>NC_141176.1:83387500-93387500 GCF_055505025.1 Bos grunniens | reverse complement strand
TACACAAACGTGCAGACACACAGAATACGGTGTTCTTAAGTTCATGTGACAAGAGGCCAAAGTAAGCAAGGCTGTGTCTACAGGGACAAGTAAGCTGTCACCGGGTAGGGAGCCCAGGGGAGCTCTGTCTGTCTCCTCAGTAAAAAGAAACTGACAGCTGAGGAAGATGTGTGTTGTGGGTAAATGTTCCTGTGGGCCGGAACAGAATGACACGGGAAGTGGTAACAGAACAGAATACGACAACATGGGTGTGAATAAAAAGAATCAGGACACAAAGAGCAACAACATGCAAACCTCTGACCTACAGAAGTGCACAGGGCCCAAAGCTGCCACGTTTAATGTAATATCAGTGTTCACATCCGAGAGAGCTGGAAGCACAAAATCACGCATCTCCCAGGAACCAGAGCCTGGTTACAGATCTGAACATATCTTAAATACCAGGTAGGGAAGAACAACAATAGGTCTAATTTTAATTACACCTGGCCCTGTTCCTGCAGAAAGGGGACCTGTTGCTACAGGTACCCGTTCATCAAAAAGAAAGGACAAGTCAGACATGACAGTGCCCACCCCCTTCCGGGATCATCACATACTCTCCCCACTGAACCATCATCGAATGCATTCCAATTACACCCACAGATCAAAACTAGAGCCTCCGAAGAAGCAGACAGCCAACTGCCCTCTCACACTCTTTTTTCACCACGTACCAGGATAAGTCAAATACTGACACACATCTGCGATGATAAATATTAGGCTAATACATACTAGGCAAGACAGATACTATTTTCTTCACTCAATACTAAACATATTTATGAGTGTGTCTGTATTTACAGATATTATATAGAATACCTCATTCCCAATTGCTTTAATTTTTTCCAAAGCATCGAGAAACCATTTTTCTGCTGTTTTCCATCTAAAATAGAGGGGAGGGAAAAAGTTGTAGTTTATTCAAAATTAGCACATATAAACATTTTAAAAATATGTGAATTATCTTCTTCTAATAATAAAAATGAGATAAACATGTGTAATTAGTTTTTTAAAATTCAAGGGAGACAAATGATTACTTTTATGGCATTACCTTCACAAGAGCTCAGTACTTGGGAGATAGAGCATATTCTCATTACTCTCAGTAATCAGGTTCTACAAAGACTGTGAACAGCACTTTCGCCAACACGGAACCACCGCTCCCGGTGGGAGAACCACGCCCTCTGCTCGCAGGTTCACCAGCTGCTCAGAGCACCTGTTTCCACACGCTGCAGTGTGGCACCATCTTACTTAATGCATACTGCTGGTTCACGAACACTGAACTCACAGCAAAAGCACTGTGACTGCCGCCTGCACAGAGCTCGTCTAACCCCACACTCTATTCAAGGCATGTCTCGGCCCTCCTGCACTTAGGACACGAGCAGCACTCCGGCATTCTGCTTGGGGGTCATGTTAAACTGTGAAATAACCAAGAAAAGCACAAGCGGGAGGGGGGCGACGGAGGGGCCCAAAATAGACTCCAACTAAACTGACTGCATGAAATCATCACTACACATTATTTTAAGAGGCTCCAAACTCATAAAGACTAGATAACCCAGTTCTTAGAATACACACCAATGCCACAAAGAACACTACACTGGTACTAATTTACTGGTTTAAAATGTACGCGTAGTTTAGTGTAAAGGATCACAGGCAGTTCTTTCAGTGTGACACCGAACTGCCTGTTCTGTAAACATCCAGAGCAACAGCAAGCCTCAGCCACTGACCAGGAAACTCAGAGGCTGGGCCAACCTAATTGGTTAACTTTTGGATTAACTGTAACTGAAAGGGAAACATTTTTGTTTCAAAATTGTCAGAAATCTTTCTCAAATGTATGAATCCAATTCCTGGTCAACAAAGAGATGACAAGGGATTCTGCAGTGCCTCCAGGCCACCCTGTAGTGTCCAGGCCTGGACCTAAGAGCTTGTGCCAGCCCACAGTGAAGGGGATCAAAACCCGGGTGTAGTATTTTTAAAGACTTCCAAGGTAATGGTGGCTATTTCTTTTTAACTGTCCACCTCCTTCTAAAATAAGACATCTATTAAGAGTCACTGGCCAGTTAAGGTTAAACTCTAGTGATCAAGGTTTTGCTCTGTTTACAAAAAGGAACAAAAGGGCTCCCATGGGTACTTACTCTCCATTTTGAAATGCAACCACTCCAACCTCGTGCATAACAAAAGGGTCTTCTGGCGCGATGCTTAGAGCTTGGCCAAAGAATCTTTCAGCCAATTTTGAGTTATTGGTCAATCCATATTCTAATCCAATATAAAGCATTGGCAAGTGACACCTAAAAGTATTGGAAAAGTTCACATATTCAACACTCACAACTTTAGAATTCATATTTTCAAAGCCTGTCTGCAAAATTACTTTTACATACCAAAAAGAGCACTTAGCTTTTTTCTAACACTTCATTTACTAATATTTAATAAGTATCTAATAAGCTTTTAGAATAATCAGCTGCCACTTCTAGAATCTATCAGCAACCTATTTACCCATATTTTCCATTATTCTACAGTAAAAAGACAGAAACAAAACCCTTGTAAAGCACAAGGGCAGGTCCCATGTGTTCGCATCCATGCCCCCAGCCAAGACTATGTTCCTCTCACTGACTCAGCAACACAGACCCCTCATGGCTGTGCTCAGTCCCCGCTCCCACTATGGAACCAGCCCTGCCCTCAAGTGGACTTCCACTGCATCGGTTATTAGCAGTTCTTCGCTAAAGAGCTTGGAATACGTCATGTTCCATTCTCATAGCCTCTGACTAGGCAGAGGAACTAATTTCCTTGAACTTTATCTCTTCATGCTGTCAGACAGTGGTCACAGTAAGAGGACCCTTCCCTGAAGGTGGTCGGACAGTGTCAGTGAGCACCGACCGCCCGGGCTCCACTCCAGAGTCACAGCTGAAGTTACAACCGCGCTGCCTACAGAAGTGCCACCAAGAGCCTCCACACACACACATGCAGGAGTATCGGGCAATCACTGACCCCAGACAGGAATTCAAATCCACATAAAAAACAGAGCGCCAATAAAGGTGATTACATTTCACCTTTCTTCTCTTGACTGACAGGCCTAACGTATACAGGACTGTAATGTTTACCGTTAACAGCACCAATGAGGTGGAGGGAGCAAAAGCTGCCTGGGAGTAAGGAAGCACGGCTGACAGTGTCTGAGGAAAAGCACGCGACACCGAGCGCGTCTGCAGTGAGAAAGTACGGAACCCTGGAGCAAGGAAGAGACAGCAGACAGCACTGGAGTAAGGACACGTGGAGTAAGGAGTCGTGAAGCAAGAAGCAATGTGTCCTGGAATAAGCAAGTGACACTGGACAGTACCTTGGAGTGAGGAAGTACTGAGTCCTGGAGTAAGACAGCAACACCAGAGAGTACCTCAAATTCATAGGAACAAATGAAGAGAACTTGGAACAGTAAAAAAAGGTCGATGTAACAAACAACACAAATATACACCTGCTCTCCTTCTCACAGCTTCTTTGAAAAACTTTACACACTGAAACCATTACAACAACGGATAACAGAGAATCTGCTGTTTGCAGATCTGCCCAACCAGAAATACTAACGGGAGTCCTCAGGCTGAAAAAAAAGACACTTAGACAGTAACTCAAATCCAAAGGGAAAAACAATTTGGACAAAATAACCACATAGGTAAGGATAAGACAGTATAAATGTATTTCTGTTTGCAGCTCTTCTTGAACTTGACCTACTGAAATTAAGTTGGTGTCATAAAGTAAGAAACACATTTGGTTTTGTCCCTGGTTGCTGGCACAGACCTCCTAAAAGCCTGGGGAGTCCCTGAGTGAGAGGTGTGTCCTTTGTCATGTACAACAAGCCCCTCCTGATTACACCCAATTTACATTAATGGGGACTCAGAGCGAGGCTGGTCACCAGAAGACCAGGTGCTGAGAGGACTGGAACTTTCAGCCCCATGCACAGACTTCCTGGTAGGGAGGCTGAAGGCTAAACTCTGGAAACACTCCTGACTGCAAGATCCCAAGAGCTTCCGAGCTGGTGACCACAGCACGGTCCTGAGAGAGCTGGAGGCTGCGTGCACTCCTACCCACGGACCGTGCACTGCCCTTCTCTTCCATTTGGCTCCTTCTGAGTTGTATCATTTATAATAAACAAAACACTTCCCTGAATTCTGTGAGTCATTCCAGCAAATAATCAGACCCGAGGAGGAGCTGTGGGAACCCCTGATTTACAGCCAGTCAGTCAGAAGGACAAGTGACCCAGGACCAGCGTGAGAACTGAACTGACTTGTAGGACTCCACAGGTGTCTGGAGAATCAGAGAACTGGCTGTTAGTGTTGGAAAGTACTCTAGTCAGTAGTCGGTATTAATCCAAAGTAGATTGTTTAAGATGTTCATTGTAACCCCCCAAGATAATGACTAAAACCTCAAAAAATGTACTATATGAAAAAAACAGAATTAAAGTGGTAATTACAAAGGATCTAATCAAAGAAAGAGTAAGGAGAAATAGAAGAAAAAAACATGTAACATATTAAAAAACAGAGCAAAACGGCAAGCCTAAATCCTACCTTATTACTAATTATATTATACACAAACGGATAAAACTCCAACAAAAGGCAAGAAATCAGCAGAATCAATAATAGAACCATGTTCCAACTATTTGCTGTCTACAAGTGACACACTTTAGATTCAAAAGACTCAAGTTGAAACTGAAAAGACTGAAAGAGATACACCATGCAGGTAACAACCAAAATAAGCAGGAATGGCTACACTGAACATTAGATAAAACAAACTCAGACAAAATCTGTTACTAGAAACAACCAAGGATGTTTCACAAAGATAAAAGGCTAAATCCATCAAGAATCTAACAGTAGAGACCCCAAAGCTAGTAGTAAAAACTGCCAGAATTGGAGGGAAAAAGACAATTCAACAGAACAGTTGGAGACTTCAATAAGGATATCAGCTGCCATTTGAAAACATGCTTTACACCACTTCATGGGCATGCAGGACCCACCCGTTTTGGCTAACCAATGGAAATATGAAGAAGGTATCTGCTTTTATGGGATCTGCTTTTATGGGAAAGAAACTTTCCACGACTTCAGCTTATTAAAGGTTTCACAGGAACACTCTACTTGTGACAAGGAGAAACCCACACCCACTTGCAATCATGAATGAAATCACAAGGTGGAGAACCGACAAGAGAAGCCGTGAACAACACTGTGGCCCGGCAGGACTCAGGGCAGGGAGCAGCGCACTGGCGGGAGTGGGGCTCTCGGACACGGGAGGACTGCTATGGAGTGTCCTCTAAGACAGACACGCTAGGTTGTAAAGAACCTCAAGAAACCTAAAACACTGAAATCACAGAGTATGATCTTCAATCACATTGGAATTAGAAATAACTGAAGGAAATGTTGGAAATTCACAAATATCTGGTAATTATACAACACTCTTAAATAACCAATGGCTCAAGAAGTCATAAAGAAAATTTTAACAGATGTATGCAATTTCAAACAATTAACCAAACACAGAGTAAGCTAAGGGAATACAAAGCTATTCTGATGAAGAAGTAAAACGGAGAGGAAAATAATGCTTATCCTGATGAGGTAATGTGAAAATTTAATTTAAAAAGTGCTCGACTGGGAAACATTACAAGTGTTAAATCATATAATTAATTATTGGTTTCGACTCTTGATCAGTAACTAAGAAGTAATTGTTACTTGTTAGTAATAACTATTCTGGGTTTGTGAGCACCCAGAAGAGCAAAATAAAACTAGCAGACTCTAGCATTTGCTCGGAAGAAACAACCCACAGCAAGTTATTATTTGCTGCAGTTTGCCAGACTGACACATTAGGGGTACGTGCGGACACTGAGCCAAGCTTCAGCAAAGCACTGGAAAGCATCTGGCAGTCGTGGTCAACAGGATGGACTGGGTACGAGGACCATTTAGGTGGGTCAGTAACTGGTTGAACAACTGTAATCTGGAGGACTGTACCAGTAATATGTCAGGATCATAGACTGATGTATGTCTCCCCCAAACCCATACCTTAGGCCCCATGCTGGCCTCCAGTGACTACACTCAGAGAGAGGGCCTATGAGGAAATAATAAAGGTCAGATGAGGGTGTAAAGGTGGGGCCCCAACACAGCAGGGCTAGTATCCTACGAGGGACGGCAGACCGAGTTCCCTATGAGGACAGAGTGAGAAGGCAGCCGCCCAAAGGCCAGGACGAGCGCCCTCACCAGGAACCAAACCGGCCGGCCAGCCTCCGAGACGGGAGAAACCTGACTTCTTTTGTTTAAACCACTGTCTGTGGTCTCTGTTATGGCAGCCTGAAAGACTAGGATTCTCAGGGAGCTGTGTCTTTTATAATAGTGTCATGGACAGCTACTTAGATATCAAAGTCATACACAGAAAATGTAATACACTTAAAAAAGCTGGGACCCTAAATAATATAGATGCAGAACTGAGTGCCAGTAAATCAAACCTAACAAATGCAATTCAAGCAACAAGGTAAGGTAGCTAACTTGCACTGAGTGCTTTCTGTGTGTCAGAAACTGATCCCAGTCTGTAACTAGAATTTTCTTCATTACTCCTCAGTCAGCCTAGGCCTAAGTGTTGCTGTTGCTCCTATTTCTCAGGAGGTGAGTAACTGGCCAAGATCAGCAGGCACCCTGGCACTCCCACCACCTCCCCATCAGAGGTAAGGCTGTGGTCAGCAGCAGCAGCAGCAGCCCACACGAGAGAACGGGGCAAAGTGAAACCAGTGCAGACCTAAAAAGAGTCAACAGGAAGAACAGCAGTACTCTGCTCCGCAAAGCAACATACTGTTAGGGCTCAGTTAGTATCAAAACATTTAACACGGACATGAATTCACAGCCCTGGCAGGCTCAGTCCTGAATCTGAATCATTAAAGAAGCCACATAGACACCTTCTGCACAGCAGCAGGATACGAGCAGCCTCCCGGCTCACGGCCTGGCCACTGCTGTATGAGCACATGAGACAGCTTCCGCCCTCCTCCGCTCCCTCAGCCAGCGTGAGCACGCCCCTCTGTGCCGGTCAGGATAAACTACTCGGCAAAGTCACGCCAGCTGTCTTCCCTCTCGCCCCCAGAGCTACTTCACAAGTGTAAGCTACTAACGAGACACACTACGCTTTAGCAACCCAGTGGCCGAGACGGTGATAACGAAATCCCACTTGCTGCATCAGCCTGTCCCGCGCACCCTTTCATCAGCTGCGCTGCGGTGAAGTAGGCGGCCATCGCTTGGTCATGCTCACTCTCGACTGCAAACGAATGCCCGTACGCGATCCATGCCGGCCCGTAGGTCTTCTCCAGCGTCGTAGCTTTGCTAAAAGATGAAATTTCATTCATGTGTGTAATGTTTAAAGTTGTTAGGTTAATTTTATGGAAGTTGACTATTTCAAGGACATCAGAATTATGTTAATGAAAGCTGTCAATGTATTAAACACTAATGTAACACTGTGTTAATTCACTTGAAATAAAATAATGCTTAATAGTACAAGCAAAATTTTAAGTAATTTTAGGAGAGGTCCACAACTTCCTAGGTATATAGTGGAACCCATTAGCGTTCTGCATAGACTTTATAAACATTACTTGACCCAGGAGCTTCATTTCAAAGTGGAGGAGATAACCAGCGGCAGAAGCAACCTTTTAATGAAGGCCTGCTATGCACCATCTAACCCTGGTAACTTTCAGGGTTATTTATGTTTTAAGGGTTAAGTATATCGAGGATGGAAAGATTAAGTGACAGCCTACAGATGGTTCGATGGACAGGACTACATAGTTTTACAGTCTTCAACTAGGTGACCCACAATGAGCAATAAAGACAGCATATCACAAAACATGAAAAATATAAAGGACGAGATTCCCACTTTCTTAGCATTTTATTTTCTAAGATTTCTTTTACCCAGATGCTCCCTGTTTCACATAGAATTCATCACTGAATAAGCGCAGTAAATCAAAGCAGCACAGCCCAAGCGAACTGCTGTAACACGAATCATCCTGCTCCCAAAAACACAAGCACGTGTCCCTGAAGTGCTTAACACTCAGCAAACCGAGCGCTCTCCCTAGCGCAGGCTCCTCTCCTGTCACCTCAGCTTCGTAACAGTCCTGGCACACAGATGCATCACTCCCCATTTCACGGCAGAGGGAGGATCAGGGGAATGAACTCTCCCAAGGAATCATACCTAGTAAGTGGCAGCATGGGGTCTAGCAATCAAAGCTGGGTCCAAAGTTTATGAACTTTACCACAGATCCGTTTTCTATTCCGTTCACATGGAGGAAGTCACAGGTATTACTAGAGCTTTTTCTGTACTTGAGTAATTGAATAACACTGGTTAAGCAGCTGGACTGGGCTGCATGGAACTCCTCAAGCTAATACCACAGCAGATCCTTAGGTAAACCTGTTCACTTTGCCAAGCATTCTGATTTAAGTATTTTTTATTTATTTATTTAGGCTGCACAGCGTGGCATGTGCGATCTCAGTTCCCACACCCCGCGTTGAACATGTGCCCTTGTAGTGGAAGCAGAGTCTTAACCGCTGGACCACCAGGCACGTCCCCAGGAATACTGTTCTACAGTCACATTTAGTGACCCTGACCTCGGAGTTTCATGTAATTTCACAATTAAAAAAGTCCTCATAGTAAGAGGTTAATACTATCTCTGTAAATAACAAACTCCCAAAATATTTCATATTATTCCCTATTCATATTTATTCTCATTTATAAATAAAAATTTAAATACATCATAAGCCCCTTGAAGACAAGGTCTATACCACTGACTACTTTTATCTCCCCTTCCCTCTACAGCATCTTATAAAGAGCAGGGAACACAATGGATACAACTGAATAAAATCTGGAGAAAACACCTTCTTTCATACTGCTTTTAAAGTACTACAAGTTACTATATTAAGGCAGATGACGAAGAAATTACTTCCTGTAGGTTCACTACTACAGAGGGAGGAAGATAGTAAGTTCATACCTGAGATATCTTCTGGCATGTTCATTTTTATGACCAACCATGAGATAATAGCATCCCACTGCAAACCAAGACACCTAAAAAGTTTAAAATGCACCATGACCAAAGGCACATAACCTTGCACTGGGAATCAGCAACAAGTCAGATGTCCAGCACACACTCATTCACGACAGAACCTTCTCTACACAGGCTGTCTACGAAAGGTCCCGGGTGAAGACAGACCAGACTCTCGACAGCTGCTGCTCCAGGTGCCTCCCACCGTATTCCTGCAGCATCTGAAGCACGAGGCCCCAGCTTGGGTCTACAGACTCCACCTCGTTAGCTAACTTCTCCTGCACTGACTTCTCCACTTTATAAACGGTTTCCACTATGGGGTGCAGATTCTTCTCAGAGATTTAAACCCTGACTCCTGACTTTTGTCTTTAAACACATAGTTTCTGATTCCATTTTCAATTTCTATGTTTTTGTTCTGATCCATGACAGTTTGGAAGACACAATGATTCACTCAGTGCATAATTCAGTAAGTTATCATACATGCAACAGGAGAAATACCAAGCAGGTATTAACATTGCTTATGAGAGATATACGGCTTTCACTTTTAGTATTTACTTTTTCTGTATGTTAAATATTTTAAAATGATAAGCATATATTATTCCTATAATCATAAAAAATAAAGATTTTTAAGTTATATACTAAAAAAATACTTTTGTGATTTGAAAAAGTGAACACTGCTTCTAATGATCATAACCATTAGAAGATTCTGCTCCAACAACTTAAAATAAAACATCTGTATCAACTTAAATTTAGCCTCTATCTAAACACTAGTTAAGTATTTTCTTAAAGTTTAAGTAAGAAAAAATTACTATAAGGAAAAAAAGTTTATATTTACTTACAGGATTACTAGGATATAAATCCACCAATTTATGAGAAAGATAGAAAAGTTCTACATTAGAGAAAAAGAAAAAAAAAAGAATAAAATTATTCATAGCAAATGAAATTTTAAGATATGAGTTTCCCCCAGTTACAACTCTTTACAACGATATACACTGTGTTCTCGCAGCAGTGATTTTATACTTTTCTTTCTTCCTAGACACAAAATTCATTTACCTGATGCAACACAGAAACTCCACGAGCAGTCACTGGCTGTCATTTACTCCCCACCCCACACCTGGTACTAAGTGGGCAGGCAGCACTCAGAGGGCCTAGAAGCCTGGACGAGCAGCACATGACAGAGCACTTCACGTGCTTGGGTTGCTTCAAAGGGCCTCGCCTGTCTTAAAGCCCACGTCTCTTACTCCAGGGGCCTATCACAGACCATCTCAACCACCCACAACCAGGTTGGCTGACCAACCTCTCCAGTTTATCGCATCAGCAAGGTGAGTTCCTCCTGAGTGACACAAAGACCAGGCTGGCTAGAGCGCCTGCACCCGCAGCCACTTGCAGGAGACGCGATGCTGCAGGTCCACGGATGGTACTCGGAGCAGCAAGCCTAGAGCTGGAGTGCCTGGCTACCCTTCTTGACAGAGCTGATCATTCAGTTTAAAAGATTTAAGGGCAAATATAGTCCAAACTCTAAATGTTTCTGAAATGTTAAAATATGGAAAACATTAAAACTCTGCCCCCTTACAATTTCTAAAGTTACTGACTCTTGCCATATCAGCTTTCTTATGGATTTTACAAGAAAAAGAAAAAGGCAAACCACCACCCAACACTCTAAAGTTATGACATCTTGGAACACAAATTACATTTAAAAAAGGAAGCAGAAAGTAGGGATAAAGGAAGCGTGTCCTGCTGCCATGACGAGACAGACCACTGGTCAGTCTGACGGGCGCTTCTTCCCCTAGCTGTCACCTGCAGTTGCAATTACCCAGGACTCGAGAGAGAAAATTTCCAGTTACAGAATATTTTTGTTATAAAAATTCTTAGTTTTAAAATAGTCTTACCATTTGCTTTATTCAGCTCTACAAGTGTTCCTATATGTACAGGTAAACAATTCGCATGGAAAGGATCTTTTTCCATCACTCTGAAAGTTAAAGCAGCACATTATGTATGTAGGTACAAACAGTTTGTAACAGCACTCATTACAATTAGCTATGTTTATTTAAACAGTCATTTCCACATTACACACAATACTGTGGGTTGTAATACATTTTTAGTTTCTTAACTCCATTATCCTCAGACTATCTTAGTTAAGGCAATGATTAGGTTATAAATTAAAGTGAAAATCCTGATTTATTCAGAAGTAATAAACATCACTACAAACATTTACTTTAAATTAACAAATATAATTTAAGTGGTCTATTTAGAAGGATCAAAAATGATATGAAATATTAAATGAATCCTACTTGTCAATTAAAATCTTTGTGAATTCAAGTCTTTTAAGCAGCCCCAGAGGCAAATGTGAACTATGTACAGAGAAGAACTGACGGTGGGGCAGGAGGCCTGGCAAGCGAGCCTGACGCTCAGTCCCTGTGGGGTTTTATTCCTCTCTACTGCAACAAAGAATCGACTTTATAAAGCACGTGCCAGGATGGGATTCCCAAACTTGCACATTATCGCTGGGGATGGACACGGACACTCCCGAGTTAATGACACGAAGCAACAAATGTGCGCACGCCTCTGTCTGTAGACTGCTCTTCTGAGCCAACACCCGCTCTGTACTCTGCAAAGGCGCACCCATCAGTCGACATCATTCAGAAAGCATATCCCACACACTGCTCATGTAAAGCGGGCTATACTCTACGTTCCTGCACAAAAGTAAGTGGATGTACTTACACAGAAGTCAGCTTGTAGCACATTTTAAAATCACAGTTATAATAATGTCTTTCAGCTAAAGACACGACCACATCCAGATTCTCCTGCAAACCATCTACAGACGCAGGGATGACAGTTTCACTAGGCTTATTATACTGAAACAGAGGAACGCAAACATGGCTCAGTGGGAAGCACGGAAGGCACACTCAACCTGACCCGAGTGTTTCAATGTCTAACACACGACAGGTGCGACACTCTCGAACTTCCAACTGCAAGTGTTACCAACACTCCTTTCACAAGTCTGATTCTCTTCTCACTTTTATCACAGAATTCCATGGTAGGAAGTATTTTACAAAGTAGAAGTACAGGAAACATAAGAAAAAACCCTCATTTTCACACATCATCCCATTATCTAACAGTTTCATCTTTTAAAAGTAAGAGTTGTAGAGTATGAGAGAGTCATTGATTTAGAAACTAACATTATTAAAAAGTTGGCAGGAAAAGAAAAAAAAAATAAAAGTAAGAGTTGTTCCTGGGAGAAAGACATATTTTTGAAAGCTTTGTTAGGAATCATATTATTTAAAATAACCTATGTGTATTCCTGCAAATGTGCTAAACTAATAAAAATTAATGTTTAAATTCTTAACCCATAAAATAGAGACCAAATTTAAAGAAAGAAATACGATACTTATATAGAGCAAATACTAACTTGATATTTTAATTTACCTTTTTCAACTTGTTCTCAAACAGAAAACGTAGCAATTCCTGTTCTTCAGTGCAGAGCTTGCTAAGAGGTAGTGATTCAAGAAGTTCTTTTTCTAAAAAATATTAACAAAAAAAGAATGTCCTCAGTAATTATGGTGAAAAAAATCAGCAACAAAAATTATTCTTCTATAACTCTTGGTCTAAGCATACAGAAGTCAAAAGAAAACAACAAGATCAAATGTACTACAGAAAACTAAGACCCAGGTGATGAGAACCATGCAACAGCTGTGCGCGAACCTTCAGGCAACTCTAGTCACCCTCAGGCTTGAGCGTCACCCCCAGCCTCAGCACGACGGACTCTGCGGGGACAATCTCTGCCGTGCTGGCTGTCCTCTGCCCTCTACCCACAGGATTCCACAGGCAACCTCCAACCCCCACCCTGACCTGCCCCCAAGCTGAGACAGTCAGACTCTCCCCAGACACTGCCGAATGTCCCCCAGGGGACAAAACCACAGGCTGAGAGCTCATCAGGCCAAAATATGTCTGAGTCCTGTTGACACACCTCCACCTTCTCTGCGTCTCTCGTTCAGGCACCTCGCACCACTGGCCACACACTCGGTCAATGGCTCTCAGCCCGTGTGTCACCTTAGAACCACCTGATGCCAGGCTCCCACCACAGATTCTGACTTGACTGGTCAGGAGTCGGGACCTGCACACTGAATATTTGTCAAACTCCTCGGGGTTTAAAGTGCAGCCGTGTTGGGAATCACTGAATCAGACCCTGAATTCTTACACAACCTCAAGTCATCAAGAGGCTGACTGCAAGAAGTACTTCCCAATACTGTATTTTGCAAAATGCTTCACGTCTGAAGACATGAAGGAAGCGAACAGGTTTATTTAAAACCTGTACATAGCCTGCTATTGAGTCTATAAGTTTCAGAAAAACAAACAATATTAATTCTGCTAAACATAAAAACACCTGGGTTTCCAAACCTTCTTGGGCTGTCAACATATGGTGGGACGTTAACAGATCAAATGCTTCAAAGCAATACACGTCAAGCTTCAAAGCTTCTTTATAGCTATAGGTAGCGAGGGTTCGGTTGTCTAGAGCATCATAGATTTTTCCTCGTAAAAGACAAATGGAACTCTTTATCTGTTGGAAAAATAAGTCACATACTAAGTCAATACTACTGAAAGTAATTTTGATCAAAAATCATATGCTGTCCGAAGGCGAAGACTTTTTTTTTAATATCTAAAAGGATTCACTCCATCTCAGTGTCAGACACAATACACATTAACAGAAACATAAAACAAAGTAAAACTGCTGGCACCTACCTTCCCGAGGCTCCCTCACGTCAACAAACCTTTATGACTCGGTTATGCGTCGATGCTACTTTGTTCATACTTGTTCTGCCTCCAAGACGGCAGAACAGCTCACAGAGCACACACACGCCGAGTCAACATGAAGAGAGCCTGACGGTGCGTCTCAGGGACGAACCTGAGGAAGCACTAGAGAACTGGCAGCAGCGCAGCACGGGTCAGGAGCTTGGCCTTCGGGACCCGGAGAGAGGCGAGCTCCAGTCCCAGCTGTGATGCTCCCAAGTGGCCTTGGACCACGCTCCAGCTGCTCACGCCTCAGTCCCCCCCCATCTAACTCACAGGCGCTGTAAGGGTCGGAGGTGGTACCATCCAGCGGCAGCACATGGTAAGCAGCTCACACAGTAGCCACCTCACTACTACCAGTAACAAAAGGATGGAGAAACCAGATTTATGTTCTAGATTTGAACCTCAAAAAACAAATAAGTGAGCTTAAAGGTTGTCCAGAGATGCCATTAGGCTTCTCAGGTGGCTTCAATAAACTGCCTGCCAATGCAGGAGACGGGGGCTCTATTCCTGGGTGGGGAAGACCCCCTGGAGAAGGAAACAGCAACCCACTCCAGTCATCTTGCCTGGAAAATTCCCTGGACAGAGAAGCCTGACGGACTACAGTCCACGGGGTCGCAAAAGACAGGACACAACTGAGCGCCTGAGCACACATGCATGCAGAGACGCCACTAACTGGAAATGGGATGAAGGAGACTCATCATAAAATCACAATTAAAAACAGTAGAGGACATTATGGGAGAATCTTAGACCTATGCAGTATCTGTGAGTTATTAAAAAAACATAAACTCAATAAAATAAATACTGCATTAAAAATAAATCATGCATTTCTTAGCAGTTAATGTATAAGAGGTCCAAAAGTAATAATCCTCAACTCGCTCGTCAACGCATTTCCTCACACAAAAAACAATGTGTTTCTTCAAAAAAAAAAAAAAAACCTAAGAATGTTTAGTATTCTTACCACTATACGGTGAAGAGCAGAGTAACCAAGTTCCTGCACAGATATGTTACAAAGAGTAACTGGGATATGAAGGAATTGGTGGCTAACAGCTAAGTGATATAGGGTCTCTTGCTGAAATTTAAAAAAAAAAAGTTCTCAAAGTGATTATGGTAAGGATTGTACAGCTCAGTAAATATACTAAAACCCAATGTACTATGCACTTCTGAAGAATGAACTGCATGTTATGTGAATTACATTTCAAGACAGTTGTTTAAAAAAAGAATAACAGTCCAGATTAGTAATCTGGCTGTGAATGTTATCTATTACATTACATTATATAATCTCTGCCAGCAGGAATTTGCAATTTCAGGCAGGTATGAAGTACACAAACTGAAATACAGAAAATAACACAAATAGTAACATCAAACCACTTCCTGGAAAGAACAAGGTTTCTTGCTGCTGCTGCTAAGTCACTTCGTCAAACACAGTTAAGAAGGGAAAAGTGGGAAGGAATTTAAAACATCAAAGTTGAAAAGAAAGACCTTAAGTTTGCCTATTTCAGATTCAAGCATCTAAGGACACAATAACAACTTCTAATGGCTCAGAAATGTCTTAAAATCTTTTCGGGTTGGGAAAATCAAGTAAGTTGGCAACCCAACTATTTTAAGACGATCATACTGAAGTAAAAGAAGGTGATTTATATTTGCCCTCTCCTGTGGGCAATTCTTACTGACGTCACTGAAACTTCTTACTGTATTACTTACTGAGGACTGTGACATTTCCCAGTCACTGGAGGGGTCTTTCAAGCCACTTTCATCCTTCAAACATTTCTCAAACAGCCGTTTGTTGATCGGCTCCTCCATGTCAAGAATATCAAGAGCCTGCTGATGTTCTTTCGCAGCAAACTATATAAAAAACAGACACAGCCTTTGTCACTTATGACTTCTGATACTAAATAAACACAGTCACTGAAGATTTTAAAAGGTCATGAATACTGTACCCACTCATTACTTAAATTTAAAATTTAAAGTAGAATTTTCTTCATGCACATCAGCTTTTAGTAAATGGAGAATCAGTATACTGAATTCTCACTCTCATGTGAGGGATACAAAGATTCACAGCATTAAACCTTTACCAAATAACCAGAGCAATACTTACATGGCATCTAGCTGCAAGGTAGCGACATGCTTCGTACAACTAGAAAAGAAATTAATCTATCAAAAAAGTGATCAAGATAACATGCATCTTCGATCGAAAAGAAAAGTATAACAAAAAAGAGATCAAAGTTATTTTCATGATTCCTCTTCTACTCTCACAGAGAAAAAAAGTCTTTTTAACTCATATTCATCATGAACCTACTGTTTGCCAAGCACCAAGGATTCAAAAAGGAATAAGGACTTGCCTCAAGGAGGTTGTAACAAGGGAGACATAAGTACACCACATAGTTTCTTTTATAAGCTATGAAAGAATCGCATGAAAAAATACTAGCCAGTTGAATAAGGAAACCCCCTCCGGGGGAGAAGGTAACTTGGGAGTTGGTCAGCATCCCAGCACTGAGTGTGAGCAACTGTCACCCGTCTCAGGAGCTGCGAGCAGCGAGCATGACTGGACACACACTCCACGCACTGACGGTGGTGGTGGCTACGTGACAACTGGAGAGAAATCACAAAACACCTGGGGGGGCGTCCATGACTGCATCTGACTTTATGAGTTAAAGTCGCTCAGTCGTGTCCAACTCTTTGCAACCCCATGGACTATACAGTCCATGGAATCCTCTAGGCCAGAATACTGGAGTGGGTAGCCTTTCCCTTCTCCAGGGCAATCTTCCCAACCCAGGGATTGAACTCAGGTCTCCTGCATTGCAGGTGGATTCTTTACCAGCTGAGCCACTAGGGAATCCTGTAGGTACTAGGAAAGCACTGAGAAAGCGCTGAGTGGTACTGTGAGAGATGTAATCAGATCTGTTTTAGGAAGACCACCCTGTGAGAGTTTAAAGGATGAACTGGAGACAAGGAAAGGGGTGTGGGAAAGATGTTACTGAACAAAAGAGAGAGGCTAAAACAACAAACAGACAAATTACAGGCCTGATGTGCAGAGTGGTAATCAGACAGAAAGGAACAGCCAATACTTTCAGAGCTATTTAGAAAAGTGTTGTCAAAACTTAGTGACTGGATGGGGGGTGGGGGTGGCAGGAGGGAAAAACAAAGTGACCTGAGTTAGGAATAAGAGCATTTCTCTTTGACTTTCCTGGCGATTCCAACGCAAGGGACATGGGTTCCATCCCTGTTCAGGGAACTAAGCTTCCGCATGCCTCATGCTGAGACCAAAAAGAAACATGAAAAGAAACACAAGAAATTTCTCTTTACATTTCATAAGAGAAACTGAATCCTTCAAAATATTCTTCAAAGTATGTTCACATAAAAAGAACATATACCTAAAATACTAACCTAACAACATTTTTAACACCTTTGGACTCACTCACTTTGTCCAGTTTCCGAGACCGAAGTGCATGAGCCGCCCTGTGATACTGGGCTGTCAGGTAAAGACACTGGGCCAACCAGTAAATGTCCCGGGGGTCCTCTGGAGGGAAAGTCACATAAAGGGTCAAAGGTGCGAGGTGAAGTAGAAAGTTCTTTTAAGGATAGAGAAATCAGAAAAATAGAATTTGTCACTTACCATGAGAGAGTGAAGCTACTTTATCTGCCCAAAACAGAGCACTCTGATACTGTTGCTGCATCATAAAAAGAAAAAGCAGTAATTACCCTGTTCTTTCAACAGTTTTACACAGATAGCTAGTATTACTAGAAGGTTTTAATGCTATATAACACACCAACATCTCAATACAGTATTTTTTTTAATGTATAGTATCAATCGTATCTCTGTATTCTATCGCAGGTGAGTTTTAGTTCCGTGGAAGACTGTTGACATACAATTTAAGAAGGCAGATTTTTTAAAAAATTTGTACTCTGCAGAAGTACCTCAGCAGGTATTTAAGGACGTGGCTGATTAAGTGATCGCCAGCGAGGCTCTCAGTCTTTGCCTCAGGCCTCCTAGATGCGAACCTGGAACTCCGCTGCCAGTCAATGTGGGAGGAGGGATGCTCTGGCAGGGTCACAGATCTGCCCAACCTTAGTGCCTGGAAGGCTGAAAGCAGGCCTGTCCCCTTCCTCGCCCAGAGCCAGAGGAAAAGTGCTCCGGAAGAATTTGGTTAACTCATCTGACTTAAGGCAAACCAAAATACAGCGTTCTGAATGTTGCAAACAACCAGCAACAATATTTCACATTCAACTCCTAACAGTTCACACTGAACAGGCTTTTCTCTCCCCTTCTTGGTTTCCAATTTATTGGGACCACATATATTTTACAAAGACTAGGTGACATCGTAGACTAAAGGGATGCTGCTGATTCTGGAAATACGTCTTTCCTTAAACACTGATGCTCATTCAAGCGAAGGGAAGGGAGAGGAGGTGTAGTTAACACGAACTTTTTAAAGTACTGATTTTGACATTAGAAGTTTGTCTTTATCATTATTCACTTAAACTTGCCCAAATAAGGACAACCAAGCTTTAAACGTTTTCTATTTACTAGCGAAGTTCACAGGCCACCCCTCGACTTGCGCTCAGTAGGAAGCGTGTGCTGAACTGGCCGGACCGGGCTCGGGGTCGCCGACCCGTGCCGGGCTCTCGGAGACGCCCGTCGCCCAGCGCTCCCCGGCCTGCCGGCCGCAGAGGGCCGGCGCTCGACGCTCCCTCCAGGGCTCCGGCCCGAACCAAAGCCCAGGGCCGCATGGCCGCGCGCCGCCAGGACCGCGTCTCCAGAGCCCCGCCAGCGTCCCCGGCCGACCCCACCTGGTCCAGGTACTGCCGGACACGCTTCCGCAGCCGCTCCAGGTTCATGGCTGCGGGGCCGGGCCCGGCGCGCTCGCCGCGTCCCGCTGCCCACCAGGCAGACCTGGGCCCGCGCCCGGCGCCCGCGCCAACGCCACTGGACCGCGCGCGGAGCCCGGGAACTTCCGCTCCCGGCTGGCCCCGCCCCGGAAGCCCTGTGCAAAGGAGTCCCCTCTGGAGCCGGAAACGGGCGTCGCGCCGTGGGTTCCGAGGCGTTCCTCGCCCTTTCGGTGGCCAGGGCTCTCTTTCGGACTGCTACGTTGTTTTCTGTATCGTCCGGTTTTTACAAGAATTCTGATGTCCGTTTAGGCGGAATCCCCCGCTCTTTACCCTCCTTATCCACTGCAATCTCCCAGGTGATGTCTGATCACCTTGGCCTGCCTTCAGGGAGAGCTCCGTAAGGTCCGAGGTCTGCTCCCAGTCCTTTTCCTCCGGTTGACCCACACGAGCTCCTTGGCTGCGCCTTCCCACTCGCGTGTGCTGCGTCGAGTTAAACCGTTTCCTCCTCGCTGCAAATTTCCATCGCAGAGGTCCTTGTACCCGTGTTGACAGTTTCCCACCTTTGAATAAAACCTTACAGCGCCTTAAGGAATGTAATTTGAATTTTTTTTTTTTCTTTAACATCATTCAAATGAAATATCCAAAAGAGGCCAATCGATAGAGATAGAGAATTGAGAGTAGTTGTCAGGGGCTGGAGTGAGGGATGGGGTTTCTTTTAGAGTGATGATAATGATCTAAAATGGATTGTCGTGGCTGCTGCATAGCTCCGTGAATAAACTGAAAGCCATAACCTCTACACTTTCAACTTTATGGTGTGTGAAAGATATTTCAATAAAGTTGCCTTTAAAAGCTCATCTTTGACAATTTGCAAAAAGAAACTATTTGACAAATAGGTTTTCCATACTGTGCATGACATGGTGCCAGCAGTAGCTGTGCAAAGATGAGAAAGTCCTATGCTTACTTGAGAGCAATGTCTGTACATGTAATATGTTCGGTCTAGTAGAGGGAAACAGATGAGTAAATATCTAAGTGCAAAGAGCAAAGATGCACTCAGGAAGGAGTGGAGGGACTAACGGAATGGTCAGTACTAACAAAGTCAGAAATCAAGTGACATGTAAGCAATTGGAGTGGAGGTGATGTAAGCTGAACCTTTCTTCCCCATAGTGAAGTTCAACTTTTAAAATAAAGACAATGCATTCTCATTACCATAACCCCCACCAAAAAAAAATTGTAGACAAACAGCACTTGAAGTCAAAAGACAAGGTAGGGAGAAATTTTAAATCTACCATAAGATACTAATTTCCTTTAGATGTAATTAGCCAATATAAAGGGACCAGTGGCTCAAGAGGGGAAAAAAATGGGTAAATGATATGAAAATGCAGTTCATAGGATAAGAAATGCAAGTGGATTCTAAACATATGAAAGAAAGCTCAACTTCACTCATAATAAGAAAACTAAAATCGTGGGATATCACTTTTCATACATTAGCAAAGATCAAAAAATTTGGTGACACTTTGTTGGCTAAAGTAGAGGAAACAGACCTCTTCATACACTGTTTTGTGAGTGATGTTGATACATGCTCTATGGTGAACAAGTTGCATGTCTTCCAAAACTACGAATGTACATACTCAGCCCTACTACTACTACTACTACTACTACGACGTCGCTTCAGTCGTGTCCGACTCTGTGTGACCCCACAGACGGCAGCCCATCAGGCTCCCCCGCCCCTGGGATTCTCCAGGCAAGAACACTAGAGTGGGTTGCCATTTCCTTCTCCAATGCATGGAAGTGAAAAGTGAAAGTGAAGTCGCTCAGTCGTGTCTGACTCTTAGCGACCCCATGGACTGCAGCCTACCAGGCTCCTCTGTCCATGGGATTTTCCAGGTAAGAGTACTGGAGTGGGTTGCCATTGCCTTCTCCGATACTCAGCCCTAACACTTCCAATTCTGGGAGATATCTTCTAGAGACGCATTTTGCATGTGTGCAGAGTGACCTGTTGCATGGGGATAGTCATTACAACATTGTCTGTAAAAGCAAAAATTTAGGGACAGTTTAATAATCCATCAGGTTGGAAACGGATAAAAAAAGTCACAGCATTCTCACATAGTGAAATACCATGCAGCTATTTACAGGAACAAGCAGTTCTATGTGTGGATATGGAACAACCTCCAAGATATATTAAGGGGGAAGAAGCAAGGGATAGAGAAGTGCTGATCATATGTGACCATTTGGGTAAAATAGAAAACTA
This sequence comes from Bos grunniens, assembly GCF_055505025.1. Taxonomy (NCBI): domain Eukaryota; kingdom Metazoa; phylum Chordata; class Mammalia; order Artiodactyla; family Bovidae; genus Bos; species Bos grunniens. The sequence continues at coordinate 93,366,585 of NC_141176.1, read as the reverse complement.
ACTGAACAATGGGTAGAAAGATCCTTAAACTATCCACGGCAGGACAAATTAGGACATTGGCAATGTGCAATGTCTTGTGAAAGGAGCATAATTATATTAACATGAATATCAAGATACATTGCCTCACATTAGATTACATTATTAATGCCATTTATTACTAATGGCAATAGTTGTAGTGGAAGTGTTGCTAAGAAGCCCGAGAGACACAAACCAGCAGGGTGAAAATCAGCCATTTCTGAGCCCATCTCAAGGCCAGATGGTTTGCTCTACTCCACTTGAGGTCTCTGCACCAAGACAGCCCTTGTTTACCTTCTGACCCGCTCAGCTCCACTGAATGGCTGGCCAGGATGCCAGACAGTTTCTGGAACCTCAGGTAGGCCTGGAACATCTCTGTTGTGCTAAGACTGGCCAGGTGACTTGTCATACCCAATTTCACGTTTAGAGTCTTAACTGAACATTTTTAAATTAACATATATTAGTGCTAAAGTCATATATTTGAGATGAACATTTAGTAAAATCACAAATATAATCTAAAATTTTCCTTCCTTCAAACACACTTTTAAAATGACAAAATAAAAGAGTGAATTCAGTTTGGATTAAAGTCCTCAGTAACTGAATTATTCTGACATTTCCTAGATATGTTTGAAGATTCAGTTCAGATCAGTAGTGTCTGACTCTTTGAGACCCCATGGACTGCAGCACCCCAGGCTTCCCTGTCCTTCACCAACTCCCAGAGCTTGCACAAACTCATGTCCATCGAGTCGGTGACGCCATCCAACCATCTCGTCCTCTGTCGTCCCCTTCTCCTCCCGCCTTCGATCTTTCCCAGCATCAGGGTCTTTTCCAGTGACTCAGTTCTTCACATCAGGTGGCCAAGGTATTGCATCAGTCCTTCCAATGAATATTCAGGACTGATTTCCTTTCGGATGGACTGGTTTGATCTCCTTGCAGTCCAAGGGACTCTCAAGAGTCTTCTCCAACACCACGCTTCAAAAGCATCAATTCTTCAGCACTCAGCTTTATTTATAGTCCAACTCTCACATCCATACATGATTACTGGAAAAAAACATAGCTTTGACTAGATGGACCTTTGGTGGCAAAGTAACGTCTCTGCTTTTTAATATGCTGTCTAGGCTGGTCATAGCTTTTCTTCCAAGGAGCAAGCGTCTTTTAATTTTATGGCTGCAGTCACCATTTACAGTGATTTTGGAGCCCAAGAAAATAAAGTCTGTCACTGTTTCCATTGTTTCTCCATCTGTTTGCCATGAAGTAAGGGGACCTGATGCCATGATCTTTGTTTTCTGAATGTTGAGCTTTAAGCAGCTTTTTCACTCTCCTCTTTCACTTTCATCAAGAGGCTCTTTAGTTCCTCTTTGCTTTCTGCCACAAGGGTGGCATCATATGCATACCTGAGGTTATTGATGTTTCTCCCAGCATTCTTGATTCCAGCTTGTGCTTCATCCAGCCCATCACTGCGCGTGAGATACTCTGCATAGAAGTTAAATAGGCAGGGTGACTATACAGCTTGATGTACTCCTTTCCCAATTTGGAACCAGTTCATTGTTCCATGTCTAGTTCTAATTATTGATTCTTGACCTGTATACATATTTCTCAGGAGGCAGGTCAGGTGGTCTGGTATTCCTATCTCTTGAAGAATTTTCCATAGTTTGGTGTGATTTGCACAGTCAAAGGCTTTAGCATAGTCAATGAAGCAGAAGTAGATGTTTCCCTTGGATTTTCTTGCTTTTTCTATGATCCAGTACATGTTGGCAATTTGATCTCTGGTTCCTCTGCCTTTTCTAAATCCAGCTTGAATATCTGGACGTTCTCGGTTCATGTCCTGTTGAAACCTAGCTTGGAAAATTTTGAGCATTACTTTGCTAGTGTGTGAGATGAGGGCAATAGTGCAGTAGTTTGAAGATTACGTATCTTTTAATTCATTCCATGAGGCCAGATTCTCCAAATGTCCTCAGGCATTAAAAGCTTCACTGCAAAAGGATTTAATAAAGTAAATATATACTCTTGAAAGCACAATCTATCACTTTTTTCCAGTACATTCTTTCTTGCTCTTGATGGCAGCTCCAGAACCGTCTCCTTGCACACGATCAAGATGATCACGGTGGCGTTCGACTACGTTATGAATCTAAACCTTGAGAAAGTTTAATTTCAAAGTCATAAGAATCCTGAAGCAATAACCAATATCCAAATGAGATTTCTCAACTTTCAAAGCACCCTCCCCTGGTGGCTCAGTGGTAAAGAATTCGCCTGCCAGTGCAGGAGACATGGGTTCGATCCGTGGGTCAGGAAGCTCCCCTGGAGGAGGAAACGGCAACCCACTCTAGTACTCTTGCCCAGAAAATTCCATGGACAGAGGAGCCTGGCAGGCTGCAGTCCCTGGAGTCACAAAAAGAGTCAACATGCCTGAGCACACATGTATGCCTGTGTAGCAATCATGCACCTCACCACCTCCTGGGCTGTGGCAGGGTCACCTCCTTTCAGATCCGGGGTCTGAGTCCTGACGGAGCGACTGACACTTTTAACACACCTCCCTCAGGACTATGTTTACCTAGCAGCTCCAGGCCAGTCTCAGCCTGGCCAAAGAGCAAACTCCTCAATCAACTGGTGCCATCCCACTCCTCTCCCCTTCCCCTTCTCCTCCTCCTGCCTCTCCCTCCCCTTCCTTCCTTGGCCACGGTGGCCTTGAGAAGGTGGCATGGCCTCTCTCGCCTCAGATGAGGTAGCCATTGTCAGTAGCCAGGTGGCCAGCCCTGTGCCTTTAAGGGGCCTTTGTACCAAGGCCCAGCCAGCTACTGCAGACCAGGCTGACTGCCCTGGGCTTCTACCTTGGAAAGAGCAGCACTCTTTTCTTTCTGGAGTAGCAACTTGGTCTGGACTTGGATTTGCTTTCCCTGCCTGTCATGTCTTTACAGACCTTGGGCCTGCTGCCCTGGTCCTCAGGTTCTAACCAGGGGTGTGAAGGGAAACCACAGCCGCGGTCGTGCCATTTCCAGCGGCAGCGACTCCACCCCAACAAGGTGCACACGACTGTCCCCCGACACACCCCCTCACGCCTGCGACACAAAAGCTCCAATCAGAGGCAATAGCTCAGGTGTCTGAGGGGTGGTCCCTCAAACTGCCTGCTTTTTCTGCAGGACTCACTTCCACTGCCTGCGAAGTGGGACAATGAAGAATCACACATGGAAAGAGAACAAGACCCTGATACCATCAGTCACGTCATGAGTTACATTAGACAACAATACAACTTCCTCCAAGGGGCTCCAAACCCCTAGTCCAGGGGTTCCTGGCATGTGAACTTGTTTGAAGTCAGCAAGATACTGGGAAACAGCTGCTCACTGATATTCTTATGCAGTACTACGTTCTTTGAAATCGCACACGTGCAAGTCTCTGTTCTGCTGTTTCTCTGATGAGTCCCTCCTAAAATAGTCCATGAAACACAGTCAGGAAAACAAGGCACAGATTTTCAGTCTGACCAGAATATTAAACATCCCAAGGGGTTTCTTAAGAAATTAAATTACTCAGAAACAAAAAGAGAGCCATCTTGCCCACTGGAGTGAGGACTGCTGCGATCAGGCCATGGCAGGAGAGTCATTTCAGAAGCACTAGACTGGTTCCAAATCGGGAGAGGAGAACATCAAGGCTGTATGTTGTCACCCTGCCTATTTAACTTCTATGCAGGGTACATCATGCGAAATACCACAAGCACAAGCTGGAATCAAGAATGCTGGGAGAAACATCAATAACCTCAGGTATGCATATGATGCCACCCTTGTGGCAGAAAGCAAAGAGGAACTAAAGAGCCTCTTGATGAAAGTGAAAGAGGAGAGTGAAAAAGCTGCTTAAAGCTCAACATTCAGAAAACAAAGATCATGGCATCAGGTCCCCTTACTTCATGGCAAACAGATGGAGAAACAATGGAAACAGTGACAGACTTTATTTTCTTGGGCTCCAAAATCACTGTAAATGGTGACTGCAGCCATAAAATTAAAAGACGCTTGCTCCTTGGAAGAAAAGCTATGACCAGCCTAGACAGCATATTAAAAAGCAGAGACGTTACTTTGCCACCAAAGGTCCATCTAGTCAAAGCTATGTTTTTTTCCAGTAATCATGTATGGATGTGAGAGTTGGACTATAAATAAAGCTGAGTGCTGAAGAATTGATGCTTTTGAAGCGTGGTGTTGGAGAAGACTCTTGAGAGTCCCTTGGACTGCAAGGAGATCAAACCAGTCCATCCGAAAGGAAATCAGTCCTGAATATTCATTGGAAGGACTGATGCAATACCTTGGCCACCTGATGTGAAGAACTGAGTCACTGGAAAAGACCCTGATGCTGGGAAAGATCGAAGGCGGGAGGAGAAGGGGACGACAGAGGACGAGATGGTTGGATGGCGTCACCGACTCGATGGACATGAGTTTGTGCAAGCTCTGGGAGTTGGTGAAGGACAGGGAAGCCTGGGGTGCTGCAGTCCATGGGGTCTCAAAGAGTCAGACATGACTGAGTGACTGAGCAACAACAACAAAAGACTAATTGGCTAAAGTTGAAAGGATACAGGTAACTCTTAAAAAGATAGTGATTTTCAGATATTCTGTCGTCATTTTACAATGACAGTTCTACAAATTTGGGACTAACCTCTGTCCAAACATTAGATCTGTCTCCCAGAGCCTTCTTTGTGTCCCGCTGTGCTCACTACAGACAGGCTCCAAGGACTGCAGCTAACACCCACTTGGAAACCGGTGCCTGTGTCCCTGGTTCATCCCCCAGCCACGGCCCCACAGATTACTGCCCTAATGGACACAGATCCTCAAAGGGCAGGTCTTACTCCTGCTGCTTCTACGCACGACTCTGTTAAAATTCTTGGGGAATCTATTATCTTCCCGAATTGGATTTCATGACTTGGAGACTTGTTATAAAACCGGCCCATAAAATCATGCTGAAGATCTGAGCACAGGGAGCAGGTGGTGATTGTGGTGGTGGTTTAGCTGCTCAGTCGTGTCTGACTCTTGCGACCCCATGGACTGTAGCCAGCCGGGCTCCTGTGTACATGTGATTTCCTGGCAAGAATACTAGAGTGAGTAGCCTTTTCCGTCTCCAGGGGAATCTTCCTGACCGAGGGATCAAACCCAGGTCTCTTAAATTGCATGCAGATTCTTCCCTGAGCTACCAGGGAAGCACCTGGGGTGATTGAATTCACTCATTCTTCTTGATCAGGCCTGAGTATTTTGGGTGACTTAGTACATATTTGTTGAGATGATTGATTGCTACAATTTACAATTTGATGAAGATATTGGAAACAGCCTGAGAGAAAGAGTGCTAATTAGGCAAGCTGGAGTTGTGGGCTCCTGACCTTTCTCATCAAACGGCAGGAAGGGACAGAAGCCTCGTGTCGGGCAGCTGGGGGCTCTGTGGTCCCACCCGCACGGCCCGCTCTGAGCTGGGCTGCGGCCCCAGGGCCGAACACCAGAGGGCGCGCCTCTGCCGGCTCCTCCAGGCCCTGCAGAGGCTGCCAGCCGGTCAGTTCTGCGGACGCCTTGAGCCGGACCCGGGCCACGTCAGGCGAAGGGACTGGAGAGGCCAGACCCTGAGGATCCGGAGGCCTTGTCCGTTTTGGCCATTGTTTCGAGGGTCAGTTTGTTTTGTGGTTTCCCCAACTTGCTTCTGGGTCAATGCAGGAGACACTGAGTGGATCCCTGGGTAGGGAAGATCCCCTGGAGGAGGGCATGGCATCCCACTCAGTATTCTTGCCTGGGGAATTCCATGGACAGAGGAGCCTGGTGGGCTACAGTCCATGGAGTCGCAAGGAGTCGGACACAGCTGAGCACACAATACATTGGTGAATACAGGTAATTGAGTAATTGTTTCAAAAGCTCAACAGATAACAAGTTGTTGGTGGTGTTTTTTTTTTTTTTTGCTAGAAATAGGACATTTTTGGACAACTTTTTCATGTATAACAAATCTTTTTTTCCCTCTGTGTGCAACCAAGCTTCTTTTGCATTTTGGAGTTGAGTACCAAGGGCCTCAAACATCAGAAACATATTGAGTAAATTCACTGCATTGGGACTTTTCAGGGTGAAGCTGCAGAGACCAGCTACTAAAACTCACCTCTGGGAGTAAAGTGGTCACTGGGGTGGGGACAAAGGCAAGACAAAACTGGCTGTGGTTGGGAAGGGCAGATGTCGACCCTAAGTAGCCACAGTTATAAAGGAGGCGCAGATATGAGGGCTCATAAACCAAACTTTCGATTGCTACTAGAGAGCTTTTTCTAGCAATTTGGCACTGAGCTCAAGATTCTTGACACAGTACTATGCCCAGTTTGAGGCTTCTGGACAGGGAAGGGGTGTGGACAGCTTGCATGGGTTCTGAGGATTCCCCCTAACATAATGAAGGCCAAATTCAGTCTTGGGCCAGGTTCTAGCACCAGCTCTCTCTGCCGATGGGGGTTCAGAGAGGCTGAGTAATCTTCTCACAGTCACTCAGAAAATCCTCTGAAGGGTCAAAACTCACATCCAGGTCTGTCTGACTCCAGGCTATGATTTTAAACACCGTCGTTGAAGGGCGTGTGTGCTGGGAGCAGGGAGGAGCCTGGGTGGTTCCACGTGCACATGGAGGCCTGAGAGGAGACGGGCCGTGGATCTTCAAGGGTTTGTGCAGGAAGGGGTGATGTGAGCTCCCAGTTCTCCTCTTTTATTTCAGTGGAGAATTCTACCTAAACCTGCAGTATGAGCTAAATACAGCCAAGTGTTATGTGCCATGATGCTCGCAAGGGTCCAGCTCTGGGAAGCGAGACCACATCCACCTTCTCGTCTGGAGCCTCAGGCCTGTCCCAGGGCCTGGCACATGCACACATGCACAGGTCTCTAACTGAGACCTACTGATTGCTCTTACTTCTTAGGGTCTGTGTCTTGGGATCTGGGTGTAATTTCATCACATTGAGTAGTTTTAATCTGATTTATTTAGATATTTGTTAAAGTGATAATCACAGACCTTTAAGGCAAATTATACAAATACATCTGAAAATTATAAACAGGTGCAATCCACAACAACACAAAATATGGTAACAGAGTATGTGTTCCTAACTAGAGAGAAAAATCCAATTCAAAAGCCTTTAGCTCCCAGTATTACTCTGCATAATTTGTTTTCAGCTATCAGCCCTAGAAGCACAGAAAATAGTTTTGCTGCATCATCTGCTCAGACATCCTGTGAACACACACAGTTGGGATGCTGACTCACACGCGTGTGGCTGTCCCTGCGTGATAAGGTGAGGAGGCCTGGCCAGGGTGGGGGGCAGCGTCCCTGAGCACGGGGGCTGCCCCAGGAGGCCGTGCCGGCCTTGCCGCTTGTCCACCGCTGCTTCTGGCGCGTCTTCTCTCCTCCTCTGTTCTGAGTCCTCCCCTCCACTTCATCTTTTGGGTCCAGGAGGTGGCCTCGCTGAACTTCAGCTTCAGTTCCCGTGGGATCAAAAATACATGTTGGAAACAAACACTTTCCTTAGGTAAAGACGGTAAAATGTCAGTTTTCTAGAACACTTGGGAAATGAAGTATTTAAATTCATTGACAATTCTACTTTATTTAGAATTAATTATATAACCTTAAAAAAAAAATACCTTGTGTGCATGCTAAGTTGCTTCAGTCATGTCTGCCTCTGTATGACCATATGGACTGTGGCCAGCCAGGCTCTTCTACTCTACAGAGTATTCTCCAGGCAAGAAAAGAATACTGGAATGGGTTGCCATCCCCTCCTCCAGGGGATCTTCCTGGTCCTCTTTACAAAAATAACAGCCTTATTGAGACACAATTGTATAACATAAAATTCACTGTTTCAAGCTGTGTTTTCAGGGGTTTTGGTATATTCTACATTGTGCAGTCGTCCCCAAATCCAATTTTAGGAAACTTTCGTCATTCCGACCCAAAGGGCCACATGCAGCTACGGCTCCCAGTTCTCCTCCCCAGCCCTTGGCACCCACGAATCTACTTTGCGTCTCTACGGACTGGTCATTCTGGGCGTTTCATAGAAGTGGAATCACACGCTGTGTGGCCATTTGTATCGGGCCTCTTTCACTGAGCAGAATGTCTCAATGTTTATCTGCAATGTGGCATGTATAGAACTTTACTCCCAGGTCTCCTGCATTGCAGGCAAATTCCTCACTGTCTGAGCCACCAGGGAAGTCCCTTATTCCTTTTCATGGTTACATAATATTCTATAGTGTGGTTGTATCCTATTTTGTTCATTTGTTCATCAGTTGATGGAACATTCTTGTACAACTTTTTGTGTGGACATGTGTTTTTAATTCTCTTGGGTATATACCAAAGAGTGGAATTGTTAAGTGATATGGTAAATCTGTGCTTAACTTTAGAGGCCAGACTGTTTCCTAGGTTGGCTGCACAATTTCACATCCCATCACCACAGCCCGCCTCAACTCCTGTCTTCTGTGTTTTGATTTTAGTCACCTGGTGGGTGTGGAGTGAGTTCTCATTGTGGTTTTGACTTGCATTCCCCTAATTGTATTGAGCATCTTCTCATGGGTTTCTTAGCCATTTGTCCATACTCTTTGGAGAAATATCTAAATAAACACATGATCTTTTGCTATGTCAATTGTATTGTTGAAAATCTTTCTGAAATGGGTCAAAGTACTTTTATACTAGACTGGTACTTCCACAATTTCACTTTGAACCTTCTGGCTTGGTGTTGTAAGGTGCTGGGCCTTTAGAAAGTCAGCCACATCCCAGAAGTTTTCTTTTTTCTGTTATTTCCCTCATCCCTCCCTGAAAGGCTGTGTTGGGGACTGCCCTTGGATAGAGACTGCGGCAGTGGGACCTAGTCATCCAGGTCTCTCAGGGAAAGGGTAGATGAGGGCTGCTTTCTCTGCTGTGGACGCACTAGGACTCGGAAGAGGAGAGAATGAAGGCTCTCAGTCATGTCCTGCCCTGGAGCATGTCTGCTCACCCTGGCCTTGCACACTGCGTGTGTCAGGGGGACCACAGGGTGCAAAACAAAGTCTCACGTGAAATACTAGGAGTTGAATTCTTACAGTTTTTATTTGCATGATATGGTTAAAGAGTAATCAGGCACACAACCCATCAAGGGATAGCCTGCATGATCACAAGATGTTCCCAAAACTTATTGGCAGGTAGAAGAGCCACCTCAGTCAACACATTGATGGAATCCTGTGGCTTAAATAAGCAGAGGGGGATGGGGTGGAAGGTGGGAGGGAAGCTCAAGAGGGAGGGGACATATGTATACCTATGGCTCATCCATGTTGATGTTTGGCAGAAACCAACACAATATCGCAATTATCCTTCAATTAAAAATGCATTTTTAAAAAGCCACTCTGTTCTTTTCCCCATTATCTTAAATGGCTAAAACCTTTAACTAGGACCTATTGTGTTCTCTTTCACCTTTAACTATAAGCCTAAAATAATAAATCCCTGATGGATGCTGAATGCTTGGTAAGTAGTAGGCTCTCATAAAACACATTGAATGATAATACAAGACTATATAATAATTAAATTCAGTCACCTGAGTAAAAATGTCACCCAGTTCCTAGTTCAATCTTCTCATGTAAGAATTGAAATAATCTTAACGACACCATCTCCTAATGTTTCATCATTCATTTATTTCCAGTACGCACACACACACACACACACACACACACACACACACCAAGATTATAAAATCCTTGAAGTGGACAAATATCTTAAAGTCCCACTTGCCCACCATGTGTTCTTTAAAAAAATTTTTTGGGGGGTTGGTAAATTTTATTTAAGAACTTATACAAATATTCTAGATTGAGTTTTAATTGTCATCTTCCTCCTCTCCTTCATCTTGATTAATCTGGAAGTAACACAGCTTATAACCTTCTTTGCTGTTAGCAACTATGCGTAACCAATCATGTAGATCATTCTTCTTCAAATATTGTTTTGTAAGATATTTCAAATATCTTTTGGAAAAGGACCCCAGAAGTTACAGTGATCTTGCTTTTGCTTCTTTCTGACTGTTGTGACACCACTGCCCAGATTGTAGCCGTTTCCATTCACCTTGATCCTCTCCTGAAGAAATGGCTCGGTTTTGGTGGCATCCATGACCAGCATCTTCTGCAGGATGGGTCCAGAGTGCACTTCAGGACCGGCTTCTTTTTTTGCCCCCCTTCGCCATAAGCTTTTTCACTGGCGCCATGGTGGCAGCGGAGGCAGAAAGGGTAGGTTTTTACAGATGTATTTATTTACGGCTGCACTGGGTCTTCACAGCTGCGTGGGCCTGTTCTCCAGTTGCGGTGAGCAGGGGCTGCTCTCAGGTACACCGGCTTCTCACTGCGGTGGCCTCTCTGGTGGCGCACAGGATCAGTAGTTGTGGCTCCAGGGCGTGTGGGATCTTCCTGGGCCAGGAATCGAACCTCTGTCTCCTCCATTGGCAGGCAGATTCTTTACCCTTGAACTGCCAAAGAAGCCCTCTTCATGTGCTATTAATTAAAGATTTTAGATGAACAGAATTTGGGTTTGCGTAATGTCGAAGCTCTGTCTTACTTTGTTAGGCTTTTTGACCCTCCTGACCCATACCTCCCACCTCCCACCCCCAGCTCTGGCAACCACCCATCTGTTCTCTGTGTCTAAGAGTTTGTTATTATTATTACATTTCACATAAAAGGCAGATTGCACAGTGTTTGCTTTTCTCTGTCTGTCTGACTTATTTTTCTCAGCATAATGCCCAGGAGGTCCGTTCACGTTTTCTCAAATGGCAAGATTTCGTTCTTTTTGGTGACTGAGTGCTATCTATATGCATGACTATGTATCTTGCGCGTTCTTTATCCATTCTTCCTTTGATGGGCACTTGGGTTGGTTCCGTATCTTGGCTGTTGTAAACAGTGCTGCTGTGAACATGGGGGACATGTACACCTTCCAAGTCAGTGCTTTTTTTGGTTAGTGTTTTTATCCTGTGTGGCAGATGCATACAGTAAAGAAGGAAAGAACATTTCATGATTTCACGCTTGCCAAGTAAACGTCAGGCACTGCGGTAGTCTTTTCTGCAAGCCTTTGACCCTGACACGAGTTCTGGAGCGGGTTCTCTTTACAGAGGCGCAATGGAAGCTCACGGGGGCCGAGGGAGCTCGGCGTCAGCCTCATGCCCTCTGCAGTGGCTGCAAGAACCCTGCGCTGCCGCTCTCCAGGGTCGCTTGCGTTTGTTCTGTTTTGTCTCCTTCTCACGTGTGTGGATTATTTGGGGCTGGGGCACTAGATCACAATAACACACACTTCTAGGGACTGCAGGCTCCAGCAAACCCAGGGTGCCTAGTGGGTTTTATCGGTTGATCTTTTAGAAATCTTATCCTCCCTCAATAAGAAGCTATCAAATCAGTTAAGTGATTTCTCAGTTTGGAGTTAGGGATAAGTGAGGATTTGAAAGTGCAAGGAAGATGAAAGGTTGAAACCTTTCCTTTAAAATATTTGAGATACTTTGCAAGTTAATATCTAAACTAGCAAAAACTACAGAAAGATGGAGGAGACGCTGCTCTGATGAAAGAATCAGGGCACTGGAGGAAGGGCTGTTTTTTTCTGCCAAGTCAATGAGCATATTTTCTGGAATTTTAAATGTAAACTGCAGCATATCCTGTCTGTGCCTGACCAGCAAAGGCCCCAGGCTCAGCTGACCGGACGTTTGGTAGGGGATATCAGTCTTCAGACAGCTGGTCAAGGGTAGCTACTGGACTTTCTTTGAACCATCTTCCAACTTTCTTGTCCTATAACAGAGTTCTCTCCTCCCTAAACCTGCAGTTTTCACATAGCTTGGTTTTTTGTTGCAACCCCTGCTCCCACCTGGATGCTGACCAAGTCCCTGTGTTTCCAAGGATAGAGGGCAGGGACTTGTCAAGGAAAAGTCCTGCTGGTTCGAGGCAGGGAAGGGGACCCTCGGCAGGGGAGTTCTGCAGCGGGCGTCTGTCCCTCTGTCCTATGTCTCTCCGCCCTCGTCCTGCACAGTAGCTGAGGTTGAAAACTCCACACTGGGTGTGGGGGCCGCTTGGGAGGGAGCTGCCTTTGGGTCTGGATTGTGACACTCGGGTCACATTTCTGACTTGGGACCAGAGGCAGTGAGCTGGCAGTTGCTTCCTTGTGCTTTCCATGGCTGTCTTTTCACAAAGGGAAGCACAGAGCAGCGATGACCTCGCCGGGAGCCCAGCACTGGGACGCCTGCCCGCCGGCTCCCTGGGGCCTGGTCTTTGTCAAAACTGGGAGCTTTTCCCCTCTTCGGTTCCTGTCCTATCCTGGCAGCTCCTTGGCCCCACACTTAAACACTCAGCGCAGCTGGTGACACTTCAAAAAAGTGCAGGAAACCCTGCTGCGAGGCGCTTCTGTTTTCCCTTTCTTTGTTTGGCTTTAACATCTCCCTTTGCTCCTGTGCTTTATCTGTTTCCTGTTTTGTAAAAGGAGGGTTTCAGGGGAGTCAAAGTAAATAAATGAAGAATGAATTTGAAGCACAGGATCCAAGCATTTTCTTGACATTTGCTAAACAAAATGATAAACGGGGAAAAAGTAAGGAAACATAAACAAACAGAAAGCCAGAAATGAGAGCAAACACGATACAATACTTAAGTCAATATTTATGAATGGGTAAGATGGGAAAAGCCACTCGGACTAGATCATAAAACAGAATTATGGTGTTCCACTTAAAAGATACACATCTGAAATAAAATGACACAGAAATGTTACGAATTAAATGATGTAAAAAAAAAAAAACAAGTTAGTCTTGTAAACCACAGGAGTAAACATATGACATCCTAATGGAAAAGGCCCAGGACCCACGTGAAGGTCATGCAGAGTGACCCCTTCTCCATCCAGGAGGACCCAGGAGCCGTTTGTGCTCTAGGGTGTGAGCCTGTAACCCTCTGGAAAGTAGTCTGTGTCAAGTATGAAAAGCTTCTGATATAATACGCTGGTATTTTTTAAGCAATACAGTTGGGGGAAATTTTTCTCACACTTTGAACAAAAATTCCATGTTTTTTTTAATTCTATATTAATTAAAGATTTAAAGTGAATCAGGAAAACTATGAAAGATTAAGGATAACATAGAATATTTTTCCAATCTTAGCTTGAGAGAGCCCTTTCTATGTACAGCAGAAGAACCAGATGCCATGAAGGAAAAGAGTCACAGATTTGATGACTTAGAAATAAACTAGGTGAAATGATAAATAATAATGGAAAAATGTTTGTGACACTGATAATAGAAAAATTAAATATTGAGAATGCATGTTAAAAACTAAAGGAGACACACCAGTGTAGGAGGAAACAGACAGAACAGGCTGTCTTGAAAGCAGGACTCCATCCTGGGCTGGACTGTGGACTTGGAGCTCTGTGCCCAACACCTATGGAAACGACATACCAACTGGAAAACCAGGCCCCCCGGATGGAAGAGCCACAGGGCTCATACCTAGACTCTCCATTGCCTAAAAGAATACCCTAATTATCTGTGTAACCAAATAGAATCATAAATTCTGTTATGCTATTGGGGTATGACCACAGGCCTATTGATAACTGTCCACTGGTAACTACCTGGGCTTAAGGCGTATGAATCATGGGTTAACTTTGATTGTATCTTTCTCTTCCTTTGTTCAGACTAGTTTCAGAGAATTTGGGGAGGTGGGTTTGGGCACGTACACTTAGGGTATATAAGGTTTTCACAAAAACTGGTTGGGGTCCTTGGCTGAGAGGAGACTCTGCCCTGGGCCCGCCGGTGTGATAAACTGCACTCCGCCATCGGCACTGTCCTTCTGAGTGAGTTTGTTTCCCGGAACGCGTGGCTACAGCACCAGTAGGAAGTCGACCAAAGGTAGGTGCAGACAGTTACTCTGCAGAAGTCTGGAGGCCAGGGTGTGAGGGGACGGGGTTTTGGGTGCAGCCACCACAGGGAGACGTACACATTGCTGGGTGCTTCTCAAGGGCAGCTTAGTAGCATCAAAAAGTTAAGTGTGCACCTTCAGATTGAATGATTTCACTTCTAGGGATATAAGTTTCAAGAATAACATGGGCTAGGATGATTAGCATAGATTCACGTGGAATAGTGAAAACCTGGAAACAACCTAAATTTCTATAGTTAGGGGGCTGATTAAATAAATTAGGGCATATCTGTGCAAAAATACTTTGTAACTGCTAAAAAGGAATGGAGATCTTTATACACTGACATGAAACTGTCTTCATGATCTGTTGTTGGATGAAATGAACAACTGAAAGAAAACTATGTAGGATGTGGTGCTGTTTTTGTTTAAACAGGGGACTCTACACGGGAGAAAAGTCAGAGCTCACGAGCAAGACGTTGGCAATGAGCACTTCCAGAGAGTTCAAACTGAGAGAAGCCCACCTTTTACTCAGCCACTCTGTACTGTTTTATACTTTATTTTTTACAATAAACAAGTGTTAGTTTTATAATTAAAAATAAAGATTTGTAATGAACTCTTCATGTTTTCAATATAAATTGCAAGCTAGATTTTCTGAGTGCTTTAGCACCTTGTTTTACTGCATTTTTATACAACTGGAAGGTTTGGGGCGACCCTATGTCCAGCAAGTCCATTGACGTCATTTTTCCAACAGCATTTGCTCACCTTATGTATTTGTGTCACATTTTGGTAACTGTCACAATATTTTAAAGTTTTTCATTGTTATTATATTTGTTAAGTGATCTGCTATGTCATTACTATGACTCACTGAAGGCTCAGATGGCTGGCATTTTCTAGCAATAGGGTGTTGTTGTTTTTAATTAAGGAATGTGCTTTTTAAAGAGACAGTGCTACTGCACACTTAATAGTCCACAGTATAGTGTGAACACAGCTTTTACACGTGCTAGGAAACCAGAACACACCTGACTCCCTTTCCCGTGGCCTTCACTATGCTGTGGTATCCTGGAACAGGGCCGAGCAGGTGTGCCTGTTATTAGTGATTACTTGTAAGTTACGTATCTTTGTGAAATGTATGTGTTCTTTCCATGCCTCCGGATTCTGTAAGAAGTGTCCAAGGCAAGTAGGCAGGAAGGTGGGGGCTTCTCAACAACCCCCCCAAGTGAGGAGAGAGGCATTAGCAGAGCCAAGTCAACTCACATGCCTGCAGGCTCAGAAACCACCTCACAGAGCTGGGCCCCTGCGGGGGTCTGGGTCAGGCTGCGGGGGCAGGGGATGGGGGAGGCTGGGCACCAAGTGTTTAGTTAAACTTTGGTTTCTAGCTGTTGTTTCCCGTGATGGGCTGCATTTCAAGGGAAAGCAAGGCCCTGAAATACCAGAGCCATGTCTACAGACGGGGCGAGTGAAGGCTTTACAGCCCTTTAAATGGATTCATTGGGACATTCATAAACAGGATAATTAAGGTCAAAATTAAAATCATTTTTTCATCCAGAATTATGGTTTTGCCAGCAACTAGGACGAGATGAAAAGGGAGAGTATACAGTTCAAAGTATCTGGAAACACGTTCAGATCATTAATTTCCTTCGCCTCTCTGGGTGCAGCGTGGGACCGCTATTTCAGAATTGTCACAAAACTTCCCACTGAGGAAGCTTTTCACCAAGTGTTTCTCCTACAACCTATAATTGATCAACTGAGCTCATTTTTATCTCCTTATAATTTTTCAAGGAGGTTTCTTTGATGGCTCAGATGACACCTGCAATGTGGGAGACCCAGGTTCAATCCCTGGGTCAGGAAGATCCCCTGGAGAAGGCAACCCACTCCAGTATTCAGCAACCTACTCCAGTATTCTTGCCTGGAGAATTCCACGGACAGAGGGGCCTGGCAGGCTACGGTCCATAGGGTTGCAAAGAGTCAGACGAGACTGAGTGACTAACACGCACGTCATTTTCAGTGAGGAGGTAGTGGATAGATTCCTCAGTCGAGTCATTGTTCTGTGTCTTCCGTTCTTAAGCTACGACCACTCGGCACACGTTTGCTGACAATAGAGTAAAATGCCCTAAAGCAGCAGAGTCTGTGTGTCCATGCAGGTGGTGAATCTGATGGAGGCAATGGGAAATTCAGACAGCTCTGGGTTGGAAGGAGTAGAAAAATGCGGTACCTCCTCCGGCGGGTCTACCTTCCACAAGGTGTGTTGCGAACGGGTCCTGAGCTGAGTTTGTGACCCTCTCCAGAACGGGTTTTTCTCTCTCAGGCTGCAAAGTTCCTGCTCTCTTTTCTCCCTATTTAGACTCCAAAAAACAGCATAGATGTTGAAACATGGAGAGAGTTAAAGCCTGTGGTGGCATCAACTCTCATCCTCATTTCAAGAGAAGGAGCTGGGAGCCTTCTGGGCGGGAAGGTTTCCTGAGCAGGAGTGTCCCCTCTCGTTCACAATGAAGTGAACGGGCTTGGCAGGGCCAGTGTGGCCCGGGGCCTGCGACTGTTATAGGTGCTGCTTGCGTCCAGGTGCCGCTGAGGGTGGGAACCGGCCTGACTCTGGAGGCACAGGCTCTCTTTCTGCAGGGGTGGAGGCGCCTGGCTTGCCCAGTCTGGTCCCGCCCGTGGATGGGGCCCCTCACCTCCTGTGCACACAGGTGGCTCCGCTGCGGGTCCGCCGCCCGGTCCTCACGATGCAGGACACCTTCTCCAGCAGAAGACGGTTGTCCCTGTCGATGACGGACAGCCGGCCCTCCTCCAGCTGCGCAGACACACCAGCCATGCCAGGGCCGTGCCAGGGCCGTGCCAGGGCTGCCCTGCGCCCAGCCCTGTCCAGGGGGCCTGCAGCCCCGCCCCTGGGCCTCAGGGCCTCCTCTCCCCTGCTCATGCTGCTGCGGTCGCTCCCTGGGCAGCTGGTGGGCTCCTGTGTCCTAACTGGGATACCCGAGGGCGGGGCCAAATTTCACAGACTTGGAGTGGAAGTAACAGGGAGGGAGAAATTAGGTCATTCCTCAAAAACCTCTGAGCTGTGTCAGTGAAATACAAAGGAAATCATTTTATATTTTAAGAGGGAGATGTTATACTGCTCAGAAGAAGAGAAGGTCTGAGGCCAGAGGAAATGAAAGCCCTCCTACTTTATTTCAGGTTTTGAACCTACTGATCTGCCAATTTGCTCCTCTTTGTTTTCCCCGGTTAGGCTGACGCTGGGGGCACGGAAAGCTTGCAGCATTTTGCTCTGGGAGGTGTAAGGATCAGCACAGCCATGTGATGCTGGCTCTCACCAGATGGCTTCAACTCCAAGAAATAAAAATTTCGAGGTGGTCATGGAATGGTCTGGTTTAAAGAAACAATGCTAATTAATTACTCTAGATCTGTGCTGAATAAATTGCTGCCGTGGATCCCCCCTGCCCCCTCCCCACTTCTGGATCCCTGCCAGGTCAGCAGGGAGACGAGGGGAAGGAAGATCTCTGGTTCAGTTGTCACCAGCTCCATTCCTGGCAAGACAGGCTTAATTGGCTGCTTAGAGGCATTTAATTTTGATACATGACTTGTTTACTCCCTATGAGCCTGCTTTTTTCATTTTCCTGGGTTTTTAAGCTGACATTTTTTGTGTTGTGTTGGCTGTAACAGTAACTGGAGTAGAACTGAAACTTACCTTGAGTTTGCCAAGTTTCAGGCGGAGGTGACTGAGGGTTGGCGGGGCGCGGCTGTCCACCACCGGCCGGGCCTCCTGTACCTGTGCAGAGCAGGCAGTGTGACCTACGCACCCTCACCGGTCAATCACCCTGAGTCTTTGTTGGGCAGCTTCTGCTCTGTGGGCCCTGCAAACACGTGCAGGTTGTTGCTCACAGCATCGGAGATACCAAGTGGGCCTGGGCAGAAAGTTCTGAAAGAGGCTCCGGACTGGATTCAGAACCTGAGCATCCCCTGGAGGGGAACAGGCAGCCCTCAGACATGGCCCAACATGGTCATCGTCAAGTAGAGAATTGAGTGTGTGTGGGATGAGATCTCGTTAAACAGAACTACCTGCTGACGTTTCCACTCTGCACTGCCCGGCTTTGAGACAGTGAATTACGTCCCCAAGTCCACTGGACTCTAATTTCTGAGCCTCAGCAGTATTTTCAGCATTCGCATCTTAGCCATTGATTAAGTGCAAAATGATCCATGCAGAGTTTCATATCAGAAATTGTACAAACAAGGGAAGAATTTGTATTTTAAAATGTGATGGATGAAATGCACGAGGGCCATAAGTATTACACTTGCAATAAGAAGGAACCCCCATATTCTAGCCACTTGCTCACAGATACCCAGCTGCTGAGACCTCTGATCTGATCATCTGGAAATGGCAGCTCCACGACTGCGTCTTTCCAGTGTGAGGACCTGAGCTCCGGGCATTTGGGACCCGAACCCACAGAGCCGTGTGGTGACAGAGCAGGCATCTTCGAAGAGAGCCTGGAGCTGGCCAGGGGTCTTGGAAAACATGCTTGGGAACCAGCACTTGTGCCCTGAAGTAAGGGGACCCCAGAAGGACAGGCAAGAGAGAGGACATGGCCAGATGAGGCTGGACAGTCCGCAATGCCCCATCACCCAGGGTGTGGGAGCGGGCAGAGGTGAGCCAGACTCATGCCCTCTTGCCATGGTGCAAGCCCATTAGGGTGGGGTCAGAGGAAGGTGGAGGTGCTGCGGGCTTTTGTTAAGGAAATATCAGCAGCAATTTCTGTTTTATTAAGGTAATTTTCTTAGCATGAGTGGGTGAGATGAGGTTCTGAGACAAGAAGGGGCCCTGCCCAGACATGGGGAGGGGCCTCACTCTGGGAGTGCTGTGGGCTGGGGGAGGGGCCCAGTCATCCTAAAGCTGCACCGAGTCCCTTCCTACCCTCAGGGGTTCTCAGCTCAGCAGTGAGGAGAGCTGACCCCACTCGAGTACAGAAGAGGAACCACAGGGATACCAGGGTGAGTCCTTCCCACCCATAGCTCTTTAGTGCTCCGACATGCTCTGGGCAACCAGACCGGCCACCCTCCCAGACAGGGGAGGTGAGGAGGGGGACAGGGAGGCAGCATGCCCATCCTTGTTCTCAGTGAGCAGGGAAGGCTCCAGAACCAGGGGTCGCAGGAAGGGAGGTGAACTGGGGCGAAGCCAAGAGGCTCCTAGGGGCTCCCACAGGGGCGCAGGTGCAAGGCCAGGTGATGAGGCGCCGTGCAAACCTTGCCCCCAGGTGGGCGGTACCCCAGGAGGAGCAGGGACCTTGGGTTCACTCCTTCAGATCACTCTGTGGCACCCTGATTCCCACACAGCCGCTTCTTTGTTTCTCAGCTTTGATGGCCAGCCAGCACCCTGTGCCTGGATGGCTCTGAGAGGTCTCGAGGGCAGAGGACTGCCCAGCCACTCGGGACCACAGGGCCGCCTTCTCAAATGAGACCCACGTTTGCGTCAGATAGAGGGAAATACCACTGTCTCTCTTAACAGAAACAGAAGTCCATTCCTAGTCCCCTCGGACACGACTCAGCGACTTCACGTTCACTTTTCACTTTCATGCATTGGAGGAGGAAATGGCAACCCACTCCATGTTCTTGCCTGGAGAATCCCAGGGACGGGGGAGCCTGGTGGGCTTCCGTCTATGGGGTCGCACAGAGTCGGACACGACTGAAACGACTTAGCAGCAGCAGCAGTCCCCTCTGGAGTCTGTTGTTTCGATAGGGGAAATATGCCATGATTGAGAAAGGATGGTCCTAAAACATGGCACTTGGAAGCCATAGTCTATTTAATGGAATTTTTATTGTATGGCATGGCCCACCTTTTAAGGATATGCCATTTCACCTATTCCATCTCCAAAAAGAAAATTCACCTTTGGCTTCCAGGGGAGCTGTGGCTTCTAGGTGCCACTCTGCACACCTGCCCCTACCTTTCTCCTGTGGTCCTGGTAGGCTTTCTCCCACGTGCCCTGCAGGTACCCCCTGCCATGGGAAAGGGCCAGCCGGGGGCCTGCAAGCATCTCGGGCAGGACAGAGAGTGGACGCCCGTCCGGTGCAGCCCTGGACGACTGTGTTTGCTGGGTCACATGACAGTCTCCATGGCACCCAAGCTCCCGGAAGGCAAGAGACCAGAGAGTGGCCTCTGCACTTGGCAGAAGGAACTGAATGTCCTTCCCTCCAGGGGGTATCTTCTCAGTGAAGCCACTTGGAGGAGCGCACCTCAGCGCCCCACACTTGGGAACAAGGTGAAGACATTCTCCCCCAACTAACTCCTTCCATCTTCTCCTCCTCTCTTTCCCTGCATCCTCCCACATCCCCTTCCCTTCCTTAGTCCCTTCCTCTTCTGTCTTTGAATTTTATAATAACTTGGACAATTCCAAATATTTTTATCTGCAGCTTAGGTGGCAGATCTTCAGTAACTTTTTCTCCAGTGGACTTGGAGACAGAAAGTTTTGGCCATTTTTAGCCACTCCTCTCTCCCCAGCTTTTTCTGTTAGGAGTGGGTTTTCTGTGAGACAAAGGAAATACAGTGATGATAGCATTATCTTTTGAGTCATTCTTCTTTGTCAGAATTATATGCATAATTTTGAGGATCACATAATTGGAGGAACAGGTTAATGACAAAATAGCGGTGCTGTTTTCATTGCAGAATTCTGGTCTTTACTGCATTACAGTATCCATTATAAAACCCTGTGTGCAGAGTGAGTGAATGGGAGTTCACCATGCAGCTCTGTGGGAGAGGGGCACATTATGAGGAACTGGGTTCCACACAGTAGAAGATAAATGTAAGAATTACTGCCTAAAAAATAGTTGGCACTTTAAGTCTTCCTTAAAATTTCTTAGCCTATAAAGCCTGCACGTCACAGTCAAAAGACTTCTGTGAACTTATTTTTGTGTACCTGGTTACAGGCACTGACCCAGCTCACAGTCAGTGGCGCTTAGTGGATACCTGCCATTAGCAATGATGGAACACAGGACTGATGTTAGTGACTGAGTCCGCAGCTGGTAATCTGGGAATCTGAGACTTTTCATTCAATCGTGGGTCTACGTGACTCTCGTCTTTCTTTTCCTGAAGCCTATTGGCCACACAGGCTGAGAGATTTTTTATAACCTCAGCATCTTGCCAGGTGCCTGGGGCAGAAGCCACTCTGTCCAGTTTGTTCACACTGTGTGGACAGCCTAGGCATGGAGGGCAGAGCAGAAGCTGGACAAGTCACAGGATGCTAGAGGGCTTTGAATGCATAGTTTTGCTGCACTCGCCCTTCCAGCTGTGTGCTAACTGTCCACCTGGGCTTGCTCTCCCCTGACCACTTAATTCACGTTTGCTATTTGATTGACTTGATGATGGGGACCAGGGCAGAGAACCTGGAAAAACTGGACCTGCCCCCGGGAACAGAAAGGTCACCAGCAGCTGCCTGGTCTGGCTCCCACTAGCCCGTCCACCCTGGCTGGAGCTGAGTTTCAGTTGCTAGGATGTTCTCAACAAGATTAGAACAGAAAAGTCTGCTAGTCCGGAGCTCCTCTGGGCTTGTCCTGAGGGAAGAATCTGAAACACTGACAAGGATCCACACACATTGAGGAATCACTCATAGAAGTGAGAGCTTGGGAGGCCCAGAGTTCAGTTTGTAGCAAGAGACAGTGCTGGTTTCTACTGATGTTCTTTTCTGTCCAAGACCCGATCCATGACACCATTTTGCATTCTGTGAGCTTTTAAGTAGTGAATTTTTACATGGTTCTAGATTTGAATGTTTAATAGTAAAAGTTTCTACATATGTTCTGCAGAAAATAAATACCAGGGCCTTTTTTGATTTGCTCATTCACATGATGACTGTGTGTTTGGCTCAGCCTTAATCAGTGTTTTGGTCCAATATTGACTTGAAAATTGAGTTTATTAGTAAGGTCTTGTGGAGAAGGCAATGGCACCCCACTCCAGTCCTCTTGCCTGGAAAATCCCATGGACAGAGGGGCCTGGTGGGCTGCAGTCCATGGGGTCGCTGAGGATCGGACACAACTGAGCGACTTCACTTTCACTTTTCACTTTCATGCATTGGAGAAGGAAATGGCAACCCACTCCAGTATTCTTGCCTGGAGAATCCCAGGGACGGGGGAGCCTGGTGGGCTGTCATCTCTGGGGTCGCACAGAGTCGGACACGACTGAAGTGACTTAGCAGCAGTAAGGTCTTGAGATGTTACCAATGATACCACAACTACATGAAGCCCTTGCACACAATTGATTTTGATGTGTACACAGGATCGAGCATTTGTGATACAATATGTTTCAGTTAAATCCTTAATGTTTGTAAGTCTTTTCTTGTGCTCTGTGACCACAGTTGACTCTTTTGTCCCTCTGCCTTTCCACAAGGGCAGTGTGAGCAACAGGCTCCATCCTTATTTTGCAGGAATCTCAAATTGCCTCAAACTTACTCCCTTTTGGAGGGAAATTGGCCCACAGATGTCTGTTCTGAGAAATACAGAGGTGCCCCCGTGGCCTCTGGTGACTAGGGTCATGGGGGGCCTTGATGGGGACACTGGCACCTCTGTCCAGTCAGGGCTGCTGCTCCTCCAGCCTGAGACGCCTGAAAGCACAAAGAGCACCTTAAATGCACCAAGGGGCTGACTCAGGCTCGACAGTTTCAAAGCTGCGAAGCTGCGGTCAAAGCAGCCGGAGTCCTGAGCCAGCACAGAGGGGGCTCTTCCTGGGGGCACTCCAGGTACCGAAAATTGAGGTCTCTGTGAGAGACACATGGGGGCCCCACAGGAGAGCCCTGGGGGAAGGTGAACTAGAAACAACCTCTAAAAGCAGTTTCCAGGCTCCTGCAGGGCAGTGACAAAGCCGGGAGTCCCTGCCCCCAGCCCCTGTGCCTGGGCAGCCGGACGCTCTCACTCGCGGGACTGGCTGAAGCAGCCATGGTTGGAGACATCCTAAGACACCAAGAAAAAATGACGGTCTCCATCCAAGGCCCAAAACCTGCCCAGTGTCTCCAGGGCATGGGCATCTTGCAAAGTGAGTCGACGTGAGTAGAACCAGTAGAAACCTCAGAACTGACTCCCAGAGACAACAGCTACTGAAATCACAAGACGATTAGAGGACAACGGTGCTCGCTGTGTTTTAAATGGAAAAAAAGATGAAATTGGAAATATCTTCAGGGAACAGGAAACCACAAAATTTTCAACACATGAGGAACATTTACAAAATTGGCAAAATTTGACCATATGCTGAGCCGTAAAAAGTCTCCACAAGTTTCAAAGAACCACGATCATACAGATAATGAGGCAGTGTGGGGATTAAGCTGAGGATTAAGCAGAGGGACAACTGGGAATCACCTGTATCTGGATGAGCTCCAAGGTCAAGAACAAGACAGAGTGTTCCTGCAGCTGGTGAGTGTGCTTTCAGGATACATCTGATATATTTGTTGGGTGTTTTGAAAACAAGGAGTTTTAGTTGCCAGTAATTAGTGGGGTTATCTGTAGCCTCAGTTATGCAATCACTTTTCAGGGATGTTAGTCCTAAAAAGGTTCACTTATGTCTCTTAATCCTGCTCTGGAGATATTCGTAGGGAATTAATCCAGAAGAAGAGAAAAGTTTTGAACACAAATGATGAATTTCCATGTTTCTAGTTTTACTGCTGGTGGGGCGGTGTGCCTGCAGCGTCCTCCGGGGGCAGGTCACCCGCCATATTCACATGGGGTGCAGAGACTGGAAATGCTCTATGACGAAGGGTCCTGGCCTCGGTGTGGGAAGGAGGTCTGGGGGGCACTCAATGTCCTGTCCGTGTGCCTGTGTGACCTCGCTGTGGAGGCAGCTGGCCTTGCATGCTGTTGGGTGACCAGGCAGAGGTCGTGTCTTGGTCCTGTGGGGAGGTGGGGCCTTCTCGCTGGCAAAGTTAGCATAAGTAGTTATGTGTGTGGTCTCTCTGCTTTTAGACTCTGCCCTACCGTCATCTCTTCACTAAAATAAGCGGATGAGTTCTTGAAGCTTGTTTCTTCCAGGACAAAATTGAACGTAAATGTCAGAAAGTGTCTTAGAGTCACCTTGTCCTAGGTCCAGAGGCACCCTTGAACTACTTAACTTTTAAAAATGGAAGCGATGCTGTGAAAACGGCCCCAGACGCAGAGGATAGCAATAACACGTGTTTCAACCTCACAGGGCAGGCCTGGCTGGAGTGGAGACAGAGCTGGGTCCGGGGGCTCTGACCTTGGGTCAGGGATGTTTCCCTCTGCCTAGGCCTCAGCGTCTGCCGTGCCTTGGTGAAATAACCTACCTTCTGCAGACATCACGGTAGGTATCTTGGTGTCAAGGACACGCAAGGCAGCAGGTTTGATGGGTCTTCAGCTGAAGACGAGCTGCTGCTTGCCTTGAGGTCGTGGGGTGCAGGCGAAGCGGTTTCCCTCTGCGGCGTCACTGACTGGGGAGGGGAGGGCAGGGCCAGGCCAGGGGGAGCCGCGGTGTCCTACCTCCTTCGCCGGTTCACCGGCTCACACCAGTGGTGTCCTTTGCTGTGTGAGCTTCTGGGACCCTTTCAGTCAGGTTTCTGACCTCGAGCCTTCATGGAGACCTCACCAATTAAAATTTCTGACATCTTACTTGCTGGTTGCCAAACCCGAAGATTCGGTCCCACCCTGACCTCATCTTGCTTCTGCCCCGCCCGCCTCTCTTCCACTGGCCTCTCTGCAGGAGAAACGCAGATTTGCCCTGAAGCCAAAGACCTGAAGTCCAGAGCCTCCACCGCACCCAAGGCCTTGGGAAGACGCGAGTGGTCTTGTCTTCATAACTTTAACCCTTTTTCTTTTCAATAGACGACCCCCTCCCCCAGCGTCCGGTCATACCTACTTCAGGACCTGCTGCTGCTCCTACCTCTTCCTTCTCTGTAACCCCTCCCTGCTCCTGTGTTCCCTGCTGGATGGACGTCTCCAGGGGGTGGTCGCTGGGTCACCAGAGGATGTGAGGCTGAGACGGCAGGACCCCAAGAGCCTTCCACACTCAACCAGATACTCTATCTGGACACATTTAATATTTGGTTTTGCGTTTTTGTGTGAAGAAAACTTCCTGGAACTCAGAGAAACTATGAAAAGCAAAGTAACCCGTGGCTGGAATCCTAAATGTTAAAGCTAATAACTAACACACAGGATGTGATACTTCGCCCTTGAGCATGGAATAGCAATTTGCTGTGAAACCTAATTTTAAAAGATGTCAGTGCATTGGGCAATGAGTCAGCACAATTCTTACCAATTTAGTGGAGCAACACTGAGGTGAAACATGCAGGTACCTAGAGAACATGGCCAGTGGATACTGTTTCCTCTCTTTACACTTGAGTTTAGGGATCTGGCCTATTAGTGAACCCAGAGGATTGTCACTCGCGCTGCAAAGCATCCTCACAGAGATGAGCTGACATGACCTTGGAGCAGACAGCTACATAAAAAAAATAGAAAATTAAAGGTCGAATTAATGACCTCAGAAACATTTCAGAAAATAGTGCATATCCATCATGTAAGAACAGGATGCTATCTTCTAACAGGCAGAAAACAGTAAAGAAATTAAAATATGGGCTTACTGAACTTAAATCCCACGAAGAGCTGTCGGCCAGGACGGAGCTCAAACGTAGAGATGGGGAGACCCCCGAGAAGAGCTGGAGGTGGTCTGTGGTCAGCTTGGGAGTGAAGTGTCTGAATACTTGGGTTTCAGAGAGACAGGACGAGCGACCACAAGTGCGTAACAGGAAAACTTCCTGAGCGGCCCAGGGACTGACCCCACGAGGCTGAGGACACTGGAAGTGTGACCAGCAACCCATTGCCCTTAAGTAAGTTCAACTCACTTTCTAAAAGACAGACTGTCGGGTTGAATCACAAAGCTGGAACCGGCCTACAGCAGAGGGAGTCAGAGCGTGTGTGGTGGGAGAGCTGGCAGAGCCGCGCCAGACAGACGATCCTTAAGAGAACACACCCACGGGGCTGCATGTCCTTTTTAACTAGAGAAGGCAAAGAAGCAAAGACAGCCACAAAATGCCTGCGGAAGAAGACTCACGGCGGCCACACACTGCTGGTCCTCAGATGAACGGACGAATTAGAAAACCCAGAAATACAAGTTACACAGGGATCTACTGATAAAGATGCCATTATCAGGGAAAGGATTAACCACATGTTGTCTGAGAGAACTAAAGAGCCATCTGAAAAATTAGCTTCAATCCACATCTTATATCTTAATCAAAATAAATTCAAGACAAATCAAAATTTAACTGGAGACAAAGAAAGCATGAAAGTAGTAAATGAAAATAAGAATTATTTTAAAAATAATGTGAGAGGGAAAGTTCTTTCTACAGTATGATACAAAACTCCAGAAGACAAAAGTTAATAAAAATAATTTTAAAAATAAAATAGCACAGCATAGCATCACATCCCTGGAAGAATCTTCCAATAATACATGGGATCTGAGCCCTAATGAAAACAGTTTTAAAATAAAATTGTTCAAAAATCAAATAAAGGTCTTTGGGTTAGCTGATTAAACACTATATTAAAAAATAAATCTACCAATAAATTTTATTACAGAAAAATAAACTATATCTTTAACAAAACACAAGCCAAAGACACAAACCCAGAGGTATTTGCATACTATAATCTAAGAAAGAGAGTCATTTCTTTAGTAAACGAAGATACCAACAAGTCAATACAAAAGACCACAGACCCGACAGAAAAGTGAGCAGTAATGATGAACAGACATTTCACAGCAAAAGAGATGCCCTGGCCTTGAAACAGTGAAAAGATTCATGACCCCGAGAAGCACAAGCAAGCGTTGCCAGGAGCTGTGTGGGGGGCTGTGGAGGCCCCCACCCTCAAGGGTTTTCACGCTTCTTCAGAGCCAGCCACACCGCCTCCCTCTTATGGCTCATCCTTAAACAGTTTTAATGCAGACCACAGGAATCAGGAATCATGATCTTAAACGTCGCGAGTGATGACAGGGCAGCAGCCCTGCCCAGAGGGGACGGAGCCTTCAGTCATCACAGGAGCTGCCGTGGCAGCTACAGCCCTGCCGTGTGCATGGGCCGGCCCGGCCTCAGCCTGAACCTTCCCCATCAGAGCGCTGGACAGCCCTGTGTGCCTCCCGGCCCCGATGTCCCCCTGCCAATGGGGGGACAGGGGTTCCGGCTCACAGGGTGATTACAGGTGACTGCTATCTCTGTTTGCCCAGGCTGAGGGTGACCTTGGACCCTAGAGTTGGGGTTGTGCTGGGGGACTGGCTAATCGGCCTGAGGACCTGGAACCGGGCCTGCCTGTCAGCACGGACCTGGGGGAGTGCTCTGCTGGTTAGCGCTCTGCTGGTTAGTGGCATGCCGGTTAGCGCTCTGTGAGTTAGTGTTCTGCTGGTTAGTGGTCTGCTGGATAGCACTCTGCTGGTTAGCGCTCTGCTAGTTAGTGGTATGTCAGTTAGTGCTCTGTTGGTTAGTGCTCTGTGAGTTAGTGTTCTGCTGGTTAGTGGTCTTCTGGTTAGCACTCTGCTGGTTAGCGCTCTGCTGGTTAGTGGCATGCCCGTTAGCTCTCTGACGGTTAGCACTCTGGCAGTTAATGCTCTGCTAGTTAGTGGCATGCCGGTTAGCACTCTGCTGGTTAGCGCTCTGCCGGTTAGCGCTCTGCTAGTTAGTGGCATCTTGGTTAGCACTCTGCTGGTTAGCGCTCTGCTGGTTAGTGGTCTTCTGGTTAGCGCTCTGCCGGTTAGCGCTGTGCTAGTTAGTGGCATGCTGGTTAGCACTCTGCTGGTTAGCACTCTGCTGGTTAGTGCTCTGCTAGTTAGTGGCATGCCGGTTAGCGCTCTGTTGGTTAGTGCTCTGTGAGTTAGTGTTCTACTGGTTAGTGGTCTTCTGGTTAGCACTCTGCTGATTAGCGCTCTGCTGGTTAGTGGCATGCCAGTTAGCGCTCTGCTGGTTAGCGCTCTGCTGGTTAGCGCTCTGCTAGTTAGTGGCATGCTGGTTAGCACTCTGCTGGTTAGCACTCTGCCGGTTAGCGCTCTGCTAGTTAGTGGCATGCCGGTTAGCACTCTGTTGGTTAGTGCTCTGTGAGTTAGCGTTCTGCTAGTTAGCGGTCTTCTGGTTAGCACTCTGCTGCTTATTGGCATGCCGGTTAGCACTCTGTTGGTTAGAGCTCAGCCAGTTAGTGTTCTGGTAGTAAGTCTTTTCCTTTCTCACAAGTTGCTTTGAAAGACAATTCAGAAATAAAGTTTTTGTTAAGAGAAACAGAGATTGTGGCAAATAATCCACAATCCATTGTCTGCCTGAGACAAAGGGTAAAAGGCCCGTCTCCACGCTGCTTCTAGGCTTGGCCGTGTAAATTGGTTTGACCACTGGGATACAAGCAGGGGCTTGAAATGTGCACAGATCCTGGAGTTTGCTGCTCATGGTATGGGAAACCCCTTGGTGCTGAGTTAACAAGGCTGGTTTGCTGCCGTGAGAATGACTGATCGAATGTGGGGAAATGTGGCCACCCCTGCACTAGCAAACGAGGCCACCCTAGATGGGAGAACTGCCCACCAACCCAGAACCAGAGAGTGGTGCCACTGCAAGCCATGGGGTGTTTGTTTGATGGTTGCTATGTAACCGACAGAGAGGTTTTGCTAGAATGTTAGTAGCTGTAGCTAAAGCTGCTTCGTGCATAAAATGAAGACGTGGAAATGAACCTATACAAGGACACTGGAAAAGAAAATAACACTTTATGAAGTGCGGTGCTGAGACCCAAAGAGGCGGAGTGTGTAAAATTCATCTTCAGTTTGGATGCGCGATGGCTGAAAGTTCTTTCCCCTATTTGAATGGCTACTTCTTTCAAAGTTCCTCTTTAGAAGAGAAAACTTCTTATAAACAAATCCAGATTAGGTGTTGAGGCTTGTTCTGTGATCTTGCTGGTGCATTTATATCTCAGGAGGACGTCTGCCAGGGACACACCACATGCTGGTGAGAGCTCCGCCGCTGAGGGGGTGGTCGGGGTCACAGAGGCCGTCACAGGCTTCCCCGGACAATCCAGTCTTAACAGGTCCCATGTCCTAGGAACCGCCTTTGTCTAGGGCAGGCTGGGGCTGCTGGCCACTCTTTTCCAGAAACAACAGTGCAGCACCCTTCAGGATCAGAGGAAAGGCCAGTTCTGGGCCGGCCCTGGACCTGCTGGGTCAGAGCTTCAGGATGGGTCCAGCTGCTTTTACCTGGCCCCTCAGGTCATGCTGATGGTATGAACTGGCTCTGGGAGGGGCTGAGGCCCAGGTTCGTCTGGTGGGGGCCCAGAGAGGCTTGTTTAACAGAGGACCCTCAGGATCCCAGTGGCTGGGGAAGATCTGGAGGAAGTTCAGTCAGCAGAGGACCTGTGGTCTGACCACCGACCCGCAGCCCCACACACAGGCTCCTGGGTTTGCCCGATGGCTCCAGGCCACGTTCGAGGAGTCCTTGCCACTTGGGGACATTGTCGATGTTTTCAGCAGGTGGTAAATGCTAATCACCCTGTCAGAAATCTGAGTAAACCCAGTAGTTGACTTAGCTGCTGAGTCAGGCATCTCCACTCGCAACGCACGAGTGGTCAATCATGCCATCAGCAGTGATAAAGAGAAACGTGTAATGGCATTATTAAGCACTTGAGCATCGTCGTGTGCAATAAAAAAGAACACTCTTTCGGCTCTAGTCACGCTGAGCATGGTAAGCACAGACTTCTAAGGAAAAAGAATAAAGGATGATGTTCTGAATTTCAGCCCCTGTTCACTTAAACACATCTTAGCTTTTACTGTGCTTTGTAGGTGACGTGGCAATGTTGCCCAGTTCTGGTAAAAATCTACGGGAGAGAAGAAAGTAAAATGGTTTAGCAATGTGTGTGACCAAAGATGCAATCACTTTTTTATTTCCTAAGGAGGAAGTTAGGCAAAGATAATAGCTCTATAAATTTTTGTACTATTCCCATTGCTTCACAGTTGGCTTAGAATAAAAATCATCTAGTGTAGGTTATTTCTGTTACCTGAGAAATCGTCCCATGTCACAGTGATTCTGGTGACTGATGTCTACACGTGGTTGTCTGCTGTCTTGCTGGCACCCCTGCCACAGCCACAGAGGACAGGATTGTGGGGTACTCTGAGCAGGACCTGAGCCCTGAACCTGCAGCCCCACCACGGCCGGCAGAGGAAACTTGGTGGGCCCCAGCAGCCCACTGGGGCCACAGTAGGGACGTGGCTGAGAAACTCAGTGACATGTGTGCACGGAAGATTCTGGGAGAAAAGTTAGCTTTGGCGTCAACAGTGACATCGGCCTTCTGAGTTTTTAATAGACAGTCTGGTGAGCTAACCAGGGATCGAGCATTTCAGCACGGTGCTGAGGAGGCAGATGTGGCTGGCGATGCTTGACATTCTGGGCTGAGCTGGGCTCTGCTGACTGGCTTTGAAAGGCTCAGAGAGAAATCAAGCCGTCAAGAGCATTATGCACAAGCCGGGAGTTCGTAAAAACTTGTTAGTCAAAAGCCTCTGAATATCTGAGTCCGTCTTGAGAGAGCCTCGTGCTGGTGATTACACAATGATGTCTATCTATATATAGAGCAGATGCTGGCATTCAGTTTAGAGAACAAAAAACTGTGAAAACAAAGATGAAACAAAAGTAGAAGATCCCTTCCAAAAAGAAGAACAAAACACAGCCTTTCAAACAAGAATTTCGAAATACTGTGCAGCCATATTCTCTTGTTTGTTTTTGTATTTCTGATTATTTTATGCGCAGACTGATACACACGTGAAGTTAACACACACCTAGCAGCTGAGGCTAAAGCCAAGAAACAGCAGGTCAAAGCTAGATTCTCATCGTGAGCTGGAGCAGTTGTATCTGCCTCCTTTTCTCAACTCTTTGCCTTAACCCCACTTGAGAGTTAAAGAAATTAGATCTGTGTGTGCTTCTGGCCCTGGGACTTCTCAGCTGCCTTTGTAAACTCAGCATTGAGGGCTAGAAAGGAATTCGGGGAAACCCGCAGACAAGGCGCGCTGGCTTGCTTGGCAGTCCAGAAGTCCTGCTAGCCATTTCCCATCTGGACACCTGACGGGGCCCAGCAAACCTCAACTCCTGGGTCCTTGAGAGTCAGAACAGTGGCCACATCAGAAACATCTTCAGTTACAACAACAGAGATGATGATGCCACAGATCTTATTTCTCTTGTTAATCCACCTTTTAAATTCCCTCTGGGCCGAGTAACGTGTGTGTGAGGGGAGATCGGACTAGGGCACAGGCCACGTGCTCAGCAGGCGACCTGGTCATGGGCTGTGCGGGCTGCGGGGAGCTGGCAGCAATGATTCTCGCCTTCTTGTGGGAAGGCCTCCTCCAGGAGCAGGAAGGAAGTGACTGGTGGGGAGTGAGTCACCGACTCCGGCTGAGAATCCTCTGGCAAGAGCGTGGATTAGCTCTGGAGGCTGGACAGATTCGACCACCCCTGGGCCTCAGCCCCCACCCCCAGCCACCAGCAGATGTAACACACACGGTGTAGACACAGCAGTGGATGGGGTTCGGGGCACCCGACAGACACTCACGGTGCTGGATTAGCCGGCTCCTGGGGTGCTGCCTGGCCTGCTTCCACTGGGACATTAGCTGTAAAATGAACATGTGAGTCTTAGGAGAGGCACTTTTAAAAGGTAAATTTCTATTTTACCTGTTAGGAATTGGGGGTGAAGTAGAGCACGGTCGCTGAGATCCCCCTGAATGAACACCTGTTCCTCACTTGGCCGCGAGAGCGATCCCCTGGAAGCTGACTCATTACTGCTGCTCTGTGCAGACGCTGAGCCGGGGGCCCCATGGTCTCAGGCCCTGTGTAGTCAGGGGCTGTTCCTGCTGCTCTGGCCTCCAGTCTCCCAGCTCTTCCATCCAGCAGCCACATACATTGTGTTCTGAGTCCTTTCCACCAAGTGAGCTGGAATAATGAGACCAGACCAGCTGGGAGCGGTGTGGCTCCCTGCCTCCCTGGCCCCAAACCTGGAGCTGCAGCCCAAAGGCCCTGCCAGTCCCCAGGTTCTCCTGTGGCCTCTCCTTCCTTCTGCCTTGGGAAGCCGCTCTGCTCTATGGCGGGTGGGGGGCGGGGGGGATGGACAGTGAAGGCAGGGACTTCGGGGACCTCTGGGCGGTCGGGGGCTCACTGGCGATCAGGTCCAGGGCCGCGTGGGTCCCTCCTGCTGCCTTGTCACGTGCACAGCCCCGCCGCCCCTTCCCTGGGCCCTGACGGCCACAGTCGGTTCTCCGTCTCTACAGTTTCTTGTTTTTAAATCATGTGAGTGGCCTCGTGAGGTGAGCGTGGCAGGCTCTCCTCCTTCTCAAGGTCGCCCGGTTCTGGCACCAGGTCAGCCATCTGCTCCTTTTTGCTGCTGAGCTGTGTCGGTTTAAGATCCACCCGCGGAAGGATGGGTGGAGGTTGTCTCTGGTTTGGGTGTCAGTGAACAGTGTGGTTTTGCGAGCGTCCTGTCTTCTGAAGATTTCTTCCTCCAGGGGAGGGTCTGGGGTGAGTACGAGGCCTCCCTCTGCACTGGATGAAGCTCATCCTGGAGGCAGTGGCAGGGAGAGCCGACTCCTGGGGGTGGGTACCTGCAGGGGCTGCGACCCGAGGTCCCAGGGCGGAGCGGCTGACCGCCTCCCCCAGGTCTCCCAGGTCCGGTGCAGGTGCTGTGGGACAGCAGGTGTCTCCCAGGTGCTGGGGGAGTTGGGGTGGGGTGAGAGGAAACTGCCTCACCCTCGCCCTGAAACCACCGAATTGTCCTGAGCACTGAACGCCAGCAAAACGCCTCGTGGTCCTCAGCGCCTCTCTCTGGGAGGGCACTGTTGGCCCGTTTTCACAGACCAAGACACTTAGAGATAATGAGGGAAGAAGAGTTCTGTTCACATCAAACCATTTGGAAGGGATAGCAGGTAACTGAAGTGGGTGTCAGGGGCCCGTGTTAATAAAAGCAGCGTCCACCCCTCACGGTCACACACAAAGTTGATGGACTTGCATTCATGCTCCCAGATGCCACGCTTGCTCCTGACCCCTCCTGGTCTCCCTGCCTCTGGGGGATGCACGGTCTGGCCAGTGGCCCCCGTCCGCTCCCTTCTGTGCTGCCTGCGGCCCTGAAGCTGGGAGCGATGGCCTCTGTGAGGGGTGAGAGGCAGTCCTGGCTGGACCGGCCGCCGAGCCAGAGCGACCTCGGAAATGGGCTTCCGGTCTTCACCACGTGCCGCCACTGTGTTCACAGCTTCGAGGCCATGTCCACCTCTGGGGTCATCTCCTCTGCTTGCTTCCCCCACCTCTCCAGGCTGAGCCTGCCCGAGGGGTGCTCAAGGCAGTGGGCAGCTGCCTGCCTGAAGCAACGGGTGTACCATAACTTCCCACGGGATCTGCAGCCTCCGGACACGTGCCCTGTGCCCAGTAAAGGAATCTCTAAACAGCAAATACTCGTGCAAAACGGTAGAGATCCGTGCAAGACCGCCTATAAATTATAGTAACACCGTGAAGGACACGTAATGGGCCCGCAGGTGCCCATTCGCTCCTCTCACGTTTCTTTACTGCGATGTTGTGTCTTCCGATCCAGTGTTTCACAAAAGCTCCTTCTGACCATAAAGTCTGTTTTGCCCAATTGTTAACAACCTACAGAGCAGTTTGGGCCAAGGCAGCTTTATCGCTGGATCTCTGCAGCCCAGCTCTCTACATAGGAAGAGTCTGTGGTCAGAGGCAGAGGTTTCCAGAGCTCCTGGGATCTCTCCTTTGCAGCCTGTGCTGTGATTCTATTGTGAGAAAACATTGACAAGAAGTCTCTACCCCAAGTGGTCTGTGCCAGGTACCCACACCTCTCCTTTTAGCTTCTTCTGGGATGCTTTGATGAAGACTTTAGAAGAAAAAAAACGCATACCCTTCTGCCATAGCTAAGAAGGCAAGGCTTGGGGCCTAGTTAGCTGCTGATTTCAGGGGTATCCTCAAAGAATCTCTTGATATTTGGCAAATTAGGTAAAAAAATAACTTTATGATAAAAACATAGATATTTTGAGCAAATATTCTTCATCATAAGCAATCATGGCATTACCTAACTCTACATAACAGGTAAATCTATTAGATACCTGCAATTACACTTTACTGTCACTCAAATTGACAGGTGCATTGATACTGATCAATGGCATCCCACGTGAACTCTTAGGGTTTCTGCTCGTGAGGCTGGGCCAGGCCTGAGCTGCCCTTGCTGCTGCTGCTGCTTCTAAGTCACGTTAGTCGTGTCCGACTCTGTGCGACCCCATAGACTTCAGCCTACCAGGCTCCGCGGAGCTTGGTAATCCCTAAATCTCGCTGGCTTTACACAGCACGCGATGTTTCCCACAGCTGCTCACCAAGGCGGCTCCAGGGCGGCTGTCTCCCCACAGGTATCGGCAGCCCCAGGCACTTCCATCTTATGTCTGAGTCTCAAAGCGAGGCCTCCCGCTCACTGCGGACAGAGAAGAGAGGACGGAGCTGATCGGCGGCTTTTCCCAGCTTCCAAAAGAGGTGCTGGACTCTGCAACGAGCTTCCAGGAGGGGAGGCAGCGTGGACCCCCTTCCCAGGAGCAGCTCCCGGGCTGGCAGTGGCCCAGCCCTGGTCTCCTCGCAGGCCACCGAGCCGGGCCTCCCCTCCACCAGCAGCTCAGAACACCTGGGCTTCGAGCATCTGACAGGAAGCTCAGTGCAGACACCTTTGCTTGAGGCTGTTCCCCTGGGTGTGGGGCAAACAACGAATACTGGAGGAAGATTATTCAAGGGTGTTATTCCTCTTTTCTCTGGATTCTCCGAACGCGTTCTCTTGCACCTATCAGGCCACCAGAGACACCTCCCTTGACTCCTAAGAGCCTGAGTAAACTACCAGAGAACTAGGCTGAACATTATGAAATTTGGAAAGCTCAGAAGTGGCCACAGGACTGGAAAAGGTCAGTTTTCATTCCAATCCCAAAGACAGGCAATGCCAAAAATGTTCAGACTACTGTACAATCGCACTTGTCTCACACACTAGCAAAGTAATGCTCAAAATTCTCCAAGCCAGGCTTCAACAGGATGTGAACTGAGAACTTCCAGATGTTCAAGCTGGATTTAGAAAAGGCAGAGGAACCAGAGATCAAATTGCCAATATCTGTTGGATCATCAAAAAAGCAAGAGAATCCCAGGAAAACATATACTTCTGCTTTATTGATTACACTAAAGCCTTCAATTGTGTGGATCACAACAAACTGTGGAAAATTCTGAAAGAGATGGGAATACCAGAGCACCTGACCTGCCTCTTGAGAAATCTGTATGCAGATCAAGAAGCAACAGTTAGAACTGGACATGGAACAATGAACTGGTTCCAAATTGGGAAAGGAGTACATCAAGGCTGTATATGGTCACCTTGCTTATTTAACTTATATGCAGAGTACATCATGCAAAATGGCAGTCTAGATGAAGTACAAGCAGGAATCAAGATTGCTGGAAGAAACATCAATAACCTCAGGTATGCAGATGACACCACCCTTATGGTAGAAAGCAAAGAGGAACTAAAGAGCCTCTTGATGAAAGTGAAAGAGGAGAGTGAAAAGGCTGGCTTAAAGCTCAACATTCAGAAAACAAAGATCATGGCATCAGGTCCCATCACTTCATGGCAAACAGATGGAGAAACAATGGAAACAGTGACAGACTTAATTTTCTTCGGCTCCAAAATCACTGCAGATGGTGACTGCAGCCATAAAATTAAAAGATGCTTGCTCCTTGGAAGAAAAGCTATGACCAACCTAGACAGCATATTTAAAAAGTGGAGACATTACTTTGCCAACAAAGGTCTACCTAGTCAAAGCTCTGGTTTTTCCAGTAGTCATGTATGGATGTGAGAGTTGGACTATAAGCTGGACTATAAGAAAGCTGAGTGCCAAAGAATTGATGCTTCTGAACTGTGGTGTTGGAGAAGACTCTTGAGAATCCCTTGGACTGCAAGGAGATCAAACCAGTCCATCCTAAAGGAAATCAGCCTGAATATTCATTGGAAGGACTGATGCTGAAGCTGAAACTCTAATACCTTGGCAACCTGATGCGAAGAACTGACTCATTGGAAAAGACCCTGATGCTGGGAAAGATTGAAGGCAGGAGGAAAAGCAGATCAAAGAGGATGAGATGGTTAGATGGCACCACCAACTTGATGGACATGAGTTTGAGTAAGTTCTGGGAGTTGGTGAAGGACGGGGAAGTCTGGCGTGCTGCAGTCCATGGGATTATAAAGAGTCAGACATGACTGAGTGACTGAACTGAACTGAACTGCTCCTCGGAAGAAAAACTATGACCAATCTAGATAGCATATTACAAAGCAGAGACATTACCTCACCAACAAAGGTCCGTCTAGTCAAAGCTATGGTTTTTCCAATAGTCATGTATGGATGTGAGAGTTCGACCATAAAGAAGGCTGAGTGCCAAAGGATTGATGCTTTTGAACTGTGGTGTTGGAGAAGACTCTTGAGAATCCCTTGGACTGCAAGGAGATCAAACCAGTCCATTCTAAAGGAAATCAATCCTGAATATTCATTGGAAGGACTGATGCTGAAGTTGAAGCTCCAAGATATTGGCCACCTGATGTGAAGAGCTGACTTATTAGAAAAGACCCTAATGCTGGGAAAGATTGAAGGCGGAAGGAGAAGGGGACGACAGAGGATGAGATGGTTGGATGGCATCAGCAACTTAATGGACAAGAGTTTCAGCAAGTTCTGGGAGATGGTGAAGAACAGAGAAGCCTGGTGTGCTGCAGTCCACGGGGTTGCAAAGAGTTGGACATGACTGAGCAACTGAACAACAATTTATGTCCCCAATTTTTTTCATGTGACAGTGGAAGGAACTATTATAGTCATTCAGCAAGCACCAGCTGAGCTTTTACTATGTTCCAGACACTGTTATGAGCAGAGCAGCAAACCCCATTGTTAAGGATGGAAAGTCACTCCCTGACTTACTGAATATCCCTTATGGAAAAAAATTATCTTAAAAATTCCTCCAAAATATTGTCTTTTCTGAAACATGAACACACTTCCTTTAATTAGGCAACAACATATATGAGACAGTGTGTTCCATCTTTCCCTTTTCACCTTGACTGTCAGGAAACTCAGAGCTGAGCTCTATGTTCATTGCAGTAGCTGCTTTCACTACACAAGTTAGAAACAACAATTTCTTCCTTCAATACATTTTTGATACCTTTTAATTATGCATTGTATGTTGGTCATTTATTTTATGTCACTTCAAATCCTTTGAAAGTGGATTGAGCAGATATGAAAATAAATTAATTATGCTATTTTGTGGTGTGTGTGTTCATCACTCAGTCATGTCTGACTCTTCATGACCCCATGGACTGTGGCCCTCCAGCCTCATCTGTCCATGGGATTCTCCAGGCAAGAATACTGGAGTGAGTAGCCATTCCCTTCTCCAGAGGATCTTCCTGACCCAGGGATCGAACCCAGGTCTCCTGTCTTGCAGGCAGATTCTTCACTGTCTGAGCTATAAGGAAGATCCACAATGCTATTTTAGCCATACACAAATATCCATTTGTTGATAGATTGGTGCTTCAATAAATATTTTGGTCGGGTGCAATAGAGGATTCTATGGAAGAGGGAACATGGTAACAGTGAGTTATAAACAAGAGAGAGTACAGGTGTTTTCTGTGAGTCCTCACTTTTCCCTTTGATCCCTCTTTGTCTTCTTGTCTCTTACAATCACAGGTATAAGGGGACAGCTTCTAGTTTAGGAGAGAAGGATCAATCCCTTTGAGCAGAACACAGATCTGAGGAGGCGCGGTACTTGCACGGTCTATGGGGGTGAGTCTTCTCAGAGAAGGAGTCAAGAAAGGACGCTGTACGCATCTCTGTGCTTCTTGGATGGAAAGTGAGGTGCTCAACAATATCCGGCCCCACTGATGTGGGAACCCCTGCGTCTCTGTAAACTTATTTCTGACTCTCTGAGCACATGTGTCTCAGAGCATACATATCTTCTCAGACCCTCTGATGAACTGCCAACTTCTTGCTCCTCTGATCTGATTAAAGTGGTTTCATCAATATGGCAAACCAAACTGTTGCTCTGCAGCCCGTCCAGATCTCTTTGGGCTGTGTTACAACAGAGAGCAGGAAAGCCTGAGGATACAGAGACATTCGAGGGTGCGCTAGAGTCTGTGCCATGTGATGTAACCTGCTTCTGATTCTCCCCCTTGTTTGGGGTCAGAAGAGGGCATCCCCAGCCCCGTGGCCACCTGTTCAGAGGTCTGGCTGTGCACCACCTCTGGCCCAGCAGCTGCAACCATGTCATCATCATTTTCTGATCTCCCATCTTGGCCTTCCTTGCTGGGATGGCTCTTAACCCGCACAACAAGGAACCAAGGTGGGTGCTCTGACAACCGTCACAAACGTGCCTACAAGTCCCTCACTTGTAGTGCGGGGAAATGATCGCCTGGCGGGCTTGCTGTGAGCTGCTCCTGGCCCCGAGCTCCATGTTTTCCTGGGCCTCACAGGTTTCACTCTAACAGGGGCATGACAATCCTTCAACTCAGAACCCAGCTCAGCAGCTCTTCAAACGTCTAGGTGTTTGCCTCTCCAAGTGGAATTACCTGCGTAAATGGCCACAGGTCCCTCTGGGGGAGGTCCCGGGGGATGTAGTCCTCTCCTCCAGTCGGCAGTCCCTGGGATGAGAACTGGCTCACGCCTGGAAACTGGGTAAGGGACTGTAACATTCTATTGAAGCAACTTTCTTGGGCCCTTGAGCCCTGTCTTCAACTTTCTTTGGTTGCATAAACTGAGTAGTTCTCCTGCTGGCTGGCTTCTGTCCTGCCCCTGATGCCATGTTCGACTGACCATCACTGTAGCTTTTCCAGCTCAGCACATCAGGGCTGCCACTGCAGTCTTGCTGCACAGGAACTACTCCCAGTTACTTCTGAAGTTAAACGTCACCATCTGGCCTCTATCATGTCACCACCTCGTCATGCTCACTGCTATTAGGGAGCCCAGTGCTCCCTGTAACCACGTGTCCGCCCTCCTCAGTCCTGCACAGCCAGCACGTCCCTCATCACATTTGGAAATGGAGCGTCTCCTGGGCTTTCTAGGCACTGACTAGGTTTCCTGGGCTCCTGGAGCTTATTTCCTCTGCTGTTTCATGGCTCTGAGCACTGGGATGCTGTCCTCAGCTGTCTGCCACAACCACTAGGCATTTCCACTTCAATTCATGTGGGATGCTGCTTTTTACAAGCTTCCAAAGGCCCTACGAGGGGTCTGGAGTTCCAGCCCGGGTGCTGAATCCTGTATCATGGTTCAATGACGCTGTGTCAGGGGACTCTAACCTGGTCCCCCGTGATGGCAGTCCTCTCCTGGGTCCAGCGTTCTTTGGTTCTGCTCCTGATTTTGCTCCCCCGGTCCCTCCAGCACGTTTTCCATGTTTGCAGATCCAGCACTTCCCCAGCTGGGAGATGCTGCTGTGCTGGGGAGTGGAGATCGACGCAGAGCACAGGCACCCTCCCACAATCATCTGTAAGCACAGAGGGCGTGTTTGCCTGTGACAGGGGAAGGGGCACACCTCTTCAAGTGCAAAAGATTTAGGGAGGCTGGGATTCAAGGTTCTGAGTGCATTAATCCAGATGACACTCCCCCAAACCTCTGGGTCACAGCAACCTTCCTTGGGCTGGGCCTGCAGGCGGCCCTGGAGCACTCTGACTTTTGTTATTAAGTCCTCACTCTGATCCACAGCTTTTTTGGTTCTCTGGCTGTAGGAGAGTTATATGGTGACAAAGAAACCTTTTTGTCACATTTTCCTTAAATGGGTGATCTTCTCATTGCCTCGCCCTCAGCAAGAACCCTCTGGTTCCAAAGCCAGGTGAATCCTGCTTTTCCCAACCTCCCTAGTGCCTGAAATGCTGCACTGCACTGCGCCCCCATGCTCAGCTTGGATGCAGTCACTGGCAGGTAGGGGGCTCCCAGCTCTCAAACCCCATCACAGAGGCCACTCCTAGAACACTCCTGGCCCCAACTGTCTTATGCTGGTTTCTCTGGAAACAGACTCTGAAGCAGAGATCGGAGTGTGAAGGCCTTTTTTGGAAGTGTTCTCAGAAGGGGAGTCCTGAGAGGGAGTGAGGGAAGGAAGACTGCATTGGGGAGCAGCTGGTCAACAAGGCATCTGCTCCCAGGGCTCAAGCAGATCCTCTGAGAAACTTGGGAGCTGGGGGTGCTTTCCAGTTCCCCAGATGGAGGCAAATCCCTCCCAGTTCAGATCAAAGGAAGGCTGGCTTACTGCAGGAGCCCCCGAGGTCTGGAGTAGGGTGCAGCAGCTCTCACTGGGGCTTGGACAAGGGAGGGGCTGCTGCCCTAACCTTCCTGTTAAACCCCAGTAAACACCTTCTGTGAAGGTCTTGAGCAGATAAACTCCAGCAGATGACTGAGGACCTGGAAGGAGGCTCAAGTAGTCTGGGTAAAGAGGATCATTAACTTTTCTCAACACATACGTCAACATTTCTTTAAGGAAGTGAGGAAAAGTAACGAAGAGAACAGGCCTATTTATTATGCTTGTATTCTGGGGGGGGGGGGGGTGTGTGTGTGCTTGTGTGGTGCTGCGGGCTCTGAAGCCAGAGGAGGGGAAGAGGACGTGAAGTCAGTAGACACAGAAAATGCTCTGAGGATGGTAGCCTGGGGGCAGGGAAGACAGACAGGAGTGCACTTGACCTTGTGAGAAGCTAGGAGCTAAGGGTGGCCCGAGGCCCGGGACGGGCAGGTTGGCAGCTGGAGGGATTGGTTCTCACCAGGACTGCCCGCTCCTCCAGATCCCAGGTCGCCTGCAGTGCCTACTCTGAGAGGGCTGAGTTGGGCCGCGGAATTCTTTTCCTTTTCCATCTTTAGGTTTGCGTTTCTTAAATCCCTGTGCATGTGTCTTCCCTCCCACGCCCCTGACTGGTCCCCACACCCAGCAACACTCGCCGCCCCCCGCACACCCGGCTGCTCGGCCTGTTTCCCCTGCAGCAACCAGCCCGGTCGCCCCTCCGGCTGCTTCCCACTGCACCCCCGTCCTGCTCTCGCCGCCGGCCTGGACCCCGCACTCCCCGCCGGTTCCTCTCTGCCCCGCCAGGAGTCCGGTGCTGTTCCTAGGATGCTTGGCGGATACAGAACCAGCCCCTCGGGCCTGGGATGTGGGCGGAGCCTCCCCGCCCCTCCTTCTTGCCTTCAACCAATGAGCGGCTGGGATCGCTCCGTTGGCCGGACGGTGACGCCTCCGCCCCGCGGCGGGCTTTGGGCAACCGGGGCAGGGGGCGTGGCCTCTCCGCCACCCCGCTTGCGTCCCCGGCCAATGGGCGGCGTGTGGGCGGAGTCGGAGGCGGAGCTCAGCGGGCGCGCGGGCGCGGGGACTGCGCCGCCGCTCGGGCTCCGGCTGCTCCGCGGGACTCGGCTCGCGGATCCCGGCGGACCCAGCATGGCGGTGGAGGAAGAGGGGCTCCGGGTCTTCCAGAGCGTGAAGATCAAGATCGGTGAGCTCCCAGGAGCAGGCGGGGCGGCGGAGTCTTCGGGGGGCTCGCGGCGGCGCCCCCGGTCCCCAACCCCTTCGCTGGGGTTCACGGCACTGGCGCCTCCCAGCGATGCGCGCTCCCCGGTTGCGGCCCCCTCCTCACCCCGGGAGAGCTTAGCCGCGGCCCCCTCCCCAGCACCAGAGACGCCCAGCGGCGGCCCTCTCCCCGCCTGCCCCGAGGGCGGGCTGGGCCGAGGGGGCCGGTGGCCCTGGGGGACGCAGCTCCCCGCCGCTGGCGTCCCCTAGTCCCCGGAGGCAGGGTCGACTGCAGCCGGGGGAGGTGCTCCGCCGGACTTGGGTCTGGTCCCCAGGGACTGCGTATCTGCGTGTGCACGAGCGCGCGCATGGGGGCTCTCCGGATGCGAGAATTTTAGGTGCCAGAAACACCCAGCTTGGGGTTCCGCGCCTCGCTTAGTGCGGCACCCAGACACTTCCTTTGCTGGGGACGTGGGAGCTCTTGCACCTTCCCTCCGGGGCGAGGGGCCGAGCGGGTGGCTGTGTAGGTGGATGTGTCTGTGTGTGTCTGCCTGTGACTGTGTGCCGGCGCTCTGGCCCAGGGCTCTCTCAGGGCAGGGCGCCAGGACAGCCACCCCCTCCCCCTTCCATTGAGAACTGGCGGAGGGAGCTCTTGGCCACCAGGGCCTGCCATTCAGGTCGTGTCCCCAGAGCCGCCTGCCGCTCTCACTGGATCCAGGAGCTGGGGGAGGGGCTGGGAGGCTGTGTCTGGACTTCCTGGGTTTATGTGGAGAGACTTGCTTTTTCCCACTTCTGACTGGGAAGGGTGATGTACAAGTTCTCCAAAAACAAGACCAGGGCCTGGAGTGACCGTTACCCGTCACTGCCATTGGCGTGCCGGCTGAGAGGACAGCTCCTGCTGGAGAGGGCTTCTAAGGCCTGCGAGAGTTGCCCTCTCAGGGTCCTTCTTGCTCACTGAACCCCCGGGTCCTCCACGTTCCCATGTGAAAAAGGGCCTCTGGGAACCATGCCAGGCCCCCAATGACTTCTGGAGTGTCAGTTGTTGATGACATCTGATGCTGCTTAGGAATTCCAGCCACCCCAAATCAGCGTGTTGTTTCCTGTCTGCTTTATTTTGGTTTATGGATCATCGCTGAGACGCTGTTGATATTTGGCTCAGAAGCACTGCAGATAGGATGGGGCCGCACCTCAGCCCTGAGGAGATTGCCTGCAGAGGGTTTCTCTTGTTTACTTGGTTGGAATCTGCTGTCACTTTCTGCCGAGAGGTTCAGCAGGGCCCTCCACCTGAAGTGAGGCAGGGAAAGTGCCTCTCAGCCCCAGGGCCAGTGAGCATGAAGGGGATTCACATCAGAGGCCTTGAGCTGCTTCCTTAATCAGGGGACAGGAAGGGGTGGGGCATGGCCGCAGGGGTGTGCCAAGCTTCTGGGTGCAGCAGGCATGAGGGGGTCTGGGGACTTTGGAGTTCGAGCCCCGCACAGCCAGCTTGGACTTGTGTCAGGAAGCCGAGAAAATTGATTTCTTTCCAGAGTGGCCCAGTCCAAGAAGCAGAGGGCGAGGAGGTCCCCACAGGTCCAGGAGAGGAACTCTGCTGGCCTGGCAGGACTCCCTCAGGGAGGCTCTGGACCCACACAGATGGGCCGGGCCTGGAGGAAAAGGGCTTGGAGATGCTGCTTGGTTAGGCTTTCTCTCTTTTGTGTGTATCGCTTTAAACAAGTGAGAGGAGCGCCCGGCTCAGTGGGGGATTAGTGCAGCCACTGAACATCTGCTGCTCCAGCCCCGCGTGGGGATGGGTATTATTAGAGCCGTTGGAGACCCCCACCCTGATGTTTGGGGACTGCAGCAGAGAGGATGAGCAGAAACGCCTGTCTACAGTGGTCCAGCTCCCTGGGCATGGTTTCAGCTCTCAGAAGACCCTGTCTTCTTCCGTCTTTGAGGGTCTTCACCCGCTCTGCGGGGCTATCCCATCTTTGTCGCTGGGGCTTGGAGGGAGCAAGGGCCTCTGCAAAGCACAGGTAGGGCCTCCTCCTGTGCTGGAGCAAAGAGGCGGTCTGGGCCTTGCTGCTGACTTCGAACCCGGGCCTGGCCCCAGAGGGGGAATGCGGGAGCCGGTCAAGGGGCTTAGTCTTGTTCCACTGTGAGTAGGAGGGCCTGGTGGGTGGTGCCCCAAGCTTTCCACTTCTTTCTTCCTTCCCCTGCTGTGGCCAGGCTTGACTCTGACTTGCCTCAGTGCCGGGCCATGGAGGCAGGCCAATGAGGAGGGATACCAGCACTGACCTGGAGGAGGGGCGGCTACACAGGCACACCCACCTCCTGGTCCCGGTAGACCCTGGCTGATCGTCCATTCATACTGAGCCCTGTCTTGGGGCTGGCTGGCAGCATGCCCGTGTCTGCTGGTGGCCTGCCGGCTGGAAGACACAGAGTAAGCGCCCCCCCCCCCCCACTTTCATGGCCTCATTTTTCCATTTGCAAAATGCCTGCAGTCATTGTCTACAGCATCCTGTGGGAGCTTCCCTACCCCCACCCCCCCAAAAGAGACAGAGGAATTCTCCCTCCAGTTATGCCGTCAGCAGCATCACTGTCCCTTGTACTGAGAGGAAAGGCAGAATGTTTTGGGGAGCTGAGAGTCTTTTGGGGTGGGGCTGTAGTCCTCAGTCTGGAACGTGTGGTGGTACTTGGTCATTAAGAGACTAACACTGGGGAAAATGGGAAGAATCTCTTCCTTTTTTTCCTCTTCCCCTTTCTTTTTCCTTCCACGTTTTGCAAATGAGATAATACATAAGAAAGTGCTGGGGAAAAGTAAGGTATTTTTATTGTAACTATCTCGAGTCCTTGTCTTAAAGAACCTGTGTCTTTCCCCACTTAAGTCTCGCAGTTATTTTGGATGGTTCTTCTGCACACTTGGCTATCTTACCCGTGGTCTATCTTTGGTAACAGCAGTGTCTCATGTCAAGCGAGACTGAGCACACTTCCTATGAGGCCACTTTGAGGAAGTGTGCTCCTCTGACTTTCCGTGAGTCAGGGCTTTAGCCCTGGGAGGGGAGCGACTGCAGGCGGATGGGTGCAGACCCCCAGCGGGAGCCCCCTGCCCCGTGCTGTCGTTTGGACTTGGCGCTCCTCTAGGACTTGCGACACGGCTTTACTTTCCAGTGATGTTTCCCATTTCCATGACAGTTACTCCTTGTTTTTAAAAGTGTCGTCTCAATAAATGTGTTCCGTTAAGAGC
Organism: Bos grunniens; assembly: GCF_055505025.1. Classification (NCBI taxonomy): domain Eukaryota; kingdom Metazoa; phylum Chordata; class Mammalia; order Artiodactyla; family Bovidae; genus Bos; species Bos grunniens. Next base: position 93,322,045 of record NC_141176.1, on the reverse strand, counting down.
AATACAGAGGGGTTTCTCTCAAGCTAAAAAGCAGAAAATCCTGGCCTTGCACTTGAGGATAAGAAAAGCCCCCTTAGCCCAGCCTGTGGTTGGACTGCTGTCGGGTTTGAGGGCATCTGGGATCGGTGGTGAGTGTCAGGTTTGAGGGCATCTGGGATCTGTGCTGAGTCCTGAGTGAGGCCACGGGGAGGCCTTCTTTCTTGGGTCCAGAAATGGCCCCCTTCTCCCCGGTGCTCAGAGCACCTGCCCCTGTTCCTTCTCCATCAGCCGAGACCCTGCCACGGCCAAGGGCGAGTGCGGCCTGGGTGCAGCACGCACAGTAGCAGGGAACCTCCGCGCCTCCTTGGCCGGCTGTGGGCCTGCCCGCTGGCAAATGCATCCTTCCAGAAGCCCTTCTGGCGGGGAGGGACCCTGGGTGGCCTAGTGAAGAAGCCCTAGACCTCAGGGGTTGAGAGTTCAGGATTCCAGTTCTGAGAATGACTTTTAATCTGATTTCCACCGTGGGAAGCGGTGGTGTGCCCAACACAGGGTCTGCGAGGCTCAGATGAGGGCTTGTAAATTGAAATCGTTTTTAATAGAAGGGCTTCGCAGGGCTCAGTCGGAGGACAAGGTCTGTGAACATGACGGGTGATGTCACAGTGTGTGTGCGCGCGCAGGCGGGCGTGTGTGCGTGGGTGGGCGTGTGTGCGCGCGCGCAGGCGGGCGTATGTGCGCGGGCGGGCGTGTGTGTGCGTGTGTGCGCGCGCGGGCGGGCGTGTGTGTGCGTGTGTGCGCGCGGGGGCGGGCGTGTGTGTGCGTGTGTGCGCGCGCAGGCGGGCGTATGTGCGCGGGCGGGCGTATGTGCGCGGGCGGGCGTGTATGTCTGTGCGCGTGTGTGCGCGCGCGGGCGTGTGTGTGTGTGTGCATGCACGCGGGCGTGTGTGTGTGTGTGTGTGTGTGTGAGAGAGAGAGAGAGAGAGTGGGAGGAGGGGCTGTGCTGGCCACACACGGTTCTTGGCATCTGGGGTTTTATATTTTCCGGAGTGCTCCGATTCTAAAATTAACCTGGATATTCTATTAACCGAGCTAGGCTCTCAAGCTATTTCTGGCCCCTGAGGACCAGGGTGCAGGCTGGCTCTGCCTGAGGCAGTGAGGTCGGTCCTAACCCAGCCTGTGGCTCTGGGCTTCCCTGGAAGGGGCGTGTGCTGGCGTGTGGGGTGGGGCGGGGTGCACACCTCAGGGTCTGGGGTGCACATTCTCTGGCTTCACCTACCTTCTCACAAGCCCACAGTGTTGCTGTCACCATCAAGGGAGGGCGGTGATGGCGCCCGCCCCAGCCCCACCTGCCAGCTAGCAGGGTCCCGTGCTGCCCCCTCGCCGTGCAGTGAACCTGGGTGGCAGCAGCCACCCGTCCCCCTGGAGAGGACAGGCCTGTGTGAGGACGAGGCGCAAGGTCCCCGTGCACAGGCGCTGGGACACAGGTGGGGGCACAGAACTCATGCAGGTGGGATTGGACAGGAGCAGGGACCGAGTCAGCTGCCCCCACGGGGCCCGGCTGGAAAGGAGCAGGGCCTCAGGGGCAGGGTCTGGGGGACGGGGTCAGCACTTGGCAGGAAATGTCCAGACTTCTCTCAAGCTTACGAGGCGTGTGCTCGAGTCACACCCTCCTGAGGGCATTTGAGAGTCAGCGCATCACACATCACACTGTGGAAACAACCCAAGTGGGAGGAGTGAAGCTGAGAAGCGATGCTTGGAAGTCACACCTGAAAGTGGAGGCTGCAGGCGCCCCTCCTGCTTCCAAGGGAGGAGGGTCCACTGGGTTCTGGTCGCTCAGGAAAGGCGGGGGGCCTGACACGGAGTCCTGGGCAATTGCTGGCTGACTGAAGCTTCAGGCACGGCCAGGCTGGCTCAGCCTCAGCCTGCTCTGTTGCAGAGAGAGGAGGAGCGGCCCCAAGCACGGCAGAGCCGCACGAGGCCCTTTGTGTGCGGCTCAGTGAGCCGGTGTGAACAAAGGCGCCTGCGGTGCTCCCGTCTTGAGGGTGAGGTGTTAGCTGGTGCAATTGGAAGCTGCGTGTTCAGTTAGTCCTCTAACAGGTTAGGGCTCCAGCTGAGTCAGGAGAGGGAGGTGAGGTGGGGAGGTGGGGTCCTGGCCGGATGCCTGTCCTCTGCACCCCACTGTCAGGATGGGGGTCCGTGTTCCTGCTCCTGTTGGTCACTGTCAGGATGGGGGTCCGTGTTCCTGCTGCAGTCGGTCGCTGGCAGGATGGAGGTCCGTGTTCCTGCTGCTGTTGGTCGCTGGTGGTGCTCAGGAATGCTCAGAGGAGTGGGAAATGCCAGTTGAAGGGGGTGATTACATGGTGGCACCCCTACAGCCAGGAGGGTTCTGCAGCTTTCAGAGAAATGAGCTGGAGCCCAGCCAGGCCGTGTGACCTGCAGGAAGCCACAGGTGTGACTGAAAAGACAGCGGTGTGAAGAGCCCGCTCGCCTCTGACGGTCCCCAAGAAGAGCAGGGAGACAGACACGCGTGGAAACAACCCCATGCACGTCTGTCCGCTGGACCCCAGCTGGGGAGTGTGGAGACACTTCTGTAGGAAGAGAAAATAGATCTGCTGGAAGAAGCAAGATCATTACTGTTGTGTATATAGATGGCTAAATGAAGAGTTAAAAATCACAGCCACTTAAAATGTGAAGGGAACAGTGGTCTGCGGAGGATACCAGGGCCCAGGAAGACAATTTCCTGGACCGCAGAGGCTCATGCATGACAAGTGGGGGGCGGCCACCAGCACAGGGTGCGTGAGGTGGGGGCCCCGAATGGACGCGGACACGTGGGCGTCCTGGGCTGCAGCCCTGTGGTCAGGGAGGTCTAGCCCAGATGACGGGGAACTTAGAGTCCCGCCATCCACACAGAGGACCCTGTGCTTTTCTTTAAGTGTGAGGGATTCCGGAATTCAACAGGTTACACATTCAGATTGCAGGGCAATCACACGCTCTGTGATCAAGTCTCCCAACTCCACGTGCAGCTCGCGCCAGGGGCTGGACCCATGTGTGTTCCCACACGGCGCTGCTGGGGGGCTCGGGGCCGCTCAGCATCAGTGTCCAGGACGCTTGTCTGTGGGATGTGATGGGTCAACAGGAGCATGGGGACCAGGTGGTGGCCCTAGTCCTCCGAGTGTCTGCAAGCACTCCTGTGTTTCTGTACGCAGGTGGGTCCCGGCTGGCCGGGGCTGTCCTAGGATATGGCCTTGTCCGTTGTGGTTTTAGAGCAAGCTTGCAGCCCGTAGTGGAGATGGTCAGTATCCCACAAGGACCCCTTCGGTGAGGTCACGTGTCCACCCCGAGGCCTGCCCGCTGTGGGGGGCTGGACCCCCCTCAGGTTCGATCTGCACTGTACCCCTCACCCCTAAGTCAGACCAGGAGTGTCTCTGGGGCCTGTATTTTCCTCTTTGCATAGTTTTTGCTCCTGTCATCTGAATGGTTTCCGAAGCGTAAGAAGTGGCTGTCTTAACCCCATTGCCAGCAGGATGGAACCCGAAGGGAGCCTCAGAGGGCTCAGGGTGACTTGGCGTCTGGAGCCGCAGTCAGTCGGGCTGCGCTCCGCCAGCCTTGCTGCCCCATCGCTGCTCCAAAGACAGTCCCTCTCGCTTGGTGCCCACTGGTGCCTCCACAGGACCAGGACCAGGACCAGGGCCTGGATGCCAGCCTCTCCTGGGACTGGTTCCCCCTCGGCCGCTCTCCAGAGCTGGTGGGATCCCAGGAAGGGGCCTGGGCTTCTGGATTTTGGGGACATTTAAGGGAGCGATGCTGACAATTAACCTTGTCTGGAGCTTTGTTTTGAACTTGACAGTGGATCCAGTTGGGTATGATCTGTGTGCAGAGTCAGTTCAATTCAGCTCAGTCGCTCAGTTGTGTCCGACTCTTTGCGACCCCATGGACTGCAGCACGCCAGGCCTTTCTGTCCATCACCAACTACCGGAGCTTGCTCAAACTCATTACCATCGAGTCAGTGATGCCATCCAACCATCTCATCCTCTGTCGTCCCCTTCTCCCCCCACCTTCAATCTTTCCCAGCATCGGTGTCTTTTCCAATGACTCAGTTCTTCACATCAGGTGGCCAAAGTATTGGAGTTTCAGATTCAGCATCAGTCCTTCCAGTGAATATTCAGGACTAATTTCCTTTAGGATGGACTGGTTTGATCTCCTTGCAGTCTAAGGGACTCTCAAGAGTCTTTTCCACTCCACAGTTCAAAAGCATCAATTCTTTGGTGCTCAGTTTTCTTTATGGTCCAACTTTCACATCCACACATGACTATTGAAAAACCATAGCCTTGACTAGATGGACCTTTGATGGCAGGGTAATGTCTCTGCTTTTTAATACTCTGTCTAGGTTGGTCATAACTTTTCTTCCAAGGAGCAAGTGTCTTTTAATTTCATGGCTGCAGTCACCATCTGCGGTGATTTTGGAGCCCCAAAAATAAAGTCTCTCGGTGTTTCTATTGTTTCCTCATCTATTTCCCATGAAGTGATGGGACCGGATGCCATGATCTTTGTTTTTTGAAGGTTGAGTTTTAAGCCAACTTTTTCACTATCCTCTTTCACTTTCATCAAGAGGCTCTTTAGTTCCTCTTCACTTTCTGCCATAAGGGTGATGTCATCTGCATATCTTGAGGTTATTGATGTTTCTCCCAGCAATCTTGACTCCAGCTTGTGCTTCATCCAGCCCAGCATTTCGCATGATGTGTTCTGCATATAAGTTAAACAAGCAGGGTGACAGTATACATCCTTGATGTATTCCTTTCCCAATTTAGAACCAGGCCGTTGTTCCATGTCCAGTTCTAACTGTTGCTTCTTGACCTGCATACAGATTTCTCAGGAGGCAGGTCAGGTGGTCTGGTGTTCCCATCTCTTTCAGAATTTTCCACAGTTTGTTGTGATCCACACAGTCAAAGGCTTTGGCGTAGTCAGTAAAGCAGAAGTAGATGTTTTTTTGGAACTCTCTTCCTTTTTCGATGATCCAGCAGATGTTGGCAATTTGATCTGTGGTTCCTCTGCCTTTTCTAAGTCCAACTTGAACATCAGGAAGTTCACAGTTCACATATTGCTGAAGCCTGGCTTGGAGAATTTTGAGCTTTACTTTGCTAGTGTGTGAGATGAGTGCAATTGTGCTGTAGTTTGAACATTCTTTGGCATTGCCTTTCTTTGGGATTGGGATGAAAACTGACCTTTTGCAGTCCTGTGGCCACTACTGAGTTTTCCAAATTTGCTGGCATATTGAGCGCAGCACTTTCACAGCATAGTCAGGACCTTTATTTCTTTCTGTGTGACTCTCCTTTCCAGAGGCCACACAGAGTGGTCCCCCGGGACCTCCCACTCCAAGCCCCTCCTCACACTGTTGGCTGAGGACAGCTGCTTGTGCCCCTGGATCTTTTCTGTAGCTTTGTCTCGTGTATTTTTCTTTTAAGGAAAAGATGTCACTTTCCTTTTTCACTTTGTTGGAGGGACTGGAACGACCAGTTGACCTGAGTTTGTGCTCCGCCCTTTTTCACACTGCTGGACCTGCCTGCAGGGCCCCAGACACGCCAGGAAGCAGAAGGTGTCCCTGCGGACACGGTAGTGTCTGAGTCTCGTCACGACTCTGTGCCGTGTGCAGGCACGCGTTTTCACTGGCCCCTCCCCCTGAGGCTCAGAGAGGCCAGGGCACTTTCCCAAAGTCGCACAGTGAGAGAAGTGACCGCCTCAGTTGTCTGGTGATGAACTTGTAATTGCCCAGGTCAGTGAGGAACAGCCTCTAGGGTGTGTTGTCAAGTCACTTCCTCAGCAGACAGCTGACTTCCCTCCAGGGCCTCCCCTTCCCTGAGAATCTTGGAAAGAGCATTTGGGGACATTCTCAGCCAAGCGACACCTGTGAGGTCAGGTCAGCGAGGTCAGGGCCTGCTGACCACCTCCCAGCCAAGGTTCTTGAGCTGCTGGACAACTGGGCAACTTCACCTGAGATCACACTTCAGATGCGGGACTGGGGTCCACGTGGACAGAGCCGGAGGGCTGGGCTCGGCATGGACAGAGCCGGGGGGCTGGGCTCCGCGTGGACAGAGCTGGAGGCTGGGCTCTGCGGGGACAGAACCGGAGGCTGGGCTTCCCGTGGACAGAGCTGGGGGCTGGGCTCCCCGTGGACAGAGCTGGGGGGCTGGGCTCCGTGTGGACAGAGCCGGGGGGCTGGGCTCCACGTGGACAGAGCCAGGGGGCTGGGCTCCGCATGGACAGAGTGGGGGGCTGGGCTCCCCGTGGACAGAGCTGGGGGCTGGGCTCTGCGGGGACAGAGCTGGGGGCTGGGCTCCCCGTGGACAGAGCCGGGGGGCTAGGCTCCGTGTGGACAGAGCCAGGGGGCTGGGCTCCACGTGGACAGAGCCAGGAGGCTGGGCTCCGCATGGACAGAGTGGGGGGCTGGGCTCCCCGTGGACAGAGCTGGGGGCTGGGCTCTGCGGGGACAGAGCTGGGGGCTGGGCTCCCCGTGGACAGAGCCGGGGGGCTAGGCTCCGTGTGGACAGAGCCGGGGGGCTGGGCTCCACGTGGACAGAGCCAGGAGGCTGGGCTCCGCATGGACAGAGTGGGGGGCTGGGCTCCCCGTGGACAGAGCTGGGGGCTGGGCTCTGCGGGGACAGAGCTGGGGGCTGGGCTCCCCGTGGACAGAGCCGGGGGGCTGGGCTCGGCGAGGACAGAGCCGGGGGCTGGGCGCTGCGGGGACATAACCGGGGACTGGGCTCTGATTCGACAGAACTGGGGGCTTGGCTCCCCGTGGACAGAGCCGGGGGGCTGGGCTCCGCATGGACAGAGTGGGGGGCTGGGCTCCGCGGGGACAGAGCTGGAGGCTGGGCTCCCCGTGGACAGAGCTGGGGGCTGGGCTCTGCATGGACAGAGTGGGGGGCTGGGCTCCCCGTGGACAGAGCTGGAGGCTGGGCTCCCCGTGGACAGAGTGGGGGCTGGGCTCCGCGGGGACAGAGCTGGGGGCTGGGCTCCCCGTGGACAGAGCCGGGGGGCTGGGCTCCGCATGGACAGAGTGGGGGGCTGGGCTCTGCAGGGACAGAGCTGGGGGCTGGGCTCCCCGTGGACAGAGCTGGGGGCTGGGCTCCGCGGGGACAGCCTGCAGGCTGCTGTGCAGTAAGAGCAGCACTGTTTCTTCCTGACACCTGCCCTCTGGCTTCTGACCATCCCTTCTTCCTGCTGGCCCAGGGGTTGCCTTATGCAGGAAAAGCTCCCGGACTGGGCAGGCAACAAGTGGTGGTGGTGCGGGGTGGAGCTGTTGAACTTGGGGGTGGGGGTGGGGGAGGAGATTCGGTCCCAGTCCCAAGCCACTGGGCCTCTGGTTGGGCCCAGCTCACTGGGGGCTTTCCAGGGCGAGCTCAGATGGGGCACAGAGCTGTCAGCAGAAATGCAGGAGCACGAACTGGTTCCAGGAATCCCATCAGTGTGCAGACCCCAGGGAATGCTGCCGCACAGGCTCCTTGTAGAGGGCTGCAATGGGCTGCTGTGATGGGCGGGTTTTCCCATGGCCTCTGGGGTGAGGGCGGGCTGGGGATTTCCAGATTGTTCAGGCCTGTGGCTGGCAAGCTCAGCCTTCTCCGGCGGCCCTGCTGGCCTGTCCTGGGGCTGACCGCCATAAACAGTTTTTAAGTTAGGATCAGACAATTGTGTATTTTATCTGCTTTGTAGGGGTGACTTTCAAGGGCAGAGAACTCTTCGTATATGATGTTCACATAGAGGACACACCCCACCTGGGTGCGGTATGTCCAGGCCTTCTGGCAGCATGCAGGGTCCCCAGGCTCCCCAAAAAGGGCTGCACCCTGAGGCCAAGGGCTTGGCTGGGAGAGGAATCATCTGCCTTTAGCACCTCACGGGGGCTCCTCTTGTCAGAGCGTGATTGTGCGTGCACACACGCCTGGGGGCTGTCTCGGGGCAGTGCAGCGCTGTGCAGTGACGGGAGGGAGGCCCATCAGCAGGACCTGTGGCACCAGGGAGCCAGCCTTGTCTGCGCAGCAGGTGCGCACAGGTTCCAGTTCCTCAAGCAACTCTTACTCTTATTTCTTCTGCTGGGCGCGGTGGAGGCTGCAGACACACTGCAGAGTCACAGGGCTCATGTGGGCCGAACCCGGGGGTCTGTGGGGGTGTGTTTGAGGGCACCTGCCATCTGAGAGCCCTGAGGATAGCTTGGCCAGGTCCCAACCTGCCGGGGCCTCGCTGCTGGGACACCTGCCTGTGCAGTTTCTGTGACTTGAGCGTTTTTCTGCAGTTGTTTTGATTTCATGTTTCGTATTCGTATCAGAAACCATTGGCATTTTCGGTCCACAAGCCAGGCTCTTCCTGTAGCTTCTTTTCCTGCCTGTGTCCGGCTGCTCTCTCTCCTCGCTGTGCTCAGGTTGGAGCCCCTAGCTTTTGGCGAGCTCCTAGGACCCTGGGCGGGGCCGAACTGCCAGGAGACCACAGGATTAAGTGAGAGGACGTTGGTTCAGGCGAGGGAAGCGCTGTGAGCAGGGTGCATGAGCCGAGGCGGGTGGGGAGCTGGGGCCCCCGAGTATGAGGCTGTTTCCTGCCCGCCTGCCCTGGTGTGGAGCCCAGCTCCCTGGAAGCGGGCACCCTGCCTGGTGGGACCTGAGCCCCGAGCTGGGTGGGCTGCAGCTGCCTGACCACCCCGGCTCTCCTGGCTGTGCCCTGAGACCTGGCAACTTCTCGGTGATGCCTCCCAGGTGTCGGGAGGGGCGGCCAGAGCACCCTGCGCCTCCTGAGCCCAGCTGGCCCCATCCGTCTGGAGTCCATGGCGTTCCTTTCTCTGTTCATCATTTCCTGCTCCGCTCGGCTCCGCCTCCATATCTGGAGAAGGAGTTTCTCAGCGTTTGGACCCAGGCGTGTGTTTGTGCGCGTCCTGACCGGAAGGAAAGGGTCTCGGAGGCAGAAAACCCCTGTGTCCACGGTTTTGTTCAGTCTCCTGACCTTCTGTTTGCTCGTTTCATGGCGGGTGTTCCGGCCTTCTCCGCAGGGCCTTTCCCTCTTGGCCGGCGTCTTTCCCGACAGGCAGGCCTTCCCGGCAGGAGTGAAGAGGAGGGGCAGGCCGAGCCGCCCGGGTAGAGGCTTCTACATCTTTTTCACCTGCACCCGATTCAGTGTGATTGGTAACAATTTAGGTCTGTCTGTCCCGAAACCGCTCCTGCCGGCCGAACTGGCTTTGCTACCGCTAACTGGGTTAGGACCCCCAGTTTGGTGAATATAAGAATGTCGGTTTCCTGAAGTAGTTTCTGTGGCCAGAAGGGGCTGATGGCCGTGGGTGTTGGCCCGAGCACATGGATCTCTTCAGCCCCCTCGTGCTGGAGGCCATCTGGATTTAGTCCAGATTTAGTATCACGGGGCCTGAAAGTGGTCAAGGCGCCCTTTTGGACAGAAGATACCAGAACAGCTGGGAAGTTTCTGCGTGTCTGATCTGGGATGTGTTAGAGGCCTGTATACACGTGCTGGTTCTGAGTCAGGGTTGGGGTGGCTTGTTGGGCAGCGTGTGGAGGTCAGTGTAAGGGAGCTGGCTTTTCAGGGTCATTCCCAGGCAGCAGTGGGCACTTTCAGGTTGGCCTGATGTAATCACAAGGACTGGTTGTGGGAAAATTAGTTTTCAGGATCTCTTTTCCCTGCATGTGGTGCTCAGAGGTCATCTCAGGGGTGATTCCGAATCCCCTGGACTGACCTTTAGGTGAAGGTGGCCCAAGGATGGCGTGCCATTTGCCTCCCTGGTCGTCCCATGGCAGCTGGACGCCACCTTCACAGAGGCCTGTGGAGTCATAAACCAGGCATTTCTCAGGCCTTGCCTTCCAAGGGTTTACGGACTGAATGGTAAATGAGACAAACCCATCTGCACACTCACGCGTTATGGGAGTAACAGTAAATGGGGTTTTCAGGCCTTGGGGGCCGCTGAAGAAGACTGGAGGGATCTGCCTGCTCCTCCTGTTCCCCCAGGAACGGGCACCTAGGTGTGCACACACGTGCATGAGCGCATACACAGACCCCTGCAGACGTGTGCACGGCACGCTCTGCACACAGTATGCTTTCCAAACCTGGAGAATTCTCAGGGATGATAGAAACTGTGTGCACAAAGACTCCTAAAGACACTGATCCCCGTGGAACAGGAGCAGTGCCCACTTTTGTCATCAAGGACATGCTAAGTGTCAGCACATCTTTTCTGTTCTAAGGTGTGGCTTGTCCGAAGGTGCCCTGCCCTCGGCCTACAGCCCCGGCGGGGTGGGGGGCGCTCACCACGCTGCTCGTTGGACACTGCTCCCGCTCTCAGCAGATGACAGCACTGTCTCGTCCCAAAGGCGTCCGAGGCTCCTTGCAGAGCGGAGGCGGGAGGGTGGCGGGGCAGGACACTGCTTGTAGGTCCCTTTAGTGTTTCCAAGGTGCGAACCTCCTGAGGTAAAGTAGGGCCCTGGACGAGGAGCCTGCTCGGGACCCAGCTGTGGTCCCGCACTTTGGTCTCTTCCTCCTCAGGGTCCCTCGTCACCTGTGGGGTCCTCGTAGCAAGGGCGCAGGGTGGGGGACAGAAGGGGAGCAGCCGTGGAGAACACGAGTCGCAGGTGAGGCTCTCGACGGGGGCGACGTGAGGGAGCATCTTCTGGGAGGTCCCCTGCCTGAGGCGTCTCCTGGCTCTGGGAGCTGAATGACTCAGATGACACCCCAGGAGCCGGGCGGAACCAGCAGGAGGCCCGCTTGTCCCTGCCTCGAAAGCGGATGTCTGGGGTGGATGACGGCCTCCCCATGGTGCTCCGAGGGACCGCTGCAGGCTCACAGTCCCCACGGGTGCCTGGGCCAGTGTGTCCAGACCTTCTGCTTTCCTTCAGAGCCCAATTCTAGCCAGGGAACCACCCCGTGGGTGCAGGTGGCTGTGCTCAGGGGCTTTTTGTTTGTCACACTGGTGGACCCGGTGGGTGGAGACCCTCCCCTGCAGCTCAGCACCTGACCGTGCACGGGCGAGTCCAGGAGAGGGGGCTGCAGTGGACCCCCATGAACACTTGGTGGGTCCTTCACTCTCTCCGCCTCGCCTCAGGAGTCTGGGGGCAAGGAACAGCTAGGTTCCGTGCTTGCCTGATGGAGAGACGCCCGCGGTTGGACTAGCAGGTGCTGCCTGACGGCTCGGGGTGTGGGCGAGGAGGGCAGGACCCCAGGACAGGGACCCTGTGGCCAGGCAGATGGGGACACTTCTACCCTGTATCCTATGGCAAGTCACGACCTCTGTGTGCCTTGGCTTTAGTGTCTAAAATGAGGGCACTAAAAGCTATTTCGCAGGATCGTTACAGGGTTGAGTGTAACTGTCATCTCTTTCCCCTCCCTCCCTTCACTGGGAGGAGAGAGGGCTCAGAAGAGTTCAGACCTGCTGGAATCACAGCGTTGGGTCCTTGAGCCAAAGGTGTTTTTGTGAGCAGTAGATCCAGGACTGGGCTGCGGATTCTGGGGGCGGATGTGGCCGTGTTGGGAGGGCCGGGCTGGAGGGGGTGGGCTCGTGTCCGCACAGGGATCTGGCCATACCTCCCTGGCCACGCGGCCTAAGCAGCATCACCACCACCACAAGGGAACCCCAGGGTGCTGTCAGCTCCTGGGCCTGTGCGTTCTCTTTGGAGCGCGGGTGCTTCTGTGGGCGGCCGACTGTGACTTCAAGGCGAATTTCCCACCGAGAAGCACAAGCTCAGTCGGTGCAGACCTGCGGGAGCAGGTGCCGCGGCTTGGCCAGGAGGCGGTTTCCTGAGGCGGCAGCGGTCAGAGGAAGCGGGATCGGCTTCTGACTTCCGAGTGTGTCCTGGGGCACTTGGCGTGGTCGGAAGGTTCACACGAGGCTGCGTGTGTTTGGGGAGAAACAGGAAGAACAGCCCCCGTTAGGGACTTTAGGTGACAGTTGGTGTTATTTACCATGTGTTGAATTCTGTCTTTTTTTCTGGATCATTCTGTGGTTTTATCTCTGTGGCTCGATGTCTTCATGACGAGAAGTGGGCGTTAATGACTCCGGTAGATATTTTGTAAACCTGGGGTGCTGTCTGCAGTCTCTGCAGCCCCTGCTGGGTGGGGACTGCGGCCCCTGTGCTGACTTTGCCCAGAGATGCTGGGGTGCTGCCTGGTCTCTTGTCTCGCACGGGGACGAAGTGTGAACGTCACCCACCAGCGAAGGGAGCCCTCGGCGGGCCGGGGCGTTTTGCTGTAGCTGACCCCCTGCAACCACAGCCTCTCCACAGGCCGGGCTGCTCTGTGCATGTGGACACCGGCTGAGGGGGCATCCAGCTTCAGTCTCCGACCCTCGGGGAGTGGGGATCACTCACAGATGACTTCAGGGGGTCTGTGTCTCTTGCACATGGAGATGGGGCTACTGCAGAATCAACGCCAGACAGGGCTGGAGGACGTGTCCAACCCACTCTCAGGCTCATTCTAGAAACTTGCCCAAGCTTTATTAACGGATAAGAGAAAACAAAGGCGAGTGAAGAGTGAAGAAAAACAAGTTGCTTTGATAAATACAATCAAATATATAATAAGGTTCCACTCGTTTGACCCATGAAGTTTGAAGACCAACCAAGAGTAAGGCACTTTTAAAGGTAGGATGAGGCCCTGGCCCGTGGCAGTTTTGTCGTCCTTCCCCAAGGGCCCCAGAGTGGGACACACCCACTTCCACGGTCCCTCTGTCTTTAACTGTCCTCCTTTATACGAAAAAGGCCAAGGTGACCCAGAGTCCTTTCCAAGGTAGACGTGGGCTCAAGTCTAATGAAGGAAACCCCAGGAAATCCAGAACAGACGTCAGCACGTGATCAGAGGAAATTGATTTTAAGCTCTGCAGATAAACGAGTCCCCAGGCCTCGGTGTCTGCTGGGCATCGTGGGTAAATTCAGAACAGCGTGCTAGCCAGCAAGTCTCTAGTAGACAGTCGTGGTCCTGAAATGTGGGCGACAAAGGCTGCAACCTGGCTTTCTCACTCGTCTGTTTCTCTCTTAGAAGTTTGTTAAAAGCAACGTGGTTTTTCCCAATAGGTGGCAGGGATTTGGGTGTCTTTCAAGCCTGTTTGATGTTCCTTTTGTTCGTCACCCCTCAGCAGGTGGAGGGAAGGTGCTGGGGCTTTGAGGGGACACCGCCTAGCCACAGCTGCTGGGTAGAGTGTGGGGTGTGAGGCGGGGCTGTTGAGGGGGAGACCCCCTTAGGAGACCTGACGCTGAATAAGCCCCACCAGTGCGCTGCAGTGCATGGGACGCACAGCCTCTGGGTCCTGTGGTGGTGCCATCCAGGCAGTGTGCTCAGCCCACTGCCCAGGACCATGGTCAGGAGAGGCTTCTCGGCCCCAGCTTCTGTCAGCCTCTGGCTCTGCTGCCCCTGCTCTCTGCCACCCCGTCCACCCGCCTGCCCTGCCCCTTGCACGCCCTGCCCCGAGGCGAGCCTCTGCCTCCCTGAGGGGCAGGACTCCTTTCTGAAACCTTTTGCTCTGAGACCCTCAGCCTCTGCTGCCCTCGAGGGTGAGAAGGCTGCAGGACCCCCTGGAGGTGGGAGAAGATGGGGACCTTCACCCGCTCCTCTAGTTTCTGCCCCTTGACCTGTGTGGATCCTCGCAGGGCAGTAGCTCTGGGATGGGGTCTAGTGGTCGTGTTTCAAGGGTCCCAGGGCCTGAGATCTGCTCACTTGCTTGGTCAGAGCTGAGCTGGCCCCCGTGGTGCGCCCCGCAGTCGTCTGCAGGCTGGCTGCGCTCAGCGCTGGGGGGGGGCAGCTGTCCTCCCTGCAGCCAGGCTCCCGGGGGCCAGAGGCTGTTGCTCTCCAGACGGAGACCCCCTGCTCTGCTGCATCCCACGGCACACAGCTGACACCCAGAAGACACAGGGTCCCCCCGTCATAGGATGGAGCTGACGCCCAGAAGACACGGGGTCCCGCAGTCATAGGATGGAGCTGACGCCCAGGAGACACAGGGGCCCCCCCGTCATAGGATGGAGCTGACGCCCAGAAGACACGGGGTCCCCCCGTCATAGGATGGAGCTGACGCCCAGAAGACACGGGGTCCCGCAGTCATAGGATGGAGCTGACGCCCAGAAGACACGGGGTCCCCCCGTCATAGGATGGAGCTGATGCCCGGGAGACACGGGGTCCCCCCGTCATAGGATGGAGCTGATGCCCAGGAGACACAGGGGCCCCCCGTCATAGGATGGAGCTGATGCCCAGGAGACACAGGGGCCCCCCCATGATAGGATGGAGCTGACGCCCAGGAAACACGGGGTCCCCCCGTATTTGCACCAGTTAGTCCTGTCCTGCAGAGGTACCCCATTTGCAGGAGAAGCCGGGACCCCAGGAACTGGTCTCTTTTGGCTTCTGCAGCTTCCACACTCCCACCCCCTACTTTGGAATTGGAGGGAGGGGGTGTCTGTCAGCAGGAGTGAGGCTGGGTGTGTTCTGTGTTGAGTCACCGCTGCTGTGCGAGGGGACCTGGCCACAGCGCCCCGGGGTCGCCAGCCCCCCGGGGTCGCCAGCCCCCAGACTGCATCAGGGAGGCCCTGATGGCCGGCCAGGCAGGGGGCTCAGCCCGCTCTGCTGTTAGTTCTGAGGGGCTTTGACCAGCTTGGGTGGTTAGTGGCCACTTTGGAAGGAGTGTGTCACGAATGTACTTGAAGTGCCGAGTCTCTTTATGGTGCTGCTGGGAGGCCGGTCCTGCGTGCGGGCATGGGGGCGGGCCGTACAGCCGCATCTTTCCTGGAGACACCAGTACCCTGGAATTTTCCCCACGCACATCGGTGGCATCCACAGTGTTCTGTAGTTCTAGCTGTTCCACCTGGAGCGGTAAGTGGGGACAATGTCAGCCGTGTCCTTGGCCCCACACGCCTTGAGGTTGAGAGTCAGTGAGGAGCCCCGTGCAGACGGGCTGAGCTCTGAGAGGGTCGTTGAGACAAAGGTGGCCGCGAATGGGCTGCAAGGGCCTGGCCCGGTGTCTGGGCTAATGGGAGGAGCCCACGACGAGCAGAGTGGGCAGTGGACTGAGCACGGTGGCGGCGCTGCAGGGCGCCCGCTGCCTACCGAGACCCTGGCGCTGCAGGGCGCCTGCTGCCTGCCGAGACCCCGGCGCTGCAGGGCGCCCGCTGCCTGCCGAGACAAGCTGCCAGGTCTGCTGGGCCCCGCTGAAGGCACTCGGGATGTGCACGGGCCATAGGCTTCTGCTTCTCTCGCCCCCTTTTTCTGTTTCAGGAGTTCTGGGTGGCCGTTCCGCTGTTTTGGCAGCACGCACCATGCTAGCTGCTTCCTGTGTTGTTAATTCAGGGACGGTCCCTCTGCCCTTTGCCTCCTCCTCCCCGACCCCTCTGCTCTCTGCCCTCTGGCTTCCCGGCCTTCGTCCCCATTTCCCTGCCTGGCCTGACCTCCACCCTCTCTGGTATTCTTGCCCGGTCCCCAGACCTCAGGGCCCCTCCTCCATCCCCAGCCCTGTGGCTGGAAGCACCCCACCTTTCTCAGAAGTGGTGATGGGCGTTAGGCAGGGCTCTTCTGTGAATGCAGGTCATTTCAATTCATGAAAAGTGGTGAATTGGGCCGTGGTTGATTAACAAGCAGGCAGGCTAGGCCAGCCAAGGGCTCAGAGTCTGGGGCTAAAAATACGAGTGCTTAGAGGAGGAGCGGCTCCAGGGAGGCCGCGTGTCCCGGAGTGGGGCGGGGGGGGCGGTGCTCGGGCCCGGATGGCGCGTGGCCGGAGGAGTTTCTATAAACCCCGTTTATAGAGCAAAACCCTGTTTTGCTCGGGAGCAGTACACTGTGAGTGGGCAGTGGGTGGTCTAATTCAGATAAGAATAAATTAAGGAGTAAATGTGGAGCTTTCAGTTTATTAGGTGCCGTGAGATTTAAACCAGGAGAGATTGTGTAGGAGGTGAAGGGCTGTGTGCCCGCTGTCCGTGTGGAGGCGTGTCGTCCCCTGGGGAGGGCGAGCTGCGTGTGGAGGCGTGTCGTCACACTGTTGTCCCCTCGGGTGGACGAGGGATGGGAGTGTTAGCTTGCATATGTGTCACCTTTACTAGACAGACGTGGTCGACTCTCTAAACTGTTGGGTAGATATTCCTAGGTTCCTAACAGATAGACAGTGTCGCAGAGGATATGGAGCAGACCAGAACACATATGAGCACCTAAGTCACAACAGAGACACACTGTGGTTCCCTGGAGAATGTGTCATTGCCTTCTTTGGCCGTCTGGCTTGAAACAAGTTACATCCTAATCCTAACCATAATAGACAAATTCCGGATGGATCGTAAGGCTGCTGTGGGTCCAGGCACGACACGGCCGTCCTCCACGGAGCGTGCGCCTGCTCCACGTGGGCGCAGGGCCGAGGACTCACCCCGCAGCCCACCCCCGCCTCCCAGCTGCCAGGTATGAGGAACATTTTGGAAACTGCTGTGAATAAACTGCGGAATGCGGGAGGACTTCTAAGCTGTCAGTGAACTGAACAAACGGCGGATCTGATTATGTGAGAGCACAGATCTCTGTCTGAGTGACAGCAGCCGTGTGCTCGCTGCCGGAGGCGCAGTCACACCATCCTCTCTGGCGTGGAACCTGCTCTCGCCCTTGGCTGCTCTTTCCGGGAACGAATGAGGAAGGAAAAACCAAAGTCTTAATTTTACTGTTTCCTCTTGTCCTAAAACTGCCACGAAGACTCAGACCCAGTGGCTGGTGTGGGCTTGGCCTGCGGTTCTCTGCAGGCAGCAGATTACAGGCTGTCTCTCTTTGCGGGTAGGTCGCTGGAGTGGGCTCAGCACTCCTGGAGGTTGCTGGCATCCCCGACGGCCGGGGTCCAGGGAGGCACTTCTGCGGGGCTTGCAGCCTGTGCTGGGTGGGGGCAGCAGGTGGGCCGTGGTGCTCTGTGGCTGCACTGCGAGGGCTCCGGGCCTGTCTTGGCTGCACGTGGCAGGAGCTCATCCCTAGGGCTGAGTCCATGAGCCCAGCTCCCGTCGGAGAAGCGGGGTCTTTGGGACAGACCTACCGGGCCTGGACCCTGGGATTCTCCATGCCTGTTGGCGCCTGCAGGCCTCTCAGACCATCACGCTCTGATGGGACGAGAACCACCTGGAGGAGGCCTTGGTTCTGGACACGCCCCCACCCAGCACTCAGTCTGCGGCCCTGCTGGTGCCCGGTGACAGCACAGGGGCCGCAATCTGGGGCCTGGGGCCTGCTGCACATGCATTGGTCAGCCTGCTCTGCACCTGCTGGCCCCGCAGCTGTGGACATGCTGATCGGTGAGCTCCAAGGGGCCTCAACCCGGCCGCTGCTCTGGGCAGGGCCGTTGACCCATGAGGACCCGGAGCCACACACGCCTTCCAGGCAACCAGTCCACAGCCTTGCCCTCTGCTGTTTGCATGTTTCTTGGGACCGCTAATCATTCAGAGAGACCCTGCTTCCCGAACCAAAAGGGACGACGACGGGGCTTCTCGAGGGAGCGGCTGTGTCAGGCCTCCAGGGCGCTGCGTGGAGCCCTAAGGGCAAGAATGAGGGTGAGTCCCCGGCAGGCCCTGTCCCTGGTCCGGCCAACGCCTGTCCATCCCCAGTGACTGGCAAACCTGCAGCGGGAGTGACTGGGCTTGGGAGCCCCACTGCAGAGGCTCGTCCCAGCACGGAGCTCAGCATCCTGGCCTGAAGGCCTGCCCTGCTGGCCGGGAATGCCGCCGTGATCGGAACCGTCCTGGATCTCGCTTCTGTGGCCTCCTATGCCCAGGGGTGCACGCTGCGCTCTTTCTCAGGGAGCCTCCACCAGCCGGCGAGCAGCCGTTGTCAGAGGAATGGAGTCGTCGGAAAGCCCCAGCTTGGCAGCCACTACCCAGAGGACGCTGAGTACCCGCCCCTCCAGCTCCAGAGGAGGTGGACTCGGCGTGCATCTCAGACATGCGGCCTTCTGACCAAGAGGCACCTGCAACGTGGGCAGTGGCCCAGACGCCCCTTGGTTCAAATCTGCCTGGTGCCTCTGGGCCTTGGTTCCCCAGGAAGTGGGTACTGGGAGGCTGCACCCGGAGAGGTCGTGAGGCGGGCAGTGGTGATCAGGTCATTTGACTCTGCTGGTCAGTGATGGGCCCTCCATCCCCCGAGGCACACGGGCCCCCTTCCCACCCTGGGGGCATACACACACTCACCCCCTCCCCTCCCCCCAGGGGATACATGGTCCCAGCCAACTGGTGGGTCTGGGACCCTGCTGTGCCCTCCTGCCCAGGAGACACTTCCTGCCCACGGTCGTGTAGATGAATCACAGCTGAGCGCACAGCCTCCAGCCCTTTAGAAGTAGTTCTGAAGCTTTCATTACTTCATTCTGTGAACCCCTGGCGAGGTCCCGCCTCCCCCACCCCGACCTGTGTATCTTCCAGCTGCTTCTCTTCTTGCGGCCTCAGGCACAGTGAAGCCTGTGTTCTGGAATGTTCCCTGGGGTGTCCCGCCTCCTCTGGCTCCAGCCAGCCTCCAGCCTCTCCTGGCCTGCCCCTGCTGTGCCCCTCACCGCCTGCAGCGGGTCCCCTGGCCGCCACCTCCTGGGCACCCTCTGCCTCCCAGCCTGACCCACTTCTGTGTCTCCGAGGAGCTGCCCCCTGGTCTCCAGGTGCGAAGCCCCAGCTGCAGTCCAGCAGCCTCTTCCCGCTCTCAGGGTGCCCCCTTCCGCCTCCTGATTTCCTCTGCGGGGTAGTGCGTGTGGCTGGCCGCAGGGTTTCTGCTTATCTGAGAAAAGACGGTTGATGAGCCCAAGGTCCCCCTGCAGGCCCAGGCCCCCTGACCTCTGAGTGGGCCCATTAGTGCCAAGCACATTCCTTGCTCGCCTGCTTGCTGAGAGTCGCCTGGTGTCTTGAACAGGGGGGCGAGGGGAGCTGGCACCACGGGCACAGCTGACCTCCGCGAAATGGCAGAGGCTTGAGCACCAGGACTGCGGGCATCAGGGGGGCTTCAGGGGCCCAGCTGAGGGCCGTGCCTCGTCGCGGTAGGTTTGCTGGGAGAGTGAGGCGCTTGCCAGGGTTCCAGTCAGTGCTGCTCCTACAGACCTGCTGCAGCCGGCACGCAACACGCCCGCTCGCACAGGTCACACGTGCCCGCTGGAGGTCACACGAGTGAACAGACCAGCTGTGTTGTGGCTGCCCTCCCTCCAGGAGACACCCTGACTCGGAGCAGAAGCTGCTGAGGTTGCAGGGGGTGGGGTGTGCTGAGTGCAGAGGGTGTGCAGGTTCAGGCCCCCCACGGCCCCCCCACTCCGGAGGTAAGCATGGAGACAGCTGAGCCGAGTGAGGCCTGGTCGATGTCTCGGACCTCAGGGTACCCCCGTCTGAAAGGGTCTGGGCAGTGGCCCCTCCAGGCCAGGCTCAAAGGGTGAAGGAACACCGTGCACTGAAGATTACTTCCGAAACTTTGTGTTTTGTACCAGATGTACTAGTGCAAGTTCTGAATTCATAAGAAAATGATTTTTCTAATCTTTTGTTAACATCTAAGAACTTTTCTATTTCAACTTCAAGCCACGACTATTTCAGAGAAAGGTGGGGGAAAAAAGAAAGAAAAGCAAAAGTGGCCCCAGAGTAGACGCGGTGGGGCCGTCTTTGGTTCGTTTCTGGAAAACGAACCTGGATCCTCCCTCTGCGGATGGAGGCCAGGTGCCCGCCCCTGCTTGCTGAGCCTGGCGGGGCCCACGGCCACAGTGCCCTTGGCGACTTTCCCCCAAATCATATTTTCCAGATTGTCTTCCCTCCTGGAATCCTAAATAACACTAATGCCAACTTTTAGGAGTGTTCTGCCGTCGGAATCCAGGACCCTGCACTGCAGCAGCCCTCACCCCGGCTGGCGGGCCACCGGCAGCTGCTGGCCATGGGGGGCCACACTTGAGCAGTGAAGATGGGACGGGACATGCAGATGTGAGGGGGGAACTTGAACCCTGAACTGACACCCAGTCAGACCACACGGGCACCCTGGGCAGGACAAAGTTGCCTGGACCCGGGTAGGGGGAGGACGCGGGTGTGAGGGGTGACGTGCTTAGTTGCTCAATCGTGTCTGACTCTTTGCGACCCCATGGACTATTGTCCACCAGGCTTCTCTGTCCATGGGATTCTGCAGGCAAGAATACTGGAATGGGATGCATGCCCCAATCCAGGGGATCTTCCCAACCCAGGGATCGAACCTAGGTCTCCTACATCACAGGCAGATTCTTTACTGTCTGAGCCACTAGGGAAGCCCAAGAATACTGGAGTGGGTAGCCTATCCCTTCTCCGGGGGATCTTCCTGACCCAGGTATCAAGCCAGGGTCTCCTGCGTTTCAGGGGGATTCTTTACCAGCTGAGCCACCAGGGAAGCCCATGAGGGGTGACAGTTGCACACACCCTGTGAATGTGCTGGAAACATTAAATTGTTCATTTTAAGTGGGTGAATCTTGTGGTCTGCTGACCCTATCTCAATAAATTTTTCTGTTGAAAAACAAAAATCAAAACATGCACCTACACACCTGTGGACCTTGGCACCTGTGCGATGGCTGTGGGTCAGCCAGCTGTGGGGTGGCTCGTCCACGTCCCCTGCCAGGCGTCGGCCCAGCTGTGCCCCTTTCCTGGCTCTTCCTGGGTCCGCTCCCCTGTCTGAGGCCCCGCAGGCACGTCTTGTGGACTGTTTTCTGTTCTGCATGGCCTGCGTCCCGGCGCCTCCTGATCCTGCCCAGAGGCTCAGGGACCCCAGGGGGTGGCCTCCCTGCCCTTGGGGAGCTCGAATCCAGGAGGCCTCATTCTTCCAGCGGTTTCCACGCTGTCTTCACCTTAGTTTGTTGCATTAAAAAAGCATCTTGTGATACCCCTGCCCTCTCTTGTATCCCTTTGTCCCTCTCAGCTACCTTGACTCCTTACCCCACGCCCTTTCCTGATAACCTCCTGGAAATCCCCGCGTGGTTAGTGACGCACAAGGCCTAGAGGGTTGAGAGTCTGTGGAGCCGAGCTGGGGGGGGCTGACTCGGGGTGAAACTCCAACAGTCTGCCTTCAGCTCCTGTTTTAGCTGTCACGGTGTCTCACATAAGGGCATTCTCGGCCCTACTGACTTCTTAAGTAGCTTCCGTAGTTTGTTTTCCAGAAGCTTCTTTTTGAGCTTGGTATGTGAAAATTAATTGGGGGATTTGCAGTTTACAGATGTGTTCAGGCCTGTCGAAGCAGGCGGTCACAGGACGCAGTTCCTGGGAGGACGCCCAGCTATTGCAGTCCCTGCTCCATCTTTGAGGGGCCCAGACGAGGCATGGGTGCCAGGAACGCCAGTGAGGGGTGTCACTCGCTGAGGCTGGTCCAGGCCGGCGTGTGAGCGGAGGCCCCGGTGTGACCCGCACGCCTGTCAGATGGGCCGGATGTGGGGGCCTGTGACAGTGCTGTTGCCTGACTGAGCGTGTGCGTCAGCATCTCCCGTGTGTCCTGCCCCCGAGGGACCCTGAAGGGAGGGGCCCACATGCCCCACGCCCCCCACATGCCTGCTGGGCGCCTGGTGCCCAACAGGAGGTGCAGCTCCAGGTCCCATCATCCGGGCAGGCTTGTCAGGGCGCCGCTCAGGTGTGTCCCCAGGCTGGGGAGACAGCCGTAAATACCCTCCTCTTCTCTGGTCTTAGCAGCCCTTGGAAGTGCAGCGTTAGGTGAAAAAGTATTTCCTAATCAGAGGCACAAAATTTCAGTTTCCAAGGAATCAGAAATACCTGTTCACAACGTTATAAGATAAAGGAGACGCGTGGTTTCTTTTTCCCTTGACTTAATTTCACAGCTTTTATTTCAGGATTGAGCTGTTGTCCAAGAGCACTATTTCTATTTCCGGCTTCATTAGAAAAGTACAAGGGAGTGACAGCGTATGCTTTTGTCCCGTTGGGAGAAGACGGGCCTCTGAGTGAAAGCAAAGTTACCTAACATCTCGTGTGTTTCAGGTGCTGAATATGTTGAATCCAGTTCAGATAGAAGATCTAAGTAATTCTGGGGTGTGTTGTCCACAAAACTGGTCTGAGTGTGACCCCCACCCAGCTGCTTTGTGCCTGTGGCTCGTCTCCCCCGGGAGCCTCAGCGACACTTGACCCCGAGGCCCCCTTGCCGGCAGCGCAGACAGAGGAGTGCTCTGGGTGGGCAGGTGGTCTGCAGGCTCTTCCGGGAGCGGCTGTGTGAGGGGCAGTGAGGGGCAGCCAGGGTGGGAGGCCCTCACCCACCCCTGCAGCCCCTGCTTTCCCACTGGCCCGGAAGCTGGGGCCTCCTGCAGGTGTTGGGGCACCGGGCCCGGGAGCCTGGAGGGTGCTGCCCACCCTGCGTCCTGTACTTGCAGAGGTGCCACGGACCTGTGCCCCAGATTCCCCTCCCGCAGCCCCACAGGACCGTGCATTCAGCCAGAGATGCCCAGCACTCAAGGTGACCCGTGCCTGGGCCCTGGGGGAAACAGAAGCTTCTGGGGTGGGAGGAGGCCTCCGGCAGGAGGGGCCCCCCCTACGTGGCCCGGCTCATGTTTGTACTTGGGTGATGCTTCCGCAAGGCCTGGGTGGCGATGAGATAAACTCTGACAGTCTCAGTGCAGGAGGGCAGGCAGGGCTCCTGGACGGGACCGCCCCGAGCTGGCTGGTGACCATCATGGTGGAGACGTGGCCCGGCACAACTGACCTTCTGAGTTTGTAAAAGGCGTGAGAGTTCTGAATTACCAGTGTTGAACAGCGTCAGGTGATTCAGAATTGAAAAGTCACCGCTTGGGGACAGCCGACCCGAGGGTCCCCCACTGCCGTGCCCCCAGTGCCCTCCCCAGCTGCCAATGGTCCTGCCGGAGCCCCAATGTCCCCGTCGCACGGTCGTCCCATGTCATCATTCTCGAGTCGGAGGGCCTTTGCGTCAGAGTCAGATGCACCAGGGGCGCAGGGCAGGGTCTCCTCACGCGAGGGGACGCCCAGGACCTCCTGGGGGCTCCGTAGCTGCGTGCATCGCACCTGTGGGTCGTCACCATGGGTGGGGTGGGGAGGTGCCGCTTGGTCCGAGCACCTGAGCATCTGAGCGCTGCGCCATCACCTCTCAGGACGTCGGGGCAGGGATACGGGCTGGACGTGCAGCTGGGAGGGAGCTCTGGTGGGCAGCTGGTGGGCAGGCTGCCCTGTGGGCACTTGAGGCCTCTGTCACCGTGTGGGGTGCTGGAAAGTCAGGCTGGCCAGGGCTTCCTGGGTCACCTGCATGGTAGTGGGGCCTGGCCTGTGGCTCCGCACACAGAGCACCGGTGTCCAGCGGCCAGGGTGGAGGCTCGTGGCTGTGACCTCCCCCAGGAAGCCCTGCAGTTGCCCCTGGTCACTCAGAGCCCTGAGGCCAGCCCAGACCAGAGGGAGGGACGTGGGAGTCCCCCCAGGAGGGGCAGTACAGGAGCTCTGACGCCCCATGCTGTATGTTTGGGGAGAGGCTGCCACGTGGTCAGTGCCCAGCAGACCATGTCGTCACAGGCTTGCTCCTTGACTCGATGGAATGCAGGTTTCAGGAGTGCCTCATCGACTGCCCAGCACTGCTGGATGCAGAGAGGAAG
Source organism: Bos grunniens (assembly GCF_055505025.1). Lineage (NCBI taxonomy): Eukaryota > Metazoa > Chordata > Mammalia > Artiodactyla > Bovidae > Bos > Bos grunniens. Next base: position 93,298,557 of record NC_141176.1, on the reverse strand, counting down.
CGGGAGCAGGCGGACTGTGGGTCACGGTGAGGGGGGGTGACCGGACGCTCTGGGGTCCCTCTGCCTTGCAGCCCCAGTCTGAGGGGTGACCCTGTGGTGTCCATGTGGGGAGCAGGGCCCCGTCGGTCTCTTCCCAGGGCTCCTGGCTGCCTGGGGGGCTCGGCCCATCAGCGGGCCCTCCCATGCTGCATGCTCGGCACAGGTCATCAGAGAAGAGCCCCGGAGAGTGTTTCTGCATCTTCTGTAACAGTTTCTCGGAAGACATGCCTGACTGTCTTTTCATAGTGTTTTCTCCTGGAGAGCTAGTGCGTTTCACTTTTAGGTAAATCACGAGAATTGTGTGTTCTGCCATTTCCACGTGTTCATTAGCTCCTGGGACTCAGCACCTGGGTGTGTCACTGAGCCACTCACGGTGGGCTGGAAGGTCCGGCTCTCCTCTCTCCTACTGTATGTTAGACTTTGATTGCCTTCTGGCAGACTTATTTTATTCTTGTCTTTCATGTTGTCACCTGTTCTTTTTGGAAATTGGGGGAGACCTGAGATGCGCGTTTGCGAGTCTTCCTGTGTCCTGGGTATCCCCCCCACCGCAGTACCTGGAGCGGACCTCGGCTGCTCTGGGTCAGGCAGCTCAGCCCAGAGCTCTCCTGGCTTGTAAACCAGCCTGCGGTAGAGGAGGCTGCCTGTAACTTGATTCTGAAGTCTAGCCTCGTCTGATTGTGGGGATGTTCTTTCTTTTAATGTGTGTGCTCGGTCGCTCAGTTGTCCGACTCTTGGCGACACCATGGACTGTGGCCCACCAGGCTCCTCTGTCCATGGAATATCCCAGGCAGGAATACTGGAGTGGGGGCCACTTCCTCCTCCAGGGAATCTTCCCGACCCAGGGACCAAGCTGCGTCAGTTCTGTGTCTCTGCTGCGTTGACAGGCGGGGTCTTTTTACCCCTGAGCCATCTGAGAAGCTGTTCTATTTAATATCAAGTGTTAAAAGAAAATAGCAAGGCAGTCAAAAACATAGTCAAGGAAAGAGAATGTTTTCATCATGAAACTGATCTCCGGTGGGGAATGGGCTTTTACATACTTACAAGGAGCTACGCTGGCCACCAGACTCCGTAGCCCTGTAGGCACTTGGAGAGAGCAGACGGGAGCCCGGGGACTGTGGCTCCCTCACCAGGTCCTGCCCCTGTGCGCGGGGAGGGCTGAGAAGGGCTGTCTCTGCAGGACGAGGGTCTGGGGCTCCTGCAGCTGGTCACATGTGGTTACAGAGTTTGGCCTGTAGCTGAACTGAGGACCAGCCTACGTAGTAGGACAGAGCAAAGGTCCCGCGCTTCGTGGACACGGCAAATCTGAGGCCCCGGCTCACCGCTGGGCATCTTCCCAGGGGCAGGTGAGGGCAGCAGCCGAGGTCAGAGCCCCTTGGAGGTGAGCCCGTGGATGTGGGGGCCGGGCCGGCTGGACCAGCGACGGCCTCTTGGGGTGCAGACCACGCTGCTGGCCCTGCAGGGCAGTGGGCTTCCTGGTCTGGGCTGAAGCTCGTGGAGCTGCAGAGACCACCCACGGCCCTTAGGAGGCCCGCCCCTCTGCTGGGTCAGGCTGGAGACCAGCCCTCTGCGGGGCTGGGTCTTTCTGGCTGTGACCGCCTGGAGTGTGCGTGGAGCGTGGCCAGCAGCGGCCAGGAACCACGGCCTGACACCTTAATAAGAGACGGGTTTGCTGCTTCAGCGCTGGTTTATCACGGGCTTTTAGGTGCCGCCTTTTATGTCTGTCAGTAAATTCAGCATTCAGAGATGATACTTGGCACAGATTTGCCGTCTGGATCAACCCACCAGCAGACAGTCACTCTGGGTGAACAGGATACGTTTTGGAGTCGTGGTTAACAGGAGGGACGCATTTGATAATGTGACTTATTTGGCTCTTAGAATGAAACCAGTTTACTTTCCTTTTTCTTTGCAGGCATTTATCCATCCATTCATTTATCAAATAATCACCACCTACTGAATACCAGGCATGACTTTGCCTTCTTAGGTAAACAGCTCCACACATAAAAAAAAAACCACATCTCTCTTCTCACTTGAGGGACGAAAAGGCCCCATAACCTGTAGTCAGGAAGAAACCGACCTCCAGCCTTTGGCATAAGTGACGCCTGTGGAAGAGACATCATCTGCTGTGGTGTGGCTGGGACCCACCCCTGCCCCCGTGGCCCTGGCGGGGCCCCCACATGCAGGGCCCGGCAGACAACGTGGCCAGATGGGGTGCCGGCCTCCTCCCCGCCCTCCTGGCCTGAGTCACTTGTTAACACTGGCTCCGGCGCCTGGCTGGTCTCTGATGCCATCGTCATAGCAACCAGGACGTTTCTGTAGCTGTGGGGGTGGGGCAGGGGGTGGGAGGCCATGTTCATCGTCTCACAGTTTTAACTGGTTGTTCAGAGAAGGCATTTCCATCTCTTCTGTTCTTGAAGAGAAGTGTCAACTGCTGCTGCTTGTGTTTTGAGGATCTTAGGAGAATAAACAGGAAAAATCCCTGTCCTGTGTTTTCCACTAGAGGCCAGCTCCAGTAAGACTTTAAAAAAAAAGATTTAATTCTACTTTTAAGAAACACAAACACTTGCAGCCAAATATCTCATTTCTTGCCAAAAAAAAGAATTCCAACAGGAAGTGCAGTCACACCCTAGCAGTGTCAGCAGGGAAGTCGGAGTGGTTTCGGGGGAAGGCTTGTGAGCATCAGTCCGGGAAGCGGGCAGGAAGTCGATGGGCCCCTTCGGATGCGGCTCGTCACGGTCTGCATGCACCTGTGTGAGCACACGCGAGTGTTTGCCTCTGCCAGGAGCGCATGGAAAATCTGTCTCTAGACACTGCATGACGGGGCTGGAAGCTGCATGGAATCACGTGCCCTTCTCAGCTTGTCTGTGTTTCTATGCCCAGCTGCCGTGGAGTGGCCTGGTGTCCAGGGCCTTGCAGTATTGAGGTGTCATGGGGGTAATCGTAGGAAAACATTCATTGGTTACTTCTTTTTCTTCACCATCTGAGAGTCACTGATGATTCCCTGACGATTCCCGCAGGAAAACCCCGCAGAAGCTTTTGAGTTAGAGGAACCTGGGGTGGGTGTCCTCACGCCTCATGGTTGGGAAGCTGAGGCTCCAAGGGGAGGCCTGGGGTCCCAGGCAGGTGCGGCAGGTCCCCAGAGTGCAGCAGCTGTGTGTGTTCAGGTTGCAGCCAGGGCTGCTGGGAAGCCTCAGAACCCTCGATTTATTGGCATAGAAAACATCCACTCGGTTATTGCATGGCTTCTTTAACGTGTTGCTTTGCTCCGTCCCAAGTGATGACATTAATGAAAAGCTTGAAATAGAGGCTTCGGGCTCGCAAACTCGCCTCTGCCCTTCAGAGACTGCAGCAGGAAGCTGCAAACTGCGTGTTTCCCCGAGAGCAGAGTCAAGCACGTTCGTGGGGTGGAGGTGTGGCCGTTCTGGGTGCCGAGCGCCGAGGAACTTCTGCTCTGGTTTCAGTTTGGTTTCTGTTGTTGTTGTTTTTCCTTCAGCTTTTACCAGGGGCGGGGGTGCGGCCCTGGGTGGTGCTGGCAGGTGTCGCCGCGCCGGGACTGCCCCCTCCCTGCCCCTGTGTCTGGGGCCCTCAGACCCCCAGCTGGGGAACAGGAGGCCCCTGGGGGGCAGGAGCTCTTTGAGGGGGTTCCTTCCTTCTGACCTGGGAGGAGAAGCCCCCTCTGCTCTCGCTTGGTCCACAAGCAGAGGGCCCGGCAGCTGTGACTTTGCCGGCAGTCTCCAGTCAGACCCGGGGTCACAGGCGCCGTGGGCCTCCCAACGCGCAGAGGGAGGCACGGGCGCAGCTGGTCCCCTGGACGTCTCCTCGCTGGCGTTGTTGTTTGTGCGTGCGTGCCGAGGTACTTCAGTCGTTTCCGACTCTTTGTGAACCTTGGTTATTACCCCAGCTTTGACCTAATAGTATCAAATTAATCAGAATAAACAGAGAGCTGGGGATTAATAGATAAGCAAGTGTCAGCCTCGGGAAAGAAGGGGATGCTGCGTCAGGCCAGGACGTGGGTGAGCCTTGAGGACACGGCATTGAGTGACATAAGCCGGGCCCAGAAGGACAAGCACAGTGACCCCACTCCTGTGAGGCCCCTGGGGTCGCCAAGGCCACACAGACCGAAGCCAGGAGCAGGCTGCAGGAGCGGAAATGGGGCTTGTTGTCTCATGGGAGAAGGGTTGCAGTGTTCTGAGATGAAAGGGTTCTTGAGGTCGATTGTGCAAGCGTGCTGTAGTTAACGAGGGTGCCGCTGAGCTGTATGCTTAAAGGGGAGTGAGAGGATACTTTAAATTTCTGTGTATCTTACCATAATTTAAGGTCTTCCCTGGTGGCTCAGATGGTAAAGAATCTGCCTGCAGTGCAGGAGACGCAGGTTTAATCCCTGGGTTGGGAAGATCCCCTGCAGAAGTAAATGGCTACCTACTCCAATATTCTTGCCTGGAGAATTCCACGGACAGAGGAGCCTGGTGGGCTACAGTCTATGTGGTCGCAAAGAGTCAGACACGACTGAGGGATTAACACACACCATGATTTAAACATTAAAAATATTAAAGGGGCTAATCACTGACCCAACGGACATGAGTTTGCGTAAACTCCAGGAATTGGCGATGGACAGGGAGGCCTGGCGTGCCGCAGTCCATGGCATTGCAGAGTTGGACATGACTGAGTGACTGAACTGAACTGACTAAATGTGGGTAAAAGGAAACAATCCTTAATTTCTGGGCTGATGGATTCCTACTTTTACAGGATCCATTGTTTTAGAGGGTTATGCATGTCACCTTCTTGTAACAGTGCAAACAGTTTTTCCTTCAGCACCTTGACTGGTGGTGATGAGAAAACGTACAGAATATGCAGAAGTGAGCAGGCGCCTTGCTGTGGAATAAACCCATTATTGGGAAAGATGTCTGAGATTAACTAGGAGACTAAATAATTCCATGCTAAATGGATGATTTACATTTGCTTTTAGGTGAAGCCAAAAATCTTCCCACATACCCGGGGCCAAACAAGATGCGTGATTGTTACTGCACAGTGAACCTCGACCAGGAGGAGGTTTTCAGGACCAAAGTCGTGGAGAAATCACTCTGGTATGTCTGCTGCTGCTCTGTTTGAGGCTGATAATCTCTGACCTTCCATCTCCTTGTCTCTTGGCTCACTGGGCAGTTATGAGCTGATGGTCCCTGAATGCTCCTAGTGTCCAGGACTGGGTGGGAGGACAGAGCAGAGGCTGTCTGTCTGCTGGGAGGTGGGTAGTAACGTCCTAAGTCCAGATGAACTGGTGCAACAGGATCGTGGATTTCAGAGCATAAACATTTGGGAAGCTTTTTTACCATCTTCCTTTTCCTAAGGAGGCTCAAGATGAGTGTAGAAGTCACTGCCCACAGAGGTCAGAGGCCTCGAGAACACTTGCCGATGGAATTCGAGGTGTGGGGATCAGGTGAGAAAAGGAGAGTTCAGGCCTCGAGACAGAGGAGTTTGCAGCAAAAGAAACAGGTCAGCTTGTATAGGAATCCCCGGAGAGCCTGTTCAAGCCCGATTGGTTCCAGTTGGTTCCAGTGGGCTGTGATTCGAATTTCCCTCCAGCTCCAGGCTCCCTGGCTCCGACCCCACCCTAGGAACCCCACCCTATGGACCCCACCCTAGGGACCCCACCCTAGGGTAGGAACTGTAGCATCTGTGGTCACAGCAGGCTGGGGGCGGTGCCTTGCTGCCTGGCAGGTGGGTGGGGCTGGGATGTGGGTCTGGGAGAAACACAGAGCCGGGTGGGGTCTCGACCAGCACAAGCGAGGCTCTGGCTGCGGCCCCGCCCTCGGCTTAGGACTGTGGGTTGTCTGGGTCCATCCACAGAGCTATTTTGGGTTTGAGAACATTTTTAGCAGATGAATTATATCCTTGCTTATTGCTGCTTCTAAGTGGGAACAAACAGCACGTTCTGATGACTTAATGAACTTAAGTTTTAGAAACCGTTAAGATCTCCTGCCCCCGAAACATGGAGACACTTCCCTTTACCATCTGCCCTGTCTCTGCCCACACTAGCAGGGCGGCTCCCAAGGTCCTGTGTTATTTCAGTCCACACTTCGCATCCTCTGAAGTGATTTGTTGAAGCAAAACGAGAAGACTGAGGAGTTTGTCAAGACTCTAGTGTGGCTTTGGGATAACCTGCAAGGGTTATTTCTGTGAGCTCCCCAGGAGAGGAGTCCTTCTGTGTTTAAATAGTCCCTGTTAGAGGATCATAAACCTGGAGAATTAGCATCGATTCCTGTGAAACTGGGCTCCCTGCAGACCTGCTGGGTGAGGGTCTCTGGGAAGCAACTCTGTTGAGGAACCTCTGCCTCAGGTGAGGGCAAGAAGTGAGGACCATTCCTAAAAATATTTCTTACGAGTTTAGAAATAGAAACCATACTTTCTGGTTGTGGTGGCACAAGACACTGTGCTCTGGGGGCAGAGAGGGGAGACTGTGGGCTGCACATAAGCCGGGGTGTAGTGGTGTTGTCAGCGAGGGGGTGGGGGGAGCGGGGCGGGCGGCCAGAACCAGGGCAGCCCTGGAGGCTGTCCCAGGGGCCGGCCCTCCAGGGGGCCCGGGTAACTCCAGAGGGGCTGGGTAACTCCAGGGGGGCCGGTTAACTCCGGGGGGCCGGATAACTACAGGAGGGCCTGGGTAACTCCAGGGGGACCGGGTAGCTCCAGGGGGGGGCCAGGTACCTCCAGGGGGGCTGGGTAATTCCAGGGGGGCCAGGTAACTACAGGAGCGCCTGGGTAACTCCATGGGGGCCGGGTAGCTCCAGGGGGGCCAGGTACCTCCAGGAGGGCCGGGTAACTCCAGGAGGGCCTGGGTAATTCCAGGAGGGTCAGATAGCTCAGGAGGGCCCAGAGCACACGCTCCTTCTGACCCTCACTCCCCATTCATGCTTTCCACACAGGCAGTGTTAATATGCTAACTTTTAAGGTTAATGTATTCATTAGCTCAACTAATATTTATTGAGTGCTTATCTAATATACAAGATAAGGCCAGGAGTGCTGAAAGCAGAAAGTTAAAGCTGACAGCAAATAGACAAATTTGCACAAAATAATTCCAAGAGCCTACAAAAATATGAAACAATAAGCAAATGGGACCTAGCTAAATGTAAACACTTTTGTATAGTTGTTTCCTTTTTTAAGGAAACCATAAACAAGATGAAAAGACAACCTATGGAATTAGAGAAAGTATATGCAAATGACACTACTGACAAATGATTAAGGTCCAAAATATATAAATAGCTCATACAGCTTAATGTCAAAAAACCAAACAACCCAATCAGAAAATGGGCCAAAGACCTAGACATTTCTCCAAAGACATACAGAGAGCCAGCAGGCACATGAAAAGATGTTCAGCATTGCTAACTATTAGAGGAAAGCAGATCGAAACTAAACTATGCAAGACACAAGTTTTTTTTAGTTAAAAAACTGAAAACAGAACTACTGTATGATCCAGTAGTCCGAGTCCTGAGTGTACATCCAGAGAAAGCCATCATTCAATAAGATGCACGCATGCCAGTGTTCACTGCAGCACTGTTTACAGTAGCAAGAACATGCAAAGAACCTCAAGTGTGTCAACAGATGAATAGAGAAGGTGTGTATACACACACACACGATGAAATACTACTTGGCCGTAAAAAAGAATGAAATAATGCCATTTGCAGAAACATGGATGGACCTAGAGATGGTCACACTAAGTAAAGTGAGTCAGACAGAAAATAATATCGTACAGTACTGCTGACATGTGGAATCTAAAAGAAAAGATACAAATGAACTTACTTACAAACCAGAAATAGACAGACATAGAAAACAAACTGATGGTTACCAAAGGGTATAGTGGGGGAGGGGAGAGGGGTTAACACATGCGCACCACTGTATATAAAGTAGATAAACAGCAAGGACCTCTTGTCAGCACAGAGAACTATATTCAATATCTTGCAATAGCCTGTAACGGAAGAAAATCTGACAAAGAATGTGTGGGGGGGGGGGACCACTTTGCTGTGAACCTGAAACACGTTGTCAACCGAGTATGCTTCAGTTTAAAAACTGGTTTATAATATGACTATGTTTAGTGTTGAGGCGAAAACCTTATTCACACTGGTGGGGGCCACGCTGCTCCCTGGACCTTGACTACAGTGTGAGGGCGAGAGCAAGGAACCTGCCTGCAAAGGAAGCCAGCGAGGGGGACGGCCTCCACTTGGCGCCAAACACTCGCAAGCAGAGCTGGCTCTTGTGAGTGTGCAAGCTGAATCCATACCACACTCTGTGGTCTAGAAACCACAGTCCACGCACATGTATTAATGCAGTCCAGGGTTAGTGGTTTGTAACACCCGCCGAGGCAATGATGAGCCAGTCGAAAGCAAACCCAGTCTTCTTCAATCTAGGTCTCAAGATTCTCCAGTATAGCATTCCAGGGAACTTGTGCTCAGAGGAGAAAAGGCACAGAGAACACAGGAATAAAGCATCACGTGCATTTCCCAAGATAAACAGTAGACAGCAGAATTAGACTTGCAGAGTTCACAGAATGTCAGCTAACAAAGGTTAGTGAACACAGTAGTGAGAGACAGGATCGTAAACAGCAGCAGGATAAGAAGTGATGAGCACCTGAACCCCTGGGAAAAGTTCACATAGAATGTCCAGAAATGAAGATCCCAAAAATTGATATGAAAAACTCAGTGAATGGGTCAAATAGCTGATTAGACATAGCCGAAGGGAAAATTGGTAAACTGAAGGTATTACATTTGAAAGATACCCAGAGACATAAAGGGATGAAAGGGGTGAGAGAGGGTTAGAGACACAGAAGGTGGAGGGGTTGCTGGACACACCCCGTGGAAATTCCTAAGGCCAGAAGCCACTGAAAGGTCACAGGAAGGAGGCGGCGTCTGGATGCCGCTCAGCCCTTGAGGGGCCACATCTGAGGGCAGCGCCCAGAGGCACAGGCCCAGACTCAGACGGTGGCTGTGAGGGAGGGGAGCGTGCCCGCGAGGCCAGGAGGGCGTCGCCCCTGGGACAGGCCACTGACGCAGACGGGCTCTGGGGCTCAGCCTTGCCCCCCGAGGCGGCTGCGTGCCTTGCTGTGTCGTGGCCCTAACTCCCAAATCTCCTCCAGTAACCACCTTGGTGTTTGGTTGTTTGTTTGATAAAGTTGCTGTAGAATCAAAGAGCCCTGGTCTGGTCTTAACCCGACAGCCCGCAGGGTCTGGCGCCCCATCCAGGGGAGGTATCAGAGGGAGCTCGGCCGCCTGGGCGGGTCAGCCCACCCAGTGTGCTCTGTCCTTCCACAGCCTGAGGTGCAGCTGGAGCGTGAGGAGTGGAGTGAAGACACTCACCCCTTCCCTCCTTTCCCTGGCTTCAGGCTGGGCCTGCCTGTGCGGCAGCCCCCACACCCTGGGGCTGCCGGACGCTGCCCACCCACGCCCTGGCTCACGGCTCCTGCCTTCCCTCCTGCATGTCTGGTGCAGGACCCGTGCTCACATGTCCTCGGGGACTCGCAGGGTCAGATGCCTCAGGGAGAACCAGCCTCTGTCCACCCCAGGCCACCTCCAGCAGGTGATTTGGGAATGGTTACCGTTCTCCCAAAAGCAGCATCTTCCTGATGTTGCAAGTGGACTGGTTCACATTTAACTTCTTACAGCCATACTTTTTAATCATTTAAATGACAAGTCATCACTTCTTTACCTTTGATTTAAATGTTAAGGCTCTATGAACCTGGGTCATCAGGGTTGGGGCTGGATGGCTCCCTGCTCGGGGCCATGGTGCGCCTGCGAGGCATCCTGGGGTCCCCGGGCTGGGGCAGATGGGGCTGAAGTCTGCCCCTGGAGGAACCCATCACCTTATCCAGTAAAAGGAGCATGTTGACGCCATGGGCACACACACACAAAGTGAAACAGAGCTCTTGAGGGGCTTCCCTCATAGCTCAGTTGGTAAAGAATCTGCCTGCAATGCAGGAGACCTCGGTTTGATCCCTGGGAAGCTCCCCTGGAGAAGGAAAGGCAACCCACTCCAGTATTCTGGCCTGGAGAACTCCATGAACTGTGTAGTCCCTGGGGTTGCAAAGAGTCGGCCACGACTGAGCGACTTTGACTTTCACTTCAGTGCTGGGTTGGTCTAGTCCTCTGCAGGAGTATTGCACGAAGTGGCCGCTCTTCATTTCCATTGGTCCACATAAGTGATCGTGTTGAGGGTGACACTGTCTGCTGCTCCCCGGGGCAGGTCGGAAGGGGCTCCTGCTCCAACCCTCGCCTCCCCCAGGGACGGCTCTGTTAGGTGTCCCGTGCCTCCTGCCCGGACGCCCCCATCCCTCCAGGCCTCGGCCGCGTGACTGTTTGGCTCTGCAGCCCTGGCCCGGGCCCTGCCGAGTGCAAGGCGGGCACGTCCTGCCCCCTTGTTGGGTTGTGTCTGTCAAGCAAGGAAGGCAGGTTACAAAGTTGCGTTCATAGTAAGATGCCTTTTTGCTTAAACCTTGGGATGCTCTAAAAATTACCTGGAGTGTGAGGACCTAAAGGCCAGTGTGGCTATTATTTCTGAGCAGTGGGATCACAGTGGCGGTTTGTTCTTTTGTTTGTAGGTATTGTCCTTTTACGTAATTAGAAGTTACTTAAATAACCTCTTTCTGGACCGCAGGGAGGAGGAGCTAGCGCATCGATTGGGCTGTAATTACAGAATCTCGGTCTGCCGCTCTTGCCAAGATCTTTCCCGAATGAAAGGCTGTTCCCTAGCCGGTGGGCGCGAGCTTCCGGTTTGCAGTCAGAGGGAGCATGAGGGTCAGTGACTTGAGAGGGTCCTTCTGTTCCTTCCAAGAGATGCAAATTGCTCGGAAAATAGAGCTTTGTGTGATGGGAGTGACTAGACCCAGAAGGGCCTCTGCAGTCTTCCGAGGGAGAAGCTGTTTGGGGTTAGGGTGTGACGGGGGAGAGGAAGTCTGTGGTTTGAGGGGAAAGACGTCATTTTCTCAGATGTTTTTAATGAAAACCAAGTTGTTGACTAGAAAACACCAACTGACATTATGAGACTGTACAAATAGTATCTTCTTTGCTTGCATTTTTCTCTCTAATTTCTCAAGTTAAAGCTTAAAATATTTTTGACATAAATGCAGGTCTCAGGTCCACACGTTCCATACCACCTGGAGTGGGTGTACCCCCACAGTCCTGGGGGCTCTGAGAGGACCCCCCACAGTCCCAGGGGCTCTGAGAGGACCCCCCCCACAGTCCTAGGGGGCTCTGAGGGGACCCTCCCCCCACAGTCCTGGGGGGCTCTGAGAGGACCCTCCCCCCACAGTCCCAGGGGCTCTGAGAGGACCCCCCCCCCACAGTCCTAGGGGGCTCTGAGGGGACCCTCCCCCCACAGTCCCAGGGGCTCTGAGAGGACCCCCCCACAGTCCTGGGAGGCTCTGAGGGGACCCTCCCTTCACAGTCCTGGGGGCTCTGAGGGGGACCCCCCACAGTCCTAGGGGTTTTGAGAGGATCCCCCCACAGTTGCAGGGGCTCTGAGGGGGACCTTCCCCCCATAGTCCCAGGGGCTCTCAGGGGGACCCTCTTCCCACAGTCCTGGGGCCCTGATGGGGACCCCTCCCCCCATAGTCCTGGGGCTGTCTGGTCCAGGGCGGGCCTGCAGCTCAGAGCATCCCCCCAGCACCTGTCTCCATCCTCCCTGAGCCCCTTAGTCTCAGGATGGGGGGCTTCTCTCTGAGCTCCCAGATGCCCTGCTGACCACAGTGTCCAGGCCCTGGCCAGGCCGGGACCCTGCAGGAGAGACCATGGGTGGACCCCGTGCACCCCTCTGAGGAGTCAGTCCCTCCCTGTGGGCCTGCGGGCTGGGCAGTCTAGGGGTCGGGTTAATGGGACCCCCCTGGGTTCCCCCAGGGCTTCCCAGGCTGCCGCCCCCTCACCCCCAGGGGTCTCACCGACACCCTCCTTCCCTCAGGGCCTTTCTGAAGCTTCTGGGATCTGGTGGCTTCAGTTGCTTTAGGAAATGTGGCCTAAAAGGACAGTCTAGGTGTGACTTGTTGGTGAGAACACATGATTTCCCTGGGGAGTGTGGGGTGTGAGCCGGGTAATGAACCCCACGTGAGCAGGGGCTTCCAGGCAGGAAGACAGTCCGGGAGGGGAGAGGAGCTGCCCTGGCCACGGGCCCTGCCCACAGTCTCATGCAGATGTGAGCAGCGGCCGGAGGGATGCTGCTGACTGTCCACGTCCTTGTGTGGATGGAGCGGCTTTCTCTCCGGAAGCCGGCCCGTCCTGCGCTCTGGCCGTGACCCCCAACTGGGGGAACCTGAGCTTCTGGAGAGGATCTGGGAGCCTCAAACAGAAGCTGTCGTAATGCACACTCGCAGGCACCAAGGGCCATGCTGCCTGGCGATTTTAAAGGAGTTTAAAACCGTTTAGAGGAAGTGCAAGAGGGACTCCAAAGAAGCTAGAAGGGGTTTCTGCTGCTTCTGGGAGCTGAGCGAGATCATGCCCGGGGCTGGCCGGGCCTCCCAGCCCTGGGGCAGCCTGCGGGTGGGGTGAGACCACCGCCCTGTAGCACTGGCCCTGTGGATGTCGTCACCTCCATTCTTGACTCTTCTCCTGTAGATGCTTGGATACAGTGTTTGGCTTAATGAATTTCACTCCAGATTTTAGGGAATGGTTTAACCAATGCGTGATTATCAGCCAGACGCTGAGCTGTTTAATCTGGCTGGTGCCCTTTTTGGAGACCTGGCCCTACCTGCCTGGCTTCCGGCTCTCGCTGCTCTGCAGGGTGGTCCTGAGCCCACTTCTGGACCCCTGGGCTCTGTGTGGGCTGCCCTGGGGTGCATCTGGGGCTCATAAGAGGCTCCCCTCTATTCCATGGCTCCCGCCCTCCCCTCCCCCAGACCTGGGAAACGGATGCCCGTGTTTGGACATAGAACAGCACAAAAGGGGAAAACCGGGTTCTTTTTCGAGGCTGGCCCTGGTAGGGGCGGGGCGGTGCCATCCTGGCGCAGTGTTGGGGGGTGGGGGGTGGGAAATGACTCTGCTGGCAGAGGGAGGTGGTTGCGCATCTGGGCTCAGGGAAAGGGGAATCTGCTTTTGAACTTCTCCCTATAATTAGCAAGGAAGGCAGTCTGGCTGACCTCAGGGCTGCCGGTATTAAACCCTCGTCATACAGTGGTAGTTCAGGCCAACTGTCCCTGGGCTGCACATTCCCTCTATCTGGAGAAGCCTGCAACAGTGCCTCTATGACCCGCGTGCAGAGATGCCCGGGCAAAGGTGCCAAGCAGGGGGCTCGGGCTGCGTGGCCTCTGGGGCCCAGAGAGGAGAGACAGTCTGACAGGCACGTGAGGAGGTCTCACCCTGCTCCCCACCGTCCACAGCTTCCTGTATTTTGGAAAAATGCTCCCAACTCTGTCCCCACGAAGAGACACTGTGGGCTTCCCCTTGACCAAGAGGGAGTGGCCTGGGTCCATGATGGCCCAACCCTGTGCTCACCCCTGAGGACTGATCCCCCTAGGATGACACCCCAGGACTGACGACACCCCGGCCCCGGTACCCCCAGGACTGGGGCATGGCTCACAGAGTCTAACCCTGTCCCTCTGTCTCTGTCTAGCCCTTTCTATGGAGAGGACTTCTACTGCGAGATTCCGCGGAGTTTCCGTCACCTGTCCTTTTACATTTTTGATCGAGATGTTTTCCGGAGGGATTCCATCATAGGTAGGTCCCTACCAACCAACCAGGTGTATTCTTCATTTTCTCTGCCTCTTCTGAATGGGGACTTGTTCTGGAGGAACTGGGACATCTACTGGACACCCCATCTAAGCCAGTGAACTGCACCAGCATCTCGCCTGCCCTTGCTGGCTGTCCCAGGCTGGCCATCAGCGGGTGCAGGGCAATGCCCCATGAGCTCACGGAAACACATCGGAGCCGTCCATCAGGGCTAGAGTGGGGTCCCTGGCCCTGCCCCCAAATGACTCCCAAGGGCTCCTCCAACCACCCCAGCCCCTGCCTATCCCTAACACCCAGCACCCACCTATGGGGGGGCTGTTCTCAAGGTGTTGGGGTGCTCACAGAGGGGTTGAGGTACTCTCAGACTTGTTGGGATGCTCTCATGGGTGTTGGGGTACTCTCAGAGGTGTTAAGGTGCTCTCAGGGGTGTTGGGGTCCTGCAAAGGATGTTGGAGTGCTCTCAGAGGTGTTGGGGTGCTTTCAGGGGTGTTGAGGTGCTCTCCAGCGCGTTGAGGTGCTCTCCGGGGTGTTGGGATGTTCTCAGATATGTTCAGCGGCTCTCAAAGGTCTTGAGGTGCTCTCAGGGGTGTGGGGTGCTCTCAGGGGTGTGGGGTGCTCTCAGGGGTGTTGGGGTGCTCTCCGGCACGTTGAGGTGCTCTCCGGGGTGTTGGGGTGCTCTCAGATATGTTCAGCGGCTCTCAGAGGTGTTGAGGTGCTCTCAGGGGTGTGGGGTGCTCTCAGGGGTGTTGGGGTGCTCTCAGAGGTGTTGGGATGCTCTCTGGCACGTTGAGGTGCTCTCCGGGGTGTTGGGGTGCTCTCAGATATGTTCAGCGGCTCTCAGAGGTGTTGAGGTGCTCTCAGGGGTGTGGGGTGCTCTCAGGGGTGTTGGGTGCTCTCGGAGATGTTGGGGTGCTCTCAGGGGGTATTGGGGTGCTCTCAGGGTGTTGAGGTGCTCTCAGAGTTGTTGGGATGCTCTCAGGAGTGTTGGCATGCTCTCAGGGGTGTTGGGGTGCTCTCAGGGGTGTTGGGGTGATCTCAGAGGTGTTAAGGTGCTCTCAGGGGTGTTGGGTGCTTTCAGGGGTGTTGAGGTGCTTTCAGGGGTGTTGGGGTGCTCTCAGGGTGTTGAGGTGCTCTCAGAGTTGTTGGGGTGCTCTCAGGAGTGTTGGCATGCTCTCAGGGGTGTTGGGGTGCTCTCAGGGGTGTTGAGGTGCTCTCAGGGGTGGTGGGTGCTTTCAGGGGTGTTGAGGTGCTTTCAGGGGTGTTGGGGTGCTCTCAGGGTGTTGAGGTACTCTCAGGGGTGTTGGGTGCTCTCAGAGATGTTAGGGTGCTCTCCAGGGGTTGCGGTACTCTCAGGGGTGTTGAGGTGCTCTCAGGGGTGTTTGGGTGCTCTCAGGGGTGTTGGGGTGCTCTCAGGGGTGTTGGGGTGTTCTCAGGGGTGTTGGGGTGTTCTCAGGGGTGTTGAGGTGCTCTCAGAGGTGTTGGGTGCTCTCAGAGATGTTAGGGTGCTCTCCAGGGGTTGGGGTACTCTCAGGGGTGTTGAGGTGCTCTCAGGGGTGTTTGGGTGCTCTCAGAGGTGTTGGGGTGCTCTCAGGGGTGTTGGGGTGTTCTCAGAGGTGTTGGGTGCTCTCAGGGATGTTGAGGACTCTCAGAGGTGTTCAGGGGCTCTCGGAGGTGTCAGGGTCCCAGATGCACCAGCATCCTGGAGAGAGCGAGGCCCACCTTAAATGGGGAGCAGCCCAGAGCTGCCCATTTGGTGGGTGCGCCTTTGTCCCAGGAAAGCCCCATCAGTTCCCTTGGCCCCAGAATTAGACCCGAGCCCCCACAACACGGGCTCAGCTGTAGCCTCAGGATCCAGCTGATCGTTGGTGGCCTGGCTGCTCCTAGCGGGCGCAATCTCAGTGCTTGCTCTGGGGCAGAGCAGTTGACTCTGACAGCCCCTGACCCTCCAGTCTCCTGCCCGCCCCTGGGGCGCCCAGCTAGCTCCACTCACCACCCACATATGACCGGTCAAGGGTGTTTGTGTCCAGACTAGTGGCCCTCAGAAAAAGTCTGAAGGCAGTGCTGGCGCTGCGGTCCTTTAAGGAAGCATCTAGCAGAGTTCCCAGCACATGGATCAGAGCTTCTCACACTTGTCAAGATGCAGATGCTGGTTACTGGGTCTGGCCAACAAGTCGCATTCTTGGAAACTGCTGAGTTTTAAGTAGAGGTCACCAGGGTTTGTTTGACAAGTGCATGGCCTGGATCACACAGGAACTCAGGCAATTCATAACTTGACTTGTTTAAGGTGGAGCTGTGGTTGGGCTGCCAGCAGGACCTTTAACTCTTGATCCGGAAGGTTTTCCATGTGGGGTAGACAGGGGGCACTTTCATGCCGCTCACCCTGTGTGCATGGCTACCTTTGCCCTAAGGATGGTGCTCGAACAAACCCTTAGCAGCTGTCAAGCCCTGGTAGTTCCTCCTCGAAGCCAGACATGGGCTCCGGCCTCTACTAAGAGGTGCCTTCGCCTGGTGCCTCCTGGCCTGGAGCCCCCTCAGGCCCTTCCCTGGTGCCCGCGTGGCTACCACTGTTGGCCAAGACCCTAGTCAGCAAGGGGCTGCCCCTCGGTGCATGCTACATCCACCGTCACTGTGGGAGCGGCTCTTTTGTGTCCACCGGACCGCACTTCCCATGGCCTTGGGCTCCCTGTGCGGTGCTGGGGTGTCTCTGTCCAGCTGCTGCTGGACACACCAGGGTTTGTTCAAGGAGGAAAGGGAACAGAGCGATGGGTTTGGAATGTGACGTGTTACCTGATGGAGCAAAATGCGAGGCTGGATGATGAAGCACAAGCTGGAATCAAGTTTACTGGGAGAAGCATCAATAACCTCAGGTATGCAGATAACACCACCCTTATTCCAGAAAGCAAAGAGGAACCAGAGTGCCTCTTAATGAAAGTGAAAGAGGAGAGTGAAAAAGCTGGCTTAAAATTCAGCAGATTCAAAAAACGAAGATCATGGCATTGCGTTCCATCACTTCATGGCAAATAGACGGGCAGACTTTGACAGTGTCAGACTTTATTTCTGGCTCCAAAGTCACTGCAGATGGTGATGCAGCCATGAAATTAAAAGACACTTGCTCCTTGGAAGGAAAGCTGTAACCAATCTAGACAGCATATTAAAAAGCAGAGACATTACTTTGCCAACAAAGTTCCATCTAGTCAAAGCTACGGATTTTCCTGTAGTCATGTATGGGTGTGAGAGTTGGACCATAAAGAAGGTTGAGCACCAGAGAATTGATGCTTTTGAACTGTGGTGTTGGAGAAGACTCTTGAGCATCCCTTGGACTGCAAGGAGATCCAACCCGTCCATCCTAAAGGAAATCAGTCCAGAATATTCATTGGAAGGACTGATGCTGAAGCGGAAACTCCAATACTTTAGTCACCTGATGTGAAGAACTGACTCATTGGGAAAGACCCTGATGCTGGGAAAGATTGAAGGCAGGAGGAGAAGGGGACGACAGAGGACGAGACGGTTGGATGGCATCACCAACTCGATGGACATGAACTTGAGCAAGCTCCGGGAGATGGTGAAGGACAGGGAAGCCTGGCGTGCTGTAGTCCATGTGGTCGCAAAGAGCTGGACATGACTGAGCGAGTTGAACAACAAAAATGTTTATTAATCATTCTGTTTAAGGCACCTGCTATTCTTAAAGATAACTAGCAAAATCATGGTTTAGCAATTCCTGGTGGCTTTAAAATTGGGATGTGTCAGGGTGCAACCAGATTTAGAGTTTTCAAAATCGTTCTCACAGCCATAAAAATAAGAGGCTGTCTGATCTCCAGGGGTAATTTAAAGTTATGACTAGCAATTATGTTGTTACCAGGATGAGAAACCACATTCTAGGGTATAAATTTGTGTCACAGAAACAAGCACTGTGTCACCGGCTTCTCACGTCTGCCTGTGATCTGATGGCACGGCCCCCGGTTCTGCCCTGTGCAGCCCCCGTGTGGGCCCCCCGGCGGGCTGGGTCCCGGGTGCCCCAGGGCGGGTGCGGAGATGCTCGTGTGAGTAGTGGAGGTCATGCCGGGTCAGGGCCACCGGCTCTGGGAGGGTGGCTGGTGGGGCCCCTCCCACCATCTCCCACTTTTGTCGTGGGGAGGGCGTCCTGCAGCTTCTCTGTGAAAGGCGGGGGTTTGCTGTGAGACCCTGGTCCCCTGGTCCGTAGGCCAGTTTCCTGAGCTGTAGTCTGTGCACTCTGCCTGTCGCAGGGCAGTCTGCTTTTGCCCACTCATCACCAGATGGGGGTGGGGTTGTGTCCAGGTTTTTGTGACTGTGAACAAAGCCGCCCTAAATTTTCTTGTCTAGGTCTTTGTGTTGACAAATGGTTTTATTTCTCTTAGAAAATACCTAGGAGTGAGCTTGCTGGGGCATTCTGTAGGCTTTAGAAGACAGCAGAATTTGCCATCCCGAATAGGCCACTTTGGCATAAGGAATTGTTTGAGCTGAAGGCAGTTGAGAAGAAGCAGACACATGGAAATCTCTCTGCCCTGCAACCCGGGACAACTCTAGACCCCGATCAGCCTGGAGGCGACCCCCGAGGAGCCCACGTAGCAAGCCCTCTGAACCTCTGCTGCTGCTGCTGCTAAGTTGCTTTAGTTGTGTCCGACTCTGTGCAACCCCATAGACGGCAGCTCGCCAGGCTCCGCCATCCCTGGGATTCTCCAGGCAAGAACACCGGAGTGGGCTGCCATTTCCTTCTCCAATGCATGAAAGTGAAAGGTGAAAGTGAAGTCGCTCAGTCGTGTCCGACTCTTAGCGACCCCATGAACTGAAGCCTACCAGGCTCCTCCGTCCATGGGATTTTCCAGGCGAGAGTACTGGAGTGGGCGCCGTTGTCGTCTCCGTCCCCCTGAAGCTCGGACTCCCTGAAGCTCCTCCTCTGTGTCATCACTCCTCTGAAAATCCCTGACCGTTGGCTTTAGGTGGAGATGCTCCGAGTTGCTGCCGCCTCCTGGAGTTACTCATCGCCAGGCTTCCCCTCATGTATCTGAGATACATGTCAATAAACCTGTCTGTTTTTCCCTCGTTAATTTTTCTTTCGTTACAGAGGCCAGAGAACCTGAACGAGAAGGAGAAAGATTTCCATCCCGTCAGTATTTGCCCGTTAGAGACTGACACTGCTTTCCTCATGCGCCGTTTTGAATTCTCTCCAACACTCGTGTCTTTTTTTTCAGTTCATTTTTCCCATCCTAATATGTGTGTCGTATCTTACTGTAGTTTTCCTGCTTTTTCATAATGGAGAGTTATTTGGCATCTTTCCATGTGCTTTTTACCGTCTTATCTCTCCTTTGGTAAATTGTTCAGATCTTTGCCCTTTTAGTTGGGCTTTCTTGTTGAGACTTTCAGTTTTTAAACTGTGTTCTGGATACAAGCCCTTTATCAGATGTGCACTTGCAGATATTTCCTTCTAACTTCTGACTTGTCTTCTTATTTTCTTACTAGTGTCTTCTGAAGAGCAAAAGTTTTTAATTTTTATAAACTCCAGTTTATAAAAACTTTTTCATAGTTTGTATTTTTGGTGTCATATCTAAGAATTCTTTTCCTATTCCAGGGTTGCGAAGATCTTCTGTTTTTTTCTTCTAGAAAGTTTTTGGTTTTAGTTCTTATATTTAGATCTATTTCAAGTATATTTTGCATGTAGCAAGATTTGTTTTTCTCCTTATAGATGTCCAGTTGAATTTCCTTAGCATCTTTTGAGAATCGATTGACTTTACACGCCTGGGTCTAGCTGTGGCTTCTCTGTGTTCTGTTCCCCTGGTGTGCACTCCTTTCCTCACACCAACATCACACTGTCTCAAATCCTGCATCATCACAATAAGTCTTAAATCGGTCCTGTGAGCTCATCAGCTCTGTCCTTTTCCAAACTTGTTTTGCTATTTTAGGTCCTTTGAATTGTCATTTACATTTGTGATCCACTTCTCAATTTCTAAAATAATTGAGATTACATTGATCTGTAGATTAATTTGGGGAGAATTAACACTTTAAGAAAATTGAGTCTCAGACCCTCCAGCATGGCATGTCTCTCTACGTCCTTGGGTCTTTAATTTCTTTCATCAAGGTTTTGTGATGTGTTTTCAGCATACACATCTTGCATGCACACACGCTTATGTGTGGGCAGTGTGTGTGTATATGCGTGTGTGTGTGTGTGTGTGTGTGTTTATATACATACGCCCCTGTGTTCATGTTTTTGGTGCTGTAGACAAAGATTTCTCTGTAGTTCACCAAAAGCTCAGCCATAAAACCACCATTTTATGGGTGTGTTAGTGTCTTTGCAATTTCGGTTCCCACTGTCATTGCTTCTGTTCACAAATAGACTTGATTTTTACGTACTGACTTTGTATTCTGTGGTTTTGCTAAACACAGCTACTCTACTAGCTTTTCCTGTAGATTCTGTAAGCAAAGCCTTCTTTCTTCCCTTCAAGTCTGCAGGCCCTTGTTCCTCTCTCTGCCTCCGTGCACCTGCTGGACGCCAGGGGAACAGGAGTGCCGAGAGTGTCTGCCCCGCCTGTCTTGGGGAAGCATCCAGCTGTCCCTCCTTAGTTGCTGTCCTGAAGGTGTCACCCTTGGCTGCCTACCTTCCTGCGCCCTCTGTACCGTCCCTGTCCCCCCGTCACATCCCCCTTCTTGAACTGCCTGACATGCTTCTCTCTTCTGAATAGACCCCAGCAGGTATAGTGCCATCAGGAAATAACACTCGGGGGTTTTAGTGGTGGAAAGGCCGTTGCGCCTTTCCTCCTAAGTGGGTCCTGAGTCTGTTCTCCTGAGTGGATGAGGCCCAGGGGATACAGTGACCTGATGTCACCCAGATCAATCAGCGAATCTATGGATTATGACACGTTGGGCACATTTAAATGGTTTGCAGGTCAGTGCTCCCCAGGACAGCCCACTGCCTCTGACATGTAAAGAGTGCACGTCCATATGTTCTTGACGTGGTCAGCTTCTAGAAGGACAGGCTGGCAGCTGGTGACAGAGGTGACCCCAAGGTGGAACCTGTGTAGCAGGGGAGAGACAAGCTTATTCTTGGCTGTATTTTATATCCTTTTGGATGTTTCAGATTTTATTCTGTGTTTCTGTATTACCCACTTAAATCTGAATTAAGCACTTCCAAAAATAAAGAGTAGTACTGATGTGTAAGTCATAGAAGTCATTTGAGTATTAAATATGTGACTGCTCCCTACTCCAGTAAAAAAAAAACCAGGAAAACACTGTGGTTACTTAAAATCTCAAACTTCAAATGTAGCCCTCCTACCCAGCTGAACTAATTATGGAGTCTGAACATTTCTTTATCCCTTTTCAATGAAATGTGTTGCCCAATTCAGTTCCAAGAAATGTTTGTTTCTTGTGGCTTTATGCACGCAAGACTCAAAGTCATATTCCCATCGGGGAGAAGGGTAGAGTTTTGTAGGAGCCCAGCAGAGAAGCAGCAGTCTTCTGGGGGCTCTGCCTGCTGACAGGTGTCAGAGGTGGGGGAGCCCACGTCAGGCCCTGGCGAGATGCCCCCCAAAACAAGGCGAGGTGGTAGGGGAGGAGCCTGGGGCAGGTCGCTGATGCTGACTGAGGAAGGCCCTCCTGGCTGTGACTTGCGTCCTCTGCTGTCCTGCGGCCTGCACTCTGCGGCAGCCTCTGCTGCTGTGTGCCTTGTGCCCTCTGCCTCCTCGCTGGCATGGGCTCCTCATCCGACTCTGAGTGCCGTGGCCTCAGTGCCCTGTGAGGCCTGTGGTGGGCAGGATTCGGCTCTGCATGGCCAGAGCTGAGCCAGCGAGGTCGACGTGAGCAGGGATTGGTGCTGACCCTTGGAGCCAGGTGTGCTGCATCCACTGTGCACGTGGACAGAGGCCTGGCCTCGAGCCGCCACGTGTGACGGTGGGAGGTGAGCGGAGGCCTGTGGTGGACGTGCTGACGTGCTGCGGGGACAGCGGGCAGGGGAACAGGCAGGGGATGGCGCCGCAGCCCCCGGCTCTCGGGATGGCATGTCCCTGTTTCATTTCTAACTTCCTGGCTGTGCCCGGCAGGTGCATCTGTCGATGTCTGGAGTCCAGAGTGTGAAAACTGCAGGGCAGAGACCTTGTCTCACCTACCTGGGTACTCTGACTGCCCTTGCAAAACTAGACAGAAGACAGACTAACAAGAAGAAACAAGCATTTTCAATTCCTCTTAAAGCGCATGTGGCAGGGAGACACCTCAGCGATGAGGAGGAGCTGGTGACGTGGGCCAGCAGCATAGCTTAGGGAAGGGACGGTGGGTTTTGGAGAAGGGTCAAGACAAAGGAGGGGCTGCGGAGAGTGCGGGACTCTCTGACGCCTCCTCGCTGCTCTGGCTCCACCACCTGTATTGTGGGTGCATGTCCTGAGCCCCCAAGCCCAGCAGCAGGGCGTCCTTCTCCTCAAACCTCCCCCTTCCTGGCGGATGGGACCGGGCCCCAGCGAGGCCACCAGCAGCTCCCAGGGGAGCCAGAGAGGAGGGCGCATCATTGGGGAGCCTGGTGGGATGGCGTCTGGGAGAAGCATGAGGCAGAAAGATGGGAAGGCAAGGCGCCTGACGAGGCAGGAGGCCCGGAGCCTCGCAGGACAGGCTGCCTGTTCAGTGACCGGGCCGCATCAGCGACCTGCCGCCTGCCCCCCCAGACAGCTGCTGGATGAAGCAAGGGGACAGAAGCTTTGGGGACCCGCGAGGCAGGCCTCCCCGTGAGGCTGCCAGTGCTCCTGTCTCGTGGGAGCTGGAACGTATCTTTGCGGAAGCCCAAGATGGAGCCCTCCTCCTTGGAGAGGAGGACTGTGTGTCCTGGGTGAGGGCAGGGCTGGCCCTCCAGCTCTGGGCTCAATAGTGTCGTCTTTGGTGACGAGACTGTGGTCCTGAGTTAGGCTGTGTGTCCTGAGCTCCAAAAGGAAGCAACTGAATTTTAAAAATGTTTAATTTTATGTTGTCCTTTATTGTTCCTATTTCCATATGTGATTTACCGTGTATTTGGGACATGTGTGTACATGTGGATCATGTGCACACACACGTGTACAGGGTGCTCATGTGGCCAGGCTCCCCCTCCCCTCCTCTGGTGGACAGTGTGGTCCCCGTGCTCAAGGCCACGGAGTGTGGGGAGGTGGGCAGCCTGGTGCCCTCTGTCACTACAAGCTGTGGGCACGCATCTGCTAACTGCCCATGCGCTTTCCTGGAAAGAAAAGGGTGAATTAACGATGCGTGATGGTTGTAGATATATATTAAACACTACGATTCTGTACCAGGTAATATACATCACACGCGTGTATTTATGTGTATGTTTTCGCTGACGTTCTGACTCCTCAGTACCAAGCCTGTGTCAGGAACGTAAAGCTGTTGAGAGTGGGCATCCTCAAACTTTGGGACCCTAGGAGTTCCCTGCAGACTTTGTGGAAATGCAGATTCCAGGAGGAACTCCTCTGTAGATCCCTCCACCCTGGAGGCTGCTTTCTCATCTGGAACAAGCCCGGGAACTTGCATTAGGAAGCCCGGCAGCTGTTTGGATGCAGAGGGCCTGTGATCACACGTCGAGAGACACTGACTCATAGACCCAGGCAGGTGATAACCGGCTCATTCCGCAGGCCTGACAGGAACACGTGTGCACGCATGCTACATAAGCTAAACACACACGTTCACACAGTGTGAACCGACTGTGCGTGCTCCCATGAGCTAGGTGTGCACACGCGTGAGTTCTAAGCGGCAGCTCATACAAGCACACACACACACTAGATGTGCACACATGTGAGTTCCCAGCCATGGCTCATGCAAGCGCACACACTTCCAGGGTATCTGCGGCAAAGTCCTCAGCAGACACCACCCACCACGTGCCACAGCATGGATGCTGGGGCAGGAGGGGCTGTGACATGGCTGCCTTGGGTTCCTGTCCCCTCACCGCATCCCACACCCCGCCCCGGGCCCGGGCAGCACCCCTGGCAGAGCCGCCCCCCCGGATCTGTAAGATTTCCACCAGCTGCCCCTGAGCCACAGTCTGGGTGACATGGGAGGAGGAGCCCGCCCAGGCCCAGGCTGTGTTCGGGTGGACGTGGCACTTCCAAGACAAAAGTGGCCTCTGTGCCCTTACCACATTGTCCGTCTCCCGTCTGAGATGACTGACACTGATGGTGGAGAGCCTGCCGGCCGGGCAGGTCAGGCGGGCAGATCGGCCCCTCGTGACTGGTCTCCCCTGCACTGGTCTTCCAGGAAAGGTGGCCATCCAGAAGGAAGACCTGCAGAAGTACCACAACAGGGACACGTGGTTCCAGCTGCAGCACGTGGATGCTGACTCCGAAGTGCAGGTGAGGCTCATGGAGCCCACGGGTCCAGGTACCTCGGGGTGCAGGAGACCTGACCGTGGCTGGAGAAGCAGATGCAGGATTCTGGCCTTCAGCGGAAACAGGGGTTAGCAGACTGTGCCCTGGGTGTGTCCTCCTGGGTGGTTCCTTTTGTTTGTTCCATCGGTTGCCGTCAGACTTAGTTGTGCAGCTTAAAAATGTAAAATGCAAAAGAACGTAACAGATAATTGAATACAGAAAGAGAATAAGGTGAGAAAACCTAAGGCTGTGGGCCTCTATCTACTGGAGGCGCCCACGATGTCCTGGCTCCCTGCCCCAAGGAGGACCGAAGGGGTGATGAAGGGCCTGTGGCCTGAGCGTCCACAGGGCCCACCTGGTGCCCCAGCCATGTGTTAACTGGGAGTGCCACCTTGACCAGGCCCGGGGCTTCCCCCCAGCAGGGCCGCTGCCTGGGTCCAGGGTCCAGGAGATGCTCGTCGGGGGGCCTGCTTGCATCTTCTCTTCCCTGGTGACCCTGCCTGTGCTCCTGGTCAGCCTGTCCCCGAGCCCAGGCCATGCCTGGTTCCAGGACCAGAGCCTCTGCCAGCAGCGTGGCAGCCCGGGGCCTGCACTGAGCTCAGCAGAGCGTGGCCCTGGTGCTTTGGGCCTCGGCTTCCTCCCCATCACGTGGGATTTTATAAGCAGCAGGATCACAGACCGAATCCTCTGGGGGGCCCTTGAGCCCTTCCCGGGGGTCAAACAGCAGGGGCACAGACTGAATCCTCTGGGGAGCCCACGAGGCCTTCCCGGGCTCCTGGCCCAGTGTCCACATGCCTCCTCGTGGGCCCAGGGCTTCCACTGAGCTCGGAGCTGTATGCCGGGGCTCAGGATTTCTGCTGTGGACGCCTCGTGACCACTGGGGCCATGCCCAGCCTGTGACAGGGAGATGGCACATGGGCGCGTTGAGACGCCCAGGATGTGGTGAGGGTGCTCACGCTTGGTCGATTCTGACCGAGGCCCCATGTGCTGCAGGAGGCGGAGGGGCCTGTGATCACTCAGAACGGGGGGCGCGGTCCTGACTGTGACGCCGATGCTGGAGGACGACAGCGGCCGCCTCTGCTCGGGTGGCCGGGAGGCCCCTCCGCGGGAGGCAGTCAGACATGCGTGCTACGCGTGCTTTACTCCTGTTCCCGCTGCCTCCGTCCACACTTTCCCGTCACTGCTGTTCTGAAGAGACGCCACCTGCAGCCGCGGCAAACCCACTGCTCAGTCCCCTGATGTAGACGCTGCTCTGGTGGCGAGTGTAGGTTTCCCTTGCTCTTGCCTTTTTGAAAAAGCTGAGCTTTTAGTTCTGAAGTTGTTATCGAGTCGTAGGAAGTCACAGGAGAGGCTGCCCAGGGCGTGCTGCTTAGCCTGTTTACGCTCAGACGCGCCGGGTCTGGGTCCTGTCCCTCCCCGGACCCCGCCCGGTGACAGCCGCGCACCTGGGCAGGGCCCCCGACACCACGCAGGTCCCCCCAGTCCAGGTGCGCCTGCGTGCGCCCTCGTGGGCTGCCGTGAGCACACGTGGCCCCCTCGTGGCTCTCAGCCACACTGTCAGAACCACAGCTTCTTTCCTGGAGCCAGCAGCAATGCCTCACTTTCATTTCTGGTTTTAGTAACTTGTGTCCTCTTTCTCTTTTTTAGCATGGTTAGAAGTTTACCAATTTTACTGTTTGTTTTTTTTTAATAGCTTTGGTTTATGTATTTTCTCTATTGATTTCCTGTTTTTGGTTTCATTGATTTCTGCTTTGATTCAAGTTGTTTTCTTCTGGCACTTTAGATTTAATTTCTCTCTTTCTAGTTTCCTAAGGTGGAAGCTTAGATTACTGATTTTTAGACCTTCCATCTTTTCCAATATCTGGATTCACTGCTTTGAATTTCCCTCTGAATGCTGCTTTGGCTGCGTCTCATAAATCTTGATGCTTTATTTCACGTCAACTTATGAAAAGAAACAAATTCAAAGTTTTTTTCCCCTGAAACTTCTGCTTTGGCCCTCTTGTTATTTGGAAATGTGTTGTTTAATCTCCATATATTTTGTTATTTTTAGCTTTCTATCTCACTGAGTTCTAGTTCAGTTTCCATTGTGGTCAGAGAGTGGCTGCGGTGCTTTCTAGACTTGCTGACATGTATTTAAAGCCAGGTTGGTCTGTCCCAGTGGATGTTTCATGTGACCGGGTCTGTGATGCTATTCAGTCATTATTCCCCTCAAATAAGACTGAGAAGTCTATGAAGTCAGCATTTTCAGTGCTCTGCCCCAAGTCTCTCTTCTCTCAGACCAGTGTAATGCAAGAACCCTTGGCAAAGTCTCCCTACATCTTGCCTGGGCTCACAGCTAATGAGCAAGGTTCAGCTGACCCTCCTGTGGGAGGGGGACCACCCCAGCCCTCAGCCTGGCAGGGGTTCTGGAGCCACCTCCCTGGAGAGGTCAGGGCATGGCTCCCGTTGGGGTCAGAGCAAGCCCAGGGGACACATGTGTGCAGCCAAGCAGCCAATGGCCCCTGTGTCCGTGGGAGGTTTAGGAAAGGAACTTGGAGACAATTACCCAGTGCTGCTCCGTTCTAAGGAAAGTCATTCTAGTTTAACATCACACTCACTCACAGAAGCACCCACACCATGCTCTTCCTGTTGGACTTTTGGGGGCTGGTCTTCCCCACTCTGTTTGCAGCCCTGATCATGCCCTGGCTGTGTCCACCTGTCCGTCCTGCCCACTTACTGTCCTCAGCCAGGGGCCCTTTGCACACACAGCCCCAGCCCAGTTGCGTTCCTCCAGCCCTGCCCCCTTCTCCCAGAGCATCCATGCGCACTGACTTCCTTCCTGAAGAGCAGGGCTGAGGCTCCTGGCCTCCGACCAGCCTCACGGCAGACACAGAGACACCAAGATGGCAGCAGAACTGCCCGAGGCCCACAGCGTGCAGTGAGCTTCGCCCAAGCAGCGGCCGGACATGCTGCAGACACTGTGCCCTCAGGGCCTTTTCCTTTTGTTTCTTCTGAAGCAGCACTTGCATTAACAGCCTGCTCATCGTAAAGCGGGAGGGCTGCAGACATAAACTCTGGGATCTGAGCTGAAGCAGCACTTGCATTAACAGCCTGCTCATCGTAAAGCGGGAGGGCTGCAGACATAAACTCTGGGATCTGAGCTGAAGCAGCACTTGCATTAACAGCCTGCTCATCGTAAAGCGGGAGGGCTGCAGACATAAACTCTGGGATCTGAGCTGGGCAGGTAGATGGGCCATGGATGCAATGCAGGGTCAGGTCTCACCAGTGCTTGGTGGGAGCCCGTGAGCCCCCGCTGCTCTTGGCCCCTGTGACCCCCTGTCCTTGTGCCTTCCAGGGCAAGGTCCACCTGGAGCTGAGGCTGAGTGAGGTCATCACCGATTCAGGTGTCGTCTGCCACAAACTGGCCACGCGGTAAGACCCGGGACGGCCCCACCGCTGGTCTGCTTGGCCCTGAACCTGACCCTAGGCAGTGGGCAGGTCATGATTTGTAAACAGATGAATCAGGATACCCAGAAACGGGGCTTCCCCAGAGACAGTCTGAACGTCCTCGTGAGGCTCACGCTCACCCTGGAGGCGGCGTTTGGTTTTTGCAAATAGCCAGTCACTCGGGGTGACAGCAGAGGTTGGGGTCACACCCCTGGCTTTTGCTCAAAGAAATGGTGAGTAGGGGGCAGAGTTGGGGTTTGACCTCTGACCACAACCCCCAAATCTTAGCTGCTTCTACCCATAATGCTTGGTGGATGTGCATCTCTTTGTGTGCAGGAGTGTAAGAATCAGTGTGCACACCAGTGTGATTGTGTGCATGCAAGTGTGTAGGAGTGAGTGTGCACCTGAGTGTGCACCTGTCAGTGTGTGCTTGCAGGTGTCTGAGTGTGTGTACAAGTGTGAAGGAGTGTGTACTTATGGGTGTGTGCCTGCATGTCTGTAGGGGTGAGTGTGCATGTGTGTGTACGAGTGTGCAGGAATGAGTGTGCATCTGTGGGTGTGTGCCTACAAGTGTGTAGGAATGCATGTGCACTTGTTGAGTCTGTACCTGCAGGTCTGAGGGATGAGTGTACACGTGTGTGTGTGTAAGTGTGCAGGAGTGAGTTTGCACCTGTGGGTGTGTGCCTGCAGGTCTGTAGGGGTGAGTGTGCATATGTGTGTGTGTGTGCGAGTGTGTAGGAGTGAGTGTGCACCTGTCAGTGTGTGCTGGAAGGTCTGTAGGGGTGAGTATGTGTGCAAGTGTGCAGGAGTGAGTTTGCACCTGTGGGTGTGTGCCTGCAAGTGTGTAGGAGTGAGTGTGCACCTGTTGGGTCTGCCTGCAGGTATGTAGAGGTGAGTGTACACATGTGTACATGCAAGTGTGCAGGAGTGGGTTTGCACCTGTGGGTGCGTGCCTGCAGGTCTGCAGGGTGAGCGTGCACCTGTGTGTGTGGGGTCAGCGTAGGCACACACCCCGGTGTGAATGTGCCTCTCCCACTGAGACGGGCTCTGGGCAGACGGGTTCTGAACAGGCTTGAGCGCCAGGCTGTGCAGCTGGTGCAGCGACGTCCCTGGGAGGAGGGCTGATGAGCCCACGACGCATCTCCCATGGTGCATCCTGGGAGGCAGCATGTCGGGTTTCCTTTTCTCTGAGATGTTTGGGTGGCTGCAGTCAAGCCGTCCCCTTGCCGCTCGGAGCCTTCCGAGTGCTGGTTGGTGAGGAGGGGCGGTGCTGGCCGGCAGGTGGCTGTCTGGCAGGCGGCTGGCCCCACGTCCAGGTGCGCCTCCAAGACGCCAGGTGCAGGAGGAGCTGCTCCCCGACTAGGCTGCTGCCAGGACACCTTTGTCCCTGAGGTTCCAGAGAGAGTCCACCATCCTGCCTTCTTCCTGATTCACAACTGGATGTGATAAAAACCCTTTAGCCTTGAACTTGTGCCTTTGGCACAGTGTGGGGCAAGTGAGTCCCTCCTCCTGCTTCCAGCCCCAGGGCCGTGGCCTCCCGCCCTCCCACCCGGCGGGCCACCCTCTGTGCTCCTCCTGGGGAGCTCCACCCACTGTCCCACTGTGGCTGCTGGGCTCCCGAGCCCCCGGGCCTTTAGGGGTGTCAGCCCCTCACACAAGCCCCCTCCCCGGGCCTCTCAGGGTGTCAGCCCCTCACACAAGCCCCCTCCCCAGGCCTCTCGGGGTGTCTGCCCCTCCCTGGGCCCCTCACAGGAGCCCTTGGCTAGCTCACGGCTACATGCCCATCCCTGGAAATGTGCCTAAGATTCTTGTTTAGTGAGAAGTTAGTTCACAGAGGGAGGAGCATGACCCCAGACCAGGTCTGTAGCAGGGAGAGAAGGGCGACATTCCAGAAAGAAGGGTGGAAGGGAAAGACCTGAAGACATTCGCAGATGTTCCCGAAGCCCAGCCTGTTCAGTGGGCACAGAAACGGAAAGAGGGTCGCCCACTCGCAGAGTGGGAGCAGCGGAGCTCTGCCTGGAGAGAGGAGATCCCGTGAAGGGCCAGGACCGCCAGGCCCCTTGAGGGGCAGAAGCCACCCAGGTGCCCGTCTGCAGGCGTGAACGGGACCTCGGTCTCCCTGAGGCAGGAAGGCGGGACGCTCAGACCCTCGGCGTCTGAGTGGGGTTAGGGCTCTGCTTCCAGCCAGGATGGGACAGTGGGACACGTGCCTTCTCTCACCTCAAAGAACCAAGAGCTGACGCCGTCTGCACCAGCCATGCGGATGGGGGCGGCCCCCACGGGAGGAAGCAGACGAGGTCACCACAGGCCCACTTTTGTCCCAGACGTGCGTTGGTGACAGCCAGCGAGCTCCCCCAGCAGAGCCCAGGGCGAGTGAGAAGAGACACGGAGCCAGGGCGTCTTCTGTGGGGCAGCGCACTTGGTGGCACTCCCTGGACCTGCACGAATGGACGGGGTGGAGCCCCTCAGGACCAGGTGGGCAAGAAGGCTGAGGGCAAAGGGGCTGCAGAGCTGGGGGTCATTAGAGTCTCCCCCAGCCCAGTGGAGAGCACACTCTCACTCGAACACTCAGCAGACCAAACTGTCCCCAGATGAGGCCACCAGCACCTCCCGGACAGAGCTGCAGAGCAGTCTCTTCAAACGAGACCACAGCCTCTGATGGCAGAGGGGCCCAGAACCCGGGCACCAAAAATGTGAGGCTCACAGCATCCAGCCAGGAGTTCAAGCAGGAACAAGGCCTGTCCAGCAACAGACCAGGGCGACAGGTGATGGACAAGGGCAGTCCAAGAGCTGGTGGACCACGGTCCAGACCCAAAGGGAGCCAGGAGCCAGAGCAGTTGATGGAGCAAAGCCTGAGATGGGATTTCCCTGCCCGAGGAGCACGTTGGAGGCAGCACACAGGCCAGGGCTGGGAGCCCCTGCCGTGCTGGGCCCTCAGGCCCCCAAGAGCAGAGACCGAGTCCTGCTTCCTGCCTGACAGGGCTGCGTAGACCTCTCTCGAGCTCCTGGGGTCGGAAGGCAGGAGATTCGCCTTGGAAACTCTGCACTGCGGACAGAGAACGTCACCTGCCGTATCATAAACAGAGGGCTTTGCACCTCCAAGCCAGCAGCCACTGCAGCCGCCCCCAGCAGAGCCTCCCCACAAGGGTCTCAGGGTGGACAGTCCAGGACTCTGGCCTCAGAGAGCGGAGATGCCCATCAGAGGAATGATCTCAGTGAGCCCAGACTCCCGCGCGTATCTTCCTGTGTGTGGAAAAGCACTAAACTCCTTAACCCGGGGTGTCTGGGTTTAGTTAACAGTGGCCTTTCGATGTTCCGACCACCTGGCCTTGGTCACAGGCGCTCCTGTGTACCCTGGCGCCTCTCACCTGTTCAGAGCCGTCTGAGACACTGCATCCTGGGCTAGGTCCTCAGAAAGCCCACCACGTAAACACGACCCTCAACTCCTATGCTGTGCTTTGTTTCCAGCCAACACTGGAAGTGTGTCTGTCCTCCCCTGGTGCACACACGCTTCCTCTTGCCCCCAGGTGCTTGCTGCCCGCTGACCAGCTGTCCATCTCTGTTTACTAGACGGGAGCCTGGGGCGTGCTTTGCAGGGACTTGTGGCTCTTGGCCTGAGCTGTTGAGACGACTGCTCTGCCAGACCTCAGGGCGGCTGTGAGATGGCCCCTGGGCCTCAGATGCCCTCCTGACCTCCACTTCTCTCCTCAGCATCCTCGAGTGCCAGGGCCTCCCCATCGTGAACGGGCAGTGTGACCCCTATGCCACCGTGACCCTGGCGGGACCATGCAGGCAAGTACAGCCTCAGCTGCAGGGTGGGCGAGGTCGCTGAGGTGGGGCTTCCCTCCTGAAAGCGGGTGGGCCAGGCAGGCTGTGAAGGCCTCACTTCCTTCTGTTTCCTTCATGGCCTGAAGTCTGTAAGAAGAAAGCCTTCCTGTTCTTCATGTGGGTGTTTCTGGCTCAGTAAAGGGTCCCGATTTGCATACCATCTGGTGCTGGAGACACAGCCGCTGGTGGTTGAGGCCGGGTGGTCTGTGCCCTGGAGGGCCGGCCAGGTGGTCTGTGCCCTGGAGGGCTGGGTGATCTGTGCCCCGGAGGGCCAGGTGGTCTGTGCCCTGGAGGCTGGCCGGGTGGTCTGTGCCCTAGAAGGCTGGGTGGTCTGTGCCCTGGAGGGCCGGGTGGCCCAGCCTTGGTGGAATCACAGTGTTTTCCATCCGATCCTTCCCCTCGAATGCAGGTCAGAAGCGAAGAAGACGAAGGTGAAGAAGAAGACCAACAACCCCCAGTTTGATGAAGTGTTTTATTTTGAGGTCGGTGTTTCAGTGGCACAAACACAATCGATACCCACACCCCGGGGTCTTTGGCAAAAGGGCCCTTGGTCACTGCCGCGGAGAGTTTTGGGGTGCTGTCCCTCACCTGGAGTCCCTCCCACTCTGCAGTGTGAACCCCCAGGACCTCCTTCCTTCCCTGGGCGGAAAGGCTGTGTGCTGCTTCCAGTTTGACCCAGTTTTGTGTTGAATGCTGGCAAATCAATACTTTCCAAATTACCAAGACCTTGGGGTTTTTTGGCTGGCTTGATTTTTTTTTTTTTTGCTCCACCCAGTCTCCCCTGAGCAGCAGAGAGAGGCTTGTTTCACCACAAGTAGTGAGGGTTTTGGGGGTGGAAGTAGTGCATTCAAACAAGAGCCCCTTAGAACCAGAACCACCAGTTGGCTGGTGGGTGAGGGCCAGGCTGGCACAGAACTGCCAACCACTGGCTCAGAGGTGCCAGCCCCAGTAATGCTCGAGAGGCCATTGTCCCCCTACAAAGGCCACCATAGGTGAGCATGAGGGTCTCGCTCCCATCTCCATGGTTCACTGCCCAGCGCGGGGAGGGCGGAGCAGCCGTGCCCTTATGTGGCGACCACGGCATTGGGGCTCCCAGAGCAGAATGGGTGCACCACCCTCCAAGAGGCAGTGGGCAGGGTTTCTGGAGTGGGGCTGGTAAGGGTGTACATGGAGCACTGGAGCTGTAGGAAACGAAATGCTAGGGTGGAAAGGTGTAAGGGGACTTTGCAAATGAACTTGGAGGGATGGGTCAGGATGTGCGGGGGTCACTGGCCTCTTCCACCTGGGCCCTCAAAAGGATGGGCAACGGTGGCCTCATTGGGCGGCTGTGGAGGCCTGGAGGCACAGCCTGAGAGCCTGGGTGAAGAAACTGTGCCGTCCTGGGATGTGCTTGTTGTAGCCAGGAGGAAAAGGAGGCCAGCTCTCCCTCATGGGGTGCATCTGCAGGCTGTGCAGGAGTGAGCCAGGAGCCAGGGGCAGCGGAGGCCTGACGCTCGCTCTCCGTGCCCGCAGGTGACCAGGCCCTGCAGCTACAGCCGCAAGTCCCACTTCGACTTCGAGGACGAGGATGTGGACAAACTGGAAATCCGGTGCGTGAGGGCATTTGGGGTCAAGATTCCCAGGCAGTACGCTTGGGCTCCTGCCGCCTGCTGGGCCCTTGTGCTGTGTTTGGAAACTGGGCGACACCCATGAAGCTTATGCTGAACGGTGTTGGATCGCGACCTCCAAAGATTCAGCTTCAGGACCCGGGACCAGGCTTGATCACTCAGAGCTCTGTGTGGCACGAGTTCTACTACAGTGAAAAAGGAGAGAGAAAGCTTCTGACACAGACATCAGAAGGGGGATGGGGAGTACCCCCTCGCTAGTCTGATCAAAGCTTTAAGTACTTTAGCCAGACCCACTCCCACAGCGTACTCTTAAGATAGCAAGGTTAGTCAGAAGGTTCCTGTTAGAAGGAAGAAACATGTCCTTGAGCAAGGTATCGTTGTTATATAATCATTAGTACAGAGCTTAAGGAAAAACATACCTTTGAGCAAGATGAATTGTTCTGTATGGTTGTGTAAAAAGTTAGTCTTAAAGATTGTTGTCATAACAACTCAGAGTTTAAGAAAAAATGTCTTACGTGACTAAGACAAAGCAATGTAGAAAAAAATGTCTGTCCCTTTCTCCTCCTCGAGGGCCCCGGACTCCTTGCCAACCTACCTAAGATGTAACTGTCTCATCTACAGACAGGAACCTCAGTTTTCTGGATCATTTTAGCACGAGGATGCTGGGAGGTGGCTGGAGGACACATGGTCTGTGTCTACTTTGCAGTGTCTTCCTGGGTGCAGTGCAAAGGTTCCAAGCCCCTCTCTGTGTGAGGCCTGGCCTGGCACACAGTTCCACTGCTTCAGGGCCCCGCAGTGGGGCCTCTAGCGCAAGGTCCGGCATCCCTCTGGGCCTCGCCAGCCCTCTTGCCTCTGTGGCTGCAGCTCCACCCCCTGTGTCTGGGGACAGATCATAAGCCTGAGTCTGGGGTGGCCACAGTGGGTCTGACCACCATGCTCATGAGAACCATAGGGCTTCTCTAGATTTGACACCGTTTAAGTTTGCTTTCCTGTGGGTCAGGACTTCCCTTGAAGCCTGAGGTTCTGACACTCAGTTGGGGGCAGTCTGGGTTCTGTCCTGCAAGCCCAGCCTCCACATAGCAACAAGCCATGGGCTGGGGCTTTGGGCGAGCCACTCCCCCTCCAAGGGCCTGAGCGCTTGGATCTCAGGCTTCAGCTGTGCTCAGAGTGGCCTGTGGGCCTGTCCTGCCCCAGCTCTGGGCTTCAGGGCTCCCATTGCCTGGCCTCCTGGTAAGAGGCCCCATGCCTTCTGCCTTCCAGGGTGGACCTGTGGAACGCCAGCAACCTGAAGTTCGGGGACGAGTTCCTGGGGGAGCTGAGGGTCCCGCTGAAGGTGCTGCGGCAGTCCAGCCCCCACGAAGCCTGGTGAGGCCCCCACGGCCCAGCAGCCCTGACAGTGGCTTCACCGCCCTGTCCCACCACTGGGGTGGGGGCAGGCGCAGATCACTCGCCTCACACCTCACCCCAGAGCCCACTCACCTGTGAGCATGTGGGCAGACGGTGCTGTGCCCAGGGAGCGTCCGTCCCAGGAAACTGGAATTCCTGTTTCGGTTCCCAGGCGGCCCTGCTTGACCAATAGCCTGGCCTTGGGATGGGGCTGGACGGGAGGCCTGCTGGTGGTCAGTGGCTCAGCTGCTTCATACCTCAGGCTGCCTGGCATGGGCGCTCAGGGCAGCTGGGTGCTGCAAGGCCACGGATAGGCTGGGAGGACAAGGGTATCCGTCAGGAGCACCGCTGGGTGCCCCTGTGCCTGGGGCCACCCAGCCCATAGTACAAGCCCTCCCTCCCCACTAACGTCCATTCCTGAGGGTCTCTCCACCCGGGGCTGCTCAGTGATGGCCATTTTCCAGGGTCAGTCTCCAGGGTAAATGGTTTTATTGCAGTCTCCTGCACTGCTCACGGCCCTGCCTGTTCCTCCCACTCCCACACCCTCTTCTGAGTCTGTGGCTCTGTGATCAGCCCAAAGTGAGCGACCATGGGGGCTTGTCCCCCATGCAGACTCTGGGGGCATCAGGTGGGGGACTCTCCAGGTGCAGGGACTCTGTGGGAGGGGTCGGGGGCAGCCACTGAAGGGTGGGGATGCGGAGGGGGTGTCCTGCAGAGTGTCCACAAGACCCCTCGCCTCAGACGCTGACCCAACCCGTGTCAGGAGGACCGCTGTGGCAGGGTCCCTGGGGAGCGGCGGCCTCATGCCGCCTGTCCGTGGGTCCCGCACCAGGTACTTCCTTCAGCCTCGGGACAACGGCAGCAAGAGCTTAAAGCCAGGGGATCTGGGCTCCCTGCGCTTGAATGTGGTCTACACGGAAGACCATGTTTTCTCCTCCGACTACTACAGCCCCCTGAGGGACCTGCTGCTGAAGTCAGCGGATGTGGAGGTACCTGCATGGCCCCCCCATGGCCCTGCCCGCCTCCACCCGGCACCTGGCAGCCTCCCCCCACCCCCGCCCCTCAGCCTGGACCTCCCAGCCTGCCTAGTGCTCAGGACCGTCTGTGTCTCCCTTTACTGGGGGTGGGGACCCCACAGCCCACAGGAGAGCCATGGGAGCCCCATAGCCCACACAGGAGCCATGGGAACCCCACATCCCCCATGGGAGCCCCAGGAATCGTACACCCCACACAAGAGCCACAGGAACCCCCACACCACCACAGGAGAGCCATGGGAACCCCCACACCCCCACACGAGAGCCTTGGGAACCCCACACCCCCACATGTGAGCCACGGGAACCCCACACCCCCACATGTGAGCCATGGGAACCCCACACCCCCACATGTGAGCCACGGGAAACCCCATACCTCACACAAGAGCCATGGGAACCCCACACCCCCACAGGAGAGCCACGGGACCCCCACACCCCAACATGTGAGCCATGGGAACCCCACACCCCCACATGTGAGCCACGGGAAACCCCACACCTCACACAAGAGCCACGGGAACCCCACACCCCCACAGGAGAGCCACGGGACCCCCACACCCCAACATGTGAGCCATGGGAACCCCACACCCCCACATGTGAGCCACGGGAAACCCCACACCTCACACAAGAGCCACGGGAACCCCACACCCCCACAGGAGAGCCACGGGACCCCCACACCCCAACATGTGAGCCATGGGAACCCCACACCCCCACATGTGAGCCACGGGAAACCCCACACCTCACACAAGAGCCACGGGAACCCCACACCCCCACAGGAGAGCCACGGGACCCCCACACCCCAACATGTGAGCCATGGGAACCCCACACCCCCACATGTGAGCCACGGGAAACCCCACACCTCACACAAGAGCCATGGGAACCCCACACCCCCACAGGAGAGCCACGGGAACTGCCACACCTATATGAGAGCCACGGGAACCCCACAACCCCACACGAGAGCCACAGGAACCCCCACTCCCCACACAAAAGCCACGGGGACCCCCACACCCCCACACGAGAGCCACGGGGACCCCCACCCTCCACACGAGAGCCACGGGGACCCCCACCCTCCACACGAGAGCCATGGGGACCCCCACCCTCCACACGAGAGCCACGGGAACCCCACGCCCCCACACGAGAGCCACGGGAACTGCCACACCTACATGAGAGCCACGGGAACCCCACATCCCCCATGGGAGCCACAGGAATCATACACCCCACACGAGAGCCACAGGAACCCCCACTCCCCACACAAAAGCCACGGGGACCCCCACACCCCCACACGAGAGCCACAGGGACCCCCACCCTCCACACGAGAGCCATGGGAACCCCATGCCCCCACACGAGAGCCACGGGAACCCCACAACCCCACACGAGAGCCACAGGAACCCCCACCCCCACACAAAAGCCACGGGGACCCCCACACGAGAGCCACGGGGACCCCCACCCTCCACACAAGAGCCACGGGAACCCATCAGGCCCGAGACTTGCGGTTTCTCTGACTGTGACCCCAGAGTCGCGGGCGGGTTCTCTGCACAGCGGCTGGTGCTGCGTGTGGGTGGTGGGTGTGGCTCCTGGAGTGGGCTGGCAGGCAAGGGCTCACTTCCCGCACCCTGCCCCAGCCTGTCTCCGCATCGGCGGCCCACATCCTGGGCGAGGTCTGCAGGGAGAAGCAGGAGGCGGCCATCCCGCTGGTGCGGCTCTTCCTGCATTACGGCCGGGTGGTGCCCTTCATCAGCGCCATCGCCAGCGCCGAGGTCCGCAGGACCCAGTGAGTGCCAGCTGGGCCTGAGACCCTCTGGGGTCCTGGGGCAGGGCGGGGGCCCAGGGAGCTGGAGGGAGCCACGCGGACTTCACCAACACTCTGGCTCTTTCACAACTGTGCCTTTCGTCCTGGGAACGAGGTGTGGGGGGGGCAGGCGAGCGGGGAGCTGGGTGCCTGGGGGAAGCTCAGTTCCAAGGTCGGGGCTGCGGGGTCAGCAAGAAGCCTGCGTCAGGGGCCGGGTCCCTGCTCCCCAGGGCCTGCCACTGTTCTGGGAGGTGGGCTCTGCTGGGACCAACAGCTCAGAAAGATCCATACGTGTCTGTGGAGATGTGGCGAAGACACCCTTTGCCCCTGGGGCTGTCATGAGTCCCTGAAGACCAGATGTGGCTCTTGAAGTGCAGGGCCCTGGGGGCCCCGTGGTGGCCATAGTGGTGGGGGGTTAGTTATGCAGCAGGCAGGCCTGGACCTCTGGGTGCTGCAAGGCATTCGTTGGTCAGGGCAGCCCCCCACTCCCTGGACACCTCCCTATCCATGCTGTTTTCTAGGGACCCCAATACGATCTTCCGAGGGAACTCGCTGACATCCAAGTGCATCGATGAGACGATGAAGCTGGCAGGCATGCAGTACCTACACGTCACCCTGAAACCCACCATAGAGGAGGTGAGGGCCCGCAGGAGGGGAGGCTGGGTGCCCCCGGAACCCAGAGCTGTCGCCGCCACACCAGCCTACCAGCCTCCCGAGGGTGCCTCCAAGCATCCCAGAGTCTCCCTCATTTTTCAAATTAAAAAAATACTTCAGAAAGTCCATTGTTCTGCTCATACAGGAGGACCCAGGGAGGACACCTCCCTCCCCGGTCCTGGAGGCCATTCCTCTGGGTCCCCTTTCTGGGAAGGGCATTTCCTCAGCACAGTTTAACAAGAAACGGGTCCTTTGCTTTGAGAGGATGGAGGCTAGATTCCGGTTTGCTCTGTGAACCGAGCCCTGAGGGCACCCTGAGGCGTGAGCCGGGCCCTGAGGGCGCCGTGAGGAGCTCATAGGATCTCCGCCCACCTGGGCCCCAGTTCAGTTCACATGTGGCTTGTCCTGAACGCTCTTTGTAGATTTGCCAGAGTCATAAGTCCTGTGAAATTGACCCCGTGAGGCTGAAGGACGGCGAGAGCCTAGAGAGCAACATGGTGAGACCCACGCGCCCTGCCACGCGCTCGGGACGGGCGGGGCTGTGGGAGCCACCCAGCACCAGCCGCCACACCCTGCTCCAGGCCCGGCCCGCGGATCACACTGTCTGTGCCTCTAAAGAGCCCAGAGGGGTCCTGGCCTTCGGAGGTCACATCCCGTGGTGCGGTCTATGGGCCCTTGGTCAGCAGGGGCAGGGCCACAATGCGCCCCTCCGCCCTCCCTGGTTGGATGCAGGGTCTGGACTCCACAGCACGCTGGCCCTGACCCGTGGTGGGAAGCCTGTTGCCCGAGGGCCCTGGGTGAGTGGCCGGCTCCGCAGCCCCGGGAGGGCTGGGTGCAGCCGGCACTGCCCTCTGCCTTTGCAGGAGAACCTGCGGCAGTTTGTGGACCGCGTGTTCAGCGTCATCACCAAATCGGGGGTGAGCTGCCCCACCGTCATGTGTGACATCTTTTTCTCCCTGCGGGAGGCAGCCGCCAAGCGCTTCCAGGGTGAGTGCTCGTGGGCCCCTTGTGGAGAGGCCTCCAGGCCGCAGAGGACTCTCAGGTCCCATCAGGGTTAGGGCTCCAGCCGTTGCTGCTGGGAGGGGTCAGCCACCAGCGTGGAGGGCTCCCTGTCTGCACCCCCCAGCTCGCACCTCCCCCATCTACACTCCCCTGTCTACACCCGCCCCTGGGGGAGCCAGGCCCCAGCGCTGCCTGGGGAATCACAGCTCGCAGCTGAGCTTTGTCCCAGTGGCTCCCGTTTTCTTCCCTGGCCCGGTTTCTCCCTATGGCTCCAGAAGCCCAGACGAGTCTGTCTGTCTCCACCACAGATGACCTGGACGTGCGGTACACAGCTGTGAGCAGCTTCATTTTCCTGCGGTTCTTCGCTCCAGCCATCCTGTCCCCCAACCTCTTCCAGCTCACGCCCCACCACACGGTGAGTGAGCCTCAAACACAGCACAGAGCACTAGTCAGCCAGACCTGGCCAGCCACCCTGACCCGCCCAGCCCTCCTGACCGTCCCGCCCTCCTAACCACCCCCAGCCGCCCTGACCCTCGCAGCCGCCCTGACCCGCCCAGCCCTCCTGACCCGTCCTGCTGCCCTGACCCGTCCCGCCCCCTGGACCAGGAAGGGTTAGGGAAGGTGCTGCTAGCCGAGTAGGGGAAGGTGCAGAGACAGCTCCACGTGATGACTGGATTATGGATAAGCCACAGGCCCTCAAGTCCTTATCTCGGGGAGGTGCTGAGACATTCTGATCTAAGTCATGTCATTAAAACCATTGGATGGTGTGACCAGGGCTTCAGCTGAGGGCTTACTCCACCCCGCCCTCCATGGGAAGACAGAGTGTTCCTGACCTTGGGTATATTCAGTCATCATTCAGGCCAGGTAGTCAGCATGGACTTTTGAACTCCCTCCATGACCATGAGCGAGGCCCACGCCCTCATGGACAAAGTGCCAGGCGGCCCCCGCGCTTGGTGGAAAGCCCAGGGTGATGGCCCATTCCTGGGTTTGAGTCCAGCCTGTGAGCCGTGTTGGGGGCGAGGGGCCCCTGGGCAGGGTCCTGGGAGACATGGCCAGAGATCCCCTTGGCTGGCAGCACTGGGTGTGGGTGGCCCGAGGGCCCGCCTCTTTAGCAGTTCCCAGACTGGACAGGCCGAGGGTCTCCAGGGACCTGTGAATCCAGCACTTCTGGGCTTAGCTGCTCCCTCACGGATGACACTCGTGACAGCACAGCTTTTAGGGGTGTCCTTCCTTTTGTTGGTGGCAGTGCTGGGCTCAGTCACAACTTGTCTGAGAGACTGTCACCTCCCGTCTCTGGCAGGACCCACAGACGTCGAGGACGCTGACACTTGTTTCGAAGGCCATTCAGACTCTGGGCAGCCTGTCCAAGTCCAAGTCTGTGAGTCACTGGCTTTAATTCCCTTTCCAACACGAAGGAGGACGTGGAGTAATAGGGTGAGGAGGGTCGCAGCCTGGCCTCCCCAAAGGAGGACGTGGAGTAATAGGGTGAGGAGGGTCGCAGCCTGGCCTCCCCACGCGAGGCTGTAAGAGCGCCTTTGGGAGGAGCAGGGTAACAGCAGGTGGCAGTGGCATCACCTGAAGGTGTGACGTCCCCCGTGGGCAGTGATGTCACGTCACCGTATACAGTGGCCGTCCTGTTGGGCTGTGACGTCACCTGTGCGTGCTGACTGTCCCCTGTAAGTGGCTGGCACTTCCACTGCTGTATGTGGATCCGTAGACGTGTGCCCTTGGCACAGACACTGCCCAGCCCCACTGCACAGCTGGGCGTTCTCAGCCTGAGCGTTTTAAGGAAGTTGGGGTGCCGCCCAGTGACCAAAGCCTTGTCCACACACAGCTAGAGGCAGCCGCTCCTTCCCCAGGCCCGCGCTCATCCATCTTCCCTTCACCGGGCTCCCTCGAGACTGGCGTGTGGGGCCGGGAAGTCTGTACGTGAGGGCAGCTGTGCGGGGGCCAGTGGCACGGCCTCTCCTCGGAGGCGGGCCCGTCGGGCTCTGCTGGGAAAGGGTTGAGCCGCGACTCACAGGGCCCCCGCCCCTGCCCTTCTCCTGAGTTCACGGCCCCGTGTGCCCCCCGCCCCCGGCCCTGCAGACAGCAGCCCCTGCTCTCCTATGTTCACGGCCCTGCATGCCCCCAGCCTCCGGCCCTGCACACAGCAGCCCCTGCAGGCCAGTCAGCTTTCTCGGAACGTAAGTGACATACACAGAAGCAGGCCAAAGCCCCACACTCTGTCCGTCCATCAGCCCAGCATCTGTCAGCCAAAGCAATGAGCAGGCCCCTGCCGGGCTGAGGTCCACACAGACCCCCTTGTAATAAAATGACTCATGTGGACAGAGGCCCCCAGGTTCCTCCTGCCGTTGACCTGACTTCTGAAAGTGAGAACCTCCCCATCCCAGCAACGCATCTGGGAGCCACATGCCCGTGAAGGGTGTTGAGTCATGCGTAACAGGTCTCACCCAGGACCAGGACCCTGTGTAGTTGGCATTTGAAGCATAGCTTGAGTGGAGCCCCTCCTGTGGTGTGCGGCGGGCCTCAGCAGCAGGGGTGCCTGCACTTCACGCTGCTGGGAGGAGATGCCAGCCCCCTGTGGTCAGCTCCGAGCTGAGGCTCGTCACGTCCACGCTCCAGGCCTTTCAGGTTTGGGCCAAGCGACCTCAGGCTTCGTTTAAGTGACCTTTTCTGTCTTAGGCCAGTTTTAAGGAGTCCTACATGGCTGCATTCTACGAATTCTTCAATGAACAGAAGTACGCTGATGCGGTGAAAAACGTAAGTCTCAGCATCAATTACCCAGACTCACAGAGGCCGAGGTGGGTCACTCGTGGGAGGCCGAGCTGAGCAGGGAGGCCCTGCGGGGGCCAAACCCAGAGGTGGGAGGGAGCCGGAGCGGCTTCGAGCTCGGGGAGAGGGGAGGGTGAACCTCCCCAAGTCACCTGGGGCCTGGCAGCTCTCAGGAGCAGCAGCGGCTCTGGGTGCGGGAGACCTTCCCAGGAGGGGTGGGCTCGGCGGGGTGCCCGGCCTCTGTGGTTCCCTGAGGGGCTCTACCTGCACCCGCGCTCAGACCCACCTCTTCTCTGGCTGCAGGAGGAGACACAGGGTGCCTGGGCAGTTCTCACAGTTTCCCCTTAACTGTCTGCTTTCTGTCCCACTTCAGTTCCTGGATTTGATCTCATCCTCCGGGAGGAGAGACCCCAAGAGCGTGCAGCAGCCCATCCTGCTTAAGGAAGGGTGAGGTGGCGGGAGGGAGGCTCAGGGGCAGGGGGCCTGCCCGCAGGGCCAGGGGCGTCCAGAGCTGCCTGGGGCCTTGGTCTGTGGCTCTGAGACACATCAGGGCTGCTCCCCTGTGCTTGTTGTCCGCTGAGGCTGCGAGGGGAGGAATGCCCGTCTGTGGGCAGGGAGTGGGAGGAGACTGAATGGCCCCCGAGTAGTCAGAGGCTTCTGCCCGGTGGCTCCCTCACCAGAGTCTGAGGGCCCCCTGCCCTCCATCAGCCCCCCAGGCAGCAGAGTCTGAGGGCCCCTTGCCCTCCATCAGCCCCCCAGGCAGAAGCGTCCCCCGCCGGGGCTCAGAGCACAGGACGCAGCCCAGAGCAGCTGGCTTTCTGCTGTCTCTGCCTCCAGAACACGCTTGCGGGGCTGGGACCTACTGCCACACTGGCTCTGGGGGCACCTTTAGTCCACGTTTTCAGGGCAGGAGGCGGGGCTCCTTGTTGGAGCTCTGGTAGACCAGAGTTGTCAGCAACTCGCAACCTGAGGTTGATAGTCGACACCAGCACAGGGGCTAAACTTTTCAAAAGTAGAGGCCTTCATCTTCTGATTCTTAAATCCTGTCCCTTGGAAATAAGATACTGAAACCCCATAGTCTGCATCAAATGTCACAGGAGTGGAATTGGTGAGCTGTTCTGATTTTGTGACTTTGGCCTGCGGGGGCAGGCAGGCAGGTGCCTTGGCCCAGCCCTCAGCCGCTCACCCACCAGACTGTCCTGTTCACGACAGGTTCATGATTAAGAGGGCACAAGGGAGAAAACGATTTGGGATGAAGAATTTTAAGAAAAGATGGTTCCGCCTGACAAACCATGAATTTACCTACCAGAAAAGCAAAGGTAACAAGAAAAGGTCACTTTTTACTTGTTTTCACATATTTTATTCCAAGGGACCAGAGCCTCATCTTGGGCCCCGTGGGGTCCAGGTTGCTTTTG
The DNA here is from genome assembly GCF_055505025.1 of Bos grunniens. NCBI lineage: Eukaryota > Metazoa > Chordata > Mammalia > Artiodactyla > Bovidae > Bos > Bos grunniens. Next base: position 93,255,580 of record NC_141176.1, on the reverse strand, counting down.
GGGTGAGCACTTCCTTACACGGAAGGCGGGGGCTCCAAGAGGGTGGCCTGGGTGGCGTGGGGAGCGGTTGGCCCTCCATGGCTGAGTGTGGGGGGTCAAGGTCTCGGGACGGACACTCTTGTCCCATGTGGGTGGCGTGGTCTGGATGGTGGGCATCTCCAGGGGACTCGAGGCCTGTGGGAGCCTGCGGGGAGACCTGCAGGGAGACCAGCCCCTCCTGGCACTCACGGCGTGCTCTGCCGCAGGGGACCCACCTCTCTACAGTATTCCCATCGAGAACATCCTGGCCGTGGAGCCGCTGGAGGAGGAGTCCTTCAAGATGAAGAACGTGAGTCCCAGCCCCTACCCCCCAGCCCCCCCGACCCCCTGCCCCTCCCTGGTCCTGGTCTGTTCCTGGACCCGTGAAGCAGAGAGCCTACCCTGCCTGTCGGATCGGCCAGGATCCATGGGGTTTCTCTCAAAGTCAGCTTTGGGTGGAGGCTGTGGGGCCCCCCATCCTGATGGACCTCCCCCAGGTCCGCCTCTGCTGGCCATCTGGACACTGGCAAACAGCTTGGGGACCCCTGCTTTGCCTTTATTCCCCCAACACCGTGGGGACCATGGGGGTGGGGGATAGTGCCTGAGTTCTGCCTGGTGAGCACCTCCACACGCCGGGGAGGAGGAAACACGTGCCCATCCCCGCCGCATGGTCACCGCGTCCCTCCTGTTCCCCTTCGAGGCTCCGAGGGGGCACAGGGTCCACACTGGGTTCCAGGACGACCCGCTGTCTGAGGGGCCGGCCTCCGGGGGGCAGGTCCCTGCAGCCTCGTGAGGGCACCGTGGGGTCCTGGCCCTGCGTCCCATCTCCCTCAGCTGTCTTCCCAGAGCCTGATCCAAGGGCTTTTCTGGGTTGTCTGTATTCCTCAGAAAATCTGCGTCCTTAGCTCCTGTTTATCCTGTCTGCTGCCGTTCTCTGCTCTGATTAGGTCCTGTTTATCCTGTCTGCTGCCGTTCTCTGCTCTGATTAGGTCCTGTTTATCCTGTCTGCTGCCGTTCTCTGCTCTAATTCTCCTCCTAATTTTTTAAATATTTTTTCTATTTTTTCAGTTTCATTAGATGCATTTTGCGTAAGTCGTGTGCAGTCTTTTTTGAAGGCAGACGGGATGTAAATACTAATAGATAAAACTTGAACTCCTACACACGGTTCGCTGATCTTCCTAAGAGACCCTGAGTGTGACCGGGAGGGTGGCGGACAGTGTGGGCCCTGCCATCCAGCCGTCAGAGGGCAAAGGCCCCTCAGGAGTGTGGGCATCTGCTCGGCGGCCCCAGCCTGAGCCTCTCTTCTCTGAGGCTTGTCTCCGTGTCCCGAAGGCTAGGTGAATGGAGAGACGGCCCCACTGGGGTCTCCTTGAGGAAGGTGGTGGCCAGGACACCCCTTCATCAGGTAGATGGAGCAGGCAGGGACCACCTGGCCGGGCGGTCAGCTCCTGCGCCCTCCTCTGCAGACGATGGTCATCCTCAGGGTGGTCACAGGCCAAGCAAATGCCAGGTGCAGCAAGGGGCTCCGTGTAGTCGGTTCCCCCTTATGTGTTGAGTCGTCATGGTTTATGGTTCGGGGGACGGTCTGGTTGAGCAGGACCCTGAGGAGACCTGAGCGAGGATGGTCATCTGGAGCTCTTTGCACAAAGGACACTCCCGTGAGGAGGGGTTTTGTTTCAGTGTTCAGACAAGTTGCCTCCCGTGCCCTTAGGGGCACTGCTGGGGCCTCGGTGGGCTCAGTGGGGTGCCCTCTAGGCTTTAGGCGTCTGCATCCTCCGAGGTCACTGAGCGCCCTCGTGTCTCGAGACCACTCCCCCATGACCATCCCGAGGAGGAGGGCCTGGAGCTGGCCGGGAGCTCACCCCCTCACATGGGGGCGGCACTGGCCTGGGCCGACCGTGGGGCCCCAGACCCGCCTCCCCTTCTTCACGCCGCTGCCCCAAGCTGCTGCCGCAAGCCCCTCCAGGCTGAGCTTCTGGTGTCTGCCAGTCCCTCTCCCGGCTCGCAGGCCTCAGCCAAGTCTGGTCTGCCCACCCACATCCGTGGGCCCCCGGCGCTGGGCCCCTGCAGGAGGTCTGGTTTGCATAGCTGCATCCAGCCGCACAGGGTGGGTCTGCCTGGCCTCTGTCTGGTCTGAGGCCGACCCCGCGGCTGCAGAGGGTTAGTTGCTGGCTAGATGATGGTCAGAGGCAGCTGCCCTCGTCCTGCGCTGGCTCCTCACCTTGGCTTCCTGCCCCGCCCCCAGGGCGATCTGAGGTGATTTCTTGGGCTGGGACGTGGCCTCGTGGCAGGTGTTCGTGGGCCTGAGGGATGTCAGCGCCCGTGTCCTGCCGTGTGTGTCTGCACAGCATCGCGGCCCCTCCCAGGCCGGTGACAGGTCCCCCCAGGGTGGGGCTGGGGACAGCCTGCTCCCAACGTCCAGGGAGGGACGCTGTGTGGAGCCGTGCCCTGAAGCAACCGGAACCGCTCATTCCGTCAGGTGTAGAGTGATTCCTTAATGATAATAATTAGAAGAACTATTATGAGAAGTATTAGAGGAAATTCCTAACTTCAGAGTTAGCCCACGGGAACCACCTCTGTGGAGGCAGCAGGAGGAAAGGACTCTGAGTGCCTTCCTCCAGGGTGTTGCCTCCGTCGGGGATGGAGCTGTACGTAGATTGTGCAGTCTGCGGCCTGTGCAATGGTGCTTGTGTGGGTAGGGCCGGCCAGAGGAGCCTTGGCTATTCACTCAGGAACCCGAAGTCCAACTCCTCTGGGGATCCTTCAGATCCTGTTCTCTTTCCTCACTGGGCACACCTCCCCACCTTGCAAAGGCCACCTTGGACTTTGACATTCTAACTCTTGGCCCCTGTGCCCTCTGACAAGTCCAGCCTCCCAGGGTCAAGCCTGCCGACCTCCCTGCCCTTCTGTGGGCGGCATGGCTGTGTCGGCCGGGAGGTGCCAGCCCTTGCTGCCCCAGGGCCTTTGCCCCTGCTGCTCACTGTCCCCGCTCAGCTCAGGTAACTCCAGGCGAGCCATCCGATCGCAGCTGGAGGACCGTTTACCTAGAGGTTCTCTCCTGACTCTCGCTAGGCCTCCTCCTTCACACAGCCCAAGTGCTCTGAGTTCACTCTTGTCTTTCTGGCTGTCTAGACGCTCACAAGAGCAGAAACTCTGTTTGGGCCACTGAGTCCCCAGAACTTTGGACAATGCCTTGGGCTTAGTATTGTTTGTTGAGTGAATAATAAACAGGAAAGGCAGTGGACGTTCTGAGAAGCCTCAGGGGGGACATAACATCTGCCTGGAGGGCGGAGGAGGGGCCACTGGAGTGGCAGGCTGGGAGGGGCACCTCCCACATGGACAACAGCACGTGCGCCGGTCCCGAAGCCGGTCTGGGGTCGCAGATGGGAGGATGGACAGGTCTGCTGGGGCATATCTTGCACAAAACCTGTCTCACTCAAGGAAGGAGGCCCAGGGAAGCCGGCACTCTTGTGTAACGGCCACATCCACTTCGGCCGTCCCGGGGGCAGGCCAGCAGTGCACCTGGGGCCCAGGAAAGGCAGCGCCTGGCCCGGCTGAGCAGGGCTGAGCCAGCCAAGCCTCGCCGCTCACCTCGCTCCCACACGTCCTGGGCAGGTTGGCACGGCCGGCCGCGGCCCTCACGGTGCAGGCGGGGGCTCTGCCGTGCGCTCCCCTGAGCCCTCCCCGCTCTCAGATGTTCCAGGTCATCCAGCCCGAGCGGGCGCTGTACATCCAGGCCAACAACTGCGTGGAGGCCAAGGCCTGGATCGACATCCTTACCAAGGTGAGCCAGTGCAACCAGAAGCGGCTGGCCGTCTACCACCCGTCCGCCTACCTGAACGGCCACTGGTTGTGCTGCAGGGCCTCCTCGGACACGGCCGCGGGCTGCTCCCCCTGCACCGGGTAGGTCGTGGCCGCTGGTGCCCCGGCCCCGCAGGGGTCAGTGGGGGGCCGGGGCCTCCATCTTTAGGGGCCGCTAAATGACCAGCATCACAGTTGACCCTGCTCCTCTCCACCGGCTCTCGGCAGCGGCCTCCCAGCAAACATCCAGCTGGACATCGACGGGGACCGTGAGACCGAGCGCATCTACTCCCTCTTCAGCTCATACATGAGCAAACTCGAGAAGATGCAAGGTGAGGCAGGGCTGGGGGAGCCAGCGTCGCAGGCTTCTGCAAGCTGGGTGGTGTTCTGGGGGAGTTACTTTAGTAACAGTTTCTGTGGATAATTTTAGGATGGCGTTTAGCCTGCAGCCTCTGAACTGCCAAATTCTTGAGAAGAGCCTGTCTTAGTAGCTCCCACGCCCCCAGAGGGCTTCATTCTTCCGTGTTTCCCAGAGAGACGTGAGCATGTGTGTGGACTCGTGTGAGTGTGTGTGCATGAGTGTGGACCTGTGTGTGAGCATGTGTACGTGTGTGTGGACCCATGTGAGTTTGTGTGCATGAGTGTGGAACCTTGTGTGTGTGCGTGTGTGAGTGTGGACCTGTGTGAGTGTATGTGTGCATGAGTGTGGACACTTGTGAGTGAATGTGTACATGTGTGTGGACCCGTGTGAGTGTGTGAGCATGAGTGTGGACCCATGTGTGAGCATGTGGGCATGAGTGTGTACCTGTATATATGTGTGTGTGTGTGTATGTGGACCTTGTATGTTGTGTGTGTGAGTGTGGACCCTTGTGTGAGCATATGTGAATGACTGTGGACTGGTATATGTGTGTGCATGAGTGTGGAACCTTGTGTGTGTGAGTGTACATGAGTGTGGACCCATGTGAGTGTATGTGCATGTCTGTGGACCCATGTTTGAGCTTATGTACATGAGTGTGGACCCATGTGAGTGTGTGTGCATGCGTGTGGACCCGTGTGTGAGCATGTGTACCTGCCCAGCAGCTCCAGGCGTGTCGATGCATCTTCGTCTTTCTGGGTATTCATTGCTCTTCTTGCCCTACTGAACTAAGCAGTGTAGGTGGGACAAGTCAGGAGGCCCGGGGGCTTGGTTGGGCTGCATCACGGGAGATCCTCAAGCCGTGCCCTGGGGCCGGCACTCTCAGAGCTGGGGTCAGACAGTCTGCGGTAGGCCCTGAAGTCCCCGGAAGGAACCTGGAAACAAGGCTGTCAGACTCTTCCTTCTCATCCCCTCGTCCGGCCCGGAAGTGTCCGTGTGGCCCGAGGCCTGGAGGGCGCCTTACCCTGCTTTGACAGGCACGCAGCTGCCTGTCCATGAGCTCAGCCCACTGCTCTCAGGCCCACCTCCCTCTGTGCCCAGCACCACGCTGCAGACCCCGTGCCCTTACCCCTGGCACACCCCCAGTCTAACACCCCCATGGCCTGTGGGTTCCCCTCCCCCCGACAGCCTGTGCTCACCTCTGTCTCTTCGATGATAGTTGTCTCAGAGAGCTTCACCTGTGGTGCACATGAGCCTTGAGAAGAGAGGCTGGTGTGACTCATCCCCATGCCCGGCACACAGGACGTGCTCGGTACCTGTTTGCTGGATGGATGGATGGACGGACGGTCAGATGGAAAGGGGTCTTGAGCACCCCGCCTCCCTCCTGGGCAGCACTGATCTTGACAAGCAGGGTTCACAGGATGTCAGTAGGATCAGGGACCCTGCCCTCCACTTCATGAAGGCACCGAAGCACCGAGTCACTTTCCACGGTCTTCAGGCCTCTGCCTGGAACCTCAGCGCTTTCTTAAGGCCGATAGTCTGCCTTCAGAGGCTCTCATCCTTTTGGGATCTTGTCTGTGTTCACCAGACTGCCCTGAGCACTCAGCCTGTGGGCTCGGGATGTACCAAGGCCACTGCCCTGGAGAAGCAGCCTCTCGGGGCTTGGAGGGGGCTGCGTCACTCTCACCCGTCAGCCCTCACAGCACGGACCCCACCGGTGCTCCCCTGGAGCTTGGAGATGGTGCAGCTGGTGCCTCGGGCGGGCAGGCCCAGCGCAGGGCTGGCAGGATCGCTGCTAAGGGGCGGGCGTGGGCCCCAGCTGCTGGTCAGAGCTGTGCGGCCGGGGTCCTGGTGATGGTGACCGGCCACCCTGCTGTGCCCCAGGCACAGACCCGGTCGCTGGGGCCTGGGGAGGGCGCAGGGTGACTCCAGACACAAAGCAGCACTGCCCGCGAGCCCAGGGCCCCCGTCCGCCCAGAGACCAGAGCGGGCCTGACCTTCCATCTCGGGGCGCAGACACTGCCCTGTGGCTGGGCCTGTGGGTCTTTGTGTGCTGCGTCACCTGGCCGTTGGGTGTCCTCCCGACTTTGAGTCTCTGACCCCCGTTGTCACCTGGCAGAGTCTACCTCACCGCCCTCTGGCCCTCAGGATGTGGCTGGCCCATCGGCAAGTCCGCCTGTTGGCCTGTCCCGCGTCTGCCCTGCGCTTCTCCTCATTCCTGGAGCTGTTTCATAAAACCATGCCCGCTGCCGGCGGGCCTCAGCACGCAATCCAGCGCTGCCAGGCTCGGTTTTGGGAGCCTGTTAAAAAGGAGCGGGTGAGCTCCCCGGCCTCCGGATGCTCAGAGTCTGTTTTCGGTCCAGTCACAAGTCTTGTGTCTGACATTGGGCTAAGAATTAAGACCTGCTTCCCCAGCCTAGCCTTGGGGCCTTCTCACAGCCTCTCCCTTCGCCCTCCCATCCCCTGGCCGCGCTCCCGTCGCCCTGGTCGCGCTCCCGTCCCCTGGCCGCGTTCCTGTTGCCCTGGGATGGCTCAGTGCTGCTGCTGCTCAGGCGCTCAGTCAGGTCCGACTCTGGGCAGCCCTGTGGACTGCAGCCCGCCAGGACCCTCTGTCCGTGGGATTCTCTAGGCAAGAATACTGGAGTAGGCTGCCATGCCCTCCTCCAGGGAATCTTCCTGACCCAGGTGTCGAACCTGGGTCTTCTGCATTGCAGGCAGGTTCTTTATCACTGAGCCACCAGGGGAGCCCCGATGCACAGATCTTCATTCAGAGCCACGTTGGTGTCCCCTGTGAGACCAGCTGGCACATCACCCACCATGCAGCGCCAATTTCCTCCTCTAGGAACCGGCCCCACCGACCAGGCTGCTCCAAGGGCTGCATAGTCACCCTGTGGGGTGGTTCATACAGCCCCCATCCTAAGGCGGCCTGGGTCTCCCTGCCTGTGCCCTGTGCCCACCCCCACACCCCACCCTCGGGGTCTCCCTGCCTGTGCCCACCCCACCCCCACCCTCGGGGTCTCCCTGCCTGTGCCCACCCCCGCCCCCCCACCCTCGGGGTCTCCCTGCCTGTGCCCACCCCCACCCCCACCCTCGGGGTCTCCCTGCCTGTGCTCACCCCCACCCCCACCCTCGGGGTCTCCCTGCCTGTGCCCACCCCCGCCCCCCACCCTCGGGGTCTCCCTGCCTGTGCCCTGTCCCACCCCCGTCCATCTCCCCAGTGTGGCCCTTCCGTGATTCCCATCCTGCTCTCAGCAGCCCCATCTCCCAGCAGGGCTCACTGAGGCTCGGCACTTCAGTGACTTGCTCAAGGCCGAGCAGCTGGCACAGCAGGGCTTTGGGGAAGAGATGCAGGCCCAGCAGGCGCAGGCGCACAGCTGCTGTGTCCCCCCGACTGGTGCCCCCAGGCCTCTGCTTCTTTGCCCCTGACATGTGGACCCTCATCTTCCTCACACCATGTTCCCTTTTCTCTTGAAATTTTAAATCTTCTGTTTCTCTTTGCACAGACTCGTGGTTTTTCAGTAAGAATTAGGAGACTCCTTTGAGTTAGTAAAGGCAGTGAAGCTTTCTGTGACGGTGGTGACGACAGTAGTGATGATGGTGATGTGGTGGTGGTGATGGAGGGGATGATGGTGATGTGGTGGTGGTGATGGAGGGGATGATGGTGATGTCAATGGTGGTGATGATGGAGGGGATGATGGTGATGTCAATGGTGGTGATGATGGAGGGGATGATGGTGATGTGGTGGTGGTGATGGAGGGGATGATGGTGATGTGGTGGTGGTGATGGAGGGGATGATGGTGATGTCAATGGTGGTGATGATGGAGGGGATGATGGTGATGTGGTGGTGGTGATGGAGGGGATGATGGTGATGTCAATGGTGGTGGTGATGGAGGGGATAATGGTGATGTGGTGGTGATGGAGGGGATAATAGTGATGTGATGGTGATGATGGAGGGGATGATGGTGATGTGGTGGTGGTGATGGAGGGGATGATGGTGATGTGATGGTGGTGATGTTGATGGAGGGGATGATGGTGATATCAATGGTGGTAGTGATGATGGTGTGATGTTGGTAACGGAGGTGATGAGGTGATGTCGACGATGAGGTTTATGACGGTGATATCAATGGTGATGATGATGATGATGGTGGTGATGCTCTGCATCACAGACCAGGGTGAGGGGCCTGATGCTGGTCCACCTGGGCCAGGCACCAGGAGCACAGGACTTGGCTCAGGTGTCTGGGGTCAGATGGGATCCTGGAGGCCATAGTGTGGTCTCCAGCAAGAGTGAGGTGGTCTCAGGAGAAGCTACCTGTTGAGCAGGGGAGGCAGTGCGCCCTAGAAAGCTGCCAGTGCAGACTGGCCGACAGAAGGCTTTATGACCACCCTGTGCCCTGTGCGTACCCCTGGCAGGGCACCCTCACGAAAGTGGATGGAGCCCGGCGCCCCTTCTCAGGTGGGGTCTCCCTGAGCACATCTGCCCAGGCTGACTGACCCTGCCTGGCCCAGGCTCTAGGAGGGTTTGGACCCTCAGGCGGAGGTGCCTGGCGGCTCCCAGCCTCACGGGCATCTCTGCGGCTCAGGGGCCTGACTCTTAGTGGCTTCTGTTTTGTGTGCATTTGCACGAGCGGTTGGTCCTTCCTGGCGTGCTCTGGGGCGGCCTGTCTGAGCCCCCCACACTGACCTCAGCCCTCCCTGGCGCTGCAGAGGCCTGCGGAAGCAGATCCGTGTATGACGGGCCAGAGCAGGAGGAGTACTCCACATTCATCATCGACGACCCCCAGGAGACCTACAAGACGCTGAAGCAGGTCGTCGCCGGGGTCGGGGCCCTGGAGCAGGAGCATGCCCAGTACAAAAGGGACAAGTTCAGGAGGACCAAGTACGGAAGCCAGTGAGTGTGGGGCCTCAGCGGCACGGGGAGCCGGGGGGGATGCCTCGGACTACCTGCCTGCGGGCAGGGACCACCTTGGACCACCTTCCTGCCTCCTCCAGAGCACGTCCCTCTGGACTGTGTCATGGAGCAGTGCCTTCTACCCCCACCCCCAGACCCTCAGGCCCCCAGGCTCCCTGCCTCCAGGAGGCACCCCAGCCTCTCTCCAGGTTGGCCATGGACCCCACCCCACGTCCTGGGAGAGATGGACGGCAGAGACACAGATTGACCCAGCCACCTGCGCGCCATGCCACTAGCTGCAGGCGGCTCAGCCAAGGGTCCCTGTCCTCCTGCTCTGAGTATGGGGTGTTGAGAGTCCATGAGCAGTTGGAGCCCACAGACCCATGCAGAGCTCACCCAGCACACACCTGGCACACACCTGGCATGGGCCCAGTCCCCCTCCCTGCTCCCCCTTCCTTCCAGGGAGCGTGTGGGTTTGGTTTGGGAAGGGAAGGGGGCCTCTGGAAGAGACCCCAACTCTAGCCAGGCTGCAAGGGTGCCCAGCGTCTCCAGGAATGCCAACCGTGTCTGCTCCCGGCTCCACAGACACTCACATCACCTTCCAGACCCTCTAACACCCTCTGTCAGAGCCCACGTCAGCCGTGTGAAGATGCTGCCTTTTCCTAAACATAGCAGACCCACCTTGTTGGAAACAGCCATGACTTACAGCTGTGCCAGCATCTGTAGCCAACGGGGCACAGCACCGCGGTGCCCGCTGCCAGAGCTCACGGTCCGCACACACCTGCAGGACGAGCCCCACCCACTGGGGCTGGGCTCACGGTGGGCACTTCCTGGGTGGTTTCGGGCTGACTTCTTCCCTTGCTGGTCTGCCTTTTTCGTGCATGTTACGAGGGTTGTGCTTCACAAGCCAAGGTAGGAGCAGGCAGTGAGAGTTCAGAAGTGTGCCAGGCACGCGCAGCCCATGCTCACGCTCCTGTCCCCACACTCTAGGGAGCACCCCATTGGAGACAAGAGCTTCCAGAGCTACATCAGGCAGCAGTCTGAGACCCCTGCCCATTCCATGTGAAGTCTATGCACAAGCTCTCCCAGGATGGCAGCCTGAGCTGCACCAGAAGAGCCCGTGCTGGGGGAGGAGAGAACCAGACCAGAGGGCAGCTCATCGGACGTCCAGCTCACAAACTCCTGAGGCTCCCAGGCCACCTCCGGGCGGCCGTGCCCTTGGTCACGTTGGTGGCAGATGAGCTGGCCCTCCCGGAACACGGTGCTGGCAACACCACAGCCTGCAAGGCGCGTGCCCATGTCACACGCACATTTGTCTCTACGGCACTAAGGCTCTGCTTCACTTGAGTGGGGACGTCCTGAGCATTACTCTCCTGTGAGCCTGCTGTCCGGGTGGCCACCAGCACAAGGCCTCCGGTTTCAGCCTTGACGTTGGTGTTACCCCTGGCCGGAGGGTCAGAGCCACACGGAGATCCCGGCTGGAGGATGGCCTCGATCTTCGGGGGCAGGGGCCCTCTTGCAGAGACTTCCTCGGGGTCCCAGCCTTCGTTCCCACCGTGCTGCGGAAATGCGTCCGCCCCGCTACCGCATCAAGGAAAGCTGTGTTTCTGTCAGTGGGGCTTAAAGTAGAATGCCTCCCTGGTGGGAGTGTGGGGAAGCTTGTAAAAATGGAAATGTGCATTATTTTCAAGCTGTTTTTCTTAATGTTTATAAAGAACCATTTTAAATTAGCTCTTTGATATAAAGTGTTAATAACTTAGAACATCCAAGCCTCTACCATTCGAGGGAGGTGCCACCTTAGGACAAAAAGGGAATGGGGGTGTCTCATGGGGGACAAAGCCTCAATACAAGGCCTCCAGTTTCAGCCTTGACATTGGTATCACCCCTGGTCGGAGGGTCAGAACCACACGGAGATCCCAGTTTGAGGACGGCCTCGGTCTTTGGGGGCAGGGGTCCTTTTGCAGAGATTTGGTGACCAAAAAGGGAATGGGCGTGTCTCACGTCAGCAAGTCAAGTCCCCAAGAGAAAAGGGAGGGGGAGCCACTGGGCCAGCGCTGGGTGGCCTCGGGAGCAGACACCGGGCCCAGGCAGAGCTGCTGCCTCTGACGCCCTGAGGTCAGCCAGGCTGAGCCTGAATTTGGAAAGCCCCATTCGGACCCCTAGGACCCGGTACCCTGTGCCACTGGAGATCCAGATGACAGACAGAAATGTTACCAGTTGTCACAAATGGTGAAATAAAATGTTGCAAAAAAGAAACTTGCATCACACAACTATTAGGCTGCTCCAAACAGCAATTTTTAACATGAATTTGTAACTTAATGTTTCTAAGATACTAATGATGTGCGATGTATTTTACTGGCTAATTAAAACAGACCTTTTATTCTTTCTGAGACTGACTTGGTTTCCCAGGAGCACCCACTGATAATATGCACCTGTGGAGATGGGGGTGGGTGGTGGAGTGGGGCAGGAAAGGAGTTTGATGACATGTGATGGCAGGTGAGGTTCCCCTGATGGCCAGTGGGGTCCTCATGATGACGGGTGGGATCCTTCCTTCTCATGACAGGTGAGGTGCCTCTGATGATGGAGGCGGCCCCCCTGATGACAGGTGAGGTTTTTCTGATGACAGGTGAGGCCCCGCAGTGACAGGCGGGGTTGGCTGGCGGGTCCGAGGCCTCCTGTGAGCCACGATGCTGTGAGACTTCAGGGATGGATGTGGGAAATGGGAGTCAGTCACTGTGGCTTCATTCTGAACATTGAGAACACAGTGCTGTCAGCTGGGTGCTCAAGGAGCCTCTGCTGTGACTTGTCCCCATGGTCCCAGAGGAGAAGAAAAATCTGTACTGAATAGATCATCAGAACCTTTCTGTTAGGTTGTGTTATAGGCTGACTGTGCCCCGCACAGTGTGAAACCCTGACCCCCAGGACCTCATAGAGTGACTGCGTTTGAGACGGGCCTTTAAAGGGGAGACGAAGGCTACCTGAGGTCCCTCGGGGGCCCTGGTCCAGTCTGACTGGTGTCCTTTTAAGAAGAGGCGATTAGGGCCGAGACACGTACAGGGACAACCCCGTGAAGACATGGTGAGGAGACAGCATCTACACTCAAGGAAAGAGGCCTCCAGAGAGCAGCCCACCCCACGCCTGGACTTCTGACTCCAGGCTCCAGACCCAGAGCATCTGCTGTGGACACTGCCCGAGCCCTGTTTACGGACATGCCAGCAAAAGGCCCCACTTAAAAGGCAGGGAAGCGTTTTGTCAGCACAGTTCTGAGGAGCCTGTCCCCAGGTGGCCACCCACCACCTCAGCGTCACATTTGAGCGAATCTCCCCTTGTCTGGTGTGGGGAGGATGCAGGACGCCACCAGGGCCCAGACCGCCAGCCAAGTAGTGTCACCAACGCCCCCCAAGTCCTTTGTCCCTGGGAAAAGTCAAAGGATTCACTGAAGGCTTGGCAGACACGGGACCAGGAGCCCTGGGAGCCATGTGCCGGCCCCCACCACTGGCCCTCTGTGCCTCTGCTGCGGCTGGGGGCCCGGGGAGGCCACTCGGAGCCACATCCTGGGGCCGGGCACTCTCTGGCCTCTGCCCCTGTGGTGATGTCACAGGGGCCACCTAGCAACAGGGCTGGTGCCCATGGGCAGCTCCCCGCAGGGCAGAAGCCATGCGCGCCGGCTGAGGGCCCTCAGGAGCACCGCCCCCACTCTGCTGTGACCAGAAGGCAGGGAGGATGGACAAGGACGGCTCGGCCACCCACAGGAGGCACCGGCCCGGCCCCGGCGCCCCTCCCATGGGCGTGGGCCCCGCACACCTCAAGGCAGCCAGTGAGATGGCCGAGCTGCAGCGGAGCCGGAGTGTGGGCGGCCTGCTCCAGAAGGGGGACCCGCCGAGCTGCATCAAGAAGCTGTGCAAGGAGCTAGGTGGGGGCAGGTGGCTCACCCCGAGCTAACACAGGCCCCCAATCCCCACACATGGGGCTGTGGGGGGCCATCCTGGGGCCAGGGGCTGCGGGGGCCCATCCTAAGGGCCAGGGGGCTGCAGGGGCCCATCCTGGGGGCCAAGGGTTGTGGGGGCTCATCCTAAGGGCCAGGGGGCTACGGGGGCCTATCCTGGGGGCCGGGGGGCTGCGGGGGCCCATCCTAAGGGCCAGGGGGCTACGGGGGCCTATCCTGGGGGCCGGGGGCTGCGGGGGCCCATCCTGGGGCCGGGGGCTGCGGAGGCCCATCCTGGGGGCTGGCCCAGGGCTTCGGGGGGCCTGCTGTAAGCTCTGTGGAGGGCAGGAGAAAGGGGTGACAGAGACCTGGCCCTGTGGCCTGTGAAGGCATCGAGTACTTTGGGAACACCTCTGGCTCTTGAGGTGGCGCGGAAAGCGTCTCGGATTCATAGTGAGGCCCCAGGACGAGCCTCGATTCCGCTGTGGGAAGCAGGGGCCTCATGGGGGCAGCAAGGAACCCACGGGGCTGGAGCCGCCCCCATACACGGCACGAATGAGGCTTTTACGTTGTAAACTGCACGTTTGCTATTGTGTTGTGTGTTTCCCACTCCAGTGTGTTTCTAACCCCGGAAGCGGGCAGTGGTGTGCCCAAGGTGGGGTTGAATGCTCAAAACGCCCTGGTGCTAATGTGGACCTGCCCCTCGAGGGTCAGCTACCCCGGGGCAGCTGGCCCTGAGCTGGTGGAGAGACGGGCGGGTTGCCACTCATCGGCGGGGCCCCTAGGTCGTGGTTCTCCTGAGAAGGCCACGCCAGCAAGCACCCTTTGCCAAGACCGTCATTCAGGCCAAGGAAGAGAAACAGTGAGCAGGAATGCAATCTGCTTGTCAAGCCCTAGGAATGCCTTTAAGAGGTCGTGGTGTAAAAATACTTGTTATCTCAGCTGAAAAATCCAAACCTGTGTCGGTGGAGGAGGTCACAGCACAGAGGCCACTCCATCTCCCCCACATCCCACCGTTAACATCCGAGCACATGTCAGGCTCTCAGGAGGGCTGAGTCTCCGAGAGGAAACCAACCCGTAACCTGCTCAGAAACACTTCAGGTGGCTGTGGTATCTCCCCGGTGACGGTGGCCTCAGACCTTCCCGTCCAGCACCGCGGAGTTTCCCAAGGCTGGATGGCCAGGAGCGTCAAGCTGAGTCTCGTCCTGACCTGTGCCCACCTGCCCCAAGGCCCCAGGCCTGGGAGGTCCCGGGCAGCACAGAGGAGCTGGAACACAGAGTGGGCCTCGCTGTCCATGTGATCAAATGGAACAAGACATGGCCCCCCTGAAGGAGCTAAAGACCCTCCCGGCCTCGACGCTAGCATGCAGGGATCACAAGGGAGGAGGCTGATGCTGCCTGACCTGCAGCTGTAGAGACCACAAGGTCACAGATGGGGGGCCCGCGGACACACCAGCCCAGAGGTGCAGGAGCCGCTGGAAGCCGCAAAGCCGCCAATCAGCCCCTGCCCCCGACAGCCCTCTTGCAGGGCGTGTCCAGGAGGAGGAGGGCCATTCCGAGGGTGGGCTCCGGGCCTCGGGCTGCTCCACGTGGTGGGACCTGCTGAGATCCACGCGCTGGAGGAGGCTCTCCTGCTGTGAAGGGAGTGAGGGCACCCTGGCCGCAAGGCAGGGTCGGTGAGGTCGTGCAGAGGGTTCTGCGATGTCAGCCCCTCACCACCTGGCCTGCTCATCCTCCACGCTCATCCCAGACCTACGGGGGCGTTTCAGTCTCGGACAGTGATCTGTGAGTGGTGTGAGGGTCGCTTAGAGCCCAGCTGAAGGGAGGCAGCAAAGGGGGTGCTCTCCCTCTGGGCCAACTCCTGACCCCCTGCACCCCGTCCTGAGGCTGCTTGTGGGGCCCAGGGGAGCAGCCCTCCCATCTGCCCGGAGATCATTGCAGACCCTGCAGACATGCCCAGAACCCGGGTGAATGCAGGATCGTCCTTAGAAGGCAGACGGGGGACCCACCAACACATGAGAGTCTCCCTTTCTGACGATGGTGTGCTGGAGGAAAAGGCGACTGTTGCTCATTCCACAGCTGTGGCAGAGCAGAGAAGAACCAGCTCTTCCTGCTGATGCTTCCTCCCCTGTCAGTCCACACAGGAGGAGGGGGCAGTGGAGAGCATGTGGACCAGCCCATGCACAGACACGTGTGCACACACTCACACACACATGTGCATACACACACACACAGGGTTAGGGCGCTAGCACACACGCTGCACACATATACACAGGGACATGTGTGCCGACATACACATGTGCACACGCTCACACACCCATAGACGTGCACCAGCCTGTGCTCACACACTGACACACGCGGCAGCACACACATGTACAAACTTGTGCACACACAGACATGTGCACCAGCACACAGGCTCACAAGTGTGCGTGCAGGCTAGGGGCTGCTGAAGATTTTCCGGAAGTCACATGGAGCACTGCCTGCAAACAGCGGCTCCTGACCCTCCAGGCCCTTCCTGCTGAGAGCAGTCGAGCTCTGAAACATTCTCTGAAGGCCCGCTGCGGCTGTACCCTTGGCCTTCAGGACTTTGTCTCTGGGTGGCCAGGGCCTGCCTGGGGACAGCACAGCACAGGTCAGCAGGTGCCCTGGAGCCCATACGGGTGCTGGAAATGGAGAAGGATGCACAGCACCCAGTTCTCACCTGAAGGGAACCCAGCCCAGAGGCGAGGGAATGACCCAGACCAGTGGGCTCGGCGTGGGTGCCGAGCACCAGGGAGGCCAGGCCAGGCAGAAGACTCCCTCCTCGGAAGGTCACTTAACCCTGGGCGGGGGCCCAGGTCCCCGTGAAGGATGGCACTGGAGGATGTCAGGAGCCGGGGACACGGGCTCGAGGCCGGGGGAGGGACAGCGAACGAAGCGGCACAGCTGGCAGGGCTCCCACGAGGGGCTGGCCCTGACCCCCTCCCTGGCGGTGCCCCCAGCCCCGAGGCCCGCGAGCTGAAAAGACCCTGAGTAGCTGATCTGGCCACCAGGTTCTGTAGGAAACCCTCCAGGACCATGGCCACCAGAGGCGTCCTGCCGGGCGTCCTGCAGAAAGCGTTCTTTAAAGCTGGGAGCCTCCCGAGACTGCGCCGGCTGCAGGGCCAGGGCCCAGGGTGTGTGTCAGGCTGTGAGTGGGAACCGGGCCACTGGGGGGTTCCGGAGTGGCCATGGGGCACCTCAGGCTCAAGGGGGCTGCAAAGTCGTGGGGCTGGAGCATGGCAAACTTGGGGCCCTTCTGAGGGTCCTCTGGGGCCCCAGGGCCTATGGGAACCCCCACTGCAAACTCCGAGCTCCTGAGCGAGTTGCCTGCATCTCACCAGGAAGCCACGGCCTCCTGCCCGGAACTCAGGACTCACACTGCCCCACAAGGCCCTGAAACGCGGCCCCCCTGCTCCCCGTGTGTGAGGCGCCCTGCTCTGCTCACGGACAGACACCCCCAGTCAAGAACCCGCCCCCACAGTGTCCCGGGGCCACTGTGGCTCAGATGCCACCGCCGGGGGTCGCGCGGCCCACTGGCCGCAGGCCGAGTGCCCCCCGCCCCCACTCTGCTGCCTCCAGGAGAACACAGCAACACCACAGGCCCCCCCAAGTTCCACTGAGGGGGCGAGTCCCTGTGGGGACCCCCTCGGCCCAGCTGCGATCCCTCAGGGCCCCTCACTAGCCTGCAAAGCACTGATGGGGACGTTAGGGCTGGCGGCCTCCCGGGCGAGGACGCCGGGGGACTTGGATGCGCACAGGGGCGGCAGAGCCGGCGCCCCACGGGTGGCATCAGCGTCCTCGCAGGCTGACTGCAGCCCTGCTGCCCCTCCTCAGAGTCTGAAGACCCGGGGAAGGACGTCAGGAGCGAAGCAGAAGATGCCAGCTGGTGAGCAGCCTCGGCACAGCCGAGGCAGACGCGTGCTGGAAGATGCGAGGCAGGGCGGGAGCGAGGCCTGGAGGCCCTGAAGGAGGGCGGCGGGGTCCAGGGCGGCTCAGAGGGGCGGGTCACCCAGCACACAGCAGCTCGTCTTGGCTCGGCCCAGCACCTCGGCACTAGCGCCTGTCTCTGCAGTCCTTCCCCAGGATCTCCAGAAAGCTTGCTGCCCGGGAGGCTGCTGGGGCCTCAGGCGACCCTCACGCTGGGCGGGTCTGGGTCGGAACGGCCCCTGGGAGCCCTGCACCCTTCATGCCTCTGCACCTCCTCTCCCCCTGGGCCTGCCTTGCCCATCGTCCCCGCCCCTCTGCCAACGCAGGGGCACCGCACAGGCTCCCAGGGTTAGGGTTAGGGTTAGGGTTAGGACGAAGCCGTCTCCCAACTCTATCCACTCCCTGCAGCCAGGCCAGCCTGGAGGACAAGCAGGACAGGGGCCAGGATGCCCGTGGGCAGGCGCTGGAGGATGCGAATGTGGAGGAGGCCAGCACTCGCCACGAGCAGCTGGCCGGAGGGGAGGGCGCGGACGAGTGCGCCCCGGAGGACGAGGTGGGCCGCGCCCCCCGCATGTGCAGCCAGCCCCCAGCTCAGCCCTGCCCCGTTTACCCAGCCTGTCCCACCTCCTCTTTACAGGAACTGGAGCCCAAGTCCGTCAAGCTAGACGACCTTTTGGAGAAAGAGGCAAGAGAATCTCGCTTCAGTGGCAGAATCAGGCGGGGAGGCCGCGGGGCGCGGTTCTGCTGTGGATGCCGGTCAGTCCCCCAGGTGGAGCTGGGCTTGCGGGCTAGACCGGCCCCAAGCTCCCTTGGCACCAGGCCTGTGCTCTGCCCTAGGGCGCCTTAACCCCAGCTCGCAAAACAGCACTGTGCTCAGGGAGCAGGGAGTCCTGACCGAGGCACCCTCAGCTCAGCCTTGTCGGGGAGACCCAGCCCGGCCTGCAGCCTGGGGTACAGCCCTCCCTGGACGCCGCCCTCCCCCCAGGAGGGGCCTTCCTTCCTCCCCATGCTCATGGGGGTGGAGAGGAGCTAGGCAGTTATGCCAGGGTTTACACCGGAGGCCCTGGGCCTGCGTCCAGGGGTTCTGGGGTTCCCTCCACTCCCAGAAACATTTCTCCCAGTGTCAACCAAGGCGCTACCACAGGAAGCACTTTCAGGGCTGAGCCAAGGTGCCTGAGGGGCAGAGAAAGGGCAGCCACCACACAACTCCTGGGTGTGCGTCTGTGCACCAGGCGGAGGGGCGCCTTCAGCGGGGCCCGGGGGCGTGTGTGGGCCTGCAGCGACCGCCCAGCTCTAGGCGCGCCTGCTCACCCAGGCTCTGGTTCTCAGCAGGTAAAGGTGGGGGCCCTTCTGGGTCCCCAGGGGCCCGATACAAGGTGTCTGAGGCTGCGGGGAGAGGGGGGCAGACCTCCCTGCCCTCTGCCAGGGCTGCCGTGGAGGCCTCACCAGCCCCACTGCCAGCAGCACCCACCACCCACAGCCGGGGACGGAGACCCCAGGGTGACGAATGCCCAGACCTGAGCACCGCGGGGCTTGAGCCCACGCCCCTCCCAGGAAGCTGCGCTCCCCCGGCTCAGCCACGCCCGTCATCCATGCGTCTCTGATTTCCCTCCACAGAAACCACCTGTGTTTGTGGAGATTGACCTGGGAGACCTTGCCGAGGAGGTAAAGCGCCAGAGCCAAGAAAGCCCAGCCACCCTCAGGAGGCGGCCTGCTCGGGGCCCGCAGCGGTCCCGGGACCGTGCCCAAGCAGGGTGTGCTGGCCCCTGAGGAGAGACGGGGCCCGGGGTTTGAGGACTGGCCTGGGGACCAGAGGGCACCTGGCCTCTTTCTCAGTCCCTCACGCCAACCCACACACATTCCTGCACCACCAGAGACCCCAGGGCCTGGGTCGACACTCGAGGTGCCCAGGGGCCTCAAGAACCTCTTGTGGGATTGTGCTGGGGTGGTGAGTGGGTCCAAGCCAGGAGCAGGAAGACTTAGTCTCCACATGCAGGGAAGGCTCACACAAGTCACCATGCCCTTCCATGCCTCAGTTTTATCATCTGCAAAATGGGGATCTTAATACCGCAGCCCAGCGTTGTTCTACAGTGCCCTCAGAACACTGCTGGCGCCCAGAGAGCCCAGTATCAGCTGCTATCTTCACCACCACCACCATCATCCCTGTCTCCACCATCACCACAACTACCACCCCACTCACTGTCTCCATCAGCGTCAGCATCGCCATCACACAGCCACCATCACCACCTCCGACACCACCAGCATTTCAGCACCACTCTCTGTAAACGGAAGTGGTTGACCCAGTGACCTGATTGGGCCTTTCCAACACAAATATTCTCTGTTTCTCTTGTTGTGAGGAGCCGTCTCTTTGGAAGCTTTCTCTAATTCTCTCGGCAAAAGTAAGCCCCTGCCTCGGGGCTGCTCCTTTCCAGGTGGTACTTCCTAGCTCTTCGCCCTCAGAACACGATGCATGGTGAAGAGAGTTGGTTACTGACTCACCCCAAGGTTACCGACGGGACAGGGTTCAGGGACTCAAGAAGGTTCAGCCAGGGCAGAGCTGGGACTGAGGGACCAGGCCTTCTGACTTGCATTCCAGGGTCAAGGGCACGGCCCCTTGGTCTGGGTCCCCTAGTTAGAAACCCCCTCCTGACGGAGCCCCGCAGCGTGGGAGGACGCTCGGGCCGTCTGCATATCCCCTCTTGTTCTCGGCGGGCCCAGCAGGTCCAGCCTCAGTCCCTAATGCCTCCCACCCCACAGGTGGTCACGTGCATCACAAAAGAAGAGAAGCGGCCCCAGAGGGACATGGGGGATGTGTCAGAGGACGAGTGAGTGAGGCGTCTACTCAGGGGGGCCTGGGGGGCAGGGGGGTGTTTGTGCCAACGCCTCCACCCTCCCGGGTAGAGATCGTGAGGCTCTGAAGCCAGGAGGACGTGCGACGCTCGCCCAAGGGCTGTGGGTCGGTGGTATTTTAAACGATACAGAGAAGCGCAAAGAAGAAAATAGCAGTTCATCCACTTTTCACCTGAATCAACTGTATTAATATCTTGGCTGATTTGCTTGCACAGTTTTAAAAAGGAAAAATTCTCTATTCACCTTGTAAAACTGATAGTCATTTAAAATAAATGAAGCGACATGAAGTAGCAAAACAGAGAGGAAAGGTTTAAAACACCCATGTGCCACCAACTAGAAACAGTCGGGCATGTGGGCGCCTGGGCCCCGAGGGGCCAGAGCAGAGGCCGGAGCATGGGTGAGCGGAGGCAGGGGGCCCCCGGCCACTCTCCTGCTTTCCAGACGTGCTTGGCCGCAGCATCCAGGCCCTTTGCAACTTGGCAGTGGCTGTTACTGCCTCTCCCTGTGCTGGGTTCCAGGGGGACAGTGTCCCTGTGAGGAAGTGTCACCCCTAAGTCTGCGCTGATCTCTGCTCACACGGCCAGGCACACAGCTTTTACCAAGGTGTCAGGACTGCCTGGCACAGCCTCAGATCTAGGCTTGCCAGGAAAGTCTTCCTTAAGCTAATGTCTGCTTTTCTCATCATTTCTTACTGGACATGGTGATGGACTTGGTCACCCTGGACACAGCCTGGCAGCTCCTTTACTGCCCCAGGCCAGGCGGGCCCAGGCCCACCTCTCAGCCTCTGGGTCTGGCTCCCACACTCTGCTCAGCTACCCCAGAGAACCTGTGGATGGGCCATGCCTAGGAACCAGGCCTCGGCGGCTGGCAACTGCTTGGCGGACAGGACAGGGTCTGCTCGTGGGGGGTGCCTAGATACATGCCAGGAAGGCGGGGTCACCTGCCTGCTCACCTGCAGCCTCAGTCCGTCCAGTCGGCCCCCTTGGGCACCCAGGTGCCTGTTAGGGGCCCATTGGGGCACTTTGGCCCAGAGCCATGGAGGTCCCTGTGAAGAGGAGTACCATCAGACCCCAGAGGCAGCCTTGGTTGGAAGTGGAACCCCCAGAGCTCCCCCAGCAGGACTAGGCACAGGCCACAGTGCTCTGGAAACACTGACTGTCCACCTGTGACGCCTCTTCACGGCTGGGCTGTGGATGGACGGGGCGTCAGGCTCAGCGGGCCCTCAAGACCTCTCGGGCTCAAGGGGCTCCTGTTGGAATGGAGATGCCGAGGCAGGAGAGGGGAGGGCCCCAGAGGGGCCTGGGAGCTGTCTCTGGCTGGCGAGCTTATCCACGTGGAACTGGTGGGAGGGGGTAGGGTGCCTCTCACCCTCTTCCCTTGGCCTCTAGGTCCAGGACCAGCTGGGTGTGCTGCATCCCGTACTCCACCAGAAAGAAGGTGAAGCAAAGCGCGTAGCCTGGAGAAGGTAATTCAGGCTCAGGGAGGGGCCGAGCTGAGGGAGGGGCAGAGCATGGCGTGGGGTGGGCGGAGGGCAGGCTGCCTCCCGGGTCCTACCCCAGACCTGCCCCTCTGGCCAGTAACTGGGCCTCCACATGGCTCCTGGACCAGCCAGACCGGGAGGGGCGAGGATGCAGACAGCTGTCCTGAGACACCAGAGGAGCCTGCTTCAGAGGTGCCATGACTGCTCCACACATGATGCTCCACCACTGGGAAGCGATGAGGCCATCTTTTAAACACGCAATAAAAAGTGAATGAAAGATGTTGTACTTCTCAAGGGCCCCATCCCTTCTTGCCACAAATCTTGTCCCACAAAATGTACATCAGGGAAGAGAAGCAGCTCAGGGACTTATCTCCCAGGTCACGTGGTCACGCCTCCCAGGTCACATGGTCATGCCTCCCAGGTCATGAGGTCACACCTCCCAGGTCACGCGGTCACGCCTTCCCTCCCAGGTCACATGGTCACACCTCCCAGGTCACGTGGTCACACCTCCCAGGTCATGAGGTCACACCTCCCAGGTCACGTGGTCACACCTCCCCTCCCAGGTCATGTGGTCATGCAGCACCTCACTTTTAGCCCCAGAGCCCCAGGGGCCTGGCCCCAACCACAGCTGCCACCAGGGCACTGAGGAACCTGGGCATTGGTCCCCGAAGACCAAGGGGCAGGCGTTCCTACAGCTGGACTGGGAGCCTTGAGGACCACACGGAGGAAATGCAGCCACAGGGAGATGCCGCCTGCAGGGGGAGGGAGGCAGGACCAGGAGGGAAGCCTCACCAGGGAGACCCCGCGAGGTCTGTGGCTCCTTTGTCCAACCAGCTGGGGCTTGGCAGCCCACCTCCGGCCATGCGTCTGACTCAGCCCAAGACTGAGGACGCGGCATCACAGCGCCTCCTGAGGACACATCCACAGCCTCCACCAATAGGCACAGCCTCCCAAGCAAGCACCCCCTCGTCCCTGCCCCTGGGTGGCAGCTCCCAGCCCTGGCACTCGGCCACCGAGATGGCCACTGAGAGAAGCTTCCAGAGAATTGGCCAGAGGAGGCCACAGGCCAGGAGTGTGACTGGTCCTCAGCCAATACTCTCCCTGTCCATCCCTGGCCTCCACGGACAGCTGGCCTTGTTCAGACCCATGGAAGAGCCCAGGGCAGGGCAGCCCCACATACGTGCATGTCTGGCTGCGGGTGACCTTCACCTCCTGGGTCAGCTGGGGCGCCTGCAGGGAGCCAGTCAGGGCGGCCCATGAGAGCCGGCAGGACGGTGCGGGGGCGGAAGTGGTGGAGCCCACGGGCCAGGCTCTAGAAAGGCAGGTGGACGCGGCCTGGGAGCCTTCGATCTGGTCCCCAGGCCTGCTGAGGCCACAGAGAGACCCCTACCTGGGAAGCTGGGCCACAGCCAGCGGAGACGACGCTGTGACCCGGACCTGCAGGGTATGAAGAGCCGACAGCCTTAAGGAGAGTGGAGCCCTAAGGTCACCGCTGGCGGCGAGATCGCTCGCCCCGGAGCAGGAAGGAGGCCAAGCCCCGACCCTTGCCGCCCCGGGGGCCGTGGAGCTGTCTGTCCATCTCGGTACTTGGAGCCCAGCCCTCATGGACTGCAGGCGGGAGGGGGGCATATACACCCGGGAGGGCCCCAGTCCTCAGGGCCCCCAACTTAGCCTGCGAGGCTGGCCCCCCGGCCTGACCCGGCTCCCTCCCCAGCACCTGCAGGCCCACAGCTGCTCAGACCAGTGAATTCGAGGCCGCAGGGCCCCGAGGGCGGGCCCAGCCCAATGGCTCTGGTGGACACAGCACCCCGCTAGGCCTGTCCCTGCCGCCAGCCTGTTCCTCCCAGCATTGTTAGTCTCTCCCAAATCGCACATGCTCTTTCATTGTGGGCAACGTGGGAGCTGGCAGAAAGCGTGTAACCTGTCCCCTTGCGACCTTCATACCACCGCTGGCAGGATTTCTGCTTCTGCTTCAAATATGTAGAGCGAGCTGTATATGGAGATAGGTAAACACAGCTTTTTCACAAAACTGACACCACACTGCACTAGTTTTGGGGTGTGTTTTACTTTTTGTTTTGTTTTGTTTACAGTTTTTCCTTTTATCCTCGCAAACCCTTTCCCACTACTGTCGGTCAGTGTTTGCTGAAAGCCTGCCTTGTGCCAGGTGATACTCAGGTGCCGGGGTCCTGCCCCGGCTGATCCAGGGTATTTGAAGCGGGGACGGCATCAGCGACCTATTTATTTAAATATTTTATCAAAGATATAAAGAGTAATAGGATGAGGATAGCTCAGTAGGAAAATTCAGTGGAGAAAAGAGGCTGAGTAGCTTGGTTTACGCGGGAGACCAATAAAACTTCAAGACAAGAAGCTTGCACCACTTACGTAGGCCACAGGCGTCCTTCCGTTCTCCCGAAGGAGAGGAGACACTGAGGCCTCCCCGGTCAGATCTTAGAAGCCCAGGCATAATTAGTAAGCATGGCGGGTTCCGCGCTCCAGATGGAGACTCAACCAGAGTGAGAGAGAGAGCGACATGGGGAGACCAGTATTTCGAGAAACTGATCCCAATTCTTTATTTTCCATGGTCTACTTTTATACACTGAGATGTTATGCAAAAGTCACGCGGGGTCAGCAGTCCTGACTTTTATCAAAGTCAGGTGCTTCATACAAATGTATACAGAGGTCTTAGGGGTGTTACATCATCTTCTGGCCAGGGGGGCCTGCTGACAATTTACGACCCTCTCCTTGTGACAGTGGTCAGTCAACCAGGACACTTATTTCTCCAGGGGTGATTATTCTCAAAACAGACACCACCCAAATAAAGTTACATTCCTATAGGGTGAGGGTGTAGTGGGTTTTAGTTAAGGAAAGAATTTACTTAGCCTAAGGTCTAACGTGATTAATATCAAAGGTCAATACTTATTCCTTCTATATATTCATTAACGTGTGTAAGGGCAGGGATGTGGAGACTTAGCAACAAACGTTGGCTCAACAAATGAAAAACCCTTCACCAACACAATTTCTAATCAGCCCATTATACTTATACTAATGGTTTTCTAACTTTTCTAAGGAACCTGTTTTTAGAAAGTTTAAAGCATCTCGTGCCTCTCACGGTTGGGAGGCTGTGAGCAATCACATGTGGCCGGACAAGCCTGTCAGGCAGGCTAGAGAACCTTCAGAGGAGTTTGTAGGTTAAAACACTCTTATCATGCCCAGGAATTATTATTAACTGGAGCTCTAGGTTAACTCCTTCTCCGAAAGAGGTGGTGGGGGACAGCCCCCCGTAAAGTCAGAGATGTAGGTGAGAGCACAAAGTAGTAAAGTAGGCAGGCTCTGGTTATGGGGGTAGATGCTCGAGGAGTTCCAGGGGGACTCCTGAGGCTCGATCCCGCCTTTGCGTATGTCGAGCCTCCTTCCTCATGACCTTTGTCATGGGCGGAGTACCTCACTCTGGCCCCCAACACTCAGGGGACACATGGTGGTTGAACAAACCCTGGCCTCTCAAGCCTCCAGTCTGGGGGGAGACAAGCGTGGACGCCCACTGCTCGTTGCCTAACAGACGGTCAGCTGCATCCCCTGGAAAGCGGTGCTCCACGGCTGCTCCACCCGGGGCAGGCACCTGCCGTCAGGCTGACAGATTAGGAGGAAACGCAGGTGGTGGGCTGGGCGGGGAAGGGGCCTGGGGAGGGCGAGCTGAGGGTGGCGCTCGTGGCCACGGCGGCGGACCCTCAAGGGCGGTGCTTGCTCTGCACCCCGCGACCTGCCCTGCACGGACTAGCATCTTTCACGTCCACACTGCGGGCCCTGTTATTCCCCCTGCTTTTGCAGCAGGAAGGAGGGGTGGCGGGTGGCAGTGAGGGGTCACTAGCAGGGCACCCCGCATCCAGGCAGCTGCCCTCAGGAGCCACCGTGCCGGAGCATCAGCTGGCTCTTCCTGCCGCTCCAAGGAAATGGATGTGCAAGGGCCGTGTCCGAGGCCGCTTCTCTGAGCTCCCGCCGGGACCGGCGGCTGCGCTTGACTGGAGCGCCCCCTAGTGGCGAGCCGGCCCTCCGGCCTCCCGCTGACGTCCAGCCGGAGTGACGCTCCCAGACCTTCCACCAGGAGTCGGTGGCCTGACATCTCCTCACCTTACAGACGTGAACTCTCCTCTACTCACTAACAAGCAGCCGGAAGGAGGCTGTGTTGGTGGCCAGCGGCGGGCGGACTGAGGGGCGGGACCCAGGCCTCCTGTGCGGAGCTGCCCTGCTTTTGCATCCAGGGCACAGAGGTCAAGGGTCCTGGACCCCGGCCCTCCCTGTGCCATGACCTCGAGACCCACAGTCCCAGGAGCTATGGAGGACGGACAGACAGGCCTGCCCTCTGTGTAGAGTCCTGCGCACCTCCAGGGGTGGGTGGACGACACTTGGCCCGTGCGGAACCCAGGCCCCAAAGAGAGGCTCCCCATGATGTTCTGCCGCACTTCACGTGATTTGACAAAATGCAGAGCTGACTCACAGGGCGCCACGCTTACAGCCCCGTGCCCAGTGTCCCCGAGGTGCCCCTAGGTGCCCCCAGGTGCCCCCATATCCCATGTCCCCAGTGTCCCCGGGGTGCCCCCAGGTGCCCTGAGCCTGGGGCCGTAGCTCCAGACACCCTGCTGTCCAGGCTGGAGGGCCCATCTGGGACGAGCTTGGAGCTGAGAAAGGCCAGCTTGGCCGCAGTGGGTGCTGCTGAGGCCTTGGGAGGTGAGGGGCTTGCCAGGGCCAACGGGCCCCCAGGGGCAACCCTCAGAGGTGGTGGGGAGCAGCAGCCCAGGCCACGCGAGGGGAAGAACCCCTCCTGTCCATGAGTTGTCCTTCCCCGAGCACAGCCCAAGGACTCCACTGAGGCCTCACATGGAGCACCCCAAGCCCAGGGCTGGTGCCGCTCTCTGGGGCGTCCTGGGTTCCAAGGCCTGACGTGGGTTCCTGGACAGGGCAGGACAGCGGTCAGTGCTGACAGCCAGAATCGCGGGCCAGGGAGCGGGCCAGGAAAACACAAAGCGTCCCCGCCTGCCCCTCCTCAGGCAGAAAGCGGGAAAAGCGCGGTCCCCAAGGGGCTGTCCAGGGCAGGGGAAGACAAACCTGAGGCCCCCCAGGGCAGCAGCAGCACCCACCTGCCCATCTGCCCGGCCGTGTGTCAGGGGCTGCTCCTCTCAGCCACAAACACCCTCCACGGGCCCAAGATGTGGGAGCCAGAGCCTCGTTCATGGGCCAGGGTCACGGGCAGCCGGAGACGTGGTACGTCCTGGGCCCACAGGTGGGGGGCGCTGGGGCAGAGAGCTGCCGCCTCCAGCTTGTCCGGGCCCCGCCCCTGCCGGCTCCTCCCAGGCCCTCCCTGGCTACAGGCAGCTGTCCTTGCCTCAGTCCTCACACTCTCTCATCCTGGACTCCATGCCCTTCGGAGAGCGAACAGGGCCTTCAGACCTGGGCCCCTGCTTCCTGAGGAGCCAGGCAACCACGTGGGCCAGGAGTAAGACTCCGGCTTCTTCAGTGACCAGTACTGCCCGCCATCCCAGGGCTGCTTCGCTGGTCCCCACCCCATCCCGTGTGTGAGCCCTGCTCAGGGTCCACGATCACTGGCCCCAGCCCTAGACGCAGGCCTGCCTCCCAGCTCTCCCGGAACGAAAAGGTCTCACCCAGACCCTCCTCCAAGCGTGGAGCTCTGACCTCATTTCCCGGGGCTTCTGGGGATGTGTGCCCCAGTCAGCGTCCACCGGCCTGGAAACCTCCAGCCTGGTCTGTGCCCCCCAAACCAGGGACTTCCCTGGCCTGGAACACCAGCCCTGGCTCCTCTGTTTTCACCGGAATAGTTGAGGGTCCTGCCGGGGCGGCTCCGGCATCACCCGGGCCGCTGAGCGGCGGGCGGGGAGGGGCACTGGGTGTGGGTCTGACAAGTCCCAGGACAGCCTGCAGCCCAGCTGCTGACACACGTGATCCTGGCCCCAGTCACACCTCTGGCCCGACAGGACAGGACAGGATGAAGCAGGGCAGCTCAGACACCACGGCCCCTGCAGGGGTGCTCACTTAACCTAGAGCTGACTCAGCTGACTACCTGACCCCGCTAATAACCTAACCCACCTTACTTCTCAATCCAGCTGACCGCCTACCCAGCTGACCATGTTCCATACCGACTACCTAGCCCTTCTAACTACTTAACCCAGCTGACTACCGATCCAGCTCACCACCTGCCCAGCTGACCATCTGCCGGGTCCCTCT
The DNA here is from genome assembly GCF_055505025.1 of Bos grunniens. Taxonomy (NCBI): domain Eukaryota; kingdom Metazoa; phylum Chordata; class Mammalia; order Artiodactyla; family Bovidae; genus Bos; species Bos grunniens. The sequence goes on along the minus strand of NC_141176.1, from coordinate 93,228,081 downwards.
AGACCAGCGGCTGGCTCCCTGGGTGAGGGTTCTGCTTGTCACAGGGACAGTCCCTGGGCAGCCCCCAGCACGCTCAGACACCACCCATCCCCCACCCCCACCCCCCTGCCATGGAGAACAAGCTGGCTGCATTGTGGATGTGAAGACAGAGCCGTGGGAGCCACACCGACGCCATGAGGTGACTCCAGAGGGGCGTGCAAGGCTCTGCGTGCCTGCGGACGTCTGCCCTCTTGCTCTGTGAGCCTCCGCAGCTGGAGTGGGCTCACCCAGACGACCTTCTCTTTCCCTCTTTCCCTGTCACTTATCTAGGGAAGGTTTCCTGAAAGCGGCGCTGTCCTCGTCCCTGTTTGCTTGTTTACACAGGCGGCTGTTTCCACTGGCCCAGCTCGCACACACGTGCCACTCTGGGTGACAATACACCAGCCCGAGTCTGCTGCTCACGGCGTCTGTCTGTGGCTGCTGGCCGCACTCCCAGGGTGTGCCCTGTGTCTGCTACAGGCTCTTACTTTCCTAATTAATTAAATTGGGGAACATTTCCTGGCTTTCTGGCCCCACAAGATATTCCAGGCTCAGCTTGTGTTTTCCCTGACCCAGTGGGGAGTGGGACAGGTGGGGGCACCCATTCAACAACGACAGCTCACAGGGGAGATTCCAGGCATCACTGAGAAAGCTGAAAAGATGTGCTGTAGGAACATAGAGAGCAAGGGCACCCTCTCCCCACGGAGGAGATGGGGGCCTCCAGGCCAGCCAGCAGGGCAGCTGCGGGTCCAGGTTGGGGACACCACTGTGACCCCAAGGAAGGAAGGAAGGGCAGACAAGCTTCCAGGGGCCTGAGGCTCCAGCTCAGTCTTCCCCTCACACGGGGAGCAGGTGGGCAGCAGGCCCTGAACCCCAAGTCTGCGGCATCCTCAGCTCATGGGTGCCCTGGGAGAGTCCAGAACATACAGCTACTTGCCTGGAAGGCAGCCCTCCCCCCAGAGCCTGAAAACGTTCTTCCTGAGAAACTCGGGCCAGCCTCCCATACCTGGCCTCCCACGCCTGGCCTCTCACACCTGGCCTATCACACCTGACCTCCCACACCTAGCCGCCCACACCTGGCCTCCTATACCTGCCCTCCTCTGCCTGGCCTCCCACGGCTGGCCTCCCACACCTGGCTTCTCCCACCTGACCTCCTATACCTGGCTTCCTATACCTGACCTCTCCTGCCTGGCCTCTCACACCTGGCCTCCCACACCTGGCCCCCCACATGTGGCCTCCCCTGCCTGGCCTCCTCACCTGACACCTGCTCCTTGAGACCCTGGCCTCTCCCCCACAGTGACTCTCACCCAACACTCACCAGCACCTCAGTGGATGACCCATTCGGTGCTTGTGTGACACTTCTGGAACAGGCACTGCCATTCGCTCTGTGCTGTCCATGGCTGGGGCCATGGAGAGGTCAGCACACTGGCCAGGGCCACGCAGCACACGAGCTGGCCAGCAGCTGTGAGGTCGGTTGGGGCCTGACCCTGCCTCCTGTGCTCGTGCCCGTTCACAGCTCGGGAAACTGAGGCAGCCTCCAGGCCTCTCACCAGGGCCTGCAGAGACCCTGGTCCCGCCTCCCTCAGGGGTGTCCCCGCCCCACTCTGGGAGGTTGCCCCATCTTGAGCACACAGGCGCAAGGCTGAGGCTGGTGCTGTGTTCAGGAAGGCTCTGCTGTAGGGCAGCTGAGCGTCCAGAAGGGATGGGGTGGCAGGTGAGGGCCACCAGGAAGGTGCTGGCCACGGGGCTGGCTGAGCCAGGGTGGAGATAGGAGGGGAGACTGCATTCCTGGAGCAAGCGTCAAGGTGGGCTGCGTGGAGACCCCTCCCCCGAGGCACCTGTATCTGAACCCTCGGACCGAAGGGGACATCACCTCACCGGGGACAAGGACTTGGCGGGTGGGATTGAGGCGGGGCTCCTGTTCTGTGGAAGTGGGCCACTGCACCAGCTGGGCCAAGGGAAGGCAAGGGAAGGCTGGCCCGGAGGCAGGCGGGGCCGGAGATGCTGCGCTGTTGGGTGTGGCCCCGAGGTCAGGCCACCCGTGCTGGGAAGAGAGGATCCCTGAAGGTGGCCTTGCAGCTCTCGGAGCCCAGCACAGCCTCGACTGACCCCCAGCTACTAACGGGGAGGCACTGAGTCGATGGAATCTTAAGCTGTGAAGCCTGTGATCAGCCAGAGCTGCTCCCTTGGGGCTGAGCCGTCACCCTGGGGCCTGGCCGGCTACGAGGAGAATGCAGAGTCCAGGGCCGCAGTCCAAGCCAGGACCCTGGAGCCTGCCTGGCGGCTCAGGGCTGAGACATGCTGGACTCTGGCCTGGACAAACATGGGCTCTGCAAGCAGCAGGGGCTGAGTGCAGGACAGGGAGTCCCTACCATGAATCCTGCTTCCCTTCCCGCTCACCACCCCACCCCCACTCCCCACCCCCCCAGCCCCAACTCCCCATCCCCACCCAGGGCTTGTCCCTGACGGACCCACACTTCCTGGCACTTGTGTCTGTGTTTTCCAACTCTGAGCTCTTGAAAAATCCTCTGAACCTGGTGGAAACCTATTGCGGGTGAGTGTCTTTTCCGCAAGCACTAAGGAGCTTCACGCGGGTTGCTGTCCTGCCTTCACCAGCTCGTCCTGCACAGCCCTGCTGGGTTTTAGGAAGCTAGTCATTTGTGCAAATTCCATGCAGCAAGGGGCTTTTCCGATTGTGATCACAGTTTGCAAAGTTGCTGAGTTTCAGCTGACCTTTGGCGCCAGGCCTGGCGTGGAGAGGGCGCTCCACGGCTGTGTGCACGCTTGTGCAGCCGAGGCGTAGCCCCTCCGTGCCAGGTACTTCTCCAGGGGAGCAAAGAGAAGATGTGAAAACAAACGCGCGTCCAGGCCTCCAGCAGCTCACAGCCAACAGGAGCCCCGAGCCTCCTGAGTGCAGTTTACCGCAAACAGCAGTTGCCACAGCAACAGAAAGCAGGCGGCGGGGCCAACAGCACCCCCAGTTTGGCTGCTGAGAGACAGATGTCTGGGAGATCAGGCTACCAACCCTTTCCTCGCTAAAGGGGAAGAAGCTGGATCTTCTGGGAGAGATTTAAGAGGACAGTCTGAAATCCAACAAAAGCAAGGGCTGCGGAAAGAGGCAGGCTGCTGGGCCAGAAGCCAGCCCCCCAAGGCTTTGTTTGTTCTGGCCTCGGCCAGGCTGCGCTTTGCAGCAGGCAGACAGAGGCCAAACCTTTACTGGTCAAACAGCGCATGGGGGCCAAGTTTGCTAGGAGAGAAAACAGTGGCCCGGGGCCAAAGGCGGCTTTTGGGAGCTGTTTTCCACTTTCCCTCCAAGCAGCTGGAGGTCCTGGGGCGGAGGCTCCCGGCAGCATCATGCCTGAGGACTGGGTCCTGACCTGGAGTTGAGGCCCCAGGGAAGCAAGGAAGGGTCTTCCCGTACTAGGACCCCAGGCAAGACTGGGGGTTGGGGTCGGGGAGAGGGAGGCCCGCTGATTCTGTGAGCAGGTGGAGAGGGGAGCTGGGCGCCAGGCCCTCCCGGGATACTCCTCCATGGCCCTCACCTGCCCAGGCCCAGCAGCCCCATCCCGCAGCAGAGGGTGGGTCTCTTCCCATACCTTCGCTCCGGATGGCTGCAGGAGACCCTCCACCAAGGTGCCTGGCCAGGGGCACCACGGCACTAAGCAGTCAGCACTTCACGAGTGGCCTATCGGAACCGTGAGCTTGACCAGGCCGTCTGAGGCAGGGGCGCCACACAGAGGCACAGGCCCTGGTCCTCAGGGTCTTGTGAGGGGTGCCCAGGTGTTGTGATGGGGGAGGACCCAGGCCTGGGCACTGCAGCCAGACATGGCTGGGCCGAGACCCCAGGGAGCTGAAAAGATTGGGCTGAAAGGCCAGGTTGGCCCCGGGTTCCAGACAAGCAAAAGCGAGCCTCCCCACACTGCTTGGGGGGGGGGTGGAGTGGGTGGCGTGCGGACGTCTAAGGATGGAGTCCAGCACACATCCAGGCAGCCGCCCATAGCCCTTTGGGGACACTGCCTGTCCAGGCAGACCCCGCAGAACAAGATGGGCAGGCGGGTCTGGCCCTGAGCCATCTGTTGTTGTTCAGTCGCTCAGTTGTGTCCACCTCCTTGAGACCCCGTGGACTGCAGCACGCCAGGCTTCCCTGTCCTTCACCAATTCTCGGAGCTTGCTCAAACTCACGTCCATTGAGTCGGTGATGCCATCCAACCATCTCATCCTCTGTCATCCTCTTTTCTTCCTGGGTTCTTTCACAGCATCAAGGTCTTTTAGAATGATTTGGCTCTTTGCATCAGGTGGCCAAAGTATTGGAGCTTCAGCTTCAGCATCAGTCCTTCCAGTGAATATTCAGGGTTGATTTCCTTCTGGATTGACTACTTTGATCTCCTTGCATTCCAAGGGACTCTCGCGAGTCTTCTCCAGCACCACAGTTGGAAAGCATCAGCTCTTCAGCACGCAGCCTTCTTTATGGTCCAACTCTCACATTTGTACAACTACTGGAAAAACCAGTTTGACGGTACGGATCTTTGTCGGTACCTATTCTCATTTTTTTCGGAGAAGGCAATGGCACCCCACTCCAGTACTCTTGCCTGGAAAATCCCATGGATGGAGGAGCCTGGTGGGCTGCAGTCCATGGGGTCGCTGAGCGTCAGACGCGACTGAGCGACTTCACTTTCACTTTTCACTTTCATGCATTGGAGGAAATGGCAACCCACTCCAGTGTTCTTGCCTGGAGAATCCCAGGGGTGGGGGAGCCTGGTGGGCTTCCGTCTATGGGGTTGCACAGAGTTGGACACGACTGAAGCGACTTAGCAGTAGCACTCACATTTTTTAAAGTATTTTTTTCACTGGTGTAAGATTATTGAATTAAAATTAAAGAGCAATAAACTGAATGCACCTGAAGTGTGTAATTAGGTTTGGGTGTGCGTTTGAACCCAGAAACCTCACTGTGTCCATCACACACTCTCCAGGACATCCCAGAAGCCAGCTGTCTGCCTGTGGCTACAAATTTTGTACAATAGGAACCACACAGGTGGGCTCTTTTCGGCCCGGCCTCTTTCACTCGGCTTTGTGACTTTGAGACTCTCCTGTCCTTACATGTTTTCTTCCCTTTTTAATTCTGAGTAGCCCTGTGCTCCGTGAGGCAGACGTGTCACCAGATGACAGACATATGGTCTGTTCACGGCTTCAGTGATTCCAAAGGAAGCTTCTTGTTCACACCTTGGTGTGGACACACATTTTGTTTTCTGAGTAAACAGCAAAGGGTGGGATGGTTGGGTGGCAGCTGTGTAGGTTTCTGTCATTTGTTTTTTTCTTAATAGGAGAAGTTTTTAATTGCAACGAAGTCCAATTGATCAATTTTTAAGATTATTTCATGTTTTCTGTGTTCTAAGAAATCTTTGCCTGCCCCAAGCGAAAGACTGTCTCCGGTGTTTCCTTGCAGAAGTTTCATGGTTTTAGAACTTACATTTATGTATAACCTATTTGAGTTTTGTGTGTGTGTGTGTTGTATGAGACAAAGGACATGTCTTTCTCCCTATAAGGACATCCAGTGGATCCAACACTATCTGTTGAAAAAGCTTTCTCTCCCTTTGCGTTGTCTTGGCGCCTTTGTTTAAATGATTTACCGTATACAGCAGGTCTGTTTCTTTTTTAAAGTCATTTTTGAAAGGAAAATTCCAAGACTCTTTTTTCTAAATTTGGTCCTCCGTCCTCCCCCGCACCCTGCCACATTTGACTCACCTCCATCCATTCTGTTTGTCTCAAACTTTCCTTAAATAATTAAATATATATCTACCATACAACCCACAACTGCTCTCTGGGGTTATCCTGGAGTAACAAAAATTTGCATTCACAAAAAAGTCTATACTCAAATGTTCACAGCAGCCTTACCTGTGACAGCTAAAGCCCAGAAACACCTACGTGTCCTTCCGTGGTTAAACAAGTCCTGGCCCATCCTGGAAGCAGTGTATTGCAATTACGTTATGCTCCTGAAATGACAAATTATTGTGATGGAGAAGAAGCCAAGGGCTGGGGAGGGACAACATGAAGGAGTCCTCTGCGGGGACGGGAGTTTCACGTCCTGAACACGGCCTTAGGGTCTACACGTTGTGGGACCCCTGCACGAGACACCCAAAGGAACGCACAATCCTGCAGAGACTGGTGACCCTGTGAGCGCCTCAGACTAGTAGCTGTGTTGACTGTGCTAGCTAGTCTAGTTAATGGTGTTAGCTGTCCTAAATAGCCTAGTAACAGTGTTGCCTGTGCTAACTAGTCCAGTTAATGGTGCTACCTGTGCTAACTAGTCTAATGGCGCTAACTAGTATAGTTACTTGTGTTACCTGCACTAACTAGTCTAGTTAACAATGTTAACTACATAAAGCTCCTGGTTTTGAACATTTAGTCTTGTCATGTAAGTTTCCACCATCTGTGGAAACCCAGCCATGGGTACGTGGGACCTCTCTGTACCATTGTGCAACTTCTTATGAAGCGGTGATTCATTCAAAAGACAAAACTAGAAATATAAATACTTAGAAATAAATCTGACAAAAGTTATACACAAGACCCATAGGGTTAGAATGTAAAAACATTGCTGAGAGAAATTAAATAAGACCTAAATAAATAAAGAAACGTTGAGGTCATGGAGTGGAAGATTCAATATTGTCAGAATCATCAAGAGGCCAATCTCCCCAAATTAATCTGCAGAATCAGCACAAATCAAAGCCCTAGCATGTTTTTAGTAGAAATTAACATTCAAGCTAATTCTAAAATTTGTATAGAAATGTATAGGACCAGCGCAAGCATGAAAACGAACAAGGATGGAGAATTTATATTGCATGATTTCAAGATTATTTTAAGTAACGCTGATCAAGAGTGATATATCATGGTTATAACAGACCAACAGATGAACTGGATAGAGCAGATTCCAGAAACAGACCTGCTCAGATGCAGTCAGCTGACTTGACAAAGGTGCCCATGCAATTCAAGGGGAAAAAAATCATCTTTCCAGAAATGACTCTGGGTCACCTGGATGTTCATCTGCAACAAAACAAAGAAAATCCCTTAAAACTCTTGCCTCATTCCAAAAAAATATAATACAAAAATTCACATGAAATTAACAAATATCCTAGAGGGGATGGTGGGGTGGACGGAGTGGGGGTGGGGGAGGCGGACGGCGGGGCAGGACGGGGGAGGCAGACGGGGGAGGAGGATGGCGGGGCAGAGGGCGAGGCGGACGGGGGAGGAGGACGGCGGGGTGGACGGCGAGGCGGACCGGGGAGGAAGACAGAGAGGCGGACGGGGGAGGAGAATGGAGAGGCGGACGAGAGAGGCGGACGGCCGGGCAGACAGGGGAGGAGGACGGAGAGGAGGACGGAGAGGAGGACCGAGAGGCAGACAGGGGAGGAGGACGGGGAGGCAGACGAGGGAGGCGGAAGGGGGAGGAGGACGAGGAGGCGGACGAGGGAGGCGGACGGGGAGGCGGACGGCGGGGCAGACGGGAGGAGGACGAGGAGGACAGAGAGGCGGACGGGGGCGGAGGACGAGGGAGGCGGACGGGGGAGGTGGACGAGGGAGGCGGACGGGGGAGGAGGACGGAGAGGCGGACGAGAGAGGCGGACGGGGGAGGCGGACGGCGGGGCAGACAGGGGAGGAGGACGGAGAGGAGGACAGAGAGGCAGACAGGGGAGGAGGACGGGGAGGCAGACGAGGGAGGTGGACGAGGGAGGCGGAAGGCGGAGGAGGACGAGGAGGCGGACGAGGGAGGCGGACGGGGAGGCGGACGGGGAGGCGGACGGGGAGGCGGACGGCGGGGCAGACGGGAGGAAGACGAGGAGGAGGACGGAGAGGCGGACGGGGGCGGAGGACGAGGGAGGCGGACGGGGGAGGAGGACGAGGGAGGCGGACGGGGGAGGTGGACCAGGAAGGCGGACGGGGGAGGAGGACGGAGAGGCGGATGAGGGAGGCGGACGGGGGAGGCGGACGGTGGGGCAGACAGGGGAGGAGGATGGAGAGGAGGACCGAGAGGCAGACAGGGGAGGAGGACAGGGAGGAGGACGAGGGAGGTGGACGAGAGAGGCGGAAGGGGGAGGAGGACGAGGAGGCGGACGAGGGAGGCGGACAGGGAGGCGGATGGGGAGGTGGACGGCGGGGCAGATGGGAGGAGGACGAGGAGGAGGATGGAGAGGCGGACGGGGGCGGAGGACGAGGGAGGCGGACGGGGGAGGTGGACGAGGGAGGTCGACGGGGGAGGAGGACGGGGAGGCGGACGGGGGAGGAGGACGGCGAGGCGGACGGGGGAGGAGGACGGGGAGGCGGACGGGATGCGGACAGCGAGGTGGAGATGCAGGAGTGCCTGCCTGCTCCCAGGAAAGAAAGCTGGTCTCTTCCGGGCACTCGCGAGGTGACTCTTTAGGAGACGACATTCCTTTCCCAATCCTGTAAGGAGTCGCAATCCCCACCACTCGCCCTGCTGGACCATGTGAACCGTCAATAACGCGACTTTGACGCAAGACCCTTTGTCTCGCTTATCCAGCTGTACTCTGACCTCCGAGGGGCAGAATGTCCTCAGAGATTCTGAAAGACTGTCTGCTGAGTTACAATCCTCAGGGTGGCTCAGATAAAATTTTCCACTTCTTTTTTAGATTGACCCCTGATTAGGGGAGCAGGGCCTGCAGGCCAGGGTCCCAAGCATCTCTGTGGTCTGGGAGGAGGACTGAACTTCTCTCTTGGCTGAGATGCTGCTGCTGGCCCTGCCTGCTGGAGCCCCTCCACCCCACTAGTGTGGCCAGGGCTTAGATTCTTCTGACCTTGGCCCAAACCCCAGCCTCCCAAGGTAGGGCTCTGGACATCTCCTTAATCAAACACAGCCGTGCCCTTGGCCTCGGGCCCTTTTCCTTCCTGGACAGAACAGTGGGGCATGGTGACCCAGGGGCGTGACAGTCAGCACCAGCACCAGAGGTCCCAGAGCGAAGTGGACCTGGGACCCTTGAGGGGCAGCTGGGCGTTGGGGCTCCTAAGGAGGCTGGAGAGGAGCTCATAATCGCATCCTGGGGTCACGACCCATGGGGGTGCACAGGCCCTCTGTGTCCATCACAGGCGAGGAGGCCCAGAGCCTGCCCGGTCTCCCTGGCCTCCGCCCCCCGGTCCCCCTTCTCCTGGGGACTCAGCTCCAGGCTCCACCCTCAGCTCCAGCCTCTGTTCTCACTCAGCTGGACCCCCACCCCGTGATGGATGCCCCCCAGGCCACCCCCCAGTGGACGGCACCCTGGCCCAGGCCACTCCCCCTGCATGAAGACCCCCGTTCCCCGGCTCAGTCCCTGAACAAGCCCATAGAAGCCCCACACACAGGTCAGGGATGTGCTCTTCCTCCCTGTGGTCTGCCGGGATGCTGCTCCATGAGGCCTTCTGGCCGGGAAGACGAGACACGTGGCCAGCGAGTAAGAGGGCACACAGAAATTCCACTTTTGCTCTCGCTGATGGGCCACATTTGGAGCAAGGGTTTCACAACAGCTGGAGGAATGCAGTGCCTCCTGTTCCGGGACCTCCAGGGTCTTGTGGCTTTTACCGCAGTCAGACATCCTTTTACCAGGAAGAGGGGGTCTGTATGGGCATGCCAGGAGCCGCCCAGGCCAGGGCTCAGGCTCAGGAATGCTCACTGGAGACCTGGCCTGGGATGCTGACAGAGCTGGGCTTGGAAGTGGCCGCGTGTTGGGCGTGGAAGGCCGCTGCCCACCAGAAATGAGGACAGAAGGCCGAGGGCTGGCGCCCAGGTCTGCTTGGCTGGGGTTTGCATGTGGTGCTGAGCTTGGCCTCAGGGACTGGAAACTCTGGCAAACATAGACGTGACTGAGTCTCCTTAGTCATCCCATGGTTGCTGCTGTTTCACTGGAGCAGGGATAGCCACTGGGCACTAGTGCTCCCCCAACACAAATGCTCCCCAGCATAACTGCTCCCAAGCACGAGTGCTCCCCCCAATGAGTGCTCCCCCCAATGAGTGCAGCCCAGCATGAGTGCTCCCCCAAGAAGTGCTCCCCAGCATGACTGCTCCCAAGCACGAGTACTCCCCAGCACGAGTGCTCTGAGTGCTCCCCAACGAGTACAGCCCAGTATGAGTGCTCCCCCAATGAGTGCTTCCCCCAATGAGTACTCCCCAATGAATGCTCCCCAGCACGAGTGCTCCCCCAATGAATGCTCCCCAGCATGAGTGCTCCCCAGCATGAGTGCTCCCCCCAATGAGTGCAGCCCAGCACGAGTGCTCCCCCAACAAGTGCTCCCCAGCATGACTGCTCCCAAGCATGAGTGCTCCCCAGCATGAGTGCTCCGAGTGCTCCCCAACAAGTGCAGCCCAGCATGAGTGCTCCCCAATGAGTGCTTCCCCCAACGAGTGCTCCCCCCAATGAGTGCTCCCCAGCGTGAGTGCTCCCCCCAATGAGTGCTCCCCAGCATGAGTGCGCCCCCAATGAGCAGGCGACCACCCTGCACAGGAGGGCCACCTGTGGCAGGATGGAGGGCTTCCTCCAAGCTGGACTCCTGGGGGTGGAGTAGGAGGGGGTCTGGGGAGAATGCCCATCCCTTGTCCTGGAGCTTAAGTCCAGATTCAAGAAACCCAACCCCGGGAAGGGAAGGGAAAGGAAGGGAAGGGTGCAGGCAGGTGGGATGGAGGGACTGGGGTCTGGAGAGAGCTCAGTGGCTTCCTGCCGAGCCTCTGGTCGGCCAGAGCCCTCGCTCCACCCTTCGGCCTGGATGGCAGGTGCCTGTGATGCCTGCCCACTCAAGGACTCAAGGGCCCCCTTCTTGAGTGAAGCCCCAGGGGACAGTCGCCCCACAGGTGCAGTGTGCCGCAGTCATCAGCCAGGACAGCCAGGTGAAGCAGAGCGAGCTCTGACCTTGCTCTGATCGTGTCCCAGGAGGCCGGAGGCTCAGAGGCAACTCCTGGGGAGACTCCAGGTGGTCTTCAGACTTGGAGGAGCAGATTCCACAGGCAGCGTCTGCAAGAGCCTCAGCCTCTGGGCCGATCTGGTCCCCAAAGACCCTGACATGGCAGCAAAACAAGAGCGAGGGCCGAACTGGATCCCATCTGCTAACTGTAGACCTCAGGAACTGCCCGTGTGAGGATGGGCTCGCCCAGAAACACAGCTCCTTCTTTTACGTGTATTTTATTGATGTAAAATGTACCGAGCACACGATTAACTACTTGAAGGTGTATCAGCTCACTTCAGTTCAGTCGCTCAGCCGTATCCGAGTCTTTGCGACCCCATGAATCCCAGCAAGCCAGGCCTCCCTGTCCATCACCAACTCCCAGAGTTCACTCAAACTCATGTCCATCGAGTCAGTGCTTCCACTCAGCCATCCCATCCTCTGTCGTCCCCTTCTCCTCCTGCCCTCAAAGCCTCCCAGCATCAGGGTCTTTTCCAATGAGTCAGCTCTTTGTATGAGGTGGCCAAAGTACCGGAGTCTCAGCTTTAACCTCAGTCCTTCCAGTGAACACCCAGGGCTGATCCCCTGTAGGATGGACGGGTTGGGTGTCCTTGCAATCCACCAGTGGCATTTAGTGCATTTACAGTGTCTATAACCACTACTTCTCTCCGCTTCTCTTTAGTTCTAAAAATTTTTCAAAATGTTCACCCCAGAAAAATACCCCCAAACCATTAAGTAACCCCTGCCCCTCCCACTTGTCAGCCCCAGGCACCACCAGGCTGTGTCCGTCTCTAAGGCCTTTCCATCTTTGGACATTTCATGTAAAAGGAAGCTCACACCTTATGAGCGTTCGTGTCTAAATCCTCCCACTGAGCGTAATGTTCTCAGGGTTCATACAGCTGCACTGTTTGTATATTCAGTGGAAACTGTACTTTGAGTTTTGAATTTTGACCTTCTCTGGGCTGGTGATGACGCGCTCTTGAGGCTGGGCAGGGGCGGATGCCCTATTTCCCCAAGGTCACGAGGGCAAATGGCCCACACACTTGCAGGCACTCTGTACAGACGGCCACTCTGATTTTCACTTTCAGTACAGTGTTCAGTAAATCACATGAACTCTTCAACACTTTATTATGAAATAGACTTTAGTGTCCTGAGCATGTTTGAGGTAGGCCAGGCCAAGCCACCAAGTAGGTAAGGTGTATTAAACGCATTTTTGACTTAAATATTTTCGCTCACGATAGGTTTACTGGGACACAGTCCCCACTCTAAGTCAAGGAACAGCTGTGTGTATCTAAATACACACACACACAGACACACACACACACTGCATTCCTTTATCCATTCATCTAATGAAAAGCATTTGAATGGTTTTCATGTGTTGGGTATCTTAAATACATTTCAATGAACATGGGGTTTCTTTTGAATTAACTTTACTTTTTCAGTGTAGGTGTTTGCAGCTAATACGTTTCCCTCTGAGCACTGTTATTGCTGCACCCTTAAGCTCTGCTATGTTGTGTTTCCTTTTCCATCTTCTCTAAGTGTTTCCTTTCCAATACTTTGGCCACCTGATGCAAAGAGCTGACTCCTTGGAAAAGATCCTGATGCTGGGAAAGGCTGACGGCAGGAGGAGAAGGGGGCGAAAGAGGATGAGATGGTGGAATAGCATCACTGACTCGGTGGACATGAGTTTGAGAAACTCCAGGAGATAATGAAGGACAGGGAAGCTTGGCATGCTGCAGTCCGTGGGGTTGCAAATGGCTTGACACAACTGAGCGACTGAACAGTATCTTCTCAGAGGAGTTTTCCAGTTTCCCTCACGGTTTCTTCTTTGATCCATTGACCGTTTACGTTATCTGCTTTCTATGTGTTTGCAAATTTTCCAGTTTTCCTTCTGTTGTTGATTTACAGTTTCATTCCATTGTGACCAGAGAAGATGGTGTGTATGAGTTCAATCTTTTTAAATGTCCTGAGAACCGTCTTGGGCCTGACAGCGTCTCTCCTGGGGACCGTCTCACATGCGGCCTGTGCGTCTGCTGGTTCTCTGAGGGCTCCTGTGGTCTGGTCCAGCTGGTTGACAGTGCGGTCAAAGTCCTCTGTTTCTTTCTTGATCCTCTTTCCAGTGTTCCTTCTATTATTGAAAGTGAATAATACTCTTCATCTATTTAACAAATGTTTGTTCATCAAACAGTTATCAATTCAGTAAATGAATTCACAGTGAGTCACATGTATGGTCAATGAAACATTCAGAGAGCAACTATCGATTCATCTATGGAACAATGCCTGTTGCCCACAATACAGTGTGCAGGAAATACAAAAACAGATGGCCTACGGCTCAGGCCAGTCAGTAGAGATGACCTGTCCGCTGGCAGCTGTACCACAGGGCACAAGGTCCTAAGGGTTGTGAGACGCGCCAGTGACCAGCACTGCAAGTTTAAGGATCTTTCAAACCCAACAAGGGATCCCTTATGGTCGGGAGCAGATTCAGCTGAGAGCTGGCCCTGAGCTGACGTTGAGGACGAGTCCACACTGGTGATGGAGAGCAGCTGTGTGGCTGAAGGGACGCTCAGGGGACAGGGAGCTTTGCTAAGGCCTGCTGTTCCCCTCTGTTCCTGGGTTAGTCACATCTCGCGGAGGAAAGGACAAGAACACGCAGAAGGAGCACGTCATGATGACCGCAGGCTCCCTGGTGACAGCAGCTTCACCGGAAGCATTGCCACTTGCTCGGGGCTTGAGGCACCAGGGCCGTGGTCAGGACGGTCACTGCTGGCAGCATCCTCTCCACCAACGCGGAGCCCGTCCCGCCTCTCTCTGGACAGCCGGCTGCTGCCTCCTTGGTTCCCAATCAGTGGCGCCGGGGCGGACCCGGGCCCACCTTGGTGCCCCCAGCCCGGCCCAGCTGCGGGAGGGCAGTGCGCCCTGGCCTCCCGGCCTGGCCAGGCCTCCTGCACAGCAGGCGGGCAGCCCAGCGGATGGAGATGCGCTCCAGGGTAAATGGCGGGTCAGGTTGTGTGGCTCAGGACGGCAGTGCAGCCACAGAAACAAAGGGCCAGTGTCCCGAGGGAATTAGGAGGCCTAATCCTGCCACATCCACCTGGGAATTAGCCCTTCGCTGCTCACAGGGGTGGCCACATGGGGCCGTGAAAGAAGCCACCTGTTCCTGCAGGCTAGTGACTCGCCTCCGGAGAAGCCAGCTACCCACCCTCAGAGCAAGTTTGATAAGATGTTCTGAACCTGACTGCATAACATAGGCTGAAATGACATACTTGTTTCCAGACAAATGTTAAGAAAAGTCTGTAAGCCCATTTTAAGACCTCTAGAAGGAGATTTGCTGGGCGCAGCTCTGTGTATGAAAGTGACACAGAGCAGCTCAAACATGAGCCCAGAGCCGTCCCCGCGGGGGCTGGGCTCAGCACCCAGGTGCGGGACCGGCACCTGCCTGGCCGACGTCCCCCAGCCAGAGGCCAGCAGGACCAGCCGTGAGAAGTGACGCAAAACCTCATCCAGGAATGAGTGAAAGAAAACAGGCGAGCAGTTCCAGGTGAGCTTCCTGGTCCTGTTGTATTGGCACTGAGGTGTGGCATGTGTATACGACTATTTTAGCTAAAAACGTAGTGAGATAATTGTGCTTTCCTGGTGGCTCAAATAGTGAAGAATCTGCCTGTCCTGTGGGAGACCCAGGTTTGATCCCTGGGTTGGGAAGATCCCCTGGAGAAGAAAATGGTTACCCACTCCAGTGTTCTTGCCTGGAGAGTCCCATGGACAGAGGAGCCTGGCGGGCTAGTCCATGGGGTCTCACAGAGCCTGACGCCAGTGAATAACTAGCGCACTAATGAGATACTTGGATCACAAAAGACAATGTAACACTTCTGGTTCCCCGTCAGCAGTGTCTCACCCAGAAGGCAGGTCTCACCCCAGCCTGGCGAGCCTGCATGAGGGGAGGGTGCTGGGTCATCCCGACCACAAAGGGCTGACGTGCAAAATTCCGGGGGCACGCAGCAGCCTGTGCAGGGAGGACCAGGTCCTACAGAGGAACCCCACGATGAGCTCGGGATTGCTGCCAGCGACCCCGGAAATGCACAGGAAACCGGGTGCTGCTCTACTTCCGGTCAATGGTTTAAAGCGAGGACTTGGGGCCAGGACCTGAGGTGCAGCATATGGCAGGAGATGCTGGGACGGTGGGCCTCCTTCCCGCTCTGGGAAGGCAAGCTGGCAAGATGTGAGGAGGGATGTGGAAACTCCGTGCCTCTCAACACATCCAACCCCATAAGGAAGTGGCAAGAGGACAGATGCTAAAGCTATGTGCTTGCAAACAGAAAACCGCCCCAAACGTCCAGCAACAGGCGGTTCAAGGCTCATTATTTTATCACTGACAACTGGTAATGTGTACATTTGTAAAGAGGTGCCCAGAACACCTTATCTGAGGAAAGTCGGAGCACTAGTGTGTGAGCAAGACTGAAGTTGTGTAGATGTGTGTGCATATGTGGCTAAGTGTGTGAGAAACAAGGAGAACCCAAAATAGGTAAGGCTGGTTTTAAAAAGTGAGCAACACTGTGTCTTTCAATATTTTCATAATAAAATAAAATTATCTTTTTTATTGACTTACAAGGTTAAAGCCAACGTTACTTCATCTAGTCAGTAATCCCATTTTTTAGAAGAGGAAACGTGCAGCTCAGACCACAGATGAATGAGCCAGAGTGAAAACTCACATCTGTAATTCAGCACCTTGATCAACTCACCAAGCACAGAAAGCATACCTGTCTGCACTCACCAGGCTGAGGCCAGGCTCCGGCTCAGTTAAGCCTCCCCCACCCCAGCAACGGACACAGAACGTCACCTTCTGCAGCGTGGCTGAGCTCCTAACTGTGTCACCCTCGCGGAATGGAGCCTGGTGTGGGGAAGAGTAAGAAGCCCAGCGGGGGCGGCGCTGCAGGAGGGGCCGCTTCTAACCACAGGGCCTCCTCTGCCCCAGGCTCTCTTTGCAGCAGGGTCACACCTCAAAACAGGGAAGGGACAGGTTGGTGGATGAGGTGGACAGGTGAGTGGACAGAGTGGACAGGTGAGTGGACAGGTGGGTGGTCAGGGGTGGACAGCTGGGTGGATGGCAGGGGCAACGGTGGATGAGGTGGACAGCTGGGTGGACAGAGTGGACAGGTGGATGGACAGCTGGGTGCACAGGATGCTGCCTGCGGCCAGAGGCCCCTGCTCCTTCTTCGGTCTCCCTCAGATCCCACGCCTGCATCACCCCCATCTCCCTTGCAGGAGGGAGAAACCCAGCAGCCTCCTACCATCGAGTAGTCAGTCAGTGCACACCAGTGGGTGAAATCCCACATTCACTCGAGAA
The DNA here is from genome assembly GCF_055505025.1 of Bos grunniens. Classification (NCBI taxonomy): domain Eukaryota; kingdom Metazoa; phylum Chordata; class Mammalia; order Artiodactyla; family Bovidae; genus Bos; species Bos grunniens. The sequence continues at coordinate 93,211,805 of NC_141176.1, read as the reverse complement.
TAAAGACAGTGACAAACGTCAAGTGGATTTACCGCTCCGGGCTGACCCTCTCTTGGTGAGCTCCATCTGCAGACTGGCTGACCGCTGGCCCCGAGAGGTGGTGGTCACACAAAGGCGGCCTTACAGGGACTTTAACAGACAGTGACTGCGGAGCAGGCAGTCCCAGCAGGGCTGCAGAGGAGGCAGGGCCAGGCTCCTCCAGGAGGAGCCTGTGAGGCTTCCTGGAGGAGGTGGATGAGAGAGTTGAGGGGGAGACTCACATTGCATTTTGTGTAGTTTTTTTTAAGCAGTAAAAACTAAAAGAGAAAATCTCTCATGTCCGCACTTTAAAATTTAATCAGATAAAGCCTTTACTAAGCTGCGGCTGCGCAGCTCCGCCCTTTGGAGTAGGGCGGCGGGGGGTGCCTCAGCCACAAAGGGGAGCGAAGGAGAAGCAGGGGACAGGGCACCCTGTGGGACAGGGTTGCCTCACAGTGAGCAAAAGCGCAGGCCTCCAGTCTGCTTACCCAGAGCCAGAGGGGGTGAGGGGCAAAACACTGAGACACAGCCTCCTGGCGGGAGGACGCGGGCACACCCACCGTTTGGCGCCACGTCAGTCAGTTCAGTCACTCAGTCGTGTCCGACTCTTTGCGACCCCAAGAATCGCAGCAGGCCAGGCCTCCCTGTCCATCACCAACTCCCGGAGTTTACTCAAACTCATGTCCACTGAGTTGGTGATGCCATCCAACCATCTCATCCTCTGTTGTCCCCTTCTCCTCCCGCCATCAGGGTCTTTTCCAGTGAGTCAGCTCTTCGCATCAGGAGGCCAGAGTACCGGAGTTTCAGCTTCAACATCAGTCCTTCCAATGAATATTCAGGACTGATTTCCTTTAGGATGGACTGGTTGGATCTCCTTGCTGCCCCAGGGACTCTCAAGAGTCTTCTGCAACAGGCGCAGGGTCAGCCTCAGTCAAGGCCCGGACACAGGCACTTACCAGCTGTGCGGTTTCAGTCTGGTCGCCCACCCACCACTGAGGGCTGCTCGCAGCTCAGCCAGAGACCCCAGGCCTCCCCATGACAGGTGGAAAGGGGTTCTCTGTCCTGCAGGAACCCCTTGGGGTCAGCTCCCAGGCCCAAGTTTAAACCAAGGCGGAGGTGGGATTGGCTGCAGAGGCTCTAAGATGAACCAGATGCAGTTTTAAACACTCGGCCTCAGAGCGCTAGAAATATTTGGGATGATCTCTGAAATTTATCAAGCACTTGCTACGAGCCAGGAACTAAATACACACATTCCACACGCTGCTCTGCTGGGCCACAACGACCCTGCAGAGCTCAGGAGGCCAGGGCGCATCCTCCGCCCACCTTGGTCATGAAAGGGTGAGCTGACAATGACCCTGCAGAGCTCAGGAGGTCTGGGCACGCCCTCCAAGCCACGGCCAAAGTGGGTGCTGACCTGGTGGCCTTGGGAGCCGTTGTCTCTTAGGGCTCAGAGATGACCCTCCAGGAGAAGGAGTGAGCTCAGGCATGTCAGGATGGTCCTCGAAGGTCCGTATGAGGATTAATGACAAGCTAGCACAGCCTGAACCGGCAGCTGCCAGTGGAGAGTGCCCGTCCGCGTGACAGGCAGTGGGCCGGACACCACACCCCTGCAAGCCCTGCGCTGAGGCCCTGGGGCAGCTGGGCCTCCAGGTCTGGGCAAAAGCCAGCCTGCTCCAGCCTGGGGCCGAGAACTTCCTTCCACGCGCTTTTCTGGGACAGGCTTCGGCAGAGCTTCTGTCCTCAGGACACTCTGGGTGGAAGGTTCTCACCGCTGTGATTTCAGGACCCTCCCGCGTTCAGAGCCCGTTTCCTGCCTGAATCCGAGCTGTGTCGACTGGGCCCTCCGCCCACCCTGCCAGGCCCCAGGGCCATGCAGGTGGTCACACTCCCAGCACCGGCCAAGGCGGCTTCTGCAGAGAAGGTCGGCAGCTGCTGCACTGGCCCAAGCTGCTTCCTCAGAGAGAACCTCCTCAGGACCACCCACGTGTGACGCCCACACTTACCTGTCCTCCAGGTGGCAGGACGATGCCCACCAGACCGGGGGCTCTGGCCCATGCTGCCCCTCCAGTCTTGCGTCTTGCTGGGCTCCCTTTTCTTCTCCTCCTCTTTCACCCCACGCGCTGGGGAGTCACTGCAGGGTGAGGTCCACGCAGCCATCTGGTTCCTGGGGCAGCGGGGTGGAGAGATGGAACCAGGGTCAGCCTTGGCCACCGCGCCACTAGAGGCAACAGATGGAGCAGCTGTGTCCCCTGCCCTCAGGTCGGAGCGCGGCAGCCTCTCGATTCCTGTCTGGGGAACAACACGGCCCTCAGGCCATCGAGTTCACTCAGTGAGTGAGGGCTTCCCCGGGGCTCAGCGGGTCGAGTCCTCCTGCAATGCAGCAGACACAGGTGATGGATCCCTGGGTCAGGAAGATCCCCCAGAGAAGGAAATGGCAACCCACTCCAGTATTCTTGCCTGGAGAATCCCATGGACAGAGGAGCCTGGCGGGCTACAGTCCGTGGGGTCGCAAGAGTCAGACACAACTGAGCGACTAAGCACGAAGTGACAGTTGAGATGATTTTTGATGACTGCATCTAGAGGAAGAGGAAACAAAGACCGGTTTCGAAACCCCGTCTGCGCAGTCCGCCAAGCTCGGGCGGCCTTAGGCGTGCCTGTCCTGAAGTCCTCCCTTGGGGACGGAATCCTGCCGCTAGCCTGGCTCTGCCCTCCAGAGACGTTCCAAGCATGACCGATGCGTCTGTGAGCTCTGCTGTGCAGCGTCCAGGTTTCACAAGCACTGTCTCTGCAGCGTCAGGAGGGTGTTGAGAGAGCCGGCCGTGCGGCATCGCCACCCCTCTAGTACCTGCTTCAGAGCTCCAGGTGGAATGAACCTCAGCACACGCCCGAAACTTCCGGACGGTGGCTGCCCACCCACATCTACCCACCGACGGCCCCCACGGTCTTCCGTCTCCTGGGGTTTTACTTCCTAGGAAACCGCTGTCTATGATTTGGAACCACAATTGCAGAGGAAAGTCACAGAAACATGGCAGGATTATCTAATTTGCTTGCCAAGGACATGCTGCTCTTCTAAAATCCTCTTGTAGTTTTCTGCAAGCCAGTCACAGCCAAAATGTCAAAGTCCGTCTGAACAGTATGAGAAGGACAGACCGGTGGGGACTTGAAGCTGTCCCTCTGGGCGGCCAGCTTTGTGGCGCTCTGAACCGGGCAAGGACTGAAAGTGTGATTAGGACACAGGACCCGCTCTGAGCAGAGATGCTCTGAGCTGTGCTTTCACAGGAGCGGGGCCTCTGATCACGGAGGGACTCAGGCAGATGGCTCCCGAGACGCAGCCATAATAAGGAACTGACTTCTAATCAGCCAAGAAGTCACTGCCCGCAGCGCACATGTAATGCACTCCAGATGCCGCTGGCACCGCCGGGCGCCAGGACTGAAGGTCAGTCCATTCGCAAGGGTCGTGCGGGCAGCCAGCCCCTAACCCTATCCCTGCCCCCTCCAGCCTTCCCTCCGGCTCCTTCACCCACCACAGGACAGCCTTCTTTCCAACTTCAGCGTCTGCTTGAACCAAGCATGAATTCTCCTTCCACTGAACACATCACACAGAACCAGGTACAGACACAGTGAGAGGCATTAAGAAAATATGCTCTGCTTACTTCGTTGATCCAGAGGTGGACGCCTTTGGCCCTCTGTGCGCCAGGAGTCCCAGGCTGGTGGGAAAGGAAGGCTGACCTGCTGTCTCACCCACACGCAGCCCATGGCCGCGTCCCTGCTGGGCAGAGCAGGGCCCGAGGCTTCTCGTGGCCTCTGCTGGCTGGGGGCACAGAGTGCAGCGCTGAGGCCTGGGCCAGAGGCAGGCTGGGCCCTGCGGCTCCTGCACCCGGCCCTCATCAGGACACAAGCTCAGGTGAGGCCACTGCGGGTGTTTCCTCATCCATGCACGTGCCCCGGGGGACACACAAGGGTCGTTAGGTGCCGGGAACTGTCAATGGGACGTGCGCCTGCCTGTCGCCTCCACCACTGTGTGTCCCGGTCATCCCAGGAACAGCCCGAGTCTGAGAAATGAAGCCACGTAGAGAGACTGTCCTGTGAGCCTGAGCAGATATCAGGGGACCGACCGCCACTGCAGGGCTGGCTGGCAGCCTGTCTACGTCCAGGGAAGCAGAGGACAGTGTGCTGAGCAGGCAGCTGTGGTCCCGTGACGACCCAGTCCCCCCGAACGCCCGCCTGATCCTGGAGCGGGTGGCTGGGCCGAACTCAACCCGTCCTCCTGACATCTGACCACACTCCTTGGGGCCCAGAGAGACGGCACCCAATTGGCATTCAGACCAGCTGGGCAGATGGCTCTCCTGGAAGGAGGGACTGAAATAAGAAAAACCTGAATGGACTGGCTTAGAAAGACGGAGGAGACAGAGGGAAGAATCAGTGACTGGACAGCTGAGCCAATAAGAACCACCAAGTCTGAACAACAGAGAGAAACCAGACCCGAAACCAAACCTCTCAGAATGTCAGGGACTGCAGGGCCACAGCTTCACGTCGTAGGATCCTGGAGGAGACGAGCGTGAAGACAGAGCTGGAAATGCTAAAGAAAACATAAATAAGGACAGAAACAGCTGAGATTCTGCAAAAGGCCTTAAACCCACAAAATTAAGCTGAAAAAACAAATTCCAAAATGGGGAAATCCACACCAAAAAAACAGCAAAGTCAAACTTCTGAAAGCTGAAGACAAAATGAAATGATGTTTTAAGCATTTAAATCAACAAATTCAGAAAACCACTCACATTACAACATCGTCTCATGAGGAAGCAAGAAAACCGAAAGGGCAGAGCCTGGCATTCTCAGACACTAAAGGAAGGGTCGGCCTAGAGGCCTGTATCTGCAACAACAGCTTCAGGTTGAGGGGAAACCAGAGCATCTCAGCTGAAGGGAAGCTGAGAAGACACGATGCAGAAATCCTTCACTGGCACAAGCAGAGAGTCCAGCAACGTGCGGGGTCACATCACGCCGGGAACAACTGAAGTTCACTCTTGGGATGTGAAGCTGTTTCACTGTTTTTAAATCATCCAGTGTAGTTCACCGTATTAACGGACCAAAGAAGGAAAATTACATGGTCCTGTCAGTAGGGGACACACACAGAAAACCATGACAGCAATCGGCACCTGTGCACGCGTGGTGAGACAAGCACCAGGAGGAACATCATGGACTGGGCGGGGTGGCCTGAGCCAAGCCCAACATAAAAAAAATCATCTGTCTGTATGTATCAGTAGAAATACACCTACATGTATATGATCAAGTCATTTTCAACAAAGGTGCCCAGATAACTCATTGAAGACAGGAACACCTCTTAGCAACTGTTGCTACGACAGCTGGATATTCACGTGGAGAAAAAAAAATCAGCATTGACCCTTGCCACACTGCACGCAAAAACTAACTCAAAGTGGATCTTAGCCCTAAATGCTAAATTAAAAACTATGCAGGATTTCCAGGAGAAAAATGTGTAGTTTGGGTATACACAAAGATTGCTTTGGATCCTAAATGTACGAGCCATGAAAGAAACTTGATAAATGGGACTTCATCAAAATTTCAACACCTTTGCCTTTGGAAAAGCAACATTAAGGAAACAAAAAGGAAGTAGATCAGAAAAGGAATATTTGTTTTTTCCCCTGAAAAGGCATTGATGTGATTTAGCAACACTAGCTGATGAAAAAATATTGACAACGGAAAATAAAAGGAAATATCCTTAACATGTTTTGCCTTTTACTTTGGTGGGAAAGTCTCTTGAACATGTGCTACTTGCCAGGTTTATTCTCCTCTCTTGGCTGCACATCTGAACTCATAAATCCTCTCCATGAAGACAAGCCTGCCTCTACCTGGACGCTGCCCAGATGTTTTTGCCCAACACATTTCAACATTTCTTTAGACTTAGAGATAAGCAAAGAGAAGGGGGTGGGGAGGAAGGTCTTACTGCATCACTGGGCCAACTGCCCAGGGCAAATCCTTCCGCTGGGGTGGGTGGGGGGGGCAGGCAGGGAGAGGTGGAGACCCCCAGGCAGAGGGGTAATGTGCACGATGGAGCCAGACAGAAGTCCCAGACCCTGAGCCCAGCTGGTCCTGGAGACCACTCTGGGCTTGTGCTGAGCAAGCTCGCATTGAGGGGCTTACTACTGAACATCCAATCCGCAGGGCACAGAGCCCAGGTCAGGCTCCCAGACTGCGGCAGATGCGAACTAAAGCAGCTCAGACTTCACGTCCGGGACAGGAGGTGACTGTGGACTTGGAGGGGCTCCTGATGGGAGATGAAGCAGGGATGGAGCGGGGTCTCCAGGTGAAGCACACTTTCCTAGTGTCGTCAGGGCCCTGGCCGGAAGCCTCTGTGTATCTGCTGTACTCAGCGGTCTAGAAGTCCCACCTGATGCAGTAAGACCAAAACAGAAAGAATAAGAGCTGGGACACCAGCAGATGAAGGGAGCGTGGAGAAAGGAAACAAAGCTTCACCACCTACGTGTGACGTCTCTAAGAATGTCTGCATTACGGTTTCACACGCATGGTCGGGCCCTGGGAGGCAGGTTTGACCACTAACATTGTACAGACAAGGAGCCAAGGCTTTCAGAAGGTAATGAGTGGCATTGGGAAAGCTGAATATCCACCTCCAGAAGAATGAAATTGGACCCCTGTCTTATACACCAACATTATCGCAAACTGATAAAAACCGTAGAACTCTCAGAAAACACAGGGAAAGCTCCTAGACACCGGTCTTGGCAAAGGCTTGGGATTTGACACCTAAAGCAGAAGTGGCAAAAGCAAAGTAAATCCAATTACATCAAAGGAAAAACTTCTGCACGAGGACTCCTCAACAAACAAGAAGGCGCCCTACAGAATGGGGGAATGTTCGCGAATCTTGCATTTGGTAAGGGATACTGCTGTAACGAACTCACACAGCTCAACAGCAAAGCAAATAATTTAATTTAAAAATGGGCAAAGGACCTAAATACACATCGTCCGGTGGTCAACAGGCACATGGAAAGATGCTCAGCATCATTAATCATCAGTGAAATGCAAGTCAAAACCACAGAAAGATATCTCCTCACACTGTCAGAATGGTTATTGTGAAAAAGGCAAGTAACAAGTGTTGGTGAGGATGTGGAGAAAGGGAAGCCTCCTGCACTGTTGGTGTGGATGGCATCGACAAGACGTGGAAACAGCTCAGGTACCTGTGCATAGGTGAGCATCGCATTATGGCTGTAAGTGCTGTGCATTGTAACATACACACATATGTTTATCACATGTATCACATTTTATTTATCCATGATTGCCATAAGTATACACGCATATGAATATTAGATAATTATGCATATGTGAAATGGATAATCAGTCAGTCACATCCACGTGGACAGTAGCCATCCACGGAATTCTCCAGGCAAAAATACTGGAGTGGGTTGCCATTCCCTTCTCCAGGGAATCTTCCCAACCCAGGGATTGAACCTGGGTCTCCACTGCAGGCAAACTGTTTACCATCTGAGAAGGACTGATGCTGAAGCTCCATCACTTTGGCCACTTGATGCGAAGAGCTGACTCATTGGAAAAGACCCTGATGCTGGGAAAGATTGAAGGCAGGAGAAGGGGACGACAGAGGATGAGATGGTTGGATGGCATCACTGACTCAATGGACATGAGTTTGAGCAAGTTCCAGGAGTTGATGATGGACAGGGAGGCCTGGCGTGCTGCAGTCCATGGGGTTGCAAAGAGTCAGACATGATTTAGTGACTGAACAACAAACTGGATAATAATTATGCAGCCGTAAAGAAGAGGTAAATTCTGCCATTTTCTACAACGTGGATAAAACTTGAGACCATGAGACCATTATGCCAAGTAAAATAAGTCAGAGAAAGGAAAACACAGTATGATTTCACCTGTATGTGCAGATCTAAAGTGTCCAGCTCACAGAAACAGAGAGTGGAACGGCTTCCCCACAGGGGCTGGGCTTTCAGGAGATGTTGGTCACAGGATACAAGCTTTCCGTTATAAGATGGATAAGTTCCAAGGGTCTGATGGGCAGCCCACAGCGGCACCCGCAGTTAACAACACTGTGCTGAATATGTGAAGTTTGCTGAGAGTAAATGTTAATGTTCTTGGCACATTCGGAACAATGTGGTCACGATGTGAGGTGACACAGGTCAGCTGGCCTTAGCGGTGACCCTTTACAGGAGACACATGCGTTAATCCCCACGCTGTACACCTTAAACTTGCACACTGTTGTTAACTGTATTTTAATAAAGCTCAGGGGGAAAGCCCTGGACCCAGCAAATGGTGCGTTAAGCATGTAAAGACATGTCTGGTTGACTCCAGAGTCAGAGCTTCAAGTCAAAAAACTTTCCCAAACACCCAAAAGAATGGACTCACAATTAGTAAAACAAAAATGAAATGACAATGATGGTAATAAAATGACCATACAAACCCAATAGCCTTTCCAGATGCTAGACATAACCAATTAGCCAGGAATGGTGAGGACAGAGGATCCATTTAAAATAGCAACACAGTCCATTAAACCTCAGGATGAATTAGGTCAAGGAATGTGACACATCTTATACTTTGCCAGGGAAAGACTTGAGCGGCGAGAGACGCAGACGCAGCACCAAAAGCGGAGCCAGAGAATGGCAGACCCACGCGCATAAAGAAAAGACGCAGGGAAATAGAAAAGCCCGCGGTGCACACATGTGTAGAGCAGGTGAAAACACAGACCCCATCACAGGGCGTGAGAAAGCGTGTGTCTGGAGGAGCACTGTGTGCTCGGAGCCCTTTTATTGGTTGAGATGTTTGGCCTGATAAGTGAAAAGCGTGGGGGAAGCAGGAAGCCGTGGTGGTGGTAACCCACCACAGATGCTCCGTTGTGGCCAAACGTGCACCGCAGCTCATGCGTGTCCAGGCGTCTGTGCCTGACGTGAAACCTGCTGTGAACGGGTGACCAGTTGTAGATGCCCACGGTCTGGTACCAGCCAGATCGGTTCTCATTTCCACTTCGGAAATACCATGAAGCCTTTAGGACAATATTTCAGAGGAGTTTTTAGTAAACTTGAAAAGTGCTAACAATACTGCTAAGTAGAAAAAGCATGTTGCAGAATCAAGTGGATAGCCCAAACACTTTTTTTGCGAAATGTATATGTTGATATGGGGTTTCCAGGGTGGCTCAGTGGTAAAGAATCCCCCTGCCAATGCAGGAGACTCGGGTTTGAGCCCTGGATTGGGAAGATCCCCTCAGTAGGAGATGGTAACCCACCTGTCTTCTTGCCTGGAAAATCCCAGGACAGAGGAGCCTAGCGGGCTACATCCGTGGGGTCGCAGAATTGGATGTGACTGGGCACGCGCACACACACGGATGTGTGCATGTTGCTGTGATGTGCGTATTCACGCATCTAAATGTGTGTTAAGATACCAAGTGTGAGCGAAAGTCTTAACAGTGGTGATCTCTCAATGATTTTATTTCCTTATTTGTATTTTTCTTGTGTTTTTCAAATGGTGTTCAGTGCACATGAATTTGGATGGCATCACCGACTCAATGGACCTGAGTTTGAGCAAATTCTGGGAGACAGTGAAGGACAGGGAAGCCAGCCATGCTGGAGTCCATGGGGTCACAAAGATTCGGATACGACTTAGCAACTGAACAACAATCCATGTGTCAGACGTGCCCCAGCAGATGTCCTGTTACTGCAGACATGTACTTGGGATAAGAAATTACCTACTACAGCCAGCTTTCCTTCCCAACATTTTAAGTGGGACTTGCCTGTATTTTTTTGATCGATGATTTCCCCACCAAAACGAGGAGGATGACACCAACGTGGAGATGCTGCAGCCAGGTTTCTGTCCGGGGGGCGGGGGCAGGGGATTTTCTCTGTGACTGCCCTCGGCCTCGCATCCCGCTCTTCTCGTTCTGTGCTACCCCTGCTTTCCAGAGGAAGGCAGTGACCCATCTCCTCCGGTCTCAGAGTGTGCAGGAAGTCTACCAGGAGTTTGAGATGGTCTGTAGATGGATACGTTTTATTTTAAAAGTTGCTAATTATTTCAGTGTATAGTAGAAAAAATGTGCAGCAGGTACCACGAAGCTGATTTTATAGATATATTTTCAGGTGGCACTGGATGTATTTAAAATTTTAATCTATTAAAGGTGAGTGAGGTAAATACTAAAAATATTACTTTTTAGATATGGCAGATACTCAGATATGGCAAAACTTTGGAATTGGCATGCAAAGGACTGAAATTTGAGAAACACTTATGTATGAACCAACGCTTGGGCTCATGTTATAAACACCGTTATGTTGCATCTGTGTTTTCATTGCTTGTAAATATCCTGAAATACCTTTGCACACTGCTTTCTATATATGCACCACGTGTTCTGAAACAGAATAAAACCCCACCTCAGCAACATAAGTGGGTTCCAGGGAATTCCAGGCAGATCGTGGACTACATTTCTATGAGGCTGAATGACCAGGGCAAGCTGGGACACACCTCTGGCTACACCTGACCAGATGCCACCTCCTGGTAATGGTCCGTCTGGCTCTGGCTTCATATCTAAGTGGACGGCTCTTGTGGTTACTGGGACTTCTAGTCAGAAATTCCTTTTCCAAAGCGGTTGGACTGGGAGGAACTGGGCACCCAAGTGAGTGGAGCTCTGTGGGCAGAAGCGGGGAAGGTGAGGGCCCGGGAGGGTCTGCCCGGGAGAAGCGAGAGCGATGCCTCAGATGCGTCCCTCTGAGGCTCCGGCCGGGGACGTGCAGCAGAGAGGGACACACTGGAAGTGCTTACTTGACATCCCCCAGGCATTTTCGATTCAGAAGTCTGGAGGGGTGGTCCTTTCTCCTTTCTTCAAATATAAAATTTGACAAGTAGGTGCCTGGGGTTGCAGATGGGGGTGGAGCCTTCCTTTCAACATTGCTTTGGGGCAAGGTTGGCTATGGTACCCTTGCCAAGATTTACTTTCGGAATTTTCTGGAACTAGCTTCTGAATCGGTTTCCACATTGCTGATAAGGGCTTGAAAGTCATGTGTGGGTTGACATGTGGATCTGACTGCTTATTAACTATCTGATCTTGTGCAAGACACCCAGTTGCTGGATGCCTCAGTCTCCTTATTTGTACACTTGATACGAGACGCCTCTCCTGGGGGATTGCTGTGGGCTTAGACAAGACAGCACACGCATCACATCCCGCCAGTTCAGTTCAGTCGCTCAGTCGTGTCTGACTCTGCGACCCCATGGACTGCAGCAAGCCAGGCTCCCTGTCCTTCACCAACTCCCGGAGTCCACCCAAACTCTTGTCCACCGAGTCAGTGATGCCATCCAACCATCTCATCCTCTGTTGTCCCCTTCTCCTCCTGCCCTCAATCTTTCCCAGCATCAGGATCTTTTCCAATGAGTCAGCTCTTCACATCAGGTGGCCAAAATATTGGAGTTTCAGCTTCAACATCAGTCCTTCCGATGAATACCCAGGACTGATCTCCTTTAGGATGGACTGGTTGGATCTCCTTGCAGTCCAAGGGACTCTCAAGAGTCTTCTCCAACGCCACAGTTCAAAAACATCAATTCTTTGGCACTCAGCCTTCTTCACAGTCCAACTCTCACATCCATACATGACCACTGGAAAAACCATAGCCTTGACTAGACGAACCTTTGTTGGCAAAGTAATGTCTCTGCTTTTAAATATGCTATCTAGGTTGGTCATAACTTTCCTTCCAAGGAGCAAGCATCTTTTAATTTCATGGCTGCAGTCACCATCTGCAGTGATTTTGGAGCCCAGAAAAGTAAAGTCTGACACTGTTTCCACTGTTTCCCCATCTATTTCCCATGAAGTAATGGGACCAGATGCCACGATCTTCGTTTTCTGAATGTTGAGCTTTAAGCCAACTTTTTCACTCTACAATTTCACCTTCATCAAGAGGGTTTTTAGTTCCTCTTCACTTTCTGCCATAAGAGTGATGTCATCTGCATATCTGAGGTTATTGATATTTCTCCCGGCAATCTTGATTCCAGCTTGTGTTTCTTCCAGTCCAGCGTTTCTCATGATGTACTCTGCATAGAAGTTAAATAAACAGGGTGACAATATACAGCCTTGACGTACTCCTTTTCCTATTTGGAACCAGTCTGTTGTTCCATGTCCAGTTCTAGCTATTGCTTCCTGACCTGCATACAAATTTCTCAAGGGGCAGTTCAGGTGGTCTGGTATTCCCATCTCTTTCAGAATTTTCCACAGTTTATTGTGATCCACACAGTCAAAGGCTTTGGCATAGTCAATAAAGCAGAAATAGATGTTTTTCTGGAACTCTCTTGCTTTTTCCATGATCCAGCAGATGTTGGCAATTTGATCTCTGGTTCCTCTGCCTTTTCTAAAACCAGCTTGAACATCAGGAAGTTCATGGTTCACATATTGCTGAAGCCTGGCTTGGAGAATTTTGAGCATTACTTTACGAGCATGTGAGATGAGGGCAATTGTGCGGTAGTTTGAGCATTCTTTGGCATTGCCTTTCTTTGGGATTGGAATGAAAACTGACCTTTTCCAGTCCTGTGGCCACTGCTGAGTTTTCCAAATTTGCTGGCATATTGAATGCAGCACTTTCACAGCATCATCTTTCAGGGTTTAGAATAGCTCAACTGGAATTTCATCACCTCCACTAGCTTTGTTCATAGTGATGCTTTCTAAGGCCCACTTGACTTCACATTCCAGGATGTCTGGCTCTAGGTCAGTGATCACACCATCGTGATTATCTGGGTCATGAAGATCTTTTTTGTACAGTTCTTCTGTGTATTCTTGCCATCTCTTCTTAATATCTTCTGCTTCTGTTAGGTCCATACCATTTCTGTCCTTTATCGAGCCCATGTTTGCATGAAATGTTCCAGCAATTACTGTCGCGATCATTTTGTTATTCTGGCTCCTCCACTGTGACTACCCTCATATCTACAGGTGAAAACCTTCAGATCCTACCGGTTCCTTTGGGGACATCATCTTTCTGTACTTCTGTACTTCTCAGTGCTTCTGGAACCTGCATTTTTCCTTGCTCTCTTAAAACATCTATTGCAATTATAAGCATGGTATTTGAATACCAGTGACCTGTCTCACGTTTACAAACCTTGTCTTTTTTCCCCCTTTAAAATAGTGTAAATTCATCAGAGCTTGAGCGACAGCATGAGTTTGGAGGCCTCCTGCTCAGCACATGGTCTCTGTGAAGATTCTTTCCTTCCTCCCCCAAGGTGCCCCACCTCAGGTATTGGTAATTGGACAGGGATGGTCTTTTTCTCCAAATGCCTCATTATTTTTGGAGTCTCGTGCTGGACTTTTATTGTTTTTTATTGGGGGTAGTATTATTGGGGCTTCCCTGGTAGCTCAGATGGTAAAGCATCTGCCTGCAATACTGGAGACCTGGGTTGAATCCCTGGGTCAGGAAGATACCCTGGAGAAGGAAATGGCAACCCACTCCAGTACTCTTGCCTGGAAAATCCCATGGACAGAGGAGCCTGGTAGGCTACCGTCCATGGGGTTGCAAAGAGTTGGACACGACTGAGCGACTTTACTTACTTATTTATTATTATTATTGGTGGTTTCATAGGTGGCTCAGCGGTAAAGAATCCACGTGCCAACACAGGAGACATGAGTTTGATCCCTGGGTCAAGAAGATCCCTGGAGGAGGAAACGGCAACCCACTTCAGTATTCTTGCCTGGGAAATCCTGTGGACAGAGGAGCCTTGTGGGCTGCAGTCCATGGGGTGGCAAAGAGTCAGACACGCCTGACAGGCGACTGAGCACGCACGCACACATTTGGGGTATTATCCTGGCTTCATCTGAGCATTTTTCCCAAGACTAGCTCTCCTTCTGGCCATTTTCCTGGGTCTGTTTCTTTCAGAAAATGCTCCAATAAGGCACTGATAACCCAAGTCACCAACAAAGGTCCTCTGCCTTTGCCAGGAGGCTTATTTGGGGAAAGTGAGCACAAAGCCACGTGTGCACTTCCCCAGAGAGGCAGACACTCAGACACTCGGACAGACCGTCTTTGGAGACTCCCAGGCCCTGCGGGGGCAGGCTGCTGGGCCACCAGCAGCAACCTCACAGGGAAGGCACGCGGCGAGACAATGGAGCTGTGAGCGAATGATTCACGCCTCTTCCAGGAACACCGGGAACAGACCGAGCACAGTAATTCCCCCGTGAAGGCCGCACTCGGAGGCAGCGACCTGCCAGCACCGCGTGCCTTCCAGCCTGTTTCCGAATCTGCCTGGGGGTGGGGGCGCGGGGTCTCCGAAGACACGGGTCGGGCAGCCCGCCCGCAGGCCCCGCCCACTGCCCCCCACCACGGTGCCCCGAGTCCGCTCCAGGAATTTCCTGTGCGTCGGGAAAGGGCCACAACAGGAATCACGTGTACTCCAGCAGAGAACACTCAAAACCTGAAGCCATCGTAAAATGCTCATCACAGGGAAAGTGGGAAAGCAAAAACACCAATGAAAAAAAGAAGGAATCACCCAGAGAAAACTGCAGTGAACATTTCTGCCACATTTTCTTTGAGAGATTTTATATCATGCTGTTGTTTAGTTGCTAACTCGAGTGTGACTCTCTGCCACCCCATGGACTAAAGCCCACCAGGCTCCTCTGTCCATGGATTCTCCAGGCAAGAATGAAGGAATGGGTTGCCATTTCCTCCTCCAGGGGATCTTCCCAATCCAGGGACCAAACTCGTGTATCCTGCATTGGCAGGTGGATTCTTTATTGCTGAGCCACCAAGGAAGCCCATCATAGTTCAAGAAAAATACAGTTGTTCCATACATCACAGGTACAACCTTATTATGACACAGAACATGTGACCGTCACTCGTGGATGAACAGACGGATGTCATTAACTCTGGGTCAGCACCAGTGTTCACTGCTTTACCTCCATCCATCAACAGGACCCACCAAGGGTCAACTAATAACCTCCCACTTGGACACTTGAGTTGTTTGTATTTTTCACAATTATCCATCATGCTGTCCTGTAATGAATAACTCGGGGCACAAGGATATAAATGTCTTTACAACTTTTGATGTCTGGTGTTTTTAATTAAACAAAATCTATTCAAATATTGAAACACTGGCATTTTGTTGGAGAGTTTTGGAGAAAAGTTTATTTTTCTACCCTGAGGAGCTGTGCAAAAAATGTTAAAGCGTGCATTACCTAGAGTTTGAGAAGAGCCCACCACGGGAGTTACGGTTTTTTCCCTATTCATGCAGCACCTGCTCTTTCAGCCAGTATCCTGGGTGCTGGAAAACGTGCACAGGAAGCTTGGAGTCCTCAGCGCACGTGAAGTCCTCCCCTGGAAGTCGGAGCCCATGAGCGGGGGTGGGGACCCATCCTGAAGAGGCACCTGCTGGGTGGGGGGCGGGGGCCTGCAGAGCTGAGGTCCTGGGGCAGGAAAATTCCCGCCGTAGAGAACAAAGCACTCACAGGACATGTAGCAGCATTCTCATCTCTTTCTTGGAAACTTGGCTCTAATTATTGATTTTTCATTGCTTCCCGTACAGCTTGATATATTTTGCTTCCTGAAACCACCCTGCAGGTTTCACAGGCAGGAGAAAAGAGATGCTGCCACCGAGGGTCGGGTGCGAGGCTGTGGGGGCGGCCGGGCTCCTGGTAACTGGAGATGCTGAGACCTTCGGCCGGAGGGGGCGGCTCTGCCTGTGGTCCCTAAACTCAGAGCACTGCTTTCTTCTTCCTTCAGCCTGTGGGTGGTTACAATAAAGCTTATTTCTGCTTTGTTGGAGCCTGAGGTCCAGTTAGCAATGATGTATTCTTACTCCACACCCTTTCAAGTTTGAAATAAGAACCTCAGGCCCACAGGAGCCAAAAGCCTTTGTTGTGTTGACAGTTCAAAGCCTCTAAGCTCCTGCTGTGCTGCAGGGAAAAGGACATCTCAGCGACAGGAATCTGCTTGTAGACCGGGCCAGGGGATTCGGAGCATCCTGCAGCTGTTTCTGGAGCTCCCACCCTGGACCCTGGCCTGTCTGGACGGTGACTCTGGTGACTCTGAGCCCTGGTCACCACCAGCCATGGGTGGACCTCGTGATTGAGCCTGAGCCCCCCACGTGTCCTGTGTTCTCCGCATTCGCTAGGAACCACCTGCTGGCCCTCTGGGTGAGCGCTGCTGGGGTCCCCCCACAGCCCCAGCCCCTCCCCAGGAAACCAGGGACTCGTCCACATGTGGCCCGACAACAGAAGCCCAGCATCTCCATCCGGATGGTCTGAAATGGGAGGACGGTGACTCAGCATCCCAAAGGGCCACCTTCCCTCCTGAGCCAGGATGATGAGGATGGCTTCACAGGCGGGGGCCACACTCAGCAAGCATCCACACTCATCACGTTCAAGAGCAGACCCACGCCTGCGAAAGAAGCAGCAGAACCCTTGCTCCCCAGTGGGCTGTGGGGAGTCATTGAAAGGGGTGAAGACTACATTGTTGCTGTGGTTTAGTCGCTAAGTGGTGTGGGGCTCTTTTGCAACCCCGTGGACAGTATCCCTCCAGGCTCCTCTGTCCATGGGATTTCCCAGGCAAGAATACTGGAGTGGGTTGCCATCTCTTTCTCCAGGGGATCTTCTCGACCTAGGGATTGAACCCCAGTCCCTGCATTTGCAGGTGGATTCTTTACCACTGAACCATCGGGTAAACATGAAGGCTACAAAGGATGATCAATTTATCAATGCATGCTCCTGCTGCTGCTGCTGCTAAGTCGCTTCAGTCGTGTCCAACTCTGTGCGACCCCAGAGACGGCAGCCCACCAGGCTCCCCCGTCCCTGGGATTTCCCACTGGAGTGGGTTGCCATTTCCTTCTTCGGTGCATGAAAGTGTAAAGTGACAATGAAGTCGCTCCGTTGTGTCTGACTCCTAGCGACCCCATGGACTGCAGCCCACCAGGCTCCTCTGTCCATGGGATTTTCCAGGCAAGAGTACTGGAGTGGGGTACCACTGCCTTCTCTGATCAATGCTTTATAATCCAATATATGCAAGTTTTACCTCCCAATTCTCCACACCCATCAGGATGCACAGCCCAGGAGCAGTGTCCTGCCTGGACTTAACCAAACTGCCCAAGAGGACCCAGCTAAGGGCTTCGAGTCTCTTCTCTGGTTGGCTCTCTCATCCAAAACCAGATTCTGCTTAAAGTTCCAAATTGTCAGAGTTATTCTTTGGAACAATTTCCCTCCACACAGCCTCTTCCTCATACTCTTTGCTTTACTTCTGCCCCAACTCTTAATAGTTAAAATGTCTGATAACCTCCAAAATAACTTTTCCAGCCAAATAAATCTCTAAACCTTCAATCACTGCTGTTTGCTTGTTTGAAGGCTGTCTCTCAGCGGCAAAGACCCCGCAAGGTGCATCAGGGTGGAGCCTTTGACTTTGTCCCAGTGGACAGGCCCCACCAGCCTGGACCCCAGCTCCACTTAACCGACAAGCTCACCTCCCACACAGCAAAGAGCTGCATGATTTTTGCAGGTCCTTCACTGAGTGGACAGGAACAGAGTCTGCATTCCCACGTCTACTGTGTTGGAATCCACGAGTGGGCTGGGGCTGTCTGCTCCCTTGCAGTGGGTGGTGGTCCTGCACCATGAATAACTGCATCTCCCAGTTAACTGCATGCCTTGCGCGTGGGTCAGGCACCACAGTCAGCCAGCTGTCACAGACGGGGACCAGACCCATGCTGACCCTCTGGGTGCCGGCGCTGCGAGGATCAGCGTTCCCCCAGGCTCCGCCCATCAGCCAAGCCGACTGCTCTCTATCTCTCATCTCTCAGCACAGCACCCTTCTCCCACCACAAAAGCGCGGGTAGAGGGAAGGAACGTCCTTGCTGCCAGCCAACTCTCTGAGGCAGGAGTCTTCCTATTTCTTCCAACTTTTCCATCTGAATCCAATTGGTGCATCTCAGATGGTAATACGTGATTCCGCAATCAACTCCAGAGTCTTGTCAGGGGGTTCTGAAGCCAAATCTGGTGAAGGATGACCTGCCTTAGGTCATCCAAGGACGTTCAGCTGTCTCAGGCCACAAGGACACTCGTTTAAGAACAATGTCTCCTACAAGGCAGATCAGACCCGAAACCACAGACGTCTGTGCTGCCGGCGGCTCTTCTAAACCAGTCGCCCAAGAGATGGGGTCCTGAGGACCTGCAGAGCTCTGACATCAGACAGGGTTTTCAGCTAGAAAAGGGGACGAGGGTAGCCCTGGAGCCTGCAAACCTGATTCGACTCTGGCCTCACAAAGTTTTTAGCTCTGAGACCTTGAATAACTTATTTAACTTGGTGTCAGATACTTCATCTGTGAAACAGGTATAGCAACACTTAAAAGAAAAGGCTAACACTGAGGAGTCAAAATAAGATATTTAAGTGATAAATCATTGAACAAACTATCCATCCGGGTAAAGCAAAATTCCTACACTTTATTCTTCATCCCATGTATTAGAATACATTTCAGATGAAGCAAGGATTGGATTTGAAAGAAGAAAGGAAAGAAGGGAAGCAACAGATGGAAACATGGTTTTTCTGCTGTCACGTTTCTACAGCTCTACAATCTTGAAAGGAAAAGAGGCTGCTCTAAGGGAGACCTGGTCACCTCTCTGGATACAAATCCAGAGCACTGGAGAAAAGGCTAATACATTAATAGCTTCATTTTGAACTCTGTCAGATGATACCCGTACAGCCGGGGCTTCCTGGGTGGTGCTAGTGGTAAAGAGACGTGGGTCCCATCCCTGGATCGGGAAGGTCCCCGGGGGAGCGAATGGCAACCCTCACCAGTATTCTCGCCTGGGAAATCCCAAGGACAGAGGAGCTTGGTGGGCTAGAGTTGGCTGGGACACAGAGTCAGACACGATTGAAGCAACTTAGCACGCCCACACGCATCCTACACCCAACAATAATACTTTACATTTGTTATATGTATGGACAGAACTCTTTTGCACACAAGCAGCCTTTTGAAATAAACATAATAAAGAAAAATGGGGGAAGTTTTCTGTACACTTGACCAAAGAGCAGTCATTTCCTTCAAGTATAAAAGGTATAGAGGAGAACAGCCTCCACTGCATGGCAGCAGCCCCCAGGAGCCCGTCTTTCCAAACATAACGAGGAGAGATTCCCGATACAGCAGAAGACCAAGTGCTCACAGGTACCGCAGCGCCACAGAGAGCAGGCAGCCGCCGGACCCTTGTGAAGACGGAGCTGTTCTCTGGCTCTGCCGCCCCCGGCGCCCCGGCCTCCGCACCCCGGTCCCCGCCGCCCCGGCCCGCCGCCCTCTGTGCCCCAGGCCCTGCCAGCCTCCGCCGCCCTCCGCGCCCCGGCCCCCACTGCCCTCTGTGCACCGGCCTCCGCTGGCCTACCTCACCCTCGGAGCCCCGGCTGCGACACTGTCCACAATGTTACCGCTGGAGGGGAATGCAGAAGAGGGCATGGCAGTCTCTCTGCTTTACTGTTTACAACTGAGCCTGAATCTTCAATTACCTCAAAGATTAAAAATTTAATTAAAAATCAATTTCTGTTGTTTACAGGATTATAGAAAAAATTAATCCATAAGGTCACTGAGATGTGTGGAGACACATGTACAGAAAGCCTTTGACAAAATTCGACATGCATTATTTTAAAAACCCAGCAAACTAGATGAACCCGCAATAGAAGAACTCAGCAAAATAGAGGATAGTTGCTTCAGGTGATAAAGGGCATTTGAAGAATCTAACACTTAATATAATGATAACAGTGAAACAGCAAACAGTTTTCTCTTAAGATGGGAAACAAGGCGAGACGCTGCTGCTGTTGCTGCTGAGTCGCATCAGTTGTGTCCGACTCTGTGCGACCCCAGAGACGGCAGCCCACCAGGCTCCCCCATCCCTGGGATTCTCCAGGCAAGAACACTGGAGTGGGTTGCCATCATTGCTCCCTAATTCCCCAGCGCGGGGTGGAGAGGCAGCTGCTGCAATATTTCAAAAAAGATGACAAGCATCTCAGCAGATGCCAGAGGTCAACGGTCCGTTCGTCTCAGCTCCTCAAGCTGACACACCGCTTCTAGCTGTCCTCAAGTCCAAGGCAGATAAAAGGCTGGGCTAGTGGATGCTCGTCCTATGAGTTCCCTTCCGCTGAAACATGGAAGGGTTTGGCGAGCAGAGCTCCTGCGTGCCACACTGACCCTCTGGTCAGTGAACCGGCTGGCAGCAAGCTTGTCCTGCTGACAACCCCTT
The DNA here is from genome assembly GCF_055505025.1 of Bos grunniens. NCBI lineage: Eukaryota > Metazoa > Chordata > Mammalia > Artiodactyla > Bovidae > Bos > Bos grunniens. The sequence goes on along the minus strand of NC_141176.1, from coordinate 93,191,581 downwards.
CGTCCTCAGCCGAAGCCCTCACCATGACCATGTGAGAGGCGCGTCCACGGGCTGTGGCTGGGCTCCAGTGCTCATGGGATAAGCCGGTCAGACTCAGGAGCCACAAGGGGCTCCTTCGGGTAAGTCACTTTGGAGACGCCCGAGGTCTCCCCCAGACCCCTGCCTCCAGCCCCAGCCTCAGTCCCCACTCAGGGCACATGCCCCATGCATCCTCTCAGGCTGCAGCTGGAGCGCCCCCCCAGGCTCATCTCCTCCCCCAGGCCCACCCCAGGTGGGAGGAAGCCGCCTCCCCAGAGCCACCTCTCACACCACTGTCAGAGCCCACACTCCAGGTGTGTCATCTGGACAATTTATTGGCCAAGATCTGCCCCATTGAAGAAGGTAAGTTCTTTGCAAAAGGCCCTATATTTAAATTTTTAATTTATTTTGTGCCTCTCATCTCCACATCTCCCATGGTTCCTGGAGGACGATGATGTGAACTTGGTAAATAATCGTCAACTCAATGAATGGACGCAAGAAGCCTGGGAGAGGGTCCAGGTGAGGACGGGGTTGGGGCTGCAGGACTTGGGGGGCACAGCTGACGGGCCCCGAGCCTCTCACACGTGATCCCCCAGGGAGAGGTGGTGGCAGCTGCACCATGACCCTGACCCTGAAGTCCCCAAGCCCACCCCGCCCTGGAGCATGGGTGGATCCAGGGCCCAGAATCCCATCTCTAGATGGCCACAGATGTGGGGGCAGCCCCAGCGCGTGAATATCTGTCTGAAAGGAACTATGGCTGCATGTCTTATCAGCGGCTGATGACACAACTGTTTATCATGACATTGCTTCGAACCGTTCACGCTGGCACAGAATCTCAGCAAAACTACCTGATGGAGCCTGGGAGCCCCTGAGTCCAAGGGCACCCTGGGGAGGCATCTGCTCACCTGGTGCAAAGCTGTTCGGGGTTTCCAACCCACCCCCGATCTGCGAATGCGCCCTTGTGGCCAATAGGACTGTGGACGTGGAGGCTCTGAAGCGGGCGACGGTACCGATGGCCCCGGGGCGAGTGTAACCTCAGAGTCCTGATGAGGGAAGGAGGGAGGCAGGCAGGTCGGAGTCAGGGAGGCCTCAGGGCTGCAGGGAGCTGACCCTGACTGCGGACTCGACCGACGCCCAGAGCTCGTGTTCGGGCTGCAGGTGGGAGCTGACCCTGTACCGTGGACTCGACCGACGCCCAGAGCTCGTGTGGTTCCACCCCCACCCCCACCCGGGACGAGGACGGTGAGCCTGGGGGTCGGGGACTCAGGGCCAGAATGGCGGTCACAGCCACGCGCACATTCAGAGCTGAGCTTCAGGACTTCCTGCCGACACAGGTGCTCCCGCGGGTGGGTGGGTGGGCGGGTGGGCAAGGGGGCCTGGGGGTCAGGGGTCACTGCAGACCCCTGGGAAGGAAGGCTTCCGGGCAGCCAGCTCCCATGAACACTTCACGTGCTTGTAGCCTCAGTCAAGTTCATCCAGGGGAGCTGTCATGGCCCCAGTGCCGGGTCCCAGCCCACCTCTCCATCCGGCCTCTGCTCCCCCCACACACCCCGCCTCCACTCTTGGGCACAGACACTCCCTCGGGCGGAGGGCAGCCAAGTTCCTGACGGTTTGGGCCCCATCCTCTGGCCCCAGTGTGCGGGCATGCCTCCCAAGGTGCCCTGGGCCACGCCTGACCCCCTCCCTGGGCCCAGCCCAGTGTCTGGCCTGGCCTGGACCAGAAGACAGCAAAAGAGCCGCTGAAACAGCGAGAAACCCCCGGAGAGACAGCCGGGGAACCTGCACTCTGATATCTGACGACCGAGAGGAATCATTGGCACTTATTTTCATTGTAAAATACGAGTTGTGGTTTCCTGGGGTGTTTTTAGTTCTTATCTAGCTTTTAGAAATACTTTCTGAAATATTTACAGATAAAATAATATGACGTCTAGGACTGGCTTAAAATAACCCTATGAGGAAGTGGGTGGGGTGTAGACAAAACAAGGCCGGAGGCGGGCCAGATCCTTGCGGTGGGAGTGGGCTGGCTGTGCGCGGTCCACGGTCCCAGCGCATGTGGAGCCCCCTCCACCACACGGACCACTCTGGGAGCCAGTTCCTCTGCGGGGCTGCTTGGACCCAAGCCGAGGGGCGGGCTCTGCCCTTGGGAAGGGCGCACTGCCTCCCCCGGGTGGATGAGGGGCCCTCGAGGCCCTCACTCACAATAATCTGGGGTGAACACCCCCAGGGCGCACACGCGTCCTCCTCCACCGCCCTCCCCCACTGCCCTCCTCCGCCGCCCTCCAGGCCCGCCTCCAGCCGGGCACCACACTGCCAGCCGCTCGAAGGAGGAAGGCCAGCTGGTAAAGGGCCTCCCCTTGCCCAGCCCACCATGTTCCTGACCCGGTGTCCTCACAGTCCAAGCCCCAAGCCGCCCGTCCCGTCCAGACCAGGGCCAGAGGCCTGCCTCCTCCGACACCGGGCTTTCGCTACGGCCCCTTCCCCAGGCCCACTCACACCTCCCCGCCTTGTGTAACACAGGAAGTGGCCTGTTTTGATAAGATGGAGCAACAAGCTGGGAAATTAGATAAGCTGGGCTGCACAAAAGCGTTTCCTCTGCTGCATTCCAGCCCCAGAGACGGGTCTCAGGTCTTGCTTAGAAAGACCAGGGGCGCGTCAGGGGCCGCATGGGTGGCCTGTCACCCCTCCGGGCTCCGTCACTACTAGGGGGGCGGCGGCGCTGGGCTGGGCCACGTGCCAGACAGGCCATGGGACCTGCAGCCGCTCTCCCGCTTACACACGCTGCAGCACTTCCTCTCAGGCCCCTGACGTGTCAGCGAGGTCACACGGCCCTTTATAACTCGCTCTGCGGCCTTTGGCCCAAATCTCAGAACCAGAAACAGGAAGTCAGGTGGAGACTTGGGTCAGGCGGAACCCCGATTTCTGCAGCCCCAGCCAAATGGCAAGACCTCAGGTAAACAGTGGCCCCCAGGGCCTCGGGGCCCAGGAGGCCGAGCAGCCTGGGAAGGGGTTGCCTAAGTCGTGGCTGGACGCGGGCACTGCTGGGCATGGAGGCCACGGGCCCCAGGGACAGCCTGCGGCTGCCGGGTACCCAGGGCCGGAGCGCCGGGAGTGGGGCTGGGCTGTGTGGGCCGAGACCGTGTGAGAGCTGAGCCATAGGACGGAGGCCCAGGGCGAGCAGGCGCCCCCGAGGAGGGACGAGACGGCACCGTGGTGCCCACAGCCCGCAGCACCGCGAAGCCACTGGGGCTCCGCACCAAGCTCACACAGCCGAGCTTCCTGCAGGCGCTCCCTTCAGAGCCGAAAAGACACCTGTGGGCCCTGGCAGAAACCAGTTATTGATAATTACCATGGTGACGATGACGCTTTGCTTCCTCCAACCCCCCGGTTCCCCCAGGACCAGGCAGTGAGAGATGGCAGGGACACGTCGGGCCTGAGACAGAAGTAAGAACACGCACCTCTGGACGTGTGCGCGTGTGTGTGTGCTCAGTAGTTTTTCTGGAACTTTAGAAGTCTTTGAGAAAGATACTGAAAAATTGAAAAGCAAATACATTGAAACTCACAATATTATAAGTTTAAAAATTTTATTTATATCAAAAAAATTTATGTAATTTAACCATATTGAATTTAATGGACTGGAAATAAGGGCACTGATAATATTTTAAAAATGCACTTCTAAAACAATTAACCATTAACTGAAAAATGACACAGCTGTGTTTATGGGAACATGTAGGAAATACAAGAAATAGAGTGAACACGTCAACATTCACACCAGCATCACTCACAACAGCCGAAGAGCAGACACAACCCAGGTGTCCCTCAACTGAAGAAGATGCAAACAAAACGTGGTCCATACGCTCAGTGAATGATTGCCTTTCTAAAGGTGTCACGTGGAAAACACATGAGCGGACAACGCGGACCTGTCAAGAACAGGACACCCTCCCCAGCAGAGACACGGCGCTTTCTCCTAACGTGAAAGAGGACAGCAGCTCACCCTCACCCTCCCCCACGGACCTGGAGTCACTGCAAGACCGGAAAGACGCTGAACTGGATCCAACTCAGCGTGGCCACTTCTGCCTCTGACACCAGGCAAGATGCCCACCCTCTCTGAGCCTCACACCCCCTGTCTGCAAAACGGGAATGAAAGCAATAGTGTGATGGAAGTGCTCAGAATGCAACAGACTCTCAAGAGGAGGCTGGGTCCCCCACCTCCCAGGGGGCACCGCGGTCCTCAGACACCACGGACCTGGGATTTCCAGCACCGACACGATGCTAAGTGATTCTCAAGTCCTCTCCAGTTTACAAAGATGCACTCGATTCGCACACAGGGTCCTGGGCTGTTCACCCGTGAAGTCCCTCTGCAATGCTGTGGTCCCTGACCAGCAGGCGGCAGATGGGGGTGCCAGCCTCCTGTGGGGAGCCTGCTGGGTGGAGGGAGGGCAGCAGCCTGGAGAAGGGGGCAGCAGCTCGGGCCCGCGTCTGCCTCTGCATCCCCCCACATTGCGGCAGTGCCAGGCCATCCGCCTCACACTTGGAAACCACACGCGCATCAAGCCAAGGGCAGCAAGTCATCTGTTCTGTTCAATCCCTGGACGGCATGAGCTCATTCTCAGCACCAGAACACTGGCTTCCACGCCTCGGGGGCCGAGGGATGGAGGGTGTCCAAGGCCCTGCTCAGTTCCATCCTCGATGATCACAGAGCGTCTGGCAGTGAGAGCAACCGTAACTAATTGGTTGTTTCCCTTGCCTCTTTCGATAAAAAGCAGGAGAAGGAGATGTGATTTCACGTGGAACATGAATCACACACATCCCAGAGCTCAACACCCTGGCCGGGAGGAAGGCCTTGCTCTGTATTCTGGAGTGAGTGCTGCCCCCACCAAGCACAGAGCCTTGGTTCTCACTCACCCGGGACAGTTACCTGGAAGCCGGCCGTTTGGAGACCAGTTATACCACCCTGCTCAGCTCCTGGGAAATGTCCTCATCAAGCAAACAGGCTGCTTGCAAACTTGGGCTTCATGAGTTGCAGGGGAAGCGGTGGAGGAGTGGTGAGTAAATACCAGGGCGTCACCCAGGACACGTGCCCTGGACAGAGGACAGACAGGCCTCCCCAGGGGACACAGCGCTGCCTGTGAAGATGGGGGTGGCTGGCCTGTACCATGGAGTCACCTCCACGTCCAAGCCCCAAGACCCTCGTGACTTTCAGGGAGGGGAGCAGACACCAAGGCTCCCCTCCTGCTCGCAGACGGCCAGGACAGGTTGGGGGAGCGTGCGCAGCCTCACGTCCCCGGCCAGCACCCACCTGCCCTGATCGGGCGGGCCCGCCTCCAGGCCTGAGGTTCCCTGAGCACCAAACACCAGCAAATCCCACAGCACACTGCCAGGGATGGAGTGGCCAAGGTGGGCGCCACGAACTGTGGAGTCTAACGGGACCAGATTCGCCACCTGGAATTCGTTTTACAGATGCAACAGCCTACAGATCTATTCTTGGCTTCCAAACAGAAGTTCCAACAAGAATGCTCTTGCTCTCCGCTAAGCATCAAATAAGGAACTGTTCGGGAAGCAGGCCCACTCTGAGGATGAGTGGTCCTCAGGGAGGCACCTGCAGGCCCACTCCGCAGGTGTTTTGGGTGGGCACTGACCCCCGGGGCTTCGTGAATGGGGGACCTCACTGTGAGGGGGTCAGGCCTGTGAACCAGCTTTCCTGTTACCTGGAGTCATGGTTCCAGTCACCAGCCAGAGTGGGCTAAACGTTACCTGAGGACACACCACGTTGTCTGATAGTACGGCGGCCTCTTCTCAGAGAGGATAGCACCGTCTGTGTTGAGAAAAATACCCCAGACTTGGAGATCTGGCCAGAGAGCGTGAGGTGAGACACCACGGTCAGCCTGTCCCTTTGCCCAGCCCCCAGGCCTCCACCTGGGCCCAGCACCCTGTGGGTCACAGAGTCGGGCTGCAGAGTCACTGTGGGCTCAGAGCTTTACTGGCAAAGGGGCAAATAACTTCCTCCCACGAGACACTGAGGGACACACACCAGCTTGTATCCGGCCCTGCAGCCCTGCACACAAACCCCTCAGCGGCTGTGGACACCCAGGTGCTTAAAAAGCTCTTGAAGCAACTTACCTCTCTGATTCCCTCGTTAGTGAGAGAATAAATATTTGACACTTGTTCATTCTGCATCTGCGTGAGAGTCAGGTTTTGAAATTTTTAAAACTACAGCGTGTCACGCCCACAGAGAGACAAACCGCACCAGAGGCAGCCTGGGGTCAGGAGCCTGCAGAGATGGGCCTTCCGGCTCTGCCGACCTCAGGAAATGAACCCAAGTTTACGCACTGGTGTCTTGGCTGCATGGGGACGGCCTCACAGGTCACCACTCGCCTGGCCTGTCCTTGAAGGTGATACCAACTCCACAAGTGTTAAAGCAGCTGGTCCACCCCAGGGGCTCCCGTGGCTACTGGAAACGTTTTTGATCCTCCTCAGAGGAAGATTTCTAGGTGTCCTCAAGCTCTCACTGAACCAGGTTTTTTTTCACTAATAAAGCAAAGTTCATCGGTTTGTTTAAAGGTCGAGGCTCAGACCAGCTCATCCAGGAAACAGGCCTTTGTCTGCACCTCACCTGTGTTCATAATCCCAGATTCAGTTTCTGTCCGCAGGTGGTGGGCTCAGAACTGAGGCTGCACACGACTCCGGGGTCCTCAGGCGGCCTCCCCCATGATGCTGTTCGACGAGCCTTGGAAGGCAGATCAGCCCGAGACACCCAAGCGTCACCCTCCCTGCTTCCTATAGCTGCACAAGTTCTGGCCATGAAGGAGCGACCCGAGTCCCCACAAGGGGAGCCACTGGCATGAGTCGGGAGGAGGCTCGGGCCGCAGCTCATCAGACGGTCAGCAGGGAGGAGCCACCCGGGGCTCCACCTGGCCCACCCGCCTGGGCACTGAGGGTCCCATCACCAAAGAGGGGGACGAGCTCGGGGGTGCCACTGCTGTCTCGTCATGAGCCCTCCTTTCTGTCAGCTGAACGATCAGTGACACGGCAGGCCTGGCACCTGGCCAGGCGCCCACCCCTGGCTTCAGCAGAGACCGAGTCGTTCGACTTTTCAAAGAGCCTGATGCTGTTACAGACAGAGCCACCCAGTAACTCGGCCCAACAGACAGGCAGCCCTGAGCACCTCTGAGGCTGGGCGCGACTGGCCAGAGACACTGGCTCAGGCAGCACCACACGCTCAGCCTCCTCAACACCAGGGAGGCTCCTCCTCCAAGCACGAAGCCTGGGAGGGTCTCACAGCCTGGCCTCCGCATCTGCAGAGGCCCGTCTCTCTGCACCCGGCCCTCCCCAGTGGCAGGGGCTCCAACATTCGATACTCACGGGCTTGTTGTAGCAGTAACTCGTGCTTGCGGCGAAGACAGAACAGGCGCAGAGATGCAAGAACACGGTAAAAACAGGCCATCCCCTGCACCCTGCACGGGCAGCCGCGGTCAGCCACATGTCCCTGGCACGTGGCAGCCCACGGGCACAGGCAGCCGTGGTCAGCCACACGTCCCAGGCATGTGGCAGCCCATGGGCACAGGCAGCCGCGGTCAGCCACACATCCCAGGCACGTGGCAGCCCACGGGCACAGGCAGCTGCGGTCAGCCACACATCCCAGGCACGTGGCAGCTGTCAGCCACACGTCCCAGGCACGTGGCAGCCCACGGGCACAGGCAGCTGCGGTCAGCCACACGTCCCAGGCACGTGGCAGCTGTCAGCCACACGTCCCAGGCATGTGGCAGCCCACAGGCCCAAGGAGCCACATCCCCTCACCAACGGGCTCCGTGCCGCTGCAGCTGTGCGTGCGCATCCAGTGACCTGGGCAGCAAGCAGAGGTCAGGCCACCATGTGTCACTACACTCCAGGGAGGTGCCAGCTCCAAGCCCTGCTGCCCAGCACGCTGAAAGCCGTGGGAACCTTGATGTTTCAGCAAACGGCAACTGATGGTCAGTCTTACATGGAGACTTGGGGAGTCACAGAAGCAGAAGGTGGGAGGCTAACAGGGAGGGTCCCGGGCCCCGCAGAGCCCACGACTCAGGCCAGATGGAGGGGGCCCTGTGTCCCCAGCTCAGCCCCCTTGGAGGGGGCTCTGCGTCAGATAGAGGGGGCTCTGTGTCCACAGCTCAGCCCCAATAGAAGGGGCCCTGTGTCCCCAGCTCAGCCCCGATGGAGGGGGCCCTGTGTCCACAGCTCACCACCGATGGAGAGGGCTCTGTGTCCGCAGCTGACTCTCGGCGCCTCACGCCCGCACCCACCTCCCTTGCCCCTTCCTGCCCTGTCCAGGCCCTTCCTGCTGGCTGCTTCCCGCCAAAAGAAGCCACCACTGACCCTCCCAGGAACAGTCTTCTCACGGTTGCTCTGCCTCAACTTAAAATCAGCTTGCAGTGTTTTCAGACCTACTTGGTTAAGAAAATCTGCTTGGGAGATGAGTAGATATGAAAAGGAGACTTCCGATCAGGCTTTTACAAAATCCGAGTCTTTGTCCCAATGACAGGGTTATAAAAGTCCTCCTGGAGCTCTACAGGGGAACGAGTAGGGGCTGTGCCCTGACCCCTGAGCCCCACGGCCCTGCCAGTGCCAGTGCCTGAGAAGGAAGCCCCATGAACTGTGACTGCACGAGGAGGTCGCTGCAGCAAACGGAGACCTTTGCGTCTGGGATTCAGATCTTTAGAATACAGTCTAAGCCAGCTTACGTAGTTTTCTAACAAATACCTTATCAGCCAGAAAGGAAAAACAATGTTCTGAACAGAAGCTAGTGATCCGCAAATTCTAAAAAAGTAAACTTTCCTGTTGTGGTGTGTTTATCTCCACCTCCGGTACAACGGCCCTTCTGTTAACGGACACAAGGGGCATCTGTGGCATTCCATCTGCCCGGCAACCTTGCCCTTTCAGGGAGCTCTGCGTGCCTGCGGGGCAGCTGAACACACGGTGCCAGGGCCACTCAGGCCAAGCGGACGCAACCCCGGAGCCGCGCGGCTTTTCGGGTTTCAGGACAGCACCGTCTCGCTGCTCCCAGAGGACACGTCACTGGCTGGCACGAGGGGTCCAGCACCGCCAGAGCACAAGGTCAGCACCGGCCGGGACTTCTCAGGCACCCAACCAATGGGCTCCACACACAGCCACCCTGGCCCTGGTGGGCATGCCTCTGAATCCGGGAGTCCCGGCAGCTGGCCCAGGGGGCCGCCCTGGGCCCACGCTGCATCCCAAACAGGTGCAGAGCATGTGCTCCAGCCCACGAGGCCTGCGGGTCGGGGAGCTGCCTCCCTCCTGAGCGCAGCGTGGTTGCCGTCCAAGAGCCACGGCCTCCGCGTACTCAGCCCCACGAGGTGCCTCTGGCGAGCAACGCCCCGAGCGGCTCCTGTGCTAGAGCTGAGTGCACAGACGCCCCGGGCTGAACCAGCGTCTGCTGAGCAGCAGCAACCCCTGCAGCCAGACACACCAACAAGGAGACCGCAGCCCCTTCTCTCCCACGACCCTTATCTGTCCTGCGTCCCAGATAAGGAAACCGGGTAGAGAAAGGTGACCGCCAAAGGCTCCCTGGGGGTGTGAACTGCATCTGGGCCCAGAGCCCCCCATCCCCGTCTGCCCTCAGCAGGCCCAGCCTCAGGCCGAGGCGCTAGTTTCAGAGAAGCAGGGTTGACCAGGCTACTTCAGCAGCCTCACCTGGGGATGGCTGTTGTTTCCAGCAAGATCCTACAGCATTCCACAAAACCACACAGAGTTTGGCACAAAACCACTTGTAAGTCACAGGCTGCCAGGGAACCCCCAATGGGGCAGAGTAGGGGGAGCGACCACCCTGGTCTGCCTGGGCTGAGGGGGTCCTGGGACCCAGGGCTGAGCCGGGAGCAGCCCAGGAAACCCTGAAGGACTGTCCACAGCAGCCCTTTCACCTCAGTGGGGCCGGGCCACGTTGACTCCCGATGGTAAGCAGCATCTTTCAAACTTTTGGAGCATAACCCACAGCAATAAATACATTTTACATCAGGATCCAACACGTACTCTGAGAAATACAGTGGAAATAAAAACTCACATCTGATAAAACTCTGCTACCCTCTACCCTCAGTTCAGTTCAATTCAGTCACTCAGTCGTGTCTGACTCTTTGCAACCCCATGAATTGCAGCACGCCAGGCCTCCCTGTCCATCACCAACTCCCGGAGTTCAGCCAAACTCACGTGCATCGAGTCAGTGATGACATCTAACCATCTCATCCTCTGTCGTCCCCTTCTCCTCCTGCCCCCAATCCCTCCCAGCATCAGGATCTTTTCCAATGAGTCAACTCTTCGCATGAGGTGGCCAAAGTATTGGAGTTTCAGCTTCAGCATCAGTCCTTCCAATGAACACTCAGGACTGATCTCCTTTAGGATGGACTGGTTGGATCTCCTTGCAGTTCAAGGGACTCTCAAGAGTCTTCTCCAACACCACAGTTCAAAAGCATCAATTCTTCGGCACTCAGCTTTCTTCACAGTCCAACTCTCACATCCATACATGACTCCTAGAAAAACCATAGCCTTGACTAGATGGACCTTTGTTGGCAAAGTAATGTCTCTGCTTTTTAATATGCTATCTAGGTTGGTCATAACTTTCCTTCCAAGGAGTAAGCGTCTTTTAATTTCATGGCTGCAATCACCATCTGCAGTGATTTTGAACTGAAGTGAAATGAAGTGAAGTTGCTCAGTCGTGTCTGACTCTTTGTGACCCCATGGACTGTAGCCTACCAGGCTCCTCCGTCCATGGGATTCTCCAGGCAAGAGTACTGGATGGGTTGCCATTTCCTTCTCCAGGGGATCTTCCTGACCCAGGGATTGAACCCGGGTCTCCCACATTCCAAAAAAATAATTGGAGCCCAAAAAAATAAAGTCTGACACTGCTTCTGCTATTTCCCCATCTATTTCCCATGAAGTGATGGGACCAGATGCCATGATCTTCGTTTTCTGAATGTTGAGCTTTAAGCCAACTTTTTCACTCTCCTCTTTCACTTTCATCAAGAGGCTTTTTAGTTCCTCTTCACTTTCTGCCATAAGGGTGGTGACATCTGCATATCTGAGGTTATTGATATTTCTCCCAGCAATCTTGATTCTAGCTTGTGCTTCTTCCAGCCCAGCATTTCTCATGATGTAGTCTGCATAGAAGGTAAATAAGCAGGGTGACAATATACAGCCTTGACGTCCTCCTTTTCCTATTTCTACCCTACATCATTAAAAACCGCAGGTTACCAAAACACTGAAACTAGGGCCTGAACGCAGGTCTCCTGCATCCAGGCAGATTCTCTACCATCTGAGCCACCCGGGAAGCCCCAAGTACCTACCAGTGGGTGCGAAACATGGTTTGGGGGAAAAAAAATCCTTCATTAAACTATGTCTGGAGGGTTCTGTTCTGGACAAGACAGTGTTATGTGGACCAGACTCAACTTCCTGTCTGATTTACCAGGCAGAGTCTGAAACAACTGCAGAACCAGACAAATCTAGGAAATGATGGTATTCCAGACAATGCCATCAGGCAACGAGAGTGACCCTGCGAGACGGAACACAGGTGAGGTGGGCCCAGACCTCTCCTGCTGTATGGAGGGGACCCCAGCCACTCCCTCCCTCCCGGGAGACCGCTGCCCAGAGACAGAGCTTCTGAGACCTCTTTGGCTGAATTGCTACAATCTCGGGAAGACTCCCTAGACTGGGAAAGAACAACCTGAAATGATCAGAGGCGCCAACCCCGAGGTTCTCACAGGGCCTGGAGAGTTCCAATCCCTTCTGCTCACAGGCTTTGGAGAGTCCCTGGTGCGGGGGCAAGCCACGGGTCTGCGGCAGGAGGGCATCTAGCTCTGCTCCTGTCTCAGGCGAAGCTCCAGAGACAGAAACAAATGTCGGAGATGAAGCAGACCCTGCACTGATGGATGGATATGATGCTGCAAAAGAAGAGACTGGGGGACTTGAAGGCCCAACAACAGAAAATATCAAAATCACACAGAGAGAAAAAATGAAAAAAAGCGCATTTAGTAAGTTCTGGGAAAACTTAAGTAGCCATATGTACGTGCCACTGGAGTTCCCAGAAGAGAGGAGAGGTTTGAGGGACATGAAACAGCATCTGAAAAATAATGGCCAAATTTTTTCCCAAATTCGATGAAAACTGTAAGCTCACAGATCCAAGAAGCTCTGGGACCTCCAATAACAGAAGTGCCACCAGTTAATTAAAGATCTGGTGTAAATCACGACTAAAGGATTTTCTGCCTCACCCAGATTTTTGACAGCAGTGCTTCTCAGGACAAGCAGGAAGATTAACGTGGTCAATATTCTGTGTAAGCGCCTGCCATTCCAAGCCGGCTTTGAGTCACTGCTCTTGGAGTCCGGCTGAGGTGGGCAGCTGAGAACAGAGCGCAGACACAGGGGCAGACGTGCGGGCTATTGAATTGTTAATTCTGTCTGTAGAGGTTTGGGGGAACATCCCTTTCGCTGAAATTAACATATTCACGTTCACTGCTGCTGCTAAGTCGCTTACTGCTGCTGCTAAGTCGCTTAAGACTGACTCTGTGCGACCCCATAGACAGCCCACCAGGCTCCCTCATCCCTGCGATTCTCCAGGCAAGAACACTGGAGTGGGTTGCCATTTCCTTCTCCAATGCATGAAAGTTAAAAGTGAAAGTGAAATCACTCAGTTGAGTCCGACCCTCAGCGACCTGCAGCCCACGAGGCTCCTCTGTCCATGGGATTTTCCAGGCGAGAGTACTGGAGTGGGCTGCCATTGCCTTCTATCCCCCCTTCTAACCTTTGACCTCAAGAAATCTGCCATCAGCGGCGCTCACTGTCCCGCCAGACAAGGTGGGGTGGGCGCAGGTGCGGACTGGAGGTCGGGGTGGGGGTGCCTCGCCGCTCCTTCACTGCCCCGCATGGGCGCGTGCTCCGCTCAGGACCCCCGAGGCGGCGCCGGCCGGCTACCTGCCCCGGTCCCCCGAGGGGGCTGCCCTGCTTTGGTTTTGCTTGTTTGTGTGTGTGTGTGTGTTTATTGTGACTTTGCGAAATACTCCAGGACGAGAGACAGAAAGTCTTGGTCTCCCAGAAGGAGAGAACGCAGCTTTTGGTTTAAACGGCTACTGGGAGCCCTTGAGGTTTTCCAACGTCATCACCGTAAAAACAGAAACTAGAGAAGGACATCATCTAATCTCGCTCCCTGGACCCCAGTGGGGCTCCCTTTGCCTTCAGTTTGTCTCTCCTTTGGTGGGTACATAGTCTTGAGAATACGTGCCCCGGAATGAAGTCTTCAGAAAGGACGCGGAGATCTGGGGCGCGGTCGGGGAACGGGGTGGAAAGAGGTTGGAGGCTGGTAAATGTCCGTCTGTACCTGACAGGCTGGACTCGCGTGACCTCCTCTCCGCGTTCGCACCGCCCGGTTACATAAACTTAACCCGCGACTGGGGAGAAGCTCCCGGGCGCGGGGGCGGGGGGAGGGGGGACTCCCCGCCTCCGTCCCGAAGACCCGCTGCCCCTCTGGGCTTTGATCTTCCTGAGAAAACCGGCTCGGCCCGGCGGCGGAGAGGCAGGCGCGCCCCGCCCGCCCCGCGCGGCCCCGAGGCCGGTCCTGCCGCGCGCCCCGCCCCCGCCGCCGCCCCCGCCCAGCCCCGCGCGAGCGCCGCGGTGCCGCCGCCGGGATGTGACCTTCAGAGCCGCCCGCACAGGATGACCAGAGCCACTGCCCCTCGGCGCCCGCGCCTCGCCACGGCCCCCCGGGCGCTCTGACCGCGCGCGCCCGGCCCCCGGCCCCGGTTTCAGTGCTGGCCCTCGGCCCCGGCCCCGACCCGCCCCGCCCCGCCCCGCCATGCCGCCCGGACCCGCCGCCGCCCTGGGCACCGCGCTGCTGCTGCTCCTGCTGGCCTCCGAGTCGGCGCACAGTGAGTACCGCGCGGGGCCGCGGGGCGCGCCGGGCCGGGAGCCCCCCAGCACCCCGCCCCCCCGGAGGGCGAGGGGCGCCTCGGCGCCGCACCCCGCGCGCCCCGCGGCCCCGCACGCCCGGGCCCCGGCGCCGCCGCGCTGACGGCGCCTCTCCGCTCTCTCCCCGCTCCTCCCGCCCGCCCGGGAAGCCGTGATGCTGCGGGCGCGCGAGGCGGCGCAGTTCCTGAGGCCCAGGCAGCGCCGCGCCTACCAGGTCTTCGAGGAGGCCAAGCAGGGCCACCTGGAGAGGGAGTGCGTGGAGGAGCTGTGCAGCCGGGAGGAGGCCCGCGAGGTGTTCGAGAACGACCCCGAGACGGTGAGCGCGGGGCCGCGCGGGGCGGCGAGGCGTGCGCCCGGAGCCTTGGGGAGGCGAGCGGAGCGTCGGGGCAGGCGGGTCCCCTCGACCCCCGCTCCCGCGCGCGGCACCACCCTTCAGGGGACCCGGGTCCGCGCGCGCACGGACGGGAGCGGGGGTCTGCGGCAAACCTTTCTGCGGGCACACCGACCCTTATACAGGGAGGCGGGCAGCGGCGGCGGAAGGGCAGGGTGCTGTGTGCCGCCCCGGCCACCCTCAGGCCTCCTCCTTTCGAGCCCCTGTTCTCCCGGTGATGCCAGGTGCCCCTCAGAGGAGGAGCGGCGGCCGATGCCAGCGGGGGGTCCTGTGGACGCCCGCAGCCACTTCCCGCCGCAGGCCTCGGAAGGCAGCCGCCTTGAAGGAAACTGCAACTCTGACAGCTCAACCAGAAAGCAGTAGGGTCCGGCTTAAAACGTAAACGAAATAAATGGTTGGAGAGCCCGAACAGTTTCCTGCCTCCCTGCCCCCTTGGCCAGATTAGAGGTGGGGGTGGGGCTGTCCGCAGATCCCTGTCTAGAGGCGGGAGCCTTAGCTTCAAAGACGGAGGGCTGGACGAGCCGGAAGGCAGCAGGTCCCAGGCAGGGAGGACTGGGAGGACCGATCAGGGCTGGCACACAAGGGAGGGCGGGCCAGGCGGCCACAAGGTGCGCCCTGGGAACCGCGGAGACTGCAGGAGCCTAAGGTGCTGGCTCAGGACAAGTTTCTATTAATAACGTCGTGAAGAATGTGGGGCGACAGGCAGCCGGCCTCGGGGAGTGGCCCTGGGTGCACTGTGCCATCTTAGTTGGGGCAGAGGCTGGGGTGTGTGCCCAGGAGCCCCCCGCGCGGAAGCAGGGCTGATAGAGGGGTGGGCTCACCCTGCCTTGCTCCACACCCTGAGGTCAGGATGATTTCACAGCTGGTTTTGGTTCTACTGGAATAGTTCTTTTAAAGAATTCTTCTGGGGTGGAATAAGCGTCTCGTGCAGTGAACAAATAAGTGTGAAGGATGCAGGCTTTTACGTGACTCGCGTTTCTGACTGGCTGGCTTGACCCACCCCGTGGTCCCCTATGTGAAACAAGCTTGATGGCGATGACCAAGCTGTGCCCTTCCTTGGCTTGGCACAGCCCACAGCTGCAGTGGCTGAGCTGTGACCGGTGACTCTCGGTGTCAGTAGCGGTGCGCGTTAACCGGTTGTGAGCAGCAGTTCTGCCCCGCCCCATCTCTTCTGCCTGTCCTCCCGTCTCTTTGATGATGATGAGTCCTGCTGGCCCCGGGGAGCTTGCTCCGAGGAGCGTTTCTGAAGGTCCCACACAGGCTGTGTGCTGGCTGCCTGGGTTGCTGCCCGGCTGCGGGGTGTGTGATAAGTGTGTTCCTACCAGTCCCAGGCCCAGCCTGGAACACTGGCTGCCACAGAGCATGGGATGGGGCTTGCAGGTGACCAGGCTTGAGGGCAGTGAGGCCGCCGCCCGCACCAGCCCTGCCCCATCCAGGCCCTGCTCCTGCAGGACAGAGAGGCCTTGGGCTGGACACACCGCACACTGGTCACCGCGCACCCTTCCCAGAGCCTACCCCGCCCCACTGTAGCTGCTCTTAGGTTTGTAACAACCCTATCTGTGCTTAGTCACTCAGTCTTGTCTGACTCTGTGTGATCCCGTGGACTGTAGCCCACCAGGCTCCTCTGTCCATGGGAGTCTCCAGGCAAGAACACTGGAGTGGGTGGCCATGCCCTCCTCCAGAACCTTGTCTGCAGTGGATGAAACGAGGGCAAGGACAGCAGTGCTCACAGCAGCGACTTTAACACGGGGCCTTGCACCCCCTGGTGCCATGCCCTCCCTTCCTGGGGGTTTGCCTCCCACACCCGCCCCATCCACCCCATCACACAGGGCCTTGCACTTCCCCCAGCGTCCTGCCCTCCCTTCCAGGGGGAGTTGCCTCCCACACCCGCCCCATCCACCCCGTCAGGAACGTGTGGACTCCTTGCACATCAAAGCCGCGTGTGAGTTTTCAGAATGCTGTCCTGCTTCCTGACCCATCCTCGAATCACAGTCACACCTTTCCCTTTATTACCAGCTTCCCGGGTGGACTGGCTCCTTCTGCGTTCACCGAGGGGCAATGGCTTCTGGAGGAGCCAGTTCGGGTCGGGTCGGGGGTTGGGGCTGGTGCTTAGGGGACTTCCTCGTGTCCAGTTCTGCTCTGGTCGACCAGATGCCCCTCCAGGCGTCCACGCCATCTTTTCCCTCACTTTGAGGAGGTTCTGGATTCCAGGACTGGGGGAGACCCTGCAAACACAACTCACTCCTAATAAACCTTTGGAAAAGCAGCTAGTCAGGTGAGGCGGTCCTGTGACCTCACGCATGGGCACCCGGCTCCTGAGAGTCTGGGCTCTCCTGAGAAGCATCACTTCCTTGCCCTCAGATTCCTGGCTCTTTGTGATCGTGTGTGGGTGTGACCCCAACGAGGCCCTGGCCTTAGTTCAGGAAGTCGCAGGAGCCCCGTGCATCCCAATGTGTGACGGGGAGGCTGCGGCCTCTGGGCTGAGAGCGCTGCCAGATCAAGGGGCCGCTGCCAGGACAGCCTGTCCTCACCCGCCAGCCGCGGCAGGACTTCCTCCGTGCGGCTGCCCCATCACAGCCACACACGCCTGCGTGAGCGTTTCCCATGGGCCCTTTGCTTCTGGCAGAGGGGCAGCGTGTCCGGTGTCTCCAGGGCTGCGGGTGGGGCAGAAGGTGGGGGCGGCCGCCCTGTGCCCGGGCTGGGTGGGGGCTCCGGCACCTGGAGCCGGCTCTCTGGGCCACGTGCCTGCCCTGGAATCCCTGGAGGCGGTGCCCTCTGTGCTGGGTGTGTTCTGGGTGCTTCCTGCCCAGGCAGATTGTTCCACCCTGGGCCGCCTTCCTGTCTGTGGACGGGCCCCTCCTCTGAGCAGGTAGCTGTGGGCACCTTCCTGATTCCGGGGGCTGTGGAGCCTGGAGAGGAAGGCGCCTGGGGCCTTCCTGATGCGTCCAGTGCTTCCCAGGCTTCCCTCCAGGCACGAATAGTCTCCTCCACATTCTTCCAGCCTCAGGAGTGTTCCACCCTGCCCTCCCCTGGAGCCCTGTGATTAGACTTCCTTCTTATCTTGTTTTCCTCTCTTGTTACTCTGTCTTCCCAGCACTGTCCTCCTCCTGGGGTCTTGTTCAGAGGACTCTGGGTGCCGGGCGCCCTGCTGGCCTCCCCGAGTTCTCCCGAAAGTTCGCCAGCCCGGAACAGTCACCTTCCTACTTAGGTCCTTCAATGCAAGCGGGCGCCAGAGCCCGTACCAGTGCCCTTGGCTTCAGGAAAGGATTCTGAATGAAAGACTCACCCAGCCTGACCCTCGGCCCAGGCCTGGTTCGCCACCTCCCAGCGCAGGGGCCACCTGAGGCCTGCAGGTCGGAGGGGGCTCCAGGTCTTGGTCCTCCAGCCCTCGTTTGTTTGAGATACAGACAGTGATGCTCACACGTCGCAGACTCGGTCCTCACAGGTCCGCAGACTCGGTGCTCACACGTCGCAGACTCGGTGCTCACAGCTCACAGACTCAGCACTCACATGTCCGCAGACAGTGCTGCTTGGGGCGGGGGACACCCCCAGGGAGGGGACAAGCCCTCCCTCAAGTCTCCCGTTGTTGCAGTGGCCTGAGGGGTCTCAGGGGCACAGAAATGGGGTCCCAGCAGGAGGCGATGGGGACCTTGTCACCCCCAGTGACCTCCAGGATAGCCGAGGCCCACTGCCCCCCACGCGCCACCCCACCGTGACAGCAGCTCCCTAACATTCACTCACTCAGATGCTCAGGCACACTTCCCTCAGCCCCCTGAGGGTCCATCAAGGATGGGACCAGGCCCCACGGGTGCAGACTCAGCCCCAGCTCCTGTCTGTCCAGGAAGCCCCCTGCTCACTGCAGCCAGGCGTCCCCCAGGACCCAGTCCCTCCCAGGCTTCCTCCACTGGAAGCCAGCAGGGGCGGGTTCTCTGAGTTGTCTGGCCTGTTGAATTTTCTCCAGAGTTGACTCCGCACGACCCAGAGGCCTGCAGACTGCTGGTTAGACGGGTGGCACGCAGGGCCCCCACATGGGCCAGCCTCTCCCCCGATGGCCTTGGGGGAGGGACAGCTCTGTCTGGCCCCCGTTTGCTGCCCCTGAGCCCTCATACACGCTACTCCCGGGGGGGTCAGCCCAGTGCGGAGCTGGGCCCTGCGGCCTAATGACAGGACAGGCCCCTAAATGATACGTCGTCCGCGCCCATGGGCTCAGCATCTGTGGAAAAACGAAAGATGTTCTGAAGGACACTGCAGGTCTGCTTGTGGGACTTAGAGAGAAAATGCCCTTTAAGAAGCTGATGTTCACAGCCTGGTTTCTGAGATGCCGAGTGGCTGGGCTGGGACGCTGTAAACCCAGCGGGGCTGTTGCTTTACTCCAGCTCTGCCGGTGCGTGTGGGATGTGCTGTGTCTGCTGGGCTCAGAGGTGGGAGCTGTTTCTGGGCTGCAGACTTTGGTGGGTTTGAGAGTTAGTATAGATATTGGGGTTCCTGGCCCTGTGATGGTGACTTCAGTCCAGTGATCTCACTGCAGTCACGTGTGTACGCCTGTAATTGTGATCCTGGGAGAGTGCAGGTCGTTACGTTTTAAAGTAATTTTTAAGGAGGAGTTGGGTGTGGGATGACCCCCAAGCCCTCATGCTCTGTGCCCTCACCCAGCTCCTGAGACCACGAGGCCTCATTCCTGCCAGGCCATCTCTGCTGGCTCCTGCCCTGCCCTTCTGCTCCGTGGGCTCCTGGTGGAGGCCCCCTGCTCACCAGGAGCTGCTGGGCATGTCCTTCTCCCTCCCCCGCTCCCATGCTGTCCAAGCCCCCAAGGCCCGCCACCATGTGTGGGCAGGGACAGGTCAGAGCGGGCAGGAGCGTCGCTCAGACTTGGAGGAAGATGCGTTGTTCTCTGTCACCCTGTAACGTGTCAACAGGAGCTACTCTTCTGGGGCCGCAGGAGGTTCCACGCCTGCTTTTTTTCAGCTCCTGCCAGCATATTCACAGCTGCCAGGAGGAGCACCTGGCCAACAGTGGGGTACTCCTGTGTCACCAGAGGGTATGGTGAGGCCTGGCCCCTGGGGAGGCTCAGGACCTGGAGAAGCTTAGGCCCCAGTGCAGCCCAGTGGCTTCCTGTCCTGCTGGTGGGCACCCTAGCCACTCAGGTGAGCATCATAGCTGCATTTGGCCTTGAGAACAAAAGCGTCTCCAAGCAAAGCTGTGAATGATCAGCCAGTGCTGTGAAGGGGAGTGCCCGCAGCCCTGAGAGGCCTCCGCCAGGAGAGCATAGGAGAAGGAAAGAAAGGCCTTCGTGTTGCCCATTTCCCAGAACATTCTCACCGACTCATGAAATCTTCACTTTGCAGGCCATGACACATCTATTTGCACTCATTTTTCAAATTCAGTTAGCCTGGTACTTTGGCCTCATTCAGTTCAGTTCAGTTCAGTCACTCAGTCGTGTCTGGCTCTTTGCAACCCCATGAATCGCAGCACGCCAGGCCTCCCTGTCCATCACCAACTCCTGGAGTTCACTCAAACTCATATCCATCAAGTCGGTGATGCCATCCAGCCACCTCATCCTCTGTCGTCCCCTTCTCCTCCTGCCCCCAATCCCTCCCAGCATCAGGGTCTTTTCCAATGAGTCAACTCTTCACATGAGGTGGCCAAAGTATTGGAGTTTCAGCTTCAGCATCAGTCCTTCCAATGAACACTCAGGACTGATCTCCTTTAGGATGGACTGGTTGGCCTCATTAGAGTGGTTTAAATAAGACAGTGTGTTTCTCTCTCATGTAAAAGGTGGAAGGCAGGCTGCCCAGGGCTGCTCAACGGTGGGGGCCCAGGGACTTACGTGATTTATTTGTGCTCCACTGCACGAGTGCATGGCCTTTGTCTCCCAGGCCTCCTCACACAGTGGGCAAGATGCTGGAGAACCAGCCATCACATCTGCATTCCAGCAAGGAGGCCAGAGAACCAAAGTACCCCACTCTCTCTTTACTGTTTTGCTCCCTGTGTGTATCCCATTGGCTAGGACTTAGTCACACGGCCACGCCTAGTTGCAAGGGCGTCTGGGAAGTGTAGTCCTGCAGCTGGCTGCACTGTTGCTTAACTGAATCCAGAGTTCTATTACTGGAGATGAAGGGAGAATTGGATGCTGGACAGCAGCTACAAATCTCTGCTGTGGGGAAGCAGTATTTGGAAACAAACCTGTTTTATGAGGTCCATTTCCAAGAGTATTTTCGTGCCTGGCAGGAGACACTGTACTGAGCCACGCCAGGAGGTTTTGCACAACATGCTTCGCACGCAGGTCTTTCAGCTGCACTTTCACAACCTGTGCTGGGAGGGACCAGCCCCCTCCAGTCCCTGGCTCAGGCCCCACCCTGGGCCTCGGGTCTCCCATCCGCCGGAGCCTGCAGATGCCCGGGCCTGCCAGCAGCTGAGCCGCTGCGGGTCACCGGAGCAGTGGGGACTCATAGGGGGCGGTGCGAAGGGATGTGCCGGGGGCAGGGGCAGACTGCTGGGAAGCTCTCAGTAGCGAGGGGCGCTGGGATCTCCACGCCCCAAGGGTCACTGCCACCTGCCCCAGGCCCTGAGCATAGCATCCAGGGCAGCTCGTCCTGACACTGATGTGACCGGGACCCGGAGAACCCTGCCCGGCCCCTGTCATGTGGGGCCAGGCTGGGTGGGAGGGGATGGCTGTGGGGATGGAGGGGTGTTGCGGCCCTGGGAGTCACACGCACGCACACACGTGCCGAGCTGCTGCAGGCCCCGGGTCACCCGTGCCTCTGGCTGGTGACATCAGGGCTTTGTTCCAGGGCCTCCCTGCAGCCTGTGCGTCAGTGTCTGAGGACGGAGGGGACGCAGTGCCCTCACAGGGTGCCTGGGGGCCCACCTGGGGTCCTCCAGGAGAGCAGGGCCTAGGGCATCTGGGAGGCCCGTGGCCTGAGAAGTAGCGTCTGCGTTTCCTTTGGTCTCACAGAGTCCTCCGCGCCTAGTTGGGAGAATCTCAGGAGAAGAATTGGGGGAAGGAAGGGAAGAAGGCATTTGTCTGAACTCTGCCAGGAAGATGTGTGGAGCCCTGCGGGGTCAGCGGGCACCGAGGGAGTCTGGGCGCCTGCCTGCAGGAGGGGTTGTGCTGAGCCTCATGCTCTCGGGGCCCAGCGCCTGGGCAGCAGCAGCCTCTGGACGAGACCGGGGTGCTGGCCAGGCTGGGCCTTGGCGGGCCCTCCCCTCTGGCTCCCGGGGAGAACACCTGTGTCCGCCCTGTCAATAAGCGAACTGCTGTGACACCCAGCCTGCTTTCAAAGAGTAGAGATCTTTGGAACTAAAATTGTGGACAGCTACAGGTTAAAGAAAGCAATAAATTCTCAGTTCACTGTTTGAGAAACCACTGGATTTGTTGCAGTGTGATGTGAGAGTCCTGTCATGTTGGGTAACCCAGGTAAAGGTCCCGGACACTCCAGACAAAAGCATTCAGGCACCACCGACACGGTGTGTCTGGAGGGCAGCATCCGCAGAGGTCAACGGAGCTGGGGGTGGGTGTCCCCGGCTCATCTGCGCTCAGGGCAGGGAGCATGAGTGGCTGGTGGAAGGGAGGGCTGCATGGGGGCGGGAGTCCCAGCCTCACCTGGGCCCCGCGGGGATGTGAACGGCTCTCCTTTCCCCTTCGGGGGATGGCTCATGAGGAGCAGAGGGAGAGGAGGCTCAGATGTGCTGTGCCGTGGCACTCGACATGGCCAAAGCCCACGGCAGCCTCACTGCAGACCTCTGCTCTCCTGCTAACCCCAGACAGATGCCACGACCCACAGATCCCGGGAGACCCCGAGAGTGCTCATCACAGGGGCCCAAACCCGCCTGTCTGTCTGTTCCCAGAGCCAACTGGTGCAGGACTGAAACTGGGAGGAGAAAACGCAGCCGGTTTGTAGGGAGCAGGCCTGGGAGCCAAAGGGGGCAGGCCCCTCCCCGCAACCCCGCCTGCCTCTGTATCACGTTTGCATGGATGTCACCTTCTCCGGTGCTTCAGAAGCCCTGGACTCGGTCCCATCTTTGCTTTTAAAATAACGTTTTATAAGAAGCACCCCTACCAGAACGTTATTTCTAAAAGCATGAACTGACTGCATCTGCCCAAGGCGCCCCCACCCAGCCCCCAGGCCCGGGGGCCCAGCCGGGTGATGGAGGTGACACGCAGGGTCATGGGGAAGCAGGGCTGCGGCTGACCTGAAGTCTCAGCTTCCTCATCTGTGATAATGGGCTGAGAGCGACCTTCCTGGGAGGGTGGTCGGGAGGATTAGACACCAGCAAGCTGGCAACATCAGGTCACTTGGTTTCCTCGGGGAGGGGATGTAGGACCAAACGGCTCCGCCGTCAGCCCTGAGGGGCGGCAGAGGCAGGGGCGGGCTGCTGTGACCCCGCCCCGTGGCAGCTGGAGACCAGAGTTGCTGCCCAGCTCCAACCTTGTAATTCGCAGTCATGGCTGAAAGGACCTGCCCTTCACACCCTCTGTCCTCTTCTGGCGTGGTTTACAGACACAGGAACTACTGGGAGTCCTCCCACCAGAGTCTGAGGCTGGGTTCTTTCCAACATGTTTCTTATCCTCCTGAAAGACACTTTACCCACGTGGTATAGCTGCTGTTGGTGGCACTGGGCTGCTGGTTTCAGCCAGCTGGTCTCAGCATGCAAGCACCCTGCAGAAGCCCTGGGCTGCTTGGGCCTCCCCTCCCCTCCCCTGCCCTCCCCTCCCCTGTCCTGCCCTGCCCTCACCAGCCCTCCCCTCCCCTGCCCTGCCCTCCCCTGCCCTCCCCTCCCCTGCCCTGCCCTCCTTTGCCCTCCCCTGCCCTCCCCTCCTCTCTTCCCTGCCCTGCCCTGCCCTCACCAGACCTCCCCTCCCCTGCCCTGCCCTCCCCTGCCCTCCCCTCCTCTCCCCTGCCCTGCCCTGCTCTCCCCTCCCCTCCCCAGCCCTCCCCTCCCCTCCCCTGCCCTGCCCTCCCCTGCCCTCCCCTCCCCTCCCCCCCCCGCCCTCCCCTCCTCTCTTCCCTGCCCTGCCCTGCCCTCCCCTCTCCTCTGCCCTCCCCTGCCCTCCCCTCCCCCTCCTTGCCCCTCCCCTCTCCCCTCCCCCCTTCCCTCCCCTCTCCTCCCCTCCCCCTCCCTGCCGTCTTAGAGGCAGAAAGCAGCTTTCTCCCCCGCCCTCGCCCTCTGCAAGCACCTACCTCCTGGGGGGAGGGGGAGGTTCCTAGCCCAGTGGCCATGGGGGTGCTCAGACGCCAGACACTCTGACAGTTAACCGCTGCCTTTCTTTTTCTCTTTCCACAGGAGTACTTTTATCCAAGGTACTTGGGTAAGTTGAAATCATGGCCTCCTTTAGTCGGGGAGACGTTATGTGTTGGAGGAGAGGTTGCTAAGACCTTGTCACCAAGTTGTTCCTGGAGGGACAGAGCTCCGTGACAGAGATGGGACCTCCGGGCTCACGGAGCAAAGCCTGGCCTGTGTCCCTAACCCTAACCCTAACCCTGCAGCCAGTGTCGCTGTTGGCAAACCTCCGCTCCACTCTGACCCCCAGCTCAGCTGGTTAACGGGGGAATATGGTTGATTTAGTCTCAGGACTCCCCGCTGTGATGTTACTAAAGACCCCGGGGAGCTCTTGTCTGTGTGGGGTGTAGCTATTGACACCATAAGACTAACTAAAGCTGGGAACATTAGAGATGATTTTGCTTAACTCCAATGACAAGATTGTGCAAGCAAGCCGCCTTGGCTGTCAAGCAGCGACGTCTCTGTGAGTGTTGAGGGGGAGGGGGGCTGGAAAGCCCCGCTGCACTTTGGGGGAACAAGAGGAAGACAGCCCGTCTCTCCAGGGCGATCTGGAAGTCCCCAGGGAACTGCTCCTTGATCAGTGCTGTTTTGAGGCTTGCTGGGGCGTCTGTACTCACAACGAGAGAGGCATCCGGGGCTCTCCCTTCTGATTGTGTCGAGTGCACTTGGGTCACTTTTCCGCTGGCCTTGCAGCCTCTTAGAGGCGCTTCGCAGAGTGGACTGTGGTCGGCCCCGGGCAGCCCAGCCCGGGCCCCGTGTGGCCTTGCTCCTGGGTGTGCGGGTTTGTTTCCTCAGGAAAGGGCGACCGTGGTCCCCTGGCCACCTCTGGTCCTGTCCACTGCTCATGCCCACGTCCTCCAATTTGCTTGAGCAGCAGCAACCTCCTGAAGGGCCAGTGAAGTGGCTCAGCACCCACTGTGCCCAGATGCACGTGGTTGCTCCCCAGCCCCGGCCCCGTGGGGAGGCCCAGTCGACTGAGTAGTGGGGGGAGGAGCTCGGTCTCCATCAAACCCAGGGCGCTGTTCCAAACAGGGTCAGGTTGAGATGGAGCTCAGGTCTCTGCCACGGTCAGAGAGCCTCCCGAGGGCCACCAGAGAGCCTTCTATGCAATGGCAGGAGCCTCCCCCGTCAAAGTCAAAGGGGCTGGTGCCCCTTGGACAGAGCTCTGCCCGTTGGAGGCACCTGCTCATTTTTGGTGTTAAAATTCTGTGTCAGCATGAGCGCCTCTGTCAGGGGGTGACACCCCACTCCCTGTCTTGCAGAATGCATCAATAAACATGGATCTCCGTACCAAAAGAACCCAGCTTTCGTCACCTGTGTGCAAAGTAAGTGTGCTCCTGCCTCACAGCCCCTGAGTCTGGGATCTTGGGGTCTTGTGGTCATTCCCAGGGGCCCTGAGTGTCCCTGTGGCCTTCGGAGCCACAGCCTGAGGTCAGCCCCCTCTGCCCTGAGCCAAAGTGTGTGTGGCATGAAGTGCATACCTCTGCGAGGTGGAGGGAAGGCCCGTCTGGGCCCACATCCTGGTTAGTAGAGTCCCCTTTCACCGCAGCCACTGGTTCTGAGAATGCTCTCAGCCCACTTGGTGGGCAGCATGCCTGGTAAGCAAGGTGCACTGGCAAACTCCTGGGCTCTCTCCAGTTTTTTATTGTAACAAATAAACCAGAGTGGCCTCCTTGTCTCCCTGAGCACCTCTGCTGGGTGAGCTCCTAGGAGTAGAAGTACGAAGGGAAAGCTGTGTCTTTCCCAGTTTTGACGCAGACCTGGCCCATTATCCCTACAGAGGGCAGGAGTGCCCCCAGTACCTGCACCAGCCAGCTGTACTTCTTTCTACTTTCTACCTCTTCCAGTAGAAAAGTGGGGAAATGGCCCTCAAGCCATTCAGTTTAGCTCTTCTTACTCACGAGTGAAGCCAAGCTTCACGTGTTTCTTTCTCTGCGAATGGTTTGTTCACATTCTTTGCCTGCCTTTCTCGGTTTGTAGGAGCTGATGATAGATTTTGCAGGTTAGCCGTTTGTAGTAAAGGTAGCAAGATTCCCCCTCAGCTCATCATGCATCTTTGTTATTATTATTACTTTAAATTATCATACGGTAACACTGCCATTTTTGGTGTCCGGTCACATGGCTTTCATCCACATGTACACACGTCTCAGCTGAACCTGACTCCAGGCCTGGCTCTGGCCTGAGAGTCCTGTGGAGCAGACACGTTATCTCTGCCCCCCTCAGCCTTTGGTGCAGCCGTCTGTGACCCACCTGTCCCCACGAGGGCAGTGTCTCGGCACTTGCTGTTCTGAGCATGCCCTGCCCAGGTCATAACTTGCCATTGCCCTCACACTTCTGGAAGGAGGAGCAGAAGCCACGAGACTGGCCCCCACTGACCACGGCAGGTGCCGAGCATTCCAGTGCACAGGGCGGCCTCCCCGCCGCACCCTCCCCCCGCCATCAGCGGGCAGATAACCATTCACCTCCCTCCTGTGGGGCCTGGGTCAGGACTCAGCCCAGAGCCTGTCCGCGGGCTGCCTGCGTCCACCGAATTCCTCAGAAGCTTGGGACACCTGCAAACATACTCCTCACTCTGCCCCAGAGATGAGCTTCCCAACGAGGCAGCAAAGGAAAGCAGGTGGAATTCTTCCTGCTGGGAGTTGTCCGCCCCCAGGAGAAGGCGGGGTTGCCCTCTCGGCCTAGGGACCCTGAGATTTGTAAGGGGTGGTGTTGGGCATTCTAGGCAAATTCCAGGCGAAGGTAATGAATTCGGGCTTGTCTTTCTGCAATAACTTAAGTCTAACTGAGTGTTTCGGGTGGGGACGCACCCTTGCCCAGCCGCCCCTCCCGTGGGGCCTCTGACATGCTGGGTGCTGTGGGGGGACAGTGGGACCATCCGGGTCGGGAGCTGCCTGGCCCCACGCACGTCCCCCGCTGCCCAGGGGTCCCAGGCACACTCCAAGCGAGCTGGACGTGGGCCTGCTGAGTGCTCAGGGAGCAGGGGCCACTGCTTGAGTCTCAGGGGAAGCTGGACAGGGAGGTGGGGACCTGTACCTGCCTCCTGTGCCTGCCAGGGCCCTGTGACCCATTCCCTGGGAGGTCCAGCTCTGGGACCCTGCCAGGCCTGGCCTCTCCCCCGCTTCCCCAGGGCACAACCCCAGCCTCTAGCCTGGTGGGTGGGCGGCCGCTCCCTCCAAGCTGACCTGAGTTTCCTGGGATCAGTCAGGGCCTGGCCGGCCTGGTCTGTGACGCCCTCCGGGGGAGGTGGGGTTCGGTGTGGCCAGCCAGGACCAGCAGGGGGACCTCAGTGCCCCCGACCCGCCTCAGTGCTCTCACAGCTCAGGGTCCCCTTCTCTTTGCTTTCCACTCAGAGCTGCCTGACCAGTGCTCTCCAGACCCCTGCAATAAGAAGGGGACCCATGTTTGCCAGGACCTCATGGGCAACTTCTACTGCCAGTGCAGAGACGGCTGGGCAGGGCGACTTTGCGACAGGGGTAAGGCTGCATTGCCTGGGGAGATGGGGGTGTCAGGACACCCCTCAGGGCCGCCCAAGGGCCTGGGCTGGCAGAGGACACAGCCACACCAGCCTGTCTGGCTGCAACAGGAGTGAGGAGACTTTGAGGGGATGCCAGCTGTGTGGGGACACAGGACCCTCACTGGTCCTCTCCCAAGGAGAAGATGGGTGCATGGGGCCCTCAGCCTCTCAAGTCCTCCCGGGGGCGTGGACGTCTGGACAGCAGGTGTCCTGCTGCCCCTGGCAGGGCTCCATCCAGCTTGAAAAGCCACCATGCGGAGCCCCCAGCAGTGCCCAAGCCAGGCCAGCTCTTCCAGGGCGCCGGGGGGCGGGCGGGCACGCCCTCCCTGAGGCCCACCATCTGGGCCCCCACTGATCAGAAGGGAGTCAAGAGCAGGTTCACTTCCACCCTCCTTGAGTTTGCAGCGTGCTGGGTCAGCAGAGAAGATGCAGGAGACCCCTGGGACCTGGTTAGAACCCTTGGGCACCCCTTCGCTGCAGAGGGAGCCCTGAGCCCCTCAGACCCTGTTGTCCAGCCACAGAACTGGGTCCCTGTGCCCCCCACCCAGGACCTGGGGGTGGATTCCACGGGGCTGGGGCTGCAGACGCTGCCAAGTGTTCCAGGCGGTCATGGGTCCCCTCTGGCTCCGTGTCCTTTTCCCAGATGTCAACGAGTGCAGCCAGGAGAACGGGGGTTGCAGCCAAATATGCTACAACCAGCCGGGCAGCTTCCAGTGTGCCTGCCACGGGGGCTACATGCTCTCCCCAGACAGTCGGACCTGCCTCGGTGAGCCTGACCCAGGACCCCCCCGCCTCTGTGCTAGCCTGTTCGCTTTTGCAGTTGCCAGAAGTCGGCAGGCTGAAGCCTCAGTCGCTTGGCTCCTCTGCAAGAGGCTGAGGCTGTGGCTGGCTCCTTGGCTCTGGAGGGAGGGCAGGAGGGTGTCCCGCAGACACAGCACATGCCCAGGCTTGTCCGTGGCCAAGGGCCCCAGAGCCGGGACACAGGCTGATTCACTCAGATCTGTGGACGGAGCCAGCCCAGCTGGGAGGCCTGCCTGCTGCTCGGGGAGAGGGGGTGGGGTGATCGCTGGGCCTCCTTCCTGGCCACGGAGCCTGCAGACGTTCCTTTGACCTCAGGGCCCCGGACGCCTTGTGAGGAGGTGCGGGCAGGACGCCTGGGGTCCCACTGCTCACTGCTACAGGATCAGAGCTCACAAATGGTAGAAAGGGAAGGTGCCTTTAATCAGAGTGCTGGCACTCTGAGGAGATGGTGGGCTCAGCAGCCCCCAAAACCACCTCCGAAGCCTCGGCTCAGCCTTGAGAGCTTTTAAAGGGATGCGGGAAGGAGCCTTATTAGCCACTGAGACTGGGGTCAGCGTCCTGCTCCCCGCACAGAGTGCAGGCCCCTCAGCTCTCCTCACGGCCCCTCCAGGCACTGTCTTACTGTTCGGTCACACCGTTTGTTCACGAGGTTACTGAAGGGGAAGCTGGGGGAGAGATCAGGTCATCTGTTGTTTATTTTTAGTTCTTTGATCTGCACAAAGAACCATTAAGTTAAGCAAGGTGCTGTGTGAAGGTGTGCTTGGGCCAGAGACAGGCGAGCAGGGCAGGGCCTGGTTAAAAGCTGGTTACAACGCAGTTTTGCTAAAGTGATGAGAAAGGGGGCTTCCTGCTGAGGGCAGAGTCCTGCCAAGGGCTGCTCGCAAGTGCTCACTTACCAGAACATCACTGCGTCTCTGAGGGGTTGAGCTGGAGGTCTGTCTTCTGTAACTTGCTGCTGACACGGGCGCCACGCTCTCAGAGGGAGTGATGTCTGTGTAGGCCTGGAGCATCTCTTTGCTGACGGTTTCAGTTGCCCCCTTACACATACGGGCAGAACAAACGATTCCGATGCCCACAGAGACAGACTGTCAGGAGCGGTAGTGTGAATCCCATTCTCTCGAGGCCACAGGTTTAGTCCTGCTCAAGACGGAGCCACTTCCGGCATCTGCAGTCTGCTGTTCGTGCAGTCTGCCTCTTGCCTGCAGCGGCAGTCACAGCCTCTGTAAACCTCCTCAGAAATGCTCATCCGACACTGAGTGTGACCATGGTCCTGATCAGAACTGCTGTTTCGTACTTATTGGTGGGGTGCGTGGGGGTGCTGCAGGGTTCTGCTCGAGGCCTCCAGGATCCTACCTTACCACTCCCGCCCCACTGGCTTCCCAAGGCTCCAGTCACCAGCCTTCCTCTGAGAAAGGTCTGCTCTGGAGTGAAGCAGAAAGCAGCTACCCTGCCCCCCCACTTCTGCAGTCAGTCTGGGGCTCCCCACAGCCAGCCCCCGGGGCACCCCAAGAAACCACTGCAAGCTGCCCGCTCCCCAGAGGCACCCCTCTCTCACCCCCACTCTCCCAGAGGCAACTCGCTTGCCCACCTCCCTCTCC
The DNA here is from genome assembly GCF_055505025.1 of Bos grunniens. NCBI lineage: Eukaryota > Metazoa > Chordata > Mammalia > Artiodactyla > Bovidae > Bos > Bos grunniens. The sequence goes on along the minus strand of NC_141176.1, from coordinate 93,162,039 downwards.
CCATGAATTCCCATCTGTCACGGCAGCACGAGGGGTCAGGGCCCGGGGTCTGGAAGCCCCAGGGGGGCCCTGAGCACAGACGCGGCTCGACTCTCTTATCTGGAGAAACCGCCTCCAGTCCATGCACATCGGTGCCTCCCGGGCCTGACGAGCCGCGGGAGGCCTCCTCGTGTCCCGGTGGCGGGTCCCATCCCCCGCTCTTCACAGCCGTCTGCCTCCCCCTAAGAACGCACTTCCAGGCAGGCTGTGTCATAGGGCGGTCATTGTGGGGTGTGGAGGGTGGTGCTCAGGGACCCAAGGGCTTCTCCCCCCACTTCTCCAGGGGCCCTTCTCTACTCAGGCTCAGCCTCTCTTGTGCCCACAGCTGCCGGGGCAGTCCTGAGGGCCGGCCCAGACTGCGGGGCTCAGATTCTAGGGAAGCCCTGTGCTGTCCGTGTGGGTGCCCCAGGAACTGTCGCCGCTCTGAGAAGCGCCCTCTTTGGAAAACCCCAAGGGCCGGCTTTGAACCTCTGGTCGACCTCGCAGACCACCCAGGGGTGAGGCAGCCTCCGGCTCTGAGTGAATCCAAGCATCCTGCATCCCTGGCTGCAGGACAGCAGGGCGGGCCCTGTGCCTCCCGTTAGCAGGACTGGTCGCTACTTAGCATGTTGGCACGGGCCCCGCCCCGATGCTGGTTTCGGGGTGTGCCTGCAGACGCGGGCCCGATACCTGCCTTTCTCCTGGTGTCACTGTTTCCTTAGCAGCCCTGCAGTGAGGCACAGTCTCATCATGTCCTCTGTGGTCAGCCCTGAGATGCTGAGAGCGAGGGGGTGGGGACCCTGCACCCGTGGGGCTGGGCTCCTGGGGTCTGCTCTGAAGCGCTGCCCAGCCTTTGCGGATGAGTCTCTGGGCACTTCCTTGGCTGCCGACAGGGGACCACCCAGAGGCCAGTCATTGCTCATTGTGAGCTTTCGTGGAGCCAGTTAGGTTGAGCAAGACTGCAGGGTGGGCTGTGAGCTTTCCCTACGATTGTGCTGAAGTTTCGGCAGCTGAGGGCGGGGGCTGGCACTGCTGAGCCAGCATGGTGCGGGGTACCTGCCCATGGCCCCCAGTGTGAGTGTGGTGCCTGCCTGCCTGGGGACTCTGCTTGGCACCTCGCACCCCTGAATAGCTGGGGGCTGGTCTGGACCCACTGCCAGCCCGGCCCACGTGGGCTCAGCCCAGCCTGGCTCCTGCAGTGCCTGCCGGCCCTGACAGCGGGGGCCCTGCGGGTTTACAGGCTTCCTGCGGGGAGCACGTGGATCATTCCCGCCATCTCTGGGAGGAATCTTAGTTTCCACATCTGAAATGTTTGCCGAGCTGCCCTTGTGACAAAGTCAGGAGTAGCTCTGAGTCTTTGCGGGCAGATCTTATTTGAAGTACCAGTTGCACTTTCTAGAAATTCCCTCTGTCTCCTCAGGAACCAGCTCTTGGCTGCAGGTTTCTCCTGCTGATACTGGTTTGTCCATGTGGCAGAGGGGAAGGAGCCTCAGGACGACCCCGGACGGTCACTGACCGTGGCTGTGGTGCTGGTTTCCTCGGGCAGACCTCAGTGTGAGGCCCGTGCAGTCAGCTTGATGGTCGGGGGGCTCTGGGGATGCGGGTGGGACTTGGGTTAAAAGGCCCCAGAGGTACTTTTTTACCTTCCTGGATTACTGTCATTTGAATTAGGCAACAGCTCTGTGCACCGGGCCAGCCAGTGCCCCACAGACAGGAATCCGCCTTCTCAACCAGGCCCCGATCAGAAACTCCCCACCCACCCCCAGCCCTGCTTCTGGGCTGGGGCTGAAAACCCAAGGGTTAGAAGGAAGGGAAGAGACAGCAGAGGAGGGGGAGAGGGGAGGATGGACAGGGGGAGGGGGGCAAGGGGCAGAGGAGGGGGAGGAGAAGAGGGGGAGGGGGACACTGCACTGACTCCGCCAGGCGAGGCTGGGCTCCCCCCACAGAGCTGGCCGCCTCTCCACAGTTCCTGGCCAGCGGGCAGCAGCTCCTTCCAGGCCGGCTGCCAGCAGGCCCGGTGGACCTGATGCAGCTGGTTTTTCCTGCAGACGTAGACGAATGTGTGGACGCGGGCGCCTGCGGGGCGGCGCGGTGCCAGAATCTGCCAGGCTCCTACTCCTGTGTCTGCGACGAGGGCTACGTGTTCAGTTCACAGGAGAAGGGCTGCCAAGGTACCTACCTGAGGCCACGTGGGACACACAGGCACACACAGGGCGCCATGCTCCAGGGAGCGCTATGCCGTGTGCCCCCCGAGGGGCTGAGCACCTGCACACGCGTGGCGTGGCCCCTGCCACACCACACGCGCGGTGTGGCCCCTGCCGCACCACACGCGCGGCGTGGCCCCTGCCTCACCACACACACGCGAGGTAGCCCCTTCCTCACCACACACACAGCGTGGCCCCTTCCTCACCACACATGCAGCGTGGCCCCTGCCGCACCATACATGCGGTGTGGCCCCTGCCGCACCATACACGCAGCGTGGCCCCTTCCTCACCTGCACACACATGGCCTGTCTCACCTGCACACACGTGGCCTGTCTCACCTGCACACGTGACGTGGCCCCTGCCTCCCCTGCACACACGTGGCCCCTGCCTCCCCTGCGCGCACATGAAGTGGCCCGTCTCACCTGCACACACGTGGCCTGTCTCACCTGCACACGTGACGTGGCCCCTGCCTCCCCTGCACACATGTGGCCCTGCCTCCCCTGCGCGCACATGAAGTGGCCCCTGCCTCCCCTGCACACACGTGGCCCGTCTCACCTGCACACACGTGGCCCCTGTCTCACCTGCACACACATGGCCTGTCTCACCTGCACACACGTGACCCCTGCCTCCCCTGCACACACGTGGCCCCTGCCTCCCCTGTGCGCACATGAAGTGGCCCCGCCTCGCCATACGTGTGATGTGGCCCCGCCTCCCCTGCATGTGTGTGATATAGCGCCTGCCTCTCGTGCAACTGGCCCCTCCCCAGAGACACAGGGAGGCGGCAGGCAGGGCCCTGGCTCTTGGGCAGCTGCCTTCTCTCCTGCCCCCAGTGCACCTGGCCCAACCGTGTCCAGGGGCCCAGACAGCCACACTGCCTCCCACTGCCTTCCTGCCTGGGGCCCATGGCTGCCCCTCCACGAGGAAGGAGATGGGTGGTCCCAGCCTGCCTCCCCAACCCCCAGGCCATCCCGGCTCCCCCACCCTGGCCACTGTCCTGGGCACAAACCCACACCCGAACCGTGAGCCTGGCGTCCTGTGTGTGCCGACCCGGCCGTGCTGACGGCCGCCATCCAAGTGTGCAGCTGTGTCCCCAGGAAGGAGCCGGTGGGAGCCACGCACCTGGGCCGCCCAGGGCTCGACGCTGGGCCTCGCATCTGCCGAGGTGCGATGGGGCAGGCGCTGGCGGCCCCCGGGCTCAGGGGCTCCCTGTGGTTGCAGACACGGACGAGTGCATGGAGGAGCGCTGCGAGCAGGTCTGCGCCAACTCCCCCGGGAGCTACACCTGCTACTGCGACGGGCGCGGGGGCCTGAAGCTGTCCCAGGACATGAGCACGTGCGAGGTAGTCCCGGGCGGCAGGCGGGGGCAGCAGGGCCCGGGCTTCGGCGCCCCCGCCTGACAGCCGCCACCCCCGCCCCGACAGGACATCCTGCCCTGTGTGCCCTTCAACGTGGCCAAGAGCGTGAACTCCCTGTACCTGGGCCGCATGTTCAGCGCAATGCCCGTGATCAAACTGCTCTTCAAACGGCTGCAGCCCACGAGGTGAGAGGGCAGGAGGGCATCCAGCCCTGAGGTGACATGGGCACAAGGCTGCCTGGTCAGGGGACCTGCTGCCCAGCACAGCCACACGGGTCTCAGGGCTGGTGCCGGCCTTCCCTGCCCAGTGACTCACTGCCAGCATCAGCGTGAAGATGGCTCCCAGCCTGCCCACCTGGCGCTTCCTGAGGCCGGGCCATCCCATGCCGGGAAGGGCCACACGCCGCAGCTTACGGTGATGCTTTTGTTCCCACCGGCCCGCAGACTGGTGGCTGAGTTCGACTTCAGGACCTTCGACCCCGAGGGCATCCTGTTCTTCGCTGGAGGCCACCGGGACAGCACCTGGATCGTGCTGGGCCTGCGGGCTGGCCGGCTGGAGCTGCAGCTCCGCTACCAGGGCGTGGGCCGCGTCACCAGCAGCGGGCCTGTCATCAACCACGGCTCATGGCAGACGGTGAGTGGGGCCCCCGCAGCCCTGCCCAGGACCCCGCAATGCTCACGTACACTCCCTCAATGGTCAGCAGGCACGGCCCCAGCAGGACGGCCCTGGCAGGAAGCCTGCACCCTGACGGGCGTTACCTCATCACAGAAGCTGAGCTGGGCTTCCACTGCCAGGACCACAGTTCTCAGTGGACCAGCTCCACTGGGGCCGCCTGGCTGTCTGGAGATGCTTCTGTCTGTCACACCTATAGGTGGGGGCTCCAGGCCGCTGGATTGAGGCCAGGAGAGCCACTGGGCCCCTGCAGGGCCCCACGGGGCTCCCGTTCCCAAGGACCCTCCGGTTCAGACTGTCAGCTGCCCCGAGGCTGAGAACGGGCTGAGATCTGGGTGCCTGCCCCGCTGCCTCATGCTCTCAGTGGGGGTCAGGGTCGGCCGTGACTCACGACACCGTCCTGGGCTCTGCCTCCGGGCCTGCTCCCATCCTGCTGACCTCCAGGGCTCACACTTGGCTGCCTCTCGACGGAGGCACCCTGATTGCCCAGGGCCTGGCCTCCGGCCGTCAGCTCTGTGGGTGCCACGCCGCCTGGAGCAAAGTGGCCTGTGCCACACGGGCTTCCTCCCAAGCTGTCAGCACTGGGCTTTTAGAAGTAAGTGCTTGAAAGAGAAAGGGGAAAAGCATTCTTCTTCCCTTTAGAAGTAAAGATAAAATGGAGAAAGTTGCCCTGGCCTCCATGAATAAAAGCGCTGTAGACATTTGCTAGTGTTTCCATCCCATCAGTGGGTCCAGCTCCTCCACTCCTAGACTCTTAAACCCCAGGCACCATCACGACAGCAGGAGGAGACCTTCTGCAAAGGGACAGATAAGATAGTCGCTCTGTGGGGAAGCTGTCCCCGGGGTTGAGGACGCTCCATGTGTGGGAGCCCGCTGCTCCAAGCTTGAGGTGCACAAGGGGCCTGAGCACCGCCGGGACCTCTGCCGGGGAGTGGGGCTGGGGGAGGCACGACCAGTGGGTGCATGGCCCCAGCACCCCGCCCACCCCGAGATACACCTGGCCCTTGAGCCGCAGGCCAGGCTCCATGACGATCTGCCTGCTCTCTGGTGCCCGCCAGATCCCCCACCCCCTACTTTGCCTCCTCAGCAAACTCAGACCCCGCACCTGGATGTTTCTCCACCTGAGCCGAAAAGGAAACCAGGGGCTTCTGGGGCTGAGGAAGATGCTCCGAGCACAGAGTGACAGGCTTTAAACTCTCCTGCAAGGAGAGCAGGGGAGAGGGGCAGTGTTACAGAGAATCCATATGCTCACTCAGCGTCCGGTCTGTGCCAGGCACTGCCCGGCTGCAGGAAATGCCAGGATAGAAATTGTGCTCCCATCTAAGCATGCTCAGCTGAGGGCAGAGAGGTGAAGGGCCAGGGTGGAGCAGAGAACCCCGGGCTGATGCGCGGGGACAGTGACCCCAGGTTCCTGCAGCAGCTCCCTGGCTAAGGCTTGATGCGGGGCCAGAGATGGGGAGGGGAGGCTCCCTCGCAGGAAGGGGGACGAGGGGGTGGAGCCGGCCCCTGGGGGAGTTGGCGGGGCCTGAGCCACACCGTGGATGCCAGGGAGGCGGTGTAGGTGGTGAGCCTGGACCCCCGAGGCTGGGGGTCTCCTGGCCCCACGTGGTGATGGGTATTGGTACGCCAGGTTGGGCCCCCCTTCAGAAGGTGCACGTCCACCCTTATGGCACCGTGCTCCTCAGATCTCTGTCGAGGAGCTTGAGCGGAACCTGGTGATCAAGGTGAACAAGGACGCTGTGATGAAGATCGCCGTGGCTGGGGACCTGTTCCAGCTGGACAGAGGACTGTACCATCTGAACCTGACCGTGGGGGGCATCCCCTTCCAAGAGAAAGACCTCGTGCATCCTGTAAGCACTCCCCTTCATCCCTGGGGTCTGAGCCCAGGGGGCTGAGGAGGACAGAGACCACCGTCCTTAGTCCCTAGGGTCCGAGCCCTGGGTGGGTGAGGAGGACAGTTAACCACACTGACCAGGTCTAGCAAAGGATGTGGGAAAAAGCGAATGTCTCTAGAATATAACAAGCCGCAGGTGCAGCTATTTCGCCTATCTTGCTGTCTCTTTCTGTGAAACTCATTTGCAGTTTCATCTGAATTGATCATGAAAATGTCTATTTTGGAGAGGAGACAAATCACAATGAAATTATTCTCTCACAAAAAGAACAATGAACTTACTTTTTAACACTTTTTTTGGGCAGTTCCCAAGAACATTTTGGGTTGTTGACCCTGTTGGGGTTCCTGCAGGGGAAGTAAGACCTAATGAGAGCTCGGTGTTGGTTGTTTCTGAGAATCCTGTCCCTTCTCACCCCCGGCGTGCTGGTGTCTGTGCCAGAGCCCCTGGCTCCGAGTTGGGTTTCCACAGCGGGCAGGAGGCGAGTCCACACGCTGAGGCTCCGAGTGGGGGGCAGTGTCGCAATGTGTCTCCCCTCCCCGAGGGCTGAGGGCTATCCGACACCCCAGAGTCCCTCCTGGTTTTCCAGAAGAGGCTGGGCTGGCCCGACCTGCTCAGAGCTGTGGCAGGTGCGGCTGAGCTGGAGCCGTGCTCTGGGGGCCTGGTGTGAGCACAGGCGTGTACACGTCCCCTTGCCCATCCTTCCAGGCAGCAGTCGGCACCCCGAGCCTGCCAGCCGAGGGGGACCAGGTGCCCCGAGCCTGCCAGCCGAGGGGGACCAGGCGCCCTGAGCCTGCCAGCTGATGGGGGACCAGGCGCAGGTGGGGGTGGGGGCGGCCCTGAGTGGGTCCAAGGCAGACCGACCGCCCTCAGCAGAGTCCATGCCTGCGGGCAGTGGGTTGCCACGAGCGTGACCAGCAGGGCGCCGTAGGACGGGCAGCAGCAGGGAGCCACTGGGGTCTCTGTCTCTCCAGATGAACCCGCGTCTGGACGGCTGCCTGAAGAGCTGGCACTGGCTGGATGGTGAGGACACCGCCGTCCAGGAGACGGTCAAGGCGAACGTGAAGATGCAGTGCTTCTCTGTGACCGAGAGAGGGTCCTTCTTCCCTGGGAGTGGGTTTGCCTTCTTCCACCTGGATTACGGTGAGTCTCCGCTCCTGAGAGGGGATGGCTGTGCTCGGCCTTCTGGCCCAAATTCCCCGAAACAGCAGCAGCAGCCGGTCCCCCCGGGGCAAGTGCCTGAGGGATGGCCGGCCTGGGCGCTGGGTTGCAGGGAGAGTGGGACGGCGGAGGGCCTGTGGCTGAGACGGGGGACGCTGGGCTTGAAGCGGGAGCTTCCAGGAAGGTTCTGAGACGGGACACCCTTGAGCGCATCTGTGGTCACAGCGCTGTGGGCCGTGGGGAGGGGCCGAACCACCAGGAGTCCAGTGCTCCAGGCTCAGCAGGAAGAGATACGAGGAGGCCCCTGACGGATGGGCCCAAGGCCCCAGCTGCGACTGTGCCTCAGAGAACTGAGGCTTTTCCAGCAGCTGCGGAAGCTATAGAGGAGCTTTTCTGTGACCCCAGTAAGAGGGGGGCGGGCGGGGTGGGCAGCCGGGGGCCAGGGTGGCTGCAGGGGACGGCGGTTCGCCCAGAGTCCCTCCCGCTTCTGTAGAGCAGGGCCCTTTAGTATTAAGCGACAGTCTAAATCAGTCACCCTGCACGCTGATGAGTGGGCACCTGGACGTTAGCTTTACGTCTGCCCTGAGGGGTTGCCCTGCACCGTGTGGGCCGTGGGGGTGGGGGCACAGCGGTTCGCTTTGAGTCTGGACTCAGGATTTCCCCAGATTTCCTCGGGCAGGGCCAGAGTTAACCTCTGCCCCCAGGAGGGCACCGCTGTGCCCGGAGGCATCGCTGTGCCTGGGCGCGCGGCCTTAGTGGCCTTTGACGTGAGGCTGTCGGGCGGCTCTGTGTCGCGGCCTGGGAGACACCACACATGGACCCGTGAGCCTCTTTCCTCAGGTGGCAAGGTGTGCCTCACCCCCTGCCCGGCATGCCCCCAGCGTCTGTTTCCAGACTCTGAGCCTGTCACGGGTGAAGGTGCACACGTGCCCCTCACCACCCTGCGTGGCCCAAGCGTAGGGACGGTCTATTCGGGTCAGAGATGGGACCTGCTCCCCCCTCCCCATTTCTGTCTTGGCTTTACCTGTCACGAGCGCCACCAGGTCACCCAAGGAGAAACCTTCACTCCTGACTGCAGCTCGTACGGAGCTCACGCCGCCCCTGCAGCCCTCGCTTCTGTGCGCGCAGACCCGGGGCGTCCTTGTGGCAGTGGGTGTCACATGCAACACGCTGGCAGCACGGCCCCGCTGCCTGTGTGCCCGCCATGGAGGCAGCCACTTGGCTGCGGGGCTTATTAGATCTGCAGGTTGAAAAGGCAGAGGCCACACGGCAGTCAGGACTGGCGCCTCTAGGGCGCCTCAGGCTGGGCCGTCCTGTCCTCAGTATGACACAGAAGGGACGTGTCAGGAGTTATAGGCACCATTCTCAGTGGCAGGTCAAAGATCTGGACTCTGTGGGTCTTAAAGCCCCAGAAGCCGTCAGGCAAGGGGCATGCAGGTAATCCCCCTCAGCACCCAAGGAAACCTCCCAGGGGAGCTGAGGCGCTGGCCCCTCAAACACGCTTCTGGCAGCCAGGCCCCTCTCCCCACCTCCGCCAGGGGACCCCGCAGAGATCGCCACTCTCCCCACCTCCGCTAGGAGGACCCTGCAGAGATCGCCTCTCTCCCCACCTCCATTGGGGGACCCCACAGAGATCGCCACTCTCCCCACCTCTGCCAGGGGGACCCTGAAGAGATCGCCCCTCTCCCCACCTCTGTTGGGGGACCCCACAGAGATCGCCACTCTCCCCACCATCAGGGATGCAGGGAGACTTGGCAACAGAGGAGAAGGCTGGGTTGGGGGTTTTGTTCGTTGCCTTTTCCAATTCTACGTGTGTTCAGCTCAATGAACAGTTTTCAGAACTGATCGTTACGTCCCTCTCTGGGGTGGGGACCTGCACACGATTCATGGGGCTCTCGGTCTGCTGGCGGAAAAGACCAGTGCAGGGCAAGGCCTGACCCGAGTGGCCTTGCCAACCTGCTGCATCCCGAGAGGTGGAAACGCTTAGAAACCGAGGGGGCAAGGTTTCCTTCCGGCCCCTTCAGCAGCCATGGCTCAGCTGGGAGGAGACACGAGGTGGTGTTTGCATCTGAGACCCGGACCCACCACGGCTACCAAGGGTGCTCTGGAGCATGACATACGTGACACACGGCAGGCAGCTTGTCACGCACACACATGCCTACCGAGTCCTGTAACACGTGTCCTGTAAGCAGCGCCAGCCCCGCAGAGCATCGATTAGAGCAGAAAAGCGCGGCCCGGGAAGGAAGATTGGACGCAGTGTCCGGCAGCTTTCACTGCCTTCCCAACCCTTCCCGGTCCTTCAGTTTGCGGGGCTGAGCCTGTGCGATGGGTGGGCAGGCTGAGCCCCACCCCATTCCTGTCCTGGGGGCGGGGAGTCAGGTGCCCAGGAGATGGTCCCGGCCAGACTGGGTAGGGCGGCCGGTGGCCACTCAAAGGGGTTCTTGAGGAGTGAGCATGTGGCTATTCTCGGTGGGCTGGGGCCTCTAGAGTCCAATGCCGGGCTCCCTGTCAGTTCCTGACGGCCGGGCCACTGAGCCCCGAGCTACCGGCTTCCCACTGCCTCTGCCGCCCGGGGCCCCGCGGGGCCCAGCCTGCCACCTCTCCGCTGCGCTGTCTGGACTGCCTGGTGATGCGTGGCCTTCCTTGCAGCACGGACGTCCCCTGCCGGCGGGATGAAGACCACCTGGGCAGTGGAGGCCGTGGCTCGGGTCCGCCCTGCCGCGGACACCGGGGTGCTGCTTGCGCTGGTGGGCGACCACCAGGCCGTGGCCCTCTCCGTGGCGCTGGTCGACTACCACTCCACCAAAAAGCTCAAGAAGCAGGTACCGCTTGCTGCTGCCCCCACCCCCCAACCCTCGCTCTGAGACGGAGCCACCGTGAAGCTCAGCCCCACCTCTCGCCCTCAAAGTTCCAGCGCCCACCTCTCAGCAGCGTCTCAATGGCCTCTGGTGGCTCAGGGACGGTGCTGGAGTCCTGCAGGCTGGCTGTGCAGTGGGGAGACCATCCTGCCACCCCCAGCGGTGTAGATAATTTGAAGTAATCACTTGTATTTAAGCCAAATGATTTTGCTCACAAATGACGTGTGTGAGTGTACAAACAGGCCCAGACCCTCACCAGGCCTCCCCCGGAGGCAGGCAGGGCTCTGAGTATCCGCCCCTGGACAGGCCGCCGTCACCTCCATACAGTCCCTGCCCCACCCCCGACCGTCACTGGTCACCGCGCTGGCTGTCTTCTTAGAGAACAGGCAAGAGTAGTGGAAATGGGTTTATTCTCCCGCCTGTCCCAAGAGGGGTGTGTTCCCCACGTCAGCCTACCTGCAGGAGCCATCAGCTCCCCTCCTACTGCGGCTGCAAGCTGATGGGCACAGATCCAGGCTTGGCCCCTCTCTGCTATTTCTGTGGCAGCACCACACGCAAGGGGCAGCTCTGCCCTGAGTCCTGGCCACACACACAGTGGGAGCCCTGGTCACTTCTGCCCAGACCGACGCATGTGTGGCCCTGTGACCGGAGCGTGTTTCCTCCACATCCCCCCCAGGGACATGCAGCTCTATATGTTGGTCTTCAATCACGTTGGAGGGGGTCCAGCTCCCCCTAATTCATACATGTAGAAACCATGTCCTTGTCACACTCTGGCCATAAGTGACCCCACCCACAGGAGACCCATGGACCTCGGCAGGACAGGAGGGCCCACTGGCATGGGGCCACCAGCCCGTCCGCCCCAGTCAGCTGTGCCTCTCCCCACAGCTGGTCGTCCTGGCCGTGGAGGGCGTCACCTTGGTCCTGATGGAGATCAAGGTCTGCGATGGCCAGGAGCACGTGGTGACCATCTCTGTGAATAAGGACAGGGCCACCCTGGAGGTGGATGGCACCCAGGGCCAGAGTGAAGTGAGCCCAGCGGGGCTGCAGGAGCAGCTGGCCATCCTCGGGAGACACCTGGAGGGCTCCGTGCTCACCTTCATCGGGGGGCTGCCAGGTAGGGGCCCCGACTTGCTCCCCCGGCAGGGCTGAGCGCTCTGTAGGGAAGGGAGGCAGGAGGAGCCAGTCTGTGGCAGCATCGTGTGAGCGTGTGGGGCCCGGCCCAGCCGCTCTGGGGTCAGGCTGACAGCACTTGGGGGGACACATCGGCCTGAAGCTGTTCCCCACCCCACACCTTCCAGGAACACCCCCATGGGTATCAGATGGTGGGTGTGGGCCACACGGGGAGCCAGGCGCTCCAGTGCCCCACCCCCGAGGCCTGGTGTCCAGCTGCCTGGGGAAGCAGGCCAGGTGAGCCTGCCCCCGCCACATCTGGAGGTGGTATCCCAGCAGACTAGGGGAGATGGGAGAGGCTGGGCCTCCCACCACTCAGGCGGGTCTCCACTTGTCGCGGACCGAGGCGCGCTGTCTTGGCCACCAGACTCCAACTGCGTTTAGTTTTAGTAAACAGAGCTTTGAAGAGGATAAGACAGCCTGGAAGGCCTGGGCGTGACTCATTCGGGATGAGGAGATAATATTTAATGGATGTGACTATCTGTGTGTCCTTCTGTGGGGTCGGGGTGCTGTGGTGCTGTGCCAAGCCTGGTGGCAGGCGTCTGCTGCCCACCGGGGCTCGTGGCTGAGCTGCATGATGACGCTCTGCCGGAGACGCGGCGGGGCGCCCAGGCTCCGGGCGGCTCACCCACTAAGACGCGCTTGCTCTTTCCCCGCGGCCCAGACGTGCCCGTGACCTCGGCTCCGGTCACGGCCTTCTTCCGCGGCTGCATGACGCTGGAGGTCAACCGGAAGGCGCTGGACCTGGACGAAGCCGCCTACAAGCACAGCGACATCACGTCCCACTCCTGCCCTCCCGTCGAGCCCGCCGCCTAGGCTTCTGGGCCGCAGACGCCCCTCCCCACGCACGCCGCAGCCTCCTCTCGACCCGAAGGATGGCGGCCGCGCCCGCGCTGCAGACACTGAACCCTCGCCCGCCGAGCCCCTCGGGGCCTCCCTCCCCGCGTGTAACATACGTGTACATAGAGGACTAACCTCACCGCCGCCTGAGCGGACCCGGGAAAAGAATTCTGTTATTTTTATCACCAGATGCTTCTTTCTGACTTAAAACTATGGAAAAATAAAATATTTACAGAACCTTTCTAGCTCTGTGTTGGCGGTGTCCGCTCCTTGCTGCTTTGCAGCGGGCCGTCACAGAGTCAGCCGCTGAGGGCATCCGTAAGTCCAGGGGCCGTCACCCCTGCTGCTGCTGCCCGAGGTTTCCCTGGTGGGGACGAGCTGCTTCACTGGACGAGGCCGCGCCAGCGCCCCCTGGCGGGGCTGGAAGTATGGCAGGTCAGCACCGCAGGCTCCCCGACACGCCCCCCCAGCCTCGGAGGCTCTCCGGTTAAACCGCGGGCCTATTTGCTCATTTTGAGGGGCCGGGCAGTGAGCGGGGTCTGCAGGAGGTCAAGTGGGCGGGGCCTCGCGCTCTGGCTCCAGGAGTAGCGGGCGGGGGGCAGCCACGGGAACGCGTGGGACCCACGGGTCTCGGGAGACCAAGCAGTTGCAGCAGGACACGCCCAGGACTGTGGGCACCATCACAGCATAGGCTGCAGGGGCATCTCCAGCACTTGCTGGCTCCATCCCCAAACTGGATTGTTTTTTATAATAGACTTTTTTTCTCAAAAGTGATTCTTTTTCAGACACCAAACCCCAAAGTGTATCCTGAAGCAGGTAAGCAGGCAGCCAAGTGTCGGGGCGCCATCTGCTCGGGTCTTGCCTGCTACCCACGGCTTCCTGGAGCTGGCCAGCATGGCTCTGAGAAATGGGGGGCAAGCACAGTCATGCCCATGCCCCACAGAGGACCCCCTGCTGCTCACCATCTGACCACAGGCGGCCTCAGGAGCCCAAAGCCACTCAGGCTGATCCACCTCTCAGCCCTGACACCACAGCATTCCCACCGAGCTCTCTGGTTTTCATCTACTCTGGAGACGGCTCTGGAATGTTCTGGAATGTTCCCCCAGTCAGCTGGGAGCCTGCACCTGGCCGCCCCCTCTCTCACAGAGGCCAGGACGGCCAGAGAGCAGACAGGACACACGCTGAGCTCCGGGACAAGTCACCACAGACACAGGTGGAGGCCAGCTCTCGGGGCCATTTGACCACCGTGGGTTCATCTTCCCTCCAGGGAGAATGAGGCCCAATCTGTTTCCTAACGTGGTTTATACAGACTTCCACTGGGCTCCAAGGGTTGTTCTAACTATGGCCAAGAAAAGCTTATGGCCAATTCAGAGCCACAGGCTGCAAGATACCTCCCAGCTGTGCTGGCCAGCTCCAGGGCCAGACTGCACACAAGCCTGGGCGGACACAGAGCTTCACGACTTCTGACTGTGCTCCAGGACGGGGAGGCAGGGAAGTCTGACTGTGGTTCTGACTGTGCTCCATGGAGGAGCGGGCTGGGTCTGACTGTGCTCCATGGAGGAGGAGGATTGGGCCTGACTGTGCTCCCTGGAGGAGGAGCTGGGGTGGGTCTGACTGTGCTCCTTGGAGGAGGAGGTGGGGTGGGCCTGACTGTGCTCCTTGGAGGAGGAGGCGGGGTGGGCCTGACTGTGCTCCATGGAGGAGGAGCTGGGGTGGGTCTGAGGTGCTCCATGGAGGAGGAGGATTGGGCCTGACTGTGCTCCATGGAGAAGGAGGTGGGGTGGGCCTGACTGTGCTCCATGGAGAAGGAGGTGGGGTGGGCCTGACTGTGCTCCATGGAAGAGGAGCTGGGGTGGAGCTGACTGCTCCATGGAGGAGGAGCTGGGGTGGGGCTGAGGTGCTCCATGGAGGAGGAGGTGGGGTGGGTCTGACTGTGCTCCATGGAGGAGGAGCTGGGGTGGGTCTGACTGTGCTCCATGGAGAAGGAGGTGGGGTGGGCCTGACTGTGCTCCTTGGAGGAGGAGGCGGGGTGGGCCTGACTGTGCTCCATGGAGGAGGAGCTGGGGTGGGTCTGAGGTGCTCCATGGAGGAGGAGGATTGGGCCTGACTGTGCTCCATGGAGAAGGAGGTGGGGTGGGCCTGACTGTGCTCCATGGAGGAGGCGCTGGGGTGGAGCTGACTGCTCCATGGAGGAGGAGGTGGGGTGGGTCTGACTGTGCTCCATGGAGGAGGAGGTGGGGTGGGCCTGATTGTGCTCCATGGAGGAGGAGCTGGGGTGGGTCTGACTGTGCTCCATGGAGGAGGAGCTGGGGTGGGTCTGAGGTGCTCCATGGAGGAGGAGCTGGGGTGGGTCTGAGGTGCTCCATGGAGGAGGAGCTGGGGTGGGGCTGAGGTGCTCCATGGAGGAGGAGGCGGGGTGGGCCTGACTGTGCTCCGTGGAGGAGGAGCTGGGGTGGGTCTGAGGTGCTCCATGGAGGAGGAGCTGGGGTGGGCCTGACTGTGCTCCATGGAGGTGGGGCTGGGGTGGGTCTGAGGTGCTCCATGGAGGAGGAGCTGGGGTGGGTCTGAGGTGCTCCATGGAGGAGGAGCTGGGGTGGGGCTGAGGTGCTCCGTGGAGGAGGAGGCGGGGTGGGCCTGACTGTGCTCCGTGGAGGAGGGGCTGGGGTGGGTCTGAGGTGCTCCATGGAGGAGGAGCTGGGGTGGGCCTGACTATGCTCCATGGAGGTGGGGCTGGGGTGGGTCTGAGGTGCTCCATGGAGGAGGGGCTGGGGTGGGTCTGAGGTGCTCCATGGAGGAGGGGCTGGGGTGGGTCTGAGGTGCTCCATGGAGGAGGGGCTGGGGTGGGTCTGAGGTGCTCCCTTGAGGAGGGGCCGGGGTGGGTCCGCTGTGCTCAGTACACTGTGCTGCTGTCATATGTGGTCTGAGTTGACCTCAGTGGTTTTGTTTTTTAAATAGAAGAACTGTAATATTTGTTTGCATTTCATTTTTAGGTTTTCGGATAGTATGGATTAATTGATAATGGTTGTTGTGTGAAGGGCTGTTCTTAGGGCATTTGGTGGCATTGAAACCTCTGCCCTCACTGCCTGCTGTCCCCCCAGACATAGACAGACACTGTGACGGCAGAAACGTCTCTTACACTGCAGCACATGCCCTGGGGGAATCACCCTGTGACACCTCTGCACTACAGAGATGGGACATTTGACTCCAGTTCACACAACACATACTATTAGCTCCAATAGAGTACATATTTAAATCTAAAGGCGATCTATAAAGCATTTAGAAGATAAGGTAAAACTCTAGCCAGTGGGCCCACTGTGATGCACCTCTGCTCTTTTCAATAAAGCTATATTGGCACACATTTCTGCCCACTAACTTCCAATTCTCTACAGCTTCTCTGCTGCTCTAGTCAGGACTCAGTGGTGGATTCACAGCTGTGGGCCCTCCAAACCTGTGCCTTTACAGAGCAACTTTGCTGACCCCTTTGATAGAAGAGTATTTTCATGAACTAGGATTTTTAAAAGTATTTCTTTAAAATATATAATAAAACAAAATACTCATGATAAAGAAAAATATTTAAAAATTGGGCTATGTTAAAATCAAGAACTTCAAGAAAAGGAAAGTTTCCGGAAGCTACCCAGCTTCAAGACTATGAAGCTGCAGCAGTCATACGGCCTGGTGTTGCCAAAAGAGTGAACAGTGGATCCCTGGACAGACAGAGAGCCCAGACACGGACCCCCAGAAAGAGTCGCCTGATCTTCGACAAAGGAGTGGGTGACACAGCGGAGAAAAGCGAGGCTCTTCCCTGATGGGGCTGCACGGAGGCCTCTGCACCGTCCTGGTGATACTGCTGTGATTCTGAAACTGCTCTAAAAAATAAAGTCCACCTCAAACAAACCAAGCGATCATCAAGAACATCTGTTCATCAAGGCAGCATAAGGAGCATGACAAGACCAGCTGAGAAGAGGAAACACCGGGAACCTCGGTGACCGATTAACGTGGGGTAACCGTGTTAACCAAGGAAGGATAGAGCTCCTCCTGCAAATCGGTGAGTAATGACCCAACAGAAGACTGGACGCTGCTGGACAGGACAGGAAGTGCCAGTGGCCAAGGTGTCTGTCCACGGGGCCAGCTTCATCAATAAGGGGGAAATGCGGGCACAAACAGCACAGGAAGGAACCCCTGCGCCCACAGCTGTGAAAGTTTCTCGCGTAGAGTAGAACCTGATCTTGGCAGCCTGGAGCTGAGAGTAGTCTGGGCTGACCCCAAGGACCAGGGCTGGGTGTTGTCCAACAAAGTCCAAGTCTCCCGTGCACCCTAAATCCACACCGGGAGCCCCACATACACATAGGAACCCCAAGACCAGCCAAGGCCACCCACAGCCGAAGGGGCAGTCACGGTCCCCATCTCAGGGCGGAGCACCATGGTCTGTCACAGGCATGCAGCTCAGCAGAGAACAAGCCACACACAGCGGAACCGCGTGCAGGTGGGCCCAGGATGGGGTGGGCAGCCCCGGCCTCGGTGACGGCCCTGCTCTGAGTAGCTGCCGCTTACACCGGGGTTCTCAGCGTGTTTTCTGTTCAATTTATAGTAGTCATTCAGTTTCGTGATTAAAGAGTTTGAGCAAAGAGGAAAGAGAAAGGCAGGTGCCATCCACGAGCTGCTGAGGAGTGAGGCCCTGCCCACTCCTCTCGGGGCACCGGGAGGGCATGCCTGCTCCCAACAGCTCAGTGTGCTCTCCCCACGCCCAGAGGGGGCGAAGGACTGTCAGAACAGGAGGGCAGGCCTGGGGGTGCTGGTGACTGCAGGCTCCCAATGCTGCTGATAATGGGTGCCTTGCTAACTGAGCACGCACGGTCCCCTGGCCATGCTCAAAGAGCGTGTCCTCTGTGATCCAGCTCACACACCAGAATGGTCACTCTCCAACAGTGTGCAACTCAGCAGGTTTTAGCACCTTCACAAGGCTGTGCACCCAGCACTTGTGTCCAGTTCTAGAACATTCCATCATGGCAGCAGGGAACCCTGTTCCCATCAACAGCCTCCCTGGCCATCCCACGCCCCAGCCTCCAGCCCGCCTCCTCGTCTGTGACCAAGGATGAGGCAGGTCACTCAGCAGAGGTGGGCTCCACCGGGACCCACCCCGTGGTGGTGCCTGGAGGCACAGCAGTTACACCACACGGGCATCAGGCCCAGGGAGAGCCTTCTGGGCTGGGGAGGAGGTGGGTCCCACCGGGACCCCCACCGTGGTGGTGCCTGGAGGCACAGCAGTTACACCGCGTGGGCATCAGGCCCAGGGAGAGCCTTCTGGGCTGGGGAGGAGGTGGGCCCCACCGGGCCCCACCTCGTGGTGGTGCCTGGAGGCACAGCAGTTACACCGCATGGGCATCAGGCCCAGGGAGAGCCTTCTGGGCTGGGGAGGCCTTGGCAGAGATGGTCCCTGGGAAGGGTGCCTGGAGCATGCTGAGGCCAGGCCGGGGCAGGTGCTGTGTGCCAGGCAGGGGAGCTGCCCCAGAGCCTGGAGGGCAGGAGGGGGCACACAGAATGTGCGGGGGAGGGAGTCCCGGGGGCCGGGGAGAGGGCCTGAGCCACCAGCAGGCTGGGGCTGAATCGTTCACATTCTTTATGGCTGGGCTGAGGGATAGAGACATTTTTGTGGCCAGAGCAAAACTGCTGGCTTTGGAGTTTAATACTTTTTATCAGCTCCAGGCGAGATGGAAATACCTGGCGGGGAGACAGCACGGGCGGGAGACGCAGGTGTGGACAGTCCGGGGAAACGCTGAGCCCGCTGAGCCCACCGGCGGTCGTGTCCAGGGTCACAGGTCAGCCCACGTTCTGGGGCGCAGGTTTGCTGCAGGTCTACAACTGCTCTGCCGTTTGCTCCAGGGGCTGCATCTTCGCTCCCTGCAGCCCCGGACCAAGGTCCTCCCCGTCCAGTCACGTTGGGTCCGGGAACCACTGAGTGGATTGACATCGCAGACCACAGACCCCGGCTGCGCTGAACTTCGCTTCTTAAACTCTGGGCGGGTGAGGCACTTGCTATGGGACCCCGGATGGGTCAGCGGGGCCGGTGGACATCCTGACCTCAGGCAGCGCGAGGGGTGAGCCCTGGTCAGACCCCAGCGGAGGCCCACGCTGAGCTCTGCCGTTACCTGCTGAGGAAGCCAGAGGCTTGGGAGTCAGTCGTGGGATTTCTGGCTCCAGGATGCCCCCGGCTCGGGGCTCATATCCGAGTGCAGAAACTGAGGGGGCGGGACAGGGCACCAAAGGAGAGGAAAGAGAACTCCTTCCTGGTCTCAAGCACCACCCAGCCTGTGGACACGGAGTTTCTGCTCAGGTGTGGTGCCCCGCCCTCTGGAAACGCTGAGCCGACCCCCAACGAGAGCAGCTCTGGGGCTCGGCCCCGATGTCCTGTCTCCTCTCCTCTCCTCTCCTGCTCTTGCCTGGCAGGGTGGGCACCAGGTCAGATGCTCCCAAAGGGCAGGATGCCAGCGCCCCACAGGGCAGCAGCTGAGCTGGCGCCAACACCAGGGCACCAGGGAAGCCAGGCCCTCCCCCCAGAGGCTCTAGCCTCGGGGCCACAGAGGGTCCTGGGATCAGGCAGTATCCCCGCCTTGACCGACACTTCCAGGAGTGACGACAGTGGACACGTGAAGGTGTGTTCACACCACAGCATGGAGCCCAGGATGGGCTGTAGGCAGAGCAGGAAGCCCTCATGCTGACCCACAGCCCTGTGCCCAGAATTCACTTTCAAGCAACACAGTTGAAGGCGTTTAAACATCACGTGTTTCTGTACTTTGAACCCAAAACACTGAGTAGGTGAAATTAAGGATCCCCTGGACAGGAAGGACTCCTCCTGCAGCCCACCCGACCCAGACAGACACAGTCTCTCTGGCTCCAAGGAGCGCTTGTCCACCCAGGACTGTGAGGTGTGGTTTGTGTCCTTTGATGCGTTCAGGGCGGCGATCGGGGAGGGCAACTGGATGGGCACGCCCCGACCCTGAGCAGGCCACTGGGTGCCACACACGCAGAGCCCTAAGTGCCTGCAAGGTCCACCAGGTGTCCCCGGGAAGCGGGGACAGACTGTGCATCTGCAAACAGACGCCACGAAGGGAAGGAGGGATGACAGGACCTCACCTGATATGAAGCAAAGTGAGCAGACACGTGTGACGGGGCTGGGGAGGGGGCTCCTGGCCACTTCCCCTAATGGCGGGAAGCCAGGCGTGCCTGCAGTGGGGAGGGAGGAGCTGGGCCCTGGTCCTCAGCCTGCTGGGGTCACTCGATGGCTCCTGACTTGTGACCAACACCCTGACATACTCCTCAACATAAAGAAATGTCTCAGTGACTATGAAACTCTTTATGAAAAGCCTCTAAATTTGTATGTGTAACTTTTGCAAAGTCAGGAGTTTGCCTCCTTGCCTTTGTGATGAGGACGGCTCACATTAGGGAGAGGACAGCAGTTAGTCCCCAGCTGCGGTCCGGACGCCCCCTTCCTTCCCTGCACAGGGGCACCCGCCCTGGGGCTTGGGGCGCACACTCAGCCTCTCCAGGCCCCAAACACCTGCCATCGTGACGTGACGCCCCCAGAAGGGAGAGCTTTGCAGAGAGGCTAAGTCCTCAGCCAGCCAGCCAGCCAAGTGAAGGACGTTTCAAAGCCTCCACACTGTTTCTCAGTGGCCACAGGGTCCCTCTCAGCCGATGGAATTACTCCGCCTAAATTTTGCTGGGTTTGTTTTTAACAATATGCCCAAAGCGAATCAAAGAATTCAGCAGGATTGGTCACGATGACTGACCTAAAATTCCAAATTGATGAGGAGTGGCCTTGCTGGGTTTGTAACCTTTGGAGCTAAGATTCCAGGACAGCAGGGGGTGGGGCCGTGTCCTGCCCACAGAGGCCGCAAGGCCAGTGCCGGGCTGGGCCCACCCGCAACACGGGGCTCGTGAGCCCACATCTGACAAAACACAGGCGTGTTCGCTTTACCGCACTTTGCACACACTGCCCTTTTTGTTGTTGTTACAGACTGAAGGTTTGCGCCACCCTGAGCGGAGTGAGCCTGCTGGCACATTTTTCCAGCAGCGTTTGCTCACTTCGTGTCTGTGTGTCCCATTTCAGTAATTCCTGTGATATCTCCTGTGTCTGTGGCCTCTTGTCCCGGAGCTCAGCATGTGTCCTGTGATACCTCAAACTCTTTATTATCATAGTTGTATAGTGACTCCTGATCAGTGGGCTTTGATGTTACTATTGTGGTTGTTTAGTTATTTTTTAGCAAGAAAATGTTTTCAATGAAGCCATGTACCTCCTTCCGGCAGACACAACACTGCTGAAGGCAGGCGGGGGCGGGGGTGGGGGGACGGGCCGACACCACCTGCCGCTGCTGGGGCCAGGGAGTCCGTGCCCACCCGCCCTGCTTGCTCACCCCGGGGCCAGACACTGCACAGATCCCTCCCTGCTGTGGAGACGCATCCACTCGAAGAGGGAGACGCGTATGAACCTAAGGACCGTCCTGAACGTGGGGGCTGGAACGGGTCAGTTGGACGGAATTGCGTCCCGGCCGGCAGGGGGCGCCGGAGACCGCGTCTTGTTGAGACTCGGCCGCCTCTCCCCTCTTCCCCCGCTCCCCTCCCCTCCCCCACTGCTCCTCCCCTCCCCCCCACACCGCTCCTCCCCGCCCACTTCCCTCGGGCTGTAAGTGGGGACTCAGGTCTATGAGCAGCTCCAGGCCTGCGCTCACCTGCTTCCTCAGGCGTGTCTGGGTCTTTACTGGGCACAGCTGCTCCCAGGTGGCCCCTGCAGGGGTTTCTCAGCAGAGAGCCGGCATCTTAGGGGTGCCTGCTCTGCAGGCTGGGGGCCCATGTGGGGTACCCCCGCTAAGGACCAGACCCGGCTCTGCTGGACACCCCGGGGGCTGACAGTCGGACAGACGCAGCCCCAGGAGCTCGCCGCCCCCCAACCCCCGGACACCACTGGAGCAGAGCCCACGCGGACCCCCGGCCTGCACAGGCCGTGGACGCAGAGCTTGTACTCGAGCCGGGAGGACTTCCCTTGGGCAGACGCGCACCAGGAGGGCCGCGCTGAGGGTGGCCACCCTGCCCTCCCGGGAACGCACACACGTGAACAGCACGTCTCCTGGGAAGCGGCCCTCACCGCGCACAGCCACACTTCCTTCAGTAACGTGCATGATGACAGATGAGGAGGACAGAAGAGAAACGAAACTGCTCTGTAAGCCGTGAGGCCAGAGCCCGGCCGCTTCAGCGGGAATTATAGCTCAGCTGGGGGTGTGGTCTCACGGGGCGGGGGGCGGCGGGAAGGGGCGGAGCGGCCTCACCACTGGGGTCCCCCGCATGATCCTGGCCTCTCCTGCACTGATGAGCCAAGGAGGATCTGCAGGAGGGTCTGTAGAGGGGGTCTGCAGGAGGGTCTCCAGGAGGCAGCCACAGTGGGGAGGGGGCTGCTTTGAACAGACCAAACTACTGCTTTCCATCTCCACCCTCTGCATCACGGTGTGTAGGGAGGGGGCTTCTCCCCGGGGAGGAGGTGGGTGGGGGCGCTGAGGGGGTGCCGGCAGCTGGAGCTCGGCTGAGGCTGTGAGTCCTCGGGCAGAGGGAGGTCGGAGCCACGTGAGGCCGCGAAGCCACCGGGCAGCTGCAATCAAACAGAAAAGCCTCCTCAGCCCATGGGAGCCCCTCAGAGCCCACTTGGGCTCAGCCCCCAGGCCCAGGCCCGCAGGCGGTGACTGCTCCTGATGAGGCTGAGTTCCCAGGGGCCACAGGAGGCCCTGATTCAGCCCCACGGGGCCCCCACCTCGCCTGCGGGACACTGGTCTCGACACTCAGAGGGTGGCCGTCGACCACCTGACACTGGACACATGGACACGTGAACCCTGTCCCAGGAAAAGGCTGCCCAGCTCGTGTGGGGCCTTGGGCTTACTCAATGCTTCATATTTTAAGGGGAAAACCAACATCAATGTTTTCCATAGTGCGTGATGGTTAATTTTATGCATCAACTTGGCTAGACTACGGTCAGTGCCCAGGTGCCAGACTGCCGTCTCGATGTCATCTTGAGGGTGTTCTGTAGCTGTGATGAGCATGTAAACCAGCAGCTCACACTATCTGTTACAGCTGGGCCTCATCCGATCAGTTGAAGAGGAATGCCTGAGGTGCCCGAGCAGAGGGAATTCCACCTCCAGATACCTTCAGATGCAAACTGCAAAACCCATTCTTCCCGGGGCCTCCAGCCTGTGGCCTGCCCTACAGATTTTGGACTCTCTTCCTCTAGCTCTCCATTTCTCTACCTGTAAGTCTATACACGTACCACCTCCATCTATAAATACATCTTTCTGTGTGTCTACTCTGTGCAGACACGCTACTAGCTCTGTATCTCAGGAGAACCCGCACTAACACACCTAGAGGCAAGTGATCCTGCAAAGCAAACGCTGGGGCCTGGCACAGCTTTTAAACAAACAAAACTCCCAGTTTTTTTCCACCAGCCAACAAACCTCTTAAATTTCTCTTTTGTTCTTAACTTCTAAGGGTTAGAAATGCCTGCTTAAAACCAACATTAAGTAAGTAAAGCAAGCAACCCCTTCTGCAATGGGACAAGGTGAGTGCATGCAGGCTCTGGTCTGCAGTGGGGCCGAGTGGGTCCTTGAACTCCACCCATCAGGAGCCCAGGGCCAGGGGGCACCTGCCTGCCTGCCCCTCCTCCTGGAGACCCTCTAAGGGGGCTCTGGGATCCAAGGGCCCTGGGCCCCTGCCCACCTCTGTTGCTTTCTCTCAAATTCACACTTCTTTCTGACCTCAGATGACAGAGGAAGTCTCTAGAGAACATCCTCTCAGGTCAGTGGGGACCGCAGCTCCCACTGTGCACGTGCGTGCTCTGTTCTTCATTGGAAATGAGCCGCTGAGAGAACCAGGGAGTAAACCACACCAACCACAGAATCAACCAGTGGGAACCACAGAGGAGCTGGCAGGAACCAATGATAAATCAATAAGGATCACAGAGCAAATGACCAGGAACCATGAACCGAACAGATCACCATGGACCACAGAGAAAACCACCAGGAACCACAGACAAAACCACCAGGAACCACAGACAAAACCACTAGGAAACAAGGAACAAACCGCCAGGAACCAGGGAGGAAGCCACCACAGAGCAGAGTTAAACCAGGCTCTGCTCACACAGGTGATACCATCAGGAGGGCAGACAAAAGTCCTTAGTAAAGGGGGCGAGGCCCTTATTTACCAGATGCGAGGCCCTTAGTGACAGTGTACAAGGGCCTTCGTTACAGGATGTGAGTTGATTATCGGTGGGTCCTTATTCCTGCATTTCCTGACCAGGCAGCCCAGGGAGTAAGGAAGGTGAGTTCCCTTCCGTGATTTCTCTTTTGACTAACTGCTCAAAACAGCCCCCGACAGCAGCTCACTCCCCCTGTCGTGTAGGAGTGTTTTCCACTGCCAGTGACTGAACAGAACACTTGGAGAGTCCCTTTCCTCCTCCGCTGGGAGCCATCTGTCCTTTTCCTCCTGACGAGACACACACGGCATCTCCTTGGAGTCTGATTGCTGCTGTGCGTGGAATTGTGCTCCTACACGTGCTGCTGGTAAAAGCTGATCAGGCCCTCGTTGTCATCGATACAGACCAGAGGATGTGCCAAGACCACCCCCCAAAACAGAGGCCCTCTGCCCCCGAGGCCACAGGACAACAGTCGAGGGCACTCTGGCCATCACGCTGGGGCTGCACCGGTGGCTGGTGGCAGGCCCAGTGATGCTGCTCTATGAACAAGGCTTCGCCCCACACGCCTCCTCCCACAGCACCCCGAGGCCTCCAGAGCTGTGTGAGAGTGAAGCCTGCATGGTAGCCGCTGTCGAGGTGGGGAATGGCTGGAGGTTGGAAACCCGCAGGCACCACTCGGGGACTCTGGCACGTCCTGGGGGCCAGGCAGCTGGCCCGCCCAGTCGCTCTGGCCAGGAAACTGCAGCCAACTTCCGGGGGACCCGGATCGGGGTTAGGAAAGCTGAGGCCCCGCAGGGTCAGCTGGCTGGGTCTCCAGGGCCACAAGGAGCAGAGGACACCCAAAACGCACCCCTGGGGCCGTCGAACGTCCTGAGAGGGGCCTCGGAACGCCCTCCGTGTCATCCCGCCCCTTGCTGGTCCACGCCAGCTTCACCGCCCCCACCTAGTCAGGAGGGGGAGCCACAGACCCCACACTCCTTCAGCCCAAGCCCCCGGCCCCCGGGTCCCACCTGGGCAGCACGTCCCGGGTGAGGGCTGCCTGTGACGTGAGCCCCGCCCCGGCCAGGGCACTCGGCCTACCTGGAGGGGCAGCGGGTAGGATGAGCAGGTCGGGATGGCTGGGGGCCTGGGGCGAAAGCCCGAGCAGGCCAGGATCTGCTGGGCGGGGTCGTAGAGGACCCGAGGTGCCATGGACGGGCCGTAGGCCAGCTGGGCCAGCGGGACCTGCCACAGAGGATGGAGATGCATCAGCCGAGCCTGGCTCTGGAGAGCTCCGTCCGGCGGTCATACAGGAGACAGCCGTCATCCTGTAGAGTCCCCAGGTGACAGTGTCCACGTTCTCCCGCGGGTCTCCCTCTGACCAGAAGTAAAGCTCACCTGGGACCTGCCTCCAGAGCCCTGACAGCAGAGACCTTCGGGTGGCGAGTTAAGTGTCTCCGTTTAAGATAATTCTTCAATTATAAGACGCACTACACTTACAAGAGCATCTACTCATAGGTGTAAATTCTAAAAAGTCACTTTGCTTGCTTCTCCTAACACCCAGAGCTCTGGGTTTGCGAGAGGAAGCTATCCAGCACATAGCTTACACACAGCTGCGTCCTGTGTAATGAGTGGCCTTTCTGGGAGGTTGCCACATTCCCCAGAGAAGCTTCAGCGGTTCTATCACAAACTCAGTGAGCACAGGACCCATTCTGGGAAGCCCATTGGGCTGACCACCATCCCTGGGGACGGACCAGCCACCTCCGCCAGGCTCGCAGGGCCCGGAAGCAGACACTGTGCGCCTATGGAGTCTAACCTCCCTGTCCTCGGAGACTTGCCAGGGGAACACTCTGACCTGCAGGAGAAGCCCCCCGGAGACTTGCCAGGGGAACACTCTGACCTGCAGGAGAAGCCCCCCGGAGATTTGCCAGGGGAACACTCTGACCTGCAGGAGAAGCCCCCAAGAAGGCCCCACAGACCCTGGCCGTCCCAGGGGCAAGAGGACCAGCTGGTTGCCGAGGTTTGTGACCAAGCAGAAAGCGGGCCTGGGGTCTGCAGGGCAAAGTGGGAGCCAGGGAGAAGGGTGGTTACGGGGGCACCGGGGACTCTCGTGGTCTCCCAGGACTCATCTGGGGTCAGGAAACCTTCCAGAAACACATCACAGCTCTTGAGAGGCTCCAGGCTAAGCTGAGAGATGCGGGCGATAGCCAGTCTCCGGGGCAGCGGTAACAAGCCCCCCGTCGGCTGTTTGAGCGGGGGAGGCGCTGGGGTCTGGGCCGCGGGGGGCCATTTGGAGGTGCATTCACACTGCCTTTTCTCTAAAGCTGGGTGACGGGAGCATGGCTGCTGGTGCGGGCGGTTGTGGGCACGCCCAGGTGTCGGGGGCCTCACGTGCGGCACCTCCGGGGATGGGGGCAGTTGTGGGAGGTGCCCCACAGGATCCACTTGAGAACACAGCCTGGAGAAGCCAGTCCCCTGGGGAGGATGCCAGCCGTGGGGAGAGCCACCCAGACACTCAGGCAGGCTCTCGGGAATGCACACGGAGTCACCTGTGCCTGGGGAAGTGTAGGCCCGAGCCCCGGACCCACAGGGAGGAGGCGCTGGAATTCCGCAGGCCTCGGGCCAGGGAGGTGTGGCAAGGCCTTTGGGGATCAGGCTCCACGTCCTGCTCTGTCCCTGAGTGGGCTCAGGCCGCTCACACCTCAGGGAGGACACTCACACCTCAGGGAGGATGGGCTGAAGGGCCGAGGCTGCGGTTAGCCTGGCAGGGGCGAGAGTACTCACCGCGTCCTTGAAGGCCCCCAGGACGGCAGCAGTGATGACCCCCAGCAGCAGCCCCAGGACGTTGAGCACGGCCGAGGCCCAGAGCAGCCAGTAGAGCTGGAGCGCGTCCCGGCAGGCGCCGACGCCCACAAACTCGTGATAAACAGGGGGGCTCCGGGTGCTGCATGGCAAGGGGCACGCGTCACCTGCAGCCGTGGAGGCACTGCCTGGGTGGGCAGGGGGGGCCCAGGGCCCTCGGCAGGGAGACGCAGCAGGCAGCGGGCCCCGAGGCCGTTTTCACCTGGGAATGCCCCAGGCCTCTGAGCAGAGCAGGACACACTGCCCCGCTGGCCCCACATGGGCCCAAAACTCCAGGGGTCCTAGGCTTCGGGGGGCAGTCCCCACAGAGTGGAGATTTACCTCCAGGAACTGGACCAAACCCTGGAACAATCCCTCCAGCCTCGGGTGGGGGGCAGGGCATGAGGCTCTGAAACACCCCAGGGCTCCGCTCCTGCGTCCAGCCACTTCCCAGGGAACCGCACTGACACGCCTGCCCAGGCCCCAGGCCCGCGCCCCCTGCCCTGCCCTGCGGCCTCTCACCCCTGGCAGTCGTAGAGGTCACAGCAGTAGCAAGTGTTGCTCTTCACCTTCAGCGGACACCCACCGTTCGGGGAGTGACAGGTGACCTGCAAGCAGAGAGGCAGCCAGGCGCCCACACCTGCCCTGCCCTGCCCTCACCCTCACCCAGCTCTCTGCCCCCAAGCCGGGCAGCCGCCCCTCCCGAGTGCATGCTTCCTGACCCGCCTGGTCTTCTACCCGCTCAGGTGCAGAGGCTGGTAGGCGACACAGCCTCCCTGCTGGGGGAGGTAGGGGACCAGGTGACCAGCGCCTGCTGCTGGACGAGGTGGGGGAGAGGGCCTAGGCTCCGTGCCTCCAGGGAGGGACCTCTCCAGGTGGGAGACCCTCCAGGGAGGGACCTCTCCAGGTGGGAGACCCTTCCAGACCTCCCAGCAGCTCCATCTGACCAAGCCAGTCCCCACACCATAGAGGCCTCCCCTCCTTCCTCAGCGATTTGTGACCAGTGTCACGAGCCAAGCACCCCCATGTGGGCGGTAAGTGGAGCAGAGACCACCCAGCTGCAGAGGGAGGCTGGGGACCCTAGGGAGGACTTGTGGGGAAGAACGAGCATGAGTGAGGACCGGGACTCGGGCAATGGCCCCCACTGACCAGGACAAGGCCCCAGAGCTCCCTCCAGGAGTGCGGGCCAGGCCCTCAGAGAAGGGGTGTCCCACATGGGCAGGCAGCAGCAGGCGGCGTCCCCAGAAGCCACGAGGCCTCAACCACGCGCCTGCTCCCACCTTCTCCCCACCACCCGCCCCACACCCCTCCTGCCTGACCTCTGCACACAGCGTCAGAGGCTGTGTTTAACCAAACTGACCAATCTTCACAGACAAGACAGTGAGATAAGAGATGGCAGGACAGAGGGGGCCACACAGCCACCACACCCCCGTCGCTCCCAGAACAGATGTGAAAGCACGCTGTGTCCTCAGCCCGGGACGGCCAGCAAGCTGGGGCCCACGTAAGCACTAATTAGTCAATAAAAAGCTCATCTCAAAAGCCACACAGACTGGACAAGTGGATGCGGGGCTACTGTGAGTCCAGGGTGAAGGTGACGGCAGATGCCCCGCTCCTCACCAGACACGTGGTAAGACAGGTCACAGACACGCTGGGGCCAGGACAGTCCAACGGGGACAGGGCCATGTCCCCGGAACACAGGCTGCGGGTCAGAGAGAGGACGAGCTCTGGCCCTTACCTCCGTCTGGTGGACGTCATGTAGGTAGCCAGCTCCGCTGGAGTGGAACTGGCACCTGCCCGCCATGAGGGGCCTGGGCTCCTGGAGGGAAGTGGAAAGGGCAGCCTCAGCACAGATCGGCAGCTACCCGCAGTGAGTTCAGACCTGTCACCGCAGGCTCCAAGCCCGAAGGGGCGAGGCCATGGCCAGTGAGAGCCCCCGGGGGATGCGGCAGGAGCACCACGGCTCACCCCAGAGCCACGGAGAAGGTGGGGAATTCGGGTCTAATGGCGACTGGCCACGGTGGGGGCAAGGGGAAAGGGGGGAGGACAGCCCAGCGACCGGACAACACAAGGGCACGAAGACAGTGAGGGTCACCGAGCTGGGTTCCGCAAGAGGAAACTGAACTTTCAACAATCTCTTAAACGCACACAGCACCTGAGACCTGAACCAGGACAACCCGGGGGAGGACTCACAATGTGCCGAGCGGCGAACACGCCATCCACAACGGCGCAGCAGAAGGCCGCCACCACGCCAAAGCTGACGAACACGATGGCCGCCACCAGCTGGAAGCAGAGACAGGAGCGGCTCGGGCGCGGCGGAACCTTCCAACGCCCCCCTGCTCAGGTCCCAAGTCCCCGCGGAGCCCCGCAGCACCTCCCCGGGGTCCTCGCCTGGAACCCCGCAGCAGCTCTGCAGGGTCCTCACCCGGAACCCCACAGCAACTCTATAGGATCCTTGCGCAGGGTTCTCTCCTGGAACCCTGCGGCAGCTCCGTGGGGTCCTCACCTCCCACCATTGCTGCTGGTGACCCACCACCCTGGCCCGGATGCCCCCTCCAAGCAAGGCCTACCCGGTCACTTGCTTGTTTCATGGGGTACGGGGGGTGCAGGTACACAGGGAGCTGTCATCCCACCACACAGCCTCGTGGACAAGCCAGGGCCTCCCAGAGCCTGGCAGTTCCTTGCTGTATCAAACTCTGCTACCAAGACCCTGACTGCATTCCACAGAAAAGCCTGGGCTCAGACACAAGCGTTTCTGCAGGACGGGCTCTGGGGACCCAGGGGCCACAGGTGCCAAGGCATACAGTGGGCACCTCCGCATGCCAGGACCCAGGGGACGAGTGGGCCCTCCCCCACAGCCTGATGCGCGCCCCTGATGACCCCAAGGACGCTGCCCGCTTCCACCATGTGCCTCCTCCGATCTGACAGCACACAAGCC
Organism: Bos grunniens; assembly: GCF_055505025.1. Classification (NCBI taxonomy): domain Eukaryota; kingdom Metazoa; phylum Chordata; class Mammalia; order Artiodactyla; family Bovidae; genus Bos; species Bos grunniens. The sequence continues at coordinate 93,132,890 of NC_141176.1, read as the reverse complement.
TCACTCTCACTCCCCGCGTTTCTATTATTCATGAGGCTAAGAACCTGTCCTCTTGTCTCAGATCGGCCATCTCTTTAACACTTTTTTTTATATTTCTTGTGAAACGATTTCAGGTTTATGAAAACAAAGAGCAAAAGTGGAAATTTCCCACGTGCCCTCCTGTTAGAGTTGCTGGTGTCAGTCCTGCACCAGGACCCCTCCAAGAGCCACGCAATCCACAACGTGAGGGCGTGTTCTCCGTCCTGGGAAGTGTGTAAAGTGACCGGAACTTTCACCCAAACTTCTGTAAAACAAGCTGCCAAGTAGAGTACGACACTCATGCACATGGCAGCTCATCTTCAGCTTCCAGAACGTGGCCAGAGGCGGCCCGCTCAGCCACGGGGCTGTCCCAAGGGGCAGGTGGCCGGGCGCCTTCCTCATGGCCCCTCCTCACTGTGCAGGTACTGGGTCTGCCCAACACCTGGCCGGAAAGCCTGCTCCAGTGGACAGGCACACAGCCTCCTGGAGGGCGCTGCACCCCCGCCGCCTCCCCCCAAGGCCCTGCAGCGTCCCCGAGCAGCAGAGCTGTCCCTAGAGATGGCTCTGCTGGGCCGGCAGGTCTGCGTGCAGCCATCACTGGACCGTCTGGGGAGTGGGTGTCTGCCCAGCCCATGTGCCTAAGCTGAGTGCTGGCCCCGGGCTGAGGACCCTGCCAGTCTCATCACAAATGGGTGTGTGAGCAGAGCTGTCATCAGGCCCGCTGCCCTGGTGAGGCCTTCGGGCACCACCTGACAACCTCACAGACCCGCGCTCCTCGTCCTGGCTGATAGCTAGCTCTGAACTGCAGTCTCCGCCAAAAGACCTTCACACCACACCTCCACCCAACTGCCTCCAGGCTTCACAGAAAGCACACAAGTTCCAAAGTACCCTGCCACGCAGGGCTGCCTGCTGCAGATGTGTAAACATGGTCTGACTCAGTTTGCACAGGTCCCCACGACCTGAACGTCCTCATCAACCTTCAGGAAACGTTAGAAGCCAGTGCTAGCATGATCACAAGTGTGATAAACCCGGCTCAGGGACAACCGCACGTGTGGAATTGCCCGAGAACCCAGGGTCCAGGCAATGGTGCTGGGAAAGACATTGGAAGTCCTCTCCTTCAAGCCCTAGGCTAGAAATAGGAAACCTGTCAGGACAAGCGTTAGGAGAGCGTCCTCTTAGCCAAGACCTGCGTGTCCTGGGCTCCGTCACAGCTCCTCATCCTTCCCAGGCCTTGTGGCCCCCTCCAGCTGCTAGTGGTTTAACATTAGCAGAAGGACCACTCACCCCTCAGAAGGTGCCTCTCCTGTGTGAGGGTGGCCAGACCCCACAGATGTTGCAGAGAGGATGTGTCTGTTGCCCTGGCAACCATAGGAAGCTCTGGGTTATGTTGTGAATGCACCTCCCTGTCCAGTCGGGGTCTCTTCTCCGAGGAGAGGGACAGCTGTTACTCAGTAGCTAGAAGGTCATCTTCGAATCTCTGCTGGGCCCACCGTCTACATTCCAACAAGGGCAGGTGATTTTAAAATGCAAATACCAAGCAGATAAGGTTGTGATATGAAGAGGGCTGCCCAGAGCTGGGTGGAGATGGGGTGCTTCGCCCCAACAACAGGGTCCAGAGAGGACACAGCCCAGCCAGGACCCAGGAAAGCGAGCACTGTGAATCCACACACTGAAAAGGAGAACGACCACAGGCCTCAGGCAAAAGCTGGAATGTGGACCCGTCTCATGCTATATACAAAATCAACTCTCAGTGGTAAAGAATCTCTCTGCAATGCAGGAGATATAAGTGAGGCAGGTTTGATCCCTGGATGGGGAAGATCTCCTGGAGGAGGGCATAGCAACCCACTCCAGTATTCTTATCTGGAGAATGCCATAGACAGAGGAGCCTCGTGGGCTACAGTCCATGGGGTCACATAGAGTCAGACACGCCTGAAGCGACTATGCAGACATGCTCAGACCAGACTTAAACGTAAGTGATAAAACTTCTAGACCTTGGGTAATCTTCATGACCTTGGAACTGGCATGAGATTCTTAGAAATGACACCAAAACATAAGCAACAAAAGAAAAAGTGAGCAAAATGGGCTTCATTAATACTGAGACAGGACTGGAAAAGGTCAGTTTTCATTCCAATCCCAAAGAAAGGCAATGCCAAAGAATGCTCAAACTACCGCACAATTGTACTCATCTCACACACTAGTAAAGTAATGCTCAAAATTCTCCAAGACAGGCTTCAGCAATATGTGAACCGTGAACTTCCAGGTGTTCAAGGTGGTTTTAGAAAAGGCAGAGGAACCAGAGATCAAATTACCAACATCCGCTGGATCATGGAAAAAGCAAGAGAGTTCCAGAAAAACATCTATTTCTGCTTTATTGACTATGCCAAAGCCTTTGACTGTGTGGATCACAATAAACCGTGGAAAATTCTGAAAGATATGGGAATACCAGACCACCTGACCTGCCTCTTGAGAAACCTATATGGAAGCAACAGTTAGAACTGGACATGGAACAACAGACTGGTTCCAAATAGGAAAAGGAGTATGTCAAGGCTGTATATTTCCACCCTGCTTATTTAACTTATATGCAGAGTACACCATGAGAAACGCTGGGCTGGATGAAGCACAAGCTGGAATCAAGACTGCCGGGAGAAATATCAATAACCTCAGATATGCAGATGACACCACCCTTATGGCAGAAAGTGAAGAGGAACTAAAGAGCCTCTTGATGCAAGTGAAAGAGGAGAGTGAAAAAGTTGGCTTAAAGCTCAACATTCAGAAAACGAAGATCATGGCATCTGATCCCATTACTTCATGGGATATAGATGGGGAAACAGCGGAAACAGTGGCTGACTTTATTTTTCTGGGCTCCGAAATTACTGCAGATGGTGACTGCAGCCATGAAATTAAAAGACACTTACTCCCTGGAAGGAAAGTTATGACCAACCTAGATAGCATATTAAAAAGCAGAGACATTACTTTGCCAACAAAAGTCCGTCTAGTCAAGGCTATGGCTTTTTCTGTGGTCATGTATGGATGTGAGAGTTGGATTGTGAAGAAAGCTGAGCACTGAAGAATTGATGCTTTTGAACTGTGGTGTTGGAGAAGACTCTTGAGAGTCCCTTGGACTGCAAGGAGATCCAGCCAGTCCGTCCTAAAGGAGATCAGTCCTGGGTGTTCATTGGAAGGACTGATGCTGAAGTTGAAACTCCAATACTTTGGCCACCTGATGCGAAGAGTTGACTCATTGGAAAAGACCCTGATGCTGGGAGGGATTGGGGGCAGGAGGAGAAGGGGACGACAGAGTATGAGATGGCTTGATGGCATCACCGACTCAATGGACATGAGTTTGAGTAAACTCCGGGAGATGGTGATGGACAGGGAGGCCTGGCATGCTGCAATTCATGCGGTTGCAAAGAGTCGGACACGACTGAGAGACTGAACTGGAACTGGAATACTGAAAACTTTTATGCCTCAAAGGACACCATCAAGAAGGTGAGAAGACACCCCAAGGATGGCTGGAGCCCCTGAAGGTCCTCTGTCAGATAAGGGACTTATGTCTGGAGTACACAGAACTGACAAGACGTGACCGAATTTAAAAATGGCCAAAGGACCTGAATAAACATTTCCCAAAAAATGATGTACAAAAACCAACCAGAACATGAAAGCAGCTCAGTGTCACTCATCAAGGAAAGACAAATCCACGACAAGCCCCGTCACACCCACCAGAGTGGCCGGCGTGAGACAGACAGCACTCGCCCTACTCTGCGGGAGCTCTGGCTGGAACCCTCTGAGGAGCTGCCAGGCTGTTTTCCAGAGAGGCGCCACCTTCCCCACATCCTCACACACCATGGGTGCCCAGTGCAGCCACTGCGGCACTGATGACGCCGCAGGAAGACGGAAGCACGTGTAGAGGCGGAAACACCAGCACCATCTGATGTGAGACGAGGCAGAAACCGCACATCCCTTCTGAACCTCACAGAGGCCTGCCACACTGAACCAGCAAAATTAACTAGCATTCTTATAGCTCTATTTCCCAAAGGGGTACATCAGCAACACAGATTCCAAATGGAAACACTCAATAAAAATCAGGTTTGTAGCACCGATCAAGGCTGGCATGCATAGCCCACAGACAGACAGCTGTGGACGTGTCCTCTGCAAAGCCCTGTGAACCACAGTCCTCCTGGCTCTGTGCTGATCCTCTCTCCCCAGTCTGGGAGAGGCTACGCGCTATCATACACCAGAGGCAGGAGAATATGCGAGGGCTCCTGACTCAAGCACAAATGCTCACACGTGCGTGGTTTTGCCTGAAGTTTATCCACAGTGACTTAAACTAGTGACCAGCCCTACACTTTTCTTCCTGTGCCCCAACCTTAGCTGCTAAGACACCACATGAAGCTGTGGGACATAACCCACAGTCCCAGGGGTGGGGCTCACTTAGACGAGGATGTGAACGGCAGCCACTCAGGCCCGAGTCTGGACTTACAGTGCAAAGCTAGGGGCTGATTCTGGGGTGCTGGGTTGGGGCAGGGCTTTCCTAGGAACACCTACAGCTAGAGCTGTGAGGGGGACGTGCCCTGCCCACATCCCACCCCCCCAGCCCCCACACTCCCCCCAACACTCCCCATCCCCACACGCCCCACCCCCACACCTCCTCTATACTCCCCCCACACGCCCCACTGCCCATATTTGAAACAACACACATTCTCACCATTTGTTTCCTGTTCTCCATCAGGTTGATGCCGATAATTCCTAAGAAAGATCCAAAGCCCAGCTGACGCCAAAGGAAAACAAGGGAGAGAGCGCTCAGGTTACAGGCCTGACAGCCTAAAGCGGACACGGAGCAGTGACCACCCACCTCAGGACATCCCATCAGAGAGCACGGCTGGCCACCCCCACCGCCAGGGCTGGAAGCACGAGTGGTGGGGATGGGGTGGGTGGTGGCTCACGCCCGACGGGTGGGCCTCTCCAGAGCCATCAAAGCCGGCGTAACAGTGAAGCTGCCGTGTTCCCAACCGTGTTCCCAACCATGTTCTCATCTTGTGTTCAAATACCTGAACTCCTACAGTGACAAACTTTTTTCTTGGGCTCCAAAATCACTGCAGACAGTGACAGCAGGCATGAAATTAAAACACACTTCCTCCTTGGAAGAAAAGCTATCAGCAACCTAGACAGCGAATTAAAAAGCACAGACATCACTTTGCTGACAAAGGTCCGTCTAGTCAAGGCTGTGGTTTTTCCAGTGGTCGTGTATGGATGTGAGAGTTGGACCATAAAGAAAGCTGAGTGCTGAAGAATCGATGCTTTTGAACTGTGGTGTTGGAGAAGACTCTTGAGAGTCCCTTGGACTGCAAGGAGATCCAACCAGTCCATCCTAAAGGAGATCAGTCCTGAATATTCATTGGAAGGGACTGATGCTGAAGCTGAAGCTCCAATACTTTGGCCACCTGATACGAAGAGCTGACTCATTTGAAAAGACCCTGATGCTGGGAAAGATTAAAGGCAGGAGGAGAAAGGGATGACAGAAGAAGAGATGGTTGGATGGCATCACTGACTCAGTGGACATCAGTTTGAGCAAACTGTGAGAGATAGTGAAAGACAGGGAAGCCTGGCGTGCTGCAGTCCATGGGGTCATAAAGAGTCGGACATTACTGAGTTGAACATATCACTGAGCTGAACACTGAGTAATGTGAACAACACATCATTGAACCGATTCTGGGAAAAGAGCATCACAGGCCCCCACCCCAACACGGAGAACATCTTCACGGGGACCCGTCCTCTGTGTCAGGGGCCAGAGAGAGGCCCGTCCCAGGGTTTCTCCTGGACCATTGGAGGAGGACGGCTGACCTGTTGGGGAGGATCAGGAAGCCGGAAGGGCTGTTCCAGACAGACAGGCTGACACCCGTCACTCAGCTGAGCAGGCGGTAACTCCCGGGACCATCCGCTCGCCCCCCGGCCTTGGCTCTTCGCCCGGGGGGCGGGTGACGTGGGTGCAGGGGGGAAACCCCCGGGCTGTGCACGTCTCAGCGCCCAGGGGTGTAGGCAGCCTCACCCCACCGTGCCCACCCCGGGGAGAACGTCTCAGTTTCTGAAGAGTGGAGTTCCAGCGACGCCGGGGCTGCTGCTCAGAGCAGTGGGAGACAAGCCCCTTGGGGACACACAGAGCGGCCTGAGACCCGGCTCTGGAGCCCACCGGACGCTGCCCGCAGCTCTGCCTGCCTGCTGGCTTCCGAGTGACCATGAGGAGCAGGCGGGGGCGGCCAGCAGGGCTGGGGCATCTCTAAGGCCATGGCACCAAACTTAATGCATAAACGTCAGACCTACCTGTGTCCATGAATGTCTTCTCTGTGAGGACATCCATGAGACAGACATGAACACACAGATGCAGTTTTCATCAGTAATTTAAAAATTCTCAAGCAGTACAGAAAGACGAGCATTTTCTTCCAAATATTGCAGTCCTGCTCCACCATCCAAGAGAGCAAAATCCCCTCCAATATAAATAAATTAAAGTACGTCTATTGTTGCCTTAAGTTCCATGTTTTCAGATTTGAAAAAAATTATCTTTCCAAAATGTTGAGGTGTTTGCACCCTCTCGCCCAATTTCTGCTTGAGACACACCCTTCGCCACAGGGTTGGAGCTGCATGTCCCCAGAAGTGATTTTCATCCTCATTTGCCTTGAACAAAGCTCATCTGTCGTGTCCACCGTTTGCCTTCAAAACCATCCTGCTGAAGCCAATTCTGCCCTGGTTGATGCCCAGGAGGCAGGTTCTCTGCAGAGCGAGGCTCTGAACACACCCGGGGCGTTCTGAAGGTGAACTCAAGGTGAGCTCCTGAGCCACCGAAGCTTGGAGAACACGGAAGACCTCCTCGCGGCTGATCCTGACGCTCTGCGGTCACCTGGAGGACACGTCCTCTCAGCCGCCAGCCCCAGCTCCCGCCGCCGTCCAGGACACAGGCCAGGAAGCCAGATTCTCGAGAGATTTCACTGAGAACACCATCCGCACAACACTGCTCGTGGGGGTTTACTCACAAAGGTAGACAGGGAGGTAGAGTAGATTCATGCAGCAGAAAGTACAGAAATAAAGAACAACACAAAGACGGAACGAGGGTGTTTGTAAAACACCTTCATCCTTGCTAAAATGGCACCAGGATCATTACTCCTCTGGACTCTTAGTGAGAAATTAAACAAGCTTCATCTTTAAGGTCTGTTCATCTCTGTGTGAGACTCCGCCCCGGGCATCGCGTCTGATAAAGGGCAATGTCACGGCGCTCCCCGAGTGCAACGCCAGCGCCGGGAGCAAACGTTACTGCCAACAGTGCACACGACCTCATAGTTCAGAGCCTTGATGACCCCGGATTTGGGGGCTGCTGTTGCCAGGTCTGGCCAGGCCGTGACTTTACCGCAGGGGGTCACTACCCAGAGGCAGAGATGTGGACCGCATCAGCTCATTTCTCTGCTAATCCCGTGCGGCCGTATCAGCGTACCTCCATCCAGGCCTCGTGGCCTCTTTTAAAGTCCAAGTCCAATTTCTGAGAGGGTTGGCTCCCTCTGGGGACCCTGGGGAGGGCCTATCACACTCCTTGGCTCCGATTCCTTTCCCTCCCCACTGCTCAGGACCCTGCACACCACGATGCAGTCAACCACCTAAACTCCCACCTCTGCGGGGCTGGGGTGGTGTGTGTCAGCACCACACGGAACCGTAGATCCTGGGCCCCCAGACCCGCCCCCAGGGACCCGACACTCACAATGATGCCGGGGTAGTAGCCGCCCACGGTCACATTCTCAGTCCTGGTGGTTGCGGCCAGGCCGACGGTCAGGATGGAGGCAGACACTGCCAGCAGAGCCCCCACAAACCACAGGGCCGTCTTCTTTCTTCTCACAAACTCTGCCGGGGGAGGACACAGGAGGAGCCGGTGGGTAAGGTGCTGGGCTCGGGGAGGGTCCCGGTACCTCGCAAGCATCCCAGCAGCTCTTGCCAGCAGCCCTCTGCTCACGGGCAGGGCCTGGGACGCACTCCCCAGGGACCGCGAGTGTCTGCCTCCATCCTCCCCGCCCCAGTCCTGAGAGCAGGGACCGCTCGCCGCCCCCTCCCATGCCCAGCCTGAGGTCTCGCCCGCTGCCTCGCTGTCACCTGGTGAACCACACAGACCCCACTGGTCCTCCTGCACGGCCGCCCTCACCCGGGCCTCCGTCAGACCGCCTACAGTGAGAACAGGAGCCTGGCCACCCTCCCCCGAGGCCCCCGCTGCACCCAGAGTGTCTTAAGCCACGGTCACCATGCACGCGTTCTGTGTCCACTTCCCTAACGCTGCCTCCCAGACAATGGGCCCTATGGGGGGTGGGCGGTGCTCTGCCTCGTTCCCCGACACCCCGTCTTGCCTAGGACGGCGCTTGCACATGGCGGGTTCTCAGTAAACACTGGGCTGGCCAAGCCCTCCCCAGGTCCCAAGTCCCCCAGCCCTCCACCCCGGCCCCAGCCCACGGCAACAGCCAGGCAGCCACTCAAGCAGGGGCCTGGTGCTCCCCAGGCCTGGACCCCACCCCAGCTCCAAGGCTGGTCGGAGGACCTCTGCACCCTGCCTGGACCAGGCCATGCAGGCTAGGCACAGCAAGGGCGCCTGCCCCCTCCCGGCCACCCATGAGTCCACGCTGCTCTGAGCTCGCCCTTGTCCCAGGCTCCACCCCAAGCCAATCCCACTCGCTGGCCCACCTCTAGGTCTCGACTTAGCACCAAACTCACAAGACATCGAATGGGAGGCGCAAAAAGTATAAAAGTGTGCAGAGCTCACCACCACCCACCTGCACATCTGCCTCCCTCTCCCTCTGTCAGCGGGGCCCATTATTGGATGTGGAAATGGGCCAGCTGAGAGGTGGCACTTCCCAGCCTCTTCTGCTGGGTAATTACATCCTCAGCAAATAGTCTCCATCTCAACAAGGGTGTCAGCTGGAACCTCCTGGAAATCTCTTAAAGGAACCATTGCCTCCGCCTTTCTCCCCTTCATCCTTCCCACAGCATGGAGTGTGAGCACAGAGACCGAGCCCCTGCAGCCATTTTGCTCTGCGAGGAAACCTCAACAAGGGAAGTCGCACCCAGAGAGAGGCAGAGCAGAAAGACAGCCCTGGCTCACCCACCTCCAAACTCTGCTTAGGTAACAGAATCACATCTCCAGACTGCAAGGCACGACTGTGGATGCCCTGGTATCTGTAGTCACAGAACTCAAGAAAGCAAGAAAGGAACCCTTCCATCACTGGCACCTCCCTCCCCCAAGCCTTGACTTCTGGGTTTCGTGTGGAACTACCTTCCCCACACGTGTCTCAGGGAAGGCAAGAAGTCTTGTTTACAATAACCATAATTGTAATACTAATAATTATTACCGTAATCAAATCTCAGTTACTCCCATCCCTACGTGGTCATCAACAACCACACAACAGAGCCAAAGACAGCCAGGCAGAGGGCCGGTGAGAGACCCGCACGGAGCCCAGCCAGGCTGGCATGTTCTGCTTGTTGCAGAGTTACCTGTCTTGATGCCTGTGACTCCAGAACAAAATGGGATGAAAGAAAAGCATGGTGCTTCTTCCCACACCAAAGTTTTCAAAATCGATGGGTTTGTATGGGTGTTCGCTGGGGAAGCAGCTGTGCATTTGACCACAACCACCATCTTAGATCTGGACCATCCCACGGACAGAGGGGCCTAGTGGGCTACAGTCCACGGGGTCACACAGAGGTGGACATGAGTGACATACATGTATACCATCTCAGATGACCGCAGTCCCCGCCAGCAGCACTCACCCGCCTCCGCTGCTCTGGACTGTGCATCTGAAGATTTACACGCTGTCTGGAGTCCAATCAGCAAAGCTGAACGGCAGGCCAAGGCCATGCCACCCAAAACCAGATTGTCACATACTCAGAAATAAATTACCCAAAACCCTGAGTCAACGTGCTGACTCAGAATCGCTTGGTCAGCCTGGGAACACTGCTCCACCCACCGGCCTGGCTGGGCGAAGCTCTCCAGAAGGTCACTCCGTTCCGGAGGCCCTCCACCCTTCACCTGCCCTTTCACTGCTATTTTCCGATAATTCTTATTACAAATATATAAGGCCTGTTAGGGTGAACCATTGAGAGGAGTGTCCACAGCACGCACAGCCCAGGTGTGAGCGGACGAGGCCCACCTTTGGGCCCAGCGGGCCCGGGGTCCCCGCGGAGGGCTTCCCCTCATTCACTGCTGTTCGCTGCATCGTCCTGGCACAGTCACAAGCATGCAGAAGCAATCACTTATTTTTCCTGGCATATTTAAAGCCTGAAACCAAGGATTCAAGTAGAAGCTGGTTTCCCCCGGAGACTGAAAGGTCAGCGGTTATGACTGATCTGGGGTGTCTTGTAGGGGGAAGAGATCATGGGAAGGCAAAGCCACTTTGACAATGGGTGAGTGAGAGAAAGAAAGTTCCCTCCCCACGGGCGACACCCTGTCCTGGGTGATTAACTTTAGCATGGCAGGTACATTGAAATAAAGGACGCAAAAGTTAAAAACACATCTTCTACGGTTTGGAAAATTAACGACGCTGTTACCTTGGACACTGACGTGACAACCACACCAGTGACACAGGGCTCTCCAGCAGCCAGAGGGGCCCTCTAGCCTCCGCCCTGCCCACCTGGCCCGGGGCTCACCTCTCCTACGTGCTGGCCACCCTGCCCGGCCCCGAGCCCCATAGGGGAGCCCACAGCCGTGCTGTGTCCTGGGCAGTGCTCGCCCTCGACCACTCTTCCCGAGGGCCCAGACCAATCTCGGTTGTAAAGCATATTTTAAGAGCAGGAAGATGCCGGAAACAAAATTTTATGGGACTAAGTGTTTGACGAAATTATCAAATGCCCTCCTCCTCAGAGGGCTTTGCTATTTTTACTATTTTAATGCATTATAGGTTCGTTATGCTCAAAATAATTAACTGACATCTCAGTGCCTGTTTCACACCACCGATCCGACTGTTGGACCTGATCTCTTAGCTCCGTGAGCCCATCTGGCTGACCCCTCGCCTCCCTGCGACGACACTCTGGTTCCGAAGGCTCCTCAGCTCCGCTTTGATCGGCCCCTTTAGGAAGCTGCATGATGAGTGGGTATAGAAGGGCACCCAGCGGATGAATGGTTTTTCTGGGGCCTCGTCAAGTCCGTTAGTGACGTCCTGACAGGCTTCGTCAAAGGCGTCTCCTTCAGGACCATGTGAAGCTTCCTGGAACCATCTTCAATCTAACTGCACCATTTCACTGCATTTTCCCAAGTCTGACTTTCCCTGTGAAACTGCTACATGATAAACAGCACAGGGCCCAAGCAGCTCTTTGTCAGGATTGTGTGGTAGCTTCTGAGGGAACGTGAGGTCTGGGAAGACAGCAGACGGGAAAGGGATGGTTCTGAGCGGCCTTGTTTCAATGACACAGGCTGCAATATCCAGACTCCAGGCACAAGAGAGACACTACGGCAGACCCCAGCCTGCACTCGGCGTTTAAACCTGGGACTTCACGTACACATCAGACAATAAGAAACGAGCTCAAGAAAAGACGGTGGGCCGCTCCTGACCATCACACACGTGCACTTTTAGGTCAGGTTTTGGAGAGGAGGTGGGGGCTGTGCTGGAGGGAAAACCAGACTCCCTGACTTGTTCCTTCCTGTCCCGTCAGCAGGAGTCTCACATGCGCATCGTTACAACTGAAGCAGCATAAGGCTGTGCCCTGACTGTCAGCTAAGTTCTCAACCATTAGGCTTATAGCTGTGCTGGCAATTTACACGACTGTGGTGGGGCTGCCAGACACGCTGAGTGATTGCAGGTGCCCCCACCCCTCTGACCCTGCAGAAGCAAGACCCTGAGAGCAGGGGCCATGGGGTTCTTGCTTGACATGGGGTTCCCACACCTGTATCGCTTCATGCTGAATGAATGAATGATCTGCAAGTGGGGATAATGACAACTCCCTGCTCGCCTGCCGTTTCACTGCTATAGGGTGCAGTGAGAGAGCATAAATGAGGATTCTAGACGTGATTTGATGCATGTGATAGCTAGAGGGTCGTGGTTGGTGTTAACATTAAGATGGCTCAGCCCAGTGTTTCTCCCCTCCCAGCCTCCTCCAGCCTCCCCTTCCAGCCTCCCCTCCCCTCCCAGCCTCCCCTCCCAAGGACAGAGTAGAACCAGTCACTGTCCCACCGTCTGCACCTTCTTCACTGAGTGGAGCTGGAAGCATCACAAAGTGTTGGGGGGTGGGGGCAGTCACCTAGCCACCCACTCCCAGCGGACAGGGCCCAGGCCGCCCAGAAAGAAGGAGCTTGTTTAATCACCCACTCTTAACAGCGGCCGTGGAGACAAAGCAACTGTTGCAGGGAAATGGACCACGACACAGGGACGCGCCCTCAGCCAGCAATTTCCTTTTACTCCACTTTTACACAGAACACACCCCAAGGGTGTGAGCCCAGAAATGTAAGGCAGAAAACACCCATAATCCCATCCCAGCCACACTAATGTTTAGTATTCTTAAGTAAAAAACCAACTCTTAGCATCTTTTAAATTTAAAGTTCCTCCTCAGAAGAAAAATCTAAAATGTTATTTTTAAATCAAGTCATTCTAATATAATAATGGAAATAACCACAAGTACTTAATAACTATAATAACAACTATCTGTTAGCATCAGTAACTGTTTGCATTTGGTTTTAGAGAGTGTTGGTCACAGAATTGTTTCTTTTAGAAAAACTCCTAATTCCTCGGTTATCATTTAAAAATCAAGTGACATCACTAATCTGGTTTTTAAAAAGACTTTGCAGGGCTGGGAGTTAAAACCCGCATTTCCTGCTGGATGGTCTGTGAAGCCCTTCAGGACCCAGGCGTCTCTGCACCCATCCCAGAGCCTCTTCTCTTTGGAAGTCTTCCCGCCTCCCCCGTCAGGAAAACAGCCCCCTCCTGGCGGCCTCCGGCAGAGAATACAGGCGCTGGCCTCCTGTGTCCCAGCCCCGGCTTGGCTGCATCAGGCTGGGAGGGAAATCCTTGAAATTATGGAATCGTCTGGGGAGGGCGCGGGGAGCCCAGCAGCCCAGGGAAGCCCAAGGAGAAAGAAGCTACCTGGCCCCAGGAATGACCTTTTCCTAGAAAATTTTGGAGACTGAAGTTGGGTGGAAGGATGAAAACAGAGTCCGGCTTGTGCGGGCCATGGTTTACTGTCTGCAGTAGAAGACGGTGGAGAAGAGGCGGCAGAGGCCCGCGCAGTCGGGACCCTCAGATGAGAGGTGGGAGGGGGCCCGTGGGAGCTCGGGCACCAGAGAAACGGAGCCCGGCTCACCTGCGCGCTCACCTGTCGTGTCCAGCAGGGCCAGGGGCCCGGGCACCGGCGGCGGGAGCGGCTGCATCCCAGGGCTGCTCTCCCGCTGCTGCGACAGCGACCGTGGGGCGCGGGGCCGCGAGGACCAGCCGCGAGCGCGGGCCCTTAGGTGCGCTCCGTCTGGCCGCAGCGTCCCACCCGGCCCCCGCCTCGCCCCGCCCCTCGCCTCGCCCCGCCCCTCCCTCTGCCCCTGCCCTCGCCCCGCCCCTCACCTTCGCCCCGCCCCTCGCCCCCGCCCCGCCCCTCGCCCCGCCTCCACCCCACCCGCCTCAACCCCGGCCTTGTCAGGGGCAGACCCTTAGAGGTGGGACGGTAGGTAATGTTGAGAATCTGCGGGAAGGGAGCTCCCCTGGTGTGGCCACATTGACACCGGTGTTTGGAAAGGAAGGTGGGTCCCTCTCTGCTGCGCTGCGCTCAGTCGCTGAGTCACACCCAACCCTTCTGAGACTCCATGGACTGCAGCCCGCCAGGCTCCTCTGTCCATGGGAGTCTCCAGGCAAGAAAACTGGAGTGGGCTGCCATTTCCTCCTCCAGGGGTCTTCCTGACCCGGGATTGAACCCGCGACTCCTTCCTGAGTTTCTTGCGTGGGCAGGCAGATTCTTTAGAAGCCAGCAATTCCTGCTTATGGACATGACCAAGACCTGTGGTTCTAAGCCCGGAGAATCATCTAAAGATCTTTTTAAAAAGATTTGCTGCTGCGCTGAGCTCAACCCAGACCCATCGACTCAGAATATCTGTCAATGAAGTCGCTGTGAGGAACCCCAGTAGTTCTGAAGGGGCTCAATTGTGAGAGAAAGCCCTGGCACGTGGGGTCTGCACACAGGACGGCTCTGTGTGTAACCTCGACCAGCTCCAGGGTCGCTGCATGGTGGGGCTGCACGCACCAGCAGGAAAAGCGCGAATGCAGCGCGGAGCGAAAACGTGAGTGCGTGGTGTTGGAGCGAGTGGAACACCAGCTGTGCACGGCCTGTAAGTGTGAAAAGCAGCGCTGTTCACCCATACGTGCCCCGCGTGCACGGCACAGGCAGCCACTCTGCATCCTAGATACCGTCCCCTTCACTCAGGAAAGACCGATGGACGAGGGGACATCGCCCATATGTGCCCCGCGTGCACGGCACAGGCAGCCACTCTGCATCCTAGATACCGTCCCCTTCACTCGGGAAAGACCGATGGACGAGGGGACAGAGGTCCTCGTACAGCAACGGGCCCTAGGCGGAGAAGGGACAATGGAGAAGAAATACGGTACCCAAGGGCGAGATGGGCCTGAGTGGCCACGCCTGCTACCAGAGCGGGGACAGTGTGAGGCTGAGAGGAGGCTCCGGTCCCCACCAGAGCAACGTCCTGCTCACCCCGAGGGCGTGACATGGAGCCAGGCAGCCGTCTGGGAAAGATGCCCTGGGCAGACCAGGAGGGTGGCAGGGCACACGGGGACGGCAGGAGGCCTACGGGAGTGTCCAGGCAAGCCCGCTTCAGAAGGGTCACTGGGAGGGCACTTGCAGGGCAGCAGGTGGGCCTGGGAGGCCTGGGAGGAGGTTCTGGTCCAGGGAAGGTGGCCATGGTGCAGACCAGGACAGGGTGCAGGTGGTGAGACAGCCATGCGGACCTCATTCTGTGCCTGTTGTTCCAAAGATCCACTGAAACCGTTCTTAAAGGATGTGCTCGTGTTGCCAGAAATGATACCTTCTCCAATAAATACATTTCCTGCCAGAGGTTTTAGATGCCACTGCAGCTGGGTAGGTCTTTGGAAACTGTCTCTGGGCCCCCTGAGCAGGGGATCCTGAGGAGCATGGCAGGTGTCCGGGTCCCCACAAGGAAACCGAGGTCCAGGAGGCAGATGGACGTGACCAGAGCAGACTCGGCATGCGCATCTGGGGCGGACATCGTTAGAATCCACCCCCAGACTCCCCCACAAGAGCCCAAACAACACGACTGCAGATGCACTGGCTCTGAGGCTGATGGCGCTGACCGACCCTGGTGCCCCCCCCTCGGCCTGTGGACGCCTGTGTCCAGCCCAGCTCTGCAGGGAGCCATAGTCTGGGATCAGGGTATTTTTAAAACATAATTTAATTTAGCTCTTGCAAAGGCAATTATGAGAAGATGAGGAAATCTTTCTTCTACTGGTCTGAGGACAGTCAGAGTCTGGACCAATTATTACTGACATCAAGAAGATAATTGATTAAAACAGTCATGATCCCCAGCACCAGGCTTCTTCCTGCTGTGTGTGAAACGTTTGAAGACTCTAAGATTCCCTACCTCCACTGCCCTCACCTGAACTCAGGTCCCCACTCCCTCAGAGGGTCTCATCCAGAGGCCCTGAGCTGACCTGGACTCACCTCTCAGCTGGGATGGGCAGGCGGCGGTCAGGGACGAGGGTGATGCTAGGTGAACACATATCAGACACTTCACCCTGCTCACATCTGCCTTCATTGATTGGTACAATATTCTATCCATTTCACAGATGAGGAAACCGAGGCACTAAGAGTTTGAATAACTTTTCTGAAGTCAAGTATCTGGTTGGTGGCAGAAACAAGATATGAACCAGGTCAGTCCCATTTCAAGGTGTAATTACGTCCTGCAAATAGGAAAGTGTGTATTTACCTGACTACAGACATTTAATCTTTTGTTCATGCAATCAACAAATATTTACTGAATTTCCTCTATGTTCAAGATACTAAGAGAACCATGAAGATGAGTCATACAGACCTGCCCTTTAAGAACTTTAAAGGTGAATAGTAGGAGAAATAAAACGTGCTGTTGTGTTATAGAGCAGATGATGACGATAGCACTCGTGAGAACCATCAGGAGAGGAGAAATGGGAATCCCCCGGGGTGTGGCCCGGCCCCAGGGGAGACCGAGGCTTCCTGATGACCGGCGTGGCGCCCTCATCTCCCACCGGAACCCCCTCGGGCCATTAACAATCCCAGTGCCCGGAACTCAAACCAGAGCCCTGGAGGGAGAAGTCTGAGGGGCCCGGGTGGTCCGTGAGCAGCAGGACTGGGAACCAGGCTTGCAGGCCAAAAGGATGCTGACGGGGCAGGGGGTGCAGGGTTCGGGGGGCCATGTTGCATCCAGCCTGTTGGGGGACCACTTTCCAGGGGCCCTGGGAGCAGGGCTGTTGGGAGGATGAGAAATCACCATCAAGTCCAAGGATTCCAGATGGTGAGGTCTTCCTGCGTCTCCCTCATGCTTGGGTGACGGTGCGGGGACCCTTCCCAGCACGAGGAGACCCCCTTTCCCCCTGGAGACAAAAACAAGCATGGATGAGCTGATGGCGGGGGGCGGGCAGCCCCAGACAGCAGGAAGCGGAGCTGATCTTCCTGGGGCCCGGCCGGTCCTTGTGGCCCCCACAGCAGAGGTCCACACCCATCTGGCTGGCCCCTGCTCCCGTCTAGGCACTGCTCCGTCACAGCGGTGCTCAGTCCGCACTGCCCGCCCTCCCCACCAAGCTCGGGTGGCTGGTGTTGCTGCCGCCTCCCCGCCTGGAGAGAGGGTGGGCGTCCAGGCCACAGCAGGGGCCACACGGAGCTGCCGGGCCGAGGCTGGCACAGGCGCTGGGCGACCTCCGCTCACCTTGCAGCCATTGCCTCTCAGTTACCTGGGCTTCGGCTTTGGAGAAACCAAAGACAGGAAGAGTCCAGGGGCTCCTGCCCGTCCACCCTGCCCTAGGCCTGCCTCCTCAGAGGGTAGATTTCACAGGCTCCAGCTGGAACAGGGCAGAGGAAGAACAGTCTAGAACTTCGTTTCTTAAATTACAATCAAGGAGACTTAAAAGTGCATGACCGGCTGCCCAAGAAGGGAGGATGAGCCGTCGACACTGCCTGTGGGGGTGGTGGGCAGGTAAGCCAGGCGTCCATTCAGTCCTGTTAGGAAACAGGGTTCACTGAGGCCCTGCTTAGAACCACGTCCAGCTCACGACAGGCGCCCGGTAATACCGTGCACAGAGAGCGAGTAAGGGCGGCCCCACCCTCTCGACACTGGCTCCCACCCAGGCAGGCGCCCCTGCTGGACGCCCTGCTGGACGCACCCCTCTCCGCGGGGTCCTCCCGGCCCTGTTCCTGTTCACCTCCATCTGCCTGAGCAGAGAGGGGTCAGCAGACTGAAACCAGGGCCAGCCCTGAAAAGAGAGGGATTAGAAGACCCCCACGAATCAGCCAGGAAGTCCCTTTGGCAGCCGCAGGCCTGGTGGGGTCCAGATGCAGGGGTCCTCAGCCCCGTGCCGGCGGGACCCTCATCACTGAGGGAGCGTGTGTGGGAGCCTGGTCCAGAGCCCAGGAGCTGGCGTGGGGCAGACCGCAGAGCATGCCTGTAACCGATCACCCTGCAGGAGCTGGGGATGAATAATGCAGACGGGAGGCCAGGAGACACAGGCCCCGCCCACCCGTGCCTGTTGAGGCAGTGAGGGATGCGCCAGACGGGAGACGCTCTCGGGGACATGGATGGATTAAGTTACGAACACCCTGGGCTTCGCAAGAAAGCCTGTAATGGTGATCTCCCAGCCCCTAACAAGCCTGAGCAGGGGGCTCACCTTTCAGGCGCTCAGTCCCCACAGGAAGCCCATCCCCGACTCCCCAGAGGGAAGGTGCCTTTCTGGCCTTGGATCCGCTGTCCCCTTGGACATGCAGGACGATGCCTATGTGGGCAGAGTCATGCCCCTCGCAGGCCTGGCCTCACGTCCTCGGTCCTTATCAAACTCTGCCTTGCCAGGGAAAGGTGGCCACCCCCAGTGATCTGGACCCGCAGGGCCTGGCGAGGAGCTGGGACAGGGAGCCCCCAGGCCAATCGCCCCCATCATCTCAGGCCCTGGACCTTGATAAGCTTTCTCCCCGCAGCCCTGCATCTTGGACAAAAGGAGGCTGACCTGCAAAACTCCTTGTTCTCTCTCACTGAGGGAGTGAGGTTTGGTTTCTCCAAAATCAAATCAAGCCTATTTAATCTCCATTTGAAATTGTCTACATAAAGCCTGAGAGCCTAGCTAATATTTATTTTAATTCTATGCTTTCAAATTGAGGTTTTCCTTTCAAATTATTCTTCGCTTGGCTGGCAGAAGGCCTGTAAGGTAGACGCTAGGTTTTCGCTCAGGCCCAACCTGTGGGTCCGGACACTTGCGGAGGGGCTGGTCCTATCGTGGAGTAAGAGGAGGTGACCTCAGCCTTCGCTGAGCTCAGGTTGCATGATTATTAGCAGTTATGTTTAGTTAGTTATTGTGTTTATCAGAATCAGCTCGTATCACTTGAATAGCCCCAGAATCTCCATGGAGATGCCCTGGGGGGGGGGCCCTCCTTCAAGGTGTCTCTGCCTCTCCCGGGCCTCAGCTCCACTCAGACAAGTGTGGGACGCAGCTTCAGGAAAAAAGGGGACTTCTGTGTACACACAGTAGGGCCTGACAGGCTACTGGGACCTGCCCAGGTGGGGAGCAGAGCAGTGTGCAGACATGGAGGCTATGGGGCTGCGCCAGCAACTCTGGATCTAGAGAGAGATGGGGACAAAGTGTGCATGCATGTGTGCATGTGTGTGCATGTTATATGTATACATGTGAGCATATGTGCACGAGTGTTCGTGAGTGTGCATATGTGTATGCAGGTGCCTGTGTGCACACGTGTGCGTGAGTGCATGTGTGTGTATACATGTCTGTGTGGTTGTGTACATGAGTGCATGTGTGTGCCTGTGTGTACATGAGTGCATGTGTGTGCCTGTGTGTACATGAGTGCATGTGTGTGCCTGTGTGTACATGAGTGCATGTGTGTGCCTGTGTGTACATGAGTGCATTGTATGTGCCTGTGTGTACATGAGTGCATTGTGTGCGGGTATGCATGAGTGTATATATGTGCATATGCATGCATGTGAGCGCATGAGTGTGTGCACGTGTGTGTCATATAAATGCATGTGTATGTCTATGCATATTTATTGTATACTTGTGTATATACATGTGTGTGCGTGTTTGTGCATATGTCTATACATGTGTTCACATGTATTTGTGTGTATGTGTGTGTCTGTGTGCATCAGCACGTGCATCTTTGTGATTTTGAAGGAGAGTGTGCACCAGGACCACAGCACAATCTAGAGAGTGCATCCCTATTTTTAAACTCTATTTTTACCCATTTCTACTTGGATAGAAATTGCATTTTTTGTTTTTTATTAATACAAAGAAAAGTTTCAGTGAAGTCATTTTCAGCTTCTCCAGGTCAATAAGGAAATATGCTCAGTGGGGGTGGGGGCAGTGGGGGACATCCTAACACAGGTCTCGTCAGAGCCCACCGCAGGGTGGGAGAGTGGCCTCTCCTTGGGCTCCTGGCGTGGGGACGCCCGCAGGGCCCCAGTGCCCACCCTGCTCCCTGCAGGGGTCCCGAGGTGAACGCAGAGGGCCAAGGGAGCCAGGGACGAGGGCTTCTCCTGGGGGAGCGGTCACCCGCCCGGGGCACACGGGCAAGCTGCTGCTGCTGGGTTTGGGGGCCGCAGGCAGCCCAGTTATCTGGGCTGGATAGCCTGTCCCCTGCCCAGCGCGGCGGGGAACAGCTGGAGTGACAGCGAGACCCCTCCAGGCGTGCCTGGTCAGGGGGTCTGCACCAAGACAGACGCCAGCAGAGGTCCCGAAGACACACGAAGCGTCACCATGAGCACCGACCAGGAGCCGCCCTGTGCACCTCCCCCCGCGGCCTCAGCCCGGCCCGGAGGTTTCGACTGGCCGGAACGGGAGGCCGTCCCTGCAGCTCAACTGGGAATGACAGTGCGAAGGGATCAGAGTCCCAGCCTCACGATGGGGCGTTTAAGTTCGTGCTTCGGGCGCTGCTTATGCTGTCTGCAGAGTGGTGGCGGGGTTGGAGAGGGGCGGGGGGGGGAGGGGGTGGAGCAGAGGGCGAGGGAGGGGGGTGCCGGTGGGGGGCCAGGTGGGGGCTTCGAGGTGGGGAAGGGGCCAACGGGGCGGGGAGGGGTGGTGGGGCTGGGGGGGCGGGGCGGGGCCGGGGGCCGGTGGGCAGCTCCTTGCCCCTGCAGGGAAGCCTGCATCAGTGTGGGCCTTGGTGATTGATTTTTTTCTATGTGACAGTTTAAGTTTTAAAGTTTTTTAAAATAAAAGTGGGGTGACTAGAGGACTTTTGCTGCCTGTGCCTACATGCGGCTGGCTGTCACTTTATCAGGGTGGGGGTCCCCGAGCAGACCGTGAGAGAGACAGCTGAGGTCCCGTGTGAGGCTTCTGTGACTGTGTCCACACAGACCCACTAGTTCCTGGAATAACTGCTGACCCACAGGTCCAGTGTATCCTCTGCCACAGCTGGGCCAAAAGTATTGAATAGTTTTAGGGTACGTCCCACGCAATTTTTGGGACACACATAAAACAGTTGTTTGCTGTTTATGTGAAGTTCAGCTGCACCCCAGTTATCTGGCCGTCTAAGCGCGAGAGGAAGGCAGGGGGGGCCGCAGTGGGGGTGCTGACTCCCCGTCAGGCCGCTCCCGGCCCCTGAGGGTTAAACCACTCTGTTCAGGCCACGGGGGCCTGGAGCAGATGAAATGGTTGAGAAAGGCCAGAAGTGGCGTTTCCTGCCCCTGCTGTAGGCTACTGAGGTCTGCAGCCACCCGATAACCATGTCCTGTCCTAGGACACACAGCGGCGTCAGTGTATGGGTGCAGTTCCAGGTCACAGACCAGGAGTGCTGGATGGCTCTGCCGGGTTCTTCCAGGACGTTCTGTGACCAGCGCACAGGAGAGAGACCCATCCTGCAGGTTTATTCATCACGAAAGGGCTTTAATGTCCTTGGTGCACGAGGGGCCAAAGACACACTTGAAACATCCCCACCAGCAGGCTGCTCTCTCGCGTTGATGGACAGCCATCTGCCCACACCCGCTGGGGAAGCGGCTCCAGATTGGCAGGGCCGACGGTTCCCAGTGGCCGAGCCGCGGCCTCCAAGGTCCGACTTCTCAGGATCACGCTGTCCTGAGGCCGCGGGGCCGCAGGTGGCGGGTGCACTAACTGCACTGACGTGGTCTGAGGGAGGGGTGCTCAAGACGGGGAGGGGCCTGCCCTGGCCATCAGGCAGCCAACCCCACAGAGCTAGACCAGCCCTGCGCTGGCCAGGCTCTGCAGGCCCAGAGGCAGTGAGGGGCAGGAGCAGGCCTGCAGGGAGACAGCTCTGCCCCCAGCTGCCCGGCCGCGCGGGTCCACACGCACGTGTCGTTGGCTGGAGACGGTCTCAGGAGGAAGGGAAGCCGGAGGGTGGCCGGTGGCCATCTCACCCTGGGGCCCTATGCCCTTCCCTGCTCTTGGACGCCTGGGACTCAGCACCCCTGATGTGTAGGGGGGAACCAGCCCAGCCCCACCATGACTGGCGGCTGTAGCAGGTCCAGCAGCTGGGCACTGAGGGAGACGGGCTAGGTCACCAGTCCGGCCTCTCCAGGGGGGCCCACAAGCCCTGAGGCCAGGGTTTGCCAACCTCTGCACCAGCCCTGAGAAGCCAGGGCCTGGCCAGCTGCCGTGAAGGTGTCAGGAACCCCAGCCCAGCCCCTCTCCTGGGGGCCGACAGCTTGCTCATCTGCGCCAGCACCCTGGAGAGCCGTGTGTCAGGGTGGACTCCATTCGAGAAACAGCGCTGGATCCTTTCTGAGCGAAATGGTACCAGAAAGTGGACCATTTCCCACTGGCGCTCCTGACCCGGGGCGGGAGGTCTGGCTGGACCGGCCTCCTCCTCCTGTGCTGAGAAGCTGGTGGGAGGGCTCACTGACCCACCGGGCACCGTGGCCGGCCTAGGAAAGCACACACATGCCCGACTTGGATGAGGGGGCTGCCTCCTGCCCAGAGATGCCCTTCATGTCGTCCGGCATCTGCCCGTAGGGCCGCCACACGTTCAAGTCCCCAAAGACGCCCGTCTCGATCATCTCCTCCTGCCAGGGGATGGGGCAGGTGCCCGAGGCGAACTCCTGGAAGAATTCCGTGTCCGCTTTTTCAAAGGCCACGCCCTTGACCGTGGAGAAGGCACCCACATCCTGGATATTCTTTGCATAGACGGTCCTGGAGTCTGGGACGAAGGGCGGGGTCAGCATCCCTGCAGGGGGACAGGAGACCCCGAGCCTGAGCCGACAGCCGGGGCCAGGGGGCCGCTTGCTGAAAGCCCCGTGTGTCTGCCCCCTCAACGCTGCCCTGGCAGAGACGAGCCATGAGACCCCCCCCAGGGTGCCGAGAAAGGCTGGACACTCAGTCCAATTTGGACTCCTGTCATCAGAACCCAGCCCACACCTGCCACCCTCTCCGCCCTCCCAGGAAGCCCATCACAAAGGTGGGCACTGTGCCAGCCTCACCACCCTCACCCCGCCGTGCCTCCGGCCCCGCACTGGGCTCCGGCCTGCAGGTGGACCCAGACGCTCAGGATAAACGCCTGCCCTCTAGCCCCAACTTCATCCGCATGGACCCCGGGCGGAGTCAGCCCAGCTGGGTGTGGCCTCGGGACAAAAGTCCAGCTCCAGCTTCCTGGGTGCTGACCGCTCGGGCTGCCGGGCCCCCTGCACACTACCAACTCCACCCAGGGCTGGTCTGGGTGGCTCCCCGGGCGCCGGCACCTTCAGCTCAGCCAGGGCTGCCTCCACCCAACCCTTCCCTCAAAGGTGACTCCTACGAGAGCATCGGGCCGTGAGGTCTCAGGCTCGAGCTCCTGGGATGTGGCTCGGGGGGTGTGGTGTCTCCCCCTGATACACACATGCACACACTCACATGTGCACACACTCGTAAAGTGCACACACTCGCACACGCCCATGCTCACTTACACCTGCTCACCAAAGACCCGGCAGCAAACTCGGGTTGGATGACGACTGGAGAAACCCTGCTTGACTTGGCTCGCGGGTTCCTTAAAGGAAGCGCCCAGCCACGGGTTCGGGTGCTTAGCACAAAGGCGGGTCAGGGTGCCTTTAACAAGACCCGTTCAACCCTTGCCACCTCCGAGGGTGCCCGAGAGGCCCGACCCTAGAAGGTCCGGTCCAGGGCTTGTTGTGACGAGCGGGAATGGGGCCCATGGCACCGTCGGGCAAAGGATGCTGCGGGGGTTTTGCCAAGGCCGCCCGCCCTGCCAGCTTCAAACTGAGCTTCCAGATGCCCACGGGACAGAGTGGTCGTGGGTTTCACCCAGCCCCAGCCCCCCATGGGCAGTACCAGCCTCCAGCTGCCGCCAGCTGACGTCTCTGAAGAGGGGGTGCGTGCGGAGCCCATCACAGGAGCCGTCCCGGAACCCCAGGCGCTTCTCAGGGTCCTTCTGCAGCAGTGCCTCGCAGAAGTCTTTGCTGGCCGGGCTGAACTTGTCGGGGTAGGTGACCGCCTGCTCCAGGACCCTCTGCTTCAGCTCCTTGTTCTCTACCTGCATGGCGGGTGCAGCACCGTCTGCCCAGTCACTCCACGGGGCCCCTCCCGCCGCCTGGCACCCCCCGCAGCTGCAGACACAGTTGTACCGCGGCCCAGGCGGCCCAGCCTCAGGAGGGGTGCACACCACCCTCCCAGGGACAGGCTCAGCCTCGCTGTCAGGGCACAAAACCCTGAAGGCGGAGACTTGCACCCCTACGACCTTCCCCTCTAGCTTCTAAGGGGCAGGCGTCCACAGGGTCCATGAGGCCACAGTTCTAGCCGGCTCCCCAGAGCATAGGGGCCACTTCCAGTGACTCCATCAGCAGGGAGCTCCCTGACAGTCGCTCTGGAATTCTCTACCCCACCTCAGCCAACGCTGACCAGGCCTCTCCCTGTCGGTCAGATTTGCCCTTCCTGAAACTCCTAAACCTTCCCGGGGGTGGAGTCTTCTAGAGTCACTCTTCGGGGCCCACGTTCTTGCATCCATCGTGACCTGTCCATGTCGTGGGTGTATCCAGGGCCCCTCACCACTGAACAGAGCAAGGATGGACCACAGAACATTTGGAGGGACCACGATGGACCAGAGAGTGGACAGACCGGGATAGTTCACTTTCTCATAAAAGCTCCTTATGTTGGTTTTCACCAGGACACAGGGACCCTGGCAGGGCTGTGGGGTCAGCACAGGCCCTGAGGGGGCTTTGGTCCCGAGGCCAGCGTGGATCCCATCCTGCTGCTCTTCTGAGCCGCGGTCGGGGAGACTCGCTGGTTCAAGGCAGAGGTGCAGACACAGAACAGCCCTACATGTTTGTCGAGGGGAGGTCCTCACTCTTGGGGGACCCGGTCTATTCTCCCAACTGTCTTGGGAGAGGCGCAGGGACTGGATAGGGGTGCCCCGGGGTGGTCTAGCAGAAGAGGCGGACAGCTGAGACCTCCAGGCAGGCCGAGGGGCCGCGGGCACAGCAGATGAGCCTCGTCTGAAGTGCCGTCCACACCAAGCCCCCTCACCCCAGCTCCGAGCTGGGTGGCGTGAAGCCCACGGGACAGTCTGCTTTGGTCTTCTTGTTCTGAACACAGACGGAGCCTCCGGAAGGCCTCTGCTCAAGGCCCTGCTGGGCAGGGCAGAGCACCCCGGGGAGGTGACGGGCCGCCCCCAGGCAGGAGTGGGCCTCCGCGGCCCAGAGCCCCTCAGTGCCTACTGCCCCAGGATACCCAGGGACGCTGCTGTGCCTGGAGCAGGACCTGCAGTCAGCACGAGGGAGGAGAGCCTCCAGGCCGAGCTGCTCCTGGGGCAGGGCTGGCATCTGGAGACCAGGGATGACGTCACCATGTCCCCCTCCTGCCCAGGGCAGACGTGCCCCAAGAACCCAGTGCTTCCCCACGGAGGGCCACAGGCAGGTCAGCGGGGGACGCTGCCCCTGTGACCCACACACACACACAGGACCACCGGCACTCCTACCTTCTCTCCACGGGCTCGAAAGGGCCCTCTGGCCGCGATCATCTCGTACAGCGTGACACCCAGCGCGAAGTAATCTACGGAAAAGTCGTACTCCTCCCCCAGCAGGAGCTCAGGGGCCATGAACCCTGGGCAAGAAGAGCGGGACTCAGCAGCCAGCAAGAGGAGCAGACACCCCGTCTCCCTGGAGCCAGCAGGGTCCTTGTACCATGACACATGGGGCAGACCCCCGCCCCCTGGGAGGTGCCCCCCTGTCCTGAGTGTCCCCTAGGCACAGCCGCTCCCAGGAGAGACCCTCCCACCCAGGGCGGATCTTGCCCCACTTTGGTGCCCATGGCAGATGGATTGGGCGTCTGAGGCTCACAAGGGGTCTGCGGGTTCGCGGGGCTGTGGTCAGAGGCAGGCGCTCAGTTGCCACCCAAAAGGGCACAATAGGAGAAGCCGGAGCCCCAGTGTCCAAAGAGCAGACTGGACGCTGGTGGCCTGTGCGCTCCACCTCTGGGGAGCTGGGACCCACCAGCTGAAGGGGACACCCTGGAGCCCGCCCCAAGCTCCAGCCCTGCAGGCCCAGTGTGGAGGCCAGCCTGGCACGTGGGGAGGTAGACAGGCAGCATCTGGGGCCCATGGGGCACTCCTGGGGCAGAGGGGTGCTCGGGAAGTCGGGGGCTTCTGTGCTTGGATGACTGGATGTCCCCCCAAACCAAAGCTGAACGTGTGTCTGTTTCCAGCCTCTCTGAGCCCTGCAGGGTCTGCCCGTGTTTGTGGCCAGTTCCCAAGGGGGAATGTGACCACAGGACATTCTCCCAGGGGCTGCAGGTCAAGTTCAGAAGAATCACTGGCCCCGAACGCAGCCTCCCATCAGGGAATTACACTGCCGTCCAGGTGCCGCAGACTCAAGAAAGACACGTTCACCAACCACCGTTCTCCATGGAAACGTCCAGGAGGAGGCCCCGGAGACGCAGCGTCCCTGCGGCAGACAGCCCGCTGGCCCCTGCCCTCCGCGCCGCGCGGTCTTCAGTGGCGACGGTGAAAGTCGCCGCGTGAAAGAAGGATCAGTGGGGGGCCAGGAGTGAACCGGGAGGGTGTCAGCTCCTCGGGGGGAACCTCCCGTCTCCTCCCCACTGCTCGGCCATGCAAGTCCCCGCTTGGGTGGACTGCGGCTGACCCGGGCTGGAGGAAGCGGGGCCGGGGAAGAAGGTACGGCGGGCTCCGTGAGGCCTCACTGGACACCCCTGACCCCAAGCCCTGCGGGGCTGCTCGCGGCCACACCCGGCGCCTGACCTCAAAGGCCCGGCTCAGCGCAGCCCGCGGACGGAGCGCCAGCCGGGCGAGGCCTGGCGCCCCCTGGCGGCCAGCAGGGCTCCCTGCAGGCGGGGCGGGCCACACTGGCGGTCCGGCGGCGAGGCCTGGCGCCCCCTGGCGGCCAGCAGGACCCCCTGCAAGCGGGGCGGGCCACACCTGCGGTCCAGCGGCCTGCGTCCTGGCCCCGGGGAGGAGCCCCTGTGGCGTTCTCCTAAGGACGCGGTTCCCGGGAAGAGGCGAGAGGCGTCTGCCTCACACGCTCACGCCCAGGGAGGAACCTCAGAGATCTGGCCCAAGGTCCGGAATATTCAAGACAGAACCTTTACCTAAATAAAGCCCTAGATGAGAAAGACCTACCGTGGGGACAGACAGCCCCCAAAGGAGCGGAGAGCACAGGATAGGACAGAACGTAACCCAGAGGCCCCAGCCCCGGGCCCCTCTTTCTTCCCAGAGCTGAGCAAACGGGAGGAGCAGAGCTGCCGAGAAAGCCTGCAGAAATCCAGGGCCGTCGGGAGCATGGAGGGCGCGGCAGTCTGCGTGTGAGTCTCGGTGCCCGGCGGCCCCCAGGGGCCTCAGTGGTGAGACCCCTACCCCGACCCCGCTGTGAAGCCTCTGTTCCCACCCGCAAGGGGTGAGAGGGGATGGGGGCAGGACCCCACAGGCATGCTCGCATGAACACACACACACGCTCTGGACAAGGGCAGCCCCCACTGCACAGCCTCCCCGTGGCCATGTGGGGTGGGGAGGGGTGGGCCGGGGGCCCCCCGAGGCCATCTCCCCGTCTGCCCCCCGGGATGCCCACAGCTGAGCCCCTGCCCGGCCCCCACCCCGTGCCCCCTCCCTCTGCCCCTCCGCCTTCAGCACGGACCCCAGGCTCTGTCCACGGCGGCGCTGGGGAGCTTCCGTCCCCAAGGGTGGGTGCAGGTGCCGCTTCCGCACAGCTGTGCAGGCCCCCGGCTGTATCTCTGCCTACTCTGCGGATGAGGGAGCAGTTTTCCGACACCCCAGCGTTCACCATACCCCCTACCCCAGGCCACGGGACCCCAGGATGTGGGACCCCAGGACGGGCCATGCCCCTTGCCCCCTCTACAGATGGCAGAGCAGTTTTCTGCCACCCCAGTATTCACCATGCCCCCTACCCCAGGCCACGGGACCTCAGGACAGGCCCTGCCCCCGCCCCAGAGAGGCTGCGCCCCCAGAGAGCCTTCACCTGGGGTCCCCGCATAGCCCTTGGTCTTGGTCTGCCCTGCCTTCAGCTCCACGGCCAGCCCAAGGTCGGAAATGCGGACGTTGCCTGGAGAACAAACACAGCTCAGGTCACCTACAGCCCCACAAATAGAGGCCCTGGTCTTCCTGGAGCTACGGGAGCCCTGGTCAGCTTCTGCACACACACACACGCACACCAGGCACACGCACAAGCATGGCACACACAGGAGACCCCACTCCTCGCTGTGGGCAGACGGGGGTGTCCAGCAGCACCTGCAGCTGGAGTCCAGGTCACCGGCCCCCAGCCAGCCTCTTCCGCGAGCTCTGCAGCCTCGGCCTATGGGGACGTCAGGTGTCCAACCAGCCTCTGATGGGAAGGGGGCCCTAAAGTCACTTACAGGAGGCCTCGGCCTCTGGAGTCGCTTTCTTATAAGAAGCCCGGTTTGACTCCTCACAGAGGCAGCAAGGAAAGTGATGAGTGGGGACTTGGCTGTAGCCCTAACTGTTTACTAACAGCTCCACACACTCCCGACACCTGGACCAACTCCCTGCAGCCCTGGGTGCCCAGGCACGCTCCAGATTTCCCTTGGGGATAATCACTGACCGAACAATAAACAGGCGTCAGCTGGTCTTTGTGCCATGGAACTATAACCAGCACTTATCAAAGCTGGTCCCTCCCCTAATGATGGCCTGTCAGGCTGGAGAGGGGAGGCAGGAGGGGAGGCAGGAGGGCAGGGAGCCCGCCGCACCATCGTCATCCAGCAGCACGTTCTCGGGCTTGAGGTCTCGGTAGATGATGTTCCGCTGGTGCAGGTGCTCCAGGCCGCTGACGATCTGGGCCGTGTAGAAGATGGCACGAGGCTCCTGGAAGCCGGGGTTGTCCTCGTCCACGTTGTAGATGTGGTACCTGGGGGCGGAGCGCGTGGAGCCCGTGCATCTCTGGCACAACCACAAGCCACAGGCCCACAGTTCTGACGGGAAGTAAAACCCTGGGGAAACGGCGAGGGCTGAGGCCGCCCGGCCTGAGGAGCCCGCGGCAGAGCCGGAACCCCGGCCCTGGTGTCCTCGTCCTCCTCCTCCCTCTCCAGAGCCAGTACCGGCAGGAGCAGGCGGTTCTCCCAGCCACACCCCCGCCCCCCGGCCCTGGCCCACAGGGCTGGGAAATGGGCCCCAAAGCCACCAGCAGAGGAGCCAGGCAAAGGGAGGTGCAGGCAGGCCGTGAGCAGCCCGAGGCCCGCTCGACGCGAGCGGCTGACCCAGAGCCTCGCTCCAGCAGGGGTTGCGGCCTGGTATGATGGAGTACGGTGCAGAATAACGTAACCCAGTATAAGAGCACCACGCTGAGCAGTGGAGCGTGGTACAGCAGAGGCTGCGACAGGGCAGGGTGGCAGGGGCATCCTCACCCAGCGCGGCTCGGTGCAGTGTACAGGCCGACACAGTACCCGGCGCAGCGCAGGGCCGTGCACACAGGACATCACACCGCCTCCCCAGCACCCTGCAGGGCGTGGTGGGCGTGGAGGCACGCGGAGCGTCAAGGTCGGTCTCTTGTTGTTTGCACACTCCAGACCCTTGGCTCCTCCTCCATGAACACGCATAGGCAACTCAGCCAGAGCCTCAGCCCCTCACCTGGAAGGGCGGCCAACAACTCACCCAGCCGAGTTTCAGTGCAGGAGCGCCCGGACGGGGGCCGGGGCCCGACAACGGCCCTGCACGCTCGGGAGGGACGTGTGAGTCCCTAAGTGTCTCAGAGGCCCTAGCCGACTCTCCGTGGCAGCCACAGAGCACCGGTGTTTATCCTTATCCCCGTCGCACAGACCAGCGCTGGCCAAGCATGGCCGAGCTGCCCAGCTGACCGGCGGGTCCTTTCCCTCGTGAGAGCCCAGGGTCAGGCCCCTGGGTCCCCCGCAAATCCAGACCCTCTGGTCCTCCCCACGGGCTGATGGCCAAGCTGCAGTTCCAACGTCCTCACGCCTTGCTTCCAGCTCTGTCATTGACTCCGGGGCCCCCACATCTCACTGAGACCACGGACGCCTCAAGGACCAGCAAACGGAAGACAGAGAAGAAGGCTCGATAATGACAGGATTTCTCCTCCTCGCCACTCACTCTCAGCACGTGGGAAGCAGCCCCTCTGGCCCCAGAGACCCTGCACAGTCAGCCAAGCCCTTCCAGCCCTGCTCCCACGAGGCTGAGAGGAGCCTTACCGAATGTCACCTCCGTTCATGATGGTCATCACTAGGCAGAGGTCCGTCTTGGTCTCGAAGGCGTAGGCCAGAGACACAATGAACCTGCTGTGCACTTTGGCGAGGATCTTCTTCTCCACCATCGCGCCCTGCAGAGCAGGCCCAGGTTCAGGCAGGAGAGAAAGGCCGCCCCAACAGCCAAGCACCACCAACCGGAAAATGTCCCAATAAAACACAGAGCTGCAGATATATTTTTTCAGTTCAGTTCAGTCGCTCAGTCATGTCCGACTCTTTGCAACCCAATGAATCACAGCACGCCAGGCCTCCCTGTCCATCACCATCTCCCAGAGTTCACTCAAACTCATGTCCATCGAGTCAGTGATGCCATCCAGCCATCTCATCCTCTGTCGTCCCCTTCTCCTCCTGCCCCCAATCTCTCCCAGCATCAGAGTCTTTTCCAATGAGTCAACTCTTCGCATGAGGTGGCCAGAGTATTGGACTTTCAGCTTTAGCCTCAGTCCTTCCAATGAACACCCAGGACTGATCTCCTTTAGAATGGACTGGTTGGATCTCCTTGAAGTCCAAGCAATTCTCAAGAGTCTTCTCCAACACCACAGTTCAAAAGCATCAATTCTTCGGCGCTCAGCCGTCTTCACAGTCCAACTCTCACATCCATACATGACCACTGGAAAAACCATAGCCTTGACTAGATGAACCTTTGTTGGCAAAGTAACGTCTCTGCTTTTGAATATGCTGTCTAAGTTGGTCATAACTTTCCTTCCAAGGAGTAAGTGTCTTTTAATTTCATGGCTGCAGTCACCATCTGCAGTGATTTTGGAGCCCAAAAAAATGAAGTCTGACACTATTTCCACTGTTTCTCCATCTATTTCCCATGAAGTGTTGGGACCGGATGCCATGATCTACGTTTTCTGAATGTTGAGCTTTAAGCCAACTTTTTGACTCTCCTCTTTCACTTGCATCAAGAGGCTCTTTAGTTCCTCTTCACTTTCTGCCATAAGGGTGGTGTCATCTGCATATCTGAGGTTATTGATATTTCTCCCAGCAGTCTTGATTCCAGCTTGTGCTTCTCCCAGCCCAGTGTTTCTCATGATGTACTCTGCATAGAAGTTAAATAAGCAGGGTGACAATACACAGCCTTGACGTACTCCTTTACCTATTTGGTTGTCCCATGTCCAGTTCTAACTATTGCTTCCTGACCTGCATATAGGTTTCTCAAGAGGCAGGTCAGGTGGTCTGGTATTCCCATCTCTTTCAGAATTTTCCACAGTTTATTGTGATCCACACAGTCAGAGGCTTTGGCATAGTCAATAAAGCAGAAATAGATGTTTTTCTGGAACTCTCTTGCTTTTTCCATGATCCAGCAGATGTTGGCAATTTGATCTCTAGAGGTTGTAAAAAGCAGAGACATTACTTTGCCAACAAAAGTCCATCTAGTCAAGGCTATGGTTTTTTCAGTGGTCATGTATGGATGTGAGAGTTGGACTGTGAAGAAAGCTGAGCACCAAAGTATTGATGCTTTTGAACTGTGGTGTTGAGAAGACTCTTGAGAGTCCCTTGGACTGCAAGGAGATCCAACCAGTCCATCCTAAAGGAGATCAGTCCCAGGTGTTCATTGGAAGGACTGAGGCTAAAGCTGAAACTCCAATACTTTGGCCACCTGATGCGAAGAGTTGACTCATTGTAAAAGACCCTGATGCTGGGAAAGATTGAAGGCAGGAGCAGAAGGGGACAACAGAGGATGAGATGGTTGGATGGCATCACCGACACAATGGACATGAGTTTGGGTAGACTCAGGGAGTTGGTGATGGACAGGGAGGCCTGGCACGCTGCAGTTCATGGGGTCACAAAGAGTCACACACGATAGCAACTGAACTGAACTGAACAGAGCGACTGGTTCAAAATTGGGAAAGGAGTACCACAAGGCTGTATGTTATCACCATGTTTATGTAAATTATACACAGAATACATCACGTGAAATGCCAGGCTGGATGAAGCACAAGCTGGAATCAGGATCGCCAGGAGAAATAACAACCTCAGATATGCAGATGATACCACTCTAATGTCGGAAAGTGAAGAGGAACTAAAGAGCCTCTTGAAGGTGAAAGAGACAGTGAAAAAGCTGGCTTAAAACTCAACATTCCAAAAACTATGATCATAGCATCTGGTCTCACCACTTCATGGCAAATAAAGGGAGAAAAAGTAGAAGCAATGGTGGATTTTCTTTTTAGGGGCTCCAAATCACTGCAATGGTGACTGGAGCCATGAAATTAAAGGACACTTGGTCCTTGGAAGAAAAGCTATGACCAACCTACACAGCATATTAAAAAGCAGAGACATCACTTTGCCAACAAAGGTCTGTCTAGTCCAAAGCTATGGTTTTTCCAGTGGTCATGTATGGATGTGAGAGTTGGACTGTGAAGAAAGCTGAGCACCAAAGTATTGATGCTTTTGAACTGTGGTGTTGGAGAAGACTCTTGAGAGTCCCTTGGACTGCAAGGAGATCCAACCAGTCAATCCTAAAGGAAACCAGTCCTCAATATTCATTGGAAGGACTGATGCTGAAGCTCCAACACTTTGACCACCTGATGAGAATAACTGACTCACTGGAAAAGACCCTGATGCTGGAAAAGATTGAACGCAAGAGGAGACAAGGACGACAGAGGATGAGATGGCTGGATGGCATCACCAACTCGATGGATGTGAGTTTGAGCAAGCTCCAGAAGTTGGCGATGGACAGGGAGGCCTGGCACGCTGCGATCCATGGGGTCACAGAGTCGGACACAACCGAGTGACTGAACAGCAGCAGCAGAGCAGCTGTAAGTAACTGAGTGACGTGCCTCACAGGCCCCATCTCGCAGGGACAGGGTGCAGCCTGGGAACCCGTCATGTGCAGGGACTGCAGGGTTCCTGGAGCCTGGAGCAAGCGGGCTCCCACCACCAGCCTTGCAAACGCCCCTGAGGTCACGCGGGTCCCTGGGCACCTGTGAGCACTGGCCTTCCCTCCAGCTCCACCTCTGCAGACCCGCCTCTCCTCCTGTCCAGGCCTCTGGACAGTGGAGATCAGCCAGGCCCACTGGCCAGCACCCTCCCAAGCCACCCCGCACCCCTAGTCACTTTCTATACTCATCTTAAAACCCTATGAAGTCTGTTTAAAGTGCTTCTAAAAGTTGTGCTGGGTAAGGACAAGAGCCCTTCTTGATTTCGGAAGCCCTTTCTCTCCACTGCATGGGAAGATCTTAGGCAGATTTTACTGTAAAAGTTCAGTAAGTTTCCTGAACTCGGGAGAGAAGCAGCTTAGTTCCCTAATGGCTGGGTTAAGATTACAGGTAGATGGCCCTGAGGGTGACCGCTGCCCCAGAGTCCATCGGGCAGAGTGCCATCAGGGGCCTGGGCGGGGTGCTGCGGGGGGGCTGCTGTTGCCCCAGAATGGGAACGACGGCGCTAGACGGACTGCTGCCGGAGACGAGTATCCGAGACACTAAGCCACTTTGATCCCGCCCAAATGGAGCCTGATGCCAGAGGCAGAGCAGGGGAGCCTCTGCCCCCTGTGCACCCCTGCCCCCTCCAGGACCCGGGCAGCGCTGAGCTAGGCTCCCCAGCTTCCCCGCACTGGCCACGGGGACACCCTGGGCAGCCTCCTCACTGTGCAACCAGGGAGTCCCAGGAAGCCAGAGGAAGGGGTCTGGGGAACCGATCCAGCCTCCCCGGCACTGGCTGCTGCGTCTCGTGGGGGCGCCGACAGACCGAGGAGGACGAGGAAGCTGGCACAGCATCCTTGCCAGCTACACCCAGGCCACGCTTTGCGGAGGACGGCCACCCGGCCTGGCCCAGAGTAGGCGGCCAGGTCGAGCCGCAGGTCCAGCATGGAGCCTCACCCGCGCCCACGGCCCTGGCCAGGCGCTCGGCCGCTGTGCAGACAGGCGGGTCCGACCAGGGGGCGCAGGGGACCGACCCCCACCCAGGCGCCCCGAGCAGCGCAGCGCACCTGGTACCCCTTCCGCTTCTTCAGCCGCTTCTTGTTCAGCTTCTTGCACGCGTACAGCTTGCCGGTGGCCTTCATCTGGCAGGCGAACACCTCCCCGAAGCCGCCCCGCCCCAACACCCTGAAGTCTAGGAACCAGTCCTCGCCCATGGGCTGGGCCTCCAGCCACTTCCACTGCAAGAAGCGCAGGAAGTAGAGGCTGTCCAGGAACTCCTGGAAGGGGGCCTGGCCGAGGTGCGCCAGGACGGCCCGCAGCAGGGGCTGGAAAAGCCCGTCCCCCGCCCCCGCGCGGGCCCGTGCCACCGTCTCCGCATCCAGGAAGCTGCAGAAGAGCTGGGCCTGGGGCTCCAGGTACGCGGCCCGGAGGGCCTGGGCCTTCTGCGGCCGGAGGGCATCGTCGGCCGTGTCGTAGTCCTCGATGTCCTTCCAGAGCTGCAGGGCTGGCCCGTGCTGCTCGTGGGCCCGCAGGAACTGCTGGAAGAGCCGCTTGCCAATGGGCTGCTCCAGGCACATGCCCTCGAAGCCCAGGTCCAGGCTCTCCCGGAGCGCCTCGCACTTGGACAGCGGGGGCAGCTTGAGCCTGGCCAGGTACTTCCTGTCCCGAGAGGCCGGGCCGCTGCTCGCATCGAAGCTGCCCCGGGCCGCAATGAAGGCTGAATTGGCCACCACCGTCTCCAGGGACCCGAAATCCATCCCGGCGCCGGGCCTTCTCCACGTCCGGCTCCCGCGTCCCCAGCCGGACTGATCCGCCGCCCTTGGCCTGTGGCCTGTGCCCGCCCTCGGGACGGGAGGCTGGCTGGGTGGTGGGAGCCCCGGGAAGCCCGCTGACGCAGCTTGGGCTAAATCCCGGCCAGAGTGGAGGACGTGCAGGGCAGCGAGCAGGTGCCAGCAAAAGACAATCCCTAAGCTGCTCGCAGGCGGATTAGCCCGGCCGTGCGCCCACTGCTTCCTGCAAGGAAGGACACGTGGGGCCCAGGCCCACCTCACGAGCCCGGAGCCCCTGCCTCATGGGAGCGGCCCTGTCCAGCCTGCTGGCCTGAACAGACAGGCCAGACTCTCCTCTGTTTCCTGGTGGGGACACGGGGCCCAGGAGGAAGCTCAGTTCACGCACATGGCTGGTTTTCCTCACCGAGTGCCATTTTCGTCTTTAGAAAAGCGATCAGTGAGAAGACCGGCGAATGATGGTTTAGGAGTACACTTCCCGCATGTCCACAGGCGAGACCCTGGCCAGGGGACTGGTCAGTACGTGAGCCCTGACACGCGTCCCGACCTGACACTGAGAGCAGCGTGTGACATGCCTAGAACACAGCTGAGATACACCCAGGACACATCTGGGGCACACTTATGGGGCACCTGGGGCTCACCTCAGTACAGCCTTGCCGGTCTTGCTCTAGTGGGCAGTAGGTGCTCAGTACCTACAGTAAGGGAAAGAATGACGAGGAAGTGATTGGGGTTGGTGACAGTTAAAGAAGGGAGGAGAGAAGGGCCACAGAAATGCAGAACAGCCCAGCCAGAAGAGGCCGGGTGGCCAGCCTCCATGGCGGGAGGGGAGGGCAGGGAAGCTCCGCAGGGGTGGGAGAGACGGCAGACTCTGCAGCAGCTGGGGAGGCAGAAGAGAGGGCACATCACTGAGAGGGCGGGTTGGCACGTCCAGCGGCACTTCCTAGCAGGTGACCTTGGGCCAGTCGCTGCAACCCCTTCCTGCCTTTTCTTTAGCCTGCCAGGGATCAGATGGGACAGCAGCCCCTGCACAGGCATGGGCTGGAGTCCCTTCCTCAGTGTTCCTGAGTCTGTGTCCTGAGCCAGTGCCTCCCAGTGGCGCCAGGCACTCGGGTCACCTGAAGCAATAGAGATCTGCCTCGGCGGGCCTGGCGTGGGGCTGGGACTGAGGTCAGGACGCAGCCCGAGAGGCAGGGTCTGAGGACAGCGAAGCCCGCTGGGTGAACTCGTAAACAACTTTAACTGTGTTTATCACGGGACTTAGAGACTGAAGAGCGAACGCGGCTGAGAGGAGTCAAGTACACAGAGCTTTCTAAACTCATTGGGTCCTTTTCCAAAATTAAAGCTTTTATTGAGAGCAACTGTAGCCTCCCGTGCAGTTATAAGAAGTAATGCAGAGACCCCAGTGCCCTCGCCCCGTCCCCCAGTGACAGCATCTGCCCCACTTAGCGCAGGATCGAAGCACATATACCGACGAGGACTCAGCCAGCACTCAGGACCCCCAGCACCACATGGTGCCTTTTTATAGACAGCCACCGCCTTCCCACCCTGACACTGTCCCGAACCTGGATAACCACTCAGCTGTCCATTTCCATAAAGCTGTCATTTCAAGAATGTTGTATGTTGCAGTCCATGGGGTCACAAAGAGTCAGACACAACTCAGCAGCTGGCAAACAACTC
This sequence comes from Bos grunniens, assembly GCF_055505025.1. Taxonomy (NCBI): domain Eukaryota; kingdom Metazoa; phylum Chordata; class Mammalia; order Artiodactyla; family Bovidae; genus Bos; species Bos grunniens. The sequence continues at coordinate 93,096,668 of NC_141176.1, read as the reverse complement.
CACGTAAGTGGAGTCGCACATTATATACTTTCGGGGACTGGCTCTTTTCACTCAGCGTGACTCCCTGGAGGCAAGCAGGTGGCTTGCCTACCCGCACCTGCAGGACTGCTGAGTCCTACAGGTCACTCCACGGTGTGAGTGGACCGTGGCTGGTTTAATCATTCACTTGTTGAAGGACATCTAGGTTGAGTCCAGTTTGGGCTATCGTAAATAAAGCTGCCATAAACATCCAGATACCCATGCAGACATGAAATCTAATTTCTCGGGATTAATGCCAAGAGCATTGCTGGGTCACATGCACTTGCAATATTTGCCTGTTTAATTTTTTAAGAAACTGGCAAACTTCTCCCCAGATGGAGCAGGATGAGACGGTTGGATAACATCACCAACACAATGGAGTAAGTTTGAGTAAACTCTGAGAGATAGTGAAGGACAGGGAAGCCTGGTGTGCTGAAGTCCAGAGGGTCGCAGAGAGTCGGACATGACTTAGCGACTGAACAACATATGCTATTTTCCACTCCCACCAGCAACATGTGAGTGACCCAGTTTCTCAGCATCCTCACCAGCATTGGGAGTTGTCACTATTTTTCATTTCAGCTCTTGTGATAGGTGGTACCCCACTGTGGTTTTAATTTGCATTTCCTCACTGGCCAGTTACGTTGAACATTTATCCAAGTGTTTATTTCCCCCTACAAATCCTCTTTGGTGAAGCGTCTCTTCACATCTTTTGACCACATTCTAACTGGACCACTTGCTTTTCTGCCGCTGTATTTGAAGTCCAGTTTTTCAGTTTTTTTCTTATAGATGGTGATTTTAGTGTCAAGGCTAAAAACTCTCTGTCTTAACCCTAGTTCTTAAAGATTTTCTCACATTTTTTTTCTAAAAGTTTTATACTTTTACATGTAAATCCATGACCATTTTGAGTTAATTTTTTTGCAAGCTGTGATCTAGATCAGGGTTATTGGACGTTCAGTTGCTCAGGCTCCATGTGTTAAAAAGGTCGTCTTTGCTTCAGTGATCTTCTTTGGCCCTGTTGTCAAAATCTGTGGGCGCACGTGTGTGAATCTGCTTCTGAGTTCTCTGTTGTGTCTGTTGGCCTCTGTCCCTCTGTCCCTCACTGTCTTGATGGTGTGTTTATATCTGCCCTTGCGGCCTTGAGGTTGTGTAGACCAAGTCTTCCTACCTTATTTTTCATTTTTAAAATATTTTCTAAAGAAGTAAGTATTTCAAATAAAGAATAAAATATTTAGCTTTTCTAGTTCCTTGGCCTTTCTGAATAAATTTTAGAGTAGCCTTATCCCTAGACACCAAAAATAGATCTTGCTTGGATGTTGATAGAAATTGTGTTAAAAGATCGTATCAGTTTGGGGAGTATGGACATCTGCGTAGAGTCTTCCAACCTGTGAGCATACTATGCATCTCCATTTACATAGGTTTCTGTCTCATTGTCACTTTGTGGTCTTCAGTATAAAAGTCCTGTACATGTTTTGTTAGATTAACACCTAAGTAATTCCTTTTTATTTTAAGCAGTTGCTTTCTAGAGTTTCTTGTGTGTGTCTTTGATATCCAGAAGTTTGATTACAATGTGGCATGGGCTGGGGTGCCTTGTTAGCAGTTCTCTCAGCTTCTTGGATCTGAAGGCTCACTCCTCACCCTGCTTTCTTCTGCCCTGCAGGACCCCGATGACTCGGGCGTCAGTCTTTACCACGGCTGGGCACCGAGCTCTGCACAATTTTTTCTGGCTCTAGTTTCTCTCCATTTGTTCAAACCTGGAAACTTCTATTTTTTTTTTTTCTTCCATGTCACTGATTCTTTCCCCTTTCCCCTCCCCTTTGCTGACGAACACATTCTTTGAGCTTTTTAGTCTGGCTTCTGTATTTTTTAATCTAAAATTTCCATTTGGTTCTTCTGTGTATGTTTGGTTTCTTTCCTTAAACTTCCTACTTCTGTTTTCCCATTTGTTTCAAGCATGTTCACAGATGCTCACTGAAGCATTTTCATTGTGGCAGCTTCACAACCCGTCGATGATTCCAGCCTCTGTCACCGCAGTCTTGACACCTATTGACTCTCCTGTTTTGATTCCTTTTGAGATCTTCTCGGGTCTCGCTGTGATCAGTGATCATCCACTGGGCATCTTCCTCTCATCTAGCCCTTCAGTTTCTGCTGATTCCTCGGACCCCCCACCAGGGAGAGGGGTGGCTCCCGCTCCTTACGGCCCCCAGGTGGGAACCTGGGGTGAGCCCCACTTGGTCTGGCATGCACCCTTTTCGGGGGTCATCTGCTCAAGTGGTCCCACAGGCATGCTGGGCAGGAAGCTGCCCTCTCCCAGTGCCTACCCCCCCAACCATGGACACGTGTCCCGAGAAGGTCGCTGTGATAACACGTGTGCAGCTCAGCACACATGTTCATGTTTGTGGGAATTCAGAGACTAAGTGTGAGGGTTCAGTCCCGAGACTAAGCCCCAGAGAGTCTGCACTGTCCGTGCCGGGGCGGCACGGAGTCTGCGTCTGCCAGTTGCTGCCCTGCGCCTCGAGCCTCCTCACCTGGAGTCCTGGCTCCATGGGCGTGGACAGTGAGACCGAAGCCCGAGGCCACACTCTGCGTTTCTACTGCCCTGAAGTTCCAAAGCCGTGGCTGGGAACAGTGTGCAGGAAAGCGCCTAGGAGCCGCCCATTAAGAAACCCAAGAAATTATGAGTCCAAGCTAAAATGCTACAATTCCATGTGAATTTTTATCATTTTGCTGACAAACTCTAAATCACCCTAAAGAAAACGGCATAATGACTGGAGGTTTTTCATAATTCTTACCCTGGAAGAAACCTTCCGATTTGACCCTGTGTGTCCCTCAGAGTGAGTGTGACACTGGACAGTTGGACAGCTGGAGCTGTGGGCGATCCCTGTCAACCCAGCCAGTTCTGACGTGTCTGAGAAGGGGCCTGTGGCCCATCACCCCTGCCTGGTGTTGCCTCTTCTGCCTCATCGTGGAGGAAGGAGTCACATCCCCGGGCCATGTCTGCTCCCTGGGAAGCCAAGGTCACGGCCCCGGCTACATAGCCCGCCAAAGCTTCTTGGTTCTGACCACACACCACAGGGGTCAGCACTGGGGGGTGGTCCGGACACTCAGGCCCCCCGCAGGTCAGCTCACTCAGAAACTCGGGGCTGGGACCAGTGTCAGAGGCCGCCAAGGCTCCCCAGGTGACTCGGACGTGGCTCCGGGTGGCATGTCCGCTGCCCAGACATGGCTGTGGCCCTGCAGCTGCAGGCGAAGCCCCCGGGAGCTCCCGGCCCACTGGACCCATCAGGGTCAGAACCTGCCTTTGAACAGCACTCCCGGGGCCTGGCGTCGTTGAGTGAAAAGCATGTCTCGCTGAAGGGCGGTGGATCCCTCTGTGGCTCTTAGGGCAGCATGTAAGTGGTCACCCGAGCTGTGCTCGAGTGTCGGGACCCCTGAGCCCCCAGCCCGCCTCCCGGGGTGCCGGTGAGCTTGGCTCTCCTGCAGCAGCAGTGACAGAGACAGGAGTCCCCGGCTCCCACCCCTCCGGGACCCCCGCCGCCGCCTGCCACGACCTCAGGCTTCTGCCCCTTCAGCTCGAGCCTCTCGGTCACGGCTGGGTGCTGGGTCCAGGCCTGGCCTCGCCGACCTGCTCTCCTGCCAGCCCCTCCCAAGCACCTGCTGGTCTCCTTGCTTGCTTGTTATCAGAGCAGATAAAGTTCCCGCCAAGGGCACGCGCGAGGAGGGGCTGGCGGTGGTGGTGCGGGGGTGCTGCCCCGACACGCCTGGGGAGGCGGCAGAGGGCACCTTAACAGCAGGGCCGATAACGCCTGCCGGGGCCTCCCTGATCTGGGCGCCGAGTGCCCTTGGGCTCCGAGGAGGAGACCTTAAAAGCCGGTCGCGCGGCCTCCCTGCAGCCCTGGCAGCAGCGGTCAGCGATGGCGGCGCTGCAGGAGAAGAAGTCGTGCGGGCAGCGGATGGAGGAGTTCCGGCGCTACTGCTGGAACCCGGACACCGGGCAGATGCTGGGCCGCACGCTGTCCCGCTGGGGTCTGTGCGCGGGGCCGGGAGAGGGCAGGGGCCGCCCCGCGGCTGCCAGGGACTGGCGGTCCCAGGGTCCAGACCAAGCCCCCCCAGCCTCCCGTCCCCGCCGGCAGACCCCAAAGGCCTGCCCAGGCCCTGACACCCCTGACCCCGGGTACTGGAGGGTGGAGGGCAGCTGAGGACGGGCCCCAGAGGCTCAGCCCTGGATTTCAGAGCAGTGGGTTTAAAGCTAGGTTCCCAAAACTGTAATTTTTAAGAAGACTTTTAAGTGAAGGGGCACAGGGTTATTGGGGTGAGCATGTTCTGGAGCAGGTGGAGTGCCCACCTGAGAGGTGAGGCGGTGAGCGCGCACACGCTCCTGGCGACCGAGCCCCTGACCCGCCTCTGCCTGCAGTGTGGATCAGCCTCTACTACGTGGCCTTCTACGTGGTCATGACAGGCATCTTCGCCCTCTGCATCTATGTGCTTATGTGCACCATCGACCCCTACACGCCCGACTACCAGGACCAGCTCAAATCGCCAGGTAACCGGCGGAGGGCCCCACTCCGCCAGCCCCCTGGCACCAGGGGACCAGGAGGTAGGGGGTGGGCATCCAGCTCCAAGGCTACTCTCCCAGGGGACCCTCACCTCCTCGCCGGCAGGAGGCCAGCAGACCCAGGGCTGGAGTCTTGTCTAAGGGGGGGCGGCCGCTCCCCATGTGGAGTCACTGCCCAAACAAGGGGAAGCGCTGGGGAGACGCGCGGGCCGAGGTCAGGCGGGCAGCCCCTCTGAAGCCTAGGGATGGCACCTGGACCAAGACCTCCGCACGCAGCCTGCTGACCGGGCTGAGAGCAGACAGCAAAACAGAGAGAGGCGAGAAGGGTGCTAAAGGAAGCTCGGCTTTTCCAGCCCAGCGACTCAGTGTTTGCCAACCCTGCGTCCTCAGTGCTTTCTGAGGAAAATAACCCAAGACCACCCAAGAGCAGTGCTGGGCTGTGCCTGGAGGCGGCGCGCCCGCCGCCCTGAGCATCGTCCACAAATCCTCGTGACAGCTGGGGTCAATCTTTACAACCAACAAACAGATCAAACGTGGAGGATCTCAATGCAATCTCAGAACAGGATGTAGTAGACTACACGCTTGAAGCCACACCCTGATAGAGTTTGTCTCAAACCCGCAGGCTGGCAGGCAGGGTGAGGGGCGGGCCTCTTGCAGAGGGAGCCCGGGGGCCTAACCAGGCCTCGTGCACCTGAGCGGCCCCTGGCTACTGTGCAGTGTCCCAGGCCTTCCTGGGCGCACCTAGGGAGGCAGGGGGCCTTCGAAGTCCTGGCCCCAGTATCCTGGGCGCTGCCCCCCCCCAGGGCAGGCCAGCAGCACAGCACGCAGCCTAAACACGCAGCCAGACCCCAGGCACTGCGTCCTCTCTCCAGGGGTGACCTTGAGGCCGGACACCTATGGGGACAAAGGCCTGGACATCTCCTACAACATGTCAGACAACAGGACCTGGACAGGGCTCACACAGGCCTTGCGGCACTTTCTGGCAGGTAAGGGGTGACCCGGGCCCTGGTCTCCATTCTCCTTTCTTAAGGAGCTGGGTTGGGGGCAGGCTGCTGCTCGGACAGGACCACAGGTGCATCCCCCCCAGGCTACTCGCCTGCAGCCCAGGAGGACAACATCAACTGCACGTCCGAGAGGTACTTCTTCCAGGAGCGCTTCCTGGCCCCGAACCACACCAAGTTCTCCTGCAAGTTCACAGCGGACATGCTGCAGAATTGCTCCGGCCAGCCTGACCCCACCTTCGGTTTTGCAGAGGGAAAACCGTGCTTCATTATCAAGATGAACAGGGTGAGTGTGGGGTCAGAAGGGAGAAGGGCCCCCACCCTCTGCCCCTCCAGCCCCTGGGCTGGCTGGGGAGCCTGCAGCCCCTCACCCGGAAGTAGCCATCCGGACTCGCCACCTGCTTGACTGGAGAGCCGCAGAACCCAGGGCAGTCCTGTGCACAGGACGGCTGGGAAAAGCCAGGCGGTCAGCATGGGGAGGGCACCTGGGAACCCGCCGGGGCCAGGCGCTGAGGGACAGACCGAGAGGACTCGGCAAACCTCTGGAGGCCGCCCACGATGGACAGGAACCCAGGGGGCGCGCGACCTGGCAGGGGCGACACTGTTCACTTTCCTCTCCGAGAGGCGGCGGAGGCCATAGACCTGCGCTCTGCGCTCAGCCTGGTCCAGCCGGGGGCTGTTCCCTGGTGGGCACGCAGAGCAGGAAGGCTGGGGTCCCTGTGAGTGAGGCGGGTGCTACCCTGGGCCCTGGGCACCAGCTGGGGGACCCAGGGGCCAGGGCTTTCAGAGGCGGAGCCAGGCGGGGTGGGGAGGCACAGAGGGGGCACTGCACAGGGGCGGGAGGCGGATGCCGCGGCCTGGGCTCTGCTGCCGCCCAGCTCTGCCGCACGGCAGCCAAGACCGCAGGCTTGGAGCATGAGGGGGCACACCTGCCGAGTCCTCAGAGCAGGACCCCCAGGCCCTCCCCGCCCCCTGCACTCACAGCTGCTCCCTTGCAGATCGTCAAGTTTCTCCCCGGCAACAGCACGGCCCCCAGGGTGGACTGTGCCTTCCTGGTGAGTGACCCACGGGCCATGGCCGTCCTGTTTGGGCTGGGAACCCCTCGGGAAACCCTGATCAGGTTTCCCCTACAAACATCTCAAGGGTCGCCTAATAAACCAGGTCACGGATGGCAGGAAGCTTCACGCTAAGTGGTTTTTATCACAGGGATGAAAACCCAGTAAGAAAAACAGCACTTTGTTTTGCTTCAAAAAAGCATCTGAGACAGCGTATCCCCAACACACTTCAGGATGTCTGTGGCAGTTTGGAAAACCCAACTCACCTCTACCACACTCTTTTGTCCTTTTGTTTGCTTATTGACAAAACGATGCTGACTAACACCAGCACCGTTGATTAACAGTGTGAGTTTACACACTGCCAAGAATTGCCATTAATTTAGTCCAGTTTTTCTCAAAATGCATTTTTAAGTACCACATGGATAAAACTAAACTTGTCTTCACTGAGTACTTTCTAAAGTTTGCTTTCTCAGTTATGCCTGGGCCCAGGCTCTTTGCCGCCTGCAGGGACACCCCACCAGGGCGACAGCACACACCTTGGTGCGGCCCTCCAGGCCCCACCAGGGCGACCGCACACACTTTGGTGCCACCCCCCAGGCCATGGGGTGCGTCCTGCCCCAGCTTCCCGTTTCCAGCTTCCCTGACCGCACACGTGTAGGCTGACTTGAGATTTTAACAGACACCAAAGTGCTCCTTCCTGCTCTCAGACGGGCTTGGGCTCCGTCGGGCCGTGTGCCAACCCTGACGGAGGGCGAGGGCAGCCCCGGCGGCAGGCGGGCCCCAGCCTCGCGGGCTGCCAGCCCCACACACTCGGCCCTGGCTCCTCTTTTACCCTGAGAGAGTTTAATCTGAAAGGTACGACTTCGGTAAGTCACCAGGGTCTCATGAACGAACAAGTTACACCATGAGTGGATTCCTGGTTGATGATACAGACTAGATCTGGCTCATGCCAACTGCCCGTGCGGTCACCTGCTTTGCACCCGTGCACACATGCAGACACACACACAGCGCATGCACGGAGACACACGCGCGTGCGTCCGCCCGGCCCGGCCTCTCTCGCACAGCTTCTCACCCGCAGGACCAGCACCGGGACGCCCCGGCTCTGCAGGTGGAGTACTTCCCGCCCAACGGCTCCTACAGCCTGCACTACTTCCCCTACTACGGAAAGAAGGCCCAGGTACGTGGGCCCCGGGGCCCGCCCGCAGCCGCCGCCCGCGAAGGGACGGCCGGAGACGCTTGCCTGTGAAAGGAAGCCAGACTGTAAGCCCATGCTAACCGCTTAACCTCCTGGGGTCTCCCAAGCCCACGTTCTCACCCAAAATTGACATCAAATCCTATTTTTACCTTCCACGGGCCTCCTTAGACAACTGCATATCCACTTAACATTATTTTTCCCAAAGCTCTTGCTTTATCCTCTGTGTTGGTCAATTTTTATCAAGTGTAGTTTGACGTTGGATTGGTCACGGGTCCGTCCCTCTGGGCCGGGTCTCCTCATTTCCAAGCAGGAGACGTCTGTAACTCAGTGAGAGCTCCGCCTCTGAGCTGAGCACCCAGCCGCCCTCTCACGAGGACCCTAACCGGCGTCTCTTCAGCCCCACTACAGCAACCCGCTGGTGGCCGCAAAGCTCCTCAACGTCCCCAAGAACAAGGAGGTGGTTGTCGTGTGCAAGATCCTGGCGGAGCACGTGACCTTCGACAACCCCCACGACCCCTACGAGGGGAAGGTGGAGTTCAAGCTGACAATCCAGAAGTAGTGGGGCCCAGGCTGGCCCCCAGGCACAGGGCAACCCCAGCGCCTCGTCCAGCGGAACCCGGCACCCGGGCGGTGCGGCACCAGACAGCCCCACTCCAAGCTCGCACCGTCAAGATCCCATCGGACCTCTTACCTTTCAGGCAGATTTGTAGCTTCGAAAAACAGGCTCACACGGGAACCGTAAGATGTGGGAGGACACAGCTCGGCCACGCGGACCGCACCATCCTCACTATAACTTACTGTTCCTACACGTGACTATGAACACCAGAAACCTGACTTAGGACTTCAGGCATTCTGGACTCTGGCTTTAAAAAGTACAACTCCTAAACTGTAAAAATCAAGTTTACTAAATTTCACTCTTAACCTACCTAAGAGTCACGTCTTTCCTGATGATGAGGAAGAGTTAACTAAAAAAATGGAATGAATTAAAATTTAGTTAGTCAACTTTAAAAGACTTAACTAAAATTAACTAAAAAATTCTCCTTCTACAACACTTTCGACTGCAAGTCGGCTAAGTTATGAAGCAGCGTGGGAGGGGCTGCCCCAACGACATGGCCAGGACGCAGGGTGTGGCCGTGTGGTGGAGCCTGGACCCCAGAGGTGGCCTTCCTCCCAGCACAGTCTCCCCTCCAACCTCCAGGGCGGGGGTCTCCAGCCCCAGCCTGTTCAGAAGACCCAAAACCAGAACATTCTGTCCCAACGACGTATCTGCTATTATTATCTGTCACCCAGAGCCTCCAGAGGAAGCCCCATGGAGCCAGGGGAAAGGGGCCCTGGGCTGGGGACGTCCTCCCTGCTGACCCCTCGGCAGCAACTCTGAGCCACCTGGGAAATGTCAGGTCAGGGTCCAGGCCATCCTGGGGATGCCACGACACATGGGAGGTCAGAGGTCAGGGGTATAGTTACCCCGGAAATGACTCCAAGGTCTCGATGGGGCCCGTGGTGTCCATGCACAGTAGTCAGCCTGCCCAGGTTCCCCCTACAGACCCTGGAATGTGGGGCTGCTGACCCAGTTCAGGGGGGGATCAGTCCAGCTGCTGAGGGGCTGTCCCTGCCGGGTGTGGGGAGGGGAGTACACGCTCTCAGACCTAGCTCCAGCTGGTCACAAGGCGCCCGTGGACAGGAGGGCTGGACCTGCCCATCAAGTTGCTGCTGAATACACAGGCTGACCAGCCCCTAGGTAGGGGCGGCCGGGCTCTGGGGTCAGAGGTCAGAGGCCTGGGTTCAAGTCTGGATGCTTCTCCTGCCAGGCCTCGCACCAAGGTCACCGATGCCTCAGGTGACCACTGGGGACTGGCAGGAGCTTGTGGGCACCCCCAGGGACCATCGGGGACTGGCAGGAGCTTGTGGACACCCCCAGGGACCATCGGGGACTGGCAGGAGCTTGTGGACACCCCCAGGGACCATCGGGGACTGGCAGGAGCTTGTGGACACCCCCCAGGGACCGATGCTGCACTAACACCAGAGTCAGGGCTTGGCCCGAGCCGCCCCAGGCTGTCCTGTCTGCAGAACTCAGGAGTCACTAGCTTATAACTGTGACCACCCCCAGAGGTCACAGGCCACCACCACAGGGACAAGGGGTGGAAGGAGGCCGGTGTGGAAGCCCTGAGGTATGGCCCTCCAGGATGACTGGGTCGTGGCCGAGTGCCACCAGGAAGAGCGCTGAGGTGAGGATGCCAGCGCCTCACCCTTGCCCAAGCTCCCCACCCACGCCACAGACCCTCAGCCCTGCCCCCAGGTGTGTCAGCTCTGCAGCACCCTGGACGAGCAGGAGCGCCACGCTGGGGACGCAGCTGTGGCTGTGGTGGGTCTGTCCTCACCCACGTGGTCCACCCTCAACCACACGCGGCCCACCTCCCTGCACACGACCTGCTCGCCCACACGCGGCCCCCCTCCCCTGCTCACGACCTGCACTCGCCCACACGTGACCCGCCTCACCCACACATGGCCCCCCCTCCCCTGCTCACGACCTGCTCACCCACACGTGACCCGCCTCCCCTGCTCACGACCTGCACTCGCCCACACGTGACCCACCTCACCCACACGTGACCCGCCTCACCCACACATGGCCCCCCTCACCCACACGTGGCCCCCTCACCCACACGTGGCCCGCTTCCCCTGCTCACAACCTGCACTCGCCCACACGTGACCCGCCTCACCCACACATGGCCCCCCTCACCCACACGTGGCCCGCTTCTCCTGCAAATGACCTGCACTCGCCCACACGTGACCCACCTCACCCACACGTGGCCCCCTCACCCACACGTGGCCCGCCTCCTCTGCTCACGACCTGCACTCGCCCACGTGACCTGCCTCACCCACACGTGGTCCCTCTCACCCACACGTGGCCCGCCTCCCCTGCACATGACCTGCACTCACCCACACATGACCCGTCTTCACCCACACATGGCCCGCCTTTGCCCACTCATGACTGTCCCTCACCCACACGTGGCCCGCCTCACCCACACGTGGCCCTTCCTCACCCACACGTGGCCCATCCTCGCCCACTCATGACTGTCCCTCACCCACACGCACCTGTCCTCACTCACATGTGGCCCATCTTCACCCACTCGTGACTGTCCCTCGCCCACTCATGGCCCTGACGCTGCCCCAACCTCTGCCGCATCCCTCAGCACGTAAGTCCGTCACAGTGGGGATGACTGTGTGGGCCACGTGTGGGTAAGGCAGGATAAGCTGCCACACTCTGGGGCACAGGACTGCTCGAGTCCACACCTTGTACTGAACCTTTGCTCGTGACTTCAGACAACCTGAATAAAGCATTGACCTTGCCCATCTTACCATCTTACTCTTTTTCTGAAAGTCAAAGCCTTAAACTCTGTTTCAGCTCCTGGGATCCAGGAAGAAGGTAAGGAAGGGCTGGCCTGGTCATCTTACTATGGGCCCATCACCTGCGAGGGCATCACCCCCGTCCTTCCGCCCTGGCTTCCCCGTGCTTTTGACCTTTGGGGATGTGTCTGCAAAGGTCACGTTTCACAAGGATTCACACGTGAAAGGTGGTGGTAATGTTCACACACGCTAGGTTCTGTCTGTCCAGTCCAGTTGCTCAGGCGTGTCCGACTCTGCGACCCCACGGACTGCAGCCCACCAGGCTCCTCTGTCCATGGGATTCTCCAGGCAAGAGTACTGGAGTGGGGTGCCGTTTCACCCTCCAGGGGATCTTCCTGACCCAGGGACAGAATCCACGTCTCCTGCACTGAAGGCAGATTCTTTACCACTGGGCCACCTGGGAAGCCCAAGGTGATGAGTACAGTTCTTCCAAAACCAGACAAGGGACAGACGTTCTCCCCACCACCAGCCAGAGGGGACGCACCACTTCGGCTGCGTCCTCGGGACCACCGTCCTCACCCACCCCCGGGGCAGTGCAGGAGAGGCTGGGGCCGTGGCAGGTCCTGTATCTGCCGCAGGGCCCGCACCCGCTCCTCCCTGCAGAAAAGGTGGGGGTAGACGAGCTCCAGAGAGCATCCCGAATCACAGGGACACGCGGCTCGTTTGAAATGCCCATGCGCACTTTATTAATAAAAACCAGCAGTGCCGAGTTAAACAAGTCAAACAATTAAAGTCTCTTTATTCCACAAAATATTACAGAAAAGCTTATTTGTGTTCCAATAAAAAGACTATTATTTTAGAACAGGCAGCTAACAGCAACTGTGCAGTTAATGGTTCTGGTGAATACATTTTAAAAGAGACTACTGCCTGCCCTGAAATTCTTTTTTCTTTTTATAAAAAAAGAACTATTAAAAATGATTGACAAATTTTGAGTTAAAAAACTGTTAAAACATTCTCTATATTTAATTTCAACTTTATAATAGATTACAGGAAGATGCTTATGAAACAAATACAACATTTGTTTCAGTACATGTCTTTAAATGATAGACTTATAAGTATGTAAACAACTATATAATAAAAAGTTTCCAAACGCTGCCTGTAAGAATCAGGCAAATTTTACCATAAGCAGTAAACCCTTCCAAGCTTCAGTTTCCATCGCTGCACCAGCACGGCAGTAAACTTTCACCAAACAAAACGAAACGAAAAGGGACCTTGCGATCCATTTGCTGCAACACAGAGCAAACCAAAGTGTAAACCCGCTGGACTCACGCAGTCAGTATAACTTAAGGGAAACAAAGTCAGAACGAAACGTCGAGAAGCAGAGCTGGGCGCTGCCGGGCCCGCAGTGCCCCCGAGCGCTGTGCTGGGCTCGCCGGGCGGCACGGAGGTGGCACAACTTCTCCAGCAAACTCAGCAAACTCAGGCGGCGAAATGAACCCCGAACTTAAAAAACAGCAAACGAAAACACAAAATCCGAAAGAGTAGAGGTCGTGCGTCGGTGTCAAACACAGGCGGCTCGTCGGGACCCCCGGGGCATGGCGAGTGGCTCGTCAGAAGCGCCCTGAGCCCGAAGGTCGGTGAGCTCTTCCGGGAGGAGGGCGCGGACGGACGTCTCACCCCGCGCGCTCCTGGCCGCGGGCGGCGGCTCAGTCCTCCTCCTCATTCTCGTTGAAGTCCTCGTCGTCTTCGTCGTCCTCACCGACGCACGACACTGGCGTCTCCACCCGGGACCCGCTGTACTGCGACCCGCTAGAGCTCGTGGCCAGTGCCCCGTCCGCGCCGTTGGCCAGGTCGCTGCAAGGACAGGGGCGTCAGGGGCCGCACGCCCGGCGGCACGGAACCCGCCTCTCCCAGGCTGAGCTCACCGTCACCCTCGCCCAGCACGACGGAGCGAGCGGCTCAGGCGGGCTCCTGTTTCTCACCGAGCCAGGAAGAGAAGCCCCAGCACACCAACCGAGACCCCGAGACCCTCCTCCAAAGCCCCCACTGTGCCCGTCGTGACCTCCAGGGGAGGAGAGGAGTGGGGCGTGTGACACACGTGTGTGCATTCATGGGTGTGCACACGGTTTTCCAACACTCAGAATGTTTTCGTTTTAAGAGAAAACCACACGCATGTCTTAATACCTTTTACTGGTGTTTACTGATGCTGCTCAGCACAACCTAGGCCGTATCACGCTAACAAAGTAACCCCATATCTGGGAAACCCCCATCTAGCGACCACGTCGGAAAGAGTGGAAAACAGGCTGAAGCTGTGGCTGCCTGCAGCCAGGAACCCCCTGAATGCACGACCAGAGAGGGCAGCTCAGTAAACCGGGGCCCCAGGGTCAGCTTTTCTTCCGAAATGGTACTGGCTTTCATCTTGTTAAAAACACAGACAAGAGCCCGAAAGTTCATTAATAGAAAGAATTTCTTAAAGAGCAAAGTGTAGAAATACCCGAATTCCACCTCTCAGAATAACCAGTGTTCAGACTTTACAGACCGGGCCATGCACAGTGGCAGATTCAGAATTTAAAACCAGCCAACCTCTGTCAAACGCAACCAGGTGCGGGCACTCCGCGAGGGGCCGGGCGCCGGGACCCTCACAGGGAGCCTGCCCTCCCTCGGGCGCACTGAGGCCGAGCCGGGGTCAGAGGCAGCCTTCGAGGCAGGTACACAGGGTTTACTAGCCAATCCGGTTTCGTTGGACCCACACGCGGCTGACTTCATGTGTGTGAGAAACGAGACGTTCTTTACCAGGACTGATATGAACATGTATGAGGCCACTCGCACGGAAATCACCTTACACTTATCTTTACGAACCAGGAGGAATGCCGAGGCCTGACCCAGCCCTGCTCCGGGGGCTTGTGAGGTCACGGCTCAAACACACTCTGGCTGAAATGATAGAAGTTCCTTCAACATGTGGAGGAATGCACACAACAGACGGAAAATAAGAAACAGCAACAACAATATCACACGTACATGGTGACTTCAAGAGTGTTGAAAAGAAAAGGGAAAAAAAAAAACAGATGGAGAAGCAGCCGGTCACTCAGGCTGCCGGCCACGCGGTTCAGGTGGTTTTGCTGCCACTGCGCTGAGTTACTTTAATAGAAAATAAAATCCATGTACCGCTACTGATCTTTGGGGGAAAATCTCACCAGGACAAACAGCTTCTCTGCTCAGAGCACGAGCTCCGGGCGACCCTGCGGCCCTGGGGTGTCTGCTGCGCAGGGAGCCCCGCTCGGAGCAGGACGGAGGCCGCTCACATGAGACCTGGGCCTCCCGCCGAGGAGGGTGGCCGCGTGGCTCCCGGGGGCGCAGTTACCTGGCAGACAGCCGCGTGCCGTTAGAGGTCGACACTGCCGACGCGACAAACACACCGCCGAGGGATCCCTGAGCCATCTCTGCAAAGAGGAAGAAAACGAGGCAAACGTCACGAAGCAGAGGCCACAGGACTCTGAGACAGGGCGGATGGCTCCGGGCCGGGCACCCCTTGGGAAGGTGGCGACGACGGCACTGTAGGGCCGGGAAGGGACACGGCCTCCAGGAGACGGACGGACGGGCCAAGAGGGGACGGCTCCCCTGCCCCTCCTGCCGGCGAGACCCCGCCCCGCCCCTCCTCCCGGTGGGACCCCGCCCCGCCCCTCCTCCCGAGCACGACCACAACGCCAAGAACAGGTGGGCAGCAGGGGTCAGTGGGGCAACCGCTGGCGTCAGGGGTCAGCAAGTAGGAGATGCTTCATGGACGTCCTGCAGGGCTCGGGAGCCCCAGGCCACCCAACGCGGGGCTCACCAGAGGGGGCACAGGGAGGCCTCTCCTCCCACCAGAGCGCCCCCACCCTGCGCCAGGACCCCCAGCTTGGCTGGAGGGGCAGCAGGACAGATTCCGGGACCCCTGATCAGCTGAGAACCCTACAGGAGCACACCCACACCCCGAACCCCTCAGCCCCCGCCCCCCTTGCTTCTGCTGCCCCCGCAGGCGGGCGACCCCCCAGGCCGCTGACCTGTCACGTAAGGCTCCAGCGCCTTCGGCACCAAGCTCCTGGCCACCCTCAGGTCCTCGGGGGAGCAGCTCCCGGACTCCAGCCCGCAGGCCATGCCCATGCGCTTCAGCACCTCGATGTCGTCATGGATCTCAAACGTGTTGTCGAAATTGAACAGGTACTCAAACCTGGAGGCGATGGTCGCCGTCAGAAAAGCACCGTCTCCAGAACGGAGCCGATGCCTGGCTTGGGACCCCGAGCCCCCAAACTTTCCCCGGCATACGACCCACCCATGAGAGGCAGCGACGCCCCTGGGACGGGCCCCAGGTGCCGCCTGCCGTCCTGACAGCAGTCCTCACGGACCCTACCGCCCTCCCTTCCAAGGGGCCGCACAGCCTGGGGGGGTGGGGCGGGGGCGGGGGAGGGGAACCCGCCAGTGGAGGAAACCCTGGGAGCCTCGCCTGGCGACCCCGCAGACACGCAGCGCTGCACAGAGCAGGCCCCTCCCCCCCTCGCCGGCAGGCCCCTCCCCCATGGCCTACTTGTCGTTGGAGATGCTGCAGTCGATGACCGTCTTCTTGCTGGTGTTCACGATGATGAAAGGCAGGTGGATGACAGAGTTGGGCGGGGGCGGCCGGCTGGCCTGCTGCTCCACCTGGCGGTTCCTCTGCACCAGGTTCTTGAAGGCGATTTGCTAAAAAAGACGCACAATTGGCACACACTGATACCCGCGGCCACCGAACAGCTAGCCCCGCCCTGGGCATATGCGACGGCCCTGCCCGGCCCCAGCCAACACCAAGAAGGCTGGTCCGCTGAGAGGTCAGAGTGGCTGCCCAGGGAGCCGCCAGCCAGGGAAAACACGCCCAGAACCAAATGGAGGCCACATCACAGGCTCGCGGCGCCCGCACCACCAGGTGGCCTCCCGGGCAGAAGCCCCTCACCTGCAGGATGAGCTCCTGAAGCTGTGACTGTTTCTGTTTTATTCTTTCCAGCCTTCTCTGTCTCTCCACCTTCAAAGACCAAACACCAAAACAAAACCATCACGGTTCGTTTCTGAAGCATATTTTAAAATCCAAGGCAACACATCGTCACCAAAGACACGAGCCCTGAGCCTGATGGAGGCCAGGGGTCCAGACGAGGCAGCTGCTGCCAGGCATGCGGGTGGCTCCTCTGTCTCAGGACTGCACCGCCTCCGCCCGGCTTCCCCTCTTCTGGGCGTGGATACAACGTTCTTTAAATGGCCAAGATGCGGAGTGTACCCGCCCCGGGCCATCAGCCTCCAGCCCCGGGTCACCACCAGGGGCAGCACGGCCGTGCCCAGCACCCCCAGGCCCGCCCAGCACCCCAGGGCAGCCGGGCACCTCCAGGCTCTGGCACTCCTGGGCGGAGTTGGTGGGCAAGCCGATCCACTTGATCTCCTTCTTCTCCTTGGAGATGATGTTCATCGCCATGAGCACATTCAGCGCGTCGTACACACGCCTCCGGATGTTCTTCTGATCGTAGGCCTGGCAGAGACGCGGGGGGTTCCAGACGGCCCAGGACCACGTGCAGAGCAGCACATGAGCACCGGACCCTGGACACCCCCGAGGCCACACGCTACCCCCGACCCAGGGCGGCCCCCGCACGGCCCCACAGGAGCCACCAGATGCCACAGGGAGGCGACAGCTTCCCGGCACCAGTGGGTCAAGAAACGTCCTTCCCAAGGGTTCCGGGGCCTCCTCTGCACCCGTGGGAGGCGGCAGGGCGGCCTGCCCGGCGCACTCACCGACTCACTGGGCAGGATGTGGCTGTCGGCTGCGCTGAACTCAGCCACCAGCTCGTCGGCCACCTCGTTGTAGGACGTGGTCCCTTTGCGCTGCACCTTCTCGCACACCTTCATGGAGAAGTGCCGCAGCCCCTTCCCGTTCTTCTCTCCTTTCCGGTTGCGCTTCCTGTGGGGACAGCACGGAGCAGCCGCGGCCTCAGTTCACAGCGCAGGCCGGCCACACCCACGTCTGGGGGCCGGCTCCTGCCGCCAAGGGCCCCCATGGGCCATGCCCAACAGAGGAGGGGTGGGAGCCTGGCTCCGTCCCCCGTCCAGGGACCCCCCTCCTTGAAAGGGCGCAGGACAAACTTCCACATGGCCGCGCCCCACATGTCTCTTCAACTCTAGGGAAAAGCAGGGCAGGACCTGGGACACGTCGGACGGGTGTCCAGACGCTAAACGGTGCTTCTTAATAAAACGTCGTCGGACGTGAGGAGCTATGGAAGTTTTGCTGCAAATTTCGGAATTTGGGGCAAACGCAGCCCAGCTGAGATGAGGCCACACAGCAGCCAGGAGGGAGACCCAGCACCTGACCTTCTAAGTCGCCACCTGAGGGGAAGGGCCACCCAGGCTCCCCACTGAGGGGTTTTGGGGACTGACGGCTGTTGCTCTAGAACCAGTAGCTTTTTGTCTCTAAGGAGAGCCGCACAGCTGACCTCTGAGTAAAACTGTTTCACGCCACTTTGCTTTTGGAGGAAAGGATTAAGGCAACAGTGTGACCGTGGCAGGCGGCTGCACACAGCCACGTTTAGCAGCAGGGGGAGAGGCTGGAAGACCCACCCGTTTCCTGGGGTTCCACAAAAGGTACTTTCCAACGGACAGTGTGCTCAGAAGCTGGAGCACCCCACTCAGTGGCGCCACCCCTCCCCCCAGAACTCAGGGCGGCTGCCCGCGGCCTGGCCTTGCGAGGCCATTCGGGGCCACTGCCCACTCCTCCGGCGCGCCGGTGCCCACGCGCATGCAGAGGCTGGGTGGGGGGAGTTCTAGGCAAGTGCTCACCCGGCAGACCAAGGTGAGGGGTCTGAAGGCTGGTTCTGGGAGACAAAGTGAGTGTTAGGGGTGTGTGGGCTTCCCACCACGATAGTGTTTGGCGCTGCAGGTCTCTGAGGCGTACCAATTACCTACAGTCAAAAAAGACAATTCAGAACAGTCAGAATCTCCCACACACGACGCTGCCGCCTCATCTCCTCCTGCTACGTACAGCCGCCGCTGAGTGTCGTTAAGCAGAGGCTGGAGGAGGGTCCGAGAGCCCCGGAGCCCCGGCTGCTGTCGCACACCTGCTGCACACGGGCAGCTGGAAACGACCCCGAGACCCGCACACTCCACTTCACCGCCTTCCCCCGCGACCCGGACGGAGATGAGACTGCTTCACTGGGGCAGCAACGAGCCCCGAAGACGAAAAGGAAAAGAACCCAGGGCCAGTGGGGCTCACTGCGGTGACCCCAGCGCCCGCCCACCCACACAGGGAGCCCTGGGTACCCCGGCCAGCGCATGGTGGGGGCTGGGGGCAGTGCCACTGGGGTGGAGGCAGGCGCCCACTGCTCGGGCACAGACATCTGGCCCAGAAGCCCTGACCCGTGGCCCCATGTTCACGGGGCATGCACACACTGCCTCATCCAGCCAGGTAGGAGCTCAGCTTCCCAGAGACTCGTGCCTGAGCCGGGAAACCACTCAGAAGCAGCGCTTCCCGGGGACCGGCATGGGAGCCCCAGGCCCCCGGCGCTGGGGGTGGAGAGCGGGTACGTCTGTGCTATTTTAAGCTGGATGCTCCCACTAGTCCGCTGCTTAGCAGGATAAGGGCTACTGCCACAGCCCTGACACAGCTGACCTGGCACTTTGCAAATTATCCCTAAGCCCAGGTCACCTATGAATATCAACGATCCACAAACCACGGAAGGGAACAGCTCAGCTGAATTCGTCTCTTAACCCACGTTCCCAGTGACCAAAGCGCCACCAGTGTTTCACTCTCATTCAAGAGACACGAAGGCAAACGGCACGTGTTCTGGAAAGCGATCAAACGGCACGCGTGTCCCAGACCGGACCAGGGTGGAAGGCGAGAACCCCCAGAGCCGAGGCCTCGCGAGTGAGTGCGAGGGGGCCCCAGCTCACGGCTTATCTCCTCGCGAGCCGTCCCTCCAGCGCTCAGGAGAGTAGGCTCGGGACAGCAGGCCCACCTGCGGCCAGGCTGCTGCTGACCCCCCACCTCGGTCCCTGCCCCCCGATAGCGCCTGCTCCCCGCCCACCCGGAGGACACCCCTCTCAGCCACAGCTGCTGTGCAGGGAGAGCAGGTGCCCACTGGCTGTCCGTCCCCAAGATGGCCTTCCTGGACCACACAGGACACGGGGGTGGGCAGGGCACCCCATGCCCGCAGGCGGTACTTCAGCCTCACAGAGGGCCCTGCAGGTGCTCAGTCCGCCCTCACACCCCGATTTCCATGGCTCTCCACCGACCGACCTCCTGTGAGAACCCCCAGCTCTCTGCGCTCAGCCTCTGTGTGCAGCTGGAGAGGCACCAGGGCGCGGGGAAGATCGCGCCGCCTGACTAGCTCGGCCTAAGCCAGCTCTAGGAAGCCGCAGGGGAGCGTCCGCTGGGGGGCTGAAGGTTGGGACACCGACAGAAATCTCCGTGTCACTCCTGCTCCCCACTATTTAAACTGGAAACATCAACAGAACTGTTGCTACGCTCACCGAGCCACTCTCGGCCGTGACTCTGCTATAACACAACACACAGTACCTATAAGATAAAATGATGTGAATTATAACTTCCGTCAGAAAGACATTTATTGAGTATCTGTGATGTTACAGAAGGCCCAGGCTCCATGTACTATGGACTTGGAGCGTTGTAGCAAAGCTGCTGAGCCAACATGGCCAGCGTCACAGTGGGGCTGAGCGTCAGGGCCGTCACACACCTGCCGGGGGCCAGGCTGCAGGCGCGGGTGGGCCACGAACGCCCCGCCCCTCACAGCCACAGGTCACATCAGGAAGAGGCCGCCGAGCCTGCGGGCAGGAGTTGGTGGGGGCTCCTGGGGGGCACTGGGCAAGGCCCCGGGAGTCTGACCCCTCCCATCAGCCAGGAAGGCCAGAAAAGCCACAACCCGCATCCGCAGAGCCCCAAACCCACGAGAGGTTGGCCCGGATGCCAGCCTCGAGTCCTGGGCAGGCAACAGGCCCTGGCCAAGGAGCAGCCGGCTCACCCGAGAGCTCGCACTGCCCAGCAGACCCCACGAAAGCAGAGGCAGGAGCGGCTGGGAAGCCGTGGGCAGGCAGCCCCGAGCCGGGGGGCACCCGGCACTGGCCCTGCACCCGAGACCGTGGCCTCAGACAGCAAGCCTCCCGGCCTTACCACTTGCTGAGTGATGTTGACGTTGGACTGTCCAAAGGTCTTTGGCAGGAGCTGCTTCCCGAGAGAGTTCACTGTGGAGGGGTGGACGGCAACCAGGGACACCACTCCTGCAACCAAGAGGCGACGCTGCAGCGGCCCATGTCCGGGCTCGCGGCATCTGCACCAGCTGATCGCCGCTCGGGCGGCCCTCCTGCCCTGGACCACGTCAGACCCACGGGCGGCTGCGGGCACCTCAGCTGAGCCTGACTCCCAAACCTGGCGGCTGTGCCCACACCGCCCTCTCCTGACCACCGCACACCAGGCCCTCGCGTGCAGGGCTCAGGGCTCCGCTGCACCCTGGCTGCCCCCAACCTGCCCGAACCCCATGGGCTGCCTGCCCCCCGACAAAATGTTCTGGTGGGACCACGGGACCCAGCGCTCACAGCTCTGATTTTCAGAGAACCTCAGTTAGAACTGAGTGCGCCCAGACGCCTCCCCGTGTGTCTGCAGACAGGCGCAGACTCACAGGCTCCTCCTCCTGCAGCAGCAACACGTTTCTGCCCAGGAGGAGCGACCACAAGGACACTGCCCCCCACACTCGGACACCCGGACACACAGCCAAGGGACAGACACCTTCCCGCCCCGGGGACGCAGCGGTGGGCACGCATCCACCACTCACTTCAGACCACCGTGCACACGGGGCCCCTGCCACTCTCACATGCCAGGGGTCCCGGGGCTGCCCTGGGACGGGAGGAAAGTGCACCCAGTGCTGTGCTCACGTCCTCGCACGCTTCCACTTGCCCTGGCTCTCCACAAACAGCGAGGACTTACAAGCCAGGTAGATGCGGCCGCTGAGCCCGGACCCCTGGGACGTCAGGGACGCCAAGACACACGGCAAGGGGACGGGCCGAGCCGGGTGCCCTTACCTTTCCCAGGACTGAGGTTCTGGTCTATGAAGACCTTGAGTTCCCCGTTGGCTTCAATTAGACCGGCCTGCGGGGACAACAACACAGTGAGATGGCGTCGGGCCGAGCTGCCAGCCGGGCGCACGCGGGGTTACCCACCGTGATCGGCTGCGTCACCTGCAGGAAGATGACTGCTTCCGCCTTTTAAGCTCAGCCCTTGGGACAGTGCAGTATTGCCCTCATCACTGAACTGCATGTCCTTCCATCAGTCACATCTCAAGTCAGCGAGGGGGACCACGGGGGCACCACGGAGGGAGCAGACTGGTGCTCAGCCTGAGCACAGGGCTCCAGCTAGTTCAGGACGCCGGACACGCAGGCGCCCCTGACCCCGGGACGAACCACGCCCCCAGCCATGCCCGGCCACTGCCCCTCGGGGAGCCCTGGCTCAATCAGAGCGCTGGACACGCGGGTACTCCTGACCCCAGGATGGGCCACTCCCCCAGGCCGTGCCCGCCCACTGCCCCTCAGGGAGCCCCGGCTCGGTCAGAGCGCTGGACACGCGGGCATCCTGACCCCAGGACGGACCACGGCCCCCAGCGCAGCAGGCCTTGGGCCCTGGGCCCTCGAGGCCCTGCCCCACCACCCATGGCACGCCTATGTGGCAGCCAGGACTGGGGCGGGGGGCACAGAGGGAGACGGGGCGGGCTCCCTGCTTCACCCCCAGAGCTCCCGATTTAGACGGCTGGTTTAGCACAAGACATTTTCACTCAAACCCTGATCTTTCTGAAAAGCAAAGGAGACAACAGAGAGAGGAGACCCCTGCCAGGCCTTCAAGTCTAACCCCAGGAAGCACAGGGCTGGGCGGCGTGGGGCGGCACGGACCCCGCTGGGCCTCGGCCATGCTGCACCAGGACGGAGGGTCGGGGGGCGCGCAGACACCTGGAGGCCACCTGCTCGCAACGCCAGACGCCAGCTGTGAACTCAGGCGTGCTCTCCAGGGGTTAGCCTGAAATGACAGTGCACTTGCCCCTCGTGCTGAAGGATGACAAAGGCCACGTGAACGTCCTTAATTCCTGGGGTGCAAATCGAGAGGAAACCACTGCCTGATGGGGACATTCAACTCACAGAGAGACACATCCCGCCTCCAAACCAAAGATGCAAACTGAAACTGAAACCAGCTTGAAGCTTCACCCACCGAGCACTGCGACTTTGTGGGCTCTTAGGTTATCATCAAACTCGGCGCTGAAAACAGGGCGTTAAGATGGGTGGAAGCAGGTGTGACCGGCACGCCCGTCTGGGGAGGCCATCTGGGCACGTCTCAGATGCAGGGCTGTGCAGCTGCTCCACTGAGGACCCAGAGTGGGCTATCGTGCACTCGTGCCAACGTGAGAGACCCCTTGGCTCTGGCCCGGCCGCGAGGGACCCAGCGGAGGGCACGTGGTGAGTTAACCCCCCTTTCAGGACTCTCACGAGACTGGCGCCTCGGGCCACCATGCAACAGCTTCACTTCTAACACCCACTCGTGCCGCCTGTACCTGTGACTGAAAGCCCAGGAAAACTGCAAACCACCTAAGAAGGTGGCCTTCAGGGTCTTCAGATGGCCTCCACCCTACAGAGATCAAAACTGGCATCGCGGGCCAGTCTACGCGACAAACGCACACGGGTGGACCCGCTCACCAAGAAGGGGCTTGTGCTCCACGCCAGGGGCCTGGGCTCACACACGTGTTCCAGTTTTGCAAGATGAGCTTAGGGAGAAGGTCTCATTTTTTATTATTTCCCGTCTTAGCTCACTTTTCCTAACCGACCACCTATGATTCCCCAACAGATCAAATAAACAAGCAGCTGCTAAAAATGAGGTAGAAGGAAAAAACAAGCGACTTTGGAGCAGCGGCAGCACAGGGCCGTGAAGCAGGCGGGGCGGCAGCTCGGGGCGCCCACACACGGGGAACACGCCTTCACCACGGATGACCACGTCCTCCCCAACAGGGACGACACAGGCTCCCAGCTACCGCTCTCAGACGGGCCAGCAGCCCACTCTGCTCTCTCACTTGCCTGGGTTTTCTATTCAAGTACAACTCACGCCACATTTACAGCCACAAGAAACGCTCCTTGAACTGTTTAAGTAGCTCACATTCGCTCCTCGTGGAAGGTTTGCTACGTGGGAAACCCAAAGTCGGACACGGAAAAGCTGCTGGGGTGACACCGTCAACCAACACAGGGAAGTCCCCGCTGAGGAGGCACGCACCGCCAGGACGCTCCGAGAGGGGCCAGCACGCCTGCACCTGTCAGCGGGGCGGGTGACGCCGTCAACTAACATAGGGAAGTCCCCGCTGAGGGGGGCACGCACCGCCAGGACGCTCCGAGAGGGGCCAGCACGCCCGCACCCGTCAGCGGGGCGGGGAGGCCCAGGAGGCCAGGCCCGAGGGGCTGGCTCAACTGTCAGCGGGGCGGGGAGGCCCAGGAGGCCAGGCCCGAGGGGTTGGCTCTCCTGTCTCTGGGGCAGGGAGGCCCAGGAGGCCAGGCCCGAGGGGTTGGCTCAACTGTCAGTGGGGCAGGGAAGCCCAGGAGGCCTGCCTGAGGGGCCAGCAGGCCCTCACCTGTCTCTGGGGCAGGGAGGCCCAGGAGGCCGGCCTGAGGGGTCAGCAGGCCCTCTCCTGTCTCCGGGGTGGGGAGGCCCAGCAGGCCGGCCTGAGGGGCTGGCTCTCCTGTCTCCTGCCGTCTCTGGCCTGCAGGCAGAGGCCCCTTGAGGTCTCTCCAGCGCTGCTCCCCAGCCCCAGCCCAGGCCCCCGGCAGCACGCACCTGGTGGACAGGACCTGGGACACGAGTGTTGGAGGCACTGTGTTTGCGAGCCCAGCAGATGGATGGGGTTTGCTGTGTCAAACCAGAATCCCCTTTATAACTGGATTCTGGGAAAACAGGAGTCCGACAGACAAAGTCCTGAGGCAAACGACAGAGGCTGAGAGAAAGAAGACCAGCTTCGAATTGAACCCTCAGAGCCACACATGTCGCGTCAGCTCAGAGCCTAGACGGGCCACGGCCAGGGCGCCCCAGCAGTCCGCCCCCGCCAGGCCCTCGGTGCTGACCGACGCTGGCGGCAGGCGGCCGTCTGACGGAGGGGCCCGGGGAAGTCCCACCTCTACCTGGGCCAAGGCAGCACCACCCCCAGAGGCCCGGCCCTCAAGCAGGGAGCGACCCCAGGGCTGTGCCCCCAGCCCAGCCTCGCCTAACAAACACACGAAACCGCAGAAAGAGGAGCCAGGCCTGGCATCTGAGCAAGAGCCGTCCGCTCGTTCCATGCTGGAGAAAAGCGAGACTCGTTCAACAGCAGAGAGAACAGCTTTGACAAGGTGACTGTGTGCGGGGATCAGCCCCGGGGTCACACTGTGCCAGGCGGGGTCCCCCGAGCCCTGGGGACGCCCCCAGCCCAGGGCCGGGGCCGGGCGGCGCCCGACGGTCAGGACGCGGGCAGCACCGGTGTGTCACCGGGCGCTCGGGGCCGGCTCGTCACCAAGCCACGACCTTCTACTGTCCACACCATCTCAGGTTTTCTCCAATTTCATCTCGTGTGGAAAAGTTAACTCAAACACCAAAACCTGTCTTAAGACCAAGCACGGCGGTGCTGCCTCGGTGCTCAGCGGAGCGGGCTGGGTGTTCTCACTCAGGCCTCGGGTGGGAAGGAAAGGGCCGCCCAGCACCTGGGCAGCTCAGCCCGGCGAGGCCTGGGGACCAAGCAGGTGCCCGCCGCCCTGGCCGCTGGAAAGCGGCACGCATAGGACGTGTGTTTTAGACAAGCTTGCTAAACCAGACCTGGGAGCTCAGGCTCCGCAGTTTCTTTGGGTTTCCTGCCCTCGACAGCACGATCCAGGGACGTTACCATAAACCCAGAACACCACGTGCAACCACAGAGCAGCTACGACCACGACTCACAGGCAGCTCAGGGCTGAGCCGGGCTCTCCCGCCAGCACAAGGCCACCCTGGCTCCCACAGCCGAGGGAGAGGGAGGCACGCGAGAGTCCTGGAGCATCTGTGTAAAAGCAGGCCTGTGACTCCACACAGCGACCGCCCCTGCTCATTACAGACCTGTGTGACACTGGACGAGGATGAGGACGGGTCCTCCCGGGGGGACGGCGGCCCTGCACCCTCCTCCCCTGAAAGTTGAGGGCTGTCATGGGCTCTTCGATGGCCCTCTGGCCAATTCCAGAACAGCTAGAGCCACACCGCAGGCTCTCTATAACCACAGTCTTCCAGAGGCCAAGGACTCCCAGTCGCTCCTGGGCCACAGACTGGAGGGGGGGACAGCCCAGGCAGGGGCACGTGGGCACCACACGCTCAGCACACACACACGTGCACATGTGTGTACACACACACACCCAGCACACATGCACACATGTGAACACACATGCTCGGCACACATATACACACTCATGTGTGCACACAATAATCACACACACATCCAGCACACGTGCACACATACCAAACATGTTAAGGTACTCACATGCTTGGCACACACATGTGCACATGCACACACACCCAGTGGGCACGTAAGTACACACACTTTTAACACACATGTATACACATCCCACACACATGTGTACACACAGCACACACCCAGCACACACACGTGACACACATGCTTGGCACACACATTTACACACATGCTCAGCACGCATGCACACACCCAGCATGCACACACATTGTTCACACACGCTCAGCACACACACTGTACACATGCTCAGCAGACATGTGCACACGTAACACTCGGCACACACATGCACACATCACACATGCACCCCTGTGACACACAGACGTGCACACATGCTCACACGCTCACATGTACACATGCTCAGCACACACGTGTACACACTCACACACCTGCACACACTCAGTACACATCAGACCCCGTCCCCCTGTACGTCACACAACTGCAGCGTTCAGTGCAAGATGTTTCTGATGGTGACAGTTGCCACTGTCATATGGAAACCCGTGCCTACATTTCCGCCCAGGAGCGTCCCGCACGCTGAAAACCCCCCAATCAGGATCTTCTCACCAGACCCAAGGCACAAAATAAAACCCGCAGACACCCAGTTCCGTAAATCAAAAACCAATGAACCACGTGTTCACTCACCAGGGCAACAGGTTCCCATGGGGGAGGGAACAGGCACCCCTGGACGGCGCCCCCAATGCCACAGTCTCCCCACCGCAGGCCTCACTGACCTGGGGGTCTCACTGCAAGATTCCTGGAACTACCCCACGTGCACACGAAAGACAGCCCCCAAGCTCTAAGGCGAGTCCCACAAACCAGGGCCGAGGGCCCGGGGGCAATGACGGGCCGGTGAGTGAAGGACGGCGCTAAGACCCACTTTTCAAAGGAAACATGCAGCGAACCCCGAGGCGTCAGGCTTTGTCCCCTACCACAGGAAGGTTAAACTCAGGGATAACAGTGTCCCGTCTGCGTGTCTCGGTAAACAACAGAGACTCACACCTCTCTGAGCGCTAGAAACAGCAGCCCCAGGACAGGCTCAAGCCTTGAGCTCAGAGCTCAAGCACGGCCCCCACCTCACCCTCCAGGTTCAGGGGAATAGCACGCTTCTTCCTTGACTCGGGCCCACCCTGCCCGCCACCACTCCTGCAGGCCCCACAGCCCCAGCGAGGCTGACGGAGCACAGGGCCCGCGGTTCGGAGGTGCAGGGTTCTGAGCCCGATGCCTGGAACAGGGCGGGGAGCATCTCCAGCTCGCTGGGGAGACCTGCCCGCCCAGTGGGGAGGCCCAACGCCACCCCTCCCCAGCCCCTCAACCTCCTCCACTGGGACCCCCAGCATCAACTCCAGCCCCCCCAGGCCCCAACAGCCCCCACGGCGCCCCCAGAGTTCTGCCCCCATGCCCTGGCATCCCAGCCCACCCACTTCACCTTGAGGGGCTTCGACTTACATCTGAGACCACAGTGAGGCCCTGTGACCTAAGTCAACACTGGCTGCAGAGTCATCTTCCCAGACTCAAACGTCACACGCGCCTTAGACACAGTCAGCAGGAGAGGGGCCAAGCCTCCATCTGCCGACAACCAGCCCGGCTGAGACCTGGCTCCAGCACACCGGACAGCTCAGCTCAGCACAGGCACAGCCACCTCACCTGCGCCCCACTCTCAGCCCGGCATCATCTACTCCACAGGCACCTCCCTACCCCACGGCAGATGGGCCGTGTCACTCCATCCACCACCGGGCTGCGCTCCGTGAGGCTGCATCTCCAGGAGGGACGGAGGACAAGGTCGCTGGGCAGCGCTTCTCCTGCAGCCGAGCGGGGCGACAACCATCTGCCCTGATACCCTCCAGGTGCCTCGGAGGAGTCAGAACCCTCGGGGGTTCACATAGCAAGGCAGGCAAGCCAGGCCCCCGCCCGGCCTTCATCCTGGGGCAAACAGAGCAGAGGACCGCGTGGAACCGTGGACTCTTAGAGATGATAAGTCACCCCCACGGCACACGCAGGTCACGACATTCACTACAGACACACCACCTGGGATGCGGGGCTCACCCCCACGAAAGGGCTCTGAGTGTGCTATTCTGGTCCCACAGATACGGATACACTGTGCCTCGGGCTGTATTTCCAACTCCGTGCAACTGATGAGTAAATAAGTAAACAGCCTCTCTTCCCTGACATTCACAGAACAGCAAGTTCTGAGAAACACCGACAGAGCTGGGGTTTCAGGGAATTTAACTGATGCTACCAAGGGTAGGACGGAGCGCCACGACCCATGAAGTCAGCTCCGCGTGGAGGCCTAAAAGCCTGTTTCTTGCAAAATGCGAAAAAGTTTACTCACGATATTCTATGGGTTCATGACAAATGTAAACAAAGCAGATTGTTCACATTTGTTTATCACCACATTTCATTTTTTTCTGAGAAAAACAGTTGCCAAGCCCAGTGCTGAGCGTTTTCACGGCTGGAAGCTGAACTAATTCCCAGCAGGCACACAGAGCAGGTGCTCAGGGAGGCTCCGCCAGCCCAGTGCCTCCGCAGGCGGGGTCCTCCCACAAAGCCCCGACCGATTCACAAGCAACCAGCCTCCAAGAGACCAAGGAACGCGGCGGTGAGCAGCCTCGAGACGCAGCTTGCCGCAGCTCAGGCCTGCATGGCCCAGGCGGAGGCCAGCATCGCTCAGGCCGCGTGCAGCACCACCGGCTGTCCCCACCTCCTCACCTTTACTTTGTCTCTTTGCTTGAAAGGTCTGAACACCAACACGCCCGCAGTTTATGGGTGGTCATTCTGAAACAAGGTGGGGAGTGACCGAGAACGCAGTGCTAGGCAGACATCAGTCCAGCACAGAGCAGACACACGTACTCACATCTTTTGCCATGTTACCAGATCCGTGAAATCGATGCTAGTAATGGTCACCCTCCAGAAAAGAAAAATGGTTTTCCTGGTAAAAAGGAGGAGAGAGGAGGGATGAGCCAGGCTGAAATGAGAAGTTGACACCACCACCATCCCCTCAGCATCACCACCCATCTAAGTGGCAGGAGTCCCTTCCTCTCCAAGCCCACACTCCGTCCCGGGGGTGCGGCCCAGAAACGCCCCCCACCCAGGGACTTTAAAGTCATCTCAGGCAGGGAAGCGTCCACGACCCAGCTGCCCGCCGGCCTCCCCGAGGCGCACAAAGACCCGGCGTGGATCAGCCTGGCACCGCGGCCCGAGCCCCCACCCGGAGCGGCCCCGCGCGCACGCGCTACCCGTAGACGCCCCCGGCCCACCCGCGACCACCGGCCAACCGGTAACTCTGACAGGTGGGCTTCCGGGGCCCCGGCCTCCGGCCTGTCACTAGGCCGCGGCCGCCTCCCGCGAGCGCGCCCCGCGCGCCGGAACCGGCAGTCGGCGGGCAGGTGGGGCCCGCGCCCCGGACCTCGGACCCCGGCCCCGCGCGCCCGGGCCCGCCCCGCCCCGCCCCGACCCTGCCGGGCGCGGATGCGCGCGCCGCTCCGCCCGGAGGCTGCCCGCAGGCCCCGCCCGGGCCCCCGGCCCGCGCCCCCTCCGGGGGTCACCTGGGCGCCCAGGCGGCGGCCCCGGCGCGCGGGGACCAGGGCGGCGCACGCGGCGCGGGGCGGGGGCGGCGGGTCCGGGCGCCCGGCGCGCGCCCCTGGGGACCCCGGCCCGCCGCACCTGGCGGGCGGGCGGCGCGGGCAGCGGGCGCGCACCCGCGGGCGGCGGGCGGGGGGCGGCGGTCCCGGCGGCGCTCGGCCGGGGTCCCTGCCCTGCCGAGGCGCCGGGCGCGGGGCTCACCCTGCGAGCGTCGGGCGGCGTGACGTGCGCGGCGCGGTGACGTGGGCGGCGGCCCGACTCCCGCAGCGCGCCTGCGCGCCTTTTCGCGCCTTCGGCTCCCTCCTCCTCCTCCTTCTCCCCCTCCCCCTCCCCCCCCCCCTACCCCCAACTCTCCTCCCGCCGGGCGGCCCGCGCTCGGAGAAGATGAGCTGCTCGGGCGCGTGCCCGCATGTGTGCACGCGTGCACGCGTGTGTGCGCGCGCCGGCTGGGGATGGAGAGGAGGGCCTGGTCCAGGACTCCGCGGTGCGCGTGCAGGGAAGCTGAGTCAGGGATGTGAGCACATGTGCGCACACGCGGGACAGGCATGGGTGCGCGCGTGCGTGTGTGTGCACCCTGGGGATAGGAAGTGGGACGTGTGCACCTGTGCGCACACAGGGACAGAGGCCTGGTGTGTGTGGATGTGCATGCACCTGGGGGTCACGGGCTGAGGGGGGTGGTGTATGCATTTCGTAGGCACTTGGGAAACAGTGGAAGGTGTGCAGATGAGTGTGTACACACACGGGGGCCAGGGATGGGGGTACACTGGAATGTGTGCACAGCCAGGAGTAGGGGATAGATGCAAGAGTGTGCACACAGAGGCCAGGAGTCAAGTGTGTTGTGGGTATGTGTGTGTGTGTGCATGCATGTGCAGATGTGGGGACTTGGAGGAGCGGGGTCGAGTAGCACACAGTGTGTGTACTCTCGGAGGAGAAAGGCAGGCTGGGATTGTGCCCGTAGGCGTGTTTGAGTGGGTGCATATGTGTGTGCACAGGAAGGAGAGGAGGTCGGGTGTGTGCTCCTGCGGATGCTCGGAGGAGACATGTGTGCACGCGCAGCGCCCTGTCCGCCAGGTGCTCACCTGTTCCTGCCCAGCCCAAGGTCTCCATGCCCACGCCCGGCCTCTGCCCAGGTTCTGAGTCTTCTGGACGGAAGGGTGCGGGCCTGTTCCTCATCGCCAGGTGGCCTGGGCAGAGTGGAGTCTGAGCCCTGGAGACTTGACCCGCGCGGTTCACCATCAGCAGGGCCAGGGCAGGCGGGGCGTGCGGGCCGAGTCCAGAGTTCATGGGGCACAGAGGACTTGAGCGTGGATGCACCCTCAGGTGCTATCGCCTTACACGCCGCCTGGGACGGTTTCACAGTTTAACCACTTTCAACCTGCTTCTCTAGCAAGCCACTCCAGTCTTGAACTGTTAACCCTTAATTAGCATTGGTTTCTTGAAAAGCAGGAATCTTCCCATTCTTTCTACTGATCAGTACACTGCTCTTAGAGTAACAGGGATGATGAAAACAGGGTGGGAGGGGTGGGAAATAAAAGGCTTCGGAGGGACCGTTCTCTGTCCCTGCAGGCTGGACACCTCCGCTTCCCTGTGGAGAAACATGCATAGCTCCCCACTGGGAGGGCCGTGGTGCCTGGACCTCCCGCCTGTTCTTTCTCAGAAAGTCTGCGTTCCTCGCCCCGCCGCTTTTTCCCAGAAACTCCGTCTTTCTCACAGTGTTGGAGTCTTCACCCCCACGTAGCAGCCAGAAGCCGCTCCCTGGGGCTCAGGTGCACAGACGGACAAGCCTCTGGGTGAGGGCTGGGTGCTCGGAGAGAGGAGAAACACAGGATCAGAGTCCGAACCCAAGTCCTCTCCCCACAGAGTCCAGTCTTTGACCAGTATTTACAGGGGATAACCAGCTCTCATATTCAAAATCATTTCTGCACAGAAATCACTCGTGAAACACTCTGAGCTCGCAAGCGCTGCCGCAGCATTGAAACAAACCTCTGGTTTGCTCAGAACCTCTGCCTCTATAGTCAGTTACCCTACAGCACGCCTGTGCCTGTGTTGAGAAGTGACAACATAATTTTGGTTGAAGATCCAAATGTTTTTGGCCACATCTCGCCTTGAAACCCCTAGGCTGGCAGAGATGTGACCTAGGCAGGTGATGACCCCACGCATGTTCCATCAGTCCTGTCTGCTTTGGGGAGTGTCCCAGAAGCTGGGGCTTTAGTGAGCCTTCCACCAGTGTTCAGTTGGTCCTCCTCCCTGGGGCTGCGCCGCCACTGTGTGGGATGGTGCTGCTCTGTGTTCTGTTAGAAGGCTGGCCCGTGCTTCCCAGGAGAATGCCCACCTGTCACAGCGCCCCCTTTCTTTGTGGGCTTGATACAAAGCCTTACCCCATCCCTATTAAACTCTCCTTTGAAGGAGAGAAAGTTTTCTAATCCCTTGAAAATCTGAATTCTAAGTCTGTTAAAATATCCAACTTGTCTTCGGCTCCCTCCTCCGTGACAGGTCTTTTCTCTGTTTTCCACCTTCTTGGGTGACCACGGCAACGGTGACATCAGGAGGTGGGGAGACAGGGAGCGGGGCAGAGGCTCAGAGACTCGGGCGGGGATTCTGCGTGTGCACAGGGGACGTTTGCTCTTTCTTTGACCAGATAGCAATAAAGGTGTCTTTGGAAAAATTTGTTTGCTTGCTTCTTTCTCCGTATCAGGAAATATAAGCGAATCAGGTGGCTTGTTGGCAAGCCTCAGGAAAAGCCCCTGGCCCCCCACAAAGAGGCCACCACTTCTGAGCCCCACCCACTACCTGGACACACCAAGGCAGCTGTGTTTCTCCCTCTTCCTTACTTCACGACTCCGTTTGAAAACTTCTGGCCAAAACCAAGCCGCCCTCCGGGAAAGATGGTCAGACCCTGGCCTTCCTGTGTCACTGTGCCTTGAGCGTCGCTCTGTCTTAAACACCTTCACAACCACCTACAGACTGAAGTTGTAGTCCTTTGAAAAGCTCCCCTTGGACCTGACAAGTTCTAGAAGGTCATGGCATCCAAGCTGACTCAAATTTACTCAAAGAAATCCCTTTCATTCCTTTGCCCATGAACTCCACAATCCACCCAGCGTTCATCTGGGTGACCTGCCTATGCTCCTGTTAAGATGATATCCAGGTTGTTCTCCATGGACTCATACAACGTCAAGGCTCAGATTACTTCTCCAAGGTTGTCTGACTTCCCTTCATCTCAGCTTCATCGTAGCAGGTGGGCTGGAGGGCCTTTCTCTGAATCCACAAGGTAAGTGGACAGCAGCGGGGAAATGACCAGAGATGTTGAACATCCACCTCTCCTTGTGTTACTTTCTTCCTCAAAATAATCCAGCCAGGAGCCCACAGCATGGTTTTAGGAAACCTGACTTTGTGTAGAATTTAATGTCTCTGGTCATTTCCCCGCTGCTGTCCACTCACTTGCTGATACAGAGAAGTGCCGTCTAGCCCACCTGCTACGATGGAGCAGAGATGCAGGGAAGTCAGATGACCTTGGATAAGTAATCTTAGCCTCTCTGATGCGCAAATCCCTTTAGCTGAGAAATAAATAGATAAAAATAGTTCTTTGCTAAAAAGACAAACCACAATTTCAAAGGCTTTGCTGTCCTGCATTCCTCACTCACCTAACATTTCTGAGCCATGAATATGTGCAGTTTAGTGTGCTGATGCAGATTAATAAGACAGGGTTGCTCAGACGGGACAGCCAGACTCCCGTACGACCAAATATGATGGGGACAAGGGTCCCTTCATGGCTGGAAACGGGAATTGTGGAAGCAGAGAGCCAGAACCATCATGGCTCCTGCAGGCAATCAGGGAAGGCTTCATAGCGAAGGTGACATTGAGATGGTCTGCGAGCAGCTGAGGGGTGTGTGTGCAAGTGTGCACACGTTAGGATTCGCGTGTTCCTGCAGAAAAGGACACATCTTGGGAAATGCCTGTGGCTGCTTACATCCATGTCTTAGGCAGGGCAGCTGCAATAAAACCCCACAGACTGGTGGCTCATAAACAACAGAAATTATTTCTGACAGTTATACAGGCTGGAAGTCCACGCTTAGGGTACCAGCCTGGGGGGTTCGGGTGACAGCCGTCTTCCTGGCTCACAGATGGCTCCCGCCTCGTCCTACGCGCAAAGGCTGCTGCCCGGCCCTCCTAACAGGGCACTAACCCCGTTTGCAGGGCACTGCTCCCAGGACCTGATTCCCCCCAAAGGCCCCACCTCCGACTGGCACCTGCAGTGGAGGAGAAGTAATTCCCCCTCCACTCTAGGCTGCAGCCCCCATAAAAGACAGGTTAACGAGAGAAAAGCAGAAGCTGAAAGTGTGCACCTCATGAGGACGGGGCACACCAGGGAAAGTGGGGTGCTCTCAGAGCGGCTCAGAACTCAGGCTTAAGGACCGCCTTCAGCTGAAGACAGAGCGGCTGGGCGAGGGGGAACGCGGAAAGGAGAGAAGGGCGCCTGCGGTGACACCCGGTCCCCTACCTGAGGAGTGCCGCGTGTGGTCTCCCTGCCGTCTCCTCCCAGGTGGACAGGGAGGCGCCTGCAGAGACTCCTGTAGGTGGTGGAGAGGGCGGCTGTGCTCTGGGCCGTGAGCCGCCCCACAGCAGGGGGGTCCTGCCGGTCACTCCAGCTGGGGGTGAGCTGTGAGTGGCGCACACTCAGACCATGAAGTCCTACTGGTTTGGTGGGGCCGCACCTGGCCGTGAGGGATGCTAGAAAATGCAGGCACGGTTATGGGCCCTCTGTCTGCCCAAGCGCTTCCAGGTCTGTAAAGAAAGGGGCAGAGAGCTGATGTTCCGAGATGACTAGCAGTTTGTTCTGAGCAAGGAAGAGAGGACTTTCGTCTCCGAGACGTGAGCCCCACGTGGAGTGGGGAGAAGGGCTGAGCCTCCGGCGCCAGTGGAGAAGGGCTGCAGAGGCAGTGCCGGAGCGCGCGGCGTGGAGGCTGGAGGGGTTCTAGACGGCGCCCAGCGGGAAGGAGCCGCGGATGGGGGCCCCGGGGTCAGACCCGGACCTCATCCCGTGGGCCTCGCCCCACTCCAGCTCCTGCAGTGGCGCCCCTGGGCTCCCAGGGTGGCACGCAGCACCTGCCTCCCGCCGCTGATGACGAGGGCACATTTGCTGACCACCTAGAATTGCTTTGGACACCGGCAGCCTCCAGTGCGCAAGAGCCTGCGGCGGAGAGCGGGCGATGCCGCTGCCCGGGAAACAGCAGGGCAGCCCCAGGGCCCACGTCCACGGGCGCTGGGCGGAGACCCGGAAGGCGGGTGAGGGAGGGCTAAGCCGCTGGGCAGAGACGGGGCTGGGCGGTCGCGCCGGCGTTTCTGACAGTTGCCTCGCAGGCCGCAGAGAAACGTGACAGAGACACGGGTGGACGTTCACGGCGCGAGGCCGCCGGGACTGCACTGGCCGGGCGGCGCGCACAGGCCGGGCGCTCTGGGGGTGTCTCCAGGCGCCGGCGGAGGACGCGTTCCCGGGAAGGATGACCCCGCTGCCTTCCCGGCTGGCCTCTCATCCCCACCCCGCCTCCGGGCCGTTCTGCCGTCCCTGGATTCGGCCACCGGGACGAGCTGCAGAGAGATGCGGGAGAGGTCGGCCCACGGGGTTCTCCTCCTCCCCAGCCAGCGGGCTGTGTGCGCATCCCTCTCTGCCCACCGCCCGTCCTCCGACCCAGGCCGGGGGACCCTCCCCGGGGTACTCGCCACCTGCCCCGCCCACACCCACCTCTGCAGACAGTGCGGTCAGATGGGCCTCTATTCCTGTCAGAACGCTGGCTGCTTCAACCTCCAAACATAAAAAGTGGTCACTAATGACACGGGTGGACAGACTCACGGACCAAGAAAGTATGTCTTTCAAACAGGAGGGGAGACAACAGCGTCAGGTGAAGAGCGGTCATTCAGCTCCGCAAGCAGATGATTGATATTTATTTGAGCATTTTCAATAAAGTAGAGCGGCAAAGCCCTGCCGAAGATCTGCTGAAGGGAGGCAAGGAGGAGGGTGTGGAAGGGCAGGCGAGGGAGGTTGGCAGGAACCCAGTGGTTTGGGGGCTCCAGCTGGGGGCTGGGGGGCGCCGCTGGGGAGATGAAGACCTGAGGGGTTTTTGCAGGCTGAGAAGTCTCT
This sequence comes from Bos grunniens, assembly GCF_055505025.1. Taxonomy (NCBI): domain Eukaryota; kingdom Metazoa; phylum Chordata; class Mammalia; order Artiodactyla; family Bovidae; genus Bos; species Bos grunniens. The sequence goes on along the minus strand of NC_141176.1, from coordinate 93,061,253 downwards.
GAAAGGAAAGAGATGAAGAAGAGAAAGGCACAGGACCCAGGGGAGGCACAGAGAGCATCAGAGAGGGCAAGAGAGTCTGAACTAGAGACCCACATTCTAAAACTGGTGGGGGAGATGGGCATTTAGTTTTGTTTTGTTTTTTTTTCATCCAATCTATGATATTTCTGGAGAAATATCTGGAGAAGGGAATGGCAACCCACTCCAGTACTCTTGCCTGGGAAATCCCATGGACGGAGGAGGTGGTGGGCTATACAGTCCATGGGGTCACAAAGAGAAGGGCACAACTAAGCAACTGAGTGTGATATTTCTCTAAATTTTCATCTATACCATTCTAGACAGTCTCCTCATCCATTCTTTCCTCTCCCCACTCTAAACCCTCCAACACGACCGAGGTATAATTTTTTTCCATCTAGTTTTCCATTTTATGACTAGAAAACAAAGTCCGTCAAGGCAACCTTGGTTTAAAATCTCGGTTTTGTATGCCATTGATGGGAGTGTTAGCTAGCGCAAATGCTCAGTATAAAAAACTGGGCAAGATGATTGATCTTTAAAATGTCATGTGATACAACCAATGGTGAACTCACGACACTTCTCTCAAACCAGCCCCTCCCCACCCGGCTCCAGCTCACTCAGGAGAAGATCTGTGTCCACCCAGTTGTTCAGACTAGAGATGTAGACAGAACTCAAACACCTGACTCGTCCTCAGCAATTGAAACCAACTGCCAGCCTGAGCTATCTCGAGTTCTCCTGCTTTCCGCCCTGGCCAGCCGTCCTCTTCCTTATTGAGGGCTGGAGCAAACAATGCCCATCTCCTGTTCCTCCAGCCTTGACCTCCTCTCCCCTCTCTTCAGCAGCCAGAGTGATGTCTTAAAAATGGAAACTAGCTCAGGACTTCCCTGGCTTTCAGTGGTGGACTCCATGCTTCCACTGCAGTGGGTGCACGTCTGATCCCTGGTCAGGGAGCTAAGATCCGTATGCTGAGCCTTTCGGTCAAAAGACAGTGCTGTGCTCGCCCTCCGCCTCCTGTTGGCCTTCTGTTCGGGTGTTCCATCCACTATCAAAAGAGGGACACTGAGGACCTCCGTGGTCCTCAGTGGATAAGATCCACCTGCCAACACAGGGCTCCATCCCTGGTTCGGGAAGATCCGACATGCCGCAGAGCAACTAAGCCCACACACCACAACTACTGAAGCCCGAGCACATTAGACCTTGTGTTCCCCAACAAGAGAAGCCCGTGCAGTGAGAACCCCACATACCACAGCGAAGAACAGCCCCAACTCTACAGCTAGAGAAAGCTCAAGCAAAAGCAACAAAGCCCCAGTGTAAAACATGAGTAAAAATGAATTAAACTAAAACATCTTTTTTTTAACATAAATTTATTTATTTTAATTGGAGGTTAATTACTTTACAATATTGTATTGGTTTTGCCATACATCAACAGGAATCTGCCACGGGTGTACATCCTGAACCCCCCTCCCTCCTCCCTCCCCATACCATCCCTCTGGGTCATCCCAGGGCACCAGCCCCAAGCAACCAGTATCCTGCATCGAACTTGGACTGGCGATTCGTTTCATATATGATATTACACATGTTTCAATGCCATTCTCCCAAATCATCCCACCCTCTCCCTCTTCCACAGAGTCCAAAAGACCGTTCTGTACATCTGTGTCTCTTTTGCTGTCTCGCATACAGGGTTATCACTACCATCTTTCTAAATTCCATATATATGCGTTAGTATACTGTATTGGTGTTTTTCTTTCTGGCTTACTTCACTCTGTATAATAGGCTCCAGTTTCATCCACCTCATTAGAACTGATTCAAATGTATTCTTTTTAATGGCTGAGTAATACTCCATTGTGTATATGTACCACTGCTTTCTTATCCATTCATCTGCTGATGGACATCTAGGTTGCTTCCATGTCCTGGCTATTATAAACAGTGCTGTGATGAAAATTGGGGTACACATGTCTCTTTCAGTTCTGGTTTCCTCGGTGTGTATGCCCAGCAGTGCTGGGTTTGCTGAGTCATAAGGCAGTTCTATTTCCAGTTTTTTAAGGAATCTCCACACTGTTCTCCATAGTGGCTGTATTAGTTTGCATTCCCATCAACAGTGTAAGACGGTTTCCTTTTCTCCACACCCTCTCCAGCATTTATTGCTTGTAGACTTTGGATTGCAGCCATTCTGACTGGTGTGAAATGGTACCTCATTGTGGTTTTGATTTGCATTTCTCTGATAATGAGTGATGTTGAGCATCTTTTCATGTGTTTGTTAGCCATCTGTATGTCTTCTTTGGAGAAATGTCTATTTAATTCTTTGGCCCGTTTTTTGATTGGGTCATTTATTTTTCTGGAATTGAGCTGTAGGAGTTGCTTGTATATATTTGAGATTAGTTGTTTGTCGGTTGCTTCATTTGCTATTATTTTCTCCCATTCTGAAGGCTGTCTTTTCACCTTGCTTATACTTTCCTTTGTGGTGCAGAAGCTTTTAAGTTTAATTAGGTCCCATTTGTTTATTTTTGCTTTTATTTCCAATATTCTGGGAGGTGGGTCATAGAGGATCCTGCTGTGATGTATGTCAGAGAGTGTTTTGCCTATGTTCTCCTCTAGAAGTTTTATAGTTTCTGGTCTTACGTATAGATCTTTAATCCATTTTGAGTTTATTTTTGTGTATGGTGTTAGAAAGTGTTCTAGTTTCATTCTTTTACAAGTGGTTGACCAGTTTTCCCAGCACCACTTGTTAAAGAGATTGTCTTTAATCCATTGTATACTCTTGCCTCCTTTGTCAAAGATAAGGTGTCCATATGTGTGTGGATTTATCTCTGGGCTTTCTATTTTGTTCCATTGATCTATATTTCTGTCTTTGTGCCAGTACCATACTGTCTTGATGACTGTGGCTTTGTAGTAGAGCCTGAAGTCAGGCAGGTTGATTCCTCCAGTTCCATTCTTCTTTCTCAAGATGGCTTTGGCTATTTGAGGTTTTTTGTATTTCCATACAAATTGTGAAATTATTTGTTCTAGCTCTGTGAAGAATACCGTTGGTAGCTTGATAGGGATTGCATTGAATCTATAGATTGCTTTGGGTAGTATACTCATTTTCACTATATTGATTCTTCCAATCCATGAACATGGTATATTTCTCCATCTATTAGTGTCCTCTTTGATTTCTTTCACCAGTGTTTTATAGTTCTCTATATATAGGTCTTTAGTTTCTTTAGGTAGATATATTCCTAAGTATTTTATTCTTTTCATTGCAATGGTGAATGGAATTGTTTCCTTAATTTCTCTTTCTGTTTTCTCATTATTAGTGTATAGGAATGCAAGGGATTTCTGTGTGTTGATTTTATATCCTGCAACTTTACTATAATCATTGATTAGTTCTAGTAATTTTCTGGTGGAGTCTTTAGGGTTTTCTATGTATAGGATCATGTCATCTGTAAACAGTGAGAGTTTTACTTCTTCTTTTCCAATTTGGATTCCTTTTATTTCTTTTTCTGCTCTGATTGCTGTGGCCAAAACTTCCAAAACTATGTTGAATAGTAGTGGTGAAAGTGGGCACCCTTGTCTTGTTCCTGACTTTAGAGGAAATGCTTTCAATTTTTCACCATTGAGGATAATGTTTGCTGTGGGTTTGTCATATATAGCTTTTATTATGTTGAGGTATGTTCCTTCTATTCCTGCTTTCTGGAGAGTTTTTATCATAAATGGATGTTGAATTTTGTCAAAGGTTTTCTCTGCATCTATTGAGATAATCATATGGCTTTTATTTTTCAATTTGTTAATGTGGTGTATTACACTGATTGATTTGCAGATATTGAGGAATCCTTGCATCCCTGGGATAAAGCCCACACGGTCATGATGTATGATCTTTTTAATGTGTTGTTGGATTCTGATTGCTAGAATTTTGTTAAGGATTTTTGCATCTATGTTCATCAGTGATATTGGCCTGTAGTTTTCTTTTTTGTGTGGCATCTTTGTCAGGTTTTGGTATTAGGGTGATGGTGGCCTCATAGAATGAGTTTGGAAGTTTACCTTCCTCTGCAATTTTTTGGAAGAGTTTGAGCAGGATAGGTGTTAGCGCTTCTCTAAATTTTTGGTAGAATTCAGCTGTGAAGCCGTCTGGACCTGGGCTTTTGTTTGCTGGAAGATTTTTGATTACAGTTTCAATTTCCGTGCTTGTGATGGGTCTGTTAAGATTTTCTATTTCTTCCTGGTCCAGTTTTGGAAAGTTGTACTTTTCTAAGAATTTGTCCATTCCTTCCACGTTGTCCATTTTATTGGCATATAATTGCTGATAGTAGTCTCTTATGATCCTTTGTATTTCTGTGTTGTCTGTTGTGATCTCTCCATTTTCATTTCTAATTTTATTGATTTGAGTTTTCTCCCTTTGTTTCCTGATCAGTCTGGCTAATGGTTTGTCAATTTTATTTATCCCTTCAAAGAACCAGCTTTTGGCTTTGTTGATTTTTGCTATGGTCTCTTCTGTTTCTTTTGCATTTATTTCTGCCCTAATTTTTAAGATTTCTTCCCTTTTACTAACCCTGGGGTTCTTCATTTCTTCCTTTTCTAGTTGCTTTCGGTGTAGAGTTAGGTTATTTGACTTTTTTCTTGTTTCTTGAGGTATGCCTGTATTGCTATGAACTTTCCCCTTAGCACTGCTTTTACAGTGTCCCACAGGTTTTGGGTTGTTGTGTTTTCATTTTCATTCATTTCTATGCATATTTTGATTTCTTTTTTGATTTCTTCTGTGATTTGTTGGTTATTCAGCAGCGTGTTGTTCAGCCTCCATATGTTGGAATTTTTAACAGTTTTTCTCCTGTAATTGAGATCTAATCTTATTGCATTGTGGTCAGAAAAGATGCTTGGAATGATTTCAATTTTTTTGAATTTACCAAGGCTAGATTTATGGCCCAGGATGTGATCTATCCTAGAGAAGTTTCCGTGTGTGCTTGAGAAAAAGGTGAAATTCATTGTTTTGGGGTGAAATGTCCTATAGATATCAATTAGGTCTAACTGGTCTATTGTATCATTTAAAGTTTGTGTTTCCATGTTAATTTTCTGTTTATTTGATCTATCCATAGGTGTGAGTGGGGTATTAAAGTCTCCCACTATTATTGTGTTATTGTTAATTTCTCCTTTCATACTTGTTAGCATTTGTCTTACATATTGTGGTGCTCCTGTGTTGGGTGCATATACATTTATAATTGTTATATCTTCTTCTTGGATTGATCCTTTGATCATTATGTAGTGTCCTTCTTTGTCTCTTTTCACAGCCTTTGTTTTAAAATTTATTTTATCTCATATGAGTATTGCTACTCCTGCTTTCTTTTGGTCTCTATTTGCATGGAATATCTTTTTCCAGCCCTTCACTTTCAGTCTGTATGTGTCCCCTGTTTTGGGGTGGGTCTCTTGTAGACAACATATATAGGGATCTTGTTTTTGTATCCATTCAGCCAGACTTTGTCTTTTGGTTGGGGCATTCAACTCATTTACATTTGAGGTAATTATTGATAAGTATGATCCCGTTACCATTTACTTTATTGTTTTGGATTCGAGTTTATACACCCTTTTTGTGTTTCCTATCTAGAGACTCTCCTTTAGCATTTGTTGGAGAGCTGGTTTGGTGGTGCTGAAACATCTTTTTAAAAAGAAAAGTGGGACATTGAAGTCTCTTATGACAAACCTAGATAGCATATTAAAAAGTGGAGACATTAGACAGAGGAGCCTGGCAGGTTGCAGTCGTGTCTGACTCTTTGCAACCCCATGACCACAGCATGCCAGGGCCCCCTGTCCATCACCAACTCCTGGAGTTTAATCAAACTCATGTCCATTGAGTCAGTGATGCCATCCAACCATCTCATCCTCTGTCTTCCCCTTCTCTCCCCACCTTCAATCTTTCCCAGCATCAGGGTCTTTTCAAATAAATCAGTTCTTCATATCGGGTGGCCAAGGGTTGGAGTTTCAGCTTCAAGATCAGTCCTTCCAATGAATATTCAGGACTGATTTCCTTTAGGATGGACTGGTTGGATCTCCTTGCAGTCCAAGGGACTCTCAAGAGTCTTCTCCAACACCACAGTTCAAAAGCATCAATTCTTCGACACTCACCTCTCTTTATGGTCCAACTCTCACATCCATACATGACCACTGGAAAAACCACAGCCTTGATTAGATGGACCTTTGTTGGCAAAGTAACGTCTCTGCTTTTTAATATGCTATCTAGGTTGGTCATGACTTTTCTTCCAAGCAGTAAGCATCTTTTAATTTCATGGCTGCAGTCATCATCTACAGTGATTTTGGAGCCCCCCAAATAAAGTCAGCCACTGTTTCCACTGTTTCTCCATCTATTTGCCATGAAGTGATGGGACCGGATGCCATGATCTTTGTTTTATGAATGTTGAGCTTTAAGCAAACTTCTTCACTCTCCTCTTTCACTTTCATCAAGAGGCTTTTTAGTTCCTCTTCACTTTCTGCCATAAGGGTGGTGTCATCTACATATCTGAGGTTATTGATATTTTTCCCGGAAATCTTGATTCCAGCTTGTGCTTCATCCAGCCCAGAGTTTCTCATGATGTACTCTGCAAATAAGCAGGGTGATAATATACAGCCTTGACATATTCCTTTTCCTATTTGGAACCAGTCTGTTGTTCCATGTCCAGTTCTAATTGTTGCTTCCTGACCTGCATACAGATTTCTCAAGAGGGAGGTCAGGTGGTCTGGTATTCCCATCTCTTTCAGAATTTTCCACAGTATTTGAAATGATCCACACAGTCAGAGGCTTTGGCATAGTCAATAAAGCAGAAGTAAATGATTTTCTGGAATTCTCTTGCTTTTCAATGATCCAGTGGATTTTGGCAGCTTGATCTGTGGTTCCTCTGCCTATTTTATAATCTTTCTATAACCTTTTCTTGAACATCTGGAAGTTCACGGTTCACGTATTTCTGAAGCCTGGCTTGGAGAATTTTGAGCATTACTTTACTAGTGTGTGAGATGAGTGCAATTGTGTGGTAGTTTGAGCATTCTTTGGCATTACCTTTCTTTGGGATTGGAATGAAAACTGACCTTTTCCAGTCCTGTGGCCACTGCTGAGTTTTCCAAATTTGCTGGCATATTGAGTGTAGCCCTTTCACAGCATCATCTTTTAGAATTTGAAATAGCTCAACTGGAATTCCATCACTCCACTAGCTTTGTTCGTAGTGAAATGTTCCTAAGGCCCACTTGACTTCGCATTCCAGGATGTCTGGCTCTAGGTGAGTGATCACACCATCATGATTATCTGGGTCATGAAGATCTTTTTTGTACAGTTCTTCTATGTAGTCTTGCCACCTCTTCTTAATATCTTCTGCTTCTGTTAGGTCCATACCATTTCTGTCCTTTATTGAGTCCATCCTTGCATGAAATGTTTCCTTGGTATCTCTAATTTTCTTTAATAGACCTCTAGTCTTTTCTAGGTTGAAGTTCATGGGGTCACAAAGAGTTGGATGGACACAACTTAGCAATTGAACAACAACTGCCCCCCATGGCTTCTAGTGAAAAATTGGCTATTAATTTTACTGAGCATCCTTTGTAAGTGATAAGTCACACCTCATTGCCTTCACAATTCTCAGTCTTTGTCCTTTGAGTTTGATTATAAAGTGTTTCAGTGTGGCTCTCTGAGTTTATCATATTTGACTTCACTGAGTTTCCAGGATTTGTAGGTTCCTATTTTTCATCAACTTAGATACCATTTACTCCAGGAATACAGAGGTAGTTCAACATAAGAAAATAAATGTATCACACCACTAGAACACACACACACACACAGAGACACACACACTCACACATACACACATACACACAGACACAGACACACACACAGACACACACACAGACACTCACACACACTCACAGACACACACACTCACACACACACACATACACAGACACACACACACTCACACACACAGACACACATGCACAGACACACACACACAGACACACACACTCACACACACTCACACACACACACACACACTCACACACACACACACCTCTCATATATTCACATGCTCTGAGCTGCACAGTGGACTCCAGTCTGTGCTTTCTCTACTGAGGGCCTTGGTGTGGGGCCTTTGCTGTTCGCCTACATATCCTTGCAGACTGTCCCAGAGGGAGGGCTACGTTAGCGCTCACGGCACACCAGTGCCCTCAACAAGGTAAAAACCTCTCTCCCCCGGGTGAGAGTCTGGTCAGGCTGCTGAGGGCTGGTGTGAGCTGCATGGTCGTACCTCCTCTGACCCCAGTGCCCACCGCTCCCGGGGACCCTGTAGTTATGGTCGCTGTTTCACTGACAACGTGGTGCTGGTTCCCGGTGCCTGACACCGTGGCCTGACGCTTGTATACATTACAGATTGATCACAACTGTAAGTCTAGTTACAACCTGTCAGAGACACTAGTTCTTCACTATATTCCCCTCGTACATTTCACTGTGACTCGTTTGTTTCATAACAGGAAGTTTGTTTCTCTTAGCTTCCCTCACTTCACTCATTCCCTCGTACTCCTCCCCTCTGGCAACCTGTTTGTTCTCTGTATTTTTCTATTTTGTTGTGTTTGTTCATTTTTAAGTTCACATACAAGTGAAATTATATAGTATTTGTCTTTCTCTGACGTATTTCCCTCCCTCTACCCTCTAGTTCCATCTATGTTCTCACAAATGGCAAGGGTCTTTGTTTTTATTTTTTATGGCTGAGTAGCATTCCACTGTATATAAAAACACCATACCTTTTTTATCTACCCTTGGACACTTAGGTTGTTTCCGTATCTTGGCTATCGTCAATAATGCCACAATGAACACAGAGGTGCATGTATGTTTTTGACTTCGTGTTTTGTAGAGTAGAATTTGAGATTCTCTTGTCTCCCGAGGTAGGCTTCTATCACTGTGAACTTCCCTTTCAGAACCACCTTGCTGCGTCCCGTGGATTTTAGGACCATTGTCTCGTTTTCACCCACCTCGGGTACTCTCCCCCCTTCAGTGACCTGTTTGCCGTTTAGCAGCATCGGTTAGCTTCCGCGTGCTTGTGTTTTTGCAGTTCTCATTGTCAGCTGATTTCTAGTCTCATACTGTTGTGGTTGGAAAAGATGCTTGATAGGATTTCACTTTTCTTAAATTTAGGGAGACTTGTTTTGTGGCCGAGCATGTGCTCTGTCCTGCAGAAAATCTGATTTGTCTGTAACATTTCATTTCTCCTTCAAACTGAGTAACAGCCTTACTAAGTAGAGTATTCTGAGTTGTATGTCTTTTCTTTTCACTTAAAGTATATCATGCCACTTCCTTCTGGCCTGAAGTTTCTGCTGGGGCGTGCACAGGCCCAGAGGAAATGGTGATGGGTCAAGGCTTGCTTCTGGGAGGCAGGTGGTCTGCAGTTCCACGCGCAGGGGTTAGCAGGGCTCTGGGCCTGCTTGAGTCTACACGGGAAAGGGAGCATGAGGACAGGGGTTGAGAGACGGGGTTGAGTTTGTGAGTTTGCGATGGGGTAGCCTGGAGCAGGCTTATGGATGCTAAGGACAGAGAGAGGCGAGGGTGAAGACACTGCTGAGTAAAAGGTGAGGAGGCCACGTCCCAGGGCCAGAGCGGGGTGGGCCCAGGCCGGTGCCGTCCTCATGACTCCGGGCAGTGCTAAGGGTCCAGGCCTCTCCAAGCACAGGGCTTTTCCAACAGCATTTCCTCTTCACAGAGGGCACGTCTATTAATTACTTCAGTGTCAGAGTGGTATTAACTCCACATTTGAGGGAACACTTGCTGCCCGCACATCAGATAGGTTTCACGTGGTCTTACGAGCTCCTGGCTCTGCCGTGGGTGCTGGAGACGCGAGAGCAGAGAGGACGCAGGCTGGAGGCGGAGGCACGTGGACAAGGTGCAGCGCAGCAGGGCCGGGCTCCCCGGGCAACCCCGAACCCCCAGTGTCCACGTGCCCAAGGGTCGGAGGCCATGGCACCATCTGGAACGGTTTAGAAACGAGCAAAACCAATGCTGGTTTCTAAAAATAAGCACATTCACGTCATTTCTCCATGGATTTACTTCACACTAGTTCAGTTTACTTCATCTTAATGTTTTAGTTTATATTACTGCAACTCCTAATTTATGTCTGTGATCCATAATCACCCTTCACGTGTCTCCCTCTATGCCAAGGGTTCTGGTCAAATTGTTGGGCTCTTAAGGCCTGTATTTATAGAAACTCTCCACTTAGGCACCCCTTCAGGAAAGCTTTGTAAGGATCAGATCTTAGCTGCATGGTTTTCTAAAATGGGGCACATAATCACCAATATACACTTAGAGAATTAAAGTCAGAACTTAGCCTTCACAGATAGCTATGCATCTATCCGATCTCTCAAATAGTGAGGTAACAGGGGACACATCTTTATTTAAAAAAATCAACGATGAGCTCAACATAAAAATCTAATGAAATCAATAAATTTCAATTATATTTTGGTCATAAATGATCTTTATTAAGAATGCATAGTCTCATGACTCAAAACAAAACACTTTAAAGAAATGGTATTTCTAATACAAATTGACACGAGAGTGTTTTAAAATTGTAATAAAAAACAAACAGACATGTAAAAGACCTTTGTCTCTAGAAAACACAGACTTTAAGTATTAAAAGTAACTTTCCAAACTGTCAGAATTAAAAGCTCACATCACAGAAACGTTTAATAAGTACTGACCAACAGATTACAACAAAAAGTTGTTCAATAAATAAAAAAGCCTCCTTAATTTTTTCCTTACCAAGAAAACACACAAAGTGATGGAGTAACAACATGAAGTTAACGGTAATTTCAGGAGAAAAGGCACATCCAGGCACAACCGCCAAGTCAGCGTTACACGGAGGCAGCCTCCCCAGACTCTCCAGTGCGGGCACAGCAGGTCCAGGAGCGGTGAGAGCTCTGCCGGTCACCTGGCCGGGGTCCTCAGAGGCTGGACCGCCTCTCTGGCCGGGGCGCGCACCGGGCGACAGCAGCGCGCCAGAGCAGCGGGGCGAGGAGGAGGCTGAGCGTCGTCACGCTCAGGATGAGCAGGTACACCTGCGGGGGCGGGGCATCAGCGGGGGGGAGGGGCTTCCTGTGGTGGGGGCGGGGCACCAGTGGGTGGGCTGGGCTTCCCGCAGCAGGGGTGGGGCCATGGAGGGCCCGGGACCTCGACCTGCACCCCCAACCCCCGACCCCCAGCCCCGGGGCAGACTCACCTCTCGGGAGATGACTCGGGCTCTGCGTGCCCGGCTCCCCAGGACCAGTGCGAACTCGCTGACCTGGGCCAGCCCAGCGGCCACGATCCACTTGACGTACTGGCTTGTCTTGGGCAGGAGCAGGGACAGGACCAGGGCTGCCAAGACGAACTGCCCGGGAGGTGGGTCATGCAGCCCACCAGAGTGGCCCGCTCGGCCCCACCACAGCCCACCAGAGCGGCCCGCTAGGCCCCACCACAGCCCACCAGAGCGGCCCGCTCGGCCCCACCACAGCCCACCAGAGCGGCCCGCTCGGCCCCACCACAGCCCACCAGAGCGGCCCGCTCGGCCCCCACCACAGTGCCACACGAGAGGACACTGGACCACCCCCACCCTGGGGAGACCAGGCCTGCTGCCCAGGAGTATGGAGCAGTGGTCAGGATGCAACTGTCCTCTTAACACACTGTGGGTGAGGCCTGGGCAAAGCAGCCTGGGGGTGTGGCTCCTTCGCTGTAAACCCCTCCTCCGCCCTCCGCACCCGGGTCGCATGTTAACACAGGCACTTCAAGAGTCTGAAGCCACAAAGGATACAAGTGGGAAGTGGCAAGATAGTTCTCCAGGGCCGTTAAAATGCACGTTTGGTACAAGACTGGGGTTTGTGTTTATACTCCGGACAAGACAAAGCACAGAGTGAGGGCCCCTGGACGGTCCAGAGCTTCTCACTCCCAGCTTCTAAGACCCCATTTTCAACAGAGTCTGAGATGGAGCCTCACCCTGACCCAAGAAGCCCGAGCTGTCCCAGCGGCGCGGGGTGAAGGCGGGGAGGCAGGGGTCACACAGGCAGGAAGCGGCGGGCGGGGTGTTGGGTAAACCAAAGACAGAGTGGACCTCACAAGCACGACCGTACCTTCATGACCACCACCGAGAGCGTGAGGACCAGCAGGACAGTGAGCTCGTAGAGCACGAAGGTGGGGAACACGTGAAGGCCTGCGGGGACAGGGCGGGTGACCCTCCAAGGCCAGGCGGTCAGACTCCCTGCACCTCTGCGTCCAAGACAGGAAGGGACAGGGGGTCTCCCCACCCATCCCACCCAGAGCCCCGCGCGGCAGGCCTGGCCTTCAGGAACCAGGACCAAACCAGGAGCCCATTTACACAGCCACGCACTCGACGTCTCTGGGGCTGATCAGGCCCACCAAGCAGTGCCCGGCGTGAGTGAGGGGCCAGGCTGATTCCCCCACCCCACGGGTGTTCCCAGGGCAGCAGCCTGAACACCAGTTTGGGCTTTTTGTATTAAAATCAGAAATCCCCCCACACTTGGTGTGGATGCGCTGATGTGGACCTGCCACCCTGCTAAGCAGGGGCCACGCAGGACCACCTGTTAAAAGCCCATGTCCCTCAGCTCAGACCTGCCCTCCTCAGTGAGAGTCCCTCAGTCCCTAGCCTCCACAGGAACTGTTTTCACCGCACAAATTGTTAGTCGAAACACGAGTGAGCAGACAAGACCCAGCAGGGGCATCAGCCCTGGAGGACAGTCACCTATGGACGCGAAGAACACAATGGCCAGAAAGTCGCGGATGGGCTCCACACAGGACATGACCTCCTCGGCGGCCGCGTGGCCCTGGGAGGACACCAGGGCTCCAGCCAGGAAGCAGCCCAGCTCCATGGACACGCCCAGCAGCTCGGTGACCTGGGGGGAGGACACGGGACATGCCGGGTACACGCGGCAGAGTCTCTGCCAGGAGGCTCACGCCAGAGGGGTCCCCATAGCACCCCACAACCAGCTCCTTGGCCCCCGCCCAGCATCCTGGGAGGACCCCGGGGAGGACACAGTGGCAAATGCCAAGCCACTGCCCACAGGCAAGAAGGAGCAGCCATAAACCAGGTGAAACCACCATTCAGGGAGACTGCTGTGCGATTTCTGAGTGAGAACAAGTATTTGTCATACATTTTCTCTATCCTGAATCAATAAACTGCCCGACTCCTGAGCATTAAAAACGTGGCATAGGAACCTGTGCCCACCCCCTGGTGCCTGCAGGAAGGGAGCAGACGTGTGTTTAACTCGGGTTAAACCAAGACAAGAGCAGCACAGGCCCTACAGACGACGATGCTGGAGCCCAAAACACGCCCGGGAGGGAGCGGACAAAGTGCTCGCAGCCGCCACAGCAAACAGCGCGCACAGACGGCCGTGGACCCACAGCGGCCTCGGGCCTGGAGTCACGGGCCAGTCCCAGGACCGCGCGTGAATGCTGACTGGCTGAACACGAGGTGGGTCGGCCCACGTCGAGGGGCGCAGCTGCTGTCCTGCAGGTAATGTCGCCACAACTCGGACTATTTACAGGGTCTCCCGGAACTCCGCCCTCCTTTACAAGAAGCCTGTCCCTCAGCTGGGATGTGTATGTGTAAGTCGCTCAGTCATGTCTGACTCTTTGCAACCCCATCGACTATACAGTCCATGGAATTCTCCAGGCCAGAATACCGGAGTGGGTAGCCGTTCCCTTCTCCAAGGGATCTTCCCAACCCAGGGATCGAACCCAGGTCTCCCACATGGCAAGCGGATTCTTTACCAGCTGGAAAGGCTCCATCCAAAACCAGCCTCCATGTGAGCCTCTCATATCACAGCAGCAGAAGTTATGCTGCAAACTAGCTCGTTCTCATCAAACACGATGAAAACGATTTCACACTGACTCTTGCCTTAGGTGTAAGGCGTGCAGGACAGACACGCGGGCACCCCAGCCGGGAGCGTGAGCGCAACGGCGCACACGTGGAAACAGTGCCTCATGCGCCAGCCGTGAGCAGCATGAGCCAGAGAGCCCTGCCCCAGCCATGTGCATGCCGAGAGGCCGGGCGTTACCGTCAGCATGAGGAAGGTGAAGGCGGAGACGCCCAGGACCAGGATCTCCTTGTTCCCTTTGCTCTCCACGTGCAGCTTCCGGCAGTAAGGGCCTACGAGGTAGGTCCTCACCAGCAGACAGACGAGCAGAACGGCGGCAAGCGAGAAGAGGACCTGCCCGACCAGGGCCAGGAGCCGCAGGGCCTCCATGGCGACGCTGGGGAAAGAGACAGGCCTTATTCTCCCCAAGGCATGCCCCAGTCCAGCAGAAAGACCTTCCGTTCCTTTTCAAGGTTACACAACAAATTACCCAGATCATACACATCTTTATTCCCAAATGCTGGAATAAAATCTATTTAACGTTAACCTCAGAAACTCAGTTACTTGAATCAAATATAGAGGCTGAATTGTATTGTGATCAACAAACACTCTGGAGCAGGTATGCTGTTCAGGATGCAAAGATCCACGGCTGACAGCTCATGTGTCCCTGCCAAGGGCAGGGGATAGAATTCCTCTCCAAGGTTAACCGCCACCTGAAATCCTGCATAAGGCAACCGCGCCCTGAACACCGCAGGCTTCCCGCCTGGGGGTGCCAGTCCTTCACCCCAAGCCAGAGCTTGGAGGCCCCTGTCACTCCGTCACAGAGAAAAGGGCTCTGCACGAAGCTCTTTTTAGAATAAAGGCAGTGTGACCAATGCTGCCATGAATACTCACATGAGCGTTTCTGTTTACTGTGGTAACACATGTTCAGGTAAGACTCATCCCCATCAGTGTGTGATTCAGGCAGGACCGTGCTGCCGTCACTCACAGGAGACGCCTGGGGACAGGCGCTCCCACTTCTGCGGGGCACATGCCCTGGCGTGGAGGGGCCGGGGCACGCGGTAGCCCCAGCTTCACCCGAGAAACGCTGTACATGCTGCTGCCGTTTCTACAGTCTTAACACAACGCAGGGGACTTTGCCTTGTCAGTAAAGTTCTCAGTCAACATAGCATTCGTGACTAAACTGGAACAAAATCAGCGGGACCAGGACCTGTACTGGATGAGCTTTAAATCAGGAAGATAGAAAAAGAACAGCTTTCCCAGTCTCTCTGCATGCGCTGCGGCTGTCTAGCCAGTAGGGGCCTGCTCCCAAGTGATGCCCACGCTCTGCAGGGGCCCAGCACCCTCGGTTCTGCTTCTGTTTTGGGAGGAGGCCCCTCATCTCCTGGGAGTGACTTACTGTACATCTCAAACAGAACTCAAGCGACCTCCAGCTAAAATTAAAATCCTTTTTCTGTCCAGAATTTTGTTCAGTTACCCTGAAAATCTGTAGGCAGAAGAAATAAGGTTGTGACTCAGGTTGCTTTTCTGACAGTTAAACAGCTTAGGGTCAAAGGGACAAACAGTTAGCTTGCCTTCCTGCTAAACAGACTCTGGTGGCTGCATGTCCGAGGGTCGCGCTCGCGGCTCTGCGAGTCTCCCGTTGGCGACCCCCACACACCATCCAGGAGGCAGGCTACTCCCACCGCGTCTGCATCCTGCCAGTGAGGACACTGACGCACTGACGTCCAGCGTGTCCAGGAAGCTACCTCACCCAGGCCGTGGGGCTGGCTGATGGCGAGCTGGGGGCCTCCACCCCTGGGAACCTCAGTTAACCAGCTGCCCTTCCTACCCTCCCCAATGGGATGAGCTACCTGGGAGTGGAGCAGATATCTGAATCACTTTTGGATTGCTGAAATTCAGTATAACATCTGGCGAAAGGCAAATATATAAAATATAAAATGCTTCCACCTGCCGACAGGTGATGAGCTCCCCCAGGCCGAGCCCAGCAGGAGGATGACCCCCCCACCCCCCACCACACCTCAACGTGGGGCCTCTGGCTTTAAAAATGAGTAAAGAATCAGACACTCATCAGATACAAAACTCCAACAATCAGGAAAACCACAACTTGAGTGAGATTCCAACATCAAGACCCAGTCGTCGTTAGAATTATCTGACAAAGATTTTAAAGCAATTGTCATAAAAATGATTCAATAGCAATTAAAAATCCTCTTGAAACAAAGGGAAGAAAAAAACAGAAAATCTCAACAATGAAATGGAAGTTTAAAAAAAAAGAATAAAATGGAAATTATACAACTAAACAACATACTAACCGAAGCTGGATGAGCTGAAGAGCAGAGAGGCAACGACAGGCGCTGGGGCCCGGGGACTTGACAAACCGACAGAATCTACCCAGTGTGAGCCACAGACGGAAAACAGGCGGATAAAGAAGCATCTGGACAGAGTCTACCCAGTCTGAGCCACAGACGGAAAACAGGCGGATAAAGAAGCATCTGGACAGAGTCTACCCAGTGTGAGCCACAGACGGAAAACAGGCGGATAAAGAAGCATCTGGACAGAATCTACCCAGTCTGAGCCACAGACGGAAAACAGACGGATAAAGAAGCATCTGGACAGAATCTACCCAGTCTGAGCCACAGACGGAAAACAGGCAGATAAAGAAGCATCTGGACAGAATCTACCCACTCTGAACCACAGACGGAAAACAGGCGGATAAGGAAGCATCTGGACAGAATCTACCCAGTCTGAGCCACAGACGGAAAACAGGCGGATAAAGAAGCATCTGGACAGAATCTGCCCACTCTGAACCACAGACGGAAAACAGGCGGATAAAGAAGCGGACAGAATCTACCCAGTCTGAGCCACAGACGGAAAACAGGCGGATAAAGAAGCATCTGGACAGAGTCTACCCAGTGTGAGCCACAGACGGAAAACAGGCGGATAAAGAAGCATCTGGACAGTCTACCCAGTGTGAGCCACAGACGGAAAACAGGCGGATAAAGAAGCATCTGGACAGAGTCTACCCAGTCTGAACCACAGACGGAAAACAGGCGGATAAAGAAGCATCTGGACAGAATCTACCCAGTGAGCCACAGACAGAAAACAGACTGATAAAGAAGCATCTTGGAGGCCCGGGAGGCAAGAGAAGAGCCGTGTTGGCCCCATGGGGTCCTGGAATGAGGGCTGAGGGGGGACTGGAAAAGCACCTGAGGAAACCAGGGCTGAAATCCCCGAATCAGGCAAGAGACGGAAACCTGTGGCTGCAAGGAGCCGAACGAACGCCGCGCAGAGCAGACCCAGAGAGAGTCACAGGCTCACAGGTTCATTGCTGCGGCCCCAGCGCGTCCACGTAGAGGGAGGCCTCGGGGGGCAGGGCAGCAGTGGGATCAGTGGCCTCGCAGGAGAGGCCAGAGGGCGCCCGGGGACAAGTGAGAGGCCAGCGGTCTGGGAGGATGCCAGCCTCGGAATCGCGTGCGCCGTCAGCTCGACCGAGATGCCAGGACACGCTGTAAACCATGTCTGAAAACTAAAACAAAAGAAGAACAGCCGGAGCGGAGCCGTGTGCTGCTCCGGAGAAACGCAGCCCAAAGGAGCCAGTTCCCCGCTGGGCCGCCAGAGGGAGGGGCAGCACACACGACCAGGCCCTGGAAGGAAGACACCCCCCCTCAGACTAGACGGGGAAACCGAGAGAGCCTGCTGCCCCTGGAAGGAAGACACCCACCCCGTGGACAGGCACCCTCAGGACGAAGTGGGGAGACGCTCAGATGGGGAAACCGAGAGAGCCTGCTGCCCGCAGCAGGCTAACAGTGAGACAGGGGCCAGAGTCCTCAAGCAGGAAGGAGACCGCACAGAAGGGAGGAGAAGGAGAGTCAGATGGGTGAAAGACAGGAAGTATAGTAAGTAGTACTTCTCATGAGCTTCAAAAATCCTATTTCAGGGGAATTCCCTGGCAGTCCAGGGCAGTCCCTGGACTGCAAGCTTTCACTGCCAGAGGCCCAGGATCAATCCCTAGCTGGGAACTAATATCCTGTAAGCTGCATGGCAAGGTAAACAAAAATAAAATAAAACTTAAAAATCCTATTTAATCATTGAAGCAAAACTTTAAAAAGCCATCAGATAACAGTACTCAACATAAGTAGAGAAAAGACGAAATACAACAATTACATTTAAAAAGTAGGGGAGGAAAAAGCCCTAGAAGGAAACAGGATCCACATTTCACACAAGTCGTGGAACGTTCTCCAAGAAACGGTGAAATGCTAACAGCGGTGACCAAGTCCACGTGGGGATACTGTGGCGCCTGAAGAGTCACAGAAGGAGCCACAGGAAGCAACACATTAAAAATCACTCTAAACAAACTAAGACGGAATGCTTAAAAATAAGCAAGTGCCGCTGGGATGCAAGGGAAACGGAAAAGGACATGAAACAGAGACAACAAAATGAAACGTCAGAACTTAAGCCCCAACGTGACGGTGTTCACCTCAGACGCAAGTGGTCTCAACACACCGACTGAGCCCCAACGTGACGGTGTTCACCTCAGACGCAAGTGGTCTCAACACACCGACTGAGACACAAAGACTTGCTGAGTTGATCACAAAAGCATCATCCAAAAACACGTGGTCCATAAGAAACTCGCTTCAGATACAACAGTACAAGAGGCTGAAAGCTGAAGGGAAGAGAAGGTGTACTGTGGGCTGCGTGAATAAAAAATAATCAGGAGGGACTATGTGTATCAATATCAGATAAAGTGAATTTCAGAGCAAGAAAGATTACTAGAAACAAAATGATACTAAATATGAATGCACCAAACAACAGAGCCCCAAACACATAAAGCAAAAGCTGACAGGGCTAAAAGGAGGAGCAGACAACGGGGTTACAACCGAGGTTTCCAACCACTCCCTCAACAGGTGGCTGAACTACAGCAAGAATTCAGAGAGACTGAACAACGTGCGAACAAACAGGAATGGCTGATACACGTGAGCACTCAACAATGATAAAAATACACATATTTTGTTTCCAAGCGACTCTGAAGCATTTACCAGATCATATCTGGGGCCAGAAGACAAACCTCAACAAATGAAAAAGAGCTGAAATCATACAAAGTGTGTGTTCTCTTGCCATGGTGGAATCAAACTAGAAATCAATAAAATAAAGACAACAAGAAAATCACCAAACACTTAGAAATTAAGCAACACATTTCTAAACAATCCACAGATCAAAGAGGAAGTATCAAAGGAAAAATCCTAAATGCATTTAACTGAATGAAAATAAAAATTCAAAATGTTTAAATAAGTGAGTGCAGCCAACAGCGCTATGAGAGAAATTTATAGCACTAAATACTTGTAGTAGAAAAGAAGAAAGGTTTCAAATCAATAATCTGAGTTCATACCAAGAACCTAGAAAAAGAAGAGCAGAATAAACCTAAAGCGAACAGAAGGGAAGAAATGATATTAAGGAGGGTAGAAAACAATGGACGCGAAACCGCAGACAGACAGCAACCCGTGAAACAAAGAGCTGGTTCTGAGAAAGGGCTACTGCAGAATCAAAGAGGGGCAATCACTGCAGACCTCAGACACCAAAGGGAGAGAAAGTACAACAAACGAGTCTACACTTATAAACTTGACGATTAAATGGAACGGACCGATTCCTCAAAAAACCCAACTAGCACATTCAACAACAGGAACAGATAATTCCAGCAGCCCTGTAACTATAAAGCAAACTGAATTTCTAATTCCAGAAAACTCTCAAAAAGGAACTCTCAAGACCCAGATGGTTTCACTGGAGAATTCTGCCAAACATTTAAGGAAGAATTAACAGCAATTTTATGCAATGTCTTCCAGAAAATAGCAAACAGAAGAGGAATGAACACCTCCCAAATAATTTTACAAGCCTAGTATTACTCTAATACCAAAAGCAGATAAAGAGAATAAAAAAGAAAACAACATGCCAGTATCTTTCATGACACAAAAGTCCTCCACAAAATACTAGCAAATTAGATGATGCAATGCATAGAAAGATTTATATACCATAACCAAGTAGAATTTATTCTAGATACGCAATGCTGGTTCAACTTTCAAAAATTAATCAATGTAATCCACCATATAAACTGGGTAAAGAAGAAAAGCCATACAATCATATCAGTAGGTACAGAAAAAGCATCTGACAAAATCCAACATGCACTCAAGACAGAACTTCCGAGCAACCCGGGAACTGATAAAGAATAACTACAAAAATCCCAGTTAGCATCACACTAAATGAAGAAAAGAATGAATGCTTTCCCTTTCAGATCAGGAAGAAGCAAGGACATCTACTCTTACCATCTTCATCAACAAAGCACTGGAAATTCTAGCCAGTGCAATAAGGCAAGAAAAAGAAAGAAAAAGCATACAGGTTAGAAAGGAAGAAATAAAGTGAATGCCCACAGCAATGAAGCTGGATCTGAGCCCAGGGGTGTGACGGCTGTCACTAAGCTCTGAGCCTGTGCTGCACAAGTTCCATGTCTTTGGGAAAAAGTGCTAAGCAGTATTTCGATAAACAAATGATCTGAAGCCAGAAAAACAAACTGCACTAAAGCACAGCATAAAGCATACCTGGCATGAGCACCAGCTCCCGCCTGGATGAGCGTGGGCAGGATGGCGATGAACAGCCCCAGCTGCACGTCCTGAGTCACCAGCATCCCCAGCAGCAATGCCCCATAGTCGATGTCGCCTGCTCGGGAAGACACCACTAAGAGTGTGTGGACTCGGGTTAGGCAACTCCAGCATCACTTGGAACACACGCCCACCTACCTTCCTTGTCACTGCGGGCGCTGCCCACGAGGAACTTGGATACCAGAGGTGTGCTCGACAAGGACAGGCAGGCAGAGATAAAGACGCTCTGGGTGGGTCTGATCTGCAGAAGGTGGCCCCAGACCAAGCCGAAGGCCACCATGAGCAGAGTCATGTAGCAGGGCCCCTGCAGGGAGATCTTCCACACCTGGGGGAGCACAGGGGCGTGCACACACCTCAGCGCCCACGGCCCCGAGGAGCATGTGCGTACATGCCTCAGAGCCTATGGCCCCAAGTAACACGTGCACACATGCCTCAGAGCACTTGCACGCACACCTCAGAGCCCACGGCCCCAAGGAGCACGTGCACACACGCCTCAGGACCCATGGCCCCAAGGACCACGTGTACATGCCTCAGCGCCCACGGCCCCAAGCAGCAGAAGCGCCCCTGCTCAGGAACCAGGTGGCCCTGTAGAAAGCGATTCTGCAGTAAACGCAGGGCACAACACCAGGAAACTGAGGTGCTCACACGTGACCCCTGAGCCCCGGGCACTGCTGAGGACTAAGCACGCCCCTCCCTCTCCGTGTGCACCCCATCCTCAGAACACAACTGGAGCCGAGGACCCAGGGCCCCTCTTCTAATGGAAACAGCGCCTGTCCCTGATCCTGGGGTCGGGGTTGGGACACACCGGGGCGGCCCAGGTGGCTTAAGGATAAACGACAAATCCAGGGCGCCCAACGGCAGAACAGAGATGTCCTCAGCCACAAGGCCCAGGAAGGAGCTCGCAGAGCCAGGCATCTCTGAACAGCCTCTCATCAGGCGTCTGGGAGAATTCACCCAAGCCTCGAGAGGGGCCTGCCCACAGTTACTAACACCTCAAAGCCCTACCAGTAATCTCCCACACGTACCCAGCACAGCGAGAGAACTATCAGCTCAGAGCCAACACGCCGAGCCTCCAGCCTGCCTACGAAGCCGTGGGGTGTGCCCCTGGTGCAGGTCAAGGGTCAGGGCCGCCAGGCGGGGAGCAGCCAGAGCTCAGTGGCGCTTGGGGATGTCGGAGCTGAGGGGCCGTCAGAGACCCCAGCTCACCCCAGACCCAAAGGCAGCCACTAGGGGCCAGTCCCTCCCAGGCTCCTGCCCCAACTCAGGACACACACTTGCCCTGTAAGCCCTGCTTTAGGCTGCAGCGACAGGTGCAAAACCCCCAGAGCATCACAAACGTCACCCCGACAAAGACAGGGGTGTCACGGTGGGCGACACCGCGCTCGTTCAACACTGAAGACCTGAGTGCAGGAAAGGGTGAATCTCAGCACTCTGGGGCCAGAGGACACCTGCGTCTCCCCAGTGTTCACGGCCTGGATGAGGACGCCAGTGACTAAGACGGCCAAGCCAGGGACACGTGGGGGCCAGACGCTGGCCCCCTCGCTCCCACCCTCAAGGCAACACCATCTGCTGTGAACGTCTGTAAACTGAACACACGTGAAAACCCAGGGACCTGGGAGCTGCCCTTCCTGCAGCCAGCAGCGTCCATCACCACCCCATCCTGTCCCCATCAGCTTTTTCCTCCTACGTGATGTGTCTGTTCAAACACAGAGTGGTTTTCATTAATTTACTTCTAATCTAACTCCGTTTCCATTCTGGAATACGCCAGCTTTCCAAGTAATCGTTCTAGGAGCCGAGCCACTTAGGGGAGCTGCGGCTTCCGCTAATTTAATGCTTATCGATACACATAGCCCTAAGCGTGCCTATTAATCTTTCAGGTACTTTCATCTCACAGTGACAGAGCAGTTAAGTCAAAATCTGCCACTCATTTAGGAATTAGAACCAGGAACTTCCCCTAGAGTAACACGCTGACTTTTCAATCCCTATGGTATTTTAGCCTCTGGCAGAGTTGGACCCTCCTGGTGGGACCCATAAGTTAGTAAGTCTGAACGTATCCCTTCTAAGACCTGGTCTGGAATTAGACACATAAAAGCTAATTCCACTTACTCGTTGTATTTTCACTTAAAAAAAATTTATCTTTCGAAATTTATGTTCCAAAAATAACATCAAACTATAACATCATATTCTACTCTGCTGGGCAAGCCACGAACGTGGACGCTGAGCACAGAGCGTGTTAGGCTGGGGGGGGACACCACCACAAGCACACGAGTGGACTCACCTTTCTTAGCTTCTCTGGGGAAAATTCTAAGCCAACGAGGAACAGAGTAAAGAACACACCAAATTCTCCTAACGTCTCCACCTGCACAATCGACTGAAAAACAAGAGAGTTTAAAACCATGTAATTCAACGCATTTAAGATATTCACAGAATCATCCTAACTCAGTGGGACTACCCCAAAAGCCCAGTAAAGAAAACAAAAAAGAAAAGCGAGCGATCTGGACTTCCTCTGCGTCTGAGATCTGGGCTTCCTGAGTGCGGTGCTTTTCTTCCTTTTTTCTCGATCAGCTGGAGGAATATTTGTATTTATTTTCTAGGAACCAGCTCACAAATTCATGTGTTTTCAAGCTCATTAACTGCCACTACATTTCTATTACTTCCTCCCACTGGCTTCCTGTGGGGACAGGGAGGCACTAACGCTGAGGTTGAAGCTTAACTGATAAGAGTCTCACGTTCCCTGGGTCTGGTGAGAGGGAGTGTGGAATCCTCCTGGGCCACGGCGGGCACCCCCACAGGCCCTAACAGACGGAAGCGTTCACCCCGTGTCCCTGCTCTACAGGAGAGAACGCTGCTTGTGTATTTGGTGCTATGCACATTGTTTACATTTGAGGTTTTCGTGGCGGCCACCAACTGGTCAGTTTTTCCAGTGTTTCCTGAACACGTGAAACTAGAGTCCAGGTGTTCGTGCGACAGTTGCTGCCCTGGCCCCACCGGGCACGTCCATGGTCCACAGGCCGTGAACAGCAGCAACCCGGCCGCTTCTGCCAGCATCTTCCTCCTTTCACTCTCAACCTTCAGTCATTTTATTTTGAGTCGACGTTGTTTACGCTTTTTCCCGACACCATCTACGAACCTGCGTCTTTTCATAGCGAAGTTTATTCCACGTATATTTGTTATAAGACATGTTTGCTCTTGCTTCTCTTATGTCTTCTGCTTTTCACACTTCTTTACTGCTACTATTTTTCCGCTTTTGAAAACTGGGCTCCAACCTGACTTTAAAGTAACATACTTAAACCTACACTTCTTGACTTAGAAACTGAAAGTCTATTAACTCCCTATCAGGAAAGATAAATACTGGGGTACAGTTAAGTACAATTACACTTTCTCCATTACCCACTCCCACTTTTGGCTAGTATGATCTTGGATTTTTATCTTGGTATCTTTATCTATTATAATTATATTATTTTTCCATGGTATAGGTAATTTATCAAGAACAATTTTCATAGTACCCAGTTGGATCTGATAGCCTTAATTCTTTGCTATTAAGAGAAAACGGAAAGGAAAATACGTCTGTGTCTCTACTGTTGGCAAGAGGGAGAAACAGGGCAGGAGGGGATTTTCCACCGACAGCCTTTATGCCGTCTCATCACACGAAAACTGCCACTTAAAAGCCAAGTCATGAATGAAACCAGGCTCCCAGGCGGCGGCCATGTACGTCTCCCCGCCGAGTCTGGGCTCTCGGCCGGCAGCACGGCCCTTCTCACCCGGCAGCCTGTCCACAGTCAGGACTGCTCAGCGTGAAGGCCTCCCACCTGGCCTGTGTGGTCTGCGGGGAGCCTGGGTTGAGGCGGGCAAGGCCGCAGGGCAGTGTCGGGCAGGGTGGGGACGGACATGCCCTCCCACGCCCTGCGTTAGGGGTCCCGCGGCAGGGGACCAGGATGCTGCTTCCTGGCTTTCTCTTTCCCTCGTGTCCACACTGTGCTTTCCTGAGAGAACACAAGGCCGGGGACTCTCTCCTCACTGCCAGAAGAGCTGCTCGTCGGCAAGCGGCCTCCACAGGAGCTGGCTGGGTCGCCCTATACGCCCCTGGCCGCACGACACCACGGCCTCATCACTGCTCAGCTCTCAGCCTCTCAGCGTGCAGAGTACTTAATCCAGCACTGCAGAGTACTTAATCCAGCACTGCGGAGTACTTAATCCAGCACTGCGGAGTACTTAATCCAGCACATCCAGCTCCTTCAGCGTCTGAGTAACCCAGTCCGCTGTAGTACTGCACAGAGAATCTCTAAAACAAGTATCATCTTACAGACGTGAACAGGGTCATCTTCTCTGGGCAACACGCTCACTCATTAACGAACACAACGATGTTCCTATACTTTAGAGATTTCCTACTAAATTCTAAAGGACATCTCTGATGAGCTTTATAAGAAACGGCCACCTTCCTTGATTTAAGCTCAGCAGGTCCTGCACAGCAGATTCTGTTCTGACCTTGATGCTGTTGAGTCCGGAGGGCCCCAGCAGCACGCCGCAGATGATGTAGCCGAACATGGTGGGCAGTCCGATGGTGGTGCAGAGCCAGCCACAAGGCAGGGAGAGCATCACGATGCTGACGAGGTCCTGCACGAGGGCGAGACGCTGGTCAGTGGGGGAAAGGGGGCCGCCAGCCATGGGGGACAGTGCCCTGCCTTCCCTGAAGGGGAGACGGAGGCAAGGAGGTGCGGCGTGGTTCGCGGCGCCTCCCAAGCATCCGGGGAGGAGCTGCGGCTCGCTCCCGGGGGGTTCTAACAACTACAGAACCAGAACACATGAATCCCATCACGGGGCAGGGGCGGGGGGCCCTGCTACCTTTATGAGGTGGTGGTCAGCCCGTGGGATGGTGGCATCCCGGGGACGCGTCAGGATGTACTGGTTGTTCTGGGAGTCGATGAGCATGCTCAGGCCCAGGTCCTCCTCCACCTCCCGCCTGCTGAGGTTCTGTTGAGGGTCAGCCTCCTCCTCCTCCACCCGCAGGACCGCCTCAAAATTGACCCCTCTGACCTTCAGGAAGGAACAATGTCATGTCACTGAAACCAGCCAGATGCGTTCAAATTCATGTATCCCACAGAGAGAGAGACAGGAACGCCTCCAGGATTCTGTCAGGCAGGAGGCAGATGGGCCACGAGGGGCAGGGGTGCGGGGGTGCAACGATGGCCAGACTCGGGGCCAAGCAGGGGGACCAGTGCACATCTGCGGGGCCACACAAGGCCCTTTCCGGGGCGCAGTGTTGCCCTTCTGCCTGTGTTTCCAGCCTGTGCCAACACACACGTGTGAGCCGGCGCAGCCGCACACCCCTGCAGGGAGCACGGCAGCCACTCACCGACTTATTGTCATCGAAGGCGTGCTCCTCGATCTCCAGCTCCAGACGGTCGGCCGCCCTCCGCACGTCCTCAAGGATCTCGTCCAGCAGGGACAGGCTCTGGTTTCGATGCTGCGTGTGTTTAAGGGCTTCAACTTGATGTTTTTCTGCTGCCAGAAGTTCCACATATTCTGTCTCCTCCTGTTCATGAGTGGGAAATGAAGAGTGATGCTTATTAAGAAGGGAACCCGCCCGCCTGCGCACGCGCCAGGAGCGAGCTCAGAGGTTCCCGGTCGCACACAGCAGGGAAGCACACAGGCAGGCAGGTCCCGGTCTGTGTCTCATAACAGACGGGCCACACCCGGGAGCTACACACCCCATCACCTTACTGCTGGCAGAAATACCCACTTGGGTGAAAAAAAGCTTAATCATTTGTATCCTCTCACTTTTAAAGCTTGTAATAATATAGCCTTTCCAGGAAGATCAATAATGATACTTTGTATATTTAAAGTGTCTGCCACATAATAGATGGCGTAAATGATAGCTTTAAAATGTTATATAAATATTACATCTGATACAATAGTTTCTTTTAATTTTAAAAGTATCCTTTATCAAAGTCCTTAATTCAAGTGTATACATTTGTTTAAAGCTACCTTAACACTTTAGTTTTCAGAGTGTGGGCCTTGAAGAAAATCAGCTTTTGCGCTAAAAGTTCTCATCAGAGACTTGAAACACGGCAGCAGCACAGGGGGCCTGCCTCCACGTGGGGTCACTGTAGAGCGCAAGCCGCTCTTCTCAGGACACAGGGATTTCCCACGGCAGGCGCGTGAGAGACCCAGCGAGCTCAGGTGTGGCCCTGCGCAGCGCGCTGGGCCGGATCACAGCCCTGGGCGCGCCCGCCCCAGCCCTGGACCTGCCTTGATGGCCGCCTCCCGCAGGGCCTCCAGGCGCTGCCGGCTGCTCTCCTTCATGTTGGCCACGTCCCTGTAGTCACCCTGGAGCGCTCTCTGGAGGCCATGCACGGCCTGGAAGACCGAGTTCTCGCTTTCATTCAGCTCTTTCTGGAAAATCTCAAGCGTGTGCACCCGGAACAGCTTCTCTTGGTCTGAGAGGCTGGTGTCCCTCTCCACCACTCTGATCGCGTCCTCCAGCTTGTTCAATACTGCAGCCTTCTGGCGCAGGAGCCCGGAGAGCCTCCTGCAGCCATCCAGGACCCACGGCCTCTTCTGCGGGACGGCCGCCCCCCGGCCACGGGGCAGCTCAACAGCGGGCCCCGCCACGCCCTCCTGCTCCGCGCCGCTCACCAGCAGCTGCAGGAATGGAAGCCACATCCAGAAGTGGCTCCTCCCCGGCACCTTCATGATCTAGCCTCAGGGACAGGGCCGGGCTGCCCAGGGACTCTGGCTATGATGAGCGGGCATTTCAGATACACGTGTTCAGCTGAAGAAGAGACGAACTGTCACATATAGTTGAAGGATGATTCATTGCTATTGAGATTAAAGTATTACATAATTACTAAAAGCTATCACTTTTCTGAGGAAAATGTTATTTTTCCTAGATGAATAGAAACACCTGAGTTATTTAAGGCATCTAGATTACAGTCAATACTGAATGTAGAGTATGGTGCCTGGAAGGTTACACCCGAATTTAAAGGCAATTTTTTAAGGGAAATTCAGCCTCATGTATGTACCACATCTACCATGTGCAAACAACACACACCAATCCCATTCAAGGCCCGGGGACGCTACCCGCTTCCCCATCACAGACGAGGGGCCGGGAACCAGCTCCAGGGGCCAGAGGCGGAGCTCAAGTGTCACGAGACGGCTTGGGCCACCGTCCACTTCCCTGAGCCACCTGGACCTCGGTCCGATTTCCAGCACGAGTCTACAGGTGCAAGCTAACAAAACGTCAAGGACAGAAAAGAAACAGTCATAAACCACAGCCACACTGGAGCGTTTTCCCTGCCGCAGACCAGGCCCCTCCACTTCCTCTCTCAGGGGGGCCTCAGGCAGAAGCCTACACCCCGCCTGTGGGGCAAGGGGCTGGACGGGGCCCAGGTGTCAGCACCGCCTGTGGGGTGAGGGGCTTGGGGCCCAGGTCTCAGCGCCACCTGTTGGGTGAGGGGCTGGATGGGGCCCAGGTCTCAGCACTGCCTGTGGGACACATGGGGCTGGACGGGGCCTGGGTCTCAGTGCCGCCTGTGGGGTGAGGGGCTTGGGGCCCAGGTCTCAGCACCACCTGTCGGGTGAAGGGCTGGACAGGGCCCGGGTCTTAGCGCTGCCTGTGGGGTGAGGGGCTGTGCCGCCTAGAAGAGGCCTGGTGGAAGCGCGGGTGGAGGCTGTGCAGGAGGCGAGCAGAAAGGATGGCCACAGAGGCAGGCGGGCACAGGAGAGGTGCAGATGCGGGACAGCAGAAGGCGACCCGACACCCCTGAGCCAGGCAGTGAGGCCCGAGCCCTACACCAGGGACAGCGCAAAGGCCCCTGTTTCCAGGACGCATGTGGTATTCTACAACGTGCAAATACTGTTCACTTCACTGGGAATCCCAGCTCCAATGAGTTTAATCTGGTTTCCCAGGCAAAGTAGATTAGACACAGCAAAAATAACAGCATGCATTTCTAAGAATTCCAAACAAACCAAGAACTCAGAGCCAACAGAGAGCTCACGAAGGCACAAGAGGTTGCTGCGGGGCTGTGGCCCGTGGTCGAGTGGGGCCGACTGTCCCAGGCAGACCCTGAAGAGGCCACCACTGAACAGGAGAGTGACCCACGTTCAGAATGACAGTTAGAAGTCACCCGCTGAAAACTGCACGCTGGCCCAGTATTCTGATGAAGTCAGGAATCTTTTCAGTATGCATTTAGACCCTCTGTGTCCCCACGTCTCCCAGAGGACCACAGACTCTGGACAGCTCACTTTCCAACAAGCCAGGATACACAACTAGGGCTGTTTGCATTACTGTTTCCCGCGCAGTTTCAGTACAGCTTTAAGTAAATGTTACCACCTTAAACAAACCAACCACTGACCAATCACAGTGATACCAGCAATATGTGCTGATCTGTTATTTTATTGACTCACATGCTAAGATTCTACTGTTTCGAGGGAAAGAAATCAAGCTCAACTTCAGATGTGCACACATTCAGTATTTTTCAAAACCGAGACACAAACTTCAGATGCTGAGTTAATGGCACAGACCTAGACACACACGTTTTCTCCAAAGATCACAGAAAGCAAATCTCTTATAGATTTCAAACTTCAGAAAAATAAACTGCTGCACAGAGAGTTCGGGAGTAACGCCCTTTGTCCACTGTGACAGCTCCTCCCGCAGACAAGTCCCTGCAGTAGGTTCTCCCTCCCCCAACACCCAAGGGGCGCAGTCATTTTAAGGAGAAACCTTTGAGAATTTCAGTCGTAGTCATAATGTCCACTGAAAAGAGCGTCTATCTTTTGATAGATGTCCATGAACATGAAGCTGAAATTCCTTACAGACCCTTAATATGTGAACCAGGACTTCCCTGGCGGTCCAGTGACTGATACTCTGTGCTCCCAGAGAAAAGGGCCTGGGTTCAATCCCTGACCACAGGGACTGGTCCCCACAGGCCACAGCTAAAGGTCTCAGGCTGCAACAAAGGCTGAAGCTCCCTCAAGCCACAGAGAGGACCCAGCGCGATCAAATAAATACTTTTTAAAAATATGAATCACTCCTTCTTCATAAACTTCTGATTTTACCTTCAAATTCAACTACCAAATCCTATGGACTACTAAATTGTAACATGTTTCTCTCCAGTAAATGGTGTCATTTTGTTATTGCTATTTTTTTAAATAAATGGCATATATTTTCCTTTTTAAAAAATTCTATTCACTTATTCGGCTGTCCCAGGTCTTAGTCGCAGCATGTGCGACCTAATTCACTGACCAAGGACGGAAGGTGGGTCCCCTGCGTTGGGAGCCTGGAGTCTTAGCCATTGGACCACCAGGGAAGCCCCTCTTACTGCCATTTTTAATTATTGAAAACAGACACTCTGGACTAGTTTTGGTCTTATAATGAATTCTTAAAATTCCCACACCCAGCTGAACCCCTGGCCCTACGTTGGGGGAGCGGGGCCTGACCTGGCACCAGAGCTCCAGGAGAGAATTCCAGAGCGAGCCTCCAGGGTCCAGCGGGATCAGGGTTAGCAGATGCAGAACCTCTGGAAAAAAGGAAGCAGGAGGGTTATTTGCAGTGGACGGTTTGTCATGAGCATTTTGGCCAGATTCTACCAGAGCGTCCAGGCAGAAAACAGCGGCAAAGAAGGAGGCAGAGACACCTGGGCGGGAGCGAGCTAACCCAACGGGACTTGCAGAGGATTTTACCCGAAAAGCCTATTTTACACTTTAACAAGTTAGATGATGTAAATTCTATTTGTTAAAAGATAAAGCACTTATAATCCTGTAAATACAACTTATGATTCCTTTCTAATCACTAAAAGAACTGGAAAATGAATTTAAAAAGCAAAACAGGAAGGACAGAAAATTCTTATGGACAATAATAAATTTTAAAATATGTAACGCTAATTAAACTGTGCAAAATCCAGTATTCTGGACAGGTACCAACCCAATCACTGGCACCTGTCCTGTGACTGGCAGCCACCCTCAACATCCCCTCCTCAGAGTAGCTCCCCGAAGTTGGGTTGGGAGCTGTCCCTGAGTCACGCGTTAACTGGGGGCCACGCTGTGCTTCCTTCTCAAGGGAGCTGGAGGCCGCGTGACCCCTGGACAAACACGTGTGAGCTCCCAGGTGAGGTCCCGCAGGAACCGGGGGTGCGGGGAGGGGGAGACTCCTCCGTACACCTGATCTGGCTGGGGTATGGGGGAAGGGGGGAGGGGGGAGGCGGCTGTGGACCTTCCAAGCCCGCTATGTCCACAGCCCCCGCCCGCGCTCCCATCGCGCCCTCCCCGTCCCGCATCTGCCCTGCATCCGCCGCCAGGTGTGCGGGCATGGAAAAGGCGCTCAGATGCAGCACGGTCCTCGGCACAAAGCCTGGGGGGGCGGAACCCCGAGAGTGGAGACAGTGCTCTGGGGAGGAAGCGGGGAGACCGGAGACTCTGGGAGGGAGGAGCCCAGACCCCGGGGAGGGAGGAACCCAGACCCCCCGTGGAGGGAGGAGCCCAGACCCCCGGGGAGAGGGAGCCCAGACCCCCCCGGAGAGGGAGGAACCCAGACCCCGCGTGGAGGGAGGAGCCCAGACCCCCGGGGAGAGGGAGCCCAGACCCCCCCGGAGAGGGAGGAGCCCAGGCCCCGGGGAGGGAGGAGCCCAGACCCCCGAGGGGGAGCCCAGACCCCCGGGGAGGGGGAGCCCAGACCCCCCGGGCGGGGGAGCCCAGACCCCCGGGCAGGGAGGGGAAGGGAGCCCTGAGGGCCGCACTAGACGCCGCGCCGAGCAGCGCTCACCCGGACGTTCCGGCCGCGGCGCGTCCTGGGTCCGGCTCTCCGGAGGGGAGGACACGGAGGCGACTTCTCCGCATCCCTTCCCAGGCGGCAGGGCCGCCCCCGGGGCGGGGCCCAGGTCAGGCGCCCAGAGGGCCCGCTCTGCCCGCCGTCTCCCGAACGCGCTCGGCGCCGACGCGGCCGAGACGGCGTCCCGGCTCCTTTAAGGAGGCGGGGCGCGGTGTCCCCGGCCCGGAGCGGGGCGGCGCGGGGCACGCCGGGAGTCGGAGGCCGAGCGCGGCCTGGGTCCCGGCGGCCCCCGGGCGGCGCGGGGCACGCCGGGAGTCGGAGTCCTGTGTCCCCGGACGTTGTCCGGGCTGAGGCCCAGGCGGGGACGGCGCGGGTGGCTCGGCGGGCGCGAACAGGGGCGCTGTGGGGCGAGGGTAGGTGGCGCGGGGGTCGCCGGCGGGGGCAGCACCGGGTCGGAGACCGGCGGCGGTGCCCGGGGCGGGGGTCAGCGACGGAGGGGCTTCTGGAGCCTTCGGGTTGTGCTCTGAGGCGTCGTGGAGGCGCGGTAACGGAGGAGTCCCTTGTGCGGCAAGCGGGTCCCGGGCCGACGAGACAGACGCGGGTCCGGTGACGCTGGGGCCGAGGCCCGGCAGAGGCAGGCCGGGGCGCGGGGCCCCAGCCCCTTCTCCGCGGTCGGGGCCGGGCCGGGAGCCGTGTGGCGGCGTCAGACGCTGAGCCCGTGGACGCTCAGCCGCGGCTCCTCGATGCGAGCTGAGCGCTCTGCCGTGGGTGGGGCGGGGGGCGTCCAGAGGTGCGGGAGGGGCAGACCGGGTGCCCTGAGGAGTCAGAAGGCGGCCAGGGAGAGGACGCAGCCGGCCGCGCTGGGGCAGCCTTCGCCGTCCTGGCAGCGGGGTCCTGGGGAGAGGCCTCCGGGCAGGAGAGGGGGTCCAGGAGGGAGGTGCAGGGGCAGCGGCGGCGTGAGGACCCCTCCCGGTGGGGAGAGCCGCCGCGCAGGAGGCCGGTCAGAGCCGGGAGGGGTCCAGCAGGTCCAGAAAGCAGAGACCGCGCCCCAGCTCCCCGAGGGAAGGGGCTGCGTGGGCAGGAGCCTGGCCTTCTGAAGAGGTTGGAGGCGGGAGAGTGAAGGGGGCACTTGGGTCTGACTCCTTGCCGCATCCCCCCCCCCCCCCCCGACCTGCTGAACCCAGAACCATCAGGGTGACTCAGCTTACACCGTTAACTGGGTCAGCCCCTTGGAAGCGACCCTAAGAGGAGATTTTGTTGTTGTATTCGGTGTCTCTGGAAGGGTATTTTAAGGGCGTATCTTCATTCGATATATGGTCAGTCTTGATGTCCACATCACAGAAGTGGTTCTTCACAAGGTCACAGTTTAAAAGGCTTGAGACCTTTTCCAGAGGTTAGAGAATTTATCTGATGTTTCTCCTAGGTTATCCACATTTTTAATGAAAATTTTGGGCATTTTAAGAGAGTAAGACAATGAAATGTAGGGAAAGCCCACCCACTTCCCTTAAAAGCCGTGGATAATAGTTTAATTTCCTTGGCATGGTGAGCCTTAGTGAAGTCCATCAGAGCTTGAAGTGTAGGCTGTGGTCCTGCCAATTTATGAACCTTTATTAATTTATTTTTTAGGCATGACCTCCAAATGGCCCAGCTCCTCCTGGCACCAAAACTGAAGAAAGTGGTGACATGAACTGTCCCCTCTGTACTTTGCTTTGGCAACTGAGAAGCTCAAAGCTTAATTTTCAGCTTTCAGCTCATATATATGGTATGCGTGTCTGTATCTTATCTCTGGGTTTTTTAGTCTATTTTCCTCCTCCTAATTTCTTCATCTACATCTTGTTTTCCAGTTACACGTTTTTGTAAGTTACAACTTATTCTGTGTGCTTCTGTAAACTATGTCATCATTTTTTGAACAAAACTGAGTATAAATCCTTTTAAAAGTAAAATTTTCCCCTTTGTCATATTGTTTTTTATAAAGTATTAGCATCTAGTAGATGGGTCTGGTTTTGTTTAGGGGGGACACTTTGTCCACACCATGCAGCACGTGGGATCTTAGTTCCCCGGCCAGGGATCAAACCTGTGCCCCCTGCAGTGGAAGCGTGCTGTCTTGGTCGCTGGACTGTCAGGGAAGGCCCTGGCGTCTGTTTTGATTTACAGCCTTGGTGAATCACTGTCATTTCTGCTGTCGTTTTCATCAGGTTACCTTCAATAAATAAAACCTTAACCATTCCGGTATCTGGAAGCATCGAAATACTATTTGGTTTCATCATGTGCTGTATATAGTGCAGTTACAGGGCAGTTTTGGTATTCACTACCCATCCACAGCCTCTGCCCTATTTTTCCATTTTATTTCTGTCACATGTACATGAACTTCTCATTATTAGTATCTTTCCTTAATCATCACAGGCTTTTTGTGCCTGCTTTTGAAACTTTTATAAGTTACTTTTCACACAATTTTTTGTTACCTGTGTGTGTTTTCATCAGTGTTCTGCTAATTTTAGACAGAGGAGGACTTAAAATAATGTTTCTAAATCTCAAGGGCCTTCTCCTGGTCATTAGGGCCTGAAATTAATTGAAGCTGAGGAGGACCCACAGATGGGCTGTGATGTTATGGTCAGACCTCGGGTTACTCTCTAGACTCACTTCATCAGATGGTACATGTGTGTTATAAAGGGGGATTTCACTGAGACTCGGGAAAAAAGCAGCATCCTACTTCCTGCAAAGGGAACCAGATAAAGATCAAAATGTATTTTGCATAGAATACTGATATTTCTAATCTGGGGGAGTTTAGACATTCCACATTTGTTACTATATAGATACTGTCGTTTGAATTTTCAGAAGGCTGTCCAGTGTTTTTATCCGATGGGCAACAAAGCTTTGTATTTCTGTAGTTCTGAAGTGCAGTCCGGTCACCCAGGAGAAGTTAAGTCCAGATACAATGTAGATGCTGGTGATAGAGCCGTAACAGCTCTCTGGGCTGGCCTCATTGGCTTTCCTGCCTCTTTCGCTTCCCAGAGCATAAACTTAAATCATCTCAAAAGGACAAGGTCCGCCAGTTCATGGCATTTACTCAGGCTGGCAAGAGAAGTGCCACCCACTGCTTAGAGCAGAGCAAGTAGACACCAGACCTGGCCACAGACAGCTGCTCCCAGCACCCAAGCTTGTTCACAGGGAATCCACGAGAACCTCCGTGGACAGGAAGAAGCTGGAGCGGCTGTATAACAGGTACCAAGGTAAGGGCACCAAGGCGCCGCACGTCCAGGCGCAGGGGTG
The DNA here is from genome assembly GCF_055505025.1 of Bos grunniens. NCBI lineage: Eukaryota > Metazoa > Chordata > Mammalia > Artiodactyla > Bovidae > Bos > Bos grunniens. Next base: position 93,026,726 of record NC_141176.1, on the reverse strand, counting down.
GTGCTGGGAGTTTCCCATGCCGTGTCCCAAGGCCTCTGACCATGTGCCGTGTTAGGAGCACAGTCCCCTCCCTTGCTGATGGTCAGCTATACGGTTTAGTTAGTTTAATCGGAACGTGGCTCCTGATGGCTCAAGGCTGGGGTGGGACAAGGCGCACAGAGTCTAAAGGCTGATGGGCAGCGAGCCCTCCTATACGCGGCCTGGGTCAGCTGTGGGGAGTCACTGGTGGGAGGCTTGGTGTCCAGGCCAGGGGGCTACGCCCGCTACGAGAGTACTTTTCCCCAGCACTTCCACTGGGCAGGAGTACCTGGTGAGAAGGCTGCTTGAGAACTATTCCACATCATCCGAGTAGTTCTGACAGGAGCTGCAGGTCACCCTGCCCTCCACGGTTGGTAGTGCCAGAGTCCTGCAACAGTGCCATGGCAGAAGCTTCTGGAAGAGCTCTTGGCAGAGAAACCTTGTGTTGTCATTTGGAGACAGTGGTTATTTTTATTGAGATCTAGATTAAAAAAAATCAACCAAAAATGGCATTCTTTTTTTTTTTTTTAATCTTAGTTCAGAAACCTTCTGTGGTTAAAAAAAACAGGTTTGTATTTGTAGTTCTCCAAAAAGGAACATTGTTTTCTGTGTGCTTTAGATTTTTTGGCTAAGTTAATTACTGAGCTGATTTTGTAAGTTCTACGCCCTGCAGATTTTTTAAGTTATTCATATATGTGCAACTGCCTTTGCAAAAATATTTTTGTATGAAAGTTATCTTTATCCTTTAGTTCAAGATTTAGGCCCTAAAAATAAATATATAGAGACTGTTGACAAACATCTGTCCTTACAGAATGTGTACACGTGAACAGGTGTTCCAAGCTACTGTAGCACACCCAGAGACGACGCACGTGACATTTGTCAGGATGGCTGTTAGGTGAGGGCACGTAGACCCAGTGTCCCGCCCTCCTGACCATGTACCGTGCTAGGAGCACGGGCTTGAGTTGGAGTGTGGTGAGCCCCTCTGTGCCATGAGCCCGCTCTCACAACCTGGGAGCGTAGAGTTGGAGGGCCTTGGTGACTGCTGGAGCGGTGGGGCCAGCGGTCTCCTTGGGTGACGACGTACGTTAGAGGTGGTGCTGAGCACTGAGGAGTCTGACCTTGTGTGGTGAAGCGTCTGCTACACTTGACCTTGCTCTGAGTGAAGTGCCACGGCCTGCTCTGGTGCCTCCCGCAGCACCAGGCAGGTCGGGAGGCCGGTGACCTCGCAGGGCCTCACCCGTGTGCTCTTGCTGATGCTTTAGTGGGCTTCACTGTTTGATTTTCCCATGGAAATTTGCTAACTTCTTTAGTTTTATTTCTAAACTAGAAATTAGGGGAGGGGTAAGCCAGAATTTCTCAGCTGTTAAATGTGGGTGTATAAACTAAATGACCAAAAAACAAGTGTTGTGCAGTGGTATTAGCACTATAACAAATGAAATCCCGGCCCGAAATAAAAATTATTAAAAAAAAAAAAAAAAACACGAAATCCCTTTTGAAAAATACATTATCTTTCTTTCGCCGTGACAAGGTGGAATACTTCACCATGCAGTGTTTTTCATAGCAGTTTGCCTTTGGGCAGGCTAAAATTCTGTAAACTTGAATTTTTATTTTACTCTAGGGAAATCAAAATTTTTATTCATGGTGACATTTTCAGAGAAGTTTCAGTGATTTTTTTTCCCCCCCTGAAAACCCAGAAACCTAGATTTTAAAAATAGGAGTATTTTCTGGATAAATTATTATCTGTTACTATTTCTTTCATATATACTTGAAAATTGCAGTGCATTCATCAATTGATGTATTAAAAATACATTCATTCCACCCATTTTAGTAATACTTTTGAAAATATCCAAGTTTTTAACTTATTTTTCCCTTAATTTTAACTGTAGACCCACAAGATGAAAATAAAATTGGAATTGATGGGATTCAACAGTTTTGTGATGATTTAAGCCTAGATCCTGCCAGTATCACAGTTTTGGTTATCACGTGGAAATTCAGGGCTGCAACTCAATGTGAATTTAGCAAAAAGGAATTTGTAGACGGCATGACAGAACTTGGGTAAGTAAACTGGTCTCAGTTTAAACTTTTTCAGAAAGGAAAGTATTTTCAATGTTATTTTTCAGTGACCTGTAAATTTCATATCAATCTGTGTCCTTTGTATATTTTACAAATTTCTTGTGCATTTGTACTATTAAACCTTTAGTTTTCTTTTAAATTCCAATTAAGGTTTTGTTCAGTATTTTTATTCAGATTAATTCCTTTTGTTACACTTTCTCCTTTTTAATGTTTTCCTTCCAGTTTTGAGTTATCATAAACATCCAGGTGTTTTTGTTTGTTTTCAGCCATTTATTTCATAACACTGTGCACTAAATGCATAATTTGCTGTGTTGCTGCATTAAGCGTTAATAAAATGCCATTCTGTCTTTTGCGTGTATAACTTCTCTGCTCTACCTATAGTCGGAGTAAAAGGTTCGTTAATACCTTAAGATGTTTCTTACTTATTAGGTGAGTCAGAGAAGTACATGAAAGCACATAGCATAAATAGCTTTTAACCATTAAGCTCACTGCACTGTTTGATGAAGTGTGTAGAAGCCGACCTGCTGACTTGCTGACACTCTGAGGTCTCAGTGTTGACAACTTAAACTCACTTATTTTTAGCTCCCAAAGGAGCTCGAAAGCCTTAGGTAAACATGTTCTAAGGCTGTGCAGACAGGGTGCTTGTTTTCACTAAAACAAGAGGAGTCTGTCAAGATAAGTTCTATGACACTTTATTTCTAATATCTTACCACATTCCAGGTAGTTGAATAAAACCAATTTAAAACCAACCGAACAGGTATCTTTATAACAGTGTTGTAAGCGCACTTGTGTTGATATTCTTTGCACCTGGGAAAGCCTAGAAGAAGCTGCAGTGATCTTAGAACCGGCTGCTGCTGCTGCTGCTGCTGAGTCGCTTCAGTCGTGTCCGACTCCATGCGACCCCATAGACGGCAGCCCACCAGGCTCCCCCGTCCTGGGATTCTCCAGGCAAGAACACTGGAGTGGGTCGCCATTTCCTTCTCCAATGCAGGAAAGTGAAAAGTCAAAGTGAAGTCGCTCAGTCGTGCCCGACTCTTAGCGACCCCATGGGCTGCAGCCTACTGGGCTCCTCTGTGCATGGGATTTTCCAGGCAAGAGTGCCGGAAAGACCGGTTAAAAGAGCACTCCATGACTGCTGGGCCACAGTTACCCCACCTGTTAAAATCGCCCCAAAATAGAAGCTTTTGGAAATAAGTGCTTCTTACAGAGACAATTAATGGTATTTCTTAGACATTGCCTAGGAATATATCGTACAAATAAAATTTTTAAATTCCTATTAGCCTATGAAGTGTCATAACTTTACATACATATATTAAAGATTTTGTGCATGGATCTTCCCAAAATGTTTTTAGATCATCTCACACCCTGTTATCTGGAGTTTACAGAATATAATTAAGGTCACAAGTTAGTGATGGTCAGTGGCTTGCTCTCTCTCCACACCTCATGGGGCAGTTAAAGGTGAAAGTACCATTTAAAATATTCAACAAAAGTTTTATGAATGTATTAGTGAACTATGCTGTGGAGAATAACCTGTGCTTCTAGGGACGTGAAGGACTATTTGCCTCTAAATAGTGCTGAGCTCTAGAAATACTCTGGCTTCTGTATCTGCTCTGTTATGATTTCCTCACACTTTTCCTGGCTGTTGACTCCTGACTGTGGTTAGAATACCTGCCTTTAACAGTTAATTCTACACCTTTTCTTTGGGTGCTTGAGGATTCTTAGATAAACTGAATAAACTTTATGAAATACCTTGACATTTTTAAAAACAAAAAATTGTGTGTGGGTCTTCCCTGCTGTACCCATGGGTCTTTTTATCTGTCTTTAACCCAGCACCACATATTCTTAATTGTTGTAGCTTTAGAATGAGTCTTGATGAGTTAGTACAGTCTTCCCACATGGTTCATCTACTGCAAGATTGTTAGTGTTTATTACTTCCGTGGGGGTAAGAAGAGTCTTCAACAAATGGTGCCGACACAACTGGGCAGACATGAGAGCCTTAGCCTCAGTCCCTCCTTCATACCATCCTGGGGGTCAGCTGGGGCGGACTGGGGCCCCTGCAAGACACAGACCACACAGTTTTAGACAGATTAAGAAACTATAACCTCGGGTTAAGCTTTTGCAGAAAAGACAGAAAAACTACTAACCATAAATGAAAAAAGTGGTAAGTTGGACTTGATCAAAGTTAAAAACAGCATCAAAAGATGCTGTTGGGAAAATGAAAAAGATGAAACAGTGGGAAAAAATATTTGTTCTCTCTTTGTATATGTTATAATCACTATAAAAACATAAAATTCAATCTGAAAGAATCCAAGAAAAAAAAGGACAAAAGAAAAATTAACTTATGGTGGGACAGATAGCAAGCCCATGATAAAATAGAGGGTTTAAGCTAAAAATGTTTGCATTTACATAATCACATTAAATGTAAGTGAACTAAATGCTAGGTGGGTTTTTAAAAGCCAGCTACTGTATATACTGTTTGCAGTAGATAAAACTGAGACATAAGGGCACAGAACAGTTTGAGGGACAGAGTCTAAAGTAGTGTTCGAGCAGGAACCAAAAATAGGCTGGTGTGGCTGTTAATGTGTTAGAACAAGCTTTAACGCAGAAAGTAATTCTACAAATAATGAAAGACATTTTCTTTTTTTTTTGGTGGTGGAAAAAGAAAAGGTGCTTTTACTCAGGAGGCCAGCAACCTGGGAAGATGGTGGACTGGTGTCCTCAGACCACCTCTGAGTTGCTGGTTAGGGGACAGAAAATTGAAAGTGGGGTGCCAGTCAGCTCCAGCCACCCTCTGGAGGCTTGCCCTGCAGTGGTCAGGACATGTCGTCTCCATGGTCTTCTGCCTCTGCCATCTAAGGCCCTGGAGTCCTGAGGATATACATCCTGTGAGTTCCCGGCTCCCCAGCTGCAGCCCAAGGCAGGCAGAGCAGGATGGTATTAGCACCTGGATCACATTCCCTGAAGACCTCATATGATGTCTCAACTAGAGACATTTTGACACAGAGAAACCAACCGGCGTGTAGATGAGTGAGACAGCAAGGAGGGAAGGTCGTGTGTAAGTGAATTAAAGAGCGAGGAGAAGAGGGAAGAGTGGAGGCAGGAGGAATCTGAAGACCATCTCTTAATGATAAAAGGTTTATCTTACCAGGACAGTACAGTTTATTTAAAGCAGAAATCAAAACTCTAAAGAAAATGATAGACATCTGCCAGCACAGTGGGGAATACATCTTCCCATCTTCTCACACACATCTTACCAACTGGTAGACTAAGTGGATGAAAAATCAGTAGTGAATAGAAGATTCGGAAAAGGAAATCGAACACTGCCCTTGATGTTGAGGAATACGTATTCTTTTCAAAAAGAACACTTAGGAATATTGACATAAACAGGGCATAAGGTAAGATGCCAGTGTCCCAGAGTTGAAGTGATACAGCGTGTTTCCTGGCCACAATAACAAAAAAGAGAGCTAGCTAGGTTGAAATCTGTGTGGATACTGGACCTCTGAATAACCCTTGGGTTGAGAAAGAAGTTACGACAGAAATTAGAAAGCATTTTGAGTGATGAAACTATGAGAACACGTGGGAGTCAGCCTCTGAGATGCATATTTTAGAAAGCTGAAACTCAGGAAGGAAAGCATCCATCTCAGCAAGTAGAGAAAAGAACAGGAGATTGAACTCAGAGTGCAGACACAGGGAATTACAATTTTAAACAGGCAGTAATTTAATGATATTTTTTAAAAGCTATAAGTAGAAATGATTCATAAAGCCAAAACCTTGGTATTTGAGAAGACCAGTAAAGTAATGAATGCCACATAAGCCATATAGAAAGAAAGGGGACGTCACTATAGACCCTGCAGATAAATGAGACTGTATTACGAACAACCTTATAAATTTGAAAAATGAAATACAGCAGTTCTTTAAAAAATGACAACTTACTGAAATGGGAATGTGAAGACATAGTTCCGTAAATCTTAGAGAGTCAGAACCCATAATTTAAAATCTTTTCAAGGAGAAAACTCATGGCCATGATTGGTTCACTGGCACATCTTACCCAACTTTTAATAAAGAGAATAACATCAGTTTCACACCAGAGAAGAGTAAGGAAAAAAACACTCCTAGCACGTTTTGAGGCCAGCATAGCTTCAATAGTAAGACCTAGAAAGGACATGTTGAAAAGGGAAAATTATAAGCCTCTCTCAGTCATAAGAATCAAAAGACACATATGATGAACAGAAGATGCAAAAATCCTAACCAGATTTTCAGCAAAATAAATCAAGCCTCCAAAACGAGTCAACCAAAAGTCAGGATAAATTGTGATGACAGTTCATTGTAGTCCAGGAATGCAAGATCTGTTTAACATTACAAAGTCAACTAATGTAATTTATTGTAGTAACAGAAAAGGGAGGACTGGCTGTTTTATCAGTGTGTAACATGGCACTTGCAGTAATTAGCAGTACATGGAGTGGGGCAGGATGAGAGCCAGGAAACCTGGGTTTCCAGAACACTTGATTTATGGCAGAGGTAGCCTTTTAGAGATGTGGAGAAGGAATGGCTTTTCACAAAAGGGTCCTGAGGGAACTGGCTAGTTGTATGGGAAAAGTCGTATGGCTTCCCTGGTGGCTCACATGGTAAAGAATTCGCCTGTAATGCAGGAGATCCAGGTTCAATTCCTTGGTTGGGAAGATCTCCTGGAGAAGGAAGTGGCCACCCACTCCAGTATTCTTGCTTAGAGAATTCCATGGACAGAGGAGCCTGGCGGGCTGTAAGCAATGCGATCACAAAGAGCTGGACACGACTGAGCGACTAACAGTTTCGTGGGAGAAGGTTCGTCTTGGTCTCTGCCTCAGACTGTACATATAGTCAGTTCAGTGAGTTGTAGATATCAGGGCAAAAGGCTGCAGGCAGAGAATACCTACAGCCGTACAGTAGCACAGGTGGTAAAACGCCATCAGAAACCACCTCAGAGAAGATTAGTGAGTAAATTGTGCTGCCCTGAAATCAGAACTTCTGACCAGAAATAGCACCAGGAGGCATCACGCGGGGAAGGAGGGGCAGGGGCCGTGAGACACTCTGCTGACATGAGAATCCCCACAAAACAATAAAAAGATGACCTGGTTGAGAACGGACAGGAGACATGACCACGCCCTTCATAGAGGATGCTTTCCAAGGGGCCAGTGAAGATACAAGCAGGTACTCAGCCTCACTCACGGGGTGGGGTAGGGGGCTGCAAATTAGGAGCACATCAAACTAGGCCCTCCCAGGTCCTCTTCTGGGACAGCTGCCACGTGTCGCCGGTGGGCAGTCACCCTGGAGAAGGGTTTGACAAGAATTTTGGACTCGCGGGTGGGTGTCTGCCTCACACATTCACTTGTGTGCCAGGATACACATACGGGAACCTTTAGCATTCTTCATGACCAGAAAACTAGAAACAGCCAAAATGCTAACCTGTAGCACAGTGGCGTTGCGGTGTGACTGCGGTGGCTGAGACGGCGGAGATGAACCACCAGAGCCCACGTGTCACACGGGTGAGCTTCGCACACACAACGTTGACACAGAAACCCAGACACAAAGTATAACTCGGGAGTTCCCATTTGTTAACTGCAAAGCAGGGATAACTGATTGGTCCGCCAAGGAGCGCTGTGCTGTGATGGAGGCGGAGAAGAGCAGGGATGACAGCCTGGAGGAGGAGGGCAGTGGTGGGCGGGGCTGGGGTGCCGCTCACCCGCCAGACACCGAGCTCCACGCGGGCTCGGGGACCTGCCACACTGGGGCACGAGGGTCAGTGACGTGTGGCTCTCAGCCTCCTCCTTGTCGTGCAGTCAAACGACAGATTTTATGTTTCGTTGTTCTGAATCCTGCTTTAGTGAGGGCTTTTAATTATTCCTGAAGGGTGTTAGCTTTTTGGAGGAAAATCCAGTTTTAAAGCGATAGAGTGCTTTTCCTGTGTTGGCTGTTCTAAGTCCAGCCCACTGTAATGAAGCATGCCCTGGACACTGACCTGAGTCTGCAGGCCTGTCTCCTCCGGGATGGTACAGGCTGCAGGTTGGCTCAGCTCTGCCCTCAGCAAGGGCCCAGGTCTTCCCGCCCTGTCTCCATCACGCCCAGACACGGGGCTTATCCCTGGCTGTATTCCAGCCCACACAGCGAGGAGAGCCTTGCAGCTTCTGTGGGTTTTTTTCTTTACTTTTAATGACATCTCTGTGTGCGTGGTAAGTCGCTTCATTTATGTCCAATTCTTTGTGACCCCAATGGGCCAGGCTCCTCTGTCCCTTAGATTCTCCAGGCAAGAACACTGGAGTGGGCTTCCATTTCCTCCTCCAGGGGATCTTCCCGACCCAGGGATCGAACTTGGATCTCCTGTATCTCCTCTGCTGACAGGTGGGTTCTTTAACCACTGCACCCCCTGGGAAGCCCAGTGGCCTCTCTTCTAAGATGCAGTCCATGTGCCATATAAATCAGTGGGTTTGGTTCACAGAACGTGGGGTTATCACCACAAACAGGGCTAGCCCTTTCTAGCCCTTGTAGCCAGAACAGGGACCTTAGCTCCGCCCTTCGGCCCGAGCCTCAGGCCGCATCGGAGCGCGGGGAGGCTGGAGCCCTGTCCGCCACCCGCGACGCCCACGTGAGGCTCTGTTCCTGTCCCAGGTGTGACAGCACAGAGCAGCTGAGAGCCCTACTGCCTGGACTGGAGCAGGAGCTGAAGGACGCGGTGAAGTTCAAGGCCCTTTAACAGTTCACCTTCGCCTTTGCTAGGAGCCCGGGGCAGAAAGGGCTAGGTGAGTATACCTGCCAGATGCCAGGCAGCTCGAGAGGCCACGGGCGTGGCCAGCAGGGCTCCGGGCGGGCCCCTCCTCTGGGGTCCCCACTGAGGGCGCCCCTTGCCGCTGGGACAGTCCCACGTGCTCCAGCCCCTCAGCCTGCAGTCACTCCTGACGTGTGGAGCCAAAAATACGATTTTAAATGTGGAGTAATTTTCAGATGCTCTGCATTCTCTCCTGTTGATGTGTAATTGTCTAATGGGTTAGAGACGCGGGCAGGTGACGTTAACCTCGTCCTGGGCTGGGGATTTAATGTTAACTTACTTAAACTAATTCTGATGTGTGTTGGATTATATTTTTCTTCTTCTTTCAGAGATGTATGATTTTGCCAAAATGTTACTTGTGCATTACCGTATGTGGTATATACAGAAAATCTTTAGCTTGTATTTCCGGTTTGAGGTTTTGGTTTATTTGAGGATTATAAAATCCACTTATTTCTGTTGCCATATCACAGAGAACCTCAAACTCAGGGTTTCAAGCAGCCATCATTTTTATGGCGTATGATCCTTTGGCTCAAGGCTCTGCAGGGCTCCGCCGGGCAGCCCTCTGTGCCACACGGGTCGGCTCAGACGCTTAGCAGTGTTCCAGCTGCCGCTGGACACCGCCCGCCCTGGCTGACCGGGGCTCCCCTGCAGGGCGGTGATCCCGCCGGAAGGCTGCAGGGCTGCAGGCAGGGGAGATGGGAGCTGCCTGGAAGGCCTACAGCATTGGTTCCATCTGAAGTCACCGCATTTGCCATGCTTTTAAAATTCCACTGTAACTTCTAAGAGGTTGTAAATTAGTCCAAGTTAATCACCTGTTTTAAAGTTTTATAAATTTACTTGCTTTGGTCATGAAGTTCAGTGTGAGGAGAAGTATTTTGAAGCACTTTTGCAGCATGGAGCCCAGCATAGTCTCTATTTTAAGTAGCTTTGCCTGAGTATCAGGCAGCAGAAAAGGAGAAATTTATAGTTTATCCTGTAATTCCTTTACTGAGAGAGAAAAAAAAATCATCATCTACTTTATACCTATAGACAAATGAGATGTTTATCAGAAATCAGTCACTGAAGAATTGGAACAGTTACTGATTTCGTGTCTGTGCTTCATGAGACTCATTGAGAGAACATAAAATCATATTAAAGGGAACAACAGCCTCTTCAGGAAAATTATTACATACCTGGACACTTCACAGACATCACACTTTATTTTAGAAGGTTTTTTGAGGGTTTTTTAAAAAAGATACAAAGCCAGATGAGTATAGGGGAGCAGAAGGGAGGCTTGAGGTGGGAGGGCAGCAACCCCAGAACCGATCCCTGTTGTTCTATCAAAGAAGCGGGTACAACATTGTAAAGCAACTGTTAATTGCTTTTGTTGCTTGTGACTCGGTTGCGTCTGACTCTTTGCAACTCCATGGACTGCAGCATTCCAGGCTTCCCTGTCCTTCACTATCTCCCAAAGCAACTGTACTTCACTTAAAAAAAAAAAGAGTAATTTTACAGCTGTGAACCCCAGATGGAACAATTGATTTTACAGTTTCCAAAGTTTATGACATTGTCTGTCTTCTGAAGGGTTAAATATAATTTAAAGAGGTTGATTCAGGTGTTCCTATAATTCCTAAAAAAGTGTAGACAGCAGTGGAAAGGGGTGGAAAAACAGCCTACAGGTCAAGGCTTCATCCCCTTCAGACCTGTGTGCCTGTTGTGTGTGGCAAGAGGGGCACATGCCGTTTGGTGGTTGTTCCTTAGCCTAGCGCTGTTTCACTGCTCAGTCGTCCGACTCTGCCACCCCACGGACTGTACCTCGCCAGGATCCTCTGTGCATGAGATTTTCCAGGCAAGAAAACTAGAGTGGGTTGCCATTTCCTCCTCTTTAGCCTAGTTAAAGTCACTCAGTCGTGTCCGACTCTTTGTGACCCCAGGGACTATTCAGTCCATGCAGTTCTCCAGGCCAGAACACTGGAGTGGGTAGCCGTCCCCTCCTCCAGGGCATCTTCTGACCCAGGGACCAAACGGGTTTCCTGCACTGCAGGCGGATTCTTTACCAGCCACTAGGGACGCCCCCTAGTAGAGGAGGTGATTAACACTCCTTGACGCTTTGCTTTAATGTGAGATACTTGGCATGGCTTATACTGGCTAGAGTCTGTAATCAGCTGGCTTTGAGAAATCATAATTTTTGAGGAAGTAAAGTTTCATGATTATTAACTAATTTTTCCATCAGCCCAAAGATTCTTTTTTGACAGAATGATCATCTTTATGATCTAATTCTAAATGGAGCATCACAGACATAAATTTTACTTAGGAACATCTTATAATCATTTTCTTACTCAGGAGGTAGGGTTTTTCAGAGGTTATTAGAAAGAAAATAGCTGCTCTGATGATTCCTTTCATGGTCGTAGATTTTGTTCTTGATCTCAGCTCTCAAGTCTATCACTTGGAGTGTTGCGGTTGTTTTGCAAACGACCAGGTCCATCAGGACAGCACTCAGCGTGTTTACTTAGGTGATGCTGGGTCTCTGAAAATGCAGGCAGCTACTGCGAGTTGTGTGATTTACAAATATGCACATCGGGAACTTTATAAGAAGGGTTTCTAGGACCAAACGAACCCAAAGGTGACCAGACTTAACGTCTGCCATGAAGCTTTATTTTCCTCTCTTCCCCAGGTTTGCGTCCGTTTCTCAGTGTGAGACTTTCCCTCACTAGGATGGTGTAGATTCTCCTCAGTGATAAGGAAGTAGACTCAGCAGGGCGCGGGCCCACGGGCAAGGTCCAGCCAGCCTTCTCTCCTGCCTGTTCCTCAAGTTTTCTGACCACTGCTTTCTTGCTAGGACTCCAGGTTATTTCAGACTGAGTTATCTTGTGGACGTTAAACACACAGGAAATAGAGGCATTTTATTTGAGGTTGGCTACTACTCACGTGTTTCTTGCTCATTCATTTCTAATGATTGACCTGGGAACCTCAGGTCAGAACTTCAGCTTTTATGACTTCTGTCCAAGTCGGGCCAAACCAGATTTAGATGAAAATCTTTTGGAAGGTGTTTAGTAGAATATTTTGCATTGAAAGCATTTGTTACCTTAAACATTTATTTATCGGCTTTTTGCATTCATTCTCCTGGCACACACACATAAGCACTATTTCAGTGCAGGACTGTTGTATCATCTGAAAGCGATGAGCTCTAGCCAACCTAGTTGAAGGGTGTCAGCTTCAAAAAGTTACCTTCTCAGCCCCTTGATGTTCTGGTGTATCAATCACACAGAAATAAATCGATACCAGCCTTGCAGTGAGCAGAGAATGAGTCCCTCTCCTGCAGCCCTGACACTCAGCTTCTGTGTCCGTGAACATCTCATCTCATGATGCAGCCCACGGCGTCAGTCTGTTTAGACGTGAAATCGTCGCTACCGTCCAACTGGGGAAAAATGAGGACATTGACTTTTACTAGTGACCAAACAACATGCTAATTTGTCTTGGCTTTATCTTAAGAAATCCCAAGTCTTTATGATACTTAACGGGATTGACTTTTGAATCAGATTCCATTTTAGTTCTTACCGTGGCAAGGAAGGTCTGTTTGGAAAGCACTGTGTCCCTTCCTTTCTAAACAAGTTTTTAACTTGTAGTTCATCACTTAGAAAGTGCGTGGGGCTGTTTTTTTTAAAATGTATATATAAATGGTATGCATTAATCATATCCAGCTAATCATATCCAGGTCGGTCCAGCTGTCAAGAAAGCCCAGTACATGAGAAAAGCAGTCTTCATAATGGATTAATTAGGGAATAATTATTGACACATCCAGCTATCCTAGTACACAAATCGTTTTCCAAAGCCATTTTCCCCAAGGTACCAAATCAGATTCAGCTTCAGGAGCTCTTCTATAAGCCTTAGACCTCATGCAACCATGGGTAAGACTGCCGAGTGTTACTAAGTGACACCAGCGTGCTAAGAAGTGGTCACTGTGCTGTGTTAAAAGGAGTTGGGACTCACTGAGTGCTTTCTCTCTTTTTGCCAGATTTGGAAATGGCTGTCGCATACTGGAATCTGGTGTTATCCGGAAGGTTTAAGTTTCTAGATCTTTGGAACACCTTCTTGTTGGTAAGGGTCTTCCTGCTTGCCAGGTCCCCATGCGAGGGATCAGCCAAGCCGGTTACCGTCTTAATAACCGATTGCTTGTCTGCGGGCCCAAGGAACCAGTGTCCCCAGCGACGGTCCCAGGGAGCCCACCCGCGACCACACTCTGCCTCCCGCGGAAAGTGGTGCCCATGGGCTCGGGCCAGGCTGCTCGAGGCACCTCCAGCCTGTGTGTCTGTGGTCCCCACCCCAGGGTGTTCATGGGCCGAGACTGCTCAGTGACCGTGGCTGAGGGGAGGGTGCGGGCTGCCGGGCCCGTCCCTGACTGTGGGAGGTGACTGTGTTGTCCTGCTCAGGGTCCCCCTGCTCTGTGAGGACCAGTCCTTCTAGTGGAGGGGTGTGGGACGGCCCTCCAGGAGCAGCCTGGGGAAGGACCCCAGCACATGCGGCGGGAGGCCCGAGGCGTGCGGGGGAGGGCAGCAGGGGGGCCCAGGATGCGCGGGGGGGTTAGCGGTGGGCCCGGGGTGCGCACAGAGGGCAGCGGGGGGCCCGGGGTATGTGGTGGGCTGCGGAGAGGCCCAGGGCGTGTGGGGGGCAGGAGGCCCGGGGCACGTGGAGGGGTTAGCAGTGGGCCCGGGGTGCGTGCAGGGGGCAGCAGGGGGCCCGGGGTATGTGGTGGGCAGCAGGGGAGCCTAGGGCGCACAGGGGGCGCAGCGGGGGGACCCAGGGCACGCGGGGGGGGGCAGCGGGAGGCCCACCCCGGGGGGACAGGCCTGCTGCGCAGCGGGCGGCAGGAGCAGAGGAGCACGCGTGATGCCGCGTGCACGTGCTCTGGAGCGTGAGATGAGCTTGGGAGCCATCTGTGGACACGTGCACTCACGTGTGCAGAGACAGGCCTTAGAGGTCTGGGAGCCTCCAGGAGACCCGGGGCTGTTCTCCAGCTGGGGCCCCCCAGGAGCAGGGTGGGTCCTCCGGTGTCTGAAGCGTCCAGTGGCAGGGCGCGCCCACCCCTGCGGAGAGCCGCCTGGTTCACAGGAGGTGAGCACCTCCAGATGCTGCTTGCCCATGCTGTTTCTGAGCTGGTTTCAGGCTTGGACAAAGAGATTAAAAATGCTGCCTTTCTTTTTTTTTTTTTTTTTTTTAATAAGAGAAGACAAAGACAATGATAGTTGAGACGGAAAGGAGAGACCAGGTTTAATAGGTGCTTTAGAAGTAGAATCAACAAGATTTATTCTTGGTTTCAGATATAGGATTAGATATGGACAGTTAGATAGAAGTAAGTAGTTGAGATTTACCTAGTTTCCAGATTAGACATCTGAGTGGATGCCAAGCAAGATGATTAACTAAAGATACCAGTTGAGGCAGTACATATTTAGTTTGGGTATTTGGGGCTGTATTTTTTTTTTTTTTTGAATTTCTATTATTTTTTATTTTATTTTTTTTATATCACAGCATGTGTATACCTGAAATTTAAAAATGTTAAAAATTATTTAAAAAAAATAAATATGAAAATATAAAACTTGAACAAATGCTGCCTTTCTATTTGAAATAAAAGTCAATAATTTTTGTTTTATTTTGTGTTTCAATAAGTCTGCCTTCTGCAGACTTCTGCACGTTGGCATCATGCAGCTCTTAACACTGACCCAAAGCGCTGTTGCTGGATTAACTTCTGACAGTGCTGGTCTGGTTCTCACGCCTGGTCACATTATGTCCTGAGATCACCAGGCTGAGAGCTCCGTCTGAGCCAGCAGTCTGCTGGTTTTTCCTCTTGTGTTTTAGGAGCATCACAAACGATCAATCCCAAGGGACACTTGGAACCTTCTTCTAGATTTTGGAAACATGATCGCAGATGACATGTCCAACTATGATGAAGAAGGTAGGCAAAGTCCACAGACCTCAGGAGATGGCCAGGGGGCAGGTGGGTCCCTGTTGACCCCTGCCCGACCCTGTGTGTGAGACAGGAGTGATGAAGTGCCTAGTACTTACTTATTACGTCCTGTAAACCCCACAAGAGAAAATACCGCTCACATTAAAGTCAGGAGGACCTCTTCTGAGCTGAAGCTTTCACGGTGGGTGTGCAGAGGCCCGGAGGCAGGACCACAAGCAGGACGGTGACTGCGGCCCGCTGACCCTGTGTGGCCAGCGGTTATTCCATCACGCCGCGAAGCACACAGCGGAGCCCCGCCTGTGTACTCACCTGAGCATGGCCACACCTGCAGTGGCCCCCACCCCAGGCGTTTCAGGGCTCAGGGAACTTCTCCCACCTGCTGCACTGTGGGCGCTGCCCGCTCAGAAAGAATGTCCACCCCCAGCCCCCTCTGCCCAGCACACAGCACCTGCCACCCCCGGCTGGCCAGAGCCGAGGAGGGTAATTCCAGCTGATCCATCACGTGTAGAAGTTTAAAAAGTTTAAAATCATTTGAGTTCATGAGATATAAATGTTGGATTGTGAGAAAAACCTTTGACTATAAAAAATATTGTTCTAAAATGCCGACTTTTTCACACCTTTTGCTTTCCTTTAGGAGCATGGCCTGTTCTCATAGATGATTTCGTAGAATATGCGCGGCCAGTGCTCGCAGGTGGTAAAGGCGGTCGTGTCTCGGCAGAAAATTGAGTTGGATTTAGATGGAAGGGAGCCGCGTCCTGCAGGAGATGCTGGCCAGCTGTGCCTGTCGCCCATTTCCTCCTGACCAGTCGTGAGCCTGGAGACCCTCTGCCGCTGCTTAGAGAAGACGCCGCTGACTATTGGCTCCGCACAGAGACCCTCCGCGATCGCGGCCGGGCGCCTGGGGACCGGGCCCTAGCTCTGCTGTGGAGCCCTCCGCCTGACTGTGGAGGGGCGGGGCCTGTCTGCAGTCCCTCCTCCTGACTGTGGAGGGGCGGGGCCTGTCTGCAGTCCCTCCTCCTGACTGTGGAGGGGCGGGGCCTGTCTGCAGTCCCTCCGCCTGACTGTGGAGGGGCGGGGCCTGTCTGCAGTCCCTCCTCCTGACTGTGGAGGGGACGGGGCCCTAGCTCTGCTGTGGAGCCCTCCGCCTGACTGTGGAGGGGCGGGGCCTGTCTGCAGTCCCTCCTCCTGACTGTGGAGGGGCGGGGCCTGTCTGCAGTCCCTCCGCCTGACTGTGGAGGGGCGGGGCCTGTCTGCAGTCCCTCCGCCTGACTGTGGAGGGGCGGGCCTGTCTGCAGTCTCCCGCCTTCAGATCCCGGCGAGCCCTGCGCCCACACCCACTGGTTGTCCGGGAACCACACCTAAGAAACCGCCGGTCAGGCGGCCGGACACATGTCCTGAGAGGACAGTCGTAGACGCTGAGGTTTTTAGATTTGGTGCCAGGATTAAGACGTAAGTTTTTGAATTATCCAGATTTATCAGCTCTGTTTCCTCTGGATGATCACGGGAATGATTTTACAGGTCGACGAGCTGTTGAGGTTTGCACAGCAGCTTCAGACTGTGTGCAAGTCAGCGGGTCTGCTTACCGCTAGTAGTGTCAGTTCAGCTTCCTGAGAAGCTTCATAAAGTATGCAAGTATGCTTTTTTAAAAAAATGTATTTTATTACATTTAAAAAGACATTTTTCTGTGAGAAATTATCTCTTTTGTGAGAAATTTAAATTTAAAAATCAACTGTTGGCTCCTTTCTACAGTCTGTAACGTGAGCACTTGCCCTTCACGTGTAGTCACATTCAGAAGGTAAGGACACACGTGGTTGTCCCCAAAATGCCACAAACCGAAAACCATGTCACTCGCACGTGGAGCGGAGAGTCGGCACCCCGAGCCGCTGGCCTCCGGCATGTCCCCCGCCACCCCCTTCCTTCCTGGGGGTCACACCCAGCTTGGGGGCTGGGAGGATGGCTGGCCCGCGTGCTGTCCAGGTGGGCGCCGCGACCCGCCTGCCCATCGTGGAAGTGGCTTCGTGTGGCGGTGTGAGAAGCGCTGGGTGGGCCACATCTCGAACACGGGCGATCACGTCACGGCACACCCGTGGCCCCACAGCAGCCCCACTTATGAGACAGAAGCTGGGGCAACTCACAGGAGAGGGGGTGCCCGCAGATTTGCAGAACGCGTGCCTAAAATGTGCAGTTTAGTTTGGCTTCCAGAAGCTTGAGCCACCCAGACCTGCGTCCCGAGACCCAGCCGGGCGGGCGGTGTAGGAGTCAGCCCCTCTCGAGGTGCAGGGCCCAGAAGTTGCTGACCTCTCCCAGCCCCACTGCTGTGGCCGCAAAGAAAACACGGGCTACCTCTGCCCACAAGCCTGGGGTTGTTAGAGCTTTAACAGAAGCCTCAACAATCGTTCAGGGTCCTTTGAGGGCTTTTGGGTTCTGACGTGTAAGAGTTCCAGAGAGGTTGCAGAACTCAGGCCTGTGAGAGTCACGAGGTCCGCGGCACTGCTTCATCCTGAGGCTTAAGGCTGTGTGGGAAAGGCCATCGGTGCACGAGGGCCTTCTTGTCCACCAGCAGACCCCAGAGCTCAGTGACTGGACCGAGTCTCTCGCACACAGCCGGTGTCAGTCCGTCTATCACAAGCATTCCCGTTGGGCGTGCTGTGGAAGCGCCGAGCACTCGGAAACGCTGAAGTGCTTCTCTCTGGGGCCGTGGTGGCTTTCTGCTCTGCCCCGGACGCACGGACGCCAGGCACTGGCTGGCCTGGCTGGCCTCCTCCGCCCCACGTCGGGAGCAGTCACCACACCTGGGGCCCTCCCAGCTATGTCTGGCCTGCCGCCTCCTTACAGAATCGAGTCCCACGTGGACGGTCTGAACTCTCTCCTCTCCTTTCTTGGTGTCATGAGGCCTCTGCTGAGCATGCCTGCTTCAGGTGGGTGGTTACAGATCTCAGGACACAGAAACCTCAGGGTGCACAGAAGCCTCAGGATGCATGGGTGTTCCTTTGGCTGATAAGAACTGCACCTGCCTGACCCACCGCCACACACACACTGGAGACACACGGACTCACCACATGAGGGATGAACGAGCTGGACGCCCTGTGCCCACCGAGATTCCTGGCCTGAGCAGCACTGCCTCCTGCTGTAGTGGTGACATCCTGCGTGCTAGTCTGTGATGTCGGCTTAGTAGACGCTTACGAGGGCGGGTACGCGCGTCTCTGGCTCCTGGCTCTGCAGGGCGGCCACCCCCACGCTCAAGGCACAAGGCCAGGGCTCACCTCCCTGCGTCCTCTCGGCTCACGTCGGCCGAACGGTGTGCAGTTGCCCTGAGCACCTCTGACGGTGCCTCTGCCTCAGCCACGAGTATTTCTGCCCAGCGGTGCCCTTCTCCCCACAGCAGGCAGCTGGCAGAGGGCTGCCCTCAGGGAGGGAGCTTGCGTGCCCAGCAACCGGAT
Organism: Bos grunniens; assembly: GCF_055505025.1. Taxonomy (NCBI): domain Eukaryota; kingdom Metazoa; phylum Chordata; class Mammalia; order Artiodactyla; family Bovidae; genus Bos; species Bos grunniens. Next base: position 93,008,455 of record NC_141176.1, on the reverse strand, counting down.
GGCACTCACTGTGAGGCCCCTGGGTTCAGGGTCTCCCAGAACCGTGCCAGCTGGAGTCGTGTTCCAGAGCCTCACTCTCAACACGGGCTGCGAAGATGCCACAACGCGCTTACGGGCACCTTAGCACCTTAGCATCTTAGGATCTTAGTATCTTAGCATCTTAGCATCTTTCTGTTACTGAAACTTTATCAGATGTGTTCCTCACGTCCTGGTGCCCTGGTCTGACGTAGGACCGGGTCCTGTGGTACCATGGGCCTGGGGACACAGATGGCGGCTTTTCTGACCCTGCGCTTCAGGCCCGGATGCCTGCTTTACACCTGGGCCCCCCAGCCTCGGCACCACCGTGAACACTCCTCCCGTGGAGCAGGGGTGGGGCCCTGCATCCCACCCCACACAGAATGGCCTGTGTCTGTCAGGGAGGCACTGCCAGCGCTGGGCTGGGGGACACCCAGGTCACCGCAGCTCCATCTGCTTCCTCCTTCCTGAGTGGCAGATTTCTATCATCAACACACTCCACAGTCACACACCCTCCAGAAACCAAAGCCGCGCGCGTGACAGCTGAGTCCCAGCAGGGTGCTGGGTGCAGGAGCCGGGCATAGGCTGCTGAGGGCGACCCGTGTGATTGCGAGTCCAGGAAACGCAAAGACCCAGGGACAAGGCGGACGGGTGGAGGCCCGGGGGTGGGGGGTCACGGGGGCAGAGGGGCCAGGGGACTCGGGGGTCTCAGCCTGGCTGTGGGAGGCCGAGGCACACTGTGCGATTGACTGGATTGAGCCTGGGTGTGGGGGTTCCACACCGGAGCTCTAGAAACGAGAGTGCTTCCTCCAGGTCACTGGGCAGACTTCCCCAGAGCAGCGGCTTCGCCCACCCAGGGCTGTTCTGAGCCGCAGACGCCTCCACGGAAGAGCCAGCTCAGTCCCGACCCTGTGGACAGACGCTGCCGCCCCACGTGGCTGGCGGAGGCTGTGAGCTGCAGTCCAGACGGTGTTCTCATTGGTGCCACCTGCAGAGACAGAGGAGGAGTGCCTGCCACTCGGGGAGGCTCCTGACAGCGGCACAATGACCAGCCCGGAGGTCAGCAGGGCTGACTAAAGGCAGAGCAGCACGTCGGCCGCCCGCAGCCAGGGGCAGATATGGAGAAGTTTCAGGCTGCGATGCTGCTGGGGGCCGTCGGGGACGCGCTGGGGTTCGGGCACGCTGCCAGGGAGAGCAGCAGCTTGGGCGCCAGGGTCCAGGAGGAGATGGGGAAGGGAGGTGGGCTGGACCACCTCGTGCTCTCGCCGGAGACGTGGCCGGTGAGCGACAACACCATCATGCACATGTCGACAGCGGGGGCCCTCATCACAGGTGAGGCTCTGCCCCGGGGCGGGGGTGGCGGGGGGATCCCGAGGTGAGGGGCCCAGAGCCCGGGGGTCGCCTGCTGCTGCGGCTGAGACCGGCTCGTCACATGGGGTCCCCAGCAGACGGGGTGCGCCTCCACTGCGTCCCAAGACAGCCTCTTGGGTAACGGTGTCACTTTACTCTGCTCACCTGCAGACTCGGGTTCTTAAGCCAAGACTTTGCATTGTGTTTGTAAACATTCACTCAGCAAAGCCTGTGTATTCAGAGTTAAACGCAATCAAAGGGCTCACTTTGGGCCCATTTGGGAGGAAACCTCAACTTCTCACTGTGAGTAGTTAGCTTGCTTCTGAATTTATTTCAAAAAATATATAAAATAATAAGCCAGTTTGCAGTTGCGCCGATTAAGATGATATTTGGGGGGAGCTGCTTCTAAATCCCGATGAGTTGTGGTTAAAATGCCGTCTGCCAAATAGGGTTGAGCCTGGAGAGTTGCTGGAGGTTACCCTACGAAAATGCCATGAACTGGTTGGTTTTGGGGGAAACAGAGTTTAAGTAGCAGGTTGATTTCAGGAACACGTTTTTACTGAATTTCGGAAAAGCAGCGGGCGTCTGGGTGAGGCACAGTCTCCTTACAATTGCTGTTGAAAACCTGTCAGAGGGTGAGGGCGCCACTGCAAAATTAGAACCTGAGGCGGCTCTGAGTGGCTGGAATGTGTGTGTCACCGAGTGCTCACCCGCCAGCCGCCCGGGAGCCGGGTTTAGCTCAGATGTCACGGCACAGGAATGCTGTCTGCTCCAAATAGCAGGCGGAGAACTGAGCCTCAGATAAGATAGTGTCACAGCAGGTTGACATGACAAGCCGTCCTTCTGAGTCTGCAGACTCCGAGATCCGGGGTGGGGCGGGGGGGGGCAGGGTGCAATTGTGGGGCTTCCGGGCCGTCTCTGGGCAGGCCCCAGGCCCCTCCGTGTCCCATCCCCGGGCCCTCCTGTGGTGCCCACCTGGCAGAGTCCCTGGCATGCCTCCAGCCTGCACTGTGGTCCCAGGACTCCCTGCCGTGGCTGCTGTCAAGAACGTGCTCCCCCGGGTTGGAGCAAGTCACATCCCCTTGGCAGGAATAGGGCGGAATCCGCCCGGGTGAAGCATGTGGATCCGGAGCACATTGGTAGCAGGCCCAGTTCTGATGGGCTGGGGCGCAGCTGGATGCGGGCACCTCTGGACACATGCCCTCTGGCCCACAGGTGACCATGATGCACTCGGGCAAGTCTGTGCCCCAGAAATTGTTTTCACTCTCTAAACATCTAAGTTTAGTTTTCAAACCGCCCAACTTTTTTCTTTAATAACAAACTGTAGCTTGTGTAAGGGGCATGGCAAATAGATGGGGAAACAATGGAACCAGTGACAGGCTTTATTTGCGGGGGGGCTCCAAAATCACTGCAGATGGTGACTGCAGCCATGAAATTAAAAGATATTTGCTCCTTGGAAGGAAAGCTATGACCAACCTAGATAGCATATTAAAAAGCAGAGACAGAGACATTACTTTGCCAACAAAGGTCCGTCTAGTCGAGGCTATGGTTTTTCCAGTGGTCATGTATGGATGTGAGAGTTGGACTGTGAAGAAAGCTGAGCGCCGAAGAATTGATGCTTTTGAACTGTGGTGTTGGAGAAGACTCTTGAGAGTCCCTTGGGCTGCAGGGAGATCCAACCAGTCCATTCTAAAGGAGATCAGTCCTGAGGGTTCATTGGAAGGACTGATGCTGAAGCTGAAGCTCCAATACTTTGGCCACCTGATGTGAAGAGCTGACTCATTTGAAAAGACCCTGATGCTGGGAAAGACTGAGGGCAGGAGGAGAAGGGGACGACAGAGGATGAGATGGTTGGATGGCATCACTGACTCAATGGACATGAGTTTGAGCAAGCTCCAGGAGTTGGTGATGGACAGGGAGGCCTGGCGTGCTGCAGTCCGTGGGGTCGCAAAGAGACGCGACTGAGTGGACTGACTGAGCCACGTGCATCACAGCGCCAGTGGAGCCTGACTGTGGGCCTGTCTCACCGTGAGTGTTATCATCGCATCTTCACGTCACCCTTCAGGTCGACTTTATTACAGCGGATTACAGATAAAGGGACTGACACAGAGGAGCTGTGTCATCAGCCCAGTGCTGCCCAGCAAGTGCAGACAGAAGCCTGACAGCCTCGGCCTGCCCCTGGAGCCCCGACCCAACCCAGGGCTGCAGGACCTGCGCTGTTTCAGGGGCCTGACAGACCGTGGCTCTTCACGTGATTTCCAAAGGCAGGTAGGGCTCGCCGCCCCAGGCGTGTGGCTGTGGGCCGGGCCCTGCAGAGCGGTGGGTGCGCCCAGCCATGCCCACTCCGCCATGCCTCTGAGACAGGCAGTGCTGAACAGAAGTGGGCACTGAGCGGAACGTGGCGTCCAGGGCCCCGCAGGGCAGGCGGGCCCTGCAGAGTGGAGAGAGGTCCCGGCCCCACAATCCTCTCCCCAATGCTGCCTGTGGCGGCATTTGAAACGTCGGTATTACCGAGTGATCCAGATGGGTCTCCTGCCTTCTCTCCGTCATGACTTCAGCCAGGAGGCTCACAGGGGGCTTTGTAGGTGGATCTGTCGAGTGGGGGAGACAGAGAAGTGAGTTCAGTGGCCGCATCAGCTCGCAGAGGAGCTCGGGCCAGAGGGCGCGAGGCTCTGTGGCTCTGAATTTGGGATCAGCTCCCGGCTTTTGCTGCCGTTTTGCTTTTAAAGAACTTTTGTCTCTTCAAAAAGAAGTAATTCCAGAATAAAACGACTCATCTTAGGGGACCTGGAAGGCCCAGGCTTCTTCTCCTTGGACTGAGACGGTAGAGGAGGTGACAGAGAGCCCGGTCTTGCCCCTCCCTGGCCAGGGCCACCCAGCACCACCTGCTGTCATCCGATGTTGCCAGCGTTACCCAGTGTCACCTGGCGTCACTGTCCATGGGCCAGATGGGACTCACACCCCCAGCCCGGACCCCACAACACCCCCGCCTGGCTCAGAACTGAGGCAGCATGGCGTGGCAGAGTCGAAGCAGCGGCCAGATGGCGCCAGGCCTCTGCCCCACTGCTGAGATGGGGGTGGACAGGAGCCGCTCCCCCGCAGCGCAGCTCCCAGAGCAGCGCTGGGACCCGCGGCGCACCCCCACTCTGCCTGGACTCGGGCGTCTGCCCTGCCCGCCTGCACCAGGGCCGGAGGCAACCTGGGTTTTGTGCCAACTGTGCTCTGCTGCCAGCTCTGCGCCCAGGGTGGGCGAGAGAGAGGGGGCTCCGCTGCCAGCTCTGCGTCCAGGGTGGGCAGGAGGTGGGCAGCGTCCTTCTCCACCCCCATGGCCCCCAGAGATGGGGCTTCACTGGGAGGGCTGCACGCAGCCCTGCACAGACAGGGCCCGGTGCCGTCAGCCTCGCTGGCAGGCACGCCCTCTGCCTGCTCCATCCCATCCGCTCTCGTGTGACCAGGCCCCCTGGGCTCCAGCTTTGGAGGGTGTGTGGTCTCTGTCCACCACGCTGTGGACTCACTTAATGGCAGAAATGCCCAGTTGTGATGAAAACCCATTCACAATCCCTCGCTGAGCCTACAGCAGGCAGACAGGGGCCTGACCCTGCAGTGGGGGCACATGAGGACATCTGGACACCGGTCAGCAAGCCCTCTGTGCCTGGCACCCTGAGATCTCCAAGGACACGCTCCAAGGACACGTCCCCAGACTGCCTTCCTGAGGGGTCGTGGTGGGAATGCTGGGGATGGTGGGGGGGGGGGGGCGTGGCTGTTTGGCTGGAGCGGGGAGCAGGCAGCTGGGCTGGGAGGGCAGCTCTTGGCACCCTGGACGGGGGACACTGAGGGCCACGGAACAGGTGGATGTCGGCCCAGCAGGCCCCTCATGGACAGAGCCATCGCTGTGCATGAAGACCCCAGGTCTTCCTAGACTCTTGTGTGTAACAACGAGAAACCACAGCCTCTGAAATGAGATGAAATCCAAAGCGCACTGCGTCTGCAGTCAGGTCTCTCCGGGGAGCCGGTCCCAGGGCCTCCCTCCTGTGGTGGGGGCGGGCCGCGTGCTGGGGCTCATCTGATCCTCCCTTCCTCCCCAGACTTCTGGTGCCTGGACGACCTCTACCGTGAGATGGTGCGGCGCTATGTGGATGTCCTGGAGAAGCTCCCGGAGCAGCGGGCAGACCCGGCCACCCTGGAGGGCTGCTCCCAGCTGAAGCCAGACAACTACCTCCTGGCATGGCACACGCCATTCAACGAGAAAGGTCAGGGCGCTCTCCCCTTCCTCTGAGGAGGCGGGGCCAGAGGGCCTCGGGACAGGGCCCTGTTCGTCACCCCCAATAGGACCCCAGGGACCCGGCCCCACCTGGGCACCAACCGGGGATGCAGGCATCTCAGTCACCATCCCTGGTGTGCCTTAAGGATAATCTCCCACTGCTTCCCTTTTAAACGTGTGCTCTCAGCCAAAACAAATGTCTGTGTCTGTGATGATCCCATCTGGGGTGATGTTGGCAGGCAGCCTCTGCCCCTAGGGCTCTGCTGCTGGGGTCCTGGACCCGACCTCTGGGCTCACAGCAAGGGCAGGCCTGACCTCTGGGTTGATGCTGAAGGATACCATCAAGTCAAAGATCAGATCAGATTAGATCAGTCGCTCAGTCGTGTCTGACTCTTCGCGACCCCATGAATCACAGCACGCCAGGCTTCCCTGTCCATCACCAACTCCCGGAGTTCACTGAGACTCACGTCCATCGAGTTGGTGATGCCATCCAGCCATCTCATCCTCTGGCGTCCCCTTCTCCTCTTGCCCCCAATCCCTCCCAGCATCAGAGTCTTTTCCAATGAGTCAACTCTTCACATGAGGTGGCCAAAGTACTGGAGTTTCAGCTTTAGCATCATTCCTTCCAAAGAAATCCCAGGGCTGATCTCCTTCAGAATGGACTGATTGGATCTCCTTGCAGTCCAAGGGACTCTCAAGAGTCTTCTCCAACACCACAGTTCAAAAGCATCAATTCTTCGGCTCGATAAAGGACAGAAATGGTATGGGCCTAACAGAAGCAGAAGATAATAAGAAGAGATGGCAAGAATACACAGAAGAACTGTACAAAAAAGATCTTCACGACCAAGATAATCACGATGTTGTGATCACTGACCTAGAGCCAGACATCCTGGAATGTGAAGTCAAGTGGGCCTTAGGAACATTTCACTACGAACAAAGCTAGTGGAGGTGATGGAATTCCAGTTGAGCTATTCCAAATCCTGAGAGATGATGCTGTGAAAGTTCTGCACTCAATATGCCAGCAAATTTGGAAAACTCAGCAGTGGCCACAGGACTGGAAAAGGTCAGTTTTCATTCCAATCCCAAAGAAAGGCAATGCCAAAGAATGCTCAACTGGCAAATAAAGAAGCAGGGAATATGGTCCGTAAAAAAGAGAAATATCAGTAAATCAGAAACGACAAACTCTGACAGTCATTAGAGTTATCAGGTAAGGATATAAAATTGTGTGCGTTCTATACTTCTGAAAAGTTAAGTAGATACATTAGGACTTCCCTGGTGGCTCAGATGGTAAAGCGTCTGCCTACAATGTGGGAGACCTGGGTTCCATCCCTGGGTTGGGAAGATCCCCTGGAGAAGGAAATGGCAACCCACTCCAGTACTCTTGCCTGGAGAATCCCATGGACGGAGGAGCCTGGTGGGCTACAGTCCATGGGGTTGCAAAGAGTCGGACACGACTAAGCGACTTCACTTTCACTTTTCTTTTCTATACTTTTGTAGGTACACAAAAGACCTACATCTCAGTTCTAGAGAAAACACTGCAGTGTCTGAGTGAAACTCACTGACTGAGATTCACAGAGGATTAGACATTTCAGAAAAAAGATGAGTGAGTTTGAAAGGCAGAGCGATAAAAACTGTCCACATAAAACTGGGACATAAAAACCGGGACACACAGAGAAGAAAGAACCCGAAAACGTGGAGGGACATCAGGGAGCCATGGGACAGGTCGGAGCACTGGGTCCTTAAAAGAGGAGGGAGAATAGAAACGATGTGGAGAAACAGTGGCCAGAATTGTCCAAAGTAGATTTTAAAAGACGTGAATGCACATGGCCCAGAAACTCAATAAATTCCAAGCATAAGAAACAAACAAAAACCTCCAACAAGACCCACAGCCATCAAATCACTCAGAACTGTCAACAAAGACGGAGCGCGCCTCCCTGCGGACCGCCAAGGTGAGGGCGGCGGGTTCCAGCGGAAGCAGCACCTCCGGGCGCAGAGAAACCCGGTCAGACCGACGCCCAGAACAGCGAGGCCTGAGCAGCCTCTGTGGGCGGAGCGGAGGAGTCCATGCCCGAGGGTGCCGGGGAGAGATGCCCGCACGTCCTGACCACCTGCACAGGCCACGCGGGCAGCATTTCATCTGTGAAGGAAATGACGATGGGAACGCAGGCCCAGCATGCTCACGGGGAGGCTGCCGACAGCGGCAGAGGCTCCGGAGCCAACCGCACACGGCCCCTCCGGGGAGCGGAGGTCAGGAGCCCCCAGGCGCCCTCTCCCGCCTCAGACGCAGCCGCTAAGAGGCCAGGCAGGCAGGTCACGCGCTGGAGAACGCACTGCTGAGCACAAGTCTGCGAGGGATGTGAACCCCAAGGACGCAAAGAACTTGTTTTTTAAAAGTAACTTTGTTTATTTATTGTTGCCAGTGCGGGGTCTCCGTCCACCCGGGGCTTCCTCCAGCTGAGAGATGGCGCTGCCTCTCGGCAGGGGCCTCTCCTGCTGTAAGCACAGGCCCGGGCACTCGGGCCTCAGCAGCTGTGGCCGTGGGCTCAGTTGTCACGGCTCCCGCGCTCTAGAGCACAGGCTCAGTCGTGGTGGGGCGTGAGTGTAGTCTCTCCACGCCATGTGGGGTCTTCCCGGATCAGGGATCAAATCCGTGTCTGCTGTGTCGGCAGGTGGATTCTTTACCTCTGAGCCCCCAGGGACGCCCTGAAGACCTCTCAGAGCCTAATGATGAGGGACGTCCCTGGTGACCCTGTGGTTACGAACCCGCCTGCCACTGAAGGAGACGTGGGTGGGATCCCTGGTCTGGGAGGGTACCACATGCCGCGGAGCAGCTAAGCCCGTGTGCACAGCTCCTTAACCCGAACCCTAGAGCCTAGAAGTCACTTCCACACCTCGTGGCTCGAGAGCAGCCCCCACTCATTGCGGCCAGAGAAAGCTCACGTGCAGCGACAAAGACGCACTGCGAGCATAGATGAGTAACTAATTAAAAAGCCCTGATTATAGAAGAGCAACCCCACACAAAAGTGGGAAAACCACTGAGACAAGCGCTTCACCAGGGAAGACATGTGCATGCCAGGGAAGCACACCCGTTATCACATGCTGACACGGAGCCACGGTGAAAGGCCCCAACCTCACGGGTTCACCCCCAACCTCAAAGGCTCACCCCCAACCTCACAGGCTCACCCCCAACTTCACAGGCTCACCCCAACCTCACAGGCTCACCCCCAACCTCATAGGCTCACCCCCGACTTCACGGGTTCACTCCCAACCTCACGGGCTCACCCCCAACCTCACAGGTTCACCCCCAACCTCACAGGCTCACCCCCAACTTCACAGGCTCACCCCAACCTCATAGGCTCACCCCCAACCTCAAAGGCTCACCCCCAACTTCACGGGCTCACCCCCAACCTCACAGGCTCACCCCCAACTTCACGGGCTCATCCCCAACCTCATGGGCTCACCCTCAACTTCACGGGCTCACCCCCAACCTCACAGGCTCACCTCCAACTTCATGGGCTCACCCCCAACCTCACAGGCTCACCCCCAACTTCACAGGCTCACCCCCAACCTCACAGGCTCACCCTCAACTTCACGGGTTCACCCCCAACCTCATAGGCTCACCCCCAACCTCACAGGCTCACCCCCAACTTCACAGGCTCACCCCCAACCTCACAGGCTCACCCCCAACCTCACGGGTTCACCCCCAACTTCACGGGCTCACCCCCAACTTCACGGGTTTACCCCCAACCTCACAGGCTCACCCCCAATCTCACAGCCTCACCCCCAACCTCACAGACTCACCCCCAACCTCACGGGCTCACCCCCAACCTCACGGGTTCACCCCCAATTTCACAGGCTCACCCCCAACTTCACGGGTTCACCCCCAACCTCACAGACTCACCCCCAACCTCATGGGTTCACCCCCAACCTCACGGGCTCACCCCCAACCTCACAGGCTCACCCCCAACCTCACGGGTTCACCCCCAACCTCACGGGCTCACCCCCAACCTCACAGGCTCACCCTCAACTTCACGGGCCCACCCCCAACCTCACGGGTTCACCCCCAATTTCACAGGCTCACCCCCAACTTCACGGGTTCACCCCCAACCTCACAGACTCACCCCCAACCTCACGGGTTCACCCCCAACCTCACGGGCTCACCCTCAACTTCACGGGCCCACCCCCAACCTCACGGGTTCACCCCCAATTTCACAGGCTCACCCCCAACTTCACGGGTTCACCCCCAACCTCACAGGCTCACCCTCAACCTCACGGGCTCACCCCCAACCTCACAGGCTCACCCTCAACTTCATGGGCCCACCCCCAACCTCACGGGCGAGCTCGCGTTGGCAGCGGTGTCCGGATGTGGCGGAGATTCCAGGGTGGGGGGTGTGCAGCGGTGTGGCCACTTCGGAACCTGGTTCCGCAGTTTCTCACACGCTGAACATTCATGCGATGTGTGAGCTCAGCGTTCCTCTCAGAGATGTTTACCCAAGAGAAGAGAAAGCGCCCATCCGCACGAGACTTGGTCATCAATGCTCATAGCACCTTTATCTGTATTAGCCTCAGACTGGAGACAACTCGATCGTGCATCAGCTGGAAGTGGACCAACCAGCTGAGGTCCCTCCACCCACACGGTGGAGCCCAGCTACGGACACACAGCGCAGACAAGTCTCAGCAGTTACGCTGCATGAGGGGAGCCAGGCGAAAAAGGCTACTTTCTACATGACTCTGTTTGTATACGTTTCTGAAGGGGGCAGAGGCACACTTTGGGGTGACAGATGCATGTGCAGTTTTTCCTTGGGTACCGGTTTCCGGGGAGTATCATGTCAAGACAACACGCATTTGTTAAATACATGTGGCCGGTTGTCCGTCAGCTGTAGCTCAGGGAAGCAGCTTTTAGGAAGAGGGGCAGACATGACTGGGCGTGCACCGTGGACGGTTCTGGCTCCTGCGTTTCCCAGCCGGGCCACACTGGGAGCGGGCCCCACCCCAGCCGAAAGCCTCTTTCGTGGCTGCGTCTGTTCCAACACGTGCCCCCATGCAATTTCTTTCGTCTCTCGTCTTAGGAATGTGGGCAGTGTCCCTGTCTCTGAGTCACCGACACTGATAAACGTGGGCACAGACTGCTGTGAGTGTCCAGGTTAGGTGGGGTTGCAGGCAGAGGTCTGAACTCGGGTTCTCCACACAGGTTCGGGGTTTGGCGCTGCCACCAAGGCGATGTGCGTGGGGATGCGGTACTGGCAGCCGGAGCGGCTGGAGACGCTGGTGGAGGTCAGCGTGGAGTGCGGCAGGATGACGCACAACCACCCCACAGGTGATGGCGCGGGGGCGGAGGGCGGGGCTCGGGGTGACCGGGAGCCACGCTCGGGAGTGTGCCCCAGCGGGCGGTGGGGCGTCCATCCTGGCCTCTGTCCCGAGCGTGGCCCTGGTGGGCAGGGGTGGGGGGGTCCATCCTGGGCCTCTGTCCCGAGTGTGGCCCCAGCAGGGGACGGGGTGTCCATCCTGGCTTCTGTCCCAAGCATGGCCCCGGTGGGCGGGGGGTCCATCCTAGCCTCTGTCCTGAGCGTGGCCCTGGCGGGTGGGGGTTCCATCCTGGGGCCTCTGTCCCGAGCGTGGCCCCGGCAGGCGGGGATCCATCCTAGCCTCTGTCCTGAGCGTGGCCCCAGCGGGCCGGGGGTCCATCCTGGCCTCTGTCCCGAGCATGGCCCTGGTGGGCAGGGGTGGGGGGGTCCATCCTGGGCCTCTGTCGCGAGCATGACCCCAGCGGGTGGACGGGGGGTCCATCCTGGCTTCTGTCCCAAGCATGGCCCCGGCGGGCGGGGGTTCCATCCTGGGGCCTCTGTCCCGAGAGTGGCCCCGGCAGGCAGGAGTCTATCCTGGCCTCTGTCCTGAGTGTGGCCCCGGAGGGTGGGGGTCCATCCTAGCCTCTGTCCCGAGCGTGGCCCCGGCGGGCGGGTGCAGGGTTTCCATCCTGGCCTCTGTCCTGAGCGTGGCCCCGGCGGGCGGGTGCAGGGGGTCCATCCTGGCCTCTGTCCTGAGCGTGGCCCCGGCGGGCGGGTGCAGGGGGTCCATCCTGGCCTCTGTCCCGAGCGTGGCCCCGGGGGGCAGGGATCCATCTGGCCTCTGTCCCGAGTGTGGCCCTGGCGGGCGGGTGCAGGGGGTCCATCCTGGCCTCTGTCCCGCATCCCAGGCTTCCTTGGGTCCCTGTGCACCGCCCTGTTTGCATCATACGCTGTCCAGGGAAAGCGGCTGGAGCAGTGGGGGCGAGACATGCTTCGGACAGTGCCGCTGGCCGAGGAGTACTGCAAGAAGACCATCCGGCACCTGGCAGGTGAGCCGGCTCCCGGCAGCTCCATCCACACACAGAGTGAAGTGGCCAGGCCCAGGGGGAGGGGGCTCCATGTGACAGGCGGACCCCAGGTCTGTGGTCTGTGGTGTCACCTGGCCGCAGAGCGGGAGGCCCGGTGTGGGGACCCTCTCTGGGTTCTTGAGACGCAGGTTCCCCCTCACCCCCAGCATCATCCATGAGCCAATGGAGCTGCACAACGATTCAGAAAAGTTACCAGTGCCTCTGGGGCTTGGATGTCAGGCCATTAATTAGGGGCAATGAATGTCCTGTCTCCTGACTTTGCAGGCACAGCATTGAGTTAATAAAAACACTCATGTTCAGAATTTCCATGAGAAGCCGCTTTGATCTTGCGATGGTTGCCTTACTTCAGCCCATCATCAAGCATCCTTTCCCCTCTCCATCTTCCCTGCTAGTATCTCAAAGCAGCTACAATGTGTGAGCATCTTTTAATTTTGGGAGCCATTGCTAAAGCCCCAGGCCCCCCTCCAAGCCCATCTGGGCTGGGGCATGGGCTCTGCCTCTGGCCCTCCCCATCGCTGTCCACGGTGCCCGGCTGGACGGCCGGCACAGCCTGCTTCCCGCTCTTTGTGTCTAGAGTACCAGGAACACTGGTTTTACTTTGAAGCTAAGTGGCAGTTCTACCTGGAGGAGAGGAAAATCATCGAGGACACGGAGAACGAGGCCAGCTTTCCTGACCGCTATGATGCAGAGGAGAGGGAAAAAGTAGGCTCTTGGGCCCGAGATGGATGGGGTGGGAGAAGTGGGGGCCACTGCCCCGGATCCCAGGCCAAGTCCTGCCTACCTGTGGGGCCTGTGGGGAACCAGGGAGGTGAGCTGAGGGAGCGTGTGGGGGGCTGTGGAAAACTTCATGCAGGAAGCCCGTGTGAAATGGCTACTACTTTTATGGTTTCATCTTCTTGAATACAAACACAATTTGTGCAAAAATAGTCCATCTCACTTCATCTCTTCTGAAGACCAGGGATATAGGGTTGTCTAGGATGAATAAATTGGTGCAAACCAGTGGCATTCCCCATGCTGAGAAAACCCCTGAAGTGGCTGAAATCACCGGGATCATGATTGGCAACACAAGAGAAAGCCTGTGTAGCTACAGTTTAACCAAGACAGACATTTATTATCCTCACATAAAGGGTATTCAGAGCTGGTCAGAAGTCTCTTGCAGTGAGGAACTGAGGATCTTCCTGTTTGGCTGCTCTGCTATTCTGAGAACTTGCCTCATAGTCCAAACTGGCTGCTCCCGCTCCAGCCAGCACACCTGTATTCCAGGTGTCAGGAAGGTGTGGAGGAAGAAGCAGCACCCACCCTTTCCTTTTTAAGTGCTTCCTACTGCCCTTTCATTTATCCCTCACAAGTCCCCTGATGCAGAAAGACTCAGTCACACTGTTCTGGAGATGCTGCTGCCTCAAACCAACTGGCTTTGTTGCCAAGGTGCAGCGGTGTGACCTGCCTGCGTCCATCTCCCTGGCTGTGTCTGGCCCCTGCCCCTTATCAGTTTTCTCTCCCAGACAGAGGGACCTGCCCTGAGGCCCCAGCCGCTTGAGCCACCGTTGCTCCCACTGTGTCCACCGACTGGTCTGCAGCCCAGAAAACACCCACAACCCACCCAGCCTCACTTGTCCCCGTGCCCCGCGCAGGCCACAGTGACGCCCGACCACAACATTCCAGGCCCCTTGCCAGCCATCTGCATCACAGAATTTGCCGCCTTTGTCTGCGGGACAGCTGGGGTGTGAGAGCCCTGGGAAGCAGGCCTTTCCTGCCCACTGTCCACCCTCAGCCGGGGGCAGTGCCTGGACACAGGGGTGTCACATCAGTGCAGGGGTGGGCTGGGAACTGTGCCCCGAGGCCCTCGGCATGGCCCGGGCCAGGCCTCTGACCCGTGGTGCCTTCCCCAGACGTACAGGAAATGGAGCTCTGAGGGTCGCGGGGGCCGGCGGGGCCACGACGCCCCCATGATCGCCTACGACGCCCTCCTGGGAGCCAAGGGCAGCTGGACGGAGCTGTGCCGCCGTGCCATGTTCCATGGAGGTGAGGGGCCGCCTGCGGGCCTCCTGCTGGGAGGAACACCCACCTCCCCAGCACCAGGGGCCTCTCCGAGCGCCCAGGGGTGCCCAGCGGCACCTCTCGGGGCAGGCAGAGGGGAGAAGGGGGCAGTGACCTGGGGCCTCGGGCGGGTAGGGAGGAGGGGGCTGGGAGGTGAGGTCAGCGGGTGGGGGCACCGTGAGGACATCACCCCTTCAAGGCCGTCCCCTGAGTGCTGGGTCCTGGGCTGGGAAGACCTCTGCACGCAGGGGTCCAGCCGTCCAAGGAGCGGGAGGGGACACCCCGCCCCCTCACTGGGCTACAGCCGAGGTCAGGGCAGAGGCTGAGACAGCTCAGCCCCCTGGTGAGGGGATGCGGGGCCGGGGGCGGGGACCACGGGGCAGCTCTGAGGGTCCCGCCTCTTCCAGGTGAGAGCGGGGCCACCGGGGCCATCGCCGGCTGCCTGTTCGGGCTGCTGCACGGCCTGGACGCCGTCCCCGCGGGGCTGTACCGCGAGCTGGAGCACCAGGAGGAGCTGAGGCGCCTGGGCGAGGCGCTGCACCGCCTGTCCTCGCAGGAGAAGTAAAGCCCTCCCCGCGGGGCCACACGCAGCCCCGCGCCGTCTTAACCCGCCCTCCGGGCTCCCGGGGCCTAACTGCTGCATAAAATGCATTGTTTGTCCGGTGAGCGTGTCCTCCCTGCCCTGGCCGAGCCTCATGCCTTACTGATGTCACTCTGCGTTCAACAGCCTCAGACCTCCAAATACAAGGTCACGAAGGGCCTCTTGGACACTCGGTGTATTTTATTCTGTTGCAAAACTAACGCTCTCTGCTCACTGACTGGACAGCACTAACCGCCACGGCTCAGCTGGGACGGCCTCGGGCTGCAGGGCGTTCTGCACGCCTGCTTTCTAGCTCTTAGCGAGGCCTGTCCACCCCACACACCGCTGGGTTCCCAGCCCCGGGGGGCAGCTGCTGTGTCTGCATCCTCACTGCGGTGTGTCCAGACCAGGAGGAAGAGCGGCCCCCAGCCCGAGCCTTCGGGGCACCCCACACGCTTGTCTAACCGCCAGCCCATGTGTTTAATCACACCAGCGCTTAACACCAACCCCTCTGGGAGCAAGTAACCGAGGACGCCTGGAAACGGGATGTCCGTCCCCAGGCTCGCAGATGAGGACAGAGCTGGGCCTGCTCCCTGTGGTCCGGCTTCTCCCTGAGGACACTCGCTCTTGTTAAAAATAACCCTGACCACAGCCTTGGTGAAGCAGCGGCTAGCGTGAGCGGAACAGTGGGTGGCGGCTGACACATAACACGTGCTTCACCAGCTTGGCGGGCCTGTCGTGGGGTGGCCGTCCCCACGGGGAGAAGGCTTGCTGCGGAGCAGTCAGGCGCGTCCCCTCCAGACACGCGCGGCACTCACCCCAAGCCCTGGGCCGCAGTGACCCGGGGCGCGTTTCCAGCCGAGGCCATGGGTGGTGCTCCGCCGGCCCGCGGGGCCCCTGGCTGTGCTGACAAGCCCTTGGCCTCACACGCATTGCGACACAGGGGCTCCACGCAGCGCCTCTGAGCCACCGAACTAACCTCGCTGCTCAGGACTCTCGGCAGTCAGAGTCGGGGGGAGGGCAGGTGCCCCGCCGCGTGGGTGCAGGCAGGGCTGGGGGTGTGGAGATTAACAGAGTCATCTTCCAGGAAGGGAAGCCGGCTAAGGTGAGTCGACCCTGGCCCAGGCGCACAGGACGTGTTGGGCTTCCACGCAGCCTCTATGCCACGTGCCCCGCCCTCCCGTCAGAGCCGCGTGCCCGCGCCACTGTGCCCAGGGTCGGGGAGCCCCTGGGCTGGAGCCGTGGGGCCTCCACCCTCCTGATGATGCAGGAGAACTAATCGCCTCCTTGGGAGTCAGGCAGCGAGTCTACTTACAGACTGATTATAAACTAAAACACAGAGATTCTCAGGCTCATAAAATTAGAGAGAAGTTCGTTCCCCCCACTTCCTTTTCCTATTCCAGGGAAACGCAAATCTTGAAAAGAAAAAAATCATAAAAGGAAAGACAATCCCATATGTACTCAGATGTTCTAAAATGTAATAGTTGCTGATTTCATTTTTATTAGAAGGGGGATACGTACACACAGCTTTAGAAACCCAGTCCATAAATTGAGGTGTGGGACCCAGGATCCCTCAGACCCTCACCCGACTGGTGTCACCAGGCTGAGAGGTCACGGTGCCTACACGTCCTTCCAGAAGGCTCTGCACACATACAGTGAGGGTAAGCGGGGTGCCACACACGTGCATTTGTGTGATACACACACACACGACTTCTCTGCACAAATAGGAATCACACATTACCTGTGACTTGTTATGGGTGTTTTTCACTTGACACTTTTCTGGACATTTTCCTAGATCATCACACATACATCTCTCTCCATCTCTTCAGCTCTTGCCTGAAATTCCATTGCCCTGAATTTGGTGGCCATTTCCCTCCTGCATTTGTACTGCACGCCTGCATTACGGCCCCAGGGCCGGTCAGGACGTGGGTGTGAGAACCACAGGTTCACACCCTGCGCCACAGCTTCAGGGAGGGGCCCTCCAACAAGCCGACCCCCACCCCCAGCCCCCCTGCCTCCCTGAGCGCCCCATCAGTTATGAACCCAGCACCCGGACCAGACGGAGGGAAATACCAACCAGATGTCAAGCAGGAAGCCTCCAACTTTGTGCTCCACCGAAAAGTGGAGTTTGAAAACTCCGTCCCCGAGACTCACCCTGAAGGTGTAAGGGATCCCTGGGGTGACAGAGGCAGCGCTGACCACCTGGGTTAAGACGCCCCCTGTCTTGACCTGTTCCCGGTGAAGGAGTGGATATGACGTGAGCGCCGGTGTGGCGGAAGGATGCCAGCCTCGAGCCTTTCGGGGGCTCCAGCGGCCAGCCACCCGCTCAGCCTCGGCTTCTCTGGACGGGGCTTAGGTTCCGGGGCCGAGCTGCAGACAGGTGACGGCCAGGCTAAGCCCACGTCAGCTCCTCGGGCTTCTCCTCTCCCCTGCCCACCCCCAGACAGAAGCGAGGAGACACTGGGCCCCAGACGTGACCAAGGAGACGCGGGCTGGTCCTCCCAGATGCCAGCGAGGAGACGTTGGGCCCCCAGACGCGAGCGAGGAGACGCGGGCTGGCTGGAGCCTGACCACAGGCCAGCCCTGCAGCACAGGCAGGGCAGGTCACCCTCGACCCAGAGCCTCACCCACCCCGCCAGGGCTCACGCGCCCCCCTGGCCCAGGGGCGGTCTGCTTTCAGGGCCCTGGAGGCCCTTGTCAAAGCCAGTGGCTTTTCTTCCTCCCTGTCCTTTCCCATTTGTTTTCAAGCACTTCAAGCACAGAATCGCAAACAGCTTAAGGAATCCACGTTCCCTTCGCCCAGCTTCACCCACTGTTACTATGCTCACACTGGACCCCATTTACTGCAGGGGCTTCTCTCCCTCTCATGACATGCAGACACACGGAGACACCAGCAGAGACACACACACACAGACACATAGACACACAGACACACAGAGACACACAGGCACGCAGAGACACACAGACATGCGTAGAGACACACACAGACACACAGAGACACACAGGCACGCAGAGACACACAGGCATGAATAGAGACACAGACACTCACAGAGACACACAGACACACCTAGAGATACAGACGCGCATAGAGACACACAGGCACGCAGAGACACACACAAACACGCACAGAGGCACGGACAGACACACACACACAGACGCACATACAGACGCACACAGCAGCCCTAGTCGCTAGGCATGAGGGGTGTGTCCCCACAGCACTCTGCTATTTAACTCTCAGGTCCTGAAATAGTATCCGACCCTCAGGGCTGGAGGCAGCCTGTGCCCAGGAAACCTTTATCTCAGCGGGGGACGCGGGGGCGGGGCCGTCCAGTCGCTGCCCCCAACACACGCCCACGTGCTGCAGAGCCGGCCCAGGCCAGGCAGAACAGGGGCCCTGGTGGGGGCGTGGCCCCGCGGGCGCTGGACGCCGCTGCCTTTTAGGACAAGGAGCGGGTGCAGGACCCCGGCGTCCTGCCCACCTGTGACGGCCGCGGGGGCCCGGCACTGGCCGGGGGGCGCGGTGTCGCCGGCGCTGACTGGTGATCCTGTGTTTCAAGTGACCTCTCGGGAGCCTGAGTTCCTGACAGGACCACCCTGGGCATGTCTACTGCGGCCCTACTGCTTCCACTGGCCCCCGGAGAAACGTGCTCCGCTCTCCTCCTGGGATGGGCTTGCTCACGCCCACCCCGGGGCTGTCCCCCGGGCAGCGCTGGGCGGGCCCCTGCGATGGGCAGGCTGCAGAGGCCCTGGGCTGGGAGCTGGGGGCCCGGGCGGGCCGCGGGAGGGCGCGGGCGGGCGCAGGCGCAGAGCGCGGCCCCTCCGGCGGGCTCGGAGCTCAGACGCCGGTGCTGCCCCGCCCCGCCCCGCCGTTTCTGCTTTCAGCCGCGGTCCCTGCGCCCTCTCGGGGCTCGCTGCCTTCAGGGCTGGCCTGTTGAGGAGCCTCGCCCCCCACGTCGGGGTCTGAGGCTGGAGAGGCCCCGCCGCACGAGGTTCTCACGGTGGGTCCTGGGCGCTGCGTCCGCTCCGGGAGCCTGCCGGAAACGCAAGTCCAGCGCCTCAGACCAGCCGCTCTGGGTCCTGGGGGCCGAGGCGAACGCGCGGAGCCGCGCTCTGTGCGAGCTCACGGCGCCGCGGTGAACGCAGGGTTCCCAGGAGAGGTCCGCGGACGCGTCCAGCCCCCTCCGCCTGGACCCGAGCAACTCAGCCCGAGATCCGCTCCCAGGCAGTGGGCGTGCGCCCGGCTCACGGAGGACCCCACGGCTGTCACACCGCTATGGAAGCCCCCCTAACGGCCCCTTAAGAGAAGTTTGTGTGCAGCTTCTGAAAATAGAGCTCTCGCTTCTGCAAAAATAATAGAAGTACGAAAAGAAAGTGTGTTCGCAGGCTTGCGTCCAGCCTCTGTGTTTCTGCCCGCTGTGTGTCCAGCATTTTCCCGCCGCAGCCTTCTCCCCGCAGACTCAGAAGTGCTGGTTTCCGAGGCTCTGCCCGCCGCCCCTAGCGTCAGCCACTTAGCGTGTGTCCCGGCCCGCACACAGCCCAGTAATCTTCGCACTGTGCCGATCATCTCCGGGAATGAGCGGCCAGTGGGGGAGGGCTGGACTGCGATTCTGGGCCCGTCTTTGCCAAACGACCAACTGTAGAGGCTGGGCCCCACCAGGGAGGAGGCTTCAGCAGCACTCGGCCGACAGGCTCAGGGGAAAGTGTCTCGTCTGGACGTCGGACTGAGACCCCCACCCCAGGAGTCCTGTAGAGGCACCGCCTGCAGGTGGCCAGGCTGGAGTGAAGGGTCCTTGGGGACAGGGCTGCAGGGTGGGGCTCAGGCTTCTCAGTCTTGGGGTTTCTCTGGGGGCGTTTCTTAGGGGCTCAGGAAGGCGGCCCGGGTGGTGACCTCAGCCCTCCTCCCTTGACACACAGCGAAGTCTACCCACTCCAGCTCTGCGGCCACCACTCCATCATCCCCGCCCCCCCATCACTTCCACTCTAGTGAGACCCTCCAGCGCCTGAGTCCCACTGTCCACAGCGGGCAGAGTCTCAGAGCTGGGGACGTTCCCCTTCGGGCTGAGTCAGGGCACGGTGTGGTTAGAGGAACCAACAGAACCACAGAATAGAAACTCCTTTTGCTTTTTCCTACCTTATGCAATGGCACCCTACTCCAGTACTCTTGCCTGGAAAATCCCATGGATAGGGGAGCCTGGAAGGCTGCAGTCCATGGGGTCGCTGAGGGTCGGACACGACTGAGGGACTTCACTTTCACTTTTCACTTTCATGCACTGGAGAAGGAAATGGCAACCCACTCCAGTGTTCTTGCCTGGAGAATCCCAGGGACGGGGGAGCCTGGTGGGCTGCTGTCTGTGGGGTCACACAGAGTCGGACACGACTGAAGTGACTTAGCAGCAGTAACCTTATGCAAACAAAGCTCATTCAATTCAGTCACTCAGTCACACCTAACTCTTTGTGACCCCTTGGACTGCAGCACACCAGGCCTCTCTCCATCTCCAACTCCTGGAGTTTACTCAAACTCATGTCCATTAAGTCAGTCATGGAGTCCGTGATGCCATCCAACCATCTCATCCCCTGTCATCCCCTTCTCCTCCTACCTTCAATCTTTCCCAGCATCAGGGTCTTTTCCAATGAGTCAGTTCTTTACATCAGGTGGCCAAAGTATTGGAGTTTCAGCTTCAGCATCAGTCCTTCCAATGAATATTCAGAACTGATTTCCTTTAGACTGGTTGGATTTCCTTGCAGCCCAAGGGACTCTCAAGAGTCTTCTCCAACACCCCAGTTCAAAAGCATCAATTCTTCAGTGCTCAGCTTTTTTTATGGTCCACCTCTCACATACATACATGACCACTGGAAAAACCATAGCCTTGACTAGACGGACCTTTGTTGGTAATGTCTCTGCTTTTTAATATGCTGTCTAGGTTGCTGCTGCTGCTGCTAAATCGCTTCAGTCGTGTCTGACTCTGTGCGACCCCATAGACGGCAGCCCACCAGGCTCCTCTGTCTATGGGATTCTCCAGGCAAGAACACTGGAGTGGGTTGCCATTTCCTCCTCCAATGCATGAAAGTGAAAAGTCAAAGTGAAGTCGTTCAGTTGTGTCCGACTCTTAGCGACCCCATGGACTGCAGCCTACCAGGCTCCTCTGTCCACGGGATTTTCCAGGCAAGAGTACTGGAGTGGGGTGCCATTGCCTTCTCCAGCTGTCTAGGTTGGTTGTAGCTTTTCTTCCAAGGAGCAAGCATCTTTTAATTTCATGGCTGCAGTCACCAACTGCAGTGATTTTGGACCCCCCAAAAATAAAGTCTGTCACTGTTTCCATTGTTTCACCATCTATTTGTCATGAAGTGATGGGACCAGATGCCATGATCTTAGTTTTCTGAATGTTGAGTTTTAAACCAACTTTTTCACTCTCCTCTTTCACTTTCATCAAGAGGCTCTTTAGTTCTTCACTTTCTGCCATAAGGGTGGTGTCATCTGCATATCTGAAGTTATTGATATTTCTCCCAGCAATCTTGATTCCAGCTTGTGCTTCATCCAGCCCGGCATTTTGCATGATGTACTCTGCATACAAGTTAAATAAGCACGGTGAAAATATACAGCCTTAATGTACTCCTTTCCCAATTTGGAACCAGTCTGTTGTTCCATGTCCAGTTCTAACTGTTGCTTCTTGACCTGCATACAGATTTCTCAGGAGGTAGGTCAGGTGGTCTGGTATTCCCATCTCTTTCAGAATTTTCCACAGTTTATTGTGATCCACAGAGTCAAAGGCTTTGGCATAGTCAATTAAGCAGAAATAGATGTTTTTCTGGAACTCTCTTGCTTTTTCAATGATCCAGCGGATGTTGGCAATTTGATCTCTGGTTCCTCTGCCTTTTCTAAAACCAGCTTGAACATCTGGAAGTTCATGGTTCACGTACTGTTAAAGCCTGGCTTGGAGGATTTTGAGCATTACTTTACTAGCGTGTGAGATGAGTGCAATTGTGCAGTAGTTCGAGCATTCTTTGGCATTCCCAAAGAAATCCTTTCTTTGGGATTGGAATGAAAACTGACCTTTCCCAGTCCTGTGGCCACTGCTGAGTTTTCCAAATTTGCTGGCACACTGAGTGCAGCACTTTCACAGCTTCATCTTTTAGGATTTGAAATAGCTCAACTGGAATTCTATCACCTCCACTAGCTTTGTTCACAGTGATGCTTCCTAAGGCCCACTTGACTTCACATTCCAGGATGTCTGGCTCTAGGTGAATGATCACACACACCATTGTGGTTATCTGGGTCATGAAGATCTTTTTGGTATAGTTCTTCTGTGTATTCTTGCCACCTCTTAATATCTTCTGCTTCTGTTATGTCTATACCACTTCTGTCCTTTATTGTGCCCATCTTTGCATGAAATGTTCCCTTGGTATCTCTAATTTTCTTGAAGAGATCTCTAGTCTTTCTCATTCTATTGTTTTCATCTATTTCTTTGCATTGATCACTGAGGAAGGCTTTCTTATCTCTCCTTGCTATTCTTGGGAACTCTGCATTCAAATGGGTATATCTTTCCTTTTCTCTTTTGCCTTTAGCTTCAAACAAGGAAGGCCCGCATTTAAAAAAAAAAAAAAGTGTGAACACCACCGGTGCAAGCAGTTTTCCCAAGTGCTCTCTCCAAGCTCTGCAGAGGCCCGGTCAGAACAATGGCCAGTTAACAGAAGGGGACACAGTGGCCCAGAGGGGCCTGGGCGACCCTGACTCTTGGAGCAGAAGCAGGGACGACTAGAAGCCAAGCCCCTCGGCACCCAGGCCCCATTCCTGGGCTTCCTGAGGTGTTTTAAATGGGATCGTCCCATAAGAAATGTTGTACGGGCTCACCCTAGAAAAACGAAGATAAAATCTGTGACGATTCATTCTTTCCCTGCAGCCCCAGGAGCAGCAAGGTTCGCAGCGACAAGACGCCCATCGCAGTCCAAGCCCTGAAAAAGAAGGTGGGCCGGGTTACCTGCAACCCAGCGGCGCGCGCCATCCTCAGCAGCCTGCTGCTCTACCTGACCGACCGCGAGGACGCGGCCCTGGGGCCTCTTGCCGCCCGGAGGGCAGAGGGCAAGGCTAGCCGGGCCCCTGAGCCCCAGGACGCCCAGCGGCGGCCCACGCGCTTCCAGCTGCTCCAGGCCAGGTTCATGGGCAGCGGCCGCGAGCCCCGCCTCAAGAGGACCCGGGAGGTGGGGCGGCTGATCTTCAAGGACAAGCAGGGCCCTGGAAGGAGCCTGGTGGCCGCCACCATCCACAAGCTGCTGGAGAAGGCCGGGGAGGCAGCCGGTCGCCCGGCCCCCGGCAGGGAGCCACCGGGCCGCGAGAAGCCGCGGGCCCTCCCGGCTGGGAGGAGCTCGGTGAAGAGCATCCTGAAGGTGTTCCTGGCCGCGGAGGAGAAGCAGGCTGCGGAGCAGCCTCCCGCAGAGCCGCCCGCAGCCGCGGGGGGCCTGGCCGCGAAGGCGAAGGTGAAGGCCGGTGCGCGGAGCGCGGCGCTGGCCAGGCTGCGGGAGAAGTTTGCGCAGAGCGGCGGCCTGTGCGCGGAGGCCGGACTCCTGCCGCGGCGCGCGGAGGAGCGCTCGAAGAAGCGCCCGCCGCGGAGGCCGCTGCACCGGCCGGAGCCGCGCGTATTCCGCGTGGCCACCCTAGCCAGTAGCTGCCTCCGCGCGCCGGCCGCCCGCCTCCTGGCCTGCTCCACCGAGCCCGCGCTGCCCTTCAGCGTCGCCACCGTGGTCTGCGGGCCCCGGAGCTGGCTGTCCCACGGCACCCGAGTCACCCACACGGGCGTGGGCCGTGCGCCCCGAGGGGAGACGGGCAGCTCCCCCGACGCGGCAGAGACCCCCGGAGGGAGCAGAGAGCCGGGGTGGCGGCCCCCGCCGCCCTCCAACGGCCCGCTGGCAGCTTCCAGGGACGGCCTGGAGACAGGGCTCCCAGGTATGGAGGCCGAATGTGTCCCCCGGGCAGCCCCCGCTGCCGCCTCCGCCGGGAGCGAAGCCCATCCTGGCTGCAAGCCTGCGAGCTCCGCGCTGGGCCCAGCCAGCCCAGGTGGTCAGGGAGCTGCTCAGGGGGCCAGGGGAGTAAGCCTGGGGCCGCGACCAGGACTCTCCGGAGGCCACGAGGAGGCTGGCCCCGAGGTCACCTTGACCGTGTGCAGCTCAGAGGACGAGATGGACACAGCGAGTGTGGACTGGGTGCCAGAGCCCCTCTTCGCCATCCAGGAGAGCTTCCCAGAAGAGAAGGCGCCGGGACACATCCCCCCACTGGCCGCACTCACCGCACCCTCTGCCCAGGCCGCGTGGCGCACACAGCCGGCCATGGAGCCCCCACAGGTCACGGTCAGACTCCCGGTGGTCCACACGATGCCGCCCCCTCCCGCCACCCCGCAAAGGGCGTCAGGAGACCAAGGCTGGGGTCCTCTGGGCGGGGTCAGTGAGACGGGAAACCCAGGCGCCCCACATTCCCCCACGGCCGAGAGCGGGAGCCGGGGTGCGCCGCCGCAGGGCTCAGGGGCGGCGCCGAGGCTCGCAGCCGCACACGGTACTGCTGCCTGCGGTCCAGACCTCCCCGCGGCCGTCTCCACGACGGAGCCACAGAACAGCTCCCTGGGAGGAAAGGACGCCAGACCTGGGCCTGGGGCCTCACAATGGCTCCTGAAGCCCAAGGACGTGCGTGAGGAGGACGCGTCCCCCCTGAGTTCTGAGCCGCCTCAGCAGTCAGAACTGCAGGAACGGCCAGGCGGCGACGCCAGTGCCTGGGAGAACCGTCGGAGGGGCCACATGGGCTGTGCACCCGGCGGCCAGCAAGCACCGGTGCCCGACAGCAAGAGCGGGACACGTGTCCCCACGTGGCCAGCGGCACCGGCTGGGGCTGGAACGAGGCCCGAGAGCCTGAGCCCCGAGCGCAGGAGCCCCCCGAGGGAGCAGGAAGGACCCCGGGGGGCCCCGCCACGCCTGGAGTCAGCTGGGCACGTGCCTATAGCTGCAGGGAGCGCCAGCCGTGATCTTGGTGAGAAGAGAGCCTCCTCCTCAAATGAAAAGACACCACCTGGCGTCAGAGCCCCCAGGCGGGAGCCGGTGGGCAGCGCCTCCCAGAGTCCCCCAGCCCTGAGCCCCAGAAGCTTGGCAGCTGGGCAGTGGGAGGGTGGGAGGGCTGGGTGGCCCGCAGGCCCGGGTCTTGTGGGTGTCATGGCCGAGGAGGCTGCTCACCAGCCCTGTGGCCACAGCTCGGCCTTGGGGTCCCCGCCCGGCCCCTCTCAGGAGGCCCCCAGCGCACCGACCCTGGCCGTCCAGCCCCACCTGGTGGCTCTGGGTGAACTGGCCACCGGTGACGTGGCCACAGGCGGAGTGAAGGTGGAGGCAGGAGGCAGGGTCGCTGGCACCACGTGGCAGAGGCCTCGGGGGGACAGCCTGGAGCGCCCAGCTCCAGTCCCAGGCCTGCCGGCGCCCCGGGGGAGCCACGGGGCAGGGACTCTGAGGCCTCAGCTTCCTGAGCAGCAGCAGGCAGAGGGCAGGGCGGGCCCCTCGTCCAGCGAACAGCTTCCCCTCAGTGCCGGGCCTTCCCGCCAGCCCGGCCCCTCGTCCACAGCAGTGGACAGGCCATGGGGGGACAGGGTGGCCCCGAAGCACCCTGACCTCCAGGCTTCCGGGCAAGTGGAGGGAGGAGAGCGGGCTGGTCTGGGCACGGGAGAAAGTCGCCATGGACGAGAGGAGGGGTGCCCAGGGGCTGTGAGTCGGGATGGTTCTGGAAGGAAGGGAGAAGGCCTTTGGAGCGAGAGATCCGGCTCGCGAGGGGCCAGGGAGGCTGGGAGTAGGCCCCGGGAGGAGGCTCTCAGCAGGCGTGCCGGGAAGGGCCCAGAGCTCCCGCGGAGGCAGCAAGCGGGGCACGCCGAGGGTCTCCTGGAGGAGCGGAGGGCCCCGACTTCCGAGAGCCAGGCCCTGTCCCCCTCGGGGAGCCCCACGCTCCCAGCAAAGGCCCAGGCGAGCCAGACGGTGCCCCCCAACTCAGCACGGCCCGTGAGCGGCTCAGGGGGAGTGACACTCACAGTGGGCAGAAATGAGGCACCCCAGGTTCCAGCCCCGAGGGGTGGTCAGGGGGGCCCCCGAGCGCTACTGGGAGAGGGGCAGAGTCCAGCATCCCCCAGCCCCAGGGAGGGGGAGATCCAGGCACCCTCCAATATCCAGGAGGGGCAGAGCCTGGCAGCCCCCAGCCCCGAGGAGAGGGAGATCCAGGCACCCTCCAGCATCCAGAAAGGGCAAACCTGGGTGTCCCCCAGTCTCAAGAAGGGGCAGAGCCAGGCGGCCCCCAGCCCCGGGGAGAGAGAGATCCAGGCACCCTTCAGCGTCCAGGAGGGGCGGAGCTGGGTGGCCCCCAGTCTCAGGAAGGGGCAGAGCTTGGAGGGGCAGAGTCCGGCAGCCCCCAGCCCCCGGGAGGGGGAGATCCAGGCACCCTCCAGCATCCAGAAGGGGCAGACCTGGGTGTCCCCCAGTCTCAGGAAGGGGCAGATCCAGGCACCCTTCAGCGTCCAGGAGGGGCGGAGCTGGGTGGCCCCCAGTCTCAGGAAGGCGCAGAGCTTGGAGGGGCAGAGTCCGGCAGCCCCCAGCCCCCGGGAGGGGGAGATCCAGGCACCCTACAGCATCCAGAAGGGGCAGAGTCCGGTGGCCCCCAGCCTCCGGCCAGCGCAAGGCTCTGCAGTGCCCACACCCAAGCTGGGGAGCAGCCTTGCGCCCCGTGGCCCTGCCCAGGAGGGGCCCCCAGATGCCCCCGGGGTGGGGCGCAGCAGGCGCGGGCCACACCTGGCCAAGTACCGAGCCCAGAGCTTCAGTGACCAGAGGTCCTTTGAGCTGTCTTTTAGGCCAACCATCCTCAGGGCCAGCGACAAGTACAGCCCTCCGAAGTGACCCCGAGTGGCATCAGGGGTCCAGGCCTCACTGGGGTCCGGGCACGGCTGCTCCAGCCCCCCAAGCCTGGCCAGAGCCCACAGACGCGGGGAGACTGCTCCCTTGGACGCTGACCCTCAGAGCCGTGAAGGGCCGTTTCCAGTGCTGCTTCCAGGTGACTCCAAGGCCGCTTTCCCTCAGGACCTGCTGAGGAGCGGGACCCGTCACCGGCCATCTCTCCCACCGCCGGCAGAGCAGCGTTCGCGGGCCCGTGAGTCCTGCTGCGGCCTGGGCGGGCGCTGGCCCTGCGGCCGCCCACCTGCAGGGGCTGGGGTCAGAGGAGGAGTGCGCTGGGCTTGGGGTCAGCCCCCCGAGCTACAGACCCCGCAGGCCCCTGAGCAGAGGTGTGGGGAGCCCAGCAGAGCCCCGGCCTGACCCTTCTCCCACAGGCCCACCTGCTCAGACCCAGCGCCTCGGCTCGGGCTGGGGGGTGCCTGCCCCTGCTGCGCCTGGCGGCACCGTCTGATTTATGCTTTTTATTGATTTATACTTTGGTCCACAAACGATTTGAGGCAACGGTTGGCAAAGACGGAGGAGATGAAAACGCTGTGCACGCTGTGTGTCCTTTTGAAAACGAGAAGCAGGAGGGGTTTGTCACTGGTTTTAAACAGGCCAGAACGGCCACTGAGATGCCGCCAGTCACGCCCCTTCGAGTCGTGGAAACATGACGTGAACCTCCAACCCCACCCCAAGCCTGGGACCCGAGGGGCCGCCTCCCACGGCCCCCACTGCCGGCGACACCGTCCTCCCAGCAGCCCCCAGAAAAGAACAGAGAGACCCCCGAGGACTTGCTGGGGGTCAGTGTTCAGCTGGCCCTGGACCCTCGCCTGGACCACCAGGTCCTTCGAGCTTGGCTGGTGGAGGAAGTGTTCGCACTGCAAGTGTGACGTCTTTTCTACAGAAGAAAGACCCTCGAGACCCCTGGGCTGAAATAACCGTTGCGGCAGTGGGTGGGCGGACGGGTGGCCGATGTTTATATCCGCGTTTTAGCTGACGTGCTTTCTTACATTGAAGTAGCTCGTCTACTTTTACCTCGATTCAGCGCTTTCGGGCTCTGTTTACAGACCCGTCTGTGAGCCCCACCTGTGTGTCCGCGTGCTGCCCACGGAGAAGGCGCTGTTGCCGGGGTCGCGGGCGTGCGCTTTTATTTCAGGCGCCCGTCAGGAACAGCATCGCTCAGTTTACAAATTCAGCATTGCGTATTTGCGTAGCGAGGGCACCTTTGCCCTTTGGTCCTGATTTTTTAAATACTTGATTACTTATTAACCGTCAGCTGTTGATTCAGTGTTCCTTATTTTATCCTCCTTTGTATACAAGTTAACTCTAAAATGATCCATTAGGCAAGAATTAACTAAATATATTTTGTAGTATTCTTTCCTTTGAATCTCTACTAACTTTATTCAGCTGGAAATCATCTTGAGAAAGGAAATAAAACACGTGGCTCGTCACACACCTGGTTCTCACTTCTCTGACGGCTGTGGGGGAGGTGGGTCTCAGATTAGGAAGCAGGAGCGGAGGCTTCCTGGAGTGGGGTGCCCTGGGGGCTCGGACGAGGCCAGCGGCCATCCCAGGATGTGCAGGGGGCCCCCCGGGGCTTGGACGAGGCCAGCAGCCATCCCGGGACTCGCAGGGGGCCCCCCCAGGTTCGGACGAGGCCAGCAGCCACCCCAGGACGTGCATGGGGGTCCCGGGGGCCCAGACGAGGCCAGATGCTGTCCCGGGACTCGCAGGAGGGTTCTGGGGGCCCAGATGAGGCCAGCGGCCGTCCCAGGATGTGCATGGGGGTCCCGGGGGCCCGGACGAGGCCAGCGCCTTCCTGGGAGTTGCAGGGGGCCCCCGGGGGCTCAGACGAGGCCAGCGGCTGTCCCGGGATGCACAGATGCCCGGTGGGCTGGGCAGAGCCCAGGTAGAGGAAGGGCCGCCCCCGGGGAAGCGGGGCCCTGAGGAGGCAGTGGCCACTCGCCCGGGACGTCCAGGGAGGCTGCAGTGCCCAGAGCAGGGCCTGGGGTCACCACCAGGGTTGGCAGGGAGGCCACCAGTGGGAGCCCCGGCCCGGCGCTCCAGAGCCCAGCGCCGCGCGTGGGGGCGGGCCTGTGTCCAGCCTCTCCTGACGCGCTCCTTGGTGCCTGGAGACACAGGAGACAGGGTCCCCGTGTCCCCCTCCATCTGCACAGGAAGGGCTTCTCAGAAGAGCAGGTGTGACCATCCCCGAGGCCTGGCCTGGCTCAGGGGGTGCCCCCAGGGCACTCAGTGTGTGGATCCCCCTGCGGCCTGTGAAGGCACCGGGCCTTTTCCCTGAAAGAACCGAGAGCCTAAGGAAACTGGCTTTTCTCATATCCACAGAAAACCTGATCAATCGTTGATCCAAGGAAAAAAGTGGGAGATTCCATTCGAACCACCCGAGGACTGTAGTCTTTCAGAAAGTCCTAGGACTCCGCCTGTTAGAGGTCAGAGCACACGTGGGTAAGCTTTTGAGACAAAGGGTCATGGTCACAGGACCCAGGTTTGCAGGTCAGGGGCGTCACCGTGACCCACAAGCGTGCGCGTGGGGGGCTCTCCTGGAGGTCTGCTCAGAGCAGATGCTCAGCCTGGACCGCAGGGACGGAGGAGCCCCAAACCTGTGAAGCAGGAACCCCACTCCCCCCGCCACACTGAGAGCCGGCGTGGTTTCCCACGCGGCCCGCCCCCCGCGGTTCCCTGGACACCGGCCGGGTCCTGCAGTAGGTTCCTTTCGTCCACCGTCCACCCCACAGACTCGGGCTCAGCCCCAGGGTCAGCAGGCAGTGCTGGATCCCCAACACCCCCACTTCTGTAAACTGGGGTTCCCACCGCCCAGGGGCAGCTCCCGAAGCCGACACCTTGCTCCCACGGCCAGCTTTCTAGAAAGGTGGTGGGTGAATGGCCGACGACGAGGCCGGCGGGCCCAGACCGGACAGTCCTGACCGGCGGGCCTCCTGCCCCCGAGCAGCGTCGGCCCCCGAGTCCCCAGCACGGCGCTCTCAGCCCCACGTCTCGGGCTCCTGCAGGTGGTCCGATCCCAGGCAGGACGGGTGAACTCACTGGCCGCTGGTGATTAACTCAGCGTCCGTCCCCCCGAGGTCGGGGCTGGGACCACACTCTCCGAGCCTCTGAGGGGAGCAGTGCTCCATATCCACGTGTGGGGAGACCCTCCGGCTTAGCCACAAGTTAACCTGGGCTCGATGCCTCTAAAACAGCCCACCTGCCGCACATCAGACACACAGTACGTCTGCTTTAACTGGTGAAGAAAGAGATGCTTTGACCAGACAGAGAAGGCAGTGGCACCCCACTCCAGTACTCTTGCCTGGAAAATCCCATGGGCGGAGGAGCCTGGTGGGCTGCAGTCCATGGGGTCATGAGTCGGACACGACTGAGTGACTTCACTTTCACTTCTCACTTTCATGCATTGGAGAAGGAAATGGCAACCCACTCCAGTGTTCTTACCTGGAGAAAACCAGGGACGGGGAGCCTGGTGGGCTGCTGTCTGTGGGGTCACACAGAGTTGGACACAACTGAAGCGACTTAGCAGCAGCAGCAGCAGCAGCTTTGACCAGAAGTAAAGAGCGTCCATGTTGGATTCCGTGTGCTGGAGGCCCAGTGGTTAAGACGCTGCACTTCCAATGGAGGGGTCGAAGGTTCAATCCCTCATCAGGGAACTAAGATACCACAGGCTGCTTTGTTTTTTACCCGTGGGAGAATGTATCCCTGACTTGTTTGATGTTCTTTGTTCTGACAAGCCACAAAACTGCTGAAAACTGTGCTTCTCCAGGATGGATTCCCAGCAGAACCCGGGAGGATGGCTCAGGCAAGACTCTGCTCCTGCTACAGGTTGCATGTTGATTATATGAGACACCTCTGACCAGGGGGCCGGTCTCCCCCACCTCCAGAGTCGCCACCTTGGCAGAAACCCGGGTGAGGCCCAAAGGGGTTTAACCGGGGCAAAGTTGGAGGGTCGTGGGCGCTCAAGCCAGGAACCTGGATGGAGCCCAGGCACACGCGTGCCACTCATCACCAAGTCGTGGGCCAGGTGGGGTCATGGCGGAGGTGTGGACGCACTGGAAACGCACGGCCCGGGGAGAATTTCAAGTCTTTCAGAAACAGCCTGAAGGAGCCAGAATAAATGCTGGCCTCCATGCTCGCTCTGCCAATGGACGCCAACAGTGAGACAAGAAGTTCTGATTTTCTGGGCCCCGGCGGCCGTGGTGACCATGGAAGACCACAGGCACTCATCTGTGTCACTGTTTCCTGAGTCAAACTAAATGCACCTGAGACTCTCATTGTCTCCCAGCGTCAGGAGGCAGGGAGAGGACGCCCTGCCCGCGTCCCAGTGACGCTGCTGACCCGCGAGTCCCGGTGACCTGCTCCAGAGCCCACGGTCCCCGCTGACCCACTCCGGTGCCCACGATCCCCGCCGACCCGCCCCGGCGCCCACAGTCCCTGCTGACCCACGAGTCCCAGTGACTTACTCCAGCGGCCACAGTCCCCGCTGACCCAAGGTCCCCGCCGACCCGCCCCAGCGCCCACAGTCCCTGCCAACCCACTCCAGTGCCCACGGTCCCCGCTGACCCGCCCCCACGCCCACGGTCCCTGCTGACCCACGGTCCCCGCTGACCCACGAGTCCCAGTGACCTGCTCCAGCGCCCGCGGTCCCCGCTGACCAGCCCCAGCACCCACCGGCCCTCCTCATCTGCCCGTCCCCGAGTCTCGGGCCGAGGTCACCGGGCGGAGGGAGGGCTCAGACCCGCTGGGCACAGACTCAGCTCTGAGATGGATGGCCAGCGTCACCAGAGGGCACTGCAGGCCCAGGAACTCTGCAGGGTCTGGGTCCCACAGCACCCCAGGGCGTGCAGATGCAGGGAGCTTGCGGGGTGGGTGACGGCCGGGGCGCTCGCAGCTCATCTGCTCATCGCACAGGGCGCAGGGACCCCCCTCCCCGCAGCTGATCCTGCTCGGGGCCAGGATTGGCCCCCGCTCGGTGAGGGGCCGCCCCAGTGTGCCCGCAAGGCGGGTGGGGGCAGAGCAGGGGTCCCTGCCTCCGGGGATCGTGTGGACACAGTCACTGCTCCCCTGCAGCCCTGTGGATGAGGGTCTTGTCCATAGCTGGGCCGTAAGGATGGACTCCTGCGGGGGGCACCTCCTCCTGTGAGGAACTCCGGATCTCACTGAGGCGCATGGAGGCGGGTCATCTGACACTCCCGTTCTGAGAGGGGCCGGGACGGGCAGGGCTGGGCGATGCGTGAGGGTGGCTTGAGGATTCAAGAGTGGCTCCAACGTCGTATAGAATGAGAGCCCGTTAAATAGGGTGTGTGTGTGTGCACGTGTACACGCATGTACAGATGTGTAGGGTATATGTGCATTGTACATGTGTGTGCATGATACCTGCTGTTCTATTCCCTACACGGGTTACAAAGTCTGGAAGGAAATACGCTCCAAAGTCTAGCCCATCGGGGCTTCTGGGAAGTCGGAGCAGGAGGGGTTGGAGAAAACACAGGACCAGAGCCCACAGGGGGCAGGGTCTCAGCCCTGCAGGCAGGGAGGTGGTCTCGGGGCCACCAGAAGCTCTAGCAGAGGTGTCGCTCCCCCGGGACTGCGAGTCTGTGCTCCCCCAAACCCCCAAGCCGCACCCCAGCCTCACAACAAACCGAACAACCAAGCGTTCTCCAGCCCCGAAAACCTCCTGCAAAGGTGGGCGGCCAAGAGAGCAGTTTCCTTCTCCGGGATCTGTGGGCAGAACGTCCACCTCCGGGAACTTGCCGGGAATCTGGGAGGAAGACCCCAGCACAGGCCTTGAGACACACAGGAGAAGTGAAACTCCTGTCTTCTCCGTGAGAGGAAGTGGCATTGTGCGGACCGGCTCCGGGGGGACGTTCCCCACAAGGGGACCCTCCTCCACATCCGCACTTCAGAGACGGGTGCAACCCCAAGAAGGCATCGGAATGCAAACCTGCCCAGAGGCTTCAGAGAGTCTCCCAGCATCTCAGAGAGGGAGGGACACGCCCTGTCTGTGCTGGGGAAATTTTATTTATTAAATTTATCTTACTGGAGTGAAGCCGATCACAGTGTTAATTTCTGCTGTGCAGTAAGGGGATTCAGTTACACACACATTCTTTTTCACGCTCTTTCCCATGATGATTTATCCCAGGATGCTGAATACAGCTCCCTGAGCTGTGTGGTAGGCCCCTGTGGCTCACCCACTCTGCTTATAATAGTTTGCACCTGCTAACCCCAGCGTCCAGTCCTCCCCTCCCCGCAGAGGAAACTCTTCCAGTAAAACGTATGGTCCAGACTTGCTTTCGCCATTCCGGCCATCACCATGTCCCGGATGAGACCCAGTGGCTAATGACCACTCACAGCGGCCCCGCAGGACCTGCTCTTGTGTTTGCCTGAAATCCTGGTGTGACGCTGGCTCCGGCAGCTGTGTGTCTCTTAAAGTGAACGCTCTAGGGATCAGACTCCTGGCGTGGGGCGCTGACACGCACCAGGACATCCCACGGCCTCAGGGTGCCCACACCTGACCAGCTCCTGACCTGGGACGTCCCGAGGCCCT
This sequence comes from Bos grunniens, assembly GCF_055505025.1. Lineage (NCBI taxonomy): Eukaryota > Metazoa > Chordata > Mammalia > Artiodactyla > Bovidae > Bos > Bos grunniens. The sequence goes on along the minus strand of NC_141176.1, from coordinate 92,975,334 downwards.
CACCCTGAGACCCGAGTGGAGAGCAAAGTGGGACCTGGGTTCGAGCTGCTGCCACAGTGCAGACGGCAGAGGCTGCGCCCAGACCGTCAGGACAGAGCTCAAGACTGTCCTTCCTGGAAGAACAGCCCTCAGAGAAACCCTCAAGGCAGAAAGATCACCTTTCCTCTCGGCCAGAGGGAACCAGGTCACAGTTCCAGAGGCTTTTGGGACAGGGCTGCCAGCCGGGACACCGGTCACACCTGCATGCAGACACGTGAGAGCACGCGTGAGCTGGCGTGAACGTCAGCAGGCCCCACACTCGGTGACAAGCACGCCAGCCCCGTCCCAGGTGTATGCGCATTGGGTTTCTCCGAATGCCGTGCATCTGGGGTATTTTCTCTTTATATTATTGCTCTGAAATCCCAAAGTTGAGAGCCTTGCCATTTTTCAAGAGCAGAAATATTTTTGAACGTGACCATGTTTGGAGATGGGGCCTATAAAGCAGGGATTAAGGTCAGATGAGATCACTAGGGTGGCCCTAATCCCATTTGACCTGTGTCCTCGTGAGAGGGGATCAGGACACAGACGTGCCTAGGGGCCCACCACGCGGGCACACAGGAGGCGGCCGGGTATGGACCAGACAAGAGGTCTGCCTCCACTGCGGCCGTGGGCCCGGCCTCCAGGGTGGGGAGAAATGAGCTCCTGTTGTTTAAGCCACTGGTCAGTGGGGCTTCTGTGATGGAAGGAAGATGAGGAGGACGGGGCAGGGACGCCTGCCCAGCCTGAAGATGGGTCTGCCAGTTCCCCAGCACCTTCCAGAGGGCCTCCCAAAGCTGCTCCCTCTCACCTCCTGGGGGGGCCTCCTGAACCTGCTCCCTCTCCTAGCCGTCGCATCTGCTACAAAAGCTCCCTGTGGTCCCTGCGTGTCCAGGGGCTTCACGACACGGTCCTTCAAGATGCTCGTTGTATCTGACAAAGATGTGTCTTATTTAAAAGCAACACTCTTAGAAACTCATCTCCTGAAGCAAACCTCGAGCTCAGGACAGAGCCCAGAGCCTCAAAACGCCATCTGTAGTCAGAGAGGGAGGAGGCAGAACAGACAGCAGCGGGTGACCAGACAGGACGCCCGCAAGGGCCTCAGCTTTACAGTCACTGCCCCCCACCCTGCCCTGCCCCCCACCCCTTCCCCCACGCACCCCCCAGCCCCTCCCCTCCAGCGCCTGCGTAATTACCCAGCAGGGCAGGAGCACTTTGGACCTGTCAGCTCCCTAGACCTGTTTTTCTTCTTCAAAGGACAGGGATAGGACTTCCTGCCTGGCTTGTGGGCCCCCGGGGGCGGGGTGGCGGGGGTGCGGTGGCCTCAGCTCTGACCAAGCAGCTTGGGCACTGGCTCAGCCTGAGGTTTTCTCCCCTTTTCTCCCCATCTTTCCGCGCACGAGCTGGCACAGCCGGGCCAGCGGTTGCTGTTCAGTAGCTCGGTCATGGGCACCGGCACCAGCTCGGCCCGAGGCTTTCTCCCCCATCCCGTGCACGAGCTGGCACGGCCGAGCCAGCGGCTGTTGTCCAGTAGCTCAGTCGCGTTCGACTCCTTTGCGACCCCACGGACTGTAGCCGGCCCAGCCCCTCTGTGCACGGTCCCCACCTACAGGGCGAGCTTCCAGGACCTGAATCCCACCCTTGCAGCCCTGGGGAGGGTGCTTTGCCCTGAAAAGAGGCCACTCAGGGAGACCGCGTGGCCTGCTGTGCCTGGGACAGTCCAGTGCCCCTGTGGTCCTGCAGCGGGAGGCTGATGGCCCAGCCCCTGGGGGAAGCAATTGGAGGTTCCTTTCCCTGTTGAACAAACTCCAAGACGGGAACAGCAGGACAATTAAGGGAGGAGGCTGGGCCCTGCCAGACCACCTGTCTGATTCCTGAAGTCAGGAGACCTCCCGGACCAGATGTGTGCAGAAAGACTCCCTGGAGACCAAAGGGGGGTCATGTCAAGGGGTGTTCTACCCAGACGCCTCTGCGGTAAAACTACCTTGTCTAAGAGATGTGGGCGCATGTGGAAGGATCCTGAGACAGACCAAGTGTGGACTGTGAACCAGGCAAATCAAAATGACTGGCCACAGGAAACCCGGAAGAAAGGTCCCGTGACAGTAATTCAGATCACGACGAAGGCCCACTCAGTGCCTCTGAGTGCCTCCCTGAGTCCCCCACGTGTCTCTCCACGCGTACTGGACTCTTTTTCCTCTTAACAAACATTTTACTTACTTAACTGCTTTCCGTCTTTGTGGGAATTGTTTTTGGAAAGCCGAAGGGCCAGGGCCTTGTCACTGACCCTGGGGCTAGTGGTTAGGATCTGGTGCTCACTGCTGGGACCCAGCCTCAGTCTCTGGCTGGAAACTCAAGCTTTGCTCCAAGCTGCCGCAGGCTGAGGCCCCTGAGATCAGTCACCCCAGACCTCACGCGCAGGAATGAGGAAAGGGTGGAGGGGACGTGGAGATGACACGCCCTGAAGTCCAGGCTCCCAGGCTGTTGCTACGTGGAGACGGGGTGTCTGGCGGGGTCACTGTAAGCCTTGAGGCTGCCTCACATGGGTCTTTTCTACGCCCACCACCCAGTCCCTAATCGTGTATCTGTGACCCTGCCGGGGACCCACATAAGCACCTCTGAGGACCCTCTGAGCACATCTGTCCCGCTGTCCCCACAGGCCTGGCCCCGGAACAATCCTCTGCTGCCCCAGCGGCTGGGACACGAAGTCTCCTCTTTACTTTTCCAAGCCAATACGGAAATATTCAAACTGACATGAAAAGACCCCTCTTCAGTGATTCTGCCTGTGATCCCAGCCACGGTTTCCTTTTCTCTCTTGCTGGAGTCTATTTAAAGCCAACTCCAAATATCATATCATTTCACCCAGAACTATTCTTCAGCCAAAAATAAAGAAAACTTCGTACTTTGTCGGAAAGGGTGTGAGCAGCGTGCTGCGACGCTTCCCGTGGGCGGTCAAGGCGCCGGCGGCTGGCCCACCCCGACCTGTGGGGACCCTCCACCGTCCCCGGGGCTTCACAGTGATCAGTGGTGCTGCCTGAACACCCCATCAGTCCTGGGGGTACAGGCACCCCTGGAACTAAAGTGCTCAGACAGCACATCTTATCCAAACGACAGCAGCTCCTGCAATCAGACAACAAGAACTGGGAGTCCCGCAGGAAGACGGGGGCCTGGGGTGATGTGTGCACACCCGGGTGGGGGCCCTCGGGCCTCTTGCTGAGCCTCTGCCGAGGAGCCGGGGCTCCGGCCAGTGGTTCTCACGTGGGGCCTGCAACCTCAGCGCTGCAAAGCTGGCTTCTCACACAGCCTGGCCGTGGGACGCCGGGGGCCCTGTGGGCATGCGTCGGCTTGGGGGGCCGTGCGGGCACACCCCTGCCCTGGTCGCAACCACCTCCCTGGCTGCAGACGTGACCTGCCCTTGCGGACAATCATCGGCTTTGAAGGAAGGGTGTCTGGCCAGCGAGGGTACCCAGGACACTCAGGGCAGCGGGCATTTGGAGTTTGGTGGAGGGGCACCAAGGACATGGGTCTGGCTGCCTCTTGCTCCTAAGGAGGGGGCTCGGGCAGGTGCTGGCGGCGGGGCTGGCAGCCCTCGAAGGGCCCTCTGGCCATGACCACTGGCTGCCTGCGGAAGGGTCCTTCCTCGCTGTATCTCTCCCGCCACGCTTCCTGGACGGGCCTCCTCTTGTCTAACGCTCACCCACGTCTCATCTGGCCCCAGCTGCCCCCGGTCGGGGTACTATCACATTCAAGTCCAAGAGCATGTGTCCGTGGTCTGCGTTTCCTGTGGGGCTGGGATCAGGCCGGCGCGAGGATGTGGCGAGACACAGCGGCTGGAACCCACCAGAGATGGCAGGCGTCAGGAGGAGAGGCCGCGGGAGCCTGCACCACCAAGGCCGCGGGGGCGCCTGGGTCCGGGGCAGGGGGCACGTGCCAGACATGCTCTTGGAGACGGGGAGGAGGAACATGTGGGCCCCACAGAAAGGACGGGAGAGGGTGCAGGGAGCCACCTACCCCGGCCGGAAGCTGCCCCGTCCAGGGGCACAGGGGCTGCGATGGGCGGAAAGAGGAGCTTGGGGGCACCGGTGGGGGGTGGGCTGCATGCCCGATGATTTCTAAGACCAGGACGGGTCGATGCCAGGCCCCGTGCTGGGGGAAGGGCAGTCACCATGCCTGTGGACCGGAGTCTGCAGGAGGCACCTGGGGCGAAGGCCGAGGAGGGGTCTTGAAAGGGTTCTTTCAAAAGCAAGGCCAACTAGGCTGAGGGCCTGGAGAACTTCCTCAGAAGCAGCGAATGGGGGGCCTCTGTGGGCATGTTTCCCAAATTACTTTCCAGGCTCCTTGCTCAGCCCTCTGACGGGATGCTCCGGAAAAACCAAAGCTAAGGGCCGGGCAAGTTCACAACAGCCCAGCAGGCACTCGCCACCGGAAACGACATCAGAGTCCCAGGGAGACACTGTCCCCAAGGGGCCGGGCCTGGTGGAGTGGGCCGTGCAGCCTGTGGGTCCACAGTGTCAGTAGGGTGGTGCCTTTCCAACGCGCCTGACTTCTGCTGTTCTGAGCCCAGTTCTTAAAAAGAACTCTTGGGATGCCGGGGAGACTACAAAAGTCCCTTAAATCTTAAAGGACCTTAAAACCCTCTTATCTCACCACGTTTCCAAAGTAAAACTCAAAATGCAGTTTGTGCACATTCTCGTGGCCTCCCAATACAAGAAGCGGTTTTCAGGCCATCCAAGGAAACACCAGGACGCCGCGGGGCCTGGGCCAGGGCTGCCCTGCGGGCACAGTGGGCACACGGCGTGGTGACCACCGTGTTGGTGTCTGCAGGCCGGTCCCTCGGAGTAAAAGGTGCGCAGGCCAGGCGGCAAGTCTGTTCCCTCCAGCCATGACTCACGCTCCCCAGATCCTGCGCATCTGTGGGGAGAGGCCTGGGGGGCGCCTCTGCCTCCTCTGGGACCGGAGGGGACGCGGGCACCGTCAGCCCTGGTCGCCCCAGACGGCCACCGGGCAGGGCATGCCCACCCTCCCGTGTACCCAGCCGCCGGCTCAGGGCGGGGGTGGGGGGCCGGCTAGGGCAGCGCCTGCACCCCTCCTTCCGAGCCTGGTTTGGGGCGGTGGGAGGCAGGGACAGGCTGATTCCGCCGGGGTGGGGGAGGGGACAGTGGCGCTCATTAAGATCTACTTATTTGCGTGTTATTTTCAGAAGGAAAGTGTAGGCTGAAAGAGAGCAAGTTAAAAATAAGACAATCGTTTTCTGTAAAAAGAACATTAGACCAGCGGTCACAGGTCAGGACGCCGGCCTTTGGACCCGCGGGGCACGGAGGCCTGGACGGCTGTCAGAAGAATCTAAGCTGGACTCACCTCCTCCCACCTTGGCTGCGGCAGAGAGGCCCCGGGGTGCGGGGTGCGGGGCGGCGGGACCCGACGCGCCGGCCGGGCCGTCAGCCTCGCGGGGCCCAGGTCCCTCTCCCCGCCGGGGACCATCCCCGCGCCCCTCCCCCTCCCTCCCCGCCGGGGGCCCATCCCTCCTCCCGCGCCCCCTCCCCCCGCCCGGGGCCCCCATCCCCCTCCCTCCCCGCCCCGGGGGCCGGGGCCCGGCTCGGCCGCGCCCCTCCCAGGCTCCGGGCTCCGGGCTCCGGGCTCCGCGCGCAGGAGCAGGTGCAGCCCCTCCCGCCCCCTGCCTCCGGGCCGCGCCCCGCCCTCCGGGTCCCCAGACGTTCCCACCCCTCCCCTCCCCCGCCCTCCTTCCCCGCCCCCAGCCCCGCCTCCCGGCGCCCGCGGCCCGGCGGAAGGACGCGAGGCGCCCCGAGTCCTAGGAGGTGAACTTGGCACCCCCAGCCCCGCGGCCCGGGCGCCGCCTCCCGCCCATCTCGGCATGGAGGCCGCGGGGCGCGCGCAGGCGGCGCGGGACCGCGTCCCCAGGTAGGCGCGCGGGGTCCGTGCGCCCCTGGCTCGGGCGCGGGCGCGGGCGGCGGTGCGGGCGCCTGCGCGCCCCTGGGCGGCCCCTGCGCTGCGTGCGCGCCCGCGCTCGGCCCGCCGCCTCTGCTGCGGGGCCGGGTGGGGGGCAGGGAGCCCGCGCGCCCCGCGCAGGGATCGGGCGGCTGGGTGCCGAGGGTCCCACGTCCACGTGCGCGCGGAACTTTACTCTGGGCCTTTTTGTGCGGTAGGATCGATCCGTATGGGTTTGAAAGGCCTGAGGACTTTGATTATGCAGCTTACGAAGAATTTTTTTCCACCTACCTGGTGATCCTCACCAGGAGAGCCATCAAATGGTCCAAACTTCTAAAGGGCGGCGGTGGTGTCCAGAGGAGCATGACCGGTGAGTTCGGCGCCTGACCCAGCGGGCACGCAACAAGTCATCCGGTCCTCGGTGCCATGCGCTCGGGGGAGCTCAGGACTTGGGGTTCCTTCGAGGCCAGGGGCGCTGCCCCCATCCCAGCCGTGCCCCGCGCAGACGCACAGGTGAGGGCGCTGCGCGGTCCAGGTGCGAGGCCCCCTTTGCTCGCCTGAATGTGGGGCCTGCTCGCCCTTTGAGACGCTTGGCGCCCGTGGCCCTCTTTCCAGAAGAAGCCGGGTTTCCTGCTCCTCAGAGCGAGCGGCCAAGGTAGTGCTCCCGCCGACTTCTGTGCGGAGCGCTCCCTGCCCCCTTCAGAGAGAAAGCGGGGTGAGGGGGGGTGCTTCGTGGAACCCTCGGCTCCTCCCCTGCTTCCTCCCCGCCCCAGGCTGTGCCCCGGGGCCTCCTTCAGGTCTGGATTGGAGCGCCTCCTCCGGGAAGCCTTCCAGTCTCACCCCGCAGCTCCACACTTCCTGCCCTCTCCTTGCCTCTCTCTGGTCCTCCACGTGTGGGTCTTACTTATTTTGTCCTTAGTCTTCCGCCCTGGGGTCAAAGATCCCTCTGTGCCGGCTGGGTTGGCTGGATGGTCCCTTAGCTGTTCGTTGAATGAATGAATGAAATACTTGCCTGCCTGTTCCCTAGCTGAGGATACAGAGGCCAGACCTGGCCGCAGGAGGTGAGGAGTGGGCAGGAGTGTGCCTCCGGGGGCCTCCTGACACAGGGCGTTAATGACAATGAAGGGGTGAGGATAGGGGTCCCAGCCGCAGGGGGCTGAGCTGTGTGACCAGAGCATTGGGGTGAGGAGAGGAGGGCCAGAGGTGGAGCAGGGCCCGCGCCAGCTCACAGTGGGCACACGGGGCATGGCCAGGGGAAAGAAGTCGGTTTTTAAGCAAGCGTGGGGGGGAGGGGGTCAGATCAAGCTTTATCTGTAAAGAGCCATCCGTCGTTGAAAGGCAGGTGTCATTAGTTGTATCGAGAGCCAAGCCCCCCTTGCTGCTGGGCGTTAACGTGCTTCCAGCCGACTTTGGCTTCATTTTTTGTTTTGATTTGTTTTTTAGTTATGTACAACTACGTAAAAATACAAAGACAGACAACTTTTGCATGTGGGAGAACATCTTGGTCACACCCGAAGGTGTGAAGTGACCTGAGTTTCTCAGCTGCCCAGGCCCCGGGGGTGGCTGGTGACTGTCCCCCGTCCCCCCAGGAACAGGGTGCACCATTTGCTTTCATGCAGGAGGAGGCCTCCTGTCCAACAGGGACCCAGAGGCCGGTTAATGCCGCAGAAAGTAACTGCAAGACGTGCAGGCGCTCGCGGCCCTTTGCGTGTGACGCACGCGTGGCCGTGCTCTCCACTTCGATTGTGTCACTTGTGTCTTGCCGTCTTTTCTCTGTACAGTGACGGCACTCTAGTTCTGTGTCTTTCCTGCAGAAACCGTTGCTGCTCAGTCGCCAAGTCGCATCCGACTCTTTGCAACCCCATGGACTGCAGCATGCCAGGCTTCCCTGTGCATCACCAACTCCCGGAGTTGACTCAAACTCACGTCCCTTGAGTCGGTGATGCCATCCAACCATCTCGTCCCCTTCTCCCGCCTTCAATCTTTCCGAGCATCAGGGTCTTTTCCAGTGAGTCAGCTCTTTGCATCAGGTGGCCAAAGTATTGGAGCTTCAGCATCAGCCCTTCCAATGAATATTCAGGACTAATATTTCCTTTAGGATGGACTGGTTGGATCTCCTTGCAGTCCAGGGGACTCTCGAGAGTCTTCTCCAACACCACAGTTCAGAAGCATCAGTTTTGGCGTCCAGCCTTCCTTATTGGCCCAGCTCTCACGTCCATGCCTGACCTCTGTGGAGACTGCTGAACGCTGCGTCTGTTTTCCAGCGTTGCTCTCCCGGCGGGCTGGGAGTGGAAGCCGTCTCAGTGCAGAGCCTCCCGGACTTCAGCTCTCCCCCTGGACGTCTGCGGTCGCCTAATGTGACGGTTCTGTTTTGTCTCTGCTTTTGCCCAGGGCCCCTCTGTGGCTCAGCTGGTAAAGAATCCGCCTGCAATGCTGGAGACCTGGGTTTGATCCCTGGGTTGGAAAGGTCCTCTGGAGAAGGGAAGGGCTACCCACTCCAGTGTTCTGGCCTGGAGAATTCCATAGACTGTATAGGTCATGGGGTCGCAAAGAGTTGGACGGGACTGAGTGACTTTCACTTCACTTGCCTTTTTGGAGCACATATCGACTCTTTCTGAAAATTTAATTTGGTTTTATTGAAACTGCCATTGTTTCTTTCTTTGTTTTACGTTTTTAAATTTATGTAATGTTTGTTAAACTTTGTCCTTATGGTGTAACAGGTTTAGGAGCAAATATGCTTGATTCCTGGTGAGCCTTGGCCTGGGGGTGGGGTTCGCCGCCAGGTGAGCTGGAGGGCGTAGTGGGCTGGTGTTCTTTCGGGAAGTCTGGCGAGGCGCCTGTGGGCTCACCCAGTCCTGCGGTCCGGAGTGTTGCCGCTGAGCTGGTGCGGCTTCCGGGCGTGGCGGCCTGGGCTCCGCGGCACCCGTGACACGCCAGGGGAGTGGTCAGGCGTAGCCAGGAGTGGATTTGTTAGTCAGGAAGCGGGAATACAGTTTCTTCCTGCCAGATGCTCTGGGCTGGCCGGAGCGTCCACGGCTGTGTGACGTCCCGTGGGAGGGAGGCCGTGAGGGCCGTGGGCCCCGGGCGGGCAGTGGGAGCTCCGTCTGGGGCCCCGACCGTGACCCCGGCGACGCACCTGGAGGGCCGACTTCGCCCCGGCTCCTCAGCCGTGTCGGGCCTTCGGGCTCTGCTGTGCGTGTGCTCTTCTGAGAGGACTTGTGTCCACGTCTGCAGACGAGTGTTGAAGCTCAGCCTGCTTGAGGGTGCTAGCTGTGGGTCCGTGTTTTCTTTTTGTCAGTGAGCAGGTCCACCAGGAGCTGCGCTCGCTCGCTCACTCTCGGCACCCGACCTGGCTGGCCGCACCCGGGGGCTGCCTCTCGGCCCCTGTCCATCCTTCACTCTCGACACTCGACCTGGCCGGCCGCGCCCGCGGGCTGCCTCTGGGCCCCTGTCCATCCTGCCTGGAGGGACGTGACGGGAGGAGCTCTTCCGGTTTGCTTCCTCTCCTGCCCCGTGGGCGAGGGGGTTAGCACCATCTGAATGAGAATGAAATTGCAAGACATGTTTAAAGACAAATATAAAAAAAGCCCTGAGAACCTGCTTAAATCCTGGGGCAGACAGCTGGGAGTTAATTCTGTGGGGTCGAGCTTCTCTTTAAAAAAATTTCCCACCTGTTTCTGCGGCATGGTTTACACTCCTCCAAATGTCGGAATGAGGAGTGCATCAGTCCTGCCCTTGCTCTGAGGGTGGGAGGACCATTTTCTTTCTCTTCCAGAGAAACTGAGTAAAGTCAGATAACAGGCAGTGAAAGTAGCAGAAGCCCTGATCCTCTGAAACTTCTGGACGTGGTTGCTGTTCTTACAACCTCCCGGGAGTCTGGAGCCCTGACTGTATTCCAGGCCCTGGGCTTTGTTTCCATTTTGCAGGAAATTTTCCATTTTCCTTCCATTTTGGAAGGAAACCGAGGCATGATCGAGGTGTGGTCTGCCTAGCCACGTCCGACGCCAGAGTGGGGGGTTTAACCAGCTCGCACTTCTTTTTCTAGACTCTTCGCAGCCCCATGGACCGCAGCCCACCAGGCTCCCCCGTCCCTGGGGTTCTCCAGGCAAGAACACTGGAGTGGGGTGCCATTTCCTTCTCCACACTTTTTATACTTTATATTAATTTTTTTAAACTTTGCAAATGAAGTTCACTCTACCTGGTGTGCAGCCCTGTGAGTGTGGACAGACGCACAGTCAGGTAATCCCCACCATGTGCAAGGTTTAGAACAGCCGGTCGCCTTCAGCGTCCCCTCCTGTGTGGTCCTGGGCGCTGACCTGCAGGCCTGGACGTGGGTGAAGGCCTCGGCTGGGGGAGCAGGGACTGGGAGAGGCCGCAGGGCTGCAGAGGGGTCCTGAAGGTGCGCTGGCCTCGCTCTCCCTTCTGGTTCTTTGGCTTCTCGCAGGTGTTCTCTCAGAGCGACGCCTGGTGGTTCTGCTGCGGGCAGCGTTTGTGGTGCTGTCATAAGCGATACCATCTCATTGTTTTTGTTTCCACTCTTTGCCGTCTGTCTGTGGAGTTACCATGAATGTCTGTACATCTTTTCCTTCTCCATCTCAGTGGGAGCGGTCCCTGCCCAAAGCTAGGACTGACCCTCCCCTTGCGGTTGAGAGAGGATTAATTCAGGGCACCCCTGGGTATGCCGAGCCCTGAGATGGTGTGTGAATGGTAGGAGGTTGGAGGGACGGTCCAGCTGAATGATTGCTGTGTTTGATAGACTAAAATATCACGTCCAGTAGCGGGGTGACCACGTCACGCTGGCCGAGACATTCTGGCCACGCGCGATCCTCCTGCTGCACGGGTGCCTCCGAGTTGCAGAGGGTTCTTGGCTTTCTCTGCCTCTGGCGGGTGGTGTTCACGTCTGTCCTTCCCTTCCTCTGGCCTTCCTCGTCATCCCCCAGCCTCTGCAAACGCCCATCCCGCGCGCCCTCCCTAGAGCGGCGGGTGCACGCGACCTGGCCTCCGGGACGCGCTCTCGGGAGCTCGTGGACTGGTGGCTGTCAGCTTAAGTTATAAGATTCCAGCAGCAGCGCCTTTTTCGCTTGTAACCTAGGACATCGTCCTGTAATTTTTTTCTGTTCGGTACAGCTGGTGCCTGAGCCAGTGCCGACCTGCGTTCAGCGCCGTGGCGTCCTCCCAGGCTGCGGGGCGGGCCGGGTGGGGGGACGGGAGGTGGCCTGCGTCCCCGCACTGCTGCTGAGGTGGAGGTTGGGCTGCTGCGGCCCCCCCGACCGCTCAGCAGGAGGGGAGAGCGGACTTCTGTAGGGAGGGCCTGTACCTGTTGTTGGAACATGCCTGTATTGCCTCTTCCGTGTCTGACTTACTGATTTGTGAGAGCTGTCCATGGAAACTCTTGGAGGGGGGCCCGTCTGAAACTGCCCTTTCCCTATCTCAGTGAAGCGCTACATCCGCAAGGGCGTCCCGCTGGAGCACCGGGCCCGTGTCTGGATGGGGGTGAGCGGAGCCCAGGCCCGGATGGACCGGAACCCTGGCTACTACCAGCGCCTCCTGCAGGGGGAGCGGAGCGCCAGCCTGGAGGAGGCCATCCGGACAGGTGACATGGCCCCCGGGTGGGGGAGGCCCCCGGGGTGGGGCGGCCCTGGGGTGGGGGCGCCTCCCCCAGGGGACGTGTGTCTGCACCCCGACTCCCGGTCGTGATGGGGATGAGACCTGCACTGTCAAAGGCGCACCCCTGATTCCCATTTTCTCAAAGGACAAGCAAAACGGGGACTTATTTGACGGGAGGACAGTGGTCAGAATTGGTTCAGAAAATCCTCGGGTGGGCAGCTAGGTGTTAAGGAAAGTGGTAGAAAGGGTGGGTTTCTTCTGCAAAGATGCTCCAGGGGTGTGAGGAGGCCGATGCAGAGCCAGCCGTCAGAACAGACGCGGGCTGGGCGGCCCTGAGGACTCGAGACGCGGCTGCAGGAAGCTGCGCGCTGCGTCCGCTCTTTGTGCCGATGCCGAGTGTCCAGAGGCGCTCACGCCCTGGCCGCCGTCTCGTGACCCCAGCTTCCTTGCTGGCCACAGGCTCTCACAAGTGCAGAGTCCTCAGAAAAACGGTTAACCTAAGTTGAACAAGTAGATCTTTAGGAGAGACACCTGCTTGTCCGATTTTGCCGGCTTCTGAGAACGACAGAACTAAACACAAAGGACTTCATTGAACAGTTGGTCACTGTACACGTCTGGGAGGTTGGATTGACTGGGGACAGCAAGGAAGCGGCGTGTCCCCAGCGTAAGGAGCGGGGGTCTCGGATCCCAGCACCGCCGCTGAGCCTGCCGGCCACACCCTGACCCCCCAGAAAACCCTGGCCGGAGGGCTTGGGACAGACGCTGTCGTGACCTGCAGGGAACGTGGGTTCCCTCCGCAGGCCCAGCAGTGCTCACGTGGGCAGGGAGAGACCACAAGTGATGGGTGGGTGTTTGTCTGGAAAATGAATTTTAAAGGCTCTACTTGGTGCAGAGTTTTTGGATACTTTTATTTTTAATTACGGTGAAACATACACAACGTGCAGTTCACCATTTTATTTTTCCAAGGGGAGCCTCTGTTCCTGTTACACACTAAGCCCCCAGCCCTGGCTCCATCGTCTGCTCCCTGTCTCTGACTCTCCTGGACTTCACGTGGGTGGAATCAGGCTGTGTCTGTCCTTCTGTGTCTGGTTGATTTCACGGAGCACAGTGTCCGAGAGGCCCAGCCGGGTTGTGTGCGCGTCAGAGCTTCCGCCCTTCCTGAGGCTGAACCAGAGCCTGGGCGTGTCCGTCTTCTGTCCATGGACACCCGGGCCGTTTCCACCCCCTGGCTACAGTGAATTCTGCCTGAACAGGGTGTCAAGTAATTCTCCAAGACCCGCGTTCAGTGCTTTGGGGACAGGCCCCGAGGTGGAGTCGCTGGGTCACGCGGCCGCTCTGGTCTGCGGTCAGGGAGCCTGCCTCAGCCATGGTGCAGGGCCAGTAGAGCAGGCGCATCGCGCACCTGAGCCCAGACGGGACGTCCATCACATCTGCTTCCCATGCAGGGGGCGGGGAGAAAGATTTCAACATCTGCTAAAGCGTCTCATCATAAAGATCATTACACAGGCGTGAGCACAGTTGGTCAGTCTACTCTGAATTAGTGAAAAACTCATTTCCCCCTGATAGGTGCCAGTTTGGGGAATGTTCAGATTTCCAGGGAAAAGAAATCTTTTTTTAAAAAACATATGATTGGAAATTCCAAGCTTGGAGGCACCCAGTTTGCTGCTTGGCTCAGATCTGGTCTTTGTGGGCAGGTGCAGGGCTGGGGGCCCGAGCTTGGGAGCAGAATCCCCGCGGCCGCCGAGAGGCCTTGCGTTATCAACGGTGTCCACGAGTGTCCCTTCGCCGACACCGCCGCTCTGCCCCAGGCGGGGTCAGAGGGTGTCCATCAGCCACCCCACTCTGCCCTGGACGCGGGCTCACAGGAATGTACTGGGGGCAGGGAGGGGGTGGCGGAGGTGGGAGAGGCCGCCAGGCACCCTCCTGCAGACAGAAGTTGGTGGTGATGGGCTTATCTGTGCTGTGCCAAGTCACTTCAGTCGTGTCCGACTCTTTGCGACCCCATGGACTGTAGCCCACCAGGCCCCTCTGTCCATGGGATTCTCCAGGCAAGAGCCCCCCCCAGGGGACCTTCCGGACCCAGGATCGCCCCGCGTCTCTCAGGTCTCCTGCGCTGCAGCTGGTTCTTTAGCGCTAGAGCCTTCGGGTAGTTTTCCGTTTTGTCTCTTTGTCTCTAAACGGGGCTCTCAGGTGTCCTGCCTGCTTCTGTTTTCAGTCATAAGAATTGGGGGGAATTTCCAAAGCTTTACGTAAAGTGCTCACGCTTCACCCACACTTCAGGGCGTGGGGACCAGAGGAGACGCTGGGGACCCAGCAGCCTGGCCTCGTCAGAGGAGCTGATGTTGATGCTGATTGGAGAGTAAGGGCTGCAGGGCAACGGGGGCCCTGGCCGGGCTGCTTGGGGCCCGGAGCCGCCTCTGCTCCTGAGTCCAGTCGACGGTGGAGGCTGCTGGGGGCCCAGGGCGGCCTCTGCTTGCGCCCTGAGTGCTCTGTGGGTCCCCGCAGACATGAACAGGACCTTCCCCGACAACGTGCGGTTCCGGAAGGACGCGGAGCCCTGCCTGCAGGGGCCCCTGTACAACGTGCTGCTGGCCTACGGGCACCACAACCACAGCGTGGGCTACTGCCAGGTAAACCCCGGGCCCCCACAGACCCCGGGCCTCGCCCAGCCGGGGCTCCCACGTCCCGCACGGACCCCGGGGCCTCGCCCAGCCAGGGCTCCCACATCCCCCACAACCCGGGCTGGGCCTCTCGGTGGGGGCGGGAAGGAGCAGCTGTGGACATGTACACAGGCTGTGTTTACAGGACGCGGGTGACCAGCACCCTGTCGCCTCGGAGCTGATGGTGTGCGCGTGTCCATGTGTGTACGTGTGTGTGTGTGTGTGCACGTGTGTGTGTGTGTGTATGCACATGTGGGTGAGTGCGTGCGGTGGGCCGGGCCGGAATGCAGGGCCTCCTCCGGAAGCTGGGCCTCTGGGCAGTGGGGCGGCGCGTCAGGTGGTGGGGATCGCCTCTCGTGCCCCCGGAGGTGCTCTTTCTGCAGCATCGCAGGGACACGTGTCCACAGCCCAGACCGTGAGCAGAGCTGGGTTGGGAGCCGATCCTCAGGCTGCCGTGCACTCTGGGGGCTGTGGTGTCTGGGGGTGTGTGGGCAGGAGGGCGGGGCTTGGGATGGGGTCCCCACACTCCAGGCCCCCGAGCCAGAGGCCAGGGCTCCTGAGAGGACCGCTGGGTATTCAGAGCCGTGGGAGGCGGTGCCCGAGCAGCCCGTGTGGTTTCTCCTGGTGAGAGTTTCACGAGGACGTGCCCTGCCCGGTTCTACGGCAGAATCTAAGAGTCAAGCCTGACTGCACGTGTCTGTCAATGGCAGAGCCGGCGAGGCCGACGCTGCCCTGGACAGTCATTCCAGAATCACGCGCGTTCTAGGAAGGACAAGGAAGACGGGGAGTTAGCGGGCGGCGGCTGCACGGCTACAGGGTCTGGGGGTGGAGCCGGTGTCTGCGCGGGCCTCCTCTGATTTCAGGGGATGAGCGTCGTCGCGTGGTGTCTCATCCTGGTGACATTTGTCTGATTCCAGGGGATGAACTTCATCGCGGGGTATCTGATCCTGGTGACTAAGAGTGAAGAAGAAGCCTTCTGGCTGTTGGACGCCCTGGTGGGCAGAATACTCCCAGGTGCGTGGAGTCCTGCGGTAAGAGTGACTTGCTTTCTGGTGTTGCCGTAACGATCCTGCTGACAAGTCGGGGCGTGACGAAACATAAGGCGTCGTTTGAGAGCTGAGGTTGACAGTCTTCCTGCAGTTGAGTTGAGGTGAGACACTCACAGGATGTGGGGGCCCAGCAGAGCGGCGACCTCTCCCCCCACCACCGCCCCCCAGGGGCAGCGCTGTCTCAGCCTGGACGCCGCTGAGCCGTTTGCTCAGTTATGTCAGAGACCGAATGACGATGGGGGTTCCCGCCGTGACCACTTCCAGGCGTCGTCTGGGGATTTGGGGAACTTCAGGGAATGAAGCCTAAAAGCCTGGCAGCGATAGCAACCGAGAGAAGCAGGTTGGGGCTGGGAAGGGCTGACCTCAAGAAACAGAAGCAAGGCTCCAGGTGCCCCCACCTAGTTCATCACAGACTTAAAGTCAGAACGAGTCGTTTCCAGTAGTCATTAGATTCAGTCAACACAGCAAAATGGGTCTTGCTTCAAAGACAAAAGGAAACCTCCAGATGAGCAGGCAGGACTGGGGGGGGTCACCGTCTCACTGGGCTGGGGGTGGGCAGGGCTATGTGAGTCCCCGGGCCTCTGGGTGCACGAGCTAGGTCATTTCGGCACGTGCTCATCCTGCACTTAGCTGCTTCTGTCTTCATTACGCCAAAGCTGCACAGATACATCCTCGTCTCAGAAGTTCTGACTGCAGCGCTGACGGAGGGTGAGCCATGGCCGCTCTTCTCAAGGGTCCCCGTCCCTCGCGTGCTCGCTGCCCGTGCTCAGCAGGGTGGTGTGTGGGTGTCCAGCTTCTTGCTCTGCTTTTGCGGGCATACAGGTGTGCCAGCACACACGGAAGGGTGGAAGTTAGTGACGGAGAATGACAGAAAGACGAGCTGAGACGGAAGCTGGTTCTTTGGGAAAACTGTTGAAATGCACAGACGTCTGACAAGACTGATAAAGGAAGAAGGGGTGAGGAATCCAGAAGTGGAAAGGGCGCCGGGACTGGAACCTGCAGGGACTCCCAGGAACCACAAGAGAGCCTGAGCACAGTGACGAGACGAATGGATGGTTTGAGAATACAGGCCAGCAGAGCTGGAAAGAGGACATCTGAAAGGCCAAATGCAGAGAAAAACATCTCAGTAAAACTCGAACAGATAATTCCCGATTTTTAAAAAGTAAATCTTGCTGAAAACAGAAACAGATGAACTCGTCAACTCGTGTTGTGAGGCTGGTGTAGCCTTCCTGTCGTACAGACTGATCTCAGGAAGAACACGAACACAGATCGCGTTGAAATAATACTGCTGTTAGTCTCTGGCGTCGAGCGATGGTTATAGAGTAGTATTTTTTTAAATATATGACTCCACATGTGGATGGATTAATTCCTACATTAAGGATGGATAGTGGCCTAATCACATGGAAGGGTCACTGGCAGGGCCAAGCCAGGAAGGCTGGAGAGAAGTGGTGTTTAGCCCCTCAGTCCCGTCTGACTGCGACCCCATGGACTGTAGCCCACCAGGCTCCTCTGTACTCCAGGCCAGAGTCCTGGCGTGGGTGGCCATGCCCCTCTCCAGAGGATCTTCCCGACCCAGGGATCAAACCAGGGTCTCCTGCACTGCAGGCGGATTCTTTGCCACTAGCCCCCGGGGAAGTCTGGAGGGGAGGGTGCTCGAGTTGCAGTAGGTACTGTGACGGTCGTTAGGTTATCGAGGGATAATCAGGTCTGTCCATCTGTTGTACTCGGTACGTGAGCTATATTGAGGAAAAGACTGTTAAAACATCGTTCCATGACAGTTGACTGCCTATAGAGAAGAAAACAAAACTAGACCCTTATTTCAATTCCAGGTAGATTCTAGACGTGTGAAAAAGCAAAACTTTGAAACTCAAAATGAGTCAGAGAACAGTATGATTCCAGAGTAGGAAACAAGTCCTTGAACAAAATTCAGAATCATTTTAATTACATTAAAATTGAAAACTGATTTTGACACAAGACCCAGTCTGCAGAGTAAAAAGGGATCCATAGAATTAACGTGTGAAGAATTCCCAAAAGTCTAGGTGGATACAGGTCGACAGAAAAGAAGGTGAAGAGTAGGCCTGACAGGCAGTTCACAAAATAGAGACCTGCATGGTCCCCGAGTCAGGGCGAGGCCACCGTGGTCTCCCAGGAGCGGGGAGGCCAGGTCTCAGCGCCGAACGAAGCTGGACGTCTGCAGCGTGGGCACGGCCACCGGAGGCCGCCCCCCAGTGCCCACGACACTGCAGTTCAGAGCAGTCGAGTTGAAGCAGAGGCAGGGAGAGCGCGGCTCTAATGAGGTGGGGACTGCGGGGTCCCGGGCCGCCTTGCTGGGCCCCCAGGCTCTGCCACCCCCGGAGCAGCATCGGTGTCCGTGTTTGATCTGTCACTTGTCAGTCCCCACGGGCCTTCACGTTTCCGCTCTTGTCCTGAGTCGGCAGAAGCCTAGCCGCCCGCCCACAGACACGCTGTTTCCCCGCAACTGGGCTCGCCTGGCGGTGGGTGAGGAGCCCAGAGACAGGCCAGGCTGGGGGCGGGAGGAGAGGTCCTCACGGGAGTTCGGGGGCCTCTCCCAGACCTGTGACTCCCCAGCAGCGAATAGTCGTGTTAACCTAAGCGTCCGAGCGTCCTGCTGGGGCTGGAGGCAGGAGGAGGGGTCCTCACGGGAGTGCGGGGGCCTCTCCCAGATCTGTGACTCCCCAGCAGCAAACAGTCGTGTTAACGTAAGCATGTTAACGTTAAGCATCGTCCTGCTGGGGCTGCAGGCGGGAGGATCGGCAGGGACCTGGGCCCAGACCCACAGCCCATGGGCAGCAGGGGTCAGCACCGCCGGCCCTTGGCTTCCCTGCGACCTGCTGGTCGAGCGCTCCAGGGGGTCGGAGCTCGGGACCAGCTCAAGACGGTGCTTCAGGCTCGTCTTTACCTTGGAAACAGAGGTGGCAGTCTGCACTGATTGGTCGTCTCTGCTGTGGGGCAGTTGTCACCCCAGCCTGGTTGTCGCTGTGTGTGTTGGCCTTTTGTTCCCTGAAAATCTATACCTGGGCTTCCTGGGTGCCTCAGTGGCAAAGAATCCGCTTGCCAGTGCAGGAGACCCAGGAGACACAGGTTCGATCCCTGGATCAGGAAGATCCCCTGGAGAAGGAAATGGCAGCTCACTCCAGTGTTCTTGCCTGGAGAATCCCATGGACAGAGGAGCCTTGTGGGCTGCAGTCCACGGGGTCACACAGTCGGACAGGACTGTGCGACTGAACCACCACAAAATCTTATCGACTGAGACCTTTTTTCTGCAAAGGCCTAGATCACAGGACGACCTAGACCTAAAGCGGCTTGTCTTACATCAAAAAAGTTATGCCCGAGTCTCTTCCTCCAGGGCCGCCTGTCTGTCCTCCGACTCCTGAGCCTGCAGAAAAGCCCCGCTGCACCCACCCCCAACGTCAGGGACGGTGGGGGCGTCTGGGATGTCACGCTGGGGAGGAGTCCGTCCCTTAATGGACGATGATCCGCGTCCTGAAGAGCTGGTCGCGCCTGTTTGCTCTGCGACACGGGAAGCGGGTGGCTCCCCCGCCGCAGCTGGACAGCGAGGCCCAGGGCGGGCGGCGGGGCTCATCCTGGGGCGGTGACTCTTGGGGCACCCCCCAAGCCCTGCAGCTGCGCTCATCCCCCCGACCCCGGGCTGACACCTCCAGGCTGTGTGCAAAGGGGGCCCCTGGGAGAGGCCTGACTCGGGCCCTGGAGGGGAGGCTGGACTAGGGGCCCCTGAGAAGTTTCTCAGTCTCTGTGCACAGACGGGAACCCGCAGATGGGGCTGGCCGTCGGGGTTTGTCTGCGTTCTTGGCCGACCGCCAGGAGGGTTAAGTGACCCTCCAGTGACCGGCTCAGGCCCGTGGCAGCTTTAGGGGGTGACCTTGCCTCTTCTGGGAGCTGCCATAAGCCTCTGTAGCGAAAGTGAGAATGTGCTGAGCTCGCACTCTGCAAATCCGCTCGTCTGCCCCGCTGAGCCACTCAGGACTGCCCCCCCACCGCCTCCGGGGCCAGACTGGGCGCCCGCTGGTCAGGGGCGGAGGGGGCGGCGGGCTGGCCTTGCGGCCGGGGGGTGGGGCTGTGGGGGAGGGCGCCCCAGGCCCCAGGTGTTGACGACCCCACAGCTTCTGCAGCCTTGGGCTCAGTTTAGCACGCACACCTTGAAAACCGGCGACGTGACTGCCATGTCAGTGTTCATAATGATTCTGTTTTAACAAAAACACCTAGCAAGAATGTCTGTCCCTGTGCCACAGCGAATGGCCAAACTTTATTACACCGATTGCTTGCTGAACTTATGGCAAAGTTCAAGCATTAGGTTAAATACACCATGATGATGATCTACCACGATAACAAGCCAGAAAGTTCCTTGGCAAGAGAACGTCCATTTCAACACAGACGGGCGGCGGCGGGCGTGATGGGTACCAGCAGGGGCCTCACCGTCTGCTCGCTGGCCCGGCTCCCGCTCTGGGCGGGTGGTCCTCTGGAAAGGGTCCCAGGGGCCCCCACCACCACCTGGCCCGGGGGGCACAAGGTTGCGGCCATCCGGCTGTGAGACCCGCGTCCCTGCCCCGCCGCCCCCACAGCCGATTACTACAGCCCCTCGATGCTGGGCCTGTGAGACCCACGTCCCTGCCCCCTTGCCCCCACAGCCGATTACTACAGCCCCTCGATGCTGGGCCTGAAGACGGACCAGGAGGTGCTCGGGGAGCTGGTGCGGACGAAGCTGCCAGCGGTGGCGGCGCTGATGCACAGCCACGGCGTGCTGTGGACCCTGGTCGCGTCACGCTGGTTCATCTGCCTGTTCGTGGACGTCCTGCCCGTGGAGGTGAGGGCGCCTAGCTGGGCCTGGGGTCGGCGGCACGGCCGTGCGCTGACCCGCCACTCCCTCCGCAGACGGTGCTGCGTGTCTGGGACTGCCTGTTCAGCGAGGGGTCCAAGATCATCTTCCGGGTGGCACTGACCCTCCTCAAGCATCACCAGGCCTCCATCCTGGAGGCCACCAGCGTCCCTGACCTCTGTGAGAAGTTCAAGGAGATCACCAGGGGCCGCTTCGTCACCGAGTGCCACAGCTTCATGCAGGTGGGTGTCAGCCACGCTGGGTCCCCAGGAGACCGGCATGCTCACCCCACACCCCCTACGCTGTCGGCTGTAGGGGGTGCCACCTGGGACCCACCTGAGCCCGTCAGGCCTGCTCCTTGGCTTCTCCTGGGCCTCCCTGACATCCCCGTCGACGCCGGGCCCACCCTCCTCAGCCCTCCCCGTTGCCTTCTCTCCCGCCCTGGTGGGGTCATACCTGTCTGTCCCCTCTCGTTGGGTTCCAGGCCTGGTGCAGGCTGTGTACACAGCTCACCTGAGTTGATGACCTGGGTGCTGCATCCCACAGGCCCTTGGGGGAGGGGCGGGCACTGACCCAGATGCCTGGCCCGTCGTGCCCTCAGCTGCCCTGTGGAACGGTGGTGGCGTGCCTGCTGCCCCCAGGCTGGCAGCCTCTGAGCCTCCCTGGGCCTGATTTCCTCAGAACCAGCCCCTCAGCCCTCAGGTGGCCTTACTGCTTGTGTGGCTGAAGCCCTGGGTCCAGGCGTGGTTGCCTCCAAGAAGGGAGCCCGCCGTCCCCACGGGAGCCCAGCCCGGCACATGCCGCCCACGGCCCCACAGCCTGGCCTCTGCTGGACTGCGGTGTGGACACTCAGACCGTGTGGCTTTGGTGTCTGGCTCTTGGGCTCAGTGCGACGCTTCCAAGGAGGAGCTGGGGGCTCCCGAGTGCAGCGGGTGCCCACTGAGGGCAGGCGGCCGGCCTGCCTATCCCTGACAGCTGCGTGTCCATGGTGGGGCGGCTGGTGTTCTGGCCTGGACGTGCTCTGGGCCCTGTGAGCTGAGTGGACGCAAGGGGATCGCAGAGAGTGAGGCGGGGGGAGCGTCTCCCCACACGGCAGAAGAAGTGCTGCATAAAGAAACACGTCTTTACACACAGCAGGTGTGGCCGCTCACTGCACGCTGATGGGACGCGACCCTGGTCTTATTTCCTTGGGGGTCTCTACAAACTTGTGTGTTTCTGCAACACTGCAGTTTATGCATCAGAGTGCTCTCAAGTCCTGTCCCAGAACATCTAGAATCTCCTAGATCCCACGTGGAAGCTAGGAGCACTGTAATGGGAAGAGGTCAGCTGAACCCTCCAAAGAGTCTGTTCTCCGGCCTGAGTCACCCGAGACTTGCTCCCAGGGTCCTTCCCTTCTCCTTGTTGTCAGGCAGTTTCTCTCTTACTGGAAACAAGTCTGAGTCCCTTCCTGCTTCTGCTTCTCAAGTCTAGTCTCTCCTAGGCCCCGAGTATGTTTCAGAGCTGCTAGAAGAGTCAGCAGTTACAGGGTCAGAACTCAAAGAACTCAGCACAGGCAAGAAAAGCAAAAATAGCAAACTGGACCACGTGGGGCTTGACAGCGTCTGTGCAGCAAAGGGAAGCGGTGGTGGATGAAAAGCTGACCCCCCCGAACTGGAGAGTGAGTGTGCAGGCCACATCCAGACACACGGAAACCTCAGCTGGACACGGAGCTCAGGAATCCCGTTTAAAAATGGGCAGAGGACCCGAGTAGACAGTTGTCCAAAGACGTACAGGTAGCCAGCAGGTACATAAAAGGGTGCTCACTTCCCTCATCATCAGGGGAACGCAGATCAAAACCCCGTGTGACCTCACGCCCGTCAGAACGGCTGTCATCCAGAAGACAGCAGACAGCGCCTGTCGGTGAGCGTGTGACCAGGGAACCCTGGCGCAGCACTGGCTGGAGCGTAAGATGGTGCAGCCACCATGGGGAAGCGTGGAGGCTCCTCAGAAACTGGACAGAGAGCTGCTGTCTGACGCAGCCGTCCCACTGCGTATTTCCCGAAAGGAAACAGAAGCAGGACCCCTGGGAGGGCTGCCCACGCACGTTGTCTGCAGTCACAGCAGCCGCAGCGTGGACACAGCCTGCAAGGCCACACGAGTGCATGGGGAGCGTGTGGTCCACCCACACGGCGGGCTTCCACTCAGCCTCGAGAGGGAGGGAGAGCCCGACACCTGCTCCACCCGGGAGGAACCTGGAGACACCATGTTCAGTGATCATCATGAGAGGACAAAAACCGAGTCCACTAACGCGAGGCCCCTCGAGGAGCCAGGTTTACAGAGATGGAAGGGGGCTGGGGACGCAGTGGGCTGGGGGAGGAGGAGCCGGAAGGTGACCCCAAGGGCACAGAGCTGACCTCAGCCCACACCTCGAGTGGCTCAGGCACAAATGGTGTGGCTTTAGCACACACGCGCACAAAACCAGTGGAACAGTGGAAACGGGACGTTACCCAACTTTAATTCAGTGGCTCAGAGCCTCTGACTTCAGAATGAGATGTTTCCTTCACGGACTGGATACAGTGTTTAAAAAGTGACCTGAGTGTAAGCGGACAGGAGCCCGTGTGCCGTCTGGCAGACGTCCCGTCTCAGGCACTTTCCTGAGCTTTGCAGCAGCTGAAACCAAGACGTGGCCCAGCCTGAGGCCTGACATTCAGGGCTGGGCCACCTGCACGCACACTGCGGGACCCCCTCCCTCCCCTCCCCGGTCCTCAGAGCGCTCTGCTGAAGTCCCGGGGGGCGTTTGGGGGGCACCAGCGGCCTGCTCTTGCTCAACCCTGCAGTAAGCCCTCCTCTGCTCCCTTCGCCCTGCCCTCCAAGGAGGGCTCCCCTCGCCCTCGTCCTCCGCCCTCGTCCTCCGGGGGGAAGGGCTGCCCTCGCCCTCATCCTCCGGGGGGAAGGGCTGCCCTCGCCCTCGTCCTCCGAGGGGAAGGGCTGCCCTCGCCCTGCACAGGCGTCCGTGCTGATGCTGGAGCTCTGTCACTGTGGCTTCAGTTTTGTCACGTCTGAAGGACATAAGTGACCTTCCTCTGCTCACTAACCGCTGGCCTCAGCCTGGCCAGCACCAGGAGCTGGGAAGGTCTAAATGAACCCGTTTCTGTTTCAGAGAATATTCTTGGAGCCCGGGAGCCTGTCCAGGGCCAGCATCGCCCGGCTGCGGGAGCGCTGCAGGGCGCGACTGCTGGCGCAGGGCTGAGGCCTCGAGCCGCCTCTGGCTGGCGCGGTCACTGCCGACTGAGCGGCCCTCCTGCACTCTGCCCTGCAAGCTGCCGTGTTGTTTTTAAATATGTATTTTTACCTGAGACACTGGTGTATATAAAACGTGAGGTGCGTGTCTGTGTTCATTACACCAGCCTCTGTGAGCCTGCCATCTAATGATGTTTATGAATGACTTTTTGAAATTGTTCTACAAGCGACGTGTAAACCAGGTGAGAGATTGAGGGGCTGCAAGTCAGGTCTGGGCTGTCATCCCTGACCCCCGGGGAGAAGGTGCCCCAACGAGACCCCTCCCCTTGGGGCTGGAGGCCACGGCACTCCACCCTGCCCCGGCCCTGTCTCCCTGCCTCTGAAGATGCCACCTCTGGTGAGAAACCCCACCCAGGCCAGCTGTGCCCTGCACAGGCCGCAGGGACGGGGGCACAGGCAGGGGTGGGGGAACAGGGGCGTTTCCTGGGAGACCAGCTGACAGGTTCACCTTCCTGGGAGCCGATCAGCGGCACGTCCCCCAGCAGAGGCTCCAGACCCCACTGTCCTGCGGAGACTGACCCTGCGGACAGGAGCTGCTGGGCTCCGCTTGGTTCAGCCCAGTGCCGCCCACCTCAGGGAAACAGGTGTGTTGGGAGCTTTGCTGCGGGGCGGCCGGGCCCTGCCCTGCCCTCCCCTGCCCGTGTAAGGGGCCAATGCCCAGGGCCACCCACACGCAGGCTGCCCTCAGCCTCGCCCCCGAGGCCAGCCTCTGCCTACTCTGGCCTGAGCGGCCCTCCTCGGCCACCAATTCGTAAGACTGGGTAAGGAACCGTCTTCCACAGAGATCCATCCCCAGAAAGTGGGCTCCCCTGCTGTGTCTTAACCGAATACCGGCTTTCTTGAGTCGCTGGCCTTGGGACAGCCCCCCAGGCTGATCTGCTGACCCAGCTCACCTGCCACTTCTCACGGGAGCCAACAAAAGCACGAGGAAGCCCAGACAAACACATTTTATTAGCATCGTTACGGCATCGCGTCCCAGAGGGGATCCTTGGCACACAGCCCACTGAGCTGCAAGTGATGAGCAGAGCAGAACGACTACTGAACATGGTGCGGACAGAGGATCACCCCAAACCTCCAACAGAAAACGGAAAATCACTTTACAAAAAAGTAAAAATAACACCCATTTTTCTATTTTAAAAAGTGCCAGCTCTCAAGAGGCAGAGCGTGGGGCCCAGGACCCAGCGCCGGGCACCCTGAGGTTTGGGGGCTGGGCCGGGTGCCGAGGTTGAACCGCGGAGCCAGGTCTGCATCTCACCCTCCACACTCACCACTCGGCCGCCGCCTTCACCGAAGCCTTGCACCAGACCCTCCCTCCGTGAGGCTTGTGTCTGAGTGAAAAGCCCCAACACCAGGGTCTCGAGAAGCCAAACCAGAGTGGAGCCTGTGCCCGTTTAGAAAAGCTCTTACCCCCCACCCCCTTAAGAGTCCTACTTTGGTAAATATTAACGTTTAACCAGTTAGCAAAATAGTTAACCCAGTTAGCAAAATTAACACCATCATTTCCATAGTTACTCTCTTGTGCATAGGAAGTGTTGCCAGATGAACTTCACGTTGGATAAAGCAGATTTGAAAACCAGTTTGCAAGGAAGTGCCCCCGACAGTGATCTAAGCCCAGGGAAGCGGCCGGGGCTGCGCCCACGGCTAGATGGTCTGGTAGCCGGCGTGGCTCCTCTTCCGGCCGATCAGGTAGGCGAGGAGCACGATGAGGACCAGCCCCGCCAGGGCGCCGCCCACAGCGATGGGGATCAGCATGCTGTTCTCGTCCAGCCGGCACTCCTCCACTGTAGGGAGGACAGACGGACAGCTGGCTCGCCCTGCCGCGCCCACGGCTCTCGCGGGGAGGCCTCCCCAGCCCTGCTCAGAGGGTGGTGGGAGCACCGCGGCCGGGCTGGCCCCGCGGAGTCAGGGACGCAGGCAGAGGACGCCGGGGCCCTGCTCCTGACCGGCCCCTACTCACCAGGCCCGAACTTGTCCCCGTCCACGCGGAACGCCTGCAGCCACACTCGGAACATGTTGAGGGAGAAGCTGCTGGTGACCCGCAGACGCTGCTCAGCGTTGCACTTGTACGAGTTCCCCGCCGTGGCCTGCAGCGCCCTCAGTGAGCTGTTGGTGGCCGTGAAGCTGCCTTCTGCAAAGGCAGAGGGGTGAGCGCCCTGGGCACCTGCAGGGCACGTGGGGCGGGGTGGGGTGGGGTGGGGGTCTCACCTTTGGCGTCGGGCAGGGTCAGGTTCAGCTGGACTCCTTGAAGGAACACCCTGCTAGAGCTCTCGTTCTAGAGAAGAGGACAAGCACACGGGCCCCATCAGACCAGGGGGATGCCCCCAGCTGCAGGAGACTGCACGGCGCTCGGGAGTGACAGGGCAGCCTGTGGTCTCGGGAACAGAGCTCCAGTTGGCTCCTTACAGTCCCTGCCCAAAGCAGAGCCTGCTAGGATAGGGGATGAAGGAGCCACGCTCCCCAAAAGCCAACACTGAACTTTCCGGGAAAGCTTTTATCAGGAGTGCAGCAGCCCACTGCACAGCGAGGCACACGCGTCCACCAGGGCCGTGTCTGCGCGTCCCCAGTCTCCTGCTGACTGGACTCATCCCGGGCAGGTGTGCAGGGCGCAGGGACGCGGCTCCAGACGGGGCAGCAACAGCACCCGAGGCCTCGGGTCACCCCGGCCCCTGCAGTGCTACCAGGTACCATGAGGTTTCTGCTGATGGACGCGGGCTAGGGGGCCAGGGGTCCTGCAGACAAGGGGGGGGCCTCACCACTGCTGCAGGGCCAGGGGTCCCACAGACGGGGGAGCGGTAGGGGGGCCCTCACCATCACGAACTGGAGCGCCAGGAGCAGGAGGTTCTCGCTGTGGAGCTCCAGAGTTGCCAGCGTGGCGGAGCAATTCCCCCCGAAGGTGGTCTTGTTGGGGTTGACATTGAACTCTCTGGTCACCGTCTGCAAGAAGAACAAGAGGTCAGCTCCCCTCCCACCAGCCCCCGGGCTGTGAGCAGACAGAGGCAGAGGTGGCCGGGAGGCAGTGGCTTCAAGGCCTGTTCACAGGAACAAACCAGAAGGAAGACACAAGTCCGCGCAGGGAAGACCGCTGCATGCAGACGGCTTCTGGTGCTTCCGGCAGCCTCCCCGGCTCTCATCCCTGCAGAAGGGATGGGCCTCCGTCTCCCAAAGCCACCCCAGACACTTGGCCTTGGGGAGATCGTCATCTCCAAGGATGAGCTGAGACCCCTGAGTACCTGTTGGACACTCGGAGAGCCCGCCCCCTCTCAGGGCTGACACACCTGCCCTGAGGAGATGGCAGATCCAGGCTCTGCGGCCTCAGGACAGCCGGTGGATGGGGGTCCAGCCGAGCGCCGCAGGACACACTGCCCACGACCCGCCCCAGGACCCAGTGCAGGAAGCAGGGCTCTGGCCGGCCCACCTTGTTGTCGACTGTCCTGTAGGTGACGTTCAGCTGCAGCCCCATGCTGGCCAGCAAGCAGGTGCCGTTGCTGCCAGAAACGTTGTACCTGAACACGGCGGGGCTCGCGGGAGCTGGGGTGGGCGCGGGCTGGGGTGGTGTGGTCGGAGTGGGCAGGTCCTGTTCACAGCGCGTCTCTGCGGGGACAGTGGGGTGAGTGTGCCCACCCTCCAGGGAGGCGGGGCTCCAGAAACGCTGGGCAGGAGCAGGCTGCCCCCAGCCTGGTAGGCGCTTGGCCACCAGACCCCTGCCTGCACTCCCAGCTCTTCCTGCTCCTGGAACCCTCAGGCCTCAGCGGCCCCTCACCCACAAGAACATCCTCTCCAGCAGAACAAACCTCCCGTGAGGTCAGGAACAAAACTTCAACTGTGTCCTATGCTGTTGGGACGGTGTCTCCAAGACCATTTGAAACGGTGACAGTTTACACACACTGAGCACGTGTGCGCCGGGCTGGACACGGCCCCAAGGCAGCAGCACCCAGGCCAGGCGGGGACACACAGTGGACACGCACCACAGGTTGGCACCAGCCCTGTGTCCAGCAGGGACAGCCCCGCACGTCAGGCTCGGAGCCGAGACCCGTGCCCAGGCCACCACTGCCGCAGGCCCGGGCGGGGCAGGAGGGGCCGGCAGGGCAGGGCAGGAGGTCACACCTGGCGGACGAGGGAGCCACAGGTGGGCCTGGTGACCCCAGCGGGGAGAGAAGCCTGTGTGGGGGGCTGGCGGCAGGGCCTCACGCCCGTGCCATCCCTCCCTGGAGAGAGTCCGCCACGGGACCGCTGACAGGTGGCAGCCCCTGCGTGGGGACCAGGCTACGTACGGAATCTGTACCATCTGCCGTTCTGCTGTGAACCTAAAACTGCTCTGAAACCAGTACTCTAAACACAAGGCAACTGTTTACCTTAACAACAACATCAGTCTCTGTGCCTGTGTTCAGAGGCCTCAGGAGCAGAAGGCGGCCATGAGGGGACCAGACACCGCTGCCCGGCCTGACCTCCCAGGTCCGCGCTGCTTCCCCCTGCTGAGGCCCGCACTCAGTTGCTAACTGCACACCCGGGCTCCTGAGAGCACGTGAACCACTGCCCTGGGTGCCCCCGAGCCCCCTGGACCCTGGCTCACGCCCACAGCCTCACGCGCTTGCTGCCCTAGGAACAGCCAGGACCCTCCGGGCTGGCCTGACCAGGGCCACATGACGGCCTCAGGATCTGCCCCTCGGCCCTGTGACTGGGCCTCTGGCCACACGTCTCCCTGTCACGTGGGGCTTCCTTCAGCCCCCGCCCCGCCACAAGCGTGCCTGTGGGGTCAGGGGCTGGCAGGCTCCTCTGAGGGCCAGGCGGTGGCTGCTGCGGGTGCTGGCCGTGGGTGCCGGGCCCCACCTGGCTCCACTACGCAAGCGCGGGAGTGGGAGGGCGAGGGCCCGTGACTGCTCCCCGCAAAAGCTCAGTCACAGGCACGGAAACTTATTTTCACCTGTTGTAAAACATTCTTTGGATTTTTTTTTTTAACATTAAATTTCTAATCACAAATAGCAACCTTTGTTCATTGGCTGTGCAGAGCGCAGAAGGCCTCGCAACCCCACTGGAAACAGGAGGGCCCAGGCCTGCTGCCGGCCATAGGGAGGGCCACGGGGTTGCCATGCAGCCCAGAACCCGGCCACTCTGAGCCGCCAGGCAAGGCTGGCACACGGAGCAGGGTGGGGGGATGCCACCCTCCCCCCAGGCAGTGATGGTGACCTGTGAGCTGAGCGGCAGGATGTGGGGAGTCGGCAGCAGAAGACAGCATGCTGTGCGGTGCCCAGGGTACTCTCTGCAGACTCCTAGGCCCCCATGACTCCCGAGAGGCCAGCACCCTCACCTCACAGGAGGAGGACGTCCTGAGTGGCACCCCGGGCCCACCTGCCTGAGCGGGACTGTGGTGGGCGAGGCCTCTGTGTGGAGACCGCCACCCCGACCCCATCCACTCCATAAAGAAGGCAGAGGGTCCACCTGCTTTGCCCTGGACCCTGCTTGAACCCACCCTCAGGGAGGAGGGCACCTTCCCCACAGTGGGGGCCGGGGCCTCGGCGGGGTCCTCACCCTCTCTGCTGAAGTTGCTGCTGGACAGGTAGGCCTGGATGGCCGCATCTCGGAGCGTGACCGTCACATTGTCCATGTTGACCTGAGTCTCGCTCACACACCGGTACGTCTTATTGATGTCGGCCTTGATGTCGGTTGCCGACTCCACAGTCTTGACTCCTATATTTTAAAAAATCAGTTTTTAACCCCTTGAACTGCTTGCTTAAAAAGCAGTTTAGATATTCCCCAACCCAATTCTCTTCACCTCATCACCGGTCCACACTGGTTCTTACCTGTGGAGCTCGAATTGGGGAAAGTGTCTGTGTCTGACAAGTTATAAGCAAAGCGCATCAGCTGGACCTCGTAACGTGTTGCATTTCTGGTGAAAATGAGGGTCAGCGTGTGGCCTCTTCCAAAAGTGATCACGAGACTGGAGTCAGAAGCATTCTCTTTGCCACAAGAGCTGCTATTTGACACTTCCGCACCAGCTGGCAGCTCAAAGGACTTATTCTGGAACCAACACGATGACGGGTCACTTACTACAGGGTTCAGAAACAACCACAGCTCGGAACCCAGACCCTCTCCGCCTCAGATGCTGCTATCAATGCATACGTTTGTCATAAAAACAAAAGACAAAGCACTTGACGTCAAGTAACAGAGCGAAAAGTAATTCCAGTGTGAGATAAGGATGACCTGATTACTGACCTTTGCTTCACTGATGTAATTTTGCTTCACACGAGAATGAAAATAAAGCTATCACATAAACTGAAATAATTAATGCTAGGCTCCAGGATGAGCTGATACTCTCAGACATTCGTGACTGCTACAGAGCTTATTTAAAGAGCATGTCTCTCTAAACAGAGAGAAGATGAAGTTTACTGCAGAATTGTTTGACTGAACTATCATAAGCAAAACAAACTACTACAAAACCACCAAAACCCATCTCCATGACCTGAACTGGACAAGTGGCCAGCGAGAAGCTGTCCTGGCACTGTCCTGCCGACAGACCATGCCTGTGACAAAGACACGTTTTTATGAGGCGGGAGTCACATTACCGCAAACAAAAGACCCCACTTGTGTGAGATGGTTAACACATAATGAAACAATACTTAAAAATTCTAACCCAAAAAAGCGAAGTAGAAATTAAAAGGTGCCCAGACAAATCTTTACAATGAGAGGCATCTCCATGGACAAGGCCCGCAGAGCTCCCTTCCGTCTGACAAACATCATTTACATCAAGAGGAGTTGGCAGCTGGCATGTCCAGGGGGCTCCTAAGGACCCGCCTGTCCTCCTGGCAGTCCTGGGCCCCCACTGCTCTCCAGGCGCCAGCAGGCGGCGTGCCTGGACGTGGGGATGGGTAAGGAAGAACGTGCTTCAACAAAGCGCTGACAGCAAATCTCATGGAAGGACATACGGAAGAAGGATGAAGCGCTGCAAAGCCCACAAACAGGTGGTTAACGGAGGGAGCATCAACAGAGAGGGAGAAGGGAAGGGCTCCCCGCTCCGCTGTTCTTGTCTGGAGAACACCATGGACAGAGGAGCCTGGCGGGCTACAGTCCATGGGGTTGCAGGGAGTTGGACGCGACTAAGCACGGCACAAAAACAGAGAAGCGCTGCTTATCTGTCAGGGGCCTCGGACAGCAGCGAGCAGGCCTCACTCTGCAGGAGCGCAGTGCTGTGTTACCAAAACCACAGGGATGCCCCTGTCAGACCAGTGCAGTCACACTGCACCTCCAACACGCGTGCACGTGTGACTCCTGCAGCGTGACAGTTCATCTAAAGCAGAACAGAGCCACAAACCAGGCACAAAAAGAACACGAGAGCTCAGGTCCAGGCGATGGGTGAGCACTCAGTGCAGCTAACACAATACAGCGCTGCGTCGTGGTGATAAAATACAATCGTGAGGAAAACTGAAAAAGGCTCAAAATAAAACAGCAAAAGTGGCGCTCACGACCGTCCGTATGACTGCAGCCTCAGCGTGCACAGACCACCCAGGCACCAAGGGGCACCACAGTGTGCGACACGGAACACGCACGCATGTCGAGGAGCAGGCCCGGTGCACGCACACAGCGGGGTGCGGGGCCCGGGCTCTCCTACCTGGGGCCCACTCCTGGTGTCGTAGCTGGTCAGGAAGGTGGCAGAGAAGTCGGCCATGATGCAGGCGGTCCCGTTGCCATTCTTCACCACAAACACTGCTGATGCGCCGTGCACGAGGCCTGCTGACTCCCAAACAGAGAAACCCCCGTGTGACTTTTTGGAAGTGTCTGTGGCTTACAGTTGCAGCAGCGTGGCTGTTACTGGGAAAGCTGCTTAACTGCCAAAGAGACTGGGACATGCAGGTCCCAAGGGCTGGGTCCACAGGGCTCTGTCCCCCCACACCACTGTGACACTGCCCTCTCAAAATCCACCCCCTCTGTGTGCCAATCTGGGGTCACCCAGGGCCTAGGCAGCCTCACGCCGGTTCCTCAGAGGACCTCTGGGAGGCGGGGCAGGGTCCTGGAGGAAGGACTTGAACTTGGAACCAAACGCTCCCATTCTACAGAAATGGTGGACCCACACTGCAGCTCAAGAGCTGCCTGATTTACCTGCTGACAGGGCAGGAAAAACCACAGACTCTAAGATCAGAGTTCTTTACCCACTTCCAGAAGGGCCTCAAAACACAGTAACTCCATTGGCTCTGGACTTGGCTGTGCGACCTTAGGACCCCACACCACCTCTGCAGGCGCTGCCAAGTGCCCAAGGGAAGGGCGGAAGGAGCTGTCGCGGGGCCTCCAGCCTGTGTGTGACCGTGGCTCTGAGCCAGGGCCAGGACCACAGGCCACAACCCGAGCAGGCAGCTTAGCAACAAGCGCATCTGATCAGGAGCACAAAGGTAAGTTTACAGCCATGCACTTCAGCACCTGGTTCTCTCACAGATGGGCAGGAACAGATGTTCTGACCCTTCTAAACCCAAACAGCTTTCAGCCAGCACAGCTGTGGCCACGTGCCAAGAGACACACCTCCGTGTTTCTGCAGCACAGGCCCCTGCACGCCCTTCACCAGGATGGGACACACCCGCCTCCGACGGCTCTAAGGGTGAAGGCGACCCAGGTGGCGCACTCCGGAGCAGCAGCTGGCTTCCCACGCGTGGCCCTGCTGCTCATGTGTAAGTGACTCCAGTGAGCCCAGTTCACTCTACCCTTGTGACTGGCACCAAATACAATCCTCAGAGCAACTACTGCTTAGGCCTAAAGCGGGGAGGACAGACAGAATCCCCACACTCCGCCTGTAAGCCTCAGGTAGAAGAAACGTCAGGCTGGAGCCACAGAGAAAAGCTGCTGCACAAGGACCAAGCCAACCAGGCATCAAGGGTACTCTCGTCTGTGTCGATTCACAAATTTCTAAGCTACTCCTCAGAATACTCAAGGAAGATGCCACTAAAATCATTTCCAACGAATGAATACTGCTTTTTCAAAAGGAGCGAAAACCCCACGATTCACTTCTGACACAGTGAAGGTTTTAAAGACGCCTCTGAGAGTGATAGAGTAAATGCACAAGAGCCGCTGAGACGCCAGCCAGGCAAACGCAGGTCCGGCAGCAGAAGCAAAGCCCGGGCACAGAAGACGGGCAGACACCGGACACCGACCAGCACCCGGCGCACAGAGACGCCCCAGGCCTGGGCGGCCCTGCCCGGCCTGGCCCCAGAGTCACGTGTCACTACATGCTCCACAGGCTCGGCAGGTCAGGCCACTGCTTCCCTCGTCAGCTCCTACCAAGCCACTCTCCTGTAAGAGTTCCTTAAATCACCAAACGCTTCCTACTGACTCAAAGCCCTTCACTAGAAAACGCTTCACGTTAAATAACTTTTCAATCCCATAATTCCCTCATTTAGTAATAAACAGGCTGAGGGCCTGAGCTTTCAAAGAACAACAAAGAAATATTACTAAACAAACCTCAAACAGCCTTCAGCAGGGCTAGAGACCCACATGTATTCTGGAGAGACCCAAAAATTTTTCAATTAAAACAGGAAACCACAAGCCAATTTTGGTCAAAAGAAAAATGTCTGCAACAGCATTATAGCATAAAATTATAAGAGAATGCGTGTATGCAAATGATCAGAAGTTTCTTTTTAACTCTATAAAAATACCACTTTCTCAAGTCAGGATGTTTCAGTAACTTGAGGAGTATCCCTCCTGAAGGTCAGAACCTGCACCACGAGCAGCCCTTCACTCAGGACTCGCCGCCATCCTCTCTCCAGGGTCCTGTGAGGAGTAGCACCTTATTCCTTCAGAAAACTTCCATGTGGAGACATTCCAGTCTCTAAAACAAGCTGTGGGAACACGCCTGCCTGAGGTGAGACCTCAATCTTGAAGAGAGTCCTCCGCCACTCCTGGCCCGATGAGTTGGGCTCAGAGGAACCACCAAACCCTCAGTTCAGGCACGGGTAAAGTAAAAATAAGTGAGCCGACATGAGAGCTGCCAGAGCATCAGGTTAGCTGAAGCCAGCGCAGCACTGAGGACAGGGCCAGGGCCTGTTACTACCGGCGTGTTCAGCACCACAAGGCTTCGCCTATCAAGCTCATTGCTGAGCCCATGGCGCCTGACACAGACCGTCAGTAAGTGTTGTATTTAATGAGCGCCTGTGCTGTGCTCTTCAGGTAACTGAGTTACTGTGACAATTTTGATAGGTAGACACTATCAGGACTCCCTTTCACAGATGGGGAGTCCAAAGCAGGGAGCAGTTGACCACCATGCTCGAGGTCACACTGCCACGATAGTGCAGAGCCAATCTGGAACTGGGCCTGCTGACTCAGACCACGTGCCTGCGGAGCTCACCACACCTGAACACTTTCTCTCCAACACTCAGTGAGCAATGATTATGTTTCAAATTACAACATACTCATTTGAGATGGGAAAGAGATTGCCATCTGGAGGAACAAGTCAATAAATTCATTAACTTTTTAAAATAACTCACTTTCTAATCTAAGATCAATTCTTTTTATAATCAGCAATACATAATCATGTATGAAGACTTAAAAGAAGAAAAAGACAGACGGAGGAGCCATCCCTGACACAGAATCACAACCTCTAAGACTTCTGTGTACATTTCCAAACAGCTGACATGCATGTTCTGCTAGGGGGCACTGCTGTGAAACTGGGCGTCTCTTCATGTAGGTCCTGAGCACTTAATGTGTGAGGCCAAGATAGGCTGTAGGATAAGGAAGATACAGGCATAAAAATAATCACAACACAGCTGAACAGACGCTCCAGAAGTAGTGTAGGTCATACACGCATGGAGTCAAGTTTTTCCGGACACACAAAGGACTACCACAGCCTGGCATGGATCTAACAATATAAATCCAAAATTATGGACCTAAATCATTTAAACTTCCAACCTAGTGAAGAATTCGATCGCCAGCCAACCTGGGTAACTGACAAACTCCCACAATCGAGAGTAACAGTATCGGTAAAAAAAAAAAAATTTTTCCCCCTATTTTGTAAGCAACAGTTCATCATTTTGAAAGCGGAAGGTCATCCGGTGACATCAACGGTCAAGAGTCCTATTACATAATACTTGATCTATGTATCAAAAAGTTTCAGTTCACACTTGCCTAGCTTTCTACAAAGTTTTCAAACGAAACTTAAATTTCTAGTTACTAATGCAGGATGACTTTGTAATTTAGAACTCAGAAACATCTTTAGAAAATGCTTTTTGGTGAAGTTGTGTATTAAAATAAACATTACTTGAAACAGATCCAAATCCAAGCTCTTAACAAACCTTTTTTAAAAAATGTATTTTTAATCAAATATAAAATTTAAAGGACATGACAAAATGGATATCAAAAAAGTAATTGTATGCACGAGACTCCAAGCTATCAATGTAGGGAAGTTACGGATTTTTCTCTTCATCAGGTGAGTTTTTAAAACATGAAACACAGTAACAAACTTGTAACGCTGGCAAGCTCTTCTCATAAAGAAAAGCCAGCCGTCCTGACAGGACAAGACCCGTCCCAGCAGCTCCTCACCTAACTCAAGACACCTGCCAGGGAGAGCAAGGCTCCAAGTTTGCTGAAGTAAGGTCACCCTTTTCGGCTGGTCTTGCAGCTCAAAGAATGCATTTTACAACAACAGGCAAAACAAGAACCTGAAACCAAAATTCATTCTGTCACCAGCAACAGGATTTCGGGCAGATGTCTAGAATTCCCAGCAGATAGGGGTGGAAAGTGCCTCTCTGTCTGCTGAACTCTAGGGCGCTCCGCCGGCACTTCTCAGACCCTAGCACGTTCATCTTCCCGTGCCATGGGAACCAGGAGAGAAAGTGCCACACAGAGCCCTAACGTCAGATCAAACCAGGCAGTGATTCCTGTTCAAGTCAACACGGTTTCTCTCTCATTAGGACAAATAAATGAGAGCAAAATCCCTCAACGGAGAAAACACCCGCAGCCACGCACGCCGCTTTTCCGACGACGCCTGGCTAGAAATGAGCACGTCCACTGTGACGCCCAGGCCCTTTGTCCACTGCGGGGTCCCTGAAACTCCGCGGGGTAACGAGGTCGTTATAACCTAATGAGAACGCCCGGCCGGCGAGCGACGTCAGAACACAGGTCAGCGCTCCGTGCCGGCCCGCAGGGCCAAGGGGAAAGCCCGCACGACGGGCTCCCGAGGCCGGGGTCGCCGCCCGCCCCGTCCCCCGCGGGGACCGAGGCCCGCGCCGTCCTCGTCCCGGCTGCAGCCGATCGCAGCCCTCCGCGACCACCGGAGCCCCCAAATGAGGGAGCGAACCGCAGCGCAGAGAAGCCGCCAAGTCTCCGCCAACGGCCCCCAGAAGCGGGCTCCGGGGACCCGGGCCGACGCCACCCCCGGCAGCCGGCCCGTCCGGACGGACAGCGCTCCCGGAGCCCGCGGCCCCTCACAGCCGCCCCTCAGCCGGCGGACCCCGAGCCCTGGGCCCCCGCCCGGCCTCTCACCGAACAGCAGCAGGAGCAGCGGCCGTCGCCGGGCGCCGCCGGGGGCCGCCATGGGCGCGAGCGGGAGCCGGGCGGGGCGGGGGCGGTTGGGCCGGGCCGGCGACTGACCGGGCCGGCGAAAGGGCAGCAGGTCCCGGCGCTGCGCCCGCAGCGAGAAAGAGACCCCGCAGCCGGCGGCGCCCGTCACGTGAGGCCGCACCGCTCCCGTGCCGTCACGTGACCCCCCCCGCGGATCTCGCGAGAGTGCGCGAGCTCGGGCTCCGCCCCGCGTCCGCCTCGCACGTGACCAGCCCACGGCACGTGACCGCTGCGCCACGTGACGCGGGTCACGCCCACGACCCCGGTCGGGTCTCGGGTCGCCGAAAGCGGAGGGCGGGCGAGGACGCGGCCGGTCACCTGCCCACGGAGCCGCCGGGCCCGGCCCGAGCCTGCGGGAGGACCAGACTGCGGCTCTCCGCCGCGGGCCGGGGGTGGGCGCGCCTCGGCGTCGGGGGCGCTCCTGGAGGAGGGCGGGGAAGTGAACACTTCCTGAGGGTCTCCACGAGGGCGGGGAAGTGGACACTCTTCCTGAGGGTCTCCACGAGGGCTGGGAAGTGGACAGTCTTTCTGAGCGTCGTCTCCACGAGGGCCGGGAAGTGGGCACACCGGGAAGCACTCAGAGCTCGGGCGTAAGGAAGGCTGACACAGTCCGGGGTGAAGGGGCCGCGGAGGGCTTGGTGACTGCCAGCTGCCACCCCTCCTGGAGCGTCCCAGAGGGGCCGGGCGGGGCAGCCCTAAACCGCCCAGAAAAAGAAGCCCCAGCCCGCCGCTTCCACAGCTTTCCCCAAGTTCCTCTCCCCGACGCCCTGGTTCCCCGCTCGTCTCGGGACTGCCGGGTCCTCTTTTCTGGACTGCTCTCGGGCTGCGCCGGCCCTTTGCGGAGAGGCGGCCGTCCTGCCCTGTCCACCCCGCCCGCTGCGGCCTCAGCGCCTCGGAGCACCCGCTCGGGAGCCGCCTACCATCACCCCGCCCAACAAGCTGTGATTCCCGTGGGGTTGTGTTGTTGACTTGTCTGCTTTTTTGTAGGTTTTGTCTTTTCCTTGTCATTTCTTCCTTTCCAGTTTTCCCACGCTTCCCTACCAGCGTCTAACAAACACACAGCTGAGAAAGTCTGGCACTGAAGGGCTTGAAGACTGCAGTGTAGCTTCGCTGATGTCTTGTTTAGGCGCTCAAGGGCCGTCTTGGATCTTTGCTGCTCTTCCGCACAGGGAAGAGTCTCAGCGGGGCCTCAAGAGAAAGGACATTAGGAGGCTGAGGGAGCCTAGAAGCTAGAAGTTGAGAGCTATGCTTTATGCCTCTGACATTTTTAGGACCTCAAGCTTGGGGGACATCATCTCAAATAGCCCAGAGAAAAAGCCAGGGTATATTGGAGTTTTTGCAACAAAGGGCAGGTGGTCCAAAGGTCAGAAGATTATTGTTAATTAAGGAAAACCAGATAAGCCAAGTTAAGGAACTTAAGTGCCTTTCTGTGTGAGGAGATGCAAGAGTCTGGCCTCACTGAAGTCTTGCCTTGATCTCCACCCCAGCTCTCTGGGGCCAGTGTCCCGTGCTTTGCCATGCTGCGTTCCCTCAGGACTTGTCGGGCTGGTTGCAGTGCAGGTTTGTGGGGTGGCGGGCGTGTCCCCAGGCTGCACCGTCGGGGGTGTCTGCAGTCACAGAAGGGTGACGGCTGAGACATCCTTCATTGCTGATTTGGCAGGCTGCGTTCTTAGTCCACGGTTTGTTCTGCTCTCCGGGGCAGGAATCCACTGCTACTGAAGAGTCGGTTCGCTCGCTGAGGTCTTGCTAGGTGTTTGGGAGCTTTCCGGGTTCTTGTTAGTTGCTGTTCTGGGTGGGGGAGAGTCTCAGCGGCATCGCTTGAGAGAAGTGCTGTCTGGCCAGGTGCGCCATGGAAAAGAGGTGCTGACCTTCCATCTCTGTGCCATCACTGTGACATCCTTCAGCAGCAAGTTTGTGACAGGATGTTCCAGTAGGTCATCACTCGAGCTCATGTCCTTATGAAATAGAGTGCTAAGCTCAGGAGTAATTAGTTAATTCTAGAACATTGCCCTTTTCTCACCAACTTCCTGATGGTGAGAAACTACCAAGTAATTTTAGTATGAAAACAAAAAGACCTGTCAATTGTTGCTTTCCTGGCTTGGAAGCCCCTTCCAGTGTTGAGAGAATGTTTTACCCTCTGAATGTGGGTGCAGAGAAGCTGGCTGCCCAGGAACCGGTGTTGGGTGGTGAAGGGCCTGCCCTGCCCTCTCGGGTCGGGTTGGTGGTGAAGGGCCAGCGCCACCCTCAGGGGGTCGGGTTCGCACCCTCGGCTGCGGCTCCCGCTTGCCCCCTCGTGCCTGCACTCTCCTCGCATCGTTCTCTGCTCCTTTTGGAAACTGTGAGCTACCCAGAGTCCTTTCAGCAGGCAGTTTTATTTTCTTAGGCCCTTCAGAGCCCATTTTTTCTGGGTCCAAATGCATAATACATGCTGCGTTTAAAATCTTCTCTTTTTAAAGACCCAAAGAAGTTTGTTTCAGCAAAAGGACAGAACTTTTAAAAACAGCAGAAAATGAAAGATTTGTCAAAAATTCTATGATGCTATGTTTTTTATACAGTGTGGGAAATAATATGGAGGGATTTTCTTGTTTGGTATTGTTTTTTGTTTGAATCCTTAATTAGGGCTGGGTCTGTTTTTTTTTTCTTTCTGGCTGAGCCGGAGGCTCTTGGGATCTTAGTTCCTCAACTAGGGATCACACCCATGCCTCCCGCGGTGGGCGCACAGAGGCCTAACCAGTGCACCGTCAGGGGCTCTGATCTATTCTGGTTGAAGGAAGGATGTGGAAAACCGCAAAGGACTCCACACCTTGTGAGTTCTTTTGGAGACAGCCTTTTTATTTTTGTGATTTTTAAAAAAGTATTTGTTTGGCTCTACCAGGTCTTAGTTGCAGCATGCAGGATCTAGTTCCCTGACCAGGGATCGAACCCAGGCCCCCTGCATTGGAAGCACAGGGTCCTGACCACTGGACCTGAGGGAAGTCTCAGGATGAAGGATCGGCTTTAAGGATCGGCTTTGGTAACAATGAGGCATGTAAGCTCCCAGCTGAAAGGCAGGGCCTCTTCACCTGTGAAATGACCTGCCTCCAGCGCTGGGAGGGCCAGTTTCCCGGAGGTGTGGGTTCCATGTCTGAAGGAGAGGAGCGATGGTTGAAAGAACGTGGAATCGCAGAACGTGGAATCGCAGAACGTGGAATCTGTGCCTTTTTTCTCTTTTGCTCTAGGCTATATTATTTCTTGAGCTTCCCACGTGGTGCTAGTGGGTAAAGAATCTGCCTGCCAGTGCAGGAGACTCTGCTTTGATCCCTGGGGTGGGAAGATCCCCTGGAGGAGAGCATGGCAACCCACTCCAGTATTGTTGCCTGGAGAAGCCCATGGACAGAGGAGCCTGGCGGCTACAGTCCGTGGGGTCGCAAAGAGTTGGACACAACTAAGCACGAACAGTTTATTGTGATCCACACAGTCAAAAAAAAAATTCTGAAGGAGGTGGGAATACCAGACCACCTGACCTGCCTCTTGAGAAACCTGTATGCAGGTCAGAAAGCAACAATTAGAACTGGACATGGAACAACAGACTGGTTCCAAATTGGGAAAGCAGTACATTAAGGCTGTATATTGTCACCCTGCTTATTTAACTTGTATGCAGAGTACATCATGCAAAATGCCGGGCTGGATGAAGCACAAGCTGGAATCAAGATTGCCGGGAGAAATATCATTAACTTCAGATATGCAGATGACACCACCCTTATGGCAGAAAGTGAAGAAGAACTAAAAAGCCTGTTGATGAAAGTGAAAGAGGAGAGTGAAAAAGTTGGCTTAAAGCTCAACATTCAGAAAACTAAGATCGTGGCATCTGGTCCCATCACTTCATGGGAAATAGACGTGGAAACAGTGTCACACTTAATTTTTTGGGCTCCAAAATCACTGCAGTTGGTGACTGCAGCCATGAAATTAAAAGACGCTTACTCCTTGGAGGAAAGGTTATGACCAATCTAGATAGCATATTGAAAAGCAGAGACATTACTTTGCCAACAAAGGTCCGTCTAGTCAAGGCTGTGGTTTTTCCTGTGGTCATGTATGGATGTGAGAGTTGGACTGTGAAGAAGGCTGAGTGCTGAAGAATTGATGCTTTTGAACTGTGGTGTTGGAGAAGACTCTTGAGAGTCCCTTGGACTACAAGGAGATCCAACCAGTCCATTCTGAAGGAGATCAGTCCTGGGTATTCTTTGGAAGGAATGATGCTAAAGCTGAAACTCCAGTATTTCAGCCACGTCATGCGAAGAGTTGACTCATTGGAAAAGACTCTGATGTTGGGAGGGATTTGGGCCAGGAGGAGAAGGGGACACCAGAGGATGAGATGGCTGGATGGCATCACTGACTCGATGGACGTGAGTCTGGGTGAACTCTGGGAGTTGGTGATGGACAGGGAGGCCTGGTGTGCTGCGATTCATGGCGTCGCAAAGAGTTGGACACGACTGAGCGACTGAACTGAACTGAAGCGCACACACACAGTTTTTCTTCAGGTATGCTAAGCAGAAATAGTCACGTTGCGTAGTGCTATAGTTTTTCAGACTTGTTTTACGAAAATTTTTTAAAAACTTAAATAAAAACAAGAGAACGTGGTGAGCCCTGCGGTGCCTGTTACTTTCATGGTTTATCATCCCTCCTCACTGCTTCCTGTTTTGGTTGGTTTTTCAGCTTGATTT
This sequence comes from Bos grunniens, assembly GCF_055505025.1. Lineage (NCBI taxonomy): Eukaryota > Metazoa > Chordata > Mammalia > Artiodactyla > Bovidae > Bos > Bos grunniens. The sequence goes on along the minus strand of NC_141176.1, from coordinate 92,934,695 downwards.
TTATAAAACAAACCCTGGACCTCTTATTTTTTATGTAAAGCTTTTGCATAAGTAGAATGCCATTATTATAGCTAATATAAAGCCAAAACGTAACAATTCCTTAGTAATTAATTTCCGGTTGATGTTCACAGTTCCCCAGTTGTTCAAAAAGAATTTTTTTTTTTTCAGCCAGTTTGCTCACTGTGGCTCCACTGAGGTCTGAATGTTGTCTCTGAAGGTGTCTCAGGGCCCCGTCCCCTTTGCACACCATTGATTAGTTGGTGTCCTGGAGGACACCCCACACTGTGGGTTGACCTGGGGAGCTGGTGAATGGCCATCTCTCCCTCTTCAGGCGCCGCGGAGTAGGGTCTGGGGCATTGGCGCCACCTGGCCTGTTCCAGATGCAGAGTCTCAGGCCCCACCTGGGCCCTCGAGCCAGAGCCCGCACTGCAGGCCGCACAGAGACCCGAGAATCCCTGCCCCCTCCTCCAGGGCTGCAGCCATGCTGGGTCCCTGCCAGCCTCAGACCTCTGACTTCACGGCTTCCTGGTGGGTCAGTAGGTCTGTGATTCCGGTGGGCCTGGCGGATTGGTGGTTTGTTTTCTTTCTTTAGGATCTTAGTTCCCTGACCAGGGGTCTAACCCGGGCCCCTCCAGCGGAAGCGTGGAATCTTAACCACTGGACTGCTGAGGAGTTCCCCGGCCATTCCTCATTCTGTCTTCCCTGTTGTGTTTTCCAGCTGGAGCAGGCCTGCAAGGAGATTTTCCTTCACGGATCCATTACTTATTCCAAAACACCGTCTGTGCAGGAAGGTTAGATCCGTGCCTGATTGGTGATTCTTTTGTCTGTTTTCAGAGCAATAACTCAGACCCAGAGCAGCTTCCAAATGTGAACCAAGCTCTCTGCGTGGTGGTGGCACCTCCGTGTGAGCTCCTCAGCGGGGACTGCCCCCCGGTGGGCCATTGGTGAGGGAGGCAGTGTGTGTCCAGGCTGGCAGAGGGGTAATGAAAGTCTGTATTTGCAATTTTGCTGTGAACCTAAAAATGCTCTAAAAAATACAGTTGTTTGGACCCCCCTGCTGGCCCAGTGGTTAGGACTCTGTGCTCCTAGTAAAGGGGCCTGGGGTTCGATCCCTGGTCAGGGACCTAGAGCCTGTATTCTGCAACCAAGAGTTCATATGTTGCATTAAAATTAGAGATCTTGCAAACTCTTTAAGACCCAGTACAGCCAAATAAGTATTTTTTAAATTATTGTCATATTCTGTATTCTTTTTTCATCTGTAACCAGTACTTTCTCATGCTATTAAAAAATCTATAAAAACACATTTAGTAATAATTAATGTAACATCGTTTGGTGTAATGTTTTACTTAATGATAGCTTCCCTGCTAAATATAAGGAACGCTGTAGGAAATCCTCACAGCTCCCGTGTCTCTGCTTCCATCCCGGCCCCACTCACAGCATCTCCGACACCACGCCAGCCACTGCCGGGACTTGGGCCCAGCGTCCCGCAGGTCAGGGGCTCAGCCCCACCCGTCAGAAGCCGGTCACCAGAAGAGCATCCCCAGGTGGCCCACATCTTCTGTCTGACTTGTTAGAAACGCATGTCCCCACCCCGATTCAGCCTCCTTTAACTTGCTAGCAGGGCTTGCAGAGCTCGCAGGAGCTCTCCTTGTGTTCCCTGGTTCCTTCTGTGGGGAGGGGTTTGGTGAAGGACACAGGGGAACTGGGGGGTGAGAAGCCCTGGGGTGGGTCCCCAGCGTCTGGAGTCCCAGGCTTCTGTCTCCTGGAGTTGGGCTGCCACGTGCGGTCACCACCCTGGACACCCTCTGAACCACATGCTGTTGGGGCCTTCTGGAGGTTTCGTCACAGAGGCACAGGTGATGGTTGACTCCATCACCAGCTCCTCTTTACTTCCCGAGGCTGGGGTGGGGCTGAAAGTCCAAGCTTCTAATCATGGCTTCTAATCCACGGTGACCAGGAGCCATCAGGAACTCCCCTAGAGTCACCTTGTGAGAAGAGAAGAAGCTCTTACCATCCAGGAACTTGCAAGGGGTTTAGGAAGTATGCGTCAGGCATAGGGTCAGAGACCTGGTGTTGAAGGACGCTGGGGTTTCCCCGGTGGTCCGGCAGTTAGGAATCTGACTGGCAACGCAGGGGCCCCCGTCTGACCCCTGGTTGGGGAACTAAGATCCCACGTGCCATGGAGCCATTCCAGAGCCTGCTCGCCACAGCAAAACAGATCCCAGGTGACGCGACAAAGACGTCGTAACCGAGCCCTGAGGCAGCCGAGTACACACATAAAGCAAGAGCGCTCCCAGGGGTCTCATCAGGACGTTCCAGGGCTTCCGGAGCCTTGGACCAGAAGCCAGGGCCTGAGACTAATAACGTGTGTCTTCTGTTATCTCACAAATACTATGGCAAATATCTTGACGATGAGTTACCTGTTTATGATTTTCTCTGAGATTGACTTTTCTTTCAGATTACACTGACTGGGTAAGAAGCAGTGGTGTTCAGTGTGTGCCCGCCTGTGTGCACGCCCCGCGATTGTGAACAGGCTGCACCGGTCATTCCTCCCTTTGCTGCCATCAGGGGGTGAATCTTGTGCTCGTGTTTCTATTGCACTCAAGCTACCCACATTTTTGCTTGGCCCAAGAGCTCCCTGGGAGGTCCCCTCGGAAGGGACCACTGCTCACAGACGTTAGGATTCCCAGCCTTGGACCTGGTGCCACAGAGCTGCCCGGCATGGAGCCGCGACAGGAGAATCCAGGGCCCCTGGCGCTCAGTCGGCGTGGCCCAAGGGAGGCCTGGCCTGCTCGACACCCCAGAGACCGAGATTTCTCACTTCTCCAGTTCTCCTGCCCACTTACCTCAGGAATGTTTAATTTTGGTTCATTGATAAAAGGCATTCAGATGTTGATGTTTATATCATATGTAAACTCTGCATTCAGATATAAACATCTGAATGCAGAGTTCCAAAGAATAGCAAGAAGAGATAAGAAAGCCTTCTTCAGCAATCAATGCAAAGAAATAGAGGAAAACAACAGAATGGGAAAGACTAGAGATCTCTTCAAGAAAATCATAGATACCAAAGGAACATTTCATGCAAAGATGGGCTCGATAAAGGACAGAAATGGTATGGACCTAACAGAAGCAGAAGATATTAAGAAGAGATGGCAAGAATACACAGAAGAACTGTACAAAAAAGATCTTCACAACCCAGATAATCACGATGGTGTGATCACTGACCTAGAGCCAGACATCCTAGAATGTGAAGTCAAGTGGGCCTTACAAAGCATCACTACGTGGAGGTGATGGAATTCCAGTTGAGCTATTCCAAAGCCTGAAAGATGATGCTGTGTAAGTGCTGCACTCAATATGCCAGCAAATTTGGAAAACTCAGCAGTGGCCACAGGACTGGAAAAGGTCAGTTTTCATTCTGATCCCAAAGAAAGGCAATGCCAAAGAATGCTCAAGCTACCACACAATTGCACTCATCTCACACGCTAGTAAAGTAATGCTCAAAATTCTCCAAGCCAGGCTTCAGCAATATGTGAACCGTGAACTTCCTGATGTTCAAGCTGGTTTTAGAAAAGGCAGAGGAACCACAGATCAAATTGCCAACATCCGCTGGATCATGGAAAAAGCAAGAGAGTTCCAGAAAAACATCTATTTCTGCTTTATTGACTATGCCAAAGCCTTTGCCTGTGTGGATCACAATAAACTGTGGAAAATTCTGAAAGAAATGGGAATACCAGACCACCTGACCTGCCTCTTGAGAAATCTATATGCAGGTCAGGAAGCAACAGTTAGAATTGGACATGGAACAACAGACTGGTTCCAAATAGGAAAAGGAGTACGTCAAGGCTGTATGTTGTCACCCTGCTTATTTAACTTCTATGCAGAGTACATCATGAGAAACGCTGGACTGGAAGAAACACAAGCTGGAATCAAGATTGCCGGGAGAAATATCAATAACCTCAGATATGCAGATGACACCACCCTTATGGCAGAAAGTTAAGAGGAACTAAAAAGCCTCTTGATGAAGGTGAAAGTGGAGAGTGAAAAAGTTGGCTTAAAGCTCAACATTCAGAAAATGAAGATCATGGCGTCCGGTCCCATCACTTCATGGGAAATAGATGGGGAAACAGTGGAAACAGTGTCAGACTTTATTTTTGGGGGCTCCAAAATCACTGCAGATGGTGACTGCAGCCATGAAATTAAAAGACGCTTACTCCTTGGAAGGAAGGTTATGACCAACCTAGATAGCATATTAAAAAGCAGAGACGTTACTTTGCCAACAAAGGTTCGTCTAGTCAAGGCTATGGCTTTTCCTGTGGTCATGTATGGATGTGAGAGTTGGACTGTGAAGAAGGCTCAGCGCCGAAGAATTGATGCTTTTGAACTGTGGTGTTGGAGAAGACTCTTGAGAGTCCCTTGGACTGCAGGAGATCCAACCAGTCCATTCTGAAGGAGATCAGCCCTGGGATTTCTTTGGAAGGAATGATGCTAAAGTTGAAACTCCAGTACTTCAGCCACCTCATGCAAAGAGTTGACTCATTGGAAAAGACTCTGATGCTGGGAGGGATTTGGGGGCAAGAGGAGAAGGGGATGCCAGAGGATGAGATGGCTGGATGGCATCACTGACTCGATGGACGTGAGTCTGGGTGAACTCCGGGAGTTGGTGATGGACAGGGAGGCCTGGCGTGCTGCGGTTCATGGGGTCACAAAGAGTCGGACACAACCGAGCGACTGATCTGATCTGATCTGATCTGATAAAAGGCAAGAGACTTGGGGCTGCTAGATGTGAGATTAGTGTTAACGAATAACACGTCAGAAAAAGAGCAAACCGCTTTCAGCTCAAAGCTATGCTAACAAGCGGGAAAGAGGTAAGACTCCCACCCCGAGATCCTTTAAACACCCGCCTCTGCTTGGGGCTGCTCCGGGCGCTCACACCTGCTCTCTGCCTAATGCAGTGAGAGCGTCTTCTGGACACGTCCCGGGTGCCTCTCAGAGAACTTCTTTTCGATGGATCCCTTGAAATTTTTCAAGCATGGTAGGCTTCCTTTTAGACAGTTACAAAAGAGGAACTCTCCTGAAAAAGAACCAAAACTTGCTTTCTTAGAAAGCAGATTCAGTCCAGCAGTCCCAGGTCGTCTGCAGCAGAGAACGTGTGTGGCTCCAGTCACAGCGGGTTTCCAGTTCCATGCCCCTGGTCTCAGTGGGCGGGCCTCGAGCCTCAGCTTGTTTCAGAAACGAGACATGGCCTCCCAGGGCTTCTTCCTAGTCACGGACACCACAGGTCGGGAGCCGAAGTCCATGTGAAGTCGCTTCTGTGCTTGTAACTCCTGATTTTAACTCACATCGGTTCTGTGAGGCCAGTCTGCAGCACGGTGGCCGGGAGGGCTGACTGTGGGAGAGGGTGTGGCCCCGGAGCCTTGGGGAGAGCTCGCGTTCCAGACAGATGCCCACTGTCCTTCTGAAAGCATCAGTCAGGCAGTTGTGTCCAACTCTGCAACCCCATGGACTGTAGCCCGCCAGGCTCCTTTGTCCATGGGATTCTCCAGGCAAAAATACTGGAGTGGGCTGTCATGCCCTCCTCCAGGGAACCTTCCCCACCCAGGGATCAAACCAGGGTTTCCTGATTACAGGCATACTCTTTACTGAGTCACCTGGAAAGATCCTTCAGAAGGTGATTGTATCAACCAGCTAATCCAGCGCTATCTGCTCTTAATGACAAAAGGGAAGGTTAGGACCAAGATGGAAACCTTAAGATCACAGTGACCAGGGACTTCTCTGGAAGTGCAGTGGTTGAGACTCTGCATGTCCACTGCAGGAAGCATGGGTTCAATCCTTGGTTGAGGAAGTGGGTTCCCACAGGCCTCACAGTGCAGCTAAAAAACCCCACTAATCAAAAAAGACGAAACATAGTGAAGACAAATCCCTGTCTCCTTCCATGACAAAAGGTAGTTAACACGGATAGTTGGGTGTTTCTACACATTACCAAGACTTGAAAATAAAATTAGCAAGAATTTATGTAAGAAAAGACCATGATTCCATCTAAAAAGAAGCCTAAGGCCAGGGTGCTGATGCCTTTTGTTTCTCCAGGTGGAGCCAGCTGAAGGTGACTCATTCATTTCCTTTTTCCTTGTAACCTCTGCTTTTTCAAATCAACTTTTTGAAAATTAGGGTATATGAAATATACGAACCACTTTAGATGTGCGGTTTGATGAGTTTTGACAAATGCCCTGTGAAAGGAAGTCAGAATGGCTCCAGTCTTGCCAGGAGAGCCTCCAATGGACTGGAGGCCTGGGAGGAAGGGGAGCTTGCGCTCGTCTCAGCCCCAATGGGGTCTGAACTCTGACCTGTCCTGGTCTTGACACAGGCCTCCAGAACATCTGCACAAGGTTCCAGAAACTCAGGACACTCATGAACGCCCACCCTGAATGACCTGTGACAGCCGATCGCTCACAGACACGCCCTTCCTTCTTCTGTCAGAGTCAGCCCTAACTCGTGCTGAGCAACCTTGTGACTTTCTGCGCCTGTAAACCTCCTGCGGTTTCTTGGTCGACAGCAGACGCCCATGAAACCAGCACCCTAGTCAAGACAGAAAGCGCCTTCTTCACCCAGAGGCCCTCCTGTCCCCACATGCTTGTCCGCTTCTGCCACTGTTCATCAGGCGTGTGCGTTGCAGACTTTCACGCAGATGGAATCACGCGGTCTCTCTTTTTCCATACCTGGATCCGTCTGCGCTGCGTGAACCACTAGTTCATTCCTCTCGTTGCTGACAGCGGCTTATTCCAGAAGGATCTGCCAGTCTCCTACCCGTTCACCTGTGGAAGGACTTTGGTTGTTCCCAGTGGTTGCTGGTGTTATACCTCAGAAAGGAGCGGCTGGGTGACGTGCTCGCTGTACGTTTAGCTTTAAAAACAAACTCTCCGTGCTTTTCCAAAGCGACTTTACACTGTGTTCGTAAGTTCCCAGCAAGAGTGGCTCCACATCCTTGCCGATACTTGGTATGATTAGTCTTTTAAATTTTAAAGAATTGGAGAAGGAAATGGCAACCCACTCCAGTATTCTTGCCTAGAAAATCCCGTGGACACAGGAGCTTGGAGGGCCACAGTCCATGGGGTTGCAAAAGAGCTGGACATGACGTCGTGACTAAACAACAGCATTTTAACATTCTGATAGTTGTCTAATGCTATCTCATCGTGACTGTGATTTGCATTTTCTTGATGATTACTGAAGTCATGGGTCTTTTCTTGTGCCTATTAATTCACATACCTTCTTTGGGTAAATATTCAAACTTTCTCCTGTTTTTAAAAATAGGTTACTGGTTTTCTTGTTATTGAATTACAAGTGTTCTTATATATTCTGGATACAGATACTTTGACGTATTGTAAATATTTACCCCATTATATGGCTTGCCTTTTTATTTTTAAATAGAAATAGTACCTTTTAAAAAGCTTTACATTTAATGAAAACTCAGTTTATCAGTATTTTTTATGCTTCATGCTTTTTGTATCCTAAGAAATGTTTGCGTATCCCAACATCATAAATATTTTTCTGTCATTTTTTTTCTAGAAGGTTCATGGTTTTAGCTTCTACGGTTAGGCATATGATCAAATTAAATTTTGAAGGTAGTGTGAGATAAGAGTTACTGTTCATTCTCCCCATGTGATGAATGAAAAGACTTTTCTTAACCTACTAAGTCACTTGGCATCTCTGTTGAAAACGAGTGGATGTCCCGGACGCTCCCTGCTCCACTCAGACGACGTGTCCTCATGTCACCGACACCACGGCGTCTTCACTACTGTAGCCGTATGATCCAAGTCTTGAAATTAGGTAGAGTAAGTTCTCCAACTGTTCTTGTAAAAAATTGCTTTTGCTATTTGAATTTCCATAATCATTTTCCATAATTCCATAAGCACTTCCATAATTCATAAGCATTGTTCCATAAGCATAATTCCATAATTATGCTTATTCCATAAGCATTAAAAAGCAGAGACATTAGTTTGCCAATAAAAGACATTACTTTGCCAACAAAGGTCCATCTAGTCAAAGCTACGGTTTTTCCAGTAGTCATGTATGGGTGTGAGAGTTGGGTTCTAAAGAAAGCTGAGCACTGAAGAATTGATGCTTTTGAACTGTGGTGTTGGAGAAGGCTCTTGAGAGTCCCTTGGACTGCAAGGAGATCCAACCAGTCCATCCTAAAGGAAATCAGTCCTGAATATTCATTGGAAGGATTCCTGGATGCTGAAGCTGACCCTGATGCTAGAAAAGATTGAAGACAGGAGGAGAAGGGGACGACAGAGGATGAGATGGCTGGATGGCATCACCAACTCAATGGACATGAGTTTGAGTAAACTCCGGGAGTTGGTGATGGACAGGGAGGCCTGGTGTGCTGCGGTCCACGGGGTTGCAAAGAGTCAGACACGACTGAGCAACTGAACTGAAACTGAACTGATGCTGTGCTTAGTCGCTCAGTCATGTCCAACTCTTTGTGACGCCATGGACTGTAGCCCACCGGGCTCCTCTGTCCATGGGATTCTCCAGGCAAGAAGGCTGGAGTGGGTTGCATGCCCTCCTCCAGGGGGTCTTCCTGACTGTAAATGTCCTTTCTCAAGTTAAGGAAATTCCCTTCTATTCCCACTTTCCTGAGCGTCATTTTTAAAATCAACAAGTGTTGAATTTCATCAAAATCTTAATCTATTGAGATGATTTTACATTTTGCTTCTTTCTTTTTTAGATTTTCAAATGTTAAGCCAATCTTGCATTCTAGAGGAAAACTTCACTTGTTTTGGTATATTATTGATTTTATATATTGCTGTATTCAAATTGCTAATATTTGATTGAAGGATATTGGTCTGTATTTTCTTGTGATATTTTTGTCTGATTTTTCAATCAGGGTGACGCTGGGCTCAGTAGTTGTGAGCTAGTCCCTCTTCAGTTTCTGAAAGGCTGTATGAGATTCTCTTTCTTGACAGTTAAATGGAATTCACCAGTGTGGTCTCTGGAGTTTTCTTGGTGGAAAGGTTTAAAATGACAAATTCAATATCTTTAATGGATATGGATCTATTTTTATTTTCTATTTCTTATTGCGTCCACTTGGACAATTTGCAGATGTTGTGGAATTTGACCATGTGATGTAAGTTGTACAGTTATTGGCGTAAATCGATTCATAAAGTTCTCAGTAGGATCTGCTGTCTTCTCCTCTCATTCCTGATATTGATTTTTTTTTCTCTTTATAATTAGTCTAGCTAAAGGTTTATCGGTTTTGTTGGTCTTCTCAAACAACCAATTTTGGTTTCATCGATTTGCCCTTTTTCTGCTTTGATCTCGTCTTTCACCTTTATTTTTCTTTCTTCTATTTACTTTGAATTCACCTTGCCCTCCTTTTTCTAGCTTTTTCAGGCTTAGGTCATTGTATTTAAAACTTTCATCTTTTAAAATGTAAGCACCTGAAGCTATGACTATCCCCTAGGCACTTCTTAAGCTGTATCGTACAGATTTTGGGTCTGCTTTCTTATTCATTCAATTCAAAATATGTTCTAATTTTCCTTGTGATTTTTCTTTGACTCATAGATATGTAAAGTGTGTTGTTTATATTATCTGTTTATGTCAGAATTATTGGATTATTTATTTAAAGTGCCTGGCTTAAGTTCCTCACCACTTAGCTCCCTGCTGGGTTTCTCCCTGACTGTCATTGTGATCTAGGACACGTTCTGCATAACTTCAGCCCTCTTGCTGCAGCGAGCCTGGCTCTGTGACACCGCGTGCTCCCCTGGGTGACAGTCCCCGCACCATTTGAAGAGCGCTGTTCAGTGTAACGTCCTGCAGTTACCGAGGTCAGGTCGGTTGACAATGTTTCACGTCCTTCCCGTTTTTCTGTCTCCTTATCAGCCACTGAAGGGAGAGTGTTGAAACCTTGGCTGTTGCTGGGCTGTCTGCTGCCTCCCTCGCTCTCGCCTGTGCTGGGAAGCTCCGTCACCGGAGGTCTACGGTCTTAGGCACGCTCTGACGAGCGCCTGTCTTTATGAAATGCCTTCTTTGTCTCTGCAGACACTCCGTGTCCTGATGAGACGGGGAACCGAGCTCTGTTCACAGAGCGGAAGAATGGACTCCGCAAACTCGCAAACATTCAAGCAGGCAAAGTTTATTTCAAAGGATAGAGCTACAAAGCCCTCAGCATAGACTCTGAGAGCGGGCGAAGAGCCCCCAGAGGCGGGAACAGCGGCAGCTTTTCTGTCCTCGTCAGACTCGACCTGTCCGTCCTTGGCTGGCCCGGGGCCCGACGCCTGTGATTTCTGACCCGTGAGTGTAAGCGTGACGTCCAGTTTGTTGTCTTTATGGCTGTCTTTTGGGTCCCAGTTCCTCACTTTCTCCAGACATAGTGACGCCACCCCTTGACCCTTTCTCAGGACCACACACCGTTATTTAGGAGCCTGGCGTGCTGCAATTCACGGGGTCGCAAAGAGTCGGACACGACTGAGCGACTGATCTGATCTGATCTGATCTGCATGTTTAAGAGCTGACGATCCACCAGGAGTTTCTCTCCTTGATAAACTGGACAGCAGTTGATGATTGTCTTGTCCTGGGTCTGAAGGTTTTACGACCCTGCAGACCAGGAAGCCGTTCCTCTGAATGTGTAGGAGCTGAAAGAAATGCAGCTTTAGGCCAGTGGAGCCAAAAACGTTTGTGTGTGAGACCTGGAATTGAAACGGAAACTAGAGGAAGAGCCAGGCTCTAACTTCTGCACTGACTGCCTAACGCTGAAGGCTGCTGGGGACCAAGCTTCGCGGGCTGCGTGTGGCTACACTCAGCTCTGCGGGCTGCGTGTGGCTAGCCGCTCGGCTTCGCGGGGTGCGTGTGCCTGTGGGCGTTTGTGTGTGCGTTTGCACAGCTGCCTGCATGTGTGTGCTCTTGCTTTCTGTGTGCGATTTCACGTGATTAGCTCTCATGGTAAAGCTTTTTTCACCTTTTACTTTGAACCCATCTGTCTTTATGTGTTAAATGACTTTCTTGTAGTAACGTATACCTGTCTGGGTCTTAATTTTCTATCCGGTCTGAAAGCCTTTGTCTTTTAACTGACGTGTTTAGATGATGTGATTTGTTCATTATTCCTGTTCTCCCACTTTCCTGGTCCACTTTGGGCAGATTTAAGATTTATACCAAATTTGTTCTTCTTACCCAGGAACGGCCAGTGTCCGTCCCGTCCGTTGGCCGGTGGCTCTGTGGCAAGCGCCATTGTGCTGACTGGAACGACCCCACAAGAAGCGTTATTATCTTTTAGAAGATAAGAAAATTAAGGGTGAGAGCACAGGAGTAGTTTTCTTAAGGGCACCAGATGGAGCAGAGCCAGGCTTGACCCCTGGGCCACCTCAGCCAGCAGCCCCAGCCCGTGACCCCTGCTCTCTGCCACCCTGGGGCCTCCGTGTGGGAGGCTGGCGGCCTGTGCAGCTCGGTCGCCATTTGCAGAGCGTTGATTCCTCAGTAGGGGCCCTTAAAAACTTCCTCAGCTTTTTATCTCGCAGCTTCCCATGTGTCTGTGTCCACACCTACTTTTATACACTGCCCTCCTGTCTTTGCAGGAACACATACAGGCACACAGGTTAACACCATGAGTACATACACACACACTCAGACACACACACTCGCGTACATGCAGATATACAAATACACACCAGTCACAGGTACTGCAGCAACCAGGAGACGTGGGGGCATCCTGTGCTGGCAGCCAGGGGGGATGCACAGGACCACCCACCCAATTCCAGAGAGGGTTGGTAAAGCCTCAGCACACAGTGGCCGTGGAAGAACGAAGGATGGCTTTTATGTAAAGTTTTTTAAAAATAACAGACAGCAAGTAACTGACTCCAGACAGCTCACGAAGCAGGAGCTCTTTACTGTCTCTCTCTTCACACAAAAAGTTACAACCTGCCCTGTACTCGGTGAAAGAGGAGAGGACTCCAGACACATGGATTAGTGCCCTCAGAACTTCAAGAAAGTATCATAGCCATAAAAAAAAAAAAGAAAGAAAACAAAACAACAGTCTTATTAAAACTGTGAGCACCAGGACAGAGCTGGCTCACTGGAAAAGCCCCTGATGCTGGGAAAGACTGAAGGCGGGAAGAGAAGGGGGTGGCAGAGGATGCGATGGTTGGATGGCATCATCGACTCGACGGACACGAGTTTGAGCGAGCTCTGGGAGACGGGAGGACAGAGGAGCCTGGTGTGCAGCAGTCATTGGGTTTGCAGAGAGACAGGACTTAGCAGCTGAAGAACAGCAGCCAGAAAACAGGAAATGACACCCTGATCTAGAGGCCACTGCGGGGAAGGCTGACCAGAAACAGTGGGAAGTTCACGGAGCGGAGGCGGCGGGCGGGCAGGCCTGTGGTTTTCCATTCAGGATCTCCTGACCCATGGGCCGCACAGATTCCTCTTACAGAAAGTGAGAGCAGGGCGGTGGTGGGGACGGTGCCTGGCAGGACGTGAGTCAGGAGTCTTCACTGAGCCCTGTCGGCACAAAGGGAAACAAGCCCACTGGCGTCTTGTGAAACAGAGAAACTTGGGGCAGGATTTCAAAAGTTCTGGGAAAAGCCCAGGTTACACCACGCAGCCAGCCTCAGAGCTGGAGGCCAGCAGGCCGGGGAGCCAGGCCTTCTGCGTGCTGAGGGTCAGGGCTTCAGCGGGAGCTTCACGGGCAGCCCGCTCTCAGATCAAGTGCAGCGGCCAGCAAACCAGACGAGCAGCGATTCAGGATGCCGTCCTCTCATGCCTTCCGGCCGATAAGCCCTGGAAGGGCCACCTCAGCGTAACGAACCAGGAAGACAAGGGGAAGGCAGGCTGGGGTTCGGGGAGGGGGATCCCAGCCGAGGAGGGAGGGTCGCATGGAGGGAGTTCTGAGGAAAAGGTCTTCAAGAAGGAGCTGGGTTTGTGCAGATCGTTTAATAAGAAAATTGCTGATCACGGTGATAAGACAAAGTTCTGTGGGTTTTTTGTTGTTGTTGTTAACAATAGCATTAAAAATTGCTGTGTTTTTATTTTAAAATGTCCAGGGAAGACAAAAGGCTGGACAACAGTCTGAATATAAAGCAAATTAACACGTGACAAGAACTTGGCATGTCTGCCGGTGTTTGGGAGGAGACCCACTCGTCTCTGTGCCCAGAGCCTCAGCTGTCCCGAGTCAGAACAGCACTTCACTCCTGGGCTCCAGGGGAGTTAACAGGCCACAGACGCCGTCTGTGTGTTTGCAGCTTTGAGACCAGACGTGCAAAGTCTATTGTATATACAGTCTGATGAGCTGTCGGAAACTGGAAGGGAGGAATCATGGGGAAGAGCGTGAGCCTTCATTTCTTCATTTTCAGAGCAGACGTTCTTGAAAAACAGTAAGTTCATGAGCCAAGAAGACGGAGGTTTGTATGACTCATGATAAAGATTCCTGTGAAGCAAGCAGGGAGGACACAGCTGGCTGGGTTGGGGGCCCTGGGCTCCCTGGCGTGGGCCGACCCGCACCTCCCAGGGCAGGGTGTGGCCGGTGGGCTCATTCTGTTTTTCTCAACAATTCGTGATTAATTTTATTTACGGATGTTGTTTTGACAAAAAAATGCAGGAGGTATGAAAGGGTGTGCAGTCAACAGCTTCCCTTGGCTTTGCAAATCCACTGTGGGGCACAGCTGCTGTTACACACACGTGACTCTGCACACACGCACACACACACACGTGTGCAGGGGTGCTCTGCCCCCTTCACAGCCCTCCCGTCACAGTGGCTGTGACATCCGCCCCATCACGTCTGGACCCGTCCGGGGACACGGCACCACACTCCTTTGCGTCCTGTCAAAGGACATTCAGGACTTTTTTCTGTATGTGCTGTTCTGGCATCAGAACTCCCTCCCCGCAAGTGTCAGGGCATCGCGGGGATGTGGACTTGGGGTCAGAGACACAGGCATCCTGGAACACGGTGCTGGTCGGTTTCCCTGAGGGACCGTCACCCTGGTGGCTGCGGGCCAGGCACCGGAGTCAGGGGCAGCACGGGCGCTCGGGGTCCTCCTCCTCCTGACCCCTCCGGCGCGGCCTCCAGCTCGGACCGCGTTTCAGCTCCCGCTCCAGACCAGCCCCTGCACACCTGCGCCCCAGGAGCGCCCCCCAGACCAGCCTCTTCATGCCTTGAGCTCGGGGTCCTCCTCCTCCTGACCCCTCCGGCGCGGCCTCCAGCTCGGACCGCGTTTCGGCTCCCGCTCCAGACCAGCCCCTGCACACCTGCGCCCCAGGAGCGCCCCCCAGACCAGCCTCTTCATGCCTTGAGCCCTCCAGGAGCGCCCACCTGCCAGCCCCTCCTGGTTCACCATCACACCGGGCTGGCTTGTAGTTCTGTGCACACTGAAATATTCGGCACTGCCTTATTTTTACTCTCAAATTTGCCAATTTTTACTTAAAAGCTTTTCCCCATGTAGATTTTTAAGAATGCCATTTACCTTTGTTTTTTAAAAGAGGGATCTTGTAAGTCATTAGGTTTTTTTCCACTCCAAATAAGATGCACCCCAGATTTTCTTATTCCATATCCAGTTTATTTCCTGCTGTAACTTGGGAATCGTCATGTCTTTTTAAAGGGGCGGTCTTTCTTAAAAAACATTATCTGGCTGCCTGGGGTCTCCGTCTCAGCATGTGATCTCTGCTGCGGCATGCACGATCTAGTTCTGAGCAGGGACTGAGCCGGGCCCCCACTTCAGGAGTCTCAGCCTCTGGCCCCCACCGGGACGTCCTACCGAATCTGTTTTAAAGGGGACACCTTCCTTCGAGTTCAGGGGGTTTTCTGCCTGCCTTTCCCTTCTCAATCATTTCCTCTGTGTGTTTCACTTCGCTGGCCTGTAAGTACAGTAAGACAGGGCCAGACGCGGGGCACCGCGGGCGAGACTGAGCTCGGGCGGAGGCGCCGGGTGCCGCGTCTGTCCTGGAGGGGGCTTTAGGGGCTGAAGGGCGGGGAGCAATATGTCAGGTGCATACCACAGCTTTATTAATGTGATTTTAAGGCCAATTGAAACTACTTTTATTCAGAGTAAGTCTACATTAAATTACAGTATCAACAATTGAGAGACATTGAACTTAAAAGTGTAAGAAGCAGAAGCTACTGGTCTCTGATGAACCACGTGTGATGAACTCACAACTGAAAATGTACAAAGAGGGAAAGAAGACACGCAAAGAGCGAGGGTTTTCATCTGGAAACCCGTGAGATGTCATATTTTAAACACGCATGTTTCAAAAAGGGAGAATCTTTTAATAATTTAGCACAAAAATCAAATGATATAAACTTGGTATATTCCAGAAAATATTGCTTTCAACACTTACACCATGATCAAAATTCCTTTGGTAGCTTTTAATCAAAACGAAACATGCTATTATGTAAAATATAAAGTACTTTTAAATGTTCTCGCAAAAGTATCTTTGTTGTGGTTCCCACATGAACCAGCGTCCGCGGCGTGGGTCCCCTATGCACACGCGTGACGGCGGGGCCCACAGGGCCACCTCTGCGCCGCGTCGCTCTCCTCGAGGCGCTGACGTGGTCACATGGAGGACAGCCGCCGCCCAGGGCCGCGAAAACAGAACCAAACTTGACTGTCGCCATCGTACAAACACGCGGTTAGAAAAAGTAAAACAGCAGTCGCCCCTGGGCCAAGAACAGGGGCTGCCAGATGCAGCCTCAGGGCGGCAAAGACACAACGCTCCCGCTAAACCCGCGCAGGGAGGGGACCCAAGCAACGCAGTGGGAATGAGACGGAGACGGGGCCGGAACGACCTCCTCTCCACGAAGCAGAGGGCTCGCGAGGAGCCTCGTCCAGAAACCAGGCCTCACAGGTTAAAACTGGGTGCAAAGAAACGAACAGAAGCCACTGTGCGGCTGCGGAATTCATCAGCTGGGACACTGCAGGTTCTCCCCGTCCACCAGTCAGGGGCGCCCGCTCTGGGCCTAAGAGCTTGTGTCGGGAGCGCACAGTGGTCCTGCAGCGACGGGAAGCAGCACGGAGGGTCTCACGCCTGCACACGCGCACACACACACGCACACACACAGGACATCGGCTCTGGCACAAGAACACTGCTTACAAAGGAGACTGCCTGCCCGCCCAACCTCAGCCACTCTGCGGAGCCCTGGAAATCCTCAAACGCCTAAAGGAACAGGAGGAAGCACTGGAGGGAAGACACGCCACCTGCGAGTCCCGGGGCCCCGAAAGTGGTCCAAGGACCGCCCTCTCCGAGCATCCCCGAGCGGCCGCGCGGCTCGGCCCCGGGGCCTGGGCGCAGCGGAGCGGGCTTCTCCCTGAAGGGGCGTCCTGTGTGTCCCGGGCGCGGGCGGGCCTCAGGCCACGTAGTGGTACTGGTTCGGGCTGTCTTTGTCCCTCTCCATGTAGTCCCTGTCTATGAGAGACTCGATCCGCTTCTTCAGATCTCCAGGCTGGAAAAGAACAAGGGCCCCGTCACAGGGCGTCCAGCTCCCCTCGAGCGAGTGGGTCAGGGCACACGCCTATACATCTGGGCAGGACCAGAAGCTCACGACAGAACGACTTGGACAAGGCTCCCTGCTTCAAAGACAACGTCAACATCGTAGCGCGAGCCGATGTCTTCCGAGCAGGCAGCTGTTGGGGGCCCTCAGCCTGCAGAGCGTCCTATGAGGAGACTGCGCCCCATGCTGTGCTCTCATCACCGGGGGACACCACACTCAGCCCGGTGCACGCTGTCCCCCTGCGAGAAGGGGAGGCCTGGCCCTCAGGGCGCAGCGCTCTGCCCCGACAGCTGCAGGCCTTGCCCTGTGGCCTCTGCTGGACGTCTGGGTCTCCTGGGCAGGGGGCCCCGGCCCCTCCCACCCGCCCTGGGCCTGCGGAACCTGGGGGAACACACGGCCCTGCTGGCCCGTCCACGGCCTGGTCCACCTGAGCTCGACGCCACAGTCACAGAGAACCAGACGCCCGCTGGGAGCCCCAAGATGCTGGCACTGGGGAAACTCCCGAGGCAGAGAGCCTGGGGCCGGGACCACGGCGGGAGGAGGGAGGGCGCTGCAGCCACCGGGGCACCGGGGAAGCTGCTCTCTCTCCGCACTCAGAGGGAGGCCTCTGTGGCGAGTGACCAGCGACGTCGGGGGACAGACAGCCGACTCCAGAAGCCGTGAGAGAGGGACGCACGGTGCCAAGGGTATGCAAACGCAGCAACTCGACAAGCCGATGCCCACTTACCTTGACTGGGAACTTGAGCTGATTGTACAGCTCGGAGACGAGCAGGTTGTGGCCCAGCGTCTTCCTCATCTTCATGATCCTGACGATGGCGGCATCGATCTGGTACTGCCGGTCCTGGAACACACGCTCCGTGGTGCTGACCTGCTCCTCCACCTGCAGGAGAGGGCCCGCCGCCCGTCTCAGCGCCGGTGCCGCCTCTGTGGGGGCTGCTGAGCTCCGGGCAGAGGGCAAGCCAGACTGCGGGGCCTGTTCTGCTCTGCCGCTTTGTCCCAGTGAGACCACTGAACTTCACCACAATCAGTGAATTTACGGGAACAGTGACACCAATTACAAGGCCGTGGGCGCTGCTTTGAAACGGAGCTTAAAAGCAGAAACGAGAAACTGCCCGGTAACACGTGACCCTGATTTCTAACAAAACTGACAGTTTAGTAAGTTGTGAGAGAACCCACTCACGTTTTAAAATAGGAGGGTGGCTGGAACGCTTTCTTGATGCTAAGATAACTTCTAGCTGCTCAGAGAACTATTTCAGGGGAAATTTGAAACATACAGACTATTGGAACAATAGAAGTAAATGTTCTTTAAAATGTGGGTCAGAGGAAGGTCTTCCTTAAGCTGACCCTCAAGTCAGAAACTGCAGAGGAACAGATTGAAGCTCCCACTGTACTCACATGGGGAGAACCCTCCCAGAGTGACAGAGCCACCTGCCACCAGTCCCCTCCCCTCAATGCAAACAGAGCACTCCCTACAAGCCAGAGGGAATATTACAATAAACGTGCCAGGGACTCGAGACCAAGCAGTTCATTAAAAAGACGAAAAGCACCAGCGGTGACCCCGAGCGAGCAGGGCAGGGCCAGTGGAGCGCTGCGGGCGGGCGGCCGAGAGGGATGCGGGCACTTCCTCTCCAGTCTCATCCCCGTAGTGCTGATATGGCCACGTTAAAAGATGAAGAACTGAGGATTGGGACGGCCACCTAATTTGTACGAGCTTCTAAATGGCATAAAGATGCTCAGGGGACTCAAAGATAGTCGCACTAACTTGGCCATGAACCACTCCTGTGCCCCCCGGGGGAGAGGACGCAGGCAGGTGGGAAGGTCAGGACCCCCAGGAGCTGGAGACTGGAGTTTGGCGCGTGCTCATGTCAGCAAAGCTCACGTCCTCTGACCCGGCGAGTCCAGGGTGAGGAGCTGAGACTCGAGACAGCCAAGCCAGGAGCTGAAAGCAAGAGTGCGGCTGGGCGGGCACCTCAGCCGAAGGAAGGCCGGGCCAGAGGCGCTGCCAGGCTCTGCACAGGGCTCCACGCTCTCAGAGTCAAGTCACACGACGTGCGACTCTGCACACGTAAAATCCCAGTCCTGACCTGGGAGGAGGCCCAGCTTAAAAACTGTGTGCGTGAACGTTACAGGGCACGATCCCAAGAAGAAGAGTTTATGCGTGTGCAGCGGAGGAAAAAGCTGCCAACTCCAGGACAGCCAGCTGTGGAGCACGGAGGTGACAGGCAGGCCACCCGGGAAGGCCGCTCGAGCGCCCGCCACCCCCTGGTCCTTCTGCGTGACTCAGTCGTGAGGAAGCTGGAAAAGGCTGAGGGCACCCGTGACAGGCAACTCAGGTCACCCACACAATCTCCACACCAGCCCAAACATCGCTCAAAAATAAAAACACAAAGAACATTTTGCTCCATGTGCTCTGAACGTACTCCCAACTGGGCAGCACAGAGCACCCGGGGGGCAGCACCCCCGGCCCACTGCAGCTGCGGGAGCGGCTGTGAGGCCCGTGCAGTCAGAGCCGGCACTCCCTCTGGACAGAGCTGCTTCCCGACAAGGCCACGGTGCCCGTCTGCTGGACCACAGCCCTGAGGTGCGAGGGCTCCTGCAGCAGGGTGCCCGAGGGCAGCGGCCTGGAGCCGTGACGCTGGGGAGCCTGATCAAAGGTACAGACGCTCGGCCTGAACACAGAGCCCAGTGGCGAGGCTGAGACGATTGCGGGGGGTGGGCAGAGCTGTTAGGACAGGTCACCAGGTTTGGAATGAGGTGCTCCCTACGCGGACAGAAGGTGGGCTACAAAGACCTCAACAGGACACGTTTGTGCAGACAGGAAGTTAACTGTTAGACGCGTATCCTTCTGAGTCTCACTCCTGAGTGTTAAAGTAGTAACGGCTACACTAAAGCATCTCACAGACACAAGCGTGTAACAAGGGCGAGAAGTTCTTACAGCCTACAGTCCCCTGTGAGCGGGGAACGCGGGGGAAGTGCATACGTACTGTCTCCTTCATCTGAATCTGGTTGATCTTTATGCGAAAGAGCTTGTGCTTGAACTCTGCGTTGAAGAGGAACTTGTCTCCATCCTCCACCTCCTTCCCTTTGGGGCTCTTGAGGAGGACACGAGCTTTGCCGCAGGCCAGGGACTGCAGCGTCCTCCGCAGCTCGCTGTCCTCTATGCCTGTGGCCATCCTGATGTCCTCGAAGCTGAAGCCGTCCCCTTCGTTGAACATGAGCAGCACCAGCGTCTGGAACAGGGACACCTGGAACTCCTTCTTCCCCTGAAAGAGCAGGAGCCACGCAAGTGTGTCTGCCAGCCTGCGGACACCTGACAAGCCTGCCTGCGGGCGTGCTGGGACGGTACTGACTAGTCACCAGGAGAGGAGGCGCCCTGACGAGCCTAGGTGCAGTGTGCTGAGACAGTTATTGACTAGTCACCAGGGGAGGAGACGCCTTCACGAGCCTGCGTGCAGTGTGCTGAGACGGTTATTGACTAGTCACCAGGGGAGGAGACGCCCTGACGAGCCTGCGTGCGGTGTGCTAAGACGGTACTGACTAGTCACCAGGGGAGGAGATGCCCTGACGAGCCTGCGTGCGGTGTGCTGAGATAGTTACTGACTAGTTACCAGGGGAGGAAATGCCCTGACAAGCCTGTGCGTGGACGTGCTAAAACACTCCTAACTAGAAACCAGGTGAGAAGACATCCTGATTAGCCTGTGTGCGAGCGTGCTGAGACACTCCTAACTAGTCATCAGGTGAGAATACATCATTAATTTTATTGATTAAAGTATTAGCCCTTCGACCACTTCATTTTACTGACTTTGAAAAGCCAGTGTTGAGTTATATTGAATAATCCCTTCCTTTCTACCTTTCTACCAAAGTCTAATGGCAATATAAAAACATTCTTTTCATAAATGTGCTTCAAAAACATAAAAAGTGACAGACACAGGACTTGCCTCCTTGAACTCCGCTTTCAGCACCGCGTGGCCCAGCGTCGTCTGCCACTGAAGCTTCCGCCCACTGTGCTTCCCCAGATAAAACGTCTTAAACACTTCCTGGAGCTTGATCATCTGTCAGCAAAGGAAAACGAGTGTGATTATGCTGCACACGCTTACTCTGACACTACCATCGGTTCAGTGTGCAAGTTCCTAAGCCACTGCTGGGCCGAATGAGGCCTGCTCCGTGTACTGACAGCGGCCCACCTGCACGCGGCCCTGTGCTGCCGTCATTTCAACAACTCCTTCCAGGGGCGGTGGGGCCTGCACCCGCTCCCGAGCCCTGCAGGCTCCCTTGGCCCCCCTGCAGCCTCTGTGCCCAGGCGTGGCCAGAGCCCGTGCTCTTGTCCGGCCACGTCTGGTGGGATGACCCTTGCTGCAGCTCCTCCTGTCCCAGGGAGGCCCTGGGACTCTGGCCCGTCCCTGCCACCCCTCCATGCCTGACCACTCCTGCAGCGCCCGCATGCGCAGGCATGCCCTGGGCGGAGGAAGGGGGGAGAGACGAGTGTCAACCAGCAGGGACAGACGGGGCGTGGAGGTTTTCCGGGGAAGAGCGTCTACTTGCAGGGTCACACCAGCCCCGGGAGTGTGAGAGCGCCGGGCTGAGTGTGGGGAGGGGTGCAGACCCGTCCCATCGCGTGGGGAGATGTGGGAGGGGGCGCTGAGTCTGGGACAGCCGCGACAGTCCTGGGGTGGGAGGACTCGAGACACAGGCTGGAGGCTGAGAGGGATGGAGCTGGGGCTTCCGGGGAACATGTGCATTCGGGGTGCAGGCAAGAGGAAACGGAGGAGAGGACGCAACAAGACACTGGCTAGAGGGCCAGAAGCGGGAGACTCCAGGAGACTCTGCCCTGGGAACAGGAAGGGCGAATCCAGGCAGCAGCACGTCTGCCCGGGTGCCCGGGCCCTGGGCCCAGCTGTCCTCCCTGGAGGCCCTGGGCCCACGCCGGCAGACACACCCCATCCCCCTCAGAGGGCCCATGTCAGCCACACACACGCTGTCCCTGCCCTCTCAGGGCCTGGCTCTGGTATGTCGGGTGGGAGCATCAGCCAAGGAAGCCCGAGGCTCCCACACAGGAGGTAAACCAGCGCCTTCGTGACAGGCAGCCGGCGGACAGAGACGAGGAGCGTCCACTGTGAACGCTGCTCCCAGAGACGACACAGATGGTCAGGGTTTTCAGCGAGCGTGTGATTTCAACACTCCCCGAGGTGCGTGGGGCCCTGGAGCACTAGTGTGTGAAAACCAGGCTGCTGGTTCTTGAGAGCGCTCACCTCTGGAGTCAGGTGTACCTCCATGGGTGTGTATGTCGGCCAGTAGCCCATGGTCAGTATGTTCACAGTCAGGTCTATGGAGCCTGGGTCACTCTGATTCTGCATGTACTGCAAACACAAGAAACCAAGACAGATGGTCACTTTAGAAGAGCACCCGAAAGAATTAACCTCTAGACACTGAGTGACCCGTTTCCAGGCTACGCTCACCTCGTGCTTTCACTTGTCTGAGTCCCTGGAACACAGTCCACTGGAGCCGCACACCCTGCTCTAAGCCACCGGCAAAGTTTTTCTTTAACTTTGTCTCAAATATGGGTCATTAAACTCATTTAAGCCAGAGTTTCAAGTGCACTTTTAGGAATTACTTTTCTTTTCTTTTTTTCCAACTGCATCACACAGCTGGCAGGACCCTAGTTCCCAGACCGAGGATTGAGTCTGGGCACTCAGCAGTGGAAGCCTGGGGTCCTAACCACTGCACCGACAGGGAATCCCCAGGGGTTATGTTTCATTTTGAAGTGTTTCGAATATGTGAAACATTAACAGTGTAATTTTTAAAGACAAGGATTTTACATAGTTCACATACTTAAGTACAAAATCATTTCACAGAATTTAAAATAGCGTATTTTTTAAAAAGCTGTTACACTTGAACACAACTTGCCTGCTTGAAATGAACCATGATGTCCTTGGAGAGCTCCATGTCCTTAAACATGCCCTCCAGCTTGCTGGTGAACGCGGCCCCACACTCTGGACAAAGCGGATGGTGGGTGAGGATCAGGGAGGCCCTGCGTGCGGGCGCTCACCCCACCCCCAGGCGCTTACCGTGCTTCAGCTTCGACAACATAGATTTTTCAGCATCGACGGAGGCACTTTTTCCAACCAGGAGTCTTTTTGCTAAATCTTTTTTGTAAAATGCTTCAAACACGTCTTTACCTATTTATAAGCAAGAACCACGTAAGACATTTGACAGCTGCCGTGAAAATGTTCACCTCAGCGGCTGACTCAGCCCAAGAGGCGACCACACACACGTGTGAGCCAGCTCTTCCTGCTGAATCCCCACAAACACCCTTGCTCCGTCCACAGCAGCCGCCACCCTGGTCCTGTGTCGATGGGCAGGGAAGAGACGGGCTGGCGGGGCACTGCGGATGCACGCCTGGAGCCCAGCTCACCGTGGATGAACCGGAACAGGATCATGACCTTGTCCAACATCCGCTCCAGCTCCTCGTCTGTCGCCTCCTTATTCCCTGCTCTCAGTTTTGAGTCTACGTGCTTTGCTGTAAGAGATGAAGTTATTTGAAAAATAAGCATTCACTATGCAATACAATATATATTCTAAATACAAAAAGGAAGATCTTTCATTTCTCCAAGAAAAAACTGAACATAACACTTGGAACTTTCCCAAAATGACATGTTATTATGTAACAAAAAGGCAAACACCTGATGTTCTAAGATCTGTGCTTTCAAGGCACCTGAGAACACACCCCGTGGTCCCACACTGGAGCTTCTTGGCACACGACTGCTCCAGAAACCAGAGCAGCCCGCCAGCAGGATGTGCTGAGACGCGGGCAAGGCTTCCTTACGCGGAAGCACTCCTCTCAGGGCCGACCCCGCAGGGACAGAGTGGCTCTGCCTGCCCTCCTGCTTTTGAGACGCACAGGCCACCTCGACCTGCCCGAAGGAAGGGAGAATCCGAGCTCCCGAGGGTCTGAATGTGTCTTTAGAGAAACCAGAGTCTATAAAGTGGCCAAAGGCCAAATCAAACAGGTGCCTTTGAGCGTCTCCTCCCGCTGGCTCTTCTTAGCTCTGCCCCTTATCGTTCTCCATCCTGAATGTCGCAAACGTGCACACTTGTACTGTGCCCTCCGCTTTCCCACCGGGCACCTCAACAGCCCTGCACCACTGCCTCACACCTCCCTGCCCGCCGCCTCTGGACAACTCCAAAAAAACTGCTTCACTGATGAGACTCTATGAATCCTGAGTATATTTTGATGCTATCATGAAATAAGTATACAAAGGGATCATTTAAAAGAGATGCCAATCAATCCCACCACATTTTACACTGACTGGAGGATACAAGGTCGGGACTGAATAGCTATCTCCTATCACACGCTATCGAGAGGTCAACAGTTACCCTCCTAACATTCCTACACGACAAACCCAGGCCAGTTTCTGGGCAAGAGGAGCTCTGGGGCCGGGACCGTGCAGGCAAGGATAAAGCTGCTCGTCTCGTCCCGCTCCTGTGATGTCAGACTCCGTGTTGTCACGAAACTACCACCACACGCTCCCAATGGACACGCCACGCGCTCACATGCGGATCCGACACACAGAGCACACGCTGGTGCCTGCGGTTTTCGGAAAGGCTGTCCTTTTAAGGCGCGGGCCGTCCTCCTCGCGAGGCGCCTGCTCTTGGGGAAGCCTCTGCATGAGTTGTGCTTTCCTACCAATCAGCTCCGCAGGCTTATTGGGCCGCTTGTTGATGAACGTCTCGAAGGACTCTTTCATCAGGTTGACGAACTTCTCGCTCCGCTGGAAGCACACGTCTATCACGTGGTCCACGCGGTCCTTGAAGTCCAGCAGGTCCTGCACCATGTCTTTGTCCTTTTCAGGGTTGATGACGATCGTTGTCCCAAAAGTCTGCAAAACACAGAGGTCAGCAGCAGGGCTCTGATACAGCAGTTTCTCTCCTGCTATCAAACAATCACGATGCTTAACAAATTAATCACTTCCAGTATTTAATGCTGAATCACTCCAGAAGTTTCACAAATTTAGTCCACATTCTAAAAATTTAGTGGGTATGCCAACTAACCTTTAGGGTTACAATTCTGCTTCTGGAAGAACTTTTACTTGTAACTCCCTCAAACAGAAATTAATTCTCTTAACCGTCTACACCTATTTGGACTTTCTAACTACAGTTCTTTCTCTTTCACTTCTAACTGTGGTTTAGACTCTGCTTTTCAGCCTGCATTTTTATTTAAGAATGGCTATTTAAACACGACTAGAAGTCTGGATGACAATAACAGCTGGCTATCTGACCACACAAACTGCTGGCTTCCGCAGGACACGCAAGGAGCTCCACGTCAGAGGTGCACGTGGGGGCAGACACTGGCGGGAAGGCCCAGGTGAAGCGGCACAGAGGCTTCGGGAGAGGGCCTGGCGCGGCCTGCAGGGGGGGGGAGTGTCACAGCTCATCCTCAGCAGACACTCGGGCAGGTTCACGGTCCAACGTCTCCTGCCCAGACTGGATGCTGCAAAGCTGCCCTCCTGTGTCAGGACCCGTGCCCGCTCTTTCAGGACCCCTGGGCGGCAGAACCCTCGACGCCCATGGCCTCTCCTGGCATAAAGCCCAGCGCTGGCCCGGCCTGAGTCACTTCTGCCTCTCAGCTCAATACAGCGGCACAAGATCTTGGGGGTGCGTGTGTGTGTACAAGCTTTCCACGCGCAGGCCCGACTGTTCCTGTCGTCTTTCTTACTGAGTTGAAGCTTCTTCCTGATGGTTACAGACCCACGTGCCGCGAGAAGAGTGAACGTGTGCCTGTGTGCTCAGCCTGGTCCCTGACGCTGACACACAGGCCCCAACCGAGCAGCAGCACAACCAGGACCCCGGCCCTGACACAGTTCATGTCTGCTCATCCAGATGGACCACAAGTTCACCTACACCTCGCCGGGTGTGCACCACCCAAGCCCAGCACCACACAGATCACTCCTGTTGCCTTTTTATAACCAAAACATGCATAAATCCTGGATTTCTAGGAAACAAAGCCGCATACACCCTACCCAGACATACCAAACTGTGTAACAGTTCCCACTGAGCCAAGCATGAAATCATGTTTCAACAGTAGATTCACAAAGGCAACTTTTTGAAAATCACAACTACAGCACTCCGCTAGTACTTATGCTGACAACAAACGGCCAAACAGCAACTTTTAAAACGTTCACACCTGGATGCTATTTATCCCCAAGACCATGTGCTCAAGGGACCCAGAAGGCGATGGGCAGGTCCAGCTAGGCCCCCCTGACCTTGAAGGAGCCAAGGCAGCTCTGTGGCCCGGGGCCCAGGTGGCCCCACAAGCCCCACCCGCCCAGGGGCACACACACCTTGATGTAATCGCTCCAGTGCTGCAGCAGCGCCTGCTGGCCACCCCGCACGCGGCTGAACAGCTGGTACATCTGCGTGAGGTCCGGCACTCGGTTCTCGTCCAGCAGGTGGTCCAGCCCTGAAATCACACGGCAGTGTTAGCTCTGGCGGCAGGCGGACGGGGGCACTGAACCCGCACCGCCAGCCCAGGGCATGCGGCCAGGTCTGCTCGCTCCCCGGGACCACCGCGCAGGCAGGGGGCAGCCCTCCGGCCCGTTGGCTGTCCGCCACACGTCCACGCTCGTGGTCAGCCCAGGCCTGAGCACAGCGAGGCTGTCTGCCCACCAGAGGCTGGGGTCTTTCAGCCCCAACAGACTCCTGTGACTTTAGCCCAAACCGTCTGTGCTCCCTGCCCACTCCTTCAACACAGCTAGTAACCAATCCCCCCCACGGGCTGAGGGCCACCCCCTTCGGTGACTCATAGTGACTGTGTTACAGCCAACGGCCCTATGGTGTCACAGCGCTGCTCCAACCCTCTTACTGAACGCAGGACAAGCGGTCAGTGCGCACACAAGTGGTGGGAAATCTACCTTTCTGCAGAATTGCTGTTAAATGTTCTCCCAAGAGCTGCTTCTCCACACAGGCGATCAGTGGTTTCCTGGGGGGTGGTGCACAAGGAGCCCATCAACCAGGAGGGACGGGACCACGCCAGCGCTGACCCGGCCTCGGGCTGCTGAGTCCAGCGAGGAGGGCGGCAGCAGACGGGGCGCCCACGCACAGAGGGGCTGCCGGCGGCCCTCGCGCTCCGGCCAGCTGAGCTCCAGTCCCTGGGGCTCCTGGACCGCTGCCCTCAGTCCCGCCCCACTGGGTCCCACAGCCCCCCCGCCACCCCAGCGGCCCCTGTTCTCACTTCCACCTGCGTCATCCCAGGATCACACATCAAAACTTGACTCCCTACAGAGTCTGGGAGTGTCACGCTCAACAGAGAACCTGACATCCTGGAGGCGGGCGTGTGGGCTGTCCCCTGCACACGGGGACACGGCGCCCTTCTGGGGTCCAGGCCTCTGCTCGCTGAGCTCTGCTCTCAGAGATCAGAGCCCTACTGCACTCCCAGGACTACTAACCTTGGGCCCACTCGAGGGACTTCTCCCTGCACCACCTCGAGTGGCCCTCATGGCAGCCCCAGAGGCCGGCAGCCACCTGGGCTCCGGGCACCGAGGGCTCAGCTTCGAGCTGTGCTGATGCCTTGGGGAGGGGGCGGCAGCCCGGGCTCGTTTACTGGCCTCTTGAGTCTGCTTTCTCTGAAAATCACCTTTTACTCGATGACCTTTGAGTCATCTGACGCTGCAGAAGCCACCTCAGTGCTCCTCAAAACCCTAAGCCAGGGAACCGCCCTCCTCTACAAGTCCTCTGCTTAGCCTGCGGTCACTTCTCGGTGAGACGGGGAGTGTGGGCTCTTCTGCAGCACTTGCACCCAGGGGCGCCTGAGCAGCAGGAGCAGCCACGGGGCCGGGCACCAGGCGCTGCAGGCTGAGGCGTCCCGCCAGACAGTCTTCTGTCTTGCTGCAGCCACCCCCGAGGTCCCCGTGGCACCTCCAGCTCCGCGTGTGGGGGCAGCGCTTCTGCTCCGGCCCACTGTCCTCTCGAGCCGTCACACTGTCCCTCCCTTTCGCCGCCCCCGCCCCCACCAGCCACCACGACCCGCACAGTTCAGCGCTTTCCCCTCTTAGGACATCTCTCTCTTCCATCTCCCACGTTTCTGCTCGGACCTTCCTCACTTGAATAAACATTATGTGCCTGACACAGACACTCAAAAAACTCTCCCTTGAACTTCTCCCTAGATACGCATCGATTTAGACAAAAAAATTAAATGAAATGAGAAGATAATGGGACTGAGTAGCAAAATTACAGCTACATCAGTACATCAGATGTCCAACCAAAGTTTACAACCAAAACTGCCTACATTCAGTGATACCCCATTAACATTTTTATAAATGACAGATTCATAACGTAAATTAAAAATGGTAAAGAGACACGAAGTATCTCTGCCCGAATCACTCCTCTGGACAGGAACTCAAGACAGGCAACTTGGTCAGCGTGACTTACGACTGCTGAATAATCACGAGTAATAAGCTGCTCGAGGACCAAAAATACGTCCAGGGTCAGAGAGCAGCGAGCGAGTCTGTGAGACACCTGTGTGTCGGGAAGTGGAGGGGACATCGTCCCCAGGAGGCCACCAGATGGAGCCCGGAGCCGCACTCACTGTGTGCTGTGATCCAGGTATGTGATCACGCGGTCCGCCTCCTCCTCCAAGCGCTTACTCACGTGGTCAAGATACTCTGGAACCTTCCAGAAAGAACATTGAAACACATCAGCAACAAAACACATTCTTCATGTGACCCAAGAAGTTCAAACATTGCTTTAGTAAAAGAAAAAGCAGAATTGCACACAAGCCAAACTGGAATACCGACTGATGGGAGTGGGGAAGGGACGCGGGGCCTGGGCTAGGTCACAGCACCCCATCCACGCACGGCGCGGCCAGCGAACGCCAATCACACGCTTTCTGCAGAGGCCCAGGGTGGCTGCAGGAGATCTCAAACCCCACTCTGAGTTTCCGGGGTGACGGGCGCCCGTGCTGCCACCTGCCTGCACAGCAGGGGCCGTGGCAGGGTCCCTGAGGCCCTGGCCCGCGGACGTGAACTGCCCCGCAGCCTGTGCTGGCCCCCGGGCTTCCTTTTGGGTTGGGCTCTAAGACCCGAGAAACTAGAGAGGTTCTGGGGTTTGATTACCGTCACCTGGTATTCCCCCATGGCTTTTAGGGTCATTTTTTTCAATGTCTCACACAGACGAAAATTGTTAACATATCGGGTTTATCTTTCATATTTAAGCATTATCTTTAGAGAATCCCTGGCGGTCCAGTGGTTAGGACTCCACGCTTCCACTGCAGGGGGCACGGTTCAATCCTTGGTCTGGGAACTAAGATCCCGCAAACGGCTTAGCACAGGCACCCCGCCCCCCAACACACACACACACACACACAATTATCTTTTGTCATACTCTTTCATCTTGAGCTCCTTTATGTACATCAGAAGCTGCTTTTCTGGCTTTTTTAATGGGGGGACAACAATGGAAAAGTTTCTAAAGGGGGGGAATTAAACCCTCAAAATACTAAGAAAGAACCTCATTACTGGGAATTGAAACTAGATTGTAGCTTTCAGAAGATTTTCAGTGGAATGTTCGCCTGTGTGAAAAGACAGATGCTTAGAAATCACACCTGGATACACATCTGTGAAAACGAAGTAAGGCGCTTCACAAATGTCTCGGCGACTCACCTCTCTTTCTTGCATTAACCTTTGGCCTTCTGCAGCATATAAACAATTCGTTTCTTCCAAAAATTTCAGTTCAAATGAGTCTTTATATACCTAAAAAATGAGCAGAGTTACTGGCCAATTATAGCAAAGCCTCTCATCCTGAAGGCTGACCCCACGGCGAGGGCGGCTGGCTGCCACCTGCTTGGGGGTGGCTCCCTTCTCGCCCTGGGTGGAGAGGGAAAACACTCCTGCATTTTCAGCCAACGCGTGGACGGTGTGGTCTCCACCGAGGTCTGACCCCGTCTGTGGCGGGGGGTTGGCGGCTGGGCCCACCTGGAGGTCGGACAGCATGCCCAGCAGGCTCCGCAGCAGGCTGCGGTCCACCGCCTCGCCGCTCCGCTCCCGCTCGATCAGCAGCAGGATGCCATCAATGGTTTTCGTCTGGACCATTTTATCACTGATGATGTGGTTTCTAAACAGCTCTAACCCCATATCCCTGCACAAACAGAAAAAACGTGTTAGGTTCACTCTTTACAAATTTGGGGTGAAGCTCCAGACACACTTACTTGCTAACTCGTTGGGGAAATGTCAATTTTTTTTTAATTTTCCTCTTTGACAGTCTGGCACACCTTGTGCTTCTTCCCTCATCCAGGCGGCCTGTTTCCTGCGTGAATCAGTGGGTCCCCCACCCTGCCCGGGGCCTGGGGTCTCCGTCCTCGGTGTCCCCCCAGCCCGTGCTCCAGCTGCTGCGTATGTCTGTGCTGCGGGACCACAGAACGAGGATGCAAAGCGGAGCCCACCGCCCATCCTCAGCCCGCTGCCCAAGGATCCAGGAGGAAGTTTGGCCATGGCCGCAGGCACCCTCTTCTGGAAGCTGATATGTCAGCTCGGGCTCCAGCAGCTCCCACTCAGCCAGCAGGACACGCCCTCACCCCCTCTGCCGCCCACAAGCCATGTGACCCGGGCACAGCACCCGAATCAGGAGTGACTGTCCGTGTGGATGGAGGCCAGGAGGGCTGCGGGTGAGCCGGGGCAGGCTCCCGCACAGGCTGAGCTGCTCAGGAGGCACAGGGGCGCAGGGTCCGCTCACACGGCCCCCAAGGCCCCGCGTGGGGAGCAGGGGGAAGCCAGGCTCCCGCGCTCAGCACCCCCAGAGGAGAGTGAGTGGCGGAAACTGAGCCCGCCGGGCCCCGTCCCGGGACTCCATCGCCTGCAGGAGACCACGTGGGACTGCCAGCTGCCAGCTCGGTGGCCACCCCTCAGAGATGGATGCCCCGGGCTGAGGTCCACCAAGGGGCCCGGTGGGCACGGAGGACAGACAGACGGTTGGGCATGCGTGGCAGCCGCAGCGCAGACACTCACCAGATGGAGGGCAGCGTGGAGTTCTGCAGCACGTACGTGCGGTCCAAGAACAGGAAGATACTCCGGATCATGATCTGGGGGCAGAGGGCCAAGTCAGTCCACCCCAGGCCTCTGAGCGGTCATGCTGCTGTCTCAGATCTAACACGGCTGCCTCACCAAGACCCTCAGGATAGACATCCCTGAATCTAATTGTTCCCCTTGGTGCTGGCTTTTCCTCTTTCATCCAGAAAACCTGACGAGCGATTTCACAGCACTCAGCCTCCGAGACACATGTGAGCTCAGTCCCTTCCTCACTGATGTGCTCAATGCCCTTAGCCTGGGCTCCAGCATTCCTTCCTGGCATGTGGGCACATGGGCACGCAGCCCTCAATTGGCTCTGCAGGCTCAGGGGGTGTGGGGGCCCAGGACTCTCCTCTCAGGGAGCTCCCCAGACTCTGTCCAGGAGCTTTGCTCACACAAGTAAACAGAACCTTCCTGACGGACATTCGCCTGTTTCTATCACTCACGCGGTGCTTGGCCTGGAAGAGACTCTCTTGCTGTCACCACTTACCTCCGTTAGGAAACAAAAGCATCCGACGCACTCGGGAGAGCTACTGACACTGCCTTTGCTCCCCCTCTCCTGACTCAGCCAGGCCACCCTGAAAACTCACACACATGAAGCCAAACTAGAATCAGCACAGCCACTAAGTCTAAGCCTCCTGTCCATAGGCACTGGGAAGCTCTGGGACTCGGGCTTGATTCTCAGGCACAAACTGAGATCGAGGAAAACTTCAGAGGCTCACCAGGAGTCCCAGGCCCGGGGCTACCTGTGTGTGTGGTCTGAAGGCCCTGAATAGGACAGACCCCAAGCCCCGCTCACGACCCGCCTGCCCTGCCCTGCCCGTGCACCGAGGCTGGCACAGGGAGGAGGCGCCCAGGCCGCCAGCACCGCAGAGGCCGTTGGCAAGCTCACCATCTGTCTGCAGTGATCCTGCCAGCACGTGTTCATCTTCTTGAGAAACAACACACTGTCTAGCGAGTCTGTGCAGGGCTGCTAAGGAAAGCTTCCGAAACACAGGCTCATTTACTGCAGTTTTTACCTCTTAATTTCAGCTCTCTTCACCACAGACTACCGCATCTATTTAGTACTCAGATTACTGAAAGACCAGAAGCTCAGAAGCCACAAGTGTGGTTTCTGAGTCCCCACACGCCCCTGCGAAGTGTGATGCACCTGCCTCATCCCTTCGCGCCTGCCCTGTACCCGTCCCTCCCCTGCCCGGGTCCGGACCCAAAGGAAGTGGGCCTGCTGCCAACAGCAAAGGCCCAGGATGGTTTCAGGCAGCGAGGCCCTGAGCTGAAAACCACTGAGCTCCCAGCTGCACACTGTGAGTAGACAGGCAAGGGTTGCTTCATGTGGCCAAGTTTGTGGCAACCGGTTATAAGCCACAGAAAACCAACAAGAGTTTTAAGAACAAGAATAAAGAATAGCAGAACTCAAACTTTAAGATATTTTTCAGAATGTTTCCTAAATACTTCAAACCAGTCTTAAGAAACAGACACTTTCACTTTATCAGCAAAGAAGTTTAAAGGTAAAAAAATTCCACTTCAAAAAAATCTGTTTTGTTGGGTTGTATGATATAAGTGCAAGGTTTTGTTTCCATAAATAAAAGAGAATTTTAAAAGTTTTTGTTTTAATATTAAGGATATTCGTTTATTCTTTATTCTATTAACGTTCACTTTCAAAATATTTAGGTAATGAACAGGAATCGCCTAAATAAAAAAAGGATATTCTCTGAACTGAAGGATCTGTGCTTGGACGTGGCCTTCGCAGGCCTGGCGCAGCTGCTGGTAGAGCGTGGGGGACACTTTGTGGGAACAAAGGTTTTCAACAGCCTGAAGACAAAAGGAATAACCAGTTATTCGCTACGAATGACAAACTTGTTCTTTAAAAAAGTGTATTTGTGCAAACAGCTATAATCGCAACAGAAAGGCGCCCCTCCACCACGCACACAGGCTACACCCTCACAGTGACTCAGGGCCACCGCTGCTGGAACACCAGAGACCAGCGGAGTGGCCCACAACAGCAGGGACCCAGAGCACGGACGCGACGGCGCCCCGACGCCTGCCCGAGGATGGAGCCCCGAGGGGGCACGCCCCAGGCCAGGCTTCTCCAGACTCCCCCAGGCTCCCTGCTGAGCAGCCTCTGATCCTGGCTGCACTCCACTCACTTGAGGACCAAAATGGGCCTGAGCCCATGGGCCCTTGTCTGCGGTGGGGCTGCAGGGAGGAGTGAGCCGACCCCGAGGATCACAATGTGAAACCGGCCAGAAACACCTGCTCCAGACTCTGAGACCACCCACGGCAGGGGAGGGGGCAGGAGAGCCAGGGCTCCAGACTCTGAGACCACCCTGACAGGGGAGCGGACAGGAGACCCAGGGCCCTTCAGGCTCCCGAGTGGGTGACGGTCCAAAAGCAGCTCAGGAACCAAGGCCCCACGTGTGGGGTGACCCTCAAACTTGGCTTAAATTAATGAAGAAACAAGTGTTTGTGGCGGAAACAATTTTCATAGAATATTATCGCTCCACTTCAAAGAAATAATACTTGTATATTCTTACCAGTTCTAATAAAATTTTCTTTCAAATCTCATGTACAAAATCAGCATCTGATCCAATCCAAATATGAAATACTATAAAGAGAAATGCAGTGTTTCTACTGCCTATTTCTGAACAGTTTAAAAAAGTATGTGGGATATACAGAACGGACACATTTTAGAATCTTTACTCAAATATAACGGCAACTTACGTTTTTATAGTGATAAAGAAAATAATTATGTAAAGAAATACATAATATACAAAACACATGCATACTTATAAGGTTCAAAAGAGAACATGAAATAAGAAAACAAGAATACCTTTCCCTTACATTCTGTGTGTTAATGAGAACAACGGGTTCCCATCCACGTTTTCTTTCTATATCCTTCACTTCCTTTCTCAAACTTAATGGTTTTATAATTCACTCCAAGATCTACTGTCCTTTTCCCTCTTAAAAAAAAAAGGGGGTATACTGTCCTAACAAAGACTTTTGTTCCAGTAGTTAGTCATTCAGTTCAGTCACTCAGTCGTGTCCGACTCTTTGCGACCCCATGAATCGCAGCACGCCAGGCCTCCCTGTCCATCACCAACTCCTGGAGTTCACTCAGACTCACGTCCACCGAGTCAGTGATGCCATCCAGCCATCTCATCCTCTGGCGTCCCCTTCTCCTCTTGCCCCCAATCCCTCCCAGCATCAGAGTCTTTTCCAATGAGTCAACTCTTCGCATGAGGTGGCCGAAGTACTGGAATTTCAGCTTTAGCATCATTCCTTCCAAAGAAATCCCAGGGCTGATCTCCTTCAGAATGGACTGGTTGGATCTCCTTGCAGTCCAAGGGACTCTCAAGAGTCTTCTCCAACACCACAGTTCAAAAGCATCAATTCTTCAGTGCTCAGCCTTCTTCACAGTCCAACTCTCACATCCATACATGACCACAGGAAAAACCATAGCCTTGACTAGACGAACCTTTGTTGGCAAAGTAATGTCTCTGCTTTTGAATACGCTATCTAGGTTGGTCATAACTTTCCTTCCAAGGAGTAAGCGTCTTTTAATTTCATGGCTGCAGTCACCATCTGCAGTGATTTTGGAGCCCCCAAAAATAAAGTCTGACACTGTTTCCACTGTTTCCCCATCTATTTCCCATGAAGTGATGGGACTGGATGCCATGATCTTCGTTTTCTGAATGTTGAGCTTTAAGCCAACTTTTTCACTCTCCACTTTTACTTTCATCAAGAGGCTTTTTAGTTCCTCTTCACTTTCTGCCATAAGGGTGGTGTCATCTGTGTATCTGAGGTTATTGATGTTTCTCCTGGCAATCTTGATTCCAGTTTGTGTTTCTTCCAGTCCAGCGTTTCTCATGATGTACTCTGCATAGAAGTTAAATAAGCAGGGTGACAATATACAGCCTTGGCGTACTGCTTTTCCTATTTGGAACCAGTCTGTTGTTCCATGTCCAGTTCTAACTGTTGCTTCCTGACCTGCATATAGATTTCTCAAGAGGCAGGTCAGGTGGTCTGGTATTCCCATCTCTTTCAGAATTTTCCACAGTTTATTGTGATCCACACAGTCAAAGGCTTTGGCATAGTCAATAAAGCAGAAATAGATGTTTTTCTGGAACTCTCTTGCTTTTTCCATGATCCAGCAGATGTTGGCAATTTGATCTCTGGTTCCTCTACCTTTTCTAAAACCAGCTTAAACATCAGGAAGTTCACAGTTCACATATTGCTGAAGCCTGGGTTTACAAATATAATTATTACAAATTAAGTTTTTACTATAATACATGAAGAAAACATATATCCTTTGGTAAAAATCAAGATACACTCAGTGGTGTGTGTCCTTCAAAGAAGAACATCTTATCAGAAGCATTTTCTGAATGCTCCAGTTCCTGAGGCAAGTGTCAGTGTCCTCAAAACCACCTTTTCCAGGCTAGGAGCTTTGTGGTGAATTCTGTAACCAGCTCCCCCTCGTATGTGCCCTGTTTGGCATGTGCTCACTATTTGCATAAAGTCCACTGAGACTGTTTTTAACTTGGAATCTGGAGCCAAGCCCCGAGGCACCAGGCGGGCCGGGTGCCGTCATTCAGCCTCTGCTGAGTCACTGCTGGCGTCTTCGTGTTACAGGAGCCCTGTCACCTGCTCTGCCCCCGCAGGGGGGGCCGGCGGGGCAGGGACACTGCAGGCCCTTCTCCCCAGAACTAGTTCAGGAGGTTTAGTCACACTCGGAGATCTAGAAATCCCTCTCTGGGTGCACGAAGCCCCCCCCGTGGGGCCACGTGGGCAGCACAGGGGTCTAGGGGACGCAGCGCCCAGAGAGGGAGAGCAGGACCTGGGTCCCACGGGCAGCAGACCAAAGGGGTTTTCCTCGGTCAGCTGGGCGGCCCGTCAATCTCCCAGCCCTGCCTCCCTCCCCACAGCGCCACACCCGCTCTGCACAAGCTTATCTGTGTCAGGACAGACGAGTGTCCCAGCAAAACACTGCCCTTGAGAGAGCGCCTCCCACATCCAGGAGCAAACCAGCGGGAAGGGGGAAAAGTGAAAAACAAACACCACCCTCCAGGCCCGGGGGAGACTGCGCCCCCGACCCTTGCACGGAAGGAGCAGCCGGGGAGACTGCACCCCCGGCCCTTCCACAGGACGGAGCGGCCAGGGGGAGACCGCGCCCCCCGCCCTTCCACGGACAGAGCGGCCAGGCCTTGCCCTTGGCCTCGGCGGCGAGCTGCCTCCTCCAGCCGCCCCGCCCTGGTCACCGGAGTGGGTGCCAGGCGTGTCTGAACTCTACAAGCCCACCGCACGGGATGCTGTCTCCCCAGGTTCCTGCCCATGAGAAACCAGTGAAGAGCAGCGCAAAAATGGGCCTGAGTATGGAGCGAAGGATAGGGAGGCCCAGGAAACTCCAAGGGGACAGGACGCCCACCCTCCCAGCCCCAGTCCCAAGCCGGGATGTGATTCCCTCATACAGAAGACTGACTTCCAGGAGTGACCAAGTTGCTGAATTACAGAATCCTTGCTGTTAAGCCTAAGCTATGTGAACTTGAATACTGCGTTTCTGAGTAACTCGTGCACTAAACTCACTCTCCATTACTTCACGCTCTCCAACAGGCCATCAAATAAAGTGTCCACCCATCTCCCACTTTCCAGGCTCCCTTGCTCTCTCGAATCCACCTTGTGGATACACCAGCACCCAAGTCCACCCCACTCTCCTTCCCCAAGCTCAGCAGGTACAGGGGTCACGGAGACTTTACCCCAGGACTCAGCACCAGCAGCGTGGCTTTTCTCAAGTGCAAGTTCCCTGTGACAGGTTTGAGTCTGAGCATCAAAACCAGCCTGAAATCCACAGAGATCAGACTTAAGGTTGCAGAGGGGGAGGGGGGATGAGAGGGATGCCTGGGAGCTGGCGGTCGGCAGATGCAAACTCTTACACTTAGGATGGATGAGCAACAAGGGCCGCGGTGGAGGGAGCCAGAGCCAACCTCCTGGGCCAGACCACAAGTGAAAAAACATTAAGAATATAAATGTTAAACACAGGTACACCTGTGGCGGATTCATTTCGATATTTGGCAAAACTAATACAATATTGGAAAGTTAAAAAAAAAAAAAAAGAATATATGTGTTATACATGTGTGTATATATAAGAACATATACATAAAATATAAGAACGTGTATGTAAAACTGACTCACTGCGCTCTACTGCAGAGACTGGCACAGCACTGTAAGTCAACAATACTTCAATTTTTTAAAAAATCAAAAGCAAAACAAAAATCTAGTCTGAAATCAGCACATAGCCTTCCCCTGAAACTCTTCTTGAAAATGTTCAGGTTCCCGCGGTTTCACTGAGCTGACAGGTAGGTCTAAGACACAGACACCCAGATACACTTTCTCCAGTGAGCTGGGATTTCACACCGAAGTTCAGAGAAGATCTATGTATTCAAACTCTCCTCCTCCTCCTCACGTCACAGGAGGAACTGAGTGGGGTGTGGATCTACTGGCTCATCATCATGGTCAGAACATCCCTTCCCAGCAAACAAGAGCCAAGCGAGGAGCAGCAGGCGGGCTGAAGCTGCCCTCGGCCTCTGCAGAGGCCTCTGCAGGCCTGGCTGCCTGCGAGGGGGAGGCCAGAGCTGCTCTGGGGAAACTGGTCAACATCAAAACAAGAGGTGCTCCCTCCAACATCCCGAAAACCTCCTCAAACAGAATCAACCTTGCAAGCTCTGGTGAGGACTGTTATCAAACAAAAGAGTTCTGGCAAAGTGCGTCCCACCCCAGCACAGAAGCTGGGGCTCTATGCTGAGGCCCCAAGGCGAGCACCGTCCACGCCGCCGGAGGCCAGGGTAACCTCCCCGCCACGCCACCGACTCTCCCCCCAACCTACACCACAGGACCTGAGCGGCTCACTCTGTAGACACACACCACTCTCAAGTTCTGAGCGGCCAGGTGCCCACCCGCGCACCTGCCTCCAAACGGCAGCCACTGATCCCTCAGGCCCTCCAGAGACGCCCCCAGGAGGAGTGGTGCCACTGTGGGGGGAGCACCCCGAGCTTCAAGGTCCCAAGACACACCACCAGGACACCTGGAAACACCATCTGTGATGGTATCCAAGGTAACCACGATGAAACACATCCTGGGTAAAAGTCCAGCCAAGAAAATGCTGGGCAATTGATACCAGACAGTCAAATCTCCAGGAAAAGAGCAATAATGAGCCCTAGGTAGAAGATGTAATATTTTACTAAATTAAAAGCCCCTGAGTTTGGGCACGTGGTGGGACACTTGTTTCTGGCCCAGACAAAGCAAAAGAACAAGCCTCACCCTGCTACTGAAATAATACACAAAACTGCAGTTTTCAAAGCACTGCACACTGGGTTCTGAGAGGCAGTGACCTCGGCAGACAGAAGACAGACAAGCACTGGCCACTCGGGCGTCCAGTGTCCAGGCTGCAGAGCGGGCGCCCTGAGCTGAGGACTCAGGAAGGTTCTGCGTTGGCAGCGGGGTGGTTAGTCCCGGACAAAACCATGCTCTAGTCCTGCCTGGCACACCTACAGGCAACAGTCTAAAAGGTCAAACTGACTCCAGATAAATTAACCAAGTCGGGAACAAAACTCAAGAATGTTCACAGAAACACTAAGCATCCAGCACACAAGTCAGAACCCACAGTGTCTGCATCCAATCAGAGCTGCCGCACAGGCCAAAGGGAGGAACACAACTCACTGGAGAGAAAAAGCAACCATGCCAAGCAGCCGGAATGAAGGCTTGGCAGATGAGGATGCAGAGGAGATGGAACCACGTCCACACGCCAAAAGAGTTGAGTAGAGACAGAGAAGATACAAACCAGATTCAAACTGAACACCTAGAGAGAACAACGCAAGGGAAAATCACACTGGATGGCACTAACGGCAGACTAGACGCCGCAGCAGAAGAGTGAACTCAAACAGGTGAGTAAACTGAACAGTTCATATCCACTAAGGAAACCTGTAATTGAAAATCCTTCCACCAAGGAAGCCAAGATGGCTTCCCTGGGGAATTCTCTCAAACATTTAAGAAGAAATAATATCAACTCTATACAAAGTCTTCCAGAAAATGTAAAGGAGGGAATATTTCTGATTCATTTTTTGAGGCAAACATTACTCTGACACCAAAATCAGACACAGACATTACATGAAAATAATACATCAATATCCTCTGTTATCACAGATACAAAAATTAACAAACGGTTGGCAGGCTGAATCTAACAATACATAAAAAAAGATAATACTCATGACCAAGCAGGATTTATTCCAGAATGAAAGACCAGTCTAAGATTTGAAAAATCAATCAATGTAATTAGCAAACTAAAATACAAAAATCAGACGACCACCTCGACAGTCACAGAAGAATTTATCAAAATCCAACATGTATTTCTGATAAAAGTGCTCAGCAAAATAGGAACAGAGAGGAACTTCCTCAACTTGATAATGCGTATTCTGGAAAAACCCACAGCTAGCATCGCATGATGTTAAATGATGAAAGACTAACAGCTTTTTTTCCCAAGACCGAGAACAAAACAAGTGTACCTGCTCTTCACATTCCTATTAACTATCAGAGGCTCTACTCAGTGTAATCAGGCAAGAAAAGGAAATAAAATGAATGTAGATCAGAAAGGGAGAAGGGAAGTTATTTCTATTCATAGGTGATGTGACTGTCAGTATGGAAAATCCAACGTTACCTACAAAAAAAACTACCAGAAAAAAGTGCAATCAGCAAGACACAGCACAAAAGATCAATGCACAAAATCATCTGTATTTATACACACTATTGAGAAATTAAAATTTATACCACCTTTTATAACACTATAAAAATATGAGCCGCTTTTAGGGATAAATTTCACAAGACCTGTGCAATGGAACTAGAACACACTGTTGAGACCCAACTAAGCGAGAGCTGCCCTTGTGAGCAGCTGGGGTCAGTGTTGTCAAGATACAACTCTCCCCACGCTCACCTAGAATTCCACAGAATCCCACCTAAAATCCTAGAACGCTTTCTGAGAAACTGGCAAACAGATTCTAAAATTCATACAGAAATACAATGGACCTAGAAGAGCCAAAACAAATTTATCTAAAAA
The DNA here is from genome assembly GCF_055505025.1 of Bos grunniens. Taxonomy (NCBI): domain Eukaryota; kingdom Metazoa; phylum Chordata; class Mammalia; order Artiodactyla; family Bovidae; genus Bos; species Bos grunniens. Next base: position 92,895,076 of record NC_141176.1, on the reverse strand, counting down.
AGGATAAAGCTGGAGGGCCAGTGCTCCAGACTTTGAGGCTTCAGGCTCTCATCCCGACAGCCATTTCTGACGAAGGGACAGAGCAGCTCGCTGGGGGAAGCCCAGACGCCTCGCCACGCGGCGCTGGGCCAAGCGGACATCCACAGGGAGGACAATGAGCTTGGATGTGCAGCCCACAAGAGATACAACTACTCACCTGCAAACAGACAATACACTAAGTGTGGAACTGAAAACCCTAACATGTCCACAAAGAAATAAGAGAGAATCCACACCACCTTAGACTAGGCAAAGACTCTCAGACAGACACTACAAGCACAATCCATAAAAGACCAAACTGATACAAAGACTTCATCAGAATTTAAAACTTCTGCTCTCTGAAAGCCATAGCTAAGAGACTCAAAAGGCAAGTTGTAAACTGGGAGAACAGAAGTGCAAGGCAAATATCTGAAATAAGATATGTACCCAGAATACATAATAACCCCAAACACTCGATGGTAAGAAAATAAACAAGACCATAAAAAATGAGCAGAAGATGTGAACACACACTTCAGTAAAGCAGGTATAAGGAATGGCAATGGGCACAAGAAAAGATACTTAATATCATTAGGGAATTGCAAATTAAAACCAAGGTGAAATTCTGCTACATACCAAACTAGAACAGCAAGAATTAAAGACTGACAATACCAGACATTGGCATAGACATGGAGCATCTTAAACTCTCACACGCCACTGGCAGAGACAAAAAATCATGACACCGCTTTGAAAAAGCTATGAAATGTCTTATGAAACCCAGACATTCATTAACTCACGATAACCAACCGTGGTACCCAGAGTATTCAGCGACAAAGAAACCAGTTACTGTCAAAGGCCCACACCGAATGCAGAAGCAGTACCCTAGGTGGAAGGAGCCAGGTACGAGAGACTGCAAGGGGCACAGTTCCATTCAGAGGAGGCTCGAGAAACGGCAGAAGGTGCCAACAGCAAGCCAGTGATTGCCAAGGGCTGGGAGTGAGGAGGGGCGGCTGGCCACACAGGGGCCTCTGGGCACTGTCTGTGGTGACAGAATGTTCTACAAGTGGACACATCTGTTAAAACTTACTCAAGGACACATTCCTTATCTTAACAAAGTGGTTAAAACACAACAGACTTAAACTTAAGACAAAGAAGGCACATATGTTCATCAAATTCAACAGCAGTCTTCTTTGGGTGGTAGAAATATCGGGGATTTTCATTTTCTTCAATGCACTTTTTGCAGTTTTCATCATTTTTATAACATAATTGCTTATGTAAACATGAAAAGGTTTTATTATTTATTTTTTACAATTATCGAACGTTAAGCTTTTTCCTCCATATTGGGGTACAGCCAGTTAATGACGCTGTTGGAGTTTCAGGTTAACAGCAAAGGGACTTAGCCACACATACACATGTATCCACTCTCCCCCAAACCCTCCTAGAAAAAAAATTTAAACTCAAGTCTCTTAATAGAAAAGCTATATATTAATAGAAATGCTATTCTATTACCTAAAACGTAGGTAAGAGTTTCATATATAACATAATGGATAATAATTTGCTGCATATTTGGAAAATGTTAAAAGTCCTATGGCTCTTAGAAACACATTTCTCTCCTATAAATGGGTTAAATTTACCTTTCAACAGCTTAAGCCTGAAAATGAAATAAAATCCCACAACCACCAAAACCAGAAAACATTCCTTGACTCGGGACAGGATGCCGCAGAACTCCTACTGTTCCTGTTGGAGGCAGATACTCGGATTCTATTACCTCCTTCTCTATTGTCTCTGAAACACTGGGGACCACAAAACCCATGGCTGCGTCACGTTTCACCCGAGCTGGACTGTTACGCTATTTAGACCACCATAAAAAAGTCAGGTGAGTGGGAAACAGGATGCCCGCACTCGAAGGGAAGGGAAGGTTTCCGTCTCAGTGAGCCTTCGGTAAAGCTCTGCTCTTAGCCGCCTGTGGACCTACCTGGTAGAGCTCCTCCAGGTTGTAGCGGATGGAGGTGCTGCTCTGTATGGCTCTCACCGCTTCATGAAGCTTCTGCCAGGTGTCCTGAGTGTAGTTATCAGGCAATTTAGGTCTGTCTGTAAGTGCAGACAGAGTCAGTAGGTAACGGCACCAATGCCAACAATCACACGTCTTCAAAAAACCGTTCTACAAAAAAAGTACTTCAAAGGCAGCTTCAAAAGTACAGCTAAGGAACGCAGGACATTGTTTTCCCAGTACAAGGTACCGTGTTTATAAACCTCTCGGGTTACAGACTCTGCAACCATCCCACCTTCGTTTTGCTAAGTAAACACATCGAATACTGATGACCAGTGTAAGCGGATGTAGAAAACATAAAAATCTTGTTGTTCTTTTACTTAACGAGTGGACTTCCCAAACGGAAGGACGCGGAATAGTTACACTCTACTCAACACTGGAAGTTGCCCGAAACTGCCCCCAGTTGGGAGGACGCTAAGGCGGGAGCTCCTGACCGGCCAGAGGCGCGGGCTTGGGGGCCGCGCCGCCGCAGGGCCGGGGCGAGCGGAGGGGGTGACCACGCCGCCCCGCCGAGAGCTCCGGTCCCGCCGCGCCCGGCCCGGCCTGGCCCGGCCCGCCCCGACCGGGCGACCGCGGAGCGCGGGGCGGCGGCCGAGGGCGCCCCCGGCTCGCCCGCCGGCCCCGCACCCACCTCGGAAATTCTTGATCACGAGCTTCTTGGAGCCGCCGGCGCCGCCGGGCTTGGCGGTGACGGCGGCCGCGGCGAGGGACGCAGGCTTGGTGAGGCCGTTGGTGTGTCCGACGAGCGCCGAGAAGCTGCCCTTCCGGGGGGTCTCGTCAGCCATGGCCGCGGCCTCCGCCCGTCCGCCGCCCGCCCGGCCCGGCCTCCGCCCCGGCCTCCCTCGGCCCGGCCCGGCCCAACCGCCGCCCGGCTCGCCCGCTCTACCCGCCCGGCCCGACCCCGCGCCTCAGGCCCCGGAGCGCGCCGGACCCCGACCCGAACCGACCCGGCCCGACCCGGCCGCAAGCGCGCTGGCGCCGCAGTCCGCGTCCGCCGCGGTCCGTGAGGAACCCGCAGCAGCCGAGGGAGCGGCGGGGCCGGGCACCCGCACGCCAATGAGGCGGTCGCGCGAGGGGGGAAGGGAGTCGCAGCGCAGCCCCCGGCCGTCCTCAGCCCGGGCGCGCCGCCATGCCGGCCCGGGGCTCGCGTTCCGGCGCACACACCGCCTCCGGAACCAACGCGCGCGGAAGGCGGGGCCGGGGGCGCGGGGTCGGGTCCGGACCGCGGCCCGGAAGTGACGCGCGGCGGCGGCGGCGGGCGCGACCATGGCGCACATCACCATCAACCAGTACCTGCAGCAGGTAAGGTTCCCGGTCTGCGGACTGCCTGCCGCCTGCCCGCCCGCTGCCTTTCCTTGTGCCCTGCAGTGGGAGCTTGGGGGGTCTTTTCGCCGGCTGCGCCCGCGCCGTTGGCCACCGGGCGGCAGGCAGACCCGATGTGTGTCCCGGGGGCCGGCCGCGCCCTCGGTGTAGGGGCGGTGGGAGCTGGGGACGGAGACAGCTGGGGTCCGCCTGCAAGCGGACTTGCGTCCTTCGGTAATTGTGTCCCTCAGGGCTGTGTCCACACAGCCTGTAAACGCAGGAGCACAGCGCGAACACAGGCATCGACAGATTCAAAGCATACAGTCTTTGCTGGAAGCAGGGCTTCCCTGATAGCTCAGACAGTAAAGAATCCGCCTGCGATGCAGGAAACTCAGGTTCGATCCCTGTGTGGGGAAGATCCCCTGGAGGAGGGCATGGCAACCCACTCCAGTATTCTGGCCTAGAGAATCCCGTGGACAGAGGAGCCTGGTGGGCTACTGTCCATAGGGTCCCAAAGACTCAGACACGACTGAGCAACTAAGCACAGCATAGCATAAACACTGTAACGGCTTCCCTGGTGGCTCAGACAGTCAAGAATCCACCTGCAATGCAGGAGACCCAGGTTTGATCCCTGGTTCAGGGAGATCCGCTGGAGAAGGGAATGGCAGCCCACTCCAGTATTCTTGCTTGGAGAATCATGGTCAGAGGGATCTGGCAGGCTACAGCCCATGGGGTCGCCAAAACTAGGACACGACTGAACGACTAACACAGCCTTTCCTCTGAGCTATGCTAATTCGCAGGGCTAGAAACCTGGTAATAGGATTAAGGAAAGGCGCGGGGCGGCGGGGGGGGGGGGGGGGGGGGCGGCGGGGGGGCGGGGCGCGCGGTGCCTGGACTTTAAAAAATATCCGAAGACTGCCAGGACTTAGGAAAGGTATGTGTTTGGGGCACCGGAAGGAATCAAGACTGATTCCCAGGTTTCTAGCTTGACAGTAGATGAGCAGAACCGATTTGGAAGTAAAAATAAATTATTCTGGACATGTTGTGTTGGAGGTGTTTGCTGACAACCAGGCAAAGATACCTAGTTGGCAGTTGAATATAGTATAACAAGATTGGAACCGTTAACTTAATGGTTAATGGTTCATTGAGAAAACTGATTAAAACAAGAATCATGAAAATACAAATACATGCTTTTGTTTTTGTTTTAACTTAAAGCTTGCAAATATAATACATTCGTTTGCAGTCTTCTGGTTGATGCCTAAGACTTTTTCTTTAAGGATATGTCTACTTTGGCCTTATCTTTGCAGAGTTAACATTTTTCAATATCAGTTTTTATATAAAGTTGAATAAGAACACAGACATTGGAAAACCAATGTGGATATAGAATCTCTCTAGAAGTTTATGCTTTTTTATATCTTATCTTTTGTATATAAACATTTATTTTCTGTACATTTTTATATTTCTCACAATTTTCTTGCCCACACCTAACTGCAGAGTTGGGGGAGGTAGCTTGCCACCATCACTATTTTCCTAGGAGGTCGATCCATTACAAGTCCCACTTCACAGAGCAGCTTAAGTGACTCTCTAGGGTCACTGGGCAAGTAGGTGATACAGTCAGACCAGGAATCCTGGCCCCAGAGTCCATGCTCTGACACCAGGCTCACTGTCTCTGTTAGCCCAGGTTTCACCCATTTCTTGTCTCAGTCAGAACCTGCCTATTCCTTTGCTTCCAAAGTTTATTGTATCTTGAATTTCAGTGACCCTGACAGCTTGGACTTAATTCACACCTTTGCAGCCTCCTTGGCCGGGGCCACCTGTGGACAAGTTGTACATCTTGCGTTTCCCGTGGTCTCTGATAACTTCCATTGGCTTTTGGGTCTGGGGTTTGATTTCACCTTCATAAGCTCATAAGATCTGTTCGTTTCTTGGATGCTGGCAGAACACATGCAGTTCCTTTCCGTTTTGGACATATGTGATCTTCAAGCTTTTCTTTTTTGTAAGCTGTATAAGTGGATCTTCAAATGTTTATTAGTATGACTGAGTAAACTGGACTAATTAACCCTCTTTAGTAAGCAAATAATAAACCACTGGCTGATTCCGCTTTTTCACTGTTTTTAACGGTACGTCACCTGTTTGCCTCCAGAAGATCTCATTTTGAGATACAGTGCTTGTCTGGTCGCTGTGGCGGGTGCTGGTTATGCCTCCAGCCCTCTCACAGCAGGGGCAGTGCTGCAGCGTGTTGCCTCGGTTCTTCTGGGTTAAGCGTTTCACTTTCCACGTAACAGCTCTTTTCTCTCCAAATGCTTCAGGTCTGTGAAGCCATTGACACCAGAGATGGGGCGTCCCTTGCAGAGCTGGTGTCTTTCAAGCATCCTCATGTTGCGAACCCACGGCTTCAGGTAGGTGGGGGGCCACGCACGCACGTGTCTGGAGGGTCCCTGGGCCACCACCTTCCTAAGCTTAGGGCGTGAATGGGAAGGGTACTGGTGCCGCTCTTATTTGAAAATCGCCGGGTTCCTTCGCAATTTACCTAATTTCAGTTCATTGATTGAACATTAATGGAGCACTGTGCCTCAGAGCCCGTGTTGAGGTTTGTGCTTCTTCCTGCCTGTAATTGCCGCAGGACTCTCCCGGGCTCAGAGAAGCGCAGCAGGGTCACGGGGTGATCAGCGGACAGGCCGTGGGCTCGGGCTCGGGCAGGCCTGTCTGTCCCTGAAGCCCACAGCTGTGCGGTGGTGCTACCAGGGAGGTTTTACGCCTCCTGTGGCTATGGAGGCAGACCTGGGCCCACAGAGCCTGCAGCATTTCCTGGCTGGCTCTTTATGTGAATGTCTGCCAGCCTCTGCTCTCAAATGTAAGCATCCTTGATTCGGATGATAGATGGTATCCGAGTAGAAGCTTCTGTGGAAAGCACTGTTGAAACCTTGTTGAAGTAATGCCCACTTCCTCGTCGATTGCCATTACGCATCGGATTGTGTTCTATCCAGGAGCTAAACTTTTCTTTTGAAAGAAAGTGTGTGGAGTCTTGGTGGGTCTCAGGTTCAGCTTGCTGGCAGGTAGCCCCTGGAACACATCTGCTGGCCCATATGTGACCTGAGGCTGATCCCTTCATTACAAAACTCTGCCTAACCTCCCATCAGCAGCTCCCCTTACTGGCAGCCTTTGTCCACCCAGTCGTTTTGTCAGAGATTGTGGAGCGGTGACCTTTCCTGTGATGTCATCACCCCTCTCAGATTTGGTGACATAGATATGCAAGTATAGTTACGGTGCCGGAGTAGCGTCCCCGAGTCCCTTTCTTGTTGTGTAAGCCGTCCTGTTACACATTATCGAAAATCTGGCCACTGAGAGGAGAGGGCAGGTGACAGGTGAGTGTCTGCCATCTCCCAGGACTCCTGAGTGGGCAGTCTGTCAGCAGGAGGTGAGGACCCCCCCATCTCCCCTCTCCCCAGGCATCGTCTCCATCTCCTTCGACCTCACATGACCTACTTACCTTTGTTAGGCACGCAGTATCTGCTTAATAAATACACAGAGCCATCTGTGAGCATGCCTGGAGTGCTTCCTGACCTATGGTAGACAAAGCAGACCATGTGCATCTCCTGCATGCAGGTCGGGCTTGATAGGCGTGTGGAGGTAATGAACGGCTTTTTGAATTGCTAATGTGTGAAGAGCTTCTACAACTATAAGGTGTAAATCCTCTTGAAACAAAGGTTTGTCTGAATCTCTTCCTTCGCATTGCATTCTTTCTGTCCCAGTTAAGTTTCTTTTTACCGTTCTTCTTACTGGCATGCAGATGGCCTCTCCAGAAGAGAAGTGTCAACAAGTCTTAGAGCCCCCTTATGACGAAATGTTTGCAGCTCACTTAAGGTAAGCCGTGGGTGAGGTAGGAAACAAGCCAGTCTGGAGGTTGCTGGCTTGATTAGGGGGGTTTTACACCATCTTGAAGCATTGAAAAATTTCCTTTGAAAAAGTAGAAAAGTATGTTTGTAATTGCACTTTGGTAAAACCTGTGAAAATCTTGTGAAGCTTAAAAGACTTTAAAATTTAATAAACTTTTCCATCTCAGGGACCATGTGTGTTTTAAAAGTTAGTGAAATGGTGATCGTGTGTCTGTGTGTCTTCTCTGTGATGCTCGAAGAAGCATTTGATGCTCATTCCACTGGCTGGGTGGTGGGCATTTATTCAGAACGGTGTACAGCCCACCATTGACTTGGCGTTTTTCATGGAAATGCCCGGTTTTTAACCTCTTTGCCTTGAACTGGAAAAGAAACTGGATCAGAGCGGAGCAAATGAAATTTTGCTTTTTATTTACACGTCATGTCTGCTATTTTCACTTCTGAAGCCTCGATTCAGGCCAAGCCGTGGGTCCTAAACCATGTAGTCTGGACTGCCCTCCTGCCAACATGGCCCGCCAGCGTCTCCGGCACAGGACTGCAGGGGCGGAGCAGGCCTGGCCCCCTGAGACCTCTGGACGAGTTGGAGCACCACTGTGTTCCTGAAGCGTCTTCCTAGATCCGTGCCGTGTGCGCTGAGGCTCGGGCTTGGGGAGGGACTGACTGATGCTGATGCTGCCAGCGGGCGTCTGGGTGCAACAGCCTCGCCCCCTGACGCCCGGGAAGGGCCACTGGCACGTTAACAGCGGAACCTCTGCAGCCCAGCTTCTCCTTCTGGGACTTGAGAGGTTTCCTTTTTCAGCCAGTGGCCTCCTGTGAGCCTCTCTGTGATCTGCTAGCAGGAGCTCCGGCTTCACTCTGGGCCCGTAGAGGGCAGGGCATCTGTGGTGGCCATGAGCGGTGTGGCCGCGTGGCTTGCACCCGGTTCTTGGCACTCTGCCGCTCGTCCTCAGTCCCCGCTGCCCCCTCTGCAGGTGCACGTATGCGGTGGGGAACCACGACTTCATCGAGGCGTACAAGTGCCAGACCGTCATCGTCCAATATCTTTTGTCGTGTGCGTTACTGTTTGGTGTGGGACAGATGCAGCGGTTACGTGGGGGCTGAGATCTCGAAACATCAGACCAGTTTGAGTCATACCTTTTAGTATATGTGCTGCCGAAGCGAGCACTGAGTCATACCTTTAATCAGGGAGAATTAAAACCTTTTGGAAGAGAAACTCATTTAGCTGCTCCACTCAGGTACTTAAATTTAGTGTGAGTTTCCACACTGGTGTCCAGCCACTTGCATAGTAGGGAAGAACCTTGGTTATGGTTAGGAGTTTTATCTAATTCTATTGTGAGGAATGGTATTTTGTTGCCTTTAAAGCAACTGCGTGTAGTTAAGGGATGGGTTAGTCCCCTTGTGGAAATGGAAGATCTCCCAGATCCAGGCGGGCCCAGGGAGGAGTGGACCCTGCCGAGGCCTTGGTCAGGCGGCTCTGGCCCTCATCACTGCAGGGATGTCTCCTGGCTGCGGCTGTGGCCAGTGGGTCACATCTGGTCATGTTATGTGCCTCTCCAGACTTTAGTTGGTTTTTTTGGCCTCACTGCATGGTTTGTGGGAGCCTTGTTTCCTGACCAGGGATGGAACCCAGGTCCCGGCAGTGAAGGTACCGAGCCCCAACCGCTGGGCCAACGGGGAATCCCTCCAGCCACTTGCTCTTCAGTCGTCTTGTCTGGTATGCACAGAACAGAATTGGTTACTGACCAGCTGAGTCTTGTTTGAATTAAAGAATTTTGTAATCAACGAAATAGGCTTTATACTAGAGATCCTAACCACGTTATATGTAACTTAGGATGATCGGGACTCAGAGAAACCAAATAAAATGTGTGAAACTGCCAGTTTAAAAAATCTTCAGACAACAGTGTTTTGTCTTCCTTTGGGGAAAAGCTGTGTAAAGTCAGTGTATTTACTTACCGTGAATGACACTTAGGTGTCTATAACGTGGGCGCGTGTGTTTCTCCCCTTCGAGAACCCGCTGCTGTGGCACATAACCTCCTGAGGGGCGCGGGAGCCCTCACGGTGCAGAACGTGCGCTCGCCATCCTTTCACTTGTAGCACCACCTGAGCTTTTTATGTAGGCCCTTCCTTAACATAGCACATCATTCCTGCGAGCATTTCAGGCCCACAAAGAAGAAAACTGGTAAGTACGAATAGATAGAGCTGGAAATGAGCTAATGGCTTTCTTCTTTATCAAAAGCAGAAGTTCTTAAAAGATTTGCTGTAAATAAATATGTATTGTGTTTTCTGTGTTGGTATTTGATATTGTGTGTTGACATAGGATGATACCAACACAGATACTGGAATTTTAATAGTCAGTGTAAACTTAAATGGCAGGTCAGCCAGATTATTTCCAATGTTTTCCTGTAAATATGAAGTATTATTTCAGCCATTCCATGCCCCCAGATATGTATTAAATCTACTTTTTTTCCTTTGTCAATTTTGATCTTACTTGGGCTTCCCTGGTGGCTCAGCTGGTAAAGAATCGACCTGCAATGTGGGAAACCTGGGTTTGAACCCTCAGTTGGGAAGATCCCTTGAAGGAGGGAACGGCTACCCACTCCAGTCTTCTGGCCTGGAGAAGTCCTTGGGGTTGCAAAAGGTCGGACACGACTGAGCAACCTTCACTTTCACTTTTCGGTTTTAAACTTGGATAAAAGATGTAGATCAACTACAGTCCATTTGGGATGACAGATATAGAATATTTGGGTTATCTTAAACTGTCTTATGATTTATTAAAAGTCTTGGTAAATACTGAAATTTTGTTTATACTAAAGTAACTGAAGGCTTACAGATACCTTTTACAAAAAAAAAAGTTTTGACTGAAGATCTGTCTTACACATGAAGCTGACACTGCCAGCTAGATTCTAGAAGTCTTTTGACGACATCTGTCTGCTCCACGCCTTGGGCTCTGTTAGGAGATCATTCTGAACCACGGGTCTTGTTTTCATGGAGCCGTTTAGGTGGTGGTGGGGGGAAGGAGAATTCCTGGCCCAGCGTGGGGTGGGGGGCAGTCAGGGCTGAGCCCCTGGCCTCTGGGGAGGCTGGGTCAGCGGGTGCGGAGCTCTTGCAGCCAGACGCACAGACCAGGAGGGGCCGTGGCTCCTGGAAGGAAGGGGAGGGGAGGACCACGGCGCCGCGGGGGTGGGGACCTCTGTCGCGGGTGGGGGCCCTGGGTGTCCCCAGCTCTGGTGAGGGAGCCTCTGCCCTCAGAGCCTCTCACACCTGTTTCTGCCCCACAGGGCTCTGCCCGTCATGTACGCGGTGGCGCTGGACCTTCGCATATTTGCCAATAATGTAAGTGCAGTTTCTGTCACCGTTGCTTTAAACCCAGACTCACTGTACCTGTTGCTTAATTTTACGTCACTCTTCCCACAAGTTTTGAGGGATGCGTGGGGTCGAGATACGCCTGGTGCAGAGCAGCAAAAGTGGGGCGGCTCGGCTCGCTGCTGAGGACCTGTCCTCGTCTACTGTGAGGACGTGCCCGGTGCCGCCTTGGCGGACTCGGGGGAGCCAAGGGCCTCTGCTGCGAGGAGGCAAAGGCCTGGACTTGACGCGTCCATTTCCTGGCAGCATCAGCCGCTCAGGGAGCAGCAGTTCTTAACTCTTTGGTCCTCACAGCCCTTTACCGTTTCAAAGGCTGTTGCTGACTTCCGGTTCTGGACACGTGGGTGTAGGCACGTGTTTCCTCTCCCCGCTGCTGGGAACTTGAGGCCGGTGAGGCTCTGAGAGGTTAGAGGGGCAGAGCAGCGAGCTCCCTGCATGTCCTTCTTGTCTTCTGGGCGTCCTGGGTCCAGGAACAGCGGGCCGGGTCCCAGATGGGATTCCACGCCAGCCATCTTGTGGTAAAACCCCTGGAGCAAGTGCAAGTGCTGAAACAGACGTCTCCGCAGAGAAATGGAAGGTGTAAAACGGCCCCGAATGGAAGCCGTGGAGCTGAAGGGAGGCACACAGAAACCGTCAAGGGTGCCCAGAGCTGCTGCTTGTGTAGTTCACCTCAGTCTCTAGTGTACTCACACCCCTCAAGTGATGAACCTTTTACACGTAACATCACTGACTTCCTAAATAGAAAGGAGCCACTCGGATTCTCGCATCTGCTTCTGCGGTCCCTGTGCCGGGCATCGTTGTGGTTGAGTGTGTGAAGCCAGACTGCTCCACACAGACGTGGGTGGAAGCGAGAGGCCTGTTCTGATAGCCTTTCCAGGTGATGGCTGACGTCTTTGGCTGAGCGGCACCTGTTCAGGTGCCAGGAGTGGTTTTTACTGCTGGTCATGGTGTGGCCTCTGAGGCCGGCAGTGTGACCTCCAACCCCAGCGGTGCAGATGGATCTTCCAGCCCTGCCCGATTTTGTGATGTCCAAGGCTGATCGTCTGGAAACATTTCAGTCACTGAGCTGCTCAGACATTCCAAATGTTGACGTATTTCATTATGTAAAAAACAGAAGCCAGGAAAACTCTACACTTGTCAGTCTCTCCCGTGAGCTCCTCAGAGACGTTTTGAAATAACGAAAAGCTGCCAGGCTCTTGGTGGTCAGTACGAGTGTTCCAAAAGTCTAAGTTGTTCTTGAAAGTGCAGATGTTGTCATTGGCAAGTACTGTCAGTGTTTCCTGGGGGACAGGCCTGTTTCCTTCACCTTCCAGAGACTTGTGCTGGCTGGGGGCCCACGCTGGCCGGCCAGGCTCTACGGCTGTCTGTTCCCCATCCAGCTCGCAGGCCAAACAGTGGCCCTGGCGCTTTACCTTAAAAAGCAGACTTGCTGTGTGCATGCTTCCTGCTTCATCACGAGGAGCACTAACACCACGTGAGTATTCAGGGACCAAGACTCACTGACACGTTCACTGCATCGTCACGGACTCTGAAGAGACGCTCGCTGTGCTGGTCGGTGGAGGGGGACGCAGGCCTGCGTGCTGCGGACGCAGCGGGCAAGCTGCGGTGGGGCCGCGGGAGGGTGCCCACAAGGCCTCCTGCTGCCTTCTCTGTGCCGCCCCCTCCGTGTCGTCTGTCGTCAGGGCGTTTGTAACAAGTAAGAAAAGGCTTCTTAGCAGCACGTGGCTTGGGCAACACAGGCTTAAAAGCTCGGTGACCAGTGCACTGGTTTGACTGGTTGAAGAGCGGTTTGGCCTGTAGGAAGTTGGAACGAGCAGTAGACACCACGGTTTTGAGAAGCTGCAGCACAGCCTGGGGGTCTCTTCAGAGCCTGGGGGCTGCCCCTAGGTTGTCCGTTTTCACTTCTGGCTGTGTGGTGATTTTCTTTCTAATTAAGAATCAAGAGGAGATGAAAAGTGAAGGCTTCTGCTTCCTGTCAGGCAGACCAGCAGCTGGTGAAGAAGGGGAAGAGCAAGCTGGGGGACATGCTGGAGAAGGCGGCCGAGCTGCTGATGGGCTGCTTCCGCGTCTGCGCCAGCGACACGTGAGTCTGGGGCGGGCGGCCGCGGCTGTAACCCCACGGCCACGGACGTTTCTGCTTTGAATAATCCGTTGCTTGGTAAGGGATAAGAGAAAAGAATCGTCTCTCATGCTCAGCACACATCGGGCACCGCACCTCTGGGCCCACACGGCCGGCGCGCTGGGTCTCAGCTTTCTGAAATTCGTGTGTTGTGTCTCAGTGGTTCATGATGTTGTAATGACAAGAGAAAGTACTTTCACCACGTGTCACAAATGCTTGATAACCGTCCGCTCTTACACAGCATCGCTGCAGACCGAGCAGTTTTCCTCTGCCGCCCGCCAGATGCTCAGCCAGTGTCAGAACTCCTGGGCATCTCTCCATGTTTACCTGTCGGAGGACACGCCTTCTTTTGTAGTGTTAGGTTCTTTCATGAATTTGACTTGAACTGTGGGGTTTTATCTCAGGATGCGAATTCGTTTTGGAAGTTTGCTTTGTGATTTGCACATAAAATTTTTGTTTCCTGTGTAACCTTTAAAACATTATTTTCCCTGCAGTCGTGCTGGTATAGAGGATTCCAAGAAGTGGGGAATGCTATTTCTGGTGAATCAGTTATTCAAGATTTATTTTAAGGTAAAGTCTGCTTGAATTCTGCCTGTCTTCCCAGAGAGCGTTTCTGTCCCTTGTCAGCCGGCCTGCCAGGCCTGGCTTGAGAGTCAGTCCCCACTGGCCACACACAGTCCTGGGGCTGGTGTTGGTTGAGGGCCTCTGGGTGCAGGGACTGTTGTCAGTGCTCTGCATGCGTCATCTCTGTTCACCTCCGCCCTCTGAGGCTCCAGGGAGCCAAGTGCTGGCACGTCACGCAGGTCCGGGTGTGACGATGGTGTGGTCAGGTGGGGAGCGTGTCTGGTCAGCCCCCTGCAGGTTGGCGTCCCCTGTGGCCTGGCCTGGACGGCTCCAGGGAGCCAAGTGCTGGCACCTCACGCAGGTCCGGGTGTGACGATGGTGTGGTCAGGTGGGGAGCGTGTCCAGTCAGCCCCCTGCAGGTGGGCGTCCCCTGTGGCCTGGCCTGGACGGAGCAGCGGTGTGCTGTGTCCTTAGTGAGCTCTCAGTTCTGATCATGTGAACCCACCTCAGGAGGCGTGTCCTTAGCGACCAGGGGTTGATGGCTGTCCTGCCTGTTTATCTGGAAGACCGTCTGGAGTAGATTCTTGCTTGTTCTAGATCAACAAGCTCCATCTGTGTAAACCGCTCATCAGAGCCATCGACAGCTCCAACCTGAAGGACGACTACAGCACTGCCCAGAGGGTGACCTACAGGTACTACGTGGGGCGCAAGGCCATGTTCGACAGCGACTTCAAGCAAGGTGCGTGACTGCCGCCAGCAGCTGGGGGCCCAGAGCACCTGCCCGCCTTCTGGTGTGGAGGCGGACGTGGTGTCCACCGCGTCCAAGCAGCGTTGCTCCGACACCAAGTCGGTTCATAAAGGAAAATCCCGTTTGCGTTTCTTGCTTGGCACCAGGTCCGAGCCCGTCACCGCTGTGTCCTTTCCTGGGGGAGGGACCCACGCACGTCTGTCCCACGTGTGGGCTGTGCTCCGTGCTTCCCTGCGGCCTCGGCGGGTCCTGGCGGCACAGCACGTGGGGGCTGGGCGGCTCGCGGCTCGGCTCCAGCCTCGGGGGACGTGCCCTTGTGCTGGTGTCAGCCTCAGCGCCTGTGGCTGGGGGCAGCGGATCAGTGCCACATCCGAGCTGCCCCTTCACGAAACCACGTTATGTGGTTTGTGTCCTTCTCTTTCTCAAGATCAGGAGGCTGTTTATTTTATTTTTTCTGAAAGTTTGGAGTGGCCAGTATGTGGTGGTCCTTTATGATTCTTCTCTTATTCTCAGATCAGACTTTTAAAACTCACTTCCTTGACAGTTATTCACACGCGAAGCCACGTGACTTCAGGCACCATATGAGACGTAAGAGCCTTTTCACTCCACGTGTCAATAGCCACAGAGGCTCTGATGACAGAAAGAACAGCTCTTTCATAATGAGAGCTCTGTTTTCTTATTCCGTGGGGTTGTGCAGACCAACTTTTCATTTCCTTTCACAGAGTTTTCAATACATCAGTTCAGTTCAGTCGCCCAGTCGTGTCCAACTTTGCGACCCCATGAAGTGCAGCATGCCAGGCTTTCCTGTCCATCACCAAGTCCTAGAGCTTGCCTTCAATACGTATAACTTTTGAAAGAGGACTTTCCTTGATCGGTCCCCTACCTTTTTCTCTCCCCTAAAATATGAAGCGTTGGAATAGCTGAACAGCGAGAGAGTTAATCCACAGTTGACTCGTGGTCGGTCCTGTGTCCTTGGTTACTCTGCATTCGTGATCAGCAGTCACAGACGGAGCGATATCGTGGTGTTTCCCATTGAGAGCACCCATGTGCGGGGCACCCGTGCAGAGCAGACCTGCCCCGTTCAGGTTGGCTGTACACTCGGTTAAGTCTCAGAAGGCATTGGTTTGCTTCTCCTCTGAATCTTCGCTGAGTGCTCTCTTGTATGTTTTTGAATAGCCGACCCTGTGGAAAATGATCTGTTAATGTTGATGGGAGACACTGTTGCCCCTGAAACCTTTGGGCCCTTGTGTAAGGGTGGGTGTGGCGCCAGGCACAGGGTGGGGACGGCTGACCGTGTCTGTGGCTGACTCTGCAGCTGAGGAGTACCTGTCCTTTGCTTTTGAGCACTGCCATCGTTCCAGCCAGAAGAACAAAAGAATGGTCCTCATTTACCTGCTTCCTGTGAAGATGCTCCTGGTAAGTGGTCTGTCCAGCTCTCTGGGGGCCTGTCCCCTACAAGGAGTGCGTAGTCATTTCACAGCGTAGCCCATGTGTGGTGGGTCTCGCACAGAGCCACATGTGAGAGCACCCCCAGAATAGAGGAGGAACAAGCCTCAGGTGTGACCCGAACCACTGTCTCCGTGACTGACATTTCCAGATCCTTCTGGAAAGACTTGACTGGTTTTGTTTCCTTTTTCCTACGATTACCTCACTCAAAGGTTTAACATACGTGAGACAGGTAAAATACGCATGTTATGTCTGTTACTCCTGAAAACCTAGAATAATAGAGCTGGATTAACCAAGAGAGAGAAGGTCATTCCAGCCTGTCTGGGTGTCTCACTTGCTCACTGAAGGTTGTTTTGGTATTTGTATAAAAAAAAGGCACGTAACTCGCAAGTGAACTGACTAGCAGTGACAGAGCCCCCTTCCTCGGCTCAAGTCCCTAAAACTACCGAAGCAGCAGGCGCGGCGGAAGCTCGCCCAGCTCAGACAGCGCGTGGTGGGAGGGGAGGGTGCACAGCCCTCCCCAGGGCTCACCGACTTCGTGGAACAGCCAGTCTCGGGCTTTCGGCTCGTTGTTCTGGAAGCTGGGTCTGAATCCCTAAGTCCTAGCCTGGTGTTCCCGCAGGGGCCACTGCTCTGTGATCGCGAACAAGAAGGTCGAGGTCAGGGTCACAGGTCACTGTCGGCAGAGCTGCGTTGGTCCAGGTGTTCTGATGTCTGGACCGGCGTTTGTTTGTTTCCAGTTGACTAGGAAGCATTTTTTGTTCAGTTACTTTGGAAGAAAGTCTGAGAAACACAGGTTAAAAGTTTTTAAAACTTGGTAAGGGTTTTATCAAAGACAGTTCTGTTAAAAATGAGAAGGTTCTTACTCTGGAAAATTACTCTGTCTCAGGGCCACATGCCAACCATTGAGCTTCTGAGGAAGTACCATCTCATGCAGTTTGCGGAGGTGACCCGAGCTGTGAGGTAGTTTCTTCTCTTTCCCTGGGGACCGCTTAGAATATAAAGTCTGTGCGGAGGCCCGCGTGTTGCGAGGGAACTAATGGGGTCCTGTCTCCTGTCCTGGGCGGTGCCCTGCCTGCGTCTGCACGTCTCTGTGGCCCAGCGAAGGGAACCTCCTCCTTCTGAACGAGGCCCTGGCCGCGCATGAGACCTTCTTCATCCGCTGCGGCATCTTCCTCATCCTCGAGAAGCTGAAGATCATCACCTACAGGAATCTCTTTAAGAAAGTGTGAGCACAGCCTTCCTTCCTGATTCCGTGGGATGAAGTTGATCTGCAGCCCTGGGCCTTGGTGCTGGTGCTGTCCAGGGGGAGGGCACAGGGTCCAGATGAGGGAGGGGTGGCCCAGGGCCCAGGCGAGGGCGCACCCAGGTGAAGGAGCGCACAGTTCCTGGTGAGGGAGCACGCAGGTGAGGCTGAGGGAGTGGGGGCAGAAGCTCGGGCTGTGTGAAGAGAGGACTCTGGCAGGAGTTCTGACACCAGCCCTGAGCAAGCACCTACACGATGGTCAGAGCGTGGCACTGCTGCCTGTCTCCGTTACTCCTGGCCCGCTGACCCTCCCGCCTCTCCTGTGCGTTCCGTTACTCCCGACCCGCTGACCCTCCCGCCTCTCCTGTGCGTTCCGTTACTCCCGACCCGCTGACCCTCCCGCCTCTCCTGTGCGTTCCGTTACTCCCGGCCCGCTGACCCTCCCGCCTCTCCTGTGCGTTCCGTTACTCCCGGCCCGCTGACCCTCCCGCCTCTCCTGTGCGTTCCGTTACTCCCGGCCCGCTGACCCTCCCGCCTCTCCTGTGCGTTCCGTTACTCCCGGCCCGCTGACCCTCCCGCCTCTCCTGTGCGTCCGTTACTCCCGACCTGCTGACCCTCCCGCCTCTCCTGTGCGTCAGGGAGTTGTTCGTCTCTTTGTGGAACTCGGAAGTGGGCTCTTGTCCGAGGCCTGGTCGCAGCAGGATCTCGGTCAGACTTCTGGTCCAGGTTAGCAAGGCCCGCAGGTCATCAGACCCCTGACAGTCCCGTCAGGCGCATCCCCACTTGAGCGGTGTTGAAATGTGAGAATGGAAGCATCTGAGATTCAAGGAAATACTCAGTCAAGTGTGCTTGTATTGGTGGCTCTTTAAATGGGAAAGTCAGTTACACCCGGAAGCTTTGTTTTCTGAGGCTCCTGGCGGGCGGGAGATGCTGTGTTCCTGAGCAGAAGTTCTCCTGCCCACTTGCTCCTTGTGTCCCGCCAGCAACAGCCTGAGCTCTGCCTCTTCCAGATACTTGCTGCTCAAGACCCACCAGCTGTCCCTGGACGCATTCCTGGTGGCCTTGAAGTTCATGCAGGTGGAGGACGTGGACATCGCTGAGGTCCAGTGCATCCTGGCCAACCTCATCTACATGGTGTGTGGGCTCCGTCCAGGCTGGGGGATCTGGTACCCGCCGTGTCCCCAGAGGCCATGGTGGGGCTGGTGTGTGTGTGTGTGTGTGTGTGTGTGTGTACACGCTCGTTGTCCTCTCAGCGAGCTGACCGCACCATAGCTGGGGCGGTGGGGGTGGGGGGTGCTGTGCCCCGGCTCCAGTTCATTCACCCTGACAGCCTTGACCTTCAGAGTCATAAGCCCCCGTCTCTCCCGTCCCCCAGGGTCACATCAAAGGCTATATCTCACACCAGCACCAGAAGCTGGTTGTCAGCAAGCAGAACCCTTTCCCCCCGCTGTCCACGGTGTGCTGACGGCCCGGCCCGAGGACAGAGCAGGCTGATCCTGGTCCTCCTCCTGCCCGGAGCGCGTGCTCTGCAGCGGAGCCTCTTGGGTCTTGTCCCGGGAATGATGTTGCTGGCATCTCGGCTGATGAGCGTCCCGTCACCAAGGCCTGGGACTCGCCCTCAGTGCTGCTGCCTCAGCTGGCCGGGCTGCTGGTGACACCCCCCGAAGGCCACTCCATCTCCCAGGCAGCTGCTGTTTACTTCTCAAGAGGACTGTTTGTGAAGGCGTCTTTGTAATTGTTTCTATTAAAAGTGTTTATACAGATGGCGTATTCTTTATTGTATTATCCAGGATACATTTAATTTTATGTTAAATTTGAAACTTTGTGTGATCAAAATGTTTGGTTAATTTAATATTTCTTTTTACAAGCTGAATTTGATTTAAATTTTCCAGGTACTATAGCTATTTTTTTTTTCAGATTACACACGTTTCCTCTGTTTATGCAAAACTTACTAAAGAAGAAAACTTCATGGACTAGAATGGCTCATCTTTGCAAAGGTGCCGAGTGTGGAGGGGGCTGTGGCCTTTGTGTGGAGAGGGGCCACTGTGGGACACAGACCCCCGTCCCTGAGGCCTGCCCGAGGCCTGCTGTCTGTGCCCCCGCGTCTGCCCCTCCAGAAGCCAGACCGCGCATCCCGGTTTGCTCTGAAGTCTGCAGCGTGTCCTCGGCTTCTCCATGCAGCCCGTCTGGCCCATCTGGAGGGCTCTTCGGTGCTGTGTGACCCACCCTGAAGGCGTGTCAGCTCCGGGCTCTCACCTGGTGTTTGGTGGCCTCTCCAGGCTGATGGAGCCAGGTTCCAAGAGCAAGGACCCCAAAGAACCAAGTGGAGCTGGATCCACTCTGAGCCGGTCTCCTGAGTCACAGTGTCACCTCCGCCCTGGGCATGTCCAGACTCGGGTGTGGGGATGGGGCGTGCTGGGGACGGCCTGCCGCCGGTGTCTGGCCACCAGCCTCCCCGGTCCCACCAGTCCCCTGAGCAGGAGAGCATGGCCTGGGGGAGGCGCAGACGCTGGGCTGGGACAGTAGCTCCGTGTTTTCTGATGTGCTGTCCTCACAGCATCCCTGCTCCTCAGAGTCGGGAGCAGCCTCCAGCATGGATGAGAGCCGCGTCCTACCTGTAGGGGGACCCTGGACTTCTGTGAATGTGCCTGCATCTCGTAGTATGGAAAGCTGGGTGTTCTCCACACTCGCAGGTACTTTCTTGACCAGTAAGTAGTGACACTGAAAACCAAGGAGTTCCAACAAACGATAACATGAGGTCAGCGTCGTACTTGGCAAAACGATGAAAGAAACAACCTCAGGCATGTGTGTGCTGCGTTCCCACCGGTCTGGAAGCCCGTGCAGAGTGTTGGCCTGGCCTTGAGAACACTGATGCCAAAGAAGCAGACAGTCTCTGCCGTCTAATCACATTCCCTTTTCTCGAGTTTTATTGTTTTGATTTGCTTGCCTCACCTGATTTGTAACCATTTTATCAGGTTAACACGTGGTGGATGAGCAGCTTCCATTCTGTGTCTCAGCTGCCCTGCAGGCCTGCAGTGTTCTCAGCAGTGGACTTTGTGTTTAGTGGAAGTGAAAATGTTAGTCCCTCAGTCGTGTCTGACTCTCTGTGACCCCATAGACTGTAGCCCGCCAGGCTCCTCTGTCCATGAAATTCTCCAGGCAAGAGTACTTGAGTGGGTAGCCATTCCTTTCTCCAGGGAATCTCCCCGACCCAGGTCTCCTGTACCGCAGGCAGATTCTTCACCGTCTGAGCCACCAGGAAGCACAGCCCGTAAATGCTGCAGGGAGAGGCCTGTGTCTGCCCGCGCTGTTTGCCATGATTTCCAGATAGGGTTTCTCCTCCAGCAGATACAGATTGTATGGCAAACTAGTGTCAGCAGCAAGACTGCAGACATTTTTGCAGGATTCATCATGAACTCATTACCAAATTCAGACTTAAATTGAAGAAAGTAGGGAAAACCACTAGACCATTCAGGTATGACCTAAATCAAATCCCTTATGATTATACAGTGGAAGTGAGAAATAGATTTAAGAGACTAGATCTGATAGAGTGCCTGATGAACTATGGAATGAGGTTCGTGACATTGTACAGGAGACAGGGATCAAGACCATCCCCATGGAAAAGAAATGCAAAAAAGCAAAATGGCTGTCTGGGGAGGCCTTACAAATAGCTGTGAAAAGAAGAGAAGTGAAAAGCAAAGGAGAAAAGGAAAGATATAAGCATCTGAGTGCAGAGTTCCAAAGAATAGCAAGAAGAGATAAGAAAGCCTTCCTCAGCGATCAATGCAAAGAAATAGAGGAAAACAACAGAATAGGAAAGACTAGAGATCTCTTCAAGAAAATTAGAGATACCAAGGGAAAATTTCATGCAAAGATGGGCTCCATAAAGGACAGAAATGGTATGGACCTAACAGAAGCAGAAGATATTAAGAAGAGATGGCAAGAATACACAGAAGAACTGTACAAAAAAGATCTTCACAACCCAGATAATCACGATGGTGTGATCACTCATCTAGAGCCAGACATCCTGGAATAGTGAAGTCAAGTGGGCCTTAGAAAGCATCACTATGAACAAAGCTAGTGGAAGTGATGGAATTCCAGTTGAGCTATTTCAAATTCTGAAAGATGATGCTGTGAAAGTGCTGCACTCAATATGCCAGCAAATTTGGAAAACTCAGCAGTGGCCACAGGACTGGAAAAGGTCAGTTTTCATTCCAATCCCAAAGAAAGGCAGTGCCAAAGAAGGCTCAAACTACCGCACAATGGCACGCATCTCACATGCTAGTAAAGTAATGCTCAAAATTCTCCAAGCCAGGCTTCAGCAATATGTGAACCGTGAACTTCCTGATGTTCAAGCTGGTTTTAGAAAAGGCAGAGGAACCACAGATCAAATTGCCAACATCTGCTGGATCATGGAAAAAGCAAAAGAGTTCCAGAAAAACATCTATTTCTGCTTTATTGACTATGTCAAAGCCTTTGACTGTGTGGATCACAATAAACTGTGGAAAATTCTGAAAGAGATGGGAATACCAGACCACCTGACCTGCCTCTTGAGAAATCTGTATGCAGGTCAAGAAGCAACAGTTAGAACTGGACATGGAACAACAGACTGGTTCCAAATAGGAAAAGGAGTACGCCAAGGCTGTATATTGTCACCCTGCTTATTTAACTTCTATGCAGAGTACATCATGAGAAACGCTGGACTGGAAGAAACACAAGCTGGAATCAAGATTGCCGGGAGAAATATCAATAACCTCAGATACGCAGATGACACCACCCTTATGGCAGAAAGTGAAGAGGAACTAAAAAGGCTCTTGATGAAAGTGAAAGTGGAGAGTGAAAAAGTTGGCTTAAAGCTCAACATTTAGAAAACGAAGATCATGGCATCCGTCCCATCACTTCATGGGAAATAGATGGGGAAACAGTGAAAACAGTGTCAGACTTTATTTTTGGGGGCTCCAAAATCACTGCAGATGGTGACTGCAGCCATGAAATTAAAAGACGCTTACTCCTTGGAAGGAAAGTTATGACCAACCTAGATAGCATATTCAAAAGCAGAGACATTACTTTGCCAACAAAGGTCCATCTAGTCAAGGCTGTGGTTTTTCCTGTGGTCATTGTATGGATGTGAGAGTTGGACTGTGAAGAAGGCTGAGTGCTGAAGAATTGATGCTTTTGAACTGTGGTGTTGGAGAAGACTCTTGAGAGTCCCTTGGACTGCAAGGAGATCCAACCAGTCCATTGTGAAGGAGATCAGCCCTGGGATTTCTTTGGAAGAAATGATGCTAAAGCTGAAACTCCAGTACTTTGGCCACCTCATGCGAAGAGCTGACTCATTGGAAAAGACTGAGGCTGGGAGGGATTGGGGACAGGAGGAGAAGGGGACGACAGAGGATGAGATGGCTGGATGGCATCATCGACTAGATGGACATGAGTTTGAGTGAACTCCAGGAGTTGGTGATGGACAGGGAGGCCTGGCGTGCTGTGATTCATGGGGTCGAAAAGAGTCGGACACGACTGAGCGACTGAACTGAACTGATTGATGTAAAACCACAGCTCTCCTTTGCTAGATTTCAAACCCTGGGCAGCTGATGGCCTTAGTTGGAAGAGAATATCAGTGTACTTTGGGAGTTTAAACACAATCCAGATTTTTAAGTCTAACAATTCAAAAACACTTTCTTTCATTTCTGATATTACACTTTAACCCCAGAATTAACTTTTTTTGGCCAGTCTGCAGATGCACTGGCCCATTTCTCTGAAAGGACCTTGGCAAAAACAAAGGAAGGCAATGGAGGAACAGTAGACTGAAATCCTACCGATTTTCCTGTCAGAAGAATGTATACATCACAGTTGAACCCTTAAAACAATCCCCCCTTCCCCAGCAGTGGGTCCGGGTGTGCATGAGCCTCTGGATCCCACCTGGCCTCAAGGTCCCACCCTGGCGTCCACGGAGCTCAGCCGTGAGGGCCCCTCCATCCTCGGTGAGCCAGACACCTCCTGGCTTAGATATGGTGGCGGAAGTACACAGCACCGGGCTCTTGCAGTCGCTTGGCGGCTCCTGTCTGTGGGGGAGGGCTGCTGCAGTCTGGGTGGGACTCCCTGGTGTGGACACTGCAGGTTCAGGGCCGCTCCGCCCTCTTGGGGCCGGTGGACCCTCCACGCAGAACTGCTTGCCTGCTCCAGCCCCCGACGTGGGCCGTGCACAGGCCCTAGTTCGCCTTCCTTCCCTGCGCTGCCGGGTCCCTAAGCTCCACACCCCCGCCCCCCGCCCCCAGCCCCCAGTACAGCTGGGAGGTCGCTGTGCAACTACCCCCGCACCCCCCCCAACCCAGAGTCGATGCTGTTGGATTGAACGCCGGTTCCCCAGCAGGTTCAGGAAAGCGCTGTTCGGGCTCCACTTTTATTGTTGGACGCGCCTTCCTCCTTCCTGGGGGCTCAGTTCAGACGAGGGGTCCCGGAGGAAGGGCTGTCGGCGCCCACCGCCCACCGCGGTCACCCGGCACCGGTTCCCCGTCACGCCCCTGACCCCGGTCACCTCTCGGACTGGCTCGGCTCGGCTGCTGAGTGACTTGGCGGAGCCAGAGCGCGTATCTGGGGACCTTGATGAGCAGCAGCGGCCCGGGCCGCTCGGGGGGCGCGGCGCCCAGCAGGCCGGTGAGGAACCAGGCGCCCCGGTGCTCCCGGACCACCGCGCCGCCCGCCACCCACCGCGCCGCGCCGGCCGCCGCGCCCCGCTCGCAGCTGGTCCGCGTGGTCACCGTGGCATTGAGGGCCCGGCCGCACTCCGCAGGCTCCACGTGCGTGACCCGCAGCCGCAGGGGCACCATCTCGCGGCCGCGGAGGGTCCAGCCGCCGAGGACGCCCGGCTGCGGTAGGAGGACGCTATCGGCGAAGTCCGCGTCGGCCGTGCAGACGGGCCGCCCGGCGTCCGGGCAGCGCACGGGCCGCGCCAGGTCCAGCAGGGCCACGTCGTTGTGCCCGGTGTCCGCCTCGAACCTCGTGTGCACGTGGACGCCCCTCACGTGCAGCCGGAAGTGGGACCCTGGAAGGAGGCAGGGGCGGGGCTCAGGGCGACTCGGCCCGCCTCCCCCGCGTTCCCGCCCGCCCTGCGCCGTCGCTGCGCCTTCTGCCCAGGGACCGGAGCGCCCCAGCGGGGGCCTCTCCCACACTCTTCTCTGCAAAACCAAGTGAGGCGTCCTGGGGGCGCGGCGGGGGCTCAGTAAGGGCAGGCTGAACAGGTCAGAAGAAATTAGGAAGAACCTCTGGGAGTGAATCAGACTTGCCTGTTCAGGAGTCATTTTCTAGGCTGATGGGCTGGTGACTGAAAAATGTCTGAGGAAGGAGGGCAAAAATGCATTCAATATTGGCGGGTCCTAGGGAGCACTGTGGAGCAGTTCACAACACAGCCTCGGCGCAAGGACGGAGGTCTGACTGCTGCACTTCAGTGTCAAACCAAGTGCCCCAGTCCTCGGCTGTCAGGTTCCGCATTGCCGGCGTGCTGTGCCCAGAATTCCGCTAGCTAGTCCCCGTTGCTTTGCCTGTATGAGTGATCTCACCAGAGGGAAGCTAAACCGAGTCTGTATTTCATTAGAAGCAAGAATTCTAGATTAAAGGAATTCTTTTTATTTCTACACAGGATAGTTTTGTTTCCGGTGCCATCTTATAAAACCGAATGACAAAGTACTCACTTGTTTTCACACTAATGTTTGCGTACAATAGTGAGCATGTTGCTGTTGTCAGCACAAAGTTGTCCTGTATTAGAACACCCCCGCAGAAGTCTTTTCCTTCGGAATTTGTTAGTTTTACCTTTAAAAACCAAAACAGACAAGAAAGAGTTAGCCTGCCTTTGCAGCATTTGGGGCAGCACAGTGTTGTGGTTGAGATTGTGGGGCGCACACCCTCCAGCCAGCCCAGCGCACCCCCCATTACTGAGGCCCCCTCGGCGCGCGGAGGGTCGGTGGGGGCGAGAAGGGGAGAGGTGAGCGACGGATGCGCGGGGTTGGGGGCGGGCAGTCAGCAAAGGTACAGTTCCGGGGAGACCAAGCCCCACCCCCGGCTCGCCCCTCACTTGAGCTCCCCTCCCTTGACCCTTCCAGTCCTGGTGGTCACTGAGCTGTGGCTGTCGCTTGGCCAGGCCTCCACACAGCGGCCACGTGCTTCCACCTGGCTGGACCCGCGTGTAAGCGTCAGGTGAGGGAGACGCGTTCGGCACCTGCACACAAGTGCGCACGCGCACGTCCAGGGGGCCGAGCGCAGCCCGGTTGCTAGAGCAACCCGTAAAGCTTTCTGTCAAGTGATGGTCGCTATGGTTACTGAGCACTTGCGATCCACTGGTCCAAGCCAGGATGAGCTGCAAGTGAGAAATGCTGTACACTACACGTCCGAGAGCCAAGGCTTAGGTAGAAAGAGGAAGCGTACATATCCCAGCTTTTAAACTATTCGTTGCGTGTTGAAATGATATGTAGACGTATTGAGGTAAGTAAAGCACATCATCAGAATTAATTTCACCCGCTTTCTATGCACGTGGCTGCTAGAAAATTTAAGTCAGTTCTGTGGCCAACGTGGTGTTTCTCTTGACAGGGCTAAGGAAGAATGGGGTGATCTGTATTAGAGGCCTGGGATGCAAGGAAAACGCAAAATGTAGGTAAAACCAAACCCACCTTGGTGGTATTACTAAAAATAGTGCTTATTTTGCGGAGTTACTAGAAAAGCAAGAAAAGAATAAAATACTGGTCAAAGTAGCAGATGAGCGTAAAAGAAAGTGCTTGAAATAGTTTGGGAGAAGGGTCAACATGACTTCGTGTGTTGCTAAGTTAAAACATAAGACACTGAAGCTGTGAGTTCAGCATGAGAAAGTTCTTTGAAGTGCAATTTGGAGGTTGTAGATAGTTCACCTAAATCAAAGAAAGGACAGATGACAGACGGGTGAAACATAACAAAAGATTAAAATGTGTTTCTGTTACCTGCCACGGGAAAGGCAGAAGGTTCTGCTGGCTTCCCTGGGGCCTCTGGCAGCACTCAGGACCGAGGGTTCCACACGCACACCTGTCTTCATTGTGGTGGCCACACGGAAAGAAAGGTCAGTGCCTCCCAGGGCAGGCAGTGGGGTGACCGTGGTGCTGACCCAGCCTGCTCTGTGGTGCCCATTAGGTTGAGATACTTCGTGTATATGATGGGATTCCATACCTGCTCTCAGAGATGGTGGGGATGGGGGGCGGGTAGGGGAGCCTGGCGGGGGCTGGGAAGCCCCCTTCCCTGGCCCTGACCAGCCACAGCAGGGGAAGTGGGCTTTCAGAGTCGCTGCAGAGGAAGGCCCGGGGGGAGGCTCACCGTGGGGGAGGCAGGACCTGCGGTCTTGTCCCAGCTTGTGGCCCCTTGCACAGCTGCACGTGTAGGACTCTGGTCCCGGGTAGCAGAAGTGCTGACACCCGTCCAGCCTCAGGGGGTGACATTCGCTTTCAGCTAAAAGGAGAAGAAGGGGAAAGCAGAAATATTACCCTGGAAACAGCCATTCTGAAGTACCCTTTTTAGTCCATCCTAAAGGAAATCAGTCCTGAATGTTCATTGGAAAGACTGATGCTGAAGCTGAAACTCCAATACTTTGGCCACCTGATGCGAAGAACTGACTCATCTGAAAAGACCCTGATGCTGGGAAAGATTGAAGGTGGGAGAAGGGGACAACAGAGGATGAGATGGTTGGATGGCATCACCGACTCAACGGATGTGTTTGAGCAAGCTCCGGGAGTTGGTGATGGACAGGGAGGCCTGGCGTGCTGCAGTCCATGGGGTCGAAAGAATCGGACACGACTGAGCAACTGAACTGAACTGAACAACTATCCTTGAGCGTGGGGCTCTGGCTTTTCATTCCAAACGTGCTCATGTGAGCGCTTCCATTCAGTTTCAGGAACGAACGGAGGTGGAGCCCGCCGTGCCCCTCACGAGGATCCTCGTGGCCCCTCTGTGGGCTCCCTTCCCGCCATGGCAGCCAGACTTCTTAAGGGGCTTCTTCAAGGCGGGGGTCGGGACGGGGAGGGGACGTGTGTGGGGTGAAGCTGGGAACCCTGCCCTGCGCGCTGTACTTGGGATCTCCTCCCAGCACCGGGTTGAGCTCTCAGGGAGGCCGGTGGAGCAGAACGCCGGCAGGTTCCGTGTTAACATCGAGGACAGAGTTCACTTCTGCATGGAGGGGTCTCTGGCTGCTTTGACCCCCGCTCCCCGCCACCCCAACCCGCAACGTTTAAGGGACACCAGGTGATGAAGCTGAGAACGGTCTCGCACCCACGACCCAGGAGTCGGGCCCTTGGGGGAGGAGCGGGGGTCCCGGGAAGGGGCAGGGGTCCCAGAGAGGGGCGGGGGTCCCGGGGGAAGGGTGGGGGTCCCAGGGAAGGGCTGGGGGTCCAGGGAAAGGAGCCCCAGGGCGGGGTCCGGGGGAGGGGCGAGGCTCACCGAAGGCACAGTTGGGGCCCTCGTAGCCCGGCGCGCAGGTGCAGGCGTAGCCGCGGATGCTGTCCTGGCAGGACCCGTTGTTGAGGCAAGGCTGGGAGGCACACGGGGAGCCACCTGCGGAGAGGACTCCCCTCGTGGGTGACCCCCTGACGCCCCCGACTCAGTCGGCCCACCTGCCCCTCTAGGACCCATGTCCTTGCTGAGAGGCCTCCCGGAGACCCCCGGTCACCGTGGTCCCCAAACAGCACCCGCAAGCCTTGCCTTCCGCAGCTTAATCGGCTTCTGGCCATCAGCACAAGGCCTACGGGAGCTGGGGGAGGGGGTGAGCTTCCCTCTCATCCCACGGATGGGAGCCCTTCCTTTGGGTCAAGGTCCAGGGGCCCAAGGCTGGGCACTGGGAATCCTCTGGCCTCGAGTTCTCAGCCCTGGAGAGCGGGGTTGATGCTTCCTCCCATCAAAGCAAAAAGCAGAGGAGGCGGCGAGCCGGGTGCAGGAGACACTCACCCATGTATGTCCTCCAGAATTCATCCTGTCCGAGGGAACATAAGGGTGTTAGAAATCAAACACCTGTTCCTCCACCTTCTCCTGTGGCTGAGCTTGAAGGTAAGAAAATGCTGACTCTGCTCACTTAGTAGGTAAATGCTGGTTGAAACGAGAATATGAAATTCTCTACATCTACTTCACTTAAGTGAAGAGAAGTCGCTTAGTCGTGTCCGACTCTTTGTGACCCCATGGACTGTAGTCTGGCAGGGTCTTCCATCCATGGGATTCTCTAAGCAAGGGATTGAACCCAGGATTGAACCCGGGTCGCCCGCTTTGCAGGCAGACTCTTTAACCAGCTGAGCCACCCGGGAAGCTACAGCTACTTAATGCCCTCTTTAATATATGTTCTGGGCTTGTCAGGTGGCTCAGTGGTAAAGAATCCACCTGCAGTGCAGGAGATGTGGGTTTAATCCCTGGGTCAGGAAGATCCTCTGGAGGAGAGCATGGCAACCCACTCCAGTATTCTTGCTGGGAAATCCCGTGGACAGAGGAGCCTGGTGGGCTGCAGTCCATCGAGTCGCAAGAGTCGGACAGGACTGAGCGACTGAACATCCACTGCAGCGTGTGCTCCACGAGCTGCTTGGTGTGGATTTGCTGCGACCTTTGGGGAAGGGAAAGTGTCAGTAGCTGAGACGCAGCGCAGACCCCACGGCTCCCCGGGCACCTCTCACCCAGGTGGTCTCCAGGGCCCCACTCCGCAAGTGCCGGATGCAGGTGTGAGAAATTCCCACCGCTTTTTCTGTTTTATAAGCCAATTCAGCAATGATGGAAATTTGCAAATTGCGTATAGGAGGTGTTGTTTTCAGGCAGGGAATCTAAAGGTAGGAGACTACTCAGACTTAAAGCCTGGAGGTAAGCGGATGAGCAGGCCGCACACCATCCCTGGCTTCCAACAGCTCAAGTGCGCTTGCAGCCTCAGGGGGCGAGCCCAGCTTTCCCTTCACCAGGAAGTTTTCATTTCTCCCAGTTCTATGAAAGATAGTCTATTTGAGAGGAGTTTTCTTATACATGGGCATCTGAGAAAATATATTTTAAAGCAGTTAAAAAATATATTAGAGAGAGGCTTCCCTGGTCCCATGGTAAAGAGTCTGCCTGCCAATGCAAAGGACACAGGTCCCATCCCTGGCCCAGGAAGATTCCACGCGCCTCGGAGCACCTAAGCCCACGTGCCCAGCGACTGAGCCAGCACTCTAGCACCCTCAGGCCACAACTGCTGAGTCCACGAGCCCAGAGCTGTGCTCCTCAAGAGGAGCCGCTGCGATGAGAAGCCTGAGCACAGCAAGGGAGAGGGGGCCCACCTGCCACAAGAGAGAACTTCACTGCAGCCGTGAAGACCCGCCACAGCCGAAAATGAATGAATAAATAAATAGACCTTAAAATATATGTGGTGGTGGTTTGATCGCTAAGTTGTGTCCGACTCTGTGACCCCATGGACTGTAGCCCGCCAGTCTCCTCTGTCCATGGGATTCTCCACACCAGAATACTGGAGTGGGTTGCCTTTTCCCCTGGGATCTTTGCAACCCAGGAATCAAACCCAGGTCTCCTGCACTGTAGGCAGATTCTTTACTGAGCTATGAGGGAAGCCCCCTAAAATATATATATGTGTGTGTGTGTGTGTGTGTGTGTGTGTGCGTGTGTACTCAAGAAACAGGTCAACATTTGTTCAGAATCAACTTTAAATATTGCTGCCTTGATATGTAAAGCATATTACATGTTTTGCTGTTCTGAGAATTTACGCACAAAAACGCAGCCCCTCTGTCTGCCCCTGGCAAGCCTCTGGGTAACCGAGACGGGCGAGGTCCTGGCCGTGGTCTTAGTGTACTGTCGTCGCTTCTGATCCAAGGTGCTGATCATGAGAGGTGTTCTTACTGTGGAGGCATCCTAAGGAGGACTTTTGTGTTGTTGTTGGTACACTGAAACCATCTCGTCTCTATTAAAAATACTAAATTCTGTGAGTCCTGACAGGCTGAGCGAACTCTGTGAGGAGTCCTGCTGCTCGGGGTGCTAGCTTGCTGAATCCGAGGGGAGAGTTTAGGGACTTTAGGGGGACTGAGCTGCCCTCGGGGTCCCCCACTGACAGGCTGGGGAAAGTGAACTCCCTGCAGTGTCCGATTCCTCGTCTGTACACTGGGTTAGATCAACCTCCCACGTAGGTGAGTAGGTTCCTTAATTGAGTCTCTCTTGGAGAACACGCCCCCCCCCCCTCCGAGGCAGCAAGTCATGGGAAAGCAGGAGAGTGTGCGGCGGGGATACGCACGGTGGGCTCGTCGTCTTCAAACACTTCTCTCGCCTCCTCGTAGACGCAGATCTCCTCCCAGCACTCCTTCTCTAAATGCCCCTCAAAGAGCTCTTCCAGGAGGTAGGAGCCGGCTCGCCTCCACCTGGACAGAAGCTCGTGCGCTTTCGATGCAGGAAGAAAGACTGCAGGGCAAGATGGGAGTGCAGGTGCCTCAGCGAGTGGGGCTGAGGCCCGGGGGCCAGGCTCCGGGCGACGGGCATGCAGACCCACGAGTGGCCCGTTCCTCCTGCTCCTGACGACACTGGGACCCAGCCCTCCACGTGCAGCCGGGTAAGCAGGACAGAGCTTAGAACAGGAGGGCAGGAGCCCTAGAGGACGGGATGGAGAGCAGGCTGTGTCCTCCGGGCATCCTCTGCCAGGACGAGGGCCCTCCACTTCTAGCTGGCCACACGGCTGCCTGGCCAGACTCTCCTGGTGCTAAAGGAGGCTGAGTGACCGAACGCTGGCCACCAAGATGCACACAGAAGGCCCAGGCTGCAGCTCCTGGGAAGCTTCTTGAAAAAAGACAACTGGTGCGGCCCTTGGCCATTGCTTTCTCCCTCCCCTCATCCTGCTGCCTGGGACACAGATGTGATGGCTGGAGCTCTAAGCACCATTCTGAAATATGGGGACCAGGGCCACGTCAGGGAGGACTGTGTGGAACCTTCTTATAAGGACTGTGGTCATTGGATTAGGGCTTCTCTGGTGGCTCAGCTGGTAAAAAATCTGCCTGCAATGTGGGAGACCTGGGTTCGATCCCTGGGTTGGGAAGATCCCCTGGAGAAGGGAACAGCTACCCACTCCGGTATTCTGGCCTGGAGAATTCCATGGACCGTATAGTCCATGGGGTCGCAGAGAGTAGGACACGACTGAGCAACTTTCACGTTCACTAATTGAGGATGATGTGCAAAGACCCTATTCCAACTAAAGGTCACACTCCGAGGTTCTGAGAGAACGTGCAGTTTAGGGGCCACTGCATGGATGGCGTCCACAGGTGAGGAGGTGCTTTGGGGCGCGATGTCCTGCCTCCCCGACGGTCTTCAGCCGAACGTTTTCAGCATCAGTGAGGTAGTTCTCCTGAATCAGTCATTACCATTTTAGCTGTGGAATAGCACCTTTCCAATTCGCCTTCTTCTGTCCTTACTTGTTGGCATTCTGCTGTGAAGGAGAACTCTTCTCCAAATGCTTTGTGTTGATTCGTTTGTTTAATGGATTTTAGAGTGAATATACCTTAAAGTGAATACTTTATTTTCACTTTACATTTAATGGATTTTATATATTAAAATCCGTACTTACTGGGTTTTAAAGTGAATAGTCAAGCGAATACACTTCCATTCCAGAAGTCCTCTCCGATTCCTTTTCACGTTGTCTGAGCACCGTGGTGTCTCTTGTTTCCTCCTCATGTCTTTATTGCACGTCTCCTGTGTTCTCTGCCTGGTAGCAAGGTTTTCGTGGGTCTGATTCTATTCTTCCCGCAGGTTCACGGCTGTCTTGTTTCCTGATGTGTTGGTGGTTTCCTTTTACCATGTTTGGCCCGCGGGTTTAGACAAGAGCCCCATTTGAGAAAGACCACGTCTCTGCCATCGAGGCGGACGGGACACGAGATTACCGCTGTTTCCAGACCCTGGGCCGACAGCAGTGACTGAATCTCGGGAGGAGGTTCTCTACCAGTGGCCCTGTCCCCTCGGGGACTGTGTCTCTTTCCTCCGAGTGGTGCCAAGGGTGGCCTAGGCTGGGCGGGCGTCTCTTCCTGGGTCCACTCGGGCCGTGAGGAGGTTATGATCATTTTAATAATATACTTATCTAACTGACAGATCCAGAATGCTACTGTTTCAACACACAACGACTGTTAAAAGAAACTAAATTTGCGTTCTGATTTCTGTGCTAAAGCTGTGCAGTCGGGTGTATTTTGAACTCCCAGCAACCTGACTTTGGCCACCAGTTGGGGGAGGAATCATGGCCACATGGGTGGCGGGGGTCCAGGGTCCCCCATCTGCGGTCGCTGGTTTGGGTTCAGAGGTATAGGAAGGTTGGGGTGGGGGGGAAGGGGCCCTGAGCAGGGGCTGCGTGCGGAGGGGCTGGGGTCCCCTTGGGACTCCCCGGAAGCTGTGCCCCATCCTGTCCTGAGCCCCAGACCTGGCGGCTAGCTCTGTCTGAGCCCCTGGGGACCCCAGAGGACATGTTTACTTCCGACATACTCGTCACAAACAGCACTGAGACCAGGAGCTGGGCACAGACCACCCTGGTCCTGCCGGAGCCCCTCGGCTCCCAGAGAAAGCCCCTGAGGGCCCACCCGCTGCCCGAGAGCACCTACCTGTCGGCCAGGCGGCGTGCGGGGCGAGGAGGACGAGGAGCCCAAGGACGGCGAGCGGTGGTGGGACGCAGCCGGCCATGGTCAGCATCGGCCAAAGTCCCCGCCGGCTCCACGCGCAGGGCGGCCGCGTGGGGGCAGGGAGCCCGCCCCGCAGAGAGGCTGCCCTCGGAAGACCCTGCGTCAGCGCGTTCAGGGTCCTGCGTGCAGGCTCCACTCCCGCGTTTCTCTGTTTAAAGCAGAGAGGAGGAAAGACGGAGAAATGGAAGCCCGAGGCAGAGGGACGCGGCGCTGGCTCGTGGGGCGGAAGTGGAGCCGTCAGCCTTCCGGCGAGGGTGGGGGAGGCGTCACCCCTGCCTGGTGCTGGCAATGAGAGCCGGCAGAGCGCAGAGCCCCGGGCTGCCCTGGGAGGAACCCGAACACGGTGGGCGAGCAGACTGCGCCCCCCGGGGAGGGGGCTAAGGCAGACCCTCGGGGCAGGGCCGGTGGCCTCACGGGGTCCACGAGGCCGGGCCGGGCCCGGGTGGGGAGGCCGGGACTGCGGGTCTTCTGTCAAGGGCGGGGGAGCCCACCACTGCCTCCCGGGGAGACCAGCTCCCCTGGGGCGCCAAGTGCCATGTGGGGACACGTGCTGAGAAGCACGCTCAGCGCCGTGAGGGCACCAGCACGCTGACTATCCCAGGGGACAGCAAACGCACAGGGTGGTCAGGGCGGAGCCCTCCCGGGAGCACTGCGTCTGTCCCTCTCAGTCCCCGCCTCCGTCTCTGGGTCTCTCTCTCTCTGGCTGCCGGTCTCTCCTTCTATCCCCGCACGCCCAGGTGTCGGGTTCGGCCTGGTAAGGTCCCTGGCGAGAACCCCACGCACCCCACCCTGCACCCTCTGAGTCTCCCTCAGACTCTCCTGCGGGGTATTTCCCAGGCTGTCCCGTTCTTGGATGCGGGCACCGTGGAGGCCCCGCTGAGCCTGTTCTGGGCGTCGTCTTGGAGGGCACACCCCCACGTGGTGATGACACAGCCTGGGACCAGAGCTACGCTGTCCTGCCTGAAGTTCAGGACGACCTTCCTCGGGGCTCTGGCCCCTGTCGGGGTGGCACAGCGGCTGTCGTGAGGGCCCGTCTAGAATGGAGCCCACCCTGCAGCCCCGAGGGCAGGGGCTGCACCTGCTTCAGGCCAGCCCCAGGGGGCCTCACGTACACCTGTGTGTGCCAGTCCCTGGCTCTGGGCCCCTCCGCACCCCTCTGCGCTCCTGTGTCCCCCCCATGGGACCGCGGGTGCAGTCGAGGGTGCCCCACTCTAGGGAGGGCGGTCAAACCCTGTCCCCCATGTTTCCTCTCTGTCAGCTTCCTGCTCCTCTCCATCCCAGAGGAGACTTCCTCGGAGAGGCCGGGTGGACCGGCTCTCCTGGGGCGCAGGCCTGGCTCGGGTCTACCTTGACACCAGCCTCGTCTCCCTCCAGAGGGAGACGCTCAGACCCGGACGCAGTCCTCCCAGGCCCAGAGTCAGCCCTGTGAGGCCCAGACCATGCTCCCCACAGCGCGGCCCGAGCCCCCACTGACGCTCCGGTTCCTGCAGGGATGGCTTGGCCTGCAGGTGGTGAGGGCCCTCCCTTCCCAGGGGCTAGCCCCCTGCCCGCTAACCTGTGGGCTCGGCCCCAACAGGGGGAGACGCAAGTGTGACGGGAGCCAGGTGTCCCCGAGCCGTCTCGGGACTCTGAACTCCACTGTCCGAGAAACCCGGGTTCACTCTGCCCAGAGGCCCTGCCCCCACCATGCCAGCCTGGCCTCCACCGCCCTCTCTGTGGGGCCTCCCTTTGTGGAGGTCAAGGCGGGACACTTGGGAACAAACCCTCTGGTTTGACCATTTCTGGGAAGCCTGGTCCCACTGATTTTTCCAAACTTGCAATATCTCCTGTTTACAAAACTGTCTGGTGACCCCTGGGGACTCTTGGGATGGAACTTTGGAACTTTGCTTCGTTGGGTTACGCAAAAGGCAAATGGCTCGGGAAACACAACAGGCCCCGCCGAGGTGACCGTGTCTCTGAGAAGCATGTCTGACTTTCCTGACTGTTTGGGTTGAGGGCCTGGAGCTGGTGCAGGTGGGCGGGCTTGGCCTGGGGACGTGACCATTAGAGGAAGGGCCCCCCTCTCGCAGCCCCCCGGCATGCGCCCTGCGTGAAGGGGCCCTGAGGGGCAGCAGGGACTCATCAGAGCCGGGTTAGTGCTCTGGATGCTGCCTGGACCCGGGACTTCAGAGCCCCAGCTGGGGACAGTCACCCCGGGGGCGTGTACGGGACTTCAGAGTCTGTGGGGCCTGGCTCAGGGGACGTGATGCTGAAGCCGGTAAAGAACAGGCCGATAGGTCGATGGCAAAGCATCCTTGCAACGGGAGGCCCTCTGGGCCCCTCTTCCCAGGGTGCCTGCCTTTCCTGGGAGGGCCCGTGAAGGGAGACCCCGCCTGACCCAGCCCCCAGCCCAGCTTCCAGATCCTCTGCAGAGTCCTGAGTGGCCTGGATGGCAGCTTGGGGCCTCTGAGAACAGAGAGATGCACTGGAGACAGGACAGGCTTTGAGGCTCCTTCCCGGAGCTGGGCCGTCCTTCCCGAATCCCGGGGGCACTCCCAGCGGGGGACGGGAGGCAGCCCGGGGCTGGTCCCTGGAGTCTCATTTCCGCTTCCGTGGGGCAAGAACAGGCCCAGACTAAGGAGAGGACACAACTGTAATCAGGCAGGGAGGGAGCCCGCTCAGAGCGGAAGGGGGGGCGGGACCGTCCAGGTGGCGGGGGCTTCACTGTGGCTGCGGCTGCCCGCGGCCCCCGCCCTGGCCTTCATGATCTTGTCGATCCACTTGAGGAAGTTGGAGACCTTGGTGTAGACGCCGAACTTGCCCTTGCGCGCGCACCCTTCTCCCCAGCTGACGATGCCCGTGACGAAGTAGGTGTCCTTGAAGCGGGTGACATGGGGGCCGCCGCTGTCGCCCTGGCAGGCGTCCTCGGGCTGGGTGTCGTAGCCGGCGCAGAACATGTTGGGCGTGATGGTGAAGCTGCTGGACAGCTTACAGGTGCTGCGGTCCACGTAGGGCACCTCCAGCATCTTGAGCGTGGACGACAGGCGGCCCTTCTCATGCGTGCGCCCGAAGCCGCTGACGATGCCCGTCTTCTGGGTCATCAGCGTGGCCTCCGCCCAGTCCTTCTCGGGCAGGCAGGCGGGCGCCACGTTCCGGCGGAACCGGATGGGCGTCTTGAGCCTCAGCACCGCGATGTCGAAGTCGTAGGTCTCCTTGACAAAGCGGCTGTGCTTCACAGTCATCTCCACCTCGTGTGCCATCTCGTTGCCCTCCTCCTGCTCTGTGTTCCGGTCGCCTGAGGACAGGACAGGGCCATCAGCTCGGGGCCAGCACGTCGCTGACACCTTAAAGTAGTCGTGATAGTTTCTGCTTAAAGACTGGCACGCGGTCACTAGACAATGTGAAATATAGGCGAGAAGCACGAGGCGGGGAGACAGCCTTCTGCTTCCCAGCCGGTGTCAGCGGTCACTGACCCCTTGTCCACTCGTGGGTGGGACCAGCCACCTGGTCTGAACTGCCAGACCCCTCCAGGCCACAGGGCCAGGTGGGCACGGGTCAGAACCCATGTGTGCTGTTCTCAGACTCAGAATGAAGAAAATAACTGAAAATCTCTCCTGAGTACTGCAAAAACTGATTACATGTGGAGCTGACAGTATCTAACATTACCGAAATGAGGTTCGCCTGTAAACTTGTGAAATGTGTAATGAAAAGGCAATGTAACTAGCAAGTTAGGAATCGCGGATGTGGCTTTCACCGGGTGCTCACGGAGCAGCTGAGACCTGGTGGAGAAGGGGGGTGATCGGAATTAACCCCCAGACGGGATATGCAGGCCGCTGGGGGCGCTGGTAGGCTTCCTGCAGGAGGGGGCCCCTCTTCCCCCTTCTCCCCCGGCCCAGGGTCTCAGGGCTTTAACTCCCCGTGTTTCCAGCGTCTGTCGGTCCCAGTGTCTGACCAGGAGGAGGGCGCTGGGGGCGTGGGCGGCACTCACCGACCCTCACCGTGAACCTCTTGGCCTGGTGCAGGCAGTGGGCAGCCGTGAGGACGTAGAACTCGTTCAGGATGGTGCCCCCGCAGAATCCCTCGTTCTCCTCGTTGACCAGCAGAGCCTGGGGAGGGGCAGGTGCTGGGGAGCGTTACCCTTAACTGGCCTCCTCCACGCCCCCGCCGGCAGTGGGCCTCCCTGCAGAAGGGCTCGTGGGGTTTTCAGGCTAGAACGAGGCCCTGGGCAGTGCCCCAGTGCCCACCCCCACGGGCTGTCCTGCCCAGCCCTGCTGGTTCTCGGAGCCAGCCCACCGTGGACCCCACGGTCCTGCCAAGTGCCCAGTGCTGTGGGCTCCAGACTCGCCCGCCAGGCCCTCCTGGTCTTTATTCTCCCCGCCCTTCCTGGGTGGCAACATTACACTCTGGAGAAGATGCCCTGGTGCCTTCAGACTGATACTCAAAATGCCCAGAGCCGCCGTGACCCGCAGCACGCTCTCTGGGGATGGTGGTTGGTGTGGCATGTCCCTCCACGGGCTCGTGACACGTCAGACGTACGCAGACCCAGCGCGTAGCTGTGGGCCAGTGGACGTCATCACTGAGGACTGTCGCAGCTCTGGGAACGTCACTTGTAGGAGAAGCGATCTTGGCTCTGGACACTAAAACCCCGAGGTCCAAGCAAGGGATCCGGGTAGATAGAGGCCCCAGTGAAACCCACTCAAGTGAACAGCAAGTCGTCTTCAGTGTGTGTGTCCGGCGTGGTATTTGGGACACGTGCTGCTAACTGTTGCTCATTGTTCACCTGAAAGTCATATGTGAGGGAAGCCTGTGCTTCACTCGCTAAGTCTGGCGACTTTAGTCCAAAGTAACAACCAAAGAGTGGCTTTTTACCTTGGAAACAAATGGATATACGTTTCGCTAAGGCACCATCTGCCTCTTCAGGACTTAGGTGTTTGGGTAAAAGAATCTTTCAAATTAGAAGTGAAACAAGGAGAGAGACTCTTTTTGCCTCCTGTCAAACCCAAGAGCACACACCAGCCTTGGGGGACCGCCCTGTGCCCACAGACCCCACGCTATGGCCCAGACTGGAGCCCCTCCTCTGCCTGGTGGGGGGCGTGGTGACCGAGAGGCCCGAGGCCCAGCCTTTGCAGCCCAGGCTCCTCGGGGCCCGATCGCCCACAGCAGGCCCTCAGCCACCTGCAGTGCCCAGCAGACGCCTCCCCCGCCCCAGCCACCTGGCCTCCAAGCCCCGCAGTTACCTGCCAGGGGCACTCGCCCTCCGCGCAGTCCCTGCCGCCCACTATCCGGACCACCTGGCTGCCGTCCTCCCCGGCGCTGGGCTCGGTCCTGTTGAGGCCCAGCAGGTCCAAGGAGCTCTCTGTGGGGCTCAGGTCTGCAGGGTCGTAGTGCTCCAGCTCGCTGGCGTCAAGCGCGTCCTCGTTGGTGTGGATGGCCCACCGCCGGCTGCGTCCCTGCGTGAACTTCCCACAGGGGAAGCGCTCTGAAAGAAGCGCACGAGCTCAGCCAGGCGAGGAGGACACAGTCCACTCCAGGGGAGGAGCGGGCAGAGGAGCGTGCCTGGGGACAAGGCAGGGCCCACAAGGAGTCTTTGTGGAGTGGGGTGCCCTGTGTCCTGCTGGGTGGGGGTGGGTCACGGGTGGGAGCCCTGACCTCTGGCTGGTCAGTGCTGAGGGGTCTCAGGGCCTCTGCAATCTGCTGGGATGCGTGCAAAAGTCAGGGGGCTGTGGATGAACAGAGGACCATGGGGCAGTGGGTGACATGGCTGGTGTTAATACATCGAGACCATGATGGCAGAGCAGGGGAACTGGGGGGCACAGTGCCCCCAACCCTGTCAACTCTGCCATGTGTGTTAAACATAAGGAGATCCAACCCGTCCAACCTAAAGGAGATCAGTCCTGAATAATCACTGGAAGGACTGATGCTGCAGCTGAAACTCCAATACTTTGGCCACCTGATGTGAAGAACTGACTTATTGGAAAAGACACTGATGCTGGGAAAGATTGAAGGCGGGAGGAGAAGCAGATGACAGAGGATGAGATGGCGTGCTGCAGTCCATGGGGTCACAGAGTCAGACACAACTGAGCGACTTCACTTTTTTTTTTTAACCAACAGAAATGTCATCTCACTGTCCTCCGCCTGCTGAGAGGCTCGGTGGGCACAGTTGCCTCTGCCCTGAAGTTGCCCACCACCCCAGCCTGCGGCTGGACTCTGCATTCCTAACCACCCCCGCTGGTCAGGACTACGGGGCCAGTGGGAAGCCTGCTGGAGGCTGGGCTGACCGGGGCCATGGCCTCTCAGGTGCTCTGGCCCAACCCCACCCCACATGAGGGGAGTCCCGGTCAGATAGGACCTCCCCCGGGGTGTGAGACGGTGGGGAGCAGCTCGCCCACCCCCAGGACCCGGGCCCTCACTCAGCCCCGCCTGAGCTCCTGGGCCAGATGCGTGGTGTCCGGCTTTATCAAGGGAAAAGCCATTTCCGTCTGACCCACTGCAGCCAAATCAGTTCTGGATGGCCCCGGGTTCTCCCCTGGCCCTTGCACCCCATCCGAGGCTCCTTGGCCGGCCCACAGGTCTGGTGCTGGTAACTCTAGCCTCCCAAGCACGTGCCCTTCCCAGGGTTCCGGGCACCATGACAGCAGCTCCACAGTTTGCTAGGGGCCGGACTGTGTGCAGCCTCACACACCACTGTCTCCAGAACATGCTCCCCACCTGGAGGCTTGGCCCTTACCACCCCCACACACACCTGTGCACCCCCCTCCCTGCACCCCCTCTCTGCACCTGTGCACCCACTCCCCACACCCCACTCCCCACGCCCCCAATCCCTGCACCCCCAGTCCACTCCTGAGTACCCCCTCCCCACACCTGTGTGCCCCTCTCCCCGCACCCCCACTCCCTCCCTCCCCACACCCCACTTCCTGCGCCCCCACTCCCCCTTCACACCCGTGTGCCCCCTTCCCACACCCCACTCCCCGTACCCCCACTCCCCGCCTCCCTGCACCCCCACTCCCCCTTCCCTGCACCCCCAGTCCACACCTGAGTACCCCCCACTCCCCACACCTATGCACCCCCCTCCCCGCACACCCCCTCCACACATGTGCGCCCCCTCCTCACACCCCACTCCCTGCACCCTGACTCCCCCCTCCCTGCACCCTAGTCCACACCTGAGTACCCCCCACTCCCCACACCTGTGCGCCCCCCCCGCTCCCCACTCCCCACACCCCCACTCCCTGCACCCCCACTCCCCGCACCCCACTCCCCCCTCCCCACACCCCTCCACACCTGTGCGCCCCCTCCTCACACCCCACTCCCCGCACCCCACTCCCCCCTCCCCACACCCCCTCCACCCCCGAGTACCCCCCACTCCCCACACCTGTGCGCCCCCTCCCCGCACCCCCCACCCACCTGTGGACACGCAGGACTTGCTGTCGTCGCCCAGCACGTAGCCGTGCGCGCAGGAGCACCGCACCTCGCTGCGCTCCTCCCTGCAGAACTGGTCGCAGCCCCCATTGTCCAGGCTGCAGATCTCACGTGTGGCTGTGGGGAGGCGCGCAGCTGAGGGTGCTGCCCGGCCAATGGGCTGGGGGCCCCGAGGCCAGGCCAGCACCCTGGGCAGGCCCTGTCCCTCGCTCCGCTTCCCGCTTCCCGTGGGGTGGGGGGCCTGGCTTCCTGAGGCCCCGGGGAGCTGCCGAGAAGGCCTGGGGGCAGAGGGTCTCAGGTTCAGCCCTCAGAAGTGCGGCAGGCTCTGGCCAGGGAGGCGGGACTCCAGCGGAGCTGGAGGGGCCGGGGGTCCCCTCTGAGGCCTCTCTCCCCCGCGGCATAAAGGCCCTGGGGTCCGGCCTCCACGTGGTGGGAGGAGGTGCGGCAGCCGGCTCCTGGACTCAAGCCGGCTTCAGCAGGCTGTCCATCGTGACTGAGTGACCCGGGTGGGTTACCTAGACCCGCAGTCTGTTTACCTGCTGGTGAAGGGGTGGAGGCCACACGCCTCCCAGGAGAGCGCCCAGGTCTCGAGAGGCGCTGGGCACAAGGCACCTCACAGCCGGGCGGAGGGGCATCACCCGGCCTCCAGTGTGCTGGGCATCAGACTCCTGACACCCATCAGCCCTGCCGCCCTGGCACCTGGCTTTACACTTCACCCTGGGCTTTGATGAGAAGCTGCTCACAGGGCAAACGTTACAGAAACTTCAGAAAACATGCCCGCCAGCCCCTGGGTCAGCCAAACGGTTTGGGGCGTGGGGCAGGGGGGCCCCCTGGACAGCAGAGGGGCAGAGGCACGACTGATATTACCGCTGGGGAAGTCCTAAAGTGTCCAGTCTGAGAGCGTGCTCTCAGAATTATATGTTCAGAAACGAAAAGCAGATGTTCAAAGCTTTCTCCTTAGGGAAAACTGGTCTACTACTCACCTAATTTTTGTTAAAAAGTAATCTCTGTATTAGGAAAACTCAGCGATTTTTCTATGTAGTATTACTTGTGTCAGATTTGGACAATCCCGGGCACTCAGCACTGACATCACTCGAATTTCCAGAATCACAAGAAGCAGGAGAGATGCCAGTTCCCACATTAAGGGGCCCGCCCTGCACGAATGTTCACTCCGCGGCTTCTCAGAGGAGCAGGGACCCGCCTGGGGTCCCCTGTCCCCCACCCAGGGGCCGTGACGCGCTTCCTGCTGCTGTAGGCAGAACCTGCAGAGCCAGGCTGAGCCACGGTGGCCGCCGGGGCCTCCCGGGCCTCCCGGGACCTCTGGCCCCCGCTCTCCACCCCACCAGGCAGCTCTGACCGGAAGGCACAGCAAGAGGAACTCACAGAACTCGCAGTTTTTGCCTTCAAACCCTTCCGCACAGGTGCAGGTGTAGTCTCCGATGCCGTCTTTACAGTGGCCCTGATTCAGGCACGGGTGGCCTTCACACTGGTCTCCATCTGCAAAGCAAGCACTTGGAGACTGGCGCTCGCAGCCAACGCCCGCGTCAGGGAAGCGAGCGCGCTGTGCTGGTCTTGGCACACGTTTTCAGGCAACTCGAGTGAACCTGGGGCTCTTCCTGTTTTCCTGCAAACAAGTTGTCCTGTCTGGACTTTGTTACCCAGCCCTCTTTGCAGCAACACGTGCGTGGGGCATTTATCTAGCTAGATTTATCTAGCTAGACTGAGTGTTCCAATTCCTGCTGGGACATTTGACAGTGCTTTTCCAAGCAGTGACAGCATTTTTACATCAGGGAGAGGAGCCCTGGGCTGGGGAGTGGGTGCCACAAAAGGAGGCTGGAGGCTAGGTGATCACCGGACACTTGTTCTGGACTGAGCCTCAACAGGCAGGGTGTCTGGTTGCGCGAGCCAATCGTCTGGGTGTGAAAGGAGAAGAGAGAGCCCTGCCCAGCGCTAACACGGCTCTGCATTTCTCGGCACATGTGCACACTGTAATTCAGGGATAGGTCCAGTTGTCACTGTGAGAAATCTGAACACGGTCACCAGAATGAAAACGTTGTTATAACTCATACCACTTCAGATGCTACAAGCATTACATCAAGATGGTTACCTTATGAGAGGACCCAATATTTCAGATTCTCTTCTTTTGTTTCTACCTAATATACTTGGGTTTTGAAAAATTGCCATGGAATTTGGTATCCTCAGATGGGAATGAACTGATTTAAATGTATATAATTAACAAAACTAGAATTAAATAAAGTTACCGTAAAAACTATTTGACAATAACTATTCCGGAAGCACTCAGAAGGGAAAAGTCTCAGACGAGTAAAATTTACACCTGAAAGGAAAGGAAACTCAGGAACCATCTTCAAAATTTGAATACAGTCTCTCCCATCTAACTACCCTGATGAGTCCTTCTCAATTAGGATTAAAATAGAAAAGTTCTCACCTTTGTATTTACTCCAGAATTCATCCTAAAAGCGAAAAAAGATTTTAAAGTGCATTAGGGA
The DNA here is from genome assembly GCF_055505025.1 of Bos grunniens. Taxonomy (NCBI): domain Eukaryota; kingdom Metazoa; phylum Chordata; class Mammalia; order Artiodactyla; family Bovidae; genus Bos; species Bos grunniens. The sequence goes on along the minus strand of NC_141176.1, from coordinate 92,852,772 downwards.
AAACAGGCATTTCATACCAGTAGCAGCCATAATCTGATAACTCAAGTGAATAGCCTATTTCCCAAACAGAGACCATTTTTGGGACAAACTGTTCTAGAACTATTCAATCTTAAAGGGATTTTTTTTTCCAGATCTCCTGTATTTATAAAGCTGTGGCTTCGAACACTTTTTTTTTAAATACATGTTGGTGTAATACATTATCCTATCCTAGCATCCATCTTCTTGCTTGCTAACAGTTGAAGCCCCAGCGGCTGGAAAACACTTTGTAACACTAACTTACTTTCCTAGCTTTCATTGTAGCAAAATCACTACGTCTGTGACCACAATCAAGGTTTTCGCATTATTTGTTTCAACTGTAATTGGAAATTGCTTTTCTTGAACGTAGACGTTTCTATATGTTTTGCTTGTTTGTTTTCCACTAATTTCCGTTTGGAGAAACTTTGCTGAAACAAGAGCAATTGAAGTAAAATCTCTAAAGCAAGGACTTAGGCTCAGAAGCAGATCAGAAACTTTATGCATCACATTCAAACTCTGTAACAAATTCACAAGGACAAGTGCCTGCTACGCTAAGGGCTCCTTCAAGTCGCAGCGCGTATCGGTAGCTTGTTCTGGAACGCCGAGTCACACCGAGTGTCTTCTGCACTCATCTGCCGTCCACATGCCCTCTTCAGTGAGATGTCTGCTCAAATCTTTCGCTCACTGTATTTTATTGGACTGTTTATTTTCTTCTCTTGTGTTGTGGGAGTTCTTTATAAAGTCTGAGTGCAAATCTTTTGGCAGATATGAGACTTGCAAATATTTTCTTAGTCAGCAGCCCGTATCTTCACTCTGTTAACAGTGCTTTCACAGAGCAGAAGCTTCAAATTGAGAGTAAGTCCAATTACCCGTATTTCCTTTCATGGATTACGCTTTTGGTGTCACATCTAAAAATTTTTGCCTAACTTTGTGTCATGAAAATTTTCTCCTAAAAGTTTCCTGTTTTATCCTTAGAGCTATGTGATGCATTTGAGTTAACTTTGTGTAGTTGTGAGAAAAAGCTGACCTTTTTTCTTTTTTGCATATAGATGTACAATTACTCCAATACCATTTTTGAAAAAGAATTCTTTTTCCCCTGAAATGCTTACGCACCTTGTCAAAGATCAATTGGCCATATTTGCGTGGGTCTATTTGTGGGCTTTCTATTCTGTTCTATTGATCTGTATTTATTCCTTTACCAGTACCACACTTCAGTATCTCTGTGAGTAATGTAACGTTATAATACGTCTTTAAATCAGGTAGTGTGATTCCTCTAACTTTATCTTCTTTCTCAAAACTGTTTCAGGTATTCTAATTCCTTTGCTTTCCCATATTTCAAATTTTAGAATCAGCTTGTCTCAATCTGATGAAAGTTTGATTTGCATTGCATTAAATCTATATATCAAATTGGGAGGAATCAATCTCTTAATATGTTGTCTTTCAAACCATGAGCAGTCTATGTCTACTTATTTAGATTCTCTTTCTTTCAACAGCATTTTGTAGATTTCGGCATATAGATCGTGTGTGTTTACCAGATTTACACATGGGTATTTTTCTTTGGGCCAATACTAAGTAGCATTAATTCTTTTTAATCTTTAGTTTCTAACTGTGCACTACTTGGGGAAGGAAATAGAAACCCACCCACTCCAGTAATCTTGCCTGGAAAGTTCTTTGGACAGAGGAGCCTGGCCGGCTGCAAGGAATCGGACGTGACTGAGCACACACACATGTATGTTACTACTACACAGAAATATGATTAATATTTGTGTGCTGACCTTGTATTCTGTGACCTTGCTAGACACATACATTTTAGGAGTTTTTTTTAGATTCCATGGGATTTTCTATGTAGATTATCATGTCACTGACCAATAGGGATAGTTTTATTTCTTCTTCTTAACTTACTGTTAAACCTTCCGCATGGCTAGGGCTTCCAGTGCAGTGATGGATTAGGAGTATTGGGAGTGGACATCCTTGCCTTCTTCCAGTATCAGGGAAAGCACTCAGCTTTTGGTGTGGTTAATAGTCTTCATCTTGTTGAAAAAGGTCCTTTTCAGTTGTGATTTGGTTAAAGTCTTTGCAGTTACGAATGGCTGTTGCATCCTCAGTGGTGCTTCTCTGTATCAGGTGACAGGACGAGGTGGGCTCTCCAGGTGGATTAACCGAGCGAGTGCGGGAAAGCTGCTCAGTCACGTCCAACTCTGTGATCCCAAGGACTGCACGGTCCATGGAATTCTCCAGGCCAGGATACTAGGGTGGGGAGCCGTTCCCTTCTCCAGCGGATCTTCCCAACCAAGGAATCTTACTGGGGTCACCTGCATTGTAGGCAGATTCTTTGCCAGCTGAGCCACCAGGGAAGCCCCAGAATACCGGAGTGTGTAGCCTATCCTTTCTCCAGCAGATCTTCCCAACCCAGGAATTGAACCCAGGTCTCCTGCATTGCAGAAAGATTCTTTTTTTTTTTTTTAAATATTTTTTTAACAGCAGGTGGGACAAGGCAGCGTGCCCATCCTGTTCTGCAGGGTTGGGAACAAGATTTAAGAGGAGAGGCCCATTCCAGGGCCTGCTCCCTTACCTTATCCACTAGGATGAAAAGCAGGCAGGCAGATTCTTCACCATCTGAGCCACCGGGGACGTCCATACGACTGATTTTAAATGTTGAGCCAGACTTGTGTGCCCTGGATAAACCCGCTCGGTCATCGTCTATCCTTAGAAATCTGTATCTGTATTTATTCTGTATGCATATCTGTATCTACTTTATTCAACTTGCTAATAATTTGTTGAGAATTTTTATGAGAGGCTCATGTGAAGTGCTGTTTTATAGTTTTCTTCCTTTCTTTCTCCCTCCCTCCTTCTTCTGTCTTTGTGGGGTTTGGTATCAGAGTAAAGCTGATTGAAAACTAACTTACAAGTGTTTCCTTTTCTTTTCTAGAAACGAATACACAGAATTGGTGTTATTTCTTCTTTAAATGTTGGTGAAACACCAGTGACCCCATCTGGGCCCTGACATTTCCTGTTCAAAGGCTTTTACCTAAGAAGTGGAATCTGCAGATACCTCCGTCATATTATGTGCTTTGGTAATTCAAGGTTTTGAGGAATTGGTCCATTTCCTCCAAATTGTCCAAATGCCATCCAAATTTGTGCATAGAATTTTTCATAGTATTCACCTATTATTCTTTTACCATATACAAGGCCTGTAGTAATGTCCCCTCTTTCATTCTTGATATAATTTGTGTTCTTTTTTATCAATCTTGTTAAATCTTACCCGTTTTATTTATCTTCTCTGTTATTTTGCATGTCTTTAATTTTGCTGATTTCTCCTCTTTGGGGTTTGCCTTTTTGTGTGTGTGTCTTAAGGTGGAAGCCTCAAGTGTCACTGTGAGAACTTCTTTCCCAGTAAGCACAGTGATTCTATAAACTTCCGCGTAGGCGCTGCTTGGCGGCTTCCACAGATTCTGTTGCACACCCACTTTGTTCAGCTGAAAGTGTTTTCTAACTTCACCTGAGACTTCGCCTTGACGGTGCGGATTACTCAGGGAACTCCCTGGGGTCCGGTGGTCAGGACGAGCTCCCACTGCCGAGGGCGCAGGCTCAGTCCCTGGTTGGGGAACCAAGGTGCCCGGGGCAGTGGGGCGTGGCCAAAGCAGACTAAGAGTCCAACACTGTCAAATTATAAGGATGGCAGCTATAAGGAAGTAGGAAGAGCGTGTGGGGAATGATGCTGAGGAGGGCAGAGCACGCACGTCTACTGGTGTTAGTCGCCCTTGTTACTTAAAGAGATGACCTGGACCCCGAGAGTCTGGCAAACGCCTGGGTGAAGAGCACCCGGGGACCCTGTGTGCAGCCCGGCCCGGAGCCCGTTCCAAGACCCAACGCCTCGCGTCTCACCGCCCGCACCCGGGCTTCACGGCTCCTCACCGTCCGCTCTGCGTCCTCGAAGACCTCGCGGGCCTCCTCTAGTGAGCAGGCCTCCTCCAGGCACTCTCGCTCCAGGTTTCCCTGCTTCACCTCCTCCAAGAATGAGTTGGCCCTGCGGGCTCTCTGCAGGACACGGTGGGCCTGGTCCCGGGGCAGGAACACTGGGGCGGGAGGACAAGGCTGTCACGGGCTCGCCACGTGGCCACGCACTGCCTCCCGTGAGCGGCGGGTCAGACGGTGCCCGGAGCCGCACCCGCCGGGGCCCGCCTGCCCGCGCAGAGCTCCGCACCTCCTGGAACTCTGCCCTGCTGGAGGTCTTGGGGCCTGCCCCTCCTGGGCCACTCCTCCGCTCTGCCCTGGGCTCAGCCGTGCCCTCTGCCCCCTCCCCCAGGCCTGAGCTCTGTGCTAGATGGGGAGTTGTGACTTGGTTTTACACCATCTACAGTTGAAAGCGTGACTTGTTTCAAGCGCCAGGACACACAAACCCACGAGTAAAACAAGTTTCAGGAAATGGTGCTTACTATTATTTTCTACAAAATAGTACCTGTTACAAAATTTCCTGCTTGAGTCTGTCCCGTTTCATTAAAAAATGGCTAACTTGATTTCGTGACTCACAAAGGAGTCGTGACCTGCCTGTGACAGCGTCTGGGGTCTGGGGGTCCCTGGTCCTCCCCGCGTGTCTGTGCTCAGCCGTCCCCACGCTCCCGCCCCGTCTGCCCCCTCTCCACGGGAGGCCCTTGGCTCCTTCCTCTGGCACTCTGCCTGGGCTCTCTACCTCTGTTCTGCTGAAGAATTTAGTTTCTCACTAAGACAGATGACTCAGGGTCATATATTTGATATGTTTCTAGTCCCAGCTGATATTTCCAGTCCCAGCTCACGTCCTGAGCTCTGTGTTTGCAACTCTCCCCGCAGTGACTGTTCCCCCTAGTCTGTCTCAGAGCCCCAAGCTCCGCGTGTCGGAAACTGAAACGCAGGACTGCAGAGTCAGCCGTCTCCGGCGGCAAATACATCTTGGTCACCGACTACCGGGTACTGGCGAGCGGGGGTTACAACCCCTCTCTCTTAGGGTTATTTTAGAGAGTGTATGGAACTCCTAAGTGTTTGGTTGTCCTACCTCCAACTACTTTCTCTTCCAACCCGCGCCACCCTTCTTTTAATGACAGCTGGTTCTCCTACTGGGGCCAGGCTCAGCCTTGTCCTCTGTGGGCCCCTCCCCACACTCCAGACCTCTCCACCAGCAAGTGGTTGCTTGGAGATACAGCACCCCCCTTCCCCTGCATGGCCACCCTCCTGTGCCACTTGCCTCTTTCTCTCTCTTCCCTGTTTCCCAGCCTCCTGGGCTCCTGGACTTCTGCCTCACCCAGCAGGCAAGCACGCAGGCAGGTCTGGGGCTGCTTCTGCGCTCTCTGCTCTCTGGCCTCCAGGACGGGCCTGGGTCCTGGGAGGCCCAGAACCCGCCCTGTGCAGTCTCAGGTCGGGCAGCCCCTCTCCGGGCAGAGCCAGCCTGAGGGGCTGGCACTGGCCCTCGTCTCTTCCCTGCCTTGGAAGCCCCTCTCTGCCTGTGACCCCTCTGCTCCCCTGGACAGAGGGTCTCCTCCCTGCCTCTGCCTGTGACCCCTCTGCTCCCCCAGACGAGGGGCTCCTCCCTACCTCTGCCTGTGACCCCTCTGCTCCCCCAGATGAGGGGCTCCTCCCTACCTCTGCCTGTGATCCTCCTCTGCTCCCCCATATGAGGGGCTCCTCCCTGCCTCTGCCTGTGACCCCTCTGCTCTCCCAGATGAGGGGCTCCTCCCTACCTCTGCCTGTGATTCCCCTCTGCTCCCCCATATGAGGGGCTCCTCCCTGCCTCTGCCTGTGACCCCTCTGCTCCCCCAGATGAGGGGCTCCTCCCTACCTCTGCCTATGATCCTCCTCTGCTCCCCCATATGAGGGGCTTCTCCCTGCCTCTGCCTGTGACCCCCTCTGCTCCCCGAGACGAGGGGCTCCTCCCTGCCTCTGCCTGCTGCTGCCCCTCCCGGGGCTCCTGTCCTCCCCCCTCTGCCCCTGTTTCTCTCTGTCTCTCCCCGTCTCTTTCTGTCCACATTTCCCTCTGCTCTGATCCTCTGACCGACTTCCCACCCACGGGGAGACACACCTGGCCCTGAGCTCCCCAGGCTGAAACCACAGCCAGCATCTCAGGCCGAGCTTACACAGGGGCTGTGCACCCACTCTCCACTCAGGAAGTTCAAGGGCATCGCCAGGATCCTCCCCTCCCCTCCCCCGGGGCCACCTGCAGTCCGCAGGGTGAGGGCCACTTACCGCTCCCCGCCGGCCGCAGGAGGCCGCCCAGGGCGGTGCTGAGCAGGACGAGATGCAGCAGGCCCGCCATGGTGGGGCCCTTCCGAGGACAGCCGTGAGTCCCTGCCGCAACAGGCCTCCAGGGCAAGGTCCGCTCGCCCAGGCTGGAGGGCGGCTGGCGCCCAGCCTGCTTATCACAGCCGCTGGTTGGAGCCCAGGCCTGTGGGGGCGGGGGGCGGCTCTGGGGGCCTGGCCGCCCTGCCCCTGCAGCCCCAGGGAGGTCCCGGCCGAGCTTACTCTCATCCTGAGCCGTGTCCAGGGGCCTGGCGTGTGCGCAGAGCACTTTGTTCTGAGAACAGGAGCGTCGTTGTGTGGTTCCCAGACGTCCACATCCAGCTCTGTTCTCATCTTTACGACCATGATAAAAGTCATGTCTCATTTCCCCATCTGTTTTTCTAGGACAGAAAACTGAGCTTTAGAGACAGGCGGGGTGCCGTCCACGGCCATGGGTGTGGGCGTGGGGTTAGGACCCAGGGCTTTCTACCAGGCTGGGTGGGAGGTGAGGGCACCACGCTGGGCTGGGGGCTGCTCTCCCAGCCAGGAAGCGCCCCTCTGGGGAGCAGCAGGGGTGGGACACGACCGCTGCGGCTGAGCGGGGCTCTGCAGGGAGACGTCTGCGAGCTGCCAACGGGCGGTCCTGGGAAGCAAGGGGGTCACGCTCTGTTGTTGGCCGAGCATGCCTGCCCAGCCCCACGTGGGACGCCTGCGCACCAGGCCTGTGTCCAGCGTGGAGAGAGGCTCCGCTCACAGCAGGTGCGGGGCAAGCGCCAGCGCGCTGAACGGACTGTGATGTCCCCAGACACTCCCGCTGGGCACCCAGGCAGGGCTGGTCTTTGGCAGAGAGGTCGCTGTGGTAAAGTGAGGTCTCCTCTGTTCTCTGCGTCGCCCCTGCCCCGTGCCTGCACCCAGCAGTCTGGGCGGGCGATGCTCCCCAACATTGCTGGGTGTGGTGAGGCCCATCCAGGACCCAGTCAGTCCCTTCAGCCCCCTCCCCTCCTCTTCCAGGAAGAGGAGCCCAGCCAGCTTTCGATTCAGGAAGAAACAGCAGGCTTTGGGCTTGAGGTCTCTGGGGGCCTGGGACATCTTGGCTAGAGTCTCCCGAGTGTCTGTAGCCTAAGCTGTGAGCTGGGGTTGCGTGAATGCTGGACAACCCGCTTCACGGTCCACAGCCGGGTGACCCATCGTCCCCACACCTCATCCCGCCTGCTCCGGTTTCATGGAAGCAGGACCCCATTTACAGATGAAATGGGGGGCAGAGAGGGTTAGTGGTGAGGCTGCGGGCACCAGCCAAGCTGGAGCCGGAGTGGCCCCAGGGGGCCCAGCCCAGGGTCGGGGTGCTTGACGTGTGTGCCCAGTGAGAACCCCAAAGACTACCGCCTGCCTGGGGCAGCGGAGGCCAGGCGGTGAGCACACGAGTCTGCAAGTCGGACGACTTCTTCTCCCGGGGGCCTCTGACCCAGCAACTCAGCACTGCTGTTTTGGGCAGCCTGAGCGATGGGTATGTCCAGGCGCATGGCCAGGCTCTCCCAGCCCTGCTCAGGACACGAGGCATGGCTGGACCGTCCGGCAGGGCATGGCCCCAAAACCCTAAGTGTGGTGTACTGGGCTGGACAGATGAGACCCGAGGGTGCGGGCACCCACCAGGCCAGGCTTGGGTGGGGTCTGGAGCTCCCCGACCTGGTTCCTCTTTCCTCCACCCCTGCAGCCTGTGTGACTGTCACCTGAGAGACTCCATAAAAAGTAGGTTGAGGGCCCCGCCCACCCTGCCGAGCTGGGGGGACCTGGGAGCCTGCGTTCTGCGGAGGGCCCTGCCGGTCCTCAGGCTTGTGTGGTCTCCTGGGGCCTCAGCTGGGAGAGACACGCAGCCCCCAAACCCAGGAGAGCGTCTGCATTGGAAATGGCTTCACGTGAGAGTTCACTTCAGCAAAGCTGGTGACTGTGGAGGAGCCCGGCTCAAGGACCAGCGTGAGGGTCTCTGAGAGACGACTCTGGACCGTGCAGGGAGAGCAGGAGGGGGCGGGCCTGCCTGTGGGCAGGGGGCAGGGGAGGGGCAGGCATGCAGCATGCGAGGCTGCTTGTGCCGCACATTCAGAGGGACGTGGAAGGCCGATCACCATGGGGAGTGGGGGGTGCTCACATTTACCCAGAATGAAGACACAACGCTAGGGTGAGTGACAAGCCAGACTGGAAGTGGCGCAGGTCACAGCGAGGACGGCACCGGCCCTGTGCTGCCCGCGTGTGTGGCCTCCGGTTCGGTCCAGGCACTTCCAATGCCTCCTGCGCCTCCAGGGCCCCTTTGCCACCCTCCTCGTCTGTCTCTGACTCTGGGTCTTTCTCTCTCCCGCCCTCCATCTCTCCCTCCCTCTCTGTGTCTCTCCATCTCCCAGTCTCCATTTCTGTTTCCCTCCCCCCGCTTCCCTGCCCCGGAACCACAGGAGAATCTCCGCCTTTGGCGCCTGGGCGCCAGGCACGCTCAGCGGCTTTATTTGCAGGGCAGGGGCTAGGGCAGCAGCGGGACCTGGAAGAAGCCCTGCCTGGACGGCGGGTGGCCCATCAGCTGCCGCAGCCAGGCCGTGTAGCGGGAGACCCGTGTGTAGATCCCAAAGTGGCCGGCTGCCGCGCAGCCCTCGCCCCAGCTGACGACGCCGGTCAGGAACCAGGTGCCCCGGAAGCGTGTGGCGTGCGGGCCCCCGCTGTCCCCCTTGCAGGCATCCTTGCTGCCGTCGCTATAGCCAGCGCAGAACATGTTGTCCGTGACCACAGGCCCGCCAGGCCTCTGGCGCGACTGCTGCAGGCAGTCCTGGGTTAGCAGCCGGGGCACCAGCACCACCATGAGCTTGCGGGCGGTGACCCCGCGCTCCAGGAGCTGGCCCCAGCCGCTGACGGCTGAGAAGCGCACGAAGGCCAGCGTCTGGTCCGCGAAGTCCGGGTCGGGCAGACAGAGGGGTGCCACGTGGTCGCCCAGGGCCACGGGCTGAGCCAGCTGCAGCAGGGCCACGTCGTGGTCCGTCTTGCCCGGCACGTACTGCTTGGGGACAATGATCTGCGCCACCCGCCGCTCCTGCTCTGGGCCCTCCACGCGGCTGAGGTCGTGCTCGCCTGCAGAGTACCAGGACCATCTGCTGTTGCCCCCCTCGCCACACGGACCACAGGCTCCTTTCCTGGGAGCGAGGGGCACACGTTCCGCCCCCCAGGGTGGGTGGGCATCCTCCCGGGGCTGCCGGCAGGAGAGTTGGGGCGAATCCAGACTCAGAGTTGCTGGAGGTGTGAGTGGGGTTTGGGTGGGCAGCATGGTGCATGAGGAGGGGTGCCTCAGTTCCCCTGCCCCCTGGGGCCCCAGTCATCCGGTAAGCCCGCCGGGCAGAGCACCTGGGGAGGGCACCCCTGTGGGGTTCCTGGTGGGAGCGGAATCACCCGGGGCTGCGTGTGGGCAGGAGAGGCTGCGGGGGGTGGGCACAGGGGCCCTGGGGTGTGGGGCCTGCTCACACGCTGCCTGCATGCGTCTCTCTCTGGGAAAGTCGCCGCTGCTCGTGGGAGCAGTGGTTGGAAGCCCGGAATCTTGGCCCCGAGACTCTCCTCTGAGGGCCTGCTCTGCGGGGTCGGGGGGCGCCCGCACCACCTACCCAGCACAGCCGTCAGGTTCCCCCTGCTCCGGAGCCTTTCGAAGCAGTGGGCGGCGGAGACCACCCAGGCCGGGCCGACCAGGGTGCCCCCGCACAGCAGCGCCCCGTTCAGCTTCAGCATGGCCTGGTGGGCGTGGCACACAGCGGGGATGACGTCATGGTCACGGCCACCTGGGGCTCCCCTCCCTGCACCCGTGTAGGGGCTGCTGGAGGCTCTGCGTCCGTCCAGGTAAGGGGACAGGGAGCGAGTGGGCCCCGGCCAGAGCGTGGAAATGCCGGGCTGGGGTCCTCTGCTCTGGCAGAGCGTCAGCCAGGCCCAACCCAGCAGTCCTGGAGGTTCACCTGCTGGGCGACCCTGCCCTCCCTCCCCCAGGCCTGCAGCCTCACCTGCCAGGGGCATTCCCCTTTGGGGCAGACGTGGCCCCCCACAATTCGCCCTTGGGGCTTGCTGCCATTTCTTTTTTCCAGAACAGGTATTTTCCCGCACGGATACTCCACTGTGTGGGACAGAAGTCAGCAGGACGTGGGTGAGGTGGAGGCTGTGCGGCTGCACCAGTGAGTGCCCCGTGTTGGCGGCTGCGCCCGCTCTTGGCCGGGGTTTCGGGGGCCCTGGGGGAGCTGCTGGGGCCGGGCGGCAGGGCCCGTGGGCCTGGGTCCTGCTGGTGTATCCGGGGGTGGATACAGGCAGCCTGACGCCACCAAAGGGCCCGGGACGTGCTGCGCGGGGTGAGCAGCGTCTCAGGCAGCCTGGCCACTCTCCACCCCTGCTCTTGGTTCCCACCCGCCTCCGGGAAAGCCCCAGGCCAGAGGGGACAGCGTTTGAGGGGGCCGCTCTCTCTGGGCTCCTGGACGAGGCCGCTCGCATGATCCTCGGGAGACCAGGGCTGGCGAGGATGCCTCCTCCCTCCGCCCAGAGCACCCCCTCGCCCTGGTGAGGCTCAGGGATGCTCCCCCGGGGCCCACCTTTTGGCTACAGAGGACACACAGCAGGGCGGTGGCGCTCAGCGGGAGTGGAAGCACTCGGCCCAGGTCCTCACCTGTGGGCGCGCAGGACACCCCGTCTGCCTGGAGCGCGTAGCCCTCATGGCACCAGCAGAAGCGCCCGGCCCCCGGGTCGGCCCCACAGTACTGCTCACAGCCGCCATTGTCGTTGGCGCAGATCAGCTGGCTCTGCTTGTCTGCGGACACAGGGCACAGCTGACACGGCCCCTGGTCAGGGCAGGAAGCCCGGTGGCTGCCCCTCCCTGGGCCAGGGGCCAGGCCTGGGCGGAGGAAGGGGACACCCCGCAGACAATCCAGGAGGGTGAGACCGGGCCTGGGGGTCCCGGCTCAGGGGACACCCCGCAGACGACCCAGGAGGGTGAGACCGGGCCTGGGGGTCCTGGGTCTGAGCACATTGGCCACTGGGGCTGTGGGACCCCCATGCCAAGGAGCAGGGGAGCTGACAGAGATGAGTGGCTTCCCCAGCCTTGCCCCGCACCCAGAGCCCAGAAGCGGACAGGGCGTCCAGCGGGCCAGCACGCAGAACCCCGCACCCAAGACGCCCGGGTGGAAGCCTGCGAGGGTGCCGAGGCCCCTCCCGCCTGGTGAGTCGGCAGCCTCCCGGCCCCGCTCCTCACCGGTCTCACAGTTCCGGCCCTCGAAGCCGTCGGGGCAGAAGCAGATGTAGGACTGGAGCTGGTCCTCACAGGAGCCCCCGTTCTGGCAGGGGCTGGAGGCGCACTGGTCCCCGTCTGCGGGCGAGTCGCTGTTACAAGGCTGACGGGGGCTGGCGGCAAATGGGGTCGGAGTCACCTACTCACCATTGTAGGAAACCCAGAACTGCCTCTGAGGGAGCAAGAGGAAGCCGCGTGAGATGTGGGCGCCAGGGCAAGCGTTCACGTCCCTGCGGGGGAGGCGCCAGGCGGCTGGGGCTTCTGACCAGCCCTCCCTGTGGGCTCTGGAAGCCACACCGCTCTATGGAGACAGGTGGGTTCATCTAGGGAAGCGAGTTTTTTCTCTAATACCCGCCCCTCCCATTGCTAAGGCCACAGAGGTCCGAATGTCCTCTCCCAAGTCCCAACCCCAGGCTTTAGCACCAGCCCTGCCATGGAGCTGTGAACACGGACGAGACCCCACGCTCCCCGAGCCTCCGGGGCTGCTCCCGATGCTGTGCTGACCGTCCAGACACCCGCTGACCGAGGAGAATGTGGAAAAGACACGCACGAGTGCCCTGCCAGTTTCAGGGGCCTCGTCAGTAACAGTGACTCCCCAGGGATCTTTAGGCCAGTGAGAAACAACTCAGTGTTACTGTGAGAATAAAACAAGGTGAAAACGGCTGGAAGGTTCTGAAAACCACAACCCACTCCAGCACTCTTGCCTGAGAATCATGGACAGGGGAGCCTGGTGGCTACAATGCATGGGGTCACAGAGAGTCAGACATGACTGAGCAACTCAGCACAGCACAGCATGCTCCCCGAGGGCTTCGCAGGTGGCGCTAGTGGTAAAGAAGCTGCCCGCCAATGCAGGGGATGTAAGAGACGCTGGTTCAGTCCCTGGGGGGAGATGATCCCTGGAGGAAGGCATGGCAACCCACTCCGGTGTTCTTGCCTGGAGAAACCCCATGGACAGAGGAGCCTGGCGGGCCATAGTCCATGGGGTCACAAAGGGTTGGACACGAATGAGCAACTAACACACACACAGACTCAAGGGGTGACCATCCTCAGCACGCCTGGGAAGGGTCGTGTGAGCCCTGCCTGCGAGTGCGGAGTGTGTGCTATGCCAGGTGTGTGTCCTATGCGTGTGAGACATGCATCCTGTGTGTGATGTGTGTCTGTGCCAGGCATGTGTTCTATGCGTGTGAGATGTGTGTCCTGTGTGCGTGAGACGTGTGTCCTGTGTGTGATGCATGTCCTGTGTCAGATGTGTGTTCTATGCACGTGAGACATGTGTCCTGTGTATGTGATGTGTGTCCCGTGCCAGGCACGTGTTCTATGCGTGTGAGACGTGTGTTCTATGTGTGTGATGTGTGTCCCGTGTCAGGTGTGTGTCCCGTGCATGTGAGACATGTGTCCTGTGTATGTGATGTGTGTCCCGTGCCAGGCACGTGTTCTATGCGTGTGAGATGTGTGTCCTGTGTGTGTGATTCGTGTCCCATGACAGATGTGTGTCCCACGCGTGTCAGATGTGTGTCCTGTGTGGGGTGTCCCTCGAGTGTGCGGGGAGAGAGGGTCCTGTCTCCTGGCCTCCTGATCCTCAGCCCCCTGGAAGGAGACGATTTCAGCGGGCATCTCTTTGCTTGTGGACGGGAGGGGAGGCCCGCTCTGCCTGCTCCGCCCCGCTGGGGGAGGAACAGGCTCCCTAGGTGTGCCCTCCTCACTCGAGCATCCCTGAGGCGGCCCTGGCCAGGGTCTCTGATGGCTCCGATGGGTCTCTGAGGGCTGCTGGACAGGCGGCCCTGCCCGGGGCCTGGACGGCTTACGGGGTCAGGGGGCCATCCTTGGGGGGATGGGGGCACAGGAAACTGTGCTTCTGGATGAGGAGGGTGTGTGCAGGGGGTCTCAGCATGGGGAGACCCCAGCCCCCGGCGCCCAGAGCCCACCGGCTGCCCCCAGTGCACCGGGCGAGCTCACCGTCCTCTCCTCGTTGCGGAAGATCTCGTGGGCTTCCTCGAAGGAGCAGAGCTCCTCCCTGCACTCCCGCTCCAGCGAGCCCGGCAGCAGCTCCTCCAGGAACCCGTTGGCACGCCGAGGCCGATGCAGGATGCTGAGGGCCTGCTCCTGGGGCAGGAAGACTGGGGGGCATGCTGTGAGATGCGGGGGCGCCGGCACCGTCCCCCAACCTGTAACAGCACCTCCCCACTACCCTGCCCCCCACCCCGGTGATGGGACCACAGGCCCCCTGCCCCCCACCCCGGTGATGGGACCACAGAACCCCTGTCCCCCACCCCGGTGATGGGATCACAGAACCCCTGACCCCACCCCGGTGATGGGATCACAGAACCCCTGCCACCACCCCGGTGATGGGATCACAGGCCTCCCACCCACGGGCCGCTGGTTTGTAGCAGGAGAGTTCCTCACAGCTGCCAATGGGCAACACTGCATAAGCTTCATATGCGAGGAGAGGGCGATGTGTTTGTTAAATTATAACATGTCCATGCCCTTGACCGGGTCCCTTCACTTCCAGTTTATCCTAAGGAGATGCTCTGAGCCCCACAGACACCAGGCCGCTGGGAGAGCTGAAGACACGTCACTGGCAACACTAATGACCCAGCCCAGCAATGCCAGGTGAAAAAAGACGGTTAAACAGGAAGGACCCGGGTGCCACGGCACTGGAGCAGGACGGCGGGCAGGGCCCCCGCGGCCGGCATGGGCCCCGGGGCAGACGTGGACGGGTTTCAGGGGACAGTGTCGGCGCCTGGCTTCCGCCTTGGCCACCCCTTGGGGCTGGGGAATCACGGTGGTGACCGCTCACAGAGCCGCCCGCCCGTGTTCCCACTCAGGCCTCTCCAAGTCCACAGTTGGGGGTCATGTTCACCGCCGCAGTGGCCGAGCATCAAGGTGCAGCGTCTGTGCCCTGTCCCTTGGGGTGGGGGTCCACTTGCGAGGGGCTGAGAGCAGAGCGGGAGACAGGTCACCTCTGAGCCCGCGTCTGGGCCTGGGGGGTGGGTGGTGGAGGCAGGCGAGGGCTCGCTGTGGCCAGGGAGCCTGCCCCCAGACGTCTGGGAGGGGACTCCCGTGACCTGTGCTCCAGGAGCTCCGCTCATCTTTTGAAAGGCAGGCAAGTCAGAGAGGACCCCCCAGCCAGGCTCCCAGCAGATGGGAGTGCCCACCACGCAGGCCAGCTTTCGGGGCGGCTGGCCTTCCATGGGGTTAATGGGGAACTTCCCCCACTTACCTGCCGGCAGGGACCCCCACAGGCTGAGCAGAAAGCAGAGGAGGGCCAGAGCCCAGGCCTGGGACAGCATGGCCAGATCCTAGGTTGCTCAGTCTGTTGACTTTCTGGGCCGGGGAGGGGAGGGGGGGTGGCGGAGGGCGGGCAAAGTTCTCCCAGAGCTGGAGGCCGTGGGGGAGGGGGCTGGCCTCCCGAAACCGCGCTGCAGTCCTGGCCCTGGGCCTGCGGATGAGGGCTGGCCGGGCGTCTCGGCCCCTGGCTAGTCCCTTGGGCCCTCCTGCCCCTGGGCTGCAGGTGGGGGTGACCAGCTGCCCTGGCTGCTGGGCACGGGCGGGTTTCTCAGGACCCCGGACTTTCAGGACGAAATCGGGATGCCCGGGGCCACTGGGCTGGCAGTCTCCCTGTGGGGCTCCCTCGGGTGTCCAGCCTCCTTGGGAGGCCCCCCTTTCCTATAAACGGTGGGTACCTGCCCTGTGCCTTCCTCTGTGCAGGGGTGATGGGGCCCAGCTGTCCCTGCAGGTCCCGGGCGCTCCCTCCCCAAGAGGAAGACTGATGGCCTCTGGACTCTCTGCTCGTCACTATCAGTAACTATCGGTTGCTCAGGACCCAGGTGTAGTGGAATTTGTGGAGGAGTTTGGGGGGACTCCGAGCCCCACGGGGACACGTGAGGCAGGTGTCGCCGTTCTGGGCTCAGCCCCCTGGGGGTCCTGGCTCTGTCTTCTCCAGCTTTAGAGGGGCTCACCCCTCTGAGCCTCGCTCTCCTCACGGGGCAGGGGGGCTGGCGAGGCCTGCTGAGAGCTGGGGGCGTCCTGTGTCCTGTGAAGGCTCCAGAAGGGCCCCCGCCACCCCCGCCATGAGTGGCCAGCATGCCAGCTTCCTCCTCCCTGGCCACAACCTTCTCAGGCCAAGTGCCTTGCAGTCACTGGACTCCTTGTGTGCCCTTCTAGCTGCCCACACAGCCCCGCACCCAGCGGCTCCCAGCCACAGGATCTAGCCTGTCCCAGGTCTGGGTGCCGGTGTCGGAGGGCTGTGCTCCCTCTGAGGCTCTGGGGAGGGTCCTTCTCACCTCTTCCAGCTCCCGAGGCACCAGTGGCCTTTGGGCCTGGCCACACTGAGCAGTTTCTGCCTCCGCTGCCCTGTGTGTGTGTGAACTGTGACCCCATCTCAACCTGCTGCTCCTACAGTGACCCCATCTCAACCTGCTGCACCCGCAGTGACCCCGTCTCTAAGCAGGCGGCCTTCTGGTGTTCCGGATAGAGGGGTATTTTAGGGGCTGCTCTCTGCCCGGAGCCCCTGGTTTCACTTGAGCAGAGCTGAGCTGAGCCTGTGTTTGGAGCCACACGTGCGGCATCCTGAGCACAGGACCAGCGGGGACAAGGCTCCTTCTATGGCTTCTCCAAGCATCCCTGCTGAGCCGGTTTCCACAGACAGATGCCCTGCGGGCACGGGTGTCAGCAGGCATCAAGTGAATGCGAGGGGCAGAGGCGCTCAAGTCTGGGGGATGCCCCCGGGGGTGGAGGGGACACGGCAGCCCAGGGCGACTTGGCTTTGAGGAGCCTGTGCTCCCCCTGGCGTTGCACCCTTTCTCCTGGCAGCCAGGTCTTCTCAGTGACCAGTGGCCGAGCAGGGGCAGGCCTCACCTTGTCCTGCCCCTGAGGAGGGCGAGGGGGCACAGGCGCTGGCGTCCAGTGGGGAGAAAGGCGGCCATTGTGAAGAGCCTGGGGGCCTGCTCACTCGCGTTGGAGTCTGGGGGCACTCCAGTGAGGGCGGCCCCCCCCAGTGAGGGCAGCCCTAGCATCACCGCCCAGTTTCAGGCCCTGACCCTCTACAGATGAAGCCAGACTGCAAGAGTTGCCGATATTTATTTCAAACTCCATCCATACAATAAAGAATTCTGACTTTTAAACTTCATTTACATCAGAAGGTTAAAAAAAAAAAACAGTGGCTGAAACGCGAAGTTTTAAAGTGCCTTCATGAGGAAGAGGTCACAGAAACGGGGCCAATCCCAGGCAGGGACGGCAGGAACGGTGTCTGAACAGTCAATATATTAAGTAAATTACGTGACTCATCGTTTTCCAAATAACTTACATGCTTCCAGAAAGAGCTGCAGACCTTGCCCGCCGCCCACTACACGGTTCAGAGAGGCCTGACCCGCCTGCCGACCGGGGCCGCGGCGGGGCTGCAGTGGCCTGGGGCTCGGGCCGTACAGTGACCCCCTGCCAGCAGCCTGGAGGCTATAGACACACGGCCGCGCTGGGCGCGTGCGCGCACACACACACACACACACACACACACACACGCACACGCACGCACACGCACACGCACACACAGAAACGTCTGCCCCAACCAGACACAGAAGCACTTCCAGACAACAGGATCTGTTTCTGAAACACACACAAAAACAGTAGAACAGAAGAGTTTTCTTTCCAGTTCTGCCTCGAGTGGAATAAAATAAATTCTGCTCCCGTGCTCACGGCACGGCCACGCGGGACCCGGGGCGGGGGCGGCCGAGCGCAGGGCTTCCCGGGCCCGGCGTCGGTTCGGGTGACACCTGCCAAAACGGCATCTTTACGCGTAAAAACAATAAAAATACCCTAAGTCAGTGAAGAGTGTTAAAAAATCAGGAGTCCCCTCATTTTTCTGTAGAAAAGAAAGTTAACCTCTTACAGTTTACATGTTCTTTTGAAAATTAACCTACACAGATGAAGGAATCTCCTTGGTTTTGCGCCGCCGGTCTGTAGCGACTCTGCCCGATTCTCCGGGGCCCCCTCGCACCTGGGAGCAGGTGGCCTCAGAGGGCGCAGTCGAGTCCCCGGGAGCCCCCAGGTCACCCAGTGCCCTGTGAACCCCGGTAACAAAAATAGTTCTATATCAAATACAGTATCAAATTGTCACTTCATGTAAACACAGTGATTCCTGGTAAAGATCAGAGGCCCAAGTACCACAAAAAATGGCCGTAGGATTAATCCCTGCTTAAAAAAAATGTGTAAAAGACCATCTATCCCCACCCCCATCCCCAGCCTTCAGCCAGGCCCTCGGGCGCTTCTCGGGACGCAGCTCCACAGGATGCACGCTCCTGCCGCCAGAGGCAGAGACGTGGAAACAGAGGCAGCGGCCACAATCGCGGCTGGGGCCCTTCCCCTGGAGGTCTGTCCATCAGCTCGGTCGGTCTGCCCCTTTCTAGGGGATCCGGTGCTGCACTCGCTCTGCGCCTGGGAAGGCGCCCCGTCCTCGGGGGCTGCGGCGGCGCTGGGTTCCGGGCACAGCTCGGTGGGCAGGTGGCCCCAGCAGAGGCCAGCTCCTGGCGCTGCGGGCAGGGTGGCCGTGGTGCTACCCCTGCAGGTCAGCGAGGGCGGCCGTGCAGCTCTCACTGCAGCTGGACGAGGGGCTCAGCACCGCGGAACCCGCACTGGACTCTGAGGGCAAGCAGGCGAGGGCTGCAGCGGGCTGCGCGGGCAGACTCGCTGGCCCCCAGCTGCCTGCCGTCACCGCAGGCCTCACCTGGGCGCTCACGGGGGTGGGGAAGCATTCACGGGGCTGGGGGCACTCACGGGAGTGGGGAAGCATTCACGGGGCTGCGGGCACTCACGGGAGTGGGGAAGCATTCACGGGGCTGGGGGCGCTCACGGGAGTGGGGAAGCATTCACGGGGCTGGGGGCGCTCACGGGGGTGAGGGGTGCTCACGGGGCTGGGGGCGCTCACGGGGGTGAGGGGTGCTCACGGGGGTGGGGGCGCTCACGGGGCTGGGGGCGCTCACGGGAGTGAGGAAGCATTCACGGGGCTGGGGGCACTCACGGGAGTGGGGAAGCATTCACGGGGCTGGGGGCACTCACGGGGGTGAGGGGTGCTCACGGGGCTGGGGGCGCTCACAGGGGTGAGGGGTGCTCACGGGGGTGGGGGCGCTCACGGGGGTGGGGGGTGCTCATGGGGGTGGGGGCGCTCACGGGGCTGGGGGCGCTCACGGGGGTGGGGGCGCTCACGGGGGTGAGGGGCGCTCACGGGGGTGGGGGGCGCTCACGGGGCTGGGGGCGCTCACGGGGGTGAGGGGCGCTCAAGGGGGTGGGGGGCGCTCACGGGGGTGAGGGGCGCTCACGGGGGTGGGGGGCGCTCACGGGGTGGGGGCGCTCACGGGGGTGGGGGGCGCTCACGGGGGTGGGGGCGCTCACGGGGATGGGGGACGCTCATGGGGATGGGGGGCGCCCACGGGGGTCTGGGGGTGCTCACAAGGGTGGGGGGTGCTCATGGGGCTGGGGGGTGCTCACAGGGGTCGGGGGTGCCCACGGGGGTCGGGGGGGTGCTCACAGGGGTGGGGGGTGCTCACAGGGGCCGGGGGGCGCTCACAGGGGTCGGGGGCACCCATGGGGGTCGGGGGGGTGCTCACGGGGGTAGGGGGTGCTCATGGGGCTGGGGGGCGCTCACGGGGGTGGGGGGCGCCCATGGGGGTCGGGGGGCGCTCACGGGGGTGGGGGGCACTCATGGGGCTGGGGGGCGCTGACGGGGGTGGGGGCGCTCACAGGGGGTGGGGTGGGGCACAGGGCTCACCTGGGCTGCTCAGGCACCCCACGGGGCCACCCTGGCAGAGGAGAGTGGACAGGCTGCGGGCGGGCACCCAGCCCTCGACGCCGGAGCTCAGGTTCCGCACGCACCTGCAAGGGGCTGGGTGAGGGCGCGGCCAGGCGCAGGCGAGGGGCACGTGGGGCGGGGGTCTTACCAGAGGCCCTCATCTCCCTCCTGCACGAGCTCCACCTCGTCCCCGCTTCTCAGGGCCAGCACGTCGGAGACCCCCTTCTCGTCCAGCCTGGTGACGGTGTACCTCCCGGGGACCTGGGGAGGCACGGCAGGGCACCCCATGCACCGTAGCCCGCAGCTGGAGAGGCCTCGCACAGACCCCTGAGAGCCCCCGGCCTGCCCTGCCCCTCCGGGCCCGTGCGCCCGCCACCGTGGCCCTGCTGCCCCCTGCCTGGGCCACACCTGCGGGCACAGAACGAGTTTGGCCGGGGGCTCGTCTTTCACCCGTGAGAGGGGGCTCCTGTCCCCCGTCTACCTTCAGAGCCCGGCGGCCAGCGCCTCACACACCAGGTGCTCAGCACCTCTGTGGACAGAGTTGCCAAGCAGCGCGGACTCGAGGGGGAGGCTGTTCTGCGGGAGCGCGGGGGCTCCAGCCTCGTGTGACCGAGCTGTGCAGGGGTCGCACCGCCTGGCATGGGAGCGGGCAGAACTGGGCCGAGGCCCCTCATCCTCACGGGGGGCCAACATCGTCCTCCCTGGACACCCCGCCCAGCCCCGCCCTGGCCCGGGACAGCACCTCCCACCCTCTGGCCACCCCGAGAGCAGGAGGCACCCCCCCAGGCTTGCCTGCCCACTGAGGTTCCCCCGCTGACCCCTGGGGTCCTGGCCGGCTCCACTCACTCTTAGGCCTCCTCGGGAAGGGCCGCCGGGCCCCCTGAGACGCGCCTGCTTTCCCCCACCTACGCGTGTCTGCCCCGTCCTTCTCTGGGGTGCTCTGTGTGCTGCAAACAGCTGGTATGAACCAGGGCAGCAGCCAGCGGCAGCGAGTAACTGCTGTGTGTCCTGACTCTGACGGCTTATGCTTCCCTCGGGGCTCATGCGAAAGCAGAACTTTGTCTCGAAGGCAAGTTTGCACCTCGGACAACGCAATTCTCTTAAACGCTGGGGTGGAGACGTGCAGCGTTAGCAAAGCTCCCCTACAGGGCAGAGCGGGCAGGTGTGCGCTGTGGGCCAGGCTGATGTGAACTAACAGAGGGCAGGCACAGGAAGACCCTCCCATGGCCCTGGGGCCCCGGGCCCCTAAGGGTGCAGCGGGGAGCACCGGCCAGGTGAGAGCCCAGGTTACCAGCTTCCCGGGGCCCGCTCTGCCCTCCTCCTCCGCGTCCGAGGAGTTGACGGGCTCCTCGGTGCTGGACCAGCCATCGTTGTCCTCAGGCGTCTCTGATGGGTGGGACGTTTTGCTCCAGCCTAGAGAGGAACAGGCTCTGGTGAGGATCCCCTCATGATCTGCTGCCAAGGGAAGGCCCTTTCTGTGACCACTGGCAAGCACAGCACCCCTCACCGCACGGCGGGCAGCGGCCAGGAGGAGGGCTCCTTGCCGGGGCTGGGCTGAGAGCACCCCGGCTAGGGAGGGCGAGGGAGTGGCTGGGAGGCCACTGGACGACGCTTCTTCGGGCTTTATAAACCACGCGAACGCTCCTTGGCGAGTGCTTCCACTGCCCTGCATCCCCAAGGGCAGCCACCGTGAGCATGACCCATGGCCCCACGGGGGCCGTGTGGGGAGCAGGAACTGCGAGTTTACAGCCACAGACCCCCCTCCCTGCCCGCTGGGGCACGTCCACAGTCGCCCAGCGCAAGAAGTGCAGGGGGGCGCTGGGCTTGGTCACCAGGGGCCCTGGCGCCAGGCAGCTGGCCACAAATGTCTGCTCACCCCGCCCAGCACTGACAGGGGCTCCTGGCCAAACGGAAGCAGGAGTGTGACGGGGGACAGTGTGGGCAGACGATGACGCTGCTGCTGCGCAGAGCACTGGCCCCAGGACGCGGGCGCCCGTAAACCCGGCTGGCCCACAAGGATGGGCACTGCCCTTCGGTCACGCCCGGCTGCCCGAGGCCTCTGAGGGACCCTCTGTGCCAGGCGAGGTGGTCCCTGTGTCCACACTGGCGGGAGTAAGGGGGAAATGCTGGGCCCAAGGCCGTGTAGGAGCTGGGGGCTTGGAGGAGGACATCGGACCAAGGTGACCGTGAGTCTGGTCACCTGTTGTCCCTGTAAAACAGCCACTGGTATTGACACTGGAGAAAGAGGGGCTGATGGAGCTCCAGGAAGCAGATACTTGGTGATGGCAAGGGTGGAAGCCAAGAGACCTCACTGTGCCCTCATGTGGACTGAAGTGACTCACCACAGGGGAGGAGGGGGAGCAGCGGGAGGGGAAGGAGAGAGGGGGAAGGGGAGGAGGAGAGGGGAGGAGGGGGAGCAGGGGGGAGGCAAAGGAGAGAGGGTGAGGGGAGAGGAAGAGAGAGGAGGGGGAGGGGAAGGGGAGGGGAGGGGGAGGGAAGGAGGGGTGGAGGGGAAGAAGGGGGAGGAGACGGAGAGAGGGGGAGGGGGAGAGGGCAGGAGGGGAGGGGGCTGGCCGCGCTGGGCTTGCTCCAGGCTCTAACACCCCTCTGTGGATGTGAGGTCACCTCACTGTCTCATAGGTAAGCGGGGAAGCTCAGAGCTGACACTGCTGGGCTCAGAGGCCGTGCAAAGCGTCTGAGCTGCACGGGGCAGGGGCCCTGGACCAGGAGAGTCGGCAGAGCAGGGAGGTGCCTCGGACACCCCTGGTCTTAAGCAGGAACCCAAAGGGCCCACAGCAGCCTCTCCCAGGAGCCCTGCGGGAGGCGGCTCCTTTCCCCAGCCTGGGGCTCCACAGGGCTGAGTGTGCAGGGCTGGCCTCAGGCTGGCCTGCCTGGGTCGTGCGAGGGCGTGGCCCGGGTCCCTGGGGCACAGACTGTCCTTGGAGGCTAGGGAGGGCCCGGTCACCCTGAGTGGTCTGAGCACGGGGTAGGGTCCAGCCACACCCGAGGGACCGCCACGCTGTCTGGGAAACGCAGGATGAATCACACAGTGGAATCCTCTCTGGGAACCTCAGACTCTCAACCTGGGCCGGGGGTCTTGGGGTCTCCTGGGCCGCAGGGGCGACAGAGGCCAAGACCTGAGCTTCACTGCAGAGCCGACCCGTGCGTCTGCACAGCGGGAGCCCCCAGGAAACTCGCAGTAGGAGGGCTCCACCGGCTGTTGTCCCCAGAAGTGTGAGGACCAACAGCAAGGCAGATCGGGCCTGGGGCACAGAGCCCCGCAGCCCCACAGCCTCTGCGGAGACAGCCCTGCCCGTCCCAGACGCCGGCCAGCGTCCCCAGCCACTGCCTGGCACTCGGCGGTCAGCTCTGCGGCGCTGGGCATGCCCAGCCTGAGGCCCGGCAGCCAGAAGCCAGACGTCACCAGGGCTGTCGTGGGGGCGTCAGGTTTGGAACAAAACACCGACTCTGCCCCTGGCTGGGAGGGACCTACTTGGCCGGGCAGCTCAGATGACAGGTGAGGGTGAGACAGGGTCCCTAATCGGATGGGGAGGCAGGTGTCAGGCCTTGTCCAGAAGGTGAGCCACTCTACCTCGTAACCCAAAAGGCGTGGGGTCGCTCTTTACTTGGTGTCGCTTAGCTTTTTTGTCAGGACTGGTGGGAGAAGCTGCAGAGGGGCGAGAGGCAGAGACAGAACAGGAGAGCATGAGGCGCAGAAGCTGAGCACATGGGCAGTGACATGGATCACGAGCTGCAATGAGACCCGCGGCCAGAGCTGCCTTCTGGGGACTCCGAGCCGAACTCGCAGGTGGAGGGACCCAGGGGTGCACCTTCCGGGGACTCCGAGCCGAGTGCGCGGGCGGAGGGACCCAGGGGTGCACGGGGAGCCCCGTGGGAGGGCGGGAAGGGCTGCAGATGACGCGGCGTCGGCGTCGTGGTGTCTGTGTCCTGGGCCCCGCGTGCAGCACGCACCGGGCACATGCTCTGCAAACCCGGCGAACGTGAGGACCAGGATGTGTCCACCTTTTCGTTTGTTTGTTTGAAGCCAATTTAAAATGATTTTGTAAATTGGAAAAAAAAAAAAAGCTCCAATTTTCGGGGCCCATAAAAAGAGCTCCAGTCTTTGGTGTCTGGCGGGGAGCCCTCTAACGACCCTCTTGCAGCTTCTGGGCATGCTTCTCGCGTATATCCGCTGCCTGGGCGCCCCAGTGGGCTTTGAAACCCCCCTTGGGACACTCTGAACCTGCCTGTGCGTTCAAACAGTCCAGAGGGAAGTGAAAGCCTTGCTCTCTGGCAGGCGGGGGCCTGACAGGGAACGGCGGGAGAGGATGGGCTCGCGGGAGGAGCTGGGCCAGAAGGCAGGCAAAGGACACTCGGGCCCCCAAGACGGGCCTCCATCAGAAGCGTGGGCCTCCTCCTTCCCGAAGAAAAGGCCCCGAAAAGAGCTCTGGCCGCACAGATGACAGACACACCAGCGTTGGGGACAGAGAGCGACGGGGTGGAAGATGCTCCCTGGTGATGAAGGAGGCAGATGCCCTCCCGAGACGGTCCACGCGGATGAACATGGCACCGCGGGTGATGAGACACAACCAGGGTGCGAGCTGCCCCGAGGCCGTGGGCTGGCGGGCGCCTTTACCTTTCTGGGCTTTGAGGGCAGCAAAGCTCTGCAGGGTGAAGCGCTTTTTAGAAAGGGCAGAGCTTTCTGAGGTAGAGCTAGTGACCGCGTCATCTGCGGGGAGAGAGGGTGGTGCAGGGGGTGCTGGGCGGTCACACCCAGGTCCCCCCCAGGCCCCACGCTTGACACGGACCTGCCCGGGGCCACGGGGTGTGCATACGACCCGCCTGCTGTGGGCACCCACAACTGTCCTGGTGCTCTGGGCTCAGCCCAGCACCCACCTTCGCCCTTCTCAGGGGACCCAGAACTCGGGGCTCAGCCCAGCACCCACCTTCGCCCTTCCCGGGGGGCCTGGCACTCCGGGCTCAGCCCAGCACCCACCTCGCCCTTCTCGGGGGGCCTGGCGCTCCGGGCTCAGCCCAGCACCCACCTTCGCCCTTCCTGGGTGGCCCGGCGCTCCGGGCTCAGCCCAGCACCCACCTTTGCCCTTCTCGGGGGCCCTCTGCTGTGGTGTCGGCCCCCCGTATCCCTCCAGGCTCAGTGGGTCCGTTTTTCTTTCTTCTAACTTTTTTATGTTTCTTGTGCTCGCTTTCAAGGGACTAATGACGTCAGATGCGTGGAAAAAGGAAAAGAACATTGCCGTTAGCATTCACAGGCCCCCGAGGGTGGGGAGGGGATGACCCTGAGCTCCTCCCCAGCGCTCGGGCCACATGTCTCCCACTGCGGGGCCGTGGCCATGCGCCTCCAGACTCTGGGTGTAGCCAGGGGGGACACCACCTCCACAGCTGCTAAACAAGAGGCGGTCTTGTTGTTTTTTTCTCCCACAGGGTAACCTTTCTCCTTTAAAGCTATTGTTCTGTGATTTATTTATTTAGACTATATCCTACTCCACAGATGATTAGACGTGGCTTACATAAAAAACAGTAAAAGAATAAATAGTGGATGGATAAAGCAACAGAAGAAAAATGAGGGCAGAAGACACGTAACGAGGCCAGTGTGAAATGAGTCTCCTCGTCCCTGTCTGCCCGTGAGCCGTGGGCCCCACAGCTGTGAGCCAGTGTGCTCCTAGGATCTGGCCACCTGGGGCACTGCCAACTCTGACACATGGGTGCTGGGCTGCTCTTGGGACAGCCACCCACTGCGCGCTGATCGTGATGGGATTTCTACCCCCTCCCCAGGAGAAAACAGGAACACAGGGACTGGCCTCTGCCTGAGGCTGGGGCCAGAGGCACAGGCCTTGACGCTGACCTGCTGGGACTGACCAGCAGCGTGTGAGCCCGGGACACACCCCCGGGCCCTGGGCGGTGGGCTTGGGGACCAGGAGACATGGTGGCGCGGGTTGGCTGGCTCCCACTGGGAACCCTGCACGCGGCGGGCCTCACCTGGTGCCAGCTGGTGTGGGCAGGGGCAGGCTCTGGGACTGCTCGAGGGCGCGGTGCTGGCTGGCCTCTGTGGGGAGAGGGGCCCGGTGCAGTCAGGATCTGGGGCCGCGTGCCCTCCCCTCCAGGAGCCTGGAGGGCCAAGGGTTGGGGCTGCTCCGAGGGACCAAACACGCCCGGGGGGCAGGGAACAGGCCCTCACCTCTGCACGCCTGCAGCTGGCTGGTCAGCACCTTCCGGATCTCGCTCACCCAGGCGGCCTTGATTTCAGGAGTGGGTGCC
Source organism: Bos grunniens (assembly GCF_055505025.1). Lineage (NCBI taxonomy): Eukaryota > Metazoa > Chordata > Mammalia > Artiodactyla > Bovidae > Bos > Bos grunniens. Next base: position 92,827,171 of record NC_141176.1, on the reverse strand, counting down.
TGTGCCCAGAGCAGACCAGGGGTGAGTGCGTGCCCACCGTGACGTGTGCCAGTGTATCCCTCTGCAGGTGCCCGGGACCCGTGGGAACCGGGGGACAGTGCTGCACTGGGGGTGCAGGAAGGAGCCCTGGGGCGAGGGTGCGCTGGCTGCCGGGCCCGCACCCTGCGGCTCTGACTCTGACTCAGCGGGAACCCTCAGAAGAGGGTGCGCTGACCACTGGCTGTGCTGGTAGGCGCTGGACTCTGAGTATCCCAGGCTGGTGCAGAGCCGGGCGCTGGCTGAGGCCACTCCCGCTGCAGCTCTGCGGGCCCTTGGCTGGCCGAGCCGGCTGGTGTGTTGTGAGCTGTGACCAGGTCGCCAGGGCCTCCTCGCTGCCCTGGGGCCACATCCCCCAGGGTCGCCAGGGCCCAGACCACCAAGCGTGTCAGAGCTGTGGCGGGCAACGTGGCGAGGCGCCTCCCGGGCTGAGCTGCTCTCTCGGGGTCTCTGTCAGACACGTGGACGCCCCGAGAGCTCCACCATCTCCCACCCCCACGGCGAGGTGAGGACACGCTCCCCACACGAAAGCCGCGTACGCGTGTGCCAGTGTGCACGTGCGGCACGGGCCGCCCGCATCGCCCCGCCGTCCCAGCACTCAGGAACCTGCTGCCCTGCCTCCAGAGCCCCTCTGCCCTGCAGGGTCCCTGCTCCCCGTCAGGGCTCGGCTCCGTCACCGACAGCCCAGGGCAGCCCCACACAAACGGGGCAGGAGTGTGGGCTGGCCTCTGGGAGATAAAACCTCAGAAGGTCCTAGACGGCGGCCCTCAGCCAAAACTGCTCAGGGGCACCCGCACGGGCCAGGCAGACCCCGGGGCCCACCTGGATGATGTACACCTCCTCCCGGGCGTTGTACCAGATCTCGAACTTCTTGGCGTCTCCTTTCACGTTCTCCGTGATGCCGACGGCCGTCATCTGTGAGGGCAGAGCAGGTGGGTGGGCCTCCGGCGGGGTGCCCTCCCCGGAAGGCAGGTGCCCAGCCCGGGGCGCTCACGTTCAGGGACTGCTTGTAGCTGTAGGAGGGCGCCTTCTCGTAGCCCTCGCCGTTCTCCTCCCGCCGCTTACAGAAGAGCACGGCCTTCTCGTGCAGGAACAGGTGGCGCTGCATGGGCTTGAAGCGGGCCAGGTCCTTCACCTTGGCGTGGCCCCTCTTGTGGTCGGTCCACACGCTGAAGGAGCCCTGCATGAGCAGCCTCCCCAGGTCACTCAGGTTCCCCTGAGGGGCGGAAGGAGGCCCGATGAACGCCAGCGTGGGCCTGAGGCCTCGGACGCAGCCAAGCAGAAGGCCTGTCTGGGAGCCGGCTGTGGCCCGTGGGGCCCAACCGCCACCACTGGGGAGAGTCAAGGGTACTGGGAAGGTCAGGGGTCGCGGGGACGAACAGGGGATGTTTGGGGCAGGGAACTGCTCTGTGGGACGCTATCATGGGGGACGCTGGTCACCCACTTGTCCAAACCCAGAGCGTGACCCCGACGTGCGCTGTGGACCCTGGGTGAAGGGTCAGCGGGGACCTGTCGGCTGTGACGGGCGCCGACTGCGACGGGAGGGGGCGCTGTGGGGGCCGATGTGCACCCGGGGCGTGGGGAGGCCTGTGTGCTCCCTTACATTTCGCCATGAACCCAGAACTGCTCCAAAAAGAAAGGTGATTAAAGGGAAAAGCAAAGAGAGGGCGAGTGCTGGAGGGATTTACAAAGCGGAGAGGAACCAGGGAACGGCCTGAGCGCGCGGCGGGTGGAGGGGCGGCATCCCGCTGTCAGGCGCTGCCTGGGCGAGAAGGGGAGGGCCAGGAGGGGTGGTGCCCGAGCCCGGCCGGCTGAGACGCGCCCTGGGGTGGGAACGTCCTGGGCTCCCGCCAGCAGGGCGGCGCGCACGGGATTCTGGGTGACGTGCGTGCAGGCCGCCCCCCGCCCGTGATGGGCCCCTCAGGCCCCGCCCCGGGCTGGCAGGGTGGGCGGAGCCTCACCTCGTAGCCGGTGATGGCGATCAGGTGCATGGAGTCGTTCACGGCCTTGAGGATGCCCAGGATGGAGCTCAGGGCCTCCTGCAGGTCCTCCGCCCCCTCGCAGCTCTTGCTGTATTTAAGCATCTCCTGGTGGGGCGCGGGGGGGGTCACTGCCCGTCTGGACTCTGAGCCCCACCCCTGGGGGAGCGGCTGGGACGCCCTGGGACAAGGGTGTGGCTCCTGTGCGGTTGTCACTGGTGGGGGAAGACCAATGTGCCCTGGGGCACTCACCCCCCGCCTAGATGCAGGGTTGGGGGATGGTCTTGCCTGCCTGTGTCCCCGATCCCGGCCCCTGATGATAGGCAGTGCACGGGAGGCTCTCACAAAGGCGTGTGGGGAGCCAGGGCCCCGCAGACATGGGAGGAAAGTGTCCAGAGACCACGGAGCTCAGGGATGGGCTGGGGCGACTGCCACTGTGTGGTATGCGGCTGGGAGGGTGGCCAGACCAGAGCCAGGCTCCGGGGAGGGGGCATCAGGCCAGGCGGGGGGCGGAGGGGCTCCAGGGGATGCCCGGCCTCTCACCTTCAGCAGCAGCTGGTACTTGGTGATCCTCTGGACTGGCTTCAGCAGGTAGGAGTCCAGGCTCAGCTTGTGGTCCAGCTTCTTCTGGCACTCCTGCACCCACCACACCCCCTTAGACCGCTGTCACCCTCCCTTGGAGCGCCAGCCTGTGGAGGACCATCCCACCACAACCTCCTTAAGACGGCTGCCGCCCTCGCCCCAAGCTCGGCGTGAGGACAGGCGGCACGGCCGGGACACACCTGGAAGAAAGGGCAGTCGGAGCACTGTCTCCACAGGCTCTCGGAGCGCGGCTTGTTCTGACAGTACTTCTCGTAGATCTGGAACTCCTCCATCTGCCGGGGAGCGGGGCCGCATCACGGGGGGCCCGGAGCCCACCTCCGAGTCTCAGCCCTCTGGGAGGGGACTCCCGGTTCCCTGGGCCAGCCCAACTCCGGGCCCCCTCTCTGTCTCAGATACCACGGCTGTGGCCGGTCAGCCAGGTGACAGCAGCCCAGAAGCTCCATCTCAGGGCTGCCCTAGTCCTGGCGCCTCTCTTAGAAACATTCGGTCCGTGTGGCCGTCTTTGGTCTCAGGGAACAGACAAATAGACACAGGACCAACACAGACTTTGTGAAGGACTCAGCTGCACGTGCATGGGGGTCAGGACGCCGGCGGGCTGATGAACGGTAACTGCCGCCCCCACTGAGGCCCGCGTTCCACAGGTCGGGGGCGCGGCCTGAGCACCTGCACTGCCCCTCGGTCCCCGGGGGGGCCGATGCTGGTGACACTCCCCACCCCAGGTCTCAGCACCGGGAGGTGCGCCAGACTGAGAGCAGCACAAACAGGGCTCCTCTGCCTCTTCTGCCCCGGCGCCGGCTCCTGCCTGCGCCTGCGTGCTGCTGGGTCAGGGTCACCAGGGACAGCATCCTGCATCCCATCCTCCTGCTCCCAGAGCCTGTGCACGGCCCCCAGCCCACTGCTGGTCCTGCATCTGTGACTGATACCTCAGAGCACGCATGACCACCCAGGGTCAGCTGGTGTGCTAGGGACCAGCAGGGAACTAACGCCGCAAGGATAGTCAGCACGCCGCACTCGCGCCCACAACTCCGATGCCCTGCGATTCTGCCGGCTCTCAAAGCTGGGGTCCTAGGTCTCTCTTTTTTGAGCTAGTTACTGGGCTTTAGGGAAACTGTGCTCTTCCGGCCCTAACGAAAAGCATCACGGCATCTCAGCCAAACTGGAAACATCTGTCCTTATAATCTCGGTTGGCCAGATGGGGACCGTGACAGAACTTAAAGCCACTGTGGCTTTAGGGAGCAACTTCAAGGTGTCAGGCCTGCAGAAGGACACGTTTGAGAAGCACGCACCCGCTCCAGAAAGCACCTGCCAACCAGCTCCGGGCAGTCCGTGTAGTTCTCCAGCTCCCTCAGGAATATCCTAGATGAGGAAGTGTGTGCCAGGTCACGTGAACATAGCCAGAATATGACGGCAGCGTCACCAAGTATTAGATGTTCTTTTCCAAACGCCTATCCCAACTCTGGACGGTGCCTGAGACCGTAAGCAGGCACGCGCCGTCTGACTTCAGGGCCTGCAGCCCACGCCTGTCCCTCCCAGGGTCCTGACTGCACCGAACACTCAGGGACACGCAGCCGTGGCCCCGTGGGGACGCCTTGTTTCTGGAGAACATGGACACAGACCAAGGGGCCGTAGCAGCAGATGGGGCCTCTTGAGGCCCAGCAGCCCCAAGTGCTCAGTGGGTTTTCTGCAGATTCAAGGGTCCTGCCCTCAGGAACCTCCACCCTATGGTGCTGACCCTGAGCCTGGGCTGAGTTTTTGTCTGGGCTTCCAACTTCCATGCGTCTATCGGGTAAATCCTGGCACAGAGGGCGGCTGTGAGCCAGGGCCTGGGATGCGGAACGATGGGACAGCCCAGGCCCCCTGCTTACCCTAACCTCTCAGGGAGGTGCACCTGAAACCCGCTGCTTCCTTTACAAGCTGCAGGTGATGGAGGCTACGGACAGGGGCAAAAGCATGTGGTCAGACAGAAGTCCCAGTGCCCCCGGCATCCAGGGAGATGGGGCTGATCCCACAGCCACGGGCCTGTCCCCGGGCATGCTGGAGGGACCCGTGCACGGCAACCTTCCTCAGGACCACAGGCTTCTGCCCCCATCTGATTCCCTCTGCATCACTATTCAACTTCCCACGAGCCCCTGAGACCGCTGAGGGTGAGCGGCCCCAGAAGGACTGCCCACGTCTCCCCAAAGCCACACAGAGGCCATTGGCCCTCCCACGAAGCGGGGATGGGCAGAAAGGAGAGTGCGCTGTGCCCATCCCTTATGGGAACGGGCTTGGCCCTATGGGCGCGCGGCCCCTTTGTAGCTCCCTGCCGCTCGGGGTCTACCCTGGGCTCGTCCCGTCTGAGCCTGCTGCCTATCTGCTTAACCCCTTGACAGGAGGAAAGGCTCTCCCCCAGCAAAGCTCCGGCAGGCAGGGCCTCCAGCCACCCAAGGGAAGGCCCAACCTGTTATGAAAGTGGTAAATTTCTTCCATGTTTCCAAACAGGATGTCCTTCTTGTTCTGAAGGCCAGTGGAGATGAGATGAGTCATTAACGGGTTGTCCATCTCCGCGGCGTAGCCCTGCGGAGGGGGGAGCGGTCAGCGCCGGAGGCGGGCTCCACGACACCACCAAGTGGGGAAGTAATGCTGCTCAGATTTAGGAATCAAATCTACTCGAACTCATTCCGGAAACACAAGCGCAGAAATATGAGTTACAAGCAGCATCAGTTACTTATTTTTGTGTGTGTGTGAGGGGGGCCTCCATCCATTTCTTCACCTTTCAACCTTTCTAAACTCAGGCACATCTCCTACGAAGGGGACAAAGCTTACACTTGCGTTCTGGCGGATTATCTCTGTGCCCGCACCCTCGTGACCACAGCCCAGACCCTGGGGCAGAGAGTCCCCGCACCCAGAAGGCCCTCCGCCATCCCTAGGGAATAGCCTCTCCCTCTTCCTGCAAACACATCCCAGTGCAGCTGTGCCTGCGTCCACATGCCCTGGTCCCGAGAATGGACAGCTGACGGGTTTCCAGCTCCTGGCTGGCTCAGCAGGGCTGTTGTAGGACGAGACCACCCTCACCTCCAGGACGCACAGCAGCTCCTCCACGTAGACCCGCTCTGTGTCCAGAAGCTCCTTCATCACGTGCCTGTGGGCGGGCGTGCTCTCATGCACGAGCTGCTTCCCACTGCCTCCCAGCTACCACGGGCCACCTCCAAAGGAGCCCCGACTCCCAGACCACGCACAGTTCCAAGTCCCCGACCCCCAGGCCTCCCCACTCCCAGGCCACAGTTCCAAGTCCCCTGCCCAGACCCCTCCAGGAGAGGACCCTGCTCCACGGCCCCCCCAGCCTCCCACAAGAAGTGGGCCTGTGTGACCTCTGGGGCCCTGCTATGTGCTGTCAGGTTAGGGACGCCCAGGAGGGCATGGGCTGGCAAACGGGCGGGCCAGACCTCGCTTTGTGGACCAGGATCACCTTTTAACTGCCTATGACCAAGATTCCCATTTTTAAGCCGAAAACAGAGCTTGGGTTGGGACCATAAGCAGATGACGGCTAGCCCGTCGCCAGGCCCTGTGCGGTTCTAAGTGCCCATCCTCCACACAGGGCGGCGAGGGGCGTGGAGAAAAGGCTCGGGCTCCCTGGCCGCGGGGGCAGAGCGTAGTGTGGACTGGCGAGGAGGCTGTCCCCGTGGATGGAGGGCAGCGTGGAGCCTGGGCAGTTTCTCTGAGTAGACAGGAGGGCCGAGAGCAGTCCCAGGGGCAGGGGTGGGGGGGGGTCTGTGGGAGAGTGACCACCACTAGAGTAGGGACATGGGCAGGGCCTTCCTGTGAAGTCCAGAGTTTGGTGGCCAAGGGCATGTCTATACAGGTGCTATCCTGGCAGGGGGGGCAGTGTGTCGGGCGAGGGGGGCTGTGGGCCGAGCAGACCCTCCACAGAGTGGAGGGGTGCAGGAAGAGACGGTGAGGGGAGCCAAGAAAGACGAGTGACGCCCAGCATCCAGTGGAGCCGGAGTCAGGAAAGGCTGTGGGCAGGGCTGGCGGGGGCGGGTCCAAGGCTGGCCCTGCACATGTGGCCTGAGAGTCAGGGCCGTGCCCCCGAGTCATGTCTCCTGGGCTCAGGGAGGGAGAATGTCCCTGCTTCAAGCCCCAGGGCCGCCAGCCGGGTGGGGGCAAACGTGGCCTTCCTGAGGAGCACGCAGAGGGACACCAGCACCCGCCAAGTGACCCTCGAGGTCAGCTCTGCTCTGAGCTGCTCCTCCCGGGGGCGGGGGTCCGGCCACCTCTGCTCCTCGGCGTGCAGACCCTCTCGGGGGGCGGGGTGGGGGCTGAGATCCCGGTGGGCTGCGCTCCCCCTCGGAGTGGCCAGGGAGGCAGCCACCCACCTCCGCAGGACGGCCAGGCTCTCCTCGTCCCCCGTGGAGCCGCCACGGCCCTGCCGGCCCTCGCTCACCTCACTCTGCGAAGAGAGAAGCCGGCCAAGCAGCGCACTTTCAGAGACAGAAGGTGAGGCCTAAGGCCCGGCTCCAGAGCCTGACCTCCTGGTCCCTCTGGGGAGGACAGGAGGTCCCGAGGGTGGAGCAGGAGGGGAGAGGGCCCAGAGAAGGCGGGGAAGTTGGGGTAGGGCCGGGTAGTGAGGGGGCGGGGCTGGGGGCAGAGGGGCGGGGTCAGGAGGACCAGGAGGGGAGAGGGCGGGGCAGTGGGGGCGGGGAGTGAGGGGCGGGGTCAGGAAGGCCTGGAGGAGAGAGGGCGGGAGAGCTAGGGGGCGGGGCTGAGGAATAAGGGAGAATGGCAGGGAGAGGGGCGGGGCCGGGGAGTGAGGGAGCCAGGCAGAGAGCTAGGGGGCGGGGCAGGAGGACCTGGAGGAGAGAGGGCGGGGGAGCGAGGGGGCAGGGCTGAGGAATAAGGGAGAATGGCAGGGAGAGGGGCGGGGCCGGGGAGTGAGGGAGCCAGGCAGAGAGCTAGGGGGCGGGGCAGGAGGACCTGGAGGGGAGAGGGCGGGGGGAGGCTGGAGAGTGGGGGCGGGGCCGGGAGGTGAGGGGGCAGGGTTGAGGAGTGAGGGAGCAAGGCAGGGCCGGGAGTGAGGGGGCGGGGCATGAGAGCCTGGAGGGGAGAGGGCGGGGGGAGGCAAGGGAGTGAGGGCCGGGGCGGGGCGAGGGGCGTGGCCAAGGTGTGTGGGGCTGAGGAGTGGAGGCGGGGACAGAGGAGTGAGGGGCGGTGCCGCGGAGTAGGGGTGGGGCCACGACCCGGGCTCACCTTGGCCCTCCTGTAGGGCCCTCTCCGGAGTGCACTGCCCTCGGAACTGTGGTTCTCAGAACCCCTCCGGATGCCTGGTTTAGGAAGGAGAGAAGGAGGGGAGCGACCTCGCATCTCTCGGCCTAGAGATGGAACGCGTGTGCAGGGATACCGAGCAAATGCCGAGAGCAGCCCAGAGTCGAGGAGGGAAGCACAGGAACATGAAGGAGGCAGTGGGAGACGGGCCGGGAGCCCCATGGGCTCGCCATTCGCAGCGGGGCCCGGCTCCCAGTGACAGGGAAGAACTCTGTGCCTGGAGTCTGAATGGGCCCACGAGCTGGGCTCAGAGGCTCTTGGCGTGGACAGGCAACACTGGCCAGGGCTGCAAAAAACGGCAGGAGCCATGCTGGCTGCTGAAGCTGTGTGTTTTGGGGACAGGAGGTGACAGGAAGGGCCCAGCCCTGCCTTCCAGAGGGGATGCGCCTGGGGAACCAGGAGGTTTCAGGGGTGGAGGGCCGAGCCACACAAGGGGAAAACCATTCCAGCTACGGCGCTGAGGACAGACGGCCGGGACAAGCCCAGGCAAGGCCCTCGGAGCCACGGTGGACCCGGCCCAGCCACCACAACGCGAGCAGCATGGCCGAGAGGGACCGAGGGAGGGGCCCAAGTGCCAATAAAGCTTTATTTACACAATAGGCTGGACGGAAGGGGGCATTCCCTGGGGTGAGAGGTGCTGCTTGTACCTGGGGAGGGGCAGGGCGACTTGGTGAGTGCTTCCGGCCGGGGGGCCACGGGCTGCACGGGCCGAGTCTGCTTGGCCGCCAGCTTCTTGAGGCTGGCCTGCCTGCGGTGGAACATCTCCTCCACGCTCTCCTGCTTCTGGAAGACCCTCTGCACATGCTCCTGTGGAAGGGGATGGCATGCTGGACTCAGCAGGACATCGCAGTGGTGCTCCGAGTGTCACCGTGACGCCCGTGGGCCCCGCTCGGCCCTGGGGGGGGCTGGGGTGCCAAGGGAGGAGGTGGCTGGCGGGGGTCTGTGGACAGCCGGCAGGAGCGAGCAGTCGGGGTCCAGCCGCGTCCAGAGGCTGGTGGAAGCGGGGCCCAGAGGGTGGCCAGGGCATGGAGCACAGGTCCTGCTGGGAAGCAGGGACCCCCGTGGGGTGGGAAGGGAGGGGGACAGCATCCGTCCTGAAATGCCCCCGCCCTGTGCCTCCCAAGTGCCCAGGGATTTGTCCCCTCACCAGCAGGTCTTTGGTGAGGATGGGCTCGTAGTCCTGGAAGATCTTGCTGAGCTCCTGGATCTTATTTTCTGCCCCCGTCTCCAGAAACCTCTCGAGCTCCTGGAGGGCGGCCTCCGCGCCATCCTGGGACTGGCACTTGTCCACAGGCTGCGATGCCAGCAGGTAGATGCCCTCGTCACACCACTTCATGGACTGCGGGGGGAGAAGGCGCCTTGGAGGCTGCTCTGGTGTCTCAGGCGGCCCACCGACCGCTGTGCTCTGAGACCGTCCACAGGACAAAGCACGCAGGTCCTGCCAGGTCTAGAGGGCTCCCGGGGACGCGGGCCTGAAACCAGGGGCCTTGCCCAGGATGGGATGCAGCCACACCGAGGACAAAGTGCAGGGAACTGGCTGGATGGTCGCCTCTGGGTTTTTTGTGGCAGGTGAGTCCTTGAATCACCAGTGTTGGCGCGGGACCATCTGGGTCTCAGGAGAAGCCCTCGGGAGGCTGGGGGCCACTGTCCACCCAGCACCTGTGGTCTGGCCCCTGCAGGACCAGGGGCGGGGTCAGGGTTGGGGGTCGGGCCTACCGCCTCCAGGAGGCCGTGCAGCTCCAGCGACTTGCCCAGCAGCCCCCTCCTCCGCTCCACGTCGGCCACGAACTGGTCGCACAGGTGGCGGAGCTCGTGACACTTGGGGCGGATGGAGTCCACGGCATAGTGCTTGTGCTCGATGAGCCGCTCACCCTCCTGGGACAGCGTGCGGGCCCGCTGCACGGCGGCCTACAAGGCCGCCAGAGACCAGCTCAGCTTCTCGGGGCAGAGAGCACCTCCTGCTTCTGGGTCGGCGGGGGCGGGCTGTGGGCAGGTTGGGGGCGGGCTGGGGGGGGGGCGGTTGGCAGGGGCAGGCTAGGGGCGGGCTGAGGATCGGTGGGGGCGGGCTGGGGGTCGGTGGGGGTGGGCTCGGGGTGAGCAGGGGGTCGGCAGGAGCAGGCTTGGGGTCGCGGGGTGGGGTGGTGACACTGGGGCGTGGTGTCCCCACGGTCCCGCCGCCCACGTCCATGCTTACACTGGACTTCTCCTCGAAGCCGGTCAGGTCCTTCAGGAGGTGCTGCACGTGTGCCAGGCTGTTGCCCACGTCGGTGAAGGTCGTGACCTTCTGGGCCAGCACGTCCAGGGCCGATTTGACCTGAGACGGGGCAGCAGGGTGAGAGGCCATGCAGTGAGATCAGTGGGAAGGCCACAGCTGGGGGACGGAGGGGCTGCCGTGGAAACTGGCTTCAGGGAGGGGAGAGGGCCCGGGCCTCCCCTCGGAAGGGGGACTAGAGGGAAACTTCCTTGATCTGGAGAGGACATCCACAGAACCCTCCTGCCAACACCCCAGGTGTAACACTGGTGACGGACACCTTCCCCGGAGACCGCGCCCCACAGGGAGGGCCGTCCCCTCTCGCCACTGTGATCCCAGTGGTGGACGCTCCAGGGCACCAGGGCAGACAAAGAACAGACACAGAGACACGCAGACAGAGAAGGAGGAGATCAAGCCGTTTCCGTCTGCACGTGGCCTGATGGTCTGTGTGGAAACGCTACCAAACAGTGCCTGGATTGAGCTCGGCAAGGTTTCAGGGCACAAGATAAGTACTCAACAGTCTGTTGTGTCTCTACAGACAGCACAGCACACACAAGACACCGGAAGAGAAAGCGTGACACCGTCTACGGTTGCTTAAAAAGTGAAACGTGTACGTGTAAACCCAACCAAACACGTGCTGAGCTCGCGCAAATGACACGCGCTGACACCGAAGAAAATCTAAACAGATGGGCAGACAGAGGCGTTTACTGACGGAAGAGTCAGTGCAGTCAAGTGCCGCCTCTCCCCAGAGCGAGGCACAAGTTCAACACAATTCCTGACAAAACCCAGTGGGACTTTCTCGGAGACACAGATCAGGTCATCTGACATTTACACGGGAGGCGAAGGAACCGGAACAGCTAGGACAACTGTGAAGCAGGAGGGTAAACGGCTGGGAATCCCGTCTGGAAGGATGTACCATCGGCACTGAGGTTCCAACCAGACCCCCGGCTCCTCGAGGCCGCGAGTGGTTCCCACGGGACACATCACCCACGCCAGGGCCCCCCTGCAGCCCCCCAGGCCGCTCACCTCTCGGAAGTCCTGCTCGAAATGCCGGAGCTGCAGGCACTGCTCCAGTTTTTGCTGATGTTTTGCCCAGAACTCGTCAAAGGCGGCCTCGGTCTCGTTCAGCTGGGCCAGGAGCCTGGGGAAGGGCGGCAGCCACGCTGGTGTGGAACCGTGAGGCCCCTCCTGGCAGTGCCAAGCGGCGGGGGCTGGTCCGCCCTCCTCATTGGAGAGGACGCGTCGGGGGTCCTGTGTGTCTCCCCAGAGCCTGGCCTCATTTCCGCACGGTGGAGGGCACGCTGGGGGCGGGGCCGCATGTCCCCCCAGAGCCCAGCCTCCCTCTGCATGGTGGAGGGCGTGGCCGGGCTGCGTGTCTCCCCGCCTCACCTGTGCACGGTGCTCTGACTGTCCAGTTGGTCCTGGTTGGGGCTCTGATCTGGGCTCCGGGCCAGTGGCTCGTGGATGCTCTCCAGGACGCGCCGCCCCTCGACAAGCGCCAGCCTCATATCCTCCTGTGGGACGTCCAGGCTCGTCATCCAGGCCACCAGCCCCAGATTTGGCCCTGGGTGGGGCCCCGAGGGGTCAGAAGGCACCGCAACGAACCCCACCTGCCCCCCCCAGACCCTCTGCTGCCCTCCCACCCGGTGCCCCCGGGAGGGGGTGCTGGGAGGCACCGGTGCGGTGAGCGGGCAGGGTAGGGTTACGGGTCTCCCAGGCAGTGAGCAGGAGTAACAGGAAACCGGGGCCCCATGTGTCTGCTCCATGTTCAGAGGGAGCTGGGGGCTCTCATGGGGGCACCCAAGGACCATCAGCGGGTTGGGGAGCCCACAGTGTGCGGCCGCCTCAGCCGACCCCATCATGTTCATCAAGAGGCCAGTGTATGCTGTGGCTGCTGGTCAGCTCAGCCATCCGGGTCGGCTCCCACCTCCCGCCATCTCCCACACACACCTTGGCTCTGTCCTTCTTCTCCGTGTGGGCGAGGAGCACGGAGCTCGTGGATTGCACGTCATTGGGCAGCTCCGTCTCGGCCAGCTCGGTCCCAAAGGTCTGCAGCATCTGCGCCGTCTGCTTGACCAGGAGGGCGAAGCTCTCGATGGCCTATGTTGGGGGGAGACCGTCAGCCCGAAGCCTGTGCACTGCGCCCTCCTGGGCTTGAAAGCCAGGCTGCAGCCCAGCCCCTCGGGAGGCCCCCCAGCCTCAGCCCCAGCCTCAGCCTCAGCTCCTGCACAGACGTGGGCTCTGCACCTGCCTGAGGGTGATGCCAAGAACCCAGCTGGAGCTTTTCTCTGTCCCCGTGTTCCTGAGGCCCAGAAAGCCACTCCCGACAGGACTCACGTTTCTCCTTCAGATGCCGAGGTCCACTGAGACCGTCGGCTCATGCTCAGGGAGAAAGCTCGGGAAACGGCACCAGGTCCTTGGAGCAGGCGGAAGCCGCGCGGCTGGGCGGCCTGGGGCCATCGGGGGTGGGGGACTCACTGTGCGATGGCGGAGCCACCTGGAGTGGCAGTAGGCCAGCGTCCCACCCAGGTCCTCCGTCAGCTGGGACTTGTCGATGTAGCCGTGTAGTTCTGGGACTGAGCTCAGCATTATGACCTGGGGGGACGAGACCACCTGTGAGCAGACTGCCCCGCAGACCCGGACGGAGGGGCCTCCCAGCTCCTCCCACGGCAGGCACGGTGCAACGCTCCCTGGGCCTCAGCTCTCCCATCCATGAAATGGGTGCACGGTCCCAGCAGATGATAGCCGTTGGGAATAAGCAAAGGCCTGGACAGAGCCAGGCACTCTGCTGACATGGGGCATCTGATGGGTGAGGGGCCTGCGTGTTCATGGAGCCACACAGATTCCAAAGCTGCCCATCTGTCTGCATTCCCGGCAAAACCCAGCAGGCTGCACGGGGGCGGAGGCAGGCACCGGGCATGGCTATCGTGGAGAACAGGGGCCTGGGGGCTCTTCCACCTGGGAGGGTTTTGTCTCCTGTCTTGCTCTTGCCCTTCTGAGGTCACTGAATCCATGAACTTTGGATAAAAATACCACCTTTGCTTTGCAAACTGTCAGGCGCTGCTGCCGAGGTCCTGGAGGCTCAGTCCCTGTGCCACTGGACACCACCTCATGTTTTATTAACCACTGAGTCTGCTCCAGGCCAAGGGGCCATCCAACACGCCCCAGGTCAACACTGACTGTCTCCATGTGGGGGCGGGTGGAGGGGACAGGGTGCCGCTAAGACCTCAGAGGACCGCCCACCCAGCCATCCGGGGGCCCACGTTGAGACTCTTGACTGAGATGTCATCTTCTCTTAAGAACAGGCTATGGTGCCAGCTTTCAGCAGAGACATCCAGTCTCTCTTCGCCGTCCAGCAAGGCCGTTCGCCCAGAACACCCTGATTCACGCCAATAGGAGTGGAGACGGGTCGGTCAGCTATCCAAGGACTTAAGGCTCTTCTGTGATTTCCATCTGCTCTGTGTCAACTGAACCACCATGGAAAAGGCTGGAGCCCACCAGCCCTCTTAACGTTTTCTGCCCAGCGCTGAGTCAGCATAGGCCCAGGGCACCAACATGGACCCACTGCAGCAGCCGCCCTCCCCGGACGGCGCTTCCTGAGTATCGAAGGGTGACTGAGATGGGCCGGGGAAGGGGCGTCGTGGGCGATGGATCCTGTGAACCTGGCTTCTGAGAACTCATGGGTTTGGTCCCACGTGGCCGGGTGCAGGGCGACCACTGTACTCAGGGTGGAGACCCCTGCCCTCGGCGTCAGAAACTGAGGCTTTTTGATGCTACAGAGATGGGCGCACCCATTTCCCTCCAAAGCCTGGGGGCTGCACCCCTGGGCCCTGGCCGGTGAAGGCCCTCCGTCGACGCAGGAGAGCCGACCTCGGGGACGATGGCCCACACTGGGGTGCTCAGGTTTCAAGAGCAACCTGGCAGGTCCTGCTGGGGAGGTCACGAGGTGCCGGGCACGAGCCCCTGTGCTCCCAGGGTCCTCTGCCGGCAGCCCCTCCCAGCCCTGCTCCCGGAACCTGACTCGACATGGCCTGACCTCCCCAAGGGAATGCAGCTTCCCGGGTGAGCAGCCTCTAAGGGATCCACACAGCCTTGGCTTTCCGAGGACAGCCGGCAGCTGCCGGGGCTGCCCCGTGCCAGCTGGAGTGAGGAGGTGAAGCAGAGTCCTGCCGCAGCCGGGGGGTCACTCACACCCACTTCCCCGCCCCGTGTCCTGGGCAGAGTGGGCGCTCCCCACAGGAGGTGGGCACTTACCGGCACCTTCATCTTAAAGTCATCTCTGTTGAACCTGAAGGCGAGGTCGGAGAGTGTCCTCTGGAAGAACCCGGTTGGCCGCAGGACGAGGACGAGCTGCAGGTTTGCGGGGAAGGATGCCTGCAGGGACACAGACCGCTCTCCGTCTGGGGTCCACATGCCCATAGCAGCCCGCGGCCCCACAGAGAGGACTGGGTGCCTCCCCCACGCCAGCGCCAGCCCGGGGCGGAGCTGGGTACAGACACTGCACTCAGAGCATCGCCACCCCTCACGGAGAAGAACAGCCACACTGCTTGGAACAACTGTGTTACATGGCTTGTGGTCTTAAAGGTCAAAAGCTCTGACCTTTTGGGGAACTACGCTCAATACCTTGTAATAACCTGCAAAGGAAGAGAACGTAAAGATACACGTACTCATACATACGCGTAACTGAATCCCTTTGATGTGCATCTGAAACCAACATGACGTTATAAATCGACTTCAATACAAACTTAAAACAGCAACTGCAGGAAGAGCTTTGGCCTTCCCTTCTGGCTGAGTCATGCGTCCCCACACTCTTATTTTGGAGTCCAAGCCCCCAGCACCTCAGAATGGCTTTAGGGTCCTCACAGAGGTGACCGAGTCAGGATGAGGTCGTCAGGGTGGGCCCTGACCGGACATGCCCCGTAAAGGTGACATTTGGACATCGAGACCCACAGAGGACGCATGTGGGGTGGAAGCAGATTGGGGGTGCTTCCACTGGCCGAGGGTCTCCAGAGGCCATTGGGGGGCACACACAGACCGCCTCGCAGCTGCAGAGGGTCCAGCCGGCTCAGACTCCCCATCCAGATGGGGAGACAGGAGGCCCTGCCATCTGAGCCCTGCTGTGGTCTGTGGTGTCTGTTACGATGGTCCCCAGAAACTAGGACACCGGTGGCGTGAAAACAGACACACACACACACACACGACAGAGAAAGGAGACGCAAGCTCACACCCAGGGCAGGCGCTCACACCCAGGGCAGGCGCTCACACCCAGGCGCAGGCGCTCACACCCAGGGCCGGCGCTCACACCCAGGGCAGGCCCGCACACACGGGCACGAACTGACTTGCACGTGCATCTGAGCTCTGTGTGCGGGGCGTCTGGCCCTGGACGAGCCGCCCTCTGTGCCCCGGGTTCCCGTCGGCAATGGGGGGAATGGGGCGCCGTCCTCGCCGGGCCGGGCCGAGCTCCCTGCCGCCCACAGCATTCACACCCAGCTCTACACCCGTGACGGCCGCTTGGTCAGCCCAGGCCCGGTGCCCGGTCCCCTGGCCTCTGTCTGAAAGTAAGCCCCTCCCATGAGAGGGAAGCGAGGAGAGGCCACAGGGCCGCCCCTGGCACGGGGCAGGCGGGCAGTGCCCCCGGGCACAGACACGGCCAGCGTCCTGCGGCTCCTCTCCTGCCTCGCCCGGACATGATGCCGCCCCTCTCTCCCACGTGGAAGCTCTGGGACCCTCCTGAGCTGTCTGCAGTCAGGACAGGCCCCTGCCCAGGACATCTGGAGACGACCCACACCCGCCCACACACCCCAGGTCCTGAGCATGGCCCACAGGGGCCCCTGACCCCTGGGCTGCCTGACGTGGCTCGCAGGCATGCCCTTCCTGGCCTCCTCGCCCAGGCCCCCGCCGGCACGTCAGGGGCGTCACAGAAGCCTGGGGCGGGCTCCATGTCTGAGGGCCCAGCCAGCATGTCCCTGAAGCCCACGCCTCAGGGGCCGCCCTCCCACCGTCTCTGGGGGCCCCTGACTCCCCGCAGCCTCCGTGTCTCCCCAGGGGCACCGCTGCATCATCCAGGCTCCAAACAAGACGTCTCTTCAGGCTGGACCTTGCTGCCCTCTCCTGCTCAGACCCCCACGTCGGAGCGCGAGCTCCCCTTGCCAGGGCTTGCCAGGGTTCCTGGCCCCTGCCCCGAGTTTCAGCCCTGAGAGTCACGCATGGGCCGGACATCTGCTCAGGGATGCTCTGCTCCACCCGTAGCCACCTGGGGCCTGGGAGGTCCCCAAACCCCGCCTCCCCCCAGGCCCTCCTCTTCCTCCCCCAGAGGCTCTGCACGCCAGGACTCCCCGCTGGTCACACCCCACTGGTCACCCCCCACAACCCCAAGCTGTGCCTCCGGCCTGGCCACCCTGACCTCCTGCCTGCCAGTCCCCTTCCCGTGTCACACCTCCTGTGGCCCCGGGCGCGTCTGCCCCGCAGTCCCCAGTCACAGCCCTGGAGGGCAGGACCGCGTGGCCCCCATGTCAGCCCCGGAGCAGCCCCACTGGGCGCCGTGGGCAGGACTGCGTGGCCCCGTGTCATCCTCAAAGCAGGCCCGCTGGGCACTGTGGGCAGGACTGCGTGGCCCCGTGTCAGCCTCAAAGCAGGCCCGCTGGGCGCCGTGGGCAGGACTGCGTGGCCCCATGTCAGCCCTGGAGCAGCCCCGCTGGGCGCCATGGGCAGGACCGTGTGGCCCCGTGTCAGCCCCGGAGCAGGCCAGCTCAGAGCTGCGGTGGGCTCTGCCCTCGGTGGGGACACGGCAGGTCTGAGCTTAGGGACACCGGACTGTGGACCCTCCAATGTCGTATTTTCCAAGCCGAGCTGAAGGCATCCAAACAAGGAGAAAGAGCGCCCCGAAGGCGAGAACACGCAGCTCACGAGAGAGCACACAAGGCGGCTTAAAACAGCCTGGATTTCAGCGGTTATGTAAGCACCCAGGCTCACTCGAGCGGCCAGACACAGTTGGCCACTGGCAGCAAAGTGTGGCCGTCCAGGCTGGAGCGCCAGAGCCTGCAGGGGTCCCCTCACGGGCTCCGGCCCAGGGGTCTCCTCGTGGGCTCTGGCCCAGGGGTCCCAGCAGATGCCGGGTGGTCTCTCCCCTAACCCACCTTGGATGAAGCATAGCCTGGCAGGGCTGGCGGTCCAGATAGGTCTACGGCGGGGGATGGCGCCAGTGTGCCAGCTCTGCCCACCCCCTGCGGAGCCAGGGAGGAGATGGACCCGAAAGCTGGCTCGGGGTGGGGCGGGAACGGGGGCCCCGGGAGCAGCAAGGTGGGGCCTGCAGTGTCCCCGCCCCCGGGGCCTCATCCGGCGCCCTGCCAGGTCCGGCACCTGGTCACAGGGTCAGCCTCCTGCAGCCTGCTTGTCTACAGGGTTCTTGCTTCCCCGTGGATCCGCAGCACCGCCCACCACGCCAGGCACACATCAGCGTCTCAATAAATGTGCTGAAAACATAAACAGGACTTCTGGCATTACTACGATCAGTAAATTCTTGTAAGAAAAAGCACTGGAGTTGATCGAGAATTTTTGACAATTTTGCTGGAAAATGTTCTCTTCTGGGGTTTCCAAAGCAATACTGGGTAACTGTAAGGCTTACAGAAACAAACCTACATTTTTAATGCTGTCAGAATCAGTGCAAAAATCAGTTATGATTCTCACAAAACAAAGTTTTAAAGATGCACCAGCTCTCTTCGGAAGTTCACCTGATTATCAGCTCGCTGAAGAAGACCATGTTCCCATTCGGCCGCAGGAGAGCGCAACCGACAGCTGGTCTGCCCTGTGCCATCCTGCTGGCTCGCTGGGGACCTCAGGGACTGTTATTAAAAGTGATTTGTCTGTTTCTTAGCAAACAATCCTGCCTTTGATCAGCCTTGCTAACTGACCTGGAGTGGCTGATTAGCTGGAGAGGTATTTACAAGGCTCTTGTCACGCCGAGGGCCCAGGATGGGTTGTCGGCCACACGAACATGGACAAGGCTGGCCCTGACCTCGAGGGACCGCGGTGTGCAGACAGGGAGGGTGCCCCGCCGGGAGGGGAGGCCAGGCCGGGCCTGAGCGAGAGCTGCTCTGGGGGGCGCTGGGGGCTGCGGAGGGCGCAGTGGGAGCCACCCCGCCCCCGGGGGAGGGCACCCCAGGGGCAGGAAATGGCACGGACGTGCGGTCTGGAGGCACATCCCCCCGAGAAGCAGCTGACTGACGCCCGTGCATACCAGTGCCCGTCCGAGACGCACACCAGTGAGACAGACGCACGCAGGAGACCTGGGCGATCGCTAGACCTGAAAACGTGGGTCTAACCGTGTAACCTCTCAAAACAGCAGCACACTCGACGAGACCCACTGCCATCCAGCCCGGGACTACCTTGCTGATTCCGGAATCGTCTAGGAAGTCCTGTCACCTGACCCACTGGCTCTTACAGTTTAGTCCTTCATCTGGCCAGGCAGGCGACACCCATGTGCAAACCCACATTAAAACTTAAAGCGGTGAAAGGGACACACGGGCGACCGGCTGGTGGTGCACAGTCCCGTGAGCTGCTGAGGACTCAAAGGCACGGGAGAGCTGACGGTGACGTCTACACACGACTGTACTCCTCTGAGACCTCCCGAGTTTAGACCAGTTTCAGGTACACGACAATGTGGAGGGTGTGTGGCCGGCGCGGGGAGGGGGGTGGGGAGGGAGACGACGTGTCAGGAGGACGAGGCTGGGCCGGCCCCAGGACAGGTGAGCACCAGGACCTCCAGTGGTGAGCCTCGGAGCGGGGCCCGAGCACTGGGAGGAGGAGCCGGATCTTCCGCCCCCTGACCCCAGCACAGCAGCCTCAAAGGGGCCAGCGCAGGACGCAGAACAAGGGCCTGGGGGCGGGTCACCCATGGGGTCGGGAGAGCGCAGAGTTGCAGCCCGGACCCCAGCGCAGGCGCTCCGGGCCGCTCTCCCGCAGACAAGCACACTTTCCGTCCTGTCTGCAGGGAGAAGCGCTCCCCACCTCTCTACCCAGCTTGAGCGGGGGTGGAAGCTAGCGCCAAAAATAAGAGCGGGCTCTCTGCTGGCTGCACCGCCCTCTCCAGCTATCCCGTGGCTAAAAACCGCCCCGCGCTGCAGGCAGCGGTTCTTCTGCCCTGAAGGGCAGCCACGGTCTGCAGACTGGAGGCCTCCAGTGGCCACGAGGGTCACCAAGGATGACGGCTGATAACCTGACTCGGTCACGAGACTAAAGAAGAAACAGCCCGTTTGGAAGGAGAAAACAACACAGGAAAAGCTAGTCAACATAGCCCCACACCCGCAGCCTGAAGGTCCCTGTGACACACTCGTCACCCTCGAGAACGGCCACCCCGTAGGTCACTCAGTCGCTCACACGCTCAGCGTCAGACACAAACTGAAAGTGACATTGCTTTCAAGGTATAACACAGCCCCTGAGAGCTAACCCACGTGAGTAGTTGCACACAACAGGTGCACAGAAGTACATGCACGCACACACACGCACACACTTGTACACGTATGCAAAATGCGCACACACATGCGCATGCACACGTGTGCACATGCACACACACACGTGCCCGAGCAGCTCGAGGAGCCCAGGGAGGTGTGCGCTGGCCCTGCCCAGGCCCCAGCTGGAGTCCACCTCGGCCTTGGGCCCCACCGTGTATGCAGCCCCAGCCAGGACCCAAAGCGCCACTGGGCAGGAAAGGCCATGTCCCCTGCCCGGAGAAGGCGTGGAGGTCGCTGGCCCGGCAACGACACCGACACTTACCGCTATTCTCAGGATGGACGCCTTGACCGAGGTCCATCTGTCCTGCCTGCGGTCTATGACCAGGATGAACCCGATGCCAGCGTCCTGCAGGCTGAAACGAGAGGGCGCGGTCAGCACGCACCCGGAGGTCTGGCCGTGGCTGCAGCACGTCTCCGGGAAGAGCTCGGGGTGAATGGCCGCCCCTGAGACCCTCACATCGCTGCTGCTCCACCCAGCACCGCGGCCAGGGCAGGACGGAGCCGCTTGCGGCGCTGCCCCGAGCTCGCCGGGCACCTCCCTCACAGGGCTCGCTCCGACCGCGGTGGACAGACCAGCGCCGCGTTACTTCCCGCCCTGACACCACCCAGCTCGCAGTGCAGAGAGGCGGGCCAGGCCCCTCCGTTCCAGAGCCCGGCTACTCCACCCGGAGCCCAGCAGCTTCCCTCCACGTGGACTCGCCAGTGAGCCCGTCACAGGGAGCCTGCACCCGGGGGTTACGTCAGCCCCAGCATCTGGTCCCCCCAGCTCATCCACGGTCTACAATCACCGTCTAGGCTGATGGCACGGCTGCAGCTTGGGGAGAGCCCCCTGCGGCGCCCGGCAGTGCGCAAGCATCCGATGGAGACGGGAGAGGAGAGGCGGCTTCTCGCAGTGGCAGCATCCGTGAGAAAGATGCTGAGGCCGGGATCGACAGCCCATCCCGCTCAGCCTGACGCGCCTGAGTCACCGCCGACCCGGAGGCGATTCTGCGGGACGACCCGCCCCCAGCCCTGCCAGCCGGCGTGGGCAGCAGCGCCCGCCAGCCAATCCCGCGAAGGACTGAGAGCGCAGGCCTAGGCTCCAACTGGAGCGCTGATTGCCAAGTCTCTGCACATACCCGGGAGCCACAGCCGTGCTTAAATAAAACCCAGAAATACATGGAATACATATAAATTATGTGGCCGTGGCGGTACTCTGCCTGCTGCAAACCTTATGTAACACGATGAGAGCTGAAACAGCCCAAACCTCCCTGATCTCAGAGCAGGGACAGAGACACAGTCACACCTGTGTGGGTATGCACACCTGTGCCTGCACTCCTGTGTGGGACCGTGCACTCCCATACAGGAGCAGGCACTCCTGTGTGGGACCGTGCACTCCCGTGCAGGAGCAGGCGCTCCTGCGAGGGTACATGCACTCCCGTGCAGGAGCAGGCGCTCCTGTGTAGGTGCGTGCACGCCTGTGCAGGTGTGCACACCTGTGTGGGTTAGGGTCTTCTGCTGAGACTGCCCACCCCCAGTGGCCCCTCTCCTCTGGGGGGACAAGTCACAGGCTGCGCCCTGACGACCGCCACTTCTGCACAGCCTGTGTCTGCAGCGCCCGCCTCTGACCAGCTGCCCCGTGCCCCCACTCCTCCTGGGCCCGCAATGCCTCCTCTGCGGCCCCTGTGCCGACGGCCTGTTCCTTTTAGAAACAGGCAGGGCGGGCGGCCTGGCCACGGGCTGGGGGCCGCGGCCCGAGGCCTCCACTCTACCTCCTGCCTCACTCGCACGTCCCAGCTGCCCCCCACCGCCCAGTCCCTTGGGTTCACTCGCTCTGTGCGTGTGAACGCCAGACGGTAAAGACTCCGTGACATCAGAGCCTCCTGCTGCGCCCACAACGCACGCGCCAGCATCATGACCAGCACTGACAACAGAGGCAGCGGAGAGGCGAAGGCGCCTTTGAAAACAGCCGCTTCAGGTGAATGTAAGGAACCTACCGGATTCACGAACACGTGCCCTGGAGGGCAGGTTTTAGGCCAGCAGGTGTGGAGCAGGCAGCTCAACTTCCTGGTTTAGGAAACACACAGACCCGAGCTCTGTGGTCACCTGGCCACTGCCCAGCAGGGGCTGGTGGGGCAGCCTGAGGGACGGGCCCCTCCCACCCATGGGCCCTGCACCAAAGCTTAGACTGTGCCTCTGTCAACCCTCGTAATGACCCAGAGGCAGCCAGAGCCACGGACGGAGGCTCAGACAGACAAGTCATTTGCCCAGTCATGCAGCTGGTGAGCACAGACGGGACGCCCATGGGCTGGCTCCCCGTCCAGACAGCATCCGCCGTGCAGGGCAGAGCAGCCCCTCCGTCCCGCCCACCTGGGACTGTGTCGGGCCAGGCAGGGTCCTCCGTTTCAGGGGGCCTGGCCCCAGAAGCAGACGGCAAAGAGGCCCCACCCCAGGACCTGGCTCGATGCCACGAGTGGGTTCTCCCAGCCCAGTCTCGTCTCCACCATGGCTCCACCGCCAGACGCAGCAGGAGGAGCCTCATGTGAGGACCCGGGGCTCCCCCGCAGCCCCTTCCACCCCTAGGACTAGAGCCCTAGAGCCAGGCCGCGTGGCCTGCCCTGCCCCCAGGAGCCCGGGCCCAGCCCCCGGGGCCCATCCACCACCCTGTGCCCACAGAAGGGCCTGTCTATGACCTCACGCGCCCAGGAGAGAGGGTGGGCGGCCCATGCTTGGTCACTGAAAAGGCAGGTCCCCCGGGGTCCCTGTGCTCCAGGCCTGGGGCGGACTGCGCTGAAGGCAGCAGACGAGGAAACTGGAGCAAATTACCCGGAAGCTGCAGCCACGCGGACGAGCCCCCGGACCCAGGCACACGCGGGCGTGCGCACACACAGACGTAACCCGCAGCCTCCTGACGGCCACTCGGAGGGGCCGCCGAGGCTGATGAGTCGCTTTTGGCCCAAACAGTCCAACAGGCAGAGCGGTCTCGCAGGCTCTGGTTCCGGGAGCCACGCGTGCCCGGGGGTCCCCTCTAGCACCCCAGGCCTGCTAACTCCTCGGGGGGCCTGGGCACGGCCAGCTGCGCTCAGACCTCCCGCTCGCGGCTGAGCAGCCCGAGGGCGGCCTTGAGACCAGGCCTGAGGTCCCCGCATCTCCCTGCCCAGCTCCAGGCCCTGTTCACATACCTGACACATCACAGAGCAGGGTCGGGCGGAGACTCGGAGACTCTGGGCCCAGCCCGGCCTCACCCCCGCCCACAGGGCTCCCGGCGGGCCTCGACCCGGGGGAGGGTCAGTGTTCCTGGGGCCACGTGGACATGGGCCCGCTCAGCCTGGCGCTGGGGCGGGGAAGCAAGCCCAGCAGTGCGGCTGGGGGGCCTAGTGGGCCCTTGTGGGAGGGGCTGGCAGGAGATGCGGGCAGGCTGGCGTCTGTCTCAGATCAGGCCTGGCAGGTGCGGACAGGAGTCAAGGAAGTGGGTCCCCAGGGCCCGTGGGAGGGAAGCTCTGGCCTCCCAGAGGGGCCCTGGATGAGCAGATGGGTCCTGGGGACTGGGCCAGCCAGGGGGCGGGGGTGGGCGGGGAGGGGATGGGTGAGCCAGGCCGGGGATTGGGGTGATGGGGAGAGGATGGGGAGGAGATGGGGCCAGGCGGGGCGGGGGCTGGGGCGGGTGAGACACAGTCTGACTCGCAGGCCCCCCTGCCCCAACCACACTGCTTTGCCCATCTCTCTCTCTCTCCATCCCACCCTTGGACAGGGTCTGGGAGGCTGCGAACGTCACAGAGACGTGGCTGGGCCCTGTACTGGGCCTGGGCTTGCCCGCCGGGTCTGGGCGCGGGGCCGTGGGGTAGGGCCACAGCGCTCAGGCCCAGCCCTGGTTCTGGCCGCCTCTCCTCCGTCCTCCCAACTCAAAGCTGCCCCGTTAAGCACCACTCATGCAGCAGGCTCTTCCTGCTGGTCAGCTTGTCAGAGCTCGACGGCAAGAAAAGCCTCGGACCTTTCACAAAGCTCCCCATGCGATGACAGCACCGCACCCACCCTCAGGCTCTGCAGCCGTCAGGGTCAGACGCGCGCCGGGCACAGCAGGATGGGGCAGGCGTCCCGGGCGCACAAACTGCCGCGACCCCCCACGGCCCAGCGGGTGCTCAGCTGTGTCCAACTCTGCGAGCCCAGGGACTGCAGCCCGCCAGGCTCCCCGGTCCATGGGCGTCTCCAGGCTAGAATACTGGGGTGGGTGGCCATTTCCTGCTCCAGGGGATCTTCCCAGCCCAGGGATCAAACCCAGGTCTCCTACACTGCAGGCAGATTCTTTACCATCTGAGCCACGAGGTGGGGGAGAAATCCCACCAAGCACATGCTGCTGTGCTGCTGCTGAGTCGCCTCAGTCGTGTCCGACTCTGTGCGACCCCACAGACGGCAGCCCACCAGGCTCCCCCGTCCCTGGGATTCTCCAGGCGAGAACACTGGAGTGGGTTGCCATTTCCTTCTCCAATGCATGAAAGTGAAAAGTGAAAGTGAAGTCGCTCAGTAGGGTCTGACTCTTTGCGACCCCATGGACTGCAGCCCACCAGGCTCCTCCATCCATGGATTTTCCAGGTAAGAGTACTGGAGTGGGTGCCATCGCCTTCTCCGCCACCAAGCACACAGATTCCATAAGTACATTAAACACACACACTCGGGGCCACCTCTTTGTAACCGGAGTGACTGCTCCCGTGAGGGCATAAGCCTGGCGCCCCTCTGGAAGCCAGACTCCCGTGAGGACCCTCCGGGATCCGTGTTACCTGTTTTGTGTGCAGGCTCCAGGTCGGGGCTGGCCCGTCCGCCCATGCCCTCCGAGTGGGTCCTGGGCCCAGCCGCGGTCCTCGCTGGAGCTGCTCAGGCACCTCCCTCCTCCCGGAGCTGAAACCCCAGCCGAGGCAGCCTCTGGGTGCATAGCCCCACTGTGTGCACAGGGTGCTCGGTCAGCCTGGGCTCCCCAGGGAGGGGCTCCCCACGCCCCTCACGCAGCACGGAGCGAGCCCCCTCCTCCCGGGCGGGTCTCGTCCTCCTCCCACAGGTGAAGGGCAGGGTCGGCCGCCCTGAGCTGGACACCAGCACGTCACAGCTGCGTATCCCCCGGGTAGGGACAGCCCACGCTTGCACTGCACAATACGGCAGCCCCGGCCCCTGGGAACTGAAGGACGGCCAGCCTGGGCCGGGAGCTGAACTTTTATGTTATTTAACTTTAATTTTTCAAGTTAAATGACACTGGACAGCAGTGACAGAAAAAAGATGACAAGACAGAAAGCAGGCGGAGACGGGTGGCCCCTGCTCCCCAGGAGAACGAGATCGGGAAGACGGAGAGACAGCCCGTGGGGAGAGGCTGCCCCGTGGGGAGAGGCTGCCCCGTGGGGAGGGGACCCTGAGCTTCAGACACACGGGCCAACGGGCTGGGGCCGGCCACGGGTGGCAGTGAGAATGGTCTTCACTTGCTTCTTTCGTGAGCCCGAGGGCCTGAGGGCGGCTACAGCAGAGCTCCCCACCCGCCTGACGGGGAGCAAGGCCGCTCTGACGGCAGGAAGCCGAGGGCGGCCCCAGGTGGGGCTCAGTGCCCGGTCCATCCACACCAGAGGCAGCTGCAGAAGGACAGGCAGGGCGCCCACCACAGGCCATCGACAGGAAGGGGCTGGGATGGCACGCGTGTGCAGTCTGGTTTCAGGAGATGTGCACAGGGACGCAGCCAGACGCTCCCTGTGGTTTCCTGTGGGGAGGGTGAGAGCTACTGCCAGTCCACAGATGTCTGGGGTGTTCGGGACGCGTTCACATGTTTTCTGTCTTTATGTGCAAAAGTCAACCGAAAATTCATGTGGACGTCACAGCCACAGCAAGAAGTGAGGTGCTGCCAGGGGCTGAAGGCCAGCTGATCTACAGCTTAGTGAGCTTGACAGGGCAGCCCAGCGGCCACATGGGGTGGGGAGCAGCCTGGCTGCAGGACTGCATGAGGCGAGGCCCAAACACAGGGCTGGAGCTTAAGCACAGCACTTAAACCCTGCTCCTTCCACACGCGCCCTGCATTTCTGTCGTGCAGCCCACACAAACTGCGTGTGGGGACATGTGTGCATGTGTGTGGTCTGCATGCTCGTGTGTGGTGTGTGCGCACAGGTGTGCAGTATACACTCACTCCTATGCATGTATGAGCGTACGTGTGTGTGGTGTGTGATGCATGCCTGTGTGTGCATGTGGGTGTGGTGAGTGCACACACACCTGTGTGTACCTGTGGTGAGTACACACACACACGTACCTATGTGTGCACATGTGTGGTGAGCACATGTTCCCCAGTGTGTACACACATTTGGTGCGTGCATGCACCCCTGTACCTGTGTGTACACACATGTGTGAGCATGTGTACACCTGTATCTGTGCACGTGTGGTGAGCATACATATGCCTGTGTGTACACACGTGGGGTGTGCATGCACCCCGTACCAGTGTGTACACACATGTGGTGAGCACACTCATGCCTGTGTGGCGGTGACCTGTGTGCGTGAACCTCTCCTTGGAGTGGCCCACCACGAAAACCACCTGGGTGAGGCTCCTCTGTCTCCAGCAGTGGGGTGATCTGAGCCGGGTCCACAGAAAGTCCACATCCTTATCGGCCTCAAGTCATCTGGGACCCAGGCCTGTGGTTCCCAGGCTGGGGAGGGGCAGCAGGTGTGCAGGAAGGTGACCCTTAGATGTTATCTTCCAAACATGGCGGGCAGGTATTGGGGGCCCCCAGGGATCCTGCAGGGCAGCTAAGTGGGTCCTTCAGAGAAAAGCCAGAAACCTGCCATCTCAGTGTTGGCAACACTGTGACCCTGCATGTGAGTGTGCATGTGTGTTCCTGTGTGCATCTGCACGGGTGTGCACCTGTGCCCACAGGGAGGCCTCCGGTGACCACCTTCACTGGGAGGGGGTCAGCTTTTGCCGCAAGGAGGGAGGGAAGGGGGAGGGGCGTTTTCCAGGAGACCAGGAACAGGCTTCCTGTTCTCGTGTGTCTGCAGCGTCCAGGCGAGGCCTGTCCGGCAGCCAAGAGCTTCAGAATGATCCGCGACCGTGAACCAGACACAGCGGCCTGAGCTGGCTATGCCGTCCCTGTGTGAGATGACAGAGAGCTAAGAGCAGGGGACAAAGGTTTCAGAGGACCAAGGGAAGCTTGTTTGGTGAGCGTGGAGTCAGCGTCTGGGAAGCCGGGGGCTCGTCCACTGGACCTGCGTGGACTGTAGAGCCCGTCTAGTTGCAGATCGCCCCCGGCCTGCCTGGAGTCGGTGCCGCCTGGGGTTTCTAAAGGCGCCCCGCCCTGTCCCCGGCCTCCGGACTCCCTAGTTTAGGAGACTCGGGACCGCAGTACCGGCTGCGGCCACCAGGTGGCAGCCCGCCACACGCCGGGTCCCACACGTGCGGGCAGCGCCCCTTCCCTGCTTTACCCACCGAGTGTCTCCCCACCTTTAAAGGTGCACCGACCCTTCCAGAAATGCAGCTGCGTGTGAGCTGATGGGCGGCAGCACTTCGGCTTCCCTCACTCAGGGCCGATCCCCACCACGCCCCAGGAATCGCCCGACAGCACTGGGGGGTCGGGTGGGGGGCAGGGCTCGGCGTGCGGGCCCCCCAGAGCCCCGCCTGCTGGACGGCCTGTCGGGCAGCCCCTCCCCCGCTGGCCCTTCACGCAACTGAAGAAAGACCAGTCGGTCCCAACGTGGGGTTTCACTCCGGGTGGAAGGGCAACGGGTCCACCGGATCCCCGCTACACCCTACACCCGGAAGAGGAGACCGCGAACAGAACATGCGTGACCATCACGATACACACTTCCGCCTAGAGGCGGAGCCGCGGGCCTGCGCCGCACGCACGTCCACACACCACGGCCCCGCAGGCGCACAGGCACACACTCCTCAGCTTCAGCGGGAAGCATGTGCCGTGCTGGCAGGGACCCCGCGGACAACCCTGGAGGTCGCCTCGCTGGGGTGAGAACCCCTTAAAAGGGGGAGAGATAAAGGTACCAGTCCCCCTGAAGGGGCGGCAGGGGTGCGGGGGTGAGGGACGGGGCGGGGGGCCTGACCCCCAGGCCTAAGCTGATTTCACTCCGTGAACGAGGCCTGTCTGTACAGCAAACACTCACCGAGGAGCCGCTGTCTGATCTGCGCGCGGGCGCGGGGCAGACACAGACTAACACCGAGCCCCGGCGAACGGGGACAGCCCAGGTGAGCCCGCGAAGCTGGGCCACCAGTGGACTGGGGCCTGGGGGTGGGGGGCATAATGGAAAGCCCCCCAGAGGAGGGGGCCTGCACTCGAGAAGGAGCCACCCGGGCCGAGGGAGCGAGAGCAAGGGCCCCGAGGCCAGGAGGCCTGAGGGTCAGCAGCACCAGTGGGGGTGGTGACCCAAGGAGGGGAGACCAAGAGGGTGGGAGGTCAGCCTGCTGTGCCCAGAAAAGGCTCACCTCTGCCCTGCCAGAAAGAAAAGTACCTCTGCCCTTTCCACGCCTGAGAGTGACCTGAAACAGATTCCCGCACCGGCAGGGAAGGTCGCCCCAGAGAATCATCTTAAGGGGGCAGTGGGAGACCACAGAAGCCCCCATGGCCCCTGGCTCAGCCAGCGCGGAGAGGTCACTGCAGATGGCTGCCCGCTGGGCGTGTGGTCCAGGGCTTACCACTGCCTTGGCTGGGGCTGGGGAGCCAGAGACGGTTTGTGGCCACTTCCGGCCTCAGGACTCCGGCCGCACGTCCCTGCACGGGGGCGCGAGGGGGACAGCCAGGGGATGGGGTGGCAACGCAGCGGCCAGGGCTCTCCAACCCCGGGAGGAGCACACAGCTCACCCGCCTTTGCAGACACCTGCTGTCTCTGACTCCCCCGCCTACGGCCCAGGGAGGAGGAGTGGGCGCTTGGCTGGCTCCATGCAGGGACCTAACACAGGTGTGGGTGATGTCTCCACCGGGGGCAGGTGGCACCGCTCTCGGCTCCCAGGTGAAGGGCTGAGAACAGGGACTCAGACCCTCCGTAGGCAGCGTCTACATGGACCTTACTGTGCTGTGAGCTCCACTGCCCAACCTGGGACGGACCTGAGGTTCACAGGCAATGGTGGGGGGCAAGCCACAGGGAACGAGGGTCACAGGGGAGCACAGGAGTGGCGTCACAGTGGGCCGAGGGCCACGCCCCTCCTGGACATGGAGCATCCACCCCGGAGACATCACGGAGGGGAGCTTGCTGGGCCAGAAGCCCGCCCTCTGGAGGACCAGCAAGACCACTTGGGGCCCACGGTTAGCAGCCCACAGTCAGCCGTCTCCCTGTTAAAATCCTGGGCTTCCTGAAACCAGTGTAGCTGCCCTTCCTCTTACTGGCCTGTCCACGGTGTCCCATCCCCAGGGCCGGGTGGCTTTTCCATGTCCCCCTGCTGGGAAGCCAAGAGCCAGACCTACCATCCTGGGTCCCCACCCCAAACACCCCTCGGTGCCACTCCACACGGGCAGCTCCACCTCCTGCCCTCTCGAGACCCTTGAACCCACTCAAGCAACGTCCCCCTGAGGTCCAGGGCCCTTGTCCATGGGACAGGAGCAACAACTGCCTTCCTGGCTGGAAATCCAGGGGTGACGGTAAACAAGACGCAGGATCGCCAGCCTCCATGAAGTCCCTCACGGCTTGCCCGAGGGCCCTAAGGAAGACTGGTCACTCCCAGGACAGTGGCTGGACCACCCACCTCAGCTCGGCTGCTCGGAGCCTGGCCCTGCAAGTCGGGTCCACAGAAAGAGGGGACGGTGACCACAGATCCCCACCCCACCCTGTGGTGCCGTCTAGGTCTTTCTCCCAAGTGACCCTCACCACCGACGGCCTGTGGAAGGGCTTTTCCATCCTAACACCCCACCCATGCTGCATGGTGAGGGGCCAGTGCTGACCGGGTCCTGGCAGTCACACCTGCCGTTCTGCCAGCCTCCTAGATTAGACCATCTCATCGCTCTGTGACCCGGAACCTGGCCAAGGGGGCATGCTGACCGCAACCTCGGGGCGAGCCGGCCCTGCACTCACCTCCCCCTTGGGCACTTCGAAAAAGAGAAGCATCAGCCACCAGGCCATTCCCTGCGGCCCAGCGGGTTGGCCGGAGCAGGAGGTCCACACCTCACCCGTCCAAGGAGGGCACCCGGGCACCGCTGCATCCACCCTGGCCCCCTGGCCGTGGAGGAGTCTCTGCACCCCTCGAATGAGGAATCAGGGCCCTCACGCACCTGGGGATGCTGGTGAGGTAGGTCATGACATTCTGGAAGTCCTGGTCTGGGACGTCTCCGAAGGCCGGGTAGTCGGGAAAGGTGATGACCGGGCTGCCGTCCTGGCCCCGCCCGCCTGCGGAGAGCGCAGGGCAGCAGTCGGCACCCCTGGGGCCGCAGGGGCGGATGGCCCTAGATCCCACCGCGGGGATCTGGGGCAGAGCCCCAGCGCTCCTGCACCCCGCCCAGCGCCCCGCTCCCGGAGCCCGGCCTCGCGGGATCACAGAGCCCCGGCACCCCTCCACACGCGCCCCGCCCCGCCCCGCCCCTGCCCCATAGCCCCGCCCCACCCACGCCCCCAGCACCCCGCCCACGCTCCTGAGCCCCGCCCCCTGCACCCAGCTCCGCCCGCGCCCGCCCACCACACCCAGTCCCGCCCATGAGCCCCGCCCCTGCACCCAGCCCCGCCCACGCCCCTTTAGCCCCGCCCCGCTCTTAGCTCCGCCCATGCCCCTGCACCCGGCCCACGCCCCTGAGCCCCGCCCCTGCACCACGCCCCGTGCCCTGCCCACTACATCCAGCCGCACCCCGCCCCGCCCCGCCTGGCCTCGGCACTCACCTGACAGGTAAGCGAAGCGCTTCTGCAGCTGGTCCCGGATGTCGGCGGCACAGAGCGGGCTGATGTCGTGGTGCATGATCTCATCTGCGGGAGGACAGAGCAGACGGACATGCAGTCACCGGGGACCGCCCCCCGCGCCTCGGCTGGGTCAGCCCCACCGCGGACACCAAGGGGACCAGCGCTCGCGGCCCGGCAAGGGGGCTCCGCTTTCCTGTACAGAAACCCTTGTTCCTCAGCGCACAGAGAGCTGTGCGCGGAGTGAGTCATCAAGGCAATGGCACCTCACTCCAGTACTCCTGCTTGGAAAATCCCATGGATGGAGGAGCCTGGTAGGCTGCAGTCCATGGGGTCGCTGAGGGTCCGACACGACTGAGCGACTTCACTTTCACTTTTCACTTTCATGCATTGGAGAAGGAAATGGCAACCCACTCCAGTGTTCTTGCCTGGAGAATCTCAGGGACGGGGGAGCCTGGTGGGCTGCTGTCTGTGGGGTCACACGGAGTCGGACACGACTGAAGTGACTTAGCAGCAGCAGTGTGTCAGAGGCACACAGAGAGGCGCAGGGATGGACACAGAAGGAGGAAGAGAGGGACAGGCAGGCAGAAGGGAGGCCGGGGGTGCAGAGCAGGGGCCGGGGCTTAGGACGGCCCCGGGACAGCTGCTCAGGGAGTAGGCCGCTTTGGTCTGCAAGCACACAGCCATGTCCTGAAAGTGGCCTAGGCCATCCCCAGGGCCCTCACCTGCTGTCTACACAATGACTCACTGGTCAGAATGGAAACCTGGCCACCACAGTGGGTCCAGACACACACCTGGCACCTCACCCCTGCCAGACACTGACCCTGAGCAGGGCTCCGAGCCCGTCCACAGCCTGAAGCCGACGCCCGCAAGTCCTAGACCAGGGCCAGCAGCGACCCAGTCACAGCCTGGAGGCATCGGCCAGAAACAAAGGATTAGCAAGACTCCTGGGAACGCAGACACGGACAGGGGTGTGTGAGGTGCTGGGGCGTCGGCAGGCGGCCACAGAGCCAGGGTTCTGGGCCCACAGGACCTGCATCTTAGCGCTTCCTGGCTGGTACCGCATGGCTGACATCCCGTGTTTGGTGTCTGAATGCCTGGGTGTCCTGGAGATTTCTCTACAGACACTCACGACTCACGCTGGTCACTGGCAAATGGCTTAAATCAGTTCTTCTATACCCGGATTAAGATACAGGCCCCTCACAGGCTGGAGATTTGGGCCACTGAGACCTTGGAGAGAGCTCAGTGGAGGTAGCGAAACACCCTCCGCCCTCCGCGTGGCCACGCGTCCATCCTGCAGACAGGCACGCGGGAGCAGGCGGTGTGTTAGGCGCACGGCGAGTCCCAGAACCCGGCTGCTGTCTGTGGGCCTGCTGCCCCCACACGGGGCCGCCCTGTGATTCTGCCTGGTGCAGACGAGGAGGGGGTGGGCCCTGCCCCTGGCCCGCTGGGCCAACAGAGCGGGCAGCACTCCAGGCCGGGACTGAGCGGGGTTCACGCCCATCACACTCGGGGCCGGGGCTCTGGCAGTTGGGCCATGGCAGCGTGGGGCAGTGCAGCCTCCCTGTGCACGGAAACCTCTCAGCTCTGCTGCTTTTGTGGGAGAAAAACAGCTGGAAACGATTGTGCCAAGAGAACGTGAGATGTTTCTAATTCCAGACGCGGTGGAGCACGGCCGTTACACTGCATTTGTTTGGAACACACGTCGGGTGTGACAGACACGCAGCTGCGAGGAGGCTGGGAGGCCAGGTTTCACACTGCCCACACTGTCGAGCACGGACCCTGGGCTCCTCGAGGCCGGCTTCTGCTGCCCAGGACAGGCGTGTCACAGAGACCTTCCCCTGGGCAGCAGTTCAGGTTTCAAAGCAGAGTGGCCTGCACGCTCCATTCAGACGAACAGACACGACTCCTCCATGTTCGGTGGCCACTGGCTGCCCAGCAGAAAGCGGAGAATCCCCGAGCAGTTTCCAGCCACCTCGAGGCCCGCGGTGTGTGTCACGTGGCCCCCCGTGGACGGCGGGTGCTGGGGGGAGATACTCACTTCTTTATCCTGCACTCGAGGGGCCACGGCTGGTTGAGAAGGAAGTGAGCTGCCGCCTGCCCCTTCTGTGGTCTGGGACGGGAAGTGGGGTCGCCCCGCCCACTAGCTCAGGGTCAGGGTCAGGGTCAGGGGACGCCCGGCTCCTCCACAGACCCGCTCTGTGTGTGCACAGTGCCTCACAGTTAACCACTGAGCCCAGCCTTCCTGTGGCCCAGACGTGCACGGAGACTCCAGGCTGTGACCTGTCACAGGGCCGTTTGAGGCGGGAGGGGTGCAGGGGGGAGGTCGGGAGGGGCTGGGCGCCTGGCGGGGGGAGGGGGTGCTCAGGGCCCCGGGACACAGAGCCTGCTGCCCGGTCAGGGGCCAGTGGGAATGGCCCTCGCTGAGCTCACGGCTCAGCCCTCTGGAGACCCAGCTCAGCTGTACACAAGGACAAAGCGGAAGGACCCCCCGCCGCCCTCGCTGGAATCCCTGCCCACAGAGCCGTCCCCTGAGTCCTGGTTGGTCTGGGCAGCATCAGAGAGTCGGTGGGGGGGTGGGGGGGCCACCCTTTCATCTTTACGCTGCTTCATCTTAACACAATCAGACTCCGGCAGCAAACTTCCTTCCTCTGGCAAATTGACTCCCGGACTCTCTCTTTAGGACGAGGATTTCATAACACATCATGGGCGGCCTCTGGCCCGTCCTGTCCGCAGGAAGGGCCTCTGAGTAGCTCTGTTTGCCACCCCCCCTCGGGCAGGGAACACACACAGGGGCAGGGCTGGCGGGACACAGAGTGGACCCTGGTAACCCTGGAAACCCACCCCAGGTGGTGGTGGCCAGGGTCAAAGGGGCCCACAGGCCCAGCAGGAGCCTGGCGTTCAGCTTCGGGGGCTGGCTCCTGCCTCGCAGGAGACTTGGACCTCACCGCGAGGAGAGAGGAGGCTGAGCAGGGCTCCTGAGAAGGGGTCCGCAGCTGGCGAGAGGCCCTGGGCTGCGAAGTTCACTAAGTCCATCATGAGTTAATTCCCTTCCTTGTTTACATCTGGTTGAACGTCCACACCCAAGGCTTCTGTTTGTTTTCTATCAAAATACACCCGTGATGCCCTTTCAGAGTCCAAGGTGGAGAGTCCGTGGGGGCTTCCACCCGCTCACTCAGGCGGGAGTCCCAGCTCAGGACCCCTCCCCCCCCCCCCCCCGGAATGCAGGGAGCAGTGTGCCTGGGGCTTCGAGCAGCTCCAGCCTGGCCCTAGGCCAGGGTGGGCCAGGTCAGCTCCCCAAGTGTCCGGTCCGGCAGGAGAGACGTCTCCATGGCGTGCGGTCTGGTCTGTGGCTCTGGGGTTAACCCTCCAGGATGCTGGAGACCTACATTCACCGGGGCTGAGTCTGCTCTCACAGTCCACCCGGGGTATTTTTAAGGAGTTATTTGTCACTGGATTAGGTACATACAGTTCCCATCATGTACGATGCGTCGTTAGCTCAGGGCACCAACAGTCTCCAGATTCCTGATCTCAGAAAGTGAATCCTCACGTATTTTAAAATAAAAGGCCCCATGTGAGAAGGTGCTCGACCAAACTCGTCCTCAGGGAAGGGCAAGCACGTGCAGGTTTGAAAACCGAAAGGCAGGGACCAACGAGGATCGAGCGTCAGCGCCCCGAGCGACTGGGAAGCAGGCCACGGGCCCTGAAGACGTTGTGTGTGGCTGAGAAGCTGGCGAGGTGTCAGGGGAGCTGAGTGTCCACGCCGCCGCCCACGTGAAGGAGGGATGCAGCGGAGCCTTGCAGGGCCGGGGGCCTGCCGGCCACACCTCAGGGAGACACGCATCTCTGGATGAAGCAGCACATCCAGGACTGAACTTATTCTCAGGGATAGCGGGGTCAATGGAGGCCACGGAGAGGCTTTGGGAGATCCAACCACCCGGTGCCGGGGCTCCAAGGGAGCATGTCGGGGGATGGTCCTGCCTGCCCGGCCGCGGCCCAGAGGGGATGCATGAGCGGCGGGCAGGCCCTGACTGCAGAGCTCTGATGGAGGGCCTCCCCGGCGAGGCCTCCCTGGGGAGGGGTCCTGATGAAGCAGGTCCAGATCTGGGGGTGGGGTGGGACCCAGAGGAGGTCTGGTGGCCACAATGGGGGCAGTTTAAACACACGGCACTCGGAGTGCCCGGCCTGGGCAGGACGGACGGGGTGGTTCACACACACCTGCCCTGTGCCCACCCAGCAAGGAGTGGGAAGGCGGGCAGGCCAGGCACGGAGGGGAGGGAGGCCCAGGCTAGCCTGGGGGCCTCAGGTGTGGGGTCTGCACGGAGTCTGGGCGCCAGGTCTCTGCAGACCTTTCCTCACCAACAAACGCGGCTCCTCCTGGGGACCCCGCTCCCGCCGGGCCCTTGGTGCAGCTCCTAAGCCCAGCCGGCCCGCCAGGCAGGGCACCACACGCAGGGACCCGCGGTCAATCATAGCGGGCAGAGTCCGTCGGGCCGCACAAGCCGGGCCCACCTCCACCCCGGGCCTGAGGCTTGGTCCTCGCCCAAACGTGCCGTCCTTCTCCAGGCGCCCGGGCCTGTGGCATCTGCCTGATGAGTGGAAGCCACCACTTAAACACACGCCCACCGGCCCGAGCCCCTGGGCCAGCACACACCAGAGATGGGAAAGACAGAGACAGGTGAGAAGGACGTGGAGAGACAGAACACACAGAGGAGAGCGACAGAGGAAGGGAAGTGGGGTGACCTGTCTGCAAAGAGCAGGCGCAAGGGGAGGGGAGGGCTGCCGGGCTGGCGGGTCCAGGGCCTCATCAAGGGAGGGGGCTCACAGCACAGGTGCCAGCGACTGTGGGAAAAGGGACGGACACTTTCTCTGGTAGGAAAACAGATTGTTTCCAGAGACTGGGGGCGAAGCCCTCCAGCCCTTGGGTCCTCAGCAGTGAAATCACGTGGGCGCCAAGCGAGGACCCAGCAGCTGGCAGGGAGCTCGCTGCCCCGGGACCGGGACCGCGGGGAGACCGCGAAGCCCTGAGCCCGAGAAGCCTGCCTTCTGGGATTCCAGCCTTGTCACCCTGACGCCGCACACTGTCACCCGGGACGAGCGTGACGCCCCCATCCACGCTGTCACTCCAGGACGAGCCCTGTGATCTGGGTGTAAACGTGATGACTGAGGTTTCTGCCCCAGCCCCCCCAGCATTCACCCTCTGAACCTCATCCACCAGTAAATTCACACTCGCAGTCTCCTTTTTATGAAACTGGAAACTTCAGACACCGAAGGCGAGGGTGTGGCTAATTAGTTACAATTTACAAAAGACCTATTTAACGAATTACTTCTCAATCCTCAGCAGAAATACCCATTGAAAGATGAACTCACAACAAAGCCCTCCATAAGGAGCACCTTCCATCCCTGGAAACGTGACCAGGAAACCCAGGCGCCTCCGCCCAGGCCCATCTCTTTGTTCTCGGTCACCATGGGCGCGACTCTCCCGGAGCTGGGCAGGTACGGGACGCCGGCCGCAGACCGCCCCCTGCGGCACCCCCCTGCCAGGCCCTGCTGGTCCTGCCCCTGCTGGCAGAGAGACCCCCACCCCCAACGTCCCTGGGAACGGAACAAAGGAGCTTCCAGGCTGAGCAGCAGCTGTGCCCCGGTGCCCAGCAGGCACTGCTCAGGATGGGGGAGAGGACAGGGACAGGCGGGGAGGGGGCCGGTGGCCCGCCCACCCAGGAGGCCCCCTGCGAGCTCGCCACCCGCCAGGCTGGGCTCCCGAGCAGGTCCCGCGTCCAGGCCCCGGGGCCCCCGCCCTCGTGCACGCCCTCGGCCAGCCCACCTGTGCGGGTCTTCAGGAGTAGCCAGAGCGTGGACAGGTCCCGCGACAGCAGAGAGAGGAGGCTCAGGGTCATGCTGTCGCCTGCCGGCCGCGTCAGGAGGCAGCGCCCCGCCGCCCGGCACGCCCGCGCTGGGCGCACAAAGGGAGGCGGCTGGGCTCCATGCCGGCCGCCCACCCGTGGGACGAGGACCTGGCTCTGCCCGGAGCCCGCGGTCCGCCTGCCTGCCTGTTCCGCTCGCGGCCGACAAACTGCGCTCGGCGGGGTGGTGCTCTGGTGCTCGGGCTCCCCAGGGCCGGCTCCCTCCCTGTCGCCCGTCCCAGCCCTCCCTGCGGGGCCCCAGGCTCAGCGGCTCCTAAGCCTGCGGGCGGCCGGCCTGGGGGCTGGGACCACCAAGACCCCGCGGGGCGGCCCCTCAGGCCCTTAAGAAGACCTCAAAATCAGGCAGCCCCGCCCCCAGCCTTCCCGGGGAGTGGGGCCCAGGGGAGCTCGTTAAAGCGCAGGTCGGGTTCGCAGGTGGCGATGCTCCTGGGAGGACCGGGTCTCCAGCAGGAGGGACCCCGGGGGCTGAGCCCAGCGTGCAGGGCCTGGAGAGGATGGCGCTTGGGCTGGGCTGGGACCGGCTGTGGCCGCACATCCTTGGGCATCGCAGCCCGTCCTTCCCATCCTGGGCACGCGGCCGACTGCACCCGCCCAGTCTGGGCCCTGGGGCCTCAACCCCAAGTGGAGGCCCTGGAGTCCAGCCGCTCACGCCACGTGGGGCAGCGGTCACTGCGCGCCAGGCGCCCCGTCCACGCCCCACCTCCTGTCACATGGCTTGGGGTCTGAGCTGGTCTTCGCTGGATTGGCCCCGTGTCCCCCTCCTCATGGCTCCTCCATGGCCTCCCTCTCTCGGCCTACGGCTCATTGGATAGGCTTCCTCCCTCACCCGGGGCACCAGGGCCAGGACCTTCCCTCGGAGCAGGGGCGACTCTGAGCCCCCCCACGCCTGGCTCACATGGGCACCTGGGGCACTGGTGACCTTCCCTCGGAGCAGGGGCGACTCTGAGCACCGCCCCCCCCCCCAAGCCTGGCTTACACCGCAGGCGGTTCTAGTCTCAGCCCAGCCTCCAGGGTCACGATCCAACTCCTCGGAGACGCAGAGACCATGATGGCCCAAGCGCAGTCCGCTCCAGCCCGAGGGACAGGCATCTGGCCTGTGGAGTTGGTGACTGTGAGCTGGACAGTGGCTGTTCAGAGGCCTGACGTGCTTTGGCGAGGTCACGCTGCTGGGGCTCCACCCCTCTCGCCTGCTCCTGTGGCCCTTTCCTCCCGACTCCACAGCACCTGGGGCCTGACCCATGCCCTCCCGACCCCAAGTCAAGGGGAAGGCCTGACCTCCAGTCACTGTCTCAGGCAGGTTGCCGCGCTGCTCACCCAGCCGCTGGGCCCAAGCTCTGGGCCCCGGGCTCCACTGTGGGTGCCCTTCTCCAGCCCACGACACAGAATCTGTTTTTCTCGTTTCCCTTCAGGCTGTGCTTGAACGCGAGAGGCATGCCCCGCCTGCTGTCTGAGGTACGAGACCCGCCGCCTGGGGAGACTGGTGGACAGACTCCCGGCGGCCGCCCTGAGCTCCACCCTGAAGGCACCACGGTGCAGTCTGCACCGAACAAGCACGTGCCCCACCTTTAAAACCAGATCCCTTCGGAACTCCAGCATGGAGTTCAAGAGGAGCTGGTGGTT
This sequence comes from Bos grunniens, assembly GCF_055505025.1. Lineage (NCBI taxonomy): Eukaryota > Metazoa > Chordata > Mammalia > Artiodactyla > Bovidae > Bos > Bos grunniens. Next base: position 92,789,133 of record NC_141176.1, on the reverse strand, counting down.
TGGAGGTTTCCCCTCTAAAGACACGAGATAGGTTCCTCCCGTCATCAAATGTGCAGCAGCGGCTGGCAAGGCGTGGGGTCCAGCAGGAGCACCCAGGCTCCGGGGTCCCTGGAGCAGGCCGGGGGGGCTTCCCCAGCAGTGGCTGCGGTCTGGGAGGCGTGAGAACAGATCCCTCTTTGTGTCTCCGGCCCGAGGACCCATGGAGCCGAGGGCCACGGGCACACCCACGGGTCCCACACCTCAGCCTTCCCCCCACGGCCATGGAGCTCTGGTCCCCGTGGTGCGAGCCTCAGGCCATCTGGCCACGCCCCAGGATGCACCCCAGGGCTGAGCTCCGCTCCCCAGGCTCAGCTGTGCCCCAGCGCGAGCGCCCACCGCGAACACAGAACACATATGACGGGAGAGGACGGTGGAGCGGCCGCCCCGTACCCTCGCCCCCCTCCACGCCCCCAAAGCCCACCGGCGTGGCTCTCCTCAGCCTCAGACCTCTGCATCAGCTCCTGGGTGCCCCCGGTGCCCCCCTGTGCCCCGTGACCACAGCCACCACCACCGAGTGGGGCTGCCACCTCCCCCTGGAAGCCTGCCAGGCTTTCCTGCTCAGTGCGGATGGTTCTAAAGCCATGGATCCGGTCCCTGCTTTTCACGACGGCCCGATGCTGTGCTCTCTAGAGGGGGCCGAGCTAGGTGTGGGAGGGCGTGCAGGCCAGCTGGGGGCCAAGGGCACACACACTTCCTGCGGTCACTGGGGACAGTTCATTAGCTAGCGCCCTGCAGATCCTCGAGGATGGCCCTGGGCCAGGGGTGACACGCCACACTGGGGAACGGCTGAGCGGGAGCCTGGGGTGGCAGCCAGACACTCTGACGTGTGGCTTCAGGCCCTCGAGCTCACCTAGGACCCGGCACAGGGCGCCAGGGGAGTTTGTTTAAGGCGCAAAGGTTCTCCAAGGTGTGAGGGGGCTGGTGATTTTTCAATTACTCACAACTTTCTGATTGACAAAGAGGGCAGTTTTTTACGGCTCTGCCCAGCAGGCCACCAGCACAAGAAGCACAAGAACCAGCGGCAGGAGAGGCTGCGGAGAGTTGGGGACAAGCCCAGATGGTGGGAGAGGAGCTGGAGGCTGACCGCAGGCCTAGGAGGTGGGCAGGGGGCAGGGGCGGGGGGCCAGGGGGCCAGGGGCGCTCGGGGAGGGCAGGGGCAGGGCAGAACCTCTGTTCCCGAGGGGAAGGGCGTCCAGCACCCCAACTGCCCTGCAGGAGCTCCCTTAGCTGGAAGGCGTTGCGGGCAGGGACCTGACTGTGAACAGGGCGTGTTGTTTGAGAAAACAGCATCCACGTCACAAAGCGCGTTCAGCACACGGTGTAGATGGAGCCGCGCTCTGAGCACACGGCGTAGATGCGCCACGCTCTGAGCACACGGCGTAGACGGAGCCGCGCTCTGAGCACACGGCGTAGATGCGCCACGCTTTGAGCAGTGTTCGGGCCGCCCTGGTGCACCCGCCTCCCTCCCTGGCGGTCCGCCACAGTCACAGACACTTGGCGTTAATCCTTCCCTGTCCAGGGGCGCAAGACAAGCGAGGCAAGGACGGTCTCCCATGGGCGAGACAGCCCTCCCAGAACCCCATGAGAACATCGGGAGGTGTGACTTTATAGCCGAATCCAGGCCCTGGAAGGTGCAGGGCCCCGAGCAGCCTCAGGCAGCCACCCTCTGCAGCCGCACCCGCTGGGAGGGAGGGGCCGTCGCTGACTCACTTGGCCTCCTGTTTGCTGAGGCCTCGCCACCTGGCCCTGGAGCATCGTCATGGCGACCTGTGCGGCAGGTGTCCCGGCTCTGCAAAGCCTCCCTAGAGCTCCTCATCCTCGCTCGGCCTGGCGGGCCCCTCCCCTCCACATTCACATCCCCTTCTTCCCCCTGGGTCCTCTTCCTGGGTCCTCCCCGTCCCTCTGTGGTCCTCCCCGTCCCTCTGGGGCTCTGTTGTGCTCACAGCCCCCTCTCCCCCCACGTCCCCTCCTTCCCCCCGGGTCTCCCTCCTGGGTCCTCCCGTCCCTCTGAGGCTCTGTGGTCCTCAAGCCCAGGTCGCCCCCTCTTGGGGGAAGGTCCCCAGCTCTGCCTCGTCCGCTTGGCTCAGAGCCGAATGCGTGCTCCCAGCCCCAAGCTCACCCACGGCCACGGGATGAGAAGCAGGCTTCCTGGAGTGACGGCAGGCCCTGAGAGGCCAGCCCGAGCGGTGGTCCTCTCCGCTGCCCGTCACGTCCCCCAGCCCCCAGGCTTCCCCTTGAGCTCCCGCCATCAACTCGGCAGTGAGACCCTGGGCCACGTGCCACCACCGCTCGGGGGACCCGCGCTGGGGCGTCAGCAGCACGGGGTCCCAGGCAAGCTCTCAGTTCACATGGGCGCCACAGTCCACGCACACACTCAGGAGCCTGGGCCGACAGCCCGGGTGGAGGCCAGCTCCCTCGGGGGACACCCCCACTGCCCCTCCCTCGTCCTGGCTCATGGTCTGTCGGGGTCCAGCCCGGCCCCAGCTCCTCGTGGTCCTTCCCCAGGGCTTTCCGATGACTCTGGTTTTGTCTGGAGCCTGGACTCCAGTCTGCCGCCCACCCACCCTCCACGGATGCCCGACAGGCCCTCGGCGCTGTTCGTGAGCTCCAGACCCTCAGAAGGACAGACCCCTCCTCACCCTCCACCCGAGGCGGCTTAGCCCCCCGGCCCCGAGTCCACAGGGAGCCCGAGATGACAGCATACAGTCTGTGGCCGAGTTGCAGATGGCCACCATGGGACCGCGCTCCAGGACCCAAGGCCCTTTCGGGGAAGGGAGTGGGCTCGCTGCTGTTGTGGCTGGAGCCGCCCAGCCAATGGCCACCTCTCTGCGCCCTGGGCCCCCCCTGCCTGCCTCGCCTGCAGCTAGAATGGCCACATCAGATCCCTGGACAGCGATGAGCACGCACACCCCAGACACCTGCCTCCTGTGCTGCGGGGATCACGGGTGGGGGGCACGCGCCTGGGGGTGCGGGCTCAGCATGTCCGACCTCGGCCTGCGGGGGTCAAGTGCAAGGGCGCAGGGAGGCCTGACTGCCTCGTGGGCAGCGAAGACAGGGGCCCGTGAAGTCGGAGCGAAGCACAGCCCTCCGGCATCCATGACAAGCCGTGCTCAGAGCCTGCCAGGGAGAGCTCCCATGGCCCCAGGGCAGGCGCTTCTTCCCGCTCTCTGGCGCCCCTTCCTTCTGACTACAGCCTGATTCTGGCGTCCGGTCACCCACCCGTCCAGCACACACCCAGCCCCAGCGCCCCCGGGGCCTGGACCCTGCCAGCCCCGGCGCCATGCTGCCTGTCCTGAACACCCCTGGGTCCCGTGGCTGACTGCCCCTCTGCGTCCCGCATCCCCGCATCTTCCACAAGGACGTCCTCCCTTCCCGACAGCAGACAGGACGGCCAGACTCGCCCACCGAGGGGCCAGACACGGCCGCGGGAACTGCTCGGCCTTCACTTCCGCCCTGGCCTGTGTTTCTCACGTGCGTGGAGTCGCACAGGGGGCGCCCGGCTGCTTGGATGGGAGGCGGAACGAGGCAGCTCGCCCTCCCATGGGCTGCAGGGCAGATGTGCTGCCCGCGGGGCTGTGGGCAGGCCCGGGCGCCCCCACCCGCCTCCCCAAGCTACGCAGGAAGCCTCTCCCAGCAGATTGGAAAAACAGACATGGGAGCAGATAGCATCGCTGCCTCGCGGGCGGGGAGGGACAGTGTTTATCCGGCTGCCACCCTCGCGGCTCGGGAACAACGCTCCGCTTGTTCCGCACAAGCTGCAGCCTGGACAGAGCGCAGGGAGGGCCGCCTCCCTGAAGATCAACACCCTGGCGCTTCACGCACGGCAGTTCCGGGCGGCGCAGGGGCAGACGCAGGGCACAGCAAACACAGCTGGGCCTGGGGTCCGTCAACCACCGCCCAGCGAGGATGCCCGTGGGCCCCAGGCACCCCGGGGGCTCGGCCTGTGGGCAGCAGGCGTGGGGACCCCGAGGAAAGTCTCCCCGACACACACACACACCTGGAATCACCAAGGAGCTTTTGCTGTGGGATCTGGGGTGGGGGGTGACTGGACCACGGTGGCCTCGGGAATTCTGGACGCTAAAGGCGACCGACCTGGCTTGTTCCCTTAAAGCACAGCGGGACCCTGGGCACGGGCCCGCAGGAAGGCGGACTGCACCGGGATGCAGGGGACACCAAACCAGGGTTGGGTGTGCCCGCGGAGCTGGCACAGTTTCGAGGGGGTGGTGGCTCAGAGGCGCGGTGGGAGGCGCTGAGCTGTGGGGACATGCACCCCTGGGCCCCCGGGCAGGGCACTCTGGAGAACCAGGGGGGTGGCACCAGGGGAGGGCGCCCAGGGCCCCTCAGACCCACATGGGGGAGGAGACGACCCTCGAGGAGAAGACCCCGGGAGGGCGGCCTGCACGCCATTCACTTAAAGCCGTCCGGCCTTCCTGTCAGGGTCTCGGGCAGTCCACAGCTCCCAGCTCCCCACTGCGGGGCTGCAGGATGGGGAGGGCTCAGTCCAGGTGGGCGGCCGCAGCCGCTGATGTTTTTGCTTTCTGGCTGCATGTGAGGCAGGCAGGACCTTAGTTGCTCAGCCAGGGGTCAACCCCGGCCCCTGCAGTGGAAGTACAGGCTCTTAAGCACTGGACTGCCGGGGAAGCCCCCTGGGAACACCTCTTACCTTTGTGCTAAAAATGTAACTAAGGCTATAACTGAACTCACTTGGCAGCTTGGGCCAAGCGCTCTGTGCTCAGAAGGGACGCCTGATTCTTCCGGGGGGGAAGGGGGCGAGGGACTGGTGTGACGTCTCGGTGGGAGGAGGCAGGGTCCGGACTCCAGAGAGGACGGGCGGGACGTGCTGGACACTGCCTGGGCACCGGGCCCGGGGGCACCTGGGGCTGGGGGGCTTCCTGGTCTGCCCCGGGCCCTGGGGGGACCCCCGCCGTCTGCCGCACCCAACTCACCGGTCCTGCACGCCCCCACCAGCCCCTGGGGGCCCTCTGCTCTGTCCCCCCAGCTTGGGTGCCCCCGAGCTGGCGGGCAGGACGCGGAGGCCTAAGCGGAGGCGCCCAGGCTGGGCCGGGGGCGCGGACCCTCTTCCCTCCTGGAGCCCCGGGCAGAGACGCGCGTGAGCAGGTCTCAGCACTGCTTTTCTCTCTGCCCTTCTGTGCGTCGAGACGCAGGTTTTTAAATCGCAGAGCTGCAGGCTCTTAACCTTTTTGGCTCCCACATCACGTTGTCTGTCTGCAAACACGGCAGTGACGCACAGAAGCAGCCCGCGTCCAGCCAGAGGCAGCCATGTCCACGGCAAGCCGCTGCGTGTGGCCAGGCGCCCCCACGCCTCGCGGAACCACACCAAACACGGCAGCGCTTCCCAGGGAGGCGTCCCACCGACTCACCCCCTGCGGACCCCCAGACACAGACCCTTCACAGCCTGTCATCCGCCTGCCGCCCACAGCCCTCGGGCGGGCTGGGGCCGGGCGGGTCCCCTCGACAGCGGTCGCTCCCCTGCCAGGCCGGCCCTGACGCGCCCACGCTCGCTGGGCAACGCCTGCAGCTGGGACGTGGCCCCAGCCCCCGCTCCGGGCCGCCTGCTCTTCTGGGCCGAGGCTGAGCTCTGAGACCCAGGAGGCAACGCCCGCGGCCCCAGGAGGCCGGGTCTCACTTCCCTGTGGCCGCTCTGACTCGTTTTAACCCACGAGTCGGGTACTTTCGGCCAAACGTGAGACGGGCACCTGCTCCGCTGACGCTACCGTCATGGGACAGCGGTCCCGAGGGGCCAGGAGGGGGAGCCGGACGTTAAACGAAAGAGGAAGGAGACGCAGAGTCAAAACAGAAACCTCACGCCCGGGTTAACCTCGTGCCTGGCGGGCTCGGGGGCCTGGGCAGTGCCCATCCACCCAGCACTGCAGCGTCCGCCCTTCGGTGCCAACAGGACCAGCGTGTCCCCAGGAAGTGCTGGGCGGGTGGGTGGAGACTGCATGGCCCCCGCGTGAGGCCCGGGCCCCCGGCGCGGGCAGTCCCTGCCATCCCCGGGGCGAAGGCGGGGGGCTGGCGCCCAGAGGGCGTGCGGCAAGAGTGACCCACTGAGCTCGGGTCACTCGGGGACCAGACCTAGGCGTTTCGACAAGGACGGTTCTCAGCGCCGGGGCCTCGGGCATCTCGAGCTCAGGGCCCAGGGTGTCCGTCGACCCGAGGGGCTGATTGCACTGTCAGTCCTGACGGCCGCCCAGGACAGGACGGTTCTCAGCGCCGGGGCCTCGGGCATCTCGAGCTCAGGGCCCAGGGTGTCCGTTGACCCGAGGGGCTGATTGCACTGTCGGTCCTGACGGCCGCCCAGGACAGGCAAGGCCACTTCCAATGACTAGCACCCGGCCTCCCCATCTGTAAAATGGGCGAGGCTCCCGCGAGGCAGGGATGCTACGGGTTACACACGCAGAGCTCTGGACCCGCTGGGAGTCAGAGCCACACCTGCACGAACCTGCGGAAGCACCAGCCTGGGTCTTCATTGCAGACCAGGCCCGGATCACGGCGGCCCCCCAGTGTCCCTCACAGAGGCGCCACGGCCCTCACTGCCTCCCGCAGAGGGGCACGGTCAACGCGTGGCCCGGGGGGACTGCCAGCCCCTGGAGACGGGGCAGCTGAACCCACTGAGGCGCGAGGCTGCCGCTGTCACGGGCTCGAAGGCCCCACGCGACCTCCGGCTTTGCTGCCCTGCGCCTGATGCGCACCTTCCCCACCAGGCGCCCTCGAGGGGGTCCGGCCGCTCTGACGACGGGGCTCAGACGGCGAGGCGTGGGCTTCTGGCCAAAGGAAGGGTCATCTGAGGACAAGTGGGCAGAGGGCCGTGTGCCCACAGCCCCGTCCCCGAGCTGTCCCAGACGCCCTCCCTCGCCACCACAAGGAGCCCGGGCACGCCGGGGCCCGTCCCAGCACACTGCCTGCACTCACCCTCGGCCATGGAGAGCAGCCAGGAGCACCACTCGCAGAAGAGGTAGTAGCTCTTCATCTCCGCCACAGAGATCCGGGCGGCCGCGCCGTCCCCCATGGCCGAGGGCCCGCTGTGCCCGCGCTCCGTCCGCCTCCTCCTGCTGGACTTTGCTCCCGACTGCCTGCCTGGGGCCAGCTGGCTTTTCACTTTCAGTTCACCCTGCAACCATGGGGTGACCCAGCAGCGGCCGGCGCCTCCTCACCCCGCCTACGGACTCACACATGGGCCGGCCAGGCAATCCCACCTGGCTGCGGGGCAAAGCCGGGGCCACCTCCACGCTTCAGCTGGTGCCTTGAGGTCAGCACAGCCGTGCCAATCAGAGGACGCCGGCCTGGCCCGGCCGATAACACCCAGGGCGAGTGGGGGCTGTGCTTGTCCGAGGAGGCACATCCAAGGCCCCTCGATCCTCCAGATGTCAGCCAAGGCCGGCTCCTCTGGCCCCGTGAGGGCGAAGGGGCTCCCCCCTCGGAGGCCCCTCAGATCCCGACACCTGCCCCACCGCACAAGGCGGACACCGCAGCCCTGCCCTGCCCAGCACGGGGACTGGGGGGACGGCTCCTCACCTGCGGTCCAGGGACCAGGAGGCAGGGCCCCTAGACCCAAGCAGCAGGCGCCCAGTGAGGCTCGGTTACTCACTGGAGCCCAGGCCAAGCCCCCAGGCCATGGGGTCTGTGGGGGCCGCAAGCTCACACAAACCCAGACACCTGACCCCCCAAAAACGGACCGAGACACCTGACCCCCCCACAGACCCACACACCTGACCCCCACAAACAGACCCGCACACCTGACCTCAGACCCACACACCTGACCCCACACAACACAGACCCACACGCCTGACCCCACACACAGACCCCCACGCCTGACCCCACACACAGACCCACACGCCTGACCCCACACACAGACCCCCACGCCTGACCCCACACACAGACCCACACGCCTGACCCCACACACAGACCCCCACACCTGACCCCACACACACAGACCCACACACCTGACCCCCACAAACAGACCCGCACGCCTGACCCCACACAGACCCACACACCTGACCTCAGACCCACACACCTGACCCCCCACACACACAGACCCACACACCTGACCCCACACACAGACCCACATGCCTGACCCCACACACAGACCCCCACACCTGACCCCACACACACAGACCCACACACCTGACCCCCACAAACAGACCTGCACGCCTGACCCCACACAGACCCACACACCTGACCTCAGACCCACACACCTGACCCCCCACACACATAGACCCACACACCTGACCCCACACACAGACCCCCACGCCTGACCCCACACACACAGACCCACACACCTGACCCCCACAAACAGACCCGCACGCCTGACCCCACACAGACCCACACACCTGACCTCAGACCCACACACCTGATCCCCCCACACACAGACCCACACGCCTGACCCCACACACACAGACCCACACGCCTGACCCCACACACACAGACCCACACACCTGATCCCACACACGCACAGACCCACACTCCTGACCCCACACAGACCCACATGCCTGACCCTCCACACACAGACCCACACACACCTGACTCCACACAGATCCACATACCTGACCTCAGGCCCACACACCTGACCCCCCCCACACACGGACCCACGCGCCTGACCCCCATACACACACAGACCCCCACACCTGACCCCCCCACCACGTCCACCTCGAGTCTGGGGAAATTGGGGAGTTTAGCTCAGAGGCCAGAGCAGGGACTTCAACCAAGTTGCTTGAAACTCAAAATAACAGAAACACTAAGGATCACCAGATTTCCTCTGACTGTGGAGTGTCTCCTCACCACAGGTTTGAGTACAGCCCGCAGGGAGACCCCTCGAGGTGAGGACATCCTCTGAGAAAGCACTTTGACTAAAACGTGTCCTGTCTGTCTATGGAGCTCCCACCAGCTCCCAGCCTGTTCTCCAGGAGCTAAACTGGACGACCGTTGCCGTGGCGTCTGCCACTGCTGGATGAAAACCAGGCTCACAAATGATAGGCCCGCTGTGGGAGAGACCCGCGTGCTGGCTGCATTCCCGAAACACGCGCACACTGCAGCCACCCTAAGGAAACCAGGCTCCGGGCCACCCTCGCTGCCCATGTCTGGCCCCCGCCTCCCAGACCCACGGCACAGCGGCCCCGCGGCCCTGACCTGGCGCCCGGAGCATGATGACCCTGAGCCTGTCTGGGCCCGGGTCAGACCCCGCGTCACAGGGCTCTCCCGAACAGGCAGAGGGCCCAGGCAAACGCCAGAACCTCGGCCGCGTCTGAAAGGGCCTTACCCACAGCCAGTGCCGTATTCAACAATTTCGGGTGCATTGATTTCCCAAAAGAAAGGAAACATCCCAAAGACACCCCCTTGAGGGTTTCAGTGCACCCGCCGGTCGACTGCGCTCCTCTGGAATTCCTTCCGGAAGAACCTTTCGTTTTTTTGAGCGTGTGACCTTGCGTCCAAACGTTTCCCCTTTTTGCATCAGCTGCTGGGAAGCTCATAAGGGAAATTCTGGGCTCACTCAGCTCACCCACGTGCCTCACATGTATGTGTGTGTGTGGCCAGTCATGTCCAACTCTGTGTGACCCCATGGACTGTAGCCCACCAGGCTCCTCTGTCTATGGGATTCTCCAGGCGAGAACACTGCCTGGAGGGTTGCCATTCCCTTCTCCAGGGGATCTTCCCGACCCAGGGATGGAACCCATGTCCCTTGCATCTCCTGCATTGGCAGGTGGGTTCTTTACCACTGCACCACCTGGGAAACCCCAGATGTGTTCACCGCTTTTTTTGTTTGTTCACCGCTTTTTAAAAAATCAGTTCTGGTTCTGTGTAGAACAGTCCCTGACAACCTGGAACGTCCCTGTGGAGAACTTTCAAATTTGCAGGATACAGCTGGTTTCCCTGCTCACTAGGACTCAGTCCCAAGTGTCCGAGGTGAGTGGACGCCCCTCCCCACAGCTCAACGGAGTCCTGCTTCTGAAAGGTGGCGGCTCCTTGGAGGAACAGAGCAGACGCAGCAATCTGTCCCTGACTTCCTCTTCGCAAGCTGCTCATGTCCACTCTGGCGATCAAAGCACACCTCGCCTTGCAGCCACTGTCTCCTGAGCCCTCACTTGTAGCGGGAAGCTGACTTGGACCATCCCCCAACCTGAAGGGGCTTCTTTCCACCGGACGCAGAGGAGAGCCCAACCCAGACACGAGCGTGGAGGAGCCTCGGTAGACTCACAAGTGGGAGGAAAGCCGAGGGCAGAGCAGGAAAAGGGAAGTCGTGGGCACCCAGGCTCGGCACTATCCCTATAGTGGAGGACGCGTATCCCCAGGATGCCAGGCTGAGCAGTGCGGGCAGGGGGCGCACAGTGAGAGGAGGGGCGGGCAGTGAGGGAGGGGGAGGGGTGGACAGTGGGGGAGGGCTGGGCGGTGGGGGAGGGGTGAACAGTGGAGAGAGGGAGGGGTGGGCAGTGGGGAGGGGTGGACAGTGGGGGAGGGGTGGGCATTGGGGGGAGGGTGGACAGTGAGGGGGGGGCGGGCAGTGGGGGAGGGCTGGGTGGTGGGGGAGGGGTGAACAGTGGAGAGGGGGAGGGGTGGGCAGTGGGGAGGGGTGGGCAGTGGGGGAGGGGTGGGCAGTGGGGGGAGGGTGGACAGTGAGGGAGGGGGAGGGGTGGGCAGTGGGGGAAGGCTGGGCAGTGGGGAGGGGTGGGCAGTGGGGAGGACTGGGCAGTGGGGAGGGGTGGCCAGTGCGGGAGGCGAGGCTGCATGGAACCACACCACCTGGGGCCGCATGTGTCAGAGCCCGAAACTGCCCGTTGTCCACCCTAGTCTGAGCGCTGGTGGGCAGGGCACAGCAGAGGCGTCTCCCATTGACCAGGAACCCAGCAGCTGCTCCAGCCGCATCCCCACCCCCTCCCACACCCCGGGGCAGCCCTGCTCAGCTCACAGCCACCCCTGCTCCGCCCAGACGGGACCCTGGGGTCCCCACTTCTGAGAGAGGTGCTCTGGGGCCTCACTCCGAGGGGCCCCTGGAGCACTAGGTCGCCTGTCCTGCCCCGCGCCTGGAAGGGGGGGAGACTCAGCCCCCAGCCTCCCCTCCCCGCACAAGGCCCCCAAGCATCAAGGCAGTTCAGTCCTTCCAGGACTAGGGGGTCCTGGGCACCCCCAGCAGCTGGGGTGCAGATCCCCAAGGCCAGGGCACATCCTGTCAGATGACTCAGGGACCCCCCACCGTGTGGAGTGCCCGGCGCACAGCAGACTTGGGAGGAGGATGGGAGAGGCTCGCCGCACACGCACAGCCCTGGGGCCAGGTGGGCACACAGGCCTCTGGTGATGACCCCCAGGCCTGAGTCAGCACAGGAGCCAGCAGACTCCTGGCGAAAGGTCCTGAGTCCTGCGCACGGATGGAGCCCAGCGCAGAACCACGGCCACGAGCGTCAGTGAGGAGCTGAGTCCACGGGGTCAGCCCCGCCTGGCGCTCCCGGTGTCCTCCCCAGACGCTCTCCGCCCGCGCCAGGTGAGGACGGCCTTGCCGGAGTAGGAGAGGACGCAGCCCGAGGGGCGGCTCTGACCTTTGCTCTGACGTCCTGCATGCAGCAGACACACAGGCGTCTGGGCACAGACTCCCCCTGATGCCCCACGGGGCCCTGAGTGCCCCCGCGGTCAGCACCACCCTCTGGCTCCTGGCCTCCAGAGGACGCGGGGGGCTCCAGGCCGAGGGGCAGGACAGAGGGGTCAGCCCTGGGGGCGCTCTGCCCCTGCCGCAGCCAGCGTGAGCCCCGAGACCTCTCCGGTGCTGTCTGCTGAGCCTTCTTCCCACGTCCTCCCCAGAGTGCTCCTGGCCAGGGTCCAGGGCCCTGGGACCAGAGGGCAAAGTAAACTGAGGTGACCACGCTCCAGCCTTGGTCGGGGCAACTGAAACAGCGTCTCTAGCCTACCTTTCTTAACAGGCTTGTGAGTGGCATATGAATTTTGGTAAAAGAAATATCCAGAGAGTTGTCACCCACTGAGGGCCCCCCCCTCATGCCTGCAGATGGGGCCACCGCGTCCCCTCTCACCAGGCTGCGGGCGCATCGAGGCCGCCCGGCGATGCCTCCAGCGCTGCAGCAGGGGCGGCAGGCGGAGCCAGCGCTGGGGAGCCCCCCGGGCTCCGCGGGACGCTCCCCTCTTGGCCATGGTCCTGAAGTCTCCCCACCGAGGAGGAGGCAGCGGTGGCGGCTCCCGGTCTTCAGCCCCGGCTCCCCCGAGGGCCGCCTTGCAGGGCTCTGTGGGGGACGCTGGAGAGCCGGGCTGACCCCAGGATGCGCCAAGACGGAGACCTCGGGGCGATGTGAGCGTCCAGGCTGCGGCCCCCGGGACTCGGGGTGTCCAAGGGGCAGTGGAGGAACGCGGAGGGCACGCCTGGCGGTCAGAGAGGGGCTCCTGAGGCGGGCGAGGCGGTCTACGTGCAAGTCCTGGGCGTTTCCTTCCTCCTTCCTCGGGGGTGGGCTTGTGTGCGGAGCTCCCAGCCTCGGGGGCCGCGGAGCAAAAATCCTTCCAAGCTCAGGAAGCCTCGTGTCCAAACAGCAGGAGCGGGAGGGCCTCAGGGGACGTGGCCGGGCTCTGGAAATAAACCGGCAGTTCCGCCGCCCGGCACTGCAGCTCGCAGAGAGGAAACCGATTGCAGCTTTGTTTGGCCGGCGACACTTTGCACAGAGAGGCTCCGAGCCTGCCCCTCGACGAGGCCTTGGGGCAGCCCCGAACTGTCCCAGGGCGTGTGCTGCATCGGCACCCTGGGAGCAGCTGGGCCTCCCTTTCTGGGGCCGTGGTTCACCTCCTCGCACAGGCATTCCCAACAGGACCGACCCCGAGGTGGAGCAGACGCCATCCATGCTTGCGTCTTCTCACTGGCTTCCCGAGAGGCCGGCCTGGCTCACGATCCGAGGAAACAGATGGTGCGTTTGATGTGGCAACTTTGGGATGCAGGCCACCCTGAGACCAGGGTGCGGGGCCTCAGGGCAGCCATGTGGAAATGGTCCCCGCGGTCCACAGGAGCAGCCCCCACAGGCTCTGGGACCCACAGTGAGCAGGACTTTGAGCCATGTCCCTCCCTGTGTGCATGCCATTGCCCCAAAGAACCCTGAATCCTGGGGGTCGGGCCAGTGAGTCAGAATGAGCACCCACCCAGATGGTTCATGACCAGACACGGGCCTCCTGCCAAGCCGCTGGGGTTAACCCGCTGTCTCCTAAATACCTGATTATGTTTTTAAACTGTTGCTAACTAAACTCTTCCCCAAAAGTCAGCTCTGTGTTGGACCTCAGTCACAACAGGCACGTTTCTGTCCTGCACGTTCACAGCCTCGAATTCCCAAGCATCTGAGATTCTGCAGGACTTTCCCGGCAGTTGGTGGGCACTTCCTCCCCAAGACCCCGTGAACCATCACAGGCACCCGGGAGCCAGGGCTTCGTGCAGGACACTGGCCACCCTTCCGTGTGAGCAGCCGGGGATGCTGAAGGCCGCCTGAGAACTGGCCTTGCACTGCTGGGCCCAGGGGTGTACATCACACAACGTGGCCTCATATTAGCAGGAAATGCCTATCAATAAGTGGGAGCAACTTAAGGCTCTTGGCAGTGAAACAGCCAAGCTGCTCACGCCAGGGGAGCAGAGGGTCACTCGGAGCCTGTCTGATGCCAAGTGAGACGCTGGGGGACTGAAGAATCAGTCCTTCCAGGGTACAGGCGGGCTGGGAGCAGTGCCATCAGAGCCTGCGGACGGTCTGCCCGTCGTCTTCTCCGGACACATGCACACAGCAGGCTCCCCGACGGGGCCGGCGAGTGCCCGTGAGGCCAGAACACAGGGGAGCAACCTGAGGCGCCCTGGCCCCCCAGCCCAGCAGGGCACGGGCAAGCACCCCCTCCCGCCTTGTCCCTACCGGGCCTTCCCTTGAGTGGGCGCCCGGCCACATGGGGCAGGAGGCCCGCTGTCCTGCTGCCCGGCACCGAGGTCTTCAGGGGCCACCCCGATGGCCCTCTTCTCTGCACACCTCAGCTCGTCCCTGGCTCCACTCTCGGCCACAGCCTGGGCCCCACCCGCTGACGGTTCCCAAGGCCGCCAGGCAACCAGCCCCTCCTAAATTGCTCTGCGTCTAGTAGGGTGACGCTTCCTGTTACTTCCAGGGACACGTCTTCCTTCTGACAAAGGAAGCTCTGGGGCTGGGCGATGGGGGTAACCTCGCTACGGCTCCAATGCTCGGAGGCTTCTGTAACCTGGAATAAAGCTGTCCATGGAGAAACAGGCCTGTAGAGTCTGGAACTGGTTACTCTTAACAATGAGCTTTTTAAATGATGCGCTTCCGTTCTTACATAAAGGTCACGGCACAACTGATGGAACAACCGTTGCGACGTCTGGAGACGATGCCCAGGTCACGTGACTGCGTGCGTGTGAGGCGCTCAGTCGTGTCCCACCTGTGCGACCCCATAGACCGCAGCCCGCCAGGCTCCTCTGTCCATGGGATTCTCCAGGCAAGAACACTGGAGCTGGTTGCCATTCCCTTCTCCAAGGCAGCTTCCAGAACCAGGGATCGAAGCTGGGTCTCTGGCATCTCCTGCGTTGGCAGGTGGATCCTTTACCACCAGTGCCGCCTGGGTCTTAAAACACTGACCACGATGACAAGGTGATCCAGCTCCTCCCTAAGCATGTTTGCAAAATTCTTTCCAAGACACAGGTTGGGACGTGGCCGAGCCAAAATTTACATAAAGGTTTTCCTTTGTTTCCTTGGGAGCAAGCATGCCGCCCATGAACCACTCGGTTCTGACACCAATCACAGTGAGTGACGGTCACGTCCGAGGACTGCGCCCACTGAAGCTTCCGGGTCCAGACAGAACCTCGCCGTCCACTCCACGAGGTGCTGGCCTGACCTTGGTTCTGCGCCCTAAGCGTCCAGGAGTGACTGAATGAAAGAATCCATAGGAACACGTGATCCTGTCAACAGTAAGGGGGGGTTTCAGACGGGAAGACAGTGAGAACTTCACTCCTCTCAGAACTGATGGAGGCGAACAGTCACATGACCGATAAAGCACGGAGCCCCACCGTCTCTGCGCGTTCAACAGCCTTCCGTATTTTGTTATTCAAATAGCAGGGCTTCCCTGATAGCTCAGTTGGTAAAGAATCCACCTGCAATGCAGGAGACCCCAGCTCGATTTCTGGGTTGGGAAGATCCGCTGGAGAAGGGACAGGCTACCCACCCCGGTGTTCTTGGGCTTCCCTGGTGGCTCAGCTGGTAAAGAATCTGCCTGCAATGCAGGAGACCTAGGTTCAATCCCTGGGTTGGGAAGATCCCTTGGAGAAGGGAAAGGCTACCCACTCCAGTATTCCAGGCTGGAGAGTTCCATGGACTGTATACTCCATGGGGTCCCAAACAGTTGGACATGACTGAGTGACTTTCACTTTTCAAATATCAAACACATGTTACCCTTAAGAAGGATTCAGGAATCAAGAGGCTAAACAATTCTGTTTTTAAAGACAAAGCACTCTCAGAAAAGTAAGGTCATATGAAGGTCCCCAGCTCACCACACCTAGTATCTTTCCCGGAAGTCATCGTTTGGTGACGTGTTGGTTCCAGTTCTCCCCTCTGGGGAAGGAGGGCCACGGCCACACAGGGCGAGGTCGAGGACGAGGGGCCGGCCCTGCTTTGGGGACTGGGCTTGCTCCCGTCATGCAGTTAATGACGGAATAAAGCAGAAGCCCGGAACGTTCGCGGACTCCATCTAGAGACACAGAAGGCACCTACTCTCTGAAGCACAGAAAGAACGGTCACTCTCTTTCCAGCTTTACACTTTCCTGGAGCCTCCTACCCACAGCTGGACTTCCTCGCACACGGGTGCGTCTGTGGGTCTGGGCCGAGCAAAGGCTCCAGGCTGCGTGCTCCCGCCCCGGGCGCGGGGCCCGGACGTGCCGCTGGGCGCCCTCCATGCGCCGGCCTCTCTGCCTGGATCACGGGTGTGGTCCTTGCTCTCTGAGCGCCTCCCCCCACTTCTCACTCCCTGGGAGAACCCCGGCCTTGAGCCCCTGGGAGGTTAGTCGAACAACAGTTAATAGCATTAATGGCAGGATTTCTTTGGAAGGAAGGATGCTAAAGCTGAAACTCCAGTACTTTGGCCACCTCATGAGAAGAGCTGACTCATTGGAAAAGACTCTGATGCTGGGAGGGATTTGGGGGCAAGAGGAGAAGGGGACGCCAGAGGATGAGATGGCTGGATGGCATCACTGACTTGATGGACGTGAGTCTGAGTGAACTCCGGGAGTTGGTGATGGACAGGGAGGCCTGGCGTGCTGCGATTCATGGGGTCGAAAAGAGTCGGACACAACTGAGCGACTGAACTGAACTGAATGGCGGCAGGGACCGTGACCCGGGCACCCGCCCGCACGAGCTTCTGTGACGTCAACCCTGGAGGCAGGAGCTCTCGTGACCCACTTCACAGATGGGGAGACTGAGCCCCCGCTCCTGTGGCGGGGAGGATGCCCACCCTCTCACCTCCCATCCTGCCTTTAAACCAATCACCTGGACGACTGTGCTTCAGCTAAGCTTTTCACAAGCTCAGGGCAACTGCGGTCTTCGTGACAGGATGGGAAGACTGTGGGATTCGGGCAGGATGGGAACATCAAACACCAGCTGGGCTGCTGAGCAGCCTGCAACTGAAAGCCTGAATACAGCTTCCGGAGGACACAGCCGAGGGGCGCCCAGGTCCTTAAAAGGAACGCGGCAGATGCGTGAATACCACGGACCCAGATGCTGCTGGACGAAGGTCCCAGGACGAAGGTCCCAAGAGGCTGGCCGAGCGGCTGGGACACAGCTGGGATTCGTTTCTTGGATTGTGGAAAGCTGGTGTAGGAGATGGGAAGACGGGCGGTGCCAGACTAGAGGGCAAGTGTCCCTGATGCACTCGAGCCTGGGGGGTAGGGCGGCCTCGTCACTCACGCCCAGTGACTTGTCCCTTCAACACTCGAAGAGCCAGGAGCTGCGAGTCCTCACTGGGGGCAGGAACACTTTAAATATGACAGAGCTTGTGTTTTAACCTGGAGAAGGAAATGGCAACCCACTCCAGGATTCCTGCCTGAGAAATCCCACGGACAGAGGAACCTACATTTCATGGGGTCATAAGAGTCAGACATGACTGAGCGACTGTCTTTTCATCCATCCATGCCTCCATCCACCCTCATCCATCCGTCTGGACACTGAAGCATGTATGTTACCACATGTAAAGTAGACGACCAGCGCAAGTTCCATGATGAAGTATGCATCCATGCATGTCGGGAGAGAGCTAGTACTGACTGCTCACCATCAGCCTTGGAGAGGGGACACCAGGGGCCCTTCTGCTCAGTGGTTCTTCAAGTCAGGTTCCTGGCCCGGCACCATGAGTATCACCCGAGACCTTAAAAATGCAGAGCTCAGGCCCCTGACTTCCTGGATCAGAGGCTCCAGGGAAGCCCGGGGTCTGGGATGACTCCCTCCAGAAGGTTCCGACGCTCTGGTCTGAACCACTCTTCTGTGTTAGGGAGAGGCTTAATGGGCTCCATCCATTAGCCTTTCTCCCTCAAACGTTTCTCACTCTGTCACCACTTACTGCTAATCTAGGGAGAAAACCACAACAACGGCAACTCTGGAAAAGCAGCCCGACTACACAGAAGGGGAGCCTCGGCCGTGGGAAGGGCACCTGGCTTCGTGATTCAAGACTGAGAGAGAGAGAGCTCAGAGAGTGTAAATTCCCAAGGTCAGCAGCCTCATAGACCACACAGGCAGCAAGCTTCATCCCCGCCCAGGTGGACTAACCCGATGACGTCCTGCGGAGGGGGGGGGGGGGGGCGGGGACAGTAAACCCAGGGCTGAGATCAGGGAGCAGAGGGCCCCCATGGCGGATGGAGAGCAAGTCCCGCCAGCCCAGGGTGGGCCACACGGTCCAGCTCCGTGCAGCCCCGGGAGGCCCCGGAGCCCAAGCCTCAGCTCCAAGCCCATCCCCACCCCACCCCTGCCCTGAATCGCGACAGCAGCATCCAGGTGACCTCTGTGACCTCCAGTCAGAGCCGGTCTGCTACACAGGGGGCTTCCTCTGCGGCAGTGCTGGGGATGCAGACCCGGGCTGCTGGGGGGCTCACGGCGGCCCCGTCAACACCGCAGGACACACGAGTCTCAGCCCCAGCCGGTGGCACCTGGGTTTGTGCCAAGGGAGGAGGCAGGTCCTCCCCCAACCAAGCGGCCAGGTGCTCACCAGACCGCGTTTACCTGGGTTTCAGAGTCTTGGCGGAGGGGAGCCATCGGAGCACCGGTGTGTCCGAGGACACACAGCAGAGAGCCAGGCGGCAGTCTGCACAGTTCAGGGGGTGCCCAGCACCACCCCGCTCCTGGAAGTCAGTCTCCTTGCCATCAGAGCGCACACGCGTCTCCCTGGCTCACCAGGAAGCCTCCGGCCCTGAGGCCCAGGGATGACATCACCCCTTGGACCAGTTCCCACTGCTCTGTAATCCCGACTCCAGCCCAGCGCAGGGGCCCGAGGATGCCTCCCTCCAGGGTGACGGGCACCCGGTCCGCGCCCCTCACCTCAGCCGCACGCCGCACGCTGCACCACGCACAGCAGGACTCGTGCGTCAGACCCAGGAGCCACCCTCCTGAGAACAAGGGGCAGACGGCAGAGGGGCTTCCTGTGCTTTGACCCATTTATCACAAGTCCAGTACTTTTAACACCAAAATCACCATTAAACACAGAACAACCCCCAGGGTCTCAGACCACCACACACGGAGTGTTCACACTGGCTTCGCCACCGCTCTGTTCTCAGATCTGCTGGGTCTCGTGCTTATGATAGAGGGGTGGGAGAGGCGTGTGTCGGGGGGGCTACCACACCTACACCAAGTGACTGATCAAACCTAACCTCTCAGGAAAGTGTTCCTTAGATGATGAGGCAACAGTCCGTGACGCAGCACAGCAACATCAGGAAAAACCCAGCAGCTCACTTTTAATGGTGCACAACCGTCTCCTCTTCGTCTCGAGGAGAGCCAGCCCTGGCTGACAGGGCTCTGCACACGCGCAGGAAAGCTCAGAAGTGACCAACCGAAGGCAGTGCCCAGCCCGGCCAGCGCACGGCCCTCCTGAATCCAAGCAAACATGGGGAAACTTCTCCTCAAAACCAATTGTGAGTCATCCTTCACTCAGTGCTGAAAACAGCATCCATCAGCCATCTCCCTCTCCACACCCAAGCCACATTCCAGCATCTGTCTCAGGCTCACATCCTATCTGGTGGAGAAAGACCTCCCTGATGGATCGGACCCTCCCTCCTCAAAACCAGCTTCGACACCCCCCCTCCAGCCCCACACCAACTCAGAAAGCCCCAGGCTCACATTCTTTTCGAGCCACAAACACGTTTGCGACTGCAGCACGCGCAGCCCAACGCAGGCTGAATGAGCAGATTTCAGATCACGGCTCCACAAACAAACCTGCGGTCGCCCAGAAAGCCCATCACCAGTCTGCCATCCTGGCCACCTCCTTCCCAGGCAGAATAAAATCGGGCTGACCGGCCAAGGAGCCTGTCAGTTGCCAGATCAGAGCCATCATTCCACTGTCCTGTTACCTCCGCTTGGAAAAAGAGATGCAGCCCGCCACCCAGAAACCAGGCGCGTCTCCCGAGACTCAGCACATGATGTCAAGCTCAAGAACGGGCTTGGGGCCGGCGGCTCCTCCTACCAGTGCGCTTGGAAACCGCATTCAATCTCTGCACCATTTCCTCCAGGGCCATCTCTTCATGTCTCAGCCAGAACCTCATTCTCCGCAGCGCAGAACGGTCCTGCAGCCCGGGCTTCCTCTGCACCAGAGGTGCTTCGGGGGAGGGGAGGCGCTGGGGAGGGGGCTGCCGCGCCGCCTGCCCGGGATTGGTCCCGAGCCCCGCCGAGGGGGCGCGTGGGGGGGCTGCTCGGCGGAAGCGGAAGCGGTGCGCGCCCCGCGTCTCTCCGCAGCTACCTGGGCACCCAGCGAGTGCACCCCCGCGCGGCGAGCAAGGCGTTCCACAAGTGCACCCCGGGTGCAGTCACCCGGGCCCCCGCGCGCACCCGCGGATCCTTCGACCGTCCCGCGCGCGCTCCCTCGCGCCGACCTGGGCCCTCGACCAGTGCACCCTGCGGCCACCTGGGAGCCCCGCGGACCGGCGCACCCCGCCGGGACCTCAGCCCGCAGCCCGGCCCACCCCTCCAGCCCCGGGTCTCTGCGCCCTTCCCGGAGCGGAGCGGGGAGCCGCCGAGGCGCGAGTACGGAGCCTGCCCACCGTTACCTCCGGCGGCCCCCGGGCAGGTGCAGAGGCCGCAGCAGCCGGGCGCGCCCTCCCCGCGCCGTCGCATGCCGCCCGCGCCGCCCCCCGCGAGCGGGTCGGTGGGTTCGCGGTGGTCCGGTGGCCGGCGCCTGCCCAAGGACGCGAGGCGTAGGAGGGAAGCGCGCGCCCAGGCTCCAGCCCCGCGATCTCGCCATGCTTGGCACGAAGCCACCCAGGGCATTCTACACCCCGGCGCCCTGCAGAAGCCAGTCATGCGTGTCCCCGGGCCCAGCGCCATTTCCCAGGGAGGCGCGAACCCTGTATGCGCCCGGACCCTGACGGGTGTCTTCCCACGGAGGGGCTGACCTTACAGATGGAGTGTTTGAGGAGCAGGTGCCTGGTTCTTTAAGTGGTTTGGGAAATTCAAGTGGGCAGCTCATGTCAACACAGGGTGTGCCCACATCCCAGTTGGGGGTGGTTTGGGGAGGAAGGTGGCAAGCCCCCAAGGGCTTGTTGACCCCCGATGTCCAGCTGCACTATCAGCCCCCCTCTGTGCTTCGCTGGCTGACCACTGTTCCCTTCATCTAAGGTTCCCGCTCGGTCTCTCTCAGCTTCCTTCCTCTTTGTGTCCTGGAGCACCTTGCTCTGGGGCATTTCAGGGACCAAGCAGCCAACACCTCGGCTTCACGGCTGAGTCTGCTGGCCTCCGTGCCGGGGTGTTTGCTCCAATGGTCTGGATGTCATTTTGAGGGTATTCTGTAGCCGAGGTGAATGTGGAGACCAGCCGGTCACCCTCTCTGTTGCAGGTGGGCCTCATTCAATCAGTTGAAGAGGAAAAGACTGATGTCCTCGAGGCAGAGGGAATTCTGCCTCCAGAAGGGCCAGATTCAGCTCTTCCCGGTTCCCACCCTGTGGCTGCGCTGGACACCTCAGACTTACGGCCTCCACGATCCCCTGACCGTCTCTCCCTCCCTCCTTCCCCCTCTCACTGAGTCTGTATCAAACTTTTACTCTTTCTTTATATTATAGCACACTTGGGGCTATCTTGCTACAAAAGTCATTTACTATTGACTGAAGTGCAGCAGTCGTAACAATCCCATCAGACACTATGTAGCACTTCTGTGTTCCAGGGACCCTCCTAAGTAGCTCCTTCCTGGTGTGAACTGATTTAATCTTCAGAAGGATCTAGGAGGCAGGCGCTGTTTCTACCCTGTTTAATAGAACACTGCACAGAGAGATCCAGTAACTGCCCCAGGGCACACAGAGGTGCTGGAGGCAGGGTTCAAACTCACAGGCGCACAAACAGAAATCTAAAAAGCAGGCTTTGCTTCAGGGAAGCACTGCCACGGACCAGTTGGCATGTCATCCCCCAAGTCTCTTACAGTTCAATAGAGGACAGTGAGGGAACGGCCCAGACACGACCCCGCAGAGAGAGGCTTCCCCTGAGTGTCCCAAGGGTGCGGCTCATCTGCACCACTGCCGGGCCTCCCAGAGAGCAGAGGCGGCGTGGCGCCCAGGTGGCGAGGCAGAATGCAAGATGATCCCTGGCTACCAAACACATCCTCTTAGCAACCGTCCCGGAAAGTCAGCCTGAAAGGGAGGCGAGAAACAGGAGAGCTGAAGGGTGCATGTTGGGTCCGAGGTGGGGGCTCTGGGGCAGGCGGAGTCACCCGCCAGGCCGGGGTGCAGCTGCGTCCTGCACTAGAGGCTCCCGCGTGGGGCCAGGGCAGCAGGGGAAAGCAGACACTCTGAAGGAACTCGCGGCCATGGACAGGCAGCTTCACCTGTGACCGCAGCTGTGAGCCCGGGCATGGAGCCAGCGTCCGTCTGAGGAGGGCATCCCGGGGATCTCAGGACACACCCGCCTCTCCTGGGCATCTCCCCCCCGGTCCTGCTGAGCAGGCCGTGGTTGGGGGGGGGGGTCCCTGCCCCCCAGGGGCCCCCAGGATAAACCCCTGGCAGCTGCCTTTCCTCTACCTCAGGCCCAAAGATGCAGACAGAACGTTCAGAAGACGAAAGGCAGAATTCACCTGGCCGCAGGGATAGAGGGCAGCTGTGGGGCGGCCAGGACAGAGCGTGAGGACCGCTGGGTGGTGCTCAACGCTGCGGACGTCAGGGACCAGACCAGGGGAGGCGCCACCTCACAGCTGCCAGAACAACCTCAGCAGACAAGTGCTGTGGGAGGCAGAAAAAGGAGCCCCCGTGCACTGTTGCTGGGAGTGTAAATCCACGCAGCCACTATGGAAATACCGAGGCGATGCCTCAGAAGACTGAGGACTGCCCTATGATCCGGGAATTCCACTTCTGGGCATTTTCCGAAAAAAAAAAAAAAGGCAAGAACATTAATTCAGAAAAATAAAAGTACCCTATGTTACCCGCGGCACTGTTTACAATAGCCAAGGTACGGGAGAAACCTACGTGTCCGGCGATGGATGAATGGACAGATAGGGTGTGCTGCACACACACAGTGGGAGAGTGCTCAGCCGTAACAAAGAGTGGAGTGCGGACGGTAGTCCCGTGCAGGGACCCTGGGGGGTGGCGCTTAAGTGCCGGGCTCCAGCGCGCAGCATGGGGGCAACATGCAGCAACACAGCCCCGTGAGGTTCAACTTCGTTACGAGGTGGGTGGTAAAGTTCTCCCCACAGAAAGGAAACGGTGACTTGCTCACCGCGGTGCCCACGGACACACAGGTGTCACGTTGTCACCTAAACTCACAGGATGCGGAAGCCAGTTAATTCCACCTTGTACCTCTGGGGGGGGCGTGCTTATGAGAGAGGCCAGAAGGGCTTCCACGCAAAAGGGGTGGGGGCTCCCCGGCCGAGCCGCGGTGCAGAGGCTCCAGGGGAGGCAGCCACCGTCGAATCGGCTTCAAGTGGGGTCCACGGGTCCCCACGAGTCAGCCCAGCAGGTCACCCACAGGAACGCATGTGTGTCCCGTCCCTGCCCGCGCCCTGCCCCAGGGAGATGCCGGAGAAGAGCACCCCGTCCACCCCGAGACGGCGGGGGGCAGGTGCAAGGGGGTGGAGACGGACGTTTCAGATCAGGAGAGAGCCCTGGAGACGGGACTGAGGCTCATCTAACGGCAAACGCAGGCAAGTGCTGGACTCAGCAGAATGTCCCCAGGAGGACCCCCTCTGCAGGGACCGAAGGCACTGGCCCCCGTCCTCAGGCCCGCGGGATCCCGGCCCAGTTTGGCCTGCAGACCGCGCCTTGTCTCACAAGGCCCAGGTCAGGCGTCACCTCCGCGGGCCAGGGGCCTATGTCTCCAGCTTTGCTTTTTGGGGCCGAGACAGGCCCTACATTCCTGAGGGCGGCAAGGGACCCAGCGGGTGTGGGTTCTAACAGGGAATGCAAAACTCAGGGTGCTTCCCCACTGGTAATCATCCCCTCTGCAATTTACAGGGTCTTCTAAGGGCAGTTTCACAAGAGCCTCTGGTCCGAGCAATGCTCCTGGGCTGGGAGTGGGCAGGTGGGGACGCCCCCCCAGGAAGGGGTACACCCCGACTCAGCCCTGCTCTGCGGGGCTGCAGGCGCCCCATGCAGGACAGGATCTGGGGGACCCCCAGCGCATCCCCCTCCTGCTCACAGGGACCCGGAGCATCAGCCTCCTCGGGTTCTGCATTTATTCTAAGGGTGTCAGCAGACTGTCGTCCAGCCCAGCTGCCTCCCTGCGGGCTCCTTCACTGGGTCCCCAGGGCATCAGGCCCGCACGTCTCCTGGGGCCCAACCAGCCTCCAGGTCAGAGAGGCTCTGCCCATTCAGGTGCAAAGCGGTCAGTATGTCTCCCACGTGCCCCAGGCAGCTTGGAGGCTACAGGATGCAGGGCCCAGGGCTCGGAGACCACAGAGACTTAGCTCCCGCTGTCCTGGAGGCCAGACGTCCAGGACCAAGGGGCCGGCATGGCAGGGTCTGGAGAGGAGCCCCCAGGACCTCTCGCTGCAGCCTCACAGGGGAGGCGGGGTCAGGGACGCTCTGGGGCCCTTCTCCAGGGCACTGATCCCATTCTCGGGGCTCCATCCTCATGACCCCAGAGGCCCCACCTCCTAAACACCACCACCATGATTTCAACCTATGAACTTTGGGGGACACAAGCAGTCTGACCCAGCACACTCCCCTTGGCCCCGGAGTCCTTGTCCTCCTCACGTGCGCCCTCCCCTGCAGCCCCCCGGCCCCTGCGGGCCTGAGTAGTAAACCTCACACAGTGGGTCTCGCAGCCTTTGTCACAGGCTGCCTGCTTGCATCACTCAGCCTAACATCCTCCAAGTCCGTCCACGCTGTGACAAAAGACAGGATCTCCTATTTTTAAGGGTGGGTGTCTTAGGCAGGCATTGCCCGGGGACGTGGGGACGTGTGTGTCCCAGGTATCCCCTCTGCAAGGCAGGAGTGGCCTTGGCCACCTTCCTGCCCCAGACGTAGGGGCTGGAGCAGAGGGTGGGAGACCCAGGGCCAAAGGCCAGAAGGAGCCGGGGGCGGGGGGAGCAGGGGGGGCATCTCCTTCTGTCCCTGAGCTGTGTCGATGAGCCCTGTCTGAGGTCGAGGTGGTGAACTCTGAGCCCCCCACCAGTGCTCTGGGCCCTGACAACCTCACCAGGTGATAAGACAAACGTGGGAAAAGCTCCAGGGTGGAAGCAGCTCATGATTTCCCATCCACCGAGCAAGGCCAGGCGGGCGGCCGAAGGAGACTCAAACGGCCCGGTCGGGAGGGCGTTGGGCACGGCACAGTCCCCCGGGTGGGCGGGCAGCCCCCTCCCCAGCCCTGCCACGCCTGCTCCCCGTCCAGGGCGCAGCCCCACTTCCGCCCCTTCTCTGCCACTGAACCTTGTGTCTCTGCAGAGGTGAGTCCTTGAGACGAGCTCACAGCCCCCGTCTTAGGCTCCCACGGCCCCCCGGACCATCTGCGGCTCCATGCGTGTCTGCTGGTGTCCACCTTCACCTGCTGGACCCGGAGGAGACGGACACCAAGGCCAGACCCCCTGAGAACGGGTGTCTGGTGGCCAGCCCTTCACCACAGAGGTCACGGCTGGAAGCGTCCCTTCCACCAAGACCACGTGGAGGAAGTACAGACGCCGAGACAGGGCCCTGGCCAGGCGGCGCAACCCCCGCCCTCTAGCAGGGAGCAGGGCCCCAAGAGGGGTCACCCTAGCACCCACCCGCACACCCAGGGCACCAACTGCCCAAACGGGGGCACCTGCTCCCCAGGCGGCCACGGCAGCCGCCTGCCTCCTGAGCTGCCTGCACCCTGCGGTGGAGCTGAGATCCGCGAGAGGAAGCCGCTCACAATAGGGTCACGGGGGCAGTGATAAGGCAGGCTTCTGGGCCGGGCTGACGCACTCGGTGCTGTTTATACCCCTGCCCCAGGGACTCTGGACCAAAACAGTAAACCCGGGAGAACAAGCCAACCTGTGATCAGGAAGCTGCTTTATTACTCTGTTTAGAAGATTAGTAGCAACAGCTTTAACTCTGTATCACACACGTTCAGATTCTCCCCACCCAGCAAGCCACAGAATACCGAAGCCCAGGCCAGGAGGTGCAGGCCCTGAGGCTCTGCAGGGGCTCGGGGGCCACGATGGGGCCTCGGTGCTCCCCCAGATGTGACCACATGGTCAGCAGAAAGGATGCAGGATGCAGGGAGCGGGCTACTCGCTGAGGCTACAGGGAACAACCGGGAGGCTGGCTGAGTGCACACAGCGACACCGAGGTGCCCGCGGGGCAGTGGGAGAGGGGAGGGGCAGTGGGGGAGGAGAGGGGGAGTGGGGGAGGGGAAGGGCAGTGGGGGAGGAGAGGGGGAGTGGGGGAGGGGAGGGGCAGTGGGGGAGGGTGGGGACAGTGGGGGAGGGTGGGGACGGTGGGGGAGGGGGACGGTGGGGGAGGGGAGGGACAGTGCGGGAGGGTGGGGACAGTGGGGGAGGGGAGGGGATTGTGGGAGGGGGGACAGTGGGGGAGGGGGGACAGTGGGGAAGGGTGGGGACAGTGGGGGAGGGGGGACAGTGGGGGAGGGTGGGGACAGTGGGGGAGGGGAGGGGATTGTGGGAGGGGGAGTGGGGGAGGGGAGGGGCAGTGGGCACTGTAGCTCTCGCACAGCCCATGGGGTCCCGCACAGCAGGAAGCAATTACCTTGGAACTGTGCTGGTGATTTGCCAACGCTGAATATTTAAACACAGCTGATTTAATTTCAGAAATGTCAGTTTTTCAAGGCTTAACTTAGAGGCAGTATTTTCCAAGGTTCAACAAACAGCAAGGTCACTGAAATTGAGTTAATCTACCTTGACATCTATTTACACGTGTGGATCTGAACCTATAACTCCATAACAAATATTTAATTGAAGCCAGTCAATGTCACAGCCATCTAAAAGGAAAGCTCTTCCCCCCAACCCCCCTTCCCACCTCAAGTAAGATTCTGCGTCGGGCACGGCGCTCGTGGACATGCGGACTTGCCGGCGGTGAGGGGCTGGGCTGTGGGTTATCACCCTCCTTTTTGGAAGCCGACTGCAGATTCACGTGCAGCCGTAAGACACACCCGAAGAGACCATTCCCCCAGTGGTTACAACCTGTGGAGCTGCAGCACAGCGTCACCCAGGGCTCCCATCCCACACCACCCGCCTCCCACCCCGTCCTGAGCCCTGGCGACCACTGCTGCCCTCCATTTCCACAGCGTCAAGAACGTTCCCAAGTGGATTCAGCTCGTAACCCAGTGGGACGAGCTCGTTTCACTCAGCCCGGCTCTCCGGAGCTTCATCGGGTGGCCTGGTGCCCCTGTCTTGCCCCTGTTCTCGCTGAGTGCCTGGCGCTCCACGGCGTGGAGGGACACAGCTTTTTCCAGCTGTTCACCCGCTGAAGGGCATTAGTTTGGGGCTACTATGAACAGAGCTAATACAAACTCGCGTGTGCATGAGCCCGTGTGAACGCTTTCCTTCCTCTGGGATGAATGCCCAGGAGTGCCACTTGCTGGACTGGGTGACAGCTGTGTGTGGTGGTGTCTTCCTGGCGGGCAGTTTCCAGATGGCTGTGCCCCTGAACATTCATCGCCACCAGCACAGAGACCGACTCCTGCACCCCAGCTTCCAGAGCCATCACTGCTCTTCACGGCAGCCCGTGCGACGGCGTGCGGGGGCGCCTCACAGAGGCTGTGCTTCCCCGACCCCCTTTCATCTGCCATCAGCACCTCTTCACTTCTGCTTTCCACTTTCTGCCAGGGTTGTTTGCTTTTCTACTGGTGTGCTTTGAGGCTTTGTGGTCGCGAATATTTTCTCCTGTCTGTAGCTCATCTTAGCAGGGCCTTTGGAGAGCATACATGTTTCATTTTGATAAAGTCTAATTTACCATTTCTCCTTTTATCCCATTTTTGGCATCAAGTCTGTGTACTCTTTGTCTATTCCCAGGTCCTGAATATCATCTACCCTGTTGTTTCTGAACTTCTACAGTTTCAGTCCGCGGCCCACGTTGACTCGATCTTTGTATGACATGTGAAACCGAAAGGCACGGTCTTTTGTTTGTTTGGTTTTCCCTCTGATGTCTGACCACTCCAGGCCACTTGCTAAAAGGCTGTCTTTCCTCCACTGAGCAGGCTGTCCACCCTCGTTAGGAATCAGTGGGCTTGCTGTCTAATTCTCTCTTCTCCACTGTCTTCTGTCCTTCAACCGACTCCTCCCGTCCTGATGACTGTGGCAGAAGAAGCCTTGGTATCACAATAACTTCTCCTACTTTCTTCTTATTCAAAATGTTTTAGGTATTCTAGCTCTGCTGACTGCCCACACAAACTTTACGAGAGTCTTGTCTATATCTATAAATTTTTTTTTGTTGAGATTTTGATAAGAATTCTGCCCATTGGTTTGGAGAGAACTGACATCTTTACTATATTAAGGTGTCCGATCCTCAAACAAAATGCGTCTCTCCGTTTATTTAAATCTTTGAGTTCCCTCGTCAGCATTTTCTAGTTTTCAAGCTCTGTTCATGGTTTTTGGAGCTGCACCCAAGCATTTCATTTTGGGAGCATGTGAATGGCATTGTATTTTTAACTTTGCTGTCCGTGTTCACTGCCGTCCAGAGAAATACAATAGATTTTCCAGTGTTCATCATGCATCCTGCAGCCTTGCTAACCTCACTATTAGCTCTAGGAGTGTTTCTGTAGAGTCCTCGGGATTGTATAGTTAGATAATCGCGTCGTCTGTCAATACGGACTGTTTAATTTTTCCTTGCCAATCTCCTTGCCTTTTATCTCCTCTTCCTGACTCGCCGCACCAGCTGAACGTCCAACCCGCTGCTGAGCACACGGCTCCCGACCGCGTGGGGAAGAGCACGACTCTGACCACGCAGACGCGGCAGCCGCAGGAGTTCTCGTGAACGTTTACTGACAACTTACGGAGGCTCTTCTGTATTCCTGTTTTTCTAAAAGGGTACTGAATGTTGTCAAATACTTTTTCTACATCGATTGAAATGACATGTGATTTTTTTCAGTTCATTAAAGGGTGGATTACATTGGTTAATTTTCAAATATTGATTCAGCCTTGCATTCCTGGATTAAACCCAACTTGGCCATGGTGAATAACCCTTCCTATTCGTCGGTTAGCTCTGTTTGCTAATATTTCGTTATGGATTCTTGTACATTCATGAGGGATGTTGGTCCACAGTTTTCTCTTGTTTTTGTCTAGTTTGGGCGTCAATAAAACACTTGTCTCATAAGATGACCAGGAAGAGAGTGTGAAGAGCTGGCGTTCTTTAATGCCTGGTAGAGTTCCTGAGTGAAACCATCTTGATATTCTTTTTTGAGAGTTTTAAAATTATGAATTCAATGGATGTAATAGCTTCAGACTATTCAAATTACCCTGTTTCCTATAGAATGAGTTGTGGTAGTCTGTGCTTTTTAAGACATTTTTCTTTGTCTCTAGTTTTCAGACATCTGACTATATGTCTTGGTGTGGTTTGGGGGAAGTTTATTCTAACTGGGGTTCTATCACCTTCTTAAATGTTTGGGTCTGCGCCTTCGGCAGTCTCCTGCCTTTATTTGAGTATTTTCGGCCTGCCTCCTTCTCTCCTGCAACTCCAAGGACGAGAAGGTCAGGTCACAGACAGCCGCTCGGGTCCCCAGGCTCTGGGCTGCCCCTTCAGCCTCCTTCCTCCGTGGTGTTCAGGGGGTGGTTTCTGTCATTTTATCTTCAGATTCACAGATTCTCCCTGCTGTCCTCTCCCTTCCATTGTCGAGTCCATCGACTGGGATTTTTCCTTTCATTGCTGTATTTTCATTTCTGAAATTTCCATTTTCTTCCATCTTCTATTTCTTTGCTGAGATTTCTCAGTTTTCCCTTTTCCAGCGAAGCATCCTGTGCCAGTGGCTTCGACCTGTCTGTCGGATAGTCCTGCCGCCTCTCGCATCTATGTTGACATCTCTTGCCTTTTCTCTTTCAGTTTGAGATTTTCCTGCTTCCTGACATGACAATCGGTTATTGAAGGAAATGTGGGCCTTTGGTGTACGTTATGAAATTCCTGAGTTTTAAAAAAAATCTGTTGTCGTGGCTGACTTCCTCTGGGTGCTCCAACAGGGCGGGGGAGGGCAGCCTCTTGTCACTGCTGTGGGTGGGGGGTCCTTGTCCCTGCTGAGGCGGCCGTCCGGGCTCCCCACTGGGCCTCCTCTGGTACCTCCCTGCTGGGGGCTTGGGGCTCTGCTCCCCACGTTCCACTGCCCCAGTGGGGGACGTGGCCTTGTCCCAGGGTGGCGGTGAAGTCCTGGGCCCACTAGGCCTCCTCTGAGTCCCAGGACGGGGCCGCGTCCAGGCTCCCACGAGGTTTCCCCACGAGGTCTGCACCCACCTCGTGTCGGCCTTGGGACTGGACCCACCACTCATGGGTGCAGGGGGCCTTGTGCAGCCCACCACGGCGCAGGCGGGAGGCTGGGGTCCTCCACTCCCAGGGCCTGGCGGGCAGAGGGCGGTGTCCCCACGGGGTCTGGCGGGGCAGAGCAGGGCTGTCCAGAGGCTCAGCCCTTACTCCCCAGGTCCTCGGGGGGAGACGGCAGGTCTGGTGGGGAGTTTCCAGCTGCAGGCCCCCCAGTGCCAGCCTGGACCACTGTGTCCTTCCCAGGCTGGTCTCCTCCGTCTCAGAGCCTCTCACCTCTCTCACGGGTACGATTCAGGGGTCTGTCCTTAGGGTGGGACCAGGGAGAGGTCCGCCTGGCCTGTCTCCCCGTAGTGGTCTTTCGTGGGTTAAGTTTTAAAGTGACCTCAGAGCACAGGCATCTCTTCTGACCCAACAGCCCTGAACACACACCTCCTCCGGCCCTGGGTGAGTTCATTCAGAAAAACTCCAGACAGCAAAGGGGGCTGCCTCTCAGTTCCCACATAAGAGGGGCCCTGCTCTGAGGGGGGCTGACCTTGACCAGGGCCCTGACCTCGCTGACCTTAAGGAAGCCTCCGGCCCACGTCACAGCAAAGTCCCAGGAGCTGGGACAGACACGGCTCTCTTCCTCTGAGCGGCTGGAATAAAGCTGTGACCTGCCTCTCTCGTCTGTTTCCGGGCCTTTTTCACAATGTTCCATTTGTTTCAGCAGAACACATGCACTCGCACAGATCTAGAGTCTACCGATTCGTCTGCTGGCAGGGTATCTGGCTGGTAATCAGGCTTCTGCGGGTCACAGCTGTGTCTATTTTACTTACTTTGAGAGTAAAGCTCCTGTCATTTTCATTGGAAGAAGAAGAAAAATGATTTTAGGGACATCTGTTGGAGGACGTTGGCTGGCTTTCATTAGAGACAGTTCACTGGGGAGCAAAATGTGCCTGCTTCCTTCTTGACACTTCAGATGAAAAAGTGATGAAATTGTGGCATCAGTCATGAGAACCTCAGGAATCTCAACAAACACAGATGGCACGGTATTAACATTTCGAGGAGAAGCCCCCTCAGACCATGATGCCAGGACCAGAGAAGGTAGCCCCCAGGTGAGCTCAGGTACTCTGCAGGGAACAACTGCAGGTGCCCACCTGGCTGGACCCACCTGGAGCCGCCGGAGGGGTCCTGGGTTTGAAGAATTAAAAACATGGCAGATAGCCGTGTCAGTGAGCACGGTCCTGCCAACGCACACGCCTGGGCCTCGTCTTTGTAAGTCTAAGAAGAAGGTTGGCACCAACCCAGTTACATCTTTTAGCCACCGCATGTACTGTGTGGATAAACCTGCCAGACGTTTTCCATTACAGCCCGCGTGCAGGATGAGCCAGCATCACGCCTGCCGACGACCTGCCCACGCAGCTGTCTCCGTGGGCTCCTGCTCACACAGCGCGGCCCCAGCCGAGACGACAGTGCAGGATGCGAGGCTGCGGTTCCCGCCTGCAGATGCATCGCCACAGCTTCTAACACACCTCGAAAGAAGAGACCCTAAAAACAGAGGGCAGAATCACTGCCTCCCACGAGAAGCACTTAGAAGGAAGACTTCAACCTTCAGAGCAGTGTGAGGTTTACAGGAGAGAGGGTACCGGCA
The DNA here is from genome assembly GCF_055505025.1 of Bos grunniens. Lineage (NCBI taxonomy): Eukaryota > Metazoa > Chordata > Mammalia > Artiodactyla > Bovidae > Bos > Bos grunniens. The sequence goes on along the minus strand of NC_141176.1, from coordinate 92,757,388 downwards.
GAGCATCCCCACTGCCCCCCCAATGGCATGGTACCCGTGCTGTGATGGACGGACCAGTCACATCGCTGTGTTACTGTTAACTAGACCTTCGGTTTTTGCCACAGCTCACTCTCCGTGTCGGCAGTTGTTGAGTTTGAACAAACCACGATGTCACGTACCCACCATTACAGAATCGTGGAAGACGGTTTCACTGGCCTGGATTCCTGTGGCCCCCAGGCTGTGATGGACGGACCAGTCACATCGCTGTGTTACTGTTAACTAGACCTTCAGTTTTTGCCACAGCTCACTCTCCGTGTCGGCAGTTGTTGAGTTTGAACAAACCACGATGTCACGTACCCACCATTACAGAATCGTGGAAGACGGTTTCACTGGCCTGGATTCCTGTGGCCCCCAGGCTGCTGTGATGTCACACCCGTGATGTGGTCCCTCCCGGGGACACAGAAGGAGGCACAGGGACCCACCCTCACATCCCCCCAGTTCCCTGGCCCTAACCCCACACCCGCGATGCCCACGGGGCCTGCTGCAGCCTGAAAGGAAACACAACCTTAGAAACACACCCGTCAGGAAGGCATAGCTGCCTTCCAGGTTCCCAGACACAAGTTCTGTTCTGAGAAGCTCCCTGGGGGGTGTCATCAGCCCCAGTCACCCAGACCAGGGACCATGCCCACTTGCCCCACAAAGCAGCCCCGGGGCCTCCAGTGTCCTTGGTGGGGTCAGCGACTTAGCGACTAAAAACAGCAGCAGCAACACCTCATTTTATTGTGCTTTGCAGATACTGCATTTTTTACAAATTGAAGGTTTGTGGCAACCCTGGGTAGTCAGAGGATAATTGCCATTTTTTAGCAATAAAGTATTTTTAAAGTATACTTTTTTCATTCAGACATAATGCTACATTACACACTTAACGGACTGCAGTAGAGCATAAACATAGCTTTTACAGACACTGGGAAACCAAAATATTCACGTGATGCCCCTCACTGAGATACTTGCTGTATTGTGGTTGGCCTGGAGCTGAACCCACAATATCTCTGAGGTCTACATGTATGCAAATTATGCCTAAATAAGCTGATATGTGCCAAGCTACATTCACACGCACACTGGCCCCTCCGGGAAGGTGTCCAGCTTGTCACGGGTCCCTTTCTCCTACTTTCCCCGCAGCAACCCAGAAGCTGACGGAGAAACAGAGTGCTGGGCTCACCCAGGAGCCACCCCGAGCGGAAGGGTGCTCTGCGTGCAAGCTCTCCCGCGTGTGAGCTCGCCCGCGTGTGGACTCACTTGGCCACGTGTGCACTCACTCGCCTGCATGTGAACTCACTAGCCTGTGTGTGGACTCTCCCGCGTGTGAGCTCCCCGCGTGTGGACTCACTCGGCCACGTGTGCACTCACTAGCCTGCGTGTGAACTCACCCGCGTGTGAACTCGCCCACGTGACTCTCGGGTTGGTGTAGAAGCCCGTGTCTCAAGGCCTCCTGGGACCCTCAGTCCCCTTGAGAAGGAGACTCGACTCCCTGCTCCTCCAAACTGAGCGCTCTGGCGTCCCGGTCACTGACCCCCTGCATCCCGCAGTTTCAGCCCTGAATGGGAGGCACGGCGGTCCAGCCTCGGCGGCTCAGCTGCGCCACCTGCTGGTCTGAGGGCGGGCGGCAAAGGAGCTGGGGGCCACGTGACCGAGCCGGGGGCACCGTGTGGACACGTCCCTCCCGCACCCTCGGGACACTCTTGTCAATGAAACTCGGGTCCATGTGTCCGAGCCCAGAAACACCGCAGGGTAGACAATGGGGGGGGGGAGCGACTGCCCACAGGAGAGTCAGGAGACGTCTGGCTGTCACGACGCAGGTGCTGCTGGGGCGAGGGTGCTGCCCACACCCCAGCAGGCGCTGGGTGGCCCGCGGCGGGGAGGACCCGGCCCCAACCCCCGGCTGCCGAGGCTGCGAAACCCTGGGGACCTGCGGGTCTGTCCCTGCCCCTCCCGCCTGGTCCCGGGGCGCGGCCCTCCAGTGAAGGACGACGCCATGGCAGTCCTCAGAGCAGAACACAAGCTCTCTTTCTGCCGTTCAGCGAGGTCCACGGGTGCGCCTGGAAATGCAGGCTCAAAGGTGACGCTCTTCTTGCACGTGCACGAGGGGCCTGGGGCGGCCTCCTCGGCCCCCGACTGGGGCTCCCACCTTCAGCTCCCGGGGCGGCCCAGGGATGCCCGCCCCCTCCAGGAAGGCCCCCCACAACCCCCCGCCCCTCCTTCTGCACTGCTCCCTGGAGTGAGCAAGTCTGTCTGCACAAAAGTGGACGATTCATGCTAAGCAGTGGACACCATGATGACAGAGCTGAGGTCAGGAATGCGGTCAAGTTTCAAAGGGGCTGTTTTTGTTTAAACAAAGGCCCTTTCCTCCGAGACACTGGTTTGGGTTCCGGGATCTGTGGTCACAGACCTGCGGTGGACACAAAGCTCCTGGATTTACAGAAGCAGAGTCACAGCCGTCACCTCCCGGAGATTTTCCAAATAGGCGTTGGGAAGACACTTCACTCCTCCCAAAGACGAGGCTGACCTGCTCGCAGCTTCCCTTCTGTGTTCCCTCCTCTTGACTCCTCTAGAGCCTTTTAAACAGGAGTTTGAAAGAGTTAACTTCAGAGAAACTGTGACCTCGAGCAGTAACCGTTGTCCTGCACGCGGGCTAAGAATTAAATATTTACAGCCTACATTTTGCAGAAAAACATCTAAGAAATGATCTCCTAGGGCAGCTGAATCACAAACATTTTCTAGCAAAACATTTCAGATTATTTTCAGATTAGGGGAAACCTTTTTATCAATTTTAGGAAAATGACAAAGCGCCCACGAGTTTCCTGCCACCAGAGAGTAAATCACATGTCGTCCTGTTGCTTCCTTCTCTCCCCAAAAACACCTTCTTCCAAACAACCAGCGTTAAATCTCGGCTTTCACCAGAGCCTAACTGCACTACATGAGGATGACCAGCAGGAAAACCACAGGAGTCCTGGGCCGCCTAACAGAGCCCCACGGGCCCAGCGGCTTTAACAACAGGGTCTGTTCTCACGGAGCCGCCAGCCGGAAATCCGAGATCGAGGAGCCAGCAGGCAGCTTGTCTGAGGCCTCGAGAGGGCTGGCCAGCTCTCGTCCAGCTCCAGGGAGACAGGGCACAGGGCAGGGGAGGAGCCCGCTTACGTCACTGTCTTTGTGACCCCCGTTCACAAACCCCGGGGTCCCCTGGCCCTTGGCTAACGGACGCCGTGCTCCCCAAGTGGCTCGAGTCGGCGAGTCCTTCGCGCTCTCACCGACCACACGTTTGCAGCGAGTGAGCGACTGCATTCTTATGAGGCCCCCGCCCCTCAAGCGTCTTTGTCATCTGCACCCACTGAGGTCCGCGCCTTGTGCTGTGAAGGTCCCTGGGTTCGACAGACATACAGCATCCCACCTCCACAGCCGTGCAGACCGGCTCCCCTGCCCCGGGGTCCTCTCTGCTCGCTTCCTTTCCGTTCTGAACAGCATCACCACCCGGACAGACCATGGTTTGTCTGTCTATCCGTCACCTGAGGCAGGGTTGCATGAAGTCTGGCAGCTCAGAATAAAGCTGACCTAAGCCCCCGGGTGTGGGTTTTGTGCAGCCATGAGTTTTCGGCGCATCCTGGTGAATACGTAGGCTGTGGGTCGTGTGGTGAGTTTCGTGTTGGAAGAAGCGGCTTTGAAGTGGCCTCAGGGTCCTGCACCCCCAGCTCACTCACCCTGACAGGCTCCTGTGACGACATCCAGCGGAGAGGACGTCAGGAAACTGGGCTCCCGAGGAAAGGCAGGCCCGGCAGGAGGAAGCCAGGCGGGCACAGAGACTGTGTCCCCGCCCCGCTGTCCGGGGGACGGTGGACACGTCCCCCGCGGATCCTGACCCGTGGCTGAGGCCCTACCTGCTTCCCGGGCTCCTGGGTGTTGAAGAGTTAAGCCGAGCACGAGCTCTGGCTCGGCACCCGCTGTTTCCTGCAGAGATTTTGCTAATGCGCCTAAGAGCAGGTGCACGCTGACTGACAGGTCCGTGTCCCACTTCCCGGCCTCCGGGCAGGCCTGCAGCCGGCCGGCCTGCTGATGCACCTCAGCCAGGAAGGCAAGCAGCCCGAGGTCGCGGCCAGCATGGCCCCCAGCGGCCCCTGAGTCCAGGAGCCGGGTGCCTCCAGGTGCCGGCAGCCCAGAGTCGCTGCTGCAAGGCTGCTTAGATGGCGCCCTGGAGCCGGCAGCGGTCAGAGCATGGCGGAGAGCGGGGAGCCCCCGCACACACTGGCCAAGGTCTGCTCAGGCCAGCAACCCCCTTCCTGAAGCCAACTCGCGCCCACCCCCACCGTGCGGAGGGTCACACCACTGCCAGGCTCTTTCCAACACCCATTGGCTCCCGGTGCCAAGTGCAAGCCCACGAGGCCTGTGAGTCCTCGTCCCACACACGCGTCAGGAAAGGCGTCAGGAAACACCCCACCTGCCTGCTGCAGTAGAGAGAGCGGCTGAAAACGCACTCGGAGTAGAGTCGCTACAGCTTTTTTGTTAGGAAGGGAAAAAAGCCCCAGGTTTACTTGAAAAGGTGAAAACCGCTCCTTTACTTTTGGGTCTGGTAACTGCTGGCCTGGTTGGACGGGAGAACCCTTGTCTCCAAGAGGCCCCAGGGATGCGACTGCACCCGGAACTGGCCCCGACTGAGCTGACCAACTGCTGATGACGAGGATCGGGGTCCCCACCACGCAAGTGACGTTCCAGGGGGATCTTCCGTTCACAGCAGAGGCTTCAGACACAGGAGCGGCGGAACAGTACAGAGCCCGTGGCCTCCACGCACACCCCGCCCCGCGTCTCTCCCCCGACGTGTGATCTCAGGCGAACCCAGACACCCGCGTTTGTCTAAATGCAAGCACGGGACAGCCAGCAGCTCTGGCTGCAACGTGGCTCACAGCTCTGCATTCAGACGCCAACTCTGACTTGAAGCCCGCGGGTTGTTGGCGCTGGGTCGGCTGGGTGTCCGGCTGCTCCCCTGGCCTGCGGGTCCTCCTGGGGACTTCTCTTCTCCACAGAGTCTCCGTGGGTCACAAGCAGCCCCCCGCGGCCTGCAGCATGCCCCTCTCGCACCCCAGGGCCCCATCCCGCTGCTCCTCGAGGCTGTGCTGGGTTTCGGGCCCTCAGGCCCCAGGGCAGCCCCCTCTGGTCTTGCTTCACCACGAGGGTCCTGCTTCCCCATGAGCCCCTCCGCCCCAGCTCCCGCCCACTGACCTGTCAGAGCTCGTAAGCCAGCGCCCGGCACTGCGCCCCTAGCCTGCAGGCGACCCCCCAAAGGCCCAGGCGAGCCCGGCCCTGCCCACACCAGCCCGGGGCTGCCCTCGGTTCAGAGCTGCACGCGCTCAGGATGCCCAGTGGACCCCGCCTGCCCGACACCTCCATCTGCGGACAGAGGGCCTGGCCACCCTCCATGTGGGCTGCAGGGCCCCGCTGTCCCGTCAGCCATGCCCCACGGTTCCTGCTGGGCCCGCAACACGAGTGCCAGTGAGTGCCCGTGACCGACCACGCATACGTGTGGGCGGCCCCCCCTACGCGTGGCTCACGCAGCTGGTGGCAAGTCAGGGCTCACCCGTGTCTGCGCCACACGAGACAGGAGAGGCGGCCCCGTCCGCTGACCTCAGATGCGAGTCCTGGAGACCCAGTGCCCCCGCCCGCCTCCCGGCCACAGAGGCAGGTAAGCCAGGTCTCCTGGGCCTGCTGGCTGCACCCCCTTCCCCTTAACCGCCCAACTCTCCAGGGGTCCCGACTGCCTTCCTGTTTCCAACCTCAGAAAACAAAAAAGGTCCCAGCTGCAGGGGGACAGTCAAGAGAGGGGGCGAAAGTCACGACAGAGATTTCAGCCACCGGGAGGCACGGTGTTTCCTACAGGGCACAAAGCTACCTGGCAGGCCTGCTTATTTAAGAAGAGAAGGAACGTGAATGATGAGAGATGCGTGGGTCAGCCAGGCCTTGCTCCCTGAAGGAGCAGAAGTCATGCAGAGACATCACACGGGTTGTTGGCCCTTCGAGGTGTGGAGAAGAGGAATACTGCACCTCAAATCCATTTCACGGGCTACTTAATTTCATAAGCAAACAATTGCATTTCAGAGTTGCAGGTGGTGCTGACGAAATGAATGAATGCTACCTCCCAGAGCGTGACTGAAGACGTCGCCAGGCTGAATGTCCAGATCAGATTTCAAAGCAGGCAAAACAGGACCACGAACAGAGACCACAGGGAGACACACGCAGTCACAACTGCCGCCGAAACCTGCAGTTTATATGCTAGTTTTTCAAGGCAAAACCACAGCTTCTAATATTTTTGGCATGAAAATAGCGTTTTAAAATAAACACTGCAAAACCAAACCGGATGGTCACCTTTCAGAATACATAATTAGGAAAATACATAAAGACTGAAAGTCCTGCTGTGCGATTTCATATATTTCAGGCAAATCTTACTCAGTCAAGTGGTCTCTATGCACATGGAGAGAGAACAAGAGAATGAACAGCAGAGACCCCGAGTCCACGCCGACTCGGGTCAGACAGAGACCCCAGGGAGGCAGCGGGGCCCGAGGGGCGGGAGCTGATGTGAGAGCACAGCCTGTGGGGCCTGCAGGTGGAGGTGTAAGGAGGAGCGGAGGGGGCTCCGGGCGCCCCCGGTGTCGCCAGGTAAGGGGGGCACCCAGAGCCAGGGGTGCCCAAGGGCCCTGAGGGGCTGGCGCAGCTGCAGGGCGGCTGCAGGGCGAGGGGAGTGGGCTCTGCAGCCCCTCTGGACGCGGCTCCTATGAGAATGAAGACCCGGGGGCAAGGGGAAGACAGGAGTGCGGGAGCCACGAGGGAGCGGGTACAGGGCCAGGGGGCTCGGGTGGGCTCAGGAGGGACACGCTTGGAAAGTCAGTACAATTAAAAACTGGCTTCTGGAAACAAAATCCACAAAATCGATCTGTGAGCTGATCCAATGAAGAAAAAGAGAAAGTACAAATACTCAAAATAAGAAATGAGAGGGGAAAAATGTCTTGGAATAGACGAGTTTAAAAATCGTCTTACAAGCAATTACTTTGTATAATTATGTGATTCAGTTTGAAAACCTGGTAAAGTGGAGCCCTGGGCTCTAAACCCAGACGGCTTCCCGAGAGCTCACCAGAGCCAGCCTCAGCCTCACTGCCAGGAAGGCAAATGGGCAAGCGTGAGGACTGACGTCTCACCCACAGGCCTGGGCCCAGCCGGCCCGCATGTGCAGGCGGCCCTGGGGCCCCGGGGAGCTGCCGCCTAGACCTGGGACGCTGGTCCCCCATCCGGATCCCAAGGAGGCAGCTGGCCCTACCTGCAGGCGGGGGTGGCCCCTCCGGCGGGTCTGGAACAAGCCTGATGACGTCAGGGACGTCCACCCGAGGGTCGCTGTCCTCCTCTTCGGCCTCGTGGGACCCTCGCGAGGAAGAATCATCGTCGCTTCCGGTTTTCTGGCAAAGGATGAGCCTCCAACAGTCGAACATGAGTCTGCAGAGTGAAAAACAGACCTTAGAAGGAAGACCAGGCCACGCTGCGAAGACATCAGCCGTGCTTCCTCCAACAAAGCCCAATCTCCAGGCACAGCTTTTGGCAGTGTTTATTCTGAAATGGATGTGGGATATTTAAAATTCATTCTTCTCCAGATAATTTCTACCGTGTCCATGTTCAGGTAAACAAGTGGTCTCCTTTTATAACACTGGAATGGAAAAAGCATTGCACAAACAGTAATATTATTTACTTCTGCTGCATACGAGAAGTAAAAACCTAGATTTTCCCTTGACATTTGGGCTCTTGTTTCAAGGACAAAAATGCCCCTGGTTCTCCTGGTTTCAATGTCACAGTAAAATTCACTGAACTGGCAAACCTTCAAAACCAATGCCACCTGGGCCGGAAACATCTCCAATCCCCAGGTAAAGCACGCTGTCCAAGGGCCAGGACAAACACTCATGTCATCCCTCCAGTGGGAGTCTGGCAAAGAAACTCGAATCAAGTCTTTGGGAGGCAACCTTGGATTTAAAGAGACAGCGAGTGACTGCATCTCGACAGAAGCCACGTGACGTCGTCTGCCTGAGATGCTCGCCCTGGGAGGTAATCTCCCACAGCCCCCTCGCCGGTCTTTGGGCATATTTATGGTTCATTATGGCTTCCCAGGTGGCGCTGGTGGTGAAGAGCTCACCGGCCAGTACAGGAGATGTAAGAGACGCGGGTTCGATCCCTGGGTCAGGAAGATCCCCCGGAGGAGGGCACAGCAGCCCACTCCACTGTTCTTTTTTTTTTTAAATCATTGGTTTCAAGTTTATCCTGTGAATAGACACCAAGGATTCCATAATCATGAAAACTTGAGCACACGACTGATCAAAGAAAAGTTAACACATCTAGACAATAAATATACTTACAAACAATGTATATTTACGTATCCCACCAGGCTTCTCTGTCCGTGGGATTTCCCAGGCAAGAATACTGGAGCGGATTGCCATTCCCTTCTCCCACTCCAGTGTTCTTGCCTGGAGAATCCCATGGACAGAGGAGTCTGGTGGGCTACAGGCCACCGGGTTGCAAAGAGTCGGACACGACTGAAGTGACCTGGCGTGCACACACGCCCATCATTTCCCCTGTTGGCTTATGTCTGGCTGGGCCCCTTCCATAAATTCTGCTTGTGGCCCCATGGCAGCAGCTTAACCTGCTTGGTCGTCGGTGGTGCTCACACCCACCACGCTGTCCAGAGCATCAGGGAGGGAGGCGGGGCTGTCCGGCTGGATGCCGGGGACCGGTGACCCTCAGGGAGGTCCGGTCTCCACCTCCTCCCCACGCCTGTCCCTCCCTGCCCCTCAGGCCCAGTCTGTGGGACACCAGGGCCTTTCCCCTGGGAGTCGCCTGCTCTGTGTTCCGTCGCCAGCCCTAAGCTCTGAGTGAGAAAGGGACCAGTGAGGAGGAGGACGGCGTGGAGACGTTCGGCGCTGGTGGGCTACGCTCTTCAGCGTCCCCACCTGTATCTTCCTATTTGACTTGTTCCGATTTCTGTGGTTGCTCAGCTTGGTAATTTGAATACAGTTCTTCGCTTTTGCAACAGATTAGACTGAACGCTCCCAGCAGTGACCTATACCCACTGAGCACACGTTGACATGTTGCCCACTGGGGCACAAGCTCTGCAGATGAACCCTGGGCTGCTCCTGGGTCACCTCCGTGGAGCTGCGAAGGGACTGGTCCTCTGGGCTCCACAGGGATGCTGGGCAGTTCTGGGGGAAGTGTCCAGTTTCCTGGGGATGGCGGCGCTGCCTGATGCTGGACGAGGTGCTTCGGGAGCAGCCTCTGGTCGAGGTCCGGCTCGAGGTTTCCAAGAGTTCCTTGGTAATGGCCACAGGGTGTCCGGGAGACCGTTGCAGGCTTGAAGTCCTGAACGTTTTACTAGGGGAGGCCCAGAGGGAAAGGACATGGTCATCCCTGAGGGGAAGGTACTGCGGACCAGCTCCACCAGCACAGACTCCAAGGGAGGCTGGGCAGTCTGACCGGCCACCCCATGCTGACCACACAGCGTGCCTTCTCTGGGAGCGGGCTGGGCCGCCACCCGCCTTCTCCAGGGAGGAGTGGACCAAGCATCTCTTGAGCGGCTCCAGACTCAGCCCTGGGCCCTCGGGCAAGTCCAGGTTGCGGCTGGCGCTCAGCCAGCATCTCCCACCTGTCAGGGAAGAGCGTCACCCCGGCTCTCCTGGGCTCAGGCGAGGGTGAAATGAGTGGACCTGAGAACAAGAGGCTGAGCTGAGTGTGGAGCAGAATGCTATCTTCTGGTCACTGTTCCTCTCACACTTCTAGCTTCTCCCGGAGCCTCTTAGCACCAGATCAACTAAGCGGATGGCCAGGTGCCACCAACAGAGCAGTTTATTCCGTTCGCACAAACGCTCCAGTAACCTCTCTCTCAACTTCAGGCTTTACGCCATTTTACAAAAGGTATGTGAGCTCCTAACAGCAGGAAGCTCTTCTGTCCAAGTGACCTTCATTCCACTTCCAATCACCAAGATGCTGCTTCCCAGGTAAATCTCCCGTTTTCACAGCTGAGCCCCAAACGCAGAAAGAGCCTGAATGGTGATCCGGACACCGATTACAGCCACAACCTGAGGTCAGGAGACTCCCAGCAGTGGCAGGGCTGGGAGGGAAGAGGCTCCAATTCGGGAGAAGGACGGGTTTCAGGCTGCGTCTGGGGCAGAGGTGTCCTCAGAGCGCTGAGCTCTGCAAACAGGTGGCCCCTGCGCCCTCCTCCTGATTCGCGGATCTCCTGGAGAGAAAGGCGCCCCAGAACTGGGGTCAGTCACAAGAAGAGTGGTGCCCAGGCTTCTGGCGTGGAAGGCCCGCCACTCTCGCCAGCCTTCTCCCGGATCGCTGCCAGGGGGAGCTGTCACAGGTGGGGGTCCGAGGTCACAGAGGCCTGATCACAGCTGCGTCCAGGTCCTGGCCAGATGGTGAGCCTGGGACCTGGGGGGTGCGCCCCGCCCCGAGGGACGCAAGTGCTGAAACACAGCCAAGCCCCTCTTCCTGCCCTTCTGGACTGACTCACCCGGAGCGTGTGCCCTCCCGGCCGCCCACCTGGCCCACAGGCAGCATCTGTCTGTCCGTTCCAGCCCCCCGCAGTGGGTCCAGGAGCTGGGAGCAGAGCTCAGAACTCAGGTCCCTGAACCCGCTCTGGGCCAGCCACTGGGTCAGATCTGCACTTTAGGAGACCCTCCACCACGAGGTCTCCCTCAGGGCGCCACCCCTCACCTACCTGTCCAGGGGGGTCCCGGGTCCCCTGGGAGGGACGCACACACTCGAGCGCCAGCACTCCAAGACACACGTCTATTTTTGTGGCCTGGCCCCTCCCAGTGGTCACACATCCTGGGGCCTCCCACGGCCGCCCCGACACATCCTGCCCAGCCTCAGGGTCACCTTAACCCCTTCCCTGTCCAGGGCTGGCTGGAGGTCCCTTAGGGGCAGGGTGGGAAGCTTCCAGTAAAGTTAAGAGGCTGCACCTGCTCCAGAAAAGTCTCCTTCCGGCCAGCTGGAGCGGGCTCCTGTTTAAGTGTCCAGCGCTGCAGAGAACGGAAGGTGGTTTTTAAAAACTAGCAGGAACACCGTTTAGCGTTTAAAGAGCAAAGGGCCTTATTTTTAAACCGCTGAGTCTTACTTTTCCGCTGCCAGTTTGAAAAGCAAAACAGCCAGACAGGGGCCGGGAAGTCCAGATTCAGCCAGCCGCCCTCAGCGGCCCCACCTGGCCAGGCACCTGCTGGGAGTCAGGACTCCTGGATGAGGTCCTGGGAGGGGCCGGGCAGTGACAACTGTCCGCGGGAGGACCCCGTCCCGACAGTGGGGGGCGTCCCGCACGTGGAGCCCGCGCTCCGGCTCGGGCGGCGGCGCCTGGACACCGCGCAGCGCCCCGGCTCCACCCCGGCCGGTCCCGGGGCTCCCTGGGGTCGCACGCGGCCAGGACGCGATTGGAGCGCGCAGACAGGTCACCGGAGGCGATCGGAGCGCGCGCAGACCGGTCACGGGAGGCGATCGGAGCGCGAAGACCGGTCACTGGCCTCCGGGACGCTGAGTCCGTCGGCCCCTCTCCCCGGCCCTCCCGGCCTCCCCCACCCGCGGCCACCGCCCACGCTTCCCGCCCCCACACACCTGCCGTGGGACGTCCTCCCGGCCTGGTCTTCCGCCCGCAGGTGCGCGGCCGCCCCTCCTCCCCGGCCTGGGGGAGGGGAGGGGAGGAGGGGGAGGGCTAGCGGGGCGGCGGCGAGGACGGTGGGGGAGGGGACCGCGCGGAGGGAGAGGGAGGAGCGCGAGGGGAGGACGGCTGAGGGTCTGCGCGGCGGGAGGGGGCGGGGAGGCGCCCGACCCCGCCCCCAGCGTGTCCCCCCATCACCGTCAACCCCTCCGCCTGCACGGAGCAGGCGGTCTGCTGTCTGGGTTCGGGGTGTGCAGGCCCCAGGGCAGGGCCGTGCAGCTGCGGGGGGGCCCCCTTTTTTGCAAGAAAAGGGAAGGGGCCGGCCTTTTCCCTTGTGGGTCCCCCTTGTTCAGGGAAACTCAAATTCCCCAGTAGAACTCGGAAAGTTGAGGCGCACAGGCTGAAACGTCCCCAGTGTTGCTCTAGGTGTGAACTTTATTTTAGCTGGCGCTTCCAAACGTCTGCATTCTGTGGGCCATACCGGGAAATCAGAGTAAGACCAGCACAGAGTTCCGTCGGGAGGGCAATAGGCACAAACCCCAAGGCTCCAGGGAGCCCCACCCCAGGAGCCTCCTACCCGCCCTGGGGGTGCGGCTCCGCTTGGAGGGGAGGGCGCGCCGACCTCTGCAGGACTTTCCTCCTCCAAGTGCGGTCCCCACCACACGGCATCGCCTGGCAGTCAGCCCCCGCTTAGCCAGCGCCCTGGAGCCCAGGCGGGGCAGCCAGGCCCCGGGTGGTGGGCATGGCTGAGCCAGGGCTGCCAAGTGGACAGGACCCCGCACACGCTCGGAGGCAGGGCTGCCTCGAGGAGGAGGCTGGCCCGAATGGACAGCAAAGCGAAGGCAGGACCTTCCTCAGCTGGACGGTTTCCTTCCCAGATTGAGCGGGGATGGGAAGGCCCCAGGAACCTGGCAGAGTCAGGGCAGAGGCGGGGGCCTCTCCTCTAAGGGCCAGTTGGATGTGCGGGCGTGGGGGCCTGACCCGCTTGGTGGGGCCGGACCCGTTTCGCATGACCTCAGGGACCCGGGGTCCTGGGGTGCTCTCCAGGGCCTGTGCTGAGTGTCATTGGAGCTCTGAGAGCCAGAGGGAGGCACCCGGCCAACCTGCCTGGAGGACAGGCAGCGCTCAGTGACCCCACGACCCCGGTTGGTTCTGCAGGCCGCCACTGCCCCCAGGCGGGCTTCCCGTGGAGGGTCCCAAGCCCCACCTCGGCCACAGGCACCAGGACTGGGAGCCTCTCCCACCACGGGGAGGCCTCCGGCCTTGAGACGTGGTCACTGGCCCAGGAGATCGAGGAGGACAAATGCCCAAGACGCCTGTGCACTCAGAGACGGTTAGTGCCGATTCAAGTCTCCCGACTCCAAGGCGAATCCCAGAACAAAAGCCCGGGCACCCTGCTGGTCAGGGGCCCTGAGGGCCGGGCCAGGCCTTTGTGCAGCTCCCAGAGGCTCGGGGAATTACCATCACAATCAGGGCTCTGGGAGGAGCCAAGGGGAAAGGGACCTTCTGCTCTGGCTGGGGTCAGCCCCTCCCTTGGGCGTGGGCCTGGCGGCCTGGAGACCCCTCGGGCCTGGGCCTGGGCCCGGGAGTGTCCTGGGGCTGCGTCTCTGCCTGGTCACCGCGCCCTTGGCCCTTCAGGGAATCGGGGACTTTGCCGTTTGAGGTTAATTCCTCTGTGGAAAGCCTCTCGCTCCCACAAAGAAGTCTGTGTTACAGGAAGTATTCCCAAGTGGCTCAATGGGTGAAGAATCCACCCGCAAGGCAGGAGACGTGGGTTCGGTCCCTGGGTCAGGAAGATCAGCCCCCCACCCACCGCATTCTTGCCTGGAGAATCCCGTGCACAGAGGAGCCTGGTGGGCTACAGTCCACGGGGTCACAGAGGGTCGGATGGACGGAAGCGACGGAACACTCACGTAAGTGACAGCGAGTGGGGAGGGCCGCCCCGCTCCCCATAGCCTGGGGTCCCCTGAGCCTCTCAGCGTCTGCCCCTGCCCTCTGGGTCCAGGTCAGGAAGTGGCAACTGGGACACGCAGGAGGCTGGGTCGGGGGCCTGGTCCTCTGGAGTTCTGAGGTGACCCTGGGGCATGAAAAGGGGGTTCCTCCCGCGTACCTGGGACCTCAGAGAACCAACCTGCTGGGGGAGACATGGGCGCCCCAGCCGCCAGCAGCCACAACCTCGTCGCCCACCCCGCCTGAGCTGCGGCTCCTTGGGGCTTGTTTCTTGGCAGCTGGCCGACCCTGCCCCACGGCTTTCCTCTGGGAAGCCAAAGGCAGGGCTCCCAGGTGACCCTCCAGTCTCCAAGGAATGCTGCTGGGTGGGCGGGCGGGGCCCTGAGCCTCCAGCCTGGGGTTTATTCAGGCAGCAACGTGGCCCCAGGCCCGCGCTGGCTGCTGGGCAGTTCACCTTGCCCAGGCGGGGTCTCGGGGCCCCCGGAGCTCACCCCCAGTGTGGAGTCAGGCTGTGAACACTGATGAGACGGGGGAAGGAGGTGCTTAGCACACAGACCAGTGTGGGCAGGACCCCCGGACCTGCTGGGCCACCGTGGGCCATGGTGAGTTAGCGCCGTGCAGCCCCGGGTGGGGATGTGGGGAGGGGCGGCTGAGCTCCGTCCCCAACCCCCCTCCCACTGCTCCCCCTCACACGCAGCACGACGGTGTCTGCCCTGCAGCAAGGCCCCAGAGCAGAGCATCGGTTGAATTGTGTCTCCCCAAAAAGATACGTTGAGGTCCTGACCCCTGTACTCTAGAATGTGACCTTTACAGACACAATGTATCTAAAATAAGGTCATCAGGGCAGGGCCCTCACCAAAGGTGACTGACAGCCTTGTGGAAAGCAAACGCTGAGACAGGCAGAGTGGGCGCCACCTGAGGATGGAGGCAGAGAGGTGTCTCCAGGAGCCCCGAGGCTGGGAGGCTCGAAGCCCGAGGGAGCCAGGTGGACCTCCGCCTGCGGTGCCCGTTTCTGCGGCCCCTGGACAGAGTGAGCGACGGCAGGGGGTGGTTTTACCTGCAGGCGGGAAGCAGCGCCTGCTCCCTGGCCGTCCTTTCGCTCCGTCCTGTCCATGGGGAGTGACCACCTCTTCCCTGTCCTAAGACAACCTGCAGGGGATGGTCACGGCTCATTTGCAAGTTTTCGCAGGGACAGAATGAAGGGACAAAGTCCGTGATTAAATAGTTAATCTCACTAGGGGATGGTGAGTAGGAAAACATGGGCGATCCCTGTAAGCTGACCACCTCTTGATAAAGCTCCACCGCAAACCCCCAGCAGAAGCATGAGGCCCGAAACAATAAAGCCACGGTGCTTGAGCCCACTCCTGCCCAGCGAGCTCACTAAGTTAATGGTCCCTGGGCCATGCTCTCTGCACTCCTGCAAAACTGATTTGTGGCCCTAGCTTGACCCTGGAGGGACAAGAAAACCCCCTTCCCGGCCTGGAGGAGGAGCTGATGGCAGCTTGACATCTACTCGGGAAAGACAAGGGGCTCCTCCCTCCTCCCCACGCCTCCTCTGATTACAAAACTGTAGCCCACTAAGTGCTCAGAGCCTGGCACTTCTTGCCCGCCCACTTGTAAGCCTCACGAACATCCTGTTCTAGTAAATCACGTGTTGACCACGTGGCCCTCACTGAATTCTCCTTGGCGCTGAGACCTAAAGGACCGTGGTGCCGGAGCTCTCCGCAGCCCCCCTGAAATGGCGCCAGGCTGTTCCAGCTTACCGTGCTCAGTGTCAACGGTCTGCGTTCTAGCCTCTCGTCCCAAGCAAACTGTTTAGGTTCGTGCAAAAGTAATCGCTGTTTCACGTTGTTGACATTTGCTGTTTGATATTGGAATACATTCTTAATAAATGTGACTGTGATACATCATTTTAACATGTATTTCTTGATTTATGTTTTTTGCTATCACCTTATCACTTACTGTTTATTTTATATTTAGACTGTGGAAGTGATGTTGGACAAAAAAGCAAATTCCAGTGATTTTCTTGAGTTCAAAATGGGTCGTAAAGCAGTGGAGACAGCACGCATTCGGCCCAGGAGCTAATGAACGTTCAGTGCGGTGGTGGGTCAAGGAGTTCTGCAAAGGACGTGAGAGCCTTGATGAGGAGGAGTGTAATGGCCATCGGAAGTTGACAGGGACAGCTGAATGAGAGCCATCTTTGAAGCTGATCCTCCTACAACTACATGAGAAGTTGCCCAAACTCAACACCCACCATTCTGCGGCCGTTCGGCCTCTGAAGCAGATTGGAAAGGTGAAAAAGCTCAAAGAGGGGGTGCCTCACGAGCTAACTGCAACTCAAAAAGAATCACTGTTAAAGCGTCGTCTTCTCTTAGTCTACATAACAACAACCAACTAGTTATTTCTCAATCGTATCGTGACGTGCAAAGAAGAGTGGATTTTATACAACACCCGGGACAACCAGCTCAGTGGGTGGACTTAGAAGAAGCTCCAAAGCACTTTCCATAGCCAAACTTGCGCCGGAAGAAGTCATGGTCACTGCTTGGTGGGCAGCTGCTGGGCTGACCCAGTACAGCTTTCTGAATGCCGGCTGCACCATGACCTCTGAAAAGCAAGCTCAGCGAATCGAGAGGATGCACCGAAAACCGTGTCTGCGGCCGCACTGGTCAGCAGACAGGGTCAGCAGAGGCCACAGATGTGAGGAAGGGACGGGGGCCTTGCAGGGCAAGCTGTGGGCCTCAAGGGCGTCAGCTTCCAAGATCGGCTTAGGCCTGACACTGCCCACTAACTGTGAGGCTTGGTCTTCGTATCTGATTAAAGACGGGTTTCACTGGGCCCCTGTCAGGCTTGATTAGGGCTCATACCTGTGTCTGGATGATGAGTTAGACATTTGCCGTCTGACTAAATGCTCCTGAATTATCCTGACTGCATGCGATGAACTTAGCAATAGCAATAGCAATGCGATGAACATGTACTAAGGTCAGAGTCTTCCCTGGCAGGTTAATATGATGACTCGATTTAGGGGTGTCCTCTTAGTGTGAGAAAGGAACTGATAAATTGTGTGTTATTTCTAAGATTTTTCCCTGAAAGAGGAAGCTTAATAATTGCAGATGTTGATCACACTGAGACACAGCCCGGTGGAATGAAGGACTGTGTTCACACGCACACTGGTAGGAGCTGGCTGTTCACACCCGCACAGCCTCAGGCCAGGGTGCCCTCACTCACTTGAAAGCCAAGCGTGCTTCTCCCGGCTCCCAGGGTCAGTGTGGTCACAGGTCCCTGTCACCCGAGGCAGGTGTGGACGCTGGACCCCAGTGGACAGCAGCCCTGGGACGCGACTCACTTGCGGCATCTGTTTCCTGTAGACTGGCGTGCTGGCCGCTGTGTGGTGACAGCCAAGGCCGCCCACTGGGGGTGAGTTACTTGCCTTTCCTTTGTGGTTTGGGGGCCGGGAAAAAGCCCCCAATTTAGAATTGTGCCCAGTGAAGCCAGAGGCCTTCCGAGGGACCTGTCAGCCTTGAAAGGGCCGCCTTGCCCCGGCCCAGCAAGGCCCTTTCTCAGGGTCCACCATGATCCCCCAACTGAGTCAGAATCCCAGGAATGAGACTTTGTGAGGATCTGTGGAGTGTTTGGGGGTCAGTTTTCAGAGACGGGACGTGCAGGGGTGGCAGTGGCCAGCAGAGGAAGGGGGCAGGGCTGGGGGGGCCTCTTGGGGCCTGCAGGAACCCCATGGGGCAGCACGGGTCCCTCTCTCCTAACTGCCCAGGAGCCCTGGGCGTGGGGGCCAGGGTTTGGACAAGAGGAGGAGTGGAGGAGCCCCTGGGGGACGGGGTCTGGCGGACAGTCGGGGAGCAGCGGGAAGGACAGGGTTCGGCCGGAGTGTCCTGCTCCGGGCCCTCCGCCCTGGCGGTGCAGCTGTGGGCCCGGGGCCACCCCATCCCACACGATCCTGAGAGGCTGCTCCCACGGCTTCATCCCAAACAGAAACACTCGCTGGGAGACTGTTTGCCCGGCAGCTGGTCTTGGGAGAAACTTAATGCCAACTTCTGTCATCTTTTTAATCTATGAAGAGACTAAACCAGAACTTTTTCTTCTTTATTGCAAGCAGATTCAGATCTCCCGCCTAGACGTTCTGCAGAAAAGTCCAATCATAATGAATATTTGAAGATAAATACTTTATCTACAGAAATAAAAGTTAAAAACAGTAGCATACAAAATAAATTTTACAGAGATTTAAGATTTGGTTTAATTCACCATTTAATTTTTCAAAGCAGATTAATAAATTATCAATTAAACATTACTGTTCAGAGGTTGATTTATTATCTTAAACACACCTACTATACTCAATAATTTAAAAATAAATTCCAATATTTATGATGACAATACCTATAGATACCATTTGTGTTAAATATATTTTTGAAGATTTTCTTTATCACACTACATAATGAATGAACATTTTAAACAGCAATGCAGACGCACATAATTTTAAGTCAGAGACATTATATGCATATTAAAATTCTGTATATTTTGATAAGGTAAAAAATAAAGCTATATAAACTGATCTTTAGATTTTTTTCTGCAAAAGTAGAATCACACTTTAATAATACTCCGACACATCTTCGTTAAAGCTTTGTTTATGGACATCAAAACGATTCTCACCCCCATTCACCTACCCTCTAACTTACTAAAAAAAACAAAACAGAATGAATGCATTTGCCAGCTGACATTTTTCCTGTTTTTAAAATTAGAAATGGGAAACTTCCAAAAGAAAGTGCATACCAAGCTGTTACACTGAGTTGTTAAATAAATACCATTAATTTCAAGATAAGCAGAAGTGGTTGCGTTAGGTTCTTCATAATCAGTGCAAAACAGGTGAACTCAGTGGTTTTAAAGAAAAAGGCTGGAAACTCCCCTTAGGTTGCCCTGAACTTGTGGTTGATGTCCGTGAATTTAAGAATAGTTACACGGTGTGCGAGGCATTGCTACAGTTCAAGCTGCGAAGTCTCACAAGGCCAACTAGGCGTCTGCGGCGTCACTGCGGAAGCTCCGCCCCCAGCGAGCCTCGCGGCCGTGCCCCTGGGGGCCGTTTGGTCTGTGTCTGCCCGTGGAGTCAAGGGCACAGGAACGGGCTGACTGGGGTTCTAACAGGAGTGGCCGAGAGCGCGTCCCTTCTCCCAGCCGGACGTGGCTGCAGCTGGGAGGGTCCGGCCCTGGTCCCAGGGCGGGTCCCCTCCAGTGGGAACCAGACATCCGGACCAATGGGGGAGATGTTATTATGTGGTTATTGTGCAGCTGTGAGTAAGATTTTCAAAACTAAGGAAGATACCTAAACTACTTGCTTTAAGGTCAGTTTAAGGCAAGTAAGCACTGCCCACCGCCAGGTGGGAGTCTCAGTGTCTTGTCTGAAATGTCCCTTCCCTGGTTCTCGTCCTGCCCTGGCTTCTGGTCTCATGGCCCTGGTCCATCTCACATTGTCAGGCGCAGTCACTTAGGAACTTCCCAAACAATTTTAAGAAGACATATTGGGGCGTGTAACGGTCAGTAGCTGTCCTAAGGAGACTTGAATTATCCGAGGTAAGTGATAACCGTCTGGATACAGGCAGAAAAGAGGACAGCGAACCGTCAAGAAGCTTCTATTTTAAGGCTGAAGGATAGAAACTAAAAACTAAAGAAAAAGCAGATGAAATTGCAATGAACGGTGAAGAAAGAGCAGAGCAAATGATCAGACTCTAAATATGCCTTGTAACTACTCGCTACTGCCAGAAACACCAAAAACAAAACAGGTTCAGAGAATAAAGTCAAATCTGAAAATTCACATTCATCAGATATTGAGACATTCAGCCAAAACGTTCATCAGAATTTAAATGTGAAGTGGCCAAAATGTCTTCAACTTAAAAAATAAAAGCTTTAAAAACATACTTTAAAAATTAGATATGGTACGTTAACAAATAAACGAATAAAACAGATATAAACAGCTATGAAAATACTTCAGTGCAAAGGCAATTTTAAGATCTCTAAAAAAATACATTACAAAGAATTTGTTAACTAAAACATACAGAGAATCTGCCCCCACAGGTAAGACATTTATACCCATTTTAGGTTCTTAAAAACGGCTGTACAAACGCACACACGGCTGTTTGCAGGGTCTGGTGCGGGCCTCACGCAGGACGCGGGCGTGAGTGACGGCGAGGGGGCGGGCCCTCGGGCGGACGCCCACCCAGCCTCACGGCCCCTCGGCGTCACCCCACTCTTTGGTATGCTTGCCCGTCACCCGCTTTCTCCGCACCACCTGTGTACCCTGTTCTTGCGGTCAACTCCCCCCCTCGTTCAAGTATCTCACAGGTGAGCATTACAGCAGCGAACCACGCGGTCTGAGCGACTCGGGAGCAGACCCAGGTGGGCTCAGCACCGTCCCGCATCCACAGGGCATCCACCGGGGGCAACGTTCAGCTTCCGGGTGACCCTCCCCTAAAACGCCGTCAGTTGTACCTTCTCAAGTTTGAACCTCAAACTGAAATGTTTTCCTTACGGACCATTAAGGCTACGTCGAACTGGTTATTTCTAGAAACGGAGATTCCGTTACAGGAGAGCGACGGGGTTTACCGCCCGGCTGCCTGCGGGCGGCACGCGGGCAGCGGTATTGCTCTTAGGTCTCCCGGGCCGCCTCGGCGACCCTGGGCCAGGTGCGGATCTGGGGGTCCACGCCCCCGAGAGGCCGCTCCCCGTGGGGGTCTGAGCACCGCAGCAGAGGCCGGCCCCGGGTACCCAGACCCCCACGCGTCCCCGCAAACCCCGAAACACCCTTCCCACAACAGCAAACCGCGCCTGCGCCCTCGGAGCGGGAAGGGGCACCTCTCGGAACCTGTGCTTTACAAGCCAGGCCCCCCCAGAGGCAGCGGGGTACGGGGAGGGGGCTCCCCGAGCACGCGGGCAGCACCTCCCCCGGAGGGGCGGAGTCGGGCCAGATGTGACCCGCGGTCAGCGTCACCACGCGCAGGTCTGGACGGCAGCCGTGGACGGGGCGGGGGGCCAGTCCGAAAGCAGAGGTGTCGGGCTCGGGAGGATGGAGCAGACCGGACCCCAGCCCGCGAGGCTCGGCCATGCTCCCCGGAGGCCCTGGTAGGGCGGCTGTGCTCGGAGCGGACCGAGACCCTTGAGCAGAGGTCCTCCCGTCGCCACGCGGTCAGGGAGGGTAGCGGGCTCGTGCGTGTCCTTCTCGGTCGCCACTCAGGGACGCCTGTCCCATCTTCCTCCTTCTCCGGCCGCAAGAGCAGCACACGCCACGCAGCCCTTCGGGGCTGGACCCTTGAGTGTGGCCTCCTCTGGGGCCGCGGGTGGTGGGAGGCTGAGCAGGAGGGGCCCCGCGTTCCCTGCCTTCCAGGGCGCTGCCCGGGGTTGGAGACTACAGAGTAGCAAGTGGGTGACTCCCCAGAGGCAGTCCTGACACGAAGCGCGAGGTCTGCGGAAACAGAAAGGACAGAGTCAGTACCGGGACCCTGCGCGGACCCTGTCCAGCGCCCGTCGGAACGCAGCGCAGCCGCGGCCCTCGCTGCCCTGGCCGGGGCACCCTCGAGCGTAGCTGGGCCAGACACCGGGCGGCGTGTGGACCATCCGTCCCCTCGCGTCCACTGTCCCGCAGAAAGGTGTGTAAACACGAGGCCCCTCCCCAGGCCCCAGGCTGAGTGCGGCTCCTCCCGCAGCGCATCTTGCTGGACCGCTCCGACGGAGGCCCCCGCGGCCGGAGGCCCAGGTGGTCAGACTGGACGTGCAGGGAGGGAGCAACCCGGCCAGGAGATGCCCACTCTGGATGCTGAAGGCGCAGCTGGACGCCTGCCCCGGCCTGGCTCAGAGCCCTTTGTTTATTCTGAAAGGAGGTCTTTCCTGGAGGACCCTTCAGGTGGAGCCATGCCCACCACCGCGGATGAGAATGAAGGCTGAGTTCTGGACGCCGAAGGACGCTGTGGGCCTGTGCACCGCACAGATGAGTGTGCACGCACGCTCACACGCGTGCCTGGGTGTGCACCGCAGGCAGCCTCAGGCGGCCAGCCTCTCCAGTGGGCCACTTACCGGGGACCGACCCCACGTGTGGGCAAGTCTTTGTCACCGTGAACCTAACAGAAACGGCACAGCACGGCAAAGCTCTGGAGGAAACCCACGCGGTCCGCAAGAGCACAGCACACGGGCTGCCCGCGGGCGGCCGTTACCTATCCTCCGGCTACTCGCGCCTCGGCCGGGGCTCGGGGTCCGTCAGCAGCGGCCGGTCGGGGCTCAGCGCGGCGTCGGCCGGGGCTGGGCAGCTCGGGCTCCTCTGCAAGGCGAGGACAGACACTGAGCCCGCGCCGCACGCCCGGCTCTGTGGGGACGGCCGAGGGGGACGCGTGCGGGAGGCCCCGCTCTCGGAGCAGCAGCGGCCGATGGTCGGGGCGTGGGACCCGGGGCTGACGGCCCTGCCGCTCACCCCGACCTTCCGGAGACTGCGCTGCTCCTGAGGGCGCACAGGCCCCAGCGAGGGGCTCTGCACCGGCCACTGTCTGTCTGCCTGTCCGTCTGTTCCTGCCTGTCCGCCTGCCTTCCTGACGCTCTGTCTGCACCTGCCTGCCCGTGTCCCTGTCTGTCCCTGTGTCCCTGTCTGTCCGTCTGCCTGTTCCTCTGTCCCTGTCTACCTGCCTGCCTTCCAGTCTGTCCCTCCGTCCCTCTGTGCCTGCCCGGCCCCGTCCCTTGGCCCCATGTCCAGTCAAACAAAAGAATCCTGGCCTGAAGCTAGAATCCGGAGGTTGGGGCGTGGCAGGGCCGCAGGCCAGCGGGGTTGGGCGTTTCTAGTCCGAACACTGAGGCTTTCCAATCAAGTGGTGTGAATTTCTCAGTGCCTCGGAAGAAGGGAACTGCAGGAGCTGGAGAAGCACAGGGTTGGAGGTGCAGATGCCCCCGACTAGGCACGAGGGGCAGCAGGCGAGAGGTGAAGCAGACTAGCGCTCAGGTGGTTGCTCTTTGCGGGAGTGCATGCCCATGGATGTGCAAAGAATAAATGCACATGTGTGTATACAGATGCCACACGCGTGTACGTACACGCACATGCTTATATGTAGCCTCTGTGGTTTTCACTTTAATAGGACAGATGAAAAGAAAAAGCCACCCATCTCAAATGCAGCATGTTCCATGGAAGCACTAGCCAAGGGTTCGTTCCTCCAAAGTTCTGCCGAAATTGGCTGGTTTTGCAGCAACACCGCACGGACCCTGTGTGCGCCGGGCACTGGCTGCAGGCACCGTGAGGGGCTGTCACAGCCGTGGCCACGGACACCCAGAGCTCAGAGCCCTTCGCCAAGCAGCAGGGTCCGGCTTCTGCAAAGGCTCAGAAGCAAACCAGCTCTCAGTAAACCCCATCAATCGTCAGAGCATTTATTTTTAGCCCAGAGTTGGCATGATTTAACTGGTTTCACAAGCACCTCCTGTGACTTATTAAAATGTTCCTAATAATTTCATCCTAAATGTCTTCAAGTGTGTAAACAGTGAGATAAAATTATGTAGTTTACTCTAACAAATTCTGATGCCCCAGGGTAGAAAAATTTTGATTGCCAATAATTACTTGAACTTAAAAGATGAACGATTGTTAAAGAAAAAAAGGCCTTCTTTTTTTTTGCTTGAGGCATTTTCCTATTAAGCAAGCTGCCCAGTAAAGCAGTAACACCAGGCACAGGCCTTCAACGTGTGCCCAGTGTGGGGACACACAGGGGCATCGAGACACAGAGGACGGAGAACAGATAAGCGCGTCCTTGAAGCCTTGGCTCCAGGTGAGAAGCCTCCCACCGTGGGCCGCGGCCACAGAAAACGGTGCGGCCGCTCCATGCTCCTGAGAGTGAGCCACCCATGCAGTTTAAGGCACAGGTGGAGTCTTTTTCCAAAAACAATCATATATTTTTAACAAGATAAGAGAGACTTTGGTGAGAGAGTTGACCCCGAACACGCCTGTCCCGGCTTGTCCACAGTCTAGGGGCCCGGCCGAGGCTGCCTCTCCCGGGGCCGTGGTCCTGCCAGTCCCGCGGGCTCCACATGAGGGACAGGGAGGAGCTGCCTCGGGCCCCAGGGCGAGGCCAGCGCTGACCCAGGAGCTGCCCCTGCCGCACGGGGGCTAGGACCGGCCTCACAGCTGCCACCAGGCCAGAGGGGCGCTGAGGCTCCCCAGGGAGGCCCCGCGCAGCCGTGTGGGTGGAGATAGCCCGGCGCCCGCGGCACCGGGGGCCTGTGTGCGGGGCTCCCGAGCTTAACCGTCAGCCCTCCATGGTCCTCCGATCAAGTCCCAAACATGCAGAAAGACAGAAAAGCATCACCTTGTTCCGTTAGAAAGTCAGACTGCTGGAAGTCTGAGAAAGCATAAAGACGGTGGGCTGCTCGACAGAAAGGCACTGGTTCCTAGTCTGCCGGTCCCAGAGGTCAGAGGTCAGAGGTCAGGAGGCCATGCACATCGTTTGCAAACAAGATTTGGGTAAAGAGGCCGGAAGATGAAAGGAACCAGGAAGGGAAGACACAAGAAAAGGCAGTGAGTCGGTGGTTGCACCCGGAGCCCCTGCGGCCACTGGAGCCCCTGCGGCCCGTGGAAACCTCCCGTGCGCTCCTGCCCCGCCCTGGGATGGCCTGAGATCACCGAGCAGCTCTCGTGAAGCTGCCGGTCGGGCCGGCTCTGAGCCCTCTGCGCCCCCTGGCTGGGCACCGCGGGCAGCATCTGAGATCAGCCCTAGGGGTCCGAGAGCTCGCCCACCTGACTGGTCACCTCCTGGGGCGGTCACTGCAATGACGGAGGCTCCACCCCACAGCCGGCCGCAGCGCAGCGCAGCGCTTGACGGCTAAGAGCAGGGGGCCCTGCGTTCCCCAGAGGGACTCGGGGGGGCGAGGGGGGAACAGACGCCCTCGCCTGTGGTCACCCGCCCTCCTGCCACTCACACCTGCACGCCCCGCCCTCCTGTCACTCACACCTGCACGCCCCGCCCTCCTGTCACTCACACCTGCACGCCCCGCCCTCCTGTCACTCACACCTGCACGCCCCGCCCTCCTGTCACTCACACCTGCACGGCCGCCCCCTTCACCCACACAGGCATCCTGCAGGATGGCCTGCTGCGGCCTCTGCCTCTCAGAGCATCCCTCCTCCTCCCCAAGGGCGCACGGCCAGAGCCACGGAAGGACGAGGTGGGGGTGGGGGAAGAGGTGCGGGAGAAGGGGGAGGGGGTGCGGGGTCACAGGGGCGAGGAGGTGAGGGTTCACGGGGGGAGGGGTGCGGGATCATGGGTAGAGGGGGTGTGGGGTCACAGGGGTGTGGGATCATGGGGGGAGGGTGTACAGGATCACAGGGGTGAGGGTGTGCGGGGTCACAGGTGAGGGGTTACGGGGGTGAGGGGATGCGGGGTCATGGGGGTGAGGGGTCACAGGGGGAGGGGTGTGCACGGGGGAGGGGTGCAGGGGTGAGGGACTGAGGGGTGCGGGGTCACAGGGGTGAGTAGGTGTGGGATCATGGGGTGAGTTACAGGGGTGAGGGGGTACAGGATCACAGGGGTGAGGGGTGCAGGGTCACAGGGGTAAAGAGGTGGGGGACGTCCGCTCCCTGAGAGCTCTCTAAAACTCCAGGTCACGCTTCTGTTTGGACGCTGGCCTGGGCATCCTTAGGTCTCACCCATCTCCTGAATCCAGAGTTCAGCTTGTTGGCGTCCCCTTGGGAGCACGGAAAACAACAACCCTACCTACTCATGACCAAAATTTCCCAAAATGAATGCTAAAGTTTGACCCACATTTCCATCCCTAAAAATAAAGCAATTTTACCTTTGAAATAAGGATTAATCAAAAAAACTTGTTTAGGTTCACACAAAATAATTTGCCTTTTGTACTGGCTTAATCTTTTTCTCTTAATCTTTTCCTTATTTCGGGGACTACCTGTCCAAGTCTAACCACTGGACATTTAGTTCAGGTGTAAAATCACATGTCACCATCAGTAACACTGGACGGACCACCTTTCCTGTTGCCTCCCTGGGGCCCGCCCCACAGTGCCCCCCAGGCTGCAGGCCCCCAGCGGGCACCTGGAGTCGCCATTGGATGGACCGCCTTTCCTGCTGCCTCCCTGGGCCCCCCCACGGTGCCCCAGCTGCGCCCCCCGCCCCAAGGGTACCTGCACTCTCTCGGTGGCACTGGGCCACAGCTGCCTGCACAGCACCTTCTTGAGGACGTCAGGCAGCAGGCTGACGGTGACCAGCAGGACGATGGCCAGCCAGGCAGGGCCGCTGGACAACATCTGTATGAATACGTAGTACATCCTTTGATAACTGAGGAAGGGCCTGCAGTGTCCAGGGAAAGAAAACCACAGCACAATGGCCGATGAGGAGCCGGTGGAGACCCCTGAGTCCCGCACGGAGGGCCGTCTGCCCTGGCGGGATCCACGTCCATCTCTGACGGTCACAGTCCACCGGCTCACCAGGGGGGCCTCTCCCCATAGCGCTGCGTGACTTTGCCCTGAAGGCTGGGTAGCGAGCATGAGAGGAGGGGGAGTTCTATGAGGTCATTCCAAGGGGGGAACAAGCCCCAGAAGTTCAGCTTCAGAACAGCAGGGAAGACGTTTAAACATGAAACAGGGGGTTTTGCTCAATACCTATTAATACAGAGAAGATAGTGTTCTCATTAGCAGAATGGCTAAAGACAAGCTTATGCCAACATAATTTTTAAAAATTTCTATAAAAATACAGAGAACGAAATGACTTCCCTGCCAGGCGGGCTAGGAATGCCTTTGGAGACGGGCAGTGAAGTGAAGTCCTGTCTTTCTCTGTGTGACCCCACAGACTGCAGCCCGCCAGGCTCCTCTGTCCATGGGATTCTCCAGGCAAGGATACTGGAGCGGGTTGCCATTCCCTTCTCCAGGGGATCTTCCCCACCCAGGAATCAAACCTGGGTCTCCTGCATTGCAGGCAGATTCTTTACCATCTGAGCCACCTGGGATGCCT
This sequence comes from Bos grunniens, assembly GCF_055505025.1. Lineage (NCBI taxonomy): Eukaryota > Metazoa > Chordata > Mammalia > Artiodactyla > Bovidae > Bos > Bos grunniens. The sequence goes on along the minus strand of NC_141176.1, from coordinate 92,730,763 downwards.
TAGAAATGGGCAGTGACTGCACTAAACTCAAGTCTCACGGCTTCATGCTCCGAAGTGTCCAGGCCCAGGAGCTGGTGGGGGGTTTTGGGGGAGACTTTCTCTTAAACAGCCGCTTGGAAAGCTCACTAGAGCTGCAGGGATCTCACGCCAGAAGTCGGGTGGCGGGAAATCCACCAAGGGCAGGTCTGGTTTTCCCGACATGTAATGCACGGAATGGCCACTAGAGGTCAGCAGTGGAGCGGGCCACCGGGTGGATGTCCACACAGGAGCCTCCACGTGGGGACCGGATGCACCAGGGGCCTCTCCCCAGGGTAGGGGGCCGCCTGCCCTCCCCCTCAATCCCTGCGCAGTAGCGGGGAGGCCAGGTGGACGGGACACTGCTTCCAGCCTCACGTCTGGGCAGGCCTGGGCCTGGCTCACTGCCCCCAGCCACAGCCCTGCTCAGGACGTGCTGCGCCCGAGGGGGGCGTCACAGGAACCCCTGCACCTGTGTGACAGGCGGGAACAAGCGCCCGGGGGCCAGGTGGACATGCCCGCCTGTGACGTGACGTGACCCGGGGGAAGGGCCGAGGAGCACGCGGGCCCCGGGTTCTGAGGGGTGAATAGGAGCTCACCAGGCCGGCCACTTAGACGGGACACCCTGGGCAGAACAGTGCGTGCAGAGGCACACTCGTGACAGACGCAGCCGCCGCCTGCCCATCAGGACCGACTGCTGGGTCAGTCTCTGTCCACCCCCAGGTGGACGTTCAACCGGCAGCACGGTGACCTTCTGAAAAGTGCAGCTGGGCTCTGTGGCTCCTCTGTTTAAAACCTTCCATGGCGTCCTAATGGTCTCCGGAGGAGCCTTCCTTCCGGGCCTGCCTTGGGGCACTTGCCTGCGGGGCTCCCTTCCTTAGCAATGACCCTGCCTCAGCCCAGGGCCAGCAGCCCAGAACACTCACAGGATGAGGTCAGCGCTTTTCTCCCAAGTTTCTGTTTAAATAACAGCTTTTCTGGGGAAGCCGTCCCCGACCTTTGATCAGTCCCTTCCTGGAGGGTTTGGCCTGTTCATCCCCCGTCATGCTCGTGATGCAGCGTGTCTCCCCTGGGGGAGGGAGCGGAGATCACCCCGCCTCGGCCCCGTGGGCCCCGGGCCCTGGCGTGAAGCCCCTCCTGCACACAGTGGGCATGCAACCTGCACCCACACGCGGGACGAGGTGGGACTGAGCCTTCAGGCCTCGGTGATATGACGGTGACTGAGAAATCATCAAATCCGTACCAGATGACTCCTCCCCAGAGGAGGGAAAAGACGATGTAGAACAGCAGCGACCCCCAGATGACAAAGTGGTTGACCCAGGTCCAGTAGTGGGTATCCAGTGCCAGCTGAAGAGAGACCAGGTGGTTAGCCGTGGGGCCACCGGGCCTGTCGGCATGAGCCTGGGAGAAGGAAGCCGGGGGGGCGGGACAGGAAGCAGACACAAACCCCTAACTTCAGCCAGAGCGTCTACAGGGGCCTGTGTGGGAGAAACACAGCCCAGATTCCAGAGCAGGGCTCCCCAGGCCCACCCTGCCGGAAAGTGCCCGGACCCCGGGGTGGGGGCGCCCCCTGCAGGAGATGCTACTGCCCAGGATATGGCTCTGGGACATCCTGTCTCACTCTCCAACCCAGGTTGGTAGGATTTGGGACCTTCATGACGATACTTCACGAAGAGCCTGACTTGACTTTAAAAACGAGCTCAGTTTTTCACAATACACTTGTTTCAGTTAAAGTGCCCTTTGAGTACACCGGGGGCAGGGCTGCCTGCCGTGTAAAAGCAGTCTAATTCCAGTCCTTTCACACAGAAAAGGCTGTGGCATTTCCCTCCTCCCCTGCTGTGTAATTCTGAGCTCGCCCCTCAGGGCCGAGGCCATGTTAGTGGTGGGGAGAGGACCCCGGCGGGCCGGGGTCAGGGTCGGGGCCAGGGCCACTGGGTGGCCAGCGCACAGAAGCACGTGTGTGCAGGGAAGGTACCTTCAGGGTGACTGTGAGCACCATCACCGTGAACACCAGGGTCCCGAACGTCCAGTTTCCAAACACCTGCGGAGAGAAAGTCCAGTCACCTCTTATTAATACAGACTGCCTCTTCCACACTCAACACAAGCGTCCGAGCATCCCACCCGCCCACCGCCTGTTCGCCCAACCCCAGAGGCGCGGGGACCTCCTGATGTCACCGTGACGGGGGGGCTGCACCAGGCCCCCGGCTCCAGCAGTGTCTGTGGGCGCCCAGTTCTTCCCGCAGGCCGCCCGAGTCTCCCCCTCGGCGCCCCACGCGCCAGACCGGACGGCCCGGGAGCTGGAGTCTCGGTGTGCACAGTACCCACCCTGCCTCCAGCCCACGCTTTAAGCAGACAAGACCTTCAGCCCATCGCCCCACCCGACTCGCTCTGCGTGGCCGAAGTGAGCCTTAGTGGAGTGAGTCTGTCCTCTTTCCAACTCAAAACCCTGAGGGTTCCGACAACAAACCACGGGTGGCATCTTCCTGGGGCGGCATCATTGGCGGGGGGAGAGGGGGGCCCGTGGGACTCACAGAAAGGGAAGGGGGAGACAGGACGGAGCTGCACAGAGGCCAGGGCAGGTCCGTGGCCAGAGCCCCGGACACACTGCGCGGCCCCGGAGAGGCGCGGCCGGAGAGGCGCGGCCCCGGCCAGCGGGAAGGAGACAGCACGCTTCTCGCTCAGAGACGCAGACACAAGCAGAAGGAAACACCGGGCAGGTGAGAGGCTTTATCCTGGGGACAAACCAGCCTCTTGGACACGCTGCTTCTCGAGAGCTGGCTGGCCCAGTTCTGATTTGTCAGATCTGTGAGCTGCGCCTCTCAGAGGAGCTCCTGTTCTCCTTTCAGAAGACACACAGCTGCACGCCACAAAGCGCGAGAAGCTGGACCTGCGGTCCGTTCTCGGCCAAGGAAACGTCCCCACAGGTGCTCACTTCAGGTGAGCGTGTGGGTGTGCAGTTAGTGAGGCAGAATCTGCTGATAGAATATTCTAGAAGAAAAACCGAAGCATTAGGACTTTTGTAGGAAACGGACCTAAGGACCCTCACCGCTAGATTTTTCACTTCATCATAGTGATCAAAACTGGGCTCGGTGGCTCTCAACAGAGGGGCGTCTGTCCCGAGCTGGGGACACCTGCCATGCCTGGGGACCTGGTGGACTGGGGGGCACTGGCCTCCCCCAGGCAGGGGCGGGGGTCTGGACGGCCCCCACAGTGACGTGCCCAGGCCGGGAACCTCCCAAAGCAGCGCTCTGCCTTCAAGGCTTACAGCTGGGCAGGAAGTGAGGTCGGGCGGGCCGTGCTGGGCACGCCCAGCAGGTGCGGGAGGACGAGGTGCCCGTGTCCTCTCCCCGGAAGCCGCCGTTTTCAGCCGAAAGCAGAGAGTGACAGTGCAGGAGGCGGCAGCTCTGAACCCCCCGGGACCCTCAGCTGCGCGGCAGGAGCCCTGGGTCCGGGCCTCAGGCTCCTTACGCCTCAGGCCCCCGTGTCTGTCACCCCTGCTGGGTGGGAACCCTGAGATCCCACAAAACATCAGAGAACCGCACATGTGGGCCTAAGGACAACGTGGGGGGTGGCCGTCCCGGCTCACAGGGACGCGGCCACGTAATGCTCCAGGAGCTCCCCCAAGCTCCCTCAGCTACGGGAGAGGTCAGGCTGAGACACTGAAACCATCTGTCCTCATCTCTACCCTCTTTAGCGGGGGCTTCACTGGGCTCCAACCCCCTCTCTCAAAGGGTCGTCCAGAGGGGACTTTTCCCAAGTGAGGTCAGTTCCCCAGTCCCCAGTGAAGCCCTAAGTCCTGTCTGATTTCCTAAAGGATTATTGTGTCCCCGTGGGGTGGTCACATGGGGTGACACTCTCATCCACGGGGCGTCCCCCGTCCCCGTGGGGCGGTCACATGGGGTGACACTCTCATCCACAGGGTGTCCCTCGTCCCTGTGGGGGCTCCAGGACCGTCGGGGCCGCGTGGGAGGGCGAGGAGGTGCAGCTCTGGCCCCGCCACCCCACACCCAGGTCCTGGTTTAATCCCTCCTCTTCACGCTCTTTTTCCTGAGACTGAGTACTCTACAGGAAATTTTCCTGCTCATAGACGCTCTAAGGCCCAGACTGATCAGTTTTTATGTATAAGACGATTCCATGACAACACGTCCTGTGTTTCCTGAAGGTTGCAGCTGCAGCAACGTCTATCACACTGCAGGACCGTCTATCGTGCCCGCTCCACGTGCCAACTCGGACCCTTGTGGAGCCTCGGGCGGCCCTGTGCTCAGCCTGCCAGACAGGGGTCCTAGGCCGGCTCTCGGAACTTCCTGGCTTCTATTACTACTCATCCTAAACTTTCAACCATCCACCCGGGAGTGTCCCACTGCTCAACTACGGTAAAATCACTGTCTTCTATTCTCATCTGCAAAATAGCATGACTCTTGTCTGTGAGGAAAATACTCCAAACTTGAATTTCTCTGTTTCAAAGGTCATCACCGATTCTATCGTCCTTTCGATAGATCCACGAACATTCCTGAGTCGAAAGGGGTCTCAGCGGTCGCCTCCTGACCGTCACTAGGGCAGGGCGGTGGCACCGTCCCACCAGCAAGACGCGGCCTCCTTGGAAGGGCAGCTGCCGTCACGGAGCACCGGCCGCCCGAGGCTGCACCGGACTCACAGCTCTGTTCGCAGCTTAGTTTGAATGATACAGAACCAGCTGGTAACATGTTCTCAGTTCTGTGAGCGATCCAACCCTCCCACCCGCCGGACGCACAGGAATCGTCTAAGAATCAGCAGTCTGGAACAAGAAGCCGCCTCTGGGTCCAGAGTCCAACCACAGACAACGTGCGCACTCAGCCCGGGCCTCCACTCTCCTGGCCTCTGCCCTCCTGGGGACAAAGGTCCGCCCTGGGCCCCGTGGGCCTCGCGCCACTTAGCACTGGTCTCGCTCTCATGCCTCTGAGTCTTTAGGTTGCTCACGGTCCCCTGAGCACGAGGGACCAAAGGCCCAGCGGTGGACAAAGGCCCACGTCCAGCACTTCGCTTTGCAGGACTGTCCTGCCGGCTGCTTGCTGATATCACTGGGCGTCTCAGAAGCGTCTCCCATGACAGGCGGTGCGTGACTGCTGCGGGTTCTGTCCCCTGGGGCCTCAGAGCTCGGGGTCCCCACCGACTGGGGTCCTCTCTACCTCCGGCTCCCTTCCTGTCATCGTTCCAGGTTCTAACCAACACTTCTGTCCAAGATCAGCTGAGCAAAGGCACCCAGCTGCAGGCTGAGGTGAAAGGTGCCTGAGAATCTCAGGAAAGACCCTCTGGAGGCTGGAGTGGCTCAGCGCACCCTCGGGAGCGAGGGGCAGAGAGACAGGGACCAGCAGGAGCCCTGGCTCACAGGAAGGACCTCAAAACCATTCGGGCCGGTACCTCCGGACGACACGCGGCCCCCGCCCAGGTCTGTGCTCGAGGCTGCCCGGTAACCTGCGTCCATGCCCAGGGTGTGCGTCCTGCCCACACACACACCGTCTGTGGGCTTGCGGGGCGGGGCTGACCACATCATCTGCTGACGTGAGAGCCGCGCTCCTCGGCAGCCTCATGGACTAAACACGCATCCGGGCTTGCTCTAAACCCCTGCCATCGCCCCGCGTCTGCCTGAGCATCCGCCTGCTCGACTTTAACTCCAGGAAACCGTCCAGCGGGAGGAGCGACTGCAGGGGGTGAGGGTGATGCCCGGAACCGGGACCTCGGTGCTCGGGACACGGAGCCTGAGCTCTGCAAGATGCACACGGGTGCGTGCTCAGTGCAGCCCCAGGGAGAGCTCCGTGAAGACGCAAAGAACCAGAGACAGCACGAGCCAGCCCCACCATCGCTGGCGGCACCCGAGAACCACTCAGCTAAACCAGGAGGACGAAGGCTCTAAAAATGGGAAGATTTCAGAAAAGTGCAGTAAAGCTCTGAAAAACCTTCAATTTAGTAAACGCTGGTTTAAGTTACAATGAGAGACAACAGCCCTTTTCAGCCACGAGAAAAAAGGAACAGAGAAATTGATGGGCAAACAAGTTGCCCAGGACACACAGCAAGACTCAGAACTTCAGGCCAAACACACAGAGGAAGAGACGGGCAGAGAGAGGCGCCCCGTCCAGCAGGATGAGCAGGGGACCTCTGCTCAAAGCCCCCTTCTGTTTCGTTGACCCTGGGACACTGGACTGGAAGCAGGATGCCCGGGGCCGCAGCCTCCCGACTCTCCAGGCAGCAAGGGGTCGGCCATGTTCAGAGCACCCCCCCACCCCCATCCCGCCCCAGCCGCACCCGCCTGTGTGCCTTCCTACTTATTTAGGGCAAGGGAACACCACACAGATCAGAAAACATTGCTGACACGGCGGGCGATCCGGCACGGAAATCCAGGGAGACGTGACCCAGGTGGACACACACGGTCTCCGGGCTGACCTTGCTCCCACAGACGTGGGGGACGGGCTAAAGGCATCTCTACTGACAAAGCACACAGACGGGGTCACGCTGGAAAATATTTTCGAGAAATATTTTATTCGGAACGCACTCCAGAAACACAGAAGACACACCCACAGACGTCTTACCATATGTGTGTTGCTGGTCATTATCTGAGAGTGGGAAGGAAGCCGCGGCAGAAAAAAAAGCGAGACACAAATAAAACAACCCCCAGAGATTATGCAAACACCCAGAGAGCTGAGTGTCTATCAGAAACTACACCGTAAGCTGCCCATCGCTAAGGAAACAGAACGTAAGCTAAGGACGTGAGCAAACGCTAAAGTGGGTTAAATACCAAATTATTCCCCAAATTAAATAAACCACGTCCTGATGACTGAGTTGGACCCCGAGATAAATAACTGACGGTGAAATACAAGCTATAAAGGCTGGACCCCGCCCACCCTGAGAGGGTGTCCCTGAAGTCGGCAGAGCCCCGCCATCGGGTCCGCCCCATCTGCAGCGGACACCCAGACGCCGACCCATGGGCCATCCCGCGCTTCACCCCCAGACCCTGCAGCCCCGTCGCCGCGGCCCAGCCCCACACACACCTGCCCGTTGCTGGTCACAGTCGTGTTTTCAAACATGAAGTAAGCACCGAAGAAGAACACCAGCGCGTTGAACAAGCCCAAGAGCGTCCAGTAGATGAACGCGCGCCAGCGGAGGAGCGCGTTCTTGGCGATGTCCCTGAGGGAGCAAGAGGTGGGGACGTGTGAGGCGCCCACACGGATGCGCCCACCCGGCGCCTCGCCGCGTCCCGGGGCCCCTGACCCACTGAGGGCCTCGGGACGGCAGAGCCAGGGGCCGGGGGGCGGCAGGAGAATGAGGCCCAACACTTACTCGGCCAAGCTCCGGCGTGGGGCCTCGGCAGCCTGGCCCCGCACACAGGCCTCCCGGTCCCCACTCGTCTGTCCTGCTCTCGGCAGACCACAATTCCACCCGCCCGCTGACCAGCACCGCCGCGAGCCCAGGGGACCCCCTATCCCCGACCATCTGTCCCGCTCTCGGCAGACCCGTCCCCACCCACCCGCTGATCGGCACACGCTGTGAGCCCGCGGAGCCAAGGGGTGCAGGTGGGCCTGAGGTCTGCACACCCCCAGGCCACACGTCACACTCTGCGGCTGCTGGACACACCGCCTGCCACTGCTCTCAAGACCACACCTGGCCCCGGGAGAGCCTGGGGCAGCTCGCAGCACGCAGCTCTCCTGGCTGAAACCACTGTGTTGGAGCACTGAGCGTGGAACGACCGTGCGGGCTGACGGGAACGTCCCAGCTGACACGGGGGAGCGGCCAGCAGACACTCGCTTGAGGGCCCTGGCAGCAGAGGCAAACTGCTTTTTAGACACAGCGCTGTGCTACCCAGGGGCCTTCCTGGACAATTCCTATCTGAACGTTTTATTCCTCAAAGTGGACTGGGAGGCTGCCACGGGCAGAAAGAGGGTGGGGGCCACACTCCTGCTTCCGGAAGTAAGGACACAGGGTGTGAGGCACCCTGGCACCCACCAGTGACTCCCTGCACCTGTCAGCTCGGCTCGGGAGGAGGAGCTGCAGGACTCCCCAGGGAGTGCGTCTGAAACGGGCTGTGTTCCCCTATTCCCTAGACTTCCTCCCGTATGGCCAGATGCACGGGACGATCCAGGCTTGCTCTTCTGTCGCCTGCAGGGATGACCTAGGACAGCAACACTCCCAGATCTCATGTAATGGCCGACCTCTCTGGCGAAGGCCACGGGGCTGGCAAGGGGTGTGGGTGGAGGGCCACACACGTGCACAGGAACAGGACCGGCGACACCGGGGCAGCGCGCGCGAGGGGCGGGTGGGGTGTCGGGACCCAAGCGCAACCCTGTCCTGTGCCCCACGGGGGCTCCAGACAAAACCCCCAGGGAGCCTCTCTACTCTTCCTTACAGCCACGTGTTCAGTCGCTCAGTCACGTCCAACTCTGTGCGACGCCCTGACTGCAGCCCATCAGGTGCCTCTGTCCGTGGGATTCTCCAGGCCAGAACACTGGGTGGGTTGCCATGCCCTCCTCCAGGGGATCTTCCAGCTTGGGGATGGAACCCTGGTCTCCTGCTCTGCAGGCAGATTCTTTACCAACCGCACCCCCTGGGAAGCCCTTACAACCACACGTGCACCTAACGTGTTCTGGAAATAACACGTCTAATGTAAAAAGCACAACGGCAGCACACTGGCGCGGCCGGAGACGCTGGGGTGCAGTTCTAAAACAGCAGAAGCGTCTTTTCCTTGTTATAAGAGATACTTCTCAGCAGAAAAGAGCACCCTGGATCAGCTCTGTTAACTTTCTTTCTCCCTGGGTGGAACCCACGTGACTCTGCCAGGATCCACCGGGGTCACGGGGGTAGACACCGTCATCCCAAGCTCTTTCACAAGGATCACAGGGAAACACAAACTGGCTGAATGTGTACATTTCAAATGCAGCGTGAATCCTCTCTGTTTGACTTTGGAGAACATTCACTTAAGCCACACTGCTTCCCGTGTGAAGTGAAGAACCTTCTGGGGAGGCACGTGTGTCAGCTAACTGGATGGTCTGGGGTTTTGTTTTTTTGTTTCTGGTCTTTAAGGACTTCAGCCCGGGGTGATCTGCAGGCTGCCCCGTCCTTCTGGCGTCTGCGGCGCGGAGCTCGCGGTACCTGTAGAGGGCAGGGTCCCTCTTGAGCGTGTCCATGGCGACGTGCTGCTCCATCAGGCTGTAGAGCAGGATGGGGAGGGAGGTGAAGCTGATGTTGTAGAGCGTCAGGTAGGCAGTGTCGTACAGCGTCTGCGGGGCCGAGAAGCGCGTGAGACCAGAGCCCGGCACCTTGATGAGGTTTTCGGGGAATTTGTTTAAATATGCGCATGTATTTTTCCTCTGGAGAGGCCGACAAACTGGAGAATTCTCAAATGCACACAGTGCCACTCTTCTACAGAGACCGAGGGGCCAGGACGTTGTTCAAAGCATTGTGAGGTCGACTGGTCAGGATGAACGGCTAACCCCACCCAGTCCCAGTGGCTGACCCCACTGCAAACTTGTGGCAACAAAAAGTTGCATCAAGCCTGCAGTTTGATCTCCATCTTCAAGCCTCAGTTTTCTCTGGTCTGGCTGCTTCGGGTGAAAACAGGTCAGTGGTGGGATGGGGGTCACCTGGCCTGCACACCCGCCGTCCACCCTCCACCCACCACAGCCACACTCGGGGACAGTGGGTGAGGCTCAGGGGAGCTCAACCTCAGGCCTGACGACTCACCTGCTGTGAAAACCCACAGAAGAACTGGTATAAAAACTGAGGGAAAATGAAGCAGACGTTCTGAAAGACAAGCCACATGCCTGTTAGTTCAAGGGTGCAGTGTCAGGGCGTCACCAGGTCCTTGAGAGGCTGTCCCATGACACACTCCACCCCGGGCAAAGCGCCCCTTATCCTCCAAGACGGGCAACGACTCTAAAACTCCCCTCTCACTTCAGGGGCCCCCATGGTGCAGCCGGGACCAGGCCAGTCTCCCCAAGGTCAGAGCAAAGGGGAACTCCTAACAGAGAAATGAGGAGGCACCCTGGGTGTCAGTGGACAGCAAGGAATCAAACTGCACGATGAAGGAGGAACTCGTTCAAGGCCCCTCCTCGACCTGTGACAGTGTGGCTCTCGGTGGTGCTACGTTCAGTTCTGAGAGAAGAGGGCTAGGCGCCTCCTCCTGGGAATCCTCCCATGGAGCCCTTCCTTCTACTCGGGGACAAGTCACCCCTGTAGCCTTGGGGCATCACGGCCAGCCAGCCTTCCACCCAACCCATTACCTGCCCCGAGATGGTGAGAGGAGCAGACAGGTAGGAGAGCCTACTTTCCTACCTTATAAAAGAAGTATTGCACAAGCTCGGATATTCGAATATAGTAAAAATGCCCATGAACCAGCAGCATCTTCTTTAAATGCTTAAACTTGGGTATCGCGTAGTCGCTGTTCCTTGCAGCCTGACGACCTTCCTTCCCAATGACGCCTGCAGGAAGGGAGCACATGCGCCACATCAGCCCTCCTCTGCCCCTCGCAGAGGGGCGCGGGGACGGGCAAAGCAGGGTTAGGCTGAGCTGCTGCTGTGGGCTTCCAGCCCCGAACGCTCTGTATCACAGGCGCGCCCTAAACGCGTGTCTGAATCCTACGGTCCTGCCTGGTCTGTGTCCCCCCTGGTCCAACTGAGGGACAAACCCCGGTCACTGCGAGAAGCAGGGGGCAGAGCCCAGGGGCTTACCGATGCCCACGTGGGCCTCCAGGATCATGCTGACATCATTCGCTCCGTCACCAATCGCCAAGGTGATCGGGTGCTCCTTTGAAAGCTTGATTAACTTAACAATCTGGAAAAGAAGTGAATGCAGACTTTCTCATCTGTTTTATTTTTGCAAAGGTCATCCACTAACCAGGAAGAAATGACAAAGACGTCAAAGTTAGTCAAGGACGATGAAACAATTAAGTGCTTAAACTGAATTATTTATTATATTCAGTACATTTTATCCATACAGGATAAAGTCTTTTTCATGTCAAAAGCAAAACATACTTAAGCATAAGCAGCTAAGAAATGAACGCAGGGGGATGAGAGGAGCAGGCTGAGCGGGAGGCTGAGGACAGAGACAAGAAACCCACGGAGCCATTTTCAGGGGATGCCCCACTCACGCAAATTTCGGGGATTCAGATTTAAATTCGGGTGGGGCAGTGTGTGAAGGATGCACTCCGTTAGAAGGTGGCGCTCTGCCAAGCTGCCTTGTACCAAGTATCTATTTTTTAAAATAAGCTGTTCTTTCAATTTTCAAATTTGTCATGTGTGCAAAACCAAATCTGATAGCTCAATGCAATGAATAATTTCCAAATTTTTAGTCTGTTTCTTTACAGTCTTTTTTTTTTCCTATTTATGTGCATAAGTATAATGTTCCATGATGCAAGACAGGAGGATGAGGGAAAAACTATGGCTTGTCTTCTTTATTCAAGACTGAAACACTAATTGGTATAAAAGTTTGACAAGTCACTTAACCCCAAAGGTAACATGAGAAGACAAAACAGCACTCTGTTCCATTCCGGACGTCACTTCATAAGGTCGATGCAGCTCCCAGGCACGCCTGGGCCTCCTGCGGCCCCGCCCCCAGCACGCCTGGGCCTCCTGCGGCCCCGCCCCCAGCACGCCTGGGCCTCCTGCGGCCCCGCCCCCAGCACACCTGGGCCTTCTGCAGCGGGGCCATGCGGCAGCAAAGCACAGCGCTGCAGTTCCGGCAGATGTCCAGGAACAACTCGCGGTAGTTACTGGAGCTCCCGTCCTCCCGAGGCTTCATGATCAAGGACAGCGCGGCTCCGTCGATGATTAAACCGTAGTCCTGCATGTCGGCTGAGAGTCTGTCAGATCACAGAAGCCAGAGACATTTCTCAGTAACCAAGTCAAAGAGATTCAAGGAGACTAGCTACTCTGCTGCTGCTGCTGCTAAGTCGCTTCAGTGTATCCGACTCTGTGCGACCCTAGAGAAGGCAGCCCACCAGGCTCTGCCGTCCCTGGGTTCTCCAGGCAAGAACACTGGAGTGGGTTGCCATTTCCTTCTCCAATGCACGGAAGTGAAAAGTAAAAGTGAAGTCGCTCAGTCACGTCTGACTCTTAGCGACCCCATGGACTGCAGCCCACCGGGCTCCTCCGTCCATGGGATTTTCCAGGCAAGAGTACTGGAGTGGGGTGCCATTGCCTTCTCTGAGCTACTCTAGGGGATACCTATCAATGCTACAAATTCAGGAACAAGGATTAAGAAAGTGCATTTTCTTCTTTTGTCAATAATAAGACAGTCTAGACTCGTGGCTGCAAGACCTTTGACTACATTTTAACATTATGTGTGAACTTAATGTTCTCATTTCACTAGGCAAAGCAAACAACAGTTACAACTGTGGATTCCTGGGCAGGTCAAGTACAACAGAGGAGAGCATCTATCCCGCCATCCGGAGAGGTCGGCCTTTTCTCCCGACCCCCAGACAACTCAGCCCCACAGTCCTGATGGCCACAGCTGGTAACTCCTTGCTACTCTGCCTGTCTTGGGAAGAACATGGTCATGATACTTCTCTTTGCTGGGTTTCAAAATTACAAGAAACATCTCTAAGCCCCAAAAGGAAATCTGCAGACCAGGTAAAGGGAAATAGCTTTGTACTATTTATGAATGAATAATTTTAAATTCGTATATGATTAGAGAGCCCCATTTGCTTTTCCTAAGTTAATGAAAATTTAAGTTCAAATGAAGTCTAATCTCAGATCGTGCATCTAAGACCAGCAAGGACAATGTTGATAAAATGTGAATAAATTGCTGAACATTCTTGGAAAAAACAACTCTTGTGTATTGACTATTTTTTCTCACTTGACAAACGACCATGTGTCATTGTCCCCCCACACCCACTCTGGCAGAGGCTCCGAGGAATCCACAGCACGGCCCCCAGGTGTCACAGAAATAGGTGGGCATCGCCTCACACCCGAGAGTGTGTAAATCAATGAATCAAGCCTCTCTGTATCCTCTATCAGCAGTCTGCCAGTGAGCATGGGCGCACGCGCACACACACCCTCTACGCAAAAGACACATCACAGTTGCTAAAAAGACAAGGCTCTGGTCAGGATCTCGACTGCAGGACACTGTCAGGACCCAGAGGACAGAACTGTGTCTGCACAAGGGAGGGCAGGCCACTGCCCTGCCCATGGAGGCCACCCCGCCTCTGCAAACGCCCTGGACGCCCGCCTACCCTGAGAAGTTGTCCCGGGTGAGGCTGGCGCTGGAGCGCAGCACCGTCTTGCTCAGCTCGAAGAGCACGTCGTGCAGGCTCTGCTCCTCCAGCCGCTTGGTGGTGACCTCGAGCAGCTGCGTGTTCCTGCGGAAGAGCTTGCAGGCGTAGCAGGTGGCGGCCGCTGTCTCCATCTTGTCGCCCGTGAGCACCCACACCTTGATGCCCGCCTTCTGCAGCGCCTCGATGGTGTCGGCCGCCTTCTCCTGCAGCCTGGGAGGGGGGGCACAACACACCCTCATCAGCAAACCAAGCAAACCAAGCTGGAGAAGTCCAAGGACTTGGGGTCTGCTACCCTGTCTTGATTTTCACCCCCAAGTTAAAAAGCACCCTGGTGCTGACCTGTGATTTACTGTAAAGGACCTGGAGCTATTCCCAGGTGATTCAGATGGTAAAGAATCCAACTGCAACACCCCAGGTTCAACCCCTGGGTCAGGAAGATCCCCTGGAGAAGGAAATGGCTGCCCACTCGGGTATTTTTGTCTAGAGAATCCCATGGACAGAGGAGCCCGGCAGGCTACAGCCCATGGGGTTGCAAAGAACTGGACCTGACTGAGCGACCAACACTTTGACTTTCACTTTTCACTTAGCTTTTTACAACAAAACGCTTCCTGATACCACGGGGACGTCAGATAATCCACGGGGACGGGTATTCAGGAGATAAATGGCATTTGCTGAGCACATGGCTTTCTGCCTAGCAGGACTTGCTGCTCAGAGAAGATTTGGGGCAATTATAAGGAGACCCCTCACCAACACCAACTGGGAAGTCAGGACCAGGGAAAACGGGGCCTGGCAAAGAGGTGACATGCACCCCCCTTTTCTTTGCGCATAAAATGTCCTAATTTTGCCTCCTATCCAATTGGAGCCCAGGTTCGCCTAAAGAACGTGAAACAGGAGGATGCCAGCCGTGGCCTGGGACTGGCTGACTGGCGTCACAGGCTCCCTCAGCGTCAGATGCTGCAGGAAGCACTTGCCTGACACGTCTTGCCTTTGCCAAAACCTCACGGGAGGAGGACCGTGTGATGACCCTGTTCTACACGTGGAGAACGCAAAGCTTGCAGAGTTCACAGGACGTGTATGAGGATAAACAGCCCTCTTGACCTTGGTGAGGCTGTCCTGCCACCCATGGCAGTCTGGCATCACAGCCACGCCTGCCTCATGGCGGGGGCTGGGGGGTGGGGAGGGGAGGGCTGCCTTGTCTTCTAGGTCTTAGAGGCCTGGCTGCTGACACGCGTGTATCAGGGGTGTGTCCTGTCTGTCCAGCGCGGAGAGGAAGGAAAGGAAAGGATTCTAACTGCGATGATCTGGGTAGAACCTGGCGGAAACTTCCTACTATTCTAGACACACAAAAAAATCTGTGATTTCATCATTGTTTTAGGAAAAAGTAAATGAGGTTCAAAGGGATCTGCAAAGGTTAAACAGAACCACTTCAAAGCCACCCGCTCACGCGTCCTGGGGGTCCACTCTCAATGTCCTGCGGTCCCAGCTCCCCACCGAGGCCAACAGCTCCCACAGCACCTGCGAGGCCCTCAGCTGGCGAGGGTCCCTCTGCCCATGAGAGCCTCCCCCTCCGCCCATGAGAGCCTCCCCCTCCCCCCTACTTCCTCCAAAGACCAGTCCTCCCTCCCCAGACAAGCAGGCCCCTTCTGAACACCCTCCTCATCCTCACACACGACCAGTCACCAAGCTGTCCGTGACCGCAGCTGCTCTGTGCCAAGACGTGCTTCCAGGAGCAGAGGCGTCAGGACTTAAAATAAGAACAAAACCAGGCTGTCGGCCAACTGTCTGCTGAGACCGAGGACCCGGGGAATGCCGACCCTCAGGAAAAACAGAGGTTTTGAGACTAGGATCTAAATCCTGGACCAGTGTAGACCTCCAAGACCTTTAAACTGAGGGGCTTCCCTGGTGGTCCGGTGGTTAAGACTCCCCTTGCAACGCAGGGGACACCAGTTCAATCCCTAGTCTGGGAAGATTCCACATGCCGTGGAGCAACTAAAGCCGTGCGCCATGGCTAAGGCCGTGCTCTAGAGCCCGGGAGCCGCGACCGCTGAAGGCCCTGCACCAGAGTCTGTGCTCGGCAACGAGAGAAGCCACTGGAGTAAAACCACGCACGGCGACGAGAGCAGCCGCCACTCGCTGCAACCAGAGAAGGCCCTCGCGTGCAGCCACCAGGCCCCAGCGCAACAAAGATAAGTGAGCATTAAATAAACAAACACTTTCAAACGCGCTGGGAAACAGAAGCTCAGTAATCTCAAGTTCCTGTCCCATGCTTTTAAGTTGTGGTATTTTTTTTCTCTTTTCTTCAAAATAAACTATAATCTGTTCCTTTCACTGTGTTCTTCAGACAACACAGTGGACAGAGGGCTCTTTCCTGTCCCTCGTGCAGAGTCGGGACAGGTCAGTCCTTCCTGTGCAGAATCTTGAAAATCTGTAGCTGGTAATCTGAGCAGCTATTATGGTGAGTTTTTGCAATCTTCTACTTCATTATTTTGAATTTCTTCAGTGAGTCATGACAAAACTGTTAAGGTCTAAAATGTTTACACTTGTATTTGGAAAGAGCTAGGGACTCATTTAGGAAGAGAATCAGTTACTGATTCCATTCTAAAGAAGAACAGAAAAGCAGCCCTGTACCCTGACTGTCCGTAACCAGGAGTGAAGTGCTGGCGCTCCTGGTCTCTCCTGGCAAAATGCGACTCACAGGCCTCTTACTGGTGGAGAGTCAGGGATCACCCAGGCCTGACCCGTAAGCCCAGCGCGCTGTCACCCAGGGCAACTGGAGAGCCTGCCCAGGCAGACGATGCCCCCACCCCCGACCCTGGGCGGCCCCCGCTCCCCCTTCACACTATCCCAGTTTCTGAGAACAAGCATGGTGCGTCTTTACCGATCCTCCACAGCTGTGGCGCCGAGCAGGACCAGATCTGTCTCTATTTGCTCGTAGGCTTCTGCTAATTTCTTGTCTCGGTCCTGAAGCGCCACCTTGGCGTCCTGCAGCAGCTCGCGGATGCCTTCGTACTCTTCCGGGATGAGTGTCTTATAGGCCACACACAGGGTCCGGAGCCCCTCCTGCCAGACACACAGCAGTGCTGACTGTGGGCCCGAGGGTCACTCCTGGAGCTCACACAGCAGCGCTGACCGCGAGCCCGAGGGTCACTCCTGGAGCTCACACAGCAGCGCTGACCGCGAGCCCGAGGGTCACTCCTGGAGCTCACACAGCAGCGCTGACCGCGAGCCCGAGGGTCACTCCTGGAGCTCACACAGCAGCGCTGACCGCGGGCCCGAGGGTCACTCCCGGAAGCTCACACAGCAGCGCTGACCGCGAGCCCGAGGGTCACTCCTGGAGCTCACACAGCAGCGCTGACCGCGAGCCCGAGGGTCACTCCTGGAGCTCACACAGCAGCGCTGACCACGAGCCCGAGGGTCACTCCTGGAGCTCACACAGCAGCGCTGACCGCGAGCCCGAGGGTCACTCCTGGAGCTCACACAGCAGCGCTGACCGCGGGCCCGAGGGTCACTCCCGGAAGCTCACACAGCAGCGCTGACCACGAGCCCGAGGGTCACTCCCGGAAGCTCACACAGCAGTGTTGACCGTGGGCCCGAGGGTCACTCCCGGAAGCTTTCCCAACATCCGCTCTCCAGCTGAGGCGACAAAGCGGAGAACCAGAGACCCCCACCCACAGCGCCGGTCGTCTGCGGCTGAGCCACTCGTGTGCGCATTGAACACACGCAGGCACGACCGACCGAGCGACTGTGAAGTGTTCAGTCAGACTAGTGAGCATGGGAATACACAACACAAACCAGGCCATCGAAGGTAAGACTTCAGTAATAAAGGTAAGAGGAAGTAATCCAGAGCTGTCCCAGAATGCGGATGGAGTGGACGGTCAGCAGAAGCGTTAGGAATGAACGGAACCTTGTTTGTCAAAGCAGACATGGGGCTTCCCCACATGGAAACACGGAGCAGGAATGCTCTTCTCTCCTCCTCCTGCTAAGTACTGATACTACTAAAAACCTGACACTGTATATAAAACAACACTGATCCACAAGCCAGACAACCACATTACAAGGAAAGATAGTCACTATCTCCTATAAACAAAGGTGCAAAGGCCTTCAACAGAATCTCGGTAAACTGAATCCAACAGTGTATCCAAATGATGATCTACACGGCCAAGCGGGGTTTATCCCAGGAATGCAAGGCTGACTCAACACATGAGAATCAATGTCACATAGACACAAATAGAGTAAAGGAGGAAAGTCTCGTATGATGAACTCAACAGATGCAAAAAAACAAAAACAAACTCCAGCATCTGACAAACCCCAACCCCTTTGCATGATTTTTGTTATTTTTCAGTCGCTCAGTCATGTCCAGCTCTCTGTGACCCCATGGACTGCAGCACACCAGGCTTCCCTGTCCTTCACTATCTCCAGAGTTTGCTCAAACTCATGTCCACTGATGACTGGTAATGTCAGCCAACCATCTCGTCCTCTGTCGTCCCCTTCTCCTGATTAAACCACTCAGTAAACTAGGCAGGAAGGAACTTCCTCAACCTGATTAAAGTCACACACGGAAGCTCAGCCAGCGTCACACTCAGTCAGGAGAGGTGACAGTTATTCCCCCTGAGGTCAGGGACAAGGTAAGGATGACTGGCTCCCCATTTCTACTCAACGAGGTACTGGCAGCCTCAACCAGAGCAAACAGGCAAGGAAAAAAGGCATCCAAGTTGGAAAGGAGGAAATGGTGATAGGATTTTATACGTAGAAAACTCTAAGGATTTCACACACAAACACGCTGGAACTAGTGATAGACGAGTTCGGTAAAGGTGCAGAATACAAAGTCAGCAACAAAAACAGCTGCATGTTCTATACACCAACTATCCAAAAGAAAACAATCTAGAAAGGAAACTGAGAAAACAATCCATTTACAATAGCATCAAAAAGAAAAAAATACCTAAGAATGAGCTAAACCATGGAGGTGGGTGAAGGATTCGTAGACTGAAAACTACAATACGTTGCTGAAAGACGTCACGGGAGACCTAAGCAGGCGGAAGGTGTCCTGTGTTTATGAATTCCAAGACGATATTCTCATGATGACAATACTATCCAGCATGAACTACAGATTCTGTGCAACCCTGATCAGAATCCCAATGGCATTCTGAGGGAATGGGAAAACCCACCCTAAAATTCACGTGGAATCTCAAGGGACTCAGAATAACCAACAATCTTGTAAAAGAAGAACAAGGCTGAAAGATGCACTCACGTGTCCTGATTTCCAAAGTCACGGGAAAGAGATAAGTAACCAAAACAGTGTGGTCTCAGCGTCAAGACAGACAGAGGCCAACACGACAGACCTGGGAGCCCAAAAGGGAACGCCTGCATGTGTGGCCGCACGACTTTTTACAGGGATGCCAAGGCCGTCCAACAGGGAGGAACACTTGTTCAACCAGTGGTCCTGAGACAAACCTCTGAGGGCCTAAGAACAGACTGAGTACTCGCTTCAGGTGAAATGTGGGAGAAAACGAACAGGTCAAGTCGCAACAGAAAGTGCCAGTCCCTAGAAATCCTCGGGACGGAGCTCCCTCTCCAACAGCATCACACTGTGCTTGTCATTCTGGACGCAACGCACGCCCCTCCAGCCACCAAACGCCAACAGGAGGCTGCGGGGGGCGGTGCCCCGCTGGAGGGCACGCGGCTCCCTCTTGCCGCCCACCCACCCCCACCCCCCGCCACGGGAGAAGAAGCACAAGAACCCCCCCAACTCCCCTGCGTCTCACCACTGCGTTGCGCTCCACTCTGGATTGGATCTGGTCCACTTTGCCTTCTGTCACTCGGGGAAATATAGAAGAATCTGCTCCTTTGCAAAACAGGTAAATTTCTCCTAGAAAACGAGGTGAGAAGACTTTCATCGACTCACGCTATGGGGAAGATACCTTTCAAACGATGCTTTCATTAAAAACAAAACCAGGGGCAGTAGTGCCGAGGCTGTTGCAGAAATGTGGACGGACCAGTTGACCTGTGAACTCGGGAGAAAGTCAAAGCCACGGACTCCCGCCCCCACAAAGCCTCCTCTTATTCGAACAACCCCAGCGTCTCAGGGAAGTCGGGAACAAGGACACTGGCTCCGGGCAGCCTTCCTCCCGTCACTTTCACCAGCTCCCTGGCAAGGATGCGAGTGAGGGATGAACCACCGCAGGACCGGGCTAGGGGTTGGGCGTAAAGACGCAAGGGTGTGGCCAACCCCAAATGGGCAGTGAGCTGCTGGGGCACCGGACGTGACCATCGGACCATCCTCTGCGTGCACAAGAGTTACAAGAAGCATCTATGATACTACCCCACCCCCCACCCGCTGCCCCAGTCACTTCACATGTCAGTGCTGGGGGGCAGGCTCCTCCCCCCTCGAGAAGGAAGGCTCTCCCTTAGTCAGGTTGGGATGAAGGGCACACGGCATCCACGCTGACCCACAGGTTGCTGGCACCGGGCTCCTCTTTTACAAGGAATCTCTTGGCCTGCAAAGCACACAGCTCTGCTTGTGTGAACACCGAGGGGCTTGTCTCTGGAACCTGGGTCTCTTCCGAATTTGTCTTCAGACAGAAATCTTGAACGCTGAGGAGAAGCCTGCACACTCTTGGCCCTTGACCCAGGACTCCTGGTCGTGCGCCCGGCAGCCTGGCACGGAATCCACGCGGGCACCAGCTGTGGTTTCCATGCAATGCTCACATGTCACATGACACAGAACAAGTTCTGTGGTGCAGCCAACTCTGCATAGTGATGCAGTCTTGAACAGTAATTCTTTGTCCTAAAAAATCCCAGAGGGCTCATGGTAATGGCTTGTGAATGACTGAGATTTCCCACCGTCCTGATCTGTCTTCCCTCTGTACCCGCTGGAGTGTGAGATGCGTTTAGCCTAAAGCTGTGGTCAAGCAGACAGAGAACGTCCAGAGTGCAAGGCGACACGTAAGGGCCAGAGAAGACAGCACTGGGCAGCGGCTTCAGCTCCTGCTGCTCCGGTCTTGTAAAGGACTGAGAAGTGACGCCTCCAGAGCAGTGCCCGCACACGGCTGTGACTGACTAGGTGGGCACCTGGGGTCGGGCAGCGCCCGTGGCTGCAGCGGCTTCCAGGGCGGGTCGCTGAGCTCCGGGCCGCAGGGGCTCTCGTCTCCGTCCTGCCCAGGAGGCTGTCACTCTGTGCGGCTGGTGTCAACGCCGGGGAGGAATCACTGCTTAGAGAACAACTTCCTTAATTAATGGAGAAGGGAATGGCAACCCACTCCGGTACTCTTGCCTGGAGAATTCCATGGACAGAGGAGCTTGGTGGGCTGCAGTCCACTGGGGGGTCACAAAGAGTCAAACACAACTGAGTGACTAACACTTTCATTTTCACACTTTCTTTGATTAAACAGTCAGTGTCTCTGTGGATTAACTGCTGCCACCGCGGGTTCCAACAGCCCGGCCTCTCCCATGAAGCCCCGAGAGGTGCCCCAGGAAACCTCCTCGAGGAAAGGACTTTCAACAGCTCTCGGTTTCCACAGCCCAGCGCCTGCTCCAGGCTCGGCCACGCTGTTCATGGCCAAAGTGGAGCAGTTTATGCAGATGCTGTCATCCAGCCCCAGGGGCGAGCACGGTGCTCCAGGCAGCCCAGGAGAGCGTGCGGATGGGGCGGAGGATGGGGTGTGAGCAGCGGGGGCATCGCTTCCCGCCACGGTGGGCGTGACAACCGGCTCGCAGACTGCCCCCGAGACGGTTCACCTCCTAGACTACACATCTGTATGCGGGCAGTCGCAGGACAAGGAGCCTAATGGTGTGAACCTCAGCAGCCAAACACCTTCACCCTGGATAAGCCGAGCGCTGCCCAGAGGCAGCAGAGGCAGCACAGGCGACCGGGACTCATCTCCAAACACGATGGGCAGTGCGCTTCCCATGTCCCGCCGGCCCCATGGCCACGTGTTACAGGACCATCGACATAAAGTACTTGAGCTTTCACGGTGCTCACTGGTGTGAGTCTCGTGGGTGGAGCTGTCACGTCTGACAACCGGTTGGAGGCGAGGGAGCCATGCGGGTCAGAGAACTGGCCCCAACTTGCCCGTGTTCCCCAGGGCATGGAGCCTGGTTCCTGGGGTGCGGCTGAAAGATGGGCTTCGGCAGCCGCCTCGACGTCCCCACTAGCTCAGGAGACAGAGCAGGCACTTCTGGTCAACACAGTGTGAGGACCCTGGTGACGTGGAACCCTCCCACGCGCCCTCGGCCGCCTTCAGGCTGGCTCTGTTTATAGTTTCAGGGCAGTGTCTCCGTTTGCCTGCTCGCCGGGCAGGTTTCCAAAGAGAGAAACATAGCCTGGTACAGTCTAGTTTCAAGAAACAAAAGCAAGTAGGATCCCACATCTCTTGGTAAGATGCCATGGGAAATGGAGTTAGAAGCCGAGTCCAACGATGTCTACCGCGCGCCCGGCACTGCGGGGGCGGGCACACTGCTGCCCACGTGTGGCGCCCTGTTCAGGACGCCTGCAGCCCAGAAAGGACGGGAGAGCTGACAGTCCATCAGGCTGAGGAGACCACGGAGGCCTCCGACAGGTGGTCAGGGAGGTGTCCTGGGAGAGGGTCTGAGGTGGGGGGGTCCAGACCAGGGGAGGGTCTGAGGGGGGAGAGTCCAGACCAGGGGAGGGTCTGAGGGGGGAGAGTCCAGACCAGGGGAGGGTCTGAGGTGGGGGGTCCAGACCAGGGGAGGGTCTGAGCAGGGAGAGTCCAGACCAGGGGAGGGTCTGAGGTGGGAGAGTCCAGACCAGGGGAGGGTCTGAGGTGGGCGGTCCAGACCAGGGGAGGGTCTGCGGCGCGGATGGGGTGGGGAACCCAGGACGCAGGCTGCCTTGTGTGTAAACTGAGGGGTGGGTGAGGAGCTGACCTCGGGATGGGTCGCCAGACTTCCCCTTGAGGGAAAATCCAAGGATGACTAAGCCAGCCTAAGATGCTGGGGCCCAAACAGGGCTGGAGGTGAACAGCTAGTGCAGATGTGTCTGTGTTTAAAGGGAGAACAAATGGTTAAAGCCTTAGAGCCTCACAGACTTGAGGCATCAGAATAAAGCACAACCACAGGGACCATTTGACAAATCAAAGGAAAGGAATTTCCACCTGTAGCAGACTTGACGATTACACTCATCCGCCTTCTTACTGAGTCGAAACTCAAGATTTCCAGCAACTCAAACCTGAAAGAGAGATTGAAAACTCGTTTTGACGTTCACGTGGCTCCGTGAGTCACAGCATCTGGGTAACGACCAGCCTCCCCTGCAGGTGACACGGCCCCTGAAGCAGTGGGTGGGTGTCAGCCGGGCACGGCGTGAGGCTGCCCAGGAATCCCCGGCCGCACCGAGCAGTGGGGATGGCCTGAGAGGTGCTCTCACCTGCCTGTCCAGCTGGAGACCAGGAGCCGGACAGCAGGGTCACTGCGCTCCCAGGGGTCACACCACAGCGCCCAGAGGCCCCCAAGTGCTTTGGGGAGGAGCCGCGGCTGACCGTGGCTGGAGAACCCAGAAGCCCCTTCTGGAGTCAAGGGTTCACCACCTCCCCCACACCCTGGGAGTCTACTTTTCCAGAACGGAAATCCTGTTCTTTGAGATCATCGTCACCAAAGGTTATATTCCTTACCAACTGCGCCATCTCCATGACAGCCCAGTAATGCTTATTACCAAGGAGAGACGGACAACCCATCGTCCAAGTCAAAATCGAGACACACCATGTGTCCCCGGGGCCAGCACTTTCAGACTGGACAGTCCCCGAAGGTCGATATGGACAGTGAAACCTCCCGTTCATCTCCTGCTCAGTGTTTCTACAGGACCCCACGCTCCACGGCCTGGAACGGGCTCTGAGGACACAGGGTCCTGGGGCCACTCCAGGGGGAGGGCTTACGTCTTCCCTCTTGTGGGGGTCAGAGCATGGCCTCGGGGTGTCAGAACGGACTAGAAGGTTCCCGAACTCCTGCAGTGAAACGGACACCACATGGCTTCACCCAAGCCTGTTGGACGCTGCACCACCACCCAACCTCGCCCCTAAGCGTCCAACTCAGACTCCCACGGCGTTCTGGCAACGTGCTTGGGGTCGTTACCGAGAAGAGGGAGGAAGAGTCATGGGAAAAGTACAGAGAATTTGGTATTTTCTCCGGTAAGAAAACACTGGGAAGACAATGCTATATTCCCCTCCCATCCAGGGGTGTCCTCACCTCTCGACGTCATTGTCCCTGTTCAGCAGCTCCATGTAATTGTCCTTCAGCCTCAGGTACGTGAAACCAAATCTGCGGGGCAGACAAACCCAGGGGTTAATGTGGACCTCTTTCCTCCTCACAGATACTTCTGTTTCGTACTTTGGGAAAGCTTTCCTTTTGCAGAAGAAATGCTTCTAGTAAAACGGAGACTGTAAGCTGCGTGGCGAAGTCAGTGCTGAATTTATTCACTGTCTGAGAAAATTCTCCACGAGCCCAGGGAACTGGACGTGGGAACGGCCGCTCGGCGCTTCACACGTGATGAGCTGCTTCCTACTGGTGACGCTGCAGGGCAGCAGGTCTGGGGAGTGGGCCCTGTCTCTACTATCAGGGGGGCCCTTCAGAGGTTACGACATCAGAATTAGGACTCTGGGAGCCTGTCAATCTCCAGGCGGACGCTCGGTCTACTGACAAGGAAACCACAGCCCAGCTCAACACGGGGCCGCAGGGCACTCGACTCGTGACGTGCATCCAACACCGGCAGGCGCGGGAGCTCCGCCCACACCGGCCCAGCGACGGGCTAGAGCAAGCGGCCCGGCTCCTGGTGCAAGGAGCTCACGGGAGGAGGACGCACACTCGAGCAACAGCCCTGACAGCGCGCAGGCGCTGCAGCCCGTGGGCCAGGGCCCGCTGGCCTGGCGGGAGCTGCTGCCGGAGGAGAGGCGGCTCAGGGGCGGTCCCTGCGACTGAATGTGCCTTACTGCCTGAGCGCTCGTTTTCCAAGAGACAGATCTCACTCGCTCTGAGAACTCTCCCCTAGGTGCGCGTGAATACGTATGTTGAACACACAACACACACACCTGATTATCACTGTCAAATTGCAGGAAAAATGCAGCATTTAGTCCACGACAAAAACACGGTTCCAATTAGACTAGGGGTGTCCGATGCCCATGCTCCGAGGGCAGTGAAGGGGAAGGTAAGAGCCCTTGCTGATTTTTTAACTGAAGGTGGCTGGCTCACTCTATGGTGAGTTTTTAACTGAAGGCGGCTGACTCACTCTATGGTGAGTTTTTAACTGAAGGCGGCTGGCTCACTCTATGGTGAGTTTTTAACTGAAGGCGGCTGGCTCACTCTATGGTGAGTTTTTAACTGAAGGCGGCTGGCTCACTCTATGGTGAGTTTTTAACTGAAGGCGGCTGGCTCACTCTATGGTGAGTTTTTAACTGAAGGCGGCTGGCTTACACTATGGTGAGTTTTTAACTGAAGGCGGCTGGCTCACTCTATGGTGAGTTTTTAACTGAAGGCGGCTGGCTCACTCTATGGTGAGTTTTTAACTGAAGGCGGCTGGCTCACTCTATGGTGAGTTTTTAACTGAAGGCGGCTGGCTCACTCTATGGTGAGTTTTTAACTGAAGGCGGCTGGCTTACACTATGGTGATTTTTTAACGGAAGGCGGCTGGCTCACTCTATGGTGAGTTTTTAACTGAAGGCGGCTGGCTCACTCTATGGTGAGTTTTTAACTGAAGGCGGCTGGCTCACTCTATGGTGAGTTTTTAACTGAAGGCGGCTGGCTCACTCTATGGTGAGTTTCAGATGCACAGCAGCGTGACTTGGTTCTTTACGCAGCTCACATTCTGCTACAAGTTGTTAGGAGGCTCTGGCTTAGTTCCCTGTGCTGTGCAGTGAATCCCGCACCTTCAGAGTTAAATCAGGGTCATCGGTGATGAGAACGGGACGACATGAAATTACCATCTGGAGAGAAGTGTTCTCCCAAGTGTTTGCGTGGAGCCCTGCGTCAGGAGGCAGCAACAACGCCCAGTAAAGAGATGTGAAGGAGCTGGCGGGACAGGACTCACAGGAGCGAGCGGTGAGAGAGCTGCAGCATCCAGCCCAGCCCTTCTCATGCTGTGGGACCCTGCAAGTTGCTTGACCTCAATTTTTTAGGATGGATGAGGAAGACTTGTCATAAAGGATTCTAAGACTGCATCTTAAAAACGTCTGTGAGTGTTTGCAGGGGCCTCTAGTTTATGCAGAAGTTAGGAGGGAAACCACCATCTAAGACAGCAGGAGGAAGCCACATCCACTGCCTGGGGATCAGAGGACGGCCTGAGCCCAGAGGCAGTGGCCGCCTGGCCCCCACCCCAGCGGAACGCCCCAGGCCGAGGGGCCTGGTCAGGATGCTCCCAGGACACGTCCACGGTGATGGTGGACAGCGCCCAGGACACCCAGCCTCCAGGACCAGAGTCGCCCGACACGCACCTCTGGATGCCCTCGACCAGGGCCACCTCGTCGGGCGAGGACGAGATGTATGCGGAGCGCTTCCCCGAGTCTGGTGACTTCTGGGGCCCATCCACCTCATCGTCATCCTTCACCTGGATGGTGTGGCAGAGACAGAGGGCCCGGAAAAACAGCTCCTCCCGCTCCTGAAACACAGCACAACCCACAGCTCTAAGCACGTCCACTTAAGACAGAAGGAACCCAAACAGAAGACGACAACCAACGCGGCCGGGCCTGCAGCCGTCGGGGGTGGGGAGCGTTAGCTCTGCCCCTGGGGGTGGCGGCGGAGTCCAGGCCAGACGAGATGGATGTGGACGCAAGGAGGCGGCAGGTTCAAGTTTCTGGAAGGGCCTCCGGGGTGACTGCTGACGAGGGCAACGCCCCTCCCTGAGGGAGTGAGACCTGGAGCTGCAGCGGCAGGCTGTGTGTGTGCACGTCCACGTGCGTGCGTGTGTACAACTGTGCAGCTTGTGTGAGCACAGGTGTGCCCGTGCCTGTGACTGGGTCCCTGTGAGTGTGTCCATGCGTGAGCACGCACTCACTCTCAGTGTGACGTGAGCGGTCTCCAGCCCCAACGAGACGGCCGGATTCACTGGGGACGCCCGCGGGGACGCCTGCACCCACATCTTTCCTTCCTGCGAGTCCCAGACCCCGGGACAGGAGGTGCCCTTGCTGTGTCCTGAGACACGCCCGTGGGAAGGGAGGGGGCAGGACGAGGGCGGGAAGCACGAGCACCTACCCGCCCACTGGCGCCCGGGGAGGCGTCGATCATGTCGATGGCGGAGGCGTCGGGGAGCACCTGGCCATTGCAGACGGCGTGCGGCACGCACACGTGGCCCTCCACACAGCACTCCTTGAACTCCATGTTGTTCTCCGTGAGGGTGCCCGTCTTGTCCGTGAACACATACTCCACCTGCGGACGCGGCTCTGCTGCCAGTGCTGCCCCCGAGGGGCTCGGACCCCCACCCTCTGCCCCCTCCACGGTGCTCCTGCTCGGGGCTCCCACCCACGTGCCCTCTGCAGGGCAGGTCCTGGCTATCACACCCACTTAGCAGGTCAAGGCAGCACAGAGCTCAGGCCCCAAGCTGGCAGCCTGGACAGCTCAGTGGAGGGGTTTTGAACTCTCTTTATGCCAGAGACTGAAGCTCAGTCTCACTCTGCCCACCCTGACAGTGATGACCTCGGGCCATGAGGCCTGAGAGGATGGCTGGGGGAGCTGAGGGCTCACTGCCGATTCACCCCAATCCAGGCCCCCGAAACGCAGAATCAGCACCACTTAAAAAGGCCACGGGTGAGCCGGTGTCGGTGAGTGAACGTCACGAGTCTGCCTAACCTGTCGACACAGAAGCACCACCTCTGTCACACAAGGAGGGGGAATCTGCTGCCGTCTTTCGGGTGTAAGTCGTATCTGCTCAGGGATGGCAGCGTCCCCCTCCGAACACCCAGGGCGTCTGCTGCAGGCTGAGAGTCACATGGCCTCTGGAAACCCAAGGACGCAGGTGCGAGGGGCTCCCCCACCAGCCAGCGAGAGAAGACAGCTCCGGAGACACTGACCTGCCCCAGCTCCTCATTCAGATCCGAGGTGTTGACCAGTGGCCCTTCCCCCATCTCCTCGTCAAACATCTCCTCGTCCCAGGTGAGGAAGTAGGAGCCCAGGAACTTCTGCAACTCCACGGTGACGTACATGGACACGGGAATGATGTAGTTGAAGAGAACCATGAAGGCCAGGAAGTCCGTGAAGGCTCTGAGGAACTGAGACGGCGCAGCGTGGTCACCGCCAGCGCTGCACAGCTGGAGCTCAGCTTAGCTGGCCCAGCTCAGCAAGTGCTGCTTTTGAATACAGGTGCTTCAGACCCAAAGGTGAAGACCACCTGGGCGTCGGGGGCCGCTTGCTTTCCTCTGTCCGCCCACTTGGGCGCCGAGGCTGGCCCAGGACGGGAGCGGCCCCACACCTGTGCTGCTGGTGGGCGGGGTCGGGGGAGGGCCACCTGTGAGTCACACCTGGAGACAGTGGGGGCCTCCCACCGAGAGCCCGGAGGACACCAAACAGTGGATTACTGTTTCCTCTGAGATTCCAGCAAATGACCAAGCTTAGGTCTGGATAAGCGGCTTTTCTGTCTAGTTTCGTCCTTATTTCTGAGCCATTTAGTCTCCTGGGAGGCTGGACTGAGCTCAGGAAAGAGGCAGGGGCCCAGGCTGGGATCTGCACATGGCTCAGGCAGATGCGGTAGGCCCAGCCAGAAAACGGCACCATTTTAAGCAGAAGAAGTGGAAGTGGAAGGAAAGTCGCTCAGTCGTGTCTGACTCTTTGCAACCCCATGGACTGTAACCTATCAGGCTCCTACGACCATGGGATTTTCCAGGCAAGAATGCTGGAGTGGGTGCCCATTTCCTACTCTAGGGGATCGTCCCGACCCAGGGATCGAACCCGGGTCTCCTGCATTGCAGGCAGATGCTTCACCATCTGAGCCACCGGGGAAGCCCCTAAGTACAGGAGATTTAATCAAATTAACACATTGGGGACTTGACTGGTGGCCCAGTGGTTAAGACGCCACGCTCCCAAGGTTTAAGGTTCGTCCTTATGGATTTAGGATGGAAGCTGATACTTTTCCAGACCCGAATATTCAAATACCCAAAGAAGGCGGAGCAACCAGCGCCCATGGGGCGGGGGCAGCTGATTCTCTCACTGTCACCAGTGTGTCTACTACCAACAGCTCATCATCCCGTGCCCCCAGGCGTCCACAGCGCCCGCCCACGGGCGCCTCGCTGTACCAGGTTCCTCTGTCTCTCCGCCTCCGTCTTCCGGTTGTACCACGGCTCGTCCCGGGACGGCTCGCTCTGCCACACGTACTTCAGCGCGGTGTTGATGAGTGCCTTGCTGATAAGGATGCACAGGTACACGACGAGGAACACGTTCATCGATCTGAAACACAAGACGGGCGTGCAGACTGGGTGCCTGCTCCCCCAGGAACCCGGAGCGGGCTGTTGAACGTCGGAATGAGCACGCTGCGAGCAGACAGGAACAACACAGCAAAGGGACCCCCCGACCAACTGTCCAAGCGGCAAAGGCAAGCTTGTCTACATGTGCGTCCACTCTGGCCACTGGCCTGTGTTTGGGGCCACAAGGACAGAGCTGGGGGCAGGGAACTCTGGTGGACAGGAGCGCAGGGCACGGCCGCCCTGCTCAGGGGGCTTCTGCATGGTCTAAGGCTCTTAATTCACAGAAGCCCCGGAAACCAACGTCTTCTACTGCGAAGCATCAGCCTGTGCGTTCCCAACCTGGAGGAAGGCAGGAGGGAATGAGCGAACGCCTTGAGTAGGAAAACTGCTGAGTCCTTAGCCAGTTCTTAGGAGCCTATGAAGGAGGTCTGATTTTCCAGTATCTGAGACCGATTTGTCAATGCAGACATCTGGAAACTAAGCATCCTTCCTTAATAAGAACCGACAGCCCAACTTCACAGCTGATGCAGCCACAGGTGGGCAGAGACCCAGGATTCCACTTGGAGGTCAACTTGCCAACAGCAGACAATGGTGCCCCGACCGTCACCCCCAAATTACTAAGGAGCCAGTATCTCTTCACTTCACCACGTGTGGTCACCCAGTCGTCCACCTCAGGTTAGGGACGCACTGTATTTTGTGAGGCAAAGAAGACACCACCTGGGCCACATTTTCTTACAAACCCAACTCTGTCCTGACTTATTATCAAAAGGATTTTACTGTTTAGTGAAGACTGTTGGCTCTGCTCACACTTTCCTCAGTGTGAGGAAAAGCGACGTAATTTCGACTTTTTCACAGGAGGACCTGATGGCGTCCACAGCTGGCCTTGGCCCAGCTGTCTGCACTCAGGTGGGAGTCTACATGTGGCTGGGTGCAAGGCCTCCACAGCCCCATGAAATAAGATGGTCCGTCTAAGATCTAAATCATCAGCCCAACCGTCGTCTGTCAGACCTCACGGAGTTGCTGATCAGACCAAGAGGAAAACGATTTCACCACTGCCGGGGTTTGTGACAGTGGAAGTCAGGATTTTTACGTGATTCAGATGAGATGGGGCGCACCAGGGTGGTATGGCTGTGGGCTCTTTATGCGATTCAATCCATGGGATATACGAGCTTACTTTTCAACAGCAGATCGCTTCTGGGACTTGGATTGATAGTTCAGTGCCATCTTGGTTTCCATGCCCGTGTAAATAGCAACACCTGTAAAGCAGAGAGTAGATGACAGAGCAACCGCACAGCTGTGTCTGTCTGCTGCTACACGGTGAGGCACACGCGGAATTCTGGACAAAATAAAGCGTACTTTACATTTTTCTAGGCCAGCTAGCTGTTCATAAAAAGTCATACAAAAAGATTCTTTAGACCAAAGACTTTTTTTCTTCCTGCATACGTAGGGAGCAATCTGTACTTTTTTAAAAACAAGTTCAGATTCTAGTTATTTGGGTTTCCCAACAATAAGACACACGTGTATTACTTGTGTATCAGTTAAAACATAAAAATTAACCCCCTGGAAATGGAAGCTACTAACAAAGAAACACAGCCATTAAAAGAACTTCCTGCAGAGCGTGTGTGAATTCTTTCACAGGCATGACTTCATGCTTGAGTCACCAGCTGCAGGCGCTCAGTGCGCAGGCAGCGCCCTGACATGTCCCCCCTGTGGTCGTGCGTGCAGACTGGTTTTCTTAGGACAATTCGCCACCATAAATCCACAGCACCTCAGAGCACAAAGAGACACTTTCAGGCACCTCCACGGATTTTAACTGCTTACGGGGTCCTTAGTCTTAGCAGCTAGTGTTAATAATTCACTAATTAGAACATTTACCAAAGATTTTCTCGGTGTTCTTCAGCGTGGCTCCTCTAAGAAGCAGGTTTTCCGATCCTAATGACCTGCAAAGAGAAGGACGACAGGAAACAGGGCAGTGGAGAAGCAGCTCACAGGCTCGACACTGCATCTCACGAGGAAACCATCTCAGTGTAGATCCGCCTGTATCTGGACTATGAACTCTAGCCGAGCCCCAGGAAAGGCAGGCACTCTTTCCCTGGGGCCAGTAAGAACCGTCTGCTGGGAGATTCCCACAGTCAGCTCCATCAGGGCCCCAGACCCATTGGGTGGCCCCCAAGGCTTTGATGCCACTCCATTAGAGACAGCGAGGGTCTCACCACCAGCAGCACCAGGGCCCTCCCCAGAAGTGCCGCCCCACAGACCAGCCCGGAAACCCGCCCCAACAAGCTTCACATCTGAGGCCGGCTGCGCTGGGGATGCCAAGTGGTGCCCGCGACTCACTGAGCTGTTTCTAGCACATCCTGGGGGAGTATCACACACATTAACACAGTCTGGCTTTCAGAGAGGCGCTGGGGGCTCAGTGAGGCACCCACAAGCACGCAGCCAAGCCGCAGGCCCTGGACGCAGCTGGCCTGTGAGTCTGCAGTGACCCGTGCACTGCTGTGCTGGGGTGACTGAGGAAGTTGAAAACCATTCATGTGAAAACAAGCACTTGGGACTCAACAGTGAGATGAGTCAACTCAACAGCCGACAAACTCTGCCTTTAGGGGTTCGGGGGCCAGTGGTTCCCTCTGTTGACCGAGTAATCATTTCTTCTCATTTCCCAAGAGCAGAAAGGGAATCAGAAGCAGATTCAGATTCACTAACTTTACATCTACAATGTTCTCCTGATTTTCTTTGGAGAGTAAAGGGATTTGGGGTAAAGGGGAAAATTTGCTCAAGTTTTCTTTTCATTCAATTAGCATTTGATTTCCTTTTACCAAGGGAGGCTGAGGACTTACTGAACGATATAAGCGTGAATGCATCCCGTGTACTCAGCTGACCCGGCTCAGGACCACATCAGGGTGAAGACGAGAAAGAGGGCCTGCCCAGCGGGGCACGCTGGCTGGGACGCCCTGACCCGAGGGGTCTGCCCAGGGCCGTCCGTGGTCTCAGGGCGTGGTCCCCAGCCCGACAGCCCCGTGGGACGGGGCGCCCTGGTACACACGCGTCCATTTCTGTTACAGGCACCGTCAGCCTCTGTCGGCAAACACGGCAGCGCACGTCCAAGGTGTTTACGGAAACAAGTGGCCCTTCATACAGTGTCTCTGGTGTCTAAAAATAACTTATTTTAAAAAGCACTTTGCTCCTGGTTTGGACAGGAGGATGAAGAAACATCACTCAGAAAGGATCCAGAAATTGGATATACAATTCATATCTGTCCACACCACGAATTTATAAACATCTTTAAACATCCAAATATTAAAAATTTGCTGACTTTAGTATAAATACTAAAACAAGCGAAACTAGATAAACTATCAGAATACGGTAACAGTAATTCTCTCTCAAGAGACTCAGCTGTCAACTTTGTACAAACATCAAATAAGGAAAACCAGCCGTGCTGACTTCTCCAGGTTCACCCTCTGGTGCTATGGAGCCAGCTCAATCTATCCACTCTCCTTCAAATACAAATTAATCCTCACGAGGCACAAGAATATAGGTTGGTTCTCCTCACTAACCAGCCATTCACGTTTAGAACAATATGTATTCAAGAAAGACCAAGGCAAGGCCTCCACAGGTCTGGAAAGCTCTTGCTAACCTGCTGATGAAGAGTGGGGATAAACACACGCTAAAAAGGTGCCAACTGCTTCCTTAAAACAAGCAATTCCTGGAGCCTCTCAAGGAGAGAAACCCCGCAACTGCTTATTCGACATTAATCTCCATTTTCTTTTCTACTTCCGGGCCAGTGTTTTCTTTAATACACACGGTAATACCAGAACACCAGCAATCTGAAGACGTGTGAACTGGAGGAAAATCAATCTCTGACCAGCAGGGTTTGTGGAAAAGGACTTCAAAGGCAGTCCCCTCAGTGCAGACCTCGAGACCTCGCGCGGGTAAAACGTCCCCAGGCCTGGGAAGCGGAGGCCGCAGAGCCCACGCCCGGGCTGAGCGGGGTCCGAAGCCTCGGGGCCGAGTCAGCTCCCAGCCGCCAGCGGTCTGGGAGTGGATGCCCAGCTGGGACCTACACCGGTCACTGTGCATCCCCTGCAGCAGGTTCCCATCCCTGGTGGGCGTGAACCCGGAACAGGCCCTTGGGAGGCACATCCCCGATGTCCAGGGCAAGAAGGTGCCCAGAGATGACCACGAGCAGATTCACGCAGCCAATCCGACGGCCTCCAAGTCAGAAGTCATTCGGCCTCATAGTCTGTTCAGCTACGGAAGGTGTTTCTAACGGGGAACCGCACCCTCCCGTCATCTGCTGTGATGGCGCCCTCAGCAGACTCTCGGGAGAACATTCTCCATGGTGTGGTTAGTGTGTTAACACATCCAGACGTATGTACCAGAGAAACCAGCCACGGGACAGAGCCCAGATTCTAGTCAGGCAGGACTCCCTCAAACCAGCCACGGGACAGAGCCCAGACTCTAGTCAGAAAGGGCCCCCTCAAACCAGCCATGGGACAGAGTCCAGACTCTAGTCAGAAAGGACCCCCTCAAACCAGCCAAGGGACAGAGCCCAGACTCTAATCAGAAAGGACTTCCTCAAATCAGCCATGGGACAGAGCCCAGACTCTAGTCAGAAAGGACCCCCTCAAACCAGCCATGGGACAGAGCCCAGACTCTAGTCAGAAAGGACCCCCTCAAACCAGCCAAGGGACAGAGCCCAGACTCTAGTCAGACAGGACTTCCTCAAACCAGCCAAGGGACAGAGCCCAGACTCTAGTCAGAAAGGACCCCCTCAAACCAGCCATGGGACGGAATCCAGACTCTAGTCAGAAAGGACTCCCCTCAAACCAATTAAAGGACAGAGCCCAGACTCTAGTCAGGCAGGACACCCTCAAATCAGCCATGGGACAGAGCCCAGACTCTAGTCAGAAAGGAACCCCCTCAAACCAGCCACGGGACAGAGCCCAGACTCTAGTCAGACAGGACTTCCTCAAACCAGCCAAGGGACAGAGCCCAGACTCTAGTCAGAAAGGACCCCCCTCAAACCAGCCATGGGACAGAATCCAGACTCTAGTCAGAAAGGACCCCCTCAAACCAGCCACGGGACAGAGCCCAGACTCTAGTCAGACAGAACCCCCTCAAACCCACTGTACAGCGACCATGAACAGCTCTCATCAGGAAAAGAACCACGTTTAATTGAACGATAGACATGAAGCCCCCCAGCGTTCACAAGAAGCAGAGAACTCACCTCACCACAGGGTCATTCTGATCGTTGTAAACATTTATGCGGCCGACGAACCTGGGGGCGGGAGGGTCAGGTCACTGCCATGGCGGCAGGGGGGCGGGAGGGAACAGGACCTGAGACCCTGGCTCCTGGACCGCCCCCACCCTGTACCTCCGTCTCTAAGAAGGGCTGAGGTCCTCCCGGGAACACAGGGGTGGGGGGCTCAACCACGCTTCTTCCCCGCCCTGCTTTTACTTGCTCATGACTTAAATGACATTTCTTAAAATGACTTCCTCGAAGCACAAAAAATTCATTTTTCTTCAACATGTTTAGTTCCACGAAGCCTTTTCAAGTATCTGAACAGAGAGCTAGAGATCGGAGGGGCCTGGGCTTCCCCAGTGATGCACACACACACCCACCCCCAGCCAGCCAGGAGCCAGGCCCTGGGGGCAAGGGGCGGGGGACCCGGGGAGGAGGCCGGCTTACTTGTAGAGGTCAGGCTGGGGCTGCTCACACTCGATGGTTGCGTGGAGACTGTCGATGTCTTCCTCCGAATGGAACCCCTTTGTGTCCTGAACTGCGTAATGGGTCTGCAAACGGACAGGACATGGGGGGTCACAGCCCAAACGAGCAACACAATCTCCCCGCAGTGGGAGCCCCGTCCTGGGGCAGCCCCGGTGTTTAATGTTTATGCACATAAATAAGCCTGAGTACAAAGCCTGGCTACCGTATGGGACAGAGTCTGCAGATGTAAAACGTTACAAGACTACAGGTGCCCCCGTGCGTGATTCCTGCACCCAAGAGGCGCCAGCACAGCGTCCTCAGCCAGCGTCCTCAACGAGCCCAGCTCTCCTCCAAAACAGACATCTGGGTTCATCTGTCCAGACTAGACGCCACGGCCCCAGCCCTGCCCCAGAGTCTCCGAGGCCAACAGTCTGGGTGGCGCCCGAGAACCACATTTCTAAGCAGATCCCAGGGCTGCTGGTGCTGCTGGTCTGGGACCCCATTTTGCGAAGATGGGCCCTGAGGGCACCAGGAATGGTGGACAGGTGGGCCGGCTTGGGAGGACGCCATCTCCTCCCCAACCCTGATGAGTAAGCTCGGGCAAGCGTGTGAGGATTCACAATGACGGGGGCACGATCACAGCATCCGGCTAACATGTGAAAGCTCCGGCACGTCCCACACTGGGGAGCTTCTAAACTGTCCTCACGAGAGCTCTGTCCACATCTGACGGACAGGAGCGCTCCGCAGGTGTGACCAGTACAGGGCCCCTCCTCTGCTCTTGAGGAGACAGCTCCGGTGCCTCGAGCCCAGGAGCCCAAACACAGACGTCGGCCACAGGCCACGTGTGGACGGGTGTGGCTTCCCCCTGACCGCAGTGATGCACTGGACCCTCGAGGCATCTGCTCCCGAGAAGGGTGGCCGCGTCTGGGCAGGGACGTCCCCCTTTGGGTGGGGGTGTGGACGGCAGCCCACTGCCCGTGGTCGGGTGTGAACGGCTCGCCTGGGCTGGGGAGGAGCGGACACGACCCCTCCCTCAAGCTCTGACGGCCACTGAACACCGAGCACCCTCCACCCAAAACTGCTCTCCGTACAGACGACTGTGCCACAAGGCTCCTCCCCTGGGATTCGGGATGTAGAAAACCTGAGAGTGAGTGTGGAAACCCTACAGGCATCATGTGATGAGACTGTGGTCATCCACAGGGGAGGAGCAGGGCGCCCTTCAGGGCTTGCCCCTCAGGGAAGCTCCTGTGTCCACGGGAGCCAGAGCCTCAGAAATGCTGGACCCACAGGCCAGGCTCACTTTCATAAACTCCCTGCAAAAGTCCGTGTTTTCAAAACAGTGAAATCCTTAAAATTAACAGCTATGTGCTTTTCATTTGTGATCATTAATTAAAATTGTTTAGTACCAGCTGCCAGTACAGAACTCCACACTGAATGTAAGAAATGAATCATCATTTCTGAAAATCCTTACTAAGATACTTTAACAAAAAGATGCTCATTGAAGTAATAAGCAGGCAAAATCAAGACTCACTTTCCATACAATTCCAGCCTGGTGAAGTCACTGATTTTGACAGGTAAAATGAAAACGTCCAAATTCTAACAATCTCTTCCTTACGTCCTTAACTGGGTGCCCTCGCTAAGCAGCAGCTAAAAAGGAACGTGGACTTGCTTCTGTTATCTGGAGAGGCTGAGGGTTAGGGCGCTGGGGTGGGAAGAAGAAAGTGGGGATCGAGGAGACGCAAACGAGAGGAAACAGTCCCTGGTCTCCCTGAATGCAGAGCCTCACTCCCCGTGCAGCTTCCGGCCACCGGAGCACAGCTCTCAGGGGAAGGGGCGGGGCGGGGTGTCCCTGAACACAGAGCTTCACTCCCCGTGCAGTTTCTGGCCACAGGAGCACAGCTCCCAGGGGAAGGAGGGGGTCCCATGGGCAGAGAACAGGCACGTTACTTTGTGGCTGGACTCCCCATCCAGGCTGGCGGTGGTCACGTGGCAGGTCCCGTCCGCACGGCTGCTGGACAGGAAGATCAGGTCACAGGGGAAGGTCTCGTCCTCCTTGACCATGACGATGTCCCCAACCTGCAGGACAGACGACAGACAGCGCTGTGAACCGGAACCGGCCTCTGGGCCGGGGCTCCCACGGACGCCGTCACAGCATCGCTGGAAGGAAAGCGTGTGGATGACGCGGCTGAGAAGGGCAGCTTCCGGAGCATGTGGCCCAAACCCAGGAGAGACCAGGGAGGTCGACACACCACTGGATGCTTAGACCCTGGACACGCCACGGGGCATGATGAAAGAATGTTCTGCAATATTCTATTTTGCTATGATAGAAATACTTTGCAATATTTGAACTCCATCCAGGAGGATGAGGTGAGCGGTCATCCCATGGGCGTAAAGCCTGGGACGTGGCCACAGTGAAAAGGAGTGTGTGGTTCCAGCAGAGGACTGGCACAGGCCATCACGACAGAATGGGCTTAACGGGCTTTAGACAAAGGTACAAAAGCCAGTCAATGGAGGAGGGACAGCCTTCCCAACAGACAAGCTGGAGCGCTCAGGCAGTCCTGGGCAAAAAGGACTTTCACGTAAAAAGTAACACAAAATCAATAAGGAACTTAATCTAAAACTATAAAAACTTTAAGGGAAAAACAAACAGGAGAAAGTCTTTGGCCACCAGGCCTTGGCAAAGAGTTCTTAACTTGACACTAAAAACATCATGCATATAAGGAAAAGTCAGTGAACTGGACTTCATCAAAATGAAGAGCCTCTGCTTAGCAAAATACCCCATTAAGGCATTTCTGGCAGAGGACCAGCGTCTAGAATATGTGAACTCTCAACATTCCACAGTAAAAACCCTCAATGAACCAAGCAGGAAGCGGGCAAGGGCCACAAATCCTAAACCAGCCCATCCTAAAGGAAATCAACCCTGAATATTCACTGGAAGGACTGATGCTGGAGCTGAAACTCCAGTACTTTGGCCACCTGATGCAAAGAGCTGACTCATTGGAAAAGACCCTGATGCTGGGAAAGATTGGGGGCAGGAGGAGAAGGGGACGACAGAGGATGAGATGGTTGGATGGCATCACCGACTCAATGGACATGGGTCTGAGTGAACTCCGGGAGTTGGTGATGGACAGGGAGGCCTGGCGTGCTGCAGTCCATGGGGTCGCAAAGAGTTGGACACAACGGAGCGACTGAACTGAAGTGAATGACACACCAGAGAAAAAGGAGTTCTGGGCAGAAGGAACACCTGCTGAGACAGTGAAGGACAGGGAGCTCGGAGGGCTGCAGTCCACGGGATCACGAAGAGCCGGACTGAACGAGGGACTGAGTAGAAGCAACAACAGCGAGAACAGGTGTCTCAGGAAGAAGACGCCCTGAGGGCAAACAGCAGGCGTGAGCCGCTCGCCAGCCACCAGGGTGGCGCATGCTGAGACCGCACGCAGAATCAGGGCCACAGAGACGAGAGGCAGTGCCAAGCACTGCTGGGGTGCTGGGACAGAGCTGGCGGGAACACATGGGCGGGCAGGCTCTCAGGGCACGGCTGGGCTGCTCCCGCTCCACTAAGACGGGGTTTCCCACGATGACCCAGCAACTGAGCTCCTGACTTTTATACCAGAGAAAAGGAAACTATATTCATGATAAAAAACCTCTACACAGATGCTCACAGCAGCTTTATTCATCATGGCCCCGATCTGGAGAAACAGCCCCACCCCCCCGGTCCACCCCCACGGACTCTCCAAGCAAAGAAAGGCGTCCAGATGCCCACCCTTGGCGAGCCCCGAGGGAGTTCAACTGTGAGAGGAAAGCCAGTTTGGCAGGTACAGGCTGTGTGACCCCATCTACATAAAGACACGTCCTGGAGGTGGACCCACCTACCGCTCAGGTCGCTGAGACCCTAAACCTGCTCTACAGTTGATTACAGCTTTAAAAATTGACCCACAGAAGAAAGGGGTTGAGAACACTGGTAGGAGCTTGCCTGAAGGGAGCAGCACTTGGGGAAGAGGGCGGTCTGCACGCAGTGACTAAAGCAATCTCAGACAGAAGTTCTGCCGAAGGCACGAGGGCCGCGTGCCGCGGGCACTCACCCGGAGCTTCCGGCTCTGCTTCCGCACCAGCCGGCCGTGCTGCACGAAGTGCACGGGGCACTGGTTCATGGCGTTGTCCGCCTTGTGGCGCAGCCAGTCCTCGTAGCCCTGCCGGGACCCAGGAGAGACGCCCGTGAGCCCTCGCCTGCTCCGGCCGGGCAGCCACACTCAAGGGCTGCTCCACGCCCGGGGAGGCTGGGCTGCGGTCCCCGGGGAAGGTCCACGTGCAGCGGGCCAGGACGCCCAGCAGGCAGGCGGCAGGTGGCCCCGAAACCGGGATTCAGCCCGGAGGACCGCAAGGCAACATGCAGGCAGGGGGCTGGCAGGGCCGCTGAGGGCCAGGCAGTCCCGGAAGGGCACAGCCCCGAATCCTCCGCCTCCTCAAGCCCTTCAGGGCTGCCGGCCCGTCGCCCCGGGTGGAGCCAGGGCAGACCCAGGCTGCAGAGGGCAGCGCCCCCACCCGCCTGGCACCATGTCCTGGCCGAAGTGGCAGGAAGGTCTCACGCCCAGGAGCCGTGGCCACCGCTCTCTGCTGGGCACCCTACCCGCCACCCACCCCCAGGAGCCATGGCCGCAGGGCAGGATGCGCCAGGGAACCCCCTTAGGGATGGGGACGCCCCCTGCGCCGCAATCAGGGTGCTCTCAGGAGGCCTCGGTGCTCTTTCAGCTTCAATGGCACCACGGCCTCGGGGCAGAGCCCGCTCAGGTCAGGACTGGGGTCTCCAGCCCCCCGGCCTGTCCCTCAGGGGCTCACACAGGGTGCTTCAAGCGCACAGACCAGGCTCCACCTGTGACACAGGCCCCTGTGTGCTCGTCTTCAGGCTCATCAGACACCCCACACGGTCCCCGAGATGGCCCGCCACACCCATCAGCGTGTGTGGACGCCTGCGCGGCCACATTCTCATTCTGTCCGCTCTTCAGACTTCTACATTCAAAGCCAATTTCATGGGCAACAGGTAAAATCATATCGCCGTTCAAATCTGTATGTGCAGATCACTGGCGAGTGGAAGACAAAACCCAGACGATCACAAGGGAAGCCTTCGATGCCACTCCCGTTCTGGATCAAACACTGACCAGTCCGGACACTCTCACCGTGCAGACCGGCAGGGGACTGGCCTCACGTTCACGAAGGCGGCCCCAAGCCTCGGCTCTTCGTGTTCTCTTGGTCGGGAGGAGTCGCTCTGCCGTGACTCCCGCCGCTCGGGGGCAGCGCGGGCGCCGTGACTCCTGTGATGGGCCTTCAGCGCTTTTATGTTTTATTGAGAGACTAACACAGAAAGCATGGCTTCGTCAGCAACAACGTGACCAAGAATTTAGATGCTGCCTTTCAGATATTTCAACGCAAACATCATTGTGTTCAAAAGTATGCAGGAGATAAGAGACCTGTATCTGGAATATACAAATTGTCTCAGGGATAAGACACAATCCAATTTAAAAATGGGCCAATGACTTGAAGGTATTTCTCGAAAGAAAATTTACAAAAGGCCAATAAGCTCATGAAAAGATGCCCAGCGTTGTTTTTACGAAGGAAATGCGAAACCACCGTGGGTGCCACTTCACGTCCACTAGGGTGAGCGCACCCGAGGAAGACGGGTGACAAGGCTCAGCGGGAACGTGGAGAAACCGGAAACTCACGCACAGCTGGCGGGAACGTCCACGCCACGGTCACTTGGAAGACACTTGCAACATTAGAGTAACTCTACTCCTCTGTATGCACACAGGGGAACCGAGAAGCTGTGTCCACACAAAGCTTCCGCGTGACTGCTCCTGACAGTGTTCTCCGGAAGAGCCAGAATAGCAGAAGCACCCAGATACCCATCAGTGGGTGCTGGATAAATACAACGTGGTCTGCACACAGGGTGGAGTATTATTCATCTATGAGTGAATCACTGACACACATTACCAGTGGATAAACCTTGAGAACACGCTCAGTGAAATAAGTCAGGCACAAAAGGTCACCAAGGTGAGATTCTGTTAATACAAACGCCCAGGGTAGGCCAAGAGTGGACTGGCGGTTGCCAGGAGCCGAGGCTGGAGGAGGGGCTGGACAGTGAGACTCGCGGCTTTCTTCCAAATGGTGGGAACCGAACAGAGCTGATAGTTAAGCACTAACCCCCAGTGAACAGGTCATGGCAACAGCAGGTGAACTGCTCTCCCGTCGGTCACTGGCTCATCAGTCAGGGCTGCAGAGGGTGCAGGATCCACCCCGAGTCAGGAGTCGCGGGGCTGTGTTACGTGCGGGGGCACGTTCAGAGCCTCTGCAGGAGCGACTCCTCGGGTCCGGGCAGCGGGGGACGCAGCGGGCAAGCAACTCAGGGGCCACTGCACGCGGTTCAACGTGAGGACGACAGGTTCCTCCTTGGATACTCAGGGCAGCAAATGAGCACTAAATTATTCAGCCTGCCTTGTTTTAACTCAAGAGTCCATCTAAACCAGTTACAGAATTGAACTTTGGAGGTGAGCCGAATATCCCGTGAACTGGCTGCAACGAGCCAGCAGACTCTGCTGTGGATGACACGCGGCCCCCGTAGCAGACCCTCTGTGGGACCCTCCTCCTCCCCGCCCGCATCTGCAGAGCTCACCTGCTTGATGGCCGTGACCGTGATGACGAAGAACAGCGGGAGACCGCTTGTCACCGGGCTCGTGGGCGTATCGATAATCAGCTGCAGGGAACAGAGGGTGGGTGAGTCAGCTTCGGAAGCCCTTCTGAGGGGCTTCAGGTGGACTGCTTGGCCCTGGACACATCGTAGCATCCACTTTGACTCATGTTAACTCACTTGGCTGTTGCCCCACTCTATCCCACCACTGGAGATAAATGATACAAGGTAAACCATCCTCCTTTACTAGAAAACTGAGGGCAGTTCTCCTTATTACGGGTGTGTCAGCAGCAGCAACAACACGGGATAATTCCAGCGCACGTGTTATTTCAATTCACCCTCTGCTTCTGGTGCCACACTTTAACGACATTATTTGCATACATTACTGGGGGGAAATTTTTTAAAGTCCTTCCACTGTGTTCTGTCTGATTGACACGAGTCAGGCTGCCGATCTGAAAGCACGCCTGACCTGTTCCCTTATCCACATCTCACTGTGGTTTCCACTTTCTTCCTGTTAACTCTCTTCCTTTTAGTGTTTTTTTTAGGAACATGCACATGATTTAGGGAGATAGTGAAGGACAGGGAAGCCTCACGTGCTACAGTTTACGGGGTCGCAAAGAGTCGGACACGACCCAGTGACTGAACAACAAGAACATCGTGATTTGGGGATAAGTGGAATAACGTGGGGCTTAGTGAGTAAGTCCTCCTAAAGGTTAGGAAGCTCCTGGCCTCCCATCAGGACTGGAGGATGAGGGCAGAAGGCAGCCGGACCGGCTCACGCACACGGGGCTCACACCCATGCTCTAGTTAACAGGTCTCTCTGAACCAACACGCTTGTCTTTGAAGAAAGCAGGTGACGGGTCTGTAGATAAAGGGGCACCAAGTCCATGCTCCCTCTTATCAGCAAACCAGTCAATCATCCAAGAATAAATGTCACTTATTTATATTTACATCTGGGGCAACAGGAAGAGGTGACCAGCCTTACCTGGACCAGAAATATGATAAGAAAATAAAAGTTGGCTATTCTTCTGAATTGTTCAAATAAGTTCTTGGGTATGAAGTTCCAAAACGTGTACTGCAGAGAAGAAACACAGAATGGGGTCGTCAGGACCACACTTCACACCGCGTAGTTATTCTGCCACACGGCAGGCCGCCCTGGGTCTCAAAGTGAAAAACGACTAGTTTCTGATACAAAACAAAGCTGAGAGTGTTTGTAGACATTTTATCAACTTCTTGACCGTACAGAGAAACTGCCAACACAGAACACGGACTCGAAGCAGCGTATTTGAATTGCCCAGTCCCAGATAATTCAAGGTAATGCAAGGTAGCTTAAGAAGAGTTTCACGGCTAAAATGTCCGAGTTCTACCCTTTCTGTCTATACAATGATTAAAAGAGCAGTGTGTGTCAAGGACTTCTCTGACGGTCCAGCGGTTACGACTTGGAGCTTTCACTGCAGGGAGCGTGGGTTCAATCCCTGGCCGGAGATCAAAGATCCCAGCGGCTACACAGCGAGACCAAAAGAAAAAATAAAAGAATAACGTGCGCCTTAAAGCAATGTGGTGAGGACTGAAGCTCTGGCTCAAACTGGTCTCAGAAATGACAGAGTCGTTGAGATTCTGTAACTTGAGAAAGAGCACCAACAAATCAATCTTTGTAAGTGCTTGACAGAGATGTATTTTGTCTTAAGTGGGCCGTAAGTGGGGCTTCCCTGGTGGCTCAGCTGGTAAAGAATCTGCCTGCAATGCAGGAGACCCTGGTTTGATTCCTGGGTCAGGAAGATCCCCCGGAGAAGGGAAAGGCCACCCAGCCCAGTGTTCTTGGGCATAAGGAAATTACTTTTCACTAACTTTAAAAAGGAGCTATTAAAAGAAACATAAGCTACGTCATACCACAGCACTTGTGTCTCATTTTGCGATTCCGTGACCTTTCAGCCCTCACATGCTCCCTTCCTAGAGATCCCGATCCCAAGTGGGCCTGCCCTCAAGGCTCCATCCCGTGAAGCCCACCCTGTCTCCAGAACCCAGACCAGCACACTCACCACGCAGGAAGTCAGAACGCGTCCCCACCTCTAACAAACTACTCAGTGCAAAGTCACATTAGTGGGAAGAGTCCTACTCAAAACCCGTCTTTTATCTGCTGAAATATTTATAGATGGAGGTTGTACATGGTTTAGGGTTTGCTTCAGAATGGTCTCGAGGTAGGAAAGAGACGCACAGACGAACACCCCGGGCACCTGCTGGTCCGTGCAGACAGCGGGTGGTCAGGCGCAGACTCCCCCGCTTCTCCTGCGTGTTTGCAAGCTTCCACATTAGAAAGTGCCACGTATCTACTACAGAAGGCCATCTTCTACCATCCTTCCAAACGTGCAGATCAGTCTTAATCTATTTTAATGCTGCTATTTCAGGACGCCCTTTCCGCTTCCTAAATCCTAGTCTACCAGGGAACCACACAGATCTGGAATTTAAAACCACCTAAATGATTAC
Organism: Bos grunniens; assembly: GCF_055505025.1. Taxonomy (NCBI): domain Eukaryota; kingdom Metazoa; phylum Chordata; class Mammalia; order Artiodactyla; family Bovidae; genus Bos; species Bos grunniens. The sequence continues at coordinate 92,687,252 of NC_141176.1, read as the reverse complement.
TTTATTCCTACCGGGTGTAGGAGGCCTGTGCTGCAGCTTAGACATTATGTTGTGTGAGCCACATATTTTACGGAATAAATGACCATCATAAGTTATTACTGCTGATCATCAGTAATACGGTGGGAAAAGGGTTGTTAACCTCTGACAATGTGCAGCATGAAAACTGAGAATCCAGTGAGATGGTTTAAACAGTCAGGACTGCACGGATCATCAGAACTGTACGGATAAAATGAAATGAGGTCTTTATTGCACATGAGAGCTGGCAAATAGTTAACAGAGGGCCAATCGCACATTTTTGATCTCTGCTGAGTGGTAATGATCCAAATACTTGCTCAGACACTTGGGCCACAATATAAGGTAATACTTTGCATAACAGGCACAGTGATGCACTCTGACCCACATCCGTCCGTCAGGTCCTGCCTTTCGCTGATATCATCAGTAGGACAGAACCTAACAGCAGAGCCCTCAGTGCTGAACCCCAGAGCAGGACAGTGCAGAACAAAGTGCGTACTTGCTTGCTGCGCTGGAGCTGAGACGTCTGAGGCAGGCAAAGCTTTGCTTTCCCATCACACAACTTGGGGAGTTGTGAGTCCAGACCACAATCCCCACCTCGTGTCCCGTTCACACCACAGCCCAGGTGTGCGTCGTCAGCCGCGAGCCGGCCCTGGCCGCTCTCGTCCCCTCTGGGTTCTGTCCTCACCGTGGGCTTCTCCCCCGGGTTCTGTCCTCGCCATGGGCTCCCCTCTGGGTTCCATCCTCACCGTGGGCTTCTCCCCTCTGGGTTCTGTCCTCACCGTGGGCTGGAGGGGCCCCAGGCACAGAGAAGCAGCCCTGCCTGGCTGCCCCCTCCTCACGTGGCACTGGGGAGACAGGGGCGGCCCAGTGCGACTCTGCTTTGCCGGCCGCGGAGAGGAAACCCAGAGTGTCCGCAAACTGGTGAGGCTGTGGCCATTTGTACCCTACAGGGCTCCGGCACAGGTGCACTCGGGTACTCTAAAAAACACACGATCTCCCGGGAAGGCAAGCCCCGAGGTCTCAAGGAGTTCAGTCTTGTGTTCGGAGGGGGGAGACCGCACAGCCCGAACTGGACGTTTAAGCTGCGGTGATGAGGGCAGAGCTGGCAGCCACGTGCTCTGTGTGCCCAAGCACCACGCTGTGAACTGGTGATGCCCCATCGTCCTCTGAGTCTGGGGCAGGGGGTGCGCGGCTGACGTTCGAGAAGGCCCTGGCTGCGGGGCTCGGTGTGAGGTCAGAAGCAAGGGGAAGGGATCACACATTTGGGGTCATTTCTTACTTTTCCTTCTTCTACCATGTTCTGCTCAAAAGGGAACAGAACGTGGACCACACATCGTTCACCAGTCACAGATCAGGCTGGAGATTTAACTCGGCACAGGCGTTTGTGCCCTTAAGGAGCCACTGTTGACAGTCTTCCAAGGTAGAAATGAACATTTTCTTTCCAAGAAGACATAGACACACCAACATATTCTCCAAACCCGTTTGTAAATTTATTTCTTACAAGCTAAGCTGTATTTTCTGCATCCTGAGCTGTTTTTTAAATGAAAATGATTGTGTGTCTAGCCTTCAGCATCACCTGGTCTGAATCTACAGACGTCCACCGCTGTGGACTCAGGCCCCAGGTCCCCATCCGAGGGCCTCCTCTTGACCACGACCAGCAGTGCCAGGCATCACAGGCTGGTGGCACGGGCGACCCCTGTGCCATCTGTTCTGCAGGTGTCACAGGCTGGTGGCACGGGCGACCCCTGTGCCGTGTGTTCTGCAGAGGAGGGCGCTCTAGCCTGGCAGGTGGCCAGACGACTGGTAAGTGTTGCCGGGAGGATGAGCCCTAGACTTCAAATCTGACCCTTAAACACGACACAGTTAGAAGCGAAGTGAGGAGGACGTGCTGTGACGCCCTAACAGCATTTGCAGGGTGACAGGGGGCTTGGTGATGAGCGTGCAGCCTGGCCACTCAGGGGCGGGTGGTCCCAGCTTCGGGAGTTCTGAGGGCCCGAGGAGCCGCGGGGGGAGTCCCAGGCGGATGCTCACCTTGGCGGAGACAATCCTGTTGTCCGGGTACCTCTGGGGGATGTAGGCCTCAGCGCCTGGCGGGGGCTCCCGGTGGCCCACGTAGACCGTCCGGCTGTCCACCCAGTCCTCCTCCCCGGCACACTGCGGGTGGGAAACAGAGCCATCAGCGTGGGCGGGGCCCGCGGGCAGGGTCTTCTGGGGGTCGGCTTTCATGCTGGTCTGTGTAGGGGCCTGGGGGGGGTGGGGGGGGCGGGGAGCTGGACCCGCTTGCAAGGTCGATCCCTCCTCCCCACCTCCACCCCTGCCCCCATCCATCCCCCTGGGCCCTTCAGGAACCTGTGCTTCCTCCCCCCCAGCTCTTCAAGGAAGTGCCAGCTGCACCCCCACTGGGGGCCGAGGGGGCCTTCAAGGCAGACTGTCAGTGGAAATGACACAGCGGGCCCACTTAAAAATAAAAAGTGACAGCAAAGCCCTGAGGCTTCCAAAGAGAAAAGACAGTGAGTGATCCTAGGACTTGGGGAAAGGTCTCTAAAGAGAGAAGAATGTAAAACTGTGAGCTCGGACCAGAGGGTCTCTCGGCCCCCACACAATCACAAGAACAAGACTTCCTGGAACGCAGACGACCTGCGTCTGACCCATCTCTGCATTATTCTGAGTGCTGTGCCCCGGACATTCAGGGAACACTGCCGCCAGGAGAGCCTTCTAAGAACACTCAGCTGGACTAAGTGCTGTCAGCCCTGAGAGCCCGGAACACCCGGAAGAGAAACTATGACAAATCCTTGGGTCACAGGGCGGGGCCTGGACCCCCCAGACAGGCAGCCCCAGCTCAGGGCGGGGCCTGGACCCCTCAGACAGGCAGCCCCAGCTCAGGGTGGGACCTGGAACCCCCAGACAGGCAGCCCCAGCTCAGGGCGGGGCCTGGACCCCTCAGACAGGCAGCCCCAGCTCAGGGCGGGGCCTGGACCCCTCAGACAGGCAGCCCCAGCTCAGGGCGGGGCCTGGACCCCTCAGACAGGCAGCCCCAGCTCAGGGTGGGACCTGGAACCCCCAGAGAGGCAGCCCCAACTCAGGGCGGGGCCTGGACCCCTCAGACAGGCAGCCCCAGCTCAGGGCTCTGCCTCCTCTCCCCAGACAGGGAGCCCCAGCTCAGGGCTCTGCCCCTCCGCCCAGACAGGGAGCCCCAAGCTCAGAAGGAGCCCGCAGGGAGCAAGTCAAAAAGAGGTTTCTCAAGGCTGGTTCCCTCCCTGGGCACAGGCCGGTTTTAGTGGGATCACTGGAAGCCTTGAATACAGCTCCTTGGTGCTGCCCTAACGGTACAGGCCGGGGCACAATTCCTGCTCGTGGAACAAGGTCAGGAAGCAAGCCCAGGCCCTCCAGCAGGACTTGCCCCCTGCAACACAAGCTCCTCCGGGAGGAGCCTCCTACTGACCGACTCAGCCCTGTACGAGAGAGCAAGCCTTGGTGCTGGCCCTTGAGGAAAGAAACAGGAGCGACAGCCCCCAGGGGCCCCGGCAGCTCCCTGAGTCCCTGAACAGGTCACAGCGTGAGGGACGGAGCGACGTCCGGGGCCTCACGCTCGACCGTCAGGCCACAGCGGCGCCCACGGAGGGTGCCCCCTGAGGTCACAGTGGCCAAAGAGCCTCAAGGCAAGACAGGCAGTTTAGGATCAGCCACTGGGGAGCCCCATGTGTGGCAGAGGCACAAACGTGCAAACCCTAAGCAGGTTAAACTCAGCTCAGAAGGCGGAGAGAAGGCAGCAGACGGGACGCTGGGAGCGCCTGTCTGCCGCGGTTCTGCGCACGCTGATGCCGTCGTGCGCGTCCTGATGCGGACAGCTGTGTGCCTGATGGGCCATGCAACGTCTCCATGTCCAGCCCACCGGAAGTAATACGAAGGGATTCTGGGTCTCTGCAGGCTCACCAATGAAAACAGACTTGGCCTCTTAAGCAGTTTCTTAGCCCCGCCTGTTGTAAACCAAACAGTAACCACAGCGTCCGCGTGACGCACACCAGAGGAAGTCAGGCCACACGAAGCTCTGAGATGAGTCACGGCTGATCACGGAATCTCCTGGGGCAGGGCGGCAGAGAGGTCGGCGGCAGGAGGGAGCGGGGGCCCTGATTCTAAGACGTCCAACATCTAGTTTTACAACAGGCAGCGTAAGGAACAGGCAGGTGTCGGCAGTTTTTGAAAGTAAACTCCTAGGACTAGACCTAGGCGAAATTAGCTTCCTCGAAGTTGTGTTCACACGTAGATCACAGCAGGATGGCTCGGCCCGCGCTCTGGCCTGTCAGCCGGCCGAGAACATACACCCCTTCCCTCCAGAGGAGGTCGGGAGGCCGGGGGGATCCGGCCTCACAGATCCCCACATTCCTGGGGAATCCCAAGACGTCCCACCAAGACGCAGGTGAACTGGAGGCCGAGGCTTTGCCTGCATGGCCCCAAGGGATGCCCCACAAGATACGTGCGAGTCATGTCTGCCGAGGGATCGGTACCTGGGATGGACCAGCCAACACAACCAATAATAAAAAGGCAAGTAAGGCGGGGGGTTCGACTGGACATTTCTCCAAGAGTTGCAATGGCCAATGGGCACACGGAAAGATATTCAAAATCAACAGGGCTAGACACGGAGGACCAAACACTGGACGACTCGTGTACATGGGATGTTTGCGACAGGCAGAGCCGTGGAGAAGGAGACAGCACAGTGGCGGCCCGGGGCCAGGGAGGCTGCTGCTCCTGCACCGGGTTTATTCCGGGAAATGACGAGGTTTTAATATTAGATCATGGTGGTGCTCCATAAGGTGGTAAATGCACTAAAAACCACTGAATTAGACTTCTTGAACAGGAACATTTTAGGATCTAGTCATTTTGTTTCAGTAAAGCAGTCCCTTAGGGCCCCCACGGGTTCCCGGGTCCCAAGCATCACCCATCACATTTCTGAGTTGGTGCAAAGACCCCGTCCAGGGTCAGTGCAGGGAACCTCACGTCTCTGAAGCCGCTTCCATCCCGTCTTCTCACTGCTATGTCACCAGAACGCAAGATGCTTCCCATTTTAGGGAAAACAAGGAATATCTTTAAGGCTGGTTTTTCAATAGACAGAAATTCCTAGTGGATAAAACTGAGCTCGACGGACTTCCCAAGGAGAACAGCTAAGATTGGAGAAACTCGAAGCGATCACAGTGAGGCAGGATGGAATGAACTCAGTCGCAGAGCACCCCGGCTCTCTGCGCCCGGGCTGAGGGAACACCCCACTTCCAGGGCCCTCATGGGCGTCAGCACCTCGGGTGCGGTGGCCGGGCTGCTGTCTGGACCGCGGGGCCCAGCAGGGCAGGTGAGAGGGATTCGCAGACGTGCCCCGTGCAGACGCTGCCCGCCACCTCTGCCAACACGCTGCTTCTGGACTCGGAACCCACCCCCTCCCCAACCCCAAAAGTGGCTGAAGAACCAGAGGAGCCAAGTGTGGGCAGCGGTCTGGCCCTCGCGGACCTCGCCATCGGCCGTGTTGGGATCTGGGCGCGGCAGCCTGAGCGCTCGAGTCAGAAAGCTCACAAGGACAGAAGAGAGTCTGAAATACGCCGAAAATCAATCTTGCCCAGCAGCAGTCGCTAATGGAAGTTTCGAATTTCAGCTGAAACAAACACAACCTATTAGCCGAGTCACACGGCCGGCCGGGACGACAGCACGTCACCTAGCCTCGATGCACCAGATCAGCTTTTGCAGAGGTGGTTCCCCCCAACAGCCATCTTCAGGAAAGCAATGCTTGTTCCGTGGTCCGTTTGCAGCTTTAAAAGCCAACACTTCTTGTTTGATGGGTAAGGAGGCATTTCTGAACACCAGCATCTCCCACTCTCGTCCCTGGCGCTCTGGCTTCTCGTGGCGAGCGTGATGTGGCTCCACTGTCTCCAGCGTCCACACCCCCCACTACAGGGAGTCCGTCCACCCAGGGAGCTTTCACTGTCCTCTGCGAACCTCCTTGGGTGCAGTGATTAAGACCACGCTCCATGAGCTGATCAGATCAGAGTCCTCGGCGTGAATCACCAGCCTTCCCAGGGCCTGCGAGCAGAGTCGGACCTCCTGTGGGGAGGCAGGGACCCAGGTGCCCCCATCACTGAACCTGCACCCTTGGCCCCTGCGGGAGTGGGAAAGACAGGCCCTTCCTCCCCAGGAAAACGGCAGCCTGCTCCAGTATTCTGGCCTGGGGAACCCCACGGACAGAGGGGCCTGGTGGGCCACGGCTCACGGGGTGGCCAAGAGTCGGATACAACTGAGCGACAGAGATTTTTCCTCCTCAGGCAAATTCTCCCTCTGCGGGGTGCTCAGTGGCATTTTTCTCCCTCTGCGGGGTGCTCAGTGGCATTTTTCTCCCTCTGCGGGGTGCTCAGTGGCATTTTTCTCCCTCTGCGGGGTGCTCAGTGGCATTTTTCTGCCGTGAACATATTATTAAACACAGAACCATCTGGGTCACAGAAGCACCGGAGACGGTCCACCTCACTTGGCAACGCTGACCATCTGGAAAACGGTAAACGCCGCCAACCTAAACTGTAGTTTACTGGGCCCAGAACCAAAATTAAAATAAAACTTCAGCCACAGATGACTCTGGGCTGCCCTAGGCCCTCCCACTTTCACAGTTACAGGCGGCAGAGCTCCGTGCTGGGGCGCCCAGCGGGAGGCGGGAGTGGGGTGGATGGACGGAGCACTGGCCGCCGCTGCCTGGCCCCAGTGAGACGCACGGCAGCAGAGACGGCAGCGACGCCCGCGACAACGGCGTTTCCAGAGGAGGCTGCATGTGAAGCCGCTGACATCACTGCCTGGACGTCAGTTTGAGACCAGCAGAGGTGATCCTGGGCGGCTTCTGTCCAGTCTCCCGCAGGGACCCCTCGCCACGTGCGTCCTCAGTGCCCGTGCAGAGATGAAGCCTCATTCCTGGTCCTGGGGGGTCAGCCCTCCCACAGGGGCTGCAGCTTCTAGCTGAGCTCATGCCCTGTGGGTCAGCAGCTGCACCTGTCCCGTGGGACCACAAAAGGCTGGCTCCCTGGAAGCAGGCCGAGGGGTCCCCTGGGTGCTGGCTGGGGAGGCAGGTCACCCCTGCCTGTTGGGGGGTGGCCTCTGTGCCAGGTGTGGGGCAGTATCCCCACATCAAAGTCAGGAAACGGCCCCACAAGAAGCAACAAGTCCAGTCTAAGCCGGGGGCCGGAGGGGGGACAAGATGGGCCAAGGGACCAGGCGGTGAAACGAGAGAATTCTGAGACAGAGACGAGGCCCTCCCCGCTGGAAGAAGACCCTCAGCCTTCCGTCTCAGCGGAGAGCCTGCTCCCCTGTCTGGCTGTCCGAGGGGGCCCAGACTGACGCAGGCCCATCAGGGAGACTGTGACGGCCGGCTCCAGCTCCCCCGCCCGGCCGTCGCCCACTGCTGTCCAAGCCCTCAGCTCCTACCCCGGAGAGAAAGCGCAGGGAGTCGAGTCACCGACCGGATAATTGCTGCCCTGAGCTGGAGGCTGGGGCTCCCACGACCGGGAGCACAGCACAGGGAGCCCGTGCCCCTCGAGCTTGCCGGGCGAGGGGAGGCAGGTCAGAGGCTGGACGGGCCCCGTGCTGGAGGGGTTCTGCTGGTGCTGGCAGGGGGCGTTTGTGAAGAAGGGGGAGAAAAGGGCACCGAGGCCCAGGTCCCCAGGAGGCGGGGAGCCGCTGGGCAGCCTGGCGGAGTCCCGTCCGGTTCCCACCCTCACCCCTGCCCAGCGAGGCTCAGCGGGAGCTGGCAGCTCCTCTCTGGACGCGCCCCCTGCAAACTGCCCCTCTTCGTGACGGAAACCCATCCTGGTGGGCCGCCAGCTGGTCACGAGACGACGCACCGTCGGCAGCCGCTGCAGCATAAACGTGGCCAAAGGAGCCAGAACAATCGCAGAGAGGAACCGGCCGAGCGCTCGGGCAGCAGGAACCAGGGCCCAAGGCAGGTGGGAACCGGCCCGCAGGAGAGACATTCAAACGTCACGCCAGCAATCCCCGTGCCTCAAACAGCGCCCGAGACCCTCGCCCGGGGGCCAGCAGGAGGACCGCACACTCTTCCCACCACAGACTGTCTCCTTGCAGAGACGAACAACGAGCAGAAGGCCAGCAACCCCGCCAGTCCCCACACAGAACGTGCTGGGGCCCACGGAGCCTTTCGGCCGCTGGAGCCACACACCTTCCACTGCACAGGAGGCTTACTTTCTACACGCTGAATATAAACCAAGTGAAGGCCCCGCAGGCTGAGGGAGTCACGGCAGCGGTGCGGGGAGACACCAGCTGACTGGATCATGGCATCTGCAGAAAGCGCCCCTCGGCTGCCTGGGACCCGCACGAGGCTCCGGAACCCCGAGGCAAAGGCTCTGTTTGCACGGAGAGGCCTGCCTCAGAGCCTGGGGCTGAGGCCACCCCACGTGGTCTGCGCGTCAGGACAGGGACCTCTGGGGGCCACTAACATGTCCTGAGAGCCGGGCCCAGTGGGAGGGGCAGGAGCCGGAGGGGAGAGTGGTCTCTGTGCACAGCCTCCCCGAGACCATCCCTGAGACCAGGAGTGTGGTCCCCGGCTCCCGGAGCCGCGCTCCTGACGCCCCGCTGGCCCCCACCCTGCCCCCTCCCAGGGGATCAGGAGGCCCGTCCCCTGCTGATGGAGGCTCAGGCCTCTGCGTGACCGGCCTTACCCTCCCTCTATCCGCCCCCACTTCCCGACAAGCGTGCAGGTCGAGTGGCCCTCGGCGTCTGTAACTCACTCCCCAAACCTGAAAACAGCCCTAAGTGTGTCTTCCTGTGTGGGAAGCCCACTTGAGAAACGTCGGTGTTTTCTGTCCATTCTCGAGGCCGTTTCTCAATCTCAGCTGTGTCATGGAGCACTCTCAGAGGAGAGGATGTTTAGATAAAGGATGGCTTTCCGGGGCCAGGCCTGCCGAGGAGGCTGGAGGGCTGGAGAAAAGCTTCCAGAACAGGACGCTCCTGCATAGGCCTGAAGGGCGCCGGGAGATCCCCCCGGGGAGGGCGGCTGATACAGCCAGCTGCAGCTGCAGGGTGCTGGGATGGCCCTGGGTAACGGGGAAACCATTCCAGACCCCAGCCGGTCCTCACCTGACAAGCACCCCACTTCCTGCAGCCCCGATCCTGATTCTTGACAGAGGACTTCCCTAACTCAGGGGGTTTTGCCTTTATAAGCCTTGAATCCTTGACTCAGAATCTCCCGCGCTGTAACCCTCAGTCTGGCTCAAACAGAACTTTTCTATTCCTATTACAGATTGTTTGTTGACTATTTCCATTGACACGATGGAAATACAGACAGCCCCCTCTGAACCGAACAACACTGACAGGTTACACGGCCCAGGGCAGGGAGGCGTATCACACAGCTCCTGGGGCCACCCCTTCAACGCCTGTCCTTGAGCTGGACTCCCTCCAGCATCCCCGTCAACAAGAGATGGAGACCCCGTCTGGGTCGGTCAGCTGGCAGGAGTGGGGAAAGCCAGCCCAGTGGGGCCAGAGACCCCTGCCTCCTGCTGCCCCTCCCTGGAGGGCTTCCCCCGTCAGAGCCGGGGCCCCTCCTGTCAAACACCTCCCCAAGTCCCCTCACTGGGAAACGCCAGCAGCATGTGAGCTGATTCCCTCCGACCTGCTGCCCCACAGGATCACAATGACAGCGACTGAGCCAAGGCTCATCCGCAGGGGTGAGCACAGACAGGGCCAGCCTCTGAGCTCCCGAGACGTGGAGCTGCACGCACGGGGAACCCGCGCACCCGAGACGCTGTCCCCAGGTTTTTCACGCAGAGGCAGACGTCCTCACGTGGGCGTCAGCCTCTCTGGGGTCACCCTGGAAGAGAAGGCGGGGCCACAAGCCGGCACGTTTCGGGGAGCCGACGTGTTCCGAAGCCCAGCCCAGGGCGCAGCCCTCCTGCAGGCCGCCCGGGGCCCCACCTCCCACCGGCGGTCGTGGGCGTGCTGACGCGGCCAAACAGGCTGGTGCAGCGTGACCCTCGGGGACTGTGAGCGCCACAGCCCTCATCTACGTCTCTCTACGGGACTTCTTTCTCTCACAGGTTGATAGACGCTGGTTACAGGTGACGGACACGATGATACAGGCACACACACCTGCACACACCCCCTCCAGCCAGTCACTTCTCTCTCTAGTCTCATCGCACGGAGTTTTACACCACGATGCTGGCAGATTTGCCCATCTGCAGATTTTGCCCACAGCCGAAATGCTGTATGCTTTGATATTCTTAAAGATGCTATCTGACTTCCGTTCCTAGGTGATACAAGCTTGCTGGCTGATTGATTCATTGATCTGAAGACCCCACCACATAACTGGACAGATGAAGGAACAATTAAGTTCCTGCAGGAGGAAGGGATTTGCCCAAAGCAGCAGGTCCAGGGCAAAACCCAGGGGTCTGGTTCTCCATCCCAGTCCCAAGCCAGGGCTGTCAGGCCCAGGAACCAAAATAAGATTCCAAGTGGTCAAACTTGGATGGATAAATAATTTTGTTGTGCTCAGTCACTCAGCTGTGTCTGACTCTTTGTGACCCCATGGACTATACAACCCGTCAGGACCCTCTGTGCATAGGATTTCCCAAGCAAGAATACCGGAGTGGGCTGCCATTTCCTCCTCCAGGAGATCTTCCTGACCGAGGGACGGAACTGGCACCGCCTGCATTGGCAGGCAGATTCTTCCCCACTGAGCCACCTGGGAAGCCACGGACAATTAGGGGAAAAGGAAAAATTTCCTACGTGTTAGCTTTCACGATCTTGACTAGATCACAGCTCTTTCACAAGAGTCATATTTACTGTTGGTTTCTACCTTCCATCAAGGTCGGGCAAGTAGCTAAGGGACGCAGGTGGTCCTTCCTGGGGTGGCTGCAGGAGGCAGCCACACCGCGGGGCCACCAGCCCAGCCAAGGGGTTTCAAGTCTTTGCGGCGGCAGAGCCAGAACAAGCCACGCCATCTGGCCCAGGGGCTGCCCTGATGGTGTCTGCCCAGTGTGGTGGATGCAGGCATCATCCCAGCTCCAGCACCCACTAAAGGCCTGTGGGGCGTGCACGGGCCTGATGGCACTCTCGTGAGCTCCAGATGACGAGAGAAAAATAGGACAGATGACTTCTGTCCCCACCTCTGGACAGCGTGAGCAGGGGCTGGGGCCCCCCTGCTGGCAACACCGGAATCCGCCCTGTTTCTTTTCCCCTCACACACTGGCCCCCCGCGGCCACCCACCCTACCCCAGCCCCCGCCCCCGCCCCCGCCCCCAGCGGGGCCTGCCCCGAGGTACACGGGCCATCCCTCCCGCCAGCTGACAAGGACGGGCGTTAGTGCTGAGGATCAGTCAGCAAGGTTGTGTCTTGCACGGCCTGCAATTATTTTTTAAAGGGAAAAACAACTCACAAGAAAAATATGTAACTTCTTTAGCTCAGATCTGTCGCTCAGTCGTGTCTGACTCTTTGTGACCCCATGAACTGCAGCACGCCAGATCTCCCTGTCCTCACCAACTCCCGGAGTTGACTCAAACTCATGACCATCGAGTCAGTGATGCCATCCAACCATCTCCTCCTCTGTTGTCTCCTTCTCCTCCCGCCTTCAATCTTTTCCAGCATCAGGGTCTTTTCAAATGAGTCAGCTCTTCGCATGAGGTGGCCAAAGAACTGGAGTTTCAGCTTCAACATCAGTCCTTCCAATGAACACCCAGGACTGATCTCCTTTAGTATGGACTGGTTGAATCTCCTTGCAGTCCAAGGGACTCTCACGAGTCTTCTCCAACACCACAGTTCAAAAGCATCAATTCTTCGGTGTTCAGCCTTCTTCACAGTCCAACTCTCACATCCATACATGACCACAGGAAAAACCATAGCCTTGACTAGACAGACCTTTGTTGGCAAAGTAATGTCTCTGCTTTTTAATATGCTATCTAGATTGGTCATAGTTTTTCTTCCAAGGAGCAAGCGTCTTTTAATTTCATGGCTGCAGTCACCATCTGCAGTGATTTTGGAGCCCAAGAAAAGAAAGTCTCTCACTGTTTCCATTGTTTCCTCATCTATTTGCCACGAAGTGATGGGACCAGATGCCATGATCTTGGTTTTGTGAATGTTGAGTTTTACGCCAGCTGACTTCTTACCAAGTCAGTCACTATGGTTTTCAAAGAGAATGATTACACAAGCCCCCCCATCCCAACCCTTTTTCCCCCCAATTGACATGCTATTTGAGTAAGAATAGGCAATTTCAGCAACGATGCCATTCTTCCTTTTAGGTAAAGTTGGAACAAAATGAAGTCTATGAAGAAAACATGTTTTGCTTTCTTTTGTTTAAACCTTCTGCCCTCTGGATAATCTTGGAAGCGCCTTTGACATGGCAAACACAAGATAGAGATCACCTATCTCTGTCTTTCCGTCAAAGTGAAAGTACATCTGCCGAGCGAGTATGACGTCGGGGAAATTTTATTGATGGGTGAGTTCAAAGAACTGTTAACATAACTGAGGGGTCAGAGTCAAGGCTAGCCTGAGTCAAAGGAATCAGGCGTCCTGGGGCTTGCAGTGGAGGGGCCCCAGGGTCCGGATGGCCCCCAGTAGCCCTGGCCCGGATAAGCACGCCTGGCTCAGCACGCGGGCGGTGGGTGGGCCTCAGGGAGGGGGACGGGGGTCTGGACGACACCCAGCAGCCCTGGCCAGGATGAGCACGCCCCACTCAGCACGCGGGTGGTGGGTGGGCCTCAGGGAGGGGGACGGGGGTCTGGACGGCCCCCTGGGAGCCCCGGCCAGGATGAGCACGCCCCACTCAGCACGCGGGTGGTGGGTGGGCCTCAGGGAGGGCGACGGGGGTCTAGATGGCCCCCCAGGATCCCTGGCCCGGATGAGCACGCCCCGCTCAGCATGCGGGCAGCAGGTGGGCCTCGGGGAGGGGGACGGGGGTCTGGATGGCCCCCAGCAGCCCTGGCCCGGATGAACACGCCCCGCTCAGCACGCGGGCGGTGAGTGGGCCTCGGGAGGGGGACAGGGGGCCTCAGGCCATTTCCTGTCAATCGATTTCCTGCAAGGCCCTGAAAACGAGCTGATGTTTGGAAATACCAAATCCACATGTGAAAGGACAGAGAAGTTAGCCTTGATCCGGATAAAGCTCCCAGTTTCCACAGTTCCTGGGCTCCAGCTGGGAAAGTGACGGCAACACTGGAAGCCAGGCCGGATGAACACCTTTCCCTCCAGAAGGGCTGCGGGAAACGGCCTGGCGTGTCTCACCTGCCGGCTCTGAAACGGAGGGGCTTCTGTGTTTGCTCTCGGGACACACGCTGCCTCGTGCCTGACAGCCAGACTCAGATGTCCACCCCCCGCCAGGCTCTGCGGGGTCCTGGGCGCCCCGAACCCACAGCACGTCTGTAACACTCACACAGCACAGAGCCGCGGCCCCAGCAGACCCCAGAGCTCGCTCGCCGCTGCCCCCGGGGACCACCTCTCACCTTCGGGAGCGCAGCGATGCTGGCCTGACCCAACCCGCCCCATGCACAGCCGCACAGACCCCGCTGGCAGCCCTGCACGGAGCATGGGCAGCGTGCCCGCTGGCCCACAGCATGCCGGAGGCTCAGGCCAAGGCCACAGCAGAGCTGGGTCGGCCCCACCACCTGTTTTGTGGGTTCAGTTGTATTGAGCCTGTATTTTGGGTTTGGCTCTATGGCATAAGTATGACGTAAGGTCAAGACAGAATTAAGTATTATCGTAATAAAACGAAGTCAGGATTAGGGTTCTTGGACAAGTTCCTCCGCTCTAACCACGCTTCGCTGTTGGGAAACCACCCCGGGGTGTGGGTACCGACGACCAGCTTCTGCGACGCACAGCATCGGCCACCTGGAGGGGAGGAGCACGCTTTCTGAGGTCTGTACATTTTTAACCCCTTGCCCTTAAAAAAGAAGGAGCAGAGGCCAGAGGAGCTGAGAGGAGGGCACCCAGCAGGCATTTGCTGAGGGAACAAACACAGCGCTTTACCTCCACACGGCCAGGCTGGAGCTTTAACGCCACTGGACAACCACCCGAGGGGGAAACGGGGACTCTGGGACAGTTTCGGGGTCTCACGAGCTACAGGAGGGACACGCACAGGTGTGAGTCACGAGGATCACACCAATGCGGCCCTCCCAGTCACGGGCATTGTCACACCTGAACCTAATGACAACCAGAAAGACGCCGTCCCCTCGCTGGCAAGGACCCCGAGAAACAGCCCAGGAAGATGCCCCAACGCCTCATAAGCTAACCACAAGCAAGGGATGCCCTGGGCCCCTGCCCACACCTGCAAAGGGCCGTGTCTGCTCTGGGGTCGGCAGCCCACCTCGACAAACACAGTCTGAGACCTAGAGCACAAACAGCTGCCGCCAGAGGCTACGTTCCAGCCTTGCAACAGTCCTGAGGGGAGGCGCCTCGATCTAGAGTAGACATGAGCTCCTGAGGGGGGGCGCCTCGTTCTAGAGCAGATGGGAGCTCCTGAGGGCAGGCGCCTCGTTCTAGAGCAGACAGGAGCTCCTGAGGGGAGGTGCCTCGATCTAGAGCAGACAGGAGCTCCTGAGGGGAGGCGCCTTGATCTAGAGCAGATGGGAGCTCCTGAGGGCAGGCACCTCGTTCTAGAGTAGACGGGAGCTCCTGAGGGCAGGCACCTCGCTCTAGAGCAGATGGGAGCTCCTGAGGGGAGGCGCCTCGATCTAGAGCAGACGGGAGCTCCGAGGGGAGGCGCCTCCTTCTAGAGCAGACGGGAACTCCAAGGGGAGGTACCCTGGTCTAGAGCTGACGGGAGCTCCTGAGGGGAGGCACCTTGGTCTCCTATGGCAGACGGGAGCCCAAGGCCAGAGGCACGGGGAAGCCCCCCCATAGGCCACTTGGGAGCTGCCCACCCATCAGGGCCAGCGGGGCCTGCAGGACACGAAGGAAGGGAGAAAACCGGCCCCTCGCAGTGAAGGTGAGACTGGCCCAAGCTGGGGCCCAGTCTGAAAGGTCTGAAGCCAGGCCGGGCAGAGGAAGTCCAAATCCAGCCCCGTTTGACCCAGAAAGCAGGGGTTGGCGGACCATGGCCCACGGTTTTGGTACAGGTTTTACCTCTTCAAACAGCTGAAAAAACCGAAAGAAAACTAACCACTCCTGACATGTGACAATTACAGAAAAGCAGACGTCACCGTCTATAGTGAGGACTCACTCTTGTCTGTCACGGGCTGTCACGGCTGCGCTCACACCGCAGGACAGATCGGAGCGGACAGGCCACGTGGCCTCGGAGCCTGAAACGTTTACCGTCACGGCCGTCACAGAGGGCTGGCAGCCGGGCCGACAGGACAGACGTGACTAGGAAGCCTGGGGCTTGATCAGTGCTTCTCGAAGCCAAAATGATTAGGTCCGGTCCATCTGGGTCCCCCAGGCCCAACCATCTTGGTGAGCCTGGTGCCTCCCTGCCCCCCACACAAAGCTGGGACCCACATGAGGTCCTGGCGGAGACCAGCATTGCACAGGTGAGGCGGGTGAGAACCAGCACCATCATGACCCCAGGGAAAGACGCAGAGCAGTGAACAACAGGGGCAATTCCTCCCGCCTCAGGGGCCCCGCCTCTAGAAGACCATCCCAAGGATGTGTGTGCAAAAACACCGCTGCTTTCCAAGGCTGGTGACTGCAGCTGCTAACTGCTGTGATCACAGAAGACTAGAGACCGAGTCCATAGACTGGCTGGCTGAATCACAAGGGAGTGCTGTCCAGCTGTGTCCACACAACGTGCTGGCACAGAGTGACCCCCAGACGCGCCAAGAGGAGGACACGACAGCCTCCCCCAGTGAAAGCCGCTATGTGGAGCGTACCAAACCCCGAGAACTCTGAGACCACGAACCACACTGTCCACAAGTTCACACAGCCATGTAATCCTGGCCTCCAATGTCTCCCCAAAGTGTTCAGCCACGGTAATAAATCAGCCATCTCCTACTAACCTTTTCGCCTCTGAATCCACACAGGACTCGGGGACAGTTCCATTCGCCGATTAGGGTCCCTTTGTCTCGACACTGATAACCTGGCTTCCTGAGTGTCATCTGCTCCTGACAGTCGATACTATGCAGGTGCTTCTGACAGCGAGAGTCTGCGGCTGCAGGCACAGTCCTGACTTCCAGGCCAGCTCATCCTCACTTCCTTTCTCCAAATAACTGTCTGAAGATAAAACACGGATGGTGTCCAAGCACCGGTTTTGGCAGACCCTTATTCTCAGATGACTGAGGCCCAGGACAGATTCCCCATGACTGCCGTCTGAAGTCACCTGGTCCTGTTCTGATCCTTCTGGTCGGGAGACTCTGGGTGGGTCTCCTGGGATTCTCGTGTGTGCGAGCCAGGCATGTGGATCACCTGCTGTGGCGTCTCTTCACAGCGTGCATGTTCTCCATCACTTCCGCTGTGTCCGCCTCTGAGGCCCTTCGGAGGGCTGACCCTACGACCCTTCTGTAGCCCGCCAGGCTCCTCCGTCAACGGGCTTCTCCAGGCAAGAATACCGGAGTGGGCTGCCATGCCCTCCTCCCAGGGATCTTCCCCACCCAAGGACTGAACCCGCCTCTCTTATGTCTCCTGCATTGACAGGAGGGTTCTTTACCACTGAGCCACCTGCGAAGCCGCAGCAGGGGTAAATAACTGTTTCTCTGTCTCCCATTCACTCCGGAGGGCTTGCCCGCAGGGAGCCCCTCGCCGGAAGCCGCCAGAGCCAGGAGGCGCCCCCCACCCTGCCCGGTGTTCCTGGAAACCGTGGCGTGGGCTGGCGAACCCACGCCTCCTCCGCGGCAGCCTCAGGATGGCTGGCCGGCTGCGACGCACAGTAAACCTTGGCATCCGCACTCCGGCTGTCAGACTACATCCCGCGTTCTGTCGGGTAAAAAGTGGGGTGTGTGCCTACCGCTCAGAAGGCAACTAAGGGCATGATCAGAGCATCTTCGAGCAAACACTCGTGAATTTCCTCACGTAGAAACACAGGCAGTCAGCAGGGACCGTCCACGCTCTGGGCGGCAGCTCTGCCCCCGGCACAGGGGGCTCCACCCCGAGTCCCCACACGCCCAGCTCTGCACACAGCACCACCAGGGCCTGGACTGCTGACCCGGCCTGGGATGCTGGTGCTGCTGTAGTGACCTAGCGCTGAGCTCAAAGATGCCCTCCGCCTGCCAGCCCCATGTCATCACGGGCCCCCCATCTTCCCGCCTTGCCTGTCTGTGGCCCCCGCCCCCCACCTGACAAAGCTGCTGCTGTTTTTTTACGTATCAACTGCCTGACTCTCACCAGAGCAGGAGCACGTGAGGACCCTGACCCCACTGAGCAGCACACGCAGGGCAGGGCAGGCACTCAAGCAACACCCGTGGAATGGATGAAACCGAGAGGGAAGCCAAGACTCACCCGAAGCACGACCACCCCTGCACAACTGGGCTCTGGTTCCCACAGCACCCTCGCCAGCCCCTCCCCGGCTATGCCAGGGTGCAGGACCTGACTCCTTCACAGAATCCGGAGGGACCCCCGGGGGCGACCCCCACGGGCAGTGCAGCTATTGCTGACAATCAATTTAGCTCTGTATACATTACACATGCTCTTTGGCACGCCTGATACATTTCATTAAAAAAACTGCTTATAATCCCATCTTTCCAAAATGCTAAAAAATAAAAGTGTCCATTTTTTAGGAGAATGTGGCCAGAAATAGAAGGCTGGGGCCAGGCTGACAGATTCCAACTGGCTCTCAAGTCTGATCCTGCTGGGATGAAGGTCAAGGCCGAGAGCGGGGCCAGCTGCACAGAGCTGCCCCCAGGCTGGGACACGGGGGTTACCTGGCCGCATCCGCCCACCCAGAGCCTCGTGCCAGCGTTACCTCTCTGCGCTCGGTGAGCTGGAAACGGAGGGGCAAGGCACGCAACAGGGGCAGAGAGGCGGCCGAATTAACAAATCTGAGCTGTTACAAAGACCCCAGCCTGATCTTACAGCCCTTGTGGCAATGAGAGCTGACCACAGACTGAAATTTTAACGGTGCAAATGCTGAAGATGTGGACCCACAGGCAGCATTTTCCT
Organism: Bos grunniens; assembly: GCF_055505025.1. NCBI lineage: Eukaryota > Metazoa > Chordata > Mammalia > Artiodactyla > Bovidae > Bos > Bos grunniens. The sequence continues at coordinate 92,669,195 of NC_141176.1, read as the reverse complement.
CCTGATAAAATTAGGGTTTTAAATACCGTGTGCATTGTATTTTACTGTACACAGTTGGCTAAGCTGACAACACAACTGCTCATTCAGATTAACAGAAAAATAAACATAAATCCCCATAATTTTAAAGGTGCGTTCATGCTTAGAATTACTTCAGAATAAAGACGTCTCCTGCATGATCATCCAAATTAAAAGGTAATAAAAGCCTGCCCTGGCCTGTGTGATGGCCTCTAGCTTCTGCCCATAAATGTTTTATGAAGTCATTCCTTCCTTTTGGTTTCCTCTTATCCTTTCTTTTTGCACACAGTCCTACTTTTTTTTTTTGGAAAAAGCTACAAAGACTCTGTGAAATGTGCACATAATGCACTCTCTAAGAAAAGCATCATTTCTTTGAAAAACTGCCAAAATAACTATTTTGCTTTTGCAGTATCTTGGCACCATCACCCGCTTGCTGAGCAGAGGGAATGCTCGCCAGTCAGAGCTCCGTGGTCCAGCAGGCGGCCCGGGTGTCGGTCAGGGCCCATCACCCTCACTGTCCACTCTCTCTCATCCCCCATCAGGACGGGGGTCAGGGCCCATCACCTCACTGTCCACTCTCTCCCAACCCCCATCAGAACGGGTGTCAGGGCCCATCACCCCACTGTCCACTCTCTCTCATCCCCCATCAGGATGGGGGTCAGGGCCCATCACCTCACTGTCCACTCTCTCTCATCCCCCATCAGGACGGGGGTCAGGGCCCATCACCTCACTGTCCACTCTCTCTCATCCCCCATCAGGATGGGGCTCAGGGCCCATCACCTCACTGTCCACTCTCTCTCATCCTCCATCAGGACGGGGCTCAGGGCCCATCACCTCACTGTCCACTCTCTCTCATCCTCCATCAGGATGGGGGTCAGGGCCCATCACCCCACTGTCCACTCTCCCTCATCCTCCATCAGGACGAGGGTCAGGGCCCATCACCTCACTGTCCACTCTCTCCCGGCCCCATCAGGACAGGGGTCAGGGTTCTCCTTTTATCCCCGATGGTCTCCCTCAAGAATCCATTTATGCTGAAGCTTTAAAGAGCTCCTGAGGTGAACCATCCCATCCACACCCTTGTCCTCGGTCACCTCCACACCCTCATCAGCACACGGCAGGGACTGGCTTCCTCTGTCGGCTCTCCAGAGAGCTTCCCGCACCTCCCCCACCCTCCAGGACACACGGCGGTCTCACGACACAGAACCAGAATCCCCAGCCTGTTACTTACAGATGGATTTACGTCTGATCACTGGGCTGAACCACTAAGCTCGCGCTTAGTCCAGGGGGTAGGACTGCACCTGGAGTCTGGGGGCTGCAAGCTTCCACGCGGGTTCACAGGAGCACCTCACGCGGTACAGAAAAGGACAACAGAAGCGAGCCAAAGCCAGCGCTGTGGAAAAGCTCGTTTTGGCTTTCTTTAGCTAAGGAGGGAAACAGGAACCTGCAGAGGGCAGGGAGCCTGTCCACTGTGTCCAGAGGCAGGGTGCCCCGCCCAGACCAAGTAGGCGGGCGGGGCGCTGGAGGGCTGCACATGGCGGGGGACTCAGCACCGCCCGCACCACCTCAGCCTGGAGGATGTCCCCTCTGACGGACAGCTCGAGGATGACGGACAGCTCGCGGACATCAGACAGGAGGCCCGCCGGCGAGGTCGCACCAGGCAGTGGCGGCCCCCACCTCTGTCCGGCGCGACCTCGGCCTCACCTCCCAGCAACGATCAAAGCTTGACTCCCATCACCGCGGTAACCCACGGATGGAAGGGAGAACTGGGGGGCCGGGAGAGACCCTCCGTCACCCCCCACACCCTGCCTCCAGGTTCCCTCTGCTTTTTTCTGTCCTGATAAACCACCAGAGGTATAGTTCATCACATTCCATCTACTTGGTTTGAAATACTGCAATATAGGATGACTTTTTCAGACACAATTTCCTCATTTTTAAGAGTTTTCACTTGGGCTCCATCTGGGGCCACAGCTGACTGCTCTGAAAATCATCCTAAAGTGGTTCAGTTTCCTTTAAAGCTAGAAGCACATCTGGAAAAGCAAAGGTGGCCCCTGTGTGTCCTGTGGTCAGTGTGTGGGATTTATATTAAAATGGTTCCTGCGGTCACAGCTGGAACGACAGCCAAGCACACAAGGACCCACTGCACTGCACCCTGCATGCCAAGATGACCACAGGGTGGACAGGGCAGGTGCCTCAAAACACGTTCCCAGCAAAAGCCAGCAGAGGCGACTGCGGTTCGGTGAGCGTTGGAGCAGAGGTCACTGGACGGGGCGGGCTGGGCTGGGCTGCGGGCGGGGGTGTGAGGGTGCCCGGAGGCAGCACCTGTAACTTATTAACCACAGTGAAGCTCCACCATTTTCATAAGATGTGTCTCGGGGTCACCAAACTGGGAGAGTCAGAGAGGGACCACCAGCAAACACAGAAACCATCCCTGAAATCACTCAGGAACAGCGTGGTCAGTCAACACGGAAAAAACACTCAAACCACACCTGCCAGACCGCCCAGGTCAGGTCAAAAACGGCAACATTTCTGGCTCTTTTACAAACTTTCTTGCCAAACAGGAAGGCATTTCTTACTTGAAAGAGGCAGGCGGCAAAATTCCACCCCCTCATTGGAGGCCGGGTTCAGTCTGACTCATTAGGAGTAGTATCGGTATCACGACTATAACGGCCACTTTCCACACAAGCACGAAATGGGGTTTAAAGGTGAAGACTGGCTTTCCCTACAGCCTGAACCACTGGCTCAGCCAGAACTGACTCCAGTAGTGTGCCCATGTCTGACTGCACGCTTCCCGGTCATCAAAGTCTCGCCGTCGAAAACCTTAAACGACCGCGGGTTCTCTAATTTGAGCCTTGTGCAAAAGTGTCACACAGAGACTGCCGGTCACACTGAGGGAACCAGACCTGTGCGACTCTCAGTGGGATCAACCGTTGCTCAAAGAAGAACAGCTCAACCTGAGCGTTTCGGGAGCATCAGCAAAACCGCAGCTGAAGCCGACCAGCCTCCCTGGGTCCTTGTGTCATCCATTCTCCCCAGAATGAAGAGCTCGCTTTGCCCGATGAACGTGCACAGCGTCTCACCGGACCGGATGGACATTTCCACTCTTTAGTTTAATTGCAAGAAAACAGAGCTAACGCCGGCGGCTGTCTGCTGACATTTTCCTTCTCAAGTGTCCTGCTTTTCGTTGCATGTAATGGCACCCGCTGCTCCGAAGGCTGCCTTCCTGAAGGAGGAGGGCCAGATCGCGTCAGCAGGTCTTCTTCCTCGGGCAGCACTCCACTGCACTCTGGGGCCTGGGGGATGCTGATAGCAACACGCAGTTGCAGACCCGCTGGCCGTTGACCCCGGGGCGACGCTCCCACAGCCCCGGGGCAGCGGGTGCCAGCGGCCCGAGACAGGGGAGTTTTTGTTGTGGCAAGAAAAACAAAGCACCACCCACAAAGAGCCGGGCTGCTGTCGCTCTGCACCCTGAAATCTGCAGTTAGGGAAGGCGGACGACCCTGAGAGGCGGTGCTGAACTCCTCTGTCACGCTGGCGGCCCAAGCCGTTGAGTTAGTCCACCCTGAAATCTGCACAGTTAGGGGAGGGGAACGACCCTGAGAGTCACGCTGGCGGCCGACGCTGTCTCGTTAGTAAATTTCCTTTCAGGCCAATACAGCCTCAGTCTGGCTGTCCCAACGGCCTGAGGGTGGACTCACCACTGATGGCTGAGACTCCCAACCTGAAAATCTGATTTCTGCCCAGGTTTTCGTCTGCAGGTTAAAAACAAAGACAAGAAATCTTACTTCCATCTTCAACTTTCCGTTACTACAAACTCCTTGAGGACAAACCTATTTCAGTCCAGCCTGGACGCACACAATATAGTGCTCAGATCTTGTAAACTCTGCTCTGTATACACAGACGAACACATTTTAATTTGTTATTTTTTTTGGCTACACCACACAGCATTTGGGATCGTAGTTCCCTGACCAGGGACTGAACTCGTGCCCCTGCAGTGAAAGCGAGGCGTCTTCAGCACTGGACTGCACAGGGAAGTCCTCAGCACATTTTAGGAAGAAACGGGGAAACCTGTGCAGCAGCCCTGGTCTCACTGATAAGTGGCACTCACGTGTCGATCACTTGAGCATCTGCCCCCAGAATCAAACAGAAACTTTAATCAGGCTAAGGCAGACGAGCCCGTAAACTGACGTGTAAGCGCTGGTTCTTCTCCGTTTAAAACACCGAGGGCAGAAGAGGCACAGAGTAACACGGGGAGGGGAGGAGGCCGCGAGAGACTCAGGACTCAGGGAGACTCAGGGCAACACATGGCTTTTTTTAAATTTTGTGTTTGTTCTTGTTTTACGCAAAGTGTTTGTGCTCTTTGACCGATCAGTCAGAATTTGTTCTAACTTAAAACCCATGGACGGAGGAGCCTGGTAGGCTGCAGTCTATGGCGTTGCTAGGGTCGGACACGACTGAGCGACTTCACTTTCACTTTTCACTTTCATGCACTGGAGAGGGAAATGGCAACCCACTCCAGTGTTCTTGCCTGGAGAATCCCAGGGGCGGGGAGCCTGGTGGGGTCGCACAGAGTCAGACACGACTGAAGCGACTGAGCAGCAGCAGCGGCAGCAGCAAAGATGTTCAAGTTGGCATTCCTCCAAATAAAGCCTGTGCACCAGCAGACTGGTCAGACGGTCTGGGGGTCCTAACAACCCCTCCTCCCCCCACTCACCTGCAGGAGCCTGGTTAGGGCACCGGTTACACACAGCACAGACGCACCCCGGCCGACAGGCTAGGACAGGAAAGGGCAGACCCACCCTCCCAGCAGTGGCAGGCTCCGCTGCAGCAGGAATACCCCGTCGGTGCCTGTGGGGGGGTGACGCGGCACACCCAGGGACCACCCCGGGCTGGCCGCCTCCCCCTCCAGGCGCTTCTCCCCCAGGGCTTCCCTGGCACCTGGGCACCCGCAGGCCACTCTCCTTCCCCAGACCTGGCTGGCCCAGCCCACCCCGCCCCCGCCCTCTCCGGCTCCAAGGTCTGGTGTGGGGGCCCCAGCTGCCTTCTCCCTGGGAGCCCACCTCTGTAACCCCCTCTGCAGCCCCCACCCCACACTGGCACAGGGCGCCTGTCTTCTCTGCGTCCACCCTCCATGTCCCCGCCCGCTACTTTATCGCAGAGACACGGTGAGGGACCGACTCCCACCTCTCTCGAGGGTGAGCGCATGGATGTCACCCTTCAATCGCGGCACCGGCGTGGAGCCTGCTGAGGCTGAGCGTCGTGTGGCTCTGCTCCAAGCGTGCTCTCCGACTTCAGGAGAGACCTGCCGCCCGGGACACGCCCAGCAACGCCTCTCCCCGCAACCCGGGGCTCTGGGGGACGGCCTGAACTCTGCACATGAAGACCACAGAACTCGCTGCTGACGCGGGGCCGGCAGACCGGCCCTGAGCCGGAGTCTCCCGCTCCCCCCGTGGGGTCCTGCCGCCCTGGGCAGGGGATGACCGGGACGGACCCACGGCTCCCATCCACAGTCAGGCTGCCAAGGTGGGCGACCTTCCCTCCCGTGAAGATGACTTTGTCTCCGCAGGGCTGGGGGCACGCAGCCCGGAAACAGACCAGGCGGCAGGTGGCCCTGCGCGCCTCCCCCGGAGACCCCCGTGTGTAACTGGAGTCAGGCCGGGCTGTCTCAAGTGTGAACTGGCCGGGGGAGTAGCATGCACTACGGTTCACCTGAAGGATCCGCCAGTTCACACTCAGGAGCCACTCGAGGGTGACTGTTTTTCCCAACGTGCGACAATTCAGATTCATCCCTGACAGCTGGCGGCAGCTGCCACCCTCTCGGCTCGCGGGGCCTGGGAGGCAGCCGCACCGTCTCCTGATCCTGTGAGGTGGAGGCCTGCCTGCAGGCAGCAGCTAAAGATAGCCGGAGACTAGGAACAGCAGGCACCCGAGGAGGCCGTCCGTGCCGTCACCGCAGACCGAGGCCCCGACGGGGCAGGCAACGCGGCCGGCGGACCCCTGTGAGCAGCGCCCCGCCCTAATAAACCCTCGTGGCGTGGGTGAAGTGTGAACTGGGTGACCCGTGAGCCGTACAGAGTGGTTTCCAATCTGTGATGCCGCAGCAGCCCCGGAAGGGCTGCTCAGACAGAGACTGGGGTCCCCGCGGCCCAAGCCCCTGGACGACACGGCCAAGGCTGGCGCCCACCCTCAGGCTCCATCACCCGGGTTCTAGGGCCGCTGGGCCCTGCTCGGGGCTTCAGGAGGGACGAGCCCTGGCTGGGAATCCAGGAGGACAGGCAGCACCCGACGCTGCCAGCGCGGAGGCCTGCTCTGCCCACCCTTTGTGCTCGCCGGCCCTGAGTGGCCAGAGCGGGGACGGGTCAGGCAGACAGGTTTTCACCCCATGATCTTCTTTCACGTCAGCACCTTGAGTCACGTGTGTCTATTCATCCAGGAAATGCAACCCGTCAGCGAAGCCATGGAGATAAAAAGATGGAGAACACGGCACTGAAGACAAGCGATGAGCAGTGTTTTTAGTTAAAGCTGCGTGGAGACCGACAGCGAGACAGAGCCGAGTGGGTGTGGGGCGGGGGTCACCAGCTTCACGGGCCGGGACGATGCAGGGCCCGGTGTGGTCCCGCAGCCTCTCTATGCACAGCCAGTCCCCACCACGCGCCGCCCCCGGCCACCCTCCCGCCGGCCGGCAGAGCGGTCGACGCCTCTGAGCAAGGAGCCCCGAGAGCCCGGGGCAGTTACACTGTGAACACTGGGGCCCCCTCAGCCCAAAGATCGTAAGCCCTTTTCCAAAAAAGCCTGCTGACCCTGGTCAGAGAGGGGCCGTCGCAGGAACCCTGAGTGGAACCACTACTCATTCCAGTTGTGAGTTGCGGAGACAAGTCACTTGTGCAAAGTACACAAGAAGTGTGGGCTCACGCCTAGCAGATGCCCCCAGCCCTGCGGCTGGGCCCAGGGAGGCTGCCTGGCCCGGAGCTTCCTTCTGGAAACGTGAACTGGGGGAGAAGAAGCCCCCTCACCCCACCCAGCCGCCCTGGAGGAAACTGACTGCCGGCCGGGCAGGACCCCGCAGAGAGACCCCCACACCCCGACCCCCGCAAGAGTCCTTCCTGTGAGAGAACAGGACTGTGCCCCGGTGCCAGATTTTCAATCCCTACAGGAAGAGACCAGTTCTTTCTATCGCCTGGTTTCTCCCGTGTTCCCAGCAGCTAACATGACTCTTGGTCCAGTGGGTGCTCCTTAATTATTGGTGGAATAAAGTAAAAAATGCAGCTGAACTCGCTGAAAACAGAGCAGCAAGTTATCACCAGAAACAGAGACCACCACCACCCTGATGCAGGTAAAGACTGAAGGCGGGAGGGGAAGGGGCGACAGAGGATGGATGGCATCACCGACTTGATGGACATGAGTTTGAGCAAGCTCCGGGTGATGGTGAAGGACAGGGAGGCCTGGCGTGCTGCGGTCCATGGGGTCCCAAAGAGGTGGACACGACCGAGTAACCACAACAACGACACCTACAGCACTGAGTTACGTTAGAGAATTCACAGTCCGCATGCAAGAGTTTTAAAGGTGTCAATTGATTGAAACTTTACAATGTGTCCGAAGTTTTCCATAAGATTTCCCAACCTCAGGCCTCCACAGAAACCCCAAAGGCAGGGGCTTGGAGAACCTGCGGGCTGCTGTCGCGTGAGCAGGCGGAGGTGGGGACACCGGTGGTGTGGACCCCGCCCCCGCCCCCCCTCTCCTGGCCCTACCCGCCTCTCCAGGCGGCTCTTCCGTCCGCTCTTCCTGATGCAACCTTGTTCCCTTACTGAGCTTACGGATCACCTCTCCCTCCGGAACGTTCTTCCATCTCATGCCCTCTGACCTCAGTTCTGTGCTCACGAATGCTAATCCACCGGCTCGGGTGACTGAGACCGCTGCCGTTGATAACACTGCTAATGAACTAAAACCGCCATCACAGACCATCACCTGAAAACTCAGGCTGTCTCTCCAGGGCAGATGAGTGAACAGACCCCCAAGCCAGGACCACCTGGCCCAAAAATCATAAACCAGGGGCATCCTGAGCCCCAGAACTGAGATTAAGCAGTGTTTCTAGATGATGGCTTATCGCGGTCTCTCTGTTTTTGCCCTAAAAGAAAACCCCACCTCCGCGCCCAGAGAAAGTGGATCTGAGGCTTCTGCCCCAGCCTGGCGCCTGCAGAAAACCCGGACTTCGCTGCAAACACCTGCTCTCTGAGTCTGGGTGACTGTGGTGCAGGCTCACAGCCCGTGCTTGGTCACACTGAGCTGTATACTTTTATAATAACTAGTGATTTAGTTAGTAAAGGGTTCTGAGCTCTGTGCGAGCTCCAGCAATTTACGTGAACCCGAGGAGGGGGCGTGGGGGCCTCTGTAGCCGGAGCGTCAGGAGGCCAGGTGACGCCTGGACTCGGGCTCACGGCTGGAGCAGAGGGTGCTCCCGGGACTTGGCGACATGGGCAGAGTCAGGAACGGGCTGCATTCTGGAACGCTCTGCGGGGCCGGAGAACAGGCTGGCCGAGTGCAGGAGCCCACCTCCACCCCCACGAACTGGGCCCAGACTGTCTGAGCTCCTTCGCCAGAGCCGCCCTGTGTCCTAACTTCACACAGAGGAGAAAACTGCCCGCACCCTGTCTCTGAGGTCCTGAAACAGGCTGAGTGCGGACTCCCAAGGGTGGAAGCGGGGTGGAGGCCAAGCTCTCCACCAGGAGCGGTGTGGCTGGCCGGCAGGGAAGGGCCCTGACCGACCACAAGGCGCTGACCAGATGCCCGCCCGGATGCCAGGAGGTGGCAGGAGCAGCAGGTGTGGCCGGAGAAGGACAGACAGACGCGGCTGGAAGCCTGGGGGAGGGGGCAGGGGGCGGGGAAAGGAGGGCGGAGGGTTCTGGAAACAAACCCACAGAGGCGGATTCGGCGGGCTTCTCTGTCCAGGCTCACACGCTTCAGGAGCCCCTGGAATTTCCTGGGTGGGGAGTGCCCTCTCACTCAGCCTCACCTCCTGAGGGGACTCAGGTGGGCCTGTGAGGACGAGGTTGGAGGCCCCACAGCACGCCGACCTCTGCAGAGGCTGGGGTGGGTGCTGGGCTCACTGAGACCCAGGGGGCAGCCCGGGCAGCTTCCCGGGGAGCGGGCACCTCAGGGCAGGGAGGGACCCCTGGGGATGCAGCAGAAAGCCTGAGCCCCAGTCCCCCAGATGCGGCTCCCACGGCCTAGGGCAGAGCTGTGTCTTTTATAAAAACTGGAACTGTGCAGGCTGCACTTTCACAGTGAGTTTGGGAGTCGCTCGGGGCTTCCCTGGTGGCTCAGCTGGTAAGGAATCCACCTGCAATGAGGGGGACCTGGGTTCGATCCCTGGCTTGGGAAGATCCCCTGGAGGAGGGCATGGCTCCCCACTCCAGTATTCTGGCCTGGAGAATTCCATGGACTGTATAGCCCATGGGGTCACAAAGAGTCGGACAGGACTGAGCGACTTTCTAACACACGGCTGAACGCTGGAACCCGAGGGTGGTGAGGATGGCGCCCACAGCAGGGCCCAGGGCCTGGTGCCGCCACGGCCCAGAGTCCTGACCCCGGGTCGGGACCCCGCTGGGGTCGGGGAACCGGCTCAGAACTCGCTCCCCAGGTGTGGCACCAGCTGTGTGACCTGGGCGTGCAGCCAGTCTCTCCCCCCCTCCTCACGTGAAAACTGGGGTCACACCTTGGCCACGACGCGCTTGTCGTCGTCTTAAGTGGCACCTGTAGACCTGGTGTCCTGGGCGTCAGAGGCCCGGGTCCCGCAGGCTCAGGACGCCATGGTCCGGGGCAGGGGCCAGGTCACGTCTGTCTGCCGCCATCACTTGTCCAACTGTTCCCCGCACTCCAGACCGCGGGTCACACTGCCCAGGACTACTGAACCCAACTGAGTCAGACCTGCCCTGGAAGGTCAACCTGCAGCTCCTCTGAGGGAGGGGCTGCCTCTCCTGGGGTCCTCGGGACAGACTCCTCCCTCTGCTCATGCGAGCCTAACTCTGGGCAACAGCCTCTGGGGAGGGTCTGGAGACAGGGGACTCTGACCACAGCTAACCGGCCTCCTTGCAGCACTGGCCCTCCATGCCTAGCTCTCAGCTCACACTGCCTTCTGTCTGTGACCTCAGATCAGAATGGATTTACATTCTGCAGCAGCCGTGGGCCATGCGCTCCCGGGCCTGTGCAGGGTAGGGGGTAGGGGGCAGTGGGGGGTTCTCACTCATGGCCTGCACCTGCCTCTCTGCTCGTCCCCCCAGGGACGGTAAACGCATTGCAGGATGCTTGGGATGGTGGGGGGGGGGCCCTCTTTATCAGACCACAGAGCAGCCGCAGCGCAGGCAGGAAGCTCGTCTCGTCACACTAGGACCTCTCCCCTCCCACCAAGTGTCTCGTCTCAGTAGTAGCAGAAAATGTCCTGAGCTCTGCTGCTTGTTTTAACTTGCCTTAGTGGCAAAAGCTTTACACTTTTCTTCAGATTACAAAAGCAATACACGATCAGTATAAAACTTTTTAGCACAAGACAAACAGATGAAAATAACAATAACCCACAACCTTGACATCCAGAGGTAATCACTAGTTAACATTTCTTTGTATACTTTTCCACATTTTTTCTATGCATATATTTATATGAATCCATTTGTATGAATTTGTATTTATATGAATACAAAGGCATATATACGAAAAACAGGATCGTGTCAGATGCACAGTTTGTAACATGCTTTTTTCACCTAATACAGTATAAACTTCTTTTCACATCAATAAGCCTGAATCTACATCCTCTCTCTAAAGGTCTGCACTGTACTCCTTTGCACAAACTGTCAGTAATGTACCGGTTCACAGAGTGAAGCTGCTTTCTTTACTGCAGTCAACAAAGCTGCAGGGAACGTTTCATTTTTGTTTTATTTTGAAGTATTGCTATACAGTATTATATAAGTTATAGGTGCATAACACAGGGATTCACGATTTTTAAAGGCTGTCCTCCACCTGTAGTTACTGTAAACGAGGGAACACTTTAGTCTGGCGATCTTTGCGCATGTGGACCATCAGTTCCTGGGGCGAATTCCTAAAGGTGGAATGGAAATGTTTATTCTGCATCAAGAATAAATAAGATTATTCCTACAGCCTACATGTTAATTAATCTCTGACATTTTAATAGTGTTTCAAGACAAAGTAATAAATGGGATAATTTTATACTTAAAAAAAAGGACAGACTTTTATATTTATTTGCGTTTTCAAATTGCCTCTCTCCAAGTTTAAACACCTGGGGCAGAGGATCACTGAATTATCTGGTGCATCAGGAGGACAGACCTTGGCCACAGGCCTCTGGGCCCCGCCAATCACGTGACAAGACGCGGCCCACAATGTTCAATTATAACACACTTGTAGTCAGATCAGGCTTGGGCTGTCAACACAAGTCTTTTCTGTTAAAACCAACAGCAATGTTTTAAGCCTCCCTCGGCCCTTAATATTCATTCTGTTCTAAAACACTGGCCTTTGAGCCACCTGTGCTCAAGGGCTAAGTGCTAACTCAAAGCCCACCAGACGGTCCCCAGACAACCTCCTTGGAGAAGCTTCCAAGAACCTAATTGGGGGCCTCCTCTTTCTCCGACTCCCCGCTCCCCAGAGCCCAGCACACACAGTGTGAAGGTGGGACCCCGCTGAAGGCTCTGTCACCCCTGAGATTTCAAAGGACAGTTGCAGCTGTATTTCTGGTTAGTTGTGCAGACCGTGTGTAAAGTTATAAAACTGTTAACTGGAAAAGCTGAGTTCGAGTTGGCTAAGAAAATTTTATCAGCAAAAATAAAAAACAGAATGAACATCATTAGTGGAAAATTTATTTAACATTCTTAAAGCTGCAAAAAAAAAAAAAAAAATCCAGACACTTTATTTCCATTGCTTTTACCCCTGTTTCCAACAGCACAGCGATGAGTGCGTCTTACAGAAAAGGTGGGACAGAGGCAGAGACAGGCAGGGGGTCTCACGCAGGCAGCGGGACGCAGGCAGCCCTGCTCTGACGCACACACAGCGCTCAGCTTGTAAGGGCAGTGTGTAATGTCCTGTTTTCTCACCTACCACCACAGTTAGTGAATTCAATACCATCAGATTTGAGGAAATAGGACTGCCGTTACAAGCAGTACAGAGAAGCTGAAACGAAGTAACACAACAAACCCCTAAACCTGTAACACTTCAGTAGCACAGTGACACCTGTAATGCACACACCAGCTGGCCCGCACCGTAACGTCTGTGACACACAGCAGCGTCGGCACTGCACAGCAGCGTGAAGGCCGCAACCTGGGGTATTTACTCTCAACCCAAGTCCGTATGGTTGTTAAAATGTTTTCTAAACCTGTGTTTTCCAAAGAAACCCGCGGGTCCTCTTGGGCCACGGCCCACCTAAACCCTGTGATGGGCAGCCCTGTCTGCTTTGAGCCCAATCGTGCATTCTGAAATAAAATCGGATACGACTCAGGAGTAAAAATTGAGTCTTCGAGCTGTGAAATGTCACGGACCTATTTCACCAGCTTTTAGGTGAGGCCATAATTTGCACCTGACGTTCTGTCCTGCTCATTCCGCTAAGACTTGAAAAAAATCTCTCCACGAGCAGGAGGATCTCTGCTCTCTGCTCTTGGTCCCCGTTCCTGTGGAAGCCGCAGCAGAGAGCTCTCACCTCCTCGCTCTCAGAACAGCCTGAGCCCCCAAGTCGCCCCAGGCCCACTACCCCCGTGCAGGGCACCAAGCCCAGGCTTGTGTGTTCATGGACCTGAGTGCAGAAGGCACGGGGCTCAGGCAGGTGCCCCAGCCACCTTCCTTGAAACTACGGTTTCTGCTCTTTGATGCATCCCCCATGCAGCCCCCTCTGAAGCAGAAAGAGGAGGGCAGTCTGGAAGGGGAGCCAGGCCAGCCCCAGCTCTGCTCCTTCTTCCGGTCACCCACACCCTGTAGGGACTTAGAGGTGGGGCTGGGGGTCCTCCCAGAGGCGGAAAAAGTGCCCCTGGCATTTCCTCCAGCTGAGATAGAGACGTCTCTGGTGGAACCCAGAAAGTAGCCCCTGAGGATCCAGGATGAGGGCAGAGGTGGGAGAGAGAAGACCCAGCCTGTCTCGCAGGAAGAAAGGCAGGTGGGGGACAGTGAGAGGCAGGATGGCAGGAGAAGCCCCGGGGGGAACAGAGGGGATGGAGCCCCTGGTCAGCTGGCGGCTGCATTCCTGGCCTTCCTGGCCTCAATTGGGGACACCTAACCTGGTATCTGGTTTCCTTTCATCCTTATCAACAGTTAGCTGTCAGCAGAAGATTAAATGGCCAGAACGTGATCTTACCACAAACAAAATGGGAATAAAATTTCCATTCTGCCTGGAACAACAGCGGCCTTGAGAAGCCACAGCTTAAACAAGAATCAGAAACCCACAAGATCACGTAAGACTCAACGCTGCCATTCACATGGCGCACGGCTCCTTTCTATCTGAATGTGCTCAATAACAAGGATTCTTACATCCGTAAGAACTAGGAAGAAAAAAAAATCATTCCACAAAGACCCATAGAGCTTTATGTACTCTATTACGTAATGCCGTGTGGATGAATTTACTACTATCCCAGGTCCGCAGAAATCCAACTGAACTTGTTTTAAACATTCACACCTCTGTTTACAGCAACCAAAGGCATCTTGTTTGGATATTCAAACACACGGCAACGGTAGGTCTATCTGGGCTCTGGGTTCCGGGAGCGGCTGCCAGAAAACCACCCACTTTCAGATAATCACGATTGTGTGATCACTGACCTAGAGCCAGACATCCTGGAATGTGAAGTCAAGTGGGCCTTAAGAAGCACCACTCTGAACAAAGCTAGTGGAGGTGATGGAATTCCAGTTGAGCTATTTCAAATCCTGAAAGATGACGCTATGAAACTGCTGTACTCAATATGCCAGCAAATTTGGAAAACTCAGCAGTGGCCACAGGACTGGAAAAGGTCAGTTTTCATTCCAATCCCCAAGAAAGGCAATGCCAAAGAATGCTCAAACTACCACACAATTACACTCATCTCACACGCTAGTAAAGCAATGCTGAAAATTCTCCAAGCCAGGCTTCAGCAATACGTGAACCGTGAACTTCCAGATGTTCAAGCTGGTTTTAGAAAAGGCAGAGGAACCAGAGATCAAATTACCAACATCTGCTGGATCATGGAAAAAGCAAGAGAGTTCCAGAAAAACATCTATTTCTGCTTTATTGACTATGCCAAAGCCTCTGACTGTGTGGATCACAATAAATTGTGGAAAATTCTGAAAGAGATGGGAATACCAGACCACCTGACATGGCCCCTGAGAAATCTGTATGCAGGTCAGGAAGTAACAGTTAGAACTGGACATGGAACAGACTGGTTCCAAATAGGAAAAGGAGTACATCAAGGCTGTATACTGTAACCCTGCTTATTTAACTTATATGCAGAGTACATCATGAGAAACGCTGGGCTGGAAGAAGCACAAGCTGGAATCAAGATTGCCGGGAGAAATATCAATAACCTCAGACATGCAGATGACACCACCCTTATGGCAGAAAGTGAAGAACTAAAGAGCCTCTTGATGAAAGTGAAAGAGGAGAGTGAAAAAATTGGCTTAAAGCTCAACATTCAGAAAACTAAGATCATGGCATCCAGCCCCATCACTTCATGGCAAATAGATGGGGAAACAGTAGAAACAGTGTCAGACTTTATTTTGGGGGGCTCCAAAATCACTGTAGATGGTGATTGCAGCCATGAAATTAAAAGACGCTTACTCCTTGGAAAGAAAGTTATGACCAACCTACACAGCATATTAAAAAGCAGAGACATCACTTTGCCAACAAAGGTCCATCTAGTCAAGGCTATGGTTTTTCCAGTCGTCGTGTATGGATGTGAGAGTTGGACCATAAAGAAAGCTGAGCACTGAAGAAGTGATGCTTTTGAACTGTGGTGTTGGAGAAGACTCTTGAGAGTCCCTTGGACTGCAAGGAGATCCAACCAGTCCATCCTAAAAGAGATCAGTCCTGACTGTTCATCGCAAGGACTGATGCTGAAGCTGAAGCTCAAATCCTTTGGCCACCTGATGCAAAAAGCTGCCTCATTTGAAAAGCCCCTGATGCTGGGAAAGATTGAAGGCGGGAGGAGAAGGGGACGGCAGAATGAGATGGTTGGATAGAATCACCGACTCAGTGGACATGAGTTTCAGTAAGCTCTAGGAGTTGGTGATGGACAGGGAGGCCTGGCGTGCTGTGATCCATGGGGTCGCAAAGAGTCAGACACCGCTGAGCGACTGAACTGAACTGCTGAACTTAGCCCTTTCTGGGTGTGGGTTCGGCCCTGGGCCTCGGAGGGCCTCCATGTGGTTCTGTTCAGCAGATATAAGGGCAGGTGGGCCCTCCGCCCAGCCCCGCTGAGCTCTGCCGCTAGCCAGCACCACTCACTCAGCACTGCCCGGGTGTGGGGGAAGTGGGGCCAGGGCACCTGAGACCCCAAGGAGCGGCAGCGACGGCAGCAGGAGCAGACTCTGGGCCTCATCCGGCCCTGGCCTGACAACTGACGTCACCACCAGTCGTCTCCCGTGGACTGTGCTGGCCGCCTGAGAACCAGCCCCTCCGTCTCCCCTCTCATTAAAGACCTAACACCCGGTGCCCCACCCACATAGAGAAAGCCAGCCGCAGATCCCAGGGGTCAGAACCCGCCTGAGACAGCAGAGGCCGCCGCCCATGGGCCAGGGGCCCCGCGCCACCCCCAGAGCAGGGCTGGGCCCCTTGCTCCCAGAGCTCCGTCTATCCCCCCATCACAACCCGTCCTCTGGGGGCGCTGCGCCTGCCTCCCCCTGTTTACTCCACCGGCTGGAGAGCCGTGCGTGTGTGTGTACGTGTGAACCACGCTTATGAGAGAGGACATGGACTCCAGGGGCGTGTGGACGGCGTTCCCGGCCGCAGAGTGACATGTGGATTTTACACGCTGGAGGCCTCGTCCTGGCCTTGAAGCCAGAATCCAGGATCTACTGAGAAGGTGGCTTTGCAGAAGGGTCCCGGGGCCAGCGCCTGGACCGTCACTTCCCAGGCCTGCATGTCTGTGCATAAAGTCTTCTCAGCACTTCACTGGCTATAGGCCTAGAGGTGGTCAACCCGTGGCTGGAATGAACATGCTTGATGCTGGGCGGGTGGTAGGCTGGGGTCTATGTCCCGACCCCCGGGTCCTCCCACGTCCCCGTCCCCCGCAGGGCCAGCGAACCCAGGGAGCTGGCAGTGGGCAGCTTGGGCCAGCACAGGACCTGCCATGGGTCCACGCGGGCTGCAGCCTTTATCCAGGTCAAGACGTGAACCAAACTGCCCTTTCCTCGGGCACTGGTGGGAAGTCACTCATCAGCCGACAAAGTGCAGAAGGCGCCTGACCCGTCTGCAGCGAGGCTGGGCCAAAAAAGAGAAAGACCAGTGCCGGCCGGCGACCACGTCCCGGCGGAGCACAGGCCTCTGTGGGGACGAGCCTCCACCGACCCCAGCCCTGACGCCCCTGCGAGGTGCGCCGGTAACGGGATGAGAGAAGCCACGCCCCCAGCCCTGCCGCCCCTGACACGTGCTCGGGTAATGGCTGAGGGAGGCCACGCCCCCAGCCCTGACGCCCCTGCCACGTGCTCAGGTAACGCCTGAGGGAGGCCACGCCCCCAGCCCTGACGCCCCTGCCACATGTTCGGGTAACCACGCCCCCAGCCCTGACTCCCCTGCCACGTGCTTGGGTAATGATTGAAGGAGGCCACGCCCCCAGCCCTGACGCCCCTGCCACGTGCTCAGGTAACGCCTGAGGGAGGCCACGCCCCCAGCCCTGACGCCCCTGCCACCTGTTCGGGTAACCACGCCCCCAGCCCTGACTCCCCTGCCACGTGCTCGGGTAACGGCTGAGGGAGGCCATGCGGCCGTCTTCAGGAAGCCGACGCCGGAGCTCGCCGAGGACGCGCACCGCACTCTCGCATCTTCACTCTTCAGCCAGCTCTTCCGAGGGCCACAACGCCCAACCGGGGCACCTCGCCGGCTCCTGACAGCCGCGGCTTTTAACGAGCCACACTGTTTAAGAGACAGAAGTGTTCAACTTTACAACGACGTTTCTTGTTAATCAATTAAGTACTTAATAAGAACGGGGCTTCGTGCTTTTGAAACCATGCTGCTGTCTAAAAAGTGGCATAGCAATTTATGAAACCAGACAATTTCAATTTAAGAACAACAACAAAAAAACGTCATATCACCTTTTGGAGCAGAAATAACAGGAAACTGCTTGTCACAGACCCAACAATTTTACAGAAAAAAATTCCTCAAATTTAAGTTTCATCCATTTCTTAATCTTTTTTTTTTAGATAGTAAAAGAATAAACATTATAGATAAACTCAAAACAGAAACTTTATCTGATCCAGTCAATCAACAGACTGTAGTTTCTGGAAGAAAATTTCTCATAAAGTGCTATAATTCCTATTATCAATGCACTTAGGAGAAAAGCATATGGCTTTCTAACACCATTAAACAAACATCATTATGAGCTACACTATTTGAGTGTACTGCCAACTAGATATAACTCTTAGTTATGAGATATTCTGTCTCATTACAGAATTACTTGTTTAATGACAAGTATCAGGTTTTCTTCTCTGGAGCAATAATCACCACTCGCTGTTCTCAACAAATACATATTAAGCAAAACATAAAGCCCAAATGAATCCTCACATTCAAGTACTTAAATTTTAATAAAGCTTACCATCACCAATTATTTAAAAGAAAAAAGAAAAAAAACCCTCCTGCCAAGGGTACATTTTCCATTAAAATTTAATCAATGCTTAGGTTTCAATAAGTCTTCCCATGACCCTGATAAGATCTTTTTCATTGATTAAAAAAAAAAAATGCTTCCAAAAAAGCAAGATAAACAGTATCAAATGTAGAATAAACTACTTAAAACAGCCCGTAAATCAGTTTGTATTTAGGAAGATGAAAAAGTTTTAGAAACGGATGGTGATGATAACTATGCAAATGTAACTTAAAGCCAATGGATTATATTATGCGCCTATTTGGAAATGGTTTAAATGGTAAATCTTATGTATATTTTACCACAATAAAAAAAAAAAACTGCCCATAAACCAACCTATGGTACATTCACTCACTAGGTCAATGCATCTTTGTAATGTTACAACCATCCTAATTTATTATGTCACATCTTCATTTTGCCATGTAATTCCCTTTTTTACACTTTTATTGGAATATACAGTTGATTTACAACATTGTGTTAGTTTCGAGGGTAAGCAAAGTGCGTCTGTTGTACATACACAGCAGCCGCTCTCTTCACATTCTTTCCCCTGCAGGTCCTTACAGAGTATTGAGTACAGCTCCTTGTGCTTTACAGCAGGTCCTGATGATTTTAAACCAAATTTAAACCTTTATCACAGGTAACATACATACTCCATGTTTTAAGTAATGGAATTTTGGGGGCGGCCACGTGGCCCTACTGTATAATGTGACCGTAACACACCATTTCTGCCACACCGCCCCCACTGTCCACCGAGGCCTGCTGCGCTGGGCTGGCCTCTGGCCTCCGTGGACCCCCAACCCTGTAATTCTGGGGCCCGGAGCCACCCCGTCCCCCCAGACCTGGACCCCAAGCCCTGTGATTCCCGGGCCCAGAGCCGCCCCGTCCCCCCAGATCTGGACCCCCAGCCCTGTGACTCCGGGGCCTGGAGCCGCCCCGTCCCCCCAGACCTGGACCCCAAGCCCTGTGATTCGGGGCCTGGAGCCACCCCGTCCCCCCAGACCCGGCTTCTGTCACCTCCCCTTCCTTCCCACTGCCCATCTCCTTCTCATCCCCAGCCCTGCCCGACACGCAGCCAGCCTACTGCGTTGCCTATTTGCCGTCTTCGCCCTCCACAGCGTCCCCTGTGCATACAGCGAGTGTCAACAACCATCTGGTGAACAGCAATGCTGAGCACCTAATGTGCAATGAGCTCGTCACACGCCTCCCCCTGCTAGAATCCGCAGGCTTGCCCCCCACCTGAGCTTCAATGTCAGAAAAACAGTGGGAAGAGCTGGACAGTATCAGACGTGAGGACACACGCAGACTCTAACCACAGGACGGTCACCCCAGCTTTCTAACACATACACTGCCTTCAGGTGCCTCCCCAAGTCAAAAAGTGCGCGGACACACCTCACGGTTATCTACGACTTTAATGGCTTATCTATTTGATCCAAATCAAAATGACTATTTCCAAACACTTCCTAAAGAGAAAAGGGAAGTTAAATCACTCCACGTGCATGCAAGTGGTCCGTCCCTTTCAGATCCTTTACCTGAAAAGGACGGACAAATCCAGGCCTGCCTTACCTTCAGATCACTTATCTCCTGCACCAATAATCGCCCCATCACTTTGTTCCAGGGAATAATAACTTTAATTCCATGATTTAAAAACTCATGTTTTCTGGGCAGGACACTGAGGCCCTCCTGAAAAATCACACAGAAATCCAGATGACGCTCCCATGGCAGAACTTCATTGTCCCTAATCCTTTGCTGAAAATAGGCTGGAGGAAATCCTCTTTTCTCTGAAGGAGGGAGATTACGTAACAGATGACCAGCCTAGCCACCTCCTTTCATGACAGCGGGGTCTGTCCGGAGCAGGTGGGAGGAACAAGGCCGGCACCCAGGGCAGGGGCAGACACACTCGGCCTGGAAATAAACTTGATCTTGAGGGGCAGATTCCATCAACTGAACAGACAGTTCAGAGAAGACAGAGGGGGCGCTCCCCCGACCCTGGGTCCTGTGACTTTGACAAGGGCCCCAGCATCAGACAGACAGGGCCAGCCCCCAGTACCAGAGGCCGGGCCAGCTCCCCGCCGTATCAGGGTCTCTTCCGACAGGGCTGTGTAACAGCCTGAGCAAGTTTTTAATGAGAACCAGGCTGCGATTACAGGGAGACCTAGGAAGGAAAGCTCCGCAGTGCTGGCTTGGGAACTCTCAGGTCACCACGAAAGCCCAGCATGCGTGGGCAGCAGGGTGACCCCACATCCTGGGCCCACAGAGAAGTCACGTCCCTGTCACCCTAGCGACAGCTTGGGGTCACCTTCCAGCCACCCCGTTCCGATTCTGCTGGAGGTGAGGAGGCTGCCCTGCACAGAGCAGGCCGACAGCACGGCCCCTAAAGCTGATCCCATTGACTCGGGGACCAGCCACTTCCCAGCCCCCTCCGCCCAATCCAGTTACATGGGGGACATCTGTCCGGTCAACGAGACAGACGCTGCGGATTTAGTCCTAACAAACCCAGACGACACTTGACACCAACCACCACTCTGCTTCCAAGCCTCCTAGCTAGTGCTAGAGTGTGCTCAGTTGCTCAGTTGCGTCCGACTCTGTGTGACCCCACGGACTGTACCCACCAGGCTCCTCCGTCCACAGGATTCTCCAGGCAAGAATACTGGAGTGGGTTGTCGTTTCCACCTCCAGGGACGAGAACATAAACCCAGGTGCAAGAATTTCACCGTCTAAAGGTGCTGAAATCACAGAGTCTGTTCTCTTATCACTGTGAAACTATGTGAAAAATCAACAGCAAAAGATATTTTAAAATAACCCACGTGTTTTCAAGTGCAGTGTGACACTTACCAAGAGCGGTCTTTGACTTAGCCACTGAAAGGCTCAATAAAGTTAGAAGACCAAAAAATCCAAGCCTCCCACAGTAAAAAGGCAAAGAGAAAGACAGGAACACACAGGCCCTTGACGGATCAGGGCTCGGACGGTGGGCACCGTGGTCTCTCAGCGCTAACAACGGCCAAAACCCGCTCCACAGCCCAGAAGAGTGACCGTTCTTGCTGCACCTCTACTCTGTTAGCCCCCCCGATTCTGGGAATGCTTCTTTTGGTTTGATAAAACAGTCAACAGTCAACGCACTTTTTCAAACTGCCTCCTTTGTGGTTCTCTACCTGTGTGAGTACTGACAATCTGAATCGCACCAAGTTGAACAGTATTCAGCCACAAATGGAACTGTGCCCCCTGAACCGCTACCCCCACCGTGCCTGTGGGCGGAGACGGGGCCTGGGGAAGCCGTGGAGATGAAACTCGGGCGTAAGGGTGGTGCTGTCCCTGACGGGACCGTGTCCTCGCAGGACGAGGGACAGAGATCATTCACTCTGCCCCCCACCCCAGGAGCAGCCGCCTGAGGCCAGGAGAAGGCAGCCGTCTGGCCTCACCGGACCCGCCTGCCAGCCCTGGGCCGCACTTGCAGCCCCAAGCCTGAGAAACCGGGCTCCGCTGTGGCCCCAGCCCCACACCAGGACAGGCACGGACCCATCACAGCTTCGTGTTTTAGATGCCGGCGCTAAACCCACCACCACCAAGGTTCACGGACCCGCCACGAGCATCTTAGAACCACCCCGGAATCGAGGCCAGCTTTTCACCCGAGGACGCCGCCTTCCTCAGCCACATTCTCAGCCTCCACGTCCTCAACGACCAGACGTGTGTTGACATGACGCGCATCTCAGGCGGGCCTCCAACCTCAGACCAGGACAGAGGCGTGGAGGAGAAAGGACACTGGGTGGGCAAAGCAAAGGCCCGCCGCCGTCCACGTGGCAGGGAGCCCCTCAGCCATGTGGATGGCAGGGTGGCCAGCTACCCCCGGGGCGCGGCCAAGAGCAGCGGGCTGGATGACCCAGGCCCCCCCGTCTGCCGTGCTCGCAGGAGTGTCCACGAGCCCCACAGAAACTCACCAGCAGCCTACGCATCTTCCTAGGCCACAGGCTCCTGGGTGCCTGCAGCCACACCCAGGCCGGCATGGGAGGGGGTCCTGGAACAGACGCAGGCCTCCCCTGGCAGGTAAGAGGGGAGGGAAACGGAAGCCAGCCTCGTGCGTCCTGATGAGGCGCCAGGAACCCCAGCCTTGCCCCGTCACAGAGCCCGCGAGGCAGGCGCAGGGTCAGCACGGCAGAAGCAAAGTGACCGGAAGTCACCAGCATCTTGCCCGAGCCACCCACCTCGGTTAACATGTTCTCGGTTAACATGTTTTACCCGCAAAACACACACAGCAGACGGTGCAGACTCCCCCGACAGCTGCGGCTAGCTGGTGCGTTGTGTCGGGGCAGACTGCGGCTGGATGACGCTGACACACAGCTGTCCCCCAGGAAAACCGGCTCCTTCCACCGCCTACGTCCAAACCTTGTCAGACACTCCCCGGGGGTGCGTGGACTCTGAAACCCACCAAGGGCAAAACAAAACCACAGAGAAACAGGAAACATCTTGCCCACAGAAGCTCAGGAGGGTGGGAGGCAGTTAAACGTTTGCAGAGCGAGAACTTGGAAATGGATCCATCTGGACGAGCTCTATCCTGAGAGGGTGACTGACAGACACCCAGACGGCAGGACGGCGGGGCACGTACGGGTGAATGTTACCAGCACAGTCCTCTCGAGAGGAGGGGGCTCGGAGGCAGTGAGTTTCCTCCGTCTCCACTTAAAAAGGTAGGGAAAGTATGTGCAGGGTTGGCTGGAAGAGGCAGCTAACAACTAAGCTGCCCACAGCGCTGCCCTGCTCTGGCCTGGCCTACGCCCAGGTGACGACGGGACAGGCAAGGGCAGGAGCGCAGAGCCCTCTCCGACTCGGCCACGGCGGGCTTCTCCGGTCCACACGCAGCATGAGTGAGCCTCCCGCCAGGGACACTGCTGGACCCGCTCCCCACCCAGCGTCAGCACACACGCACCAGGGGACGCGGGGCCCGGGCTCCGCTCCCGACGGCCAGTCATCGGGTGCTTCTAACCCACTGACCGACGGACAAAGCTTGGTTTGGGCTCAGGGGTCCACCCCAACTGGAGAAGCCTGGACCCTCGGTAGACAGGGGTCGGGAGGCAGGGCAGCCGCAGGGCAGGGCGCCAAGCCCTCCATGAAGGGCAGCCACCCGGCGCCAGACGGCCAGGTCACACCTTTGTTCAAACAGTGGGGAAATGTGGGCACTCGGGGACAATCGTGTTCAGTCGCTCAGGCGTGTCCGAATCTTTGTGACCCCAAGCACTGCAGCCGCCAGTCCTCTGTCCACAGGATTTCCCAGGCAAGGATACTGGAGTGGGTTGCCATTTCCTTCTCCACGGAGTCTCCTGTGTTATCAGGCGGAATCTTTACCCCCAGGACACAATCAGCCGCGTTTAAATGTTGGCCATAAACTCAGGCAGTTCTGAAGCCACAGAGTGTCTGATGCAACCGTATCAGAGGGCCAGTTCCCCTCCTGTTTTCAGACAAGGTTCTCAGCGTTCAGGAGACTAGCGGCACTGGGGACCCGCCCCCCCCCTCCCCCGCTGGGGACCCGCCCCCCCCCCCCCTCCCCCGCCCTGCCCAGAAAATAGAAAGCGTTTGAGCCAAAGGCTCTGCACTGTGTGCTCCAGGACCCCCAGGGGGCCAGTTAAGAATGCCCATTCACAACCAGACCCCAGCAGAGGGTCCTTTCCAGGCGGGGGTCCGAGGGGTGGATGCGAGGAAAAGAGGGGGCAAGTCCTGGGGTCCCTGTGGGCGGAGGAGCAGCCGTGAGGACAGAAAGAACCACAGACAGAGAGTGGGGGAAGCTCCCGGGGTCAGGAAGCCCCTCCAGATGCGAGGGGACCCTGGGCTGTGACCCTGGGGAGGTCACTTCCTCCCCGGGGGTTTATCAGGAGAGGGGCAGGACCACACACCTCCCTGGCCTCCTCCTCACTGTTCTGAGAAACTACCAGGGAAGGAGACTCCAAAGGTGTGAAGTGGCCTCAACAAGACTTTCAAGGCCTGTCCTTAACCCATTCAGGTCCTTGCAAGCACCTGAGCACCCAAGGGCGCATCTTCGAGGGTCTTAGCAACAACTGTGGTGAGAGGCGGAACTGACCGCTGGACAGAGGTTTACGAGCTGTCCCGGCCCCAGGGGGGGGTCTGCAGCCGCGGCCATGGGGGCACCCAGGCCTCCCAGCAGGGCGCTGACGGGGAGGACAGGGCGCCAGCCCCAAGCAAAGGGCCTGCTGACCGGCTCAGCCCCCTCTCCGCCTGGATCCACCCGCCAGACATCGTGGCTCAGAGGCCCGTAGCCTCCAGCCCCGGCACACTCGGACGGCACCCCAGGCCCTCCCTGCCTCCCAGCTGATCAGGGTGCATCAGGGAACACAAAACTACAAAGCCCAGAAGGAACTTCTGGGGCCCTCGGGCTACAGATCCTTTCTGCATCCCATGCTGCTTCTTATTTGAGGGAACACTATTTTGCCCCCATGACCTTCCCTGAAGAACCAAAGGGCAGACTCATCAGGGCAGGGAGTGGGTGCAGAGACCAGGGAGGGGCCATCAGGATATAGCCTGGGGCCAGGCCAGTGCCCTTGAGGCTCACCCACAGCAAGTTCTGAGTCCTTCTTCGGAACTAAGACCCCACCCGGGTGGGGGAAGGTCACGGGCTGAGCACAGATTCCAGAGCACCGCCCTGTCACGAGCCACCAGGCCTTAGGAAGAAAGTCAACCTCTGTGCGGCCCCCACCCCCACATTCCGCCTTTACAGTCTCTCTGAGCACCATCAAGGAGGTCAGCTTTTCTGAGCAGGAGCTGCCCCTCCCTGCTTGGCCCCACCATCAACCTTTCTTGGCTTGTCTGACCTTCACGACCTCACCTGGTGTCAGGCAGAGACCCTGTGTGTGGCTGAGGTTGGGGGTGAGGGCAGAAGGGGGACCCCCGGTGGGCCGCCTCGGGCTGAGCGCCCACGGGCTGACACACGGGCGCTGCGGGAGGAAGGAGGCAGGCCTGGGAGTCCCTGGAGGACACAGACGTGGGGACGCAGGCAGGGGTCGTGGGGTCAAGGAAGTCTGCTTTAAAAAGGGGCAACTGAAAGGCACGACGGAGTGTCACGGGGCTGGTGATGCCGCTGCAGAAGGGAGGTGTGCAGGCTCAGGGCAAAGGGGGACGGGTGGGGGCCCGGAACACAAGCTGCAGCTTTCCAGACCAGGTCACCGCCCCAAACCAGGAGGGCGCCTACAGCAGCTGCAGGGTGGGCCTCCTCCCTGGGGACCGCCGTTCACCACCAAGTTGGGGGGGCCACCACCCTCCACACCGTCCACTCGGGGAGGCCGAAGGGGACGCAGTCCCGCGGAGGAGCTGGGGCTGCCAGCGGCGTCAGACCCTTGACAGAGCACCTCCCTGGGCCGCAGGGCACCCCAGTGGCCCCCCGATCCTGACGGTGCTCCCCCCGCAAGGAAACCACATCAAGGGGGTCCCTTTCAAGCGGGAAGATGCCCATGGTCTCAGTCAAAGGCCTGAGCCAGGTCTCCACCTGCACCTGTGAGCCTCTGATGCTGAACTTTGACCTCCACAAACAACTGTGTTTTTTTTTTTTTTTTCATATACCAGAATCCAAGTAAAAGCAATCCCTTGTTCAAGCCTGTTGAATTTCTATGGATGTAAAAAATGGCTTTTTATTGATTTTCCTTGCAAATAAATAGCATTTCTGCCTGCATTTAACTTGGTTAAAAAAGCATTTGAGTCTGGGACCTGGGCATCTGCACTCTGACTGCCCCGCACGAGGGTCAGCACGTGTCCAGGCTCCAGCGCCCAGCACAGCCGTAAACAGAGGCCTCCCCACGGAGCCAGCAGCAGCTCAGGGGCTTCCAAGCCATTCCAGGCAACTGCGGACTGAGGTTGGCGTGCTCGCCCCTAGAGATTCTGCAGCAAAACCCAGTCAGCTAAACTCCCTCCCCTCCCCCAGGTTATTAAATCTGCCCTCAGGCAGGAAAGCAAGCACATCAAGATGACTTGTCCCAAACAGGCAGACAATGGGAGGAATCTAACTTAATAGCCAGGACACAGGGGTTAAATTACACATCAGGCAGTTGCTTCCAAAGGCGTGTTCCAACACTGAACATTGCAGCACAGCCCTGCTCCGCAGGCGGGGCTGGCCAGCCTCGGGGTCACCAACTTCAAGCACCCAAGGCCTCGGGCGGTTCAGGTGGCCCACTTCAGCGTCCTGGGTGCAGACTCCCGGGTCCGAAGCACAGGAGGCCCCAGGGTGTCATGAGAAGCAGCCTTAGGAAGGCAGCTCCGAGGCAGGTGGCATTTAAAGCTTTTAAAGCCAAAGCTTTTAGAGCAGCAGCGGCCAACACTGACGTCCACGGCACAAGCCATTTGGTGGTCAAAAAAACCAAGAGCAGACCCACACACATGCAGATAAGTGGTGAATTTCTTACAAGTTTCAAAGCATTCTAATACAGCCATGCTTGAGGCTCTCCAGGGACCAGCGTTTATTTTTTCCTTATACAGAAAAATCTTAATGTAACCGTTTGTTTCAAAAACAGATCTACTCTCATTAAGGAAGTTTTGCCCATCTTAAAATTAAAAGGTAAGTAATACCCCAGAAAGCAAAAATTGTGAGACAGAAATAAGCAGAAACCTGGTCAAGCAGGTATCCAGGCTAAAGTACTGAAACCAAAGTCCAGGGACACAATGACGCGAGCGGCACAGTCAGACCTCCCGGCGGTGAGGCGTGGAGAGGAAGGGCCGCGTCATTCTGCAAGTAGACGTCATGGCAGGCTTTTCACTGGCCTGCAGTCTTCAGCACCCTTGTGTCCAGATGTCCTGAGTCCCCTCTGAGCCCACACACTGCTCCAGAGCAGGACGCCCACACTGACCAGCAGGTGACCCAGGGAGGTACTTGCCCTCTCCTGGCCAGTCACCAGGGACAGAGCTTTGCTAACAGCTATCAGTGACATGGACATCATCAGATGGTCAACACTGAAATCAGATTGATTATATTCTTTGCAGCCAAAGATGGAGAAGCTCTATATAGTCAGCAAAAACAAGACCAGGAGCTGACTGTGGCTCAGACCATGAACTCCTTATTGCCAAATTCAGACTTAAATTGAAGAAGGTAGGGAAAACCACTAGACCATTCAGGTATGACCTAAATCAAATCCCTTATGATTATACAGTGGAAGTGAGAAATAGATTTAAGGGCCTAGATCTGATAGATAGAGTGCCTGATGAACTATGGAATGAGGTTCGTGACACTGTACAGGAGACAGGGATCAAGACCATCCCAGTGGAAAAGAAATGCAAAAAAGCGAAATGGCTGTCTGGGGAGGCCTTACAAATAGCTGTGAAAAGAAGAGAAGCGAAAAGCAAAAGAGAAAAGGAAAGATATAAGGATCTGAATGCAGAGTTCCAACGAATAGCAAGAAGAGATAAGAAAGCCTTCTTCAGCGATCAATGCAAAGAAATAGAGAAAAACAACAGAATGGGAAAGACTAGAGATCTCTTCAAGAAAATCAGAGATACCAAAGGAACATTTGATGCAAAGATGGGCTTGATAAAGGACACAAATGGTATGGACCTAACAGAAGCAGAAGATATTAAGAAGAGATGGCAAGAATACACAGAAGAACTGTACAAAAAAGATCTTCATGGCCTAGATAATCACGATGGTGTGATCACTGACCTAGAGCCAGACATCCTGGAATGTGAAGTCAAGTGGGCCTTAGAAAGCATCACTACGAACAAAGCTAGTGGAGGTGACGGAATTCCAGTTGAGCTATTCCAAATCCTGAAAGATGATGCTGTGAAAGTGCTGCACTCAATATACCAGCAAATTTGGAAAACTCAGCAGTGGCCACAGGACTGGAAAAGGTGTTTTAATTCCAATCCCAAAGAAAGGCAATGCCAAAGAATGCTCAAACTACCGCACAATTGCACTCATCTCACACGCTAGTAAAGTAATGCTCAAAATTCTCCAAGCCAGGCTTCAGCAATATGTGAACCGTGAACTTCCTGATGTTCAAGCTGGTTTTAGAAAAGGCAGAAGAACCAGAGATCAAATTGCCAACATCCGCTGCATCATGGAAAAAGCAAGAGAGGTCCAGAAAAACATCTATTTCTGCTTTATTGACTATGCCAAAGCTTTTGACTGTGTGGATCACAATAAACTGTGGAAAATTCTTAAAGAGATGGGAATACCAGACCACCTGATCTGCCTCTTGAGAAATTTGTATGCAGGTCAGGAAGCAACAGTTAGAACTGGACATGGAACAACAGACTGATTTCAAATAGGAAAAGGAGTACGTCAAGGCTGTATATCGTCACCCTGTTTATTTAACTTATATGCAGAGTACATCATGAGAAACACTGGGCTGGAAGAAGCACAAGCTGGAATCAAGATTGCCGGGAGAAATATCAATCACCTCAGATATGCAGATGACACCACCCTTATGGCAGAAAGTGAAGAAGAACTAACCAGCCTCTTGATGAAAGTGAAAGTGGTGAGTGAAAAAGTTGGCTTAAAGCTCAACATTCAGAAAATGAAGATCATGGCATCTGGTCCCATCACTTCATAGGAAATAGATGGGGAAACAGTGGAAACAGTGTCAGAGTTTATTTTTGGGGGCTCCAAAATCACTACAGATGGTGACTGCAGCCATGAAATTAAAAGACGCTTACTCCTTGGAAGGAAAGTTATGACCAACCTAGATAGCATATTCAAAAGCAGAGATGTTACTTTGCCAACAAAGGTTCGTCTAGTCAAGGCTACGGTTTTTCCTGTGGTCATGTATGGATGTGAGAGTTGGACTGTGAAGAAGGCTCAGCGCCGAAGAATTGATGCTTTTGAACTGTGGTGTTGGAGAAGACTCTTGAGAGTCCCTTGGACTGCAAGGAGATCCAACCAGTCCATTCTGAAGGAGATCAGCCCTGGGATTTCTTTGGAGGGAATGATGCTGAAGCTGAAACTCCAGCACTTTGGCCACCTCATGCGGAGAGTTGACTCATTGGAAAAGACTCTGATGCTGGGAGGGATTGGGGGCAGGAGGAGAAGGGGACGACAGAGTATGAGATGGCTGGATGGCATCACGGACTCGATGGACGTGAGTCTGAGTGAACTCCGGGAGTTGGTGATGGACAGGGAGGCCTGGCGTGCTGAGATTCATGGGGTCGCAAAGCGTCGGACACGACTGAGCGCCTGATCCGATCCGGTCTCATCTGATGAGTGACTCGGGCGCTGAGCACCCTCGCAGCGCCGGGCACCACCCTCTGCCCGGCCTGTGTCAGCGCAGTTAATCCTCGTGCCAATCCTCTGGATCGGGGACTCATTCTTACATGAGGAAACTGAGGCAGAGAAAGGCAAACCACCAGGCAGGCCAGGTCCAACCCAGGTGGGCGCCCGGAGACTCTGAAACTGGACGTCTCCCCTCACATCTCTTCTAAGGAGGTAACACTAGCTTTGCATCCACTTTGTTAACACTTTTTTAAAAAGCTCACGGCACAGAAGCACTTTGCCATTTCTGAGTTCAGCACATCTCTATGTGGCTTATATGCATCCAGGCTCACAACCAGTGATGCCAGCTTTGGAAATACCTGGCCTAACCTGGAACAGAATTATCTCCTTCACTCGCCTACTCTACCTCTCTGGAAGTAACCCAGAATAAAATAACCTAGCAACGGTTTCCAAGGACTCCTTTATCTTTGGCAACCCTCAGGCATCATCATGAAAAGGTTTCTGTCCTAGAAATTCTGACTCTGTGACCACAAGACTGGAACAGGATATGACTTTATTTGCACTTATAGAATAAGTCACATACAGAAATCACAAAGAAATATGAATATTCCATCCCAGTCTTTTTTCCCCTCCAGTATAAGGAAATATAATTAATTCCTACATATTGAAACATAATCCAATCATAAGCTAACAGACTGGCTGTTTCTGGAAAAAGCCAAATTAGTTTAATAACATAGACATGAGCTTAATATCATAAAAATGAATGGCTTTCTATGTGAATATGGTGAAGTAGTCAAATGATCAGATGTTTAAAAAAAGACGTGGAAGGAGAAACACAGAAATAGTAATAGTGCCCGTAACCGGGTCCCAGAGACGCCACCAAATACCGCACAGGCCGCGAGAGTCCACCGAATAGCATTCACCGGTTAGGCTTGCGGGGACACTGGATTTCTTAAGTCTAATATCACAGCAAGGGGCTTTCCTGGTGGCTCAGTGATGAAGAATCCGCCTGCAATGCAGGAGATGCAGGTTCGATCCCTGGGTGGGGAAGATCCCCTGGAGGAGGGCATGGCAACCCATTCCAGTATTCTTGCCTGGAGAATCCCAGGGACAGAGGAGCCTGGTGGGCTGCAGTTCATGGGGTCCCAAAGGGTCGGACACGACTGAGTGACACACACACACACATCACATCACAGCAAGGGGGAAATAAGCATGTAAAGGACACCAACATTTATACAGGTTGATGTGACACGAGAGAGCTGAAGACCTGAAGGACATAAAAGCACAAACATTGGAACTGTGTCCCGCCAGCTGGGAGGATGAAGGGGTCAGCAACAGGCAGGGAGGGAAGATGTATCAGGCAGAGGGCCCATGGGAGGAGGAGGAGGGGGACCGGGAGGCCTCCCGCCCTCCCTCTCTCCTGGGTAGACTGTGTCAGTGCTCCCGGGTCGGCGCTCCTCTCCATCACAAGTCTTAGAATCCGAGAACAGAAACTGACTGGGAGGTCAGCGAGCACACCCCGGGTCAGCAGGGCCTCCACGCTCCCCGCGACTGCACTGATTCGCGGCGGCGTCCACGGACGGTTTCTCTAACAGCTCTGCTGACCTGTCACGGGCACCAGCTTCTCCAGAACTCACTACTGTAGACAGGAAGGTGGCCGGGGTGCGCACTCACGTTGTCATCTGGACTCAAGAACCCCTAAGGGGACAGCGGGGCCTTTCCCACGGGAAGCCCGCCGGGCCTCTTACCAGAACCCCAGAGAAGTTCACCCCACTCAACTGGAAGGCTCACTGCCCTTCCCCAGGGGAGCTCCCCGACCCTCGAGGCCTCTTTGGTGAGTAGGCTCCGGGGAAGCACTCTTTCAACGTTCACCTTGGGTGAACAAGAAGCTCGTAAACGTGAACACTGACTAAGGGAATTCCCAGGCCAGAAGAGCTCCCACAGCCGTGCCCCCTTCTAGCGGAAACCTCGGTGCGCGCCACTTGGGCAACCTGTGACCGACCACGTGCGCGCGGGGCCGGGGGCGGGGCTGTCGGAGACCAGGCCGCTTCCTTCGGCCGGGCGCACCCCCGCCGCCCCGGGCTCCCCTCGGCTGACGCGAAACCAAACCAGCCTCCCCTCTGCCACCTCTGGTGGCGGCCACAGCCAGCGAGGACTCCGGGAAGCCCCACGGCTGGCCTCGGATCCGACTGGTAACTCTCGGAGAAAAGCTCCCAAACTTCACTTCCGAAGCCCCATGTGCTGTTACGAAACTAAGGGGCAAGGCCGCTGTCTTTTTCCGTGGGGCGGCCTCTTCCTCTGTCCGACTCCCGACTCCCGGGGCGGACCCGGCACGTGAGGCCGGGCGCGAGCATCCCACTTGAGCCCGGCCCGGCGCCCACCTAAGCTGCCGCGGCCCCAGCGGCCGCCGGGCTCCCGGGAGGCGCGCTGGCGGGTGGGCGCCCGTGCCGTCGGGGCCCGAGGTGCCAGCCCCACAGGGCCCCCTCCCCCGCGTCCTGCAGTCCCCCGGGGCCCGGTCGGCCACCCAGTCCTTCAGCGCCCCCCGGCCAGCGGCCGCGGCCCCGTCCTGTACAGCCCGTGTCCCGGCCCCGGCTCCGCGCGGGTCGCACTCACGTATCTGTTCACGAGCGTCCGCACCAGGCTGCAGCGGTCCATGGCTCCTCCGGCCGCGCCCGCCCGATCAGCGCCCCCAAGTCCGGCCACGCGCGCCCATGGGCCCGGGCCCGAGTGTGGCCGCGCGCCCCGCCCGGGTCACGGCCTGGGAGCGCCGGGCGGTGCGGGGGGCGGCCGCGGCCCCTCCGCGCTCATGCCCGGCCCGGCCCGCGGCGGCCGGCGCGGGGGTGGCGGCTCAGCAAGGTGGCCGCCTGGCGGCCGGAGCCCGCGCGCCGGGGCTGGGGCGGTGGGGAGGACGGCTGGGAGCGCCGATCGCGCCGCCGCTCTGCTGCTCCGCGCGCCTCCTCTCCGCCGCCGCGCTCGCTCCGCTCTGCTCTGCCCTCCTCCCTGCTCTGCCCTCCTCCCGGCCTCGGCCCGCCGCCCCTCTCAGCCCGGCCTCCGGCGGCCCGGTCCCGGCGCGCACGTCACGGGCGCGTGTGAGCATGCGCCCCGCGGCCCGCGCCCCCGCCCCGCTCCCGCGCCCTCACCCCGGCCCTGCCCCCTCCCGGCCCGCCCCCCGGAGCCGGTCAGCCGAGAGGACCCCGGGGCGGAGGGCGGGGACCCGCGGGCGGGGGCCGGCTCCTGTTGCTTCCGCTCCCCGCAGCGGGGGCCTGGGTGGTGGGGACTGTGCGCCCGGAGCTGGGTCTGGCCGGAAGAGTCAATCTCCCCCCAAGGCCGGAGGGCGGGTGTGAGATCGGGGCAGTCGAGGAAGGGGCTTGGGGCGGGAATGAGGGGTCGGGTCGGGCAGAAGACTAGCTAAACCGGGCCTTTGTCTCCGGGGTGCTCGCTGTTCCCCTGCGTGGCCCCTCCTGCCTGGCAGGTGAGGCGGGGCCAGCCCGTGGGGCTCCCCAGACTGTCGCAGCTCCTCAGCGTTGGAGCGAAGGTGAGCGCAGGTTCTCCCACCTGGATTCTTTCTGAAACCCCACAGGTTCCCTGACCCAGGGCCCCTAACCCCAGGATTTCAGCGTTGAGATAGTCACGGGCTCCTGCAATCCTGCGGGGGTGAGGGGTTGGGATCTGCCTTGAACCTGTCTCACCAGCCTGGCCTGTCTTGCCTCCAGTCCATCTGGTCCACCTCCTGCCTCTGCCCGCGGCTGCGCCAGGTGGTCACCAGGAGGCCCAGCCCAGAGCTCGGGGCATCCAGGCGCCGCAGGCATGCCCTCCCAGGCTGTCCCTGTAGCAGAGGAGAACCTTTCTGTGGCTCAGACACCTCAATTTCAACCCCAGGGAGTGTCTCTGTTTTCCCAACGTTTTCTCTTCTCAGCCACAGTCAGCCAGCCCTGGACTGGTGAATACAGTTCCGTTCTTACTGCCATGGGCCGCCACTTGTGAAACCAGAGTGGCCTGACTACGCCTTTGGTAGCTGGTCAGGAGTGGGGCTCCCACCTCTGGAGGAAGGTAACTGAGTGTCCCCCTGGCTGGTGTGGAAGAGAAGCTGCCAGACATGGAATTAGATAGAGAAGCCTACAAGAGCGAGAGAGACTAGTGGTCGTGGTTAAACAACCTGGATTCTGAACTGCTTTTCTTCAGTAAAATTCTCCAGTTTCTGGTCAACTGACTCACTGATTCTCCACTTTCCAACCAAATCCACTCTCTGCTGCTCTGTGTCCAGGAGGCCCATGGCCATCATTATCAGCGGATCTTCACCAGCTGGGCAGCAGCTGCAGGCTGAGCCCAAACAGAGAGGCTGGGCCTTTCCCTCCTCTGCCCACCAGCCGGGCACCAGCTGCAGGCTGAGCCCAAGCAGAGAGGCTGGGCCTTTCCCTCCTCTGCCCACCAGCCGGGCACCAGCTGCAGGCTGAGCCCAAGCAGAGAGGCTGGGCCTTTCCCTCCTCTGCCCACCAGCCGGGCACCAGCTGCAGGCTGAGCCCAAGCAGAGAGGCTGGGCCTTCCCCTCCTCTGCCCACGGGGCCCACCCTGGCCTGGCAGTGCCCATGTCCTTTGGTGACCACAGGGCTTGTCCAGCTTCCTTTTCTGTTGGATCAACTCACATTGGGCTCCAGGAACCATGCCTCCGACAGCCAGGCAGTGGTGTCAGCAAGTCCCTGGGGAGCAGCACCCCTGGCGGGTCGCGGAACTGTGACTACCCTGCAGCAGGTGGTCCTGTCGCCATGCTCTTCCCAGTCTCCTCCTGCCTCCTGCCAGGACCCCGGCTGCTGGAGTCAGATTTTGATTGGCCTACCACCTTGCAAACGGTGACATCTGTGGGGGCAGGGGGGAGTAGAAAGACAGGTAGAGATCATACAAGGCGCCGGATAAAGGCTGGGTGTCTCTCAGGAATGCCTGTGTTATTCAGTGGTCAGTGTTAATTTCATATGGGAGTAGACAGTGTGGTAGCCGCAAGCTTGCCTTCTTTGTCATTGCTGGCAGAAACCCACCATGGTCCAGGTAGCCACCACCCTCTATATGGCTGGGGTAAGCAGCTCGGCGTAAGCCAATGTCGGTAACTCCATGCCTCTTCCTGCAATTGGTTTAAAACGAGTTTAAGCCAATGGATCCTGGTGCTGGGAAGTCTCCTCACATAAAGGAGGCTCATAAAGAGGACATGCTCCTCGTTTCTTGCTTGGAGCTGTGGGTCTGGATGTGATGTCCGACACCTTGCAGCCTTCCCACATCTGTGATGTGACAGGAACGTCGTCGCAGTGGGGATAGCAGCATGGACAGATGGGAGGAGCACGGGTCCTTGGTGACACCACGGGCCACTGCACTAACATGGACTTCATGCTCTGAGAGATAGAAAATCAATATCCTTATTGAACTGGATTTTCCATTGCAGGCGGCTGATAGAATGCCAAGTCTAAACCTATGAAACAGACCAGTTAAGACTATACTAAAGTAACAGTAAGTCCAATTTTTGCTGTGAATCGGTTATTTAATGGCAACCCACTCCAGTATTCTTGCCTGGAGAATTCCATGGACAGAGGAGCCTAGCATACCACGGTCCATGGGGTCGCAAAGAGTCAGACACGACTGAGCGACTCACACAAATCAAACCACACAAACATTGGAGCTTGCGTAACAGGGAGTTGTTATTCCTCAGGTCTGTGGCTTGGGGGAAGGTTTCTCTCTTTCTTCTGTTCTTGGTTGAGATTGTTTCTGAGCCGACTTTCCTTTTTAGCTCGCCTGGGGGGAAGGACGTTCAGATGGCTTCAGTCACAAGTCTATTGTCTTAGCAGGGTGAGTAGAGAGCTGAGAGCAAGTCGGCCTCTCTCTCTGTATTGGTGGTCAGCCTGAGCTTGCGTGCAGCTGGATCCCAAGACGGTCAGGATCCCTGGCCCCTGAAAGTCTGGGCTTGGAAATCCTGGACCATCGCCTCTGCCTTGTTCTATCCGGAGAAGTTAAGTCCAAGGCCAGCCTGGATTCAAGGGGAGTGGGCAGAGCCTTGCACATAAAAAATGAGAACTTGTGAGGGTCATCTTTGGAAACAGCCTACCTTAGACATCAAACGTTGACGGAGTATGTTGCCAGTACCACGTGGGAGGTCGCAGCGAAAAGGCTGCTGGAAACTCAAGGACCTGCGCAGCTCTCCCTTCGAGTCCAAGGGGAAGGGAAGCTCCACTCTGACTGGGCCGGCTCTGCCCAGTCCTGGCCAATCAGGCACTAGGGTGCTGACGTACCCTCCGATGATTGGCCTGGGCCTGGGCCTGGGCTAAGCGCAGACCACTGGCTAACCGGTGGCTAGCGTGCTCAGCTCGGGGTCAGCAGGGCCTTGCCCTGACCCACGCGCGGTGTGGCTTCCTCGCGGCGGCGGGTGGTGTGATGACCGAGGAGGCGGCAGAACGGCGGGGAAGGTGGATCCGCAGTGACCGCGCCCCTGCCCACCTGTCCCCCACGCCTCCCTCCAGACTTCCCGGCGCCGGCGGAAGCAGGGGCTCGGATCCCGGACTCCCACGTGAAGAAGACGTGGGAGACAGGAGGAGGGGCAAGAAAGTGGGCCTCCCCGTAGGGACGTTTGAAAACAGTGATGGTACCGGGGCCTCGGGCGACAAACCTGACGCCAGCACCGATCGGGGCAAACACGGAACAGAGCAGTGAGCTTTCCACGTTGCGTTCTCGGGCGGGGCAGGAGCCGTCGTGCACGCGGGGCGTGGCGTCCAGTGAGCAGCCTTGCCTACCAGGCGCTGGGTCCCTGTCCCCCCCCCACCCCCACCCCGCCGCCTGCGACTATTTCGATGTCCTCCTCCCACCGATCCGTCCTAGAATTCTGTGGTGGAGAAACCCTTTCTCACACCTCCCACAGGCTCCCACACACCCCTCCCCAGTCCTTTTGTCTGGAATCTTCTACCCCACCCCTGTCTGTCCCACCAAGCCCTACTCACCCTTGCAGCCCACTAGGCTGTCTCCTCCCTGCACCCTCCTAGCAGCGGCAGTGAGTCCCCCCCTTGACTTCCTACCGGAACCACTTAGTTAACTTACTAACCTGTTCAAAGGGGCATTTCTAAGCCCTAGCCAGGGCCTAACCCAGGGAGTTTTTATGTATTTATTTATGGCCATGCCACACCTCTTGTAAGATCTTAGTTCCCTAACCAGGGATTGAGCCCCGGGCCCAACCACTGGACCGCCGGGGAATTCCCATCCAGGGAGTTTATAAACATATCTGCCCCTCAGGACCCCTCCTCCAGCCCAGGTAGCATGGGACCAGCCCATGGAGCACGGGATCCAGGCAGGTGTTTCTCAAAAGCTCTCAGGCGCAGCAGATGTGAGACCTGCTGGTCTAGATGTCTGTGCCTGCTGGAGCGGACAGGTGCGCAGGACTCCACCCTGCACAGCACGGTCCCTTGTAGAAGAAGCTGCTCAATAAACGGTGAGCTCGCCAAACACAGCCACGCTGCAGATTCAGCCTCTGGGCATTCATACAGCACAACAAAGGGCGGGCTCCCAGTCTGTCCAAGCACATGTGGAGGAAACAAGCAGGCCAGTCACTGGACAGATGCTCCCAACCTTGCGAGGTGAGCTGGAGGTCACCCCACCTATGAGGCTCCTCATGGGTGGTCCCCCCACGTGGGCAGAGCCATGTCTGGTTTAGTGATTCGTTACACAGGTATCCAGAAGTGGAAAGTTAAATTTCATTATCACTCTTAACCCAAAATACGTGACTGGCGTGAGAACCAGTCTCAAAGAGCAGGACAGAACTGTGTGCACAGCCCTGGCGTGAGCACTCCGTGAGCGCCCCACCAGCTCCCGGATTTCAGGTCCCATGCTGGTCTGATGGCCCATCCCGGGAGACTGTGCCGTTCTGCGTCCTTGAGGTTTTTGTCCCTTCTGTCGCTCTGAGCCCTTTCCTCCCCTGGTGTCAGATGCAGGTCAGGACAGTCCCAGACTGACCACGGTCTCCAGCCCCTTCCCGTCTGTAGTAAAATGTTCGTTGCCCAAACCCAGAGGGGCCCCATCTCATGCCTTCAGGTGGGTACTCAGGCAAGGGGGTACTTGTCCCAGAATGAGCCTGGTCAGGATTAATTTTGCTTCTCAGCTACTCATTTTCCTTTAGTTAATTTTCAGCAAGAATACATGAAAAATGGCTAAGAATCCTTTTCTCTCCTTGTTTATTCTTTCCTCCCCTCACTAAAGAGATTGATTATGTTAATCCAGTTTCCTTTCAGGGAAAAAAAGCTAAGTTCTGTGATGCTGAAAATTACCAATAAAGTCATGAAAGCAATTTCTTGTTCTCATTTATTTCAACAGAAACTAAAATTTTGCTTCTCTCCAACAAGGTGAACAGAATCACGAAGGTATCTGAAGTAGGAGCTGGACAATAATTAGAAATCAGCATTAACGTGGACCATTGCGTCTTCGCCAGAGTACGTCCTGTGGACATCACAAGACGTCACATCACAGCATCCTCTCTTTAGGGACACGTTTCAGAAGATGAGGAAGCTGCTTCTCTCGTCCATCTGCTTTTGTGGACAGGCTTCGTGTGGATTGTCCCCAGGCTTCACTCCAGTGTCTGGGGGGCTCCTGGTCCCTCACCAGCCCTTGTTTTCTGGATCCCATTTCCTGATTTCTTTCTTTTATTTGGATGGTATATACTCTCCAGTAGCCTCCTGAGGAAGGGTGCATGGAAAGTAAATGTTACAAATGTTTTCTCTGACATTACAGATAAGTTGGTATATTGTTATAGGTAGAAATTAGTCTTAAAGGTATTATAGGGAAAGGAGTGGGGGTGACATGATCTTAAATCTTTAGAATGGCAACATAATATCCAAACAACTCCTTAATCAAACTGAGGCCCATAAACCGCGTTCACAACAAAACAGATGACATGGCATTTCAGAACCCCAGATACAGGAGGGTGTACGCAGAGATGTTGCTTAGAGAAGTCCTCATGGTGCCGCATAGGTGTTGGAATTTTGCAAATTCGTTGCTAAATGAACAACTAAAAAAAAATTGAGCAAACAGCCTGTGAATATTTCTTGAAATGAGTTCTTACTCGGGGAAGCTCCTTCTAACTTTTTGTTTATTTTTGGCTTTTGGCCCTGCTGTGCAGCTGACAGGATCTTAGTTCCCTGACCAGGGACTGACTGCTGGCTCTTGGCAGTGAAGGCAGAGTCCGAACCACTGGACCACCAGGGAATTCCTGTTTCTTTTCCTCTTTTCTTCTTCTTTTTTAATTCTAATTTAAAAAACTCACTGGAGATAGCAAGTATATTTAGTTTAAACCAGTAAGTTTTCTAAAAATTGCTTCTTATTTTTAAATCTAAGCTGTATATGGAGGGAGGCTTACCAATTTTGGATAAAAATAATCGTATTTTAAAATCACACTTTTACTACGGAGGCTTTTTTTTTAATTGCAATCTAACCCTTGTACAATATAATACAAGCTACAAGCACAGTGTTATACAGGCTATAGTGGTTCGCAATTCTTAAAGGCTTTGCTCCATTTATAGCTACTATAAAATACTGGCTATATCCCCATGTTGTACAATATATCCTTGTAGCTTTTTTTATACCCAATACGTTGTACCTCTTAACCCCCTCCCGCTTCCTTCTCCCCAGTGGTGACCAGCTGTTCTTTGCATCTGTGAGCCTGTTGCTGTTGTTGTTGTTATAGTCATTATTTTGTTGCATTTTTTAGATTCCAGAAATGACCCATTTCTGGGCCAGCAGAACAGGAGGTGGAAAGATGGCAGAGCTTCTGCCGGGTGACAGCTCACGGGAAGGGGAGAGTCCTGGGCTCTGAGAGACGCTGGGGCAGCGGTGTTTTCTCTGCCTGCTTGTGGAGATTAAGAAAGTGAGCCCATGTGCAGAGCTCTTCAGCCGGAACTCAAGTGCCCTGCGCACACCCTGCTGCAGTTGGAACCAGACGTGACTTCAGGCTTCGGAGATAAAAATAAATTCTCTTTGCCCCCCACCTGGTAAAATTAGAAACTTAATTAAAATGTCATCAGGTGCAGCCACAAATTCCATGTACCCGGTTTGAAATGTTATTAATAATAATGTTCGCACTTGCATTACTTGCCATCTTCAAAGCCTTTCGTAAACAGCAGTCTTTTCCAGCTCTTGGGAGAACGTTTGCTGAGCAGGAGAGGTGACCTGGTAGCAAACGAGCCTGCAGGGCGCTGGTTCTGGCAAGAATGTTACCTTATCTATCTGGCATGTGAGTCTCCACTTTCCGGAAGAGGGCCTGACAAGAGGCTTCGGGTCTGCTCTGCAGCCTGTGGGGGTGCTGAGTGCGCTTCCTGGTCACCTGTTTGGGCTCTGATTTTCCATTGTTGGGAATTCCACACAGAGGAAGAACAGAAAAAGAAAAATTTAACTCCTTGTTGTTAGCATCCTTGAGGATTTGGAAACTGCGAGGGCAGACAGGAGCCAGATGGAGCTCTCGAACTGGAGCTGCAGAAAAAACGCGTGGGACCCTCAGAGGCACTGCCTTCCTGCTCCTGTTTTCTCTAACGCCCCCCAACATGCACGCCTGGCCCTGGCCCCCTGGCAAGCTGGGTGGGGGGGGTGGACCTCGTTCAGTGTCATCAGATGGGTGTTTGGGGCTGGTGCTCTTCCTGAAATCCGCTGTGTGAGAATCACTCGCCAGTTCTGATGACCCATGCTCAGAGCACCTGGCTCTCAGGCCCAGTGGAGCACTGAGTGGCTGCTTAGGGTTCATGTTAAACCCTATTGTTTGTGGCAATACAATTATGGAATAATTTTATTTTGTGAATTTTACTATAAGGAATTTGATCCTGTTACCCAATCATTATATTAACAATTAAATATTAGCACGGGAGCAATACATTAGGACTTTGGAATAAACAGATGCACACTACCATGTCTAAACTAGATAACACGGACCTGCTATTAAACACACGCATGTGTCTGTGCGTGTGTAATATATGTGCATCTGAATCACTGTGCTATACACTGAGACTGACAGAAGATTGTAAATCAACTTTGCTTCAATAAGTTATTTTCAATTTAAAGAAACCAAGTTAATAGTGATTAGATCTGATTGCATTTTATTGCTGAAGCCTCAGCACGTCCTTGTGGTTTTCATGGCCTCTCAGCCGTCCATCTGCACACGTCCAGCAGGGTTTCTTCCTTTCGCCCACATGGCTGTTCACCCCTGGACCACTCATCTTCCTCCCGTGTGCTGGGCAAACCTCAGTGACTTCTGAGAACAGGGCTGAGGAGCCCCCTCCACTAGGCACTGGCTCCTTCCTCCAGGAAAGAATTGTAGGACTGTTAATCCATCACGACTACATTTCGGGGCAACATTTGCCATATAGTCAAAGCTGTGGTTTTTCCAGTAGTCATGTATGGATGTGAGAGTTGGACAATAAAGAAAGCTGAGCACCGAAGAATTGATGCTTTTGAATTGTGGTGTTGGAGAAGACTCTTGAGAGTCCCTTGGACAGCAAGGAGATCAAACCAGTCAATCCTAAAGGAAATCAGTCCTGAGTATTCGTTGGAAGGACTGAAGCTGAAGTTCCAATGCTTTGGCCACCTGATGTGAAGATCTGACTCATTGGAAAAGACCCTCATGCTGGGAACGATTGAGGGTGGGAGAAGAAGGGGACAACAGAGGATGAGATGGTTGGATGGTATCACCAAACGATAGACATGAGTTTGAGCAAGTTCCGGGAGATGGTAAAGGATAGGGAGGCCTGGCATGCTGCAGTCCATGGGTCACAAAGAGTCAGACGCGACTGAGTTACTGAACAACAGCAAGAGTTGGAGAGAAATTCAAAATATTTGACA
Source organism: Bos grunniens (assembly GCF_055505025.1). Taxonomy (NCBI): domain Eukaryota; kingdom Metazoa; phylum Chordata; class Mammalia; order Artiodactyla; family Bovidae; genus Bos; species Bos grunniens. The sequence continues at coordinate 92,628,356 of NC_141176.1, read as the reverse complement.
AGCATTATGGGGTCAGCAGGGGCACCGGCCATAAAGACTGGATGGAGTGGACCAGGGTGTACTGACTACAGGCCCCAAATACGGAGCTTGCAGCCAGAACAGAACAAGAAAACTAGAGAACTGTAAATGATTGAACGTGACCTTAGAACATAAATGGATGCGATGCTGAAACAGGAGCTTTGAAAAAGAGAAGATTGGCTAATGTGGCCAAAGAATGGGATGGGCTGGAGTGGGGGAGAAAAGGAAGGGGTCACCCATGTCTGATGTGCAGCTTAGACGACATGAGTGGGTTACAATTCTGTTGTCTTTTCCTGTCATACAACTTATTGGGAATACAAACACTAATGCATTATTAACAAACTGTCAGACCCCAGAAAGCACAGATGGCTGGGATGTTAAGAACCACATGCATTAATCATGAAGCTTTTTTAATCTCCTGGTGCTCACTCGCGTAAGGACAGCACCCGTTTTTATTTTTTCTGGTGAACTTACTGGTGTGCTGTGAACACAGTGATAACTGCAGTGAGGATTGGAGACGGAACTCTTAAATTCAAACCAATTCAACAAAATAAATACAACAAACGATATTTTTATTTTAAGGATCTGTTAAATGTCTCAATAAACTTCTTTTTGGGCTTCCCTGGTGGCTCAGGTGGTAAAGAATCCGCCTGCAATGCAGGAGGCCTGGTTCTATCCCTGGGTCGGGAAGATCCCCCGGAGAAGGGAAAGGCTACGCACTCCAGTGTTCTGGCCTGGAGAGTTCCAGGGACTGTGTAGTCCATGGGGTCACAAAGAGTCCGACACGACTGAGTGACTTTCAGTTAACTTCTTTTTGTCAGAGACCAGTGAGAGGCATAAATAAATACAAAACTCATACAGTGATGAGAGAAAAGAATAATGATGATTCTGGCTGAACGGAATTCTACTTTCCTGACATAAAAGAAGCCTGAAGAGTGTACTGAATAAAGGTGAAAAGCAGCTGGATCATAAACAAAGAAGTAAATTTAAATGTCTAAATCTGATGTACTTTATAAGGACACCGAGAAGCTATTGAAAAGTGTAAAGTTTCCATTTTTTTCTGTAATGACATGAGATAGTGACTGACCGTGCATGCATGCTCAGTCGCTGAGTCCTGTCCGACTCTTTGTAAGCCTGTGGCCTGTAGCCCACCAGGCTCCTCGTCCACGGGATTTTCCAGGCAAGAATAGGCACCCACACGCACCTGGACGTCCTGGGCCTGCAGGCGGCTTCAGGTGGAGTCAGATACAGACCTGTGCTCAGCGAGTTTGTGATCAAGTCAGCAATCCCCTGGTGAAATGGAATTCCTATTTTAAGGCGGGACAAGAAAAGTTACGCCTGAGATCGTCTCTGTGCCCGTGCAGGCCGCCTCTCTGCGCCCATGCTGTGCGGTGTGCGCCAGCCTCGGGCACCAGCCCGAGCTCCTCAGTGGCGGGCATGCCTGCTCCGCTGCACAGCTTTTGTCTTTGTCCGGACACTCACGGCGCAGATTCGTAAAGGGGTGGCCCTCTTTCCCAGCTCTGAAGGGGGTGCTGGTGACGCTCTTTGAGTGTTTGCCTGGACTGCGTATCTGCAGTGAGCTTTGTGTGAATTATCAACGTCGTCTTGATGTATGGTCCTTTGTCTCTGTGGTGTGTGTGACGGTGCCTTTGACTTCTAACCGCTACTACGATGTTGTGTACTCGTGATAGAGACGGGCACCCGTTCCCGTCTGGGGCTTCCCTGGTGGCTCAGCGGGTAAAGTGTCTGCCTGCCGTGCGGGAGACCTGGGTTCCATCAAAGGGTTGGGAAGACCCCCTGGCGAAGGGAATGGCCACCCACGCCAGTGTTCTGGCCTGGAGAATCCCATGGACGGAGGAGCCGGGTAGGCTACAGTCTGTGGGGTCACGAAGGGTCAGACACGACTGAGCGACCTCGCTTCTCGTCTGTGAGCTCAGAGGGGAAGCAATCCTTGGGGCTTCTGCTTCCGGGTTATAATTCCCAGTTTTGCACAGATACACAGTTTCCTTTGCGCTTCTTAGTCAGTCATTCACTGAACTTTACCCAGCCCACCTGATCTTCAAGGCAAACGCACGGCGAGACCCTTGGTTAAAGGTTCTGAGGGAAAGGGATAGGGTGAGGATTACTGTCTTATTGTCAACCCAGCCTGGAAGGGGGCCCCGAGGACAGTGCTGTGAGAGCTGAGGTCCTGAAGGGTGAATTCTGCTCATTATAAGCTAATTAGGGGAAAGGAGAGGGCAGGAGTTTGGAATCACTCATGAGGTAGACAGAGAAGGCAATGGCACCTACTCCAGTACTCTTGCCTGGAAAATCCCATGGACGGAGGAGGCCGCAGTCCATGAGGTCACTAAGAGTTGGACACGACTGAGCGACTTCACTTTGACTTTTCACTTTCATGCATTGGAGAAAGAAATGGCAATCCACTCTAGTATTCTTGCCTGGAGAATCCCAGGGACGGAAGAGCCTGGTGGGCTGCTGTCTATGGGGTCGCACAGAGTCGGACACGACTGAAGCGACTTAGCAGCAGCAGCAGCAGCAGCAGCAGCATGAGGTAGAATGACTTGGAGAAAAGCAGAAATAACCTAAGTGCTAAGTCACTTCAGTCAAGTCTGATTCTTTGCGACCTCACAGACCGTAGCCCACCAGGGTCCTCTGTCCATGGGATTCTCCAGGCAACAATACTGAGCTGGGTTGCCATGCCCTACTCCAAGGGATTTTTCCTGACCCAGGGATCAAACTTGCAGCTCCTGAATTACAGGAGAATTCTTTACTGACGAGCCACTGGGGATGCCCAGAAATAAGAAGGATCTTTACAAAGGTGTTTGCTGTCAGTAGTTAATACCAAGTTTTCTCTTAACAAGATCAGTAAATAGGTCCACAAGACATCCTCAAATAGACGTGGGGCAGATAAAAAGCGGTGGATTTTGACTGGTGTAAGGTCACCCACTAGCCTTAGACCCTAATAATTAGACTCTCGCTTAGGGCAGCTCAGAAAGCACAAGGGAATGGGGTTCCTTCCAAACATCCTTTTTCCCTTTTAGATATATAGGTATCTGAAATTTCTAGGAATATTTATCACTGCTTAAAAAAAAAAAAACTTCCAATATTACAACAATTAACATTTTAAAAAATTTTTATTATGCAAAATTTTGTAATATACATAAAATTAGAGGAAAATGTATCCATCAGTCAATTTCAACAACTATCGACTCACACTCAATCTTTTTCCTTTTGTGCCTGCACTCATCCCATCCCCATATAGATTCAGACACAGAGATAATTTTGCTTCTTCCTCCAATAAGGGTAACGTTTATCCTTTAATTTCTTTTTTCTCCCTCCACACCCCCAGCCCCAAACGCCTTATGAGAACCTCCACGACGCTGTTGAATACACGTGGTGAAACTGGACACGCTTGTCTTGTTCTTGGTCTCAGAAGGAACGTTCTCAAACTCTTACAACTGAGGATGACGTTAACTCTGAGGTTTTCGTTGGTGGCCTTTATCAGATTGAAGAAGTTCCCTTCCATTCCCAATTTGGTGAGTTTTGGGGTTTTTTTAAATTGTGAAAGAGTGTTGCTTTTTCTGTGTCAGCTGAGATGAAATGAAGTGAAGTGAAAGTCGCTCAGTCGTGTCTGACTCTTTGCGACCCCATGAATCGCAGCACGCCAGGCCTCCCTGTCCATCACCAACTCTCGGAGTTCACTCAGACTCACATCCATCAAGTCAGTGATGCCATCCAGCCATCTCATCCTCTGTCGTCCCCTTCTCCTCCTGCCCCCAATCCCTCCCAGCATCAGAGTCTTTTCCAATGAGTCAACTCTTCATATGAGGTGGCCAAAGTACTGGAGTTTCAGCTTTAGCATCATTCCTTCCAAAGAAATCCCAGGGCTGATCTCCTTCAGAATGGACTGGTTGGATCTCCTTGCAGTCCAAGGGACTCTCAAGAGTCTTCTCCAACACCACAGTTCAAAAGCATCAATTCTTCGGTGCTCAGCCTTCTTCACAGTCCAACTCTCACTATATAGTCCATGCAATTCTCCAGGCCAGAATACTGGAGTGGGTGGCCTTTCCCTTCTCCAGGGAATCTTCCCAACCCAGGGATAGAATCCAGGCCTCCTGCATGGCAGGCAGATTCTTTACCAGCTGAGCCACCAGGGAAGCCCCAGCTGAGATGACCATTTGGTCTTTCTTTTGAATAAAAGAAAAGCGACCTGTGATGTGATTGATTTTTGCACGAGGAATGACGTTTGTATTCTTGAGAGAAATACCGCTTGGTCACAGTGTTCAGTCTTTTTATATGTTGCTAGGTTCATTTTTTTTTTTACTTTTAAAATAATATTTCAAATCCTGAAAGATGATGCTGTGAAAGTGCTGCACTCAATATGCTAGCAAATTTGGAAAACTCAGCAGTGGCCATAGGACTGGAAAAGGTCAGTTTTCATTCCAATCCCAAAGAAAGGCAACACTCATCTCACACGCTAGTAAAGTAATGCTTAGAATTCTCCAAGCCAGGCTTCAGCAATACATGAATCGTGAACTTCCAGATGTTCAAGCTGGTTTTAGAAAAGGCAGAGGAACCAGAGATCAAATTACCAACATCTGCTGGATCATGGAAAAAGCAAGAGAGTTCCAGAAAAACATCTATTTCTGCTTTATTGACTATGCCAAAGCCTCTGACTGTGTGGATCACAATAAATTGTGGAAAATTCTGAAAGAGATGGGAATACCAGACCATCTGACCTGCCTCTTGAGAAATCTGTATGCAGGTCAGGAAGCAACAGTTAGAACTGGACATGGAACAACAGACTGGTTCCAAACAGGAAAAGGAGTAGGTCAAGGCTGTATATTGTCACCCTGCTTATTTAACTTATATGCAGAGTACATCATGAGAAACGCTGGACTGGAAGAAACACAAGCTGGAATTAAGATTGCCGGGAGAAATATCAATAACCTCAGATATGCAGATGACACCACCCTGATGGCAGAAAGTGAAGAGGAACTCAAAAGCCTCTTGATGAAAGTGAAAGAGGAGAGTGAAAAAGTTGGCTTAAAGCTCAACATTCAGAAAACGAAGATCATGGCATCTGGTCCCATCACTTCATGGCAAATAGATGGGGAAACAGTGGAAACAGTGTCAGACTTTATTTTGGGGGGCTCCAAAATCACTGTAGATGGTGACTGCAGCCATGAAATTAAAAACTCCTTGGAAGGAAAGTTATGACCAACCTAGATAGCATATTCAAAAGCAGAGATATTACTTTGCCAACAAAGGTTCGTCTGGTCAAGGCTACGGTTTTTCCTGTGGTCATGTATAGATGTGAGATTTGGACTGTGAAGAAGGCTGAGCGCTGAAGAATTGATGCTTTTGAACTGTGGTGTTGGAGAAGACTCTTGAGAGTGCCTTGGACTGCAAGGAGATCCAACCAGTCCATTCTGAAGGAGATCAGCCCTGGGATTTCTTTGGAAGGAATGATGCTAAAGCTGAAACTCCAGTACTTTGGCCACCTCATATGAAGAGTTGACTCATTGGAAAAGACTCTGATGCTGGGAGGGATTGGGGGCAGGAGGAGAAGGAGACAACAGAGGATGAGATGGCTGGATGGCATCACTGACTTGATGGACGTGAGTCTGAGTGAACTCCGGGAGTTGGTGATGGACAGGGAGGCCTGGCGTGCTGCGATTCATGGGGTCGCAAAGAGTCGGACACGACTGAGCAACTAAACTGAACTGAGGTTCGCTTTGCTGGTATTTTGTTGAAGATTTTTGTATTTATGCTCACAGAGGATGTTGGTCCGTAGCTTCTTTTTTCCCTGTGATCAGTCTTAGTGGTTTTGGTTTCAGGTTAACACTGGCCTGGTGGAGTGAGTGAGGAAGAGTCTCTTTTCTCTTCCTTAGGAAGAATCTGTGAAGGACTGGTATTGATCCTTCCTTCAAGTTTGGTAGAATTCACAGTGAATCCTTCTGAGTTGGGACTTTCCTTTGTGGAAAAGGTTTAACTACTAATTAAATCTCTTTGCTTAAAGTCTATTCAGACTTTCTATAACTTCATGAATTATTTCCAGTGGTTTCTGTTTTTCTAGGAATTTGTTCATTTCAGCTAAGTTATCCAATTTTTTTGTCAGAAAAGTGCATTTTTACCTCACTTCTACTTTTATTCACTTCTAAACAGTGGAAAGCCGCTTCCTGTTTCCTGAGGCCCCAGGCTGGCTCTCCTCTCCCAGACCCGCCCCCCACCCCCGGCTCTGCCTGGGTGTCCCCTGCTGCCGCCCCGAGGGCCTTCAGCTCTGCCCTGGGCGGGTCCGTGCTCCTTCAGACGTGGCTGTGTCACGAGGCACCGCCTGGACTCTGGAAGCTGCAGACGCCCGGAGCCGGGCCGTGCCTTTTGGTGGGGCTCACGGCCACTGCAGGCCTGTTGTCAGGGCCTCCTGCCTTCCCCTGGGTCTTAACCTCAGACAGGGACACCCCCCGGGCTTCCTGGCTCGTGGTGGTTCATCCTCCCTCGCTCAAGTTCAGGGCTGCGGGACGCCCTTGTCGCTTGGTTTTGCTGTGGACGTCGTTGTGGGCTGGGGAGGCCCTCAGCTTCCTTCTTGTAAAATGACGTGAACACACCCAAAAAAGGCTGTGCAATGCGCCCCAGCAATGGCATTTCACAAGCTCCCGCCTTAATGTGGAAGTCCTAGAGCTGAACTGTGGCGTAGTTATGCTGCCTGTTTCATTTATTTATTTTTTAAAAGAGGAATATTTTTAATGATAAAAGGTACATTCACAAAGAAGGCAGACATCATAAACCATTTGATGCCCAGCAACAAAGAAGCAAAGATACATAAAACAAAAATCAGAGAAAACACAGGGAAAAGAAAAGAATGTGTGACCGCAGTGAGACACGCTGACATTTCTCTGATAATATTTTATCAAGTGTCTGCTTCAGTCATGAGTAAAATTCGTGGGGAGGTATCTTGAGTACTCAAACCCTGTATACGTACGGATGAAGTTTAAAATTTAAAAATAGTGATAAAATCATGAAACTCAGAACACTGGGCAGCACGCGTTTTCCTGGCTCGCAGGCCGTTCTGTGTCATCTGAGAGAACAGTAATTGTGTTTCTGCTTAGGCTCAGAATCCGTAAAGGAGAGCTTGAATTTTAAAATTGGAACCATAAATATTTAACTCTGACAAATTGTCCAGTCATTTTTTTAATCATCAAAGTAAATCAATTAAATTTGCATTGCATGAGCTAGTGATGACCTTTCTCCAGTAAGTTTTGTTTATATTGACTACCTGACTGGTTATGATAAATTGTTCCCCCAGTTTCCTAAGGAACTGAAATCACATTTTAATCTTCATTATGATGGTATTGATCAAGCCTGAAATTGAGCATCAAATTCAAAAGGGCTCATGTACACTTTGGTGCTGTTGACAAGATGTTCCCATGGGTTGAGAAAATCCTAAAAAGTAGCCAAACCCACACCCTATAGGTCAAGCAATATTAGCTAAACTCATACACAAAACAACCAGCGATCTTTTTCTGTTTGTTTTTGAAACGGCTTATATTTTATTTTATTTTTAACACCAAAAACATTTTGTATTGGAGTGTAGCCGGGTAACAGTGCTGTGGAAGTTTCAGGTCAACAGTGAGGAGCCTCAGTCATGCGTCCACGTGTATCCATTCTCCCATATACGTAAACCCGCTCCCATCCAGGCCAGCACGTAACACTGAGCAGAGTTCCCTGTGTATGCAGTTCGTTGGTTATGCATTTTAAATACCGCAGGGTGTACACGACCTTCCCAAAGTCCCTAACTATCCTCCCCCTTGAGTGGGGTAACGGAAGAAACGTGAGCAATCTTCCTGGTCAATGTTCTTCAAGTGAGGAGGACATTCTCATGGTTGATGTGATAATATCCGACCCTGCTCTGAGCAGGCAAGTTAAGCTCTGTGGAGTACACACACTTTCAAAAAGAAACTCAGTAAATGCACCAAACAGAGACCACAGGAGGTGGTTATACATCTGCCCTTTGCAGGAGCCGGGCCCACTCCATCCCCCGGGGGCTCCTGATGAGACCTGCAGACAGGCTGGCCCCTCGTGGCTGGTGGGGCGCGAGCTTCGTCAGCCAGGGTGTGGGGCACGGGGAGCTGCTGAACACACCCCAGCCCTCGGGCAGCCCGCAGCGAGCGGCTGCTGGGTCTGGAGTGACAGCACTGCCGCCCCACCCTCGGTCACGCTGGGCTGGGTGGGCAGCAGCTCAGCGCCCTGAGGATTTCCTCTCCTTACCCCGTTTCAAGGCCAATGGCAGCCTCGAAGTTCAGGGCAGCATTATGGACCCTTATAGCCCTTACCACGCGGGGTCTTGTCAAGTTTAAGTCTGGAATTATTGTGGTTGTTCGGTCGCTCAGTCGTGTCCACTCTGTGACCCCGTGGACTGCAGCGCACCAGGCCACCCTGTTCATCACCAGCTCCCGGAGCTCGCCCACACTCATGTCCATGAGTCGGCGATGCCATCCAGCCATCTCATCCTCTGTCGTCCCCTTCGCCTCCCGCCCCTCGCCTCTTGAATCACCTGGAACCAACTGTAAGAAAACCAACAGGATTTAATCTTTTAGAAAGAGATGGCTCACATCAGTTCATCTGTTTCCCCCCCACTGAAGCGGTGGTCCCTCCCAGGCTCTCCCAGGTGTGCCCTGGACTCTGCGGGGCAGCCTTGGTGGTCTTCATAACTGATGTCCTGGGGGCACCTTCAGTGTCCCTGCGGACACCCCCATTACCCGGGAGCCCGAGTGTCCGGTGCGGCTTTGACAGGTGGACCGCACGCTTGCCGTTCAGACGCTGCAGGCGCCTGCGCCTCCGCTTCGCCGCCGCGCCTCTTCTTTCTGAAGCGGTCATTTTTCACCTTCCAAACCTCGAGACTGATACATGGAAGTGAACGAGGCTCTGGCTGCTCTATTTGAGCGTTTTATGTTTCACCCTGTGATCACCCTTGAGAATTTACATTCGCAGATCTGCACTATTTCATCATAACCCTCTTGGTTTCTCCCGTATGTCTCCTTGAGTAGGAATTTGGGTGCGCAGAGACTCTCCTAGACTGCGTGAGGTGTTCGCACTGGGTGTGAATTCGCTGCATCTCAGGACGACGCAGGTGTTGGCCTGCGGGTCCATCGTCAGCGCGGTGTCCTGCCTGGAGGGCGGCCTCTGGGGGTGCTGCAGGCTGAGGCGGGGGCAAAAGCGGAGACAGATTCAGCACAACTCTCCACCATTGTCTTCTATCCCTGTCACATGTGCGCAGTCACTTTTAGACAAAATATCAGGGGAGTAGAATACCGTGTTCTCTCTTATGTCCAGGCGTAAAGTCCGTTATCTCCCACTAGGGAGTCTTGTCCCACGCGGGGTCTCCGTATTTCTGCCCCGTGCTGGAGGATCCACACACACACACGCAGAGTATGTGTTACATTATGAGGGTCACCCACCTTTCTTGGCTGTAGGTGTCAAATTTCCACTTTATTTCCTGTAACTGACTCTAAGCACCTTCCATCAAGCTACCTGAAGAAAAACCACTAATTGAGGGGAAAGAAAGCCTGAAAGCTGATCCTTTTTAACTCTATTCTCTCAAAAGCCAACGTTAAAAAAGACAACCCTAAACACACCGGCACTTGCGGGTGTGACTCTGAAGTTGCTCGTCAGGGCCCTAAATTATTTAAGACATGAAATTAAAGCTTCACCCAGGAGCCCGGAGTCCTGATCCATCAACAGGGGGGCTTCGCCGGTGCTTGAGCCCCACTAATGCATCTGCCAAGGAGCACTTGAGCTCAAAGAGCCCCAAGACAGCCCGGGCAGCTGAGAGCCCTCCACCACAGGCTTCTGCTGGGACGCCTGGGGACACATGCTCTCCGCCCTGGCACAGCACTGAGGGCCGGGCCAGGCAGGAGGGCCGCCTGGAGGAGCCACAGGAGTCAGTCCAGGCTCCGGGGGGCTTGAGGGTCACAGGGTGGGAACCCTGGGGTCCCTGGGCTGGAAGGGGGTCCATCTCAGGGAGCCCCTCGGTGCAGGGCCTGTGGAGATGGTGCCCCCAGGGCTCCACATCATCAGCAGCCCCACCACCAAACTCGAGGCCCTCCCCTCTCCATCTGCCGTGAGCAGCAACACGGAGCCTCCCTCCCCGCCCTCCCCGCCAGGATGAGGGCCTGGGGTCTCAGTCTCTCCCCACAGAGGATCAGGGCCTGGGGTCTCAGTTCCCCAGCGCCCCCCCCCACCCCTGAGGATGAGGGTCTGGGGTCTCAGTCGCTTACCACTCCCCCCCAGGATGAGGGCCTGGGGTCTCAGTCTCTCCCCGGCCTAGGATGAGGGCCTGGGGTCTCATTCTTGCCCCCGCCCAGGATGAGGGCCTGGGGTCTCAGTCGCTTACCACCCCGCCCCAGGATGAGGGCCTGGGGTCTCAGTCTCAGACAAGACTTTGGAGGAGAACGTGCCCAGGCCGCGTCCCCAGGCCCCCTCCTCTGTGATGCAGAGGCTGTGGTACCCCAGCGCCCAGTGGTTCTGCGGCGGTTACAGGAAATAGTCCAGGACAGGAGATGCTCGGCGCACAGTAGGTCCTCCACAGATGCTGCCCGCAACCTCACAGATGAGCCAGGAGGCCTCAGGCCCGCGCCCCGTCGGCAGTGCGGACGCATTTGCTGACCATGACCTAAGCCGGCAGAGGGCAGACAGCGTCCTCTGGTGGGGGCGGGGGTGTCCACGGCTCCAGGGAGCGGCCCCCTCTGCCTGACCAGAGCCTGGAGAGGGTCCCGGCTCACCGCATGCCCCGGGCTGCCACCGCACAACAGCCCACCCCCAGCCCCCAGCTGTGGCCCCTCCTCGGGCTGAGCTGAAGTCTGAGTCTCTGCATCATTTCAGCTCCAACAAATAAAAGCGGACGACTGTTCTCTAATGAATCAACAGACACAGGATTCACCGAGGACGCACTCGGTAGGGAAACAAAGATGTTATTCCCACTCACCGCCCCCACCCCTGCGCCAGCCCAGACACTGACTCTTGGGTCCATCGGAGGGTAATTTACTACCACATGCTATTCAGTTCAGTTCAGTTCAGTCGCTCAGTCGTGTCCGACTCTTTGCGACCCCATTAATCGCAGCACGCCAGGCCTCCCTGTCCATCACCAACTCCCGGAGTTCACCCAGACTCACGTCCATCGAGTCAGTGATGTCATCCAGCCATCTCATCCTCTGTCATCCCCTTCTCCTCCTGCCCCTCCCAGCATCAGAGTCTTTTCCAATGAGTCAACTCTTCACATGAGGTGGCCAAAGTACTGGAGTTTCAGCTTTAGCATCACTTCTTCCAAAGAAATCCCAGGGCTGATCTCCTTCAGAATGGACTGGTTGGATCTCCTTGCAGTCCAAGGGACTCTCAAGAGTCTTCTCCAACACCACAGTTCAAAAAGCATCAATTCTTCGGTGCTCAGCCTTCTTCACAGTCCAAATCTCACATCCATACATGACCACAGAAAAAAACCATAGCCTTGACTGGACAGACCTTTGTTGGCAAAGTAATGTCTCTGCTTTTGAATATGCTGTGTAAGTTGGTCATAACTTTCCTTCCAAGGAGTAAGAGTCTTTTAATTTCATGGCTGCAGTCACGATCTGCAGTGATTTTGGAGCCCAAAAAAATAGTCTGACACTGTTTCCGCTGTTTCCCCATCTATTTGCCATGAAGTGATGGGACCAGATGCCATGATCTTCGTTTTCTGAATGTTGAGCTTTAAGCCAACTTTTTCACCCTCCACTTTCACTTTCATCAAGAGGCTTTTGAGTTCCTCTTCACTTTCTGCCATAAGGGTGGTGTCATCTGCATATCTGAGGTTATTGATATTTCTCCCGGCAATCTTAATTCCAGCTTGTGTTTCTTCCAGTCCAGAGTTTCTCATGATGTACTCTGCATATAAGTTAAATAAGCAGGGTGATAATATACAGCCTTGACGTACTCCTTTTCCTATTTGAAACCAGTCTGTTGTTCCATGTCCAGTTCTAACTGTTGCTTCCTGACCTGCATACAAATTTCTCAAGAGGCAGATCAGGTGGTCTGGTATTCCCATCTCTTTAAGAATTTTCCACAGTTTATTGTGATCCACAGTCAAAGGCTTTGGCATAGTCAATAAAGCAGAAATAGATGTTTTTCTGGAACTCTCTTGCTTTTTCCATGATGCAGCGGATGTTGGCAATTTGATCTCTGGTTCCTCTGCCTTTTCTAAAACCAGCTTGAACATCAGGAAGTTCACGGTTCACATATTGCTGAAGCCTGGCTTGGAGAATTTTGAGCATTACTTTACTAGCGTGTGAGATGAGTGCAATTGTGCAGTAGTTTGAGCATTCTTTGGGATTGCCTTTCTTTGGGATTGGAATTAAAACACCTTTTCCAGTCCTGTGGCTACTGTAGAAAAACCTGCTTTCAGGAAAGCCATGAAATAAGTCTATGACTTTTTTTTCCAGGAGTCGAAACAGTACGGGATACTACCCCGTATCTCCAAGGTCAAACCTTGAGAGCAGTGAGGCCGGCCTTGTGTTTGCACCGAGTTCTGATGGCTCAGTTCCTTGTCTGAATGATCTCAGACACCCTGCGGGGCAGACTGAGATGCCTCTATCTCCGTGCTGGGAGAATCAAAGCTCGGGGGGTCAGGGGGCCCCAGGACCCACCCAGCCAGACGGGAGCCTGGTCAAGATTCACTGGGTCCCCTCCGTCCCCACCACGTGGGCCAGAGGGCAGTTTCGGGCAGGCACCAGAGAAGGGACCTGGAAGGGTCTTCTCTCCATGAGGGGCAGACGGTGGCTGCCAGCAGATCGGCAGCTCTGAACATGTGGCATTGAGCGACTAAGCACTGGGTGGCTGAAGTGACTGTGGCAAAGCTATTTGCACGCTTGAGTTTTTCCACATCCAGGTAAGGGTGTGGATTTTTGTGAGCGATGTTTAAGGAGATAGGTTAGAAAATCGTGTGTGATACCTGACATGCATGATAGGCTTAAACCGGGGGTCTGAGGATGGGATTCTGTTTCGTGCTCAGAGGATGGTGATACGTCTCTGCAAGCTGCTCTCGTCGCCTGCGCCCGGGGGTCACTCCAGGTCTAGGTCGTAGCGACCCACACATAGCCCTTCGAAAACGAAGAGGGGATAAATATGCATCAGACAGTCCCGTTCTGTTTCCCCTAATTGGCTGTCCAAGCTTAGCATTTTTTTCTCACAATTCAAGCTGGAAAGCTATTCAGTTGCATTCGGTCTCACTTATGAAACACTTCATTCACTTTGGCTCCATTCTTTTCTATATTAATGAAAAAATCCTTTTCATCCTGGTAAGCTTGGGGGTAAAAGTCTTCCGTGGCGTGCATGCTTGAGCTGACTTGTGCAGTGCACAGCCCTGGGCGCTCGCCATGCAGCAGACTGAGCTAGCGAGTCCCTGGAGGGGGCTCGGGTCGGTCCTTCTGCTTTAGCAGAGGTATGCTTACTTTCAGGCCTTGAGAGCTCTCTTCTCCCCTTCCTCTCAGGGAAATTGCATACATTTCCCCGAGACTGCAAACATCACTGAAGAGCAGGAAGGTGGGAAACAGGAAAGCGGCCTGTCCTGTGGAGGAAAGCAGAGGTGCCACCAAGCAGCCCTCGCCGGTGCCTGAGCGGCGGGGCTGGTGGAGGTGGAGCAGCGCCCCCCATCCCGGGCTGGGGCAGACGCGGGCCCAGAGGGCGGCCCTGCCTTCCCGGGCTGGGAGGGGACACCAGCTGCCGCCCTTCTCTGCATCCGGATCACCACTGTCCTCTCGCTGCGCCAGGGGTGGGACAGCCTGAGGTGCACGAGGGCCCCGCCGGTTCCCAGGGGCGCTGGGTCCTCGGGGGGACTCACTGCAGGGCAATCTTCAGGTCCTCCCCTGGGGGTCCTGAGGCCACACCAGCTTCGAGAGCTGCCCCTGGGAGCTGCAGGGGGGAGGCTCCCCTTCCACTCCACCTGTATTTTCTGTGTGTCTGCCAGGGGCCGGGTACCGATCCCGGGTCCCCCTGAGACGACCCCCATGGACTCACACTCAGCATCTCGAGGTGTGGGTTGAGGCCAAGACAGAGGGAGGCCTTGGGGATAAACCAGGTGGGAACCTTCCAGAAAGCCGGCCGACAGACAGGTTCCTGGCTGCCCGGTGCTCTCCTGCCAGAGGCTGTGGAGCCATAAAGAGATGGCCCAGCCTCCTCATTTCGATCCCGGGCGGGCGGCCTCGGCCTGCAGCGGCGTGGAGGGGGGCTTGGGTTCCCAGCCAGGGACTGAGGCCGGGTCCCAGCAGTGAGCACCAGATCCTAGCCATTAGGCCCGGGGTCAGTGACAAGGCACTGCCTTCAGCTTTGCAGAAAAGAATTCCCACAAAGACGGAAAGCAGTTAAGTAAGTAAAATGTTTGTTAAGAGGAGAAAGAGTGCAGTAAGCGTGGAGAGACACGTGGGGGACTCAGGGAGGCACTCAGGGGCACTGAGTGGGCCCTCGTCCTGATCTGAATTACTTCACGGGACCTTTCTTCCGCGTTTCCTGTGGCCAGTCATTTTGATTTGCCTGGTTCACAGTCCACACTTGGTCTGTCTCAGGATCCTCCCACGTGTGCCCGCATCTCTTAGACAAGGTGGTTTTACCGCAGAGGCTTCTGGGTAGAACACCCCTTAACATGACCCCCCTTTTGTCTCCAGGAAGTCTTTCTGCACACGTCTGGTCCGGGAGGTCTACTGACTTCAGAAATCAGACAGGTGGTCTGGCAGGGCCCAGCCTCCTCCCTTAATTGTCCTGCTGTTCTTGGAGTTTGGTCAACAGGGAAAAGAACTTGCAATTGCTTTGCCCCGGGGGCTGGGCCTCCTGCCTCGGTTTTGGAAAGGCTCCCAGCCCTGCCCCCGGGCGGCTGATGGTGGAGACAGCGGGCCGGCCCTTTCTGCCAGAGCCCGGGGCGGGCTATGCCTCTTCCCTTCCGAGGGGCCCAGAGAACAGGACTCACAGGACTGAATGCACTGGAACCCAGACTCGAGGAGTTTAAGGGTGAAGAAGGCGGGCAGTTCTCTTGGCCTAATCAGAGGCCCTCGGACAGGCCCGCTGATGTCTGCTCTGAAGCCTCCACCAGGGCTCCGCTCCAGGGGGGCGTCTGCGGCCCACCCCCCTCCACATGCCTCTGGGCGGCCTGGGTCCCTCCTTGGCTTCAGGCGCCCCCCAGCGGGAGGGTCAGGCCCCCAGGACAGTCGTCCAGCCCTCCTCTGTCCTGAGAGCCTCTGTGGGGACAGGCTCAGCCTCAGATTCTGCCCATAAACGGCCCCTTCTTCCCGAGACCCCCCGCCCCAAGTCCCCATCTGGGCAAATGGGGCCGGGAGGGGCGGGGTTGGTGTCGTGGGAGAGGCTGAAAAATATCTATTGACCACTTTTTTGTTGTACGTTTGTGTTTTTAAGAATGAACAATCATATGGACAGGCATTAGGTGGAAGTAGAAGACTCGTTTCCCGAAGCCCTGGATCCCGCGCCCAGGTGTGCGCGCGCACGCACACACGTAGACGTGTGTACGTGTGACGTGTACGCACACGTGTGCGTCCTGGCGTCTCCGTAGTATCTGTAACTGGTTTTCTCACTGAAGGAAAAAGACAGCTTTCTGCCAACGTGTGTGGCTATTCCCCATTTTGCGCTACGTCGCTGAATTCGGTTTTATTCACTGGCTGGATCACGTTTGTTTCTCCGGTTGCCGGCAATGAAGACCGTGCGGACACCCGTCCAGGCGCGCTGCCGACCAGCCTCACTGGGCTGCTCTGGACGCGGGTGGCCCCCACGAGCAACAGGTTAGGCTGACTATGTGGTAGCGCCTGCTTGACCCTCTTTATTCAGAAAAACTGCAGCTGCGTGTGTCTCAACATAACATAAAAAGACTGAATTAAGATCGACTGAAGACAATGAAAAGGAATTTAATTAAAAGCGTTGTTTGACACCCACAGAAGCCCTTACGGAACCCCGCCCCTCGTCCCGGGGTTTGCTCTCTCTCCCCCTCCAGGCGGGGGGCGGGTGGCGGGAGCAAGGCCCAGCTCCCCGGCCACGGGGAGGGTCTGGGACGGACCGGGCCGCTCCCCCGAGGGCAGGACGAGGCCACTGCCCCGCACGGCGTGCCCATCTGCAGAGGACTTCTTCCGCCTCAGACTTGAAGGTCCCCGAATATTTCTTTCAGGAAAACCTACAGACGGCAGGTGCCAGGCAGGGCCAAGGACAGGGGGCGTTCTGAATGCAGCACAGCAGCGCCATTAAATGACGTTCTAGCTAAGAGAGGAGGCATTTTTCTGCCTCTACCTGGTAGCTGACAAGAATTTCTCCTGGTCAGTTTTTTTTTTAAGTTCTTGTCATATTTTGTTGTTACTTGAATCATTTGGAGTTTTTCTTTTGCTTTTTGCATCACTAAATTTACTTTCCTATTTTCTAAGTCAAAGTTGACAAGCATCTTGGGTAATGCATGATACATAGTTCACAAAGAGCTGGTTGAAGGAAGGAAATGGAAGTTAGCTCTTTGCTGAGAAATTCTACTTATGGTCCAAAGTTTGTGCTCCAAGTGTTGACGAGGTCCGTTCATGAATAAAACAAGCAGGTCAAGCGGGCGTTTTGCAGCTCCTTTGTACTCAACTTTGACTTGCTGACTCTCTCTTCACAGTAGCTGTGCGTTTCCTGAGCTCCGTGCAGGGCCCGTGATCTCAGGAGGGTGGGAAGCTTTAATCAAAGAGGTTGCGTGATAACAAACTTCAAAGGCTGGTGCCTGAAAATCGGAGGTCATTTGAGGTTTTAAACAGCAAAATGCCAGTCTTTGTTCTAAACACTCTCCAGACCTCATCTGCATGTTGAGAGTTAAAAGCCAGATTGGCCAAAGCTCAGTGGAAAGTTCAGGAACATTTCAGGACCTAGGAGTCTCAGGGCCTCACAGTGGACGGAGCACGTGTTTCTAACAGGGCTGGAAGCGGCCCACCCCTCCCCTCCCAGATCTCAGAGGCAGGTGCCCCTGTGTACAGTGCTCCACCCCCCCGGGTCCCACTTTTCTGCTGTGAAATGGGAAGTGGACCCACCAGCTCTCCTTCAGGGGAGACATGTCTCTTCCCCGTGCTTTTGGGGTCCATGCAGTCACTCTGAGTGGTCGCTCCAATCTGCTCCGTACTCTCGACCAAGATGCCTTTGGGGATCATCGTTACTGTTATTATCTCAGAGTCCTACCTCCGACTGCTCTTTGAATTTCAGAGCTTTTCAATAAACACCTTCTGGTCGATTTGGTGGCTTGAGGCTCTGCGTGGCCCAGAGAAGGTCCTGGGTGGCCAGTTCAAGCATGAGTTGGGTGGTGGGGCTTCAGACAAGGCTTGGGGAGGGGGCTGAGCCAGGGAGAGAGGAGCCTGGGACGGAGCCCCACCGACCCCGTGCGAGATGCTGTGTGAGAGATGTGCTCCACCCTGAGAAATGTGCATTCTCACCAGAAGCTGTGTGAGAAGTCTGCTTCCCTGGACCCTCAAATCTTCTGTAACAACGTTTCTCCTTAATTAGCTGATACTGAGCCTGTTCATGGGGGGTGGGGGTGGGGCGGGGGAGGGGGTGCAGGGGGGCGGGGCCCCAGGATGAGTGCAGGACAAGAGCTGGGAGCTCTGTCTCCCCTTGAGGAGTGGGGGCGCCTGATAGCACCCAGGGGGCTCGGGAGGGCCCGGAGGAGCAGAGGGGACGGGTCCGCGGTGGCCAGGATGCCCCATCCAGGAGGAGCGAAGGCTTCTGGACCCCGATGGACCCGAGAGAAGCACCTGCCAGAAAGCCGGCCGCGCCTGCGTCCTCAGGGATCCCTCGAGCTGGTGAAGAAGGAATTCATAGGGCCTGGACTCCATCTTAGGCCTGTTCATGCTGACCATGCTCGGCCACCTCTCCAATGGACTCTGAACTCTGTGTTTATTGCCTATGAAAACAACAACAGAAGGATAAGACTCCTCCAGACAGGGGAACCTTGAAGATCGTATCTAGGTTACTCATCGCTGAAGAGAAAACATATGCTAATCACCCCTTCCTCCAGACAGGCCATAAGTTTTTCTGTGTCTATCGGAGTGTAACCTCAGGCGTATCAATTATGGGCTAATTGCTTGACTGAGCACATGAGCACAGAGCACGTGAGTGAGGGGTGACTGGGACTGTATTTTCCTTGGTTTATGTAAGTCACAAGGAATTTGGGGTGGTGGGGTCAGGCACGTGCACATGGGGTATAAAAGGTTTTCACAAATGCTGGTCGGGGTCCTTGGCTGAGAGGAGACTCTGCCCTGGGCGCGCCGGCGTAATAAACTGCGCTCCACTGTCTGCATTGTCCTTCTGAGTGAGTTTGTTTCCCGGAACACGTGGCTACAACACTGGCAGTAAAATGTGGGGTCCCGAGGCTTCCTGACGTGCCTCCAACTTTAGAGCAGGCGAGGCTGACAGTGAGCGCCCCGCCGTTCTCCACCGACAAACAGTGGACACCCCGCCTGCGCCCGCGCCCCAAAGCTGGGGTCCAGCGTCTGCAAGGAGCGCGGCTGGCTGCGTCCAGACGACAAGGCAGTTCCTGCCTCAGTGAGAGAAGGATGAACGAGTGAGAGTGTGGACGAATGAATCAACGAGTGAAGGTATGAAGGAGGAAACAGACAGAACAGGCTGGGTCTTGAAAGCAGGACCCGTCTGGGGCCGGACTGTGGACTGTGAGCTATGTGCCCGGTATCTAGGGAAACGACACACCAACTGGAAATCCAGCCCCCTCCCCTGCATGGAAGAGCCCCAGGGCTCGTACCTAGACTCTCCATTGCCTAAAAAAATACCCTAATTATCTGTGTAACCAAATAGAATCATAAATTCTGTTATGCTATTGGGGTATGACCACAGGCCTATTGATAACTGTCCACTGGTAACTCCCTAGGCTTAAGGCGTGTGAATCACGGTTAACTTTGTATCTTTCTCTTCCTTTGTTCAGACTAGTTTCAGAGAATTTGGGGAGGTGGGTTTGGGCACAAACGCTTAGTGCATATAAGATCTTCATAAAAACTGGTTGGGGTCCTTGGCTGAGAGGAGACTCTACCTTGGGCGCGCCGGTGTAATAAACTGCACTCTGCCATCGGCACTGTCCTGAGTGAGTTTCTTTCCCGGAACGCGTGGCTACAACAGTGTGAATGAACGAACGAAGCTGTGCCAGGTGCTTTCCTGGGCCTCTGGGCCCGCGTTTACTCTCTTCTGGGTTCTACTTGCTTAAACCCCGAAGTCCCGGGCAACACAGTGAAGACGGAACTGAAACAGTCATGCTTCTTAGGTCCAGAAACCTGCACGTTTAGAGAATCAGATCGAGACCCGGGGCAGAGGGCCCGGCGTTCTTCTCCTGGCCTGACGCCCCAGTCCGCGCCCACGGGCCTGGCCTCCGCTCCTTTGAGGCCCTGACGGGCAGGTCCACTCACCATCACCCCTCACCCCACGAGTCCACTACACTGCCCTTGCCCACGCGCGGGGCCGTTGAATTCTCTGGGATAAGTTCGGAGGCCAGCTGTCTGCTCCCCCGGGCCCAGAAGCTTCGCTGGAAGCCCTGAATCCCCGTGGGATCGGGGCTGGGTGCCCGCCCCTCTCCCTCCAGGGGGTAGCTGGCCCTGGGGAGGGAGGGGGTGTCCACCCTGAATGAGGAAGTCCACCATCTCATGTACTTGTTGAGAAAAGCAAAACGCAAAAACACCACCAGGTAATCCAGGGCGCTTCCTGTTGGCAAGTCCTCAGAGCAAGATTATTTTCACCTATTTAGCTGTTAAATTCGTAATGCGATCAGGCCTTTGAGTTAGGTAAGACCCGGGAACCAGAGCCTCCCCGTGTCCCGCTCGGTGGCTCAGGGCTGAGGGCCAGCAGGCAGGGGTCCGTGTGCTGCGTCTGATCCTAATCTCAGGGCACATGATGAGATGCTTAATGCTCTGTGCGGCTGCGAGACACGGTTCTCCTGCAGAGGCTGGGATGAGACCGGTATTTCTGGTTCTTAGCTCCCCTGGGGCCATGTAAACAAGCCTTGGAGACCCAGCTTTGAGACAGAAATGGCCTCAGAGCTGAGCTCACGTGCTTCTAACCACTTTGAAAACACTCATCAGGTTGAAGAAGGCCACAAAGTCCATCACCAGAACTCCACGGGGGGCCCCCCAGGGCTCATCTGGAGCTCCTCCCGGGCCCCTCTGAGGCCTGAGCTTAGAGGGTCCCGCTGCAGAGCCCTCGCCTCCCACACTCCGCTCGGGACTGGAGACGTGGGGTGGGGGTCGGGGGCCTCTGAGCTGCAGCCTCTCACCAGGTAGCTGTCTGTGATGCTGACAGACAAACAGAAAGACATTCAGACCCCGAGGTGAGTGAATTAATTATTAAGCAGCTCAGCACAATCGATACAATATTGTTGCTGTGTTTCCTTGTAGATATTTTTGGAGTTTGCTTCAATATTTAATCAATCCCAAACCTTAGGTCATTAGGAAATGTAGACTCCAGGCTTCCTCCGGGTACAGCTTGTGTATGCGGTCAGCCCACAGAAGGACGAGAACTGGGGGTGCGGATCTCTGGTTTTAAAGAGCCACCCCCCCCCCGACCTCTGCACATCCACTGTTTAAAGGAAAGGTCAGAAGACACGTCTCACAGGCTGTTCTCTTGTCTGCCTTTTTCAATAAATAATTTTAAAAAATTTAAGGATAGTTGATTTACAATGTTGTTAGTTTCAGGTGTAAAACAAAATGAATCAGTTATATAAACATGCTTTTGCAGGCTCTTCTCCCATTTAGGTTGTTACAGAGTATTGGGTGGAGTTCCCGGTGTGGTTCGGTAACCAAATGTTACCATAAGTTACTCCATGTCCATGAGTCCATTTCTATTTTGTATCTAAGTTCATTAGAATCCTTTTTTTTTTTTTTTTAGATTCCACATATAAGTGATATTATATGATACTTGTCTGCCTTTTTAAAAACACAGGCGGTGGAGAAGGAAATGGCAACCCACTCCAGTATTCTTGCCTAGAGAATCCTGTGGACAGAGGAGCCTGGTGGGCTGCCGTCTCTGGGGTCGCACAGAGTCGGACACGACTGACGCGGCTTAGCTGTAGCAGCTGCAGCGCCACAAAGTGAAAATATAGGTCACTAACTACAAAGCACCAAAGGGTCCACTTCCACTTAAACCAAGGTCGTGCACTTTATGCCTGAACTTTTTTTTATTTTTTGTCTTCATTCATATCTTGGTAGTTTTCCCTGCTTTCCAATAAAGTTTTTCTATGAGGGCTAAAAAAAAAAAAAAAAAAACCCACAGGCGGGGTTGCGTCATTTGCCAATCCTTGAATCGCCATGATGCCAGGGAGTCGGCTGTGGTGGGGTCCTTGCTGAGGACTGCGAGAAGCGGGGTGGCCATCCCCAGGCGCCGTGGCCCGGGCTTCTCCTTATCAGTGAGTGAGCAGCGGGGCCACAGAGGGAGGCCTCTGTGTTCCTGGTGTTTGCTGTCGTGGATGTGGAGGTGGCGTCCTGCCTGGACGTGTGACCGGACTTGGCTGCATTTTCTACTCGACCCAGTAACTTTTCAGTGAGCGAGTTGCTTCACTGGGTGCCAAGTGAGCGGCTGCCCGCCCCACACAGGGCACCTCCTCAGCACGGGGACTGGGCAGGCACGTCTGTCTGCTGTTTGGGGAGAGAAGGTGTGAGTCCTCGTGCTGATACGATCGTTAAGCAGCTCCCGCGTCCTCTTCAGGTCAAGGTGCGGCCGGGGCCCTGGAAAGCCCCCTTGCTTCCCCGTCTCCCCGCCACTGCTGTGAGGCTGACGCTTCCTCTCACCGTGTGCGAGTCCCCCTCCCGGGTACAGCCGTGGCCCGTCCGCGGACAAGGCGGCCTTTCCCAGCCGTGAGTGCCTCCCGCGGTGGCCGCCGAGCCCACCAGCTGAGCACCGCGGCCACGCGGCCTGCTCGACAGCCAGTCTGGGGCGCGGTGCCTGCAGGCCTGGCTCCCCCCAGAGCCCAGTGGGGCCTGTCCACATGCCGGTGGAGGCGGCGGGTGGTCCTCAGCCCGTAGGAGCATCTCTGCAGTCTCTGCCCCCATCTCCACGTGGCATCTCTGCGTCTGGGTCTGTTTCCCACGTCCTGGGGGGACGCCGGCCATGTGGAGGTAACTCTGGGGGGCACTGCCCACGCCTGAGCACCTTCCAGTCCTCCCGTCCCGCTGCTGGGGACTGTGACAGGCTCCCGAGGCAGGACGTGAGCTCAGGCCCGGACGCTCCCAGGGAGGAATGGGTAGCACTGCTGAGATCCTCGGGGGGTGGGGGTGGGGGTGGTCCAGGGTTGAGGCTCTGGGGGACGGTGGCAGGGAGAGATCACCCACTTCACTCCCTGTCTCAGATGACGCTTTCAACCGCCTCCACGCCCCGTGTCTCACCCTGACGGCCCGGGAAGGTGGGCGAGGACGTGACCACCACCCCAGTCAGGAGGTGGGCCAGAGTCGCTGTCCAGGTGGCACAGCCTCACCAGGGCCACTTTGTACCAAGTTTAACCGGGATTACTTCCCTTTAGGTGAAGAACATCTTTGTATTTGAGGCTCATGTAAGACTTGGATGCATTGCTGAAAGGGCAAATTCCAAAACTTTCCACAAAGTACACAGGAACATTCAAAAAACCGGCCCAAGAAATTCTGTATCTGGCTCTTAAACAGGATGCGATACAAAGGAACTAAGATTCTTTGGTAAAATCCAAGGAAATTTCAAGAGTCTGTTGTTTTTGGCAGCGACCAAGACCCCTGGAGCAGGCCCGACTCAGGACTTCAGTTCTCGTGAATTCTGCTCCTGTTTTAGTTGTTTTGAGCGTCCGCAAGTTGCAAGTGACAAGAAAGTAGGCTCTTCGTCGTAACAGCAGTTACTAAGGAAGGCAGCAACCCGTCTCTGAGAGACAGCGGGTGTGTCTGAGGGACTTTCTTTCCTGTGAGAGTGAACTGGCTCTGAGATCATGAACGGTATGAAGGGATGAGGGGTCTGTGTGCTTCCAGATGAAGAGAAATGAGCTTTTGTGGGAGAATATCCTAAAGGAAATCAGTCCTGGGTGTTCATTGGAAGGACCGATGTTGAAGCTGAAACTCCAATACTCTGGCCACCTGATGCGAAGAGCTGACTCACTGGGAAAGACCCTGATGCTGGGAAAGATTGAAGGTGGGAGGAGAAGGGGACGATAGAGGATGAGAGGGTTGGATGGCATCACCAACTCAAGGGACATGAGTTTCAGCAAACTCCGGGAGTTGGTGATGGACAGGGCGGCCTGGTGTGCTGCAGTCCATGGGGTCGCAAAGAGTCAGACATGACTGAGTAACTGAACTGAAAAGGAGAGAATGTTTGGAGAGACAAAAGAGACGTAAAAACGAATATTGAATTGACCAAAAAGAAAAAAGTCTCACGGAAAGACCCAAACAAACTTTTGGCCAACCGGACTGATGCAAGGCCCGAGTCCTGACCAGTTCTGTGGTCAGAGGCATGGGGTGGGCCGCGGGGACAGGAAAGGTCCCCAGTGACAGGAGTGTGACTGGGCGGTGGCAGACACAGAGCGAGGTTCTTGGGGGTGAAGGGCCACCACGTCTACGTGAGACGGATCCACAGGAGAAAGCAGGCGGACAGTCCAGCGCAATGGGTTATTTTTCAAGCGTTCTCTGTATTTGAAACTATTCATGAGGAGAAACTCTGACACAGCACAGATTAGGAGACGCCTGAATCGTGGGGCTGGCCTCTGTTTCCTTGGTCCAGAGTCTTGGCAAACACCGGGCCCCTGCGTTCACCCCGTGGGCAGGTGTGCAGTGGCCGTGGGCAGCCCTGTGTGTCCAGCGCCACTTGGTCCCCGAGCTCCTTTGTCAGCTCTCCCCTCGGTCTTGTGTCTGCTTTTGAATGACATCGTGCAGTCCCGGTTCTTCTGGGAAAGCTGCTTTGGAGACAGCAGCTTCAGAACAAGGAGGCGAGTCCTGCAGGGTCTCCATCTGCCCACGGTCCGGCGATTGAGGTGTGCTAACACGTCCGTGCAGCGTCGTCCTGATGGGTCTGCGTGTGGGCACCTCTTACAGACAAGGCACCGGCAGGGGCTGGCCGCCTGAGATTACACGGCCAGGACGTGGCAGAGCTGGGCTGAGGAGGGGCTCGTGTCCTGTTGGTGATGTAATCTGAGACATAAATAGCAAGAAGGCTTCGGAGCGGAGGCCTGGGTAGAAAGATCAAATGGTGTTTGTGCAGCATCGGACGGTGGGCATACAGCTGTTTGCAAATGGGAAGCTTAAAATGCTTCACAACAAAGTGTTGGGAAAGCAGTGAAAAGCGGTGGCACTCTGGCTCAGAAGAAGGCAGCCGAGCTCAGGGTCGAGGCTCCGGCCTCCAAGGGCCGCCACCTCCGGGCAGGAGGAGAGGGACCCCAGGCCCTGCAGGGGTTCGACCAGATCCTTGCTGCAAAGCGCCACAGGACGGGCTGGCGGCTGAGAGGTTTCTGGTCATCCCTCCCCCAAGGGGTGAGGCTTGGGTCCAGGGAACAGTGGGGCCCATGTCCCCAACCCCCCGGGTGCCTGGCCGTGCAACCCCTGGGAGCGTTGAGCTACAGGGCGCGGGCTACTGTGAGCATCCAGGTGCCGCCTGGACAGGCCTCCGGGGGACGCTGGCGTCTGCCCGCCCTGCCGGCTGCTCCCCCCGAGGTCGCCCTCCACTCCCTGGCCTCCCAGCTCTGCCCTTCACTTTCAGTCAGACGCCGGCCAATCGAGCGGCACAGGAAATTTTCACCCTTGCGCTCAGACGTCTTCTGGTTTCGCTTCTATTTTTAATCTCTCGGACTCACAGAGCACTTTCTCCAATGAGGTCAGGAACCTCACAGACAGTGTCTAACGACGCTTCCCAGACTGGTGGGGGCAGGTGTTGTTGACCAGAGGCCTCAGAAGGACAACAACAACCTCCAGAGCTTTGACGGCGCTTCCGCGCAGGCAGGTGGACAAGGTGGGGGGTTCCAGGCGTCCCTCTGCAGGAGCTCTGCGTCTTCAAGGGCCTGGGAGTCGGAGCTTGAGTCTGGGGTCGGGGGTGTCCAGGCGCAGAGTTCCAGCATCTCAATATACAAGAGGGGCCACCGTCTGCCTTACTCACGGGGACTAAAAACTGGGGGCTCATGGAGGTCACAAAGCTCCTTGACAGTGAATCCTCCGGCAAGATCCCAGATGGCCCGGCTCTAGGATGGTTATTACCTTATTTCCTACGAAGAAACAAAGCTTCCCAGGTGGCGCTAGTTGTGAAGAGCCCTTCTGCCAACGTAGAAGACATGAGAAGTGGGTTCGATCCCTGGGTGGGGAAGATCCCCTGGAGGAGGGCATGGTAACCCTCTCCAGTCTTCTTGCCTGCAGAGTCCCCTGGACAGAGGAGCCCCAGCGGGCTGCGGTCCGTTGCTGCTGTTCAGCCATGTCTGGCTCCTTGTGACCGCACGGACTATAGCCCGTCAGGCTCCTCTGTCTACAGGATTCTCCAGGCAGGAAGACTGGAGTGAGTTGCTGTTTCCTTCTCTAGGCTCGACTGAAGCACCTTAGCACGCACCACGTGGAGCCCCACACTAACTCCTTGTTCCAGGATCATGCAAGCCGTTCTCGGCTCAGGACAGTCCTGCCTTACAGGAAAACCTGCTGGGAAGGGTGCCCTCAAGCCTGAGCCCTGGACAAGTCTGTAACTTGCATCCCTTCCTAGCACGTCAGCGCAGGCCGCGTGGGCTCTGAGGGGGAACCTGGCTCTGCTGGGGGCCGTGGGTGACAGGTCAGGTCCCGAGAGAGGCATCCCCATGCAGAGCTCCCCAGGCTGCCTGGACTGCCCCTGTCAGTGGGCGATGCTGGGGGATCGGGCCGGGCTCTGAGCCGCCGTCAGGACGCTGTGTCTTGGCCCGGGCGCTTGAGCTGGCCCCTGGGTCCTCTGTGCTCCTCTCTGGGCCCAGTGGACTCCGCAGGAGCCGAACCACGGTTCTGTGCTCTTTCTGGCTCCCTGACACCTCTGGGGCTCTAGGGGCCACCCCTGGCCCCCTCACCCAGGGAACTTCTTTTCTAGGAGCTCTGCTAATGGGACGGACAAGTCTCTGCAAACACCTGGCACAGCTCGGGGAGGCCCACGGTGGGACTGGAAGGGGGTGTCTGGCCTCCGCAGTGTGAGACATCGATACCATTGGTGTTTCTGTAAAAGAAACACGGCCAGGCCCTGGTTCTCTGTTGCCTTAAATCGGTGTTCCCTGTAATCTTCTCCTCCCAGATATCACCTCAGCAAGGAAGATGTTGGGGGCAGTCAAGCTTTACAGCATTATAGATTATCCATTCATCTATCTACCCATCACTTTATTAATCAATATATTATCAATCCCTGTCTAACCAGACTCGGATGTACACGTTGGATTAACACACTTTCATCCCTGGCCAGTGGATAGTGGGTGAGTCCCTCGCTGGTTACTTCTGACAATGCAGTGTTATAAACGCATGCCCCAAGCACAGCGAGGGCTTGAGGGCACCCGACCTTGAACCTCGAGACTGCACGTCGCCCCGGCCAGGCCAGCCCCTCCCCCCACCCCAGGGACCCACCCCCCGAATCCCGTGTCTGCCGTCATTTTCCTGTGGCTTTGCATCGTAGGTATTCCTAAAAATCGTGTGTGAGTGTGGTTGTTTTTAACTCTGTAAAAAGGGTCTTGGCCTCCCTGCAGTGTTTCTCGACTTGCCGATTTACCTGTTAAATTGCCGTTTCCCCACGTTGCTCCATCTTGCTGTGGATCGTCTGTTCTGACAGTCATTGTAGGAAGGCCGCGTCCAGAGCTGTGTTACCCAACTGCAAGCTCTCACGGCAGCCCACGGGCCACGGGTCCGGCGGGGGTCAGGAGACCCTGTCAGGGACCAAGGACGCGTCACTCCTGGCCCAGCAGGCAGCACGGGCCTCGGCAGAACCACGTGGTCCCCTCGTCCAAGCCCCACTGGGGGCGCCGACGGCTGGGCGGGGCCGCACACACAGTAGGTGCGGGGCGGAGGGGCCCTCACTCGGGGACGGGGGCCTTTCCTTGTAGGCGAGTGGTATCCAGGGCGCCAGCCACACCACCACCAAGGCTGTGAGCCGCACGGACCTTCTGGTAAAGCCTGCGGGGACCTGGGCAGGTGGTCCCTTACCTGAAGGACCTGTAGAATGTGAGAGAAAATGGGGAAACCAGCTTCAGCCTTTCAGGTCCTGTTGCTAAAGGAAGAGAAGCGTCTCAAAGAAAGTAAACCTCCTGGTTTACTTTAATATGCAAATTTACATCCATTTGCATATTAAAAAATGAACTTACCTGCTTTTTACCCCTTTTCAAGGTAAATGAGCTGAGCTTTAAAGTGGAGCCCAGGAGGGGGAGCATTTCAGTCCCCAAGTTACGGGAGGTGGGCGGGGAGCGGAGGCTACTGACGGGAGGTGGGCGGCTGCACCTCGTTTTTGCCTCTCGGGTCGTTTTATCCGAGGTGACCGCAGCCACGCATCGGCCGGGATGGATGCCAGCCACCTGCGGCGTCGAGCGGCAGTTCACGGACCTGACTGCGTGTTTGTGCTGATTTAGCCTCAAAGTCAGGATGGACAGAAGGGACACAGTTCCAGGAAGGAGTAAGCTCAGGCTGTAGCGCGGGGCAAGGCCCTGGCTGAAATCAAGCTGAGAAGACTCGTCTGTTCAAGAACCTCTTTCCCTCCAAGACCGTCCGCTTAACAGCTCTCGCAGCTTCTGCAGTGACTGAAGAAGTGGACGCTCCAGGGGCACCCCCAGGCAGAGTCTGACTGCTCCTACCCCGGGCACAGTGGCTCTCGGGCTCAGCTGTACCTGGGGCTCCCCGGGGGGTGTTGAAAAGCCCCTGCCAGGCCACGGCTACTCCAAGGGCAGCAGAATCCCGGTGGCTCCAGGCGTCCGTCTCCTCACAAGCTGTGCAGCCCGCTCGCTATGAGCTCTTCGTCGATCTCACGTGGGCCTGGACATAGACGGCGTTCACGGAGTCGGTGCTCAGTTGAACTGAGTAGCTTCTCCTGCCCTCGCCTGCAGGACAGAGACCCAACAGCTCTTTCCACCTGGGGTCCCAGCCCTCAGCGGGCAGATGGAGGCAAACCCGGGGCCAGGGCCCCAGCGCCGGCCGAGGCTGGTGTGGGAGGCTCCTGGGAGAGGCCTGAGGCCCAGCCACTGCTGCCGTCTGCTCAGCACCGGCCCAGGGTGTCGCAGGGCCAGGGTGGGGGTCAGGGAGCCATCGCGATCCGTCAGGCCCGCCGTCCCCTTCTGCCTCCTCCACTTGGCTGAGAGCGGCCCCTGTTCCCTGCACGAAGTGTCCTGAGAGCTCCTGCAGGGCGCACCCAGCTTCTCCACGAGACGTGTCCTGGGTCTCAATCAGCAGTGGAGGTGCCTGGTGAGCTGCACTTGGGAAACGGGGGTCCTCCAGTCTGCAGGGGCTCAGCCCTGGGCCTCGAGGCTTCTCTGTCCGGGGTTTCTCAGATTCCGGGGCGGCTGGGGGAAGGCCTGGGTCCCTGCAGCCCGGCGCAGCGTCCCTAGGTGACGACCTGGCTGTGGAAGCCGGGCTGGTTTCGGCTTCTCCTTCGGGGCCTCTCCCATGTCTCCTGTGTTTCTTTAGACTTGGGGCTTCTCACTGGAGCTGACTGTGCTGACAGAGAGAAGAGCCTGAGGCTGAGCTCGGGGAAGGAACCCCAGCCTCTGGGGGGCTATGAAGCTGCCTGGAGCCTCCTGGCTGCTCCCTGGGAGAGGCTCGGGGGCTCTGGGCTCCAGACAGACGGCCTCACAGAGGGCGGGGCCGCGTGGGGATGGAGGTCCCCGTGGGACCTTGTCATCCACACCCAGACCACCTGTCACTGGTCTCCCGGTGCCCCGGGGATGGGCTCGGGACGCGGCAGACGCTGGGGGAGCCCAGGAAGCTGGCGGGGTGGCATCACAGTGCTGGCCTGCGCCGCGTGGCCGTGACATGCGTGCCTCTCCCTGGGCACGTGTGGACCCCTGGGAGGAGCAGGCTGCAGGGAGCGTGGGGCTGGGCCGGGCCGCTGGGGGTCTCACCAGGTCCACCCTGACTTGCTGGCTGGTGCTGTGTCTCCGGCTTCCTCATCTGTGACGTGGGGACTGCAGTCGTCTGTGAGAAGCACTCCTGGGACCGTGTCACCCGCTGAGTGCCACCAGCACCAGCTGTCCCTCCCTGCCGTCCAGGAGGGAACAGGCAGCCCCAAGCCTGGGGGGCGGGGGACCGGTCCAACTGCTGTCCAGTCTCGTATCTCTCCCATCCGGGGAGCCTGGGCCCCAGAGGAGGAACTCAGTAGCCTGCAGGCACCGCCCACCCAGCTGGCCTTGGACCTGCCGAGCATGGTCCCCTCTGTCTGCCAAGGTTGAGAGCGGCCTGACGGCCCAGCTGCTGCGTCTTGGCTCCATCACAGTCTCAAAATAAAAAGGGAAGCCCAGTCCTACTAATTCTGGATTGGTGGCTTAGTTAATTTGTAGAATCAGTTGACAAACACAGGCTTGTCAGACAGCGAGCGGAGTGCACAGATGAGAAGGAGAGCCCCAGAAAGAGAGGGACCCGCTGCAGAGACGGCTATTTAAATGCTAAGTGAAAGAAAACAGGACCTGATCTTTGAAAGAGAGGCCGTTTTTTTTCCATCAGAAAAATGAAAGGGCGGGGTATATTTGAAGCCCCCAGGAGTGAATAACCAGTATCAGCCAGATCAGATCTCCCGCCAGCATATGACTCTGAAACATGGTTTATCTTAAAAAGGCATTCGGGTTCTGAGCATCTGCAATGCTCCCAGGGCTCTCGCTTTTCCTTTGAAGATTTCCAAATTCTGAAATAGCTAGATTTGGCCCAGAGAGCAGATAGCCTGAAATTGCTTGCTGCTGCTGCTGCTGCTAAGTCGCTTCAGTCGTGTCCGACTCTGTGCGACCCCAGAGACGGCAGCCCACCAGGCTCCCCCGTCCCTGGGATTCTCCAGGCAAGAACACGGGAGTGGGTTGCCATTTCCTTCTCCAATGCATGAAAGTGAAAAGTGAAAGTGAAGTCGCTCAGTCATGTCCGACCTTCAGCGACCCCATGGACTACAGCCCACCAGGCTCCCCCGTCCCTGGGATTGTCCAGGCAAGAGGACTGGAGTGGGGTGCCATCGCCTTATTACATTTCACCTAAAAAAGGGTTTGGGGGATTTCATCTAGTACGGGCCACTGCATGGTTCTGCCTGGCCTTCCTGACAAGCCCCGCGGGCATTCTGCTTGTCCCATGCCTCTCCATCAGTGACCTCCAGACTCAGGGTCACTGTGTCAGTGACCGCGAGACAGTGACTCGGGGCCGTGATTCCCTTCTGTTTCTCCGGCCCCTTGGCCATCGGCAACAGCATTTTCAGTGCCTCCTTGGGCCAGGGGAGGGGACACTGGGGTTCCTAAAGTCCTCTTTCTCTTCCCCTGGACCCCCGTCCTTTCAGGGCAGAAATCTGAGGCGGCCTGGAGACCACTGAAGGATGAGCCCCCTGCCTGCAGGCATTCTCCCAGCTGTCCAGGGAAGAAGGAGCCTGTCGAAATCCAGGGACGCACTGGGGGCTGGGTGAGGGTGCTGACGCCGGGTCTGCCTCGCTGGGGGAGTAGACGGCCTCGGCCATGTGCAGCCCCCACCCCCGCCAAGCTGTCTGCAGGGGAAGGCAGGGGCTAGGAGACCAGAGGCCGAGAAATCCAAAAGCCACTTGTGGCTCCGGAAGAGATACTGTCCCGGAGTCAAAGAAGATGAAGGACACTCTGGGGTCAGTGACGCAACCGGATCACAGGTCAGGTCAGAGATTAGATGGAAACCTCACGTCAATGCCGAGTTTACCGACCTCGACCACCGCTCTGTGGCTGTTAGAGAACTTCTGTCGGCTAAGGAAACCTGCTCCGAAGTCTGCAGAGGGTCACTGACGTGTGTGGCCATGGTCAGGTGGCTTGGGGGAGGGTGCATGTTTACACACGATCACCTGTGTCTGCCTGCAATGGCTTCCCTGGTGGCTCAGGCAGTAAAGAATCTGCCTGCAATGCAGGAGACCTGGGTTTGATTTCTGGGTTGGGAAGATCCCCTGGAGAAGGAAATGGCAACCTGCTCCAGTATTCTTGGCTGGAGAATCCCATGGACAGAGGAGCCTGGCAGGCTACAGTCCATGGGGTTGCAGAGTCAGACATGACTGAGTGACTACGCACGCACACATGTGTGTCCGGGAGAGTGGGGACACCTTTGCCAAGCACACAGGGCAGGACGTTAACAAGAGCTGAGCCTGGGCGGAGCGCTCACGGCATTTCTGAGCTGATCCCACACACCTTTAATCAAATAGAATCAAGTCTCTGCAGTGAGTGTTAATCTCTCTGTGAGGCCCCTCTCTCTGACACCCACACTGACACACACACACACTCTCACACACACCCACACTCACCGACACTCATATACACACTCACCCACACTCATATAAACACACTCATACACATCATACACACACACCCCACACTCACCCACACACACTCACACTCACACACACACACTCACACACACACTCACTGACACATACACCCCACACTCACCCACACACACTCACACACTCTCTCACACACACACTCACACACACACACTCACACACACACTCACCCACACTCACACATTCACCCACACTCACACACACACACCCACTCACACACACACTCTCACACCCACACTCACACACACACTTTCACACCCACACTCACTTACACACACTCACCGTCACACACACACACACACTCACACACACACCCACACTCACCCACACACACACACTCACTCACACACACTCACACATTCACCCACACTCACTGACACACCCACACCCACTCACACACACACTCACACCCACACTCACATACTCCTACACACACACTCACACACACACTCCTACGCACACACACCCACACTCACACCCCCCACACTCACACCCACCCACTCTCACACCCACACTCACACAGTCACATACACACTCACACACTCTCACACAGCACTTTCTCTCTCACTTTCCCTCCCCCATCATTCATGAGGGCACGCAGGCCTGGTTTTCCACGGCTCTGTTTCATTGGCAGAACTAGTTTGAGAATGTCGGTGTTCAAGCTGATGCACCAGGGACGTGACAAGCTTCCCCGTGTGAGGGGGACGGAGCAAGGCCACGTGCGCCTGTGACGGAGCAAGGCCACGTGCGCCTGTGACGGAGCGAGGCTGCGTGTGAGGCAGTGACGGAGCGAGCCGCGTGTGAGGGTGACGGAGCGAGGCTGTGTGCACCTGGGACGGACAGCAAGCCCTTCGAGCCGCTGTCTGCCGCAGTCAGGGTTCACCTGCAGGCGCCAAGCGAGGCCAACGGGCGGTTCATGTTAAAAACCCCTGGCTCCCCGCAGTCCTCCAGGCAGTTTAGGGGGTGAGGATCTCCGGGTGCGTGACCACCCCAGGGCTGGTGGTGAGGTCCAGGGCTGTCTCAGCCTTCTGGCTCCAGCCGGCCGGCCAGCACATGGTCACCATCATCCCCGGGAAGCGGGTGTGGCTCTCGGTTTCCACAGGGAGATATTCATCATCTTATCTCCGTCCCTGCAGGAGGCCCTGGGAGCCGCTGACTAACTGCTGAGTCTACTCTGTGGAATCCGGGGAGGCCCAGGGCACTACAGCCGTTTTCTACAAGTAAGAAACGAGAGGAGGAGCTCCGGCTCCTCTACAGGCTCCAGCTTGGCTGCAAGACCCCTTTTCTGTGACTCTCTCCATCCTGCGGGGGGCGGGGGCAGGCAGGCACAGGAAAGGAAAGGAAGTCTTGGTTGGAGGGGTCCCTCAAGAACTCAGCGGGGGCCTTGGAATCAGCACTAGAATGAGGGGGTCTTTCATTATCTTACAAGCGACCTGACCGGGGGAATTGGATCAGAAGCCAGGGTTGTGGGGGGAGACCCACGCCTGATACTTAGGGCAACAGCCTCCCCTGCTGCCGCGCCCCCTCACCCCCCACCAACACCTGGCTTCCAGAGCCCTCCGTCTGTAAGCCCTGAGTCTGCCCTCAGACCTGAGCTCCCAGCCCCCGCAGAGTTGTCCCTGAGCCCAGGATCCTGTTACAAATCGCAGGAGGCTCAGGGAGGGGCCAGAGGCTCCCTGAACACCACCCTGCCTGGCACCGGGCAATACCCGACCTATCGATGGATAGATCCATGGACGGGCGGGTCGGCACCATGCTCCCCTGCCTCGGTTTAAGCTTCATTGCGGCTCAGAGACCACCCATACCCTGGGCGCCCCAGGCAGGCAGGGACCACGGTGCCTGACTCTTGGCCCCAGACTCTGTCCGCCAGTTTTGGGACGGGGTTCTCAGCACAGCCTCCTACTGGGAGGTGTGGCCACCCAGGGACAGCACATTTCGGATCTTTCTTCCTCCAGCTCAAGAGCAGCCTCAGTTCCACACAGAAAAGAAGGAGCTGGACAGTCATTGGCACAGGAGCCACAGCCTGCCCTGGCCCTGGACACTGATGTGCTCCTTCACCTCTGACCCCAGCCTGAACTTAAGCTGCAGTCAGACCTCCAGAAACTCGGGAAGAAGTGGGTGAAGAAGGCTGGGGAGTCAGCGGTGGGTGGAGCCTACTCTTCTACCGGGGGTCTAAGGGGACGACATTCCCGTGCTCCAGCCCAGGTCTCTGCTGGCATTTTACGAGCAGTTCTCTTTCCAAACGAACGCAGCGCGTGTCAAGTGCATCTGTGCACAGACGCTGCTCCATGTTGGGACTTATCTGACCCATTGCTAGTAAATTCCTGGTCCGGGGAGGGGACGAGGGCTCCCAGGTGTGTTGAAACACCGAGGCAGGAGCCAGGGCTGGTGAGCAGCCGTTTCCCACCTAGTATGTCCTTATCTGCTCGCCTCACCCGCGAGGCCCTTGAGGACAGGCATACACTTTACTTCTCGCCAGGCTCCCAGCACCGACCCGGGGCCCAGCCTGTCGCAGGCACCGAATAAGCTTTTTAGATGAATCCATGGAGAAGGAAATGGCAACCCACTCCAGTGTTCTTGCCTGGAGAATCCCAGGGACAGGGGAGCCTGGTGGGCTGCCGTCTATGGGGTCGCACAGAGTCGGCCACGACTGAAGCGACTTAGCAGCAGCAGCATGGGTGAATCAGAGGCTTGGAGGGGACTCAGCAGCGAGGATGGATGAGTCTGGTGGCAAGAGGGGTAAAGGTCAGAGGAGCAGGACTCCTGGGCCGGGGGTCAGGAAGGCCGGTGGGGGGTGACGCAGCGGCTGCAGGCGGGGGGGTGGTTCTGGGAGGTGTCCAAGGGAAGCACCTTGGCCAAGGCCAAGGACATCTAAGTGGGACGGCCTGCTGCGGCCACAGGAAATGACAGCAACCACCCCAGAGTGCTGTCAGGAAGGACGCGGGAGAAGGGTGGGAGGACCATCCTGCCGGCCCCACACTTGACGTCTGCACGGCCTCCGGCTGCTGAGTCTGAGGGATGACTCACGGGGCAGAGAGTGAGGAGCCACCGGAGGCTTTCACAGGGAGACTTTACTGTGAAACGGCTTTACTTCTCCGTCTGAAAATCAACGAAAGAAGAAATCTAACTTGGGAAGTTGCAATGATTAGTTAGATCACGTCTGACCTTCTGTGACCCTGTGGACTGCAGCCCCCCAGGCTCCTCTGTCCATGGATTTCCCAGGCAAGCTTACTGGAGTGGTTGCCATTTCCTCCTCCAGGGCATCTTCCTGACCCAGGGATGGAACCCGTGTCTCCTGCCTTGGTCGGCAGTTCTTTACCATCTGAGCCGCCAGGGCATCTTCCCGACCCAGGGATGGAACCCGTGTCTCCTGCCTTGGTCGGCAGTTCTTTACCATCTGAGCCGCCAGGGCATCTTCCCGACCCAGGGATGGAACCCGTGTCTCCTGCCTTGGTCGGCAGTTCTTTACCATCTGAGCTGCCAGGGCATCTTCCTGACCCAGGGATGGAACCCGCGTCTCCTGCCTTGGTCGGCAGTTCTTTACCACCTGAGCCGCCAGGGCATCTTCCCGACCCAGGGATGGAACCCGCGTCTCCTGCCTTGCTCGGCGGTTCTTTACCACCTGAGCCGCCAGGGAAGCTTGGTGATTAGTCGTTGTTGCTGCTCAGTCACTCAGTTGTGTCCGACCCTTTGCGGCTCTGTGGACCACAGCCCACCAAGCTTCCCTGTCTTCTGCTGTCTCCCGGTGTTTGCTCAAACTCATGTCCATCATGTGATAGGTAGATTAGGTAAATTCTTTGCTCGGTTTCAGAACAGGAAGCGTGGAAAGTGTGCCTGAAGACTAAATAGAGAAGTTCAGTACAAACAAATGAAACTCTGGGTACACGTTCCCACAGGGAGCACAGCCACACCCAGCAGAGGGCTGTGCTCACAGCCCCCGACACCAGCAGGGTCTTCCCGGCGCTTCCCGTGGGTGGCAGACTGGATCCTGGCGAAATGAAGAGGCTTCAGTCACCTGGTTAGACACAGGAGGAACTTTTAAAACAAAATAAGTATTACTTAATACATTCAGCAATAAAAAAAAATCAAAGTCCGTTAACCTCAAAGGATGGATTGGAACCAATATTTCAAATGTTTATATACATATCATATAGTATGTTGTATATTTAATAAAGTAGAAATGTAAGCTAAGGTTATTTTTTCTAAAACTTGAGAGATACATGTATCTCGCTTGAAAGAAAATACTTTGGCTCTAAAGTTTCAATAAATTATTTTTTAATTATGCTAATACTCAAATATGGACAGATCTTCCCCAGTAGTTCAGATGATAAAGAATCTGCCTGCAATGCAGGAGACCTGGGTTTGATCCCTGGGTCAGGAATATCCCCTGGAGAAGGGAAAAGCTACCCACTCCAGTATTCTGGCCTGGAGGATTCCATGGACAGAGGAGCCTGGTGGGCTGCAGTCCACGGGGTCACAAAGTGTCAGACACGACTGAGCGACTAATACTTCAAATATGTACAAATATAAAATTATGTATGAGCTCCTTATACTTATAGGAAATTGAATAAGACAAAGCTATACAATCAGTAAAATCCGAATGAACATCATTTTGTCATAACAGATAAGCCGTCCTGGTTACTGATGAATTTGCGTGTTCTGTGCTTCACTCAATGGCCGAACAAATTCTTCTGGTTGCGAGCATACACCACCATCTGAGTCGTCGAGATCACATTTCTCTTTTTCCCCAATAAATCCATTTAGCCGCGGTTCATTATTTAGATGAGCCAGTCATAATAATGTGCCATCGAAACAGTGCTGAAACATAAAAATAGCTGGGCAAATAATCGAATTTCGTGTGTGTACGCTAGTCGCTCAGGCGTGTCTGACTCTGTGCGACCCCATGGACTGTAGCCTGCCAGGCTCCTCTGTCCATGGGATTTTCCAGGCCAGAATACTGGTGTGGGTTCCATTCCCTTCTCTAGGGGATCCTCCCAACCTGGCTCTCCTGAATTGCAGGCAGATTCTTTACTGTCTGAGACACCAGGGAAGTCACACAGGCAAAAAAAAAAAATAATAATCCATAGGAGACATCTAGGTCTTTCCTGACTCCATGATCCCTTGGATTTGCCACCGCTTGAAGTAAGGAAGAAGCAATTCCAAATGCATTTTGAAAGCTGGAAGGTCTGAGGGGGCCTTGCCGGGCCTCGTGAGTGATCTGTTTGCATGTGTGATGGGAGGAAATTCAGAAGATAGAAAATGCTCTGGTGTCTTGTAGACAGCTTATAAGCTCAGTGAGTACAGAGAAATGCCGCAGGTCACCGAACAGCTGCTGAAGGTGGATGGGAGGAGCTCCCGGCCTCCTCTGGGACAAAGTGCATGAAGTCCATACTGGAATCGCTCAGGAGACGCTGACAGTCCACCCCCAGCACAGAGGGAGCGAGAGATGTGCTGAGCAAAGACGGGCTGCAGTCGATCACCTCTCGCGAGAAAGCAAGCTGGAAGGACGGAGTCACCTGTCTGAACACGGAAGCCTTTGAGCGCAAGGCTGAGCTCTGTAAAACCAGGAAGGTCAGAAGAGTGAACAGACTGACCCTAAACCCAGATCCCAGAACCTGGGGAAACTTACTTAGTTTGGAAAAGACACACTTAGTACTTTCCAAAGAAGCCATTAATTTTTCACAGGAAGTAATTTCATGGGGCCCCTGATCATATAGTTAACACCAGGGAGGTTTGGAAGGCTTTAGACGTGACTAGTGGCTGAGACACAAAGTCCTGTGGAGGGAAGCAGGGCTTCACCCCCCTGGGGTCAGCCTGAGGAGCCCACGTGCCATCACCGTGGGGACAGAGTCCTGGGCGGTGGACCTTGGGCTTCTGCGATGACGACCTCGTGGGGAGAGGCTGCCCGGAAACGGCGAGCGCTGAAGGTAGGTTGACGGCCTATCGATTCAGAGGAAAACAACTTTCAACTTACTGGTGATGTTCCAAAACTAAGGAACACCAGACTGCACTTCTGCTCTTGCACGGGGACGAAGTGAGGAGCAAAGGTGTCTTTTCTCAGCCTCCCAAAGCGCTGACGGATGCTTCCCCCTTGGCCCTCCCTCAAAATATTTATGACTCATGAATGGTCTTTCCCCTGAGTGGCTTTTGAATTGCATTTAATCAGCATTCATTTATTTATTCATAGCAAACACTTATTGAAAGGCAATACATCGATAATGGGAGGCAGGTACTAATACGACGTGGCCTCTGCCCTCCAGGAGCTCATGGTGCAGTGGATGAACTGCAGGTCGAGAGCCGAGGGCGCCATGCAGAGCGTGGGCTCGGCCTCCACAGGCCGGCGGGCCAGCTGACCGCCCCTGGCACCTGAGACCCATTCCCGAGGGCTCCTCCGGTGTCCAGACGTGTGCGGTCCACACCCTGGGAGCAGCCCCAGAGGTGGTGGGCGGGGGAATGACGATGCTGTGTGTACACGGAACATAAACTCTCAGTGAAGATAGGGTGTAACCTGGGTGCTCTGCTCCTCGAGGGGCGGCTGACGGAGCAGGAACCCGGGGGGAGGCAAGGACAGTGATGGGAGCTCCATGGACCCGGGGGACCACGGTCCTGACTCCGTGGAAGGAGATGCTCCTGAACACAGGCGGTCATCTGGGCGGATGGGAGGTGATGGGGACCAGGGTGCTGGCCGCGGGGCGGGGACAGGAGCAGCCCTGGGGAAGCGCCCCTCGTGGGTCCGCTCCCTGAAGGCCGCCCCGAGCTTCGTCCTCGGGAGTGACAGCTGCCGCTCTGCTCGGTGGTTCAGCTCTGGGGAAGCGGTTCACCTTCCTGGGGCAGGCTCTGCGCTGCCTGCGCCGTCTCCTCGTCCCAACCCTGTGAGGTGGGCCGGGAAGCTCCTCTCATCCCCAGTTCTGCGGAAGCGTCCACAGTGAAAAGCGATGCGAATGGAAAACTTGCGAGCTGGCATTTTAGCTGCGTTTTGCACTTCGTTTCCTGGTTGAATATCAACCGCCTGCCCAGACTCTGCAGGATTCGGTTGAGGATGGTGTGAGACTGGCCTCAGGGGTCCTGGGCGGGCGGTGGTCGTGGGCCCCTGCTGGGGGATGGGCCCCCAGGGTGTCAGTACCAAGGACTCAGGTTGGGGGTGACCTCTAGGGACACTGCACAGTGGGCGTACACAGGCCAGAAGCAGGCAGGAGTCAGCGAGCAGAAAGGTGCGTCCGTCCCGCGGTGGCTGAGAGCGAGGCTCTGCGGAGAAGAGGAGGGGGCCTGGGCTGCACACAGAGCACCCGCCCTGGGCCAGGCCCCCGAGACCCCGGTGGGGTCGTGGGCTTTTTCATGCAGCTGTGCAGCCAGGACTGGAAACGGCGGACAGTGCCAGCAATCCCGTCCTCTGGGGCTGCTGGGAGATGTTACTCCTGCGCTTAGTAGGTGCACAGTTAGTGTGGTCGCCTCTTATCTTTTATCTCCTGCATCATTTAAATATACGACAATGGCTTTTCTTTCCAACCATCTCCCATGTGTGCTACAAGCCTTGCAAGAAATGTGTCCTTGACTACAATCTGGTGACCTATGAGATCAGTGCAGAAGAAAATCATTTTTTAAACATCATTTTATTTATTTTGCCAAAATTGCACTTTTAAGTCTGCCGCTGGCAGGGACCGCAGCAGCGTTTCTAAGCATTATCGCGAAGACGACGCTGGCGGAGGGAAACCTGATCTAAAACACCCCTTCTTTGATATTGATTTAATATCAGAGGGCCATTTTCTCTTCATCTCAACCAGATACTAAAAGGAACTTGAGGTGGATAGAAAGGACATTTCCTGAGCGAGGTAATGCTCATTAACCTAAAATAAACAACAGCTTTTTTCCTTCCTTTGAAATATCTTCGCGCATTTTTTATGTATATATAGAAAGGAGCTTGTAGCTGTGTGTTGAGACAGCAAGATTTTAAAGGATAAAAATAAACGCGGACGCATTTTTGCCTGTTTATGTGTGACCTTCATTCTTTGCAGTTTTATTGAGATATAATGGTCAGTAACACCGTGTAAGGTTAGGGGGCAGGACAGGAGATTTGATACAGGTATAAATGATTACCTCATCAGTGAGTTAACAAACCCACCACTCTAAACAGTTTGCATTTGTGTGTGCATACTTGTGGCAAGAACATTTAAACTCTGTGGTGCTTAGTTCAGTTCAGTCGCTCAGTCGTGTCTGACCCTTTGCGACGCTACGGACTGCAGCACGCCAGGCCTCCCTGTCCGTCAGTCTCACAGAGTTTGCTTGAGCTCATGTACGTCAAGTCAGTGGTGCCATCCAACCACCTCGTCCTCTGCCGTCCCCTTCTCCTCCTGCCTTCAATATTTCCCAACATCAGGGTCTTTTCCAATGAGTTAGTTCGTGTCTGTAGTGTAAGCAAGTTGCAAATATTCGACACAGTTTTAATAGTTTTGGTTCCCACGCTGAACACCAGATCCGCAGAACTCATGCCTCTTATAACTGAAAGTCTGCATCCTTTGAGAAATACTCCCTCCCCCATTTCCTCCACCTCCAGTCCACGGAAACTAGCCTTCTACTCTCGGTCTCCATGAGCTGGACTTTTGGGATTTCACGGTTAGTGAGATTGTGCGGCGTTTGTCTTTCTCGGTCTGCCTGGTTTCACTCTGCACAGCGCCCTCGGGCCCACCCCTGCTGGTGCCAGTGGCAGGGTCTCCCCTCTCTCTTGGCTGAATAGCATCCGGGGGGATGTGCTCCGTGTCTTTGGTCCACTCATTCCGATGCAGGCTTAGTCGCTTCCCGGCCCTGGTTAGTGTGGATCAGGCGGCACTGACCACGGAGCCAGCAACTCTGAGATCCTGACTCCACGTCCTGCAGATAAATGCCCGGAAGCGGGGCGGTCCCGTTTTGATTGTCGCGGACCACCCCCCGTGCTGTTTTCCGCGGTGGTGGCACCGGCTTGCGTCCCCACCCACACTGCTCGAGTCCCTTTGCTGCGGCTGTTTCTGACTTTCTGATGCTGCCCATCCTGACAGGTGGGCAGCGTCTCGCATCGAGGCTCTGACTCGCATTTCTCTGATGACTAGTGAGCTGCTTTCCTTGTATTTGTTGGCCATTTGTATGTCTTCTTTGGAAAAATGCCTCTCAAGCCTTTTGCCCATTTTAAAATCATATTATTTGTGTGTTTTGGTTGCTGAGTTGTAGGAACTCCCTATGTATTTTGGATGGTATTTGCTCACACTGGGTTCAGAGTCTTCCCTTCTCTGCCGTTTTCTAGAGGCGGTTGGCTGAGGTTTACTAGTGAAGCCATCTGGCTCTGGATATTTCCTTTTCAGAACTTGTAGTGCAAGGTCAGTTTTTTAAGAAGGCCGTAACCCTATTCAAGTTGTCCACTTCATTTCGGTCGATTTTGGCAGTGTGCATTCTCGGGGGACTGGCCCCTTTCTTCCAAGTTGTCACACATATGTGCCTGGTTCACAGAGCTCCCTTTTTGTCCTTTAGTGACCACAGCCTCTGCAGTTATGTCTATTGTTTTGTGCCTGATATTGCTGATTTTGTTTTCTATTCATCTTTTTCAGGCTTTCTAAAGGTGTGTCACTTCTGTTCATTTTTAAGCAGAAGAACTGTGTTTCATTGATTTTCTTGATGTTTTTCTGTTTTAAATAATATTGATTACTGCCTTTATCATTTTTTTCCTCATTTTTCTTGTTTTGCACCTGTTTTGGCCTTCTTTTGCTAATTTCTTGAGTTGGGAACTTCTATTACTGGCCTGAAGCTTTTCTTATTTTCTGAAGTTTCCCTGTCAGCGCCACGTTAGCTGCATTCCGCAGATTCTGACGCGCTGCACGTTCATCTTCAGTGACAAAGTAGCTGTGGGGGCCTTTCAGTCCCATTGTGGCCTGCTTATATTTCAGCAAGGTCAAAATGTTACAAAGCATGTGTTCACTTTGTAATTAGAAAAATGAAAATTCAGTGTGACGTGTGTCTTCTGCCTCCTAAGTCATCACGGAAGATGCCAAGTCTGA
Source organism: Bos grunniens (assembly GCF_055505025.1). Taxonomy (NCBI): domain Eukaryota; kingdom Metazoa; phylum Chordata; class Mammalia; order Artiodactyla; family Bovidae; genus Bos; species Bos grunniens. The sequence continues at coordinate 92,586,849 of NC_141176.1, read as the reverse complement.
CACCAGGGTCAGAGAAACGGCCGAGAGTCACGGTGGGGAAAGAGGGAGCAGAGGGCGCGTGCTGGGCTGGGGCGGAGGGGACAGTCCGGCCGCACCGGGCAGGGACGGCTTGATGGCCTCTGTGTCCGCTGGGCTAAGACGTCCGTCTCTAAGACCCTGTCCAGCACCTGAGAGGTGCTTGCGAGGTGATCAGACTTGGACTCAGATTTAGGACCGCAGGCTCTGAGGCCAGAATGCTCTCTTTTAGAAAGTGAGATGAAAGACAACACAGTCTTCACTAACTGACAATAATCTTCCACACCGACAACATGGCTCTGGAAATTTCACCTAATAATCGTGACATTGTTTGTGACTCGTGTGTTTCAGATGGGCAGCAGAGCTTTGGACAGTGACCGGCACACCCTGCAGAGAAAACCATCCCTGCTGTGGAATCAATAATCTCTGCAGACCAGACTCTTGCTTGTTGATTAGATGGGAAGTATCCGCCTGCAGTGCAGGAGACACAGGTGAGCCCGATGTTGGGAAGATCCCCTGGAGGAGGGCATGGCAACCCACTCCAGTATTCTTGCCTGGAGAATCTCATGGACAGAGGCGCCTGGTGGGCTACAGTCCATGGGGTTGGAAAGAGTTGGGTATGACAGAATGACTAAGTACTATGACTGTTGAAATAATTTTATATATTTAGAAGTTTTGCTACTTTTCATCTTTAGTTTTAATACAAGTAATAATACAACATTCGCATACATGTAGTGCTGAAGTAGGTTTCCTTTTCAAATAGACTCAATGAAGAAATTAATCTGTTGTTCCTTTTAATGTAATCTTGAAAAATTCAAATAGTGAATTTTTGAATCTACTAGTAGGCATTCCATAACCTCTTATATAAACTCTAATTTTCAAACGTTTATCAGGTATTTTTTTAAACATTAACTTGTTGAATCCTCTCAAAGTTTGGCAAGGTGAATATGTTCATTCTATCTTAAAAATTAGAAAATTGAAGTTGGAATGAGAAAGCTGCTCGGAGCCATATGTACACTAGCAGGCACTAAGCCCATCTTTCTGATGAAGCCTCAGTACACCTCGCCATCTCCTTTCTCTTACTGACGGCAGGTGAAACAGTCTCAGAAGCATTCTGAAGATGAGATAGACTCTTCCAACATCATTTTTGAAAACAGCATTCAATTCATTTGACACAGCAAAAACACACTCCCGATTAGCTCTTTGCAGTAAGGCAGGGGCTGTGGGCCAGATAGAAAAATGAAGGATATAACCGCTAGGTTTTTTCTCTAAAGCCGGTTGACAGGATTAAGTTGCAATGCCCAGGTACCACGGTGGCAATTCCCCCCTCTGAACAGCAGAGGGCAGCACTAGCCAGGCTCACGGAGACCGTCCGCAGTCCCCCCCATCACCTGGCTTGGTCTCCCGATTACCCGGGTGTAGCCCATCTCGGACCTCTAGGGGGCGCTGGTGGCCCGGCGCTATAAGGACAAAGAGGGGAGTCCTCGCTGGTCCTCTGAGGGTTTGCAGAATGGAGGAAAGAGTTGAGAAAATTCTGAACCAAACTACATTCTCTCCACCTAGTGATCCTGTCAGATTTCTGCATCCCACGTAGTGAATGCTTCCTTCAAAAATGTTTCTACTGTATGTCCTGCAGCAAGAGTTCCAAATCATTTCCCAGGAACAAAGAACCTTAAATTTTCACACAGCCCACAGGGGACTTTTGGAAAGGAAACAGCATTCACTGGGAAGAAAAAATAGCATGCTGCTTTAAAAAAGCATACAGAGACAGCAGCTTTGACATGGCGGATGTCAACTGGCAAAGAGTTTTTTTTTGCTTGTGGGATCGTCATGCCCTGACCAGGGACTGAACCTGGGTCACAGCAGAGAAAGTGCTGAGTCTTAACCCCTGGGCCGCCAGGGAAGCCCTGCAAAATGCTTTAATACACAATTTTATCTTTAAGAAGTTTTTATCTTTAATAAGTTTTATATTTATGTTTTTATCACCTAATTTTAAATGAAGTGTTAAAATTAGAAGTATTAATATATTTTATGTTAGCGTGTTCAGTTGTGTCTGATTCTTTGTAGACCCATGGACTGTAGTTCAGATGGCAAAGAATCTGCCTGCAATGCAGGAGACCCAAGTGCAATCCCTGGGTTGGAAAGATCCCCTGGAGAAGGGAATGGTAACCCACTCCAGTATTCCTGCCTGGAGAATTCTATGGACAGACCGTGGGGTCCCAAAGAGTCAGACATGACTGAGTGATTTTACTCACGCACGCACTCACTCATGGACTGTTGTCCACCAGGCTCCTCTGTCCATGGGATTCTCCAGGCAAGAATACTAGAGTGGGTTGCCATTTCCTATTCCAGGGGATCTTCCCAATTCAGGGATTGACCCCATGTCTCTTGTGTCTCCTGCACTGGCAGGCAGGTTCTTTACCACTAGCGCCAGCTGGGAAGCAATGCCCACCAGACTCCTCTGTCCATAGGATTTTCCAGGCAAGATACTGGAGTGGGTTGCCATTTCCTTCTCCAGGAGATCTTCCCGACCCAGGGATTGAACCCGGGTCTCCCGCATTGTAGGCAGACGCTTTACCGTCTGAGCCACCAGGGAAGTCATTTTATAGGCCATCATTCATCAATCAGGGATTTAAAATCACATTCCAGTTAGTTAGGGTTAGGCTTCTTTTACAGTTACTCTAGGTAGTGTGTGAAGAGCAGAAAGAACCTAGCCTGCAAGAGACATGAGTCCTAGATGCTGCTTGACCACTTGGCACTGTGCCAGCCTAAGCAAAACCCGCAACTTCTGTGAGCCTCAGGCTCCCTATTTCTACAGCTGAGGTCACAATATTCTCATCAGGGAGGCCTGGCGAAGAGAGCTGTCTCAGAGCACAGATGGAACTGATGCAGATGCTCAGGGTCACTAACCAGAGCTCAGCCTGGGTGGCATTCAGCTGTGCTCCCCTTCGCAGTGTGCCTGCCTCCACCGTCCCGGCCAGGAAGCCACGGTTCCAGAGTGGCCGAGCCTTTGTGGTGTCCCGTGGGTGGTCCACGGCATGGGGGGGAAGCGTGCGTGCACCCACACCCTGCCCCCCTGCCCTGCCCCGTGGTGCTGCCTGGCTGGCCTAGGAAGTGGAGGCGGCCCGATACCCTGCCTGCTCAGGAGACGGGCTGTGAGACGCCATCCCCAGGGACGCGGCTCCGACAAAGACTCAGCGTCTGGGTCTCTGAACTCACAGCTTTCCAAATGGACTTCAGCCGACAGTTCGGGTCCAAGGCTGACTTCACTGGCTTTAATGTTCTTTACGTATAGTAACAAAGCGTTTGAAAGCAACAGGACTTCTGAGATGGGGGAGAGGAAGGTTCATCACGTGAACTGGGCCATGTCCTTACACAATGCTCCGTGGCCATCCAGGGCCAGAGGAGGACTGGGCGTGCAGATGCTACGACATGAACGCACAGAACACGTTTGCTGGAGGAGGACTTCTGGCGGCCCAGTAGTGAAGACGGCGCCTTTCAATGCCAAGGGCCCAGGTTCATCTCTGGTTGGGGAGCTGAGATCCCATAGATCTCACAGCCAAAAAACCAAAACAGGAAACAGAAGCAATATTGTAACAGATTCAGTACAGGCTTAAAAAACGTCCCCGTTAAAAAACCTTAAAAAAGAAAAGACTAATGGGGGCTGTCCCTATGGGCACAATTATGCCTGATTTTTATCCTTCAGGTATTTTTGTGGCTTCTCAATTTTTCCATGTACATTTGCTATTTTGGGGGCAGAAAAAAGTCTACTTTAAAATAATCATATGTATATATTGCCACTGAAATAAAAACAATTTTGTAAGTTAATACATGGAGACGATTTCCCCAACTAAAAAGATGACAAAAGAAAACTCTAGAAATACAAAATGAATGCTTAAATTGAAAATAAGAAGCCACAATGCCAAGACACTAAGGAAAATGGGGTAAAACCCAGTAAGACCTAGTAGAAATTAGAACAAAGCATTTGGCATTGACTGGATTGTTTTCTCCCAGGAAAATAAGAAATCCTATCGGGTTACGGCTAAAATGCTGTTTGGAGTTCCAGAAATAGAGCTTAGGCAGTGATGTTGTGTCTGGAAATTTGCTCTGAGAGCCCAGGGAGAAACAGTGATCTGATCAGAGACAGTGGATGGTCTCACGACTAAAGAGCTGAGGGTCGGCTTGGAGCAGAGTCAGCGGGACGACAGTCTGGCTGTAAAGGGAGCGAAGTCAGTCTCTTCCCCAACCCTCTGCCACCGCCCAGCCTCTTTGTGTACACGTCACCTTCGACCCCCATCTGTAAACAAAGGTGAAAAAGTGGGCAAGATAAGTGGGTGTTGTTCGCGTGTAGGATTGCTATACTGAATTCTTTTTTTTAAAGGTTTATTTATGTGTTTGTTTATGGCTGCACTGGTCATCACTGCTGCACGCGGGGCTCCCCAGTCCTGGCGAGCAGGGGCTACTCCCTACTGCGGTGGGCAGGCTTCTCTTTCTGCGGTTTCTCCTGTCGCAGGTCACAGGCTCCAGGCACTCTGGCTTCGGTAGTTGTGGCTCACGGGCTTAGGTGTCCTGTGGCACGAGGGATCTTCCGGGACCAAGGATCAAACCTGTGTCCCCTGCATTGGCAGGTGGATTCTTTACCACCGAGCCACCAGGGAAGCCCTCTCCTGAATTATTAATGGCTTCTAACTTTAAAAGCAAAGCAAAACAAATCTACCAAACATCAGTTCAGTTCAGTTCAGTCGTGTCCGACTCTTTGCACGCCCATGAATCACAGCACGCCAGGCCTCCCTGTCCATCACCAACTCCCAGAGTTCACTCAGACTCACGTCCATCGAGTCAGTGATGCCATCCAGCCATCTCATCCTCTGTCGTCCCCTTCTCCTCCTGCCCCCAATCCCTCCCAGCATCAGAGTCTTTTCCAATGAGTCAACTCTTCGCATGAGGTGGCCAAAGTTCTGGAGTTTCAGCTTCAGCATCATTCCTTCCAAAGAAATCCCAGGGCTGATCTCCTTCAGAATGGACTGGTTGGATCTCCTTGCAGTCCAAGGGACTCTCAAGAGTCTTCTCCAACACCACAGTTCAAAAGCATCAATTCTTCGGCGCTGAGCCTTCTTCACAGTCCAACTCTCACATCCATACATGACCACTGGAAAAACCATAGCCTTGACTAGATGAACCTTTGTTGGCAAAGTAATGTCTCTGCTTTTGAATATGCTATCTAGGTTGGTCATAACTTTCCTTCCAAGGAGTAAGCGTCTTTTAATTTCATGGCTGCAGTCACCATTTGCAGTGATTTTGGAGCCCCCCAAAATAAAGCCTGACACTGTTTGCACTGTTTCCCCATCTATTTCCCATGAAGTGATGGGACCGGATGCCATGATCTTTGTTTTCTGAATGTTGAGCTTTAAGCCAACTTTTTCACTCTCCTCTTTCGCTTTCATCAAGAGGCTTTTTAGTTCCTCTTCACTTTCTGCCATAAGGGTGGTGTCATCTGCATATCTGAGTTTTATTGATATTTCTCCCAAACACAGAGAAGTAGTAATTAAATTACCCACAAAGAACAAAGACTTGCCTAGTTTGAGGAGAAGGAAACTCAGAAACAGCCCCCTTACAGCCCAAAGGCAGCCGTGGGCGCTGCAGACAGCGCAACCACTCTTGGGAAGAGCTTCTGTGACGGCCGGTGAGGGGCGCTGGGGAGCCAAGGTCAGGTGAGGTCAGAGTGGACGGACGAGGTGTGGTGCACTCGGTTCTTTCAACAAGAATCCCAAATTCATAAAATACCTCAGCTTTTGTTTTTCAGATCAGAAAGTGGGCAAGGAAGAGTTAAACCACCAGCCCTTGTCAGGAGCAGAGGCGCCAGAAAGTGGGCAAGGGGAAGGTAAACCACCAGCCCTTGTCAGAGGCAGAGGCGCCAGACAACCTGCCTCTGGTCTGCAGGCTCTTCCTGCGCTTTAGTAAGTCTGTTGCTTTTATAGAGAAAGTAATCCTTCATGGAAATGCAGTGGGCTTCCAACGTCCTGTTACGTCTGTAACATCTAAACCGTAAACTGAGTTTGCACACAGGGAGGCTTCCGACTGCAGACCTTGCCTTGGGAATAGCCTCACGGTAATTTTGTATTTATGTTATATTCTGAGAGTGAGCCCCGGGGAGGGACTGTGCGGGTGTGTGGTCTGTGCAAACTGAAGCGTTGAGTGTAGGACGCTTCAATTCTGTGCTTCACGTTACACAGACCTGCCCTGTGTGTCCCAGCTGTATCTTTAAAACACTCTCAAGCCAATTTTACGTAAAAAGAACAAGCAGTGGGGTCGTGCACGATGGGCTCTGGGTCTGTCCCGTTGCCTTGGGAGGCTCAGCAAACAGACTGTCATGACCAAGAGCAAATGCCGTTCTCCACTCTGCAGAGATGAGCTGAATTCTGCTGCTGCCAAGGTAACGCAGGATATGTATTTATAGAAATGAGTGAGCCGTCCAGTCATTTCGTGTGCTTCAAATCAAGCCCGGAGCACAAAACCCCAGCCCAGGAGAAAGAATCTATTCCAACTGCCTGGGAGACCCCAGCGGCCACAACCGCTCCTGGAAGGTTTGTAGCCGAAGGTTCTGTGGCCCACAGAGGCCCCCCCCACTTGTTTGTTCCACAGAAGGGGGCCAAGCTCTCTGATCATCCAGAAAACTAACTTCTTTTTTTCAAATGCTTGATCAGATTTCTCCTTTGCTGCGTTCCTCGGATTCCTCAGGACTGAAGGGCTGAAGACCCAGGAGCTGCTCCAAAAGGTTATCAGCGCTCAGGAGTGTCTTAAGGATGGATTGAAATGGACCGCCCTTGGGTCCTGCCACCCGGATGTGAACCCTGGGTCCACCCCCGGCTGAGACCTCGGCAGAGGGACTCATGGCTTTGGGGGGCAACAGGGGGAATGGGACGGGGCCTGTGGAGATCGGCGAGGGGCTATTCCGTGCTGGACACAGACAGCAGGTTGCGGGGCCCATCACAACCCTGGCAACGCTGGGCCAGGCGGTTGTGCTGGCCTGGTGGGCACCATGACCCAGCAGTCCCTGCGGAGGGGCCCTGGGGGTCCTGAGTAGACAGAGGCGGCCTGGGTCCCAGTAGCATCACGGGCTCTGGGGCACTGGGGCCAGCCTGGGCCTGGAGCAGATTTAGCCTGGGTTTATCAGCCTGATTTAGTCTGGGACACCTCAGCCTGATCTCAGCAAGGTGGCTGTGACCAGTGGTGAAGCCAGATCTTCACTCCCTGCCTGGGTATTGGACCTGGGAAGCCTAGAAGGGAGCCAAGAATCCTGGCTACCAGACCAGCAAAGGATGCAGGCTAGAAGCCGTTTCTCCCTGGATCTTTGTCCCCGTGAAAAACACGTTTATCGTGGAGGAAGAAACTGTAAATGTAGGCTCAAAGTTCATTATTGGAGACACAGCACAAGAGCAAGTGGGGCTGCACACGCAGCGGCAGTGCGCTCGGCCGAGACGGACGCGGGGCAGACGCGCCAGAGAGCGAGCGCGCGGGCGCCCCCAGGGAGGAGGGTGCAGAGGAGAGGCGGCCAAGGCACTCAGGTCGGTCAGGTCTTCCAGGGCTTTGTCTCCCTTCAGCCAATTACCGGTTTCTTTTTCCACACCGGACCTACCTGGGGACCCCCCTGGGTGAGCACACCCGCCTCAGCCAAGATGGATCTCGGAGTGAAGGCTTCTGGGAAGAGCAAGACCCATTACGGCCTGGCACTAGCCCTTGACTTTTGACCCACAAGGAGCCTTTCTGCACGTATGTAGTGTCTCTTTTGTCCCAACAAGGGCGGAGCGGCGATCCCTTGAGCCTTCACTCACACGGGGTTTTGCGCTTCTTTGCCGTCGCCGTGACTACTGCCGTGACCCCTTGAGCCTTCACTCACACAGGGTTTCGCCCTTCTTTGCCGTCGCCATGACCACTGCCGTGACCGCCACCGTAACGTGCTCACAGAAGACACACGCTGGCGTTTGCCCTGTTTCTGTTGTGACTTCCGCCTCGGAGGGCGAGCAGGAGGCTGACTGTAAATGCTTCAGCTGGAGCCCACCTATCTCTTGTCTCAGAAAACGCTGGTAGCTCTAAGTATCCAGCCTGAAGCCCACTTGGTGCCCCGACAAATGCAAACGGGAATCCAATCTGGAGCCCATCTACTCCCTAAGTCAAGCCTACTGATGGTGCCTGGGGTGATGGAATAGGGCGGAGGGCAAGGGGGACAGGCAGGAGCCACTGTTACCTTCAACCTGACCCGAGACGTGTGTCCGGCCCCCAACCCTGGAGGCAGGTTCCAGGTCTCAAAGACCAGTGGCCAGCACCCTGTGCCGACCTCAGGCCAGACACCGCCCAGCTCCCAGGACAGCCTCTCCACTGCACACCTCCACCTTCTTCACGCCTCATGACAGCTCTTCTTATACTTGGGGAATCTCGAAAAAGTTGTTCAAACCTTCTATCAACGGAATCAACGTATTCCCAGTCACCCCCAGACAACAGAGTGAACAGTTCACCAGATGGTGGATGAACTGGGATGTTCACATTGGTAAACGCACGGTCAAATGGGTAGGGATGAGGGCAGGATGGAATTTTGTATCCAAAAAAGGATGTTTCATCCCTGTTCGGAGAAGGCAATGGCACCCCACTCCAGTACTCTTGCCTGGAAAATCCCACTGACGGAGGAGCCTCGTGGGCTGCAGTCCGTGGGGTCGCAAAGAGTCGGACACCACTGAGCGACTTCACTTTGACTTTTCACTTTCATGCATTGGAGAAGGAAATGGCAACACACTCCAGTGCTCTTGCCTGGACAATCCCAGGGATGGTGGAGCCTGGTGGGCTGCCATTTATGGGGTCGCACAGAGTCGGAAATGACTGAAGTGACTTAGCAGCAGCAGCAGCAGCAAGATCCCTGTTATGAAAAGTCATTTATTTTCTTTTAAAAGTGTTTTAAAATTAATTTAAAATATGTTTAAAATCAAAGAAGCAACATCCTGGTTGAACATCATATTTAAAAAACGTGATATGCTTCAAACACTGTAAATATAGAGAAAGAAGATCAAAGAACACAGGCAAAAACAATGCTGGAAAACAGTGTGGGTGGAGGATTTTTGCTTCCCAAGCTGGGCTGAGAAGGAAAGTTAGGACTCAGTCCTGGTGCTGCGTATAGTAAAGCCATGTCAGGTGTCAGCCTGTGAAGACCGAGGCCAAGGTTTCAAACGTTCGAGAAGAAGCATAACATACTCACAAAACAAGATAACAGAAAGGACAGCGTCTCAAAAGACTTCTTGACTTCTAAAGTAATTTATCCGTCTACTTACAAGGGCTGGATGACAAGTTCCTGAAATATGTGCGTCTTCAAAGCCTAATTGGAATTTCTCTCTGTTGATCTGATGTCAGAACAGCAAATCATTATGTCTTGAAAAAGAAAAGTGAATATTAATTGAAAAGTTCATTGGAATTTGAAAGACTGTTCACTAGTTTTAGTCAATCAATCACTAACAATCTTTATAATGATGGAGTTGTGTACCGAAAGCTCGGTAATCACAAAGCTTTCCTTGGAGGTGGCTTGAATGCGTTTTTCCGACCATGTCGAGTGTGACATGAAAGACAGAAAATGAGAGAATTTTAAATCTGGCCCAGGTCAAGGGGAAGGTAGAGCACCTCGTCACATGGCGATGAAGGGAAGTTGAGTAGCCAGGCGTGGAAACCGTCTCCCACAGGACTCAGCCTCAGATAAGGGAAAATGAGGCAGCGGCATATGGCCACAGAACTCACCGTCTCCTCGCAACATCCATCACCCTGAAGCACTGGGCCAACATAAACTCTGGACTTCATTAATCGCTTCATTAATTGTGCCCTGCCCTAATGCAGGTAGATAGGGCTTCTTTGATGATGCAGTGGATAAGAATCCACCTGCCAACGCAGGGGACGTGGCTTTGATCCACAGTCTGGGAAGATGCCACACGCCTTGGAAGGACCACAGCCTTGTGTGACAAGCGCTGCGGCAGCCCTGCTCTGGAGCCCGCCTGCCATGACTCCCGAGCCTGCGTGCCGTAGCCACTGAGGTCTTTGCCCCGGAGCCTGTGCTCCGCGGCAAGGGAAGGCCCTGCAGTGAGGAGCGGCCCCATCCACCGCAATGAGAGAGGAGCCCACACAGAGCAACAGGGATCCAGCACAGCCCCAAATGACCAAATTAAAAAGGTTCGTAACAGGGGAGACTGTGTGCCTGGGGCGGATGGGGGTGTGAGCGCTTCTACTCAACTTTCTCTAAGTCTACAATGACGCTAAAACCCACTGTCTACTCGTTATCTTTTAGGAACTCACAGCCTCGTGGGAATGTCAAAGGGCCCAGGAGTCGCCTGAGAGGGCTCCCGGGACCAAGGCTGAAACAGTCCGAGCAAGAAGATGGGTGGTGCGTGATCGGATGCTGAGTACCCACAAGCGCATACCGACGTAAGTGCATCGTTGAATGAACAAACAAGTGGGGGAGAATAAACTAATCTCCACGCAGAAGAAACTTAAAGAATCTGCGTGAATATTTCATGCTGAGGGGAGGGGACCACAGCGCCCTCCTCCCTGCGGCCGGGCTACACGGTGACGGCCTCCCAAAGAGCAAGAAAGAGAGAAGCAACCAACGCCGCCGAGGGCGGCCGACCGAAGTCCACAGCAGCAGGGGGACACCCCGATGAACTGCAGCCTACAGGCTGCAGTTAGGACTGTGCCTGGCCTCTGTGGACTCAGCGCATTTATGTTTAAGCCATTTGTGACCAATTTTGGTTTCAACATACCTTCTTAAAACGTTTCCTCATTCCTCCTGTTCTGTGTTCACTTTTCTTTCTTATTTTTAACGGATGATTTTATTTTTTTTTCTGTTCTATATTCTACTGTGCTGCTGCTAAGTCACTTCAGTCATGTCCGACTCTGTGTGACCCCATAGACGGCAGCCCACCAGGCTCCCCCGTCCCTGGGATTCTCCAGGCAAGAACACTGGAGTGGGTTGCCATTTCCTTCTCCAATGCATGAAAGTGAAAAGTGAAAGGGAAGTCGCTCAGTCGTGTCTGACTCTTAGCGACCCTATGGACTACAGCCTACCAGGCTCCTCCATCCATGGGATTTTCCAGGCAAGAATACTGGAGTGGGGTGCCATTGCCTTCTCCGATATTCTACTGTATCACCTGTCTAGAGCGAGGGAAAGAGCTTGAGTTATTTTAAGGGACTGGCTCGCATGAGTGTGGGCTGGCAAGTCCACAGTCTGCAGGGTGGGCTGCAGGCTGGGAAACCAGAGAAGAGTTGGTGTTGCAGCTTGAGTCTGAAGGCTGCCTGCTGGCAGACTCCCACCTCCAGGAGGGTCAGACTTTTGGTCTACTCAGGCCTTCAACTGATCAGATGCGGCCCATCCATACCATTTACTCAGAGGCCACTATTTCCATGTAAATCTCATCCCCCAAACCCTCTCTCAGAAACACCTAGAACAGTGTTTGACCACACATCTGGGCACCACAGCCCAGTCAAGGTGACACGAAACCCACCCTCACAGCATGAAGATCCTGGTGGGGCTGCCACTTGTACCAAGTGGGCCCCCAGCTCTGGGCTAAGCTTGGGCTGCAGTGTAACGCTGTCGACTCACCTGGTGAGCCACAGCTTTTCGCCGGAGCCTGCCCCTTCTGGGCCCTCCGCTGACGGCCGGCAGCCGCCCTGCACGGGGGGCACACCCTCCCAGCTCCCGTTGTGTGGTGGGCCTGGAAGAGCCCTGGTGAGACCACGGGCGCATGTGTCTCCCTGGAGACGTCGCTTCTTCAGGAGCGAGCGCTTGCCAACTTGTGGTCCATCTCCGGTTGATTCCGCGTGCCATGTCTTGGTTCATTTGGGCAATTTTGTCCAGTTTCACACTTTTTTTTTTGGTGGAAATGAGTTACTTGCATCCTCACCCATCACTTCTGTAAGTCCCACTGGCTTCATGTACTCTGAGGGCCCGTCCTCAGGCACACACGCAGTTACAGGTGTGTCTTCCCAATGAACTGACCCTTTCAGCAGCACAAGACGTCCTTCTCTGTCTCTCGACACTCCTTGTCTCCAAGTGTATTCCGCTGCTGCTAAGTCACTTCAGTCGTGTTCGACTCTGTGCGACCCCACAGACGGCAGCCCACCAGGCTCCACCGTCCCTGGGATTCTCCAGGCAAGAACACTGGAACGGGTTGCCATTTCCTTCTACAATGCATGAAAGTGAAAAGTGAAAGTGAAGTCACTCAGTTGAGTCCGACCCTCAGCGACTCCATGGACTGCAGCCTTCCAGGCTCCTCCGTCATGGGATTTTCCAGGCAAGAGCACTGGAGTGGGCGCCACTGCCTTCTCCGCACCTGATGTTAATGTGACAACTCCAGCCTTGCTACGCTTGCTGTTTTCATGGTATATCTCTCCTCTGCTCATTTACTGCCAACCAGTGTATGTCTTTGTATTAAAATAGGTCCTCACATAGCCTGTGATTAAATCCTGCTTTTTCCTTCCCTCATTCCGGCGGTCTCAGCCTTTTGACAGGGCGTTTCACCCACTCACAAGCGTGCTGCAGTCACTAGTGTGCTTGGGCTGGATTTATGAAGAGTTCTGAACGTCTTTCTGTTTCCCTCTATGATTTTTGTTTGTCCACTCTCTCATTCCTTCTTCTGGATGATTTGAGTCTTTTTGAATTCTGCTTTATTTGCCACTGAGAAGAGCAATCCTGGTTCTTTAGCAAATCAAGGAAAGGCCAGACTCTGCACACACACGAGGAGGGGGATCTTGCTGTGTTGAGGAAGGTTCAGGTGGTTTGGGTTTTCACGTTTTATTCAAACATCTCCATCCCAGATCTTGGGGTCCACTTCTTCTTAATTAGCTGCTGCTGCTGCTGCTAAGTCGCTTCAGTAGTGTCCGACTCTGTGCGACCCCATAGAGGGCAGCCCACCAGGCTCCCCCATCCCTGGGATTCTCCAGGCAAGAAGCAATCTACCCTTAATAGGAGAGACTTGGTAGGACTGTGTATTCAACTCACACCATAATCTACAACTCAAACAATCAGGATTGGAGTCTGGTCCTCAGTTCTGATGACTCCACAGGTACAGAATAAGAGATTTCTTCTAGGGCTGTTACTGGGGCTCTCTGGTTTTGTCCATGACTGCACCTCTAGCTAGAAATGCAAGGCCCCAGCTTTCCGCAGCACAGCCCACACCACACGGTCTCTCTGCAGTCATCACCACCACAGCAAACCCCCATCACAGTGGCTGCTGAAATCGCCAATGTCTTGTCATCAGCTAGGTCTTTGTCCCAAGAAGCCACACAGTCATCTAAGCCTTTTCGGTGGTCCCAAGGCCGGCCCCCTCTCCCACTGCTGTGTGATTAGTTATCTGGGGCTGGGGGCCTTGCTGTCGTTGTTCAATAGCTAAGTCTTGTCTGACTCAAAGTGTTGGAACCTCAGCTGGGGATGGGGAGGAGCCAACACTGCTTTTATAAGAAGCTAGAAAGGACTGTCATCTGGTCCCATCACTTCATGGGAAATAGATGGGGAAACAGCGGAAACAGTGTCAGACTTTATTTTTTTGGGCTCCAAAGTCACTGCAGATGGTGACTGCAGCCATGAAATTAAAAGACGCTTACTCCTTGGAAGGAAAGTTATGACCAACCTAGATAGCATATTGAAAAGCAGAGACATTACTTTGCCAACAAAGGTTCGTCTAGTCAAAGCTATGGTTTTTCCAGTGGTCATGTATGGATGTGACAGTTGGACTGTGAAGAAGGCTGAGCGCCGAAGAATTGATGCTTTTGAACTGTGGTGTTGGAGAAGACTCTTGAGAGTCCCTTGGACTGCAAGGAGATCCAACCAGTCCATTCTGAAGGAGATCAGCCCTAGGATTTCTTTGGAAGTGAGAGAGTCATTTGCTAGGCAGGTTGATAAGGAGTCTAGGGGTCCCCAAGGAGAGAGGGGTCTGGAATTGTCAAGGAGAAAGAAAGGACAAACTTTTTTTTCTTTCTCCACATTCCTTAGGATTATATAACAATAATGTATCCTGCCTAAGGACAGTCTTTGGATTAAACCTTCTGTTATCTTAAAATGTAAATTATGGGAGTAGACCTGGTCTTTACAAAGATGTATCCTGCCTGAGGACAGTGTTATCTTAAAATATAAGTTATGGGAGTAAGTCTGATGAGGTCTTTACAACCTCCAGACATTCTTTGGATTATATAACTTCATTGTTAACACTAGCAAGCGGGTACTCTTTCTGCCCTCTTCTGATGCCTATGTCAGAAGCTTTCTCTATCTCCTTTATACTTTAATAAAACTTCATTACACAAAAGCTCTGAGCGATCAAGCCTTGTCTCTGGCCCCGGATTGAATTCTTCTCCTCTGGGGGCCAAGAATCCCGGTGTCTTCGTGTGATTCAACAAGAACCTTTCAGAAGGAATGATGCTAAAGCTGAAACTCCAGTACTTTGGCCACCTCATTCGAAGAGTTGACTCATTGGAAAAGACTCTGATGCTGGGAGGGATTGGGGGCAGGAGGAGAAGAGGACGACAGAGGATGAGATGGCTGGATGGCATCACTGACTCGATGGACGTGAGTCTGGGTGAACTCTGGGAGTTGGTGATGGACAGGGAGGCCTGGCCTACTGCGATTCATGGGGTCGCAAAGAGTCTGACACAACTGAGTGACTGAACTGAACTGAACTGAAGAAAGGACTGATGCTGAAGCTGAAGCTCCAATACTTTGGCCACCTGATTCGAAGAACTGACTCATTTGAAAAGCCCCTGATGCTGTGAAAGATTGAAGGCAGGAGGAGAAGGGGAAGACAGAGGATGAGATGGTTGAATGGCATCACAACTCAACGGACATGAGTCAAGCTCCGGGAGTGGGTGGTGGACAGGGAGGCCTGGCGTGCTGCGGTCCATGGGTCACAGAGTTGACACGACTGAGCGACCGAAAAATAACAAGACCCTGGGGCAGGTGCGGATGCTCAGCCAGTGTAGAAAATCATAACACCCTCGTGCTTCCATAAACGGGCTTCTTCCACCCAAAATGAAAGTAGAACCCAAAATGAAAGTAGAACCAAAGACCTTGTAAAATCGGCGTGCCCTGTGAAGGCGCTCCTGGGCGCCCAGCGCTCCCTGCAGGTTCAAGCCCTCTGCCGGACGTGTTTGGGGGCGTCTGAGCACCGTGTGCGTGAGCGGCTGCCGCGCCTGCAGCCGGAACTCTTCCGCCGTGGCCGCAGTGCTCGGGGGGAACTCTGAGGCCTGCGCCCCTGCGGCCCCTGCGCGCCCGGAAGAAGCGGGGCATTGTGGGAGGGGCGCGCGTTTCGGCGGGTTCCGTTAAAATGGCGCCCTTCTTGCCGGCGCTGCCTGCGGGGCCTTAGCCGGTGGGGGAGCCGGGAGCCCGCGGGGCCGGCGCGGGCAGCCCCGGGCGAGGATGGCGACCCCGGACCAGAAGTCGCCCAACGTCCTGCTGCAGAGCCTGTGCTGCCGGATCCTGGGCAGGAGCGAAGGTAGCGGGACTGCGGGCGGCTGCGCTGCGCCCCTGGGCTCTCAGGGTCGGGGCGGCCGGGCCGGCTGAGTCACGGCGGCCCCGGGCGCGTCCGCCACCTCAGGCCGCGGGGCCGGGCGCGCGCCCCCGCGCTTCTCCGGCCGCCCGGGCCGCGCGCGGCGCCTCCTGACGGGGGCGAGGAGCGGGTCCCGGGTGACGCGGAGGCCCGCCCGCGGCCTCGGTCCCCGCAGTGCGGGCCGAGGGGCACCCGGGATGAGCGCCGTGCGGCCCCGGGCCCGCGGGGCGTCACTGCCCGCCGGTCCTGCGCTTGTGGCGGGAGGGGGCGACGGCGCGGCCTTGTGAGGGCCCTGCGGGCGCTGGAGCGCTGGGTTATTTGTCCCCTAAGCACCAGCGTGGGCAAGAGAGTCTGCAGGTTTTGCAGGAAGACGTGAAGCAGAACCGGAGCGTTGGGACGGCCCCTGGTCCTCCCGGGACTCTTGAATTGGCCCGCGCGACTTGTCTGGCGGTCTGTGATAGCCTCAGGGGCGGACGCTGGCTGTTTCGGTTCAGCCCATGCGGTGACCCTGACTCCACACAGCTCTCGCTCGTTTGTGAAGCTTCTCTCTGCCGCTCTGTTCTCTAAGAAGCCTGGGCTTCTCCCACCTGCAGGCACTGCGCGAGGTGGCGGAGGTGCAGAAGGGGGAGGCAGGGCCGCCTCCTTCCTGTTGGCCGTGGAGGGGAGCCTCCAAGATCAGCGCGCGCACAGTGCTGAGTAGTGGGGTGCCTGGGGAAAAAGCAGGCAGGGCAAACGGCTGTTGAGGGAAAGCTAAGGAAACTCGAACGCAGACCCGAGTGCAGACGGGGGGTCCCCGGCACCCCTGGGCCAAGGTCTTGAGGCGGGTGGGGGCCTGGCTGTCTCGTCTTTTGCCCCCAGCTCTTCTGCGCTCTGAATCGCCTTTCTGATTTGACACCCGGATCTCCCAGACCTGAGGATACCCGTAGACACCAGGGAACTGACTCTGGTGGTCGGGATTCAGTCAGGTTTCACTGGGGTTTGCTTTGAACCAGCGGGCCCTCGGTTTTCCCAGAGTGAAGCCACACGCCCGTGCGTTACCGTGGTCACAGCTCGACTGTGACGCTCACGGTGCCCATCGTGTTTCTCAGAATACTTTTTTTTAACATTTGAGGATCCTGTCGATTGACTTAGCTTCACCCATTCTAGGAGGTTGAAAAACTTCTTTTCAGAAAGTTCTGCACCACCCTCTCATTTAGAATTTTGTCTAAATTAAGAGTAAATAGGCTCCTGTACACCTTAAACTTACAGAGTGATACACGTCAGTTACAATTCTACAAAATTAGAAGGAAAAAAAAGTAAATAACCTATGAGATCCTCTCAGAATAAAATATAAAATCCACTAAAATGATGCTCTCTTTTCTCCGTTCTGGGCAACTAGGATTGCCAAACAGTTGTATTCATGTTTCCAAATTACGCTTCTGTCCACTGAAGAATTTGTAAGTCTTTAATCGCTTCCCTTGTTCTGTTCTAATTTGTTCTACCTCATGAGTAAAGAAGCAGTGCTAATTGCTGCCTTTACAGGGTTTGAAGTTTTAAAAGAGTTTCATTAGTGGGTGTTTTGTTTGTTCACAAAGTAGAACATTTGATTAACTGCTTCGTTCTCTAGTGATGTTACAAACAACTGGCCTTCGGCTTTTGTGATATGCTTTTTTAATACTATGGAACTGAAGCATTATAGACACTTGTTACTTTTTATGTGAATTTCATATGAATCATTTTTTCGTATTTTTAAAAATTTGTAGTTGGCCTCAACAAACCTTCAGAAGCCAAGCCCTGAGCTCTAACGGTGCTTGACATTTTTTATAAAGTTAGTGTAACCATTATTTCCCACCTTTTCCTGCTTATAACACGTGTGGGTTTGCTGGAAACACCCAGGGCCAGCCAGTGACAGGGGAGGTCTCAGCACCCCTGAGCCTGCCCTGGAGAACACTGTACTTCCTATCACATCTTTGGATAGCCAGTGTTTCCGTTTTTGGAAACACTGTCCTTGAGGTCGCGTCGCCTCCCCTCTGCCAGAGGCAACATTCCTTTTCTCACTTTGCAGTCCTGTCTAGTCGGAGATTAAGGAGAAGAGCAGGAGTTTCTGTTAAGTGTTTAAGTGCGAATGCTTAGGTGGGACTACAGTCCCCTGCACAGTGCGGTCAGACGATGACCTGACCTGGAAGCCCTGTGTGAGGGTCGTGTGAGCCCCGTGCGGGCAGGGATGGGCGTTGTCTTGGTAGCTCATGGGCCGCAAGTGGTGTTGCTGTGGGTTTTTTGATTTTTGAAGATGGTGAAGAGCTCTTGATGAAGTTCCAAATAAAGAATAGTCTTACTCTTGGGGAAATGAATGTGTATTAGATATACATTAAAATGTGTCATGTATTATTAAAATGTTCACTAAATGTTGATTAACGGGTATGTTACTCTTTAAAGCTTTAGGCTTCATTTGAAAATTGTACTTAATGGGCTTGTTATTTTAAATGAATTAGTATTTAAAAATAATCTTGGTTTACATTTCTAATACAGTATAAATAGATAGATGTAACCCCCATAAATAAAAACTTCCAGGGGTCCTCAATCTTAGAAGTATAAAGGGGGCTTGGACTGAAAAGTTTGGGAACCACAAACCTAGAGCAGTGTTTTGGTTTTGTTTTGAGTACTGCTTTTCAGCTAGCTGTGTGATCAGAATGGCCTGTGGTCCCATGAGAAGCTGATGTGGTGCTGCTGCTCTGGGGAGAGGAGCTGGTGGCCAGACAGTGGTGGCGGGGAAGCCTCCCCGTGCCCGCTGGTGGCCTTTCCACTGTGAATCCTCTCAGTGTGGCGCTTGCTCCGAACAAGTCCATGCGCCCCATCTGCTGAGACTGTGGTGTCTGGCACACAGGCATTCTGACCTGCATCTGGGCTGGGGATTGGTTTAAGAAAAAGCTGATGGATTTTCCAAATGTTTTATCATTAACAGGAAAGACAGACTGGAAGCGTGGCTGGCGGACAGACAGGGGAACTGCAGCGTGGCTGTGGAGGTGGGAGGGACATGCGAGACACATGGACATGTGGAGAGGGTGTGAAGATGGGGGTGTGCCTCTGGTACGGAGGAGGCCTGGATTTGTGGTGGGAGAAAATTCAGAGCTTATGAAACTCTTAGACTGGGATTTTTGTCTGACATGCCTGAGCATTTTGTTAACGAACTGTTTGTAGAACTCAGGATCCTGGTAGTCAAAATAATTTTTAACTAAAATAGTTACACAGCTCTCCTTTTAAATACGTGATTTCACTGACCCTTTTAATATTTATAAAATTAAAGTATTCTTGATGTAGGAAATTGTTTGCGTGTGGAGCAGCGTGAGGAGGAAAATCCCCCTTGAGCCCCGTGACCCCACGGGAGCATTCCGCGTTCCTCCCTTTTGCTCTTCCCTCCGCGCGTCTCCCCGTGTCCCAGGAAGACTCCGTGCGTGTGTGCGTGTGTGCGCGCGCTCGCGCGTGCTGCTGTGGGGGCGGGGCGGCGCCCTGAGGAGCTGGGGGGAGGTCGAGGGTCTCAGTGAACGTGAGCGAGTCCTCGCTGGTGCTGTGAGCCGGGCTGGGGGCTGGCAGGGGCGAGGGGCGGGTTTGCGGCCGCCGTGGCTGGAGGGCGTTCGCTCCAGGGGCAGGAGGAGGAGTCGCCTGCTCCTCAGGAGACGCGCTGTGACGGGCTGGAGGCTGTGGCGTGGTCGTGGAGGGACATGCTGGAATGTGACGGGCTGGAGGCTGTGGCGTGGTCGTGGAGGGACATGCTGGAAGAAGCCGAGTCGGCAGGTGTAGGGAGAGAGCAAATTAGCCGAGATGGCGGTGGTCAGGCCCTCTCGCCCACGTGCTGTAAATCCCGGCTGTGTAACAGCCGGGATCCCCTACAGCACTGCGTGTCTCGATGGACCGCTAGGCCGCAGGCCGCGTGCGGCCTGTAAGCTCCACCTGCCGCACCCTGGGGGCGGCTGCCTTGTGGCTGTGTCCGCTCGGTCAGCCACGAGAGAACACAGTGAACCTGCAGCGAGGGCTGCGGAGCCCGTCTGTAGTTCCCGCGGCTCCTTCCGTCGTCTTCATCTTCCCCGATCCCGCCTCCACTCCCCGGGTTCAACCAACAGTGAGACACGGCGGACAGCAGGGTTTACTGATCACCGTGTTTTCTTTGCTCTCGTAGCTTTATGCCTTCAATCTCCCTTTTTCTCAGTTTAGTGGGGTTTCTGAAGGGCGTGGCAACACGCATCTGTGTTTAAGCCGTCCTCTTATCTGGAATGGCACACGTGATCAAAAGTTACTGCCCCTGTTGGCAGCTTGTGGCCACTCCTGGTGTGTGTGTGTGTGTGTGTGAATGCACACGTAAGCCCTGCTCTGCTGCTACTGTGGTGTGTGTGAATGTATGTGTGTGTGTAAGCCCTGCTCTGCAGGTACCATGGTGTCTGTGTATGAGTGTGTGAGTAAGCCCTGCTCTGCAGGTACCGTGGTGTGTGTGTGTGTGTACGCACGCGCGTGTGAGTAAGCCCTGGTCCACAGGTACCATGGTGTGTGTATGTGTGTGCATGAGTGTGTGAGTAAGCCCTGCTCTGCAGGTACCATGGTTTATGTGTGTGTACGCACGTGTGAGTAAGTCCTGCTCTGCAGGTACTGTGGGGTGTGTGTGTGTATGCACATACATGTGAGTAAGCCCTGCTCCACAGGTACCGTGGTGTGTGTGTGTGTGTATGTGTGTGCATGCACGTGTGTGTAAGCCCTGCTCCGCAGGTACCGTGGTGTGTGTATGTGTGTGCACGCATGTGTGAGTAAGCCCTGCTCTGCAGGTACCATGGTGTATGTGTATGTGTGTGCATGAATGTGTGAGTAAGCCCTGCTCCGCAGGTACCGTGGTGTGTGTGTGTGCACGCGTGTGTGAGTAAGCCCTGCTCTGCAGGTGCCGTGGTGTGGCTGGGGCTTTGCCTGCTCCTTAGGATTATCTGTCCAGTTGGTTTTCTGGCCCCGAGCAGCTTTCAGAGCTGGTGGCATGTCACGTCTTTCTTTGCCCATAAAACTCTGTTTAGCCCTTCATCCTGTTGCCTTGTGGCCCTTCGGTCCAATCAGGTAGGGCCTGGGGCAGGTGGGAGGTGGCGCCCAGCGCGCTGTCTTGAAGGAGCGGGAGCTTCAGGTGATCACCGCTGAACCTGACTGGCCATAACTTGCGTCCTCTGTTTACCTTCCAGCTGATGTGGCCCAGCAGTTCCAGTATGCCGTGCGCGTCATTGGCAGCAACTTTGCCCCAACTGTTGAAAGAGATGAATTTCTAGTAGCTGAAAAAATCAAGAAGGAACGTATGTATTTTTCTTAAGTGTTACCTCGTGTTGCATTGTTAAATTTGTCAAAGCTTAAGAATATGTACGTGCATCCAGATATGTATCTGTATATTTCTGTATGTACATATTAATGTAGGGATGGCTCAGTTCTTTCACTAGAACGTGGGGGGAGGGGTTGTTTTAAATACTGTTTCAACAACACAATTTGGGTTAAGAATGTGAGGAAGATGAGAAGACTTAATATCACTTGCTGCTTCTCTTGTGATTCACGGTTTTAATCTTGCACGCCTTTTGAGCAGATAACCTAGCATATTATCTTGGCATTTAAACAGCCATGTGAGTTGAGTACCATGTCTGTTGATTGTTGCCATCCAGACTTCCAGTGCTTTGGAACTTTCTGTTGAACATTTTCTGAGATGGTACCGAAGCTCTCCTACACCTTGTCACCTTAGAGAAGAAAGCTGTCCATGTGTTAGCACCTGGTTATGAATGGGTCTCTGACTATGTGTTCTTGGAGAGGCTTTGAGGACCAGGACCCCCTGTGAGAGCTGCTCCTGTCCTGGTCAGAGGGTCTTATTCTCTCATCGCCAGGTCCCCTTTCCTTATAGTTTCCGGGACTTAGGAGCGGGTCCCAGCTGCCCGGGACGCAGCCTTGGCCAGTGCGTTCTCCCTGCGGGCCTGGCTGTTGCAGGTGGTAACGATGCCTTCTAGGAGGAGGTTTCCACGGCACGGTTTCTACCCGCTCCGGCTGTTGCATTATTAACTATGTTTGGCTGGCGTCTGCTCGGATGTCCTGTTTCAGAGCTGAGTGCTGTGGCAGCTGGGGGTGGGAGTGAGGCCCTGGCATGTGAGGGTGGGGCCTGGTGGGGCTTGGTGAGCCATGCAGGACTGAGGTGGTTCAGATCTTGGGGTGACCTAGCGTGTAGCTGTGTGTGAGGTGGGGGTGGTAAGCTGCTTGTCCTGCTGTGAACATGCACTTTCCTTTCTTGTCTGCAGAACTGAACCTGAGAACACTGTAGCTCCTTCTTGATCTCTGATGCTTAGCACATTTTGGATACTAGTGAGAACCCCGATACTGGGTGTGTTCACAGACCGTTTGCTTTGCAGATGCACAGATCCAGGCCCCTGGTGGGCACGTTACACGCGCTGGGAGCAGCTGAAAATAGTCTGTCTTCAGAGTTAAAGGCCTGGCAGCCATGCTGTCGAGTGGGTCCTGAGGATCTGTTTTCAGGAAGGAAATTGTAACCATGTGCAGATTATTCTTCTGCGTGTTCTCTGTGGTTTGAAGCAAGGCTTGCTGTGTAGACACAGTGCTCTTCCTTTGCCAGTTACCTGCTGGTGTCCACAGCTGTTTGGGGCCCCTGCCCGAGTGCCCGACCCTGATGTGGGCCCCGGCTGCCTCTGTCAGCTGACTAACCTGGTGGCACTCTGCCTCACTGGATAGAAATGATGGGGTTTTCAAAGATTCTGTTACTTTAGCTAATGTTCACGTAAATTCTTTGATTCCAGCCTAATTGTGTCAATATTTTACAAATTTCGTTTTTTTGATGACTTGATGAAATTCCTGAAACGGAAGTGACTGGTTGCTCTGACTCTTCAGCTCAGGAGTGCCTGCAGACGTCAGTTACCTGCTGCTGTGGGGATAGTGTCGTGGGAGTGAACTTCGTGTCACTAACACGCTCATCTCCGGCCTTTCAGTGACCCGGCAGAGGCGAGAAGCGGACGCGGCGCTGTTCTCAGAGCTCCACAGGAAGCTGCACTCGCAGGTACCTCGTGCGGGATGTGGAGGAGTGGCTGCTCTGCGAGGCCGTGCTCCGTCTCGTGGAGGATCACGGAGCCTGTCTGGTGCTGCCAGGATCAGAGCTCACAGTCCTCTCCAGTCCTCTCTGCTTCGTCTGTTGTGCCCTCACAATAAGCGTAGCCTTGTTTGCTGACCGTTTTGGTTCCTTAATGCACTTGGGTTTAGTTGGATTCATTGCTTTAAGTTTATTTTTCATCTTTGATAATGTATATGAAGTTACGAAACAGGAACTTTTTTGTATGGTCATTTTTAGGCAGATAGTTTCAAACTGTTGTATCATTTGCTTTTCCTAAAATTTTCTGTATTTTTAAAAGCAGCTCCATCTGTACATTGAAAATTACTAGGGTCTGCCTATCAGATGTCATATCCCAGGGTGCTCATAAGCCTTACCAAGTCTGCAGTGTGAGAGACCTGTGTTCGATCCCTGGGTTGGAAGATCCCCTGGAGAAGGGAATGGCTCACCCACTCCAGTTTTCTGGCCTGGAGAATTCCATGGACTGTATAGTCCATGGGGTTGCAGAGTCAGACACGACTGAGCAACTTTCACTTTCAAGATCCTGAACGGGAGATTAATCAGTGAAAGCTGTCGTGTCTGATAGCATTGGCCCTTCTGTGATCACACATTTGGGTGGTTTGATTTGAACGGTTGCTTTCCACAGTTCAGTTTGGAACCCTGAATGCTTATTCCTGAAATAGTCATGTTTTAAATAGTAGCCGACTTCCTGGGGCTGGGAAACCCGTTGGGCTCGGGGCTGAAGGGGGACGGGAGGCGTCAGGGAGCCGCGGGCCTGCTCCTCCTTGTTGCTGAAAGTCTGGTTTTCCGAAACTGCAGTTGTGGTTGCTGTTGCATCCTCTCTCCTGCCCGTCAGGGCCTCTGATCAGGGCATCCGTGGAAACTAATGGGATCTCTGTGACAACCATGCACGAAACCTGGGGTGACTGCTGACTTCTGAATGCTTCAGGACCTGGGTTTCCCAGGAATGCCTGATGCCAAGACCCACATCTTAGACTTTAGAATTATTTTCTTTTTGTCTAATATTCTTTTGTTATGGCCTAAGAAATGGTGTAGCCATCATGGTCAACAAAAGAGTCCAAAATGCAGTACTTGGATGCAATCTCAAAAACAACAGAATGATCTCTGTTCGTTTCCAAGGCAAACCATTCAATATCACAGTAATCCAAGTCTATGCCCCAACTAGTAACGCTGAAGAAGCTGAAGTTGAACGGTTCTATGAAGACCTACAAGACCTTTTAGAACTAACACCCAAAAAAGATGCCCTTTTCATTATAGGGGACTGGAATGCAAAAGTAGGAAGTCAAGAAACACCTGGAGTAACAGGCAAATTTGGCCTTGGAATACGGAATGAAGCAGGGCAAAGACTAATAGAGTTTTGCCAAGAGAACACACTGGTCATAGCAAACACCCTCTTCCAACAACACAAGAGAAGACTCTACACATGGACATCACCAGATAGTCAACACCGAAATCAGATTGATTATATTCTTTGCAGCCAAAGATGGAGAAGCTCTATATAGTCAACAAAAACAAGACCAGGAGCTGACTGTGGCTCAGATCATGAACTCCTTATTGCCAAATTCAGACTGAAATTGAAGAAAGTAGGGAAAACCACTAGACCATTCAGGTATGACCTAAATCAAATCCCTTATGATTATACAGTGGAAGTGAGAAATAGATTTAAGGGATTAGATCTGATAGATAAAGTGCCTGATGAACTATGGACGGAGGTTCATGACATTGTACAGGAGACAGGGATCAAGACCATCCCCAAGAAAAAGAAATGCAAAAAAGCAAAATGGCTGTCTGAGGAGGCCTTACATATAGCTGTGAAAAGAAGCGAAAAGTAAAGGAGAAAAGGAAAGGTATAAGCATCTGAATGCAGAGTTCCAAAGAATAGCAAGAAGAGATGAGAAAGCTTTCCTCAGTGATCAATGAAAAGAAATAGAGGAAAACAACAGAATGGGAAAGACTAGAGATCTCTTCAAGAAAATTAGAGATACCAAGGGAACATTTCATGCAAAGATGGGCTCAATAAAGGATAGAAATGGTAGGGACCTAACAGAAGCAGAAGATATTAAGAAAAGGTGGCAAGAATACACAGAAGAACTGTACAAAAAAGAGCTTCACAACCAAGATAATCATGACGGTGTGATCACTCACCTAGAGCCAGACATCCTGGAATGTGAAGTCAAGTAGGCCTTAGAAAGCATCACTATGAACAAAGCTAGCAGAGGTGATGGAATTCCAGTTGAGCTATTTCAAATCCTGAAAGATGATGCTGTGAAAATGCTGCACTCAATATGCCAGCAAATTTGGAAAACTCAGCAGTGGCCACAGGACTGGAAAAGGTCAGTTTTCATTCCGATCCCAAAGAAAGGCAATGCCAAAGAATTCTCAAACTACCACACAATTACACTCATCTCACATGCTGGTAAAGTAATGCTCAAAATTCTCCAAGCCAGGCTTCAGCAATACGTGAACCGTGAACTTCCAGATGTTCAAGCCGGTTTTAGAAAAGGCAGAGGAACCAGAGATCAAATTGCCAACATCTGCTGCATCATGGAAAAAGCAAGAGAGTTCCAGAAAAACATCTATTTCTGCTTTATTGACTATGCCAAAGCCTTTGACTGTGGATCACAATAAATTGTAGAAAATTCTGAAACAGATGGGAATACCAGACCACCTGATCTGCCTCTTGAGAAATTTGTATGCAGGTCAGGAAGCAACAGTTAGAACTGGACATGGAACAACAGACTGGTTCCAAATAGGAAAAGGAGTACATCAGGGCTATATATTATCACCCTGTTTATTTAACTTATATGCAGAGTACATTATGAGAAACGCTGGGCTAGAAGAAGCACAAGCTGGAATCAAGATTGCCGGGAGAAATATCAATAACCTCAGATATGCAGATGACACCACCCTTATGGCAGAAAGTGAAGAGGAACTCAAAAGCCTCTTGATGAAAGTGAAAGTGGAGGGTGAAAAAGTTGGCTTAAAGCTCAGCATTCAGAAAACGAAGATCATGGCATCTGGTCCCATCACTTCATGGGAAATAGATGGGGAAACAGTGCAAACAGTGTCAGGCTTTATTTTTCTGGGCTCCAAAATCACTGCAGGTGGTGATTGCAGCCATGAAATTAAAAGACGCTTGCCCCTTGGAAGAAAAGTTATGACCAACCTAGATAGCATATTGAAAAGCAGAGACATTACTTTGCCAACAAAGGTCTGTCTAGTCAAGTCTATGGTTTTTCCATTGGTCATGTATGGATGTGAGAGTTGGACTGTGAAGAAGGCTGGGCACCAAAGAATTGATGCTTTTGAACTGTGGTGTTGGAGAAGACTCTTGCGAGTCCCTTGGACTTCAAGGAGATCCAACCAGTCCATTCTGAAGGAGATCAGCCCTGGGATTTCTTTGGAAGGAATGACGCTAAAGCTGAAACTCCAGTACTTTGGCCACCTCATGCGAAGAGTTGACTCATTAGAAAAGACTCTGATGCTGGGAGGGATTGGGGGCAGGAGGAGAAGGGAACGACAGAGGATGAGATGGCTGGATGGCATCTGTGACTCGGTGGACGTGAGTCTGAGTGAACTCTGGGAGTTGGTGATGGACAGGGAGGCCTGGCGTGCTGCGATTCATGGGGTCGAAAAGAGTCGGACACGACTGAGCGACTGAACTGAACTGAAGTCAGGCTTAATGTAGGGGAGGTGTTCACACATTTTATGATGGCACTATTCTGATAATCGCTGTGTTTGGGAAGCTGGCTCTTGAGAGGGTTATTTCAGGGAGGACATGCCGTGCGTCGGGAATAGGGTAATCTAAAAGCTTGTGCACTTCGGGACTTGGGCTTAGATTTCACGGGTTAAAGCCTCCCAGGGGCTTGAGCTCTGAGAACGTTCTTGCCTGCTGATGCAGCACTGTGCGGTGCCTGAAAAAGGGTGCGTTTTGGCGCCATGTCGCCAGGTGGGTTTTAAAGTGCGTGTCTATTTTGGGAAATTAGGATAACTTAGGAGAGGGGAAGGTGAAGCTGCGGAGTAGCACAACATTTTCCTTGTAATGTTTTCTTTCTCAACAGGGAGTTTTGAAAAACAAGTGGTCAGTTCTCTACCTCTTGCTCAGCCTCAGTGAAGATCCGCGCAGGCAGCCTGGCAAGGTGAGCTCTGTTTCACATCGTGGTGCTGTCTGAAGGCACGGTGTCTATTGGGACAGTTGTGCCAATTTTTGATCGGAATTGGCTTCTGTACTTAAGAAAATAATATTAGAAAAGGAAAAAACTTGTCTAGGTGTCTAGGCGGCTATGAGGGTCAAGAGGTTTTTTTTTTTTTTCTTTATTTTTAAGGGCGTTTTTAGTCATTGTGCTGTGTTCCCTTAAGGTGTCTTTGAGAATCATGTTATAATGTTACTTCAAATACTGCCTCTGGTTAGGTAGAGCAGAGCTATCGGTGCTCACATTTTTGCTGTGTACAGTTGCTGTTAGCCTCGCTTCGTTGTTCTTTGAGTCAGAAGAGCTTTTAGGGTTTTCTTTTGTTTTCAGATGCCATGATGAGCATTAATTACTGTTACATCCTGAAAAGCGCATTGTCTGTGGGTTCAGGTTTTGACCTGTGCAGTGTTTTGAAGGTGTGATTGGGCAGCTGCCTGAGTCCCCGAGGGTCTGGTATAACAAGGTGCCCCACTCCAGAAATCTGAGAGCTTAGGAGGTTGGAGAGCATGCGCAAAGGAGTCAGGTTTACCTGGAAAGCCACAGCCTTGAGTAACGAGCCTTCTTTCCTTATATAACAACGCCAGACTTTAAAGCTATTTTGAGTAATTGTTTGACTTTTAGTTTGCATAGGTTCTGAATAGAGTGTTTAGTTATCAGACCATGTGGGCTTGGGAAGATCCTCTGGAGAAGGAAATGGCAACCTACTCCAGTACTCTTGCCTGGAAAATCCATGGACGGAGGAGCGTTGTAGGCTATAGTCCTTGGGGTCGCAAAGAGTCGGACACGACTGAGTGACTTCACGTCCACTTTCACTTTCAGGTGGGAGTCTTGGGATTCAGGAAGCTTTCTAAAACTTTTATTGGTTCAAGCACACTTCAGAAATACGACTAATTTACCGTTTAATGAGTTCAGCACATCTTTATCGTGCTTTGCAGGTGCCGCGTTTGTTTGCTTTTTTGTAGGTTGAAGGTTTGTGGCAAATGTGCCTTGTCGGGGGATGGTTGCCATTTTAAGCGGGAAGGTGTTTAAGACGTGTGTGTTGCTTTAGAGGCTTGCTGCTGTGTCCGCTCAGCAGACGGAGTGTAGCGTAAGCATGACCTGCAGGTGCACTGGGAAGGCGGACGTTCGCGTGACCTGCTCTGTCGTTGGCTTTCCGGAGCCGGTCTGGACTCTGTCTGAGGTCTGCCTGTGCGACTCCAGGCAGAGAAACGCAGCCAAAGGGAGATGGAGTGTGAGTTGTCTTGTTGGCTGGGGAGAGTCATGTGATTCTGTACCTGCATTCGTGATGTGCTTATTTTCAGGTCTCCAACTATGCCACGCTGTTCGCTCAGGCGTTACCACGCGATGCCCACTCCACGCCCTACTACTACGCCCGGCCTCAGACCCTGCCCCTGAACTACCAGGAGCGCAGCGCCCCGTTGGCCCAGAGCTCGGGCAGCCTGGGGAGCAGCGGCATCAGCAGCACCGGCGTGCACACCCTCAACGGCCCGACCCCGCCGCCCCCGTCCCTGCTGCCGGGGTAAGCGGGCAGCCGCGTGGGGCCTCCGCTGCGGAGGCGGGAGCGGCCTGGCTCTCAGCCCGGCGTTCAGTCTTCAGAGCCTCGTGCGTGTCTGGGGTGTCTCGGCCCTGGGTCCGATGTGCTCTGTGGTGGGAGTCAGCCGTCTAAGCATGCCCTCTGGGCTGCTCTCGTCTGCGTTGACGGTCAGGTCGGCCGCCTCCTGACCTGGTAACGCACGTGCTGCGGCAGGGCCGGCTCGCAGCGAGGTGTGCGGTGCCTTCGTTGCGGGAACTGGGTGTAGGCTTGCGCAGCCGCCATCAGACGATGTTTTCCACGTGAGCGTAATCCGACAATATTTCTGTCGTTGTATTAGTCAAGTGAAATTTTATTAAAGATACTGGAAAATAGAATGTGTGTGCAGACACAGGGATTATATACAGAGTCTAGGATTTTAGAAAGACAGCATCATATACCCCAAAATTTAATCTCAGACTCATATTCTGGCTGAAAGGGTCTGGCTGAAACAGACTTTCTTATTTTCACCTTTAATATAAGTAGTTGAAATAATTATTGTCATGATACTGACGAAAGCTGTATAGAGAACTGTGAACTAAAGTGGTCTTTTAGACTTTTGCTTAAATTTAGAACTATACGCAAAACCATAGTTTGATTTAGTGTCTCCCTTGCCGGGGGTGGGCTGTTCCTGGGTCCTTTCGGAACCCCCTGGTGGGCCGCCGCGTTCTGAGGCGGGTGGGCCTCTCCCTGCGGTTGACGTTGCTGTGTGTTTCACGCGGACTGCAGATCACACTGTCTGTTTGCATCAAGTGCTGTGAAGGCTGAGAGAGAGGACAGGGCAGCGGGCAGTGCCATTGGTTTTTACTCAACAAACGTGGGTGGGTTTCCAGGGTAAAGTCAGCAGTGAACCCTAGAGTCTGAGCTGGGAATGTATGTGGGTGTTTGCAGGCAGAGCCGGGTTGGCCTGTGATAGCGCCAGGAGGGCTGTGCAGGAGGCGGGAGGAGCCGGGGGGCTGTGGTCGGGGAGGGACGGCCGCGTGGGTCTCAGGCTCACACGGGCCAGTGGCTCACGTGGTGACTCAGGAGGCGTGTCTGCAGCGTCTCAGTGACCTCTGTGACTAGCCCGGTGTGCGGACCCAGCAGGCCCCTCCTCTTTTCAGACAGTCTCACCTGGGCCCGGGGACGGGCGACTGTCTCCGGCAGCAGCTGGGCGCCCGTCTGGCGTGGACGTTGACTGCAAGCCAGCCTTCCTTACAAACCACTACCTCCAAAGGTGTCCCCAGCGCGGCTTCCCGCAGCATGACGCGGCCGCGGAGAGACGGGGATGCGGGCGGTGAGTGAGGACGGGCTCCGGGTTCTCCAGGGTTTGCAGCCGAGACTGCCCCATGCGCCGCGTGCCGCGTGGGGGTGCCTGTGCTCAGGGGCCTTGGCGCCCAGCCCCGCCCGTGCTCAGGACTGCCGGGCGCGGCCCTGGGTGTGCACCCTCCTCCCCGACGACAGGCCAGGCCGGCCTTTTTACCTGGTGTTTGTGGAGGGTCGCCCGTGCTGGCGGCCGCCCCGAGGGCCCCCAGCTGTGCTCGGACAGGGCCTCTCCCACTGGAACCTCGCCTCTATCTGGGCCTTGTCTTCTTGTGATATTGGGTGAC
Organism: Bos grunniens; assembly: GCF_055505025.1. Taxonomy (NCBI): domain Eukaryota; kingdom Metazoa; phylum Chordata; class Mammalia; order Artiodactyla; family Bovidae; genus Bos; species Bos grunniens. The sequence continues at coordinate 92,556,814 of NC_141176.1, read as the reverse complement.
AGTACGTTCTGAGCTGGCCTTTGTCCAGGGTTTGCGGGGCTCATAAGCCTTTGCTCTGGTGGGGGTGGGGCCAGGCTCACGAGCCTGCTGTGTAGTCGGTCAGTCTTCTAACACCGTGTGAAATGGTCACCCATGCCTCTGGGACTGATTTGTGCTGCTCCTAGGTCATACGTTAGACTCCCACAGATTGCTTTGTCTTTTTAAAAAAGACTTGGAAGACAAACTATATGATCTCCATATGCTTTTCAGAAAATCCTTTTTTTTTAAAAAAATATAACTTCATATTCTTTTTCATCTTAAACTCATTTAGCTTTTAAATTTTGTTCTGGTTACAAATATATTACCTAAAACGAATTGTGTCGTGCAGTTCACCGTACGGAAACCATGTTACAGGTGCCGTGGAGGTCACCGAGGCAGCCCTTGTCAGAGACATCCTGTACGTCTTCCAGGGCATAGACGGCAGGAACATCAAGATGAGCAGCGCTGACAACTGTTACAAGGTGGAGGGAAAGGTACGGTCCCCGGACCCGCTGCAGCCCTCCCGAGCCGGGCGGCTGTCCCCAGGGCCGGGCGGGAGCTGCTGCTCCGTGACGCGGGTGGTCTGCAGGCGGGGGTCCTGGCCCCTGTGTGCACCTCCTCCCTCCTGTGATGCTGGTGCCAGGGCTACCTGACGGACTGCTATCCTGGCATCCGTGCCCTGTCATGGGTCCCCTGTGAGGCGCTCCTGCCCGGTTTTGCTTCCTCTGGAGCCTGCCTTTCTCACAGTCCTTCTGTTGACGGTCCGTCCTTCTGCGTCTCTGGCTGTGACTTGGGCGGCTGACGTTGCAGACAGACCTTGCCGCGCTGGGCCCTCCTGGGCGGTGGGCCTCCAGCCTGACGCTGCCTGCGACAGGGTGCCATCTGTGTCCCGGTCTCACTGTCCTCACTTCGGGGACGCTGTTAGTGATCTTCAAGTTTCCTGTGTTGAAGCCTAAGAATTAGAAACACGAGAGTACAAGTGGTTGGAAAGAAGTAACAATTAAGATTCCAGCGGTAAACGTATTTTTTAAACTGTTGACGTGTTTGCTTTTTAGGCAAACCTGAACAAATCCTTGAGGGATACGGCTATGAGGCTGGCCGAGTTGGGGTGGCTGCACAATAAAATCAGAAAGTACACGGACCAGAGAAGCCTGGACCGCTCGTTTGGACTTGTCGGCCAGGTGTGTTCTTGGGAACTTGGGTGGCGCTCACCTCAGGACGCGCTTCATGTCCTTAGAACCTCATGTGACGTCATCCTGAGGCGGGTTCCTTTTCCATGAAGCAGGTTTGATATGATACACTGTGTCAGCCACAGTCCTCTCAGGAAAAATAGAAAACATGGTAAATATTGACACAGGTAACCAAACAGGAAAGTTGTTTAATGAATATTTAGGAACACTGACCTGTCCGAGTCACTTTACGTATTTTAATGATTTCCCTTTGACCTAAAATTCTCTCAGTTAAAAAATAAATTTGTTTAATTGAAGGGTAATTGATTTACAGTGTTGTGTTTCAAGTATATATAAAGGGATTCGGTTATATACATGTGTTAAGTTGCTTGTGTTGTGTCCGACTCAGCGTGACCCCATGGACAGTAGCCCACCAGGCTGCTCTGTCCATGGGATTCTCCAGGCAAGCACACTGGAGTGGGCTGCCGTCCCCTCCCCCGGGGTCTTCCTGCTGTGCTGCTCACCTGAGGCTAACATAGCCAGGTTACAGGTGCGGCTAAAATACAGCATCAGGGTCTAAAGGAGTCACCCCTCAGGTTAGGAGCAAGGCGCCGCGTCTCTGCTGCGCTCCCGCAAACCCAGTGCTGAGACGACCCCCGACCCCGTTAGTGTGTGGTGGCGGCTCACCTGCACGAGCGCGTGGACAGAAGCAGGCTCGTCTCGGCCTGAGCTGTGCCTCAGAGAGCCGGCCTGCGCAGGTGTGTGGTGGCTGTCCCGAGCGCGGCGACCACGTCCGGCCTCTTTCTCCACAGAGCTTCTGCGCGGCCTTGCACCAGGAACTCAAGGAGTACTACCGGTTACTCTCCGTTCTGCACTCCCAGGTAAGCCCTTGTTTCTATTTCATCACGATCTGAGATGTTACAAAATTCCACTCTCCACAGTTCCTACACTTCCTCCTACGTTAATCGTAAGATTTGGCGGTCTGTGGGGTGTCCTGGAGTCAGCTTGCGGCTCACTTTCAGGGTCCTGTCCCCCTGAGGCAGACCGCCTGTGTCCTGAAGGAGCTGTCCTCCCCCAGAGGCCCTCTGCCTCGTTGACGTGAGGCTTGCCCCTTCCCCCGGACTTGACTCGGGTCGAGACGTGACTGAGCTCCTGGTGGCTGCACGCAGGCGCTCTTCGCTCCTGTTTTGCAGCTGCAGTTGGAGGACGATCAGGGTGTGAATTTGGGCTTCGAGAGCAGCTTGACGCTCCGGCGCCTCCTGGTGTGGACCTACGACCCCAAGATAAGACTGAAGACCCTGGCGGCCCTGGTGGATCACTGCCAAGGTCGCTCTGCTCGGATTTAAGGCAGCTCTAGGGAGTATCCCTGAGGCTTGCCTCTGTGTCTGCCCTTTATGCGTAACAGCCATAAGGCTGCTACCAAAGACAGACGGATAGACTTGGGCTTCCGGGGGGAACAACCCCTGGGCCAGGATTTACACCCGTGGCGCTCAGGACTTCCCTGAGATGAAGTGGGGGAGGGGGTCTGGTCCCCTGAGGCCCCCAGGTCACGGGCTCGTCGGAGCTGCCCTCACTCCGCGGCCTCTCCTAGGCGCCCCCGCCCCCACCCCAGGTCTGGCTCAGCAGCCGTGTCCTACGCCCCCGTGCGTGTCTGCCTGGGCCTCTCCCGCCCCCGTCTGGGTCTCGGCGCTCTGCTCAGCGTGCGTGCTCTCCTGGCCGGGAACCCCTTGCCCTCTTCTCCTCACTTTGTCTCTGTGTCTCGGCCTCAGCGTTTGTGTTCACTGTGGCTTCTGTGTCCCCAGGAAGGAAGGGAGGCGAGCTGGCCTCGGCCGTCCACGCCTACACCAAGACGGGGGACCCGTCCATGCGGTCCCTGGTACAGCACATCCTCAGCCTGGTGTCGCACCCCGTCCTGAGCTTCCTGTACCGCTGGATCTACGACGGCGAGCTAGAGGACACGCACCACGAGGTGAGGAGGCGGCTCCTCAGGGCGGCGGGGCGCCGGGCACACCCCGAGGTGAGGCGGGCCTTCGGTGTCTCCTCGGAGCAGCCGGGCGCCGGGCCCATCCTGCGGTGTCTCCTCAGAGCAGTGGGGCGCCAGGCGCACCCACGGGCCAGCCTGTCCTCCCGACACCGCATCGAGCAGAGCTGTGTGTGCTTGGTGGGAAATGGTTCTCCCCGTAACTCAGGAGCCTGGACCACGTCCCTGCTTCTCAGCGCGCTGGTGGCAGAGCTGGGGTCTGGGTGTCCTGCGTCCTGGTCTGTCCTGGAGGCAGGCATTGTGAGTTCTGATGCTTCGCGTGGTTACTGGTTAGCTGAGCCAGGCCATTTATATGTGTATTTGTATTCTGCACGTTGAAACACGCTTAGTTCTGCTAGAAAGCAGCATATTTGTCTGAAAGTCACTGTTACTCAGAGTCGTCCAGTGAAACCACAGGCTCCTGACCAGAAGTAGAGAGGGCTCCCCGCTCGACCTTGTCACTGCGTTATGTTAGTAAAGAAGGGGACTAAGTGGAAGTTGTAGCTTTTAACGCACAGTAAGCAGTTAAGAAACGCGCAGATTCTAGAATAAACGTGGCCCTGACCTTGGCAAAGCCCAGGGGTTGGCAGGTGGGCGTGGGCGGAGCAGCAGTGGGAGGTCCTGGCCCTTGTGGCTGGGCTCCTGGGTTCACCTCGGCTCTCGTGGCTGAAACTGCCTGTGAGTGATGGAAGCAGATAGGACCGCACGGCCCTGTCCCTGGTGTGAGTGCACTCGGGGCCCCGTGCGTGTGCTCCGGGCTCCCTGTCCCTGGTGTGAGCGCACTCGGGGCCCCGTGCGTGTGCTCCGGGCGCCCTGTCCCTGGTGTGAGCGCACTCGGGGCCCCGTGCGTGTGCTCCGGGCGCCCTGTCCCTGGTGGGAGCGCACTCGGGGCCCCGTGCGTGTGCTCCGGGCGCCCTGTCCCTGGTGGGAGCGCACTCGGGGCCCCGTGCGTGTGCTCCGGGCGCCCTGTCCCTGGTGGGAGCGCACTCGGGGCCCCGTGCGTGTGCTCCGGGCGCCCTGTCCCTGGTGGGAGCGCACTCGGGGCCCCGTGCGTGTGCTCCGGGTGCCCTGTCCCTGGTGTGAGCGCACTCGGGGCCCCGTGCGTGTGCTCCGGGCGCCCTGTCCCTGGTGTGAGCGCACTCGGGGCCCCGTGCGTGTGCTCCGGGCGCCCTGTCCCTGGTGGGAGCGCACTCGGGGCCCCGTGCGTGTGCTCCGGGCGCCCTGTCCCTGGTGTGAGCGCACTCGGGGCCCCGTGCGTGTGCTCCGGGCGCCCTGTCCCTGGTGTGAGCGCACTCGGGGCCCCGTGCGTGTGCTCCGGGCGCCCTGTCCCTGGTGTGAGCGCACTCGGGGCCCCGTGCGTGTGCTCCGGGCGCCCTGCAGCCCCTGTGGTGTGGCTCCTGTGTGGACACGGCACTTTCCCCGGTGCCTTTGTCTGAGCAGATGGTGTTCTTGTGGTTGTGCGTCTCCAGCAGCGTGAACGAGGTGCCCGTGCCTTTGTGCACCTCCCTGTGTGTGTTCGCAGCTTCTCTGGTTGGTCCTGGGAGGTGGGCTGGCTTGGGGGTGGAGGGTGGCCGCACCCGCAGCTTTGATTTTGTCTCCCGCGCTGGGGGACTGTCCCCCACCCACCCTGCACCCCATTGGCTTATCCCCCTTCTGTGCGCTTCACGTGACTCGCCATGAGCAGGACTGCTTTTCATCTAACCCCGGCCCTGGGCTCATCGCGTGGGCCTCCCAGGCAGCCCTCTTGAGCACCACGTTCCCCTGCTGTGGGGACACTCCCCTGTCCTCTTGCTGCTGCAGAGTGAGGCCCTGCGTCCGGCCTTGGCTGCCTCTGGGTGGGACTGACCTGCCCCCCACGGATGAGTTTTCACTCCTTTTCCCTGAAAGAAAAAATCCCAGGTGACCCCTGAGCTGTGCTACTCCTGCAGCAGCACTAAAAGTGTCTCTGGGTCCACTAGTTGGACGAGACCAGAGCCCTGAAGGAACCTTCTGAAAGAGGCATTTCTCCAGAGGAGATGAGCAGGTGGTCCGTAGGCTCGTAAAGGGATGCTCAGCATCACTTACGGTTGGAGAAATGCAAACCGAGACCACAGTGAGACGCGATGGCACTTCACGCCTGTCGGGTTGGCGTCGGGGAATGGCAAATGATGGCGAGTGAGGGGCAAAGGGAACCTGTGATGGCGATGGGCACTGGCGCATCCCCATGGAGACAGCACAGACCTTTCTCAACAAATGCTGCTTCTGGGTGTTCACCCGACAAACAGAAACACTCGTTTGAAAAGAGGTGCAGGCTGATGTTTGTAGCACCGTTACTTCCGGTTGCTAAAGTGTCGAAGTAGCTTAAGTGTCCCGTCAGCAGGTGGATGAGCAGAGAAGAGGTGTGTGTGCCGTGGAGCGCTGCGCGGCCAGAGGAGAGTGGGGTTTGCCGTTTGCAGTGACACGGACAGGCTGGGAGGGACGTTACGCTAGTGAAGTAAGACAGAGAAGGACAGGTGCCGTGTGAGTCAGCGCTTACACGTGGGATCTGAAGATACAGCAAGCTAGTGAAGTAAGACAGAGAAGGACAGGTGCCGTGTGAGTCAGCGCTTACACGTGGGATCTGAAGATACAGCAAGCTAGTGAAGTAAGACAGAGAAGGACAGGTGCCGTGTGAGTCAGCGCTTACACGTGGGATCTGAAGATACAGCAAGCTAGTGAAGTAAGACAGAGAAGGACAGGTGCCGTGTGAGTCAGCGCTCACACGCGGGATCTGAAGATACAGCAGGCGCATGAGTGTAACGGGAAGGGAGCAGACTTGGACGTAGAGAATAAGATGCGGTTTGCAGAAACGAAAGCACGAGTCTGTTAGGACTGTGACTGAAAAAGGAGAATGTCCTCGGTGCAGTAGCAGAGGAGCTGGAAGCCGTGACTTAGTTTCCTCCTTCGCGTCCTGCGTCCTTTCTGCCGTTAGCCGTCAGGCTGGTCCCCGGGTTGGTGAGGCTGAGGAAGCGGACTGGGCAGCTTCCGAGCGCGGCGGTTCTCAGGGCAGAGCCGCCCCGAGAAGGTCACTCCCCATGGCACTGCTGGGTGGGCCACGCCTGCCATCTGAGCTGTGTGCCTCAGGCAAGGCGCCTGTGCTCCAGATCTGGGCCCCTGCAGGGCTGGGGTGGATACCCCGGCGGGGGAGACGCAGTTGTTTGACACGGGAGGGCGGGAAAACTCTGAGTCAGCTTGAACTGAAAATTGAGCCAGGCCCAGAGGGCTGGGAAGAGTCCCTGTGGATGAGCACCGCCCCCACCCGCCCTCCGTGTGCAGAGCACAGGTTGTGAATGAAGGACCACTTCGTGTCTTAAGGAAAAAGCTTGTCTTAGCACCCACCCCTTTGTTATAAGAAATGGGGAATAAGTGATTGCGTTTAGAGAGAGCTGTCCAAGGTGTCCTTTAGAACAAGTTCTGTTGTAAGTGGTGGGTCCCCCTGGATCTGGAGTTCTAGGATTGCTTGTTTTCTGCTGTGCAGTTAGTGAGCACTTGGCGGAAGCATCACTGTGTCGCGTCTTATTGCCTCCTCACTTGCAGTTCTTCGTGGCATCGGATCCAACCGTGAAGACGGACCGGCTGTGGCATGACAAGTACACGCTGCGCACGTCCATGATCCCGTCCTTCATGACGATGGACCAGTCCCGGAAGGTGGGCTCCTGTGGCTTGGGCGTCAGGGTGTGCCTGCCTTCACGGACAAGGCCGGTCTGCGGTGAAACACGTCTTGTGGCCTGTTAGGGTTTGCGTTCTTGAGGTGAAGTGTACGTTAATTGCATCAACGTGTACTTGTAAGTGTTTGTTAATAGCAGTTTTTTCAGGTCCTGAAATTTCCTTGATACTATCCCCGGTGTTCCTGCTGTTTAATTTTTAGTCAGTAGAAACCTGTGGCTTGTGAGTGTTTGTAGAACTTGGATGTGTGATCATTTTGATTCTGAACAAAGGTAACTCCAGGGTGTTTTCCTCTTCAGGTCCTTCTGATAGGAAAATCAATCAACTTCCTGCACCAGGTGTGCCACGACCAGACGCCCCCTACAAAGATGATCGCCGTGCCCAGGTCTGCGGAGCCCCTGCAGGACGGTACGAGGGCGACGGTGGCAGGGCACCTGCTGCTCCACGCTGGGGGTCTCTCCTCGCTCGCTCACGTGTCGTCAGGGTTTTTCAGTAGAATCCAGTGTTGAGATGTGTTTTGTAAATGGTTTTGGGTTACATGGATGCAAACCTGCATTAAAAAGCTGCTGGTGTGAATCAGCTCCAGGTGCTCCTCCTCCTCTGTCGGAAGCTGGGGGACACCAGCTGAGGCTCGGCCTCTCTGGGCCCGTGTGCTGTCCCCCACCTGCCCTGGATGCTGTCTGGCCTCCCTGCGGCCTCTGATGCCCTGATGTAGCTGCATGCTGACGGCACCTAGCCATCACGCCAACAAGTGTCATGGCCAGGACGCCTGTAACACGTGCCGTCTTGGGTTTATCCTCGACACCATCATGCCTGACCCACCCCGTGCCCTCTGAACCTGTGTTTCAGTGCGGCCTGGAGTTGGCTTTGTTGTGGAAGGGCTGTGACCTTTAAATCTGTGACGTGGTGAGCAGTACCCTCTGGGCTCCCCCAGATGGGAACACAGGTGTCTGCTCCATGTCCGGCGTTGGCAGTGTTTTGGGGTCACAGCTGGGGATGCTGGTGGCCCCGACAGCTCCCATGGTCTGTTTTGGAGCCATGGGGAGGCATGGGCTGGCACGTGTGCGTGTGAGGAGCCGCGGGCGGGCGCGGGCTGGCGTGTGTGTGTGTGAGGGGCCGTGGGCTGGTGCGTATGAGGGGCCGCGGGCGGACGCGTGTGCATGTGAGGGGCCGCGGGCGGGCGCGTGTGCGTGTGAGGGGCCGCGGGCGGGCGTGGGCTGGCGCGTGTTCGTGTGAGGGGCCGTGGGCTGGCGTGTGTGCGTGTGAGGGGTCGCGGGCGGGTGCGTGTGTGTGTGAGGGGCTGCGGGCGGGCGCGGGCTGGCGCGTGTGCGTGTGAGGGGCCACGGGCGGGCGTGGGCTGGTGCGTGTGTGTGTGAGGAGCCGTGGGCTGGTGCGTATGAGGGGCCGCGGGCGGGCGCGGGTGGGCGCGTGTGCGTGTGAGGGGCCGCGGGCGGGCGTGGGCTGGCGCGTGTGCGTGTGTGTGAGGGGCCGCGGGCGGGCACAGGCTGGCGCGTGTGCATATGAGGGGCCGTGGGCGGGCATGGGCTGGCGCGTGCGCGTGCGCCTCTCGTTCCTCCTCCTTAAAATGCGATCATGTGTGTGTGTGTGCTTTCCCCTTGTCTTCACAGCTGCAGATTTATTCACAGATTTGGAAAATGCGTTTCAGGGGAAAATTGACGCAGCTTATTTTGAGACCAGCAAGTACCTCCTGGACGTCCTGAATAGGAAGTACAGCCTGCTGGACCACATGCAGGCCGTGCGTCGGTACCTGCTGCTCGGCCAGGGGGACTTCATCCGGCACCTGATGGACTTGCTTAAGTAAGACCGTGCTGGACGTGCCCACGCGCGTGCGGTAGATTTCAGCAGGGCCAGGGTCTTGAGTTGTTGTAAAGAACGGATGGCATTAGAGGAAATTTGCTGCCTTCGCGTAGAGTCTTGGGGATGAAGCCTTGTCACGTCGTCATGTTATTCCCTCCAGCCCTGTTTGCCTTGTTCGCAGAGGCTCATGTGCCTGTGAATACAGGCCCCGATGGATGTGTAAGGGGCGCGTGCCCTGCTCTGTTGGCTTAGATTTGGGTGAAAGTTGTCTGTAGGGCAAATGGGAGCAATCGTGAGTGTGGGGGGGGCGGGCAGGGGTGAGGGGGTGGGCGGGGCCACGGGCGTTTCTGAACCTTTAGGGCCACGTTACAGATCTCGTCCTCTGGGTGACTTACCCGTGTTTGCCTTCTGCTTGGTTTTAATAATTGGAGCATCTCACCCTTGATATCAAACAAAAGCTTAGTTTCTTCTCAAAGGTGTGTTTCCAATTTCTAATTTAAAAGGAGGCGCCATCCCTGGCCAGCTTGCCTCAGGTCACCTGAGCGACACTGGGGTTGTTGGTCTCCTCAGCCTTTCCTGCCGACATCCTGCGCCCTGAAGGCTGCGGGGTGGTTTCTGCGCACCGCTGGGGAGGGCGGGCTCGGCCGCAGAGCTCTTAGTGTGGTGTGTGGGGACGCAGGTGGCGCTCATCCTCGGGGTCTGCTGGCGGTGCGGCTCTGGGCGCCTGCACGTCCCATTGCTCTGGTGTAGCCGAGGCCTGTGCTCCACGGGGAATCTGCAGGCGGTGCCGGGGCCTGTGCTGCTCCAGGACCGGCTCAAGTTAGGAGCCGTGTTTGCTAACGTGGCGCGTGTCAGTGTTCTAGGAATCAAAACACTCAGGACCCAGTTTTAAGCTGAATCAAAATTCATTTTTAAAGGACTGTCTCAGTCCCCCGGTGCTCGACGGAGTCTTTCCGTTGATTCTGTGAAACTTCTGTTCCCGTGCTGTGTTGTTTCCACTTGGCTTTTTAGTTTTTATAATTTTGACTCTATAATTTTAAGTTTCTCCAGAGATTATTGTGAATTCAAGTAACGTTCTCTTTTACTTTTATACAATCTGTGAAGACCAGAGCTTGCCCGTCCAGCTACGACTCTGTACCAGCACAACTTGACTGGAATTCTGGAGACCGCCGTCAGAGCCACCAACGCCCAGTTTGACAGCCCAGAGATCCTCAAGCGACTGGACGTGAGGCTGCTGGAGGTGCCGACGCTGGGCCCCGGGCAGCGTCCCCATGGGGGGTGGAGCCCTGCTGTCGTGTCTGCTCTGGTCTGGGGGGTGGTCTGGAGGGGGAGGGGTGAATCTGGGCTGGATATGCCCTTCATCCCCACGCGCGCCCATCACCGTCCAGATGCAGGGCGCCATGTGGACAGAGGTGTGCGTCTCTGCTCGCGCACAGCTGGCGCTCCACACGCTGAGTGTGTTTAGAAACAGAGCTTCGTTTCCTGTGTTCTCCTTGGGGTGTGACCATGAGGGCCGTGGCCGCGTCGGGGTGGGAGGCCCTGCAGTGGTGTGTGCTCTCTTGCAGGTCTCTCCGGGGGACACCGGCTGGGACGTGTTCAGCTTGGACTACCACGTGGACGGCCCCATTGCCACTGTAAGACCCGCGGGTGGCTTCAGAGCTGCTGCTGCTCTGACAGAGATCACTTCTCTTGGAAGTGATCACTTGGCACCAAGACATACCCGCTGAATGAACACTCCAGCCAGGATCGTTTGTGTGTGTGAGTGTGAGTGTGAGTGTGAGACAGTCACTGGGTGCTGAAGTGCTCTAATACTTTAAAAATTATTAAACATATCATTTATCCTGTCATAGGTTTCAGCAGGTACTTAATAAATGGATTATTCATTTTGTTCCACTATTCTTAGACTGGAGCGACTGATTTAGGATCATTTGAAGCAGACTACGAAGTGTACTTTGGGAGCCGCATTCTCAGTACTTGGATAAAGCTTGGTGTCATTACTCCTCTAAGCGACCACGGGAGTGGCCGTGCGGGCGCTCGCAGTGCTTTCGCTGTGTTCAGACAGAAGCGCTGTCTGCCTGAACGGAGCGACCACACGGCCCTCCCGCCTCTGTAGGTAGACACCCTCTTCACGCCCAGTCTGTCTTCTGAGACTCGGTGAATGTCCTTGACCGAGACCCCTCTGGCCTTGCTTGTCGCTTTCCCTCTGAAGTATTGAAGATGGACGCCCGTTTCTTCTCATTCTTGGGAGATCCCGTTGAGGCACCGCATCTCTGGCTCTGCAGCGTCTCCCTTGTGGCCTCTGCGGGTGCCGTCCGGGCTGGCCTGCCTGTCCCCAGCGGCCCGGCCCGGCCAGGTGGACCGTCGGTGCCAAGGCTGGGCTCCCCCGCGGCTGCCGGCTCTGCCGTCCGTCTGCTCTGAGGTGCCAGCCGCCGGGCCATGTTTTTACACTCATATTCCCAGATCAGAGCTACATGTTTTCAATACATATCTGCTCTCAAGCTCTATCTTTGGTCATATGCAAATTAGTTTTTTCCTCATTAATTTACATCTTAAACAGTTTTAGTAATTTTAGCGTACAAAACCAGATATTTTAACAAGTTGTTGGAAACTATCATATCATACACCACGTTAATATTGGATTTCGATGTGTTTTTTCTGTAGTATAAATGATACCGTAGCAAAGCCAGCTGCCTCGATCATTTCACAGAATGTGTCTGGAATCATAGCTGAACGGAACGTGGTGCATATGTGGTTACTTGACTGTTGTAGTATCGAGGTTGTGCGCTGTGTGCCTTGTGCATAAACGATCGATCATGCGGTGTTATGTCTTCAGAATTTCAGGTTTTTAGAAGCTCGAGTAGAGTTAGGAAAAGAAGTTAGTATCGTAGATGTATTTGAAAAGAAGTTTGGGATAGATCCTACCTGTGGCTGATAGGCGTGGGTTTCCATGCCATCTCCAGTGGGTTGGTGGTCCGATGAGAGAGTCTGGGTTGGAAGGACGAGGGGTCTTGTCATTGGTTGGTGGGGGTCTGCCCGGGACTCGCAAGGAAGTGGCCGCTGCCCATCTGGTCTTTGCCCTCCAGCCCTAGGGTGGGCGTTCGTCTTGGGTTGGTGCGTGCTCAGCTAACGTCTGTCACACGGAACTTCTGGGCGTCAGGCCAGGCCGTTGAGTGTGCTCTGGCACGCTAGGGTCAGGAGGCTGTTCCGCAGTGCAGCTTCCTAAACGTGCCATGTGTGCTTACCTACTGCTTAGGAGGTGTGAGAGCGGCTCTGTGTCCTCTGGCTCTTTGTTTCAGGAGTAAAAAGAAGACGGAGCCCCGCCCCGGGAGCGTGCTCGTGTCCTGGGATCCCGTCAGTCTGTGCTCTGCTCTTTGCAGGTGTTCACGCGAGAGTGCATGAGCCACTACCTACGGGTGTTCAACTTCCTGTGGAGGGCCAAGCGCATGGAGTACATCCTCACAGACATCCGGAAGGGGCACATGTGCAACGCCAAGCTCCTGCGAAGCTTGCCAGGTAACCGCCCGCCACGCGTCTCAAAGCGGAGTCCTTAAAGACATTGAGAAGTGGTTTCTTCTTGTGCCGCTGGGTTTGTCTTTGTGAAGAGGCTCGTTTGTAACATCCTAGCTTGACTTCAGTGCAAATCAGGAGAAACACATTGAGTCAAGTTAGCTTTTTTTTTAGGCCATGACGTTTCTTTCAGAATCATTTAGTGTTCATACATGTTTAAAAAACTATTAAGGAAAGAAAGCCGTTTAGTAAGTCACCGGCTCATTTAAAATTCACTTAGTGTTTTAATTAAAGACTGTCTGGAAATTGCTTTATATACTGGTTTGGATCATTAACCAGAACATGAAAAGATTTTATAATTTTTACAATTAAAAGCTGTAATAAAACTCATTGTCAGATAAGTTTATTTTAATTTTATAAATATTGAATGACTTCAGTTGTGAGTAATTTTGAAGTCTTTATATTGAAAGGGATTTGGTCAGAACCTTCGAGAAAGTATTTCCACCAATGATGTCACCAGAACAAGCGGTCATACCCTTAGTCCTTTGGTGGTGGAAGCAGCTTCTTAAAGGGGCCCATGTGGGCTCTGCCTGTTCACCAGGCGGAGGCCCCCGAGTTCAGGTCAGGGGCAGCCCCTAGGCTGGGGCTGGCAGGCACCCAGCCCTGTCTGATCGTGGGGAGTCGAGGGCTTGCTGGGTGCCCTCACTGCCTGTATCCCCGGGACCCAGCCCGTGGCCCGTGGTGCCCTTGTGCTCCTGGCCCGGCTTCCTCTGGGCTTATTTCCAAGAAGGTAGGTGGTGGGGCCCCTGAAGTATCTGGGGCGGAGGCCAGAGGGGACGTGTGCCGTTAGATCCTGCCGTGGCTGTGACGGTAAACCCTTCAGCGTCCACCTTCTAGTGGCCGTGCCGTGCCTCGCCTGTGGGCCCTTTGGGAGGAGCACCCCTGTGTGTTCCCAGCCCACCCCACCGTCCCTCTGCCCTGCCCTCCTCCCTGTGGGCCCAGGGTTCCCATTCTCCCCATTGTCTGATGTGGGTCCGTTCGGTGTGGTGGATGGACCCTGTCATTATTTCTCTCTTCTAAATAAGAACTGTAATACTTAGAGATGTGGGCAGGTCTGAGCTCTGTAGCAGTCGAGCGTGTTAGCTGATTGTGGTGCGTTTCGTCACGGGAGTGTCAGCAGTGTCTGTGTGAACTGGCTGCTCTCTTACTTTGCCTAATCATCAGTGAGTTTACTCCTCGGAGATAACTAATGCATTCATTTGATCAATTTTCTGTGTAATTTTAACATAATTCTGTTATGTCGTGTTGGATTTCAGCTTCTTTCACTGAACCTTTTCCCTTGTCATTAAAACCTCTGTAAAACATTTCTGATAGCTTAACATTCCTCATGTGGACGTCGTTTATATTTTTTCCTTGGTTAGTAGTTTTTTTTTTTTTAACTATTCTCCACTAATATAAATAATGTCATAAGTGTTTTATAAATATATATTTATATGCCTCTGAATATTTCTTTAGAATAGGTGAATTGGAAATGGAATTGCTGGGTTAACAGGTATGACTCTTGCTCTTACTTTATACTTACTAATATTTATATTTGTTAGTATTTACATTTTAACTCTCTTGGTACATATTGACAGATTCCTTTCTAGGGAAGCTGCACCAGTTTAATTTAGATCCTCATAAACACGGCTCTCACTGGTCGAGAGTTGTCTGTGTTGCTGGTGGGGGTTTTTTTGGGAGGGGGTGCTAACATCGGATATTACGTTCAGATTGTCAATTTGATAGGTGAAAATTGAGGTTCACTTATTTATTTTTATTATTTGTTATTTTAAGTTTATTTTTTTGGCTATGCCCCAGAGCATACAGGATCTTAGTTCTGACCAGGAGTGAGACCTGTGCCCCTGCAGGGGGCTTGCAGAGTCCTGAGCACTGACTCGCAGGGAGGACCCCGAGCTCGTGTTCGCTTCCTGTAAGGCTTTAAGATCACCGGTGGCTCTTCTTGGTGTCATTTGTGTTCCTTATTCCAGCAGATTGCCCTTTTTGCCCGTGATTCTGCCGGGGCACAGCGTTCTTATTTTTAACTTAACTTACACGGAAGTATTTTACTAGTTAATGGCCAGGCAGCTTGATGAGCAGAGATCCATCGGGTGGTTTGTCTTGCTAACACAGCAGGTTTAGAAATGTCCTTCCCACTGTAAATGTGAGGCAGAAATACGGGGAGACTCCCAGAACGCTCCTGCAGACAGCGTGAGCCCCTCACACGTGCGCCCGCCTGTCTGGCCACACGCGCAGTGTCAGTGGTGGTCACCCGGGGGCCCTTTCGGTGACGCTCGTCCAAGCCCATTGTTCACGCCTGAAAATGATTTGCTTAGGAAAAGTTTTTGATAATGGTCTGCCTAGATGATTAAGTCCATTTATATATATTTAGCTGGACAAAAGAGAATGTTGATCTGAAATGGTTTAAAGAGTTTTTTTTTTCTTTAAAAAGAAATGGAAATTCTTTCATTAGATTCAGTGAATCTCAAAACTGTTGCTGTTAGTGGCAACTGGATTTATATTTCAGATGCGGTGTAACCAGAAGAGATGGACGAGTGCGTCCAGACCACTGGGGACGAGCTTCCTGTGTTCTTTCTCAGCTTCTGTGTCGGGGGTGGGGGGAAGTGCAGGGAGGCCCCCTCCCCAAAGAGTAGTGTTCAAATAGCCCCTTTTTGGTCCTTGTTGGAAATAAAACTGAGCAGGGAGGAGTGGTTGGCTCCCCGTCCCCTCGGGACCGTTTTCCTTTCCTGGCGATGAGTGTGGTGACGGTTGCCCTCACCTTTGGAGTGGTCCAGGCTGTGGATGCCGCTCTGAGGTCAGTGGGCCTTCTCGTGAGCTTCCCTGTGGACGAGTAGGTCGTCCTCATCTGTTTGCTGGCTTCTAAGCCAGGCGGTTAGCACTCTGCCCAGCTGCTGGGCAGCACTGCCCAGTGGGGCCATGGCCTTGGCTGGTTCCTGGTCTCCTGCCTCAGTGCCACACCTGGGCGCCGGGCCGGCCGTCAGGAAGGGGTCTGTGTAGCGCTCAGGGTCCCCAGTGGACGGTGGATGTCAGATGGGTCTGCAGGAGGCCTGACCCTGATCGGAGGCCCTGAATACAGGGGGGACCTGAGGTCTTACCAGTGTCCTCTGGCTCCAGAGCCTCGAGAAATGAGCCACGAGGGTCATTGGTGAAGTTACTTTTAAACACTGCTGCATCAGCTGTAGATCCAAGTGGAAGCAGGTGATCTTGAATTTGTGAGTACCTGGTTTTAGTGTATTTTTGTATTTTTAACAACTCGCAAGGCTGTTTCCGGTGCTTCTCCAGTTGGCAGAAGCGTCTGGTGCAGATGCTCAGAGGCCAGCCAAGCTGGGAGGGGTCAAGCCCTTGAGAGCTGGTGTGTCTAAAGCCAGCCCTGAAGTTCTTCCTGCAGCCTTGAGAGGGCAGTAGAGAATCACACACGGTCTGCCGCCTGGGTCAGCCGGAGGGGAGGTGGCCCTCGTGGTGTCTGTGCAAAGCTGTCTGCTGTCCACTGAGTCCATCGGGAGGTGTGCTTACTTGTGTCCTTACTGGGTCCTTACTGTCCTTACTGGTCCTTACTTCACCCACAAGGGTGAAGGTTGCTTTGCTCTTGGGATTTTTAGAATTATGTGCGTATTTGTGGATCAGTCGTAAAAACAGAAGTACTTATGTTTTAACTGTGCTTTAAGTGTATTCCCAGGGCACCGGGTAAAGAGACTCAGGGCTGCTTCAGATTTCTCGGAGTGAAGGACCAGCTGACAGCTTGTGAGTCCAGCGGCCTCGTGCCTCAGCTTCTCCCCGGCCAGGAGTTGCTGTGGCCCGCAGAGCCCCCACGTGTGGCCTGGCCTCAGCTTGAGGGGAGTGTTAGGCTCACGGCGCGCAGTTCTCTTCACCCTGCTCGTGTGTCTTGCGTGGTCACTCTTCTCTGAGGAGGGATGCAGACGGTTCCTCCCGGAGCCGCAGCTGCAGCGAGCGGGTTGTCTGGGCAGCTCAGCACAGGCCTGGAGCAGCCCCAGTGGTATGCCAGATCTCACCCGGGGCACGGCTCCTTGTGGGCGTCCCTCCTGCGCCAGTCCCTGATGGGGCCTTGGGGACAGTGGTATCCCATGATGGTCCGGCGGAGTCCCTGAATAAGTGGAAAGTCCAGGCAGACAGCGGCTGCTCCCTGGTGACCCTCCAGCCTTTCGCTGGTTTTGTAAAGAACGGGAGTGGAGTCTGGACTCTGCCCATCCCCTCCAAGTTCACGTTCCTCCCAGGTGACAAGGTCATATTCCTTAAGGCGATGTCATTTTTGTCTCCAAATAGCTAGGGAATAGTAAAAGTCTCACCCACTGTAGGCAGGCTGACTTAACTGTAAAGAAACCATAAAATTGATCTTATTCAAGATACTGCGTTATTATAAAATAACTTTTTAATTTTCAAGTTCAGTTAAACTTTGTTTTTTTGCATTTCTTGTCAGATCCTTGTGTTCTGTGGTAGTGCTGCTCAGTTGGGTGGCCCTGTCTGTCTGTGCATGGAGGCTGGCTCGGGAAGGCTGCCGGCCGTGGGGCCGAGCGGCGGGGCCAGCCCTGCAGGAGGACCGCCCTGCCCCGCGGCCTGCCCGGAGTCTGACAGTCGCCCTGCTCTCTTGCAGAGTTCTCTGGGGTGCTGCACCACTGCCACATCCTGGCGTCCGAGATGGTCCACTTCATCCACCAGATGCAGTATTACATTACCTTTGAGGTAGGTCCCGGTCAGCCCTGCACTGTGGTCCAGCCGCCCTGCGCAGTGTCCCTGGGCCGGGCCAGGCTGCGCTGCCTGCTCCCTCGGGCCTGGGTGTCGGTTCCAGGTGCTCGAGTGCTCCTGGGACGAGCTGTGGAACCAGGTGCAGCAGGCGCAGGACCTGGACCACATCATCGCCGCTCACGAGGCCTTCCTGGGCACCGTCATCTCCCGCTGCCTGCTGGACTCCGACTCCAGGGTAAGGTGGCCGGCCGAGCCCGTCACAGCGTGGGTCGGTGTTTGTGTCTGCTGGGGCAGCGGGGCTGAGGCAGGAGCTGGCGTGAGGCGGGGAGAGCGTACTGGTGCCCGCCCACCTCTGGGGCGGGGGAGCCGTCCTGAGGGACGGGGACCTCTGACACCCACACAGCCCCAGGCAGCTCAGGAACGAGCGTTGAGGGCTTGCTCCTCCGTTGGGGGCGCAGGTGGAAGCCTGACCTCGGGCCCTGGCTGCAGTCAGGACAGGCCATCTGTCAGGATAACCCCTTGTTGCTGACTGTCCCTGCTGCAGGCCCCGCTCTGAACGTTGTGTCTTACGTGTGCTGAGGCTTCTGGGAGCTGCTGAGGCTTCTGGGAGCTTTGATTTTATTCAAAAATCTAGGGAAATAAGCAGCACTTTGCTTTCACTTGAGATAAATGTGAAGTAGGAAGTAGAATTTCAAGTGCATCTTTGACGTTTAACTATGTGACGTCAGTGACATGTCAGGCTTACTGAGGGCCGCTCGCCAGTAAACCTCTGCTCACCTCAGGGGCCCTTTTGGGGAGCGTGATGTTTGCACGGCTTTCCTTCCATCTGAGTTTTTGAGTCTGCTGGTTAGCCACCTGTGACTGGGCAAAGATACTTTGAATTAAGCGAACGTACTGTCACACTTGTTCAAAACCGCCCTTTCATTCCTGGTGCAAAGCATGGTATGATACTCTTTTCTAAAAATCCTTGCAGAATCTGTTTATATTTTTTAAAGATTTTCTCTCATATTCTCTGGGTCTGGTTTTGGCATGTGTCACCAAAAAAAAAATGCTTTCCCGTTTCTTTCTGATCCTCAGAGTAGCTGCACTGCAGACATGGCTCTGGGCTCCAGGGGTTGGGCGGCACGTGGGGGCTCGCGAGGTTGGGGCTGGGAGGTGGGGTGGGCAGGGCTGGCTCTGGCCGCTCCCGTCACTGTGGAGGCTCTCGGGACCGATGTGGATGAGTGAGAACAGTTAAGACCCCTTGAGAGTCAGAGTCGATGTCTGGGTTTACAGTGGTTTTTCGCTAATGGTCAGTGTATTATTTGAAAAGCGTAGTGATTAATACGTATGTGGGGGGCTCTGTTCATAAGAGAAAAGGCTGTTCTCTCTCTCCAGGCTCTTCTCAACCAGCTGAGAGCCGTGTTCGACCAGATCATTGAGCTTCAGAGCACGCAGGATGCCATCTGCAGGGCCGCTCTGGAGGAGCTGCAGAGACGCCTGCAGTTTGAGGACAAGAAGAAGCAGCGGGAAGCTGAGGTGTGGTTTGGGGGTGGCTGGCATGTTGGTTTAGGTGGTAAGCAGTAGCCATGGAAACTGCAAGCCCTCAGGGACTCTGCTGCGGTCACCTTGTGTCCCGCCGGGTCCTGAGTGAGCTGGGTGGTCACCATCACCCAGCTTAAAAACAAATGAAGGCCAAGTGCACAGGAAATTCAGGTCTCTGGCCAGTGTCCCTCAGGGAGTGTCCAGATGTCTGTCTGCGTCGGTGTCTCCGCTGGGCGGTGCCTGGCTGCACACACACATCTGGAGCGGGCAGACACAAGTGTGCACACAGGAACTGGATTTCTGCACTTGGGCTGTTTTTAGTAACCTCACTGCAATATTTCATTTATAACCTTGAAGTACAAATACTGAATAAGTTTGGGTCTTCGTGGGATTTCTTGTATTGGGTATAATCTGTACAGGCTCTGGCTTTTTCAAGGTGCTTGTTCTCGGGGTGGTGACAGATGGCTTTTCAGCTGACACAGTTCGGTTGTGTGTTGAGTATTTCCTTGTCTATGTCGGTGGGGGTGTAACTTGAAAGAATCCAGCATGTCTGGCACGTTGTCTCCCGTGTATGTGGAGACAGGTGTTTGAGGGCCATCACCTCGTGGTTCTGACACACGGGGCATGGACCTGTGGCTGGGAAATCACCCTGCTGCTGCACCGTGGGGAAGAGGCCAGGATGCCACTCCGAAGCCGTGGTGTGCACAGGTGTGTGTGTGGGGGGGGGTGGGGTCAGAGAGCAGAGAGCAGGGTGGGCTCCTGCCAGAAAATTAGACTTCCAAGCACGAGACACATAGAAGGATCCTGTGTGTGTCCTGGACACGTGTTCACCCTGTTTGCGTTGCCAGGAGCAGGGTTTGTGGCTGAGACATCAGA
This sequence comes from Bos grunniens, assembly GCF_055505025.1. Lineage (NCBI taxonomy): Eukaryota > Metazoa > Chordata > Mammalia > Artiodactyla > Bovidae > Bos > Bos grunniens. Next base: position 92,537,440 of record NC_141176.1, on the reverse strand, counting down.
GCTGGTGACACCCCCAGGGCCTCCTGGGCAGGGCAGCCTGAGGCTCACGCCCGTCACCGGCTTCCTGCCTTTGCTGACTTGCCCTGCCAGAGCCCCGTTTCCTGATTCGCAAAGTGGGAGTAAGGATAAATACACACACTCCCAGGCGCCCGTTCTCACGTGCTCATGCGTGTCAGCTGCTGGGCAGGCAGGCGGTGTTGGGAAAGCCAGCCGTGCTGACTCCCAGACTGCCCCGGCCTGGAGAGCCTGCCCTTCCTGGGAGCCGTGAGCCTGCACTCTGGGCCCAGGCCCCCCTGGAGATGGTACCCGCTGTGCGTGCCAGCGCCTTGCGGAGCAGACCTGCATGGTGAGGCGGGTGGTTCGGTGTGTTGTGTCCAGATGGCAGGAGCCGGCAAAGCTGAAACCGTGCCTGAGGAGTGATTGACGTTCAGGAGGCTGTGACCCAGGAAGCCACCATCAGACCTGAGGCCCCTGCACGTGGGGGGCCTGTGCGGGGGGCCTGGGGAGCTGCTTTCTGCTGCCTCCGAGCTTCCCGGAGCACCCGTGGGTGTGGTCAGGTGTCCAGGACGCACACAGGACCCTTCTGTGTGTTTTGTGTTGGGAAGCCTTGTTTTCCAGCAGGAGCCCACCCCTCTCTTTGCTCTCTGACCTCCCCGCCCCTGACACACACACCTGTACAGACGTGTGCACACCATGGTCTCGGAGCGGGCGTCCCGGCTTCTCCCCCGTGGTGCAGCAGCAAGGTGATTTCCCGGCTGCGGGTCCTTGACCGCGCGTGTCAGAACCACGAGGAGACGGCCCCGAAATAGCTCCCCCACCCACGTCTACCCCTGCCCGTGTGCCTCTTCGTCCGGAGTCTGACCTCTGGTTCTCCTGACTCAGGGCCAGTGGGGCGTGACGGCAGCAGAGGAGGAGCAAGAGAACCAGCGGATCCGGGAGTTCCGGGAGTCCATCCCGAAGATGTGCTCCCAGCTGCGCATCCTGACCCATTTTTACCAGGTGCGTGTCCAGACCTCGTGCCGTCCCCGCAAGGACATGTGCTGTCGAGGGGCGGACAGGCCTCACTCAGTCAGTGTGGCCTCTTCTCTGCGGTCAGAGATGGGTCGGAGCTCCCAGGCGTGTCCCCCAAGTGGAGGAGGATCTGTGGTGTGAGCGGGCCCCTCTGGTGACTCAGCCCTTGCCCTGAGCCCTGAGGCCGTGGTTCCCAGCGCGCGTCTGCTCCTTAAGTTCTCAAGTGTCTCCCATCAGGCTTCCTGACTCTCTGCTTTCTAGCCACGTGGAAGGTAAGCAGTGTAGCGCGGGGCTTTCCTGCTCAGAATTAAATCAGCAGGTGCCCTTTCCGTGCTTGCTTTGCCGTTTCACTGATTCTTGTAGAATTTAAGGGCCAGAAGGAAAATCTGTTGGTTAGTCCTTTCCCATGAAGCTGCTGTTGTGAATTTCATCGACGGTGTGAACCCTGGTCCCGGAACCCTGCCAGGGTGGGAGTTGCTGGAAGCCCCCACAGGGCTGCACGGCGAGGGCTCCGCCCGCACCTGAGCGAGTGCGTCCCCCTCTGTCTCCGCAGGGTGTGGTGCAGCAGTTCTTGGTGCTGCTGACAACCAGCTCCGACGAGAGCCTGCGCTTCCTGAGCTTCAGGCTGGACTTCAACGAGCACTACCGGGCACGGGAGCCGAGGCTGCGTGTGTCCCTGGGTGCCCGGGGCCGGCGCAGCTCCCACACCTGAGGCCCAGTGCAGGGGGCCGCCCCGGAAACGTCCCCGGGACGCCGGCTCAGCCAGAGGTGGGGCGGGCCTCTAGACAGCGGAACTGACCGTGTTCGTGACATCACTAAGTTAAACGGGCTGGCTTGCACTATCCGAATTTATTTTTTAAAGTCTTCATATGTAAAAGATACCATACTTTGAGGCTTCTTAAGTCCTCCACGATATAATTTATATTTGTCACTTTTTAAAAGATCACACTTTCTTTCAGAGAAAATTAAGGTGATGGATATTCATCAGTTAAGATGGTAATGTCATTGCTATTTTTTTAACATCCTCTTTAGAGGCAATTCTTGTTAATATAACCAAATTAAATTGAAATCTAATGTCCCTACTAAGGAAATATAGAGAGCATTTTATTTTGGTTTTTAGTGTTGTAAAATATTAACCTCTCTAAGGACCTTTCTATCAGTGTGTTTACACATTTATTCTTTTTTTCTCTTCCTTCAAAGTTTACATTTTTGTATCTCATTTACTCTCAGATAACTTGGGAAATAGAGTAGAAAAGAGCAGAGTCCTGATGCCTCAGTTCTTTGAACCATCAGCTGAAGCACCGTGTAAATATGGATGCCTGAAAAGTTAACGAAGTATTTTATTTTCAGGATTCTGATAAGCATTGAAAAGAAATTGTCTTTAATGAAGATTTCCTTTTTCCTTGCCTATTTTTTCATTGTAAATATTTATATACTGCTGCCCAGATGTTGGGGGGACATTTTTTGTAAAAATGTCATATCAAGTCACATAAATCCACCTTTATTATGTTGCGTAAGTGAAAACTTAGACAATTAAAAGCAATTATCTTTCAGATGTGTTGGTTCTTTCTTGACTCGTCTGTGAGGACAGTTCACCCCCAGGCTCCAGGGCCAGGTGTCAGCAGGGTTTGTGCTTCAGCACGTGAATCACCGTCTGTGAAGCCAGGAAACTAACCGTGTGCGCCCCTCGGGCTCGGGTGAGCGAGGGCCCCCGCACTGGGGGGTGGGGAGATCGGTGTTCCAACACCCACACTGGCTCCTCTGGGCGCAAGGTCCTGCAGGACAGAGGGGCAAGGGGCCCCGGCTGCCCAGCAGCGGACCCAGGGTGAGGTTCCGAGCTCCCTAGGATACACGTTTACTTTCGGTTTAGAAATTCGCGTGGCAGAGCTGGGAAGCAGGTTCCCCAGCGCACAGCTTCCCGGAGGGGCTGCCGTGCGCTGCTAGACGGACTGCCCAGAGCCCACGGGGCTCGGAGCCTGCCTCTGCTCTGTCTCGAGCGTCTCCCAGAGATGAGTCCTTGGCAGAAAGCACGTTCGCACGCCGCTCTGCATCTAGAGAGCTGTCAAGCAGTCAAGCCGGCCTGTGGGCTGAGGAGGAGCTTCCCGGGGCCAGGGCTGCGGGCCGGGGCCAGTGGAGGCTCTCAAACCTCAGGACGGGTTGTGGGTCTGGCCCCCAAGGGTCAAGCAGCCTGTCACCCAGCAGGGTCTTGCCCAGAAGAGTTGGCATTGAGTGGGAGCTCCACCTGGGGTGGGGAAGGGGAGAGCCCACTGAGTGAGCTGTCTGGAGGCAGGAGCCCTCACAGCCCCAGGAGGTCACTGCTTCCACCAGAAAATGATCACTGCTCTCAGCTTCCAGGTCGTCACGGGGGAGAGCCTGTGTGGGGTCAGCGCACTGTCCTTGGTCAGGGGGCCTGTGCCCAGTGGACAGGAGCCCCCCACCCCCGCTGCCCCTGCTGCCACCCAGGGAGGCCAGCTGCTGAGGCCGAAGCCCCAAGGCTGAGCTTCTGCTAGAGGACTCGCTGTTTGTCCTGCTGGGCGAATGGCCTGTCCCCCGGGCCTGGTCCCCAGCAGACACCATCATGGGCGACGCCCCATCTCTGGGGAGGTCGTGTCCTCCAGACTGGACTCTGGGACAGGAGGGCACAGCCCATGGAAAACCCCACTTGCAGGGAAAAGAGTTGGGTCGAATAGCCACGGTCACACTCAGACTGGGTCACAGGGCGCCAGGTCCGCATGAGGGCGAGAGGGGCGGAAACCACAGCGGCCACGGGGCAGGGGGGTGGTGCAGGCCCCCCGCCCCGGGGGCGTCTCCGCTGCTGTGTGTTCTGGGGGCACCCAGGCACAGCAGGTGCCGTGCCGGGGTCACCTGGCCCTGCGCTGGGGCTGAGCGCCCCGGGCCTTGGGGTCAGATCCCCCACCTGCTTGGAGGGGGCACCGCGGGGGTGCACCGCCGCAGCCTCCTCATGCCTTGCCCAGCCCTGCCAACTCGGGGAGCAGGGCGTGAGCACACGGGGATCTCTGCCTCCAGAAAATTGAGTCAGATGGTATGGAAATCCGACCAAGTGATTATGGATATTGTTCTGAGGCCATGTTGCCAGGTGTCTCTTCAAGGAGAGAAATGTATTTCTCTGCCTTTATTCCGGTTTAAGGTCTTAATAAAAATGCAAGGAGCGAAAGTCGCACAGCAGCTTGCCTGGAGCCCAGCTTCGTGCTGCTGACGGCGGCTTCTGCCTGGTGTCCTCCCAGGGGCTCGCCAGCTCCACCACTGACCTCGCCCCGGCCCCCACCCCTGAGGGCCCCAGAGGGCGCGACAGCCTGTGTCTGCCTCGTGGGGTGCCGGCTGGCCGCCTCCGTCAGGCCTCCCTTCCCCACCGGAGTGCAGACCAGCCTCGCGGGGGACCTGCCCTGCTCCAGGCGTCCCCTGCGGCCGTCACGGCTTCCTTGTTACCCGGGCATCTGGAGATGCCCCTGTGAGCACAGGGCTGGTCCCACTGGAGGTTCGTTACCCCACGGGGGCTGGGCCTGGCCTCTGCCTGCTCCTCTCTGGACAGCTGCACCCCTGCGACCCAGGCCTTCTGGACCTGGTCTGACAGGCGTGGGCAGCTGGTGCCCACCTCTAGCCCTCCTCTGGTGCTGAGTCTCGCTTGGGGTGAGAGTTGGACAAGAGTTTCCATGAAGGCCCTGGACCTCCTGGGCACACCGGGCTGCCGGGGGTGGCCTCGAGGCCCTTGCGTCTCCATCCCCTCCTCCTGGCCGCCACGCAGACCTTGCTTCCTCCCAGTTCAGGTTTTTGGTGGGGACGACGTCCGCGTGTAAGGCTGGAGTGTAGAGATAGTGATCAAATTAGTAAATGACAAGCTTTTCCATTCCAGGTTGTCCTGCCTTCTTCCCTGGGTCGCCCTCCCTTAGAGGTTCTTCTTGTCCTCTTTAGCTCAACAAAGGCAGTGCAAGCTGCCCTGGTAATTGTGCAGCAGAGGTCTCTGCAAACACATTGGCTTAGCCGCGGAGAGGTTGACTTTCAGCTGAACACAGCGCCTTTTCAGCTGAATGGGATCCAATGGAAAGACATCTGTGGAGGGTTTGCAGACAGAAGGAGCACAGCAAAGTACCCTGGCCGGCCGTGGTGGGGGCAGCGGGGGTCAGACGGAGGTGCTGCTTCCCAGATCCTCTTGCATCCCCCACCATGTTCCTCCGTGTTCCCATGCTCATTTCATAAAACCAGCATGGAGCCCCAGTTTGCGTTTCCCCAGCCTGGCAAACGTGGTGATGCAATGGCATTGTGTGTGTGCGTGTGTGTGTGTGTATGTGTGTGTGTGTGTGTGCGCGTGTGCGCATGCGCGCGCGTATGCATGTCGCACATGTGTGCACACTTTGTTGCCAGAGGAGGGAGGTGGGAAGGCTGACATCAGGCCTTCAGACTGGCTCTTCATGGACAGGATCCTCGAGGGTCTTAAGCCTTGCCCTGTAGCAGAGAGGCAGGTCTCCATGCTCTTCTCAAATGTATTTGTTTGTTTCTTGTTTCTTTACAAAAACTAAAAGAAAACCACCTACCCTCACCTTCTAGCTTAACATTTAAAGGGACTGCTTAAGGTCACAGAACAGAACTCTGTCCTTCTGCGGAGCGGTTACCAGCATGACGTATGTACATACATATGCTCTTTATTGCCAAGGGTGGGTGTGTGCTCACGCAGTCTGGGTGCCCCGCTCAGGGGGCTCCCTTGGAGCGCACAGCCCTGGACTGCTCTCCAAGACGCTTCTGGGCCGCTCTATTCCTCTGCCACTTACTGGAGAGAGTTTCCTGTGTGGAGAGAGATTTCGTTGAGAAATTGTAGGACTTGCACCCCTGCCCTGAGCCTCCCGTGGGATCCCAGCGGCTCGACTGGCAGTGCCCTGGTCTGCGGGCAGCAAGGGGAAGGGCTGTGAGGCTACGAGGTGAGTTTGCGTGGAGGAGGAGTAGGGAGCGTGGGTTTAGGGGAGGTTAGCGAGCGAAGAGCAGAACCGCAGCTTCAGAGGCACGAGAAGCAGAGGCCGATGTGTCTGAAAAAGCCTGGGAAGCAGGTCCCAGGCGGGCGGTGCCGGCGGCGAGGGGCGTGGCTGCCCACCGGTGCAATGACCTCCCTGGGCCTGTGCGCCGGGTCATGTGGGTGGGTGATAGTGCCCCTCATCCCGTTATCTCTGGAAAGAGGCTCAGTCTCGCTCAGTTCAGCCAAGGAGGGTGGGGAGCCCGCAGGTGGCTGGTGACCCCGGGACTGTGGACCCTGGTATGGGGCTCGCAGGGTCCCCCTAGGATGGAGTGTCCTCTCCAGAGCCGCGCACGGCTCCCGTGGGTCCTCCGAGTGGGCTCAGTGCTTCCCTTCTCACCAGGGGGGTGACCCCTGTTGTCACCACATCGTTGTTTGCTTTACCTGAAGATTTTCCGATATTTTGAAGGATCGTGTCCAGAACTGATTGTTTCAATTGTTGATCAGTTTTGGGGTACTTCTTTCCTGGGGGAAAAATTAATAGAACAGTCAAGTCTTTTGAAAGTTAAGGCAAGTTTCCAAACGTCTTTTCAACGTTAGAAAACCATGAGCTCCGAGGCAGCAGCACCTCACAGAGCTCGTGACGTGCTTGTGGCCTCGGGCAGGGCCGGGAGACATCCTTCCTTCCAGGCAGCCATCACCAGGGCGTACAGGTGGAAAAGTTCAGTGCATCTTAGAAACTGGATCCAGGATGTATAGAAATGAAGCTGTCGTGACCAGCTGGGTTTATTCTGGGAACACAAGGCTGGCTCAACACTCAAAAATCAATTTCGTGTAATTCATGATATAAACAGCATTAACAAAACAAAACAGTTGATCATTTCCAAAGATCAGCGATTGGTGAACGAGGACTTATGGGCTGTAAGTTATTATGTTAAAAGCTGTGACCTCTGTTCCTTGCCTCTGTTCTCTTGATGAGAGTGGATCAGCACCTTTCTAATGAATGAAGTTTTGTTGAATGAGAAGCTCACCCAGGCTTCTGTGCATTGTCTCTGGCTGCTTCTGTGCCAGGATACAGTAAGTAGTGAGAGCAGGAGTCACGTTGCCGCCAGAGGCTAAATTCTTTACTGTCTGGCTTTTTACCAAAAAAGTTCACTGTGCCTACAACAGGTACCGAAACAGACTTGGCCAAAACTCAACACCCATTCACCCATCAAAACACTCAATAAACTCGGAGGAGAAGGGAACTTCTTCAGCCTAATGAAAGGACTCTGTTAAAAATGCCCACAGCTGACATCTTTAGTAAAAGCGTCCTTGATGTTTTCACTCTAAGTTATGAAAGAATGTCCATTCTAACCACTCCTATTTAACATTCAGCATTGTATTGGAGCTGGGTAATAAGGCAAAAAAAATAAATAGAAGGTATATATGTGTGTATATGTATATAAACTGTCCCCAGATGGTATGATCATAAAGAAAATCCTGACGATTCTGCAGGCGGTTTCCCGGAACTGAAGGGCGAGTTGTCCAGGGTGATGGTTACAGGATCAGTGTGAAACAATCACGCTTCCATACGCTAGAAGCAGACAACTGGGGATGAAAAGTACCATTTGTAACAACACCAAGAATTAGTAATGTGTCTATAAATATGATCAAATGTATGCACGGTTTTAATCACTAATGAGAAGTCATGGGAGACCTAAAGAAGCGAGGTCACTGCGGGTTCGAAGACTAGATAGTGTCCAGATGTCGGCTTCTTCCTGAGTGGTCTGTGGAGTTGCAGAAATCCCAATCAAATCCACATCTGACTTTTTTTTTTTTTTGGTAGAAATTAAAAAGCCGTGTCTTAAATTTTTATGAGAAGATGAACCAGAAGAGCTAAATTGATTTAGAAAATCAAGACCAAAGTAGGATTCACACTACCTGATTTCAACTGTTGTGATCTCACAGTGGCTGGTACAGTGTGATACCTGAGAAAGAAGGGGTCTTCTGTCAGTGGGATAAGAGAGAGCCCAGAAACAGACCCAGTCAACCCAGCCATCGGCTGACTGACACCGTCTGGCAACTCAAGAACAAAATGTCAGCAAAAGCAGCTCAACAGAGAAAGCTGAGCTCGGGCAGCAAACGGTGCTGAAACCGTGGAACCTCGATGTGCGAGAAAGACAGCGCAAGACGTCCGTACCTTTCATAATGTGCTCCACGAACTGGGCATAGTCCCAAACGTAAAAGAAAAGAACACAGAAAGTATTTGTGACTTTGAATTAGGCGAAGATTTCGCATATTTGACACCAAAAACATGATCCAGAAAATGAAAATTGATAAATTGGACTTGATCAATATTAAGAACTTCTGATCTTTGAAAAGCAATGTTATGCAAATGAAAAAGCAAGCCACAGTCTGGTAGAAAATATTTTCCAATCACATATCTGATGAAGGACTTGTATTCAAAACATACAGATGCTTCTCAAAATGCAGTAAGAAAAGAAACTAATAATGGACAAAATATTTGAACAGAGGTTTGTCCGAAGAAGATATGTGTACGCGTGCATGCTCAGTCGTGTCCAACTCTTTGCAACCCTATGGACTGTAGCCCACACCAGGCTCCTCTGTCCATGGGGTTCTCCAGGTAAGAACACGGGTGGATTGGCGTTTCCTACAGGCAAATAAACAGGACAAGATGCTCAACATTATTGGTTACTCAGTTTAGTTCAGTTGCTCAGTTGTGTCCAACTCTGCAACCTCATGAATCCCAGCATGCCAGGCCTCCCTGTCCATCGCCAACTCCCGGAGTTCACCCAAACTCATGTGCATGGAGTTGGTGATGCCATCCAGCCATCTCATCCTCTGTTGTCCCCTTCTCCTCCTGCCCCCAATCCCTCCCAGCATCAGGGTCTTTTCCAATGAGTCAACTCTTTGCATGAGGTGGCCAAAGTATTGGAGTTTCAGCCTCAGCATCAGTCCTTCCAATGAACACACAGGTCTGGTCTCCTTTAGGATGGACTGGTTGGACCTCCTTGCAGTCCAAGGGACTCTCAAGAGTCTTCTCCAGCACCACAGTTCAAAAGCATCAATTCTTCAGCTCTTAGCTTTCTTTACAGTCCAACTCTCACATCCATACATGACCACTGGAAAAACCATAGCCTTGACTAGACAGACCTTTGTTGGCAAAGTAATGTGTTTGCTTTTGAATATGCTATCTAGGTTGGTCATAACTTTCCTTCCAAGGAGTAAGTGTCCTTTACTTTCATGGCTACAATCAGCATCTGCAGTGATTTTGGAGCCCCCCAAAATAAAGTTTGACACTGTTTGCACTGTTTCCCCATCTATTTCCCATGAAGTGATGGGACCAGATGCCATGTCTTAGTTTTCTGAATGTTGAGCTTTAAGCCAACTTTTTCACTCTCCTCTTTCACCTTCCTCAAGAGGCCTTTTAGTTACTCTTCACTTTCTGCCATAAGGGTGGTGTCCTTTGCATATCTGAGGTTATTGCTATTTCTCCTGGCAATCTTGAAGCTTGTGCTTCATCCAGCCCAGTGTTTCTCATGATGTACTCTGCATATAAGTTAAATAAACAGAGTGACAATATACAGCCTTGACGTACTCCTTTTCCTATTTGGAACCAGTCATTTGTTCCATGTCCAGTTCTAACTGTTGCTTCCTGACCTGCATACAAATTTCTCAAGAGGCAGGTCAGGTGGTCTGGTATTTCCATCTCTTTCAGAATTTTCCACAGTTTATTGTGATCCACACAGTCAAAGGCTTTGGCATAGTCAATAAAGCAGAAATAGATGTTTTTCTGGAACTCTCTTGCTTTTTCGATGATCCCAGTGGATGTTGGCAATTTGATCTCTGGTTCCTCTGCCTTTTCTAAAACCAGCTTGAACATCTGGAAGTTCACGGTTCACGTATTGGTTACTAGAGAAATGAAAACTGGCACTACAAGGAGATGCTCCTGCAGGCTCATTAGATTTGTTAAATAGTCGAAATATCAAATATTGGGGAGGGTCCAGGAAAATCTGTTTCGACAGTTTTTTACAAAGTAAAATGCAGTTACCATGCCTCTAGATGTTTATTTAAATGAAATGAAAATTTGTCTTGACCCCAAAGCTACTGTATAGACGGTTGCAGTGGCTTTATTTATCATTCCCAAGCCTGACAACACTTCAAATGTCATTCCCCTGGTGAGGAATGAGCAAGCTGTGGCTCAAGTGGAGCGTCACGGAGGAGGAGGAAGGCGGCAGACGCCCGCGTGACTTGGCAAATTGCTGACGGAGGAAACCAGCCTCGGTCTACACAGCAAACGACACCTCACCTCGTGTCGACATTCCGGGAGAGGCAACGTCGGAGGGACGGGAAGCAGGCCGGCCTTTGTGGGGGGCAGGGGAAGGGGCTGACTACACGGAGGCATGGTACCCGAGCGACGGGCCTTTTCTGGGTCTTGTTCTCAGCGCTGGCGACACGGCACTATTTGTCAGAACTTGAGGAAGTGGGACGCTAAGGAAGGTGGATTTCACTGCATGCAAATTATACCTTCATGAAGGCCGACATTTCTTACAATCAAGGCTCTGTCTGCCCAAGTTCTTTACCTGTATTTATTTAATCCTCACAACAGCTCTACAGATGAAGCTCTGTTGTGTGTGTGTATGCTCAGTCATCAATCCGAAAGGAAATCAGTCCTGAATATTCATTGGAAGGACTGATGCTGAAGCTCCAGTACTTTGGCCACCTGATGTGAAGAGCTGACTCACTGGAAAAGACCCTGACACTGGTAAAGACTGAAGGCGGGAGGAGAAGGGGACGACAGAGGATGAGATGGTTGGATGGCATCACCAACTCAATGGACATGAGTTTGAGCAAGCTCCGGGAGTTGGTGATGGACAGGGAGGCCTGGCGTGCTGCCGTCCACGGGGTCGCAAAGAGTCGGACACGACTGAGAGAATGAACACAGCAACAACATGGTCAGTCATGTCCGACTTTTTGAGACCCTGTGGACTGCAGCCCACCAGGCTCCTCTGTCCATGGGATTCTCCAGGTAAGGATACTGGATGGAGTGGGTTGCCATTTCCTTCTTCAGAGGATCCTCCTGACCCAGGGATCAAACCTCTTGCGTTGGTAGATGAGTTATTTACCGCTAGCCTCAGCTTTGGAGAAGGCAATGGCACCCCACTCCAGTACTCTTGCCTGGAGAATCCCATGGACGGAGGAGCCTGGTGGGCTGCAGTCCATGGGGTGGCTAAGAGTCAGACACGACTGAGTGACTTCACTTTCCCTTTTCACTTTCATGCATTGGAGAAGGAAATGGCAACCCACTCCAGTGTTCTTGCCTGGAGAATCCCAGGGATGTGGGAGCCTGGTGGGTTGCTGTCTCTGGGGTCGCACAGAGTCGGACACGACTGAAGTGACTTAGCAGCAGCAGCAGCCTCAGCTCACAGATGATGGCACAGAAGTTCAGGGAGGCGAAGCAGTGTCACAGGATCAGGAGCAGTTTCATGGAGGCGGCTTTATCTCTGGCAACTGGAGGAACTTCTAGATAAGTCTGTTTCTCTGGGCGCTGGCTGCTTGCTTCTAGACTGAGCATGTCAGTTCCACCGTGAACACACACCGGCAAGGCAGACCCTGCCTCGTTCTCTGCGGGAACGTTTCCGGCTCATTAAAAAGCAGGAGTGGAGCCCCCAAGAGAAAGGCAGGAAGGAGTGTGGTGGGGAGCAGTCAGAGACGCTGCCCTGCCCCAGTGGCCTCTGGGAAACTCTCTGCTGGGGGCTCTCCTGGCATCCCCCAGAGGGGCCCCTTGCAGGTTCCCGGGCTCTGGCTCCAGGACTTCCCAGGCGGGGCTGCGTGGCCTCAGATCTCACATCCGAGAGCTGAGCTGTTGCCCTGGGTGAATCTCCCTCCACGTTCCTGTCCGACAATCAGGTTCCAAGCAGACATGCACTCTCAGCCACAGATGAGAGCTGCCTTGCTCTGGTGTGGCCTGCAGGCGCCCTGCCCGAGCAAAAGTCAGTGTAGGCTCAGACGCCGGAGGACCTGAGTTGTGGCTTCTCCAGGGCCACAGCCTCCTCACGGGGTGCTCGGGTGGACTTGAAACCGCAGTGGGCTCTGACCACCCAGAGCTGCAGCGGGTTTGTCCTGAGCAGCCCTCTTCTCGGAGACGTGGGTGTCACCCTCATGGGGCCGTGACCTGACAGCGTGGGAGGAAGGAACACAGGAAGGAAGACGAGCCTCCCTGAGCCTCAGTCCGTTTCCAAATCGGAGTACAACGGCCACATATTAAACCTCATTTGATTAATGTTTGACTCAGGAATCCTTGTTTGGGTTTACCCCATAGTTACCAGTTTGCTTTAAAATTCTGTCGATGTGGAACTCTCAGGATTTACCAGTCACATCAGCGATGCCCATCAGCTTAACTCAGGCATTAAAGTTAGTTTTTGGTAACACTCCCTAGAAAGCAATACCCAAGTATGTGCCGTGCATTTAAAGTGATGCTGAAATAAAGGAAAGGAGATGAAAGACATATGACGAGGACCATAGAATGCTGATAAATGAAATTGAAGATTCCAAGAAAAAAAGGAAAGATAGGCCCTTGGATTGGAATAATTAGTCCAGTTAAAATGGATATATTACTCAGAGCCAGCTACAGATTTAACTCAATCCATATCAAATTACCCATGACACTTTTCACAGAACCAGAACAAATAATCCTAAAATTTACACGGAACCACAAAAGACCCAGACTTGCCGGAGCAATTCTAAGGAAAAAGAACAAAGCTGGAGCCATAATCCTCCCGGGCTTCAGGTAAGCGCTACAGAACCACAGTAATCAAAGCCATGCGGCACTGATGCAGCGGCGGACACACAGATGCGTTTAACAGAAGAGAGCCCGGAAGTAAACCCACACACCTACGGCCAGTTCATCCACGACGAAGGAGGAAGACTATACAACGGAGAAAGGACATCTCTTCAGTAAATGGTGCTGGGAAAACTGCACAGCGACATGTAAAAGAATGGAATTAGAACGTTCTCTCTCTGTCAGGATTGAAGCACCCGGAGGCTTGCTTCTCCTGGGGCTTCCTCAGCGTGGACGCCAGCAGGGCACTCAGGGAGCTTCCTGAACTGCGGTCGTGGTTCCGTGACGCGTGTAAGTCAGACAGTCCTCTGCACACCTGAGCGAGCACAGTGAGGCGTGTCAGTTCTGCCTTCATACAGCTGGAAGCGAAAAAGAAAATCGCTACAGCGTCGCCTGAAGAAGCGAGTTACAGAGTTTATACCGTATGTTTCAACTGTATTTTAAACATTAGCCTTGAAAAATGACTGAAGGGAAGGAATAAAAGGAAAGATCTTGATGAAAAGAATGGCCCTTAAAATATGAGCTGTCCAAACTCACTCTTAATTAGAAAATGGCAAATTAAAACGAGATGGGAACACGCTCCTCACCCATCAGCTTGGCGGTAGCTGACAAGCGTGAGCACGCACGGAGGGGAGGCCGGGTCCCACAGCCTCTCCTCTGCCTGCGGGTGCGAGCGGGGAGGGAGCTGCTCTTACCGTTGCTGTGGAGACTGTCTGCAGCGCCTGAGGACGTCCGTGAGTCGTGGTGACCCTCGGGGCCACTGGTTCCGTAAGACGCGTCCACACTGGGCTCTTGGATGAAGAACATGGGGAAGGGGAAACATTTGCGTGGTTACATATTTATCTACATCTTGGCTCATACTTTTTTTTTAGAAGTTTGGGTTAAAACACCACTCTTGTTTTCAGATTTTATTGGGAAGTGTTTTGGGAAGTTATTATGTATAATGAATACCAGGGTCAGGCGTTATCTGACTACGAAGATTACAGGTCACTCCTTTTTTGACCCCTTATCCCAGTCCTAAGAATTTTCCCTGGAGATTCATCGCCAACGACAGAAACATTCACACGTGCCAGGCTGTTCATTGCAGCGGTGTGTGTGGTGCTCATAGCTGCAGAGGGTGGAAACGAGTGAACAGGCGGTGCACAGGTAACAGGGCACTAGAGTGGCTCACTCTGCCCACTCGGTTGGCTGCCTTCTATGGGGTCTCACAGAGTCGGACACGACTGAAGTGACTTAGCAGCAGCAGCAGCAGCAGCAGAGTGGCTCACACCCTGTGGACACCGCGCAGCTGCGAGAGCTAGACGAGACCATCCTCACGTGGAGTGATGCTCAGGTTTCAAGATTGAGTGGGAGAAAAAGGCTAGAGGGGATTTACGGTGTGAACCCTTGGAGCAATAAAGGAGGGACACACGAATATCCCTCATCTCCTCATCTGTGCAAAACGAGACCCAGCAAGGACAGGGTGGAACTGACAAGGCTGGTCCCCTGTGGCCAGGTGGGGTCATGGGGTGGGGGGGTGCCACAGAGTCAAACATAAATGAAGTGAAGTGAAGTCTCAGTCGTGTCTGACTCTTTGTGACCCCATGGACTGTAGCCTGCCAGGCTCCTCCCTCTGTCCATGGGATTTTCCAGGCAAGAATACTGGAGAGGGTTGCCATTTCCTTCTCCAGAGGAACTTCCCGACCCAGGGATTGAACCCGGGTCTCCTACATTGTAGGTAGACGCTTTTACCGTCTAGGCCACCCGGGAAGTCTGTAAACAAGTATTTATAATTAACAGGAAGAAGGGACTGACATGGAGAGCAAACAGCAGCAGGGAGCTGATGATGGAAAGAAGCCACGTGTGGAGTGCCTGGTAGGGAGGGGCAGCCCCGGGCCACCCTAAATCACGGGTGTCATTCTGCAGCGGGGAGCCTGGGTCTTCTCTAGGGTTGGGGGGGCAGCATCCTGAATCCAGGACTAAGCAGTGATTGAATATGTTGTGGAAAGTGGGGGCCAGGTTTCTGACAAAGTGGTACCAAAAGGAGCTTCAAGAAGGGTCCTGGAAGAACCCTGTGGTGCTCGAGGGGTGCACTGTGGTTTAGAGTGAAAGAAGGGGAGCAGGGAGGCAGACGGGACCCAGCACAGAGGTGCGTGTCTGTGCGTGTGGGCGTCTGTGTGCGCGCGTGTGTCTGAGTCTGCTTCTGCCCAGGACGTGCTGTGCTGCCAGAGAGTGAGGACGTGCCTGAAAGGCCGGGGCGACGAAGGACAGAGAAACTAAACAGAAGGCGTTCCAAGGCAAGTTTGGGGCAATGTGGACAAAGAAAATAACGCATTAACGTGCTAAAATTGACAGAATGAGTAAATATTTATGAGTGTGAGTGGATATTAAGAAGCGTTTAAGTATGCACATACATGCACACATATTTATAAAGGGCAAGCTCTTTCTAAAGCAGAATCCCAATCAATAAGCAGAGATGCCTGATAGAAACAGAACGCCACTGCTTGGCCAACACCACACCGGACTGCGGGCGACCCAACAAGTCCGAGTGTGCAATGCCTTCCGAGACGCTAGAAATATCAGCCCTCTGCCTGCTCCGTATTCCAAACACCAGCCGCCAGCTCACTGGAGAGCCTGGGGGACGGGCTGCAATGCACATCCCCAGGCCCCGCCTGCGGAGACACTCAACCAGCCGGCCAGAACGTGTTCTAGGCAGCTCCCCTCCCGAGCAGTGGTGATCTGCGGAAAGCAGCCTCGCTCTCCAGCCTGGGCTGTTCGTTCCAGGAAGAGGCGTTTCTGTCTGTACCCTGCAGTCCTCCCACCACATCTGAGCTCAGGTGGGGGCCTGCCAGGGTGCATTTACCATTGAGAATTTTGTCCTCAGTCTCCAGAGATATTGGTGACAAGTCTGCAAACTCGTGGAAACCCTCAGGAACACTGAGTTGGTCACTCTCATCAATGCGGGCATCTTGAGGAGGAGCATGGAAGAAACGGGGGAAAGCATGAATGCAGGGATGCTCTGACCCACTCTGCACTTTGGAACTTGAGACGGGGACGCTAACACGCTTTCCAGCTTCTCCTGACAGTGTGCTCCAGTGAGTCAACACGCACAGGCGGGCATTCTCTGACCTCTGTGAACCCAGCCGTTTGGCGGATGTTCTGAGAGGTGATCCCAGGAACTGGCATTGACGTCTGGATGCAGAATTTCAAGAAAACGCTGACCTTCCCTGCTGCTGAACGCATTCCATGCCCTGTTGTAGATTTCAGACACACGGCTCTCACCGCCGTTGCGGGTTAACCGCGTGTTCTGTTTGGACCTCAGGGTGCTATTTCTCTTTTCTGTGTGTGTTTGGACTACACTAAGCTGCAAACTCTGGGAGATGGGGAAGGATAGGGAAGCCTGGCATGCTGCAGTTCGTGGGGTCACAAAGAGTCGGACACGACTGAGCGACTGAACAACAACAAAACTGCACTTGGGAAAAGCACGCTGTTTTGTTCGCTACCAGCTCTGTGGCCGGGGGCCAGTCCATTCAGACCCTAGTTTTGTCCCCTGTCGGCTGGAGTCAAGTCCCCGCCCCTGCTCTCAGGAGGCTTAGGGGAGCGTCACACTCGAGGGGTAGTCGGAAGCTCTGGCCTGCATGCATCCTGGGGTCCTGCAGCGGCTAAGCCCCACATGCACCCCAAGCACCAGGCCTCTCCTGCACGTTCCCCCAGAGACCTCCCAGATACAGGAGCTTGTCTCTGCCCGTCTGGGTTTGACCTTCCTGCCTCGGGAAGATTACAGAAAATATGGGACTACTGTGTCCTTCACATCTCCATCTGCCTTTGCCCCAGGAGTAGCTGATCTCAAAGATGCTGCCAAGATGGGACTGTGCATACACACCGCAGACCTCCAGGAACACAGGCAATTAAGGCTCGAAAAGGTGAATACTTGCTTTTCTCCTTGAATAATCTTGTTGATGCCGTTGTTCCACCACTTTGGATTTTAGGCATTGATGATCTGTTTGGCTCCAACATCTCCTTGACTAGAATTTCATCTTGGGAAAAGCACACAAGGATGCCTGTTACACCCTTCTGCTCCACGCAGCCCTAAGGCAGTCGGTGAGAGCAGGACTGGACACAGGGACCCAAGGACATGGGGAGACGGACTTGGTTTCTAAAAACCTTGTTCAGGCGCGGGGAGACCACTGCCTCCCTAAGTAACTTCTGGAAACCTGAGCTCATCCGGGTACGTGGACACCCTTGCTGGAGACAAGATGCTGGAAACCTGACCCTGCCTGGTCATGAATCTCCTTCTGCCCCAGGGGCCGCTCTGTCCCCTCTGAGACACCCCGCCTCTGTGATCTGCGCCCCGGGAGGCAGGCAGGTGCGAGCGTCTTTCCTGATTTCTACCCAAGGCGGCCGGCCTGCTTTCTGCCTGCGCATCCCCGTGCCCGCCCAGGGAGCGTCTAACGCGGGCCCTGGCCTTGGTGTCGGGCAGCCCTGGACCACACCTGGCTCTGTGCTCACCGGACGTCCTCTGACGTCTCTCGGGCCTCGGGCTTCCTTGTCTATACGACGGGGTCTGCGCTTACCTCATCAGGATTTGTTTGAGGTTCAAATGAAGCCGTGCGTGTAGGACACGGTTGACACAGTCCGGGTCCAGGGTGGGGGCTATGTGAACACACGTCAGTGCCGAGGCCCAGGTTCAAACCCCGAGGCCAAGCCGACCAGCCTGTCCACGCGCTGGGTCTGTGCTGACTCCCGCCCAGCGGGGTGACCAGCCCACCCCGGCTTGCCCTGCTTTTCCTGTTTTAGCAAGGAAGTCCCACATCCCAGGAGCCCCTCGGTCCCAGCAAGGAGGCCGGCTGGGCCCCCGGTTCCAGCTCATGTGGAGACACATGGAAATGTTCACACTTGTGGGTGTCATACACGTAATTGTCTCTGGAAAAAATCCCAGGTAGCGATGAGCCCAACAGACGTGCAAGGTGAGAAACGCCTGTGCTTTTAAACCTCGTGTATTTTCTACTTTAAACTTTCCCTTTAGAGAAATGAGATGTTGAATGTGCAAACGGACAACGACCGGACCTGCATCACACAGCGAGCACACTGACCCCTGTGTGAGCGCCCGCAGGGCAGCCAGCGGGCTCTGGACGTCACACCTGCAGGACGCTGACCGCCGTCCCCGCGACGGTCCCGGAGACCAGACACCCGCAGTGGCACCGTCAGACCCTCCAGGACAGCGTGAGTCACAGCTGCTCCCTGACCTGCGGAGCAGGGTCCTCCCCAAGTGGGCACCTGACCACAGCCCCAGGTCTAAGCTGCAGCCCCCCTCAGCGGCGTCCCCATCACCACTCCCGTCTGGCGGGGCCTCAGACCCGGCCACCTCCCTGCCTGTGCGGCTTGCACCAGGGTGTCTGGGCTACAGCCCCCAGCCCCCCGCCCCGCCCAGACGGCCGTGTTTGGGAGGAGGAGTTTCCTTACCAGATACTCCAGGCATATCCTCCTGAACTTGTGTATTGTTCGTTGCAGTGGTTGAACCTGAGGTGGGGGAATAAGGAGCCTCGTAGGTTAACAATGTTCCTCGAACTGGCACCAACTTCTCTCCAAATAGGTTTGGTTTTGTGGGCCCACCAGCCTGCTCGATGGGGGGAAGCCCTGCACAGGATCTGGGGACTCACGGCTCGTCTGGAAGGAGGTTAGAGGGTGATGACAGGTGGCCCTGCTCTGGGAACCAACCCCGCTCCTGGGCAGGCTCACTGGCACCGCCCTCGGGGAGGGTAAGAAGGGGCATGTGCATCCTTCTGTGAAAACCACACTCTCCTCCCCGATGACAGGTTCTAGCCGCGAGCCTGTCTGGGGCTGAGGACGTGACGTGGAGGAAGGGAGACGGGCACGGCCGCCTGCCCTCTGCCCCTCTGCTTGGGGACCTGAGAGTCCAGCCTCTGCGGCTCCTCGTCTATAAACAGCAATCCCGTTGGGGGGCTCGGTCCCCTGGGGCTGGCCTCTGGAAGCCAGTCCTCCGTGGGGCCCTAGACCCCTGGCTCCACCTTCCCGGCCTCGCTGACCTGAATCAGCCATGCGGGGCCGGGCAGGGTGCAGAGACCCTGAGCACTGGTCCCCACTGCACCCCCAGGGCGCCTCCCACTCTTCTCAGAGCTGGTGTTGGGGTCCACGTCCTCCACTCAAGGTCAAGATCAGCCCTGTCCTTCAGCCCCAGGGAGACCAGAGAGCAGAGGCCACCCCCCAGGACCCCCAGGACCCCAAGGAGACCAGAGAGCAGACGGCCGCCCCCAGGACCCTGGGAGACCAGAGAGAAGACAGCTGCCCCCTGGACCCCAGGCAAGGCCACCTTCCCGTTGCTTCACACAGAGCGCTCAGGTGGTGTCTGCAGGCGTTCAAGTTCCAGCACTAAACCAATGACGACGCTGATTTTGAAATGGTTTTAATGACGGACAATCTGCATAGCAATCGCTCATCTGCGCACACGCGGGCTCAGAACAATGCAGGGAAACTGCACAGAAAGGTCTGTGCTGTGATAACAATCGCTTCCCAGTGAGCTGACCTCTGTCAGCACCGCAAACAAAAGTACAGTCCTCTTCGGAGGCGACGTTAGCGAGTCATTACAGATGGGCACAGCTGCTCCTGCGAGCGCTTTGTTAAAAATATTCTTCTCATTTCGCGTCTGTCCCTAATTATAATGGGGCCATTGTGCAAGCCCGCCGTGCGCGTGTGCAGAGAAATATTGATGTTTGTGACGCCTGCCTGGCCCGTCAAGTGTGGCTGCCTGTCCGCCTGCGTCTCCTCCCGCCGTCCAGGGTCCGCAGGCCCTGTGCCCTGTGCCCTGTGCCCTGTGCCCACGCAGGGACGACGCTGCTTGCTCCGTGTTTGAACGTGCGCATCCTGGCCCTGGCACGGGCTCGCCGTGGAGCGCTGCGGGTGTGCTCTGCTCCACCCGGGGAAAGCAGGACGGTGACCTCTGCCCTCCCGGGGCCATGGCCACCCCCTTCCTGACCTCTGGGTCAGGCCAGCCCGGTGTCCGCCGAGGCTGGAGGTTGGAACAGAGACTGTGCCCAGGACCGGCCCTGAGCTCTCTCAGGGTCAGGCCAGCCCGGTGTCCACCGAGGCTGAAGGCTGGAGCAGAGACCACAGCCCGGGACCAGCCCTGAGCTGCCCTCGGGGTCAGGCCAGCCCAGTGTCCGCCAAGGCTTGAGGCTGGAGCAGAGACCACAGCCCGGGACCAGCCCTGAGCTGCCCTCGGGGTCAGGCCAGCCCAGTGTCCGCCAAGGCTTGAGGCTGGAGCAGAGACCACGGCCCGGGACCGGCCCTGAGCTGCCCTCGGGCTTGCTATGGACGCTCTGTCGGGACGAGGAGCCAGACAGGCTTAGGGCCGCGTCGGGAGACTTGGGTCAGTCCCGGCGGGAGCCATTCCCGTGGGTGCCAGGGGCGGGGAGCCACAAAAGCCGTGGCAGCGGGGAGCCAGCGCGGGGTGAGCCCCCATCGCTGCCCATCACAGACCCCGTGCCCCAGCACCCAGAGGATGCCTCCTTGCAGGCGCCTCAAAACTCAGTGTCCTGAGGAAAGATCGCTAGAAACGCCAGCTTCTTCACGGCAAGGTCAGGCAGGGGACCCCCTGCCCTCCCGCCAGACCCGGAGCGGGCTGGGCCTCCCTGGTCACTTGGGGCCGGGCTGAAGCCGTGTCCTTCTTGGTAGAGCTGCTTGAGCCCTGTGGGGACCTCCAGGGCTGCTCATCCACTGGGCACCGTGCAGGGGGCCTGGCAGGGCCTCGTTCCTTGGGCTCGTCCCTCTGAGGAGGGTGGGAGGGGGCCTGGGCTCAGGTGTCCCGGCAGAAAAGTGGGGTCACGGGGGACCCCGCCCCCTGCAGTCCTCGGGCAGCGATCCCATCCCAGGAGGGCAGCGTCCACTGTCGCCTTCCTTGACCCAGGGGTCGGGATGCAGCGGCCGGAGCCCAGCGGGGCCTGCCTGGGTGGGATTCGAACCCGCCGCCTGTAAAGCACGTTCTGAGACCCGGGGGGAGGTTTGGGCATGGGCCAGGATTGGCCCTGCCTGGGAGCTTTCTTCATTTTGTTAGTGCTTCAGTGACGCTCAAGGTGCGTAAAAGAAAAATGCCCTTATCTTAGCAAGACGCATTTGCAGGGAATCGTAAGACATTTTGGGCGATGCTAAAATACTCCAATAACCACGAAAGTGTGTGTGTGTGTGTGTGTGTGTGTGTGTGTGTGTGTGCCAAACAAGATGGCAAAATGTGTACGACTGAAACCAGGGAATGGAGTTTCTTTCCACGACTCCTCTACTTTTGGGTAGGCTATAAATGTCGATCGTAAAAGTTAAAGTATATAATGCATGCTACTCCCCCATCCGAAAAACTCTTGGAATATAGGAGAGCTGTGCAGCTTGCTCCATCCTCCAGGAATAAGTGGTAAATCTGGAGCGGCACGCAGGGGAAGGGCCTGGGAGAACCCCTTGCCCCCGGACTCACCCGGGGCCCCCGTTTCCTCCCGGCCACGACTGCGCCGAGGCTGTACCTGAGGTCACGTTGAGCGGCGGGAGCTCGGCTCCCTGCCCGCAGTGGAGCAGCAGGACCAGGAGGACCACTCCTGTGGTGGCCGCCATGCCCCTCGAGCAGAAGGAGGACCCTCTCCTGAAGGCCCCTCAGCTTCTCCCGCCTCCGTCTCCAGGACACAGTGGAATGCCCAGGGTGTGTGACATCACGGCAGGAGAGGAGCCGGGTCCTGCCCGTGTGGGGGGTCGTGACGGGGAAGAGGGGGCCCCCTGGGGCCGAGGGGAGCAGGGACCCTTCTCCTCACCCCTGGTGAGCTCCTTCTTCAGGCCTGTCGGCCCTGGGACCTGGCAAAACCCAGCAATTCAGCTTCGGGCAAAAGAGGTGGCTGGAAGGAGGCTGGGGCTCACCGAGCCGCGAGCTGGAGCCGGCAGGGCAGCAGGGGTGGTGCCCAGGCCTCCCCACGTCCCCAGAGCCCTGCAGCAGCAGCCCCCTTCTCCACCCCTGGGGGAATCTCGCTCCACTCGCACTGGTGAGACGACCCCATGGCAGGCCCTCACGCGGGCTCAGCTGGGCCCTGTGTGTGCACAGTCATGTCCGGCTTTGCAACCCCATGGACTGTAGCCCCCCAGGCTCTTCTGTCCATGGGATTCTCCAGGTGAGAATACTGGAGTGGGCTGCCATTTCCTCCTCCAGGGGATCTTCCCCACCCAGGGATTAAACCCACATCTTCTGCATTGGCCGGTGGACTCTGTCACTGAGCCTCCAGGGAAGCCCGTGGGCCTTAAGCCATCCCACATCCCAATCCTGGACCACCTCCCGTGTCTGGGGTCGGAGTGGGGTGGCTGGTTCCCCCAGGGCGGGGTGGGCCCAGGTGGACAGTCCTCCAGCCACAGGGTGGTGGTCCTGGACACACAACAGCCGTGCCCCCTAAGCCTGGGACGGAGCCTAAAGACGGCGCACCTGCTGGAGGACTCTGGCTGTTTTTCTCGAGGATACCGGGAGCTAATGTGGACGTGCGGGCAGCAGTCCACCTTGAGGAGTGGCCCTGGAGGATGCTGCGAACGTTGCAGCGTCTGTAGCCTTATTAAACGTGAACAGAGCTCGCGTTTGCAGGTGGCATGGTGGGTTCGTGTCCTACATGGGCCAGTCAGTGGTCTGAGGATCTTGGACCAGCATCCTCGAGGGGAAAACAGCACCATGGAAGGACCCACAGTCTGAGCCGCTGTCTGTGGCAGCCAGAGGCAGCAGGGAAGCCAACATCTGCAGTGACCGTCCGGAGGGAAAGAACTGCCCACAGCAAACCGAGGAGGTGGAAGCTTGGCTGCAGTAACCAGCCCCGGAGGTGAAGCTGTCAGTCACCATCCAGGTCAGCCCCCGCCTGGACCGGATCAGAAACCGACAGTTTCCCTTCCCGAGGTTTAGCCTCCACTTGCAGCTCAGACCAAGCAGAGCCAGCCGGTTCACACACAGGAAGCTCTGGACGTCTCCCTGTGAGGGTGTGGGTAGCCCCGCCTGGGGCAGGGGTGTCCTGAAGACTCGCTCCAAATACCCAGAGCTGTCATCTTGCGGGTTCTGGGGGTGGAAGCCCCCGCCAGGGTCCCGGGACGACGGTGAAGGTGAGCGCAGCACCACCTGCCTCCCGGGGGCCCCGGGGAGCTGTTTCCTCCTCCTGCTCCTGGGAGGCGCGCTTTCCTGGGCTGTAGTCCTTGCCCTCCCTCCTCGAAGCCCGTCCTGCCTGTCCTGCATGACTTGTAGAGCCCTGGTTGGCGCCTGCGTGTGCCAGGCTGAGTGGGCCACACCGCCTGCACAGATGGGACAATATTCTGGATGTTTCCGTGAGGCTATTCAAAGTGAGATTTATGTTTAAAGTGGGGGGCTTTGCAGTTACAGTAAGACATATACTGTATAATTCCACTTATATGAAATACTTGAAGTGGTCAGGGTCATAGAGATAGAAAGCAGAAGGGTGGAGGAGGGGTGGAATGGGGACTGTTTAAAGGGGACAGACTTTCTGTTTCATAAGATAAAGAGAATTATGGGGCTGTTCCCATTAAACGGTTTAACTTATTTGTATAAAATATGAAATTACAGAGTTAAAGGTTGGCGGTAACGGGCTTTTTAGAAGCTAATAATTCTAAGTATATTCTGCTCTTCAAAGAAATGTCTTTTTTTCTAAAAAGGAGCTATGGGGATAGATGGGGGTGATGACTGAACAGGCCCGTGACTGTACTGTATATCTCTGAACCTCACACCTGAGCATGCTTCTAGTGTGAAGTTTTATGTCACGTTGTTTTCCAAATTGGGAGGGAAAGCTATACAGAGAGAAAGTGCATGGAAGAGTCTGTGGCATGTGTTAGGTGCTCAGTAAATGCTAGGCATGAGAGGAAACTAAAAAATAAACTGGGTGATTGTGGGTGCTCCTTGTCCAATCAGTTGAAGGCCTGGATAGAAAAAAAAAAAAAGACTGAAGTTCCCCAGGCAAGAGGGACTCTGCAGACGGAAGGCAGCACCAGCTCATCCCTGGGTTTCCAGCTTGCTCGCCTGCCCTGCCATCACAGTTGTGAGTCAGTTCCTTAAAATAAATCTTTATATAAATACCTATGGGCTTCCCGGAGAAGACAGGTTAGATTAACTTCTAACAGTCCATCCCAGAACTCAAACCTGAATATTCACTAGAAGGACTGATGCTGAAGCTGAAGCTCTAATACTGTGGCCACCTGATGTGAAGAACTGACTCAGAAAAGACCCTGATGCTGGGAAAGATTGAAGGCAGGAGGAGAAGGGGATGAGATGGTTGGATGGCACAGAGGATGAGATGGTTGGATGGCATCACCCACTCAATGGACACGGGCTTGAACAAGCTCCTGGAGATGGTGAAGGACAGGGAGGCCCGGAGTGCTGCAGTCCACGGAGTCGCAAAGAGCTGGACATGACTGAAGTGACTGAGTGCACATACACGAATGTATTTTAGGATGATCTGGTCTATATCTGCAAAATATTTTGCTGGAATTTGTGTGAAACCTGTACATCAATTTGAGGAGACTTGTTAAATGTGTTTTTCTGCCTGGATTGATATGACTGAGTGCCTCTTCATTAGCTTGCTAAGATGGCCAGTCATACTGAGAAATTTCCATAGTTTTATCTTTTTGTCACTGATTGTTTTCTCTTTTCTCCATTCTGCTGTTGAGCCCATCTTGAGTTTTAAATTCTCTCAGATGCAGTGTTTGTTAATTCTGAAATGTCTGAATGCTTCGGCCTTGTATTTTCTCTTTGTTTGCCGAAACCTTCTCTGTCTTTGTTGAGACTTTCTATTTTCCATTTGTTTCCACTGCGTTTGTAAATGCTTGTTGAAGCATTTTTGCCATCGCTGGTTCCACATCCTCTTCAGAGACTCCTTGCGCTTGGCATTTCAGGGCTGGCATCTGCTGAGCTCCTGCTCTTGTTCCACTTGTCGCTTTCCTGCTTCTTGGTGTGGCAGATGGTCGTCTACGGAAGTGTGGATGGTGTGCGGATCACCTTATAAGACGTGGATCTCTGAAACCTGTCTGTAGCAGGCAGGCCGCTGCCCCCAGGCTGGGGTGTTTATTACCGTCAGCCGGGGTGGAAGCCTGGGTTCCGCTCTCAGCCTGCTCCACCCTGACCCCAGAGGTGCGCCGGCCGCCTTGTCTTCAGCTCCATGGTGGTGTAAGCCACCTTCTGCTGGTGGGCTTGGGGCAGGTCCACATGTCTTCTGTGCTGTTTGGCTAGAGAGGAGCCTTACTGTGGAGACACTGCTGACCTTGGGGAGCCGACCCATCTCTCGGTCCTTAGGCTGGAGAACAGGCTTTTGCGTTCGGATCTTTGGGTGTTTCCAGGCTGGCCACTTTCTCTGGTGCCTGGTGGGAGCCCTGGGCCAAACCGCAGATCTAGGGGCTCCTGGCCAGGCTGGTCCTCAGGTCCTCGAGTGTCTGAGTTGTCTGCTCATTCCAGAGGCTTCCTGCGGTTGCCTCGTCTGTGATGTCCAGGCCTTTTCGTGGTACCTAGTGGGAAGAACAGGGAAAAGGACATCTGCTCCAACGTCCACGCCATAGGAGGCCATGCAGGCTCTCTGTGAAATGTGGGGCCCGTGTCCCGCGGGGTTATGCTTCAGAGCAGCCATGGTCAAGAGGTCAGCTCCAGTCACAGGGCTGACTTCCTCCCCAGCTTAGCCACGTACAGGCTGGTCCCACAGGGACGGCCATTCCCAAGGGGCTGGGTCATTTATCTCTGGCTCATGCCACCCTCCTGGGGTCTGGGCGGGGGGCGACCCTGGTCACAGCAAGTCCTGAGATCATTTTCAAAGCATGTTCGCAGTTGTTTTCACTTGTGAAATAGCCAGTGGACCCGAAGTTTGGCAAAGGCCATATAATCGGTTGTTTTAAAGTGGGGGTGAGGCTGGCTCTTACACTGTAAACTCTTCCAAGTGAGAGAATGAGAGCACTGTGACTGCAGGAGAGCACTGTGACTGCAGGAGCGCACCGTGGGCACCTCTGCTCCCTGCAGACACAGCCTTCTGCCGGCGTGTGGCGCTGAGTCAGCCACGTGGGTGCGCTCAGGCGCCGTGCTGCCAGCCTAAGGGCCGCAACGCTGCCCAGCTGCCTGCGCTCCATCGTGCCTTCTCCCGCTCTCTCTCTCTGGTCTCCGCAATCTGTGCCATTGTCTTCTTACTTTTGTCTTCAGAAAGCTTTAAATAGACTTGTTGGGAAAGATGAACTGTGCCAGTCACTGTTCGGATGCTTCACAGATTAACTGTAGAGACTGGTTACGCAGATGCTGTAAAGGTCGGGAGGGACCTGGTCTCACGTGGAAGTCATGCGGGCCAGTGGGCCTTCCTTCTGGGGACGCTTTCCCCTGGGAAGGGTCCATGGGAAGCGAGTCCAAGCAGAACAGCCCTGTGCCGTCCAGCAGCAGTGCTGGGCACTGTGCTTAGGGACCCCAGTCTGACCCCAGTCTGACCCCAGTCTGACCCCAGCGGGCTGTAATAGCTCTGAATTCACAGGGCTCCCCTCCAGGAATTCTAAGGTGGGTGACAAAAGTGAGATGCTGAGAAAGCGGCAGGGGGGCTTTGTCTGAGTAACGAGACCCCTGAGAACACCTCTACATCCGTCCGTCCACCCGTCCACCCATCCACCCACCCGGCCACCAATCCATCCACCCATCCACCCATCCACCCATGCATCCACCCATCCGTCCGTCCACCCATGCACCCATCCATTCACTCATCCATCCACCTGTCCATCCATCCAACCATCCAATCATCCACCCATCCACCCACCAATCAGCCATCTACCCACCCACCCACTCATCCACCCATCCATCCACCCATCCACCCACCCATCCACCCATCCACCTCCCGTCCACCCATCCACCCACCTGTCCACCCATCCACCCACCCATCCACCCATCCACCCCCCCGTCCACCCATCCACCCATCCGTCCACCCATCCATTCACCCATCCATCCACCCATCCATCCACCCGTCCACCCATCCACCCATTCACCCATCTGTCCACCCATCCATCCACCCATCCACCCATCCATCCACCCATCCACCCCTCCACCCATCCATCCACCCATCCATCCACCCATCCATTCACCCATCCATCCACCCATCCACCCATCCGTCCACCCGTCCACCCATCCTCCCATCCATCCACCCATCCATTCACCCATCCATCCACCCATCCATCCACCCGTCCACCCATCCACCCATCCGTCCACCCATCCACCCATCCACCCATCCACCCATCCACCCATCCATCCACCCATCCATCCACCCATCCATTCACCCATCCATTCACCCATCCATTCACCCATTCATCCACCCATCCACCCATCCACCCATCCATCCACCCATCCATTCACCCATCCATCCACCCATCCATCCACCCGTCCACCCATCCACCCATTCACCCATTCACCCATCTGTCCACCCATCCATCCACCCATCCACCCATCAATCCACCCATCCACCCATCCACCCATCCATCCACCCATCCATTCACCCATCCATCCACCCATCCATCCACCCGCCCACCCATCCACCCATTCACCCATCTGTCCACCCATCCATCCACCTATCCACATATCAATCCACCCATCCACCCATCCACCCATCCATCCACCCATCCATTCACCCATCCATTCACCCATCCATCCACCCATCCACACATCCATCCACCCATCCACCCATCCATCCACCCATCCACCCATCCATCCACCCATTCATCCACCCATCTACCCATCCACCCATTCGTCCACCCATCCACCCATCCATCCACCCATCCACCCATCCGTCCACCCATCCACCCATCCACCCATCCACCCATCCGTCCACCCATCCATCCACCCATCCATCCACCCATTCATTCACCCATTCATCCACCCATCCATCCACCCATCCATTCACCCATCCATTCACCCATCCATCCACCTGTCCACCCATCCGTCCACCCATCCGTCCACCCGTCCACCCATCCATCCACCCATCCATCCACCCATCTACCCATCCACCCATCCGTCCACCCATCCACCCATCCATCCACCCATCCACCCATCCGTCCACGCATCCATTCACCCATCCATCCACCCATCCATCCACCCGTCCACCCATCCACCCATTCACCCATCTGTCCACCCATCCATCCACCCATCCACCCATCAATCCACCCATCCACCCACCCATCCACCCATCCGTCCACCCATCCATTCACCCATCCATCCATCCATCCATCCACCCGTCCACCCATCCACCCATTCACCCATCTGTCCACCCATCCACCCATCCGTCCACCCATCCGTCCACCCATCCATTCACCCATCCATCCACCCATCCATTCACCCATCCATCCACCCATCCATTCACCCATCCATCCACCCATCCATCCACCCGTCCACCCATCCACCCATCCGTCCACCCATCCACCCATCCACCCATCCACCCATCCATCCACCCATTCATCCACCCATCTACCCATCCACCCATCCGTCCACCCATCCATTCACCCATCCATCCACCCATCCATCCACCCGTCCACCCATCCACCCATTCACCCATCTGTCCACCCATCCATCCACCCATCCACCCATCCATCCACCCATCCACCCATCCACCCATCCACCCACCCATCCACCCATCCGTCCACCCATCCATTCACCCATCCATCCACCCGTCCACCCATCCACCCATTCACCCATCTGTCCACCCATCCACCCATCCGTCCACCCATCCATTCACCCATCCATCCACCCATCCATTCACCCATCCATCCACCCATCCATTCACCCATCCGCCCACCCACCCACCCATCCACCCATCCATCCACCCATCCATCCACCCATCTACCCATCCACCCATCCATCCACCCATCCACCCACCCATCCACCCATCCACCCCCCCGTCCACCCATCCACCCATCCGTCCACCCATCCACCCACCCATCCACCCATCCACCCCCCCGTCCACCCATCCACCCATCCGTCCACCCATCCATTCACCCATCCATCCACCCATCCATCCACCCGTCCACCCATCCACCCATTCACCCATCTGTCCACCCATCCATCCACCCATCCACCCATCCATCCACCCATCCACCCCTCCACCCATCCATCCACCCATCCATCCACCCATCCATTCACCCATCCATCCACCCATCCACCCATCCGTCCACCCGTCCACCCATCCTCCCATCCATCCACCCATCCATTCACCCATCCATCCACCCATCCATCCACCCGTCCACCCATCCACCCATCCATCCACCCATCCACCCATCCACCCATCCATCCACCCATTCATCCACCCATCTACCCATCCACCCATCTGTCCACCCATCCACCCATCCATCCACCCATCCACCCATCCATCCATCCATCCACCCATCCATTCACCCATCCATCCACCCATCCATCCACCCGTCCACCCATCCACCCATTCACCCATCTGTCCACCCATCCACCCATCCGTCCACCCATCCATTCACCCATCCATCCACCCATCCACCCATCCGTCCACGCATCCATTCACCCATCCATCCACCCATCCATCCACCCGTCCACCCATCCACCCATTCACCCATTCACCCATCTGTCCACCCATCCATCCACCCATCCACCCATCAATCCACCCATCCACCCATCCACCCATCCATCCACCCATCCATTCACCCATCCATCCACCCATCCATCCACCCGCCCACCCATCCACCCATTCACCCATCTGTCCACCCATCCATCCACCTATCCACCCATCAATCCACCCATCCACCCATCCACCCATCCACCCATCCATCCACCCATCCATCCACCCATCCATCCACCCATCCACCCATCCATCCACCCATTCACCCATTCATCCACCCATCCATCCACCCATCCATTCACCCATCCATTCACCCATCCATCCACCCGTCCACCCATCCACCCATTCACCCATCTGTCCACCCATCCATCCACCCATCCACCCATCTGTCCACCCATCCATTCACCCATCCATCCACCCATCCATTCACCCATCCATCCACCCATCCATTCACCCATCCATCCACCCATCCATCCACC
This sequence comes from Bos grunniens, assembly GCF_055505025.1. Lineage (NCBI taxonomy): Eukaryota > Metazoa > Chordata > Mammalia > Artiodactyla > Bovidae > Bos > Bos grunniens. The sequence goes on along the minus strand of NC_141176.1, from coordinate 92,507,563 downwards.
CATCCATCCACCCATCCACCCATCCATCCACCCATCCACCCATCCATCCACCCATCCACCCATCCGTCCACCCATCCATTCACCCATCCATCCACCCATCCATCCACCCGTCCACCCATCCACCCATTCACCCATCCGTCCACCCATCCATCCACCCATCCATCCATCCATCCACCCATCCACCCATCCACCCATCCACCCACCCATCCACCCATCCGTCCACCCATCCATTCACCCATCCATCCACCCATCCATCCACCCGTCCACCCATCCACCCATTCACCCATCCGTCCACCCATCCATCCACCCATCCATCCATCCATCCACCCATCCACCCATCCACCCATCCACCCACCCATCCACCCATCCGTCCACCCATCCATTCACCCATCCATCCACCCATCCATCCACCCGTCCACCCATCCACCCATTCACCCATCTGTCCACCCATCCATCCACCCATCCATCCACCCGTCCACCCATCCACCCATCCACCCATTCACCAATCTGTCCACCCATCCATCCACCCATCCACCCATCAATCCACCCATCCAACCATCCATCCACCCATCCATCCACCCATCCATTCACCCATCCATCCACCCATCCACCCATCCATCCACCCATCCATCCACCCATCCATCCACCCATCCATCCACCCGTCCACCCATCCACCCATTCACCCATCTGTCCACCCATCCATCCACCCATCCATTCACCCATCCATCCACCCATCCACCCATCCATCCACCCATCCATCCATCCATCCACCCATCCACCCATCCACCCATCCATCCACCCGTCCATCCACCCGTCCACCCATCCATCCACCCATCCATCCACCCATCCATTCACCCATCCATCCACCCGTCCACCCATCCATCCACCCATCCATCCACCCGTCCACCCACCCACCCACCCACCCGTCCACCCATCCGTCCATTCATTTTCCTTGTCTCTACATGGTCTACGTCTTCTGAGAGGAAGATGTTTTAATGTTGCTCTTACAGGAAATCCAATTATTTACATGTTTCTACATACAATAAGGGCTTTCCTGGTGGCTCAGCTGGTAAAGAATCCACCTGCAATGCAGAAGACCTGGGTTCGATCTCTGGGTAGGGAAGATCCCCTGGAGAAGGGACTGGATACCCACTCCAGTATTCTGGAGTGTATTCTCCAGTATTCATGGAGAATCCCATGGACAGAGGAGCCTGGTGGGCTATAGTCCATGGGGTCACAGAGAGTCTGACACAACTGAATAACTAAAACACACACACACACACACACACACACTTGCAATGAGACCCTGTCTCTTGGCTGTCTGGCAGAGATGCTTGGCTATGAGCATCTCCAGGCAAAGACTGGCCTAGAAGACCACCTCCATTTGCAGGCTCTGTTTTGTATAAATCTTTTGAATTCAGATAAAGAACCTAGTATTGCTTTAAGGAATAAGTTTGGCAAAATTCAATATATTCTACAAAACACACGGTGGTTTGAGTACAGATCACTTTACAAAAAAGAGAAAAAATTGCTTATATAGACTAGTATCAAGCAATCAGGGCTTAGATGTAATATTGTGCTAGATATATTTATCCAGACCCACTCCTTGTGAAATACACCGCTATGGAGTAGGACCTCTGTTAGCTGAGCTTAATTGCAGGTTTTTTCCCCCAAAGGACATCATTAACTAGAGAGAGACAAACAGGGAAACAGGGTAAAGAAACCTGAAAGATGCTTTTAAACCAGCAGCACTCCCAGTCAAGGGTAAAGAAACCTGAAAGATGCTTCTAAACCAGCAGCACTCCCAGTCATGAGTGTGCTCCAGCCTGACTGCTGCTTTCCCCGTCACTGTGGAAGCAGCCGTGGCTAACACCCCAGCCTTCTTCGAGGAGCGTTCACAAATCCAGTTGTCAGTCCTAGTTACTGGGACTAAGCGACTAAGAATTGAAACTGGAGATCCTACATGTCTGGGTCTCATAACTGTCTTTAGGATTCGAAAACCCTTGGGATTTCCCTCAAGGTCCAGAGGTTAAGACTCCGTGCTTCCAGTGCAGGGAGCACGGGTCCAGTCCCTGGTGGGGATCTGAGATCCCACATTTCACATGGCATGCCCCGCCCAAAAAAGATCCTAAAGTCGCAACTTGAAATAAAACCAGTGTCCACGGCTGTGGCTGTGGGCGCTGTGTGGACTGAGTGGTAGCGTGGCTAGATTTCCTTTCTGATACTTGACCATTTCAGTTACTCATCTGTGACCAGCACACGTGGGGTGGGCAGCTTTCTGCCGGTGGTCCGCTAACATTGTGGTGAAGGAAATAAGGCCCAGAGGACCCCACACGCACGCAGCTGAAGCCGGGTGTGCGCGGGGCATGGCATCGCGAGGAGACTTGCTCCGTGAAAGGGGAGAGTGTTGGCTCATGACAAAGAAGAGAAAATTGGTGCTACACCCCGTAGTTAATGTGACAACACGCAGCTAACGAGCACTTAACGGTCCCAGCCTGCTCATGTTTGTCACCCGTTTGAGAATGTCACTTGCTTTATACTTAGACCTACGGTGTAGGATTAGCTCTGGGCTAAAGTGAATCAGTCAAGGTTCTTTACGAATCAGAGCAGAAGTGCTAGAAAATGTGTACAGATATGAAGAGACTGAATATGTACACACGTGTGCAGATAATGTATAATTAACTCCAGGGAATTTTGGCTGAATGTGTGAACTGGCAGTAAAATTGTACATTTGGTGAGAATGTCAGCTTAACATGGAACATTTTTTTTTTAACCTGAAATCATTCTTGGAGAAATATCACAGGTTATCAGTTACTGCTGTCTGGGCACAGAGAGAATCTCACTTGCAAAATAGAAATAGGGAGCTCTATTTCAAAACACGCAGATTGGTCATGTGTTTATTTGTTAAATACACACACACACACACTTTTTTCTTTTTTAACACCATTTTATGTTTTGTTTCAATTCTCCCATGTTTTCCCAGAGAAATTCTCTCTTCTATTCTTCACGTAGGTCAGTGCGTCCCAGACCTCAGAGATTCCAGAAAAGAGGTCGAATTTGTTATTTTTCTTCTTTAAAGTGCTAAGATCTCTTTCTGTCACTCTGGTGCTTTCCAGGTAAGATCACCTGAGCAGAAAAGCTCACTCTGCCTGCCGTGAGACGCTGCAGGGACGAATGGGTGGAAACCGCTTTCTCGTTTGCTGACCCAGCGCAGCGCAGACCCCGCTGCGTCTGCTGCTCCTCTCACCCCGAAATCCTCCGCCCCCAGCACCCGCCCTCCAGCGTTCACGCTCCGCTGTGAGCACCCATGTTCTTCACAAGATGCAGGATAGATGAAAGCCCCCGTGCGCTGGGACTAGAAGGAAGGGCGGGGGAGAGACGGCTCTCTTGACGGACGCGAGTTCAGAACAGGGCAATAGCTGTGCTCGGCCCCGCCCCGCTGACCGCCGTGGAAACGCCACAGGGACCCGCAGTTCCCAGACCCAACTGTAGATGGCGACACAGTACGCAGCGCCTTCCAGCCGCAAAGGTACAAACCGTTTCTTATTGGCTCAGGTGGTTGAATTTTCACCGTTAGAGAGCTCTTCCTTTGCTTAAAGTAGTATGCTATGGGGGTTCCACGCCACATGAAACGCTTCTGGAAGGGGTAGCCTGTTAATCATTTATCGGCTGTTGATATCCAAGAGCTGAGTGGGTTGGAAAATGGCTTTCCCAACGCGATAAAGGCAAGTCTGAAGACGCAGGCCCGGGGTGGGCACCAGAGACGATGGAAGGACCCTACCTGGTGTGGTCTGCTGGGGGAGGGCCGGCGCTCTGGGCCGCCTGTCCCGGTGTGGTCTGCTGGGGGAGGGCCGGCGCTCTGGGCCGCCTGTCCCGGAGGGAGGAAGCTGCCAAAGGTCCTCACGATGCATATGCTTGGAGGGCTTCCTCGCATCCCACCCGCTCCCACCCCTACCCCTACCCCCATAGAATCGAGAAAGCGATGCATTTAAAATTCCCAGGAACATGAAATTCCATGGAAATCCAAGTCAGGAACCCAGGAGACACAGCTGAGATCCTTCCAAGGGCATCGTCCCTTTCAATTTAGAATCGAACACTTGGAATCTTGAATTATCTAATTTTGTTATCTAGTTGCTCTTGGAGGTGAACCGGCCAGATTTATGATCCCATTGTAATAGACCTGTCGTTGAGTCTGCTCATAAAACTTTCTTCATTATATTAGTGGCCAAGCCAGCATGCAGACTTGTCCTGGAGTCTCCAGGTGGCCTCGGGGTTCAATGCAAAGTTGTTTTGCACAAAGCGAGCGGCAAAATAATCCTGGCCTTTTAGTTTTGATTTCTTTTCTATTGATTTACACTCGGTACATCTAATTCCAAATCTCATTGATGGCCAGGTTGGTCATTCAATTGCGGCTTTGTTGTGGAGGAGCCATTAAGGAAGTGGAGAGGAGAGGCCATCTGATTTCCACGGGGACGAGGGATCCAGGGCTAATGTTATTGTGAGATCAGATTCGTGCCAAGCGCTTAGCAGGTCATGGGCCAGCGCCACTGCTGAAGCACAGAAAGTCCAGCGGCTGGCAGCTAGGGTGGGAAAATGCAGCATCTGGATCTGTATTCTTGGAGCGCACAGAACCGGGGAACGTAACTCTGTGGGCCACGGAGCCAGGCTTGGACGGTCCCTGCCAAAACCTGTCCCGATCGACTGCAGGTTCAAAAGCAATGGTGTTGTTTGGACGTGTCTTCACGTTTTTATTTGAAACACGCGAGTAAAATTTTAAAAACTAACTTTGATCTTGAAAAGCAAGATGCCGTGTCCTTAGCCTGGGAAGCCAGGTGGACAGATCCCTGACCCGGCCCAGTGACGCTTCCCGCCATCCTGGCTCTACGTGGTGGGGACTCGACTTTGCGTCCTCACAGGCGTTTTCTGCCGTTGGTCACGGACTCCTTGGACAGCCCATGGCCCGGGGCGGAAAACCTTGACTTAGCATCCTGAGGCAACGTCTGAGTTAATAAAAACCTGAACAACGGAGTTGTTTTGACCTTGGAAGTTTCAAATTTCCCTTGAAGGGAAGGAAATGCAGGGCTTGCTCTAGGCTCAGATGCGTTTGTCTGCAGTTATGCTTCCTGTGCCCGCGCCCCCGGGGCCCCCCGGGCTGAGCCCGCTGGCTGTGGGGAGCTCGGGCCCCGGGGACCTGAGGCTGGGCTCCTTCCCGCCCGTGCACTGCCTGGTCCTGGATGGGCGCCCCCTCTCTGGGTGCAGCAGGAGGGGGAGAAGGGTGGGAAGGCCGGAAGGGCCAGAGCCGAGGCACGCAGAGCAGGGGGGTGGAGGGGCAGCAGGGCAGAGGTGGAGGGGCAGCGGGGTGGGCGGGAGCCCCCAGGGGGCTGCACCGTCCAGACAGAGCTCACCTGACTGGGCGTCCGAGACCCTCCTGCTGACCTGCAGCCCCTGGGAGGCATGCGGATCAAATCCCGGGTAGCGTGGGTGTTGTTGCCGGGGTCCTCCTGCTGGGGGAGTGGAGGAGGAGTCAGAGGTCGTGGTCACTTCCTCAGGCCTCCTGTCTGGCGGCTCTAAGAGCAGTAGCTCCTTCTCCAAGGCCCCTCCGAGGTGGGCCTGGCGCCGCCCCTGGGGTTGGGGGTCAGAGTCTGGACTTGCTGTGCCCTCTGCCTCTCCCTGTGGCTCCCTGACCCTCCCGCCCCCGGCTGCTCCCTGGCCAGGCTCCAGGCTCCCTTGCAGGGGCTGGTCCCTCCCTGGATGCTGGGCCTGGCCAGACAGGCTCCTTCATGTGGTCAGACCTCCCCCTGGCCCTTGTGGAAAGTGCAGAGCCTGGAAGGGCTAGTGAGATGGCATGTCCCCATGGCCGCAGAAATCGTCCCCTCTGCTGAGCAGCTCGTGGCTTTCGGATGGTGACCTGTCCGCCCCCTGGGCCTGGAGCTGAGCCCATCGCGTCTCCCACACTCCTCACCCTCCTGGGGCCTCTCACTTCGTCCCCTCCCGCTGCCCTCACTTCTGGAAGCTCCACGAGTCTTCCTTCTGAAAACACGACCCGGAGTCCGCCCACGCGCCCTTGAGCGTGGGCGGCCCTGCAAGGTCCCGGCTCCTCGGGGGCGGCTCAGAGAGGGTGAGTCAAGGGAAGTCTCCAGATGAAGCGTCCTCAAGAGGGGAGGCTAGTAAGAATATCTGAAAAAAACTTTGGTTGTCGTTTGGTTGAAAACAATGAGTGTTTGGGGGTTAAGAAGAAGACGGCTCGTCCTTAGTAACTGTCCCCACGATGCCTGGCAGACGCGCGGTTCCAAGGACGAGAGGCGCTGGGCCGGCTCAGCCTCGAGTCTCCGAGCGCTCCTTGTTCTGAAAGCGCTGATGCTGAAGTCGGAGCTCCTGCTCTCGGCCGGCTCTGTGCACCCGGGTCAGTGTGCAGAACTCCGGTAGTTCTGTTACACGCGCAGCCTCTGGGTGTGGGCGGAGGCAGACTGCAGATGGCCTGCTTGCTTTATCAGAAGGGTGACCTATTTACCACGGGAAGCTTGTGTGTTTTCCACTGAGTGGCCACAGGGCCGCCTCCCTGAGCCCAGTCTATCAGCTGGTGACTCGAAGGGGCGCCCAAGTGGGGCCATGCGGTCCCCGACCCAGTCAAGCCAGCACCATCCCTTTTGTAAGAAAAAAGGTTGTAACCTGCGTTTTCTGGAATGAGAGTCATTGCTAATATGAATAACTTGTGCTCCTGAAAACCCGTGTTAGGCTTAACGGGAAATTAATCAAAATCAACTGTAGTAAAAGGGAATTAGTTAGTAATAGCATATATTTCAAAATGTAATGCATTAAAGAAAATGTAATAGAGCAAGATTAAACGGACAAACACTGGCACCTCCTCCGTGGGAGCCTGTTGGAGTTTAAGGGGTGGAGCGACTTTCAGATGGTCCTGGGCCAAAGCCTGTGGCCCCGGAGGCTGCCAAAGGGTTGCAGTGTTTGTGGAGACTCACCCACCTGAAGTTGGTGAGATGAACTGAGCACTCCAAAACCATTAGAACAGCCACAGACAGCTGCTATGCTCATCCACCACCGTCCACAACCAGGGACAACCATCCACAACCATTGGAGTCACTCAGAACCATCCTCCACAACCATATAGAACCACCCACAGCCATCTACAGCCATATACAACCATCCACAACCAACGACAACCGTCCACAACCACTGGAGTCACTCAGAACGATCCTCCACAACCATATAGAACCACCCACAGCCATCCACAGCCACACCCAACCAAGGACAACCATCCACAGCCAATGACAACCATCCACAACCATTGCAGTCACTCAGAACTATCCATAACCATGTACAACCATCCACGTCCATCTACAGCCACCCACAACCAAGGACAACCATCCACAGTGATGGACAACCATATACAACCATGGACAACTGTACACAACATCCACGACCATATACAGCCACCCACAACCAATGACCACCATCCACAATGTTGGACAACCATCCACAACCATGCCCATTCACCACAGTCATCCACAAACACACACACGCCTGAACACGGAGCTGCAAAGGCGCGGCTAGCGAGCCCAGTGTGCTGGCGCTGCCGCCTGTGGTGAGGGGTTGGGAGACAGTCTGAGCATGGCTGTGGCTGGCGGTGGGGTTTAGAGCTGCAGGGGCTTTGGAGCTCTGCACCCGCAGGTGTGAAGAGGATGTTGTTCTGACCCCAGCAGCCTGTGGCCTTCCTCTGGCCTGGGAGCATCGTGGGATGACCCCGCAGGCATGCCCTGCTCCTGGGGGGTGGGCAGGTCCCGTGGGCGGGAGCCGCTCGAGGAGGGGGGTCTGTGCGTGGGGCAGGTGGGCTGCCAGCCGGGAGGCCACCCCACCTTCAGGAGCCCACGGAGCTGAGCAGTCGTGAGTCAGGTGGGGGCACTGCTGGGTGCTGGAGACCAGCGGTGCGGTGGGCCTTCTCCACGGCAGCCAGGTGGGCCCGGGGTGGGGGTTGTGGGGGGGCGGGCTGATGGCCGGTTTGGGGTGAGGTGTCGGGTGTCTGAGCCCCCAGGAGGGGAATCAGCACGAGCAGGGAGTGTGGAGGTTCAGGCGATTCGAAGCATCCAGACCTTCCTGTGGTTTGTCCTGACGTGGGCCCCAGGAGAGTCCTGTCCGGGTTGTTCTGGACTCAGGATCGTTGGGCAGACTGGGCCTGGGCAGACAGTGGTAGTGGGCAGCGACCCGGATCCCGCTGCTGTAAGGCCGGCCTGGTGTGCACTCCTTATGGAGCCCTCCTGGGTCCGCGTGGTCAGAGCGACTTTCTACAACGGCAGCCGCAGCGCCAGCCCCGCTGCGCACACGGGGCGGCCACACGGGCCGGGGGGCGGCTCTCAGGCCGGGCCGTCTGCGGGCGCCGGCTGGAGGCTGCTTCTCCCCACCACGGGCCTGTGCGGGCTCCTGGGGCCCGGGCTCCTCCCCCGGCCTCCCCCTACGACAGGCTGGGAGAGGCGCCCACCCGGGGCGGACAGACAGAGGCTCGAGGGCGGGAGGTGCTGAGTCTGGTGTGTCCCTGGGGACGTGGGTGCTGGGCTCGCCCAGATGGCGTCAGGCGCTTCTCGCCCGGCCGGGCCAGGCAGCCCCAAGCTGTGGGCCCAGGGGACGGACGCCCAGGACTGATGGTGAGACCAGACCCCGCACAGTGCAGCTAAAGACCAGGCGTTGCTGCCTTTGGCCAGTTTCCTTAACTTCATCCCGCCACCCTGGCCCCGTCTTAGAATTCTGGAGGTGCAGCTCGCCGTTGTGATTTATACACGTGTGTGCAGGCTCTCTGGGTGTGACTTGGAGGCTCGGTCAGCTGGCTCCCTCTCCACGGCTGTCGTCTGTTTTGGGCTGAACTGGATTGAAAACGGGACCTCAGTGCGAAGGAAACCTGACTCCACTCCCTCCCACACGCCTAGGCTTCCTCTGCTCAGATCTAACGTTGCTCTCAGTTTTGCCCTAACACTCTCGGGTGTAAATACATATGCTTTCGAGGTTTTCAGTATGACTCCAACGGGAGTCAGAATATGTTAGTGTTCCTCCCCACCCCACCAGATTGCATAGCAGGGGCACTGAAGTTTTGTTATTTTCAAATTGTGGCACATGATCTCTGTATTTGCGTTCATTTTTATCAGCCCCAGTTGTGATGCCTGGTCATTGGTATTGGGTGTGAACCCAATATTGAGAGACTTTGGTTTCTTTCTGAAAACCATTCTTCTGTGGTTTAGTTTCATGCTCTAGTTCCATGATGTGGTTTTAGCAGAATTAATCTGAAATGACTCAATTTACACAATTATATTTGGCTTCAAACTGGTTTGCCCTAGATAAGCCGGGCCCACGTCCCCTGACCCCCAGCCCCGGCAGTCGCTTGCACACAGCGGCCGCAGCAGGTGAGAAGGCTCTGTGGGCCCCCCATGCCTGCTCCCTAGGGAAAGGCCTTGGGGTGTCAGCCGCACGTGTGTGGGCCTCCGCGGCAGGCCAGAGCCAGGAGGACTGGGTCTAAAATGTCAGGTCGGGGTGAGGGCCAGGCGCTAAGTGCATGGGCTTCGGGGTGAAGCACTCAACGTTTTCTCTTTTTAAAAACAACCCAGGTGGCGCTAGTGGTAAACAATCCACTTGCCAATGCAGGAGACCCAAGGGACGTGGGTTCTATCCTGGGTCAGGAAGATCCTGTGGCGGTGGGCATGGCAATCCACTCCAGTATTCTGGCCTGGAGAATCCCATGGACAGAGGAGCCCGGCAGCTACAGTCCATGGGGTCACAGAGAGTTGGACACGAATGAAGCGACTTGGCATGCACGCATGCAGAAGTTGAGGATCCTGTTTTATGTGGGGGACTTCCTGAGGACTGCATCCCAGGACGAGGCCTCTCAGATGGCTCTGAGACATCCTCGGAACAGGCGAGGGAGGGGTCAGGATGTATCGTTCCAGAAACAGACCAGTGGTCAGAACAGCAGAAAGTTACTGTTAACTAAGGAAACCCAGACGCCCCCGGTTAAGGAGTTTAGCGTTTTCCTGAGGGTGGGAAGACCTCCCTGGGCCTGGGCCTGTGCCCTGGGGGCTCCATCGGGCGGCTGTGACCCTGAGGGCTGCCGTGTCCTCTGTTTACTAAAACAGCAACAGCACTTCTTCACTCACAGGATCCAGCAACGTCCACCAGCTGTGCCCGTGGGCTCTGCCGCCACGGCTGGCGGCCAGGAGCCGGGACCACAAGCCCAGGGTGCCCTCAAGCAGGACTCCCTCCCTCCCTGACCCTGACCCATACCTGTCGCCTCGGTCAGGAGGGGCCCGAAGCCGGGTGGGGCGCCCGGGCCAGTGCCCCTCAAGACTGACCTCCCAGAGGAAGACATCTGCTCTGCCCACAGCCTGAAAGGATGCCCATTGACAAAGATGAAGGTCTGGTTTAATGCAAAGGTCTGTGCAGCCCCAGAGAAGGACAGCAAGCCCACAGTGCAGAGCGTATCTCTAGTTTCTCACATAACAGCAAACGGCAGCTTCATAGCTTGTTTTCCTGAGTTAGATTTCTAGGCAAATGATTCAGATTCTTTAGTGATCCCAGTTCATAAGTTACTAAAACAGACTCTTCTCTGACATTTTTGGTCAAGACCCTTGAAGACCACCTGAGTAAAGACACAGTTGGAATATTAAAATACAGCTACGATTGTTGCTCGTTTTCCCTGGCGGCATAAGTTCTTCAGTTCAGTTTGACTGGGTGTTCCGTGAACACCTGCTCCTGGAGGCAGAGGAAGTGACGCCAGTTAGGATCTGCTCACGTAAGAGCTGCAGGCATCGAATCTGCCTGGAATTCCTCGCCGTGGCGGAGAGCTGCAGAGTGCTCGCCCCAAGATAAAGGAAATAAAAGGCACATTCTCCCTGAACACCTACAGTACAAGATAACCGTGTTCTGTAAGAGAGAAAGGGCACCCAGACAGGGGCGATTTGTTCTTAAAATCCTTAGTTTGGTGACACTAGGCACCAGAGAGGTGCCCGTCGTGCAATAATCGCATCTGTGGGTGCTGCTTTGCATTACTTCCATCTGAACAAGAACGAAAGAAGGCTTTTCACTATGTCAACACATGTTAAATCATGACATATTACCTTTAATTTTCCCATTCGAATTTAAACTTTTCTTTTGATCAACCCTGATTTGTCAGCTATTTCTACGTGCAACTTTTACTCCAATATACAGCACATTCTGAAACCGTGTCCCACCTCCCCGCGTGGCTGTCACCAGCGGCCTACCTGTCAGGAACGGCTGCGAAATGCATGGGGCTGCCTTGGCACCTTATTTTTTTATATAAATTCCGCTTCGTTACTGCAGCAGGACACCGCCCGTGGTGCCTTTGTATGGAGCTCTGCCCCCGTTTCTGTTAGCGTGTCTGACCCTTTACCCCCAAGCACACAAGATACCCCACGCGCTCAGTAGTCACGCAGAAGTGCACTGCGCACCCGTCTTATCCCTCGTACAGTCAGTGGGACTGTTCCAGGGGAAAGGACTGTAACGAAGATGACAAGCGGGAGGAAAAACTCCTAAAAGAGTGAACTGTGAAGTAATATAGCTGCCCACAGGGTCTGGGACTTGCGTTTCCGTCTGCGGAGCACTGAATCAGGTGTTCTATCCGCTGGCCATGCTCCCTCAGGAGGTATCAGACTCTAACTTCGCAGGCATCGTGGCTTGTACCATCGTAGCGACCTGGGGCTAATTTCTTAAAAGGGTTAAGCTGGCATGTCCCGCATTGAATTACCACTGTCATTCAATTCATTAGAAGAGTTTACGGACTTACAATATGCCTGTAATTTATAGCCTGCTCAGTGACAAAGCCTGACGCTAACATGCGCCTAATTTGCCAAGGTTATCTCAAGTTCCATTCATCTCCCCACTAACAATGAGCCTCTGATCCCCCGCTCCGAGGATAAGGTACATGCGGTTTCATATTTAGTGCTATCAATCACAGGGAATTGCCTCTCGCCTGCCTCACGCAAAGCGGTTTCCCCGCAGCCTCTGATGAGGGATGAGAGGGCAGCTGGGCCGCCAGAGGGCATGGGCCTCCAGCGTCCCCGGGGGCAGCTAGGTCTGCAGACAGCCTGGTCCCGGGGCCTCTGAGAGCCCTGGGTCCCAGACAGCCCTGGGCTGGTCTCGGCCTGGAGCCCCCGGAGGTGACGATGGAGCTCAGGCATCCCTGGGACAGCCTGGCGGAGGCCCGGTCCCAACGGCACCTGGTTTCCAAACCTCTGTGCTCATTTCCCTCTGGGATGTGGGAACGGTGCCCGCTCGGGGGCAGGCAGGCTCCCGGGGGCCTGTATGTGTGGAGCCTGCTGGGCACACTGTCCTGAGGGACACTGCATGTCTGCCCAGAACCCCGCCCCCCCGGCCTCCGTGGGCTCACCTGCAGGGGCCACCTCGCCAAAGTGACCCCCTCAGTTCAGTCCAGTCACTCAGTCGTGTCCAACTCTTTGCAACCCCATGAATCGCAGCATTCTTGGTGATGATGGATACCGTTGTTTCATTCTTGGTCCAGGAGCCTCTGGAGGCACGTGAGCGGAGGGGCCCTGTGTGTCTCCTCCTGCTCATGACTTGGATGGCTCGTGACCTTAAAAAAGAGAAAGGAAGGAATGCTTTGCAGGTGGCCAGGATGGAAACAGAGATTCTGATCGTTCTGAATCCTTGAGAATTTTAAGTAAAATACGTACAGGAAAAAGGCACATTCAGCGAGAGAACGTGGCGTGGGAGAAGGGCTACAGAAGGTCTACTCCCGGTGACCCAGCTACAAGGTGAACAGCTCTCGAGATGAGTGAGCAAAGTGTCAAAGCATTAGTTGCTCAGTCACACCCCACTCTTTACAACCCCGCGGACTGCAGCCCGCCAGGCTCCTCTGTCCCTGCGATTCTCCAGGCAAGAACACTGGCGTGGGTCGCCATGCCCTCATCCAGGGGATCTTCCCAACCTGGTGGTCAAACCCGCGTCTCTTGTGTCTCCTGCACTGGCAGGCGGGTTCTTCACCGCTGAGCTCCCCGGGAAGCCCGTGTGTCCGCTCCCTTTCATGTTCTTCACCCTTATGCTTTATCACAGGATGCTGAATACAGTTCCCTGGGCTCCACGGTTGGACCTTGTTCTTTATCCGTCCTGTATACGATCGTTTGCATCTGCTAACCCCAAACCCCCCGTCTACCCCTCCCCACTCCCTCCCCTTGGCAGCCACAAGCCTGTTCTCTGAGTGTGTTCCTGTTTCATAGATAAGCTCCTTTCCGCCACTGGCGGTTTGGTGGTGCCGACTCAGGGTGGGGAGCAGTAGTTCTCAAATGCTTTAGCCTGTGGGCAGCTTTGCACACTCCACAGCGACTGAGACACCAGACAGCTCTTGTTTGGGTGACTTACACCTATCTATAGTTACAATCCGCCTGAGAAGGGGTAGGTTACCCACTCCAGTATTCTTGGGCTTCCCTGGTGGCTCAGCTGGTAAAGAATCCGCCTGCATTGTGGGAGACCTGGGTTGCGAAGATCTCCTGGAGAAGGGGAAGGCTACCCACTGCAGTATTCTGGCCTAGAGAATTCCATGGACTGCTTAGTCCATGGGGTTGCAAAGAGTCAGACATGACTGAGCGACTTTCACTTTCATAGTTACAATAATAGATATTAGAACTAATAATTTAAAATGTTTATTTATAATCATAATACATCATACAAAATAAATATAACTATATAAATATAAAAACCCATGTTCAGGGCTTTTGACCAAGTGCCTTTCAGGACAAAAGGCCCTGGCAGTCCCTCCCCAGGGGGCTGGGACCCAGTGAAGGCTGGAGGCCGGCTGCTCAGCGCGGCTGCCAGCTCTGCACAAACACAGCGGTTGGGAAGGACTGAAGGTGGGAGGAGAGGGGCCGACAGAGGACGAGGTGGTTGGATGGCATCCCTGACTCGGTGGACGTGAGTTTGAACAAGCTTCGGGAATTGGTGATGGACAGGGAGGCCTGGCGTGCTGTGGTCCATGGGGTCGCAGAGTTGGTTGACTGAGCAACTGAACTGAACTGAAATAGCATAATTTTATGAAAAGCAATATTTTCCAAACCGAAATTAAATTTAATGAGGAGGATAGTCTTGGTTTACATGTTTGCAAGTCTTTTTAATGTGTGACTTAGCGAGAAGGGTGCTGAATTCTCCTCTCTTTCTTAATTATGTTGTTTTGGTTGAGGTATAAGGCAGTTCAGATTCCCTCCAACATGTGGTTGGAAAAAGGACACGTGGATAAGCTGCTCTGATGCTCCGCCACAATATGACAAGCGGTGGCTTCTTCTATTTTTATTACCTTTCTGGTCACACTCAGTCGTTACTGCTGCGTGGGGGGCTACTTTCTAGGCGTGGTTTATGGGCTCAGCGGCCCTGAAGCATGCTGAATCCTCCCGGACCAGGGGTCAAATCCACGTCCCTGCTCTGGCGGGTGGATTCTTAACCTCTGGGCCACCAGGGAAGTCCAGACAAGTGGTAGTTTCTTGAGAGGTGGTTACTACCCTAACATGGATGAGCTGCTAACATCGATGGATCTACAGCTCCATTGATGAATTACTCATTCTCTGCTGCATTGAGACCCACCAGATTTGGAACAGATCTTTTGCTTATAGACTGACTTACATTGCTTTTATGTCCAAAGTGGTCGAGGCCACTTGGAGCACGGATTTCTAAACTGGCACCATCTCACCCCTAAACGCTGAGGAGAAGAGGGCTGCATGGAGGGGTGTGTTTTCAGGAGCCGTGCTGACACTGGGGGGTGGGGGAGGCTGTGGGAGCCGCCATCTGGGGGCCTGAACGCAGCGCCTGGCCCGTGCACCCTTCAGCCACGACCTCTCAGAGCGACATTGGGAAGCCCCCATCTCCCTGAAGTCGAGCCTGCCCAGCCTCTCCACTTGCGCGGGAGCAGGGAGAAGCTACATTAAAAAAAGGAGAAGAAAGACCCGCTTTCAGGGCCTTTGACCAAGCGCCCTTTGGGACAAAAGGCGCAGGCGTCCCCTCCCCGGGGGGCTGGGACCCGGGGGAGGCTGGAGGCCCGCTGCCAGCTCTGCACAAACACAGCCGCCTAATTGCTGCCCGTCTCCCGGCCTGCGCTCCTGGCAGCCCCGCGAGGCACCTGTGCCGCAGACCTGGGGCCCGCGCCCCCGCAGATGCCGCGGGGCCTTTGTTGCTCCCCATTAGGAGCCCT
This sequence comes from Bos grunniens, assembly GCF_055505025.1. NCBI lineage: Eukaryota > Metazoa > Chordata > Mammalia > Artiodactyla > Bovidae > Bos > Bos grunniens. The sequence goes on along the minus strand of NC_141176.1, from coordinate 92,492,358 downwards.
TAATGGGCCGGGCGAGCTGGGCCGAGCGCCCGGTGGCGGACGGCAAACATTGTTCCCGCGGCGGCGAAGGGTCAGACGGCTCTTCAGCCTCTAAGCCCGGCCAGATAACTGCAGGCGATCAGCAATTTTAATTACCAGGTGCAGGTCGGGACCCTTCCTATAATTGGGCAGGTCGTTAACCCTCCTGGAGATGTGACAGGGGAGCGAGTTTACCAATACGCTGCCGGTCTTTTAAAGTCAATTAAATTAAAGCAACGAAAATCACCAGAGGCAGCCTGGAGTCTGCTGAGCCAGAAAGGACTGGCTTTCAGTACAAGTTGCCCCATGAATGGTGGTGACAGAGCCCCGTGCCGCGCCCCGGGCGGCCCTGGAGCCATGTGTGGCCGGGAGGGTGGCCTCGGGGGCTGCAGGCACAGTGATGGGGTGTCCTTTCTGACTGTCTGGGTCCTCGTAGAGTGGCCCACGGGCATTTGTCACTGGCTCTCAGGGGGTTCACAGGCCCATAGACAGAGTCCAGAGTCCCTGGCCTAGCCGTGGGAGGCACTCGCAATCTCATGGCCCCGCGGGCCCCTTCCCGTCACATCCACCAGGCTTGCCTTAACATCTAACCCGAGCCGGTGTCAACTTGATGCTGATAAATGTCCCCAGTTCCGTTTGCAGAGGCCAGGAGCCTGTTGAGAAGCTTCAGAGCCTCCATGAGCTGGAAGAGCAGTTTTCTTGGGTCTCTGTGGCCCCAAAGGTCGCTGGGGGAGCCCCCCCGCCCCGTGAGGGTGTGCATTGGGAACACCCCAGGGGAGCTCGCATGCAAAGAGGCCTCTTTGAAGAGAAGAAGCTCCAAGCGGGGGTCCCGTGAGTGGGAGGTGGGGTTAGGGATTGGGGGATTCACATGGTCTCTGCCCAGCACTTGCCTGGAATCAGCGTCTGTGGGGTCGAGACGCGGAGTCGGGCAGCGTGAACTGCTGGAGTCACAGACGGGCTCTGTCACCTGCCAGCACAGCTGGAGCCCCTGCTGCCACAGGACAGCGCGGGGGTGTCCCCAAGGCTTGGACAGCAGCTTCCACGTCTTCTTCTAAAAAGCAGATGGCTCCCTTCACTTAAGGAGCACGGGTTCACGTGCTCAGCACAGGCTGGGTCTGCAGGGAAGGAGCCCAGGCGGGCGGTGACATCAAGGGCCCAGGCGGGCCTGGGGGCCGTGGCCGGCGGGCACCACCCGCAAAGTGCTGGGAGTGTCCAGGGCCGCCTGCAAAGGGGGCTGCCCCGACCCCAGGCACTGCCAACTCGGTGTGCGGCGGGATCCCGGCAGAGAGGCCCAGCGCCCACCCAGACCCACCAGCACTGAGGCCCAGAGAGCAAGCCCGGCCGGTCTGTCCTCAGTCTCTGCATGCTGCTCACAGCTGGTGTCAACGGCAGAGTGAGACCCCAGGCGCTCAGGGTGCTGGGCGTGCCCAGGACCCTTGAAGCGACCTGAGACCAGAGTCCACCTTTCTGGCTTCTGAATCCCCTAAGAAGGGTGGAGACACACACCCCGATGCATTCCGAGCCTCCCTGGCCCCATCCCCAGGAGGCGGCTATGTTCTCAGAGGGTGTGCGGTCAGAGGTCGGCTCAGGGGTTGGGGGAGAAAGGGGTAGAGGCAGGCGGGGAGGCTGGGAGCGTGGAGTGATGAGCACCTGGACATGCCTGCTCCCCGGCGGTCCTCACCCACGGGGGCGTCGGCTGTGGGGCCGTCAGGCCAGGACCCGGGTGGAGCCGCGCCCAGACCCTCTGTCCCTGACGGTCCCGGTGCCGCCATGCTGGGCGGTGTTGCCTCTCCAGCCCTGGCCCCAGGGATTGGGTGCACAGTGCTGGCCAACCGAGGCCCCAGCCGTGCTGCCCCCAGGCTGTCTGGGGACTTGGACACGTGGCCCTGAGGCTCCAGTTGGCACACACCCACCTACTCACGGGCCAGCCTGGTGCCCGTGATTGAGGCCGCTCACCCCGGGGCAGACAGTTGGAGGCCTGGCCTGGCGCCGAGCGGGGGGCCCGCGTGCAGACGCCCTCAGGACGAGATGGTCTTCTGAGGGAGCCTTGTGATGACTCACATCTGAAAACAGCATCTTGATTTCCTTAAACTAAACCCAGACTCTCGTAACCTCCGCACGAGCTCCTTGTGTGGGGCCGGGGCGCGTGGGCTTCCCTGGGAGACACCCTGGGGTCCCCACTGCCACCCTGGTGGCCCTGCGTGGCCTAGGTCAGGGTCAGCCCACGCCTCTGCTGGTGAACACGGCGCTTTCTCCTCTCTGAACGCTGGCCCTGCAAACTCGGAGTCTCGCTGGGTCGGCAGCCCATTTAGACGTTCTATATCCGGGGTCTGCTGTGGACTCATCGGAGGGAACTCTGCGTGGAGCTGAAGTTCTAGAGACCGACTCTGGAAGCCAACACAGACACAGCATTTATATTCAAAGTTACGTACATTCAGTGCGTTCAGAAGTGAGCTTGGACACTGAGAAGACTGCTTTCCTCGAGTGTGACTGAGGTCTCTTCTACCCTGTTACACGGCTGTTTCTGGAACAGAGACCATGGCTGTGAAGAGAGACCCCAGCATGGAGAGGGACGACAAGGAGATGGGGTGCCAGGTGACAGGTGGGCGGCCGAGATGCTCGGGGGGAGAGCCGCGGAGAGACGGGGTGTCAGACGGGGTGCTGGCGCCCATCTCCCGCCTGCTCTGGACAGAAAGCCAGTCATCATTGCTGGAGGCGCCTCCGCCCCGACTCCGTCCTGTGGGTGCCAGGAGGAGGTGCGGTCGTGTCCCTGGGTGGACACTTCTTCCAGAGCTGGGAGGTGGGCTTAGGGGGGACTTTGGCCTTCACTCTGCGTTTCACCGCTTCTGTGGGTGGCCGCTTGACCCTGCTCTGTTGTTGGAACTTGAATCTGGGCTACTTTGTTGATATTAGTTACCTGCTGTGCCTCTGAGCACCTACTCGCCTCCTTGCTGGGCTCGGAAAATGCAGGTTTTGTGCACCTGAATTATAATCTTGCTGTGATAATATGCCTGTATTGATTCAACAAAATGAGTTGTCTATTTTCCTTTCACTTCGACATCTATAAGAAGGAAAGGCTGACAATCAGGAACATAAATATTTTGGACTTCGCATCTTGTGGCATGAAGATGTTTTAAAAAACGTGTAATAATTGCAAAATAAAATTTTACCAGGAAATGCAGTCCGTCTGAACCTGGAGGGTGAACTTCTCACAAAAAGCACTTATTTCAGAGCAGTGTTAAAATGTTACAATCGCCTAAGCACCTAAAAGGCAGAAAATAGACAGCATTAACGTTAAACATGCAACAATCCAAATATAAATATGCAGAAAGTGCTGTCGGAGCCCGGGCCGTCTCTCTGCTTTATTAAAAGCACACAGGATGCTGGCTCCCGCGGTACTTTATTCTGGAGACCATCTCCGGCTCTGAGGGGCTTCTCCCCCAGACCCCATGCTGCTGTGACTGACACCACCCGAGGGATTTCGGAACGTTTCAACCCCACATTTTATACCAGTCTGATGTTTTCTTATGCATTCGAGTTCATTTAAAGGGCTTGGTTTGGGTTGGATTTCGGTGCTTAATTGTAATTGTTGTATGTTACTCGACATTTTGATAAAACCACCTCATTGACCACGTCCACTGCCACTTCTGAAGAAAGCTGCTTGTTTTGTAAACAAACGGGGACGACAGCTTTCTTCAAAAAGAGCATGACCGTTTTCCTAGCCCGTCTCACCTCTTTATATGATGAGGCCCCATCACGGGTGTGGACAGCAGATTACATCTAGATTTTCATCAATCTTGCAACTTTTCAGGCTGGAATTGCAGCTTCGTGCTTTTACTTCTGGTCATGGTGGCCCAATGGCTTTTGCTCAGCAGACCAGAAGCAGTGACAGCTTGCAGGCTGCTCAGGGGAGTTTTGGGGGTGGCAGGACTACGCCCCCTCATTTGACAACAGAACCCCAGCCTCCCTGGGGAGACAATGTCCCCTCCTCCCACCAGCCCGTGGGTGCTGAGGTTGACCCTTACACCTGCTCTGGGGTGCGGGGTGGTGGACCAGCAGAGCCCTGCACAGAGGGGAGGGGAGTGGGGGGCATCAACTCCTCCGGCCCACGAGCCTTGCCTGGATGCTTGGAGCCATCAGGGAAGAAGCAGCTTTAGACTCATCTCTGTCTCACTGAAGATTTGCAAAGTGGGGGGAGGGTCAGGTGCAGGTAGACCCGCAAGGAGTCACCAGACCACCTGGCTCCCCCAGGGGACCTGGGCACCTCCCTGCACTTCTCCACTCCACGTGTCTGTACACCACGATGTACATGCGCCTGTCCCGGGAGCCCAGCACCCGGCCTCGAGCAGAAAGGACCTCACATAGCTCGTAAGCCGAGATGTTTCCCGACGAACAGTTTCAACAGCCCCCTTGCCAGGCCCAGCACGGAGACCTCTGCGAAGAGGCGCTCAAGGGCTTTTCTCTCCCCTAAGACGCTGACCTAGACGGGAACCATATTCTACAGACAGGGTCCTGGCCAGCTCACCCGACAAACGGTTACGGAAGTCATGCCACAGAGGGGGCCCCGGGCACCTCATCTGGTGGGACGGGTGAAGCCAACTTACAGACACACCTGGGCTTGCTGCTTGATTTCTGAAGAATTGCTACATTTCTAAAATTTCCTTGTGAGAGGCAGCACCCCACTGGACTGTTTAAGACGGGTACAAATGGAGAGAGGCAGGAAATGTCTCCAGCTCCAAAATGGAAAATGCTCTATTTCTCCTTTAAGGGAAGCTGGAAATTGAAGGTCTGTCAACGCTGGGCTTTGGTGATGGGGATCAGCCCACTCCTCCAGTGCAAGGGTTGCCTTGCAGCTCACCCCGTGGCTCAGGGTGGGCGTCCGTTCACACGCGCCTGAGCACAGGTGCTGCGGGTGGGATGGAAACGATGAAGAAACGCCAGAGGCCACCAGAGGGGGGGTCCCGGGCCGGTCCTCGGAAGGACGTTGGTTGAGAATCAGCATCTTTCTTCTTTTTTCTTGTTTTTTGCCCTCATGCCTACAAGCGGGACCAGACACAGACCCTGCTGACACTTATTGGAGAGGGTCCTTCTCAGCTGCTGCCCACTCGGCCGTGGCGCTTACCTGCTGAGAGCGGCCAAGAGCGTGTGGTTCATCATGTTGATCCACCTTCGCTTCAGACGTGGTTCCTGCCTCCTTGTGAGAAAACCCCGCAACACAGCTAATTCTCCCGCGCAGACAATGTCTAAGTCAATGCTGTCAGTGAATGAACAGCTGTGATGTAAGCCAACGGTCTGTGTTTGTTGTTTTGGTTTTATTTTTTGAGGGGGAGGAGGGTTATATATGGAACACATTTGATGGTCAGGTCAGTGGACAGAATAAGGAATGTGAACACTTTGGCTGAACTGCCATCTGTGTATGTGTGTGACTGTGTGTACAGGGTGTGTGTGTGTGCATGTGTGTGTGTGAATGTGTACAGTGTGTGTGTGCATGTGTGTGTGAATGTGTGAAGTGTATGTGCGCGTGTGTGAATGTGTGTACAGTATGTGTGTGAATGTGTGTACAGGGTGTGTGTGCATGTGTGTGCATGTGTCTACAGTGTGTGTGTGAATGTATGTAGTGTATGTGCATGTGTGTGAATGCGTGTACACTGTGTGTGTCAATGTGTCTACAGTGTGTGCATGTTTGTGAGTGTGAATGTGTGTACAGTGTGTGTGTGTCCAGCCCAGGCCTTCAGTGACAGGAAAAGTCAGGAGGGGATGTTGAAGGTGAGTTAAGGGTCGGAGGAAGTCAGGGCCCCCCCACCGCCCCCACCACCCCCCCGCACCGCGCCCCCACCGTGCCCCTACTGCGCATGTGTGAAATGAAAGAGACACTTCGGCATCCACAGACAGAAACAAGGCCACGACGGACGTGTAGGAGCTTCCTAAAGACCGGCCTGGACTTGCTAAAGGGATAATAAAATTCCTTTAGATATTTTTTCGTTCTTGCATTTTAATGAAAAGATTGATTTCTAGTCATTATTTATCTATTGTCAAATTTTCACAAACAGCTGTAGTGACAATTGCTGAATTTCTACTCTGTGTTTAGAGGAAACTGTCAATTCACAAACATGGAATTGTGCTATTATCTATGTCGAAGGCGTTTTTCTGTAAATATACAGATTTAGTGCTGGTTTTCAATAAATATACAAAGATGCTAATTACCACTAGAACTATTTGTTAACACTCAAAAATACATATAAAATAAATAAAAGAAATGCCATTTTTCCATTAAAAATTCAAAAATATTTGTCTTGAGGCTGCCTCGCACATAATATTTGGAAATTGTGCCATCATTACGCAGTTGACGTTACCTCTTATTCTCGGGTCCTTCCCAGCGACTCTTCACCGGCCTCTCTAGGAGGCTCCTCTCGCTGTCTCCGGAGAGACGTTGGTCTGCGGCGGGGTTTTCCCGAGCCCGCCCGCGTCGCGGGAGAAAGCCGAGCTGTGGGCCGCAGGCGCTGCGTGGGCCCGAGGCCCTGCAGGTGCGGGGCTGTGCGTCGTGGTGCCCGGACCCGCTGCCCTGTGGGCCCGCCTGCCCGGGCGCACTCCTTAAGTTTATTTCCACCTGTGTCGAGTGTGAGGGGCATTTTCACCCCTTGCTGTTAAAAATCTTTGTAAAACTTACAGAGTTATGAACAACACTCCTACAAGCACGGGGGGCTCAGAGCTCTCCACTCTCCTCCCTCTGGTCCAGTGGCGGTCGAGCTTGGGCCCCCGCGGTGGACAGTGTGGGCTGAGCCCCCCAGGCCCGTCGAGGGCACACAGCTCGGCCCTTCCCCAGGACATGCCTTTGGCTGAAGGGAGACTTCCCCACTCCTGGGGGAGGGCGTCTGCAGGACACGGGGGGAGGTCGGTTGCTGGGGGGGGTGTCAGAGCAGCCCCTGAAGGAGGGGCTCGAAGGGGACCGAGCATCTCCTCCTCCAGGTCGGCCGCCCCGCAGCTGCGCCCAGCACCTTCGCAGCAGCTCCTCGAGCCCGTAGGGAGGGCTCAAAAGGGGGGCCCCTGGGCGACCGAGGCTGCTTTTGTTCGAGCAAACGCCCCTCCGCAAGCTCTGGGAGTTAGCACTCTCATTGGTAAAGTGAGGTCTCAAGGGGCCATGAGGATGAGCGATGATGTTCATGTGGTCTCAGCACAGCGTCCAGCTCGTGGTGAGATCAGACAGGTTATTGTCGTCACCACCATCCTCATCATCACGCATGGACTCTCGTCCAGAAAGCGCAGAGGGCTCCCTGTGTGGCCCCGAACGCGTCCAGAAGCATTTCTGCAGACCCGAGAGGAGCCTCGTTAGTAACTGATGAGTCGCAGGGCTCCGCGTGAACCTGGAGTCACTGCGGACGCGGAGGCCAGGGGTTTACATGGATGGGAGCCAGGTGCCCGGCTTGGGGAAGCCGGCCCCTCCCACAGACCGGCTTAGGACAAGATTAGCGTGTGCCCAGGAGGAGCCAGGGGCTCTGTGCTGGCAGATAAGAAACCTGGACCCGGCCGGAGCAGAGACGCGCCCCCCGACGCCCTGTCGGGAGCGGGTGGACAGGCGCCCCAGTCAGAACCTCTGGGGGGTGTGTATGGTTGTCGTGCGTGACATGCTCAGGTCGACTGTCGTTAAGTGTGCGGGAACCGCTACACGGAGTTGGGCTCTTCACGGAAAGCAGAGAGGCGCTTGACCGTCACTCAGCTGATGGCAACCAGGTTTCGGCGCCCCGCGGAGGCAGAGGACAGCTGGAGTCGGCTTCTCCCTCGTCTCTGCTGGGCCCTGCCTCCACCCCTGCCCTTGCGGCTGGGAGACCCTGGACGCCCCCCGCCGCTTCCTCAGGCGGATGTGCATCATTGGTGCGGCCCCGGTCATGACCCACCTCTGTCTTCCCGTCATTTTCCTCTCGATTTTGCTTGTGAGAGATGTCTGCTTCGTGCTGATGTTGGTCATGTACTGTGCTGAGGATAAGGAAGACCACACGTCTCCGAGTGACTGGGCTCCAAAAATATTCACATTTCAGTGTGGGTGAAGAGGCAGGATCCCCTGTGAAAATTACAGGCTGACTGTACTCACGCTGCCCAGGCGGTGCTAGTGGTAAAGAACCCGCCTGCTAATGCAGGAGACGCAAGAGACGCGGGTTTGACCCCTGGGCTGGGAAGATCCCCTGGAGAAGGGAATGGCAACCCCCTCCAGTATTCTTGCCTGCGGAATCCAATGGACGGAGGACCCTGGCGGGCTACAGTCCCTGGGGTTGCAGAGTTGCACACGACTGGACGACTGAGTGTGAACACATGCATTTGTACATTTGCATAGGGCACAGGTCCTGAGCAAAACCCCAAGTTGAACACCTTAAATACGTCAAAGGCCCCACCCAAGGGTGTTTCTCTGGAGTTGGTTCAACTTCAGAAAATCCTATGAGTTGAGTTTAGTGTCCTTCCAGATTAAAAGCCTTGTGATCTTAAAACTCTCAGAGACATTTGATAAGATTCAATATACATTTGTCACAAAAATCTTGTTAAAATAGAAATTATGTTTAAGTGGATGAATCTCTCAAATAACAGCAAAAAGAAAAAAGAAAAGAAAAAGAAAAACTCTAAACTACAACAAAACTCATTGCTAATAGTAAAACATTTTAGAATTTTTCTCACAAAAATCAAGATCAATTCCAGAATGCTGGCTATCACCATTTCTGTTCAACACTGAATTAACATAAAAGACAAGAAAAAGTAGGGAATGTAAACACTGAGAAGAAAACACAAACTGTCACCATCTTGGGGACTAGACTGTAGATCGACATCACCCCCATGAACACTTAGAATCTCTTTTCGAATCCACAGGACATCTGCCAATGTTAAGCAATGTGTATCAATATTAACAACCAAATGGCATTTCTCCTACCAGAAACATTTAGAAATCTTAATTGATAAGAACAAGTTGAAATCTGCATCTGGTCAAGATGGATAAATAGGACCTGAATTTGCTTTCCAGCCCCAACAACTAAAAAACCAGCAAAACACATTAAATGTGTTCAAAACCTTGGGCTTAACTGTTGCATCAGCTCTACATCATCGATGGATGTTTAGACCTGGTAACTTTTGCTGTTTGTTCAACATCACATTTTTCTGCATTTCATGCGAAGTTCCTTTACTAATTCATTTTTCACTTGTATGGAATGCCTGCTTGAGTAATTCTTTAGAAGTGAGTTTATGGTTTCTGAGTTCTTGCCCATCTAAATACAGGCTTATTTGTCCTAACATTTAAACCATAATTGACTAATCATATAATTCATCATCCTTTACCTGTAACTCTGCAAATACGACTTTATTGCTATTTTGCATTTGGTGCTGCAGTTGAAAAAATCAAGTGCCAGCCTGAATATCTTTCCTTTATAGGTAATCTGTATATTAACAAAATTGACCCCCTTCTTATTGAAGTTTTATTTTTTCTCCTTATTCTTAGAAATTGCCAACTTATTCAGAGAATGAAGAGTGTGGTTCTTATCCCAATCCTAACTGAGTGTCCAGGGGCCATCTTGAAGGAGAAAACTCTTCCCTGGACCTGGCTTGGGGTCTCAGGTCATGTGGATGGCAGGGCCACGAGCCGCCCCCCTCTCACCTGCCTGGACAAGCAGGTGGCTGTGGGGTTGGAGTCGGGCAGACACGCGGCTTCTCTCCCTGGGGTGGTCAGCGCTTCTCCTTCTCTTCTCCCTGAGTCACTCCCCCTAAACCCTAAGATGGTCCCGGGTGGAGGCGCAGGAGGGTGAGTGCGGGAACCTCGTGTGAGCGGAAAGACCCTTGGAGAGGGTCCAGCCTGCCAGCCAGAGGGGCCTGGGGCTTGGGACTCTGCTTGGACATCTGAAAGCCCAGGGGGGTGGGTTAGCCCTCGGCCACTTTTCTGTGGATGCACGCGTGAGTGCTAAGTCGCTTCAGTTGTGTCTGACTCTCTGTGACCCCACGGACTGTAGCCCGCCAGGCTCCTCTGTCCATGGGATTCTCCAGGAAACAATACTGGAGGGGGCTGCCATTCCCTCCTCCAGGGGATCTTCCTGACCCAGGGATCGAGCCCAGGTCTCTTACATCTCCTGCTTTGGCAGGCGGATTCTTTATCAAGAGCGCCACCTGGGAAGCTGCTCTCCAGGGTTAGGTGATGGGTTAGGGCTTCCTCACGCCTGGCCAGCTCTCTACCCGCTGTGGGGTGTTTGCCACACAGGCCCTTTCCCGAGCACGGACGGCACCTCACTGCCCTCGGCCGCAGAGAGAAGGCAGACAGTCTCTCGATGTCTTGTGGCCTTGGGGGCTGGAGACGGGGGCTCGGGCTTCCCAGGGCTTCATTCCCAGAGCCCTTGGCCCCCCTGACTCATCAGACGGTGTCGAGACCTTAGGTTCCTGATGCCCACGAGGAAGCGGTGAGCGCCCGGACGCCGTGTGCACGCGCGCGTCTCCCACAGGAAGCAGCGAGCGCCCGGACGCCGTGTGCACACGTGCGTTTCCCACGCGAAGCGGTGAGCGCCCGGGCGCCGTGTGCACGCATGCGCGCCTCCCACAGGAAGCGGTGAGAGCCCGGACGCTGTGAGGAAGGACGGAGGAGCTGGGCGAGGCCCCGAGTGGCCCCCGGGCGGGCGCTGAGGAAAGGCCGGCAGGTTGGACGCACCAGCGAGTGGCCCCTCGGCGGCCCGAGGCCCAGTCGCGGGTCACCCCTCAGCCGGGCCGGCAGGACGCAGGAGCCGCGTCGCCCGCTGGCGGTGAGGACACCGGCGGGCGGAAGGGCGGCTCACGGGCGGCCCACGCCAGGCTGTGAGGAGCCTCGGCGTCGGCAGCCCAGGGCTGAGTGCAGACCCCGGGCTCCACCGGCTCCCAGCCCGCGGCCTGCACGGGGACCAGCGTCGTTAGGAACAAAGGGCCATTCCCGGGACTGGCGCCTTGGGAACAGGGACCAAAGCGGGAGGGGTGACCTTCCGTGAGCGCACAGCGCTACCGTCCGCGGGGGGCGCCGGACCGCAGAGAGCGCGGCCCCCCCAAGACTGCAGGCTGGGGACGCGCAGCCAGACCGGGCCCTAAGCGCGTGATAATCGTGCTTCCGAGGACGCGGGTTAACGCCGGCCAGGGTTCCCTGTTTTAGACTGTGTCACACAAATCAAAGGCCTGCCTGCGTCCTCCCCCTGAGCCCTGCATTATGCAAATGGTTGAGACGGTTATCCTCCGGGTTTGCCTTAGTTGCTGGCTGTTTTAAAATTCCATTTCTAAAAAACAAGAAGGAAGGAAGGGAGAAAGAAAATCACTACACCCTCTCCTACCAACCCCCTCCTACCATCCCCTCCTGTCACTCCTCTCCTGTCACCCCCTCTCTTGTCACCTCCTCCTGTCACCCCTCTCCTGTCACCCCTCCTACCACCCCCTCTCCTGTCACCCCCTCTCCTGTCACCCCCTCTTGTCACCTCCTCCTGTCACCCCCCTCCTGTCACCCCCTGCTGTCACCCTCTCTCCTGTCACCCCCTGCTGTCACCCTCTCTCCTGTCACCCCCTCCTGTCACCCATCTCCTGTCACCCCCCTCCTGTCACCCCCTCTCCTGTCACCCCCCTCTCCTGTCACCCCTCCTACCACCCCCTCTCTTGCTACCCCCTCCTGTCACCCCTCCTACCACCCCCCCTCTTGCTACCCCCTCTCCTGTCACCCCCTCCTGTCACCCTCTCTCCTGTCACCCCCTCCTGTCACCCTCTCTCCTGTCACCCCCTCCTGTCACCCCCTCTCCTGTCACCCCTCCTACCACCCCTCTCCTGTCACCCCCTCTCCTGCCACCCCCTCTCCTGTCACCCCTCTTGTCACCCCTCCTGTCACCCCTCCTACCACCCCTCTCCTGTCACCCCCTCTCCTGCCACCCCCTCTCCTGTCACCCCCTCCTGTCACCCTCTCTCCTGTCACCCCCTCCTGTCACCCCCTCTCCTGTCACCCCTCCTACCACCCTCTCTCTTGCTACCCCCTCTCCTGTCACCCCCTCCTGTCACCCTCTCTCCTGTCACCCCTCTCCTGTCACCCCTCCTACCACCCCCTCTCCTGTCACCCCCCCGTCACCCCTCCTACCACCCCCTCTCTTGCTATCCCCTCTCCTGTCACCCCCTCCTGTCACCCTCTCTCCTGTCACCCCCTCCTGTCACCCCCCTCCTGTCACCCCTCCTACCCCCCTCTCCTGCCACCCCCTCTCCTGTCACCCCCTCCTGTCACCCCTCTCCTGTCACCCCCTCTCCTGTCACCCCTCCTACCACCCCCTCTCCTGTCACCCCCTCTCCTGTCACCCCCTCCTGTCACCCCCCCTCCTGTCACCCCCTCCTGTCACCCCTCTCCTGTCACCCCCTCTCCTGTCACCCCTCTCCTGTCACCCACTCCTGTCACCCCCTCTCCTGTCACCCCTCTCCTGTCACCCATCTCACTGCCCAGACCTGCCTATCCAGAGATGTAGGGAGATGGAGGCTGGCATTGAAGATGCTCACTTTGGGGAGGGAGACAGGAGGCAGTCCTCCTGATGAGCAGGAGGACGCCCTGCAGTCCCTGGAGAGCTGCCCAGGCCACCTGCACGGTGGTCCCCATCTTCCCTGGCTTCGGGAGGTGGGTCCAGCCGGCAGCTCCGGCCGCCCCCTCTGCTTCGCTCTGCGTCCTGAACTGGGGCATCTGGGGCTTGAATTAGCGGCTGCTCCCACCCCACCCGACTCTTTCTGGTAATTTCTGATGTTGCCTGGATGGTGGCTTGTTTAATAGCATCAACTGAGCCAGATGCAAAACTTTCCCTGGGGCCATGCCTGGTGCCATTGGGGGTGCAGGAATATGTCAGAAAGAGGCACGCGGTGGCACCCCAAGTTCCCGGTACTTAAGGGCAGACCCGCAGCCTTGGCCCCGTGAGGTCGCCCTTCACTCGGCTCAGGTGGGTCGCATGCTGTCGGGAGGACACCTCTTTCTCAGCATCTGGCTGGGACCGAGCTCTGCTTCAGCCCGTGTTCTTCATGCACTGGACCAGGCCTCTGAGTCTACCCTGCTACGCGGGTCCTGGTGAGCCTGGGCAGAGCCCTGGTGGTGAGAGCGTGGGTGGCAGCTTGGCCAGCCGCAGTGCCCAGGTAGTGCCCAGGTACTCTGTCAAACACCCGCACCTCACTAGGAGGTGTTTGCAGACGTGGTAACACCCACAGTCAGCCTTCTTCACGTGGCTGGGCTTCCCCTGGTCGGTTTCCTTAGAGGAGGGGAAATTCTGCCTCAGGAAATCCCTGTGGCATCAACTCCCCTAAAGTTCCCACCTGTGGTCTGCTCTGTGGGTCTCAGGTTTGCCAGCCCCCGCCACGATCACTGAGATAAACCTTTAAGTAGAAATGTATATAGACGCATGTGGGTACACACGGACGTCTCTGTTCATTTGCTTGTTTGCTTAAGCTTGTTTGCTTATCAGCCGGATCCTCTGGAGCACCCTGACTTACAGTGTTCGCCCTCTATTTCCCACCTGTGCGATGGTGACAGTGTCCACCGTGTGGGACTAAGAATTGAAGGATTACATCGCAAGTGCCGTTGCGGGAGCTGTTGGTTGCAAAGAGATTTGTCAAAGCTGATGAAGATGGCATTTTGGTGGGTGTGCCAAGGGACTATTCCCGGTTCTTGGCAGTGGTTGAGGTCCCAGTGACACTGGTACTCAGCGGGGCTTGTGGTGAGGGTTGGCACCACCCATGTGTCTGTGGAGAGTGTCTCCAGGCACAGGAAGTGGGCCACAAACACCGCTGTGATGACTGGTCCTTAACAGATTCCCTCTTTTGAATGATCACATTTTTTGCTTGTTTTTCTTCTCTAAAAATAAGAACACTCTCCTCCTTTTCATCTGCTCCAGGGGGATCTGAGGTCAATTTCCAAGGATGCAGTGAACAGCGTTTGTGGCATGGCCCCTGGGAATGCACTTGGGAGTGAGGAGGGAAACAGAGGAGGCCTGGATCAACAAATTCAGTTTTCTGGCAAAACCAGTGAGGCTAAGGGTGCCGGGGGTCAGCTGCTCCCCATCGCCTGCAGTTGGGGGGTCAGTGCCGAAGCCTCATGATGCCGGGCAGGGGGGGATGTCCCCTTGGAGCCCAGGCCACGTTAGGGGGATGATTCTACTGAGCCTTGGCGCTTTTCTGCTCTGTGACTTTAGCCACCAAGTGTCACTTCCGTGGACTCAGTCAACATCAATGAACAGGAAATTGCTTTATTATTATGCTAAATGGGCACTTTGTTTGGATAGAGGAATGGTTAATGAAAATGATTGCACTGTAACGGGGAAAAGATAAAGTGCTAAAAAATGCTGTGATAGTCAACAGCTGACATAATTTGTGCTGTTATTAGGGACAATTTGTGACTTTTTAAAAGTCGAGTGGGTCCAAATGTCAAATGGGGAAAACATTAGTTAAAACACCCTGGAGTAATGAACGATTTAGAGGAGAAGGAAATCTGAGGAGACTTAAACCTTTCTGTTTTAATTCGTTATTTAACAACGCGGACAGTTTGCATCCCGCACTCAAAACAGCTCTCCAGGCCCCTCCTGGGCTCTGCCCTCCTTTCACCCTGGACCGATGTGTTACCCAGAAGATGCGAGACTTTCTCCACAAATAAGAATCTCCAGAACAGTCATCACCTTCTGCCCCCAACCGCTTCATTCTCATCCTTTTTGAGCAAAATAGCATGTGAGAGTCCCGGATGGTGTCAAGGTAAGGAGAAGGTCTCCCACTGGACATGTGAGACTTAAAGGTGAGGGGGGAATAGCGGGCACCACTTACGGCATCTTCATGATTCAACAGAAACCTCTGCATGGAATCTGGGAGGTTGCTGAGACCCTGCATATTCCTGAGGTGGAGGAGGACTGATGGACCGAGTCAACCGTTCACTTAGTGTGTGCCTAACGGGCACCCCCTCAGAACGCACAGCACGGAGTGATCCACTCCTTCCTGGTGGCTGCAAAGCTGCAGTGATTTTTTCCTCAGTGCTTGAGGCCAGAACAAACCCTGAACAGGTCTGTTTATTCGGTAGTTAGGTCCAAACAATGAGAATTTATGAAACTGAAGGAAAAAGAAACAATATTTTTGCTTCATTTTCCAGTCTCCAGAATTCCTTATCAAGGGGATTTGATGTCCACGGGGTGACATATGTCCACTGGGTGCTGAATGACATGTGGACACGTGTGATCAGACTGGGCTCTGCCCCAGTCCCTTCCTGCTCAACATGGATTTCAGAGCATACTTGCTTTTTATGTCAGCGACTGTTGAACATCAGGCTTTGCAAACACGATGTTATGGGAAGGAATGGAGTACAGCCTGATACGGAAAATGGTGAACTAGTGCAGCCAGTGGCTAGTCTGTGGGGTGCACCAGCTGGACCACCGAAGCTGAGAGCCAGGGTCTTCCCTGTGAAAATGCAGACACTCTCTCCGTGTCCTGTGGGTTTACTGCGGCACCCCTGGGTGCCCAGGCACACACTTTGGGAACCACAGTCTAGGCCACACGATGCAATGCCCCGTCTCAGATGACTTGTGCTCCAAACTGCTTGTTAGTCCACGGTAACATGGAAATGGAGAGACAGCCTAGAAAGCGTTTCAGTCACTTGACACAGGATGTTTCTTCTGATTAGGGCTGGTATTTTGTATTTGCTTTTTATTTTTCTAGCATTTTATCTTCATTTAAATTTGCAGAGTAGTGTCTTCAATGGGTTGGAATCAAAAAGCAAACAGGGCTTCCCCACAGATTGTTTGAGAAGACCTGTTCTAGGGGTTTTGTTGGGGGAAGACAGACATAAAGATAGATGCTTCCAAAATCTGAAGTCAAAACCGAGATAGCATTATTACTAAATTACCACAGCTAAACCCAGTCGTTTTAAACCTTTTAAAGGCCCAGTTAATGAGAAACTGCTAATTTGTTTTTGCAAGGTTTTGGAATATGTAACCAAAAGACACTTTTGCAAATATAGTAAAAAGTGTTATGTACCATCAGATGAAGCATCAATTTTGTTGTACAATATAGTTGAGATTGGAGTGGACCTACCTTCTAAGGTTGAATTAGAAGTTCTGGTTGTCCTTGCCCTCCCCCATCCCTCCTTCCCGCTTACTCTCTTGTGCATCACAGGAATGTTCTGGACAAAAATTCAGACTCACCCTGAGACCACCGAGACCCTCTGTTACAATGTTTTCTTGGTAAAGTTTTATCTTTGTTCACTTGTCCTTAAAATCACTTGAGTGAGACATCACTATACTAGTTATTTAGTAAATGCTTTTTGTTTGGATTATGGGGGGTGGACCCTTTGAATGAGCTTCAGGGACTGTGGAAACAGAAAAAAGGAAAACCAAACGCCATCCAGGCTGCTGTAGTACAACAATTTTTTTCTATATTTGCTAATCGGAACATGATAGCCAGAGAAACTGTTGTAAGTTAGAAACGCCCACAGAATTTAGAGCCAAAAAGAATTACATGGAAGTGTAATTGATTTATCCTCTGGGTTTTGGTACTCACTGCTAATCTCGTTGTGCGTTGGCCAGCAGTGTGTGGCGAGGCAGAGAAATGTTTAGTAAGCACAAGTTGCGTGTGCCGTCGAGTGCGTGCTTGTGAAGTAAACGTGCATGGGTTGCTCTAAAGCTGTTCTGGAAGCCAAGTGAGTGTTGGGAGGGGAGGGGCTTGAGGACAGGGGCTGAGCCTCTTGCTCGGCGAGGGGTCCTCAGAGCCTGGGGTCTCTCTCTCAGGAGGGGTGCCATTGCCCTGTGGCTCCTGCAAGTGGGTCTGTGAAGACCCATCAACATTTTAAGGGGAAAATGTGTATTCTCCTGTGTGCTCTTTCCTCCCTTGACTATTTTGTCTTTTTGTTGGTTTGTAGCTTTTGATGTTGAACATAGGATGGATAATATTTGTAATGCCTAAGAGTGGCTTCTGTCTTCTCTTCAGCAGAGAGGGGGTTTCAACTTCTGAATTTTAAAAGTCTTCTACTTAGAAAAAGCTTTCCAAGATGCAGGAGAGTACACAGAGCCGCCATCAAGAGCTTAGATGTCGAGAGCTGTTAGAATTTCTCAGCGCCTCCACTTCTAAAACTTTCAGTTCCAAGGAGATCCCAATACGGCCCCAAATGTTTGATCCTTAAGGAAAAAAGATTCCATGTATATGCAAATGAATTAAATCTGGCACTAGACTACATCCACTTCATTTACGTTCTGGTTCTGTGAGCACTATTTGATATTTGGGCTTCCCTAATGGTTCAGCTGGTAAAGAGTCTGTCTGCCTGCAATGCAGGAGATGTGGGTTCGATACCTGGGTTGGGAAGATCCCCTGGAAGAGGGCATGGCAGCTCACTCCAGTATTCTTGCCTGGGAAATCACATGGACAAAGGAGCCTGGTGGGCCACAGTCCATGGGGTCTCAAAGAGTAGGACACAGCTGAAGCAACTGAACACTTGATATTTAGAAAGTTTTTTCCCTGTTTTATAAACCTCTACAAATTAGAGCCTTGAATCTTGCTGTTGATAGAAGGAATTAAGTGTCAAAGATCAAGTTCATTTCAAAACAGATTAAGACAGATTCTGAAGTTGGCACAATGAATTTTTGCACATGTATGACATGAACTTTTTCCATTTTCTTTTCCTGTTTGTGTATGTTTTTAAGATGAAAAAAATGTTTGCACTATGACCCCTTGCTTTTAGAATTCTTCACACAGGGGATTCAGGTTACAATGTCCATATTTCAGTCCTAAAACAAATACAATTTTTAGGTCAGAAGGTGATTGAATGAGGCTGTCATATATAAATACCAAGAGAATGCAGTGGTCATAGCAAAAATCCTGTCCCAACAACACAAGAGAAGACTACACATGGACATCACCAGATGGTCAACACCAAAATCAGATTGATTATATTATTTGAAGCCAAAGATGGGGGAGCTCTATACAGTCAGCAAAAACAAGACTGGGAGCTGACTGACTCAGATCATGGACTCCTTATTGCCAAATTCAGACTTAAATTGAAGAAAGTGGGGAAAGGACTCAACCATTCAGGTATGACCTAAGTCAGATCCCTGATGATTATACAGTGGAAGTGACAAATAGATTCAAGGGCGTAGATCTGAGAGACAGAGTGCCTGAAGAACTATGGACGGAGGTTCATGACTTTGTACAGGAGACAGGGATCAAGACCATCCCCAAGAAAAAGAAATGCAAAAAGGCAAAATGGTTGTCTGAGGAGGCCTTACAAATAGCTGTGAAAAGAAGAGAAGCGAAAAGCAAAGGAGAAAAGGATATATATACCCATTTGAATGCAGAGTTCCAAAGAATAGCAAGGAGAGATAAGAAAGCCTTCCTCAGTGATCAATGCAAAGAAATAGAGGAAAAGAATAGAATGGGAAAGACTAGAGATCTCTTCAAGAAAATTAGAGATACCAAGGGAACATTTCATGCAAAGATGGGCTTGGTAAAGGACAGAAATGGTATGGACCTAACAGAAGCAGAAGATATTAAGAAGAAGTGGCAAGAATACACAGAAGAACTGTTCAAAAAAGACCTTCATGACCCAGATAATCACGATGGTGTGATCACTCACCTAGAGCCAGACATCCTGGAATGCAAAGTCAAGTGGGCCTTAGGAAGCATCACTACAAACAAAGGTAGTGGAGGTGATGGAATTACAGTGGAGCTATTTCAAATCCTGAAAGATGATGCTGTGAAAGTGCTGCACTCAATATGCCAGCAAATTTGGAAGACTCAGCAGTGGCCACAGGACTGGAAAAGGTCAGTTTTCATTCCAATCCCAAAGAAAGGCAATGCCAAAAAATGCTCAAACTACCACACAATTGCACTCATCTCACACGCTAGCAAAATAATGCTCAAAATTCTCCAAGCCAGGCTTCAACAGTACATGAACTATGAACTTCCAGATGTTCAAGCTGGATTTAGAAAAGGCAGAGGAACCAGAGATCAAATTGCCAACATCCACTGGATCATCAAAAAAACAATAGAGTTCCAGAAAAACTACTTCTGCTTCACTGACTACGCCAAAGCCTTTGACTTTGTGGAAAATTCTGAAAGAGATGGGAATACCAGACCACCTGACCTGCCTCTTGAGAAATCTGTATGCAGGTCAGGAAGCAACAGTTAGAACTGGACATGGAACAACTGCTGCTGCTGCTAAGTCGCTTCAGTTGTGTCCGACTCTGTGCGACCCCATAGACGGCAGCCCACCAGGCTCCCCCGTCCCTGGGATTCTCCAGGCAAGAACACTGGAGTGGGTTGCCATTTCCTTCTCCATGTGGAACAACAGACTGGTTCTAAATAGGAAAAGGAGTATGTCAAGGCTATATATTGTCACCCTGCTTATTTAACTTCTATGCAGAGTACATCATGTGAAATGCCAGGCTGGATGAAGCACAAACTGGAATCAAGATTGCTGGGAGAAATATCAATATCCTCCGATATGCAGATGACACCACTCTTATGGCAGAAACTGAAGAACTAAAGAGCCTGTTGATGAAAGTGAAAGAGGAGAGTAAAAAAGTTGACTTAAAACTCAACATTCAGAAAACTAAGATCATAGCATCTGGTCCCATCACTTCATGGGAAATAGATGGGGAAACAGTGGAAACAGTGACAGACTTTATTTTTGGGGGCTCCAAAATTACTGTGGGAGTTGATTAGAGCCATGAAATTAAGACGCTTGCTCCTTGGAAGAAAAGTTATGACCAACCTAGACAGCATATTCCAAAGTAGAGACATTACTTTGCCAACAAAGGTCCATCTAGTTAAGGCTATGGTTTTTCCAGTAGTCATGTATGGATGTGAGAGTTGGACTATAAAGAAAGTTGAATGTCGAAGAATTGATGCTCTTGAACTGTGGTGTTGGAGAAGACTCTTGAGAGTCCCTTGCAAGGAGAGTCAAGCAGTCAATTCTAAAGGAAATCAGTCCTGAATAGTCATTGGAAGGACTGATGCTGAGCTGAAGCTCCAATACTTTGGCCACCTGATTTGAAGAGCTGACTCATTTGAAAAGACCCTGATGCTGGGAAAGATTTAAGGCAGGAGGAGAAGGGGATGACAGAGGATGGGATGGTTGGAAGGCATCACTGACTCGATGGACATGAGTCTGAGTAAACTCTGGGAGTTGGTGATGGACAGGGAGGCCTGGCGTGCTGCAGTCCATGGGGTTGCAAAGAGTTGGACACAACTGAGCGACTGAACTGAACTGATATAAATACCAGGAGAACATTAATTCTCTAATCTAAAATGGATTATTCCCAGTAAAAGACATTGTTAGTCTTTACACATCAAGAATAACTTGACCATTTAAAGAAGAGAAGTACAAATCTGTAAATCAGAAAAGAGTGTTGGCGGAAAAAATATGTACCTTCCCGGCCTTCTGGTCTTTGTGTGGTCCAGAGTCATGGTGTCCTTGCCTTAGAGGGTCCTCACTTAGTGCCAGCCACATCCAGATTCGTGTGGTCCAAAGTCATGGTGTCCTTGCCTTGGAGGGTCCTCACTCAGTGCCAGCCACATCCAGACAGTCTCCATCTGACCTCTACCCACCGTCAGGGGCTGCGTGTTTAGGTGCCAAAGGCCATGCTTGTTAGGGGCTGTTCCCACAGAGGGCTTAGAACCCAGTCCCCGTGGTTCTTGAAGAATGTCTCTGTTGACTTTGTCAGGAGAATTTCTTCACTGTGGCTTAAACTGGACAGTTTGTGTCCAAGAGGGTGTGGGTCCACTTGTCTTTTAGGAAGATCCTTGAAGAGGAGCTACAGCAGGGTCAGCATTTCAATCCGAGGTTGTCCCGCCACTCACTTTACAGATGGAGAAACTGAGGAAGTGACCTCCCAGCCCCACCAGGTCATTTAATCTGGAGTGTATTTTCCTAAGTGACGAAGACATTTGTACTTGGCGGTGGTGGTTTAGTTGCTAAGTTGTGTCCCATCCTTTGCAACCCCATGGACTGTAGTCCGCTAGGCTCCTCTGTCCATGGGATGCTCCAGGCAGGAATGCTGGAGTGGGCTGCCATTTCCTTCTCCAGGGGATCTTTGCGACCTGGGGATCGAACCTGTGTCTCCTGCATTGGCAGGTGGATTCTTTAGCGTCTGAGCCACGAGGGAAGCCTGGAGTGTATTCTCCTTGGTGATGAAGATATGTACACTTAGACTACATCTTACTAACCTGCAGAAATCTCTGTATATTCCATTCAGTTTTACTGTGAATCTTAAAAAAAATAAGCCTATTTTTAAAAATCCCGCAATATGCAGCACTGTTACTGTAGTGAGATGTTGAGAAGAAAGGAAACTGTGAAGGCTGAAAAGAGGAGGATCCGTGTGAGGATGGAGAGGGCCGTGGGGGAAAGAAGCGCCTCCGGTTCCCGGGCCCTCGGCTCACCTGCTCCAGATGTGCGGGCCCAGAGGAGGGTGTTGGACTGGAGGCTGGGTCTTGGTACTGGTTGGCTCGAGGCAGTACCAAAACGCATGAAACAGCAGGGGTGCGGAGGCCGGAAGTCAGGGGGGTGTGGGCGTGGCCGGGCCCCTCCGACGGAAGTCAGGGAGGTGTGGGCGTGGCCGGGCCCCTCCGACGGGCCTGGGGGCCCTTCCTTGCCTCGCCCAGCTCCTGGCGGCTCCTGGGGACCCAGTGCTCCTCGCCTGTCAGTGGCGCCCCTCCGCCTCTGTCTTGGGTCACTCGGGCCTCTCCCTGGGTGACTGGTGGTGGTGTCCTCGAGGGGCATCCTCCCTGTGGGCGCCAGGGATTAGATTAGAGTCCGTTTAATCCACTGTGACCTCACCTTGACCTATTTACAAATAAGGTCACATCCACGGGTGCCCCCGAGGAGAGGGACTTCAGCATCTCTTCTTTGCAGGGAAACACCACCAAACCCACAACAGCTGACGCTGTCCACATTTGACAAAGCGTTACAACATGGGGTGTAGCTCAGAGAAGATCTGGCTACTTTACAAGCAGAATTAACAGGAGAGTCCACAAATTCATGGGCTCATAAGATTAGAGAAGGTCGCTGCTTCTCCACTCCTCACAGTGAAAAGGGAACTCGGAAGGGCTGCAAAGTGCTGAGGCTGCTTCATGTCAGACTGAGCTCACACCCGGGTCCCTGCTCAGCATACTGAGCTGTACGGGGACCACTCCATCAGCGGCTCTTCAGTGCACACAGAACGGCTTGGGGAAGAGGCCCCGATGGGGCTCCCCCCGCAGGCAGGCCACAGAGAAAAAAACAAGGGCGAAATAGCAAAAAAAAAAAAGAGGAAATCTACAAGGAAGTTCTGGATAAGAACCCAGGGTGCAGCTCTTAGCACCTGGGGCGCAGAGAAATCAAATGGATAAAAACGAGCTAAACTTCTGTGCATTTTACAATCCAAGGAACCACCAGCCAGGGCTAAAAGAGGCAGTGATTTTAGGTACGAGATGACTTCTGCCCCCCTCTCCCCACCTGTAGACAAGGAGGAGACTGGGAAGGAGTTTGTACCTCTGATGTCTGAAATGAGTATGGCCAATGGGGCTGAAGGAAAAGGAGGAAGCTTTTAGAAGGAAGGAGAGTGAACCAGAGCCACTTTCAGGAGCAGAATCAGAGAGACAGCACCCACTCCAGAGCAGTGGACCTCACCCTGGGACCAGGGTCCACACATGCACTCAGCAGTGTCTTGGAAATATCTCCATTCAGTTTAAGAAGTTCTTTTTAACACCACCATGTGTAAAAAAAAAAAAAAAAGGGCTTCCCTTGTGGCTCAGCTGGTAAGGAATCTGCCTGCAATGCATGAGACCTAGGTTTGATCCCTGGGGTGGGAAGATCCACTGGAGAAGGAAAAGGCTACCCACTCCAGTATTCTGGCCTGGAGAATTTTACTATACAGTCCATGGGGTTGCAAAGAGTCTGAAGTGACTGAGTGACTTTCATTTTTTCACTTTTTATGCATAAAATGCTGGTAAGAAGTTGCTGTATAACACAGGGAGCCCAGGCTGGAGTTCTATGATGTTCTAGAAGGTGGGATGGGGAGAGGGGAGGAGGCAATATATGTATAATTATGCTGATTTGCATTGTTGTACAGTAGAAACCAACAACATTGTAAAGCAATTTCCCCCCAATTAAAAATAAATTTAAAAAATTTATACAGAAAAAAAGTTGTTTTTAGTCAAAAGTTACCAAAGAGGAGAAAACCACAGGCCAGAAACCAGGAAAAGATATTTGCAGCACAAGCAGAACAGCAAAAGATGAGTTGTCTAAATCAAGTGAGGGAGCCTTGCTTCAGTCACTAAATTGTGTCCGACTCTTGTGACCATGGACTGTAGCCTGCCAGGATTCCCCATCCATGGGATTCTCCAGGCAAGAGCACCAGAGTGGCTTGCCATTTCCTTCTCCAAAAAAGAAGTCTTACGTGTCAGTAAGAAAGAGGTCAAAAGCCAATAAAATGAGCAAAAAATAGAGCTGTCACAAGCAAGCAAATTTGAATGGCACGAAATAGGGAAGGGCACTTTGCTGAGGTCAGTGGGCAGCACACTAAGGTCAGTGAGCTGAGTTTGAGGCAGGGCTGGTGAGGATGTGGGGCCACGGAACTCCCCACCACTGGTGGACTATCGGCTGTCTTAATCCAGCCTTTCTCTTCTGAAATTAAGATGAAAATGCTGTCTCCTGTCCTCATCCACTGTAAGTAAGTATTCTCTGGCATGGAGAATGGTTTGTCTTGAGGCCATGTGTGCAGGAATGCCTCTGAAGAGCACAAGAGCCATGAGATACTCTCTAGCAAGATTTCGTGGTCAAAAGTGACCACTGGGGATGAGTCTTACCTACGTAGGAACAGGGAAACGTGTCCGCGTTCCGTCTCGGGTCTCTAAGACTCTGTTGTTCGTCAGGATGGTCTCCCAAGCCCCAGGGTGTCAGGGGCCACGTGGTAACCAGGGTTAGAAGCGCATGAGCTCCGTGTGAGTGAGGCAGACGACGCCCAGCTCAGCGCGTGGGGACACATGCTCAGGAGTGGACGGGGCGCTGGAAGCCTTTGACTTGAGGGGGTGACGTGGCGTGCAGAAGGAAGAGGCAGGAAGCTGAGCGCTCTATGTTGGCAGCATCTGCCCCTCATGTCTACCAGGCACAGAGAACCCTATCAGTCTGCTTTCCTCCTGAGCTGTGGCCGAGCGTGTGGGTGCTGAGCCCTCAGGAGACGACCCCACGTTAATGCAGAGAAGAACCTCGTCTCTGTCACAGCAGGTCGGGTGGAGGGAAGCTGAGGGTCGCGTTTAAAGCACGTTCGGTGTAAAATTGGTGCATGTCAGTGGGGTCATCACAAGCTAAGAGCCGGCTTTCTCAGGCTTTTGTAGCAAAGAAAATGTAACGTCAAAGACACAAAGTCAGGGACCAACGTGAGCATTTGTTTCAAAGGATGAGAAATGGTAGCAGAGCACAAATGTTAATGCTCTGGTCAGCTCTTCAGATGTCACAAAATTCAGGGAGAACTGTGTTCCCCACCTGGCCCTGCCTTTGGGAACCTCCCCCACCACCGTTTGCCTGCCTGCTCCAGGTTTCCCACACAGACAAGAGGAGCACAGTCAAGTCTTTATTCTCAGGTCAATGCAAGTTTGTTTTCAGTTATTGATCGTGCGAAAAATGTTTTTCGACCA
Source organism: Bos grunniens (assembly GCF_055505025.1). NCBI lineage: Eukaryota > Metazoa > Chordata > Mammalia > Artiodactyla > Bovidae > Bos > Bos grunniens. The sequence continues at coordinate 92,467,722 of NC_141176.1, read as the reverse complement.
GCTTTTTTTTTTCTTGGCTGTGCAGCATGGCTTGTGGGACCTCAGTTCCCAACCCAGGGATGGAACCTGGGCCCCGGTGGTGAGAGACAGCCTGCACGGGGCCAGGCGCGGACGCCGGGGGCTCACTGAGGGAGGAGTTCCCCACCCAGGGACGGAACCTGGGCCCCGGTGGTGAGAGACAGCCTGCACGGGGCCAGGCGCGGACGCCGGGGGCTCACTGAGGGAGGAGTTCCCCACCCAGGGACGGAACCTGGGCCCTGGTGGTGAGAGACAGCCTGCACGGGGCCAGGCGCGGACGCCGGGGGCTGCTAAGGGGTGGGAGCAGCTCTGGGAGGCGGGCTCAGCGCAGGCTGTCCCCCACTAGCGGCTTCCCTCTTTGTCCCCAGTGCTCCATGTGGGCCTCCGTAGTCCCCAGGGGAGCCTCTTGGGGCTTTTTCTGTCCCTGGGAAGCTCCCTGCAGGCCTTGGCAGAAGCCAGATTTCAAAATCCACCAGTCATTTTACTGGAATGGAAATGGTCAGGATGGTCGGTGAGTCCACAATGCAGCAAAGGGGGCCTCACAGCCCGGAGCGGGGAACGCCAGGCTGGCCAGCCTAGGGTGCCTGGCCAGGCCCTTTGCTGGTGGGCAAGCCTGGGGCCAGGAAGGCATGAGACCAGGAGGCTCCACACCCTCAGCTGGTTTCCATCAACGCCAGCGTGTGGCCCCCGCCTCCGCGTAACCAGGCTGGACCTCGGGCCAGCGACAGATCTGACTTGACGTTGATGGAATATGAAGCAACCACGGAAACAGGAAGGGGGGTAAAAAAGCAGAGAGAAAAGAAGCAGATGCAGAAAGGTAGCGGTCATTTATATTAATTTCTCCGCAGCCGCCGAGACTTGAGATAAGAAAAATTGCATCGGAAAAAAAAAAAATTCTAAGCATGAAACAGTGATTAATATTGCAGTCATTGGAGCAGAAGGCATGCAAAAAAATATCATGAACATTTCAGGGGACTATTTTCCTCATAGAAAGCTTATTCTTATAATATTACTGCATTTCAAAAAATACAATTTTAGAGAAAAAAAAATGAACTCTAGCTCTTTGCCATGATAGGCGACAGGTCAGAAAAGCATTTCAGAATAATTTTACACCTTTTAACCTTAAAAAATACTTTGCTGACAATTGAGAAAGGGCCTTAAAAGAAGCTCTGATAGGCATTCTCACAGCAGGGTTGCCATGTCCCATCACCGCGCGGGCGCGTCTGGCATAATGCATCCCGTAATAAGGAAGGCGCTGCACATCACGGAGGCTGGAGAGGGTTTTAAGAGCGTGAGCCTCGGCAAGAGCCTCTATTAGTCGTGACACTGAAAGTTCGGTGCGTGAAACTCTTGAGAAGACATGAAGGAAGTAAACTGTTTAAAATTTTGATTTGAGCCAGGAAATAACGACCGTGTCGTGGGATTTTGCCTGCATTTAAATATATATCAGCCTTCTCCGTTTTTCCTCTCTGCTCGTGGTTGGACATCTTGTTCAATAAGAACCCTACATGGTGTAGTTCGAGGAATGGCCCTCTCCCCGAGTCTGTGGCTGGAAGCGTTAGAAAACCATCACGACAATTATGCAAATTCAAACACGATCGAGGATGGCCACGTTTCCCAGCTGCAAATCCTGTTCAGAGTTGCGGAAAGCCCGACGGTATTTCACTATCACAAATATGAAAACCACAGGTCAAGGAGAGATGCTCCAAGACGGACATCAGTGCGCGTTGCAGCAGGAATGGACCCCGGGCATGCGCGCTCAGCCTCGGGAGGGGGACGCAGGGGGCGGGGCGGGGGCTGGGGACAACGGGCTCTTGTGGTTTTCAGCACAAATATTCCTAGAGAAAAACAAGGAGAAGAGGGTGGGTGAGACATATTTCTCAGCAAAGGCTTCTTCTTCCTCTGCTGGGAGGGCCTGTCAGGGACCCCAGTGGTCCTGGGGGGCCCTCAGTATGTCTGCCCTTCCCCGGGACGGAGCTGACCCTAGAACTGGACTTGGCGTGGAGCGCTCGGTGGTTAGCGGCCCTCAGAGATGCAGCGTGTCGGGCTTGAATCCCTCTTAGAAGGGTGCAGAGAAGGCTGGCTGACGCCCTCTGCTTTTATCTTTTCCTGCTTTCATCTTTTCCCTTCTTTCCAGTGTTTCTCTTCCAGTTTGGATGACAACGTGTTTTTCAAGTCACGAGGATTTGCTCCAAATTTCCTTCTTCCTGCCCCACAGTCCACTCTCGGAAGCTGCCCACCCAGAGAGGGGGGAGGTTCTGGGCTTTCTCTGCTGCCTCCTGGCGAGGACCGTCTCACCCCCGAGGCTCAGAGGCTCAGACCCATGGCAGCATCCTCAGGCATTGCTCGAGAACCGGTGTTCTGATTTCTTGGCCGATTAGCTCAGTTTACAGGGGTTCTGAACCTCGCACCTCATAAACGCAGAAGAACTGGGGTGGGTTGGGGGCAGCGGGCTGTTTGTGCTGCTGGCAGTTGGGGGGGTGCTTCCAACCACCATCTGGTTTTGCTGCTGAGAGAACATTGCAGTGTTAGATCTGGGGTCTCACAAAATCACAGGAAATTGTTCTACATTGTTAGATTATAATTGTTAAATTATGACAATAAGTCATTTTATGTGTTTTCACTTTGTTTATTCCTTAAATGACTCTATCACACCCCAGAACATAGGTTGCACATGATTGCATTTGAGTATTCCATGTTTGGGTCAAATGTGGAGACTTGTTTGGGCCTGTGGCACAGCCAGCAAGGTGACTGGTCCCAGTGTTGTGAGCTGTGGGCCCCAGCGTGACGACCCTGCACAGCTCCAACCATGGACTCATGGTGGACATGAGGCAGCCACGTTACCTGTCTCAGTCACTGCGGCAATTACGGACTTTCAGGACTAACTCATCCATTTCTCTTGTCTTGTCAGAGAGCCTGGTACACAGAGACGTGTGTACACACAGACACACCCCGCCTGACAGGAGGCAGAGAATGATACACAGAGACGTGCACACACAAACACCCCCCTGACAGGAGGCAGAGAGGCTGATACACAGAGACGTGCACACACACACACACCCCCCTGACAGGAGGCAGAGAGGCTGATACACAGAGACATGCACACACACACACACACACACACACGCACACACACACACCTGATAGAAGGCAGAGAGGCTGATACACTGAGATGTGCACACACAGACACATACACATACACCCCCGCCCTGCCCCGATGGGAGGCTCTTCCGGGATCTAGCAGAAGCATAAATTTCACCTTTTCCTTGGGAAGCGCCTCCTGTTGCGTTTCTGGTAGGGAAGCGGCAGCTGAAGCAGTTAGTTCTTTCCCCAGACGTTTATCTTCTAAAGAGATGAAAGGGGAAGCCCTGCCCTTGGTGCCTATTCCTGGGATGCCCAAAGGCTGGGAAATATCCCCAGATCTTGCCTCCTGACCGTATGTGCCTGCCTGGCCCCATGTCAGGAATGGACTTGCGGTGGTTCTCAAGCTGAGTAACTGACCGGCGATGAGGGAGGAGAGGCCTCTGCTTCCTCGATGCCTGAGAGGGCGTCCGTTTCATTCAGGGATGCCCTCCATCTCACGGTGGGCTGTGAAGCCCAGCACTCACGTCTGAGCACTTCCTCACTGCGTCCAAAGAACTGGCATGTGAGGAATGAACCGGGGTCCTTTCTCAGAGGAAGACCCAGGATCTGGGGTCTGCACCCAAAGTTAGAAGGGCCAGGGCTGTGGCACATGGAGACCTAGATGCATTTCAGTCATTTAAAAAGCCATGACTATTCAGGAAGCTCAGCTCTTTGCAACGACTTCCTGACGACACCCGGGGACGGGGGAATGGATCTCTGCTCCGTGTACATGCCGCTTGCCCTCTGCACCTGTCTTGGTAGCGATGCAATTCAGTAAAGCTCTGCAGACACTTGGGCCTCCATCGTGAATGTGACATTAAGCACAACAGCTGCAGAGGGCCACGATTCGGGCAAAGCCTCCGGTGTTTGGGTCCAGAGGGAGGAACTCAGGACCTCAGCCGCTTGCTTGAGTGGGGTCCCCACCCCCTCGTGGATGGATGGAAGGGTGGGAGGGCGGCGCGGCCCGAGGCGGCATCCTCAGGGAAACATCAGCCTTGGGCCTCACTCCCCGGCTGTCCCCTCCAGGCCCGTGTGCCGCCCCGAGGGGAGGCCTCGTCCATGGGGGGGTGGGGGGGGATGAGAACCCAAGCCCCGGGGGACACCGCCCACACCTGGCGGGGAGCAGTGACTGACAGGGGCAGACACTTGGTGACAAGACCTGATCATGCCATTCATTTGCAATCACACGCTAATCAATGCTATTTACACACATCACTCGGCGCGGTTGAGCGGCGTGTCGGCACCTTCACTGGGCTGCCTGGTGACGAGGCCTCACTGTGGGGGGAACGTCACCCTTCTCAGCAGTCTTTTCAGGTTCCATCCCCAGGACCGAGGCCACAAGAGCCTCGTGCTGAGACAGAGGCTGACGTGGTACCGAGCGGTGGACTCGGGCTGGTACCGAGGGGTGAGCTCGGGCCGGGGCGAAGCCAACCCCGGGAGCATTGACGCCCCCACCCCAGCCACCTGCAGCTCGGGCTGACCATTGACACAGGTGACACTTAGCGATGCTTAATCCCAACCTTCATCCACTCAGGCAGTCACTCTTTCAAAGAACCATCACGTTTACTAAACTCCACTCTCTGTGCAAGTGTAAGTCCCCTCCCTCCTGCAGCCTGCCTCGCAGCGAAGCACTCCAGAGGTCCCATTCCATCCTCTGATCCGCTTCCATACTGCGGGATCCTGCTTTCCTCTGTCAGATAAAAGCCCAGGCTCGCAACAGCATACTCTGTTGGTACCGCCATCCAGTAAACACACTCAGTCCTGGCGGGGAGACGCGAGGCCCAGCCCCCGTGGGGGAAATCAGGGCTGGCGTGGGAAAATGTTAGGTCCTGCTCCCAGGAGTCTCTTCCAGAGATACATGGGCCAAGATACAGAAGGAGATTCACGTGGCTGCTCCCTGTAGCAACGACTGTGATGGCAGAGACAAAGACATTCCCCAAATTGGAAGCAACCTTCTCCCCTGAGTGGGCTTCCCTGATGGCTCAGCTGGTAAAGAATCCACCTACAATGCGGGAGACCTGGGCTTGATCCCTGGGTTGCGAAGATTCCCTGGAGAAGGGAAAGGCTGCCCACTCCAGTATTCTGGCCTGGAGAATTCCATGGGCTGTATAGTCCATGGGGTCGCAAAGAGTCGGACATGACTGAGCGACTTTCACTAAACTAGTATCTTGAGTAAATTTACAGTTTATTCACACAGGCAGAGAGGAAGCCTAGACAGGGTCAGAAGAGCTAGGTGTGTGGTCTGTTACCGTTTACATAAGAAGGGGAGGAGGGCACCTTCAAATTTCTGTACACATACAGAGACAGATAGAGTTATGCTTCTTGTGACAGAGGACGAGGTGATTGTATGGCATCACCGACCCAACGGATGTGAGTCTGAGCAAACTCTGGGAGATGACGGGAGTGATGGACAGGAAGCTGGCGTGCTGCAGTCCGTGTGGCCACAAAGAGGCGGACAGGACTGAGCAAGTAAACAAGCAAAATGCATGCACGTGTCTGTCTACACATGAGGCATGCGTGCGTGCCCAGCTGCTCAGTGCTGTCCGCCTCTTTGTGAACCCACGGGCTAGCCCGCCAGGCTCCTCTGCCGTGGGCTCCTCAGGGCCCAAGGCTGTGCTCAGAAGCGCAGACGGCTGAGCGGGCGGCGCTCATCTCTAGGTTTCACTTTCCTGCTGGCATGAAGTCCCTCCCCAGGGCCTGGGGTCCACAGTCATTGCTGGGTACCTGTCTCCCCATCTTGCCACTCTGATCACCTTCTGGGGAACTGGGCGGGTGAGTAAAGCTAGAGATAGTTCCAGCTTGAAAGACGTCCTTAAAACGACCAGTTCAGTTCATCTGAATGTGACACATGGACCATGCTGTCAGCAGCCCCTAAGCTGCGCTATCTTCCTAGATGTGATGCCTGGGAAAACCTACAGGAGGAGGCTTGACGTCCATGCGAGGTGATGCTGTGGACAGCTGTGGTCCCATGTTGCTGATGGAAAGTCGGCACAAAACTAGGTTAGCTAGCAAGTGATGGAGGGGCTAGGTTGGCTAGCGGGCGATGGAGGGGCTAGGTTGGCTAGTGGGCGATGGAGGGGCTAGGTTGGCTAGTGGGCGATGGAGGTGTACAAGCACTTCTTGGTGTAATCTGCAGCACGCTTAATTACTCTTTAAGTTCGACCCATTAGCCTAGAGATGGAACCCGGGTGCTCATTTATGTAGACCCCACACCTTCTAGGAGGCAGTCTCCAGTCCATCCCAAAAGATCTGCCCATGGCCACTGGGCAGCCTGAGTCCCCGCAGAACAGCCCAGAGCATGTATTTCCTGAGGCGTGGGGAGGGGGCACATGTGGCTTGAGGGACAGCCCGCCCTTCCACACCTCTCTCCATCCGGCACTAAAGCTGAAAGGAAAGAGAACGTGCATAATCAACAACAAAGATACACCTGGCTTTTCTAACTTTATTGCTTACCTGCATTTTCCTATTTTATTTGCATTTTAAAACATTTTCCTGCATGTAGATCATGGTTATGGAGGCTGAAATTCTAATGGATTCCGTTTAGAAAGATGAGCAGGAAATAAAATCAGCAAGCACTTCCCAGAACCACTGTCAGGTGGGCTGAGAAGGGTGGGCCTTGCAGGCCCTAGTCTACTTGTCTGGTTTAACAGTCTAAGAAATTACTTCCTGCGTTGGCAATAGCATTGATAAAATCATTGCATTTGCGACTTCTCCTGTGTTTGAAGAAGTACAAAAAAATTCAATGTGGAAAAAAAATTCCTGAATTTATTTTTTAAAAAGGAAAAATGTTAATGATGAAATATTTACAAAACCTTCCAAAAATGAGTTTCATTAGAAAATAATATACTCCTGTAATTTGTATTTTAAATCTCATAAAACTGTGTAAACTTTTAAGGATTATTTTAAAGGTTTCCCGGAAAATGTGTAAGATAACTGTTTTTCTCCTATCTGAGATAGAGCTCTCTGCTTTTTCTTTTTGTAACATTTGTAAGTAATAGAATAAAACCCAATACAGTGTCAGTGTCGAAGAGGCCTGTGGGGAAAAGAACATAGGCTACAAACCGGAATCCTGTTCTTGGTTTTAAAACCATTTCCACACAGACACTGTATTGAAGCCTTCCTTTTTTTCATGTACAAAGTCCAACTGGGAAGCCAGGAAGGCTGAGATGGATGCGCTCCATGGCAGACGTGGGAAGACATCGTGTTGTCTTTGTAACTCTTCAGTTCAGTCACTCAGTTCTGTCTGACTCTTTGCCACCCCATGGACGGCAGCACGCCAGGCTTCCCTGTCCATCACCAACTCCCAGAGCTTGCTCAAACTCATGTCCATTGAGTCAGTGATGCCATCCAACCATCTCATCCTCTGTTGTCCTCTTCTCCTCCTGCCTTCAATCTTTCCCAGCATCAGGGTCTTTTCCAGTGAGTCAGTTCTTGGGCTCCAAAATCACTGCAGATGGTGACTGCAGCCATAAAATTAAAAGACACTTGCTCCTTGGAAGAAAAGCTATGACCAACCTAGACAGCATATTAAAAAGCAGAGACGTTACTTTGCCGACAAAGGTCCATCTAGTCAAAGTGATGGTTTTTCCAGTAGTCATGTATGGATATGAGAGTTGGACCATAAAGAAAGCTGAGCGCTGAAGAACTGATGCTTTTGTAACTCATTTCCTCTGTAAATCATACCTGAAAACAGACTGGCTTGATACTGCTTGCCAGCAGCACAGAGGGTGCTCAGCAGAAATAGAGTTTACCGGCCCTGGAGGGCAAGGGGCTTTCCCGAGAGGAGACTGTGGACCCTCAACCATCGGTGGTGGCAAGTGTGCGTTAGTTACCCAGTGACCATCACACGTGCCTGGAACCCTGGGCCAGAACCCACTTCTTATTTTTTAATTAAAAAGGCTTTTGAGTTAATTTTTCAAAATACCTCTGTTTTCAGGGGAGAAAAGGATATTTTGCTATCAGAACACAGTGAGGCCTTTGCTGTCACAAAGATCCATGCTAAACTACCCGAAGTCCCTCTCGATTTATGAATGTCAGGCTTTTCATTGGTTTTCAATATTAACATTCCAAGTAAAGGAACACAGTCGCACAAGTTAGTAATTTGAAGTGGAGTCATGACCTGTGTTCTTAGAAAAAGAAACCAAAAAATAAATGGGCACTGAGAGCCCACCTCTTTTCTGAAAATCACTGAGTGTTATGAGGTTTCTGGAAATGCTTTTCCCTTTTCTAAGAACTAGATGAGCCCCCACCAGTGGGATGGGGCCTCTGGGCTTGGGCTCTTGGGTCTGGAGGGGAACCACCTCCTTATGGACACCATCCTGAGGCTGAAGAGCTCTTTCATCCGTGGCTTTTAAGATTTTCTTGAAAACCTGTATTCTCCGTCAAAGGAAGGTGAGGAAGATGGGGAGTCTCGGGCCGGAAGACACAGCCCCCACTGCCTGGGAACAGTGGTCCCTTCCAGACGACACTCAGCTTTACCCCGAGGTGATCCTTGTATGTGTGTGCAGACTTGCTTCCGAGAACGCTCCCTTTCTCGCTGGAGTTTCAACCCCGTCTTCCCATCCCTGAGCAGGGGCTGCCTCCTTCACTCCTGGGAAGGCCAGGCCTCGGCCCTGGGGACGCAGCCCCCCGTCCCGGGGCTGCCGATTCCCAGGGGAACCCCTGGTCTCACCCGCAGAGCGTGGAGGAGGCCAGGACGGGGCGGCCAGGGAGGCGTCAGCACGTTTGCAGCCCGCGGGACAGTGCCAGCCAGGAGCCGGCCGCCACCCCTGACTCTCCACCGCATTCTTCTGTGCGGTTCCCACAGACCAGGGGCGGGAGGTCAGAGGGGCCGACACAAAGGGGACCCCCTGCCGCTGGGCCTTGGCGCGCGGTCAGCACCCCTTTCCCGACCTCACCTTTCACCCGCAGATGCCTGGCAGCCAACAGGATGGAAGTGTGCTGAGCCGGGGGGGGGGACGGGGCTGAGGCACCCTAACCAGGACTCAAACCTCCTGCTGCAATAGGCGTGAGCGGGCTTCTTTCCCGAGCCGGCCTGATGACGGGTGGTTGGGGGGAGGTGGCAGCACAGCGCCCCGCCCCCGCAGCCCACGCGCAGGCTCTCAGGCTGCCGTCTGCGGCGCCGGGCGTGGCTCCTGTCTGCAGGCTTACGTTTGGGCAGAAACCATAACTGGCCAAAGTGCTGCTACGGAGACCAGCCACGCGTCTGTGACGTCGGACAGTCGGCGTGCGAGCGTCTGGCTTGACGGCGGGATGAGCACAGACGAGGGCGCGAGGCGTGCGTGTCCAGAGGCCCTCTGCTCTGCGTCGCCGCGTGTCCCCGCGCTCCGCGTCTGTCTGCTCTGAAACCTGCAGACGCGTTAACTCGTCACGCGCTTTTACCGGTGATGGACACAGAGTCTCCCCAGAGAAGTCAGTCTCATTTCCTTTTAATCAACAGGGCCTTGGCCTTCTGTCAGGGTTTCCTGGGTGTTTTTAGGCGGTGCTTTGAGGATGCTGGGGGCGGGGGTGGCCTTTGCTACGTTCGTGAAGGGAAGGGCCTGACGTGTACGTGTGTGCGTGAGCATGTGAGTGCGCGCGTGTGCACGTGTAAGTGCAAGTGTGTGAGTGTGCACGTGTACGTGTGTGCATGCGCGTGTGCACAAATCTGCGAGTGAGTGAGGGCTTTCACCGGAAGGTCTCCCCCGGGCAGCCCAGGCCCTGGGCCCTGGGCAGAGCTGGCTCGATGCCCCGCGGGGTCTGCCCTCCTGAGCCAGTGCCCCGGGTCCCCTCCTGCAGACGCCCTCAGCAGTCCCTTCCCCGGGCTGCCTCCGGTTGTGGCCGCTGGACCAGAGCCTCTCGGGACCTGGTATCTCTCTTTGTCAGCAAAGGCCTTATCGGCCATCGCCTCAGAAACGGGTTTCTCTCTTTAAACGAAGAGTTTTCAACGAGCAAGTTGCCAGGTGGGCAGCTGGACGGTCAAAGCCCCACCCGAGTCAGTAACTGGGCTTTTGTTCTCTGGCAGAAAACGGGGGACAAGGAGGCCCAGGAAGGCCACCCGGCTTGATTTTCCGCTGGGCATAACTTTCTCACGGAGTGGCCTCTCGTCTCCTCCCGCCTCCTCCCTGGGCGCCTCCGTCACCAGTTCCTGCTCCCGGGACCGACGCTGTGAGACCAGTGTCTTCCGGGGCCGCAGCCTGGGGGGGCCCGGCGGGGCTGGGCTGTGGGCGTCCCCGGGCGCGCGCACGGCGCTCGCAGGTGCGTGTCCCGAGGCCTGTGGCCAGGAGGGCGGCGAGGGGAAGGGAGGCGCTGGGGCGCCGGCAGGACCCGCCCCGCCCTGTGTCCGGAGGCCCTCCGCCCGGCCTCCCTGCCGGCTGCCCCGCGCTCGGCCGTCGGCACAGTCCTCATGGGCTGCTTAGAGAAGCAGGCGTTGAGGGGTGGGTGGCGGGGCTCAGATTTGAGGTCTGGGGGAGGAAGATCTAAGGACCCTCCTCGGGGCCCTTCCCACGGGGTCAGCCCGGGAAAGCCCCTCCATCCTCACCCCGCGCCCTTCCGACCTCTCAGGACCGCAGAGGCCCGACTGGGGGCGGAGGACGGGGGCGAGGACTTGCCCTCGCCCCTCGGGGCTGAGGAAACGGGGTCCCGGGCTGGGCTGGAAGGAGGGCGGGTGGCGGCGCGGCCCGCGCTCTTGGTCACAGGGTCCGCGCCCCTGTGTGTCCCCCGTCTGGGACCTACAGCCCAGAGTGGAGACGGCCCTTCACTGCGCAGCCGCGCTCCTGAGAGACGACCTAGAAGCGACTGTGTGCAAACCGACCGGCCTTGGGAGCTGACGAGTGAGAACTGCAGCAGCGCGTCTCCTCGGCCCAGCGCGCATCCACGCTGACCCTGGGACCGTGCCCCCGCGAGCATCGGCGCAGCCTGCCCGCCGGGACCCTGAGGGCCTGTCCTCACCCGGCCCTGCCCTCTCTGTGCCCCCGAGGGCCTGTGCTCACCCGGCCCTGCCCTGTTCCCCGACACCTGCCCCGCGGCGGGTGTGACACACGTGGGTGGACTGTTCCCAGAAGCACAGTCCTAGGGGTCGCCAAGCGGGGGGCACGTTGGTCGTCGGGGGCCCCGGGGGAGGAGCCGTGCAGCGTTGTTCCAGGCAAGCCGGATGAGCTGGAGTCTTTCCGGAGGCGGGGTGGGCGATGGGGGGGCTGTAGCCCCGCATACCCCTCCCCCCGCGTCCCTGTGCTCACCCGGCTGCTAGGTGGCCATGCTGCACCCCTTCCTCCTGTGATGCTGGAAATGGAAGAGGACCCTTTCTGACGTGGTCAGAGCACAGCCTTAGCATCCAGAGGATGGGGCCCAGGGCCACCGGGCCTGTCCCACTGTGCACCCAGGAGAGGTCACGGAGATGGAGGAGCTCTGGCTTCTTCATTCGCTCAGGGGTGGGGGTTTTCCCACCTCCACGGAAAGGGGGCTCTCCAGTTAACTGAGTTAACGGGTGGGAACAGTGCTGGGCTGTGGTGACCCCTCGGGGAACGCCCAGTCTGTTCTCTGCACCCTCTGGGCAGTGGGCCCAGGACCCACGTGGCCTGAGGAGACAGGGCAGGGGTCAGACAGATTCCAGGGAAGGACACGGCAGGAAGGCATCCGCCTTGGGCAGAGGCTGTGGGCCACCGTGACCCCGAATCTGCCTGGGAGGCGGGGGCTCCCACCACGAGCAGGTGGCCCGTTTGTTTCCAGAACGCTCGCTCGCGGTCTGTGTCAGGGGGTGGGCCTTGCTTGTCTCACTTTGTGAACCCAGCACCGTCCTGAGACGCCAGTGCGATCAGCAAGGCTGTCCCCACTTTGCAGAAGGACAGACTGGGTGACTCCCTCCCAGCTGATGGCAGGACACGGTGAAGACCTCACAAGACTCTGCCTGCCATCGGCACGCTGTCAGCTCAACGCCGGGGCGTCCAGCTCTAGGGAAACCCGATTCCCCAGAAGGAAAATGGGAACAGTGACTTTCATCACGTTACGCCTTAGGTGAAACAAAGTTGAAAGAAAGGTGAGTGTGAATCAATTCTTCTAACTGAAAGGCGTTTCAGACACACTGGATTTGTATAGAACTTAAAAAAAAAAACTGCAATGAATCTTCCATAAAGCAGTGCATTTTTTTTGACATGTGAATAGTCATCCTTAATGTCTCTGCTCTGTAGGGTTTTTCCCCCTCAAATTTCACCTTCTCTTAAAACAGGTCACACCTTTGGAAATGGTCTAGAAGACAAAAGATTTGACAGATGGGTCTCCTGAGTGTGTGTTGGGGGGTGGCTTTCTAAATAAATGCAAATATATCTTACAAAAAACGAGGATTCTGGTGGCAGTTTCTCCAAGCTTCTTCCCTCCGCATTTCAGTGTGTGTGGCTGGGCCTACACACACCAACTGGGCCCTCGGCCAGGGACTGCGGGGTGCCAGGCCCCAAGGTGGGGAGCAGGCAAGACCTTGGGAGACCCCAGATTCAAGCCATTGCTGACCCTGAATGCCAGGGCCCCAAGCAAGTTGTTGGCACTTACTGAATACCTTTTACAAAGAGATTGAGAAAACCATCTGATTTAGTTTGAGAACTGCATTTTTTTTAACCAACTTGGAAATTCATTTTGTTGGTTTAATGTTTTTAGAGACCTCAGTGTTGGATATTAGGCAAAATCTTTGTGAAAAAACTTATTCTACAGTAAAAGCAGTGCGGGCCGACTGAGAGAAGCAGAGGGTGAGTGATGGAGAAGATTTTTTCTCTTCTAAGTCATTCAGTGATGCTGGGCCCTGGAGCCCCTCTTGGCGCTTTCTAATGGGACTCCTTTCTTTTAAACACGGTCCACATCGTGTGCTGATGACTTGCTTACCTGCTTAGCTTGAGAGTGAGACCATCGGGTCCTGGCAGCTTAGAGGGAAGGGAGCTCGGTTCTGGAACCTCGCTTTATAGGCAGAGAGACTGATCCATCATCAGCTACCTGATGGCAGACTTGGACCTCAGACCCGCAGCCGTGCTCCTGCCTTTTGGAATTTGCTCCTGTGGCCTCTGGGCCAGTGGCTTCCACAGCAGCCAGGGGTAACCCCAACCACAGCAGTGATCCCGATGTGGCCGGGCTATGACCACAAACCTGGGGGACACACGGAACTTTAGCCAGCTCGCAGAGTGGACAGGTGTGCCTTGACCTACAGCACTCACCGTGTCAGTTACCAGGGAGGTTTCTCAGGGGTGTTGATAGGTAGGTAAATAGACATATGATAGATAGAAGATAGGTGACTAGAGAGATGAATAGCTAGAACATAAATAATAAGTAGGCGATAGGGTAGGTAGGTGGATGGAGATGTAGACACAGGTGATACAGACACACATGCTGTAGACAGAGCACAGAGGGACAGCTGGGTTTGGGGTCTCCTCTCTCACTTCCTGCCAGCTTGCCCAGTGACCCCAGGAACAGCCCCAGCATGAGGGGATCCTGGAAGCAGCCTAAGTGGGGAGGTCCCCCGTCCGGGCTGGACCTTGGGAGGAACTGGGCCCTCTGTCTGGGCCGGGCCTCGGGGGGAGCCGGGCCCTGTCTGGGTCAGACCTTGGGGTGATCGGGCTCCCTATTCAAACTTCATGCTGCTTTCCCAGGTGCCCCGGATTCTGAGACACGGCATTTCCTGTCCTGACCGGCCTCTGCCCGAGGCCCCTTGAGATCACCACCCGGGGCCTTTGTGGAGGAAGGAGCAGAGCTTCCTCTGTCCCAGGGGTGGATTTCTGCTGGAACAGTCTCTCTCTCTCTGTCAGTCCATCTCCTCTGTCTCCCTTCCCACAGGTGTGTACAAGCCGCTCGGGGCACATGGCATCCGCACGCCTGGAGATCCCTGGGGTCGAGCAGGTGGTCCCTTGAAGGGACCTGCGAGAGGAGGATGGGGCTGGCTGACGTCAGGGAGGCAGGGGAATGGGGTGAGGAGGAGCCGAGGGCATCACAGGGCCAGGAGCTGGGCTCCAGGTGGACCCTGAGCAAGTTAGGACCAGTCTTCATTCAGCTAACGGTTAACAGACAGAGCAATCATGGGGGGAGGTGTGCAACCCTGAGCTCAGAGTGAGCACACCGCATCTCTCCCCGTGTCAGGATCTGCTTTATTCTACTTCCTTTGCGGGATCGAGCCAGCAGCTCAGGAGACTCTTCTGTTTATTGACGCTTCTCTTCATCAGCACTGTGACAGAAAGAAGACTACTTGATTCCCATTTGTTTTCCTTGCCAAAATAATGAAGAATGTTTGTATTAATACCCACCCACCCCCCTTTGGGGGAAGAAGAGAGCAAAGAAAAAGCAGGGAGGAGGGAGCAATAATTACCTTAATGTAAGTGGAAAAAGTACAGTGTGTGAATAATGGATCTGACAGTGATAGGAGCCTGGGGCCTTGGGGAGAGGGAGGAAGGGAGGGAGGAGGGAGTGGAGGAGGGAAGGGAGGAGGGGAGGGAGGACAGAGGAGGAGGGAGAGGAGAGGAGGGAGAAGGGAGGAGAGGAGGGAGGGGAGGAGGGAGAGGAGGAGAGGAGGAGGAGAGGAGGAGAGGAGGAGGAGGGGAGGAAGGAGGGAGAGGAGGAGGGGAGGGAGGATAGAGGAGGAGGGAGAGGAGAGGAGGGAGAAGGGAGGAGAGGAGCGAGGGAAGGAGGGAGAAAGGAGGAGGGAGGAGGGAGGGGAGGAGGGAGGGAAGGAGGGAGAAAGAGGAAGAGGGAGGGGAGGAGGGATGGGGGAGGAGGGATGAGGGGAGGGAGAAGGGAGGGGATGGAGGAGGGAGGGGAGGGAGGAGGGAGGGGAGGAGGGAGGGGAGGAGGGATGAGGGGAGGGGAGGAGGAAGAAAGGGGAGGAGGGAGGAGGGAGGAGGGAGAAAGGGGAGGAGGGAGGGGAGGAGGGAGGAGAAGATGGGAGGAGGAGGAGGGAAGGGAGGAGGAAGGGGAGAGAGGAGAGGAGGGTGGGAAAGGGAGAAAGGGAGGGAGGGGAGGAGGAGGGGAGGAGGGAGAAAGGGGAGGAGGGAGGAGGGAGGGAGGGGAGGAGGAAGGAGGGAGGGGAGGAGGGAGGAGGGAGGGAGGGGAGGAGGGAGGAGGGAGGGAGGGGAGGAGGGAGGAGGGAGGGAGGGGAGGAGGGAGGGGAGGAGGAAGTGGAGAGAGGAGGGGAGGGTGGGAGAGAGAGAAGGGGAGGGAGGGGAAGAGGGAGGGGAGGAGGGGAGGGAGGAGGGAGAGGAGGAGGAGGGAGAGGAGGAGGAGGGAGAGGAGGAGGAGGGAGAGGAGGAGGAGGGAGGGGAGGAGGAGGGGGGAGGAGGGAGGGGAGGGTGCAGGGAGGGTGGGGGGAGAAGAGTGTGTGTTACTCTCATGTGCACAGTGCTCTCTGTCCAGCAAGGGGACAGCAGTCTGGAGAGCAGAGGCTGGGAAGGCACAGACAGAAGAGGCCCTGCCTCTGTGTTCTGGGGAAAGGAAGGAAGAGGCCACGGAAAAGAGAGGTGATCTGGAGGAGAGGAAGCGTGTCAGAGTGCCACGTGAACACGCCTGTCGAGGTGCCCTCCGACCACTGCTCCTCACGTTGAACTCAGCCGTGTCCGACTCTGACCCCATGGGCTATAGCCCACCAGGCTCTTCTGTCCATGGGGCTCTCCAGGAAATAATGCCGGAGTGGGTTGCCAGGCCCTCCTCCAGGGGCTCTTCCTGACCCAGGGATCAAACCTGAGTCTCTGTATCTCCTGCACTGGCAGGGGGCTTATTTACTGCCGAGACCTCTGAGATTGCAGGACACCTTTAGTGCCGAGGGGAAACCCTTCCAGAAATATATGCAGCGTGTCAGCAAGTGTTCAACTGAAAATACCAGAAATGACTGCCGGGTTGGAAGTAGGGTGGATATTTAGCTGGCTCATGCAGAAACACCTGTTAGCAGGTTGTTCTGTGGAGCCCAAGACTCAACAGTGCTGGGAAAACAGGGCTTTTCTCTCCTTCCGTTTAGAAAAAAATTACCCATAATTCCCCCGTTGGAAGGTTACCAGTGTTGGCATGTTGGTCTGTAACCTCCCACTTTGTTTCTTTTTTATACAAACTCACACATATTCACAAAAAATGCTTCCTACAAACTATCTGTGGGCTTCCCAGGTGGCACAGTGGTAAAGAATTCGCCTCCAATGCAGGAGACACAGGACGCCTCACCACTGCTGGGTACTCCACGCAGCCCCTTCCCATCAGGATGCTCACTGCACAGGAAGGTGAGGCGCGGTCCCACGACCCCCGCGTCCCCACCCTCAGGGAGCAGCTGGCTAGTTGGAGCCATGGTGTGGCCTCCTGAAGGATCAGTTACAATGCCAGCTGGGTGGCAATGCCCTGATGGGCTGGGCAGGGCTCCCCAGAGCCGCACAGGCTCCACATTAGTGTCCACAGAGGTGCTGCCGCTGCTTCTCTCGGTGGCTGAGTCAGGCGGTGGAGGTGCATCTCCACCCTCCCTGTTAGCACAGGAGACCTGTTAACATCAGCACTCACAGGCGGGAGGGATGCTTCCATCAGGAGACGGGAGAATGCTCCTTTGACCTGAGGTTGAGACGGCCGCCCCAGCCACTTTGAGCCCCTCGTACCTCCGAGTCCACAGGCGAGAAGGGAGGGCCTGTCCTGGCTGGGACGAGTGATCGCAACGGCCAAGGGGAGATCTGGCCGCCGCTCTTGGTGGGTGAGGAAGGGCGCATCCAGAGCCCAGGTGATGGCTTGGGTGTCTCTCAGCATCTCCGTGTCCTGGGAGTGAGGCCACCTGAGAACTGTGGCGACCCAGTCTAGGCAGGCCTGCTAATGGCCCAGACCGTCCGGGGCGAAGCTTGGGGTCACCCTGCCAGGTGAAGAGCAAGGCCAGCTGGGAGGCTTGCTGAGGGCGAGGGGAATCCAGAGAGGGTGGTCAGAGAAGAACAGCAGCAAAGCAGCCACGACCGTGTGGTCAGCTGCAGAAACCGGGATGACCGCTCTTGTGTTTCTCCGTAACGTGAGTCCTGCGATGTCAAGGAGAGCAATGGACGTCGTCCCGAGATTCTTCCGCCCTCTTCTGTGGAGAGAGCAGGCTTTTGGTTGCATCGTGTTGGGCAGACGTGTGGCTGTGCTGCTGTCTTTATCTGGGGATGAAGCAGGGCTGCAGGAGGTGCCTGCCAGCCCTCTGACCGGGGGTGGACCACGGTGTCAGCCTAGACCGCTGATCTCACTGTGGCTGTGAAGGTGTTTCGTGGATATAATTAATACCTGCAGTCAATTGCACAAAGCAGATTATCCTTGATAATTCTGATGGGGAGTGGGAGCTGACCCACCATGACATACTTCTCTCTCTAGGTGGCCCTGGGGGCTCAGGCGGTAAAGAATCCTTGTGTCAAGGCAGGAGACCTGGGTTCGACCCCTGGGTTAGGAAGATCCCCTGGAGAAGAAAATGGCAAACCACTCCAATATTCTTGCCTGGAGAATCCCCACGGACAGAGGAGCCTGGCAGGCTCAGTCCATCGAGTCAAAAAGAGTCAACACGACTGAGTAACTAACACACACACACACACACACACACACACGCTCTGGAAGACTTGGGGCTTCCCAGGTGGCACTCATGGTCAATAACCCTCCTGCCAATGCAGGAGACGTAGGAGACTTGAGTTCAGTCCCTGGATTGGGAAGATCCCCTGGAGGAGGAAATGGCAATGCTTTCCAGTATTCTTGCCTGGAGAATCTCATGGACAGAGGAGTCTGGAGAGCTACAGTCCATGGGGTCACACAGTCAGACACGACTGAAGTGACGTAGCACTACATACACACACAGGCACACACACACACTTAATGCGAAGGTGTATATTTCTTTTTCAAAATGGGAAAGCGAGCATGCTGTGATTACCAGCCAGAAGGCCTGGAAGATTCAGGCAGACCGCAGCATTGAGCGGGGCCCTGGGAAGCCCCAAGGGTGGGGGGTGCAGACTGCCCCCTACGGGAGCTGGTGCTGGTTCCATGGGAGCGCACGTGAGTCAGGGTAAGCGCCCTGTGCAGCCGGGCTTGGAAACCTTTCTGCGGAGCAGGTTGGCATCAGGCTCACTCGTGTCAGCCGAGCGTCATAGTAAGGGCAGGACAGGAGGATCTCCCGAGCCTCTTTCCGCGCTGCTAGGCTCTCAGCCCTGGGCCAGGGGGTGGGTTTCCCACCCGCGGGAAAAAGTCCTAACAGTCAGAGCAGCCCCGTGTGAGCCATGCCCTGAGTTTGCTCCCGTGGCTGTGTCACCGGCTGAGTCACGCCCTCAAACTGCACGGACTGAAGCTCCGACTGCAAGACCTCAGGGAGGCACTGCATTTGGGGTTGGGCCTTGAAAGAGGCCCCGGGGGTGAGCCCTGATCTAATCTGACTTAAGAGAAGAGGAGGTCGGGACACAGACACACACACGGGATGACCCCAGAGGCCAAGGCGGGGAGACCACTGAGGGGAGAGGCCTCGGGGCCTGCCAGCCTGCACCTGGATGCCAAACTCGAAGCGTCCAGGACTGACCGAGAGCAGAGAATTTCCCTGCTGAGGCCGCCCCGTCCGCTTTGCTGTGGCAGCCTGAGCAAAGTCACACAGGCTGTAACGAAGCCTTTTTTAAAATCTGAGCATTTCCAGCAGAGGCTTTTTTGCACATCACATCAACTGCTCCGGCAGGCAGGCTGCTTTTCACGGTTGCATCTGGACATGTTTGCGTCATGTAGGCTTTCTGACAGTGCCCTGCGTCCACAGCCTGAGCACGAGTGCCTGCCCATTCCCCAGGAGTCACACTTGTTCTGTGGGTCTCCCCGAGGCAGCACCTTAGACCCTGGGGTCCGCGGGCATCACTGAGGACCGGCCCGTCCACCGATGCCCCCGTGTCCCTGGTCCAGAGTGCCTGCGACTGCAAGTCACCAAGTTGAGACCATGGGCTCCGACGCATGCTCCTCCCACCTGCGTCTCTGGGTTGGGGGCTGCGTCCCGTCGTGAGATCGGGCGCCATGGTCAAAGGCAGGGCTGCGGGAGGAATAAGCTGACGGCTGGGCCCCGGGCACCACAGCCTCAGAGACAGGGCTGGGCAGGGGGGACTCGACAAGGACCCAGTAGGGCCCGCTCGTGAGGGGCAGGCACAGCCCTGGAGCCGCATGGACCTGGTGTCTCCAGAGGAGGAGGGGTCTCTGGCAAGGATGTCGCTGAGTCCCTAAACGGCCTTAGTTTACTTGTTTGGTTTAAATTCTTGCATTAATTATTAAGTTATTTATGTCATTACACAGAAAAGCCACCTGTGCATTTTATGACCGTTGAAAGTCAAAATCTGTTGGAACTGTCCCCCTGGGAATGTGTGTGCCTGTGTGTCTGCAGGCGCCCCCTTCGTCCGCTCTCCCGGCTGGGGAGACGGGACGGGGGTGTCCGCACGGCCCTGACGCTGACCATGGACACCCCTCTGTGGTCCCCACTCCCTTCCCTCCTGACCATGCCCTGCAGACTCGAGGGAGGTGACTCGGGATTTAAACCTCTGAGCAGAAGTGACAGGTGTGGGTAGGAGGGAGGCCGAGGCACAGAAGCAGAAGCTGTGCCGTTCAGCCGCTCAGTCGTGTCCGACTCTCTGTGACCCCACGGACTGCAGCACGCCAGGCCTCCCTGTCCATCACCAACTCCCGGAGTTCACTCAAACTCATGTCCATCGAGTCACTGATGCCATCCAACCATCTCACCCTCTGTCGTCCCCTTCTCCTGTCCTCAATCTTTCCCAGCATCCAGGGTCTTTTCTAACGAGTCGGCTTGTCACATCCGGTGGCCGAAGTGTTGGAGCCTCAGCAGAGGCTGCAGCCGAGGCAGGCTCCCGCCCGTCTCCCTCCAAACAGCTTTTCTTTGGCTGCTGGCCCAGGAAGTTATTTCTAATCCAATAAAAATTAAAAGGACTTATGAGGAGCATTTACTTACAGGGCGGACTGGCTGTGGCACGCAGTTCATTGCTAACGTTAACACCTCTTTATGCTAAAAATTCTGGGTGCAGAGCCTTTCTCTCGACAGACAACTTAGCAGGTAAATGACTGAGACCCTACTTTCCATTCACCACTGGATTCTCCAGGCCCAGACAGTGTCTTGGGCTCAGTAGATGTGAGCAAACATTTATTTAGTGATGATGACATAAAAAATAAGAAGAAAGCTTGACAGCTGTGATTGTCACGGTCCAGAGGAGGCAGGATCGTACTTCCGTATAAATAGAACACGCTGAACTTGTAGGCTTGCAACAGAAGAGAAACGAGGGTTATCAGACTTTCGAGAAAGGCCCAGTCGTCCTGGGTGTTGAGGGCAGCCCTCGTGTGGATGTTCTAACCTCAGCTTCCGCTTCACTTCCATTCGTTCACTCAGTCATTCATCCATTCTACACCCTACACCCTAAAGGAACATGAATGCCTTGCAAAGCACGGGTAAAGCAAGACCCCGTGAAAGTCCGAGGTTGCTGCTGAAACAAGCCTCTGAGGAGTCAGCACAGGGACCGCTCATGGGTGGAGCGGAGCAGCAGTCTGGGCGGCGTTTGTGCCTTTTCCAAACCACGACGCACGGAAGTGTGAGCCTGTGTGTCCCACCCCGAGCTCTGCAGACAAGGGGGCCCGGGCCCTCAGGGGGGCCGCTGCTGGCCTGGCCCCTGGTCCCAGAGGTGAGGAGAAGCCACCGTTGAGCATTTAAGAGACATTCAGAGTAGAAAATAGCCTTCTTAGACATAAGGAACACCCGTTACAGTGTGAGAGATACTGTATGTGTCCACAGAGTTCCTTATCTGCTCAGAAGTATCGCTTATCATGTATACGTTTTAAACTTGCACAGAATCTTAAACGGGGGCTATTAGAAGTGTTCCTGCATGCGTATTTGAGTCAGTATGTAATCTGTATACATAAATATTGTTTGAATCAAGTTAAATTGACGACATCAAAACATTTTTGACCTAGACAATATGGCAATTTTATGGTTAACCGAATAACCTTAATGTATGAGACTAATTTAATTCATTAATCTTAAATGGGGTTTACAAATAATTAGGTCTTTTGGGGGACATGGCTTAATATCTAAACGAAATTTGATCAAAAGAAAATTTAACATTTCTGAAACTTTTGTGTGAAATAATATATTATTCAGACATTAAGTTTACTGACCAAACATTTTATTAGTTCACAACTTCTCTAGATGTTAAACTTAGCTATATATATATATATATTTTTAACTAAAAAGCTTGTAACAGAACTATGATTTTTATGAATGTGTGTTTGATATGTTATTTCCAAGAGTGTTAAAAATAATTTGCTGGAAAACATGCAAATAAAGTAATACCTTCACAGACATTTGTTTCCCCGTTAGGAAAAAACAAATTGAGAGACTGCCACGGGGGTCTCAGGTGGGCACAAGCAGCACAGATATACCCTGAGGTCTCAGTTCATTTTCTACAGGCTATGCCATCGGGGATGCAGAGTGGCCACCTCGGAGGTAAAATAAGGACTGAATGCGAACTGGAAGCGTGTTTTGTTGACTTCTTCATGGCTGGGCTGGGTCCTCGCTGCTGCATGGGCCTTTCTCTGGTCGTGCTGAGCGGCGGCCACCCTCTAGGCTCAGGCTTCTCACCGCGGTGGCTCCTGTGCTGTGCATCAGGGGCTCCAGGGCCTGTGGGCTTCAGCAGGGTGGCTCCCAGGCTCCAGAGCACTGGGTCAGCGGTTGTGGTTCATGGGCCTCGCTGCTTCGCGGCCTGTGGGACTCCCTGGACCAGGGATCAAACCCACAGCTGCTGCATTGCCAGGTTGGCTCTTTACCACCGAGTCACCTGGGAAACCCAGGATGAACTACAAATTCAGGCTGAGAAAAAAGGGTCCTTTGCTTCCTGGTCCCATCACTGCATGCCCAGCATCAGCATTTTCTCCTGCCGTGAGCCTGTGGTGGGTTTATTTGAGACGCTCCTTCTGGTCTCAAGCCCCCTTGAGGGGTGGGGAGTCGCGCATCGTGAGTCCATGTAGCAGCAGCTCTTTGCTCAAGACTTGGGGTGTGGAGCTGCTGGTGGGGTGGGAACGACCCCAAACCAAACCAGACGGGAGAAGGCGTTCTCCAGCCTGCCCGCTGCCTGCCTTTGCTCACCACCCGTGTGAGAGCGCCTCGCCCCCTACCTTCAGAAACCACAAGGATGGCCGGGACCGAAACCCTCCTCCCGTCCCCACTCTGCGGGCAAGACTCGGGGCTGTGTCTTCAGTGAGGAAGCTTTCCCCACCCCTGTAAGATCCCTGTCACACGCACCTCCCAGGAGACCAAAATACACTTCCCTCTTACAGAAAATGTATTCCTCGAGACATCCGATTGCCGTGATCAGAGGGTGCGATCCAGCTGCTACCAGCCATTCTGAGCCCCGCGCTTCCTCTGAGTTGGTGGAGGCATTTTGTGTAATTATCCTGCTTGTTTTTCCGCTCTAACAATCTCCCCGGTAGCTCCCCGGATAGTTTTTCTTGGTTAATTGCTCGTGTTGCATCTTGCCCCACCGTGATTTCGGGGTGCTGTGCTCTGGGAGGGTGTGCTCAGTCACCCTGGACTGAAGTCTCATCTGAACGTGATGGTCATGCGCTCGGGGAGACGACGGGACTGACCCGGCGGTCAGCTGATCACCGGCTTTGCCCCCTGCTAGCGCGGACAGCGGAGCCCTTGGCTGCCGCGTCCCCCGCATCCACCCCCGCGGCCAGCCTTGCACATGGGCACAGGGACACACTGCTCGCCCTCATTCACCCCGGCCAGAGCACTGCAGCCACCACTGACTCGCACGAACTCAGGAGAGGCAGCAGCAACAGAGAGGCAGGGGGGCGGGGGGCTGTGTCCTCACACGTCCCGACGTAGCAGCCGGTCTGGGGCGCCCCGTTCGTCCATGTGCTATGGTGCTGCTGGTCTGCGGTGCTCTCCTGGGCCTGGCCAGCCTCTGCCCCCTTCTCCGCACCCTTTGCTGGGGTTGCTGGCTGAGGAGCCTCCCTGGCAGTCCATCCGGGGTGAGGAGGCCAGGCGGTCTGTCTGGGTGGTCCCCCATTGTCCGTCCATCCGGGAAGCCATCCAACCCGCAGCTTGAACCCCAGATGTCCAGCAACGCCTAAGACATTGGCCAATCCAGGCTGGCAGAGGAGATAAGCATCTTTTCACAACTTGGTGGCTTCCTCTGGTTGATATTTGGAGCAGGATTTGCAAAATATGTCCCCTCTGAGCTCATGATTGTAGGGGAACTAGAAACTTGGACTGGCTTTTAAGTAATAAAAATGTTTAACCCCTAAAAGCACAGTGGTAACGGGTTGAATTGTGTGCTCCTCGAAAGACACGCTGACATTCTCAGGACCTGAGTACCTGAGGCACCTGAGATGAGACCTTATCCGGGGATGAGGTCATTGCAGATGGCTGCAGATCCCCCAGGTGGCTGAGAGGTAAAGAACCCACTGCAGTGCAGGAGACGGGGGTCTGTCCCTGCGTCGGGAAGCTCCCCTGGAGGAGGGCATGGCAGCCCACTCCAGTGTTCTTGCCTGGAGAATCCCACGGACAGAGGAGCCTGACGGGCTCCATACAGTTCATGGGGTGGCAAAGAGTCAGACACGGCTGAGCGACTGAGCACTCGTAGCAGATGGAGTTTGTTAAGAGGGGGTCACTCTGGGGTAGGTGGTCGTCCCGGAAGGAGGGGTTTGGATGCAGATGCAGGCAGAGCTGGGGGTGGCGTGTTCACGAGCCGGGGACCCGGGGCCGGGAGGCGGGGAGGCGCGGGGCGGGGCCTCCGTCACGGCCGTCTGCGGGCCTTGCTCTCGGCCCCCGACCTCCAGACGGGGAGACGGGATTTCCGCTGCTTCAGCGCCTGGTCTGTGGAGCTTTCATCACGGCAGCCACAGGGACTGGATTCTAACAGCATCTGACTAAACACGTAGAACAAGACAGGAAATGTTCGCATCGTACTGCGGGTGAAAATAGAGTTATCATTCACTCATTTTTTCTGGAAAGCCACACTCCTTCCATTGACCCTGAGCGCTTTCATGAATTCCCTCCCCGGGAATGCAGGGGAAGCCCAGACTCCTTCCTCTCTCCTCTCCAACCCCAGCCGATTTTGCTGCTTTCACGGGGTTCTTCAGGGCCTCCCCGCCTCCCCATCATTGACCAGCTACCAGCCTGCTCATCACCCTCCTCACCCAGAACAAAGCCCGAGTGGCTCCGTCCTCACCCATCGCCAGCGCCCCGCACACCCCACTGCCGAGCCCCTCCTGGCACCTCCGTCCCACCCACAAGGGCCCTGCGTCCTCCCCCACCTGCTCTGCCCACCTGGCCGGGAGGTCCTCCCGCCTCCTCACAGCCCAGCATCCTTCCAGCTTAGCCAGGGGCCCCTCCTCCAGGCAGGCTTCCTGGCTGTTCCCTGCCAGGGTCACGGGCGACTGATGCAGGTCAGGGACACCTTGCTCCAGGCCGAGAGGCTCTGTAAGTGTGTGTTCCCGGATTGGACTCTCAGGATGGCACCCGAGTGTGGGCATCTCAGGGGTGGGGCCAGGTGGCTCCAGGGATCGAGGGCTGCACTGCAGCCCTGAGCCCCCAGCCCTGCTCCCCACCCCTCTTCTTGAGCCCCTGACATGGCCTCTGTCTCCTGCACCATCGCACCTGCCAGACTGTGTCCTTCCAGGACACACGTGGCCCAAAGGACCCCAAGCCACTGCAGAAGGGAGCTGGGCTCCTCCCGGATGTCCTCACCATGGAGGCAGCTGGGTGGCTGGAATTCTTTTATTCTTAAAGGTCCTCCCTACAGCTGGGCCTACATTAGGGCCTTGTCCTCCACTCTGGTCCACCTGCCGTGGGGAGGAGCGAGGCGTGGGGTCACAGCTGCGCCTCCCCCCGCCCCCAGCCCCCACCTGGAGTGCAGCCCCCTCCAGTTCAGGGCCTGGTGTGAGTTACGGTACAGACACAGCAGTGGTGCTCTAGCACAAGCATCTCCATCAACAGCCCCCACCTGGTTCCCGGCTGTATCCCCACTGGCAGCCCAGCACAGACCCCTTCGTGGCAGGGTAGAGGTCACGGAGAAGACAGACCACAGAAAATAGGAAAAAGAAGAGAGAAAGGAGAACTTGCCTGCTCCCCAAAGTTTGCGGTGCAGAATCTCACAGGCGCCTCCCCAGGGGCTCACGTCTGACAGGAGGTTCGGGGGTGCGTGGGGTGTGCCGTGAGCCCGGGCATCCCCAGTGCTCACCCTGCCAGGGCAGGTGGGGGCCTGCACGCTGGGGGCGCTCAGCATGGACCCAGTGGCTCGGCCAGGGGTGGGGGCCTCCCCGCGCCTGCTGTTCCCTCCCCTTCTCAGCACTGGCCCTTTCCCCCGGCCCTTCACGCTGACACAGGACCCCAGGGGCCCCTTCCCCCTGTCCCGTCACCGGAACCTCACAGGGACTGTCCAGAGAGGATGGATTTGATGACCATTTCCAAAGTGAGCCTCTGGCGGGAGGTGGTCCAGCCATGGGGTGACGCTCTGGGCTACGTACTGTTAATAGAACAAGACTTGGGGGGTGGGGCGCAGAGGGGTGGGCTTTCTGAGTCCCAGTCTGGTGACCCTGTGACTTTCAGGAGCCAAACACTACTCCGCTTTTAAATTAACACCTTGTGCTTCTGGGGTAATAGAGTTAAGCTATTTTAATAAAGTTTTCCATGGACTGGAGAGGAAGGCATGAACCGAAAGGAAGAAAGACAAGAATGAATTTCTTATAGGACCATCAGAGCTCGTAGAGAAATACATAAACAGGCCAAGAAGATGAGTCAGATCGGAGCTCTGTGCTGCTGTGCCCTGGGGACCCGGCAAAACCTCCAATGTCTTCTGTCAAGTACTCCAGAGATACTTGCTGAGCTCGTTACCTGATTATTAATGCGGGTAAATCCAGAAGGATAGAATAAGGGTTCCATGAATGAGCAGATGGACCCCTGACCTTTTGCTGTTTACTGATGGGGACACTGTAACGTGTAAAAACAGAGCCATTTTCAAATGGGTTCTGGTGTGGGCTTGGTAATATTCTTACTTGTCTGAGAGAACACAAGGAAGGAAATGACACACAGCGGCAGGGAAAACCCCGAGATTCAGATCCTCAGTAAATGCTCTTCCTTAGAAGACCAATTTGAAGAGTTCCCGCTTCACCTGGCAGCTCCGAGAGGCTTCTCTCCTCCCCCGATGAGCTTGATGGACCTCTCATGCCTCAGTTACGCCTGTGAGGTTTTGGATCCGTGGGGTCTCACAGCGGACACTCAAGACACTCGTCCTAAGCTGGATTTTTAAACATCTTAACTTCGTGTGTGGTTCTAATGCTTGTGCTGCAGACCCAGTGACTGAAGGCAGGGGATGCCGGCGCTGCCCTCGAGGCTGGAGAGACTGCAGGTGCCGGGGCTCAAGCTCTCCTCCAGAATCTATTCAGGAGACAGGCTTGTTCCCCGGGCTTCCCCGGTGGCTCAGTGGTAAAGAACCTGCCTGCGATGCAGGAGACGACGGAGACGCTGGTTCGATCCCTGGGTTGGGAAGATCCCTTGGAGGGAGACACGGCGACGCACTCCAGTATTCCTGCCTGGAGAATCTCAAGGACAGAGGACCTGGCGGGCTGCCGCCTGTGGGGTCGCATCGCAGTCAGATGACCGAGTGGCGGAGCACAGCACGCTCCCTGAGGGCTTCCCCGGTGGCGCTATGGTGAAGAACCCGCCTGCCAATGCAGGGGAGCTAAGAGACGCTGGTTTAGTGTCTGGGTCAGGAAGACCCCCTGGAGGAGAAAATAGCAACCCACTCCAGTATTCTTGCCTGGAGAATCCCATGGACAGAGGAGCCTGGCGGGCGATAGTCTACGGGGTGGCAAAGAGTCGGACGTGACTGAAGCGACTTAGCACGCGTGTCCGCACACTTGCTCTCTAGCCTCGGGCTCCCCTTTATAAAGTGGGGGTGGGGGCACCAGCAGTGGCAGCAGCACAGGCTGGTGGGAGGACAGGCTTCACATCTGGGGCCTCTATGACACCGGCTGCCGGGCGTCACTGGCAGCAGCAGAGGCTGGTGGGAAGACAGGGCTTCACATCCGGGGCCGCGGTGACACCGGCTGCCGGGCGTCACTGTCCCCGAGGTAGGACGTGCCACCCACTGGGGCAGAACGGAACCTACCTGGAGGAAGAAAAGCCGACCTCGGCTCAGCAAAGAGCCCAGCGTTGGGAAAGACCAAGGGAGAGAGAGAGACACACACACACACACGCACACGCGCGGAGGCTGGGGGCCCGCCTGGGGGAGACGTCTAACCCGCCAGGCAGCTCACCATCAGTGGGCGGCGTCAGAGCCCACGTTCACGTGTGAGCTCTGGTCCTCGGAGACCTCTCTCTACCCCCTGAGCTAGGGACTCACGAAGCCTGGTTAGAGCGCATCTCACATGTTCGCAGCGTTTGACCCTGGGCTTGGATAACCATCAGCCCACTGGCCAGATCCTCGACTCCAGCTGCAATAGCTTCCCCCAGTTTGGTGTGTGGGACCAGTTGTTGGAAGCAGCTGCCCTCAGCATGCACGCCTGCCCTCTGCGTCCTGCAGACGTGCTGGCAGCCAGCACGGGAAAGGTGAATGCACTTTAAGTGTGAAGGACGCTCAACCTTTGGGCACCTTCTGTGCATTGGCTCTCAAATCTGCTGTGCTGGCTTCTCCCCAGGTGGACCCGAGCGTGCTCATCCTGAGGGCTGTTCCACAAACACGGTGCTTTGGCCTGATGGAGGGTGTGGACAGGGCCTCCTCTTCCTCCAGCAGAGTCCACTGCAGAAAAGGGGCTGCACTTTCATTCTCTCCACAGGGAGCCCGTTTCTTGTCTCAAAGAGCTATTCCAGGCGATCTTTCTCTTCGGTGGACACTTCGCATAATGAACATCACACTGTGCTTTTGTTACACAGGCGTCATTCGAGACCAGCCCTACCTGGGGTGAAAATACTATCATTATGCCCATTTTACAGTTGATAAAACTGAGGCTTAGTTGAAAAGAACACAGAAAAGAAAAGTCAGGATTTTAAAGCAGCCTACATGTCATCAGTGCTATTTCTTCATTTTTCTCCCTTATAACTCTTCCTAAAATCTGGAGGCAGTTTTTTCCAGGATATGAACAGAAAAGGGCCCAGTCTGGGCTTAACTTGCTTGTGTTTTGATGTTGGGACCGCGGGCTTGTGTTCAGAGATCGAAATGTTGCAGGAGGCAGATGCCACCTGTCAGGACCAGAAACCCCCGAGGCCACTTTTGGTGAATCGGTGTGAGGGGCCCCGGGGGGACAACCTGGCTTTTGTCCCTGTGTCTCCCACCCTGCTTTCTAAAGATTCCTGTCCACAAACCCGAAGACAAGAGCTCGCGTTTCACTTTGGGTTGGGTCTGGCCTGCCCGCACGACATGACCCACATTTCTCTGAGAAGGCAGCCCGGAACGAATTTAGAAAACCAGGAATTTAATAATGACCCTCGCTTTAAAAGATTAAAGACGTGATCCCAAGGCAGAGCTTATCTTTCCTAGTGTGTGCGTGCTTGGGACTTACAACCATTCACAAGTCAGACAGAGTTTTTGAAATAATTCCTTAAGAAAATACTGACCATCTGTTTTCCTTCTTGAGGACAACTCGAATCCTCTTTGTCTTCTAAATCTCCTCCTGGAGACAAGAGGAGTTTTGCTGTGCGTGCACCTCCCTGGGGGTATAAAGGCCGCCCCACCTGTGAGAATCCCTGTACAGACTCCTGAGGACCCCCAGAATCGTCAGCCCATGGAGCCCGTCAACCCCGCTGGCGCACAGCGCATCCTGACTCTGAAGGGTCGCCTCCTGGTCAGGTCTGAAATGTCCTTGCGGGTGTTGCACATATTTCCGTCTGCTTGGCTCCTTTCTTCTCTTCTAGACTGGCCAGAACTCGGGGCTGCCCACCCACCACCTGCCCACCTGCCCAGAGCCCCTCACCCATCCCACGGCCTCTTCTGGGCAGGGTGGGTCAGACCTCGCAGCCCAAAGCCCCATCCTCAGGTGACCCTGGTCACCGCCATCGGGGCAGCCAGGAGTCGCCTCGTGGCCTCGATGGAGAGACTGACTGGGCTAATCATCGTCATTTCTGTCCTTTTTCATCCATGTGTTAACAGGAGAGACTGAGCAATTCAAGAAATCGCAGGTTTCAAGTTTATCTTTACGGCGTGACAGTCAGAAGCAGCGAGGGATCGGCTCCCGCGATCTGACTGCACAACCGTCGCGGGGAGGCCAGTCCTGGAGCGAGGCCCTGAACCATCTCTGCAGCCTGTACAGGCCCGCACCCTGCCTGCAGGAGGTCCTTCCCAACGGGCCCTCTTCTGCGGGCGCGCTCTTGGAGGGAGAGGTGAGCGCCAGGGGATGTGGTCAAGATGAATGGGCTGAGCCCCTGCCACAGGGGCTCAGAGGGTGGGCATGAGCACAGAGTCCAGTGCGGGCTGAAGTTGAAGCTGTGAGTCAAGTTTTATCAAAATAATAACATTTCTGCGGGGAGGGAAGAGGGAGAAAGGGGTGGGAAAGGAGAGGGAGGAGGGGAGGGAGGGAGGGGAGGAGGGAGGGGGGAGGGGGAAGAGGAGGGAGGAGGGGCCCTCCCCATGGGCTGGGGAAGGAAGTGGGCTGCCGGTTTTACCTCTGCTCAGTCTTGGTGGTTCTGGGTGTCACTTAAGATCTCTGAGCCTCAGTTTCTATATCTGAAGACAGAGGATTTGGATTAGAGGAATTTAGCATTTCTAGGTCTACAATCCCATGTTCTGAACTTCTAAACAGTACCAGTGGGTTAAGAACATGTCAGTATAGCTCTAACATGCTTCATACCCTAAGAAGAGTTCTCTCAGGCATCAGGCACCATTTTTACAAACTCCTTTGGCCCCAGCTTGACTGCTCTTTTTAACCAGGTGAGTTTGAGTTAAATGCTTTCAGTGCCATAGAGACAATCTGAAGTTTTAAAATTAAAGCACACTCGCTATCTGCAGGATTTTGACCAGTTGGTGAGTTAAGGCAAATGCTCCCATCTCAAAGGACATCGTGGAAATTAAATTAGCAGTTCCTAGCCAGGGACCAGCTGCGTGATGTGGTGATTGTTGCTGGCTCTATGTTTGAGGAGGAGAGAGTTAAGAGATCAGGCCCGAGCAGGAAGCAGAGGGAGACACTGGACTGAAACTCTGTGCCGGCTTCCTGGAGCCTCACAGGGAAGTTAGAGGGCAGCTTCCCCGGGAAGCAGCCAGTCACGTTCAGCTTGTCGGCTTCCAGCAGCCAGGGAGGGGGCAGCACGTGCTTTTCCAAACTCCCATTTACCCGAAAATCTTCCAGCCTTGAGAATAAAAGCTCCAGGGGATCAGAGGACAAATTAGGGCCCCGAAGGGCCTGGCACAGCCCCGTCCGGTGGATCTTCACCTGGCCGCCGGAGGTCTGGTCCGGACGGAAAGCCACGTAATCCTTTCACTGGAGAATCCGTCCCCACTCATCCATCTTTTGTTGCAAGTAATTCAACGTCTCATTTGCCCTCATTTTCTTTCTTTATATTTTTGTATTTGAGCTTTTTGTCTCCCCCATTCATGTCCCTTGCTAATTGGAAGGTCTTTTGAAGAAAGTTCTCCCCAGCATTTGGTCCTTTGGTTATTTTGTTTTCTCTTTTTTTGTATTAATGGAGAAGTTTTAGATTCAAGTAAGAGTTAAAACTTTTTCCCCCTCAATCCTAAATATATTGATGTACAAAACTAATTTTTTAAAATAATACTTCTGTTATGGCAAGAGTAGTTTTTCTGAACAAATAACACGAATGTTAGTATTAAGTGGAAACACTCTATGGGATAAATGCAAAACTCCTCCAAATCCTTTTTAGGGAAAAAAAAAATCTCAAAAGTCTCAAATTAGCAAATGAAAACACCGTGTCCAGGGATATTGTTTCCTAAACCTGTCTGAAATCTGTCACAATCTGTTTTCCTGGAACAATAAAGAAGTGGTTCCAAGACGCACATCACTGTCCTTCTCCAGACAAAGGTTATCTGTGCGCTATGTTCAATATAGAATTTTCAAATTTTGAAACATTTTATTATCACTGTAATGGCTATTGCCGTTTCTGACACCCTGTCAGAAGGTTTAAAAAATGTATGCCTCGGTTCACGCAAGAGAAACACAAAGGTCAAAACTTTGAAAATGTCACTTCTACTGCAGTTTTGCATAGAAAATACACTGGATCAGTGGGAGGGCTCCTTGCCCATAGAAACAGGCTGCAGGGAAAGAATGTTACCCGCTGCTGAGTTTCCACTTTCCCTGCAGCTGCGGGCTGAGCAGAAAGGCACTGTGGGGGGCTATTGTCACCCAGCTGGGTAATAGTTTTCTTATTTTACAGTCAGCAGCCAAGGGGGGCTGGGGTGTCTCCGTAAAGTGCCTGAAAAAAAAATATAACTCCTGCAAATAGATCGCTTTTCCCCTCCTCGGTGAGAAAGGGGAGTCTGTGAAACATGTATTTCATTTGGCCCTAGCGGCGTAATTAACCAGCAGAAACAAAAGCAACCCAAGACGGGAGCCTCGCGTGCAACATCCTTCCCTAACAGACCTGGGCTTGAGGGGAGGCAGGCGTCTTCAGGGTGTGCAGGCTGGGCCCCACGATCGGTTCCTTCATGTGCCATCGGCCAATAACTCCCTCCTTGCTCATTATTAGAAAGTCACCTGCCATGGAGTGGAAGGCAGGGCACTGAAATGTTAATTTCCAGTGTTTCAGCAAAGCCAAGCTGCAGGCACTGGCCGGTTGCTGAGTTTCTGTAAACAGCAGTTCGGTTGTGGGGTGCATCTTTCTGGCAAAGTTTGAGCAGCGCCTGCCCTTCAGGCTCGTTTTGCTTCGGTTTTGTTTTGAACTGCAAAGTGTTTGGGCCATCGTGCATTTGCTACCATGGAAACTCAGTGTTTTTTTTTTTTTAAGGTGAAAAGTCAGCGACCTCTTAGCATTCCCGCCACAGGAATAAATATTCTAGCGGCTCGGCAGGAAGGAGCCGCGCTGGCAGGAGAGGCAGTGACAGCCCTGTTGTGAACGCATGTGTTTCCAGCCACGAACCCACGAGGTGACTGGGCTCAGATGTTTCATGAAGTCAGGCCGCCTGGACTGCATGTTTCCAAAACCGATGAGACTGTTCCGTGCAGGGCCTGAAAAATGAAATGGATACAAACCTCCTTGGCTTTCCCAAGCAACAAGGATGTAGCCAAGGCCGAGTCTGGGAATGTTCACTTTGTCTACCTGGTCTCTGGAAATCCAGGAAGCGAACACTTTTAAACAGAAACTAATAGTGAACACTCTAGAGGGCGGTGGTGCAGTGACCAGGCTTGGAACTTCTGCAGACTCAGAGAGGTGAGGAGAAACCTGGCGGGGTTTTCTTTTAAAAGTGCTGAATCAGTGAGATCGGTGTTTCTTCTGACTGGTCTCAGGAAGGCTTGGGCTCAGCACGGCTCTTGGAGGAGGAGCAAGCACCCTCCTCCATCCCTGGGTGTGGACAGACTGGAGAACGGGCAGGAGAACGCAGGGCGTGCTCAGCGAGCCTTTGGAACGGTGCCCCAGTGCTGCTCCGGAAAGTTCCAGAACGAGGTGCGCTTGGCAAGACTGACAGAGGATCAACAGGGCTGCGTCCCTGAGGGTGCCGGTGCCCTTCTCTCTGGGGGCTGCTTTAGATCGCATGAGGGCACTGATTTAAGCAGAGCTTCTCCGATGTGACTCCTCAAATGTAAAGGCGAGGGAACAGCAGCAGCAAGAGGCAAAGATGAGCACAAGGGAGAATGTGGTGTTCTGACTCTGCTGTGTGTGAGGGGACGACACCCCAGAAGTCACAGGGCCAAGGCAGGCTGATTCCAGCAAAGGAAGGGGGCCTTGGCAGAAGCACCTCCCAGGCGCACAGCTCTCACTTGTAGAGACGAGGGTGGGTGTGCTGGGCGCTGGGCACCAGGCTGGGCAGCTCCCGTGCCCCTGGAAAGGCGGTGTGGACTGGGCCTGACGCGTCGCCTGCTTGATGCTCCACCCAGATTTGCACACACGTTCCAGAACCATTCTTTAAGGGCAAATGTGCAAAACCAGCCTGGACAAAGGCCGTCGGTGACCTGCCCCCAGCTGGCACGGCTTCCGGGGTGGGGTTGGGGCCCTGGCTGCTGTCGGGGGCTGGGGGGTGCGGAGGCGGGCGGACTGAGCGGGGAGACAGTGTTCCACGACCTCAGAGCCGGGGCAGCCGGCGGGTCCTGGACTTCTGGGTCGCGGGTCCTGGACTTCCGGGTCGCGGGTCCTGGACTTCTGGGTCGCGGGTGCTGGACTTCCGGGTCGTGGGTCCTGGACTTCCGGATCCTGTGCCTTCCCGCCAGGCTGAGAGCTTCTCCTTGGCGAGGATGTCCCTGAATACGGGCGCCCAGCCCAGGTCCGAGACTCAACGGAGAAGACGGGTGAGTGAGGGGTGAAGTGAGACCACAGCACGTCGCTGCCTCGTGGGCAGACCAGAGACTGGGTGCCCAGAGACCTTTTCACTCTACCCCCCGACTCACCCCATCCTACCCACCCCACGACCGCCCACCTCGTCCACTCCCTGGCCACTACCAGTGTGAAGAAATACCCTCTGGACAAAGCAATTCTTCCTTCTGAAGAAACAATAAAAACTTCGATGCAAGGAAATAAGTGATTTCAAAGAAAATGAATGTTCTATTTTGTCTCTCTTACACAAGCTTTGCTAAACGCAATTACTCATTTCAGGTTTCCTAGCATTCCTTTTGGGACAGCAGCCTCTTTTACTCAAAGCTCATTTGTTGAGATCTTGGCATTTATCCTTAATAAACAGATGCCCTCAGAGACTCCTTTTGGCAAACTGAGAAACTCCTTTTTAGCAAAGTGTTTGGAGGGTGGGGAGAGGGCTCGTGGCATCAAGGGGTGACCGTGCTCAGGTTTCTCAGAGTAAAACGGGGGTGACGACAACGTCTGCTGTCCTGGATCCACGGGGTCATGAGGATGATGGGGACAGTGGCAGTGAGCGCTTTGGGATTCAAAGTGAAATTCAAGTGAAAAGCAGAGCAAATTTTCAAGACAAACAAATGGGTTCAATCTTGAATTCATTGCAACTTCAAGAAAATAGAAGGTAAATAAGAGAAGGAACGTTGAACAGTGATGAACTTTGCTTCCAGTAGAGCTGATCCCAAATTAATATTAATAATGGTTGAACATTTGTAGTAGAGAGTGAAAAGTATTAAGAGAGAAAAAGTTGGCGTCCAAGGAAAATCTAATATTTTTGCCATGAAAATGCTCAACTGTCTCAGCAAAAACTAGGAGTAAAAGGAGAGAACAGAGTAGAAGATTCCAGCTCTTTTCAATCTTAACTTGTTTTGTGTGAAGGGAGAAATAGAGCATTTTGCTTTCTGGTTTTCATCCAACAGTTGAAAAAAGTGTGTGAATTCTGAGTGTGAGGAATTGGTGAATAGTTACCAGCTCAACAGAGAAGCTCAGAAACACATAATTAACAAACAAACAAACAAAAAAAAGAGCAATGAACATTAATGAAATCAAACCATCCAAAACGAGGAAAAGGAAAAAGAAGACAAATTATAACAAATAAGGATCATAAAGTAAGAGGAATAAGATAAGCACATTCATTATTATACTAAAGGTGAATGAGATAAATTGCTCTATTAAAATCAGAGGTTGTCAGACTGTATCTTAAAAAAACAGGTGTATGTTATTTCCAAAAGACCCAACAGAATGGTAAAGTTGGCAACAAAGGAGTGAGCAAACAGATGTTAGCAGATACAAATAGAAAGATGTGGCGATGCTGGTATCAGACAATGAAGACTTTAGGGCTGATGGCTGGAAATCAGATGAGAGTGTGCATCATCAAAAGTCACAATTTTTAAGATGAGGTGTATATGTCAAACAATGTAGTGACTAAATATAAACAATAACAAAAATAAATAAATGACCATAAAGAAGGCTAAGCACTGAAGAATTGATGCTTTTGAACTGTGGTGTTGGAGAAGATTCTAGAAAGTCCCTTGGACTGCAAGGAGATCCAACCAGTCCATCCTAATGGAGATCAGTCCTGGGTGTTCATTGGAAGGACTGATGTTGAAGCTGAAACTCCAATACTTTGGCCACCTGATGGGAAGAGCTGACTCATTTGAAAAGACCCAGATTCTGGGAAAGATTGAGGGCAGGAAGAGAAGGGGATGACAGATGAAATGGGCGGATGGCATCCTCTGAGCAAGCTCCGGGAGATGGTGGAGGACAGGGAAGCCTGGTGTGCTGCAGTCTACCAGGTCGAAGAGTCCAACCCGCGTGAGCAACTGAGCGACAACAGCAAAGCAGCACGACAGCAGTCTCCGTTTTAAGGAGACGAAGACATCCGCAGACAAAAAGCGTCAACCTGGATGACCTGGAAGTGCCAACGGGAGCCTTGGCACTCAGGCGGCTGCCAGTCAGTGATTAGAACATTCTGAACTGCAAATCCAGCCTGCTTTCCTGGTGTGGATCATAAGAGTCAACACAAGAACCAATCCCCAGAACTGTCTCGGGGCTCTCAGGTGCCCCAGGAAGTCCCTAATGAACAGGTGCCTCAAGCAGATAGGCGGCTGTCATCTGGGTGGTTGACTGGCTGGCCCACGTGCTCAAGGTCAAAGACCGAGTGGTGCTGGGAGAGAAAGCCTTTCACCCCCTGCACTCAGGGCGCCTGAGACTCACACAGCGGCTCTGTCTCCTCAGGGGAACCAGGACAGTCATGAACCGTATTCCTCACCAAGTGCAGTTTCCCTCAGCAGCGAGTGCCTTCTTCCCGCACCGACATGTCTGTGAGAAGTTTTATGTAAATCAGATCCCATTTTCCAGCTCACTAACCTACCTCTTCAAGTTTGTTTTCTTTCTTTCTTGATTGATTCCCAATTGACAGCGGCTCTTACATTCAGCTCTAAGTGTTCCTTTCCTCAGCCTTTCTGCTGAAGCCTCACTGATCACTGAACAAGTGATGAGCTGCATTTGGAGACAACCGCCTGAAGGAAGGCTTCTGTGAAGCCTGCTGTAAAGTCTCCTTTTGTTCGGCATAGCCTCCTCTGCGGCAGTAACAGTAACCCCGTAATTTATCTGTTTGGGAAGTGCAGTGGATACATCTCTTTGTTCTGCAGCATCCAAGGGCCTCCTCTGGTAACTGTACCTTTGGTAGCGAAAGCTCGGCGATATGACCTTTTCTCAGTCCATGTGGTCCTGGCCCAGGATCACTTCCCAGCTCCAGGGCTGGAGGATACAGCCCAGGATCCACCAGGAAGGGCAGAGCATCCTCATGCTCTCACGGAGGGCACCTTGCCTGACCATAGCCAAAGAGGTGCAGGGGGACTGTGGCTTCTGGAAGAGAGAAGCCTGATGCCACTGGAGCTGAGCCCCACAAGGATGCTGGAGATGGAGCCGCTGACTCCATCTTGTTCGTGCGTGAAGAGGAATACTCGGGCTGACTTAGCAGAGGCCAGAGCAAACACCCTTCAGCTCCTGATGCTGCTGGCTGCCGAAGTACTCGGGCCCGAAGCCTAGCTTAGGGGAGCCAATGACTTTGGCTTTTTATTTAGTCAGGTTTAGGATGGGTTTTTCCTCTGTCTTGCATCCCTTCAGACACTGGAAGTCTGAATTTCTGTGCACTGAATTTTCTTATAAAGAGGCCTCTGCTTATCCCCCCAAAGTAACAGCTGATGAGTCTTTGGTCAACATAGTTCTAATACTTGCACACAGAGCAGCAACTCCAGGAACCAGGCTTTAGAATCACTTTCACCGTCTGTCTCGGAACCCCATAACCCCCAGAGGTTGAAAGATGGAGTCTGGGGGTTCCCTCTGCCAAAGGAGAAGAGTCTTCTGATGACACAGTTGATATTTCCCGAAGTTCATTGCCTGAGCTTTCCTAAGTATGAAACTGTGTATCCAGTGGGTTGAAGTGCCGGAAGGAACCCACGTCTGCACGAGAACTTGGAAGCCAGCAGTTCCATGAATGTCTGCACTTGGAGAGCCCTCGTTCAGAGCAGAGGAACCTCAGACAACGACTTTATTTTCTAAGATGGTAGATGCCCTGGGCTCCAGCCACGAGACTTGGAGCCAGTTTGTGGCCATAACCCAGATCAGAGAAGTGGACTGACAGCATCTCTCAGGCATCCAGACTCTCCTCCGCTTTCTGACTTGCAGACAGACAGTGCTTTTGCATTCTGTTGGTTAAAACATGAACAGCATAAAACCCGGGATGAAAATGTATAAGGTATTGAATTCTGTGGGCTGTCAAGCGACTGAAAGTGCATTTACCATCAGCTCGCTCTCCCTTACCCCTTTCTCAATCAGAAATAAAGCTCTGGGTTCTGCAGGAGGTCCGAGACCCCTCTCGTGACAGTGACCCTTAGTGAGTGTGTGTGGTTGGAGAGGAGCCCAGACTAGTCCCTCATCCCTGGATACGGCCGAGTCCCGCGAAGCGGCACGTCCGGGTCTCAGTGAGCCCCGTCCTCTGGGCAGACACCGCCCTCTCGCTGGGTCCTTATGGCCTTTCCTGGTTCAGGAGCCTGCAGCTGCGGGCAGAGCGCTCCTCTCTTCCTCAAATTATAAAGGCTCTAATACCATCACTCCAATACTGTGGCCGCCTGATGCGAAGAACTGACTCACTGGAAAAGACCCTGATGCTGGGAAAGATTGAAGGCAGGAGGAGAAGGGGATGGCAGAGGATGAGATGGTTGGATGGCATCACCAACTCCACGGACATAAGTTTGATCAAGCTCCAGGAGATGGTGAAGGACAGGGAGGCCTGGCGTGCTGCAGTCCATGGGGTCTCAAAGAGTTGGACACAACTGAGTGACTGGGCTGAACTGAATCCCATCACGGGGCCCATCCACTCAAGTCTAGTGCTGGAATTTCTCTCACTTGTTTTAATGACTTGTTTTCTAGTCCGTGCCCCGGACTGAGCAGACACTCCTGAGTGTGGAATCCTGGGGGGATCGTTCCCCTCGCTTGGCGCCTGGCTGGCCTGTCTGGAAATGGGGTCCGTACACTGCCCATGCGGCGGGTGCTGTCTCGGTGAACTGAGGCCACGGCGCTCGGCATGTGGTTCCCCTTCAGTCTTGCCCCTGCCGTCCCCCAGTGGGGGGACACGGAGGTGACTGCTGCCCAGAAGGAAAACATTCTGGAATCTGGAAGCATTCGGAGGAACTGTGGAAGCAGGGTGCTCAGGGCTGCCCCGGAGGCCTTGACTCCTGACGGCTAAGTGCCCTCGAGC
Source organism: Bos grunniens (assembly GCF_055505025.1). NCBI lineage: Eukaryota > Metazoa > Chordata > Mammalia > Artiodactyla > Bovidae > Bos > Bos grunniens. The sequence goes on along the minus strand of NC_141176.1, from coordinate 92,429,371 downwards.
GTCTTGCCCAGGACAGCACGGCAGGCCTCGAGGCAGGCGCTCCACGGCCATTCCCAGCTCTCCCGTGACCTTGACGCACGACCTTGCCCAGCTGCTGCCGCCTTTCTCCTGTCTCTGGAGCTGAGTTCATCCTCCCTTCAGCGTGCAGGTGGGAGTCGTGAATATTTGTCTCCTGCGGGCTTGGTTTTGTAAACCTCGGATAAAAGCGCCAGGCAGCTGTGGAGCATTGTTCGTATTAATAATCTCATCCTGGCATAAGCTCACCCACTTCATACTTCATATTAATATTCCATGCCGAAAATACGCTGCAACAACAACTCAGGCTGATACCCTCTGTCTCCTCACGTTCAAGCTGATCTGTACACAAGACAGTTAAACTGTCTGAAAACAGACACGCTTTTTTCTCTTTCTGTGTCCGTGTAAAGGTGCCGGGTCTTATAAAGAGGAAGGTCAGGGTGGGTCCTCTTGTCCAGCTGCCTGTCGCCAGGGGTGTCAGCGGTCCTGGGCTGACCTGACAAGGTCCCGTAGCCTGGGGGCTTAAACAGCAGGGGTTCGTGCTCTGGAGGCTGGCAAGTCCAAGGTTTGGGTGCCTGCGAGGGCCTGCTTCCTTATTCACAGATGAATCTGTCCTCACGTGGGAGAGAGAGGGAGACAGATCCTGGGTCCCGTCTTGATCCCATCGTGAAGGCCTGCCCCTCATCCAAACCTGATTATCTCCTGGAGGCCCATCTCCAAGCCCTGTCCTGCTGGGAGTTAGGGCTTCGGTTCAGCATTTGAGTCGGGCATGGGGCATAGCTCAGTCCACGGCTCCAGCGTTAGATTGTTCACGAACAGGATTGTTCTGTTTCAGTCTGCTCAAGGCGACTCTTAGCTGGCACAGGTGGCTTGCTATGGTTTCCTAGGGCAGATGCAGAGATGATAAAGATACGAGGTTCACGTGCAGAAGCAGCACTGCCCTGGGGTGGCCGCAGTCTGAGCTCCCTGTGGGCACCCCTGGCTCCTGGAGAGCGCCAGCCTTTGGTGCAGGCACGGGAAGCGGGGACACTGCCCTGGCTTCAGGTGAGGCAAGGGTCTGAAAGCTCAGCCTCGCCCTGTCGGGGTGGCAGGACGCCCCGAATAGCGGGTTCTCAGCTCCTGGGCAGATAGTCCAGGGCACCCGATTGGGGTCAGGAAGGTCGTTAACCTGTTCTGGGCTCCCCAGAGTTAGAGGACATCTCTGGCCTTGACTGCTGAGACCCCAAACGTCTGGGGCAACACAGAACTGTGTCTGCTGGCCAGCCTCTTCCGCCAGCTTTGGGATAAGCGGAAGGCGACCTTGAGTCAAGTGCAAGATCACCCATGCAGCCCTGAGCCAGGTGGAGCCCTCTGTGCTCTGTGGCGAGCAGGTGCCAACCTGGGCTCCCGCTGGGCGCCTCCTGGGACTCTGGTGGACACCGCCCTGGCTTCAGCTGCAGCAGCAAAGGGAGGTCGCTGATGCTTGGTGCCACTGGTGAGGAGCCCGCACTTTCCCAGAAAGCTGACAATACTGGGGCGAGCAGACATGCCCACACCAGAGCTCCTGCACGAGATACGGAGGCAAAAGCTCTGGCTGCTGAATGCTTGTCGGTGGGTGTCAAGTTAGACAGCCCCCAGTCACAGGTGTGTCCAGGCGGCTGTGCACCCTAGGCTGTGAAGAGCGCTGTGGTCCATCTCCCCAGGCCCGTGTCTGTCGATTTAGCTTTCAGGTCAGACCTTTTCTTTTTTTTTTAAAGAAACTTTGTATTCTGTACTGGGGCATCGCCGACTAACAGACAGCGTCTGGCAGCTTCAGGTGGACAGTGAAGGGACTCAGCCATCCACACACATGTATCCACTCTCCCCTAAACCCCCTCCCATCCAGGCTGCCACACGACATCGAGCAGAGCTCCCTGGGCTCTTCAGCTGGTCCCTGTTGGTTTTCTGTTTTAAGCGCAGCAGTGTGTACATGAAGCTCAGATAGAGTGTGGCAGGGCTGCAGCCAAAACCACAAACACCGCAAAACCACGAACCTCAGGAAATCTTCTTGCCTGCTGAGTCGTTTTCCAGTAGAAGTGTTTTTCCATAAAGTGCCATTAATAGCCCACCAGCCTTTGTCAGGCTTCACTGTGTTTGAACAGAGTGTGAAATACCCACAAGTGTTTGGCGCCGTTCTCCTCTAGATGATGAGTGCGACCGGGACAGAACGGCTCTGCCAAGACACCGGCGCTGCCGCGCCTGTGTTGGTGGAAGGAACACGGACACGCCTAACCAGGGCTGCCGCGGAGGGGGAGAGCCGGGCGGCCCGCGCACAGGCCCGTCGCCCCTCTGACAGCGGTTGAAAAGTAAATTGGTTTTTAGTAAGGGTGGTATTTTCGTGGGGGGATCAGGGCTAAAGGGTTAATTCGATGCTTGACCCGTCAGAACCGCTGACGGCAGGGAGAGCCTCATGGGCGATCGGATGATTGCTTCTGTGGGAGAAGTGGTTGAAAACTGAGCCTCGCTGGGCCAGGTAATCAAGGGAAGTCGGGCAGAGCCCGCGTGCCACCTGAGACGCCGTTACTAGTCCCCTTTCAAGCATAATAATGAGATTACCGTAACCTGAACCTGGCTGAAAACAGAAATCTGGCTGCCTGTCAAGTTCATTGTGTTGAGTTTTACAACAATCCAGGTCTTGTTCCCCTGAACCTGTGATGGTTATGCTGGTGGGGGGAGCTCAGAGAATCTTGGCCAATCCACAGGCTGGCTGGAGTTCTGGCTTCTGATCCATACACCGCCGTGGACTGCATTGAAGGCCTTGCTAATGTTTATCTTCTCGCCGTGTGACTTAAAGATAGTAAGAGCTGTTGCTGTGACCCTTCCCTGCACCCCACGCCAGTGCCGGGCTTGCTGGGCGTCCTGTGAAGGCGTGTTGGTGCTGTGTGCCTGGATCCAGCCACACCTGCACGCTCGGGGCTCACATCCATCCCCACCACGCCCATCACACTCCCTGGGGTCACCCTGGGCCTGCCTTAACCCCACCTGCACAGAGAGGAAGTAGGGAAAAAAGGGGCAGGAAACAGCCTCACCCTAGAGGGAAAAGGCTGGTCTTCCTGGACGTGGCCGGGCGTCCTGTTCAGTGGGTGCCCTGATGAGGTGCTGAGCCTCTCCTGCCGCAGTGGTGGCGTTTCTCAGCACGCGTGAAAATCGCGGGCTGGCGTGCTCTTTGCACAAGCCACCGCCCTCCCCCTCCACAGCTGGAGGTCTGCCCCCAGTCCACGAGCTGGCCTGTGGCTCCTGGCGTGTGGGCCTGCAGGGCGTGGTCACCTGAGAACCTCTGCTTCTGCGGGACCTGAAGGGCCTGGCCTGGCTCCTGCCTCACACGCGGCACAGACGTAAGGCGCAGTCTCCACTCCGCCGGCCCCGGAGCCAGCAGACTGGCCTCTCCTCAAACCGCCCGGCCCTGGCCTGCACAGCGGGCGGTGGGAGCCTCCTGACGGCCTTCCTCGCCGGACTCAGAACTGAGTGGTTGCCCGCCGTCCCACCCAGAAGGAGCACAGAACAAACCATAAGTAACGCTGTGGTCATTGCAGCCTCCCACGGTCAGTGGGGACATCGCAGTGACGGGCTGGGGCCCAGGGCACGTCGGAGGCCAGCACGCCAGGTCCTCAGTCCTGTCCGGCGGGGCTGTGCCCGCCTGGGGTCCTGTGAGTGACGGCGCTGAGCTGGAGTGCAGGCCCTCAGTCACCCCTTCATGTCTGTCCTCTCCTGGGGGCCCCACCCCAGGACCCGCTCCATACCCTCAAGCACCGACGGGGCCTCCACACCTCCAGCCTGGGTGCTTTGGTGACCTGCTCAGGGCTGCCCCTGTGGTGGGTAAAATGCTGACCCCAAGCTGGGAGCACCTACACGCCAACAGTGGGCTTTGGTGCCCACAAGTGTCTGTTAAAACAACACTGTAAATGGACTACATTTCAACAAATGGTTTTAAAAATGCAACAGATGACAAATGACCTTTATAAAAGCAGAACATGGGAGAAGGGGGGACTGCAGGGGGAGCGGTCACTTCGGTTCCTGTGGGCATCGTTTGGGAGAAGACGGCAGGGACCGAGGGGCAGGTGTAGATGTGGAAAACGTTCTGGGCCGGGGGTTGTGGATGGAACCCCGAGGCGGCAGCTGACTGCCATGGAGGGTGGAGCGGAGCACGCCCCTGGGGGTGGGTGAGGGGCATCCGGACGTTGCTGGGGGCACAGGTCGGGGCTGCAGGTGGCGTGCAGGGGGAGGGGAGGGCGCCCCTCCTGCGTGGTCACGAGACCGGCAGGCTCCGAGGGACAGACTGGGACCCCACTCTGGCGCCTCAGTCTCCCCTGGTCTGACACATTCGCTGCCGTCCACTGGGGGCTGCACCTGCCCGGGCTCCCGGTCAGAGGGGCCGCCCTTCCCCGGGCCCTCGCTCCCCGCTGGGCGGACCTCACCTCGGAGGAAATGTCCACCACTGACCAAACGGGGCCGGCGTGGGACAGGTTCTCAGCACTGAAGGGAAAGCAGGCTCCTTCTTGAGGACCCGTGAACTGACCTTGACAAGGCTCTGCGAGGCCTGAACCTGCCACCACTCCGCTCTTATCCTGGCACTTCGATTGTAAGGGCCCTATAACCACACCTTGACGACTGACACGCCTGGGAGAGCGCAGGCTTGAGTATTTCCGTGACTTAATAACTCCAGGAGGTGGTGCAGGACAGACGGGGAGGCAGGCGTGCTGCGGTCCAGGGGCCGCAAAGAGCTGGACACGACTGACGACTGAACAGCAGCAGGACAAAGCGAGACAGCAGCAGACGCGCCACGTCGCTCACAGCGTCCGCCTCACGCCTGTGAAGAAGTTACTGCTCAGTGCTGAGATGGACCCGGACGTGGTGCTTTGGCGGCAGTCTTTGGGTGTTGCCTCGTGACTGGTTTTCATTGAAGACTGACATGGTGCATACTGGAGGGAGCCCAGACACAGCAGGTCACGTGTATATATGGGTGCGTCCAGGGCCCGCGCTGTGCTCTTGAAATGCAGTGTCTCACTGGAGCTCCGTGGAGAAACAGCCGCCCTGACCTAGACGTTTACCAGGTGACCCCAGGACATCCTGTCATGTGAGAGAGCCAAATTAAGGAGGCTTCTGTTGATCAAAGAAGACAATTTGATCCTCAGAATATCGTAACTGCAGGGGATCAAAACAAAACACGTGTTTAATCCACGAGCCGAGCCCTTCATAAAACTAAACAAAATCGCCTGGCACCCTCGAGGATGCTAATGGAAAATTCATTATTTTGAAAACTAGTAAATGAAGGGAGCGTATCGAATATTTATCCCAAGTTTCCAATATAAACCGCACCCTGGGCAGCCTGCTACAGTATGAGGAATTTCTCTTCTTACAGAGGTGCTCCAGCTTACGGACCAGCGGTGAAGAGTCAGACGGGAACAGGGCCATGAGCCAACCCGGAATGTACGCCTGTGTCCTGACACGGAGCAGCGACCGCCGCTACATTGCAAGGATGGAGGTGGTCGGGCCTCTCCGGTCTCCTGACCCCACAGTAGAACAGGCGCCTGGGGAGTCGCTGTGCCTCCCCCAGGGGCACCGGGATCCGCTGCGCCCCAGGTCCAGGCACACCTCACAGGAAGCTCTGGAACGCACCTGGGGGAAATCCTCAAACTGGGAAACCCTGTAGATCAGTGACTGTTTCCTCAATGAATAAATAGTGAGAAAAGAAACGCATCAAGACCTACTGACTGAGACTGAAGACTCGTGCCAACCATCACAACGTGGGGAGCCTCATTCTGATCCTGGTTTGAGCAAACTTTTTTTTTTTAAACTGAAAAAATATATTTATTTATGATCTCTGTAAGTCAGATAAGTGCGTGCTAAGTCACTCAGTCATGTCCGACTCTTTGTGAGCCCCATGGACAGTAGCCCGCCAGGCTCCTCTGTCCGTGGGATTCTCCAGTCAGGACCACTGGAGGGAGTTGCCATGTTCTCCTCCAGGGGATCTTCCTGACCCAGGAATTGAACCCACATCTCTTCTGCATTGGCAGGCAGGCTCTTTACCGCTAGAGCCACATTGGAAGCCCCATAAGTCAGATATATGACATTAAATGAGACAAGTAGAAAATTTCAACAATGTCTAGGTATTTCATGATACTAACCAGTCCAATCTAAAGGAGATCAGTCCTGGGTGTTCATTGGAAGGACTGATGCTAAAGCTGAAGCTCCAATACTTTGGCCACCTGATGCGAAGAGCTGACTCACTGGAAAAGACTCTGATGCTGGGAGGGATTGGGGGCAGGAGGAGAAGGAGATGACAGAGGATGAGATGGCTGGATGGCATCACTGACTCGATGGACGTGAGTCTGGGTGAACTCCAGGAGTTGGTGATGGACAGGGAGGCCCGGCATGCTGCGATTCATGGGGTTGCAAAGAGTCGGACACGACTGAGCGACTGAACTGAACTGAAGGAATTATTGTTACATTTTTAGGTGTGACTATGTAATCATGATTTTTAGAAAATGATTCCTTTAATTTTAAAGATCCATAGGAGGAATATTTACACACAAAAGCATGCCTTTGGGGATTTGCTGAGGACAGGAAGGGGGAGGGTGGGATGGGCAGACAAAATCCTTATGAATTATTGAAGTATTGAAGTTGGGTGGTGGCACATGAAGGCTCATTACACTATTCTGTCCCCATTTACATGTGTGGCATAATTTTTAAAAATAAAACAGACACGTGTAGTCTCAGATTCTTAGAAAATAAAGTCACCACTATTGCTGAAAAACTAAAAGACCTTCTGCTTCTGCTTGCAGCGTTTCCAGGTGTACAGACACACACACGCACACACAGACGCACACACACGTCAGTGTATGCCCCTGCTAATGTCCGTCAGCGTCTGTCTTCAAGGAGAGCTGTTCTAATCTGCTGAACGAGATAATGCATTCTGGAGCCGCTGATTAAAAACATGAAGTGAACTGAAAATTATGCTGTAAAGTTTAGAAAACTTTCGGAGGTTACATTTGACAAACTGATATCTCGCCTTTAACAATGACAGGAAGCCCCACAGAAATACCGTGTCTCATCCGGTGTGGGTCTTTATCTTATCTTGACAGATCATTGCTGGTTAAATTGTAGTGCTGACTTAAAGGCAGGACTCTTCAAGGAGTCAGAAATTAAGGCTTCACCAAATGGTAATAAAGCTATTAAAAATGCAAACAGCAAACAGCAGCGCTGTACAGGTTAGACAGCTAATCCAAACTAGCAGTTTAAAAAGCAGAGCAATTACACTTTTATTTAAATGCAAGGAATATGAGCAAGAATAGAATGAGCAGCCTTGTTTAAATGCATTCTTTTGAATATTTATTAGAAATAATACATGTAGTTAAGCCACTTATCTGATTTCAGTGAATAAGTAAAATGCAAAAGATCAATTTTCATAATTATACCGAAGAAGTCTGTCTTTCATAAAAATCTCATTAATAACACCATTATTACTGAAAAAATATCTTGGTATTATTATTGTTATTCTAATTATCAGCAAAATGCTACTGATAATGTTGTCATAAAATTCCCTTTTAGTATCTTATTAAGAGAGAGAGTCTAAGTACTGGTTTAAGTTAAATCTAGACCTAAGTGGCATTACGAAAATCTCCTTTGTGTATTTGGTTAAGATACATAATGTGTATAATTACAGAAATTACCACGAGTTTGGCAAACAGGACTGTCTGTGTGCCTGTGTCTACGTGTGGCGCGTGGGTCCTGAGCCTGTGGGTGCCAGACAGTGGCCCTGGAAGCCTCGGACCTGGGGGGACTCTGGGGCCGCCCTCAGATGTCACAACATTGAGCGTCTCTCCTTGAAACGGTCTTGCCTCTTAACCGGGACCGAATGTCACTTTGGAGAGCGCACGGTCACTTATTTCTACTTTCGCGCTTTGGTGAGAGTCCACCTCTGCTCGCCGAACCCACCTTCCAACGCAGCTCTTGCTTTTCCGTCTGAGAATCTGTCCTGACTTCCGCCTGCACATTGGGGAAGGGACCCGGCTCCTCCGGGCCTCGGTTTCCGTCTCAGGGTGATGGTCCTCAAGAAGCAAGACCTCCACGACCCCTGGATTCCTGAGTGTTTGGCTCAGCGTCAGACAATGGCTGCCTGGACCTTTGGCAAATATCGCTGCAACAAAAAAGACAAAGCAAAACAGCCAGGGCTCTCGAGACTTCTCTTGTGTAATGAGCTCTGCTGAGAAAAAGGGATTTGAGGCAAAATTAACTCTGCAGTTATTGTTGGGACTTTGCTCCAGTTCCAATAGAGGAAAGGATTCGGCAAACTCGAGTGTCTTTGTTTAAGTGGCCTGTTTTCCTCCTAACCTGCTCAACCCAACTATCTCGTACCCAGGCGATAAACAGCCCTGAAAATTCTCAGGACTGTCTGTGTTGTGGAAGCAAAGTTTCTCTTCTCACCAGACTTAACAAAGACGTGAGCAAGACCTTTAAAAATTATACAGATGACTGAATAAAAAACTCAAATAAACCCTCTTTTTAAACTAAAAAATAATTTATTCACAATGTTGCGTTCGTTTCAGGCGTATAGCAAAGTAATTCAGTTACACATGCATATAAATCTATTTATACAGATTCTTTTCCTTATAGATTGTATCAAAATATTGAGTAGAGTTCCCTGTGCTTTGCAGTAGGTCCTTACTGTTTATCTGCTTCATATAAAGTCGTGTGTGTTCACTCATCCCAAACTCCTAATTTAGCCCTCCTTCCTCTCCCCTTCTATGGGGTCGCACAGAGTCGCACATGACTGGAGTGACTTAGCAGCAGCAGCCCCTCTCCCCTCTGGTAATTGTTAGTTTGTTTTCTATGTCTGTGTAAATGCTCTTACTGTAATACCTGTTTGTGAGCATATCTGAATATCTTTCTGTGTCTTCATAAAGGTCTGGAACGCGTAGAGCATTTGCATGTCAGCCTTGCTTAGTGAGTTAATGATGACGTGGCTCTTTGAACTGCAGGAGCAGTGCTTTTTGAAGATGGAAATCCACAACCAAATGAAAAGCCTGTTTTTACTTGTTTTGGAAGGCAGCTCTGCTAACCGCTCTACCATCAACGCCTGTTAACCTCTTGTGATTTCCAACTCAAAGCTGAAAACTGAAGAGATTTTGGACCACGAAGTAGAAGGCCCAGCAGGCCCACGGCTGCCTCCGGGGACTGTCCACGGTGGTCTCCAGTGGAAGGGCCCCCGGGGGGGCGGGCTGCAGGCTGTCCGTGCCTGGCTCCGCCCCCTCCAGGGAAGAAGCTCCAGCTTGGCTGCCAGACCCATCCCAGTGTCGGCCTTGGTCGCAAGGTGAGCTAGGAGCTGGGCCAGGACTCCCCTCATCTCAGTGGGACGGGAGGTTTCAGGTGCAGTTCCAGACCTCAGAGGGCAACCTCCCACCCAGACACCCCCCACTCCTCCAGCACCCCCGAAGGACGCCTCTGGCCACTGCCCATGCACCTCCGAGAGCACCTTGGCGGACAGCTGGGGTGGAGCCTTCACCCCAAACCAGCTGAAGCTGCAGCTTAAGTCCTACCTGAGGGTCCTGCTCAGCCTGTATGAGGGGCTCAAAGCCCTGAAGACCGTTGTGATGATGCTCTAAGTTACCTGTTTCTTGTACTGAAGTCCCTAGCCCCACCTCCCGCCTTTGCTGGGACCTGATCTGATGCCCTGACCGTATTCACTGCTCTGCTCTGCAAAGATTCGGCTTATCCCAGTTCCTCTCAGTGTGATCCCATCTCCGGAGTCTCTGAGAGGGAGGGGAGGGAGAGGGGGCGGAAGGAAGGGACAAGGGAGGGTGGAGGCCCTGGCAGGGAGGACAGAGAGGAGAAAAGCAGGTGTCCCGGTGGCAGGATGCCCACAGCAAGGCAAGTCTCGGGCAGAGAAGGCTCTTACCTGGAGGAGGGCCTGGGGTCAAGAACATCTATTTGAGAAAAATTCCCTTAAGCCAAGACCTGGTGGCCAGACAGAGGGAAGAGGAGTCTGACAATCTGGCAAGGGGACAGAGGGCGAGGGCCACCCTCCCAGGAAGCTCCCTCCTGTTCCCAGGGCGGGGTGCAGCCGGGCGGACATTTGGCCAGAGGAACCCAGGAAGGTTGCGAGGCAGGAAGGCCAGGCACAGTTAGCTCAGAAGCATCATATTTAAAACAAATCTAGAGCAAAACCTAAAGACAAGAAGAGAATCCACACAGTCCCAGCTGCCTTGGTACACATAACTTCTACAGCCCTCTCTTTTTAAATTTTTATTTTAGGGGAAATATATGCTCAGCATCAGGCTTCTCTGGGGGCTCAGTGGAAAAGAACCTGCCTCCAGTGCAGAAGACGAAGGTTTGATCCTAGAGTCAGGAAGATCCCCGGAGGAGGGCATGGCAGTCCACTCCAGCGTTCTTGCCCGGAGAATCCCCTGGACAGAGGAGGCTGGTGGGCTAAGTCCACCGGTCGCAAAGAGTCAGACACAACTGAGCAACCAATACTTTCACGCACATGAAAGTATTACTCAGCATGAAAGTAAAAGTTACAGTTTCCAACCCTGAAGAAAGAAGCAGCAGCATCTCTGGCTGCAGCTCGAGGGACGATCTGGGTGAGCAGATGTGGAAGCAGAGAGCAGTTTGGGGTGAAGCAGAAGGATGGGAAGACCCCAGCAGGCTTAGGAGACCCTGGCAGGCTTAGGAGACGTCTGTGATGCTTTCCTAAAACATTTCTTTAACGCTTTCTGTTATGGGTTAAATCGGCTTTGATGGGCTTACCTGGGACCCTAGTTCCACTGCTTCACATTATTTTCATGAAAATGTATTCTAAGGCGCTGACAACTAATGTGGACCCGAACTTGGGGAGGAACCTATTTGGAAGCGGAGAGCTACTTAAACTCAGACTCCAGCGGGGCTGGGGGGAAGGGCCCGTCTCCTGACAGTTCCTGGCACAAGCTGCATCTCTCCCGGGCCTGGATCAACGACAGATCATTTCCTCAGCTGACCAGAAGTCTCTAGGACGGTTTCCCAGCCGGGAGCATCAGGACAGAGTTTGTACAGGCTGCACAGGAGCCACTCTGAAAAGACCTGGGCTGGTTCCCATGACTCTCAGAGTCTACCAACAAAGGGCAGAAAAGCTTGCGCCTAGAGATGGTTCAAAACACCTTTTTAAGAAAGTCCTAAAGTTAATCCATCTCACAAGGTGGATCTCGGCTCAGCATGGGTATTGTGCAATTTTTAGGAAGAACTCAAGTGTCCAGCCTGTGTGACCGAGATCACCTAGCCTGCAGTGAGGGACCAGTATTCCATTTCCCATCTGTTATGGAATGACACTTCTTTTGTTGTTCAGTCGCTCAGTCGTATCCCACTCTTTGTGACCCCATGGACTGCAGCACACCAGGCTTCCCTGGTCTTTGCCATCTCCCAGAGCTTGCTCAGACTCATGTCAACTGAGTTAGTGATGCCATCCAACCATTTCATCCTCTGTCATCCCCTTCTCCTCCCGCCTGCAATCTTTCCTAGCATCAGGGTCTTTTCCAATGAGTCAGTTCTTCTTATCAGGTGGCCAAAATATTGGAGTTTCAGCTTCAGCATCAGTCCTTCCAATGAACACTCAGGACTGATCTCCTTTAGGATGGACTGGTTGGAGCTCCTTAGTCCAAGGGACTCTCAAGAGTCTTCTCCAACACCACAGTTCAAAAGCATCGATTTGTCAGCTCTTAGGCTTCTTTATGGTCCAGCTCACGTCCGTACATGAGTGCTGGAAGTGCGTGACGTTTCTATAAAACATAATAAAAACAAGTTACTGTAACTGACCCAGTGGGTTTTTCCTAAGACATACCACCTCCACCATCCCCTGCTTCTTGTTTGTAAAAAAGCTTCAATCTCCTATGCCTTTTCCAGGCTCCAAAAAGCAAATTTAATCAGAGAAGAGAGAAAATACAAAACTGGAGGCAACCAGCCAAGCAAAACAAAAACAATAAAAATTTAGTAATAAAATAAAGTTGAAGACCTCTAGTTCCTCCTCAAGGGCTGTAGATAATATCCTGAGCCATGTCCTTGAGCTGTTGTGCAGATACCAAGACCCCCTCCACACACACACACCAAGAGGAAGAAATTGACTTCATGCTGACCACCAACACTAGACCCCGTGATGAAGAATCCCAGGTGGCTCCACGGTAAAGAATCAGCCTACCAATGCCAGAGATGCAGGAGTTACATCCCTGGGTCGGGAAGATCCCCTGGAGGAGGAAAAGGCAACCCACTCCAATATTCCTGCCGAGAGAATTCCAAGGACAGAGGAACCTGGAGGGCTACAGTCCATGGCCTGACGGGCTACAGTCCGTGGGGTCGTAAAGAGTCAGATACGACTGAGAGACCAAGCAAGGATGCAAGCATTAGACCCCAGACAGCTGGAACCAGAGGCTGATGATGGAGATTCCTGAGCCATCACGCCATTACGTCACCATCAATCAGAGAGTTGTGCATGCGCTGGTCAGGGTCCCTGAGTCCCTCTCGCTGGCTCTGCCTCTAAAACCCCTAGTCTGCAAGCCACCGGGCGCTCAGGTCTTGAGCCCGAGCTGCCGTCCTCCTTGCTTGGCCCTCTGCTGGGCGCCTGCAGGGGATGCTGCCCTTTCCTTCACCACAGCCTGTGTGGGTGGGTTGGCTTTGCTGTGGATCTAAGTTTGATCCCATAACATCACTAAAAAGGTGAAATAAAAATAACCTTTGAGGTTCAAACTGACTTCTAAATTATGAGACCCAACAGACATAGCATTACTTGTGAAAATGCAACAAAAGTTTCTAAATTTTCACTCTGCAAGCAGCCCTCTCCTCCCAGACATGGCCACCCATCTCTGGATCAGACACTCACAGCGTTGAGACAGTACGGATTCCGACCCACCTGTAAAATTAGTCCATCGCCTGATGTGTGTGGAACATGGTGTGAAACAGGAGTAGCTGGCTTGTTTCCCTTTTGCTGTGGTTCCCAGAGATGGACGTGGGGTTGTGGGCATGTTAGATCTGAAACCCAAGGCTCCAGGGTCCTTTTTCTTTAAGGGGGATTATTGTTATTCCTGCAAAAAAAAAAAAAAGTTCTAGGACGGCCAGGGAAAGGGAGAAATGGTTGCTGCTTAAGTCACAGAGCAGGCTTCTGGGGGATGAATCGGGGGTGTCCACTCAGCACAGCGGTGACACCTGTCCTGCATCCACGGCTGGTGGGCATGAACCCCTGGGGATGGAGTCGCGGTTTCAGCAGCCTCGGAGACGTCACAGTTGTCCTGACATCTCGCCAGTGCGGTTTGATGGCGCTTGTCGAGGTTTTGCTAGAGCGGGCAAGCGAGGCTCTTTCCTCTCTCTCCGGCTGGGCTCTGCTGGTCTTCTGTTTGCTCAGAGCCCACCACGTGCTCCTCCATCTCAACAGAATCTCCAGGGCAGCCTCCCTGGTGAGATCGCGAACAATGGTGGGGTTTCTAGAACCAAGTGACGGTGTGGACTTCTTGCAGCCTGCTGTGGGCAGTGGGCAGGGCCCATGTGCCCAGTGACTCTGGCTCCTCACCTGCCCCTTCCTGCACTGCTGTTCGTGAAGGCATGTGCAGAAGTGACTGGGTTTGCTTTTCAAAGAAAGGACCTACTGGCAGAAGTGACCCTAATGAATGTCATTAAGGCGGAAGTGCTGTGCTCTCCGTGGCCACCGAGCCGGCCCTCGGGGCCAGGAAAAGCCCAGGCTGTAAACAGTCCAGGGTCTCCATGGCAACAAGCAGCCAATCTTTAACTTTTCAGAGCAGAAAGCAGGTAATTACCTTCTTCTTTACATTTGTATAGTTTATAATAGCAATAATGCTGCCCCACCCTGGGTTGGACAACTCTGGTGATTAATGACCAACTGGCCATTTGCATTCGCTTTTTTCCCTGAAGGGCCTTTGATTTCACCCCAGGTTTTGAACTCTTCTGGTCACTTGATAACTGCCAGAAAACGTCCTCCTCCTGGGTCACGACGGCCACCCCAGGCTTGGTTTTAAAACAAAGGCAGAGGGACCGGCCTTGCTTGCAGTGGGGCCCCAGGCCACCTCTTCCAGGCGCTGTTTCACTCCCACCCCGTGTGTTTGTGCAGATGGGTGTGGGCGGAGGAACTGGGGTGGGACGATGCTTGTGGCACAGTAAGCACCTGCTTGTAAGGACCAGTCTGCTTAATGCCTCAGTTCTCGGGCTCCATCCCTGAGCCCGGTTCTCTGCATTTCACAAACGGAAACAGCAATATGTATCTGACGCTTCATCCATTCATCCCCTGTCCACACAGGGGTTTGAGCCTTATTTACAGCACAAGAAACATTGGTCCGTCACCAGCGGGGTGTGCGCACTGGGCGGCGTGGGAATGCAGAGATACATTTGGTCCTCCCGTATCGAGCCTTGGCCGCGCTCACCAACAGAAGAGCCGGGAGTGTGACGTCATCCCGATTTCAAAAAACCCCAGTGAGGCTGCTGTCAGTCTCCTACAGACGACGGAGGTGGCAGTTAAATCCGGCTTGTTAGAGTGACTCAGGCACTAGATTTTACCCCAGTATTCACTGAACTGCCGTGACAGGCTTTGAAGATGCGCGTGTCGGAAGTCAAGGTCACGTAGGGTTGCTACCATTACTGCCCTCTTGTTTCTGCGCTGGGGTGTCATCTGCAGCTGAGAGCCCCACCGGCACGGACCCCCCTCCATCCCAGGTGTCCTGGGAAGTTCCTCTGGGCCCAGGTTCCGGGAACTCAGTTACCTTCGTTCCCTCTGACGAAGAACAGAACCAGTGACAGGGCAGCGGCTGAAGGAGCTTTTCTCTCAGCCTGAACTGTAGGCGAGCTTTTTAATTCTTCATAATTGAACAATTTAGCTGAAACAGATGATTTCCGTTAACACCAGGCAGGAGTTTCTGGTGAGTTTCCTGTGTTATTTGTGTGTCCTCGGGATCACATGGGCTGTCTTCATTTGGTTCTGAGTGTTACTCACCTTTCTCGGGTCTCTTATCTGCAGGTTGCCCCCTGCAGATGCCCGCCAAGCTGTCCCTGCCACACTTCCCTGCAGATGACCGCTGTCACTAGAGCTGGGGCTCACTCACCCCTGTGGCTTGACATCCCCCCCCCCAGATAAAAGGAGGGCATGGCCACCTTCACAACTATTCAGCGCCTTTGACTTTGATTTGTGAAGTGTGTTTTTAGGATTCGTATAGCATGTTCTTTTATTTAAAAGAAAACTTGAGAGAATAACTGAGCAAATAGAACATGTATCAGGCAGGTTTGCAGCCAAGCAGTGCAGAAAAGCAATTGATCTGAAGAAAAGGAAAAGGAAGGGAAGGGGAAGGAGGGGGAGGGGAGGGGAGGGGAGGGGGGGAGGGGAGGGGAAGGCAGGGCAGGCGGTGGGTGTGTGCGGGGCCCTCCAGGGCCAGGGTAGCCCAGGGCACTGGGCACCAGGAGTGAAGAGCTTCTCCATTGAGCTTCGGGAAGAGCCTGAGTCCCGGCTCAGGGAAACACAGCCCCAGCGCAGTCAGGGCCTTGACTGGTCGGCAACTGGAAGGCAGGCAGAGCGAAAGGGATGGGGAGCCCCACCCAGCGCCTTGGAGAGCCCCAGGCTCCGTCCTATCACCCAGGCCGACCATGTGGAACGTTCCGTGAACGTCAGGGTCAAGTCGGTCCATGGTGTTGATCATGTCCCTCTCCCCAAGAGGTGCACGGAGACCAAGGGAGCCCCTGGTCAGAAGGGCTTCTGACCCTTAGATGAGCCCTTAGACGGCCATTGGTAGTTAACACACCCAGGGAATTGCCAAGGGGAGAGGGATCTGCCATGACCCTTGGCAAAACTCTGTTAGCCTTTGCCCTGCTTCATTCTGTACTCCAAGGCCAAATTTGCCTGTTACTCCAGGTGTTTCTTGATTTCCTACTTTTGCACTCCAGTCCCCCATGATGAAAAGGACATTGTTTTAGAAAAGGCAGAGGAACCAGAGATCGAATTGCCAACATCTGCTGGATCATCAAAAAAAAGGAGAGTTCCAGAAAAACATCTATTTCTGCTTTACTGACTATGCCAAAGCCTTTGACTGCATGGATCACAATAAACTGTGGAAAATTCTGAAAGAGATGGGAATCCCAGAGCACCTGACCTGCCTCTTGAGAAACCTGTATGCAGGTCAGGAAGCAACAGTTATAACTGGACATGGAACAGCAGACTGGTTCCAAATAGGAAACGGAGTATGTCAAAGCTGTATATTGTCACCTGGCTTATTTAACTTATATGCAGAGCATATCATGAGAAACGCTGGGCTGGAAGAAGCACAAGCTGGAATCAAGATTGCTGGGAGAAATATCAATAACCTCAGATATGCAGATGACACCACCCTTATGGCAGAAAGCGAAGAAGAACTAAAAAGCCTCTTGATGAAAGTGAAAGAGGAGAGTTAAAGTTGGCTTAAAACTCAACACTCAGAAAACGAAGATCATGGCATCTGGTCCCATTACTTCATGGCAAATAGATGAGGAAACAGTGGAAACAATGGCTGATTTTATTTTGGGGCTCCAAAATCACTGCAGATGGTGACTGCAGCCATGAAATTGAAACATGCTTACTTCTTGGAAGGAAAGTTATGACCAACCTAGACAGCATATTAAAAAGCAGAGACATTACTTTGTCAACAAAGGTCCATCTAGTCAAGGCTATGGTTTTCCAGTAGTCGTGTATGGATGTGAGAGTGCCAAAGAATTGATGCTTTTGAACTGCAGTATTAGAGAAGACTCTTGAGAGTTCCTTGGACTGCAAGGAGGTCCAACCAGTCCATCCTAAAGGAGATCAGTCCTGGGTGTTCACTGGAAGGACTGATGCTAAAGCTGAAACTCCAATCCTTTGTCCACCTGCTGGAGAAGACCCTGATGCTGGGAAAGACTGAAGGCAGGAGGAGAAGGGGATGACAGAGGATGAGATGGTTGGATGGCATCACCAACTCAGTGGACATGAGTTTGGGTTGGTGACGGACAGGGAGGCCTGTTGTGCTGCAGTCCATGGGGTTGCAAAGAGTCGGACACGACTGAGCGACTGAACTGAACCGAACTGAAACATTGATTCTTTCTTATTAAAAAATTAAATCTGATCTTTTAAAAATAAAGAGTTCAAAGAAGGGAAAATCACCTCCACCCTTACCCAGAGATGACCCCTGATGGACCTCTTCATGCTCTTCTACGCCTGCGTATTCTTAGTTTTGATCTTTTGCACTTTGGGCTTCTCCGGTAGTGCTAGTGATGAAGAAGCCTCCTGCCAGTGGAGGAAGCATAAAAGATGCAGGTTCGATCCTGGGATGGGAAGATCCCTTGGAGAAGGAACAACTGATACCCACTCCAGTACTCTTGTCTGGAGAGTCCCCCAGGGCAGAGGCGCCTGGTTACAGTCCGTGGGGCAGCAAAGAGTCGGATGTGACTGAGCGCCTTGCACAGGCTGTCGTGGACGCCACCCACACTCAGCCTCCTGGAGGCTCTGACCTCCCTCTCCTCTTGGGATAAGGTCGAGGCGCCTTGCTTTCATCCCAGCCCACCCGTGCCCACATTCCCTTCCTCCACTTGCCCAGGTCTTTGCACAGGGGCGCTTCTCCCCATCCCGTTTGTCCCCCTAAAGGACCACTGTTCATCGTGGGCAGCTTGGGCTCAAGGACCAGCCTCAGCTTGAGCTGCTCCCACAGTGACGTTCCCTCGATCCCTGTTCCCCACCGAGTCCAGCCACACGGGTAGGTGGGCCTCAGATCTTCTGAAGGCTTGCAGTCCCAGAGCTGCCTCCTGGGGGTATTGCCAAGGTGTTCTGAGTTACACTAATGTCTCTGTAGAAACCTGTGGCTCTGAATCTGTGTCTAAGGTCTCCCGTGAGAGTAGACTGGGCACAGCTTGCTGAACATTAAACGTCACCTCCTCCAGGGTCTCTGGCCATTCTTCCCACGAAGAATCTCCCAGCCAAGCCTTCCCCACTGTCGTCGAGACAACGATTCTGGAGAGACCCTGTGCTGAGCACCGCATGGGGCCTCCCAAGGGGCTGAGTCAGAGGACCTGGGATGACTCGCATTTGCTGCTTGGCACGAGTAGTTTCTCACACAGCCATCGGTAACCAGCGCAGAGGTCAGCAAGGACAGGACCGTGAGCCGTCGGCTCGTTACCTGCAAGAGAGACACCCTGACTCTTCAGAATATTCGGTATGAAGTACGGGCTTGGAGCAAAAGACTTACGCTGCATCCAGCAGTGAAATACATGGGAAACCAAGATAATTAAGGAAATTTGGTCCATGAAAGAAGGTCAAAGAAATGAGGGTTTCCTTATCCTCAGAAACAGGAGGTGCAGCAACTGAAGTCATCAGGGGACCCTTGTCTGCCCCAGGAGAACAGAAGTCCTCCGCTTCAATGCCAGGTAACTCTTAGAAAAAAACCACAGCGTTCAGTATGAAAGTATGAAGGAAAGATGTCTTTATTCTGAAGAGGGACTAGGATCACTGTTAGAACTCCATTCTGGTTCTCAAAGTCAGGTTCATTGATATCTAATTTGAAGCTGTATAAATAGTGAATGGGCTTCCCTGGTGGCTCAGATGGTAAAGAGTCTGCCTGCAATGCAGGAGACATGGGTTCAATCCCTGGTCATGAAGATCCCCTGGAGAAGAGAATGGCTACCCACTCCAGTATTCTTGCCTGGAGAATTCATTGGACAGAGGAGCCTGGCGGGCTACAGTCCATGGGGTTGCAAAGAGTTGGACACGACTGAGTGACTCACAGACACACACACACACAAATAGTGAATACTAACATAAGCCTTGAAAAAGATGATTTTTTTGAAGTCCCTAACTGGGTTGAAGGAAGTCAATTATTCTTTACACTATGAGCCCTTGTATTTGGCGCAGCAGATAAACTAGAGACACTAAGGGGGCAGACGTCTGTGGGCCCACAGAGCCCCACGAAGCGGGCAGAGGGCTGCCCTGCGGCTGGGGTGGGTGGAGACACGATTCCGGAAGGAAAGGACTCCGTCCTCTGCAGCGTCTTAAAATCCCGCCTGTGCCCTCGGTCACAGCACGGTGCACACTCTGTTCTGCCGGGAGGGCCTGGTGCATCAGGGTGGCGCCTGTCTGGGCTCCCTGGGGTCTCCAGTGGCCCAAGCCCCACCCCTATCCCCAGAAATGAGGATTTTGCAGACCTGAGACCGGAAGTCTCACTCGTGCGAGCCACAGTCTCCAAACAGGTTTCTCTCTCTCTCTCCTCCCAGGTGACGTTCCCTTCCATGATCAAACATGTTTAAGGGGAAAAAGACTCCTGATTTCGCCGCACACACACTCACGCCCCGAGAACAGGGCTTGCGTCTTGAAATCTGCACTGAAAAAGCAGTTGTTGATGTCTTCCGGCTGCTTCCCAAAATAGCTGCAGAGTGAGTTTAGAGCTTCTTAATTCAAATAATCGAACCCAACAGTAATTATGCTGGATTTTCATGTACCTTGATAAACTGAGCACAATCACAAACAGTTTTATGGCCGTTTTCTCTTAAACAACTGTTTTCATGAAATCTATAAATGACTATAATTAATCTCTGTATTGGGAATTTCTGGAACATCCCTAAGTAATTGTCCTCAACACGACTTCTCTGAGAACAGAACGATGGCTCGGTTTGTACACAGATGGAGAAGGAGGAGACTCAAACGCCGCTCTCCGCCCAGGAACTCAACAGGTCGGCGCGGTCTCCTCATCCCTGGCTGCGCTGACATCACACACGCTCGTTCTGTGGACACCCTGCTCGCCCACCTACCTCCCAAAGATGGTGAGGTTGGAACCGTCCAGAGCTGTGTCTGTGAGCTCTCATCGAACAAAAACAGCACATCTCCACGGCCAGGAAAGCTCTTTGCACCCACAGTCAGGGGTTTGGGCTCCAGACTTGGCTTTGTTTTTGTTTTTGTTTTTTTTAAATAAATCTCTTTGAAATTTATTTATTGGCTGTGCAGGGTCTTTGTTGCTGGGCCCGGGCTTTTTCCAACTGTGGTGAGCAAGGGCTTCTGAACCGTGGTGTTCCGGCTTCTCACTGTGGCGGCTCGCCCCGCTGCACCGCACAGGCTTCAGTAGCTGTGGCTCTGGTGCTCCAGGTGGGCAGGCTCAGTCGTGGTGGCACACGGGCTTGGTTGACCCACAGCACGTGAGATGTTCCCGAGCTGGCGGTCGAACCCGCGTCCCCTGCATTGCAAGGCGGCTTCATAACCACTGGACCACTGGGGAAGCCCCAGCTCAGGACTTTGAAACGGGGATGACAGCTCTCAGCCTCAGATCTCTCACCTACAGACGAGGTGCTGACGAGCCCATGTGAACCGCGAGGCTGGAGCCTTGGGCTTCACGTGACGGCCACAGGAGCGCCTTCCCTTCTAGAAGCTCGCACCGGCTGCCCGTCTGCAGCGTGGGGCCCGCCTGTGCCGCCCGCTCCTCATCCCGCCCGTGTTCATCGGTGTCTGGAGCAGCTGTGTTCACACACCGCCGGCGCTTCTCCAGGGATCCAGCCATGGAGGCGGGGCCGGGGGGAGACCTTAGACTGTTCCCAGACATGTGTTCATTACTCTCTTCAACCAGTCCTGAAACAGTGTCTTTTTTCTAAAGAATATATTTCATGGAGGGTAAAAATAATACAGCTTTCACAAGCCACGCCAGCCAGTCCCAGAACATCCTCTGCCCTTAAAAAGGGAAGTTCGTTAACTTCCCTCTGTCTGCACTGAGTCCAGTGGAAGCAGGGCCTTTGGGACAGTGGGGAGGCTCCGTCTCCAGGCCCAAACTGTCTGTCCCGAAGTGTGTCTCCGAGCATTTACTCAGCCCCCCACCACTACGCCTCCCAGCGTGGCTGTGCTCGCTGTAGGAGGTGGCAAGGCTTCATTGCTCATCTGTTACTCTTCACATGCAGATTTAGGGCTTGGGACTTCACCCCGAGAGTGCGGCAGGCAGGGGTGAAGGGGGCCAGTCTGTCCTCGGACTGGAGCAGGGCCCCCTCCCCAGCCTCTCTGGTCTCACAGCTGAGGGCCCTGAGCTCATGGGGTCTGGGGGGCGTCCGCCGGCTCTCGAGCCCATTAAGGACCCCGAGGTCGTTTGGCCTCAAGAGCAATCTGGGGACCACAGGGCAGCCCTGGATGGCCTGACAGCCCTGATTGGGGCTCGCCAGCCCAGCAGGGCTCCTGGGGCCGAGCGTGAAGCACTGTGAGCCCCGTGTCACCTCAGGGGCAGTGAGGCCCGGGACCTGAGTGGCATCCGCGCTCTGCCGCAGGTCAGGATGATTGCAAGGTGGGGCCTGGCCATGCGGGCCAGCTCTGAATCGCATCTCCTCGGGGCTGATTGGCAATCAGGCTGCTGAGCCCATCGGCGCAATCAGATCTGAAATCGTCTCCGCCCAGGCCCTCTCCTGCGGCCGGAGGAGCAGCTGCACAGAGGCAGGCCCTGGGCCAGAGCAGGAGGAAGATGACCAAGGGGAGGTGGGGCCGCTGGGGCCGGCCGGCTCGGTGGGAAGGTGGGAAAAAGTAACTGAGAGGAGGACTTGAAAGTTCACACCAACCGTGAGCTGGGCCCCTGGGCTGCGGCGTCTTTATGCACAGAGTCTCCTTGTCTTTCCCACACGCGGATCAGAGGTGGCTGGGGTGTGTCCTCCCCCACCCCATGCAGCCGTGACTTGGCCTGGTTCTGCCTGTCCTTCCAAGAACCTTGGCCCAGGGACGTGTGGACAGACGTGGCCTGTGGTTGAAGCTCTGGGGAGGCTCTAGGGAGGCCCCGCCCGCCCCGGCTCCCGGGGGCTGCAGGCTGGAGGGGTGTCCACTCTGCGGGCTGCTCCGCACCACCTCCTTCCCCGGGCCGGCTTGGGGACATGACCTCCTTTGTCCCCTAGGGCCTGAGGGTGGGAACAGCCCCTGGTCACAAGCCCAGGTCCTGCACCTGCCGGCCCCGTCGCCGCTGTCCTGGCTCTTCTCTGGCTGAGGAGCGGCCGGCAGCCTGGACAGCTCCCCGGAGGGGCCTGCCTGCTGGGCTCACGTGAGTGAGGGACGGGGGGACGGTTCCCCTGCAGGACTTGTTCACATGGGAGAGCTGTTCCCCAAGGAGCAACCATATACCCACACGGGGGGCTGTTCCCCAAGGAGCACCCACATACCCACACGGGGGGCTGTTCCCCCAAGGGGCACCCACATAACCACACGGGGGGCTGTTCCCCCGAGGGGCACCCACTGGTCCACAGCAGACGGTCCCCTGAGCTCTGCAGCCGGAAGCGGGAAGTCACAGTGGGCAGCCGGCCCCCCTGAAGCCCCAGGCACGCCCTTTGCCCCTTCCTGGACTCTGGCTCCCGTTGCCGGCTCTCCCCCACCTCAGCTCACGGGGGCGTCCTTTCCAGCCCTGTCCCGACTGCCCGGCACCTCCCCTCCGGGTCCTTCTTGCAGCACGAGCCAGAGCAGGTTAGGGCCGCTGCACCCCAGTCTGACTGCATCTCAGCCGGCCACCTCTGCTGCGATCCCATTACGGGTCCCGGGGTCGGGACGCACTTCACCCCCCAGCCAGGCTGTTGGGCCAGCGGCCCTTCCCAGAGCCCAGCTCCCGAGGCTGTGGGGCCAGTCAGGGCCCCCGTTTCAGGGGGGCCCCTGTTTCAGGGGTGCCCTGACCACGCTGCTGTCTGCCTTCCTTTCCCCTCCCTCCTACGAGGCTCCCTGTGTCACTGACCGCCTCTTGGTCCTGGAAGCAGGGGCAGCCGGTGACCAGGCTGTACACGGCCCCTTCCTCTCAAGGGCCCGTCTTACCACGACCACAGACTTTGTTGTTGCTCAGTCGCTCAGTCGTGTTGACCACGGACTGCCGCATGCCAGGTTTCCCTGTCCTTCCCTCTCTCCTAGGGTTTGCTCGAACTCACGTCCATTGAGTTGGTGATGCCAGAGAATCTACCAGTTTCAAATCCACGGGCGTGGACAGCATACTCAGATCATCTCTGCTGACCTGGGGGGCGGTCACGACTTCTCACCCCCCAGAATGTGAAGTGATCACTGTCCGTTCGGTTCTTCCTCACTAATCGGGATCCGTGGATGACAGGCATCTTTGTCCTTGTCACGTTTTCCCCACAGGGCCGTGGGGCAGGCAGGGTGGGGACGATGGGTCCGGGGCCTGCCTGCCTCCACCCCTACCCACCCCACTCCGCTCACAGTCGGCTCCTCAGGAAGGTGGGCACGACCAGGACCCAGTCGGCCCCGTGTGGGCACTTTGGAGAGAGTGGGAGGTGATCCCGGCGAAGCTGAGGTGCTGGCCCGGGGTGGGGGGTGGGGTTTGGCTGCCCGCCCTCCTGCATCCCGGGCTGGGCGTGTGCGTGGGGGTGTGTGTGCTTGTGACCAACCAGCCCATTTCGCATTCTGTCCTCCCACCAGTTAAATCTGAAGGGAAGAAAATATCACCCTGTATGGACACACAATGGAGAAGGCGATGGCACCCCACTCCAGGACTCTTGCTTGGAAAATCCCATGGACAGAGGAGCCTGGTGGGCTGCAGTCCATGGGGTCGCACAGAGTCGGACACGACTGAGCGGCTTCACTTTCACTTTCACTTTCATGCATTGGAGAAGGAAATGGCAACCCACTCCAGTGTTCTTGCCTGGAGAATCCCAGGGACGGGGGAGCCTGGTGGGCTGCCATCCATGGGGTCGCACAGAGTCGGACACGACTGAAGCAACTTAGCAGCAGCAGCAGCATGGACACACGATCTCTCCACAAACTAAGTGAAGTGAAAGTCGCTCAGTCATGTCCGACTCTTTTCGACCCCATGGACTATACAGTCCATGGAATTCTCCAGGCCAGAATACTGGAGTGGGTAGCTTTTCCCTTCTCCAGGGGATCTTCCCAACCCAGGAATGGAACCCAGGTCTCCCGCATTGCAGACAGATTCTTTACCAGGTGAACCATAAGGGAAGCCCAAGAATACTGCAGTGGGTAGCCTATCCCTTCTCCAGGGGGTCTTCCCGACCCAGGAATCGAGCCAGGGTCTCCTACATGGCAGGCGGATTCTTTACCAACTGAGCTATGAGGGAAGCCTGTGCAAACTAAGGATGTGACATAATTTTCTCAAAGTGCATGCTAACCTTTAAGTCCTAGATGTTTCAAGGGCTGCTTAAACAATATCTAAACTGGAAGTAATTTTCCAGACCAGAGTAAGGCAAGTACTGAGATTTCAGCTCTGCAGTTTTATCTTTGTTTCTTTAATTCTTTGAACAATTGACAAGAAACGACATCTATAAATATTTAAGCATCAAGAATGTGTTTGCATCTTTATTTTCAACTTGTAATTAAAAGCTCATCGTAATGGGAGAAACATTTTATATTTTATCAGTTTTTTTACTCCAAAAGCTGCTGGGAAGCTACCTTCGCCCAGGGGACCTTGCGCACGTGCAGACCGCTGGCCTTCGGCGCGCAGGCTCTGATGCGCCCGTTCAGCCGCCCCCTTGCTGCCCCGTCCTCCCAGGCATCCTCCGTGGGCCGCTGTCCTCAGGCTGATGCCCCCGGTGCCCTGAGAGCCTGGCTGTGAGTCACATGAGGGACCTTGCCTCCTGGCGTCCCCTCTAAATCCTGGCTGCCATCCACTCCCGGCGCTGCCCGCAGACACGCGACTGCCTGGTCCATTCACTCCCTGCCCCTCATGGCTGTCTCGTCTCAGATTCTTGTCAAGGACACTTTGATTCTCATGGACTTGGGAGCAAGCAAAGCTGTCTGCAACCCTAACCACCCACAGCCACACACACAGATGTGCACACTCCTCACGTCTCCTCCTGCTCAGACCCAGCCACTGGGTCTGCCTTGCGCAGAGAATCAGAGACTCAGGTCTCTGTCTGTTCTCTGCCTCCAAGGCCACCGGGCTCGGCAGGACTGGCCTCATCACCCCTCTTCAGCTGCCGAGTCTTCCCTCCAACCAAATCAGGGAAGCTCTATCCAAGGCCACCTGCACATCCGCTTCCTCCCACCCCTGCCCCGGATGGTGCCTTGCACTCAGCTCCCCTGCCAGGTCTGCTGTTGTTCCAGGGTCCTGAGCAAGTCCCCCTCCTCTGAGAGCTGTCCACGGCCCTCCCACGGCTTCTCCCTGAAGACAGTGCCCCAGGAACCTCCTGACACCTCTGGACCGAGCACGCTGCTGGGGTGGGGGTCCTAACAGCCACCTCAGACCCAAGAGCAGACCTGGGTGGTCTTCAGTCCCTTTTTCCTGTGACATTAACTATCTTAAGTTTTGAGAATGTCTGTATTCCCGACCTCAGACTCTGATCTACTTTGTGTTTCTATTCCCATTTCGGTAGCTGCTTTTCTAGATCTGATGAACCTCGTTGCTCTTGGGCAAAGCTCTCAGTTTCCTATTATGACACAGTCGGGAATTTGGGGGTTTAGGCTGCTGGACTTTCTCCTTGGTTTTATCTCATGATGGTTTATTGTATGCCTGAGTCAGCGTGTTTGCATTACAAATGCAATTTAAACCTGAAGATAAAGACCATATGGACACACAGAATGGTGTCCTAAATACAGTCAGTTTTGAATGGGATAGCATCATCTAGTTGTTAGACTAGTCTGTGTCTATTTTTGAAATTTTTAAAACAACAGCCATTCTGTTAATTATGTCAAAATTTTATCGTATTGAATACATTTGTGTTAATAGGTTATTAAATATATTTTGTGTTAATAGATTATAATGGTAATGAAAGGACAAGCCACTGGCCTTTGATAAAAGAGTGAGGATCAGGTAAATGCAACTTCCACTTCCCAAAAGTGGCTCAAAGGCTGACTGGGGCAGCAGCATGTTAAAACTCAGAGACATCACTTTGCCAACAAAGGTCTGTACAGTCAAAGGTATGGTTTTTCCAGTAATCATGTACAGATGTGAGAGTTGGGCCAGAAAGAAGGCTGAGTGCCAAAGAATTGATGCTTTTGAACTGCGGTGTTGGAGAAGACCCTTGAGAGTCCCTTGGACTGCAAGGAGGTCAAAGCGGTCCATCCTAAAGGAAATCAACCCTGAATATTCATTGGAAGGACTGATGCTGAAGCTGAAGCTCCAATACTTAGGCCACCTGATGCGAAGGACTGACTCACTGGAAAAGGCCCTGTTGCTGGGAAAGACTGAGGGCAGAAGTGGGCGGCAGAGGATAAGATGGTTAGATAGCATCCCCAACTCAACGGACACGAACTTGAGCAAACTCTGGAAGGTAAGGGAGGACAGGGGAGCCTGGCGTGCTACAGTCCACGGGGTCACAGAGCCGGACACGACTTCGTGACTGAGCAACAAACAGCACGTACTGATGTCAGCAAAAGTGGCTTCTGTATGAAGGTACCGAGAAACTCCTTTCGGTCCTGGCCTCGGGGATCTCATCAGTACCAACAGCAGTTGTCAGCAAGAAAGAAAGAATGTGTGGGGCTAAGCAGGGAAGAGGCAGGAAGGGGCTCCCACGAGGATCCCAGGGCTTCAGTCTCCAGGACCCTCTCCATCCCAGAGGGAGGTAAACCATCCCGACAACGTGCCCTGAATCTGCTACCATTTCGGCCTTTCTACGGACTGCATCTTGAGGAAAAGAACAAAGGCCGTACCATCAACAGACAGGTGTGAAAAGCATCATGCCTGGCTTAGAAGTCTAGAAACTTTCGAAGTGCCTGCTTTCCCCTAGAAGCTGCCTAACTTGCAAAAACCTTCACAATTTGCTTACGGCCATATTAAAATCTAGATAAGGGCCCTCGTTTACGAGCGGGCTCCACGGCTTATCTGCTTTGAGACGTGTTGTAATAAATACTTTTTTTTGGTCCATAGTGCTTTTTCAATCACTAGCTGACACCAGATCATTTCAACACGAGGGACATATCGCACCAGCCCTGAATGAGCATTGACCTAATTTTGTTAATCTTAGATCATTTATCCAGAATATCTTGTCTGTGAATATTTGAAAATGTATACCCATTATAGTCTTTAGGGAGGAAAAAAGGAAACATGGGAGTGTGGGCGAGTGTTGTCTCTAGTTTTTTAACATGAAGAAAACGAAGCCACACGATACACAGATTAAACAAACTGAGGAACGGACTCCCGGGACCTTCGCCCACACAGACTCCCCGTGCCGTCAGCCCGGGTGCCGCGGCCTGAGCTTCTCTGCTTGTTTACCATTTTCTGTTCTCTTACTCTGAGATGATTCCAAGAAAGTACCAGAGGAGAGGAGTTGACAGGACGTGGCTAAATTCTGAAATCTGGCGGTTTGCTCCTTACAGTTATCTCGGTAAATTTAATGAGAGCAAACGTGAGTCATCTCAGAAATAAGATAAGCAACCTGCCTATTAATAAATACACCATCCTACACACCCCAAGTGAGATTACTTAAGTTTCTAATTGGATGTTGATGGCTCTTCAGCAGCATACATGCTAAATTTTCAGTTATTTCCTTGGAAACTTAAAAAAAAATAGGCGGTCCAATGAAATAATTTAAATTTCTATCATTTTCTTATTAATGATGCACAAGCCTTGAATAACAAGAATGGCATTTTCCAAGGAATTAATACAGATAATAAACCATTTTAATGAGCTTACCCATAAAGCCTTGATCATTTTGGGTATTCTTCACTATTTTCTTTTCCCCTTAATTAAATTTAATTTAGCCAAAAATGACCTGTAAATAAATGTACAAATAATGAGTAACAGAAGGGTTCCTTTTATGATAGGAACATATTTTTAATTTTGTCCAAAATTATCTATGAGATACAGTCAGTTATTGGCAATGTAGAGCCATCTTACATTTTTGCTGAATTGTTTTTTCATCACTTATATAGCCCTTAAGATAAATATGTAAAAAATATAATGTGTGTCTAGCAAATATATAGGCATACAGACTTCTCATGATGCAGTTATACTGAATTTAGTATATACAATATTCTTGGAGAGTTCTCTTGTCTCTTGCTATCATCAAAAGAGCAAATATAATTTTTAAGTTTTATTACTTTATTTCTAGAACTCTTGTCTCTAAGGTGTTAATGTAAACTATTTTGAAAAATCTTATTTAAAATTCAAAAAAGCTTGCAAATGATTTCTTGTATTCTCCTTGACCAAGGTGTGACTTCACAGATTTTTAAACCTATGAGTCAATCATAAAAAAAAACCTGGCGGGGGGGGTGCGGAGAAAGCCCTTCTACTCCTGCCTAATAGAAAGCATCCTCACTGGGAGAAGTTCTGGCTCCGGCTCTCTGCGTCGTTCGTTTTGCTTCGGGTGCAGTGGTGGTGCGTGGTGGTGGTGATACCTGGCAGGGGACAAAGGAAACAGAAGAGAACCAAAAATGGGATCTGAAATTTGAAAACAACAGGAAAGGGTTTGCTTCCGCCTATGGAGACATCACCGGATAACCTGCTGCAATTTACATCTAATCCCCACCCAATGCTCCTCGCAAGACCCTTGCAAAGTTACTTGAGAGTTCATTTAAGATTGCTGACTGAGATCACAACACAATAATTAGATGAGATTACAGTTAAAATGGAAAGAAAATGAATCAGGCAACAAAACAAAGTGTGGTGCCACCTCGTCCCCGCCTCGTCCCCACCTCGTCCCTGCCACCAGTTCCCGCGGGAGAAACGAAGCTTGGATGAGACGCTGTGTTGCAGAGGCAGCGCCAGCACAGGCGGCTTTGCCTGGCCTCCCCCTGAACCGCGGGACCAGCATCTTCCGCCATCTCTGCTTGTCCTCTTCTGCTTCCTGAAGGACACCGAGGAAAGTCAGAGACGCCCTGCAGAAATACAACGCAAGCCGCCAGCAACAGCTGAGTTAAGAGCTACGTTTTTAATGGGTGAAAAGAAGCAAGTGAAACTAACCTCAAGAACCTAGTTTACCCCTGTATAAAAAAATAAACATTTCAACAGGAAATCAGCATTTTAAAATGAATAGTGAGGTATTGTGCACGCTGGCTTCCAGGCTACATTTTAAAGCTCCGTGCGCAGTGTGCGCTCAGCACTTCTCCACTTGAACCAGCCACGTGTGAAGTGTTCAGAAGCCACATGAGTAAGAGGAAGCCCAGGGAACCGTCTTGGGGGAAAGTGAATGTGGACGTGAAGTGCTGGTTCAGGAGGGAATCTGAGAGCCCAGAAGAGAAGGGGAAGGGCTACCCGCCCCTCAGCACTGTGCCTGCTGTGTCCACACGGACTCGCTCACTCCTGCCCCATGCACAGGGCAGAGCTGCTTGATTTTCCCCAGCCACCCCAGAATCAGCGTGTATGTGCATGTGCGTGTGTGTGTGTGTGAGACTCACAGGTGAGACAACGAGTGTGTGGTCCTGGGTAGCATGTGCTGTGTGTGAGGGAGGTTCTGGTGCTTGTGAGGGTGGTGAGTGCACAGCATGTATGGGTGAGTGTGTAAGGATGTGCACAGTGTGTGTAAGTGAGCATGTAAGGATGTGCACAGTGTGTGTGTAAGGATGTGCACAATGTGTAAGGATGTGCATAGTGAGTGTGGGTGTGTAAGGATGTGCACAGTGTGTGGGGGTGTGTAAGGATGTGCACAACATGTAGGTGAGTGTGTAAGGATGTGCACAGTGAGTGTGAGTGAGTGTGTCCGGTTGTGGACAGCATGTGTGTGTGTGCAAGGATGTGCACAGTGAGTGAGTGAATGTGTCAGGTTGTGGACAGCATGTGTGTGAGTGTGTAAGGGTGTGGACAATGTGTGGGTGTGTAAGGATGTGCACAGCATGTGTGAGTGTGAGCCCAGGAGGGAGGCGAGGGCAGAGCCAGGCTCACCAGCTCCCCGGAGGCTGGGCCACCTCTGCCAGGAAAAGGCCCATCCTGGTCACTCACATTTGACCGGGGCCACGGGCTCCACCCAGGAGGGCCCCTTCAGGGTTTCAGCACTGTATTTGGGTGCCCCCAGTGAACCAGGTGCTGTCTACACCCTGGAGAGACCCTGGTGAGGCCACTGGGCAAAGACCTGGCCTCCCTGGAACTGGCAGCATCCTGGGAGCCGCGTGCCCGCAGCCAGGACCTCCAGGTGGGGAGACCCCCAGCCTCCAGCCCGCCCAGCTGCACGGGGCCCCTGGAGGGTGCAGGAGGGGCTCGGAGGGCTGGTGGGGGAAGTGGGAGGTCCCAGGCATCAAGAGACTTCCAAGTACACCCGCAGGGCCCAGGCCCAGTCAGTTTTCTGGGAAGAAGGGCTTTAAGTCCAGTTCCCCACGAAGTGTCCGCACTTGGGAGGAGCCCCCTACAGTTTTCTGGGGGGCGATCTTGGCCTCCCGTCCCCCCAACCAAACAAGCTCAGCCTCTGGGGGCCTCCCCCCCTTGCTTTCCGTCCTCCGTTTGGGTGACTCCCCTTCCAGGCCTCCCAGCTGGTCAGGAGACGGGAGGTGCTGGGTGGGGCGCATGCAGTCCTCAGCTGCGGGCTACGAATTGACCTGGTGGCTTTCCACACGTCGACTGCCTTTTCCTGGGGACCATTTCCAGCCCACGGAGGAAGGAGAGGGCAGTGGGCACAGAACCCTGTTAACAGAGGGGCAGGTTAACACTGTTCCCTGAGCCGCGCCTTAAGCGGGCAAAGATGCCTCCGAGGCGCCTTGGGGGCTTCGGGCGCGCAGCCCCGCATGCCCCCCACCTGGGCCGCAGGTGAGCCCAGGGCGTCCCTCTGCCATCGCGGTTCTAGGAAAAACGAGGTCTCCCTGGAAGATGGGGGCCGAGGGGCATGAGGTGATGGAGAAGGAGGAGCGTCCTTGGTTGAGGGGGGGACAGACACACAGGCCCCCAAGACTCGGGTCGTGGGGTGCCCAGAGTGGCCAGCTGTTTGTAGTGGTGCTTGGGGTGCCTCCAAACCCCGTGTAGCTGTCTTGCAGCTTCAGGCCGCACCGTGGCCCTAGTAGGTATGGTTTTGAGTTCAGTCTGAAGAAAGTAATTTCAGAACCTCGCGTGGGTGTTGTCAGGGAAGCAGAAGACTGGGTTCTGTTAAATTCTCTCCACTGGCTATCTTGGCTGCTCCTAGGAATTTTAAACTTAGAAGCAACACTTAAGGAAAATCTGAAAATGTGGGCATCTCCCAGGCCCCCTCGTCCCAGGAAGGAGCTCAGAGCCCCCAGGACAGGTTTCGAGGTCTCGAATTCAGCAGAAGGAGGAAGTGATGTGTCATCAGCCCTTGTCACTTGCCAAACTCCGGCCCCCACCCCCCGCGCCCCCCTCCACAAAGCAGAAGGGGGTCTGGAGTTTGCAACTTGTCACACGGAGAAGAGAAACCTTTGCGAGGAGGCTGCTAATGAATTCGGATTGTATAGTTTTCAAAATCTGATGTTTTGCGATGATGACATTAGTGTGGCAACGGAGGGTCTGGGGCGACAAGTCTGTGCAGCTGCTCCCGCTTTGAGACGCTCCAGACAAAGGGGCCAGTGTTCCCGGAGCTGCGGCTCCGCGCCGCATTTGCATAGTCTGTTCTGCCTGATTGACCAGCGGGGCTGCCGCGGGGACCAGCTTTGTTCCCCGATCACTGGGAGATGCCCGGATGACAAGGCTCAGGTGAGAGGCTAAGTGGGCCGGGCCGCCCGCCGCACAAAGAGCAGCCTGGGAAACCCGGCGGGGCCGCCGCCGACCCCAGAGTGGATTTACTTGTTTGCTTTTAAAGACCTCATCAAGTCGCTGGAGGGGAAAGGGAAGGCTTAAGGATTTCAACAGGAATTTACAATGCCTTATTTGGGGGGCAATTTGGGATCCTTCTTTATCCAACAATCCAATGATTTTATGGCACTTGGTTTCCCTGTATTCTTTCACTCCCGAAGTTTAACTAAGAGTTACGCTGTCCGAAGGGAACCAGTTCCAGGCTATGTGGCCAAAAACCTTCACCAATTGAGACAGAATTTGCTCTCTCCCGGAAGCACCGTTTTGAAGAGTTGCGGAGGTCCCTAGGCCAGCCCATCGGAGTTGGGGAATCGAATGGTTTGCTTCCAATCGACGGGCCACACCAGCCCCTCCTTCAGAAGTCCACCGTCTACAAGACACCGCGCACAGCACACCCAGGCGCGGAGCGCCTCCTTCCCCGTCGGAGTTTCATCCGAACTGACGTTTTGATTTCAGCTCAAAGACAAAATCCTGGCCACCCAAGTGCCTCCCCCCGCCCCACCCCACGCCCAGGCCTCAGATGCCTCTGCCGCCGAGGTTCACCCCCACCGGGGAGCGCGGGGGCGGCAGAGCTGGGGCGGGTCTCCGCACCTCCTCTCCGGGGGATTGCCATCTCCGGGCCCTAGACGCTGCCTGTGCTTTGCAGAGATGGGCATCCTGGAGGAGGGGGCCTGGGGGAGGGACTTAATTCGGACGGAGTGGGTGGGGCAGGGGACGAAGCTGGAGGAACCCAGACCAGGAGGGAGAACCTTTCCTGCTGAAAACAGCGAAGGCCGAGAGCACGGGTTCTGCCAGGTCAAAAGGCGCGATTCTGGCGCTGAGCGCGCCCGGGCCGCGCGGACCCCGAGGCCGCGTCCGGATGGGCGGGGTCCCTGCGGGCGGCCCTCTCGCCTGCCCCCGCCCTTCCTCTGCCCCCCCGCACCGCCCACCCGAGCAGAGCAAGTTCTGTGGCAGGTGCCCTCCGGCCGCACCCGTGGGCACCGAAGCCCGGGCAGCCTGGGCCCCAGGCAGTAGCCCGATGGCCGACTCGAGGTCCCGCAGGCGCGGAGGAGGCGCTTCCCCGTCCCCACCCGCGTTCGCTGCGCATGGCAGCGACGCTCATCTCGGGAATATAACGATTAATCCAGCCGCAGGTTTCCAGATAAGTGATTGTGATGGAGATTGTTGGCGAGAAAATAGACAATTATCCGCTGTTAGCTTTACATAAAGATCGCATTAACTCAAATTAGTTATCAGACAAAAGAGCGTCAGCGCGCGCGCCCTGCCCGCAGGGACCCTCGGGCGCAGCCGGGTCCAGCGCGCTGCCGACGGGTAGAAGGACGCGGTCGCGGGGCGAGGGGGCGCGCACGACAGGGCCCCTTCCCCACGCAGGGAATACAGGGCTGCGCTCTCCCGGACGCCGCGCGGTTCCCCAGGGCCTCCAGCTCCGCCCGCGTTCACCGCCCCCCTCGCGGGCTCTCCTTTCCCGCGCGCTCCCCGCCGCGCGCCCCTTTCCTCTCGCCACCCGCGGCCCTGGTTTTGTGTCCTTGCGCCCAGCCGGGACGTCACTCATCCTCCGCGCCCCAGAGGGCGGGCCCTCCTCCTCCCGGCGGAGTCAGACTCGCAGCGCAGGCGTCCTCGCCACGAGGAGCTCGTCCGACGGGGCGGCCCGGCGATGGGGGCTCTGACACGGTCCCTCCCACCTGACGGTGTCGGGGTTGCCCTACGCGGGACCGGCGGACGCGAGGATTGATGGGGAAGGCGGGCTGGGGGAGAAAGGGCGCAGAGTGACCCTTGGGGCCCAGGGACAGTGGCCTGGGGCGGGGGGCGCAGGGACCCGTGGCGCCGGGCTGGGACAGGGGAAGGGCAGGCAGTCCGGACAGGGGGTGAACAGAGGTTGCAGCCGTCCGCACACCAGGCTGCGTCCTGTGTCCCTACTGGGGCTGCCCCAGGCCTGTCCGCGCCCCGACTTCGCTGGCGCCGTCGGTGCAGATGCACAGGCCCACGGGCGGCCCGCGTCTCTCGCCTGGCTACAGGCCCGGCGGGGCCCCCACGGCCGCCAGCACGCCCTCGCAGGCCGGCCTCCCGGGCCCCCAGGGTCCCCAGGCCCTGCTGAATAGGGCGGATAATGACCCCTGGTTCCCAAGGCAGGCTTTCTGCTGCCTGGTGCGCTTGGATTTGTGTGGTCCAAGCCTTTCCCAGCTTGTCCCATTCTGTCACTGGGATAAGGGGCTCCCTCGGCTCGTTTGCACCTGCGTCGCTTTTGGCTCCTTCAGGA
Organism: Bos grunniens; assembly: GCF_055505025.1. NCBI lineage: Eukaryota > Metazoa > Chordata > Mammalia > Artiodactyla > Bovidae > Bos > Bos grunniens. The sequence goes on along the minus strand of NC_141176.1, from coordinate 92,395,510 downwards.
ATGCGCTGAAGCTTGTAATCAGCTTTGTGAAGCCATTGAGTGCACGGCTGAGTGAAACTTCCAAAGCTCGAGGAGAACCGGCCGGCTGAATAGGAGCCAGCATGGGGCTGCTCTCCAAGCCTCCGCGCTGCCAAATTCCAGCAGACGCCGCACAATCGCCCCGCGGGCTCCGCTTCCCCATACTGAGAGCAGGGAGAAAAGAAAGGCGAAAATCCCAGTCACCCAGGTTGGCCGTTTGTTCCCAGATTAATGGCAAACGTCCTCCCTCCCATCCCTGCCCCCCAACTTAGCTCACCGACTCAGGAAACATGAGCCAGGGGAGCGCAGGCGGTTATTAATAACTGCGCCTCTGATTTCACTCCGGGGCCTGGAGGTTCCCCAGCTCGGTACCCCAACCCCAACTGCTCCTGGGTCGGCCTGGCATCTATGGGCTCTTGGCTGGAGCGGGGGCCCTGGATGGGGCCCTACCCAACAGGAAACAAAATCAACACCCCGGCCTGCTTCTTCTCCAGGCCCCTCGATCTGCCCAGTGGGACCCCCAGTCCCTGGGGTGGGACTTGTGGGGCTCTGCAAGGGAGGAGGGTTCAGGGAGGCAGAACTGCTCCGACATCGGCGCAGGGAAGATGGTTCTGTTTATTTCCGGGCAGATGGTAGACCTCGAACCGGGCAGCCTGCAGCTGGGGCTGCCACGGTGGCTGTGTTCGAGGCTCTGGGGCAACCCCTGTCCTCCGAGCAACTGGGCCTCCTGAGAGACCAGCGCCTCAGAAGAGGCCTCCCCTAGGCCGGCCCAGACGCCTGGTCCCTCTCTTCCCACAAGGTACCCGGCCGGCTCTCTCCGAGAAAGGAACGCCTGGGCAGCGAGTAGCTGGGCAGCGAGCGTGAGGCCAACCCGCGCTCCTCAGCGTCCGCACCCGCAGCGTCCGTCCGGTCAGCTGGCCGGACAGGCCTCGGCTCTCTGTGGTTACTGCATGGCTCTGCATTAGGATGCGGCCAGCTCCCAGAAACACTCCTTGCCTGAACACCGTCCACTCAAGCCTCTGGACTCTAAGCCTGGAAGGGGGAGCTCCGGAACACGGGGTCCTTTCTCCCCATCCCGCCGAGGCCCTTGCAGACGTCACCTGGGCAGGCACAGTGCACGCAGCCTCACACTTGCTGGGGAGGGCTTCAGCTCAGAATTCTTCCGCCCACAGTCTGCAAGGGCGCGCGCATCGTTTAGGATTCCATCTGGATTTGCTGCGGTGTTTCCCCCTGCCGCCGCGCCTTGTTTGTGTGGGTGTATCCCACCGCCTGACTGCGGCTCTGGGTGAGAGATGGTCCCTGGTGTGTTGGGGGGCCTGACAGGCCTCCCTAAGCACCTAACGGACCATGAAGCCCAGCGGATGTGTGAACAGGTGGAGGGGCGAGTGAGCTCCTGGGACGGCCCTTGTTGCACTCTTAGGAGACACGGAGGGGCAAGAACGCTCCCATTCATATATGGCAACTTGTCAAGGGGCGTAAGAAGCTACAATGTGTCAGCGAGGACCGGGAAGAGGGGCCAATGGTGAAACAGGCCGTGTGAGCTGTTCTCAGAGGGGCCGAGTGACTGCCGGGGACTCACGGGCCACGATGTGATCAGCGACCAGGAGAAAACTAGCAAAGCTTTGTCCGGTTTTCAAACACGCTGTATCGTCTAAGAGCAGATAATCCTCCCCTCCCTCCCATCCTGAGCCCCCTAAGTGATCCAGGAGGGAAGAGACGGTGTCTCTGGGCTGAGGGCTGGCACAGCCCTTTGTAGCCGCTGAGCCTCCCCGAGTCCGTTCCGCTCTTCCTGACGTTTCAACTTTCACGTTTTATTGGAAAGTTGGATGTGTAGTTTTCGGCAGCGTTTCTCCTCCGAACCGTCCTCGGGAACGAGTCGGGAGGCTACGCAGTAATTCAGAAATTAGTGAAATTTTATTCTTGGTGGGGCGTTGGATTAAGAGGCTGGGAGAGTGTGGCGCGAGGCAACGTGTAATTGCATGATAAGGCTCTCACGAGGAATTTATTGGCCAAGTTGCTATTTCTATTCCTTCCTAATCTCGTTGAGCACATTCATTCTCTGCAATCTGTCTCCATAATCTTCTGTGCGAGAACGGCAGCCAATAGAAGCATGCATGTTTGGAGAGAAGAGGAAATATGCAGAAGCGTGATAAACTGATGCTAATTATCCATATTTAGGACACCGAGTGCAGAAGATCAAGGTTTACAAATAACGAACCAGAGCCAATGGTGATGGCTTCCTCGTGCAGAATATGTTGGAGGCAACCAGATAAGGGTTTCACGGGCAGGAGAGATTTATTGGTCAAAGGGTTCACCTTCCACTTTTCCACTTTTATATAGCAGTAAATTATTTAGGCTAAATTCACCAGAACATTACTCTTTTATTTGGCTGGCTGCCATGACTTGCTCTTTCTTTGTGGCCTTTCAATGCAAATCCGTGTAGTGTAACATCAGCTGATAAGGGACACATAATTGAAGTCATAGGTAATTCCCTTTAAATCGGACGTAGAGGACGCTGAGGTAATGCTCCCAGGAAGAGTGAGACGTGGGGAGAGCAGAGGGCTGCACGCAGAGCAGCATCAACCTCGCCAGAAACACGTAAAGGTGGACCCTCCCCGTGTGCCCAGGGGACTGTGTCTCCGGCCAGCAGGCTCGTGCACACAGTTGGTGCTGGAGCACAGAGGCCATGTGTCAGCTGTTCCTGTCTGGAATCCTTGTCATTGAAAAGTTTAACAATCGAAACAAACTCCTTCTCTTCTCTCTACGGTCCCTACACCACCTCGAACTGACCTGATGTTTCACACTGGGTCCCAGGCCTCCCGAAGACTTGCTCTGGGAAAAGGTGCAGAAAGACTTCAGGCTGGAGCTGTCGCCCCGCACGCTGTGGGCTCGGCGGGAGTGATTTTCCTGCATTATGGTAATTGCCTTGTAAAGGTTCCAGGAAGCGCGCACAAGTGGAGCTGAGTATTCTGATACACATTTGTGGGCTCATCTTGAAACCTAGAATATTCACTAAATCCCATTCAGTGGCACTAACTTTGATTTTTCCGTTTTGACTCATCGTCAAGCATCTGCTTGGGTACCAATCGGAAAACTGGTCCCCTTCCTTCATCCTTTGAGAGTCTTCTAGAGTTTTCATCAGGAGCCTTTGCAGACGCGTTGGGCCACCTCTGGTCCAAGGCAATAGGACTCCTCTGTCAAATGCGTATTGTGATCTAGTGAGAACCAGCTATTTTAAATACAAGACTCTCTAGAATAAAGAGAGCCATGCTGAAGTTTGGGTGTGAAACTTGTAATCCCTCTGTAAGGAAGTATCATGGAAGACTAGACGATCCTTGATGTGACTTCTCTTCAGCCCAGACCACGTGGACAAGAAATTATCCACAGGTTATGAACACACGCGCGCACTTTTTCTTTTCCACCAGCCTGAGATGCCTCTGACAGTGAGACGCGTCTTTATCTCACGTGCCACTACGCATGGAAAACTCTGCCACTTAGAGCTGTGAGCTGTCACCGAGGGTAACGGTGTACTTAGATTCCGAAGATGATGGAACAAAATGTGTGTCTTAGAACCAAGAAAACGCAGTGTGCGCAGCTGTCAGTGATTCATGAATGTGCACCATTTTGCCCAAAATGTTTAAACAAGTATTCGTTATTCTATAGAAATTAACTCTGCTAAAATGAACAGATGTGTTAACATGTAGTCAACAAAGGCAGCAGCTACTCTACAGTTATGTGGTTAAAAAATGTAGCATCAACACAGTTATCCCTTCAATTCACCAAAAAACAAAAGAGAGAGAGAAAAGACAAGTATTCTTTCATCAGTAATACTCTAGCCATTGAGGCTAAAGATGTAAGTGGCTGGCATTTCTGGAAACATTACCTAGACTTCGGAAAGAACCCCAGTTCTTCGGTTTATTTGGTGCATCAAGATTCCCTGCCAAAATCAGTGTGTCGCTGCCCACATGGACATGTCCTGCCAAAGTAGAGTGGTGGACTGAGGTCAGTGTCATTACTGGCTGGGGTTTGGTTCTGAAGACTTCATCCGGAGAGGTTGTTCCCCAGGGTCTGCTTTCCCCCCCGAATTACAGAGTGTTCACCAAGGCGAGAGAAGAGGGCCTACACTCTGCCTGCGTGCTCCGCCTGTCCTCACCGCCCTTCTCCCCTCACTGGCAACCATTCCAGCTACAGAATTAGCCATTATTATGAAAACAGGACTAAACTCAGAGACCACTATATCTAAGATGACCAATATAATGCAAGGAATCTGTTAAACTGTGTATCGGTTGAAGCTAATTTTCAAAATTTAACTTCTTTTTTAAGATGAAATTCAGTTTTTTTTTCTTAAATTTGCCTGCGTTCCTGTATTTGGACAGTGGCAAATCTTCACCCCTCCTCCCACCCCGCAACAGTGGACCTTGGCAGAATGTGGACGAGGAAAACAGTGGGGAAGTTACCCAAACAACAGACCAAGGGATTCTCAATGTGGCTGCACCCTTCTGGGCTGAGCGGGGTGTGTGTGTCTGTACCCCACAGACATGTGCCTCGCAGGTAAGGGAGCAAATGCGGAGGAGGGTGGGGGTGCCAGGGAGAAGGGCGTAGAAGCTGCAGGTACTACAAGCTTGGGTTGCTGTCTCTGTGAACCAAGACGAGCTTGGTTTTTCATCTGACCTCAGGATGACAACAGAGCTGTGAATGTGTCTCTGAGCCCAACTCCACTCTGGGTGGAAAAAGTGAGTGGTTAGCTTGGTGTGTAGCTGTGTCCTCTGCCCTTACTCCTTCTCTCCAGAACCTGCCCCCACCCTGAATCAACTGACGTCAAATATATATGCAGCGCATGCAAGCTTCACGAGGCACCGCTGTCATAAGTACCTAGTTGCCACTGACTCTTCCAGTAAAGCAGAAGATGCTTCATGTACTTGTCTTCCCGAGTCACACTCCTGGGACAATTTCCCGGGGGTGTTGCAGCCCCTTCAGAAAGGTCTCTGAGCCGGATTCTTATCTGCGGGTAGGACACACCGAGGTATCTGAAATAAACACAGAACTCCAATCACTGTTTGCCTGTGAACTGGTTAGCAAGATGATTACAAGATACTGTAAATGCGCTTGGCATGTTGAAACATACTTTCAGCTCCAACGACTTCAAATAGCTCTTAGTAAAACAAATAAACAGAATAATGGTGGGATTTATTTGGAATTATTCATTATGGGACGACCCAAACCATGACGTTTCTAATCACGTCTTAATTTTCTTGGTAGGATCAAAGGGTTTTCATATCTTGACACATTCCTCTCCCTGGGCCCGGAGCCGTGGCTCTCCGGTTCTGTGGCTCTTGGAGCTGATGGAATGTTGGGGGTCTTTTGTGGATCATGCATGGTTTGCTCTGGTTTCTACACAGTAAAACTGAAATAAATACCCAGGCTGACTGTCCTAGATTATCATCTATGAGTTGATGTGTTAAATGAGCCCGTTGCTTTAAAGGTTATAAATGACAAGATTTTTACTATTACAAGTAATTTATAGCTATTTCCTGTTTGACATGACAGATTCTCATGGAGAAGTCCAAATTTGTCTGCTTGACATACATTTATTTTAACACTTTCCCCTTCTCCAAATTCTAGCGTGTATTAACTACTGTTTTCCTAGGTGTCAATTTGCACCTGTGGGGTCTACCTCTTGAGGCTTCAATGCGGTCCCTGGTCTCCCCTCCAGATGGCTGCCTGCATTTCAGCAGCTAATGTGGGTGATTACTGCATATTTATTGTAATTTATAAAAATCACAGGAAATGACATTTTTATTAGTCACTGACTCCACCATCACCAACTGCAAATGGATGTTATGCATATAAATCCATTAAAAAAATTGTTCTTCCAAAATCAAAAGCTCTTTCTAGTCTCTAATTCTGTGAAGTGGCCATGCTCCCTTCTGCTTCCCATGGGCGGGACCCCAGAGGAGCTCAGACCTCAGCTTATTTCAGTGCCGGCAACATCTGTGCCGGGACTGGAATACAGGCCAGGGGTGTGCCCTCCGCGACAGAGATGAAGATCCAGAAATGCCAGGACCGCAGCCCGAGGAGGCGTGGGAAGGGCAGATGAGAGCGGAGGCTCGGGACTCGGTTGCCGCCCTCAGCATCACTTCTGGCCGCAGTGAAGATGACTTCCTGTTTGTGGTCATCATCACGCAGTGTGTGTGTGTTTGCAGCCGGAGCTGGTTCTGGCCAGAGATGAAACCTAACAGAATCCTGCCTTCCTGGTTCCTCCCTCCAGCCCCAAGAAGGCCTTGCTCACCTGAGAACGGAGGGCGAGCACTAAATCTTAAAGGCGGAAGAGGAATTGTCTGTGTTGAAGCAGGGTCGGCAATGCAGAGAGTTTACCATCAGCCAAGGCAGGGACTGTGAAAGATGAATCCGGGTTGAAAATCTGCCAGTTTATTTCACATAAAGTAGGGAATATCTGAGGGGCAGAAGAAAAGAAGATGGGGGCACTGCTGGGTGCCCCCCTAAAGCATCTCAAACACACAAAGCATCTCCAATCTACATGCAGTCAGACGCGGGGGATGTAGGGTCACTCGGGGAGTATCGTGTGCAGCTCTGGTGGGGACACGTGAGTTGGGGTCAGAGTGGTTATCCACACCACACAGTTGATGGGAAGGTCAAGGGAAGGGAGGTCCTGAGAAGAGGGAACAGGACGAAGCTGTCACCGGGGCAACGGGGTCTCGGAGCAGAGATAGCAGTGGGGTCCCTAGAAGCCGAGAAGTGGAGAGAGGGCAGCGTTCTGGAGGGAAGAGGCGCTGGCAGCTAGAAGGCTGCAGAGAGGAGCTCACGGTGCCCAAACATCCCCGTGTGCTGAGATGAGGGCCACTGTCAGCCCTGAGGATCCAGGTGGGAGGTGGGCAGGGAGCAGACACCACCACCCGCCCCAGAGGGGAGAGGGCAGGCCCCTGGGAGGGGCTGGACACCATACCGGGGACTTGGGGAGGAGCAACCACAGTGGTAACCACAGCCTTCCCTAAAGCCCCGGCAGGCGCCGGACACTGCCGTTCTTCCCCTCACTGCCTTGTCCTGTCGAAGAATCTGCTGCCCTCTTTAGAGCCGAAAACCATACAGCCCTGGCATCTGGACCCAGGCTGGGCTGACTCGCCAGTGTGGCTTTCGCCACTGCTGTCCAGAGTGACCAGGCTGGGAGGAAGTGACCTAGAACCACGTGGAGGGGCTGCTGTGACCTCGGACAGAGAGAGAGTAAGGTTTACCCTCCAAGGAGGCAACTGACCCAGGGCCTAGCGCCTACAGCCCACCAAGGGGCTTCCTCCAGGTGCTGCCACATGTGTTTACAAATAGGAAATGAGGGCTCAGAGCACACCGCTAACACACGGGGACGCTCACATCCCAGCTCACACCTGACGACCGAGATGCTCCCAGCCACCCACCCGGCCCCCTCAGTGAGACCCGCGGGGCAGGAGGGACGCGAGACACGTCGGTGGGATGCGGGGGAGATGCACCGAGGGCCATGGAGTATGTGAGACAGGGTATTTAAGACATTTAAGCTCCCCACGGGCAGCCCTGCTGCACAGGAGCCCCGAGGAACGCGCTGGGTCTGGGGGCCTAACTCAGGGGGGTTATTGTTGTGTTTCTTCTCCTAACCGTGTCCAACTCTGTGCAACCCCCCGGACTGCAGTCCGCCAGGCTCCTCTGTCTATGGGATTTCCCAGGCAAGGATGCTGGAGTGGGCTGCCATTTCCTCCTCCAGAGGATCTTTCCAACGGAGAAACTGCAGGATAAAAAAATCTCTCCACTTTTTTTAACTTCAAGTAATCAGTTGTAAGAAGAGAGAAGAGTTGAGGCAGAATCTAGAAATTAAGAGGCTTAAGAGACATACCAACTAATTAAAGTATGAACCTATTTGAATTCTAATTGAAAAAATAAATTTAAAAGCTAACGCTCATGGATGCTTGACGATTTGAACACTGATGGGATATCTGACGAACTTAAGGACGTGTTGGTTTTCTCCAGTGCAAGCATGGTATTATGATTATACTTGAAGAAGAATATCTTCTATTTCAGAAGTACAAGCTGAAATACTCACAGATGAAGTTACATAATGTCTGGGTTCACTGCAGGCAGCGCAGCAATGGAAAGGGTCCGGGGCTAAACGGGGTGATGGGTATGTGAGCTTCCGCATGTCATTTACTTTTATGTATGTTCCAAGCCCTCCATGATAAAAGGTTAAAACTAAGATTTAAGATTGCCAGGGAAACAACTCGTATTGAAATGCAAATATCAGAATATATTTTAAAAATATTGTGTGATATAGTAATAATTTTCCTCCATAATGCACTAAGTAACAAGTTCTGTGGCAGATCCAAAAGCGACTGCAATTTCAAAGTGGCTGGGAGCATAAATGATATTTTGAAATGTAATATTTGCAACAAGCATACTGTGACATGAACATACTGATTATTTCCGTTGGTAAGAAAGTTGTCGGGAACGTTACTGCTCCCGTGGCGTGTGGGCTACTGAGATGCTGGCTTTCAGTTAAAGGGTAATAGAAATAAAGGTGACTAGTTTTCTGTCCAAGTTCAGCGGACATTCTGAGTTCTCTTCATGGGGTATTTGGACCCCAGGGTAGCTTGGCAGACCTCAGGGTAGCTCAGAGTAGCTCACCGGACCCCAGGAGAGCTCGGTGGACCCCAGGTTAGTGGCCATGTTCTCAAGGCGTGGGGGTGTTCTGGGGTGAACACCGTGCTTTGCTCTCTTTGTTCTAGAGAGACAGGCCACATCTGATGTGGGGATTGGAACAGATTTTACATCCTGGTTCTTAGCTGTTTGACACACTCCTGGATCTGTCTTGGCTTCCTCTTCTAGGACCCATGTGGAATGGCTCATTCAGAGACAAGTTGGGAATCCCAGCATTCCTCTTTCCTCTCCCTGATGGAAAAATGGCCAAGTTAATACCCCATATTCATTGTACCACTTAGGAGTTGTCTGTAGTGATAGAGAACCAGATTCCTAAAATGTTAGAATAAATAGAGGCCTTAAGGGGACTTCCCTGGCGGGTTCAGTGGATAAGCCTTCGCCTTCCAATGCAAGGGTTGCAGGTTTGATTCCTGGCCAGGGAGCCAAGATCCCACGTGCCTCGTGGCCAACAAAGCAACACATAAGACAGAAGCCTGTTCTCTGTCGGGCAGCAGTGGAGATGCAGACATAAAGAGCAAATTTGGGGACACCGCGGGAGAAGGAGTGAGCGGGAAGAATCGAGAGTGGCATGGAAACATTTGCATTACCCTGTGTAAAACAGATGGCTGGTGTTAACGCGCTGTGTGACTCAGGGAGCTCGACCCAGTGCTCTGTGGGGACCGCGAGGGGTGGCATGGGGTGGGAGGTGGGAGGGGGCTCCAAGAGGGAGGGGACATATATGCCTATGGGTATTCATGTTGATGTATGGCAGAAATCAGCACAATATTGTAAAGCAAGTATCCTCCAATAAAAAATTTGACCAAAAAAACCCAGAAGCAATATTGTAACAAGTTCAATAAAGACTTTTAAAAAAAGGCCTTAAGGAGGATGTACTGCCTCTGCAGACGGGAGGTGATGCTCAGAGGAGCGACTTGGTCTGTTGCCTGAGGAACCTGCCTGGTTCACGGAGCCCTAGTGTCTCAGGAACGTCCCCCAGCAGACTTCCCCCAAAGAAATACTTCATTGCTTTGTTTATTAAGGAGTTAGGTTCAACTTAAAATATTTTATGTGCTAACAACTCTGTAGTTGATTGAAAAAAGTAATAGATGTCAGCTGAAGGAACAAAGCAATATTTTAATGACATTCTTAAATGACTATACTGTATTACTAAAGGCAAGTGTGTCTGCTATTGGAATCAGATTTTGCTGCCACACCTTCATGTTCAATACTGATTTTTATGTGGGACTTTGATTTTTTATAAAGTAGTTTTCATTTGCTAGTAATTAATTTATTATTTCTTCATTTTACCTTGGGGTATTTCTTCCAGCATCAAGTGACACTGTTACTGAACACTGAGCTTGGAGCACAAAGTTCACGCGTTGAGCTGTGAGTCCCGTGATCCCTTCCGCTGGCCTGTTTTAAGACTCTTTGTAGGCAATTGTGAGTACTTCTCTAGAAAAATGAAAGGTTTCCAGAAGCAGGAAAACTACAGATAACTGATATTTGGATATTCCTGCAATGAAACTCAAGTTTCAGGCTATAATAAAGCCTGTCAGCTATCACATAGCGACCCCCAAAGCTTCCAGGCAATGGTTTGAGGACTCACTGTTAAATATTAACAGACAAAAAAGATGACTAGACTTTTGTGGAAAACCTCCAGCAGGAAAGACTGAGTCCAAAACTAACATGCATAGGGGATTCAGAAAGAACAGAAGCTATTGAGGGCAAATAAAAAGTATTTTTAAAAAATCACAAAGAAGATATGCATGAAAAAAATCAGCATTTCAAGAACTGATGCTTTCGAATTGTGGTGCTGGAGAAGACTCTTGAGAGTCCCTTGGACAGCAAGAAAATCAAACCAGTCAATCCTAAAAGAATTCAACCCTGAATATTCATTGGAGAGACTGATGCTGCAGCTGAAGCTCCAATACTTTGACCACCTGATTCAAAGAGCCGACTCACTGGAAAAGACCCTGATGCTAGGAAAGACTGAGGGCAGGAGAAGAAGGGGACGACAGAGGATGAGATGGTTGGATGACATCCCTGACTCGATGGACATGAGTTTGAGCAAGCTCTGGGAGACACTAAAGGACAGGGAAGCCTGATATGCTGCAGTCCATGGGGTCACAAAGGGCCGGACACGACTCGGCGACCGAAAAACAACAATACATATATACATGGAAACTCAGAGAACAGTGTAAATCTTGGAATTTAGAAATATGATTCCTGAAAAAACAATAGAAGAAGTGCAAGATAAATATGGGACACTCTTCAAGAAATCAGAGCCTAAAAAGAAGGTGGGAGGATAGAGAATGAAAGGAAAAAATTGTACAAAGTCAGAGGGTGATGGAGATGTGTCTTCTAACGGGAGCTTCAGAAAGAGAGGACAGAGAGAGTAGAGAGAAGAATGCTTCAAAAATTAATAAAATTTTCAGAATTGCAGGGCATGTCATTTGAGATGGAGAGAGTACAGCAAACACACAAAGAAGTCTTACATAACGCACGTCTTCCTGTGGCTTCAGGAAGCAGAGAGAGAGACGCAATCAAAAAATGACTCACAGAGGGAGACCAAGAGAAACCAGCAAACAATAAAAACAGGTCGAAGAGAATGGATCTAGAATCCAACAGAATGGGTTCGATCCCTGGGTCAGGAAGAATCCCTGGAGAAGGAAATGGCAGCCTACTTCGGTATTCTTGCTTGGAGAAGCCATGGACGGAGGAGCCTTGCAGACTACAGAGCGTGTGGTCACAAAGAGCTGGACCTGAGTTAGTGCCTAACCCGCCACCGTAGCCAACACGGAAAAAGATTGAGAGCTTGCCCCCTAAAATCAAGAATAAGACGACAATATTGTCTCCTAGCTTCTCTTCAACATTGTGCTGGGGGTTCTGGCCAGTAAAAGAAGACAAAGAAAAAAAGATGCCTAGATTAGAGCGGAAGGAAAAATCTTTACTTGCTGGTACTAAAATTGTCTTTGTCAAAAATCTCATAGAAGCTGCAAAATGAACCTACCATAACTTATAAGAAATTTATCAAAGTTATAAGATTCAAGGCCCAGATTAAAAAAACCAGTGGTATTTTTGTATCAGAAAATGAAATATAAAAAGCACTACTACTCACGGTAGCAGAAGGAAATACGAAACAGTTCGGGAGAAAAATGGCCAGAGATGTACAAGATCTGCACGTGAAAACAAACATTGCTTTCAAAAAGTTAAAGATTTAAATAAATGGAGAAATACAACAGGCAGTGAAGTGGAAGAGCCAGTATTATTAAGGTATCAAGTCCCTCACAATTCAAAGGGTTTTGAAAAGCCAAACAATCTTGAAAAAATGAAAAAGTAGGAGAATTTACACTATTTGTTGTTAAAGCTTATTTTAGAACTGCAGTGTCCAGTACTGTGTGGTGTTGGCAGGAAGATGAGCCGATAAATCAGTGTATCAGAATAAGGAGTCCAAAGACAGATCCAAACACATATTGCCAATTGATTGTCAACAAAGGTACCAAAGCAGTTTAATGGAAAGAATAATCTTTTCAAACAATGAAATTGTTAGAACTAGTGAGCAGCCACATGCAAAAAGCATTAACCTTTACCTCATACACACAGGAGTCAGTGCAGACGCACCGCTGGCCCACATTCGGGACCTCATAGGAGTCAGTGCAGACGCACCGCTGGCCTACATGTGGGGCCTCATACACAGGGGTCAGTGCAGACGCACTGCTGGCCCACATGCAGGACTCATACACACAGGGGTCAGTGCAGATGCACCGCTGGCCTACATGCGGGGCCTCATACATATAGAGTCAGTGCAGACGCACCACTGGCCCACATGCGGGACCTCATAGGAGTCAGTGCAGACGCACCGCTGGCCTACATGCGGGAGGTAACGCTCTAGAAGGTTAGGGGATCATTCAATAGAACTTTCTTTTTTTTTGTTTTCCTTTTTTTTCTTTTTATTTATTTATTTATTTTAATTAATTTATTATTATTATTTTACTTTACAATATCGTATTGGTTTGGCCACACATCAACATGCATCCGCCACGGGTGTACATGTGTTCCCCATCCTGAAACCCCCTCCCTCCTCCCTCCCTAGAACTTTCTTGATGCTGGAAATATTTTTGTATTTCCCAAGATAATAACTACCAAGCATTTGAAATTGGCTACTGTGACTGAGAAACGATTTTAAAAAATTTAATTTTACATGTTGTAATGTTAAATAACCACATGTAGGTAGTGGCTATTTCATTGGGCAACACATTTCCAAAGAAATTCTAAGAGAAAATCTTAATGACCTTGAATTTGGCAAAAAATAAAATAAAATACATTTGCCAGAAAAGGCATGATTTATGTGAAAGAAAATATAACACAAAATGCATAAATATGAAAAAAAATGAAATCAGTAAACCAAACTTAACAACAATGTAAAACCCTTCTTCTTTAAACGACATTGTTAAGAAGATGAAAAGGTAAGCCATAGACAGAAAACATTTGCCAATGTTTTAACAGACATTTCTCCAAAGAGGATATGTAGAGGGGTGGCTAACAAGCGAAAGGGTGCTCGAGGGGTTCGTCGTTAGTGAAAAGCAAGGTACAGCCTCGCGGGGTCCTCGCACACAGCCAGGAGCACAGCTGACATCAGAAAGCAAGTGTTGATATGGAGAAACTGGAGCTCTCGTACATGCTAGTGGGAACAAAATGCAGTGCATGCACTCTGAAAAGGGTTTGCAATTTCTTAAAAATTGAACCCACTCCAGCATTCTTGCCTGTTGAGTCCCCATGAACACAGGAGCCCGGCGGCTACAGTCCATGGGGTCACAAAGAGTCAGACACGACTGAGCGACTAAGCACAGACCAAATAGCAGCCATTCCATGCCTATGAATTCACCCAAGAGAAATGAGCATATGTTCATCCAAAGACTTGTACACAATTCACGACAGCCAGAAACGGAAACAGGTGTCCATCAAGAGGTGGACAAACAGCAGTTCATCCACACAGCAGGACGGACGCCAACTCAGCAATTAAAGGAAGGACGGACAGACCATTAGAACATGGGTGGATCTCAGGGAGATTATGCCGGGAGAGAGGACAGGCAGCAGGAGTCCATGCTATGCACTTCCGTTTACGTAAAATTCTAGAAAACGCAGACAAATAATGACAACTGAACTGATCAAAGCAGGTGACTAATTACCTGCGAGGGGAGAGAACAGGAGCGAGGGTTTGCAGAGAAGGTAGGGACGCCTTGAGGGTGACGGACATGTTCACTCTCAAACTGTGGCGACTGTTGCGGGGTTTGCTTACTTGTCAAAAGGAATCATACTGTGCACTTTACATACGTGTAGCTTACTGTATGCCAAGTAGCCCTCAGGAGACTGTAAAGAAAGAAAGCAGTATGGGCTACTCAAAAGCGAGAGCCGGACAGAAATCAGAACCTTAAAGGAAGATGATTTTAGAATGCTTTAACCAGCTAAACCACCACTCCAGTGTCGTACAGCCTGCTGGAAGTGACCAGAACGAGGGGGCAAGTCAGCACGAGGGACAACATGGGACCCAGAGAGTGAAAGAGGCCCTGGAAGGAAGGTAAAGGGAGATGATGACGACTGCGGGCCTCGTTAGAGCAGCCACCCGCTGGGGGCAGGGGGCAGGGGGCAGAAGACCGCGGCAGGAACGGCGGGAGGATCAGGCTGAGCTCATACGTTCCCAACACGCTTAATCTTGCAAAAATAGTGTCGAGGGCGTTTACCGTAGTGAGGCCGAGCCTGGAGAGAATTTGTATAAGAACAGAGGAACCAAGTGTCAAAGAACAAGCGGTCTCACAAAACAAGACCGTTAACGACTTCAGGGGAAATACAGTTTTGAAAGAAAAGAAGTATAATCACAGTTTCGCACTGTCTCAGCCACGACCAGTCCTTCCACGAACGGACTGCGGGGCACACTGAATACCGGTTTAACAGAAACAGTGATACACCTATGTGGGGAAAAAGAAGGCTGGGGAAGAATGCAAAGAACGTGAAAGCTTTATAGTGTCTGGTGAGTAAGGTCCAAATAAACACTGCCCAGATTAATAAAGAATAAGAAATATCAAAATATAACCCAGAACTGTGGAGATAAACCATGGGGAAAACAGCCAGAGTCTTATAACAAGCTGCTGCTGGGGAATGGGACTGAGGCTGGGGTGCCTGAAACAAGGGTTTTTTCCTAATGAACTTTGTAACAGTGCTTGCCTTAGAAAAGTGTTCAACAGAAGTATGGGGACAGTAACACAGTCTGGTTTCCAGGGTTGGCGGCAGGGATGGTGACTGGGAGGAGTACAGTGTGGGTGGGGGTGGGGGGCAGAGAAAATCCTCTGTACGACCCTGTAAAGGAGGGCGCTCGGCATTACGACTTTGTCCAAAACCGCAGTCGATGCAGAACAGCCAGAGTCACGCGACTGTAGACTGCGCAGCCCGGGCGGTGACACGTCAGGGGAGGCTCATCCACGGAGATAAGTGTACCGTCTGTTGGGCACGATGATGGAGGGGAGGCTGGGCGTGGTGGGGGAGGGAGTCATCTCTGCACTTCGTATTTGGTGTCGCTGTGAACCTAAAACCACTCTAAAGATAAAGTCTATTAAAAATAATCCCATGTATTACATAAATATTAGAATCTGTCAGCTCTGGATTTTGATTCTGAATTTTCTGTTCCTCAGTGATATGCCCTTTGGTAGATAGCTTAACCTTTCAGGTTCTTAATCTGTATAAAGGGGAAATGGCAACCCACTTCAGCATTCTTGCCTGGAGAATCCCTTGGACAGAAGAGCCTGGTGGGCTACAGTCCATGGGGTCACACAGAATCAGACACCACTGCGCGACTAAGCACAACTATACTTCTAAGTTGGAGATGCAGTGAAGATTAAATGAGATTATATATGTGAACTTTCTAGTGATTAACCTCTTTACATGTTGCGTTCTTCAAAGACGTGAAGATGGTCTGCAAAGATGCATTTAATATAGCAAGACAACGTGAATTAAGAATGAATAAAACTAAGGCCGCGTCCGGCACCTGCGCACTGTTGACTGTTCTGTTTTCCGGCCGGAGCAGCGCGTCTGGCGTCGGTTTCCCGCGCTCCTGCGCCCGCTAGGTGCCGCCTCAGCGTGATTCCAGTAAGTGCTCTTGGTGTGTCGCAGCTGCGGCAGCGCTTTTGCGTGGCTGCTTAGTCTAGGGTGGGCTCCTGCTTGGCTGTATCAGGAGGTGCTGTCACAAACAGCTTGAGGGGAGAATTGCACACGGAGCATCGAGAGCCCGCAGAAGACCACACTCTTCAATCTTCCGTATGCCAGGGCCCTCGAGCACGCAGCACTCAGCTGGCCAGAACGCTGGCTGGAACCGTGGTCGAAAGAGGGGACATTACGGCTGGAATGGAATGGCGTCCCCAAGAAGGGCGTCCTAACCACCCCCTGCCCCCACCGTGGGACCTTGTTTGGAAATACAGACTCTGCAGACGACCAAGAGCGGGTGTCAGGGTGGGCCCGTGTGTGCGGTGTCCTTACACAGGGCGACCTGGACACGGAGATGCTCGGCGATCACGGAGGGTGTCCCCCAGCCAAACGTGAGAGTGAACGTCGCTCCGTCCTGCCTGACTCTTTGCGGCCCCACGGACCGTCCACTCCAGATCAGACCAGAATGTCCTTCCGCCAAGGACGCCCGCGAACCGCCGACAGCCGGGGAACCCGGGCGGGTCCTCCCTCCGGCCTCAGAGGGAACCGCCTGGCCGCTCCTGCGCGTCTGACTTCCGGCCTCCAGGCTTGGTGCTGTTGGAAACCCAGCCGCCTGCGGCGCTGGTTGCCTGCAGCGGGCACTCAGCACAGGGGCAGGTGACCGAGAACCCCTCTCCCGTCCAGGCGTCTGCACTGCAGCCTCCCGGGGCACCTCTCTGAGCGGGGGTCGGGGGTCTCCTTGCCAGCTCTCTTTAACACATACGTCTTTCCAAGGTGACCCCTCTCTGACCCCCTCTGCTTTCGGTCCCCTGTCGGCGTCTGGGTAGCCCCTCATTCCTAACAATTTTCTCAGTGTTCCCTGTATTTCTTGGTCTGAATTATGTTTTCCACTGTTCCCACATTCTAGTCACCATCATGAATACACCCAACCAAAATATTTCAATCCCATCCAGTTCAAAAGAAGTGAAAGTCACTCAGTCCTGTCCAACTCTTTGCAACCCCATGGACTATACGGTCCATGGAATTCTCCAGGCCAGAATACTGGAGGGGGTTGCCGTTCCCTTCTCCAGGGGATCTTCCCAACCCAGGGTTCGAACCAGGGTCTCCCGCATTGGAGGCAGATTCTTTACTGTCTGAGCCACAAGGGAAGCTCAAGATACTGAAGCCAATCCCTTCTCCAGGGGATCTCCCCGGCCCAGGAACAGAACCGGGGTTTCCCGCATTGCAGGCAGATTCTTTACCAGCTGAGCCACCAGGGAAGCCCCATCCAGCTCAAAGGCAATCACATAACCACATAATCAGAGAGCCCGGCCTCCAGGCGGAGGGCGGTGCCGGAGCGTCTCCACAGGGACTCTCAACACCCCTGTATTCGTGCCCGGAGCCGCTCTCCTCTGCAGCTCGACACATGGCGGGTCCCAGGCCAGCTGCCCTCCCTCATCGCTGCCTGGAGCTTGTCTTGGTCCTTCTCAGCTTCCTCAACAAGACAGAACAAAAACAAAATAAATTTTGAAATAATAAAAAGCCTTAGGAGAAGGTAGTTTACTGTGCAAAATTGAGAGTTATCTCTTTCCTCCTATTCATGGGTACTGAGTAAGCCTGTAAGAGAAAAATAATCCCTGACAGAGTAAAAAGGTGATCAGATGTTTTGATTTCAGAGTCACGGGAATAAGTCACACTGCCGCCCTCTGCTTTCGGAACTGCTGCCTTCCCAGGCAGGACTGACTGGACACATCCAGCCTTGCCACGTGCGGCAGTGCCATGGTGGCTAGTGTGGGATTCCAGGCAGCCCTGCTCCTTGTTCTCTGCCCACAGCAGCCAGGACTAGAGGCGTTTTGTCAGCATGAGGTTTACAAAGAGAAGAGAAAGTCTGCATAAAAAAGAAAACGCAGGGCTCCTCCGGGCTGGGGCTGGTCCTAGACGCACGGCCCCACCAGCCCTGACTTCGGCTCTGCGCAGGAGGCCAGTGCAGCAAACAGCTGTTGGCCCCACGAGGTGCCTGGAACTGTGCTGATGTTTGAAATAAAACGGTCAGAACAAACCAATCAAGTGGGACCTGGAGCCCATTCTCCAGGAGGCTGGGGGCTGCTGGCAGGTCAGTTCACAGTGGTCTCTGGCCAGGGGCACATCTGGGAAGGTGTTCTAGCAAAAGCAGGCCTTCACGTCACGAATCTGCAGGTGTCCAGGCTCCACAGAGGCTGCACAGGCAAGGGTGGGGCGCTGACCCCGTTTTGCTTGTTGAGTTTTTAAAAAATCCTTAAGCGGAGACTTTGCTTAAAATGTTGTAAATGTGCTATTTTCCTCAAACCTAATTTAATGTAATCATAACTATTTCACATTCATTTAAAACTTAAGCTGTTTAAATTTATATTGAACTTGTAGCTTATAGATTGATTTAAATTATCTATTTTTAATGCAAATACATGATTACATTTGAGCTGTGACTTTTAAAGACAATTTTGGTTTTCTGCAAATAGTTGCTACAGGTGATGTATTTATTTTAGATAATAAAGTATGGTTTAATTATTTGAAGGCTTTCATGTAATTGCCTTTAGTAAGTGTATAACTTCATTCATTATCCAAACCTTGTCATCAATATTTTAAAATTGAGAATATATTTCTTGTAGTAATTTTGGTTGAAAGACTAAAATAAATTATTTGCTTTTTTAAATGAGAAGAAAGGTTTTACATTAATATCTTACTCAATTAACATAACCAGATTTTAATCCATGCAACTCAGAGAGAGGTAGAGATGGTGAAGTACTGATTGAGGGCGGGAGGAGAAGGGGGCAACAGAGGATGAGATGGCTGGATGGCATCACCAACTCCACGGACATGAGTCAGAGTAAACTCCAGGAGTTGGTGATGGACAAGGAGGCCTGGCGTGCTGCAGTCCATGGGGTCACAAAGAGCCGGACATGACTGAGCGACTGAGCTGACACTACTGACATGCAAAGTCACATGCAAGGACTTGCTAAAATATGTTTTCCAGCTTTTTGTTTATTTCCATTGTAAATGTTCCCAGCACTAGGATTTCTACCAACTTTTAATTTTTTCAATTTAAAAAAGCTTGCTTTCTTTGTTTGGCTGCCTCGGGCCTCACTCGCATCCTGCAGGGTGTTCGTTTTGGTGTGTGGGCTCTAGCTGCGGCGCTCCGTGCTCAGTAGTCACAGCAGGCTGGCTTAGCTGCCCGCTGCCTGCGGGATCTTAGTTCCCCGACCAGGGATTGAACCTGCATCCCCTGCACTGCCAAGTGGATTCTTACCCACTGGACCACAGGGGAGTCCTCTGAGTTTTTAAATAGCTCCTTAGTCTACTGGCTCTGACCATGGGCAAGACTGTGCTAAGAGTCAGCCTGAATTTACTTCTCCATTTCATCAGCTGTGACTTAAACGTTTCTGTTCAGCCTCTCCCCCTTTCTTTCCTTCCTTCCATTCCCCTTCCTTCTCTCCCCACTCCTTCCCTTTCCCTGTCTTTCTTTCTTTGTACAGGATCTTCTTTTCTCTATGCGAGCTGCGTGCTGATGGAATGTCTGTGGTCCTGGATGTATAGTGTACGAGGTGTATGCACGTAGTCACAATAACTGCAGTGATGGTATTAATAATATGCTCTGATGATCAAAACAAGAGAGTTTAAGAAACTCTCCCCTGCCTACTGTGCACAGGGGCCTGATTGTCTGGATTGACATCTTATCCATTAAAATGATGAATGATTTAGACAGCAAAGACACTGTCATCGTCTCCAAAAGGCTACAGTTAAGATGTACAGGTTATCAGATTTTTTGAATGATGCCCTGAGTCCTGAAATTTGCTAAAAACTCTATAGGAACTCTTGTATTATCAAGACAGTTTTGAATCTATAGAACATTTTCTCTCATTATATCCTATTTAAAATTTATTTTCCCACATGCTACTCAAGTAGACACAAATTTCTTCCCTTACCACACCTTTCTCTAGATCTGTATCTATAAATATAAGGGAGGCTATCGTTCTTACGATCTGCAGGAACAGTCACATGCATTGCAGAGCTGTGTGGTTTCTAGTCGAGCCGTGCTGATACACAGTAGCTCATTCTGTCATTCTATTTGCACAACCTCTTCCTTTCAAAGTTACTGAAAGTACTTAATGTATCAGGGTTTTTTTTGAAAAACAAGATATCCCCATTTTACAGACAATAGCTAAGTATTATATTATTATGCTTACAGTTATTATATATTCAACAAAACCCATTTATTCAATCTCACCTGTACTATTAAATGCTCTTCTCCCACTTGCAAATATCATTAAAACAATGCTCAACTACTTATGTGTTTTGGCCCATACTGCATTCACAGGCTGTGCAGACCTGGTCTGTGTAAATACGAATTAGTTTGGTAAAGTTAGAGCTCGATAACGCACAACATATGACTTTGCTGAGTCCGTTTAATCGCCCATTCTTTACAGCAGAAGTGTGTGTGGGGGGCCTGCCCCCTGCGTCTGCCTGACTGCCTTCCAGGAGAGGCCCAGTGTGTCCTCGGGCAGTCGAACGGCCAGTCCAAAACTGGAAAATAAAACCAGTCAATTGGTCAGTCCTCTCTACCTGCAAGATTTGGATGATCCAGCTGAAGTTTTTCTTCTCCTGCTAGTTTAGTTTTTTCAAAAATCATCTAAATTGAACAGTTCAGTGAGTACTTTATAAACAATTAATTGCTCCTCAAATTTAAGTGATCTAAGCAGAGTCTTGAGCTTCCCTGGTGGCTCAGATGGTAAAAAGTCTGCCTGCCATGCAGGAGACCTGGGTTTGATCCCTGGATCGGGAAGATCCCCTGGAGGAGGGCATGGCAACCCACTCCAGTGTTCTTGCCTGGAGAGTCCCATGGACAGAGGAGCCTGGTGGGCTACAGTCCATGGAGTCACAAAGAGTCCCACGACAGAGCGACTAACACACCCACACACACATGGTCTGGACAGCTGGTCACCACACATGTGCTGGGGCCTGTGCTGTGTCCTGGGTCTCCCGAGTCCCACGGGACCTGCTCAGCATCCCTGGGGGTGCCGAGGAGCAGGCTGGGCCTGGGTCCTCCTGGACCTCGGAAGTGTCCTGTGCCAGGGACTGGTCTGAGCCCCTGCCTTGGCAACAAGCTCTCCCAGCATCCGTGCCTCTGGATGTGAGAGGCCCTGCCGCGTGAACCTCTGCGGCTAACTTTGCGCCAACTCTAAGGCAATGTGGGCGGCTGTTGCTGAACAAGGTCGTGATCAGACGTGCTCTGCTCAAAGTCGTTGCAACATTCATCTGTGCAGACAGACAGGGTGCATGCCCCATGGGAGGGCCCCAGGGGCAGAGCAGCCCAGGCGTCCCAGCTTCCAGCCCAGCTCCTGCTTCCTCTGAAGGACCCTCCCTGAGCCCCCAGGATGGGCCCCCACCGCCTGTCCCCCAGTAGTGCCCCTCAGGGTCACGCTCCCGCCTGTGCCATCAGGCTCACTGGCACAGTGAGGCCGGCGAGTCCAGCGCTGCAGTGCCAAGGTCTGCACACAGGCCATGCACACGGCAGGCCCCGAGAGTGACCCGTGCCCACCATCGATGTGTGACAACGTCTGCCGGGCAGGTGAGCCAGTGACACAATGCTCGTCAGGTAACTCTCAAAGGAAATGGGCGATAACGCCGTGGGGGTGGGGATGGAGACCGGTTTGTATAATCCTCACTGTTTGCCACCCAGGCCACCCCCACCAACTGAGGTCACAACCCTCCACTTTGTCCCTGCCTGAGTGGACACAGGCTTACCTGGCGAAGCACCATTTATTGAGAGGCTACTATTTCCTGGGCAGAGCACACACTCAGATCACGAAGCATTAATGCCCATCTGAGGTGGGTGTGATCATGAGAAGATGGACTCACCGGTGAAGACGTTAACTCAGGACATAGCTGCTGCATACCCGCAGACTCACCTTCAGTCCAAATCCCACATCCTTCCCCATCCTGCTGGACAAGGTCGGCAGAGATTAGATACAGCCAGATACCACCTCCACTCACATGGACGCGTCCTGTCACCGCCCAGGTGTGTCGCTGCTTCCTGGGGTGAAATGCAAGTGGCCCCAGTTCCTACAGGATAAACATCGCCCTTCAGTGCCATGTCTAACACAAAGAACAGAGCTCCCGCTTTTCCCTCTGTGTGGGCATTCATGGTAACTTCCTGCCCAAGTCCGGGCTCCCCCATGTGCCTAAATTTCCCCCTAGAGTTTGGATGACTGAAAAGCATGAGGTCTCTACATCCATTCCCAGGTTAGAAACATGTCCACCTGGGCTTCCTCCTGTTCTGTTGCTTAGAAATAAAAAGAGAAGTTGGCCTCTGCTTGGAATGTCTTTGAGCTGCCCTTGCCTGCTACTCTTCTGTCCGTAAGTGTTCCGTATCTGTGAGGTTCTGTGCACTGTGCGGTCCAGTTTTCCTTCTGTGAAGCCTGGGGTCAGTCTTTTCCAGGCTAAGACTCTCATCCCCGTGTCTTCGAGCACGTAGGACCATTGCTGCCACTAGATTCGGTCTCTACTTATCATTTCCGGGGTGCAGACAGAGAACAATGGCTGGGTGATCACTCTTGTCAGCCTCCCCCCACCATTGTCAAACCCAGCCTGACATTCCTCCGCACTCTCACAATATTTCCCCATTGGGAACATGCCTGACATTGCAATTTCTCAAAACTGCAGCTCTGCAGTGAATGCCTAATTCCTGAAACTGCAAAATCTAACAAAAGCTGATTTTTTCCACTGATTTGACTGGCTGACTATTTCGAGGCTTTGCATGTGATGCCCTGCTGTTCTTCACAAACAGCATCTTTAATGCCCCACACGGTCGTTCTGAAGGGGCTGCGGGCAATTAAGTCCTTGCCGCGGCGGCCTGCGGACGCTCAGAATTGCTCTCAGTGTCCGGCGTTTCTGCTATAGATGCATTTCCCCCAGAGGTTGTGTTGAGCAACTTGGGACCAGGAATCGGGTCCTGCTCTGAGCCGGGAGCCCATTCACCCTGAGTCCCGCGTTACCCAGGACGGCTGTGCAAACACGTCAGCTTCTCTGGCCGGGAGTTATTTGCTTGTGGTGGTTTTAACACGGCTTTTCTCTCTCCCTCTCTTCTCGGGTTGGTGTTTTCACATTTAAAGATGAAAAGCCAATTTAGAAGAAAATATGGCAGTTCTGTTTTGTTTTCACTATCAAAATAGATGATCTTTTTCTATCTTTGGATATATCAGTAAGTAGTCTGGGTTCCTGATCTATTTTTCATAGTTGGAAGCGCTCTTAGCGCTGTAACCGCAGCGCGAACCCCTGACAAGTGAGGAGCACAGTCCGTCCTCCTCTTTCCTTCTCCCTGATCCCCACCCGCCCCCCACCCGTCACCGCAAACTCCAGTTTTCCCGACTTTTCAGATGAGCCTCGCGGATCTCACTCCCTGGGTTTACACTCCGAGGGTTTACAACCCAGATCAGCGCTCCATTCCAGCCACAAACAGCCTGAATATATTCCAAGCATGCCCCCCTCCGTGCTGTTGCGCGCGCGCGCACACACACACACACACCATGGTTTGCAGGAACCCAGGCCCGTTGGCCCTCGGGTAAAAAACCGAGAGGCCGGCCGGCCGACCGAGGGCTGGGTCGTTGGTTGTGGTTTCTTCTGGAAACAGAACTGCCCGGGCAGGACGGAGCCTTGCGGGCTTGCCCCCAGCGAGCGGAGACAGACGCTCCGGTTACGGAGAAGGATGCTGAAGGACTAGCCCTCGCGCGGGCCTCGGCGCGCGCGGCCGCCTGCGGGCCCCCGGGTCCCCCTGCCGCCTCCGCGCGCGGCCCGGCCTCCCCGCCCCCAACTTGTTGCGGCCGAGCGCGAAGACCGCCCGTTCCGCCCGCTGATTGTAAAAGGGTTTGACTCGCCGCTGACCCCGGGTCAGGACTTTCTCTCCGCTAATCCCGTTCTCTTTAAACACAAAACACTCTGCCCTCTTCCCTCGCAACAGTCGTCTTAATCCCCCCGCGGCTGACACTCCGCGCGGCCCCGCCCGCGCCGAGCCAGCAGAGACGCGGCGGAGGGGACGGGGCACCGGCCCTCGGGGCACCTGCCGACCCGACCCGGATCCCGGGGAGCGGCCCGGGCCCGGCCGCGGGGGAGGCGGGACGGGCGCGTGGAGACAAAGGCGAGGAGGCCTGGAGCGCGGAGAAGGAGCGCGGAGGAGCCGGAGCCCGAGGGGAGGTAGAGGAGAGGGAGGGGCGGAGAGAGGCCTCGGGACGCGGAGGGGCGCCGCGGCTGCGGGGGCGGAGAGAGCCCGGAGAGGCGGGGGCGGGAGGTCGCCCGCAGCGGAGGGCGACGTCCGGGAGCCGGGGGCCCGGCCGCCCCCGCCCGGAGGGCACCGGGCCCCGCGCGCCGCCCGCCGCCGACACTGCCGGGTTCCCGGGGGCGCGCAGCTGGAGAGGAAGGGTGGGGGTGAGGGGCGAGGGCGGAGGGAGGGGAGCTCCGTGCCCCCCGCGGGGCCTCGCCTTCGGGCTGGGGTGGGCGGACCCCGAGCTGTGGGCGAGGGTGAGGGGTCCTAAGTCCCCTCCTGCCGAGCTCGGCCTCCGCGCGGTCCCCTCGCCGCCCCGACCCTGGGGGGCTGGGGGGCTGGGGGGCGGGGGCCAGGGCCCACCTCCCTCGGCTCCTCGCTCCGGGAGGCCCGCGCCCCCCATCCTTCCCTTCCCTCCCGGCCGGGCCTTTCAATCCCGCCAAACAGCCACGCTGGAAAAAGAGCCGCGCCAAGGCCAAGTCTGCTTTTCACTTGAAGTTTCCAAGGAATCAAACCTATTATTACGTTCAGCCGCCGATGTTTCTGGAGCCTCTGCCCCGAGGGCCGGGCTGCAGAAGTGGGGTGGGGGGTGGCGCGGGCCGTGGGTGCGGTTTCCCGAATTAACTGGATTTTTTCGAAGAAGAAATCCGCGTAGCCCAGTCTTTGTTGGGAAAGTGAAGACGCGTGTTGATCTGCTCCTAAAGGCAGGACTTGACCAGACCCACCAGTCCCGCGTCTGCAGATCGCGCGCTCTGCCCGCTACCAGTTTGGAAATCATTTCACCAGCTACGGTGGGCTTCTCTGACGGGGGAGGGGGGAGGAGGAGGAGGGCCAAAGTCTCAGCCACGACAACGGAAGAGCCCCGTGAGGTTAAAAAAAAAAAAAAAGGTGGGGGTGGGGTGTACAGAAACGAGGGGAAAATGTCTCCAGCAAACAAACCCTTCTAGCCTGGGCCGGGAGAAGCCGGCGGTGCGCACGGGCCGCTTCCTGAGCTCGCGGGTCCTCTAGGCACGAAGTTGTGCAAACTTTGCACAAGACCATCAGAGTCCTGTCGGCAGTCTCCACACGGTTTTCACAGAAACTGGAGTAAGCCACAGAAGGACCCCCACCCCCGAGTGCCATCTGGACGTGGACGAGGCCGTGGCAGTACCATGATGGCCACGCCGTGTTCGTGAACAGGGCCAGGGCGCCTTGGCAGGAGAGCAGTTCGCGGTTGAATACGGTGCTCCCGGGCCTTGTGAAATATTCTCCCCACGATCTGAAGTCGAAGAAACACTGCTGGAGAGATAAGACCTCAATCCTGAAACACGCATCCTGGCTAATTTCTACTCCCCCTGTCCCACGTTGTTTTAAAATGGAATCATTAAAGAATTATTTGCTTTCTCCTCGTTGTTCAACAAAACAGAATTGCTGAATTTCAGGAATTCCTGTTTTCAGATCTTCCGGGGGTTTTTAACAACGTGGCTCGGGCCACCTGGCAGTCACTGTCTCTGCTGGCTTGGTATGAGGCCCACAGGGGGAAATGCCACACTAAAGTCCACCTTCCAGGAGATGGGCTAAACTTTTTGTGGTCAGAAACATTTCCAATGTATCCCACATTACTAACAATGTTGTGTCCGATAGTCCAGCAAAGATACAAATGTGTTTATATGTGAACACAGCCCCAGGTCTGTCTGCCCCCTTAGCAGGTGCAGGGAGATGTTGCAAAAAAGCCAGGCGAAGTCCACTGAACTCTGGACATTTCAGAGCAGATGAGGCCTGCGCCTTCCACCGCTTGGGGAGTCCACAGAGCATCACAGAATTTCTCAAAGTGTCTCCCAGAGGAGACTGTGTGTGGCATTTATTTTCAGATTGTCTCACTATCTAAGATGCTGTTCTGCCCAGCAGTCCCTATGTATCCAAACACATCAAATTGCTAAAGCAAAAAAAAAAAAAAAAAAGAGAGAGAGAGAGAAAAGAAAAAAGAGGGAGACTTTATTATCTTGTTAGAAAGAAGCAACTGCTGTAGCTCTTGAAATTTCTGCAATCACCTTAAGGAATGAGTGGTTGAAGCAAAATTATCAAAGTGACTCCAAAAAAATTACACATGTCAATTGTCAGGTGAGCATTTTACTTAAAGCTATTCTCTAGCGCAGGCTGACCGTGGTTCTCATTAACCTGCTAGCTCAGGCCCACGTTTGGATGGACAGTCTATGCTCATTCCAGGACCAGAAAAAAAAAATGTTGAGAAAAATATGAGGGGCTGATGAAATCAATGTATTTCGATCTGACCAAAGGCTTTGTTCTTTTCAAAAATATAATTTTCATCTTTATGCTGTGACTAATGTCAAAACGTATTTGCTACAGTATAACTTTCAAATGCAATATTTAATGCTGTCAGATTACTTGAAGACAAAGTTTTACAGAAAACTTTAAAATCCAGAAAAAACTGCAATGTACCAATAAACACCTAGAAAAAATATAATTAAAAAAATTAAAGCATCAAACAACCGCAGATCTCATCAGGAATAATAAACACCGCATTTTGCATTCACATCGGTTAGCAACTTGCATCCCAATTCACTCGGGGCATCCGGGAGTGGTCGGTTTTGTGTGTGAAAACCCAACAAAACTATTTTGTCCTTTTCCAAGGAGAAATATACCAGAGGGAGGGGCTGAGGACAGACAGGGGAGTCGGTTGCAGTACATTTTGGTGCAGAGAGTGCGTTTCCTTGAGCCCAATTCAGAAAATTCCACTTGCTGTCTCATTAACTGCAGGGGAATTGGGGCCCCCGGCGCCCCCACCGTGTCTTTGTCGTCCGTCCTTGCCCTGGTCCCGCCACTGGGGTCTTTTCTCCTCCCTTCTTTGGACCAAACTGCGCACAGGTCCCGGGCCAGCAGAAAGAGGCCCGAAAGGAGGAATCGCAAAGCCCGCGGCATCTGCCTGCAGTTAAAAACTACGCACCCAAGGCCGGACTATAAAACTATTTTTTTTGGCAATTATTTCTCGTTCCGTAATGACAGTGTGAAGTCTACAAAATAATCTATCGATTTTTACTCCCCTCCGTTCCTCTTTAATGCAACTCCAAGGACACCGTGCCCTCTCCCCCGGGCTTCCCTCAGTTTCATTTCATGCTGATAATTTTTCTTTCTCTTTCGTCAGATTAACTAATTGTATCTTGAGCTCATAAAGCATGATTATAAATTCAGCACGTTTCAAATTTATAGGGAAAAACGGACTTCTCGCTCTTAAATTTATTGACTCAAAGCTCGATGCAAATTTTTTTTAGGGTGGGGGATTCTTTTTTTCGTATTTAGAAGAAAGGCTTTAAGGAAACTATGTACATAATCTGAATCCCCCTCCCCACACCGCGACGCCGCAAATAAAAATTCCACAACGCATTTACATGAAATAATACAAAACAAACCAAAAAAAATGAAAATGCTCAGATACAGAAAGTTTTACAAAACCCAGAATAACGCTGCCGCCCGAAAGGGGTGGGTGGGGGGAAATCTCTTTGTATAAATTAACAAACCGACACCCCCAAAGCCGTAACGACTACCAAAACTTGTGTTTGGCGTTGTTTCCCTACACAGCTAACAGATGAGACCCACTCCCCGCGCCGCCAGCACCCGACGCCCTCAGGAGCGATGCGGGATGAAAGCGGGAGCACGGTGGGGTAGAAAAGTTGGGAGTCGTCTCGTGCTTGGTTCGGTTTCTGTGTCCCCTCGAGCAAAGAAGACGCTTTCTGCCTCCTCCGCGGATGGATGATAAATACTGTACAAAAAGTCTCAAGAAAACACCGGAGTTCAGTCTCCGACGCGCAACCGTCCCGCCGAGCGGTCCCCAGGAGCTTGCGGTCGGGGGGCTGGGCGGCGCCGGGCATGCAGCGCCAGTGTCTTCCTTTTCGGGAGAACGTGGACAGGTCTGCGCGGAGGCCGGCCGGCCGCGGGGTGCCCGCGCCCCTAGATGTGCGTCAGGGGCACCGTGCCGTTGGCGCCCGCGCCCGCGCCCTGGTAGTGCGGCGGCAGCGAGTGCAGCCGGCTCTGCGCCGCCGCCGGGTCGCCGCCCTCGCCGGCCGGCAAGTACATGCTGATCATCTCGCGCAGGTCCCCGGGGCACGGCGCCCGCGAGTGCGCCGCGGCCGGCGGGCTGCCGCTCGGCTCCGACTTGACGAGCGAGCCCAGCGCGCCCAGGGCGCCCGACGACGCGGCCGCCGCTGCCGCCGCCGCCGCCACGGCTGAGTTCTGGTGCGCGCCGCCCGCGGCGCCGTAGGGGAGGCCGCCGTAGCCCGAGGGCGAGGCGCTCATGTAGCCCTGCGAGTTGGAGATCGGGCTGTACTGCAGCGCGCCCATGTCGTAGCGGTGCATGGGCTGCGGGTTGTGCGGGTGCGCGTGCGGGTGGTGCGCGTGCGGGTGCGCGGGGTGCGCGTGCGGGTGCGCGCCGCCCGCGCCCGGGTGCTGCCCGTAGGCCAGCTGCGCCTCCTGCATCATGGCCGCGGCGGCCGCCGCCGCCGCCACCGAGCCGGGGTAGGCGCCGTTGGCCCATCCGTTGACGTGCGCGTAGCCGCCTCCCGCCGCGCCTCCCGGGCTCTCGAGCCGCTGGCCCACGGCCGCCGCGCCCACGCCCACGGCCACGGCCGCGCCGCCGCCCGCACCGGCCGCCAGCAGCCCGCCGGCCAGCGAGTACTTGTCCTTCTTGAGCAGCGTCTTGGTCTTGCGCCGCGGCCGGTACTTGTAATCCGGGTGCTCCTTCATGTGCAGCGCGCGCAGCCGCTTGGCCTCGTCGATGAACGGCCGCTTCTCGGCCTCGGACATGACCTTCCACTCGGCGCCCAGGCGCTTGCTGATCTCCGAGTTGTGCATCTTGGGGTTCTCCTGGGCCATCTTGCGCCGCTGACCGCGGGACCACACCATGAAGGCATTCATGGGCCGCTTGACTCGGTCCTGGTTGGCCTTGGAGCCCCCGCCGCCGCCGCCGCCGCCGCCCCCGCCCGCCCCGGCCGGGCCCGACAGGTTCGTGGGCGCCTGGGCGCCGCCGGGCGAATGCAGGTCGGTCTCCATCATCATGCTGTACATCGGGGCGGCTCGCGGGTTCACCGGCGCCGCGCGGAGAGGGCCTGGCGCATAGAAGGCCGGGGAGGGGGATGGAGAGGGGCTCAGACGGAGCGAGGCGCGGGCGGGGGCGTGAGGTCCCGGCGGAGAGAAGAGTGCGGAGAGGTGGAGGCGACAACGACACAAAAGAGGCAAGGACACACGCACTCAGCGCCGGTCCGGCTCACGGGTGGAAAGTTTCTCTGAAGCGCCAACCACTTGCCGAAG
Source organism: Bos grunniens (assembly GCF_055505025.1). Classification (NCBI taxonomy): domain Eukaryota; kingdom Metazoa; phylum Chordata; class Mammalia; order Artiodactyla; family Bovidae; genus Bos; species Bos grunniens. The sequence continues at coordinate 92,366,055 of NC_141176.1, read as the reverse complement.
AGGCCGAGGGCCGGGGTCGCCGTCGTCGCAGCCGGGTCGCCCTCGGCGGCGCGGTGCCAACAGGTGCAGGCGCGGCCAAGTTGCAGCTCCACTTTCCGGGGCGCAGCGGTGCGCGGGGCCCGGCTCGGGGCTCGCCGCCGCCGCCGCCGCGCAGCTCCTTCCTCCCGCGCTCGGTCCTCCGCGGCCTCCAACTCCGGGGCTGCAACTTCTAGCAGGGCGGCGCGCCGCGTGCGCTGGGCATGTGCCGGTCCCAGGTGCCCAGGGGGAGCGAGTCGCCGAGGGGAGCGGGAGGGGGGGCGCGGGGGTGGGGGGCGATCACGGTGCAGCCGGGGAGGGGGGCCGGGGGCCGCGGAGGGAGCGCAGGCGCGCGGAGAGGGCCTGAGAGCGGGGCGGCCGAGCCCGGGACGCGCTGCCTGCTGCCTGCCCGGGGCCGTGCGCTCGGAGCGGAGGCGCACGCGGGGCCGGCGGCGCGCGGGGCCCAGCAGCCATACGCCGGGCCCGGGCTGCCATTAAATGAGCGCGCCGCGGCCAATGGGAGCCGGCGGCGGCGGTGATTTGCATGGCGCGCTGGCGAGTGACGTGGGGAGGGGGGTAGGGGCGCCGGGCGCGGGCGGCGGAGCGGGAGGAGCGGAGGGAGGCGGAGGAGCAGGGGAGGAGGGAAGCGGGAGGAGGGAGGCGGCCGGGAGGGGGTCCGCGCCACGCCGCTTCCCGAGCGCTCGTGGCGGCGGCGGCGGCGGCGGCGAACCCCGGGCTCGCCCTCCTCGCCTCTCCCCGCCCTCGCGCTCCGAACGATTAACGAGCGGGTTAAAAGCGAAGATGAAGAACGACTCCTGCGGGGCGAGGGGCGGGGGCCGGCAGCCCCGAGCCACGTTTAAAAGAGCGCCGAGGAGACGCGGCCCCTCCGCTCCCCCGCCAGCCGACTCTGCGCCTGCTGGGAAGGGGGAAGTTGGAGGCCGGGGCGGGATGCTCGCCCCCTGCTCGGCCCGGGGGCCGGAAGGCTGGGCGCGCCCTCGGGAGCAGGGGAGACCTGCCGAGGCACGCAGCTGGAACGCCCCCTTTCCCCCGCCCCGCGGGCGCGCCCGCGAGGCCTGGACCGCTCCGTCCCCCTCCCAAGGCGCACGCTTCGCCGCTGGCGGGCTGAAGTTCTCAGCCCCTTTCCGTAGGGAAGGCCTCCGCGGTCCAGGCCACGAGGATCCCGAGACGCTCGAGCGTTTGCGTCGGGCTCCGCTCCACGGCTGCTCTTAGCATTAGCCCTGAAGTCTTATTTTGGACGGGGTCGCGGGGTGGGTAATGAGTCTAGGGGTTGTCATCACGTGCTCTTCTCGGTTCGGCTTCCTCCCAAAATGGCATTTCTAGGAAGGTTGAAAGCAACAACCTAGTGACTCAACGACGGTTGAAAAAGTTGGTTGGAATCGCAAACGAAGGATCTAGCCCACGCTCTTCTGGAGCCGTTTGCTTAAGAACTGCGAAAACTTCGTGAACGGAGGGCGGGGGGCACCTGAACCCGAATTGTAAAGGTGGGGCCTCGGGACTAGGAGGCGGATGCCCTTTTCCTGCTTTACGCAAACCAGACGCCTGTTTCCTGGAACGACGAAGGCACAGGCCTGCGGGTGTAACTGTTGAACCCCGAAGTGTTCTCAGTACCGGGAAGCACAGGCCCGTTCTCAAACACCAGTGCGCTCACGCTGTGGGTGCAACCCCAAGGGTCTGAAAATGGCCCAAAGGCTTGCGGAAAATCCCTAGAGTCCTCGGGGAGGAACGGGGCGTCTCTGTGCGCTGTGGAGGGTGGTGCTTAGGAGATGGCTGGTGGATAAAGTGGTGCCCAACCAAAGCGCCCAACTGACCATCTTGTGACAAAAATAAGCATATAATGATGATCGTTACAAGACGAGTTAAGAAGGCTGTTCAAGTATGTCGGGCAGCGAACACACGACGCCTCTTCCCTACCCCCACCCCTTAAAAAAATTCTGAGCTTGTGAATTTCCTGACCCTGTTGCTTGTCCCGGCTACAGGAATAATGCTTTCTTTCCTCTCAATTACTGTGATTATTACCGTTGCTTTTATTATTATTATTTCAGGATTGTTGCAGTATGCAGTGCGAGAGCAAATTGGCCTCTGCCGATCTAACTGCTTTCATTTCAGGCCATTCAGCATTTAATAGTGAACTCATCAAATAATATATAATTATATTATAAAGGAAACATCATTTCATATTTATTTTTCACTAAATATCTAGGTTATAAACTTGGTTTTCAACTGCCTTCTTATTTCACCAATCGAGTTTGTTAAACCTTTTGATTTGTTTCATGCACTACCTGCAAATACCACTTCCATTGTGAATGAACAAAAAAAGAACAGGAATATTGCTGAAGAAACTATAGATCTGTTTCTCCTTTGATAACTTAGGAGGCAATGGGTGTGCGGTGTGATCCCGTGTGTTATGGAAAGTCAGCAAGACTGAAATAAAGGAAATGGTTTACAAATTATAAACTATATTATCCACTTAGCAGTTGAAAGATTTCTTTCCTATGCTTTTCAATTTAAATTTTAAACTAAATAGCCTAAGACCCCCTGAAAACGCTTTGTGTGAACCAGGCTTGGCACCTTATTTTTCCATATCAATGGAGCAATTTATTTTATAAACACCCTGCACTCCACTGTGCATTGCAGGAATGCTTTATGCTTTGGGGAACTTGGATAGCTGACTCTGAAATGGTCTGATTTCTTTCCACCACTGTCTTGAAAATTGTTTCCAAATACAAAGTTACCCTTGTTTTCCAGAGCAACTGAATAGGGGGTAAACGGTTTAGCCCTCTGTTAGAGCACGCTGGTGTTCAGCATCCCGGGCGCTCTCCACGAGCCCTTTTCAGTGATGAGGTGGTCCCTGGGCCCAAGCTGGTGCGCGCGCTGTGGGTGCTCACATGCACAAGCATTAAACCCGAGCTGCAGGTGTAACTTGTTGCCAAGTGATGGATGATTGGCAGCCGCCGCCTGTGCCAGTTAGGCAGTGGCAGGGCACTGCTTGCCAGGACTCCCAGTGCCTTCCTCCCTGGCATGGAGACTGAGGAGCTTCACATGAATCCCTGCCAGTGACGGCTTCTCCCAGCCTCAGCGTCTCCCCCCCTGTGACCTTCACTCCCTGTTACTCCTGAAGAAGCCAGAAATGGCCCAAAACAGTTGGGGAAACGCCTCCTCTCCCTGAGTCTATGTTCCTCCCTCCCGACCCCCACCAGGTTGGCAGGGCCCCTCTCCAAGGCGAGGCGTTGCAGAATATGAAGACAGCCTACACTGGTTCCAAGTAGCATCCGAGCCCAGACACCCAGCGATGGGGTCGCTCACTGTTGATCGGCCACATTGCTCTCTTGGCAACTCAGAAACTTGTTAGTGCCTGTTCTTTCAGAGCGCCAAAGAGATCAGCTTAGAAACGTGGATACGCAGAGACGCTTGCTGTCCTTTTATTTAACTTTTGGGTCAATCCTCAAAGAGAATTCAGATCCAAGCCATCATTAGAGGAAATGACATACACACACCTGTGCGTATGTGTACATACAAGTGCACATAGATAATACATGCCTGTGTATAAACATGTATACACAGACTATATGCATGTGTCCACATACATGTGTATACACATATGCATACACAGAGAATGTGCATATGTTTACATATGTGTGTGCACACATAAAATACATGTATGCACACAGGACATATACATATATGCATTCATGTACACACTGGTGCACACAGAACATATTCACACCTGTATGTGCATGTATATACCAAAGAATATATGTATCAATATACATACAGGTGTGTACCCAAAGAATATATGCATATATATTCAAGTCCTGTGTTTAGGCGGTTATACAAGAGCCCTTGACTCTCCAGTAACTTGTGTTCTGGACTTTAACACCAGGAGCTCACGCTGCGTGTTCCAAGTGATTCAGACTTGGTGTTGGCTGTCTCCCCTTGCTGAGGCTGTGCTCAGGAGAAGGCTGGACAGCAGCCTGGCCCCAGCAGTCTGTCAATGAAAGCCTGCTCTCAGGCACTCAGAGATGACCTTCTGTTCCAGCGCCCATCTCAAGCTCCAAGGAGCAGAGACGGACAGGTTAGGAGTTTCCGAGGACAATCAAAGGGCCCTCTGGGAACGCGAATAAGAGGAATGTTCTCCAAGGCCTTGGCGCAGACGGCCGTCCTGATGACACTCTCCGGAGGCGGTGCCCAGACCTCGGCCTGCGGCCTTGCCTAACTCAGCCCAGCCACTTCCTGAGGCCCCCGAGACCGAGGCCGCGGGTAAGCGCCTCCACAGACCGCCCAGGGCGCAGCCCAACGGACCGAGACCAAAGTTTTAACAAGCAAATCACGACGGAGCCGCCAATTCCTTGGCTGGGCATATAGGAAATAAAGTAATCTGAGAAGAGAGAGGAAGAGAAGGCGGAAAGAAGGCGCCGGAGGGAAAAGGAAAGAAGACAATTCAGTCGCAAGGCCTCCGAGGTCATCTCGGCCAACAGGAGGCGCAGACGGAGAGGAGGCTGAGGCCCGCGCGTGTGGGAGGGGACCGCGGCGCTGGGCGGGCGGGAGGGGACCTCGCGGGGAGGCGGGGGGAGCCGCCGGCTGCGCGCCCGGACCCCGACGCCGGCCCCGCGCGCGTCAGCCTGTACCCAGCCGCCGCGCGGGCCGCGGTCGCCGTCTGCTGGCCGCAACCGCCCTCGCCGCCCGGGCGGAGCTCGGGGGCCTCTGGCCGGCGCTCTCCAGCCACCAGCGGGTCCCAGGGCTCGGCGCGCGCACTCGGGGCTTTGAGCGCGGGTGACGAGCTGGGGGCCTTGGGGGCGCTCGTCTCTCCTGGTTCCCGGGCGCTCGCGTACCCACTCTGCGTCGTGACCAGGCTACCTTGGTCCCACTGTTACCAAAGCCAAGGGGCCAAAGTAACATGAAAGTTTTTTCTTGATGGTGGCGAGTTTTTGTCTTAAAGGGGAAAATAAAAGTCGTGGGAAAGCGGGAAGAGAGGAAGCAGAGGGAAAGAGAACCGCTGCCAAGTCGGAACTTCAAGTGGCCTCGATCCTTACAGAGCAGGAGGTCTGGCAGCCGCTCGCCGCGGGCAAGGCCATCTTCTTCTCCTTCAACGAGAAGAGTGGGGTTTGGGGGTGCTGTTTCAGGAGCGTCTGCTGGACAAAGGAAGTGAAGCCCATCCCCTCGAAGTCAAGCAGGACTCTCCAGCACCGGCGCGGAGATGCGTGAATTCCCGGCGACGATCAAACCGCTCTGCGTGTGAGCGCGCGCGCGCGTTGTTTGTGCCTCCAGCGCTCTGGGTGAAAGCGTTTGGAGAATCTCTGGGAGCTTTCGAGTAGGGGCTCACCCTGTGAGCAGTACTCACACATATAATTCAAATTTCACAGCTGACCTGCTCTGAAAACCTCAATCAGCTTCTAATTGAAGGGAAAACAAAATATTGCTTCCCTACAGCAGAGCTAACGATTTAATCATTATATCAGACATTATAGCTTTTAATTAGGCTAATGCTGATACTGTATGGAAAGAGATAATTCACACAGTTCTTGATGAATTCTGTAATTGGGTTAACGGCGGAGCAGTTGGGGGAGAGCCGTCAATATTCAAGCCGCGTCTGTAGCCACCAGGTTTATGAATGAACAAGAGAAGACAAGAGAGGAAAACACTGCGACCCGAGGGGAGCCTCGCGCCCTCCGCCCGGGAGCTGCGGGCGCCCTGGAGGGCGGGCGGCCGCGGGGTGCCGGCGCCCAGGCCTCGCCGCCAGCGCGCCTCCTCCTGCCGCTCCGCCGCCCGGCCCTCCTTTTGCGGGAAACTTCCCGAGGAGAATCTCAACCAGACCTATCTCCTGCCCCGTCCGCCGGGGCGCTGGGTCTCTTCAAGGGTGCCCATCCGCCCAAACCAATTGGGTTGGAGGGCTGGGCGGCGCGCGCCTTCAGCGCGCAGTTCTATTGAGTGGACTTTGAAGGCAGGGGCCTCGCGGGCTGCCAGCCCTACCCGCCGCGGCGGGGCGCAGGGCCACTCGCCCAGGGCAACCAGTCGCCGGTCCCTGAGGCTGCAGGTGGGGTGAGAGGGCGCAGGGCCAGGCGCCAGTGGGCGCGGCAGGCGGCCAGCATTCTCTGTCCCCACCGATGATGCAGGGCTGGGCGGGAAAGCGGTTGGAGCAGGGACCCCAACTAGTGCCCGAAAAGCCTCGCTAAGCCGCTGCCCGACCCCGGGGTGGCAGAGAAGATGCCCAAGCTAGGCCACGTCCCTTCCTCGACCGTCCCTGAAGCCCCGACACGGAGCGGGAAGGAGCAAGCCTGTGGACTCGGCTGCAGGAATCGACTGGGCGAGGGGACGTCCCCAACCCCCGCCGCATCCTGCCCGGCCCTCCCGGGCCTGGGCTCAGTGTCGCTTTGGGGTCCCCGGGAATGCCGCTCCGCGGGCTGTCCAGTCTCTCCGTCCCGGGGCAGAATCGGCCGAGAGCTGAGGCAGGGCAGGCAGAGCCCTCCCTTTGCCGCCCAGATTTCCAGGATCTGCAGAAGTTGTGCTCAAGGCGGCGAATCCGCAGGACTGACTCGACGATGCCTGAACAGAGGGTTCGGGAGCCTCTAAAATCTGGATGGAAGTTTTAGCAAGCCACCTGAGCCTCGCCTTCTGCAGTGTGAACCCAGATGGTTTCAGGGTGTGATTTTTATGTACTTTTTCTATTTCTGCGACACCCCCACCCTAGTTTTTTCTTACTCCTTGGCTTAACTGCGCCAGTGCAATATCCTCCTTCAAGATAAATATACTGTATTGTGATTCATCCTTGTCTTATTTTGTCAGTAATTACCACAAAATTAAATGGGTCACTGCGAAAGTTTCATTTATACAACCCTCGGTAATTAACAGTTTGAATACACCTTTTTACGTTGTACAGAAGTTGTAATTTTCTGGCGCGTGTAGTCTTTTATTGGTAAAGAATGCTTGTGTTCGGAGTGGTAATAAGAATACAAGGCTGGCGTCTGAACAGGGGGTGTGCTTGGTTCCTCTCGAAGCTCCTGGAAAGACTCAGCAAAGATGAAACTTTGCTGAATGGGGGGAGCTTCCTAAGTGTTTCCCATTAAAATCTGCAGAAACAAAGGCCTGAGAATACAGTACTATCTGCTTTTTAAGCTAACTTCTAAAGCTAAAATCCTTGGCAGAAACTGATCCAGCGTGTGCTGTTCAACCGAGGAGCCCCATCCAAGCGCCTGGGGTGGGGGTTGCGGCACAGGGTTTGATACAGGAGGTTGCCCTCGGGTTCATTCTGAAGAGATCAAAAATAGTGTTTCTGGGCCATGCAGCCCCCGGTCAAGTCCAGGCCGGCCAGGGACCAGGGGTGTGCAGGCAAGAGGCTGGGTTATGAGTAGACACAGCCTTGCCTCTTATTCTCTCTCATTAGCCCCCAAATAGAGAAGGCGTCACTCACAGAAGGAGACAGTCATACGGAATTTCTATATGAAAAGAAATAAAGTGAAATCAGAGATGCTTCTTGGTTCAGGCCGGCCCTGTTATTGCAAATTAGATTAGCTACATGGGCTTCAATATAAACATGACACGGAGTTCAGCGGAGTGAAAGGCCCATCCACTCCAATCTCTCCTTTCATCGCAGCATCTCACATAAATTACATCTTGTCCTTTAATACACTTTTCAATGAGATTAAAACATCACTTTGACACAATTTCAAGCCCTTTCAGTTGCTTACTTCAGAAAACAGCAAACAGAGAAGTGGGTCCAGCAGAGTCTTGAGGCAGCGGGGTTGGGAGAAGGCAGCGCTCGGCCCTGTGCTGGAACTGAGAACCACCCCCCCCCCCCAATTCAGGGCCATCTCCTTACCTCCCCCACACAGAGCCAGCCGCCCTGCAAGGGGGGCTAGATCTCCCTCCTGCGGGTGGGTGGACGCCTGGGGGACGTCAGGGGCATGGGTCTTTGTGGAGGACACATCTGCATTATTCTTTCTTAGGTATTTGTTGGGGGAGGCAGGGGAGATGGGGAAGGTCTCCAGGGACCTCCCCCAACTCAGGACACTACCCACCTTCTGGATTAGGCAGTCTGAAAGTAAGATGGAGGGAGATTTAGCATGAGAGAGAGGAGAGAAAGGAAGAAAAAGACAGAGAGGGAGAGAGAGCAAGCACCCTATTAGTGTCAGGGCTAAATATCTGAACCCCAGATCTGAGTGAGGAAAGAGCAGGTGATCATAGAGGGTTGTCTAGGAAGCTGGCTAGTGGGGTGGGCACCTCTCCCTTTATGGACCGACTGCTCCTGGACTGGACCCTGGGGGCTCCAAAAGGACCAAGTCCCCCCCCCCCCCTCAAGCGGCAGGGGAGGGGTGCTCAGGTTTCCGGGTAGGAACTTGGCATTTTCTTAGGTTTCATCTGAAGGGTGTTGAGCACTCATAATACAGGCTCATTTTCTCCGGAAGGAGATCCTGCTTACCACCAGCCTTTTTCCCGGGGTTGAGCAGAGAGGCCGCACTTGGGGCACAGCCTGCAGCATCCCCCAGGCCTCCTTCTACTTGTGCGGGGGAGACCGGGTCCCCCAAGTCTTAGCAGCCGCAGGTTCCTTGGAGAGACGCCCCTCCTTCAGATCCCAATCCTGCCCGCTCTCTCCAGCTGCTGCTTCCCGCGCCAGGCCTGGCCGTCTGCCTTACCCTCTTCGGTGACAACGGGGACCCGAATTCAAGGCCACCTGGGGGTTTGCTGTCGTCCTCAAGAAGCAAGTGTGGCGCCCCCCCCCCCCCCCCCCCCCCCCCGACACACACACAGTGCTAAGGCCAGCCGCCCGGCCCGCGGCGCCCCGTCGATGGGAGGCGCTGGGGAGGAAGCCTAGGAGCGCCTCAGGGAGGTGGGCTGGGCGCGGATTCCCTCGGCGCGGGTGCCGGCTTAGCCTGTGGTTCGCAGCCACAGTTGGGCGAGTCGGGGGAATCTGGCCGGCGCGGGGCGTTCCCCGCTCTGCCTCGGCGAAGCCCACCTGCCAGGCCGGAGCCGAGGACAGAACCCCTCCCTCCTGGACCTCAGCATAGGGCAGAGCCCTCCCGCCTCCCGCCCCCTCCTGGCCGCCTGGGCGGCGCTGCCTCGGGGGCTGGAGGTCTCTGCGCCCGCCGGGTGCCGTGCAGCCCCCGCGCCCGCCTTCACAGAGGGGCGTCCAGAGCGCCCGGCCCAGCGCTCCGGGAAATCGATGCGGCAAAGCGGGCTTTTAATGGGTTAATTGACCGGCGGCCGCTATCATGTTCAAACACCCGTTTCTTGCCTGGAGAGGCGGCCAGCCCCGTCTTATCCCCGGTCGATGGCGGCCGCCCCGGCCCCTCCCGGCCACGGGTTTCCAGCACCAGCCACCGTCAAAAATCCATTTCACCTTTGAAACTTCGCCACCTTGCCACCTTTCTTCTCAGCGGGCGGCTAAAGCAGGGGAATAGGAGGCGTAGGAGGGCGACCCGCGCGCAGGAGGGGTGACTCCCGGCTGCGCGCACGGAGGACCGAGGCCGCCGCGCGCGGAGCGGGGAAGCCGATTTCGCTGGAGGAGGGACTGCGAGCCAAGGGGGTGGGCGCCCTCGCTGAAGGGGATCCCTGAGGTCTAGGGCTGCCCGCCCGGCACGCGTGACTTTAGGGCACCCCAAAGCCCGTCTTGGGGCGCGCTGCTCTAGCTCGCTGGACCGAGGCATCGGCCGCGCGCGGGGCTGCAGGCCAGGCGCCGGGTCCAGGGGCGCTCGCCGCGCGTCCAGGGGTCCCTGCTCATGGATTTTGAGTGTGCGTGCGTGCGGCAGTATTAACAGAGTCAAGACCGTCGGTCAGTCAAACTTAAATTGATTCTTTGCCCAAAACACTTCTCACTAAATGGCACACGCTCAACATGTTAATTTTTAAAAGGCAATTTCGACCCACGGCTTTCGTTTTCGGCGCTGCAGGAGCGCACGGCCGAGAGCCGGAGCCGGGAGCCCTGGCCTCGGCGGGCGGGGGCGCGCGGGCAGGAGGAAAAGCGGAGCCTGCGGACGCGAACCTCCCCTCCCCCCAAAAACCGACTGGGTCGACCTCCCCCTCTGCCCTCAAAGGGCGACCCGACTGAGACAGAGTCTCGGTCCCCTGGGTGGCGGCCAATCCGGAAAGCCGAGGAGGAAGGAGGAGTGGGCGCACAGATAAGAAAATGACAAATGTGGCCGGCGCGCGGGTCCAGTCCCCCCGCGGCGGTCAGCGCAGCTCCCCACCTGTTCTCAGCCGGGGCGGGAGCTTCGGGGACGCCCTACCCTCCCCCCTCTCCCCCGCCAAGGTCGCTTAGGGACCCTCGCCCTCGCCCGGAGCCCCTCCCGCCCCCTTCCTCGGCTCGGGGCGGGCGGAAGACCCCACGCAAGTTGGAGACACACTTACAGTTAGTTCCTTCGCCGGCTCCAGCGGGTCCCGGGAGCGGGTCCGCCTCGGCGGCGCCCAGGCGCTCGGCCCGGGTTGCCTTCCCGGCCCGGCGCCGCGCGCCGCTGCCCGGGGACCCCAGCCCGGCGGGCTCCAGCGGCGCCGCACGGCGGGCGCGGGCGCCACGCGCACGCACACTCACACGCGCACACTCACGCGCAGCCCGCTCGCACACTCGCTGCACACGCACACGCCGCTGCTCGCCTCGCGCGCCCTCCCGGACACGCACGCTGCCGGCGAGGGAGACGAGAAAATGAAATTTATTACTGATGGAAAAGACTTTTAAAGACAATTTCCAGTTATTGTTTCCCTCTGGAAAAAGGGGGATCCCTCCACATAATGAAACGCCTTTTGTGCGGCGCCGAACAATACCAAACAAGTATTCTAATAAATAGCCACTTTTTTGTTCCTACTCGACAGTGAATAGAATCGAGCAGTTGGTTCGCGAGCAGCTGCGACGCCGTTTGGAGCGGGGAGGTGGAGCCGAGTCGCCGTGCTCCCGGCGCCGCGCCCCAGCCCGCGCCCCGCGCCCCCCTTCGCTCCGCGGATCGGTCGTCGCCCCCACCCCCAGCTCCGGCCCGGCCCGGCCCCAGAGATCGGGCCCGATAAAGCTGTCCCGGCCTGAAAAAGCCCCCTTCTCTCCGGCACTCCCCCCCCCCCCCCATAAACTAGATTTCCGCCTGGAACTGCTCCCCAGGTCCTTCCCGACCTCTGCGCGGAGGGTGTCCGCCCGCACCAGCAGTCCCCAGTCACCTGCGCCGGCTCCCGGGATCTGGGCGCCGCCCCCTCGCTCCCTGCCGAGTCCTCGCTGCGCGAGGGGACCGAGCTTCAGCTTTGTTCTCTCGCCCAAGGGCTACCTTGGCCTTGCTTTTATTTTATTTTTGTTTTGTTTTGCTCTGCTACGGGCTTTTAACTCCCTCACCCCTCTGCCAAACGACTCGGCAGCTGCGGAAGCAGAGCCTGTACCTAAGGTTCACTGTGGCGGACACTGAACTCTCCAGGTAGGAAGTGGCTGCGGTCGGAGGCCGCCTTCCAGGAGCGCACGGCCGATGGGGCCTCCAGGGCTCCCGCCCTCCTGCGCCTGGACTGCCGCTGCTGGTGGAGGCCCCGGCCTCCCTTCTGAGGCCCCAGACGCCCACCCCTCGGGACCAGAGGAGGAAGCCTTCGGAGAAGGCCCCCTGGCTGGAGCCGCCTCTCCAGTCTCTCTCCTCTCTCTCTAGAACTGTGGCTCTAGCACCCTTTGATCCTCTCTGGAAACGTCTCACAAGCAAAGCAACTGCCTGAAAATGATCACCGCCCCCCTCCTCGCCATTTTCCAAAAGGACTTACGACCCCTCCCAGCAGAAGAAAGGATATTTACTAACATTTTTAAAAGCCTGCAAGCACCGCACATTTGAACATCTTAAGTGGCTGTCAGTCCACCAGTCTTCCAGGGTTTAAGGCAGGTTTACTTATCTGTTTATCTTGGACAATTTTTTCCCCCATTGCTCACAGCTGCAGTTTTCAGGAGGTCCTTGTCTGTCCGGCTCTAATTGTGGAGACAAAACCCCACATGACTTTACTCAATGGACCTTAATCTAAAGAAATACTCTGCCATTTGCAAATTATTTCTTAATTGGACCAAGCTATTTAGAGGTGTGGGGAGAGGAGTTTGTGTTCTAGAAATAACCAAACGGCTCAGATGTTACCTAGGAGCCTTTACCCTGGAAAGGCACGTTGGTGCAACTGTCAAATGCAAAGTGAAACCCTGCTTTACTTGGGGATTCTTATTATTCTTGCAGTCTACTTTTGAGAAACTGTATTCCCTTGGAGTTTAAGGCAATTTAGTTCTGTCTTCCGAGATGTCGGTCACAATAGGAGGAGAGACTTTGGTTTTTAAAAAATCAAACATTTTTTAAAAACCGGGTTTGCTCAGGAATCTTGGTGGTGGTGGGAAAGGAGGGGGGTTGAAATTGGCCTGATTCCAGCAGACACCCTGAATGCTTTTTCCTTTTGGAGGAAAATGGAAACATTTTGGAATACAGATTTAAAACTTTGACTTATATTTTACATGTTAAATCACTGAAAGATTGGGTACAACACTGCATAAAGCTTCAAAACCTGCAAATATTTGAGTGGTTTTGTAAGCCAGCAGCTGCCAGTCATCTGGCTTTGACAGGCTGCCACAATTTTGTCACTTAATAGTGGGTGTTAGGCTAAGTGCAAAACACTCTGGCAAACAGATGTCAAATCCATATCTCATATCAATGGGGGTTGTGAAGTGGATTTTTAACCCACATCAAGGGCTGGAGCGCCCCGGACACCAGAGCTGGGAAAGTCCTGGATGGACCCTGGGCACTGGCAACCCTGGAATTCAGTAAAGCGGGAGACGGTCCTCTCCTACCCAGGCAGGGAGGAGCAGAGGGGATGTCCGGCGCCCGAGGGAGGACCCGCGAGCTCCCCTCCCTCCCGCCTCCACCCAAGGCCCCCTCCTCCCACGCGGTGGCAGCTTGGCAGATCCCTGCGCAAGGAGGGGCAGCGAGCCCCGAGGGGCTCCTCCCCAGGCGCCCAGGCCTCTACCCACGGAAGTCAAGGCCTCTGGCAGCCAGCCTTGCCGGTGGCCTCCGGGAAATAGCGACCCAGGAAAATACTCGCTGTCGCTGCGGAACCAGCCGGCACCGCCGAGGTCGCCCATCTGTTCACGGCCATATCGGACCGCAGCGAGGCCCAGAGCCAGAGCAGAGGGCCGCGGGGCTAGCCAATTCTTTCTCACCACCCCAAGTCGGGGTGTCTGGGTGGGGGCCGGCTGTCCCTCATAGTTGGGGACCAGGGATGAGGCCAAAGATGCTCTGTGCCCCCCGGAGGCAGTAGGACAGGGGAGGGGAGCAGAAGAGCATTTCCTTTGTTCTGGCGCCCCAGAGGCAGGCCTGGGACCCCCCCACCACCACCTCAAGCAGCCTCCCCTCCCCAAGTCTGGACAGCCCCTGGAATCCCAAGAGACCCCAGCTCAACCCCTTTCTCTCTGTCAGCTTCCTGATTCGCGTCTCCCTATCCTGAGCACAGGTGGGCCCTGCACACTTCTCTCCGGAGACTGGTGCAAGGGAAGGATGACTCTGCAGGAAGAGGCTTGCTCAGAGCCTCCTTGAAATGCCTTCCCAAAGTTTCGCCTCTTGGTGCCACCTAACTTGTCCACCAAATGCAAATGTTGCCAAGGTCACATCCATCACCGAATGTTACAAGGCAAGGCGGGAGTCACCACAGATGATTACTTGTTAGATTTTTATACCACGGATTGCAATTGACTTGCTGCTTCACCCACCTCTCTCCTTCCTTTTGTACAACCATCGTGCAAACTCCTCAGTTTTAGAACTTATTCTTGAAGCTGGAAGGTCAAAATAGAAGACTTTGATTATACTACAAAGCGTGATGAAAAGCAAATGTCAGTATGAAGATTAAGAAATTTCTCAGGGCTTCCCTTGAAAGACAGTGACTTTTCTGCCTCATAGATTCCCTCAGGATAGGCATTTCAGAAAATGTATCTTCGTATGGTGACAGATGGCAATGAGGCTTATCACGGTCATCACTTGGAAATGTGTAAAAATATCAAATCACTATGCTGTGCAACAGGAACTCACACAGCACGGTAGGTCAATTACACTCAAAACAACCCACCGATAGACTCACAGAAGGCGAGGTCAGCGCTGTGGTTAACAGAGGATCGGGGAATCGGACGAAGCTGTCAAAAGGCACAGACTTCCGGTTCTAAGATAAACAAGCACAATAATTTGTGATTTATTGTTGTTGCTTAATCGCTAAGGCATGTCCTACTCTTTGCGACCCCATGAACTGCAGCACACCAGGCTTCCCAGTCCTCTATCTCTCAGAGTTTGCTCAAACTCGTGTCCATTGAGTCGGTGATGCCATCCAGCCATCTCATCCTCTATCGTCCCCCTCACTTCCTGCCTTCAATCTTTCTCAGCTTCAGAGTCTTTTCCCATGAGTCAGTCCTTCGCATCAGGTGGCCCAAGTATTGGAGCTTCAGCTTCAGTATTAGTCCTTCCAATGAATATTCAGGGTTGATTTCCTTCAGGATGGACTGGTTTGATCTCCTTGCCGTCCAAGGGACTCTCAAGAGTCTCCTCCAGCACCACAGTTGGGAAGCATCAGTTCTTTAGTGCTCAGCCTTCTTTCTTCCAACTCTCACATCCGTATGTGACTACTGGAAAAACCATAGCGTTTACTATACAGACCTTTGTTGGCAAAGTGCTGTCTCTGCTTTTTAATGTGCTGTCTAGCTTTGTCATAACTGAATTATAATCACATCTTTAATAAGTGATTGATATCAGCAGCACCACTGCATGTTATATATAAAGGCTGTCGATAGTAAATCCTGAGTTCTCGTCACAAGGAAAAATAGTCTTTCCCGCTTCTTTAATGTTGTATCTCTATGAGGTGGTGTTGATCCTCCATGAAGGGTGTAAGTTGGTGCCGCAGCGCTGTGTGCCAATCACATCTCAACAAAACTAGGAAAAAAAGTCTAGGTTATTTAGGCCACTATCTACTCTATAATAAGCCGAGACCAAAACACTAACTTTGATTTGCTTTACTGTAACATCAGCCTGGGACACATTCATATCTTCTGTGAATACACACACCACTGCTTCGTGCTTGAAATAAGGGCTTCACTTGTTTCTCATATTCTCATTGATGGGATGGAAAAAAAATTTAATGCCCCACCCTTGTCCTCTTAAAATATACAGAACAAATGTTTTACTGGGATGGCAGTTTTAGGACAACTGAAGCTTTCTGTGTCCATTGATTTTTAATTAGATTTTAATGGAGAACCAGATGTGTTAACTTTTTAAGAGCCCCTTCCCCAGGTCTATGCTGCTGCTGCTGCTGCTAAGTTGCTTCAGTCGTGTCCGACTCTGTGCGACCCCATAGACGGCAGCCCACTAGGCTCCTCCGTCTCTGGGATTCTCCAGGCAAGAATACTGGAGTGGGTTGCCATTTTCTTCTCCAATGCAGGAAAGTGAAAAGTGAAAGTGAAGTCGCTCAGTCATGTCCGACTCTTCTCGACCCCATGGACTGCAGCCTACCAGGCTCCTCCATCCATGGGATTTTCCAGGCAAGAGTACTGGAGTGGGGTGCCATTGCCTTCTCCACCCCAGGTCGAGGACTGATTAATTCTAAATATACAAAAATGAATTTTTGACCAGAGAGTTCACAATTTTCACAACCTACCCGCAAAAATAGTTGTTTAAGTACAACTATTTCAAATGAGAATCACTTAAGGCCTCTAGAACATTCCAGTGTGAGGGCCCATCCCAGGCCAGCTGATCCAATCTCTTGAGAAACTTACCAGCATTTTTAAAAGTGCCCCAAAGTGTTTCTGATTGGACTTGAGAGACTCCCTCGCTTTACCTAGTACTTTTAAGGGATAACTTGAAGCGCACCTGGAAACCGTATTGCCTCGAACTTACAGTGATTTACTTTCCAGTTTTATGGAAGCATTATGATGTCAAAGTTTGCGGCAGCCCACGTGGACACGGCTGTGCAGATTCCCATGTGCTGACACGGAGCACGCATGCTTGCGGGTGTGACCCATTTATATGTGACATGCCGTGACTGAGCAGCTCACTTCCACTCCACGGGGCCCTGGCTGGTCTCTGGGAAAGGCAGGGGCTGGGCAGGCTTGCCTCAGCGCAAGGATACCTGGCTTTGAGCCCTAAGGTCAGACTCGGCAGGAAGCAGGTCCCTAGGGAACAGACCCTTCAGGTCTAAGGGATGTGCTAAATGTGCAGGAAGCGCAGGCGAAGGAGCGCCTTCAGGGGAGGGGCTGTGCCGTGCAGACTGTGCGTCCTTCGGAGGCGCCAGCCTGGAGAAGGTCGGTGAGACGGGGACCCTGGGGGCGGGGAGGCCGTGATGATGCGGACCGAGGCGGGGAGCGGGAGGAGGGCTTCATCCGAGACAATTTCCCGTGGGGACTCCAGGAGGTGATGCGCCTTTCCGACAGCACAGTTAGCGGTGGTCTCCATGCTGTTAGATTCGCCTGCTCAGGACCATCCTTTACCTTCTAGCTACCCATTCTTTGTTAAAGGTAACTTTCAGAGTATTCTTTTTCTATGCCTTTTTTTTTTTTAAATCTAAGGATTTAAACTGAACTAACTGTTGAGCCATAAAGTAACGCATTTTGGCTGATTTGTCAAATGTCTGTAGTCACGCTGAATGGGGCATAAGCGTCTCCTGTCCTCTCCTGAGAGTCAACAGGGGCGTACCCTGAAGCCCAGGTCGCTGAGCAGGAAGACAGCTGGAACATCAGCATATTCTCTGCAGCAGAGCTGGTGAAGGCCATCTTTCATTTTGTTCCTGTCCTTCACCACGGAAGCACAGCTGTGGTTACTGGAAGACTTCACCAAAGGGTTGAATGGTTTTGGTGAAGAACTTGAGTAATTGTTCTCGAAAGGAGGGGCTGGGGTGGGAGAGAGGTGGCCTGGGAGTGTGGGTTGAGTGGACGCCAACTATTACAAGTAGGATGGATGGGCCACGTGACCCTACTACAGAGATGGGAACGCTGTTCAGTCTGCTGGGATAAACCATGAGGGAAAAGAACACAAAAAAGAATGCAACAGTATATCACTCTGCTGTACAGCAGAAATTGACACACCATTGTAGATCAACTATGTGGCAATAAAAAATAAATTAGAAAAAAAAAGGAGGAGCGGCTTGCTGGTGTGTCTCTGTGTACACACCTGTGAATACAGAACTTTCTCTCTGTGAATATACACTCACAGGGACAGAACAGAGGACCTCCTCAGTAATTCATTCATAATCTAAACAGTTTACCTTTGAAAAGCGATGTAAGTTTGTAAAATCTCGAATATTTGTGGTTGACCTGCTTTCTGATGCTGCGCACACAGGAGCCTGCAAGAGGCCTGGCCTTGGAGTCGGGAGATGCGCTCACGCCTGGGAGGGGCTGGGCACAGCGGGTGCGCAGATGTGTGTCCATGATGGAGCAATTGGGATGGGGCCATCAGTGCGGAGCCCGGCTCCCCTGCAGCTCCGAGCTGTGTGGCTCCGCGCAGGTTTTGGGCTTCTCCAGCCCTGGCCCCTCGTCTGTGGAGTGGAGACGTCAGCGCCCACTTTCAGGATCGCTGTGACAACTGCAGTGGCTGATGCTGACTTCCCTGGACAGAGAGAGCGAGGGCCAGCGGAGCCATGGCTGCTTCCCCTGTGAAAACGCCACTGGTCTGACCAGTGCAGCGCCCGAGGGCATCACCATCTCCAAGACACAAGCATCCATTTCAAGAACCCGGACTCTGGCCACCTTGACATCTCGGTGTTTGCCTCTGAAAACCCGAGATGACCGCTCCACCCCTGTAATCCGTGACAACGGGGAGCTGCCACGTGCCTTCCTGTGATCAAATCCGCTTCTCCAGGAAACAGCGACCAGATCTTAACTTCTTTCTCCCTCCACGTTGCTGTTTAGCTGCTAAGTCGTGCAACTCTTTGCGACCCCATGGACTGTGGCCCTCCAGGCTCACGGCTTATTTACTGACTGGACCCAGTGGACACCCAGGGAGGCCCCTCTTTCATGAACTGTAGGTTTTGGAGGTCTCACTCCTTCCTGTTTCAGAACTTCACGCAGTCATTAGGCGTACCTGTGCCGCTGCCCTGCAACGCCCCGGGCACGGAGCTGGTCCCACGGGTGTGGCCGAGCTCTCGTCCCTGGAGTGTGACTTCCCTCCTGCCCTGTGGGAGCACGTTTGCAGGTCTGAGCAGACCTGGGTCGCTCTTGTGGGACAGACCCCCGTCCCCCGTCCCCTCCCTTTCACGGCGCGCTCTTCTTAAAGCTTTGTTTTGAGTCGGGTGGGGTTGTTTTCATGTTCGTTTCTGGTGATGTATTTCTTTTCCTCCTTTCCTTTTAGGTCTGTGCTCACTCAGTGAAGGCGAGGACTCCGTGGAAGAAAATGCTGGAGGATTTTTCACTGGCTTTGAGTCTACGTGATGCCAAAGTCTCTGTGAACAATTCTGCCTAAATTTCAATGAGATTGTTGCTGTGCCTCCGATGCAGGCAAACCCCCGGTTCTGCTGTGGCTCCACCACTTCCCTTCACCAGGACCTCGACTTTTCAAGCTTCACAGTGAGCAGCACTGATGCTTTGTGAGTCTAGAATGGAATATTTTGCCACAGTTTAAACCTCTAGGGATTAAGTGTCTGACCTGAGAAGTGGGTGCAATGCGCTTGCCTCGCAGGCCTGTGAGAGTCCAGAGAGGAATTCGAAGCTTCTGCAGATGTGAGCGCCTTCGGTAAGGGTGCGCTTCTCCGCCTGCCCCGTGTCGGGGGCAGGACGGGGGCAGGCGAGGGGCTAAAGCGACCATCCTTTGAGAGGAATGAATGCTTGCCATGTGAATTTTGCAGCTCTGGCAGAGGACTGAGTATTAGGAACTCAAAGAGTGATTTCATAAAGAAAAAAAAAGTGTAGTTTATACCAAAATGGAATAAACCCCCTTTTGAGTAACAACAATCTGCATAAATGCTTTAAGAAAGCCTATAATTATGATAAAAATGTTGCTCAAAGTTAAAATTATGAAGCAATCAAGATTTATAAACAGTCTCTCATCGACTTTTAATCATTCTTTCTTTTTTATATACAAACTGTGCACAATATATGGTTGCAATATATCACACTATACATTTCACTTAGCTGAGTGTCATGCATGTGAGGTGACATTGGAGAACTAGGTTACACGTGTACACGATTATGGGCCGTAACTTCCTACATCACACGCGCGCGTGCACACACACACACACACACAGAGTTATGCATCTTTTTGGCTAGTATCTTATGCAGAAAAGATTCGTGCTTTTACTGTATCAGAGTATCTTTAAAATTTTAATTAACACAGCTCCTCCTGCAACAGTTTGAAAAAAAATATGACTTGCATGAGTATTAATTTATTTCTGCCCCAAAGAAACTATTTTAATAACAGGATGATTGAACCCAAAACTAACCAGATTGACCAATATTTGTCAATCACTGTCAAACACTGAGCAAAAATTGCCTAATTTGAGTGGATGGTTACCAAGCAAATTTGGTGATCATGTGAACGGCTGTGATCATATGAGGCTGTAGACACTGTGTTTGAAAGCTTCTCTTCGATGACTTAAAAATGTTTTCGCTTCAGTTGAAGTATGAGACAGAAGAGTAACCTTGATCGCAATAGGCGTTTAGTAGTGGCATCTTATGTCAGGCCTCCAGAGAAGATTCTGGAAACATTTCCAGTAATTATATAAGTGACTTCCCTGGGTGCCCTCCTACTCTTCTTGGTATTTGTAACTCCTAATATCTACGGCCTCTTTGTCTTAACACTTAAGCTCCAGAAAACTATTCTGATGCCTCTAATTCTACTGTTTTCCCTTCTTCGGTTCTTGCTTCAGCTAACTAAACCTGTGGAAGTACAGAGAACCAACAGGCAACATTTAAAAGGGCTTTTTAGGTGGGATTTTGTTGTCTGAGGGCTTCCCAGGGGGCGCTAGTGGTAAGGAACCTGCCTGCCAACGTAGGAGACGCAGGAGACGCGGCTCAACCCCTGTGAGCGTTTGGAAGGGAAGGACTAACTACTGAGCTTTACCAGCTCAGCAAATACTGACCTACAGCACACTGGGTCTTCTGAGACGAACATCCTCAGCTGAGAGTCCATCCTTTCCAAGATACATTCGTTCTTGTTAGACGTGGCATGGCCACAGGTTGGGACCAGCGGGCGCCATTGCCATCTACCCTTAGGGCTCCCGGTGGTGCTAGTGCTAAAGAACCCACCTGTCAATGCAGGAGACATAGAGACTCAGGTTGGATCCCTGGGTCGGGAAGATCCCCTGGAGGAGGGCATGGTAACCCACTCCAGTATTCTTGCCTGGAGAGTCCCACGGACAGAGGAGCCTGGCGGGCTGCAAAGCCTGGGACATGACTGAGCGTGCACACAATGACCTCCATGTGACAAGACAGTTCTAAGAGTGATCGCACACTTCCCGGGCACCCAGCTCTCTGACAACGTGATCTCACACGAAGCCCTGCCTGCTGTCCCACGCCCTTGGGTTGCTGTCCCCAGACACCAAGGCCCTGGGTGACTTCTGTTCCTGCCCCAGGGACCTCCTCCCACAGTCTTTTCTTGGTTCTAATCTGTTCTATTATCTCATATTTCTTCCCTCAAACTTTAGTTTGCCTACACGTCACTCAGGTGACTTGCTTGAAGATGCCTTCTTTCTCAGTCTAAATTAAGGCAGGTGTTATATTTCAAAATATACACCACCTACCACACCTTAAGTAGCAGATTTATTTCTGTGGTTATTTGTTTAATATCTATGTTTTCCTATAGACTATAAACTTCATGAGGACAAAGATCATGTCATCTGTTCACCCTGTGTTTCTAATGCCTCCAACATTGTAGACACTCAAGAAACATTTGCTGGATAGGTAAAAATAAACAAAAACAGCCAGTTGTCTATGATGGGGAAGCCATCCTGGGTTGTTCTTCAGCCCCAGTCAACTGTAAAACCTGACAAAAAATACACGGCAGTTGTTTTCCAGCAACAGGTAACAGGTTTCATAAGGTCAAGATCTCCAGCAGAAGGAAGCTTGTGAGGTCAGCCCCATGGCCTGCCTCCCTTCCTGGGAGCAATTTCCTGGCCACAGTCCAGTGGTCGGGGACCCAAGAGAGCCCAGTGGTTTCTCTGAGTCAGGAAACCAGAACTCAGAGTTCTGGGTGCCTGGAGCAGCTGCAGTCTGCAGAACAGTAGAGAAGAGAGTGCCGTGCGGCCGGAGGGCCCTGGGTGTCCTGCGGGGGCCCCAGGACGGTGTGGCTGAGGGCCCGGCTGTGCACACACAGGGCAAGACTAACCCAGGCTTATCAGGTAGAAGCGGGGAAGGGACGGGGAGCCAAATAGCAACCAGAGCTGAGCAGACCCTGTGGGGGAAGGGGGCTCATCAATGCCAGATCAACGCCTGCACATCCAGACAAGACCCCAGAGGATGGCCTCAGGGTGAGGCTCCAGTGCTTGGGCCCGATTTGCTAATGAACCTAATGCCAAGCTCTGGGCAGATTCACAGAGGAAGCAAAAAGTTGGGCCAAGTTAGAGGAACTTGGGGAAACTCTGGACTCCCACACGTGACCAGCAGGGCAGGGAAGCGAGTCCGTGGTGGCCATCCAGCGACTGGTCACGGGCCGATGTAGAAGAGAGGAAGGAAGCAGAACTCGGTCTCTCTGACATGTCTTTCGCACTCTCTGTATAGGTCTGCAGTCTGCGACTGTGATTATTTGCCACAAACAACTGCCCCTGGAGCCCTCCTCACGGGAGCTCAGGGCCTGCATCGTGGCCGTGCGCAGCCCGCTCGTCTCCACAGGCCTTCGATCCCGAGGCTGTCTTCTTTGAACCAGTTTGTGTCCTGGTCACTCATCATAATCTCGCCTTTGAAATACTCTCGGCCCCCTGCCCCTATTCTCGCTCCACTAACTATCCGGCCAAACCACACTCTCAGTTAAGGTGGGCCCTTCACACTGCGTGCCTTCAACTGAACAGTTGAATAGGGTTGCAAATAAAAAGACTCACTAGACATGGTGGGAAATAGGAAAATGAAGTCTATAGTCAAGAGAAAAAGCAGTTCATAGAAACCAACCCTGGGATGACCCAGATGTTGCCCTCAGCAAAGATTTCATAAACATGTTCAAACAATTGAAGGAAAATATAGTATTAACAAGTGAACAGATTGAGAATCTCAGTGAAGATTTTGAAATTATAAAGAAGAGTCAAATGGAAATTATGAACTTAAAAGTATAGTAACTGCAGAGAACAATTCATAAGACAGGCTCCCAGCAGGCAGGAAATATCAGAAGAAAGAGTAATTAATTCAAAGATATCAACAGAAATTATCCAACCTGAGGAGCAGAGAGAGAAAAATTAAAGAGAAAGTCAACAGAGCCTCAGGGACCTGAAGACATTATCAGATGGTCTGACCTCTAATGTAACTGGAGGTCAGAAGGAGTAACAAGCGAGGTGCTCAGTCACCCAGTTGTGTCCGACTCTTTGGGACCCCATGGAGCCGGTCAGGCTCCTCTGTCCCTGGGATTCTCCAGGCAAGAATCCTGCAGTGGATTGCCATGCCCTCCTCCAGCGGATCTTCCCAACCCAGGAACTGAACGCAGGTCTCCCGCATTGCAGGCGAATTCTTTACCATCTGAATCACCAGGGAAGCCCAGCAAGCAATACTGAGGTGTAAGCTTTTTTTTTTTTTTTTGAGGAAATAATAGCCAGATATCTGACCAATTTGGTGAAAAACATGACCTACAGACCTAGGAAGTTCATCAAACTCTCAGGAAGATAAATATAAAAACAAGCATACAGAGGCACGCTTTAGTTAAACTGCTGAAAATAAAGAAAAAGAGAAACTCTTCAACTCGGCTGGAGAAAAAGGACATGTGCGCAGGATCACACATTCATTCCTCATGAAATACAGTGAAGGGCAGAAAATGAAGGGAAGGCATCTTTAAAATGATGAAAGAAAAGCCCCCCAAACACCATCAGCCCCCAGTCATTCCATATGAAGCAAAAATATCCTGCAAAAGAAGCTTGTAAAAAGACATTTTCACATCATTGAAAGCTGATAGTATTTACAACCAACAGATTTGCACTATAAAAAGCACTAAAAGACATTCTTCAGAGTGAAAGGACATGACCTCGGTGGAAACTAACATCTACAGGAGGAAATGAAGAGCCAGAGACCTGTGAAATGTTTTATTTTTTTCTCCTAATTTAGTTAGAAGATAGCTAAGTGTTTAAAAAGCAAGTCTGCCGCTTCAGAATGAGTATGGAGTTAACAGATCCATAGAGAAGGCAATGGCACCCCACTCCAGTACTCTTGCCTGGAAAATCCCAGGGGCGGAGGAGCCTGGTAGGCTGCAGTCCATGGGGTCACTAAGAGTCGGACACGACTGAGCAACTAACTTCACTTTCACTTTTCACTTTCATGCATTTCAATGGCAACCCACTCCAGTGTTCTTGCCTGGAGAATCCCAGGGACAGGGGAGCCTGGTGGCTGCCGTCTGTGGGGTTGCACAGAGTCGGACACGACTGACGTGACTTAGCAGCAGCAGCATGGAGGTTGAATCCATATCTTTGGCTTCACTAGTTCCAAGAAGCTGAATGTCTGCTTCCAGATAAAGCAAGCAAGAAAAAGAGAAAGCCACACAACACAATGTTGAAAATAATAATGCTTGATTACAAAGAGAACCGAAGTATTGGGAGTTGGTGAATTTTCAGGATAGTTTGCCCACAGTGAGTTTTTAAGACCTCTTACCTACTAGGCTGTGTTGAGGAACGGTTGCGTCCTTTTAAGATACAATGTCTTCCACCCGCATTATGTTAGCTTGTTCATCTGCCTGTTTATCTGATGGCCTCAAGAGTCCTTGCTTCATTAGAGACAGGGGACAGGATGTCGAGTGAAGAATCTGGCTCATTTTTACAAACCCTGCTTTGTTTGCAACATAAATTCAGTAATCTTTCATATTGCTACCCAAGGGCATTTGGGATAATTTCTCCTTGCAAGAGGTTCATGGGGAGACATTAAAATTGAATAGTTACTTGACTCTGGATCTCTGAGTTTATTTATATAATGATAAATAAAGATGCTTCCTTTTGAGATGAAGAACTAATTCCTGTCTTCACTCCCTCCTTCCTCACTCTCTACAGCCTCCTTCATCTCCTCCTCCTCCTTCTCCCGCCTCTTTTTTCTTTCTTTCCCTCTCCTCATCCTCCGTCTGTCTTTCTTTTCTTTCGTCTCTTTCTCATTGGATACTGACTGTGCATTTTTTTTCTGTGATAGAGAACGATTTTCTGTGTTTAGTTATGAGTTCTCTACATTGGGTGAATTACATTCTTTAATAAGGAGAGCATATTGAATTACATTCATTGAGCTTAGTATTTGGAAAAAAGAAAAATTTTTTATCGATTAGGATAAATATAGTACTGTCTGTGAGGACATACAGTTTTCATTCTTTTCCTATTTATTTTCTTTGCCACTTGACAGAGAGACACAGGTTTGTTTTACTGTCTTTATAAATTTGAAGGTATCACACACACACACACACACACACACCCCTCCCTGTCCTCTGATGACATATATACTTACCCAGGTTTTATCTTTGAGGTTCCATGGGATGTTCTCTAAAAAACTATTGAAGCTCTGCTCATCAATAAAAAAAATCTGAAAAAGTGTGTTTCCCATGCCAGCTTATAGTAATTTTGTAATGTTAGAAAATAATTTTAAAACAGCAGGGCTAAGCAAAAATTTTTGCCGTATGTAATTTTGTAGACAAATTTACTTATACTTGAAAATAACTAGACTATTCTTGAAATTTTTATTGATAGAATTACTGGATTTTTCTCATATCTTCTATATGTGATTCAAAAGCTACCTTTCTGAACTCTGCATCTTGAAATGAAACACCCGCTGACCCCAGCAGGGGCATCACTGGGAGCTCGTTACAAGTGCAGCATCTCGGATCCCATCCCAGACCTCCTGAAGCAGGATGCGCATTTGCAAAGGACCCTTCAAAAGGAAGGGCCACGGGTTTCAGATTGTGTACAGGTTGACGTTTACTAGAAGAGTTTCATGGGATAAAATAGCGTCAAGTACTTTGAGGTGATCTCATGCAGTCACCTGATGTGAAGAGCCAACTCACCAGAAAAGACCCTGATGCTGGGAAAGATTGAAGGCAAAAGGAGAAGAGGGCAGCAGAGGATGAGACGCTAGCGTCCCTGAATCAATGGATAGAAGTCTGAGCAGACTCCAGAAGATAGTGAAGGACAGGGGAGCCCAGCCCGCTGCATTCCACGCGGTCGCAGAGAGTTGGCCATGACTTATCGACTGAACAACGGCAATGACAGTGTGCACTCGTCCTCAAAACAGAAGTGAACATGGATTTTTAATGATTATTTTTGATACTCTTCTGGAGCTTGTTTTATATGCAGTGTGCTGCACAAAAAATTGCATTGTACTGCATTTTAAAACAATGATTAAAGTGTATTATAATTCGTCTAAGACAACTCAGGAGTTATTTTGGGGTTAGATTATTTCAAATCTTAGTTGAGCATCTAAGTACTTAATTATTTAATATCTAGTTACTTATCTTTGTACTTACTAAAATATAAACTAGCTTTCATGATTTAAAAACTGTGAACTTGTTTTCCACCTTACATGCTTCCTACAATATGTGTACATCTGTGTTATAATTCCTCCGTCATCTAGACACTGAGAGAAGGAAAAGGAGCTTTGCAGTGAAGTACATACCCACGAAATGCCACTATAAAGTTGGGAAGCAGAGACCTGGGGGTTACACTAAAGCCCAGGGACAATCAGCCTCTAAATTAATTCTACCTCTCTTCTTTCTGGGTTTCTTAAGCCATTATTTACAAGCTGTCAGACTTTACGGTTGAATTGATTTGTATACAATATGCAGCGGAAGCATATTTTATCCACTGACTTCTTGGGTGCTCACAGTTGCCACTCGTCTCCTGAAGAAGTCCTTTTTGCTGCATGAGGCAGAGATTAAAATATCGGTTTTCAATCCTGACTCTAAAGCAGAGGCCAAGAGAATGGGCCTCAGAGCCAGGCGGGCCTGGGTCTCCATTGCGCTGTGCCCTTGACTGGCTGCTTATCCAGCCAAGTCATCCCCCGTCTCTGGGCCACAATCTCCTTCACTTAAAAATGTGGATAATAACAGCGCCACCTCGGAGATGACTGTAGTGACAGTAAATGAGTTAAACCTGTGAACCGCTATCACTTTGACAATTTTTGATGGGCTTTGAGAGAAAGTTTCTTTCTGATGGAAATTTTTATAAGTACAGCTTTATCTATACTTAAGTTTCTCGTTGAAAGAACTGCCACTTCCAGTAAATGGCAGACTGGACGATTTGCTGTAACATTATGATATTATAAAAGCAAATACAATTTCATAAGGTTGTAAAAGCAAATATAATAACTAACATAATCAGCTGTAACAACTGTATACTTGCTATGTCTTACAGAAGGTAACCCAATAAGCTGGGGGAAATCCAGATTTTAAAGCCTCAAAGAATTGAGAAGATAGTGGGAGATTACTGGACTGAAATCCGAGATGGAGCCGGAATAGAGACAGACTGGGCAGGAAGGATCTCTTTGGATCTCATAGGCAGCGGCTGATCGGGAAGCCGTGGCTGAGACTTGAACTCTGCTTCTGGCGGTCTCCCAGAGCCGAGGAAACATGCTGGAATCTGCGGCGCACCACACTTGGATAAAGGAACCCCCACTTGGGGGCTGGCAACCCCGAGGGGCTTCGCACAGAAGTGAGGGTGACGTGAGCAACCTGCCCACAGTTCTGCAGCCCCCTTCACACCAGCGAGGTGGCCCCGAAAACCTCAGGCTTGCTTCTGGTTTAGGGCGTCGCAGACTGCTGCCTCCCACCCCCACCCAGGGAGCTACAGAAGCAAATAAAGTTCTTCCCTAAAGGAAGACAGAGGCCTCAAATGGTTTCCTCCAGCACTTAAACACACACACACACCCCACCGTGTCCAGCACACAGTCAAAGATAAGCAGACCCCGCGGACAATACCACCACGAGTGGGAAGAAACAGGCAGGAGGCACCAAGCACAGAACACAGTGACCCCAGATTCCAAAGTTACTAGATGTGGGCTAGCGTAATTATATTTACTGTCTTTTAAGAGATAAAACCAAGCTCAAAAATGGGCAGGAATTAGAAACCACACAAAAAGTGAAAAAAATTTTTAGGAATTCAGAAGAAAAAAAAATTATAATAACTCAATGAGGAGCCCACTGGGTGGATTTAGGATAAATTAGAGCTAAAGACAGAATGAGCGAACTGGGAGGCAGTTGAGCAGTAATCCAAAAGTCACCACGAGCAAACTGTGGATGGAAACCGTGGGAGTCCTGTGTCTCTTGCCTTTACTTCTGTGATTTCATCCTGAGTTTGCCCCCGGTCAGGCTGGGCCTTGTATCAGGGGAATGAGACACTTACCCAGGTACAAAGCTTAAGCAGGTGCCAATCTCCTAGTCGTCAGGATAAACGATAGCTCTGGGCTGGGCTGGGGGTACACGGATCCCACTCCCCGGCAATGCCCCTCGAAGCAGGCATTTCCAGTATTCAGGCAACAACACGGTTAATTCCCACTTAGTTCAGAATTTTATAAACTAACGTTGACTAAATTTCAAGTGATACAACAGCATAAAAAAAAAATCCAAAGGATTAAAGAAAAGACAATAAACAATTTTACCTCTCTGAATACCAACGATTTGGTTCTTCTTAAAAGATTAACAGTATTAACACAGGAGAAGGTTGATCATCTTTCCAACGAGTAACTGTGCTAAAGTTTTAGTCACAGGAAGTACGCTCTATGTTTCCATGCATTTCCACAGCTTGTTTGAGATTTGTATTTTCTTCTGCAGAAGTGAGCACTTGTGAATTACCCACTGAGGGGCTGCTGTGATAGAGGGTTTTTTTTTTTCTCAATAACCACCCACGTAAAACCACTTATGCAAAATGCCATTTCTAACGCCTGTGTGCAAAGCAGGCAGCACGCTCGGCAGAAAGCACTGGGCTCAGTGTCTCTGCCCAGCGGGGTCAGGTTTGCGTCATATCAAGGCTGTCCAGGTGCAGTGGGTGACGTTTCTTCCCAGGGAGCCTAAAGCCACTGGAGTAACTGAAACAGGCCAGCTTCCAGGGAGACCCACTGGGAAGAGCAGCCCGAGCCGGGTTCCCGGAGGCGCCGTAAAGGGACTCGGGGTCGCCACTCCTTGCTGTTCTAGTCCTCTGTGGGTCAAGTGTGATCTCACACGTGTATGTGCATGTTCTCTTCTTAAAATGAAATCTGAATTAAAGTCTTTGCTCATTTGGATCATTCTGGAAAGAGAGCTCTGATGGCCATGAGCATGTTGCCTCGGAGTTTTAGAATCCCGTTGTCTTGAGCGAAGCTTGTAATAGATATTATTATTAACACTCAATAACTGTTTGGCAGATATTATGAAGGCCCTCGATGAGCTGGGTGCTGAGTGCATTCAGACCATGGCCAATGGCAAAAGGATGGAAAGGAATGAACCGCTACTACACACACCAACATGAATGAGTTTCTTGGACATCATTTTGAACCAAATAAGCCAAAATCAAAAGAATCCATGCTGTGCATTCACTTTAGAAGCCGGTGAGCCAGCCCATAATGTCTGGAGTTAGGATGACAGGAGGGGATAGTGACTGCACGTCTCTGGTCCCAAATCTGGGGCTGGTAGCGGGGTTGAGGGGGGCCCTAGGGATTCACCTTTTGGTAGTTGATCGGGCTGTCCCCTTTGAGCCAGTCATCTCTCTGTATGCACCTCAGACGTCAGCAAAAGCTCCTTATGAGGGTGGAGGGTGTTGAAGCAGCGACGTGACCCAGTACAGACAGAGAGCTTCTGTCGCTGCAGAGCACAGACTCGATGGCCAGAAACAGTGCGAAGCTCCAGCACGTGTGCTGGTGACGGGGCCCTGGTGGTGACAGCTGGCAGGGAGAGGACACAGAGGTCAGAGCGTCCTCGGGAGGGCCTGGTGAGGGCCGGTGCATGGGCAGGAAGGAGGCCACGTCCCTCAGGAGGAGCAGTGTGGGTGGGATTTGTGTTCTTCTCCATCGTTTCACACTCAGAGTCCCGCAGACTCAAGCCGTGTAACCCGACGCGTGGTGGAGGCACGTGCGGGAACCCGTGATCACTTTGCTCAGCATTTTCTTCCTACGTGTTTTCAGATCAGCCCTGTGTCGCCAGTTTCAGCGGAGGAGCCCAGCCCCCTGAGGGCGGGTCAGCGCTTGGCCGTGGTGACAGAGGCTCGGGGCTGCCAGGATGCAGGCTCGGGTTCCTGACCCACGGTCCAGCAATGACCGTGGGACAAGTGGGGGCCACAACCTACGTGTTTCCAAGTCTACAGCTCCCTTTTGCAAGCTGTGAGAGCCCGAGAGTCGCAGGCTCACCCGCACACGCTGTAGGGAAAGCAACGCGCACGCCGCAGAGCCCCAGCGGCAGCTCTGTTTCCCCAGCCCTTGCGACCACGGGGCCACGGAAGCAAGTCCTGGCCCAGTCTGGGCACCAGCTGGGGGGTCTCCCCTATCAGGGGCTCCCAGGGTTTGCAGTGTTGCCCGGGGGAAATAGGAGGTTGGCACCAACCCTCTGGGACAATCAAAGGTACTTTCCAACTGGCGATGCTCAGACTCAGCCTCTGTAGCTTTATTTCTCTATTTCTTTTCCTGCACACATTCCTGTGGAATCTAGCAGGATGGTTTATTGAAATGATTTTATGAATCTGCTGATTCTTGTTACCATAATATGATATTTAAACAAGATCAATTATTTTCTTTCTGTCTTATTTAATTAACCCCAATTCATCCCCAAGTAGTTGGAAACAATGATTCCAGGGTCAAGTGTAGAGCTGGGCTTTCAGGAGAACCTTCTGTGCTGAAGGCAACGTTCCATGTCTGACTGTGACCACCCATCCCTGTGGCTACTTAGCCCTTGACCTATAGCCAAGCAGCCGTCTCCTGGCTTTCATTTCTTTCATCTTAATTAAAGACCCACACAGAGCAGCCACGGTGACCCTGCAGGTGTAGACACACCCCGGCCGGAGTGTCTTCTCTTTGTGATGGAGCTCCTCAACAGGGAAAAGATGTATTTTATTTTCCCCCCAAACCATGCTTGAGACATATGCAGTGACCAATATTCTCATGAAGGAAGCTGTGTCTGTGTCACAGCAGAAACAAGAGATTGGCTTAGGATCTGGGGATTTAATGGATTTCTTTTTCTCAGCTGATGGTTATGGGAGTGAAAGGAGCTCAGTTTTTCATTGATTGAACACAGATTTACCGAGAGCCACTTACAGGTCCATAATCTGGGTTCTGGAGGTGTAGCTGGGGACAAGAAATTCACAGATAAGAGGATTACCTGCCGACGCTAAGTTGTGGGCCGTGCTCTGGGGAAAATAAACCCAAGTTAAGGGGAGAGGGAGCCTAGGTTGGCCAGGGCAGGTCTCAGTGATGAGATGATGAGCAGAACATTCGGAGGCTGAGGGGAAGGGGAGAGAGCTCAGGGCAGTCGAAGAGCCACAGGAGCCGGTGGAGCAGAAGGAGAGAGAGGAGGGTGGGCAGGTCGGGGGAACGCGGAGGAGTGGCGCTCCAAGGGTCTGTGGAAGCCTGGGCTTGACCCTGGAGGCAGTTGGAGGATTCTGAGCAGGAAAGAGTGCTCTCTCCTTCCGAGACGGGGACACAGGGTGACCGCCAGGGCGGCAGCTTGGGGGTGCCCCCAACAGTGTGCCGCGTGGCGGGCGCTCGGCGAGGACCCTTGGGCCCTGACACATGGGCCAGAGGACTGTGCCCCGAGGTGCTTGGGTGACCGGGTGACTTCCACGCCTGGAGTCGGAGGAGCAGGGAGCCAGGGGGCCTCCTGACGTCAGGGGAGCAGGGATGAGCCTGGGTCTGGGTTTGGTGGAGGAGTAGAGCCCCGACTGCAGTATGGGCTGAGGTTTTGCGCCGGAGGCTGCCTCCAAGCAGAGCGCTAGCCAGTGACCCCAGACTGCGCCCTGGTGGGAGTGTGGGACTCCCACGGACTCCAGAGAGGGCAGGTAAGGGGCAGGGCAGCAGGAGCCCTCCCGCCAGGCTGGCCCCCAGGGCAGCAGCCCTGAAATGCTTGAGGTGGCCTGTCTCCATTTGGAATTGGAACTTCAGAAACAATTGCTGGTTTTGCTTTCAGTTTTGATGGGTCTTGGGGAGGATTCCAGAGAGGGGACACAGTAGGGGTGAGGGGAGACGGTGTGAAGTGGGGGAGGCGGTTTTGGGTGGGAGAGGTGTGAGATGGGGGAGATGGTGTGGGGTGGGGGAAGGTGGTGGGAGATGGGGGAGATGGTGTGGGGTGGGGGAGGTGGTGTGAGGTTGGGGAGGCGGTCTGAGGTGGGGGAGGCAGTGTGAGGTGTGGGAGATGTGTGAGGTGGGGGGAGGTGGTGGGAGGTGGGGGAGGTGGTGTGAGGTGGGGGGAGGTGGTGTGGGGTGGGGGAGGTGGAGTGAGATGGGGGAGATGGTGTGGGGTGGGGGAGGTGGTGTGAGGTGGGGGAAGGTGGTGGGAGGTGGGGGAGATGGTGTGGGGTGGGGGAAGTGGAGTGAGATGGGGGAGATGGTGTGGGGTGGGGGAAGGTGGTGGGAGGTGGGGGAAGGTGGTGGGAGGTGGGGGAGATGGTGTGGGGTGGGGGAAGTGGAGTGAGATGGGGGAGATGGTGTGGGGTGGGGGAGATGGTGTGAGGTTGGGAGGCGGTCTGAGGTGGGGGAGGCAGTGTGAGGTGTGGGAGATGTGTGAGGTGGGGGGAGGTGGGGGGAGGTGGTGTGGGGTGGGGGAGGTGGAGTGAGATGGGGGAGATGGTGTGGGGTGGGGGAGGTGGTGTGAGATGGGGGAGATGGTGTGGGGTGGGGGAGGTGGAGTGAGATGGGGGAGATGGTGTGGGTGGGGGAGATGGTGTGAGGTTGGGGAGGCGGTCTGAGGTGGGGGAGGCAGTGTGAGGTGTGGGAGATGTGTGAGGTGGGGGGAGGTGGTGTGTGAGGTGGGGGAGGCATGTCCTCCCGAGTACATGTGGAGGCAGCCACGGTGTTTAGCTCAGGATGCTCTTTGCAGGCCTGACAGGGAGCTTAGTGTGTGTGAGGCCCAGGCGTGCTGAGCCCAGCGAGAGGACCCTTTGAGTACTGACCTAGCTGTTCCTTCGCTGGGGACACTCCCGACCTGCTGGCACCCAGCAGGGATCCGTGGGCTGCCTCTCCAGGATGTCAGGAACCAAGAGAAGCCGGTCTCTGACCACTTCCCTCACAAGCAGCTTGTCGTGTTGACCACCTCAGTAATGACCCTTTTTCTAAGTACAGTCACATCCTGAGCTCCTGGGGGCAGGGGCTCCAACATAGGAACTGGGGGCCACGGTTCGCTCACAGGGCCTAGGCCTCCAGCTCCCAGCACAGGGAGAGCCGTCTGCCGGTCTCCAGGCCAGGCCTCCGGGCCGGATGCCCCACACCTGGCGTGATGGAAACCACGACTGAGCCAGGCAGGTGAGAGCGTGTCTTTAATGAGGCCAGGGAGCTAGTTAGCGCTGGACAGGGCCTTTCTTTTTCAAATCCAGAAGCATTTATTCAGTACTTTTAAGTGACATAGGATCCTTGTTGAGAATCTACGTGCTACAGAAAAGTAGGAAATGAAAAAAACAGTCCCCTGCTGGAAGATAGCCATGGCTGACACACAAACTACTTTCTTCCATTACGTGATTGGAGTGTATTTTCTTTCTACAGTTATAACCACACCATGATTTATATATTTCTAAAGCTATAGCTTTCATAACAGCAAATTAGTTGTGAATTAACCCCACTTTTTAGGCCTAGGGAAAGCCCTGGATCACATCAAGTGCCCAACAATACAGAAGGAAAGACATAGTTTCTCTCTACTTACTTGAAAATAGATTAAAAACCAGGCTTTTGTTTTCCCCGACGACACTGAGGGCCCCACATTTGCCTCGCTCTCTGCTTGCCTGTTCTCAGGCTTCCTTTCACAACTCTGCAGATTAGTCCATGGGGTCAGAGAGAGTCAGACGTGACTGAGTAACTTTCACTTTCATCCTCCAGTACCTGCGGGCAGGCTTCCAGGAGGCAATCAGTCCAGTTCAGTTCATTTCAGTCACTTAGTTGTGTCCGACTCTTTGCGACCCCATGGACTGCAGCACGCCAGGCCTCCCTGTCCATCACCAACTCCCGGAGTTCACCCAAACTCATGTCCATTGAGTCAGTGATGCCATCCAACCATCTCATCCTCTGTCATCCCCTTCTCCTCCTGCCCCCAATCTTTCCCAGCATCAGGGTCTTTTCCAATGAGTCAGCTCTTTGCATCAGGTGGCCAAAGTATTGGAGTTTCAGCTTCAGCATCGGTCCTTCCAATGAACACCCAGGACTGATTTCCGTCAGGATGGACTGGTTGGATCTCCTTGCAGTCCAAGGGACTCTCAAGGGTCTTCTCCAACACCACAGTTCAAAAGCATCAATTCTTCTGTGCTCAGCTTTCTTCACAGTCCAACTCTCACATCCATACATGACCACTGGAAAAACCATAGCCTTGACTAGACGGACCTTTGTTGGCAAAGTAATGTCTCTGCTTTTTAATATGCTATCTAGGTTGGTCATAACTTTCCTTCCAAGGAGTAAGTGTCTTTTAATTTCATGGCTGCAGTCACCATCTGCAGCGATTAAGTCTGTCACTGTTCCCACTGTTTCCCCATCTATTTGCCATGAAATGATGCGGCCGGATGCGATGATCTTAGTTTTCTGAATGTTGAGCTTTAAGCCAAATTTTTCCACTCTCCTCTCTCACTTTCATCAAAAAGCTCTTTAGTTCTTCTTCGCTTTCTGCCATAAGAATGGTGTCATCTGCATATCTGAGGTTATTGATATTTCTCCTGGCAATCTTGATTCCAGCTTGTGCTTCATCCAGCCCAGCGTTTCTCATGATGTACTCTGCATATAAGTTAAATAAGCACGGTGACAATATACAGCCTTGACGTACTTCTTTTCCTATTTGGATCCAGTCTGTTGTTTCGTGTCCAGTTCTAACTGTTGCTTCCTGACTTGCATACAGATTTCTCAAGAGGCAGGTCAGGTGGTCTGGTATTCCCATCTCTTTCAGAATTTTCTACAATTTATTGTGATCCACATAGTCAAAGGCTTTGGCATAGTCAATAAAGCAGAAATAGATGTTTTTCTGGAACTCTCTTGTTTTTTTGATGATCCAGCGGATGTTGGCAATTTGATCTCTGGTTCCTCTGGCTTTTCTAAAATCAGCTTGAATATCTGGAAGTTCACAGTTCATGTACTGCAGAAGCCTGGCTTGGAGAATTTTGAGCATTACTTTACTAGTGTGTGAGATGAGTGCAGTTGTGCGGTAGTTTGAGCATTCTTTGGCATTGCCTTTCTTTGGGATTGGAATGAAAACTGACCTTTTCCAGTCCTGTGGCCACTGCTGAGTTTTCCAAATTTGCTGGCATACTGAGTGCAGCACTTTCACAGCATCATCTTTCAGGATTTGAAATAGCTCAACTGGAATTCCATCACCTCCACTAGCTTTGTTCGTAATGATGCTTCCTAAGGCCCACTTGACTTCACATTCCAGAATATCTGGCTCTAGATGAGTGTGAGTGATCACACCATCGTGATTATCTTGGTCATGAAGATCTTTTTTGTACAGTTCTTCTGTGTATTCTTGCCACCTCTTCTTCATATCTTCTGCTTCTGTTAGGTCCATACCATTTCTGTCCTTTATTGAGCCCATCTTTCCATGAAATGTTCCCTTGGTATCTCTAATTTTCTTGAAGAGATCTCTAGTCTTTCCCATTCTATTCTTTTCCTCTATTTCTTTGCACTGATCATTGAGGAAGCCTTTCTTATCTCTCCTTGCTATTCTTTGGAACTCTGCATTCAAATGGGTATATCTTTCCTTTTCTCCTTTGCTTTTTGCTTCTCTTCTTTTCATAGCTATTTGTAAGGCCTCCTCAGATGGCCATTTTGCTTTTTTGAAGTTCTTTTTCTTCAGATGGTCTTGATCCCTGTCTCTTGTACAATGTCATGAACTTCTGTCCATAGTTCATCAGGCACTCTGTCTATCAGATCTAGTCCCTTAAATCTATTTCTCACTTCCACTGTATAATCATAAGGGATTTGATTTAGGTCATACCTGAAAGGTATAGTGGTTTTCCCTACTTTCTTCAATTTAAGTCAGAATTTGGCAATATGGAGTTCATGATCTGAGCCACAGTCAGCTCCTGGTCTTGTTTTTGCTGACTGTATAGAGCTTCTCCATCTTTGGCTGCAAAGAATATAATCAATCTGATTTCGGTGTTGACCATCTGGTGATGTCCATGTATAGAGTCTTCTCTTGTGTTGTTGGAAGCAGGTGTTTGCTATGACCAGTGCATTCTCTTGGCAAAACTCTATTAGCCTTTGCCCTGCTTCATTCCGTATTCCAAGGCCAAATTTGCCTGTTACTCCAGGTGCTTCTTGACTTCCTGCTTTTGCATTCCAGTCCCCTATAATGAAAAGGGCATCTTTTTTGGGTGTTAGTTCTAAAAGGTCTTGTACATCTTCACAGAACTGTTCAACTTCACCTTCTTCAGCATTACTGGTTGGGGCATAGACTTGGATTACCATGATTTTGAATGGTTTGTCTTGGAAATGAATAGAGATCATTCTGTCGTTTTTGAGATTGCATCCAAGTACTGCATTTCAGGCTCTTTTGTTGACTATGAAGGCCACTCCATTTCTTCTAAGGGATTCCTGCCCTCAGTAGTCGATATAATGGTCATCTGAGTTAAATTCACCCATTCCAGTCCATTTTAGCTCACAGATTCCTAGAATGCCGACGTTCACTCTTGCCGTCTCCTGTGTGACCACGTCCAGTGTGGCTTGATACCAGGTGGCACTAGTGGTAAAAACCCACCTGCCAATGCGGGAGGCATAAGAGACGTGGGTTCAATCCCTGGGTCAGGAAGATCCCCTGGAGAAGGACATGGCAGCCCATGCCAGTATTCTTGCCTGGAGAATCTCCATGGACAGAGGAGCCTGGTGAGCTACAGTCCCTGGGGTCACAGAGAGTCAGGTATGATGGAGACGACTTAGCATGCATGCCTACATGCCCAAGGTCACATTTAAGTGTTCACATCCTTACAGAAGAGAGTCACCGACATTCACTTTTTATTAATACACTGGATTTCCATCAGTAACACACCTTCCCACTGAGCCCTTTCCATCGGCTCTCCATGGCAGAGATGCCCACGTGGAGCCCCTCTCCAGGGGGCACATCCTCTCCCATTACAGAGAAGAACATGGGGCCCAGGGGCAGCGAGGACCTGCGAGGTCACAGAGGTGCCCAGGACCATGTGCCAGGGCTGTCTCCCTGGGCGGTCATGGGCTCTCGAGGGGTGCTTCCCCTCGGGGACATGGATGTAGGGCGGGAGGACCCGTCTCGCGCTTCCGCCGGCAGCTGGTGGCAGTGGCCCAAGTGCTCTTCCTCAGCTCTTTCGAAGCTCCCGGCAGCGCGGAACACCACTTTGAGGAGTGAAGCACTGGGGCGCGTCCCTGCACTCTGCCCCGGCCCCGTCATCCTGACAGAGGGACTCTGGACCCACCGTCTCACGCCGTCTGTCTCCAGGTGAGCAGTGGCCCGAGCAGCTGGAGCAGCAGCAGCCTGGCGGGGGAAGCTGCGTCCACAGTGCCCTCCCAGCTCAGGGGAAATTTACGGATTTTCCAGGCAAGAATACTGAAGCGGGTGGCCATTCCCTCCTCCAGGGGATCTTCCCAACCCAAGCATCAAACCTGTGTTTCCTGCGGCTCCTGCATTTAGGTGGATCCTTTACCACTGAGCCATCTGAGAAGTCCGATACAAAATGAGAGTCAGTATTTACATGCCATGCTTCCCAAAGGCAGCAAAACGAACAATATCTAGCGTTTATTGGGCACTTACTGTTTACCAGAGGATGAGATGATTGAATGGCATCATCCACTCGACGGCCATGACTTTGAGCAAACTCCAGGAGACGGTGAAGGACAGGGAAGGCTGGAGTGCTGCGGTCCATGGGGTCGCAAAGTCAGACACAACTTAGCCACCGAACAATAAGAGCAGTTTAGCAGCCCCTTCATGGGCCACGTCGTTCATTTCATCCGCACAGGAGTCCCGTGAGGCCGGTGCTATCACGAAGCCCATTTCACAGAAGGGGAAACAAAGGCTCAGAGAGGGCAAGTAACTACCACCAAGTCACACAGCCAAGTGTAGCTGAGTAGAACCGAGATTCAGGTTCAGCTGTCTGCCTCTTCTTAACAACAACAAATCTGTGTAATGGCCCATCCTTTGCACACACTTAGTTTTAGTGCTGTTCCGATCCTTAATGCTTTAGATAAAAAAACATACGCTCTGTGTAGGTGCTGGGGGGTTTTCTTAGTTTTCTTGAAAAAAATTTCCACTTTCCCTTTCATGTCCCGTGTTGTATTTCACACCACACACATCCTGAAATGCACACACATCTCCCTACATGTCTTCCCAGGTGTGTGACATTGGAAAGACCTTGAGAAGCTCACCGAGACCCAGCTGGTCAGCCAGACCACATATCCAGGGCTGGCGCGAGGGCCGGCATGAGGCGGTGTGCAGACCCACGGGGGGTTAGGTCCTGCAGCAGCAGGTGGGCACTGCTCTCACCTGTAACTTCCCAGAAGGAGCAGCTTCTCTTTATCCTGAGCCTGCCACCCAGTCCTGCTACTTGGACACCGCCCAGGAGCAAAGGGATTGAAATCAGAAGCAAATGGCCAGGTAGGCGGGACTTTGTGTTGGTGGCTGCTGTTCTTGGCTGAATATATTCTAATTAGATTTAGCACATTTATAAAATAACCACCCTTATGGGTAAAATGTGAAGCCACCGTACATACAATTTACCATGCATCAGTGACATAAGAAAACACATGGTAAATACATTATAATTATTGGTTAAGAGAAAGCAGAGACAGTTCTCTCTTTCTAAGTGTTCATTTCACTGTAAAAGGTTTAATAAACAATTATATTGCGGTTATGTAGTCCCCTTAATGGCTTATTCGATAGTAATAAAGTCATCAGCTGCTGGTCCAAACAAGACTTAAAAACACCTTGCAAATACTTGGTAATGTATTTTCTGTATAAACTAGTTACGAAATGTCAATATTCTGAAAATATCAATACGCATTAGCAAGGCATTCACTTTCCGTTTTTAGATCTATCCCATTTTGTCTCAAAAAAAGAGTATTAAAGACACTTGTAATCAGATACACAACCTTTAAAACAAATGAGCCGAGAGTCGCTGTTGCGGGCGTCCACTGGGGCTCAGAACACTGCGTGTTCAGCCTTGTTTTGCTTTTGCCTGAATCAAAGCCAAAAAGCTTTCAAAAAACACAAAAAACCTGTGTTCACCAAAAACAGAATAAACTGCCAAGGCATAAACTGAATTCTAAAGATTAACTGCAGCTCTAGCTATTGTTAGCTTTTATTGTCTTTGTTTTGCTTAAAAAAAAAAGGTTTTTATCGTCTGAAATGTGGATCGCCTGCATACTAACTGCATACT
Organism: Bos grunniens; assembly: GCF_055505025.1. Classification (NCBI taxonomy): domain Eukaryota; kingdom Metazoa; phylum Chordata; class Mammalia; order Artiodactyla; family Bovidae; genus Bos; species Bos grunniens. Next base: position 92,327,454 of record NC_141176.1, on the reverse strand, counting down.
AACAAAACTTTACAAATTTCGTCCACTTTACTGATATGACGTTTTTCATACGTTTTCATAGATTTCTCTTAAGACTCTTGTTTTCTGCAGGATGCAAGCACCATTCCTATTTTTTAAAATGAATATTAGCTTTTATTAAAGTCACCCACGGTTCCAATTATACTGCGATCCATGTACTCTTCCCTCCCCTCACCCGGGCGGGGGGGTGTCAGGAGCATGGAAGTAGGAGGAGCTCGTTCAGCTTTTCCTGGACGAGCAGAGCCGCCCGCTGCCTCCCCCAGCCAGCAGTGCTCGGTGGTGCTGGTTTAGGCCCTGAATTCTTACTCAAGCTTCACTTGCAAGTTGGTAGATACTGTCTCTCAGATCAAGGATGCCAGTTTGCTCTTTATAACAACATACCAGCTCTTTCCCTGTACAGCTCTCCAAGCGAGCCACAGGTTTTGGCTACTTCGATAGAAAAAGACATTGCCTGGCTTGGGTTATTTTTATGAGTTTCTGGAGTCCTCATAGATTCCTAACAAAACAACTGCTTTTTGTTTTGACCCTTACCCATCGTCTAATTCAGCAGTTTTTAAAATGTGGTACCTGGGGAACCCTAAGACCTTTATAAGAGGTCCCAAGGCCCTCACTGTCTTTGTGAAGATGCCACCGTGCCCTTGGCCTCTGCCCATGTGGGTATTGGTGCTGTTGGGGCACAGTCCCAGGTGGCTGAACTGCTGGGTCTGGTCCATGCCACGGCAGGGGTTCCCCTCGCTGCCCACTGTCATGGGGAGCTTCATAGCCCATGCTCATGGGATATAATAATAGTTAAGAATTAATAATGCCGGCTACACTTGGGAGATGCCTTGACGATGCTGTGAAAGTGATTATTTTAACTCTTGGCCCTTAAGCGTGTGTCTCCTCCACGCTCTGTGTGAGGGGATGGGAAGCATGATGCTGATCTCGCGAAGACGTCATGGTCGTGACCAAGAAGCGCTGAACTAGCCACTCTTCCCCTTCACCAAGCGCTGTCTTTACTCCAAAGAACCCGACAGACGAGCCATGACATCAAGACTTGATATCCGATGAAAGTGAAAGAAGCAGCCCATCAGTTCAAGGAAAGCAACTGGCACCCTTTATTGTTCATGGTCACATTTGACTTTCGAAACGGAAACTCAGATTTGTGCAAACTTGCCTCTAACAGCTTCCTAATTCTCAAAGGCTGTTTGTTGTTGAAAGTGGTGGTAATATTAATGGGTGATTTTGGAATATAGCTTAATTCAGTGTTTTCCAAATGGCCAGTGTGTGATGGCACAAACCATGAATGGGTACAAGATTCATTCAAACACATAACCCAGTGGATTGAAATATGAAATACGAAAGCATATTTGTTGACATGTTTTCAGAGTCTGTGAAATGAGCCCATAGGATCTAAATGTCACGGTTTGGCGCAGTGACAAAGAAGAATGTCCACAGTTTGTTAGGAGCACTAAAACATTCTCCCCTTTTCCAAGTACAAATTGGCATGAGGTCCTTCAACCAAATCACACCGACAGACTGAACACTGAAGCAGATATGAAAACCTGCCTGTCTTCTCTCAAGCCAGATTTAAAATAATGTACCCTTTCCACTAAATGGCCTTTTATTCTCTTGAAAATATGGCTAAATTTTTCAAAAGAATAAGTTTAAAGGTAATGTTTATTTATTAATGTTATATATAGCTATTTTTAAATAAATTAACACTTTCTAAAGAGTCTCAGTGCTAATTTGCCATGTGACGAGTATTTATGGGTGTGCCTCACATAGACAGGTCTTCTGCATTTTCTAAGAGTGCACTGTGCCCTGGGGATCAAGATATTTAAGAATGTCTGCTCAGAAACTGTTGTGTGATGACCTCCCAAAACTAATGTGCTGCAAGCATGCTTTCCTTTCTCGAATTGAGGCTGGTGAAGGATTACATTAATTGGGAACCAACGTCAATTTCCTATATTTGCAGTTCAGAAGAGAATGTTTAAAATGCACCGCATTTTGTTAGGTCATAATCACCAGAGTCATGGCAGCTCAATTTCAGTCTTGGGTGGGCCACCAAGAACATCGGCTAGCGTGTCCCCATTGGATAAAATTAAAACTATGTTTAGTGAAAGATTTTGATAACGTTTCATCCAAGTTAGGAGGCTGGGAGCTATAAGCAAGTAAAAAAGGGGACCCTCCGGGAAAAGGACTCTCTTTTCTGCACTTTATCTGCACAGGTGTTGGGTTCCTAGAGTTGACCTGTGGTCCCTGGACTATCTCCTGATGCAGGCTCAGCAGACTAGGCATAAGACTGGGTCATAAGACAGGCTGTGTCATGCCCTGGTCTCGGTTTCATTTACAGAAAAGGGTACAAGTGCCTCCGAACATTGGCTCATTGAAACAGTAAGATCCTTGAAACTCTCAGTTTTTAGCAAAACAAAACAATGTGTAACAACTAAAATCTGTTACAACTGAAGGCACGACTCTGTGAATTAAATTATTATTCCATTGTGCATACAAGCATCCACATACATAGACATGCATACCCATAAACAGACACTTGAAATCACACAGTTCAAGAGTAATGTAGAAGTGTATAATTTTGCAAGACTTTACTTTGGCTGTAGCAAAACTTGAACTCAACACTGATTAGAAGAAAGAAAAAAAAACAATAAAAAAGTGAGGCACTCTCTGAAGAACATAAATACCTTCATTCTATTTGAATTCTATTCACTGTATGGGCCCCAAGTTCTGCACATGTTTTCAGAATATGTTTCTGATACAACGCTCTTAAAAATGAAAATGTTTTAGTGTTCCTGCGGAGTTCATAATTTTCAAATGTTAATAATCTTGCTAATTTTAGCTAAAAAATTCTTTATACTCCATAGGATTTCCCTTTTCACCAAAACCTTCCCATGTGTTCCAAGTTAATTCTCTGATGTTTTAGAGTGATTAAAAATGACAATAATTTTATCCTGACACAGCGAAAGCAAACAGAGGTTAGAAGTTATCAGACGCATGCTATCAACAGACCTCTAACCTTGCTGCTGCTGCTGCTAAGTCGCTTCAGTTGTGTCCAACTCTGTGCGACCCCATAGATGGCAGGCCACCAGGCTCCCCCGTCCCTGGGATTCTCCAGGCAAGAGTACTGGAGTGGGGTGCTATTTCCTTCTCCCCTCTCACCTTGGGGCATGTGAAACCTAAGACTTTAGACCTGGGTAGCTATGACTGTAATTAAAAAAGCATTGAGAAAAGGTCTTGTTTTCCCAAACGCAGGGAGGACGGGCCACGTGTGACAGGAGACTCACACAGCGGTCAGCACGTGGGGGTCTCTGCCCACAGCACAGGCCCACCTGGATGTGTTTGTAGAGGTGTGTGCCCAATAACAAAGCACTGCTACAGCTACAATCCTTCCTTCAGGCGTAAAACCTGACCAAGGGCTCGAAGATGCAGCCTCGTGTTGAAGGCAAAGGTGTGATGTTTCGAGGGGTGGAGTTAATCAGGGCTGGCGGGCTTTTGTTCCCTGTGGGAAGGAAAGTGTCAGTTGCTTAGTCGTGACTCTTCACGACCCCCGGACTGTAGCCCTCCAGGCTCCTCTGTCCATGGGATTCTCCAGGCAAGAATACTGGAGTGGGGTGACATTTCCTTGTCCAGGGGATCTTCCTGACCCAGGATCAAACCCAGGTCTCCTGCATTGCAGGCAGATTCTTTACCATCTGAGCCACCAGGGGAAGCCCTACGACATTCCACTGTGGGTGTGTAATTCTGAGCACTGTCTTGTTTAGATGAGTGCTCCTCTTGAAAGGATATCTGAGAGCAAATGCACACGCAGAGCTTATGTACCACTTGGGACGAAAACAGAAATTTTAATTTATTCAGTTCTGAATAGTTTGGTGACAGCTCATTTCAAAATCCAATTTAGCCGGGGCTCATATCTTACCCAATATGAACATTACGAAGATGATCCAACACATGCTTCATGGAGGATAACCTCCAAAATTAACTCAGTCTCTTGCGGAGAAAAGGGAGCCCTCGGGCTCTGCTGGTGGGAATGCCAGGTGGTGCCCCACCGTGGAGAAGAGTACGGAGGGCTCCTCAGAAAACCAAATGTAGAGTTACCATACGACCTGGCAGTTCCACCCGGGTATTTTTCTGAAGGAAACGAAAACACTAATTCAAAACCTACGTGTCCCTCAGTGTTTACAGCAGCATTATCTCCAGTTGCCAAGATATGGAAGCAGCCGAAGTGTCCACCCACATATGAAAGAAGACGTGTTGTATGTCCAGCGGAATACTACTCGGCCATAACAAACGAAGTCTTTTCGGAACAACGTGGATGGCTGTGGAGGGTATTACGCGTAATGAAACGAGACGGAGAAAGACAGACGCTGTAAGCGATCACTTATGTGTGGGATCTAAGTAGGGGATAAGCTTGGGGTTACTGGTGGGGGAGGGACGCCCGGGGCGGGCTGCCCCAGGGTGGCTCTGCGTCTATGCAGCTACACAATCGGGTGGGGAGGAGTCGACCCGCTGGTCCTCCCGCTCACCTGCTCCTCCTCCAGCCTGAACACGGGCCGGGGTAGGACACCAACAGCTGGGGTCAGGCAGGAAGGAAGACGAGCGGACTTTACCGGGTCCAAGAAGAAACAGAAGCTGCAGCGCCGACGTCAAGCCAGCGTGCAGGCACGGAGAGGCCTGACTTTATTGCTTTTAAATTAATTATTTTAATCGGAGGATGGTTGCTTTACGATATCGTGGCGGTTTTTGCCGTGTATCGGCCTGAAGCAGCCACAGGCACCCCGTGGCCCCGGGTCGCCTCTCCCGCTCCCGGCTCCTGCCTCCCTCCCTTCCCACCCATCCCTTCAGATTGCCGCAGAGCACCTGCCTGGGGCTCCCTGCGTGAAGCCTGACTTTAAATGAAGACAATATCCTTCATTATTTTCATTATCCATCATTTTCCATATTCTCACATTATCGGCATATAATGGATTAGTAGATGATTTCTAAATGAAAGATGATTTGTAAAATAAAAAATGAAGCTCTCCATGAAGGCAACTTGAAATATTGTCTTTTCTGGAAGTCTAATTTCTCAAAACCAACTCATTTTGATCAAATTTGGCTTATCATAGGGGTTTCTCAGGTGACACTCATGGTAAAGAACCCGCCTGCTAATGTAAGAGATGCAGGTCAGGAAGATCCCTTAAAGGAGGGCATAGCAACCCACTCCAGTATTCTTGCCTGGAGAATTCTGTGGACAGAGGAGCCTGGCAGGCTGCAGTCCATGGGATTGCAAAGAGTTGGACGTGACTGAAGTGACATAGCATGCATGCATGCTTATGATAAATAAGCAAATCTTACTGAGTCTTAAATAAAATTTCATGAGAAATTGTAGAAAACTAAGATATAATGATAGGTCCAGTATAAAATGTATTGCTTGGGTCACAAAAGGAAAAAAATGCTATGGTTTAATCATTATTGAAGGTTTCCCTATAGCTCTGTGTCTCCAGAACAATTGATTCAGTAGTGGAGAGACAGGCATAACATTTAAATGTTTTGATGCATCAAAACACAGAACCTACATTTTGTGCAGAAACTAAAGGCACCTCGGTTTATCTTTTACTGGGTTTAGATGAGTTTGCCATAAATATAAAGAAGCACATTCAATAGGGGAAGGAAAGAAGAAAAATGTCTGGGCATAAAATACACGTAAGCACATCAAGGTCAGGTTTCTTCAGCTACACACTCTATTCAGTCAAGTGGCAGAAAACGGAATGACGTCGCTGCAGCCAGATCCTGAGAAAACAGTACTTAGGAGCGTGAGCAGCAGTCAGTGTACGCTAATCCCCTCGCCATCACTTAATTACATCACCCCTTAAGATAGACGTATAATGTAATTAGAGATTTGAACAGTTCACAGCCAGATCACTTAAAGTAACATTGTTAATGGGCTCTAGAAGTTCTCCCTTTAATATTGCCAGTGTTATAACTTCTAATTACCTTAATAATTAGGGCTCTGTCACTCATGATTGAGGTAACAGCTCCTAGCACTAATGGGTATCGGAGGTCTGGTGCGAGGCATGTTTTGATGTTCCCGTCTAGTTGCTTAGGGTCGGAAGGAGCTATTTGCCCTTGGAAACCTGGCGGTTGCTATGAGGTGGCCTGGGCATCCTTACCAGCTGCTTAAATGCTGCCTCTGCCACTGCTGTTTTCATTCAAGAGCGAGTGTATAAACTCTATTCACTAACGACTACTCTTGAAATGCAAATGTGGCACCTATGGATGAAATTTTCTGAATCTCAATTGCCCCCGTCGCTAGAACTACAAAATAACAGTATAAACTTGGACGTCAAATCAACCGGGATTGAAATTTAAAAAGGGGCCAGCATTTCTTTCACGTGCAGTTAGGATCTGCTGTTAATTGACGAAGGTGAGAGACGTGAAAGTAAATGGGGGGAATGAGAGGATCTCGCTGCTCTGCTGAGAGCTGCATGGGAGCCTGTGGATGGGGGGCGTGCCTGGTAATTGTATAGAGATCTATTTGAACAGAACAGAAAAAAGTGGGAAAGAACACTGAGGGGGATGATTGTATTCAAAATACTGACTTTTAAAAAAGGCTGGTTCTCACAGCAGTGATCCGGGAGACAGTCCACTTGCCCCGGTGCCCGCTGCACATGAAGGGGAGGTCAAGGCTGCCTCCAGGGCCGACCTGGCCACGCGTCCTCCTTGGTGCTGTTCCTTCCCTGGAGCCAAGTCGGTCTCTGATGGGGGCAATTTGGCTGTGCAGTCTTGAGGGACTACAAGTCCTCTGAAGACAGTTGCAAAGCTGTGGGTCTCTGGTGCTTCGTGGGGCCAGGTGACAGCATGGGGTTGAATGAATAAAGTGACCGACAATTGGATAGATCAGTGGGAAAAAGAAGATTTGTGACAAGCTTGATGAGGACGTAACACCAACACGTTCATTGAGCAGGAGGTTTACAATTTATTCTCTCACTGTGTTTGAGTAGTTTTTTGTACTTTAAAGGTGATCAGCAGAAATGAAGCTAGTTCATCCTGGAACCACACATCTCTTGGCGACCACAGAGGGATGTGGCGAGTCTCTAAAGATAAAGACCGCAGGATGAGCTGATGCCCTTTTGCGATTGTAACGGGGTAGCTTTCCTGTGTCTTTCCAACCCAAGACAGCGTCCAGCCCATGTGTTCCCAAATGCAGCTCAAAGACGGCGCCCTGGGAAGGCAGGCTGCTCCTGGTAGCCCAGGTTGTCTGGAATTCTATCCCAAGAATCTGGAGAGCCCGGGAAATGCTCACTGTCTATGGAACTTTCGGCCGACTTGGGGAAGCGCGTGTGCCGGAGCGTGGGAAGGAGGGACAGAGAGGCAGTCTCTGGTGCCGCGTCACAGCCGCTGGGTCCTCACGGGGCCCTGCTTCACATAACTTGGTTTTTTAAAAACTGTGTGCTTGTCCCAACTGCCCACCTGATGATGATGATGATTTTTTTGCAGGGCAGCAGCAATTTTTACGCTTTTTCATGGCATTGGCACCTCTGGCTCCCAGGGGCTCAGTAAACGTTTGCTGATTGACTTGTTGATTGAGTCATCCCTTTGTATTGAAGGACAGAACCGGAGGGACGGGGCCGTGGACCTCCCATCCCATCCGGTCTCATCCCAGAGTCTCGCCTAGACTTGAAGAAGGACACAGTGAGAGGCACGGACCCCCAAGAAGCAAGGCCATCATCCTTTCTGATCCAAGATGAAGGATACAGCTGCCTTCTTTACTGAAGTACGTAGGTTTATATAAGATGATCAGAACTCAACAAGCTAATAGTGAATTACTGGCTTCCGGGGTGGCTCCGTGGTAAAGAATCCATTGCCAGGACAAGAGACAGAGCAGACGTGGGTTCGATCCCTGGGTCAGGAAGATTCCCTTGGGAAGGAAATGGCAACCGACTACAGTATTTTCACTTGGGAAATCCCATGGACAGAGGAGCCTGGCGGGCTACAGAGGATCGCCTAGTCAGACACGACTGAAGCGGCTGAGCCCAATAGTAAATTGAAGCCCTCTGTGGTTTCGTGTATTTTTTTCCATCCGTTATTTTCAGGACACAGTCACTCAGAAGTGAGCTTAGGATCTAGAGGGTGATAACATTTCACTTTGGGGGTTTCAACTCTGCTATCGAGCGGCAGGATGTCTGGTATGAGCAGCGGTCAGGAGGCTGGTCTCTGAGAAAGCTTTGCCTGCAGCCTTCTCACCTCAGGACGTAATTTACATGGTTCTCGTGAAAGCAAAGAAGGACAGTCCTGGCAGGAGGAGCGCTTGCTCTTAGATGGTGTCCGCAGGCCGCAGGCCCTGCCTCTGAGGTGGAGGTGTCCCCCACACCACCGTTCCCTAGAAAGCGGACAGGCAGGTGGTTCGGGAGGCAGCTCAGATTTTCATCGGAAATATTTCAGGCTCAGATGAATGAATGCGCAGTATTCCCTGGGGCTTCTGGACTAAAGGCAGACTTTAATAATTACTCTAATTACATCTGTAGTGATTCCACCTTTGAATCTACATCAAACAAACATATAGCAATGATTATGCTTTCATTTAATATGCTAGTTCTCAGAAAACTGACACGATCATTTCCTTCTTACACACTTTTTGCCTGTAACACAGGCTCGGAGATAAAAAACTAGTTTTATTTGGTGCTAAACATGTTTTTGGGCTTCCCAGGCAGCTCAGTGGTAAAGAATCTGCCCACAGTACAGGAGACACGGGTTTGATCCTTGGGTCAGAAAGATCCCCTGGAGAAGGAAATGGCAATCTGCTCCGGTATTCTTGCCTGGAGAATCCCAAGGACAGAGGAGCCTGGTGGGCTACAGTCCATAGGGTCACAAAAGGTCTGACATGACTTAGAGACGAAAAACAACAACATGTATTTAACACCTAATGACACGATTTCCTTTTACACAAAATATAAGGACACTGACTTTACTGAAAGCCACTGCAAAGCTGCTCTGCGTTGATGGTGCAGACCCCTGAGCCTGCAGGCAATGGGATGGGGAGTCTCAAGAAGGGCAGGGTGGCCTTTTCACCCCACCCCGGGTCCGTACAGCCACAAGCCCCTCGTGGTCTGGCACATCGGCACAGCCAGCTTCTGGAAAACAGTTCTTTATGGTGATACTTCCCTGGTGGCTCAGAGGGTAAAGCTTCTGCCTGCAATGCAGGAGACCCAGGTTCAATCCCTGGGTCAGGAAGATCCCCCGGAGAAGGAAATGGCAACCGACTCCAGTATTCTTGCCTGGAGAATGCCATGGACAGAGGAGCCTGGTGGGCTACAGTCCGTGGGGTTGCAAAGAGTTGGACACAATTGAGCGACTTCACTTCACTTTCACTTCATTTTATCACGGAGACTGAAAGAGGAGGGACGGACGCGGGTGTGAGTGGGAACCCCAGGCTGCCCGGAGACCCTGAGCTCCCGAGACCCCCAGCGCCTCCCCCATTCACCACCGCAGGGCCTGAAGCGGCCTCTGCAGCTTAGCTGCGGGCACGTCCCCCTCCAGGCCCTGTTTCCTCATCCGTAACAGACTCACAGTGAGAATTAAAGGAGAGAATTTGGGTTTTCTGAAGCTTGGTTTTTGTTAGAAATCTGCTATTGTTGCAAACAGCAAACATGCTTTTGAAGTGAAGTGAAGTGCGACCCCATGGACTGGAGCCCACCTGGCCCCTCTGTCCGTGGGATTCTCCAGGCAGGAACACTGGAGTGGGCTGCTGTGCCCTTCTTCAGGGGAAGGATGCTTTTGGAAAACATGTATTTTCCAGGCCTTTCTGTGGGGATGCTGGCTTAGGAGGACCCCGGCAGTTGAGGACTGGTGAGACCCTGGATGTTCAAAGCGCCGCGGGACAGTCCTAGGACCAAGGACGAGACAGAGCGACAGGGCTCTCGGCGCAGCGAGCCCTCAGGTATTTGCTGGTGCTGCAGGACAGTCCTAGGACCGAGGTCGCGACAGAGCGACGGGGCTCTCGGCGCAGCGAGCCCTCAGGCGTCTGCTGCAATGGACTCGCGTCTGGCCTGGGGCCCTGCCAGACCCACGGCAGATGTCAGGAGCTGCTCTCTGGGCTGGGAGCTGGCCCCCAGGAGAAGGGCTGACACGGGAGAGTTAGTGGGATTATTCAGATGACGGGGCTCCAGGGGAAGGAAGGAGGAAAGGAAGGAGCGTGAGGCCGGGATGAGGTGGGGAGACCTCAGAGAGTCAGGTAGGCCTGCCGGGTTGGACAGACCCTCCGTGAGAGGCAGGAGTGCAGTGGGCACAGCCCCAGGGCCCCCCTGATCCCTGCCCCTGACAGCCAGGCCAGGCCAGTCACTGCCCTTCACACCCAGAGCCGTGGTTCTCACCTGCCCCCTGTTGGCACCGCCAGGGGCCTTCTGTGTGTGTGGGGCCTCTGCGCAGGAGGGTTCGGTGAAACAGACCCAGGGCAGGGCCAGCATCTGCCAGGGCTTGAAAGCTGCCCCGGGCTTCCGCAGGGTCGGCCCTGGAGTCCACACCAAGCCCAGATTTCCCCATGGCCACCCTTGCCCCGTGCACCGTCCCTGGCTCTCTGGACCATCAGGGCTCTTTGTACTGTGGTGGCCCAGAGCCTGCCTCTGCCGAGCCCGCCAGCAAGGTGGATTCCCACAGTCAGAAACACAAGGGGGCTTCCAACTCACTTCAGGAAGAAGGACCGACAAGCCGCCAAGCGCTTCCCCGATAAAGCAGGGGCCGGAACGGCGGCTGCGGCGCCACGCTCACAGGACGCGCCTTGGGCTCGGCTGGAAAGTCGCCAGAGAAGTGCAGGTTCTCTGTGAAATTCATCATTGCTGAGCAAAACGCTTTCTGCTCCTTCACGTGTTGAGCGGTGTCTCTCTAAAGTTCACCCATTAATGTCCTGAGACTGGTTAGGGAGGCAAAGGGAGGACTGAGCCGTGCTTGATGGTTGGACACGTGTTTTCCCGAGCCTGCCGGAGAAAGCGGGAGACGTCTTCTCCCTTCCCCCCCGCTCCATGCCAACCCGTCTGTCCCATCCTAGGGCCACCATGGAAGGGTCCATCCTTCCACTTACGCTTCTGCCGGGCATTTACCTGTGCACACCTGTTCACGCTACCCCAACGGCAAACGTCTGGAACCACTTGGGAAATACCCCCAACAAATTCCTCGGAGTCAGAACTACAGTTGAGGCATCACCGCACAGACAGCTCCTCCTGTCTCCTCCAGACTCCCCCCGGCCCCGGCTCAGAGCTCCTCTGGGCTCAAGCACTGGGGCCGGGGATTAGTGGGTGATCAGAAAAGAGTGTTCCAATAAGGAATAAAAAATCCAGATTTATACCTGAACCTTTTAACGTGACTCATGTACTTACGTTGAGGTAGGGCCAAAGCTGCTGCTGAGGGGGTTTCATAGTCCTTTCTCTTGTACACACAACTTCTATCTACAATGCATCCCTCGTGTTTCTTTAAAATGAAACAATTAGTTTAACTGCTTGTGAAGCAATCTGAAAGTTGACTCTTAGGTTTCAATGATTTTCCACTGGTAACTGACACTGATCTCACCTACAAGTGAGTCTTTTTTTTTTCCCACATGAACTGCTCGTTTATTATCAGCACTGGTGCTGGGACAGCCCCTCCAGTCGCCACGCGGAGCAGCGTGGAGGGGCTGCCCAGGTGAGGGGCAGGCCTGGCCTTACTTCTTCGGCTTGTCTGTGGCATAGTCCTGCTCGCCGAGAAGCCCTGGATGGAGGCCGCCTTCACACCGAGCCTCCTCTCGGTCTGCTCGGCCCCCGCAGCAGTGTGCAGGTGGAGCTGCGTCTGCTTCTCCCAGGGGACAAGTGTGTGGAGAAGCTGAAGACGCGCAAGGCACCCAGCACAGCCTCCCGCTCATTCAGGTACCCCTTCACGTCAGCAGAGCTCCTGAACTCCAGCTGCAGAGTCAGACTTTCTCATCAGCGGAGAGGCTGCCCCAGGAGGCCTTCTCCTTCCCTTCAAGGCCTCTGGCTGGCAGACAGGTTTTCAACACGGGCCACGTCAGGCGATGGTGCGCCTGTCCACGTAACCCAGGAGCACATAGTCAGAGCATAGTCTTCGGTCTTCACATCACTTCCATGTGCTCGCACACACAGCAAGGTGGAAAGTGCCTGCCTACTGATTAGGCTAAATGCTCTGGCACCAACATTCTGCTGCATCCGCCCAGCTGCTGCCCCCCGTGCCTGCTTGACTGCCCTCTGCACCTCGGCTGCCCACTGCCCGTGGAGCGCCAATTCTATATATTTTCAAACAACTGGTTTTATATAGTCTTTCCTAAATACTTCAATTTCCATAGAAAAATATTCTTTATGGTCTTTTTCACTCTTATTTCAGTGGCTCACATATTTAGTTAAATTAAAAAACAACAGGAATTGCACACGGCATGCTTTGATGTTGGAGAAAATCTAGCACCTCTGGCAGGGTTGGGAGCCATGCAAGTGCCGTACCCCAGGGGGAAAGAGGGTTTGGGGTGCTTTACCCCAGAGTTCCTTGGATTGCAAGGAGATCCAACCCGTCCATCCTAAAAGAGATCAGTCCTGAGTGTTCATTGGAAAGACTAATGTTGAAGCTGAAACTCCAGTACTTTGGCCACCTGATGTGAAGAGTTGACTCATTGAAAAAGACCCTGATGCTGGGAGGGATTGGGGGCAGGAGAAGGGGACGACAGAGGATGAGATGGTTGGATGGCATCACCGACTCAATGGACATGAGTTTGGGTGAACTCCAGGAGTTGGTGATGGACAGGGAGGCCTGGCGTGCTGCAGCCCATGGGGTCGCAAAGAGTCGGACATGACTGAGTGACTGAACTGAACGGAACCTAGGGAGGAAGAGGGTTGGAGTGCCATACCCCAGAGAGGAAGAGGATTTGGGGGTGCCGTATCTTGGAGGGGATGAGGGTTTGGGGAAGGCCAGTTAGGACGAGGTGGGTGCAGAGGGCTCCCTCCGGCTGCCGACGCCCCTGGAGGCCAACCCCATTCCCCTCGCAGACTTTAGATCCCACCTCCACTTCACCCCATGCGAGGACGGCAGTGGGCGGGGAGGATGGGGAGAGGCAGGTCAAAGGGCACAGACTTTTGGCAGAAGGCGGACAAGTCCCCGTGTCTGATGTAACACCATTGATGACACTGCTGTACTGGAATTTGCTAAGGGAGTTGAACTGCAAGGTTGTCACTTCCCCCATAAAAATAAATGTGTGAGGTGATGCCTGGTGATAAACTAGATGGGGGAGGCCCTCCACAGCTCATATATAGCAAGTCACCATGACGAACAGTTAAAATAGGTGGTGGTTTCATGTCTCAAACACGCCTCTGTAAGGCTGACGAAAGGCGGGGCGGCAGCCGGAGTGTCAGCTCTCTCCTCTGGAAAAAGAAGTCACCAACACGTGTTGATGCTTCTTCACTCCTTATTCATTTAGTCCTTCCCTGAACACCAACTCCCTGAACGGAGTCAGACAGTCCTAGTTCTGGATACAAATCACGCCAGCAAGAATGATTGCCAAGGCCAAGCAAGATCCTCCCTGTGGATCGTTCTGGGGAGACAACGTGCGTCTTCCCTAGAGTGTCTGATACTTTATTTGAGAAGAAATGTCAAAACGGAACTTGCAGGAATGATGCAGAGCTCACTAAATCGGGGCTTAAACTCCACGGGTCATCAACTCCGGGGCTGGAGCGTCAAGTCACTGGCCGGGGTGCCCACGGCCTGCCACTCACACCAGAGACCCGCCTCTCCCTTCCATTTTTTTTTCTGCTGCTGTTGTGCAACATTCACAACATAAAACTTGGCATTTTAGCCATTTGTAAGTGTACAATCCAGTGGCAGTAATGACATCCCCCCCATTGTTGGACTGTAACCGTGTCTCCCAGACTTTTCCATCTCCCCAGATGGAAGCACGGTGCCCAGTAAGCAACAAGCCTCGTTCTCCCTCTCACCACCTCCACCTCCTTTTTAGCTGTCCGTTCGGGTGACCCAGCACAGGTGTTCCTTTTCCATGTATCTTGATTTGATCACATATTTAATCACGAAGCATGTGGTCCTTGTTTTGTGGACATTCACGCCAAAGCACGTCCATTGTACACAGAGGTCTTATGTGATTAGTGAACTCATGGAAATTATCTACCTAGATTCATTTAAATCAAATGATGCTATAAATTATCTGGTAACAATGAAGTGGGGTTAGATGGGAGTCATATAGGAGACGATTCATAGTTTAAAGATACTGCATGTAACTTGCAAATTTAGATTTTACACCTTGGATTTTCCTAAAGCAAAATTCATTTATATCATTTCAACACTTTTGTATCTAGGAGAAATCATCATCATTTTCCTTGGGTATAGAAACACTTTATTTTAAAAGTAATAGGTGTGTTTGACAAATTTCAGCTCAGTTAAATACATTGCCATCTTGAGTGCTCTGTTTCAGCAGATTTCCTTAGGTCATACCAGCCCTTTCATGGCAGCTCCACACTATTCACATTTTAGGTAGGATAAAATTCCTGCCTGAACCCTCTACAAATATTCGAAATTTGAGATCAAATAAATGCCCATGGAAAAAAAATGTTTCTGGAATTGTACTAGCTGTTATCAAAACAATAACAGCAGTGATAAATGTTTTAGAGATTGAGCACCAGGGATTTTTCAGACATTCATTACATGCCAATCTCCGTAAGCGACATGTAATAAATGCAAACATCCTTAAAAGCAAATAAATACGTTTAAAAGTATAATTTCTCTTAGCCTGTGTACCGATTTTTCAAAATGTTTCTCGCAAAGTGAAATTCCATATCAAAATGTGTGTATTCCATCAGACTCTGAGAAGGAAAAGGGACTCCAGGGCTCTTTGTCACCGGGAAGATCTGGGGTGGCCTTAATCCCCAGACAACTCCAGTGTGACAACAGGGAAGTCTCGGAGGCTCGGAAATGGCTCGGGTGCTGGGAGCTGGGAATGTGTTCCCAGAGTATAATCCGGCTGATACAGTGTTCTCTGCAAAAGGCTGTGAGGTCTTGGCCTAATAAGCATAATCTCATTACACTGCAAATAAAAGTTTCCTATTTATCTCCAGATTTCAAATGAATCTAATAAGGCTTATGATACAGTCACCCAATACCCTAATCATATTTCTGCCTATCTAAAAGCAATCAGTAATTGTGTTACAGCAGACCGTGCTGACAATACCTCTGACACAGAAAGGAGAATGAGAGCCCAGCTGTACTAATTAAATTAAATGCTAGGCTGATGGAATACATTTGCCGGAGCCGGGGAGTATGGGTGCAGAATTAATAAGCATTACGGCTTAGAGCGGGAGATGATATCATAATGGAGGCAAGGTTTTGATGTTGAGAGCCTCATTCAGATTCAATGCGCCATAATGCACGGATCTGACAGCTGCTTAGAGAGGTGCAGCGCCTTGAACCAACTGCAGAGGAACGGTCTCATTGCCGTGCTCCTCGCTGAGCCCATCACAGCTTGCATCACCCTTGCAGCCCGCAGGCCGACTGGCGGTCCT
Source organism: Bos grunniens (assembly GCF_055505025.1). Lineage (NCBI taxonomy): Eukaryota > Metazoa > Chordata > Mammalia > Artiodactyla > Bovidae > Bos > Bos grunniens. The sequence continues at coordinate 92,311,927 of NC_141176.1, read as the reverse complement.
GCCGGGAGGCGGCCGCGGCCAGCCTGCCCTCTCCTTGCCTGTCGCTCCCCCAGCTCTGGGACTCTCCAGCTCATCCGTCTAGGCTCGCTTTGGATCATAGAGGCAGGCTGGCAAGCAATCTTCTTAGAACTAGATTTCCTTATGAGGCCTTCCCCCCGGTTCTAGGGAAAACCGGGGCCCGCCCTGCCTTGTGAGGGCCCAGGGCGCACGGGGCTGGGGGCCCGGCACGGTCTCCTGCCGGCGATCGAGCGCCGCTATCTCTCCGGCTGCAGCGTGGAGGCGGCTGTGGCTGCGGCTGGCCAGGACTCATTATCATGAGAATTTTGACAGGATATTAAATTTACTAATCCTGCACTTTCCGGACTGACCCTCCCTGGGAGCAGGCAATGCGGGTGTCTGCCGGGAAAGCACTTTCTCTGTCTTCTCTCGTCCTTCCACCTTTTCTGCCCTGGACCCCTCGCGTGTCCCCACCGCCCCCAGTGCGCCCGACACCTGTGCTCCCTCAAGCATCACCGGCGCCCAGGCCGCGGGTGCCTCCGATGGGCGCATGCTCTCCTGCAGGTGATGGGAAGAGGGCACCACACCCCCTCCCTGGCTGGAAACACGGGCTGTTCAGGGTCCTTCCGGCCTGAGCCGCTTGGCCGGAACCCGAGGTAACTGATGGGTTTGTGGAGGACGGGATGGGGCGTCCACAGCGTGTCTGTGCAGTTTTGCCTTCCGCAGGTGACTTTGACACGTGGGACCAACCGGTATGCTGGACACGGATTACACGCCATCCTGCACGCGTGCACATGTGTGCACACACCTCAGTCACCTGTGATTCACCTGTAAGCCAGCCCAGAAGACTCAGCTCCACACGGATGCGGTCGGCTAAGATTTCAGAAGGGCGAGCGCACGTCCCTGCCTCTCTGCTGCACGTTCTCACAGCCCCGCTGGCAGTCAGGCTCCACACATATGTTGTGGTAGCAACTCTTACTCTTTGTTTATTCCGTCTATAAATAAACTACATCGGAGCCCAGGAATATTTTTAGAAAACTTTCGGGTATTGCAGCAGAATCCCATCATCTTGCCCATTCATAAGCTCTCCGCGCTCCAGAAAATCAAAACGCACCACACATTTCACTGACATTCTGCCAGGGTGATCTCTAAATAATTCAGCAGTAAAATCTGGTCAGCTCTCCCACCTCCCCGAAAAAACTCCTGCACACACAGTGCCAATTAAGTTGCTGAAAACAGCAGATTTCCACTGATACTCCACAGATAAAGCTGACCATTAAATCGCAATTTAACATCCCAGGCAGTGGGAGCTGCTGACAGACTCTGAAGCTTGTAATCTCATTTAACCCCCTCCTGTCAGGAGCAGGCCCACCCCTTTAGCATAACGCCGCCAAATTAGACCTGACATGGCAACAAGAGAAAGAAAAACCTCTTTAGCTTAAAAGTCAGGCCACAGTGGGCAACCCTGACCTTCAGCGTCCCCCGCTCACCCACGCCATCCTCCAGGGACCCCGGAGACATTTACGCTGAGCCGGAGGAGCGGGGGGACGCAGGGGTGCAGAGGGCCCGGCCGCAAGGCACTTGGGTTTCCCTGGGGGCAAATTACAGAGAATTTTCCTAGACAATGGAAGGAAATTTCACCTGGGCTTTTTCAAGTCTTTCTTTGGTAATAAAAGATGAACCCCGATGGTTCTGTTCAAACTCCTCCAGCTCAATATTTCCCTCTGCCTGCGGTGGCCTCTGACTCGGAAGCCGGGGGACGCCTCTGCTGGAACACAGAGTTCCCACCCCAGGCCTGGGACAGCGTGCATTTTCAATGAGGTCATCCTGGCTGGTGGCTGCAGGCTTCAAAGCCTTTCCCGTGACTGGCATTTACTGGCCCTGTTTTCATGAGGAATCTGGCTGCCTCAGAGGCCCCTGACAACCAGCTCTCTGGACTCAGGCTTTTCCACCAACTCCCCTATTTTGTTAAGAGTGGGTGGGGGCCAAAGGCGGGGGGGGGGGGCTGTGGGGTCCCAGTACAGCCATCGGAAGGTGGCTTTCACAACGTTCACAGCTCTTTTCCCAGGTCAAGCCAGAGCTGCTCTTCAAGACCGACACTGCGTTCTGGGCCTGACTCACAAGGACAAACCCAGACTTCTGTGGGCTCCAGTGTGCACTCTATTTCAGGGAATTTGTGTCTTAAAAAAAAAAAAGTCAGTTGTTAATTTGAAAGAGCTTCCTTCCCAAGTATAAAGTAAATTTTTTGTCTTACTGCTCATGCAAAAATAAAAATGTTTTCAGGCAAAAAGTTAGATACCATCTAAAGCTGGCATTCATGGCTCCTTGGGCCCTCAAAAAAACCAAAACCAAGCCTGCACTCAAAAATCCTATCTTCAGTTCCTCCAGGACTTGAATTTCAAAAACAGATGGAGTCTGTACAGACCAAAACCCGCTGCAAGTCGAGTAGATATTGAGAGAGAGACAGAGAGGAGCTTCCCCACACCTGGCCCCCACCGACCCTCCTTAGGGAGCGGCTCAGGAGACAATGAATAAATCATGCCTTCCAGAAAGAAGAGACACGCCAAGATGCTTGCAGGAGGGGAGTCTGGACCTCGCACTGGGGTCAGCGGCTCGGCAGCTGCCCGGGTCCGCGGAGCCCCCAGCCTGCCCCGCGCTCCCGGGACTCACCTGTCCGGCTCCCGGCCGCCAGCAGGACAGGCGCTCGGCACCCTGGAACCGCAGCCTCTCCACCTGTCCATCACCTGCCGTGGAGGCTGGCTCTGGGCGCTGCTGGCCGGCTCCAAGCCTCCAGTCCCCCCGACTTTTTTTTCCCCACTAAAATGAGCCGAAAAGGCTAACAGAAACCGCCTCAATGTTTATTTCGACTTCCCGGGGCTGCACTGGAGCGAAGTCCTGCCTGCCCGAGCCTTTCTGCACTGGAGTGGTTTATTTAATTTGTCAGGATAATGGGAGCGGCTGAATGAGAGACAGAGAATGCAGTGTGGTATAAAAGAAACAAAGGCTAAAAGTACCACTATTTTGATTCCCTTTTTAAAATTACTTCCAAAGTGTGGTATCTATTGTGAAGAATAATGCTGAACAAAGCACAGTGTCTTGGCAATATTCACAGGGCTTATTCACGCACAGCCAGCTCTGTCTGTACATTCAGAGGTAGAATACACTTATAAATGATGTATTGGAAGGACTGCAGCTCCTATTGTGTCCCCAGTGTAAACAAAAAGGCAGACAGGAGCCGAGTGGCCTCTGGGCGGCCGGGCCGCGGGGGTGCTCCCAGCCCCCCGGTTCCGGCAGGGAAAACCCGGATCAGCAAAACCCACCGGAGTCCACGTGACGGGGGCTCAGCCCAGGGGCACTCCCTCCTGTCCCCCGTCACCCCCCTTCAGGCGCACGGGGGCTCCGGAAGCTTTGCTTAGGCAGCACCAGCCTGGGCATGCGCCCACCACCCACACTCCTGGGTGACCCCTCTGACCATTTCCAGAACCTTCCACTGGGAGGACACCGGTTTCCCCCACTGAGAGCAGGCTCCATAAGGCCCAGCATAGACTCAGCGATGACCTCCCGGTGCCCTGCGCGGTCCAGAGCTCGCGGCCTGACTCCACGTTCCGAGAGTTGGTGGCCACAGCGATGGCTGTTCTGTGTCAGCTTGGGGTCTAGCAGCTAAGCATTGCTTTAGTCACATGCCTGGATTGCAGTTGTGAGAAAAGGGCCTGCTCGTTACAACCTGTAAACTTCCTCTTCCCCTGCCAGCTGGAGGAAAAAGCGTTTTTGAATTTTAGTTTTCTGCCGGTAAGACGTTTTCCCCACTCGTGCCAACAGGGGAAGACAGGTCACGGCTGTAACTGTGGTTCTCAGCTGGGTGCGGGGGCTGCCCAGACCCAGGTCTTTCCCAGGGTGCGCTGCCCTGGAGCCCTGCCGCCAGCCCTCTGATCCCCAACCCTGGGCTGTCTCCAGCTGTCCCCGCTCCCCAGACGTCCCCTTCCAGGGGAGCCAAGTGCCTGCTCAGAAGTGCGCTGTGCAGGCAAAGAAGGCTGCGATGTTGGTTCTCTAAGTGTTGCTCTTCTGTGCAGAGTGGCTGCTGTGGTCCCGGCAGGGAAGCACCGCCAGCGTGACCTGCGTGTGCCACGCACACGAGAGGGGATGGTGGTCACGGCGAGCTGGGACGCGTGGCCAGCCCACAGTCACCTGGAGGTGCCCCCTCCTCTGGCTGCACACACGCAGAGGCCCCGGGCTGCAGGGGTCAGAGGCTCCCCAGGCCATGCAGGCCTCACCAAGCCGAGAACATGGGGCCCGCTCCCCAGACTCTCAGAGCCGAGTCCCTGCAGTTACTGGGTGTCCGGCTCCAGGCCTCACTCCCTCACTGCACTTTAGTGACTGACTGCGTCCACCCTCAGGCTGAGACAGACGCCTCACACCTCTAGCTGGTTCTCAGTGTTCCCTAAGACAGACGTTTCTGTTTTCACAGTTAAAGCTGGAGGTCTGTGTCTTTGGTCACCTCCACCCGTGCCAGCCTGCCGCATCCACCACCTCTGGAAACCGCCAGGCTGCGGAGTCTGAGTTCAGCGTCCAGACTCCAGCTGTGGGTTGGCCTGCAGTCTGTCCTCACTGACCTCCCCGAGCTCCGTGTCCTCGAGGTCCCTCTGTGCCGTCCCAGTGGTAGGATTTCCTTCCTTTTACCATGAGAATCCTTCCTCTCTCTCTGCACCTGTATCTGTATCTATATCTAGCCGGAATCTTATTTATATGGTGGGATATATATAATATATACCATTATTTAGTGGTGTAGAGAGTGAAAGTGAAGTCGCTCAGTCGTGTCTGACTCTGTGACCCCGTGGACTGTAACCCACCAGGCTCCTGGTCCATGGGATTTTCCAGGCAAGAATACTGGAGTGGGTTGCCATTTCCTTCTCCAGGGGATCTTCCTGACCCAGGGGTCGAACCCGGGTCTCCCGCATTGCAGGCACTTTTACCGTCTTGCCGCCAGGGAAGTCCTAAGCGTATATAGTAGGATAGATATAGCCTATATACGTAGCCACCAGGGAACCCCACATATATATACGTAACATATATAATATTACGTGCTACATGTAATACTATGTCTAGTAGAACATATGTATTATATAATATATAAAGTTATATGTAGTAGAATATTATATATAGAGTGAAATATATAGAATATTGTCTAATATCATTATGTAATATCACTAATATTACATCTGTGAAATATGTGACGTATATATAGTAGAATATATTATATATAACATACAGTATTATAAATAGTGGAATTGACACTGTAGGATACACCTCACCACGTTCTTTGCAGCATTATTCACAGCAGCCAAGATACAGAAATGTCCAGTCTGTCAGTGATGAAAGGATGAAAAAATATGTGATATGTATAATTCTATTTATGTATATTCCACTACATACGTAACATTATTATATATTCCAGTACATATGCTATATATTATATATATTTCACTTTATATAGTATCATATAATATATAATAGTCCCTAGACAGTGTATTACAAAGCAGAGATATTACTTTGCTGACAAAGGTCCGTATAGTCAAAGCTATGGTTTTTCCAGTGGTCATGTACGGATGTGAGAGTTGGGCCATAAAGAAGGCTGAGAGCTGAAGAATTGCTGCATTCAACTTGTGGTGCTGGAGAAGACTTTTGAGAGTCCCTTGGACAGCAAGGGAATCAAACCAATCCATCCTAAAGGAAATCAACCCTGAATATTCATTGGAAGAACTAATGCTAAAGCTAAACCTCCAATACTTTGGCCACCTGATGTGAAGAGCTGACTCACCGAACAAGACCCTGATTCTGGGAAATATTGAGGGCAGGGGGAGAAGGCGGCAACTGAGGATGAGATGCCTGGATGGCATCATCAACTCAATGGACATGAGTTTGAGCAAACTCTGGGAGATGGTGAAGGACAGGGAAGCCTGACATGCTGCAGTTCATGGGGTTGCAAAGAGTTGGACACAACTTAGCAACTGAACAATAACAATACATAATATAGTATAATATAATCTATTTATAATATAATTAAATATCAAATATGGTGCTGCTGCTGCTGCTAAGTTGCTTCAGTCGTGTCCGACTCTGTGCGACCCCATAGACGGCAGCCCACCAGGCTCCTCTGTCCTTGGGATTCTCCAGGCAAGAACACTGGAGTGGGTTGCCATTTCCTTCTCCAACGCATGAAAGTGAAAAGTGAAAGTGAAGTCGCTCAGTCGTGTCTGACTCTTAGCGACCCCATGGACTGCAGCCTACCAGGCTCCTCCGCCCATGGGATTTTCCAGGCAAGAGTACTGGAGTGGGGAGCCATTGCCTTCTCTGTCAAATATGCTATATAACATAAAATTGTATATAATCATATTATATTGCAATATATTATCGTTATATAATATAAACATATATAATGTTATACTTATACAACTCCATATAATATATAATATTATATAAAGTGGAATAGCTATAACATATAGCATATGTAGTAGAATATATAACATTATGTATATTGTGTGCGTGTTAGTCACTCAGGCGTGTCTGACTCTTTGAGACCCTATGGACTGTAGCCCGCCAGGCTCCTCTGTGCATGGGATTCTCCAGGCAAGAATACTGCAGTGGGTAGCCATTCCTTTCTCCAGGGGATCTTCCCAACTCAGGGATCGAACCCGCATCTCCCTCACTGCCAGCAGATTCCTTACCGTCTGAGCCACCAGGCTGCCTCTTAGTATGCATAAGTGGAATATACATATAATAGAATAAACACATACCACATTTCTCACCCATTCATCACTGACAGACACTCGGTCGTTTCTGTGTCTCGGCGTCTGTGAATAACGCTGCAACGACCGTGGCGACGCAGGCTTTTCCCAGTGTCCCGCTTCCATTTCTTCAGGAGAAGCCCCAGGAGTGGAAATGCCGGATCGCATGGCGGCCCAGCTTCACCTCTGGGGGAGCCGACCCTGTTCTCTGCAGCGCCCGCGGCAGCTTGCGTTCCCCCTGGGTGCTCACGGGCTCCTTTCTCGGCTCGTCCTCAGCAACGCTTGTTACCTCTTGTATTTCGGAAAATTGCCTGTTTTTCAGGGTTTTGAGGGTCCTCCTGCCCCTGGCCTGTCAAAGCCAGTGTGTCCTCCTCTCGGGATGACCCTTTCCATCACTTTCACGCTCCAGAAACACCTCCCTCTGCAGGAACAGAGACCACATGAGTTCCAACAACATCCGACACGCGGTGACCTGCTGCTGTGCTGCTGCGATTTGGATTTTGTAGTGGGACGTTTGTAAAGCTCTTTTAAAAATGTTTATTTCCTGTGCTAGAAATAGTTATCAGTGAACAGCTTCTAAAGCAGGGGTTCTTTGAATGGCTCTGAGGGTACCATCTGGGCAGATTCTGGAGAGCTCTCCATTTACAAAGACCACAACACTGAGATCTTAGTGAAGCTTCTACAGGAAAAACACCATTAAACGTGCTAATGACCGAAAGTGGACAATCAAATGCAGTGGAAGTGGCGAGTCCCTGCCCGGCTGTGATGGGACCCTGTCCCGCCTCTCTGAGCCTCTGTCTCTTCAACCTCCATGTTGCTAGTACTTCTCTGAAGTTGGAACACTTTCCTTTTTTAAAAAAAATCAGTGCACTGCTATGTGGCCAGACAGCCTGTTTGATGGAATCCACGCTGGCTTTATCGGGAGCCCTGGGGGCTCTGGGCTTGTCCTGGAATTTAATGTTTTCATTTCTCAGTAGAGCAAGCTGGAGTCCAGAGCGTAAGGGTTGTGGAAACTCGGAGAACAACAGGATCTGGTAGGAATCTGAGAAATCAGTTGGTCTAATGTTCTCATTTTAGAGAGGGAAAAATTGAGATTCAAAGCAATTTGGGTTTTCAAGATCAGTTAGCCAACAAATTGGGATAAGTTCTCAGATCTGTTAAGCCATTTAAATACGTAAACACCTTTTTTAACTAAAAGAGGTTTAAATATAGTGGTTCATGAAAAGCAGTAGTAAATGATACAATTACTTTTGCGATATAGACACTCCAGGAAACATCCACTATTTTCTCCAGGAGTTTTCCATTTTGTACACAGACTTTCAGTCTTTCAATGACTCAAAAACGATCAGGTGAGAGGTGACTCAGAGACCCCTTGGTCTGGGGGTCCTCCGTCTTTGTGGGTTCCTCTGTGTGCTGATAAAGCCACAGGTATCTCCTGGAGGGGCTTGTGCTCCAGATAACGTCAGTTCTCACAGGACCACTGATAGCAGCCAGAAGCAGGCCGCCCGAACCTGCGGCCTGGAAAACAGGCTCAGCTTCTGGATCATTCCCCAGCCTTAGAGAGACTCACTCACTTATTTGCTAGGCCATCAGCATGCACCAGATGGCTGGTCCCAGAACGCATCGCTGTAAGTGTTTCTCTTGGTTCGCCCATGGTAAGGGGGTGGGTCCGAGATTCAGGGGCTGGAGCGCTGCTGAGGGGAGGAGGTGAGTCCACATCTCACTTCGGGTTTTGGGGACCCGACCTGGGCTCCCAGTTCCCCAACTTTAAATCTGGTCTTCCGGCTCTCCAACTTTAAGATGGTCTTGATACTGCTTGTGTGCAGAGTCTAAACTGGACACAAGCAACCTTATCTGTGAAACGGCATCACGGACTTGGAGAACGGACTGGCGTTTGCCAAGGGGGCGGGGTGCGGGAGGGCTGGAGGGGGAGTCTGGGGTTGGCAGACACAAACCACTGCGTACCGGATGGGTGAACAAGGCCCTCCGTGCAGAGCAGGGCGTGCAGTCAATGTCTTATAGGAGCACAATGGGAAAGAATTCTAAAAAGAATATATTGATTCATATACATAAATTCTTTTTATGCAGATAGAATGCATGGATAGAATATATATATACATATAATTGAATCATTCTGCCGTACAGAAGAAATGAACACAACATTGTAAATACACCACAATAAACAATTGTAAACACTAAAGTGGTCTTGACAATTTATGTACATCCGCTTCTATGCCCTCAACGTCACCTGTTTCCTAAAGACACGAATGTCCCTGTGATATGTTTACTCAGTGGCGACCTTGGGGGAGGGCGACCTTGGGGGAGGGCGACCTTGGGGGAGGGTGCATTAGAACTACTCTTTGTGGACTCTGGGGGGAAAGGTGCTGTGTGTGTCCCAGGCAGCTCTAGTCTGCGTTGGAAGGGGCTCCCCCGAGCTGGCTCGGTGCTCTTCCCCAGGCGAATCCGTTTCACCTCGGGTGTTTCAGCGCCTCCTGATTCTCTACTGCGCATCGTAGTCCCAACTAGACGGGATGTGAGGAGCCTGACCCTTGCACTCGGACTTTTCACACGGACATTTAAGAACCTGAATTTTTATAATGTGCAGAAGGTAGAGGGGGCCCAGTGGTAAAGAATCCATCTGCCAGTGCAGGAGATGTATGTAAGAGATGTGGGTTTGATCTCTGGGTCAGGAAGATCCCCTGGAGAAGGAGGTGGCAACCCGCTCCAGTATCCTTGCCTGGAGAACCCCATGGACAGAGGAGCCTGGCGGGCTAGAGTCCACGAGGCCCCAGAGAGTCGGACAGACTGAGCGGGCCTGTGGTTGTGGACTCCCCTTCTCCACCTTGGGTTCTGCTATGTCCAGATTTTTAAGCGACAGGCACTGCTGCCCAGGAAACTGACCACACACATACTCTGGGCAGAGCGGTGCATGCTTTCCTGGCCTGAGTTTGCAGCAAGCCCATAAAAAAACAAAGTCAGTTCTCCACTCTTTAATTTTTTTCAGCTCTTCGTTCTCCTTTCTTTTTTTTTTTTAAATATGCTTTAAAATTCCTTGCAGCCTTCCTCCCCAACTGCACAATATCAAAAGCGCTCTGTTCTAATCCTCTCCCGTCTGCCTCAATTAATCACTTCTTTATTACAGACCTTGGCGTCCTGCCCTCTCATCACCGGCGAGCGTCTCCCTGCTTCACAGCCATGGAGCTGGGCTCTCTGTCCCCCAGTGCCAGCTAGCCCCTCTCCCTTGCAGGCGCTCCTTTCTCCTTCTCCGTTTTTGCCCCATTCCCCGTCTCTCATCCATTGATTTCCTCCTCCTCCTACACACCCATGCTCTTTCGCTGACTCAGTCCATGCCCTTGTGTGGCTGCCCCGATTTATTTCCTGCCACGTGGATCTGGTCCCCGAACTGTCCAGAGCTGTGGTGGCTGACGCTTCCTGAGACCTGACTGTGCAGGGCGGGCTCAGGGTTACATGGACCTCTTCACCGAAGCTTCTGGAACCCTGGGGATGGCTGAGGCTCTCCCGTCTGGTGCAGGAGGTGGGCAGTGGGGCCCCATGTACAGGGCTGAGAGGGTGCAGAGCTCAGGTGCCACCGTGGCCCACGCTGTCCCCAGAGTGCTATCTGCCTGCTGACCACCCCCGTGAACTCGACCATGCCCTGCCCGCAGCGGGTGGGGAGAGCCCTGACTCTGTGGCCTGGCAGGCCCGGCCCGTGGGTCCACTTCTCCTCCGTGCCACAGGCGGCCTCCTCTCCTCACGACTTGTCCCCGGGGTCCCGGGCTGCCCTGGAGGAAAGAGCGTCACAGATGCCAGCTCTCCTGCCATCGCCCACAGCATCCTCTAAGCGGGGCCAGACTTACTGGGCACAGCTTGGTTTTCAGCTGAACTGTTGGTAGGTAAAATGTTCAGGGAAGGTTTTTAGAGGTAAAGCCCTCTGTTTGAACATGAAATCAGTGATGTTTTATGACAATGTGTTTTCCTGAAAGGTCTATTTTAAAACTAACTTCCTACTTCATTGTATAGCCAAGGAATAAAATCTGATACCTATTTATCTAATTGCCCTAAAATGCAGGGTTTTTCTGAAGTAATAGTCCTCCTCTGAGCTGAGTGAATAAGTACTGCTCACTCCAGTGAGCACTGGGTCCTGAAACAAACCTGCGAGAGCCTGAAGGATGCTGATGGTGAGCTGGAAACACCCATTCACAGACAGCTTGCATACTGGTGCGTCTGAGGAAGCCAAGGCAGGTCAGGGGAAGACGCTTCACTCCTCTGCGCCTGGCCGGGCGTTGGAGCCTCAGCATTGGTGCCGTTTGCCCAGGAGGGCGAAGCTGGCTCTTGGAGGTGAAGCCCCCTCCTCGTGGTTCCCTGCCCCGACTCCATCCCGCAGGTAACTGGCCTGATGTGCCAACCTCCACAGAGCTGGGCAGGTGGCACTTGAGCCCCCAGGGTGGAGCCACTGGTGCCAGGCGGCCACTGAGACATGAAATCCAGTGGAAAGGAGGTGGGGGTTGAGGGAAAGCCTGGATCAGGTTTTGAAGGCTTATTATGAAAAGAAGAATGTGTTTTTAAAAATTTTAATAAATAGACTTCATTTTCTGGAGCAGTTTTTAGGCTCACAGTAAAACTGAAGAAAGGGGTTCAGACCCCCACAAACCCCCACCCCTCCCCATACAGCCTCCTCATTACCAGCACCCCCACTGCAGCGGGGCACCTGTTACCACTGACGGACCCACCAGGACAGCATATTAAAAAGCGAGACATTACCCTACCAACAAAGGCCATCCAGTCAAGGCTATGGTTTTTCCAGTGGTCATGTATGGATGTGAGAGTTGGACTATAAAGAAAGCTGAGCGCCGAAGAACTGATGCTTTTCAACTGTGGTGTTGGAGAAGACTCTTGAGAGTCCCTTAGACTATGGAGATCCAACCAGTCCATTCTAAAGGAGATCAGTCCTGGGTGTTCATTGGAAGGACTGATGCTGAAGCTGAAACTCCAGTACTTTGGCCACCTGATGGGAAAAACTGACTCATTTGAAAAGACCCTGATGCTGGGAAAGACTGAAGGTGGGAGGAGAAGGGGATGACAGAGGATGAGATGGTTGGATGGCATCACCGACTCAGTAGACATGAGTTCTGAGCAAACTCTGGGAGACGGTTGAGGACGGCAAAGCCTGGCGTGCTGCAGTCCGTGGGGTCACAGAGAGTCGGACACGACTGCGCGACTGGACTGACTACCTGACCGACGTGTCGTCACCACCGAGCCCGCGGGTGACACTGGGGTGCGCTCTTGGTGAGAATTCTGACATCGTGTCCCCACCGTCGCCGTCTCCTGAAGGGGAGTCTCGTCGCCCTGCGGTCCTCGTGCTCTCCCTGGTCTCTCTCCGCCCCGACCCCTGGACTCCACCGACCTTTCTCATAGTCCCCAGCATCTCGCCTTTCCCAGGACATCGTCTTGCTGGAGTCACGCAGGGCGTAGCCTTTTCAGACCGGCTCTTCTCACTCAGTCACACGAGTTTCTGTTTCCTCCACGTCTTTCCGTGAACTGAAACACACTTCTTTTTGTACAGAATGAACTCCCATCACGTGGATGCACCGGTGTGTTCACCCATCACCTACTGAAGGGCATCTTGGTTGCTTCCAGGATTCGGTGGCGCTGAGTGAAGCTGCCATAGACGCCATGTGTCGGTTTTTGTGTGGCCGCACCTTTTCAACTATCTGAGTAAAAACCAAGGAGCGTGGTTGCTGGATTGAAAACAGATGTGTTTTTAATACACTGGATTAAATAAAGCATACTATTAAAATTACTTGCTTTTACTTAAAAAAAAAAAAGTGATTAGTAGAAACATTTAAGCTCACCCGTGTGGGGGAGCCTGGTGGGCTGCCGTCTATGGGGTCGCACAGAGTTGAACACGATTTAGCACCAGCAGCAGTGTGGCCCACATTACATTTCTGGCTGACCGCTGGCCTGGAGACTCCGGGGGCTGTAGGTGGGAAGGGCTTGTCTGCGGGGTGTGCCTGGAGCCTGTGGACACAGTTTGCATTCCCAGCTCCCTGGGCAGTGTTCTAAGGTCGCCTTGCGGGCAGAGAGGCGGTGGCGGGGGAGGGGCTGCGCTTTGCTTGCACACGTGGTCTGTGCAGCTGCGAGGTCACCAGAGCTGTCAACTGCATGCTCGTGCATGAGTGTTCAAGCTCACACTCGACCCCCGCCCCTGCCCAGTGCTGGTCTGCTCCACTCCCCTGCCCACCGCCTTCGGTGGCTTCAGGCCCCGGGACCCATCTCAAGTGCAAAAGCAGTCTTTGGCAACAGAGAGCCGACGGGTGGAGGGACAGCCTCAGCCCTCCTGTTCCAGGCACTTCCGTGGGCCCATATCTCCGCGGGGGTCTCTCCTGCCTGTGGTCACATCATGCTCCCCAGGTTGCGGGGGGCCCAGGTGAACAGGGCAGGTCAAGGGGGCTGGGAGGCAGGGGGCTTGAGCTGGACGGGCGCTGGGGAGAAGGGGCTGATGCACGCCCACCCACCAGCCCCACGGCTGGGGATGCCCCAGCGAACTGCGACCGGCCGAGGAGGGAAGGGGCCCTTTCCTGGGGAGGTCCCGTCAGGACCACGCATCCGCCTCGTGGTGGTCTCCAAGCTCGGTCTTCCCAGCAGGGCCAGGGCTCAGCAGCAAAGACACACGGCTCGTCTTCTCAGCTCTACCCCCCACCCCACACACTGCCTGGGACTGGGCGTGTTCCTCAGGAGTTCGTGGTCTGCAGGTAACCTGACGACAAATCACGTGTAGAATTCCAGGTGGCAACCTGTATCTGTGTGAAATCCTCAAATGTGTGAGAACAGGGCTCCAAGTCCCTGCCTGTGGACGCGCCCCCTGAGCACAGGAAGCAACGTCAGGGCGCATCTTGACCGTCGGTCCCAGCCGTGTGGGGGTCCACGGGGCAGGACGGCTGTTTCTGTGGGGGTCACGGCACATGCCGCCAAGTGTGAGACGGGCGGGCGGGCAGGCAGAGGGCAGGGCACGATCCTGGTAAAGGGAGTTGACTCACGCTGACTGGCTTGACACGAGGTCTGGGTCCAGATGTTACGGGGCCTGAACTACTGGCCTTTGGGGTGTCCTCTTTCATAAAGATGCAAACGATTGCAAACATCCCATTCGGATGGGAGTTTACAGACGCAAGGGGCTGACCCTGCGTCTCTGCAGCTGTGTGTGAGGCAGCCTCTGCTGAGGCCCCAGCCTGGCGCAGGGATGTCTCAGGTTGTAGCAGGCCACGGTGGGGCGCCTCTGTTGGCCTTCTTTTCCAGGGGACGGTTGCCAGCATCTGCCAACAGTTTGGACTGTCCCAGCTGGACAGCGGGTGCTATGAGCATCAGCGGGAGAGGCCAGGGACGTCGCTCATTACCCCGAGATGCGCAGGATGCCTCAGCGTCGACTGCGTGGAGGTGGGCGAGTCCTGGGTTTGGCTAGAGAGTTGCTGTCCCCGCGGGGCGCACAGCGTGGCTGTTGGAGGGCACCCACGGATGGAGGGGACCCCTGGGCTGGGGTGGTCGGTGCCCCCGCACCTGGACTGGAGCCCCGCCGCTGCTCCCCTGCCAGGCCCGCTCAACCGCATGGTGGCTCAGGAGGGGTCTGCCCTCGGCACGCCCGCTCACGCCCGCCGTGCCCAGCGACGAACCAACAGTGACGGTCGCTGCCTCCACACGAAATTAATGTATTTTAACGCTCACACCCGTAAATCATTCACTTCAAAATCTCATCTCTTGTGAATAAGTTCATCATTTTCATTCACATTTTGTCACAGAAATTAGGAGTTTCGCGTTTCGAAAATTCCATTTTCCACTTGTCTTTTATGTGTGGCAAGATAGTAAACCAGCAGATTAGCTTTTCTTTCATCACAGCCGAGGAGGGACGAGCTAGAACGTAACACAATCAAAACAAATTGCTTAGGAAAATAATTCCTTTATTTAAAGGAATTACCAATAAGCAGGCGGCTTTCATACGAAACAAAAACTGTCACGGAGCTAGCCAGGGTCGGGGAACGCCGAGACGGAATTACACTCTCCTCTGCACAGCCACTGTTCCAAATTACAGCAATACTCACATCTTGCTAATGACTTTGAAAATGGGGTAAGAAAAACACCGTGGAAAAGCCAGCTTCTCCTAGCGCCACTTTTCAAGCGTGACGCCAAGCGAAACCACCTTTGCCTCGCATCCCACGGCCGGCAGTGCTGTAGTCAACATGGCACCACGGCCAGGCGTGGACACGTGACGTGTAAACCCATGGACACCACTTCTCAGGGAGTCTTTACCCCCCAGACAGCATACCATTATTTTCTGCAAAAGCGATCAGACTGGCCAGTTACGAAAAAGACAGCTTCCATCGTAGAAGCATTACTGAATAAAATGTTCTCATCCTGAGCCTACAAAATCCAGTGTAGTTACTATTACAAGATAAAGGACATTTGAGTGGCACCTTGACGAATTTAGAATATCTCATGCAAATTGAGATTTCATTTCATTTAAAAAAAAAAAAAACCCTTTTGAAAATAAATGAAGGCAAAAGCTTGAACCTAATTTATCTGTTTGCTGTCTTCAGCTCATTTTCACTGTATGAATAAAGGAAAGAGGTAAATTAAAGTTATCCCAGGTTATTACTCGTGAGAGGTTAAAGTATGTTCTAATGGGCAGATTAATTCTGTGGGGAAATAACATTAAATCTTTCCGAAGCCTTGAAATTTCTCAAAAGCATTCTCACCGCCTTCTTGCAACAGAAGCAGTCATCTGGCTAGATAATCTGGCATCTTGAATAACTTTGCACTTAAGGCCTGTCAATTTGATCTTCCAAGGTTAATTGATTATTTCAACAAGCATTCTTGCCAGAAAAGATCTGAGTGCTCACATCTTTTCATTAATTCATGCTGTTTGGTGAGAAGGTGAAAAATAAGAAGGGGTGGCTTGGTTTAACCCCTTCGTTACGGGGCCTCCGAAAGAGGGGCAGTTCTAGGCATGCTTTACCGGGACAAACTGCAGCTCTGTGTGCTGGACACCCGTGAATTAGCACGGCCTCCTGCGTCCTGAGCCTGGGTTTCTGCCTGATGGATATGCGAGCCCGTCTGTAACCCGAGCGGTGGGTTTCCTCCGGACTCTGGCCCTGCAGCACCGGCTGCCGGCCCTGGGCATGCTGCCTGGGCTCCTGGGGAGGACGCACGCCGTCAGTCACCAGGGGTTTGTCACAGACAGCCTCCTCTCCAGATGCCCAGCCAGGACACTGAGGATCTTCCCTCCCCTGATGGTGCCTGCAGCCCCCCAGCTGAACCACAGAGCTGGCTGGGAGTCGGGGTTCCTCTCTTGCAGCCATTAGACTTGGGCAGGCATCTGTGCTTCTTAACAAGCGTTTAAAAAGTGGTCCCAGACCCCCCCAGCCTGAGAAAGCTCTTGGGTCTGTCTGGACCGGCTCCATGGCACTGTAGCTCTGTCTCTGACCAGGTCGAAGCCCCAACCCCCACGGGCCTGGAGAGGCTGCCCCCTCTCTGCCTTCCCCGCACCCCCCCGCCCCCTACGCGGCTGCCAACTCCCCTCCACCGTCTCCTTTTTTGCCCACGATGGCTGAAAGAGCCCCGGCAAGTCCACCCTTTTCTGCTCACTGTCTGGGGTCTGCAGCGCCCCTGCGGACACCCGCTCGCCCCATCCCGGCTCATTTTGAGGGGGTGGTGCCAGTCTGCATGCCCAGGGCAGGAGGCGGGTCTGGTACCATGGGGCGGGCACAGCCGGGCACAGGCGCCCGCAGGCTGGCAGGGCCACCCTGCCCTCCCTCCACGCTTCCAAATGGAATTGGCATTGGAAGGAGAAGGCCACAGCTTTGTTTACATAACATAAGAGACAGAACAATCAACACGCATTAATCATGATCATTACCCAAATCGCACGGAAGGACACTGCTGACCGCTTCCGCTGAATGTTTGTTACTTTCTGTTCCTTTTCTTCTCCTCTTGAAAAAGAGGGGAAAGCGACAGAATTGTCAGGGCAATTCGGGGTCACTGCCCGGAAACGAGTGTAAATTACACTGACGCCAAGTGCGCGCTTCCTGGAAACCGAGGGCAGAAAACACGGAGCCGGGCGCCCCCTCTCCTGCCCCTCGGGTCCTGACAGGTATTATTGCCCTCGAGAGAGCGACTTCAGCCCGGTAGGCGCCTGGTGTCCGGGAATGTCAGGGGACTGTGATTAGACACGTTTAATTAGGATCTACCCCGCTGCTCCTAACAAGCATTTAATTAACTGCGAGGCAGGGTAATTAGCCCTGGCGGCTGACTTCCCCTCTCACCTTCTGTTGACACTCGCCCTGCCCCAAGGCACCCTGCGGGCTGACAGTGTAATGGATAGTGGTGTCGGGGACATGCAGATCTAGGCTGAGTCTAAAAAAAGAGCCCAGCACGGTGATGAAGATAAAAGCCTCAGGAACAACTACCGTGGGTCCACGTCTGGGAGTCACGGAGGCCAGGGGCCCACGGGGCAGACTAAGACCCTGCCGGGAGGGGCGGGGCCGCCCCTGAAACAAAGCCGGCCCGCCCTCTACGTGGGGCCCTCGTGGGAGGTTCTCTCTCCCCAGAGCTCAGGTTCCATCTTCTCATCCCAAATGGATGCCCCGTAAAGGCCAGCCCAACGCCCGCCTGTCGTGGGGACCCTAGGAACCAGAGGGCTCTGCCCAGATGCCGCAGCCCTGGCGCCTCCTCCCGCTTTCAGCCGCGTCTCCAAACTCCCGGCCGGGGACCTGCTCCTCCATCCTGAGCTCTCCCTCAAACATCACTGGGCTCCCCGCTACAAGGGTGACACCCCCAAAGCCTGCGGCTGGAGGGGCTGAACCCACTTCACGGCGATGACTGTAAACACACGTGTGCTTCACAAGGGAACCGTCTCATGTTTGCACACCCACGTGTTCAGCAGCAAACTCACACCCGCCAACAGGGGACAGCTGAACACACCGTGGCCCACCCACGCAGTGGAACACCACTCGGCCACGAAGAGGTTGGAGATCCTTCACAGGCCTCAACACGGATGAGCCCTGAGGACGATACGCTCAGTGGAGTAAGCCAGTCACAGAAGGACAGGTACGACCTGAGTGTGCTCGGAGGAGGGACCTGGAGTCATCAAAGTCTTAAAGCAGAAAGCAGCTGGTGACCCCACGGGCTGGGGAGGAGGGGCTGCGGGTTAGCGCTGAGTGGACACAGAGTTTCAGCTTGGGCGGGTGGAAAAGTTCTGCAGGTGGTGTGGATGGCTGCCCAGTACAGTTGAGCCCTGAACTCCAAGCGGAAGTATGGACGCTGACCTACACAGTAGAAAACCGTAGAATAATTTATAGTCAGTCCTCTGTGTACACGGGTCCTCCACACGCATGGTTCTCCAGCTGCAGATTCAACCCAGCCCCTGTTGTGTGGAGCTGCTGTGACTACTTTTGAAAAAAATCCATGTATAAGCGGACTGTGCAGTTTAAACCCATGTTGTTCAGGGTCAACTCCAATGTGAGTGTATTTAATGCCATAGAATCCTACAGTTAAAAATGGTTGTTGTTTTTTAGTTGCTAAATTGCGTCTGACTGTGTGACCCCATGGACTGTAGCCCTCCAGGCTCCTCTGTCCATGGGATTCTCCAGGCAAGAATGCAGGAGTGGGGTTGCCATTTCCTCCTCCAGAGGATCTTCCCAACCCAGGGATTGAACCCGTGTCTCTTGTGTCTCCTCCATTGCCAGGTGGGTTCTTTACCACTGGTGCCACCTGGGAGGTAGAGGCAAAGCTGCAAAGAGTGGAAAAGTTGAATAATCAAAACTTGGGAACTGGGGCCCCTACACTTGAAAATAATAACCAAGTGGGTGGCTCCTTGAGAAGAGTCAAAACACAGAAAGACAAAATAAAACACTGGGGAAAAATGCCCCCGGTCGCTGGGGGCCCTCCTGCCGCCCTGCCTTCTCTCCTGCCTGGGACGCTCGTCTCTTCCTGCCCCCACCCCAGCGTCACCTCGCTCACGCCTGTCCCCTCCCCCGATGTGGGGTCTTCTCCAAGCTCACGTCCTGTTCTCTATCATGGGTTTATTTTGCATGAATAAATAACCCAGGGGAGGGCAGATGTCTCCTCTGCTTACTGTTTCATCTGCTCATTCCGACACGGGATCAATAGCTATTAAATGAATAGAGAATTAATAACTCCCATGACAACAGGGATTTGAAAAAAGGAACAAATCAAACCCGGGAACATCCTCGGTGCGTCCCGAAGATGGGGTTCCTCGTCTGCGTGTTTTCCAGTGGGAACCGAGGTTGGAAGGAGGGGTCCCGAGTATTGGAAATACTCGGCTTAATTGTGTCCCAGTTCCACCCCATGGTCACGGGCTCTCCCGAAGGGCAGTGAAGAGGCAAGCCAAATGGACGGCGTTCAGGGCGCGTGTCTGTCTGGACCAGGTTTGGATCAGTTCTGAAGCCCCATCCCCGGGATGGTGCCCTCCCTGAGCCGCTGAGCGCCAGGCCTCTCCCTTCCCTTGGTTTTCCCAGGAGGCAGGCTCGCCTCATCCCTGCCGTGTGCTGTGGCCACTGTGACGTCGCCCAGCACTGAAGGGGCCGTTAGGAGCAAACCCCCAGCTGGGGGCGGGGGTGCTCATGGAGGCCAGAGGGGCAGGTGGCCCCACTTTGCAGGCTCCTGCTCATCAGCGGGGGCCACAGACCCCTGTGCCGCCTCCTTCTTGGTGACAGAGGCATCGATAGGAGAAGAACGCCAGGAAACCACACAGAGAGATGCGGCTGTTTCCCAGCAAAAAGGCAGTTCATGTTGAGAGCGTCTATAGTTCAAATGCATCAGGCACGTGGCTGCTCCTCCAGGCTCCGGCCCAGCCGCCAGCCAGGTCCTCCTCTTACAGTGTAAACACAGGCGGTGTGTGTCAGCTTGTCTCACCTTGTTCACCCCACCGAGCGTGTCACCATGCCTCGGGGTTTCTGAAGCTCTTCCCGGCCACTCGCTAAGCTGGTCGCCATGACACTGCTGCCCCGGGGCCCGCTGCCCCTCCCACTGTCCCCTGGGCCTGCTGCCCCCTGGACCCACTGACCCCGGACTCGCTGATCCTGGGCTGCTGCCCCCTGGACCCGCTGCCCCCAGGCACGCTGCCCCTCCCGCTGCCCCCTGGACCCGCTGCCCCTGGGCCTGGACACGCTGCCCCCGGGCACGCTGCCCCGGGGCCCACTGCCCCCTGGGCCTGCTGCCTCCTGGACCCGCTGCCCCTGGGCCCGCTGCCCCCTGACCTGCTGACCCCGGGCTTGCTGCCCCCTGCCCCTGCTGCCCCCTGGGCCCACTGTCCCCAGGCCCACTGCCCCTGGGCCTGGACCTGCTGCCCCAGGCCCGCTGCCCCCAGGCCCGCTGCCCCCTGGGCCCACTGTCCTCTGGGCCCGCTTCCCCTGGGCCTGCTGCCTCAGGCCCGCTGCCCCTGGGCCCCCTGCAGGGCTGACCAGACTCCAGTCTGGGGGAGAAGGGAAGCCAGGCGCTGCTCCGGCTCCTACGTTGTCATCTCCGGGGTTCAGTGTTCACAATGTCCACACCTCCCACGGCTCCCCGAGGGCAGAGCCCAGGGGTTCCTGGAGGGCCAAGGGTCTCCCCACAGCTGCCCTGCCCGCTCCTGCTCCCCTGGTTTCCTGCCTCCAAGCTCCCCCTGGTCCTTCCCTTCTCTTTGCTCCACATGCTCTCCTGGTTCCCAGCATCTCCTCCTCCGTCCACATCACGGCTGGGGAAAAGGGTCTTTCTGAAAGAGAGACGCTGGCATGTGGCTTCCTGCTCTGTGGTCATCAGCGGCTGCCCTGACCCAGAGCCGAGTCCACATCATTTCAGGCTGGACACCTCCGAGGCTGGTCCAGGGACAGATGACGCTGACATCGCTGGGGAGATGACCTGGGAGGCCCGAGGCAGGCAATGGAGGGGACTGCCGGGGAGGCAGGGGCCGGCCTGTCTCCAGGAGCTCAGGGCTCGGTGCTCTAGAGCCTGGGGGAGGGGGTCAGGGCCCTTGAAGCAGCCCCAGCTGAAGGCTGAGAGGGTTGTGAGTGGCAGAGGAAGCCTCGGCTGGCACGAAGACCACAGACCCACGTCTCTACAGGGGAGACCCTTCCCAAGGTGCCTCCACCCTTTGCCCTCTGGACAGTCCTCATGCCTATCTCCCTGCTGCTCTCTGAAGGTCGCTGATGGTGCTCGGGGCCTTCCCCTTTCTGGGCAAGACTCTTCCCGCCTGGCAAGCGTGGCTCAGCCCTGTAGGATGCGGCTCCTGTGGGCCTTCCCGTCAGACTGCATGTCTGCCCTCGGGCTGACCCCCCAGGCCTCTTGGTGACCCCACGGCCCTCACCACCCATGGGCCTCTCTCCTGCCCCGTCTGGTGCTCCTCACATTCCTGCCATGCCTGGCCCCCCCGGCGAAGGCACCGCTCCAGTTACAGACAGTCCTGCTCACCGTCAAGCTCCCAGCGCCTGCGTGGAACAGCCGAGCACCAGGGGACCGATAACCCAGCTCCCGCTGCAGAGCTTGCGACATGCGGATGTGGGCAGGTGACAAGTTACGTGAGAACGTACACACACGTGCTCCTTTCAGACTCGTAACAATCCCACTTCAAATTCACAAGGAGACGCTTGCGCTTTAAGGAAAAGTGGTGAGAAATGTTTGCATATCGAAAAATATAACCATCCCTCTCCTCCACTGAATTTTTTTTTTTTTTCTGTAAATTTGGATTCCTGAGTTTCAGACTTCTCTGAAGCAGACACATTTGCACATCACCTGAGAAGGGCTGGCCGGTGGGACACGGTGTGATGTTTTCCAATAAAATGCAATTATTCTGACCACTATGCAGCACACATTGGATCAATGCAGGCTTCAGTGGCCCCTGTTTCTGACGCAGTGTCAGAAAGCATCTGTAACAACAAATGTGGCTTGTGGTGAGGACGCTGTGTCCTCAACCCCAGCTGCGAGGGACACTCAGCTGGGCCCCAAGAACAGGCAGTGCTCTGACTGCTTGTAACTGACGTCAGGTGTGTGCTGAACGGACATGGGTCATTTTATAGCACATCCGTGGAGGCTGTGGGGTCGATGCGAGTGTCCAGGAGGAACAGCAATGTCCCGGGGCTGGGACGCTGATGGTGGCCGTGCTAACTGCCCCTGGTCACACCTCTTCTCAACCGGAACGTGGAGGATACGCTGGGGTGTCAAACGGAGCTGAGGACCGCAGCTGTAAAGTGACCCCCCCAGAGGAGGGTCTTCAGAAGGCTCACCAAGGCTGCTGGCGGCTGAGGGGCCTAGGGCCAGTCCGGACCCCCAGCCCCAGCTGGCTTCATCCGCCTAATTCAGGATCGGGCGGACAGTGGCTGCAGACACAGTCAGATCTGTGAACTGACTACAGTAAACCAAAGCGATGTGAACTTTTCACCCTCTTACGCGCATGTGCCCACACAAACACACACGGCAACCCACAATAAGGAAAACCTTCAAACGTCAGTTATTCCTCAAACAAGTGTGTCAGCCCTGCAACTCCACACCGTGAGGCACTTGGACAGTCGCACAGGACGGTCTGGAGGCGCCCAGGGGACCGAGGCGGGCAGGCCACGCGGTCTCCAACCTGGGCTCTTGGAAGAAGCCCAGGGGCCAGGGCTGGGTGGGCGGGCGGCTGCTGCCCCACCTCCTCTGCTGTCTGCAAGGTGAACAGACAACCCGTAGAGGGGAGACAATCATAGCAAATGAAACAACTGCCAAAGGATTAATTTCCAAAATACACAAGCAGCTCATACAACTCCATATCAGAAAAACAAACAAGCCAATCAAAAAGTGGGAAAAAGACCTAAACAGACATTTCTCCAAAGAAGACATACAGATGGCTAACACATGGAAAGATGCTCAGCATCGCTCATTATTAGAGAAATGCAAATCAAAACTACAATGAGAAATCACCTCACGCCGGTCAGAATAGCCATCATCAAAAAGTCTACAAACAATAAATGCTGGAGAGGGTGTCTGGAGAGGACGTGGAGAAAAGGAACGCCCCTCCATTGCTGGTGGGGATATAAGCTGATACGGCCACTATGGGAGATGGAGATTTCTTTAAAACCTTGGAATAAAACCACCATATGACCCAGCAATCCCACTCCTACGCGTATACCCTGAGGAAACCAAAATTGAAAAGGACACATGTATCCCACCGTTCACTGCAGCGCTGTTTACAAGAGCTGGAACGTGGAAGCAACCTAGATGCCCGTCGACAGATGAAGGGATAAAGAAGCTGTGGTACATACACAATGCAACATTACTCAGCAATAAAAAGGAGTATATCTGAGGCAGTTCTAATGAGGTGGATGAACCCAGAACCTATTATATAGAGTTAAGTAAGTCAGAAAGAGAAAGATAAATATCGTATCCTAACACATATACACGGAATCTAGAAAAATGGTAGTGGAGAATTTATTTACAGGGCAGCAGTGGAGAAACAGACATAGAGAATAGACTTTTGGACACGGGGAGAGGGGAGGAGAGGGTGAGATGTATGGAGAGAGTAACACGGAAACTTACATTACCATATGTAAAATAGGGAGCCAACAGGAATTTGCTGTATGGCTCAGGAAACTCAGGGTTTCCCTCATAGCTCAGTTGGTAAAGAATTTGCCTGCAGTGCAGGAGACCGCAGTTAGATTCCTGGGTCAGGAAGATCCGCTGGAGAAGGGATAGGCTACCCGCTCCAGTATTCTTGGGCTTCCCTTGTGGCTCAGCTGGTAAAGAGTCTGCCTGCAATGTGGGAGACCTGGGTTCGATCCCTGGGTTGGGAAGATCCCCTTGGAGGAGGGGAAGGCTACCCACTCCAGTATTCTGGCCTGGAGAATTCCATGGACTGTATAGGCCATGGAATCGCAATGAGTCGGACACAACTGAGCGACCTTCACTTTCACTTTCAGGAGACTCAAACAGGGAGTCTGTATCAACCTAGAGGGGTGGGGGTGGGGGGAGACGGGGAGAGGCTCAAAAGGGAGGGGTGGGGAGAGACGGGGAGAGGCTCAAAAGGGAGGGGGATATGCACATCTATGGCTGGTTCAGGGCTGGGGTGGGGAGAGAGACAGGGAGAGGTTCAAAAGGGAGGGGATATATGTACATCTATGGCTGATTCATGCTGAGGTTTGACGAACAACAACACAATTCTGAAAGCAATTATCCTTCAACAAAAAAGATTAATTAAAAAAAAAGAACTTACAATGATTGCAGTATCATTTTGGGTACTACAGGGTTTCCTCAGATTCTTTCCTCTTGAAACACTGAGACGCCCAGGGCCCTGCGGTTTCCTGGGTTGATGGAGAGGGGTGGGGGCTCCACGGAGCTGGGCCAGGCGGCAGCATGGTGCCGTCCCTGCCCCTAGGCCGGCAGCAGGCAGAGGGGAACCCCCGAGGAAGCTCCTGGTGAGGTGTGGGCAGGAGAATTCAGCCCCCGGGGCACTGCTCAGGGGAGGGGGAGGTTGTCGCATCAGCCCCGAGGCGTGGTCACAGCTGGGAGTGGGTGGGGCAGGTCGGGGCAGGACGCGTGGGGGCTGGGCACGGCGGACACTCCTGCGTTCGCTCTAATGAGGTCATTTCCATCCTCTCCTGTTTCATCTTCTCTGAGACTCACAGATTGTTCCGAAAATTGCCCGGCCCTTCCGGCACTGAATACGCTGAGCGGGGATAGCATGGGATGAGCCCGGTGTGTTGGGTACTTGTTGAATCTGCGTGTGAATGAAGACTCATTTCAGGATCCCCACTCATGTGATCACCTCTCGGCTCTGCCTTTTGAAATCCTGGCAATGTCACATTTTTCTCAGATCAGATCATTAAAAATGGGTAAAGTTTCAGCTGAAGTGAGCTGGCTTATAAACAGATCCTGCAGTGGCTACTGTGAGGCTTGTGGCCCTCACGAGCGAAGAAGACACTGCTGGGAATAGTCAAAGGATGAAAAGAAGAGATGGGAAGACTCCTTTTTAACAGGTGACCTGCTCTGAGCCCCCATCTGGGTGGCGACCCAAATGAACAGAAATACTCAGAAATCGGGGTATTGGGGTTATTTTAGACTTCTTTCCTGATCAATACAGTTAACCCAGATACAAATTTTGGTTTTGAGAAGTACTATTAGAAGTCTTAGGGTCTTTCCTGGTGATTCAGATGGTAAAGAAGCTGCCTGAAGTGCAGGAGACCCAGGTTTGATCCCTGGGTTGGAAGATACCCTGGAGAAGGGAAAGGCTACCCACTCCAGTATTCTTGCCTGGAAAATCCCATGGACAGAGAAGCCTGGTGGGCTATAGTCCATGGGGTCACAAAAAGTAGGACACGACTGAGAGACTAACATTAGACGTCTTCGTGAAATGTGTGAGAATGTTTCTCTGCCTTTGTGAGTGTGGAGAAGGAGACATGATTTGGGCTTTCTTGGCTGACTCTGGATTTGGCAGTTCTGTGAGTCACTGTCCTGGATGTTAATCCTCAGCATACAATGCTGCAGAAGCATGTCTGTTAACATGCGTGTCCGTGCGTGTATACATATATATGTGTCTACATATATGTGGGCCCGTGTGTGTTTGCATATACACATGTGTCTCTGTGTATACATATGTGTGTGTCCGTGTGTGTATACACACATGTGTGGCCATGTGTATACATACATGTGTGTCCGTGTGTATACATACATGTGTGTCCGTGTACATGTATGTGTGTCCATGTGTGTGTGTATACATATATACGTGGTATAAGGTAGAAGATGCTGCTTTATCTTTCTTTAAAAAAAAAAACCGAATGCTTGGTGTCTGTGATGGATGTGGCATCCAGGCATTTTAAAATCTTGCTCCGGGTGTGGCCTGGCCCAAGAGTGTGCGAGTCACTTGGGAGGCAGTGAGACAGACAGGGTCCCAGGCCTTCCCCGGCCCCCCTGAAGAGGCATCTGCATTGTGACAACGTCCTCGGGGGTCCCGCGTGGACCCTCAAGTTTGACACACTCTCCTGTGAAGTACACTGGAAAGCAGTTGTAGCAGGAGGGGGGATGATGAAACGCAACTGCAAAATATGAATCATTGTAGGCGCTGGATGAAGGGTGTTCGGGTTTTGCTGTACTGTTCTCTCTACAAATTGTGCTTTATAAATCCCCAACATCATCTCACTGGGGCTTCCTGGGTGGCTCAATGGTAAAGAATCCACCTGCCAATGCAGGAGATGTGGGAGACACGGGTCCGATCCCTGGGTCAGGAAGATCCCCTGGAGGAGGAAATGGCAACCAATTCCAGTGTTCTTGCCTGGAGAATCCCAGGGGCAGAGGAGGCTGGTGGGCTGCAGTTCATGGGGTCGCAGAGTCGGACTTGACCAAGCACACACACACCATCGCATTTGCTTCTGATTGCTCTATCGCTGCTAATAGCCAGTCTCACCAATAAAGTCTCAGTCCTTTCCCCCATTTAAAATCACAGTTTATTCAGGTATATCATTCTGGCTAATCCAAATTTTACTGTGCGTTAAATCTAATTTACCTGTTAAATACTCACTGAAATGACTGGGGATGTCAAATAAAAGAAAGGAAAACAGATACAACCCACTTAAAAAATGAAGAATGGTAAGGTCTGGCATTTGAGAATTCTTTCCCTCTTATTTCCTTGTTTAGCAAAAGCCTCTACAGCACTTTCTGTCCGCAAGGTCCTTGCTGAGGAACTTGTGGATCTGAACCCATTGAATTCATTCGGGCTGCACAAGAGCCCAGGGAGATGGTGCCTGGCAGACCTGTGGGATTCCTGGGCCTGCTTCCGAGGGCCTCGCCTGGCCCTCTGCTCAGGGTCTGGGGCCTCGGGGTCCGCAGTCCAGGAGGGGCCACGAGGCTGGAGGGGGGCCTCCCCTGCCACCCCCAGGGCGGGTTGGGAGCTGTGATCGGGGGTGACGGCTCAGTGGGCCCAGTCGGCAAGCCCCGGTCACCAGCTCACTTGCTGGCCAGTTCAGCCTTCCAGACACACAACTCAGGGAACGCGAGCTGCAACTGATGGGATTAAGGAACGCTTAGACTCTCCGTCTCCCCACTCTCCCCCCGAGAAAAGACGCAAAGCTGAGCCAGAGTTGGAGACTGGGGCTCAGAGCCTGCTGGCTCATCCATGAGACCACAGCTGAGCTTGGGGTATATGCTCTGCGCTCGGGTCAGGAGCCCTGCGACCTCCGCGGGTGTGACGAGGGCCCGGCCCGCCCCCAGGACCCCAGACATGGAGGCGCCTCCTTGGAGGACGGGGCCCCCGGCGGCGAGGGCCAGGCCAGGATGCCCGGCCCAGCTGGGCAGTCGCGTCGCGCTCTCTTGCTCCCGCTCCTCGCTTTCACTGCAGACGCGCCACGTGCGCACTGCCCTGCCGGAACAGCCAGAATGGCGCGCGGCGCTGTCTGTAAAACTGGGAATGAATTAACGCAGAGAAGAGTTGAAGGTAACTCAAATGTCCCTCAGCAACAGATTGGTTAAAAATAAACAACAAAACCATTTGTACACGGAAGTAGGATGCGTCTATTGAAAAGAGTAAAGTGGATCTGTTCGTGCTGACAGGGAAAGACACGATTTGTTGTTAAGCAAAACATCAAGTTGGGAAACTGGATAAAGAATGTGATTCCATTTCTGTTTAAGAAACGGTCAGATAGGGTGATAAGTAAGTAGGGAAAAAGACCAAAAGCATTTGCATGAAGCCATCAGCGGTGATGACCCAGGACCCGAGCTGGCAGGGAAGGGCTATCGGCAGTGGTGAGCGAAGTGAAAGTCGCTCAGTCGCGTCCGACTCTTTGTGACCCCCTGGGCTTCACAGTCCATGGAATTCTCCAGGCCAGAACACTGGAGTGGGTAGCCTCTCCCTTCTCCAGGGGGACCTTCCCGATCGAGGGATTGAACCCAGGTCTCCCGCATTGTGGGCGGATTCTTTACCGGCTGAGCCACCAGGGAAGCCCAAGAACGCTGGGGTGGGCACAGTGCTATAAGTACCGAACGCTCCGTTCTGTGACTCGTCTGAGGCTCCGAAAGCCCGGCTCTCCTCTGTCCGCAAAACATACGACAGTGTCTGTGTCACAGCAGCTGCACCGCGCGGGAGAGGCCGACGCCCGGGGGGTCAGGGCTGAGGGGGCAAGACTGGGCGTCGGAGCTCCGTTCACCACCCAGGACTGTGCTGCATCAGTCACACGGGCCGGTGAAACGGGAACACGCCTGCTGGTGCGTGAATGTGCGGGCCTTCCCCAGCCTGGCCCTTCTTCCCTCTTCAGTCATTTCAGTGACAGAAAGATGCAATGGAGAAGTTTCTTTCCTCCCCTTTCCCTCCCTCCCTGGTTCTCTCTTCCTCTCTCCCCTTGTCTTCCTTCTTCTTCTCTTTCTAAGATAGAGCCTCCTATGCCTGGTGACCCTGTCAACTCAGAAATGGCAGCAAAGCAGGAAATGGAAATAAAGTCTGGGCTGAAGGGCCCTTCCTGTGACCTGCTCTGGGATCACAGCGGCCCACGGGGTGCTACAGACGCTGGATCTGAGATTAAGCGGAGTGAACCCTGGCCACAGCTGGAGCGGCCGGCAGACCACAGACACCAGCTCCCGCCTGTCCTAGAGCAGAGGCTGCTACAGCCAGAGCCCTTGGCTTGGGAGCTGACCCCTGACCCTTGGCCTGGAGGCTGACACACTGGGCCTGGGGGCTGACCCCTGACCCTCGGCCGCTGGAAGGGACTGGTCCTCCTGCTTCGTGATGGGACCTCCCACCCCGAGTCTCTCCTGAGATGTTCCTCCGCTGCTCCTGGGAGTGATGCCCCAGCTCCCGCTCGTCCCTCCAGAGTCATCCCTGGCACGCACTCTCCGGGGCCGTGGGAAGGGAGCCCATCCTTCGTGAAGGGCTGTGGGTGGCGAAGGCCCCGGCCAGCAGCTGGACCATGACGCGGGCATACCTTCGAGAGGCCTTGACCACAGAGCTTCTCTCTCCTCCGCTTCCCAGCGGATCAGCCATCATTTAGAGCACTGGCTAAAGCTGGAGGGGGATGAAGCGGATGCTGTAATCTAGGACTATTTGCCCTGTTTTGTTTACATGGACGTTTAAGCAGAAATCAATAAGAAAGTGAATGCAGACGGAACACTCACCCCGAGTCATAGCACGCAGCCTGCGGCAGGCGGCTCGAAGCTTCAGGAAAAGCAAACCCGAGAGTGTGAGTCGCTCGTGTGAGGGGCAGGGGCTCTTGGGCGCCGGGTGACGGCTCCAGGGGAGACGGACCTGGGTGTGAGCGCGTCACCCCTGGGCTGGGATCTGGATACTGCCGCCTGGAACATCGTACTACAATCAAACGTGGTGGATTCTACACCCAGCAATTTCAAAGCGTGCCTTCCAAATGGATACATTCTATACAAATAAAAGGATCTGATTTTGGGCTTTGAAATCAGCCGCCTGCCTTCTGTTTGCCGTACAATGCCATCTGACTTCTTCAGAAGCTCAGCGCCTCTTTTCCCTCCTGCACCTGTGAAAGCATCAGCATCTCATCTCGGATGCTTCCGTGTGACGCGGCAGGGAGGCAGGGTGTCCGCGGGCCCGCGGTGGGAGGGGCACGGGACCCCCAGCCCTCACGGCACCTTCACGCCGGGAAGCCTGGCTGTGCCCTGTCCACCTGGGAGCCGAGGCTGGGGAGGCCTTCGACAGGAGAGGCTGCGGGTGGGCTGCTGTTGCTCCTTCCCAGAGGGAGGCGTCTCTCCCAGGAGCCCGGGTTCCTTCTGCTAATACACGTGGTCCCGGGAGGAACCCGCATGTGAAGCCGGCGTCAGAGAGGCGAGCAGACGACCCGCGTGATGGGACAGTTCTGTTGACGACACACCCGTCACATCAGCAGCTGTGTGACCTTAGGGGAGCTGCTGGGGGTCTCTGAGCCCCATTCTCCCACCAGTGATGTGGGTTGTTTGCGGCTCAGCCCTCCCAAGGAGGCAGGGAGGATGCCACCATGAGATTCGTGTTGGGTTGAGGCTGAGCGGCTCTGACGGGTCTCCTGCCGACACTTCAGGATGAGACACAGACTGAGTGAAGGACAGAGCGGCCGCACCTCCTCGCCCTGTGGTCCCTGCAACTCCTGGCCCGATGCTCACACAGGGGAGGTCAGCGGTGTAGAGGAGGCCGGGTGAAGGACAGAGCGGCCGCACCTCCTCGCCCTGTGGTCCCCGCGACAGGGGAGGTCAGCAGTGTAGGGGAGGCCCCAGGAGGGAGGAGGCGCCAGCCCATAACAGGTCCTGCCAACCCCCAGACACTCTCTCGCTGGAATCCGTCTTGGCTGAGAGAGTCACTTGCACACCAGGAGGGGCCCTGAGTCAGGCTTGGGCACAAGCAAGACACTGTCCAGAGACCACCTGGAAAATTGACCTGGCAGAGGCAATCTGAGCCGCCCCGACCGCACTGTGCTCACGCCGAGCTCACCCACGCGCTGCTCCTCACCCGTTTTGCATCCCCTAAGCCCTGCCTCTATTTCACAGTTGTGCCCCGACCGCACTGTGCTCACGCCGAGCTCACCCACGCGCTGCTCCTCACCCGTTTCTCATCCCCTAAGCCCTGCCTCTATTTCACAATCGCGCTCTCTCTGCTGGACTCCTCCTTCAGAGAAGTCAAGGATCGAGGTCCTGCTTCCAGCCGCTCGCTGCTGGACCTGGACGCCCAGAATCTCCCCCGGCGCGCAGGTGAGCCGCTGCACCTGTGACCACTGCCCGCTCCCGCCACAGCCTCTCCTCTTAAGAGAGTCTGAGTCTTGGGGACTTCAGCCTGAGTCCCCATCCTTCTCTCTCTCCTGTCTCTGTGATAGTCGACTTACTAAATAGTTCAGTCCTCAGCGTCTAGTGCATGCTGGGTGCTCAGCAAATGCTGAACAAGTGAATGAACAAGCATGACTGCCCCAAAATACAGTAAAAATAAGGATTACATTCTTGAAGGACACGGTTGTGCAGTTCAACGACCAAGGGAGGCCTAAGCAGCGGCTGTTTTGATGAAACGCGATAGCTCTCAGGTTTCTTCGCTGCTCTCCGAGGTAAGAACAGCCCTGCTGAGCAAACTGTGGGGAACGGGCAAGAACCATGGAGGCCCGGCGACGCCACAGACCCCCAGCCCCCAGCACGTCTGCGGGAGTAACGTGGAAAAGGAACCAGACGTTCCGATGGTAGTAGAGAAACAGGTTTTTGTTTTTTTTAATCAGTATTATCACACATCACTTGCTTCCCAAACAGTGTTTTTGGATGCTTTCTCTGCCCCTTTCCAAACATGTTGAAAATTTAAAACAGTACTTAGGATTCTCTAATAGGAGAATCGTCTCCCAACATCATCCCCCTCTGCCTCCAGAAATCTTTCTTTTTTTATGGCTGCACCTTTTGGCTTATTTTTAATTCCAGCAGCATGCCTTTGAGTTAAGAGAACCTTGCCTGTCTGAGCTTAAGAACAGAGCAATTCCACAACATCTATTCCGGAATGAAATATGAGGAAAGTGTAACCATTTCCTCTCCTGTATCTGTGATAGTTGCAAAAAATCATTTATGCTTGAAAACATTATCCCTCAAGTGTAAATCTCTGCCACATTTCCAGCTCGGGATGGGCGTGGAAGTCTCTGGCATGTGCATTCCCGAGGAAAGGTCTCATCTGACTTTAAAAGTCTTTGCTGGGTCACAGGCCCTGAGTCAGTATGGAGGAGGGGACCAGCTGGACTGACCGCCCGTCCAGGGATCCCTGGCAGTTGTGCAAACTGGCTTCAGAGATGTCTCTTTCTTCCTTTCCCGAGAGTGGTGACCACCCTGCTCTTTCTAAACTAGAAGCTGCAATGGGGGCAGTGAAATGGGAAGGGGTCACCCCGCCCTGGAGGCAGGGGCCGTGGCCTGGCCGGAGATTTCAGAGCCTTGGAGCCTGCTGCGGCTCCAAGGCGGAGGCGGGTCGGACTCTGTCCTGGGGTCTCCGCACTGTGCCCCGACCCTCCAGAGGGCGAGGCTCCATCCAGGCCGGTGGACCAGCTCCCCCAGGGTGCCGGTTAGAAACGGGGTCCTTGGCCCCCACCCCAGACCCAGAGAATCAGAGACTGAGGTGGTGCAGCCCGCCGGCTGCGTTTCAGCAAGTCCACCTGCAAGTCTCCGGCACACGCGTTGTGTGCACCGCTAGGACACCCTCAGGTCTCCTTTCGGTGCGGAAGCCTTTCGTTCTGTTTTATTTAAACAATCACGGTGACCAGAGGGGCTCTGGCTGCCCCGGGGCAGTCTCTGCAGAGACTCACGCAGGTGAGGCTTGCCCAGGGCGGCCGGCCGGGCCTCCCTGCCTCCTCTCAGCCAGGTCTCTACCCGCCTCCCTCTGGGGCACACGCAAGACAAAGGTGGTTTCGGTTTTTCCTGATCTTTCTGTGCTGCCACAGGGGAGGATTCAGACACATTTTGGTATCAAGATGTCAAGGGCAGCTGAAATCCACCGAGAAGCCTTTTATTGCACATATTGGGCTGCTGAAGTGTCACATGAGGCTAAGTGCTCACAAAAAGCAGATAACAATTAGTCATTCAAGGCCAAATTTGCGGCTAAGACTCCCCCTTCGAGCTGATCTGAAAGTGTCCCCGGGCTTGCCATAGGAGGTGGGTTGCTATGGTGATGCTAGGAGATGAGATAGAATTTGGAAAAAGACTAGAAAATGTTGCAAGAGAAGAAAGGCTTAGAATTTAAAGGCACTTGGTCTGAACAGGTGACTTCTTCCCACAGTGTAGCTGTCCTCGTAACACAAATCAAAATTTCCTAATTTTTTACACAGAGCAGTATCCTATTTTACGGCATGACTCAGGACCCCAGAAGATCAAGACCACAGGAACAAAGATCTTTGTTCTACAACATCACTCGTTACGAGCTAACTCCTACCACAAGCTCACTGTTTGCAGATGTGTTTGAGAAGCCAAGTTACCGGATGGGATTTGCTAACTGCTGTTGCACACACCCCACAGCTGGGCTGCTCTTGACCTTATGGACTGCCGCAGACAGCAGATCGCAGTTTCCAAGGATTGTCACTCAATAAGCACAGAGTTACATTTAATCACAGATTTAACGTAAACGAACGTAATCGGGTAATCAGAATGTGCAGTGGCATGGTGTTACAAGACGGAGCAGTGCGCTTATAATGTTGTGTAAAATTACGTTAAAAATTCGTATTGAACTTTGTAATAAAAAGGCACCGTTCAGCAAAAGCAGATGATTTTAAAGTTCAACGTCTTGATCACTTCAACATTTCATTTATGAAATGCTGTGTTTAGCCAATACTTTTAACAATTTGCTAAATATGTTTTGTAAAAATCAAACAATTTCATAGTTAGTGGAGTGCTAAAAAAGCCCTAGGAGCCATTCTCTTGGCTGCATATAGCTCAAACAGCTGAAACCATTTTAAGAAGAGGCTTCATTATAAATCATTGAAAATAGGGATTCAGAGGAGAAATGCTGACACAATCCTTCCCTGCAAATGAGGGCCTGAAGCGCAGACCGGATTCTTGACGTGACCGAGTGACAGGGTGCGATGTGCCGGCTCAGCCTGAGTGACGCCCCCGCCCGACGTGCCCGCTCAGCCCGGGCGACGCCGACGGCCCCGCCCGCCGAGGGTCGGCCACGCAGCACGATCTGGGGGCTCTGAGTGAAGGGCCCCAGTGGAGCCGCACCCGCCTTCCCAAGTGTGTCTGCGCCGACATCCTGATGGTGGTGGTGGCTTTTGAGTGCTTCCAGGAGCCCAGGGCTGTCCAGGGGCCCAGGGGTGTCTGGGGGCTGGGTCTGCAGCATCCCGCCCCCCGCTGCCAGAGCCCCCAGACCCCCGTCCACTCCCCGCGAGGCCTCCTGAGCGACTTCATCTGGGGAAACACTGATGCAGACACAGCCTTGGGGGACCGCTGGTGTTTGCGGGAAGCGTCTCCAGATCCCAGCAGGGCTGGGGCCAACACTGGGCTGATGGAGGCGTGGCCGGGGGCCCCTGGAGAGGACGAGGGCTGGGCACACCCCCGAAGAGAGCGGGGCTGGTAGGCACAGCCGGGAGGGAGCAGGTCCTGAGGGCCGGG
Organism: Bos grunniens; assembly: GCF_055505025.1. Classification (NCBI taxonomy): domain Eukaryota; kingdom Metazoa; phylum Chordata; class Mammalia; order Artiodactyla; family Bovidae; genus Bos; species Bos grunniens. The sequence goes on along the minus strand of NC_141176.1, from coordinate 92,278,103 downwards.
GAGGGGTGGGGGCCTGGGGCGGAGCAGACCGTGGAAGGTGCGTCACGACCCTCTGTGCCTCGGTGCTGAATTCAGAGAAGACCCCACAGGGTCGGTATCAACACATGCTGACTGTAGACGAAGTCGCGGTTTTTCTGATAATCATTAGATACGTCTCCACATGACTTGGTTCTTCTCCTTCGGGCTGTGTGATTGGAGGTCACCTTCCTACCCGCCGCTGGGAGTCAGGGATGGCCACATGACTTGTTTGGTCACTGCAGGTGAGTGCAGGGGACGCGTGCAGTTAATCCTGTGGGTGACTGCACCTCCCATCCCAGAGGTAGCCGTCGTAACCCTGTGCCAAGGACCCCCCAGCCAAGGACTCTGAGCGCCTGTGACCTGACCTGGGATCCAGACAGAACACAGCGCCCTCCCGGGTGGGCACTGAGGCACAGAACTGTTTGCTATGGTGGCTTAACCAGGCCTCCCTGACTCATGCAGGCTGTGCCTCTGGTAGGGCTGACAGTTCTGGCAAGGAGATCTGGATCTTCTAATTGATGTGTCCGTAATTATAACACTTGCTATAAATTGCATAAGCTAAATTCTGTAACTCTAACCAACAATACATACATATCCAGTGCAACTCTGTAAATGAATGGCGCGTGCATTCTAAGTCACTCAGTTGTGTCCTACTCTTTGCGGCCCCGTGGACCGTAGCCCACCAGGCTCCTCTGTCCCTGGGATTCTCCAGGCAAGAATACTGGAGTGGGTTGCCATGCCCCCGTCCAGGGGATCTTCCCAAATTTAAGAGTCATCTTAAAAATGGACGGGTGATGAGGACTTCCTTGGCGGTCCATTGGTTAAGACCTCACCTTCCAATGCAGGGGGTGTGGGTTCGATTCTTGGTCAAGGAGGTAAGATCCCACGTGCCTCTTGGCCAAAAAAACAACACACAAAACAGAAACAATATGGTAACAAACTGAATAAAGATTTTTTAAATGGTCCACATTAAAAAAAAAAGCATTAAAAAAAATGGATGAGTGGGCACAAAGTGTTTTGAAAGCATCCTTATAAAAGGGATGCCCAGAGTCTGGTTCTGAGGCGCGGCCCTTCTGCCTGGACGGGCCCCTGGGTCCTGGGAACTGCCCTGTGTGCGTGATGACCATGTCTGCATGACTTGCGTCCTGCGAAAAGCAGAGCAGAGCTGCCGTGTGGGCTCAGTGTCCACTCGGCCAAGGCGGGCCGTGTGCCAGCACAGCACTTGGGTTCCAGGGTGGGGGGTCCTCGTGAGCCCGTTAGCGTTTAGGAGGGAGCTTCGGGGTCTTAGACTGCCAGGCCTCGCTGTCCGATTGGCCTTCACGCTGGAGCCGAGCCAACATGAATCCATGCGCAGCCGGCAGGACCTGTGAGGGTCCTGGTGTGTGGAACGTCGGCCCCGCCGGGGGCCAGAGGCAGGGGTGTCTGTGGCAGGATCTGCGTGACTGCCCTCCTGCATTTGGAGTATTCCCTGAAGGCTCAGGTGGTAAAGAATCTGCTTGCAATGTGGGATACCATGGTTCAATCCTGGGTTGGGAAGATCCCCTGGAGGAGGAACCCTCCTGCCAATGAAAGAGATGCAAGAGACCTGGGTTCGATCCCTGGGTCAGGAAGATTTCCCTGGAGAGGGAAATGGCAGTCCTGTCCAGTATTCTTGCCTGGAGAAGCCCATGGACAGAGGAGCCTGGCGGGCCGCAGTCCACGGGGTTACACAGAGTCAGACACGACCGAGCAACAGAGCACGCATCCTGTGTTACTGCTGACATCGGTCTTCACGGTATTTAACAGGCCAAGGGTTAAGCCCAGGACCGAGCCTCCCCAAAGCAGAGTCCACTCCTAACACCCAGCCTGGTGAGTGGGGTCAGGACCCCCGTTATGACATCGACCAGTGTCCCCTGAAGAAGTGGAGGCTGACCGTCACCAGGAGAAGCTCCTGAGGGGTGGGGAGGGGTGGCCTGCGCCCACCCTGGGGGACGAGCCCCACGGGGGATGGAAGTGGGGCGCCGGTCCCTGGGAGGGGGCCACTGGGTCCCTAACCCCCTCAGCCACCTGGCCCCGCTCGGCCGAGGGGCTCCAGCAGCAGCAGCAGGCTTTGTGTCTGAGTCTGCCCTCAGCCGCGGGCGGTGCCCTCAGCCCAGGTCTGGATTCGGCGGCAGGTGCCAGCCCGCGGGGGCAGAGACAGGGGCACATTCATGCCAGCGTGGCCGCCCCAGCGCGGCTCATCAAAGCGCAGCGGGGCCTCCCCATCCACTTGGGCACGGTCCTGCCGGGCACAATGATTTATTCATGTCTCCGCAAAGAGGAGTATCATGTGGGTTCATTGTGTGATGGATTTCAGCTCCTCTGAATGGCCATGCTGGGGCCGGGACCCATCAGAGGCTGGGGCCCTGGGAACGGACACCCAACACCGAAGCTTCCTGGGAACCCCATCCTCGGGGGCGCCCACCTGGGTCCCTGGGAGGCGGCCAGGGCCTCCGAGTCTCAGGCCTGGCTCTGCGCATCGGGGGCAGGGAGACCCGGTTTCTCGCCCACTGCTGTCGTCCAGGCTGGTGCCCCGAGGAGGGAAGGGCGCCCTCCAGACGGATGACTTGAGGCCTGGGGAGGAAAGGCCTGGCTCAGACGTGGGGGTCACGGCCCCGCCCTGCAGGGGAGGACCTGGCTGCCCGCCGCAGGAGCCGTCTCCTCCGTCTGTGTGCTCGGTGGTCCTGGGTGGACCCAGGGCAGCCCTGCAGTCAGGCACGGGTCCAAAGGGACAGAGCTCCTCCTGCTCGTTGGTTTGCGTAAATTCCTGCGTAGTGACCACGATCGGGCCACGCTCTCCTTCCTGTCTGTGCGCCAAGAGCGTGGCTGCTGAGGGCGTGGAGAGCAGGTGAAGACATGACCCTGCAGAGAAGGGCAAGCCCCTGGAAACCGGCCGTGAGCCCCTCCTAACCCGCAGGTCCTGGACTGGCCACGAGGCCTGCCTGTGAGAGTCAGGGGAGCAGAGGAGGAAGGCCGCCAAACCCGGGCTCCTGAAAATGGGCTGAGAATCCCGCTTTCAACGGCCCCCAGGCCAGCTTACGGCCCTTGGGTGAAAATGGGCTGAGAATCCCGCTTTCAATGGTCCCCAGGCCAGCTTACGGCCCTTGGGGAGCTGGGCTTCCAGAACCTCTTCTCCATGGTGAGCACCCCAGTCCCTACATCCTTCCCGACTCCTAATGCCCAGCTTCCTGCTGCCGTTAAAAACAAATAGAAATGAGAACAAATAGAAGCAGGGGGGAAGGAGAAGAAAAAGGTGCATTTTTTTCCATCATAAAAAGAGAAAGCAGAACATTGAGAATTAGGAGAAGAAGGAAAAGCACACGGAGTGAAGCCAACACGTACAGCTGGAGAGGAATGTCCCAGTGAGGTCAGAAGGTGAGACAGGTGCATTTACAAATCAGCGGTGAAAGGCCAGAGCCAGGTAGTGACAACTTAAGAACAAAGGAGCTAAAACAAGAAGCCCACGGGGCACAGAGGCCAGAGAGGGGCCGTGAGCCCACGGGGCACAGGGGCCAGAGAGGGGCCGAGAGCCCACGGGGCACAGGGGCCAGAGAGGGGCCGAGAGCCCACGGGGCACAGGGGCCAGAGAGGGGCCGAGAGCCCACGGGGCACAGGGGCCAGAGAGGGGCCGTGAGCCCACGGGGCACAGGGGCCAGAGAGGGGCCGAGAGCCCACGGGGCACAGGGGCCAGAGAGGGGCCGTGAGCCCACGGGGCACAGAGGCCAGAGAGGGGCCGTGAGCCCACCGACGGCTGAGCAAGGGCTGAGACAAGGGTCGTGCGCACGTGGTATTTAGAAGAAGACATTTTTAAAGGAAGAGAGAGCAGTTAATTCAAAGATGAGGAAAGAGAAAGACCACAATGGACAGGATCAGGAGATCAGACGGTGAGGCTGGCGGTCTTCACAGATCTGGGGGTCTGGCAGCCCTGGGGGGGACATGCTCCCTCCAGACGCAGAGACGCCGTGGGGGACAGGAGCCAGGCAGGCGGAGGGGAACAGGACGCCTGCCCCGGGACTCCTGGGCCCTTATTTCCTCGAGGACGTACCCTCACTGGTCTCGGTCGGGCTGGGTGTGTGACCATCAGCACTGATTCGAAACAGTCCTGGTTGGGGGCGTCCGGGAGCAGACTCTGGGCCGTCTCGGGGGACACACGCACCAGGCAAACGTTCTCACGGCAGCTTCTCCCTGATCAGATGGAGCAGGTATAATTGGCAGACTTTCTAGTTTTGCTAAGTGCGTTCACTCTAACTTTCCACCCTTACAGATTCCGTATTCCAACCTTCGTGGCCCCAGTAGCAGAAGAACTGGTAAATTGTAGTAGGCAGGTGTTCACTTTTAGCGCAAATCAAACTAACAAGTGTATCCGGAAGCCCAACAGGTAACACTCTGCAAAGTCCATGAAAGCTGAGACCTCAGGGTCACGCTGCACGGGCGGGGGGATGTGTGCGCAGGCCGTGTCCAGTTACAGGGCCGGGCCCTGAGCGTCGGGAGCATCATTACTGTTGTGGCAACAACTGTCAGAGCAGGATGGAGCTTCTTCAGAAGGGCCCCAGCAGAGGGAGGAAAATGCCCTAAAACCTTTACAGAGAAAAGGAGCATTTTATTCTCAAATTACTGCTGTTGGCAGCAAGAGCCTTCATATAAATTACAGCTCAACTTCCCAGGAGGTGTTCCCACCACTGCACTGTGGGCTTTGTGTGAAATCACCGCACTGAGACGCGCAGGTCACCAAGCGGAGACCTGGCATGAAGAGCAAACTTGGCCAGGAGCCTGCTCCAGATCCCTCCCTCGGGGAATGTGGGGAAGGGGAGGAGGGAAGGTAAGGGGGAGGGGAGGAGGGGGGGGAGGGAGGGAAGGAGGGAAGGTAAGAGGGAGGGGAGAAGAAGGAAGGGAGGGGAGAAGGGGGAGGGAAGAGGGGGAGGAGGGGAAGCGAAGAAGGGGGAAGGAGGGAGGGGAAGGGGAGGGGGGAAGGGGAGGAAGGCTAGGAAGTGGGAGGGGCTTGTCAAATCAGACTTGGCTTCTTCTGGAACTGACATCTGACGTGGGGCTGTCACTCCCTCCGCCTCGCTGCCCCGAGGAGCAGGCGGCCTCTGACCAGGGCGGCAGGTCGCCCCGCTGGTTCCTGAGCACGGCTCGTGGAGCAGTTTCCGATGATGCTGTCGGGTCGGGTCCTCCTCAGAGCTCAGAAGACCGTCAAGTCAAGAACCCCAGCCTGTCAGGACACCTTGGTGGCCCTGCGGCCCCTCAGCCACTCAGGACAGAGAGAGGACCAGCAATGTCCTCTGCCTTTGGGGAGGGTCTGGTCTGGAGACATGTCCAGAATCGGAGGGGCTCGAACCTTAGAATTTCTGCTGAGAGGTGAGGTGGTGAACCGGGCACCACCATCCCCCTTTCCGAGAACTTCTTCCCAAAGCCGTGCAGCAGAGAGGGCGTCTTACACCTCCGGCTCCGTTTGTATGCGGCTGCCCTCGAGGCTGTAACTGGGATCAGTTTAAGGAGCACTCATTGGGCACCAGCTGTATGCACCGTGCTAGATCTCAGAGCTAAGCAGGAGGCTGCCTGTCCTGAAGGCTTACATCCTGGCGGGGCAGGCAGACCCAGGGCCCTAATGCCGGCACCCCGTGGACCAGGGCTCCACAGAGGGTGAGCAGCCAGAGCTGTGTGAAAAGCCCGCACTGGTGCACCGCCTGGCTGGGTGGGTGGGGTGGAGGGGAAGGAGGCAACATGGGAGGTAGGGAGGAGTTGAGGATGCTGTGGGCCAGCTGGGCAACAGATGTTTTCCCACCAATTGAGCAAGAAGGGCCAGGTTTGGGGACACTTAAGATTTTGATCAAGGTTTCCCATCCCAGGTTGGAATGTGGACCCTAAAGCATCTCCGTTTTCCTACATAAATCCGGGAAGAGTCTGAGAGATGGGCCTGGCACTCATCCAACACACTCCATTTTCTCCCTGGGCCTCCAGCAGCCTTTGTCTCCAGCCTTGCTGGGGGCTCAGACAGTAAAGAGTCTGCCTGCAATACAAGAGACCCTAGTTCGATTCCTGGGTGGGGAAGATCCCCTGGAGGAGGAAATGGCAACCCATTCCAGTATTTTTGCCTGAAAACTCCTGTGGACAGAGGAGCCTGATGGGCTACAGTCTAAAGGGTCACAAAAAGTCCTACACGACTGAGCAACTAACACATTCATATATTCCCTGGGGGCTGGGCCAGGGGCCAGAGCTCCGGCCAGGGGACCCTGGATGCTGTGCACAGAGCAGGTTCCCGCCTCACCCCTGAGATACCGCACATCCTGGACTGTGTAGGAGGGCAAAGCCAAGCTGCTGTTTCATTAAAGCCACCACAACGCTGGGGTTGCTAACACAGCTCTTAGTTTATGTAACTGTGCTGCAGCAGGAGTGGGAAGGACTGGGAGGACGATGGGGGAGCAGGGAGACCCCAAGCCGCAGCTCCGCCTCTCTCCTGCGTGTCCAGCGTCCGTGCCCAGGAACCTGCCGCGGACCTCAGAGCAGGCTGCAGGGGACCGACGCGCACTGCCCACCCGGCTGCAGGAGGCACACTGCCCACCTGGCTGCAGGAGGCACACTGCCCACCTGGCTGCAGGACACTGCCCACCTGGTTGCAGGGGGGACACAGCCCACCCGGCTGCAGGAGGACACTGCCCACCCAGCTGCAGGAGGACACTGCCCACCTGGCTGCAGGAGGCACACTGCCCACCTGGCTGCAGGACACTGCCCACCTGGTTGCAGGGGGGACACAGCCCACCCGGCTGCAGGAGGACACTGCCCACCCAGCTGCAGGAGGCACACTGCCCACCTGGCTGCAGGACACTGCCCACCTGGCTGCAGGGGGGACACAGCCCACCCGGCTGCAGGAGGCACACTGCCCACCCGGCTGCAGGAGGACACGCTCTCTGGGCTCACGGAGGTGGGGGCGGGGGCAGCCTGTCTGCGGGGTGAGGATGGGGCGCCATGCTTAACGGGCTGCAGCCCTGTCCCCGAGATGGGGTCAGACTCCAGTGGAACCGCTGCCCACGAGCGCGGCCCCACACATGCCCAGGGCCCAGCGATGCTGACCTCTGGCACAGCCTGCTCAGGGGCGTCTGCTGCCCCCGCAGCTCCATCCAGCTCCCCGCCTGGCTCCCCATCAGTGCAGAGGACATTTAACAGCAGGGTGTCCAAAGTGCTCTCGCAGGCAAACCCATGCCGCAGGGCTGTGACTGGGGTTGGCAGGAGAAGCTAAAAATATTCCTGGAGGAGCGGAGTGGAGCCAGAGCATGGAGCTCCCACTGCGCTGGGAGCGGCGGTGGCCAATTACGGGGGCGGCGGTGGAGGGGGGGCACGGCAGGGCTGCCTGCCGGGAGGGCGGGCGCCGCGTTCCCCGCAGGAGGAGGACCGGGGTCGTGGCCTGGAGCGCGCTGCCCCGCGGGTGTGGACATCATTTCCAAATGTGGCAGAGGACCCGGCCTCGGCAACAGCAGGGCCGCCTTTCGGCAGACACACACGGGGCTGGGCTTCGGAGCCTGCGGTCCCCCGAGCTGCGGGGAAGACCTGCGGCTCCGTAAGCAGCAGCCACGGGTGGGTTCTTCTCCGGACAATCACGGGGCTGGGCTTCAGAGCCTGCGGTCCCCGAGCTGCGGGGAAGATCTGCGGCTCTGTAAGCAGCAGCCACGGGTGGGTTCTTCTCCGGACAATCACACTGGTTCAGATCGGCTGCTTCTCTTCCCACTCTCACCCAGGGCTCTGGACAGCAGGGCTGAAACCGCGGCTGGCGGGCTGGTGCCCGCTCCAGGCCCTGCCTTGTCTTCCTCCGCGCTGGCCGGGGTCGCTGCCTCTGTCTCCTGCTCTCCTGCGCCCAAGGTCCAGGTGCTGCCCCTGCGCCCTCCCCACTCAGGTGCCATCTGTCCTGATGTCTCCCAGCGTGGAAATACGCCAAAGGCGTCCAGACCTGCACCGAGCTACTCCCATCGCATCTGTGGCTTCTCTGTGGTCCTATTTACCTGGGTTTTTTAACTCAAGTAGCATGAACTTCTGTTTTCTAAGAATAGCTGTGAAACTAACACATCCCTTGCTGAGTTTGGGGACTGGCATTTGGTGAGTGAATAATAAAGTCGGGTGTGTGTGTGTGTGTGTGTGTGTGCGCGTGTGTGTGCGCGCTCAGTCGTGTCCAACTCTTTGTGGCCCCGTGGACTATAGCCCGCCAGGCTCCTCTCTCCATGGGATTATCCAGGCAGGAATACTGGAGTGGGTTGCCATCTTCTTCTCCAGGGGCTCTTCCCAACTCAGGGATCGAACCCACATCTCCTGCATCTCCTGTGCTGGCAGGCGGGTTCTTTACCACCGTGCCACCAGGAAACAGCATAAAGTCTGATAGGGCTAACAGACAACACACACGTAGGAGATCTAGTTACTGAGACCACGTCGGGTGTGAGGGTTACCCACTGAAAAATACCCTGTGTGCTCATTGTGAACAGTGTCTCACCAAGAGAAAAAGGACACGATTTGACAAGAGTGTGAACAGCTGGTGCCTATGAGTTGGGAGGGCTCCCACCAGGGCCCCAGGCTCTGCCTCAAAATTGCTCTGTTCACCCTCTCTCAGCGCAGGTCCTGGGGAAATCTGAAGAGGACTGAGACAGGAATGGTTGATGACAAAGTCAAGACACAAATCCTCGAGACAGGGGGGAGCCCTGGCCTGGACCCTGGAGAGCTGAGCGCCTTCCAAGAGAAGATATGTGGTCCTCCTCGCTGCTCTGCACTCAGGGACGGTGCGGCGGTGGCTGGAACCCGGAAGATGGATGTGGATTCACAGACAAAGATGCATAGACACGGATGCATGGGTGGATTCACAGACAATGATGCATAGACACGGATGCATGTGTGTAGATGTACCTTATGGATGCCCGGTCCACGGACGCACGCACGCCCTACATCAGGGCCCTCCCCACCCCACCGAGAGCCAGTTGTAAGGCATTTACCAAGTACGCCTCGACTAAAAGCCTTCTGTATCCTTAATTCAGGTGAGCTGTTTTACCGTCTCTGGTTCTCACTTGAAATTCCCAGAGGATGGCCTGTCCCACAACTGACCGTGGGCTCTGACATGTGTCCGGTGCCTCGCCTTGTCCCTGCAGGTCTGCTGAAGTCACCGCATGTCGAGCAGCTCTGGAGCAAGGCCGCCCTCCCGGGGGGGAAGGATGACCCCAGTTCTCCCCCTGCCCCCCCAAGTCAGCCCTGACACTCTGAACACAGTGCTGCACCTTATTCCTCCCCAGGACTTCCCGCTGCTTCTCTGGAATGTTCCATCACTTATCAGCTTTATGGCCTTGACAGTCTTGTAACCTCTACATGCCTCATCAGAATAATGGCTGATAAATGTGAATAATAATACTAACTTGAAATTATGGTTGAGAGAGTGAAATTACACACGAACATGAAGAATATTGTGTTTAGTGGCTACCTGTGGTTTTTAGAGCTAACTAATCAATTTCCTATAAAAAGACATCAGAATATCACGTAAAATCCAAAGGCGAGAGACGGAGGAAATAAAACGCAGTTCTAGACTATGAGATTCTAGACTATGAGATTCTAGACTATGAGATTCTAGACTATGAGAAATGAAGTTGGTCTGGAAAGCCATTAGCAAGTTAGACCTTGACAAAATGGGTGGGTGTGTGTCTTGTGTACAGAGGAAATAAAACGCAGTTCTAGACTATGAGGAATGAAGCTGGTCTGGAAAGCCACTAGCAAGTGAGACCTTGACAACATGGGTGGGTGTGTGTCTTGGTTCCCGTGGAAATGATTTACAGATAGGTGTGGACACAGTTTATCTGGTGGACCAGCTAAGTCAGGGAGTTTGCTAGCGCCTTCAGTACAGGGACTGCAGGGTTTGGACTGGCCTTGACTCTCCAGGGCTGTGCTGACTGTCGTGACGGTGGTGATGACCCCAGCTAACCTTATTAAGCATCTACTATGCAAGCCACGGACCACAGACACTCTGATTCCTCCTTTCTGTGCATTTTCTCATTTAACGGTCATAACTTACTCTAATTGTTGTGTAAGAAGGAGTTTGTCTGGTTGTGTCCGAGGTGCCCGGGGATAACATTTAAGCTGCTGCAAACTGATGCTTTTGAACTGTGGTGTTGGAGAAGACTCTTGAGAGTCCCTTGGACTGCAAGGAGATTCAACCAGTCGATCCTAAAGGAGATCAGTCCTGGGTGTTCATTGGAAGGACTGATGCTGAAGTTGAAACTCCAATACTCTGGCCACCTCATGCAAAGAACTGACTCATTTGAAAAGACCCTGATACTGGGAAAGATTGAAGGCAGGAGGAGAAGGGGATGACAGAGGATGAGATGGCTGGATGGCATCACCAGCTCGATGAACATGAGTTTGGGTGAACTCTGGGAGTTGGTGATGGACAGGGAGGCCTGAGGTGCTGCAGTCCACGGGGTTTCCAAGAGTCAGACACGACTGAGCGACTGAACTGACTGAATTTCCCTGGAGACGCAAGTGTCTCTGTTCCTCACAGTGCCCCTGGAGAGCTTGCGCTGAGGAGGTGCTCAGAGCGGGGCGGCCATGCCAGCAAGGCTGACCAAGTGAGGTCAGCCTACCCTCTGAACCTCCATGAGAGGCGTGAGACTGAGATGGCATTCAGTCTATGTAGAGACCAGTGAAAACTCTGGGCAAGCCCATATCCACATGTCACGAGGGCGGGTGGCGCCCCCGGCTCTACGGGAGAGGGCCCTGGGCACCCAGACCTCCCCAGGTGCCCCTTCCTTTGGCGGATCCCGATTCATGTCCTGGAAAACAGAGCTGAAAGAGCGCGTTTCTGGTTCTGAGTCAGTCAGTGAACCGTTGCACCCAAGGAGGCCACGGGAGCCCTGGGATTTACAGCCCATGGTCAGAAGGGGGGCAGACCGAGGCTCAAGCCTGGAGTGTGGGTGGCACCTCTGCCTTTAAGCTGCACGGCTGCCTGCTGCCCCAGGGCCAGGACACGCTGCTGCCCACCCAGTGGGGCCCGAGGCTGATGAGAAAGCAGAGATCCGGAGAGACCAGGCAGCGAGCACCAGACCCGCTTTGAGTTCGTGGCACGGCCGACCCCGTCCACACTGCGGGGACCCGCGTCTCCGGGGAAATGGCGTTTTGTCTGGACCACGCCTGGGCGCGCAGACCAGGAACACGATGAGAACAGAGGGCTGCTCGCAGACAGCCTCCCAGCCGTGGGAGCCGATGTGCTTCCTGGGGGATCAAGGGTCTCAGCGTACTGCGCAGGGGTCACGGGCCACAGTGGATGCCGTCTCCCACCTCAGCCCCAGTGATAAAGGCGGGGGTCTCAGGGTCACGGGAATGTCAAGGAAAGGAAACGCGTGGCCGGCGGGCAGAGGCGGCCTGTCTGCCGTGAGGAGGGTTTTGCTTTTTCCCCTTTTCTGTGCCCACAAGTGTGTCCTGAGCTCCCTGCGGCCGCGTGTGTTGTCCTCGTGTGCGCCGAGTGCAGGCCTTTGTTTATTTCATTCACGCCCTGTGGGTTTAGGCAGATGCACACGCCGAGCTTTAACTCAAAGCGTGCCCCCAGATGCAACTGGCGTGTTTTAACCCGGGGACTGAGCAGAAACACCGCCTCGGTGGGATCTGCCGGCTTTTGAACCGTCTATTAAGCCCGGAGAACCTGATATTAAGCTGCTCTTTGAGTCTCATCTGGGCATAATGCGTGGCAAGGCTGAAAGGCTGGCGCGGGGCGAGGCTGCACAGAGTGTAATCACAGCCATTCCCGAGCGTCGGGCAGCCAGGCCTGCAGTCCACGCCGCCGGCCGCAGGCAGCTCGCTGGAAGGACCGAGGGGACCCCAGCCTGGCCTTCGGAGCGCGGCCACGGCAGAGGGACCCGTGGCCAGCCATTCCCGTGGGGGACCAGGCGCTGGCCCCCGGGAGGGGCCCTGCTCAGGGTTGGTCGGAAAAGTCAGCCTTTTGGGGACACTGTTGCTGCTCGCAGCCCCTCCCAGGCGGTGCCCACAAGAAGGGGCCCCTAACCCTACCTCCCTTGAGATTTGGACTCCCGAGTCTGGGCCCCCAGGGCCTCCGGTCATTGCCTGGTCCTTCCCTCGGGACTGCAGCCCCAGCCTGCCCTCTGGAAAGAGCGGGAAGGCCCGGAAAGCTTCGGTCATGGAGGGCGAGATGCTCCCCCAGAGAGCAGAGATGGACTGGGCAGAGGGCGGCTTTGCTTCTCTTGTCTTCATGGGAAAACCCAGGCCAGGGGGCCCCTGAATCTGCGATGGGACTTGGCCTGGGGGGCACCTGCGGCTGGACTTCACCGGCCCCCAGAGGCACAGGGCGCAACCCTGCCAGGGCGACTTTACCCTTTCCGAGTGATGCTGCAGACGGCAATGACTCGTCAGCTACTGCTCGGAGGGCGTCTCTCTAGTTGACTGTCAGCCGGGCGCCTTCCCACAGGCCACTGACCAGGAAAGCTGAAGATTTCTGAGGGCCAGGCTGATGTGGGGGTCGGAAAAGGTGTGTTTTTAAATAACACATCCAAGAGGGGTGGAATTAAAATGCAAGCCCTAATGGTAGCTCTGGATTTAACCAGTTAAGGATAGCACTGTAATAGCGATGGCGGCACTTGGGCAGGTCCATCAGCGTGACACGTGCTCACCTCCCAGGGACTGGCGGGACGGTGGGTGCAGGGCCGGTGGGCCCGAGTCACCAGGCTGGGATATTCATGGGTTTTATTATGCTTGCAGTGTTTGCTCACATAGCAATCGCCCTTGACTCCAAACCGAATCTTGCCTATGCCATCCTCTCTGCTCGATCATCCTTTTCCATGCAGAATGGGACCCGAACGTTGAATGTTCCCGCCTGCCTCTGTCAGCGGCCGTCCAAGCCGACGCCTGCACCTGAATGCTAACCTCCTGTGTGGAGCGGGGCTTCCGGAGGGGCAGCTGAAGCCCGCCGGTCGGCGTGGCTCAGGCCTGCGTCCCAAGGCTCCCCCAGAGTTTTCAGTGACCCTCATGAGCAGCCGTGGGTCCAGAGTTCTCAAATGATCCAGCAGATGGGGTGCAGGGCCCTGGTCAGACGCAGATCAGCCACCTGCTGCCAACCCTGGGTCTTGTGATTAGTGGGGGTTTGTCCAAAGCTTGCCACTCGGAAGCCAGCTCTCTCCTGTCAGAAACTGTCCAGCTTTCAGTTTTAAATCCAGCCAATGTATCTATGGGAATTGCCTTTTTATATGCCTGTTTGACTTTTGTGATGCATTTTTTATGTCATTTAAAATGTAGGCTTGTGGTGGTGGTGGTGGGTGGTTTAGTCAATGGTGTTTGACTCTTCTGCAACAGCATGAGCTATAGCCTGCCAGGCTCCTCTGTCCGTGGGAATTTGCAGGCAAGAGTACTGGAGTGGGCTGCCATTCCCTCCAGGGGAATTTCCCAACCCAGGGATTGAATGCGGGTCTCCTGGTTACAGGCAGCCTCTTTAGCAACTGAGCCACCAGGGAAGCCCCAACATTTAGGCTTAAGGAAGATGCATCTCGACATTTCAGAATTAGTTTCTGCCTCCAAGGCCCTGGCATTCTCAGATTCCCATACCTACCTGGTCCTCCTGCTGAGGTTCCCAGAGGCTCCGAGAAGTGAGGGCTTTGCCCCGAGGCGCCCTGCTGGCAGATGTCAGTGCCCCCGACTCACCCCCCGCCTCCCCGGGAGGAACCAGCCCTGGAGTCAGGACTCAGAGTCCTATGGTGCATGGCTCTCAGGTCGGATCAGCTCTTGTTCTGCCAGGATGTGTGGGAGAAGCCTCCTTAGGCTGTTGCTACCCAACATGGACCGGTCCCCCTTCTTGTGGAGTCTCTCGGCTCTCCCCCAGAGCAGCCCCGGCCCCAGGCTGCCTCCGCTTCCATCCCCTTGCCTCCGCGCTGCCCTGAGCAGCCCACCAGCCCCGTGGCTCTGTCCTCCCTTAGGTCTGTGCTCGTGTCCACACTCCCCTCTGCCTCCACAGACCGCTCCTCTGCTGCTCCCCTGCGGGCCCCTGGGACGGCCGCCTGCCCTGCGGATGCCCCACATGGACTCTGCAGAGCTGATGGTCAGTAGTCCCAAGAGCTGGTTCCAACCCAACCAGACCCCGGAGCTTCCCCGCTCCCCTCCTCTAACCTCTTACCCCCAACAGTCCCTGTGTGTTCACCCCTGAGTTCCCCTTGCAGGCAGCTTCTCGGCCTCCTCGCTCCTCCTGTAGACGGGGGTCCCTGTCTCTCCTACTGGTGCCTCCCGGGGCCCCGGCCGGCCCTGACCACAGGCTTGGTTATGGGTGTCCAGGCGAGGCCGTGTGCAGGCACCCTGGTGTGCACACGGGCAGCTCAGACAGCGACCCACTTTCTACCTACCAGGTGGGCGCAGTCACTTCTGCTGCTTCCCACCGAGGAACCAGGCCCAGCGCGGGCAGGCCCTCCCCAGGGAGCTAGGGCACGCCCCTCGGACCCCAGGACACGCTCCAGACATCAGAGCGCCTGGCACGCAGGGCGCGGCTGTCGCCGTGTGCTGGTCTCAGTGTCCAGGTTGCTCTGGGCCTGGGGACCAGGCTCTCACGGACTCAGCCCACCTGGTCGCCCGGCCCCAGAGGGGGCCTGCTGCTGCCAACTTCACTGTTCACCCATCACGCTTCCCTTTGCCTCCTGCAGATTCCAGAGGCTGAAAGGTGTGGCTTTGTAGGAGAAGCAGAAATGCAAGTCGCAAGAGTCCTGCCCTGCAAGAAGGGGCTCTAAACAAGCTCTTTCCACAGGCAGCTCAGCTCGCAGGAGCCTGACCCCTCGCCTATGAACCTAAAATAACGCCCCTCGTTAGCACATTCGAAGCAGCAGCTCCAAATTACCCAGGACCAGCTGAAGGCCAGGCTGGTGGTGGGGCCTGAGGTGGCCTTCCTGCCTGGTGGCTCCCGGGAGATGATGACCAGCTTTCTCCCCAAGGCGAGGGCTGCCCTCCACAGGGAGGTGTTCTTACTCTAATTATGCTGGTAATTAAGCCTCAGGTCTTTGAGCTTCAACCAAGGAGCTCCGGCCTCTGGGGAGTCACGTGGGATGAGGCCGGGCCTGAAGCTTGGCTGTGGCTTGCGCCTGCTCGGGGCTCCGGGGAGGGTTTGTGCACTAATGTGTTTGCTTTGTCCTGCCTTGTAAACTGCTGGCATCCCTGTGTTCTGTGCTCCGTGCGCACTGCAGCCTGGGGCTGGCCCCTCGCCCTCGCGGGCTGAGCTGGCAGCCTGCAAGCGCTGACTCCTCTTTATCCCACGGGTGCCTGGGTCCGAGGAATGCATGCAGCAAAGACCCTGAGTGGGCTCCGTGGGTGGGTTTTGTTTGGAGGTTCTGCTCCCCTGTATGCATTTGAATAAGGGCGTGCCTCAGATTTGGCAGCAAATCCTTTCATATCAAAATTTTCAAAAATAAAATGAGCCGGGTAATCTGGCTGATTGAGAAAGTGGTTTCCACAAAGTGAATCACAGTGTTGAGTAAAGGCTGGAGGAAACCGTCTCAGTCCTCGCATGGTTCACCAGAGCAAATTAGTCTGTGTCGAGGGTTGAGTCTAAATGGGTTTCTCAGGGTGTGAACAAACTGCGGGGTGGTCTGGGCATAGAGCTCCAACCTCCTGCCAGCTCTGATGAGGCATCCGCTGGGCGCATCCTGCAAGCTCAGTGCTATGCGGGCACCTTGGGGACAGAAACGGCAGTGGCACTGACCCCCCAGAGATGGCGCATGTGCCCACACCTGCCCCTCCAACATCAGGATGCCGGTGTCAACACTGTAAGTCCGGCACAACCTGGACCCGCGATGACAGAGGAGGAGGCCGTGTCCCAGACCAGGGCCCACCAGGGGCCGCCTGTCTGCCTTGCTCCGACTGACCTCCTGCTTAACTTTCAAGTCCTTATCACATTTTAAAAAGTAATTCTTATTTAAGATTATAACATTGTATACTATTTCCTGAAAGATCTAAGCTATATAAGGTTGTCTGGCCAAACGTTTTATAAGAAATAAAGACTTCCAAAACAGCTTCTTGACTGAAGGGATGAACAGCACACCCATGGTTGGAAAAATAAATCTGAAAATCAGAACCACAACTATTTAAACAAAGGTTAGTGGCTGAATCCCAAACAGAACGGTGGGGACAGTCAGCTGGCCCCTTAGCAAAGACAGGGAGATGTACTGGCTCCAGGATTTTAAGGAAACTTTTGTCTAAAGATGGGCTGCCACTGAGCTAACTGAGCAAAGACCTCAGTGGTCACATGTGACATGAAACGCAGACTTGACAGAATTAACTCAGGGAACGTACTGAACACACAGCAACATTAACAGACCCTGAGGGCAGAGAACCTGATTTCTGGAATTGACATGTTGTATTACATCGCATGTCCAATTTTCAGCAAAAAATTGTGAGACATGCAGAGAAAATAAAATGTATGGCTAATACACAGGGGAAAAGTCACCAATAGAAGCTGTCCCTGAGAAGAAGCACAGACACTGGGCTTTCCAGACGAAGGCTTTAAACCAGCTATTTAAAACCTGTTCAATGAACTAAAGAAAAATATAAGAACAATGTCTTAAAAAATCGAAAATATCATAAAGGCAGAAAATTATTTTAAAAGGAACCAAATAGAAATTATGGAGTTGAAAAGTACAATAATAAAAATAAGAAGTTCATTAGAAGAGCTTAACAGTAGATTAGAGCAGGCGCCAGTCTGTGAACTCAGAGATGTATCAGTTGAAATTATCCATTCTGAAAAATAGAGAAGAAAGAAATTAGAAAAATAAAAGAGCCTCAGAAAGCTCACAGAGGCCACTGACACACACGTGGCCTCTGAGGCAAGTCTCAGAAAGAGGGAAGAAATGGAAGGCGGCAGGAAGAATATTTGAAGAAATAATGTCAGAACCTTCCCAGTCAGAACGGAGACATTAATCCATACACCCGAGGAGCTCATCACACTCCAAGTGAGGCAAACTCAGAGACTCACCCCCCACACACACGCTGCCGAAGGAAGAACTGTGACAGTCACACATCACTCGGAAGGGCCGTCCTAAGGTGACCGCTGGCTTCTCGTCAGAAACCACGGAGCCAGAGGCAGTGAGAGCACTAACCACCAACAGGAAGAGCAGCATCAACCGGGGGTCCTCTACCCAGAAAAACTATCCTTCAAAAAAGAGGGCGAGAGAAACAAAAGCTGAGAGCGTGTGTGGCTTGCAGACCTGCCCTGCAGGGACTGCTAGAGACCCTTGGACTAAAATGCAAGGATATTAGACAGCAATTGCAATCCACGCAATGGCGTAAAAGTACCAGTAAAGGTAACTACAGAGATAAATACATCAATGAAAGACAATAAAATCCTATTTTAACTCTTTTCTCTAAATGACTTAAAGGAAAGTAGCATAAATAATTACAAATCTGTGGTGATGGCAGATATAAATACTATCTGATCAGTAATTACGTAAAATACGAATCAATTAAATGCTTTTGTGTTTAAAGGCAGAAATTGGCAGATAGACAAAAATAACATGATCCAACTACAGGCTGTCTTGGCAGATAAACTCTATATCCAAAGACATATATAAGCTGAAAGTAAGAAGATTGAAAAAGATACACCACGGAGACGCTCACCAAAAAAGCAGTGGGCTAGCTACACTAATATCAGACAAAATAGGCTTTAAGATACCAGTTGCTACTAGGCATAAAGTAGGACATTTTATAATGATAGAAGTGTGAAACTAGCAAGAAGATATAAAAATTATAAACAATATATACAAAACACAGAATCAAATAAAGGAAGGAAAAACTCATAGAAGAGGAAACAAAAGTTAATGTAACAACAACAGTCAAAGATTTCAACATCCTACTTTCAATAATGGACAGAACAACTAGACTAAAATTGATAAAGAAATAATAGATCTGAACAGCATCATTAACCAAGTGGAGTGTCCTGGCCTCCGTGGAACACTGCACCCAACTACGGCGGGACAGACATTCTGCTCAAGTGAACGTGGAACACTCTCCTGTGTAGGAAGCATGTTGGGCCACAGATTTCAGTAGTCTCAATACATTTAAAACAATAAAGAACGTATTCTCTGATCCCAACGGAATGAAACAAGAAATCAGAATCATGAAGGAAACGGGGGATTCACAAATATGTAGAAACGAATCTACACACACTGAAATAATCAACCCGTCAAAAAAGACATCATAAGGGAAATCAGGAAACACTTTGAGAAGAATGAAAACAAAATCCTGTAGTACTAGCAGACTATCAGTTATGTGATGCTGCCGAGGAGCTGTTTTCCAGAGCAGCTGCAGAGTTTCCCATTCTCACCAGTGAAATATGAGGGTTTCAGCTTCTCCACGTCTTTGTCAACCCTTGTTATTATCTGTCTTTTTTTTTTTCATAGCCACTTAGAGGACGGAAGTGGCATTTCACCACGGATTTGACTTGCATCATCTGACGAGCACGATGTTGAGCATGTCTTCAGGTGTTTATCGGCCATTCGTGTATCTTTGGAGAAGTTCTACTCAGCTCCTTTGTTCATTCTTTAAGTAGACGGTTTGTCTTTTTATCGTTGGCTTGTAAGGGTGCTTTACATATGTGGTTGTAGACCCTCATCAGATATAAAACTTGAAAACCTTCCCTCCCATTCTGTCGGTTACCTTTTCACGTTCTTGGCGGTGTGCTTTGGACCACACAAGTTTGCTTATTAGAAACAAGCCAGTAATGTTGAGCACTGGTGGGGACACAGAGCGTCAGACTGTCACACGGGGCAGATGTAAGGTGGTTCAGCCCAGCTGGAGACTGGCTCGTGTCTCTGCACTCGTTAGACGCACACTCACGGTGTGATCCAGCAGGCCCACTCCGAGGCACTTGTCCAAGTAAAATGAAGACATGTTTTCATAAGGAGCTGTGGGTGAACATTTACAGCGGCTCTACTTGTAACTGCTGAAGAGTAGAAACCACCCAAATGCTCTTCCTCTGGGGGATGGACAGCAAAGTGTGATTTCACAAACAATGGAACTGCAGAGAACACCAGCAGCACCAGACAACGAGCCTGGGTCTCAAGAGCCTCATGGCGATGGACGCAGTCTTGGACGGTGGCGATGGACGCAGTCTTGGACGGTGGCGATGGACGCAGTCTTGGACGGTGGCATGCGGCATTACTTCCCTTATTCTGGAAGAGGAAACCCGGAAGCCAGGCAGGAAGGGCAAAGAGAGGTTGTGACCTCAGAGCTATCACTCCAGGCAATTTCAAGGGTGATGGAGCTTTTCTGTATCTCTACAGAGGTGGTGACCACAGGGCTCTGTGTATCGGTCAACACTCACATATCTTTATGCTCCAAAGACTGAGTTTTTGCTAAATGTACACTAAAAATAAAATTTTTTTGAAAACTAAGAGAGAGAAAATATTCAGAGATGAGCAGTGACCTAGCGATCAACAAACATTTTTCTCAGGCGCTCTCAGTCATTAGGGTGTTACCTCGTCAACAGCAGTAATCGCTGTTACTAATCTCAAGGGCCTGGACCTAATACTGGCTGACCCGGAGCAGGTGCCCCTGCGCTGAGTTACTTCTATTGTTCTTCTTGGTTGGTTTTGACCCCAGAGTTTCCTGATGGCGACCGTGATTACTTGTGGTCTCACGGTGAACCTGTGCATGAAGGAAAGTTTGTGCACCTTTTTACCTGGAGACAGTGGTGTCAACCTGGCTTTATTTATCCTGCTCTGTCGCCCACGTCTCTCGCCACTGATTCATGTTATTGCTGTTATTATGACACACGGTATCATGAGGTTATTTTTCTAGATGTGATACTATCTTTACTGAATCTGTTCGGATGTGAACTATAGTGCTTTTAATTATTGTCTGAGTTATAAGGTGTCTGTGACTTCTGTTTTGCCAGCACTAATTAGATACTGCATAATAACCATTTTCATATTCCTAGCACAGTAAGCTGCATTTCACAAAGGTACAAACTGCTGTGCTTGGAGATATCTTATAAATAAGAGCGTGAACAGCAGAGCCTGGCGTAGGTCTCACCCCTGTATCTTCACTGATGGGGGCGATCATAACACCTCGGCTGTTTCCAGCTGGCAGAAGCGCTGTGCTCCCCAACCTTCAACTCCGTGGTAGGAGAACTTCCGCAGGGGCTGCCCTCGAGCCCCTGGGGGCCCCCCCACCCCCGCCAGGCCGCAGGGAGAGTTCATGATGGAAACAGGAGTTGCTGCATCAGCTCTGTTACGGCCGAAACTTTGTGTCCCCCTGAAGCCTGAGCTCTAAGCTCCAGTGAGGGCGTCTTCAGGCTCTAGAAGTGGTGACGTTTAGATGAGACTGGAGCCCCCTGATGGGACTCGTGTCACAAGAGGACGAAACCTCCTTCTCTCTCCCTCTCTCTCTTCCCCCACTGAGAAGAGGCTATGCCGGACCGAGCGAGAAGGTGGTGTCTACCAGCACAGGCGAGGTTCTCACCCGGAACCGAAGGTACCGGCTCGTTGGTCTTGGACTCCCAGCCCCCAGTGCCGTGCGGTGACGGCTGTTTAAGCGTGTGGCCTATGGTGTGTGTTACATCAGCCCGAACAGACCAAGCGGACGGTGCGCAGAGCGTGTGGAGGGAGCTGGGAGCTGGGTTTGCTCCTCTGTTGGGAGCCGCGTTTCTGCAGGCGCGTGGACCTGGGCTGCCGTGCGGGGAGTGGAGTGTCCCCGTGGGCGCTGGGGGCGGAGGGCAGGGGGCGTCCCCAGCGCCTGTGAGGCTCCAGCGACAGCACAGAGCGCAGGCGTGGCCCAGAGCCGGCCGCCCCGGGAGGGCGGGCGGGCGGGCGGCTTCGGCGGCTGTGAGCTGCCTTGGGTGCTCAGCTTCCAGCTACAGGGGAACCCAGGAACCTCGCGGGTGAACCCCGGCTTCCTCCCCAGGTCGGTCTGCAGTTCTCTTTGCCTTGCTGCACCGCCCTGGGGGGGTCCCACCCCCGGGAGTGAGGAGCCCGCCCTGTGGTCACCCCACGCCCTGCATACATCAGCCAGAACGACCTGGCCCGGCCAGGGGGATGGGCTGGACCTTGAGCCAGAGGAGTCTTGTCGGGCCCTTGAAATGCCCAAACACATGTTTTTCTGAATTTGAATCTCCATCACAAGCCCACCATTCCCCATGACCGTGAGCTGGGACTCCTTCACACCGACCGTATCTCAGTCTAAGACGCCTTTCACTGTAGCAGACACAGTAATTTGTGTCCCCTTCTGAACGAAAAATAGATTATGACACACTGCGGGTTGTTCGCTGTGTCGGGTTTTCATATGGACTCAGATGTAAAAACAAAGGCGTCAGGGCCGTCTGCAAGGGTGGCAAAGGACTGCCATCTCTCGGGAAGGGGCGTCCTTGTCTGACTCTGACGCACTTTAAGGAAAGAACCTTTCATGGACCTGTTAGAGTGTCCTGGATGTTAAGTTATGGAAGTCTCACCGTCCCAAAGACCAAGGATGCCGAACAGGGCAGGGAGGTGTGGACCCTCTGCAAACGACAGAGCCTACCCCCGGCCAGCGTCACGGATCTGCGTCCTCGACCCCAGGTTGCCACCACTCAGGTCAGCTCTAACACGTCCCGAGGGCCCAGATGTGACCGGCAAGCCCAGGGGGCTTTAGCCGCTCCATTTGAAACCTGATGGTCTCAGCGCTCCATCCAAGGCCGCTTGTTCCCTGGTCTTCCCGCCTGGCTGGCCCTCAGCCCTCCGTCCTGTCTCACCGTGGAGATGACCCTCCCTTTAGATCCTGAGACGCAGCTCTTTGCCGCTGCCTCTGCTGCTCCAGTCTGCCTCCTGTGGCCCCCAGCCCACTTCCCCTCCACTCCAGGCCCCAGAGCCACGGCCCTAACACTTCCAACCCTGTCTGTTGCCGCAACCCCTCCTCCTGATGCCGAACCCTGGCTCTCCTCTGTGCTTCCATCGAGACGAGCAGCTGCCTTGTCCTCCGTCTGCTCCGGACGGGTGACCCCCTGCCCAGCTGCCTTCTCCTCTGGCTGCTCCGGATGGCTGACCCACCTGCCCAGCTGCCTTCTCCTCCAGCCCCTGAGGCTGTTCTCCTGGCCCCAGGACAGAGGAGGCCCGTATCCTTCGCCCAACCAACCAAATCAGAGAACGGCGCCCTTAGCCCTTCCCTTTCCTTCCTCCCACGCGAAGCTGACCGACCGCGCTGAGAACGTGAGGGCCCATGAATTCCTCGAAACTGTAGGTCCTCTGACTGTATACGCAGACACGGGCCCACGAACTCCTCGAAACTGTAGGTCCTCTGACTGTGATGTAGGTTTTGCAAGCACGTGGCTGTACGTTTGTGTGTGCAAGTGAGCACAAATTTCTTTCTGACGAGAGGACACTCTAGGGGAGTTTTTGGTAGATTAGACAGATCGCTGAAGGACTCACAACTGCTTTAACATTTGGACCATGTATCACTGAGTCAGCCTTGCTTACACAGAAGCAATTATCATTTATCACCGATTATCCTTTTCTCTGATTTTGTGGATGCTTTCCCTTGGCTGGAAATCCCTTTCAACGCTCATCCATCTTCCTGGCTCTTCCCTCGAGGGTGCTGTTGTGTGTTCTCTGGGCCCCCTGCCCCCTCGCAGACGTAACTGTCGCCTCCTCAGGGTGCAAGCGCCAGACGCTGTCTGTCTAGAAAGGTCACAGCACACAGAGAGGACGGAAGTTGTAGTGTAGCATTTCTACAGCTGCAAAAAAAAACCCCAAAAACCAAAAGTAAGCCTACTGATCAGGCTGGAAAAATCAATAACTATCCATGTAAAGTTGCCCAAAAAAGAGAAAACGCATATTGAACCGAAGAGAAAGCAGGCTGGAGTGTGACGAAAACGGAGGTTTTAAGGGGACAACTCTGCTGCTTTTCAGCGGTGCCACTGAGGGTTTCAGAGGTGGTGTTGCCTTCTCGGGAGTTTTGGCTTGTCTTCGACCTGCGGTTCCCAGTCTGTCCGGCCCCGAGCGAGTGACGGGGTGGACATGTCAGAAGCAAACGTCCCGAGGCTCCAGCCGCACTGGGCTCAGGAGAAGGCAGGAGGCAGGGTCGCAGGTCACGCTTTGTCTCCCTGTCCTCTCCGTCAGCTCGGGGCTCTGACTGCCTTCCCTGGAAGTGCGTGAACGTCCTTGCTCGGTGCTGAGGGATCCATCCTCGGTTTGCTGTGGCCAGAGGCGGAGGGCAGATGGGAGGCAAGTGGGACTTGACACGCAATCTCCTGCTTCTCTGCCCCTGCCAAGGAGAGCATGTCTGGGCAGCCAAGAGACCCGAGGACAGGCAGGGTGCCCCTGCAGTGAAGAGCCAGCCCCGCTGAACCCAGACCAGACTAGCCCATTCCCGCCCAGGCTGAACACTCACAGCGAGGCTGGTGAGGCTGCCAAGGCAGACAGGACTCAATGCTGCCGTCTGCAGGCAGAATCCCTCCTCTCGGGGCAGAGGGTGGGGCTCAGTCTTTGCTCTGACATCCATCAACTGATGGGGCAAGGCCCACCACGTTGGCGAGTGTAATCTTTATTTAAAGTCAGCTGGTTGTAGATGCTAGCTGTGTCTACAAAATGCCTTCACAGTAGCACACATATCTGCGCTCGATTGAATAACTGGGGACCAGGGCCTAGCCGACCATCATAAGACAAACCGTCGTAGTGAGTGTGAATGATGGCTGCTTGAAGCCACTGGGATTTGGGGTGGTTCGTTACTCATCACGGTAGGACCAACAGCTGGCTGATACATACGACAGAAACACGTCGGAGCTGAAGGCTGTGGACTTGCCATCACTGCTGGATGCACGACTGTGGGAATTCGACATTCGGTTGGTGCATTTTGGGCCCCTGGTCTGCTCTCAGCACACGGACCAGATAAAGTAAGTGCCACACCATGAAGCGGAATGGATAGCAGGGATCAGTCATTCACAGAGGCGATGACAAACAGCCCTTCCTAACAATTATCTAGTTAAAACACCATTAACAATTAATGACATACATCACAGAACTTATTGAACCCATTAAAGACTAATTTACTGGCTATAAAAATATGGCATTAAGAATTTATGGATCATTACCTTTTATTCTGGAATGAAATATTGCTGATGGAAACTCTTAGAAACTGTTGGAAACAATTCCTCATTAAAGCCACGTGAAATTAAATGATACAGCTTAGCAAAAAAGAAAGAAAAGAATCCAAGCAAAGTTTGAAAATGTTTTTTTTTGAGGAGAAGCACTAACTTTGCGTGACACTGAATGGATAAAGATTATATTTTCGAACAAGATTAAGATCTACAATTAAAGAATTCAAGCGAGGTAATTTTAATATGCAATAAAGTCTTCTTTTTGGAAAAATGTATTAGATCATGACTGATAAAAATTCCGATCATGATTAATCACTGCCAGATATTTTGCAACACTATTAAGGAGAGTGTAACAATGTTAAAATTAATTAACTAATTCCTCTAAAGGATTTTAAACTATAATACGATGTAACAGCTGTTGCAGCTTTAAAAATGATTATTTCTTCTCCGCCCTGCAACCAAAATTTGTCCATCAGAAATCAACCTAATTTCATTGCAATTTCCAATTTATTACTCTGTAATGAGACCAGCTTAATAGGGATGAGCCCCTTGTTTTCTAGGAGACCAGATGCACGTCTGCAAATTTCCAGCCTGAGACATATGGCACACGCCTGCTTCCTGCTTAATGCGTGGCTCTCGGGTCTGGTCAGAGGGACACAGGCCATGCAGCTACTCTGCGCCGGTGTTCAGAGTCGGTGCTGGAGAGCGGCCAGGCAAAACCAGCCCAAACTGTCAGATCAGTACTGGGGGATTCCCTGGTGGTCCAGTGAGCAAGACTCCGCCTCCCACTGCAGGGGCCCAGCTTGGATCCCTGGTCAGGGAACGAGACCCCACACATCACAGCCAAGCCCGTGTGCCAGAACTAGAGATGCCCGCACGCAGCAAAGAAGGGTCTGCACGCCGCAGGGAAGACCCAGGGCAGCCAACAAGTAAATGATCACAGTTAGCAAGGAAAAGTGCCGAGATGAGAGTCAATTTTTATGTCAGTGAAACAGAACTGTAAGCTGTGAAAGTTAGAAAAGATCAAGTCCAGAGCTCCTGATTTATAAAGACACTGAATCTCAGAGAAGGTAAGTGACCGGCCCAGGGCCACACAGCCTTCGCCGGCAGGAGCAAAATGAAAACCGTGTCTGCTGAGTCCCTGTCTGGTGTCCCCACCAGAAGCACTGTCTCCGGGCGCCCACGTAGAAGGCTCTGCGGCCCCTCTGGATGAGCGCTGATGGCTTCCGGATGGTCTCAAAGATAAAGCGCCTCTCCTGAGGGCTTTTGGCTGCTCGTGGTGCTGAGCACTTCTTGTATTGCTACTTAAAAAAAATTTTTTTAAGCTTCTTACTGGCAAGTGACTGAAACGATTTACTGGGCACAGAAGTGGCAGAATGTTTCCCCGCCGAGCACACAGGATCCTCTGCACGCCTGCCAGATGGCAGAGGCCTCTGCAGGCTGACTTCGGTCTCTTCCAGGAGGTGGGCAAGTGCAGGGTCCCAGAGAGCAGCCTTCATCAGGACATCCAGGCTAGCCGCTTCCAGACCCTCTTGCTGTGGGTACAAAGGGCCGTCTTCTTGGCCTCTGATCCAGTGAGGTCCCCAGACTGGAGTTGTCGGCGGGATGACCCCGAAGAAACTCACAGAATTGAGACGATCAGCTTTGTTGTTGCTGTTCAGTCGCTCAGTCGTGTCCGACTCTCTGCGACCCCGTGGCCTGCAGCCAGGCTTCCGGGTCCTTCAGTACCTCCCGGAGCCTGCTCAAACCCACGTCCATTGAGTCGGTGATGCCATCCAACCATCTCATCCTCTGTCGTCCGCTTCTCCTCCCCCTTTCAATCTTTCCCAGCATCAGGGTCTTTCCCAGTAAATCGACTCTTTGCATCATGTGGCCAAAGTATTGGAGCTTCAGCTTCAGCTTCAGTCCTTCCAATGAACATCTAGGACTGATTTCCTTTCGGATTGACTAGGTTCATCTCCTTGCAGTCTAAGGGACTCTCAAGAGTCTTCTTCAACACCACAGTTCAGGAGCATCAACTGTGGCTCCTTACAAATCAGTTTTAGTATATCACTTCCTAACATTTTCAGACATTAGGCACTCAGCGAAAACCGACAGTCACATCTCCTCACAGGTCCTGCGGGCTGGTGGGCTGAGGGGGTGGCTCTTTCTTTCCCGCCTTTGTTTTCTGCGTAGAGCGCAGGCTGTACACGATCCATCATCCTTCAGGACTCTGTACAAACTTGACAACAAAGAGGTAAATTTCCTTCCGGAGATGGAGCCATCTGTTTCCACTTGGCGTTAATGTTTCCTAAACCCAACTGTGATTATTAATATGTATCCTTGCCTTGAAGCTTTCATTCTAGTTGTGGAACTAAGTAGGTGCCAAATCATAAAAACAGCCCAGTAAATAAAAAAACAACACCTGATAAATGTATAACTGGTCTGAGAGGAGTTATTGATATACACATATTATATATTACAACATGCGCCCAAACTAATTTATACCCAGAGGATGATTAACTGTGTTTTCTGAAAACAGAGACTCTGATTCTGTATCTTCCAATACGCTGTCCAGTGACATGTGTTGAGTCGTGTCCCCAGGGCACCTTTCAATGAATCCATGTCCAGGGACTGGTGGTTGACATGAACTCATGGGTGATGCTAGGAGATGAGCTGTGAGAGCTCTTCCCTGTGTCCTGGGGGCCGCTCAGCGGACACGGTGGGTGTCGGACCTGTGAACTCTGTGGAGGCAAGAATTCCTGCCCTGACGGAGAGCCTGACTGGGGACCACACCAGATCCATGGGAGAGTGTGCCACAGTGCGGTGACGGGCTTCTCTGCTCTCCAGGGTCTGTCCTCCCGGGAGACTGACAGCCAGCAGACCCGGACTCCTGTGACGGGCGCCCCGTCTCCTGCGCCCAGCTCACTCCCAGGGCCCGCAGCGGTGCGTCGCTCATCCGCGTTCTCAGGCCCTGTAACGTCCAAGATTCGAACCAGTGCCCGAATAATGTGCGAAAGCGGACACCTGCAGCCCGGACCATCACCCAGAACCATCCTGCTCGCCTCCAGGAAGGCCCCTCAGAGCACAGACTCGCCACACGGGGTGCTGGGCTCGTTCCTGGAGCCATCAGGGCCCAGAGCCCTGAGCGGATCTCAGCTGCGCCGGGGGTGGGGCCTGCCCCCCCTCTAGACGGTCTGCTCTCCTCTTATTTTACATGTTGTCCAAGACCCCAGTTACTTAGTGTCTCAGGAGCAGAAACATCCTTCCTTCACCAGCTCCTGGTCCTCGGTAAGCAGCAAACAACGGGCACAGATGTTCTCAGAGATGAGAAAAACCGTCCAAAGATTAAAAGGAGGCAACATGTCCAAGGGAGTGATGCAGCAGGCCGGCTGTATCATGAGTGCGAATGTGGTGGTTTTAGGAGAAACCCATCCGTCTTAAGAACTTTTCCTTCTTTTCTTGACGCCATCCCATTGTCCCTGATTCCAACAGAGTTTAATCACCTTTGATGCTTTTGCCCAGAAAGATATTTTCAGGCATTCATCTCTGTCGTTAGTCTTTGGATAATTAGTCTTTGTACAATTAAGGGAAATCCTATCTGGGTCTTTAAATCTCTGCTCATAAACCATAAATCACACAGTCCCCCCACCCCCTTAATCAGCGCCTTCCTCTCCCCATGGCTCTGCCCCCTCCCTTGCAGCTCTCTGGCTCTGACACCCCTCTCAGGAATTTAGAAAAACCTGGAGCCAAAGCTGCCGAGGCTGGGCTTCCACGGGGGCCTTTGGAAGGCCCGAGGCCCCCAGCAGCCCCATACCCGTACCTGTAACATGGTGATTCCATCTGCATTCTTCAGCTTCCAAAGGCTTGACATCTATTTAGGGTTCCCAGAGAGGAAATAGAAATACATCATGCCTGAGCACTGCTTGAGATGTATTTATACTAAAAAAGCAGTCATTGTTTATCTGAAGTTCAAATTCAGGGGACTCCTGCGGTTTGTCTGGCAGCTCTGGGACCTTACACTTGCTGGAACTTGGGAGAGTTCCCAAGAGGCGGCCAGAGGCTCCCCCAACCCCGCCCACGTGGGTCGTCCACTGGGAGCCAGAGCTCCTGGCTTGTGCCTTGCCTGATGAGAGTGCTCGTCGCGAGGTCACAGCATTCACAGGAAAGTGCCCACTGTGGTCACCCCTTTGGACAGTGCTCACGCCCAGGGAGTCCATGACCACATTCACCACCGGCGTCCCCAACTATCTGTCCTGTGTCCTACATCCAAGACACATCTGTGGAAGACGCTGTCATCCATGGGGGCGCTCGGGTCAGTTGGGTGAGCATCTTCACATGTTCAGCGCCGGGTTAGCACGTGGATAAGGTGACCACCCCGGAGCTCACGGACTCTCCTCTGAGTCATGCGGCAGCACCGCCCCCCGCCTCCTGAGGTCTCGTTTGCGAGCAGCGTCTGCCGTGTCTGGGCCTCTGTCTGCAGGGGCTTGTCCAGCTGCACGCAGGCAGGCGTTCTGTCCCCAGTAGCAGAGTGCTGGCCGGGCCCATCATTGCTGCTTCCGAAATGCGGAGCTGCCCTGCCTTGCTCAGTTCGCATTTCATAACGTCCTTACAGTGCGTTTCAGCTACATGTTTTCCTTCTATAAGACTAAGCTTTGTATGGTGTGAAGCACGCAGAGACGGTGTGTGGAAGTGGAGGAAGTCCAGGGCCGCGCTGGACTCCAGGGCACAGGAGGCAGCTGGGCACTGGGACCACTGACTCACCTTGGGGACAAAACGCCGGGGTGTGTCAAAACACCCCTTCATGGAGGTAAAGAGTACTTTAGTGCAGCGTTTTTATAAATGAAGCTAATGTAAAAATCCACAAGAAACCAAATGATAAAATTAAAATAAAAATAAGATCAGTACGACTGAGTTTTCCTTTACTGTCAAGGGTCCCTAGGCACAGCATTGACTGAAAGGCTCCCTGGAGACCCCACAGAGGTTGTGGTTTTGCTGAAATAGTGGCGGGTTGGCTGTATTGGGGATGGGATTCTGCAGGCCCTGAGCTGGATGAAGCCTCGTGGGGACAGGCCCGGCTGGTCTCCTCTCTGGAAGCCTGGCTTCACCCCTCCACCCCAAAGCAGCCCAGCCTCTTCCTGACAACATGGAGCCACTTCAGTCACGGGTGTGAGTGTGTGGTGTTCGTTTTCAGCGACTCAAATACGCCTCCCCACTCTCCAAAATTACGTTACGTGAAACAGTGCACTGGGAGTCAAAACGTGCTTGGAAATTGGGGTCTGCACCAGGGGAGGGGCGGCCTCTCCCCTGCCTCCCAGTTCCGCGTCTTCTCTGGCTCCAGCACCTGCAGACACCCTGGAGCCGCCACCCCCTGTTTTTGTTCTCCTGCTCCTGCGTCCCCCGCAGACGTCTGTCTGTTTGTGTCAGGGAGCCATGCGTCCCGTAGAACGGGCAGAGCCTCCTCTGTTGGCTTGGGTTGGGTGCTCTCACTCTGAAAAGATTTTTAGGACATTTTAGCCGCTGCTCTGAACTGGGAACTATCTTGACTCTCTTAGAGCTTTGGGAAGACGTCACGTCATCACTGACATTGGAAACTGGAAACACTGAATCGACACGTGGTCCAGGCCAGACGGTCCATAAAGACAGAGCTCTGCCCACACCCCACGGCGGCCTGCCCAAAAAGCCAGCCTCCTGTGGACAGAGGCCATCCAGGAGGCAACCGCTGTAAGTCAGGCTTGCAGGAAGCCAGCCCTTGCTGGTCAGTCAGCTGAGCGGGACGTTGACCACTGTCCCTAGTAAGGGTCCAGGAAGCCAGACAGCAGCACAAATAGCAAGGGCTTGATCGCTAACCGACAGCCTCCCCACGTTCATCCCTCCTTTCAGCTCAGGACCAACCACAGAGCACGTGCTCCCCTTGCCCGGGACGTGGGGCGCCGGCTCTAACGACCCGCCCCGGCCACCCAGGCCGACAGCCTCCCCCAGGGCACCCTGCACCTCCCTTTCCACATGATTTATGCTGTTCTGCCGCACCGAGTCTCTGCCCAACACAGGTGAGGATGGCTGACGGCCTGCTGCAGTCAGTTCAGTCGCTCAGTCATGTTGTGACCCCATGGACCACAGCACGCCAGGCCTCCCTGTCCATCACCAACTCCTGGAGTCCACCCAAACCCATGTCTACTGAGTCGGTGATGCCATCCAACCATCTCATCCTCTGTCGTCCCCTTCTCCTCCTGCCTTCAATCTTTCCCAGCATCAGGGTCTTTTCAAACGAGCCATCTCTTCGCATTAGGTGGCCAAAGTATTGGAGTTTCAGCCTGCTGCAGTGAGTGCAAAATAAGTGCACATGACCTGCTTCTCCTTGGGTGGTCTCCATTC
The DNA here is from genome assembly GCF_055505025.1 of Bos grunniens. Classification (NCBI taxonomy): domain Eukaryota; kingdom Metazoa; phylum Chordata; class Mammalia; order Artiodactyla; family Bovidae; genus Bos; species Bos grunniens. The sequence goes on along the minus strand of NC_141176.1, from coordinate 92,247,658 downwards.
ATCTCCGGAAGCCCCTGGTGGCCAGGCTGCCCTCAGAGTGTGGTCTGGGAGGTGGCGGGCAGGCACTGGAGGTCGCAGTCCCGCTAACTCTAGGGATGCAGCTCAGGAGGGAACTGGTTCTAAGGCTCCTCATGCCATCCCCTCTTGATCACAGGCCTGGACAGGTGGGCATGTATCCACCACTTGAGTACAGAGAGAGCTTCCCAGGTGGGTCAGCAGTAGGGAATATGCCATCAATGCAGGACACAGAGGAGATGTGGGTTCAATCCCTGGATCGGGAAGATCCCCTGGAGAAGGAAACCACAACCCACTCCAGTATTCTTGCCTGGAGAACCCCATGGACAGAGGAGCCTGGCGGGCTATAGTCCACAGAGTCGCACGAAGTCAGACACGACTGAGGGACTGAGACAGCACAGCTGTGTCCACACAAGAGAGCTACCAGAGCACATAATCGTTCCAGTCGGACCAGACAACTTCAGTCATTGCACAAAACACACAGAACTCCCCCACTTCTTTGCAGCTGATGCAACGTCTTAGGGCTTTGGAGGCTCGACAGCAGCAACTCCAAGCCCGTGATTTGGGCCAACGCGAGTCCTCCACTGCATGACAAATACATCCCGGACTCTGACACCGCAGGCTCGCAAGCAGTGTGAAGACAATCGTGACATTTCAGATTTCCTGGGAAAACTGCAGTTAGTGTGCAAATTCAAGTCCGCAGCATCTGGCCGTCTCTCAGGCCCAGGCCTCACGTCAACCCTAGCAGCTCCCACTCTGCATGCATGGTGAGGAGCTTGGCCACAGGGGGACCTCCCGCCGCAGTCAAGAGGGTCGCAGATTCGGGCTGAACATCACTAGAGATCATCGAATCCTACCCACTCACTCCAGACGGGGAAATGCAGCTACTGAGTGTCAGACCCGTGATCAGACCCCCACCCACACCCCACCCGCACCGCAGCAGCTCCCATGCGTTCATTCCAAGTACTGACTTGCCGTTTCCCGCCGGGTCCGTTTCCTCTGCTTCTCACCGCAGTGCTACTGGAATCAGGCCTTTGGGAGCAGCAGCGTGTCTGTGTCTCTCTTAAGCCCACATGTCACACACTGCTGCTCTCTCTGGCACCTCAATGCTCAAAGTGAAGTCCATGGGCCGGCAGCTTCGGTGGCACCTCGATGCTTGTCAGAAAGGCAGAATCTTGTGGGATCCACTGTGATCTCAAAAGATCTCGAGATCATCCCAGATCCACTGGCCCAGAATCTGCATGTCAAGGAGAGGCCCAGGAATGGTGGGCTGTCCTAAGAAAAGAATTCTTTTCTTCATTTTCTATCAGATTTTATGAATTCTACCTCGTCTTTCCAACCTCTGAGCATCCAGAATAGTGGTCTTTGTAACAGATGGAGACTGAGAAGTCCCCATGCAGGGCTGGGGGCTTCCCAGGTGGTGACAGTGATACAGAACCCGCCTGCCAGTGCAGGAGACACAGAGATGCAGATTCGATCCCTGGGTCAGGAGGATCCCCCGGAGGAGGTCGTGGCCACCCACTCCAGGACTCTTGCCTGGGGAATCCCATGGACAGAGGAGCCTGGCGCGCTACAGTCCAGGGGTCGCAAAGAGTCGGACACGATGGAAGCGACTGAGCACACAAGCAGCATCTCCACCCTAGGACCAGACGTGGCCAAGAGCCAACAAATGTCTTTCAGGATGAAAGACAACCCACATGTCTGATACTTCCCTTCCCCTCCAGCCACCCCTGTCTTGGTAACCCTGCTGCTGCTGTCACTTCAGTGGTGTCCAACTCTGTGTGACCCCATAGACGGCACCCAACAGGCTCCCCCGTCCCTGGGATTCTCCAGGCAAGAACACTGGAGTGGGTTGCCATTTCCTTCTCCACTTGGTAACCCTGAGTCCCTCTAAACCAGTGAGATGTGCGGAAGCTCTCCCCAGATCCCCAGCCCCTTTGGCTTCTAATATCTGCCAAGATTTCCCATTTCTTGGCCCATGGTGCTTATCAATCAGGAAAGGCCTTGGAGCAGAGGCTGTGCAAATGGGCTTGGCTCTGCCAGCATCCCGTCTCCGGGGACCTGGTTCTCATCTAGGCCGCCGGGCAGCTCTCTGTGCCCCCAGGCGCATCTTGAAACAACTGTACCGTGTTCCTCTGGATGCTCCTGACAGGAAGCTTGGTCTGCTTCGCACTGACTTGTCCTAAGAGGAAGCAGGAACCTGAGGCCAGACATCTCACTAGGCAGAGTGCTGTTCGTCCCCAATGAACACAAACGTAATTTTCTTAAAAAGGGAAAAGATGCAAGATCCCGGAACGTAATCAGGAGTGCTTGGGCTAAATTACACTAAAAATCTCACAGTTTGAGGCACAGATCCTGAGCTCTCATTCGGAGCTGTGTTCTGCGATGAATCTGGAGTACCTGAAATACTCCAGTCAGAGGGCCCTGTTGAAGAAGTATTGGAGAGGGGCCCTTTTCCTGTTTCTGTTCTTTCCGATGCATGGACGTCTTCCCAGAACACAGGATACTCCTGCTGGAAGCAAAAGACTAAAGGATGCTTTAAGGAAACTAGAACTAGAAGTGCATGCGTGCTACGTCGCTTCACGTCTGACGCTTCGGGACCCTGTGGGTTGTAGCTGCCAGGCCCCTCTGTCCATGGGACTCTCCAGGCGAGAATGCTGGAGTGGGCTGCCGTGCCCTCCTCCAGGGGGTCTTCCCGAGCCAGGGATCGGGCCGAGGTCTCTTACATCTCCTGCGCTGGCAGGCGGGTTCCTTACCACGAGCACCACCTGGAAAGAACTAGATTTCTTCTAGCGATGGCCGGGGACACCGCACCGGGGAGCCAGCGGTGAGCAGAGTGACCGAGCTCCGCAGAGTGGACCAAAGGACGGGACGCCTCTGCTCCTCTCTGTGACTGAAGGCAACGCGACGCTACGCTCATCTGCAGGAAATACGAGCATCTACTTGGAAACCTAGAAGAATCCGCTAAAACCCATTAGAATGAAGGCAGACACACTGACTGCAAAGTGCGTAAAGTACGAGTGTCTCATTTGTGGAAAAGAAGGGAAAAGCGTTTTTAATTGTGGTAAGAAACACACGATTCACTCTCTTCACCACCACTGAGCGTGCAGTTCAGTGTGCGTTTAGCTTAATACACGAACAGAAGCTCGCCTTCTCTTTAATAAGACAGAACAAGTTGAAACTACACGGAAGCTACAGTTTGCTTCTGAGGCAGGAGAAGATCAGAAGTGTGGAAAGGCGCCGAGGAGAGCTGCTGTGAGTGTAAACTCACTCTTTCCTAGAGGGAAAGCGAAAGTGAAAGCTGCTCAGTCGCGTGTGACTTTTTGCGACCCCATGGACTATACAGTCCACGGCATTCTCCAGGCCAGAGTACTGGAGTGGGTAGCCCTTCCCTTTTCCAGGGGGTCTTCCCAACCCAGGGATCAGACCCAGGGCTCCCGCACTGCAGGCGGGTTCTTTACCAGCTGAGCCGCAGGAGAAGCCCCAGACGGAAACTTGGAGGTAAATGTGGGTACAGGTGCATCTGCCCTGTGACCTCCAGACTCCACACCACGACCTTACTCAGAGTGCTTGGCCCAGGGCCTCCTGCGCTCTGGCTGGGGCTCCTGTGGCTCCCAGCCTTGTGAGGCTCCCTCCTCGGGGGCAGCTGAGCGTCTTGTACACGTAACCTAGTCCACTCACAGCCGCGCAGCTGTGTTCACCACGGGGAGGAATCTTGGGGACATTAGCATAATGCCTCTGGCAAGAGGGAATTAATACAAAGCATGAATTAAGGGGCCAAATAAGACTCATATCTATCAGAAACCACAATAAAACATTGTTACATCTAAGTGAGAGGTGAGAAAAGAAGTTTCTTCCCTTCAGCTTTTCTTTTGGTGTAAATTAAAATTATTAAATCAAACCATTGATAATTAAATTAAAATTATTAAATATGGGATACGGAATAAAAAAGTTTGATTTCCCCATGTCAAATAGTTGCAAGAAATTCCAACAGATTTATGCATCACAACTTAGAAATCATTTTCCTATTGCTTTTTTACTGATTTTTGTCCATTATGAATGGACTGTCATATATATTTTCGTGTATGTTATTTAACTTTTTTTCCTTAGGACAAAGTCCTGAGAGTGGAACTGGTGGGTCAAAGGTTACTTTGGTGACAGCCATTCTGGTGACTCTTAAAACACACAGCAAAATGTCCCTGCTGAAAACATTCACGCCCCTGCTGACCTGAAGAAAGTACCAGTTTTGCTGCAAGCTTGAGTGGACCAGCCGCGGTCACTTTCATCAGAAAGCAATTGCTTCATACTTTAAGATAACATTTTATCAACAGAACTAGAGAAACAAGAAACAGTCCTCAAGACATGGAAACTTTACTCTCACCTTTTGGAAAAGTTGGTCCCGTGTGAGCTCCCAGACGTGCCCCCATCCCGCATCTGTGCACTGACGTGGGGACCCCGCTGGGGGCTGTGCCAGCGCCGTGAGGCAACTCACCACCGGCCAGAGCCTGGGTACAGCCGTGTGTGCCTGTGTGTGCATTTGTGTGTACATGTGCTCATGCGTGCATGCACGTGTATGCACGTACCTGTGTGTACCCACATGCGCACGTGTCTCTGTGTGCGTGTGTCTGTGTACACGCATGTACCTGTGTGTGCATGCATGTGTGTGCATGTGTCTGTGTACACACATGTACCTGTGTGTGTGCACGCAGGTGTGTGCATGTCTGTGCGCAGACGTGTAGTCGTGTGTGCATGCGTGTGCATGTGCGTGTGCACGTTGTGTGGCCTTCTTTTCACACCCTTCCAACTCGCACTGGAGGAGCCCCGAGGCACACCTGGGAACCAACCCCTCTCCGCAGCCTTCACCTTTTTCAGGTAAAAGCCACAGGTTTGGTTGGATCTGCCACTCCGTCCCTTGTCCTTCTAGAAGGTCTATTTTGCATGTTGCCAAAGAAAGTGTCAGCTACCCAGAGATGTCCAGCCCTGGGCACAGCTCCTCTCATCCACAACCTTGTTCCTCCCCTAATGCCCAGACCCAGAGCCATTCAAGCTTTTCACTCCGCATTGAAATGCTTTGTAAAATTAGTTGAATTGAATTTACAACTTTTCTTATGACCCAAATTTCTCTAATTCTAACAAATCTTTTGTTTATTTTTCAGCACCTCCCTCACCTTTTCTAAAATCATGACACAAAAGCATGACAAATCTGAGCTCATCTGTTCTGAATCTAGGTCTCAATCTGAAAAATTATGAGGTTTCAAGACATAGAAACGGCGAAACGGCAGTAACAATCCACGGATTCCAGAGACGAGTCCCCCTGCCCTGAGTCCACCAGGAACACAGGACCGCCTTGATGGAGCAAGCGTTCCCTAGAACCTTCTCCACCTTCCTCCTGACAGAAGCCCATCATCTCTCAGCAGAAGTAGAAGGGCGTTCAGACTTACCTGCCTGAGGACTGAGAGCGTGGCAGGCATGCTTGCTTCTGGGTCCATCCCTGTCTGCAGGGTGTGCCTTCAGATACAGAGTCCACCACCTCCTCTTCCAGAAGTGCCATTTGTAATCCAACTCCAATCGACCTACGTTGATGCGTCAACCCTGGCTAGCTGCTCCAGGGCTGAGAGGCTGATAAGGAAGCTGGCAAGTTTCAGCTGCATGGAGGGCATTGTCTCCAGTTCTTCTGGATTTTAGCAGGGGAGACGGGCATCCACCAGAGCCCAGTTGTCTGATAGCCAGGGGTAAGTCCGGCCCTCCACCTGCAGGCGCTGGCCTAGGTGGCAGGAGGAGGGAACACGGGCGCCGTGGAGAGTCGAGGGAGGAAGAGAAACGCGGCTGAAGGGCTGGCGAGACGCTGGCTGTGCTGCCTGTCCCCCGAAGGTCCTCTGGGAGCACCGGCGTCTGTCTCTCCATCATCACACCCTCTCAGTCCTCACGTCCCCCTCGTGCTCTGCGGCCACCTGAGAGGTCACACACTGGAGAGCGGTCCAGGTGTTTGATGACAACTGTTCTTTGAACAACTCTGTCCATTTTGTGCCAACAGGCTCTCAATCCCTGTCATGCCGTTAGTTCCGTCCTGGTGAATATTCAGCTCCCTCCCGACGGCTCTCCATGGACAGTCGGACCCAGAAATGTCCTCATGTCCCCGGCAGGGTCTCGCCCTCCTTGCCACTGGGGGGTGGTCTGTGGTCGCTGGCCCGGGATGCGGGCACATAGCACCCACGCTGCAGGTGCAGCAGGAGGACCAAGGCGGGCGACCAGGAAACGCTCCTGTTTCTTCAAGACGTCGACCTGCTGGGGGCACCTGCCCCTCAGGGCTCCAAGGGCTGTGCAGCTTCCCAGAGTGGCCAGGAGGGTGGGCGGACCGGGGGCCCACCGGGCCAGGCTCCGCGATGGAATGTGTAGGTAGACAGCAGGGCCTGCAGAGGGAAGAGCGAGATGCGGTCAGGGTCAGGGAGGGTCTGGGAGGAAAGTCTAGCTCCTCCTTTGGGGTCAAGGCCCACCCCCACGGATGGTAGCACAGAATCTGGAAAGAATCAGGTTCCTACTGACCTTATACTCACTATGCCAGTCTGGGGTGTTCTGCTCTGTGTTTCTTTTCTTTCTTTCTTTTTCATTATTTCAATTTTGCTCTGAAGTATCTTACTTGGCACTCAACCTAATCATAACGCATAAGTACTTTAAAAATGAATGTATTATTAGTTCCCTCCCCAAAGGCTAATGGTTTACCCAGGCTGTTTATAACATTATCACCAACTTCCGTTTCTTTCCAGCGGAATCCTGCATTGATGGATTGGGCTTCTTTGGACCTGAGGTGCACCAAGCGTCTCCAGAGAGTCCTGATGGCAGGGTCACACTCGCTCCATGAAGGGGCTACACCTGCTTCCCTTGCTCTGGACTCACTCCCAGACACAAGGGGAAAGGTCGATAAATCACTGAACCTTCACCTGGCATCGCTAGGGCTTGAAGTGAAGACTTTCTCGGGCAGATCACACTCAACGTCAGCGGGTACCTCATGAGGGAAGTAAGGCCTGTTGCTCAGGTTGCTGTGTTGGAGAGTGAACAGGGAGACCAGGTGGAGCCCAGTGTAAGGACCACGGCCAGCGCCCAGCTGTGCCCACCTGTCTTCACAAAGGCTGAAAGCAACACGTTCAGGCTTATTAAGGATGCCATCAAGTCCTCCTGTTTAACACGTGCGCACCTGACCTCTTCTGGTCCTGCTCATTTAATTAGCCCCAAATGCATTGTGCTTTTGGTAATCTTTTTCTCAAATAATGCACAATAATTTTAGTTGGGTTTTCATGCTCTGAAACAAGGAATAGTAACTCCTTTTTTTTCCCTCCAAAATAGAGTTTTCTGGCTTTTGAGGTCACTTTGGCTCATATTCATTCTGTATTTTCATAAAGTCTCGGAATGGCTTGGCTGGGGTGGGGGTCAGGGTGCCTGGGGAGGAGGTGCTCATGTGAGGGCAAGACAACAACTCAGGGGACCATGTTTTCACGAGGCCTTTCGATCTTCTAAAGATAAAGAGGACACACCATGCTGAGCCCTCAGCCTGTGGTTCAAGCCTGGGGATGCTTTTCAGTCTCAGCCCAGGGAAGTCTCCTCAGAGAGCGATGCTCTTCCTCCAGTGACTGAGGAGAAGGAAAAGCTGTGGCCCCATGGCTACACGAGCACTCGGAGTGCACACTCAGAATCCCTGGGCAGGGTTTCCCACAGGGCTTTGTATCAGCTGTCAGTTGCGTGTAACCAATTACCCCAAAGACAGTACATTAAACATCCTTAATCAAACACACGGAAGTGGAACTCCAGATCCCAAAGCAGCTCCTGCTGTCCCCACGAAACCTGGTTTCCTGCCCATTTTCTTACGTATGTAAGTAGAAATTTATGTGTGTCTATGTGACAAATAAGAGTCTGCCTGCAATGCGGGAGACCTGGGTTTTTCATCCCGGGTTGGAAAGATCCCTGGAGTGGAAAGTCTACCCACTCCAGTATTCTGGCCTGAAGAATTCCACGGACTGTATAGTCTGTGGAGTTGCAAAGAGTAGGACACGACGGAGCCACCTTCACTTTCAGTTTTCACGTCACAAATAAGAAAGTCAAGTGTGTAACAGAACTCGTTTCCTCTTCAGGTGTGGTGGTGGGAGATGCCCGCTGCAGCACCTGGGTACCTGAACCACTTTCCTTTCAGACCCGAATGACGTCGCCACTAAGTATCAGTGACACGCGTTATTATCCTCAGTGTTTACGGCTCCTCCAGGAGCTCCAGTCTCCCTGCTCTGACTTGAACTTCTATTTTGTGGGAATCGCAAGTCTCTATCACAGGTGGGTAGTAAGGGTCACCTCCTTGAGCTACAATGTGGGAGAGAGGCCAGGGCACACGTGGTCACGCCCAGGAAACGTGAGTCCCCACCCCGTCCTTGACCGAGTTCTCTCTCCTCATCCGTCTCGTCCCCAAGTGGCCTGGAAACAACGTGGGCATCTTCACTTTCCTCCCCAAGCCTCCCTTTCCTGTCTGTAAGGACTGACCCTAGACGGCAGGCTTTGCACATCCTTGCTTCCAGCCTCCCCCGTGCGGGGAAGCCCCTAGGCCACCCCAGGCCCCGGTGCCCCCTGGAGGGGCAGGGCCACCCAGGCTGGGAGCCCCCGCCTGCAGACCCCCCCGGGGGCTTTCAGTTCACACATCTTCACCAGGATGGTGCCCCACACCCACCACGCTGGACGCCGGCTCCAGGCAGATGTCTCTAAAGCGCCTGGCAGAGTCTACAGCCACAGTGCCGGGGCCCCTCTGCTGGTGTTTTCACTCCCGTGTCACAGATAAAGGGGCTTCCCTGGCGGCTCGGATAGGAAAGAATCCGCCCGCAATGTGGGAGACAAGGGTTCCATCCCTGGATCAGGAAGATCCTCTGGAGAAGGGGATGGCAACCCACTCCAGTACTGTTGCCTGGAGAATCCCACACAGGGGCCTGGCTGGCTACAGTCCACTGAGTCAGAAGAGAGTCAGACACGACTGAGCAGCTAACACTTTCACTACAGATAAAGAGCCTCAGGTGTCGGGTCACCCACCCAGTTGTGCAGCTTCTACGGCTGATGCCTGCCAGCCAGCAGCATGTGTGTCTCTGCAGGAGCCTCTCTTTCCCGCTCATTTATCACGTCCCTGGTTGGAGGCAGACGCCCTCCTCTAGACCTCAGCCGCCGGCCCCCTGGAGACCCCTTCTTCATGGAGAGGCTGTGCTGCTCATAAGCTCACCCACGAGGAGGAGGAAGCCCACTGCAAGGACAGGCCACTCTGGCGCAGCAGCTCAGAAGAGAATCAGCAGGGGACCCAGGGACCCCCGGATCCCTTGAGAGATGAGGGTCTGGGCATCGCAGGGAGCACCTCCCATGTAAACAGAGAGGCCAGCACTCTGTGAATCCCCAGAGGCCCTCCATCCTGCTGCCTCCAGGGCCAGGTTCAACAGGCTGCCGTGTCTGGGCCCCATCTGCTCTCAGCTAATGGAAACTGGAGAGCAGGGTGCGGAGATGCCGGGGGGCGGGTTGCCAGTGATGAACCTCGCTGGGGGTCTCTGCCTCCCCCGCCCTGGACCGTGATGAGCCAGTCGGGCCTGTGGCTCTGGGCCTGTGGTTTGTAAAGTGCGGCTGGGGGAGGGGACCCTGGACTGGCCCCTCTGGAAGGACTTGAGGGCCACGCATCGCCGGGTGGTTTATAAAGATAACCGCTGCCTGCGAGGGTTACAGACAGCCACTCGTGCACACCGGGAGGAGCAGGGCCTCTTCTCTCGTCTGGACTCGGGGAAGGAGGAGCGATGCGGGCTCCGGGCCTGCACCCACGTCTTCGCCCCCGCTAATCCTCTGCTTCCGTTTTCTGCTTTGTGCTGTGGACACAGACAGCAGCCTCAGGATTTAAGTCCACTCATGTCCCTCGTGAGGGCCCGGGGAGAGTCTCAAAGACATCTTCTGGCTTTAATGGGGCTTAAAATGTCTCACTGTCCTCGTGGCCTTAGGGTTCAATGCATGCTGGTGGAAAAAAAGAATGTTATTAATACAGAAAATATGTGTCCAGTGGCTCTCCTTCTGGGGTTTAGGCATTGACGTAGCACACGCAGCGTGGAGATGCTGTCTCTGGGGACTTGCTCTCGGATGTGAAGCAGATGGAGAAGCGTTTCTGCTCAAGACCCCAAGAGGACCCTGCGGCCCATGGTCCTGGCCGCACCATGCCTGCTCTGGGGGCAGGGCCACTCAGGCCCACCCCCCGCTGCCCACCCATTTTCTCCTCTCAGACGCTGGCAGAGCAGATCCTGATCGAGCTACCATCAGTCACCCCTGACTTCTCAGGAACCTGGTATTAGAGAGATAACTGGACCCCTCCTGACATGATCAGATGACACATGAAGAGTTGAGAAGCGGTGGAAGGTTTATACTTTTAAGCAGCATTTAGGTATTTTAAATTCTCCTTTACATTAAATTGTAATAAACGGCAAGAAGAAGTTAGTCGCTCAGTTGTGTCCGACTCTCTGTGACCCCATGAAGGGGAGCCACGTTTCAAGTAGTTGGTCTGAGATTTCGTTTTCAGCCACTTTGGCAAAACACTCAAGGGGCAGAGTCAAGCACACCATCTCGATGATCAGAAGTCAGATCGTAGAAGGTAAAGTCTCACCTTTTATTCCCCCAAATATTGTCTTGACACCAAAACATTGAGAATGAAAGGATGGAGTTGCGGGTCCCCCCTCCTTTAAGTTGGCAGAGACGTCTACACAGACGTCAGACAGGATTCGGGCGGAGCTCCGATCCTGAGGCCACCTGGACAGATGCAGCCTGCCTCAGACCCTAGTCCATCCGGTGAGTGAGTCCCCATCACCGAGGGCAGAGTGCATGCTCTTTGAAATGCCCAGCACAGGTGACCCATATCAGAGCTGTCTCTAATGGAGCCGTAACGACAAGGAAGACTTTGCATGAAGGCTTGGTGTCAAGAGATCCAGGTTCTGTTATCCAGTTGCCGTCAAAGGATCCAGGCACTGTATTCAACGGGTTTGCACGGAGATCGGGCTCAGGGCTGTGCCAAGTAAGTGCGAGCTGTTGGCAGCCTACAGAACACAGAGGGCACACCTGGGAGAAGCAAGGAAGGCGGAGGTGAGCTGGGCACCGTGACGGGATGCCATCGCGCAGGGACGGGGCCTGGAGTGTGCCGGGGGAGTGCTGCTGGGCAACCGTGAGAAGCCGTCCGAGCACGGAGGGCAGCGGTGAGCTTGGGGCTCATGGCCACAGGCCTTGCCAGGACGCCAGGCACGCAAAGACCCTGACTCAGGGCATTGAGCTTGTCACAGAATCATGGGTTGCCTTCCTGGCTCCCCTGCACTCGGGCCACGGCTCTCCCCATCCTCTGGCCGCTGGACCTGAGCCGTGTGGGCAGGCGACCGGGCCGTGGCCGAACCCCCGGCTCAGGATAGGGTGGCACCCAGCGCCATCTCCGGTTGCCCTCCCTGCACGTCACCCTGATGCTTTGCATTTGTTTGAGGCTCGCATCTGCGTGCAGACAATGAGCAGTAATTTTAAACCTGTTTAGCCCGCATTTAACCCAGATACTTCTTTTGTGACCGCTTCACTCGCATCTGGGGTTCAGTGTAAAGAGGTTGTGAGGAACAAAGGGAGCAGACGGCAGCTGCCGGGGCCCAGCCCGGCACACCCACACACACTCGCCCCGCTTTCAAAGGCCCCGCTGCCAAGGGCGTGTGCCCGCTCGCTGGCAGGGTCGGGCTGCGTCCCACGACACTTTCCATGTTGTCAGGCATACGTTGGCCGGGAACGCCCCCTCGCTGGGTCTTGCAGGAATGAGGGAAACCCTCCACCCTCAACGGTTTGGGCTCCACGGAGATGGGGGGCACTGCTCCCCTTGCTAAGGAATGACCCCCTGGCCGGGGGGTAAACACAGTCTGGGGCTGCCAGTCAATGGTTCCAAGGCCTGTGGGTTGAACCGGAGGCTGGGAGGTCCCCAAGGCACTGGGCTTCTACGGCCTGGAAGGAGTCCTTCCTTCTCACACCTGGTCCTTAGAGCACACACGTCCGATGAGAGACAGGTGGGCTGTTTCTGTAACTTGGCCACTGTTGTGAATAAAGCTGTAGCGAACACGGGAGTGCAGATATCATTTCGACATCCTGTTTTCATTTCTTTCACTAAAGATCTGGAAGAGACCATCGTGCAGCCACAAGAGAGGAACCCCTGCCCTCTGCAACACCACGGATATCTGTCGACCTGCGCGCACAGCGCTAAGAGAGGCGAGTCAAAGACCAACTCCGTGTGACCTCACGTCTGTGTGGAATTTTAAAAGACCAAATGCATGAAAGCGGAGGACAGAGTGATGGGCACGAGGGACTGGGGGTGGGGGGCCAGGGAGATGCTGGTTGAAGGGCATGGAGCCATGCCCAGAAGGTGAGTGAGTTCTGGGGCCTGGGGCACGGCAGGGTGAGGGCGTCATGGAGACTGTTTGGTGAACTTCAGAGTTGCCAGCGGATGGGTCGTCCATGTTCTCACCACAGGGAAAGGCTGTTTACATTACAGAGTAGACAAGTTAGCCAAGGCTATGGTAGTATCATATTGCGACACATAAATGTGTCAAATTTATGATACATTTATTGATGGACATGTTGTACACCTTGAACTTACACAGTTTTCTGAATCAATCACACCTCAGTCTCTCTCACACACACACAATTCCAGGTCCATTGTTTTGAACTTGCTATTTCCTAAAAGCAGGGAAAGATTGAAGGCGGGAGGAGAAGGGGATGACAGAGGATGAGATGGTTGGACGGCATCACAGACTCAATAGGCATGAGTTTGGGTAAGCTCCAGGAGTTAGTGATGGACAGGGAGGCCTGGCATACTGCAGTCCATGGGGTCGCAAAGAGTCGGACACGACTGAGTGGCTGAACTGACTGAAACGTAGGGAACTGATGGAAACCCTTGTGACTAAGGGAAACATTCAACTCCTCTCTTTCTCTTCTCTGCTCCACCCTAGGGCACGGTCCCCACAGCCGAGCGCTGCAGAGCCTCTGACTGCCACGGGGCTGGGACTCGTGCCCTAACGAGGACGTGGGGCCGTCGTGGCCGTGCTCGGGGGAGATGGGCTCTGTGTGACTCTGTCCCATCGAGGGCTGGGGTCCGCTCTGTGTTCTGGTCCTTGTCCCACAGACACCCCTGGGGGACCCCCTCTCTTCCCAGAACACAGCTGTGGGGTCTTGGGGGACCCCTGAATCCTCAGGGGTCTCAGAGTCACAGCACTTTTTCAAGCCAAATTCAGAAGCATATTCATATAAAACTTGTTTCTTCTTTCTCACGGTATCAAAAAAAGACAAATTTTTACAGTCGCAAGACGGGTGACGCCTTGTTTGACACGGCTGTGTGCTCCACACGCACAAGGCTGGACAGATGGGGGTGGGGCTTCAGTCGCCCCTGCCCGTGGGGCAAGGGGGCTGTCAGAAACCCGGGGTCTTCACGGCGCCATCGGCAGCGGGGGTCACCGGAACGGGCCTCAGCCTGGTGCGAGGCGGCCACCGTCCCGGCGGAGCTGAGCATGGACGTGTGGCCAGTGCAAACAAAGACCCACATTCTCATTTTCTTTGGTTTTGAATCATTTAAACCCAAATTTAAATTTTGAAGCTATATGAGACCAGTGGCTGACATACTGGACTGCACCAATTAGAGTCTTTTCTGTGTCCTTCGCTATGTACGCAGCAACCACCACGCACATCGGACAACGCACACCGGACAACTCACACTGGACAACTCACTCACACACGGAGCCACCGCGACTGCAGCACCACCGTTCAGGGAGCAATCCGCTTCTGTAACTAGAAAATCCAATCCTTGTCCCGTGCGCTTCTTTCTTTTTCACTGATACAGTGCAAAAACCGTCCCTAGAAAATTGAGATGAGAGAAACAAAATCCCCTTCAATCAACTCATTACGTTTGCTGATGTCCTTGGGGGAGAGTTTTTAATTTAGCTGTTCTTTAATTTAGATGTTGTTTCTTTTAAAAGGCCCTCCTCTGGGACAATAACACAGACACACGGATTTTTTTATTTTTTTCAGAAACCACAGACCCATATAAAGGCAATTAGCAATACTTTTATCCTTTAAAAAATGAAAGAAGTTAAATTTTTGAAAGAAAAATTTTCTCAAGATGAACACATTTAAAAAATAAGATTCACTTGTAATTTTCTATATATGATTAAAGCAACCAATTGTCATAATAAATTGTGTTTATTTAGTGCTTTTGCTCACCGCTTTATCCATAGCCCCCGGCATGGAAGAAGTCCACAGAGATTTGCTGTGACCCTGTAGCCTCTGACCCTGACACCCCAGTCCTGATGTCCACAAAGTCCTCCAGATTTTGCCAGGGGTTCCCTGGAGGGGTGTTTGGTTGTTTGCACGCGGCTCTCATCTGTCGTGATTGTTAACGTACCCATCTCTGCGTCTGTGAAGCAAACGTCATCGTGGGACTTTCTCGTGGGTGGCTGTGACTCTGTGTGTGAAGTGTGTTAGTTGCTCAGTCATGTTCAACTCTTTGTGACCCAATGGACTGTAGCCACCAGGCTCCCCTGTCCATGGGATTCTCCAGGCAAGAACACTGGAGTGGGTAGCCTTTCCCTTCTCCAGGGATCCTCCCGACCCAGGGATGGAACCAGGGTCTCCTGTGTTGCAGGCAGATTTTTTTACCATCTGAGCCACCAGGGAATCCCTGCAAGATAAGATGAACTAACAGACAGAAAGCAAACTGGTGCTGTCCAGACGGCCTTCCTGTCTGGACTGTGGGGTGTCCAGGACCAGGGCACGTCCTGCTTGTGTCTGTGTTTCTGTGCAGATCTGTGTCTGTAAATGAATTACAGGTGGCTCAGTGGTAAAGAGCCCTCCTGCCAATGCAGAAGACGTGAGTTTGATCCCTGAGTTGGGAAGATCCCAACTGGAGAAGGAAATGGCAACCCACCCCAGTGTTCTTGCCTGGAGAATCGCCATGGACAGAGGAGCCTGGTGGGCTACAGCCCATGGGTTGCAAAGAGTGGGACACATCTGAGCATGTACACAATAAAACAAAAGATGGAGGCGTCTGGAGTGGGTAGGTGAGGGGAGGGTGCTGAGTGGCCATCACGGGAGGGAAGGCTGGGCTGGCCCTGGGGAAGGAGTGGCCGGGGCGCGTCTCTGGAGTCTGCTCTGCTGATGGCGTGGTGGCTGCCGGGACCCTGTGTGGGGCCGTCCTGTGCGTGCTGTGCCTTGGGCTACGCCCCTGGCCACCACCACTCGCAGCCAGAGCACCCAGTCCCGACATCCACAAGGTTCTCCAGACTTGCCGTGGGTTCCCCGGAGGGGTGTTTGGATCCATTGCCCATTTCTGCCAGGGCTCTAGTTGCAAAGTGCCAGAGGTTTTGACAGTCTGTTCCATCCTGTTCTTGTTTTCAAAATTTTGCAAAACTGAGTATTTTCAGCAGCTTATGGTAGAATCGCCAATCTGACAGACCACACCCATCAACAAAGGCTTCTCTCTGGGAATAAGGCCGCTGTTATCGTTCAGTCCCTCGGTCACATCCAACTCTGTGACCCCGTGGACGGCAGCACGCCAGGCTTCCCTGTCCTTCACCAGCTCCCAGAGTTTGCTCAAACTCACCTCCACTGAGTCAGTGATGCCAGCCAACCATCTCCTCCTCTGCCACCCTCTTCTCCTGCCTTTTAGATTAGGAATGATTTTATTTTCTTCTTTGGGATTACACATATATTCCAGATGTACCATAAAATTTCTTACACTAAAATTGCATAAAATGTGTTTATCAAATTACATTGAAAAATAATCCTCTTCTTTTTGTCTAGATCCTTTCAATATAATCCAGTTAGTCCTAACCTTGAGGTCACAAGAACGTCGCTAGGAGGTGATAATAACTGTGCTATAAATATATATGGAAAACAGAAGCCAACTCCAGCCGCCCACTTGAAAGCACACAGCACCTCCGGACTCTGGTCTGGAGGAAGCGCCCTCCCACTAGACCCCCCTCTGGCTGGCTGCAGGCGTGGCGGTGGCGGGCGTCTAGTTCCACCATCCACAGCTGCTTTGCACCGTGGCAGTCCGACATGGCTGTGGAATTCGTGCATGATTTTACCTGGGGCTAGAGTGCAGGAGGGGAGAAGGCAATGGCAACCCACCCGTGTTCTTGCCTGGAGAATCCCAGGGACAGAGGAGCCTGGTAGGCTGCCATCTATGGGGTCACACAGAGTCGGACACGACTGAAGCAACTTAGCAGCAGCAGCAGCAGAGTGCAGGAGGAGGCCCCTCTCCCATGCTGGCTTGCTCTGCACTCTCGTGGACCCCGGCAGCTGTCTGCTAGCGTGAGACCACGCCTGGCTCAGTCCCACATCTTCAGCAGGACAACGAGCAGGGCCTCACCAGCAGCACAGGGTGCGCCCATGTCTCGGTGGGGCTTGGGAGCAGGAGCACATGCCCAGACCGACCCGCCTCCCATGCTGTGTGCGAGGATTGTTTATAAAAAGGCTCAGGATGGGGCCCACCAAACACCAGGTCCAAGCACATCACAGGACGAAGGCTGGAGCCCACAGGACAGTCACGTCGGACGGTGTTCAGATCAGCCACATGAACATCCTCGAGAGGCTGCATTTCCCTCGTGCTCTTAGACAACAATTATTCCTGAAGAATAGGTTTCTTAAGAAAGGCTAAGAGACAAAGAGGTGCTTCTTGGAAACCCTGCTCAATAATAAGGTAATGGAATGTTGGAAGGCTGGCGTCATCTAAGGCTGATAATAACATCTCTTCTACTTCTCTCATTTCGTTTTTTGCAGGCCAGACAAATTAAATTAAGCATCTCTTTGCTCACCAGCCTGAGATGAGTTGTTATAACGGCTCCTGCTCCTTCCATGGAATGACCGGCTCGAGGGTAGATGGGTGTGGGGTCAGGGGCTGAGGGGAGCCCAGCGGAGATGGAGGGAGGCGGAGGGGAGCTTGGCCTGTTTGCGGTGACGTCAGCAACGCTGACGATGCCAAAACACGACCAGCGAGTGAGTCTGGGGCCAGGGCCCACGTGACGGAGGATGCGTGGGGCCAGCTGGGCGGGAACCGTGCAGCCAAGACCTCCAGCCCCGAGGCGGCCTCTGCCCCCAGTTCTAACACCAGCTAGACAGCATTCACGTGCAGCCTGGCCAAGACTCGAAGTTAACAAACTGTTTAAAAACATCCCCACTTTTCACTGGTAAACACCGTGTCTGCTAATATATATTGAGAAAATTAGTGTTTTCATGCAACAGTTTCTGGTACATTACCTAAACTCAATGTGAAACTCACACACGGCGTTGCGTTGCTAGCAGCATCGGAACGCAATGTTTCACCACCGACTAGGGGCGTCGCGGCAATTATTTGACAGGCGATAAAAAGAGAATAAAGCTCTTCGGTGCGATTTTTATAGTCTGTTCTCCACAGTCTCAGTCACCGGAGTGGAAGAAATGAAGACGCACAGTTTAGCCAGCATGTTTACATGCATCCAACAGACGTGTTTCTGGGGAGATTAATTGAATCACACCTATAAAATGCTTACCCTGTACACTTATCAGTCCTGAGATGGTTTGGAACAATTAGGAGAACGTTTCCATTAGTAATAAAAGACGACTGCCCCTGCCCAGCGACTCTGTGCCGCAGCCTGTGAGGAGAACGCGCTCTGATCTGCAGGCGCTCTGATCGGCTTTGCTAGTACGCTGTTTCATGTCACGCCACGTAACACAGAACTTCACCGATGCACATTAACTCCCAAATCTCAGATTCTCAATGTAAAGTGTACAAAACCCCGCGCCCTCCGTCCTGGCAGCGTGACACACAAATGCAGCAACAGAAGAAGCTGTGGATTTGTGGGGCGGGTGAGCAATGCCCTGGGGTTTCCTCGGTTCTGCTGCTGTACTTTGGTGATGGTGGGCTGGCTTAGAGCAGACGGAAGCATCCACTCCAAGAAATCCCCTTCACCGCCGGTGGATGGGGGTTTCATTTTCATGTGTATTTCAAGAAGCTTCTCCAGTTTGTCTTTCCTCTTGTAAACTTGGGTCCCCGGAAGTGTCCGTGACCACGGCGAGCCAAGGTGCCTCCCGGGCGTTTCCCATCAGAGGCCGCACCAGGGGACCCCCTCCTCCTCGCAGGAGAGCACGCTGCTCTGAGCGTGGCAGAGAGCTTCTGGCTCCAAGAACAAAGGCAGGAACTTGTGTGCTGAGGCAGCTGCATCTCTCAACACGCACCTTCTCTTGGGCGCCCAGCCCTGCCCTTGAGCTCTGCCCCCTCAGCTCCTGACCCGATGTGGGCTTGGGGCCTTGACTCCAGGACGGAGGGAGAGTGCAGGTGTGAGTCGGGGGTGGTGCCGTCAGATGACCCGGCTCGCAGGACACTTCGGACTCAAGGGCTGAGTCCCCCAGGGGCCTCTGGAAGGCGGGGACACGCCCTTTTGAACCTGTCATCCACCCTCCAAGACCAGCGGCAAGAGCGTGCCAGCCAAACCACGTGCCAACCGAGAGGGGTGTCAGGGGGCAGCTGGGGTCCCAGAGGGTCCTGGCTGCTGGCCAAGCTGCTTGGGATGTGGTGGAATCAGGGTCCCCGATCAGCCTTCTGTCACTGAGTGTGCATGAAGAGGTGTGAGGGGTGCCTGGCGGGGCCAGGGCAGCTCCCGTGGACCCCGGGTGTGGACCTAGGTGCCCCCAGCCCCTTCGCCCAGAGAAGGGCTTGGCACCCCACCCCACCCCAGCTTTCGCACCATCCCACTTGGGCCTGAATCTGCCTGCTGACCTTCAACCTCCGACTCCTTCTCAACTGGCAGACAGTCTTTTAAAAGCACAAATTTGAGGACCTTTATCCCCTTCACGGGCTCCCCTGGTGGCTCAGACAGTAAAGAATCTGACTGCAATGCAAGAGGCCTGGGTTCAATCCCCGGGTTGAGAAGATCCCCTGGAGAAGGACATGGCAGCTCACTCCAGTATTCTTGTCTGGGGAGCCCCATGACAGGGGAGCCTGATGGGTTACAGCCCGTGGAGTCAAAAAGAGCCAGACACGACTGAGCGACTCAGCATGCGTGCACACGTGCATCCTCCTCACTAACACTCCTCAGGGAACTCTCCCCAGAAACGGGCAGGGAGGGTTTGGGAGCGAGGGTGCTCAGCCACAGGCGTCTGTGGGTCACAGTTTGTGCCAACATCTGAGACGTGTGACCCCTGGGCTGCAAATGCCACCAGGACAGAGACTTGCCTTTGTGGCTGGCCCCTGCCTCCCTGTGCCCGTCGGCGGGTGTGGGAAGGAAGCCCAGGTGGCTCGCCAGGGAGTGGCTGGGGTGGGAAAACAGTGGATTGGCCAGAAAGCCTCAGCTTTGGTATTGACCTTGGCCGTGAGCTTCCAGACCGGATGTGGCCGTGCCCAGTGCGGGCAGCACTGGGCGTGACTGGTCACTGGCTTCACAGAGCATCTTGCTCAGGCTGTGGTCGGCAAGAGGCCCAGAGCACCCTCGGTGGGGACCACACGCTCTCCTGCCCTGGTGGCCCCTCGAGACCTTCCTTCCAGGTACACAGGGGACACGCCAGGGACTGGGGACATGGCCGGAGACCGGGCCGGAAGAGGAGGGGCAGCGGGACGTCACAGCACGCCGCGACCCCCACAGGCAGACCGGAGCAGAGCCCGCTTGTCCCGCCTCCCTGGAGGGACGCGGGTCACCTCCCCGAGGCCTTGTCCCCGAAGCCTGGCTCCAGTCCAGCGAGCACCGTTTCATTTAAAACGTCAAGGTTTAATGACCCAAAGAATAGGAATTGATGAGGAAAGACACGCCACCCCTAATCTCGAAACGTATTTCTCATCACAGTCATTAATCCTGTTACAACTGTCTTCCTCGGGAGGCAAAGCAGAACGGGAAACAGAGTGGCTCCTCGTCTCGGCCCCCCGACGCTCTGCCCCTCCGTGTGTCAGCCGCCAGGCAGGCTGGGGACAGGCAGGGTGCCCCCCTGGGCCTGTGGGGAGGCCCCGCCACCCCAACCCGGGCTCTCGGTCCCCTGTCCCCTGGGGGCCGGTCTCACAGCGGGGCCGGCTCCCGAGCGCACAGCCTCCTGGGCTCATCGCCTCCCCGCCCTCTGCCGAGCTGGGTGATCCCGCCATGGCCTCCCGGCCTGCCCTGTGCTCCTGGCGACGCCAGCAGCTGAGTCGCCCCCTGAAAGGAAAGCTTCCTGGTGACGGACTGAGGAGCAGCCCTTCCGTCCACTGTGGGTGCCCCAGAGCTCTCTGTGCAGGGTCCCCGGGATGCAGAGAAGACCGCAGGCCGCCCCCAAGGTTCTGGGCCCGTGGAGACCGACCCAGCTGTCGGGGGGGAGATGCCGCGGGGTCACAGGGGCTGCGATGGTGCCAGGCCCGGGGTCAGACGCCCATGGCCACGCCCCTCCGGTCCGGGGCCATCCAACCTCCCAAGTTCTTTCCAGCGGCGAATGCTGATTTCAGGCTGAAAATAGCCAGCTGACCTGGAGCAGGGCATGGGCCCCGCTGAAGATGAGCATTAATTCAGAAAGTGACGGACAGTACGTTTTAAGGGGCACCGTCACAAAGCGGGTCTGACAAAGGGCTCGCAGGCCCAGCACAGACCCGCACCTCCGTCTCTGACTGGCTGGAGGCACCAGGGAGTCATCTTCCGACAAGTGTGAACGAAAGAATGACTTCAGATAAAGGTGACTGACCCGGGCTGGAGCAGGTTGGAAGCTAACACTGGCCTTCCAGGGGGAGAGAGGAGTGTGCGCATATCAAGAGGGGCGTTTCCTGCGGAGTCAGGGAGACAGCCCTCTCTGTTCCCACGAGGCCCCCGCGGAGGGCACCACGCCGGTGGGATGAGGCCCTCGGCAGGGATTGCTGCGTGTGCGTGGACAGCGGCTCACGGGGCGGGTCAGTCTTCACTGTTTCGCGGGTGTTTCTGGTGAGATGTGGCTGGGGCTTCCGCAGCTGACTGCAGTGAGGAGCCTGGCTGCCTGGGATGCCGTGGGGGCGAGGGAGCTACCCCCCTTCCTGGTCTGTGAGATGGGACAGTGGCAGGATCGAGCGGTGAGCAGGGCCCCTGGCACGCCTGGCGGGCACACGTGCGTGTGGGGTGCGGTCAGCGGCACAGGGCAGCTGAGCGGTCTTGCAGGAGGCCGTTGCTGGGCGGCGGGCTTGCGTGTGTCCATGTTTTCCCAGCTGCGGCTCAGCTTTGAGAGAAGAACAACCGGCAAGTGGGATTCCTTGTTGACTCAGCCCTCGGGTCAAGGTGGCACATATGCCTCCCGAGACCCAGCCGAACTTCCTTCTGGATGGCCCCACGGTCCACGGGGGAAGAACAAAGGGTTACATGTCAAAGATGAGTCTTTTAAGAGAAGGCTCAGCCTTCTGATTCACCTGCTGTTTGAACTGAGAGCAGGCAGGAACAAGCCTTAGGCGAGAAGCAGAGTAAATATTAAACATGCCTCCTTCGTCCCTTTGTCATCCACAAAGGGCCCAGCGCGATGGCAAACAAGGATGAGGGAAGTGGGAGGGGTGCCCCTCCCCCGCAGAGGGGACGGGTCACCTCCCCCCGGGAGGCAGCTGATCTGGGCTCTCCTGGGGGCTGGACTGTCTTCCGTCCTAGGCTGACCTGAATTTCCTGTTGGCTCTGGACATCTCCTGGAGAAGGGAAAGGCTACCCAGCCCGGGTCAGTCACCTGGCCTGGAGAATCCCATGGACAGTATCATCCATGGGGTCGCAAAGACTCAGACACGACTGAGTGACTTTCACTCACTCACTCATTCACTAGACATCTCTGTGACCCTAGCAGATCAGTTGAAGATTCTGAGCTTTGGTTTTCCCCCCTAAAATAAAGGTACCAGGAACCACGTCCCAGGCTTGGGAACCAGCTGCTCTGACAGAGAGGAGGTGCCTGGCGCTGATGCCTCGACAGTGCTGACAGTGGAGATGGCCATGGCCATCACGGTGGAACCTGCGGGCGGCTCCAGGCCACTGCCCATACGCACCTGCCCGGGTCCTGTCTGGGAGAGAGGCAGGGGGTGAGTGGACAGGCTCCGAGGGCAAGCAGGGGTCATGGGTGGGGGTTCAGGACCTTGTCACCTGCTCCCGGTGTCTGCCAGCCCCATCCTACCTGAACACCGTCCCTGCAGGGAGCCTGGATCCAGGAGACCCCTGCCTCCCCTCTCGAGGGACAGAAGACCCCTGCCCCACCCGCCGAGGGACAGAAAACTCCTGCTTCCCCTCTCGAGGGATGGAGGGAAGGAAGGTGCTGGTGAGGAGAGCCGGGCTCCTGTGTGGAAACGGTGGAGGATGGCAGATGAAGCCCCTTCATTGAGCTGAAAGCTCTTCAATGCCATGTGGGTGTCTACGCCGATGAAAGGCTGCAGTCTGCAGGGACCCCGAGAGCTCGCTCTAAAACCTGCCCTCCTGGAGGCACCACAGCCCTGCCCACACGCAGGGTGCCCATGAATTCACTTTTCGCTTTGAGAAGAGCAGGTTTCTCAGAGAACGAGGTGCAATATTTATAAGCTTCACAGCGGTTCGCCTGGTGGGAAGGGTGATCTGCCCCGCCTTCTTGACCTCTACTTTCTCTTTCTTTCTACATTCATCTTCAAAACAAACCCAAGGCAAGAGCAGAAACCCTGCTCCCCAAACAAGGCAGGCAAGATAAAGTCAAGAGGGAACCCTCGCGTCCATGGAGCCGAGGTCGTGGGCCCCCTGTGTCCGCTGCTGAGCCGAGCCTCGTGTAACGCGGAGGCTGCCACACGGGCCCGCTGGTGGCCTGGCAGCCCTGGGCACGGGCTCTTTGCAGAAATGCTTAGGCCACCTCGGTTCCCACGTCTCCCGAAACGCAGAACTGCCGGGTAAAGAGGTGGCATTTAGGAGGAAGCTGGCGGGGTTGACCTGAGTCTTCAGGGAGAAGAAACGCAGAGCGAGGCGCCTGCCGGGCGGTCGGGAGGCTCCCAGGCCGCGGGGGCTTCTCGGACTGGGAGACACCCACAGTCGCCTCTCGGCCTGCTGCGTCCTTCCCGCGCGAGGCGTCTGCACCGTGACGTGTC
Source organism: Bos grunniens (assembly GCF_055505025.1). Lineage (NCBI taxonomy): Eukaryota > Metazoa > Chordata > Mammalia > Artiodactyla > Bovidae > Bos > Bos grunniens. The sequence goes on along the minus strand of NC_141176.1, from coordinate 92,224,569 downwards.
ATGACCATCACTTTCAGTTCCACCCACATGTCCTGCCTGCAGCCCCGGGACCGGCCATGGTCGGTGGAGAGAGTGGGCCCCCGGCTCTGACTCTTGGGGGGACGTGACTGGGGCGATGGCTGAGGATGCCCAGCCCTGCTCGGGGGTGCGCCTGGGGGAAAAGTGTCGTCACACTCAACCCGAGGCTGAGCGAGGCCGAAGTTGGGGGGCCCCTTGTGCCTCTGCCAGGCCTGGGCCTGGCACCACTCCACCCAGGGGACCACGTGCCCAGGAGCCCTCGGCTGTGGCCTCCGGCCGCTCAGCCTGTGGGACGCACCAGGGAGCAGCTGGGGGCAGGCAGGGGCTCTTCCTGGCCCAGCGGCCCTGTACGCCTTCCCGGGAGGCCGCTGGGCAGTGGCTGCGCACTGGTGACCAGGCATGTCCTCTGTGATGAGCTGTGTCTCTGCACAGAGGTCCTGAGGTCCTAACCCTGCCCCAAACCCTGGGATGTGACCTTATTTGGAGATACAGTAAGTCCCCTACGTAAGGACCTTCAACTTGCAAACTTCAGGGATGCGTCGGTGTGTTCCATCAGCGTCAGGCACGAGACGTCTCGGCCGGCCCCCTGCCTCCCGTCACGACGCCCCTGCAGCTCTGCCCCCTCCCTCCCCCTCTCCCTCCTCCTCTCCCCACTGCCATCAGGCACTCTCCCTGCCACCCGCCTGGTGCCAGCCCATGTCCCAGCTGTTGTCCTGGACTACTGTGCTTTTCCAGGTGCTGTCCTGGAAGATGAAAAATGTTTTCTTTTTGTGCTTGTTTTGTCTGTATTATTAGTGTGAAAAGTTATTACAAAGCCGCTACAGTGCAGTACTCTACAGCTGATGGTTAGTTGGGTACCTGGGCTCTCCTCGTTGGATTTACGAGCAAACCGGACTTACGAACGTGCTCTGGGAGCAGAACTCATTTGTATGTGGGGGACTCACTTGGATGGGGTTGGCAGGTGTAGATGGGGGGGTCCTATGACGGCCAGTGGCATCTGGAGAAGAGACGCTGAGGTGGACACCCACAGAGGGAGCTACAGAGGCAGAGGCTGAGGGGCCATGTCCACAAGCCAAGGCTGCCCCCCAACATCAGCTCTCTGGGGGGCCAGGCATAGCCTCCTGAGGAGCCAGCCCTGTGGACCCCTGACCCTGGACTCCGGCTCCAGGACTGCCCGAGATGATCCACTTCTGGGCTGAGCCTCCTGGTCTGCGGTGCTTTGTGTGTGCGGCTGGGCAGCCCCGGGAGGTTGCAGGTGGCGGTTCAGGCCCGGGAAGCAGCTTCGGTCTGTGTTAGTCCCTCTGCTCACCGGCCCGTGGTCACACTGTGTGCAGCGGAGCAGACTCTTACCTACTCTGTGCCTTTTGCAGTTCCTTGGATTTAATTTTGTTTTATTTTTTGTTAACACAAAGGGGTCACAGTGACTACCCTGAGCCCCGGGAGCATTTGTTGGTATGATATGTTGCTGGTGGCCCCACGGTGGCCAGACTGGACGCTCAGGCATCACCGGGGAAGCCCATGAGCGATGGGGACCCCCAAATCAGAGACCCCCACAGCTTAGCAACCTGCGCCTTCGCACAGCCTCTGGGCAAGTCTGAGGGAGCTGAGTTTGTAGGCTGGTTACGGGAAGCTCTCAGTAAGTGTCAGAACTCTCCTTGTTGTTCAGTCGCCAAGTCCCATCTGACTCTTTGCGATCCCATGGACTGCAGCACACCAGGCCTCCCTGTCCTTCACCCACTCCCTGAGTTTGCTAAAACTCATATCCATCAAGTCGGTGATGCCATCCAATCATCTCATCCTCTGTCACCCTCTTCTCCTCCTGCCCTCAATCTTTCCCAGCATCAGGGTCTTTTCCAATGAATTGGCTCTTTGCATCAGGAGTCTAGTTAGTGCCAATTGCACGCAGGGAAATGTATCCAACATCCTGGGATAAACCATAATGGAAAAGAATTTTTAAAAATAGAATGCATATATGTGTATAACTGAGCCACTTTGCTGTACAGCAGAAATTAACACAACATTGTAAACCAACTATACTCCAATAAATAAATAAATAAGACCCATAAGAAGTAGAGAAGTGATCAGAACCTTGGTTCCCCGGGCTGCCCTGGGTGCTCAGTGAGGGACCAAGGACGGGGGGCCTGGGTGCCAACACCCCTGCACACCCCCATCCCCCTTCCTCAGCAGCGACTGTGAGGTTCCTGCACTGGAGGCTCTCTGAGACCCATCCCCAGCCAGCAGCACAGCCTCTGAGCCTCGCTCAGGCTTCAGAATTCCAACCTGTGTTAACGTGAAAAGGACAGAGGTCAAGGTTGCCGGGCGGGTGTCCAGCCCGTCTTTGGGTGGGCTGAGCAGAGATGATATTTACAGGAGCCTCTGTTCGTCCGGACGCCAGGACTTCAAAACACCACCCTGAACTCTGGACACTGCCCTCGGCCGCGTCTGGACCACGCGGAGAGTTTGAAATGTCATCCACCCAGAATCTGATGCACATTATTGGACGTGTTTGTGTAGACTGTCACGTTTTAGATGAAAGTGTTTCATATACCATGCTCCCCATCATGTCATCAAAGCAGGAGGCACTCAGTCTGAATTAGCCATTTTGGTGTATTATCCTAATAGAGCATTATTTTTAAACTACCGCGATATTTTAATTACATTCTCAGCATGAATCATTAGGTACCTCAGTGAAAAGGCACTTCTGACTCTAATTGCATGCTGAAGACCTGCGACAGTCCATGAACGTGAGCCCAGAAATGGCCCGACAGGCCGGCGGTTCCAGCTGCTCCCCATGCACAGCACCGGCCGTGTGAGATGGAGCAGGGTGTAGGGGGTGTTCTCCTTGGAGCTCATCCCACCCTCTGGATTAAGCCCCCAGCACACACCAGCGACTCTTTGGGGCTCCAGGGGAGCCCACGAAACTCCCTGCCCCCTTGGAGCTGGCATTCTAGCACAAGAGGTGCAAACTCGCCCACACGGAAGTGCTGCGAGCAGCTACAGGCGCAGCGTGGGGGGCCTGGGGCGCTGGGCAGAGGGGACCCTGGGCACGCATCCGCCCCTCTGGGCATCAGCATGTCCCTCCCCAGCTCCCAGCACACGGGGCCTCCAGAACTCCTCCACAAGGATGCACTCTTGGTCCTGGAACACTCGTGTGGGAGCAGGACGCTCTCCGGCACAATCGCCCCCCATTGGTGGGTGAACCCCAAGCACCTAAGGCCACTGAGCCTGCCCACAAAGTGCCTGTGTGGTTCAGACAGCCAGGAGGCAACAGCCCGCATCCTGTGGTCCCTCTGGCCAATTATCTGCCGCCTCCAGCAGAGGGTCCCCCTGCCAGGCGAGCCCAGCTCTCACGTGGTTTCTCACGCGGGGCCCTCGGAAGACTCAAGGGTGGGCTGCGCTCTGTGATCGCTGCAGATGCACCCACGGAAGCCAGCTACTCAGCTACTCTTCTAGGAGGAGACCCTCCATCCCCAGGCCCCTCTGGCGAGGATGCCTGTGTTCTGTCCGCAGCGGGTGCGTCCCTCCTCTCGGTGGCCTTAGTTCCGGGCAGGCAGGGGAAGCACCCCGCACCCACACCTGCCCTCCTCCCCACGGGAGGGCTGGCTCGTCACTGTCCGTCACTGGCAGGACACCACAGCCTCCCGCACCCTGGGAGCCAGCAGGTGCCTCCCCACCGGGTGGACCGCAGGCCCTTCTCTGAGCCCTACTCTGGGAGGCCCGCGTAGGCAGACCACCCTCGGGCTCTCTCGTGCTGGAGCCCCAGCGTGTGCCGTTCTGGCCCAGGAGGGGAAACGCAGGACGCAGGGCCAAGCAGAGCCAGCGCTCCCGCCTGGTTCCTGGGGTGGGGATGGTGAGGGTAGTCTCTGTGATTCCAGGGCCCGAGGTGGGGTGGGGGGTGTGTGTGGGGGTGGGGTGGGGGGGGTGTGTGGGGGTGGGGTGGGGGGGTGTGTGTGGGGGTGGGTTGGGGGGGTGTGGTGGGGTGGGGAGGCCCAGGGGGAGAGGGCGGGGAGCCGCTGGCGGCTGGAGGTCCATGGAGACTCCTCCGCCAGGAGGCCCGTATCTGCAAAGCCCGCCGGCCCGCGTGCAGGGGAACGCCCCGGGCCAGGCGGTGACGGCCGTGAGCAGCCTGAGCCAGCGCCGCCTTAACTGGAATGGAGCCTGCGAGGGCTCCGAACGTCGGCAACCCCGCGGGTGGACACTGGCGGCGGGGTCCTCTCCACTCCCTTTACTCTTGCTTTTCCATCCTGGAGGCCGCTTCCGGGAGCTTCTGCGCGGCTCTCGGGGTCCCCTGTCTGCAGTGCCCACCAATCTCCGCCACGCTGGTTCTGGGCAGAGCTGCCCCGACCCCACGCACCCCTTTTCTCGTCTCTATCTGACCTCCGTTTGTGGGCAAGCATCTGGCTCCCTTGCCTCTGACAGCAGATTTCCTTGGGGTCCGTCTCACTAGCGCCCCCTCCAGGAGCCCTGGGGAAGTGCGTCTGCCCGTGGAGGAGAGCCTGGGGCAGAGATGCGCCTGTGAATGAGGCCGGCTCGCCCCCTGAGGAAGCCACCCCCAAGGTCAGAAGCCGCGGTCCCCCTGCAGCCGCGGCCTCACGCCCCCTGCTTCAAACAGTGATGGTTGGGAGAAGTGTCTGAGGGTGTGAGCCCTGCAGGGGAAGTGCCGGGGTTCAAATCCAGACTCCACCGCCTAGCGGACTTCAGGTCCGCACCCCGCCCCTGCACCCCCCCACCCCACCCCCACCCCCCCCCCCCCCCGCCGCGCCCTGCACAGCAGGGAGCAGGCCTGGCTCGAAGAGATGCTGGGACCCGCTATGCGGGTGCGGCCTGGCAGGGAGCCTTAGGAGCCATGGGCGGCTGCTCCTTCATAATAAACAGGATGTCAGGGCCCAGGGGACAGGCCCTGCAGCCTGTCCGTCGGGCCTGGTGTGAATTTCATCACCCGCCAGCCCTGCCGCATGGCTTCAAACAGACACTGTGGACCGGACACCTGGACAGCACAGCACAGCTTCGGGAGGGGGCGGGAGGGGGCCCTGCCCTGGAGAAGGCCGCCAGCTTCCTGGCGCTCCTGTGTCCTGGTGCCCAGCGTCGGAAGAGCAGCCACTCTCGCCCAGGCCCTGGTGGGTGTCTGCGCGTCCCTGCTAATCTCCAGTAGGTCGCCCGCCACGGGGAGAGAACTGTGTGAGGTCTGCGCAGTAGCTGAGACTCAGAGGTTGAGTAACCGGCTTGGTGTCCAGGTCAGTAAGCAAAGGATTGGGCCCTAAGACCAAGCCTGATGTGCGATTAAATCAACAACCCACCCAAAAAATAGGCCGAAGACCTGCACAGACATTTCTCCAAAGGAGACATACAGATGGCCAGCAGGGGCATGAAAGGACGTTCAGTATCACTACTTATTAGAGAGATGCAAATCAAAATTAAAACGAGGGATCACCTCCCACCGGTCAGAATGACCATCATCAAAAGTGCACAGTAGCGAGTGCTGAGACGGCGTGGAGAAAAGGGCTTCTCGACACGGTCGCTGGGGATGCGAGTGGGTGCAGCCACTATGGAGAACAGAAAAAACTTAAAAAACTAAAAATAGAGTCACTATGTGATCCACCGGTTCCACTACTGGTATAAGTCTGGAAACAATGAAGACACTAACTCACAAAGATACACGCACCCCAGCGTTTACAGCCACTTTGTTCACAATAGCCAAGTTACGAAAGCAGCCTGAGTGCCCGTTAGCAGACAAACGGATAAAGAGGGCATGGAACACAAATGCAGCGGAACAAACACTCGGCTATGCAAAGCGAGCGATGCTGCCATCTGCAGCAACATGGATGGGCCTAGAGACGAGTACGTGCTTAGCAAAACCGAAGACAAATACCGTATGATCACGTACATGTGGAATCCAAAAAATAACACAAACAATTGTATATGCAAAACAGAAAACACTGATATAGAAAACAAACCAGTGGTTGCCAAGTGCAAGAAGGAAGTGAAAGGGATCGTGGCTCAGTCGTGTCTGACTCTTTGCCACCCCACGGACTGTACCTCGCCAGGATCCTCTGTGCACGAGATTTTCCAGGCAAGAAAACTAGAGGGGGTTGCCATTTCCTCCTCTTTAGCCTACTTAAAGTCGCTCAGTCGTGTCCGACTCTTTGTGACCCCATGGACTGTACAGTCCGTGAAGTTCTCCAGGCCAGAATACTGGAGTGGGTAGCGGTTCCCTCCTCCAGGGCATCTTCCCCATCCAGGGATCAAACCCAGGTCTCCTGCATTGCAGGCGGATTCTGGAAGAAGGAAGTGGGGAGGGTCCAGTCAGGGGTATGGGATTAAGAGGTAAAAATGACTGTGTACACAATAGGTAAGAAACAAGGTTATATTATACGACACAGGGATCGTAGCCATTATCTCGTAATAACTTTCACTGGAGTATTATTTGTACAAATACTGGATCACCATGCTGTACACCTGAGAATAATATAATATTGTAAATCAACTATACTGCAACAATTTTAAAAAAAGGTTTGATTATGTTGCTACTTCTCCAATGGAACCATCTTATCTTTAGATTTCTGCAAGGTGGCTTAGCTCGTAAAATTTATACTTCCTTGGAAAAGAGGGGTCTCAACGTGGTTTTCTCTGCCTCTCGCTGTGATTAATGGTGCTGCAGTCTCTTCGTGTGCTCATCGGCCGTTTGTGTCTCTTCCTTGGTGAAATGTCTATTCACAACTTTGCCCATTTTTTAAACTGGGTTCGTGTCTTTTTGTTACTGAGTCCTAAAGGTTTCTTCTATATTCTGGATGCAAATCCTTTATCAGATACATGATTTGTGAATGTTTCCTCCCAGTCGATGACTTGTCTTTTCATTGTTTTAAAGTATCCTTAGAAGAGCAGACGCTCTTAATTTTGATGATGTTCAATTTATCATTTTTTTCCTTTATAGATCACGCTTTTGGTGTCATGCTTAAGAAATCTTTGCCTCACCTTACATAAAAAATTTTGAAAAAAGTTTTGAATAACAAAAAGGAATAGGAACAAGGAGAAAAGACAAATGACTAAGTAGATCAAAATATTTGAACTCATATCATAAGGTGCTAATTTGTCTAGTAGATAAAGAACTTCTAAAGTCAATAAGCAAAAGACCAGCCATCTAGCAGAATTAATGGCAGAAATACAGCAGACAGAAGATAGAGAATGAAATACAAACGCCTCTCGTACGTAAGACTCCTAACTTCCTCATATAAAGAAAGATGTAAATTAAAACCATAGTGAGAGCCACTGTTTCCCTCTCAGGTTGTCAAAAATCAAAAGTGAAAGTAAAAGTCACTCAGTCGTGTCTGACTCTTTGCGACCCCATGGTCTCAATTCCATCCAGTCCATGCAATTCTCCAGGCCAGAATACTGGAGTGGGTAGCTGTTCCCTTCTCCAGGGGATCTTCCCAACCCAGGGATCAAACTCATATCTCCTGCATTGCAGGCAGATTCTTTTTCAGCTGAGCCACATGGGAAGCCGAAGAATACTGGAGTGGGTAGCCTATCCCTTCTCTAGCAGATCTTCCTGACCCAGGAATTGAACCAGGGTCTCCTGAATTGCAAAGTGGGATAAATTCTATGGAGAGAAATTTGGCAATTTCCTATCAAAAATTCATACACTTTTTTACCCACGAATTGCTCTTCAAGAAACTTGCCTTTTATAAGTATTGACTCAGTGCAAAATATGTGTGTTCAAAGACAGCATTAGCACCTTCAGTCACTTCCTGCTCCTATAAATACACCAGGAGGTGTTGTAACACAGGTCCCAACATACTAATTCCAAACCGGCTAACTGTAGGATTTGCCAGAATCAATCCCAAAGCCTACTGTATTGAAAAAAGGAGGCAGGGTCCCAAAGAGTGAACTCGGGTCCACCGGTGAGGATGCCCCAGAAATGCAGTCTGCTCCTGCAAGGGGCATGCAGTGTCGGTTTCAGCGTTCATTCCTCTGATGGGATTTGTTGTAGTAAAATCTTCTGAAACCCACTCTCTGCGCCCTGGTTCACACGGAGGTTGAAACAAAGCTCCATGCTGTTCATTATTTAAAGTAGCAGGGAGTAGACAGTAGACATCGCTAAAGGAAGGCAACACCAAGGAATGCTCACACCACCGCACAGCTGCACGCGTCTCACACACTAGCAAAGAATGCTCACACCACCGCACAGCTGCACGCGTCTCACACTACCACACGACTGCACTCATCACACACGCCAGCAAAGTCATGCTCAGAATTCTCCAAGCCAGGCTTCAACAGTACGTGAACTGTGAACTTCCAGATGTTCAAGCTGGATTTAGAAAAGGCAAAGGAAGCAGAGATCAAATTGCCAACATCCGCTGGATCATCGAAAAAGCAAGAGAATTCCAGAAAAACATCTACTGCATTATTGACTATGCCAAAGCTTTTGACTTTATGGATCACAACAAACTGTGGAAAATTCTTAAAGAGATGGGAATCCCAGACCACCTTACCTGTCTCCTGAGAAATCTGTACGCAGGTCAAAAAGCAACAGTTAGAACTGGACATGGAAAAATGGACTGATTCCTGATTGGGAAAGGAGTTCTTCAAGGCTGTATATTGTCACCCTGATTATTTAACTTATATGCAGAGTACATCATGAGAAATGCCAGGCTGAATGAAGCACAAACTGGAATCAAGATTTCCAGGAGAAATATCAGTAACCTCAGATATGCATGTGACACCACCTTTATGGCAGAAAGCCAAGAGGAACTAAAGAGCCTCTTGATGAAAGTGAAAGAGGAGAGTGAAAAAGTTGGCTTAAAGCTCAACATTCAGAAAACTAAGATCATGACATCCGGTCCCATCACTTCATGGGAAATAGATGGGGGAAACAATGGAAACTGAGAGACTTTATTTTCTTGGGCTCCAAAATCACTGCAGATGGTGACTGCAGCCATGAAATTAAAAGATGCTTGCTCCTTGGAAGAAAAACTATGACCAACCTAGACAGCATATTAAAAAGCAGAGACATTACTTTGCCAACAAAGGTCCATTTAGTCAAAGCTATGGTTTTTCCAGTAGTCATGTATGGATCTGAGAGTTGGACTATAAAGAAAGCTGAGTGCCAAAGGATTAATGCTTTTGAACTGTGGTGTTGGAGAAGACTCTTGAGAGTCTCTTGGACTGCAAGGAGATCCAACCAGTCCATCCTAAAGGAGATTAATCCTGAATATTCATTGGAAGGACTGATGCTAAAGCTGAAGCTCCAACATTTTGGCCACCTGATGCGAAGAACTGACTCCTTGGAAAAGACCCTGATGCTGGGAAAGATCGAAGGCAGGAGGAGAAGGGGATGGCAGAGGATGAGATGGTTGGATGGCATCACCGACTTGATGGACATGAGTTTGAGCAAGCTCCAAGAGTTGGTGATGGGTAGGGAAGCCTGGTGTGCAGCAGTCCATGTGGTCACAGAATCAGACATGACCGAGCAACTGAACTGAACTGAGACAGCATTATGGGGCTTCCCTGGTAGCTCAGCTGATAAAGAATCTGCTTGCAATGTAAGAGACACTGGTTTGATTCCTGGGTCAGGAAGATCTGCTGGAGAATGGATAGACTACCCACTCCAGTGTTCTTGAGCTTCCCTAGTGACTCAGATGGTAAAGAATCTGCCTGCAATGTGGGACAAATGGGTTCGACCCCTGGGTTGGGAAAAACCCCTGGCAAAGGGAATGGCAACCTACTCCAGTATACTGGCCTGGAGAATTCCATGAACAGAGGAAGCGGGCAGGCTACAGTCCATGGTGTCACTCCAGACCATGGTGTCACTAAGAGTCAGACATGACTGAGTGACTTGCAATTTCAGACAGGGTTATGGACTTCCTGGTAACTCAGAGGTGAAGAATCCACCTGTCAATACGGAGATGTAGGTTCAATCCCTGGGTTGGGAAGATCCTCTGAAGGAGGGAATGGCAACCCACTCCAGTATTCTTGCCTGGAGAATCCCATGGACAGAGGAGCCTGTGGGCCATAGTCCATGGGGTTGCAAAGAGTCGGACACGACTTAGCAACTAAACAACAAGATGGTGTTACCTATAAATGAAGAAAAAAATGACTGGAAAGAAATAAACAAATTATCATAAATGACTAAAAATCACCATCTCTCGTTTTTCTCTTCTATTTTTCACAAAATATCTATGATCAGTATGCATGTCTCTTAGCATTTTATATCGGAGAAAGAAATGGCAACCCACTCCAGTATTCTTGCCTGGGAAATCCCATGGACAGAGAAGCCTGGTGGGCTAGTCCTTGGGGTCGCAGAGTTGGACACGACTTAGGGACTGAGCATGCATGCAGATGGCATGGAGACTGCCGGCTGTAAGCAGAGGGCTAGCAGAGCGGGTGTGCAGCTTGCTCCCTCGGCCCTGACTCTCCAGCCGGAAGTGGGTCTGAGATCAGAGCGGGGAGACCCCATGGGGGGTCTGCAGGCTGTCGGGGCGGGCACCCCCTCCTGGCTGCCTTGGTTCTCCCTTCAAGCAGCGAGAGTGGGCGTCAGGAGGCTGTCTGTGCACAGGTCAGACGGCGCGGTTCTCCTTCTTAATTAGCAGCATCCATCGCCCAGGCGTGTTTGTTTCACTCAAAACCTAGAGCTGCACCTGCTGCCGCTGCTCCTGACCCTTTCAGACACCGAGGGCGAGCAACTGCGCTCGCCACATCGCCCGGGTCCTAACCCGCGGCCCCTGGTCCCACCACCCCTCCTCTCACCTCCCACCATGTCCCCAAATCTCGCCTCCAATAATTACGCTGCGCATGAATCATTTTTTAATGTTTGGTTTAATACATACAGACTCTTTAAACAAAAAATAAAAAAAATCAGCAAACAGCATCACAATCTGGAAATCTCTTTCTTAACATAGAAAACGGTTTCTTAATGGCACAGGGAAAGGACTCAACAGCAAGCTTGACAACATAATTAGAAGATTGTTCCCGGGAAGGGAAGAGCATTCTTTATACAGCTCTTACTTCTCTCAATAAGATTATTCTCCCTGAATAGCTAATCAGCTTCTCCCAGCTTCCCAAATCCGCGTGCTTGAAGCCGCTCTCACAGCTCTCCTTACCCGCTAAATGGCGAACAGTGACACCTCCGAAAGGGAAATTTCAAGCGTTCCCGAATGTGAGCAAACAGCGCGATGCAGGCTGCGATGGCGAGCTCCCAGCAGATTAGCGGCAATTTAGGAAGATGGAGCTGTCACACCTGGTTGACAAGGGCGTGACAGCACCTGTGATCCCTGCTCCATCTCTGCTTTGAGTGTCACGTTTCAACAGAACGAGAGGAGCGGAGAAAAGCCCTTGGGGGGAGTCACTGGAGGTTTCCCAGCAAGCCTTTAGGGCACCAGGAACAAAGGGACCCCAGGGCTCCGGCAGCCGCTGCCCCCTGGCCGGGCCGTGGGTGGAGGGGTGAGGACCGAGCAGGGGCGGCCGGCCCTGGGGTTTCTGGGGTGACCCCGCCCTTTCCCTGCTCGGGCCGTGGCACCCGGTCCTCTCCAGGGTCCCGTGAGGGCTTCACTTAAGGATGGACGGTGCAGGGGCCCCGGAGGCTGCCGGGCATGCTGACATCGTCCAAACAGTCTGGGGGCAAGAAGGCCCCGAGCGGAGCACCCGGGCCCGGTGGGGGTGCTGAGTGAGGACACGCCGCCCACTCCAGGCCCTGGACTCCACGGGTGGCTACGGAGGATGTGGGAGAAGACGGCAGCCGCCTCCTCCCGGGGGAAGCCCCGGCATGCCTGCCGAGCTCGGAGCTCTGAGCGCAGGTCCTCCTGCTCGGGGAGACGCAGCCTTCCGCAGGCCCTCGGGAGTGGCGAGCGCACCGCTTGGTGGCCGAGGACGCACTCGAGACAGCCGCCCCGACGTGGTCGCTTTGCGAGGGGGCAGCCCCAGAGCCAGCCTGCACGGCTGGGGATTCTCACTCCCCAAACCCCACGGAGGGCCCTCAGGGTCTGCGGCTCTCTCTCCCGTGGCTGGCAGACACACTGGCTGGCAGACAGGGGCACAGGGCAGAAGCTTCCGGAACGCTGAGCCAGCTAGCTCGTGGGGCGCAGCCCTGCGGAGGAGCCCAGCAGAAGGGGTGTCAGGGCGGTGAGCCTCCCCTGGGCACGCGGCCACCTCGCATCAGCCTTCGGTCGCAATGTGTGGTCTGAGTCTCCGTGGAGGCCACCCCACCTGATGGAGAAGCGCCGCCCTCCTGCGCGTCCGGGGCGTCTACCCCGTGTTTAAGTAGGACGTTTCTGGGGAGCTCGTGGACGGGAGGCCGCGCCTGCGGTCGGGCGCTAACCCGTCCAGCTAACCAGCTCAGGGCGGGCGTGAGGGTCACAAGTGTTCCTGGGGAGAGTTGGGGCTCGGGAGTCCCGAGCTGGTCTCTGCACAGGGAGGGGACCGGGGCTCTGCCCCAGGGCGCAGCTGGTGTCGGCCCGCGGACGGCCGTGATCCCACCAGGGGAGCGTGGGCCGACCCCCACCCTAATGATCCGACGTCCCCATCCTGAAGAGAAGCGGCAACTCAGCAGCAGGGCTTCCGTCAGCCCTGGACAGACACGCGGAAGCGCCGCCTCTCCCGGCTCCTGGGTTGACATGCGCTGTCCTCCCCTGGCGCATTTAGCTGTGAATTCACGCCTCCCCGCGTCTCCATGCTTGCCCACGTCTTCCCTTTCCTGCTCTAGGCCCCCGCATAGCCTCCTTTTCATCTTGTCCCCCACGGTTTCCCACCACATTTCTTACTGTTCCCCTGGATGCTTCTTACGTCCAGAAGCTCCTCACGTAACAGCTGCACAGGCCATGACGTGCTGGGGTGCGGTCCCCCCAGAAGCCTGTCTTCTGGTTGTTCCTGGTGCCACTCAGCCCTCCAGCCACACGCGTCCATCCCATAAGCTCCCACTGACCGCGAACAACGCGGCCCAGCCCCACACTCTCATCTCACATCTGGTTTTCCCTGTAACTCGCTCTCTCTCCTCGCTCACTGCAAGAGCCTCAGGTACAAAGCCCACGATCCTTCTTTGCCTGCATTTTTCCTTACTGCCCGCAGCACTGCCGTATTCCAGCATTTGCTCATGCTGCTTCCAGCGGGTTGAAAGCCTCCAATTTCAGAGAGAATAGAATTGCATAATTGATGCAAATTAAACATCCTCCTCCATGGAAGATTCATTTGGGAAGTCCAAGGAGTAGCCTTTCAATTATTTTTGCATGTCACCCTCTTCCATCCAGTAAAACCCTTGTTATAATGAGATGATGGTGTTTATTTTCTCTCTCTAGCAAAGGACGATATCTAGGTTGAAACCTCTGACGACACCCCAGCTCAGGAGAGAAAGTTAGGCAGGACCACAGCTTCAGTCTGAGAATCCATAATAGTCTGTCCTAGCACAGCCCCCAAATATTCCCATTTCGTTTCCTTTTATACCAGCTGAAGTCAGATTTGTCACTGGAGGAAGAACATACCAGATTATCGGAGCATATTTGAAAGTACTCGGAACAGTGTGTCTTATTTTATGGGACAAGGTGTACTTCACATCATGGATTAACTAGCCTCCCATTTTGGGGCCAAATGTAAAGGAACACAAGCTTTTCAACTTAGACAAAATGAACTGAACCCAAGCTGCTCCTTGAAAAAGTCAGCCATCACTAGCTCGATAACTTTAACTGAGATCCATAGACTAAGGGAAAAGGCAATCGCCCACTCAGGCTGGTGGTGGTGTTGCTGTTCAGTCTCTAAGTTGTGTCCAACCCTTTGTGATTCCACGGAATGCGGCATACCAGGCTTCCCTGTCCATCACCAATTCCTGGAGCTTGCTCAAACTCATGTCCATTGAGTCGGTGATGCCATGCAATCATCTTGTCCTCTGTCACCCACTTCTCCTCTTGCCCTCACTGTTTCCTAGCATCAGGGTCTTTTCCAGCAAGTCAGCTATTTGCATCAGGTGGCCAAAGTACTAAAGTGTCAGCTTCAGCATCAGTCCTTCCAGTGAATATTCAGGACTGATCTCCTTTAGGATGGACTGGTTGGATCTCCTTGCAGTCCAAGGGACTCTCAAGGCTCTTCTCCAACACCACAGTTCAAAAGCATCAATTCTTTCACACTCAGCCTTCTTTATGGTCCAACTCTCGAATCTGTACATGACCACTGGAGAGACCACAGCCTTCTTTATGATCCAACTCTCGAATCTGTGCATGACCACTGGAGAGACCACAGCCTTCTTTATGATCCAACTCTCGAATCTGTACATGACCACTGCAAAGACCATACTTTTATGATCCAACTCTTGAATCTGTACATGACCACTGCAAAGACCATACTTTTCTTTATGATCCAACTCTTGAATCTGTACATGACCACTGGAGAGACCCATAGCTTTCTTTATGATCCAACTCTCGAATCTGTGCATGGCCACTGGAAAGACCACAGCTTTGAACGCACGTGTACCTTGGCTGGCTGGTGATAACCTTGAATTTGGATTTTAACTCAGATTCCAAATGGTGACATCATCATTGTTTTTACACAAGCTGTTGAGAAAATAAACCAGTGGGACACGTTCTGATTCCCTGTCTATTTTGATTTTCCAGTTTCAGCACTGACGTCAGTAATAAGAGGCACTGCAAGGGCTGGAGAGGCCTCTGCCCGCTCCTTCAGACGCATAGGCAGTCCATCAGCTGGTGGACAGTCGTAGTCAGAGCACAGTGGGCATCACTTTGAATCGAGTCTCTGGTCCCTGGCTCATCTGTGGAGAAGCCATCCACGCAGATGACCAGCAGCTTGGCTGGCGCCAGCTGCTCACCTCAGTGGCCCCCAAAGACCCAACACAGCAGCCTCCCTTTCATACCTGCCACAAATGTTCTCCTCGATCGAGGATGAAGTCACTGCTGCTGCTGCTAAGTCGCCTCAGTCGCGTCCGACTCTATGCGACCCCATAGAGGGCAGCCTACTAGGCTCCTCTGTCCCTGGGACTCTCTAGGCAAGAATACTGGAGTGGGTTGCCATTTCCTTCTCCAATGCAGGAAAGTGAAAAGTGAAAGTGAAGTCGCTCAGTTGTGCCCGACTCTTAGCGACCCCATGGACTGGAGCCTACCAGGCTCCTCCATCCATGGGATTTTTCCAGGCAAGAGTACTGCAGTGGGGTGCCACTGCCTTCTCCGATAAAGTCACTAAATGTCACTAAATGTTGAGCCGACCCCGACTCTGTCCCCAGCACCAGAAGTGGCCGATCATCTAAGAATTCCAACTTCAATGAAGCTAGCACCGCATTCTAAGGAAAACATCGTGTCTAGACTGAGAAGACTGGGCTTCAGTCCTTGGCTCTCGTCTGAAGGAAGCGTCCAAGAGAGAAAGTCCAGTGTCACCTCCAGCACGAGGAGGCTGTGGTCAGTTCTCCGAGGACAGCCCACTCAGGGGGTAAACTCAGAGGATGTCACTCCTCTTGACCACCCCTGAGGAGGGCAGGGAAGGGATTTCTAGGTCTGAAGCTAGACAGTGGGTTATAAAGGCACCTTTTCAGCTCAGACATTAGACTGCTGCTGGCTGAAAGCGACAGGATGAGGAGAGGTGAGAAACCACCGTGCTCTCTACGTAATGGAGACCGACGGACCTGGCCCAAGCTCACTGTGCGGGAGGAAATACTCGGTCTGCGCTGCGAGTGGATGAACCTCCAGCAAGCTCACTGTGGGGAAGGAAACACTTGGTCTGCGGTGTGAGTGGCTCAGTTACCACTAAGGATGGCCTGACTTGGTGCACTTAACACCAGTCGCCAGGGAAGGGGCATCTCACCGCTGGCTTCTCCCCTTCCATCAGTCTCTTATAATCCCCGCCCCACCCCCCCAATACCAGCCTAGTTCCACGATTTCTGCCGGGTAAAACGATCACGACACCGCCCCTGGAGTGGGCCTGGGGGAGGACTGCTCACTGCTGACCTGTGTGGACGTGGGGCGGCGCTGCAGGGCCTGGGACCCTGGAGCCCGGACCAGCACCGAGGCCCGGGTGACCTGTCTGACGTCACCGGAAAGCAGCCTCCAACCGAGGCATCTGAAAATGGTCAGCCGGGTGGAAAGAAGCGCAACTTCCGGGTTCCTAGTCCGTTCACGTGTTTTGAAACGGAAACGGAACCTCGCGCTCCGACACGCGCTCCGACACGCGCTCCGACACACACAGGTCGTCGGCGCCTGCTGACCCGGCCGCTGCTCCTCCTGTTTCTGGGTCACATGTGAGTCCTAGATCGGGAGACCAACCGGAGAGCCGCGACCCCCGCCTGGCCGGGCAGACACACCCCTGCGGCTCTGCTCTCATAGCTTCCTAACCCTCGGGGCCAAAGACCGCCGTTCGGGGAGTTTCCTATTTTAGACTAAAAGGTGGAGAATAGAAGTTGAAAGGCAGAATTTCCTAGAAGTGTTCTGAAGACAGACCGAGGCGGCGGACGCCGGCCTATGGAGAGTCTGGCTCCGTCCAGCAGTGTCCACGGCGGGAAGACTGGGACGTCAGGGCCCTTTTCACAATCAGTGACCCCTCCCTCTGCTTCCCGACTACCGAGACCTGGTCCCCAGAGAGCTGCATGGTTGGCTTCAGTTACACAAGGTTCTTGCCCCTGTTAAAAGTCAATTTTACCTCCTCCTGAGAAAAGTCATTAATGCGTTAATTTGAAAGATTTTTTTTCAGAATCTTTCTGGAAGGTAGAATCTTTCTGGAAGGTAGACTATCTCAGGGAAAAGAAAGAAAAAACAAAGTCTGGGTTCCTAAGCCTGGGGAGTGGAAGTTAGGAGGAGAGACCACAGTCCCCCCCAGAGATGAAACAGCAACTGTGAGAGGGGTGCACAGGCCTCAGTGGGAGGCCCCCTCCCCTGGGCGAGTAAGAAAGAACGCAAGAACCCCTCCGTGCTTCGACTGGTTCCCAGGCAGCCTTCAAACCTGCCTCCGGCCTGGCCAAAGCCGCCTCCTCCGCGCAGTTCTCTCGGAGGGGACCCCGAGTCCGCCGAGCCCCCCCAGGGCACCTCATCTGTGTCTCTCCTGGGTTCACGCATCTCTGGGCAGGAACGTTACCGCTCGCCTTGCACCCCGGCCAGTACCCTCTGCTGTGGAGCAGAGACTGGGTGTCGCTTGAATCCCGTCCTGAGTGTGTTGATAAAACTGATGGCTGGAAGCGCTGACAAGTTTCAGCAGTCAAAATGGTAATTATTAACTTTCCTGTTAGGTACTTGGCCGATGTAATTAATGACCTTGTGTATGATCACCTCCACTAAAGGGTAAATGCTGCCTCAGCATGTGGCGTGTTCTTCAGACGACAACAATCTGAGTGAACGCAGGAGGCATCACAGGAGTGGGTTTGGGGAAGAAGAACAGCCGTCATCCCTCGAGTCAGCCCAGGGAGACAGCACAGGCTGGGGCTTCGGGCCCCAGATCCTCTGCATCTCCTGTTCCTGCCATGTTAGATGACGGGCGGCCACTTCTCCGCGGCTCCTGGGAGGAGGGTGCGATCCCTCACGCTGGTCCAGCTCGGGGTGCAGACACGCGGTGGCGGAATGTCCCCGGCCGGCCAGGACGCGGCGCCACACACCTGGCAGCTTCACATGGCAGAAGCTGATGGTCTCACAGCCCCGAGGCTGGAGTCCAGAGACAAGCGGTGATGTCCTTCCTGTCCCCCTCTGGCTCCGTGATGGCCACGTGGTCATCTCCTGTCCTCGATCGTCTTCCTTCTCTGAGTGTCTCTCTCTGTGCCCATACTTCCCCTTCCCATAGCAGCACCAGTCATGGCTAGCTCTGCAGCGGCCCCACCTCCAAACAAGGTCATGGTCACAGGCACCAGGAGTCAGAACGCAGGCGTCTCTTTTGGGGACACAGTTCAGTCCGTGACAGGAGCCCCTCGGCCTTCGTTGATGACACTCTCCCTCCCACCCCCTCTGTGTAGATTGCATCAGCTGTTCTCAAACCCTTGACCCCAAAGCCCTTTGTACTAATAGCTGGAAAACACAAAGAGCTTTTGTGTCTGTGGATTGTATCTATTGATGTTTACCATGCTGGAGATTACAATAGGGATGTGTTTGCGTTAATTAGGCTTCCTTGGTGGCTCAGGCCGTAAAGCCAGGTAACTGCCAGCAATACAGGAGACGTGGGTTCGATCACTGGGTTGGGAAGATACACTGGAGAAGGACATGGCAACTCACTCCAGTACTCTTGCCTGGAAAATCCCATGGGTGGAGGAGCCTGGTGGGCTACAGTCTGTGGGGTGGCAAAGAGTCGGACACGACTGAGCAACTTCACTTTTGCATTAATTAATTACTTTAATCCATTTAAAAATAACTACAATAAATCCTTCGCTAGTGGTAAAGAACCTGCCCATGAAGGAGACATGAGAGATGCAAGCCCAATCCTGGGTCAGGAAGATGCCCTGGAGAAGGAAATGACACCCAGTCCAGTATTTTCGTCTGGAGAATCTCACAGAGGAGAATCTCACAAAGGAGGCTGGCAGGCTATAGTCCATGGGGTGGAAAAAGCCGGACACCACACACACACACACACACACACACACACCCCAAACCCAACGCACATTCATAGAAACAACATTTTTATGAAAATGGTTTATTTTCCCAAAAATAATCAGGGGGAAGAGTAGCAGCGGTCTACATTTTGCAAATCTCTCTGAAATCTCGGCTGAAGAGGACAGCTGGGTTCTCGTCTTTCCGTATTCAGGCTGCTGCTGTGTGCTGTTTGGTTGAAGAAATTCAGCCTCGTGCAGATGTGTTGTTGGGGAAGTGGGGAGTGTTTGAATAGCTTTTCGGAGAACTGCGGGTGTGCTTCATGGCTCCAGCAAGACTCAGCCGCGCTTAGTTATGAAACCTGAAGCCGTAGCAATAAGCTCTTACTCTATTACTGTAACATCCGTTGGTCTGTGTTGCCCTCTGAACACAAGACTTTGTATCTCTAGTGCCACTGTTTGGTAATTATTGATGCTCTAGAGGTATGCAGATCTTCCAAAGGCTGGCACATTTTACAAGACAATATTTTTAAAACCCACCACAATTCTCACCGGAAAAGTCTTCAAGTACCGGAACATCTCAGCCTCTCAGTGGCGGGTATCAGTTTTCCAAAGTTCTAATTTTCACTTGAACATTCAGTTTTTCTTATTGACAATAAATGCTGTCGGTTATTTTCTTTGAAGTGATGTTTTGAGAAAATGTCTGCCTAATGCCCACATCTGCAGAAGTGTTGTTTTCCCATTAAACACCCCTTCTGGCAAAAATGAGGCTCTACCAAGAAAAGGGGGTGGTTCGGGTTGCAGACTGAGTTTTCCCCTGAGACAAATGTGGCCCTTCAGGGGGGCTTCATGCCCACCCCAGCTTTGTCATGCGTGCACTGAGAAGACGTGGGAGAAGGGTCAAGAGTTAGTAAAACGCACCCTCTTTTCTGCTCTGTCCAGGACACTCTTGAGAGGACCTGGCTTTCTTCCCTGCACGGGCGAGGTGCCCAGGGAGGCAAGGTAGCTCTCGAGTGCTGATGCCCCACAGGTTCACCTGCCGCCAGTGGAACCAGGGACGTGAGGAGGGCACCAGGCGTCATCTGCCTTTCCTGAGGCTTGCAGCGAGTCACCACACTGGGCACCTTCCTCAGCGCACACGTGCCGCTTCATGTCCATTACACCCCTTTTGCCTTGTGATGTGACGTAAGCGCATCACATCCCAGGGCGTCCCCGCTCCTTACAAGGTGAGCCCCACAGGGAGGGCGAGGGACCCCCATCCTGAATGAGAACTCCAGCCCTTGACTAAGTGCAGGCATCAGGACCAGTTAGAGAACTGCGTGGCCCGGGGCAGGGCCCCTCGAGTAAGGGCAGGCCCCCGGGCCAGGTGGACCACTGAGCACCAGCCAGGAGGCAGGCCCTGACTTGTGCAAACGGTTCCGATTTTGTGGATGCTCTGTCAACTCTGGGAGACCCCAGGCCTCTGCAGACTGTACCTGGAGCCCCGCAGGGTACAGGCCTCTCGACCACTGCCCGTGGGGAAGTTTGTCTGACCCTCGTCGTGCAGGCAGTCTGAGAGTTTTCCAGCAGGAGTGTTTCCTTCCTAGTTTTCCCTGTGGTTCAAAACAGTTTCCCCTGAGACCACACACACACACACACACACACACACACACACACACACACTTCTATCAGTAGAGTCTGGACACCTGTCTCCTCCCAGCATTCCCGCTTTCAGGACCAGTCACCTCCCTGGGACCATGACTGCTGTGCTGAGTGGTGGGGGGGTTTATGTGAGCCGGACCTAGGAAATCCACATGACTCCCAGGGAGGAAGTCATTCCACCTTCAGGACCGGAAGCCAGCTCTGCCCCCAGAATCCCTGAGCCCCTCACAGCCCCGCCGCAGTGGACAGTCCCTCTGCCCCTGCCACTGGGTCACTGGCCTGCCGCAGGCCCCTCGCCGGGCCTCTGCTGCCCTTTCTGCACTGTTAGTGGAGAACCACGCGCTGTCTCGGCCTCTAGGGCGACGTCTGTGAAGAGTCACAGAAATGCCTGCCTCACGGAGATGAACTTCCAAGGGGAAGTCAGACATGAAAACTGAGAAAGCCAGAGGTCTGTTAGAAAAGTCCTTCAGGAACAGTGGCCCAGGCTGCAGTGATTGGAGCAAGCAGGGTGCCCAGGGTCCCGCTGGGAGGTGTCTGAACAGGGACAGGGGCGGGGAGGGAGTGAGCCCGGGGTGTCTGCAGGGGGCAGGTGCAGAGGGCAGGGGGCGCCCGCTCGGCCTGGAGGAGCAGGAGCAGGCTGGGGGGCGTGGCGGTGCAGGAGCTGGGGTCCGTGGGCCCGGGGAGCCCCTTGCGTCAGCTTCACACCAGCGTGGGAGGGTCCCCTCACATCCTGCTGACCTCCTCCTTCCTTCCACTGTCCTGGGCGCTTCTTGACAGCCTCCACGGCCTCCTTCCTGGAATCTTCTAGTTCTCTTGGGGCTCCCGCCTGCGTCACTGCTTCAGGCGAACTTCCCTGTGCTTGCTGCCCACCCTGCGGGACCCCAGCCCACAGTCTGCTCACACTTGCTGGAGGGGTGGGTGGACTGGGGGATGTGATGAATGCGAAGCTTTGGGCCGTGTCTGTGTTCCTTGCTAGACTCTACGCTCTGGAGAGGGAAGGTCGCTCCCCGTCCACCCCGGGGCCTCCAGAACGTGGGGTTCCGGGGGCTCAGCCTGGAAATGAGGTGGGGCTAACCTGTGCTGACTGAGCCGCCCATGTTGGCTGAGGGTGGGCTCCGTACACGAAGAGCCTCACGTCGGGCGCCGGTCAGCTGGATTGGGAAATGGGGGGTGAAGTTGGGCTTTAAATGTACTTCCCTATTAGGGGTTGAGAGGGCCCTCAGCACGGATGTCCTCCCCCATCACAGTAGCATCAGAGTCAGCGCTTCAATCATAACACGTAGGGGCGGGGGTCCCACCGCAGCCCTGGTGGCCAGACGCCTGATGTTGGACAGAAACGCTTCCCAGAAGGCGCCTGAAGGGGGTCAGGTGGGTCCCCAAGAAGCCAGCCTTTGTCCCTGTGAGTTTTGCTGCGATGGAAGCGCAGCCCTGGAATCCACATTCCGACTCCTCAGTGCTTAACTGCGTACGAGTTTAGAGCTTCAGACCTGCTCTCGCCGCCTCTTACCCTGAAATACCCATCTCTGGGGTGAAGCTGACTGTGGTCCCTGGGCTCCCTAATTGTCCCTCCTACCGTGGGCTGTTGAGGGAGGGGCTGTGATACTCTGTTACAGGTGGTGAGCAGGTCTGTAAATCTCTTAAGAGCTGCTAATTACATACAACCGGGCATACCTACAGCATCTGTGCTGTGTCAACCTACAGATTATGTGCAAAGACACAGTGGCCGTCATGAAGAGACCACATATTGATACCTGCCACTGTGGCTCAAGAGTGAAGTGACCTTGAAGAGTACATGCCGGCCACACCTCTCAGAAAGTGCCCTGTACTTGCGTCCGCACTGAAGTCCCACCCACAGCACCGTCTCGTTAGTATTCTTGGGGGAGATGGCCTTTTCTCCTTCTTTACTCACAGGTGCCTGGTTTCATAGTGGTAAAGAATCCACCTTCCAGTGCAGGAAATGCAGAAGACATGGGTTCAGCCCCTGGGTTGGGAAGATCCCCTGGAGAAGGAAACAGCCACCCACTCCAGTCCTCTTGCCTGGGAAATCCCACGGACGGAGGGGCCTGGTGGGCGACAGTCCCTGGGGCAGCACAGAGTCAGACAGGACTGAGCAACTGACACGCAGGCCTGGTTGCCGGCCCGCCTGGACCGCGGTGGGGCTCCCGGGGAGACGTACCCGGCGGTTGGTTTCCCACCTCATTCCCAGCTCTGAAAACTCATGAAAATAGGTGCGACAAATGGATGCCAAACACACAGAATGGTATCGTGTTCTGCAGGTCTGTCTTTAATTCACACAGCTGAAAACTCCCAACATGAATGACTGAAGCATATGTCAGAGAGCAGGTCTGTCTTTAATTCACACAGCTGTAAACTCCCAACATGAATGACTGAACCATATGTCAGAGAGACAGGTAAATATCAAGAAACCATCCCTAAGACTAGTTCTGTGGTGTGTGTGTGAATAAATTAATGAGCGCCATAAAATGAGATTATGGAAAGGGACATGTGGCTTTAAATGCACACATTTCTTTCTAGAAGGAACCTATGGAAATCAGTGTGTTAATACATTAAGGATCATTCCCTAGACTCCTGCTTGTTTTTAGCAAATGAGAGATCATTTCAGAGCGAGTGGTGTGTACCTCATAAGCGTTATTCATGAGTGGTGGTTCTTTAAAAAGGATGCGATCACAGCAGGTGATGTAAATAAATAATTGAATGCATTATTAGATGAGGGTAGAGAGACACGTCTCCCATGCAAAGGAATGCGAAACAATTTGTGGAATTTATGCGACTGTTTCACCCTCTTCTCCCTCAGCCTAGGCTGTGCAGGGCGGCTCCTGTCCCAGGCAGACAGACAGCAACATGGAAAGACGAACTTGGAAGAGAGCTGACCCGCACCCTCGGCCAATAGGAGAGGGTGACATCCACAGGGAGGTCAGGTGGACAGGCTCCACCTGACGTGATGGAGGCGAATCGGAGGAACTTGGTGAATGGGCTGCAGGGCCCACCCTTGAGGGTAGATGACAGGTGGGCTTGGAGAGGACACCCCATGTGTCCCGGACACACCGCCCAGCTCTGGGGCCGTGGGTGGCCTTCACAAAGTCCAGCCCACATTCCAACCCTGACCACCCATGCTGGTCTTTCAGAAGTTTAAACCTGTTGGTTTTGCATATGGAAAGATGAGACCTAATCTTTTTAAATGAGAAAAAAAAAAATCACGCTTTCTTATATCCTGGACCATTTACCTTCAAAAAATCACAGACTGAGATATTAAAAGCAGGAGTTGTTTCACACTCAAAGACGTGCGGAATGACCCGTTATGTATAATTGGTTCCAACCATCCCTCCGTGACAAGTTTTTACAAGCCGTCTGAATGCATTTAGGGTAGAAAGAGAAAAGACTGAACAACAATCCCGCTCGATGTGAATGTGAGCGGAGTCCCTTCCAGCGTCTTCACTGAGACGGGCCCAGGCCGAGCCTGTGAAGAGATATGGACACACGCGGGGGAATCCCCAGCCTTCACCTCTCCGCCTCAGCTCACCTTGGCTAAGACCTTTCCGGGACTTCAGAATCTCCTCGCTGTGCACAGATCCAACAGCAAGGGGGTTTAAATGCCGTTATTTTTCTCCATGTACTGGACCTCACATATTAATATTCAGGCCAGGAGCAGTTTAAAATTGCACAGAACAAGCATGCTCGCCAATAGCTCAGTGGGAGGCTGAGTGTAAGTAGCTGCCAATCAACAGGCCGGGCCATTGTGAGCCCAGACAGCCCTAACAACACCCTCGCAGGGTCCCCGTCACTGCCCTTGTTCTGCGGGGCCTGGAGGAAGCAGGTGGAGGGAGGGGGAGGCCGGGACCCAAACATGGAGCCTGAGCCGTCGTGGGGCCCGAGGCCCGGGCCAGGCGGGGAGGAAGACGCAGGGCTGCAGTGGGAGGTCCCGGAGGCCCCGCAGCCCCTGGACAGGTAGCGCACCCCACGGCAGCTCCCGGGGGTTCGCAGGCGACGAGGGGCCTGGGGCCCTGCAAGCGGGGCGGCCCAGCACAGGCCGGTGCGCCCTGAGGGGTCGGCCCGGGGATGGGCCTGCTCTTCCGGGGCCGCGTGTCTTCTGCTCCGGTCTGAGCGGGCAGTGGGCCCCGGCTGGGGCCGCGGGAGGCTGGCTGACCGCCTCCCACAGTGGGGTCCGGCTGGCCTCTGGTTCCTCGCAGGCACCCTGGGGGTCGGGCTTCCCGGGCAGCTTTCCTTCCACATGTGTGGTTGCCCGACTTTGCCTGAAAAGAACTGACAGGACGGGCAGGCTGCACCGTGCGGCCCCGTCTGCGGGCACAGGTCCCATGGTCCCAGTGACCGCGGCGCGGCGAGAGGCGCAGCGTGGCGAGGGGCACGGCGTGTCCTGCCGTCCCCAGGGAGCCGCTGGCGTGTGTGCGCGTGTGTGTGTGTTTCCTCCAGAAACACACGCAGCATCTGACCACAAACAGCACCAGCCCTGCCTGGGGTCAGTTTCTACCAAAAATGACACCCATCGCCCGGGCTGCCACCCCGGGGAGACGCCCCATCGCCCCAAGAGCCCAGGGAGAGGGGAGGAGCGTAGGGAGACTGGAGGGGCAAGTGGCGGGGGGACCCTCAGCTCTGAGCAGGGCGGCGGTGGGGGGTGTTCAGGACGAGCGGAAGCTGAGACCCGGCGGGCTGGAGGGAGCCAGACGGCAGAACGCTGAGGACGTGACGGCAACCTGTGATGAGGAAGATGATGATGCACCAAGTCCTGCTTCTCCCCGGGTGAACGCGAAAGAGCTCGCCTCACCAGGCGCTGGCACAGAAGAAGCACGCTTGGCTTTGGGGAGCCTCTGAGGGATGGGCTTGTGACCCGCCCCCCAGACAGCAGCAGCAGCTGAAACCCTGCCTGCCGTAGACGCGGCCTGTTTACTAGGTGGTCAGCGGCCAGCATGGGTGTCCAGGCGTGGACAGGGCGGGGGGCGGGTAACAGCTTCCACAGCGGCTCCAGGTGGCCCAGTCGTGTCCTTTGATGGCCTCAGTCCCTCAGTGGACAGACACGTCTGGACGGAAGGAGGCGAGGCAAGCAAAGTCCCGTCCCCACGGGGCTTCCGTCTCAGGGCCAGGCTGGCCAGCCTGGCAGCCATAAGCCAGGACCTGAAACTGGAAATAATCATACTCCAGTTACACTAAAAGTCCATTCCCCAGTCATGAGCGCGCTTGCCGGCAGGCAGCATGGCGAACAGCACAGAGAGAATAGTCCGCAGTCCAGGACGTCCTCTCAACAGGGCCTTCTGAGTGTGTGTGTGAGCACACAGGTGTAGGTGTGACGTGTGTTGTTACTGTGCACGTCTGTGCGAGTGTACGTGTGGACGAGCAGAAGGGCGGTTGACAAGCTTGTGTGTGACATGGGCTGAGCACAGAGAAAAAAGAACAGCATGCCGTCTTTTGAGGGGCAGAAAGTAGGAATGTAATTTAGCCACAAACACAGGGGTCTGGACCCCCACTCCCAGCCCAGTCACGCGGGTGCCAGGAAGCAAGGACTTAGAAGGTGCAGAGGGGCTCTGTACTTTCCAAACACTCATGTCGAATGCGGGTGGGTGGCCAGCCACACGAGCCAGCGTCACTGTGGACGCTGAGATTCACAGGGAACAGCTGCTCCGCTGGGCACCAGGCTCACAGGTTTGGGCTCTCACGCGCCGGGGGCAGGGCCTCCGCCTCGGGGACGCCCTCTAACTTCACTTGTCACGACCATGAACAAACCCCGCTGGCCTCGGGGAGGGCCTCAGGCGGGCTCCCTGGTTTCCCAGCTGCTTCCTTGTCTTGGAGGGCTGCACAGCACCAAAGCTGCCCTGCATCTTACCGCTCATTCTGGGATCTAAAGTAACAACTTCACATAATCGTGACACCTCCAAAACAAGAACTACGTTGCCTCTGCTTTTATCAGATACTTGCTAATTAATCCAGCTACAAATGCAGCGCAGTCGCTGAGCCCGGAGACAGGGACAGAGCTGCCTGTCTCACCTGCCAGCTGGCAGTTTACCAACGCAGCTCAACTTTCCGCAACACGGCAAACAATCGAGAAATCTCCACGCTCTGCAAATGGTTCCCACCCCCAGCCCCCAGGCGAGCCACTTGCTGTGATCACTTTATTGTTAAGTTCCAACCAAACACACACATACAAGCACCCCAAATTCCACACATGGGCACCCGCATCCAGACACACACGTTGCCACAGGAAAAAGTACAGTTTCATTTGCAGAATGTCATCTATTCATCGCTTTTATGCCTCCGATGCAGCTCTGGGAGAACTTATCTGCACGAACAGAACAGATAATGAGTCTAAAATAATAATCCTGGGGAAAGAGGCACACACCCTTCCAAACGCTTCCTGCAGCTCTCAGCTCCCTCTCCGCCCCCAGCATATGTTGCTCGTCCCTCTTGCTTTGCGTTAAATTGAGTCTGTTCTTCTGCGTTTCCTCTAAGGCTGCGCGCGGGTCTTGTGCTCCTACGGGGACTGCGCGTGGTGCCGGCTTCGGTTCCCTGCTGGGGCCTCGTGTCTGCTCAGGAGCCAGGGGACTCGGCTCAGCTCCTGACATTGTCCCTAAGTTGTGTGTGGCCGTCAGAAAAAGACTTCGCCTCCTGGAACCTCAGCTTCCTCGTCTGCTGCTCAGGGATGATGGCACAATGCTGATGGAGATCTAGATTTGACGAGGACTGAATCAGCTGACAGATGCAAAGAAAGAGATGGGTCCTTGGCACAGTGATTCTGCAATCAGTTCAATTCAGTTCAGTCGCTCAGTTGTGTCCGACTCTTGGTGACCCCATGAATTGCAGCACGCCAGGCCTCCCTGTCCATCACCGACTCCCGGAGTTCACCCAAACTCAAATTATGCTTATTTCTATTAGGATGGAAACTTGATCTTACACTTTTTGTATCGTTAATGTTAGCAGTTGCACTGAATTTATATCAGATTGCTTTAAAATTGTTTCTATTTAGCTTTGAGCATGCTTCCTACTTTTAGCTGATTTGGTAATCATCCTGAACACCAAGCTACCTGCCAGCTCCTGACTCCATATACACACCATGTTTCAAACATACCAAACCGGAGGTTCAGACATTGACACAGGCTTTTCTCTCCACCTGAAAAGACTTTCCAAGACTTCCTTGCCTCAACATCCAGTTCGAAGGCACCTTCCTCGGGTAAATGCTCTCTGGAGAGCTCATGCAGAAGGGAGAGTTCCTTTCGAAACGTTCTAGAATGTGTTCAAGCTGCTCTGACACCACAAACCATACACAGGTCACGTGCATATCATCCCAATTTACATGTATTTCCCAGGCAGCTCAGCTGGTTAAGAATCCTCCTGCAATGCAGGAGGCCAGTTTGATTCCTGGGTCAGGAAGTTCCCCTGGAGAAGGGATAGGCTACCCATCAAGTATTCCTGGGTTTCCCTGGTGGCTCAGATGGTAAAGAATTTGCCTGCAAAGCAAGACCCTGGGTTCAGTCCCTGGGTCCAGAAGATCCCCTGAGAGGGCATGGCAGCCCACTTCATTATTCTTGCCTGGAGAATCCCCAGGGACAGAGGAACCTGGTGGGCTATAGTCTACGGGGTTGCAAAGAGTTGGATCCGACCGAATGACTAAGCACAGAACTCCCCTTGGTTGGGAACCCCTGAACCAAAAACCATGGTGCTGCCACGGAAGACGTCTAGGAAACGTTCTGAATGACTGATGTGGAGCAAAGCTCAGAGCAAACTCAGTCATCGCTGCCTGCTGAGACTGCGAGTGGTCAGTCAGCGCAGGGAAGGCCAGAAGGCTTCTAGCCACTCCCAGCCCTGCCTCCCAGTACCTAGCCATGCCCTGGGTGGTATCCACAAGCTTTCCAAATACAACATCCCATACAACACAGTCGTTACCAAGGTGTCTATAGATGTCCAGGGACGTGCAGAGGGCCTGAGTCTGCAAGCCCCCTGCATGAACAGAACATGCAGCTGGGTCAGAATCTGTCAACCGCTGGCAATGAAGTTCAGGAGAACTGGTTTCGAACAGGAGGAATTAACCACCTGCAGAGGGAGCGCACCTCCAGGGACAGGCTGGCACAGGGCTTGTTTTCTGGCTTATTTATCTCACACCTCTATGAGTATCTTGGCCTCGGACCCACTGCTCAGTACAGGGAAGAGGACAGGGCCAGGACGGGGCCAGGAGGTGGCCCAGCTCCTCCCTCGTGGAGACCAGTCTGTGGAGAAGTTGACAAAGACCCCCAACCCCTTCTCTGCATTTCTGGGTCCAAGACATCCTGAAAACTGAAGTCCCTCCCCTGCTGTGGTTCACTGGTGGAAGGTGAAGGCCACTAGCTCACGGGGCGGCAGGACTTGAGCCATGTGGGGCTGTTTATCGTCCTTACCTACCAAGTGTGATAGCGGTGTTTTAATGTAGAAAGATTAATGTGCTTGATCACAAAGTGATATCCAGAGGCTGTGGTATATGGTGTTAGTTGCTCAGCTGTGTCCGGCTCTTTGCAACCCTATGGACTGTAGCCCGCAACGCTTCTCTGTCCGTGGGCTTCTCCACGTAAGAATACTGGTGTGGGTAGCCATTCCTTTCTGCAGGGGATCTTCCCCACCCAAGGATTGAACCCGGGTCTCCTACATTGCAGGCAGACTCTTTATCATCTGAGCCACCAGGGAATCCCATTGTGCTGTATATGGGTGCATATATGCATATGTGTAGATAATATACAGAAGTATTATTTTGAAAGCTAAAAATTCCAAACTCTAAAACACATCTGCCTCCATGGGTTTTGGCACAAAGGTTGGTGGGCCTGGAGTTAAGTCCTGTTTTGGGGACCCCTGTGAGGGACACCAGGGTGTGGGGGGGTGAGGCACCCCCAGGACAGTCAAGGTCACAGGAGCGTCTGGGTGACCTGTCGGGAGGCGGACTCACCGAGGGGCTGCGTCTGCAAACCCTCTGGCTGGGTGGTGGGAACAAGATGGGGACAGGGGGCCTGGGGGAAGCTTTGCAGAAACCACCCTGGGACAGCCTCTCCCTGAGGCCCCCCTCTTGGCTGGTGATGGGGCACCTCTTCCCAGCAAGAGGCCGAAACCACCGCCCCCTCCTGGAGGGTGGACTGGCCTCGGCTCTGACCTGCGCAAAAGTGACCCTGAGCCAGTCCCAGGACCCCAGGGCGCTGTGTGTGTCTCCCCTCATCCTTGACCTTCCGCCCAAATCCTTGTCAACTGCCAGACCAGAGGGCTGCTGGCCGAGAGGCCGGGACCCGAGTCCACAGCAGCGTGTGTCCCGGCCAGGGCTGCAGGTGTCGGGGACAGCGGGTCCGGGGACCGAGTCCACATCAGCGTGTGTCCCGGCCAGGGCTGTAGGTGGGTGGCCGAGAGGCCAGGGACCCGAGTCCACATCAGCATGTGTCCCGGCCAGGGCTGCAGGTGGGTGGCTGAGAGGCCAGGGACTGAGTCCACATCAGCGTGTGTCCCGGCCAGGGCTGCAGGTGGGTGGCTGAGAGGCCAGGGACTGAGTCCACATCAGCGTGTGTCCCGGCCAGGGCTGCAGGTGGGTGGCCGAGAGGCCGGGGACTGAGTCCACATCAGCGTGTGTCCCGGCCAGGGCTGCAGGTGGGTGGCCGAGAGGTCGGGGACTGAGTCAACATCAGCGTGTGTCCCGGCCAGGGCTGCAGGTGGGTGGCCGAGAGGCCGGGGACTGAGTCCACATCAGCGTGTGTCCCGGCCAGGGCTGCAGGTGTCGGGGACAGCGGGTCCGAGCACAGACGCGGGCGAGGGGGCCTTCCCCCATCGCCACGTAGACCCCAAAGTGCAGAACGCGGGCGAGGGGGCCTTCCCCCACCGCCACATAGACCCCAAAGTGCAGAACGCGGGCGAGGGGGCCTTCCCCCACCGCCACGTAGACCCCAAAGTGCAGAACCGTGAGTGAACCAGATGATCGTCCTCTTAACATGAAACACTGGGGCGGCTACTAAGTGTGGGGTGCTACCCGGTCTATACCCAGGAAAGCAGGAGACAAGGACACGAGCCCGCAGGCACCAGCAGGCCTGTCCAGGCCAGGACACCTGCGCCCACGAGCGATGACCTGATGCTGGCTCCCGCCCCGCCCATGCCTGAGGGCAGGGAGCCCAGAGCTCGTCACAGTCCCAGGACCTCATTGTTCCTCCGTCTGTGCCTACAAGAGTAGGATTCCTTGCGATTCCTCTGAGAGACAGGAGGCTGGGGTTTTCTCTGTGTATCTGATTACCAGGTTTAACCAGGAAAGAAAAACTGAATGGTCATAAACTGTCCCACGAGAAGACATTCCCAGGCCATGAGGCCGCTGGTCCCCGGAGAAGGAGACAGCCGTCATTGGAAAG
Organism: Bos grunniens; assembly: GCF_055505025.1. Lineage (NCBI taxonomy): Eukaryota > Metazoa > Chordata > Mammalia > Artiodactyla > Bovidae > Bos > Bos grunniens. Next base: position 92,194,065 of record NC_141176.1, on the reverse strand, counting down.
ACACACACCGCTTTGTTCCAGTTCTGACTGCTGTCTGGGACCTGAAACGGTTAGCGCCGTGGAAACCTTCACTTCTTTTCGCATTGCAGGCTGAGTGCACCTTCCCACAGCACAGTGACGCAGGGAGAACAAGCTGAGAGCCTGGGCGGCTTGTCCAGACGCCTGGGCATCTAGTACCATCTAGTACCGCTGACGGAGAGGGCAATGGCACCCCACTCCAGTACTCTTGCCTGGAAAATCCCATGGACGGAGGAGCCTGGTGGGCTGCAGTCCATGGGGTGGCTGAGGGTCAGACACGACTGAGCAACTTCACTTTCACTTTTCCCTTTCATGCACTGGAGAAGGAAATGGCAACCCACTCCAGTGTTCTTGCCTGGAGAATCCCAGGGATGGCGGAGCTTGGTGGGCTGCCGTCTATGGGGTCACACAGAGTCGGACACGACTGAAGTGACTTGGCAGCAGCAGCAGCACCGCTGATGTGACAAAAGGCTGCTTCCCTCGTCCCTGCAACAGGACCCCAGGGTGTAGCCCTGCACTTCCTGTGTCCCTGCTCTGAGGTCCCTGATGTCCCCTGCACTTCCTGTGTCCCTGCTGTGAGGTCCTTGATGTTCCCTGCACTTCCTGTGCCCCGGGAAGCACCCAGCCTGTCATGTGCAGTCAGGCAGGACTAGGCCAGCCTCTGGAGCTGCCCCTACTTTGTGATCGTGGAGAAAGTGAAGCCCAGCCGTCTTTCCACCTCGAGATGTAGAGGGACTCTCCCATACCGCACCCTGTAGGTAGTGCTGGCTTTGACATCTGCTGGGCGTGTGACTTTGAAAAGCTACCCAAGCTCTCCAGGTCTCTGAAACCGCATCTTACAGTGGGGATAATGACAGCGAGTGTTTGCTGGCTCTTGTGAGGATTAAAGGAAATTGAGTAAACTCTGAGAGCAGAGGTTTTGTCTCGTTCACTTAGGTACTTGAGCAGGCCTGGCACATAGTAGGTGGTCAGTAGACATTTGTTGACCGAGAGCATGTTAACCAGCATAGTGTATACATTATAGCCATCGTACCCAGCCTACATTAATAAATGCATAGGTACGCGCCCCCTCACGCGTGCGCAGCCCCGCTGCCGTCAGCGCTCGGTAAACATTAGCTGCTGCTCCTTCCACTATTACTATCATTAGCCACTTTGCCTCACAGGGTTGCTGTGAGCATGTGTAAAACACACGGGCTTCCCTGCTCTGCTGAGCAATATTCCAAGGTCAAGGAGGAAAAGCAGTCCACAAATACAAATTATTACTGTCAATCTCAGCTCCATATTTCAGAATCCCACTTCTGGGCACATTATTTACTCTGTCACGTAGCAGGGCTTTGCTTTTGGTCGGAATGCTGTGAACGGGCGCCTGACCCGAGGAAACGGGCAGATCTCACATGCGGAGGAAGTTGTGGTGGCTCCTGGCTCCCCAGACGCACCGGCTGCGTGCTCAGCGCGTGCCGACGTCTCAGTGCCCAGTTCCTCCAGGTCCAGCGCAGGGGAACCTGCTCAGTACGGTTCCCCAAGTCCTCCTCCAGCCAGGAGGGCGTCCAGAGGCTTGTGCCGCCCCGGAGGAAGGCCTTTGCTGCCTGCTGTCTACCTGCTGGCTTCTTCCAGCGGTCAAGCCCCAGGTCCATGGTCGCCTTCCTGCTCACCCCACTGAGATCATGAGGGCCTGCTCCCGCCTGCGACTCTGGGTGGCGTCCCCAGCTGCCCACTGGATTGCCCTTGCACAATCCTCTTGACCCCCGTCTTGGTCTCTCCTGAGGTTAGACTCTGCAGCATCCTGGGCAGCCCAGTGTCACTGGGCCTAAAGCAGGACAATGAGGTGGGCCTGGGAACGGATGTTTATGGACTGCCTGCGGACTGAACATGAAACAGACCTAACACTGTGCAGAACTTGGGTCAGGCCTGAAGCAATCAGGCTAGGAATCAAATGAGAAGCATCGCCCTCCAGGCGACCCTGACAGCAACCACCCCAGGGCTCTGCTGGCCTGTGCCTGGCACATAAAAAGGACAGTATTTAGATGGCAGATTTGGGTGAACAGCCAAGTTCCCGGCCACCCCCGCAGCTGCTCGAGGCCCATCTTTCTGAGCATGTGCAACCATCCGCGGCCCCTGTCACCCAGGCTGGACGGCTTGGTGGTGGGCCAGTCCCTTCCACTCAGAGGCACAGAGAGGTGAGGCTACCTCCCCAGGCAGATGGTGATAAGCCTTGTACAAATCGCTGTACATTCTGGTGGGGGAAAGCCACATGGGAGAGTCAGGGGTGACAAGAAATATTTGATGGTGCTCCGGGAAGACCCTGGGCTCCCTGGAGCACTGTGCTGATGGTGGGAGCTTACGCGATCCTGACATGTGACGGCAGGCGCACGTGGATAGAAAGTCAAGCCACGAAGTCTTGGCCATAGCTGGTCCAGATCAGAAACAGAGATTTCTAGATGCCCTGGATCTGTTACCATTAGCAGTGTAACCAAGGCCACAACAGGCTCCATAAGGACTACTGAAAACTTACTTTTATTGAATAAGATTTTGACAGGGCCACCTACGACCTCAGGGTCTCAGGGAGTGCCCCTGAGCAGGCTGGCTTGGTAGGAGGCATTCACTGGGTCCCATGTGAGGCTCTCTGTGGTCGTATGAGTTTAATAAGTCATCTCAGGGCTGGAGCGGCAGAGCTGTGCTGAGATGCTGGCATCCATTTACCAGGGTCAGTGTCTCCCAGGGGAGGGAGAGAAGCAAGCCTACACTTGCCTCTTAAGCAAGTCAAGGACAAGTGAGCTTCTCTGTCTCCTGTTGGTCCAGAGGGTCTCAGTGACGATCACCCAGTGAAGTGCCTCCTCTGCACATCTGGGTTCTCAGATTCTAACAACTGAGAACCTGAGTCAGATATGCTTGTGTGTGCTCCGTCCCTCAGTCGTGTCCAACTCTGTGTGACCCCAAGGACCACAGCCTGCCAGGCCCCTCTGTCCATGGGATTCTCCAGGCAAGAATACTGCAGTGGGCTGCCGCTTCCTGCTCCAGGGTGTCTTCCCAACTCAGGGATCAAACCTGCGTCTCCTGCGTCTCCAGTATTGGCAGGTGGGTTCTTTACCACTAGCACCGCCTGGGAAACCCTAGAGCAGATACCGCAGGCCGAATTGCATCCCTGGAAGACAGGTGAAGTCCAGACCCCAGAACAGGGCCTATTTAGAGAGGGGGGGGGGTCTTTGCAGAGGGATCTGTTAGGATGAGGTCACCCTGGAGCTGGGCGGACCCTCATCCAATAGGACTGGTATCCTCATGGAAAGAGACGCAGGGACACAGACACCAGAAGAAGATGGCCCATGTGGACAGAGACAGTGAAGCCTGGGGAGCAGGGGACTCGGGTTACCACCAGGAGCCTCTGGGGAGACCCTCCTGAGCCCCCAGGGAGCAACCAGCCTTGCCCAGACCTGCATCCAGAGCAGGGAGTAAGGGCATTGCTGCTGTTTCTAAGCTGCTCAGTTCGGTGTTGTGCTGCGGAAGCCAGGAAACACTGACCACATGGACAAGGGAAGGCCACCTGGTCGACCCCCGGGCTGCCTCTCCTGAAGCCCCCCACCTGTGCCTTCAGGATGGGGTGTCTGGGTTCAGGGTGCCCTGCTGCCTTGGGCGGAGCAGCTGCGGATTGAAGGCGGCCCTTGCACAGCAGCACGGTGACCCTGTGGAGGGAGAGGACAGAAGCCCTGTCTGTCCCCGGATGGCTCCCCAGATGGGGGCTGGGCGCAGTGGGCAGGATGAGCTCCACTTTCCAAAGGTGCTGTCCGCACAATGTCCCCAGAAATGTCTCAGGACACCAGCTCGTCACCTGCAAGGCCCCCAGTGACACCAGAGTGAGCCTGAGGCTTGGGAGGTGGCCCGTGCTCACGATGCTCGGGGCCCCCGGAAGCCACGAGCTTTCCCTGCTTCTCTGTCCGGCCTAAAGCACAGGCAGGCCTTTCTCTGCCTTTTCCCACACAGCAGCACACCGTGGGCTACGCATGCCTAGGACATTCCTGCCCAGTAGGCAAGCCCTGGGTCGGTGTCCCTCCCTGTGGTGACCTGCACTTGGTCCCCGGGAACCAAGAGTTGGGATGAGGCTGGAGCTGCAGGTCATTTGGGGGCAGAGCTCATGGTTCTGGAGTTAAATCTATAAGGAAAGATAATCCCAGTCCAGTCAAGATTAGCTGGGGAAGAACACCTCAGCATCACTCTCGGGTGTCCAACCGGGCACGGGATCACTCAGCACCCTTGGGTAAAGTCTGGGCGCATTCCCGGGGTAGGGGCGGTTCATGAGTTCCTGGCCTGGCTGGGAAGAATGGTTGGGTCCCATGTGAAGAGTAACAAGGTCAAGACATGATTATTTTCTGGGAAATCAATAAAATTCCCAGTGCACGTCTTATAGCCTTTATAGGCAACTTAATTGCAGGTGGTATGCCAATGCAGGAGACTCAGGAGACGCAGGTTCGATCCCTGAGTCTGAAAGATCCCCTGGAGAAGGGAATGACAACCCCTCCAGTATTCTTGCCTGGAGGATCCCTGGACAGAGGAGCCTGGAGGGCTACAGTCCACGGGGTCGCAGAGTCAGACACGCCTGAGCCCATAGGACACATTTGTTGATTCATCTGGTTCTTGGGTCTTCTAAACTCTAACCATCAGCATTGAAAACCAGTATGACACCCAGACACGAGAGGGTGCCTTGAGAAGGGTTCCCTCCCGAGCTCTGTGTTGCCATTTGCCTCCGCCGCTCTGGAACAGCCGCATGCCTTTGAAAATAGACACTCAACCTGGAAAAGCACCTCTCTGCCACTTATTTGTTCTTATACATATAGGAACACATGCAGTACGCCCGGCCTACGGGAAATCCACTTCATAAACCAGTGATATGTGTGCTGTAACAGAAACGCTACTTTCTAAGCTGTTAGAATAAAGACACGATTCACTACAAAATTCATCTAAATATAACTTCAGATTTCTTTAATGATTCAGAAGATGCTTCAGAACTTGCCACCCCTCAGAGTTATCAATATCCTCATCAATATATTATACTCTACATAAGAATAAAGAAAGGCAATGCCAAAGAATGCTCAAACTACCGCACAACTGCACTCATCTCACATACTAGCAAAGTAATGCTCAAAATTCTCCAGGCCAGGCTTCAGCAGCACTGAACTGTGAACTTCCAGATGTTCAAGCTGGTTTTAGAAAAGGCAGAGGAGCCAGAGATCAAATTGCCAACATCCGCTGGATCATCAAAAAAGCAAAAGAGTTCCACAAAAACATCTACTTCTGCTTTATTGACTATGCCAAAACATTTGACCATGTGGATCACAACAATTTGTGGAAAATTCTTCAAGAGGTGGGAATACCAGACCACCTGATCTGCCTCTTGAGAAATCTGTATGCAGGTCGGGAAGCAACAGTTAGAACTGGACATGGAACAACAGACTGGTTCCAAATAGGAAAAGGAGTACATCAAGGCTGTATATTGTCACCCTGCTTATTTAACTTATATGCAGAGTACATCATGAGAAACACTGGGCTGGATGAAGCACAAGCTGCAGTCAAGATTGCTGGAAGAAATATCAATAACCTCAGATATGCAGATGACACCACCCTTATGGCAGAAAGTGAAGAGGAACTAAAGAGCCTCTTGATGAAAGTGAAAGAGGAGAGTGAAGAAGTTGGCTTAAAGCTCAACATTCAGAAAACGAAGATCATGGCATCTGATCTCATCACTTCATGGCAAATAGATGGGGAAACAGTGGAAACAGTGAGAGACTTTATTTTCTTAGGCTCTAAAATCACTGCAGATGGTGATTGCAGCCATGAAATTAAAAGATGCTTGCTCCTTGGAAGAAAAGCTATGACCAACCTAGACAGCATATTAAAAAGCAGAGACATTACTTTGTCAACAAAGGTCCGTCTAGTCAAGGCTATGGTTTTTCCTGTGGTCATGTATGGATGTGAGAGCTGGACTATAAAGAAAGCTGAGCACTGAAGAATTGATGCTTTTTGAACTGTGGTGTTGGAGAAGACTCTTGAGAGTCCCTTGGACTGCAAGGAGATCCAATCAGTCCATCCTAAAGGAGATCAGTCCTGAGTGTTCATTGGAAGAATTGATGTTGAAGCTTATGTTTGCTGGCCGTCAGCCCCTTCTGCGGGGCCTTGAACACCTCGCTTCGATGGACCATTTGCTGGTCACTGTGCACACATTGCTGCCCCGAGTCGTGGCCAGCCTCTCCCAGGAAGCTGGCTTCCTCGTGGGCCTGACCGCTGCAGTAACCCAGCCAGCGTGTGAGTGCTGGGCCCCTTCCCCACCCTCGTGTGCAATGCGCCACGTTCCCCGGGGCGGCCGTGGGCTGCGGGTTTAGAAATCGATTAGAGCTGAGATGGGGTGAGCTGCGAGAGCACGCTCCACAGCCACCTCTGCAGGGCACAGCTTGCTTGTTCGGCCCGGAGAAGGCCCTGCCTGCAGAATTAATAGGGAGCCCACGACGATGCCTGCGGGGCCCGAGGGCGCCCTGCCTGAGCCTCGGACGCAGCGTCCGGGCCTCCTGTAGGTGATCCAGCAGCGCCCGAGAGGGCAAGACAATTAAACCTCCATAAGTTTGTGCAGCACTTCAAGGAGGAAAGGCACTGTATAAATGCTAAGTGTTGTTATCACAGGGCAGAAGGAAGGACAGAGGCACTGAATGCTAAGAGAGAAGTCCCTGCAGGACAGAGCGCCAGGGCAGAGAGGAATGAGATTATCTCACACTGAAGTTTAAAAAGTTAAAAAAAAAAAAATAGGTGAGAAAGCCAGGCTCAGAAATGAAAGGGAGGCTCCAGGAAGTATTAAGATAAATCATGCAATTTAATGCAAGTTGACGGAGTCGGAGGTCACCAAGAGACAACGGGGACTCTGGAACATGGTTGCGATAATTAATTCCTAAAAAAAATCAATTAATATTTTCTCTCATTGTTCACGAAGGGGGCTGGAACGGGGAGGGCACACATACGTCTCCCCCGGGAGGAGCGAGAATGGTGAGGAAACCAGGATCCTGTCAACCCGGGAGATCCAGAAGCGAGTGCCTGCGGAGGGGCGGGCGCACCCACCCCCGAGGCTGCAGGAAGAGGGCAGGGAGGCTGCAGGCTGCGGCTGCCAGGAGTGACCAGCAAGCACGGGTATATCTTGGGCTTCACAAGGACGATAGGAACAGGGACTTGTTTATCTCCTAGTGGATACAAATGGCTTTGGAGCTTCTGACCCGAAACGATGGTGCACTCAGAGGAACACACGCATGGAGGAACACACGGGAGCCAAGCTTTGGGGCATCTGCTCGTCGGTATTCTTTTTTAAGAATTTTTTTTTTTTACAAGGATCATTTTCTTCATTGCAAGATCAAGTCTTCATTGCATTTGTTACTATATTGATTCTGTTTTATGTTCTGGTTTTTTGGCCAAGAAGCATGTACTACCTTAGCTCCCCGACCAGGAATTGAACCCACACGCCCCACATAGGAAGGAGACGTCTTAAGTACTGGGCCATCAGGAAAGCCCTTCAGTGGGTTCTTGAGGCAGCTTAAGAGCCACCTTAGGGAAAGCTGCTGCTGCTGCTAAGTCGCTTCAGTCGAGTCCGACTCTGTGCGACCCCAGAGACGGCAGCCCACCAGGCTCCCCCGTCCCTGGGATTCTCCAGGCAAGAATACTGGAGTGGGTTGCCATTTCCTTCTCCAATGCGTGAAAGTGAAGTCGCTCAGTTGTGTCCGACTTGTAGTGATCCCATGGACTGCAGACCACCAGGCTTCTCCGTCCATGGGATTTTCCAGGCAAGAGTCCTGGAGAGGGGTGCCACTGCCTTCTCCAGGGAAAGATGACCTAGTGAGAAGCAATGGACAACTGTGATGTTCCTAAGACATCTTGCTCAGTGCCTTATCACACAGCATGCGGCGTCATAAACTTTTTTGTCGGTTTGTTTTGAAGACACGAAAGAGAAGAAAGTAGAAGAGACTGGACTTGGGAGGCCAAGCCCTTGAATCATAAATCGCTCATCTAGAAACTCACGGTGCACTCGAGGTGGATGACGCGGGCAAACACTGGGTCCACCGGAACCAAAACCAGACACGTGGACGCTGAAGGTCTGCAGGGACGGTGGAGCGGGAAAGGCCTGTCCAGCCCGGGGAGAAGACGCTTGGAGCGAGGACAACACGAGCGATGAAATTCGCTGGTGGGGCAAGTGGACGGAAGTAGAGGTGAGGGGTCCGTGTCACTCAAAGGGGTGGTTCCGAGTCGGTATGTGGGGAACACAGACGAGGGAGACAGGAAAGAGACTGAGATGAGAGATACAAATTGTGAAAGGGCAGGTGACCAAAACGGTGACAGGCGCACGGTGGCCTTGAATGGACATGGAGATGGAGACAGAGATCAGAAGTGTCATCAGTGGGTCAAAGACAGCAGATCAGCAGCAGGGGAAAGGGCGCTAAAACACTGGAGGACTCCAGCCGTCTCCGCCGCCGTGGACAGGACCACGCTGGACACCGTGCCCTCGGCTCGGGTCCCTCTGATCTGAGGCGTGTCATGCAAACAGAGGGGTGCAGGCCGAGGCCTGGGCTTGGCAGGGGGGCCCCTGTGCCGAGGAAGGAGGTGGTCGAGAGAGACTCCCGTTGGGAGGGTGACGGACTTTGATTTGTATTTGACTTGCACACAATCGCGCCCCTTTGGGATACCGACCCTTACCAGCTCAGGGTCTGGCCGCTCATGTCGGTGAGGGGACCGCCACGCCTGCCCACTGGTCTCCAGCAACATGGCGTCTGGGTCCCGGTCCTCCCGTGGGAGCAGAGTGGACAGGGGCTCGGACGCCCAGGGAGCGGGAAGCGAGCCTCCTGTGCACGGCTCCTTCAGAGAAGAGCGGGCTGGCCGCCTGGCGTCCTTGACGCATCCCTGCAGCAAAAATCCCAGCGCCATCTCTCTGCCGGCCCGCCAAGAACCTGCAACCCATGACGGTCGATGCCAACCGCACAGCATCCAGAAACTGGTCCCCCCTCAAAGAAAGGGTCCTCCCTGTGCTCACGCAGGTCTAGAGCCCGTCCTGTCAGCCGCAGCTGCTCGACCGTGTGTGTCTCTCACACGCCGTCCTTCTGTTTTTGCCACTTCAGCTTATGTTTGTCAGCTTCGTCCCTTCTCAGCTGTCACTGTCTCTGGCCTCCCAGGCGCCCCTCCCTTCCTCCCATCCTTCCCTCCTTTGCACTTACCTACCTCTATTTCCTTCTTTTAAGATCTGTGTATTGGAAACCGGAGCCCACCATATTCACACTCCCCAATGCAATTAATCACTGACGCAGACGTGCAAACTAATGCATCTGAAGACCCAGTCCCGTGCCTCACAAGGTGGTCAGGGGTGTTTCAGGGGTGGAGGGTTGGGGGTGTTTCAGGGGTTGAGGGTTGGGGGTGTTTCAGGGGTTGAGGGTTGGGGGTGTTTCAGGGGCGAGGGCTTCCCAGGTGGCACAGTGGTGAAGAATCCGCCTGCCAATGCAGGAGCGCTAGACCTGGGCTCGATCCCTCGGTGGGGAACCTGCTCCAGTGTTCTTGCCTGGAGAATCCCAAGGACGGAGGAGCATGGTGGGCTACAGTCCATGGGGTCGCAGAGTCAGACACGACTGAGCCCACACACACGCTCTATGTAGGGGTGAGCCCAATGGTCCCCACCACAGCCCTCTCTGCCCTGACCTCAGAAACACCTGAAACAGGCAGGGCCAGGGGCTGATCTGGTGCTGGATATTTCTGCTCTGCCAGCCCAGCCCCTGGTCAGGCAGTGGCCGAGGCCCCATCACAGTGGGGTGGGGGTGAGAGGTCAGGACCCTTCAGGAGGACCCAGAGCCTGTGCGGCCCCATTGAGAACCCCCAGGACTGGGGAAGGCTCAGCACACCCACGGGACCAAGACCCAGCACGAGAGTCCCGGTTCAGGCCACAGGTGGTCCAGGACCAGGGAGAGTCAGAGGTCAGAGCCGAGCACTGGAGGTCACATGCTTGCAGATTCAGGGCCTGCAGAGCCCAGGCACGAGGGCCTGGATCCCTACCTGTATGGGAAGCTTTCTGCATAGTCGGGGGAGCACGGCTGGAGGGGTGGGGTAGGGCGCTGGGCGGGCGAGCACCCTTCCTCCCCTGGAAGGAGGGGAACCAGGAAGCTGGGCCGGCCTCGGGTAACTAGTGTGGCTGCAGAATGCCGGGCTGGGCCAGGGGTTCATCCACCCCCGCCCCCGCAGGCCCTGCCCAGCTGGCTTGCGGGGCCCTCCCTGCATCTCCACCCTACACGTGCAAGCTGCCCAGGGTCTTCCCCAAGGCCACAGACCAAGGACAACCCAGGCACTCAGCAGCACAGTGAACAGGGGCTGAGAAAGGTAAAACCAGCAGTGACCTTTGTTTGCTGGGCCAGCAAGTCCCACAGCAGAAAAACCGGCTCCCAACTCACTCAGGAAACGCTGACTTGACTGAATGCTTGCTGAACTTTGAAGGGGAGATGCTGGGCTCACTGGAGCCATGTGGCCGGGTTCTGTGCCGCTGCTCACGCTCCGAACCGTGACTCGTTAAGTCTGGGTGTTGAGTGACTCGGTTCTCCTGACGTGGCTCTCCGGCTTCAGACAAGCTGACACATTGGGGGCGGCCACTCCAGTGGGACCCCCACGGGAGAAGCACTGTCCTTCCCGAGGCTGAGCTCAGGGCAACCTCAGAGGGGATGCGGGGTGCCGTGCCGAGCCTCACGCCCGCAGGGCTGCTGGGGAAGGCCCCACACATTGCAGGAACCAGGAGACTTCCAGATGAAGCAGAGCCTTGGGGCTCAAAGACGTCCTCTCCAAGGAGTCGTGCGGGTGCGGGCCGGAGGGACCGGCCACACACACACGTGTCCAGTACTGCTGCCTGCAAGCACGCCAGCGGGCACTGGAGCTCCAGGACGTATCCACCTGCTAGTTGCAAATACGCACCCTTAAGAACATCTGTCCCTCACCGCTGAGGCTCTGGTAACCACCATTTTACTATCATTATGCATTTGGCATTAGAGGCACCAGCTAATGCTTCAATGGTCATCATACTGCAATATGTGAATGCAGCAAGTCACCAGGTAAACTTTAAACCTATACAAGAGTATATGTCAAACATACATCAATAAAAAATCATAAATTTTTAAAAGCAGGGCATGTATATGCCTGCATCAAGTAACACAAACAAAAGACAAAGGAGACGTGCCAAAGAGTTACGGAGAAATTCAGATGTTTCCTCAGGATGGAAGCAAGCACGGGCAGATTTCAGAAGCCCTCCTGTGTGGGGTGAAGGTGGAGAGATGTGGCTCCAGGGCGAGTGACTCTGAGGTCAGGTTGCAGGCGCCAGAACTCAGACGCTCCACGCTGGACCGTGTGTGTGTGTGTGTGTGTGTGCATGCATGCGTGTGTGTGCATGCGTGTGCGTGTGTGCATGTGTGTGCACGTGCATGCGTGTGCGTGTGCATGCGTGCGTGCATGTGCGTGTGTGCATGCACATGTGTTGCGTGTGTGCGTGCATCTGTGTGTGCACGCGTGTGTGCACACGTGTGTGCACACGTGTGTGTGTGTGCGTGTGTGCGTGCACGGGCCCCACCTGCAGAGCTGCTGGAACATGTGTACGGTGTGTGAGGCCACCCAGTGCGGCCGTCACCGCGGGTCTCGGTTGCAGGCCGCCTCGTTCCTCTGCGGCGCCCTCCTGTTTGGTTTCCTGAGAGCCAGAGCGGAAGGCTGCGTGTTTGGTGTAACCAGCACCACTTGGCTTCTGGCTACCAAATATTTGATCGTTTCTATTCCAGCACGAGTTGGGCAACACTCATTCACAGATGCTATTTTGCAGCAGATGATTAAATCTCAAAAGAGACACAGAACAGCCTTTCAATCACAGGGATGCTCGAACATGGAAGCTTCCACTGTCCTATCGCGGGACGCAAAGTGACTTGGGGGCCCCTGAACTAAGAGGCAGAACAGGCAGGGGAGGGCTCGGGTTCTGTAGACTCTGTGGGCAATGGCTTTCAGCTCCAGGGCATGGTCATCAGCTGGCGCTTTCTTTGACTCATCCCCTCCCTCATCCAAGGGTCTGAGGAGCAGGTGCGCAGTGAGGTGTGCCCTCAGGGGACTCACGTTCATCTCACAGTGACCGCACCCCTGCCAACTGTGGTCAAGGTTTGATGAGACCGTATTCACTAAAGGAACAGAGGGAAAGTCTGCTTAGAAGACATGAGAGCACACGCTGTTAGTTTCTGATTTAAAGCAAGAAAAACGTGGCCAGGCCCCGGCCCTGTATTCGTGCAAGTGACTTTCTGAAGTCTCTCCTTCTTGCCCTGTAGGGGCTCAGCCACTCTGGTCACAAGGCCGGGACCCCCGAGGGCTGGGCTTCAGGTTTGCTGTGCTGAGGCCCCATTTGCTGAAGGAACCGTGGCTGCGTTAAAGGGGTTCAGTAGACAGCTGATAGTTTCAATAAACCTGCTGGGCTGCCTGCCACACAGAGCCACGTAAGGAAGAAGCAGGAAATGAGGTGATCTGTCCCGGGTCCTGGGATGCGGAAACCCAGCTAGATGCAATCAGAGCCAGACCACCGTGCGGTTCACTCTGGGTGGGCCCCCCACCGAGGGCGTTGTCTGCAGTGGGACCCAAATCTCTCTCCATTCACCCCTTCCTTCCTTCCCTCCTTCCGTCCACAAGCACACGGAGCCTACGCTCTGTTCCAAGCACTTGGGTCTGCCTGGTGCAGACCCAAGACTTAGTCATTCATGGACACCATACTCTAATCGGAAGGGCTGGAGAATGAGCCGTGGCTTTCCAGGCTGGACACAGAACCAGCATCTGCTAGACTGTTTCAGAGATGGAGGAGCCCCAGGCAGGCGGGTGCAGGGGTGAGACTTTTATCGGGAGGTCAGGGCCAGGCCTCACATTTTGGAAGGTGTTGGAATTTCAGCTTCAGTTCCTTGACTCCCCTTCCTTGCGCATCAGGCGTTAGACCTGTTTGTACCCACAGGCCCCTCTGGGCGAGGCCGGCCTGGTCTCAGGGCTGGAGAGCTGACCACTGTCCTTCCTTCTCCCTCTGGGGAGGAAAGTGGATCTAGACCTGGAGCTTCCTGGGACCCGTGTCAGCCCGTCCGCCGCTGGCCTCGAATGCCCAAGCCCCTGCCCTCCTGATGGGCCGAGTGTCCTCGTCTTCAGCCCCACATGAGAGGCTCCCTAAAACCCCACCTTCTGACATGAGGCACTGGCGGCTGTGGCTTCGGCCTGGAACCCCCCACCGCCCCCACGCCGAGGTCCCAGGCCTCCTGAGTCTGGAGAGAGATGCAGAGCACCCCCGGTCCCTGCCCCGCCATCCGGCCACTCCTCCCAGAGACCCTTCCCGGGCCACAGGGCGGGACTCCTCCATGAGGCTGGCAGGTTTCCAGGGTCGGGCTGTGTGGGCTGATGGGCAGCCCGTGAGGACATGCTCGTTTGGCCATCGGTTCCCCGGTGGGGCTGGCGTCCGCTCTCCTAGGAGGAGACTCTGTTCTGTGGGTTCAGCATCTCCCCACACACATGCCCCTCTGCTCCGGGCAAGCAGGAGCCGCTGTAACCCCGCGGGTGGTGCTTCTGTGTCCGTTCTTTGTCCCCTGAAAGTGGTCCCCTGAGGGCAGGGCCACGCTGAGACCCCAAGATCCCCCGCGGCATATGACGCATGTCTTCCAGGGAGCAGACACCCCCGGGTGCAGAAACGAGGCTTGGCAGCACAAAATGGCTTGGGCACACAGCCAGACACGCCCAGAGGGCGTTTGGGAGCGAAGGGTCATCATGAGCCTGCTGCAGGAGCCACACAGCCCCCAGCTCTCCGGCCTGGCAGCTCTGGGCTCCTCTTACGTAACCTCCGAGAACGGATAAGCCATTACCCACGTGGCTCAGCGTTGTTCCTGCTGGCGAAGAACCCATTAGGTTGCCTTTGAAATCTCTATCCTGTGTCTATCTGCATTCATTAGCATATTTTATGATTTAAATCTAATTATCGGGGTTTTTCCAAGCGATGAAACTGAAAGTGATCCCAGCCGAGCACTTTAACAGAGCCAGAACAAAAGGCAGAAAAACGGACAAATTTGATGAAAAGCTTTCTTCATGCGGATGCGACCAAACTGATGAAAGATCAGAAATTTAAAGACGAAGTGAAGGCAACCACTCCGTCGTTATTGACGGGAAGCTTCCCCGATCTGCCCCTGGATTTCCTGAAACCATCCCAGAGACGCTGGTGGGACCAGAGAGGCAGCATGTTAAACGCAGTCGTTTCTCCCAGAGACAAACCCCACGTCCTGAACGTGGCATCTCCAGGAGAGAGTTGTTACAAGTACACGTCCCTGGGGCGTCTTGGCGAAGGGGTGAGATGTTCTCCGTGACCAGAGGTCAGCTGGCTTGGTGCCAGCCTGATCTGTGCCACCGACTCTAATAGTCAGTGGATTCGTTTCCTAGGGCTGCTCTGAAAACGCCAGCTTTAAGTCACAGAAATGCACTTTTCCACAGCCTGGAGGCCGGAAGTCCAAGGCAGGGGTGTCAGCAGGGTGGGCTCCCCGGGGGCTGTGATGGAGACTCTGCTCCTGGACGCCTCGGGGGGGGCGGCCCTGGACACCCCTCGGCTCACAGGTGACCACCTTCTGCCCGCATCTTCTCGTTGCCTCTGTCTGTGTCTGTCCGACTCTCCCTCTTCCTATGGACACGGGTCATGTTGGCTTAGGGCTGCCCCAAGGCCGCGTCTGCACTCGCTGTCCCCCCAGACCTCCTCCAGGCGCGCTCACGCTCACAAGCCCCGGGAGACTAGAGCTTCAGCACACCAGGGGACACGGATCAAGCCCCAGGGGCCAGGTAAGCGTCCCCGAGCCGGCTCGCATGGCCAGCTCTCACCCTGAAAGTCCACTCAAGGTGGTTTTCACAACCAGACTCAACGCAACTCCTTCTTAGGAAGCTTTGCCCAGAAGGTATGGCTTCCCACAGACGCATGACCTGAGTCACCATCCAGACGGGAAGAGCCACTGGCTGCCCTGGGAGCCCATCCAGGAAAGAAAAGCAACAGCCCCAGGCCCAGAAATCTGGAGGAAACATGATCACTCAATGTCGGGCTCTTCCAGTTAAAAAATCCTCCTATCTTAAAAGCATAAAATATAAATGATCTTAGAGCCCATCACTGATGCTGGGGAAGATTGAGGCGGGGAGGAGAAGGGGATGACAGAGGATAAGATGGTTGGATGGCGTCACTGACTCAATGGACATGGGTTTGAGCAAGCTCTGGGAGGTGGTGAAGGACGGGGAAGCCTGGCGTGCTGTGGCCCAGGGGGTCTCAAAGAATTGGACACAACGTAGCAAGTGAAGAGCAACAATAAAATCATTACAACTGTTACTGTGTGGGCGGCTGAACCACAACAGGCCATCACACCGCCCTCCACAAGCTGGTAAAGACTTTGGCTAAACTCCACCCCGGGAGCGTGGGAGGAGGAAAGGGAGGGCGAGGACAGACACAGAGCCTGCAGGGTTCCGAACACGCGACCTCCAGCAGAGCCTGCAGACTGGGGGACGGGCCGGGGAGTCTCAGCCTTGACCTCCCTCAGCTCTACACTAACAACACTGCTCCTCCAGCAGCTCCCGCCCGCCAGCGGCGCCCACGTGCTGGTTCCTGGTCTGCACTGTCAGACAGCAGCTAAAACACCCCCAGCCCTGTGCCATGGAATCAGAAACCATGGATAGGAAAATACCTTGTAGGTGATGAAGAAATCTGAAATACAGCTCTGCAGAGAGGCGGTCCTTTTCCCAGGAGAGAGCTAAGCTATGAATGTAAATGAGTGCACAGGCTGTGGAAAAGGCATAACCGTGTGGACCGAGCGCTGACCAATGGCTAAAAACCCCTTCACGTCCCGGGAGAGGCCCTGCACCTAAGACTCTGAAAGCCTCTGGTCAGTGATGTCTCTGGGCGAAGGCTTCTGGACCGACACTGCCCTGCTGGCCTGGTGGACGCCTCTAGAATCTCCTTTACTTGCTGTCTGGGGACATGGCCTGAGCCCCTTAAGTGTCCATGGGACAACAAGCCCTGAGTAGGGTTGGGGGGGCTGTCCACCTGCCCCAGGCCCCTCCACAAGGCCACAGGTGCCCACCTGGTTCTCTGGTTACTTCATCCCCCCAGCATCCTGCCCACATCTGCCAGTCAGCCTGGCTCACGCTGCTCTCTCCTTGCAGCCTCCAGGACACCCGGGGCCCCATGGCGCTCCTGCAGGGACTCCACCACTCCGCCCGCCCAGCCCTGGTTTTCGGTGGCCCTGCATGCAGATGAGCCTGCTCTCCCCTGGAGGACAGGGCCGTGCGTGTCCCCTGCCCCCTGCCGCCACCCCAGCCCCGGCACCGCATCTGGCTCCTGGCTGACCTCCCCGACCCCCCGCCACGCACATGCACAGGCGGGACCCCTGGGCACCCAGGCCCAAGCTGGGCACCAGCTGCGGTCCCCTGGACCAGCATGCCCTCCTGGAGGCTGAGACGCCGCTCAGAACCAGCCCGGCCCGAGGTCTGGAGGCCGGGCCTCCTCCAGCGCCTGGAAGGAGGGAGTCACTCTTCTGCTCCTGTTTTGTTCCCAGAAGAACAGAACTCCTGGTGATCAAGTCAGGAAGGGCACTCCCCCCACCCCCGGCTTCTGTTTTTAGCCCGCGCCTGCCAGGATCTGAGATTCCATGGTGATGGGAGTCATAGAAATAGAGACGGAAGATCAATTGCCTAAAAGGTTCTGCATTCTGTGCTCCCTGCATAAGCGGCCGCGAGCTGGAGGCTGCATACTTACTACCCCCTAATTCACCCTCTGCTTTCTCAGATGTTCCTGCAAACAGAGAGCTTACAGGGACCGCAGCATTTTACCTACCTGAGCATCGATGGAGGCAGCGGCAGCTCGCAGGACCCCGGGGCAAAGGAAGAGGCAGGGGGTGATTACGCCCATCCGTCACCTCCTGAAAAGCCCCAGGAACTCCCAGCCCCAAGACTCAAGGGCGGTCTAAAGCAGACAGTGGCGTCTACAGACACAGGGTCACCCTACCACCCACAAGGTCAAGGGCAGAGAACTAAGCCCAGCTCTTTACACATAACCCACTTTAATCACACAGTTCTGCTGTGTTTTACCTTGAAAACTGGACTTCCAAGATTCAAAGCCTAAGGAAGAAAGGTGTGAAGTTAAGTGAAAGCCGCTCAGTCACGTCTGGCTCCTTGTGCCCCCATGGCCTATACAGTCCATGGGATTCTCCAGGCCGAAATAGAGTGGGTGGCCTTTCCCTGCTCCAGGGGATCTTCCCAACCCAGGGATTGAAGCCAGGTCTCCCGCATTGCGGGTGGATTCTTTACCAGCCGAGCCACAAGGGAAGAAAGATGTAATAAACACTATAAATGTGAGAACTGCTCATGACACTGATGTGGCTGTTTTGAGAGGCAATGGCTTTGCGGGACCCCTTTCAGGAGCTCACAGTAAACCCACATGGTGGGTAATACTAGCATCTTTCCACAGATGGAGGCCTTCTCAGGTGGCCCAGCCCTAAAGAACCCACCTGCGATGCAGGAGACATAGAAGCGGGTTTGGTCCTATGTTGGGAAGATCTCCTGGAGAAGGGAACGGCTACCCACTCTTTCAATCTTGACTGGAGAGGACCACGGACAGAGGAGCCTTGCGGGCTACAGTCCAGGGGTCTCAGAAAGTCAGACATGACTCAGCACACACACACCACAGATGGAGACATCAGAGGACATGAGGAGGAAGGAGACTGAAGGGTTTTCTAATTTTCAGAAGCAACAGAAGCAGAGCCGTACCCATGTCTGCCCAGCACCTTCCACCCCAAGGCTAGTCCCAAGTCCCAAAGCCTCTGCTCCAGCGAGAGTTTGAGTCCCACGGAAGGGGGGCAAGGTGCCCTGAGCTGCGAAGATGTCCCTGGAGCTGGTCAGATGCAGGACAGTGGGACTTTGCCCCGCCAGGACCCAGGTCTCCCCTGGGGGTTCTCCCATGGTGTGTCTCCCCCTGGATAGTGGGTCTCCCCCTAGAGTGTGGGGCTCCCCCTAGATAGGCCTCACCCTGGTGGGTCTCCCCCTGGAGGGTGGGTGTTCCCCTAGATAGGTCTCACCCTGGTAGGTCTCCCCTGGATGGGTCTCCCTCTGGAGGGTGGGTCTCACCCTGGTGGGTCTCCCCGGACGGGTCTCCCCCGGTGGGTCTCAGTGGCTACCCAGCTGAGAACGGGACAAGCTCACATGCAGACCTTAGGAGCCCAGTCTGGAAAGGACTTTCTCTGGGATTTGAAGGGGCTCCCGCCTCCCATGCTCAAACTCCAGCACTGATGCAGGAAGGGAAGGAAACGCAGGGAGCAAAATGTTCTCCTTGTGTGACTTGTCATGTAGACCTTTCTTTCGGAACAAACAATTCCAGTGGGCACAGCGGACGCCGTCTCGCATGACAAGCACAGCGGTGTGGGGACAGAGGCCCTGGGTTTTCCGCGGTTACAGGCGCCCAGCAGGTCGGGCCACCAGGCCACTCGTGGGAGGCACTTTGTGGTACGGCCACACCTGATTATTGCATTTGTGAGCACAATCAAATGCCGTACTTGGACACAACCCACTTCTACCTTCTTTGAAAAACCCGTGAATAGAAATACCAACGCGGTCAACTATCACCCAGGGAGCAGCCCTGCTTTGCGGATCGGCAGTGCAGCTGCTTCAGTCGTCCGGCAACGTGACAGACAACAGTGACAAATTAAACAGCTCGACCAGGGGCTGTATATCATAATAGCATCTAAGTTAATCTTTACATCAATACCACTCCTCTGGGTTTCCTGCCAGTACTCAGCACCATCCGACTGGCCCGGGTGAGTCATGGGCAAACACCAGCACCACACTCAGGAGCCCCCGGATGGACGGGACCCTGGTCAGTCTTCCCTGTCGGTCCAGGCTTCATCTCACTCCCCCCATCCCTTAGAAACAAGCATCGTTTTCTGGAAAGTCATTCCGTGTCCGTGACCTATTTGATACCTGGAATTCTTGTGCACACTGGCTCTGTCATGATGTCATGTATTTGGAGACCAAAGACAAGGATTTGAGCTTGACTTGTTTAGGAGAACGACCCCCTAAGCTCCAGTTTCCTCATCCAGAGGAATCTGTCTCAAATGACACGTATGGGAATCTTCTAAGCAAACTGACAGACGGATCAGAGGGAACAGGCATCAGTGGAGCAACAAATAAAATGACAAGATGACTTGATAAACCCCTGTTCCATGTGTAAGTCAGTTCTTGCCCCAGATGAACGTGTTTTGCTCAGTGACCAGATAATAAAATAATGTAAACAGACGTTGGGCTTCCCAGGTAGCTCAGTGGGTAAAGAGCCTGCCTGCAGTGCAGGAGATGCAGGAGAGGCGGGTTCAATCCCTGGGTCGGGAGGATCCCCCAGAGGGGGAAATGGCAACCCACTCCAGCGCTCTTGCCTAGAGAAGCCCATGGACAGAGGAGCTTGGCGAGCTACAGTCCACGTGGTGGCAAAGAGTCAAACTTGCCTGAAGTGACTGAACACGTGTGCACACACATACACACATTAACTCTGAAAATGGAAAGCCGGAATTTGCCAGAAACCTGAGTTGCTAAGATCTATACATTAGAGGTGTATTTGTGACACCTCGTATCGGAGGAGGCTTCCCAACTGGAGACTGACCGTGTCCTAACACTGACCTCTGAGCTGTCCTGCAGATGAGGGGACTTTGGGAATGGAAGACCAAGTTGTCCACCCAGCAAAGTCTGCAAGTGTTCTGGGTTACTGAAAAGAAAACACTGTAGCTCCATTTTAATGACTGTGCGACATAGGCCTTTATCCCATTGCTTTTAAACTCCATGGAGTCTTTCCAGAAAACCATGCTTGTTTCTAAGGTATGGGCAACAGGCGCCTGTGGAAATGCTTAGGGCTCATGGAGGAGGGTTCAGAGAGGACTGAACAGTCGGAAAACGATGCCTGGATGGAGTCAGAGAGGAAATGGGATGCCACGCCTGGGGAGGAGGCGGCCGGGAGGTGATTCTTGGTCTTCACATCTCATCTGTGCTCTGTACTGGAGAATGGTTGCCTGGAGGCCTCCCCAGTCCGCAGGGTCGGAGTAGGGCCTCAGATGATGCTCGGGATGAACCAGCCCCTCCCCAGGACCGTGAGGCGTGAGGACGTGACCTCATTCGCTGATTACCGTCCGCTTCTGGGCCCCATGGTGCCCAAGTCAGGGCGTTGTCACGTGGGCGCTCTGAATTTCTTCTGGTCGGAGTGACTGTTTGAGGTTATCTATGAAGAGTAGTCTCATGTCAGTGAAATGCTTAAAATTGAAATGGAATATGAAGAGATCTTTTTCATAAGAAGATAGATTGTCATCCACCTCGGGTAATTTAAGTGAGACAGTATCTGCAGGCAAGGGCAAGATGGTGACCTCTGCAGGCGGGGACGAGGTGGTGACCTCCTGATTCCCTTCCAACCCAAGATTCCATCATCATTTATATACTTTCCAAACCAAAAGCAATATTCCACGTCTGAGACAACTCTTAGAATATCTTAGCACAAAATCTGAGCAAAATGCCCTCAGAATCCTCTTTATCCTATGTCTTCCTTTTTTTATTTTTAACAACTGAGGAATTACAGTCACCCCAGAGAAAGGCCTGCAAGGCAGGAGATGACATCTTGGTGGACACAGTGTTCCTGACACCCAGCATCAGCTCTCCTGACATGTCGCTTTTTTGTTGTAGCAAAAGATATGTAATATAAAAGACAGCGTCACAACCATTCCTAAGGGCACAGCTCAGAGGCAGTGAGCACATTAACTGCTGTGCAGCCACCGCTGTCACCTCCAGGACCTTTCCATCTTCCCACACTGAAGGTCTGCCCCATCAAACACTCCCTACCCCTGGTCACCACGACCCTACTTTCTGTCTCCATGACTTCGACTGTTCCGGGTGTTTCCCATCAGTGGAATCACATGATGTTCATCTTTCTGTGCCTGGCTTGTCTCTCTGAGCATCATATCTCCAAGGATCATCCATGTGTTAGCATGTGTTAGAATTTCATTCCTTTGCACGGCTGAATACTGTTCCACTGTCTCCACCTCGTTTATTTGTTCCTCTATTCATGGACATTTGGATTTTTTCCCATCTTTTGGCCTCTGTGAACAATGCCCCCAGGGACACTGGTGTATCACATTTGTTTGCATCTGTAATTTATTCTGGGTACAGGCACACGTTGGAGATAATTTGGGTTCAGTTCCAGATGACTAAATAAACCAAATACCACTGGAAAACAAGTTACATGAGTATTTTTTGTTTGTTTTCCCCTGAAAACAAAAGTGATGTTTATACTGCACCATCGTCTATTAAGTGTACAACAGCATTATGTCTAAAAAAGCAGTGCCCACACCTTAATTTAAAATACTTTATCGCTAAAGAATGCTAACCATCACTGACAATGCAGGGTTGCCACAAACCTTCGATTTGTAAAAACACAGTGTGTGCAAAGGGGAATCAAAGGAAGCCAACAGAACACTGTCTTCTGATAATTAACCCCTTATCCGGTATATGATCTGCAAGCCTTTTCTCCCGTCCTGTGGGCCGCCTTTTCACTCTGTGAAAGTGAGTCCTTTGATGCACACAAGCTTTTCATTTTGATGAAGGCTAGCATATGTGTTTTCCCTTTGTTGACTGCAAATAATGATATTTTACGAGTAGGATGTGGCTGAGTCTCCTGCGGGGTTCCCTGAGTGGTTTCAAGTGATGGGCAGTAGAGAATCGTGAGAGAGACAGGGTGAGCGCTCTGCCAGCCAGAGGCCCGCCTGCTCCCTTGCTGGTCCAGCAGGCCCCACAGAGTGTCCATGCAGAGGGCCGTGGCGGGCGCGGGGTGCCGGCGGGCACTGGAGCCGTGCCCCTGTGCTGTGCCTGCTCCCCTGCTGCGATCCGCAGACCCTCCAGCAGCGGGCATCCCCGTGAGTGTGCGTTCAGAACCCTTCCCCTCTCCTGCCCGCTTGCCATCCTGGGCCAGGGGCTGCCCTAACCGCCCAGCTCACAGGGCTGAACCCCAGAGGGTCTTTCTGTGAATGCATTCAGCAAACAAACTGCAAGGCGCCGTTGTTACGTCAGGGTTTCGACCAGTGGAGGAAAGAGCCCAGGAGAGCAACCCCAGAAAGGATTCCTTCCCAAACCTTCCCCCACAGGGACTGTGTCCTCCTCGCCCCGTATCTCCAACCTGGAGGATTTCTGAGCTGATGGAGGAAAGGGGCTTGCAGTGTTGATTTCAGAATGTGCCACCTGTCCATTTGGTCATTATCAGCTTTTCCCATGCATTTAGTGTAAAACCCAGGGAAAATGCCACGTTCTGTAAAGCAGGGCATATTCTGTGCTTGCCCCTCTGAGAACAACAGAAGTAAACCAGTAACGAAAAGTGGTAGGAGAACCCCTTTCACTGGGACCACCCAGGGCTTCCCAGTGGCTCAGTGGCAGAGAATCTGCCTGTCAACGCAGGAGACCTGGGTTTGATGCCTGGGTCAGGAAGATCCTCTGGAGAAGGAAATGGCAACCCTCTTCAGTACTCTTGCCTGGGGAATCCCATGGACAGAGGAGCCTGGCAGGCTCAAGTCCATGGGGTCACATAGAGTCGGACACGACTGAGTGACTCAGGATGCACGCGTGGGGCCATCCTATCAAAGCCAGATAAATTCACCCCACGTGCGCCAGGAGGAAACAGATGCAGACACAGCAGACGCACAACAGCAGGAGACGAGGAAGCTGGCATCGGCACATGCTGGGCACAGGGGCCAGTGTCCTTTGGGGACAAGAGAACAGGGCTTTCCCGAGCCTGCATGTTAGACGGAACTAACTGACCATCAACCCGCACGGAAACCTAATGAAAACACAACGGCAAGAGGGCCCTAGGCCGGGGGACCGCGGACATAGGTCAGCCGTGAGTACAGTCACAGCGGGGGCGGGGACTCTGGCCCCACGAGGGTATGCCACGGGGGCCGGGGGGCCACGGGGAGGTGCTGTCCAGCGCACACAGCCTGTGAGAAACTAGAGGAGCAGGACCGTCTCACAGAGGCACCGTCCCCTTCTCCGGATGACCAGCACACGGCGCCCCTTCCCGGTGAAGACACCTTCTCGCCAGAGGGCTGGGATGCCTCGGCACCCGTCGACACCTCACCCTGCCCTGGTACCTTCACCCACCACCTCTGCTGAGGCCGGGCCACCTCATTTAGACCCTTGGCACAGCTCCTCAGGCTCACGCGCCGGTGGTGCGGGTCCCATCGGTCATACGTTCCTGGAAGGGATCACGTCCAGAGCTCCCTCGAGGGCGCTCACCCCGACCGCGGGCCTCAGCGCTCACGGGGGCTCAGCGGGGGCCGGTGGGAGAGTAAGTGAAGGTCGAGGGGGTCAGCGCGCGCGGCGTCCACCCCACACTGTGGTCGGGGTCTCTGAGCCCTTGGGGGAGGACGTCATGCTCACGGCCATGAAGCCAAGTAAAGAACAAATGGCTCCGGAAAAGTTCAAGGGCGGTTACTTGTGAATGGAAGTCAGTTTTCTCTAGATCATTCTATCGCAGAGGACAAGAGGACAGCGTGATCTATTTCCTCGTTTTAGTGAATATCCAGAAATACTGCACTTAGAGGGAGCCAGACAGTCAGTGAGTCTCACACACTCACACACACACACACACACACAGCTTTCTGGTTGCTGAGGGTCACAAGGGCAGCTGCAGGGGATGCACAGTGTGGGGTCTTGTGGGGCATCACTGTCAGGGTGCGGACGGTCTTTAAACTTAGCTCAAGGTGGGAAATGTTGCCTGGTCCTCCTGGAAAGATGTACCTGGAAAGTCCCCAGCCCTGGCCTGGAAGGAGAGTCAGAGCCAGGCTCCTACGAGGACGCTTGGCTCCCTTTGCCAGGGGCACCACCCTTGGACGTGTCTCCAGGCCGTGCCTGGGCTCTGACAAAGGTCAGGCTGACTAGCAAGGTCTCAGGTAGTGTCCTGGCTCCTGGGCAGTGGATGTGGTAGGGGCGGGGCAGGAGCAGAGGGAGGGGCTGCCAGCTGTCCTTCTCCTCCGACACACGGGGGCCACTGGGAGCTGCTGGGTTGGCCACGCAGAAGGTGTCCACCCAGAGACGGTGCTGCGCTGCGCAAGAGTTGGAAGGACTGGGAAGTTCTGCTGGGGGCTGACCCCACCTGCCTCTTCACCTCCTCTGCCCTCTTCCAACCCCAGCAGGTCACTGATTTCTCAGCTGATGAATGCTGAGTGTCCACTGGCCTGTCCTCAAAGAACTTCAGGAAAACCTTCAGGATACCATCAAGAAAAAAAATCACACAAAACTAATTTGAACCTCAGGGGCTTCCCTGTTAGCTCAGTGGTAAAGAAGCCACCTGCCAATGCATAAGACGCAGGAGACAGGGAGCTTTGATCCTTGGTCAGAAAGATCCCCTGAAGAAGTATATGGAAACCCACTCCAGTACTGTTGCCTAGGAAACCTCATGGACACAGGAGCCTGGTGGGCTACAGTCCACGGGGGTTGCAAAGAGCTGGACACGACTGAGCGACTGAGCAAGTGATCACAAGCACAGATTTGGATCTAACAACCTGTGCTGGGAATTTTGGAAAATTGAGAGGATAAAAAGTTCTAGAAACTCTAGAATCTAGCTTTGTATATGTTATTTCATTCTTCTAGTACCTGGATGCTTGGAGTATGTTCAGCCCCTTTTGGGGCTGCTGAGAGAAGCAGGGTGGCCCTCTCGATCTGATCCCTTTGCAATCTGAAGACCCTCAGGGAACTGGGTGTGAGCACGCATCTGAGAAGCACCGCTCCAGGACTGGCACGAGGTGTGACACGTTTCGCCAGAGTCCACGAGGCCAGGACGACAGTCTGAGGAAACACAAGATGTTCCTGTTCCTCACCTGGTGCCCACAGAGGAGAAAACAAGAGACGCCTGGAAACAAAGGCCTCTTGGCCTCTGGAATGTCTGCGCGCTTAGAGACGACTGTAGGTTGGAACAGAGAGAGAGAGCACTTGGAGTGGCATCGTCTGAAATATGAAGACGCCTAATGGAGTACATTCCTTTCAGAGATGAGAGCTAGTTCAAGCCGTTCCAACAAACATCACTATTTCTGGGGGCAATAATGAAATTAAAGCTGTTGGCTCTTCAGGGAGGAATGAGAGGATGAAATGCCAAAACATGATGCTTTTGTGAGGGGGCAGAGGTCAATGCCAGACAGCAGCCGTGTGAAAGGAACGGAGCACTGTAATGGGAGACTGGGCTGGGAAGTAGGACAGGAAAGAACAAACATGTGCCCCCAGACTGGAAGACTATCTGAGACTGACTCTATTTCTGTTTCCAGAGAACCCAATAATACCAGGTTCCAATCAGCAGTCCCTTTGGCCGGCTTAAGTAAGTACTAGCAGCCAAATAGAGAAATCAAGACCGTTTTTCATCTCGTCGGAGTCATTTTTGAGGCACGTTTTTGGGAAGAATGACAAGGAGGCTGCTGGTGCTTCTGTTCCGTGGACGGAAAAAAACAAACAACAGCCATCGCTTCAGAAGAGGGTTCCTTACGTGGTGACCAGCACAGATTACAAACAACAGATTCTTGCAGGATTCGACTGCAGGTTCCCAGCTTGGGCTTCACCTTGGATCCACCTGTTGAGCTTTCCAAAACCCTGAAGCCTGAGTCTCACGCCTATAAATCCGGATGAAACCGATCTGCAGCCAAGGTTCCCAGCCACTGGAATGTGGACATCCCCAAATTCAGTGTGCCTGGACCCACCTGCAGGTGCTATTCAAAGGAAGATCCTGGAAATTTGGGTTTCTAACCCCACGTCTGTAGAGCTGGAGGAAACATCTCCCCTTCCCTGAAAATGAGTCAGGCTAACTTCAAAGTCACCTCTTTGCATGAACCTGCCAGGAAGCTGATGTATCAGAGCAAGCCACTGTCCCAAGGCTGAAGGAGACCCAGCACTCAGGGAGAGAAGAGATGCCTGTATGGGGCCACCTTGGGGAGACAGAACAAGACGCAGTCAGGAGGAATTCAGCCAGGAGGGCCAAGGGGCCGGTGGAGGTCAGCGTGAGCTGGGGCTGCAGGCGTCAGGGAGGCCACACCACCTCACAGGTTCTTTCTCTCCTCAGTCAACCAGACACGAGTGGAAAAGGTTAGAGAGAGCCCCAGAATTAGCCCTTCTAGTGAAGACCCAGGGAAGAAAGTGGCAGGCACCAGGGAGCAAGGGCCAGAAGCCCACCCGAGTCTCCCCTCCATGTCCATCGCAGACACAGTAATACTGGTTAAGCAGTCTCAAGGGTGAATGACAGACACCAAACCACATGTCCGATGAGCACAGAAACACTAAACAGGATGAACGTGGAGCAGAACAAAGACAGTCACTTAGGACATCGTGCTAAACCACTGAAGCAGGAGACAGACGTCCCAAGGGAGTCGGGGGGTGGGGTTTTGTGCACAGGAAGCAAGGAAGCCAGGAGACGATGGGGTCACACCTCAAAACTGCAGAAGGAGGAAAAACGGCCAACCCTGAACTCTACACCCAAAGAGAACATATTTCAAAATGAAAGGAGATGTAAGACATTCTCAGGAAAGAACTAAAACTGATGGAACTCAGTGTCAGCAGACGTGTTCCAACAGCGAAAACCATAAAGCAGGATCAGACAAAACTCGGATCTGCGCAAAGAAGTGGAAAAGCTCTGGAGCAAAATGCACGAAGGCAAACTGAAATGGATCAACTCAGTGGACATGAGCTTGAGCAAACTGCGAGAGATGGTGAAGGACAGGGAAGCCTGGTGTGCTGCGGTCCATGGGGTCTCAAAGAGTCAGACACGACTTGGTGACTGAGCAACAGCAACCAAAAAATTCATTTTTAACGTCCTCTGAAATGTAAACTTCGGAGTCTGGAGTGAAGGCGGGAGAGGTGCCTCCAGCTGGTCAAATCTGACCCGCTCCTGTTTTTGTTTTTCTAGAAAGCAGCTAAACCCATTCATCTGCACATCATCCTGGCAGGCTTTCGTGCTGTGGTTGGAGAACTGAGCAGTTTCAGTAGATATGATGGAGCTGGCAAAGCCTAAAACACTTACTATCTGGGCCTTTAAAGAAAACCTTTGCTGAGCCCAGGTGTAAGAGAAACTAGGAGCATTGTACCTTGTGTGTAGTACCTGTGAAAGTGGAGCTTATGACAAAAAGCGCATAGGAAGAGAGACAGCAATTGGCGATCTACTGTTGTAAGGGCCTTACGTGCCACAAAAATGGGCATAAAATTATTTTAGCATAGACTCAATCCTTAAACACATATTTGATATTTATATACATATTTTAGACTGTGGGGCAACTAGTAAAATTTTTCTCAGGAGATATAAACTATTGGGGTCTTCCCTGGTGGCTCAGCTGGTAAAGAATCTGCCTGCAATGCAGGAGACCCCAGTTCAATTTCTAGGTCGGGAAGATCCCCTGGAGAAGGGATAGGCTACCCACTCCAGTGTGCTTTGGCTTCCCTCGTGGCTCAGATGGTAAAGAATCCGTCTGCAATGTGGGAGACCTGGGTTCCATCCCTGCGTTGGGAAGATCCCCTGGAGAAGGGAGCGGCCCCCCACTCCAGTCTCCTGGCCTGAGAATCCCATGGACTGTACAGTCCATGGTGTCGCAGAGAGTCGGACATGACTGAGCGACTTTCACTTTCACTTTATAAACTATTGGTCAAGACAGGAGATTAAATGGACTCATACAAAATGCCCAAATAACCCAAGAGAATGAAGGAAAGGAAGAAAAAGAAGGACATACAGATATAAAAACGTAGAAAGCAGTGAATAGAACCCAGTGGCATGCAAGCACAATAATACCACACAGCTGCTCAGGGTCCATCCCAGGAATTCAAGGATAGTGCAACATTCAAAAGTGAGCTCACACAGTTTCCCGTATTAAGGCACTAAAACTGAAAAATCATGATTGTCTTTCAGTTCAGTTCAGTCGCTCAGTCGTGCCTGACTCTCTGTGACCCCATGGACTGCAGCACGCCAGGCCTCCCTGTCCATCACCATCTCCCGGAGTTCACTCAAACTCACATCCACTGAGTCGGTGATGCCATCCAGCCATCTCATCCTGTCGTCCCCTTCTCCTCCTGCCCCCGATCCCTCCCAGCATCAGAGTCTTTTCCAATGAGTCAACTCTTCGCATGAGGTGGCCAAAGTACTGGTGTTTCAGCTTAGCATCATTCCTTCCAAAGAATACCCAGGGCTGATCTCCTTCAGAATGGACTGGTTGGATCTCCTTGCAGTCCAAGGGACTCTCAAGAGTCTTCTCCAACACCACAGTTCAAAAGCATCAATTCTTCGGCGCTCAGCTTTCTTCACAATCCAACTCTCACATCCATACATGACCACAGGAAAAACCATAGCCTTGACTAGACGGACCTTTATTGGCAAAGTAATGTCTCTGCTTTTGAATATACTATCTAGGTTGGTCATAACTTTCCTTCCAAGGAGTAAGCGTCTTTTAATTTCATGGCTGCAGTCACCATCTGCAGTGATTTTGGAGCCCAGAAAAATAAAGTCTGACACTGTTTGCACTG
This sequence comes from Bos grunniens, assembly GCF_055505025.1. Taxonomy (NCBI): domain Eukaryota; kingdom Metazoa; phylum Chordata; class Mammalia; order Artiodactyla; family Bovidae; genus Bos; species Bos grunniens. The sequence continues at coordinate 92,165,442 of NC_141176.1, read as the reverse complement.
TTTCCCCATCTATTTCCCATGAAGTGATGGGACCAGATGCCATGATCTTCGTTTTCTGAATGTTGAGCTTTCAGCCAACTTTTTCACTCTCCACTTTCACTTTCATCAAGAGGCTCTTTAGTTCCTCTAAACTTTCTGCCATAAGGGTGGTGTCATCTGCATATCAGAGGTTATTGATATTTCTCCTGGCAAACTTTATTCCAGCTTGTGCTTCATCCAGCCCAGCGTTTCTCATGATGTACTCTGCATAGAAGTTAAATAAGCAGGGTGACAATATACAGCCTTGACATACTCCTTTTCCTACTTGGAACCAGTTTGTTGTTCGATGTCCAGTTCTAACTGTTGCTTCCTGACCTGCATATAAGTTTCTCAAGAGGCAGGTCAGGTGGTCTGGTATTCCCATCTCTTTCAGAATTTTCCAGTTTATTGTGATCCATACAGTCAAAGGATTTGGCACAGTCAATAAAGCAGAAATAGATGTTTTCTGGAACTCTCCTGCTTTTTCGATGATCCTCGTCTTAATAGATGCCAACAAAGCATCTCCACAAAAACTCCTAAAATTAGTAAGTGAATAGAGCAAGGTCCCAGGATGCAGTGCATTCCCGTATACCAGCTGAGGAGTACGGACCCTGGCCCAAAACCTACGTGTAATCTCTGTGTGATCTTGCAGGCCCGACCACAGAAATCACAAAGATGCTACTGGGCAGACTTCGCAGGGGCCGTGCCCTCTACCCCACACCTGGGACACAGCCAGGACACCGCCTCTAAGGGGAGTTGCACCAAGGCCTCAGGCCCCTGTGTGTCCACGCTCCCAGGATGGACATCCCTGTTTGGGGGCCTGTCTATCTGGGGCCTTCCTCAGGTGCTGCTGTTGAGATCTCCTTGCTGGGAGGACGGGAGACTCTCTAAGACACTTTGCTCTGACTCAGTACCCAGTGCTTTAAAATTCCTAGGCCTTCCCCCTCTGCCTCCTCATGCGAAGAGTTGATTCATTGGTAAAGACCCTGATGCTGGGAGGGATTGGGGGCAGGAGGAGAAGGGGACGACAGAGGATGAGATGGCTGGATGGCATCACTGACTCGATGGACGTGAGTCTCAGTGAACTCCGGGAGTTGGTGATGGACAGGGAGGCCTGGCGTGCTGCAATTCATGGGGTCGCAAAGAGTCAGACACGACTGAGCGACTGATCTGATCTGATGGTGCAATTACATTTAACTTCATAAGAAATTCCCACTGTTTTTAGAAAGTGTCTGGACGTGTTCCCACCAGTAATAAACAAGAGGATCTGTTTCTCTGCATCTTTGCCAATATTTGGTATTGCTCCTTTTAAAAATGTTATTCATTTGTTTTTAATCTTAACCATTCTACTTGGTGTGTGATGACTGGTATCTTGTCATGGTTTGAATTTTCATTTTCTTAATGGCTCATGACGTTGAGCACCTTTTCATAAGCCAAAGCCTATGGGCCATCAATATATCTTCTTCAATATATCTCTGATCAGATATTCTGTCACTTTTTTATTGGGTTGTTCCTTTTTGTTGTTTAGTTTTAAATGTTCTTTATATAGTCTAGATAGAAGTTTTTTTTGGTCAGATATTGATTTACAAGTATTTTCTACCAGGTCTGTGGCCTTTCATCCTTCTAACAGTACTTTTCACAGAAGACAAGTTTTTACTTTGATAAAGTAAAATTTATCAAAATTTTTGAACCATGCATTTGGTGTCACATCTAGAATCACACTCAATGGATATGAGTCTGAGCAAATACCAGAGGATGGTGAAATACAAGCAAGCCTGACACGCTGCAGTCCATGGAGTCGGAGTCAGACATGACTGAGCAACTCAACAAGTTGAATCACATCACCAAACCCAGGGTCAAACAGGTTTTCTTTTTCATAAAAGTTTTATAACTTTGTATTTTATATTTAAGCATATCAGCTGCGTTGAGTTCAATTTTTGGATAAAGGGTGAAGTATGTGTCAAGGCTTATTTATTTATTCATTTATTTACTTAGGTCTCGGAGAAGGCAATGGCACCCCACTCCAGTACTCTTGCCTGGAAAATCCCATGGACGGAGGAGCCTGGTAGGCTACAGTCTATGGGGTCACAAAGAGTCGGACACGACTGAGTGACTTCACTTTCACTTTTCACTTTCATGCATTGGAGAAGGAAATGGCAACCCACTCCAGTGTTCTTGCCTGGAGAATCCCAGGGACGGGGGAGCCTGGTGGGCTTCCGTCTGTGGGGTCGCACAGAGTCGGACACGACTGAAGTGACTTAGCAGCAGCATATGATATTTCTAGTTTTTTAAAAAATCCTTTCTCCATTGAATTGATGTTGCTGTTTTGCCCCAAATCAGTTGACCCTATTTTTGTGGGTCGATTTCTGAACTTTATCCTGGCCTGTTGATCTCTGTCTGCATTCTTTTTCACCACTATCAGGATTACATACATGAGTTTGAGTAACATAAGGGCTTCCAGTCAGCACAGTCTTGACACCCCTTTGCCTTCTGTAGAAATTTAGAATCGGCTTGTAAACATCTGCAAAAAGCCCTGGTGAGATTCTGATTGAGATGTTATGGACCAGATTCTAGAGGACGGGCATCTCGGCAGCAGTGAGCCTTCTATCTCGTGGCACACAGGACGTCTCTCCCTTTATTTAAACCTTCCTTGATCTCTTCTGCTAGCATTTTGTTGTTTGTAGTATACAGACCCTGCACATTGTTAGCTTTGTACTTAAGTACTTTATGGTTTGGTATTAGTTTTTCAATTAATACTGGAGTTTCAGCTTTAGCATCAGTCCTTCCAAAGAAATCCCAGGGCTGATCTCCTTCAGAATGGACTGGTTGGATCTCCTTGCAGTCCAAGGGACTCTCAAGAGTCTTCAACACCACAGTTCAAAAGCATCAATTCTTCGGCGCTCAGCCTTCTTCACAGTCCAACTCTCACATCCATACATGACCACAGGAAAAACCATAGCCTTGACTAGACGAACCTTTGTTGGCAAAGTAATGTCTCTGCTTTTGAATATGCTATCTAGGTTGGTCATAACCATAAAACCCAGCAATCCCAGGTGTGCATGCTAAGTCACTTCAGCCATGTCTGACTCTTTGCAATCAGATGTACTATAATGTACATATACTAAATTTAGTACTAATGTACTAAATGTACTATAGCCCACCTGGCTCCTCTGTCCATGGGATTCTCCAGACAAGAATACTGGACTGGATTGCTGTTTGCTTCCCGACCCAGGGATCGAACCCACGCTCTTAGGTTTCCTGCATTGGCAGGCAGCTTCCTCGCCACTGGTGCAAGCTGGGAAGCCTTGTGTTCTCACAATCAGTAAGAAAATAAACAAAAAACCCCAACACCCCACAGCTGTGTGTGAGTTTATAGCAGCTTTGCAGGAATGCTCAGAGCAGTAATAGTAAGGATCAAACGGCTATTGATTCATGCTGCAGATGGACAGACCCTGAGTCAATTTTTATCAACTAAAGACGTTCGTCTCAAAAGGCTACTGTGCTGTGAGACTCTGCTACCAGACACTCCAAACAAGGCAAAACAAGTGTGCACAACTGGCCGGGCTACCAAGACCGCCCTGGCCAGGGGGAGGCGGGGCAGGTTCCCTTAGCGCTCTCCCTGGGCGTGGCGCACCCCTGCCCCCGCCCCGGGCTAGCATGGTCCTGGATGCTCTGGCACCTGGGCAAGGCTGCCGTCACAGTTCTTGGCAAAGCACCGATCAAAAGGCTCCTGTCTTATTTTTTATCAGAACTGATCTAGGAACCCACACCCACTCTGGGGTAATCTTGCCAGCAAAACTATGACCTCGGATTGTTGAAAGCTTATATTTTACCAATGTTGTCTTCACACAGGCTGATTATTCGCCTCTGCACACTAAATCTTTAGTTATTCACCAGGCTTGTTCTTCTTCAATAAAATGGCACCATTTCAAGCAGAGAAGAGATGCGCCGTGGCGCTCTGTCGTTACGGGTGTTAGAAGCTGAATAAGGGAAACAACTGTTCTTCCGACGACCTTTCACTTTTGTTCCCAGATTCCATCAAATTGTCACCTTTTCACTTCTGTGTTTGTGAACACACTCTATTTTATTATAGAATTCTACTCATTATTACACTTCTGTGTTTGTGAATACACTCTATTTTATTATAGAATTCTACTCATTATTACAGGGCCTGAGTGTTATGATACAAACGTACCCACTGCTACAAAGGTGATTTGATTAATTTTTTTTTTAATCCAGCTTTTGGAGGCTAAATTAATGAGGGAAATAACTATTCCTCCTGACTAATTCTCACTTACCTTTCAGTTTTCAAATTCCCACTTCTTCCAGGCTGAGGTTTCTGACTGCCCAGGTCAATCCAGGGGTCTTAGCTCCAGGGGTCCACAGCCCCTCTCCCTGCCCCAGGAATACTGGCCATGTTTGTGTGTGACTGTTCAGTGACCACCTTTCCTCCTGCGGGGTAAGCTCCACAGAGGTAGGGACCACCCTTCCCAAGGCCTGGACCACGGTGAGCCAGTCAGAGTGCGTTCAGGTCAAGAGAGTCCAAAGTCTGGGCCTGCATCTCGTCCACAAGGTGCCCATGCTGCATCTCATCCACAAGGTGCCCATGCTGCCTGGCAGAGGGCCTGGCACGCAGCAGGTCCCTGAGTGCCTGTCAGCTGAAAGAATCCGTGCGTGGTGAGGATGGAGAGGCGAATGGACGCATAACTAAGTGTCAGCGCGCAGACCATGCACCTCTGAGAAAACTCTAACCCTAATCTGTCTAAACTCTAATCTGTCTGATTCTGCCATCCTCTCCCACCTGCTGCCTGTCTGATGGCCTCACCTGGAGTTACACGGGGATGTGCCCAGATAGACCAAAGCATTCACCTTGTGATTGAGAGAAGGAAATGGCAACCCACCCCAGAATTCTTGTCTGGAAAGTTCCAAGGACAGAGGAGCCTGGCGGGCTACAGTCCTTGGGGTCGCAAAGAGTTGGACACGACTGAGCCACTGGGCACATACCATGCAGGTACGGAATTGTCCAGCAGAAAAAACCTACCCCGAACTCCTAAGAAGAGAAGTAACAAAATAGATCTCATTAAACAAAGAGCAACTGCTTATGGAGTCATTGAATAGACAGGTAAGAGTTCTGGAGTTTTAGTTCCACAGAGACGTAGCCAAGCTGAACCGGGAAGGACGGAGACGTGGCCAAGCTGAGCCGGGAAGGACAGGTGGGTTTTCGCGACGTGCTTCTCAGACACTTTCCGTGGAAGGGAGGTGCGGAATTCCAGGTGCCCTTGGTCTCAGGGCACAAGCTGCTCACCCTGAGCTCCAGGTGAGACACTGGCTTTGAAGGATGCCCACATGGTTACTGGGGTTTAACTGTGGGATTCTGTGATCATTCAGATTCCAATCCGATTCCAGTGCATGTGAATATTCTTACAAACCCGACCAACAAGCTAGGCCTTTCCAATGCATCGAATGACGTGATTTTGCTGAGATGTCCCAGGACTGTGCCTGCCTGGCGCCGGGAGCCCACCCCTCCCTCCTCACTCAACTGCACCAGCGTCAGCAGGAACGCATGGCCGCAGTCACCCAGCAGCTGGATGATTCGATGAATAACATAGATGCGGGTTATTGTCATCCTCGAGGAAATCTTGTGTTGCCCCATTCAAAAGGGAGAAAAATACGTGAAAAGTATGAAAGTGAGACGCAGCAGATGTTACCCCGGAGTTGTCAATCTCGTCTACGCAGGTGCTAATGTGTTATAATTATCCCTTCTGGCAGTTGATGTTTAGGAGCCTGGTTCCCACCTAGTCAATCACGGCTGCGATTGTTAAGCTACTCACATCGCTAATACGCTGGGTAATAACCAGATAGGGTTTAATATTTGACATTTGCCGTCAATTTCCTTTCTTCCGACGTGCGTCTCCTCTACACCAGGGTCTGTACATTGGGCTCTCTCCTGACTTCTGCATAAAAGGCACAGAAGTGCAGGGATGAAAAGGGAGATGAATTGAAACAAACAGATCTGTGTGTCTCTGACTCGATTTGCCATCATGAATCTCCTGACGAGGAGCGGGACACAGGGGCGTCCACAGCACATGCTACGAGGATTATTTTAAAAGATTTTCTCGAGTTCCCTCATCGTGGGGGAGGGGTCGCCTTTATTTTTGCCCCACAGACGGGGTGGCCAGGGTGCAGAAGGTCCACAGTGGCCCGTCAGGCGAGAGGGCCAGCCAGGCGACGGTTAGCAGGCAGCGCCCGCCAGGTTTCCTCCGCAGGATCTCCCTTCTCCACACGGGCTTCACGTGTCAGTCCAGAACGTGGACGGACTCGTGGCTGACGGTGCCCCGGTAAGGTCGGCATCACCTCTCAGCTCCCTACCGACCTTTCCCCATCCCGTTTTGTCTTGAAGCCCTGCTCTTCTCCACTGCTTGGAACTCCGCTGCGGGTAAGCCCACATTTCGTGGCACTTTTTCCTGAGGCTGAGTGATGCTAATGGTAAAGAATCTGCCTGCCAGGGTAGGAGACACAGAGATGCGGGTTCCATCCCCGGGTCGGGAAGGTCCCCGGACAAGGAAATGGCAGCCCACTCCAGTGTTCTTGCCTGGGGAGTCCCATGGACAGAGGAGGCTGATGGGCTACCATCCATGGGGTTGCAGAGAGTCGGACACGACTGAAGTGACCTAGCACACACGCATCCTGCCTTATAATTTACACATTGATTCAAGCCCTGAGTCGGGAAGATCCCCTGGAGAAGGGAATGGCAACTCACTCCAATGTTCTTGCCTGGGGAATCCCCTGGACAGAGGCGCCTGATGCGCTACAGCCCACGTGGTTGCAGAGAGTTGACACAACTGAGCGTCTGAGCACAGCCTCTTTCCTGAGGATGAATTTACTGATTCCTCCAAGGACTGTACGACTTTCCAACGTGTTTACTGTATATGTACATATGTGGGGGGGGTACTGAAGATTTTCTTTCAAATTAATTTAATGGAAAGTAAATATCCACAACCCTTCAGTCAGGTATGCTCCCCTAATAAGTAAAATTTACATTGTCATCTTTTTCAGACATTTTGGCAATAAACCAACGATAAGATGTACCACACGACTGACAACCACACACACTCCTGAAAACTATCCTTTTACGAACTATTAAATGCCCCTGATTCCCTGCAGAAGAAAGAGGCTCGTTTCAAGAGGATTCTGCTCCGAGTTTAAATTGGAAAGGACGTGGGGATCTGACAGCCAAGGAGCATTAAGACTTCAAAGCAGACGAAGCTGGACCCGGTCATTTTGCAATAAAATGTGAAGTCATGTAATAGCGCCCTTTTAAGCCACTTGGGACTTTTTAAGACTTCAAATAAAACGCTATTAGCACAGACAGATAAACAATCTAAGCCGCTATTTGCCTGGGGTGATACCCTTGTGATTTACAATGGGCAAAGAAAATACAGCAGGCCCCGCGTTGAGAAAGACTGACACGCTGTGGAGACCCCTCCTCTAGGCGCTCGGCACCGCTCATGCCTGGCCCTTCACACCTGCTCAGCCCCTCAGCCCACCCTTCGCCCTGTGCTCCCAAAGCTGCTCCTGGTTTCATGTGCAGGGCATAAACGGATCTGAGGAAACACTGAGCCTGAGCGTGAGAAGTCACTCATTTATTTCAACCAAGCAAACGAATACTAAACACCTCGTCTTTGTTTTTGCTTATAAGTAGCAAGTGAGGTCACCCATGAGTGTCCACTTGGAGTCCCAGAAGCCTGCTTTTCAGGTGCCCGTTGGACCTGGCTGCAATCAGGAAGGCCCACCGCCCCAGGAAATGCCCTCTCATTTCTGAGGGGCCTGGCCCCACCCGCATCTGAGCACAGCCCCAAAGATGCTCCAAGTGAGGCCGTCAGGGGGGCTGGACCTGGTGGGACAGCGGATCCCTGGGCCCCACAGCCTTGCTGCCCTTCGGGACATCTGCTCCAGGACACCCCAGGGCGGCGGAGGCACCTGGCTTTCGAGAGAGGCCCTGAAACCGCATCTTTCCCCGCTTTTCTCCACTCCTCCCTCCGGCTCTCACCATCCTCGGGGACTTAGTGCGAGGCGCCGAGGGGAAAGCTCCCCACCCCCCGCCCCAATCAGCCCCTGTGGCCACCAGAGGCCGGGTGAGACCATCCCGGGACCTGCAGGCGGCTCCCGGGTCACGGCAGGCGCGCATCCACTCCGCTGGATGCGGGTCTCTGGTTCCAGCGGGCGAGGCCAGGCACACTGCGTCCCCACCGAGCCCAGAGACCACCCGTCTTCTCTTCTGCCCGGGCCGCCGCTGCGTTGCCGGAAGCCAGTGTAACAGACGCCAGGCGCTTCTAGCTGAGGCTCCGAAAGCCGATGCGGTGAGGTTCCCTGCGCAGCCGTCACCCGAGAGGTGGAGGGACCTCACACGGACACGTGGGTCGCCCGCGGAGGACAAGATGCCGCTCAATTTCTGCGTCTCCTGGACTCGCTTCCAGAGTCGGAAAAGTCGAATCCGGCCCATGGCGACCGCCCCAATCACCAGCAGACAAGTAGAAATAAAATAAATAAACAACAGCAGCAACTATTTAGGATTAAGCCAGTAAGGCTATTGTCCCTTTAAATTGAAAAAGAAAAACAGAAAGAAAGCAAAATATTCTGTGAGTTCCACGGGAAAAAAAAAAAAAAGTCATATTTGTATAGACCCCAAATCCCCTCTGTTTAAACAGGGTGATTAATATCAGCTCCTGTAGGAAATTAAATTCGGGGAAGAACGGTAATATGCAGATATGCAGATTTCTGGGCAGGATGGCCATCTCTGGGTAGGGAGCTGGCTGATTAATCTGCGTCCTCGGAATACAAAATGAAGCACGGGGCTCCCTTGGGCAAGCGCGAGAAATGACTTTGCCCCCCACGGAAGCGGGGTGGTGGGGGGGAGGACTCGGCGCCAAAGGCAGTGGGTCTGAGCCGTGTGGAGGGCGCGGCTGTGCGACCACACGTCGCGGAGCCTGACGGCTTCCTCCCAGGCCTCCCTCCACGTGCTCTCTGGAAAGTTTTTCCTCCTCGGTTTCTGAGGACGTGGTTATTGATCTTGGTCCTCATCCACGGCCCTCCTCCGCGGCTTCTGAGAAGGGTGTCCGGCCCTCCCACTTCAGCGGGAACACACGCGCCCAGCTACACGCAACCAGGACACCCCTACCCACCAGTTTTTTTTTTTTTTTTTCTTTCTTTCTCAAAGACTGAGTGGGGTAGACAATTTTTTTAATTTAACGTATAACACCAGAAACCTAATTTGAAAATGTAAATGACTCTCCCTCACAACCCAACCCTCTCATCATTTCAAAATGTCAACGTGGTCGTCACATCAGGTCTGGCCCGAGGATGAGATTTTTGATCACTGAATAATGATGCTATTTATTTTGGGGGGAAAAAAATATTTACAGCAAGATGCAAAATGTCATTTTCAGTGGGATTTCTTTTTGTCGTTCCTGGAAACTCAAGCCTGTTATTCTGAACCATTCAGGGTCTCTCCGATAATTGTATACAAGTAGGCATTATGCTATATTATTAAAGCTGTAATTTCCTGCCGAATCTGTCTGGATGTTTCTTTTTATCACTTGGCAATTTCTATCTAGTTATAGCATAATTAAGTTTCCTGACCCTTGCTCACTCTCTTAACAGGACGCTTAGAAATACACTAGAATTGCAGACCTGCGGGCCCGTGTCCCCGCTCCCCGCACGGTAATGGAATAAAATTATTAATCCAGTAATTGTACGGAACGCATTACTTTGCATTGAATGTCCTGGCTTCTCATTTTCCGTCGGGGACAATCAGCCCAGGGGTGCGAATCATTTCAGCGGGATCGTGGCCCTGGAAGAAAGCCTCTCGTTCCCGCTCCTGGAGCTCCGGGCAGCTGTGATTATCCGAGGTCTAATGCAGGGCTCGGCTCCAGCCAGCAGAACAAAGTTAATAAAGCGGACGAAAGAGCAAGGTATTTCCAGCTGCGATTCACGCGCCAGAGCCAGAACCGACGGGCAGGCGGTGAAGGGCATGCGCGCCCTGGTCTCAGAGGGTCCGCGCCCGCAGGCGCATCTGGGAGTCCTTCTGCCAGAAACCAGGGGCGGTCTGGGCTTTCATCCTCTGAGGCCCTGCGCAGGAAGGTCCGTAAGTCGCGGCCCACGGACAGGTGGGCCCAGGGCTGCCAGATTGGGGCAGAGGCTGAGGAGGGCTGCCTTCAGATGCGGGGGCCGTGCCCCAGCACCCCAAAATGCCCCCAGGCGGGCAGAACCCACGCTCCTGGAGCCCGAAGCCGCTGCTCGGCCTGTGCACTGAGGGGGTCATGCAGGACCGACCCCCGGGGGGAATGGCCAGCACGTCCCCATCCTCACGGAGACAGTGAGCTTCAACTCTGAAGCAGTAACAGCATCCCAGGCACAGCCGTGAAACGACCTGGGCTTGTCTTCGTATGGAATGTGTCGCTGCGGTGACAGCTCAGTACACACGCCCTGTGAGGCTTACACTCTACGTGGGCCGCGTGTCACAACCAAGGCACACACTGCGTGTGTGCTCACTCAGCCGTGTCTGACTCTGCGACCCCACGCACCGGAGCCGCCAGGCTCCTCTGTCTGGGGGATTCTCCAGCAAGAGTACTGGAGTGGGCTGCCATTTGCCTCTCCAGGGGAACCTCCCCACCCAGGGGTTGGACCCACATCTCCTGTGTCTCCTGCGTCGGCAGGCGGGTTCTTTACCACTAGCACCACTGCAAACACCCCTTGTCTCAAACCACGCCAGTGTCCTTCCTGGCACCCTGGGCCTTTTCAGTCCCTTCTGGGGTACACACCAACACCAGAGCGTGGAGCTCACCTGAGCTTTTCCAAAACAGACCAACGGGATTACAGACTCAGCCTCGTAATTTCCTTTTGCATCTCGATGGAGGACGCACGTGATTTCCACTCGACTGAAGTTGAGTGTAGACACTGTGTGTGTTCTGAGTTGCTTCAGTCGTATCCCACTACGTGTGACCCCATGGACTGCAGCCCGCTAGACTCCTCTGTCCATGGGATTCTCCAGGCAAGAACACTGGAGTGGGTTGTCATTTCCTCCTCCAGGGAGTGTACACTCTAGAAGTCAGTTAATATGTGTGCAGTTTAAAAGTTAACTGACCAGAGGTCAGCTTGCACCCACATCCTGAAGCGGTTGTTCCAACATGTGGACTGCATGCTACAAAAATACCTCCACTCATCTCCTCTGAACCACCAGGCACAGGAGGAAATGCCAAATCCTGGGGAAGGCTTCTCGGAGCTAGAGGTGTTGGTTTCAGGTCAGTGCTGTGCTAACTGTACGGATTTAAATCAACTGTTCTCAACTGGGGGTGACTTCACCCCTGAGGGACACTTGGCAATGTCTGGGGACAAGGTGGGTTGTCACACGGTGGGTGGGGGGCTGCTGTTGGTGGGCGGCAGAAGCTGGCATCCTGCAATGTACGGGACAGCCTGCCCTCAGCTAGAGCTACTTGTTACGAATGTCCAAGGAACTGAGCTCTGCAAACCCTGGTTTAAAGGGACAAATATTTGTTGCAAGAAAAAAAAATCACAGCCTGAAAGCCTTGTGCTCAATCAACACCAGATACAGCTGAAGTGTTAAACTTTTCCTCCCTGAACTTCCCAGCTCCTGAAATGTAAACACGAGAAAAGAGCAGAGTGGGATTTTTTTTCAACTATACGTTTTTTTATTTCTCAGCTGAAAGAGAAACTGTCACAGGGGGCAAGGAGGATCCAGGGATTTCTTTTTCCTCCATCGCTGATTCTACTAGGAAGACAAGAGCAGAACGCCCGTTTTCCTTCTGTGGATGCAGACTGCACTGTGGAGCTGGCACCTCATGTTACCTGCCGGCCTGCCCATGTGCAGAGATGGGCGAGACTGCGGGGCTGTGTGGGTGGTGTGGAACACAGACACGGGGTGATGGTGGCGGCTGCTCACGTGCGTGGGAAGCTCACAGGTCAGACACCATGGCGGTCATCGTGTGGGTGTGTGGAGAGACACAGCGCCTCCTTTAAGCAATCTTTCCCACGGAGATGGCAAGATTTCTCTTAGGTTTCGAATTAGAGCCTCTGTCCCCAAAGAAATGCGTCAGTAAAGGCGGCTTAATAACCGGCCCTCCACATCAGACGTCCTGCTTCTTAATTTTTGAGCAAACTGTGCGTCACTTTTGTTTCACGGCAGCCTGCGAACGCCTCCTCTGAAAAGCCACACTCGGGACCTCTTTGGCTGATCCGAGCTGCTTTATTCCAGAATTCAGCCGGGAGTGAGTCGTTCCCAGACCTCCCTCGCACGGCCTCTGAATCGGCGCCTAATAAACACGCATTTGGGGGAGAAGGCTGATGGGAGGGCCATCGCTTAAGTTCCTATTGTTTCATTGATAAAAATGATCCGGGAATCGGCAGAATATGTTAGCCATTTCCTTTGGTTTTCCATCGAAGGCTGAAAGACATTTCTAAAATAGATCTATTTTCTTTTCATTCTGCAGAATAATGCATGAATGATTATAACATATGCTCTATCTCCCTTTTTCCCCCCCCTCAACCAGTGGGAAAGTGCCTGAGACTGTAATCACAACTTGTTGGGTTTTCAATCTGATGCTGTCCCGTTTTATCATGGTAGTTAAACGTCCATTCTTGTTCGGTGTGATAAATGTTATGGCCGTGTAACAGTAACGAAAAAGAGAGACATGTTAAACCAAATATTGCTTCAGATTGTGTCTTTTATTCTCCTTTATCATCATATCTTAATTTATAGTATAATCATCATTATCGCAACTGTCAGCCTCATTTAACCCCGCTGATCTCCCATGATTCTCCGCCGTCAGGTCTGATTGCCTACCTTCTGCCGACGGGCTGATAATGCCTGACAGATTAACCCTCCCCAAGAGGAAGACAATGATACATAGGACAGCGCCGAGCGCGCTATATATTAATGAGGAGCTGGCAAGGCTTTGATAAGGCTGCAGAATAATCCATCAGTGGGGAAGGAGCTTATAAAACGGGAGGAACGTTTCATGGGAAAACACCTGGGAAGGGTGTAACGACCCGGCAGCTAAACGCTGTCAGCTGCCTCTCCCCGCGTGTAATTAGCATCAGACGGGGCGCGCGGCTGGCCCGCGAAGTCCATCAGCCCCAGGACCCAGCCTCGCTCGCTCCACGCCGGCCCCACCGCGCTCCCGCGTTTACAGCGTATTTAGCAAGCCGGCAATTAATAGCTCGCGTTCTCGGGCATCAGAAACTGTTTATCTTCTTCTGAACGTGCTCTCGCCGGAGGCTGTTACCTGGGAAAGGCAGGAGCCGCTGGCGTTTTCTGCCGCACTTACTCCGCGGAGGCCGCTCCGCCATTAGATACAATGCCTCAGATGGCTACTTGAGCTTGAATGCACCGTTATTACAGGTATTATATGAAATTGCCTGTGTTATGTGAAGGGGATTATAGAGGTTCTGGATCAATAACTTCAGTGGATGTTGGGAGTGATTACAGCGCCCTGTCAATTTTCCGCATTTGGCTGTCAGTGTCCATTGACCACACACCACCTCTTGTATTCACATCAAATCACTCATTTCATTGGTAAATTCTATATATCTCAATTTACTTTAAGTAGCTGATTTGTGTAAAATAAAATGACTTCCTCTTCTGTGTGCGCAACAGATCTAATCCTATATAGTAATAAAAAGCATAAACACAGGGAGACCCTCTGTCCTTTGGGAAGCCTCGTGCAGAGCGCAGCGACTGCCCACTCCCTGAAATAGCTATAATTGAAACATCTCCATGACCCGGGCTTTGTTGAGACCACACCTAGCCTCTTCATCTCTCCTTATTTTTCCATCGCGGGGAGGAATCTTGGAGCGGCCGGATCTCGAGCACCCGGACTCCGGAAGCAGCTGTGTCTCCCTGCACCCACGCCCACGGCTGCGCTCACCTTCTGCGCGAGGGGGCCAGGCCCCCACACCCCCGTGCAGACTCGGCCCCCACCTTAACTCCAGGACCGCAAATGCTGTCCCGAGAGATTCGTCTTCCACCAGCCGGCAGGCTCCTGCTAGGTGCAGAATGCCTGAGCCTCCCTTTTCTGCATTTTCTTCCTCCTTTTCCGTGTGTGTATGCACATGCACCCGGGCATGTTTGACGAAGTGTAACATCAAAACTTAGGAGAGAGAAGTCCAGAGGCATTCAGTGACGGGAAACGTCAAAGAGACCCAGGAAACGTTTGGGGAGGAGGTCTAGACTTCCTGTGTCAATAGAAACTCACTACAGGTGTTCAGACCACTGGAGAGATGGGGAAAGTATTATTCCACACACCTCAGCATGCACGGGTAACATTTCACTCAGGAGTTGTCTTTTGGAACTTAGCTCGATGTCTTATCAGTGTTTCCTACTATTTCTGACCTAGAAGAGGCCCTTAAAGAACTGTGTACTGGCCACAAATAACTAAGGAACACAGAAACAAAGTATTTACAAAATCCTCCAAGCACCCCCCCAAAGAAAGCCTCCCCACCAACTAAGCTTCCCACAGACAAATGGATCAACCACTAGATTCGCCACCTGTGAATGGGCACAGCTTCTGGTCCTGAAGCAATTCAAAGAACAGAGCAGAGAGAAGGAAAGGCTTGTTTATTGTCTGTCCTGGCATACAAGATCCTTTGCACAAAAATACAGACTCACCCTGCATCTCTTCATTTACTGCTGTATATTTTTATATATTCTGCACCAATAACAAAGTGAGGAGAAAATACAAGACTCTATTAAAAATATGAGTAAAAAGAAAACCTCCATAAACCGTGTCCATATTTTCTGAAAAGCCTTATCGTCACAAGGAGCATAATATTATTTCAGAGGCAACTGAAATCAAAGATCTTCAAAATCTGCCATCTCTTGGCTTCTTCCAAGTCAGAACCTTTGCACTGGGTGCCCGGTTCCCCTCGCTATGCGTGTCCCCATGGTACAAGTATAGTGATATAGCGGAGTGGTGTGAAGAGCAGGTCAACTGACGTAGGACAGTCCCCTCCACGCCAGTGTTAGCAAAGCAGGATGGGACGGATAAAGGGGACAGAGGCAGGTAAGACCCCCAAAGGGATGCCCACGCCTTGGCCCCCCCAGCCCACGGCATCCCCCCTGGCCCACTGGCCTTCCTGCCTCCCTCCATCCCAAGGTCTTGGGGCCACTGTGTTTCCCTGTCCCTTCTCACTGGCGCTAGCGAGCCTGCCCATCTACCAGGCTCTTCGTTAGTCACCTCCTGTGCTCAGACCACACAGAAGAGAATCACCACCTCAGGTTCATAGGGAACAAGACCCTGGTCCAAGTGACTTGCTCTGATACTTCCATGGAGAAAGGGTTGGGCTGGAATCCCAACCCCTCGTCCCCACAAATCAGAAATGGTTTCCATTCAGACAAGCACGCTGGCAGCTAGTGATGATTCAATTCAAGCCACAGGCAACACTTTGAGCAGGGCAGGATGTCAGGAACTGGGAATGGGGAACCTGGCTAGGAGTGGAAGGATGCCACAGGCATTTAAAAATATAACCCTTGCCCTCGAGGAGTTAATGGTGTACCGGCTGGGATGAGACATAAACTAGCAAAAATGAAATTACAGTGAGATTCGGAGAATATCGTGGTACTACTGTAGTAAAAAATAGTACAGGACTCAATCGTCTTGACTGTCAAATTAGCTTTACAGCAATGAGTGCTATGAATCAAGTAGAAAAAGCTCACTTTTAGCTGAAGTGATCAAGGAAAGCGCCAGTGAGATCTGAATAGAATTTGGCTCGCAAGGAAAACCACAGAAGTCTCGGTATTCCTGAGCGTGTATAAACCCATGCAATCACTCTTAAACGAGCTCAGGATTTGACTGAAAATTCTAGCGTGAATCTGGCATTCACGCTGATAAACGACAAGCTACTGTTTGGAAAACTCTAGTTTCAAAGGAGCAATAACTCAGTTTTAAACAGCAATTTATAAAAGACGGCAGCCTTTAATATAGAAACCCCTAGAGTTATGTCTGACATTACACAAAGGACATACATACTGCAGAACCATTTTCGAACAATAACAGAAAATTCAAATTAAGAATTTATATGCATCTCCGAAGCAGCCACCCAAATTCACTTAGGAAAACAATGCACTTTGACAAAGTTACAGAAAATACTAATTTACTAATAGTCAACCAAAATCCAATTACAATTTTAATAACAAGTGCAAAACAAAGGGGGTATCCAGAAGGCTGGTGTCTGGTGAAATACCAAGGTGAAAATGTGCAGAATGAGCCATCAGTCCAAAGTTACCCTTCAGCCACTAGTCCACACTAAATAAAGCAGAGACATCAGGAAAAGAAACTGAGCTACCCAAATATTACAGCGTAGCGAGTGGCTGAAAAGAGGCAGCCCTCACCATTCTCCGGATTTTCCTATCCTGATTGGTCAGAGACAGCTCGAAGAGAAAAGGAATATGGAACGAGCCCAGTCTTCCCCGGGTCGGAATCCTCTCCACTCCGTTATTGTGAGTGGTGTGTGAATCACACCCCGCCTCTCCCTTTAGGATGGGTGGAGGAGGCCTCTTGGTTACCAGACAGCACCTTAGAGAGGCGATCCCAAGGGACGTGCTGGCCTTTGCTCCGGACACTCTTCCTGACAGCAGGAGTGGGTCTGAGCACACAGTAGGCGCTAAATGCACATCCCTGGAAAACTGAATGAATGAGGGAAGAATGATGTCATCCAGAGGATAAAGGACAGTGTAGATCGGTGGGGTGGAGCTCTAGGAACCCCTGATACTTGTGTTTTTTCAAAACCAAAGCTAATTTCACGATCATTAGTAAATTACCCACCGTATATCTTTGGGCTCTGAATTCTCTTTAAATAGAAGTTGAATCTTGACTGGGAAGCCTCTATCCATTTGCATGTAATTTTTGTTCGGTGAGAAATCAGTGTGACTTAGATTGAAAATATGGCAGGATCATTAAGGATATTGCCTTCTGTGGCGTGTTGTTGGTGCCACTTGAATCCTGAGTTTCAGATGACTGAAAATCCTAGCCATGTCAGGGTGGAGTCGGACAGAAGCCATGCTGACCGTGAGAATCACTGGCCTGGGTGGGGGCCCCAGGGACGACTCTACCACACTCCCTTGGGTGCGAACTTTCTTTGTGTTGTTGCTGTTTTTGATTTGCCAGAACAGAGAGTGCAGAAGGGCTTCCGTGTGTGTGTGTGTGTGTGTGTGTGTGTGCGTGCGCTCACAGGGTCCTCACCCCCTCCTGGGTCTAAGAGGACAGACATCACATACCGGGGAGGGTGGGCAGGCAAACCCCGCCTGCAGGCATTTGGATGCAAAATACATAAAACCACTGAACAGCAGTCAGGGGGTAGAGTGAAAAAGAAAGTGTTTCTTTTTTTCCTTCTTAATGCTGCTTCTTGTTAACAAATATCCATTGTTATTAATTTGGTTGCTACTTTTAAAAGCAAGTGTTTCAGTTTTAACTCTGCTGCCAGGACGGGACCCTTAGTAATGTGCAGATGGAGAGAAACAGCACAGGGCATTTGGGGTGGTTTGCCGCGTGGTCCAAACAGCTCAAACGGAAAACAACGGAATAGTCGGCCCACTGCGTGCAGTTTCTCCCCACGGGGCCGGCAGCGTTCAGTGCCACGCAGTGTGGCCACGTTCAGGCTGGAATCGAGCTCCGTCCTGTCCAGCAGCGTGTTATGTGACGTCTCTTTAGGTTGGTGCTGCTTCTGCGGAGGATTCCTTCTTGGTGAGAGCACTTTCACCAAAAAGTGAGGAGAAGGTAAAAGCTGGCAACAATAAACTCTTATGGAAGGTGAGAAAGCATTCCTAGCTGGAGGAAAAAAAAAAGAGAGAGAGAAGGAAAAGAAAAAACGAAGGGACCCATAACGAAGAGCTGGCCAGTAATTTAACTCAAGATTCCAGATCGCCTCCTTGCTCTGTGAAATATTTGCTAACACAGGGTGCTGCGTCTTCTTAGGTTAGTACTTGATCTATTAGTAGGATGGAGAGAAATATGACTGATTGTGGGGTCCAATTTCTTAACAAAAACAAAAAATGCATCCGGTCTCCAAACGTACATTTGCATGAAAAAGAAGCCCCATTGTGCTCAGAGATTCTGAACTGCTAGGTCCCGAGTCCACTAACCCCTGTCCACGCGAAAACGTGTGCCCCCGCCCAGAGGAGCCTGGATGCTCGAGGCGGTAAGTTCCGGTCCCCAAGGCGGGGCAGGATCCATCTTTGGGGAAGGAGCAGGGTGCGGGGTGGGGGGCGTGCTGCAGACATCTGATGACAAACCCGAATGTTCAGAGGTGGCGTCCCCTGGCAAGGGTGCATTCATCAGGCCCCTCCTCGGTAAAGACGCAGCGGCACACACACCGCCTGTCCCCGGCCTGGGCACTGCCCCTCGCGGGCCCAAGGTTTTCTTTCCGAGGAAGTGTCTGCATACCTCCCTCCTTTTGTCTCAACCGGAGGGTTTAATAGCTCAAGTAACTGAAAAGGACTAACAACAGCAAGGCTCCGGTTTCCAGAGTAACCGTAAAAACAGAGCCCAGTCTCCATGGCAAAGAGAAAAGCCATTTGCTGCAGCCTTTTCAGACCTTGAGCCGACACTGACAGTTTTCCTATAATCACCCCGATTATTTGTAGCAACTAACTATATTATAATGTTAACTATAGGAGGGCTTTGAAAATATGCGGGCTAAAAAAAAAAAGGAATAAAAACATACTGGCTTTTCTTCTGCTTTAGCTATGAATAGACAAACCATTTAAAATGTATAAAATAGTTTGTTCTTGATAATTCAACCCAAACAGGGTAGTGCCCATCTTCCAGGTTTCTGTCCTTAATTCTTTCAGGGTGTCGACACCTTTTTCAGAAGTCTATGCACCATCTTGGCGTCTGGAATGCATGCATTTCTACCAGAGAGAGAAGTGAGAATGGATATGTGATCTTTATACGTTTTATTTAATCTGCCCCAGATTGAGGAGCCTTTATCCTGCACTTGGTAGCTGCTGTTTCTTTCAGTCATTTGCAGGATACGCCCAGATTATGCTGTACGTGTGTGTGTGTGTGTGTCTTCTTCCTCCATGAGGCTATATGACCAGCCTGTCCAGGACCTGGTGTGCTCATCCATGCGGCTGGGCCGGCTGGTGCTGACCTAGGAAAACCGACTGATTTGACAACAATTTGCTTCCCGAGCGCAGAGGTACAGCCTGCCTGGTTGAACTGCCTGCATTTTTTTTTTAACTCTTCATTTGAACCTGGAATGAACTTGAATTTCAGTCTCTGTCTTTTATTTAAACACCAAAACCATTCTTTCTTTAGTCTTAGTTAAAGACTAAGCTCATTATATGTTCAACTATTAATAATATAGTTCCAATATTAAATCTATGCAAGGTAACTTTCAGATGAAACCAAAGCATAACTCACCGCTCATTCATACACACACACACACACACACACAAACACGGGTCTGTTACATGGTGCATTTCAAATTTCCTATGGGCACCTAAAAAGATTACAATCAAGATGTGAAGTAACATTATGTTAATAGAAAAATGACAATTGCAGTTTCAATTTTCTGGGAGAGTATAACTATCTTTCCTTTAAGGGATATAGCTGAAAAAACAGTCCAAGTAAAAATCACTTAATTTTTATTCCACATATAAGAGCTTTTATCAGATGTTCTCAACTTGTCTTTGTTAGTTAATTTTTGGAGAATAAAACTTGGGAAATCAATATTATGTCATGTCACTGAAAAATTGCCTCATTTTAAAATGGTACAATTTAAGAAAAAAAAAAACCTCGCCCAATAATTTAGATGTTTACATAATCAGCTATTAATCAAGTTCTGATTTTAATTTTCTCCTCTATTTACTAAAAACAAACCTACATACACTTTGTCTTAAAATTCAGGTGGCATGCATGCAAATCTCCACTTTGCTGCTGTTTCTCCTCCCTGGAAAGCATCCCAAATGACCGAGGCAGAAACAGCTCCTCCAAACACGCCAAGCCACGACTAGAACACTTGTTTCAAGCGCCAGATTCCCAAGCAGAGTCCCTCGACCCAAAAAGACAGCAGCTCGATAGGTAATAATGCCCCTCTTTTTCTGATTTTGCGTTTCTTCTCCAAATCTGTTTGAAAAACTCCAGTGTTCTTCCCAGAAGGGCCCGTTACCAGCGAGCTGGTGCCCAGAGTTCACGGGGGCACTCAGGTGTCCAGGGAGAAGACGGGCTGGGGCAACTGGAGGGGATGGCACGGCACAGGCAGCCACGCGGGCAGCGGGGAGAAGGCGGCGGGCGGGACCTCCACCGGCTCACGCGGGAAGGCGCCCAGAGGGAAAAGCAGCGGCCCTGGCGCCCGGCGGGTTCGGCTTCCACCCTGACCCGGGTCCCTGTTTGCCTATCGGGCTGATCTATGCTGTGAGCCACAGGCCTGGTCCGTGCTGGGCTTTATAAATTGCTCAGAGATAAAAGCTTACCCTGCTGTAAAAAGTAGTAAGATATAATACTGAATTTTCACTGAAATGCAAAGTTTCCTGCTGCCCCTTATATATTTAAAATTGCTGTTTTCTTGCAATGAATATAATTCACTGTCTTTTGCAAAGTATAATCCGCAAGGGTTTGACCAAACAGAGATGCTCTAATGATTGCAAATGGCTCAAATATTCTGTCCAGTGAGTTAAGTGATAAAAGTTTCTATGTTAAAAGAAATAATAAGTGGAATTTCACACATATTATAGTAATTGTGAAGCATCCAATTTACATAGAAATAACGTGGAAGAATTCTGACCATGGTGTTTTAAGTGAATCATTACATGCATTGCTGATACATTTAGAAGCTGCAATGTGCCAGGTATGTTTCTCTCAGCATAATAAGTCCTGTAATGGAGCCTTTAAAAGCTTAAAATGTATAGTTAGATTAACCTTTCTGTTTTAAGGGGTTTTTCCCCCCCTCAAAAAAAAAAAAAAAAAGGCCAGAAGAGAGAAATACAGAATCATTAAAAAGCCAATTAAAGCAACACCCTTTTCTTTTTTCCATCCAATGGCTCCATTGAGGATTTTTCTCCACTACTCATCATTGTACTTAGTATTTTAGATTTTTGGTAAATTTTGGTTATTTTTTTTCTCCTAAACAAAGATCCAAGATTTCACTCAAATTCTTGGATGGAGAACTGTAGTGATTCTGAAAGGAGACTGTATCTTAGATGTTAAGGCAGATTTCTTGAACTAGAGAGGAAGGTGTACTCAGAAAAATCCTAGACTAAAACAAATGTGATCTCAAAGCCAAACAATCTGGCTTCTCTTGTCCTTAGAAGAGATTATTAGAAATGTTGTTCCTCCTTTTTCCTTCCCAAATTAGCTTTTTTGGACTTAATATTTTATTCTAGCAGGAAGGCATTTCTGCTTTGCCTTATGAGGTAGATAATTTAGTAGATAAATCAATTATTACAAAAACTGAACAAAAAATTCTAGACCAGTTTTTTTTTTTTTTTTCATTGACTTGGAGGAGGGAGGGTATATAAGTCTTCAGGTGTCTTTGAGAGAGAGGTGTTCTGTGTGCAACCGTCTCATAAAATCTTCCTTCCTTTTCCAGGATTCACGGGCCTGTAAGTCTTTTGCTGTTTCCACTGCATCTAGACCCGGGCTTCTCGCTGCGGGTATTTGGGGCCAGGTCACTCTTTGCTGTATGGGGCCATCCTGTGCCTTCAGCAGCGTCCCTGGTCCCTACCCACCAGATGCCAGGGTGGCCCCCTTCCCCTCCCAGTGGGGACGATCAAAAAATTCTCCAAATAATGCCAAATTGCCCCTGGCAAGTGAAAACCATTGAGAATGACTGTTCCAGATCTTGAGGACAGGAAAATCAAGAAAGCCCTTCACCTTTTTTCCCCCACACACCCCCCACCCCAGCACTAAATATGGTTAATTCAAGCCCGTAGGCTAAATAGTCAAAATTGCCTAAGGTTTCTCACCATTTCTTTTCTTCTTTTACTTTTTTTAAAAGAGGAATCTTGAAGCTAAACTACACCAAAAACATCAGACATAAAATTAATAATAGGATACAAATGGTTAATCAATAAAATTCTGACTTTCTGAAGCACTTTCTTCTTGATTAACTCCAGCACTTTAAGATACAAAGGGCATCTGTCCCTTTCCTCATCTCCTGTCCTTAGGTCCAGAAGAAAGAGAAGAACAGCAATGGCACAGACGGGTCCCTGGGCCATCTGTCTGCTTCAGCAACCAGATGGACACCAATCAGCAGCCATCGTCCCAAGGTCTTATGGGCACTTCATAATGTTCTTGAGAAGAGCTACAATATAAACAATGTAAGCCCAACAGTAATGCGTTTATCTGATTAGTAGTAATTCGTGCATTTAATTTGGGGGTTTTCCACGTGTTTTCTGGCATGTCATGTCACTTAATTTTTGTAAAACTGTCCATACTTTGAGATCACTAGTAAAAAGTAAAGACTATCTGTCCGTTTGTACATCATTCACCCAGTCCATCCATCCACTCATCTACCCATCCACCTATCCGTTTATTAAATATTTATTAAGTCGTTTCCACATACTGTGCACTCTGAGCAAACTGCTTACTGGGCACTGGGGGGCAGGGCGGGGACATGAACCAGAGGTGACTCCTGCATGTAGCTCACAGTTCAGAAATAGAGAAATAACCTTAAATAGACAAATTTACCTCCCTATTGCTTCCATCTCCAGCAAGGTATGGCTAATGAATTAATGAGCAAATGCATATGTATTTCACACACACACACACATTTCAGATTCAGAAAAAGTCCCTCACATTTAATAGGATGATGTCACATTTATAAACACGACAGTGGGGCAAAGGTTTCATGTATCAGCTCTGTGTGCTTTTGGACATATTTTGAAAGAAAATATCGTTTGTTATACAAATTATATTGAGTGTTATACATTTTTAATGGAGGTTTCCCAGGTGGCGCAGTTGGTAAAGAATCTGCCTGCAAATGCAGGAGACCTGGATTCAATCCCTGCGTTGGGAAGACCCCCTGGAGAAGGAAACAGCTACTCACTCCAGTATTCTTGCCCAGGAAATCCCATGGACAGGGGAGCCTGGTGGGCTACAGCCCATGGGGTCACAAAGAGTTGGACACGACTGAGTGACTGAGCATGCACACATGCATGCATTTTTAATATGCAGATGTGTATATGAAGCATACAACAGGGTCACACACTAATTCAAAGGCTATCTGAATTAGCTGTCTCACGTGGTCTTCACCCACACCCTGCGAGGATGAGGTCTGCCTCCCAACACCAGGAGCCCTGTCCTGCATCTCTCTGTGCTCTCATATGTGTGAAATACATATGCATTTGCTCATTTATGAGCATTTATGAGCAGAGCACCCTTCTAGAAACGTTTGATAATCAGTGCGTGACTGAGCGCCAGGCCCCGTGGCAGGGTGGAGGTGGATGACCCGAGATGCCGTGCTTGCCGGCCCCATTTCGTCCAGTTGGAGATGCAGCCTGGACGGTGTGATTGAGGTTGAGGAGTGAGCCAAACAAGCAGGGCGTGGCCGGCCGTGCAGGCGGTTGGACAGAGATGGGGGAGTTACTGTGCCCAGGCGGGTGAGCTTGTGCTTCCCTCCCCCTGAATCATGCTCCGAATCCCCGCCAAAGACACAGTTCAGGGTTTCTTCCAAAGGTACAAACCCACAGGGGAGGGAGGAGAGGGACAGCAAGAGCAGCGACACCATCCCGGGAGCCGGGAGGTGACGAATGCTTGGAACTGCCTGCGAGATTGGGGAAGGCTGCAGCTCGGCCCGCGGTGGGGGCGTTGAGAGTGACTGACGTTACAGAACTGCCCAGGGGCCTCTGAAAGCTGTGAACCCAGTGGGGCTGAAAAAAGTGGGCTGGTTCAATGTCTCTTGTAGAAGTGGGCAGTCTGGGGAAGACCAGATCCTCTGGGTGAGCAAAGCAGGAAGCCTCAGTCTAGTCACGATAGGCGAGCCATGCTTAAGTCAGGGAACTAGGCAAACATTTGCACCCTCGGGGCCCTCCCACCCAGGGTCTCAGAATGCAAGCGGCCAGGCCTTCCATGGTCCAGACAGGAGGTTGAGCCACCTGACTGGGTGATGAAAAAAGACCCAAAGATACCAGTAGTAACATTTCCCAACTTAAAGGCATAGTCCCCTCCCTTCACTGAATCCCATAATCATCGATTCCCCACCCGCCCCCCACCTTCAGCTTCAGATGAGCCTTTAGGGCCTTCTCCTGAGTATGAGCCAGGACCAAGGGTCATCAGACATACGTGTGAGCAGAGGCTCTAACGTGAAATAAACAGGTTACATGATTGAGCAAGTAGGAAAACATTCATCTCCATAAACCAAAGACCATACAAGAAGAAGCAAACTTTGCAGGAACTTTAATGTCTTTAAATAGAGAAGGGATGATATTCCGATAGAGAAATAAGGCCAAAGGCTATACAAAGGGGATCGTTCAGAGCCCCAAACTGAAATGAAGTACATGGCGTTGGAAATGAAAAGCTCATAAGTGACACTGGATTCCAACAAGCGAAAAGCCTCCCAGAAGGTAGAGTAAAAACTTTTGGGAGATGACTGTGCAGGAACCACACCACAATCCAGTTTCGTGTTTACCAGAGTCAGCCGAGTGGTGACCCACTGCAGGAGGGGAGGACAGTCCACACAGGGGCAGGGGCTGGTCAGATGCAGGTGACACCAAGCAAGGATATAGAGTCGAACATCTGTCTTGATTGAGATTTGGGCTGGGTATAGAAATCCTAGCTGGAAACCAAATTGAAAAGAAGTGGACTGACTCATGGAACTTTGGCTGATAGGTGAGTGGTGACGCAAACCCAGGAAGACCAGACGCTCCATGAAGCAGGGCTCCATTTGTCCCGTCCAGCTCCGTGTCTCCTGCTGGGCCTTGCAAGCAGCAGGTACAGCAGAACACGAAGGAAAGTGACTCGCATCTTCCAAGCTCTCTGTCTCCTTTCTAGTTTTCTGGGATGGAGACCATCCCAAGCCTTGCTGCTGCTGCTGCTAAGTCGCTTCAGTCGTGTCTGACTCTGTGCGACCCCGTGGACTGCAGCCCACCAGGTTTCTCTGTCCATGGGATTCTCCAGGCAAGAACACTGGAGTGGGTTGCCATTTCCTTCCCAAGCCTTAGGGGCAACATAATGAGCCTAAGACAGAGTGGGCCTGGATCCTTGACCCCAAGCTCCAGAGCTGCCCCACCAGGAGTAAACTGTTGCTGTGTTAATCCTAACATCCAGGGGTTTCTCTGGTTGAGTAACTGAGCTGCCTTAAACTACTGTTGTTCCAAATCGGGGGCAAGCTGTCACTGTGTGGGATGCAGACCTTTCTCCCCAGGTAGGTCCTCCCTGCCTAAATAGGTTGGTTCATCTCAGTAGAAAATACTGCTTCCACTGGACATTTGAGTTGAGTGACACAGTATCTCTCTGTGGTCTGCAGCAGGAGAACTCGCCGTGAGTTAGTAGAGGAGCCGGCAGGTTCAGAACCAGAAGCTGTGTGGAGGGGCGCTGGTGACGGCTGTGACTAGCGTGCCGGGAGCACCGGGAGGAAGCAGGACAGGGTGAGTGCGTGCAGCGCCTTTATCATCTGCCTCCCCCTCCTCACACACCCTGGCCCAGCCTGAGTCCCGCGGCAGGCGTCAGGCCTGGGGAGAGCCCTGGAGCAGGGCCTGGGCTTGGCAAGCCTCCCTCCAGCGCCAGTGAGCCTGACCTTATTTGGAAACTGGGTCACTGAAGACGTGACTAGGTTAGAGGAGGTCACCCGGGAGCAGGCTGGGCTCCTCATCCAGGGTGACTGGTGCCCTGATGAGAAGGGGGCGAGGCACAGAGATGGACCACGTGCAGGCAGAGGGAGGGGTCGGGCCGAGGGCCCTGAAGACTGTCGCAGCACCAGAAGCTGCAAGGAGCCTCCCTGCAGGCTCGGGGGGAGCAGGGCCCTGCTGAGCGGGCTTCTGAACTCCGGGCTCTAGGGTGCGGGAGAGCAGCCTCCAGCCCGGGATCCCCCTGAGTGGTCGTTATCACTGCAGCCCCGGGAGGTGGAGACAGTGAGGAATGAGGAACAGGCTGGCGGGAACCAGCCAACAACAGAGGCCCAGCCCCGCTGCCCCTGAGACGCAGAGAGTGGGCAGCCAGGCCCAGCTGCTCGTGGCCAGGGGAGAGGCCACACGCCCGCCCGGCAAGGCCACGGCCACCGTAGCCAGCACCCTCTGCACAGGAGGGGACAGGTTTTCCAAAGTCGGCCGTCCTGCCCTGCCTGAAGGATTTCCACCTGCATCCGGCAGAACTCAGCCGAGGGTGCTGCTCCCTGATGCCCGGGGCCCTCATCCTAGTCTATAAGCCGGTATATCCTGCCATCAGACATGGACACAGCGGTGCCCGTCTGACAAAACACGGCCAGGCGTGCTGGTTTATTCCAGAACCACCTCACTCCGGGACACATCAGCTCTAGCCAGACCCAGCCGCACAGGACAGAGAGGACTGCTTGTTTTCAGCCCTCGGTTCCCTGGCCAGTAGCTGAGGAAAGTCAGCCTCTCTGGCCATAAAGACGCCCCCCCTCCACCCCCAGCAGCCTCAACCTGGCTTTCCCTCAGCCCTGAGTCTCAAGTTCATGTAATTTCCCATGACCTCCAACCTTTGACCCGTTCTAGCTCCTGCAGGGCCACAACCGTCCTCCGCCTCGGAGTGAGCACCGCCTCACGTGCTCCTAAGTGTCTGCTGGACGGAAGGAACTGTCAGGTCCCTCCCAGCCTCTGCTGATCTCATCAGCTCCTTAACTGGCTTTAAAGGCGTGGATTCCTTCTGAGAGAGGAGAACCTGCTGTCTCTCCAGGGACCTGCCTGAACCTGTGCCGCAGGGCCAGTGGGAAGGAGCAGGGACCACAGACCCTCCACGTCCCGTCCTCCGCCCACACCGCCTGCAGAGCAAGTCAGCCCGCAAGCCCGGCATCCGGGCCTTGAGCCTGGAGGGAACGACGCTCTGGGCTGGGGGTGCTGCCCCTCGAGCCCCCAGGCCCCGCCCAGAGCTCCCTCACCTCCACCCGGCTCAGCGTCTCACCTCAGCCCGCGTCACCCCACGAGACACATGCCCGCAAACCACCTGTGCTTCCAGCAGAGCTGTGAGCCTGGCTTGGGCAGAGAGGCCTTTAGGACGTCGGCAATGCGGTCTTCCCAACATCCTCTGGGAGCTCAGGTGGTCAAGTCCGTCGGCTCATTGGGTCACCCTCCTCCTCGGGGTCAGGACGACTGCGCGTCCCTTCAGTTTCACTACATAACAACCCGCCCCCGAAACTTAGTGGCTGACAAGGAGGTGCTGTCCTCCGTCGCGTGGGTGGTCTGGGTGGGCAGGGCTGGCCTTGCCTAGGCTCCCTCCGTAGCCGTGTCCAGCTGGAGGGCTGGCTGGACCAATCTCATCTGGAGGTTGGCAGTGGCTGTTGGCTGGGCCACCCAGCTCTCCTCCACATGGTGACTCAGGCAGGTTAGGCCACTGTCTTACCAGGGGTCTCGGGGTATGTCAGGAGGGCGAAGGCAGACACTGCAGTTTGTCACATCCACTACAGTTTACTGGTCAAGGGATGCCACAAGCCAGTCAAGAATCCAAGGGTGGGGAAATAGACCCTATCTACCAATGGGGTGATGACCCCACCTCCTGATGGGGAGATGACCCCACCCCCTGATAGGGAGATGACCCCACCCCCTGATGGGGAGATGACCCCACCTTCTGATGGGAGATGACCCCACCCCCTGATGGGGAGATGACCCCACCTCCTGATGGGTAGATGACCCCACCCCCTGATGGGAGATGAGCCCACTTTCTGATGGGAGATGACCCCACTCCAGGATGGGGAGATGACCCCACCTTCTGATGGGATATGACCCCACCCCCTGATAGGGAGATGACCCCACCCTCTGATGGGGAGATGACCCTACCTCCTGATGGGGAGATGAGCCCACTTTCTGATGGGAGATGACCCCACCCCCTGATGGGGAGATGATCCCACCTTCTGATGGGAGATGACCCCACCCCCTGATGGGGAGATGACCCCACCTTCTGATGGGAGATGACCCCACCCCCTGATGGGGAGATGACCCCACCTCCTGATGGGTAGATGACCCCACCCCCTGATGGGAGATGAGCCCACCTTCTGATGGGAGATGACCCCACCCCATGATGGGGAGATGACCCCACCCCATGATGGGGAGATGATCCCACCTCCTGATGGGAGATGAGCCCACTCCCTGATGGGAGATATAACATGAACTTGTGATTAAATTTAAAGCATAGAGAAAATAATCCTACAGTTAGGTGTTACTGGTAAAAATACCAGTAAATAAGTCAAGCTGATGCTCTCCCAGCTCCATCACTGTGGCCCCAGAGGACAGGGATGCATGGCCCACGTTCTGGGGTGCACAGTGCTGAGCTGAGAAGCCCCAGCCCATGCAAGTAGACTTCACGTGCAAACAGCAGCAAGACCACTTCTCAGAGATGAAGAATTCAGGAAAAAAAAAAAACCACCTTCCCAATCTCTCTGAATGAAGTGTGTGTGACTCAGGGAACCCAATGGGGACACGAACACAGAACTCAGTATGGGCACCTCCCAATACAACCATAGAATTACATCTATACACTTGTAAATGTGATTCTAAATTTAAAGTAAAATGAAAAATATTCTTGGAAAACAAAGTATTATAAATTATCTTCATTATTGTATGGCTTTAAAATATCCCAGGTTACATTAAAAATGTTTAGAAATTATTTCGGGGTGAGGAGGAGAGAGAAGTTCCCAGTCTTTCAGAGCAGAATTACTTTCCCATGTTGATAATTAGAGGACAACAGATTGAACTCAGGTCTTAGAAACACAAGAGTAACCACTAAATAAAGAAAAAACCTAAGTTTCTATTCTCCCCTGGTAGCTCAGCTGGTAAAGAATCCGCCTGCAATGCAGGAGACCTCAGTTCGATTCCTGGGTTGGAAAGATCCCCTGGAGAAGGGATAGACTACCGATTCTAGTATTCTTGGGCTTCCCTGATGGCTCAGATGGTAAAGAATCCTCCTGCAATGCGGGAGATCTGGGTTTAATCCCTGGGTTGGGAAGATGCACTGGAGGAGGACATGGCAACCCATGCCAGTATTCTTGCCTGGAGAATATCCATAGACAGAGGAGCCTGGCTGGCTGCAGTTCATATGGTTGCAAAGAGTTGGACATGACTGAGTGACTAAGCACAACACATATTCTTCAAACCAATAGAGGTAAAGCTGTATAATTTCTTTAGATAGAAAAGTGTAAAGGAAACGTTGAGAATAAGAAAAATTTGATTTAGAGATCAGTTGGTGAACATCGGGAACATTTATGTATTATTTTAACAGCTCACAAGAGACGTGAATTCCAAGTGGGGGCTCTGCAGTCTGCATCGTCATGGTGACGATGCTTTGACAGGAGAAAGCTAGGGCGCCCCTGCAGCCCTGTGTTCACCAGCACCTGGAAACTGGAGGAACTGGGAAGAGGCAAAACCGCCACTGTTTTCCTGCAGTAAGATTTTCTCCTCCACTACTCGCTCAAAAAATAATAAATTTCAAAGTAAAGTCTAAATAGAAACTTCAGGATCTATTTAGACAACCAGTAGAAAAACACACACACACACAGAATAATATAGTTCCCAAATGTTGGCAATGATGAAAAATCCATTCAGAAAAACCACACAACATAAAAGACGCTAAAATATGATGAAACGCGTCTTCATCAAGCAAATATTTCCTGAGGGAACAGATATGAGTAAAATAAGGAGTATTTAATATTCGTAGATAGGAAAGCCACAGTATGTATTCCAGAAATGTTAATTCATCCCCAGATTATTTCATAAACTGAAAGAAATTCCAGTAAAAAGACCAACAACACAGTTTTGTAAATTTTAACCAAGTTATATCAAACTTTATAAGAAAGTATAGTGGGCAAGGAAAATAAAGATCATTTTATGAGAAGGACCACAGCTCCCTATTAAAGCTAATACCTGGGGTAACACTAACTCAAGCCGCATGCAACGGCCAGAGGTGAGGTAGAGAGTCCAACAGCAAGGACAAAGACGCAGAAACAGAACGAACTACATCTTTAACGTGACGTAAAAATGCCTTTAAATCAGTGGAGGAAAAATTATTAAGTGAATTCTTCCCATATAATTGCTTTGCTATTAGTAATAAGTAAATTTTGACACGTACTCACATCACGCACCTAAATAAACTACAAGATAACCGCCAACGAATAAACCAGGGAAAACCAGAGGAAGAAACTTATATGCTTTTTTCTAAGAGCGTGAAGACCAACTTTGTAAACATAGCATTGAAATAGAAACACTTAGAAAAATTTTGATAGATTTGACAACGTAAAGTGTTCCTATCTTTTTACTGTTAAAAATGACCATGGGGAAATATTTAAAATATATACAGTACCCAAAAAGCCATTAAACACCCTAATATGTAAAAAGAGCTTGCAAATCAATAGGAGAATAAAGTAACTCTGTAGAAGAACAGACTATGGCTACAAATAGGCAATTCAGAAAGGCAGACCAATGAGCAGCCAGTCACCAGGGGAAAACTCTCCATCCTCACTAATGGCCAAAAGCAAACCACCTACAACTCGATACCACTGTTCGTGGTCAAAACGGCCAACGTTTAAACAATACCGACACTCAGACCGCCAAGTGTAGCTAGGAATCAGAAACTGCTCCCTACCTTGTTGATGGGTGTGTTCATTTGTGCAAATTTCTGCTGGAGTCCGGATCTTCCAAGTATCTCAGGTGTCTCATAAATGTTTCCCTCCTGTTGAACCAGCAACTGTAGTTTGTCCCCTGAGGAAATAATTAGAAAGAAACACTAAGATTATGACCAAGGACTTAAATTGTCATTTTCTATATCAAACTTGGGGAATAAAAGCCTAAATATTCATCAAGAGGAACATTCTTCAAAATAAATTGCCTTAACTGTGCATTTATAAGGGACCATTGCATAATATTCAAAAATCACTTTAGAAAAGCGTTTCATGGGGAAATTTTCGTGATGTGATGTCAAGTGTAAGCACAAGATATACACTTTCTCATATGTTATGATCTCTACTTTAAAACATTCACTTTTCCTACAATAAGCATGTATTTATTTTTTTTTCAATTAGAGCAATCATACTCAATATAATTTTTCTAAAAAGCAAACAATGAGGTGCTCAGTTGCTTTAGTCGTGTCTGGCTCTTTGCAACCCCAGGGACTGTAGCCCTCCTGGCTCCTCCGTCCATGGGATTCTCCAGGCAAGAGTACTGCGGTGGTTGCCCTGCCCTTCTCCAGGGGATCTTCGCCACCCAGGGATCGAACAGCATCTCTCTCTCCTATGTCTCCTGCATTGCAGGTGGGTTTACTACTGACCCACGGGGCAGCCCCAGTGATGAGGAAGCATCGCCAAGTGAGGCCTCTGGGGCTCAGGACCTGGCCCGTCAAGTCATTCCTTAGGCTGAGAATTCAAACACAGAGAATCGGATGGGAAGCCTAAGCCCAACCTCCGGGCCTGGCGGTGGCGCCGCGGGCCCCGCCTGTCTGGTTCCCTCCGTCTGAAGTATCCCGTTCGCCCAGGTTCTCTCTTGCTGCAGAGGCGGTGTCGGGTCCTACCTGGGAAAGCGGCCCGGAGCTCGCGGTCGGTGGGTCTTACTCCTAGAAGCGAGCGCGCGACCACCGAGCTGCGAACCAAGCACCCGGGCCCAGCGGGGGAAGCCGGCGGCGGGGGCCGTGAGGCCGGCACCGTCCTCGCGCCGGAGCCGCCGCCGGGCGGGCCTGGCCTTCCTCCCGCGCCTCCGGGCCGAGGGGCGGCGACGGCGGGGCCGCCCTCGCGTCCAGCGGCGCCCTGCAGCCCTGGCCTGCTTTCCCGGCCCCACAGCCGGGCTCCGCTCAGCGCCCTCCCAGGAAAGACGCGGCTCCTCTACTCTGCCACCAGCAGCGGCGCCGCTGGGCTTGTCGAACGCAGCCCTGAGGCCTGTGCTTCTTCCCACGCTGGCTAGCTTAACGGTTTGAAGGGAATCCCTCTCTCCTGGTCTCCCACCCCGCCTTTCAGTGTTCTTATTTCCCGGTAAGCATGTTGGGTAAACATCGCTTCAACTCCTTCACCGAGTGCTCAGTGGAAAGGCGATCTCACACCCCAGGTTTGAGTTCTTCCAGTTCAGATTCTTCCCACCTCTTAAGATATTTTTAACACGTTGGTCGTGTTGCTGAATACTAGATTATATTTTAGGCTTCTATAATTTAACATGCTTACTTCGCAAAGTGGTTTTCCCTCTTGCTTTAAAACGGCTACAGACTTTGAAAGGCTTGGCGCACAGAAATTCCGCATTTGAGGGTGTCACCGGGGTAGCTGCGGGGGCTGCTCTGCCCCGGGAGTAACTTGATGCTGTTTCGTTTGTGCTCTCCAGCTCTCACAGTGTGAGGTCTGTGCTCCGAGTCTCGGCGCTGGGTCACCGGAGCACGTCAGTTCAGACATTCCCAGGCCGCCGCGTCCGCTCCCACCGTGGAGGGAGAGGCGGCGGGTTGCGGAGGGAAAGGCCCCGGGAGGCGGCGTTCGGAAGCAAGCAGGCGGCTTCGGGACCGCGTGGTTGGCCCTTGCCCGGCGCCAGAGGCAGCTCCCTGAGACCTGCTTTCACCGCGGAGCCCTCGGGTAACGACTTCCCCGTCTTTCTCCAACCAGCGGCTTGGGGTCTGTCTCCACACTCCTTGGCGGGACTTGTTTTCTTTCAGAGAGGAGGACTCACCTCTCTTTCGTCTCCAACTCCCTCTGGCGTCGACCCTGCCCCTCAGAGCCCTGCTCTGTGAATCTGTCACTCGACCACGGGCGGGGGCCTGGGGGTCAGCAGTGAGCAGGACAGGAGACCTCTTGCCCGCCTTAGATTCCAGATTATTCTGGATGCATGGGGGCGTGAACTTGGACCCCCACTTCTGCACCCAAACTCTGGCCTTGATCAGCGAGGCGCCCCTCTGGGCTTGGCCCCTCCGTCCTCACTCCAAGGGCACGCCCTTTATCTGGTCTTCCTAATTAGCAGCCGGGAGTGGCCCAGGGCTGCGCTCAGAAAGCAGCAGGGGTCACGGAGCTGGATCTGTTTCTGGAAGGCTCAGCCTCAAGCCCATCAGACTTTGCCTGGAAGACACAACCATTCCTTCCAGACTGAGTGGAGATGAAGGGGGCTGAGGGCTCAGGGCTGTGCAAACCTTCTGTGGTGAACGTGGGGGTGAAGGAAGGGCAGGGCCACCAGCCAACGGCAAACCCAGAGGGATGCTCCGAAAGCGCGGTTTGCACGGGAGCTCAGACTGCATCCAGAGTCAGGGCTCGTGTCCAGTGAGAAGCCACCGAAGCTGAGACTTTGGCCTCCCTCTTGCATGGCCCCTTCTAAGGGCCCGGGGAGGGTCTTACAATTTTGTGTTCGTTCATTTGATTTCTCAAGCTCGTCGTTCCACGTTCCCATGAGTCACTTAGATTTAAGCTCTCAGTCTGGCTGGCTCCAACCACATCAGTGCCTAGTGAATTTCCAAAAGCTCATGTTGCTGGCACACTGGCGTGTAAAATGCAAGACCTCACATAAGCATCAAGGGGCCAAGTTCCATGTTTCCTGTCCCTTGTCCCCAAGACCACTTTAGGAAGTAGGACAATCAGAGGGGCTCTGAAGTGGTCCGATAACAGCCACCAGAGCACTCAGGTTCATCGAGGGTTTACTCTGAACCAAGCAGCGTGTAAAGTCTACACTTTGTGGTCTATCATTCTTGCTAGAACACAATGGCATAAGTATGAGGGGCCACGATCCCTTATCTAAACCCCGAGGCCAGTTGTTCTTCAGAATCAATAACTTTTTGTATTTTAGAAAGGAAATGCTACAAAATACTAATCTGATTTAACGAGGGGATCTCAGGCAGCAGACCGTAATCAAACAGATTCTGCAGTTAAGTGTATGAATATTCACAACAAATGGTATAAAGATCATAAATAGCTTCACAGCAGCGGGAGTCAGGGTTTGCCACAAAACGTTACTTTATGAGAACTCACAGGAGAACATTTATGTTACTATCCTGTCTGTCAAGGAGGTGGTACCTAGCTTGTCTAAACTAGTATTCAGTCATTAAGTAATCATCTAAATGAGAAAGGATCTCTAGCACGGTTTGGTTTTTCCCCGCTGGGATTCCTCCCTGTTTGGACAAACTGGCCACAGCTCAAAGGAGTATTGGTGCAAAAGTTTGGTTTAAACGTCAGTAAATACGGGTGTCTCTTGAGCTGCCAGGACAAATGCCCTAATCAATTTCCGGTCTCAGAGTCAAGACTTAAGGGAAGGTCAGTGATATCGGACAACCATCTTGTTCTTCCTAATGTGCTTTCCACAGGTGGTGGTGAATATAACAATGAGTGACGTGTACTAACACAAGCTAAAATCTTTCTTGACTGTATATAGAATGGTGGACTGAGACTTCAACTTTTAAAAGAATGATAATTTTGATAATTAAAAATAGAAACTGTAATAGAAAAGTTACAAAGCAGACTAGATAGAGCTAAAGAGAGAGTTATATGATTGGAAGATAGACCTCATTGGCAAAAACATTCTCAGAATGGAGCACAGAAAGAAAGGAAAGAGAAAGAAAACACACACTAGCCTCTTACAGGTGTAGCATAATATGAGAAAATAGAATATGTTTCTGATCAGAATTCTAGAGGGAAAATAGAATGGAAGAGACACAGTATTTGAAAAAAGAATAGTTGAAATTTTCCCAGTATTTTTAAAAGACATGACTGTTCATATTTAGGGTGTCCATAAACCCCAAGAAGGGTAGTTAAAAATAATTCACATTTAGACACATT
The DNA here is from genome assembly GCF_055505025.1 of Bos grunniens. Taxonomy (NCBI): domain Eukaryota; kingdom Metazoa; phylum Chordata; class Mammalia; order Artiodactyla; family Bovidae; genus Bos; species Bos grunniens. The sequence continues at coordinate 92,130,525 of NC_141176.1, read as the reverse complement.
CTAATGACACTGATGGATACAAACGACAAAGAGAAACTTCTTAATGGGAGGAGAGAAATAGATTTTCTAAAAGAAAACAGGATTTAGAAATATGGCTGATTTCTCAATGGTAATAGGGAAAACCAGAAGACCATGGCATAATATCTAAACTGCTGAGAAAAAAATAGATGTTTACTTTAAATTATAGGTCAGTTCAATGTATTTTTAAAAAATGATGATGAAGTATATTTCAAAAATCTCACGATTGACCCTCATTAGAGACACTTCTGTAGGGAAAACTCTAGGAAGAGAGAAAGGACCCCAGAAAAAAGATGTGAGATACAAAGAATGTTTATGAAAGAAAATAGTAAATATGTGGATAAGTCTAAACAAACATTAGCTGTGGAAAATAATAACATATAATTTGTGCGGTTAAAAATAACAAAATAGAACTAAGAAACAGAACAACCGCAACATGTAATTTGTAATAAAAGAACTCCAAGTTTCTTGTATCATTTGTAAAGAGGGTAAACGTTAGCTGTACACTTTGTCAAGTCAAATGACTTATGGATTATTAATATTTTACGGTAATCAACAATATCCTAGAAATAGAATCTATTCCAAATTGAGTTGGAAAATAAGATGGGAAGGAATTAAAAATCAATTAATTTAGAAGGATGTAAGACAGAGAGAAGCCTAAGAAAGGGAGGGCAGATATTCAATAGAAAGCATTACGTAAAATAGTGGAAGGAAATTTCAGTTATCACTAATCATAATAAGTACTAATGAATAAAACTTTCTAAATAAAAGATAAAGATTATCATGCTGAATTTTTAAAATCCCGGTTATATGTTGTTTATAAAAGATAGATAAAAAAATGAGAGCTTAGACAGGCAAAACTCAAAAACAAAAAGGAAAAATATGTTCTAAAAAAAGTAACCAAGGGACACTGATATTAATATATTGGTATAAGTTGAAAACAAAAAATTAAGGCCAAAGGTATTAATGGTTACATTTTTTAAAGGGTTGTTACCTATTGATAAAAGACATAAACAGCTCAATTCAACAGGAAAGTATAACAATTTTAAGCACTTCTGTTCCTGATAACTTGATCAAAACACATAAAACAAAAATAGGTGAAATTGTAAGGAAAATTTGAGAAATCCAGCATCAGAGAAGCAGATTTTAAAATACATCCTGTGAATAATCAGTAGACCAAATAGACAAAATTCAGTAAGGATATAAAGTATATGAACGATACTCTGAGAGACGCTGATAAAATGAGATAAGAATCAAATTTTTTCAAACACTCCAGAAACATTTACAAATACTGACCACATACAAGCAAATAAAGTTAAGGGCACTGCATTTTAATACGTTGATATAATATAGCCACATCGTTTCTGACTTCACAATTTTACAGACTCTAAAACACAGTCTTCTTTTCCAGTTTTTAGCATCTAAACTGGGATGTGTCTTACAATCAGGGGGTCTTACTGTTGGCATTTCCCACATCTTAACCTTTCTGAAATCTTAATACATCTTGTGTAGCATTTTAGGTCCAATAAATATGTTAAGTTCAAAATCAATAATGAAATGATTTTAACACAAATCCATGTGAAGCAAAACATACACTTTCAAAAACCTGATGATCATTTCATGATGTGAAATCATTATGCTGTACACTTAAAGCTTATACAGTGCTCTACGTCAATTATAGCTCAATACAAGTAGAAGAAGGAAAAGCCTCCTGGGTCAAAATAGTAATCTTTATGGAAGTTAGAAAATACTCACTAAAAATTTCAGGTGTCAGTAACTGTGAGATGCAGCCAAGGTCATGATAAAAGGCAAATTTATAGTCTTAATTTATATCAGAAGCTTCCCAGGTGGTGCTAGTGGTAAAGAACCCAGCTGCCAATTCAGGAGATGTAAGAGATGTGAGTTCAGTCCCTGGGTTGGGGAGATCCCCTGAAGGAGGGAATGGCAACCCACTCCAGTGTTCTTGCCTAGAGAATTACATGGACAGAGGAGCCTCGTAGGTTACGCTCCATCGAGTCGCTAACAGTCAGACATACCTGAAGTGACTTAGTACACGCACAAATTATATTAGACAGTTTTAAAAGGGCTGGAAGAACACACTAGCCTGCGAGATAGCAGAGTAAAGTCAGCAAAGCAAAAGAAGGGAGACGGCGATGGACAAGAGGCGTGCAGCTGGAGATGAAGGCAGAAAGGGCAAGCAAAGCCTAGGTTTGATTCTTCAAAAAGACCCATCAAATTAACAAATCTTAGACGAGTATAAACGTAAAAAGGGTCAAGATAAAATATGCCCAGTATAAATGAAAAATTAGGTAACTGTGTAAACAACAAAATTTAAATATCCAAGATTATTAGAATACATCTAGGACAAATAATTTGCAAAAAATGCGAAAATAACAAATTCCTACATAAAACAAGTTATCTAAACTGACCCCTACAGGACTGAATGCTCTTGAAACCGTTAAATGCCTTGCATCAATATTTTAAAATCTATCTGCAAAGAAAATACAGGCGGTCTTACAGACGAGTTCTACCAGTCATTGCATAACTCCATCAGTCAACTATTCCAGAGAACATAGAAAGAACAAACATTCCTTCAGCTCATCCTATTGGGCTAGTTACCAAAATCACGGATAATATAAAAGAGACGACAGGCCAACCATTCACGTGAGCAAAAACCTGCATGCACACAAGTGCAAAAATACTGACAAAATCATTAGCAAATAAAAGCCACATGCACACAGGACTTCGAGGTTACGTTTGCACAAAAAACATTAAAACCCACATTACTGTAAATACCACACAAGCAGCTCAAAGCAGGAAAACCATGAACCAGACTCAGAGACCTGCCGTGCAGTTTCAGTAATCAGGGGGCGTGGTGGTGGCTGATGAACAAGTGAAGTCCGGTATAGGGGCTAGAAATGGGTCCACATGCGGGAAGCTGATTTCCAACAGGGCTTGTGGATGAGCGAGGCGAGAACAGGACCCCTGGTCGTCCAGAGAAACCCAGAAGCCGGCTGCCCACCTCACCTCACGCACAAAACCCCGGCATTAGTAGCCTGCATGTGACAGCGTTTTCTTTTCATTTAGAAGAAAGTACAGGATAACATCTTTACGAATTTCACGCAGAGATACTTTGTGTTTGAACTGTCTGATCCAGAGTGCTTGCATGTGGGAATGCTCCTATAAAAGCGAAGTAATATTGAAAATAAGATACGATTGGTGAGATTTAAATAAAAGCTAAATCCAAAACCCATGGAGATAAAAAGCTCAAAAGATGAGGGAGAGGGAAGATTAAGATACAAGTTTAAAACCCACTAGAGGTGAAGTGGAAAAACCCTAGAAGCGATGAGATGGAGATCGAGGAACATCAAGTTTAAACCAACAGAAGATGACGAGGATAAAGAGTCTTGAGAAGAGTCCTTTCACAAGAAAAGGCTGCACGTGGTGAAGAGCAGCGGAGCGGTCAGCTGCTGGCGCTTCAGCCGCCCCGTGCGGACCACCTGAGGGGCACACAGGAGGCCAGAGTGACGGGCAGGCTTGGTCAGACTCTTTACCGAAGCCCCTCCCGACACGGGAGCCCTCTGATGGGAGAGCACATGTCCCACCAATAAACGATTATTAGTTTATTCACTGTCCTTCTACCTTTCCTGACCAACCACCTAGCTGCCTGCCCGCTGCCTGGTAAGAAAGGCCTCCACACGTGGTCCTCCCCAGCATTATGCCAGGCAGCTGGGTAACCCCTGCAGTGTCAGGGTTAGGGTCTCACAGTAAGGGGTGATTCCTAGACCCGGGGTGACGGGTGTGAAGTGAGGTTGGAGGAGGTGGGGGCCGACGACACAGCCTCTGCAGCCTCACAAAAGACTTTAGAGCCCCTCCTGCGGACAAGGAGGAGCCGCCAAGCACCTCTGCAGGAAAGAGCAGGAAATCCAAGATTTCTGGAGAGACCCGTGGACTGGGACCAGACAGAGAGCAGAGTGCAGGCCAGCTGGGCGTCCACGCCCAGAGCAGGCGGCCATGATGAAGGTTCAGAGAAGGGGCTTACAGATACTTAGGAGACAGGATGGAGGCTAGATGGGAAAAGGCTTAGGGGAAGAAAGCGCGTTTTCTGACATAGACGACTGGGAGGCATCTCTTCTGCAGAGACCTAAGCAGAGCAAGGGGCTCAATATCGGCCCCTCAGTTCAGTTAGTTCAGTCGCTCAGTCGTGTCTGACTCTGCGACCCCATGGACTCCAGCACGCCAGGCCTCCCTGTCCATCACCAACTCCCGGAGCTTGCTCAAACTCATATCCATTGAGTCGGTGATGGCATCCAACCATCTCACCCTCTGTCGTCCCCTTCTCCTCCAGCCTTCAATCTTTCCCAGCATCAGGGTCTTTTCCAGTGAGTCAGCTCTTTGCATCAGGTGGCCAAAGGACTGGAGTTTCAGCTTTAGCATCAGTCCTTCCAGTGAACACTCAGGACTGATCTCCTCTAGAATGGACTGGTTGGATGTCCTTGCAGTCCAAGGGACTCTCAAGGGTCTTCTCCAGCACCACAGTTCAAAACATCCATTCTTCAACACTCAGCTTTCTTCCCTCCCAAATAACCAGCATGACTTGAACTGGTGCCCCAGCGTCTCCTTCTGGGAACTTCAAGGTAGGCGAGCTGGCTCAGGCGCCCCAGGTCTAGGATAGGGCAGAGCCAGGGAGGGGCCCCTTGCAGGCGGAGCCCCGCTGAGCCAGGACACATGTTCTATCCTACAGCCAGGGTCCTCCCTCCCAGGGGTTCCAACCGGCAGGTGCAGGGCTCAGGGACCGACGGTCCTCAGACTCCACTCAGAGGGGCCCGGAGCCTTGCTGTGCAGACAGAGCATGGTCCCCAAGGCTCCAGCATCTCCTGGGAGCTGCTGGAAACACAGGCTCACGTCCCTCCCCTCCGGGTCCCATATGCATTTTTCAGAGTCTGCAGGAAGCTGGAGACACTGACTCCGAATCACAGCAAAATCACGGACGAGTCACTGTCAGAGGGCCTGTGTCAGGTGGATGGCCGCCCGCGTGCACACGAGCAGCGCATCCCCGGGCTGACCGCCCTGACCAGGAGCACTGATGCCGCTCTGCCCGCCCCCCGCCCCGGCTCTGCTCTGCTCCACTTTCCTTAGATAGACTTTCACGTCTGAACTGACGGAAAGCGGGGCTCCTGCTAATTATACACGCCACAAGCCAGGCACTGGGTAAGCATCACTAATAACAAAACAGCCAGAGAAGCCGCAGAGAAACATCGCCTCAAACAGGAAGCGGACTTCCCACCAGCCCTGCTCTGTCCCCACGCGGGCGAGTCCGGCCCAGGAGAGCAGGCCGGGCGGCGAGCCCGGGGCCCAGCGCGGGGCCCAGAACACTCATCCCTGCTTCCCTGCCTGCCCACCCCAGGCCCCGGTTTGCAGCGCTTTGCTGCCCCAAGCCTGGCACTCAGCCTTACTCAGAAGGCCAATCCAAGTCCTGCATCCTCTAGGAAGCTTTCCCATTTGGTTAAAAGCTGTATTTTTGGAACCAAAATTCTAGGCATACGCTAACAGGTTTAACTAGATCATTATATGTACAGCCCAGTCTTCCAAATAAAAACGTACCCAGCTTCACATTGAGATCACCTTGTTAAGTATAACATTGCACGATGCGTCATTCCCTTGGGTAATTCCCAGCAGCTCACAGGCACTTTTACAGTGGTCTCTCGTGGATTAGCAACTCACGTTCCACGGAGTAGGCGGCAGTGGGCAGTTACAGGATGGGCACAGGACAGACGGCCGCAGGAGAAGCAGGATGCTCCCCATAGCACCGCGGGGACTGAGGGCTCAGGGGCAGAGCAGCAGCCCCACACCCCAGCCCCGCCCGGCCGGGCTTCCTCAACAGCTGGATTAGAGCTGCCATTTCTGGCAGGGTTACAAAAGCAGACTAACCCTCTCAGGGCACCTTAATGGTGGGAGAGGGTTCCTTCCCCCAAATCCACAGAAGACCAGTGACAGGTATGTATCAGAGCAAGGCCACCGCGGTCCCATCTCAGCCCCCAGACAGCGGTCCCTGGGGTGCATGCCCACGCTTGGGGAAGCACCCTCTGAAAGGTGGACATTGATTTTAAACAACCAGGGCTCACATTTTCTCAACAAAATTTCCCGAATTTAAAAGCACTGATAATTTTAGTTTCTTACCATGCTTTTTTAAATTATGGGAGAAAAATGTGTAGAAAACCTAAGAAGAAAATGATAACATGGAGGTTATTTTTAGATAGTTTAATATTTTAGATACTTAGTATTTTTAGATATTTTAAACTGGAAAGCATTGTTCTTATTCCTGAAACATGACTGACAAAGCCCTACTAAACTCATGAGGCTGGACCAGATTCCTGACAGCATTGGCTCTGAGCATTGCTGCTAGACACCGGGCCACCATCCGGGGACAAGAGTCGTGTGTGCAGGGCAAGGCTGGGGCAGGCTGCTGCCATGGACTGAACTGTGTCCCCTAGAACCACATGCTGAAGCCCTAGCCCCCCAGGACGCAGAGTGTGACTGCCCATGGAGTTGGGCTTTTAAAAAGGTGATTAATACAGGTAGGCCACGTGGGCGGGCCCTGATCTTGTCCGACCAGTTTCCTTAGAGGAGGAGGTCAGGACATAGACACACATGTGGGATAACCAGCTGAGGACCGCCCCTGTTTTGCTCAAGTTAGTTTTGGTGGGGTTTCTAGCATTTGGAATGAAAGTCTAAGGCGTGTACAAGCCAGAGAAACGCACACACTTTGTTCACACTCAAGGCTGACCAGACAGGTGTGCTCAGAGCCGCCCGCCCACTGTATTTATTTGGATCATGTACGCAGGACCTCGCAGCGTATTTGTTTTGACCCCATCGCACGACAGTCTATAAGACATACGAGCCGAGCTTACTTCCTGATGTGAGTTAAAGGCACACGGCGCCTGACTCCTTATCTCCTTCTGTTGGAGGAAAACCTGTATTTGGATGGGGATGTGTAGATTTCAAAGCTGCCCCTTTTTAACAGTCGTTTTCGAGGCTGACGTACGGTTACTTACAATATTACGTTAATCTCAGGGGTGCGACACGCTGATTCCCTCGGTATTTCTATACATTGTGTACCGTGGAAAGCTGTTATAATATTGACTATTTCGCCCGTGCTGGGCATCACACCCCCACGACTGACTGACTCTCTAACTGGTAATTCCCACCACTTAATGCGCCTCACCTACCGTGCCCGCCCCTCTCCACCCTTCTGGTAACCACCGGACTGTTCTCTGCGAGTCTACTTCCACCTTGTTCCACCTGTTCATTTGTTTTGTTGAGTCCACACGGAAGTGAAAACATGCCGGGTTTGTCTTTCTCCTTCTGACATTTCATTTAGCATAATAACTCATATAACTCATATCAAGAAAACAAAAAAAAAAAGATTAAAAAATGCACAGAAGACCTGAATAGACATTTTTCCAAAGAAGACATGAAGATGGCCAAAGGGTACCTGGAAACATCACTAATCACCGGGAAAAAGCAAGTCAAAACCCCAATGAGCCATCAACTCGTACCTGTCAAAGGGGCTGTTATCCAAAAGAGCACAGATAACAAGCGTTTGAGAGGGTGTGGAGCAAAGAGAAGCCTTGTGCACCGCTGAGGGGACCACGTGACTGCAGCCACTATGGAGACAGTATGGAGGATCCTCGGGAGTCAGAAATGGAGCGACCCCCTGACCCCACCACTCCACTCCTTCATCGCTCCTTCCCCGCCCGGGGCAGCTGGTGGCTGCGGAGAGGACAGTGGAGCCGCCTCCAGGGAGCATCCCCACCCCACCCAGATTGTGGGCCCCACTGACCCTTACATGCGCCGTTTAGTCTGAGCAGGGGCAGGAAGACAGCCGCCCCAGCAGGACGCTTGGGAGCTCCTAACACTCAGCTCCGCTTCCCGGGTGACTCAGGAGTAAAGAATCCGCCTGCAATGCAGGAGACACAGGAGCCATGGGTTCAATCCCTGGATTGAGAAGATCCCCTGGAGGAGAGCATGGCAACCCACTCTAGTATTCTTGCCTGGAGAATCCCATGGACAGAGGAGCCTGGTGGACTACAGCCCATGGGGTCACAAAGGATCAGACAAGACTGAAGCCACCGAGCACACGCATGCGACTCAGTCACACCCTCCTGACCTCTGAGCCAGGTTAGGACAGTGAAGCTCCTAGTTTGCCCCCGAGAAGGGGAGTTTCTGAGGAACTCTAGGCATCTGGAGGTCTCATCTGCATGGTCTCCCCAGGAATCCATCGGGGTGGCTGACCAGGCAAGCCTCACTCCATCCAGAGACCCTCTGGTCTTCCCACCCGGGCCACAGGCGGCCACCCCATGAGGATCACTGAGGTTGGGGAGCAAGGGGACCCGGAGCTGCAGAGCCCTGGGGAGGGTCTGTCCCAGGCCCAGGAACGGACGACGGAGAAGGTGGGGACATCCCATCTATGTGCGGGACCTGGGGGGAGACCCCCATCCGTGTGCGGGACCCAGGTGGGGAGATCCCCATCTGTGTGCAGGACCCAGGCAGGGAGACCCCCATCTGTGTGCAGGACCCAGGCGGGGAGACCCCCATCTGTGTGCAGGAGCCAGGGGAGACCCCCATCTGTGTGTAGGACCCAGCCAGGAAGACCCCCATCTGTGTGCAGGACCCAGCCAGGAAGACCCCCATCTGTGTGCAGGACCCAGGCGGGGAGACCCCCATCTGTGTGCAGGAGCCAGGGGAGACCCCCATCCGTGTGCAGTACCCAGGCAAGGAGACCCCCATCCGTGTGCAGGACCCAGCCGGGAAGACCCCCACCTGTGTGCAGGACACAGGCGGGAGACCCCCACCTGTGTGCAGGACCCAGGAGCCTGGAGCACAGAGGGTGGGCCTGGGTCGCTTCTGAACACGTGTCTTGGCTGCCGCACGGATTCAGATTTCATATCAGACAAAACCGTTTGGTGAGGATGTCCCCGCGGTCTACCAGCCTGTCCTCCTGGGCTAGAGGGGTTGACCTGCTCTGCACAACCCAGCATCAGCTACGAGACCCCAGAAGGGGTTGGGCCCCTTTATTAGATGTGGAAGTGTTGGAATTCCGTTTGCTCCTTGATGAAGAATTTGAAACGTTCCCCCTGTCACAGAACAAAGGCAGCCGTGACTTCTGTTTCACCATCTGCACGGCTGATTTCATGCACTTTTGACAGTTGCTATCACGCTTCTGACAGTGACGACCTCCCCCCCAAGGGAGGCTGGGTGAGTGGGGGGGTCGTCTAAGCCTAACCCATGTCAGCTCATCCCAAATGCGAGCTTCGTGTAACCCAAGGAATGAGCTTAGCAGACGCTCTGCCTTCCACTTGGAAAACAGCGCCACAATCCCAATCCAAATGATTCAAGATCAAACAAAAACACCCTGGGCGGTCACCTGCTTCGACCTGTAGAGCGTTCGGGGTGGGACACTCTAAGGGCCTTCTGGCTGTGGCCTTCGTCCCTGAGCAGCGTAGCTGGGGGCACCTGGGCCCAACCACACTGACTGTGAGCTGTCCATCCTTCCCCGAGGGGTCCTGTGTTCTCAGGGGACCCCAGCAAGGACAGCGCGGTCCCCTACACGGAGCTTGCTGTCCACGGAGACGCTCCACCACTGACATAATCCCAGACGTCGTGCTGAAGACAAGGAGCCGGGGAGGGCCTTCCGGAAGCAGCGATGTGTGCCTGACTCAAGACCCCCACCCGACGCCCGCAGACCCAGGAGGTCCTCGCTCTTGCTCTGCAGCCCTGGCCCTCCTCCCCCAGCTGGAGGCCCCTCCACACAGAGGACCCAGGATTCACCAGGAAGCCCTGCCCTTCTGGCTCAGCATCGCCCTCTGGAGCCTTGCTGCTGCTCAGAGAGCCTCCATACCCCGCCCAGCCCCCGTAAGGACCCGCTCAGGCAAGCTTGGCCGGCTGCGTTCCGTGGGGAGAGAAACAGGAAGAGGAAGATTCTAACGCAGCTTTCCCCCGACCCCTCTGAGTGGCAGAAGATTCCTCTCAGCATGTCAGAAGGCATCTGTCACCAACATGCCATCAGGGCGGGCAGTCTGCGGACAAGGAGCATGGAGCCGCAGATGCAGGCTGGGGGCACAGCGCGCCCTCCCCCAGGAAGGTCTGATGCAGCAGGAGAGCTGCCCCCAGAGCCAGGCCGGAGCAGGACTCACTCCCGCTCCACTCAGTTTAAGGAGAGGGGAGACACATGTCACCGCCACGAAAGCAGCACGTCCCTCCCAGGAAATTTCAGCAGGAACACAGCCCTTCCCCGGCCTCTAGGTGCAGACTGTCTGATTCCTTTTCCTAAACATCAGGAGGGTAACAAGCGTGCGTGAGTGCTGAGTCACTTCAGTTGTGTCCGACCCTTTATGACCCCATGGACTGCACCTGCCAGTCTCCTCTGTCCATGGGATTCTCCAGACAAGAACACTGGAGGGGGTTGCCATTTCCTCCCCCAGGGGATTTTCCTGACCAGGGATTGAGCCTGCATCTCCTGCATTGGCAGGCAGATTCTTTACCACGAGCGCCACCCGGGAAGCCCCCAGGAGGGTTACCCCGGCTCATAGTAACGGTCTTGCCGTGACTTCGATGATAAGGCAGAGCCAGCAGCTGGCTGCCTTGTACTGTTAGCTGAGTGTTTGCTTAGGATTTTACAAGCAGACAGGAGCTGTGCCCAGGTGGCCATGTATGCCGGCACACGCCAGGGTCTCCGATTCCCAGTGAGACGCTTCAGCAGGTACACTCGTGTCTTCATGGATGATCGATAGTCCCCTGGGAGGTTGGGGGGTGGGGGAATGCATGAGTCCAGCTCATGACCTGCTGCCCAGATTAACAGATGCATAAGGCATTCCTTCGAGTAGGAGCGCAGACAGCCTTCTGGGGAAATTATCAGGTCATTGAGCTTCAAGACAAGGCCCTCCGAGGCTCCTTCATGGGCATTTTATTGTCATGAGAGTGAAAAAGCAGCACTTTTTGGAGAAAAATTATAGCTGTCCCTTCCCAGATTTTCTGTGGCCATTAACCTAGAAACGCAGTGACTCCAGGCCTCACTAATGACTCCACTGCTCAGAAAGCGAGCTTTCCCTCCATCTCCCCAGCTGTGTCATCAGGGTGTCATCAGGGCAACCAGTGCTCTTATCTGGTTTCAGGTCACCTGATTAACTGGAGAAACAGAGAAGGCAGTGTATCCTTGCCCAGGGTGCAAATGCCACTGAAAGCCCGGGGGACGGAGGCTGCAGCTGCAGCTCTGAGGGCACCTGGGGCCGCTCGGCACTCCTCGGCCTGCAGGTGGCCGGCTCCGTCCTCCGCTGCCCTCCCGGGCCAGCAGGAAAGCCCCCGCCTCCTCCGTGAAGCCCCTGCCCACCACTCCAGGGCCAGGTCACAGCTCCGCGTGCCAGGCCGCCTCCTCCACGTCAGGGGAAGGTCCCAGATGCGACGGAGGAGCAGGTCGGGGCTCCGAGCTGGTGGTTTCCTCCTTCAGCCCACCTGGACTCCCAGACCTGAACGAATGTTCAAGATCCGAGAACCGAAAGGGTTTTAACCTAAAACAAACCAGGACGTGAAAGGGAGAAACTGAGAGCTGTGCCCACAGGAAACCAAGGCCTGAGAGGGGAGAGACAGAGTTCCCACAGATGCCTGAGTATGGAACACGGACAGCCAGCTCCTGACCAGGACCACCCGCCAAATCTCCCCCATCCTCCAAGCGGCCAACAGACGCCGCTTGGACCTGGCCCCAAACCCTCGAGTCCTCGCCACAGTGGCTGTGGGTGCACTTCGCTAGGTGCAATCCCTGCGCTGGTTCCCGGCGCACTCCCTTCCCAGCTGTCCTCCGTATTGAGATGGACAAGGGGGCGTCCTCCTGGAGGGGAAGCCTGGCCCCCGCTGGGGTTGGCCAAGGTGCTTGTGACGAAGGACTCGCAGTGACCACTCCACCAGCTGACGGATGGTCCTCGGGGCTGGACTGAGGCCCCACGTGCCACACGACAACCCTCGGCTCCAGCACAGCCTCTCGGGGGTGCCCTTCAGAGGACAGGAAACGTCAGGCTCCACTAAGGTCTGGAAATGTTGCTTTTAAGGGATTCCCAAGGATGCATTCCTTCCAATACAGTGCAGGGAAGTGATGTCTGTGTGTGCACCTAAGTGTGTGTGTATGAGCATATATGCATGTGTGCATGTGTGTGAGCGTGTGTATGTGTGTGCGTGCACGTGTGTATATGTGTGCATGTATGAGCATGTGCATGCACATGTGTGTGTGCATGTGTGTGCACGTATGTCCTTTCTTTGGTTTCCCAGCTGGCTCTGTGTGGGTGTTGGAGGGCCAATGCCACCAGCCCGGCTCTCAGGAGACAGAAGTGCCCACCTCAGGGCTGCCCTGCCCTGTGGAAACGAGCTCCATGCACCTGCAGGGCACATGACCCGGGTGCAAAGGTTTGGGTCTGCAGCTGGACGTCAAATCCGTTTGTCCCCCAGCCTCCCGTGGGGGCACTTTCGGCCCAGATCACAGAGCAGGAGTGAGGCCCCGGCCCCTCCCAAGAGCGGGGGGTGCAGACTCTGACAGGCACACATTCTCCTGAAGCTGCAGCTCATTATTCCCTAGAACAGTGGCGATATAATGCATTTTCATTTACTTAGCCTGAAATATATGTAAATTAAAGGGTTTTCTTTTATTAAAACTAACCCTGAAACTCACCACTGATGTGTTTTTGTTATTCTAAAGAGAACAGCCCTGGAGGACGGGAGCTCTGATGGCGTTTCACATGCAGGCGTGGGTCTTGCTGCAGAAAGAAGGGCCCTCGCGCCCCAGGCCTGAGCCCCCGAATAAAGCACTGCCCGGTGGCAAGGCTCACCCTGCTCACGCGCCTGTGGCCTCCAGTCGGGATGGAGGGGACGGCCCGCCCTGCTTGGAAGCCTAATTGCAGCTGAGAAGGAAAATAAATAGCCGTTCTGCTGCTGGAGCCCAGGGCGGGGACGGGGGTGGAGGAGAAGGTGCTGGAAGGCCACTGATGTCCTTGGAGGGAAAGACTCAACCCCCTCGGTCCTATCTCCTGGGCCAGCCCGGACCCCAGACCCCAGCCAAGACCCTGGCCCGGATCCCAGAGCCTGGCCCAGACCATGGACCCCAGAGCCTGGCCCAGACCACAAACCCCAGACCATGACCCCAGACCCTGGCCCAGACCCCAGACTCCAGATCCCAGACCCTGGCCCAGACCACAGACCTCAGACCCCAGACCCCGGCCCAGACCACGGACCCCAGACCCCCAGACCACAGATTCCAGACCCCAGATCCCAGACCCCAGACCCCAGCCCAGACCATGGACCCCAGACCCTGGCCCAGACCACAGACCCCAGACCCCCAGACCACAGATTCCAGACCCCAGATCCCAGACCCCAGACCCTGGCCCAGACCCCAGACCCCGACCCAGACCCCGGCCCAGACCTCGACCCTGCACGATCACAAAGCCCTCAGCAGCCCCTACCTGCCTGGAATCCTCACCGATTCCCCAAACCCCCACTTCTGACCCCGAGCGTCCCTCCAGAACCGCCTACTTCTGCGCCCGTTAGAAGTGGCTAGACCCTCTTTGTCCATGTCCCAGGCTGTCTCAGGCACAGGAATGGACTCTCGCAGTTTGTAGGCCAAGGGCCGAGATCAAGGGTCTGGAGGAGCTGCGTCCTCCCCTGCCCGGTGTGAGGCGCCTGGCACCCTCGGCACTCCGTCCCTGGTCCAGGCCTGCCCTCTTCCCACATTACCTCTCTCCTCGCCAAAAGGACCAGGATCATATTGAATGATGGGCCTGCCTTCTCCACTGTGACCACGGCGTGCCTCACCTAGGACGTCTGCGGGAGCTGAAGGAGGAGAAACGGATGTGGAGAGGAGGCAGCGGACGGGCCAGCGTCCAGGACTCGGGCAAGTCCAGGGCACCAAGGAAGTGGCCGGCAGAGGCGGCGGGGTCAGCAGGCCAGCAGACAGGCAGGGGTTCTGTGCCCCCCAGGACCAAGCGTGAGGTTGAGACTTGGCATCCTCACTTGGGTGCAGGCACCCGCATGTCTGATCTCGCCCCCTCCCCCGAGCCCAGGAAGAGCTCTGGGTGAGGGCAGACAGGGATGGGGCAGGCGGCCTGGACGACAGACTTCCCACCCCCGGACCGCAGCCCTGACCCCCAGCTCAGGGAGGGTCGACGGCTCACAGCTGAGACCTTCTGGAGAAGCTTCTCGGCCGGAGGAAGCTCACCATCTGCGCTAGCATCCCCCAGGCTTCTGACCACGGGACTCTCAGAATACGACCTGGTTTGCAAATAGGGTCTTTGTAGATGTATCAGTTCAGATGAGGTTATATAGGGGGTGGGTGGGGGTGGATCCAAGGTGACTGGTGTCCTCGTGAGAGGGAACACAGACACGGGCAGAAGATACCGTGTGGCATCTTGGAGAGATGCTCCTACATGCCTCAGGGCGACAGAATAGAAGACACAGGGAAGACCCCCCAACACCTGACCCCCGGGCCCCAGACTTCTGGTCTCCAGAGCCATCAGATAGCACATTCCCGCGGTTTGCCTGGGGTGCTGTGATTTGTGTCCCAGCTACACCCCTGCACCGCTGGGCCTTTCAAAAGCAGGCCTGAGGTTGAGGACTCTCCGAAGGGCCGAGCGTCCCGCTTGACTGCCGAGGTCTCTCTTGACCCGCACTTCAGCCCAGCCCTGCGTGGGGATCTCCACCAGAGACAGCCGTGTGGGCTGCGGGTGCGGGGGGTCACAGGGAACCCGCCACCCCCGCTCCTGTCCAACGGCGCCGTAACGTCCCAGAAGCTTTTACCCTGGCGACAGCAGGCATGTGCATGCAGGCGCACACACGTGCACACACACACGCTCACACGTGTGCACACATGCACACTCGCACAGCTCTGAGAAGGGAGCCAGGCCCTACACCTGCTGGGGTGGCAGGCTGGCCCATTAAGGGATGAAGACCAGGCAGGGGTTGGCTTCTGAAATAAAATTCACCGAGCTACCAGCACCCCAGCACCCTCCACGCCTCTGCTCCACTCACCGCTGAGGCGGCCGAGTTGGGTCATCGGGCTCAGGACTGCCTTCTCTCTGCAAGCTTCCAGCCAATGGTCAGAACCCTGGAGGCTGGGAGGGGCCGGCGCCCACAGCCCGAAGAGTCAGCGGGCCCTCCTCTCACAAGGAGAAGGGCCACTAGCTGTGCCAGGAGGACCCCCAGGCTTGCCAGCCATCCTGACTGGCCATGCCAGTCGGGTAGGTCACAGGGGTGGGGCGGAACTGAGTGGTTTAAGCAGACCCACTGTAGCCAGCACGCTGTCACAGGCGGGCGGACAGCTAGCCTCAAGCTCAGCAGAGCTGCGACTGCCCCCAGGCAGGAGGAGCCATCCATAATTAAGGGTGGCCTTGAGCACTGAACAAGGATTAACACCCCTCGGACCCCAGCAGGGCTCCTCAGGTGAGTTCTTATATTCGCCTCCAAGGGGCACAATCAGGGCCTTACACGTTCTCTCTAAATTCACCCCATGATGACACAGATGCCTGCAGAAGCTTCCACTGGCTGAACACAGACTGGTATCCAGCCCACGGCAAAAGCAAGCCCCTTGGTCACTGGAAGCCGAGGCCTGAAATCAGCAAAGACACTTCCCTCATCCACCTGCAGAGCACTTCCAGGAGGGGTGGGTGACCCTGGACTCGGGAGGGCTGCACATGGGGGAGGGTGTGGACGAACCCCGGAGAGAAGTCACGGGCAGAGCCTGATGAACAGACAGATGTCAAGACACAGCTGAGAGGCTCCAGGGCGGGCAGGGGTGTGCATTTTACAGCTAGCACAGTGGGTGCTTTGCAAGAACAATGTCTACAGCACAGCCCAGCAAAGGCTGTCAGCAAAGGTGTCTGGCCCAACAGTCCGGGATGGGGACAGTCGTGTCGTCTGAATGATTCTCCATGCTTCTGGTCCCTGAGAGGCAGGGAGTGGGCGCCATGGCTGAGTACATCAGTCGGCGTGTATTTTATGCACAAATGAGGTGTGGGGTTGGATGTGCCACAGACCTGAGAAACAGGCTACTCTTAGCTTAGACTCTAAGAAGTGAAGCAACTGTCTTCCCGATCCTTTGTCTCTGTAAGAGCGCAAGTTGGTGAAATGAGTCGAGTGTCACAAATGCAAATCTCTGATTTTCACAGTTCTTTACAGTGACCTATGACGTGACCACTTAGTCCTCCCCTGGAATAGCGTCCATTTGTATCCGCGACCTCTGATCCTCCCCAGAAGTGTTCTACTGCAAGAGAAATGGCCGTTTGCTTTTAAAGCATCTTATTCAGGTAGAGAGGGAACAACTGGCCCGATTTGAAAGCCAACAAGATCCATCCCCAAAGATGGCACCTGTGATGGGAAGGGAGACCGTGGTGACAGGGTCCTGCAACCTCAGACTGCTTCCACTTCAGCTACCCTGTTAGGTGGCAGGAACGTAGTGAGCACCCCCAGGTCTGGACTTGGGAATTAGAAAGAATGTGGGGAAAGGCGGAGCCAGCACTGAAAACAGCCGTTGGTCACCAAAGCACAAAATGTTCACCAAGCTGACAACCTTGTGTTCTTAGGCCACCGACAACCCCACAGGGCATGAGCGTGCTCTCGCAGGCTGGTGTTCAAGTGGCCATTAGCCCCATTCACAAACACAGTCGACCCTTGAACACGTAGGGATTAGGGGTGCTGACCCCCCCCACAGTCAAACCTCAGCGCATAAATTTTGACTGCCCCCAAAGTGAAAGTTTTAGTCGCTCCAGTCGTGTCTGACTCTTTGTGATCGCATGGACTGCAGCCTGCTAGGCTCCTCTGTCCGTGGGACTCTCCAGGCAAGAATACTGGTTGCCATTTCCTTCTCCAGGGGATCTTCCTGACCCAGGGATGCAACCCAGGTCTCCTGCATTGCAGGCAGATTCTTTACCAGTGAGCCACCAGGGAAGCCCCCCAAACTTAGCTGCTGCTGCTACTGCTGCTAAGTCGCTTCAGTCGTGTCCAACTCTGTGCGACCCCATAGATGGCAGCCCACCAGGCTCCCCCATCCCTGGGATTCTCCAGGCAAGAACACTGGAGTGGGTTGCCATTTCCTTCTCTAATGCATGAAAGTGAAAAGTGAAAGTGAAGTTGCTCAGTCGTGTCTGACTCTCAGCGATCCCATGGACTGCAGCCTACCAGGCTCCTCCATCCATGGGATTTTCCAGGCAAGAGTACTGGAGTGGGGTGCCATTGCCTTCTCCGCAAACTTAGCTACTAATGCCTATTATTGACCAGAAATCTTATCAATAATACAATCACTCAGTTAACACATATTTTTATAAAATTTTATGCATTCAAGACACACCTAAATTTTCTTATTTTTTTCAATATTTCTAGGTCACACAGTCCACCTGTGAGTTTTTTCAAATTGTCACAGTTCTCAAAAAAATTTTCCAATATCTTTATTGAAAAAAATTTTGGAGTAGCCAGACTTATACAGTTCAAACTCGTGTTGTTTAAGGGTCAACTATACTTTTTTTTTTTAATAAGAGAAGCACAGTCATAAAAGGGATTCTTAGAAATAGTTCTAAGCAGTGTAGGAACTGTCACTCTGGGGCAGCTCTTCCGAGCCAAGCTGCCTTCGAGGACGACTTCTTGAGTCTCCAAGTGGCTTCCGTGGAGTCTGAAATTCCAGATCAAGATGCCCACGGACTATACATTCAGCCAGGCTGCACCACGGAGAAACTAATTCAGGCTCTTGAAGTTCCAAGTTCTAAAATTACTCACCGGCATGGGCCGTTCAGGGCCTTCAAGTTTAATTGTTGTTGTTCAGTGCTCAGTCATGTCTGACTCTGCGACCCCTTGGACTGCAGCCCGTCAGGCCTCCCTGAGAGTTATTATCACATCGTGTTTCTCCAGAGGCCGCATGCTGGCTTTCGGATAATTCTCCCAAATCTCAGAGGGGAACACGCGTGTTCTGGCGGCAGCGTCTAAGCTGGAGCAGACACTTCCAAGCTCTTTTCGTGATTAGTGGTTTAGATGAATCTGCGTTCATCAACTGGGCTTCCCTCATAGCTCATGAACACCGATCTCCCCTCACGCCTGACACAGGGCCGCGTCTTCACCACCTAGAGGGGCCCGGATGTGGCCACAGCTCTGTCTGGGGCAAAGGGCAGGGGTCGAGCCCAGCCCCACAGGGGCCTGGAAGGATGCGGCTGCCCTGCCTCCGCGCTCAACTGCGCGGCTCCTGCGAGACCCAGCCCAGGGAGGCTGGCAGCACCTACTGGGTTCAGGTGAGACCAACATTCCTTCCCCGCCTTTTATCCAGTCTGACCCTCTCCAGGCCACTCTTGCCTTCCGGATGCCCAGCAGGGCTGCTTGGAAGGGACAGGCCGCCCCGAGCGACACTGACCCGGCCGCCACCTGGGGCACCTTGCTCCCGAAGGGGCTGTTCGCAAGGACACTTGGTAAAAGTCAGGGAACCGGCATCCTGAGATGCCTTTAGTGCTCTGCTCTGCAGTCCAGGACACAAACGCCGAGGGGTTCTGGAAGGGTCCCGGCGGGGCGGGGAGAGGCGGACACACCCACCGGGGAGGAGAGTGACAGCGGTGAGACCGCCTCCAGGGAGGCGGGGCCTCAGTGCTGCGAGCACAGGCTGCCAGCCGCAGACCGCGGGTCCCCCCGGGGGACACCCCACCAGGGCAGCGGAGGCCGGCCCCGGGGGCACACCCCACCAGGGCAGTTGAGGCCGGCCCCGGGGGGACGCCCCAACCAGGGCAGCGGAGGCCGGCCCCAGGGGGACGCCCCAACCAGGGCAGCGGAGGCCGGCCCCGGGGGACACCCCACCAGGGCAGCGGAGGCCGGCCCCGGGGGGACACCCCACCAGGGCAGTTGAGGCCGGCCCCGGGGGCACACCCCAACCAGGGCAGTTGAGGCCGGCCCCGGGGGCACACCCCAACCAGGGCAGCGGAGGCTGGCCCTGGCCGAGCTCCCGGCCAGCCTCCGCCCGAGACAGACTGCGCCCGGCCAGGTCTGCAGGCCTCACCCCCGGGGAGTAACCACAGGGAGTGGGCGAGGCCACGTCCCGCCCACCCCAGTCCTTCCCGGCTCCACGGCCAGCCTCAGGCAGGGACCCTGCCACGAGCTAGGCTCTGCGATGAGTTCCTGAACCTGCCGCCAAACAGCTGTGGCTGCTCTGGAGCCCAGGAGCTGAGGCTGCACTCGGGGTGACCCGCCAGCACCTCAAGTGACCAGGAGACCCTGGAGCCGGGGAAGCCCCCGACCCGAGAAACAAGCCCACACCCTCCCCAGGGCCAGAGGGGCCAAAGGGGCCTTTGCAAACTCCACGTCCTTTTTCTCTGTGAACGTAAGACTCCCCGAGGCTGCACACCTGTCTCCATTGGTAAATTGAAAACATATTTATCCTGTTGGTGCCATGCTTTTTTTTTTTTTAAATAGATGGGAATGCTTCCACTTCACCCTGAGGAATGCCTAAGAAATGCGTAATTAAAAATGAAAAGAGAAAGTCTTCTAAAAAGGCTGTTTGCTTGGGTGACGCGGGTGGCACAGTCTCCCTTTGTCGTCCCTGGGCCTCTCTGGGAGGACAGAACGGCGGTGCGGGGGGCCCGCATGGATGGCCCGCAAGGCCCCGCGAGGCCCCGGCCGGCCCGGACCGTTCAGCCCCGGCCTCCCCGCTGCATGCGGCCGCCAGCTCGTTACACGCCAGCCACCCCCAGCCACGGCCGCAGCCCCGGCTCTCCAGCAGCGCCCAGGTTTACAGCTTGACAAGCATCTCTGAATTGTCCGAAAACATGGGAAATAACCAACATTTAAGAAAAAAAAAAAAAAAGAGCGGGCTGGCTAGGGAGAAAGGATTCACCCTGCACACATACCAGTTTACAGCAAAAAGCCCCACGTTCCATTCTCACACGTCCTGGCCTTGGACAAACTTGGACAAACCACCCTCTGTGAACCCTCAGGGCACAACCCAAAGCCTCTTTCAACCCGCGGATTGATGGATGCGTGTCAGCCCCGGGCGGCCCCGGTGACAGAGGGTTGAAGTTATCCGAGCACGCGGATAACAAAAGTTACATCATTTTTCATCAACATTCATCATTCTAATTGCCTGAACCTCCAGCAGAACAAAGTCACGCTATAGTTTTATGGTATTTGATTAATGAGGGCAGGGAAATTGAAGTTTTTGCAATAAAACCAGGGGGGAAAAACCCCACAGACTTTGATCGTTTTCTCCCTTATGATTTTAATTTAATGGCTCGTGTTTTCATTACGGCTGGGGCTGTACACTTTACTTGCAATTATGTCCCATCTGTGAGGCGCTCTGTTATTACGGCTTATTCTAGCAGCTTTTCAATCACTTTTGAGTTGGGCTTTGCAAGTATTCTTACAGCAGGTGGGCTCCCTGGCACGAGCCCAGGAGCACACAAAGCGCAAAGCTGGAGTTTAATGGCAGCATATGCACGCGGCACAGAGCAGCCGCCTTCCCCCATATGCCGCGCAGCCTCTTCCGCCTGCCAGTCACCCTCCTTGCCGACTGCAGTCTCCGAGTAGTCTGCTGCCAGGGAAAATGTACCACGGCAGCAAATTTCTCCAGTGCACCATCCTTATTACCGAGACAACCCTGTCATTAGCACGAGCACAATGAGCCTGGACGGGGAGCGAATACCAATGAAGCAGCAGGAGCCTCGCTTCTCATCGCTATGGAGACGCCCCCCTCCCGGCGGAGTGGACAGGAGGAGTGCCCCCACCCGCGTGGCACCCAGCTAGCGCTGTGCACTGCGTGTGAGCCAGAGTCGGCCCCGGGCCCTCGCGGCGCCCAGGGAGAGCCGCAGGGACGCCTGGAGTCTCTGCGGGCCACGGGGGCGTCCGCCTTCAGACTCTGCATCCCGGGCGGCTCCCAGCCACGAGCAGGAGCCGATGCCGAAGTCTATAAACAATGTTCTCCCGTTAAATCTCGCAGGGGGTCGAGCGATCAAGAAGAAATTGCTTTATCCCAGTAAAAAAAACATGGAGACCAAACATTGTTTTCTCTAATTAACACAAAGAGGGCTTCACTTCCAAGAGGCTGGGACAACTCCCAGACCACGGGCCTCCCAGGCCCTTCCGCAGACTCTTCCTGCCCCGCAGGATGGAAGGAACCTCAAGAAACAAAGGCTCAAATGCTTGTGTGCAGGGGGTCTGCCCACCTGAGAGCTGCAAACTTTGCAGAGACCCACAAATAAAGTCCGGTTTTCAGTCTGTGCGTGAGTGTGTCAGTGTGTGTGTGCCTGGATGTGTGTGCACCTGTAAAAGGGAAAGAGCCAAAGTAGAGGCGGGGTGGGGGCACACTGGGATTTTATTTCACAGCCCAATCTGTACACAACTGAGTCAGTTTTAAGTCTCCTCCCTGCGCCTGGGGCCTTGTAACTCCCAGCGGACGACACACTTGCTTTATTCTCCTCCTGATCCCACAGTCAGTTCCAAATCAGAGCCGACCCCGAGTGCAGGCGCCCGGGCCCTGGCCCCCATCCTGGGCCGGCCGCCCCTGCTCTCTCACCAGCAGCCCAGCAGCATCCCCAGTCCCGTCTTTCCTCCCACTGGTCATGCTGGGCGTGCTCGTGAGCCTGGGTCTTACTCTCCTCGTGTGTGGGTGCCTGTTTCCATCATCTCTCAGCTGACACCTCGCGGTGCGTGTGAGACCCCGGCTGCCTGCGTCCACCCCTCTCTGCCCCGCGCCCCGGGCCCCCAACCCCGGACCTATCTAAACGAAGCCATGTTAAAGCCACCAATAGTGTTATTTCCGAGAACACCCATCGGGTATTAGGTGCCGTGAAATGAAGCTGCAGTGTAAGGGGTGGAGACTCAGGGAGATGACAGATAAAGAAGAGACAGAAAAACTGACTTCTGAGCCCAAATCAGCCAGGCGTGTCAGAACTGGCGAAATTCCCCCGGTACCGTCACTTATACAGCATTTATTTTTTATTATAAAAGCACTTCTGGATACATGTGAAATTCACCAGGTTCTAATGGGAATAATTTCCTCCTGCATAACCGTCCCGGTGGGAATCCTGCAACTCTCTGATTTTTGTTTTTAAGTTAAAGACATCAAGGGAGAAAGAAAACTTCTTCACAAGGAGAGAGGTTCTCAGCTCAGGCAAAGCAGAGAGAGCTGGAGCAGAGAGAGCTGGTGGGGTCCAGGGGGGATGCCCAGAAGTCAGTAGGGGCGCTGGAGGCTGTCGGACCTTCCCCGACACGAGAGAGTCAGCACTGAGGACCCGCCTTCCTCCTTTTAAGGGGTTTCCGGTGGGAGATTTGAATGATCACGAAGAACAGAGTTTCCCTGTTGGAGATGCTACAGCTTAAGAACCCAGAGAACCTCAGAAACTTGGGTGTGCTTTTATTTTGAGTTCTTCCTCCTCAATGCCAGATCCTGAAACCCCTGGTTCCAGGACACAGGGGAGCAGGATGGGGGCAGGGCTGGGGCCCCCTGCCCCTCAAGACTCTCTCCATCTCCGAGGGCAGCTGGTGTCTGCCCGGCCTTTACAGGTTCAGCTGGAGAGAGACAGGAGCGCCTTCAGGTCACGAGCAGGCGTCAGAAGGGCAGCTGGCCTTGTTCGCCCCGACGGTCGCAGGGCCTCCCGCCCTCGAGCAGGCGGGCCTGCCCTGTCTCCAAGCTGGCCTTGGACGCTCCTCCCCGCGTGACAGGCAGGAGGGGCTGGTGCATCACCTCGGCCACTGCTCCCTTGATCTACACGGGGTGTGTCCAGTCTCTGCTTCAGTACCGTCCGGCTCCAAGGCACTGGCAGAGCCACCCATGGTCACCCTCAGGCCCACTCAGCCTGTCCAGGGGCCAAGGACACTGCCCCACCGGGCTGGGAGGGGCCTGATCAGGAGCTCACGGATGGTGCCCACTCCTGCTGGCGCCCTGTCTGGTCCACCCGGCATCTGGACGGAGTGGTCAGAGCCTGGACCTCGTGTTGTCAGATGCTTGTCTGAGGCCGAGCTTTCCCTCCATGGGTGTGCTATGGGTTGAACGGTGTCCCCACAGGACAGGAGAAGGCCCTACCCCAAGGCCGCTGCCTGTGACCTTATTTAGAAACAGCATTGTCGAGGTAGTTAGGAAAGATGAGATCGCCCTGGAGCTGTGTGAAAGTGCGTTAGTCCCTCAGTCGTGTCTGACTCTTTTCGCAACCCCATGGACTGTAGCCCGCCAGCTCCTCTGCCCATGGAATTCTCCAGGCAACAATACTGGAGTGGGTAGCCTTTCCCTTCTGCAGGGGATCTTCTCGACCCAGGGATCAAACCCAGGTCTCCCACATTGCAGGCGGATTGTTTTCCATCTAAGCTTCCCAGGAAGCCCGAGCAGTCCCAAAGCCAGTATGACCCCAGGGTCCTTGTAGGAAGAGGTGTCAGCAGGTGTCAGCTCTCAGCAGGACCACCCCAGTGAGGCCCCCTCCTGGACGAGCAAGGAGGCGGTGTTGGTAACTACATCGGGACAAGGGCTGGAAACCAGGGTGGTAAGCTCCCGAGGAGGGTGACGTCTATACTGCGTGTAGGGACCCTGGGGCCTCCCACGATGCTCTTCCCTCTGAAGCTGAATCTGAACTGAGGTACCTCAGGGGGATGGTTACGACCTCCTCAGAGCAGCCTGGTGACCTGCACCCCAGGGCCTGAGGCTGGGATGCTGGCAACGGCAGAGACCTGAGGTGAGGTAAGCTTCCAAACCCCTCACAGCAAAGCGACAGACACCTTGGTTATTTTTAACGTGTCAGTTTATCACTGTGCCCCTCCCCAAACAGAGAAAAATAAAGACCCAATGCTAATTTCATAAAATCACCATTAAACCTCTGATTTCATAAAATCTACACACCATTCATAAAATTTTTGTTGCTGTTGTTCAATTGCTAAGTCATGTCCTACTCTTCATGACCCTGTGAACTGCAGCACGCTAGGCTTCCTTGTCCTTTATTAATATTTGTGGTCAAAACAGAGATACAATAACTGGGTGATGACAGTAGGTAGGAACCAGCAGGTCTAAGGCCCCCGTTGTGCTGGAATCTACCGATGCGTGTAGATGCTTCCAGGCAGGTGGAAGGCTGCTCGTCTCAGAGTCAGCGAGCCCCAAGTTCGAGTCCCAGCTCCGGCTCCTCCCGCCAGGACAGGTTGCCCGCATGGCCATCCTCCTGGGGTGGAAACGGGGCCCCCGCTGACTTTGCTCACCAGGGCAGGGTTGGGGAGAGCCCTGGGGAGCCGTTCACACACACTGTCTCTGTGCCTCACCGCCCGCTGCGTGCCTACTGCGTGCCTCGTCTGAGCTGAGGACGCGGGGCAGTGGGGAGACAGAGAGAGGCTGGCCGGGAACAGCGACACGGTGTGCTGTGAGTGATGGCAGAAATACACCCGGAGCTGGCAGATCGTCCAGCGCGGTCTTCGTGCAGATGGAGCTGGTCCTTCGGACGCCTTCCTGGCCGCCTGTCCTTATCAGAAATGTCCGCACAGAACTGTTTCTTAGCTGGTAAGCCTAGGTCTTTGCTCAGATGGCACCGTATTAATGGCACAAATGCATAGCAAGCTGCCAACGAGGCCAGTTCTCACCATCGCCTCCAGGTGCTGAAATGCACATTTGTGAATGGCAGATTCCCTCTCTGTCCCACTTGCTGAACCGTCTCCCCTGGTAACATTCAAGGTCTCCAGCAACAGCCGTGGTCATTTTTCATGCCTGTAAACACCCATTTATTCCCTTTCGGTTTTCAAAGCACAAATCACAGCCCAGTTACTTCCAGTCCCGGCTCCTCTGCGTCCACATCACGACATGACATTTCAGCTTCTGTCCTGTGTAATTAGGCCAGCTGAGAGCACGAAAGCTGAGTCGTCAGAACACTTGCCTAACTTGCTCTGTTTCGTCCACACAGACGGGGAAGGTAAACAAATAAAGCACACGGAAAGGATAGCTTTGCCGAACTGTCCGAGTCGAAAGCCGCAGGAAATGTCCCTTTTGTGAGAGCTGGTAGGCGTGAACTTGACCTCACAATAGGGCTGTGGCTCCCTGGCTGCCCTTCTATAACCTCCCTCATGACCTTCCTCCCATTCCGGGCTTTTCTGGAACTTTCACGGCTTCCTCCTTGTCCCTTTGGGTTTGTAACCGTTCGCACACGTGGCAAAGACCAGCCTGAGTCTCACCAAGCCCTCCCCCCTCCAAACCAGCAGCTGTGCTGGGACGCAGGACCCAGGGACCAGGAGGTCTCCGGGAGCCCCCCAAGATTGCCTTCTACCCGCGTTGCGGCCGACCCAGGTGAGACTGGAGGGGTCACCCACCCAGCACGCAAGACCCCAGGCTGCTCTTGGCTGCAGAGTCCTGTCTCCCCACCGACAAGGCGATCGAGTCTCTGCTGTGCTCCAGTGCGCAGTGGGAGGTGGCAGCATTTCACAGTCCGACGCGAGCACTCGAAGGGGTCGTCGCAATCATCTTCGGTACCAGGGACATTATATGGGGTGGACATCGGTCAACACCCAGCCCAGACACATCCTGGTGAGAACTGTGTCTGGGAAGGTTTAAGCCGCCTCGGCCTCAGACGCAGCCTCTCCGCTGGGCCTGAGTGGGGACAGCACTCCACGGGGAGACGAGAGGGGGAGAAGCCCCGCGGCATCCAGGGACTCGCTGACCATGCCCCGGCCTCCCCAGGCGGCACCCCGCCCAGCCCAGTGCGTCCCCAGGGAGCTGAGGTCACGTCTCCCGCCACCTCGCCTTTGGGGCTGCGACGGATGAAAATGCAGGTTTATGGTTAAAAGCCAGGTCCCAGTGGGGCTTCCAAACCGGTAACACTTACAGACAGGTTCAACATTTCGGAGACAAGACGCTGGTCCAGCCACGGGCCGAGGAATGAGGCCGGACGGTGACCGCATCTCCTCTTGGGCTGAGGTCCCTGGGCCGCCCTGTGTGACCCTGAGCCACGCCGTCCCCGGGCAGCCCTCCCACCGTGCTCCATGCCGTGGCCCCTGGGAAAGGGCCTTCAGGGGGCCTCGGAGCCTGCCCCACAGGAAGGGCCACTGCTCGTGTCAGCCAACATGCATGTCACCGTCATGCACTCACACGATGTACCCCAGGATCTGAGCCCAGCTATGACACAGCCATGATGGCAGGGGGTCCTTCTTCAAGGCCTGCTCGGTTTTACATACGTGGAGATTTTCTATATTTGCCCCCAGAAAAGCCCAGGGCCTCATTGCAAGTATTTTTCAAAGTTAAAACTGGCACATTTTCTTAGAATTTTAAAACATGAGAAACAAATGAAAAAGTATCCTCTTCCTTGGGAGGAAGTTTCAGATTCTTTAAACTTAAACTAACATGTTTGCTTAGTCGCTCAGTTGTGTCCAACTCTCTGCGACCCCGTGGACTGCAGCCCACCAGGGTCCCCTGTCCATGGGATTCTCCAGGCAAGAATACTGGAGTGGGTTGCTGTGCCTGTCTCCAGAGGATCTTCCCAATCCAGGGATTGAATCTGCATCTCTTGCATTGGCAGGTAGATTCTTTACCACCAGCGCCACCTGGGAAGCCCCTAAACTATTAAAAAAATCTTTAGTCCAGTCGCTCAGTCGTGTCCGACTCCTTGCGACCCCATAGACTGGACTTGGCCCAGCGGCATTTCCCTTAAACGGAGGGCAGAGAGAGTGGTATGGAGGAGGCGGTGGGTGGCGGGGCGGGAGGGGGCAGTGAATGGAGATCTGGCCCCAGGCCGGCCACGGGCTCGACCCCGAGTGCAGCCACGGGGCCACCCAGAGGCCATGAGGAGGCCAGAGTGGCTCCTGGGAAGAAAGTGGGAGATGCCGCCCTCATTTCCACGGGCCCTGAGTCTCCTCTCCAAGGCAGGCATGTTTCTGGAGCTTGAATGTTCCCGAGAAGCTCACTGCCCCCCACCACTCCATCCCACACTCCCGTCCCCATTCAGTTCTATACTGCAGAGGAGTCAAGGAAGCAAGACGCGATTGGGCCTAAGAAAATGAAGGTAATTTTCTGTAATTTGGTTTTATGTAACCAAATGTATGCATTTTAAATAGACTCATGCTAATATCCACAGGTGGAAATAAATAAGAATTACGCTTTTTAGTTCCCTCCAGGACCTCAGAACATCCATGGGGGACCTGGGGCCCAACCTCAAGGCAGGGCCACCAAAGCCCTCCAGATAAAGAAGCTGCTGCTTGTTTGTGGAAGAAAACTCGCAGTCCCAAAGCCTCAGGTGTTCTGCCAACAATTGGGCCTTCACCGGGAGGAAGCTCTGCTGCAGTGGAAAATGCTCCCTGCCTGTGTGTGTGTGTGCCTCTGTCTCTCTGCATCTCTCTGGGTCTCTGTCTGTCTCTCTCTGCAGGTGGATGCAGGTGGCTCTGTTGCAGTCCTCACTGGCAGACGCTCCTCTGGATGAAAGAACGGACCCCTTCAGCCCTGCCCCAGCCTCTGCAAGTCTGCAGGGGCGTAGTCCTGGGTTGGATCCCGCAGGTGACAGGCAGTGACGTCCAACAGCACTGTGGTGCCGCTCTCCGCACCCACACAGTGGGGGCTTCGAAGCTGGGCAGGGCGGCTGTGAACACGCAGCCCTGTGAACACGACCCGCCACGCCCGCCCAGCCCCCGGCACACAGCAGGTGCTCCATAAATGCCTGTGCAACCTCGGGAGAGACAGAGCGGCCGTACCTAGAGACGACTCTGCTCCTCGGGGCTCCCGAGTCCCCTGGGCTTCCGAGAGGGACAAACCTTGGCAGATTTTAAGTTGGTATTATATTTATACCTTTCTTTCAAAAGTAAAGTGAAAATTTATTTGAAATACATATCTTTTCAAATTTTGCTCGCAAGATGAGTTGCTGCTAAGAGATTTTCCCTTGAGGGAAAATAATAGCTTTTTCCATCACTAATAAGCTAATATCCAGAAATTCAGAGGAAACCCACCCCATTGACATAGCAGCATATATGGATGGTATTAATACACTGTTATAAGATGCAAAGAGAATGCTCTATTCCTATAACAGGTTTTTGTGTCTTTCATAAGAAGAAACAATAAACATTTTACAAGATCGTATATTTTATAAATAGTAAAATTCTTAATATAAATTTTACTGCTCAGCTATAGTAGTTCAACCTTAGTAGAACTCACTAAGGTTCTTTAATTGCACTACCAGGTAAAATGACAGATGCTTTCTCTTCTCTTCGATAACACTAATAAATGTCCTTCTTTGCTGTTGAGTTTTCAAAATAGCAAGCTTGATTTCACTTCAAGACTAATAAAAAATCGAGCTAGTATATACATGCTAATTTTCTTTGTGGCCCTTACAATAAGATTTTGAAGTTGCCAAAGCTACCCCTTTAGAACTGCTCCAAGATTCTAAAATTAGGAGACAGTGAAATGTTAGACTGCGCACATGGAGACTGAGAAGCGACTACACACAATTCAAGTTTCTGAATTTGAAAATGCCAGAAAGTTCCATCAAACTCAGCACTGCATCGTTCTTTCGGTTCTTCTCTATAACCAGCAAGGGCGTCTTGACGTAAAATAAGGACACTACTCATTCACACACTTATTCTTCCCCTGAGTCAGGTTCATCCCCCACCTCACTGATGTACAGCGCACGCACGCACGCACGCACACACGCATGCACGCACGCACGCACGCACGCACGCCCCTTTCCTGTTGGCTGAGCATCTGTGTGCATCCAGGGTCATATTAACCAGGTCCCTGCAGGACCGCGGGGGCTTCGTCGGGGCGTGTTGCGATAGGCCCCTCACAGCCCGAGGTCCCCTCTGCCTTGCGGTAGTGTCCTCGGATGCACACGAAACAGAAACACGAGCCTGCTCACCCTCTTAGAACAAGTGGTGCCCTCGGAATGCACACCTCGCGTTGTTGCCCTTTGCAGACACTGCGTTTCTCACAGATGGAAGGCTCGGGGCAACTCTGCACCAACAAGCCTGGCACTGTTTTTCCAGCGGCGTCTGCTCACTTCCGGTCTCTGGGCCACATTTTGGTAATTCTCCCAACATTCCAGACTTTTCACTATCATTATACTTCTAAGGTCATCTGAGAGCAATGCTCTTTGATGCTCCTGCCGAAGGCTCAGATGGTGGTTAGCACTTTTCAGCAATAAAGCGTTTTTTAATTCAGGCAGGTACATGGAGGTTTGGGACATAATGCACACTCAGTGGACTGCAGGGTAACATAGTGACGCTAACTGTGGTACTCGCTTTATAAGCGGTAATCTGGAACTGAACCTACGATGTCTCCAAGGGGCCTGCAGACACAGGTCTTACTTCTAACTAATATTCTTGCCGTGAGAAGTGGAGGTCTTGCCGGGGCCCAGGCGTGGGGTGACAGGAGGGTGCGTGTTTGTCTCGTCTCAGATGCCGGCCCCCACGTTCAGGCTCTGCCGGGCTGCCCACCCCCGCACCATGCCCATGGGGGTGGAGCGTCCACTTGGGGACCGCGGAGCCCTCTTTGCTTCTCCCTCAGTAACGACCGTGAAGTGGACTCAGTCGGACCGTGTGTGCAGAGGTGCGTGCGGTCCCCCGGAGACTTGCAACTCCGCAGGTGTGGACGATGTCGGGACCACCTGCTGCTTGCCCTCGGGCGCGGTCTTGGGCACAGAAGTCAGGGGTCCCTCTGCGGGGAGAGGAGAAGAGCCCTGTCCCCAATGGTGGGGGCCTCTGGGTCAGCTGCCCCCTCTCCAGCTAGGATTTGTGACCATGCATAGTTCAGCAGATGTCACCCAGAGCAGGGGGTCTGCCCCGGGCACCTGGCCTTCCTGGCACGGGGAGAGGCCACAGCCTCGTGCAGCCGGGCCTCTGCAGGGTGGAAGCGGTTAATCAACTTGATATCACGCGCTGATTAAACAATGAAGCGCCCCGGGGCTCTGCTGTCTGTCCCTACGAGCTCGAATCGCGCTAATGTGAAAACCCCACTCGGCTCCCTCGGAGGCAAACTCCCTTTTAATTTTCCCTCTAAAGATTAATCCCATTGTTATGGAACTTGCATCAGAAGCACCGTAAACTAATCATCAGTCATTTGCACACAATCCGACCCTCCCTGCCCCCACCATGGCGTGTTTGCCAAGGTCTCCTCTGGGTTCTGAGGATTCGCATCCTGCAAGTGCAGAAATAAGCCTGGAGCAGAAACCATGTCCTGTTTGCCTTGCAACTTCGCAGAAGTGGGAAAAAAAGTGAAATGACTTATTTTCACTTGTGTGGCTTTTCCTTTTAACAGCCCAGAAGGCCAAACGGAACAGCGTGTTTGTCAGCCCCACCGCCCCCGAAGGGGACAGGGGAGGACGGGGGACAGGCACGCGTGGTCCCTCAGCCCTCATCCTCCGAGGCCAGTGTCCTCCAGGGCCCGGGACAAGGTGGATCACGGCTGGCAGCGCTGGGGCAGAAGCCGGGGGGGGGGGGCGGTGTGGGCATGGGGCAGAAGCCGGGGGGGGGGGGGGGTGGTGTGGGCAGGGCCGGCCCGCTGCGGGGGCGTGCAGGGTCCGTCCTAGCCTCTCGAGGCATCTGCTGGTTCCCGGCTTGTGGAGGCACAGGTCCACTCTGCCCACGGCGTGTTCCGGGTTCCCGTGCGTGTCCAGAGTTGCACAGCTTCTTAATGGAATAATTCACAGTCATTGAAAATGATGCTATAGAAATAAATGTGTTTACGTGGGGCAGTCAGCTGTTAGGAGAAAAAAGACTAAAAGGTCATGAACGTCAGGATTCTATCTCTGAGTATGTGTATAAATATACATCCTGAGTAGAGAGCCTGATACGCCCTGAGGAGCTCGTGCGTAGACATGTGCAGGACTGAGCCAGTGTGGCCGGCTGGGAGGAGGGTTCTGGAAACGTGCCAGCCCCCGGGACACCAGTTTTGTCTTGGTTGTTATCTTTGTTCAGCCACTAAGTCCTGTCTGACCCTCTGCGACCCCAGGGACTGCAGCACATCAGGCTTCCCTGTCCTCCACCATCTCCCAGAGTTTGCTCAGACTCATGTCCATTGAGTCAAAGATGTCATCTCATCCTCTGTCACCCTCTTCTCCTCCTGCCTTCAATCTTCCCCAGGATCAGGGTCTTTTCCAACGAGTCCGCTCTTTGCAGCAGGCGGACAAAGTTCTGGAGCCTCAGCTGTGGATTTGTCCTCGCTGCGTGTCTTAGAAGCGGAACAGTGGACTACCTGGACCCCCGTGTCTGGCTTTCTCCTGAAGCAAAGTGTCCTCAAGGTCCACCCGCGCGGTGGTGGGTGTCAGGGCTTGCTCCTCTCCGAGTCTGAGTACTGCCCCTTCAGACGGGAGGACAGGTGGGCCACGTGCTGCTTGCCTACTGTCCGCCAATGGGCCAGGGCCCCTGTGCAGAGCGCTCTATGGATGTGCGTGGACAAGCATCTGAGCATTAATCTCTGTTTCCTGGGGTGCGTGGTAGGAGCAGGGCTGCTGGATGAGTGCATCTGGGCGCCTTTTACTTGTTACCTAAGTTCCTCCCTCCACAGGATGCCTTCCTGCGTGAAAGGAAGCTTCTTTACCGTCTTCTCTGCTTTCTCTGAAGGTTTGGGTAAGAATGCCA
This sequence comes from Bos grunniens, assembly GCF_055505025.1. NCBI lineage: Eukaryota > Metazoa > Chordata > Mammalia > Artiodactyla > Bovidae > Bos > Bos grunniens. Next base: position 92,098,941 of record NC_141176.1, on the reverse strand, counting down.
AAGTCCAGTTGAAGCTTTCTCATCATCAAAGGCCGACTCACAGTGGAAAGGAGAGCTGTGGCGGGGACGGGGGATGTGAGAAGTTTCTAGGCCGTGTCTCTGTCTGGGCACAGCCTCCAGCTGCCGAGTCTCAGGAGGACCATCCTCAAGTGCCCAGACTTGTTTCAGGAGAGGCTGCTGTGTCTGACAGGGGCAGGCAGGACAGCCTGGACCCTGGGAAGTTGGGGCTGGAATCAAACATCCATTCCAGCACCCAAAGCCCCTTAGGGGACTCCCCGCAGAATGGTGGCCCTTGGCCTGTGCGCCCACCTGCGTTTGGAGCCTCAGCCAAGCGGCTCGGAGCTCTGGCTCTGGGGGGGCATCACATTACAAGTCTAGACCCACAGAGACAGAGCTTCCAACAGGAGGGAAACCAATCGGGATGCAGAGAGCTAGTCGTGCTCTCTCTGAACCAAGATGCTTGCAGCTTTGATGGGCTTCTAGCCATTCATTCTACTCCCGGGCATGGTGCAGCGAGGGCTGTGCAGTGGTGAAATGTCGTACATAAGCCTCTGCGGGTGAGAAGCACGGAGAAGGGGCGGCCCCGGGGTGGGGTTTCGGAGGTTTAAGGTGGTCCGGCAGCAGCCCTGCCCACACACCGACTCGCCAGGTGCTCCCAGAGAACCTGGGGGCCGGGCAGGCCTCCTACATGCGCTCGTTTTGTGGCGGCTCTGTGGCCCGCACCGCCCTTTCCCATCCGCCTGGGGAGGCACGGGCAGGGGACAGGCTGCAGGCGGTGCCAGGACAGACCGAGCAGGCGACACGCCTGGAGCCGCCCGGGGCCAAGGCAGCCAGGTGGGAGGGCGGGTCACCTGGGGACCTGGGCAGTGGCTACATAAGCGTTGTACCGAAGTGCTGGAAAACATTAAAAAAGGTGTGGGCAGATGGTGCAGGGTCTTCCCAGGTGGCACCAGGGGAAAAGAATCAGCCTGCCAAAGAGGAGACACAGGAGATGTGGGTTCGATCCCTGGGTTGGGAAGATCCCCTGCAGGAGGGCATGGCAAGCCACTCCAGTGTTCTTGCCTGGAGAATCCCATGGACAGAGGAGCCCGGTGGGCCACAGTCCTTAGGGTCACACGACTGAAGGGAATTATCACACACACAGCGCATTCAGTGCAGACCAGACTAATCTTAGCTGTGGGTAAGACAAAACAAAATAAGATAACCATGTACACTGATAAGAGATTATCACACAAGAGGTCTTAAAAAGGTGAAAAACAGTGCTTATAATTTACCTTTAAAATACAAACATAGGTATAGTCTTCTGGAACTGAGTATAGAAATTGTAGCCTTGTGACACTGCGTGCATATCGCGTGGGCACAACTGTGATGCATTTGCACACGATACATGCTTATGGATGCGAAGTTCATCCTGAGGAAGATTTGCGAGAAGTTGGTTACGGCAGTCGCCTTCAGAGCGCTGAACTGCTCTCCAGGGAACTGTTTCCCATTGGTCCATTGGTTTCTTATTTTTTAACTGCAAGGACACACTCCTTTTTTCCAATTTTCTTTTTTTTGTTGTCCAAAATGAAATAAAATATATCGCATCTTCACCATGACGAAGATAAGATGTGCCTTCTGTTCTTTCCACCAAATGCCATAGGCCTTACTGACTGACGTGACATTTTACAGCATCTCTGTAGCCTTCAAAGCCCTCTCGTAACGAAAGGAAACACATCCATGAGCAGTTATCTCAAGGCAGGGCGTTCACAAGGCAAGACCCCTTCGCCATTTTGTGAGGAAGCTTCAAGAAACTGAAGTTCGGGTGGCTCTGGGGCGGGGAGCCCTTGGCCTCCCCTGACCATGCTGGCTGTGGTGGGACAGGCCAAAGGAGCCGGTCAAGGTTATCAAACAGAAGGCCCTGCCCAAGACGACCGCCCCTTTGAGAAAGGAAAAACGGCCACCTCATTGGTTGCCTCACTTATTTCCACCACAAATCGCTTATCACTTCATAAATTCTTGCAATTTTTTTTTCCCGCTAGGGAAAAGCATTGCCCTTAATTACATGCATCATCTCATCAGGGCCAGCTGCTCACACAGGCAGGAAAAATCAGACTGAACCTTATTAAGAGCTCTCTGCAGTTTCTTTTAGAAACTAAATGCTGTTTTCTGCCCCATTATAAACACAGATCTTCCCCAGTGGGTCTCCTCTCCAATCTGCTACACTCCCCTGTTTTCTTACAGCTTCAGCAAGGAAGGCTTTAGACAACTCAGCAACGAAGTCCTCATAGGAGCCAGAACACACAGAGCCAGATGCGTCTGATGGGAAGACTGGACCCATGGAAGATGGGACTCTGCTCTGCTAGCACAGCCCTGGGACAGGCTCCTCCCTGAACTCACGAGCAGGCAGGGGCAGGGGGACACCAGCCTCTCCTCCACCCTCAGCCCCACAGCCAAAGACCTGCCCTTGTCCCCCAGTAAACAAAGCCACCTAGGGAGCGCAACATGCAGGGCACTGAGTGTTCCTGCCCCGAGCCTCCTAGACCGTCCTCTCCTGAGCTGTATCACTGCTGGAATGACTAACAGATACTCACAAAGGAGGAAAATCCCTCCATCACTGTTTAATGTCTCGGCTAAGAGCTTGGGTGGTAACAGTCAGACAGACCTGAAATCCCACCCAGGTTCCAACCTCTATGGCTTTAAGAATACAACAAAGCTCTCTGAGCACAGCTTCTTCACTGGTACTGGGGATAGTTAAAGCCCTGACTTCAAAGAGGCGTTAGAGATAAAGGAGGTGGTAGATCCACATCTTAAGCTCGGTCTCTGGGTGCTCAGTCGCTTTAGTCGTGTCCAACTCTTTGCGACCCCATGGGCTGTAGCCCGCCAGGCTCCTCTGTCCAATGGATTCTCCAGACAAGAGTACTGGAGTGGATTGTCCTTTCCTCCTCCAGGGCATCTCTCCAACTCAGGGATTGAACCCAAGCCTCCTGCACTGGCAGGCAGGTTCTTTACTGCTGAGCCATGGGGAAAGCCCCAAGCTCCACCTCTAGGGCTCCAGAAATGCTCCCAACAAGAGCCGAGGCGAATGTCGTCGCTGTTAGGGGAGGAGAGTCTGTGACTGAGTCTCTGTCTCCCCCTAAATGTTACCTACAAGCGCTACTTACCACCTGTCACCTGCTCAGTTACTCTGTTATCTGTGAACACTGCAGAAAATGACTCTTGTCTAAGCTTCTTTCCACCAAATTAATTCACGTTAATTAAGAACAACGGGCGTTCCCTGTGGCTCAGCTTGTAAAGAATTCGCCTGCAATGTGAGAGACCTGGGTCCGATCCCTGGGTTGGGAAGATCCCCAGGAGAAGGGAAGAGGCTACCCACTCCCACATTCTGGTCTGGAGAATTCCATGGACTGTATAGTCCATGGGGTCACCAAGAGTCGGACACGACTAAGCGACTTTCAAGAACAACAATAAGTCAGAGGGCAGAAAAGGCAACACTCGAATGGTTTCAAGCACTTCGTGCTTAACTTCCTTCTTCCTGGAAGTGACCGGGGAGCGGGGCAGGTGGGGTGGGGGACCCATGGTGGGAGGAACTGTGTGCCCCTGAGTTGTCTGTTACTGTCCCTGCTGCTCTCTGACGCCGAGAGTAAAAGAACGTCACACGTCACAAGGGAAGCTTTCGATGCCAGGTTCCCCCCCGGCCGTCACAGCTCCACGGCTGTCAGCCGTGGGAGTCCAGCGGGAGGCCCAGGCCTCACCTGGTGCTGACAAGGCGCCTGGCATCCCAGTGGAGCCGCATGGGGATCAGCTCCCTGCTCTGTGGTGTTTACACCTGCACTGGTGTGGCAACGGCTGATCTCATTTCACGTCAATAACCCAGCCCCAAGGCTCCGAGGCGGCTTCCCAGGTGGCTCTAGTGGTGAAGAGCCCGATGCCAACGCACGAGACAGAAGAGACACAGTTCGATCCCTGGCTCGGGAAGATCCCCTGGAGGAGGGCAAGGCAACCCACTTTAGTATTCTTGCCTGGAGAACCCCACGGACAGAGGAGCCTGGCGGGCTACAGTCCATGGGGTTGCAAAGAGCCAGGCACGACTGAAGTGACTGAGCACACACGAGTCTCTGAGGACCTGCAGAGAACAGCAGCCCCCACGGGCGGTTCTGGGGACACGGACCCAGCCTCGGGATTCGGTCGCTGCGGGACACGGGAGACCGCCTCGCTTTTACAACTCGACACGTGCTCGTCCTCTTTTAAAAAATGACACTTTCTGCCTTTCAAGAGTTTGTCATCACAGAGCTGAGTGGCTCCTGGTGAAAAACTGAAATAGTAGATTCCAGAAACTTTGGGCAGGATGGTAGAAGAACCAACGGGCGTTTGGGTCCAGGTTAGCCCTGGCCTGACCCACACTCACCCACTGTCTCCACCCCAGGAGCTGGGAGCACGCCGGACCATGGAAGGTGATCCCAGAGAGCTCAGGTGCCCCCAGCACGGAGGCCCGAGGAGGGAAGGAAGAAGAGGGCATCATCTGTCCGGGCCCTGAACCTGGGCCCTGAGGGTCCCGAATCTTTGATGAAATGCCCTGTGTTTACAGAGAAACACCTGTGATTTGAAATCAGAACTGGTCTGGTTTGCCCTGCTGGGTATGAGTCTTTAACATCAAGCATCTTGGAATGCAAATATAACAGCAGTGTTGTAACTACCAGAGAGACGCCTGGGTGTTTATCCCAGGCTTAAGATTTTTCCCCAAAATTACTAGTACTGTGTGTTTTTATTCATCCATCGGTGTTCACGTCTCTGTTGCATTTTGAACTTCCCCACAGTGTGGGTTGAGAGCCGACTGGAAACGTTTCAAAACCGCAGCATCAGATGTGTAGGGTGAAACAGAACTCAGTAAACGTCCAGATGATGTGAGCCAGAGAAAGCGAGCGGGGCACAGGCGGGACCTCCGCGACCTCCATGCCAGCGTCAGAAACATTTCCTCTAAAGGGACCCATAGTAAGCATTTCGGGCCTTGCGGGCTGCACAGCCGTGGCTGCAATGACTGTGCCCTGGTGCCTGCAAAGCAGCCACGTGCAAATGACGGCTATGGCCCTGTGCTCGTCAGACTCTAAGGTCAGAGCAATTTGAATTTCATATACGTTTTACATGGCGTGAAATACCATTATTTTAATTGGCTTTCTATCCACTTACAAATGTAAAAACCATTCTTAGATCACCACCAATCCCACACAGGTGTGGGCCAGGCTGTACCCGGCCAACCCCTGCTCCCATCTTGAGAAGGGCTGAACACGCCGTGGCTTCATTGTTACAATGCAGGATGCTGGGTCTGATGACCTCAAATGGGTGCCCTGTGCTAAGAAAAGCGGATGAAGGTTTTCTTCTCCCCCAAAACTCACTTACCCCAAAGGATTTTCATCAGTGATGGACATCGGAACGCGTATCTCCCAGGGTGTCTGGCTTCTGGATTGACTGTTTCAAAACAATGTTTTCTAGTGCTCACAGAGACCACCACGATTTCACGCAGACCCAGGCAAACCATGAAAGCAGAAATGAGAATAGACAGGTTGCTAATTTTCGGGAAAGATCTTAAGCTCGGGATAAACACCCAGGTGTCTCTCTGCTAATTACAACACTGCTGTTATATTTGCATTCGAAAAGGACCCGCAAGCATTTGGGGTTTAAGCACACCCACGTCTGAGGGTTCCCCAGAGTTCACTAAAGCTCTCTCGTGGGCATCACATGGCTTAGAAATGAGCCAGATAGCCTCAAAGCTCTCTGACGACACTAACATCCTACAACTCAAGAGAAATACTTAAACGGAAAATGAGTTTTTCCCAGTATGTAGGCTGGGCAGAGGTGAAATAATTAGGAGGCAAGAGGCTCAAACAGACCCTTTAATTGGGACAAGAAGACGCTTTTCTTGGCATGGCTAATGGCCAGAGGTGAGGCAAGCTGTTGATGAAGCCGAAGAGGAAAGACAAAGCAAATGGAGGTAATGTTTCTGGAGTGCCCTTTGCTGGGCACACGACGAGACAAGCCTGTCTCCCTTCAGGCGCATCGACAGCTGCGTCCTTGGGTTGTTTTCTCGTTGGACGAGGAGCAGAGTTTTCTGTATTTTTCTCTGAACTGTTGAAGCAGATCAGTGCTCCGCAACAGAAAGTTCGAGTTTGCTCTAATACACCGCCTCTGTGTGTTCGCGCCGAGGCACTTCACCGTCAACAAAAGTGAATTATAATAAAACGGTCTACTTGTAGCAGAGCACTTTCAACAAACAGAAAACACACGTACGAATTATTAAATCAAGGTGACTTTCACTAGCTGAAAAGCCATCTGTGCCTGCATTTGGTATTTTTGTGGGAAACATAAAAAGACATTGGGCCATTCTCTTGACTGCCCTCCGAAAGCGCTCGGCACTCAGCAAAGGACTGAGACGGGACGTGCGGGGCCCGGTAGATCGGCTCCTCCGACCACCTCTCACGCGGGCTCCAGCACCTCTTGGAGCCCCTCCAAGCGCGTTCGCAAGAAGGGAGGTCACCAATAAGAACGCACAGGGCACGGGCGCTTAGGAAAGAAAAGCCTTCACTCGAAGACACTGATGCGTTTCATTTATGTTTTTAAAGCATAAATAGGAACATTTTTTAGAAGCAGAAACAACCGCACGATTAAACCGCGGTCCCTCCCCGGTACGCTCCGGCCTCTCCCGCACGCCCCGTCCGGCCCCCTCTCGGCACTGATCGGCCTTCCCGTCACGGGACCCGCCCACTTTTACGTAAATTGGGCCTCCGCAAACCAGGCTCCTAAGACAAAACTGGCCACTGTCTGTTTGTAAATAAAGTTTTATTGGTACCGTGCCGTGGCCATTCGTGTACATCTGGTCTGTGGCTCCCCTGAGCTGCAAGGGTAGTCATGATAGAGACTGTAAGGCCCACAGAGCTAAAAGCATCTTCTCTGGGGCTCTTCACAGGAGAGGTTTGCCCACCCTGATGTTGACAAGGCCAGTGCCATGACGTTCAGGGCTGCCCAGAAAGGTCCTTCTAGTTTTTTCTGCAACATCTTATGGAAAAAAAAAAAAACAACAAACTTTTTGGCCTACCCAGTAGCAAATGGGCAGAGCAGACCCACCTGCTGTGGCTCCTGCCTGCGTCCCTCCTGGCGTCTGGACAAAGTGCCTGTACACAGGCTCTGGGGAGGGTCCTGACACCCGCAGGCTGGCGGCTTGGGTAGCATCTGATACCTAACACACTCTCAGCAAGGGGCACCGTGACCAACCACGCATTTCCAGCCCCCTCCCATGTTTCTCTGACTCTGCTGCCGTCTGCCTCTCCCCAGTGCAGCCTCTCAAGCACACACCTCCTATTCCTTACCTCTGGTCTCCGGGAGCTCCTCCCCACTCCTCCCGCCCCATTTTCTTTAACTGTCCGGCTCGTCCATCAAGAGGACCTGCTCTGTGCGGGTGGGGTCTGGCTGCTGGGGCCGGAGTAGCTTCTGCTCTGAAGTCTACTCTCCTTCCTGTCAGGCTTCCCTTTAGACGCTTCCATTCCTGAAAGGGGTAGACCCAGAGAGCCCCGGACGTGAAGGAGCAGGAAGCCTGCCCTGGCTCCCAGCAGGGCCCCGTCTTCTGCAGGCGGCGAAGGAAGGGCCTGGCCTCTGGGGCCGGTCTCCTAAGGAGCCGGCAGCCGCTCCCTGCCACTGACTGGCTCCTGACCACTGCGCTCAGGAGTGCCTCACTGGAGGGAAGGCAGCCCAAAGAAGACAAAGCGAAGGTCACAAACAACTCACAACGTGAAATTTTCTAGAAACTCTGGTGACCCTAGGTCAGGACCATGCGTGCTCCAAGTCCTGCAGATCTTTCAGAGTCCAGTGTGGGTCAGAACCTCAGGCGAACGTCCAACAGGCTAAGAGAGGAGCCGGACCGACTGAGCACCCACGTGGCTGCTCCGTCCGCTGTGCTCAGGGGAGAATTTTAATGCCAAGTTAAGTCAAGTGCGAGGACGGAGCTGAGGGGCCGTACCCATCCTCTGATTAAGACCCAGGTTTACTGGAGAAGACGCATTGCTTATTTTGAAGACTACACAGACAGACAGAAGGCAGAGGATTCTCAGCCTGGGCTTTCAGGGTCCACAAGAGAGAACTGCTCCCTTCAGGGACAAGACGGTTGTTTCTGATTTAAATCCATCACCCAACTGGAGAAAAGGGACTGAATTCATCATCGAGTCTCTGAAGTCTTATAATTGCCTAATATTCGACTCCCTGATTACAGTATTTATCTTTTAAAGACCTGGATAAACACACACAGGTGTAACAGTGCCATCACCCACAGCTTTCTTATCTTCGTCCTTTAGGAAACGCTATCAAAGGGCCCCATTGAATCTCATCGAGGTGTTATGTAGCTGATAAACATTTGTTGATCTTTTTACCCAGAGGGGGTCGTGCTCCAGGAGTGGATTAGTGGCCTCCGTGGAGCACCGTGGGTTATCTCTGTTTACTAGGCTTGTAACACATAGGCGTTCTGAAGATGAAAGATGCCTCGGAGCGTGTTTGTACCGGACTGCAAAACTCAAAGTCAGAAATATGTTAATAGAAGGCTTAATAAGCTGAACGTGTTTGCTTCTTCCCATTATCATAGGACTGGAAGGGAGCCGCTCTTAGACTCCCACGCTGTGTTGAGGCTGGAGCCATGTGATTTTCGAGTATTTACATACGTCGTTTCATTTGATTCTTGAAACCTGAGGTGGGGGCAGCGTGAGCCCATTTTACAGATAGGGAGCCTCGAGATTTGAAAGATTAGGTCACAGGTTGTGCTGCCCTGGGCTGCACAGCCAGAAAGCAGTGGACGCGGGCTGTCTCCTCTGCGGCTTCCTTTACGCTGTTCCTCGGGTTGGACTTGTGGCTTCTGAGATATGGACACCTTTGGGGAAAAGTGGAAGGCATTTGTGCAACACACACAGTTTTCCCCTAACACACATTGAATAATGCTTCCTAGAGGTTAAACCGTACCATCAGATAAACTTTCTGAGACATGGGTATTTGAAGTGATGGCCTTCCTTAAAGACACTGATTTTTTTTTTTTTTTAGGTTACTTTGAGTTTGCAAGAGGCCTTTGGTTATGTTGGGATTCACTGAATCCATGCGCTTCCTGTAGTGCTCAGTGCTATAGGAGACTGAGGTCAGCAAAGCGGCAATTAATTAGGAAGGGTTTGGATCACCGCTGACACCCAGGTCCTGATCAGATCCCACCGAATCATCAGAGATACAGTGTCCTAGAAGCAGTCGCTATTGAACACTTTGGACACAAGGTCAGCGATGGGAAGTCCCAGCTTTAATGGAAGTTCCAGAGGGAAAATGCTGGCTGTGTCTGGAAGGACCACAGACTCATCTAGAACCACTGACACGTCAGGGGTGGGGAGCCCCGTGTTCCCAGGTGATCAGGGAAGGGCGCTGGCAGTACTGTGTCCCCTAGGGGTGCTATGAAGATAGCATCACGAGGCAAACTCCTCCACGCTCCAGGCAGAGGTTAGGCTCCTACCTGCTGGCCTGCTTGCTACAGAAAACATGGAGAATTCCTAAGATAACCCTCAAGGTGGAACTTTTATCCCTGCTTCACAAATAAAAACCCTGAGGCGCAAGGACCAGCCCCAGATGATGGAGGGGTGAGCGTTGGATTCAGGACTCTAATCCACCCACCTCCAGACACATCCGGGGCTGCTGTCTGTAGCCACTCGGCTACAGGGGCGTGACATCTGCTAGGTCATTAGCGCCGTGAATAAGTCTGCAAGCTGGGAGTTACACGTATTCTCACTAATCACGCGAAGGTGACGCTGCTGTCCACGTTGTATTTTTCATGGTTTCCTTTTCACATTCCTTCCCTGGTGGCTCAGACAGTGAAGAATCCACCTGCACTTCAGGAAACCTGGGTTCGATCCCCAGGTTAGGAAGATCCCCTGGAGAAGGAAATGGCAACCCACTCCAGTATTCTTGCCTGGAGAATCCCATGGACAGAGGAGCCTGGTGGGCTGTAACCCAAGGGGTCACAAAGAGTCAGACACGACTGAGTGACTAAGCACACTTCAGAATTTCTCATCACGTTTAAACCACAGGACAGTACTGTGTGAGCGGAAGAGTCAGAGAATTCAGAGCGAGAGGAAAACGTCAGGGGTTACTTCATATTTAGTCTATTTTCAATTGTGTGGGGAAAAAAATGTTTCCTAGCCAGAAAAGAATCTGCCTACCTTGCGGGAGACCCAGATTTAATCCCTGGGTTGAGAAGATCCCCTGGAGAAGGGAATGGCCGCTCCAGTATTCTGCCTGGAGAATCCCATGGACAGAGGAACCTGGCGGGCCACAGTCCATGGGGTCGCAAAAGAGTCGGACACGACTGAGCAACTAGCACAATTACAGACAGAAAAGGCATAAAATTACCTGAACAAAACTAATATTTCCCACGTTTTAAAGCCGAGGACACAGACTCAGAAGTGACAGGCAATCACTGGAAGCAGCAGGAGAACCAGGTCTGAATCTCACGCTGGTGTATCTGCAAGTCAGTCCTTTTGAGCTGTCTTTAATCTCATGTAAAGACAGCCTAGACTCGGCCAGCAGACAGGACGTGTCTGTGGTGCCCCCACAACAGGCCTTCCTCTCCACCATCTTCAGGACGGACCCGGTGGTTCAGCCCCAGCCTCATCTCCCCAAGGCTGCTCTGAGCCTCGGTCCTGTGGACCCTTTGGGTGGACAGCTCTAAGGACAGGCCCCACCAGAGCCTGAGGACCAGTCACTCAAACATTCCTCCTGCTGGCCTGAAGGCTCAGGACGCCACGGCATCTAGGTTCCTAAAGAGGTGTGAGTATGAAAAAGTTACATGGAAATGATCATCATCGATTGGCTCATGCTGACCACTGTGTTGGGGCTTCCCGGGTGGCGCTAGTGGTAAAGAGCCTGCCTGCCAATGCAGGAGATACAAGAGACGTAGCTTTGATCCCTGGGTCGGGAAGATCCCCTGGAGAAGGGAATGGCTGCCCACTCCAGTATTCTTGCCTGGAGAATCCCATGGACAGAGGAGCTACAGTCCGTGGGGTCGCAAAGAGTCGGACACAGCTGAGCAATTTAGCAGACACACACGCACGACTACTCTGTTGAGTGGGTTTCGCTGTGACTGTTAATCCCAAGGTGTGTTTGAAATGAGTGGAGAGGTTTGTGGTTGGCCTTCCTTCTCTTGGTGCTGATAAGCTAATTGAACAGATGATGACCATGTACATACCATAGCTTGAGTTAGTTTGCAATAGACATTTAAATCAGAAACTCAAGAGTACAAAGTCATAAATCTAATTATTTCCCCCTTCAACCTTCGTACTTTAATAAGAGATGTGCTAACATGGAAACAGTACAAAACAGCAGTGGAGATGACGTCTAATGGGGATGGAGAGCGCAGCAAATAAAAGAAGGCTACTAAATAGGTTAATATCACACACCGAGCTAAGAACAGAAGCCTGATCTGAAGTCTACGTGGAACACTTCTATCTGTCTCATTCTCTTGCTTTGAAAACTATGCATTATTTAAACGTCTCTTGATGCTGCAATTGTTCATCCTCAAAGAAATAAAAAGATCAAGAGTGGTCTTGATTTGGGAGGTAAAATAAATAGCAGTCTGAAGGAATGTTATTGGTAGAATGTGAATTTGGTATTTATACAGAGCCTGCTTTGGGGCAAATACGACCTGCTCTGGGATGCAGGTGATTAATGCCAAATCCCTTCCATTTAACATCAGAAACCCCGAGATGACAACAATGCACATCTAAACAACAGGAATGTTTTCCTGGGACAACTCCAGACGGGGGACCAGCAGTTGCAGCCTTGGCTGTGCGGGGCGGGCCACAGGGATGAAGGGGGTTACTCCCCTATACCTATGGACAAAAATCCAGCCAACACGGCCCCTCACTCTGCAATCTTCTGTGCTTGCCTCACACACCCGGAGCAAAAAAGCACTCCCTGAATTTCGTCATCATGGCAATCAGACAAGCGGTCTTTGGGGCGTTTTTCATTTTAAAAAATACATTTGGAATATTTACAAGACATAGTTCATAAAGACAAATGCTTATTTCAATTTTGGCATTACTGACATAACATATATCTCCTTTCTAGCTTAATGAAAAAAAGTTTGTATTTTTGAAATAATGCGTTTGACAGACCCTTGTAAATTTACCTGGTAGGAAGCGTTCTTCTAGGCGCCAAAGGCCACCTCTGCAGTAGCCGGCAGGTCAGGTTCAGGAAGCATGTGTATATCCTAGTATTTCCCGCAGATGTGTTAAAACAGCAACACAACTTATATTCCCAGAGCGTCTACTCTGTCTAACTAGCCCTGTCTGCACCGACACTGACAGAGGATCCCATGATTGATCTCCTTGCCGTGACCGCACTTCGCAAAGCAAGGGCTGTCCTAAGGAATAGATTTTCTGCTTCCATTAAGTATCTGGGCAGATGCTTGCTTCTTTTGTAACAAACTCAAGAAAATAAATTGACTTTGGAAACACATTCTAAATATAATAGAGAAAAAAAGAGAGACAGTGAAAACTAGGTTAAGACCAGAAGTATTTCTATATTGAAAAGGTCTTAAATTTTAAAAAGAGAAAAGGAAATAGGAAAAGATAAAGTTTATCAAAATCATGCCAGAAATGTCTCGGGAATATTAGGTGCAAAAATAAAGACGAACGTTTGCATTACATGCCATAGCCTACAAATAGACCATTTTATAAAAATCTCAGGCTCGTGATGGTACTGACCCGAATTCTCTCCACTGCTCATTCCTCTCCCTCCTCCCAAACCCTGCATTTCCTAACCAAGAAGCTATCGTAGTACCTGCCTCCTGCTTTTCAAAACTGAAAAAAGATGTAGTCTTGCAACCTATAAGAAGTCAAATTTGTAATTTGAAAGGGCCAGAAAAAGAAATAGCCATATCCAGATGCTTTCACTGGAGAATTCACAAACTTTAAAGAATTAACATTGATTTTACAAATCTATTCAGGAAAATAGCAGACAGCAGAGTACTTTCCAACTCATTTTATAAAGTCGGTATTATTCTGATACCAAACCAGCCAAAGACAAAAGAAAACGACAAGCCAGTATTTTCCATGGACTTAAATGTAAAATACTCAAAAAATATTAGCAAACTGAATCTAGCAATGTCCAAAAAGAACAATACACCACAGCCAAGCAGAACTTACGCCAAGGATGCAAAGATGACTCTCTATGGAGAGATAAGTCAGTGTAGTCTATACATCAACGGACTAAGGAAGAAAAACCATCTGCTTACAATACGTGGCACAGCACAAGTACTTGATACGCATTAATAATAATGATTCTTAGCAAACTAGGAGTGCACACATACAAACACACACAAACACACACACACAAAACACACACACACAAACACAAACACACACACACAAAAATACACACAAAATACACACACACACACAAAATACACACACGCACACACACAAACACACACACACAAAATACACACACACACACACACACAAAGACCCCATAGTTAAAACCACACTTAATGATGAAAGACTGAACATCTTCTCCCTAAGTTTGGGGAAAAGGCAAGTATGTCTGCTCTCACCACTCTAATTAAGCCCAGTGCTATAAATTCCAGCCAGTGCAATAAGGCAAGAAAGAGAAATTACAAGAATATAGATTCAAAAGAGAGAGAGAGAAATTAGCCTGTATTCACAGATAATATGATTGTCCATGTAGAAACCCTAAGAAATCTACAGAAACTTCTAAATTAATAAGTACATTCAGCAAAGTCGCAAGAGGCTAGATAAATACATAAAAACCAACTGTGTTTCTATGAATGAGCAGCACACAGGGGGAAAGCAGGGCGTTTTATCACAATCTTTGCTTCAGCCACTTTGGGACAAGGTCAAAGTCCTAAATTCTAGTACCAAAAAGAGAAAGAGAAAGAGAGAGTCGGGTTGGCGGGGGCCGGGGGGATTCTCTAGGGAGGGGTCTGTCCCAGGTGTCCCTGCGGCTTTTCCCTCACATGCTCCTGACGGTCATCATTTTTGTCTTCTTTAGCAGCTACTTCATCTCTTGCTGCCAACACCAAAACTAACAGATGGGCCCCATGAAGTTGCTAAGGCTGGGGTCCACCCAGGGGCCAGTGCCCAAAGGAGCCACAGGGTGCTGCCACCCCAGTCTGCCTGCATCTCCCACCTCCTCCATCAGGATGGGCACTGGTCAGCCCATGCTCCACCCGCAGACCCTGCCCCATCCTAGGCTAACACCACAGGGAGAGCAGCCCTCCACCCCCGGACCAGCAGTCTCTCTAGAGGGCAAACAGGGGTTCCCGTGTCCCCAGCTCGATCGTATTTATTTGCTGCCTCCTTTCTGAAAAGATTTGTTTCAGTTGTACGGGGCTTGATGTGGTCCATCCAACAGTCGCCATACCTGCTTGGAAGTTCCCGCCTCTGCGGGCTGCCTTCTCTTGGACCCCCTGCCACTCTCAACCACACCTCTCTTGGGGTGGGTCTGTGGTCAGGATGGTGGTGAGTGCCCAGAGCCCACTGTGCCCGGTCAGAATGACCACCAGTCCTGCTTATGTCCAGTGGGTCTCTTCACAAGAATGAACACAGCTGGCTTGCCAAGGGGACCCCTGGACCAGAAGTCCCATCGTCACCATTCATAGAATGTACACTCAAAATAAGCTGCAGAAGTCAACCTCATTAGAGTCAGTCAGGAGATGCACATTGCATGGAATCTCCTACCGCTCAGAATTCAGCACGAACAAACGGCAGCCCTCCAGCTCGCTGCGAGACCCTCCAGCTCGCTGCGAGACCCTCCAGCTCGCTGCCTGCCATTTTGTCCAGCTCATAAAACATTTCTCCGGAGGCCTGTTCAGGGCCCTGTCTGCACGGAGTGTGGGAGGTGTGATCAGCTCTGAGCACAAGTGAGCAGGATGCAACGGGCAGGAAGGAGAAAGTGACACAGAAGTGGCCGGGCAGGAAGGGGCCCCACTGGGCACATCCAAGGAGCGGCCTCCTAAGCTTCAAAGGTGCCGTACGCAGGGCCGGGCTCCAGGGGTCCGGCGAGATGAGAGTCAGGAGGCGGCAGGGGGCCCGACACTTCAAGGAGGGGCTGACCTGTGACCACCCCTCCCCGTGCACACTCGGGGGCTAAGGGGCCCCCTCCCTGCCCCCGGCAGGACAGCCCAGCGTCTGCCCTGGAGGGTCGGGCGTCTGCCACTGTGATGGCCGTGCCCAGGGGGCCGCAGAGCAGAACGCAGGATGGAGATCGGGAGAAACCAGTGCCCTGGCGGGGGAGGGGCACACGGGGCGGTGCCAGGCAACCCAGCCTCCCCTGCCCCTGGGCGGGGGGTGTATTTCAGCAGGATGGAGGAGGGAGCTGTGTCCAAACCGGGGCGGGGCGACAGGGGCCTGATGGGATCAGGCAGGAGGGAGAGGATGCTCGGCCTCAATGGCCTCTCCCTGGGGGGTGGTCAACGTGCAGCCCTGCAGGGGAGGCCTCCGCGCCGGCGCCCCGCGTCGCGATTGGTTTACATGCCTCTTGTCCCGCGTCGTCTCCGCTTACAGCTGTATATCTTTCTTATGGTTCAATATTTACCAAAGAACGGCAAAATTAAAAGAGATCCCATAGCTGGAGAAGACAACATAATTATAAGGGTCAACTTGATAAGACATATAATCTTCAGAAACCTGCAGGTTCGCCTAATACAATATTTATATCAGTCACTGTTGGACACCCAGAGTGGCGAGAGAACTGATGCTTCCGCCTCGCATTTCAGGGTGTGCGAAAATGTCACCGGGGCGCCAGAGGCAGGGGCGGGGTGGGGCTTCCCATTTAACCAGTTCACGCCCTTCTCTTATAGCAGGCAGCAGCCGTGCTAGCGGCTCAGTACTGTCCGACTCTTTTCTCACAGTATATTGAGACTAAAATTACCAAGGAACAATGACTTTCATATCAGGTTTGAATCCCGTTTCTTTTATAAATCTGAAGGAAGCCATTTTTTCCTTTAGTTGCATTTCATTAAAAAAATAAATAAAAAATAAAAACACCGGCAAAACCTGATCCTTGGTCCCCCATTCCATTGAGAATTATGCAAGGTGTATGTTACACCATAGCTTTTATTCCCATATGTTTGAATATTTTTAAAATAGCATAAGACTTGTCTTTTGAATCGTTAAAATCAAGCCTCTTATAACAATGTAACAACAAAAAGCCACAGTCTTATCACTTTGTTGTGTTGACTTTACCATGTGAGTTTTCAGCAGTGATTTGATCACAGACCTCTTTTTGGCTCTGGGGACACTGTCCTGCAATTGCCCTGCCTACACAAACCCAGCACTTAGCAAGGAAGAAAGTCTGAGTGCACTGTGGTTCCGGGCTGGAGAGCGCGGAGGTCTCGGAAGTGGAGGGGTCTCACCCACGTCCGGGCTATCCAGCTCCTGCGTCAGGGGCTGTGGGCCTGGGACCAGCTCGAACTTAAGCTCTCAGCACCTCGTGTCCTTCCTCTGAAGGCTGGGTTCAAGGTGACTGCTTATAAAGTCCCGTAAGGATCTGAAGTTCCCCGTCTGCGGTACAGAGTCACCGATGACCTCACCAACAGCGCTCCTGCCAGGGGCTCTAACACCAGCTACAGACAAGGAGCCGAACCTGGGCGTCCTCATCTCTAAGACCCAAAGGGAAGCTGGCAGCACAGCCAACCAGCTCTCCAGATCACTCAGAAACACAGTCACCCAGGGCTGACACGCCTTCTCACTGACGTTCCGGAAAGTTTCCTCTTGTGGGCTGTTTCCTTTCTTTTATGCTATTTGTCATTTTATGAAGACCACTTCGGCACTTAGGGGGCTAGTTAAAAGGTGTCGTTAAGTTTTATTTATGAAATTATGGAAACATTTCCAAACGTTGAAATCATAAGAGGCTCACTAAAAATACAGCCTCGAGCAATGGCAATAAAGGGAGGGGGGTGGGGCCGGCGCTCGGCACTGGCAGATGCCAACCAGGGTGCACGGGGGGGACCACCAGCCGGGTCCTACCGCAGAGCACGGGCTGGCAGAGGCAGCATCCGGTGAGAAACCATCGGGGAGAAGAGCGCACGCCTCCGTCACCTTGCTGCACCGCAGAAATTAACACATCGTAAGTCAGCTCCAGCCAAACTTTCTTAAAATGGACAGTCAGAATGTTCCTGTAAAGGGGGGGCGGTAGGAAGCCTGTGTGGTCTTCAGTCGCGGGTCCCATCCAGCCTGCTTGTCCCGGGTCCCTCTGAGCCCACCCGCACCCACCCGAGCCCCGAGACTGGTCCTTTACTCTCTCCTAGGTAACACCCCCTAACGTCACACTGAATGTGCCCCTGCTGCACAGAGTTGGGAAACCAGAGGCAGAGGTGGCAAGCACAGACCCAGCCAGGAACTGCACAGCTGGACTGGATCAACACCATCACCTGGTTTGAGGGTTTTGCTTTTTGTTGGAGAGAAATAGTCGATTCAGACGAAGGCAGAGGCTGTGTCTCTGTGTGGGCTCTGCGTGGCGGTGTCCAGGCCTGAGGCTCGGCAGAAGGATGCTCTGTCTGTGCTGGTCGTTCGATAAAGTGTCCCTCAAGAAATGACCATAGTAAAGACGGCCACGGCCAGAGGAGACAAGGCCATGAGCTGTGTCCATGTCCGTGTGCCTTCTGCACCGCGGGCCGGGTCACACGGCCTGGGTTGGGGTCCATGGCAGCCCAGGGGTCAGACGGAGGTCTGTGGTCCCCAGCGCCGGGCTTGTCCTCTGGTTTCCGCACCCCAGGTCAGGATGGGGCTGGCCTAGGGGAGCCAGGGGCTGGCTGGGGGCCTAGAGGGTCGCCCAGGAACAGAAAATTACAGAGCAGTTCCTGTTCGCTCTTCCCCTTAGGTCACCGGCCATCACCAAACTGTGCCAGGACTGTCAGAGCAGGAGAGGCTGCTAATCATCATAATTCAGGCCCCCTGCTGCCTGTCGGCCTGTGACCACCTCTGAGAGGGGAGGCGGGGACAGCTCTGTGCAGTTGACCACACGGAGGCCTGGAGGGCATGCAGGGCGTACGTGGACGCCACGGAGGGCATTCGTGGCTGGCAGAGTCAGGGAGAGAGCCCAGCCTCCCACCCAGGCAGGCGGCCAGCCAGGGAACGCCGGAGCAGCAGGCAGATGAAGTGCACGGCAACCTGCGGCTGTTCCTGAGCTGTTCCTGATCTCCAGAACTTGGCCCTGTTTTCTGAAGAAGCTGCCCTAACAGCCAGGAGCTGGTCATTGTCCCAGGCTGTGCACGATGCTTTTGCTTTGTTCTGTTTTTGTTTTTTTTTTTTTCATTTCTATGTCTTTTAATCATTATTATTATTTAATTGGAGGATTATTGCTCTGCAGTGTCGTGGTGGCCTCCGCTGCACTTCAGCATGAATCAGTCATAATTATACACGTACCCACTCCCTCTTGGGCACCACCCCCCCTTCCACCCCTCTAGGTCCTCACGGAGTGCCAGGCTGGGCTCCCTGCGTCAGACAGCAGGGTGAAGTAAGTCGGAAGGAGAAAAACAAACCCCACATACTAACATGCGCGTGTGCACAGCCTTTGGGGCACGCGCCAGGCAGCAGGAGTCTCACTGGGCCTCCTCCCACCCCCCGTCTGATGCTCCTTCTCAGCCTTGGGGACTCGGTGTGGAGAAGGGCCCGGGTGTGTTTGTAACCGGTGCTGCTGATTAAGTTACTACAAGTGATCACGGACAGCAATAAGTGCGTTAGGGGCTGGGATTTCATCTGATCTCAGATCCTGAAACAGGCGCTCACCTAAAGGCTGACGACCGAGCAGGAGGGCCCCCCTGCTGGGGACCGCCGCCTCACCCGGCACCCCCCAGACGCGGCCCCTTGCCGCCCAGGGGGTACATCACACCCACCTTCGCAGCCAGTCTAAGTTTCAGTGGAAACATGGGGGGAGAAGGACAGAGTGACGTGGGGAGTCTTTGGGCGCAGGGCAGAAGGGAGACAAGGTGTTGCGAACACGTGCAGTGGGGAAGGGACACAGCAGGGCGCGCTCTGAGCACAAAGGACTTTCATCCTCGCTCTCCACGCGAGTGAGAAATGCCAGTTTTGTTCACACTGCGCAGTTACACACATGACAGGGTAAAGGCGTTTTTAAGCTGAAAATTTGGTAATGTGGCCTCAAGAGTCATCTGAGAGTGGCTGACTCTACAGTCATACAAATTGCTTTTGTATTGCTGGCTGCACTTGGAGATGTGATCAGATAAGCTAAAATAAAATGTGTTAAATTTAACATTGTGGCCATTCTGTCATTTCATTCAAGCCCCCCCCCCAAATTGCTGCAGTATAAACCATTAGGGTTTCTCTTAAGTTCCTTCTCTCTTCTCTTTTTAATCCCAAAGAAATGGCTATAATGATTTGCTAATAAAGTGACAAAGAGGAACAACCTCAATTCATTCAAAGGCTGTATGCAGAGAAGACACAATTCTAACCCCACACAGAGCTAGAGAAGGTCGGCCTGCCCAAGAGGACCCCTTGTCTGTGGGTTTCCTGGCGGGACATGGCCGCCTCCCGGCCGGGACTCCTGGACAGCAGAACCCTGGGCCCAAGGAACCGCGGCACCCTCCTCCCCGGCTGCTGTTAAAGCCAGGGACATGTCCGGCTGCCCTGGGTACCCCCACTGTTAAAGGCCTCACCCCACACAATCTCAAAGGCACACACGCCCAAACACCCCACATGTGACTTAATGTTCTGCTGTGAAGTTTTAGAAGCGTTTTGTAATTGTCCCTCTAAGAGATGGCGTGGAGCGGTGGTTACGGGCTGAGCTCGCACCGCACTTCTGCGTAACCTGAAGGCAGTTGCTCGACATCTCTGTGCCTCGCTCACGAAACAGGAGTAACTCGAGTGCTTTTATTACGGGTTATCATGACAAGCAAATGAACCAACAGGCACTCGGAGGCAGAAACGTGTCCAGCAGGAAACCAGCCTGAGGCGAGCCCTTGTTAGCCTGTGGCTGTGTCAGCGAGCGGAGATAAGTCACCTGATCAGCAACGGGCTGTGCCGTCTCGGCAATTACTGTGCGCACTCGGGGGTCCTTGTGGCAGAAGAGCCAGCTTCTAAATTGTTTCAAATGTGCCCACCAGCCTCCTCTGTCCCTGGGATTCTCCAGGCAAAAATACTGGAGTGGGTTGCCATGCTCTTCTCCAGGGGATCTTCCCGACCCAGGGATTGAAGCCGGGTCCCCTGCACTGCAGGCAGATTCTTTACCTTCTGACCCACCAGAAATCCAAAATATAAATCCCCCTGTTAAAAAGCCTTCCTATAAAAGTCTCTCCTCCAGAGTGATGCTGCCTGTCCTCGTGGCCACGAGACCACTGCCCGTCTCTCTCCCCGACGTCCTCCCATCAGCACCGCACGCAGAGGTCAAAGGGGCGTTAACATCACGGGGCATTGGACAGCCAGCCACCCGCGATCACTGCGAAGAAGTAGGGAGCTGCGGACAGGCTGACGCTGCTCAGCACCCCTGCCTCGACGTGGACAGTACGCCTCACACAGCACGGCAGCCAATGGACCTCGCCCTCTGACCGATTGCAGAGCAGACTGAGCCAAGCCAGTGGGGAGACGCTGATGGCCTTGATGGTGGCTCTTCAGATACACCTCCATCCCACAGGCACGGTTTCTACTTTCCTTCCCACCCGACTGGAGAGAGGGGACATGTTTCTCACAGAAGAAAACAGTAGCCTGAGAAAGTGGAAGACTACTCCGAGGACCCGAGCAGCCAGTCGGGACCAGCTGCCTCAGGCCTGCGCGACTCGGAGCAGGCGACTCTGACACCGCCTCATGCTGTGCAGCCCACGGCTCACGAACCCGGGCTGTGCTCCACGGCCCTGGGGCTGACATCTGCATACCTCACCTGCAGTCCTTCTGCGTGGGGGACCTGCTTCTCCTCCCCACCTGTTTATTGACGCAACTAGTCACTCATCTATACCCACATGGACTCACGAATGTTCATTTTACACTTGCAGTTGCAATCTAACGCTGCGTTACTTGTCTTGTTGCTCAGACTGGTCCAGCTTTCAGCGCGTCAGCATCCCTGGGTCCTGTGACGTCCCCACGTTCCTGGGTGGATTTTCTCAGCAGGCCTTACTTGCTGACCCGACACGATGCCCCAGGCTCATCTTGTATAACATGCTTCCTACGCAAGTTCCCAGTCCTGGAATCAGTGCTTTCTCTTAGGAGGCTGGAATTAGAAACCACGATCCAGGTGCCAGGGTGCTTGATGGCATTGCTTCTGAGCCTAGGTCCACAGCTCCGAGCGCTTCTGTATGCAACCCCCCGTATCTACGAGAGTCAGAGATGAGCTGCACTGATGTCTCTAACGCTAACCCATCCCCACATGGACCATTCCAGCACCGCGCCTGCTTATCTGCAACCTCCAACGCCAAGACCGAGGGACTTGGAGGCGGGATTTTAATCCGGATCTTTCTAGTTCTAGCAGCCACACCTGTAACCACTATACCACACTGCCTCCCAGTTACAGTGATTTAATGGATATGATTATTGTATATAAAATGCAGCTTCTAGAACATACTAGGCGCTTGGCACCAGCCCAGCCTCAAGCTAAGCCCACTCCTGGCACCCCAGTGCCCATGGGCCAGCCTGGCATCTAGAGTCACAGTCATGCCTCCAGGGCCATCGCGGGGGGATCTGCCCGCTGTGTCCTCCGTCCTCTGCCACGGTCTCCCTGGGGCTGCCCTCCTTTGGACTCTGGGCAGCAGGCCACAGTGCAGTCACCGGGGCTCCTCTGGGAAGCCCTCATAGCACCCTGGTTGTCACATCCTTGTGTGAGCTTCTGTTCTCGCCTGCAATGCAGAGTCAGTGCTGACAGAGGACCTGCCCCCCAGAGACCATGAGGCAGCAAGGCTGTGCTAAGGACACACACAGATACAGGGATCCGGGCCCCTCAGCGCCATGGGACCAGACTCCGGTGGCCGTGAGCCTCCCGGCCTGGCCCCTCGCTGTCCTTCCCTGCGGGTCTCAGCGCAGATCGCAAGCCCTAGACTCATGCGCCAAACAGGGGCCACCTCTCGCTTTGCGCTCCCCAACCAGGCAGGGACCCTTCACTCAGGTTCCGTCTCATCGAGTCTAAGCTGTCCTCGAATGATATTTTGAGACCAAA
The DNA here is from genome assembly GCF_055505025.1 of Bos grunniens. Lineage (NCBI taxonomy): Eukaryota > Metazoa > Chordata > Mammalia > Artiodactyla > Bovidae > Bos > Bos grunniens. The sequence goes on along the minus strand of NC_141176.1, from coordinate 92,076,777 downwards.
TAAACGACTTCCCCTTCTTTTAGTTCTTTGAAGAGCCACTTAAGACTTTTCTTCTCAGAAAAACAGAATAGTGTCGTCAGTCAGTGCTCAATAAATTGTGGTTGAATGAATAAATACAGTCGGAAGATGGTTATTTCCTCAAAGGGGCTCAGTGGTGTCTCACCATTTACAAGGCATGCTGAGCAGCTGCTCTGTTTAGACTTGCAGGGTCCTGAGTCCTCCCATGCCCAAGTCCACCCTGCACCTGCTCAGGGTGCCCCGGGAGGGGCCAGGCACAGACCCAGGACCCAGCCCCTTCCTTCTGCTCCAGAGCATCAGGGTCTCAACAGGGCGAGGGGGGACCCCTGGGAGGACCCTCCAGGTGAGGGGCTGAGGAAAGGGGAAGCCTCCGTGGTGTTGGGGTCGGGGCCAGACACACGGGAAGCCCAATGTCTGCCTTTCTGTGGGGGGCGTGGGTGACGAGAGGGGGAAGGGCAAAGGGGGCGCCAAGTCCGAGAGGAGGGAGGTGCAGGGAGTTAGCGGAGCCGGGCGCATCGGTGCCGGGTGTGAGTCAAGAGAGGGCGAGGCGAGGAGCGCGGGAAGCGGCTTGGCTCGGGGGCAGTAAACTCGTCACTGCCGTCCGTGGGCACTGTGAGCCATCCCCGCCAGGTCCCCGCTGCAGAACGGCCGAAGTGCTCAGGGCACTTGCGTATGGAGGGCAAGTTTTATGTGATTGCAGCACAAATCCCCATCGACTCTGCGTGGTCCGGGTTCGGGGGTAGGGGAGGAGCAGTCAGTGGCATGGTCTCACCAGCAGATGAACAGCGGCCAGACGGGAGAGGTGCTCTTTGGGGGACCGCTCCTCACTCAGAGGCTCGTGAGGCCCCCGCCTCTCCATCCAAGGGAAGAGACGCAGGGGCAAGAAGGACATCGTCTGAGACACGGAGCCCAGAGTCAGAAACGGCCGAGCAGAGCGCGGGCCGCACTTCTCTTACAGCTTCTCATCTCCGTCAAGGGCAAACGTCTACCCTTGGCAGGCTCATTGCCTCACCTTTTAAAATTCCCTGGTGGGGTTTTTCCTGAGGATTATTTAAGATACTGACAAAGAATCTCGCAGCTTCTGGAACCTGCCAGGTAGTTTTAACAGATGAGGTGTTGTATCTTCACACATCACCCACCGAAGTGTAGCACGCGTTATATGTTTCATGTCACACATACAGCGTTCAAAGTGTTACTGATTAAACATTAGAAGGGCTCCCCTGGTGGCTCAGACAGTAAAGAATCTGCCTGCAACGCTATAGCCCTGGGTTTGATCCCTGGGTCGGAAAGATCCCCTGGAGGAGGGCATGGCTACCCACTCCAGTATTCTTGCCTGGAGAATCCCATGGACAGAGGAGCCAGGCGGGCTACAGTCCATGGGGTCTCAAAGAGTCAAACACGCCTGAGTGACTAACAACAGCCATTAGAAGAAAGAGGTGCTCTTGTGGGAAATGTTCATAAAAGCAGGGCTGCTAATCCGGACAGGACTGGTTTACTGATCTGAGTAGCTTCTAGGAGGTCTGTCCACGTAGAGACTAGATTTGAAGGTCCCCTGTCCTGCCAGGCCCTCTCAGGGAATCCCGTTTTCTGGAACTCCGGTTACTTAGGACATGGAGGGATGCTCTCAGTAGTTTCCAGAGTTTCGGCCAGCCCTACCATTCCAAGATGGCTCACCTGGACTGAGGTTGGACTGGAGGGTGGGCACTGACCGCCAGGATGAACGCTTACGGCTGCTGCAGGGTCTCTGCTCTGACAGGTGCGCCGAGAACGCAGAGGCCGTCCTGCCTACATTCAGCAGCAGCGCCTGCATGAGGGACATGAGGCGGTCCTCACTACGTGGTCTCTGGTACCAGCTGCTCCTGGACTCTTGCCTGTTTGCTAAGGAGAGGGAGGAGGGGAGGAGCAGCACCTCCTCTGGGTGACCAGGGCAGCAGGCTGAATGCCCCATCGGGCATCTCAGGGCGGGGCACCCTGCACCAAGTTCCCCACACTCACAGGACCTTCAGGGCGAGTCTGACCCTTCAGGGTGGGTTTGAACACCAAGCCCACCCGGCACCCCGCCAGGGTAGACAGGAAACGTGCTGGATGAGACCGAGGGCAGCAGCCCAAATGAGGAGCCCCGCAGCACAGGTCCCAGGACCTTGTTCTGACGGGCCCTGCACGCCTGAAGCCACTTGTCACGCCTCGAGTCACTGAGACGGGACTCAAGCCTGCCCTGCGGATGCTCCTCCTTGGCCAAGCTTTGCATTCTTCCGGCTCCTTCCCTTTCTCAGCCCCAGCCTTTGGCTCGGGAAGGAACAGTGTGGGTACTTAGGCATGCTTGGTAATTAACCAGTTAAGCCCGGCTCCTGGATCCTGTCTGCAGATCCTTCCTGAGTTCTCAAGGGTCACAAGGTACTTTATATGGTCCCCACCAGGAACCACAGGAGGTCAGACTCTCCACAGTAGAGGAATTATCTTCAGTGTGGACACAGCGCCGCCTGCCCCTCCCCCGCCCCGCGCGGTAAATCCATTTTAAGGAACCCCTTACCCCCAGCGTGGCCCCAAGTCATCTCTCTTTGTTATGCTTATTGTGGATCCTCAAGTTATACACAGGGTTTAAATATTAATTTGCCTTTCTGGGGATTCTGATTCCAGAACACCAAGGAAAAACGTGGTGATTGTTATCGTATTATTTAAATATAGCATGTATTTACCTAATAATACACCGTCATTTTTCTCAGCTGTATATGTAATAAATATACCCCCATCCATAATTCCCTATGATATTTATCTGAGGGATATAAACATTCCTCTGAATAATAGTGCTTGTGTAACCTCCCCTGACAGTGTGTCTATTAAAGAGGAAATTAACTATACAAAGGTACGGGGAAAGCCTCCATGAGGAAATAATGAACTTAGCACATTCGAGAAAGGAAATGAAAGGTGGGCTGAAGCCCACACTTCCCCTCCGGCTCCTCACGAGCCATCACTTATCACGCAAGCACGGCTGGAGGGCCTCCGCGCCCACACGCGTCCACGTGCAGACTCCGGCTGGTCATGTGCTGGACACGGAAGGAGCTGCAGAGACCTGGGCGGACTCACAGGCCAGGGAAGAGAGGAGCTCCCGGAGGAGGGACTCTGCTTCTGCAGGAGGCAGCTTCTCTGCTTACTCCTGCTCGCCGGTGATTTACCCTAAATTACTCCCCAAATTCGTTTGCAGCTCACCATCCAGTTTCCAATTTGGAAGCAGCCATCCAGCCTAGAGTCTGACGATTATCTGTCCTTATATCTCCCCTGGACTTTCTATTTTTGAAAACACACAACCCAGTGTGGTATGGAATTGTCAGGTGTGGGTGCCATCAGAGGTGTGCTTAGTAACACATTCCTGTGTTGAAACCAGCTACACGTTGGCATTCAAACTTTAAAAAAAAAATTTGAGGAGAATTGGGGAGTGCAATAAAAATGTAACGAGTGTCAGTGCTTTCCTCATAGATATTACCCAGAACATAAGCTTCTTTTTCTTTTACTATTGAACTATTTCTGGCAGAAAATCTGCCTAATATTGCCATTTCATTGAGGTCTAGTTAAATTAATAATTAGTCAATTAATTAAGTATGGCCACAGTGATTTATTAATTCTTTTAAAAGGAAGGAGAAAAGTTTTAAATTGGGGGGAAAAACCCAAAGTAACATTTTACCATTATTTTCTGAATGATGAAGAAAAGCTATGCCCCAGTAGTGAAAATGTCCCTAGTCAAATAAAATATCCCCCCTCAACTGAAAAGCAGCGTTCATGACTTTTCACCGGTGAGTTTGCTTGAACCGTGCTTAGGTCAGCTTCCTGTCTGGTCCAGAGCATGAGAAGACAGTGCATATTGCAGCTATAAAGTAAAAGTCATCATTTTAAAAGCCCTCCTGTAAGGCCTTTAAAATCAACAGTCAGACGACCATTAGAGTAATTACCAGTCCCCAGACCGGGAGCTTAATCAGGTGGGAGGGAACCCCCTGCGGGGGCCTGGAGGCTGCTGGCCCGGAAGCCCCCTGGCTCCATCCCCACATCCGTCCCCCTCCCCCGCTGGCCCTCCGCTAGCACCACAGCTGACAGTGACCACCGAGAGCCTTTCCCCAGACGTATTTCACATTCTAGAACAGTGTCGTGAGTACAGCCCGGAATGTCAGAATTTCACTCCAGCAGACAGCTCTGCTCACTTGCTCACTCTCCACGCGCGGCTTTGTTGCTTGTTTTTGTTTTTCTATAGGTTTGTTGTTGTTCAGTCGCTCAGTCGTGTCCGACTCTCTGCGGCCCCCTGGACTGCGGCACGCCAGGCCTCCCTGTCCATTGCCATCTACCAGAGTTTGCTCAGACTCTTGTCCATTGAGTCGGTGATGCCATCCAACCATCTCATCCTCTGTCGTCCCCTTCTCTTCCTGCCTTCAGACTTTCCCAGCATCAAGGTCTTATCCAATGAGTCAGTTCTTCGAATCAGGTGGCCAAAGTATTAGATCGTCAGCTTCAGCATCAGTCCTTCCAGTGAATATTCAGGACTGATTTCCTTTAGGATGGACTGGTTGGATCTCCTTGCAGTCCAAGGGGCTCTCAAGAGTCTTCTCCAACACCACAGTTCAAAAGCATCCATTCTTCAGCACTCAGCTTTCTTGATGGTCCGACTCTCACATCCATACATGACTACTGGAAAAAACCATAGCTTTGACTAGACGGACCTTTGTCAATATCGGTATAAATGTCGATAACTGGATTAAATTCCCAATTCTTGATCATACTACATGCAAGGGAGTAAAGAAAGGAAAAGAGAAAATTCGCTCATGTCTGGGTTAACTGGTCTTATTCAGAGACAGGAAGTGAAAGCGTTTCGAGCTCACCTCTTGCTAACTTCTGGTCTGCCTTCCTCTTCCCCACAAAGCCTGAGGCTTTCCAGCCCTGCAGGCGCCCCAGGCACCCCCCTGGCCTCCTCCTGACCCTCTGCTGGGCACGCACCTGCCTGGAACATCCCCGCTGCAGAGCCTGGACTGGCTCCTGGCCCGGTGACCACAATCTTGAAAGCCACTTCCAGGCAGCGATGTCGAATGTAGTGGCGAGAATTACATGAAAAGGGAATTCATGGAAGGTGGCAGGGTTCTTGCTAGTGCCTCTGTGTCAGCGCCTCTTCAGCTGACACCTGCCCGTTAACCCTGTTTCTGCAGCTGGTGGTGATTCTAAAGCGTGGAGCCTGCAAACGTACGCTCCTACACCTCCCTGTAGATGCCTGTGTTCGCATTCCTAGCTTCTGAATCTAATCCGTAGCTGCGAGTGGAATGTTCTTCAGAGGCCGAGTGTGAAGCAGGCCTGGGCCTCGGCTTCCTCACGGACACGGACGAGAAAAGCCCCCGTTCTCACGCGCCCTCGCCGAGCCCCAGACCTTTCGTTTCGAGGGAAATCCATCAGGATCCCCGGGTGGAGATTTGCTGAAGTGCAAGAGTCCTGAGAAGCAGGCGAACTGGAGAAGCAGGGGCGGCCCTGGGCCACCTAGATCATCACGACCTGGACGGACACTGATTCCCGCTTCCAGGCGAGGCAGACCGTGTGGGCACGTCCACGCCGCCGCCTGCCTGGACACACGGGCGGGACAGCGCACGCAGCGCTGAGGCTCCTTCGCCCGGCACCCGGATCTGACGGCTTGCAGAGATCCTCAGATCCAGAGCCGGCCAAGAAGAGAGCAGAAACAGATGAAGTTTAAAAATAAAAATTTTATTGCCGGTGTTTCAGGCCAACACAAGCAGAGCCGCCCCCCGCCCCTGCAAGTGAACCTGCACAGCGCACCGCGAGTGTCTTCCATTCCCCTCTTTCACGCTAGATTTACCTGAGAGATGAGTGTACTTAAGCAAATAGCACAGACAACCTCAATAGGACAGGTGCTTTGAATGGACATGGAAGGTCATTCCTATTATTTCAATTAACAACGCAAGCTCCAGAAACACACGCGAGGGAATTAATTTCAAGCTCCCATTTGATTCTCCCGGCGAGGACATCTTTGGGCCCCCCGGTTGTCTTGGCAACTCCAGGATCCTAGCCTGCAGAAGCAGCCTCCGCCAGCCCCCTTCCGGCGCACGCACAGTTCAGATAGTACATTAGCCGAAGAATATGATGTCCATGTAAATGCTGAGATATTTTCGTTGCCATAGAGATAAGATGAATGGCGAAAATACAGGAGTACTTGACATACTCCGAGGCAGACTTTTAATTAAAAACACAATCTCAGATGACAGCACCAAGATGGCCGGCCACACGCGGGGCTTTCAAGCTCCCTCGCTTCGCGAAGTGTCCGTCCGGGCACCGCGGGCAGAGTCGGAGCCGCCCAGCCACTCGGCCACCGAGGAGGCAGAGGTGCCGTGTCCAGGCCCGTCCCAGCGCACGGCGCCCGGGCAGGGCGGGGACTGGGAGACAGCAAGGACAGTTCAGCATGCTGGTCCCGTTTCTGCAGAGCCGGGAAGCCGCATCGGGGACCACTTCCTTGTGTGTCCTAGGCTGTGGAGCCCGGGGCTCCAGCAGGAATAACCTTGCCTGTGCCGTGATCTCCTCCTTGTCAGCCCTCCCCCTCTGAGGGACAGTCTCACAGTCCCTCCAGGGAGGCAGCTTCTTAGACCCTGGGGGCACAGCAAAGCTTGCCAGGAACCGTTCTCCTAAAACCAGGTTCTGAAGAGCTGGGGGAGGGGGGAGGTTCTCCAAAGTTAATATTTAATTTTTACAAAAACTGCAGACATTTCCACAAGCTTCCATCAAAGACACCTGCTGCTAAATTACTCCTCAGTTGGTTATAACCTGAAAGATGCCAGTGCGTGCAGGCATGCTGAGGCACATCAGTTGTATCCGGCTCTTTGCGACCCCATGGACCGTATAGCCCACCAGGCTCCTCTGTCCACGGGATTCTCCAGGCAGGTGTACTGGAGTGGGTTGCCATGCCCTCCTTCAGGGGATCTTCCCAACCCGGGGTTTGTAACTGCGTCTCTTACATCTCTTAAGTCTCCTGCATTGACAGGCAGGTTCTTTACCCCTGGCGCCACCGGGGACGCTCTGAGAGATGCTGTAAACGCTCTCAGTACAGCGCCCCTGGGGGAGAAGGCGCCGGGGATGAAGGGCCCACGAGGGTGGAGGCGTGACTTCCTGCCTCGCTTGGTCAGCGGCCCCCACGCCTCCCTCCCCCAGGAACTGCCCCGCTCCACCCGCTCAAAGCATTTCTCCTCTGCCCAGCGCCGGGTCAGAGCTCTCCCGGATCCCTGCCCATCCTGCCTCCTTTCTCATCCAGTCCTGCCCATTTTCCCAAGGCCAGCCACCCTCTGACGTGCTGCCCGCCTGCCCAGAACTGCTCCCGGTCTCCAGGCAAACGGTGCCTGGCCTTCTGCACCTGGCTGTCCAGCCCCAGCTCCACCCCTGCTGGCATCCCCCCACTCCCGCCGACCACCGGACTGGCTCTTCTCTCTGCGTCCACCATCTGCACACACACAGTGACCTAGGGCTGAGACCCGAGGCTTTCCAGATGCTCCGCCGGCCACGGGCTCAGAAAGTCTGCACTGAGCGTCACTGATTGTCAAGGTGAAGCCGCTCCCCCGGCCAGGAGTGGACCCCTACTGAGGACGGGTCATCCCGACCCTCTCCCCGGGACACTGGGTGGGGCGGGCCCGCCGCGGTCACTCTGCACTCAGGGCCTCCCAGGCTGGTTTGCCTCAAGAAGCCTGCTGTGTGTACCTCCGTGGGGTCTCTGCTGTTCAAGGGGAGGGGATTCTCACCACCCACAGCCCCTCCACGCCACCCCTGAACCCCTTCTCTCTGCTTTAAGTGCCGTCCGAGGAGCAAGCTGCGTCCTAAGTCACAGCTGTGAGGGATCGCTTCTGGTCAGTAACTCGGTTCATGTGTTTCTCATGAAATAGATGTCCCCGTGTGAGCTGTCAACCACGTGGTGGGAGCCACACGTGAAGTGCGACAGAGCCGCTTGACCCGGGAGGACGGTCCGGGGTCCGGGGTCCTCGAGCCATCGTGGTGCCGGGCCCTGCCCTCTGGCCCCAGCGTTTGTGGGGTGGGCCACCCTGCTCTGACCCCCTGCAGCCAGCCCTCAGCTGATTCAGGCGGTGCTCACTGACCACCGGGCCCTGCAGAGGAGCACGCGCCACGGTCCCGGGTCCCCGAGCACGTGCAGGCGGGGGGCGGGGCAGATGGGGGCCAGCAGCCCTGCAGGGCTCGGGCACTGCGGCATCAGGATCCACTGCGCTCAGAAGGGCTGGGGACTCAAGATGTGACTGGATCCAGGGGTGCAGGATGGAGCAGACCAAGGGCTGGTGTCCAGGAGGGGCGAGGCGGGAGCCCCAGACCTGGAGCGGAGCAGCCCCCCGTGCACAGCTCAGGCTCCTCCGGGAATGCAGGGACACAGTGGGTGTGGGAGGCGGATGCAGACAGTGGGTGCGAGCTCTCCTCTGGGGCCAAAGAGGCGTGCCAGGACTGGAGTCTGCTAACAGGGAGCAAGGCAGCATGTGGGATGGGGACCCCCGCCACGGGACACACTCTCCCCTCCCAGGCCCCTCGAGCTCTCCCAGCACCAGAGTCTGTTAACGGGGGGTAAGGCAGCATGTGGGATGGAGACCCCCGCCAAGGGACGCACTCTCCCCCACCCAGGCCCCTCGAGCACACCCCCACTGACCCGGCCCTCCCGTCCACTCCAGGCCTCACCCCGGGGGGCCAGGCGGCCCCCTCCATGGGGCTGGGCCGTGAGTGACAGCTTCTTGCAAGCTACTCGCCCTTGAAGGCTCCTGCCTGGAGGTGGCGTAGCTGGCCTGTCCTTCCTATGATGGGATGGGACCCGGGCCCCCCGGAACGCCTGGGTTTAGGACAAGCCTGGAGTGAGAGTGGCTGCCCAAGCCCACCCACAGGCCGAGGGTCCTGAAAGGGGACCACCCAGGCGCAGACAGGAGAGGGCAGCTTGGAGGGGCCCAGGGGCTGGCGGCTGGCCAGGAAGCTGACCCGCCGCAGGAGGGGCTGGGTGTGGTCCCCCCAGCTCTGTGCGGCTGCCCTCCTTGCTCCTGGAGGGGGTGGCTGGACGGTGGGGAGTGCGGTCAGCACGCTCAGTGGCTCTGGAGATGCCTGCTCCACAGGAGAGGCCCCAAGGACCCTCATCTCCCCACGGGGTCCGGGCCCTGCCAACTCCCTTGGCCAGAAAAGAGAACGCACCTTCCAGCGGGCGTGCCCGCCAAGTCCATCTGCACCTCTCCCGGGGCTCCCCCGGGAAGCACGGCCTCCTGCCAGGACTGACACGGGAGGAAGGAGGGAGGGTCGTGCAGATAGAGCAGCGGCCAAGCTGCAGACAGCCCGGCCTGGGGGCCCCCAGGCCCAGGCCCAGGCTTCCCCACGTCTGAGGGGGAAGCACGGGCACGCAGCCTCGAGACGGAGCTGAGGAGCGCCCGAGGAGGGGCCTGGTGCAGAGGGCACCGGCCGGCCCAGAGCTGCACACAGTGCCCGCTGTGCCCTCAGGAAGGCGTCAGCCCCGCATGGGCTCGAGGCCCACCCCGCCCCACCAGGGGCTTCAGGAGAGGAGCGGGGGCACCCTGACCCCAGCTCTCTACCTGGCCCCAGAACTGGGCCATGACCGCCTCACAGTCATTTTGAGAATTAAATAGCGTATGGAAATCCTTAGCACTAACTGCTAATACACGCTCATTGGAAGCATGGGGCTGCTTATTAGGGCTCTTCAGAGAGAGAGCACCAGTAACAGGGGGCTGTGGCCCTGTGCGCATGTCTGCACATGTGAGGGGGGCATGGATTCAGTTTAGGGGGTCAGCCCGTGTGATTACCAAGACCAGTGCTTCTGAAGCTGCAGGGCGGGCTGGAGGCCTTGGGGAGAGCTGGAGACAGAATCCCCTCTTTCAAGGGGAACCTCGCTTTCTTTCTCTTAAAACTTTCTGCTGATTAGGTGTGGAAGGGCAACCCGCTTTACTCAAAATCTACTGATTTAATCACATCTAAAAAATTCCTTCCACAGCAACCTCCATACCGGTATCTAACTGAATTTCTGGGGACCACGGCCTGGCCAAGTTGGCACAGGAGATTAACCATCGCAGACCATACCCCGCATTTCCTTCCTGCCAGCAGGCCGTCCTTCCCCAGATGCAAGAACTTTGACCCCAAACCTCAGGGTCAGGATTTGGAGCCGCCCGGATTCTCAGAACTCTTCCCGTGTGGGTGAGCTGAGCGGTCCTTCCAGAGAAAGCCCGCACGATGAAGACACATTCTGAGCATTTCAGAGACTCTGATGACCGCTTTGGATTTTTTCCCCAGAAAAGACGCAACATATCAAAATGGCGCATCGTCCCAGGAGTTCTCTGGCCTTCCCTAGAGCAGCATTTCCCAAGGGCGGCTGGACTTGAGCTTGACACCTTACATCTGAAAGTACCGGGGCTCCTTCCCGTGGGAACCGTGCAGACAGGAAAGGGCCGGGGGGTCTGGAGGCCCCTCTACCACCAAGAACACCTGGGCAGGAGTCGTGGGTGCTGTGCGGGGCTTGGGAGGGAGACGGGCTCTTGCTGGGGCCTTGCTGTCTCCTGGCCTCACCAGGGCCTGCGGGTTGGTATGCAAACAGGGCAACTGGAAGGCAGGCTGCCAGCCCAGGTCCCACAACCAAACGGCAGAGCAGATGGCCCATCCCCTCTGCTTCTCGCTCCAGGCAGAGGGTTGACAAGTGGCCCTTGTCCCGGGGCAAGCTTGGTCCTATGGTTCTACCTGGAAAGTACCAGATAGCGTGTGTGTACAGCGGGCAGTCAGCTAACAGAGGGGCTTCCCTGGTGGCTCTGCTGCTGCTGCTGCTGCTGCTAAGTCACTTCAGTCGTGTCCGATTCTGTGCGACCCCATAGACGGCAGCCCATAGACATAGCCCATAGACAGGCTCCCCTGTCCCTGGGATTCTCCAGGCAAGAACACTGGAGTGGGTTGCCATTGCCTTCTCCAATGCATGAAAGTGAAAAGCGAAAGTGAAGTTGCTCAGTCGTGTCCGAATCCTGGATGGACTGCAGCCCACCAGGCTCCTCTATCCATGGGATTTTCCAGGCGAGAGTACTGGAGTGCGGTGCCATGGCCTTCTCCGCTCTGGTGGCTCAGGGGTAAAGAATCCACTTGCCAATGCAGGAGACACTGTTTCCATCCCTGGGTCAGGAAAATCCTCTGGCGAAGGGAACGGAACCCACTCCAGTATTCCTGCCTGGAGAATTCCATGGACAGAAGAGCCTGGAGGGCTGCAGTCCACTAGGTTGCGAAGGTCAGACATGCTGGAGCGACTAAGACAAGCGACAGCTGCTGACCGCGTGTCCGTGCACAGCAGTGAACACTGCTCTGAGGATGGCAGCGTTTACACAGGAGCTGTTTTACTCATTAATTAAAATTCAGGCGTCCGGAGCTCCCTCCAGAAGGGAGTCTGCGTTGCCCTCTGTGGCCCCCCTCACCCCGCGTTGCTCCATCTTTGCAGGGCAGACGCTTGTGATCGGTTTTGCAGGAAGTCCGAAAACAGGCTTCCTTGCGGCTTCTCTTGGCTCTCTGGAGTCAGTTTCACGGCTTCCGGAGTGAACCTCAGGGTCAGTGGCATTTCTTTCATGGACCTGTGTGAGCGGTGAGCTCATGGGGTGAGGGCGCCGGTGCAGAGGAGGATCAGGGTCAAGGCCAGTCTGGAGACTTCAGAGTGGCGGGGAGCGTGGGCGGGGGGGAGGGCGCTGCTCGGAGGGGCCCGCGGGAAGACGGTGCGAGCAGGGAACACGCCGGGGGTCCGCACCGACTGAGCTAGCACGTCTCCGAAGCAGCGCACAGACAGAGTGCTTGACTCCCCACCCCCCCAGAAGAGGGGTTTCGGGTTGCGGACAGCAGCACACGTGGGTCTGGACAGAAGAGAGCCGTGGCCCTGGGGAGCGTTTACAGGAATCCCACTGCCGTGGAGAACCCAAGTGACCAGCTGCCCGGGGACCCACGGAGACAGAGTCACATGGGGAGGTGGGCCTGGGGGGTTCGGACGGATCAACGCATTGGTGAACATGCGCTGTGGGTGCAGACCACGGGTGGGCCCCCCAAACCCTCCCGATGGCTCCACACACAGCCTACCTCCTACTCATCCCCCCGTGGATCCAGACAGACAATCTGGTGAAGGAGCAGGCACGTTTGTGTTGCTATTCGGTCACTAAGTCATGTCCGATTCTTCGGCCCCATAGACGGCAACATGCCAGGCTCCTCTGTCCTTCATTATCTCCCGGAATTTACCAAACTCATGTCCATCGAGTCAAGAATGCCATCCAACCGTCTCATCCTGTCACCCCTTCTCCTCCGGCCCTCATTCTTTCCCACCATCAGGGTCTTCTCCAGTGAGTGCACCGCAAGTTCAAAGTCAGGGATCTGGAGTGAAAACTTCCCGGAGCCCGTGGCTACACGAGTCAGCACTGGACAGACGCCAGCTCTGACTCGAGATGCACTTTTTTGGTGGCTCAGAGGCGAGCGTCCTGGCCATCCTGATGTGGGGCCTCTCTCTGCGACCTTCAGAGCTGGCCCTGGGCCAACAGGGTTAGTGTCATAGCCTCCAGGGCCTGGTGACTCATTTCTCCAATACCCGTGACACCAAGAGCCGGTTCAGAGTCCGGGACAAGCACGATCTGATGCCCATCCTCCTGGAATCTCAACTGTCAGGGCCGCGCTCCCCATTGAGGCGGGACAGGATGGTGCCCGGGGGTCAGTCTCTCGAGTGCCCAGGGAGGTGGGGGAGCACCGTGGGGGCAGGGCCACTGAGCCTCAGGGGTCTGGTCGTTTTTGGACCTGCTTGCCAAGTGTTGTTTTAAATCAAGGTTTTAACGAGCCCCAAGTGACATCACCACCCACCTGACGTACGACAGCGTTGGGGTTGAGGCCAGTCAAGATGATGTCTCAGTTATGCCCAAAGCCAGAGCAGCACCAATGTTTCCCAGAAAAAAACGAGAAGGAAAGAAACCTGTGTCACTTCCGTGGCCTCCTTAGCTGCCCTGCAGCCGAGGTGTGTGTCTACAGGTGTGCCGAGCGTCACACTCAGGCTTGTGAAAGCTCATGGCACGTACAGGCAGAGGGCCAGGGCACGGGGTGGGGAGTGGTGAGAGTTTCCAGTTCCACAGGCAGGTGGGCAGGGGGGCAACACGTGTCTGGAACTCAGCAGCGGGACCATGCCCTGAGCCCTGGGGCTGGGCGGGTCCCACAGCGAGTCCATGAGCCGAGGGGGCCGGGCCTGGGCTGCGGGGGCAGAGCCCCTCCTCACGGGCAGCATCTTCAAGCACTCCCAGCAGCTCTGGTCTCACTCTCCCTTACTCCAAACTCCCGCATACATTTCCTCTTTAATCCTCCTATAAATCCTATTAACATTTTAATTAAACACTCCAGCCCCCCTCGACGAAGAGTTACCCCCAGTAGCTGCAGAAAGTAGAGCAGCCCTGAATCACTTTAATAATCCTCCAAACGCGCCTGCTCCCAAATGTTGATCAGTGCGGCCAGGCCGACCCAGAGGGGAAGGCATCACAGCGGCAGACGGCACCTGGGCGCCTCGGGTCTCAGGGCTCCTCCTTCCAAGAGACTGTTTATACTGCCTACACTTCCAAGAAGCTGCCCACACGTGCTGTGCTCAGTGCCAAGTCGCTCAGTCGGGTCCGACTCTCTGCGACCCCTTGGACCATAGCCCACCAGGCTGCTCTGTCCCTGGGACTCTCTCCAGGCAAGGGCACTGGAGTGGATTGCCATGCCCTCCTTCAGGGGATCTTCTAGACCCAGGGATCAAACCTGCATCTCCTGCAACTCCTGGCTTGCAGGCAAATTATTTCCCACTGTGACTCCAGGGAAACCCCACTGTCTGCCGTATTAGGCAGCGAAGCAAAGTCAGGAAAAAATTTCAAAACTCTGGACATCGAGCCAAGACAAAGCTACACAGGCCCCTCTGGCCTTCCTGGGTTGCCATGGGACGCCACTGGAAAGTGTAGTGGGGCATGTGCAGACTGAGGACGATCCTGGGTCTGTGCCGGGCACACATGCAGCTTTCAGAGGAGCCAGTCTGGAAGCCCAAGACCCCTTCCCCTCTCTCACAGGGGCCGCGGGAGACAGAGAAGCACAGACAGGCCTGCTCTGCAGCCTCAGCTTTCCCGGCTCCTGGGCTGAAGCAGAGACACAGTCGTCCCTGAACAGGAGCTGGAAAGCGCCGAACACGGTGACACCGACCAGAAACTGCCTAAGACTTCAGAATCCACGTCCCGAAGCCAGTCACCTCAGGAACCAGGGGTGGGTTCCTTCTCCCCAGGGCAGGATACAAAGACTCAATGAAGCTTATTTCTCAAAAAGCTTTAACCAGGTTTCTTAAAGAAAGCAAAGGTGGAAAAGCTGAGACTCACCGGTGAGCATGGTAAGCACTTCCTGGTTTATGCCAATAAGCACGTTCTGTTAAGAAAAGTGTGTGAAGGAAGTGAAAATGCACACCAGCAAAGCAAAGAGACTTGTTGACTTATTGGGGGATTGTCAGCTAGTGCGGATCCTTGGATCTTCTCTGTAGCTCAGACGGTAAAGAATCAGCCTGCAAGGCAGGAGACCTGGGTTCGATCCCTAGGTCAGGAAGATCCCCTGGAGGAGGATATGGCAATCCACTCCAGTATTCTTGCCTGGAGAATCCCATGGACAGAGCAGCCTGGCGGGCTACAGTCATGCGGTTGCAAAGAGTCGGACACGCCTGAGTGACTGACACTGCTCCACACGTATCCTGTGTGACTAAGTACGTTCTGTGCAATCATGTCCTGGGACTTCGCAGCAAAGCCCCACAGACCCGACCCCACACACCAGAACCGCACTCTCACGCCCTGGGGATGGTGTGGTGGGCAGGGCTGTGCCCTCTGCAGGGGCTGGGGCTCTGTCCCCACGCCCACCCCCGAGGTCTCTGCTGGCTCCTGGCTGTGTCAGCACAAGTCCCGTCTGCCCACGGCATCCCCCGGGGTCTCCTCTGTGTCCGGACGCCCCTTTCATTAAGGACGCCGGTCAGTGGACGAGGGCCTCCCTCCCACGGGAGGACCTCAGCTGATTCCACCCGCACCTGTTTGTTTCCAAATCAGGTCCCTTCTGAGGTTCTGGGGTGAGGCCCCAACGTGGGAGTTTGGGTGGGACGTGGTCGAGCCACAGGGTCTAAGGGGGACGTGACAGGTGAGGTGACGAGAGGCAGAGAGCCGCAGGCGGAGAGGAAGCTGGTGTCCCTTGGGAACGTCCTGAGCAGCAGCGAAGCCCGGGGCTCTGGGGGAAGCCCAGGGCCGCCTGCCGCACCTGGTGTGCAGAGTGTCCGGAGAACAGCCGGCATTGCCCGCTCACCGGCCACTCTTTCCTGGGGAGAACCACCCCCAGACCAACGGTGGCCCCTCAGGCTTGTTTACTCCGCAGACGTCTGGGAATGCACGAAGAAGTAGAGACCCTGTGGTTTTCACTTGCATCCCCTCGTCTCGGGCACACTGCAGTTTATGAGTTTGCAGCTATTCACTTGCATCCCCTCGTCTCGGGCACACTGCAGTTTATGAGTTTGCAGCTGCTCACTTGCATCCCCTCATCTCGGGCACACTGCAGTTTATGAGTTTGCAGCTGTTCACTTGCATCCCCTCGTCTCGGGCACACTGCAGTTTATGAGTTTGCAGCTGCTCACTTGCATCCCCTCATCTCGGGCACACTGCAGTTTATGAGTTTGCAGCTGCTCACTTGCATCCCCTCATCTCGGGCACACTGCAGTTTATGAGTTTGCAGCTGTTCACTTGCATCCCCTAGTCTCGGGCACACTGGCGGTTTATGAGTTTGCAGCTGTTCACTTGCATCCCCTCGTCTCGGGCACACTGCAGTTTATGAGTTTGCAGCTGTTCACTTGCATCCCCTCATCTCGGGCACACTGGCGGTTTATGAGTTTGCAGCTGTTCACTTGCATCCCCTCATCTCGGGCACACTGCAGTTTATGAGTTTGCAGCTGCTCACTTGCATCCCCTCGTCTCGGGCACACTGCAGTTTATGAGTTTGCAGCTGTGAGGCTGGTTTCATTCTTGTCCTCAGTGATGCTTTGCTTAGTTTTGATCAAAACAAAACAAATGGCAGGGCTTTCAGGAGCTTTCTCTAGGTGATGCCCCAACACTTTCAAGAACTTTCATTCTTCCTGCATCCCAGCCAAACACACCCAGGAGGTCTGAGGCTTCAGGAGGGGTCTTTCCAGGGAGCTAATGGTGTCCTACAATCACCACCCAAAGGCCAGAAGAAAGCAGTCTCGTCTCTTCCCAAACCCGTCACTCTTGGTTCAACGTAAATCTGTTGTTTCCAGTTGCTCAGTCATGTCCGACTCTGCGACCCAAGGACTGCAGTGCACCAGGCTCCTCTGTCCCCCACCCTCTCCTGGAATTTGCTCAGATTCGCATCCATTGAGTCAATGATGCTCTCTAACCATCAACGTAAGCTGTATTTACATTAATACAGGGACAGTGGCTGGAGCAGAAAAGCAAGAAAAGAGGAACCATTTGCACAATGCTTTGGCTTCCCTGGTGGCTCAGAGGGTAAAGCGTCTGCCTGCAGTGCAGGAGACCCGGGTTCGATCCCTGGGTTAGGAAGATCCCCTGAAGGAGGAAATGGCAACCCACTCTAGTACTCTTGCCTGGAAAATCGCACGGATGGAGGAGCCTGGTACAGGCTACAGTTCATGGAGTCTCAAAGAGTCAGACATGACTGAGCGACTTCACTTTCACTTTGAATTTGATATCTACAGCTTTTGCGTTAACCAAAGGTGTTCCTGCATAAAGACATGGACAAGTTACAGAATAAATGAGGAAGAAGACATAAGACAAGGTGTAGCCAGTGTTCCTACATAACACCTGGAACGAGATCATCTCTTGCAAAACAAAACGCTTAGAAAAACATGAAACGGGAAGGTCAACAACCTTCCCGTGCTCGGGAACTTAACCGCAATACAACCTCTCACTTTTGGTGAAAAGGCGCATAAATAGAAACTTAATTCTTGAACTAATTTTTTTTTTTCTGGGGAAGAAATTATCTGGTTTTAGGTTTTGTCTTTCCAGTGATTCAGCAGAGGACATGTAATAGGACTATCTAATTAGACAGCCTTTCTACGAATCAAAACTCGCAGCACTTTAAGTTAACTATCTTTGTGTTCGTGATTAAGCTAAGACACAGTGATTGCAAATTCAGTATCAGACTTGGGGAGAGATTAGCTCAGGAGAGATTTGCTGGTGTTGGCCTTACGTATGTTAGTTGCATACGCTGAGACGGTAAGTGGTGCTGCCTCTGTTTTAATGCTTTCCTTTGAAAAATCTGGTTTGATTGGCATGAACATTATTAGGTAAAACAGATTGAAGCTGCAATGCCAATATTTTTGTGACTATTTTGCAATCGGCATTAATCAATGAGATGGGACTGTAATTGCTGCAATTTCCCATCTCTCTCTTCCTGGCTCCAGAATCACGGATATAATAGCACTCCTAAGAGTTCCTGACAATTTGCTATTCACGGTATGTTGAAAATGCTGTGTTAAACATACTACATAAAATTGTGTCCCAACGCTTTTCCCCCCCAAACTCTTTCTGGGGATCCATGACGTCCTACGGCAACAGTGTGCGGAGTGTCACTCACTCCAGACCCCTCCACCGAGGCCCCGGGCTGAATCGCTCCTTGAAGCCACGTTGGAGCTTTGGTCTCACAGCTTCATAACGTTTCATGAATTCGACTTCGTTTTGGAAATTTTTCAATCACTTTGGTGACATTGACAATTTCCCATTTCATTAGAATGGCATAAAATTCGAGCACCTGCTTGGCTTTTCAAAATGTAAATCTACTGAAAAATCAGAGAGAAAACAGGTGCTCTACCTTAATTGACAGAATTGAAACTCCTACCTGAAAACGAGCGTCCGATTCAAAACAGGCTCCCCCACAGCCCTGGCCAACATGGGCGGAAGTGGGGTCCTTGCCCCGGTGCTCAGCTCACGGGGTTGGGGCGGAGCGGGGAGGGAGTGACCGGACAGACGCCTTTCTGAGATTTTTTTAAACCTGAGTCACAACCGGATGTCGGATAGGTCAGAAACAAAACTCAAATAACCATTCTATACCTAAAAAAATAAAAAAGAATTCAGTTAAAAAAAAAGTCTCTAATGAGAACAGACGTATGGACAAGGGCGGGGGGCAGGGGTAGAAAGGGGAAGGGGCCACACGTAGCGGAGATAACCAACGGGAATCTGGTGTATGACTCGGGGAACTCAACCGGGGCTCTGTGACAGCCTAGAGGGGTGGGGTGGGGTGGGGTGGGAGGCGGGCGGGCGGCTCACGAGGGAGGGGACTTATGTACACCGACGGCTGATTCATGTTGATCCAGGGCAGAAATCAAGCCAATACTGTAAAGCAATCATCCTTCAGTTAACAATAAATAAATTATTTTTTGAAAATGTCTAGTGAAAGACTTCCAAACTGCTCCCACTCTTCACGCCCGTCTGAGACGCTCGGTGAGCTATGGTATTGCAATATACTAATTTGGGGATCAGAGGCAGAAATTCTAGTCCGTGGAGAAAAATACTCCCAGGGAAAGTTAATTGTGCTTTTAAGTTTTTTCTCCCTTTAAATTCACAGAAGAGTCTGTTCAGTGTGAAGAGCATCTTCCCTATCCTAATTCACCACAATCTCTTCTTGCAAATGTCACAGCCATTCAGCCTGATTAACTCCAGCACTTTCATCTTTCTGCAATGCTCTCCTCTCAGCTGCCAAACAAAGATCCTTCTGTTTCATTATTCAAAATATTAAGTGAAGCTCAAAAGCCACAATGATAGACTTTGGCGTAAAGAAATATTGCTCTATCAGAAAAGCTGCAAGTTATTTTATTACATAAAATAGTACTTAGGGCATCTAAAGCGTCAGTTCTGTAAGAACAGGAAGCGCATGGCGGAACAAAATCCCAATCGCCCATTTTTATCAAATGCATGCTTTATCATCCATCAACCATTTGACCAGGACTTTTAAAAAATAATGGCATTAACTACTCTAATTTTATTTCTCCAGCTGCTGTTCCTATTTGGGTAAAGTTGCTAATGAATAAACTTGGGAAAATGCTGGTAAGTCAGGAAGGACTGGAAATCTATGTCTGATCCACAAACTGTATAATTTATACCTGAACAGTTTGAAATTAAGTGAAACTTTTTCTGACATAAAAGCATCTGTGCCTCTTAGCTCTGTCAGAGCAGAACGTGTCTCTCCTTGTTAAGCACAAAAAACGGAGTGAGAAAATTCTGCAACGTGTGGAAATGGCATGGCAGCCACACACAGGTATCGTCTCAGATACTAGAAATGGGCAGCCTTGAATTGGTAAATATTTAACTTCCGTGTCTCAGTTTCAACTGGAAGAAGGAGACGCTAGTCACACTCCAACCTGTTGTGACGATCAGAAACACAGAGATGGGCCGTGTGTCCCACTGGGGGACTCAGCGTGTGGACAGGCTGACTCCTCTGTTCAATGTGGCCACTCCCCAGCCTCCTACCCAGCCCGCAACTGGAGCAAAATGGGAAAAAATCTAGACTCTCCTCTCCAAACCAGACATTGCAAGAAACCATTGGAAGCTCAGGCAGTCGCCTGACGCTACACCTGCCCAGGTCCCACGAGGGCATCTTGGGAGCCCCGTCCTCGGGGCAGAGAGAGGTGCACCCCTCTCGTGGGCCTGACCCTCCCCGGCCTGACCACGACTGACAAGGCAGGAACACAGACATGAGCACAGGCCCGTTTCCTGGGGTAGCGTGCGGGCTGCACCGCAGATGTGCAGAAGCACCACGGGCAGTTCGGCACCAGGCTCGTGGTGCTGCGTCCCAACGGGTCCCCACAAGCATCCGACCCACGAGCTGGGCCGCCCCGGACACTGCATAACCAGGGCCTGAGAGGGCCTCTCCTGGGGCTGGGCAGGCAGCCGTGACCCCGAGAGAGGGAGCGAGGCTGCAGATCCCCAGCACGTGGCCCTGTGGGGCCCCAGCAGGAACGCTGAAGTCGGGTCACGGCCGCGGTCATCAGCCCTGGCCAGGGGCGGGCGTGCAGAGCCTCCCGGGACTGACCTGAGCCCACAGGGCACAGACGGGCATCCTGAGTGCCAGCCGGTCCCACACGTCTCCGTGTTGAAGGACCCCTGCTGTGAAACTGAGTGCATCCTCCATCCAGAGTCATGACATGCTTGGAAAACCAATGACACTATAAACTTTTGTTTTTATGCAAAAAAAAAAGTCACCTTTGGAAAAACCAAGTAGCAGAGCTGAACATGATTTGATTTGGTCGCATGAAGTCCTCTGTGTCGAGGACGTCGGATTGATTTCATTGTGATGATTCTGCTGTGTGTTTGGAAGCCAATGTGTAGAGAGAGCTCTGCTACAGGCGATCATATGAACCTCCCTTTACCACCGATCACCCTCAACCCCACCTAGACACACCCAGCCCAAGACGGACAGGCGCTCCTCTACACGGGGGCAGAAGGACCGTGGCTGCTTTCCACCAACCCCCGAAAGAGGAAGGCCAACGTGCAGAAACGTCCTGTGAATTCCACCCAGATGCGCTTCATTATATCAAGTGATATGACAATTCAATCCATGGATTAAAGTGTGCTGGCTGCTTGCGAGGACCATTTTTAGCTCATTCTGTATATCATTGTATTTCCCAGTCTGGCACCGTGAACCATAAATAATCCTATCATTTATTAATTACATTTCCTAACCCAGTCAAGAAGAGCCCTGCAGCGTGGAGCAGCAGATCATGAGTAAATGGTTCACTGAAAAGCAACTCTTATTGCCAAGTAGTCGTAAATTAGGGTGTGATAATTACCCACTTTAACCTTTTTAAGCAGGTTCCTCTAAAAAGCTCCAAGATGGATGTTTCATTACAACAACTTTGACCCCCAACACACAACAACACGATTAGTTTTGCACCCTGACAAAGGGAGGCTTTGATTAAAAATCTGGTACATCGCGTTGTTAGTAGCGCATTCTCTGCGTAGGCATTGAATCTGGGAGGATACACACACAATGCATGACACAACGCAATATCCCCACATCACGTCCCACACCAACTGGGAGTATAGGTCCAGCGAAGTAGAAAATAATCAATTAGCATGGACGGTAGTTACATAAAAAGTGCCAGCTCTGTCGTCATGAACTATGAGTGACGTGCCCGTGGAGTACTCCATCCCCAGCGTCCTGACGCTGCTCAACATGCTAACTAATGCCATAGAAACCGCAGGATGGCGCAGGACGGGGCAGCCCACCCAGTCCCCACGCCCAGCCAGGGTCCAGCAGTCTCCCCTTCCATCCTCCGGGAGGCTGGGGCCGCTGTCCGTCAGCCCCGTGGTGCTGAAGAGGGTCAGGAGGGTGCCAGGAGCCCTGGTTAAAATGCAGATTGCAGGGCCTGCCCCCGGGGCCTGAGACAGCGCATTTCTCACGTTCCCTGTGAGAACCCCGGTTTAACCCACAGCCGACAGCAGCGGAGGCGGCCCCAGGACACCCCGCCTCATGTCTCCACACCGGTGGGCTCCTCACTGCTCTGTGATATTCCCATCGTTTTGCAGCTTCCGTCCAGACCCTTGATCGTCAGGTGTGACCCTCACGGCAAACCAAGGTCCGGGAGAGCTTCCTCCATCCCCACCCCACGTGCAGAACCTTTATTTATACTTTGAGCTTATTTATGCAGCAGGCACTTGCCTGAGAGATTTAAGCTCTACACAGATCAGGATGGAAGGAGAAACAGACGTTCAGTGACCAGTGCCCAGCACCACCCTCCGTCTGTAATCATCTGAAAGTCATTTCCTTCAGGTTAGAAGGGGCGTGATCCCATTCATCCTGAGTTATGGTCACCAGGGGGACATGCTGCGGCCGCGACCCCCTTCTGAAGAGGGTGCAGCTTGTGCGGGAGAAGGGCCTTCATCTGGGACAGCTCCTAGACTGTGAGGAGAAAGGCCTGACCTCGAGTCCACCTGGGGCAGGTGAGAGGAGAAGGAGGTGAGTGAGAGGGAGGAGAGCTGCAGGAGCTGGAGAGGCAGGGCGGTGGGCCCAACCAACGCCGGGCTGTGTCCACACCCAAGGGCGCACCTTCCAGCCGCTTCCTCTTCCCAAGAAGGGACTCTGGCCATATAGGACAGAACAGGGGCAAAACGATCAAAAGTCCCCAGACTGAACAAGTTCAGCAGAAGTGTGCGTGAGCTGTGAGTGCCTACATCAACCTTGGGCGTGCAGATTCAGACCTTTTGGGAGAAGCATGACGGTGACGTAGCAGGAGCCAGAGATGTCTCATATCTCTTGTTGGAGTAATTTCACTTCTGAAGAAGTGAAGAGAAAACACCCGTAATTCAAAGAGGTTCACCATGAGATAATCCCCACATCTCAAAACAGGGAACACAAGTAAGTGCAGATAGAAGAACCAGGGGAGAGTGAGTCAGCAGGTCACCAAACCCAGAAGGTTTCACAGTTGTTGGAAACTGTCAGAAAAGGGTTTTAATGACACGGGAAAATGCTCACACTTCAGCGCGGCTAGGAGAAAGCCAGCATGCGACACTGTATCCCACGAAGACCTCAGCACTGCAGGACAGCGTTTGTGGGAAGAGACGCACACCGTTATTCCGGGTGAATGCTACTGCACTAACTTTTATAGCTAAATGCCTCCTGCTCGTCCATACTCTGCCTTATCTCCCAATTTTTATAATAAATATGAAAACTGAAAGTGAGAATGTGAACGTGTCAGTCACTCACTCGTGTCCAACTCTGTGCAACGCTATGGACTGTAGCCCGCCAGGCTCCTGTCCTGGGGATTCTCCAGGCAAGGATACTAGAGTGGGTAGCCGTTTTCTTCCCCAGGAGATCTTCCAACCCAGGGATCAAACCTGGGTCTCCTGAATTGCAGGCAGATTCTTTACCACCTGAGCAACCAGGGAAAATACAAGAAAATAAGCTGTATTTTAAAAAGGATGATGTAATTTTATAAACGAAGGCTCCAGAACGAGCCATCAGGTACCTTTTCACCCTTAATCTACTGAAGTCAACAAAGAGCAGAACACAGACGTAGAGAAATTCACCAACAGGTCCACTGACGAATCAAAGTGGGTACAGGTGCCAGGCTGTATCCGCGAGCCATGAGTATAATCTAACACTCCTTTTAAAGCAAAAAAACCACAAATCTGAAAAGTTGCTTCAGTGGCATTTGATTTCTTCAAACACATTATAACTTGAAGCCTATGGCACATGTCATAAAACACACCGACTTGTCCATCCAACCATCATATACGTACATGGGTATGTCCATGAATGTGCACATGTTTATGAATAGATATGCATTGATGGATAGGTCTGTTTGAATATGCCTGTGTTTATCAGTTCAGTTCAGTCCACTTCAGTCGCTCAGTCGTGTCCGACACTTTGCAACCCCATGAACCACAGCACACCAGGCCTCCCTATTCATCACCAACTCCCAGAGTTTACCAAATTCATGTCCATTGAGATGGTGATGCCATCCAACCATCTCATCCTCTGTCGTCCCCTTCTCCTCCTGCCTTTCCCAGCATCAGGGTCTTTTCCAATGAGTCAGTTCTTCGCATCAGGTGGCCAAAGTATTGGAGCTTCAGCTTCAGCATCAGTCCTTCCAATGAATATTCAGGACTGATTTCCATTTGGATGGACTGGTTGGATCTCCTTGCAATCCAAGGGACTCTCAAGAGTCTTCTCCAACACCACAGTTCAAAAGCATCAATTCTTTGGCACTCAGCTTTCTTTATAGTCCAACTCTCACATCCATACATGACCACTGGAAAAACCATAGCCTTGACTAGACGAACCTTTGTTGGCAAAGTAATGTCTCTGCTTTTGAATACGCTATCTAGGTTGGTCATAACTTTCCTTCCAAGGAGTAAGCGTCTTTTAATTTCATGGCTGCAGTCACCATCTGCAGTGATTTTGGAGCCCAAAAAAATAAAGTCTGACACTGTTTCCACTGTTTCCCCATCTATTTCCCATGAAGTGATGGGACCAGGTGCCATGATCTTCGTTTTCTGAATGTTGAGTTTTAAGCCAATTTTTTCATTCTCCTCTTTCACTTTTATCAAGAGGCTCTTTAGTTTTTCTTCACTTTCTGCCATAAGGGTGGTGTCATCTGCATATCTGAGGTTATTGATATTTCTCCTGGCAATCTTGATTCCAGCTTGTGCTTCATCCAGCCCAGCATTTCTCATGATGTACTCTGCATATAAGTTAAATAAGCAGGGTGACAATATACAGCCTTGACATACTCCTTTTCCTCCTTGGAACCAGTCTGTTGTTCCATGTCCAGTTCTAATTGTTGCTTCCTGACCTGCATACAGATTTCTCAAGAGGCAGGTTAGGTGGTTTGGTATTCCCATCTCTTTCAGAATTTTCCACAGTTTATTGTGATCCACACAGTCAAAGGCTTTGGCATAGTCTATAAAGCAGAAGTAGATGTTTTTCTGGAACTCTCTTAGTTTTTCAATGATCCAGCGGATGTTGGCAATTTGATCTCTGGTTCCTCTGCCTTTTCTAAAACCAGCTTGAATATCTGGAAGTTCACGGCTCATGTATTGTTGAAGCCTGAGTTGGAGAATTTTGAGCATTGCTTTACTAGCATGTGAGATGAGTGCAATTGTGCGGTAGTTTGAGCATTCTTTGGCATTGGCTTTCTTTGGGATTGGAATGAAAACTGACCTTTTCCAGTCCTGTGGCCACTGCTGAGTTTTCCAAATTTGCTGGCATATTGAGTGCAGCACTTTCACAGCATCATCTTTCAGGATTTGAAATAGCTCAACTGGAATTCCATCACCTCCACTAGCTTTATTCATAGTGATGCTTCCTAAGGCCCACTTGACTTCCTGTGTTTGTATGAATATTTAAGCATGTATTTGCATATGTGGTGCATGTATGTGTGTAAATGTGAATGATTATGTTTATACGCGTGTGTGCATGCACATGAATACGTGTGCTTTTGCTTTTGATTATGTATCTGTAGGCATGCTTCCTGAGCAGGTTGCACCTCTGCATGTGAGGATGGGTTTCTGTACATGAATGTGGATGTGTATTTGAATGTGTATGTTTTCTATGTACACATAACAAACTCGCTCCTCTGCTTCCAACCACATAACTCCAGAAATTAAGCCTTCCTTTTGAAGTGATGACTTTGATCGGATTCTGATGATCATCTGAATGAAATGTATGTATTGAATTTAAGTAAGACAAAAAAGAATTTTAAACCCTAAGACCAGGATAATTATATTAGTCCTATACAAACTGATACAATGTATTTAAACTGTTTTCAACTTTTAAATACATTTTATGCCAAAGAGCTTAGAAAATGAGTTCCTGGCATCCTTGAAGTTGACACTGTTGATATTGTGACACGATGGCCAAAGTAATTACTATGGGGGGATTGTGTGTTTCCATGTCAGTCAGTCGAACAGTTAAGGGAACAGCATTCTGATGTAGAAATCCACTGGGACTTTGATTAAACTTTTTCAATATTATTATTTTTGACTCAGCTGAGGCACATAAATCCCCCGTCTAAAGGAACATTTGAGAAAGTTTAAGGCATCAAAATGGAAGAATCTGCAGTGAAATAAATATCTTTTTAGACTAAACAGCAGTAGACATTACAGAAACCACCATTATATCATCAGTAGCTTCTTCTTTACCCATCGGGGGGTCTGTAATTATGTCATAATTCATATTTAATTGTTTCATCTGACGCCTATTATCTCATTTCTTCATGATTGTCTTATTCTGGCTGTTTATATATTTTCCTATTCATAGTGTCATGATTTTCAGACTAAAATATTGAGCTTAGAGAATATTAGTTTTGTTATAAATGATATATGTATATGATTTAATTTTTATTTTAACTTTTTAAGAAAATCAAACTGCAATCCCAGGATGTGTTGTGTTAACTACAGGACTCTCCACTCCGCATGTTTTAAAGCGTCACAGCGCCATGTGCCTTCACAGCTATGGCTCCCTTTATAGAAAATATTAAAACACTTTTTTGGAAGGATACAGTGTTAATTACTATTATAAATATTTTCAAATAAAATAATAAAATGTGCATACCCCACAAAAACGACAGTTTCTTAAACACACAAAAGAACTGAAACCCGCAGTCCTACTGAGAAGTAAAAGCTACATTGGAACAGCCTTGTTCTCTGGAACACAGTCATTTCAAAACCGTGGTGTGAACATTTTTACAAAATGGTTTAGTGACATTCAGAAGGACTATGAGCCAAAACGTCGGTCATTGTTTAGACCTAACACTGGAGGAAACTGAGTTTTGACCGAGGAGAAAAACAGTCTCCGCCTGCTGGGGAGGGAAGCCTGTGAGTGCTGGGGCCCCGAGGCCGCTCACACCGTTACTCAGTGTGAACCCCCGCGCACCCAGGGGAGCTGAGTCTTCTGGGTGGGTGAGCACCGGCTCTGCACTCAGACCAGGGCTCCTGGCCGGCGAGCTGGCAGGTGGGGAAGGCCAGGCTCTCGGGGAGGGGTGGTCAGGAGAGCCCCGCGCCGTGGTGTCGGCCAGCCTCCACGGGGTGGACACCCCCAGGGCGGCTGGTTCAAGCTGCCACTGAGGGGTCGCCGAACGCAGAGCGGGCCAAGCAGCGCCCTGCACGCTACCGCATGCTGTGTCCACAGGCGTAAGTGGCCTCGAGGGCACGGACCCCGGGAAAGCACTCTGAATGGAGCTGGAGCCCTTGGAGTAGTTATTACTCCTGGTTTGCATGATTTGTAATTGTGAGTTTATATAATTTTTAACTGTGGCTGTGTGTACCAATAGGCTCACAAAATTCTTGAAAGTTAACTGCTAGTTTTCCTGAGCCATTCTTTTTTTTTTAATTAATTTTTACTGGAGTATGCATATATGTGTGCTAAGTTGCCTTGAAAGTGAAAATGAAGTTGCTCAGTTGTGTCCGACTCTTTGAGAGTCCGTGGACTGTATGTAGCCCGCCAGGCTCCTCCATCCATGGAATTCTCCAGGCAAGAGTACTGGAGTGGGTTGCCATTTCCTCCTCCAGGGGATCTTCCTGACCCAGGGATCGAACCGGGGTCTCCCGCACTGCGGGCAGACGCTTTACCGTCTGAGCCACAGGACTTGCCTAAGTCGCCTTAGTCGTGTCCAACTCTTTGTCATCCCATGGACTGTACCCCGCCAGGCTCCTCGGTCCCTGGGATTCTCCAGGCAAGAACACTGGAGTGAGTCGCCATGCCCTCCTCCAGGGATCTGCCTGACTCAGGGACTGAAGCCGCATCCCCTGCTTTGGCAGGCAGGCTCTTCCCACTAGCGCCACCTGGGAAGCCCCTCATAGGAGTATAGTTGCCTTACATTTCCCACCACCAGACATCGGATGCAGAACCCGGAGCAGGAAGGTCCCTGTTGATTTCACGACAGCTGCTAACTGTGATAAAAAACTAATCACAAAACACTCTTAGCAGTTGGGTCTCTTGTGCCGAGTTTAAAAGTAGTGGGTTTACAATCTCATTTCTCCTGACACGGTCAGAGCGAGCACGGTGGCAGGGGTGACCCTGGCCAGGTCACTGCGGTGAAATCGCTAATTAACTCTCGAGCAGTGCTGCCTCCGGACGGGTCTCCGCAGACCCGAGCTTCCAGCCCCAGACTCGAGGAGAACCAGCAGAGAGCAGGGTGTCGGGAAGAGGCCGGACCACACGGCCTGGAGGACTGAGGCTGGAGAGTGGCCAGGCTGGGGGCACGCCGCCTCTGAGCCCTGCGTCATCACAGGGCGAAGCATCTGCGATGCTGCCCCCAAGGGAGTGAGACAGCAGCTCCGACTAAATTACAGCTGAAGAGACACGGGGGTCCCCAGAGGCCACCACAGACGGGATTGGATGACCAGGCCCAGGTGAAATTGAATTGGAAACCGGCCCTGCCTGATTAGCATAACAAAAGTTTCAGTGTATAAAGAAAAAAGTCATTCTGTGTAAATGAAGGGGATGAGGGGATGGGCGCGGGGGGAGAGGTCCAGCTTCTGTTCAGCCTGGACTGATCTGGACCAAGGGGTGAACCCTTCCTGTAGACACAGGCTCCCCGCAGCCCCTCACACCCCTCCACTCCTCTTCTATTAGGATGGGGACTGACCAGCTATTTAAAACCGCATAATGGGCACACGCGGACACACACACACACACACACACACACACACACGTATTTTCCCTACTTTATAGCAGACCAAAGGCAAGCTTCCAGCAGTCATGTATGGATATGAGAGTCGGACTAGAGAGAAAGCTGAGCGCCGAAGAACTGATGCTTTTGAACTACGGTGTTGGAGAAGACCCTTGAGAGTCCCTTGGACTGCAAGGACATCCAACCAGTCCATTCTAGAGGAGATCAGTCCTGAGTGTTCACTGGAAGGACTGATGCTAAAGCTGAAACTCCAGTCCTTTGGCCACCTGATGCAAAGAACTGACTCACTGGAAAAGACCCTGATGCTGGGCAAGATTGAGGGTGGGAAGAAAAGGGGGTGACAGAGGATGAGATGGTTGCATGCCATCACCCACTCAATGGACATGAGTTTGAGTAAGCTCCAGGAGTTGGTGATGGACAGGGAGGCCTGACGTGCTGCAGTCCATGGGGTCACAAAGAGTTGGATATGACTGAGCGACTGAACTGAACTGAAAGGCAAGCCTAGCATGGTTTAGTAACCAAAATTTAAGAGTCCAGTAATTCAAATAAAGACAATACTGAACATATTTGGGAATTTACTTTATACCAGGGATTTAGAGATTAGCCCCATTTATCAAAAAACACTGATTATTTTTGTTATTATTTAAATCTATTAAAAGCTACTAGAATGAGCAGCCATAAAAAAAAAAAAAAAAGGAAAATAGGAGTTAGATCTTTGTCAGGAAAGCCAAATATCCTGCTCCTCATCCCATTTTAATTCTAACATATACTTGAAGTTGGGTTTCCCTGGTGGCTCAGTGGTAAAGAATCCACTTGCAGAGCAGGAGACGCAGGAGACTGGGTTCGATCCCTGAGTGGGGAAGATCCCCTGGAGGAGGAAATGGCAGCCCACTCCAGCATTCTTGCCTGGAGAATCCCATGGACAGAGGAGCCTGGCAGGCTACAGTCCATGAGGTCATAGAGAGTCGGACAGGACTGAAGCAGCTGAGCAAGCACGTGCTTGAAGCTTGGTCATGACGCTGCTATTCACAAGCACTGCACTGAGTCCAGCCCGTGGGCCAGGCGCTCTGCCAGGCTAGTCTCATGACCAGCTCTCAAAGCAGTATCATTATTTCCATTCCACAGACAGGGAAACTGATGTTCATGGAAATTAAGCAACGTGTTTAATGGATAATCTGGACCAAACTCTTGTCAAAAAGCCCTCACCATTGACCAGTGGGAACGTCCATGAGCTGATCTGCCACCGCCTCGCTCACACCGTCCTTGAAAACTCTGCCCCGAAAGTCCTGGAGGAACCGGGACATCTGAGCATGTCCCGCTCAGCCTCAGGACCCTCGGTCCTGCTCAGCCCTGTAATAAGCGCCTTACTTTCCCCCACCACACGCTGGTGTCGGCAGCAATGGCTTTAACGCACCTGGGGCAGCAGACCCAAGTCCGGTCTGCACGCGTGTGTTGGATACTGTTAGCGAGAATTTAGAGATACAATCATGCGGGCTGCAGAGCAGGCAGGGCGATGCGGTCTCCATCTGCACTGGCTCCTTCAGGATTCACGATTCTAAGGACATAACGAAGGACCAAGAAGAGGCTGCCAGCGGTCTGGCCAGCGAGCCCTCCTGTGGCGTGCGAGCCACGGAGTGGCATCACATTCCCTGGGTGAGCCTGAAGGTCACTCAGCTCCACCCCGGCTTCTTCCACATAAAAGGAGGAAACCACCTGCGTTGCCGTATTTACACTGTAGTTTGTCTGTGGCCATTTTAGTCCTATTGAAATTACCAAGGGTCCCACTCCACCAGCCCAAATTCCACTTTGGCCTTATTCTATCCAAAGAGCTGAAATTGACTCTTTTAAAACCTGAATTGATATTAAAATGACCTTTCCTAACTGAATAGTAAAGATAGAGAAGCATGAAGCAAAACGAAAGATCAGTGTAGTGAGGTTGATTTTATTTCATGAAACAACCAGCTAATCATAATATTTACCTAAAACAGTATTTCTGGGTCCTTGGCAGATAAACGTGGTCCCCTAGAGCCATGCTTACCATCGCTCCTGTGATGGTGAAAAGGTTTCATGCCTGCTCCATCCGTAACGGTGGCCAGGGGCCACCTGTAGCCTGTTGGACACTTGGAAGACAGTGAGTGTGACTAAGAAACTAAAGTTTAATTAATTTAATTTGAATGGATTTGAACTGAACAGCCGCAAATAGCCAGGTACTAAAGCACTGGACGGTGCAGCTCTGCAAGATACAAAGTCATCTCATTCAGGGCTGATCTGCCCACCACACGGCTGCTTCATCTACATCCTAAAAGCACCATCTCAAATAATAAATATGATAACCGATGCCTGTGAACACCCTCTGTCCTTCTCCTTAAACACGGACCCTTATTCATGTCCAGGGAGATCCCTGTCCACTGAGAGGGGCTGGGATGGACGCCACAGGAGGCTGAGAAGGGAGGGAAAATTGAGACTTGAGAAAAGAAATCAAAAAAAGGAAACACGGGAAAGCAAGTGAGAAATGAAAGAAAAAAGGAAAAGAGGGAGCGGGGGGCAGGGTCACAAAGACCCCCAGGTGGTCGGGCACCCCCGGATCTGTGACAGCAGGCTGCTCAGCGTGGGGAGTAAGGTGGCGGGTAAAGCAGGTGCCCAGGAGCAGAGCGGGCAGCGGCGGCGGGGCAGGACGGAGGGCGAGGGACGCGCACGCCAGCCTCTGGATGGACGCTCCCAAGCGGCACAGACACCACCCTCCAGGGCCTGAGGGCGTGTCGCACTGGCCATCTCCACTGTCCCTTCGAAGGCCACCCGGCCTCCAAAAGCTGCCCCCTCACTGCCCGCCTGCCTCCCTTCAAGCAGACGTACCGCGGAGAAGAGCCGCTGGGCCGCCTGGGCTGTTCAGATATCCTGACTGCACACTGTTCAGTATTTTCTGCAAAGCATCCATTTCAGATGCATTTAAAGGGGACTTTAAAATAAACACCGCGCAACTCTGCACGTGATGGGTTCTCGCCTCCGAGCAGTGTGGGCAGATCCTGTGTCCGGTTACACGCTCAGACCTACGGACGGGAGCTGCTCTGAGCCTCGTCCACGCTCGGACACAGCCTCCGCAGCCCCTTGGGACGGGTCCCTGCCTCGCGGGCATGTTCTCATCAGCAGGCAGGGCGGCCTGCCTGTGTGTCCGGCCACGTCCTATGGGCCAGAGTCAGCACCAGGGCCTCTGGCTCGTCCATGTCCAGCTGAACGAGGGGAAATGCACACAGCTCCTGACCTGAGCTGGGGGCTCACCTGCCCCTCACCTGCTGCTTCTGGGCTCTCCACCCCCTCGGGCTCCAGGCTCCACACCCGCCCAAGCCGCGCCGCCCGCGATCCCTGGAGCTCGAGATCAGTCCCGGGCCGTCGTGTGGGGGGCCGTCACGTGGGGGGCTGTGGCTGGGGTTTGCCTGAGGCTGTGCCCCCCAGAGTCGGCCAGCCTTCCCGAGTCTGTCTGTCCCCAGGCTCCCCACCTACGACGTGACGGGGCTCACGTCCCCCTCCCGTCTCCTCCTGCGCGTGTGTTTTCTCAGCTGCAAACAGAAACTTACAACAGGACGCACGGTCCCACGGCTTTCCCCAGACGTATGACCCTGTCACACGCAGAGCTGCACAAGCTTTACTTCCTGCCGTCCCCTTTAAGCGCACGCGCAGTAGGTTCTTTGCAGGAAACAGTAAATGATGAGAAATGACGAGAGCTGTGGATAATCAGGGGTGTGCAGTTGCTTGTTCTTCACAGAATATCTGTCCCTAATCTAATGTTTTCTGTTGAAAGTGTTTCTTCCCCTTCATCCGTCCTTCAAAGCTCATCGTTCTGCCCTGAACCTCCGAAGGGACCTTATTTGGAAACAGAGCAAGTGCCGGTGGAATCAGTGGAGGTCCTATGCTGGCAGGAGGCCTTCATCCTCTGACTGGCGTCCTTAACAAAGGGGAGTCTGGACACAGAGCACACCCAGGAGAGGCTGTGGGCAGGCGGGACCTATGCTGCCACAAGCCAGGAATCAGCAGAGACTCGGAGAGCCAGGGACAGACCCCCCAGCCCCTGAGGGATCGGGCCTGTCCACACCCCCGCCCTGATTTCTGCCCGGAGGGTGTGAAAGAATGAAGGTACGCAGTCTGTGGCACTTGTTACAGTGGCCCTGGGAAGCTGATTCAGCAAGAGCCTTACGCAGATCAGGATTCCCAGGTGGTATAGAACCCGCCTGCCAAGGCAGGAGACGCAGGAGACATGGGTTCAATCCCTGGGTCCAGAAGGTCCCCTGGAGAAGCGAATGGCAAACCACTCCAGTATTGTTGCATGAAGAAGTCCATGGACAGAGGAGACTGCTACTGCTGCTAAGTTGCTTCAGTCGTGTCCAACTCTGTGTGACCCCATAGGCAGCAGCCCACCAGGCTCTGCCGTCCCTGGGATTCTCCAGGCAAGAACACTGGAGTGGGTTGCCATTTCCTTCTCCAATGCGTGAAAGTGAAGTCGCTCAGTCGTGTCCAACTCCCAGCAACCCCATGGACTGCAGCCCACCAGGCTCCTCCGTCCATAGGATTTTCCAGGCAAGAGTAGTGGAGTGGGGTGCCATCTGGCCGGCTACAATCCATGGGGTCACAAAGAGTCAGACACAGTTGAACAACTAACACTTTCCCAGGGGGGGCTAGTGGTAAAGAATCCGCCTGCCAGTGCAGGAGATGCGGGAGACATGGGTTCAATCCGTGGGTCCGGAAGGTCCCCTGGAGAAGGGAATGGCAACCCACTCCAGTATTCTTGCCTGGGAAAGCCCATGGACGGAGGAGCCTGGTGGGCTACGTCCATGAGGTCGAAAAAGAGTCGGACACGACTGAGCACACTCACGGTAGATCACCTGCATAGCGTATTTCCCGAGAAATAAAGCCTGTAACTTAGCCCCTCTGGTTATTCATTCCTGTTCGTTTGTTTTTCCTGAAGCCAGATGAAAGCACAGCCTGATCGTATCTTTGCATCTCCCAGGTAATTATCCCAGGGATGATCAAGTCAGAGCTGCTCGTAAACACTCGTTAATTTTCCATCAGGACACGTCATCGGAAGTATTCATCATAAACCTCTTTCAAAGGGCAGACCCCCCCCCCCCGCCAGAACATTTCAAAATAGGATCTGATTTGCCGGCATCTGTGGCGGCCACTTTCACGGAGCCAGGCGCGCCTGCTTCCCTTCGCGGATGGAGAGCCCTGCGGGTGCTCCCCGACCCCGAAGCCAGGGCCTGCGGACGCTGCGCGCGGCCGTGCGTGCCGGCTGCTCTCGCGGCGCGCGGACCGTGCGTATCGCGCCGGCAATTAATCCCGTATTTTTGTAGCTGAAGTCACAATGCTCATTTCAGGATGGAGCTGGAGTGAGGAGAGCCTATCTATATCTGTAAATGGATGATATCATTATTTTGGGAAATGGAAGTTTAAGCTCTGCGAAACGTACAATCCCGCGGAGATCTCCACGGAGGAACTTGTGTGCGCAGGTGTTCAACGTGATAAGGTGCGTTGCCATTTATCTGTGCACTTGCAGGCAAATATTAACATAGTCATGAATTAAGCTTTTAATCCCCTTTATTATAAATTGAATATCTTTATTTTAACAAACATCAACAATGCACATTATTGTGGTCCCAACTATTCATGCTATTCCCCACAGTGAGGCGTTACATGATACGCGGAGATACACGTGTTTCTGGAGCGGCAGGCGTCTGTGAGCCCTGCAGTATATCTTATTCTTCCTCCCAGCCTAAACAAAGACATGCGCTCACAAACACGCTTCTCGTGTCGGGGAGGAGAGCCGCGGCTCCGTCCTGTGCCCAGGAAGTCTGGGAATGTGATTCATGCTGCAAGCGTTGGTGAGAAACCCATATTCTACTTCTCAGGAAACTCGAATGGAGCTGGATTGAGGTGCCAAGCTCAGAACAGCAAACCTGGGGCCTGGCGGAGCCCAGGTGCTGAGAGGCCAGGTGTGGGTCAGATCACTGCTTCTTCCAGCCTCTGGTGACTGGCCGTGTCAGTCTCGGCCCAAAGCGAAGAGAGAGGGTGCACCATCCAGGGGTGACTGGAGGTGGGCGGTTTTACTCACCGACTCAGTATCACGCGTATCTGGAGAGCCTCTGCGTGCAGACTGACTTCCAGAGCTTCTGACTGCAGGGTGCTGACAGCAGAGTGAGGGCGGCTCAGAAACTCATGGACGCACAGCTGCTGCTGCTGCTGCGTCGCTTCAGTCGTGTCCGACTCTGTGCGACCCCATAGACGGCAGCCCACCGGGCTCACTGCAGCCCGAGTGTAGTAGGCGTGCGTGCTCAG
Source organism: Bos grunniens (assembly GCF_055505025.1). Lineage (NCBI taxonomy): Eukaryota > Metazoa > Chordata > Mammalia > Artiodactyla > Bovidae > Bos > Bos grunniens. The sequence goes on along the minus strand of NC_141176.1, from coordinate 92,042,231 downwards.
TTGCTCAGTTGTGTCCAGCTCTTTGCGGCCCCGTAGATTGTAGCCCACCAGGCTCCTCTGTCCATGGGATTCTCCAAACCCTTCCCTTCTCCAGGGGATATTCCTGACCCAGGGATCGAACCTGCATCTCCTGCATTGGCAGGTGGATTCTTTACCACTGAGCCCCCAGAGAAGCCCAAAGAGAACAGAGGCAGACCAGGGGTTTATTGGGGGGATGAGAAATGGAGAAAGAAGAAGAAACTCAGCCTGGGGATGGAGGCGGCTGTGGGGTGTGGGAAGAGGTGTCAGGGATTCTGCAGACCCGCAGACAGTCAGGGACCGTGAAGGGACTCTGGTCAGGATTCTAGACTGGGCCGCCTTTGACGAGCACGGAAAGCAAGCTGCTGTGAGGAGCCCCGCAGAGGCTCTGGGGGCATACCACTGACCTTCCGGGAACCGGTCTCTGCATTAATCCGCTGTTTCTAACCTGGAGTCCACTCTCATCCTACACCCAAACCATGTACATACGAGTCTGTCTCAGGTGTCACACAACCGCTGCCCAAGCACCCCGATGGCAAAGGTGACCTGGGCTGGAAGTGAGCCCGAGCCAACGCCCTGAAGAGGCAGCACAGCATCCAGGGGCCAAGCAAGGGCAGTAAAGCCCTGCCCGCCCCAGTGCCTGTGGGGCCCCCGGAGCCTTCGGCTTCTGAAGGGGGGCCCGACACGCAGGATGGCAGCCGCGCCACTGTGCCGCTCCTCTCGGCCAGGTGTGGGTGGATCACCTGTCACACACCACTTTACCACGTTAAAGGGCCTTACAGATGAAAGTGCAAGACGTCTGCACAACAGAGGGCGGAGGTGACGCCGGCCGTGCCCCGCCTTCTTCCAGCCGTGGGGCCCACACCCGAAGAGCCAGAACTCGGAAGAAACCAGAAAGTGAAAACTGCAGCTGGACCCAAGCCCTGGAAGGGCCCTAGCACTGAAGTCACTCCTGACGGGCTCTCGTCCCTGCCCTAGGCTCCATTAGGGTTATTTTTCTCTCCCTGCTTTTAAAGGAATATTATTTCTCAAGTTAATACTGTTAATCAGAAGGCTTATGGTTTCCAGATAAAATTGGGAGGATGTTTCTCCAACAGTGTTACCTAGAGACCTTGTTTAATCCGTAAAGTACAGATGCTGGAAATCCATCCTGGTGACACAAATAAACCAGCTGAATGGGGAAGCCAGCAGATGCCTGAGGCACGTGGTTTGTTGGCAAAGCTGCTTGTCCAGTTTAAACAATTAGTCATCCTCATCCCCTCCCCAAAGATGTCCCGATTATTCTTTTCCTTCAAACGCTGCATATTTAGATAACTTTCCTAGTTTTGCAGAAGGAACTACATCATTAGCTCCCGAAGTCTCGTACGATGCCTGCACGCAGGCCTCCAGGCCCTGCAATTGGCCCAGAGCCCAACACTGTCATAACGACGTCTTTGTACGACAGCATGTCACGCTCCAGTCACCGAGCTCACTCGGAAAAGCAAACCCCGCGTAGGCAAACACAATTCCAGGTGCTCAGGAGGAAAGAGAGCCTGGCCTACCCCACCGTGCCATCTGGGAGGAGACGGGGAGTGTGGGGTCAGAGGCTGCGGTCCCATAACTGCCTCCCCGCATCAACCTCAGATGAGGACAGCAGGCCCTGGGTGAGGAGGTGTCCGGACGAAGCCGGCGGCGTGGTCCCTCAGCTTGTGACTCTCGGAGGGACGTGCCCAGGGGCTCTAAATGGGATTACAGACACGCAAACGTCCGTCCTGCTCTCAGTGTGATTTTACCGTCACTTCAGAAGCTTAGGGTTGCAGAGCTCAGTCTTCAAGAGGTCTCCGAGACCTTCCCCTGAGCTGGGGACGCAGAGCAGGGTCTCGAAAATGACCCTTCAGCTGAGCCACCCGGCTGCAGGCCAGGCAGGCCTCTCTATGCCTCTGTCCCTAACCTGGTACTTTGTGGGGTTGTTGTTTATTCTTATAAAAGCAGAATACTGCTTTAAGTATATGCCTTACACTTTACTAATAGGTCTACCTTCAAATGGGGCTTCCCCGATGGCTCCGCGGGTCAAAAATCCACCTGCAGTGCAGGAGACACGACAGGTTCGATCCCTGGGTCGGGAAAATGCCCTGGAGGAGGAAATGGCAGCCCACTCCAGTATTCCTGCCTGGAGAATCCCATGGATGGAGGAGCCTGGCGGGCTACAGCCCATGGGGTCACCGAGACACAGCTGAAGAGACTCACACGCCCACACACTATCTTAAACTTAACGCACACAGAGTAAGGTTTCTAAACGGCGAATCTTAGGTACAACGTGGAGATTAGTCAGTTTTCATTCATTCACTGTATTATTTAGACACAGACTTTGCTCTTGCCCCCGTTTCGTCCCCTGGGTCCATGACGATGGGATCACGGCGGGCTCTTCTCTCGCATCAGATCCGCATGTGCCCCCACATCTGGGCGTCGAGCTGCCCCCTGCATTTCTAACCCAACCAACTTCATAAAGGACGAATGCTACCTTATCCATCTACGTTGGCCAAGGCACTTTGTATCAGATTTTATTTTTCTTTTTCTGCTTTCTTTCCTGTTCTGCTACTACAGTAATTTCTCCAAAATGTTAGGTGCTTTTCCTGGTAAAATTCCTGTTTTTCCCACCTCTGTGGGGCAGGAGTTCAAAGGACAGTTGAAGAGTTCTGGATCACTTTTGATGCCACTGGTCAATGTAGTTACTCAGTATTTCCATGAGTCCCAGTTCCCCCTCTTCCAGCGATCAGAACACTCCGTCTGTACAGGATATCACTGAAAAGCCATTGTAATTACTCTCTTGCTGATTAATAATTCACCTCTCATACATGTGTGAAAGCCACAGAAATCTCAACTTTCACAAAGCCATATTGAGACCTGGGTCTCCTTCACATGAGCTGTCTCCAGTGTCCGAACGCCTCCCAGAGGGGCGACAGTGCCTGCAAATAGTGTGGGACTTCCCACCTCAAAAGTGATCAGAATTGGAAAAGAAGCAAGGGTAGGCAAGGCCTGACCCGCAGCGTGGTGGCTCCAGTGACCACCGCAAGTTTCGAGGAATGTCGTCTGAACAGCACAACTGGTCAAACTGAATACAGTTCAGAACTGGGTCTCCAGTTTCCCTCCAGAGGAGAGCAGTTTGCAGCAGCTGGAGGTGGGGACCCTTGGGCCACCGCCCCAGGCCCATCTGCAGGAGCCACAGTGCAGGTGTTGGGGGAGGGGGGAGCAGAGGAAGGATGGGCAGGACCACCCAGGCCCCCGTCCTCCCAGGGGGATGCACTCTGAGCCCCGGCAGCAGGTTGGGGACCAGGAGGCAAGATCTGGGAGAGGTGGTTATTCCCACAGTGAAGCAGCACTAATGGTAGCAAATTGGGGAACCCTGAAATCTGGGGGTATCTCGCTAGAAGACTGGATGCACCCCCAACCTGGAGGACTCAGCCCGGTACAGACGGTCAGAAACGTCGGGGGTGCAGCCCTGGACACCGAGCGCTCCTCCTCCGCACCCTGAACCTGGCATGGGGGTCCTGCAGAGGCGGGAATGAGAGGCTGAGATGAGAGCCCCAGAGAATCACCTGCTCTGGGCAGCAAACTGCAGTCTCAGGCAGAACGGTCTCCCCTCAATGTCAAAAGTAAGAAACAGAAAAAAAAAAAACTGCTGTGAAATTTCTGCAAAAATTTTACTACAACAAAAAAATGGAGATCATACACATAAAAGAGAAATGAGAGAAAACTTCAGAATATGATGTACCCCAGGAAACAAAGTCAATTCGGTAAAACCGCTCGTATTCATAACTAAGAAAATAGTGAATTGGATGGCATCACCGATTCAAAGGACTTGAGTTTGAGTAGGCTCCAGGCTTTGGTGATGGACAGGGAGGCCTGGCGTGCTGCAGCAGAGAGTCAGACACGACTGAGCAGCCGAACCGAACTGAAGACAGAAGGTGGGGCGATGAACAGAAGGTGAGAAGGAAAGGGAGCCAGTGTCTAAAGGAGAAACAGAGTATACACCTACTTGTTTTTCAATAACCTTTCATTTTGAATTAAAGTATTGTAAGTGTACGCCTTCCCAGAGAAATTAACTCAAACCGAAACTATGAACCCGCAGCCCACACGTGCAAATGCAACGAACCAGGCTTACTTGGTGAATTAAATGTCATGCCTAAGTACTGCTTTTCCACAGAATCATTATCTAAAATTAAAAAAACAAACTAAAAAAGCCGAGCCCTAGTGAACGCTTAATCCTCCTGATGAACCTGCAATGAAACTGTGGAGCTTTATTCTTGGGCTTCAGCGTCCACCATGGTGGAGGGAGCAGGGTCAGATGCTGAGAGCAGGGTTAGGACAGAACCGTCTCTAGAAAGCGCTTCCTGTTTAAGCATCTCAAGCATCAGCATGCTGGACTCCCGCGAGGCAGCCACGTGCAGCGGAGCCGGGACCCAGCCCTTGATGCTGTGTGTGCGCCTGGCCGCAGCGTGCTAAAATGAGATCGACAGCCCTGAGATTACTGGCCCAGGATGCTGTCGGCAGCATTCCCTCGTGGAGCAGAATTAATTAAGAATCACAAGCTAAATAAACCACCCCAGGAAGATTATCTTCCCCCATAATTGAATTGTGAACTCCGATGCTTGTGAGTTCAACTGTCTTAAATTAACGAGCCCTGTCTGGTGGGATCTGGGTCTTTCTTAAAATGGAAATCACAGCATCCATCTTGAAGTGCGGCCCTTTCCCGAGGCGAGTCCCATCTCCTCTGCACTCACCCATTACCCTTTCCCGGGGCGAGTCGTGTTACCTCCACAGTCACCCGCTGGCTCTTCTAGGAAAGCCCTGCTTCTCAGGACAGTAACGTCCGTGAGGAAGAGCCTGCCAGATCCTATCTGTGGATGACTGCTGTTTTCCTCATCTTTTCACAGGACTCGGACTGGGATAAAGCAAACATATTCACAGCTTTTATGGATTTATCCTCAACCTTTGCACACGTGAGAGTAACCCAATCCTGGCTAAATTGTATGTGCTCCATTTAAAAGTGCTACTGATGAACACTTATTCAGAATCTGGCTTTTATGGATTTATCCTCAACCTTTGCACACGTGAGAGTAACCCAATCCTGGCTAAATTGTATGTGCTCCATTTAGAAATGCTACTGATGAGCACTTATTCAGAATCTGCCCCTTAATGCCACGTCGGTGTCAACACGGGTAGCAAAATTCTTCTGATGCCTCCCATGGTAATTCCTAGTATGGCAAACAAGACTATTTTTAACCTCGTGTTTGGGGATGAGCTGTCCACGTGCTTGCTCCCAGTCCAGCCCCTAGAAAATTAAAACACAAGGATTTCCCACTGCAGACGGCACAGCCTTAATGTTACCAAGAGGACTTGATAGATTGCACAGTTCAGTTCCACACGTTTGACGCCAGTTGACGTTATTCAGCTGGGTTGTAATTAGTGATCTCCTGCAGCAAGTCAACACTTCTGTTACCACTGAGAGCATTTGGCCACCTGGTCATCTTGGAAGTTTCACAATATGGCATTTTTTAATGTGTACAGATATTTTACTGTATTTTTTCCAAATGGCTGAGATGAGCACTGTTATAAAAGTGGTTTGGGGCTTTTTCCAGGCTAATATGCTGCAGCTGTACTGAACTGCATTTGAATTTCAGAGCCTTAATCCATGGTGAGTCCGCCACGGAACCTGTGCAAACAGGGACATGCCTCACAGGGTCTGCGGGCAGCTCCCCCTGCTCTGCTTCCAACAGCAGGCAGGCGGGGAGGAGGGGAAGGAGGGGAGGAGGAGCCTCGGAGGCCGTGCCTCCCACGAGTCCCACCTCTGTCACCAGGTGGGCCGTGAGCTTCCTCTCTGTGAGCTGGTGGTCGCCTCTACCACGTGTATCCTTCTCAGGGGGGTGTTCAAAGCCCTCCTTCACCATCTCCAGGGAGGAGGCGGTGACGGAAACGTGGCAGCCACAGTCCTGGGTTGCAGGTGCCGGGCATCGGCTGCTGGACCCCTGCCTTCTCATCCTCACGGGCAACCCACCCACACGCTCTACACTTAGGGGCCCTCCTTTACGGATGGTTCTTAGCTCACAATAGGGAGTCATTTTTCTCTTTTTCTCTCATCCACCAACCAAGGCACATTTTCAAGCAACACCACCTCCGATAGCATCTGGCCTAGCATATAAGGGGAAGGTAGATATATTCACAGATACATCTGCATACCTAGGCCATACCATGTGATATGTACGTGTATATGTCCAATTGCACACATGTCTGGGCACAATACATACACGTGCATGGACACATATGCAGACATGGAACTTAACTGGGAGTCAAGTTATCCCAGTTAAGTTCACTTTTTGGCTCATCCACTCCCCAAGGTGTGGGGCCTTGCACTAAGCTCTTTGCCATTTCTGGATGAAAGTTTCGTCAGATACTAAACCAGAGTAATAAAAATGCCTTGCTTATGCTGAAGTGTCCAGAGGGCTTGTGGCATGTTGTGAGTGGTGAAGAAGCATCAGCCCTCAGACCTGCCTGTCTCCCATCCGTGTGGCAGGTTTCAAGGTGCCCACCTGCAGATACAGGGGGTTCCACAGGCGGACAGCCTGCAGCTTGCAGCCTGGCTCAGGAACCGCCAAGCTGGAGTGAGCCACCCTGCCAAAGGGCACCCCTCACTGTGCAGCCCACATCCCGGGAAACTAAGAGGCCTCCAAGCTCGGGGCCCGCAGTGGGGCTGGCTGGAGCTCCACTGGCTGGGTCCAGCCCCGTTGCCTGCAGGCCCAAGCCCACCTTCTTCCCGCCCTCAGCTGTAGGTCCCCTGAGTTCTCCCAGAATAAATGCCCTGCAAGCGATCCCCCTCAGAGTTGGCTCCCCAGGGAACCCAGGCCCCTCATGTTCTCTGAAGGACTCTGATGACTCTTCTGCTCTGGGATTGTACCATCTTCAGGACACACAGGGTGATTTTAGTGATCTGTGGATGACCAAGTAACGAGACAAGAAAAGTGAGCAAGGGTCAAACCCCTGACTCCAGGCAGGGTGTTGCTTACTTAAAAGCTAAAATAGTCATTAAAAAATTTTAACAGAAATTAGTAAGTGCTAATTATATGGCAGTGGCACTTGGGTAGTGAAAACTCCAGAAAGGCAGTGCAGAAATGAAGATGTTTGGGGCAACAGCCGATTCTGGCTCTCCATTTTAAGCCCCATGAGGCGTCTGCACAGCAGGCTCTGTTCAGGCAGCAAAACCTGCCTGGCCCACTGCTACCGGGCGTTTGTCAACACTTCATCCAGAGACATCACCACCAGGACGGCTGGTGAAGGACGTGGTCACCTGCTGCTGTGCCCAGCACCAGCCAAGAGCACGGCGAGGGTGGTTTCAGGGCCCCGTCGTAGGGCTGTTACTGCACTGGATTTGGGTTTACCAGGAGCCCGTCTGAAAGGGCATCATGAGAAACAACTCTTGAAAGCTGTCCTTATGGCCACTACCAGGCTGGCATTCAGCTCTCCAGGAAGCCACACAAGGGAATTTTCTCTTAACACCAGGTGAAGCCCCACTGAGCACACAGGTGGACACTTGTTTGTTATATGAATCTAGGTCCCGCGTCTGGTTTGAATCCCTCAGAGTGTAGCACAGCATTTTGTACAAGTAGATAGGCAAGAAGAAGTCTTGAATAAATGACAAAAATACATTTTTAATAAGCTTAAATATTTTAAAAATAAGCAGAGAAGTTTTCACTAAGAGTTGGATGGCGCTGATAGAGACTGTGACAACAAGGACCGTCCTGTGATACAATGAAGACCCACTGTGGGGGAGGCCAGAGGACCCGAACCTCTGTCTCCACGAGGGACCAGGCCGGGGAGAAGGCAGAGCAAGTGGGGTGCGCAGGGCGTGGTCACCCCAGGAAGAGAAGCCTTGCCTGTCAGCTGAGGGTAATGCCAGCAGGACCCGCTCTTCGCCCTGACTGGTCGTGTAGCACTGAGCAAGACCTAATCTGTCAGGTTCTTAGTCCGCGAGGGCTGCCCCAGCAAAGCACCCCAAGCTGGGAGGCTTGTAAACCACAGACACTCACTTCTCCTGGTTCCAGGGGCTGGAAGCTGGGGATCTGGGTGCTGGCACGGTCTGGTGAGGGCCCACTTGCTGGTTTGCAGATGGCCGCCTTCTCCTCTGTGTCTTCATGTAGGAGCAGACGGGGGCAGGTGGATGAGACAGAGAAGAAGCTTTCTCCCATATCTCTTGGAAGGACACCAACCCCACCATGAGGCTGCACCCTGTGTTCTGATCACCTCCCAAAGCCTCACCTCCTAACCCTGGGAGCTGGGGCTTCCCCATGGGAAGTGGGGGTCGGGGGGATACAGTGTGCCTTGCAGACTCACAGCAGCTTTCCGAGAAGGGTGCTTCGCACTCAGGGTGTGTTTGTACCAATTATCAGCATAACATACAGCCGGGGGTAGAAGTTCTGATCCAGACTCCGATGTGTACGTGAAAACCACATTTCTGTGACGAGAACTTCTCTGCAGCAGAGGAGACCACCCAGATTGGGTGTGGGGGGCAGCCTGCTCCTGGAGAACTCAGTGGCCCCCACCTGGGGTGGCTGGGGTCAGGCGGTAAAATCCAGGACCCCTGGCTTCCCTGGTGGCTCAGATGGTAAAGAATCTGCCTGAAATGCAGGAGACCTGGGTTCAATCCCTGGAGAAGGAAATGGCAACCCGTTCCAGTATTCTTGCTTGGGAAATCCCATGGACAGAGGACCCTGGTGGGCTACAGTCCATGGGGTCTCAAAGAGTTGGACACAACTGAGTGACTAACCCTTTCAGATAAACCAATAACTATGTCTCCTAGACACATATGCACTAAAAAACTACTCATGGTTTATCAGAAACCCAAACCTGACGTTAACTGGTGACTCGACCCTAACGTCTGATTAGACTCAGTGAATATCGCTTTCAAGAGCTCCAACGTGTGTCTGCCATGCAAACCTCCTTCAGAGGCCACTTCCCTGCCGTGACAGGGCCAAGGAATAAGCCAGCCACGGGCTGACTCCAGAAAGGGGAAAAAAAAAGGGGGCCTCCAGGCTATGTTCACGTTAAACCTACAACTGTGCCATCAGCAAATTAAAATCAATTGAAATCAATTTAGCCGGATAAAGTCTCTCCCCCTGGGCTGAGGCTCATCTGCTGTGCTAACAGCTCCCAGCAATGAAACAGGTGCTTGTAAATTAATTAGCCTCCTGAAACACACCTTAAAATGAATTTCCCAGAACTCCCTGGCAGGGAGCCATCCTGGCCCCAAGAGCTGATCAGCGTCTGTAAATATTGAGATTTGATAAAGTGAGTGCAGCTCCGGCAGCAGATGGCTGGCGCCGATCCGTTCACCCCGCCTGGATGATGCGTTCAAGGCCCCCTCCCGGCGGGCCCCCTCTGGGAGCCGGGGAGGACCCCAGCCCCTCGCAGCTCCGTGCTTCCTAATTGAAAATCCTTATTCCCAGATGGAGGCCCATGCACCGCTCCAGGCCCCGCTCGGCACTGCCTGACTGTTGATACACGGGTAATTGCTTCCAGTAATGCAGGTTAAATGTGACATTTAGTGCTTAATAAAAATTATCAAGGCCAGAGCCGTTTATCATTCCCACACTTTGGGCTGTCACTTGTAAGGGGATTCTCAAAATTCATTTGAATTCTTGAGCAGGAGACGGGCAGCTCCTCCGCTGCAAAGACATTACAGAGACAACTGGGATTGTCGGGGCCTTCCTTCTTTCCTCCTTTTGCTTTATTTGGTACTTTTCAGAGATTTGTTTGTTAACAAATAAACACTCCAAATTAACCTATCGCGCGCTGAGCCGCTCCTCCTCTGTGTTTGGCGGTTGGTGAATAGTGTATAATCAGCTGCTGTGAGCACACAGCGTTTAAGGCAGATGCACCACTCGGCGCCTCCCGCCGGGCCGCAGCTCTGAGATCTGCACCCTCCCCAGCCCCCCACTCCCCAGGCAGCACGAAGAAGGGAACCTGGGGGGAAAAAGACCACGTTGGCCTCGCTCGATATCACCACCAGCGGCTCTAAATAAAGAAGCAGAAATTGTTCTTTAGATCGAGAGCTTGGGGTTCCTCCCCGGGGTGGTTTTGCACCAACAATGGAAAGGATTTCAGAGCTGGCCTTCCAGAGAAGCCCTCCGCTCAGGTGGGCTTTCCAGCAGAGCTGCTTGGAACAAGCTGCGGGTGCTGACAGGCAGCAAAAGTAGAACGCATCAGGCTGCTCGCGTAGGAACGCCAGGAGAGACGGCTGTGCAGATACGCCCAGCCACCGCGCCATCATGAGTGTGGACCTTCCTCAAGCCCTTCCCCGAAATGCCCCGCAGCATTACCGGCACGGGCGGCAGTTTGCATCCCCCACAAATTCACGCTGCTTCCAGTGGACATGTACGGAGGTCAGAGCTGAGCGCCGAAGAATCGATGCTTTTGAACTGTGGTGTTGGGGAAGACTCTTGAGAGTCTCTTGGACTGCAAGGAGATCCAACCAGTCCATCCTAAAGGAGATCAGTCCTGGGTGTTCATTGGAGGGTCTGATGTTGAAGCTGAAGATCCAATACTTTGGCCACCTGATGTGAAGAACTGACTCATTGGAAAAGTTCTTTGATGCTGGCAAAGACTGAAGGCAGGAGAAGGGGGCAACAGAGGATGAGATGGTTGGGTGGCATCACCGACTCAGCAGACATGGGTCTGAGCAAACTCTGAGAGATAGTGAAGGACGGGGAAGGCTGGAGTGCTGCAGCCCATGGGGTCGGAGAGTCAGACACGACTGAGCGACTGAACAAAACATAGGCCTTCATGGATTCGTCAGGTATCTTCATTTATCTTTAAAATAAACATTTAGGCTGTCTAATTTTTAGCAATTATAAATAGCACTATGAATATATTATCATATAAATTTTGTGCATATTCTTGTTTCTCTTCCTACAATAATTTCCAGGACAAGAAATTGCTAGGTTGAAAGGTAACACATATTTTATATTTTAACCTGAAATTACACTCCAAAATATTCACTTGGAGAAATGCTTTTAAAAAAAGAGAGAGAGAGTTTGTTTTACAATCTGTCAAGTTAAAGCCAGGATTACCATTGGCATGAGTCTTCAGGCTTATCAAAGACTCATTCAGCCACCAATAACGGCTGCTTCCACTGGATTCTGAAACTTAATCCTACAATCTGCTTAGATCACAAACTTTATCCAATACAAAAACCCCATTAAAACCTGGCTCACAGGTAGTAAAAATCAAGTGAATACATGCACACAAAATGTCAATAACTCCTTTATCACCTGCAAATGGCAAGGACTCCCATCAGCTTGTCCTTCCCCTGGTGCCCCTCCATACAAAACATCTGCCTTCCCAGAGGTGCTCAAGAAGTGCTAAGATCCACGCAAGCATCTTAGAGCATCACAGCACATCAGGGCCGGAAGGTGCAGGGGAGGAACCAGAGTCAGGTGGGAAGTGACGCGCCCGCAAGAGGGGCTGAGAGAGAGATCCAAGGGGGTGGGGGCGGGAGAGGGGGGCATCTCCCCTGAGCCTTGGGGCAGGGGCGGGAGAGGGGGGCGTCTCCCCTGAGCCTTGGGGCAGGGGCGGGAGAGGGGGGCGTCTCCCCTGAGCCTTGGGGCAGGGGCGGGAGAGGGGGGGTGTCTCCCCTGAGCCTTGGGGCAGGGGCGGGAGAGGGGGGCGTCTCCCCTGAGCCTTGGGGCAGGGGCGTGAGAGGGGGGCGTCTCCCTGAGCCTTTACCAGTGCGTGGTCAGCGGACACCCGCAGGCAGGCCGAGGGCCGTCCACACAGGGGAACGGCCAAGAGGAGGCACAGAACGACATGCCAAGTGGGGACAGACAGCCGCCCCTGCTGGCGGCACCAGCCTCGGAAGTCATGCCCTCCTGCTCACTCCCACCCTGGGACCACGGCCACACTCACCCTCCAGACTCCAGGGTCTGGTGGCCACCCACGGACTCCACAGCTGTCATCTCTGAGTCCGTAAGAGAAAGTGAAAAGGAGAGTGGTAGCCGCTCAGTCCCGACCGACTCTGTGAGCTGGACTGCTGCCCACCAGGCTCCTCTGTCCATAGAATTCTCCAGGCAATAGTACTGGAGCGGGTAGTCATTGCTTTCTCCAACAGATCTTCCCGACCCAGAGATCAAACCCGTGTCTCGTGTCTCTCACTTTTGCAGAAAGGTGCTTCACCACTAACGCCACCTGGGAAGCCTCTGTCAAAGATCAGGACCATTAAACCAGACCAAAGCATTAACCAGATGGACAGGCTGACGCTCTGGCCGTCAGGCCCACTGGGTGGGAAGGGGCACCCAGTGCCCCAGTTCACACGGGTCCTGCTTGACCTTGAGGATTGACCTTGGTGTTTGATCCCTGACTAAAGGAACACAAAGGACTCCAGCTTCTCGAAAGCTCTTCCCGACTCACACACAACCCCCAGTGGTCCACACCCCAGAAGAGAGGGTCCCGAGGCAGTTCGACTGGCAGGAGGCTTCCCACAGCCCCAGGCAAACCTGAATGTCCGTGACCCCGGGGCAGCCGGGTTGCACATGGGCCCCCCTCTGTGTCGGGGGACCCTGGGCCCCCCGGGTCCCCCAGGACACGCCATCCACAGACGCTCAGCAGTCTGAGACACGCGCACGTTTCCAACTGCTGAGGCTCGGCCTCGGAGGCCAAGCTCGGAGGGAGTTGGCTGGAGGGAGCCACCCCCACCCGGAGCTGCGGTGAGCCCAGCTCTGCTCCTCGGGGCCTGCACGTGACTGCCCCATCACGGGCAGCACGTTGACCAGGGGTCGCTGGGGTGACCTGCAGCTTTGCACTTGGAGTCCGCTTATCCTCTTTCAAGACTGAGACACTGGTGCTGTGTTCTTCCCATTTCTGGTGCAAAGAACTAGCCTTTTTGAGAATCTGATAAATACTGGATTCTCGCCTCGAAACACAGACAGCCTATGAAAATATATACTCAATCTTTCATGCACATTTAGGGTATTTGAAGGCTCCTGAAAAACTGACCCCTGCCTTTTCGGCCTTTTAAAATTATAAACAAGGTCTCCAAGTCCAAGGGCCTCTAGCAAGCTCTTTAGAGGGTCTGTGAGTTACGATAAGCAAGCGGTGGCAGACACAGTCCCCCAGACGGACAGGGCTCTAGCTGGCCTGCGGATCACAGCTTCTTTCTCAGCTGCATCAGGGTCCCACTCGCGGTGGGGACCGGGTACTGGATTTATGACGGCAGGTGCCACAGGTAGAGACGAGGGCAGCAAAGCAGAAAACTCCCTAAACTGCACCCAACGCAGCCTTACGACAGCGTGTAAGGGTTTTCCTTTCGACTTCTTGCCTCAGACTTGATATCTGCATTTTCCCTAAATTCAAAAGCAAATGCAACAAGAGATTGCTCGCTGATTCTTTCAGCAACTTCTCCCCTCTCCTCCCACCACCCTTCTGGCAAGAATACTGTGTATCGGCAGCCCCTCTGGGGAAAATAACTTTGAAAAATTGGATAGTGGATGCTAACTGACTTAATGGATAATAAAATGGCTTGTGCTTCTGAGACTGCTACTTAAAGACCAACCTGATATTTTATGTAAAACGAACCCTAGTTTTTATGCAGTCATGGGACCTTGCCCAGCTTTTCTGCCAAATTTGCTATTTATGGAGGATGTACTTCTTTAAGGCAAGTTAGAAGCCACTTCTGAGACTCACTAAGACTCTGGAGGATGGTGACATCTTTAAGCATGTCCACACCGTGGGTGAAAAAAAGGACAAAGTGTGCCTTCAAATTCCAAAAGGTAACCAGACATTTGAGATGAAACTGTAAAGGATAATTCCTGCATGTCACCATGGCAAACTGAGGACAGGACTTGAACTTGAACTTGGGAACTCATCTGACCCCCTGGCAAAATCCTGGGTTCCAACCTGACCTGCCCCCCTGCACGTTCCCTCCGCAGACGCACCAGCATGGACCGCCTCATGCAGCTCCCAGGCGTCTCACGCATGTGTCCTCCGCTCCTGGCGTCCTGCTCCAAGCCCCCAGGCCGCCCAGACTGTCCTCCTGACACAAAGACTGCCTTCACCTCGAGCCTGCCGGACCAGGTGTATGCCAGGCTCACCGCCTGCTCTCACCAGGCACCCGCCCCATCTGGGACCCCCGGCCTTTGCACACGCTGCCCCCACCGCCCGCCCAGCGCACCTCCCGTCTCCTGCTTCTCTGCCTGAAAAGTCTTGCTTGTTTTAAAAATCAGCTCAGGGACTCGGGAGCCACCCGGGCCGCGCGTGATACCTCTCCTGACCTCCTGGCTCTGGTCCTCCCGCCTGGGACCTGAGCCCGAGGCTGCGGCAGGCGCCGCACCGCATGGTCTGGGCGGGAGACGCGGGGTCTGGTCCCGCCCGTTCTGCACAGATGGGGAGCTGATACGGGCTAGGGGGCCCCAGCGGCAGACCCCCAGGGCTTCCACACTGCAGGAGGCCGCCCCAGCCAGCCGCCTGCCCTCATCTGAGACGACCCTGCCCAGGACAGCGGAGCAGGGACGGGGGTCCTCCTTCTTGCGGAGGACGAGCCGGGAACTGAGGTTTCAGACCAGCAGGCAGAGGTGCCCTGAGTCTCTCCCGGAAAATGCCTCCTATGGGCCTCCTCCGCCCCGGCTTCTGTTTGTTTCCGGCGCCGCCTTCTCCCGTCACCAAACACTTGGAAACACAGGCTGGAGGTTGAAGAGGGTAGTGAACAGGAATTCACGAACCAAAACAGCCTACTGCCTCGATCATTATAAGAGATCCACGATAAAGACCTTACACGCTTTGAAAGAAAAAGTGAAGCAAAGGAAGCTTTTTAAGTTAAAAATATCCAATGGTACATAGAAGAGTAAAATCAAGACAATTTTGTAATGACTCAGCCAGCTTACATTTGCCACTTTACTGTGAAGCACGACTTAAATTCTGATGTAGGTCATCAACTAATGCTTACTTATGTGTTTCTTAGAATGGATATCATTTGAATGATAAGGTCAATGAGAATAGATAATAAATGTCTGAAACTATAAGTAACAGAAGAACCAAACATACACATTCTATAATAACCACGTGACCACATAGACCAAAAAGGAAGGGAATATGACTGTCCCATGATGTCGTGACAGCTGACATGTATGACATAATAAATATCAATCCTAAAGGAAATCAGTCCTGAATATTCACTGGAAGGACTGATGCTGAAGCTCCAATACTTTGGTCACCTGATGCGAAGAACTGATTCATTTGAAAAGACCCTGATGCTGGGAAAGATTGAGCGCAGGAGGAGAAGGGGACGACAGAGGATGAGATGGCTGGATGGCATCACCGACTCGATGGACATGAGTTTGAGCAAGCTCCAGGAGATGGAGAAGGACAGGGAAGCCTGGCGTGCTGCAGTCCATGGGTCTCAAAGAGTCAGACGCGACTGAGCTACTGAATAACAACATACGATGTAATACGAAAAACCGAAAAACCGTCTCATTTGAATGAGAATGACAGTGGGAAAGTGAGAGGGAAGGAAGAGGCTCAGGAGGGAGCAGAGCGCAGTGAGGAGAAGGGCCAAAAACGAGCCTATTCCCAGAGGGAGGGAGCGTCCCGCCCCACTGCACACCCTGGACACGTTCTGAGTTCCCGAAGGAGGTGGGCCGGGGCAGGACGACAGGAAGCAGACAAGAACTGCCGGCCTGCTCTAGAGGCTGCCTGAGACAGGGGGCTCGGCCCACTCAGACCCCAGGCCCTATTCTATGAAATGTTTCACAAGCTCCTGTGCTATCTTGAAAAGAAATAATACATTGTAAAATCTACCCCAGTTAGCTTCAAAAAATCAACACAACACCCTAATAATGTGAAAGGAAGATACTGGTAATGTGAACACTGTGCACTTTGACACGTCAGCTCCTGGTGTGACCTCCCCAAAGGCACAGTGAGGTCACCCCATGTCTGCACTGACACTCCCACTGCTGAGACTGTGACCGCTGGAGACGGGGGCACAGGATGCTCAGAGTGAACTTCCGACACGGTGACCCCACTCTCGGTGAAGCTCCAAACAGCATCAAGAATAACCTTCCCTCGTTTGAAGCACGTGTGCGTTTCTGGAAATTTTGGCAGGAACTAGAAGTATGTGATGGGCTTCCCAGGTGGCTCAGTGGTAAGGAATCTGCCTCCAGTGCAGGAGCCACAGAAGACACAGGTTTGATCCCTGGGTCAGGAAGCTCCCCTGGAGAAGGAAATGGCAACCCACTCCAGTACTGTTGCCTGGGAATCCGTGGACAGAGGAGCCTGGCAGCTACAGTCCCTGAGGTCGCAAAGAGCTGGACGCACCTGAGCCCTCATGCAAGAGCTCTGCGACGATGCTTTAGAGAAAGGAGCCGGTGCAAAGGCCGGGTACTCAGAAGCAGGGTTTCCACCCTTAGGAAAGCCGAGTGTGTGGAGACCCCGCTGAGCAGGTGGGACTGGCCGGGCCCTGCGGGATGTCTATGGCCGCCCACAGCCACCTCTGCTTCCACAAACCACCGCGCGGCTCCTCGAGGTGACACCCCCACGGAAGGCAGGCTGTCCGCTGACCTGGGTCTGCTTATTCAGGAAACTGGTGTCAGCAGAGGCAGAGCAGGGACTGGACTCAGGACGGGAAGGTGAGCAGAGACGCATGAGGCCCTCCCCAGGGCCCCGGCTCCCTGGTTTCTGTCCCCACACCTCACAGCCGACACAGAACTTCAGCTCATCACTTTGGCACGGGCCGCCCCCTCCTGTGAAAACTCTCACTGTTTCTCACAGATTGCTAACAGATGCCTCCAAAATGCACGGAAGAATACATATTTTTGCGAGCCGTCCAAGTGTGTTCTCCTTCAAGGTGAAATATTGACCATAGCCTTTCACTGGTCAACATTTGGTTTGCAGATCGATTCATCTGATGCGGGCTCTCAGAAGTCAATAATGTCTTATTCCTTGAGGCCTCATTCTGTTGTCTCCATCTGGCCAGGTTTCTCCGAACGCGCCCAACACAGCCCGCAGGCGAGGCCACGCTGAGGAGACCCCCAGGCACACGGGTGCCCGTCCCCTCCCTTGGGGAGAGTCCTGCTCAGACGAAGGAAATATAGGCCGTTTCGTTTGTGTATTATTCTCACCGCTTTTCATGGAAACCAAACCCTTGTTCTGCTCATGGTGTGCCTTTTGATGAACCTGCAGGACACAGAGGAAGTGCCTTACCCGCCCCTGGGCTGTGATGCTTTAGGCAGGAGGTCAGACGAGCAGGGAGACTGTGCGTGCACCCCAGTAACCAGGGAGGATGCAGGAGTTTGTATCAGAATCCCGCCAAGCCTCGTGTTTGCCAGGCGCCTCCAGGAGCGACAGGGAGCACGGCGCCCGGCGTGGGGCAGACACGCTTGAACTTGAATGTGCACATGAACCTCCCCAGCATCTTGTGAAAATGCAGATCCTGATGCGGGCGGCCTGCGATGGAGCCTGAGACACCGCATTTCTAACAGCCTCCCAGGGGTGCTGCCGCTGCCGGAAAAATCACACTCTCCTGGACCGAGGTACACCCCCCCACATCGGCTGAGACCGCTGCCAGACAAACGCACACACTCTCCTGGACCGAGTTAGCGCCAGCCCCCATCGTCTGAGACCCAGAAGTCCTTTCCTGACCCTCTTCCCGCCCCACCCAGGCTGGGAAGCGGCCCCCTCTCTCCTCGGAACCCGGCTTGTGCCTGTGGAACCCGGCAGGACAGTTAGCCATCTGTCAGCTCCCTCCCATGAAGCCAAGACAGGCTCCAACCTGGAACCACGAGCTTCATCTAGGAGTCACCATTGACAACACTTAACACCCAGCTGTTTAATAAACGACTGTGGAGTGGAGGGATGGCGGGGTGGGTGGGTAGATGGACGGATGGTGGAAGACGATGGAGGGATGGAGTTAAAGCCTGGTTGAGGCTCCACCATTAAATCTGTAATTGTTGGCGAGTCTCTTTACCTTCTCATTCTCCTCCTCCATAAACTGGAGGGATGGGGGGCTTCTGCCGTCTCCTCCAATTTGATGTGATCACAGGAACAGGTGAACTGTATTGACAGCATCCTTGGTGGCACTGTGCTAAGGGCCTCGGTGGATTATCTCAACTCCTCTTTACAAAAATGTCCGAGAAAGATGCATTATTGGCCCCATTCCACAGATGAGGATACGCCGAGAAAGAGTGAGTGACTCGCTTGTGTTCACAGAGTGAGTGACCAAGCCAGGACTCGGCCCAGACTCAAGGCCGCCCAGGGCTGGCCTGCCCCCAGCACAGTGCCCAGCCCGTCGGAGCAGAGGACAGCAGACAGCCCTGCTCCAGGGCCACCCAGGCGCCCCCGCCCTGGAGCGTGGGTGTGGGGTTCCTCTCCTCTGCCAGCTGCTCCCCTCTGCAGAGGGCCAAGCCCCAGGAGATGGGCAGGGCCAGGCTGGCAGAACGTCAGCACCGGTCTTGGAAAAGGAGGGCTCTGTTGGTGCCCACCTCTGCAGAGTCACTCAGCCAGGGGTTGGACCCGGGGTCTCAGGGAGCAGCTGAGTCACTGGAGCTCATTCTCTGAATCAGACAGGTGAGGGACCCCAGCTCTGGCAAGCATCAGCCCGTGACACACGGCATCTTCGCCCGGCTCGTCATTTACGAAGCGTCAGGGATGAAGTTGCTCCCTTCCTGAGGCTGCTCTGAAGTGTGTCTGTTCGTTGGCACAGGCCCTTGACTCCGGCACTGAAGCTCTCCCAGAGATTTAGAAAACAAAGGCGGTACTTGGAAAAGGTAAAGGGCTACGTCCCCAAGACCCAGCAAACCCAGAGAAACTTGCTTGTATGTACAGAGCTACTCACTACTGTACTGCGGACACTGGGAAAAAGTTGGTCCTACCTCTCTGTCCGCCAATTAGCCAATCGAGAGACAAGCTGTGGCCCATTTGTTTGAAGTAAAACAAGACCAGTGAGACGAATGAGCCAAAGCTTCCTGCCGCCGCCATACAGGAGTCTCTGAAACAGGATGCTGGGCGTCACCAAGAAGCGCAAAGGTATCCGAGCTCTATTTGCACAATCTTTCTGCATGCACCCAATTCAGGATAGTGGTCACCTCTAGGGAAGGGGAGCAGAGAGGCAGAGGGACCGCTCGCTATGGTTGACTTTTTATGGTTGGTGATGGGCACACGCATTTGTAGCATAACGTCCTTTTTGTAATCTGCCCAGATACTTCACCATAAAATGCTAAGAGTCACTTGCAAGAGAGGACCTAATTCTAATTCACATTCCAGAAATTAAGGATCAATTATTTTCCATGAATCTACCACTTTTTGCTTCACACACTTACCTTCCCGACAACATCATCTGGGGAAGCCCTCCCGCAGGTCCAGAAGTTACCCACCGCCATGGGTCTGCCACCACCACCTGCTCTGAGCACATCTGTCCCCCTAACGGAGCACGTGGGCCCCGCAGGAACCGGGTCGCTTGTGCTCCGGAGAGCCATGAGGCTCACTGGCGCATCAGAGGCAGTCATCCCCGGGCGTTTTGCCGAGTGAGTGTGCACACTGCCCTTCAGACTGCAAGGTCTTGAAGCAGCGGTCCCGCGCTGGCAGCACAGGCTCTGGAGAGACAGGCAGGGCAGGAGGGCACCACCCTGCTGACCAGCCTCGGGCCTTGCCGGCCCCCGGGGCCCCCACCTGCCAGAATGATACAAGGATTCTTGGCAGCAAACCATCCATCAGCGGCTGAGCTCGGGTCTAAAACATCACCAAAACAGCGGGCTCCTCATAAGGCAGACGCCGAGTGACTGTCACACTCGCCTCCAGGGCTCCGGCCAGGTGCTTCCTCCATTTCTTCATCTATAATCGTGTGTACACACGTGCCACCCACAGAACACATACACCTAAGCGTGTGCACATGCCCTTGCTGACATGTGTGTATACTCGTGGGCATGTGTGTACAGCTGTGCTGGGCACACATACACCTAAGCGTATGCACATGCCCTTGCTGACATGCGTGAATACTTGTGTGCATGTATGCACACGTGCTGTGCAGAGCACATGTTCACACACACGCGTGTACACACACGTGCCGACACATACATTCCCCTCTCGAACTGTTCTCTCAAGAGGTTACCAAGGTCTCATGGATGTGATTAACCTGTTTTGAACACTGAGCACTTGCTCTCGAGATCACGTCAGAACCTTTCACTGAACCCTGAGTGTGGTTCACAGCTAACGGTTTCAGTTGCTCTAAGGACGCTTGGCCCACAGACAGCCTGGCCTTCGAGGGTCTCACAGCGGCACTGCGCCAGCCAACCTGGCTCTTCCTAAGGTCTCCTGCGTCCGCCCAGACGGAGAGGTGGTTCCGAGGCTGCGGCCCCAGGGCTCAGGTGGTCTTGTTTCCATTGTCCATCTTCCCAAGCTCCCTGTCCGGTCTGCAGTGAGGCTCCAGACACCGCGTGGAGAGCAGACCTCCTCGGTGAGGGCCGCTGACAGCAGACCCTGGGACTGGTCCTGGGCCCCCCTGCTCCCCAGGAGCCCGACACACTGAATCTATGCCGCAGACACGGTGCTAGGGGCTCCCTGGCTCCTTTGGGGGTTTTGAGCTTTCTTTGAGTCATAAGTCAAAGATTGGGGCCAGAGCCAGGCGGAGTCCTCAGCCCGTCCACAGGGCGCTGGGCTGGAGTCCAGGAAGGAGCCAGAAACGAGCATCCCCTTCTGCAATCCTCCAATGAATGTCTGCAAATTGGCCAAAGCCAACTCTCAAAATAAAAAAGAAAAGGAACATATACCTCGCCACTGCCCTCCCAGCCCCAGGATGTAGAGCAGCTGCTGTTGTTTTGGGAAAAAATAAAAATTCGTCCCAGAACCCAGGGCCCGTCTAACCCGCCCCCACCCCGCGCCGACACTTCCTATCTTGCTGGGTGGCCCAGAACCTGGTTCCCCAAGAGCAGACACATCAGCTTCCATGAGGAGGGGCCCGCGCCTGCTCACTGCACGGATACACGGCATCCACCCGCGGTGACCCGCTGCCCAAGCCTGGGGACCCCGGGCGGACCGGTGCGGCTGGTGGAGGTGGAGACCTGGTGCCCAGCGCGGACCAGGGCCCGCACGGCCAGCCGAAAGCCGCGGGCTCCCCGGGCAGCCGAGAGGGTCAACGGTCAATCAGGCAGCGCTTGATAAAGTACATTTAATTACAAGGGCACTCAGGTATTTGGATCACTTGATGCAGTCTTCTAAATTGGATGTCGTTTCAGTTATTGGAAATTAGAATCAAATGAATAAATATGCTGTTATTTAAAAGTTACATTTTTCAGGGAGAAAAAAAAAAGTAATGATTGGATTCAGTACCTTAAGCCTCAGGCACCAAACGGTGACGTGTGCTTTCTCAGGGACCTACACATGACGACCCGAGTCCTCCTGCCTGTGGGTGGGTTGGCTGTTTCAGAAACTGGTCAACTAATACTGCCAGACATTCGTGTGGATCTGTTTCAGCTGAACCGAGGGGCTTGAGGAACCTTCTGACCTGTGTGTATCTCCTCCAAATATTTTTCTCCTCATTATGATTTGGCCAGCCCTCGCCTGCGTGTTCATTAAATGCCCATCGTTTCTGTGCCTGCGTCTCCTCCAGCAATCCTTAAGTGAATTCAGGCTCCGAGACAGAAGTAGACTTGCTTTACTTCCCACTGCCCAGTTCACTGACTAAAAACTCAGGGAATCAGTTCCATTTGGGGGAAGAATACTGAGATAGCCCATCTTTTTTTTTTGCTACTTTTGTTCATTTTTGGCTACGTTTTACACAACAAGTTAGAAGCCACTGGGCCACTTTCCACATCTGTCGGATCCCTGGCTTGGGAGTGAGGAGGATCTGAGAGCTCAGAATAGCCCGTATAGTAACACAAAAGCTCCCAGCGCCACCCATTCCGGGCCTCTACAAGGACTGATCCGCCAAAGTTTATTGCATGTCCTCAAATTGTTTATCTTGCAGTATTTTATTTAAAAATGAGAATTAATTTTTTTAAGTTAAGCCTGTAGGCTCCTCCCAGGCCTGTTCTGTCTACGTTAGGATCCACGGGATTCCCCAGGCAAGAATACTGGAGAGGGTTGCCATTTTCTTTTCCAGAGGATCGTCCCGACCCAGGGATCGAACCCACGCCTCCTGCACTGGAAGGTGGACTCTGCCACCGAGCCGCCTGGGAAGCCCAGTGCAACTCGAGCACTGTGTACGTAGTTGGAAATACAGTGTAAATCCTACATAAATAGATGCTCAGTGTCCCCAGCAAAGCCCATTAACAACTCCTGGGAAGTAAAAACAGAAGGTTCGGTGGGTAAAGAATCCGCCTACAATGCAGGAGACGCAGGAGACGCGGGTTGGTCTCGCGCGTGGCAGGGTGTTCAGCAGCAGCACCCGACCTCTACCCGCGAGGCTGTGGGGGCACTGTCCCAGCTGGCCGTGTCCCGGGGCAGTGGCCTGGAGCTGAGTGCCCCCGAAGGAGGCCCCGTGAGGCCCCGTTGAGCTTAAAGCACAGGCTCAGAGCCTCCGGGAGCTCCTGCGGGTCTGGCGGGAACTCGGGTGGCCGTGGGGCCTCTCCCGGGAGCTCTGGCCCATCTTGGGAAACAGCACACTTCCCTCGTGACGCCCGAGAACAAACGCCCATGACCACCTGCATGCGTGAAACCCGAACGCTGGAAACCATCCAGGTGTCCTTCAGCAGGGGCGCGGACAAGCAGACCTCAGTGCGTTCACGTCGGGGAGTAACACTGTCCGTGGCCTGAGAGCCCCACCGTCAAGGGACAGGGCAATCTGGACCAAGCTCAGAGGCGACCCCCTGAGAGACACAACCCCAGAGGTTACTGGGCGAGCCCACATTTCAGATTCTCCAAAAACCACCAGTGATGGAAAAGAGCCCGGAGGGTCCCAGGGTCAGGGGCGATGTGGGAGGCTGACCACGGGTCTCGGTTTCCCTGGCACCTTTCCAGTTTAGCGCCAAACATTCCACATGCCGGAAACGCCGGGGCGGTTGGTTGCCATGGGTGTGAATGCCGAGGCCAGCCTGGGGAATCTTGGGGGAGGCGAAGCAGTCCTCCACCCTGGCTTTGCTGGCGGTAGTCACATGAATCCATACCTGTGTTAGGACTCATGATGATTTTTAAAACAAAAGGACGCAAAAAGGCTCAGAGAGCATCTCTTCCAGGGTGGGTGGGGTCTCTGGATCTTCATGGCTTCCCAGGAGGGTGGGCAGAAGGAGAGAAGGAATGACAGGCTCTCTATGTGACCCCAGCCTGCCCCTGAGCCCCTGTGCTCCTCAGGTGACCCCCAGACCAGCAGGCCTTACACATCCATCATTCACACCCCAGATCCCCAGAGCTTCCATCAGTCGGAGGCTGGAACCCCTCCATAGACAGCACCCCGTGCGTGGGTGCTCACAGAGGTCCCTGACCTCAGCCTCCTCATGTTCTCTTCCACGGGAGCCCGGTGCAGGGAGAGGTGGCCTGCTCACTCAGGGTCATGCAGGGAGGCTTGGCCTTCCTTAACTCACCTGAGTGGCACGCACTTTGTAACACATTTTTTGGCAGCTGCAGAGGTAGCAGAGGTCACGTGGGCTGAGAGGTGAACGAGGAGGTGTCCTTTGGGCTCCGTGTTCAGAAACTCAGGCTGGTCCCTCAGAGGCTGGTTTGGGAGAGGGTGAGGGCTTTCTGACCCTGGCCCTGTCCTCTCCTGCCCAGAAGTGAGCCTCTGCCTACGTAGAACTATAGCTGAGATGCTGTGCACGGTGGGCACAGACAGCAAAGGAAAGTCTGCTCGTGGAATCCAGTGCTGTGAAGAGGCTGAGAGAGTGAGCCTGCAGCAGGCAGCCCCAGGCCCCTTGGACCTGAGCACGAAGCAGGACGTGGTGTGGAGGGTGTGGGGATCACCATCACCATTATCACCACCACCATCACCATCATCGTCATCACCAACATTATCACCACCATCACCATTATCACCACCATCATCACCACCATCATCACCACCATCACCACCACCATCATCACCACCATCATCATCACCACTATCACCACCATCATCACCACCATCACCATCATCACCACCATCACCATCATCACCACCATCATCATCACCACCATCATCACTATCATCACCACCACCATCACTATCATCGCCACCACCACCATTATCACCACCACCATCACCATCATCGTCATCACCACCATTATCACCATCACCACCACCGTCACCACCATCACCATCATCATCACCATCATCACTATCATCGCCACCACCATCACCATCATCGTCATCACCACCATCACCACCATCATCATCAACACCATTATCACCATCACCACCACCATCATCACCACCATCACCACCATCACCACCCTCACCACCATCAACATCATCACCACCATTATCACCATCACCACCACCGTCACCACCACCATCACCATCATCATCACCATCACCACCATCATCACCACCATCACCATCATCATCACCATCACCACCACCATCACCACCGTCACCACTATCACCATCACCACCACCATCACCACCACCATCATCACCACCATCATCATCACCACTATCACCACCATCATCACCACCATCACCACCATCACCATCATCACCACCATCACCACCACCATCATCACCACCATCATCATCACCACCATCACCACCACCACCACCACCATCAGTCACCATTACCATCATCCTCGTCCATGCACAGGGTGCTTTCTGAAAGAGTCACAAAAGGCTTTCTCTCCATGGATCCCCACTCAAATCCTTGGGAACTAGAAGGTGTTGCTCCTTTCATTTTTGACTTTTTCAGGGTCAGGGCTGAACCAGCCTTGAATCTCTGAGTTCTGACTGTAAACTCCTCTTGCTCTCAGCCTCCTGCTTGCAGGTGATGGTAACACATGGTACCTTTGTCTTGCAGAGGCAGAATCAGGAAAGCTCACAGAGGATTTGGGTGGAGACAGGAGTAAGGGAGCTGCAAGGTTCCAGCACCTGTCACAGTTGGACTTGAGTCCAGCTGCTCAGAAGTGACCACATAACCATCTTCTTATACAGCTTCTCTGGGGTGAGGGGAAGGAGAGTCTCCAAGGCCTACACCCCCACATCAGGGAGAGGCCAGGGGGCCCTAGGAGCTTGTGGGGGGTTGGAATGCCTCCAGAGAGCCCTGCATCCTCAGGACCAGGTGCTCAGCACCGGGTGCTGGTGATGGTGGTGATGGTGGTGATGATGGTAGTGATGGTGGTGGTGATGGTGACGATGGTGATGATGAGGGTGGTGATGGTGGTGGTGATGGTGGTGGTGATGGTGGTGATGATAAGGGTGGTGATGGTGGTGATGATGGTGGTGATGATAAGGGTGGTGATGATGGTGATGTTGCTGGTGATGGTGGTGGTGATCATGATGGTGGTGGTGATGGTGGTGATGATGGTGGTGGTGGTGATGGTGGTTATGGTGATAATGAGGGTGGTGATGATGGTGATGGTGGTGTGATGTGGTGTGATGTGGTGGTGATCATGATGATGGTGGTGGTGAGGATGATGGTGATGATGATGTTGGCAATGGTAATATGAGAGGGAGAAGAGATCAGAGGAGAAGGAGGAGATGGGGAGGAGGAGGAGGTAAGAGAAGAGGGATCCTGCGGCCCAAAGGAGATGTGATCACTCTGAGTTCAGAGGCTGGCCCACTGGATAATGTCTCTGAAACGTTTCACAGCCCCCAAGTCTCAGTTTCCCCAGCTTGAGATGGAAACATGCCCGACGGCTGACGATCACGTAAGACAGGTCCACCGCTCACTCCACCTGAGCGCAACAGACTTCAGTTCCAGGGCAGGGCCAGCACCTGGATGGGCCGGGCTATGGGCAACCTCACTGGGCCTAGGGAATCTGTTTCCACACCATCTGTTTACACACAATAGCCTTCCCCAAGGACCCTACCGGAGAATCACAGCATCCACTCGGTCCGGTTTGGACAGAAAACCAAGCCTGTGGTCATCACACCCCAACCAGAGTCCAAGGTTCCTCGTGGGCAGAGGGGGACTCGTCCATTTTACCCTGTGGCTTATATTCTCCCCAGGGTCATAACTGGCGTCTCTTCTAATAAGAAAAGATCCATCTACCCACAGTTTCAGTTTAGAAATGGAAACTACGATTCAGCTGAGAAAACCATCCTTCACCGTTGATTTGCCGCCCCCAGGCCTTCCTGCTGGGATCACTGGGGTGAGCGGACCCAAATCTCCCCTCTCAAGGTGGGACACTCACAGCCCACACAATGCCAACTGTGCAAAGCCAGCAGCTGTAATTGCTGAGAACCGGAAGGCTGGCTTTTATTACTTAGGGCATTTGAATTTCCGACAGTAATGCTGCATTAACGAAGGGCGTCTTTTTTTTGCATTGAATTTACACCTAATGCAATTCCATTTTGCATTCTTTACATATGCAGATGAGGGAGCTAGACCATTCCTGATGCAAAAACTGTTTTTGCTAAATTATATCAAAATGTTTCATGGATCTCACCAAAAAGTGTTGATATATGGAAATTGCTCTTTTTCAAAAACTGTCTTTAAAACCCAAATGGTATATTTTGAATTTCTTTTCTCTACACCACACCCTCCCCGGTATTTGTGGAGAATTAGAGGAAATAAACACTATATTAATGCCACATTGCCACGGCATGGGAGCAGGGGCAACCAGAATAACGCTCGTTTTAGCCATTATTGAGACAGAAGAAGGTTAGTCCAGGGCTCAGGTGTTTTCTGAGGCAGATGGAAGAGCGAAAGTTAATGTTAGAACATCAGAAATGTGTCCTTGTCTCCCTTCCGAGTAAGGGAAAAACAGAGTCACACTGAACAGCTAATTATACAAGGGGTGTATTTCCTACATACTAAAGCTGCTTGGTCTCCTCTGGGCTTAGGTCATGCACTGTTTTAAAAGGGATGAAGGCAGTGCCCTGTCCCTCCAGGAACTGCAGCCCATAGCTGCTCTGGGCTGAACAATGACTGCGGCAGGGACGGGAGCCTGGGGCACTGTCCGTTTTCACGTGCCAGCTTTCCAAACTCCTTAGGCAGGCTGAAAACCACAGCAAACTCCGCTGCGTCATGAGAATGGACTGTTTCAGGCCTCATGCAAGGAACAATTAACATGAACGTGAGCACAATCGCACAGGTTAAAGTATCGAGAAGGAGAGGAAGCACAGTAGCCAGGTATCAGAGACGTGCTCGGAGCGTCCCCCCAGAGCAAGGTGCAGGGCAGACAACGCGCTCGGAGAGCCAGTGGCCTTCGTGGCGGTTAACCGAGTCAGAGGGGCCCAGGAAGCCAAAGGAGGGTGCATAACGAACTGGGGAAGAGATTTATATAAAAAAAAAAAAGAGACAGACACACAAAAGCAAGGGCCCTCTCCAGCTGAGAAAACTCTTCCAAATCAGGGCATACATCTGTCTGCCTGGGCTGGTTGCTTCCCCTCCTGAAATGGAGGAAAAGCATAAACACGCCACGCAAAGGTGCCGGCTGCAGCTGTAGCGGTCACTCGGCACACTCAGCCAGCACCGTGTAAATCTGTCACAGGACTTGGGCACACACACACGGGTCCTTCCTTCTGGAGTGAGTCTGCATGCTTCCTGCCCTGGGATATTCCTGAGGTTTACGGCTGGACACTTTGAGAAAGCACACGCGGAAGGTGAACAGAAATACACCCAAAGTCCCAACAGCCTTTCGGGTGACTTGTAACTGTTTTTTTAAGTAGATAATACTAACCAGCCTGGCTTCCACAAAATCCCAGCATTCTAATACAGCCTCGGCAAATCAACCTGCCTTCATGACGCCGAGGATTCACCTCACTCCGATGGCCCCTGAAAAAGGTTTTTCTTGGGGTTTTTTTTTGGGTGGGGGGGGCTTCTTGTTGGGTAGGTAAGGGGCCTGCTGAGGAGCTCAGGCTTGGAAACTATTTAGTGATGCTGCCTGAAGGGTCCATTTCCCTGTTCAATCATCTTCCCCTAATAGAATAACATACCTTGATTTTTCATCAACGTTAAGTGTGTTTTTTAATATATGTAATGGTGTTTGGATGACATTTATTTAATAGATTCAAATTGTCCCGGCATGTCTCTGCTATTGATTTGGCTCTCCTCAACGGGACTGAACATATCGTGGGCCTGCCCCCGGTTACCCCGAGGTGGAAAGTTTACACAAAAGCTTGCTCCCTGAATCTATACGTGTCTCCCAGGGCGGGAGGGGGGAAAAACAAAAACCTAAAGAGTACTGGAAATGTTCTTCCGCTTCCGTGTGTATCTGGCAGCCACAATCCTAACGTGTATTATTGTCTGCGATTTATTGCTTTCGCTCTTTCATTAATAATTCAATGCTTACGAAAAAACCAAGCTCTTCAAAGCACAAAAAAATCCATTCAAAGCTATATAAACTTTTTTTTTGGGGGGGGTGGTCAGAGTCAAATGTCTTTGTATGTTGAAATGCCAGTTCTGCCGCACAGACTTAATTAAAGTTACTGGATTTGGAGAAAAGGAAGTTTAGTTGGCGCGCTAACCTCTGCCTGTTCTGTCAGTTTGAACAGAGCTGAAAATTACCTCCTAATGGCTGAGAATATGTGTGTACAGCGTCATATTTTGAACCTAATCGCGCTGTGCTCCCCACAGACGCAGACGTGTTTATTTATATAGATTTAATCAGCGACAAGGGTCCCTCTCCGTGGAGCTTGGTTAGATGGCTTGAAAGCGAAGTGTTATTGCAGCATTTCTAAACTCACAACTTAGAGCCCAAACTGTCCCAGAACCCCAGGCATTTGGAAATTGCCATTTTGACTTAATTATCAGGCATTTGCTTTTTGAATGAAATTATTCAGGATATTGTGATAAACAGATACAAAGCAATTTTGCCTCTGCCAAAGGAACCTACAGTGAGGCAAGTGAGAAACTGCCTTCATTACGGTGGGGCCCCAAAGAGGGTGAGTGTTGAGACCCAAGGTCACCTCGCAGGGACCCACACACCACCTTCTGCAGCTTCTAGACCTGTGTTGTGGGAAGTATTCACACTTAAAAGGACAGGGCCCTGAGAGAAGCAAGAGGCTCTGAAGCTGCACATGAGCTTGGCCAGTCAGGGCACCTGAGCCTTCCTGGCTCCCACCGCCCTGCCCCTACGTGGGAAGGGGGTTCCCCGTCCCGTCTGATCCCACCATCTGACCTTGGATGCAGAAGGCTCGCTCAAAATTCTGCTCCCAATGACTGGTGTTCTCTTGGGCAAAATCTACATAACCTGCTGCCAAGGACTGTCAAACAAACGTTCGACTTCATACACCCCGTGATCAAACCCCAGAAGGGAAGGAAGGAAAATAAACTGTGCCGGGATGAGAAAGTGCCGAGGAAGGTACAAATCAGATACTCGTGTAAGCTCGTAGATGCAAAATGCTGAATGTGCCTCCAAGGAATGTCTGAGGTGACTTACCTTTGCATTTGCCCCACACCCCCGCCCCAGCCTGGGCTTACAGACACAGGTTCTAACTGCTGACTCAGAGAGTGACAGGGAAAGGGAAGAAGTCCGCCTGGCATTTTGAAAAAGTATGCTTCGTTTTAGTTTCGGGATTGAGGGTGGGTGTGGAGCCAAGTGAGGAGGAAGGGAGTGTGTGGCAGCGGCAAATTCCTTTAAAATCATACTCTTTGGTACTATACTCTTTTATACTCTTTTTAAAAACAATTTCAACTGTCATTCTTAGCAGGGGCATTTAGATGAATAAACGAATGTACTATTTCTCCTTAAGCAACACCCAACTGTAAACCACCCCATCTTTGCACATTCGGCTGATTGGCGACAAAGCACCAGCAGCATTTGCAGCTGCTCGTGTCCACAGACTCCCTCTCTCACCTAATACAGCTACTTTAAATGGGAGACAGCAAATGTGCTTTAACTCAAATTATTTAAAACAAGTTCTTATATTGCTTTTTGGAAACTTACACAGGACAAGTTTTTAAATGCCTTTTTTTTTACTTCCAACGACTCAGTGTTTAAAAATTTAGTTCTGCCATTAGATTCAAAGATCACTTCATTCTCTTAAAGGTAACGTGCTATTTTGCCTCATTATAATAAACACCAATGTTTTTACAACCGCAACAGTTCCGCGCACATTAGCATATTTTGGCTGAGGTATTGTTTTACTCTGACCTGTATAATAAGTGTCACATTAGCAAGACAACAAATCAAACGTTTGTTAATTTCCCTCGCTTTCCCACACAGCTGGTGGTGTTATCGTGTCACCAGATTTTAATTAATATGATAAGTAACACTTGCAAGACAACAGCCGGATTTTTTTCCCCTCTGTGTGCGTGAGGGGCTGTAAGCCTCGTGTGTGTGTGTGTGTGTGTGTGTGTGTGTGTACGTGTGCGCCCACACACACGTGTGTGCAGATGGTAGAAAGCAGGAGGAAGCTAAGATATTCACAAGGGCCTTTTGCAACAAATTAATCACCAAAAACATTCACAGCCACACACAAAGCTATTTCCAATCTAACTTTCATAACACTATCTTCTTTTGCTCTTCCGGATCAAAGCTTGCCATGCACCAATGCAGAATAAAAATCAGAGAAACAGATAAGAAAATGTGCTAATTTTCATACCTGGGGTAGTTGTGTGTTTAAGGTTTTAGCAGTTAAGAGAGATGCAATACTGCTGTCTTCGGAGAGCTTTAATTGTAATCTCTCCAGCTTCCACGTGAATAGTAACAAATACACGTCTGACTTACACAGGGACCATTGTGTGTGTTCCTCTGCGAAGCCCTGCTCGGGCTGTTCTTGGGTAAGGGGAAAGTGCCATCTATTTGCAAAAGCTAGAAATGCAGCTGAGCTCGGAAGGGAGAGATCGCTCCACCGCCAGTCCCAGCCCTGGAGCCTCCGGCACTGCTAACAACAGACCCAGAAGTGGGTCGGTTCAACAGGGGAAGAACATCCACGGCACGAAAATGCATAAAAGAAAATGCAATCCCGGCACTTGCACCCTGTAAAATATTTTACAAAACGAGTACCAAGGCTCCATTTAAAACTGTTTCTATACATTTTTTAGTAAAAAGAGGATCAGTATCCAGTTCCAAAAAAACGTGTAATATAAACCACCACCTAGGGATGAATGCATTTTACCTTTAGGGATTTTAAAAATTATTTAATACTTTTTAAGTAACACAAAAGAAATTAATTCTATAACGAAACACTAACAGTGGAAATCCTTAAATGGTTGCTGGAGGAAAATGCCAATAAGAAAAGCGGTGTTCAAAATTAGAACTGTTTCTAATGCTTTCTGATTTTGGATTTTCTGAAGAGAAAGGAAACCTCTTCCTCCCGGGAATGGAAGGCAGAAAGCCCGTTTATGGAGCTGAAATTCTTCCAAATCTCCTTATTGTTTATTTAACTTAACATTTTTTTCCTTCTGTCACAAAACACAGGTTTTCCCTGATGAATCCCAAACTCTAATATGCCACCTACATAAGATTAAGCCCTAGAAGCAGGATGGCACCGACATCCCTGAAAAGACGGTTTTCTCTGTAAGTAGGATTAAACCCAGAGCGATTTCCACACGCGGCAGCGGTGTGTTGACAGGGAAGGCCGGCAGACCCGATCGCCGGTCCTTCCAGTCTCGTGCCCCCGCCCAAAGCTGCCCGGCAGAACGGGGGTGCTGGGAAGCCGGCTCGGTTGCCTTCAACCAGGCGTGTAAACACAGGCTCAGATTTGAGGTCAACTCGTAATCTCCGGTAACGGTTCTGAAGGGAACGAGAAAGCACGTTTCCAGCCTCCTCTGCCGGTCTGCTCGGCAGTCCTGCGGGCCACGTGCAGAGAGGGTCGGAGGAAAACCGCCCACCGGTTCATCAGAAGCCGACCCTGGGAAAATTCACCTGGGCATTCAGTCAGCGAGAAGAAGGCTCCGAGGGGCTCCTGCTTGGTGGGAGCAGAGCTGCCCGTGGTGGGGGGCAGAGAGCCAGCCCGCCGGTCCCCGCTCCGTCCACACCACAGGCCTGGAGCCTCCTGCCGTCCTCTGCTGCCCCGGGGCTGGGAGGAGGGGGGGCTGCCTTCCTGAGAGATGTCGGGAGGGCCTCTTTTCTAGGGAGAAGAGCCAGGGGAGCTGAAGACAGACGGACCCTGACCGGGCCAGTCCCCGGGCCAGTGTGTGCTGTCCCACCTAGACGTCCATGGGGCCAAAGCCCTAAGGAGGGCTTGGTCCACCCCCAGCTCAGCGAGGGTGGGAGCCCCGGACTCCCCAGGACGCATCTTCCGCCCTGGCTTCCTCTCCACTGTGTCAGCAGAACAAGGATCTGGCTCTTTCCTGCCTTCACCTTGCACCTCAGCCAAGGAAGGGAGTTTAGGGGCAGACGGAGCAGGGTGGGCTTCCAGGAGTCAGGTCATGCTCACCCCCCAAGGGAAATACTAGCCCAGCGAGCCCCTAAAACAACCAGGGAATGCCCACAGAGCAAGGACCCTGCATGGCCAGCGCCCTGAAGGAGACAGGGAGCTGGAGCTGGGGTGCCTGCAAGACATTCTCCCGCAACAACCCAGCAGCTCAGGCTTCAAGGGGAAGCAGCTGAGAGCTTGAGTCAGGTTTCCAAATTTAACACCCGGAAGACACATTTTATTCTGACCAAGCAGGGGCAGACAAGAGCTGTTATGGGCAGTGAGCTTAGCTAGGAGCATCAGAGCAGGTGATGTAGGGAAGGAGCAGGGACCAGGGGGCAGCGGGGTGGGTGGAGGGGAGAAGAAAGGGGGGGGGGAGGGAGACAAAGGAGATGAGGGAGGGAGGGGTCTTCCGGAAAAGGATTTGGTGATCAAAGCACGATCCACCTAAAAATCACACACAAACTGCAGAGTAACACTGGCTCCTACATGATCAGGATCTTGACGTGAGCCTCGAAGATTTAGGTCAGGCTGTCCCGCCCCTGCCCCAGGAGCTCAGGGCGAGGCTGGAGCGACAGGAATCAGCGTTGTCTCCAGGGACAGGAGATGGCACATCCCAATTTCAGATTGAATGCAGAGCCCCGGCAGTCACAAGACATGTCTTGTGCGCCACCAGCAAGAAGAATGCAGGCAGGTGTCACGACGAGGTGCTGCGGGTGCAACGCGCCTGATGGAAACCGTCGGACGTGGGGAATGTCTGTTTGGGATAAGTGAAGTGTAAGGGAGATGGCCCTGCCCTGCTTCTGACATGTTATGAAGATTGGAGAGACTTCAAAGAAAAATGCAAAGGTCTGTGAGAGTCTACCGATTCACTTTCTATAGGTTTGGAAGGTAATTGTGTGTGTGTTCACTCGCTAAGCCATGTCTGAATCTTTGTGACCCTATGGACGGCAGCACGCCAGGCTTCCTGTCCTCCACCATCTCCCAGAGTTTGCTCAAACTCATGTCCATTGAGTGGGTGATGCCATCCAACCATCTCATCCTCTGTCATCCCCTTTTCCTCCCACCTTCAATCTTTCCCAGCATCAGGGTCTTTTCCAATGAGTCAGTTTTTCGCATCAGGTGGACAGAGTATTGGAGCTTCAGCTTCACCATCAGTCCTTCCAATGAACATTCAGGACTGATTTCCTTTAGCATGGACCACTTGGATCTCCTTGCTACCCAAAGGTCTCTCAAGAATCTTCTCCAGCACCACAATTAGAAGCAATTACATAAAATAAAGCTTAATTTGGAAAAATCCTCCCATTCCATAGAGCAAATTTCAAAGTTCATTCTAAGATCACCC
The DNA here is from genome assembly GCF_055505025.1 of Bos grunniens. NCBI lineage: Eukaryota > Metazoa > Chordata > Mammalia > Artiodactyla > Bovidae > Bos > Bos grunniens. The sequence continues at coordinate 92,008,488 of NC_141176.1, read as the reverse complement.
TTTGGATCACACAGGCTCTACTGAAGCAGGACTTGGGGGCCGTGGCTGTGACGGACCAGGAGGACCACAGCCCCAGCAGGTCAAGGGCAGTCTCTGCTGGGCCCCTACCTCTCCCTGCCCCACCCATGTCCTGTCCCGTGTGGAAGGGCATCGGGGAAGATGGGGAGGCTAACAAAGGCCCCTCCCTGACGACAAAGGAGAGGGGGAACTGGAAGCTGAAGGCTTTCCACGATCCCCCGGAAGGGCTCTTGCGCTGCCCAGTGGGGCACGGACGCTGCTTTGGGAAGACAGTGGTCTCCTCTGCAGACAGACTTGGGGCCGTGTTCATCAAGAGGACAATGAGTCAGGAGACTCATTAGTAAATGATGCAGGAAAATCGTGTTCTTGGCTAGGAGTTGGTTTGCTATTTTTGTTGTTAAATTCCTGCAAATTTGCATTTGTAATGCAACAAACATAAGGTAAGGGGGCACTGTGTCCTGCTCTGGCTGACTCATTCGGCTGCTGCCAACGTCAACAAAGAGGGCTTCCCAGGTAGCTCAGCCGGTAAAGAATCCACCTGCAACACAGGAGACCCTGGTTCAATTTCTGGATCAGGAAGCTCCCCTGGAGAAGGGATATGCTACCCACTCCAGTATTCTTGGGTTCAATACCTGGGTTTGTAAGATCCCCTGGAGGAGGACTTGGCAACCCACTCCAGGATTCTTGCCTGGAGAATCCCATGGACTGAGGAGCCTGGTGGCTATAGTCCCTGGGGTCACAAAGAGTCGCACACGACTGAGCGACTTAGCACAGCACAAGTGATTTTGATCATTTGAATGCAACTGACAGGGACCCCGAGCGCAGATGAAGGACATGCTGCGCCGGCGCAGGCGGGCGGGTCATCTCTGTCCCTGCCCAGGTGTCTGCGGCCCAGGAGAGGAGAGGAAGGCCACCTCCCCTCCCGCGTGTTCTGCGGGGGCCGTGGCCTCTGCGGGGGCGTGGCCTTTCTTATTTTCTAGTGAGACTTGTATTAAGTCTTCCGATGCTGCTCACTCTCCGTGGAATGCCCGTGAAGCAGCAGAGGAAGCGGGCGGAAGACGAGAAAGCGGGGGCAAGGGGCTTACAATCACCCCCAAGCATCGTGTGTAGGTGCTGGACAGCGATCTGCGGAGACCCCCGGCACCCCGTTGAACCGTCTTGGTCTCGTGAGCAGCCCTGGCGTTACTCAGTCCCCAAACCACTCCGTTCAGCTCCAGGGTGCCAGCCAAAGCGCTTGCCCACTTACTTTCCTTAGGCAGCTTGCTTCGGCCAATGTCAGCGATTACACCAGGACGCACGTCTCATTCACCTCACTCTTTGCGCCTCGTGTATTCAAACGAACAGGAGGCGTGCTGTTGCCCCAGAGGCCGGGACACAGGCCTTCCCCTGGGCCACGCTGCCAGGCCAGGCTGGCCAGTGGGCAGCAGCCCTGCCCGTGAACCCGCAGCTACACCAGCTCCAGTGGCTTCCTGACTCTGCCCTCTGCCGAGGTGGCACGTGGATGCTGGCAGCCTCCTTTGGCTCACACCGTCTGGAAGTTCCATTTTACACAGACACGCTCATAAATTTCTGTGCTCTTCTGGAAAAATACCACCAAAAGATACGGAAAGATATCTCGGGGTCTGGCTACAGATTGGTTCTCAAAGCGTTTTGAAGACATTAAATGGGTAGATCCCACGTGCCACGACTAAGACCTGGCGCAGCAATTTTAAAGTCATCTGTAGAAGGAACTGCATTTACCTGTTCACATGTGCATGAAAAAATCAAAAGTTTCTGTTGATCAGGGGAAGCTAAGGCAGAGACTGGGAAAAAGCCTTCCTCTTAGTAACAAATGTCAGAAAACAGCCATTCGCTGCCTTTGTGACTCAAGTCGGACCATTAACACCAGAGAATGAACTGTCATCCCTGAGACCATTAGACCAGCCCAAAGAGCACACCAACCAGCCTGTACAGCTGCCTGGTACCCCCAAAACAGTGCCCGTCATCAAGTGCCCCTCACCCTCGTACACCTCACACTGAAAGTCAAAGCATGAGTCGCTCAGTCGTGTCCAGCTCTTTGTGACCCCATGGACTGTAGCCCACCAGGCTCCTCTGTCCATGGGATTTCCCAGGAGAGAATCCTGGAGTGGGTGGCCATTTCCTTCTCCAGGGGATCTTCCTGACCCAGGGATTGGCCCTGCGTCTCCTGCATTGGCAGGCAGGTTCTCTACCGCTGAGCCCCCAGAGAAGCCCCTCACACTAATAACTGAAATATGCAGCTCGATTTTCAGAGGGGAAAGTCTTATTAGAACTTCAGCAACTTGCTTCTCTTGAAGGGCTCTAGGCAGCCCTTCTTCGGGTAAAATTCTCAGCAAATGCCGCCATGACGGATTTGATCTGGGAAGCAGACTGGCCCATCCAACACAAAGGTCAGGGTGTGTCCTTAGAGGCAGCTCCTGGGTATCCAGGGAAGCCTCTTGAGGAGTCGCCAGAAACGAGCACAAACCGACAGATACTCAGTCATGAGGTTATTTCATGATGCGAACACTCCCACTTCAGGAAACAGCAATGCTGGAGAGCAGGCCTGTCCCCAGAGGTCACTGCGTCCCCAGGCGCCCCGCACCTGCAGTGTTAGGTGTCCCGGGCGCAGCAGGAAGACTGCGGTCCTGCCCCTCCACCAGCTCACAGTCCAGCGGCGGGTGGCATGGATGCAACTGCCGACCAGGCCCTCCAACCCCAGGGGGACACTGGGCGTTTGGCCCCAAGGAAGTGGGACTCAGAAATACTGAGACCTCACAGAGTCTCAGCAAAATAGAGCTGGCCTGGGTCTGGCACAGCCGGCCCAGAGTGAGCAGAGAGAACCAGACAAGGTCCATCCATTAGGGCTGACCTGCCCCTAGAGTTCCGCGGCCCCCGGGTCACGAGAGCCCAGACACGCTTCTGCCCGTAGGCCTGGAGAGCAAGTCAGCAGCATACGCTGCTCGCTCCCTGCCTCTCAGGAACAAGAGATGCACAGCCAGACACAGAGCCCAGAAGGCGGGGATCTCAGCTGAGATCTATCCCCCGATAGGGTCGCCCCTGGCCAGGGCTTGAGGATCCCTTGAATTGGTGAAGGATGAACCGAGAGAAGAGCTCAGAAAGTTTGAGAGTCTTCACCACAGGCAAGTCTGGGGCATGAGCTCTGATGCCTCCTGGGGCGTCCCAGGTGGCTCAGGGGTCAAAAACCAGCCTGCCCATGCAGGAGACACAGGTTCCATCCGTGGGTCGGGAAGGTCACCTGGAGGAAGAAATGGCCACCCATGGACAGAGGAGCCTAGTGGGCTACGGTCCATGAGCTCACAGAGTTGGTTATGGCTGAGCAGCTGAGAACAAGGGCAACAGCCACGCCTCCTGACTGCGTCTGAACTCTTCTCTTCGAAGGCCTTCCCAGCCCCAGGCAGCGGGCTCGTGGAAGCCCTGAGACGTGGTCAGAAAGCTGGAGTGACCACTGCCGGGGCTCTGACCACAGCTCCTCTCGAGCCGTGACCCCCACCCCGATCAGGGGTGGGGAGGAGGGCTGGGGGAGGCGGGAGAGCAGCAGCTGCTCCAGGCTCCGACACCGCGTCCCTCAGGTGGCCCCAGTGCCACACCCTCTGCCTCTCTGGCTTCCATCTGTCCAGCAGAGAGCTGCCCACCTCCTGGATTTTCCTCCCTGCTGAGTTGAACAATGAGGGGTTTTTTCCCCATCATATTTCTAATGTTCTTCACAAGCTTGATTTTAAGAAAGGAAAATTCCCACCATATTTTCGGTCTGATTATCAGAGGATGGTGGACAGCAGATTGATAAGAGTCACTCAAGGAGACACCAGCTCTTGTATGTAACAGCTCCTCCAATTATCAGGCACTACTGAGCTACTATTGATCCCACTCACATTGGGTGATAACTGAGCATTTTCCACTTCTTTAAAGTGCTGTTAGCTGGAGCCTCCCATCAATGGGAAAGCAGTAGATTTCCTTTAAACACAGCTCAACACAATAAATAGCACACGCTGAAAGTTCAGAGTTCTTTAATCTCAGTGAAACAAATAACCACCCGGCAGAAACACACAGACTTGCGAGGCGCTAAATGGTTTCTTACAAAACTGGCTCCCGGGGAGGTCATTTAATATGTCACCTTAGCGACCACCCACAGATGCGCTGAAGAAAAGGCACAGCTCTCTCCATTTGCTCTCAAGGGTTTAAAATTAAGGATAGAGAGACGGGGCGGGAGGTGGGAGGTGGTAACAGGAGTGACAGTTGTTAACCGTCAGGGTGGGCTTCTCGTAACCGTTGGCAGCATCCCTCCGGCTTTGGGGCTGCACGTCTTGCTTTTCGTGGGACGGCAGGATTTGCAGATGAATGCGGGCGGATGGGTAGAGTGGGGATCAAACGAGCATCTCTGTCAGGCTGGGTAGATTGGTGTGGTCCCCAGAGAAGCTCATCGGTGACTGCTCCTCTCCTGGGTATGTGGTTTGGCGAATGACCAATGGGTGCCTTTGTCCTGATGGACCAAGCCTTTGTTGTGGGTCCCGGGCCAACCCGAGAACATAAAACCGAGAAATTGACGAATAAGGAAATCAGCACGAAACTGCGAAAATAATCTCTCTGTACCATCAGTAGTTAGCCAAAGGGCTGACCACTGAGACGCGGGGTCAGGTCAAATGACCTGAGGAGTCAATGAAAGGTGGTTTTCGTTATTTATTTCGCCAGAGTTTCTCCCTTTGTGGATGGGTTCACATTCTATTGTAAGAAAATAAAAGCCTGGAATTTCTCCAAACAAAGGCCTGGGCGCCATTCCAGGGCCAGCGCCCCGGCCCGTGGAGCCGCGCGCCCTCGGCTCGCCCAACCACGGGATGGCAGGTAGTGTGTTCAGCATCTACAGAAAGATGCTGTGGTCAGGAGGCGGGCGCCCCAGCAACAGCATCTACAGAAAGATGCTGTGGTCAGGAGGTGGGCGCCCCAGCAACTCCTCGTGAATAAGGGTGTCGTGGATGTCGGGGCTCTGAAGAGAAAAGAGGGATAGACATTGAGGAAGGACAGGGTGAGAGCAGAGGTTCAAATGAATTTAAAGACAAGGCATCACTAGGTTGTCCCAGCATCTGGGTCTCTCTTTATTAATCTGATGAATACATATCTATCTGTTGGCTCACATAAGGTTCACACCTAATCCTGTCTCTCAGAGACTGGAGGTTGAGATGTGGGCTGAATGAGAAGGGTACAGCAGCAGGCTCGGGCATGGTGGCAGGTGCACACACCTGCCCACCAGCTGGCCCAGGAGGATGGAGACACTTGTGCTGAGCCTGGAAAGGGAGGTGGCAGAGTCGGCCCCATGTGGAACGGCCTCTGAGAAAGCCTAGAAGGATGGGTGAGGCCTCTGAGGACCCACGGTGGGGACTCAAACGGGGACTCAAACAGGTCCTCGTGGCAGCAGCATCCACACCGGCCAAAACCGGAGACAACCCAGCATCTGCCAGCAGGTGACGGATAACCGGCGTGGTCCACCCGTACAGTGACCACTGCTCAGCCTTGAGAAGGGAGGGAGGGGATTCCCTGGCGGTCCCGCGGGTAGGACTCGGCACCCTCGCTGCTGAGGGTCTGGGTTTAATCCCTCGACAGGCTTCCCAGGTCACACTAGTGCTAAAGAACCAGCCAGCCAATGCAGGAGATGCAGAGATGCAGGTTTGATCCCCGGGTTGGGAAGATCCCCTGGAGAAGGAAATGGCAACTGACTCTAGTATTCTTGCCTAGAGAATCCCCATGGACAGAGGAGCCTGGCGGGCTACAGTCCACGGGGTCGCAAAGAGTCTGACGAAACTGAAGTGACTTGGCAAGCAGGGAACTAAGATCCTGAAAGCCGTCTGGCGCAACCACAAAAAAGAGAAGGAAGGGAACTGTGCCTCCATCCCACAACAACATGGACGAACCTTGAGGACAGTGTTGAGCGAAATAACCCAGTTGCAACAGGAGGGATGCATCTGATTCCACTCCTGTGAGGGACTCGGAGTCGTCCGGCCCACAGAGACAGAGAGGGGATGGTGGTCACAGGGATTGGATGGGGATGGGCAGTCAGTGTTTCACGGGGGCGAGTTTCCATTTGGGGGGGTGGAGACGTTCCGGCGATGATGGCACCGCTCTGAGAATGCACCAAATGCCACCGAAATGTACACTGAGAAACGGTTAAGATGGAAACTTCTATGTTCTGTGTATTTAGTCAAAGCTACAGTTTTTCTAGTCATGTATGGATGTAAGAGTTGGACCAAAAAGGAGGCTGAGCACCAACGGATCACGCTAAGCCTCGAGAGTCCTTTGGACATCAAGGAGACGAAAGCAGTTGGTCCTTTAGGAAACCAACCCTGAGTGTTCATTGGAAGGACTGATGCTGAAGCTGAAGCTCCAGAACTTTGACCACCTGATATGAAGAGCCAACTCATTGGAAAAGACTCCGATGCTGGGAAAGATAGAAGGCAGAAGGAGAAGGGGACGACAGAGGATGAGATGGTCAGATGGCATCATCAATTCACTACATATGAACTTCGGCAAACTTGGAGATGGTGAAGGACAGGGAGGCCTGGCGTGCCGCAGTCCATGGGGTCGCAAAGAATCGAATACGACTTAGCAACTGAAGAACAACAACAAATCATAAGGAAATTAAGTTCTTGGTGCTTGTAAGCCCAAACTGAAGACAATTCCAGAACATAAAACCCAGAAATGCAGCAGCACTGCTGCACAGGACCCAGGCTCAGAGTCTCACGAAGGGAGACACAGCCGCACGAGTTCCCCCACGGGTCTCACGGTGCATCTGAGGCTCCCTGGGCAAACCCGGTCTTCAGCCAGTTTGCAGTTCAGGAGAGGATGGGAGAGCAACTCCAGCCCACACATCGCCAAGGACCAGGCTCCCTTAGAGAAACACACGTTTGCAATTGGCCCTCCGCGCGTTACCTGTGGCCTTGAGGGGTTTGGTGCAAATACAGATACTATTAAACAGCAAATTAATGAATGGTGAACACTTTAAAATTTCAGCGTTTTCTGGAAAACACTATCCACCTCCTGCACTTCCAGAAATTTTCAACTCCTGGGGACCGATTGAAGTGGAAAGCAAAGAACCTCTTACCCTACGTGAGTCTGGGCAAGCGGGATCGTGGCGCGGAGCAGGCATGTAGGAGACGCCGCTGCCGGAGGGAAGACGCGGAGGCTGGGGAGTGACGTCTGCCTCTGTGCCGACTGGGCCAAAAACAGGCGTCGCGTTGCCAAGCGCCTCACCTGGTACCGCTGGGAAGGAGGCAGACAGAAAGCCCCACATCTGCAAAAGCGAGGAGCCTCCCGAAGCGGAGGGACACACAGGTACTTCGTGGGCAGCAGGGCGGCTGGAGGAGACAGGAGCTGGGAAAGTCGAGATGTCTCGGCTGACGCTGACATCACCATCTCAGACTCGGAAGATGAAGCGGAGGCTCGGATGGCAGCCAGCTTCTCAGCAGAGGCTGAGGAAGTTTGGCACCCGCTCCAGTACTCTTGCCTGGAAAACCCCATGGACGGAGGAGCCTGGTGGGCTGCAGTCCATGGGGTCGCTAAGAGTCGGACACAACTGAGCGACTTCACTTTGACTTTTCACTTTCATGCATTGGAGAAGGAAATGGCAACCCACTCCAGTATTCTTGCCTAGAGAATCCCAGGGATGGGGGAGCCTGGTGGGCTGCTGTCTATGGGGTCGCACAGAGTTGGACATGACTGAAGCGACTTAGCAGCAGCAGCAGCAGCAGCAGAGGAGGTTCAGACCTCTGTTTCTTCCTCAATGGAGGGAGGTTGGCTCATGCATGTGGAGGTCAGGAAGGCATTTCCCCAGGTCAGGTCTGCAACTGCACAGACCTCAGTGCCTGCCGGTCCCTGATAACGTGCACGCCTGGGGTGGAAGGCGCATCCCGCCTGTTGCTGCTTTGCCAGCAGGGCTGGCTCCTGCCCGCCCCCCAGAGGGTCTTGGGAGAGGCGGTCAGCCTGACCATTCCCTCCATCATCAAGGTGGTCAAAAGTCACCGCCCAAGCTTTCCTCCCAGGCTGGAAGGAGAGACCCAGGCAGGCTTGAGGATGAAGATGGCTCCTCAGAGCCCGAGCAGAGCATCCCAGGCGCTGGACTCTGCCTGAGCCACCTCCACCTCCAGGAAGCCGCAGGGCAGTGTCTCTGAGGCATTCCTCCTCCACGGCCCGGGCTCCTTCCATCCAAGGACCACCATGGTGGGTGACAGCCCCCAGACACGGGGTCTTCCTCACACCACAGAAGCCCCCGCCCCCCTCCGTGGAGCCAGACACGGGGTCTTCCTCACACCACAGAAGCCCCGCCCCCGCCCTGGAGGACCCAGCTGATTCCTCCCCTCCCCTCCAGCTGTCTCTGGTCACCATCTTGGAATCCAGTCTAGTCTAGCTCTCATCTCTGGTCTGGATCTCAGAATTCTAGATGAGAAGGCAAAGTGGAAGGCACGCCACTCACCTCTCATTTCACAGACAGCACACCGTGGCCGTGCTTATGATGGCAGGTAACTCCTGGAGCCGTCAGAACCCCGGGGGCTCAGTTCCCGGGGGTCAGTAGGGAACTAAGGACCAGAGAGGCTAACCAAGGGGACTCAGCTGAGCTCCCACATCCAGGACACTAAAGGGGCAAGATTTCGATCCACAGAAGGCTTCTGACTTCAAAAAGAGACCCAGCGTGGCTGTCCAAGCCAAAGTTTAAAATACCAAACTATGAGGCACTTCCCTGGTTAAGAATCCACCTTAGTATAATAAAAATCAAACTATGACCATTGTTAACTTCTTCAGAAGCATCATACCATGCCCAGATAAATTTATTTCATTTATATGTTGCTATCTTTCACACTTAGGAGTTTATTAGTACCGTATACAGCACAGTTAATGCCTATTTCAATTGAAAATATCTTAGAATGAAATATCCCTTGATGGAGGTGCTTTCTCCCTCACTGCATGTGGGGACGAGTCTGGCCACTTGCCCCAGGTCCAAGCACTGGTGTTCATGGGTGGCCTCACAGCATGGTGCAGGGAGGAGCCGGCCACGTCTAACACCATCTGGGCAAACCCAGCCCTTGAACAAGGCTTGTAGGCACTCAACTTGCTGGCTTTAGCATCTTCAGATGACCAGCGACGGGAAGGGATGGGCTAAAAATGTGTAGACCTGATGCCATTCTAGTGGATCCACTAACTACCTGCTGACATCATGATTTTCTGGGCAAGACCATCATTCCAGCCCTTCCCAACTTTTAAAATGCCGTAACTCCAAGATGGCTTCACCCATGCCATTTGCAGGTTGGAAATTTGGTCCTGATCATAATGACCAGGGGCTTCCCAGCTGGCACTAGCTGTAAAGAATCTGCCTGCCAAGACAGGAGACGCAGGACACAGGGATTTGATTTCTGGGTTGGGAAGATCCCCTAGAGAAGGAAATGGCAACCCACTCCAGTATTCTTGTCTGGAAAATCCCAACAACAGAGGAGCCTGGCCAGCTATAGTTCCTCTGGTGGCAAAGAGTCGGACGTGACTGAGCACACACATGCATAATAAATGGGCTCAGCATCACCCCACACTATGAGGACATGGGATCCTGTGTCTTTTAGGGGAGATGCCATTGTTCAGGCGCCCTTCTATTAGCAACCTTAGGGAGCCCACCTTCTATGGGGTCTGGAGACCCAAGTTGCTAGGTGCTAAGAAGGACTATGTGGGGCTCGGCCGCTCCAACTATCATCCCCAGGACAGGAAGCCTGAGTCTGAGTGCACATGGTCAAGGTGTAACCCCACTAGTCTGCCCAGCGGAGATGGCGGACAGAGAGGATGAACAGACGCGAGAAACTAAGACCATGGCCTCTGGTCCCTCCACTTCCTGGCGAGTAGATGGGCAAACAATGGAAACAATGACAGGCTGTATTTTCTTGGGCTCCAAAATCACTGTGGACAGTGACTGCAGCCATAAAATTAAAAGACGCAAGCTCCTGGGAAGAAAAGCTATGACCAACATAGACAGCATATGAAAAAACAGAGACATTACTTTGCCAACAAAGATTTGTATCGCCAAAGCTATGGTTTTTCCAGTAATCGTGTATGGATGTGAGAGTTGGACCATAACGATGGCTGAGCGCCGAAGAACTGATGCCTTTGGACTCTTATCCGCACGGACTCATGGTTCAGGTCTTTAAAGGGCCACACTCTGTTACTGTGTAGTCTCGATAGTTAGAGCTGTAGTTTTTCCAGGAGACACACATGGATGTGAAAGCTGAACCATACAGAAGGCTGAGTGCCAAAGGATTGATGCTTTTGAACTGTTGGTGTTGGAGAAGACTCTTGAGAGTCCCTTGGACAGCAAGGAAATCAAATAAGTCAAGCCTGAAGGATATCAACCCTGAATATTCATTGGAAAGACTGATGCTGAAGCTGAAAGAAACTTCAGTACTTTGGCCACCTGATGCGAAGAACTGACTCATTGGAAAACACCCTGATGCTGGGGAAGATTGAAGGCAGGAGGAGAAGGGGAGGACAGAGGATGAGATGGTTGGATGGCATCTCCGACTCAATGGACATGAGTTTGAACAAGCTCCGGGCGTTGGTGAAGGACAGGGAGGCCTGGCGTGCTGCGGTCCACAGGGTCGCAGAGAGTCGGACACGACTGAGCGGCTGAACGGCAGCAGCAGCAGGGTTAGGATGAGAAAATGAGAGCACAGCGCTTGGTCTTCACCACAGTCGGCAGGTGCGGCTGCCCCAGCGCAGCCTGAGAAGGGCAGTGAGTTGGGACTGACGCTTCTCAACAAGATTCTCCTGGTAGCCCAGCCCCACACGGCCACACCGCACACCTAGAGATGACAAACGAGCGACCTCGTGGCACCAGCATAATACTATCGTTAGTATCACAGAGTCAGCAAAACCCAGCCCCAATAACTCAGCAGACTATTCTCCACCAAGACCGGCCATCAATACGGGTTTATGTGCCCGGTACTAATCACCAAAGTCAGATAATATGCAAGGTTAATGGCTGCAGACAGTCTGGGGAAATATCCAAGATCTGATAAGGACAGACCCGCATTATTGCACTTCTGCGCGTCTATACCCCACCAAGAACAAACGCAGGAAGGAAATCGATGTTTAAGGCAGTCGCAATACATCTCCTGTGGTTACATATAAATCGGCCCTTCATTGGCCCATTCACATCTCGGTTAATAAATAGTTCAGACAAGGGCCACCCTGATAGCGAAGGAGGGTGCCCATTGTCAGCCCGTCACCCCCCGGAGATTTATGCTGCTTCAGCACAAGGGCCGCCGCGGCTTTCCAATTACCCTGCCCAGCTCTCAAAGGAGACAGAAGCAGTGGGCACTCAGTTCTGAAGACGAGTTTAATATCCATATATATCAAGCCCTCAAAACTGAGGGCTGCACTGTCTTCTCCCAGCAAAGCACTTTTATTGAACAGTAAGCAGACAAAGCCCCGCTTGGGGCTCCTTTGTCCCGGTATCGACCGCTGGCCTGACCGAGGGGCCCTCGTGAAGACTGCACTTCCTCTGGCCAAGACTTGGCAACCCTCGATAGCATCCCCAGCAAGACCTGGAGGACCTTCTATGGTCTTCGATGTTTAGAGATGGTGTTGCAGTTTCCCCGACCCGTGAGATGCTCCTACCAACAGTAGCTCTCCTATCAACAGCGAGCTGGTTAAATCTGGCACCTTTGTCTGGAGGAAGATGGACCCGTTTGGAAATACGCCGCGCTTGGTCACCCCTGAAGGACTGACCCCAGTCTTGGCAGTGTGTTGCTCTTCAGATTTAGTATGCCTTTCTGTGCCCCAGTATAATGACTACAATTTACCTTCCCAAACCAAACCAGAGCATTCTGGCAACATCTTTGATTTGTAACAAAACTACGAAATGCAAATGTGGAGTTGGCAGCTTGGCCGCCGCTGTAGCGTTAGGGGGAGTTTATCTCACCCGTGACAGGGAGAAAGACTCTCTCCCAGGACCGTGAGTGCTGACAGTCCCTCCGACGGATGAAAAATCACCTGGTCCAGCTGCTGGGTTGAGGCTCCCGCCTCTTCTTGGGGTGCAGAGCCACGCTCCTGCGAGCTAGGCGCGGGATGGCGGCCTGCTGTCCTGGGTCCCAGCACTCCCTGGGACAGGGGAATCACAGGGAAGGGAGTGGTAGCCACTCCGCTCCGTGTTCCATGGCACAGAGACCCCCAGGGTGCCTCCTCTGTGGAACGTGGGAAAGGAGGAGAAGCAGCAGCGACTCCGCCATCCATGCCTGGCTGTCCTGCCGGGGACACAGCCCACGGGGGCCCTCGTTCTCACTCTCCCACGGCCGGCAGCCTGGCATGGCGCCAAGCCTGGCTCTTCGGTCTCTCTCCTTCCAGGTGCTTGACGGTGTCCAGGGAGATGGAGCAGGTCACAGAGCCTCATGTGAACCACATTCTAGCAAATCCCCAAGGGACGGGGAAGAAGGCAGAGACTAACGCTGCCCCGTGGTGAGGGAAGGACGAGGAAGGTGGGGGGCTCGCCGTGGAGCCAGGGACCCTCTTGAGAAGTGGCCTAGGATGAAGGATCAGCCCTCATCCAAGCGCCAAGACCAGCGCCACGCTGCAGCCACGGTTTACACGAGTCTAGTTTCAGGGGCACAACAAAGTGATGCAGTTATATATAATACACACATCTATTCTTTTTCAAATTCTTCTCCCATTTGGGTTGTTACAGAAGTTTGAGCAGGAGTCCCTGTGCTGTACAGTAGGCCCTTGTTGGTTGTCGGTTCTAAATAGACAGCTGTGCGTACATGTCCATCCCAAGGTCAGGAGATTGGGATCTATGTACTTCTACGGATTAGAACACGGTGAGCATCTTTAAGATGATATTCTGGCAGAGGGCTCCCAAGCCCCTGTTATACAGACCAGCCTCCACCATCAGGAAGCTCGGTGGTTACAGTTTTGCTCCCTCACTGTGCTTGTGGGGAAGATGATCCAGCAGAGGGCAGGGTGCGGTGGGAGGGGTGCGTGCCAAGGAGGCAGGTAAGAGAGGGACCCGTCTGCCTGCTGAAGTGCCCTCGATTCACAGAGACCATTCTTTGCAACCCCATGGAATTCTCCAGGCCAGAATACTGGAGTGGGCAGCCTTTCCCTTCTCCAGGGGATCTTCCCAACCCAGGGATCAAACCCGGGTCTCCCGCGTTGCAGGCAGATTCTTTTTTGTCTGTTTATTTTCTTGCCACTTCCTTCAGAACTCTGGGACGGATCCCATCTTGCCCTGGAATTGTTCCCACACTGGCAGTGAATCTGCCCAGCACATGCAGGCAGATTCTTCACCAGCTGAGCCACCGGGAAGCCCAAGAACACTGCAGTGGGTATCCGATCCCTTCTCCAGCGGATCTTCCTGACCCAGGGATTGAACCGAGGTCTCCTGCATTGCAGGCAGATTCTTTACCAACTGACCCATCAGGGAAGCCCCGCACGGAGACCACAGAGACCACTTATCCAACGAGCCTCCTAGAGAACCAGAGGAGGAAAGCAGACAGTCTTCTCCTTGTTAGAGACCTGGATTCCCTCATTTGTGTGTCATTGCACAGGAATCACCGGTCAAACTTCCATTCGGGGATTTGGAGACACCCCCGTCACACCTGCGAGGAGAGGGCACAGCTGTGATCCACTCAGGGACCACTTACAACCTGCATGGAGTATTTATCCCACTTTGCTCGGGAGGAAACATCCCCCCTCTCCCCCTAACTCACAAATGCAGAGGTCTGGCGCATGCTTCACAGTCACTGACTCCATTCAACCTCGCCACCTCCAGAAAAATGGAAAGTGCGATTTTCCAATGAAGACGAAGGGTAATTCCAACCTCAGGAAGGAAGGCCCCACAGCTGCCCACCAGAGGTCCTTGGTAGCGGGAAGCAGGTCTCCCAGAGCACAGAGGGTATGCAGGCTCCCATGAGGGGTGGTCCTACACGGGCTCCCATGAGCGAGGGCGGGTCCTACAGTGAGCGTGCACAGGTCTCCCATGAGCGAGGGCGGGTCCTACGGTAAGCGTGCACAGGTCTCCCATGAGCGAGGGCGGGTCCTACGGTAAGCGTGCACAGGTCTCCCATGAGCGAGGGCGGGTCCTACAGTGAGCACGCACAGGTCCTGCCCGGCGCCCTCCTGAGTCTACACGGGCTCCCATGAGCGAGGGCGGGTCCTACAGTGAGCGTGCACAGGTCTCCCATGAGCGAGGGCGGGTCCTACGGTGAGCGTGCACAGGTCTCCCATGAGCGAGGGCCGGTCCTACGGTGAGCATGCACAGGTCCTGCCCGGCGCCCTCCTGAGCCTACACGGGCTCCCATGAGCGAGGGCGGGTCCTACGGTGAGCGTGCACAGGCCCTGCCCGGCGCCCTCCTGAGCCCCACCCGCACCCTGAGACGGTGGCACTTCTGGTCCCTCCTGACTCACTCTCACTGGACCAGTCAGGAAACCGGACCAATGGTTCCGGAGCTTCCAGCACCACCTGGAGAGCTCCTTACCACAGAGCCTGAGCTCCGCCCACACCCTCTTCAGGTTCAGAGGGTCTAAGTGGAGTCAATCTGCATTTCAAAGGCCCCCGGTGCTGCTGACTCTGCTGGCCTGCAGACCTCACTTGAGGACCAGCACCTTCAAGAAGCCACCCGTGTCTCATAGCAGGATGAAGGGATGGGCGTGAAAGAGCAGAAACACATTGGAAAGATGGGGAGGCAGCCAAAGAGACGGAGGGCGCCCTGCCCTCGAACGCCAGAGACCCGTGAGTGTGGGCACAGAAGGAAGCTTTCTCGGGTGCAGCCCAGGCCAGCAGGTGCGGCCTGGGGACACAGGTCCTGCTTCTCTGAGGGAATTATTTACTTAGTGGCTCAGCTGTCGACTGGCACCTGGGCTCTCAGCACCAGACACAACCTTGGAGATGGGCAAGCGTCATCTGCAAACAAGACAAAGAACTGGAGCAAGGGGCTGGGAGGGGGAGGGGCGGTGTGTCCCCAGGCCCGAGAGTCCCGCAGGTACGAGTCCCACGCCTCCCCTGGCAGGCAGATGCCTCAGGCTCTTGGTCACCCTCTAGGATCGGTCAGCTCCCCATTCACCAGACTCCATCTGCCCCTCCAGCTCTAGGTGCCTCCCTGAAACCAGTCCTGCTTTTAAACACTTGGCTTCTGAGTTCTGAAATAATAGGATCAGAAGCCATCATGATCACCCCCGCTTTGGAAAGATGCTGCCGGTATTAACTCTAATATGTCTTTAATTGGTGTCGTTAAGGAAGAGGGATTTTTTTTCCCGAGTGCTTCAAGCAATAAGAAAGCTTTCAAGAAACATCCCAGATGTTCATTCCTCAATTCCTTTCAGGTCTAATTTGTGTTAATTCGATTAAGGGCATGCAATTTGTCTGCCACAGAAATTAAATATAAAGAAAAATGTATATTAATGCAAAGTTTGAGGAGTTAGGTGCATAGAATCCAAGAAGTTCCCCAAAGTTGTCTTTTTTCCTACCGCAGGAAGCAAGAAAGGAGGGAGGGAGGGGGGATATTACATGTATATGACCTTTCTTTTAAATTCATTGTTCTACAGAAACTTACACACAGGCTAGCTACAGGACTTGAATAGCAATCATGCGGTGAGAGTTTCCTATTTAACTGTCGTGGTGGCAACTACAACAGTAGTAAAGGACCCACCCACCCGTGCAGGAGACACAAGGATGCGGGGTCAATCCCTGGGTCAGCAAGATCCCTGGAGGAGGGCATGGCAACCCACTCCAGGATTCTTGCCTGGAGAATCCTAGGGACAGAGGAGCCTGGCGGGCTACGGTCCATGAGGTCGCAAAGAGTCGGACACGACTGAACCACTTAGCACATTCAGTTGCTCAGTCGTGTCCGACTCCGTGACCCCATGGCCGTAGCCCGCCAGGCTCCTCTGTCCCTGGGATTCTCCAGGCAAGAATCCTGGAGTGGGTTGCCATGCCCTCCTCCAGGGGACTTACCCCACTAGGGATCAAGCCCAAGTCTCCCACACTGGCAGGTGGGCTGCTGACCTCGGAGCCGCCCAGGAAGCCCTCCCTGTTTAATACACTTGGCTTTCCCTGCGCACAGAGACCTCTGTGCCCACCGCCACATCCTGGGCTCCAGCTGGTACGATGACACCAAGGACAACCTTTCCGTGAGGGCCCACGTGAAGTTCAAAGGCTGAGGCAGTGGAGGGCTGCGTTGTGGTCACTAAACAAAGTCCCCTGTGGGACCCAAAAGAGGACCCGCCCCCAAGACGCTCATACCCCTCTGCTCTGCTCAGAAAGCCTTCGGAGCAGGGCCGGCCCTGGGGTAGCTCCCTGCGATGCTGCCTTTGCTGGTCAAGCTGCCTCTGTAAATGCCAGGCGCTCCTGTGCCCCTGACTGAGCCAGACACCCCTCCAGCCAGGGTGCCCAGCCCTCAGAATGCGGCCAGCCCGCAGAGGGGCCCCACAGGCTAGAACTGCTGCGCGTGCTGTTTCACTGAATTCTTGTGGGAGTCCCTGATGGCCATCACTGCGCCAGCCCCCTGTTGGGGAGGCTGAGTCCCATGGAACTGAGGCGGCGGGTCCAGGGCTTGCCACGAGCAACCAGACATGGCTGGTCCCTCCCCAGCCCAGCCCCGGAGCCGCTGGTGGGGGCTGGCCTAGAAACGGAGGCTCCTGAGCAGAGCTGGGGCCTGAGACCTCTTGGCTGGAGACGCACCCAGAGGCAGAGGCCAGGCCCCAATGGGCCCGGGAGGAAGCCGGGCCCCACGACGGGTGACCCCGCCGCCCGGGGGCAGACGGGCACCTTCCAGACGCTGACTCGCCTGGGAAGGCCGCCCGAGCAGCTCCCCTGAAGGCACTGAAGGTGAGCTCAGGCTGAGTCAGACCCCGGACGACTATTTTGGTTTTTGTTGTGTTTTTTTAGGCAGTGCTGCTTGTGGGATCTCAGTTCCCCCACCAGGGACCGATCCCGGGCCCTGAACCTGGCCGATCCAATCAAATCAGTGGGCACGTTAGTGGCTCTGCGCTCTGCTGCTGCTGAGCCCCGCTGTCCTTTAAACCCAAGTCACCCTAACGCAGACTCCACGTGCCCCGGAGGGCCTGGCCGACAGAAAGGAGGCCTCAGGGGAGGGTCTGGGGGACAGCCCGCATTTCCCTGCCGCCACCTACCTGCCTGTAACTCTCCCGAGTGTCCTGCCCCCAGGGCTCCACCTCGTGGTGGACTCAGCGCCTGCTCCACGCCCTCAGCCCCCAGATGAGCGCCGACGACCCTGGGCCTTCACCCCCCAACCTGAGCCGGACCTTGCGTCCATCTGTCCTCAGACCCCGACCCTCCCCAGGGCAGCAGGGCCCTGAGATCTGCCCAGGCAGCTTCAAAACAAGGCTCTTAAGACAGCATCTCTTCTCCGTTTATCTCTCGGGCAGAGGGCGTAGAAGGAGTGAAAATTAAATTCAGAAAACCATTTTGCCGTGATCATGCATTTACTAATTTCAACACAAAGAAGCCAGGAAATGCAGAGGCACAGCCTTTCATCCTCATTATCTCACCCACATCCCAGGTAGCGCCTATTAAGCCATCATTGTCAACAGTTTAACTTGTAACGAGAAACGCCCGGAGCTGAGAACCGGCGCCTGCCTCGCTTCCTAGCTCCACTGCTTGCCTGGCTCCAGTCCCCGCGCTCTGTGTGTTTAGGTTTGGGGCGGGAAAATACTGTGCTTCGTGAGGATGTCTGCACGGCGTGGGGAGGACGTGATGCCAAAGGAAACACCCAGGCACCAGAGACGTAAACTCAGAAACGGGACTATTAGGAGACGAGCGCTCTTTACACAAAAAGAGATATTAATACTATGCTTCCTTCTGCAAACGACACACTCTCAGAGTTCACCTAAACCACAATGTGATTTACAGAAGGAAGGAAAGGGTAACACAACCCGCTCTCAGGTAAGTCTCCCCAAGCGCAGAGCGGGTCCTCAAAAACTCGGCAGGAGATTTGGAGAAACGACGACAGGAAGGCGGTCCCATCAGGGCCCCCTCGGCCCGTGCACCCCTCGCCCGACACTCGCCCTCCAACCGGGAGCTCCTGCCCTCGCCCTGATGGTGGCCTTTGTATCCTGGGGCTGGGATGGACACTCGAGAATCCCTCTCCGCGCTGGATCCAAAAAACAGGGAAGAAATGCTGAGTGAAGATATGTGGTCCATTCCTCCCAAATTGGGATCCTTGAAAAGTCTGGGGGTTTTCCGGAGAACAACTAGTAAGGCTTCCCAGGTAGCACTAATGGTAAAGAACCCGCCTGCCAATGCAGGAGACATAAGAGACTCGGGTTCCATCCCTGGGTCAGGAAGATCCCCTGAAGGAGGAAAGGCAACTCACTCCAGTACTCTGGCCTGGAGAATCCCATGGACAGGGGAGCCTGGCAGCTACAGTCCATGGGGTCACACAGAGTCGGACACGACTGAGTGACGGCACAAGCCTCCCTGTTGCATGTCAGCTGACCTTGCAGAGAGCCTCCAGTACCATGAGCGTCGTGACTCAGAAAAAAATACCGCATGAGCCCTGTTGGGCCCCACCCTACAGACTGTGCTCGGGCCCTTCGCTCAGCCAGGACACCAACCGCCAGCCGCAGGACCCAGGCAGGGGGCCATGTTCCCTGAGACACAGGCCACCCCTCAGGCCAGCAGGCTGCACTGGCGGTGGGGGGTGGGGGCCACAGGAGGAAGTCTGCCTGGGCCTCGGGCAGGGGCCGGGGCACAGGAGCCAGCACTGGGCTGGCACCCGGGGAGGGACAGCCTGGCCTCCGGAAGCCATCAGGAGTGGACCTCAGCCCCAGGCACAGCAAGCTGCAGGAGGGGAAGCTGAGACCATGGGGAAGGCCTGCCACTGCTTCCCCACAGAGGGTGCTGGGCACTCCAGGCACTGGCTCTGGGTATGAGGGTGGGCAGCTCCACTCCCCCCTCCTGTCTCCTATCTGGACAGAACAGGGTGTCTCCCCAAGTTCACTCTCCTGGACCTGGGCAGCGATGAGCAAGGCCCTGGCCTCAGGAGCTGCCCGACCTGGATGCTAAATGGGGAGCTGGGGATACCAGGCGCTAGTGGGTCCTCGGGTGGTCCTCAGACCCCACTCAGCCTTCTGCACCCCCGGAGCCTCCCCGCCTCCAACAGGGAACAGAAGTCATCCCCACCTCCTCTAAACCCTCCCACATTACCACTGCTACTGCTACTGCTGAGTCGCTTCAGTCGTGTCCGACTCTGTGCAACTCCATAGACGGAAGCCCACCAGGCTTCCCTACCCCTGGGATTCTCCAGGCAAGAACACTGGAGTGGGTTATTTCCTTCTCCAATGCATGAAAGTGAAAAGTGAAAAGGAAGTTGCTCAGTCGTGTCCGACTCTTAGCGACCCCATGGACTACAGCCTACCAGGCTCCTCCATCCATGGGATTTTCCAGGCAAGAGTACTGGAGTGGGGTGCCATTGCCTTCTCCACACATTACCACCTTCTCAGCCAAATCCAACTCTTGGTGATCCCATGGATTGTAACCACCCCCCTCCCCCAGGCTCCCCTGTCCATGGAATTCTCCAGGCAAGAATACTGGAGAGAACTCAAGAGTCAGAATCAGATTTTTAAAAATATATACATAGATGGGGAGACAATGGAAACAGTGAGAGACTTTATTTTCTTGGGCTCCAAAATCACTGCAGATGGTGACTGCAGCCATGAAATTAAAAGATGCTTGCTCCTTGGAAGAAAAGCTATGACCAACCTAGACAGCATATTAAAAAACAGAGACATCACTTTCCCGACAAAGGTCCATCTAGTCAATGCTATGATTTTTTTCCAGTCGTAGTCATGTTATGGATGTGAGTGAAAGTTTGACCATAAAGAAGGCTGAGCACCAAGGAACTGATGCTGTTGAACTGTGGTGTTGGAGAAGACTCTTGAGAGTCCCTTGGGCTGCAAGGAGATCCAACCAGTCCATCCTAAAGGAGAACAACCCTAAACACTCACTGGAAGGACTGATGCTGAAGCTCCAGTACTGTGGCCACCTGATACGAAGAGCCGACTCATTGGAAAAGACTCTGATGCTGGGAAAGACTGAAGGCAAGAGGAGAAGGGGACGACGGAGAATGAGATGGTTGGATGGCATCACTGACTCAATGGACATGAGTTTGAGCAAACTCCAGGAGTTGGTGATAGACAGGGAAGTTTGGCATGTGGCAGTCCATGGGGTCGCAAAGAGTAGGACACAACTGAGCAAGTGAACTGAAGAAAACCCATCTGGCCGCACCAGGCCTCAGTTACAGCACACAGGTCTTTAGCTGTGGCATGTGTGATCTCGCTGTCTGACCAGGGATGGAACACACCCCCTGAATTGGGAGCTCAGAGTCCTGGCCACCGGACCACCATGGACATCCCTGAGGCAGGTCTCAGGCCTTGCATTTTCCTAAAGCTGATCCATTACTAGTCAGTTGCTAGTATTTATTGTTCCATCTAGGTGTCCCCTGGGTACTTTTCTTACAGAATCGCATTTAAATCTCCTACCACACTGTCAGATGGGTAATGCTATCCCCTGTAACAGAGGCTGTGATGAGTTGTGACACTTCTCCAGTGTCCCTCGAGTGACGGCGGTGGCTCCCCATGGACAACCCCTTGCCCCTCCCAGCAACGCACTGCTGAGGGGCCATCCAAGCTGAATTAGGATTCACCATGGTAACCTCACAGCAAGCCAAGGTGCTCTGAGACAAGGATTACAAGAAACACGTAAGACATTCAAGACCTCTGAGAATCTAAGTATCTTAAATGTTCTACAGTAACATTCAACTGACTCCAACAAGCCATAAAGTGCGCAGTATGAGAGTTTAGAAAGTTGTTTCAAGTTTTCAGAACAGAGTCTAGATTTGTAATACACATTTTATAGCACTTAAATCTCCATGTTGCTGTTGTCCAGTCACTAAGTGGTGTCTGACTCTTTGCGACCCCATGGAGTGCAGCACGCCAGGTCTCCCTGTCCCTCACTATCTCCCGGGGCTTACTCAAACTGAAGTCCATCAAGTCAGTGATGCATCCAGCCATCTCGTCCTCTGTTGCCCCTTCTACTCCTGCCTCCAGTCCCTCCCAGCATCAGGGTCTTTTCCAGTTAGCCGGCTGTCCACATCGGCGTGCACCTCCATCCACCCAAAAACAGCAAAGACATGAGACAGTTGTGTGTGTGAGCACTCAAGTCACACCGATGCGGCCACAGGAAGCCAAGATCTGGAACAGGCAGAGGAAGCGGCCCCCTGGACTGAGGACCCAAGATGCTCCTTCATCCGCATCAGCTCAGGCTGAGGTGGATCAGCCCCCGGACGTCAGTGTGGGTCACATGGAATCATCACCTCCCACCCCCCACTCCCCACCTCCGCCAGCTTCCAACCCAATGCCTGAAACCCAATCCAACAAGGTCTGAGGGCAACCTGAGAGCATGCCAGCCACAGTCACCTCCACTGTTCCCAGGTGTGACGGGTGTGCAGAAGAGCCGGCCTGGCGCAGTGGGTGACCCTGCGTCTTAGCAGGTGGCCATCCATTAAGCTGGTGCTTCTGGGGCTTTTGCTGCCGGCGACGTCCCCTGGGTGTTTGCTCAGCAGTGAAGGGTGTCCAGAGCTGTTACACTGGCCCTGGCTGGCCCTGGGTACGACACATGGAGGCCCCAGCCTGGGGCCACACATCCTCCCAGAGTGGCCTCAGGAGCCCTTGCCACGGTCACTGTTCTGCTGGCTTGTCTCTGGGTCAGCCCTACTCTGATCCCTCACAGGTGACTCCCTAAAATAGTGCTGCGGAAGGTCAGGGCAGGCAGTGGGGAGCCACGAACTGCACCCCCAGGATGGGAGGAGCGGTGGCGGGGAGACCATAGAGCGAAACGTGGTATCAGCAGGTGCGTCCTCACTGCTTCTCATGAACCTGCCCACCGCACATTTATTTTAGGAGGGATTTTACTGACATCTGGTGGCAATTGGAGAGATCTCACTTTTAGAGAAATCGAGCGCAGAGATTTAACCGGCCTGCATTAGGGGCTGTGAGCCCAGAATGAAGGGGCCATGTGCCGAGCCTGCAGTTCCCGCCCAGACGCTGGACCCCAGCGGCAGCCAGACCCGCGCTCCCAGAGGGAGCTGAGGACGTGGGGTGCGGGGAAGGCAAACCCCATCCTTCCTCCCCAGGCGCTGGGCCCCGGAGTCCAGACGATAAATAAATCAGGGGCCAGGAGCACAGGTTTGAACACTCGAAACAAGTAAACAGTCCAATCATGGGATCATCTCCAGCTTAACAGCAAAATCCTCTGCAAGCCCACGGCCCGGGTCGGACCTCCAGAGCCGTCTTCTGACCCATTGGGCTTTCTCACTCCTCCAGCCCTCCCGCCGGCTCTGGAGTGGCTGGAGTCAACTCGGATGTGTCCACCACCAACCCCACCAAGTCACGGGGACAGACAGTGCAAGTGTGAGCAACAGAGCCACATGGCCAGGGCACCGGGCCACCGCGGGCAGGTGCCGCACCCCGTTCTCCTCCTGTTCCTGCAGAGAGATGTGACGGTGTCAGCATCTGTGTCCTTACAAGTCACTTATCAATGATCCTTAGTCACTTAGCAACGAAGAGGACAATCCTGCCTCGGCAGCTCTACAGGCATCAGCTAGAATCTCCTCTAAAAGTAAGAGGAGTTGGACAGAAGGATAAAAGGTAGCATTTTCAGTGCAAAGTGAGGGATTTCCTTTTAAACTGACAAACAAGTGAAGTGAACGTCGCTCAGTCCTGTCCGACTCTTGGCTACCCCATGGACTATACAGTCCGTGGGATCCTCCAGGCTAGAATACTGGAGTGGGTAGCCTTTCCCTTCTCCAGGAGATCTTCCCAACCCAGGAATCGAACCCAGGTCTCCCACATTTCAGGCAGATTCTTTACCAGCTGAGCTGCCAGGGAAGCCCAGGAATACTGGAGTGGGTAGCCTCTCCTCCTCCAGGGGATCTTTCCCACCCAGGGATGGAACCTGGGCCTCCCGCATGGCAGGCGGATCCTTTGCCGTCTGAGCCCCCAGGGAAGCCCTAACTGACAGACAGGGCAGAGCAAACAGTGGACAGAGCTTTCCACACTTGTTCACACATGTTAGGACCAGACACTAAGGAAGACACACTGATGTTTCCAGTCGTATCTGGCAGGTGTCCCTGTGGGTGATGGCCCTCCTTTTTTACATTCATATTTCTTCCAAATTGTCTGCAGTGATGATACGTAACTTTTATCGGAACAAAAGCAGAAAACAAAGCCTGTGTGGACAGCAGGTTTTAACGTGCTCCTGTAGTGCAGGGCAGCTCCCCCTCCAAACCAGGGCCCCTGGCCCGGCAGTTCCCAGGGCCACATGCTCACCTGCCACGCGGCAGGCTCTGGAAGAGGAGCCTCTGGCCAATAGGTGGCGCCAGCACTCAACCGCAGACCAGCCAGGAGCCCAGCGGCCCAGCCAGGGTCCGGACATTCAGCCACAGACCCACCACGGGCACAAGAGTCGGAGCCCAGATCTGAGCCCTGTCTCACTCTCCCCACCACACTCCCGCTCCTCTCAGGGACGTGCCCCCCGAGCCTCCACAGAGCCTCCGCCCACGCCCACCGCCCCAGCCGAGCTCCGGAGGTGCGCCAGAATCATTCTTCACTTCTGCATACAAGTGTGTATGCACACCACACACACACACGTGCACGCACACATGCCTACACGCTCATGTGTGCACACACCACACACATACATGTGCGTGCACACACATGCCTACACTCTCGTGTGTGTACACACCACACGCACAGCACACACACCTACACACACCCCCCACACCTTCATGTATGTACACACCCACGCTCGGCAGTACAGCTCTGCAAAGAAGAAAGCCTTGCACGTGTGTGCGTGTTTGTGTCACTACCTGCATCCTCGTCTGTATCTGGGTCTCTGCTCACTCCTCCCCTGGGAAGCTGGAAGGGTGTGAAAGGCGTCATTAGCTCCAGGGAGACAAGTGCAGGTGAGAGGCTGAACTGGTGTGTGGAGCCGCTTACTTCTGTATCACACGCAACTCTTCTGAGTTTTGAAAAGACCAAAGAAAGCTAAATTTTATCCCATTCAAAATTACATATTCATAGCAAAGCCTATGTATTCATAAAACACACACACACACATATCATTATTGGGCCTTAAATAATAGGAAAAACCCAGAGGTGGCAGAGACAAGATAATGAGTAAATCCCCAGGTTTCTCAAGTCCACTGAACAAGTTCCTATTTTGTCCACATGAGAGCATCCGAACTCTCTTCCCGGACCAGTCACACAGCGCAAGACAGAAATGTCCTGGACAGTCAACTCCAACGAGAATTATTTTCAAGTCCCCTCCATCCTGAAAGATTTTATTTAAAATATAATCTTTAATAATGCTTTTACTGGTAAAGCCTCTATAAAATTTCAAGTTGTAATAAGCTGAAATCTGTGAGAATAAAAAATAGGGATTATAACTTCTGAAATGCCCGTGACTGTGCTCTCAAACACAATACAAGCAAGACCACTGTATTAAACTCATGTCTGAACGTGGACAATTCTCAGGCCCATCTCCAGCTTCCCCCATAAGGAGCCCTGTGTGGCCTGGGGCCAGAGAGAAACTTGGATGATCCTCACATGGACAACACTTCTCCAGGGTCCACCAGCACCCCTCAAAACCGGGCAACTTTGAAATGGGGTGAGTACCCTGGTGAGCCTGTTCCATCTCTGGAAACTCTTATGGGATAATTTAAAACTTTTAAACAAATATATTCATAAGAACATAAATAAATAAATGTATATTATAAATAGTTTAAGGCATAACACTTTAACATAGGAAATGAATAAAGCAATGATTCAGGCACACGGAGATGTAGGTGAGAAAGATACAGAAAAATCAAAGACAGGCAGACAGAAGTGAAACTCCTGGAGGGAATATTCCAGAAATCTTGAGTGGGAGGAAAATAATTCTCTCCAGTATGACACCCAGAAAGGATGGTGACCTGCAGGAGAAAATACATGACTCCAGGCTACGGAAAAATCCTACTTGCAAAAACTTCCATGAAGGTTTTATACTTGGAGGATGTGTACAAAATGCAGCCAGTGGGGAAGTGGGGAAAATATATATGTGTGTCTATAGATACAGGAATATAAGTGTATACATATGGAGAGAGACATAGGTTATACCTATATGTACCTACTTACCTACATCTCTCTCCATATATATACCTCCCTAGGGCTTCCCTCATAGCTCAATCAGTAAAGAATCTGCCTGCAATAAAGGAGACTCAGGTTCGATTCCTGGGTCGGGAAGATCCCCTGGAGAAGGAAATGGCAACCCACTCCAGTGTTATTGCCCGGAGAATCCCACGGACAGAGGAGCCTGGCGGGCTACAGTCCATGGGGTTGCAAGAGTCAGACATGACTTAGCGACTAAAGAGAGAGAGAGAGATCAAACAGAAACTTATGCGCACCAGGACCCAGGAGAAAGGAGAAGTGACCCCACAAGAGACTGACCCAGACTTGCCCGAGTGTCCAGGAGTCTCCGGCAGAGGCCGGATTGGCACTGGCCTGCTGCAGAGCCGGGGGCACTGAGCATAGCAGGGCCCTCATGGGACCTTTTGAGGGAGGTCGCCATTATCTTCATTACCTCCACCATCGTGTGGCCCCAGGTAAATAGCAGGGCAGGAACACAACCCCGCCCTTCACCAGAAAATCAGACTAAAGATTTTCTGAGCATGGCCCCGCCCATCAGAACAAGACCCAGTTTTCCCCTCAGTCAGTCTCTCCCATCAGGAAGCTTCCATAAGCCTCTATCCTTATCTATCAGAGGGCAGACAGAATGAAAACCACAATCACAGAAAACTAATCAAACTGATCACATGGACCACAGCCTTGTCTAATTTCAGTGAAACTATAAGCCATGCCACATAGGGCCACCCAGGACGGGCGGGTCATGGTGGAGAGGTTTGACAAAACGTGGTCCACTGGAAAGGGAATGGCAAACCACCTCAGTATTCTTGCCCTTAGAACCCCATGAACAGCATGAAAAGGCAAAAAGATATGACACTGAAAGAGGAACTCCCCAGGTCAGTTGGTGCCCAATATGCTACCAGAGATCAGTGGAGAAATAACCCCAGAAAGAACGACGAGACGGAGCCAAAGCAAAAACAACACCCAGCAACCCAGCAGTGGATGTGACTGGTGATGGAAGTAAAGTCCAGTGCTGTAAAGAGCAATATCGCACAGGAACCTGAAATGTTAGGTCCGTGAATCAAGGCAAATTGGAAGTGGTCAAACAGGAGATGGCAAGAGTGAATATTGACATTCTAGGAATCAGAGAACTAAAATGGACTGGAATGGGTGAATTTAACTCAGATGACCATTATATCAACTACTGTGGGCAGGAATCCCCTAGAAGAAATGGAGTAGCCATCATGGTCAACAAGAGAGTCCAAAATGCAGTACTTGGATGCAACCTCAAAAACGACAGAATGATCTCTGTTCGTTTCAAGGCAATCCATTTAACATCACAGTAATCTAAGTCTATGCCCCGACCAGTAATGCTGAAGAAGCTAAAGTTGAATGGTTCTATGAAGACCTACAAGACCTTCTAGAACTAACACACAAAAAAGATGTCCTTTTCATTATAGGGGACTGGAATGCAAAAGTAGGAAGTCAAGAAATACCTGGAGTAACAGGCAAATTTGGCCTTGGAATAAGGAATGAAGCAGGGCAAAGGCTAATAGAGTTTTGCCAAGAGAATGCACAGGTCATGGCAAACACCCTCTTCCAACAACACAAGAGAAGACTCTACACGTGGATATCACCAGATAGATGGTCAACACCAAAATCAGATTGATTATATTCTTTGCAGCCGAAGATAGAGAAGCTCTATACAGTCAGCAAGAACAAGAGCGGGAGCTGACTGTGGCTCAGACCATGAATTCCTTATTGCCAGATTCAGACTTAAATTGAAGAAAGTAGGGAAAACCACTAGTACATTCAAGTATGACCTATATCAAATCCCTAATGATTATACAGTGGAAGTGAGAAATAGATTCAAGAAATTAGATCTGATAGACAGAGTGCCTGAAGAACTATGGATGGAGGTTCGGGACATTGTACAGGAGGCAGTGATCAAGACCATCCCCAAGAAAAAGAAATGCAAAAAAGCAAAATGGCTGTCTGAGGAGGCCTTACAAATAGCTGTGAAAAGAAGAGAAGCGAAAGGCAAAGGAGAAAAGGAAAGATATACCCATCTGAATGCTGAGTTCCAAAGAATAGCAAGGAAAGATAAGAAAGCCTTCCTCAACGATCAATGCAAAGAAATAGAGGAAAACAATAGAATGGGAAAGACTAGAGATCTCTTCAAGAAAAGTAGAGGTCAGTTCAGTTCAGTTCAGTCACTCAGTCGTGTCCGACTCTTTGCAACCCCATGAATCGCAGCACGCCAGGCCTCCCTGTCCATCACCAACTCCCAGAGTTCACTGAGACTCACGACCATCGAGTCAGTGATGCCATCAACCATCTCATCCTCTGTCGTCCCCTTCTCCTCCTGCCCCCAATCCCTCCCAGCAGCACAGTCTTTTCCAATGAGTCAACTCTTCGCATGAGGTGGCCAAAGTACTGGAATTTCAGCTTTAGTATCATTCCTTCCAAAGAACACCCTGGACTGATCTCCTTTAGAACCGACTGGTTGGATCTCCTTGCAGTCCAAGGGACTCTCAAGAGTCTTCTCCAACACCACAGTTCAAAAGCATCAATTCTTCTGTGCTCAGCTTTCCTCACAGTCCAACTCTCACATCCATACATGACCACTGGAAAAACCACAGCCTTGACTAGATGGACCTTTGTTGGCAAAGTAATATCTCTGCTTTTGAACATGCTATCTAGGTTGGTCATAACTTTCCTTCCAAGGAGTAAGCGTCTTTTAATTTCATGGCTGCAGTCACCATCTGCAGTGATTTTGGAGCCCAAAAAAATTAAGTCTGACACTGTTTCCACTGTTTCCCCATCTATTTCCCATGAAGTGATGGGACCAGATGCCATGATCTTCGTTTTCTGAATATTGAGCTTTAAGCCAACTTTTTCACTCTCCACTTTCACTTTCATCAAGAGGCTCTTTAGTTCCTCTTCACTTTCTGCCATAAGGGTGGTGTCATCTGCATATCTGAGGTTATTGGTATTTCTCCCAGCAATCTTGATTCCAGCTTGTGCTTCTTCCAGCCCAGCGTTTCTCATGATGTACTCTGCATATAAGTTAAATAAGCAGGGTGACAATATGCAGCCTTGATGTACTCCTTTTCCTATTTGGAAGCAGTCTGTTGTTCCATGTCCGGTTCTAACTTGCTTCCTGACCTGCATATAGGTTTCTCAAGAGGCAAGTCAGGTAGTCTGGTATTCCCATCTCTTTAAGAATTTTCCACAGTTTATTGTGATCCACACAGTCAAAGGCTTTGGCATAGTCAATAAAGCAGAAATAGATGCTTTTCTGGAACTCTCTTGCTTTTTCAATGATCCAGCGGATGTTGGCAATTTGATCTCTGGTTCCTCTGCCTTTTCTAAAACCAGCTTGAATATCTGGAAGTTCACGGTTCACATATTGCTGAAGCCTGGCTTGGAGAATTTTGAGCATTACTTTACTAGCATGTGAGATGAGTGCAATTGTGCAATAGTTTGAGCATTCTTTGGCATTGCCTTTCTTTGGGATTGGAATGAAAACTGACCTTTTCCAGTCCTGTGGCCACTGCTGAGTTTTCCAAATTTGCTGGCATATTGAGTGCAGCACTTTTACAGCATCATCTTTCAGGATTTGAAATAGCTCAACTGGAATTCCATCACCTCCACTAGCTTTGTTCGTAGTGATGCTTTCTAAGGCCCACTTGACTTCACATTCCAGGATGTCTGGCTCTAGGTCAGTGATCACACCATCGTGATTATCTTGGTCGTGAAGATATTTTTTGTACAGTTCTTCTGTGTATCCTTGCCAGCTCTTCTTAATATCTTCTGCTTCTGTAAGGTCCATACCATTTCAGTCCTTTATCGAGCCCATCTTTGCATGAAATGTTCCCTTGGTATCTCGAATTTTCTTGAAGAGATCTCTAGTCTTTCCCATTCTATTGTTTTCCTCTATTTCTTTGCATTGATCACTGAGGAAGGCTTTCTTATCTCTTCTTGCTATTCTTTAGAACTCTGCATTCAGATGCTTATATCTTTCCTTTTCTCCTTTACTTTTCACTTCTCTTTTTTTCACAGCTATTTGTAAGGCCTCCTCAGACAGCCATTTTGCTTTTTTGCATTTCTTTTTCTTAATCCCTGTCTCCTGTACAATGTCACAAACCTCTGTCCATAGTTCATCAGGCACTCTATCTATCAGATCTAGTCCCTTAAATCTATTTCTCATTTCCACTGTATAATCATAAGGGATTTGATTTAGGTCATACCTGAATGGTCTTGAGAAATTTGTATGCAGGTCAGGAAGCAACAGTTAGAACTGGACATGGAACAACAGACTGCTTCCAAATAGGAAAAGGAGTTCGTCAAGGCTGTATATTGTCACCCTGTTTATTTAACTTATATGCAGAGTACATCATGAGAAATGCTGGACTGGAAGAAACACAAACTGGAATCAAGATTGCCGGGAGAAATATCAATAACCTCAGATACGCAGATGACACCACCCTGATGGCAGAAAGTGAAGGGGAACTAAAAAGCCTTTTGATGAAAGTGAAAGTGGAGAGTGAAAAGGTTGGCTTAAAGTTCAACATTCAGAAAACGAAGATCATGGCATCCGGTCCCACCACTTCATGGGAAATAGATGGGAAAACAGTGGAAACAGTGTCAGACTTTATTTTTCTGGGCTCCAAAATCACTGCAGATGGTGACTGCAGCCATGAAATTAAAAGACGCTTACTCCTTGGAAGGAAAGTTATGACCAACTTTCCTTAGATAGATAGCATATTCAAAAGCAGAGACATTACTTTGCCAACAAAGGTTCGTCTAGTCAAGGCTATGGTTTTTCCTGTGGTCATGTATGGATGTGAGAGTTGGACTGTGAGGAAGGCTGAGTGCCGAAGAATTGATGCTTTTGAACTGTGGTGTTGGAGAAGACTCTTGAGAGTCCCTTGGACTGCAAGGAGATCTAACCAGTCCATTGTGAAGGAGATCAGCCCTGGGATTTCTTTGGAAGGAATGATGCTAAAGCTGAAACTCCAGTACTTCAGCCACCTCATGCGAAGAGATGACTCATTGGAAAAGACTGTGATGCTGGGAGGGATTGGGGGCAAGAGGAGAAGGGGACGCCAGAGGATGAGATGGCTGGATGGCATCACTGACTTGATGGACGTGAGTCTCAGTGAACTCCGGGAGTTGGTGATGGACAGGGAGGCCTGGCATGCTGCGATTCATGGGGTTGCAAAGAGTCGGACATGACTGAGTGACTGATCTGATCTGATCTGATCTGAATGGTCATGGTCTAGTGGTTTTTCCTACTTTCTTCAATTTAAGTCTGAATTTTGCAATAAGGAGTTCATGATCTGAGCTACAGTCAGCTCCTGGTCTTGTTTTTGTTGACTGTATAGAGCTTCTCCATCTTTGGCTGCAAAGAATATAATCAATCTGATTTCAGTGTTGACCATCTGATGATGTCCATGTGTAGAGTCTTCTCTTGTGTTGTTGGAAGAGGGTGTTTGCTATGACAAGTGCATTTTCTTTGCAAAACTCTATTAGTCTTTGCCCTGCTTCATTCCATATTCCAAGGCCAAATTTGCCTGTTACTCCAGGTATTTCTTGACTTCCTACTTTTGCATTCCAGTCCCCTATAATGAAAAGGACATCTTTGTGGGGTATTAGTTCTAAAAGGTCGTGTAGGTCTTCATAGAACCGTTCAACTTCAGCTTCTTCAGCGTTACTGAAGCTGAATATTCAGCGTTACTGAATATTTCATGCAAAGATGGGCTCAATAAAGGACAGAAATGGTATGGACCTAACAGAAGCAGAAGATATTAAGAAGAGCTGGCAAGAATACACAGAAGAACTGTACAAAAAATGACCCAGATAATCACAATGGTGTGATCACCGACCCAAAACCAGACATCCTGGAACGCAAAGTCAAGTGGGCCTTAGAAAGCATCACTACGAACAAAGCTAGTGGAGGTGATGGAATTCCAGTTGAGCTATTTCAAATCCTGAAAGATGATGCTATAAAAGTGCTTCACTCAATATGCCAGCAAATTTGGAAAACTCAGCAGTGGCCACAGGACTGGAAAAGGTCAGTTTTCATTCCAATCCCAAAGAAAGGCAATGCCAAAGAATGCTCAAACTATCGCACAATTGTACTTATCTCACACGCTAGCAAAGTAATACTCAAAATTCTCCAAGCCAGGCTTCAACAGTACTTGAATCATGAACTTCCAGATGTTCAAGCTGGATTTAGAAAAGGCAGAGGAACCAGAAATCAAATTGCCAACATCCATTGGATCATCAAAAAAGCAAGAGAGTTCCAGAAAAACATCTGCTTTATTGACTATGCCAAAGCCTTTGACTGTGTGGATCATGACAAACTGTGGAAAATTCTTAAAGAAATGGGAATACCAGACCACCTGACCTGCCTCTTGAGAAACCTGAATGCAGGTCAGGAAGCAACAGTTAGAACTGGACATGGAACAACAGACTGGTTCCAAATCAAGAAAGGAGTATGTCAAGGCTGTATACTGTCACCCTGCTTATTTAACTTATATGCAGAGTACACCATGAGAAACGCTGGGATGGATGAAGCACAAGCTAGAATCAAGATTGCCGGGAGAAATATCAATAACCTCAGATATGCAGATGACACCACCCTTATGGCAGAAAGTGAAGAAGAGCTAAAGAGCCTCTTGATGAAAGTGAAAGAGGAGAGTCAAAAAGGTGGCTTAAAACTCAACATTCAGAAAACTAAGATCATGGCATCTGGTCCCATTACTTCAAGGTGAATAGATGGGGAAACAGTGGGAGGCTTTATTTTTGGGGGCTCCAAAATCACTGTAGACAGTCACTGCAGCCATGAAATTAAAAGACACTTGCTCCTTGGAAGAAAAGTTATGACCAACCTAGACAGCATATTAAAAAGCAGAGACATTGCTTTGCCAAGAAAGCTCCATCTAGTCAAAGCTATGGTTTTCCCAGTAGTCATGTATGGATGTGAGAGTTGGACCATAAAGAAAGCTGAACGCCGAAGAATTGATGCTTTTGAAATGTGGTGTTGGAGAAGACTCTTGAGAGTCCCTTGGACTGCAAGGAGATCCAACCAGTCAATCCTAAAAGAAATCAGTCTTGAATATTCATTGGAAGGACTGATGCTGAAGCTGAAACTCCAATACTTTGGCCACCTGATGCGAAGAACTGACTCATCTGAAAAGACCCTAATGCTGGGAAAGATTGAAGATGGAAGAAGGGGACAACAGAGGATGAGATGGTTGGATGGCATCACCGACTCAACAGACATGAATTTGGGTAAACTCTGGGAGTTGGTGATGGACAGGGAGGCCTGGCGTGCTGCAGTCCATGGGGTCAAAGAGTTGGACATGACTGAGCGACTGAACTGAACTTTCTTCATATTTCATATACATATAGGTATTTGGTATATATGTCAATATATAGAGAGGAATAGGTATATATATATTACCTATATATAGGTATATAGACAACTTTATATATATATACATGTATATATGTATATGTACATGTAGAGAGAGAGAGAGAAAGCTATCTATGTATACATCTGTGTCTATGAGAAGGACATGGCAACCCACACCAGTATTCTTGCCTGAAAAATCCCATGGACAGAGGAGCCTGGTAGGCTACAGTCCATGGGGTCACAAAGAGTTGGACACGACTCAGCGACTTCACTTTCTTTCTATATATCTATATGGGCTTCCCAGGCGGCGCTAGTGGTAAAGAACCCACCTGCCAACGCAGGAGATATAACAGACAAGGGTTCGATCCCTGGGTTGGGAAGATCCCCTGGAGGAGGGAATGGCGACCCACTCCAGTATTCTTGCCTGGAGAATCCCATGGACAGAGGAGCCTGGTGGGCTACAGTCCATGGACTCGCAGAGTCAGACAGGGCTGAAGCAAGTTGGCATGCATGCATGCGTATATCCACCCACATCTAACTAAAAATAGCCACCTCTGCTGACGTTAAATACGTATATACTTCATCTTGGTTTTTTGATCAACAGAGGATGGGAAGCAGCATTTATCAGGCGTCCACTGATCCACCCAGGAGCAATGCAAAAGGAGACAGAATCAGCAGTCTACAACGGTGAGCTTAGTTTTCACCTTCTAGAAACAAAGACGAGAGCTGGCTTGTCATGATTCTGTTCTACATCCTCCACAGTGAAGACAGACTGCAGCCTGGAGTCAGGACTGAGTGTTCTGGTAGCCTGACCACTCAGAGCCCTGAGGCTGTAGCGGACTCGTGGGGATGCTCACCCCCTTTCAGCATCCTGAAGGACTCGTCTGACGCAGCCCCAGGGGCTCCCAG
The DNA here is from genome assembly GCF_055505025.1 of Bos grunniens. Lineage (NCBI taxonomy): Eukaryota > Metazoa > Chordata > Mammalia > Artiodactyla > Bovidae > Bos > Bos grunniens. The sequence continues at coordinate 91,974,923 of NC_141176.1, read as the reverse complement.
AAGCACCCAGCCCTGGTGAGTGATGCAGCAGGGTGCTCCAGGTAAAGCCGTTTATTCAAACAAGTGCTTGGTTTTTCCCAGGATGCTGAGGCTGCTCTTGATTTGAAGCTACGCTGACATCCCCTCCAGCTGGGGTCTGAGTTGACTGGAAGATGCTCACAGCAGCTCCACTGAAGATTTTAAGATCAGGATTTGCTAGACTCCAAGGTCTGAAAAAATGCCATGTGGTGCTTCAGGGCCCTCTCATCTAAATTAGATCACCCCAGAACAGCTGTGCCCCTCAGATGGCAGGCTTGGGAGGAGCGCGTGGTCACAGGGTACCAGCCTGTGATGTGCACACTTCCCCAGAGCGGGTGTGCTCTGAGATCTCAACACACCAGCTTCGTGAGCTTGGGGCAGAGATTTCTGTAGCTACTTTATGGAAGAGGACACCGAGACCAGGAGTGTGAACTGTGACAGGTGTCAGAGGCAGTGTTATGGTCCTAAGCTGGGGGCCTCTGGTAGTTAAAGGTAGTTAAAAAGGTAGTTAAAAAACACATAAAATCTGCCATCTTTACCATTTCTAAGTGTACAGTGCAGAAGTGTTAACTATGTTTACCTTGGTGAGCAAGAGACCTCTAAAACTTTTCCATTCTGCAAAACTGAAATTTCACACTCAATGCTCTCTGCTTGGGCTTCCCAGGTGGCTTAGGGGTAAAGAATCCGCCTGCCAAGCAGCAGACACAGGTTCCATCCCTGGGTCAAGAAGTTCCCCGGAGAAGAAAATGGCAACCCACTCTAGTGTTCTTGCCTGGGAAATCCTGTGGACAGAGGAGCCTGATGGGCTGCAGTTCATGGAGTCCAAAGAGCTGGGCATGATTGAGCGACCAAACAATGACAATTCCATTTACCCCTCCCCCAGCTCCTGGGACCCACCCCCTTCTACCTCCTGTCTCTATGAGTCTGACTACTCTAAGTACTTGATATAAGTGAAATCAGACAGCGTTTGTCCTTCTGTGACAGCTTATTTCACTCAGCGTCCTGTTCCCAAGGTTCATCCACATGCAGCAGCTGTCAGACTCTCCTTCGTTTTGATGGCTGGATAACATCCCATTGTGAGTTTGTAACAATGGAAGGAAATGTTTTTCCATTCGTCCCTCGGTGGACACTGGGGTTATTTCCATATGTCAGCCGCTGTGGATCAGTGCACGGACAGAGCAACGCAGGCACCTCTGTAATCTCAGTCCTGTGCTTGCACATCCGGAAGTGGGGTGACTGTATCATACAGTAACCCTATTTTCAATTTTTTGAGGACCCCCCCATTCTGTTTTCTATCGTAAATGGCTATAGAAATGGCTGCGCCGTTTACATTCCCACCAACAGCGCCCAAGGGTTCCCTTTCTGCACATTCTTGCCGACACTTGATATTCTGGTCACTTACCAGAGGCCTTCCTAATGCGTGTGAGGGTTGTTGATGTCTCCTGAGCAGGTCCACTTGGAGATTCAAAGACGGCCTCAGTTTAAGGTGTGAAAACCTGCAGCTCATGTTCTTGGATGATATCAGGAAGTTGTTAGTAACTTTCTCAAGTACAATCATGTTTCTGTGGTCGTGGGGAAACATGGCCTTATTAGGTGACACAGCCTGTGGCTCTCAGAGGTGAGGCCTCAGAACGCCCACAAGTTGCTATCGAATTGTTCAGAAAGTCAGGTACAGACAGACAGAGATGATAGAGAGGATAAATGACAGACAGTAGATACAGGTAGCTGATAGTGATCGATACAGAAAGGGGATAGATAGATGATAGATGGATGACAGACAAATGACAGACGATTGATAACGACAGATGACAGATACGGACGGATACAGACAGACGACAGAGATGCTCAGAAAGACACGTGCTTACACACATATGACAGGAGAGAGAAACGCACAGAGAGAAAACGGCTGTGCCCACGGCCACTGCTGAGTCTAGGAGAAGCATGTCCCAGTGTCGGTTGTCCATTGTCGGAAGTTCCCAAAGGGCCCGGGAGAAAGCGAGCTGAGGGCGGCATCGCCGCCGGTCCTGCCCGCCTGCCGCCGGTGCCAGGCGTGCCCCGGCTGTCCCGCCCTGCCCGCTGCCGCTGGGCCTGCGGGCCTGAGAGGCGGCGGGCTCAGGGACACGGCCGCTGCCCCCAGACCTCGCGACCTTTCCCCGGGCTCTCGGGGGCGCGGCCCCCCTGGAGGGGGCACCTCTGCCTCGGTTCCCAGAAGCACCTTCCGCCTCCCGACGCCTCTTCCCGTGAGGACGCGAGCCGCCCGCCATCAAGGCCCGCGGGGGCCGGCGCAGCGGAAGGCCCGGCTTCTCACAGGGAGCCTTCGGCCTTCCGAGGCGCCCACCCTCGCCTCACCTGCGGTCAAAAGCGTCTGCACGCTCCCGTCTCAAAAAGCAAGAAAGCCTCTCTAGACTTCCGCTGTGCCTTCACGCGCGCTCCCCGTGTGCCCTCACGCGTGCATCCCCCGTGTGCCCTCCCGCGCGTGCTCCCCGTGTGCCCTCAGGCGCGCGTTCCCTCTGTGTCCTCACTCGAGTTCCCCGTGTGCCCTCAGGCGCGCGTCCTAAGCAGGGCGGCGACTGCGCCCCAGTCCCCTCACGCGCTGGTCTGGGCGGCGGCCTGAGCGCCTGACGCGGCGGACGGGCCCGCGGCCCGTCGCTAGAGGGCGCGTCCCTCACGGGTTCTCCGCGCGCCGGCCCGCCTCCGCCCGCGCCGGTTTCCGGCGGCTCCTCAGGAAATCTGGCTGAAAAGAGCGGGGCGTTCTGTCTGACGCCTTGGGCCGTCTCCAGCCGAGCCCAGTCGGGAGAGCCCAGCCTACGGCTGCAGGAGCCGCCCTCCCCAGGCCACTCTGAGCGCCCCCTGCCCGGGGCCGAGGACGCAGATCCCAAGGCCAATTCCACAGCGACGGGAGCAGCCAGGGGCCGGAAACCAGCTTCCACCCCTAACACAGGGCTGACGGCACCGGCCAACCCCCCATCCGTCAGTAACGCTGCTCCTCTCTGCCTCTGTGTCTGTCTGTCTCTGTGTCTCTCTGTCTCTGTCTCTCCATGTCTCTGTCTCTTTCTCTCTGTCACTGTGTCTGTCTCTCTCTCTCTCCCATCTCTTTGTCTCTCTCTGTGTCTCTTTGCTTCTGTATCTCTCTGTCTCTGTCTCTTTCACATCTCTGTCTCTGTCTGTCTGTCTCTCATGTCTCTGTCTCTTTGTCTCTGTCTCTCTGCCTGTGTATCTCTCTGTCTCTCGTGTCTCTTTCTGTCTCTTTGTCTCTCTCTGTCTCTGTCTCTCTCATGTCTCTCTCTGTCTCTCTCTTTGTCTCTGTCTCTCTCTCACACACACACCATCTCCTTTCTCTTTAAACATCTGTGAGTTATTTCACCCAAGAACGCAGGCAGAAACCAGAGAGCGCAGGGTGCTTCACTTTGTACTGTTCCCTGTCACTTTTGCCCACTGCTTGTATGAACGCCAAGTGTTTTTTTCCCAAGAGAATTCACCGAGTTTGGACATCCTACTTGTTGTGGCCTGTTTGTGGCCATGACAAGTAAATCTGGGTTACAAGCCTGCATGGTTTTTACAGTTGGTCATTTAAAATGTCCTTGTAATGCTCAAAATTCTCCAAGCCAGGCTTCAGCAATACGTGAACCGTGAACTTCCTGATGTTCAAGCTGGTTTTAGAAAAGGCAGAGGAACCAGAGATCAAATTGCCAACATCTGCTGGATCATAGAAAAAGCAAGAGAGTTCCAGAAAAACATCTATTTCTGCTTTATTGACTATGCCAAAGCCTTTGACTGTGTGGATCACAATAAACTGTGGAAAATTCTGAAAGAGATGGGAATACCAGACCACCTGATCTGCCTCTTGAGAAATTTGTACGCAGGTCAGGAAGCAACAGTTAGAACTGGTCATGGAACAACAGACTGGTTCCAAATAGGAAAAGGAGTTCGTCAAGGCTGTATATTGTCACCCTGTTTATTTAACTTATATGCAGAATACATCATGAGAAACGCTGGACTGGAAGAAACACAAACTGGAATCAAGATTGCCGGGAGAAATATCAATAACCTCAGATATGCAGATGACACCACCCTGATGGCAGAAAGTGAAGGGGAACTCAAAAGCCTCTTGATGAAAGTGAAAGTGGAGAGTGAAAAGGTTGGCTTAAAGCTCAACATTCAGAAAACGAAGATCATGGCATCCGGTCCCACCACTTCATGGGAAATAGATGGGAAAACAGTGGAAACAGTGTCAGACTTTATTTTTCTGGGCTCCAAAATCACTGCAGATGGTGACTGCAGCCATGAAATTAAAAGACGCTTCCTCCTTGGAAGGAAAGTTATGACCAACCTAGATAGCATATTCAAAAGCAGAGACATTACTTTGCCAACAAAGGTCCGTCTAGTCAAGGCTATGGTTTTTCCTGTGGTCATGTATGGATGTGAGAGTTGGACTGTGAGGAAGGCTGAGTGTCGAAGAATTGATGCTTTTGAACTGTGGTGTTGGAGAAGACTCTTGAGAGTCCCTTGGACTGCTAGGAGATCCAACCGTCCATTGTGAAGGAGATCAGCCCTGGGATTTCTTTGGAAGGAATGATGCTAAAGCTGAAACTCCAGTACTCTGGCCACCTCATGCGAAGAGTTGACTCATTGGAAAAGACTGTGATGCTGGGAGGGATTGTGGGCAAGAGGAGAAGGGGATGACAGAGGATGAGATGGCTGGATGGCATCACTGACTCGATGGACGTGAGTCTCAGTGAACTCCAGGAGTTGGTGATGGACAGGGAGGCCTGGCGTGCTGCGATTCATGGGGTCGCAAAGAGTTGGACACGACTGAGCGACTGATCTGATCTGATAAATAATATGAACCCCAGAAAGTAATGTTCGCCTCTGTTAACATCTTTGCGAGTGCGTGGCCGGCTGGCCTGTGGATTACAGGGAGTCTTCAGAGGCTGCGGTGGTCCCGCCCCCTCACCCTGCCCCGCCTGGAATCCTCTGTGATCCGCCAACTGGCCCCGCCCCCAAGGCTCACTTGGGAGCGTGAGAAAGGGGCCCGAGCTTAGATCAAGGCTGGTCACTCAGCTCTATCCTCAGAAAAAAAGTGCCAACCACCTGCGCCGACAGGTGCCGACCGACATCGGACCTCCTCCCGAAGGGCGCCCCCTGCAGACCACCCCCATATTCCTCTGCCGCTCAGCGAGGGGAGAGCCCAGGCCACGCAGACCCCTGAGCCGGCAATGCAGGCAAACCGCCTCTACTGATCCCCCATCCGCTGGCCCCTGGGACCTTCCCAGGCAAACCTGCGCCCAGGGGGTCATGGCAGCCTGTGCTGGGGTCTGGGGGCAGCTCTGCCAGGGCTGTGTCCACAGCGAGTCAGAACCAGGAGGACGGGGACTCAGGAAGCCTTCTTTCCTAACTCCGAGCCCTGAGAGTGTGATTCCACAGAGCCCTGAGAGTGTGATTCCACAGATACGCAAAGTCAAGAGTCAAACCCAGGAACCACAGTATCCCCAGTAGCTGTGGTTCAGCAACGCCTTGCCCTGCACTAAGTCTGAACACTTACATGTGCAAAGCCAGGTCCAGACCAGACTACAAACACCCGGCCCTGCACTAAGTCCAGACACTTACACGCACAAAGGCTGATCCCAGCTTGCTCAGCAAGGTCGCCCTCATCTGCTCCCAAGTCACCGAGAAGGTGCCAGCTGCCGACCTGAGTGTGGAGGCGGGGGCTGGGCCTCCATTCGTGGCTCCCATGTGACTCTGGGCCAGACCACGTGCTCCCGGCCGGCTTCCCCAGGAGGATGAAGCCAGACCCGAGGGAAACCCACCGTCCAGGGAGGAGCCACAGCTGAGACAGGCCCAAGAAGACTCAGCTGCCCACCCCACCGATCAGGGTCCATCCTCAAGGGGGCCTCTGGGCCCCAAGTCCTCCCCCACTGCTGACGAGATGTGGTCTCGTCATTGATTCAACACGTGTGTGCCGAGCACCTGTTGTGGTACTCTAATGGGGAAGGCCCCAGTCCCCCTCTCCTGGAGGTTGTGGTCCTGGGAACAGCAGGCCTTTTACTGAGAACCTCCAAAGATACGGTGTGTGGGGAAACCCAAGAATACATGTCTGTGAATATTAGATTAAGAACGGCAGATTTGGGGTTGATGCATACACACTGCTGTGTATTAAACAGGTATCCAACGAGGACCTACTGTGCCACACAGGGAGCTCTCCTCAATACTCCGTAGTAACCCAAAGGGGAAAAGAATTTGAAAAAGAATAGATACATTATTACATATAATTGAATCACTTTGTGGTACACCTGAAACGAACTTAACATTGTTTATCAACTCTGCTCCAATATAAATTAAAAATTAAACGCAAGAATGGTAAGTCACTACAGAATTCAGAAAATTCCCTATAAAAGAACAGCATTCTGTAAAGTAGGTAAATAACAAGGACCTACTGTATAGCACAGGGAACTATACTCATTATCACGTAATAACCTATAAGGGAAAGTAATCTGAAAAGAAAGCCTATATGTGTGTGTATAACTGAGTCACCTTGCTGTTCACTTGAAACGAAACAGCCTTGTAAATTAACTGTACTTCAACTTAAAAAAAAGTAACAGAACAGCCTTCTGCCTAAGCAGTACTTTCTGCAGGGGAATTTTATGTGGTCAAGATGGAGTGGTGATTTAAGGCTCTATTTAGGAACCATTACACCGAGAGATAACCGTGTAATTAACATCAGAGTCCATTAATATTGGCGGCACTGGTGACTGCACTCAGGTAAGCTGTCATCTTCATTGCGTGTAAATGACCCCAAAGAGGCTCATCCAGGTTGTGTAAATGTCACTTCAAAGAAAATAATTGGGGGAAGTCTAACACCTATTTTTGTGGCATTATCATCTCATCTTGTCATCTTTCACAGCAGAGTTTCGAGTTCCCTGGGAGCACATGTGAGCATGGGTTAGCTGCACACATCGGCGGAGATTGTTCCCGGTTCTGACTCTGATTTCTGGTCCCTTCTGCTCAGAGGTGTGCTTCTTGGCAGATGGGAGCAGCTCCCAGTTTCCTGGGAAGGTCTCAGCTGTGTTTTCTGGGAGGAGAAAGGAGAGAACTCTTTCTTCCCCCTGAAACCAGGCTCACTGCAGGTAGACAGCAAGTGAGCTGGACACCAGCTAAAGTTCAGTCTGCTTATGCTTCTCTCATGGGCTTGGGGGCCATTCCACTTGGTTCCTTAGCTTATAAAAGCCATCTCGAATGTTGAAGTCACCCACAGTCAGACCGCTGCCCCTCAGCCTGATCTAACGGGGTGAGAGAAGATGAAGGCACCTGGGAGCCCACGTGGGGACCCACCCGAAGGAGTCCCGCTCCTGGGTGTTGTCCACAGCACAACCAGTTTCCAGGAGAGGACAGCTCCCTCCCGGGAAATCCCCCACCACCCTGCTGGAGCTCCGTCTGCACACACTGGGGATTCGTGCAGGTCACCTCATCCAGACTGGTCACGACTGGACGACCTCCCAGCACAGGTCTCACAAACAGACCCACGTGTGCCTGTACATTTTGCGTCCTGTCTCGCCCTGTTCAGAGGAGTCAAATGTGACACTGCTTCCTGCAAGTGGGTCCAAGGACGATCCTTTTCCTCCAGAACCCCCTCCAAGATGCAGCTCACTGGGCAGGCTCTCAGCACCTCCAGTATCACCTGCAGAGGAGGGGACTCTGGACATGATGAAATGAATACGTCCTTCAAAAGTGACCTGGCCTGGAGATCACAGACACAGTGACAGGGATGGAGAGAAAGAGGGGGACAGAAAAGAGTAGGGGCTACATGGAGGCAAGTCCGGGGCTGCCGTGGGGGGCAGGGGGGCAGGGGGCGGGCAGACAAAGAGCAGAGTCACCACGGACAACAGAGCAAAGAGGCCAGTCCATGCAGGTGGTCCCGGCCGTCATTCTCGCATCAACAGCCCTCACAGGGACCTCGAGTGAGTCTCCATAAATACTTCATGGGCTAAGATTACCTCCCTGTGGACTCCCACAAAGGTGACCACACCTTTAAAACCTTACGTGGGTACATTTCACTCGGACAGGAGTTTCAGTATTTAACTACCTGTCTGTCTGACAAGCACGCCTTGTTCCAAATAACGCGGAAGTGTTTGAATGTTTCAGCATCGTGGGCTCTTCCCAGACCCAAATGTCTTTACAAGACCCTGCCCCACCATCAGCCACACAGGGGACATGTCAAGCTGATGATGTAGCTAGCTGTATGCCATCTGAGTCTTTATTACCGGTGGAGAAGAAGACGGAAGGCAAAGTAACATTTCCTAAGCGCAGGCTCCGCTGGGCACTGGGCTAGATGAGAGGCGCACACAGTCTCGCCAAGGTTCTGTCTACAGGCATTTCTCTACGCATGGCTGGGGGTGTTTTTGGAGAGGACATGGTTTGTTTTTTACTGAAGTTTATCACTGACGTACAGGGATCTGCATGTACATATTTAAAGTGACAACGTGATGAGCTTTCACATGAATGCACACCCGTGAAGCCGTTGCTGCCATGAACACAGCGCACGCGTCATCGCCCAGAACATCCTCAGGCTCCTTTGTTAGCCTTCCCCCACCCCGCCGCAATGTCTGCGTTCACTTTCTGTGTCTACATCACCGTAGACTCGCTCACGATTTTCAGCACCTTATCGGAATGAAATCATAAAGGACGGACCTTCCATCCAGCCTTTTGACGCAGCGTGACGACTTGGCGATCCCTCCAGGCGTGGTGCGCCAGGAGCTCGTCCCTGTCCCTTGCTGAGCAGTGTCATGTGGGCGGGCTTAGCCAGCCGCCCTCCGAGGGGCATTTGTGTTGCTCCCACTTTGGGGATCATTACAAATGCGGCAAACATTCGTATCCAAGGCTTTGGTCATATGATTTCTTAATTTGGAGTAGATACCGAGACGTGGGATTGACCCGACCACATGGTAGGAACACACGCAACCTTTTGAGAAACGACCCGTTTTCCATTTGCGCATCTTTAAGAATTCTTTCTGTGTCCTGGAGTCACGTTCTTTATCATATGTGTGTTTTTCTACCAGGTTGTAGAAAGGTTGACCTTTCACTGCCTGAAAGGAAATTCTGAAAAACAGAACCTCTAACAGTGAAGCCAAATTATCAGTTCTTTCATTCACATTTGTGTTTTGATGATGTATATAAAGAAATCTTTGCTTAATCCAGAGTCGTGAAGGTTTTATCTTATGTCTTCTTCTTGAAGTTTTATAATTTTATATTTTACACTTAGGTGTGTACCTATTTTGAGTTCATCTTTGTGATATGAGGTATGGATTGAATTCCCTTCTGGCATATGGATACCCAGATTTTTTCTAGCACCATTTAAAAATAACTATCCTTTCTGCACTGAATTGCCTTTGTACCTTAGTTGAAAATCAATTATCTGTATATGTGTGTGCCTATTTCTGCACTCTCTATTCTGTTCAGTTACCCGGACAGCAAAACCACACAACTTTGATCAGTGTAACTTTATAATTAGTCTTGAAACCAAGGCGTGTTAGGCCTGCAATTTGTTTCTCTTTTCAGTTTTTTGGTGTCTTCTAGGATCTTCACACTCCCATAAACACAGATTCATGGAAATCATCTTGTCAATTATTACCAAAAAATCCTGTTCAAATTTTGATTGGTATCATATTGAATCCTCAGATCAATTTGGGGAAAACTGACATTTTAGGAATATTGAATCTTCTGACTCACAAACATGGCATATCTTTCATATTATTTAGGCCTTGTTTAATTCCTCTCATCTATATTTTATAATTTTCAGTTGTCAGTTTATCCCTAAGTATTTCATACTATTTTATGCTATTGTAAATAGTATTTTTTGTTTCAGTTTCTGTGCTCAAAGAAATTCAATATATCTTTGCATATTGATGTGGTATCCTATTAGCCTGCTACACTCACTGACTGGTTCTAACAGCTGTTTTTATAGATCCCATTGGAATCTCAATGAAAGCCAGACTGAAAGGAGCATATACTGACTGTATTATTCCACTTACATAAAACGCTAGAAAATATAAACTAATCCATAGCCACAGAGCCCTGGTGGGGGCAGGGAGTGGGAGGAGTGTTACGAAGGGGAGCCAGAAAACTTTGGGGAGCCATGAATGCATTCGTTCTATTCTTCGTGGTGAAGGTTTCCCATTTATATATCTGTCAATCCTTATCAAAGACTGCAATTTATACATGTACACTTTATTTTTTATGAATCAAGCCTCAAAAGAAGTTGCTTTTAAAAAATCCTTTGATAAGTTGGAACTAAATTTCCCAGTGATCCAAACACATGGAGTTACAGGGAGAGAACAGAGGGGTTGGGAGGGAAGCGAGGCCCCGAGACCATGGCCTTCTCACAGGGTCAGAGAGGAGAGGAGGGGCCATGAGTACTGTTCAACCCTGAGCAGCTGCTGGTGGGAAACCTGGGCTGGGGGTGGGGTGAGAAGGTGATCACAGGAGATGGGGTCAACAACGGACGGGGGTGGGTGAGGAGGTGATCAGAGGAGATGGGGTCAACGACAGGAGGGGGTGGGTGAGGAGGTGATCAGAGGAGATGGGGTCAACGACGGGAGGGGGTGGGTGAGGAGGTGATCACAGGAGATGGGGTCAACGACAGGAGGGGGTGGGTGAGGAAGTGATCACAGGAGATGGGGTCAACGATGGGCAGAGGCTGTCTTCTCGACCTTCCTCTCCTGCCTTGAAGTGATTCAGGTCATGACACAGCAGGCATGTCTGAGAAATTCACAGACAATTCACATAATGACAGCTGGCAGCTCAAGACCATGATTCAGAATCATCTCACTACAAAAGGATGCTATCCCAAAGTTCAGGAGCTCTAGTTCATTAGGAACAAACATAAAATACGGATGTTAGGTTTAGAAATCCACTCCGTAAGTTCAGCCTGGGTGTCAACGTCTTACTTGGCGGTAGTTCTCATCGAATAGGCCTCGTCGGGCTTGCCGACCATCAGTAGAGACTAGGGGAGTTACAGGAAGCCGCGGGCTAAGCTGAGAGAAGCACGGGCTCTGAACCTCAGCTCACACAGCCCTCTATGCTCTCCCACGTCTGGAGCCAGACGCCTGGCCAGGCCCCAGATTTCAGGAGAAACGTGGGTAAGAGGGAGACATCTCAAGGTGGGTCACCGTGGAAACCATCCGGTGTGTTGTATGAACAAGAGTTAAAGGCAATACGCTTCACCTGGAAAGAGGGGGCTTCTTCACATCCATGTGCTCCTGCGTATGAGACCAGAACTGGACCTGAGAAATCAGACCAACAGAACAGCCAGCGAATGGAGGCGGAGAAGGCAAGAGGTCCGGAGACCACAGGGACGCGCCTTGCCATCAGAGCCTCCAGACCCCTCCTCGCTGGAGGAGGACCGCCCTGGCGGAGAGTGTTTCTGCTCTGAGAGACCACGACGTACGGAGCTCAGAGGGAAGGACCATGGGATGCTTTCAAGGGATGCTCACTCAGGCCGCAGTCTCAGGGCCCATCTCGACAGAACCCCTGCAGCCTCTGCTCACAGACAGCTCCTGCCCGCCATCAGCCTTCCCACGACTGCAAGCGCACTCCACCAGAGGGATACAGAGTTCTCGAAGGACACCACCCCCCATGCCTCCCCAGAGAGACTCGGCCGAAGCCAGGTCTGCAGACATAGGCACCAACGTGCGCTTCAAACCACGGGCCTGGCCATGTCCGGCAGGCTCTCACCCCCCAACCAGGGTCCTCCCTGACTCACAGCATCTCAAAAAAGAGGTGCTTGGTGACACCCTGGCAGCCCGTCCAGTTCCCTGATGGCTCAGATGGTAAAGAATCTGCCTGCAATGCAGGAGACCCAGGTTCGATTCCTGGGTCGGGAAGATGCCCTGGAGAAGGGAATGGCTGCCCTCTCCAGTATTCTTGCCTGGAAAATCCCATGGACAGAGGAGCCTGGCGGGTTACAGTCCATGCGGCTGCAAAGAGTTGGCACTGCTGAGACTAACACGTGGCAGGAGAAGAGATGCTGCTTCTTGCAGACTCTGTTCTAGAACGTTCCCTGGGAATCCAGTCCCATGGTCTTCAGAGTCAGAACCCAGCCGTTGTCGGCTTTGGGATGCCAGGTATCGGCCTTTGGAGAAACCACTGCACGTTTTCAAGATTAAACAAGGACAAACAGATTGGCAAGCAGCTCTGGGGCCGTTGAATGCAGAGACAAAAAACGTTCTGGAACCGATGCCCAGAAAGAACAAAGCCTGAGTGTGGGATGTGGGTTTTTCCGCCAGAAAATATGGGGTCCAAGCGGCCTCTGGATGCGTTGCTGGGTATCTGCTGGCAGAGCCTTTGTTGTTTCCCGTACAACAGTGGGAAGCGTCCTCTCTGTTTGCACACAGGTTAGTTAGTGTCTGGGATGGAAGCAGAATGCACAAAAGAAGTCCTCTGCCGTTTCGAGACAAATGCCTCAGACATGATGAGATGCAGAGAGAAACCTAATTAGTTCTTCTGGGCCCTGGAGAGCCAGCCTCTCTCTCAGATCCAGTTCCCAGGTTAGCCCAGAAGGAGGCGCGCGGAGCAGACCCACACACGCCAAAAGGGGCCCCCAAGGAGCAGCCTGCCGCCGCTGGGCCGGCCAGACCCCTGACCCGCTGCCAGGTGGCCACACCGCAGGCCGGCTGCCCCCCGCCTTGCGCTGCGCTCCCAGATTTCCCGGGGCCTGCCCCAGCAGAACTGATGATGGGCCGTTGCGGGAGGCTTCGTGCCCGACGCCGGACGCGGTGTGTGTGGGAGCGGGGGTGTGTGCGTGTGTTTGTGTGTGTGTGTGCGCCTGTGTGTCTGTGCATGTTTGTGTCTGACAGCATCTGTGCATGTATGTGTTTTGTGTGTGCCTGAGTGTGTATTTGTATATGTGTATATATGCATCAGTGTGTTTGTGTGTATGTGTCTGTGTCTGAAAGTTTCTGTGTGTGGAGTCTGTATTTGCACATGTGTGTGTGTGCACGCACTGGACAGGCACACAGAGGCACAGACCCCCCTTTTCCTCCTCTGGCCTGGAGTCCAGACTCAGGCTGCAGCCTGTGGGCCTGCTCCCTGCAGGGTGGAACCAAGCCCTCCAGCCTCAGGACCAGGCTTTCCCAGTGCCTGCACTGCTGACATCAGGACCAGGTGGGCCTTGGCTGGGCCTGTCCTGTGCATCCCAGCAGCAGCCCTGGCCTCTGTATGCCGGGTGCCAATACCATCCCTGATGTGACCACCCCAAGTGACCCCAGATCCTGCCGTGTCCCTGGGGCAGAGCTGCCCTGAGGACCACTTCCTAGACCTGCCACGCGGTGGGTGAGAAGAGACGAGGAAGAGAAAACCAGGCTGAGGACAAGAATACCCCTCGCACCCGGAGGTGGAGGAAACAGAGAAGCCACGCCCCCTGCTGGTCCCTGTGCCTCCCTGCGGTCCCTCCTGGGTCCCCACGTTGTTGTCTAAGAGCCAGAGGAGAGCAGGGAGGCATCCTTGAGCTTCACAGGAGATGCGCCTGGGGCCCCCCGGAGCATGGATCCAGCAAAGGAAGACCCATGGATCCCCAGATATTTGAGGAGATCCAGCCACACGGAGATAAAGTGCCAGACAAGCGCAAAGGACAGCAAGTGATAGCAGACACAGCTAACTCAGAAAAAAATAAAAGGGCTTTAAAAGTTTCTATTTTCAAAAAGAATGTGCTTGTTCTAAGAAAAAACAGTTTCTATTTTCAAAATGATTGAGTACAACACTGAGCCCAGGGGTGGGGAGACGGAAGTGGATGCTATTAGGAAAGCACTGAACAGGAGGAAAGAGCCTCTGAAGGTGGAAGCGAAAGCAAAAATTAGAAGCAAAAACTTAACACGGAACATTAAGAAGGTAAGCTTTGGAATTCTTCTAGAAATAGAACAGTAAGAAAAAGAATCATAACTCAAAAGCTAAAGAAAAGTTGAGGAGTAACCCATATTAGACAAATAGATCCAGAAAGGAAGACAAGAGAGAATCATCCAGGGACTTCCCTGGGGGTCCGGTGGCTGTGACTCATCACTTCCCAATGCAGGGGGCCCAGGTCTGATCCGTGGTCAGGGAACTGGATCCCACATGCTGCGACTAAAGAGCTCACACGCAGAAACAAAGATCAGAGATCCCGCATGACCCAGTGCAGTCAAACAAATAAGCATTTAAGAAAGCAAAAAGAAAACCACCCAAGAAATAATATTAACACAAGAAAACATCTCAGGACATTTCAGAAAGATCATTCCCCCACCAAGTGCCAGCGGAATGAGATCGAATGGTCAGAGGGTTGAAAATAAAGAAAAGATCCTGAAAACGTCCAGAAAAGAAACTGCACGGGTTCCCTGCACTCCTTTCTGCTGCCCACCTTCTTAAACCACCAGATATCAGAGAACAACGGAGCCCAAATTGTCAGCCATGGAGCGTTTCTTTCAGGCTAGGTTTGCATATCCAGCTGAGCTACAGTCACGTGAAAATATAAATGTAAATATAAAGAACTTTACCTTGGATGTCTACTCTTTAAAAAAAAAAAAAAAGCTTACAAGCTGAGAATATGTTCCAGAGAAACAAAGGAGTAAGCCAAGGAACGAGTGTGGTTATGTTCATTAATTTTTATCTTTCTCCCTCTCCCTCCCAAGAATGTTCATCCATGGCTAGACTGGCGTGGGTTTCGGTGAGTGGGTAGTACTTACAAAAGCAAGTCCAGGGGAGAAACAGAAGGAAAAAAGATGTGAAAGTTAGGAATGAGCACATGAAGTTTTAAATAATTTAAAAGAGATACTGGAGAGGCTGATGGAAGGCAAGTAGATGGAAGACAAAGGGGCGGTTTTTAAAAATTGCTGATATCTACATAGCCTCAACATGGATTTGAAAAGTCTGAGTAGGAATTTTGGTTATTTTCAAATAAATTATTTCTTTGGTGGAATGCCTTCCTTTGACCTCAAGTTTTCTATGAGATGAGACCACATGGGTCATGTTTTCAAAGAATTATAAGTTAACAACAGTCACTTCAGACTCAAAGCACAGATTATATAATTAAAGGAAGTGAAGTGAAGTCGCTCAGTCGTGTCCGACTCTTTGGGACCCCACCGCACTGTAGCCTGCCAGGCTCCTGCATCCGTTGGATTTTCCAGGCAAGAATAGTGGAGTGGGTTGCCATTTCCTTCTCCGGAGGATCTTCCCGATGCAGGGATTGAACCGGGGTCTCCCTTGTTATAGGCAGACTCCTTAGCATCTGAGCCACCAGGGATAATTAAAGGAAACGTGAGGTCAAAGGTCATGGAAGCGGGGCACATGATGCAGGTGGAATCAAGACACAATATTTTATTCTTTTAATCATTAAAAAAACACACGTTTACAGGAAGAGTTTTTTAAAAGCTGAAAGGTAAGGATAATTGCAGAGATATACATGCTAAACAACAGAAAATAAAAACAAAAGCATTTTTAAAGTGATGGTGAAAAAGCACTTAAAACTCAAAACAAGACTTAGGGAGCTTTTCATCTTGTTCTGTGCTCTGGAATAGCTTATGTAGCGTTATCACTGAATGTTCCTTAAAATAGGAGATCTTCTCAGCAAAGTTGATGATTAAGCCCTTGAAATCCACTCTTTTAACCAATGCAATGATGCTTGAAATTGAAATAACAAGTATCCATATTAAAAACTGAAAATTATACCATTATTTTCAGATATGAACATGATTATGGGCTCAGTAATTTCAAGAGAATCAACAATAACAGCAACTATGATAATAAAACTACCTTAACTAATACGGAATTAACAAAACACCCAGACTCAAAACAAACCTGCCAGAACCCTGAGCGCTGCTAAGGCCCCTCTGCCGCCTACGGCTCACGCTCTCGTCGTCTCTCACTTGTCTGCCTTCAATTCCGCTGCACAGTGTTACGGTCATCATCGTGGCAATAATGACCAGGGTTCTTCAAGTGCTGACTATGTTCCGGAAAAATATGTGATAAGTCATATGGACTATTTATCACATATACTTTTAATAACATTCCATATGGCCTTATCTTTGGCCTGTGGCTTAGAATACTTAAGTTTAGCCAAGCTAAACCACACATTCCTCTCCCAGGTGTGTCCTTCTCCCAGGTGTGTCTCTCTCTCCCAGGTGTCTCCCTCCCCCAGGTGTCTCTCTCCCCCAGGTGTCTCTCTCTCCCAGGCGTCTCCCTCCCCCAGGTGTCTCCCTCCCCCAGGTGTCTCCCTCTCCCAGGTGTGTCTCCCTCTCTCAGGTGTGTCTCTCTCTCTCCCAGGTGTCTCCCTCTCCCAGGTGTCTCTCTCTCCCAGGTGTCTCCCTCTCCCAGGTGTGTCTCCCTCTCCCAGGTGTCTCTCTCTCCCAGGTGTGTCTCGCTCTCCCAGGTGTGTCTCCCTCTCCCAGGTGTGTCTCCCTCTCTCCCAGGTGTCTCCCTCTCCCAGGTGTGTCTCCCTCTCCCAGGTGTGTCTCTCTCCCAGGTGTGTCTCCCTCTCTCCCAGGTGTCTCTCTCTCTCCCAGGTGTCTCTCTCTCCCAGGTGTCTCTCTCTCTCCCAGGTGTCTCTCTCTCCCAGGTGTCTCCCTCTCCCAGGTGTGTCTCCCTCTCTCAGGTGTGTCTCCCTCCCAGGTGTCTCTCTCTCCCAGGTGTCTCCCTGTCCCAGGTGTGTCTCCCTCTCCCAGGTGCCTCCCTCTCCCAGGTGTCTCCCTCTCCCAGGTGTGTCCCTCTCCGAGGTGTGTGTACAGGTGGGCGTCTTCCTCGGTGGTGACCTGGGCCTTCAGCCCAGCCTCTCAGGCTCGGCAGTAACTATGGCGGAAAGTGTGTTTACGGGAAGGGGCACCTTACGCAGTGCTGCACCTCCACGGGAAGACTAGCGCTCGGTCCTGCCCGGCCTGTGACCCCAGTCCTCGTCCGCGGTCAGGGTTCAGCAGGGGCGGGCCCCCCTCTCCGGACCATCCGCACGAGCACCCTCCCCGCTCCGCCCCAGTGATCTCTAGCCAGCGTCTTTCCGACGCGGACCCGCAGTGCTCACTCAGGGCGTCTGTCTCGGCCCTCTTGTTTGTCCTCGCGCAGCTGACGCTCTATTTGTGACTCCTGTGTCGCGTTTCTCTCGCTGCCTCCCGCGTTAGCAGGAGGTGCCCTCCGGTTCCTGGCGCCCTCGCCGGGGCGGCTCAGTACCGGCCGTAGGTCCCGGCGATGCGAGCGCCCCCGAGGGTCTTCACGGGCGCAGGGGGAGGGCTAGGGGCTCCGGGGCAGCGCCGGGGAGCAGACCCGCACTCGTTCTAAACTTAATGAGAGAAGGAGGAGCAGGCAGGAGGCCAGGGCGGGCCTTCCCGGCCCCACCGGGGCCAGCCGGAGGCGCCGCCTACCCCCTCTTCCTCCGGCTTCCCCGATGGGCGTCCCGGTGAGGCCGAGCGACACTCCGCGGGCGGAATCTGATGAGGGGGACACAGTGGAAAAACGCAGACTCAGGGACACTCTACCACGTGACGGGTCTGTCCTCTTCAGAGGACTCGAGAAAGACAGAAAGTTGAATCGCACTTACAGATCTGCAGAGATGACTGTGGATGAAGAAAAATACATCGGCGGAGGACACGACTGAGGCAGAGGCCAGGATCTGAACTCGTGCTGTCGATGGGCATTATTGTTGGTCACAGTTAAATGCGTTGCTTTGGATCACCGAATCATGAGTGAGTGAGGGGTGTGACCGACTCACACAGAGAGGAGAACGTCAGTGTGAAGACAGCGACAGAGGTGGGGCCATGTTCTTACAAACCGAAGGTTACCGGTCACACCAGAAGCTGGGGGCCAGGACAGTCTCTGCCGCAGCCCCAGGAGGGACCCACGTGCTGTGTGTGGCAAACAAGCAAAGCGGTGTGCTCAGAATTAATGGCGGTGGTTCTAAACTGTTTAAATATGTGAAAGTGGCCAAGTCATGAAAGCAAGTCAATCACAGAACAACCTCTCCTGCCCTATATGGCTTCCTCCATAAGGTTAAAAAAGGTGAAAGTGTAAAACTCAGTCGTGTCTGATTCTTTGCGACCCCTGTGGACTGTGTAGCCCACTGGGCTCCTCTGCGCATGGGACTCTCCAGGCAAGAATACTGGGGTAGGTTGCCATTCCCTTCTCCAGGGGGTCTTCCCCACCCAGGGATCGAACCCCCATCTCCTGCATTGGCAGGCAGACTCTTCACCACTGAGCCACCACTGATCTATCCAAGCAACTGCCCAGCCTCTTCAAAGACGTCAGGGTCAGGACAGACCAGAAGCACTGAGGAGCTGTTCCAGACAGAAGGACACCCTGGAGACGTGACCCTCAGCGTCATTCCCGATCAGGATCAGCCTCTGATGGGAAACGAACACCCGAAAAGGACGCTGCTGAGTCAGTTAGCAGCACGTGACAGTCTGGGAACGAGACCAGTGGCTCCAGGGACTCTTGGTGCTGCCCGAACACCCCACACCCGCTGAGGGCTTGTGGAAGCTTCCTGCCGGTCACCTGGATTCCTGACTCAGAGTCTGGGCGTGGTGGGGCTGGGAATCTAACAAGCTCCCAGGAGACACTGTGGCTACAGCTGGCGCAGGGACCCCACTTGGAGAACCAGCCATCAGATTAATGACATTCCAGGGGTCAAGGTTAAATGTCCCAGTGTTGATTATTAAACCCTTTGGTTGTGAAAGAATGTCTTGTTTTTACTGAATACACTGGAGTGGAAGGACTTGACGTGATTTCAACTTAAATGGTTTGAAAGATGAGTGTGTGTGTGTGTGTGTATTTGTCTGTGTTCATGTGTGGTTATGTATGTGTGTATGTGAGTGTGTAGAGAGAGCAGCTGGTAAAGAGCAGTGCAAAAGGTAAATATGAAGGCCTGTCCTTCATCCATGGGCCTGCACTCACATGTCTTCCGGCGGAGGCTCTGCAGACCAGGCTGTTCTGTCGTCACTCGGGAGAGAGGGAAGCCAGGGCCTACAAGATTCCACCTTGCCCATGACTCCTCCTTCCACAGCCCTGACAAGGTATGGCCAAGCGGCCCAAATCACCCAGCCCATCTACACCATCTAAAGACCCGCACAGACAGTGGCTGCTCTCCTGCCACCACCAAGGGGCTGGCAGCTACTGAGTGACCTCTCATCCCGCAGGCTCTGGTTCTGGGACAAAAGGCCACTTTGCCTCCGAGAGCCCACACTTGGAGTGGACGGCTCGGGGTGCGAGCCCTCCGTCTGGAGGGATTTCCACTTTATGCCTCCACCCTGATCGTTACGCAACACCATTAATGACGGCCCCGTTATTCTGCTGGCAATAAAGAAGAGAAAGCCTGCTGTTTCTCTATGGACTAACCACCCAGCTCCCACGCCCTGTGGGGAAAATCGCACACGTTTTTTCTGCTTTAGAGATCAGAGGCACTGAGCAGGCTGAGAAGGACGTTACCAAGCGTGGGAAGATTTGTGCAGGAAGAGCGCACGTCCGAGTCCAGAGTTAACGCTGGACGGAAAGCAAAGGTCGGCGAAGCCGCGGGCCTGGGCGGAAGTGCACGCGGTCTTCTCCCCAGGTCGTGGATTGTACCTGGGAAACTTGAGGGCTGTGCTGAGACCCCCACAAGCAGGTGCCCCAGGGATCTCACCTGGCTAAAGCCATGTGCCTCCCTCAGACATGGAGATGTAAGGACACAAAGCGGAACGCGCAGGGCCCCGTGCTGAGTCCCCAGTGAGAGGGCAGGGCACCGTGTACCTGCACCAGAATCGCCTCTGCAGGCTCTCCGGCTGCAGAGAGCGGGAGGGAGGGGTCTCCCGGACCACAGCGTGCCGTGGGGCGCTCTGGTCCATGCATCCCCCTCACATCTGTCTGTGTCTGGAGGGACAGGCCCCCAGAGACCCCATGACCCCTCCGGTCAGCTGCGGCACGCCAGGACTGACAGGTGGAGCCGCACGCCCAGGCTGAGAGTGCCCAGAAGCTGAAAACCCTCCCAGCTTTTTCATTCGTTCGTTCATCTTGCTCCCAGAAGGGCCCCTTGTATTCATCCCAGTCAGGTTTCAGACGGGGAGGGTAGAGACGAGCTCGACTGCTCCCCCTGCACTCAGGGGTCGGGAAACACGGGCGTCACTGGGAGGGCTCCCCACTGCCCGGCGGCCAGGGGTCTCAGGCCCTGAGGGCAGCTTCCGCCGGCAGAAGTCCTGACCTCCCAGCTCACCCTTTGAGAGCAGCACCCCTTTTACACACTCCTCTGAGGCCACACCAGAATGGCAGCAGAGACCACCTCCCACAGAGGAGGAATCCTGCCCGCCAGACCCAGCTCCGCAGGCTCTGCCGCCCCTTCCCCCGCACAACCATCATCCTCCGGAGCGAAGGCTCCTCTGGCACTGTTTAGGCTGGCAGGGACTGGAACGTGGCGTGATGGGAAAATCTTCTGAGCGTGCTGTTGCCTTCGGAAGTCTTAGCACCTCAAGCCTGCTGACTCCCTCAGCTGTCAAACCAACCTCCGACAGGAAGATCCCCCCACAGAGAGAGAGCCGGATGCACGGAGGAGGAAAGGAGTGCATGCGGAACCGTCTGGCTCTCCTTTGACCGGTCCTAAGCACTCTCATCTGCTCTTTCTTACCAAACGGTGGCAGCTGCTTTATTTTTCATTTCTGTGTCATGTCTGAAAAGTGAAGTTCAGTAGTGTATTCCCTTACTCAAATTCTGTTACTGTCGGGGAAAAATGGAGACTCTGTGGGATGTTTTACTCATTCTGCCTTCTGTTGGTTTATGCTGCTCAAGAATTTCATGGTTAGTCCATCCATGGAAAACCCAGAATTGTCCTCGAGGCCTAAAATTGTACATTCTCTTGCTGACGTGGACGAAAAGTATACATCGCAGGCTGAAGGTAATGAGCGCCCTTGAAAACTCTTGATGATGCAGAGTCTTTAATAGATAACACTCTCCTCAAAGCTGCGGTCACCCACTAGTACAAAATAGTACCATCTCTTTCTAGACCGAACACCCAGTCACGGCTGCGGCACATTTTTCTCCCTCGGCTCATCTCTTCTATTTAAAATCGCTAGCCCCATGCGTCCTGAATGTTTACTGTTTTCCTCGGAAAGCGATGAGCAAGAATGCAGGCCAGTAAATAGTTATCAGCACCAGCTGTGAGGAGGGCGCTGCTCTCAGCGCAGGGGCAGATGGCAATCCCTTCCAAACGCTGGCGTCCGTCTAAGCGCTGGCTTCTGCTTTTGAAGGGCATTTCCAAACACTGACGCCAGTCTGTTGTTCATGGTAGCAGTTTAAGAATCTGTTGCTAATGGTGATGATTTGCATTGAACAAAAGACTGTGCTGCAAAGCTGACTGACCAAAAAGCCCCTCGAGACAGGTGGTTTGAAGTGGAGGTCTGCGCTGACCACATTCTGCTCTCCTGTCCTGCAGCGAGGTCAACCGGAGCGAGCTCACGAGCACCCCAGCCCTAGTCTCTGTGTCTGCACCCCAAGGAAATCAAAACCTGCCTCCCGGGGCATTCCTCACGTCCCAGGGCCCCCGCTACAGAATTCGGGACATAATGAGAAATCCTGAGCTTTATACACATCAGTGGACATCACGGGGAGCCTTTGCCAAATGAAGCCGGAGTCCCGGGGACAGCCATGTCCTGGGGAGGGCACGTGAGGATGGTGACCACACTCACCAGGGCCATGCCCCCGCTGGTGCCCCCGGTGCAGGGAGCAGTCCCCAGGGGGAGCAGAGGGCCTCACCTCGAGGGGGCAGGGAGAGGGCAGGACACCCCCAGAGCCCAGGACGACCGTTACACAGATACACAGCTCACAATTCCACAAGCCAGCAGCACAACCAAGACACAACAGGAAGACTCACAGCCCGACTCGCTTCGCCTGCGCTCGGGCACCGGCTCTGACCCCCAGCTCCGGGCCCTGGTCCCTTCCGGACGCACAGAGGCCCGAGGTGGCCTCATCAGCACACCATCCGGGGCTCCCCGCCTCCTCCTTGAGGGTCATCACCTGGGCCGCCCCATGGGGGCTGGGGGGGAAGGGGGTGCCCAGACCCGTGGAGAGGGTGTGACAGGCAGGGAGCCCCGCCGCCAGCATGCTAAAGGTCTCCGAGGCCTCAGCAGTCTTCAGGCACAGCACCAGGGGTCTCGGGCACACCGTGCTCTCTCCAGACTATACTGCAGGAACCCTGGGCAGAGCCTGCCTGCTAAGGCCAGGGAGGGCTGGGGGCGTCTGATTTGCCCACGTCCAGGGGATCGGCCAGTGGATGACCTGCTCCAACAGTCAGTAGCCACATGTTTTAGCTTTTGCATCTATTCACTGTGACCTCACTTTCCCCTGAGGCAAAAGCAGGCGTTCTTGCAGAGATGACATACTTGCCACGCAAACCTGCAGGGGGCAAGCGTGGCAGGTCACGTGGAAGGAGCGAAGCTCAGTGTGAGTCTCGGTCCTCATCACGGGGCCAGGATGCTTTCCTTCTGGCTACAGGAGAAGACTCGAGAGTCCCTTGGACCGTAAGGAGATCCAACCAGTCCATTCTGAAGGAGATCAGCCCTGGGATTTCTTGGGAAGGAATGCTGCTAAAGCTGAAACTCCAGTACTTTGGCCACTTCATGCGAAGAGTTGACTCATTGGAAAAGACTCTGATGCTGGGAGGGATTGGGGGCAGGAGGAGAAGGGGACGACAGAGGATGAGATGGCTGGATGGCATCACTGACTCAATGGACGTGAGTCTGAGTGAACTCCGGGAGTTGGTGATGGACAGGGAGGCCTGGCATGCTGCGATTCATGGGGTCGCAAAGAGTCGGACACGACTGAGCAACTGATCTGATCTGAAGGGCTTCCCAGGGGGCGCTCGTGGTAACGAACCCGCCTGCCAAGGCAGGAGAGGTAAAAGGGTCGGGAAGATCCCCTGGAGGAGGAAATGGGAACCCACTCCAGTCTTCTTGCCTGAGAATCCCACAGACAGGGGAGCCAGCAGGCTACAGTCCATAGAGTCACAGAGTCAGACACGACTGAGCGCGCGCACATGGTCAGGAGGGCCTCTCTGTCGGTACACCTGGCCGCACGGGTCAGTGTGTTTTGATACAGGACAGGTCAGGGAGGGTCAGCAGACACAGGGCAGATCTGTGCTCTCAGGAAATCCAGGCCCAAAGAGATCCAGATAGACGATGTGCTCATTCATAGTCTGATGAGCTGGGTGTTTTTTTTTTAATTTTCTCATATGAAAGCAAAGAGATTTCAGGTCAAAAAAAAAAAAAAAAGGAGAGACTATAAGGATCACATCAGATATCAAGATCAACTGCTTTGGGGTGATTTTTATTATTTTTTGAACACTTTTAAATTTGCATTAATGACCTTGTATTACCTTTATAAACAAAGTACTCCAGTGTTCTTGCCTGGAGAATCCCAGGGACGGGGGAGCCTGGTGGGCTGCTGTCTATGGGGTCACACAGAGTCGGATACGACTGAAGGACTTAGCAGCGGCAGCAGCAGCCTTTTGAAAGTTAAGGATTACAGGGTAAATTTTATATGACAATAAAAGGGTTTAATGGCACATCAGGGCCCCCACGGACCACCTGGCAGGCAGAGAGAGGGCTGTGGAGGAAACTGGGCCCCACGCCCTCCAGGCGACCTTCCCAACACCCAGAGGTTGAATGCCACCCCGTGAGGACCCGCCCCCACGCCGTGAGGACCCGCCCCCACGCCGTGAGGACCCGCCCCCACCCCGACCCCGCCCGCACCCCATGAGGACCCGCCCCCACCCTGACCCCGCCCCCACCCCGTGAGGACCCGCCCCCATCCCGTGAGGACGCCTCCCCGTCGCCTGGCCAGCATCCTCGGCCCCAGAGTCCTGCCCCAAATTCTCAAGGCGGCGCCCCCTCCTTCTTCGGGTACCCGTCAGGGAGCACCCGTTCCTCCTCTCGGCACAGACCATTTTTTGGAGCATCCTTGGTCACAGAACCCGGCTCCCTGGAGGAAGGAACCAGGCTCCCTGATGACGCCAGGGCGGCAGGAGCAGACACCAGACAAGCGCGGTCTGCCTCTTGGAGGGAGAAGGAGGGCCCGCACATCCCGAGAGCCCAGCCGTGCAGGGGCTGAGCGCCTGGGCGAGGGCCGCCCGAGGCCGCGGACAGCACAGCGCCCCAAGGAAGCTGACGGCCTGGGGCTGCCTTTGGGTCCGGTCTGGGCGTCACGCGTCTGGAGGCGGATTAGGACAAGAGGCGTTCTGCAAATGCAACGGGAAAGACGGTAGTTGTGAGAAAACATGTGGTTTGGATTTGACGCTGGATCCTGAGTAGAGCTGATCTCCTTCCAAGGGAAGGGTGAGAGATTTCACGTCAATTATCTTCTTTATGTAAAGACTGTTTGTGCCCAGAATACGAGACAAAATGTTTTGTCCCTTTCAAAATGCAGCAATTTGTGTCTTTCTGAACACCCAGTGTTCCGGGGGTGATTATGAGGCTTTATTGCTTCAAGATGCTGTGTGTCCCACATCTTAGTCTGAGAGATTTGACCAACATCAACCGCAGCAGACTCGCTGTGGTTCCTCCTTCCTGAGCATCTCCGGGAGAAGGATTCTAGGAGGCGGATTGTCATCAATAATTAATCCAGATATCCCTCCCTTCTCAGAAAGTCAACAAATCGCAGATAATTCCCTAATTATTGAAGAGTCGATCAGATTGATTACCATGGCCCACCAAATCAGAGGTGCTAAGACATAAGGAAGTTCACGTGAGAAGCCGAGGCGCAGCAGTAAGAGTCAGCGTGGACTGAGAGCTCTTCATGCACTCCGGGAACTCCTAGCACCAGGAGTGTTAGCTCATCGCGTCCCCAGGACGGCCCCAGCGGGTGGGTCTCATCGTCCCATCGTCCCAGACGGGGAGAGCCAGGCTTGAGGAGGCAGGGTGGCCAGTGCCTGCTGTGTCCAGGCAGGGGGACCCCTGCGCCTCACCTTTGTCATCCTGCCTCCCCTGAAGGTATGTCCACCCTCTGAGGCAGATTGGGCCTAAATTCCAGTTTTAATTACAGTTTGTGCATGCCAAGTTACTGCAGTTGTGTCTGACTCTGCGACCCTATGGCCTGTAGCCTGCCAGGCTCCTCTATCCTTGGGATTCTCCAGGCAAGAATACTGCAGTGGGTTGCCATGCCCTCCTCCGGGGATCTTCCCGACCCAGGGATCGAACCCACTTCTCTTGTGTCTCCTGCATTGGCAGGCGGGTTCTTTACTACTAACGCCCCCCAGGGAGGCCCCATTAAGGTTCAGCGAAACCCAGGTGTTGGCTAACTTGAATTAAACTCCGTTGTAAAGAGCAATAGCCCTCACTGACGGCAGTGCTTGGCAGGAGTTGAGTAAATATCGACACATCCTAGTATCTGGGCTGCACTGGCCACGCCTCCACACCCTGACCTGTGTTCTGAGAACGGCATGACCAGGCGCCACTGAGTCCTCTGTCCTTGGGCCAGGGCTGGAGGGCGCCTGCCTGAGCCCCCGCACCTCACAGGTCCCTGCCCGAGCTGCCCCCCAGGCAATCCCACCCCAGTGGACGGTGACCAGGGGACACGCCCACTGGATCGGCCCACACCCGCCACGAGGGGCTAAGACTTCGGAGTCCCGCATGCAGAGGGACGTGAGCCCCAGCCTGGGCCTGCTAGGGCTGCTTCCCTGACTGGCCTTCCCCAGGAGGGAGCAGCAGTGACTTGTGGGGTGCGGATTGATGGGTCCATGGGGCAGGAGTGGGGCACACGGCCGTGGCTCTGGAGCCAACTTACCTCAACCCACCAGGTCCCTTGCCAAGCCCCCGAAGATGAGACTTCTACATGCAAACCAGGCCTTCAGTGATCCTTAGAGCGTTTTCTCAAGGAGGAGGCAGGACCCACATTTGGTGGCTTGATTTATAGCTGAAACACCGAGACACATGGCCCGGGGGGCCGCCTTGGCTCTCTCGCTCTGGCCCTATAAATACTAGAAATGGGGAGCCAGCCCTGCGTGCTCTGGGGCCTAGCTGTATGCTTGTTGGGTGCTTAACCCTGGGAATCAAGGATGGTGGTGGTGGTGGTGGCTTAGTCACTAAGTCGTATCCAACACTTCATGACCCCATGGACTGTAGCCCGCAGGCTCCTCTGTCCATGGGATTCTCCAGGCAAGAATACTGGAGTGGGATGCCATTCCCTTCTCCAGGGGATCTTTCCAACCCAGGGATCAAACCCTGTCTCTTGCATTGACAGACAGGGTCTTTACCTCTGAGCCATGAGGGAAGCCCAGAAAAAAAAGGATGTAAGGATTTAAATGACCCCAGGAACAAGGAACCCCTTTATTTTCAGCTGAAGGATATAAGGCCCAGAGAAGTAGTCAGGGTCAGGAATGGCAGCAGTGGGTGGACTCACAAATCCACAAATCCAAGACTAGGAAAAGCAGATGTGCTTACGCAAAGGTAATCATCGATTTTTAAGCATGAGCATGACCTGGAGTAACCGCCCGAAGCACGGTCTTTACTTGACACCCAGA
Source organism: Bos grunniens (assembly GCF_055505025.1). Lineage (NCBI taxonomy): Eukaryota > Metazoa > Chordata > Mammalia > Artiodactyla > Bovidae > Bos > Bos grunniens. Next base: position 91,948,432 of record NC_141176.1, on the reverse strand, counting down.
GATGTGATGGGGCCACGGCCAGGCCTCCCTCAGTTCCTTTTCCTGTAAAGTTACATCTTCAAAATCTGTGCTTTAAACCCAAGAATAACAGCAAAACCATTGTCCAGCAGAACTCGACTACAATTATTTAAGACCGATTGTATAGATGATTCATGTTATGAAACACACTTTATACATTTTAAGATTAAAAATAACTTCATTATAAAGTAATACTGAGAAAAGAATTAAAACTAATAATTCCAATTATTATCTCCAGAAATAAGCAAACTCATAAGTCCTCAAACATCATCTAAAGGACATCAGAACCACAATGTAGGAAAGACACATGTTCTCTCTGTTGGAAGCACACCCAGGATGTTTCTAGAATGCTAAGACCCCCACCAGCTGAGTACTTTCTCCCAGGGCCAGGAGTTTGGATGTAATAATTATTTCTTTTTATATTTTATATTATATTTTATTGTTGCTGTTCAGTAGCTAAGCTATGTCTGACTGTTTCGACTCCATGGACTGCAACACACCAGGCTCCTCTGTCCTCCACTGTCTCCTGGAGTTTGCTCAAATTCATGTCCATTGAGTCAGTGATGCTATCAACCATCTCATCTTCTGTAACCCCATTTTCCTCTTGCCCTCAATCTTTCCCAGCATCGGGGTCTTTTCCAGTGAGTTGGCTCTTCCCATCAGGTGGCCAAAGGATTGGAGCTTCAGCATCAGTCCTTCCAATGAATATTCAGAACTGATTTCCTTTAGAATTGACTGGTTGGATCTCCCTGCAGTCCAAGGGACTTTCAAGAGTCTTCTCCAGTACCATAATTCAAAACCATCAATTCTTCAGTGCTCAGCCTTCTTGATGGTCCAACTCTCACATCCATACTTGACTACTGGAAAAACCATAGCTTTGACTATATGGACCTTTGTGGGCAAACTAATCTCTCTGCTTTTTAATATACTGTCTAGGTTATTATATTTTACATTAATATTTTAATTTTTCAAAAAGAAGAACAGTGATGTTTTGAGAATTTATCCAACACTTTCCAAAGAATGCTAGAGACATTTCTTCACTGTCAAGATAAAATATCTCAGATACCTGACAGATGGCCTTCTGAATAACATACACTTAGGAAAGACTAAAACCGAGGTAAAATATAGCATTGCATATTTTCAGGTTTATCTTTCAGTACTACGAAGTTTTTCAGAACTAGCTGGAGGAAGACTTAGGCATTAGGTTTTTGAGGTGTGTGCTCGGGGTAAGAATACAGTATAAGTAGGATCTGAAAACATTGCGTGTTTGCCCTGAACAAGAAACAACCATCTGCAAGCAATCTCTTAATTTTCCACAGCAGAAGACCGAAGGGCATGTCCCAAGTCATGGCGGCCTCATCCCAGACCAGTGAGCTTGGAAAGATGGTTGCATACAGCGGTAGAAAAGCGTTTCACCCAATGTTCTAGAGAGAGGAAGGTCGTGTAGCACAGATTAAAACAGAAAGAAAGAAAGAAAGAAACCCTTGAGATGCAATTCTTGACAGATAATTGTCTGCATGATGCCCTTTGAAAAGGCTGACGCTGGCTGCCAGCACTAAAAAAAAAGTGCCTATTTTTTAAGCCAACTTTTACTTGTCTCTTTTTCTTTTTCTTTTTTATTTGTCTCTTTGTCTAGTGATCAAAACTCATTTGTTTGCATCTACATTCTGATTCCCTGAAAAATAAAAAATACACATTCAAACATCCCTATTTCAGATGAATATATACTTCTTTGCCTTGTGGAAAGCCTAGTATGGCCGAGGTGACCACGAGCCACTTGACAATCCAGAATTAAAAGGCTGACATGGTGTTGATGGGAGGACCCTGCCGACACTGGCCTCCTTGTAAATGCGGGCTGTTTGCCTCCTCGCTTATAGAAGCCGTCCGCCTGCGTTAGGTCACGTGTGTGGACGAGACAGTCATGCAGGACACTGACCCTTCCTCAGTGGACATCCCCCCTCCTTCATTTCCCTCCTCCACCTTCATATTCAACTTACAGTTTTCAAAATACCATCAGAGGAAACTAACTCATCTCCCACCTGGCAGAAACCATGTGATGGGATCAGGCCGTGGGGTCTCCCAGCCCAGAATCCAGCCATCTGCCCAGAGTGACGCGGGGTCGTCCAAGGTGAGCAGCCACCTGGGTTCCGGGTGAGCTCCCAAGGGGGTGGGGGTGCTGGCTTCCCCGTCTCCATGGAAACCAAGGAAGCTGGTCAGGAGGCAGCCCCAGCGAGACCGGGCCTTGAGGCTGAGGTGGACACTTGACCCTGGTGGTTCTCCCAATGGGAGACTGAAGACTCCGCGTCACCGTGCAAAGCAGGATGGAGGCGGCGTGGCCGTGATGCAGGAGCTGGAGCGGCTCCCGGGGAGGAGCTGGCAGGCCTCCAGCTGGGCCCCTGCTGCCACTGGTGAAAGATGTGGGGCCTGACCTACGCGAGCTCCGCAAGAAGGGCTTTGGCCAGCCCCCCGCACCCCTCAGCTCTCACTCCCCCACCCCAAAGGGCTGAGTCCTCAGAAAGAAGTGAAGGGCGCTCAGCCTGGGGCTCAAGGCTGCCCCAGGGTCACGGGGCAGGTGACTCTGTAGCCTGAGGCGAAGCCAGAGCCCAGAGCGCGGTGGCCGGAGCAGCCTGACCCCAGTGACCCCGATGATCCCATCTGGTGTCCCACCCCTCCTGGGACACCCGGTCTCTACCTCCCACCAAAGGCCCTCTTGGGCCAAAGATCCATCAGGCTCCGTTTTGGTGCCCTGGGCAGGGGAGGGGCTGGATGCCAGCCATGCCCGGGGGCATCCCCCGTGACCCACAGGCCTGAGAGAGTCCTTCGAGGGGCGTGGAGGAGACGCACTGGCCGCAGAGGCGGCGGCCGAGACAGACCACTTGCTTTTCTCGTTTTTAAGTAACTGGAGAGAAACCGGGCTCAAGGCCAGGGTCCAGGTGCCCGCCTGCTGGATGGCCACCCGCCCCCGCATCAGACACCCCTCACCCCTCCCTGCTCTCAGCGGGCGCCTCTCAGGTGGAGGGGACAGAGCCACGGGTTACAACAGGAATCACAGAGAACTTTCCGTCAAGGCCACCAAATAGTTAAAACACAGGCAATCAGAGTTTTCAGGCTGAAAATGCGCTGTGATATGTGATCAATAGTTTCCATCATGAATAAAATCTCTTTCTTCACCGTGCCTCCCACAGTGGAAATGCTCCATGAGCTTTTCCTTATCATTTCCTTTGCAAGAAGTCAAAAGCCAATTCTTTGACAATTAGCAATCTTTTCTTTTGCATCAATTTAAGTTTAGCATTAAGAATAAAGCCCCACTCGACGCAGCTGTCAGCGGGAGAAAGTAAGAAGGGACTTGTCAGGGTTTCTCTGACGAGGAAGATAATAAAAGCCAGAGCAACCCTGGCGTTTTTCCCCCAAAATGCATGTGAAAGAGATTTTAAAAATCAGAATTTACTTAGCTGCTCATGATATTGAGAAGCACAGTACACTAACCGCAGCAGAATAAAATACATACAATTAGAATCCTCATTTTGAAAGACTTCAAAGAAAAGTATTTGTTGGAGCTGAAAACACATCGAGGTGTGTTAAGTAAAGCACCAAAACGTAAGTCCCCGTAAACTAATTGGATAATGACATATATTATCCCAACTGTCAGCTTCCACCGTGCCTTTAAAAGTTCCTTTTGTTAAGCACACAATTTCCTCATTAAAATACCAAAACAAGGCAAAAATACCTGTTAGCCAGCCCTGAACCTAGCACACACCCCGGCTGTATCTCAGAGACAGTGACGCCCCACGCTGCTCGTGCTCTCTGCTCGTTTCTGTGAGGCAGGCTCAGGGTTTATTGATTCCGTTTCCCCGAAACTCAAAGTTCAGTAGTTAAAAATCACACACCATGGTCTCATTTCAATGTCTCCCTTTGCCAGTTCTGAACCCAGGATGGAGTCTGCAGAGCCCCCAGGGAAGCCAAAAGATCCTCATTATTCCGCGGGATCCTCACCCCAAAATAAAGATAACCCAGAGTAAGACTGCCACCGTCCACCACACAAAACCCGGCAGGAAGGACTTTGTTCCAGCCGGGGGCAGACTCTGCCCACACCGCCCGTACGCTTCTCAGCACCCAGAGGGCTTTCCTTTCTTCCTCTGTTTGTCCTGGGCACTATACTCAGAGCCAGACACAGGAACTTCAAAAGCAGCCAGGAACGATTTCCCGGGCACAGCAAGGGCGTTCTATCAGAAGGGACGTGCTCACAGTCCCTGGGAAGTGGGGACAGAAAGCGTCCTCCAGGGAGCATCTCCCCCCACGGCTGGCCCAGCGTGCCCCCCACCAGTCTGGATCCGGGAGCCCCAGGGCTCTCTCCACAAACACAGCAGACACCGAGAGTGGGGCTGGCACACGTTTCTGCAATCCCCAGAACAGAACTTTTCACCAACTTGAGACAGAGAGCGCGAGTCCCGGCTGCCCAGGTGGCAACAGTGATGTGAGCGGCGATCCAACGGCAGGTCCCTCCTGCCCACGAGAGTCAGCCCTTCTGCTTCTGGCGGACCCCAGCTCGGCCCGGTGGCCAGCACACCCGGCCCAGCTCCCTCCACGCCGGATCCAGGGCAGAGCTGCTGTGGCCCTGGAACCCCCCCGACCCAGCGGCGGCCACTGTGGTTCAGACGACCAGACCCTCTGTGTCCAGCCCCAGCGCTCAGCAGAAGAGGCCCGGCCCGCGGGGCCCCCACCCTCCCAGGACACCCCTTCCCGCGGGGGGACCAGCGCCTACCTCCCGCGCGGACGTCCAGCTGCTGTCTGGTCGGGTCCCGATCCTCGTGGGGCCGCGAGGCGGCTCGGAGCAGCCCGGGCGTCGGGGGCGGCAGGCAGGGTCTCCCGGCTGCCGCAGCCGAGGTGGCGATGGGCACAGCTGGAGCCCAGCCACGAGGAGCCAAATGCTGTGCGGCAGCAACAAGCCAACAAGCCAACGGAGTGGAGGGCCGTTTCTGGAGGCTTCCGAGAGCCGGGCACCGCGCGCTGCGTCTCCTCCTCGGATGGCTCCCGCTGCTCCTTCTGCTGCTTTTCTTGTACCATAATGCACTATGTCTGGCTTTTACCCTATTGAAAGAACATGAATATATTATTATCCACACAAAAGAGCAGGTTATTGTTTATGAATTACCAGCCTTCCCAGCAACAAAGGCTATTTTCATAAGAAAACTCAATTTCATTTTAGCTCCAATTTGATTACCAGCTGAAGAAAAGACGCTCCGCTCCTAACCCTCAAAGGATTTTTATTCATACCATTGAATGGGCTTTATTGCTTCCTTTTCAGAACTGACGTAGAAAGCTTTTAGAGTAAAACATTGACAAAAAATTATTGCGCTATTTTGTGCAACCACGGAGCTGAAGAGGGCAATGATTTCTCAGCCATCCTTCACTGTACTTCAGAATAGCAGAGGCTGAAATTAATGACAGACCAGAGAGGGGAGGCGAGCCCAGGTCTCACAATGCACGTCAAATCTAAATGATCACCATACATTGAAAAGCCCCCAAAAAAGCCACAGCTGATTGATTCACGGCTTTCACAAGAAAGACAGGCTTGAAGAGTTTATTGCACCACAATTTACTTGGAATTATCATAAAAACGAGTGCAGAGGCTGAATGTCACCCCAGCCTGCTCCAAAAACACACACCCAGGGACAGAGTTCAGGCAGACATTGTCGCCTCTCGGGCTGGAGCGCAGGGCGGCCGGGTGTCCAGGGAAGAGGCTCCGTGTGCTCTTAGCATGTAGAGCAGTGATTCAGGCTCCGTGGGGGAGAATGCTCACCCTCACACACACCGGAATATTTGTCCATCTTCATCATTTAAAATAGAAAAGACCTTGAGCTGGGAACAATGGCCCAGTGTCCTGGAGGCTGGTCGCCTGCTCCGAGAGGGGTCGTCCACCCTGGGGCTGCCCTGGAGGGCGCGTGTCTGTGGGCTTGTTGCTTCCATTTCCCAGGGAGACGGGAAGTTTGCAAGGGCTCAGTGGCTCACAAGAGTGGTTTAGAGGCAAATGTTTAAATAACACAGGTTGTTGTCGCTAAAAGTCTCTCTCCACATGCACAGCACGCCTCTTTTCATTAAAATCTGAGTAATAATGGCTAAGCTGGCGGGGTTGCCAAAGAAACCTGCATTTGACATTATGCAAACAGAGTCTGTGGCATGGTAACCCGGCTCTGGAAGCACTGGGGCCACGCCGGCTCACGGGGACAGCTCGGGTGGGATCGGACCAACCAAAACCGAGCAGATGCCCGAGAAATCTGCTGGCCAGTTGGCAGGCCAGCCCGCCACTGACCAGCCCGCCACTGACCAGCCCCGCCACTGACCAGCCCGCCACTGACCAGCCCACCACTGACCAGCCCCTCCACTTGCTTGTCTCCTGGCACCATCGAGTTTACAGGTGAAGAACGCATCACGCTCAATGTTTTACTGGGAAACAGCATTGATATTTTAAAACAAACTAGCCAGAGAGTAACACGACCCCCCATGAGCCACCACATTCTTCCAAGACTGTTGAACTCAAACACGGAAGACAAGGGTTTTCTCTCTTCTCTCCAAGTCAGGCTTCCGAGCCTCGCTGTCCAGCAGGGGCGAGGGTTTCCACTTGTAATAAGTCTTTCTCGATGACCTTCCCGTGATTACCGTGTGTGACCACCAACACCGGTGGCTGATGATGTCAAAGCTGATAATTAAAAAGCCAAGCTTCCGCCAAGCACTCACGTGCTTACAGACACCTGAGCGTTCGGAACTTGGTTGACAACAGAAGTCCAAGTCACTAAAGCCAGCGGTGCCTTCCTCGGGGTTTCCTGACTTTAAGACCTAAGGTCAAACGTTCACAGTACTGTGTCTCTGAATCAGCAAATGCTGACCACGGTTTCTGGGGATGAACAGGGAGGCTTCGGCCAGCTTCTGGCCACAGCACGTCCCCCAGCCCATCAGCACGTGACCTTGTTTTCCGTGTGGGTTTCTGTTAAAGACACCTCACAGGATACTCTCGATGCTCCACTCACATGGAGCCTGCAGCCAGCAGCCTGTGACCCCAGCCTGCAGGAGGCTCCTCTAACGGGCGTATTGTCCCCGGGAGGCCGGGTGAGGCTTCTCAGACTTTGCAACACTGCGCTCCCTCCAGCACTGTGCCTGGGGGCCATTTAAGACAGCAAAAACCACCCAAAACCTGGAACATGTGGCTCTGAGCCTATGAAAAGGCCACGTGGTCACAGCAAGAAAACCAAAATGAGAATCGGCTACCGCCTCATCCGACCTGAGCTGCGGACACGTACGTTGATTGATACGTATTCTTTGCCACACTGCACACGTCCGTCCACGAGAGGCCTCAAAACAACCACGCGTGTGGCTCTGAGGTTACGAATAAATGTGAGCAAATAGGCGGATCCGCAGACACAGAGTCACGGATGAGAATCACCTTCACAGACACAGAGTCACGGATGAGAAATGTGAGCAAATAGGCGGATCCGCAGACACAGAGTCACGGGTGAGAATCACCTTCGCTGTTCTTTGTGGACGTAAGGCCGTTTGCAGTTGTGTCCAGAAAGCGAAGGACTGAACTTTTCCCCCAAAAATGCAAGTGTTGACGCACCAACCCTGATGTAACTGTATCTGGACATGGACCTGTTATGTGAGGTCAGAAGGGCTTCATAGACGGCTCAGACAGTAAGGGATCTGCCTGCAATGCCGGAGACGCGGGTTCAATCCCTGGATCGGGAAGATCCCCTGGAGAAGGGAATGGCAACCCTGTCCAGTATGCCTGCCCGCAGAATTCCGTGGACAGAGGAGCCTGGTGGGCGATGTCAGAAGGACGGGGCCCAGATCTCTAGGACTGGGGGCCTCCTAAGAAGAGGAAGAGAGAACTCTGAACTCTCTCTGTCTCTCAGCACACAAGCAAAGGGAAGGCCTGTGAGGACACAGCCAGCGGGCGGCTGCCGGAGAGCCGGAGAGAGGCCTCAGGAGGAACCAACCCCCGGCACCTCCGGCCTCAAGAGCTGGGAGGACTCCATACCTGTGTTTCAGCGGCCCGGCCGTGTGCTCTGTCCTGACGGCCTGAGCGGACGGAGGCACCATGAGAACCGGAGCAGGGACGTCAGTCTGCAGCCCACCGAGATCCTCGAGTGAGGGTCTGCTGTTCACCAGCTCCAGGCGCAGACCGTGGGGCTTCAGAGAGACCCCAAGGGGGATGGAGCGGCAGCCTGCAGGCCAGGGGACACGTCCGGCCGCAGCCTGGCCTGCAGCAGCCCCGGGGCCGGCCCGGGGGCCTGGGGCCCACCCTCCAGGGGCCAGTTCCTCACAACAGGAGCCTGGGAGCTGTGACATCACGACCACCATCACGCCACCGAGCGTCCTCAGAAGCGGGAGTCTGGGGTCCAGCTGTCGTAGGCCCTGGGAGCCTGCGCGCTGCCTCTCCCGCCCAGGTGACCCCCATCCTCATTAGGTCAGAAAAACACCGCGATCAGTGAGCTGATTGGAGAAGGACTGAAGGAACCAGCGTGCAGAGCAGGCCCGGGCGGGGCCTCAGAGCGAGCCCTGAGCAGCCGCAGCTCTCCCACCTGGGTGTGACCAGGCCCAGGCCGTCTGCACACCCCCGTGCAACGCCATGCGCGCCCCCGAAGCTGGCCCTCAGGTATGCTTGCTGAGGCTTAACCAGGAAAAGCGTTTCTGGACCTTGAACAAGTCTCAGCTTCGAGAAACAAAGGAACCCATAGAATGGACAGAAATGACGTTCTCTTCAAAAGTAAACACAGATGGCATCTACTATTACTGCTAAAAGACCAGAAAGTTTGTTATCTTATGATTTAAAAAAAAAAAATTGAATAAGGCTTGAAATTTCTAATCCAATTCTGAGAGTATAAAAAAAAATAAGGAAATTGACATGTGATCTGGTATTAACTAAAGCACAGGTTTTGTTCAAATTGCACAAACTTTTATGCTCGTGTCCACTATTTATTTTCATACCTTATTCAAAGTTCCTCATGGTACTCAGTTGCACTGAGCAGCTTGGCTGCATACAACAAGTTCTGGTCAATTCTCTTTTCATTTTTATTCTGTTGCAAATACTTCCTAATTTCCCTTGTTTATGGCTTCTTAGATGTACCCGTCATTTAAAAGTGGACACTGACTTTCTGAATACACGGGGTTTTTAAGCAACAAGAGAAAAGTAAACAGAGGGAACGTTGACAATGAAGCTTTCCCCGGGTTGTGGCAGCGTCCGGAAAGCCAGCCAGGGTCCAGCTTTGGCGTTGGGCAGACCTGCCCCTTGCTCAGGAGCCAGCTTCTCAGTCTCCCCAATAACCTCCGCGCTCCTGGAAGATCAGCATGGCCGCTCACCTGTCCTGGCTTCACGCAGCTGCACACAGCAGGAGCTTGAGTAAGTATTAGCATGAGACGCCATGAACATCACTCACGACCCACTGGAGAGCCAGCAGGGCGGGGACCCCAGGGCCTCGTCACACGTCAGCCAAGGTCACATGCTGGGGACCCACGTCAGCGTGAGGGCGACCGTGGACTCCGTGCTCCAAGCTGTTCACCAGAGACGACAGCACCTTTAGAACTGTGCGGTCCACCTGCCTTTGCACACGATTTAGAACATCTTTCAGCCACACTGGGAGGCTTCCCCGGAGGCTCAGACAGTAAGGAATCTGCCTACAATGTAGGAGACCACGGTGCAATTCCTAGGTCAGGAAGATCCCCTGGAGAAGGAAAGGGCATCCCACTCCAGTATTCCCACCTGGAAAATCCCATGAACAGAGGAGCCTGGCAGGTACAGCCCATGGGGTCTCAGAGTCAGACACAACTGAGATTCTGATACTTTCTCTTCACTTTTAGCCGCACTGAGTCCATTTCCTGCCTCTCTCGTCATCATCCAGACACACAAGATCCCGCTCGACTAAAGACTTCTAGCCGACCGCTGGGGTCCAGCCATGAACATACAGGAGCCCTGCCCAGCAAGACAGCACCTCCCCCGTGATCAGGGCTGCAACCGTCTGAGATCAGCGACCGTGTGGTCCCAGCTCCAGGAAGTCTCATCAGGTCTCCCGGGCCCCGAATGACCCATGACAACTTGTCCTTAGGCTTCGTCCTTGAAGCCAAGTCCAGTCGCCCGAGAAGCAGGGCTCTGGACCAGAGTCTAAGTCAGGAGGCCACGGAAGCGGAAAAACCACATTGTTCAAGCGGGAAAAGTTCGCCCGTGAGCTCAGCCCTGGGTGCCGGAGCGCTCGCCATTGGCGGAGCCTGACGTAAGAGAGCTCAGGTTTCCTCCACGGCTCTGCGGGCCTCACGAAGATGCTTCCCCGAAGTCCGATGGTGTCAGAGCAGACTGTCTGTTGTCACTGGACATTTAAGGAGCAGAGGACGCTGTCTTTAACTTGATGGCCATCCACTGCTCAAGAAGAAAATCTAAAAATTGCATAGTTATTCAGTTGTGTCTGACTCTGCAACCCTGTGGACTGTAGCCCACCGGGCTCTTCTGTCCCTGGGATTCTCCAGGCAAGAATACTGGAGTGGGTTGCCATTTCCTTCTCCAGGGGATCTTCCCAACCCAGGGATCAGTTATCTCCTGTGTCTCCTGCCTTGCAGGCAGATTCTTTACCCTCCGAGCCACACCAGGACAAAAATCACTTTCCATTTTTGATCACTGTCCAGTTTTTATCTTATTCTGCTTCATGTTTGAAAATTACAATCCAGACACTCTCAATTTCCTCCCCTGTCTACTCTTTTTCCCCCTCTTCTGATTATCAAAAAATAGAGACTGGCCTCATGTGCTTGGCTCACAAGTTCTTACAATCAATGCACATCTAAAAATTAGAATCCAGATGGGTATGAGCCATTTCAGCCTCTATTTCCATATATAACACAGCAAGAAAACAAGCCAGACTCAACCCAGAGCACAAATTCCCTCACGCAGGAAAACTCAAGTTAAAATCCTTCTGGACTTTGATGCGAGTCTTCTGAACCTGATCAGAAGTGTTGCTCCAGGGATGAACATTATGACCTCCAAGGCTTCTCAGGTCATGCTGGACCATGGCCATCAACAAGTTCAAAGGCCAGCTGCACCCTCCCACCCCAAAGGGAGCCCCATGTCCCCAAATTCTCCAGTATTCCTGCCTGGAGAAGCCCATGGACAGAGGAGCCTGGTGGGCTACAGTCCAGTTCAGTTCAGTCACTCAGCCCTGTCCAAGTCTTTGCAACCCCCATGGACTGCAGCACGCCAGGCTTCCCTGTCCATCACCAACTCCCAGTGTTCACCCAAACTCATGTCCACCTAGTTGGTGATGCCATCCAACCATCTCATCCTGTGTCGTCCCCTTCTCCTCCCGCCTTCAATCTTTCCCAGCATCAGGGTCTTTTCCAATGAGTCAGCTCTTGGCATCAGATGGACAAAGTATTGGAGTTTCAGCTTCAGCATCAGTCCTTCCAGTGAACATTCAGGACTGATCTCCTTTAGGAGGGACGGGTTGGATCTCCTCGCCGTCCGAGGGAGTCTCAAGGGTACAGCCCATAGTGTCCCAGACAGTCAGACACGACTGAAGCGACTCAGCACTCATGCAGGGTCTTAAGGGTTCCTGTGGCCTCGCTCAGGCCACAGATGGTGGGCGGCCCCTGCCGGGGTGGCCAAGCAGGCCAGGGTGTGGGGGCAGCCAGCCACAGCAGGAGGAGAGGGTGGGGGAGGCCGTGCGGGCCAAGGGGCAGGGGAGAGGAGGTCCAGCTGAGGTCAGGTCAAGCTGCCCAGAGGTGGAGGGAGGGGTCGGCGTCTGACTGTGGGGTCTGGTCTGGCGTGAGGACAGGGCCCTCTGTGTGGATGGGCCCCGGGTGCGGGCACAGCGAGTGGTCCATCCGGGAGCAGGGCTGGGAGCGGCGGCCTTGGCAGACACAGCCACCTTGAGCCTGGCCCTGCAGCCCGGGCACACCCACAGCCGGGCCTCCTCCACGGGGAGAGGGTCCACGTGCCCCTCGAGGCGCGTCTCGGGGCCCTGCTCCAGGGCTGGCCCCGGGCGTGTCAGGCGGCACGGAGGTTTCCTCACCTGTTTCACCCAGAGGGACTTAAGCGCAGACGCATCCCCCGCGAGCCTCCGTCCCGGGAGAGGCAGGGTGTGGCCCAGATGGTCACGGGGCCTCGCCTCCTCCAGAAACGCCCCTCGTCCTGGACGCGCGGTCCTGCAGGTCACACCTGGGTCTGGACCTCCTTGTGTCTGAATCTACGTCCCTATGAAAATGGCCAGCTGGCACATCAAGAGCAGCTACAGGCGTTTTCTTTCGCCAAGAAAAACAAGAGAAATCTAGATAAGATGCAAAGCCCAGGGGAAGCGGTGACGATGCGGAAAGAAGAGGCAACGAGGGACGAGGGTCCGATACAAGGAGACATGGGCGAGGACAGGAGGCGACACAGACAGGTGAGAGGCGACGGGCCGGGGAGGCCGGTGAGCTGGTGGGGACCTGGGATGGAGGGCGGCCCGGGGGAGGAGGACGCGGCGACAATCTCGGGGGGCAGCACTGCAGAACAGAAGCATCTTTTCTCTGCGGAAATCAGAGTGTTACCCCCAAAAGTCAAAGTTACCCTCGTAAGCCGAGCTTATAGTAAGCAAACCATGAGATGACGCAGAACCAGCAGGAATGGAATATGGGTGCAAATTCACTTATGCACACGTGTACACTCACTCACACACGCTCACACGCACACACACACACACGCACACACACACCAGGGTTAGAATGGGCCAGGCTTGCTCCTGTGTGTCCAAATCCAAGCAAGGAGTAAGCACGGCTGAAGGCGGGGAGGGTGGGAAGCGTGGTGAGAGCCCAGCGCTGCTTCACGACGTGGAGAAAGGGGAATGACCAGGGGAAGCCAGGACGAAAAGGCAACGCCGGGGACGGCTCACACTGCCGCGGAAAGACAGAGCCCGCAGAGGGGCCTCGACAAGACACAGGGAGAGCCGCCTCCACGCAGGCCTCAGGGTCGGGAGGACCGGGAGGAGCCCTCCCGCCACCGGCTCCAAGACCCTCCGGGCACAGTGGTGCTGGAGGGCCCAGAGCCCAGTGAAGGTGAGGAGGGCGGGCCAGGGCTCTGGACAGGTTCCGCCTGCTGGCTCATCACCATCAGCGGACCCGCCTCGTCGCCCGCACCCCCTCAAGGTCAGGTGGTTCTCCGTCCGCAGGGAGCCCCAGGCCCGAGGTCCCGGGACAGAGACGTCACCCCCGCTCGGATGGGGAAGCGAGGCCTGGAGCCAAGCCCCACTCCAGCTCCGAGCCCCAGGCTCCGGGGACACACGAGACCCCGAGAAGCCTGCCTCCACTCCCCGTGCCCCACCCGTGTGAGGGCTTCCTTTGTCTCGTATGTGGGCTACTTCACAGAACATGGGAGGGGGCAAAGGCCTGGGCTCAGGAGGTGTGGGGAGCCCCCAGGCCAGAGCAGAGGGCCGGCCCAGCAGGGCACCGCCAGCCACCTTGCGCACAGCACCCACTCACCCGTGCTAGCGATGACCAAGACACTCAACTGCTATACAGCAGAGGCTCAGCCTATCCAACGGGGTGGCATCGTACAAAAAGAGGGGCCTGGGAGCCCTGACCTGCTGGTCATGACCCCCCCACTGACGGCCACAGGGACCAGGGTCTGGTGGCAGAGGAGGGGACTCGGGGGCCTGAGGGAAGGCCCATCACTGACCACTGCAGGAGCTCTTCCATGTGCTGACCTCGGCCCTTACACAGGGATAGCACCGCACACGACTCGTGACCATCAGTCAGTTCAGTCCAGTAGCTCAGTCGTGTCCGACTCTTTGCGACCCCATGAATTGCAGCACGCCAGGCCTCCCTATCCATCACCAACTCCCGGAGTTCACTCAGACTCACGTCCATCGAGTCGGTGATGCCATCCAGCCATCTCATCCTGTCGTCCCCTTCTCCTCCTGCCCCCAATCCCTCCCAGCAGTCTTTTCCTCCCAGAGTCTTTTCCAATGAGTCAACTCTTCGCATGAGGTGGCCAAAGTACTGGAGTTTCAGCTTTAGCATCATTCCTTCCAAAGAAATCCCAGGGCTGATCTCCTTCACAATGGACTGGTTGGATCTCCTTGCAGTCCAAGGGACTCTCAAGAGTCTTCTCCAACACCACAGTTCAAAAGCATCAATTCTTCGGCGCTCAGCCTTCTTCACAGCCCAACTCTCACATCCATATATGACCACTGGAAAAACCATAACCTTGACTAGATGAACCTTTGTTGGCAAAGTAATGTCTCTGCTTTAGAATATGCTATCTAGGTTGGTCATAACTTTCCTTCCAAAGAGTAAGCGTCTTTTAATATCATGGCTGCAGTCACCATCTGTAGTGATTTTGGAGCCCAGAAAAATAAAATCTGACACTGTTTCCACTGTTTCCCCATCTATTTCCCATGAAGTGATAGGACCGGATGCCATGATCTTAGTTTTCTGAATGTTGAGCTTTAAGCCAACTTTTTCACTCTTCTCTTTCACTTTCATCAAGAGGCTCTTTAGTTCCTCTTCTGCCGGGGTCCAGCCCCAGCTGATCCAGGGTATTCGAAGCGGGGACGGCGTCGGCGAGGGTCAGGATACAATAGCTTCAATTAGATATTAATTAAAGATGTAAAGAGTAATAGGATAAGGATAGCTCAGTAGGAAAATTCAGTGCAGAAAAGAGGCTGAGTAGCTTGGTTTACTCGGGAGACCAATAAAACTTCAAGACAAGAAGTTGCACCACTTACGTAGGCCACAGGCGTCCTTCCGTTCTCCCGAAGGAGAGGAGACACTGAGGCCTCCCCGGTCGCATCTTAGAAGCCCGGGCATAATTAGTAAGCATGGTGGGTTCCGCGCTCCAGATGGAGACTCAGCCAGAGTGAGAGAGAGAGCGACATGGGGAGACCAGTATTTCGAGAAACTGATCCCAATTCTTTATTTTCCATGGTCTACTTTTATACACTGAGATGTTACGCAAAAGTCACGTGGGGACAGCAGTCCTGACTTTTATTAAAATCAGGTGCTTCATACAAATGTATACAGAGGTCTTAGGGGTGTTACATCATCTTCTGGCCAGGGGGGCCTGCTGACAATTTACGACCCTCTCCTTGTGACAGTGGTCAGTCAACCAGAACACTTTTTTCTCCAAGGGTGATTATTCTTAAAACAGACGCCACCCAAATAAAGTTACATTCCTACAGGGTGAGGGTGTAGTGGGTTTTAGTCAAGGAAAGAATTTACTTAGCTTAAGGTCTAACGTGATTTATATCAAAGGTTAATACTTATTTCTTCTATATATTCATTAATGTGTGTAAGGGCAGGGGATGTGGAGACTTAGCAACAAACATTGGCTCAACAAATGAAAAACCCTTCACCAATTTCTAATCAGCCCATTATACTTATACTAATAGTTTTCTAACTTTTCTAAGGAACCTGTTTTTAGAAGGTTTAAAGCATCTCGTGCCTCTCACGGTTGGGAGGCTGTGAGCAATCACATGTGGCCGGACAAGCCTGTCAGGCAGGCTAGAGAACCTTCAGAGGAGTTTGTAGGTTGAAACACTCCTATCACGCCCAGGAGTTTTGATTAACTGGAGCTCTAGGTTAACTCCTTCTCCGAAAGAGGTGGTGGGGGACAGCCCCCCGTAAAGTCAGAGGTGTAGGTGAGAGCACAAAGTAGTAAAGCAGGCAGGCTCTGGTTATGGGGGTAGATGCTTGAGGATTTCCAGGGGGACTCCTGGGGCTCGATCCCGCCTTTGCGTATGTCGAGTCTTCCTCATGACCTTTGCCATGGGCGGAGTACCTCACTCTGGCCCCCAACACTCTTCACTTTCTGCCATAAGGGTGGTGTCATCTGCATATCTGAGGTTATTGATATTTCTCCCGGCAATCTTGATTCCAGCTTGTGCTTCTTCCAGTCCAGCGTTTCTCATGATGTACTCTGCACAGAAGTTAAATAAGCAGGGTGACAATATACAGCCTTGACGAACTCCTTTTCGTATTTGGAACCAGTCTGTTGTTCCATGTCCAGTTCTAACTTGCTTTCTGACCTGCATATAGATTTCTCAAAAGGCAGGTCAGGTGGTCTGGTATTCCCATCTCTTTCAGAATTTTCCACAGTTTATTGTCATCCACACAGTCAAAGGCTTTGGCATAGTCAATAAAGCAGAAATAGATGTTTTTCTGGAACTCTCTTGCTTTTTCCATGATCCAACGGATGTTGGCAATTTGATCTCTGGTTCCTCTGCCTTTTCTAAAACCAGCTTGAACATCTGGAAGTTCGTGGTTCATATATTGCTGAAGCCTGGCTTGGAGAATTTTGAGCATTACTTTACTAGCATGTGAGATGAGTGCAATTGTGCGGTAGTTTGAGCATTCTTTGGCATTGCCTTTCTTTGGGATTGGAATGAAAACTGACCTTTTCCAGTCCTGTGGCCACTGCTGAGTTTTCCAAATTTGCTGGCATATTGAGTGCAGCACTTTCATAGCATCATCTCTCAGGATTTGAAATAGCTCAACTGGAATCCATCACCTCCACTAGCTTTGTTCGTAGTGATGCTTCCTAAGGCCCACTGGACTTCACATTCCAGGATGGGTTTGTGCAAAACAGCACCGAAAGCTGTCGGCTCGCACAGCAGCTGCTGGTTGAGATCCCAGTTCCGGGAGCCAGCGCTCTTCGCGAGGCTCAGCTGGGGCACATCTCAGCTCTGCAGACCACGGTCATCAGCTGGCGCTGTTTCTGCTGGTGTGCCTGGGACGCCCAGCAGCAGCCTCCAGCAGGGAGCCTGGGCGTGCTCACGGGGCAGCAGCAACCCCAGCAGGGGCAGGAAGACGCCTCAGGGACTGGGCTCAGGGCAAGGATGAGGACAGTCCCCCTCATGTGCGGGCCACGGCCAGCAGGGGTCAGCCCAGGCGCCGGGAGGGGAAACAGCCCCAGCTCTGGTGGGAGGACAAGCTACAATCCGCCAAAAAGCACTGGAAGCCCAGGAGGCCCCTGAAGCCTCCAGACTCTGTGGGGCCGGAGACAGGCAGGGGAGGCCTGATTCGGAGAGCCGTTCGGTTTTCGATTTAAAGCCCTGGAGGGAGTTGGGAAGAGGTCGTTCTTCTGGGTGTTTTTGCCTGGAGAGCGAGAATAAAAGCTGAGGCCAGTGGAGTCAATTTTCACTATATATATATATATATATATACATATATTTTACTTATTTATGAAATCAACTGAATCCGGGGGTGACTTTCCTCTGTGTTTTGAAATAAGGCCTTAAAAGCTTGTGCCCTGGGTTTGCATGTACTTGGCAGAACCTCTGTGCACAGCCCTGAAGACAACTGAGGGAGAATGTATTTATATTTAATGCAGTCACATTTGAGGGGAATTTGGGTGAGGAGTTTTTAAACAGTGAAAAGGGACGGGGTGCAGAAAAGACCAGGAAGGGCCCACAGCGGAGGCTGAGAAACACAAAGGCTGCTTGGGGTCCACTTTATCCTGCTCAGGCCAAGGAAGGGGCTGTCTGCTTCCTGTTCATCCCAGTGAAGCCAGAAGCCCCCCCACAGCAGGCAGTGCTCCTTTATCTTTAAATAAAACAACATTCTTCTATCCATATGTTTTGCATTTAGTCTGAATGAATCAGATTTTTTTAAATGCATTTAGTGTGATGAAAGGTTGACCATTTCATGTAGGAAAAAAATCAAGAGCACTTGGGAACCCGCTGGCATGCGGGCACGCAGGAGCTTATTGGGCTTTTAATGACCCCTAGGTAGAGAGCGCGGCCCCTCCGGACGGCAGAGCAGAACGCCAAAACCCAGAGACACGCCAGAGCCCCAGGAGCTGCGCCAGTGTGTGTCTCCGCCCACCACTGCCCCGCCAGGACCCCAGACCTGGGGCCCCCCTGGCAGCAAGGACACGTGACCAGAATGTCCCCGGCAGCATTCATTTGCCTTCTTGGTTCGGTTCTCTGAGGCCATTGCCATAAAATCCCATCTGGGTTTCCCTGGTGGCTTAGCAGTAAAGAATCCGCCTGCAAATGCAGGAGACAGGGGTTCAGTCCCTGGAAAGGGAAGATCCCCTGGAGAGGAAATGGCAACCCACTCCAGTATTCTTGCCTGGAGAATTCCACGGACAGAGGAGCCTGGCAGGCTAGAGTCCATGGGGTTGCGGAGAGTTGGGCACATCTGAGCGCACACGCACACACACACACACGCACACACACACACTCACACACACACACACACACTCACATGCGCGCATGCACACACGCACACGCACACACACGCACACACACGCGCGTGTGCACACACACCCGCACATGCACACACACTCTCACACACACACACACACACACACACACACAGTGGGCCAGTGTACAGCGCTGTCGGGAGTCAGAGGGAGCCGCCCAGCCCTCTGAGCCTCTCCTCGCCCCACCTAACCGTTCACCTCCATCCTGGCACCGCAAGGCGTAACCTCCTTCCTTACCCACAGTACAGCCTGGACAGGACCCTGACCCCAGGGCTTGGCCCCCAGACCAGCCTGTCCCCCGAACCCCACGCTCTCCTTCAGCCGACAGCAGCCCAGACCAGCCCTCCCTGACCAGCCTCTCCGGTGGGTCCACTCAGACCCTCTTCTTTCTCAGGCATGTCTTTCCCACTAGACACTTTCCTCCGTCACCAGACGCTCAGGTGGGCCGCAGCACCCCGAACCCCAGCTGGGGTTGGAGCCCAGAACCACTCCCCTCTGCACCTGCTGCACCCCAGGGATTGTGAGGACAGACTCAGTCCCCCCAGATCCTGGACACCCAGTTCCCATCTCCACTCAGCTGCAGGGAGGAGCAGAGTGCACTCACCCTTCTTTATGTCCCAAACTCTCCACCTGCCAAAGAACCACCATTCCTGCCAAAGACCTGTCTTCCCAGAGACGGGGCCAGGAGGAAGCGTGTCCACACAGCAGTTTGACATTTGGGGAAAAAGGAGCCACGCAAGCAGAAAGGATCGTCTTCATGTGTGGCGGGCTCAGGTTTTCTGTTTGTAGCGGAAACAATGAGAACCCCCCTGGGAGCGCCTGGCCCAGCTCGAGCCTCTCTCCTCCTGAATCCCCTGATGCAGGCCGACCCAGGGCCCACCCTGCCCACCGCTCCCGTGGATCTCAGATGAGCTGAGACAATGGTCGAAAGCTCACGTGGCCACGCCCGGAGACCCTCCTCCCAGCATCTACTCCAGCTCACTCTGAATTCTAAAGTCACCCGTCTTCTCTGCGGCAAAGTCCAAGCTCAGCCTATGGCACCTTCTACTCATGCGTCCTGGGGGCAGAAGACTTCAGGGAGAATGACCTAGGTTCCCTCAGGAAGGAAGGGTGTGCAGAGCCACAGTCCCGGGTTCCAGTCTCCACAGTCTAACATGGACTCACCCGAGCATCACCTGAGGGTCCCAAGGTCCGTGAGCGACCACTTGAAACCGCCACCCTTGCGGACAGCTGAGCAGACTGACCACCGGGCCAACTGCCCCCAGAGAGGCCCTCACGCATCCGTCCCTCCTCTCGTTCCTGATGTAGATCTGACCAGAAAAAAGAGGGCCCTAAAATCTTTGTTTTACAAGGACACATTTTCGTTCCTTGATTTGATTTGATTTGATTGAAGTCGCTCAGTCGTGTCCGACTGTTTGCAACCCCATGGACTGTAGCCTACCAGGCTCCTCTGTCCAAGGGATTTTCCAGGCAATAGCACTGGAGTGGATTGCCATTTCCTTCTCCAGTGGATCTTCCTGACCCAGAGATCGAACCCGGATCTCCCGCATTGTAGACAGACGCTTTACAGTCCTTAGGGGAGCAGATTAGTCACGTGATAGCACTGCTTTCTGTTGGAGAGGCTCCCCTGTTCCTACCCAGGACGAGGCGTGTGTGTGTGCGCATGTGTGTGCCTTCGTGTACATGTGTGTGTACATGTGTGTGCATGTGTGTGTATATATGAGAGTGTGTGAGTGTATACATATATGTATGTTTGTGCATGTATATGTGGATGATGGTGAGATGGTGAAGGACAGGGAAGCCTGGCGAGCCGAAGTCCATGGGGTCACAAAGAGTCAGACACGACTGAGTGACTGAACAACAGCAACAACATATGTGGGTGTGTATATGTATGTATGTCTGTGTATACCTATGTGTGTGAACATATGTTTGCATATGTATGGGTATATGTGTATTTATGTACATTTGTACGTGTGTGTGTGTGTGTGTGTGTGTATAAAGGATGGTTAATGTCACGTGTTATCTTGCCAGGCCACAGTGCTCAGATGCTTGGCCAAAGTCAGTCAGGCTGGAAGACTCTATGGAGTCATTTTTCAGATGTGACTAATATTTTAATGATCAGGCTTTGAGCAAAGCAGAACATCTTCCAAAATGTGGGTGGGCCTCATCCAATCAGCTGAGGGCTCTAAGAAAAACAGACTGAGATTCTCTGAAGAGGAGGGGATTCTGCCTCCAGAGGGCCTTTGGAGGTGAACTGCCATGCCAGCTCTTCCCTGGGTCTCCAGTGTGCCTGCCCCACACTCACGGGAGCCAATTCCATAAACTGAATCTGTCTCTCCCCCAAAAAATATTATCAGATCAGATCAGATCAGTCGCTCAGTCATGTCCGACTCTTTGCGACCCCATGAATTGCAGCAGCCAGGCCTCCCTGTCCATCACCAACTCCCGGAGTTCCCTGAGACTCACGTCCATCGAGTCAGTGATGCCATCCAGCCATCTCATCCTCTGTTGTCTCCTTCTCCTCCTGCCCCCAATCCCTCCCAGCATCACAGTCTTTTCCAATGAGTCAACTCTTCGCATGAGGTGGCCAAAGTACTGGAGTTTCAGCTTTAGCATCATTCCTTCCAAAGAAATCCCAGGGCTGATCTCCTTCACAATGGACTGGTTGGATCTCCTAGCAGTCCAAGGGACTCTCAAGAGTCTTCTCCAACACCACAGTCCAAAAGCATCAATTCTTCGGTGCTCAGCCTTCTTCATAGTCCAACTCTCACATCCATACATGACCACAGGAAAAACCATATCCTTGACTAGACGAACCTTTGTTGGCAAAGTAATGTCTCTGCTTTTGAATATGCTATCTATCTAAGGAAAGTTGGTCATAACTTTCCTTCCAAGGAGTAAGCGTCTTTTAATTTCATGGCTGCAGTCACCATCTGTAGTGATTTTGGAGCCCAGAAAAATAAAGTCTGACACTGTTTCCACTGTTTCCCCATCTATTTCCCATGAAGTGATGGGACCGGATGCCATGATCTTCATTTTCTGAATGTTGAGCTTTAAGCAAACTTTTTCACTCTCCACTTTCACTTTCATCAAGAGTCTTTTTAGTTCCTCTTCACTTTCTGCCATAAGGGTGGTGTCATCTGCGTATCTGAGGTTATTGATATTTCTCCCAGCAATCTTGATTCCAGCTTGTGTTTCTTCCAGTCCAGTGTTTCTCATGATGTACTTTGCATAGAAGTTAAATAAGCAGGGTGACAATATACAGCCTTGACGTACTCCTTTTCCTATTTGGAACCAGTCTGTTGTTCCATGTCCAGTTCTAACTGTTGCTTCCTGACCTGCAAACAAATTTCTCAAGAGGCAGATCAGGTGGTCTGGTATTCCCATCTCTTTCAGAATTTTCCACAGTTTATTGTGATCCACACAGTCAAAGGCTTTGGCATAGTCAATAAAGCAGAAATAGATGTTTTTCTGGAACTCTCTTGCTTTTTCCATGATCCAACAGATGTTGGCAATTTGATCTCTGGTTCCTCTGCCTTTTCTAAAACCAGCTTGAACATCTGGAAGTTCATGGTTCACGTATTGTTGAAGCCTGGCTTGGAGAATTTTGAGCATTACTTTACTAGCATGTGAGATGAGTGCAATTGTGCGGTAGTTTGAGCATTCTTTGGCATTGCCTTTCTTTGGGATTGGAATGAAAACTGACCTTTTCCAGTCCTGTGGCCACTGCTGACTTTTCCAAATTTGCTGGCATATTGAGTGCAGCACTTTCATAGCATCATCTTTCAGGATTTGGAATAGCTCAACTGGAATTCCATCACCTCCACTAGCTTTGTTCGTAGTGATGCTTCTTCCAAAGGCCCACTTGACTTCACATTCCAGGATGTCTGGCTCTAGGTCAGTAATCACACCATTGTGATTATCTGGGTCATGAAGCTCTTTTTTGTACAGTTCTGTGTATTCTTGCCATCTCTTCTTAATATCTTCTGCTTCTGTTAGGTCCATACCATTTCTGTCCTTTATTGAGCCCATCTTTGCATGAAATGTTCCTTTGGTATCTCTGATTTTCTTGAAGAGATCCCTAGTCTTTCCCATTCTGTTGTTTTCCTCTATTTCTTTGCATTGATCGCTGAAGAAGGCTTTCTTATCTCTTTTGCTATTCTTTGGAACTCTGCATTCAGATGCTTATATCTTTCCTTTTCTCCTTTGCTTTTCACTTCTTTTCTTTTCACAGCTATTTGTAAGGCCTCCCCAGACAGCCATTTTGCTTTTTTGCATTTCTTTTCTATGGGAATGGTCTTGATCCCTGTCTCCTGTACAATGTCACGAACCTCATTCCATAGTTCATCAGGCACTCTATCTATCAGATCTAGGCCCTTAAATCTATTTCTCACTTCCACTGTATCATCATAAGGGATTTGATTTAGGTCATACCTGAATGGTCTAGTGGTTTTCCCTACTTTCTTCAATTTAAGTCTGAATTTGGTAATAAGGAGTTCATGGTCTGAGCCACAGTCAGCTCCTGGTCTTGTTTTTGCTGACTGTATAGAGCTTTTCCATCTTTGGCTGCAAAGAATATAATCAATCTGATTTTGATGTTGACCATCTGGTGATGTCCATGTATAGTATCTTCTCTTGTGTTGTTGGAAGAGGGTGTTTGCTATGACCAGTGCATTTTCTTGGCAAAACTGTATTAGTCTTTGCCCTGCTTCATTCCGTATTCCAAGGCCAAATTTGCCTGTTACTCCAGGTGTTTCTTGACTTCCTTCTTTTGCATTCCAGTCCCCTATAATGAAAAGGACATCTTTTTTGGGTGTTAGTTCTAAAAGGTCTTGTAGGTCTTCATAGAACCACTCAACTTCAGCTTCTTCAGCGTTCCTGGTTGGGGCATAGACTTGGATTATTGTGATAGTGAATGGTTTGCCTTGGAAACGAACAGAGATCATTCTGTCGTTTTTGAGGTTGCATCCAAGTACTGCATTTCGGACTCTTTTGTTGACCATGATGGCTACTCCATTTCTTCTGAGGGATTCCTGCCCGCAGTAGTAGATACAATGGTCATCTGAGTTAAATTCACCCATTCCAGCCCATTTCAGTTCGCTGATTCCTAGAATGTCGACATTCACTCTTGCCATCTCTTGTTTGACCACTTCCAATTTGCCTTGATTCATGGACCTGACATTCCAGGTTCCTATGCAATATTGCTCTTTACAGCATCGGACCTTGCTTCTATCACCAGTCACATCCACAGCTGGGTATTCTTTTTGCTTTGGCTCCATCCCTTCATTCTTTCTGGAGTTATTTCTCCACTGATCTCCAGTAGCATATTGGGCACCTACTGACCTGGGGGGTTCCTCTTTCAGTATCCTATCATTTTGCCTTTTCATACTGTTTTTGGGGTTCTCAAGGCAAGAATACTGAAGTGGTTTGCCATTCCCTTCTCCAGTGGACCACATTCTGTCAGACCTCTCCACCATGACCCACCCGTCTTCAGTTGCCCCACGGGCACGGCTTAGTTTCATTGAGTTAGACAAGGCTGTGGTCCTAGTGTGATTAGATTGACTAGTTTTCTGTGAGTATGGTTTCAGTGTGTTTGCCCTCTGATGCCCTCTTGCAACACCTATCGTCTTACTTGGGTTTCTCTACCTTGGGTGTGGGGTGTCTCTTCAGGGCTGCTCCAGCAAAGCGCAGCCATTGCTCCTTACCTTGGACGAGGGGTATCTCCTCACCGCCGCCCTTCCTGACCTTCAATGTGGGATAGTGCCTCTAGGCCCTCCTGCGCCCGCAGAGCCACGGCTCCTCGGACAAATATTATATATTATATATATACATATAAATTGCATTTTATATGTATATATATATATAACTGTAGACAAACATGCATATCCCCACACACACGTTCTATTATTTTATTCCTCCAGAAAAACTATTGAAAATTAGTGCCTGACTGACACACGAATTCACACATTTTTAATAAACGTGACTCTTATCTTCATCCTGACAGACACCTGGTTTTACTCACTTGAGAGCCACCTGGATAGATTTGTTCATCACTGAAGTCCTCCCTGCCCCACACATTTCCAGCAGCTGCATCGAACTGTACAGAAACGCCAGTTACTCAGCCAAAGATCTGCTGGTTTTCCAGATGAATCAGCTTGCCCACCCTTCTCCAGTGTTTCTTCTAAAATCCCTTCCAACATGGCCCAATGGGAACCACCCTCCCGAGGTCCAGCCCCGGCTGCCCTGCCCTCCCCTGGTCATGCGCTGGGCGCAGAGGGGCATGCAGAGCCCAGGCCCTCCCGTGGGGAGCCGCACTCCCTTCATGGACGTGCAGAAGGCGGCTCCCAGGCAAGTGTGGCCCCAGCCACGGTCTACACCTGGCAGTCCTCACGGATAACGTCATTAGCAGGAGAGTCCTAGGCTGCACACACAGCATTTTCCACCATTTATCACAATGTTGATCTTTATTTTAAATATAAATCAGGCAATCATTTATGTCTTTTATGTTCTTTGTATTTATTCAAGAATATTTAACTGTAGACAAAAGGTGACTTATTCATTATTCATCCTGAACAAGGCAAGTATGGCAATTTGAAAAGGCTGACATTTGAGCTTTTTGCCAACACTCGCAAAATTATATCCTTCCCATTGTAAATCAATGAAGTAGAATCATCGTGCACAAAGGAATTAAATTGCCTTGTCACTTTAATAAGGCCACCTTATACACAACCTTCCGCCAGCGCCATTGTGCAGAGAGATGGCGCCCGTCCCCAGCCGCCCAGGTCTCAGCTGGCTCTGCGATTACACGAGCATCCTCCAGGTCCCTCTCCTCCCGGGAGACGGTGTCAGGATGTCACGGGCAGAGCTCGCTATCAGCGACGTGCATGCCTCTGAGCAAATTAGCACCCAGCTACAGCCGTGCTGCAGGCATTCTGTGAACTTGTCCCTCTCCTTGGGCCCTCCGCTCTCATCTGCCTCCCACCCACTCCTTGCACCCACACACACACACACACACACACTTACAGAATCACACACACACTCATGCCTCGAGAAATAACTCTACCAACTCGTCCTTGTTTTCACCGAGAAAGGAGGCGTTTTTGTAACAACTCATGACGGCCCTTCAGATGCGGCATCTTTGTTGCTGTTGTTCAGTCGCTCAGTCGTGTCCGACTCTGCAACCCCACGGACGGCAGCACGCCAGGGCTCTCTGTCCTCACCATCTCCCGGAGCTTGCTCAAACTCACATCCATTGAGTCCGTGATGCCGTCCAACCATCTCATCCTCTGTTGTCCCCTTCTCCTCCTGCCCTCAGTCTTTCCCAGCATCAGGGTCTTTTCAGATGAGTCAGCCCTTCGCATCAGGTGGCCAAAGTATTGGAGTTTCAGCTTCAACATCAGTCCTTCTGATGAACACCCAGGACCGATCTCCTTTAGGATGGACTGGTTGGATCTCCTTGCAGTCCAAGGGACTCTCAAGAGTCTTCTCCAACACCACAGTTCAAAAGCATCAGTTCTTTGGTGCTCAGTCTTTGTGGACAGTCGAAAAAGAGGAAGGGCTGGGGAGGTAAACGTATAAAGCACAGGAGCAGCTGGACGGCGGCAGAGAAGGCAGGTCCAGGTGGCTCAGGAGATGAGAACATCCTCTCTCCCTGCTCCCCAGCACTGAAGTCATCCCTACAGAACAGAGGTGGTGCTCCCCAGTGGAACAGGAAAGGCGTTGATGGCAGACTCAAGGCGGCAGTGCATTTTTGGAGGATGGAAAGCAAATTCACAGTGGCCACTGACAGAGAGAATACAGCAGTGATGAAACCTGGGTGCCGTCAGGATGGAGAAAGCAACAACACTTGGCTGCTCCCCAAGGACCCCCGAAAGGCTCAGGAGCGGGGACACCCGAGTCTCCCGAGGGGGGATGTGGAGTGTGGAGGGCAGGCCCCTTCCCCAACTTGAACGGGCAGGAAGCCGCCCCCAGCCCACTGCAGCCAGCTCTGAGGAGGCGGGATCAGTAGATTATGCGATGCGGGAGCAGAGAGGCACAGCCGGGTGTGGAGTGAGACACCGTCCTCACAGCTGGCACAGCAGGGCGAGCACACGGGGGGCCCAGCGTCCTTCTCGACGGGCCCGGCCCCAGGGCCAGGTCTCATCCGGCAGGAGGCAGGAGCGCTGTCTGGGAAAACCCACACGCCAGTTTATTCAGGCGTCTCCACCAACTGCGCTCCAGCCCCCTCCCCGTCCAGACCTATATCCGGTGTCAGAGTCTCCAGGCCCTTGGGGAAAGTCCCTGACACAAAACCCAGAGGCAGGAAGGTGGGAAAGAGGGAAAAGAGAATTAACTCAGAGGAAATAGAAATAATAAAGGCCGCAGGGGACACATCTTTAAAGTACAGTTAACATCAAAGAGATAAGAGACATTGATTTTATGGACAAGAACAGCATGCCATAAAAACACATTGTTCAGAAAATGCAGAGAACACTAAACCTTTTTTCCTTTTCAACTGAAGGAATAGAAATAGAGAAAATCATTTGGATAATGAAAAATACAGAGATGAAAGTTCAGAGAGAAAAACTTCAAAGATTGATTCAGGAATTTTAATACCTATTTCCAATTAGAATTTTTTTTTAATAAAAGAGCAGATAAGGGTGATGAGATTGCCCCCAACCCCAAGAGCTGGGGCTGAGCCCTCTTGGGATGTGGTTTCTGCCTCCCAGGACAGAAAGAGGCTGTGCCTGGGGCCAGGCCTGCCCCCTGATGTCCTAAATGGGGGCCTGGGGCACCCACCTCCCCCTCTGGGCCTCGAGTGTCACACCCCAGGGCTGGGGTCAAGGCCAGCCCCACACCTTGCAGATGAGGAGAGGAGGGTTCCTCTAAGGACACAGGACGGTTGTCCCCAAGAGGAAGACTTTCACTTTGGCTGGGGTAGGGCAGGGGTGGAGTCACACCTCCTGGGCGAGCGAGCTTGTCTGGGGACAAACCGAGGGGCCAGCTTACCCAGGAGGTCAGAGGGAGAGGAGTCAGACAGCAAAGCTAATACAGACATAGAGGGTGATCGAGTGCGTGGGGGGAGATGAAGGCGTCATAGAAGTGTCCACATAGAGGCTGACCATCGATGCAAAGAAACAAGTTACTGGCAGAAAAAGAGAAAAGAAGGAAAGCAAACAATTAAAAATAAATAGAACGTGTCACAATACACACAGTAACCACAACACTTCACCACAGAATACGACTGACTCAAACGTGACACTGAAAACTGAAGGTTTCAAATGCTTCACAAAGTAAAATCAAACCGCACGTGTATCCAGGAGACGCAACCAGAACAACGTGTCTCCTTCTGCCAAAAGGGCAAACAGTTTCGGCAAATGCACAGGCGAGGAGAGCTGTGAAGGGTCGTGTGGGATTCCGGGGCAGAAACGGCATTAAGACAGATGGGAAGGACGCCTTGGGTGCTTAAAGCGACGACTCACGATGCCGAGTCTGTTGTGAACACCCTCGTGAAGCACAGGAACCACTGTGATGCAGGAGCGTCGAGACGCAGAGAAGGGAACCGCTGAGCTCCAGGAAGACCGCTCCTCTCGGTCCAAGAAGGGTCAAAGGGCAAAGCATCAGGAAGGAGACAGAGATCCTGGTGACGAGTAAGCTTCAGCTCTGGACACAGGACACGCTCCCTCTTGAACCCTCACGAAACAGTCACAGAGACGCACCACATTTAGCCACAGGCAAGTGTTTAATAATGAAATATAAACATAGATGTCCATTAGGAACACCCAAAACCTACAGCACAGAATCTTAAGTGCTGTACCAAAAAGCCCTTTTTTCTTTTTCTTGGGGGGAAAAAAAAAACTCTATAATAAAAAACAGTAATTAGCTGAAAAATACAAATAAAAATTGTAGGATTACTAAAAATTGGGGGCAATAAAGTGCTGCACACCAGAATGTATGCTGCTGCTGTTGCTAAGTCACTTCAGTCGTGTCCAACTCTGTGCGACCCCACAGACGGCAGCCCACCGGGCTCCCCCGTCCCCGGGATTCTCCAGGCAAGAACACTGGAGTGGGTTGCCATTTCCTTCTCCAGTGCATGAAAGTGAAAAGTGAAAGTGAAGTAGCTCAGTCATGTCCGACTCTTAGCGACCCCATGGACTGCAGCCTACCAGGCTCCTCTGTCCATGGGATTTTCCAGGCAAGAGTACTGGAGTGGGGTGCCATTGCCTTCTGCACCAGAATGTATGGGATACAGTTAAAACAGTGATCAGGAAAAATTGTGTAACTTTAAAAAATTATACCAATAGAATAAAAGAATAAAAATAAAGGAATTAAGTTCCCAACTCAAAACCTGGAAAGACAGCTATAAAATAAGTCAAGAAAAAGCAAAAGGAAAAAATACTAAAGTTAAAAGTAAATGTGACAGAATAGAAACCAAATTCGTATTTGCTTAACATTTGCTTAGTAATTCTAAACGTGACTGTTAATAGAATACAGTAGAAAATTAAGCAGAAGTATTACATCAAAGTGTCATTTCTCTTAGAAGAGATGAACACATACTTCTATAATTTGCCTAAACAAGAAAGTAAAGAAAAAAAGAAAGGGAGAAATAACAAAGAAAAATATGAGCATAAAAAACTAAGAACTGTTTTGTACAACTCCATGCAGATTGATTTAAAAATACAGATGAAACAAACAACATCCTGGTTTAGTCACTCAGTCGTGTGACTCTCTGTGACATGATGGACTGCAGCCCACCAGGCCCTTCTGTCCACGAGATTCTCCAGGCAAGAGTACTGGAGTGGGCTGCCATTTCCTTCTCTAAAATAATATCCTAGGAAAACACAATTTTCTAAAATTGACCCAAATAAAGATAGAAAGCTTAAACAGACCTACTCCCAGAGACAAAATACAGAAAGTTATCTAAGAGAACTGTTCCTTTAAAAAGAAAAAAATCTCAAAGGTTTATTGGGAATCTATTATATAAATACAAAATAATCTCAACATTATTTAAATTGTTGCAGAATATAAAAAGACAGAAACCTTCAAATTCTTTTTTGAAGCAACTATAATACTGATCTCTAAACCAATAAAGATAGCCCAAAAGAAAAACCAGAGACCCATATTTCTTACAAGTATCAATGCAAAAAATCCTACAAAACTTATTAGCACACAGAATCCAAAAACAGATTAAAAGATAATACATCATGTGTAAGTAGATTTATTAGGAATGTGAGACTGGATCAATATTAGAAAATCGATTAATATAATTTGCCACATTAATTAACAGCTCTAAGGAAGAAATGGTATGATTTTCTCCATAATACTAAAACAGCCTTCAATACAATTCAGCAATTTCAATAAGAACTCATGGACATTTCGCTGAATACAGAGACACACGCACAGACTTGGACGCGCGTGCAGATCTGTCTCCATTCGTGTCTGCACGCATGTGTGCTCGGTCACTTCAGTCATGCCCAACTCTGCAGCCCTAGACACTACAGCCCGCCGGGCTCCTCTGTCCATGGGATTCTCCAGGCGAGAATGCTGCAGTGGGTTGCCATTTCCTCCTCCGAGGGATCTTCCCAACCCAGGGATCAAACCCATGTCGATGTCTCCTGCATTAGCAGGCTGGGAAGCCCACATTTGTACTTAAATACACACATACACACATATATACATGGACTTCCCTGGTGGCTCAGACAGTAAAGCGTCTGCCTACAACGTGGGAGACCCGGGTTCAATCCCTGGGTCGGGAAGATCTCCTGGAGAAGGAAATGGTAACCCACTCAGTATTCTTGCCTGGAAAATCCCATGGACGGAGAAGCCTGGTAGGCTACAGTCCATGGGGTCGCAAAGAGTCGGACGTGACTGAGCGGCTCACACACACACACACACAATTTAACTCTATATTGAAAATATAATGAATATAATTGGATCAGGAAAAACCATTACAGGGTTAAAAGTTTGGAAAGAAATAAAACTTTATATGCACATCAGGTAAAAATATACTTGGAAAACCAAAGAGACTCAATAATGAAAATAACGAAAACAATAAAATAATTTTTTTAAATGGGAGAAGGTAAAATGAATCCCAAAAACCAACAGCCTGTGTCTGTGTGGGTGTGTAATGGGAGAGAAGCCCACTATTACAAAGGCAACAGAGAGGGTCTAGTGCTTATGAGTTAACCTATCAAGGAATATGCAGAATGCTCGTGAAAATAAGGTCGAACCACTCCAGCAGAGCACAAAAATGACTTGAGCAAATGAAAAACAAATCCATTGTTCTAGCAGAGGATAATTCAACATTATAAAAAACATCAATCCTCCTTAGAGATACCATATAAATTTAACAAAATGGAAATAAAACTCCCAGTAAGTTTTTATTGTGAACTTACACAAGTTGATTCTACAGTTTAAATGAAAAATTAAGCCTTCAACATAATTATATTGCATATTATTCAAATGTAGCTAATAGCTAGGAAAATTCTAAAAGCAGAGCAGTGAGGGAAGATTAATCCTACTCGATATTAAAACGTACTAAAAAGCCTCAATAATTAAAACCGTGATCTTGGCAAATGAGCAAGCCAACCAGTTGAACAACAAGTCCAAGCAGAGAGCCAAAGTCGTATGTGAATACAGTTCATGGTGAGGGTGACATCTCAGATCACTGGGAAAAGACAGCATCTGTGATAATAAAGGATGTTGCTGACGCACAGCATGCCTACGGTCCTTCTCCCCATGTCCTCTGCCTGCATTTTGTCTGTGGAAAGACTTGAGCCAAAGAATAAGCTTAATCAGAGAAGTGAGGACATGCAGAAACAAAGGGACAGGGTCAAAGCAGACCAGATAATAGCAGTGTAGTCAGCAAGCAAAGTGAGGGTCTTCAGTGCCTCCTCAAGGGCTACGGATAATATTCTGAGCCATGCCCTGTAGATACTGCAACACCAGGGGGAAGAAGTTAATGACATGATGACCAGACTCGAGCCATGACATAAGCTGCCGCGATTCTGGGAACGGGCCTCAAGGAAATGGGAACAAGATGACCATGGCCCCGAAGACCAGCTGTTCTGAAGACGACCGAGAGACACTGGGCAGACCACCGATGACTGGTTTTGTGGTGACTGTCAGAGCTGACTGTGCTGTTTCTGCATGGAGCCCTCTCCCTCAGTCTATAAAGCCCTGGACCACTGGCTGAGGTTGACGGGGGTGAAGGTCAACCTCCAGACAGGAGTCTGCCCTACCCGCCGCCCATCCCCAGTTGCCAGCCTCCAAAATAAAGCAAACTTTCCTTTCCACCAGCCTTGCCTCTTTCCCGGCTTTTGAGCAGTCAAATGGACCCCACTTTCAGTAACATTGTGATCATTGTATAGCTGTTTAAAAAAGGCATAAATGAGTCTATCCTTCACACCATATACCAGAATAAAGACCAAAGAGACCGGTCATCTACATAGGAAAACTTCTAGAAGAAAATATGGGTAGATTCTTTTAGAAAGATGTGAAGGAAACTTTTTAAACTATGATATAATGTATATGCAGTAAAAGCCACAGCTGGACCACAAAGCAGGCTGAGCACTGAAGAACTGATCCTTCTGAATTGTGGTGCTAGGGACTGCAAAGAGATCAACCAGTCCACCCTAAAGGAGATCAACCCTGAATATTCATCGGAAGGACTGATGCTGAAGCTGAAGCTCCAAGAGTCTGGCCACCTGATGCGAAGATCCAGCTCATTAGAAAAGACTCTGATGATGGGAAAGATTGAAGGCAGGAGGAGAAGGGGACGACAGAGGATGAGATGGCTGGATGGCATCACTGACTCGATGGACATGAGTTTGAAGAAAATACAGGAGATGGTGAAGGACAAGGAAGCCTGCTGTGCTATGGTCCATGAGGTCACAAAGAGTCAGACACAACTGAATGACTGAACAACAATAGAGAAATTTCCAGGATATACTTTAAGTTATAAAAGCAAAATACAAAAGATTATAAAAAAGGATACTACCTTCTGTGTACATACAGAAGGAGATTAAATAAGAAATGCAGGACTTCCCTGGTGGCTCAGTGGTTAGGAGTCCGCCTGCCAGTGCAGGGGGCACAGGGTGATCCCTGGTCAGGGAAGATCACACATGCTGAGGGACAACCAAGCCTGTGAGTCACAACCACTGAGCCTGTGCTCGAGAGTCCGGGCTCCACAGCGAGAAGCCTTCACACAGCAGTGGAGACCCAGCACGGCCAAAATACAGTAGATACATAAAGGAAATTTTAAAAGAAATATATATATCCTGTATACATCTATACTCTCATATAGAGACACACACATATATACATATGTACAGAAGGGCGGCGGCTGCGACGGACGGCACAGAAGCGCGGCCGAGAGGAGCTACCCCACGCCCGAGGTCAGGGGCGACGGCTGCGCTTTGCTGGAGCAGCCGTGAAGAGATACCCCACATCCAAGGTAAGAGAAACCCAAGTAAGACGGCAGGCACTAAGAGAGGGCATTAGAGAGCAGACACACTGAAACCACAGTCACAGACAACTAGCCATCTGATCACACGGACCACAGCTTGTCTAACTCAGTGAAACTAAGCCATGCCCTGTGGGGCCACCCAAGACGGGCGGGTCATGGTGGACAGGTCTGACAGAATGTGGTCCACTGGAGAAGGGAATGGCTAACCACTTCAGTATTCTTGCCTTGAGAGCCCCATGAACAGCATGAAAAGGCAAAAAGATACGACACTGAAAGATGAACTCCCCAGGTTGGTAGGCACCCAATATGCTACTGGAGATCAGTGGACAAATAACTCCAAAAAGAATGAAGGGGTGGAGCCAAAGAAAAAACAATACCCAGTTGTGGATGTGACTGGTGATAGAAGCAAGGTCCAATGCTGTAAAGAGCAATATTGCATAGGAACCTGGTCCATGAATCAAGGCAAATTGGAAGTGCTCAAACAAGAGATGGCAAGAGTGAATGTCGACATTCTAGGAATCAGCGAACTGAAATGGCCTGGAATGGGTGAATTTAACTCAGATGACCATTATATCTACTACTGTGGGCAGGAATCCCCTAGAAGAAATGGAGTAGCCATCATGGTCAAAAAAAGAGTCCAAAATGCAGTACTTGGATGCAGTCTCAAAAATGACAGAATGATCTCTGTTCGTTTCCAAGGCAAACCATTCACTATCACAGTAATCCAAGTCTATGCCCTGACCATTATCACTGAAGAAGCTGAAGTTGAACGGTTCTATGAAGACCTACAAGACCTTTTAGAACTAACACCCAAAAAAGATGTCCTTTTCATTATAGGGGACTGGAATGCAAAAGTAGGAAGTCAAGAAACACCTGGAGTAACAGGCAAATTTGGCCTTGGAATACAGAATGAAGCAGGGCAAAGACTAATAGAGTTCTGCCAAGAGAACGCACTGGTCATAACAAACACCCTCTTCCAACAACACAAGAGAAGACTCTACACATGGACATCACCAGATGGTCAACACCGAAATCAGATTGATTATATTCTTTGCAGCCAAAGATAGAGAAGTTCTATACAGTCAGCAAAAACAAGACCGGGAGCTGACTGTGGCTCAGATCATGAACTCCTTATTGCCAAATTCAGACTGAAATTGAAGAAAGTAGAGAAAACCACTACAGCATTCAGCTATGACCTAAGTCAAATCCCTTACAATCATACAGGGGAAGTGAGAAATAGACTTAAGGGACTAGATCTGACAGACAGAGTGCCTGATGAACTATGCATGGAGGTTCATGACATTGTACAGGAGGCAGTGATCAAGACCATCCCCAAGAAAAAGAAATGCAGAAAAGCAAAATGGCTGTCTGAGGAGGCCTTACAAATCGCTGTGAAAAGAAGGGAAGTGAAAAGCAAAGGAGAAAAGGAAAGATACACCCATTTGAATGCAGAGTTCCAAAGAATAGCAAAGAGATAAGAAAGCCCTCCTCAGCGATCAATGCAAAGAAATAGAGGAAAACAACAGAATGGGAAAGACTGAAGATCTCTCCAAGATAATTAGAGATACCAAAGGAACATTTTATGCAAAGATGGCCTTGATAAAGGACAAAAATGGTATGGGCCTAGCAGAAGCAGAAGATATTAAGAAGACGTGGCAAGAATACACAGAAGAACTGTACAAAAAAGATCTTCATGACCCAGATAATCACGACGGTGTGATCACTCACCTAGAGCCAGACATCCTGGAATGTGAAGTCAGTGAGCCTTAGAAAGCATCACTACGAACAAAGCTAGTGGAGGTGATGGAATTCCAGTTGAGCCATTTCAAATCCTAAAAGATGATGCTGTAAAAGTGCTGCACTCAATATGCCAGCAAATTTGGAAAACTCAGCAGTAGCCACAGGGCTGGAAATGGTCAGTTTTCATTCCAATCCCAAAGAAAGGCAATGCCAAAGAATGCTCAAACTACTGCACAATTGCACTCATTTCACACACTAGTAAGGTAATGCTCAAAAATTCTCCAAGCCAGGCTTCAGCAATACGTGAACCATGAACTTCCAGATGTTCAAGCTGGTTTTAGAAAAGGTAGAGGAACCAGAGAGCAAATTGCCAACATCTGATGGATCATGGAAAAAGCAAGAGAGTTCCAGAAAAACATCTATTTCTGCTTTATTGACTATGCCAAAGCCTTTGACTGTGTGGATCACAATAAACTGTGGAAAATTCTTAAAGAGATGGGAATACCAGACCACCTGACCTGCCTCTTGAGAAACCTGTATGCAGGTCTGGAAGCAACAATTAGAACTGGACATGGAACAACAGACTGGTTCTAAATAGGAAAAGAGTACGTCAAGGCTGTATATTGTCACCCTGCTTATTTAACTTCTATGCAGAGTACATCATGAGAAACGCTGGACTGGAAGAAGCACAAGCTGGAATCAAGATTGCCGGGAGAAATATCAATAACCTCAGATATGCAGATGACACCACCCTTATGGCAGAAAGTGAAGAAGAACTAAAGAGCCTCTTGATGAAAGTGAAAGAGGAGAGTGTAAAAGTTGGCTTAAAGCTCAACATTCAGAAAACTAAGATCATGGCATCTGGTCCCATCACTTCATGGGAAATAGATGGGGAAACAATGTCAGACTTTATTTTTCTGGGCTTCAAAATCACTGCAGATGGTGACTGCAGCCGTGAAATTAAAAGACACTTACTCTTTAGAAGGAAAGTTATGACCAACCTAGACAGCTTATTAAAAAGCAGAGACATTACTTTGCTGACAAAGGTCGTCTAGTCAAAACTATAGTTTCTCCAGTAGTCATCTATGGATGTGAGAGTTGGACTATAAAGAAAGCTGAGTGCTGAAGAATTGATGCTTTTGAACTGTGATGTTGGAGAAGACTCTTGAGAGTCCCTTGGACTGTAAGGAAATCCAACCAGTCCATCCTAAAGGAGATCAGTTCTGAGCATTCATTTGAAGGACTGATATTGAAGCTGAAACTCCAATACTCTGGCCACCTGGTAAGAACAGCTGACTTATTTGAAAAGACCCTGATGCTGTGAAAGATTGAGGGCAGGAGGAGAAGGGGACAACAGAGGATGAGATGGTTGGATGGCATCACCGACTCAATGGACATGGTTTTGGGTAAACTCCGGGAGTTAGTGAAGGACAGGGAGGCCTGGCGTGCTGCAGTTCATGGGGTCGCAAAGAGGTGGACATGCCTGAGCGACTGAATTCAACTGAACTTACAAAAAAAAGTTATAAATGTAGGAGGAACAACAGAATTAGAATATCTGCAACCACAGTTGAGGATGACAAAAATCATGGGTGAAGGTTGTTGGGGGGCTGGATGTTCACACAGCTTCAGTGTCTCACCCCACAGATTTCTTATCATTTTCAGAAAGGGGCATGCAGCTTATGCTGGGCAAGCCTGGTAGTCATCTCAGCCAAGTGATTAGAGCTAGACAATGCAAAAAGACAGGAGGGACACAGATCATCTGTGCAGCCCTCCCGCCGAAACGTTCGACCTGAACTGAATCCTGAGGAAACCAGCACGCAGTCCAGGCCGTGGACACCACTCAAGACAGCTCAGCTGGACTGTGTGGTGTCCACGTCGTGAGGGGAGGGGAAAAGCGGCTCGAGACTAATGGAAATAAGGGAGGTGTTCGAACAGCCATAACACGATCCTCAAGGGTTTCTGGATTGAAAAGGTACGTGAAAGGCATCTTGGGGCTGACTGGGAAAACTGGAATACAGAGTGTTTCTGATGTGCAGGGGCTGGAACAGCACTGGCAAGTCGGGGCAGCCTCGTTCCTGGGAAGTTCATGCTGCAACACCCGCCGGGTGAGTCAGGATGGTGAGAGAGAGAGGCAGAGGGCACAGGAGAACACGGGCATCAGTGATGCAGACAGGGTGCTGGGAGGAGGGGCGCAGAGGCTACGAGCGGGTAAGCCTGATCCTCCAGGACAGGAAGCCAGTGCGCAGGGGACAGAGCTGCCGCTCCAGCCACACGGCAGCCCTGGGTCGAGGCCCAGCCCCGCCGCTTCCTTGCTGTGTCTGCACCAACGCCTTAACCCCTCTGGGTCTGTTTTTTCATGGGTTCACAGATAGTACCTGCTTCCTTGGGTTACTGAGAAAATCAGGAGTTAAAAGGCGAAAAGGGCGCTTCCAAGACCTCCTGGTACATAGTAAGTGCAGGCGAAACAGCTCCTCAAGGAGACTGTTTAGAAACAGGCAGGAAAACCCCCAGGTGGCCCTGAAATGGTGGGCGGTGGCCATCCCGGGGAGGTCTGGGGTGGGCAG
Source organism: Bos grunniens (assembly GCF_055505025.1). NCBI lineage: Eukaryota > Metazoa > Chordata > Mammalia > Artiodactyla > Bovidae > Bos > Bos grunniens. The sequence continues at coordinate 91,911,450 of NC_141176.1, read as the reverse complement.
GACGCGTATGTCCTTCCGAGGCACGCAGGAGCATGTGCGTGTTACACTCGGCTCCCTCGTGGATCTGATGGAGGGTCGTCACTAAGAAGGAAGCAGAGTGGGCCTCAAGATGCAACTTTAACTCCGTGTGGCTAGAGACAAGCTCTGAGACACACCTCTGTGTGCTCGTCTCCCTCCTGGAAAAGGCAGAGGAACCCAGTTCAGAGGGTTCTTACTCTGAAAAAACAACCTACCACCCAAGAGCGGTTACATAAAACTCCCAAGGGTCAGTGGAAAACAGCAAGAAAGCATGATCCGTTGTGTGACCCGCCCCAGGCCCTAGCAGGACGCCCATGTAGCAGGACGGTCCGCCCTCCATGGGCGCCGCACGTGGGCTTTGGGGCTCCAGGGCCCCTCTGCCCGCAGGGCCGTCTTACCCTGGGGCTCCAGGCTTCCTCCAGGCCCGCCAGGAGCAGGGCGCCCGTCTCCACCTCAACCCCCACCGAGGACCGGGAACCGGCAATCAGTCACTCCCAAGAGCCACTAAGGTGCACACTGCAACCACTGACCCAAATACACATATTTTCTCAAATTTGAAGCACGCATACACATGTATCACAGTGTGAGAACGCTTTCTCCTCCCAACATGCAGTCCTGTTCTGAGAGTTTCCTGAAATTGCAAGCCTGAAAACACACAGGCACGGGGAATGTGTTCTTCCCATCGCTGACTTCGCTAGGTTTAGTCGGAAAATGTTAATACTGAATGACCTTTCTCTGAAGGGTATTTTAAGGAGACAAAGCAATTTTCCGTAATACGGTTACCATAGTGATTGGCCCTTGAAAAGGCGGGGGGAGAAATGATGTACATCTGCAATCAACAGTCACTGCGGCAACAAATGGTTCGATAAAGCAACACGGGGATTAATGTGAAGCAGAAGAGATATGCAGGGCTTTTTAAGTCACCAGAAAAAAGCAGCAGCAGTGCAGTGAGGCACAAGGCCTTGGTAACCAGCAGGGACCTTTGCTCAGGCGGAGGGGAGGCCCCGGGCAGGTCCCCTGCCCTCCTGGGGGCAAAGGTGTCCCACGGGGGTCAGCGGGGGTGGAACCCTGCGACAGCCTCCTGCTGCGGGTGAGGGAGGAGCCCTCTGCCCCCGTCACAGCCGAGTGTGTCTGCGGCTGGACTCTCAAGTTGAAGCATAAAGGGGGACCCACTAAAGGAACCCAGGGTCCTGGGAAAGACGGCCGATCCCGGGTCTGGACCTGGATACTGCATTATGTCAGAGAGCAGGAAGCTTCTCCTGGAGCAGTGGGGACAGGCCAGGGGCACGAGCTGCCTGCAGGGCTTCTCTGGCTGAATACGGAATTCACACATCAAAGTAAGTGATGGTGGAAACAGAACTGCTGTTCAGTTGCTAAGTCATGGTCAACTCTTTGCAACCCCATAGACTGCAGCACGCCAGGCCTCCCTGTCCATCACCAACTCCCGGAGTTTACTCAAACTCATGTCCATCCAGTCGGTGATGCCATCCAACCATCGCATTCTCTGTTGTCCCCTTCTCCTTCAATCTTTCCAAGCATCAGGGTCTTTTCAAATGAGCTGGCTCTTCTCATCACGTGGCCAAAGTATTAGCGCTTCAGCCTCAGCATCAGTCCTTCCAATGAATATTTAGGACTGATTTCCTTTAGGATGGACTGGTTGGATTTCCTTGCAGTCCAAGGGACTCTGAAGGGTCTTCTCCAACACCACAGTTCAAAGGCATCAATACTTCAGCACTCAGCTTTCTTTATAGTCCAGCTCTCTCACATCTGTACATGACTACTGGAGAAATCAGAGCTCTAACTATGGGGGCTACACAGTAACAGAGTATAGCCCTTTAAACAATCGCACCATGAGTTCACGTGGATATGGGTGAAGGAATGAATATATAAATGGGAATTTTAATGAGGACACTTACCTAATTTCAGAGTATTTATATGCAAAATACCAAAAAGGAGAAGAGAGGAACATGAAACGGACATGCCTGGGAGGTGTCATCCTAAGTGGTTAATGATAACAGACAGCAGTCACGGGGCTGCCCAAAGGTGACTCCTGGGAGAGGTGGTGTGATGAGACCCGGCCCTGCTCCACGCAGCCTGAATGTGCTGTGAGGAATCACCAGATGAACATGGAGGAGGCACACTCTTTAGTAGCCGGGCTGTCATCTTCAAGAGAGCCTCTCTTGTGGTCTCTTAGGACGTCCGAGGAGGCTCCAGGCTGAAGGAGCCTCGCGGCTCAGGGGGAGACGAGCCGAGCCGGGTCCTCCTGCCTCCGCTCCTCCCCGCCCTGCTCGCCTGGCCCCGGGCGGGCAGGGCCAGCTCTGCTCTTACACGCACGCCCGGCCTCGACCCAGCTGGCGCCGACACAGGGGCCTGCGTCTCTAACGGGTTCCCCGGCGGAGCACACGGGGCACCCAGGGCCCGAGACGGCGAAAGTGCAGTGGCCTCCTCTCCTCACAGGTCCTCTGACGGCCCCGAGGCCAGAAGCCCAGCACGAGCCTCTCCGGGCCACAGCACGGGCATCTCAGGGCTGCGCCCACGGTGCCGGAAGGGGCGGGCCCTCCCGCTTCCGGCTTCCGGAAGCACTGCGCCTGCCGGTTCACCGCCGCTCCACCGCGCGTTGGACGACTCACTGCCCCTCCTCGAGGGGGCGTCGCCCTCTGACCCCACCCGGAGAGCGCCGGCTTCTCAGGACCCCCGTGGACACTCAGGACCACCTCCCGACCTCAGGGCCCGTAACCGTCACCCCGTCCTGGGCTCGGCTGTGGGCGCCTGCGGGCCGTCTCCCTGCCCCCTCCCCGGCCTGCCGCCCCGCTGGGGACGGTGTTTCCCGCGGGAGTTAGCAGCTGTGCCACCACCGCCGTGTCCCCGGGCGGCACGTCCTGCCCCGGCATCCCCGGGGGAGCTCTGGGTTTCGTCTATCTCACCCAGAGCCTGGCACGTACAGAGGCTTCCTGGAAACCAAATCCTTCATTCAACAGAAAGGACTGGTTTCCGTGCTCCCTCAGGATGAAACTATGCGTGGGCTGTCGGGTCAGGCGGGGCTCCCCGCGGCCCAGGCATCTCCACAGCCTCGCCTGCTGCCCCTGTGACGCCCCAGACACCCCGGGCCAGTAGGCCCGGGCTGAGCATCCAAGCTCAGCCACTCGCTCTGGTCCCTCTCCATGTCCAGACGCGTCTGTGACCGGGAGACACGACGCCTCTCCCAGGGCGCCAGCCGGGCTCCAGAAGGAAGAGGCCCCCACGTCCCAGGTGGCTCAGCTGGTAAAGAATCTGCCTGCATTGCAGGAGACCGGGGTTCGATTCTTGGGTCGGGAAGATTCCCCTGGAGAAAGGAACGGCTACCCACTCCAGTATTAGGGCTTCCTTAGTGGCTCAAAGGGTAAAGAATCTGCCTGCAATGCAGGAGACCTGGGTTCAATCCTTGGGTCGGGAAGATCCCCTAAAGAAGGAAATGGTAACCCACTCCAGTACTCTTGCCCAGAGAATCCCATGGACAGAGGCGCCTGGAGGGCTACGGGCCATTGGGCTGCAAAGAGTCAGACACACTGAGCAACTTGACTTTCACATTCACACTTTCACCACATGGAGGGGGCACAGAGCCTTCTGCCCTCAGAGTGACCTTTATCCTAAGTGTGTGCATGCGTGCTCAGTCACTTCAGTCGTGTCTGACTCTGTGACCCCAGGGACTGTAGCCCACCATGCTCCTCTGTCCATGCGATTCTCTGGAGTGGATTGCCATGCCTTCCTCCAAGGCATCTTCCCTACCCAGGGATCAAACCCGCGTCTCTTGTGTCTCCTGCATTGGGAGGCAGGTTCTTTACCTCTACCAACAGACCCCCACTTAATTCCTAAAACCACACTATGGAGACGAGAGATGAGGATTCATTTTTAAAACCCACTTGCTTGCAACCTAGAGACAAGCACAAGAAAAGCCACACTAGAAATCATCACGGGAGCGAAGGGAGAGTTTTGAGCCAAAGAAAACACTCTGACTTGAATTCTCTTCTTTGTGGAGAACCAACAGCAGCCTCTGTGTGGCTCGGACCCGGAAAGCTGCCACGTGCCGGCGGAGGCACGGCCACGCCCGTGTGCCCGCGGAGAAGGGGGCGCAGGCTGACTGCGTCGGGCGCTTACAGGCGCTGGAGCCAAATTAGGACTTATCAGCACGTTCATTATCTAAAAATAAACCAGCTTTTCTTTGCTTCATCAAAAGATCAGATTATAGAGTACGCCGCCTTACTTGGAGAATAAAGTGTTTTTATTCTTAGACAGTGAGGACAATGAGAACTGTTACATAACCTGTCAGCGTGTGGATGGGCCGGTTACGGAAGCGGGTTGTTCCCTCTGATGAGGGCTGTCTGGCTTCCCCGCTGTAGAGGGGCAGTGGATAGCCGCGGAGAACACACAGTCCCAAGATTTAGGATGCAAGACAGGGCGCGGCTCTTGCCAGTCTTCTAGACCGGTGGCTCTCTGCAGGATGGCCGCTTTCCCTCAGACACCCGAGACCAGGACTGGTACCCTCTCCACCCAATCTGCAGCCAAGGGGCCGCATTCTGTGCATTCACAGAGCAGGCCTGCCCACCTCCCCGCGCCAGGGCGGGCGTCCTCCTGACCCCAGCGGGGAGCAGAGCTGAGCCCACCTCCCAGCCAGGGAGGTCGCTGTGGTGAGGAAGGGGTGGCCACACCGCACGACCGGAGGGACCAGCCGTCCCCTCCAACACCGGCCATCATCCCGGGGTCCCCGGAGTGCCCGTGCTCCAGGCCGGCTGGCTGCACCCTCGGGGGGCTTCACAAGCACCCTCGTGGCCCACAATCTGCTAGAACAAGTCACAGAGCTCAGGGAAGCACGACTCCCACAATCACAGGTTCAGGAAAACAAACGGATGCGTCTCTTCCTTTCTAGCCAAGGCAGGCACACGAGATGGGGTGGGAGCGTCCACAGGTGGTGCAGCCCTGTTGTCAGGACACATCACCCCCTGCCTGGTCGACGGGGTCCCTGCCCGGGGCGCTTGGCTCAGCCTCAACCTCTGAGTGTGTGCGGTGGCTTCATCACAGACGTGGCTGAATCGCTGCCCGATCTCCAGCCTTCTGTCCTCCCAGAGGTCAGGCTGAGATCCAGGGCTGGTCTCTCTGTGGCCAGTCCCCCACCCGAGTCACCGTGTGGGTGTGACCTAGGCCCAGCCCCCTCGCCCCATCACAAGACACGCCTATACTTGGGACACTCCATGGCTCAGCAGGGACCTCAGGCGCCAGGTCTCTCTTTGGGCTGAGGCCAGGTTCTCTACTACCCAGCTGGGTCCTGGTCAGGTTCCCCAGAGGAACAGAATCAGCCCGAGACCGACTGACTGACTGACTGACAGGAACTGGGGGCGGACACATCCCGAGAAGCGCAAGCAGCCCTGGCCCAGCAGAGTCTGTGCTGCCCGCGCCAGGCTGCGTCCGTCAGGCCCAAGACCGGGGCAGAGCCGTCTCAGCTCGACTCCGAAGCAGGAGAAAGATGATGTCTCGGTTCAAAGGCAGTCAGGGCGGGCGTGAGGAATTCCCTCGATGGGAGGGTCAGCCTATTCCTTCCTCCTTCTGTTCAGGACGGACCGCAGAGGCCCACCCAGGGAAAGAATCTGCCCACCATGCGGGAGACCCGGGTCCCATCCCTGAATTGGGAAGATCCCCTGGAGAAGGGAATGGCACCCCACTTCAGTATTCTGGCCTGGAGAATCCCACGGACAGAGGAGCAGTCCACAGGGTTGCAAAGAGTCGGACACGACTGAGAGACACTTACACCTTCACCCTCACTAGGGAGGGGCTGTGGTCCCCTCAGTCCACCTTCCCCACCCAGAAACCTCATCCAGAAATATCCAGAATAACATATGACCGTGTCCCTGACACCCAGCGGCCCGTCAAGCTGACATGTAAAATGGGCCAGGCCTGACTTCCCTGTGGGTCTGAGTGACCACCCGTCTCGAGCCGGCAGCCCACCCTGGGTGGGGGTGAGCTGGCACCGTGGGCTGCCTGGCCCAGGTTGGAACAAGCTGAGCGTCGAGAACGCAAGCTCCTGGGGCCCGGTCTCAGCTCAGGGGTTGCTCCCTCCTGAGGCAGAAAAACAAGCTTTGGGGACCCAACACAGAGCACAAGCATTTCAAAATACCTTTATTTTCTCTCACCGGTGGTCACTCTACAAAATATTTCGGCCATTCCCCGGCCGCCCCACCGCGGTCAGAGTTTTCCTCCCGTCATCACTCAGCCTCTGTCTCGCGCCTCAGTCCTCTGTTTCCTCCTCCTCTGTTACTATGAGACTCGCTGGATTTAAAGATAAAACAGAGAGAAGTGGGTTTTGAGTGGGACTCTCGGCCACCCAAGGGGGAGACCCTCCAGGGCCTGTGGATGCAGCTGCAGGGATGTGATTCACTCAGAAGCGCGCTTGGCAGCTGGGTCTCTGCCTCCCCTACTGGGGTCTCTCCACTGAGTCCTGGGGCCAGAGCCTCTGCAGCCCCCGAACAGCACCCCCATGGGAGGTGAGCACCAAGCCTGCAGGCCCCCCAGGGCTGCAGCCATGTCCCAGAGGACAGCCAGGCAGCCTGCTCGCTGCCCCTTGGGACAGTGAGAGCCCGAGGCTGACTCCCACCGACCACGGCCCAGGACAGCTGGTCACCGCAGCCACGTCTCCTCGAACCTGCCAGGGGCTCCGGCCAAAGCTGCCTGCCTGCAAGGGCAAGGGGCTTCCTGGGAACCAGCACAGGCAGGACGTGTCCCAGGCGGCGATGCTCTGAGACTGCCGGCTTCCAGCCAGCTCCTGAGAGAGGTCAGCCCACCGCCCTGCGCCCCCTGCCTGCCAGGCCTGGGGGCAGGAAAGGGAGGACGCTGTGGACAGAAGCCATGCCACGGGCGGAGCCCACCTCACAAGCCCACCCTCCGGGTCGGAGAAGACAGATCGTGCTCCTGTTCAGGCTAGCAGGCGAGCAGCACACGCGGGGGCCGGGGTGGAGGCCGAGGGTCTCTAGCAGAGGCGCTCTTGGCAGAAGTGAAGCCGGCTGGCCCGCCGCCTTACCGTCCTCCGTGCCGCTCTCCTTGGACTGCGGCCTCTCCACGCTCGGGGCCTTCGAGCCCGCCCCCGCGCTGCTGGGGGGCTGCGTCTCCACCTGGACGCTGGACTTGGCCGACACAGGCGCCTCCGTGGGGACTTCCTTTTCTCTCCGGCTCTCCTGGATGACTCTGATGGGCAGAGAGAAAAGGATGGGGACCCCGAGGGGCCGCCCGGCCTTCCACCGGGACACACCCGCAGCATCACAGCGTTCACGACCCTGCCCGCGGGTTTGAAGGAGAAATGCTCTGTCGCCTCAGCTTTGTTTCACACAAGCTCCAGACTCACCGGGCGCGTGGCACCCAGGCTCCCACAGACACACAGGGAGCGGGCCGGGTGTGCGTGGGCCACGGTCACGGCCAGGCTGGGCCACAGAGGTGCCACCCGGCTCCACTTGGAGGAGGAACATGCTTTTTCCTCGCCGTTGGATGGAGTGGTTCAACCAGCCTCACCGGCTTCCATTCACGGGACAGGGGCCGGGGGCCCGAGTGCAGGCTGCAGTCCGGCCCTGCCTGAGGACCTGTGGCAGCTGCAGGGCCTGGAGGGCGGGTCCTGACCACTAACACGCACCCCCGACGCACGCCTGAGCACAAGCCTGCCGCGCAACCGCGCAGGCCGAGGGTGGGGCCTGGCGGCCTGCAGACCGCGCTCACTGGCCGTGAGGCTGAGATGCGAGGAGCCAGGCTGGCACCAGCGTCCTTCAGTGCCGCTGGCATCAGCCCTGAGGGTGCTGGGCAGGAAAGCGCGCACCCTGGCCGGCTCATGCCCAAAGACGGCCCTCCTCGTCGCCCACACCGCAGCAAGTCTGGGAGCCGCCCGCCCACACAGCACCCTGTTCCTGTCCCCTCGGGCCCGCAGGTGAGGTTCAGAGAAGGAAAGCGCTGACCTGTAAATGATGGTGATGACAAAAGCCCCAGCGATGATCACGATCAGGGCGGAAAACACCTGCACGTAACCTGGAAAACAGTTCCTGGGCGTCACTGCGGGCCAGCGTCTCCCCAAAGCCGCCTGCTTCCCAGCGGCGGCCACGCCCCCCGCCCGCCGCCGGCCACGCCCCCAGCCCGGCTTAGCCTCTGCCCCTTCCTGCCCCGGAAACGCATCCAGGGACCCGAACTGGCCCTTGTGAGGGCCCCCTAGAACCGTCCCCTGAGGACAGTGATGGGGTGGGCCGTCCATCTGTCTGGATGTCTGTCCAAACATTCTGTCCATCTGTCCTCCAGAATCAGCAGCACCCAGCCTCCTGGAACCTGGGCTGCCCCCTGCCCTGGCCTCCCTCTGTCCTGGCCTCCCTGGAAATGGTCCCTCAGTACACAGGTCAGTTGTACCTGTGTTAGGAGGCGCTTTCAGGTGACAAATTGCACAGGTCTGACTGCAAATTTCAGTCTGACTCCTTTATCCATGAGGGGTGGCCACTGCCCCCAGTGGCTCCCACCTTCTCCAGACTAGCCCCCAAAGGAAGGCCCGGTGCTTCTCAAGGTGACTCAGGGCAACCATGCCCCCCGAGTGTCCCTGTGCAGGAGCACCCCTTATGGGTGTGAACTCTCAGCCCTTGTCCACTCCTGGGAAGGAGAGGGAGGGAGGAGTTGGGCGACCCCCAGGCCTTCCGGGGCGGGGGGTGGTCCTCCACCTTGGGGGCCCTCTCGGTGCCCAGGCTCACAGGCGGGTCCAGGGGGCCAGCCTTCCCTACGGACTGATGCTGGGCCTCCTTCCGCCAGCCAGCTCGGGACTCGGACGACTGAAGAGCAGGACCCACGTCCCCGGGGCCTAGGAGCTCCGCGTGGAGGCACTTGGACCATCTCCCCCTGGTTCTGTCCCCGCGTTCTCGTGAGGCTCAGGCCAGGATTTTAAGGAGCGAGGCAGGCAGGTGGGCCTGCACAGTGCCCTATGCAAGGAGCTTGAGCCCTGACCCTGGCTGGGCCATCAGCATGCTCAGCTGGCCTCCTCGCCGACCCTTTACCCTTTCTCCAAGCAAGGGAGCAGCCGGCTGGCGAATGCCGACCCAACGTGTGACGTGACCTCTTCAGTCCCTCGCTTCCTCCTTCCTCTGAGCCGTCTGCCCCTGACCCAGTAACAGCAGCATCAGACAGCATCCTCGCTGGTGGTTCCCTGGGGCCGCGGGGTCCCAGATGTGAGGCTCGAGTCAGGAAACGGAAAGGGGCGACGCCACCCAGCGCGGTGAGCAGGGGCTGAGTATGCGGCAGGCTCTCACGAGCGAGTTCACAGGCAGAGGGCGTGGGGGTGCTTGGGGGCAGCCGCCACCCCAGGACCATGACCGGCTGGGAGCTTCTTGCTGGAGGCGCCTCCTGGCAGTTGGCTTCTTTCTGTCCCCAATGCCTTGGCTGTGGAAAGGCGTTCCCCTGGGCTCACCTCCTCGCCTCCAGGACTATGATAACCTGCCTCATGTTTCTTACCCCCAGTATGAACGCAGTGGTGTAGACACTCCCGTGGTGACCTCTGAACTGGGCACTGCAGGGGGACGCGACCTCCAAGGTCAGGGTCACTGCAGCTGCGGCCCAGCTCATGGTCCGGCCGCTGGCCTCAGGGAAGAGCATCTCACAGCATCTCACAGCTGCGAGCTGACCTGTGGCGTGGAGCAGGCTTCTGTGCACACCCAGTGCTGCCCCGCAGCAGACTGAGAGCCTCAAAGCAGCTCGTCCAGCCCCGGGCTGGCCTCAGACAACCACCCCCTCCCGAAATCTTAAATGCGGTCTCGTGAGCCACCTGAGCCCAAACCACCCAGCCAAGCCTCTGAATTGCTGCTTAAAGCCATTAAGCTTGGTAATTTATCACCTGGTGATAGATAATACGGGGCAGTTCCTAGACCTCCGTGCAGTCAACGCACGGTGTCGAATGAACGGAACTGAAACCAAGCCTAAGAGTGAATTAGGAGCTTCCAAGCGAAGAAGAGGAAGCCCCTGGGGCTCAGATGGTAAAGAATCCTCCTGCAGTGCAGGAGACAGGAGCTTCCAAGCGAAGAAGAGGAAGCCCCTGGGGCTCAGATGGTAAAGAATCCGCCTGCAGTCCCTGTGTCTGAAAGAGCCCCTGGAGGAGGAAATGGCCACACACACTCCAGTGTTCTTGCCTGGAGAATACCATGGACAGAGGAGCCTGGTGGGCTACAGTCCACGGGGTCACAAAAGAGCTGGACGTGACTGAGTGACTAAACCACCACCCAGGGAGAAGACAGCAGCCCACACGTTCTTGCATTCCCAGAAGCAGCTGTTCCTTAGTGTGATTTGTGTCCCGTTTCATGAAAGAAATTCAGAATCTATTTGTGTCCTGGTTTATGAAAGGGATTCAGAATCTAAATGTAAGTGGATCCCTATTAGAGAGACACGCGGATTTAGTCGGTTAAAAGTTTTAGTTTTCAATTGTCGGTTGTATCTTCGGTATCTTGGTGCAAGTACTTTTCTTTCTTGAGGTCGAGCTCTTGAAGGCAGAGACTGAATCTCAATGATTCTCTCTGCACAATCTCCAGCCAGCATCCATCAGTGGCAAGCAATATGTGCGATTTATCATATAACACATATTATGATTGATCACTCAGAAACAGCAGCAATTGAAAAAATATCTTGGCAAAGCCTCCCCCAGATAGTTAAACAAAAGTTTTGAAATTGTCTCAGCAAGTCCCACAAAGAAACTGAAGTCACATACTTAGCGGAAAAAAAAATGACAGGTTAAATGGTGTACCCGAAACTCAAGCTGAAGACTGAAAGCAAGTCATTCTCTTTGAGTTCCCATTTCTTTCTCAAAGATCTAATGCTAATTCCCCAAGTTCACGTTCTTAATAATACAGATTATGCCATAACACGAAGTGCACTTCAAACCAGCCAATTTAAGAAGTTGGTGAAAGGTTTTCATAACATGGAATTATGAGCACAAAGAGCTCATAATACCCTGTCACGGAACACTACAACTTACAGCACAAAGGTTCACGTGCCTCTTAAACGAGAAAATGTCAAAGAAACGAAAAGTACCGAGGGCACGGTGAGAGCCCAGTGCAGGGCTCGCTGCCCAGGCTCTGCCCACAGACGGGCCACGCTCGCAAACTCGAGGGAAGTCGGAAGAAAGGCCCAGCCCACACGACTCGTGTGTTATAACCGAAAGGATGGAAAGAGGCTCAGCCCTCGCCTCCATGCAAAAAAATGACATACCCACTTGTAGAACAATGAGCCCTCTTCAAGGACAGAAAATTCCTGGGTTTGTGTTCTTTTCTAGGTTCCTTAGAGACACTAGTAATTTAGGTGCTGAAAAGAATAAGGCTTATTTTTCAAATAAGTGATAGGTGATGGTACCAATTTACACTATGTCTCAAATACAAACATTTACAAGTGGCCAGCTCCCACCACGAAATTCTGATGAGAAGATGCTCAGAGACGGAACAGATGAAAGAAGAAAAAGCATCAGCTTGAGTTTCTGTTCTCTCGCTGGCTGCGATCTTCCTTGAATGATCCGTGTCACTGCTTCATGCTATTAGGGCTCCATTTCATTATGATGTGAGCACACAGGGATGATTAACGGCTAAAACGACGAACCGATGCTGGGAAAGACTGAAGGCAGGAGGAGAAGGGGACGACAGAGGGTGGCATCACCCGCTCAGTGGACATGAGTTTGAGCACACTCCAGGAGTTGGTGAAGGACAGGGAAGCCTGGCGTGCTGCAGGCCATGGGGTCGCAGAGTCAGACACGACTGAGCGACTGAACAGCAGCAGTGACCTGTCCTGGGACTTGACCTGGGAGTTTAATGTCTTTTGCATCTTTATATATAGAAGGTTGAAGAGCAAACCCACTACCCTTGGGTGTTAAAGTTCCCTGCTTTTGGGAGCTTCCCACAGTACACGTCTCAGAAAAACTAAGCTGCATATGGGCTTAGGACACCAACATCCTCTAAGAAGAGAAACTCCATGATGGAGATGAAGTGAGCCAGACTGGCTGCTCTCCACACAGTGAGATGTGTCCAACCACCAAAACCGCAAAACGGCAACAAAAGGATGGAAAATGCCAGAAGCAGCAAATTACAGTCGGCTGGAAGCAATCAGAGGCGACTGTCGAAACCACAGCGGCTGACGTGGTTGACAGCAGCTCGGGGCAAACAACAGGCTGAGCAGAAAGCTTCGCGGGAAAGCCTGGGGAGTGGTCCGTCTCCAGGGAGACTTGGAGAGCTGTGATGCAGCCCTTGGAAGGCAGGGAGCAGCCCTAGGAGAGCAGAGGCAGTCCCAGGCTCACCCTGCTGGCTGAGCTTCAGGTTCCATGCAAGCAGGAAGCGGAGACTAAGGCAGAGCTGGGGACCACCTGGGTGACACGGGGTCCCGGCCCACACACAGGGCCCTTGGCGGAGACTGGGAGATGATTATTTCCGGGCATCTACAGAGGTTTCTGTCCAGACACTAGCTGACCACTAGGCTAACCAAAGAGAGTCTTCAGTGAGCTTCAAAGAAAACAGACGCTACAGAATCCACTTAGAAAAGTACTGTTAGACAATGACCCAGCCCCAGCGAGAGGTTTAGGAGGCAGGGGAACCTGGTTTTCAGAGTCACCACATTATATAATTTAAATGTCTGGTTTTCAACAACAACTAAAAAGATATGACACATGCAAAGTAACACGAAAATATGGCCATTGTACATGATATGAAAAAGGCCATCAATAGAAATGGTCTCTCAGGAAGCCCAGATATTAGGCTTACTGGGCAGAGACTTTATTTCAAACAGGCTCAGAGAACTAAAGGCGGCCATATCTGAAGGACAGAGTATGAGAATGATGTCTCACCAACAAAAAGAGAGAAATTATTTAATTAAAAAAGGAACCAAATAGAAATTCTGAGGTTGAATGTATAATCCTGGAAACTAAAGTCTCACCAGAGGAGCAAACTGGTCGATTTGAGCCTCAAAAGAAAACAGTCGGCAAAGCCAAAGATAGGTCCACCAAGAGCATGCGGTCTGAGTATCAGAGAGAAACAGAGTCAGGACGAATTAACAGAGCCTCAGAGATCCGTGGGACACCAGCCCAGTCGTGTCCAGCGCTGTGCAACCCCACGGCCTGCAGCACGCCAGGCCTCCCTGTCCATCACCAGCTCCCGGAGCCCACTCAAGCTCATTCATGTCCATCACGTCGGTGATGCCATCCAACCACCTCAGCCTCTGTCGCCCCCTTCTCCTTCTGCCTTCAATCTTTCCCAGCATCAGGGGCTTTTCCAATGGAGTGTCCCAAATATACAGCCTCTTTTCTGCCTCTTTTTTGAGCCAAACTGATGCCTCTTTTGACCTAAGTACCAAATCTTCACCCCACGGGAAGACACTGCTCCCCATTTGACTGAACCCAGATCTTGCCAATGCTTTAGCTTCTTGAACTGTTTTGCCTAGAACATCACTTTCTTGAAGGCGCTGGAGTGACGTTTTAAGTGGGACTGCCTGCCCCCTGGGGTAGTGGCTTCCCAGCTCCAGGAACGAGAAGGCAGGTCTTGGGGGTGGGGGGCTGAGCCCCACTGGGACCAGAGAGGAGACCTGGCAGGCCGCAGAGCACAGCATGCCCCCCGGGGGGCAGGGGCCCGGGATACATTTCCCAAAGCGTCCGAGCTGTTGAGGGTCCGCAGCCAGTGCCCGGGGCTCTTTCCTGCGTCTGATGAGGCCTCCTGCAGACTGCCTGTTCCCGAGACCGTGTGCCCTTCCCCAAAGTCCTCAAGCCCTCACCCCTCCTTCTAAAAGGGAGGCATACGGGCCAGGAAAATGCATGTACCACCAAGTGGAGCTTGAGGGCTCAGAGACACTAATCCAGATGAGCAGAGGCAGAAAATCCAGAGAGCGCCGTGGCAGCGTCCCTTGGGGTCCAGGCGTCGTGGCTCACCTCCTCCTCCCCACCCCCCACCTGCTTCAGGCCGCCCCCCGAGTCCTGCTTCCCGGGGTGCCCTCCACACTGCCTGGCCTGGGGGTGTGGCCACTCCCCGGCTCAGGCCCCCACCCTCCCGGGCATCCCTGCCAGTCTCACCCTGACCCCCAGGTCCGTCCCTGGGCTCAGGATGGGGAGCAGAGCTGTGTCGGGTTGACGTCTTATTCTGACCCTTGACGGTGGCCCGTCCTGGGCCCTTGCGGCCGCGACCCCCACCGGGTCAAGTGTGTCCCTGCACACCGTGCAAGGGGCCGCGGCCCGAGCCGGCTCTTTCTGTGGACCCAGGGGCTCCAGCTCAGCCTTCTACGCCCCCAGGATGGAGGGAGCTCAAAGAAACCCCTGCAGTAGCGCGTAAGCCCTCTGGGCAGTGAACGTTCCCCGTGGCTGAAGGCCCCCAGCCAGCCCCTCCAAGCACTCTTTTCTGGGTGGCACCAAGCAGGGTGATGTGGCCAGGGGACGTGGAAGGAGGCCCGTCCAGCAAGGGGGACCGGGGCGAGGCGGGCAGGCCGTCCCAGGCCCGCAGGGCTCTGCCACCCCAGGCCCGCGGGGGCTCTGCTGTCCCAGGCCCGGGGGGGCGTACTCACTGGGCACAGCCTTCTCGTAGCAGATGCCTTTATAGAAGCAGCAGCCAAGCTCCTTGCAGCGATCCCTGCTGACGTTGTAGTCACATATGTCGTACAGCGGGATGTCGCACACTGCAAAGCAGACATAAGGAGGGCATCACCTGCGGCTGCAGCCCCCGAGGACTCCGAGGAGTGCAGGGCAGGGACGCGCGGTGGGTTTTGCTACGGTCTTCGCTGCGTGTCACACAGACCTCACTCTGAGAGTCCGATCTGGAAAGAATGCAATTTCTGAACAAATTAGGGTCAAGTTAATTACACAGGATAACGCGGGGTCCTCCAGTGACTAAGAACTAACGCATCTCGGCAAGAGCTCGCCAGGCTCCGCGCTCCACAGAGAGACCGGGAATGAAGGTCTGACACCATGGGCGCCGGGAGCTGGGGCAGGAAGTGTTACCAAGTCAGGTGTAAGCACAGGGTGTGTGAAAGCGATGATGCCGTGGGTCATTTCAGAATTCAGAAGTCCTCTGAGAAGGACAGAGCTCAGGGCCCGGGGCGGCGTGAGCTGCACGGACGGGCAGGACCCTCAAGGGCCACAGCTGCCCCACTGGTCCCCTCCCCGCCCTCCTCCGGTCTGGCTCCTGCAGTCGGGAGTCCTGCATCCTGGTTCCCAGAGGTGAAACCTGGGCTTAGAAAGAGTCCAGAACCAGACATGTGCCTCGGGTGTGAGAGCCGCTCAAATCCTGCGGGCCTGCATCAGGGCTGCCCAGACAGACAGGTGGCAGGGGCTCCCCAGATAGAAGGGAGGGGGTTGGAGGGGGCGGGTTCCCCAGACAGAGGTGGGGGACAGGCTCCCCAGACAGACCTGGTGGGGGAAGGATCCCCAGGGACAGGCTCCCGAGACAGATGGGGGGATCAGGCTCCCCAGACTTGGGGGAGGAGGGCAGGCTCCCCAGACAGACCCAGGTTGGGGGGCAGGCTCCCCAAACAGATGGGGGAGGAGGGCTCCCTGGACAGCCCAGGTGCAGGAGGTTATCAGGGTACCCCGTCCCAGGCAGAGAGCCTCCTGTGGGGGGAAGCCCACTCGGGACATCCCTGGGAAACCAGATGTAAGCCATCTTAGGGGGTCTCCTTTATGTCCAGTCTCCACGGCAGTGAAGCGAGGGTTTGGGGACGCCAACAGCTCCGACCTGGCCTTCCTGCCTTGCTGCTGCTGCTGCTAAGTCACTTCAGTCCAGCCTTGGGACCCTCTCTGACCCCACCTCGGCCCGCGGCCCCGCCCTCCAGCTCAGGAGCGCCCCGCCCTCCCAGTGTGGAGGCCGGCCCCCGGGTCCCTGGGCACGCTGGGGCGAGTCCTCCGAGGGGCCTCTGGACGGGTCACTCGATGGAGAAGGGAGAGGTGTGGGCGTGGTTGGAAAGGCCCGGCCCTCAGGGCCCCTCGCTGTCCGCGTGTCCCCCGTTGTCGGGGATGCACAGTCCCCGCCCACCCGGGCCGGGCCGGCCGCCGCCCCTGCAGGCTAGCTAGTCACCTGCAAATTTCTTCAGGAGGTGCGAGGGGGACTTCTTGAACTCGGGCGCATATCTCATCTTAGCAGCTGAAGGAGGGCCGAGGGGTCACGGGAACCTGGGGAGAGAGCTGGTCAGTGCGGGGCCCCGGCCTGGCCGGCACGGGACGGGGGCGGCCGGCGGGGGCCCGGGCCCACCTGGCAGGCATGTCCTGGCCGAGCCCCGGCCACGCGCCTCACGACACGCTCCACGAGCACAGCAGCGCTCGGACCAAGCAAAGGACTGCCCAGCGCCCCACCCACCTCGGCACCGGCCAGGGCAGGCCCGCCTGCCGGCTGTGACGTCACACAGGCCCCGTGACGTCACACAGAGGCCGAGCGGGGGGAAGCGGCCTGCGGACCCCGCCCGGAGCCCCTGCCTGCACGGCGCCCGTCCCGCTGCCCAGCCAGTCTCCTCTGCAGAACCGGGTCCCGCAAGGCTGAGGCCCCGAGGCCCTGGGGCGAGGCAGGCCTGGTGAAGCTGAGAGCCCTGGAGGACCCGGCGTGCCTGTGGACGGCACGCAGTTCAGTTCAGTTCAGTTCAGCCGCTCAGTCCTGTCTGGCTCTTTGGGACCCCGTGAACCACAGCACTCCAGGCCTCCCTGTCCATCACCAACTCCTGGAGTTTACTCAAACTCATGCCCATTGAGTCAGTGATGCCATCCAACCATCTCATCCTCTGTCGTTCCCTTCTCCTCCTGCCTTCAATCTTGCCCAGCATCAGGGTCTTTTCAAATGAGTCAGCTCTTTGCCTCAGGTGGCCAAAGTATTGAAGCTTCAGCTTCAACATCAGTCCTTCCAATGAACACTCAGGACTGATCTCCTTTAGGATGGACTGGCTGAATCTCCTTGCAGTCCAAGGATGGCAGGCGAGGGGAGGCCAGAGACCAAGCAGGAGCAGGCAAGCGGGTCACGCGGGGCTTTGGCCTTCACACGGCGTGAAGCCAGGCGACAGAAGAGGGTCTGTGCAGAGCAGAGTGAGCTATCTTCACAGCGTCGTCTGGAAGGACCGTCAGGAGGCAAGAGGCAGCCTGGGATAACATGATCACCCAGGGAAAATTAAACGAGGGCCACGACCAAACACGTTTCGTGTTGTTTTAATTACAGTCGGTGACTGGTAGCCCGACAGGACTTGGCAGGAGGGGAAACCAGGCTGGAGGGGTGGGCCCTGGGCTCCGAGTGGACAGGCAGGCTAGCACAGGTGCAGTCCGGCTGGGGCTGCAGTCCCCAAGAAGCTGCAGGGCGGGCCCTGGATGGAGCGGCCTCGGTGCGTGGGTAACAGGGGGTGCGGGTGGGAGAGAGGGTGTCAGTGTCGAGGGGAGGGGGGGACAGAGGGGAGGGTGACCCAGAGGAGGACAGAGAGGAGGGAACGGTCGGAGGATAAAGAGCAGCTCCGGCCCAGCGGGTGAGGACAGGAGGGAGCAGGAAGGCAGGCTGAGGGTGGACGGGAGGCTCACGCGGGGAGCCGCAGCCCTCGGGGAGCAGGTGCCGAGTCCAAGGAAGCTGAGGTCACTGGAGGTCAGGGCCAGATGTGACGAGGCGCAGGGAGCCCCGGGGAGGGGAGCAGGCAGTTGGTCGGCCGGGGCCGGGTCAGGGCCTCTGGGGCAGGACCACCTTGACCAGCGCCTGGCGGAGCACCGAGCTCGCCCCCGCTGTTGTGAGATGAAGAGGCTTTGCTCCCCCACCCCCCTAACCATGAGACCCAGCCTCTCTCACCCCGGTTTCCTCACCTGAAAGCAAGGTGATGATACACACACAGGCACGAGACTGTCCCGTGCTGGGTGCCCAGCAATGAGCCCACGTCCAGGGGCTCGGAGGGTCAGGCTGGGCATCCGGCAGCGCCCGGGGCCAGGCAATCCCTTATGTCCAGTGGCGCCCAGGGCCACGCTGCCATCCACTGGGTGTAGCTCAGGCATCTGGAGTGTATGGTCCAGGGTCCACAGCATGCCATCAACCCAGGGAGACCCCTGGCACCATGAGCAGGCACCCCCACCCTCCCAGAGGGGTCTCTAAGCCACCCCAAGCCCAAATTTGCCTCTGGACACGTCCCGTCCATGGAATCTCACAACACGCAGACTTCGGTCTGGTGTCTCCCACCTGCCGCATTCAGGATGCTTCCAGGGGGCATGGGTGCCAGACCACCCCCTTCACGGCCCCACGACAGCCCTCCACGTGGCAGACCTTCTGCTGATCCGTCCGTCCACTGATGGACATCCGGGCTGTCCCACTTCTTTGCCCGCTACGTGTAACACCGCTGTGGACGTCCACGTGTGGGTTTTGTGTGCACGTGGGTTCCCACCTCCCTCGGCCAGGGCCTCCCTGGGTCAGGCAGTGGCTCCAGGCTCAGATTCTGAGCGGCCGGGCTGTCCCCAGAGCGGCCACGCCAGTTCACACTGCTGCCAGGAGTGCTGGCAGCCAGGTACCCTCCTGGGAACTGACTTCACACCACCGTGCAGCAGGTTCAAGTTCACCGATGGACCAGCTTCCCGGGAAGCAGTGGGCAAGGTCACATGCAGCCATGTGAGGGCTGGGTCAGCACAGGGAAGCCGGGGAGGTGAGGGCGCTCAGGAGAGACCGCCAGGGCAGGGCCAAAGTGCTGGCTCAGGTGGGTGGGGCAGGGGGCGGGGTCACCACAGCGCTGGCAGGACCCAAAAAGAGCAGACAGACCATCTTCCCCCTCTGCCCCGGGATCCCAGGGTCTGTTGCCCACTTTCCTGACCGGCCAGGCTGGCCTGCAGGGGTCCACAGGGAGCTCACGCGGGCCTGGGCTGGCATCTCCTGTTATTGGCCGAGCCTTTTCCTTTGTGACGCGATTTTAGCCGAGAAGAAGATGTGGTCTGTCCTGGACCCAGAGGTCTTCCCGTGGGAACCGTGGGAGCCGCCCTGGCTTCTCTCAAACAGAAGACGCTCCTCCCTGGTCAGTGCCAGGGAGGGGAGGATGGGTAGCTGGGAACCTATCCACATGCAGGTGGCCTCTGCGAGGGGAGGTGCCCCAGGCCAGCGAGGGGACACGCCAGTGCTGGAGCTGAGTCCACATCCCCCGGGGACAGGTCGAACGGTATCTCCTGGAAAGTCTATTCCAGTCCTGACCTCGAGTACCCGTGCACGTGCCCCCGATTGAAGCTGGGCCTTTGCAGACGCCGTTGGTTTGAAGTCTAGCCCAATGTGACAGGCATCCCTCCAGGGAGAGGAAACAGAACCACAGGAGGAGGGCCCAGAGTGGACAAACGGACTCATGCCAACAGGCTGAGCCCGAGGCCCCGGGACATGCCACCACGGGGGCTGGAAGCGGACCCCCAGGGCCAGGCCTCCAGAGGGACATGCCGCAGACACGTGGGCTCCAGCTTTCAGGCCCTGGGACCCTGAGATGAGGCTCTGCTGTCAGAACCCACCCAGTTCGCCGCCCCTGCCACAGCGGCCTCAGGAAACCAGCGCCGTCATCCGTTTTGCTGGACAGGAACCAGGGAAGGGAGCCTCAGACTCTGGCAGACTCTAACCCGGCTCTTACAGGAGAAGACAAACCCAAGGGCAGGGGGTTAGAGGTGGGGGGCCTGGGTGCCCTCGTGCACCCCACCCTCCCAGCCCAGGACAGCAGTCCCACGGCTGACCACAGGGACCCCCCAGCATCCACTCCTGCAGGGGCGCCAGGCGCAGGGGCATCGCAACTTCACCCCTCTTCCACTTCGGTGCCAACCATGTTCGTTCACAAGTAAAATCAAGTTAAATACTGCATCTAAGACAGAAACTTAAATGGGGTGACCGCAGCCCCGACGGAGCCCAGACCAGCGCCCAACGGTGTGAGGAAAAGGCGTCTCAGTCGTCCCTGGAGGTCCAGTGGCCAAGACTCCATGCTCCCAAAATGCAGGGGGATGGGTTCGATCCCTGGTCAGGGAACTAAGCGCCCGCACACAGCATGGCGTGACCAAACAAAAAAAAATTTTAAAACTGAGCCAGAGGCGTGTTGGCACCACCTGCACTCGAGGAAGCCTTCCCAAGGGCAGACGCACCGCCACGTGCCTCCCTAAGGTCTGACCCAGAGATGACGACAGGGGCGCCTGGGCCGTCTGACAGAACACGCCCTCGAACGCGGAGCCCCGGGCCCTGACCCCCATGCCGTCAGCTCCGTCCTCTGTGGCGGAAGCTCCGGGAGGGGAGAGGGGCGGACGTCCTGGGAACACTGCCCCCCAACCTGGCCTGGCTGCTCCCCAAACACCTGCCTCCTCCAGCAGGACGGAGTGGAGGGAAGGGCGAGGCCACCTCCTCCTGCCACGCGACTCTGAGGGGCCCACAGGGTCCAAGGAAAGGCGTCTGCCGTCCATCAAGCCCCACACGGGGTCAACCTGGACCTCCTGGGGTGAGAGCCTTCAGCCCCCAGACGGCAGTCTTTCCTTCCCGTTTCCTTCCCCCAGACTTGTTCTCATTTTTCATGGGTGCTAAATCGCTTCAGTCGTATCCGACTCTGTGACCCCATGGACCATACCCACCAGGCTCCTCTGTCCACGGGACTCTCCAAGCAAGAGCACTGGAGTGGGCTGCCGTGCCCTCCTTCAGGGGACCTCCCCGACCCACGGATGGAGCCTCCATCTCTTCCGTCTCCTGCATCGGCAGGCAGGTTCTTTACCCCCAGTGCCACCTGGGAAGCCCTTTTCCCAGACTTTGTTTTCTAACTTATCTTCAAATATTCCCAAACTCTAGATTTTAAACATAAATGTGATATTTTCCAGCATCAAAAATTCACACCAGAATTTTAAAATACAAAAAAAAAACCAACCAAACAAACAAATCCAGAAGGATAAAGGTAACACACACACAAGCGAAAAAAAAAAAAAAAAAAAAAACCACAGCCAATGAAGTGATGTGTTTGTAACATAAGAAAAATAGTCAGTTTAATAATAATTACAACAGAGCGTGAGTAGTCAAGACCAGGACACCGGGGGTCGTTCGTGGACCACCCCCACGGCTGTGAAAAGGGGCCCTGCACGTCCTACGGAAACACGGGTGCGGGCGCTGGGGCCCGTGGGGAGTCCGCGAGGATCGCTCAACCTGCTGCAGAGCACGCCTCCACAACAGCTCTGGTCCGTCCCCTCCCGCCCGGGCAAGGACGTGGCTCCGTCTCCTCGTCCGTGGAAGGTGGGGCAGAGGCGACTCCAGCAGGCAGACGGCCCCTTCCTGACGTCCCCTGGGACCCCCAGCTCCTCGAGGGTACCCCAAGACACGGGGGCAGTCCACTGACAACAGGGCAGGTCTGTAGGAAGAACTGCTCAGATGCATCGTCTCTGCTCCCTAGAAAGCTTAGTAAAAACCCTGGGGCCCGGGAAGGATGCGTCACACAAGCATGTCAACGGCCACCCCTCGGGAGGAGGGCTGAGAACACATGTGTGCCCCCTCGAGGCTCAAGTCAGCAGTTAAGGCAGGTTCTGCGGGCGCCCCGTCGGGCTGAGGGCGGCGGCACCACCCGCAGCAAGCGCTGGAGAGTCAGGTGAGGACGTGGTTCCTGAGTGAGAATTCGCTTGAGACAGCAAACTCCAGCACACGCGATCGGATTGTTTCCCACCACGAGGTCTCACGCCTCACCAGAGGGCCTGCTTTGAGAACGGGGCTCACCAAACACTCCCAGGGCCACCTTCCCCAGCCCTGCCGCTAACCAAGAAAACAAAACGCAAGCACAGGCAGCCGGCAGCTCCCGTTACAAGGTCAAGGCCGTCAAGGCCCCGGCCTCCCCCGAGCAGGGGAGGCTGAGGGCGGGGCCGAGGCGGACCGGGCGCCCAGATGAGCAGCTGCTCCAGCTCAGGGGCGTCCGGCCGACGCAGACACAGGAGCGCACGTCACAGTCGCGTCTGATGCCACACAGGCATTTCTGAGACACCCCTGATCCAGGGGCTGGGGCTTGGGCTTTTAGGGACACGACACTTGTCCTCTCCAAGTTCATCTCACTTTACAAATGACCTCTTCAGAAGAGCGGGGTGGAGGAGCAGGTCCCGTGAACTGGCTGGACCCCGGGCGGGGCTCTAGGCACGAGGACTGGGCCCCTCCTACGGGCCCTGGCCATCTGGACTTGGCGTGGGGGGCCTGGTCTTGACCCCCACTCCTTGGGGAGTCTCGCGTGTTCTATTGCTTGATTTGTGCATAAACAGTTCAGACACTGCCTCCTCAGTGAGCACGGAAGGCCTGCCCGTGCCCGACGGGAAGACAGGTTTTGGGGTCAGAGTGGCCTCACGCAGAGAGGCCACCTGCGCCCAGCAGTGCGTCCTCACGGGCTGCAGCAACGTGCAATAAATAACACACTTTATTTACAGGCTTCAGGGAGCTGCTCCTTCTGGGAGGACGGGACCATGCACCTGGCCCAGTTACCAGGCCAGCCCCAGCCAGGCACCCTCCGCCATGCACGTGCTCACACGAGGTGGGCGTACACACAGCTGTCACGGGGCCCAGGGGCAGCAGACGTGGTTCCCGGGTTCGGGGCTGAGGCCAGGCCCCGGGTTCAGCCCCAGTGCTGCACGTGGACCGCGACCCCGCTCGACCGGGAGCCTGGAGGGTAGACGGGGCCCCTGCAGGTCTAAGCAGGTGAGCCACAGGCAGACACAGCGGGCGGTGTTTCTGGAGCACCGCAGCCCAGCAGGCACCCCCAGAAACACCTATGTGTCTGCAGCCTATGGTCCCCACGAGCAGTGAGCCCCAGGGCACGGGAGCAGAGAGGTTGAGTGCAAAGGGCCTGCGGCCCAGCAGTCAGCCCAGACGGAACCACCTCTCTGCGTTCAGAACGGGGCATTTACAGGGAACGCACACCTAACATTGACACGTGTTCACTCGGAGCCCGCAAGTCCAGACACCGTCACTGCGCTTACTGCAGAACGAGGTGCTGGGTGTGGGGGGGACGTGGTCTGGGCTCGGCCTGGAGCTCACGGCCGCCTGGCTGCAGTCTCCACGCACGGCCCCACCCGCAGCCTGAGCGTCAGGGGCGGGGGTCGAGGGGCTCCGGCTCAGTCTCGGAACCGGTCTTAACGAAGCACCAGGACGCCCCTCAGAGGTTCGTCTCATCCCAAGCAGGGTCGTTCATGTTCTTGAGAACCTTCCTCACCAGCTTCTCCAGGTCTTTGCGGGCTCTCTGCTCCTCCTCCAGAGACTTCTTCATCTTCTTGTTGTCCTGCGGGTGAAGCAGACCGTAGGAGGTTAACCGCCATTGGCACCAAAAGGGACCCCTCCCCAAGGAGATGGGGCCCTGCTGAAGGAGCCCGCCCTGCACCACGGCCAGGGGCACGGCTGATGGGGCCCCCAAGGGTCTCAGACGCAGGGCAGCTCCTGGCAGATGGAGCAGGCCCGGCGCTCCGCTTACCACTGTGAACCAGAGAATCTACAGAACAGAGCGCGAGAGCGGCCGCAAGGAACGAGGCAGGGCTCAAGTCCCTCCCACTCTCCCACACCCGCGACAGTCTCCACGGCACCAAGAAGGGGGCACAGAGCCCGGTGAGTCAGGGGCCCCGTCACCCCCACCACGGCCAATGCCAGCGCGGCCCCTGGGCGGGCAGAATGGCAGGCAGCCGGCCGGGGGCAGCTCTGGGTGCATGGCCGGTCCCCTGCCGTCCGTCCAGCCCGGGCCGGCCGCGAGCTGAGTCTCGCACACGGAAGCCACTGGCACAAACAATGCCGCTCACACAAGCCTGCTTGGCGAGGCAGCCTAGTCTAACCGGCTTTTTGACGGGTCTTCTCAAGAACCTGGACCATGCTACACCTGGTGACAGAGAACAGTCTCTGCTGGCACCTAACACCAGGGCAGTGGAGAGAATGCTTAACAAGTCGCCTTAAAGACGCACGTCCTGTCGCTCAGGTTCACAGACCCCCTGCTGATCTGCTGCTGAGATCCAGTCCCCGGGAGGAGGCTCCTGTGCTGGCCTCATGGTACTCGTGGACAGCTGGCTTCAGGTCTAACGCTGTGGTTTCCTCGTCGGCCCCGTTAAAATGATTACAGATGGATGGCAACGCACCTGTCGTAGCTCCTGGACTTCATCTTTTAGTGCGTACACAGTGTCGACGAGACTCCTAGACAGAGAGGGGGCACCCTGAGCGAGGGTTGCGAGCACCCCACTTCGTCCCGCGCCCGCCGCCCGCCCTGCCCGCCCTCCTCGGCCCGCACACCTGGGCCCAGCTCCAGCAACGCCCGATGCCACGCACGGGGTATGGACCTCAGCCAGGAAGCCCTCCCGCCACAGACACTTTAAAACACTGAGACACAGCTTACTTTTCTTCTATCACTGTCTGACCATTACTTTTAGTCTCTTCAACTATAATTTTCTCTTCTTCTGGAAGCAAAACTTGCGGAGCAGATTCTTTGCGTGAACCTGTCATCGTTAAAAAAAAAAAAAAAAAAGAAACCCACAGGTAAATACCACGGCAGAACTAAAAGAACTTGACTATACAACAATACTTGATTATTAATATTAAATTCCAGGTGTTAATTCCAGTATGTTAAGAAATACATACTCTAGATAAAATGGGGATGGGTAACCTTTACCAACTTCCTCTCCCTCTGTAGACTGAAGCCAAGCCTTCTTCAAGCCCCATAGCACGACAGGGCGAAGAAAAGGTTAGCGGGTTTTTTTTTGTTTTTTGGGGTTTTTTTGCAATTTATTGAGCTTCAGTTTTTGGATCTGGATTATGGATGTTTTAAAAATTTTCAACACGTAGTAAAGTTGAAGATTCTGACCATATTGACTCGGGCATTTTGGAGGAAATAAACTACTGGGGGATATTCAAATCAATCAAATTTTGTGCCATTTTTCCCAAGAATCTTAGGAAGAACCATCAGATCACGCAGAAGACATATTCCTATATTTATCAAGTCAGTGAACTGGTCCTTAAAACATTTAACTCCAGAGCAACAGCTAAAAGTGTTATATAGCACATGGTTAAGAAAAAGTTTATTACTGATCTTATGAAAACTGCATTTACATTCCCTGGAATATAAGCATTTTTCCACCAAAAGGAGGAACACTGTTTACAATATTAGAGGAATATTTATGTCATTTAACCAAGACCCAGCACAAAAGCTTACCCAGGACAGTGGCCAGAGAAACCATTACTGCAAAACAGGCTCTTCAGAAATTAATGAGAATCAAACCTCATTTAAGGGTGCAGGGAAGAAAACCACCTTTCTAAAGTTACACAGCACTGACGTGCATCATTCCGCGTTTTGAAAATGACGTCAGATGCACATCCAAGGCAGGACGCAACCCACCGTGGCCCCTGCTGGTGGTCACTGTGATAAACGCAGCTTTCTCGCCAATACCATCCACCTGGCTGTTTGGTGCACACGCTTTAACCACGGAGATGGCGCTTCGGCGCGCCCGACCTCGTCTTCCCTGCTTGACCCTCTGTTCGCCTTCCCAAAGGTCCGTCACACTGGACGAGGGCCCCAGGCATCCTCACGTGGCGGGAGCGTTCGGTACAACACATGCTTTCAGGATGGGACTTAACGGTCCACCAGCATCTCATCTACCGCAAGCTCTCCCTCCTCTGAAAGAACAGGGCTCGTGGCGGCTGTCGACGCTGCTGACACGGGGCTCCCACGACGCTCCTGATGTGGGGACCAAGCACCCCCTTCACTCCCGGGGAGGCCAGCGACAGGGAGGAGGGTCTGGTTCACTGGGCCGGGTGCCCCCGCTGGCTGCCGTGTGGGCGTCTACAAAGCCCGGCTCCAGCCCCGTCCTGCAGACAGGAAGGCCAAGCTAAACCACAGCATCTGGCCTGAGAGGGAGGAGGCCACCCGGCCCGGGGAGGGACAGCACCACTTTACAGAGCCAACGTTGGGACAGAGAGTCTCCTACACCAGCCAAGGCACGGCGTCTACATGGCCTAGGATGTCGGTGTTATAACCACGGGGACTGCTCGGAACCCTGCCACGGCCGGAAGGAGCTCCTGTGCCACAGCACGTCTGTATGTGAACTTGTCAGCTGCTGTTCAAGACGACCCTCCACTAGTGACTCTGTGCTCACACCGAGACGCGGGTCCCGCAGTGACAGCTCCAAGGGAGGGCGGGGGCGGGCAGCGCCCAGCTCACACCCCGCCCAGCACAGCGACCGGCCTGCAGGCTTTTCAGGTCCTCCAAGCCCTGGGCCCGGGGAGGGACACGTCCTGAAAGGCTTCGTCCTGCTGACGGCGATGACCGGCTCCAGGGGCCTTGTGCGGGGCTGCGGCCACGCTGTCTTCCGGGCCTTTCTCAGCACACACTTCTGGGATGTCTGGGCCACGTGCAGAAGTACTGCTTAGGGAGGAAACGCACACGGGAAACACGACTGAGGCACAGAGGCCGCTGGGTTAAGACTCTGAAGGGCCAGGTGCCCGGACTTCCGACACCAACGCCAGCGCTGGCCACGCTCCTGCTAGGAGGAGGGAGAGCGTGCGATTTACCCTGGAAACAGGCAAGTATTCCTAAGGACTCTGCTGTGTGGACCACACGTCAGGGAGCAAAGGGCTCCGCTCGGTTTCCCTGTAAACAGAAGCAGGTGGGTGACCTGGGACCCCGGCGCCCCCGGGGGTCCCCACTGTTACCTGCTCTGCCCCGGAAGCTGTGTGCTGCAGTCGGGCCAAGGGCCACTAGGGTGGGCCGGTCACGGGCAGCCTGTAACACGTTTCTTCACCAGAACTAGCTAATGAGACCACAGGCTGAACGTGTTTTCTCACGTAAGTGCTTTAGGAAGATTAAATTCTATGTTTCTCAATTATTTTTCCACCTTCTAGCTTCGAAGCCTAGGCAACCTATTTACATTGCGCGTTGGCAGCAATGAAGTCTTCCAATGATACGCAGAACAGGAGCGCGGTGGAGGGGGTGGCGGTGTCCACTCTGAGGAGCAGGGCTGTGCAGGGGCTGGGGCTGCGGGCCTCGGGAAACTCCAGCCTGACACCGAAGCTCGGAGCCTCAACTCCATCAGCCGCAAAACGAGAGCAAGGCCCACCGCCTCCACAGAGGCCACTTTGACAGCTATCTTCTGCCAGATGACTTCGTAACCACACCCTCCACGATGTGAGGTGACTGTGAGACCTGATCCAAGAGCTGCACGTGCAAGAAGGACCCCGTTCGCATTTCGGCAAATGCGCTGAAAGCGCGTGAGAGCGGGAGAAGGCTACGTGACGGACAGGAGTGTCAGTGGCTGGGTTCCTGAAACGCACCGACATGAGAAGGCCACTGAGGCCGTGCGTGGTGCGCCAGGAGGCTTGTGCGTGGAGATTACCCCTCAGCCTGCACGGAGCTCCACGGGCTGCCTGGTTTGAACATACTCTTGTGAAACAACTGAAAAAAAATTGCAAGTCTTTCAGCAAAACAACAAAAGAATATTCTCCAGCCAAGCTTATAAGTGAGTCAACTGTTTCTACAAGAACAAAGCTCTAGAAAGTAGGCAGATTTAACAAGCTTTCTCCAAGATCAGTTCAGTATGTTTAAAGGCATCACAGCAATTCTCTGAATTAGTTAGGCTGGAAAAAGAATTCCATGGCAGAGCCTTCAGAGATGGCTGCCACTGTGAAAGCCCCCACTGGGGGCTGAGCCACAGGAGCGTGTGCTCACGGAGGCTGAGACACAGGAGCGTGTGCTCCCGGAGGCGCCAGCACACAGGGCCTGTGTCTCCCCAACTCTGTGCTCAACACAGGCTCTGTGTTTCCAGGAGACCACCAGGATTCTGCAGCGCCTCACTGTGGAAGATGCTGAAAGCTGTAGCCACTTCCTGGAGGTTCACAGTGCTTAAGATTTCCAGCAAAAATACCCATTTAACCTGAATTCAGCACTCCCTAAATCTGAGTGCTGAATACTTCCTCCATCATCAAGAGGAACATTTTGCAGCTTTCTGGCTAACATTCTGAGGAGTGTGAGCCAGCACACGACCCTGCACGTGTCTGTGAGTACACACACACACGCACTGCGTGGATTTGCTGTGGCTCAGCACAGGGGTCTTTCCTCAGGGCAAACCCGGCCGACGCCGGCCGACAAGCACTGCCGCCAGCAGGGGTCGCTCTGCGCCCTCAGCTGGGGGTGGAGCAGGTGCTGGGGACCCGAGAACTCCCTGGGACGGGTGACCTGGAAGCTGGAGACCCACTGAGCACCTGTCCCCTGAGTTTGTCACAGGTCCCCAGGGGGCCATGGAGCTCAGCTTGAGAACACAGACGGGTGCAGCACCCCACCTCGTGGACAGAGGGCTTGCCCGGACAGCAAGCAGAGGGCCTTGACCCGGGCGCTGTCATGGCTGGCAGGCCACCCCCGGTGGCACCCCCGATGGCCTACAGTTCCAAACCCAGGGGCTGCGTTGTGCACGTGGGTCCAGGCTGGGGGTCGGCTGCCTGGAGACCCTGAAGACCGTGGAGGGTCTTTCAGAAGCAAGCGTCCGCTTCTCTGGCCAGGGGTGGAGTACCTTTACAGCACGGTTCACATGACTTCTTATAACTCACAGAAACCGAAGTAACTTCCAGCATAAGACAAAATGCGAACATTTAAAAAATTCTACTTAGTAAGATCTCTCCATCAGGCCACTCTGTTATTTCTGGCTGTGATCAGGTTCCAATTCGTTTTTCTTAGGAAAACACAAAAGAAAAACACAAGGCCCCTCTTCAGAGAAGGATGCACACCCATGCACCATCTGCACCCTGGCCTGGTCCCAGACCTGCCACAGGCAGTTCTTTTCCTCCTGTTCTGCTTTTCCTGGTCAGCTAGACATGCACTCTACAAATAAAAACTTAAAACCTGAGACCTTAGTCTACGGAAAAAAAACACTGAAGGGTGGGCTTTTTTCCATTTATGCGCACCCCTGACTCCACCAAAAGAGAGGAAAGAGAGAACTCTTCTTTCTGAAGACAAACCTCCCAGTGAGCGAAAATTTCTTTACGAAAAGAATTAGAGGGAAATAGATGACATAAACATGAGAAGAGTCGTCGTGCATCATCTAGAACATTTTTACCCTGAGAAAGTGCAGGCTTTGCCACCAAGGCAGGTACGAGGCGAGCACCGCCCCGCCGTCCTGCGGAACGTGCTAGTTCCAAACAGCCAAACCACAGTAAACTGCAAATCCTGCTCCCCGACCCCAACCCCCCCCATGTAACAGATATTAAAAGCCAGAGGCTAGCAAATGCAAAATTTATTTCAACTGTACATAACAGACGTTTCTTTTTGAATATAAAACAAACACTTCGTTGCCATATGCAGCCACAAACAGGAGTATGCATACTGTACAATGAACACTCAGGTACACGTCCGACTGGGTCCAGCGCGGCAGGCGCCCACGGAGAGCGGCCCTCCCGCTCACAGAGTGAGCACAGCACGCAGACTTTCTCCAAGGTCTTCACCGCTATACACACCCCTGTGTTTTGGCAGTTTTACGCAGAACACATGATACAGCTCATAGACTCGTGGCATCAGTTCAGTGGGAACACCATTCGAGCCGCTGGCCAAGGGTCTGGGAATGGCTTAAACCTACCTTCTAGCTCAGATTCTTCCCCCTTTCATTATAATACTAACTGTACACAGAGATATTACAGAATGGCAGAAACACAGGTACTGGTTCAGCACGACTAAAGTTCCGCAAAAGTGGAAACACTGGCCATGGCACTCCTTCGCCTCAGCCCCGTGAGAATGGCTTTCAAGCCAGTGGTACGAATACTTCCAACTACGTCACAAGGGCAAATGGTGCCAGACTTCAGAATAAACCCAGACAGACAGACAGCCAGGTGGTCATTCTGTAGTGATCTTAGTTAGAATCAACAGAAAATCATTGTCAAAATGGCTTTAATTGGCACAAAGAGGAATTATGGGAAATAGGAAAACTTTGGTGTTTGGAACATCAATGTCAGGACAACCCATTTGGCGTTCAAGAGAAACCCAGGCGCACAGAGCACACAGCCTGCAAACCCGGGTGCTCCGAGCCCGGCCCGCCCCACTCACAGGCTCTGAGCAGAGAGAAGACCTGCACTGTGAGCGTCTGGAGAGCTGTGACGTCGCCTGATGTGACGTGCAGGAAAACAGGCGCTTCTGAGTTCACTGCACGACACAAAGCATGTGAGCCTCGCAGTGACCGTACTTCTCCCATAACTCCATTTGCTACTTGGCTGAAGGTATATAATCTCCTCTTTCCCACGGATGAATACTGGGCTCCGACTAATTCTAAAAGCCTGCTCCTCAACTTTCTTATTTACACTAACTGATACAAAAATATGAACTCTCCAGGTGGCCTAAGCAGTTCAGTAGACACTCGGGGCCAGACGGACGTGTGCGACTCCTGGTTTTCCTAACGAGCCCCTGCCTGTGGCACTGGCCCTCCAGCACAGCCCCTGCCGGGACCCCGGGAGGGCCGCAGGGACCAGCACCGTGCACAGGGGACCAGCTGCCCGGGCACGGGGCACGGGGCACAGGGCACCGGCTCACGGCCACTCCGTGCAAACAAGATGGGAACTCTGCACACCTGGTGCCGGCAGAGGCGGGCGCTGAGGGCACAGCGCCACAGCCGCCCCACGGGGAAGGGGCGCCACCCCCACTGTCGCAGCATCTTGCTTTCCGAGGCTGGCTTCGGGCGTCCCTAATGCACAGCTGAGTGTGAGGGGAGGGGCCTCGCCCTCCCGCCCAGCGTGGACCACGTGTGCCCTGGTGCCACAAGCGCGTGCCATGGGGCACAGTCAGTTTTTCGTGAAGCAGGAACCAATCCAAGGGAGGGCAGTGAGAAGCTCCCACAACAAACCCCAGGGAAGCAGGGGCACCCCCAGATCTGAGATATTCTCATAAGCGTGCTACACGGCACCTTGGTAAACTCCTGGGGACTTGCATCGCCCTGACAACCGAGAGTGAGGGCCATGTTCCACTGGGGCTGTGAAGGGAGTGTCCCTGCATCTGAAAACAAGCAAGTGTGCCCAGAGGCCGCGGGCTCAGACCTGGGAGTCAGGGCGGCCAGGCTTCCTGGGTACGCACACAGCCTGACCTACGCGCTCGGAGGCTGGACTCCCGCCCTGCACTTCAGGGGCACCGGCTTGCCAAGTGCCTTCTAAGAGAAACTCCTCCAACTAACAGAAGCCTGGGGGGTGACGTGCAGGAGTCTGGCCTGCAGGGAAGCGGGCCGTCTGCGGGGTGTGGACGTGCCCCTCGCGCGCCTGCGCAGGCCCGGAGCTCACACCCGCCGCGCTGACGGAGGCTCCTCCCGGGCACCCAGGGCAGCCGAGCACTCGGCCGTCCGGTCTGGACTCAGCTCTGGAGACAGGGCTCTTCTCATCTCTCCACAACTACTAGGCCGCCGCGTCCCGCACACACAATTACGGCCCTGTACGGAGGCCAGAGTCTCCTCCACGTCGCTGGCACTTAGAGCACAAGCCTGTGTGGTTTCAGTATAAAATACAAAAGCGTTCATACAGCTGTACCTAAAAAGAAACAAGACAGTCGCTACACTGAGAATAAAAACCCTAACCATATCACGTGGAGCTGTGAGACCACCGCTGCCCGTGGACAGAGGACCCTCGGTGTTGCTGTGTGCACACACCACTGCTTTCAACAGTCAGTCGCTTGAGTGGACACTCCACGTGGCCAGTAAGCCCCACAAAGTACAATGGGAAATATCAGAAACGCTCCCCAAAGTTGTTAAAATATCACATAAAAGAGACAAGAAACAGCAAGAAAACATCTAAGAAAAGCAGGCTGCGGTACAACAAGCATCGTTAAGAAAAGCTGAGAAGTGCGTTAGTTCTGGTGAGAGATATATGAGCAACAGCTCTTACGAGATGTAGAACCCATCCTGTAACTATGGGCTGTCCATATACTGTCATAGTCAGAGTCTTCCGAGAAGTCTGAAGGCTCCACACGGGAGAGGCTGCTGCGACGACCCAAGGAGTCTAGACTTGACTGGTCGTCGTCAGCCAAGACGTGATTATGCATCAGGTCAGTGCCTTGCCATGCTAAGACGGGTGGGGGTGGGGGGGACGGGGAGGAGGGGCAGGCAGAGGAGGGGCGAGCAGGAAGACGGCAGGAAGAGCCACAACCAAAACATGGAACAAACGCAAAAGGAGACGGGAAGAGAAGGGAGAGAGAAAAGAGCGTTAGAACACGGCAGCAACGCGCGCATCTCCTGATTTACGGCTGGGTCTCACCTACTGACTTACTCATTAGCACCGCCCTTAGAACACAGCTAGGCTGATGATTATTTAAATAATCCTATATCACGATACCATTTCCAAACTGCTCCTTTTTAAGCTTACTGCTATTAGGCCCTCATTTATGAAATCTTTTACGAATTAAGCCCACAATCACAAGAAAATTCTAAAGACATTTGAAAAATAACCAATTCCGCTGCGCATTCAATTAACAAATAGTCTCATTTAGGACACTATTTGTAAAAGTAAAGTGGTTAACGTGCATATACTGAATGCAAAACACTTCCCCAGGATTCTGACTCACTTCTTCAGCCAGACTAGAAACCACCTCAACGATGGGGGTCTAAACTTACCTTGTGCAACTTTAACGACTGCGAGAACTTCGGACAGAGACGGTCTGACACGGGCCCGGGCCCCGCCCCTGCTCCCCCCACCCTGCAGAGCACGCAGGCCCAGCCGGGAGTGCCCACCCACATGCATCCAGGGCAGTGGTCGCGCGGGAAGACACGTCTGGCCGCACGCCATCAACCCTCATGCTGACCATCCCCCTGATGCGAGGGGAGCCGCGAGCGGCGGGCCCGGCCGGGAGGGCGGCAGTGACACTGAGGCCATGTGGGCGACGCGGGCGTCCAGCGGCCAGGCGCGCCGCACCCAACTGAGCCAAGGCGGGGTGCGCACGCCCATGATCTCTGCTCCACGGGGACAGAGCCGCCCTGCATGCCAGGCCCCAGGCTCTGCAGCGCACCACCCAGCCGGCACGAAGGACACAACTCCCGAGCCCCCTGTTCCTGACAACCCTGAATGAAGGCCAGTCCCGGGCCTTAGGGCAGTTAGGCCGTAACATCAACTAAAATCAAAAACCACTGTGCTGGCCAACGTCCAGTGCTCTGCCCACACGGCAGAAGTGGACACACAGGCAACGTGGAGGGACCTACACATGCCAGGGCCCTGTCCCCGGGGGCAGATCGAGGCCCACACGAACACACAAAGCTCACACCACTAGGCCCGTGCACCTGAGATGGCCAAGCTAAAGCTGCACTTCATACAGCTGATGTGGAGATGAGTAATTTTTAAAAAATCTCAAACTCAAAACCCAAAAAACTACAGGCACAAACAGCCTATCACCCAAAATACAGTCTCAAATAGGAAGCCGTCCTGTCCTCAGGGACGATGGTCTGCACTCACAGACTCCAGCCCTGTCACCTGCAGACTCCCTTCACACGCACACCCTGCTCTTCCTCACCTGCTCTGGGCACTGGTCACTACGGACAGGCGTTCTCACCAGACGGGGTGCAGAACAGACGTCCCAACATCACCGGCAGGACGTGGAAACTACGAGCCAGAAGGAAGGTTCCGGATCATCTGCAGCTGTACCAGGGGCTAATCCTGGTGGCCCTAGCCTCAGGCCTGCAGTCACGTTGAACAAAAGCTAAGTTAAAGCACCGGGCAGCTCCTTTTTCCACCTCTTCTTTTCTTTCCAGCGTTTTTTTTTTTTACAACAGACGTGACACCGCTCGGAACCACCAGCTTACAGCGCAGGCAGCACAAATGAGGTGACGAGCGATTCACGAGTCGGGACGGAGACGGGACCAGAAACACGACGTCTGATAAAGGCCGGCCTTCACGCCGGAATCCGCGACGTCCAGTCCGAGGCGGGGAGCTCAGCCCCTTCTCCTCCTGAACAGACCACACCTGACTATATCCACCCTGCACTCCAACTCTCAAATGCTCAGGAATTTGGGGAAAAAAAAAATCCACTTTTTTCCTGTTCACACAACAGATTAAGATTTTTTCACATAAGACATTATAAATAAAATGCAGGTACACTGAGAGGTACTGAAATTTACCCAGTAAACTCACTGGTGTCTACAGCAAAAATTCTAAATGCAATCATTTGGGGGGGGGGGTGGTGAGTTGCTATTAAAAAACAGAAACAAAAACAAGTCTTACTCTAGGCTTGTGTTTTTGACAATAACTCTAAGAAACTCTTCCCTCAAACCACCTCCACACCAGTGGTTTAGGCAGCTTGACCAACTGAGCTGAGCGCGCGTCGCAGTGCCCATCACAGCCGTCCTCTCCAGGCCCCAGAACTTCCACACCTGGCAGCTCCCTCCACGCCAAGGTTCCCCAGCGGGGCTGTTGTCACTGACCACTCAGACCCCTTCTCACGACTGAGGGACGCGGGCCAGGCTGCAGAAGCAGCCTCGCTAGGGGTCACGCCGAGAGCCTGCACAGCCGCAGCCGTGTCCTTCGGGGCGTGATCTTAGCACAACGAAGCAGCAGCGCGGCGGCGGGCTCCGCGGCACTTACTTGAGTTGAGCGTCTGCCGCGTCTTGGCGCTGGTGCAGTAAGCCTCGATGACCTTCAGGATCTGGGCATCCTCCTCCAGCGCAGCCGTGCCTGCGAGGGACACATGGCCGTCACCGCCCAGTCACCAGCACAGCCAGGCCAGCCACTCCGCCAGCAGTGCTAACTGACGGCCCCTCCCGTGGACTTGCCGCCAGATAAACTCCAGTACTTTGGCCACCTCATGTAAAGACTTGACTCATTGGAAAAGACTCTGATGCTGGGAGGGACTAGGGGCAGGAGGAGAAGGGGACGACAGAGGATGAGATGGCTGGATGGCATCACTGACTCGATGGACATGAGTTTGAGTGAACTCCGGGAGTTGGTGATGGACAGGGAGGCCTGGCGTGCTGCGATTCATGGAGTCGCAAAGAGTCGGACACAACTGAGTGACTGATCTGAACTGAAACATTTCTCAATATTCACAGAATATTTATATTCCAAAGGACGTTTACTTCTATGTACTTTTTATCTACAGCATATCTGGCAAAGAGCTAATATCCAAACATATATATACACACACATACACACACACACACACACATATATATACACACGTATATATATGTCTGTGTGTGTGTATGTATGTACACTTATACATATGTATTGTCTTACTAATCCATAGGAAAAAGAGTATCCCCCCCCCATCCTGAACATGAAAAAAGAAGCAGAAACAATTCACAAGAGATCACAGAAAGAAAAATGTTCGTCACCAAGAAAAGAAGTGAAAATTAAAACCAGGGATGGTGTTTTCACGTATCGCCTGAGAAAATCAGAAACCATGATTCTCCGTGTGGATGCAGATATCAGAAGGAGCTTCCTGCACCCACACGCGGGCCGCAGTGAAGACAGGACAGCCCCTGAAAGGCCATTCGACCCTATTTACAAGCACTTCCCTGAGCCACAGATTCCCACCAGAGAGTTAATCTGGGAAATTCACAGAGTGTAGCCCAAAGAGTGCAGGCATGGCTCCAGAGCTTGGCCTGAGCTGGGGCCCCTCCAGACTGGCCTCACCTGCACCCGGAGGCCACCTGGTGGAGGACAGAGCCTGCGGAGCAGCAGCGTCTGACGCTGCTGGTACCAGGCTGCCCTCACACCCCGCGTGCTTCATACAGCTGTATGGTTAAATTCTGCTATTGTTCTAAATTTTTCTATATTTTCTAGAATATTAGATATATATTCTTAAAGGCTCAACTAATTTTTAAAAGATGGGAAGAATGGAGGACTGAGCCACTTATAAGCTGTACCAAAAATGCTTGGACAGCATCTCATGATATTAAGATTGACACACGCAAGGAAGGCCAGGTGCTCCCTCCTAAGAGTCAGCGTCACACAGAGGGCTTAGGAGCCACCAAGAAACTGTCACCAACTGGACCAGTCGTTTAACAGGCTTCTGTGAGAACAATGTTTAACTCCCTGAAGGATCCGCTGGGAGTCAGTGTCCACGGCAGGGCACGCTCACGGGGGATGCTGCCAGCGCCGCTAATGCAGCCGGCACTGAGGGGGCTGTGCTGCCCCGTTCTGACGTCCTCGAGAGCGGACCTGAGGCTGGGCACTGGCTCCCCTCTGTGGCTCTGGAAAGCCCTGCCCCCCACCCTCGAGGCCCCGCCTCCGCGCCCTCGTGGCCCCGCCTCCCACCCCGAAGCCAGGTGTGTCCTCGCAGGCACTCACTTTTTCTCAGCGCGAACTCCTCGTCCGAGGGCTTCCTCTCCGGCTTGCGCTTGGGCAGCAGCTTCTTCATGGTCTTGGGACTCTTGCTCAGGTCCTGGGGAAGGAGAGGAAAAGGCTGGCAGACCCTAGTCTGGAGTGCGGCACAGCCGCAGTGGAGGGGGAAACCAGGAACACTCCAGCGACCGCCCCGCACACGCTGGCCGCGCTCTGCCAGCTGCGGAGCGCTGACATCCTGAGGCACAGGCTCTGACGGCCCTCCTCCACCTGGACCCGCCGGGACGCCGGGACCACCCCCAGGGAGGCGCGGCAGCCGGCGGTGCGGGGAGGAGAGGGCAGCTGGCTGACACCTGGGCAGGGCGCCACGTGCGCTGCCCACTCTGGGGCAGACCCCCCCTGATGCAGCCAACCAGAAAGAAAGGAGGAAACCGTCGATTTCTAAATGAAAGGTGAGGGAAAACAGTTCCTTTAGGGACGGATCCGAAGCCTCGAGGGAGAAGAAAATGGAGCAGAATCAGCCCACGGGCAGCACTGGCGCCCCCCTCCGCCGGCAGAGCTATGTTCACAGCCCCAGAGTCCGTCCCTCCGTCCACAACACATCTGGACCCTCAGCGAGGCAGGAGGAACAGCAAGAACAAGCCCATACGGCCGGCAAGGTTTTGACTGTCAAGCACATACTGAACACGAATGTCAGAAAGGCTAACTTCTGCATCACTGAGTCACATTCGCCGCTGGTGAACCTCCCGAGGCCAATCGGAGGCTGAGAACGGGACTAGGGCCAAGGGAGGGATCAGGCTGACAAGCACCAAAAGAATAGCCTGTGTTCCAAAGGCATCTCTCCAAATCTCAAAGTGAAAAGTCCCCAAAGAAGTGAATGCAGCCGGTGTCCTGGGGCACCGGGGGCGGAGGGAGGCCCGGAAGCACTGCCTGCAGGCGGTGCTGAGTGCCGGCCTTGCCCCACGACCCTTGCACTGTGACCAGGCGGCCTGTGTGCTCAGCACACTGGACATGTCCACGGCCACACCCGCCAAGCGTCTCTCTCCTCTACCCTACTCCCCCTCCCCTGTAATGAACCCGCAGCAGGGCGTGGCCACACCCTGCAACACTCAGCTAGGCAATGAGGATGCCAAAATGGGCCACCAGGAAGATACATGTCCTAAGAACCAAAGTTCACTAGCAAAACCCATAAAGGATTAACTGTAACTTATGTTGTGCTCTTCTATGTACCTTAAAATTCCTCCAGCAAGGATGGAGGCAGGGTCTGCCCCAGGTCCTTCGGCAAATGACACCTCGTGGAGATGCAAACCCGCGCAAAGGTGCTTCACCAGGCTCACAAACCGGCCCCGCCCACCAAGCGCATTGTCCCACCCACCATGCTCACAGCCACACCCACATCCCCACCCCGCCCACCGCATGAGCCACACCCCCCCACTCATAGCCACATCCACACTAGAGTAACTGAACTCGGCTCACACTCAAGCTCGCATGTGTGATCACCACACTTGTCAACCGGCTTCCTCAAAGCGCAAACACTGCCCCGAGCCTGTCCCTCTCCCTCTGTGATGAGCACAGAGGGGACCCCAGCAGGGGTCTCCCCAGGACTCCCAGGACCCTGGAGCACAGGAAGCGTAACTAAGGATTGAAGGCAGAACCTTCCATTCTGAAGAGGCTCATCAGCTCCACATCACAGACACAAACACGGGGCTGTCACATTTCCACACTCACTAGGGCTCACCTCCTTGTAGCAGAGGGCAGCCGAGGGCCGCAGTGGGGGTGCAGGTCGCAGGCAGCTCAGGCTCCAGGGCTTGGGGGTCTTCGGAGGCTCCAGGGGCCCCCAGTTGATGGTGGTGTGTGGAGTGCCATGGTGGGAGGGGTGGGGCAGCGTGTGGTAGGCGGGTGTCAGTGGCGCGGGCTTGCTGTCCGCATGCTTGCTGGACGGGGTGATGGAGTGGGAGGGGAGCTGCCGGGGACAGAGGGAGAGAGCACAGCGTGTTCACCGAGGACCTAAGGCCAGCCCAGCCCTCCCAGCACAGCAGCGCCCACTTGCTAGCGTGCATCCTGAACCTCTAGACGCTCGGGTTACTGGCCGCCAGGCCGAGCATCCCCCACACCCTGCATGAGGCCCGCTGAGCTCAGAGCAGGAAGCAGCAGGTTGCTGGGTCCAGACCCAGAAATCCATCAACCGCCTTTAACTGTCATGCAGTCACATTTGCAAAAAAGGCATTTCATTTAACACAGATATCAGGATTTTATAAAAGAATGGGCATTCTCTGCACTGGGAATGTGACTGGGGAAGGGTAATTATTACCTCACCAGCAAAAGTAGGGCCTAATCCCTGTTTTTGTTTAAACCTGGGACACAGTCAGGCCCATTCGTGTCAATGGTTGCTTTTATATTATAAAAGCAAAATACAATTGCAACAGAGACCGTACTGCTTAAAAACCAAAAAAATATTTACTGCCTTTTTGAAGAAAAATTTTAAATCCCTTGGGTAAAACATTTTCTCAGAAAAATCAGCTTTAATCAAGACAAAGTTACATAAATCTAATTTCTCAGAAGGACCTTATTAATGGGGTTTATACTCCTAGAAACTCCAAAAATATTTCATCACACTGACAAATAAGAAAATGTTAAACAATTCACAATTAGCCGGTGACCTCGAATTAACCCAAAACAATACGCTATGCTTAACAGAAGAAATAGTCAAGTTGTTCAAGGTCATTATTCAGAAGAAATGAATAATATTTGAAACACAGGCTTTAAAGGGGAGCCTGGGCTCAAGCTGAGGCCTGGGGCTCGAGGACAGAAGCAGTGGACTCTGCCATGACCACATAGCTGCCCTGGGACCAGAGAGGCCAGGGTCCCGGCACAGGGCTACCTGAAGTGGGACTTTACAGAGGTTAGTTTCAGGCTGTTAACCTGAGTGAGAAGGCACTCCCTTTTGATGTACACACATGTACACATCTATGCCCTCGGGATAAATTTAGTCCCGTGAAAGCTAAGCATCTCTAGCATACGTTTACAATATGGAAAAGTTGTCATGGCAAAACCATTCAAAATGATAGCTGAAGCCAATGAATAGTTTTTACCCCCAAACTGCTGAGAAATGGAGTAAGAAGCTGCACCGGTGATCAGTACACTATGCCATGGCCACAATCCCTGAGACGGTCCTTCAAGCCAAAGGACAGCAACCACAGGGTGAGCCACGTGGTAAAAGCCCCAGGAGAGACCCTCACAAGCCGGCCGTGCTGTGAGGTCCTACGTCATCATGAAGAGGGCCCCTCGTTCGTCAGTACTCGCTGGGAAAGATGACAGGTGTTCAGATGACTCAATACCAGTATCTTAAACATGCAATACCAGTAAAGACTAGCTTTAAGCACTGACGCTTCAGTACTGATATATTTTGTAATGTTTAAGTATCTAAAAACTCGCAGACCTGCTGAAATTTTCTAAAAGTAGAAAATTCAGATTTCTTAAAATGATGAGTTAAAAATTACACTTTAATGCCTTCAGCATGAATCTGGTCCTTTTTGTCATAAGTATTGTCTGGTTTTCATTTTTGTTTTTGATGAAACATAATAAATGCAATTAAAATGCTCAGAAAAGCCCTCTGTGGGCCGGTGGTTCTCAGGGTTTTGATTGAGAGCCCCGAGGTTAGTGTTCACGGCCACCCTGGGCAGGGCCGCTGCCTAACCGGGTGCCACTGGGCGCCTAACCAGCGAGCCGTGTGCGTGCATGTGTGCGAACTCTCCGGAGGCAGATGGGCAGGCCTGGCTCACAAGTGGGTCCCTGTGAGGCGGCCACAGCCCACGGGGGATGAGGACGCGTCTGCAGAGAGGCCTGAGGCCCAGCTGCGCTCTCCTGGCCGGGGTCTGCGGGC
The DNA here is from genome assembly GCF_055505025.1 of Bos grunniens. NCBI lineage: Eukaryota > Metazoa > Chordata > Mammalia > Artiodactyla > Bovidae > Bos > Bos grunniens. Next base: position 91,871,367 of record NC_141176.1, on the reverse strand, counting down.
GGGGCCGGGGCGGGGCCCTTACGGTGTGTGACGGCACCGAGTGAGGCTTGCTGCTGGGGTTCCCCACCGAGGCGGCCTTCGTCTGCTTCTGCAGGCGGTCCACCCACTCGTGGAGGTCCTGCTGGTTGCTGCAGGACACCAAGATCCGCTCGATCATGCTCCCTGGAAGAGAGAGACACTGGCTGGAGGCGGGGGAGGGGGGCAGAGTGCACACACGCGCACCCCAAGGAGGCCCAACAGCACGCCCATGCAGCCCCCGGGGGCTCCGTGGGGCCTGCACACGAGGGCCGCTGCCTCGGCGCCCAAACAGAGAACACCCACAGTCTGTGCCTATCACCTGATATTTCAAACGCGTTTCTATGGTTTTCACTGTCCTCAAGCTTTGTGATTGTCATTCCTGTCGTTGGTAGCTTTCCCTAAAAAAGACCCCCCCCACAAAAAGAAACAGTCAGTGCTTTTCTAGTGAAGGAGGTACCGTTATTAAAGTAAATATTAAACGATTTTAGAAAAGACAGAGGAACTGTCTTTGTAAAGCAAACTCTCTTGTTTGTACCAAAAGCATGTATAATACAAAAACCTCTCCCTTGAATAAGAAATTATAATACTATAACCAAGAAATGAGCCAGCAAAAAGGTACAGGGCTGCAAACCAGAACAAAAACATTTCATCTGATGAGTTACTCTAAATATAAACAGCAAGACACAAAAACATTATACACTATGATTAAAAAAGAAAAAAACTAGGGTCCACGGTGGCTATTTTAAATGATGTTGTTTATAGAAAGGAAGCAGAGATACGCCTTAGAGAAACACAGGGGAAGCTCCACGTCTGAAGGCAAAACAAAGGCAACTGGAGCCGGAGGAACCGTGTGAGGGCCGCGCCTGGTCATCCGCCACAGGACGGTCCGTCAGCAGCTACGCCGAGCGCTGCCCACAACGCAGAGCAGAGCGCCAGCCCGCCCGCTCTGGGACAGAGGGCGTGAGGCAGGGAGCGGAACCAGAACTGGACCTCGGAGGGACCACCTCAAATAACAGCCACCAGAGCTGTGGAGGCCAAGCGAGTCCGCAGGGAGCGTCTCTCGGGTCAGGGCCAGAGTCCCGAGAAGCAGGACCCTGAGCAGGGGGGCGGCTCTAAGACCACAGGGCTCCAGACTCCCGACACCCGGGCAGAGGCCGAGCGCCGAGACCATCACACAGTCAGGAGCCTGTCCTGCAGTTGGGCGGGCACCATGCGGACAAGTGTGGGCACTGCAGACACCCTGCCGAGGGGCCAATGGCACCGGGGTGACCAAGAGCTCAGAGAAGCCCGACAGGAAACACAGCTGCGTGTCCCTGACCAACCTGCAGCAACAGCCACGGAGGACGGGACAAGCTCACTGTGGCCGGATGTGGGGCAAAGCCAGAAGGGAACACTGACATGCGTGCACTGGGGATCACAGCACTAGGAGAGAAGCCCCCAAGACGGTCCACCCAGGGGGAAAACAGGGCCCTGCGGCGGCACGCTGATACCAGCATCCTGGGGCCTGAGGCCACCCCGGACACCACCGCAGCCCCACAGGTCACCACAGGGCCCTGGGCCTTGGGTGGGGGGACCTTCGAAGCCAGGGAACGCAGCCGGAAAGGACCGAGGTCTAAAGCAGCAGCGACCAGCTTGGGGAGCCCGAGCAGGTGCTCCCCCAGCCAGGCATTGGCTCAACCACAGGCTTAGAAAATCAGGAGGCAGTCCTTTCCTAGGCTGGCCCATGTCTATCTGCTTTCTCGCACCTAAAGTGCTCCTTTCAGAACAAGTGTGTGATGTCAACTCCTCTCTGGGCTGCAAAGCTTTCGGAGCAGGTACAAGCCAGCCATGAACGCTCCGGACTCAGGACCCACCAGAGCGCTTGCTGGGGACAAGACAAACAGCATGCCACGTGTGCAGAAATGCAGCTCCGAGCAAACCCAGGCTGACTGCTGTGGGAATGGTTCCTGGTGACCAGCCAGGCCTTGAGGCATCGATGGAAGGGCCGCAGCTTCAATAACCACACAGGAAAAAAGCAGTCAACTTTGCCAGAAGCCCCTCCTAGACACAGAGAAAAGCTAAGGCACGTAATGGGCTTCCCTGGAGGCTCGGATGGTAAAGAGGCCGCCGCACTGCGGGAGGCCGGGGCTCATCCCTGGGCTGGGAAGGTCCCCGGAGGAGGGCAGGGCAGCACCACACGCAACAGACAGAAACGCAAGAGCCCTGCCCTGTTCTTCTTAAAGCAGTCTCACATCTTCGCGAAGAAAATCAAAAAAGCGACGAGCAATAAAAAAGCTAAGTAACGCCCCAGGCGTGTGCCCGTGACTGCTGAGTCGAGTGGGGGCCCACAGACCACCTCAGCCACACGCGCTGCGCCCCCAGCCGGCTCGCGGTGCGGCCACCTGCCCTGGTGGCAGGAAAGCAGCAGAATGACCTGGAGGGGACCAGCTGGCCTGCACCCCAGCAGTCTGAGTCCTCAGGGTCAGCTGTACAGACACCAGGTTCCTCCTCTGTTTGCTTTGGATTAACACAAAGATCCTAATTTGCACAGTCACATCGAAACACACAGACGGAGCCGCGTGTGCGGACGTGAACGTAACACTGTATGTAGGACACTACACACAGCACACGGACAGACACACGTAGTATTTAATACAAAACTCAAAACGAGCCTTAAAACAGCTCTCAGGTCCACAATACACAGATATAAATTTAAAATGTGCTTTACCTGATATATAAAACCACTCATCCTAGGACTGGCAGACAACATTAGCAAAATATTTGGAAAGAGTAGAAGATATCTTTCATTCTTTTCCTAATGTAAAAGAACAAATTTAAATAACTGTATTAAAAACACATATTTACAATGATGAGAACAAATATTTACATTAGGTCTTATGAAACAGTAGCTTCCCTGGTGGCTCAGACAGTAAAGCGTCTGCCTGCAATGCAAGAGACCCGGGTTCGATTCCTAGGTTGGGAAGATCCCCTGGAGAAGGAAATGGCAATCCACTCCAGCACTCTTGCCTGGAAAATCCCATGGAAGGAGGAGCCTGATAGGCTACAGTCCACGGGGTCGCAAAGAGTCGGACCGGACTGAGCGACTCCACTTTATGAAACAGTGTGTCACACTTCACGTTTAGGTGTTTCTTTTTACCAAATTTAAATTAAATGGAAACAAAACTATGAGAAATCTGTAAGACTCACAAGTAGCCCACGAAACATCTTTTTTTAAAAATCTGAGTTTAGCTCTTCCGTTAACTCCTCATTAGGCAGGAGTTAGAAAAACAAATTTTTTCTGTGGTTGACAGAAAACCGAAGAAAAGAACTTGTGACCTTTCAGTGGCAGTGGGAGATCAGGTGGGACCTTCAGGCTGAAGGCGGGGAGGACAGAGCAGGGAGATCGCCTCTGGCCCACCGGCGGATCCTGGCACTAACCAACCGAGAGCCCAACACATCCGCTGTCGCCATCCCCCCGTGAGCTCTGCCCAATTTACATGAAAGGCCAACGAGCACTGCTTATGTATTAAATCTCATTTGCTGCAATCGGTTAAGAAAAGCCCCAGAAAGACCACAAGTGAAGCACAAAGATGCCCAAGAATCTAAAAGGAGACTCAAGAGAAAAACACCGCCCATAGCAGTGAAGGAACTCGGGGGAGCCGGCAGGTACAGGAGCCCTGGAGAGGGGTCCCCCAGTAGAAAAACGCAGGGAGCGCTGGAGGCGGTACCTCACTGCCGGCGCACTGGATCAGGACCTGCGACATGTAGAGGACGCTGCCCAGGGTCTTGATGTCCTCGCCCTCCCAGCTGCGGATGGCCTCCGTCAGGATCTGCAGCTCCAGCTCCTTCCTCTTCCGTACCTCCTGACACTGCGCCTGGGGGCACAGGGGGCCCGTCAGGGAGACAGGCTCCCGGCCGGGCTCCTGGCTCTACTGCTGCGTCCCCGGCTGCTTCTTCAGACAGACCAGCTAGTGAACAACTCGCTTACTTCACGAGTGCGGAACCAAGTCAAGAGAGACCCACAACAACACAACAGCTCTAGAATGAGAAACACTGGTTTAGAAAAATACAGCAAATCCTGTCGCTTTTAGAAGATGACATGTGGACTGGACAAGAAAAATATCCTCTGGTTTTACTAGTGAGTGCCAGAAGACCTGGAAGAGGGAAAAAAGGGTGAGTTCCACTTGCGCTGTAAATAAGACACGTCCTCCAGAAACTCAGTCATTAAGACAGCTTGACAGCAGGTAAGGAAGAGGCCCCGCGCTCCATTTCACACATCAGTAGAGACACTGAGATGAGGCTAAACCATGTTCTAAATCACTGACGTGCACGACGGCATCATGTGGTGCCGTGTAAACATAAACACCGATCCTTTCATCTCTCTGATGTCCACAGGGCCGTAATGCAGGAATATTACGTGTACCAGCCGTGGAATAACTATGTTATTTCTCATTTCTCCAGAATAAATCCAAATTATAGTTCACAACTAATTTCCTGCATTCATTTGCCATAATAAAGTCTGAAGGAAAAAAACCATCACACACTTATCACTTACTGAAAGGTTTTTGAAGGCAGTCATGGATTTCTGAATATCTTGTCTGTCTGGGTGATAATCCTTTGAATAAAAGAAACACACTGTGAGCTTCCATAATGAACGCTTGCTCTTCGACAGGCTCTCTCTGGAGGCTGGCTTGGGCCTTCCCTGCATTTCCAGCCTGCAGCCTGCCCCTCTGTCTCAGCGCTGAAGTGCCTCTGCTTGGTCTCTGAGGGGACCACAGAGCGGCGGACAGTCTTCTAGACTCTGCCCTGGAGGAGGCCGGCCCAGCCTCGCCCACCCCAACCCGCCCTGCTGCTCGGACACCAGAGGGCAGAGGGGAGCAACGCAGCAGCAGACCACCTGCCCTGGGGAGTGGCTCACCACAGCCTAACTAAGCCAGCAGCCTGAGCCCCAACTTCTGCCGGGCCCACAGCCTGTGTTCCGAAAATAAAATAAGTACACATCATTCGCTGATTCTTTTCCTATTATCTCTCCATAACGTATACACTTAACACTGTAGGCACATGCTCCTGATGTGACCCCTCAACACCACGGACGTTTCCTAGCTACTGGAAATCTCCCCGCCAGCAGGGGTTGGAGCAGACGCCTCTCTACAGAGCTGGGATACGGGGAAACAACTTCACAACCAACAAGTCCCTGTGAAACTCTCCGAAGATACAGGCCGGTGGTAATACCCTCTCCAGGGCTGGCTCCTGACTGCTCTTCCTGGCGTGGCCAGCGGGGCAGACGTACCTCCATGTGTCTCTCCAGCTCCTTGAGCAGCGCGGGGTACTTGTCCAGGCGCATGAACGGCTTGCTGAGGCCGGTGGTCAGCACGAGAATCCCCGGGCTGCTGGCGCCCTTCAGCTCCATGAACTCTCCCAGCTCCTCACTAAGTGTGAGCAGAGAGAGCAGAGGCCACCGTCAGAGCCCAGGAGGGCCGCGCGCCTGCCCCCAGCCCCCAGGACGACGACGGACCACGCGGTGCCCTTGACCACTTAGAGGCCACAGGCTTTACAGCCAAACGTGTGCCGCTTATTTCTAAACAGCAAAGGGAAGACCCCCCCCCGCCACAGTTCACATCAGGGCCCTCAACCTGAGCAAAGCCCCGTGTGCACTACACAAACAGCCATGGTCTCCCAGCAAACCATTCAGGAAAGCCCCCTCAGCGAGCCACCTGAACACAGAGAGGTCTGAAAGTGGGCGGTCCTTGTAGGGCAAGAACAGAGCCCGGTCAGCGGTCCTTCAAGACGGTAAAACCTTAAGGAGGCGTGTCATGAAGACAACCACCCGACTCACGGTGCTGGCCCACCAGGCGCCACAGCCCCTGAGCAGCAGCGGCACGAGGCAGAGCCACTGCCCCTGGCACGCGGGCGCACAACCTCCAGAAGCACTTTCGCAGCCTCGTTTCACTCCCTGGCATGCACGCAGGCGCACAACCTCCAGAAGCACTTTCACAGCCTCGTTTCACTTAACCCTAACAACACGTGAAAGTCGTCTGCGTTTGTGGACGAGGAAACCGAGTGCATATCCAGAAACAAGGCAGCTGCCGAGCAAGCCTTCCCGTTCACTCCTCCTCTCGCACCCCACCTCCCAGTACCAAGCTCCATGGGGCGCGTTCCCGGGCCCCAGCCTTGAGCCCGGGCCGCCCTGACTCCGCTTCACACGAGCACCCAGGGAGGCCCAAGCTCCGTCACCCACACGTCTGTGGCTCACGTCTGTGATGGGAACTCTGCGTTTCTGCTTCTCACGGGGCAGATGACACCTGGGGTCCCTGGGAGGACGCCGTCTGTGGCCCGCACTGCTGACGAGAGGTGTCCCTCCAGACATGGAGCGAAGGACGCCTGGGCTGAGGGCGGGCGGCAGAGGCCGCACCCCTCTGGGTCCCCACGTCTCCCACTGGGAGGAGCACTATGAACGAGGCCATAAAGTAAATACGAAAATCGTGAAGCCCCGGCCCATCGGTGCGGGCCACCTGGACCCGCCTCGCGTCACCCCTCCCCGTTAGTGGCGCTAAGAGAAAGTTTGACTCCTGTAAGTACAATCCAATCAGGGGCCTTTTCTACCACAAGAAAAATAACAAAAAACGTCTCTTTGGGCCATTTTTGATAGTTTAGTATTACATGACATTTTATAACTATAGTTATGGCAGACAATAATTAATAAAACTAAGAAATTATTCTTATCACCCACCCACCTACTCCTAAAATTCCCTACAACTAAAAATTTACGTGAATTTTTGCAAGCAAAAGTAACTTCTTTTAATATCCATATGACAGCCTTAAAATGCCAGACAGGTACGTCGTTAAGAAATGAAACAAAACCTTTTCTAAATCTTTACCGATCACTGTATGGGCTTCCCAGGAGACACTAGTGGCAAAGAACCCCCTGCCAATGCAGGAGACGTAGGAGACTTGGGTTGGATCTGTGAGTCGGGAAAACCCCCTCCAGGAGGGCACTCCAGAATTCTTGCCTGGAGAATCCCATGGACAGAGGGGCCTGGCGGGCTACAGTCCACGGGGTCCGCGAAGAGTCGGACACGACGGAAGCGACTCAGCACACACTTGCTTCATTTCTCAGGTTTTAAAAACTTTAGTACCGTGATAAAACAGCAGGTTATAGCTTTTCTGACAAAACAAAGGCCCTTTCAGCTTAACTTCTACTGATGCCAGCAACCCTCACACAGCGCTTCAGCCTCTGTATTTACTCAAACGACACTGTGGGCTGCGAGACGGTGCCGGAGGAGCACAGAGGCCATCTCAGGTCAGCGCAGCAGAGAGTACCAACCACTGTGCTGGAGAAAAGGGGACGTTCTACACACCAAATCATGACACCCCTAATGCATTCGCAACAGGCAGCCACAGGCCTATGGCGTCGACTATCAAACGATAATGCAAAAGGCAGATATCCGTTATAATTCAACAGGAGTGGAGGTTTCATAGATATGTTTTCCAGATTCACACTCAAAATTCAAACTAACACAACACAAGGATCCTAAGACTAAAAGTAAGACTTAAAAACTGCAAAACACTGTGTTTAAATCAATCCCTGAGAAAGTATATTCAAGCAGAAAAACAGATTGATCCACCCCTAAGTGGTGGTTTCACGACCTCAATGAGAGGACAGAGGCCACAAGCAGGACCAGGACAGAACGGAAGGGAGGGCGGGCTGGCGGAGGGCACCAGCCCAGGCAGCCAGCTCTCAACCCCGACTCACGCTCCGGAGGCCGGTCTGAGCTGCGGGCAGGGTGGGCACCGCCGCCCAGGGGCCTCAGGACGGCACGTGGGCAGCGCATCCTGCCAGCCGCCTCGCTCGCCCATCCTCGGCACAGTCCCAGGGCCTGACTGCCCACCTCTCCTGCCTCCCGCCTGGGACACGCCACGTGGAGGCAGGCAGGGGTCCCTGAGCACAGGGGACCCCAGGCGTCCCGCCTGGACGCCCTCCTGCTCTTCTGGGAAAAGCTGCCCTGAGGTTTCAGCCATGACACAAGCAGTCATTAAAGCAATTATACAGAGAGGAACACAACACATGCTCACAAGCGTTGCCCTGAACGTCTGAACGGTTTTAAATGTGACCTTCAGGACACAGCTTAACCCCCAGGGGGCCGGCCCCTGACCGAAACGGTGGAAGGAGAGAACACATTTAAAATGCCCTGAATTCACCCCAGCCTTCTATCTGCTATTCATCTCTCCCAGGACTGCGTCAGCAATTCCTGAGGAAGTTTCAGAAATTTCACATTTCAATCCCTGCATCTCGCTCAGGAGGAAACGCATATAAATCATTGTTCCCAGGAGTAGACGCTCAGCTACTCAGGGATTCTGCTTCCCACCAACAGGACCAGGCGCTTCCAGAGAAGAGGGGTGATCTCCGAGGGCCACAGGCCCTCCCGAAGGCCCACACAACCCGGCCACAGGCCGCCTCGCCAGAGTCTCATTCAGTTACAAACAGCCCAACAACGCCTGCTTCCCACCACAGCCTCTAAGCTTCAAACTGAAATATTAAGTTAGGAGTAACTTGAGGTTAAATATTTAAATCAGGAGCACGGTGGCGTTTACCTTGCTGCGACTCACACAATTTCTTCATTTATGGTTTAAAAAATGACTGAACTGCTACTTATGGCTGAACTACTGTTTTCAGAAGGAACCATAAAGTTTTTTGAATCTTTAACACAGATGCGTGCTCCTCTGGGAGCAGAAGCAGAGCCTCGGTGCCCACCCCGTGTGCAGGTCAAGCCCCGCGGTCCTCCCTGCCGCTCAGGAGCACGGGCTCCGTACTGCCCAGGACGCACCGGCCGTGCCTGCTCAGATGAGCAGAGAGCGGCCCGCTGCTGCTTCCCTGGTTTCCCGGCTGCAGAGCGGGAGCGCACGGCCTCTGGCTCGGCACGCCCTACAGAGACGGACGCCGTCTCCCGCAGCAAAGCCAGCTCTGTCACACACGCTCCAATCTCACGCACTGAGCGGAGGTGATGCCGGCAGCCCGGACCAGCCCACGGCCACCCTCCAGAGCTCCCACCAGCTCCCCTGACCTCCGTTCAAAGCGTCCAGGCTGAAGAGGAGACTTCAAAACACGCCCGTTTCTATTAAAAGCGCTAACTAGATTTTTAAAGCCTGACATCAGTCCTCCCCAGACACTCACTTGGAGGATAATTAAACTTACCGTTCTTGAAAAACACTCAATGCCTGCACCGCGTTCCAAGTAACATTTGACAGAAATGAGCTGCCCGGAGGGAACCCCAGGACACGGCCACCCCCGACCTGGGAAGAAGTCCATGAGACGCACCTGTGCTCCGTGAGGACGCTGACCGCCGACGGGTGGTTGGCACAGTATGTCAGGTACAGGGTCTTCATCTGCGGCATCAGGCTGAGGAAGCAGCCCCCGACCCTCTGCTGGGCCTCCGGCATCCTGCGGACAGCGACACGGAGCCGCACTGAGTGAGCATCGCAGAGCGGGCCCCAGCGCGTGGGGCAGCCCCAGACAGCGCGCCTGGCACCCAGCCCCCGGGGAGCCATGCGGCGGAAAGCAGGCCATCCCCTCCTCCAGCATCCAGACGCCAGGACCTGCACGCCAGCCCCTTCCTCGGGCACCAAGCAAAACAGATGTCCAGGAGCGTTATGTCGTGTGTTAAATAAGGAGAAACATAACGTGTAGTTACTTGGTCGGTAAGGTTTCCTGCTGAAGTAGCCACGAGATGAGCGCAGGAGAAGCCCCACAACCGGCTTCCCAGGTGGGAGGAGAGACGAGTGGCCCGCAGAGCGGGGCGGGCACCCTACCGGGCGAGGGAGACGGTCCCGAGCATCGGGGGCCGCAGGACCCTATAGCCTGCTCCTGAGCAGGCCCTGCGTGTACGCGAGCGCCAGCGCTCCGCTCATTCACTGGGACTGGGGTCAAAGCAAGCGGGCGTCCACACTGGTGGCAGACTGCTTCCCAAGCGTGAACCCCCAAGTGGCTTTTAACAGCCCTCAGAGATTAGTCACAGTTTCGCATATCTGCAGGATAAACAGTCACTGACTCAATAAATTAACTTCAACCATTCAGTCAGGCACTGGGAACACATTAAAAACGGAGAAGGAGCGAATCTCTACCTTAAGGGTGACTGCAATCTTTGGGGAGATACAAACCCAGTTCAAAACTAAGCTGAATATAACGGAGAGCGAGCCGAGGCCTCAATCATACACACTGCAGGAGCCCCCAGAGGGAACAGGGCGCACCCCAGAGGGGAGAGGGTGCACCCCATAGGGGAGAGGGTGCACCCCATAAGGGAGAGGGCGCACCCAGAGGGGACAGGGCGCACCCCAGAGGGGACAGGGCGCACCCCAGAGGGGCACAAGGCGCACCCCAGAGGGGAAAAGGGTGCACCCCAGAGGAGATAGAGCGCACCCCAGAGGGGAGAGGGCTCACCCCAGAGGGGCACAAGGAGCACCCCAGAGGGGACAGAGCGCACCCCAGAGGGGAGAGGGCGCACCCCAGAGGGGCACAAGGAGCACCCCAGAGGGGAAAAGGGCGCATCCCAGAGGGGACAGAGCGCACCTGAGGGGACAGGGCACACCCCAGAGGGGAGAGGGCACAGTCCGGGAAGGAGACAGGGTGCACCCCAGAGGGGCACAGGGTACACCCCAGAGGGGAAAAGGGTGAACCCCAGAGGGGCACAGGGCACACCCCAGAGGGGAAAAGGCGCACCCCAGAGGGGAAAAGGGCGCACCCCAGAGGGGAAAAGGGCGCACCCCAGAGGGGACAGGGCACACCCCAGAGGGGACAGAGCGCACCTGAGAGGAGAGGGCGCACCCCAGAGGGGAGAGGGCACACCCCAGATGGGGAGCAGCACCCCCAGTCACCAGGAAGCAGGCATCACATGCTGCCAAGGGCTCCCTCCCCAAAGGTTCTGAGACCAACTGCTATCTACCAGGACCCGGACACCCGAGACACACCCACCCCGAGACACTGACATCTCAGCAGGCAATGGTCACGCTGGGACGCCAGAAACAGGCAGAGGCCGCCTTCTCCCGCGACAGACCCAGCAGGGCCCCCAGTGCCTGGCTGCGCGGCTGAAGGCGCCAGCAGTGACGGGACGCCACGCTCTGGCCGAGAGGAGCAAACCACTGCCGCGGCGGGGCACGGGAAGCCTGCAGACACGCTGTCTACCTGACGAGATGACGGGGCCGCACGCCCTGCTCAGCGCGGGTCAGGAGCTGCTGGGACGGCCTCGCCTGCCTGGGCCAGACCACAGCGCCACGCACTCACACTGCAAGCTGGGTCAAGGGGCTTTAATCTGCTACATGTCCATGAACTACATACGGACAATGACTTCAGTATATAAGCTTTTCTTTCTTTCTTCCCATCAAGCTTGGCTCTAGAGTTTTACTACCTCTCTCAACCCAACTGTGCAAGAAATCACTACACTCACCACCATCCGTTTATGAAACCTTCATAGCTCATCAACTCGCCAACCTGAACTAGCAGCCGGAGCTCAGAAAGGTTACGTGAGTGGTCTTAATTGGAGTCTAGGTATTATGCCAATACATCTCACACGTAACGCCGTGTGGATCACCGAAATAATGGAACATATGACACTCACAAAGATCATCCAGGCAGAACGTGACCTAAGAATTGAGAGAGGATTTTCATCGTGGTTCTCTCTTGTGCTTCCAGAGGCGGGTTTGGGAGCACACAAACGTGCGGCAGAGCGCGGGGCTGTCCCGCACCTCCTGCAGCCTTCTGGTGGCCCCACACCAAGCTGTGACAATTAGTGCCGGGTCAGAAAGGCCTGCTACTGCGGTTCTATCATTGATCTGATGATGGGGGGAGGCGGGGGGGCGGGTCTGGTAGGAAGCGTCATCAATCAAGGACCTGCTAACAGGCAAAGAGTTATCAGTGGTCAGATACCAGGTGAGGAGTTATAGATGGTCTGCTAACAGGTGAAGGAAATAGGTAAAACCACTAGTCCATTCAGCTATGACCTAAATCAAATCCCTTACGATTATCTAGTGGGAGTGACAAACAGATCTAGGGGACTAGATTTGATAGACAGAGTGCCTGACGAACTGTAGACAGAAGTTCATGACATTGTACAGGAGGCAGTGATCAAGACCATCCCCAAGAAAAAGAAATGCAAAAAGGCAAAATGGTTGTCTGAGGAGGCCTTACAAATAGCTGAGGAAAGAAAAGAAGCTAAAGGCAAAGGAGAAAAGGAGAGATATTCATCTGAATACAGAGTTCCAAAGAATAGCAAGGAGAGATAAGAAAGCCTTCCTCAGAGATCAATGCAAAGAAATAGAGGAAAACAATATGATGGGAAAGACCAGAGATCTCTTCAAGAAAATTAGAGATACCAATGGAACATTTCATGCAAAGATGGGCTCAATAAAGGACAGAAATGGTATGGACCTAACAGAACCAGAGGTTATGAAGAAGAGGTGGCAGGAATACACAGAAGAACTGTACAAAAAAGATCTTCATGACCAAGATAATCATGATGGTGTGATCACTCACCTAGAGCCAGACATCCTGGAATGTGAAGTCAAGTGGGCCTTAGAAAGCATCACTACAAACAAAGCTAGTGGAGGTGATAGCATTCCAGTTGAGCTATTTCAAATCCTGAAAGATGATGCTGTGAAAGTGCTGCACTCAATATGCCAGCAAATTTGGAAAACTCAGCAGTGGCCACAGACTGGAAAAGGTCAGTTTTCATTCCAATCCCAAAGGCAATGCCAAAGAAAGTTCAAACTACTGCACAATTGCACTCATCTCACACACTAGCAAAGTAATGCTCAAAATTCTCCAAGCGAGGCTTCAACAGTATGTGAAACAAGAACTTCCAGATGTTCAAGCTGGATTTAGAAAAGGCAGAGGAACCAGAGATCAAATTGCCAACATCCACTGGATCATGAAAAAAGAAAGAGAGTTCCAGAAAAACATCTATTTCTGCTTTATTGACTATGCCAAAGCCTTTGACTGTGTGGATCGCAACAAACTGTGGAAAATTCTTAAATCCCAGACCACCTTACCTGCCTCCTGAGAATTCTGTATGCAGGTCAAGAAGCAACAATTAGAACCGGATATGGAACAATGGACTGGTTCCAAACTGGGAAAGGAGTACGTCAAGGCTGTATATTGTCACCCTGCTTATATAACTAGCATGCACGGTACATTATGCAAAATACTGGGCCGGATGAAGCACAAGCTGGAATAAAGATTGCCAAGAGAAATGTCAATAACCTCAGATACAGAGATGACACCACCCTTATGGCAGAAAGCGAAGAGGAACTAAAGAGACTCTTGATGAAAGTGAAAGAGGAGAATGAAAAAGATGGCTTAGAACTCAACATTCCAAAAACTAAGATCATGGCATCTGGTCCCATCACTTCATGGCAAATAGATGGGGAAACAATGCAAACAGTGAGAGACTATTTTCTTGGGTTCCAAAATCACTGCAGATGGTGATTGCAGCCATGAAATTAAAAGACACTTGCTCCTTGGAAGAAAAGCTATGACCAACCTAGATAGCAAATTAAAAAGCAGAGACATCACTTTGCCAACAAAGGTCCATCTAGTCAAGGCTATAGTTTTTCCAGTGGTCATGTATGGATGTGAGAACTGGACTCTAAAGAAAGCTGAGAGCCAAAGAATTGATGCTTTGAACTGTGGTGTTGGAGAAGACTCTTGAGAGTCCCTTGAACAGCAAGGAGATCCAATCAGTCAATCCTAAATGAAATCAGTTCTGAATATTCATTGGAGGGACTGATGCTGAAGCTCCAATACTTTGGCCGCTTGATGCGAAGAACTGACAATGGAAAAGACCCTGATGCTGGGAAAGATTGAAGGGGGAAGGACAGGGGGACGGACAGAGGATGAGATGGTTGGATAGCATCATCGACTCAGTGGACATGAGTTCCAGCAAGCTCCGGGAGTTGGTGATGGACAGGGAAGCCTGGTGTGCTGCAGTCCATGGGATCACAAAGAGTCAGACATGACTGAGTGACTGAACTGAACAGGTGAAGAGTTATCAATGGTCTGATACAGGTGAGTTATGAAAGGTCAAGTAACAGGTGAGGAGTTATCAATGGTCAGATAACAAGTGAAGGGTTACCACTGGTCTGATACAGGTGAGTTATGAATAGTCAGATAACAGGGGAGGAGTTATCAATGGTCTGATATGGGTGAGTTATCGATGGTCTGATACAGGTGAGTAGTCAGTGGTCTGACACAGGTGAGTGGTCTGTGGTCTGACACAGGTGAGCAGTCCATGGTCTGACACAGGTGAGTTATCGATGGTCTGATACAGGTGAGCTATCAGTGGTCTGACACAGGTGAGTGGCAGTGGCCTGGTGCCCGGCGGCAACACAGGCAGTGCCCCGCAGCCTCCCCAGGGAGACCCCCACTACAAGGCGGGCGGGGACGCCCAGGGCCCTCCTCCTTCCCCAGAGCAGAGAGGGGTGAACTCCAGGAGAGCCCTGAGCAAGCAGAGCTGCCGCACGATGGCCCCTCATGGCACGTTTACTCCCGGTGGCACTGCTAACTGCAGAGAAAGGTTCAGGGTCCAGCAGCCACCGACTTCCCGGGGAGACCAAGGGCAGCACGAGGGTGTGGCCGTGACCTGAGTGAGCCTCTGCATCCCACCTGAGTCTGTCCACTAAGGACTGAGAGAGGCATCCCCGTGAGGGGACACGAGTGCCTCCACACTGGAGCCTCAGGGCACTGGCAGCGCCTGGACCCCAAACCCTGAACACGGACGACTTCCTCAAGGATGCCAGAGGCCCGGGAAGGTGGCAGCACCTGAGGCTCCGCCAGAGGAGCCCCCATCAAGCAGCCAGCAGCTCCAGCCCCTGCCTCAAGCCATCCACTCACATCCCCATGTGCCACTGGAGTGCCTTCCCTTCCAAACTTCCTAGACGTGCAAGGTTCTAGAGCTGGAAACGTTTCCGTGGAATCACACGGTCTCATTCAACAAGTCAAGAGGTTCCAGCAAGAGCCACTCGGGACCTCCCAGCTGACACGCGGGGGCCGATCCTGACGCGGGGCCCACTGTGCAGAGGCCCCGCTGGGGTCGGAGGCGACGACCACACTTGCCGCCCCAGTCGCCTCCTCGCCAGCTCAGTACGGACGGCCCAGCAGAACCAGAGGGTGCTCTGCATCTCAGCCAGCCCATTCTACAAGGGTAAATATCATCTCTGGATCCCCCATGTTTCTATTATTTGGATGGTTCAAAATACAACTTTCAGACAAAATAAACTCTATTCTCTAGTTCAAATTTGTATTTTGATAATAATCTAAAACAAATACTGTTTTACTGTGAAAATGTTACAGTAATGGTGCACTGTCTACAAAGATGAATTTATTTATATCTTAAGACACGCCCTATAAATAACTTTGAACTAAATACACAATGTTTGTTTAACCAGTAGCAATTATTTCAAATGTTTATTTCAGTATTTTCTTCAATAACCTGAAGCCCTACAGAATACAAGACAACTAACGGGAACTCAGCCTACAGTACACAGAGGAGTCTGCACCTAAGCCGAGTACAAGCGAGCAGGGCAGCACACACACCATGTGTGGCAAAGGCGCCAGGGAGACGGGCTGTGCCAGCACGGCCCACGCCCCTGGGGTGGAGCGACCAGCAGGACTGCAGGCAGGCAGCAGCAGGAAGCGGACCGGGTGGAGGGGAGGGCGGGGAGGGCTGGCGCACACCGCCTCCCAGGCGCCCCCGACGGAGCGGGCCTGCCGACTGAGCCAAGGCCCGAGCAGCAGAGCGGGCGGGAGCCGGGTGTGGGCAGTGCTCCACAGACGGCCGCCACGCGGGGACCGACCTCCTTCCTACCTTAGCTTCCCCACCCTCAGGCCATCCCTGTGGCCCTCGAGGCCAGCCTGTGAAACACAGCTGGGAACAAGCACAGGAATAAGCAGGCACCCCCCAGCTTCTGAGCAGAGCTGAGGCTAGATGCTGCTGGGGAGATGGACGGGCAGAGGGCCACCCGGAAGTCAGGGCCCCATCAGGAGGCCCGTGCAGGACACAGGAGGAGAGGCCGGCCTGAGCCAGGGCGGGGGCAGCGCAAGGGCAGGGCAGTGGCTGCCACAGGAACCAGCACTCTTCCAGGACAGAAGAACACGCGGGAAAGTGCGCCAGGTTGAGTGCTGGGCGCAGGGTGACCTGCGAGGGCGGGGGCCAGGAGAGTGAGTGAACGAGTGGATGACCGACCGCACAGTAAGTGATGGAGAGGCTGGGCCCCGACGAGCGGGGCCGGCTCAAGCGGCACGGGCTCTGGGGCAGGGCGGCCGCCGCGGCCTCTGCCTGCCGTACTCCCGTCACCGCAGCGCTTGGCCGTGCTCCCCTGAAATCCACCTTCAGCTTTCCTCACAGCGTTTCCACGCTACCGTCTGAATTGCCTCCACCGCCATAACCAGCTGCCTCCCTCCCCGCCTACAGCTCCGCTAGGCCAGGGGTCACTTCTGTCTCGTTAACACGTGTCCGGCGCGCTGGCTGCCACCTGAGTAAGCAGAGGACGAGTGAGAAAAGAGCCAGAGAAAGCTGGCCGTGCGTCCGGCCCTGAACCGACCTAAAGCCCGCGTAAGAAGAGCTGGCGCGGACAGAGACAGACGCGCGCCTGTGAGCAGCGCGCCGTGGCCCCGACCTCGGCAGGGCCGGCACCGAGCCGCACTGCTCCCTTGCGGGCTCCCTCCATTCCGCAGCCGCCACCCCAAAGGGCCACCGCTCACAGGAAACCTCTCTCCCGGCTCCGAGCAGTCAGTAGATCCCACTGAGGGAGAGAGTCTGAAATACACTTTACTATAAAGGTTGATATACCCCAAACATTCGAAATAACCCAGTATCCACCTTTGGAAATGTGAAACCTGAAGGTAAGTTAATCCTGACCCTTCAAATACCAGTTATATCCATCTGAATTTTACATTATTAGCCTCTTACTTACTTGGTGCATTCTTCTAAAGACTGTACAAGCATTTGCTGGAAAGAACATATTTCTTCTAGATTTCCCATTAAATGTGACGTGTTTGCTGAACTCAACCTAGAGCCGAGAAAAACAACAGGAGACACGTGTGAGCGGTCTTACACGCGCGCCCCGCCCCGCCCCGCCCCTAATACACAAGGAGCTTTCTTGTGTCTTCAGCTGCATTCTGTCCCAGCGTTTCAGCTGCTGTTCTCTGAAAACACGAGGCAACAGCCCAGGGGACCACTGTTCCAACGCTTGACACAATTACCATCTAACTTACTTCTCGCTGGTCTGCAGGGGCCGCAGATAGGTTGAAAGCACAGTCTGAAGTTCTTTAGAATATTCATTTTCTGTTTCCAAAATATTCTGTAGCACCTACAATAAACGTAAGTATTACTTGACATTAAGATGTATAAGCTTTGGAAACTTCATCACTCCTGTTCAGTTCACACTGCTGCTTCTATGTAACCCTGGCTTGTTTAATATCATCACTCCCTGTGATTAACTAGTAAATTCAGGTAATGAGTTATTATCGAGGCTATCCAACTGACTTCATCTTCCTGCCAAGCACATTTAACACAGGTACACCTAGAAAGAGGCCTGAATGCATTCCATCCTCAGATAGTAATGCTAAGTCTGTTTAGACAGAAAGAAGGAACCACTGACAGTCTCGACAGCATGGAGGCGTGGATGAGTCTCCACAACACGCGCCGTGCAAGAGAAGCCGTTCATATACCCCATCTATGGGAAACCCAAGGACGGGCCAAACTGATCTGTGAGGGCAGGGACGGGGGGTGGGGGGACAACAGGGAAAGGGACATGAGATCAATTTCTGGTATAACGGACAAGTTCTGCCTCATGATTTGGGTGGTTGTTACACAGACATACACACCGGCTACAGCTCGCCGACTCGCACCCTGAGCATCTGTGCACTGTGACGCACGGAAAGTGTACCCACTAAAAAACAAACACGAAGCTCACCCTTAGAGGCGTCTGGTCATTCTAGGTCACTTTCTGGGCACTGCAGACCTTCACCAGAGACGATGACCGTCTCAGACCATCCTATACATGTTACAGAGTAAAAGTCCACCAGCATAAAACCACCACTGTATGCAGAGATGGGAGAAAAACTATGAATCAACCTTAAAATTAACATGTTTCCTGACAGCCTGCAGTAAATACAGACAAAAGTAGTTAACAACTGCTAAAAACCGAGAAAGAAATCTAAGTGTAAAACAGCTGAGCTCAAACAGGAGCCCCTTTCCACCGCAGTCAATGGCAGGAGCACCGGCCCCTGGGGTGGGGCTGGGCGGGCAGCTCAGGTCTGCAGGGGGAGCCTGATGGATGGATGGAGCCTGGAAGGCTGAGCCAGTGCCCCACCCACAGCACCTCCTATCCAGAGAAAACCCTCCTCTACACAGGAAGAGGAGAGCGGGGAGAGGTGAACCCCTCTGAACCCCTCTCCAGCCTCAGGCTGAGGGCTGCCTGGGAGCAATGAGCCCTCCTCAGCCATCTGCTCCACCCACTGTCAGAGCCAACGCCTTCTCCAGTCATGATGTCATGCCACGTGCATTTTCTGAGGAGCTACTACCTGCACTAAACGCGCTGTCTCCCAAAACTAACACAGCATCCTAAACTAATCCCGAAGAAGAAATTAGACAGAATAAAGACTCCAAATATGCTCGGTTTTCTCCCCTGATTTTCGATAATCAAAAGGTATGTTTAAACATTTAAGAAAAAAGTAATCATGAGCTAAATTTAGATTTCGGCATTGACACAAGCAACCGGAGTCGCTGTGTGCTCAATGGGGGCCTCCCCGTTCCAGAGGGGAGCAGGGCCATTCGGGAGTGCAGGGCCTGAGGCGCCACCGCAGCCGACGGGAAGGGACCAGGCTCTCCCACGCTGCGGCAGCTCTGGGCTCCGCTCAGTTTCGCCCCTGAATGGACCTATTCACGGATGCCAGCAGACGGGGAGGGGCCGCTCTGGGAGACCCTGCCTTGTGGGGAAATGTGGGTGCCGCTCTCACAGTTACGACGCCGCCCCTCCGAGAACACCCAGTGGACCCGAGTGTCAGGGGACTGGAGGATGGGGGCACCGTGTGACCCTGCCTCTGTGTCACCAGGGGGTACGCTTCATCCATATTATCCACATCTTCTCCTTACAAAATGGCCCGAAGCAAACCAAGTACCACGAGTGGGTCCCTGAACTAAAAAAAAATTTAAATGTGTCACAGACAAGTAAGACAAAAAGCCCCTACTTAACGTGAAAACAAAGGCTCAGCTCAGACTCCACGTCTAAGAGCAAATACCAGGAACTATTAGCAACACTGCTAAGAACAGCGTGGAACCCGACACACCCGCTTTACAAACACAAACAGCTCCCACGCGACAGCGGCGTCAGGAGCGTGAGCGCGACGCAGTTGGATGACCCTCCTCAGCCGCGGCGCCGCACGAGGCGAGCAGACACGGAGTGCCCCGAGAGCACACCAGGACCCACACAGAGCGCGCTGCCCAACTGCCTCTCCTGAGACGACCCAGCTGGTAACCGCATGTACTGGCTGCAAACACGACCTTCAGTTAAGTGCTCAAAACAGGCTCTAGAGCAACCCCGCCCAAACCACCCAGGCCACGCTCCTTGGCTTCCGCAGACGCCGAGGGACCCCCACCAGCGCCGGCGTCCTCGGCACACCCCTTTCCGAGCTCGCAGCATGCCGGGGGCTCCAGCCATCACCTGTCTCCCCTTCCTGGACTGCTGCACGCTCTGGCTGCTGCAGGACCCCATGGGACGTCACGGCCCAGCCGCCAAGGCTCCATCGCATGCAGGCGGGTCCAGAGAGGGCCGGGAAGAGCAGCCGTCACCGGGCACCACGAGGAGGGCGGGCCGAGAGGCACGAACTCCCCCCGGGGCGGGAGGCGTGGGGTGGGCTGGCCAACAATGGTGCCCACAGGGGGACCGCATCGGGCAGCTCACAGACAATCCCTGGCTGTCAGCCGCGGCAGCAGAGCCAAACAAAGGACCGACTCATGCCCTGCAGCCCACAGAAGCCCCTTCACCCCTGCCGGGAAAGGAGCTCGGGCGCCACTCGCCTTACAAGTGAGTCCCAACTGCCACTGCAAATTCCGTGGGCGCCCTATGTTCCGTGTGTCGTTGACAGTCCTCTGAAAATAACTGATTTACACGTAACAGCACATGTAACATGAAGGAAACTTTTCAAGATGTGATCCAGACACAGCAAAACATTCCCATCACAAACTACACCCAGGGACTGCTGTCGCTGTGCTCCGCCCTGTGCTCCCAATGCAGGGGCCTGAATTCGATCCCCGGTTGAACTCAAGACCGGCAGAGCTGTTCTTACCCTCTCTGCCACCTAACTGTAACCCCCACACCACAAGGGGGATTCACCATCGCACATACTCTTCCAGCCCACTCTATTTAAACTGTTAGTACTTCAAATTTCAAAAGGTAAATTACTAGACAGGACCCCGCGGTTAATGAACTAGAGCCTGGAGGAGAGGAGAGGAGGAGGGCAGCAGTACCGCTGAGGCGCCATTCCTGCAGCCCCCCGCGCACGGAGCAGAGGCCTCGGGCCCCCCCCGGCCATCAATGACCAGGGCGGCGTCCTGATTTCTGCGTCCTCAACGCTTCATGACGTTAAGTCTCAAGAAGAGTCGGGGGTGGATATAAAATGTTTATATTATTATGCCATTGAAAAGGAGCTACGTTCTTACAGTATTTCTAAACTTGGGGATTCACGAGGCTGTGGGATGCTGAAGATCTACTGTGCAAGAGCTCAGCAAGAAGCTGTGGGCCCACTCTGCTCTGTGTCACCCCATGTTGGGGGCCAGAGTGAGGTACTCCGCCCATGGCAAAGGTCATGAGGAAGGAGGCTCGACATACACAAAGGCGGGATCGAGCCTCAGGAGTCCCCCTGGAAATCCTCGAGCGTCTACCCCCATAACCAGAGCCTGCCAACTCTACTACTTTGTGCTCTTACCTACACCTCTGACTTTACGGGGGGCTGTCCCCCACCACCTCTTTCGGAGAAGGAGTTAACCTAGAGCTCCAGTCAATAAAAACTCTTGGGTGTGACAAGAGTGTTTTAACCTACAAACTCCTCTGAAGGTTCTCTAGCCTGCCTGACAGGCTCGTCGGGGCACATGTGATTGCTCACAGCCTCCCAACCGTGAGAGGCACGAGATGCTTTAAACCCTCTAAAAACAGGTTCTTTAGAGAAGTTAGAAAACTATAAGTATAGTGGGCTAATTAGAAATTGTATTGGTGAAGGGTTTTTCATTTGTTGAGCCAACGTTTGTTGCTAAGTCTCCACATCCCCTGCCCTTACACACATTAATGAATATATAAAAGGAATAAGTATTAACCTTTGATATTAATCACGTTAGACCTTAGGCTAAGTAAATTCTTTCCTTAACTAAAACCCACTACACCCTCACCCTGTAGGAATGTAACTTTATTTGGGTGGCGTCTGTTTTGAGAATAATCAGCCCTGGAGAAATAAGTGTCCTGATTGACTGACCGCTGTCACAAGGAGAGGGTCGTAAATTGTCAGCAGGCCCCCCTGGCCAGAAGATGATGTAACACCCCTAAGACCTCTGTATACATTTGTGTGAAGCACCTGACTTTGATAAAAGTCAGGACTGCTGTCCCCACGTGACTTTTGTATAACATCTCAGTGTATAAAAACAGACTCTGGAAAATAAAGAATTGGGATCAGTTTCTCGAAATACTGGTCTCCCCATGTCGCTCTCTCTCTCACTCTGGTTGAGTC
The DNA here is from genome assembly GCF_055505025.1 of Bos grunniens. Classification (NCBI taxonomy): domain Eukaryota; kingdom Metazoa; phylum Chordata; class Mammalia; order Artiodactyla; family Bovidae; genus Bos; species Bos grunniens. The sequence continues at coordinate 91,849,604 of NC_141176.1, read as the reverse complement.
TCCATCTGGAGCGCGGAACCCACCATGCTTACTAATTATGCCCGGGCTTCTAAGATCCGACCGGGGAGGCCTCAGTGTCTCCTCTCCTTCGGGAGAACAGAAGGACGCCTGCGGCCTACGTAAGTGGTGAAAACTTCTTGTCTTGAAGTTTTATTGGTCTCCCGCGTAAACCAAGCTACTCAGCCTCTTTTCTCCACTGAATTTTCCTACTGAGCTATCCTCATCCTATTACTCTTTATATCTTTGATAAAATATTTAAATAAATAGGTCGCCGACGCCGTCCCCGCTTCGAATACCCTGGATCAGCCGGGGCAGGACCCCGGCAACCCCAGAGCCAGCAGACCCCGGCCTGAGCCCCAGCCCTGCGTGTCCTCCCTGGACGGCACACATGTGTGGGTCTGCCTGCTTTCTTCACAAAAGGGGCTCTTCCTGGCCTGTGGCAGAGGCGCAGAGAGTCAGCTCCCTGACTCAAGGCAGGAAGGAGCCTCACAGACAGCCTGCCCAGCCATCCCCACGTGGCACAGCTCGCTCTCCCTCCACTCACAGGCCCAGTCCTGGCCACCACCAGAAAAGCTTCACCTTGGTCTTCATCCACAGGAAGCGGGGAGCAGAGCCTGTCCGAGCAGCAGGCGGTCAGTGTGGACCAGGGCCCAGGAGCAGGGGTCAGTGTCCGCGAGGGGCCAGGAGAGGAGGGGCAGCCCCGGGCGCACATGGAGCAGGCGGCCCCGTCCTGGGCGGTGCGCCAACGGCCTGAACCCGTACGGGCCGTGGGGAGACACTGACCAGTCCTGGGCAAGGTGGAAGAGGCAGAGGCCATGAGGAACGAGAGCAGCCAAGGCTGGGCTGGCTCAGCTGTGGCTCCACGTGAGCCTCCGGCCACCAGGCCTGGGTTCTCCCGGACAAGCAGGCAGAGGCTCTGGGCAACCCCAGGAGCCAAGGGAACGCGTGGGGGCAGGTCCATCTGGAGCACAGGAAGGGTCTGTGGAAGTCTGCTAGAGCACGACGGGCGATGGATGTCGACTCTAGCATGCACTATACTACTACTACTACTGACACGGCCCTGAAGACAAAGCCACTATGCCACACGACACGGAGGGTCATGACAGCCTGCTCTCTTCCCAGATGGACACAGTCAGGAAAGCTCGTTCTCTGATGCTGACGGGGAGACTCCTGTTCCCTAGAAGAGGTGCCGGAAGACTGTCCACCCCCTAAGGAGTGGGCATGTGGCTTCTCCAAGAGAAGGGCTTCCCCTTACTTCCCCTGACCAGGGGTCTGTCACCAGGCGGAAAGCAGTCGACTCCTTTCACTGTCACACCCACCAAGCTCAGAAAGGTCACACACTCGCTCCCTTTAATTACATGATCCCGTCACCCTTGACTACCGCCCTGGGTAATTAATCCTCAAATGGGATGCCCGTCTGCAAACTGAATGGTACGGTGGCCTCAAATGCTTCTGAACACACTTCCTGATAACCATGGGTCCCTAGGACTGCAAGCAGATCCAACCGGTTCACCCTAAAGGAAATCAACCCTGAATAGTCATTGGGAGGACTGACGCTGAAGCTGAAGTTCCAATACCTTGGCCACCTGATGTGAAGAGCTGACTCATTGGAAAAGACCCTGATGCTGGGAAAGACTGAAGGCGGGAGGAGAAGGGGACGAGAGAGGATGAGATGGCTGGATGGCATCACCGACTCGATGGACAGGACTTAGAGCAAGCTGCAGGAAACAGTGAAGGACAGGGCAACCTGGCGTGCTGCAGTCCGTGGGGTCACAGAGAGTCGGACACGACTGAGCGACTGAGCAACAAAATAACCATGAAAACTTCTTAAGGCCAACACTTACGAGGCACCTTAAGGCCAACCGCTAACGCCCTTAATGCTACAAGGCCAAGGCCAGCATTACCAACGTTCTGTTGCAAAGACAGCCATGCAAGCAGCGGGGGCTCCCCCAGGCAGCCCACAGCAGGGCGTCCAGCACCGCACACGGGGCCGGACCCCCGCCAGTCACCCAAAGAAGGGCACTCCTGACCATTCAGTGGCGGGAGGCTGAAACACGTCTCACAGCAAAAATAAACTGTGCTGCCGGGCTCTGTCACCAAAAATGGGTCAGCCCTCCGTGTGAAGTACAGTCACAGGGTTTCTTCTTCCACTGAGACCCTCTGTGTCTGAGCCCCGACTCCACCACCTGAGGTCTCGACTGCCTATGACATTCCAACCCAGCCTGAGCTCTGGGCCAGAGCAGCCCCCACCCCCGTTACCAGCGTTACCGAGGAGCACGGTTCCGCCACATTCCCTGCACACTGCCTTCTGCCCTCAGGGACAACACTGTTACACAGCAGATCACACTACCTGCATAATCTTATATTCTGTTCACTGTACTTAACATGAAAAAATGAGCTGACATTGTTTAAAGCCCCCTGTGCGCCTGTAAGAATTAGAAACGGACCCACCACTGGCGTCTGAGGTGTCGGTGCACGGCTACACACTTAGGCTGCTTGCGGCTTACTGCTAAATAAAACATCCTATGAAAATATCCTCGCACAAACATCTCTGAAATCATCTCAGGTAATGTTTCTGGGGTGGATTTCAAGAAGCAGAAATACTACACTAAAGGCTTGAGTGTCTTCAGCATTCTACCAACAGTTTCTCTTTTGAGAAGCTCTCTGGTTCTGCAGGTGAGGAGCATGAGGGTGGCCGTCCATCAACAGCAGGCGAATCCAGAGACCGGGAGCCGACAGCGCCTCCCAGACCCACCGGGGGCGGCAAGGCCACGCCCCAGGGGACGCTGCGACTGTGCCCGCCGAGGCATTCAGATCCCTGGGGGCACAGAGTCAGGTGGGAATCCCCCCCTACCCAGTCTGGGGCAATTTACCTCTAGCAGCTCAACCAGGCACCCCAAGTGAGTATCAGAGAAAAGTCAACCCGGATGATTCCAACTCTGAGACACTGGGAAGATCGGGGTTCCCAGGGGTCGGGGGTAGGGCTCAGGGTGGCAAGGAATGAACAGGCACAGAGGATTTTCAGGGGTGAAACAGCTGATGCTATAATGACGGATCCACAGCAGGTTCAGGGAACGCTGCAGTGACCCCTGGACTCCGGATGGCCGTGTCAGCCAGGCTCTCCTGGTAAACTGTGTCCCGCCTGCTGAGTGGTGCTGAGGAGGAGGGGTTCTCACCTGTGTGGGGCAGGGGCTACAGGGGGCTAGCTCCCTCTCAAGGGCACGGTCAACTTAAACTGCGCTGAATAATAAAGTCCAGTTTGACAACGTGTCCAAAGAACTAAAGAAAACTATGCTTAAAAAATTTTTTTAAAGTATGAGAACAATGACTCAAATACAGAATATACTGACCCATAAAACAAATGGAAATTATGAACTGAAAGGTACAATAAATAAAATAAAACTTCACTAGAGGGGCTCAAGGTCAGAAAACTGTGCAAACACAGAAAGACCCACAGAGATTTTACACTCCCTAGAATAGGGGAAAAAAAAAAAGAAGAAGAAAAATGAACAGCACCTCGGAGACCTGGGTGACACCCAGTGCTTGCCAACACATGTTCAGTGGGTGTCCCAGAAGCAGGGGCAGGGAGCAGCCCGAGGACAGCGGTGAGCCACGAAGACCTTGTCCTCTCCCCAGGGCTGTCGTGGCTGGTCTGGACCAGAGCACAGCAGCAGGGGACACACAGCCTCCCCACGCACGCCTCAACCTCCAAAGCTCTGCATTGATGCCTCCACCGCCGACACTCCCCCACCCCAGCTCTCCCCCACCTCTAACACTCCCCCACCCATGGCTCTCCCCCAGCCATGGCGCCCCTCCACCTCTAACATTACCCCGCCCACAGTAACCCCCCACCTCCGACACTCCCCCACCCACGGCAGCCCCCCACCTCTGACATTCCCCCACCCACGGCAGCCCCCCACCTCTGACATTCCCCCACCCACGGCAGCCCCCCACCTCCGACACTCGCCCACCCCGGCACCCCCAAACCTCTGACACCCCCCACCCACGGCACCCCCCCACCTCTGACATTCCCCCACCCACGGCTCTCCCCCGCCTCCGACACTCCCCCACTCCGGCACCCCCCTACTTCTGACACCCCCCAACCAGAGCACCCCCCCACCTGTCATTCCCCCACCCATGGCACCCCCTACCTCCGACACTCCCCCACCCAAGGCTCTCCCCCACCGCCGACACTCCCCTGTCACTGACCCCAAGTCTCTCCCGTGACATCAGCCCGCACTGGCCTCACTCCTGAACGCTGCTCATCTCTCAGGGGGGTTAAAACACCTGTAACTTGTGCAGCTGTCCATGAAGACACGACACGAAGGAGTGTGAAAAGTTGCACACACTGTCTCTTCTGTTCGGCCTACGCGTGCTGTGTGCCCCACATTTACTTTTCCGTGTGATTTATAAACATGGAATCCAGGCAAGCTGAAACTGAGTCCTGGCTTCGTCACTAACTAGATTGTTCACTTTTGTAAAACGAGAGACGGTCCACCAACACTGCACCTGGTGTCCTAACAACCACAGGTTAACGCGTGCTGTTCATGCTCACAGCTCTACGTCAACAACAGTTTGGACGTGAGACTGAAGTCAAGGTGTCCCCTCACCCGATTCAGAGTCAGCAGGCCCTGTGCACGGGGCTCCTCGCCCTGTGTGAGCGCGATTAGAGATGGATGGACCTCTGGAAGGGCGCTGGTCACGCTTCAATCCGAAGAGGACTACACGCCACTGACCGGACCTCCAGAAAGCACAGCCACCTGGTTCCACACCTCACCCGGCGAGAATGGGCTCCTGGAGATGAGAACGGTGCCGCGGGCCGCAGCGGGAGCCCTCCGACGTGACCCTCAGGGGGATGCGGGCGGGAGTCCTCCAACGCAACCCCTGGACGGACGAGGGCAGGGGGTCCTCTGACGTGACCCCCTGGGGGATGCAGGCAGGGGTCCTCTGACGAGACCCCCGGACGGACGCAGGCGAGAGTCCTCCGACGCGACCCCAGGGGGAACGCAGGCAGGGGATTCTCCAACTCGACCCTTGGACGGACGCAGGCGGGAGTCCTCCGACGCAACCCCCGGATGGACACAGAAGCAAGGGGCTCCCACTCCGGGACGTCACTGGGAATCAGAATGGCACTCCTTGCCCCCGGAGCCTCCCCAGGAAAGAAAGCAGCGTCTCACCCAAGAAAGGGGAAGAGAAGGCGGGCCGACGAGTCCACAGCAGATGGAGAAGCTAGGAGCACAGGGCAACTGGCCAGATGTGAGGCTCACTATCACGCTCATTTCTCAAGCTCACAAACTGCTCAGGTTTCAAAAGGCAGCAAGTTTCAGGATTCTGAAACACCTGTCTTCACTATGTACAATGTCCAGATGCTCACCTCTAATTTCGTGCTATTCACATATATACACACATCAATCCCAGGAAAGACTACGGTAACACACAAAATAAACTAAACACTGTACTCATCTAGAGAACTGACAACCTACTCTGAATATGAGCCTAAGGGCACTTAAACCTTTCAGTCACATTATGCACCTTTGTAAAATCCCAAGTTGAAGACTGGAAACCATATGGGGAACTCACCACAGCACCAGGTCATGCAACAGCAACAGGCACAGCTGCGCACACAAACGCAAACACGTGAGCGTGCCACAGAACCACCCCGGGAGAGGGAATCCACGGGGCCGGTGACCCCCTTCTACACGGCAAGCTTCAGAGACGTTGAAAAACCAGTTATTCTTTGAAGCGCCCCTCAGTCACTCACCACATTGTAGTAGCTCTTGTTAATGGCGGTCGTATCGAACCCTTTGGGAGGGCTCTTCAAGGTTCCGGACTTGGGCGACACGGGCTTTTCTGAAATAAAGATGGAGGGCAGGTTCACTCCCGGCTCCAGCCAAGACCACTGAGCGCAGCAGCCCGCACGGCCCGGCCTCTGGCTCCGACTGAGCCCCAGACCACAGGGAGGGGGGACAGAAGTGCATGCGGCCAGGAGGCCCCAGCCCCCACCCCCTCCTCACGGTCAGCTCCCGGGGCTCAGAAATTCCCACGACCCGGCCTCCCCACCCAGCCCAGCCTCCCAGCTCAACGCACCCCTCACAGATTACACACGGCTGCTGTCAACACACAAAAGAACCCATGAGCCATGCGTCAGCTCAGGGCACAGTACGGGGGAAGTCCGACCCCAGCAAATCAGAGGAAAGCGGGCAGACACCCAGCAGCATTAAGACACCAAGACCCCCAGTCTGAGCGTGTCTGGAGGGACCCAGGTCGCAAGAGTGCAGAAGGCCCGCCCAGACGGGCGACAGAGAAGGAGAGCCCCAGGCAGGGCGGCGAGAAAAGCCACTGTCTTCAGGACCTCCAGACGAGAACCAAGGAAAGGGCCACCGTCACTGCAAGGATTCAAGTACATCACAGGACTTTCACCCAATGCCACTCAAGCAAGACTCCTTCGTCACGGGTGCTGAGGGGGCGCCTGCAGCTGCTTCTGGGGCCCTAGATATGTGTGCCCGTGTGTCTGCCAGGCACTGGTTCTGCGAGGTAGGTGTGTCTGTAGCTGAGGTTCTGCAGGGGGGTGTCTATCCCGGGATCTCCAGCTACAGAGGCTGGTAGCGGCCCACGGCTGGCGAGGGGAGAGGGGAAATTCTGACAGGCGTGGCCTCGGGGGCTCGGTTTCCGCCCCCCATGTCCTCCCGCACCCCCTCTGCCCTCCTCCACAGGGCCCTGCCACAGACAGCTGGCGGTGCCTCTGAGCACACCTGTCCAGAACCTCTTTCTGGCAGCATGGCCCTCCAATCCCAAACACCGTCGAGCTCCAGGTCCCAGATCCCAGCTGCTCAGTACTTCCATGAGCTTCTCAGCACCAGAAACCCATAAAAAGCCCAAAGCAAAAGGCCTATCTTTAGCTGTGGGTCCCCCTCCTCCTGTGGAGCGGCTGACCTGAGTCTTCCTTCAACACCTCTCTATAAGGGTTTCCAAACAGGTGAAAATACAGAACAAAACAGAAGGTGCTGTTCCCAGCTGAAAGACTCTCTCTATCCACGGGATGGAAAAGAGAACTCAACGGGAAACAAGTGATTTTTAAGCCATGAGAGACACGAGGAAAACTTCCTCTCAATTCTTATATCTGCATCTCAGCATTTAACTGTGCAAGAAAACCTGATGTTTCCATCTGAAGGAAAAAAATGCCTTTTCTCCTTAAAATCTGCCATCTGGAGAAAGCATATGCAACACCAGTAAAGGGGAGACAGCTGAGCCTAACTACAGCCCTGGGATCAAAAAAAAGTCACAGAAGGCACACAGCAACACAGGTCAAGCAAGGTTAATTCGTGAGAGACTTGAATCTGCTTTCAATTTCTTTAAAGCAAATCATCTGCCAACTGCCTCATTTTATCAATACTTAAGTTTAAGACATACCTCTCAACATCCCAGTTAATAGAATTTAATCTACTATGAGAACTATAAAGAAGATGTTTTTCAAAAGCAAGCTACAGGCTAACGTTCTACAAAAGAAAGAGGCAGGAGAGACCCAGACAAATCACGGTTTAAGTCCAAAGAGGTTGTCTTCTCTCACTCAAAAAAAAAGGAGAGCATACAATGTGTTGGGCGCCAGAAGAATCTCCTGGGCTGGGAGGTGTCAGGAACACACTGTGTGAGGCGCTACCTGAGCCGTCACACGGAGGGGCCCCCAACGTGCCCTCTGCAGAAGGCTCGGTGCCCCCTGCAGGAGACCCGGGAGGGCATGGGCTGGCACTGCAGGGACAGGCTCCAGGAGAGGCGTTCATGGAGGTGCAGGCTGCAGAACCACAGACCTGCAAGCCTGCAGCACCTCTAGAGAGAATCTGGACGTGTTAACGCAACACGACAGAAGCCAGTCACGTAACAGTTTCCACTCGTAACAGAGGAAAACGCACAGGAAACAGATCTTAAAACACGCAGCTTTCCTAGCGTCCTAAGGAAAACAAAACATTCTGCGGCCCATCCAAGATCTAAAGACAAGACTCCACGCCCTGTGAGGAGGGCAGGGGAACCCCAAGGATGGAACAGCGCACCTTTCAGAGCAACTCAGGCAGCCTGTCCCCGCTTTCACGTAATAATCGTTACAAAGCACTGATAACAGAATGTAGACACAGATGTGCTGACAAAAGGGGGCTGGGGACCCTCCCACCAGGTGCAGAAAGGACCGAGGGCTGCAGAGCAGGGCAACATGGGGCTGTCCGGGGCCACGCTGCAGGCAGTTCTGGTGCCGAGCGGCCCGGCCCTGAGCCCCGCACGCCTCCTCAAAGGAAGCCAGCCAGGGAAGCCACTCTGAGGTGGGGGACACAGCCGGGAGAGATCAAATGGAGGCAACCCGCCCAGTGTGTGATCCAAAGCCACACCTCCTGAGGACCCTTGGGGTTTTCCAAGGGCGAGAAGGCTCTCAGGGACCCAGAAGCCAAGGTCAGCCGTCTCTGCAGGAGTACTTCCGCGGCCCAGGGAAAGGAGGCACCCACTGAACAACCAGCCATCAGAGAACAGCCAAACAGAAAACAAGCTCATCAAGAACTCGGGCGTCAAGCGAGTGTAAACAGGAAACACACAAGGGGACCAGTCCTGAGATGCAGAAATAACACGGCCATCTAGGAGGCTTATCACACGCGCGCTGAAAACGCCTCCAAAGAAACTGGGGCCCGAATGAGTGAAAAGGCACCACGAACACGAAGGACATCTGGAAAAGAGGGAAACAGCCTCTAGAAATGAGCCCTGCGGTCTAAGATGAAATCCTGGTGGACAGGCAGGGCGGAGGGAAGCGGGTGGGGAGAGATCTGAGCAGCGGGCTGCAGGTGAATGTGGGCCATACATCATGAGGAATGCCAGGACATCGGGTCAACGTGTCAGAGACGAAACCCGACCGGGCCCACGTGGCCCTGGACTTGGGGCTCCCGAGCCCGCGGCGCCCACGTTCCACCCGCTGGAGGGCAGCGCCAGCGCTCCAGGACGAGCCTCCTGGCGGCCGGCCTTCCACCCCGCAAATTCAAGAAACCATCGCACGTGTGTCTGTGTGTGTAAAACACACATTAACTGCGTGAATAAAATGAGTTCACATACCAAGAGTCTGCAGAGAAAATGTTCGGGGACGCTGACATACACCACGCTGACATACACCTTCCGTCAGACAGCACATACTCAGGAAGGACTCCAATGCGTCCGCAGAGAACTCTGAAATATCCTCCTGCAGACCCCTGCAAGAGGTCTGAGGAACTCGATCTCTGAGGGAGCGTTCCTGTCTTCACAGGGACTATTTCAAACCAGAAACCACACTCGGGCCCCAGGCGCAAACAGAGCACTGCCGTCTGCAGCCACAAGGGGGCAGGAGAGCGCAGCCACGCGTTTGCCGGAGAAGCCAGACAGAGCTCACCTGGAGACACGCAACCCCAGGGGACATCACAGAGAAGGAGACCTCAGCTTTGTGTATTCAATAAAAATATCTGTAAACCAAATCAAAACTTAACACAGAGAAAAACTCCTGCCACAACGGCCACTTAGAGGAAGGAGTCTGTATGCTGGGGCCTGGCACATTTTGTTCACAGAAAATGAAGGATAAATTACACTGCAAATCACAACCTTTATGTCAAACCTGTTCTTTAAAACAGAGAAATCTATTCCAAAATCACAAAGTCATACAAATTACCAAAAAAAAAAAAATGCAATTACACAAGTGTTACCATGACGCTGGATTTTCATTCTTAACTGTTACAAAGCGAAACAGTAAAAACGTGGTTTCACGTCTCTCCTTCTCAAACGCCCACATTTAAAATCAGGCAGGCACAGCTTTCCACAGAAAAGAGTCAAGTAATCGGAGGACACTAGGAACGGAAACTTACGCCTCAAAGCAGTTATTCCTTTAGCTCGACAATCAAATAAAACACCACCCAGACTAACAGACGGAGAAGGCAATGGCAATCCACTCCAGCGTTCTTGCCTGGAGAATCCCAGGGACGGGGGAGCCTGGTGGGCTGCCGTCTATGGGGTCGCACAGAGTCAGACACGACTGAAGCGACTCAGCAGTAGCAGCAGCAGCCTAACAGATGACTCACTTGAGCAAACATGCCATTCTCTACGTTTTAAAACTAAACAGGAAAACAAGGAAAGTTTTCAGTTACTTGAGTCTCAGTGCGGCTTGAAAACTAGGGATTCCATGTGAGCCCTGCAAGGAGCTGTGTGACAGCAAGGCAGTTACACACATACAACTAAAAGGGCCTCAAACACACACACACACACACACACGACTAAGTCAGAGAAACAGGAATTACAGGCAGAACAAAGTGATGCGGTGACTCCTGACACAGGTACCTCATAAAAATGAGATGGCTGGTTCTTAGAGCTGTGTCTGCCCACTCCCCACGGTGCTAACTGCTCCCCCAGAAATAGGGTAAGAGTAGAACACGCCTGCCAGGCTGCGGGACACCCAGAGGCCACCACAGACGACACTGACCACACGCACGTCCACCTGAAAACAACCCCATCGTTGCAGTGTCATTTCTAAAGATTAACTCTGGAAACTTCAGGTAGAGAAATACCTGGAAAGGAAACATTTGTACTCATTCATACTTTTACTATGATGCCTCAACATCAAACCAGAATTTCCATTTAAAAGAGATATTCACAGTAGAATTCAAGAAGCCCAGACCCAACAGATGTCTACACAATCAGCAGAACCCACTCTTTACGGCTTGTTCCTTTGCCAGCTCCGAGACCCTCTCGGGACACGCCCCTCAGCCAGCACTGTGATTCTTGAGGGTGTGCCCATCACCACCTCTGTGACCCCTGGGGCAAGCCCCTCCGCCAGCTCTGTGGCTCTTGAGAGCGTGCCCATCACCAGCTCTGTGACCTCCTGGATCCCCTTCGTAAATGGAAAGACCATGTCACTCTCAACCTCGCCCCACAAAGGGCCCAGCGCTCTCTTGGCCCCAGAAGGACTGCTCGGCCTCCCCAGCACTCAGGCCCAGGGGCCAGAGCCAGGGCTGCCCCCGGACAGGCTGGCGGCGACTGGCAAGTCCAGCCAAGCTGCAGACTAAGGCACATTTCCCAGCAGCCGTGTCTGTAATGCAGGCAGCTGGACGTCAGCGCCGTACCCTCGGCTGGTTCTGCCCAGGGACAGATTAACCGGAGGGTGTTCAGAGGAGGGCATTATTTGCACCCTATTTCCTGAATATTCCAACAACACTGTCTTCTGGGGCTGTGGTGAGGACTGAAAGTCACATATAAAAAGGACTTTATATAGGAAGCAGAACACAAAAGCTTGGCTATTACTGTTAACTGTATTCTAATGATAACATTCAGAAAACTAAGATCATGGCATCTGGTCCTATCACTTCATGGGAAATAGATGGGGAAACAGTGGAGACGGTGTCAGACTTTATTTTTCTGGGCTCCAAAATCACTGCAGATGGTGACTGCAGCCATGAAATTAAGACGCTTACTCCTTGGAAGGAAAGTTATGACCAACCTAGATAGCATATTCAAAAGCAGAGACATTACTTTGCCAACAAAGGTCCGTCTAGTCAAGGCCATGGTTTTTCCAGTGGTCATGTATGGATGTGAGAGTTGGACTGTGAGGAAGGCTGAGCACAGAAGAATTGATGGTTTTGAACTGTGGTGTTGGAGAAGACTCTTGAGAGTCCCTTGGACTGCAAGGAGATCCAACCAGTCCATTGTGAAGGAGATCAGCCCTGGGATTTCTTTGGAAGGAATGATGCTGAAGCTGAAACTCCAGTACTTTGGCCACCTCTAATGAAATGTACCTTATATAAATGTGTAACCACAAAATAAAAACTAACAGACGTGACAGGTTTCTCCTCACAAACGGTAAAGAACAGAGTGAGTCTGTTTTCAACCGCTGGTGTCACGACGGCAGGAGACGCTGGCCTGAGTGTGGAGCCCCTTCTCCAGCACCCCCGTGTGGCCAGGCTCTCACCCTCCGCCAGGGCCGGGCCACGCCCAGCCGGGCGCCAAGCCCATCCCCGCCCCGGCCCCGCCCCCGGCCCCGCCCCGCCTCCATCCCCCGCCCCGGCCCCGCCCCGCCCGCCGACCACTCACCGCTGGGCTTGACCTCGCGCACGTAGTTGCTGGGGAACCAGCCGGTCCTGCCGTTGTGCGTGCCCTCCCACCAGCCCCCCTCCTCCACCCGCGTCACGTGGATGACGTCGCCTTTTGCGAAGGACAGCTCGTCTTCATTCGTCTGCTGGAAGTTAAACTTGGCTCTGACGACCAGCTGATTGTTGCTGTTGTCGGTCATGTCCTACAGGGGGAGAAGGGAGAGAGACGTCATGAAGACAACGGCGTCTCCGTCGCTACAGTCAGACCGGGTGCAACTCAGCACCACAGCAAAGCCGCTCGGCACACGCGGGGGTCGGCTGGAGACACGGGAGTCCCTGCCCCGCAGCGCGCCCCGACCACCACCCAGGCCCCAGCCCGGAGGAAACCCCGTTAACCGCGGCAAGGCCTTACTCGGGCCACGTTTGCCCGCACGAACACTCCACACACATGCACAGGCCCCTGCGCTCCACAGCCTCGGGGCAGGAGCCAGGCCCTGAGTCTCACCGACCCCCGTCCACAGTCAGGGTCCAGCAGGAACCCCGCAGACGCCCGGTCAACGAGCCTGGCCCCAGAACCACAGCCTACGACCCTCAGCCAGGACCGCGGCCTAAGACACAGATGTGAACAGGATCCCGCATCTTCCAACATGCTCTCATAGTGTCTTAAAAATCAAAGATGCCCCTTGTTCCACGAATAAACAAACTCGAGCTTGACTGAGAAGACACAGATACCAACACTGAAGTGAAGCTCTCTCAAAACAGACGAATAAAACAGGAAACCTCAGAAATGGGGCAGAACTTACAAAACTTACTCAAACTTAAATAGTGAAAAACAAAGAAAACTATGAGATCCCCGGCGACCTGTGAGAAATGACAAAGATCTGACATTGGAACCAAAGTCTTGGAGGAGAAAGGACACTGCTAAAAAGGAGTCTAAGAAGCACAGCTCAGAGTGTCCCAGGTGTGACAAAAGACACAAGCACACACGTCCAGAAGCTGAGTGAACCCCAAACAGGAAACAAGATATCTGGACCAATTCACGTCATACCTAAACGTCAGAAAACTAAAGACAAAGAGTTTAGTTATTGCAGAGACGCAAGAACAGCACCCTTACTCAAGACATTAGTGTAAGACCACTCCGCCAAAACGGGACTAACCGAGAGAAAATGAGGATGGAGGCAGTGGAGGGGTGGACTCGGGTCGCAGCGAGCCCACAGGTGCTGGTCAGAGAGGCCGAGGGGGCGGCCTGAGGCCTCACACGCTCCCGGGGAAGAGGAAACGGAGACACCCTGAGCCGTCTGAAGGCCCAAGAGGAGAGTCGGATAAGGCAGGAGAGTAGACTGCCATCTGCCAGAGGCACACAGAACACCGTCCGGGAAGGCCAGGCCCCACTGAGCCTGAGCCGTAATGATGCCGCGCTGCAGCCGCCGCCAGCACAGGGGCCTCGGGAGGGGCCGGGGCGGGGAGCTCGACGCTGTTCTCACTGCAGGCGTCCACAGCCGCAACGCTGTGCTGTTGAACAACAGGCTTTACACGGGGCGTTTATTAGAGACACAGCCAGATACCTAAGGAACCTGCAGAGAAACTGAAAGTGGCGTCTGACTGACTTTCCCCTAGGAGCAAGTCCCAGAGAATCTCCTGACTCTCCACTGGGTGCGTGTGTCGCCAAACAGGATGAGAGACAGACAGTGCCCAGAGCTCCAGGAGGAGCTGACGTGAGGCCTCAGAGTCCACGTGGATTTACCTATTTAAACATACACTGGTTATCATAAATCGTGTTTACTTAATAATTCAAATCAATGCATCAATCTTCATCTACTGAATTAGACACTTAATGTAAACTTAATATTTAATACCTAAAGTATTGAAAGGTAATGCTGTGAAAGTGCTGCACTCAATATGCCAGCAAATTTGGAAAACTCAGCAGTGGCCGCAGGGCTGGAAATGGTCAGTTTTCATTCCAATCCCACAGAAAGGCAATGCCAAAGAATGCTCAAACTACTGCACAATTGCATTCATCTCACACGCTATTAAAATAATGCTCAAAATTCTCTAAGCCAGGCTTCAGCAACATGTGAACCATGAAATTCCAGATGTTCAAGCTGGTTTTAGAAAAGGCAGAGGAACCAGAGATCAAATTGCCAACATCCGCTGGATCATAGAAAAAGCAAGAGAGTTCCAGAAAAACATTTATTTCTGCTTTATTGACTATGCCAAAGCCTCTGACTGTGTGGATCACAATAAACTGTGGAAAATTCTGAAAGAGATGGGAATACCAGACCACCTTGACCTGCCTCTTGAGAAATCTGTATGCAGATTAGAACTGTATCCAGTTAGAACTGGACATGGAACAACAGACTGGTTCCAAATAGGAAAAGGAGTACGTCAACGCTGTATATTGTCACCCTGCTTATTTAACTTATATGCAGACTACATCATGAGAAACGCTGGGCTGGAAGAAGCACAGGCTGGAATCAAGACTGCCGGGAGAAATAGCAATAACCTCAGACATGCAGATGACACCACCCTTATGGCAGAAAGTGAAGAGGAACTAAAAAGCCTCTTGATGAAAGTGAAAGTGGAGAGTGAAAAAGTTGGCTTAAAGCTCAACATTCAGAAACCGAATATCATGGCATCCGGTCCCATCACTTCATGGGAAATAGATGGGGAAACAGTGGAAACAGTGTCAGACTTTATCTTTTGGGGCTCCAAAATCACTGCAGATGGTGATTGCAGCCATGAAATTAAAAGATGCTTACTCCTTGGAAGGAAAGTTATGACCAACCTAGATAGCATATTCAAAAGCAGAGACATTACTTTGCCAACAAAGGTCCGTGTAGTCAAGGCTATGGTTTTTCCAGTGGTCATGTATGGATGTGAGAGTTGGACTGTGAAGAAAGCTGAGCGCTGAAGAATCGATGCTTTTGAACTGTGGTGTTGGAGAAGATGCTAAAGCTGAAACTCCAGTACTTTGGCCACCTCATGCGAAGAGTTGACCCATTGGAAAAGACTCTGATGCTGGGAGGGATTGGGGGCAGGAGGAAAAGGGCACAACAGAGGATGAGATGGCTGGATGGCACCACCGACTCGATGGATGTGAGTTTGAGTGAACTCTGGGAGTTGGTGACGGACAGGGAGGCCTGGCGTGCTGCGATTCATGGGGTCACAAAGAGTCAGACACGACTGAGCAACTGAACTGAACTGAAAGTATTCAATAAAGGGATCTCTTATAAGCATTTGGAGAAACCCCGGACTGAGCGCTGTCTCCTCAAGCTCGGGGTGAGGGGCACCTGAGAGGTGTGGACCCCGCAGGGAGGCTGCCCTCGCCCTGGTCAGACGCAGCCGCCCGCCACACCTCAGGCTGTGAAGCAGCGCCGTCTCCCCCAGCCGTCCACTCTGATCACAGCACTCTCCTTTCTGCGATGTCCCCTGGCTTTGCAGAGCCCGTCGGGGTGAGGGCTTCCAACAACGGAACGTGACACGTAACAAAGTGAGGCGCAGAGCAGCCCGTGAGGACGTCCAGCTGCCCCGAAGCCCTCTGCCTGCCCACCTGCTGGGCACACACGGGCGGCACCGGGGTGGGACGGGGCAGCAGCGTCAGGAGGCGGCAGAAGACATGGCCCACAGCGTCCCAACAGGCCGGCCAGGCCAGCACCAGGACGCCTCCTGCTTCAGGCAGCGACATCCGCGAAGGCCCAGACGGCAGTGTCAGCGGAGGGCAAGGCGGTCTGGACCCTTCGCTCCTGAGGCGCTCTCAGCCGTCGAGCACCCCCCACCCTGGAGGACGACGTGGGCCACGCCACGCCAGCCCGGCCCTCCCTGGGGGCCACCGCTGCTGGCCCGGCCGCGGCAAAGGGAGGCTTCAGTCAGGAGCATCTCCCCTCGGGTTTCACCCTCCCCTTCAGGTCAGGAGGAGTCTCACCACGCTCCCTCCGAGCGGCTCACTGTGCCCACCACACAGCCGAGCTGGGCGCGGGCTTTCCGTTTCTGGTGTGACAAAACTTCTCTGATGAAACACTAGTCCTACACTTACTATGATCTCAGCAACATTCATCATAAAGGACATTTAACTGAGTAAAATTGTTCAATTGCAATCCAATCCTCATTTACTCAAAAACAAAGCAAACAAAACAAACAGATGACACACGCCACCAGTGAATGGGTCAGGCGGCAGATTTCTCTGCCCAAAGCCTGGTGACTTTTCTTGCATCTTCCACGTGTATTTCATGAAGCAGCTATTTTCAAGGGATCTGGACACCTTCCTTTCTTCCTCTGGATCACGATGCTCCCAACAGGGCCCTCTAAATCCCTCCAGCCCCGGAGGGGTGGACGGTGACACGCGTCAGTCCCCGTGAAGCGCTGACCAGCCGGCACCGAGACACCGCACCCGAGGGGCACTGTGCTGTTCACAAGGTCAGAGACAGGGCTCCGGGGCTTCTCTGAGGGGAAGGCAGCCACGCACGCACAGCAGGAAGAGTCAGCCTGAGCGCGAGCCGCTCAAGAAGAGGCATGAAAATTATACCCCTCCTACAGTTTTCCGTTTTTAACAGTGCTTCGCGACCTAACTCAGATGCATCTCTCTACAAGGCGCAGCTCCAACCGGGCCAACTCTCTCTCCAGGACCCGCGCGTGCTTACAGAACGACCCCCCACAGTGAGCAGAAAGCCCTGGCCTCTCAGGACTGGAAGAGCAGGCTCTCCTCAGACTCGCGTGGCGCGCTCGCTGAGTCTCCAACACAAAATGATGGCTAGGGCGTCGCACGAAGCAGAGTCACAGCAGCGGCTGATGAAGCCAAGGGCCAGGCCGGTGTCTGCCCCGGGGGGCTCGGTGGTCCTCATGCGGACACTCCCCCTTGTCAGCGGACAGGGCGGCTGCCCCCACAGGCTCCGCTCAGCCCTGCGCATCATGGCCCTCGGGCCTCATTCCCGGGGTCTGTGCTCACAGCCTGTCTCCTGGGGTCTGTCCACCCCAAGGGCCCCTGCTTCACCAGCGCTCACGAGGGGGCCCCTCTCACACGCTGCAGCCGGACTCCGCAGTGTGCAGTCACACGCCCATAAAGAGAAAAACCACCTCGAGGGTCTTCCACGGTTAGCCTTTTCTTCATCATCTAAGTACGAGACATGGATTCTTGTGCCCCAACTTCTAATCGTGTGTAGAGCAGGAAAGAAAACACCATGTAAGTGATGAGGAAAACACTTCAAAGCCCACATCCGTCCAGATAAACAGAGGTACATCTTGAAATAAGCCGACATGAAGCGAGACCTGTGATAATCTGGCGATGAGCAAATGCCAGCCCCGAGAGCAGGGGCAAGGCAGCACAGGCACCTGCCCCGTGCCAAGCGCCTCCCGAGCCCCGGCCCACCACCATACTCCCACCGCCGGGACCCCTGCCCACACTTACCAAACTGCGGTACTGGCCCTGGAACAACTGTGAAGTCCGGCCGTGCGCAGGCTGTGGTCCCAGGGAGTCAAAGGACTTGATCCGGTGTGAGGAGGGCCGGGCGCACACGGAGTCACTCCCCAGGCCGATGTCTGCAAGGTCGTCAGGGGGCAGGCTGAGTGCCCTGCTGCCCACCCGCCCCTCGCAGAGAGCAGAGTCCCGGACCCACCCGCACGCACCCCCATTGCCCTTCCCAGGAACAAGCAGCACAGGACATGTAACAGTTCTGTCATCAGGCAGTCTGTTCTGATCCTTTCCTCTCACCTGGGGAAAAACAGGCCTCCCAGTGAATTCCGAGCACCGCCCAGGCCTCGCCCCCTGCACCCCTGCCGCACGCCTGCCCTCGGGCCCAGCGAGCTCCAAGCCCCTGTGGGACCGTGCAGAGAAGGAAAGACGCTGACGTGCAAGAGAAGCCCCTGGCCCTTCTGGCCAGAGCGGCCCCTCAGAGGGCAAGTCCCCCTGCACGAGGGCAGCCACACCTTCCTCACCTCCCAGGGCTGTGAAGGACCAGGGTGTCAAGGGCACCAAAGGCTCGGTCCCTGCTGGGGGTCCGGTCAGGACCACATAACCCACCACCACCCAGCACGTGTAGGTCAGCAGCCTGTTTCACAGATGCAGCGGGATCGTGAAAGCGAGGCCACAAAAAGGCTTTCCAAGGAATCACTGCCCTGAGACGCAGGCCCTGGCAACATCCTGAAGCTGCGTGGGGGCCTTCCATGAAAACATCCCGAAACTGGGGGCCTCCGGGCCCGCTCTTTCTGGCAGGTCTGTCTGGACTGGCTGGCACAGTGTCTGAGGAAATGCGGACTTAGTCATCAACAGCTGAGAGCCAGAGGACTTCCCAGGGAAACAGAGCTTTCCAGCTGCTCTCACAGCGCCCAGGAGGGTACCACATGGTGCACGCTCCCCGACTGCCCAGAGCTAGCAGGGCCCACGCATCTAGGGCTCCTGCCCTAAAACCACGTGGACACTCAGTCCGAAAGCCCCTCCAATTCTCAGGCCCAGATGAGCGCTGGCGGCAACAGCCAGCGCTCACCACCACCGTGGGGCGGGGACCTGGGCAACTACAAGTGCAGAGCAGCGCCCAGAGGACACGCGTGAGGAAGCTGCCCAGCAGCTACCCCTATACCCAGGGCACACTCAGGACTCCTTCCTGCCCCACCGCCAACCTTTCCTCTGTCCAAGAGAAAGGCAAGGATCCGTCCACATGCCCGAGAACACTTCCTTCGAGTGCCAGGAGCAGAGGGGAGCCACTGGCAGGCCTCTCTCAGCAAGGCCGACAGCAACCCTGAAGGGCAGCGTGCGTCTCACACCTGCCGCTGTTTAGTCGCTCAGTCACGCCCGACTCTCTGCGACCCAGTGGGCTACAGCCCACCAGGCTCCTCCGTCCATGGGATGTTCCCGGCAAGAATACCAGAGTGGGTTGCCATTTCCTCCTCCAGGGGATCTTCCCAACCCAGGGATCGCACCCAGGTCTCCTGTTTGGCAGGTGGATTCCCTACCACTGAGCACCCAGGGAAGCCCTTCTTACACCTGAGTTGGCCCTTATGGCTGACATCTGCAAAGGCACGGCCATATGTCACACTGACTTCAAAATCAAACATGAAGAGCAGTAGCCAACAAACGAGAGGCAGAAAGTTCTCACTTGACAAGGCTCTGGCCTCTTGTTTAAGAGCTGAAGAGAGAAGCACCGAGTTCACTCCAGAATGTCCCAGCAGCTCTTTGTAAAGAACAGCGCTCTGCGTTCTGCACCCAGGGGCATCAAGAACACACGAGAAACACGTCTTCACCTGACGGGGTGAGAGCGATGGCACGGGTGCCCTGGAGACACGGCCCCGGACACGGCCCCGGCCCCGGCCCCGGCCCGTGTCGAGCCCCGCACTCCCGCCACAATGACTGAGCATCGCCACCTGGCAGATGGAGCAGAAGCATCCTCCGGGGCCCTCTTCTCACCTTCTGACCCTGGAAACGGACACCTCCAGGGCGAGAGCTGACCTGCCGTCTCTCCCCCAGCCTCGCATGAGGTCTGTATCTACCGAAGCTGCTCCTGCCTGCGGCCCGAGCGCACATCCAGCCCCAGGACAGAACGTCAGCCGCGGCCCTGGCAGCCGGGGGGCACCGAGGTGGGCCGGGGCGTGGAGTCCCGGGGGAAGCACTGCTATCAGAGCCAGCCTGGCCACACACGGCCAGCCGCCCCCTTGCTGCATGCTCACATCAAGCCCACCCCTTCACTGGGGGGGGGGCCAGGAGGCAGCATGCTGCCTGACGGATAACCTCCTCGAAACGCCACAGACCTCCTCCTGCAAGGCCTCCTCTGGGTGGAGTGCTGACGCCCGTCTAGGAGCCCACTTCTCCTTCAGGATCCAGACTTTCACCCTCGTCTACACTCACTCACCTGGGTCCTAATTCAGCGTGACCCGAGGTGCTGTCACTGCAACAGCCAAGAGTCTCCACTGCAGGCCACGGTCAAGCACGGAAGCCCCGCCTGGACCTGTGGGGGCGCAGGCTGCTCTGGGTGGCGGGGCAGCCCCCTTAGCAAGCAGGCGACGCCAGGGCCCCGGGGGTGGTCCCTGGGGCCCATTCCTCCCTGCACAGTGAGGGGGAGAGCGCCCCCATCTGAAGGGCCAGGACAGCCCACGAGTGCGCCCGTGGACGAGGCCCCTCTGCTGCTCGCTCAGGCAGAGGAGGGGAAGCACCGAGACACACGAGGACCCGAAGAGGAAGAGCTGCTCTAACAAGGAAAAAGGATACCATCACAGCAAAGCCACAATCAAGAACTTAGCGAGATCCTTTCTAAGCTCGGTAACGTTCACCCTGTCTGTGACAGAAGGGCAAGGTCTCTACCCCAGCTCCCCTCCTTTCAAGTTCAGTAGAAAGACACTTACCTGCTGTTACTTTATTCAGCGTCACTAGGGAGCTGAGGACCTTGTTGAAATTCTGCCCCTGATACAAATCGTTTGCATCAAACGTCTGCAAGGGAAAGAGAACAAGCAGGATTAGCCGAGCCCGGCACCAGGGCGGGACGTGGCGGTTCTGTGCAGCGGGAGGAAGACAGCGGGCTTTGCAGGTGAGACCCGGGCAGGGGCACCCCAGGAGCTCAGCTTCCAGGAGGCCAGGCCACTCTGCTCCTGGGGCTGAGTCCATTTCTGAACCACCCTGCCCCACCCTCCTAGTGACATGGGGCACTCCTGGCACTCAGAGAGGGCTCTTCTCCTTAGACTGAGGCCAAGGCCGCCAGGCACACCTACAACACACTTCCTCTCCGGGTCACAGCCCAGGCCAAAGTCAGGAGCAGCCAAAGGAAAGCCCAGACACCAGAGTGGACACAAGGGTCGAGGGAGAGGAAGCGGGGAGGCAGACTCCAGAAAGAGGGGCGCCTCCACCCCAGAGACCAGGGACACAACCGCCCAGGAGCCAGAAGAGAACGCGCGTCGGGCTGCCCAGACGCAGCCCATGGTCTCGGACGTGTGCACAAACACCACGGGCTGAGACACACACGCCTCACTCCCAAACGCTGTCTGAAGATCACACACAGCTTTGGATCACTAGATAACAACTCCTCCCCACCAAGAAATTCAACCATCAGATGATCCACAACTCTGTGCCAGAGAAAATAGAGAAAGAAAATTCTTTCAGAGATGCAATTAACAGAAAGATGTGTTCATGTGCCAAAATGAAAACTAGGGCTACATGCTTCAGAGATTCTCTCACTGGGCAAAGATGAACTCCGGTGGCCAGCCACCCCAGGAATGGCTTCCTCTGCAGGCCGCCTGCCACCTCTGCCCCAGCTGGTTCACGGTTCCTGCGTCTCACATCCTGCCAGGAAGCCCGGCTCCTCTTCCTGCCTCCCACCCCCTGCACAGCTAACTCGTACTCGCCTGGCTCCCGCAGCCCTACTCCCCCGGCGGACTCAGCACAGCCAGCGAGGCCCTGGCACACTGCACGGTCCCTGTGCGGGCTGCCCCAGAAACTGAAACCCGCGCAGCAGACCTCACACCCCACATCCAGAGGACAGCCCGCGCGCAGTAAGAAGGCACCGACCCGCCCGGCTCCCACCATCCCCACCTCCCCCCCCCCACAGCTCAGAATGTCTCTGTGAGGACAGACCCAGGACACAGGGCTGCTCCAAATCTCGATAGTCACTGCCGCCTCCGGTCCCGTCTCCTGCTTTAACTTCTGAGATAAGTAAACATCCTCGTGAGGTGTGCTTATTTAGACATGAACCAAAGAAAGAAAACCCAAGAGTTGAACAACCAGCTCCAGAAAGGAGGCCATTAAACCCAAGTTGAGAGAAGAACGCGAACAGAGCTGGGAGAGGGGAAGAGAGTCGTGAACTCAGACACCCAAGCACTCTGCGACGCTGCTCACGCCTTTCTCGTGGATGGAGCAGGAGATAAAACATTCGTGATGCCAGATCCTGCCCACCTGTGAAAACAAGTACCCCTTAGGACAGTCCCTGGAATCCCCGTGTGACAGACTATAGTTAAGTCAGAGGAGCCGTGACCCAGGCGGACGTGTGCAGCTACATCTGCAATGGGCTGGCTGAGTTCTTTATTAAAAGGAGGGCCCTGAACAGGCCTCCGCTCCCTTCTGTCAGAACACAAAAGTTCCTTCTCCTGGAAAAGGTGGGAGGAGGCGGTCTCAGCTCTCAAATCCTAATTCTGGAGCTTGGAAAATTCAAATTGTAGTATTCTGCAAGAAGAAATATACATAAAAGTATTTACTAACCTTCATCGTGGTGAGGCAGAGAGTCACAAAACCCAGAAAAACAGGATGTTGAAAGCTGAAGTTTCCTGTTATTCCAGAACTATATATCTTACTTGGACACCAGGAAGCGTCTGGTTGGCTGAAGCAGCCCACCAATGGGCTCCAAAGTGATGTCAGAACTTAAGTGAATTCACACACACGCCACACTTCTCAACAGGAAGCTACACAATGAGACCAGACAAGCGCCTGCCACCGAGAGGGAGACGCACATTCTGAGTCAACAGATGTTTTGACTAAAGGGCTCCTCTAGAGAAAGATAACCAACTACTTCCTGAGACAGGAGTCTATTCAACAAAAGAAAAAACCTTAGGGTTCAGAGAAAATGGGAATAAGGGTTCACACAGCTACCCCGGGGCACTCACGCTTCGGAGACAAGCCCGCCTGCCCGTGGGCCCTCTGCTGGTGGCCACCTCAGTCCGTCAGGGCCCCGAGGCTCCCAAACAGAAGGCCACCCGCCCAGCGTCCCAGCCCCACCTGTGCAGCAGAGAAGGCAGGTTCTCGAGCACCCAGAACCCGGAGCCGCCAAGCGCACTGGCCATGACGCTGCACGGGAGGGCTAAGCCAGACCATCACTTGCCTGAGCCAAGCTCGACCTCCCAGCCGTCACGCTTGCTCCCTACACCACCCTCTGACACGCTCTTTCCTCACACTTAGCATCACACGTGGTTCAGGCTTGTTCCCTGAACTAACACCGGACACAGGAGGGCCCACCCGTCCCCAAGGAAGAGATGAGGCGCCACACGCCAGCCACCACCAGCACCCACAGCGGGGCGATGCGGGCAGGGTGGCCCGCCCACCAGAGCAGGAGCTCTGAGGCCCCCGGCCAGAGGATGACCACGCTGCCCTCCAGCTCCCGTCTAACCACAGTCTCCCAGCCTCTACTCGGCCCCTCCCCAGACGTGGGGTGGGCGCCCCCAACCGCTGCCCCACCGCCAGCCAACGAGAGTCAGCACGAGCAGCCACTCTGAGCAGGACGCTGCCCTAACGTCCCAACAGAAGCTTCAGGAACCTTCCGGCATAAGCAGGGCACGGCGCTCAGGAGCTGCTCCCCCAGCCTGAACCCCAGGATAAAGAGGCCACTCAGTACAGCCACGCCGTCTCCGCAGCCAGCACAACAGCAGGACACGCCTCCCGAGTGGTCAGCCATGGGGTCGTGTGGGCTGCTGGTGGGCAAGCCTCCTCTGGGTGAGAGCGGGACATAAACCCACGTCTCCCCTAACAGAGCTGGCTCCTGAAGAGAGAGTACAGCTGCTTCACAGGCCTGCTCAAGGAATCTCTCAGAAAGACCCCAGGTCTCCGGCTAGCCCTCAGAGGGCTTGGGCTCTCTCAGGAGACGTCCCCTCTCCCCCGCGCGTCAGCACCTCTGCAGGGGCCACGCGAGCCAGGAAGGAAGGTGGGGTCCGGAGATGAAGGGAGACAGGGCGCAGGGCACTGGCCACGTCCAGGTACCTGCCGACCTAACAAGTCCTGAGCACAAGCTGTGCTCAGGAGCCCGCGGCCTGGTGGGCACGTGGCTTGGTCTCCCACGGGCGGGCCCCAGTTGCCAGATGCTCCGGGGAAGGGCCATGGCCCCGCCTTCAGGAGGGAGGGTCCCTGTGGGAAACCCGCCCCAGGCCCACCATGGGCTCCAACCTCCTGGGCCACTCTCTCCTCCTCAAACCCAGCTGCCACTCCTGCCAACAGGGCCTGTGGAGCACTGGCACGCCTGACAGAGGCCGGGGGCACCCCACCCGCAGGGTGACGGCACCGTGCCCAGCTCACCCATCCGAGAGGCTCTCCCCACCCCAACACCAGCGAGCGGCTTTGCCTTAGCTTCCAGGCTCACAGATGGTATGAAAGCCAGGAGAGTCTCCCATATAATAACAGAAAAGCAAACTTCACATAACGTTATACTTCATGCAACAAAGATCTTGTCAGTCAGGAACCTTCCAACTGTAAGCAAGTGAAACCCAACTCAAACTGGCGTAAACAAAAAAAAAACAATTATCGGTTTGCATAAGTAACGAGTTGAGAATGGCAAGGACCACAGGCATGAAATCAGAAGCTTCTGGCCATCTCCTGACTCGGCTTGTCTCTGCATGGGCTGCAGATCAGGAAGGTCCTTCCTCACAAGGCCACGAGGCCACCAGGAGACCCCGGCCACAACCAGCAAGTCCGCCACCTCGGCCACACCTGTGGGCCCTGCCGGAGTCACAGCCGAGAGGCCAGAGAGGCAGGGCAGCGCAGAGAGCCAGGCAAGGCCAGGTGATGACACGCAATCACCTCCTGGAGACCTGCCTGCAGCTGTGGCTCAGAGAAGGCAGGAAAGGTCGCCCCGGGACTGACCGCCAGACCCAGGAGCAACCCAGCAGCAGCGAGCTGCTCCCGCCATCGCTGCACACACACACCCCCGCCCAGTCTCACGAGACGCCACAGCCATAGCAGACTCTGACCCGCCTGATCACACCGCTGCAAAAGCAGACGACTCACACCTCAACGACGCCACCACGGCTGAGGTGCCAGAGAGAGAATACCAGGCGATGCGGAGAAGCCCTCCTTCCACCAGCCCTCAGGGAGAGGACCCCCACCGCAGAAGGCTGACACAGCTCCGTCCCAACGCAGGCAGCTTCAGCATTCCAAATGCAACCAGCCAGGTCAGCTCCACTGATGAATTTAGGAGGAAGTTATTTTTGACACAAGAAATTGTTCCTTCTGGCACAGCTCTGGAGTGTGGCTCTCGAAGTTTAAAAATATAATCTTGCCCTATCACATTGTCAAGTGGAATTTGTGATTTTAGAACAAGATGAGTAAAAAAATGAATCTTGAATGAGTTGTGCTATTTAAGTTTAATGCAAATGGTCCATATTGCTGGGGATATGTGCAAAGCAGAAATCCAGCAGAGAATGTTCTCTTTCTCGGCTTCTGCAGACTCTGCACTTAATTCCACCTACTCCTACACCCTAGGGATAAAATTAAAGTTCAGTGATGGATTCTGTCCATACGCAGCACTTTCACCCTACGTGCCCCCGTCTCTTCTCCCTTAAATGACAATTAGATCATATTCAATTCTGCGGATTCCACTGTATCAACACCTAAAAGACGAGGACAGGGACCACTTACTCAAGAAAAGAGCCACCGAATATTTTAAGCATTTCCAGGAAGGGCTGGGGCAGAAGGGAGCACAGAGTCCTGAGGAGCGAGGCAGCAGGACCCACGTGTGAAAGGGCCGCGCTGTCTCCGCCCCCAGTAGGCGCAGTCATCCCAGACAGACGCCTCCAGGTGTGAAGACGCGCGTGAGCAGCCTCTGCAGCCCCTGCAGCCCCAGGCGCTACGCTGCGGACTTCACCCCAACCTCACCTCGTAAAGGGGAGACCGAGGCTCCAAGAGGCCTTCTGACAGAGGTTCCAGACGGGAGCAGAGCGCTGAGCCGCATCAGTCGCTGGGCCCCCCGACCCACACACAGGTCAGCGGGGCAGCGCCTGCAGAGGAGGGCAGCTCAGCCACGGCCCATCTGCCCGCCGAGGGCTCCACGTCCGGAGGACAGTCGCACGGCGCCAGACAGAGAGTCTGAGCAGGTGCACGCCAAGTACTCAGGCTGACGGCTGGTTTAAGCGCGGAGGCTTAGAGCCAAAAGGGCAAGGAGCACACTGTGTTAACACTCAAATCAAGTCGTGCCAAAACCCAAACCGTGAGAAACACGTCAAGACAGCAAACTTCAACTCCCATCCCTCCCAAGCTTTTCACTGAGATGACAGAAAGGGCAGACTTTACTAATAGAAAACAGCAATAAAGAATCCACTGCAGGGCTAAAGGCGGGAGAGAGGGGCCACGAGCCGTCAAGATGAGGCTCAGGGAATTCTTGTGGGGGATCCACGGGGAACAACCCCGGAGTCTTCAAAACCAAGGGAGTCACAAAGAACAGCGGTGGAGAAACTGGAGACTAACGGCACACGTCCTGGTGAACGCAGCGCACGACCCCTGGGTGGCACCTATGCTGAAAGAAACGCTACAGAGGCACCCTGCAGACCCCGGGGACGCATCAGGGACGGCATCGCCAGAACAGCGTAAAACGACAGGAGGGCCTCGTTCTGAAGACGTGCGTGCTGCGCACATCCTGGAGTATCCCCGGGGGTGCTGTGCTGTGCTCAGTCGTGTCCGACCCTCTGTGACCCCAGGGACTGCAGCCCGCCAGGCTCCTCTGTCCATGGGGTTCTCTAGGCAAGGATACTGCAGTGGGTTGCCATGCCTCCTCCAGGGAATCCCCCGACCCAGGGATCAAACCCAGGTCTCCTGCGCTGCAGGCGGATCCTTTACCAGCTAAGCTACCAGGGAAGCCCACGTGAGGGTTAAATAGTTAGCTAAGGAACCACGGGTTCACACACAACTCAGCGACCAAACAAGGCAACGTCCACACGATGACAGTGTGAAAACACAGGGCATTCACCCTCGCCTCCCGATTGTTCTGCTGACTGTAAACTCTTCAAAATGAAACAGGGGCTGATCACAAGGTTCTCTCTTGCACCCCCTCAGCGGCCCCCCGGCTCCACACGTCAGCAGACAGGGGAGCACTTCGCTCATCACACACAGAGCCTTCCTCCGCAGGCTTCAGGGAGCAGGACTCAAACCGGCCACCCCACAGGCCGCCTGTCCATTTGGTCGCTGCCGCTCAACATGCTGCGAGTCCTAGCGCAGCTGGGCCAGCCCGTCCTGCACCGGGAAGAGTGGAGAAGCACAGCAGCTCCCTCTGTGCCGCCTCCGCCAGGCAGGCTCCCTGGCTCTCCTGCAGGCTTGGGGGAAACATGTGGCCCCCTCTCCCGGCCAGACCACTCCCAACGTCACCAACCCCTCATGCCAAGCACACACCAGGACTTCCCTGGTGTCCAGGGGATAAGAATCTGCCTGCCAATGCAGGGGACATGGGTTCGACCCCTGGTCTGGGAAGATCCCAAACAACCCAGAACAACTCAACTCACGCGCCTGGAGCCCGGGCTCCATGACAAGAGGAGACGCCCCAACGGGAAGCCTGTGCACTGCAACAAGAGGGTCCCCGCTCGCCGCAGCTAGAGGAGGCCTGTGCACCGCATGCAGAGAGGGTTCCCGCTCGCCGCAGCTAGAGGAGGCGTGGACACAGCCAACAAGACCCAGCACAGCCAAAAGCAAACACAAAACTTAAAGGACCCACGGGGTAACTAGTTACAGCAGACTCCACAGGGGACGCTGGAACCACAGTCCTATACAGAAGCTCCGCAGCCCGTGAATGCCAGCCCGCCTGCCTGCTTCTCTCCCTAGAGCAGGAGCGCGCGCGCCGGTCACCCCGCAGTGCAGGGGGAGACACCAGCGGTCGTGGACAGGAGACCCGGCACCAGTCAGCTCGAGGACCAGGCACTCCCCCAACTACCAGGGAAAACACCCAACACACACCAACCTGAATAGGGTCCAAAATTTGGGTCAAATTAGCTCAGAAATGCATACTCTGGCTAGAAAGTTAATTTTTTCTTAACATACTGAATGCAGATCTCACATCTAAATATGGTCTGAGAGGCCTCGGGATTTGTCTCGCTTTGCAGTGATTCCCTGGGAACCTGTCCTCTCGCTAGTTCCCAGGACTCAGAGGAGCTCCGCAGGGACACGAACCGCCTCAGGGCAAAGAAGGGGGGCACTTTGCCTTCCTCAGACCAATGGGGAGAAGCCTGTCAGGAGGGGGGGTCCCTTCCTCAAGATCAACAGGCATTTTCTTGATTTGTTTTTACATGAAAATAGAAAAGTGACAACTAGAAGATATTCAAAGTAGTCTGTTTTACTGGACTTGAAAAAAAGGGGAAACGGAGTAAAAGAGGGGAATGAGATCAAAAGACAGGCCCCTGAGGGGCTAGAATTCTTGTGCCCAGAGAAGCAGGCAGCCAAGTGTGAGTACGGGGGGCCATACACGAGCACGCAGAACACAGTACCAGACAGCAGCCATCCCCCTGCTCCGCGGTACCCCCCAGACCATCCCCCCTGTTCCGTGGTCCCCCTTAAACCATCTCCCTGCTCTGCAGTCCCCCCAGACCATCCCCCCTGCTCCATCCCCCCTGCTCCATCCCCCTAGACAATCCCCCCTGTTCCGTCTCCCCTAGACCGTCCCCCTGCTCCATCCCCCCTGCTCCATCCCCCCTACTCCATCCCCCCTGCTCCATCCCCCCTAGACTGTCCCCCCTACTCCATCCCCCCTGCTCCATCCCCCCTGCTCCATCCCCCCAGCTCCATCCCCCCTACTCCATCCCCCCAGCTCCATCCCCCCTGCTCCATCCCCCTAGACCGTCCCCCTGCTCCACGGTCCCCCCAGACAATCCCCCCTGTTCCATCTCCCCTAGACCGTCCCCACCCCCCCTAGACCGTCCCCCCTGCCCCATCTCCCCTAGGCCATCCCCCCAGTTCCACGGTCCCCCCAGACCGTCCCCCTGCTCCATGGTCCCCTACAAGACCTGGAATCCACCCACCACCTCGGCAGCCACGGACAGCCATGCCCTCCCGATCTCCCGCCAAGAGCGCAGCCAGCCACCATGCCGTCAGGATCTGCAAGGGAGCCGGGCCTCCCTGCAGGGCCGAGAGGCAGGAAGCTGCAGAGACTCCACCATGTTTGTGGTGGTCTCTTGGGCAGCTACAGAAACCAGCAAAAGCTGCGATTCCAGCTTGGCTGGTCCAGGCCAGGTGCAGCGTGCCCAAGAGGATGCAGACAGTGGAGCTACAGGAACCAAGTTCAAATCCCGGCGCTCCTGCGCTGGGCTGTGACCTGAGACCCTGTCATCCCCTCCTCTGCAAAGTGGGGAAAGGGCCACCCTCTCCACAGGGCACCTGGGCAGAACAGCTCGGCACACACTCTACTCAACATGTCAGTCCTGTTCAACTTCAAGCTGACGTGTGTCTCCAGCCTCTTCAATGAGGGAGACTTCCAGGGTCCGATGTGGGTGCCACCTGCCTCGTGAGGTGCTGAGCACTTCCAGTGCAGCCGATTCAGAGCGAGAGACGCTTTCAGTGAGAGAAATACACTTCAGATTTTAAAGACTGAGTGGGAAAAAACAAAGTAACATCAACAATATTTTCATGCCAACTACACCTTAAGATAAGAACATTGTGGGTACACTGTAAGGTTAAAGACGGTGGACTAGTAAAATGAACTTATAAGCACCTACAAGATGGTCAGAGAACAGCTATGCATTTCACCTACCAAATGACTTTTTAATTACTCACTGTCTCTCAACTTCTTTAAAAGACAAGTTCTGGCAAAAACATGAATGATTTGACTTGAAGAGTTTATTCGGTAAGTCAGTCAATAAACACCACATCATTACCTACCACCTCCAGCTCACCACAGAGTCAGGAGAACAGATGACTAGCTAAGACGACAGACCGTGTCACCCCAAACACACCTGCAGTGCAAAGCGCCAGCACACAGCTTAACCACCCATCTGCATCCAGGTCAAAGGTGGTGCTAAAACCTGGGTGGGGTACCTCACTCCCAGGGAAAGGACTACACACTTGTCTTTGTTTCAATTAATTCTGAAGCCTACATCAACAAGTTTCAAGTTTTCACACGAGCGTGTTTTAGTTCCTCCAATAGTATTTTTCAATAGTTTTGGACAAAATCTCAGTCATAACCTCGCTAAAAATCTAGACGAGAACGGAGCATGAGGACAAAGAAGTTTAATAAGGCTCTGCCCTCCAGAAATACACAAGGAAGATGAGAACTTTAGAAAGACGTGAGGCGCATTCTTTCCCCACCTCATCAGCCCATCAACCCAGTTGATGACAACCCTGGAGGGCCCTACTGACGCCTTCCCCTTCTCTCTGCAGGGAGAAAATCAAAGCTCCATCACTCACACAGCGGGAAACGGGCACCGTGGTACACAGTCTCCAGACTCGCTTCCAGCCAGAACGCCCCCTTTACAGAGCGGCCGTGGAACACCCCGGCCGGCGCCAGGCTCAGAAAACGAAGCGCCTCGCATAGGGCCAACGCCAGCTCCGCGCCCCAGGTCCCTGCCCCGGTCCCCCAGGGCCCGCACAGCCCTGCCAGCCCCCGACCTGCCAAACCACCCCCTCTGGAGTATCCCTTACCAAGCCCAACAGCAGCCTTACGGTGAACACTCACAGGATTAATAGTGAGAACTGACGTCAGACTGTGGCTCCTTCCTATAAAACGAGGACGAAGACCGGCTAACTCAACAGACTAGGGAGTAAACTAAGGCAGCACGTGCGAGTTCCTCAGGAATGTAAACCACCTGAAATTGGGCAGGTGGAGGCGGGAAAGCTACACACACGGCTGGTCAGCATGAGCAGCGTTCTCACAACGTCACAACGGCCGGGGCAAGCTCTGTCCCTCCACAGGCACCCGGGAATGGGGGCTTCCAGACACAACATTCTCGAGCTGGAGACGCTCACAGTGCCTGGCTCCTCTCGTCAGCAAACTCGACTTTCCCAGGAAAGTTCCCACTTTCATTATCAAGGCATACATAATTCTAAATAGCGTTACTTTACATCCTTATTACACTATTAGAAACATGAGGAAAAAAAATCTAAATTCGTATTAAATTCCATACTATTGAAGGAAACAAAAAAAGTCAAATAAGATGCTTACTGGGTAGCAAAAAAAAATCATAAGCAAAATGAAAAGATCGAAGTCACATAGGCTGTTTTGCTAAACATGGTTTTCCAATAAGTTTTTACATTTTCCAAATTTCAAAACGTTTTCTAACCTAAAACCTAAATTGTTTTTCAAAGCTTAACAATAAATGCAAACTGTACAATAGTCCTTTAAAATTAAAACTCCTTTCATGATCAGAACCACTCACTGGGGGATAATACTTGATTTCCACACTGTATTAAAATGTGTACACATGAAAATAACTGAAAAAGTGATTATGATGTTCCATTCCTCTTTTCCTTTAAGAAATCTGTGGATAATTTATAATGGTGGTAAACAAGAAAATACATACACCAAAAATAAGCAGTCTGTTACAAACACAATTCAGTCTAAACCTCTGGAAAAAAGCACCTTGACCCTTTACATAAAAAAAAGCTAATCCAGAATTCAAGCTATCAATTTTGGGTTTCAGATTTGTAATTTCAAAAGCTTTTTGTCAATCTCTCATCTTCCAGGACTTTGTGAAAACAAAGCATAGAGCTACAAGGTATTTCAGAAGAACAAAGCCTTTCTCTGCTCACTCCCTTCCACATGTTTTTCTTTAAAAACCCTGGGAAATGGCCACACTTGTGTTGCATGTGTGAGGCTGTCTTCCAGGAGACAGGCCTGTCCCTTCATATCACGGACGAGAACAAGTCTGGAAGCCTACCTTGAGTCCATACCACACAGGTTCCTTTTTCAGAGTGCTTAAACAGTGCACGGGCTTTCTGATCTGCTTTATTATTATTACCTCTCATTTAATTGAAAGTTTTAAGTATGACTTATAATTAAGCTTGAAAGAATGGTAACTAAACTTGTCTCTATATTAACTTTACTAGAAGAGATATTCTTAAAAATTTGCACAAAACAAGTCAAAATTGATTTTTCTACATAAAGTGAAACATCTGATACCAACTACAACTTCAAGGTCAATCAGTCACAAGCATTTACGGAAGGCCTACAAAAAAGGCCTACGAAACACCAAGCGCTGCTCTAGACCCTTAGGGTGCGTTAGTGAACAATGTCTCTTCTAGAACGTCTTTAACGTCTTTAAATAAGCTCTTAATTTTCAAAAACAGTAAATTTCAACATAAACATTTTTTTTTTCAACAAAAACATAAAAAACATAAAATTTCAACGGTAACCTTTGGAAAACTAAGGATGGGTTTGTTTTTTTAATTCAACTTTTAAAAAAACAATTCTTTCCTTAAAAACTTACACTGAAATGTCACATTATATCGAAGTACAAACTGAGTTTCAAATTTAACGATTAAAAAAAAAAACCTCCATAGTTTGGAAAGGATAATAAAATTCCACAACAACCAAGAAAAAGCAAAAACTGCCACAAACATTCATTATCACAGCATGACAGGGAACTTCGATGAAAAATGACCAAGCGGACCCAGCAGAGAAAAGGACCCTTCTGAAACAATGTCTCTCCCACTCCTGAACCGCCACATCTCTGCTCTGGAATCGCCTCAGGGTCTGATTTCCTCACAGATATCAAACACTATCAACTTAGTGATAAAAACAGTACCAACAGATAAGCTTTCCATAGAATCTTCCTCAGATTTGACGGCTTCCAGATTTATCTCCCAAGAAACAGAAGAGGCTGCCCTTTCAGGAGGAGAACCCGCCGCGGCTCCTCTGAAGATGCTCTCATTCACTGCTGCCTAGGAGCTGGGCAGAATTCATCCCAGCACTCAGATCAGGAAACAGAGGCAGAGAGCGCTAAAGCCACAGGTAGAAGAGGCAAGATTTAAACCCCCCAGCACACACAAAGCAGCCGCATTTCTGATCTAAAGCACTACCCCAGGGCTTGGGGGGTGGGGGGGAACCACATATGGGAACGTAACATGAAAAAGGGATTTCCAGAGAGACGCCGCTGAAAGACGGTACTTAGCGTAGAGACTAAATCCTAAGCAACGTGGAAACGACACCTCCGCCCAGCAGGCTCCCCGAGACGCAGGCTAACGTCTCCAGCCTAAACGCCCAGTCAATGAGAGCCAGCCGACCGACTGCCCAAGGGAGACTGGGAGCGCGTCGAGGACGAGGAGGGGCCCGTTCTCTTTCTCCGGGCTCGGCCCGACACCGGCCTGGGTTCGCGAACCCGGACGCGGGTCCTCCGAGCATCCCCAGCGCACAGAGGACGCTGAGCCGGGTACCAAGGAACCCTAAGGCGCCCCCGACGAACGAGCGCCTGTCACCTGCCCCGCGATCCACCAGAGCCCCTCTCCCCTTCGCGCAGGGCGAAACGCGGGGCTCGTCCCCGCCCCGACACCGCTCGCGCCCCCGGGCGCCGCCCGCGCGCCCCCCCGCGCCCCCCGCGCCCCGGCCTCACCTCCAGCCGCAGGGACGCCCCGCAGCCT
This sequence comes from Bos grunniens, assembly GCF_055505025.1. Classification (NCBI taxonomy): domain Eukaryota; kingdom Metazoa; phylum Chordata; class Mammalia; order Artiodactyla; family Bovidae; genus Bos; species Bos grunniens. The sequence continues at coordinate 91,816,319 of NC_141176.1, read as the reverse complement.
CGCAGGAACTCGCGGATGTTGCTCAGGCACTCGCCCTCGCTCCGGGGCTCCGGGTAGACCTGCAACACAGAGCACAGGCGCTGAGCGCCGCGCGCAGGCCGGGCGCGCCCCGAGGCGAGCCCGCCGCGGCCCCCCGCGGGCGCGCCCGCCCCTCGCGCAACCAGGCCGGGCGGCCCTGGCGGCCCGGCGCGACCCTGGCCGCCCCCCGGCGCCCGCGCGCCCGGCCGCCGCCTCTCCTCACCCTTTTTCCTTCCTCCCGGCTGCACCAATCTCCTCAGGCCCCTTCCCTCACCAGGAAGTGGAGCGGCGGCGGAAGTGACGTCTTCAGACCGCGCCCCGGCCAGCCCCCCTCACGCGACCCCTTCCGGCCTCCGCCTCGCTGGCGCGGCCTCCTCGCCCTCGCCTGGCCCTCAGCCTCGGATGCAGCCCACCGGACGCGTGCCACGCGAGCGCTCCTCCGTCCCCGAAAGCTGGCGCTTTTCCCCGACGCGGCCCCGCGGACGCAGCCCGCCCGGCCAGCGGGGACCCGGGACAGCTTGGCCTCCGCCGCTTCAAGCAACAACGAAGGGGCTGGCGAGAACCTGTTTTTTCTTCAGTTCTTCCCCGCCCCCGGCTCGAGGGGAGAAGGGGGCTAGAATTCTAGTAGATGATTTAAACTAATTAGCAACGTAAATTATGCATGTTGGGATTAAAGCGCAGTGTTTTCTTCTAAACATGGACCATGTGCTACTTGTCAGCGCGAAGGCTGCTGGAGATAAATGGTGGCAACTGCAGCCTCCATCACAGGAGACGAGCGGCGAGGGCTCCCGCAGACAGACCTTCGGTGCTTGGTCCAAGGCAGAGCTGTAAAGGCCACCGCCACGCGTGTAAGGAGTTACTAACAACCTCCCACGGCAAGAAACGAAGGACACCAAGAACAGCACCAATTACGCAGAACAATCAAGGGAGAAGCCTGAGACTTCAGAAGAGCTTTTTGTTGTTCTGAACGACACATGAACTGAAGTGTCATCGGGAATTCGAGCATTCAGGACGCTCAAGACATTTTTGTCCTTCTGTCCTCTAGGGTGAAATCTCGACATTGCATCAGGCCTCTCACAGGAATACTGTAGTTTCCTGTCAAAGTGCTCAGGGCTTCTAAAATTACAAAAGAAAACCAGGGTGTTAAGCAGTGCAAAGATGGAGGAAATGAGACTCTTTTTTTCCTCTTAAAGTTTAAAAATTCCTAGAGAAGTGCCAACATGTTTCCCTCCAAATACTGAACAGATTTGTTTTTTCCAGTGGAACAGCAAAACCAAAGCTGCCTTCTAGCCCCATCTACTCCTTCCTCGCACGCCCTCACACAGTCAGTCCTCATTCATGGATGCCGTATTTGCAAACTGGCCTACTCGATAAAATTTATGTGTAACCACAAAATCCGTATTTGCAGTACTTTCTCAGCCATTTATACATGTGCAGGGCAGCAAGAAATTTGAATTTCCTTATTCACACGTTCCCAGCTGAATTTGAACAAGAGCATGCTATGCCATCTTACATTAGCTCATAATGGAAACAAATGTTCTTTCCGATATCTACTGGTGCTACGTTTTTCACTGTTTTTTGGGGGTTTTTTTTTTTTGCTTTTTCTTGGTGATTTCACTATTTTAAATGGCCCCCAAGCATAGTGTTAAAGCACTGTCCAGTGTTCCTAAGCACAAGAAGGTTGTGATGTGCCTTACAGAGAAAATACATGTGATAGATAAACTTCATTCAGGCCTGAATTATAGCGCTACAGGCCCCGAATTCAACGGTAATGAGTCAACAATACGGTACATCTAGAAAAAGGAAGAAGATATTCAGAGATAACATGAACCCACTCTGGAAAGTGCCAAAGTAACCTTTATAGTGCATGATGTAACTGTGGGAAAGATGGAATAGCAACTAAATTTGTGGATTCATGAGATGACAAGCAATAAAAAGAGCATAGTAGACAGCATTGTTGTGAGGCTGAAAGCCAAAGAAATGCACACTTATCTTACCCAGGGCCAAAACAATGTTAAACCCTTCTCAACTAGTGAAGGTTGGCTTGCACAATTCAAAAGGTGATACCACATGAAAAATGTTAGACTTGCAGGCAAGCCAGGTTCTACAGATCAGGAGGCAGCAGAAAAGTTTAGAAAATACCTGCTAAGTGTTATATATTAAAAAGGTTATACAGAAGAGCAGGTTTTCAGTGCTGATGAAACTGGCTTATTTTACAAGAATGCTGGCAAGTGAGCCTGTGAAATGCAAATGGCCTCCAAAGCTCCTGGCTTTAAATCATTCAGAGTGGGTAACCTTGCTATTATGTGCAGTCGCCAAGGGTGACTAAGAGAAAACCCCTCATGGTACACAGAGCACAAAGCCCACGAGCATTCAGAGGGAAAACCTTGAACCATATGCCAGTCCATTGGAGATAGAACAAAAAAGCATGGATGGCATCTGAAATATTTCTGGGAAGGTTCCACAACTGCTTCCCAAAAGCTGAACACTATCTCCATGGCAAGAACCTTGCCTTCACGGTTTTATTAATCTTGGATAATGCCCCAGTTCATTGCCGTTAAGAGCTCAAAAATGCCCACCCTGACACAGAAGTTGTCCTCATGCCTCCAAACATGGCATCTCTCATCCAAGCCCTCAGTCAGGGCATGATAAAAGCTTTCAAGGCACATTACGCCAGGGAGCTTTAAGCAAGGCTTTCGAGGCTCTCAGCACCAACAAGGAGACCACCATACTGGAGTACTTGGAAGTCAGTCACCATACGCAACATTATTGCATATCAGCACAGCCTGGGACAGTGTCAAACAGGCTACCATCAGCAATTGCTGGGGAAACATTTGGCCAGACTGAAAATTTTTGAAGGTTTTGAAGATGTCATAGAAAATATGAAGAACAGTGTCAAAAACATAATGCATATTGCACAACAAATGAGTGGAGAGGGTTTCCATAACATGAAGGAAGGTGACGGAGGCAATTTGGAGAGAGACAACAGCAGAACCCACCAACCAAGCCTCAGATGAGACGGCAGAATGAGGCTTTGAAGTCAGTGATGATGAGGACGGCAATGCAAGTCAGCCTGAGACTGCAAGAACCGTCCCTCTTACAGCAGCCAAGGTGGCAGGATGGCCTTCAGCCTTGGAAGTTTTCAATGACGTGGAAAATGGGGACCCTGTGCCCAAACGCTGCCTCACATTTAAGCACCTTGCCTCAACTGCATTCATTTCTTATGCCAAAACATGTAAAGATATGAGGCAAAAAGCCAAGCAGACAGAGCTGAAGCAATTATTTCAAGTCCAATTGGGAGGGAAAGTTGTTGACATCATCAGCAAGCTGTGAAGGCCAAACTCCTGGGGCAGGACTGCCAGGCCACTCTCCTTGACGTCTTCCTCTCCTGCCCAGGGAGCTTCACCACTTTTCCTGAGTTTCCAGTGAAGTAAAAAGAAGTTGTGTCCGATCTTTGCAACCCCATAGTCCATGGAATTCTCTAGGCCAGAATACTGGAGTGGATAGCCATTCCTTTCTCCAGGGGATATTCCCAACCCAGGGATCGAACCCAGGTCTCCCGCATTGCAGGCGGATTCTTTATCAGCTGAGCCACAAGGGACAAGTTTCCAAGGGGCAAGCCAACATTGAGGGGCTTAACTACATTGTGCACTGCCCTGCCACATGTCGCACAGCTCCATCAACAGTGAGGTGGTTTCTGTACATTTGTAAATGTTTAGTCTTCAGTTAACGCTGTTTTGGAGGTTTTCTTCCTTGTGTTACACTGTACTGTCCAGTATGCATGTGTATGTGTGTGTGAGCAGTGGACATGTGTACTTTTTAGAACAGTCACCCTATGGTGACATTAGATAATGCTATCATTGAAATAGTGTTTTCTTTTGAAGATACACAGCATGTAATTATTTGTAAATATACATATATATGTTAAATAAGCCATCTTTAAACAGAAACATACCCAAAACAAGATTAGGTATTGATTAGTTGACCAAATGTTGTGACCATAGTCTCAAAGGAAACTAACCCCGTATTTCCCAGGAACAGTGGTTCAGTTGTTGCTAATTCAGTGGTCACGGTGCCCTTGTAGAATGCAGTTACCACAAATAATGAGAATTGCCTCAACATTTAAAACTATTAATCCATAAGGATCTGTTACGAATTCTCTGAGTTCACAAATGATGTAAACATATTTTTCATAAAAATTATTAATTACAAAATGCGAATTATTATTTGAAAATGTATCTCTTAAGGCAATGTGTTTTAAATGTTTAGTCTTCAGTTAACCCTGTTTTGAAGGTTTTCTTTCCTATGTTACACTGTACTGTCCAGTACACAGTATGCGTGTGTATGTGTGAGCAGTGGACATGTGTACTTTTTAGAACAGTCACCCTATGGTGACTACATTACATAATGCTGTCATTGAAATAGTGTTTTCTTAGGAAGAAGGTTTTTTTAATGGGTTTATTTACCATGGATGATCACTTACTGCTGGAAAGAGATATGGACCAGCACCAGTTCTATTCTACTGGGGTTTCTTATGCAGACACTGAGAAACCTTGTTCATAAATTAAGTGCATGGAAATGGATGGAGTTTTGTTAGGATGTAACTTGATTCTCTGAAACCTTCTGAGTTACATAGCCAAAGTCCTGATACAATCGGTCATAAATAAAAACTTTACCTCATCAGCTAACAGCTTGATTAGGGTCTCCTTCAATTTCTGTGAAAGCTTAAGAAGTACAACCCTGAGCTGCAGCCCACGGTCATCAGAGTCACACCCCTCCTAGCACCAGGGCTCTCTGTGACCCAGCCAGGAAGCCCCCCTCCCAGCAGCGTGCACCTTGGGGACAAGGGTGAAGTGGGGGAGGGCCGTCGTCGTGAAAGGGGAAGGGCCAGCTGGGCCAGCGCCAGGGTCTCCTCGTGCACGGGCAGCTTCCCGGCTCGTCAGAGTCGAGCACAGGTGCACGCTGAGGACCTAGAACTGGAAATGTGATGGTGGTGCTTTAGTTGTCAAGTCGTGTCTGACTCTTTGTAACCCCATGGACTGTCGCCCACAGGCTCCTCTGTCCATGGAATTCTCCAGGCAAGAATACTGGAGCGGGTTGCCATTTCCTTCTCCATGATGATACAAAAGGCAATACTTAAAAGCCACCACCCACCCATATTTTGCTGAAGAAGCTGTATGAATGGTAAGTGAGCACATGAAAAAGTGTGGCGCGTCCTTAGTCATAGGCGAAACGCAATTAAAACCACAGATAACACTCTCCACCCGGCAGACTGGCGAGATGAAAAGGCTGGCAGTCTCACACACTGAAGACGGGGAGCAGTCGGAGCCCCACGCCTGATGGTGGGGCGCTCTGGGAACTGCAGTCTCTCAGAGTCAGACATGCCTGAGCCCCAGCAGTTCCTCCCCGAGGCATTTACCCAAGTGGGATGGAAACACGCCCTCCAAAAGCCACATTCGAGGATGTTCCCAGCAGCTTCATTTGCAGCCACCCGAAGGCGGGCTCCCCTGAGTGCGTCTCCCCAGGCGTCCAGAGAGGCGCTCCAACAGCTGCCCTGTGCGTTGTCCAGCAGTCCTCTCCCGAACCTCCCAGCACGACAAACTCCAGGCTTTTCCACCACAAGCTGTAATCTGGCAGAGGCATGCTGCTGCTGCTGCTAACTTGCTTCAGTCGTGTCCGACCCTGTGCGACCCCATAGACAGCAGCCCACCAGGCTCCCCCATCCCTGGGATTCTCCAGGCAAGAACACTGGAGTGGGTTGCCATTTCCTTCTCTAATGCATGAAAGTGAAAAGTGAAAGTGAAGTCGCTCAGTCGTGTCCGACTCTTAGCGACCCCATGGACTGCAGCCCACCAGGCTCCTCCGTCCATGGGAGTTTCCAGGCAAGAGTACAGTCCCAAAAGCATTGTGATTTCCCTTTGAAACACTGCTTTTGTAGTCCCTGTCTGATAAGGGGCGTGTGTGATGTTCTGAGAATCTGCTACAAACTAAATCCCAAGGTAGCACTGAGGTCAGAAGTCAGACCTCAGCACCAGCTGCTGGGCTCCCGCCTCCCCAACTTCTACCACCCACCCCACAGCCAGCACAGCCAGTTCCACTCGCAGTCAGGATAAAGGCGGCCTCAGCGCCTCCTCTCCAACTCTAAAGGCATCCAGAGTCTTTGTTTCCAAAACTGCCACCAGGAAGAACAGGCCGTCCTACCAGCAAGGAATTGCATGGGTTCCAGCTAAGATGGAGGGTACAGGAAACTAACAGCTGGGGGACACCCCGCTGCCTGGGACCCCAGTCCCCAGGGGGAGTGGCTTCCTGGGGCGCCTCCACGGCCTTCCCCCACCCCCACTTTGTAAATAGTCTCTTCGTTAAACACTCTTCAACCATCTGTTTAGCGTCATCTGTTTTTCGCTGGGCGCCTAGCCCCAGTGAGCCTCCTGGTGGTTCAGTGAAAAACAGAACACGGTGTCACAGCAGAAGACGAGAACCACTCAGGGAGAGGACTGAGTCAGCCACAGACCTGCCGCAGGCCAGTGCGCCGGCCCACCGCACTGCTTTCAAAAAGAGGCGGCTTTGATCCTGACGCCACAGCCTCCTGGTTACAGGACATGTCCTCCTGGGGGCACATGCTGCCTCTGCGTTCAAAGGAAAAAGCAGGAGGAACGTGTGCGGGTGTTCAGAAACACATAGCCTGTGGTGGAGGCACACGGAGGTAACGGGCTGCCGCCTGGGAGGGGAGCGGGGGCCCACAGGACCGAGGCGTGGGGGCCTGCTTGTCACGCTGTGCCTCTCCGCACCCTTTCAATTCTGTCCCACACACAAGTATTATTAAATAAACACATTTTTTAAAAGAAGAACACTCCAGTCTCATGTCCTCCACAAATAAAGTAGCCCTTCAATTAAAAAACAGCCCACAGAGAGCCCAGCTGTCAGTGCGCTGGGGTCCTTATAAAGCAGATCTCGACCTGCCCTGCCAAAACACAAGGCCATGCTTAAAACCCTAAATTCCCCACCCAGAAGTCAAATGGGCACTGAGGGGCTTGTCTAACTTGTAACAACCCAGTAGCCATTGCTTCACTCTGACTGGAGTGTGGCTGTCTCCTGCTCAGGGGCCATGCTCATTCTGCACCCAGAGAGGCTGAGGGGAGAGAAAACAGGTCAGCAGAGCCCAGCAGAAGGCCACAGGGCCCTTCCTCCAGTCCCACGGAGGACAGTGAGGCCGCTGCAGCGCCTGGGAACTGGCAGCGAGTTCCAGAGAGTAAACAGCTCCCAGGGCACACAGCCTGGGGTCGCAGGTCATTTAGGGGAGCCATCGGAGCCTTTGATAAAACACGGTTTCCTCTGCTTCCCTTCTTCAACACAAGCCCTACTCCGAGTGGATGCTACGGTCATCTGAGGAGCTGGCCAAGCCCAGTGGGCGGCCAGAAACATGAATGCACCAAGTGCAGCCTTCCCAGACGTGAGGGGTGCCGGGTGGGCACCGGCCAGACTGCACAGCCTAAGTTAGCTCGGGTATCCCCCGAGGCTCACTTCCCACAGACTCCAAAAGCACATTTCAAGTCCCTGAGAGATGGTGGCGACCATCCCAAATGCATACCAATGCCAAAAATGGATTTTTTACAATGTGAGCACAGACATTCCCCAGATAACCCAGGCTAAACTCCTCCACCACAGTTGTATTTGACCCTCGCAGGAACGTCAGATTGACAGGCAGGTGTACAGTTACAGCCAAACAAGAGCAATCTGAAAACCAGCACGCCACCTGCCCCGTGTGGCTGTGACCCACACACAGCGTGGCAGAGGTGCACAGCCAGGCCACTGTACTGCCTCATTCCTTCCCAACACAGGAAAGCAGGAGCCCAAGTTCACAAGGGCTTCCCAGGTGGCGCAGTGGTAAAGAAGCCGCCTGCGACACAAGAGACGTGGGTTCAATCCCTGCTGGATCAGGAAGATCCCCTGGAGAAGGAAATGGCAAGCGGCTCCAGTAGTCTTGCCTGGGAACTCCTATGGACAGAGGAGCCTGGTGGGTTATAGTCCATGGGGTCACAAAGAGTCGGACACGACTGGGCATACCAAGCTCACAAGGCAACTTAAACCAGGCCTTGTACTCAGACGTTTGTCTTAACTCTGAAGTCTCACACGTGCGTATGGATTAGCTTCCTTTTTCTTCCCCTCTCACTCTCCTGCTTTCAACCCAATGGAAACAGGCATTTTGGACCATAAAGAAAGCTGAGCACTGAAGAACTGATGCTTTTGAACTGTGGTGTTGGAGAAGACTCTTGAGAGTCCCTCAGACAGCAAGGAGATCCAACCAGACCATCCTAAAGGAAATCAGTCCTGAAAATTCATTGGAAGGACTGATGCTGAAGCTGAAACTCCAGTACTTTGGCCACCTGATGCGAAGAACTGACTCACTGGCAAAAACCCTGATGCGGGAAAGGTTGAAGGCAAGAGAAGGGGATGACAGAGGATGAGATGGTTGGACGGCATCACCAACTCAGTGGACGAGTTTGAGTAAACTCCAGGAGCTGGTGATGGACAGGGAGGCCTGGCGTGCTGCAGTCTACGGGGTCACAAAGAGTCGGAGACGACTGAGCGACTGAACTGAGCTGAACTGAACCCAGAGCCGCTGCCGATTTTCTTCGGCTCCATCACTGCACTGTTTCTGGTCCTTCCTGTTGGTTTCCTCTCCCACCGCACACACTTCAGGACGGCTGGCCACGCCCACGCCTGTGCCCGCGGGTGGGAGAGCCCGTGCAGAGGCTGTGGTCCCCGAGGGGGGGTGCCGTGCGCCCCCACAGTGTCCACGCAGAGGCTGTGGTCCCCGAGGGGGGGTGCCGTGCGCCCCCACAGTGTCCACGCAGAGGCTGTGGTCCCCGAGGGGAGGCGCCATGCGCCCCCACAGTGTCCACGCAGAGGCTGTGGTCCCCGAGGGGGGGTGCCGTGCGCCCCCACAGTGTCCACGCAGAGGCTGTGGTCCCCGAGGGGAGGCGCCATGCGCCCCCACAGTGTCCACGCAGAGGCTGTGGTCCCCGAGGGGGGGTGCCGTGCGCCCCCACAGTGTCCACGCAGCGGCTGTGGTCCCCGAGGGGAGGCGCCGTGCGCCCCCACAGTGTCCACGCAGAGGCTGTGGTCCCCGAGGGGAGGTGCCGTGCGCCCCCACAGTGTCCACGCAGAGGCTGTGGTCCCCGAGGGGAGGCGCCGTGCGCCCCCACAGTGTCCACGCAGCAGCTGGGGCTGAGAGTCCATCTCACTGTTCACTGAACCAGGGTAGGTGAGGTGCGAGCGGGAAGCTGGAAGAAAACCAGAGGAGCCGCAGGAACTGCAGACAGGCTCATTCTCCCCTGATTGGCATCGCAGCCGTAGCAGCAGACATGCTGTGTTCTCCTGTAGTTGACCCAGCAAACAGCCGCAACAGGGCCATGACACGGGCCACAGCGTGGACCATAACGCAGCCCCAAGGCTTCACGTGGAGCTTACATGTGCCTACAGGACACACGTGGCCCGTGGCCAAGCGGGTACATTGTGACACGCACGCGCAGTGCTGTAAGGGATCCCGGCTGCTACATAACCACGTATTTACAACACGTGGGGCGAGAGGGCCTGACCACCACCATCTTGCCTAATTTGCTGTCTCCCTACAGAGTCCCCGGAGAAGGCACTGGCACCCCACCCCAGGGCTCTTGCCTGGAAAATCCCATGGATGGAGGAGCCTGGTGGGCTGCAGTCCATGGGGTCGCTAGGAGTTGGACACGACTGAGTGACTTCCCTTTCAATTTTCACTTTCATGCATTGGAGAAGGAAATGGCAACCCACTCCAGTGTTCTTGCCTGGAGAATCCCAGGGATGAGGGAGCCTAGTGGGCTGCCATCTGTGGGGTCGCACAGGGTCGGACACAACTGAAGCGACTTAGCAGCAGGAGCTAGAGTCCCCGAACAGGAGCCAGCCCCCAGGAGCAGAGCTGCCTGCTGCCTGAACGGGGCACTGGGGGCGGCAGGTCTCACAGGTGTACTCTTTGCCTCATGGACAACCCAGCCTCCTTCCTTCGACTGAGATGCCTCAGGTTAAGGTGTCCCGTGTCTGCAACCACTGCACTGTCCACCCCCCTATCCTCAGGTGTCCGGGAGGGGTCCGGGCCGCCTGCCGTGGCCCTGGTTTACCGCTGTGCCCCCTCCAGCCTCTCCCCACACAGTGAAACAGGGGCAGCAGTGGGGCTTCGGAGCAGCACCAGCCTCCTGCTCAACCAGCCCTCCCAGCTCGAGACCCCGTCTATCACTTTTAAACAGCCTGAGAAGCTGCACTGAAGCCTCTGGGCCAGAAGACGGGACACTCTGGAGATCACCTTGGAGAAGCTTTGTTTTCACCCACAGGTTAGCATGGGGGAGGTTTGAAGGCATGCAGAGGGTGCTGGCTGACTTTGCAGAGAGCAGCCTTCACCCGGGGAAGAAACCTAAATACAGGGATAGGAAACAGCTGAAGACACCCGCTGGCAAGTGCGCCTCTCCATAAATAGCAGCTGAGACCCTCCCCGGAGGGCAGGCCAGGGGCGGGGCGGCCACAGCCGGAACACTCCTGTCTCGGAAAAGCCTCTCAAGTGGAAGAAGCCAGCTGAGACTTCATATTAACGGCGAGTAATAAAAAGGTGATAAAAGATCGTTATCGCCAAGAGGCTGGAGTATCTGCAGACCACTGGCTGAGTCATGTAGGGCCGTAGCTGTCAGACGTGTAGCTAGAAGACACGTTTTCAAACGGTCACAGACCTTGCTAGCTCAAAGACGAGGCTGCCGTCGCAGACTCCGGAGATCTGGATCCTCCATGCCACTAGAGCTGGATACGTCCCGTACACGTACGATTTGCCGCTCACCTCACCCCTCGGCTCAAAACACTCAGCAGCTCTCCATTCATTCAAGGGTAAAAGCCAGAGTACTTTCAGAGAAGGAAAAGATTAGACACGGACCGGAAGAAGAGCTCATTTGCAAAACACACGTCCAGTCAAGGCCTTGTACGCAAAACATACAAAGAAGTACTAACACTCAACAAGAAAACAGACGACCCAGTGAAAAAATGGGCAGAAGACGTGACCAGTCTCCTCACCAAAGCGGGCACAAGACGGTGTCTCGCGGTGTCTCGCTGTTCGCTGAACCCAGGACAGGGAAGGCAGAGCTGGGAGCAGACGCCAGGAGCCGTAGGAGTCGCAGACACGCTTTACTGGCAGCAGCGAGGCAGACATCTTCTCCTCTCGAACGGCCGACACAGCGGTAGCGACAACTACGACTCAGCTCAAGGTCATTCTGTCCTTGACTCGCCTCGCCCGCAGGAGCTTTTCAGGCGGTGCTTATCTTACAGGTCATTGCGCACGTACCGTGCTGTAAACGATCTTGGCTGTTATATGACCATTTATTTACGAAACGTGGGGCCAGAGTGTGAGGACATGGGGGGAGAGAGCCTGACCGCCACCATCTTGGCTAATTCGCTCTTTCCCTACAGGTGGCAACGCAACGGACAGATGAAAAGGTGCCCCACGTCAGCTGTCATCAGGGAAGGGCAGCTCAACACTGCAGTGAGACGCCCCTGCACACCCGTGAGGTCCTCGCCAGCCTGGGGCGACAGCAGCCCCATCCCTGCCCGGCAGGACCTCGAGCCAGACACCACGGAGACGGCTCCTTACAAAACTGAACATGCTCCCACCCAAAGTCCAGCAGTCTTTCTCCTTGGGTAAATTCACTTTACCCAAATGAGTTGGAAACATGTCCATGCAAAGACCTGAATACGAATGTTTATAGCAGCTTTATCCATAACTGCCAAAAGCTGGACGTAATCAAGATGCTTTTCCGTAGGTGAGTGAGTAAGCGGACTGTGGTCCATGCAGACAATGGGAGATCACTCAGTCATAAAAAGAAATGCGCAGTCAAGCCACAGGAAGGCACATCAGAGACCTCAATGCACATGACTGAGTAAAGGAAGCCAATCTGAAAAGGCTACACACCATGTGACCCTACGCGATGATCCCGGAAGAGGCAAAACTGGCAGGGATGAGGGGAGGGCGTGGGATGGACAGGCAGAGCGCAGAGAAGACTTAGGGCCGTGAACCATCCCGTGTGACAGCGATGATGGACACGTGCGGTGTCCAAGTGCACGACTGCACAGCAGGGCGAAGCCTCACGCCCACCATGGACTTTACTCAGCATATCAGCACCGCCTCATCCACTGCAACAGCTGACACACGGTGATGCAAGACGTCAACAGCAGGGGAGAGTGGGGAGGGCTGGATGGAATCCTCTGTGCTCTCTGCTCAGTTTTTCTAGAAACATAAGACTGCAAACACAAGCTGGAATCAAGATTGCCGGGAGAAATATCAATAACCTCAGATATGCAGATGACACCACCCTTATGGCAGAAAGTGAAGAGGAACTAAAATGCCTCTTGATGAAAGTGAAAGTGGAGAGTGAAAAAGTTGGCTTAAAGCTCAACATTCAGAAAATGAAGATCATGGCATCCAGTCCCATCACTTCATGGGAAATAGATGGGGAAACAGTGGAAACAGTGTCAGACTTTATTTTTGGGGGCTCCAAAATCACTGCAGATGGTGACTGCAGCCATGAAATTAAAAGACGCTTACTCCTTGGAAGGAAAGTTATGACCAACCTAGATAGCATATTCAAAAGCAGAGACATTACTTTGCCAACAAAGGTCCGTCTAGTCAAGGCTATGGTTTTTCCTGTGGTCATGTATGGATGTGAGAGTCGGACTGTGAAGAAGGCTGAGCGCCGAAGAATTGATGTTTTTCAGCTGTGGTGTTGGAGAAGATTCTTGAGAGTCCCTTGGACTGCAAGGAGATCAGCCCTGGGATTTCTTTGGAGGGAATGATGCTGAAGCTGAAGCTCCAGTACTTTGGCCACCTCATGTGAAGAGTTGACTCATTGAAAAAGACTCTGATGCTGGGAGGGATTGGGGGCAGGAGAAGGGACGACAGAGGATGAGATGGCTGGATGGCATCGCTAACTCGAAGGACGTGAGTCTGAGTGAACTCCGGGAGTTGGTGATGGACAGGGAGGCCTGGCGTGCTGCGATTCATGGGGTCGCAGAGTCGGACACGACTGAGCAACTGAACTGAACTGAAGACTGAAAATAAAGTCTACTGAGTTTTTAAGTCAGTGACCTTAAGATGGCTGAGCAGGCCTGCACAGGCAGCTCTTCCATGCCCTCCCTGACCTCACCAGCCAGCCACTACTCTCCCCCAACCCACAGTGAACTCTGCTGTTCCTGGAATTTGCCAGCCAGGCTCCCACCTCAGGGCCTTCACAGAGGCTCTTCCCATTGCCTGAAACTCCCTTCTCCCCGACATCCAGGTCTCGCCTTTGCTCTTATACATTGTCTTTGTTTAAACGTCACTTCCTGGTACACCTCCCTACCGACCAGATGTGAAACTGCATCACCCTAGCTGCTGGCACCCCTGCCCCCGATGTCTCCATAGCTCCAGCACAAACATGCGGTGCAATCTCGTGCGTGCCCAGAGCGCCTCCTTGCACGTGGAACACACATTGCACACGCAGTCTGTGTGATGAGAGCTGGGTCTCAACACCTGGCGCACAGAGATAGAGGCGCTGAGCGTGTTACGTGGTAGGTGGAGTCATGGTTTCCAACTTCACTGGCACTATGGTTTACTCATTATTTAGGGCTTCCCTGGTGGCTCAGATGGTACAGCGCCTGCCTGCAATGTGGGAGACCGGGGTGTGAGCCCTGGGTCAGGAAGATCCCCTGGAGAAGAAAATGGCAACCCACTCCAATACTCTTGCCTGGAAAATGCCATGGATGGAGGAGCCTGGTAGGCTGCTGTCCATGGGGTCGCAAAGAGTCGGACATGGCTGAGCAACTTCACTGGCACTAAGGACCAGAGCCTGTGACTCGAATTGGTACCAGAACCACTTGGGTAGAGCTTCCAAAAGTGAAGGTGAGTGATGCTGACAGCACCTAGAACCAAAAAGTAAGGCAGCTGGTGTAACACGAGAACTGAATATTTGACACAGGAACCATGCTTTAAAAAAACACACACACATGGAAATATAATATCCATAGACTAAACGACACAGACGTAAGAGATGCTCTGGGTTTTAGCATAAACCCGTAAGCCCTTTCTGTCGAGGCTGACGGATGCATCCTGTTACCAAAGGCCCCGCCTAAGGCCAGCCGCCAGCTGCCACCCAGCGCTCCAAGGGCGGCCAGCACGGGGTCCGGGCTCCGCTCCCCTCCGTAAGCACCAGGCCTCGGTCAGCCGGGCACCGCTAAGCACCAGCCTCTGGCTTCAGGGCTGGCTCCCTGTCACTCAGGATGATCGCTGACTCCACGCAGGGCCCATAACCAGCTGGCCAGCTCCCCCAGGCCTCACCTCCTGCCCGTGAGGCGATTCCAGCCCCCTTCACCTGAAGGAGATGGCCCCTGAAGGTCACCTTGGCAGTACAGTATCATCTAGAAAAGCAGCGTGCTCTGACGGCACTTGGGTGGCGGGGTTGCAAGAAATCAATCGTTTTCCTCGGTGTTCAGTGACAAAGCGCACTTTAAATGGCCTCTGTTGTGCAGTCACTAAGCTGTGTTGGGACTCTCTTGTAACCCCATGGACTGAGCCTAACGGGCTCCTCTGTCCATGGGATTTTCCAGGCAAGAACACGGGAACATTTCCTTGTCCGGGGGATCCTCCCGACCCAGAGGTCAAACTCACATCTCCTGCACTGGCAAGTAGATTCTTTACCACTAAGCCACCAGGGAAGCCCTCTTAATTGGCTACTGAACTGAAAAGCACAAACTCCTCAGTAGTGGTGGAAAGCCAGCACAAGCCACAGACCCCTACAGACCTGCAGAGAGAAGTGGTCCCCAGCCTAAGGACCCAGGCCCACCCCCCGTGGGAGGCAGCAGGAGAAGCCACGGCCCTGCGGACCCCCACACAAAGAGTGTTTTCACATGGACCCGGACGCCGCCCAGCCCCAAGCCCACACCTCGGCTGATCTACCTCTCCCCTTAAAAGCCTCAGTTTTAGACAGAGCCCTTACCTACAAGTGTCTCCATATCCTTTGGTAGCTTTTAGTGACTCATCCTCTTATTGAGCTACAGGTCCTCCTAATGCTAATATGAATATTTCAAGGATCCTGCCTTAAGTGCCCTGACTTAAATAAAACAGTCATCAAATCACAAGCAAGCCTCCTGAGCTTGGTCTCTTAATGGAGATTGTGTTTCTCTTCTGTTTTATACAAGAATTTCTAGAAGTAAACAGACAGGTGAGGAATCCCATTTTGCAGATAAATTCCAAGTGCCCCTTCCAATCCAAGGCAGGATTTCTTTCCAAGCGCTCTACCTCCACGTTGCAAGGCTCCAAAAGCCACCATGAAGCAGCCTGGGGTCTGCTCTGTCCTGAACTAAGAAGCACTAGGTGAGGACATTCCCCAAGCACAGAGGTGGGGAGCACGCCAGGTCAGCAAGAAGCCCACGCTCCCCTGTGGGGCAGCCGCCAGGGGCTCACACCTCGGTCCCCCGTCCTTGCAGCGCCGTGCGTGTCATCAGGCTGGCCCCAGGTTATAGCACCGGTGGGCTGATGAGCTCGGGGGCCGTGAGTGGTCCTGAAATGTGCCCCCTGGACCAGCAGCATCAGCACGTCCTGTGCACCCGTGAGAAATGCCCACCCTCCGAAACCTGGACTGTGAAATCAGAAACTCTGGGTGGAGCCCAGCAGTCTGTATCTTCACAAGCCATCCAGGAGGTTCTGGGCACACTCGCGTGTAAGAACCATGTAACCACCTATGCCAAAGGTGCAAAGAGAGGAACCACCACTGAAACACAGGTACTGCCAACTGCGATGTCAGCAGCTTCACTCATAACTTTGATGTAAAATTGTAAACATTTTTATACAAAAATTCGTTGTTGGGCAGCTATGCTTCCAGCTCTAAGAAAGGAAAAGGAAACCATCCCAAGCCAGAAATTTCAAGGCATAGGCTCCTCAGTGGAAGTGAGAGGTGGGGGAGAGAGGGAAGAGACATCTTCCTCCAACGTCCTTATCAACGATACTGTCCCCACCACGTGCATGCACACTCGGTCGTGTCCGACTCTGTGCGGCCCCACGGACGGCAGCCCACAAGGCTCCCCCGTCCCTGGGATTCTCCAGGCGAGAATACTGGAGTGAGTTGCCATCTCCTCCTCCAGGGGATCTTCCTGACCCAGGGACAAAGCCCACATCTCCTGAGTCTCCTGCAGAGGCAGGTGGATTCTTTACCGCTAAGCCACTTCATCCTCTCAAAGGAAAAAGACTAAGGAGGAAAAACACCTGATGAGCCCCCATCCCCCACACAAGGAGACAGACGGGCGAGTGTGGGCTTATTGCTTTGAACAGGAAAGTGAAGTGAAGTGAAAGTCGCCCAGCTGTGTCCAACTCTTTGTGACCCCATGGACTAGTCCATGGGATTCTCTAGGCAAGAATACTGGAGTGGGTAGCCATTCCCTTCTCCAGGGGATCTTCCCAATGCAGGGATTGAACCCAGTCTCCTGCATTGCAGGTGGATTCTTTACCAGCTGAGCCACAAAGGAAGCCCAAGAATAGTAGAGTGGGTAACCTTCCTTCTCCAGCAGATCTTCCCAACCCAGGAATCAAACCAGGGTCTCCTGCATTGTAGGCAGATTCTTTATCAACTGAGCTATCAGGGCAGCCCTTGAGTGGGAAAAACAACACCCGAAAGCTAAACATTGCTTACACTCATTGTGGTTGTTTAGGGACAGTATTCCCAGTAAACACAACTTGATTTACTTTTATCTCCCTTCATTTATTATAATATGTATAATATATATATTATTATATATGGGAGTGTTTTCTACATGAGAAAGAGAGCAAGGCCCAGGAGAGATGTGCATATATTCATAAAATTATAAAACAAATAGTCTTTGACTTGAACCTGAACTTCCTAAAAACTGTACATTGACATCCCTAAAAGGCCTTCCCTCCAATGGATCTGGACTCTCAAATGTCGGCAGCACATAGAGACGGCCTAGAGTGGCAGGTTCTCAACCATCCCTATCTTTACCTAAAAAGCCATTCACTGTAAAATGAATCAAAGCGGGGAGATTCAACACCTGACATAAATTCATTTATGATAAGACAGGGGTTTCCCTGGCAGTTCAATGGTAAAGAAGCCACCTACCAATGCAAGAGACAAGAGTTCAAGATCCCACATGGAGAAAGAGCCCACATGCCGAGGAGCAACTAATCCCAGGGGGCCACGCCTCCTGAGTCCGCGCCCTAGAGCCAGGGGGCCACACCTCCTGAGACCGCGCCCTAAAGCTTGGGGGGGGCACACCTCCTGAGCCCGCGCCCTAGAGCTTGGGAGCCCGCACCTCCTGAGCCCGCGCCCTAGGGCCACACCTCCTGAGCCCGCGCCCTCGAGCCCGGGGGCCACGCCCTTGCCCTAGAACTGGGGACCGCACCTCCTGAGCCCACGTGTCACAACTCCTGAAACAAGAGAAGCCGCTGCAGTGAGAAGCCTGGGCACCAAAACTACAGAGTGGCCCCCGCTCGCCGCAACTAGAGAAAGCCTGCATAGCAACGAAGACCCTGCCCAGCCAAAAACAAACGTTAAATTCTTTAAAAGAGATTTTCAAAAAAAGATAAAACAAATTAATTAAAACAAAAAAGTTGTAAATCTCAGAGGGGCTCAGACTGACCACTGCTCAGCCTCAACACACTAGCCGGACTTGAACCCGTGTTAAAACATGTAGGAAGTGAGGGAAAAACCACACAGATGTGTTTCCCTGAAGCCACTGAAAGGAATAGTGTTTTCTAAAATCTCCTTTATCAAGAAAAAAAATTGCTGAAGGTCAACGTTCTCTTAATAAGATTTCTTAGAGTTGATGAGCATCAGGCTATGAAAACCCGCCCCAAGTTCACGCATCCTCGGATCCCGTGGGCCCCCGCTCTCTCAGCCCCACACTCTGCTCCCCGACCTCCGGGTCCACGCTGCCCCGGTTCTGACAACACCCCCAAGCCCCTACGCTCAGCCCCTCCCCGGGCACAGGTGCCCTTGTTAACATCACTGACCACTAGGCTGACTGCTCTGGGTCTTCCCCCCATTCTTCCTCATCAGTCTAAGAGGGTCATCAATTCTGCGGATTCTTCTCAGAGAATAAGCTTTGGGTTTTGCTGTCTCTGGTAATTTTCTGCTTTCCACGTCACCGGTTGGTCTTCGAGTTCTTCATTATTCTGTTCTGTCTGTTGCTTACTTTGGGTTTAACTTGCCTTTATTGTTCTAGCTTCTTAAGATGGTAGCTGTATTCCACCCCACAGAAGACTTAAAGCCTGTGCTGGGTGAGTGCCCTCTCATTCCCGGAACATCATTCTAACTATTTATAAACAGGATGCCTAAGACTCACACCCAATTAAACAGTTACTGTGAGTTATCTGAAGACCCAACCTGGGCTCGCCGACAAGGCAGTTACTCGGGTTCAGTCTACATAAACGTGCTTGGTCAGAGGTCAGAGGAAGGAGAAACAGAACTTTCCTCCCCGTTCCTCTTCCAGAGATGAAGTCCGGGAGCCACTCGGCTGCAGGCTCTCCCCACTCAGAGGCGTGGTTTCAGAGCATGCTGCCCTCTGGAAGCTTAACCTTTGCCAAGAGGCTGCTGAGAATCTAACCCCGTTCTATTTATGGGGCTTGTTTTCAAAGGAAACAAAAATGCTTTAACAAATAGGAGAACCACAACCAGAAAACTTCACGTTTCCATGAGAAATCTGTTATGCACGTCGCTGAACAAGGCAGTTCTCCAGCACCGCAGAGAGACGGCCCTGCGGTCACCAGAGAAGTGGAGGCTGAGGGGGCGTGTGTTCCACGCCTCTGGCTCCTCCCGAAGGCCAGCAACCCAGCCTGGGGGCCAGGACAAGGCCTCCACAGCGCCCAACTTTCTGTCAGAATTTCTACAACATTCTTCACAGAGTGAAGAACAGAGTCATAACCTTTTGGTATGCATTCCTGGATCAGGAAGATCCCCTGGAGAAGGGAATGGCTACCCACTCCAGTACTCTTGCCTGGGAAATCCCGCGGACAGAGGAGCCTGGTGGGCTACGTCCATGGGTCACACAGAGTCGGGCACGACTGACCACACAGGCACACACAGAAACAGGCTTTCTTCAGAAAGTCTATATTCCTAACAAAAGACTCCTGAACAAGTTTACTAACTTCAGCTGGAGTTAAAAGTCTCTTGTGAACTTATAAACAATTGTGTGTCGAACGTTTTAATCAGATCTTTTCAACAACTAAGATGCGTTTGTTACTCAAAGTGTATTTTCCTCTAAGACATCATTGAGCATAAACACATTATATTTCAAAAGTTAGAACATTAATTTGCTAGATTAAATTGAAGTAATAAAAAAAATTTTAAGTCCCCCCAAAAAAAGTCTCTTAGGAACAACTTAAGCCATCTCAAGCTCAGGGAGTCGGTGGGAAAGTGTGTTCCCGGCAGAGACTTAGCAGTCAGACACCCAGGATGGAGGGGAAAGGGCCACCACAGGCCACAGGGTTTGCAGATAATCCAAACCAGGCTGTTCTAAGGATTTCTGCTTGACTGCTAAAAAAACCACGCTGCCAGAACACGACTTCTGCCAGGAGCTGCGGCTTCCAAGCAAACCCGGACACCAGGGCTCCCGTGTTAAACAAACCACGAGATGTAAGCAGGAGAGGCTTCCCATGCTGCACTTTCTTTGGTTCTGAATCATGTGCACCTTCTTTAGAGAAAAGATAGGAACCTTATCAGTTCCTTTTTAAAGGCTGCTCTCGGTGTAACAGCAATTACGGTCTCGCACAAAACACCACTTGAGCTCTCAAGCCTTGTACCGCGCCCACCGCCACGGGAGGCTGCAGAACAGGCAGCCAGGAAGCCTCAGTGGCCGCTGAAGCGAGCTTGTGCTTCTGTGCGTGGGGCCGCGCTCGGCTCGCCTGGGCTCACGAGGCAGCGGGGACCTCTGATCAAGGTGGCAGCTCTGCTGACCTCGCCTGGACTGGCCCATGAACGGGGTCGGAGGGCTGCGGGTGGGCCCAGGGGGGCTCAGCAGGCACAGCTGAGCTCTTGGCCCTGTGGTCTTGCATCCCGCAGCATTTGGGGCCCGGGTGCAGACAGCCTCTGACAGAGCGTGGAAAGACACCAGGCCTCCTGGGAACTGCTGCCTGCCCCTGTCTGCCATATCCGTTGCCAGAACAAGTCAAGGTCAGCTCAGATGCAAGAAGTGAGGAACAGGCCCCACCCACCCCTCGATGGGAAGAGCTGCAGTGTGACCTGACAACCGGTGAGGGGCGTGGCTGCAGGGGCGCAGTGAGGAGCGGCGGGGGGGGGGCCTCCTCCATAACCTACCACGGCCCTTCTCTAATCCATTGTGTGCCCTACGAAGCTGACCTCTGTGGAGGCTGACCTCTATGCCCATTGCCCCAGCACAGTCCTGGAGACCCCATTCATTTAGACTACAGTGTGAATGACTCCCCCCAGGCTGTACAGTGCACAACTTACTCAACCATACGGTGCTGCCCTCAGCGAACCCATCTGTAAAATGATGAGTCTGGGCCGTGTGGTGTCTTGAGAATGCCTTCCACTGAGAATTCACAAATGCTTTACACTTCAGACCCTACGGTTTCTCTTACGACTTGCCTGAAAGGGCAGTATAGAACACACGTGTGTGTGTGTGTGTGTTTCCACGTATATGATGGGTACACTAGCATGCACACAGTAGGAACATAACAAACACGTCAGTTACATATGTTGACATTAGAATGAAGATTAAAATAATTTTGAACAAATGTGTTGGAAATGTACAAACATCCCACCCCTCTTCCTGGATTACAGAAGTATCCCACAAAAGCAAGACTGAGAATTACCAGTTTGGTTCATAAAACGAGAAATACAGAGCTAAAGTTAGACAAAAAAATGTAAGGAAACAAATGATCCGACCCTAACTTGGTAGAACTGAGGAGGAGAGGAAACATCAGAAATCGTACCCAGGACACACACGCCCATGACAGCCCGGACGCCCTCCCAGTCCAGACACAGGCGGTTGGCAGGCCTCACTGCCCATCTGTGGCTCTGGGCCCTTCCCATGCACGAAACCCTAGACGCACGAAACCCGAGCCCCCAGCCAGCCCTCTGGCCCCTCAGGCCAGCAGCTGCGTGCGCTCAGCAGCTGCGTGGGGATCTGCAGCTAAGCAGAGGACCCAGGAACACATTCTGTGGTCCCACCGCCCCAGACAATGGTATCCATGAGGGTGAGAAGGAAGGGCCGCCAGCACCCTGAGATGGCAAGAGTCTGTCCAGTTGTGAGAATAAGGACGTACTCCCGGATGTGGGTGGCCGTAAGTCCAAGTCCTGGCTTAGCGTTGTCCTGGACGTAGCACAGGTTCGGGTGTTGATCTATAAAAGCATCACCTACGAGGACCGGGTGTGCACCCAGCACTGCACACGGCCCCTCAAGTCCACTCACTCACCCTAGGAACAGCGCTCCCAGCCCATGAGGACGTTTCCTCCAGACAGCAATGGTTAACCTTGAGCTTCTCTCTGTCGCTCAATCGTGTCTGACTCTTTGCAACCCCATGGACTGTAGCCCGCCAGGCTCCTCTGTCCATGGGAATCCAGGCAGGAATACTGGAGTGGGTTGCTATTTCCTTCTCCAGGGGATCTTCCCGACCCAGGGATCGAACCCACATCTCCTGTGTCTCCTGCATTGCAGGCGGATTCTTTACCCATTGAGCCACTGGGGAAGCCCTAATCTTGTTTTTAGGAGGAAGAAAGTCAGGCTCAGAGAAGTCGGGCAGGTTGTCCAAAGTCACACAGCAAATGGACGATTCTGGAGCACATCCTGGGACCACCCCACGGTACAGGCCCCAGGGGCATGGTGGGTCTTGGGAACCACTGGGCCTCCCAGCACCCGGCGCTGCCCTGGGCAGAGGTGAGCTCCCAGACGGTGTGCTGGGCCGTGGCCACCTTCTCCTGAGCCCCGTGCAATGCCAGCCCGAACGTCTAGAGACAGTCCCACCAAGTAAGTGTATTACACACACACACACACACACACACACACACACACACACACACACACGGCATTGTTTTAAATCGCAGCTTAGATGGATTCTGAGTGAACTCAGGGTCCGAAGGCCCAGGAGCCCCAGCGGAGGTTATCAGGTGCCAGAACGACAGCTGAACACTCGTCCGTGGGGGCGTCCTCTGCAGGGCCGCCTCTCTCAGAAGACTCGTCCCGGCGCCGGCTCTAGCGCCCCCCTTCCCCGCCGTTGCCCCCCGGCTCCCATCCACCCAGGCCACCCACCTGCGCCTGCACACGGCATCACACGGCCCCTTCCCTCCCGGGACGCCCGCGGACGGCGGCCGACCTAACCCTGCGCTCTCGTCCGCTGCGGCCGCTCGGGTCGGCGGCCTTCCCGCCCTGTCTGGTGACCCCCGAAGCAGACGGGGGCGCAGCCGGGGCTCACCAAGGCCACCTGGAAGGTCCCGCCTGGGGCCGCGGGCACCCCCGGGGGACGCCCCCAGCCCCTGCCAGCGGGAGGCCTGGGCTCGGCACCCTGCAGGGCCTCAGGGTCCTCCCTGTGACGCGGGGGCCATGTGGAGCCACAGCAGTTCAGCCACTCGGGGCGCTCAGTGCTTTCTGGAAAGGAGGCGCATCTGAAGGTGGGCTGCGCTTAGAGAAACGCGGGAAGAAGGCCACCGCGGTGCCACTGCCATCCATAGCACGAGGCCCCAGGAGAACACAGGCCGCGCCCTCCCGCCCCAGGGCCCCGAGGACAGCTCCCCCGACAAAAGACCAGCCTGTGGCCCTTCCCCAGCGCCGCAAACCCGTCACTCCACACGCGTGTGCCTGTGCGTGCGTGCGTGCGGGCGCGCGCTCCGGAATGCCGGCATCGACACCCCAGCACTTCCAGAGTGCCTCTCTGGAGATGACGGGAGGCAGTCCCAGTTGAATGGAATTTAGTTGTGTCTGCTTTGTTCTGAGTGAAGCAGCAAGCGCAGTTATGGCTCCTCTCTTTGGTGCTGGGTAGTATCTGAAAATCTCTGCTTCAAAGGCAGATATTTCTTACGACAAAAGGAACTATCCTGAAATCTCAAGCAGTTTCATTAGAAGCAACTCAATACAGCCAGTAATTCCCTCTGCAAACTTTAAAGATGTCTTCTCCTTACAAACACAATAAGTCATGCGTTCTGGAACCTTTCTCTCGGAGAGCTGCACCTGCGACGAGCAGGTGTTTGTGGCAGCTACAGGGCACGGGCTTCCAAACCAGCTGGTCCGGAGTAAGGCCCTCACACCACACCACACCACACCACACCACACCACACCACACCACACCACACCACACTGCCGACCACATCCTTCTCCGGGGGCCAGAAAAAAGACACACTTCTCCGGGTGGATGCTCAGAACCGCTGGCTGTCCAATGGCCACTAGGACTATATTTTTCTTCTACCCCATCCCAACGCAGAATCTCAAGAATGAGCAGAAAGCAAGTCAGGAATCAATTAGGAAAATGCAGTTTCTTCCTGCCTTGCCGCATCAGAATTCACGGATTCTCTGCAAGCCTGCGGAAAATCAGGACTGCCAGATCAGTTTGCTGTTGCTGTTGAGTCGCTGAATCGTGTCCAACTCTTCCGCAACCCCATGGACTGAAGGCCGCCAGGCTCCTCTGTGCATGGGATTCTCCGGGCAAGAATACTGGAGTGGGTTGCCATTTCCTCCTCCAGGGGATCTTCCCCACTCAGGGATCGAACCCGGATCTCCTGCATTGACAGGCAGATTCTCTACTGCTGAGCCACCTGGAAAGCCCCGATCATAGTTTGGGAAAATAAACACCATACTCCAACCCACGCCTTGGAAAACTCAGTAGAGGCTGCACAGCCCAGAGCGAGTCCCTTCTAGCTCCTCATTCCCCAGCCCCTCTCTGTCTACACCGGACATTCTTTCTGACTTTTCCCTCGGCCCCACACTGCTCTTGGTTTTAGAATTATGTCTTCTCCTGGACTCAAAGCCTTAAGAACTTGTTATGCCGTCTTTTTTGCCTCCCATAGCACCTTGCACCTGCAGGCACATAGGTACTTAATAAGCTGATCTGGTCAAACTTACTGCGCAACTTGTTATGGCTTGGGTCATGACCCCAGAAATTCGTATGTTCCAGCCCCAAGCCCCAGGGCAGAATGGGACCTTATTTGGAAACAAGGTCATTGCCAATGTAAACAGTCAGTGTTATCCTGGGATGGCGGCCCTCACCCACTGACCCGAGTCCTTATGAAAGGGGCGTCCAGACACAGTGGAGACCCCAGGGGCTGCCGCGGGCAGACTGGACCTGTGCTGCCATAAGCTGGGAGCCAGCAGAGACCTCGGGGAGCGGGGACAGACCCCAGCCCCTGCAGAGGGCACGGCCCTGCCCACCACGTCCTCAGGGTGAGAGAGCATGCAGTCCTGGTGTGTGAGGCCGGGTCTGGGGGTCTTTGCTGCAAAGTCCCAGGAAGCTAACACACAGCCCAGCGGCTCACACGAGTCTGGATGCACACCACACCCCGGGCACCGGCAGGGCCACAGGGCAGTGTGTGTGACTCCACAGATACGCGTGGCGAGAGGGTCTCCTGGCCACACTTGGTGGCTTACGGTGTGTGCTGTGTTCCTGGGAAGAGAGAGGGGGAACTGGGGCCCTAAGTGTTCGAATCGAACGTCACCTGCGACAGTAACAAGCGACACTGAAGCGGCCCGGGGAGGTCCCTGGTGGTGCAGTGGTTAGGACTCTATGCTCTCACCGCCCAGGGCCAGGGTTCACTTCCTGGTGGGGGAACTAAGGCCCCACCAGCCACGAGGGGCATCCAATAACCAGGTAAGTAAGTAAGTAAAGCAGCCTTTCACGATTCCTGTTAGCCGAGTGTGTCTCCTGGTGGTACAGGAGTTTCAGAGGTTGGGGCGTGATGGCTTCTCAATTTCAGCCCCTCTGACTACATGGTTCAGAGTCGGTTACACTGTTACCTAAGGAGCTGGGCGGAGAAGGCAGTGGCACCCCACTCCAGTACTCTTGCCTGGAGAATCCCATGGATGGAGGAGCCTGGTGGGCTGCAGTCCATGGGGTCGCTAAGAGTCAGACATGACTGAAGCAACTTAGCAGCAGCAGCAGCAAGGAGCTGGGTGCCCAGAGGGCTCCCTGGACCCTGCACCCTCCGTGTGTTTCTCATCACGGGAGGAATGAATGACGGAAGCAAACAGTGTGGGCAGGGCAGAAAACCATCCTGGCTGTTACCAGACAGAATCAGAGCAGCAGGGGCTCACCCAGGGAGACCGAGGAAACCTCAGAACACCCACTGTTCTCCCCTTCGGCAGAGAGGACCCCTCGGCAGTAACAAACTGCATCTCTCGCTTGAACCGCTCCTGGAAGGTTTCTGAGCCCCTCCTGTCCCCGTCTGACCTTCCACCTAAAGAAAAGCAGGCACATGAAGAGAACCTCAACAGAAAGCTGTGCAAAGTGAGCACAACAGCCTGAACCAAGATGAGCTCGCCTTTCTATCCTCACCCTCTCGCCAGCCCTGAAACAGAACAGAGCTACCGAGGGCACGAAACACCCTGGGACATGCTTTCTTAATGAAAGGCACATGGGAAAGCCGAGGCGCCCCAGCACTCTTCCCGACTCTGTGCCACGCTCGCCTCCATCTGATGGCTCCTTTCACATTTTGTGAATTTGCAAAAAGTTAAGTTGCAGGCTGCTGACACTCTGTTAACCAGTCTTCCATGTGTTCGTGTGGCAAACTGGGGTCAAGAGCCTTTCGATTCCATATGAATACTCGGCGAAGTTTCCAAACGTTCCTTTTTAAGGAAAAACAACGTCCTCGGCCTGGCGTTCCCACACTGGGGTGAAGGGTGCTCAGCGTGTGTGCTTTCTGGCAAACAGGAAAGTTCTCTGCTGTGCACACAAACATGGGAAAGTTCAAGTAAATAACTGTCTCAGGAAATGGAAAATGCTCGTGAAACTTCTGAAACCCAGGGTTTCCAGGGGCAGAGAATGGCTAATATTTTACTCCCCAAACCTACCTTTGTACCACAGAGAAGTGGTCGCTATGTCTATAATTTGCGACTTTGACGTTGAACTTGCACTGTGGCTGGGTCCCTCAAAACAAACCAGTCGGGGCCTCGGGGCGGGGGGCGGTGATGAAAGGGTGGCTGCCCTATAAGAAGTTCCCAGACGACCACGGTTTCAGAGCATGTTGGCTGGTTTCCGTTTGGCTTCTGCAAATTAAACGTTAGTCATTCCTCTCCTTGTTGCTTCCGAGAGAAAAGGACTGCTACGGTTTTCTAAGAAAAACTTTCTACAATTTAAAAGAGAGTGATTTCTGAAGTCCGCCAGCCAATATGAATGCAGTTAATATGCCAATAGCGTATGCATTGATAATGACATGTTTTTAATCAAACCGCCTCTGAAGTCTCTTAAAGCTTTACTCTTCGGAATGGAACCGTCTTTTATATAAGCCTGTTTTGGTTAACTTAGCATGCATTTTCAATGCTTCTCAACATCTGTCTCTTATTACCAGAGGTCCTGATATCCAGATGACAACAAAGTATTCTGAGTGCCTTGGAAGTTAGTCTGCTCTTTATTCCTGTCTTGAATCATAATTTTATTGTGACACCAGGTTCTCTGAGGAGCAACATTTTTACTCCCTGGACAGACAGGGGGACAGCCTTTCTAAAATGCAGATTCTGTTTGCACAAATGTGTTCCATGTGGGAGCCTGGATGGGAGGAGAGTTTGGGGGAGAAAGGATACATGTGTGTGTATGACTGAGTCCCTTTGCTGTCCAGCTGAAACTATCACCGCATTGTTTATCAGCTATATTCCAGTATAAAACAAAAAGTTTAAAAAAATACGTTCCAAGTAAGAAAATACCTGAAACTAGTTAGTATGTGTCCACAATTCAGACGAATACAGTCTTTTCTGACCTTTAAAATGTGGTGCCAGAACATGCACGAACTTAAAAGATTCAACACTTTACTTTCTAAAGTCACCTAATTCACATTTTATTGTTAGCAAACTAATAACTGTACCGTTGGGGCCAATACACCCTATTTAAAAAATTAAATACTTTTTCCAAGTTATGGTGCACTTTCATTTCTACATTTAAACCATTTAAGAAACTGTTGATCTTAAAATTATGTATTTGGGGGGAAAAAAAACTGGGGTAAGACTGTAGTGTTTCTGCAACACGGTGATTCACCGTGTTTAAAAGCGCCCTATCGGCTCGGCCCTGCTTTGTCAGATGAGCCAGGGGAAAGCAAAGTTGAACACTCAGAGCTGCGGCCAAGGTTCACACTCCAGCCGCGAGGAAACCGCAAGTCACGGAGAAGGGCAGCGGGTCTGCGGGACTCGCGATTCTGTTCCGAACCAGGGATGAGCCTGAAAACGCATCCTAGGACTTGCGGCCGGCCCTGAAACGCCAGGGCTTCCCGACCCCGTGTGCGGTCCTCCGGGTTTGGAGACAGGAGAATTCTTCCCTGGGGAGGTCAGCACACCATCTCCCAGCCCAGCTCTCCGCGACTGATAAACGATCTTTTAAAAATGCAACTGGTCAGCGAACCAGAGGCCGAAAGTCTCACACGATACCAGCAACAAAAGCTGTTCAAACAAAGCCGGGGAGGACGCCCGCGGGCGCCGCAGCCCGGTTTCGGCTCAGGTCTCCCCGGAGCGGCGCCTCCTCCTGCGGGCGGGGCTCCCGCGACCCCCGGCCTCCCCGGGCCGCTCCCCTCGAACACGGCCCCCCGTCCCCGCCGGCCCCGCACACAATGGCGCCCCGAGCCCGGGCGGGATCCCGCCGCCGACTCCCCGCGCCGCCCGCGCGCCCCCCGCGCGCCCGGGCCCGCGCACAAAGGAAGCGCGTGGGCTCCTCCGCGCGCGCGCGCGGCCACCAGGTGCGGGCGCCGGCGACCCCGCGCCCGCGCGTCTCAGCGCACCCCGGGCCGCGGCGGGGGCCAGGTGGGGCGCGGGGCCTCCGTACGCGCGGGGCCTCCCGCCGCCCGGGCCTCCCTCCGCCCCGGGCCTGTCCGCCGGGGGTGCGTGCGCGGGCCGGGCCGGGGGGGCACTCACTTTCTCGATGGTGCCGGGCAGCAGGCGCTCCAGCAGCCTGCAGAGGACCACCCCATCCTTCAGAGACGCCTGCAGGAAGCCCTCTGGGTCCGAGATGGTTTTCTTGGGCGACTCCAGCACGCCCAAGGTAATGAGCCACGTAACGGTCTGCTCGGCGGAATTCATCGCGGCGGCGCGCCCGGCCTCCCCGCGCCGCGAGCGCGTCTCGGCGCCGTTCACCTCGGAGCGGCCGCGGCCCGGCCGGCTGCGCCCACCGCCCCCTCCTCCCGCTCGCCCATGGAGAGCCCGGCGACGGCGATTGGCTCGGGCGGCGCCGCGGTCCGGCCGGCTCGCGCTCCCTCGCGTGCGTCCTGGCCGACTGTCAAGCGCCTTTTCATTAGAGGCACATGAACCTGCGGCGGCCGCCCGGCGCCGCCCCCGCCGCCGCCTCCCGGCCCCCAGCCGCTGCCGCCGATGACATCACCGCGAGCAGAAGAAAGACGCCGCGCCGGAGCGGGCCCCGCGCCCCGACCCGGGGCCGCCCGGACCCGACCCGAACCGAACCCGGGCTGCGCCGGCCCCCGCGTTCGGGCCCGCCGCCGTGCGCCCCCGCCGTGCGCCCTCCGCACCCCGCCTGCGGTGCGCGCGCGTCCCCACCTGCGCCGCCGGGTGGACGGCCCCCGCCCCAAGGGCCCGGTGACCTCCAGGAGGCGACAGCCCGCCGGCCGCGAGAGCTCGCCGCGCCTCCCCGCCCGAGGGCCGCGCGCGCCCTTCCCCGGGTGCGCCCGGAGGGGCCCGGGGCAGCCCCCTCGGAGGGGGAGACCCGGGCCGGGCTCCTCTCGCTGTCCTGGCCCTTCTGCTGCCTCCTTCGCTCCTCGGGAGACGCGGGACCTTTATTTGTATTCCTGATTCATGAATGTTTAAATGATTAAGTGCTTCCCAGAAAGCTCTTTTTATTTTTGCCAGTTTTATTTCAAGAGGTCGGGGGTGGAGGGAGCTGAAAACGAGAGGTTTCCTTCTCTGCGCTACCTTGCAAGCCAATAATTACAGAACACAATGATAATTAAATCTGTAACCAGATGGGTCTCTTTCGGGGAGGAATTGATTTCCCTGCTGCTGGGCTCCTTGGGGACATGGCTGGCCGGAGCGCCGTGTGGCTGGTAGCAAGCCTGCCCCCAGCCGGGAGGCCCGTCTGCCCCGCTCGGGTGACCTCCCTGGCCGGGGTGCCGCGGGCCCACCCTCCGGGACCAGAAACCTTGGAGCCACCGCACGTTAAATTGATGGTGGTGTTCCAGACACTGTGGGAGGAAGGTCAAGAAAACAGCAGAACCAGAGCTGGTCTGCACAGATGACTGGGAAGGAAGGACTGAGAGCTGCTCAAGTCCAAACAGGCCACTTGGCCAGGTCACATGTGGTTGAGAGATGCTCAAAGGCCCGGCTATGAAGCAAGTGGGCCAGGCCTAAGGAACGCAGCCATCTGACTGTTCTAAGGAAGATGCTTCTTCAAACAGGAATGACAGTGCACTGTACATGCTGCGGAAGGGAACGAGCCTCTCCTTAAAAGAGGGACCGTGAAGGTGTCCATGTGTCCGTCTGCACCCTGAGTGCTTTGCCTGTTTGCTTGTTGTGACTGCCCCTGGCAATTTAAAAGTGTCATCTACAGAGAGCTCGCACTTCCCCGGTGGCAGAGCCGCAGGAGATGGTGGTTCAATCCCTTGGTCGGGAATATGCCCTGGAGGAGGAAATGCAACCCACCCCAGTATTCTTGCCTGGAAGATTCCACCGACACGACTGAAGTGACCGAGCGTGCACGTGCACACAAGAGCTTACTCTGTGCCAGGCACATATTGAATGTATTAATCCCATTAGTGACAAAAATTAGAAAACATGAAGATAAAAAAAAAATAACAGGCTTGACTTTCCTCTTCCTCCTTCTTCCAGAGCACTTCTTTTGCAACTGTGAATTGTATTTATTTCCAGCTTCGAGTTAAGTGGTTAAGTTTTCTTTCCAGATGTGAACAGAGTGGCTCAGACAGCACCGTGAATTCCGGATTTTAAGGGCCGTGTGTTTGGTCGCTTCCTGGGCTCCTGGCGTCTGCTCTGTGTGGCACAGTCACTGCGGCAGCCTTGGGAAGGTTCCGTCCCACGAGTGGTGGGACGGACTCAAGCCTAGGTTCTGCAGCTCCAGGGTCCACGCTCGGCACCTGCTGTCCAGACCACGTCTGTCTACAGTTTCTACGAAACAGGACAGCTCCCAGCTCCGTCACGTTTTCTGCACAAGGACACTTTGTCAACAAAAGGGTGTTCACCCAAGAGTAGCTGTTCACTGAGGCTCCTGTTTGCTCTCATTACTGCTGAATTGGACGCATGATTTAGAGTAGAGTCATTACAATTCCAGATGCGTTAAATGACGTCCGGTGCTTTTAATCTGGAAAGCGGGTTTAAGGGTCAACTTGACTCAATCAAATGGTCCTGCAGAAAGGTGGCTCCAGGGAGTGGCCTTAGGTAGCCACGGAACTGGCAGGCAAGCATTATCAGAAGGGGGACCCAGAGGCCACCTACTCTAACTGACCTCGGAAGTCCCTGAATGTTTAAATGCTCTATAGCAACCAGAGGGATTCTGTTACTTTGGATGTACGTTCGTTTCAAAAAAGATTATTTGGAAAGCATTCCAGAAAGTAACACTGCTCAGACCTACGTGTTTTTAAGGGTATAATTGTGCTGGCTATCCAAGGTGGGCATCCGGTTAAGCTTAACATTTTTCCAAGCTCCTGTGCCAGAGAACTCTTTGCTCTTCTGGGTTAGTGCCAGTTAAGAATATTGCTGGCTGAGGATTTGGCCTTGTCTGTGAATGCCCTTTGATGTACCCCGAAAGATTGTGGAAAGGCTCTCCACACAGGCCCAGGCCCCTCGGTTTCCTCGTTTCTCATGAGGACTTGAGCTTCATTCCCAGCTTGGCTGTCTGTTCATCCGATGGCCACATACAGCCCACTGTTAGAGCTTCCCCCACAAATAGCCCCAAACCTGGAGCTCCCACAGCTCAGCTGAACTGTGCTAACTCCATTTGTTAGCTTGGTGCTCGGAGGATGGTGTTACAGCAATGTTAAAACCTACCCCAGCCCGAAGCCAGACAGACAGATGGCTGTTTACCTAGCCACCACTCCCCGTAGAAGCGCTTTTATTGAATTGGACGGTCATCTAGACTGAAACACGCAGTGGGAAGCAGTTCTGTGAAGCTCACTGTAACTAAAACAGTATACTACTTATTTGGCTTAAATGTGGTCAAATGCTAAAAATCAAAGACGCAAAGCAGGAAAATATAGTTTCTGGGCAGATAGAGCTGAGCAGTTACTCAGGGCAGGAAGACATTTACAATTACAGTCATGGTGATACCTAATGTCGACAGGACTCTCATCCTGGTTTGGGTCCCCAGAGTAGATCCTGCACCAGCTTGGATTCAAGTAGTTCACTTGGGGAGTGACCCCAGGGAGGACACTCGAGGAAGGGAAGACATGACCACAGACCGCTTTCCATAGCAGCTGCGCCCGCTCACAGTCCCACCAGCAGTGCAGGAGGGCTCCCTTCCCTCCCCCATTGTTTGTAGACTTTCTGATGATGGCCATTCTGACTGGTGTGAGGGCTAGCTCACTGTCGTTTTGATTTGCCCTCCTGCAAGAGTGGATGGAGGAGCCTGGTGGGCTGCAGTCCATGGGGTCGCAAAGAGTCAGACACGACAGCGACTTCCCTTTCCCTTTTCACTTTCATGCATTGGAGAGGGAAACGGCAACCCACTGCAGTGTTCTTGCCTGGAGAATCCCAGGGCCGAGGGAGCCTGGTGGGCTGCCGTCTGTGGGGTTGCTAAGAGTTGAACACAACTGAGCGACTTCACTTTCACTTTTCACTTTCATGCATTGGAGAAGGAAATGGCAACCCACTCCAGTGTTCTTGCCTGGAGAATCCCAGGGCCGGGGGAGCCTGGTGGCTGCCGTCTGTGGGGTCGCACAGAGTGGGACACGACTGAAGCAACTTGGCAGCAGCAGCAGCAGCAAGAGTATATTGGACCGAGCAGCCCTTTGAAGGCAGATGTGTGGTTGGTTCCCTCCAGGGCAGAGGACAAATTTTCTCGCTGATCAGCAGATTATAAATAACGTTTCCTCCGGGACGAGGTTTGGGCGGTTCACTTGTAGTCCCTTTGAAGATCAGGGTTTGCCAGCCTGGGGTTCTCAGCTGTGACACAAGCCCCCCTGCCCCGTGTGTGGCACCCAGCTGAGCCCACCCGTCTTTGCCCTGGACTTGGGATCCGGGGTCCTGGTGAGAACTTGAGGCTGTGCTGAGTCACACGGCCCTTCCTCACTCTGACCTGGGAGTCTCGTGTCTTCTCCTAGCAGCCACGAAGCTTTGGCTTAACTGCGTTAGCTTTCAAATGGCTAAAATCTCAGATCCTTTATACTTCTTCATGGTCCTTTACTCATTTCCCAAAATTAGTGATCAATTGCCCTTCTTTTTTCCCCTCTGAATATGGCTTTCACTGTGTCCCGTGAGTTTTACTAGATGGTACTTTCTTTTTCATTGCTCCCAAGGGGACTCGCAATTTCCCTTCTGATTTCCCCTTTGAGCAAATCTTTCCTAGGAATATGTTTCCTAATTATCAAGAAACTGAAAGTTTGTTGGCCACTGACTCTTAGTCAACTGAACCTATAAATCTCTACTTTTCAAAATTTGCTAAGATTTTAAATGTGCCGTGAACATAAAAGGATCCGTTTTCTCTGTTCGAGACAGAATAAACTTCTATTTTCCAGGTAAGGCTTTTGTGCTTTTTTTAAAAGAACTTTTTATGCCAAAATAATTTTAGACCTACAATAGGTTGCAAAAATAGTACAGAGGGCTCCCAGGTAGGCTTCCCCTGGCTTCCTTCAAGGATAATGTATCACACAACCAGAGAACAGCTCAAAGCAAGGGAGTCGATGCTGGTTCAAGACTATTTGCTGCTGTTGGTAAGTCGCTTCAGTCGTGTCCGACTCTGTGCAACCCCATAGACAGCAGCCCACCAGGCTTCTCTGTCCATGGGATTCTCCAGGCAAGAACACTGGAGTGGGTTGCCATTTCCTTCTCCAATGCATGAAAGTGAAAAGTGAAAGTGAAGTCGCTCAGTCGCGTCTGACGCTCAGCAACCCCATGGAGTGCAGCCTACCAGGCTCCTCCGCCCATGGGACTTTCCAGGCGAGAGTACTGGAGTGCGGTGCCAGTGCCTTCTCCGAGACTGTTGGCTGAACTACAAGTTCACGTGTACTTGGCGTGTGCGCCTCACAGCCCCACCTCGTGTGCAGGCGGCGTCGTCCCACCCAGACAGGTGCAGAGCTGCCCGTCTGCAGGGTTTGGAACGGGGAGAGGGCAAAGCTCTCCATTGGTCTTGCTGAAAGTGGGGGCCTGAAACCGACAAGCAGTCACTGCAGCCAGAGTCCCCGCTGATGTTCCTGGGGAGTCACCCCTGCCCCGCTGAGATTTTGCGTCTTGCCCCAACCCTTTCTGTGAGATATGTCCGATCCTGAAAGATATAGACGTTAAAATCACATTTTCCCTAAGTCTCAAATCACTGAAACATCTTATGTGAGATGTTCAAAGCACGGGTGAATTGAAACCGTATCTCCTTTTCACAAATTCTGCCTTCAGTCAGTTCATAATGTTCACCTTTGTCCTATTTCTTTTATGCTTATTTTCCATGGACGTGATCACAGTTTCCATTCCTGTTTCCTTCTTACTTATACTTACCTGATGACTCTTTCCCTTTCATTTTCAACCTTTCTTTCTCACTTTAAGTTAGACTGTGCCAAGAGCATAGATGGGTTTTTTTTATGCCTCTTTGACAGGGTCTTTTTTTTTTTTTCATAATAAGTCCATTCACGTCTAGTGCACTGACCAGTAAGGCTTCATTTTGCCCCTGTTGTTGTAAATAAATTACTTTTTACCTTACGTTGCTGAGGTCTATTTTCCTCTTCTGAGTGTTTGCTGGTGTGTTCAAATGGCTTTGTTCCATTTTTTGTCCATTTCTTTTTTAATTCAAAAGTTGCATCATAGTTTTTCATTTAATAAATGGTTATCTTTCCTTGCTTGGCTTATAGTCAGACTCGTATAGCTCTGCTTTTTAAAGTGAGCTGCCAGGACTCACTGTTCCCACCAGTGTGCTTTTTGCTTCCTGCTCACCGCCTGCCCCGAGAGACGAGGCTTGGAGAAGGCTTGTACCTCCCGCTGCTCATCAGCTTCACCCCCACACTTCCAGAGAGACCACTGGAGAGCTTTGCCTTCTCCCCTTTCTATACCCTCAGCGCCCATGGTCTGCCATCCGTTTGTCTATCATTAGGCTTCCCAGGTGGCCCTAATGGTAAAAGACCCTCCTGCAATGCAGGAGACTCAAGAGATGCAGGTTCCATCCTGGGTTGGGAAGATCCCCTGGAGGAGGAAATGGCAACCCACTCCAGTATTCTTGCCTGGAGAATCCCATGGACAGAGGCGGGCAATGGTCCAAAAGACACTGGGTCATGAAGGAGTCAGACACGACATTAGAGTTTCACTTGCAGTATACCTTGTTTTCCAGGAGCCTTTAGCGGGCCCTTGTATTACACACATGAGTGCCTGTGTCTGTGTGTCACTGCTCACCACCACTTTGCCGCTCTCTTCATGCATCCTGAGGTTTGGGTGTTGATGGTGTCGTGTCTCAGACGTTCAGCTCTAGTGGGGCACCTGAGTAACAGACTATGTTATTGATCCATGTTTGTATAAGGGCACGTGTCCCCCAACAGAGCGAGGCGTCTTGGCTGGGCGGAGAATCACACGGACGAGCCCTCTGCTCACGGGCACCTGGCAGGAAGCTCTCCCATCGTCCTGCAGCTTCTGCTGTTGCAGACGGGGGTGCTACGCGAGGCTGATCCTACTCCATGTAGGGAACTTGATCTTTTGGTCTAGAGACTGGTCGGACTTTCCTCTTTATTGTTGAAGACCAGGGTTTTCATAAGGACCTGATCTGTGTGCATATGTGCGTGTGTGTGTGTGTGCACATGCGCGTGTGTTTACCCTCATGGCTCCCTGTGACTTGATGGCCTTTCAAACTGCTGACTCCCATCTTTCTGCAGTTTAGGGAAATGTGCTTCAGTCACTTATACTTACTGCCTCTCCTTCGTCTCTTTTTTTAACACCCTGGAACCCCTCTTATCTTCCTGTTAGCTCTTCTTTATGATTCTCAATCTTGCTTTTTTCCCCTCCTGATTTCTAGCTCTGTCTTTTTACTCTCTGCTCTGAGGTATGGCCTCCATTTTATATGCCAGCCCAATATCGTGGGTGTTCTCCTCCCATTCAGCACTTATATTTTTTTTTATTTTCAGGAACTCATTTTTGTGTTGTACCTGAAACTCCTTAAGCCTGTTTTTGTCTCACGTTTATAATTTTAGGAAGAGCGATAGGAAACATAATCCCACAATTGAGGGGATTTAAGGTGGTTAAATGGAGAAGGAAATGGCAGCCCACTCCAGTATTCTTGCCTGGGAAATCCCATGGACGGAGGAGCCTGGTGGGCCACAGTCCGTGGAGTCGCAGAGTCAGACACGACTGAGCGACTGAGCGCTTGGTGGTTACAATGCTCACTCCGTCATCTTGCGGCCCAAGCAGAGAGGTAAGGGGGCTTCGGGAGGTTTGCAGGGAATGTGCGGCTTCTTGTCTCATTCATCACCACCCTCAGTGTTTCTGCCCTGTGTGAATGCCTCACTTCGAGTCCCGGTTCCCTCCTGTCTGGACCCTCTGGAACCCACGGGTGGTGCCTGCTCGGTGCAGTCTGCCTGTCCTTCATGCTGAGCTCGTGCCCGTCCTCTAGAGGGCGCTCTGCGGACCTCCCCACCCTTTGTCCTCTTCCGCCTCCCCCGGTCCCCTCCTATCCTTCGCTAACTCGTCCTCGGGCCTGTCCGCCCTTCCCACCCACCCCAGCGTGCAGTGATCCCTCCACCACCCCGACCCCCTTCGCCCCGCCGTCCTGTGGGCTCCTTCCTGCCCAGGCGCCTCCCCCAGGCACCCGTGCTGAGTCTCCATCCCTGCTGGTGGAAACGAAGCCCGGGTTTTGCTGGGCAGAGTTAACCCCCTGGCTGGGATCGGATCCTCACCGGGGCTGAACGCCTCCCACTCTTTCCTTACCTCCGTGAGGAGCACAAATCCGAGGTTCTCGGGCTCTTCACAAGGCTCTTTAAGGTCTGGGGGTTAAGAAGCCCTTTGAGCGCTGATGGAGACGGAGGCAGAGCGTCTCCACCGGCCTCGGGTCACGGCCGTGCAGGATAGAGAGCAGATGCGAGCAGAAAACACACGCCCACGCCTCCTGTGGCTGAGCGGACCTACTTAAGAGCAACAGGCGCTATCGTGAAAAGGTCCCCATCGTTTGTGTTTGTGGGGTCCGTAATGAGGCTGCAGTAGACAAGCATTTTAGGAAGCAGAGTGTTTCACACGTGTGTCTCCTCCACACGTGGTTTACTCTGGGGACAGAGTGTCATTCTCAATGCCTCTGCCTGGAAGTTACATAAAACAAAAACAAAAACAAAAACGTACAAAACCCCAGAGACAGGTGTGATCGACTGTGGGCCGGGGTCCTGGGGAGCTGTCACTGCCGTTGGGGTTTAGTCGCCCAGTCATGTCCGACTCTTTGCAACCCCCTGGACTGCCGCACTCCAGGCTTCCCTGTCCTTCTCTATCTCCCAGAGTTTGCTCAGATTCATGTCCACTGAGTCGGTGATGCCATCCAACCATCTCATCCTCTGTTGCCCCCTTCTCCTCCTGCCCTCAATCTTTCCCAGCATCAGGGTCTTTTCTAATCAGTTGGCTCTTCACATCAGGTGGCCAAAGTATTGGAGCTTCAGCTTCAGCATCAGTCCTTCCAATGAATATTCAGGGTTGATTTCCTTTAGGATTGACTGGTTTGATCGCCTTGCTGTCCAAGGGACTCTCAAGAGTCTTCTCCAACACCACAGTTCAAAAGCATCAATTCTTTGGCACTCAGCCTTCTTTATGGTCCAACCCTCACATCCATACATGACTGCTGGAAAAAACAGACTATGCGGACTTTGTTGGCAAAGTGATGTCTCTGCTTTTTATTACACTATCTAGGTTTGTAATAGCTTTTCTTTTAAGTGTCTTTTAATTTCACAGATCTGTTGCAAAGCCTGACATAAACATTGGCCCTAAATATAGGCAGTGCCTTGAATGTTATTTTAAAATACCCATTGATATTTTATCTGTATTTCCTGAAAAACCTAAAAATATCTCTCCGTTAGGGTACTTTTTGAAAAAGAACAGCCGCAGATGCTGACAAATATTTGTTGACATAAGTTCAGCTCAGTCGTGTCCAACTCTTTGCAACCCCATGGACTGCAGCACGCCAAGCTTCCCTGTCCATTGCCAACTCCCAGAGCTTGCTCAAACTCAGTAAGTAGCCACTGTTATATTTTATACAGGGGCAACAGAATGCATCTCATATGAAATGCTTTTGCTTTATAAGTGGCTTCATCCATTTAGATGTAGAATCTGTTTCCCAAAGGAAGCATTTTAATTGCCCCCGTTTTCTGTCCTTTTGACTTACTCCAGAAAAAAGTATATTGAATGGATCATGGGTTTAATTAATTGGAACCCAGTTTTTAGAAGCCATAAATTATTGAAAATTGGAAATAGAGAAGTCCCTTAGGAAACAAGGCCTTCGTGCTTGCCCAGATACTAAATTTCATTTTGGTGCTGCCTGGACCATGAGCAGATGAGCCTGGCATGAGACGTCTCAGTCCCCATAGAACCATTTCTGGTGGAGGAGGTCCTCTGAGCTCAAGGACCCTGAGCAGAGAGGAAGGGGTGAAGCAGCGTGTGGGCTCATAGAAGAGCTGAGAAAGCGTGGATGGAACTGTCGGGTAG
Organism: Bos grunniens; assembly: GCF_055505025.1. Taxonomy (NCBI): domain Eukaryota; kingdom Metazoa; phylum Chordata; class Mammalia; order Artiodactyla; family Bovidae; genus Bos; species Bos grunniens. Next base: position 91,778,291 of record NC_141176.1, on the reverse strand, counting down.
AAGAGGGATCAGTCACAGAACCAGGAAGGACGGCAGGGCAGAGGGACTGGCCAAGGACATGGGCTGGGCAGGGACACTGCAGTCACACGTAGGTGTGGGGAACAGGTGGCCCCCCCGGACAGTGGAGCTGGCCTCGGAGTAAAGGGCAACACGTCCAGTGAGGGGGAGTCACACACGTGTGTTCTCATAGCAGCAGCATCTGCCGACGTGAGATCAGGAAGCGCACGTCGTTGGGAAAGAGCTCGGCAAGTGAGCTGGCTGTGAGATCGAGGCGGGTCTCGTGATGAGTGGGGAGGAAGTGGGTGAGAAGTAAGGCCAGAGCGTGGCCACTGTGACTGCTGCCCGGCGGGAACCGGAGGGGGTCCTCGACCCAAGAGACCCTGCATGGTTGCACACCATCATCCCTGAGATCCCGAGACAGCCGGGGGTTGCAGACCCTGGCCCAAGGGCTGAGCGCCTGGCTGCCCGCAGTCCAGCATCCTGCCCTCGGAAGTCCGGCCCATGTCCACTTCCCTCAACCTCTCCCCACTTCCCCTCAGCATCCCTGATCCCCCGTCCTCCAGTACCTCCCACTCACCAGCCCGCTCCTTAGACGTGTTCTGGGTTTGGACAACTGTGTGGCCTCCACCCTCCTGCCGGGACCCTGGCTGACACAGGATCCCGAGCAGTGGGGCGTCCAGTCCAGTTGGAAGTAGGTCAGGGGAGATGCGAGAGGCTGAGGATGATTCCAGGTGAAACCAGGAGGCAGGGGTGTGTGGGATGGGATAAACAGCCCGCTGGAGTGGTCACTAGGCCAAAGGAGGGGATGGGGCAGTAGCTGGGCTCCACGGAGACATGCTTGCAGGGACCCCACAGTCTGTAAAGTGAGGTGCTGGGGTGCCGGAAACGAGTGTCCTGCCAGCCCCCCTCACCCATCACCATGTCTGGGCTCAAAAGGGGAGTCCAGGAATCGGGGCAGAGTGCAGTAGGAGCTCCTCTGGAAAGGGGGCCCATGCTCTCTCCGCCCTCCCTGAAGAGGGCAGGGCCACCTCACCCCCACAGGAGAGGGGGCTGGGGGCCACTCAGGCTTTGCCAGCTCCCCAGCTTGGGGGGACAGCGACCAGCACAGCTGATGCCCCTGAGTGGTGGGACAGGCCGGCAGGAACCCTGTGTCCAGACTCAGCACCTCTGAAAGGGCACCCTTGCGGCAGACTTGGGGGAAGTGAGGTGATGGCAAAGGCCAGGTCTCGGGGTGCGGGGGCAGGCTCAGGAGCATGCCTGGAGCCTGTAGGCAGGAGCCCCCAAAGGGCCATGAAGGGCCCACCCAGGCAACCCCATCGGCAGGAGACTCCAAGCCCACTGCAAGTGGGGAGGGGGCGGAGAGGAGCCCCAGGCGGGAGTTTGCTGGAAGCCTGGCACCAGCACCCACTCCACATCTGGCTAAAGGTTGGGACCAGGCTGGTGAGGAGGGCAGATTATATCTGAATGAGACGTGGAAGCCTTCACATTACAGTGGCTGGGGAATTTTTATACCAAAAAAATGTGATTCTCTGTTAACACCTGCCAAGGACCAGAAAAGCGGTGCCCTCTGCCCCCGAGCTCCTGCAGTGAGGACAGGGCCAGACAGGAAGAGCAAGGGCACTCCTGTTCTCATCCTACTGAAGCCCTCTTATTAATACACTGCAGACACTTTCCTATGAAAAAGAACATTCTGACAGCACAGCGTGAAGCCGGGGCATGGGCCAGGAGTGGGAAGCTGTCCTGGGCAGGGGACCACAGAGGAAGGCGTGGCCGGGACAGGGGAGCAGGGGGCGCTGGGACCACAGAGTGGGGCGTGGCGAGGGATGGGGGACCAAGACGGGGGCGTGGCCTGGGATGGGGGAGCAGGGGGCGCTGGGACCACAGAGTGGGGCGTGGCCTGGGATGGGGGGCCAGGGGGCGCTGGGACCACAGAGTGGGGCGTGGCCTGGGATGGGGGGCCAGGGGGCGCTGGGACCACAGAGGAGGGCGTGGCCAGGGATAGGGGACCAAGGGGGCACTGGGACCAAGACGGGGGCGTGGCCTGGGATGGGGAGCAGGGGGCGCTGGGACCACAGAGGGGGGCGTGGCGAGGGATGGGGGACCAAGACGGGGGCGTGGCCTGGGATGGGGGAGCAGGGGTTGGGCGTCCTCCTGAGAGAGTACTCCTGCGGGCGAGAAGACCTGAGCGCTGGTCCGTGCACTCACAAGTCACCTTCTAACCTAGGGAACAAGCTGGCGTTCTGAGCATGCAGAGCCACCCTTCCTGCCCACGGCCAAGGTCTGCTTCTTGGTCCTGAACGTTCGGGCCCAGGCTTCAGTGTCTCCACAGGTAAGTGGCCGCCTGCTGGCGAGACAGCTCTGCCCCACCCAGGGCTGAGAACGTGCCTGTCCTCCTGTCTCTCCCGGGAAGAGTTCAGCCCTGGCCGCGGGTGTGGGCTTGAGGCCATGGTGGTGAGGGGTGTGCGCTCGGGTCTGGCCTCTCTCCACTGTCTGTCACTAACCAGGGTCGGCACACCTGTCCCGGGCAGCTCAGAACCTGTACAGCAACTCTCCACCTCCCACCTCCAGGTGGGTAACGTCCGGGGGCAGCGGGGCTGGTAGGGAAGACAGTCTCAGGGAAAGAGGCCGGGGGGCAGGTTTCAACAGAGACCCAGGTGCGGGAAAGCTTAGCAGTCTTAGCAGCATCTCACCTTATTCCTCAAGAGGCAGTGACCGCAGCTCCTGAACAAGCTGATAGGGCGGGTAAGAGCACTGGACTGACCTACTGGTCAGCTCAGTGTGATATAGGAAATCTCAAGTTACGTGGACAATTTTCACCATGAGCATATACCAAAGCTAAGATGTCTACCTGTTTTTCCATAAAGAATGTTTTAGTAACCCAGATGTCGGAGAAGGAAATGGCAACCCACTCCAGTATTCTTGCCTGGAGAATCCCATGGACAGAGGAACCTGGCGGGCTACAGTCCATGGGATCGCAAGGAGTCGGACACGACTGGACGACTAACACACACAGGTGTCTAAAACCCAGACTGACAGATAAGACTTGAAATTCATTCTCACAGACACCTTACAATTATTCTCCATGTGCCTGTCTATCTTCAGTTCAATTCAGTCACTCAGTCGTGTCCGACTCCTTGCGACCCCATGAATCGCAGCACGCCTGTCTGTCTTACAACTTAATAATTTTAATGTCTGTCCTCAAGCTAACGTTTACTGTTATAAAATAATAGATGTGTCTGACACAGGTGCACAAACAGCCATCCAGGGCTAGGAGCCCCTCGGGTCAGCTGCTCAAGGAGAGAACGAGGGCTCACGTCAGGACAACAGCTGATGGCTGAAGTGTTTGGTATCAGCCCTGTCAGACCTCAAAATCCAGCCACCAAACCAGGTATAAACTGGGGTTTAGAGCAGTGGTTTTCATGTATTTTTACTCGTGAAAAAAACTACTGTAGCCTTGCAAATTTTTAAGTTGATTTCTAAAAGTTTAAGAATGTAATGTTCAGTGAATTGTAAACATTGGCTTAACAATAAAATCAGGTCCCTCCTTGGTATTTAATGGCATCTCTAACCATAAAAATTCACACCCACTTTTATTCATTTTAAAATGCACTAAGGTCTTCTTCAAAGGTCTAAATTTACATTTTACTTCTTTCCCTTAAAATTGTATTTTTAATATACTTTCTCCACAGAAAGTGGTGTATATATTGACACAACGTCTGACAAATGTAATATGGCCAAGTCTCTCACAATTACAAAGGGATTTATTCTTTAAATCAGTAATTCCACTTCTAGGAATTTAAGTTCAACTTTCAAATGTGAGATAACATTTGTAAGACTTTAGTTATTGCAGCATTATTTATAATGACAAAATATTAGAAGCAATTAATTCTACGGAGTCCTAAAAAAAAACAAACAAAAAAGAAATGGGTCCCAATGCCTGGATAAAATATCCGAAAACAAGAGAAATAGGAAGATTGTACAACAAAGTGTAGCATTCACTGGTACTGCCCTTTGTCTAGTGTAACTTACTTTTAAATTTAATGTGTTATCCTTTTATATTAGAGACTTTTACTAATCACTCGGGCATACTTCTCTGCATACAAAATACACATACAAATAGAAATACATATTTTTGATGTGATCAAAAAGCCGTAGGTGTCAAAAGCGTTTATTCTAGATTGTATCGTTGTAGTTTTTTCCGTTCACAGCTGATAAGGACAGCGCGGCACACCAGTTTGTACGCCTGAGTGTTACGTGTAAAGGTCACTCTGGAGATGACGGAGGCGGAGGCGCTGCCTCAGTTTTCGACTCACCCACGCGTCTGCGTGTCAATATTGCCTATCGCCAGCCTGAGACGCAGGTCAGCGTGTGCGTCCGTGTTTCTCCCTGACTCTGGAAACGCGACCTTGGGTTCACTTCACGGCTGTGCCCCCGAAAGCGGTACCCAGGTGTCACCTGTGTCCCCAGGTACCTGTGCTGGTGACAGGAATGACCTCCCTGCATCTGGATGGGGAGGGGCCCCGGGGTGGGGCCACCTCTAGCTGGGCACGTCAGCGCCCTGTGTGTGAGACTTGAAATTCCACGAACTACCTTGGCCTCTCTGAGCCTCACGGGGCCCTAGAGGCCTGACTGTGCAACCCCCGGCCTCAGCAGCTCTGCCCCCAGCCCCTCACGCACAGGAAAGGGCCCTGACGGCTATCCCCGGCGGCTGAGCTGCACATGCTCCCCTCCACCCCCTGTCCTCAACCTCCCTGCCAGCCCAGTCGTGTCCTGGGGCCCCACCCTCTCTTTATTGCAGCATCTGCCTCTCTCAGCCCCCAGTTCCCTCTGCTCCCTCCTGTGTGGCCCTGAGGACTGTGTTCTGTCCCCCCTCCACACCTCCCACCGCTGGGAGCATCGCTGACCATGGCTGCCGTCTGGTGTGCAGGCAGGTGGCCTCTCCTAACCCAGTAGGCGACCAGGAGCTCGTGAGAACGCCCTGGACGCCCCACCCCTCACCAAGGCTGCTCCCGGCCGCCAGTCGGATGCAGGGTCTGTGTTGCTCCTCGTCCCGCCTTGGTCTGAGCCTTGGGGGCTGGGGAAGGGTCCCCGAGCCGCTTTACAGACCCTGCGAGGACTCCCCCCGGGGGACGGAGCCTGACTCTGCTCTGGGCGCTGGGAGTCCATGTGCGCCTGCCCCCGTCCTTCTGTGAGAGGCCCCTGGTGCTCCCGTGAGGCTGAGCGTCCACGGGCCCCACCCGACCCCCTGGGGGCACTGCGGGCACCAGGTTTATCCGAGCAGGTGCTGAGAGACCTTGTCCGCAGAAAGAAACAGCAACGAGTTCTGCGCGGCGATAATGTGCACTACACGCGTGACGTGGGAAGCTGCAACAGCAGAGCCTGTGCAAGAAGAGATCATCTGAACAGCCTGATATCTATTAAATAAACTGAACTTATAATTAAAAACCTTCGAACAAGAAAAGAAAGGCCCTGGCAACACAATTAGAATTCTTAACGCGGGAATGTGAAATGGTACAGCCACTGTGGAAAAAAGCATGGTGCTACCTCAAAAAGGTAAACAGAATTACCATAGCAGTTCCACTTCCTGGTGCGCATGCTTAGTCGTTCAGTGCTGTCTGGCTCTTTTGCAACCCTATGGACCATAGCCCGCCAGGCTCCTCTGTCCATGGGATTTTCCAGGCAAGAGTACTGGAGTGGGCTCCCATTTCCTCTTCTGGGGAATCTTCCCGACCCAGGATCAAACGTGCATCTCTTGAGTCTCCTGCATTGGTAGGTGGGTCTTTTATCACAAGTGCCACTTGGGAAGCCTTCTTAGTATATAGACCCAAAAGACTGTAAAGCAAGAACTCAGACAGATACTTGTCCACCCTCATTCACAGCAGCAATATTCTCAACAGCTGAGAGACGGAAACAACTCAAGTGTCCATCAACAGCTGGATGAATAAGCAAAATCTATACAAGGGCATATCATCCAGCCTTAAAGAGAAAGAAGATTGAGACAGGCCCTGACACGGATGAACCTGGAAGACACGATGCTGAGTGAAACGGGCCAGACAGGAGAGGACAGACACTGCCTAATCCACTAAGACGAGGTCTCTAGAGGAGGGCGGCAGAGGACGAGGTGGTTGGATGGCATCACAGGTGCCACTTGGGCAAACTCAGGGAGATCGTGAGGGCCAGGGAGGCCTGGCATGCTGCAGCCCAGGGGGTCGCAATGAGTCAGACGTGACTTAGCGACTGGACAACAGCAGCAAGAGGAGTCACGTCAGCAGAGAAGTAAGTAGACAGTGGCTGCCTGCCGGGGGAGGCACTGGGAGCCGCTGTTTAACAGGGGCAGATTTTCAGGTTGGGAAGATGAGGCAGTTCTGGACCTGACGGTGGTAACGGTCACCCAGCAGTGTGGATGTATTCAGTGCCGTTGAACTGTACACCTAAATGGTTAAAATGCCAAATTTCACATTTTGTATATTTTGCTGTGTGCTGTGGTCCATGGAGTCACAAGAAGTTGGACATGGCTTAGTGACTAAACAACAACAATATTTTACTATAATAAAAAAATTCATTACAACTGACTTTCTAAACACAGGGGAAAAAACCTTATTTTGGTTCCAAAAAGCGTGTTCTATGTCTGATGAGCCCATTTAGGCAGAACCTGGCACAACCTGGTCCCGTGGCGGTGGTTTAGTCACCAAGTCGTGGCCAACTCCTGCGACCCCACGGACTACAGCCCACCAGGCTCCTCCGTCCCCGGGGTTCTCCAGGCAAGAACACTGGAGTGGGTTGCCATTCCCTTCTCCAGAGGATCTTCCCAACCCAGGGGTCAAACCAGGGTCTCCTGCATTGCAGGCAGATTCTTTACTGACTGAGCTACGAGGGAAGCCCAACCTGGTCCTGAAAGACTGATTTCTGGGGGGCCAGCAGCGCCGCCGCTGTGGAGAGAGGACCCCTCTGGACTCCTGAGCCGGGAGTTCTGCAAACACACGACGGGCGCGGATGCGCATCAGAGGAGCGGCTTATCCTGGAAATCCGCCCCAGCCGCGGATGAGTCGGCTGTGCCGCTGGGCCCCTTCGTCAGGGTCCACTCCCCCGCCGGAAGGGCCGGGCAGGACAGCCGCAGGTGGGAGGGTGGGGCGGCCGTGACCGGAAGCGGCCGTGACCCAGAGGCGGTGGGCCAACTGAAAGATTGGGCAGATGTGCTGACCTCTGCTCAGAGAACTACAGAAGTCTGCAAGAAAGATGGAACGCCTAAGAAACCCGTTGTCTGTTGAAGTCAATCGTTTGTGCTAAGAAAAGTGAACATCATGATTCTGGAAGCTTCTCTAACTTGTCCACACTCGTGGAGAGACCTGGCCCAGGCAGAACCCCAGCATCCACACTTGTGAAAACAGTAAAAGTCCAAAGAAAAGACAAAACCAGCCCCACTCGCTTACACACTGGACACTCAGCAGCCCATCGCCTCCTGACCTCAACTGCAAGCGGCACTGAAAAGACGTCGGCATCCTAACACGAAAGTCACCTCTGGGCCCGTGACTGGTGACGGGACTGAGGCTGAGCTTGTGACGCCCGCTTGGGCGAGGAAGGGCCGTTCTCCCACTGGTGTTAGATGCTCTCGGTCCACCCCAGTGCTGATGGCCTCAGGGCCGGGGGTTAGCACGGCAGCAACTTAAATGTAACGCGGGCTTAACATGAGTATGGATAAAGGACTGTATCCACAGCATCCCCCATCTCCCTAACGAGCAAGGTCCCGAGAGTTCCGTCAGAATTTTCTATTGCTGCATAAGAATTCTGAGAGCTCGTAAGCGTTACTGTGGCTGTTTAGTCACCAAGTAGAGTCTGACCCTTTGAGACCCTGTGGACTGTAGCCCACCAGGCTCCTCTGTCCGTGGAATTCTCCAGGCAAAATACTGGAGTGGGTTGCCATTCCTTCTGCAGGGGGTCTTCCCAGCCCCGGGATGGAAGCTGTGTCTGCTGCACTGACAGGTGGATTCTTTACCACTGAGCCACCCGGGAAGCCCCGTGCTCATAATTACACAGCTCCTGATCGTCATCACTCTTTTCCTCATATCCAGCTAAAGTTATACTGTTTGGAAAACCGTGGGAAAACTGTATATCGAGTAGCAAAAATGTCATACGATGAAAAATAGATTATGATATCAAACGTTGGTAAGGATGTGCAGCAAGAAAAATTGCAGCTGGTGGGAGCGTAAATTCATACCACCTCTCAGGAGACCTGTTCAGCAATTCTACTCCTAAATATATAGTTCTCAGAAATACTTACAAGTGTGCACCAAAACACAAGTATGAAATGTTCACAACCACATCACTCGTAACAGCCAGTGCTGGGAGCAGCCATGTTGCCGGCTTGCAGTAGGAGGGATAAATGAACGCGGTGTATTCAGGCTGCAGACGTTATCCTGTGATGATCTGTGAACCCACAACACGCTGCATATGTGCACTGCATGCACGCTACATATAAACTACATTTGTACTGCACACACAGCCCACATATGCCACATGTGTGTTTCACACATGCTCTACACACGTGTGTGGCGCGTGCATAGTACATGTGTGTCACACACCACACATATGTTGCCTTGTGTGTGCTGCATGGCAGTGCACACATGCTAACATATACCACATGTGTGTTGTGTGCGTGCTCCATATATACCACATGTGTGCTGCATGCATACTACCATGCAACACTGCTTCACTCAAAATATGGACAATCTCGTGGACATGATACTGAGAAGAATTCGGACACACAGTATAGTAGTTTTTTCCATGTTTAAGAACAGCAAGACCCCTGCAACGAAGCCAACCGAGGAAGCGCTTACTCTCCAGCAGCGATGACTGGCAGGGGTAGGAGGGAGCACCCTGGATCTTGTCCCGGTGTCCCCACAGTCGCAGCACCTGTGTAAACAATTCTTCTAGTGGTACATTTAGGATTTCTGAGCTTTTCTGTACATAAGCTGTTTCCATTTAGATGTTGACTTTAAAATGCGTCCATATCCTTTAAAGTGCATTTGTAGACATTAAGGAGAATTAGCTTTGAGACTTAAGACTACATAAGTAAAGTTAATGAGAATGATAAAAGTCCTATGAGATTCAAGAAGTTAAATATTTATGTTTTAATAAATGTGTTGAAATTTGACACGTTGGTATGCTTTTTGATTGATATCACTGAGCAGAATAGGAATAAAGCTGTGGATTAACACCCCCTATTGGCCATCAGTGGTAAGTGCAGGTAGAATCAATACAGGAGATCACCAATGGTTGTGAGCCCTGACACCACCTTTGCTCATAGGAGCTACAAATCAGCATTAAAGTTTAGTAGGAACGCGGGAAGAGGTTGGGGCTGTGAAAATGCTCTCTGATGAGTGGACAGAGCTGTAACAGCTGCATCTGTGATTCAGAACATCTGGGTCTCTCATTTAACCGTCTGGCGCTCACGGTCCAAACCCCTCGGTTCCCACACTGGACACGGCACGCAGTCACCGGAGAGGGACCTCGTCCTTCTCGAGTCTGCAGTCCGCTCCTGCATCAGCTGCTCAGTGCGACGACTCCGTGGTCTCATAAACGTGGAGTCACACAGATTTGTCTTTTTGTGACTGGCTTGTTGTTTTATGTTTATTTTTAACAAGAAAGGCTGGCCGGAACTTTTAACAAACTCTGCCTGTTCCTGTAGTGTTTGTTTCGTGACCCCTCCCCCGTCCTGTCTCTGTGATGTTTCTGTCTTCCTCTCTGCTTTAATCCGTTGCTCCCTAGTCCTTCCCGCCTGCTGCTCCAATGCAGTTCATTCCCCCTCTCCTGGTTTTCTGCCTTACTCCCATGTTCCACGGCCTCACTGGAAGGGACCTCTAAGGAGCCACGGGTAGGGATGACTCTCGGAGAACCCGGCCGGTCGTGTGTGGCCTGCCCGGCGGTCAGTGCCAGGTCTCTCTGTGGGGTTCACTCACCGGTGCCCCCCTGAGCCCCAGGGAGTAGTTATCTCTAGTGTTTCCACAAAACAGGACGGAGTGGGTGGACATGCCTTAAGCAAAGTGAAGTGTCCCCACCGGGACCACTGCATCTTTTATCCTCCAAGGAGACAAGATGACTGACCGGGCCCCGGGGACCCTCCCGGGCTTCTAAGGAAGCGAGGAGTTCCTGAGTCAACAGTTGGCAGGTGAGGAGGGGCAGCTTACAGGCGGCGGGGGAGGACTGGGCCCTGAGTCCTGAGAGAGGGCAGGGCTGCGCTGAGCCGGGAGGCTCTGGGGTCCCTACATGACCAGAGGGAGGGGAAAGGGGCCCCAGGGATGCATGTGATGGACTGAACTGCACCCCGAAAAGGCTTTCCAGGGGCTCAGTGGTAAAGAATCCACCTGCCAATGCAGGAGACGCAGGAGAGCCGGGTTCGATCCTTGGGTTGGGAAGATCCCCTGGAGGAGGGCATGGCAACCCACTGCCGCATTCTTCCCTGGAGAATCCCATGGACAGAGGAGCCTGGCGGGCTTCAGTCCTTGGGGTCACAGAGTCAAACACAGATGAGTGACTAACAGCAGTGGTGTCCCTAAAAGAACAGGATCGCATCCCGACCCCCAGAACCTCTGTAGGTGACACAAGCTCGTGTCCGAGCAGGGAGGGCCCTGCGCCAACGTGACTGGTCTGGAGGGTGAGGTTTCCCCACCTGGTAGGTGTCTTGAGGTCTGAATTGTGTTCCTAAGAGAGAGAGAAAGCTGCAGACTTTAGAAACATGTTTTAAACAGCAAAGGACAGAAGATACCCACAAAGAGCTCCAGATTCATCTTGCCAAGCTCCGCATTTTCTCAGCTCATATTTCTATTTCATAACCAATTATGGCCATAAATTGGCATTTTCTTGTGGATGAGAAGTATGATTTCCCATTTTGTAGAGTCAACACTTGGAAAAAGCAGCGCCGTGGTGACCGGGCCGTTCTCTCGCATCTAGTTACTGACAGTCTAAGGGGCCTTTCCTGAGCACCCACTATGCGTCAGGCTTGGTGCCGGAGCTGGGCGCACCTGGCGACCAGGCGGCTGCGGTCTGCGCCCTGGGTGCCCTGTGTCCCCGACACTGCGGCTCAGGCCCCATTTACAGGCCTCAGCGTCTCATTTCTCGTGTGAACTGGGTGCTTTAAAATCAATGACGTCATGTCACACTTCACGTGCTCTTGGCGAATGTCTGCGTCTCTGGTTTTAATTTACTGGGAACAAGAGCTGGCTCAGGCTCTCTCACTCTGATGCAGAGTCCAGAGCATCGTGGAGACTTTTCTCCCTCAACCTGAGTTCCATGTTTGATTTTTACTGAAGTTGTGTACATATTTATAGGAGATCGGCAAAGCGTGTCTGTGATAAAGAGATAAAATGTGATGGTTTCCATTTTATGGGACAAGAAACATTTAAAAAGAACAAAAACAGCTAACCTATATCTTTCAGTTTAAAGCTTCTGTTTGCTCTTTGCGAGGTGTTCAGGTGAAACAGAACTCAGTCGCAGCCCCGTGCCACCGCAGAGGAGTTCAAAGTGACATGAGTCGCTGTCAGGGAGGCTGTGTCCCAAAGTTGCGGGCGACATCCCCACCTCCGGACAGAGGGAGCGGGGCCGGAGAGCGGAACCCAGGGCGGGCACAGCCAGAACTCGCCCCCTCCACCCCACCCCCCGCCCCCAGGCGGCTGAGAAAGATCAGCAGAGGCGCCGGGCGGCCCAGCTGCTCAGGGGTGGTTTGGGGACGCGGTGAAGCGTGGATGAGAGGGGCAGGTGCGGAGGCGCTGGCAGCAGCTGGGACAGCTGCCGCTCTCGGAAGGAAGCCCGCCTGGCCCGGCCCCGCCGGCCCCGCGGACACCTCACTGAGCCCGGCGCCGGGTCAGGCCGGACGGGGCGGGACCGCAGCCGGGCCGACGTGCAAAACGGAACCACAGGTCGCAGGCACAGCCCGGGGTGGTGGGTCCTGTGCTCTCAGCTGCTTCAAACACAGCCTCGTTCTGTCGATTCGTTTCTGCCCCGTGATTGAAATTTTAAAAAAAAAAAAGCTTTTATTTTGTATTGTTTTACAATTAACAATGTTGTGACAGTCTCGGGTGAACAGCGAAGGGCCCCACGATTTTTTGAGCCCTGGTGACGCACTCAGCCCCGTGGTAGGTGCACCCCGGCCGTTTGCCAGTGGCTGAGCGTGTCTCTTCAACGTGTGTGCGTGTTACTCGCTCAGTCGTGTCCAACTCTGTGACCCCACGGACTATAGCTCGCCAGCCTCCTCTGTCCATGGGATTCTCCAGGCAGGATTCCCGGAGGGTGTCTGCCAGATTCTTTCTCTTCTCTGTAATCAGTATTTTGTGGGGATGGACCGATAGTTTGAGAGGCGGTCAAGAGCCCACAGCTCAGCAGGCTGAGCCCCTGGCCTGGTTACCGTGATGGTTGTAAGTGATGGTCTTCTCACTCCGTTATTTCTGCTCCTCTGAGAGTTTCCAGTCTCCCCGGAGATGTGTTTATTCATTTGTATACATCATTCAAACCAATCTTTTTAAATGTTAAAACGTATTGAACAAGTTTGAAAATGGAATGAATCATTAATCAGTTATTTTAAAATGTCTAGTTGTTTGACTAGACAGTCAAATCTACCAGTTTCCCTTCAAAATTTCGTCTGAGAGAACCTGGTCTAAGCGTTGTTGATTTCGTATATCTCTGTCCCCTCACCATCTAATTTGTCACCCACACTTTAAGATATTTTGCTCAAGATACTGGCCATCCAGGCTTCCCAGGTGGGCTCAGTGGTAAGGAACCCACTGCCCATGCAGGAGACGCAGGAGATGCGGCTTCGATCCCTGGGTGGGGCAGATCCCCTGGAGGAGGAAATGGCAACCCACTCCAGTACTCTTGCCTGGAGAATCCGGTGGACAGAGGAGCCTGGCGGGCTACAGTCCATGGGGTCACAGAGAGTCGGACATAACTGAGCACATCACAGCACTGGCGATAAAGACATAAAAATACGAGCCAGATAATGTCACACAGAGTCACTTGTGAAAACTTTAAACCACAGTTAAGGAGGTTGGAAGGTCTTAACGTAACCCTTTTGGGAAATAAGATATTTAAAGCTGTGGAATTTACTGAGTGTGGTTTCTTTTTCCACTGGATGACGTAGTTAGTCTCTAAAAATAGAAAACCCATTAGACTAGCATCTAACAAGCAGCAAGCGTGTGCAGAGTCTTTCCGTGAGACGGTGTATCACGCACATGCTGTCATGAAAGCCGTCACGAATCACCCAGATTTGGCTTTTGTTCAGCCCCCGTTACCCCTGTTCGACTCAGAATTAACACTCCCCACGACGGGTCACTCTTGACCAGAAGTTCAGCCGCTTTCGTAAACGCATTTTCCTCGGGAAGCTTTTCTGACTGTGGGCGAGGGCAAGATGCACACTTCCAAACGCACTTGGCTGGGTGGGCTTGGCTGGGTGGCGTATTTCAGCCAAAAGTTGCTTCAGGGCACAAAGTGAAGCCGATTTTTGCCAGAAGATGGAGTCACTTCACCAGCCAATGTGATCTAAACACACCTGAGTCCCAGCCGAGGCCAGCAATCTAGACTCCAGGTAGCTGGTTGTTTTACATACGCTTGTCCTTCTCGGAAGAGCTCAAGGTTCAGATGCGAATGTCAGTCATCAGCTGTGATCACACCTGCCAAGAAGCTGCGGTTTTCCCTGCAAGGTGTCTCCGAGGAATTCTGAAAGCAAACAGGCGTGGAGACCCGTCAGGCCCACGGCTGCCCTGTCCAGCTACAGCACTTGCCCTCAATGGCAGAAAATGAGCCGGACTGCCTCAGGCGGCAGAGAGTCCTGGACAGTCAACAGGGGTGGAGCCAGGCGCACGGCTGCCTTGCTGGGTGGTCAAGGCAGAGCACGGGTGTGCTGTGGAGGTGGGCACCTGCCCACGGAGCTTCACCTGCGCAGTAGGAGGGTGGGGTCTACAGCAGCTGCCCCGGACCGGTGAGCTTACAGAGTGCTCAGAGGTCGCTTTGGCAAGATGCCCACGTATACCAAAGCTGGCCCCTTCCAGGCAAAAGGGGTTCATGCCCAGTTGCTTCAGTTGTGTCCGACTCTTTGCAACCTGGTGGACTGTAGCCCGCCAGGCTCCTCTGTCCGTGGGGTTTCCCAGACAAGACTACTGGAGTGGGTTGCCATGCCCTTCTCCAGGGATCTTCCCGACCCAGGGATCAAACCCGCATCTCCTGCGTTGGCAGGCGGGTTCTCTACCACCGAGCCACCAGGGAGGCCCGAAAGGGGATTCAGGGGTAGAGAAACCGCAGGAAGGCTTCCCAACAATCAGACGAGGCTGCACCAGGCGGGCTAGGCCTCTGCTGTGGTGATTAGTGACTAACGACGCCGCCACACGCCCCACGGCCCAGGGCAGCCCCTCCACGGAGAACGTCCTGGCAGAACACAGTCAAAAGACCCTGTCTTCAAAAGTTCAGAGGCTGAGAGATAATTTACACCAGAACTTGAAGCAAACAGCTCATCTGCAAAACTCAAGCAAAGAAAATCCTCCTCGTTCAAAACGATCCCAAAGGACAAAGCTCCAAATCACCCAGTAATTGTACATCTTCCGGAGAGCTTGAGGGGTGATGGGGGTGTTTCCTAGCTGTTGGGTTGAGGACAGGAGTCAGACTCGTCTACCGACGCTGTGAAACGGCTTGGGAAGAATGTGTGCTGATTAGTGTGGGGACGAAAGAATGTTCTTGAACGTTCTCACGCTTAACTCAGTCACATGGGCTGGCCTCTCACTTCCTACTGGCTCAGGACAGGGGCCAGAGCTGACCGGGACCAGGAAACGCTTCCAGGCAGACGGTGCTCTGCCCGAGTTTTTCTTCTTCCTGTTCCCACCAAGATGAGTCACCTCCAAGATGCCAGCATGATGGCTTTGGAGCCAGATTCTTACCGTGGAAAAAACCTTAAATCAACTCTAAGGGTGGATTAGTAAACTTCCAAGTATGTTGGAATCGGGAATCACAGCTTTAATACAGATTGTGACTCAGTATTATGACTCACCCCTGATGGGGAAAGCATTCTTGTGGAACAGATTGTTGGAAGCAGTTCTGAGGCTGGGTGGGCCCTGAGGATCCGTGAATGAGGACCTCACACAGAATGGGGCGGGGGGGCGACTCGGGGGAGGGGTGCCCCTCTTCCCTGTCCCTGAGGAGGGGCACCTCAGGCTGCAGTGACCAGCCCAGGGCTCTCTGCAGAGCCACCCTGCGTGCAGGACTCACCGCAAGACAAGGTTCCCAAGAGGGGTAGCAGGGAGCTCTAGACCCAACAGCCCACTGAGGGTCACACGACAGGCGGGCGCCCCCGTGGCTGGAGGGGTTGGGCCTGACGCCCAAGGCTGTGGGCCCTGAGGTTTTACGCAGAGAACAGCCGCCCGCTGACCGTTCCTTATTTCTGCCTTGGCTCCTTTACTAGTTACCCAAGGCTGCCATGATGAGGTGGCAGCATGGCTTCACCAACTCGGTGGAACTTGAGCAAACTCTGGGAGGCGGTGAAGGACAGGGAGGCCTGGCTGCTGCAGGCCATGGAGCTGCAAAGAGTTGGACATTCGTGAGTGACTGAGCAACAGCAGTAAAGGCCGCCACGGCGAAGAGCCAGACACGGGTGACCACACAGGGCAGGGGTGCGTCCCCCGACAGGTCTGGAGCTCAGAAGTCCCAGATCACAGTGTGCTGCGCGCCCCTGCGGTCTCGGCAGGGGGTTCCTCTCGCTCCCCTAGCTCCCGGGCCCAGGCTTCCGAGGACTGAGGCCGCGTCACCCCTGCTCTGCTGCCCGCTTCACTCGGCCGCCCACCCTCTGCGACTACATGTCCTCCTCCTCTTACAGGGACACCAGCCGCCGGACTGAGGGCCCACCCCAGTCCAGGACCATCTCCTCTCCAGAGCCTCAGCGCAGACCCCATTTCGGACATTCTGAGGTTTGGGGTGGACGGGAAGCCGGGCGACCCTGCTCAACGCATGGCGGTTCTGCAATCGGAGTTCTGCCTCCTTGCGGCGAATGGGGAAACGGCTTCCTCTCCCTCCCTGATCGTCCCTCCCCAGAGAGGACAGGCTCACGGGCGCCTCCCTCCCCGGGACCCAGCTGCGGCAGTCTGGCCGGCCTGTGACTCAGCCCACCGTCTTGGTGCAGGCTGGGCGCTCAGGTCCAAGCTCTGGTCTCAAGTCCAGCTTGATCAATAATACAATCTGTCCAGTTCCTGAGCACCCGTCTCAGACAGGGCCTGGGGGGAGGATGTGACCTCTGCACCAGCGTCCCCAACATCAGTGGCCTTCGTAGGAGGGAGCGGGGCAAGCTCCAGGGACTCACAGCCGGCCCAGCGGGCGGGACGCTGTGGCCCCAGGGAGAGAATTCCAGAAGCCAGGCAGGCCTGACGTACCCTTGGATGCCATCCCCCGGGGAGCAGAGCCCTGAGGGTGTGACCAGGCTCGAGGGCCTGAGTCACCATCCTAATGGGAGGCCCGGGGGGGCCCCCAGAGCGGGGAGGACCAGCGATGGGCGGGGGCTGGGGGCAAGCTGGAAGCCTCTCCAGTCTCCGCTGTCCTAAGAGTTCTCATTCAAGTCCCGTCGGGGGTGTGCGGGAAGGGCCAGGTTGATCGGGGTTGGGGGACTGGCTGGGGAGCCACTTTGGGTATATGGGGGGTGAGGGGCAGCCACTCTTGACCTCCTACACTCGCCAGGCTGGGCCTGCGGGGCGGGGCCAGTCCCGAGCAGGGCCCGCTGGGTGCTCGTCCCCCGGAGCGAGACAGGGGCTCACCCCAGGCGCTAGTGAGGAGCCTGCGGCCCCGGCCACCGTGGCCACTGGGCCCTGGGCAGGCGGTACCCGTCACCGTCTGACCCTGCGGGGCATCTGAGCACAAGGCTCTGCAGGGAAGCCAGAGTTTAAAATAGAACAGCATGTGACGGGATGTTCCTGCTGGGAGAATACTCAGGTTTCGAGGTCACTGGTTCAGATCAGGGGACAGCTGGGCCTGTGGGGCCTGGGTGAGCCGTGAGCAAGCTGGGATTTCTGCCGCTTCCTGTGGGCCAGCTGTGTCCCTCCGGCTGCCCGCTCACCCAGGAAGGCTGGGCCTCCGGGAACAAGCTCTCTGCCCTTTCCAACGGGGCGACGCCTGGTTCTATCCAGGCCGAGGAGCACGGCAGGGGGTCTGTCGTTCAGCAAACGGACTCTTGCCAGAGAAACAACTGTTAAAAGCAGGGCAAGGGCTGGGGGAGAGGCTGGGGGAGAGGCGGTGATGTCACGCAGCCCCCACTAAGGAGTCACCTGCATGCCGGGCACAGGATGCGCGTCTCGGGAGCAGGCCCCGAGAGCTAGGTCCTCATTCTGGGGTTAGAGCTTTGATGCAGAGAACTTTAAAAAGTGATCATCAAGAAAGGACTAGACGTTTAAACTTAAACACTCTGAAAATCAAACCCAGGCTTCCCTGGTGGCTCAGCGGTAAATAACCCACCTGCCAATGCAGGAGACAGGGCTCGAGCCTTGGTTGGCAGAGAGCCCATGTGCTGCGGAGAAGCTAAGCCTGTGGGCCACAACTACTGAGCCGACAGGCCCTGAAGCAAGAGGAGCCGCCGCAACCAGAGCCTAGCCCCCATTCGCTGCAACTGCAGAGAAGCCTGCAGAGCAGCAAAGACCCCGTGCAGCCAGCGAGGAAATAAAGAAAATTCTTTAAAACAATCGAACGTACTGTCAAAGGTGATTGATTTACATTCATTTGGTCTAATCGGTGATTCTAATTCTGGAGTTCTGACTTGTGTTCATCTCCAGAAGCCAAAATCAGTCGCTTTACGAAGAGCACGACTTTGTCTTGGGGCCACAGTTGTCCTCTGTCTACAGGGGAAGGCGAGGGGTAAGATGCAAAGAATGTCAAAGCAGCATCTGCAAGAAGGCCTCGATTCTTACAGCAGCAGCATCTGAGGGCGCTCTAGAAAGCCTTTGGAGGCGGGGTGGCGCTCTGAAGGGGGTCCGGGCAGGGGGATGGGTCGGCTCATTTTTCTACCCCTCACAGAAAGGGAGAAGCAGAGACTAATGATGATGATACCTAGTCAGGTCTGTGCTGGGCGCCACTGGCCCATAAACGTCCTCTCGGTGGCCTGGACTCTGTCCAGAGGGCACGGTGCCCACAGAAATCTCAGTCACCCCTGTGCCCTGGGAGTCAGGCAAGGAGGGAGCCCCGGAGTCAGAGCGGCCATCCCAGCAGCTAGAGGCAGCTGGGCTGAGATGCCAGTGGCAGGAACCCAGGCGGCGCCGAGCCTGCATCAAGACGGCGGTCTCAACACCCCTGGAGCACGGGAGGACTCTAGCCCCAATTTCATCTAGAAAAACACAGCCTCACTGAGCTGGCCTCCAGAGCACAGATGGGAAAGCAACTTCTTCTAGATCAGGAAGGTGGGAGCCGGCAGAGCGGGTCCAAAGCACTTTGTCAAAGAAAATGAACAACCTTGATGAGAAGCAGGCAGAGCCAGTGGAGGGACGGACCGTGTACACTGAGCTGGTGCAAGGGCAAGAGTGGGGATCAGCAGTGTCGACACGGATCTGAAAAGCCCGCACCCCCGCCTGCCCCAGCCTGAGCCAGCTGTATCAGAGAGCCCATTCTCTCACACGTGGTTACATCAGATCAGATCGTTGCTCAGTCCTGTCCGACTCTTTGCGACCCCATGAATCGCAGCACGCCAGGCCTCCCTGTCCATCACCAACTCCCGGAGTCCACCCAGACTCACGTCCATCGAGTCGGTGATGCCATCCAGCCATCTCATCCTCTGTCGTCCCCTTCTCCTTCTGCCCCCAATCCCTCCCAGCATCAGAGTCTTTTCCAATGAGTCAACTCTTCCCATGAGGTGGCCAAAGTACTGGAGTTTCAGCTTTAGCGTCATTCCTTCCAAAGAAATCCCAGGGCTGATCTCCTTCACAATGGACTGGTTGGATCTCCTTGCAGTCCAAGGGATTCTCAAGAGTCTTCTCCAACACCACAGTTCAAAAGCATCAATTCTTCGGCGCTCAGCCTTCTTCACAGTCCAACTCTCACATCCATACACGACCACAGGAAAAACCATAGCCTTGACTAGACGGACCTTTGTTGGCAAAGTAATGTCTCTGCTTTTGAATATGCTATCTAGGTTGGTCATAACTTTCCTTCCAAGGAGTAAGCGTCTTTTAATTTCATGGCTGCAGTCACCATCTGCAGTGATTTTGGAGCCCAGAAAAATAAAGTCTGACACTGTTTCCACTGTTTCCCCATCTATTTCCCATGAAGTGATGGGACTGGATGCCATGATCTTCGTTTTCTGAATGTTGAGCTTTAAGCCAACCTTTTCACTCTCCACTTTCACCTTCATCAAGAGGCTTTTGAGTTCCTCTTCACTTTCTGCCATAAGGGTGGTGTCATCTGCATATCTGAGGTTATTGATATTTTTCCCGGCAACCTTGATTCCAGCTTGTGTTTCTTCCAGTTAAGCGTTTCTCATGATGTACTCTGCATATAAGTTAAATAAACAGGGTGACAATATACAGCCTTGATGAACTCCTTTTCCTATTTGGAACCAGTCTGTTGTTCCACGTCCAGTTCTAACTGTTGCTTCCTGACCTGCATACAGGTTTCTCAGGAGGCAGATCGGGTGGTCTGGTATTCCCATCTCTTTCAGAATTTTCCACAGTTTATTGTGATCCACACAGTCAAAGGCTTTGGCATAGTCCATAAAGCAGAAATAGATGGTTTTCTGGAACTCTCTTGCTTTTTCCATGATCCAGCGGATGTTGGAAATTTGATCTCTGGTTCCTCTGCCTTTTCTAAAACCAGCTTGATCATCAGGAAGTTCACGGTTCACATATTGCTGAAGCCTGGCTTGGAGAATTTTGAGCATTACTTTACTGGTTACATACTGGCGCAGTATTTGTTTCAGAAGGTGGTATTTTCTTTATTCTTGCCACCAAAGCTGGATTCTAAAGGGCAGGAGCCTGGATGCTTTAAGCTGAGGTTGACCCTCCCTGGAGCCCTTGACAACCTCAGAGAGACCACCCAGGCTGGGAGCAAAGGGAGCCAAGCCCTGCAAAGTTCTAACTGCAGAGGCACAAAATGATTCTATTTACCACCCCACAGCTTTTTTACACATTTTATGAATCCAAAAAAGTCACTGAACTGTGATGGCTTCTCTTGTTTTATCTCGTTTTTGTATCAGTGGTGTTGCTATTTAGTCACTAAGTCGTGTCTGGCCTTTTGTGACCCCGTGGACTGCAACATGCCGGGCTCCTCTGTCCATGGGATCTCCCAGGCAAGGATACTGGAGCAAGTAGCCATTTCCTTCTGCAGGGGATCTTCCCAACTTGGGGACTGAACTAGCATCCTTCTGTATTGCAGATTTTTCACTGCTGAGCCACCAAGGAAGCCTGCCTATAGTCAGCGAACTAGTAAGTGTACACCGAAATGCCTCACTGTCATAACTCACTTCACAAGGATGGTCCGTGCTTCCTGCTCCCTGGGAAGCACAGATGTCTGGAATCTTTGTCAAGCACTCTTTTGCATACGGTTCAGTAGCAGGTTGTAATTTCCAAGAATAGCCACAGTATCTCTCATCCCAAGGTTTTTGTTTTTTTTTTTCAAACAGTGTGACCTCAACGCTCTTCTCTCGAGTCAGCCGTTTCCTGCACTTGACTCTGGGCCGACTCTGTGAGGTGCTGACCAGCAGAGTGTGGCTGGATTGATGTGAGGTGACCTCCGAGGCTAGGTGATGCTGTAAAAACGTCCTGCATTTTGACTGGGCTCTTCTGAGGCACCTGCTCTGGGAACCCAGCCACCACGCCCCGAGGAAGCCCAGACCGGCCTGCTGTGTCTGAAATCGTTACTGAAGTTCTTTTGCATCCAGCCTGTGTCTCACCCTGACTTGAGCCATGAACATCTCTATCCACGGATGTGGTTGGAGTAACTACTTCTCCAGTCACAAGAGGGTTATTTCCTATTTCTCCCAGAGTTATTTAGTCGTTTCAGACCATCTTTAGCTACATTTCTGCAAGTTCAAGTCAATGGGAGACCCAGAAAAGGAAAAGAATTTGGCCTGGTCTGATTGCTATTGTTTGACAACAGGAGAAAGAATTGGTAATTTTTAGAATTATCTTTCTAATCAAAATTTAACTATATGAGCAATTCAAGTGCATTTTGAACAGTGCCAAAAAGCTAAAATGTAATAATAAACGACAGCCGTGTCCCTCCCCTACTCCCCCACCCTGCTAGTCTCATCAACTTGCTGTGCTTTTTTCAGATCTTTTATACATTTGCAAGCATACGTGCTCGGAGAAAATGCAAAGTAGATTCAAATATGGAGTGTCATTTTGTGTGGGTTTTTTTAGCCCATAAACTTAATGATACGTTAAAAACAGCTCTGCAACGTCCGTTTGTATTTATTTTTTAACTGCACACTTGGATCCCTACACCTATGAGATCATCACTGCCTTAAGTAGCGCTTTCTCCTGTTCAAAGGGTTAGCGTTTCAATGTCTTCATATTTGATGTGATGGAGTTTGTGCTTCCGTTTCTTATTCTCCTGTCAACTTTGGGCCCATTTCTGGGTGATTAAAAGGAAACACCTCACTTCATTACATTCCCCCCACAGAGACATCTTTTGTATATACAAAATTACTCTGTATATCTTGGGTGTTTTACGGTGACATCACTCATCTGGTATAGCTTTTGCTATTATGTGAAGACTATTTTTATCACATCTTATAGTTGAATGGTACTAAGATATAGAAAAGCTATTTACCTGATTTTATTACAATTATAAACTTGAAGTTTAAGGGTTAATTGCAAATGGGGTTGAAGATTAGATAGTGGTAATTTTAAGGAATGTGTTACTGCACAACATTTAACACATCAATGCTACTTTCCTGATTCTGATAGAATTTTAGAGTCATGTAGGCATTGTTTGTAAAAAAAAAACAAACCATAATGAAGCACTTCAGAGTGGCGGAGTATCACAACCGCAACTCACTCTCAAATGCTTCAGGAAAAACGCTGTATTGTACTACTACTGCACTCTTTATGTAAGTTTAAGATTATTTTGTTGTTAATTAAAAAAAAATAAATGGAGTTGCCTGCTGCTAAAGGACACTACTGAGCAACTGACCTGAAGTGAACTGAAGTGAAGGGAGTGAAAGCTTAAACAGGGGTTAGGAATGCACATGTTTAGCCAAGAGGCTGTGAATGCGGCTGCAAAGTTGGCTGGTGAGGGGCGGTGTGCTGAGTGAACACCCTCCGTACCTGTGGCTGGTGAGGGGCGGTGTGCTGAGTGAACACCCTCCGTGCAGCCTGGACTTCCCAGGAGGCTCAGCGGTAAAGACTCCGCCTGCCAAGGCAGGATGCCTGGGTTCGATGCCTGGGTTGGGAAGGTCCCCTGGAGAAGGGAATGGCAACCCACTCCAGGATTCTGGCCTGGAGACTCCCATGGACCGAGGAGCCTGGGGGGCTACAGTCTGTGGGGTCGCAGAGTCGGACACAACGGAGCAACTACACAGCAACACAGGACAACTGCACTGTCTCCACAAGCCTGCCCGCCTCAGGCAGCCGCACGCTCCTCCCCGCGGAGTCATGGCCTCTCATCTCCTCCTTTCATGGCGGCTTTTTCCATTTGACTTTCTGGAAGTTTTAATCCCACGCTCAGCCACTGCCAAGTGACATGATCGTGTCTCGATCTCAGCTGGACTTATTTAAAAAAACTGTTTACAAATGCTCTTCCGGGGCAGGGGCTGGACGAGTCGCTTTTGGGGCCCTTCCAGTTCTGTGATCTTGGGCCTGACGGCAGGCAAGGAGCAGAGGGTGCCCGGGGACGCGGGCTCCGGGCCAGGGCGCCCGCACCTCCACCAGCTCGGCCTTCCGGGCAGTGGGTCTGAAGGAAGCTTTTAAATAGCAGCAGCTGTTGCTTCTCAGGTACGTTTCTGGGAACACAGCTGCTGAGTTCAAGTCACGCTTTGGGCTTCTCTGCAAGAAGGCTCTATGGAGAGATATCAAACGTCCATGTCCTCAAGGAGTTCAGTTACATGTTCAGAATTTTCTGTCACTCACACACACTGAGAGACTGAACAGACAGAAGAGCAACGGCCAGAACATACATTAAAAACAGAACCTCAGCCCATAGACTGCAGCAGCGCCCAGGACACGACGCCTCAGCCACACACGGGCTCCTGGGAGCCTGCCAACTTCCGTGCCTGCTCGAAGCTTAGGACCCACCGAGGCTCCTCTTGGCCGGCGTCTTTCCACTTCAGATTAGCTGCCCGAGCTCTAGGGCACTCTCCAGGTGACCCGGGGAGACCGGCTGTCCCACAGGCCCCGAGAGCCTGCTCCAGGCCCCTGAGGGGGATGGTGAAGGAGCAGCTGTGAGGTCCACCCGGCTCCCTAAGGCCCCACAGGCCCAGGAGAGCTGAGCAGACTGAGGCAGTTGCAGGAGTCGCCCGGGAGGTCACCCCGAGCCCAGGCCTGACACCTCACTGACATCCCTCTCCGGCTCTGCAAGGCGGCGCTTGTCACCACTTTACAGACAGGAGAACCGAGGCCGAGGGGAGCTCACAGCCCCGTCAGTGGAGGGAGAGGCAGGGTAAGCAGCCCAGACATGCTGCGCCCTCGTGGGCCTCCCTCACCTCGCCTGCGTAGCCTCTGCATCCAGCCTGTGCGGTGCCCCCACCCCCAGGGCTCAGCCAGGAATCGGGACCCCGCTCAGAAGGGGCAGGTATACGTGCTGGACACCAGAGGCCCACACCCCAGAGCCCTCTGCGCACGTGGCCAGGAAGCCAAACGGGAGAACGAGGCGGGATGCAGAATGCATGGCCGGCACACTAACCGTCCTCCTGCGCTCACGGATGAGCTGGCTGGACGGACATCACCTCCTCCTTCCTCCCAACGATCCTGCCGAGACTCCAGCCTTGAGAGCCCACCCTGGCCGCCCACAGCCAAGCAGCAGCCCCGGGCTGGCACCACCCGCCCCCGAAGACGCCTGGCAGCCACAGCGGGTTCACTTCGGTTCAGTCGCTCAGTCGTGTCCGATTCTCTGTGACCCCACGGACTGCAGCACACCAGGCCTCCCTGTCCATCACCAACTCCTGGAGTTTACTCAAACTCATGTCCATTGAGTCAGTGATGCCATCCAACCCTCTCATCCTCTGTTGTCCCCTTCTCCTCCTGCCTTCAGTCTCTCCCAGCATCAGGGTCTTTTCAAATGAGTCAGTTCTCATCAGGTAGCCAAAGTATTGGAGTCTCAGCTTCAGCATCAGTCCTTCCAATGAATATTCAGGACTGATTTCCTTTAGGATGGACTGGTTAGATCTCCTTGCAGTCCAAGGGACTCTCAAGAGTCTTCTCCAACACCACAGTTCAAAAGCATCAATTCTTCTGTGCGCAGCTTTCTTTATAATCCAACTCTCACATCCACACATGACTACTGGAAAAACCATAGCTGAGACTAGATGGACCTTTGTTGGCAAAGTAATGTCTCTGCTTTTTAATATGCTGTCTAGGTTGGTCATAGCTTTTCTTCCAAGGAGCAAGCGTCTTTTAATTTCATGGCTGCGGTCACCATCTGCAGTGATTTTAGAGCCCCCCAAAATAAAATCTCTTACTGTTTCCATTGTTTCCCCATCTATTTGCCATGTAGTGATGGGACCGGATGCCATGATCTTAGTTTTCTGAATGTTGAGTTTTCAGCCAACTTTTTCACTCTCTTCTTTCACTTTCATCACAGCAGGCTAGGCTAGTATTAAACTGCAATATTGTTTTTCTCCCAAATGTTACTAGATGTTTGGAATTACTAATAGGTGTGGAACAGATTACATAGAAAACATAAAGAAGCTGGAATTCTAAATTTAATTTTTAAAAAATTGGGGTGTAAAAAAAAACATATCTTTTAATATTTATTCATTGTTTCTCCTTCAAAGCACAGGTTGGAAAAAAAAAAAAAGCTATAGTAATAGCTTTATGAGGTTTTTAAAGCCTAAGAGTAGAGTTTTAAAGAAGCAATTTTAATTTAAATGTTATATAATCATCTACTTAATGATGCTTTTTAAAATTTCCATCCTTTTTCTTATTCCCAGTTAATGGCATAAAAGTTAAATTTAGTCATGAATTTTTCTATTTAAAAAACTCAATTCATTACAGGTAGGAAAGAAAGATGATTTTCCTTCTCGTGAATCTACTTAAAAGAATGGCTTGTCATCCTAGCTAATTACCCGAGTTCATTCCTTCAGTCCTTCCCGACTTCCTTAAACCAAAACTACAGCGGGCATTGGGCTTCCCAAGTGGTGTTACTGGTGAAAGATCGGACGGTCAATGCAGGAGCACGGGAGACACAGGTTCGATCCCCAGGTCCGGAAGCTTCCCTGAAACAGGAAATGGCAACCCGCTCCAGTATCCTTGCCTGGAAAATCCCACGGATAGAGGAGCCTGGCGAGCCGCAGTCCGTGGGGTCGCAAAGAGTCGGACGCAACCGAGCGTTCTGCTGCCCTGACGTTTTTTGTTTGTTTTCTAGATTTTTTTTTTTTTTATTGTGGATCATTTTAAAAGTCTTTATTGAATTTGTTGCCATATCGGTTCTGTTTTATGTTTTGATTTTTGGGCCACAAGGCATGTGGGATCAGGAAGTCCCAGCAAATAGTTTAAAAGAAGTTTCAGTTAGAAAGACATTTAGAGCAAAACAATCATTACATGGATCAAAGATGCTCAGAAAACAGAGTCTTAAATCTTCACTTTAAAGTACCTGTGGACTAAAGCTTACACTCGCAGTCCATCCACCCAGGCCTTTCTTGAACAATTTTGTTAGCTGTAACTTAATCAGAAATGTAGGAACCACTTTGTGGACTTCAGCAGACTCACCTGTGCAAAGCCAGGCCAGCCACCTTCAGCACACCAACCTCTCTAAGCGGAGACCGCCTCTACGACCTTAGAGGTCCCCGGACGTCGCTCCAAATGGATTGAGTGGTCCGCTTGTTTTTGTTATTTTTAAAGTTCATTGAAACATGACTCGAAAAAATAGCCTTTCATTTTCTTGGCCTCGTGGTCAATTCTCCATGATGTGTTTTTTAAAAAAAGCAAGTTAACATAACATGACTGGCTGCTACAGAGGTCAGTATTAAGATTCTCCCACATCTGAAATTACTACTGGACTCTAGTAAAGCGGCAGAGGTTCATAAATGGCACCACACTTGGCCACAGGGCACAAGCCTGCAGGGCCGTATTCACATGCGATGAAACTGCCATCCTTACCACGGTCCTCCCAGAGAACGACCGTGACAGGAAAAGCTTCCCGACTTATCAGAGCTAGCGTTGCTGCGAAACCATGGCGTTCCGTGACAGCCGCTCTCGGCAGACGGCTCGCAGGGCGAGCAGAAGAGTCTGGGAAGGCCCGCCCGCCCTGTCCCTTCCCCAGGGGCCGTGCAGGACCACCCTGTCCCCTCGGGTGCCGTAAATCCCAAGGAAAGACAGCGCGTAAAGCCCCATCGCCGAGACACCGAGGAGACAGAAGCGTCTCGCGTGTGAAAGAGGAGAGGGAAGCTCGGCCTTTTCTGTCTTTCCCCTTCGCCTAAAATGATCTATGTTCCAGAGACACAGAGAACTTAGCCCGAGAAGTTTGAGGTGAAGGTGAGGAGCCCTCATCTAAAAAGTTACCCAGGCTGCGTAAACCACTTCATAGATCACGGTTCTATGATCTGCCACTGAACGGGTAAATTCATCGCAGGTATAGCTTTATCTGCTCTCCATTTAAGCAGAAGAGCTCGTTTCTATGGACAGCACACTCATTTACCCTGATAACTGGAATGCAGCCAGATTTTTATCAGTGTGAAAAACAACAGAAATTTAATTTTTAATATTAAAAAACTTGGCCATTCAGTCATCTTGACAAGTTATAAAGTGTCACTTCTGAGGGCAAAGCAGCACTCGCTCACCCTGCTGGCAAACACCGAGACGCAAAGACTGAGAGGCGTGAGCACTCACTGTTACACAGAATTCATCTTGCAAGAATTACAGTCATGGAGCAAAAGCATCAAGGTCAGAATATGACTGCAACATGCTTTTATTTTATTGATGCGTTTGCCACTCAAGTTTCTTTCATTGTCACCATTATGTCAAACTCACAAAGGAGTGAGGGGAAATTAAAGCATAATTGGACCATGATTTCTCATCAAGTGCTGGACAGACGCCAAGGCCTCCCCGCTAGAACAGACCTGAAGAAGGTGATTGTTCTTTAAGACCAGATCCATTCATTCAGGATCTGGTCATTCATTCACAAAGGACTCCAACCTCAACTGGCCAGCAGGCAGGCAACCGCCAAGCGGCCCGTCTTGGGCCACACGGAGAAAAGTGTGGCCGCTCCGGACCAGGGTGGGCAGGGGAGCTGCCCAGGCAGGCCGGCAGAGGACAGCTCTCAGGGCTGGATGTGGAGGCACCTAAGTGTAAGACAGGGACAGGGTCACTTTTAAGGCCAGTTCAGTTTAGTTCATTTGCTCAGTCGTGTCCAACTCTTTGTGACCCCATGAATCGCAGCACACCAGGCCTCCCTGTCCATCACCAACTCCCGGAGTTCACTGAGACTCACGTCCATTGAGTCAGTGATGCCATCCAGCCATCTCATCCTCTGTCGTCCCCTTCTCCTCCTGCCTCCAATCCCTCCCAGCATCAGAGTCTTTTCCAATGAGTCAACTCTTCGCATGAGGTGGCCAAAGTTCTGGAGTTTCAGCTTTAGCATCATTCCCTCCAAAGAAATCCCAGGGCTGATCTCCTTCACAATGGACTGGTTGGATCTCCTTGCAGTCCAAGGGACTCTCAAGAGTCTTCTTCAACACCACAGTTCAAAAGCATCAATTCTTCTTTCGGAAGAAAGCTCAGCCTTCTTCCCAGTCCAACTCTCACATCCATACATGACCACAGGAAAAACCATAGCCTTGACTAGACAGACCTTTGTTGGCAAAGTAACATCTCTGCTTTTGAATATGCGATCTAGGTTGGTCATAACTTTCCTTCCAAGGAGTAAGCGTCTTTTAATTTCATGGCTGCAGTCACCATCTGCAGTGATTTTGGAGCCCAGAAAAATAAAGTCTGACACTGTTTCCACTGTTTCCCCATCTATTTCCCATGAAGTGATAGGACCAGATGCCATGATCTTTGTTTTCTGAATGTTGAGCTTGAAGTCAACTTTTTCACTCTCCACTTTCACTTTCATCAAGAGGCTTTTTAGTTCCTCTTCACTTTCTGCCATAAGGGTGGTATCAACTGCATATCTGAGGTTATTGATATTTCTCCCGGCAATCTTGATTCCAGCTTGTGTTTCTTCCAGTCCAGCGTTTCTCATGATGTACTCTGCATGTAAGTTAAATAAGCAGGGTGACAATATACAGCCTTGACGAACTCCTTTTCCTATTTGGAACCAGTCTGTTGTTCCATGTCCAGTTCTAACTTTTGCTTCCTGACCTGCATACAGATTTCTCAAGAGGCAGGTCAGGTGGTCTGGTATTCCCATCTCTTTCAGAATTTTCCACAGTTTATTGTGATCCACACAGTCAAAGGCTTTGGCATAGTCCATAAAGCAGAAATAGATGTTTTTCTGGAACTCTCTTACTTTTTCCATGATCCAGCAGATATTGGCAATTTGATCTCTGGTTCCTCTGCCTTTTCTAAAACCAGCTTGAACATCAGGAAGTTCATGGTTCACGTAAGGCCAGTAATTCCTGGCAAACGTGTAAGAGGAAGAAGTTAGTGCGTCCACAGAGACAGTCCACGGAGCAGTGCCCGCGTTCCCCTGGTGAGCGTGCCGGCCTTCCGACCCAAGACACAGACTGGAGAGCATCCCGAGGGGTTCTGTGAACCCCTGATTGCTGTCTGAAGGTTTCCTAATTTTAACCACGGGCGCCGGCATCCAACTTTCCCCTCTTGCTGCCGTGTGAAGCTCAGTCTCTTATAGCTCTGGCAAGTCTATCCCAGACTCTCCCACTCTGATCCACTTAACAATGAGACGATCCATTCTCACCCACAATACGTGTTCACCTCCATCGGTTTATGAGGCCAGAAACCTTTAACCCACAAAGAAGCATAAGGATATGGCTTCTCTGATTGTTTCAGTAACAAATAATAGAAAATGTGGTTTTCTTATGTAGTATATCTTCTCCTTCCAAAAATATCTAGAAACTTCTTGCCAAACATTGCACATACTCTCTGCACTAACATTCAGGACATCTGTAAATTCTCACAGGGCTCTAGTCTTGCCTGCTGTTGCACTTCATCCTGTGCTTGCTAAGTCACTCAGTCGTGTCTGACGCTTTGCTACCCCATGGACTGTAGCCCACCAGGCTCTTCTGTCCACGGGATTCTCCAGGCAAGAATACTGGAGTGGGTTGCCATTTCCTTCTCCAGGGGACCTTCCAAAGCCAGGGATCCAACCTGTATCTCTTACATCTCCTGCATTAGGAAGCCCATACAACACAGAGATCAGCCACAAGTATACAGCTGTCGGCTTTTAACTTCTCTTCCTTTCAGAGAATACCGGCCTGACCTCCAGGCACGAGGCAGACGTCTGGGATGCTAATACCCAGGAACCGCCTTCAGCACCGGGCCTGGGACCTTGGTGCTCTGTCTCCAGATGCCCTCAGCCCCAGGTCCCCCGCAGAGCCCCCGTGCAAGTGCACCCAGGTCCCCTACCTGGAAGAACTCGTGGCCTCGGGACGGTAACAAACCTCAAATCTCGGAGCCCTTTGTTCGCCTTTCCCACCTCCCTCTCAGGAGATTCTACCAGATTTAGAGCTGAAAACATCCGTGAACACCACAACCCACTCAGCAGGGCTGGCTGCTAAGGGCTGTCCTCCACACCCGATCACCCTGGCGTTGTGCGACAGGCCCATCGACTTCCTGGAGAAAGGCCACCCTACCCCCCACTCAAGACAGGAAAAAGCCAGACCCGCCCCTGGGACCTGCTGTCCTGGCAGAGGGTGGCCCAGGGGGAGGCTGAGATCAGGCCTGTAGAAGCTGTTTCGACCTTGCACTTGAGAGGGAAGGGAAAGCACCCTGAAGCCATTGTGGAATAACTTACAGAAACACAGAATTAAACCTGAGGCTCCACGGCATCTTTAATCCCTGCCTAGTTGAAAAATCTTCCCGATACTAAACAATAGTGTGGTTGGATGGGCAGGAAAACGTGTTAAAGTTATCACTGAGGCTGCACCACTTCTTGGAAGAATTAAAAATAACAGTCCTTGTCCTATTTATTGAGTCTTTGCAAGACAGAAATGTAACTCTAGAAGTAAAGCCCACACCCAGCCATTCTGCTCATCAGCCCCGGTCACAATGCTTGCAGATGCTGCAGGAGGCCAAACGTTGAGATGGAACTGTCCTGCACTCGGGAAAAAGAAAAAGCGCAAGCGGTAAATGCCTTAGCTTCCTGATGGCAGTAGAGCTCTGTTTGCGTTATGAGGGGAAATCAAGATTGCACCAGTCTTGCCAAGAGAGTCTCTGAATGGACCGGAGGCCGTGGGTGAAGTGGGGTTGCGCACGTCTCAGCCCCGAGGGGATCTGCACCCTGACCGTTTATAGTCTTGATGCTGCCCTCCAGAACGTCTGCACACTTTCCAGAAGCTCAAGATACTCATCAGACCCTTGCCCTAAATAACCTGAGACGGCCTATCCCCCATGGACAAATATTTCCTTTCTTCTTCAGAGTTAATTATAATTCTTGCCAGACAAACTCGAGCAGCGTAGTGTCCTTCTGCCCTTATAAGTCCCCGACTCTCTCTCTTCTCCAGAATGCTCTGTGGGTTTTACCTGAATCCGTGACTCCTGAGTTTCGATTCTTAAAATCCCAAATTGATACTGGTCATTGTTTTAGAGCATCTGTCTGTGTGTTTATGGATTTATGTGTATGTACCATTTTTCCATCTAAGAATGATACTGTCAAAATCAACTTTAAAAACTTCTTGAAGGCTTTGAGAAAAATAATCATTTATGTAAAGTAAATATTCCTAAAATTCTTAGAAATATAGGAACCGACTCAAGTGTTTTTCCAGTTCATGTGATGTGGGATAAGTCGTCTTGGACTATTAGACTGTTCTTTATTTTTCTTGGACTATTCTTAATAATAATAAGGTCTTCCCTCATAGCTCAGTTGGTAAAGAATCTGCCTGCAATGCAGGAGACCCCAGTTCGATTCCTGGGTCAGGAAGATCCCCTAGAGAAGGACATGGCAACCCACTCCAGTATTCTTGCCTGGAGAATCCCGTGGACAGAGGAGCCTTGCAGGCTACAGTCCATGGGGTCACAAGAGTCAGACATGACCTAGCGACTAAAGAGAGAGATTCCTAATAAGAGACTGTGAAAGCCTTGCTTTACATTTTGAACGCGCCACCTAGGAAGCCAGGATTCCACGCACTTCCGGCTGTCTTTCTCCTATCGTTGATTATAAAAGAAAGCTAAGTCTTCCCAATATTGGAAGTGCTAAGCTTTTTTTAATCATGTTATTCCCTATACTTATTTTTAAAGTCTTTTATTGTCACTTTGGTAAATAAATATTTTTCATAGTGATCTGTGAAGCTATTTAGCCAAGTGTTCAAAACTTTTTGACATTTTGGACAACTTTCCAAAATCAAATTCCAAATGACATCTTCCTGACCTTGAGACTCAGAAATTTCCCAGAGGATCTCAGAAAATCTCAAAGGATCTGGTCTCTCACTTTGTAAAAACAGATGTTGAACTCCTTAGGTCTATTTTTTTTTTTTTTTTTAATTTTAAGCGCCCTGGTCACTCGGGGTCCGCACTCAGCTGCAGCCTCCGCGGCTGGGCCGCCACGTCCAGGCCGGCGCCCAGCGGCCTCACCGCGACATGCACGGCCAGGAGCACCGCGGCCGAGCCAGGGTCCGAGCCCGCGGCTGTGCCGCCCGCCGGCGGCGCCATCTCCGGTCTGGCCCCCGCACTGCCCCCCCGAGCCCGCTTCCGTGGCCTTGGGTCCCTTAGGTCTATTTGATATGTTAAACTGTGTTGGAAACATTCTCGAATAAAAAGTGATACTTAATCTTCCTTAGGTTATATTTATACGGATGAAAGCTTGTTTCAGAAATTATAAGAAGTCTCTAGAAATTTGTCAAATCCTTGCTTCCCATGGTATGTCCTAATACAGTGCTACTGATCATTCCAGTTGCCTTCACAGGAACAACCGAATTGTTTGCCAATTGCAAACTCTCATCAAATCTTTAACTGTGGTCATTTTAAGCCTTTTATCATTTACAGACAGTTATTTTTTTCACTCTGGTATTTTCCCAGTTGCTCTTGTAATCAAATATAGGCCAAAGTTCTTCATCTTAAACAAAAAAGCACCATCTTTGGGACATGGGGAAGGACGGTCCTCTGGGAGCAAAGACTCCTGGTCCCTTTGCTTAAATAACTTTAAGGTCACACCATTGTGCTGGGTAAAATTCTTCAGAATGAGTGGAGAAGCTAATGGATTTGTGTAACTGCTAACTCAAGACCAAGCAGAGCAAGAATTCAATAAGTTCAGTTCAGTTCATTTGCTCATTCGTGTCTGACTCTTTGCGATGCCATGAATCGCAGCACGCCAGGCCTCCCTGTCCATCACCAACTCCCAGAGTTTACTCAAACTCATGTCCATTGAGTCAGTGATGCCATCCAGCCATCTCATCCTCTGTCGTCCCCTTCTCCTCCTGCCCCTAATCCCTCCCAGCATCAGGATCTTTTCCAATGAGTCAACTCTTTGCATGAGATGGCCAAAGTACTGGAGTTTCAGTTTTAGCATCAGTCCTTCCAATGAACACCCAGGAGTGATCTCTTTTAGGATGGACTGGTTGGATCTCCTTGCAGTCCAAGGGACTCTCAAGAGTCTTCTCCAACACCACAGTTTAAAAGCATCAGTTCTTCGGGGCTCAGCTTTCTTCACAACATGGGACTAGATGAACTGATGAAGAATGGTTAGTTAAGATTTTTATGGCTCTTTTAGTAAAACTTCAGATTCTTTAACATTTGTTTTTCCAGATTTAAGGAACCACTTTCCTCTTTTCTCTTAAGCTTCCTGTCATTGTTCAATTGGTCAGTCGCATCCGACCCTTTTGTGACCCCATGGGCTCTAGCCTGCCAGAAGCCTCTGTCCATGGGATTCTCCAGGCCAGAATACAGGAGTGGGTTGCCATTTTCTTTTCCAGGGCATCTTTTCAACCCAGGAATTGAACCCGCATCTCCTGCATTTGAACCCGCATCTCCTGCATCAGCAGGTGGATTCTTTACCACTGAGCCACCAGGGAAGCCATAAGCAACCTATAACTCAGAGCAAGTTGCTGAGTTATACCTTTCCAAATGGAACTGAATCACTTATCTTTCTCCCTGACTTCTCCAGGACTGGAAAACTCTTCCTGAGTATTTTTATCTTCATGGAAATCTGGTTATTCCCATGAGTCCAATAAGAATTGGTTCTCCTAAAAGCAGGACACGGTGGGAACTTTGGTTATATAACAAAGCTTTGACTGGATGTGGTATTGGAAAATGTAGATTGTTGTACTGACATTAAGTTTTGATTGTAACCTAAGTGCTTGACATTGAGGTTTTGATTGCCACGGCATCAGCTTCGAAGACATCCATCTCAAATAAACGTATTACCAGCTATATGACTTAGTTACTAGCCAAACAACTGGGGAGGGGCCCAGGCTGCCCCACCCGCCAAGCTCCCCTGTTAGGAAGTCCTGGGTAAACTGGATAGCTGGCCGTTTGCATGGCCTGCTCCTCCCATCCGTGCTCAAACTCCCATTCGTACGTTTCAAGCGACCTATAAAGAGTGTGCGCGTGAGACCCCCGCCACTCCACCCTTGGACGCGGACGAAGGCGGAGCCCCAGGCTCGCCTGTGCTGTCTTTGTACCCGCGACCTCACGGCGTGCTCCTGGCGGGCCACGTGCGGCGTGCACCCTCCAGGGCCGGTGAGGAATCCTTTCCGGTTCGGTTCGTTTCCATAGACGGGGCAGCGCTGAGAGCCTGGGCCGCTCTGTAGAGATCAGTCCATTCTGGGCTGTGAGTCTTCCTGGGAAAGTTTCAGACAGAAGAACCATGGGGTGCAGGAAAAGCTATTCCAAAACCCGGGACCACTCCTTACGCTGAACAACTTGAGGAGGCAGAAACGGGCAGGTCTTCTGACCTTGCCTCCACCCTCCTTCCCTGGAACCCACCCCACACCTGGAAGAAAGGAGCAGCCTCGTCTCTGCAGACAAATGTGTGCTGAGAAGAATCCCAGGACAACACGGACCTGCCGTGCAGCTCAGGGGACTTTGCTCAGTGTCATGGGAGGGGGGTGTGGGGGACAACGCACACAAGAGTATGTGTCCGGCTGAGTCCCTTTGGTGTCCACCTGAAGCTATCAAAACGTTGTCAGTCAGCTATAATTAACATTGTTAATCATTATTATAATTAACATTGTTAACTGGCTATGATACAAAATAAAAAATTTTTAATTAAAATGGATAACCAACAAGGACCTACTATACAGCTCAGGGAACTCTGCTCGGGGTTATGGGGCAGCCTGGATGGGAGGGGAGTTTGGGGGAGAATGGATACATGCGTATGTGTGGCTGATCTCTTTGGTGTGCACCTGAAATTGTCACAACACTGCTAACTGGCTGTACTACAATATAAGATGAAAAGGTAAAAGAAATCCCAACCAACAGGCGCTGTCGGCAACACTCACCTGCTACTGCTTGATCAGCCGCATTCCTCCAGGACTGTCCATTCCTCATCAGAGCCAGTGTGAAAACCCTTACGTCCATCCAAACACTTCCGCAGACCTTCGTTTCCTTGTGAAGGTTTCCATTTCATGTAAAACATTAAGTCAGCGTGTATGCTTTCCTCCTGTTGGTCTGTCTTTGTCAGCGTAACTTTCAGACCCACTCAGGAACCCTAAATGGGTAGAAGAAAACTTTTTCCTCCCGTAGAAGAGCCAGTGGGTGCTCAGGCTCTCAGTCATGTCCGACTCTTTGCGACCCCATGGACTGTAGCCCACCAGGCTCCTCTGTCCGTGGGATTCTCCAGGTAAGAATACTGGAGTGGGTTGCCATTTCTTACTCCAGGGGATCTTCCCAACTCAGGGATCGAACCCAAGTCTCTTGCATCTCTTCCACTGGCAGGCACATTATTTTCCACTGAGCCACCACTGAAAACCATACCCTGTAGTCTGAATTCACTGCATACATGTGTCTCCCGGGCATCTGTGAAGATGCAGGTTCTGATTCAGCAGATCTGAGCTGCCCCCGAGCTCTGCATTTCCAGCAGCTTCCAGGTGGGCTGGGGAAACAGCCAGCAGGTCTGCAGGACTGCAGAAGGAGCCAGAACAGGACACAGTCCTGTGCAGAGACCCCAGCCGGCCTCCCACCTCCTTGCCAGCTACAGACCCCGAGCACGACTCTGTCCACCCCCCCAACACATGGACAGGACCCGGCTCCTCTCCTGCCGTGATGTCACACACCCTGGGCATTCCACTGTGTCCTGGAGACGGAGGCGGGAGAAGCTGAGGGGCCTTCAGGAGAGGGTCCTCCTTCTGCTCGAGGGGCATGGCGGCCACCACAGGAGTGGCCCTCCTGGTCCTGCTGCTCCACTGCGGGCAGGGAGCCGAGCTCCCGCCGCTCAACGTGACCTCAGGTACAGCCTCGGCGCAGTCGTGGCCGGGAGGAAACGGGGCCCCCGGGTGAGTCCGGGGGCAAGGGGTTCTCCCAGGCCCTTCCCCTGGGATTTACCACTTATTCCTGGAGGATGGAGCAAGCTGCACAGCTCTCCTATATTCCAAGAGTTTTTCGGATGGGGGAGTAGCATGCATTATATACTTTAACTTTTACGATCGACATTTCTAGCTTACCCAAAAGTAGAGGAGTCGTGGAAAGAAACTCCATTCCCTGGCTTCAGTTGTACACATTTTGCCATCTTGTTTGGCGCACACACACACACACACACACACACACACACACACATACACACACACACATACACACACACACACACACTTTCGTGGTTATTGGAGTATTTTAGCATCGCCCAAAATGTCTGATGATTCCCTGCAAATGCGTCTTGCTAAGATAAAGGCATTTTTCTTTTACGCACCTTGAGCGTCACTGAAGCACTAACAAAATGAAGAAAGCTCCCAGGCAGGGCCAATCTTGGCCCACGCCCAAACCTCCCCCCGGGTCTCAGAACGTGCTTTACAGGCGGCGGGTTCGAATCCCACCCAGGCAGGCCCCGCTGGGCTCCGGCCGCTGCATCCCGACCCCTGGGTCGAGGAAGGCGACAGTGGACGCCGCCCTCCTGGGACGGGATCGCTGCCTGAGGACTGCAGGGGGCGGGGTCCCCCGTGACCCCACTTTTCTGCTGGGAGACATGAGCCCAGGCCCCCTCCCACCCTCCTCAGAGGGACGAGCCCAAGGAACGAGGCCCTGCCAGGCCCCCTGCCTAGTGCCCAGTGGATGAGCGGCCCTGGAGGTCCCCACAGGGCTCGAGCGGCTCTACCAAGAAGGACACAGCCTCAGCCTGGCCCCACGTGACCAGGGAGGCCCAGCTCGCTCCGGGTCTGGCGGGAGGGCAGGGGGTCCCCTGCCTGACCTTGCCGTGAAGAAGCTGGCGTTTCTAGCAATCTTTCCTCAGGACACTGAGTTTTGAGGCGCCTGCAAGGAGGCATCCTCTGGGTGCCGGGGCACGGGGTCTGTGATGGGCAGCGATGGGGGCTCACCCCGCGCTGGCTCCCGGCTGCCGCTGCTTTTGTGGCTCCCCGCCCCTGGCGCCCGCGGGAACGGCTCCCACCAGGACTGACCCAAGTCTCCTGACGAAGCCCTAAACACGTCTGGCTCCTCGTCCCGACAGAACGTCTGCGGCGACCCCGAGGGCAGCTCAGGGCTGGTCCCAGGCCATGGTCTCTGCTCCAGTCTTCAGCCTTGGTGGACATCGGGCTGGCTTGATCCCGAGGGCAGCTCAGGGCCGGTCCTGGGCATGGTCTCTGTTCCAGCCTCCAGCCTCGGCGGACACCGGGCTGGCCTGACCCAGAGGTCAGGAAGGGGGTGGCCCTGGCCCCGGGAGGGCAGAGGTCACCGTCCTGCTTTTCCCAGGTGGAGCAGAGCACACCCGCAGTGCTCCACGGCGAGCCCGTGCCAGGGCCAGGATGCGCACATTCAAACACGGAGCAAGCAGCGTCGTCCCTGCGCGGGCACAGGGCACAGGGCCGGCGGACCCTGGATGGCGGGAGGAGACGCAGGCAGACAGGCAGCCACACTTGATGGTGTGCTGCATAGGCCAGGCGGGCGTCACAAGCATCAGCATCTCTCTGCACACGCACGTGGCGGGCTTGCACAAGGGCCCCATTATAATTAGGGACAGACGAGAGATGAGAAGAATGGTTTTAACAAAGCGCTCGCAGGAGCAGCTGTGCCCATCCGTAATGACTCGCTAACGTCGCCTCCGAAGAGGACTGTACTTTTGTTTGCGGCGCTGACGGAGGTCAGCACACTGGGAAGCGATTGTCATCACAGCACAGACCTTTCTGTGCAGTTTCCCTGCATTGTTCTAAGCCCGCGTGTGCGCAGATGAGCGATTGCTATGCAGATTGTCCGTCATTAAAACCATTTCAAAATCAGCGTCATCATTGGTTTAATGCTGGAACTTGAACGCCTGCAGACACCACCTGAGTGCTCTGTGTGAGGCAACGGGAAGGTGGCTTTGCCCGGGGTCCTGGGGGCGGCCGTCTGCTTTATGGTCTCCTTGGGGTCCCCAGGGTCCTGGGGGCGGCCGTCTGGTCTCCCAGGGTCCTGGGGGCGGCCATCTGCTCTCTGGTCCCCCTGGGGGTCCTGTGGGTGGCCGTCTGCTCTCTTATCTCCCCGGAGTCCTGGGGGGCAGCTCTCTGCTCTCTGGTCTCCTTGGGGTCCCCAGGGTCCTGGGGGCGGCTGTCTGGTCTCCCAGGGTCCTGGGAGCGGCCATCTGCTCTCTGGTCCCCCCAGGGGTCCTGTGGGTGGCCGTCTGCTCTCTCATCTCCCCGGAGTCCTGGGGGGCAGCTCTCTGCTCTCTGGTCTCCTTGGGGTCCCCGGGGTCCTGGGGAAGCGACTGCCTGCTCTCTGGTCTCCTGGGGGTCCCGGGGGTCCTGGGGGCGACTGTCTGCTCTCTGGCCCCCCCAGGGCTGAAAGAAGGGGCTGATCTTGACCTTGAGTGGAGGACATGGACCCCGACACCAGCTCTGAGAAGAGTGGGAGGCGCCCTGGGGGTGCAGTGGGGACCGGTGCTCAGGGTCTCTGCACCCTGCCCAGCCCCGCCTGGCTGATTCAGGTCAGCGAGGCCGGGAAGGTGGAGCCAGGGGGTCCAAGGCCCCATGGAGGACTGGCTTCCAGAGGCCAGCCCCCGGAGACCGAGCTCCCCTGGGATCCCTGTTTACAGACGAGGAGCCGCAGGGGCCGGGCTCTCAGATCCCCAAGCAGAG
Organism: Bos grunniens; assembly: GCF_055505025.1. NCBI lineage: Eukaryota > Metazoa > Chordata > Mammalia > Artiodactyla > Bovidae > Bos > Bos grunniens. The sequence goes on along the minus strand of NC_141176.1, from coordinate 91,739,830 downwards.
GGGCAGAGGGCAGGCAGCCATGCCCGTCTCCCTTCCTCCACGTCACATCCTCAGCCCCAGACAGGCTTGCGGCTGGACCCGTCATCGGGGAGGAGAGTGTGTGCCCCTTCTTACCCTCCCCGAGGGCGGTGCCAGTGAGCCTGCCCAGGAGCGGGGTTGGTTCCCAGAGCAGGGCCACCCGTCATCACCCTCCAACCTCCTTCCAGACGAGCCCTGAGTCCCCAGATCCTGTGCAGGGCTTCCTCCCCTCGAGCAGGCTGGTGGGCCCGCAAAACCAAACCTACTTGGAGAGAAGTTGGTGCCAGTTCGAGGAACACTGTTAACCTACTGGGGTCTTTATTTCCCCGCAGCTTCAACCACTGAAACGCCAGCAAATCTAAGTAATCTGGATGCTGATATGGCCTCAATATTCGGTAAGGAAACTCCTCCTCCCAAACACGGCCGCGTCTGGGCGGGGCGGGAGGCTGGGGGCTGTAGCCCAGATACCCTGGTGCAAGCCACACAGGCGGGGAGGTGGCCGGGTCTGAGGCCCCGCCAGACGGGAGTGGTGACGGGGACGCCGCTGGGTAGGGCTGCAGCTTAGACCTGGGGCCGCGGTCAGGTGCCCACTTGGGGAGGACCCTGCTCCGCAGGTCAGGGAGCGGCTGTGACTCACGCTGTCCTGGAGGGTCTGACGGTGCTGCTGCGGGTGTCTGCTCTCTGGGACCGTCTCGGGGACGGCGGTCAGCGTCCTGCAGGTGTGACGTCCAGAGCCCACCGGCTGCCCCACCGGCTGCCCCGCGGGCGCTCACTCGGGGGTCAGCGTGCTCGCTGTGTGATGCAGGTCCGGTCGTTGTCCGTTTGCACATTCAGCATCTCATTTCTCTAAAGGGAAAGTTTAAAGTAGAAAATACATGAGGTTTAAAAGCACAGGCGTTTCTCACCTTGCATGTCTGTTGGGCTCATCACTACCTGGGATTTTTTCCAGAGACAATCACGTGTATGACGCCCACAGGTGTGGGTGTTTCCGTGTGTCTCCACATGAGCTGGGACCGAGGGGCTCCTGGGATGTGGGACTTTCTTGCTAAAACAGGAAAAGCAGGGCAAGCCGGGGTAGGCTGGTCACCCCGCTGGGCGGGAGTCAGCACACACCCAGCGCATGGACAGGCTGGTCGGCTTGGCCGCGGGGTTTGAACCTGGGCCTCGGCACTGACGTGTGTTCACATAGCCCCCACCCTGGCCCCTGACTGTGTCAACCGTGTCCTACACGCACGGCTTCATTTGAACCTCAAACAAATCCTGATGAGGTAAGTGCAGACCCCGTCGTATAGATGAGGAAGCCCGAGGTCCAAGAGACGTCAGAGGACGTCCGGTGAGCACAGAGCCAGGTGTGGTCCAGGGCTGCCCAACACCAAGGCCAGGGCCTGCATTAGACGCTCCCTGGGCGGGCGCGGGGATGCGCAGGCAGAAAACAGGCCGCCTTGGGTAGAAATCAGGAAAGACGCTCGCGCCTGCCTGCCTCCCGGGGCGCAGATCACAGACGCGGGGTGTCTCAGAGGGGACAGAGCGGCCCCTGGGGCAGAAGGAGAATCATGACCAGGCAGGGTCAGGTTTCCAGCATCTTGTCTCCAGCAAGGGTGTCCAGGTACCTGGATGAGCTCAGGTTTCCAGAAGTTACTTAGGGAGGCAGTGGTCTCCCCGCGCCTGAACAAGGTTTTTAGAAACCAAGTCCGTCTCCCCATGTCCTTGGGTCCCTGTGTCCAGTCCTGCTCTCACCGACTGCCTTAGGGCCGCGCGGAGCAGAAGGGTGTAACAGGCATCCTTGTGTGCTTTTCCCAAGATGAAATTCTAGTCCAGGAGATGATGGAGCCAAACAGATCATCATTTTTTGAAGCACAAAAACCACTACCAACGTTACCAACAATAACAACCTCAACAACATTAACAACGACTCCGACAAAGAAAAAAAGCAAGTATTCACCTTTTCGAGCCTTAATTGCCTGTGTTCCTGGAGGTCTGCGGTGTGTATGCACAGTCCCATCTGGGCAGCATCTTTGAGATCAGCTACTCCTGGGGCAAAGGCAGATGGAGATGTGAAGGACACAGTAGTCCCATATTTTCTGTAATCTTCCCGAGGCAGGAAGGTCAAACCCAGACGGGCAGAGACAAGCTCCTGTATCTGGGAGGTCTCTGGGGGCACGTGCAGGAGAGGCCTGGTGCTTGGGGTGCATGTGGGGTTTAGCCGCCGCAGGACTCCACGATGCATGCAGGCCAGAGCTTCCGACTACCCCGCTCCCCTAAGCCTCCTGAGAGCAGGGGCGGGGACTTGACTCCAGCCGACAGGGGACAAAACTAGGGTCTGAATGGACTGGCCCCCGGCCACAGAGCTGGTAGCGAACAAAACAGCGTGCTTTTCCCAAGTGCAGTTTTGCTGTTGTTCAGTCGCTCAGTCGTGTCCGACTCTTTGTGACCCCACGAACTGCAGCACGCCAGGCTTCCCTATCCTTCCCCATCTCCCAGAGTTTGCAGCTTAGCGTAGTCCAAACACACAGAAAAGGGAAATAGCACCCTAAGGTCCAAACAGAACACGCGGTTAACCCGCAACGACGGTGAGAGCCGTGTGTCTGAAATCTACAACAGAGCATGGAATGCGTTCAGCAGCAGGGAAGGTCAGTGTGTTCTTGAAATTCTGCATCCAGACGTCAATGCCAGTTCCTGGGATCACCTCTCAGAACATCTGCCAAATGGCTGGGTTCACAGAGGTCAGAGAATGCCCGCCTGTGCGTGTTGACTCACTGGAGCACATTGTCAGGAGAAGCTGGAAAGCGTGTTAGCGTCCCCGCCTCAGGTTCCAAAGCGCAGTGTGGGTCAGAGCATCCCTGCATTCATGCTTTCCTTTTTTTTTTCCACGCCCCTCATCAAGAAGCCCGTATTAAAATGAATTATCAGGTCAGCACTAATAAGAAGGTGCAACATGAAAGTCAGCTCTCTGCCAAGAAGGACGACAAACTCTTCTTTAACGGTAAAAGCACCCTGACGGGCCCCGCCCAAGCTCAGCCATGGTGGGAGGACTGGAGGCTGCAGACAGAGATGTCTCCTTCCTGGGACGAACAGCCTGGTCGGAGAGTGAGGCCACTGCCCCGGGTCGGGTCAGGCAGGTCCCGCCTGGTGGGGACGGGGGCGCCCCAGCCCTGCCTCCTGCCCGTGGGTCTGAGGAGCACACAGTCCTGCTGTCCTGCAGGCAGGTGGCCGCCCCAGCAGGGGAGGGCCCCACCCCTTGTCCCCTGCCCCCGCAATTCCACTGCGGTCACTGCTCCTTCCCCGGGGCGGGTGGGGCGGGGAGAGCCCAGTGTCCCCAGGGGGAGTCCCCAGGAAATGGGATGAAGAGCAGTGAGCTGGGGCTCTGAGGCTGCAGAGTCAGCGTCCTTCGGGGTCACAGAGGAGGCCAAGCACGAGAAAGGAGGCACCGCACAGCTCCCGGGCTCCCTGTGCGCCCGATCTGAGCCCTGGAAGCGAGACCAGGCCCCGGGGGACGGGAGCAACTCAAATACTCACTCCCGGGCCCCACTGAGCTTCACTGCAGCAGGGCCAGGAACTCAGGTTTCAGTCTGTCCCCGGTCTCCGGTCTCTCCTGGGAGCCAGCCTCTGGGTTTGGAAGCTGGAGCAGTAACAGGAGTCCGGTCCCTTCTAAGACCTCTGGGCGCAGCCCACTCCTTGACTGTGCAAACCGCCCGGTGGTTATGAGATAAATAAAGCTGGACGTCTTCTTTCGGGCCCACGGTAGGAGAGGTTATGGGGCGAGTCTGTGCTGAAAGGTCTGAGCACGAGCTGGACTGGCCTTGGGGCACAGGCTCCCTGCGTCCCACCCATCGCAGTCACTGAAGAGGGGAGAATGGGCTGACTGTCCCGAGATGGGAGTCCCCGCAGGGGCTGCCGGGGGTCAGAGGTGAGGCAGAAAGGAACGGGTAGGGCACGTCCGCTGTCCGAGCAGGCACTGGCTCACCGGTCCTCAGAGGGACCATGAGATCCCCCAGCCGGCCGCGTGGCAGACGGACGCGAGGGGGCCACACGCCCCGCAGTGCTTGTCCCGGGCCGCCCCTCCGTCCTAAGACTGCCCTGAGGGCCCGGGGGGGCATCCCGCAGACGGCTCCCTGAGCGGCTGGCACCGCGGTAGATTCCCGTGGGCCCCTGGGCTTCAGAGCCCACGGATCCGTTAATGGAAGTGTGTTGCTCCTAACGGCCATGTGTGAGTTAGAGAAAGCAGAGGTGAGTCACGAGTTTGGGGCAGGGTGGGTGGGTGAGGGCCGGCCTGGGAGGGGACTCAGGGATGAACAGATGCTCACCTGCCGTCTGGGGGCCGGGAGGGATGGGGAGCGTGGTGCGGTAGGCCGGGAAAGGCCCCCGGGCAAAGAAGCTGCTCCCCTCTGTCCTGAGATGACCACCCCGCCCCGTGAAACCAGAGCCCGGGATGCCACTGGGGTGGCCATGAGCCCAAGGCTCAGGGCGCAGAGACCCCACCTCTGGGGCAGCTGCCCTTGCGGTATGTCCTGGGAGCAGGGAACGGTGGTGGCCCACAGGTGCGTCTGGGCCCCCAGTTTCTTGACCAGTGGCCACTGTCCATGAGAGTCAAGGCTGAGGGTGACCTGGAGCAAAGCTGGCGACCCATACAGGAGGCAGGCAAGTGTGGCACATGGAAGGAGCCCAGACCCCAGCTCCCCTGCTCTCGTCAGCCAAATTCCAGCGGGCGCCGCCGCCAGCAGAGCCGCCAGACACGGCGAGGGTGCTTCTGACGCTGGCCTCGTCTGCCCCCTCATGTTAGAGGGCTGGGTGCCTGGACCGCAGCTGTTCTGGGAGAAGTCCATGGGGAACTGGCGTTGGGGCAGGACGTTAGACGGTGCAGGGAGGGCATAGACGGTTTGCGAGAGGAAACCAAAGCCTTAGTGTGGTCACCTAGGAGCATGAAGGGACAGCTCCGAGAAGGGCAGGGCAGCCTTGGGCAGTGGCACTTGGGTGCAGACGGGGTCTCCCGGGCTCGGGAGGAGCCTCCTGGCTGGAGCAGGAACAGAAGGAAGTTGTGAGCAGGGCAGAGGACCGTCACTCTCAGCAGCGACCGCGACAGTGCCTCTGAACAGAGACATGTCCTCGCCATGTGCTCTTGGCCACAGGCAGGCCGTGTCCAGCTATTTATAAATGGAAGTGGGTTGCCACGGTAACCCTGAGTGTGCGTGCACACGCCGCGGCGCGTCTGGGAAACAATACCTCGGGCCAAACGAGGACGATGCAAGCATTTAATCCAGTCTCCTTTGTGAGACTTACGCAAAACAAACTTGCAGCAGCAATACAGATGGCTTCCTGTTCCCCCTTCCACGGCGCTGCCCGCTGTGGACGGCTCACGCAACCCGACACAACCGCGAAAACCAGGGTGGCGCTGCTGACGCATCGCAGTCAGGCGGCCTACAGACCCACGTCCAAGCTGGCCGGTTATCTCACCAATTTTTCTTTTTTTTCCTGGCTCCAGGATCCATCCAGGATTCCGCATTGTCTTTATCTCTCAGGTCACTTTTAGTCTCTTCCAACCTGGGAAGTTTCCTGATCTGTCCTTCACAGCCTTGAAGACAGCGCAGGCTAGTTCTTTCATAGAATCTCTTTCCATTTGAGTTTGTCTCACATTTTCCCATGACTAAATTCAGGTTATGCGTTTGGGGCAAAAATGTGAAAGACATGATGCAAATATATCTCTTTGTCAGGGAAGTTTACTTCATTGCTGGTTTAAGGTGATGGATATCTGATTTCTCCATAATCAGGTTAAAAGTTTTTGCGTGTGTAAATATACCTTGTGGGGAGATACTTTCAGATTCTGAAAATATCTTTCTTTCTTTCTCATCTTATTTTCACCTACTGATCTAGCACCCTTGCAAAAATAACCACTGTTTTTGTTGTCTACTCTCAATTCTTTGAGACCCCATGGACTGCAGCACACCAGGCTTCCCTGTCCTTCACCATCTCCCAGAGACATCCATCCTCTGTCGTCCCCTTCTCCTCCTGCCCTCAATCTTTCCCAGCATCAGGGTCTTTTCCAATGAATTGGCACTTCGCATCCGGTGGCCAAAGTACTGGAGTTTCAGCTTCAGCATCAGTCCTTCCAATGAATATTCAGGACTGATTTCTTTTAGGACTGACTGGTTGGATCTCCTTGCAGTCCAAGGGACTCTCAAGAGTCTTCTCTAACACCACAGTTCAAAAGCATCAATTTTTCGGCGCTCAGCCTTCTTTTCGGTACAACTCTCACATCCATACACGACTACTGGAAAAACCATAGCTTTGACAGTTTGGACCCATGTCGGCAAAGTGGTATCTCTGCTTTTTAATACACTGGCTAGGTGTGTCATAGCTTTCCTTGCAAGGAGCAAGCGTCTTTTAATTCCATGGCTGCAGTCACCATCTGCAGTGATTTTGGAGCCCAAGAAAATAAAGTCTGTCACTGTTCCCGTTGTCTCCCCATCTATTTGCCAAAAGGTCAGTTCCTGTTTCCGACGTTCCTTCTGCACGGATTGGTTAGGATTCTACTGTAAGGAAGGACGCTCTTTCTCCTCCCTTTATTCATTGTTTATCCCACTGTGTGTTTACATCTCCATGAACTTACTAACCGCTGATACTGATAGTGGGCAATAAGCCATCAATGTTTACTTCCTCAGGCTCTCAGACTTGGTTCCCAGGAGCTCGGCGTGCTGTCCTCCCTTGGGAGCACCTTCTAGCTTTCTGGGGACACAAGAAGCCTCAGGCCGCTCCCTCACTTGCCCTGGCCCCACCCCAGGACCTCCCACGTCTCCAAGGAGCCCTGATTCCTCGTCCCGGAGGATGGTGGTTAGACGTGTTCCCCGCTCCTGACCCGTCGTGGTTTCCAGGCCCTCCCCGCAGACAGGGCTGGGAAGATTTGGGTGTGCCGATCCGTCTGTTCAGATGTCAGACTCCATGAGTTCAGACTGACCCCACCTGACCTTCGGGCTCACCTGAGCCGCCTCCTCTTTTTTTTTTTTTTGCCTTTATAATTTTTTTTTAATTTTTTTAACACCAAAAACATTTTATATTGGAGTATAGCCAATGAATAAGGTTGTGGTAGTTTGAGGTGGACAGCAAAGGGACTCAGCCATGCATTGACATGTATCTATTCTGCCCCAAACTCCCATTCAAGCTGCCACATAACATTGAGCAGAGTTCCCTGTGCTATGCAATAGGTGTTTGCTGGTTATCCATTTTAAATAGAGCAGTGTGTACATGACTTTCCCAAAGTCCCTAACTATCCCTTCCCTCCAGTCCTCCTCTCTTCTTCACTGAGAGAAACCCGACTCCCAGACGCCACTAGGGCGGATCCCCTGACCCAGTTCTGGAATCCCAAGAAACAGGTGAGACTTCCTGGTGGATACCCACCCCTGCGGAAAACAGAGCTGCTGTCAGACCAGAGTCGTGTCCAGCCTCTCGTTCTCAGCATTGCCGTGTACAGTGGCGTCCTGCTCGCCAAAGCTCCTTGTTAGTTCTTTCCTTCCCACGCCCTTCCATGCACGCCTTCTCTGTGTGTGCCAAGTCACTTCAGTCTTGTCTGACTCTTTGTGACCCCATGGACTGTAGCCCGCCAGGCTTCTCTGTCCCTCGGATTCTCCAGGCAAGAATACTGGAGTGGGCTGCCACACCCTTCTCCAGGGGATCTTCCCAACCCAGGAATCTAACCCACGTCTCTTATATCTCCTGCATTAGCAGGCATGTTCTTTACCACCTGGGAAGCCCGCTCTTCCATGGGGCTCTCTTACTCATCTGTAATTCCATTTGGGGCTTAGATTCCATTCTGGGTCCCTCCCCATCATGGCTGATTTTACAGATTTATTTTGGAGCGTGTAAAACGTGTTGTTTAGTTGCTAAGTTGTGTCTGACTCTTTTATGACCCTATGGACTGTAGCCCACCAGGCTCTGTCCATGGGATTTCCCAGGAAAGAATCCTGAAGTGGTTGCCATTTCCTTCTCCAGATCTTCCTGACCCAGGCATGGAAGCCGCATCTCCTGCATCGGCAGGCAGGTTCTTTTCCACTGAGCCACCTGGGAAGCCTTTGTGTGAAACATGACCCTGGCTCTAACAGAAAACATCAAACACCAGGAGTCTAACCCTCAATCCTCAAACACATTCCCACCCGCTTCTTTCCACCTGCTCCTTCTTGCCTCCTGCTGCAACCAGCCTCACCACTTTCTGGCTTGTCCTTTCTGCATTTTCTTCGACACAAAGGAACAAGTGCATGCAAATGCTCCTTTTCTGGGTACAAGATTATTCTGTTTATTGTTTTACATCTTTTTTTCTCCAATTGAAATACAGTTGACATACAATATCATGTTAGTTTCAAGTGTGCTACATAGCGGCTTGACATTTGCATACATTATGAAATGATTGTCAAGATAAGTCTATTAACCATCTGTCCCTAAACAGGTATTACAGTATTATTATGCACATTCCTTATGCTGTTTATTACAGCCCCGAGGCTTAATTATATTATAACCGGAGGTGTGCACTTCTCAATCCCCTTCAACTATTTTGCCAGCTCCCCTCTCCTCTGGCAATCCCTCCCTCGCTCTTTGTATCGATGAGTCCGTCTTCATTTTGCTATGTTTGCTTTGTTTTTTTTAGGTTTGACATGTAAATGAGATCATACAATATTTATCTTTTCTCCATCTGACTTCACTTAGCATAATACCGTTGTAGTGCCTGTCTTCTTATCCAGTGTGCATTAAGCCACTTTATTAGCTATGATCATGTAAGTTTTCTCATCACCTCTTCTTTCTCACATGAAAGCTAGCACCCGGGAGACATTTCACACTTTCCCTTCTTTTAACCCAGCAGCACACGCTGTAACGCGCTTTATGTCTGTTTGTAGGAAGCGTCCTCACTGTTTATCTTTTTTACAGCTGCATAGTTATCCACCGGAGGACACAATGTAGGTGATTCAAACACCCTTCAATGCATGGGTATTCAGCCTCTTTCCAACATTTTGCAAACAATGCTGAGATGGATAACTGATGCACACGTATTTCCATATTGTCAGGAGGCATCCTTCAGGGTAGATAGCAACTGTGGAATTAAATCACATTGTGCATCAAATCTTGATCACTGTGCTTACTTTTTCCTACAGATGAGGACAAAGAAATACTTTATCAGATTAAAAGCCTAGCAGCTCTGGAAAGAATCATTGAAAGTCTCCGGAAATCTTTAGGTAAAGGGAACCAGGGGCCCACCATGGCGATAGATGAGTGTGGGGGATCGGTCCTTGAGCTGGGGCTGTCCCCCTGGTGAGACGGGAGGTACCGCACCCACTGCAGGGACCAGCGTGAGCCGTGAGCAGCTCTGGACAAGCAGGTGACTCTATCCTGAGGGGACCCTGTGAGCCCCACTCACGAGTCCACAGTCCAGGAGTCACGGGGCCACCAGCAGGCTCCCCGCACTTCTTGGCTGAACTGAACAAGGCCGAGCCGCTTTTCCAGGAGTGAGGGGGAGGAGGGCTTCACACACCCCCGTGTCGCCGTGACCAGGCCCAGGGAGGTCCCACACCCCCGGGCAGACACGCCCCTCTCCGCAGGCACCTCCCCATGGGGGCCGGCCTCCCGCCCCTCCTGGGCCGCAGTGTACTCACTGCTGAAGTCGCCCACGCCGTCCCCCTCCGCTTCTGCCTCCGGCCCCACGCTTGTCCCTGGAACTCTCGAGAACACCTCCGAGCCTCTCCTAGGCTGGCCTCGCGGCCTCCTTTCCTCTCTGAGTCAGACCTGGCCGCCACGCTGAAGGTTCCAAGCAACTTCTGCAGCATCACACACGCCGTGCACCCGCCCGGATTCAACCTTATCTCACGTGGACCGAGCACGTGCCCCGCGCCAGGCGCTGGGTTCAGATCCCGGGATTTATCTGACCCCTACCCCGCCCCCCCTCCCGCGCCCACCCCGCCCCACAGAACGGCTTCCCGGTGGCTCAGCGGTAAGAATCAGCCTGCAAAGCAGGAGACGCAGGAGACGTGGGTTCGATCCGAGTCAGAAAGATCCCCTGGAAGGGGGCATGGCCACCCACTCCAGTATTCTTGCCTGGGAAATGTCATGAACAGAGGAGCCGGGTGGGCTACAGTCCATAGGGCTACAAAGAGTCCCACATGCCCGAAGCCACCGAGCTCACGCACGCACGCATGTGCACGCGCACGCACAACCCCACCGGGAACTGCTGGGTGGTGACACGTCCCATCGCTGCTCTTCCAGGCCCCGCTGTCCTCCGGCAGCGAGACTGCTGTCCTGTCCTTGGCTCAGCGCCCATGAGACAGAATCTAGGCTCAGCACTGGGACTTCCCAGGGGTTCAGGGTGAGGCAGGGCCTTCCGCCTTGGACTTTGGGGGCCCGAGCGGTCCCGAGGCTCCTCCTGGACCTCGGCCGAGGCCTCTTGTTACCCCAAAGTTGCCGGTTCTCCATCCCCTCCTCGCTCTCTGGCAACCTCCCCTAAATTCACGTTCCCTTCTTTCCCTCCGAGCAAACATGCCCTGTAGTCCAGGGCTCTGATCCGCATCTGTGACACCCTCTGAGGCCAACAGGGCTGATGCCCAGCCCAGCACCAGAAACTCGGAAGGTCAGGGCGGCCTCTGTCCCCTCTGCCCCCCACCCAGTTCCTCTGGGGAAACAGCTGGACACTGCCTCTCTCTGAGGGCCAGGGCCAGCTACCAGCCCTTGGGGCTCGGCTGCAGCTAAGAATGCAGGATTTGAAACTCCCTGACCTGGGTAATATTGCATAGGAAGCTGGAATGTTAGGGCCATGAATCAAGGCAAATTGGAAGTGGTCAAACAGGAGATGACAAGAGTGAACGTTGACATTCTAGGAATCAGCGAACTACGATGGACTGGAAGTGAAGGGAAGTCGCTCAGTCGTGTCTGACTCTTTGCGACCCCATGGACTGTAGCCTACCAGGCTCCTCTGTCCATGGGATTCTCCAGGCAAGAGTACTGGAGTGGGTGGCCATTTCCTTCTCCAAAGATGGACTGGAATGGGTGAATTTAACTCAGATGACCATTATATCTACTACTGTGGGCAGGAATCCCTTAGAAGAAATGGAGTAGCCATCATAGTCAACAAAAGAGTATGAGATGCAGCACTTGGATGCAGTCTCAAAAATGACAGGAAGATCTCTGTTCGTTTCCAAGCCAAACCATTCAATATCATGGAATCCAAGTCTATGCCCCGACCAGTAACGCTGAAGAAGCTGAAGTTGAACAGTTCTATGAAGACCTATAAGACCTTCTAGAACTAACACCCCAAAAAGATGTCCTTTTCATTATAGGGGACTGGAATGCAAAAGTAGGAAGTCAAGAAACACCTGGAGTAACAGGCAACTTTGGCCTTGGAATACAGAATGAAGCAGGGCAAAGGCTAATAGAATTCTGCCAAAAGAAGGCACTGCTCATAGCAAACACCCTCTTCCAACAACACAAGAGAAGACTCTACACATGGACATAACCAGACAGTCAACACCGAAATCAGATTGATTATATTCTTTGCAGCCAAAGATGGAGAAGCTCTATACAGTCAGCAAAAACAAGACTGGGAGCTGACTGTGGCTCAGATCATGAACTCCTTATTGCCAAATTCAGACTGAAATTGAAGAAAGTGGAGAAAACCACTACAGCATTCAGCTATGACCTAAGTAAAATCCCTTACAATCATACAGGGGAAGTGAGAAATAGATTTAAGGGACTAGATCTGACAGACAGAGTGCCTGATGAACTATGGATGGAGGTTCGTGATATTGTACAGGAGGCAGTGATCACGACCATCCCCATGGAAAAGAAATGAAAAAAGCAAAAAAGCTGTCTGAGGAGGCCTTACAAATAGCTGTGAATAGAAGGGAAGCGAAAAGGAAAGATACACGCATTTGAATGCAGAGTTCCAAAGAATAGCAAAGAGATAAGAAAGCCTTCCTCAGCGATCAATGCAAAGAAGTAGAGGAAAACAACAGAATGGGAAAGACTAGAGATCTCTTCAAGATAATTAGAGATACCAAGGGAACATTTCATGCAAAGATGGGCTTGATAAAGGACAAAAATGGTAGGGACCTAACAGAAGCAGAAGATATTAAGAAGAGGTGGCAAGAATACACAGAAGAACTGTACAAAAAAGATCTTCACGACCCAGATAATCATGATGGTGTGATCACTGACCTAGAGCCAGACATCCTGGAATGTGAAGTCAAGTGGGCCTTAGAAAGCATCACTACGAACAAAGCTAGTGGAGGTGATGGAATTCCAGTTGAGCTATTTCAAATCCTAAAAGATAATGCTGTGAAAGTGTTGCACTCAATATGCCAGCAAATTTGGAAAACTCAGCAGTGGCCATAGGACTGGAAAAGATCAGTTTTCATTCCAGTCCCAAAGAAAGACAATGCCAAAGAATGCTCAAACTACCACACAATTGCACTCATCTCATACGCTAGTAAACTAATGCTTAAAATTTTCCAAGCCAGACTTCAGCAATACATGAACCGTGAACTTCCAGATATTCAAGCTGGATTTAGACAAGGCAGAGGAACCAGAGATCAAATTGCCAGCATCCGCTGGATCATTGAAAAAGCAAGAGAGTTCCAGACAAACATCTATTTCTGCTTTATTTACTATGCCAAAGCCTTTGACTGTGTGGATCACAACTGTGGAAAATACTGAAAGAGATGGGAATACCAGACCACCTGACCTGCCTCTTGAGAAACCTGTATGCAGGTCAGGAAGCAACAGTTACAACTGGACATGGAACAACAAACTGGTTCCAAATAGGAAAGGGAGTACGTCAAGGCTGTATATTGTCACCCTGCTTATTTAACTTATATGCAGAGTACATCATGAGAAACGCTGGGCTGAAGGAAGCACAAGCTAGAATCAAGATTGCCAGGAGAAATATCAATAACCTCAGATATGCAGATGACACCACCCTAATGGCAGAAAGTGAAGAGGAACTAAAAAGCCTCTTGATGAAAGTGAAAGAGAGTGAAAAAGTTGGCTTAAAGCTCAACATTCAGAAAACGAAGATCATGGCATCCAGTCCCATCACTTCATGGCAAATAGATGGGGAAACAGTGGCCGACTTTCTTTTTCTGGGCTCCAGAATCACTGCAGATGGTGATTGCAGCCGTGAAATTAAAAGACGCTTACTCCTTGGAAGGAAAGTTTTGACCAACCTAGATAGCATATTCAAAAGCAGAGACATTAGTTTGTCAACAAAGGTCCATCTAGTCAAGGCTATGGTTTTTCCCGTGGTCATGTATGGACGTGAGAGTTGGACTATAAAGAAAGCTGAGCACCAAAGAATTGATGCTTTTGAACTGTGGTGTTGGGGAAGACTCTTGAGAGTCCCTTGGACTGCAAGGAGATCCATCCAGTCCATCCTAAAGGAGATCAGGCCTGAGTGTTCACTGGAAGGACCGATGCTAAAGCTGAAACTCCAATACTTTGGCCACCTGATGTGAAGAGCTGACTCATTGGAAAAGATGCTGATGCTCAGAAAGATTGAGGGCAGGAGAAGAAGGGGACAACAGAGGATAAGATGGTTGGATGGTATCACTGACTCAATGGACATGGGTTTGGGTGGACTCCAGGAGTTGGTGATGGACAGGGAGGCCTGGCATACTGCGGTTCATGGGGTCGCAAAGAGTTGAACACGACTGAGCGACTGAAGTGAACTGACCTGACCTTGGTCAAATCCCCTTTGGGCTCCCAGTGAGTTGGGTGACCTTGGGGTGACCTTGGGCAAGGGACAGCACACACGAAGGCTCAGCATCTCCATCCTCTGAGTGGGGTCTTCAGGGCAGCTGTCTCCTTGTGGGGCAGGGGGCCGAGTGGTGTGATGCTGGCTGAGCGTTTAGCCCAGGTCTGACCCACATGACTGGACTGGTGGGAGGGCCACAGTGCTGGCGACCCCAGGAATGCGTTTGTCCTGGGTCAGGGACCACAGGCGAGGGGACCCAGCACTGCCCTGCCCCCGCAGCCCTCTGCCCCATCAATGAACCCGGGGCCCCATCTCTCAGCCCGGGCTCTCCCGGATGAGTGGGCCATAGGGGGTGGGTCTGAAATGCAGGCTCACAGGAACACCTAGAATTTCTCAAGAAAATCTCCTCTTTCCAAACAGGGAGTTCGCTCATGAAAAGGAGAAAGAAGTATAAACATTTGTTCAGGGGAGGCAAATACCTCGAGCGGAGACAGAGCCTAGACTGAGAACGCAGGACTGCCTGAGGGACTCCCCACTCACCCCCACCACTAGGAAGACAGACAGAGAAGAGTTACTGACCATTCTGTATAAAGAAGAACCGTTTTACTCAAGGAGTGCCAAATAAAATGAACCTATTTAAATATTAAGTTAGAGGCAATGTGGTTCTTTTCCCTTAAACAAAAAAAGAAATGAAATCTAATTGAGCCTGAAAAATAGGAATGTCCACAGCTCCTACTGCCTACCGGGAGGAGCTTTGGAAAAAAACGTAACCTCAGAGACTGTGCCACCGTCAGGCTCCTCCAGAGAGCAGAACCTACAAGACGGGAGTAGAAAGTAGAAAGATCGGAAAATAATCAAGAGGCTTTAGATCACGTGATCATGGAGTCTGACAAGTTCCGAGAGCTGCACCCAGGAGAGACGACGGTGTGGTTTCAGTCTGAGTCTGAAGCCTGACAGCCTGGAGACCCAGGAAGAGCCAATGTTTCAGTTCAAGTCCAAAGGCAGGAAAAGGCTGGTGTCTCGGTTGGAAGGACATCTGGCGTGAGGAGTTCCCTCTTACTCTGGGGAGGGTCAGATTTCTGTTGTATGTGCGCCTTCAGCTGCTCAGAGCAAGCCCTCCCACATCAGGGAGGGGGGCGATCTGCTTGACTCAGTCCGCTGATCTGACTGTGAACTTCATCCAGAAACAACCTCATAGAAACACCAGAATAATGTTTGACCAAGTATCTGGGCACCCCATGGCCCAGTCAAGCTGGCACATGAAGTTAATGTCCACGTTTGTCCATGAATGCCAGAACCTATGAAGTCCTGACAAGCAGCCCTTCCACGCCCCGCTCCTGCCCAGCATCATGCAAGGGGCACGGCCAGGGCTGCAGTGTGTGCACACAGGCAGAGTACGCTTCATGGCCTCGTGAAGGATCAGAAAACACACTCTGGGTTTCTGTGACGATGAACCCACGTTCCAGGGAGCTGAGTGGTTTGACCCTCACGGAGGGCGGTGCTGACATCACACCTCCCCGTGGCCAGCTGGTTCACAGGCACGTCCAACCCGAAGGGTGCCTACCTGTTTTGAATCTGATCCCCAACTGAAACCAAGATCCCTACTGAGAGGAAGGCTTTCAGGTCTCCAGGAATGACCCAACTCCACGTAATTTTCACTGCACTGGAACTCTGCTTTACCAGAATGAAGGCGGCTGTGGCACAAAGATCAAGCATGCTCTAGGAGCCAGCCCACCCTCAAGACGGTAAGTCTTGTCACCATCAGTGCTTAAGCTGCGGAGGTCTTGGCCCACCAGTATTTTCTGGGAGACTGAAATTTTTTTCTCAGCAACTGCCAACACGTCTTCAGTGGTTTCTTGTCCAAACTGATTTTGGTTGTGGACGAGATCAGCACACTGAGGTGAGCAGGCTGGAAAGTGAGATTGCCCCATTTCTCCAGAAAGGCAGGTTTGGGAAAAGCTCATGAATCTTGTCTTAAAAACAGCCATGGAGAGAGAACTTCTGCTCCAAGGTGCAGACTTGGCAGCAGATCGATGTTGGTTCTAAAACATCACTTTCAAAGGCAGCTGGAGACAGGATCATTGATGTTTTTGAATTGTGGTGCTTGAGAAGAGTCTTGAGAGTCCCATGGACAGTGAGGAGCTCAAACCAGTCAATCCTAAGGCAAATCAGCCCTGAATATTCTTTGTAAGAACTGGTGTTGAAGCTGAGGCTCCATACTTTGGTCACCTGATACAAAGAGCCAACTCACTGGAAAAGACCCTGATGCTGGGAAAGACTGAGGGCAGGAGCAGATGGGGGCAACAGAGGATGAGCTGTTTGGATGGCCTCACCGACTCAACGGACACGAGTTTGAGCAAATTCCAGGAGATGACAAAGGACAGGGAGGCCTGGCGTTCTGCAGCCCATGGGGTCACAGAGCCGGACATGACTTAGCGACTGAACAACAGAGATAGACTCGAACTAAAGCGTCTTATTGTAATTTGCTGGCTGTGCACTCTTCTCAGACCCCCTCTTCTCTTACCCCTCTCTCCCAGGTGTCATTAAGATGACTGTAAGATGGAGTACTGGAGGACTGGAGTCAGAGAACGAGGTCTTAATCCAACCCCAAGTTCCCAGACGAGGAAGCTGAGGCAGAGAGAGATCCCAAGACTCGCGGTCACCGAGTAAGTCGGTGGCCGAGCAGGAAGCAAAGAGCTCTGATGTCCAGCCTCTCTGGATTCCACGGCCCCATTCTGCAGCCCCCTGACAACAAATGGACATTTCACAGTCATTACCTCTGCTTTTATTTCCTACTTGACTCCTGTATTAGGGTGCTCGGACTGCCGTCACAGCGTCGGATGACGGGGTGGCTTAAACAGCAGCAGTGTACTGCCTCCCAGCCTGGCGTCTGGAAGTCCAAGATCGGGGCAGCACTGGGTCCTTCTGAGGCCGCTCTCTGGCCTGCAGACGGCCATCTTCTCCCTATGTCCTCCCACGGTCTTTCCTCCGTACGTGTCCAAACCTCTTCTTGGGGGAAACCTGTTAGAATGGATTAGAGCCCACCCTAATAATAAGCACTCCTTTGAGACCCCATCTTTAAATACAGTCACATTCTGAGTTCCTGGGTGTTACGGCTTCAGCACGTGAACTTCGAGGGGATACAACTCTGCCCAGAACCCCTCATTTGTGGAGTATTCTGTGCTTTGCACTGTCTACAGGCACATAGGACCATCCGGCCCTCGTCACAGGGAGGGAGGGAGAAGTCACCCGCACTCAGAGACACTGAGTGACCTTCTCAGTGTCGCAGCATCAAACGGCCCGTGCTGGGCCCCATACCGCAGCAGGCCTTCTAATCCGGAGGCCGGGGTCTTCTCACTAAACGTTACGAAACCGTGCCCATCACTGCTTGCCCATCAGGACGTTATTGGTGTAATCAGTTGGCTTAGCACTGCTGCCCCCAGGTAGGCAAGATATTACAAAGCCCCTTTCGTGGCCTTCTGCAGATTAAACTGCAGTTTGACCTCAGCCTTCCCCTGACCCACCTCTGAGGCTTTGTTGTCTTTGTCGTTCGGGCGCTAAGTCACGTTCAGCTTTCTGTGACCCGTGGACTGCAGGACACCAGGCTTCCCTGTCCTTCACTGTCTCCCAAAGTTTGTTCACACTCATGTCCATCGAGTCGGTGATGCCATCCAACCATCTCATCCTCTGTCACCCTCTTCTCTTGCACTCAATCTTTCCCAGCATCAGGGTCTTTTCCAATGAGTCTGCTTTTTGCATCAAGTGGCCAAAGTATTGGAGCTTCAGCTTCAGCATCAATCCTGAACCTTATAACATCTCTCAGTACAGCAGTTTTAGGATCCTGCAAGTGCCATGATTTAATATTTTGACCACACAAAGCTGTTTCTAATCGAAGTGACAATATCCACAACAGCTGAGACAGAACCCTGGGTCCCCAGCACAGAGCTGAGCTCCGTTCCCTGGAGACCTGCTCTCCAACGGCGTACATACACTCAACACTACAGAGTTGTACACTTATGGTTAAGATGGTAAATTCAATGCTATGGTTTTTCTAACACAATTAAAAAAGAATACCTTAAAGTGTATAGCCACAGCTACACTGTGAAGAAAGTGAAAAGAGAGTCCACAGAATAAGAGAAAGTTTTTGTGATCATATATCTGATAAGAGACATGTATCTAAAAGATAAAAAGATCTATCTGTTGCTCACTCAGTCACTTAGTCGTGTCTGACGCTTTGCAACCCCGTGGACTGCAGCATGCCAGGCTTTCCAGTCCATCACCAACTCCCAGAGCATATTCAAACTCATGTCCATTGAGTCAGTGCTGCCGTCCATCCATCTTATCCCTTCTCCTCCTGCCTTCAATCTTTCCCAGCATCAGGGTCTTTTCCAATGAGTTGGCTCCTCGTATCAGGTGAGCAAAGTACTGGAGTTTCAGCTTTAGCATCAGTCCTTCCAATGAACACCCAGGACTGATCTCCTTTAGGATGGACTGGTTGGCTCTCCTTTCAGTCCAAGGGACTATCGAGAGTCTTCTCCAACACCACAGTTCAAAAGCATCAATTCTTTGGCGCTCAGCTTTCTTTAGGGTCCAACTCTCACATCCATACATGACCACTGGAAAAACCACAGCCTTGACTAGATGGACCTTTGTTGGCAAAGTAACATCTTTGCTTTTTAGCATGCTGCTTTTTAGATCTATTTGTGGGGAGGGATAAATTGGGAGATTGGGATTGACATACATATGGTACCATATGTAAAACAGATAACCAACAGAGACTTACTTATGGCACGAGAAACTGCTCAATATTCTGTGATAACCTAGGTGGGAACATAACTTTTAAAAGAAGGGATGCATGTATGTGTACAACTGAATCACTTTGTTGTACACCTGAAGCTAACACAGCATTGCTAATCAGCATGCTCCAGTATAAAATAAAGATTAAAAAATAAATAAAAGATCTATTACAACTCAACAGTAGAAAGACAAACAGCCTGATAAAAATGGACAAAAGCTCTGAACACACAGTTTTCCAAAGAAAACAGGCCTTCAGTCAAGCCTCGTACTCAATCAGAGGGATCGCTAGACTTCCCTCAGTAGGGAAAAGCCTCAACTAGTCATGCTGATTTATTGTTAGATGATATATTAGCTTCCAGCTTGCCAGAGCTGACCCACAGACACAAAATACAAGGTACATATATGTAATTTAAAATTTTCCACTAGCCACACTAAAAATAAATAAAAATAAACCAAGAAACCAACTTGAATAACATGTTTTATTTAACCCAGTATAACCAAAATATTTCCGCCAACAATGCAGGGCACCCAGGTGTGATCCCTGGGTTGGGAAGGTGCCCTGGAGGAGAGCACGATAACCCACTCCAGTACTCCTGCCTGAAGAATCCCCACAGACAGAGGAGCCCTGCGGGCTACAGTCCCTGGGGGTGGCGAGGAGTCGGACACGACTGAGCGACTAAGCGCAGCGCAGCACATCCAAAATATTATAAGTTTGACATATACTCAGTGTTAAAAATCACTAGTGAGGCATTTCATATTCTTCTATTCTTACTAAGTTTTACAGCACACGCTTTACCCTCACAGCACATCTCAGTTGGAGCATTCAGTTTCCGCTGGGAATACCTGGTCTGTATTTAGATTTCAGAATAAGAAAGAAAAGAAAGGAATGTAAGTCGCTCAGTTGTGTCTGACTCTTTGTGATCCCATGGACTGTAGCCTACCAGGCTCCTCTGTCCATGGGCTTCTCCAGGCAAGAATACTGGAGCGGATTGCTGTTTCCTTCTCCAGGGGATCGTTTCAGAAAACTCACTGTCAGAAGAGAAGCACTCAGCCCAAGTTGTTTTTAGGTTGTTTAAAAATATTTAACATTTTTTCCAATCACGGAATCAAGTTTAAGATTTTCAGTTCAGTCACTCAGTCGTATCTGACTCTTTTCGACCCCATCAATCACAGCACGCCAGGCCTCCCTGTCCATCACCGATTCCTGGAGTCCACCCAAACCCATGTCCATTGAGTCAGTGATGCCATCCAACCATCTCATCCTCTGTCGTCCCCTTTTCCTCCTGCCCTCAATCTTTCCCAGCACCAGAGTCTTTTCCAATGAGTCAGCTCTCTGCATCAGGTGGCCAAAGTATTGGAGTTTCAGCTTTAGCATCAGTCCTTCCAATGAACACCCAGGACTGATCTCCTTTAGGATGGACTGGTTGGATCTCCTTGCAGTCCAAGGGACTCTCAAGAGTCTTCTCCAACACCACAGTTCAAAAGCATCAATTCTTCGACACTCAGCTTTCTTTACAGCCCAACTCTCACATCCATACATTACCACAGGAAAAACCATAGCCTTGACTAGACGGACCTTTGTTGGCAAAGTAATGTCTCTTGTTTTTTAATATGCTGTCTAGGTTGGTCATAACTTTCCTTCCAAGGAGTAACTGCCTTTTATTTTTTTTTATTTTTTTATTTTTTCTGCCTTTTAATTTCATGGTTGTAATCGCCATCTGCAGTGATTCTGGAGCCCAGAAAAATAAAGTCAACCAACTGTTTCCCCATCTATTTGCCACGAAGTGATGGGACCGGATGCCATGATCTTCGTTTTCTGAATGTTGAGCTTGAAGCCAACTTTTTCACTCTCCTCTTTCACTTTCATCAAGAGGCTCTTAGTTCTTCACTTTCTGCTACAAGGGTGGTGTCATCTGCATATCTTTTGAATTTAGGATTTTAAATTCAAATTTAAGTAAGTTAAGATTAAGTACCACTGAACATTTTCAAGTGTGCAGTTTGGATCTTAGGTTCAATGAAAAGGTACTGGCGGGCAGTTCTGTTAGATTTGCACATTGAGAAGATCCTGTGGCTGCCGGACAGGAAAAGTGAAGAAGCCGTCAGGCTGGTTTAAGCGAGAGATTGTAGATAAAGAGGCGGGTGGGGCGAGGGGGCAGAGAAGGACCTGGGCCCCTAACCCTAACCCGGGGGCAGGGCCACCAGGACCTGTGTGAGGACGGGAGCAGGAGGGGAAGGTGCTGACCCCCGTGCTGGGTGTGAGCCAAGGCAGAGGCACGGGGGTCCTCTGAGAAGAGAGGCTGAGAACCCAACCGGGGGTGGGGGGGTGGGGGGGCACAGTGAGTCTGCTGCTTACCTTTCACTTTGTTTCTGGTGACTTTTGTCAAAATGAAGGCATCGATTATAATATAGTCATGTGTGTCCTTTTTCTGTGGGTCGCTTTGTGAGTCTTGTTAAGAAATCTTTCACCACTCTAACGCCATAGAGATGGCCTGCTGTCTCCTGTGAACCGTTTCCACTTCTGTTTCCGCATTTCTAGTCCACACGGACTGGATTTTGAGTGTGGCATAACTCAAATACCCTCCTCTTGCCCCTGGTCCACGGAGGCAGGCAGGGTCAAACGAGCGACGGTGACGACAGCTCCTGGTCCCCGACCCTTCTTGGGAGAGGAGCAAGCCCTTGCCGGAGTCTGAGAACCTTTGGCAAGTGCCACTCACAGTGACAGCCCAAGAGGAAGGGGCCACCCTGTACCGGGGATGAAGGAGTCAGGGAAGGGCAGCGTCCAGGAGGGGCCGTCTCCCAAGGGCTGGCAGTCCCGGGAGCGGCTGGCTCACATTCTAAGCGGTGCCCGAGTCTGACAACAAGTGCCCTGGGTGCCTTGTCACTGTGACTCAGTCTTCAAGACAAACAACACACCTCACAGCAACAGCTCATGCCAGGGACGCTTCGTAGCTGAAATTTTTATAAACTGTTGGTGGCCAGGGTGTTGGGGGGTGGGGGTGGATAATAAAGAGGCTTGGGAGAACAGTGAGTAACCTAGAGCTTCTCCATCTAAACCCCTCCACACCCACAACCTCTCTGACCCTGACCGGGACCCTTCTGCAGAACCAGCATAATAATGTTGATCTTCTTTAATGAATGAGGAGATTATGCCAACAGGCTGAGAAACACTACTGCAACCCAGTGTGAAGTGTCAGCTGCTCGGTCACGTCCGTGGACGGTCGCCCACCAGGCTCTAATGTCTATGGAATTCTCCGGGCAAGAATACTGGAGTGGGTTGGCATTCCCTTTTCCAGGGGAATGTCCCCAACCCAGGGATCAAACCCAGGTCTCCTGCATTGCAGGCAGATTCTTTACCATTTGAGCCGCCAGGGAAGCCCAGAGATTTCTTCAACCTGAGTTGGGGGAGACGGGGCAGGGCTGGAGGGCCGGCCACAGCTCCCTGAGCCGCCGCTGCTCGGTCTGCCCTGTCTGTCTCCGGCCGCCTCCCGCACCCCCAGCCCCACGCGGCCAGGAAGGGGTGCAGGGCTCCAGCAGAGTGGGATGACAGTGGTTTCCACGCGTTTGCCTTCCAGGTAGAGACACCTGGGGATCAAGAGACAGGAGCTTTTCTCTCCCACCTCGCCTCCAGGGCAGAGTGCTTTTACTGTGACAGCCTCCCTCCAGTTATTTCATCAGAGGGCTAGGATCCCACTGTCCCGGGTAACAGAGATTCCCAGGCTGGATGCGTGCTCTTGTTTCTGGAACATTCTTAAAGAACACATTCGGGGTGGGCGTGTCAGGATGGGCGAGGACGACACGACAGACACCAGGTGCCCGTGGCTGGTCTAGCCCGCAGCTGTCAGCAGCCTCTGCCCAAGGGCTCTGCCCACAGGGTGGCCTCCCAGGGACTTCCGGGCCACTCAGCCAGCCCCCCCAACCCCCACCCCAGGGATGGCCAGCACATTTAATAATAGCTGTGGCTCACTGGGGTTCTTCTCTCCCGCGAGAGCTCTGGGAAATGAAGGAATCGGCTGAAATGTTTGAACAGACTGTGCGGTTGACAAGTTAAAGGTCAAGGAGTCGGGAGGGGCCTGCGGGTGCTTTCGGCGGTGATCGGGGCCCTGCCCCCGAGCAGCTCGACCCAGCCGCCCATCTCTGGGCGCCCCCGCCAGCCCGCTGTTCCCCTTTCCTTCAGCAAACCTTCACCCTCCGTCCCCCATGGTTCTGCTTTTGCGTTCTGCTTCTAGGGGAGCACAGACCTTCTGTTTTTTTTCACTGCAAGGGGACTTGTGCTAATCACTTTTCTAAAAAGATTTAAGGAAAACAGGACAATCGGCAAGATTCCAGAACCTTTGTGATGTTTATAGCGGAGATCCCTGGCCCAGGGCAAGGCTCTGTTTCTGAAAACAAGCAGCCATCCATCAAATCTGAGTCTCAGCCTGCATTTCATGGAGCTCGCCCGGTGGCCAGCCCTTGGGAGACGGCCCCTCCTGGACACTGCCCTTCCCTGACCCCTTCATCCCCAGTGCAGGGCGGCCCCTTCCTCTTAGCGCCCCAAAGCACAGCACAGAGCAGCCTGTCACTGCGAGTGGCACTTGCCAAACTCGGGGAGTCTGTTCTGAGGGTTTATAGGAACGGGGCACCGTCCATGGTGTAAGGACAAGACCTCTGAACTGGGGGAGAGGCCTGCCTTCCCGGATCCCACAGTGCTGGCACCTGGACCCGGACACCCAGAGCTGCAGGAAACACATCTCTGTTGTCTGAGCCAGGCAGATAGATGCAGCAGTTCAGACGGCAGCCCGGGTGGCCCGAGACTCTCAAGGGCAAGTTCACACAGACTTGCCGTCTCCACAGGCGGCCCTGGCCGCGTGGTGGGAGGAGGTGGGGGAGAAGGGCCGCAGGGCGAACAGAAGAGTACGGCTCTGGTCCCGCTCCTAGGCCTCGGTGAAGGTGCCGTGCAGTGGGCCCTCCTGCCCGCTCCACCCCACCCCCGAGCCAGCTGCACCCCGCCCCGGGTCCCCCGTCTGCACCCCAGCCCTCCCTTACTCAGCACAGCAGAGTCCTCGAGGACTGACACTTTCAGGAACCACAGAGGCTCTGCGTGTGGTGGACAGTGCCTCCCACCTCCTCTCCAGCCTTGCCTCCCGTGATGCCCCGTCCACTGGGTCCAGTTCCCAGGGTGACCACAACGCCCAAAAGAGGCTCGCCACTGTCCACTAAGGCTGTGGACCCCTCTGTGCATCTCTCACGGGAACTTTCTTCCTCCAAGCCCGGCCTATGCGAGCAGTTTTTCTCACACACAATCCCCTTTAGGAAAACACAATGCCAATCCTAAAGGCAGGGCTGGGTTTGGCTTTGTTTCTAATACATATACTGAGTTTTGAATCTTCCTCTTTTCCATCACATCTTCAAATACCCAATTGTGCTTACATTAAAGAAAAAAATTTTTTCAAACTGTTAAAGAAGACATTATTCAAAGACACTTGTTAAAGTGTAGAAAGGCGGACTTAATTCAATGGGAGCCTTCAAATGGGTACAGGGACCACCACAATGGGACTGGGGAGACCTCGCTTTTTTCTTGCAGTCCAGAAGGATTGGACTGAACTCTGAATACATCAAGGGTAAGCGGGGACTCAGGCTAAGGAGCAGGGAGGGTGTCAGTGGATCGGGAATTACTAAGAGGAGGATAACTCAGAGGTCAACTAAATGTCCAGGGTTCTGGCTAAACTGACCTAACAGGATTCTTGCTGAAGGCAGGCCAGGGCGAGCAGATATCACCAGAGTTGGGGGGAGGATGAAGAACCCGGTTAGATATAGATGGTTATCAGAGATGGGGGAGTCTAGCCAAACCAACTTAGCAGGATTCTCGATAAAATCGGACAATGCAGAGACGAACACACAAGTCCAAAAGCTGAAATTTAGGGGAGCCTGAGTAGAGTTTGGTCAAGGAGAGAACCCTTGTCATTTATGTACAGTTACTTTGTCAAATAAAAACAAAGGATCTGAGTTATGAATATACTTTTCTCCTCCTAGGACATTTTAAAAACAACAGCCCTAAAGAAAATCTGTACTTAGTACTAATTGTAAGAGTTGGGCAAAACCTGGGAACAAACCACTGGACCATCGGCTTTAGCAGGACTCCCAAGACCGGCCCGTATCTATGTCACATCCACGGCCACCTTGTGGCCTGTCTTAGGCAGTCGTCACCCTTTGGGCCTGTTTTGGGACAGCTACTTAAAGTGTGTGTGCTTAGTGGCTCAGTCGTGCAGGACTACTTGCAATCCCCTGGTTCAATGATAAAGAGTCTGCCTGCAGAGCAGGAGACCTGGGTTCCATCACTGGGTTGGGAAGAGCCCCTGGAGAAGGAAATGGCTATCCACTCCAGTATTCTTGTTTGGGAAATTCCATGGACAGAGGAGACTGGTGGGCTACAGGCCACGGGGTCGCAGAGTCAGACAAGACTGAGCGGAAACGCACGTTAAGAGAGGTTGCGCTCAGTCGCTCAGTCTTGTCCGACTCTTTGCGATTCCATTGACTGTAGCCCACCAGGCTCCTCTGTCCATGGAATTTCCCAGGCAAGAATACTGGAGTGGGTTGCCATTCCCTTCTCCATAACAGACGTTGCTGCGGCTAAGTCACTTCAGTCGTGTTCGACTCTGTGCGACCCCATAGACAGGAGTCCACCAGGCTTCCCCGTCCCTGGGATTCTCCAGGCAAGAACACTGGAGTGGGTTGCCATTTCCTTCTCCAATGCATGAAAGTGAAAAGTGAAAGTGAAGTTGCTCAGTCGTGTCCAACTCTGTGCGACCCCATGGACTGCCGCCTACCAGGCTCCTCCGTCCATGGGATTTTCCAGGCAAGAGTACTGGAGTGGGGTGCCATTGCCTTCTCCGTATAATAAACGTTACTCCTTGATAAATGAAATGATTGATGATTTTCACATATTACTCATAATCAGAAAAAAAATCTTCAAAATCCTGTGATCTCGACCACAGAGAGAGCATTTGGTATTTCCTTGCGTGCTGCGGGGTTTCTCAGCATTTTCGCCCTGGGTTCTCGGAAGCGTGCGGCCCACCTGAGAAGCAGGACCCAGAGCGCGGGAACCGCTCTCGGGGCCCCACAGACGCACCGCCTGTTTCACTGCGAGAATTAGAGCCGCGAGGCCGTAGCCGCAGGGGGCTGTGCCCGCACCCCAAACCTGCGGCTCCGGGAAATTTTCATTAAGGGGGTCAAGACACCGTCAGCCCTGAGGTCTGGACAGGAGACGCAAGCCAGAGATGCACCCGCCCGCAGGGACCGGGAGGGGCCTAGCCCCGCCCCGCCCCGCCCGGCCCCGCCCCAGGGATCCTGGCCCCACCCCCGACGCTTCAGGCCTCGCCTTCCAGCCCGGCGCCGCAGGCCACGCCCCCGCCCCGCCCCGCCCCGTCCCTGTGCGCTCTCGGCTCGGCAGCAGGCGGGACGCAGCGGCCGCGCTGCTTTCGCTCCTTTGTGCTCGGACGGCGGCGGTGGCCTCTCGGGTCCTCCGTGAGGCGTCTTCTCTGCTCGCCAGTCCGCGCTCTTCCGTGACGGACCATGTCGGCGGTGGGAGCGGGCGCGGGTGTGGAGGCGGGCTTCTCCAGCGAGGAGCTGCTGTCGCTCCGCTTCCCGCTGCACCGCGCCTGCCGCGACGGGGACCTGGCCGCGCTCTGCTCGCTGCTGCAGCAGACGCCGCGCGCCCATCTGGCCGCCGAGGACTCCTTCTACGGCTGGACGCCGGTGCACTGGGCCGCACACTTCGGCAAGGTGGGCGCGGGCCCTTTAAGGCGCCATCTTCCGCGGCTTTGCTGCGGGGGCCGAGGAGAAGGGGTCGGGGGCTGAGGCTCGGGGGTCGCGGGGCGTATCGGGGACGGGGGCAGAACCGGGGGGGCCGCGGCGGCGCCGCGAGGGTCCGGGGCGTTTGGTCGGCGGCGCGGGGGGCGACCGCGGCCCCGAGGGGCGCGCGGGGCGCGCCGGCGGAAACGGGCCCGGCGTGCGCGGCGCATGTGCGGCGGCGCAAGTTTCGGACGCGGGCTGCCGCTCCGAGGCGCCGCCCAGGCGGCGAGGTTCGTTCGCAGCCGGCGGAGCTGAGGGCCGGGCCGCCCTTGGTGGAGACGCGGCGCGCTAAGTGGCGCGCCGGCGCGAGCGTCTCTGAGGGGAGGCTCTCAGGGCGGCGCGCGGGCGCGTCTCCGAGGGAAGGCTCTCTGAGGGGAACTTCAACGCGCGGAGCCTCTGCCGGGCCTCCTCGCGCCCGCGGGGGGAGCCGCCCTCAGGTCCCGAGGCGGGGCCGCCACCCGAGGGCCGAGTTGGAGGGTTTCGGGCTCAGGCGGCCGCGTCCCCGGCAGCCTGTCGGCCTCGGCGCTTCTGGGGGGCTCCGGGCCGCGTGTTGCCCGGGTTGTGTGGTCCGCGGCGCGTCGGTTGCCTCGGGACTGGGCGGAGCGGGTCGGTGTGCTCGCTCGGTCGTGTCCGCCTCTTGCGACCCCGTGGACTGGGCCTGTCAGGCTCCTCTGTCCATGGGCGTCTGCGGGCAAGGGCACCGGCGTGCCCCGTCCGCGCGGTCCTTGGGTGGCTCGACCCGAGGAGTGCTCGTCCAGGGGCGTCCTCCAGGCTTCTCAGAAGCGGCCGCAACGACTTGCTTGTACCGGCTGCGGTCACAGCCCAGCGAGAACTTTGGGGAAGCAGCTTCCCGGCCCCCAGGAAAACGAAGCCGGGTTTATCTCAGTGAGAGAAGTGAGAGGGAGTCACGGCGGCGGGGCGAGGAGGGTAGTCGTCCGGGGCCTTGAGATTCCCCCAACACCCCGCGGGCCTCGGGGAAATCAGTGTCAATAAACAGGAACAAAAGCGCCTTCCGGCGCGTCTCCCTGCAGCCTGGAATGTGGATTTCCCCAGCCGGTCAATTAGCCCGGGAGCCATCTCCCTGCTGAGCGCGTCTTGCTTCATTCTCAAAGCATTGGTTCTCGGCTTCTTCGTGTTTGGGGGGCGGGGGGAGGGCAAGAGACACCCTGGTAACGGGCTTCCCAGGTGTTCCAAGGATAAGGAACTCGCCTGCCAATGCAGGAGACGGTTCCGTCCCGGGTTGAGAAGATCCCCTGGAGAAGGAATGGCAACTCCTTCCAATATTCTAGTCTGGGAAATCCCGTGGACAGAGGAGCCTGGTGGGCCACGGTCCATGGGGTCCCAAAGGGTCGGAAACGACTTAGGGACTAAACAGTACCGCCACCACCCTTGTAATAGCCAAGGCAGGTTTTTGGGGGAAAGGTTCCCCTATTGATTCCGATCCTCCCTACCCTGATTGAGAAGGACACAGCATGGCAATCCCAAACATTCTGTAAAATGCCTAAGGACTCCTTACAAAGGGCTGTTTAGAAATATTTACCAAGGCACAGGTACTTCCCTATCTTTAGGAATTAAATATAGCCATAACTGGAAGATGGCTATGATGATGGAAGTGGTGGATTTCATGCATGTGTATTTGGTAATAAAAATGAAGCCAGCTGAATTCACCAAGTCTCTACTTGTACAGAACATGAGTAGTAACACTGGACCCCAAGTAGTAGATGGCCCTCAGAGACCAAAAGTTGTAACTGGAGCCTTTTATTTTAGTGCCTTTGGTTGTCTTTACTCTCACTGTAGGGTCTTCGATGCAGAAGGGGCCGTGAGAAAAGGCTGTTAGGGCAAAAGTTAGGCCAGGACTCTGGACTGAGAATTTTCAGCCCTGCCTCCCCGCACCCTGCCCGCAGCTTCCCTCCTTTGGTGCACACGCAGGCCTTCACTGTTCTCTGCCTGTGTAAGAGCCAGCTGACCATTTAGCATGCTGTGAATGACTCTGAGGGCATTGCAGGCGGCTCAGTGGTAAAGAACCACCCACCCCACCCCTCCCGCCAATGCAAGAGTCGTGGGTTCCATCCCTGGGTGGGAAATTCTCCCTGGAGAAGAAAGTGGCAGCCCCCTCCAGTGTTCTTGCCCGGGGAGTCCCATGGGCAGGGGAGCCTGGCGGGCTGTAGTCCATGGAGCTGCGAAAGAGTCAGACGCAACCGAGCCTGCACCGAGCCCTCATTGTTCTCCGCCTGTGCGAGAGCCAGCTGAGCGCTTAGCATGTTGTGAACTACTCTCAGCCCTCAATCTGTGTTCCTAGAAATGTGCCAACTGCGCACTAATTACCTAACCATTTTATGAGGCTTGTTCTCGCCCAGAGGACTAAACCAGACATTTAAAAACTCTGATTACACCTTGTTTTTACAAGGTGTCCTACTGAACAGTATCTTTCCAAAATTCCAAACCTGGTTTCCTTCATCAAACCGTGGTTAACAAATTTAAGTCCGGGGACCTCTCGGTTCATATTAAGATTAACCACTTTTGGCGTATCAAGTGGTTTTTATCCTCACTTCATTTGTGCTGCTTTGAGACCTGCTCATCTTGTCACTACTCCTGGCCTTCATTTTTCACTCAGTACATTAAAAGCAATATATAAAAATACACCAAAATAGTACCTCTTTTTCAGCCTTTACTCTCAGATTCAGATTTCTTGAAGACAAACCATATTTTAAATCTGTACCACCAACTACGAGTTCATCCTCACAAAATTGTTGATGGCAGTGCTCTGTCTTTTGCAAGGAAACAATGAAATTACTGAAAGAGGATAAGAGACACGGGGTGAGACCCAGGGGTAGCCGATTGTTCCTCACCTGAGGTCTGTCCTCTGGAGGAGAATTGCTGGCAGTGAGCAATTTTTTTCCCCCACTGAGTCTGCATGGTGTTTGGGAAGGAGAAACAGGCGATCGTCCTCGATCTGAGGACACGCTGGGTGGAACAGTGGGAGTCTCTGAGGACAGCAGACCTTCCCTCACAGTGCTGGGCACAGCGTAGGCACTTGCTGAATCCTTGAGTGTGATGGCTCTTTCTCCAGAGGCTAGTGTGGTACTGGTGTCCGGCTGCAGAGTCTCGTCCTGACTCCCGCCCATCTGTCTGTCTGAGTCACCTGCCTGGGCAGAGCTCACCTGTGCTGCTCAGCCAGTTTTTTCCTGGATGGGGGGAGGGGTTCTATACAGACTGTGACAAGATGAATGCTGCCCTCTCGCCTGCTCAGCACTGTCTTCTCCCTGAGATCTGGAGCTGGCCCTGAGTGCGGCCTGTGCAGGACACAGAAAATCCAACTAATCACTCTTAACTGTTCATAACTTTTTTAGAATAGTTCGTGATAGTGGCAAAGCTTAGTTCTGATCAAAATCCTGGAATACACAATCTAGTCTCTTCTGATTTGAGCTTTTAAAGATTGAAGTATAGTTGATTTACATTATATTGGTTTTGTTAGTTGTAGAAAAAACATTTAAATTTGTATTGTGTCTATCATTTTGACTTCCTATTCCTGTGTACCAGCTTTTTTACAAGGAAGAGGAAAAATGTGTTTTTAAATAAGCCTTTTAAATTTTGTGATATTGGGGAGGCATGACTTACTTTCTTAAACAGAAAAAAGTCGAGCAAAACACCGCTTGTCTCCACCATAGAGTTTAGATTGAGCAGTGTTACTAGTATACTGACTTTTGTGCCTCTTTCATCCCCTCTTCTCCAAGTTGGAATGCTTGATACAGTTGGTGAGAGCGGGGGCCACCCTGGACGTCTCCACCACCCGTTACGCACAGACCCCAGCCCACATTGCCGCTTTCGGGGGACACCCTCAGTGCCTCGTCTGGTTGATCCAAGCAGGAGCCAGCATTAACAAACCGGTAAGGGAGTGCCTGTGATTGACATGGTTTGTTTTTGTTTTCTTTTTCCAGCTGTAATCCCATGGTGTTGAGTTTTAAATTGAGGCCTTAATTAGAGTGTAAGACCTTTGCCTGTGGGCTAGCTGGAACTTAAGTTTATTAAGCTGTTTGTGGGTAATCGGCCTTCACGGAGCGATGCTTTCTGCTCAGAGTGCTTTCACCTGTTGTGTGACTCGCTGTGATGAAGCGAGCTGCCCAAGGTCACAGCTGGTGCGGAAGGAGTCTGGTCGTGAGCCTAGGTTTCCTGGCTCCCCTGCTCACAGCTGCCTTAGCTTCATCCCCACCGATGGTTGTGAGAACACACCTGTTCAGCAGAAGAGTGGCTGTGAAGTCATCTACAGTCGTCTGGTTGCGATAGCTTCAGCAGGCGCGTTAGCTTCGGCAGTTCACCATCTGAGTTACGTCGCGCCAGGTACTAGGTGGGGATGATGACCAGATGGAGGGAGGTAGTCAGGGGTCAAGTAGAAAGTGACTCCTAGACACCAGATTGAGGAAAGGTGGTGTAGCAGTCGTTTGACTCGGGTCAGTGAGGAAGGGGAGTGAGGGTGCGACTGGGTAGAGAGGAAGGGCCACGAGGAGAGCCTGGATTTGGGCCCATTTCTTGCTGCTCCGCTCACCAGTTACCCTCCACGCCACCCTCTCTCACACAGGCTCCTCCTGTGCTTTGTCGCCTTTGTCCGAGGATTCAGGAGTTCCCAGGGGGCAGCTGTGTGTGGTTGTGGCGCTGGGCGTCGCCTGTCCCCACCGGTCTCCTTCCTGCTCCTGGATTCTCCTCCCCCTTCCTCCTGGTGGAAAGGGCGCGCCCTGCCTCCTGTCTCTCTGGCCTTGGGCAAGCTGTTTTCTTGGTTGTGACTCAACTTCCTTATCAGTGAGATAGGACAGTGTGAACAGCAGTAATTACTGTTTAGTATATATGTAGAGTTTTAAGTGTAGAACCTTCTTCATGATTATTTTAATTAAGTTGTTACATAACATTTAATTTGGAGAGCTCTAAAGAAGTCGTCTAATGCTGTGTTTCAAAGATTTTTAAGCCCAGAAGCCCCCTTTTCATATAATGATTTATAGCAGCTCGGTATTTTCTGCAGGCACCCCTTCCCTGAGCTGCTCTGGATGGTACTGTGTAGAAGCCCTCCTCAGTTCTGCTCCCAGGGCAGACCCCAGATCCCAGTCTCCTTGCAGCTCTCCTCTAGTGTTGAAACGGCCCACCTGGCTCCACGTCCCCAGTCCTCTCACAGACGAGGGTATTGCTGCGTCCTGACATCCCTCTTGGGGGGACCTTGGCTGGCTGCGGTCTCACAGGGGGAGCTTCGGCCCCTCTGAGGCTCGGCTGCCAGGCTGGACTGCCGTGACCAGCACCCCGCGCCCCTGAGGCCCCAGTAGGCTTCCTGTCGGCTCATCTCAAGGTAGACAGTTTTTCCTCATTTCCCACATAAACATACAAAACTAAATCCAGGTTTTTGTTATTCTTCGTGTGCGTATAATTTTTGGAACCTAGTCTTAATAAATTTTGTTTTAACTCATGTTCTAGTCTTAATCTTTTGGCATGTTAGTTACTACTATCCTTTCTGAGCTCATTTTCCTCAAGTGTAATGGAGACTTTTGCTGCCATCGCTGAGGTTGGCATGAGTGGTCACTGAGCCTGGATGTGCTGTCTCGAGGCTCAGTGCTCTGAGATGACCCAAAGAGGAAGTGGAGTTCATTTTTAAGTGGTTTATTTTTGTAGTCCATAGGTCCTGTCTTTAATACCCCTTCTAGAATGGTGCTGGTGTTTGATACTGCCTTTAGTTTCTTATAACTAGATTAGAAATAAGGTGGTTTTTTTTTGTTTTTTTTTTTTTTAATTAAGATTCAAGGTGGCTTGTCTGCCTCGGGTCTCTGGCGCGGCTCCCTCTGTCTTTTGTGACTCAGAGTCTGCCAGCAGTAGTTCTAGAATCATGTTACAAGCCGTTTGGTATTTTTGAAATATGACTGGCCTGAACTTGAGATGTGAGCAACCATGAAATGGCTCTTGCCTCTCATTCCGTTGGTTGCAGTTTTCTTTAAATAGTGTTCATTCTGCCCTTCCCAGCTGAAATGGTCTCCTCGCACACCACGAAGTAGGAGCAGGGTGGCTCTGCTCTCTTCTCTGCCTTCTGTTGCTATCTCACCGTCTTCTTGAAACAATATAGAAAACCTTTTCTTGTACTAAAGATAGTTTTTAAAAGTCCGCTTTGTGTTCTTTAGTCTCTGTTATTTGGCAGAATGTCATCTGAGTCTTGGTTCTGCTCTTCCTGGCGATGCACATGGGTGCTTGTTGCCTCCTTTCTGCGTGTCCTTAGTACGTGCCTCTCCCCTCCCTCCCCTTTCAGAGAATAGGGGGTAGGTTTTTGTAGTTGTCGTAAGTCTGACTTTACCAGATAGTTTACTGTATGATTTTCTGTTTCTTTCTTCAAAGATGGGACTATCCTGTTGGGAATTTTACATTGCTTGTGAGCTTTATACGTGCTTTTCGCTCCAGTAAGCAGTTGAGTCTTTCCCATTGTGTTGTTTCGTACAGTGCTCTGCCGCTCTGTCTATGCAGCCCTCACCTCAGTCTCCCCTGTGAGCTAATGGTCCCCAGTGCTGTGCGTGTGCGCAGTTGCCTCACTCCTGCTTCCTGTCTTTTCCCGTAGCTGTGTATAGTCTTATGCACCAAGTTCCCATTCAGTGATGATGGGATATGATTGATTCAAGGACTGTTGGCATTTCTGAAGCAGAAAGTCCTAAATCAGTTGTTCTAACAGAAGCAGCTTCTCTTGCTCGCTCTTTCTTGACCTTTTATTTTACCCCCGCGTCTGTGAATGAAATTGTATTTCAGATTGTTTTGGTCCTTTCATACAGTGTAGAGTAATCCTTTTCTTTAATGACTGTATTATTCTTCAGAGTCATCTCCCTGAATCACTCACTGCCTCTGCCTCCTTCAACGTTGTTTTCTGAAGGGGCTGCTGCTGCTGCTAAGTCACTTCAGTCATGTCCGACTTTGCGACCCCATAAACGGCAGCCCACCAGGCTCCCCCGTCCCTGGGATTCTCCAGGCAAGAATACTGGAGTAGGTTGCCATTTCCTTCTCCAATGCATGCATGCTTGCTAAGTCGCTTCAGTCGTGTCCAACTCTGTGTGACCCTGTGGACAGCAGCCTTCCAGGCTCCTCTGTCCATGGGATTCTCTAGGTAAGAATACTGCAGTGGGTTGCCATTTCCTTCTCCTCTGAAGGAAAGGTTCTAATGCAGCCTTTCTGAAGGTCCTTAAACACAGCTGCCCGTCACAAACAGCCTAAACTGTGCAGAGCTGCCTGTGTCTGACTCTGTGTTCTCTATTTTTTCTCGACCATTTATCTCAGCTGTTGCTGCTGCTGCTAAGTCGATTCAGTCGTGTCCGACCCTGTGCGACCCCATAGACGGCAGCCCACCAGACTCCCCCCGTCCCTGGGATGCTCCAGGCAAGAATGCTGGAGTAGGTTGCCATTTCCTTCTCCAGTGCGTGCAAGTGAAAAGTGAAAGTGAAGTCGCTCAGTCGTGTCTGACTCCCAGCGACTCCATGGACTGCAGCCCACTAGGCTCCTCCGTCCATGGGATTTTCCAGGCAAGAGTACTGGAGTGGGGCGCCATCGCCTTCTCTGCTTTATCTCAGCAGTCTCGTCTAAAGCATAGTCCTGATTCACGCTCAGGTTAAAACATCCGGGGCAGTGGGGGCACTGGCTGTGCCTGAGATGATGTGTGGCCTCAGGGTGTCCCTGTGGGAGATGCAGATAAACATGGGTACACTAGACCAGGCCTTGGATGTTAGGCCTGGGTTACTAGTTTTGTGTGAGGACAGTGATCTTGCGTTGTATATTCATTTGCACAGTGATTCACCATAAGAATTATTTCTCAATTGCGCCTACAGTACACATGCTGTCATTGCTGCCAAGGCCCCTTGGTGGTTCTGTTTTCGCCCTGAGAATCCAGGAGAGTGTGCTCCTTCCTTGGTCTGCTCTTCTGTTCTCTTTCATCTACATTTTTTTTGTGTTTTGCTTTAAATTTGGCTTACCTTACTCTGTTTCAAAGAGGGCTGAGATGGTCCACGGCCTTCATTAATGACTCTGGAATGTGGATCTGAATGTTTTCACTGTTGTGTATCATTTTTGTCGTTTCAGGACTGTGAGGGCGAGACTCCTATTCACAAGGCGGCTCGCTCTGGGAGCCTGGACTGCATTAGTGCCCTGGTGGCTAACGGGGCTCAAGTCGAGTAAGCGTCTTCATTTATTCCTGCCAACGGAAGATGTAGTCAGGGGTGCTGTGTTTAGAGACAGGTTTAGAGCAAGCACAAGTTCTAAGCTTTTTTTTTAACATTAGTAATATAGTTTTGCTTTTTAGATCAGTTGGCGGTAGTAAGCAGGTTGTTGTGTGGGTTAAGTTGACCACCAGCAGAAGGGGCCTTGACCACAGCAGCCTTGGAATTCTTGCCATGAGAGTGAGCAAGTGAATTAGGGTGGAGATGACAGTTAACCCGTTAAGTTTGGAGCCTGGCATTGTTGACTTTGCCACCACCTAGCTGTGTCACTGTGGGCGAGTCTTCAAATTTTGCCAAGTTTTAGTTTCAAAATGAGTGCCTTGAATTGGATTACATTATCTTTTCAGGCCTCTCTGGCTCAAAATATCTTGCAGACAGTTAGCTTTTCTAAATTTTTATTTCCTTATCTTTTATTAGATATGAGAACATCTTATGTTTTAAAACCTATGATTTTTAATGATTTTATAATTCCATGGAAAATGGAACTGTATACAATAGACTTCAAACTCATTCTGAGTTTTTGATACTGATGTCATAATTTTAGAATATCCTTGTCTTAGCCCAGGTTACATCAACTGGCTTATTTAGAGCTTCATTGAACAATATTAGCATTTAAGTGTATTAATTTTAAAATGTGATTGTGTATGCAAATCATTAGCTAGACATGGCATTATACATTTATTTTAGTATTAAATTTATTTGTATTAACTTTCTCTTAAAGATTTATTATAAAAATTTTTCTTCTGCAGTTCACAGCATTAACAAAATGGATGCGGTTTTCACCCTTAAATGTTGAGTGTAAGCTATAGAGCTGTAATAACCAAAATAACTGTGATAATATCAGCTTTCTTGTTTTACCGAGTGTATTGACTATTTCAGAAAAATTAATTACAAATCACTTTATTCTAATTGGAAATGTGAAAATTTAGACTTTGGGAAAAAACCCACAAAACTTAGTTTAACCCTTTGGTTTCCACTTCATTGTTTTGACTCTGTATTATAATAAATATTGAAAATAGATCCTGGACAGCAGAACCATATACATTAATGTAAGGCCTGTCTAATACCAAGGGCTATCATTAGACTCTTAGTATCTTAGCTTCTGTTTCAGGAAGTGTTATATTGTTAAGACTGGACATTGGTATGGGCTTGAATCATTTACTTGTATAGCCATTTAGTGTTATAACCATGACCTGTATTACCTGTTACATTGCAGGGAGCCTTGTGACTTCATGTGTAGTTATAACTTAAGGTAATGTAAAAACAATTGATGATTCACTAATGAATATATTACATAGTTTTAAAAAGCACTGAGACGATTCTCCATGCATTGCTTTAAAGCAAAGTTATAGATGCCATTTTCTTTGCTGTTTTTAGGTTTAAAACTCTGATCTTTAATTTTAATAACAGAAGCTTTGATTATGAAATACAGAGTCATAAAATAATCGATTAAATTCCTTAATTGTCATTTATTAAAATAATGAATAATCAGAAGTTGATCTTCTTGATGACTTATTTTTCTAAACAATAATTGGTCCTGAGCATTTTATTACTAAGATGTTTTATTCACTTTAATGGATAGCTTAATCCTTTGAACCAGTAAATATCTTTCTTTTGCTATGTCCTTTTTTTAATAGGTGTCTTTTTTAAATGAGATCATTTTATTTACAATTCTGTCCTTGTTACAGGACCCTCGAGTGTCTCTTTCCCACCAAGTGTGACTGAGCATGGCCTGAGTGCCAGCTTGCTTTTCCTTCTCAGTATAAGCCCCTCCCTTGGGACCCTGCACATGGTGATTTCCCTGGTCTGAACTTTCACATAGTTTTTAGAACAAATACTTAGCCTGAGCCACCTGCCAAACGCAGTGTTTAAAATTGTAAGTCTTTGGCCTGGAGGTAGAGCCCAGTGGTCATTATTAATCGCTGTTGTACGTGTGGTTATTCAGTTTTAACACACAGACAAAATGTCAATGTTGCCAGTAAGCCAAATTGTAAATTGCTTTTTAATATCTGTTCTGCACATTTTTATAGTTTAATACTTTTAGTCTACCAACAAATAATACTTTAATTCCCCCCCAAATTATGATATACTTAGGTCTTTTGTTTTCTGTTAGGCTGCCCATATGGTAAGGTGCAGCCCTGACCAGTGCCTTTTTGTTTTAAGAGCATCAAGGGGCACAAAATTACCTTACTTAAAGTTACTAATTTTTTTTCCCCAGTTCAGATTGAACTGGAGTGTTAATATTACATGCTGTAAATGGAGTAGTGGAAATTTTTCCTTTTTCTGTGACTAGATTAAGAGCTGTCTTGTATCAGTGTTTTATCACACTTGGTGGTAATTAATAATTTTGTTATTAACTCCTACTTTGCTTTTTATATATCTGCTACATAAAGTGGCCAAAATCTGAAGTTGCTGCTTTTTTGGTCATGGGGTAGATAATGGTGAGGGCCTGCGGGCCAGGCGACCGTGGCTAGAGCGGTTTGTTACATACCCTACTTGTCAATGTAGGCCGCGTCCCTAAGGTAACGCACGCCGCTGCCGTGCGCCGTGGCGCACGTGCTGGCACCACACGTGAGTATGTCGATGGAGTTTCTTTTTCTTCTCTTATTTTACATCTTGAGTTTTGGTGCCAAGTTTTCTTTTTCACGTAAGGTTTTGTTTCTGCTTATATGATTGTTGTTGGTATCTGCCACTGTTTCCATCCAAAACTAAGAACCAACAGGACGGTGGCGGTTCTGCGGCCAGATTACAGTGTGAGTGTGTATGCTTTACATGATCCAGAGCGCTACCGGTGCTTCTCACTCTTTCTCAGGGATGGAGTCTGCATCAAGTTAAACTGTCAGCATCGTTACCTTTGCTTGTGTGACAGTTCAGTTCTTTGCAGTCGCGGTTTGAATGCTGCTTGTTTGATTGGAAGAAGGGCAAATCATATCATGGGAAAGTTGATTCTTCAGTCAATTCAACTAACAATATAAAATTAAGTCTTAATGGGATTTCCAAGAAAGACTCTTGAAAATTTGCTGTCTGCTGATGATTAAGACCTGTCACTACCAGCTTTGTAAACTACGGTTTTCTACCCTTGAATTAGCTTTACTTTAGTACTTTGACACTGATTGATTTTTAATATTTTTATTGTCTTGAGAGATAATGGAGAATGTTTCCTTATCAATCTATAAAAGTCGATTTTTTTAATGCCTCAGAAGAGAAAAATGGATTTAGTGAGATTTAGAGATTCAGAATTGCTTGCATCAAAGGCCAGTTTGCTAGTCTATTTTAATATCACTTTGTACAGGTGCCAGTGTTTAATTGTGACAGAGTCCCACAGCTTTCTATAAGAGAGTATTTCATAAAAGCCATTGGTTCTGTGGTGACTGGATAGATCTTCCAATGAGCTACATGTATTTTAACTTAATTATTTTGATCCCAAGAGAAAGTTAGTTATGATCATCGATAGGGAGAGACGCATCCATGGCCTTAAATAGGCAAGTTCAGTGATTGACTCTGAAAAAATCTTTCTTGCCTGATATAGAAAATGGACACAGGTGATTAAAGTTAACAGAAGTCTTAACATGGGGTCTTAATAGATTTTTCAGTGTTGCAAAAAAAGTATTTTGCTGAACTTCTAAGAATGCATAACTGAAATGGAGTTGGTTTAGTTTGGTCCAGGTTTATGACCCACCTTTATTTGCTGACCCATAGAGCCCCGTCTAGAAGCAGAATTTTCACTGGGGCAAATCACGTGACGAGCATATTTGATGTTAGTGTCGAAAGCTGGTTGCACATTTGCCCGTGGCAAAATGTAATCCATATTTACTCTATTAGACATTTGTTCACATTTGAAGCTTGAAACTTCTTTTCATTTGTTCACCCATTTGCCCTTCAGAGTAATAGTGCAAATCTGAAATGTAGGGGAAGTGAGTAGTAGTTTCTGATCTTGGGATCCTGTGCGTTCCATTCTGGCCTTGTCACTGCAGCAGACTGGGTTTCCTGATTCTGGTTTCCTTTATTAAGCGGCTGCAGGCAGGTGGAGGGATCACTCCAAGGCAGCTGCTGGGATCTGCTTGCTGGGAAGGAGCAGGTAGTGGGGGGCCTGGGGCGCTCTAGACTTGTCATAGCAGCCTGAATAGTACCCACGTTTTAATATTTGTTTAATCACCGCTTTTATAAATAGTGCTTTCAAATAAAACCAATGATTTCTAAATTCAGATGTCTTTTCCTTTGCCAAATTATAGTGGGAGCCTGTTAACTATTTTGTCAGACTCTTTGAATGATGCTGTTGTGTTTTAATGTATGCAGACATAGTTGGGGTTCAGTTGCAAATTAAAACTACCCCCAGTAGTGTTGAACTTGAAATGAAAACTTGGCAC
Organism: Bos grunniens; assembly: GCF_055505025.1. NCBI lineage: Eukaryota > Metazoa > Chordata > Mammalia > Artiodactyla > Bovidae > Bos > Bos grunniens. The sequence continues at coordinate 91,700,888 of NC_141176.1, read as the reverse complement.
CAAATTTATTCAAGTAGAAACTTTAAAAAATACTTTCTTCCTATTGTTACCTGAAAAATATATTTAAGAATGTTTTCATAATTACTTATTTAAGAGTTTGGATACCAAAGGGTTAAAAATACACATGTTTTTCTTTTATTGAAGACATTTTAGATGTTTGTAATGTTTTGTCTGTACAAATGGGCGTTTAGTAATGTTTTATCTTTTTTTTTTTTTTTTTAATGATTCCATGTATTTGCTTATTTCCATCTAGGAATAGTTACTAATGTATTTGAGATACAGCATACCAAATTTTAAAGTAACCAGAATCGTGAGTTAATGGTTTTTAGTCCATACTGTTAAACTTTTGTTGAAATACTGACATGATTAAATTGGCTTCATGCTAAACATTACTAGAAGTAACGGAAGGCAGTGTCTCAGAGTGACAGCCCTTGGCACGGTGGCCACGCGACAGTGGCTGCGCCCGATAACTGTGCTTCTGCACCTCATGTATGTGTATGTATTTTCAATCAAAATGTTGCCTGCAAATATGTGATCCCTTATTATTTAAGTTTCCTGTTTATGAACCATTGCCCGTTTTAAATCACATAGAAGATTCTGAATCTGTAAAAACTACACATGTCAATGTTTTACAGCTACGTAATTCGAATTGACTTGATTTTTTCAAGTAATCCTAGAAAGGGGGAGCATTCCATATAGAAACTGCTGAAACTGCCACAGGTGCTTCTCCGAACCCTTACCGTTGTGGCATTGAATGCTCAGTATGGCTTCCCTTCTCCACTCGAGGCATACTGTTGAGGTATTTGTTGCGGTGATTGGTTTTAATGCTAATCTAGGAATTCAGATATAGATTCTTTAGATTTGCATGCTTTGCTTACCCTAATTTATGATATCTACCTTTTTATTTGTAAACTAACAATAGTTAAGTTGAGATCAGAATTTTAACAGAAATATTATTTAGATAAAAATTGTGGTTATCTTTCATTGTCACATGGCATTAACTAAAAAGAAAACATCCTGAAGGTGATGTGACAACTCAGACTCTAAATATACTTCAGAAACTTCTGGATCCGTGGTTTTTCAAATTTTTTAAAAAAAGAAAACTATTGGAACGCTTCTCATATTCTGATGTTGTGACACTGTAAGTGGAAAATAGATGGGGATCAGCTGGCAGCAGAGCGGAGCTTTGTTCTAAAGTTCTTTGGGGATATATTGTTAGGTATAATAAGTTGTAATAAACCATTCAGAATTTTATTACAGAAAATACAGTGGAGTATAAAAAGTTTGATTTATTTTGCCAATTATTCAGTAGAATAATTCACAGCAGATACTGTTCTTTGTCTTCCCATGTTTTCCTATTCCAGTTTTGAAAGAACACTAGGAACTATTGGGGGGAAATGGGTAGAATGACTGTGTAGCCTCAGTGGAAGTTACAGGAACCAAGTCTGTCGACACGGGACAGTCGTCATGGCTTTCATAATGAATTGTAGCAAATGATTTTACTAGCCTCCAAATCTGATCATGTCAGCTTTTAAAGAAAGTCAGTTTTACAGCTTTAACAGAGTAGACCCAATTTGAGCACCCAGGTTGACTGATGTCTGATTTTTTAAAATCTCTGCCCATTTTCCAAGACTTTTCAGATGGATGCCAGAGGGGGCCAGAGAGGTAAAGTAGAATTTGAAGCACATCCCATATGTGGCTTTTTGCTTTCAGAAATGGGCAGCGGGAAATCTTAGATCAGGTTCAGTCTGTTTGCCCAAGTACAACAACCAAAAACATTAAACTGGTGTGTATGTTTAATGATTTAATCTGAAAATAACGTGTACACTTACATTACTACCCCGTTTTCATGCAGAGCACAGTTCCTGAGAGTAATTTTACACAGTATCTACCAGATACTGTGAATTTCCCTTTGGACTGGTGTTTGCCGACTGCAGTCCAGACTTTGTCTTCAGCAGTCTCTCATGGGGTTGGTAGGTGTGGTCAGCAGGAAGTGTAGTGAATACCTCAGGATTGAAGAGTCAAGGCCTGACTGTTTAAAAAGTACTGTAACAACGAGAGGCCACATTCGAATGTAAAATTATCATAGAGCCTGTAAATCCTAAGTCACATTCATGTGCCCAGCTCCCACTGGATTTTTAGCAAAATCACTAGGTTTAAAATCTGCTTACACTTGGAACACTAGAATTTGAAGGCATAATAAATTGATACATTGTAACCAGGGTAACTGTTTCAACTCTTAAAATGTCAAAATTGAAACATGCTCAAGAAAGTGTATATTAAAAAATGAATTTAAAGACCTGAGCCTGTTTTGTTAAAGTGTCTTGGGAACTACACTACTTAATTATTATTTATTCTAGTTTTTAGCAAAAAGCCAGCATGATTTTCAGCCTCTGTGGAGTACATTTGAAAACCCTCTACTTAGGAAGTATTAAGAGGTGGTTTGAGGATTCAGACCTATAAAGGCAGTTTCGCCTTCTTCACTTTAAGTACATTGCCTGATTCAGTTGTGAGACACTTTGAACTTTCAATTGAAAACACTCAAATGAAATAGGAATGATTGTATTACTTCTGCCTGCTCTCTCAGAGTCTTTTATTTTTACATTCTTCTGAAGTTTCCCTTCAGATATTTTTCTTGGTATTTGACATTTTGTGGTTTAACAGATTGGGCAGCCTTTAAAAAAGTTCGATTTTGTTTGAATTGAATAGTATGCAAAATTACCAGAGAGACATTTTTCAGGAACCAGTAGACATCTCTTATTAAGGGTTAGCGGTCTAGTCAGAGAAGGACAAATATCATATGATATCACTTGTGTGTGGAATCCAAAATAGGACACATATGAACTTATCTACAGAACAGACGCAGATTCACAGAGAGAACAGACCCGTTGCCAGGGTAAGAGGGGTGGGGAAGGCAAGGATTGGGAGTTGCGGGTTGGCAGGTGTAAACTCTTACATACAGGATGGATGAACAGGGTCCCACTGCAGCAGAAGGAGCTGCAGCATCGTAACTTCATCATGACAAACCATGATGGAAGAGAATATGGAAAAAAAGGCATACATAACGGAGTCACTTTGCTGTACAACAGACATTAACGTTGTAAATCAGCTGTACCTCAACCGATTTTTAAAAAGTAGAAGACTGTTTACTAATATCATCTACTGGGTAAATGTTACTCAACTAGTCCAACCCGTTGTTTGTTTCGTATGGCCCATAAACTAAGAATGATTTTTACATTTTTTAAATGGTTGAGTGAAAAATCAAAGGAATAATGTTTCATTTCACAATATGTAAAAATATATGAAAGTCAGATTCCAGTGGCTGTAGCTGAAGGTTTATTAGAACACAGCGAGCACTGTAATCCTCACATATCATCTAAGGCTGCTTCGGGCGGCAACGAGAGGATGGATCCTTGCTGTCTAGCCCTTTGCAGGAAAAGTGCCTGCCCCCGGAATTGGTGGTCCCATCCACGCCTTCCCACCCACTTCTTGTGCCCCGTACGATTGCACGGCCAGTAGAGCAGGATCTAAATGTGAGCAGAGCAGAGGAGCGTGTTACACTAGGTGGAGAAAGGCGTGAGTGTGGGCGCGGGAGGAAGGCGCTGGGAGCCGGGGAGGGGAAGGGAGGCCTGCCGTCCTGCACCAGGGCCAGGCGTTCACAGACCATCTGCTTTAGGGGAGCGCCAGCTCCATCAAACTGGATTTTGCACTCAGCCCTTAGTAACCGAGAATCACATAGTTGGAAGTCTGCTGTAGTTTCACCAGAAGTGGAGGAGGGGTACTGCGTGTCCCATTTCTAATAATACTCCAAAGATGGTGCTTACATTACGGTCCAGCAGTTCTTCCGCAGCTACCGTGTGTCCCAGATGCTGGCGTCTGTCCGTATGTCTTCTGGAATGTTTGGGACTCCCTTTTGGGTCACTCTTCGACCCCCCAGAGTTACTTGAGGAGCCAGTTGAAGTTCAGCTTGGCTTATGATTGCTCGCTCTTTCTTGGTCCACACATGGGGCACATAGCGTGAGTTGACTCTGGCGACTGTTCTTTGGAGTTGTGAAGGCGCTGCGTCACCCCACCTGGAAATTTGCTGGGCTCCAGCCAAGCTGAGTGACGTGTTCGTGTCGGACCCCTGTGGTGGCGGGAGCCCCTGCCTGTGTTCTCTCGGATTTGCCCCCTGGGACACAGTCAGTCTCTGTGGTCTCTGGATGCCGGCCTTACTTGTTATGTTTCCTTGTATTTCCGTGGAAGAACAGTAAACTCAGTCTCAGGCTGCTTAAGAGCAAAGGAACTGAATGTAATTTGGACAGCTTTGCTTTCAATGACTTTAAAAAGTTGGCCTGCTCCCTGAGCATCTCAGCTTTCCTCGGTGAACTGGCATTTCTGGTGTAAATGGCATTTTAAAAGTCTGTGCTGTTCTTTATTTTATCGTCCACTAGAGGAGTGATTTCTACTGACAGCTTATGTGTCCTCATGTCAAGCAACAGTTCCTCATTTCTACATCTGATTTTGGTGAGCGAGTTCATAGTCATATCCATAGAAATCATTTTATAAACTGCTTATTCTAGGTCTTCATCTTTTCAAATTGTGTTGATTTAATTTTTTTTTTTAATTGTGGCACCTTCCTCTGTTCACGTTCTTCATAGAGTAGACCTTTCTGGACCATTCACTCATGGTATCTTCTGAAAAGGAAATACACCCTTTAAAAAAATTACCCAGTCTTAAAGTTACTTGAATATTAAATTTGTATAGCATGCTGATACTAAATCTCAAGTATATGATTATTTTATATGCACATAATTAATGTAATTAACTTTGCCAAAACTTTGGTATTTCCTTTCTTTAATTTATGTCAAAATTAAAACACTATGAAATTTTAGAATAATATTTATCAGAAATCATAGCCACAAGGTAAATGTCAGTTTTAGTTCCCAGTAGTCCTACACACAATGCCTTTTATTTTTAAGAAAATATCGTTGGTTAGGGGGATTCTAGAGTCTTGTCTCATTTATATCTGACCAAATTGAGTTTGGGCTTTTTCCTTTCTTCAAACTGTATAAATCATTTCTTTTTCTCGTGCTTTTAAACATGGAAACATATCTAGTGATTGTCAAACGTGTGTGGATGTTTCATTTCTGAATTTTGACTGTCCTGAGTATTATGGCTGGAACTAGGAATACAGGGCTATGGTATCTTTAAAGTGGAAGATCCCTATTTGTCCCTGATTCTGTAGTTTTCTCTCTGAAACAGTTATTCCCCCATTAACGTGTTCATCTAGGAGACAAGTGTCCGGGGCTGTGCATTGTTCTTTCGGGACAAGGCGAGGCCTATGTCTAGTCAGAGCTGAGCAGTCTGCCGTGAGGTGTGGGGCGCTGCCTGGGCTCCTCGGCACTTCTCCAGTTTGACTGCATCAGCCTGCAGCGACAGCTTGGTTTGCTCTGTTACAGATTCATCACACAGAGCGGTGTATTTTCCTGTCTTCCAGGGGAACTTCATCGTGGAGTTGCTTTTGTTCCCTCCATTTTTATTGTTTCCTAATTAAGACGTACAATCTCAACAGGTTCTTTCCTATCCATCTTACTCAGAGCCTTCATTTATACTCTGCCACCCCTCCTGACTAGTCTGAATCTTAGCTGGTGCAGAGACATCGGTCCTGTACTTGTCAGTGGGATTAACTACAGAGTGATGTTGATTCTTCTTGGTGGTAGGACTCGGCCTCAGGGATAGCTCCTAGGACAGTATTAGAAGAAGACATGCACTCACATGCTTTCAAATGCCAAAATCTAAACTCCTACAAGTTTTCCTATGGCCAAAATATCAAAATCTCAAAAAACTCAGCTTCTCAGACCTCCAGGCTGACGAATCAGTTTCAGGGCATCCGTCTAAACTTCCACTTACGGTGTCACATGTCAGCACAAATTCTGGCTTGTCATTAAGCCATTTGTCTTTGCTTTTAGGAAGTCAGTTGTTACGAATGCCATGGACAATTCAGTAAATGTTTGTTTGTTATGATTTTACTGGAGCTAAAGGAATGGATTATTAAGTGCAGATAATATAGAATTCAGTTTCAGGTTAAGTCTGAAGTTAGCATAAATTTTCATTCTTCAGACTAACATAAAAAATGATTTTGAGACGTTAAATAGGAAGATGCCTTTTATTTTTTTAAGTTTAGTATGTTGATTTTTAAATTACTATCTCCCAAATCTTGTTTAGTAATCAAATGTGCGTAAGAGAGAAGTTAGTTACAGAGATAGAAGAGCAGCTCCTTCTTTAATGAAGACTTGCTGTAAATCTGTATGCTCTTTCATATCACCTTCAGATAGTTAGTCAGTGCAGCAGGAGCAGAGACCAGATGAACGTGCTAATGGGGTGTAATTCAGTGTTTTTGTGTCGTACAGCCTGAGAAATGCCAGTGGCCTGACGGCAGCAGACATTGCTCAAACCCAGGGTTTCCAAGAGTGTACCCAGTTTCTCTTGAACCTCCAGAATTGTCATCTGACTCGTTTCGGTCACAATGGCACCTTAAACGGAGGCCATCCGAGTGTATTTCCTAGTCACGTTAGTGTGGGAACAAACCGCAAGAGATGCCTGGAAGATTCGGAACCCTTTGGCGTGAAGAAAGCTCGACCCGCAGGTGAGACCGCTTTGTGGGCGGGGCAGGCAGGCCTGTTTCTTCTCTAACGTGTGTTCTTCTTACGGCTGAGCGCGCCTCGGAGACGGCTCCCTCACTAAGGGTGCTGTGCCCTGAGGACTCTGGTGCAGTGATGGAGGAGGCTTTCCTGTGTTGCTTCTTGGAAGATTGGCCATTTAACGAGAGGGGAGGATGTGCGAGGGCAGTTCGGCCCAAGCGTAAATGTGTGTATGTAACTCTGCACACCCAGGTTTACCTGCCGTGAATTAGAGTCTTCCCGTTTGTTGTACCTGCTTGAAATATAACTATTAAAAAAATCTGCCCCTGTGCCTCATTTTTTCTTCCTGTGAATTTTCCTGGACTTAGAACAATTGTTGGTCTGATGTAAAATACAGTTTCACATCGGGGAAGGTGGGTGTTTGCACTGCTACGTGGCCTCAGCTGGTCTGCACACCTGGGTGTGGGGGGTGTGTGCCGCAGCGGGGCCCGGTGTGCCGCCTCCACACTGAGGGGTCGTGTCTCCAAGGTAAGTGTTCTGGTTCTCATGTCCTTCCAGCTTTTTATCTCTAGATGGTTTCAGGACGTGTAAATAAACAGTCAGCTAGTCACTCTTTGAGGTGTCCCTTTCATTTAGGGGGAGAAAATTAATATATATAATCAGAAGACGTTAGTAGCTTGGCAGGAATGTTCAGCAAACTTACATGGAAAGGGAAGTTTAGAGGTGACAGTGAAAGTAATCACACTGAAATTATGTGCTCAGATAAGATTTGCCAAGGATAAATACAAAATCATGCCCTTTGGTTTTTTAAAAAAAGAAACTGTTCAAGTATAGTCTGAGAAAACCGGAGTGGCTCCTGTCTTTAAATTCGATGTGTCAGCCTGATCCTCCCAGCGCTGTGCCTCTTTAATGTAACTGGCACATATCCAGACAAAAGCATTTCTCCCAGAGTCAGTAAAAAGTGAATTCTCTCCTTCACAACATTTAAGATATTGGTCGCTGTGAAAAGTTGTGATTATGCAACTTTTCTATAGAAATGAATGTATGGACTTAATAGTTTCTAAAATTCGTAGCTTGTATAAATTACGGGCCTAATCCTTAGAAAGATGTTGTAAAAGTCATACCCAGAACATGAAGGTATGTGTAAACTTCAGAAACTAATCCCCGTTCTGTTTCCTGCCTGGTTAGTATTTTGGGGTGGTGGTGCTGGTTTCACTGTGTCCTGGTACAGGGATCATGCGTGTCCCTGTCGTGTTAGCATACAGGATAAATCTTAAATTCTGCTTAGCTTTTTTAAAGAGATGTCACTTAACGTTCAGTGAAGATTCAAATGTACCTAAAGAGTTTTAAACTGGCCTCTTCAGGTTTCAATTTCAGTTGAATTGGCCAGTATCTCCTTATTGATGTGTCTGGAAGAGCCTTTCCAAGGGTTCTTGGAAACTTAAGAATTTGCACCCTAGGCCCTGTTGCTGCACAAATTGGGTTTGAAGAATTATGCAGGTGTTTGGGGATTTTATTTTCCTCTTCCAGACAAAGATTCATCTTGGTCAGCTGAGTTAAGAGATTAAAGTTCTGCACATTCAGCTCAAGGTACAACTTTCCCTAAGTGCCCCATTCCTAGCAGTCAGCTCAAGGAAGCCAGTTAAGAAAATGAGGTTGGAACCTGGCGTTTGAGTTCACAGGTGATACACACACCTAAGGCTGGGCGTTAAATCTTTGGTTACCTTTTTTAAAAACATGCCTGAAGTATCTTGGCTACACAGCTTGGACTTTATCAATAAGTTTAGTCTGTTCTGTATTCCTAGAATTTAATAAATTAGACATACTGATGTTTTTAGTGTGGAATATACCCAAAAGCTATTAATTGCAGAGATTTTTCTGGCTGAGCCAACTCTTAAAAGACGGATGGCGTCCTGTGACATTGACTCTTCAGTTTGGTGTCACGATTGTGAAAGTTTACCTCCTGCAATCCATAGAGAGTAGGATCTCTCTCTTAATAAATGGTTTTTAAATATTTTAAAGTAATTGGAGTGGTTTTTCCTTTGAAAACCATATGATGTAAAAGAACTTAAGGCACTGATCATTGATTTGTATGGCCCAAATACAAAATATCCTTTGAAAGCAAGTTGTCCAGCAGACGTGGGTACTTTAGAATGTCTTCGATGCAGTCGTTCACACCAGGGTCAGCATGCACCCTGTTCAGGAGGGTGAGTTGAAATCCAAGATTGATACTGATGAAAAGTATTTCAGGGTAATATTTTCCCCAGTGTGGGAGATTTGGTTCATTTAGGACAATGCAAGGAAATATCAGTTCATAATAACTAGGTTTGGGGGTTTTTTTCCCTTCCACATTGACCAACCATCTGCTCGGGGTAGAATGACAGGTGGGCCTCAGGACTTCAGCTGCAGCTGTTGAATAAAATCTGTGTTAGGGCTGTTAGCATTCTAGCTTATAGGAGCAACAGTACAATTGTTCACAAGTGTATTCCTTGGAAACTGGTCCAAATTATCGATGATCCAGGATAGAGAAAAATGCCACTCCCGCCCACGAGAGAAGCTTCATCTTGTTTTTAATCTTGAGTAGTTTCAGGCGCGGCTCCAGAGCCTTGACGGGGAGAGGCGGTGTGAGCAACAGACTGACCTGGGAACCTCGTTTTATCTGGGTGAACAGTTGCCATCCCCAGGAGGCTGTGGTGGTACCAGATTAATCTCAGATGTTAAGTTGACTTCATGGTTTTTGTTTTAATCAAATAAGTATACTACTGAGCTTAGCATCTCATGTATAACATGTTAGGTATTTAAAAACACCTTTTAGGAAAAATACAGTTTGACTTTGCTTAAAATGAGTCATAGGAAGTTGCTCAGCCCACATTCCTCAGGATGAAATAACAAAGAATCTCCACCTTCTGTTCTTAATTGTTCGTGGATGACCGGGCTTAAAAAGACAAGGAGAAAGGAGGGGATGTGACTGGAGATTGCTGAGTGATCATGTTCAGTCACTAAGTTCTGTCCAACTCTGCAGCCCGTGGACTGGCCCACCAGGCTCCTCTGTCTGAGACTTCCCAGGCGGGAACACTGGAGCGGGCTGCTGCTTCCTCCTCCAGAAACCAGATTTGTAACGTGGTTCCCTCTAGTTGAGGTCCGTGTATCTGACATACACGAGAGACTTGAACCTCGATGCTGCTTAGTGTTCCCTCCTATTTGCAGCAAATGGCTGTTTGCTTTTAAAAATTTGACCAAATGTTTGTATTCCAGTTAACAAAAGATGGTTTTACTCTCCAAAGGCATAGCATTATATATATATATATGAATCGTCTGACTGAATTACGTTTAAGAGCAGAGTCATTTTGGGGTTAGTCTTGAGCTCGGCAGAGCTCACAGGCCCGTCTGGCCTCCGCGCACGTGGTGGCTGTGGCGCGCGTCGGCCAGGAGCAGGTCCTTCCTGGCACGCTTTGTCGGCTCCTCTGTGCCACGTGCACCTTCCCCTCCACCACCTATTAACAAAACCCCAGATCCCTTGTTAGTGTTTCCGCAGCTGTCACTCTGTAGTTAGCCCCCCCGTTCACCTGCCCTCTTAAACTCCCCCCGCCCCCGTCTGCTGTGGGGCTGTGGTGGGAGTCCCAGGAGAGGTTACTGGTAGAACCACCTTCCTCCCCGCCTTTTGTACTGTTCAGGTTCTAATAGGACTTTTCCTTTAGAGGGTGATCTGAGTAAAATGTGCTGTGAGGAGAAGAGAACAGTTCTAGTTAGTAATGGAGAGAAGCCATTCCTTTCTTGGGGAATGGGGTTTCACCAGCGGGAAGGCCAGAACGTTGGGAATGACCTTGGTTACGGGTCGGCTCTTAGGTCTTCCCTTGAAGAGGCACAGAGGGCAGTAGGTCGCTACCCTGACCCCAGCTTCACTGGGCTCCATGCATGGAAGTGCCCAGCAGTGCTTGCTCGGCTGGTGGTGTGTAGGGGAGGACACCCCGTGAACTAAGTAAAGCACTTAAGATCTTCAAGGACTGTGTAGGTTGGGTTTTGCCCATTGAGAGAGTTCACTGCCTTTAAAGTGAAAGAATCCCGATGAGGTGTTTTTCATAAGCCCTAGGTACCTCTGTAAGTGTGCCTGGCGATCAGTCTTGTGTACAGGTTCTGCATCAGGATCAGGGACCTGCACGGCATAGTTCGGGCACGTCTGCCCGAGCTGACCAGCCCGCACGAAGGGAAGCTGCTTGGTGGCAACCATTTCTGTAGTGCTGCAGACCCCTGTCTTTAAAAGCTAAGGAAGGGTTTCCTGCTGTTTTCTTATGTCCTTCATCAGGAATCGTTTTGTAGTTTTAGATCCACACTGGTACCTGGCTTTAGTTTTATTCAGCTCTCTGGTTTATATAAAAATTCAGGGGCAGGTTTCTATGCTGCCCCAGGGCACCTTCCCAAATGGAGCTGCTTTCAGCCCCAACGTCAAGAACAGGAGGCTTCTGGGCAGTGGTCACACCTGGTCCTGACTCTGCCTCTGGGCGAAGAAACTGGATTTATTCTGAGGCAGTCCTGGGTGATGTTCTGCCATGAGTACGCTTTGTCTGGCGTGTACCAGAGTCATGTCAGCAGATAACTGCTTTGGAAGTCAAAAGATACGGACACTTAACAAGTGTCTCATTTTTCCTTTTAACCGGAGTAGGAAGATAGGGAAATACTTCTTTTCTAAAACAAATAGAATCAAACATTTTTGAAGAAAGTCTTTTTTCTGAAATGTCTACAAGCCACCTTTCTCAGACGCAGCGTGGGGCGTTGTGGTAGTTGCCTTGGTGATCGTGATAGTGATGTGTGGGAGACGGGAGTCAAGTCCAGATCCGTGTTCTTACAGTTCTGCAAGGCTGGTTTTAATGTCATGGCTTTTAATGCAGTTTTAAAAGGTAAGTGGTGACACCCTCTGTGCTCCCATGGAGCTGTCTGAGCCCTTCCTAATTCCAGGTGCTGGGAAGAAAAACATGGAAACGTTGGTATAAGATACATTACCAGGGGTTCTAGGCAGCTAGGTTAGCAGGCAAGTGGTTGCAAATCCTGGCAGATAGATCCTGCATGGGGAAAACGCCTCACAGAGTGTCTACGGAGAAAGGTAATTCTAGGCTGTCCACGTTAGCATATGCCTCCCGCGTTTAGTAAAGAGTTTCTTAAAATCTGAAAGCCTTTAGTTTGTCTCATTTGTACACGTTTTTCCCGCTCTGCTGGTGAGAAACCGCGTTAACAAAAGATGCACCCGAAAGGAGAGCCTTGGGAGGAGCGCTGCTGGCGCACCGCGTGGGTCTCTAGTTAGGGGTCAGCTTCTGCTGCAAAGCCGCACTGGGTCTTGCTCCTGTCTACAGCACTTTTCCTTTGAATGTCCTCTGGCTCCCTTCGCCACCAGCTCTTCCGGCCCCCTAGTGGCAGGTCTGCTCTCTTGTCCTGCTTCATTTTGTTGCCAGTCTTGATTACCTGTTCTTAATGGTGCTGCTTGCTTTCTGTGCCTGTGCCCTTTCTAGCTAGAGTGTGGGCTTCATTCACTGATGGGACACTCCGGGCGCTGGGCTTGGGGAGTGAAGAGACGGTTGACCTGCTTTTGTGAAGCTGCTCTGTTGTGCCCTTTTGGGGAAGAGGGGGTCCTCATGTCATACCTGTCCGTTGTTCTTTTTAAAACCTGCTTTCAGAGATCTGAAGTTGCAGCTGTAACCTAGATGCCCCTTTCCCCGAGGAGCACTGGCCCTGAACTCCAGAACAAAGCCAGGCGTCGGAAGGATGGCCACGTCAGGCTGTCTGTGCTGTATCCGCTTTCGTTTGAGGCTGTTTGTGGCTTTGCCCAATAGGCCCGCTCTGCTTCTCAGTCACCTGCCTGGTCTGGCTTGTCAGACGTGGGTCCTGCGTCACTGCAGAAACAGAATCAGAGGTTGGGAGGGTTTTGTCTCCTGGTACCTGAACTTCCATCCCCCAACCACCCCCCTCCTTTTTTTTTTAAGAAAAGATGGCCTGTTTACCACTGATTTCTTGAAAGTACCTTGTTTGATGGTGAAGCTGGAACCTAGCCTATCAGTGACCTCAGTGGGGCTTGTGGAGGATTAAGAAAAGCTTTGAAAACCGCTGAAGTCCTCCGTTGGTTGCCTCTGGTTTCAAAGCACTTCTATTTCTAGGTGTTTATGGCCTCGTGTCTATGCAGATTTCTGCTATCTCTTAACAGCACGCGTCACACCATTCTGTCTGTTCTGCATACTGATCATCGAATTTGTGTTTCTCTTAAGACTTTTTCATCTAAAACTTTTAACAGTTTGGGGATACTCTGAAACTGATATGTTCATTCCGATATTGAAAACAATTCATGTGCCTCTAGAAGTAGTTGCAGCTGCAGAGTTCAAGTCTTTGTGTTTTTAAATGTTTGTTTGAAAGAAATAGCACTGAAACTTGTTACTTACTTGTTGTATATATCGTGTGACCCAGAAACCATTCTAGTTTATCCTGGTGGAGAAGCAGAAGTGTATGCAAAAGTGTGTTTATAGGGATGGTAGTTAATTACGGTGTTCGTGATGGAAAAGGAGCCCCGCTCAGGCAGCAGTGGGAAGCTGGGTAGTGGGTGAGCTCTTGGTGGTCATTCAGGGAGTTGTTCCTCAGCTTTAAGGATCCTTTTGAATCTAGTTGTTGGGATGTGTTCGTTTAGCGGTAAATGAACATAGGCAAGACGTGCGAGTGATCCTTCAGATCCGGTGTCGTAACAATGCCTGCTGCTTAAGACTGGATAGCTCTGCGCAGCGTGGCAGTGGCTGCTCCTGAGAAGTAGGGGCCCCTGGGCTAGCAGGAGGTGTTTCTGCAGTGTGTGAGCCCCCGCCGGAAGGGGTACCAGGTGTGCGCACCCGCCGTGCTCCACAATGCGAGCGTGGGCGTGCCCTGAGGCGCATGCGTAGCTTCAGTCCTGCCGTCCTGGAGCCCAGAAGCTTACTGGGCGTTTCCAGCTGCGCCACATCTTGGGGCACAGGGCCAGAGCTGCTCTCAGCCGGTATCCGACGAGCTTGTCTTGATCTTGGAATTTATTTTCTATTAATGAAACCACTGATTTTTAAATTTGAGGATCATTATAATGGTTTTTATGTTACTCAAGAATTATCATTTCTTTATGAAAAACAACTGAAGGAACATTCGGGGGTGTAACAGACCATCCTGAATCTTTAGAAGTATTTAGAAATAAATGTCTTTGAGTTACATAACTGCTTTATGTTGCCCAAATACCAGCCTTAAATGAGAATTTACGCCAGCAAGTAAATCTTGAGTAGGTGTCTGAATTGCCATGACTTCATCAAAGCTGCACGTTTCAGGAATTATTCTCTATTGTGGGAAAGTAAGTTTCTTGGTCATGTGCCAAGGTCATTGGTAATCCATAGATTATTAAGCTGTTTGGCAGTTTGGGAGCATCCAGTGCTCTGATGACAAAGAGTGAGGCGCATCTGTCTTGGGTGCAAGGAACCTAAACATGTCTGTTTTCTGTGCAGCCCACAGTCTGGATGAGTCCATGCCGCTCGCGAGTGGTGAGGTGGAAGACGACCCCGACAAGATGCACGTGGACAGAGAGCTCGCCACAGGTGGGGGCGGACAGGTTCCCGTTAGCCGCAGCCGCGGTCCAACGGTCGAAGACACCAAACTGCCGGAGGGCGGTTCCGTTGGACCCAAAGAGATAGAAATCTATACTGTTTCGGCAATGCAGACCCCCTGTCGTTGCAGGAACCAGTATGCGTGTTATTTCTAACATGAGTTGGCGCAGACAGTTTTTGCACTTTGTCCCGCGTTTTAAAGAATGTCATACTATGATTTGGACAAGTTTGTAGATATAAGAATTAAGTGTTCTGGTGCATTTTATGGATATGAAAAATATAAGTGCAATCTTTCTATTTTGATTTGAGGCTTTTGCTTAATGTGCCTTGTGTGATTTTAATGAGGTTTAACATTTTTCATTTTCTGATACAGGACCTTGGGGTGAATTTATCAAACATTTGTTAAATTACTCTTGCTAGTAGTTTCAAAGGGATAAACAGCGAAAGGAGTGGCTGGCTGTAGGCACTGAGAGCTAGCAGGTGTCATGGTTTTGACTTGTAACCTGCCAGGGCCGTGTGGAGTCCTCCACTCAACCCTCCTGGGCGCTTTGGTTTGTGTGACATTGACTCTGAATCTACTAAAATGCTGAGAACCGTGTCAGCACAAAACACCTTTTTCACTAAAATTTTTAGTATATTAAAACAGTTGGTAGTCACTTTTGGTTTTTAAAAGGTAAGGGCTCTGTTTCTGTTAGTATTTAGAGTAAACATTTAGCCATTTAGTTAATGCCTTTTTCTATCCTTTTATTTAGGTGAGCATGAAAACGTTTTAGCCATTCTCTTAATGTTTTAATGTATTTGGAAATAGATACTGTTTCTTTTTTAAGTCTTATTATTATGTCTGTATGCGAAATTCTTGTTTCCCAGGGGTACATGAAAAAATCATCTTTGTTCATATAATGAAAGTGTGTGCATCTTTCTAGAAGCTACAGAATTGTTATGGGTAGAGTCACCATTTTGCCGGGTAATTAAATGAAGTGGATAGATTTTCCAAGGGAAGTTCTCATTGGAAAATACATTTTAAAATCCTGGCTAAAGATAAATAACAAAACTGAAAGCCAGCTTAAAAAAAAAATGGCATTGGTACATGCTTTTAAAAAGATAGAAGTCATCACTCTTTGATCTTCAGACATTTTATTTCCCTGGGTTTTCAAGTAAATTTAATGCCGCACTTGAACCTGACATTGAACAGCCCACTATTTAACCTCAGCGCATCCCATGTGACGGGTGTCAAGTGAGCGTTCCCCGTGTTTTTCATCATTTCAGTTATAACACTCTTTCAGCAAACAAAATGTATTAGATCGCTAGAGGTGACCCGCAGTGGGTGGACACAGCGGAGGGGGCAGGGCGAGTCCTGGAAGGCAGACTGGAGCAGAGTTTGCGGTCCCGGGCCAGCGGCAGCGGAGGGCGTCGGCAGGCAGGTCTGGCCGGGCACCGACAGCCTCAGCCCGTCTCCGGGACGCTTGCTGTTTTCACGCTAGGTTTTACTAGATGTTCCGTAAAGCTGTGAGGTTCCACTCACCTTGGCTTGAGGTTGCATAATGGAACACATTTACTCTAACTGGGCACCAGAGAAGGACCGCGCACATGCAGTGAACATTAAACGGAAAAGTACAGTCTAATCAAGCCGGGTTTCCGAGGCCCAGTCCCCTGAAAATGTAATCTCCATCTTTGTTAGTAGTATCATGGTTGTCTTACTAACTGTTAAGGTCACCATACTACCCATGAGTTTTATTACCCAGGGAAAGCTTCTGGTTTTTGAAAAAAATAAATGTTTCTCTGGGAATAGCTTGTGTTATTTTTAATTCTACCTCATGTTTAGTTCTTGAAACACTTGTTCTCCAGCCTTGAGTTTAACTAGAAAAGCTGTCATTTAATTTGAGAAGAAATAATCCACAGTCCTCTGAAGAATTTATAGAAGCTCTTAAACTCTCTTAAACTGCGAGGAAGTTGAGAACTAGTGGCACGGTTAGGTGTTTTGCTCATTGAATGAGCCACGATTTTCCATCATCAGGAAAACTTGGGGACACACAGAAACCCGTATCTGAGTGCACATCTGGGCGGGGGTCGTGGTATGGGGCTGCAATAGGGCCAGGGGACACGAAGGAATGTGTCCTCACTCTGAAGGTGACAGAGTCATGCTTTAATGTCGTGCCTTGCTTTAATAGTGCAGGACATTGGGGTAAAGTTTAACGTCATCGAGCAAGTCATGACCTTAGATTGTTTCTGTACTGTTGTGTGAATTCCTGTGAACGTGTATTGGTCCTCAAGTTTCGTTATACAGAAAAATACTTGTCATTGCCTGTTCCCGTGTGGCCAAATGTTTTGTGACTGACGTTTTTTCCCATAAGACATCCCCTCCTAACGGATGTCTGTATATGCAGATTATGGGTTTTGACAGTGGACCCTTGGACACCGTAGTCCCTGTAACTGCTGAACCCAGAGGACACTTCAGGACGTGCTCGTGGCTCAGGACTGCGCGCATGGGATCTTGGGGTTCGTGGTCTTCTGCGGCCTGCCCGTGCTGCTCTGTGGCATCTTGCAGAAATGCTGTGTGATCCAGGTGTTGCTAAGGAACCACAGCCTCGCTGCCGCCCCGTGTGGGCTCCCCGCCTTGGAGGAGGCGCGGTGAGGGGCCTCCGGGGACGCTGTCAGCGTCACCCTGGGAGCTTCCTTCATTCACACGCTTCATCAGTTGCTTTTCTTTAAAAAAAAAAAAAAGCTTGAAGTTTTCTGTTTTTTAACCCTTTGTTGGGAACACTTAAACGTTCATTTCTGACGGACTTTTTCGAGGGTCATGATTTTTAAAACTGTTCTCCAAACCTAGTCTTAAACTGAGAGCAGTTCAATGCTATTGGTATTTTGCACGTGGCATATTTGTCAGCTGAAGTTTTTTTAATTTGGCTCCCCTACACTAGTGAAATTTCTTAAGTGTTTCCTTTCTTGCCCTTTGCCCTTACCGGGCAAATGCAACTGGTAATGTTTTATTTTTAAATCACTTACGCACAGTTTTTTGCCTTGCAAAAGAAACTGGTTTGTGTAAAGAAAAGCTAAATAAATCCTGTAAAATGGTAGCAGCAAGGAAGCGTTTTATAGTCTCTCCTCCCTTCTGGTTCTGAATTTTGGTGACAGGTGTATTTCTTAATGCAGATATGAAAAACAGTAGCTCCGTATCGAATACACTGACAAACGGATGTGTCGCCAATGGACACTTGGACTTCCCCTCCACGGCCCAGCCCTGTGGGATGGAGAGCAGGAGTGGCCAGTGCTCGGCAGGACTTAACGGAGTCGGCACTGGCCTAGTTCCAGGGCTGCCTTTCCCGAGCAGCCAGGGCTCCCCCGGCGTTAACGGGACTGAGGAGCCGGAAAGGAGCACCCAAGTCAGCCCGGAGACATGCGGCTCTCTGCACCTCAACGGGAGCCCGAGCAGCTGCGTGGCCAGCAGGCCCTCCTGGGCAGAGGAGAGCCTGCAGTACGGACACTACCACGGCTTTGGGGACACGGCCGAGAGCATCCCCGAGCTCAGCAGCGCGCTGGAGCATGCCAGCTCCGTGAAGGCGGAGCAGGGCTACCACAGCGCCGTGCTGGGCGCCATGCACCTGTCCCACGGCTCGTAGGGCCGCGGGCCTCCGCCGCCCCGAAGGAGCGCCACGCCCGTGCGGCGTCTCGTGCTTCAGCTTTCTGGAAAAGCGCGCTCCGAGTGGCCGGCCTCCTCAAGTCCTGGTGCGAGTGCAGGCGGGGCTTACTCAGCGCGCGGCTGTCTCCGTGGGACGGGGGGCCTCTTTCCGGATGCGCTTTTAGAACCTACGTTTTCTGCTGCCAGTCTCGATATTCTCTTTTGAATAATGTCACCGTAAATTGCCATTTTCTCTTCTGTCGAATTAAATTTTATCTAATGAAGAATCGGAGACAGTAAGTGAGGTGCCTGGTAAACCCGCCTCTTGGCACGTGGGCATCATTTTGAAGAACTTGCTTTTCCTCCTCTCTGTAGAATTTTTGACAGAAGACAGCTATCTCCCTATGCAAGGTACAGCCTTACACAGATTTCTTGCAGTGATTTGTATGAAGAAAAGAGCGTTTGTCTTTTTCAGAGCCTTTTTCATGGAAGCTTCACTGCCTGCCGCGTGGTGAGGGTCTTCCGTGTACACACAGTGGTCTGAGAACACGGCGGCGCCTCCTGGAATGCTGGCGCTCGCTGCCCTGGTTTCACCGACAGCCCGTGCGGCCTGGGCCTGACTGCCGACCTGATGTGTTTTTACCCGCGTTTCCTACTCGGGCTTGAGGATTTTTACCACAGATAACGGTTTCCTCTGTATGCAGTGGAAGTTACTCCTTGTAGGGACTGTCAGGTCAACACATTTAACTGACTCTTCCGACCTGTACTTTCTTTTTTCCTTGCTTTTGTTTCTTGGGGTGTTCTGCTTTAAAATATATACCACTACGTGTATCCAGTTAACAGAATTTTGAATCTCTCTTAATAAAGCTTCATTAAGTTTATGGTTTTATAGAAATTAGCTTTTGTTTAGGCAACTAGTGGTTCCACTGTGCGACTATTGTCCTGAATTTTTACTTTTCTGATTTTTGTAATAAAAAATCTGTGAAGATAGAAGATGTGTCAGATGAACAAAACCAGTGTCCTCCGAGTGTTACTAACATTTTGTTTTTAAACTGTCCTTTACAGATTGAATAAAAACCTCTCACACGCGCTGTGTTTCTGGGTGTGCTTGCCCCCATGTGGGGGCGGGGGCGCTGTGGCAGGAACTGTTGCCTCGCTTTCTGCTGTGAACAGTGATTCCCTCTTCTGATTGCCCGTGGAGCACTCCCACGGAGCACTTGTTAGCACCTCGGGTTTGTTCACCTGCTTTCGGCTTACGGGCACATTGGGTCTCTCTCGGGAGGCACGGGGTTTCTCTCGGGAGGTGCAGGGTCTCTCTTGGGAGGAGGGTGAGGGGGTGTTAGGAATTGCTGTCAGCTGACAGTACTTGCCTGTACGCTTATCTTCATAAAGAACCACAGCCGTAGCTTCCTCAGCTTCTTTGAGCCAGCACATATTAATACACAGAAGCCTTTTAAATGCATAAATCTTAGTTAACAAGTGGAAACAATAGCCATTCTGGCCTGCCCAGTGCGTCATTTAAAACGTTCGGTACTCTCTGTACATTATGGAAGCCCCAGGCCGCTGTTTGGAGCATCACAGAAGTTACTCTGTGCTGAGGCAGAACCCAGGACACAGGCCTTGTCACTGCCACTTCCCGTGCAGGCACCTGTCATCACGCCCGGACCCCGCTGACCTCGGAAGCTGTTCTAAGGGACTGATCCCGAAGTCGCCAGAGGCCGAGTTCCAGGAGAGGGGAAACCTGGTGCCATTCGTTCCCTCATCCCCTGTATGAGCTGTATCTTGAATCTCAAAGGCTTCACGGTGAACTGTTAGTGACAGTTACTAGAAAGCATTAATGGAACCTGCTAGAATCTGCTAAAGATCAGGACATCTGGTTCGTCCTGGAATTGGACAGAATTGGACTGTTTCTTGGGGGCAAGAATGCTTCCTAGAAGCTCTGCTTGAGCAGCCTCCAGGCTTCCCTGGGTGGTTGATACATTGTGGTTCAAAGTCATGACACTGAAATTCTTACACTGAACTCCTATTTTGCCTAGAATTGGGTTCAGAATAATATAGAAGGGGAAGAATTTTTAAAATTAGGACTTTTAAGAAGAAAACTCAATACTTTTTTAATTTAAAAAACTCATTAATACTTTTTTTTTTAATGTGGACGTCATTTTCACATTGACCAAAAATAAGCTCAAATTTTTGCTCTGCTTAACTCCCCAAAATTAAGTTCATGCTGAACTGTCACTGGTTCTCGATGTTTGGTCTGAAGAGCCTTATCGGCCCTTGTATTAGATACCCAGTGGCAAGCAGCTGGGAAATGAAGTGAAGTCCATCTACAGTAACATCAAGACCATAAGCTGCCTGGGAATGCCTTTAAAGGCAGGGTATGCGGCTAGGCAGGCATCACGGGGCCACGGGGAGGGGGACGAGATGACAGCAACCGCGAGCAGAGTGAAGGGCCGGGGTGACCGGGCAGCCTCGGCGGGGGGTGACTGCGCCGCGAGGCAGCCGGGGTGGGGTGCGGAGGGGGCGGGGAGCAGAGGGTGGGATTGCGGAGGAGACTGCGTGGGCCTGAAGGTGAGAGCGCCCGGCCCCGAGGGACTGGGAGGGACCCCGCCCCGGAGAAAGCGCTCCGCTTGTGCTCCGGTGACCCGAGTGCGGTGAGAGCCGCAGAGGCGCCAGCGGAGTCCAAGGGGCCGTCCCACTTCCGCCAAGGACGCAGCGGCCTGAGCAGGCAGGGGAAAAACAGGCCCTCCGCGCAGGGAGCTCAGGGTGGGGCCCGGCTTCCCTCCAGACGGCGGGGGAGAGCGTGAGAGGGCGGCCCCCAGGCTCCTCACCCTGCTGCCGTCTCCCTGGAAGTCCCCGGACCGTCTCCGACACTGTCCGCCCCCCGACACGTCCAAAGATGTTCATTGTAACAGCGCACAATCAGAGGCGACCGCTGTGACCATGAATCGTGACCCTGCACGGCCATCCGTGGACACGAGCCGGGGCTTCACGAGGGGCGGGGGGTGGGGGGGGGGGCCGTCAGGCGTGACCTGGACGGCAGGGACCAGTGCAGGGTGGCGCGTACAGCGCAGGTGCGCATCTGCACGCTTAGAAGGTGCAACCCCACCCTGCGAGCTGTCGGTGGATACACGCACACGTGCGGGAAAGGAGCGGACCACAGGGACGTGAGTGACGTCCACCCCCTCCCGGAGAGAACACCGGAGGGACGGAGGGCTGGCGGGGGCGCTGGGGGAGCAGACCAAGGAGACAGCCGCCTTTTCATTTCATTGCTGTTGTTCTTTTGTTTGTTTAGGAAGATCTGAAACAAAGAAATTTAAATTAAAATGTTCAAAGGATAAAATAAAACACCAGATTAGAGCAACTTGGCTGGGTTACCCTAAGCCCACTGCCCAAGCTTTCTACCTACCACGACCTCCCCGGGACCTCCCTGAACGTCAAGACCACGGTGCAGCTGGAAAGCTGCAAAACATTTAGGTTTTTCTGTTTCGCCGTTTACCACCGCCACAGCGCTGTCACCAGTGAATCCATCTCCAGTGTTTTCAGAAACAGCTACAAAAATCGCAGCAGACGCCTCAGCGAGCCGGTCCCGCCCCCTCCTGCTAAAAGACACGTCACTTGCTTTACGGCTTCCCTGACAGTTCCTGTAACTCAGAATAGCCTGAGCTGATTTTACCAGCAAAACACCATGGGCCCAGACATCAAACAACACTGACGCTCCGACTCCCAACAATGACACGACTCTGTATTCCCGGTGCTTTGAACTCTGGGAAAGCAGGAGCCGTGAAAGGCCCCACAGCACAGGGCAGCCCGGCGACGGGACCCGGGAAGAGAACATGCCCGGCTAAGGGAACCGGGTGAACCTGGCCAGGCCGTGCTGTGGGCGCGTCCAGCTGACAGCTCTCTCTTCTCGAACCTTCTCTGCCTGCCTCTCTGCTCTTAAAGCACCTGGCTTTTTGCGCCCTCACGGGCCCAGACCGACAAGCCCAGGAGGCCCTGCTCGCCTGTGCTCCTCACCAACCTTCCAGAAACAGGAAAGGCCCTCCGAGCCGCCAGCCGGGCCCGTAGAACAAGCCGTTCCCAGTCCCAGGTGGAGTTTCTGGCCTGACCCACACGCAGACACCGCACATGGTGGGTGGTGTGAGCCAGTCTCCCGCGTGACCGGGACCCAGGAGGCCCCGACAGAGGGCGGCCTTCCTGACCCCTCCCAGCGTGTCTCGGGGGCTCCCTGGGACAGGAGGGCAAGTGGTCGGCCCCCCAGGCTCCAGCCAAGAGCAGCAGCAGGAAGAGGGAGGGGCCGCGGGAGAGAGGGGCCCCCTGAGCCGCAGGAAACCGGGCTGGCTGAGCGAGGGCCGCGTGCTCACAGAGGGGGCGGCGGATGCAGCGTTAGTGGGTCGCAGTCAGGGAGCCGGGCAGTCGACCCCTCCTCACCCACCAGGGATCAGGCAGGAAAGGCTGTCACAGGAGTTGCTCCAAGCTTCACCTGTCCGAATGGCTTCTACTGAACGTGAACTGAATGAAGCGCTCACTTTGATGAACGTACTTTATCCTCTGTTACCATACGGAGTGCCCGTGTGCTAAGTCACTCAGTCGTGTCTGACTCTCTGTGACCCCATGGCCTGTAGCCCGCCAGGCTTCTCTGTCCATGGGATTCTCCAGGCAAGAATCCTGGAGTGGGCTGCCATGCCCTCCTCCAGGGGATCTTCCTGACCCAGGGATCAAACCGGCGCTTCCTGCATTGGCAGGCGGATGCTTTACCACTGAACCCTTGGGAAGCCCACTATACAGAGTACTTGACGCTTGACAAAGCCCTCCTGAGGGCGCCCTCCTGGGACCCGTGAACAAGCCCACGCCCTTCAGACGGCAAGAGAGACTAGACCGGACCGTGGCCCCAAGCCATCCCCAGGCGTCCCTGTGAATGCAGTAGATACCAAAACAGATCCGGGTGTGACTGTGCATGCACACACACACGCACACCTCCCTGTCAAGGGGGTGCAGGTGCGAGCAGGGAAGACCAGGCAGCTCACACAGGCCCCAGGAGGGAACCGCGGACGCAGTATCTCCAGGCTCTGGGTGTACACGACCCACTTAAGCCTGGAAAAGGAAGACGGGGTTAAATTCTGTGATACTCGTGGGGGAGGGGAGGGGCTGGGAACGGAGGTGTCGGGGGTCATTTGGCGGACACTGTAGGCGGCTGTGAAGATAAATAAGCAAGGCCAGTCTGTGCCCAGAGCGTCCGCAGGTACCAGGTTAGTGTTTGCTGTTGAAAATTAAGTGACGCCGGTAATGTGCCTGTTGCAAAGATTGACGTCTTAGAGAGAGGCCGAGAGCCCCTCCTTCCTCCCTGAACATAATGAGGCTCACCTGTCTGATGAAAAAAATGTATACAGCCAAGTCACAGGAGAGATCTCGCTGAAAAAGAATCTGAAAACTGGCACAGAGAAAGGGGGAACAAGATGACAGAGAAATTAGCGTTTCATAGGACATCTGGGACCCGATGGAGCCAAGTTTAACTTTGCTTCCAGCACCGCAGAGTCACAGACAAGCCCCTCCGTGGGGCACGGGGCGCCTCGCTCCTGACTAACCAATAGCACCCCCGGAAAGCATTCGGGAACGGCCATCTCAGATTTACCCCAGATGCCCACCATGGTCCTGTCTGCCTTTAACTTCACCATCTGATTCAAATTACTTGAGATTGAGTAAGTTGGCTCCTCGACTGGGTGGAGATTTTTAAAGCCGGAATGGGGATATTTAAAGCATCTGAGGCTAAAAAAAAATAAAGTATCTGAGGCTGGTTTTGAAACTGGAAAGGGAATAGTTGCTTCGCCTTGAGAGACGCTGCCCATGGCAAAGAAGTTAGAATACAGTAAAAACGAATGAAGACGCAGCTTTGGTTGAGTGTAGACCTGCCTGACTTACACGCGCTGCCACATGGAGTCATCACCAGGGCCCTCCTTCCCTGCCTTTAATTTCCTAACGTGAAGCACACAAACCTGTCTCAGAAACTTATTTATGGAGTGTGACAGAATGTATCTGCCAAATTCAGGAGCGCTCCTCCAAAGTGACGAGACAGCTCAGCCCATCAGTGTGCATAATGAATAAAGATATGCAAATTTAAGAGACAAAACAGTGCCTGTCAGACTTGATCAAACGAGAAGAGGAGGAATAATGGAGCCGGGTCAGGGGGCGGCTGGAGCAGCCCCAGTGCATAAGCCCCTCCGTCTCAGGGTCCCCAGAATCTGTGTCTTAAAACTTCAGTATGCTTTTCTGGGACAAAACATTTTCAACTGAATTTAAACAAGGACTTGACCATAGTTCAAAGCCAGTTTCAATACAGAGAGATCTCAGTGACAATCATTTTATTATTTTTTCTGTGATTTGTGTGCTTTATGCAGGTTTCTATTGGATTGCCTTTTTCATTGGTTTATATCAGCTTTGGTATCCATCTTCTGCGTGTGGCGCATCTTTCTGACCCTTCCGTCACTTGCTTTTTTTAACTTTGTTCTGGTCTCTTTAAACTATAGAAGGTTTTTGCCAAATTTGTCCTCCTGTTTGGAGGTTTCTGAATTTAACTTCTTAGAGAAAGTCGCTTTCCCACCCACAGGATTCCAATAATACTGTGCCGCGGGCTCCTTTAACGCTTTTATGATCTGGTGTTTCTATGTTGTTCTTCAGTTCAGCTCAGTCGCTCAGTCGTGTCCAACTCTTTGCGACCCCATGAACCACAGCACGCCAGGCCTCCCTGTCCATCACCAACTCCCGGGGTCCAGCCAAACCCACGTCCATCGAGTCGGGGATGCCATCCAGCCATCTCATCCTCTGTCGTCCCCTTCTCCTCCCGCCCTCGATCTTTCCCAGCATCAGGGTCTTTTCAAATGAGTCAGCTCTTCGCATCAGGTGACCAAAGTATTGGAGTCTCAGCTTCAGCATCAGTCCTTCCAATGAACACCCAGGACTGATCTCCTTTAGGCTGGACTGATTGGATCTCCTTACAGTTGTTCTTAATCCAGTCGAAATTTATTTTTGCATATGGGATGAGACCAGCATCAACTTCTATTTTCTCCTATGTATCCAGGTACCATCCCACAAACATTTACGGAGTGGCTTCCTTTCGCACGGGTTTGAGATGTAACCTTTGTCCACCAGTAAGTCCCGGCGCCCGGAAAGGCAGCCGGGTTCTGTCCTGCCCTCCGGCCGTTAGGCTCTTGCCACTTTCCGCTGTTGCCTTTCTATTCTTCACCGCTTCTGCTCTTGACCCTCTTGCGCACCTATTTTTCCTGCCACACGTTAGAAGTGAGTGATCAGCTGCCTTGCATCCCGGTGTTAACTGAAAAAGAACTGGCGTTTTCACTTTACTGTCATCCCATTCAGAACATATCGCTTCAGTCTGGGTCTGC
Source organism: Bos grunniens (assembly GCF_055505025.1). Lineage (NCBI taxonomy): Eukaryota > Metazoa > Chordata > Mammalia > Artiodactyla > Bovidae > Bos > Bos grunniens. The sequence goes on along the minus strand of NC_141176.1, from coordinate 91,675,666 downwards.
GGTAATGCTAATTATTCCTAAGGATGTAAACTACAGAGTCAGACACGACTGAGCGACTAACCCACACACACATAAACTCCAGCACATAGATACTTGCTATTCTTATCCTTGAGTGTTCCTTGGTTTCTGCTGCCGTTACAAATGGGATTTCTTCCTATTCATTTTCTAACGATAATGTCAATATGAAATTTTTTTTTGCATAAATTTGCCTCGTGTCCAGTCATCTTGCTGAATTTCCTTAGTCTAATACTTTTCTTTGACAATATTCTTATCCTCAGTTCCTCCTGCTTTGCTGCTTTGATTGAAATATCTGAGGTGATGCTACATAAATGGGCTTCTCTCGCCATCAGTGTTTCCTCATTTAAGATTATATTTGTTGCTGCTTTCTGGAAGATACCCTTCTTATAGTCTTTAAGTTCTCTTTTATTTCTGTTGACCCCTGCCTTGTGATTAGGAAATATGAGGTTACCAGATATGTTTTGGGTGTGCGGTGATCAGATCCCAGGACTGTTCTAGAAGGCGGGGTGTGCTGAGTGGCGTTGATGGGTCGCTCAGTGAGAAAGCTGCCTGCATGCTCTGGATCACAGTGTGCGCTCTGAGCATGTCACGCTGGGTCCAGCCTGCTCACGGCTCCCTGAGTGTGTCTCAGGGAAGGAACGTTCCTACGGGATGGGGGTGGCGGGGACCTTTATTAGGCTGTTTGTGAAGGTTTTATGACATGATTGGTGCCCTATTCTTCTCTGTTCTGGAACAGTTTGTGTAAGGAGGGATTGTGTAAGTGTCCCTGGATATCTGGTAAAGTCAGGTGAGAAGCTGTCTGGCTTTGGCAGCTCTTCACCTTCATCTGATGGAGAGTCTTTGCTGTGTGCTTCACGGGATCACAGGGCTGTCGGGCTGCCCACTTGGGCTCACTCCCACCCGGAGGGTGAGTCTCCACAGCGTCGTTAATGTCATCCACACCGACAGAAGGTATCCAGACAGAGATCACAGCTCTCCTCATCTCTTGCCTCTCTGCGCACATTTCTCGGTTGGACTCTGTGTACTCCCTCTCAGCGTTCCTAAAAGTCAGGCTTGCCAGGAACTTCTCTTTCCTAATATATATATATATTTTTTAAATAACCAGCTTTAGGTATTTTTATTAGTTCAGGGATTTTTGACACTCTATTAATTTTATCACTCTTAATTTTATCCTTCTTATTCTCTTTTGTTCATTCTTTTTCCGGTTTCTTATAATGAACACTTGTTCATTTCAAACTTTTCTGCTCAACAGTGAAATTATGGGTAAAGCTATAAAATCTTCTCTGTTTATAACATTAGCTTCATCTTAAAGGTTTGGAGATGAAATCTACTCACCCTAAGGCCTCCCTGGTGGCTCAGCTGGTAAAGAATCCACCTGCAGTGCAGGAGACCCCTGTTCGATCCCTGGGTCAGGAAGATCCCCTGAAGAAGGGATAGGCTACCCACTCCAGTGTTCTTTGGCTTCCCTGGTGGCTCAGATGGTAAAGAATCCACCTGTAATGTGGGAGGCCTGGGTTCGATCCCTGGGTGGGGAAGATCCCCTGGAGGAGGGCATGGCAACTTACTCCGGTATTCTTGCCTGGAGAATCCCAGGGACAGAGGAGCCTGGCGGTCTATAGTCCATGGGGTCGCAAAGAGTTAGACACGACTGAAGCGACCAAGCGCACACACACGTACTCACCTCATAGATTTCTATATAACTAGTCACTTAAAGGACCTCCTGGTGGCTAAGATGGTAAAGTGTCTGCCTACAGTGCGGGAGACCCAGGTAGTCACTTATAAGTTATTTGCCTTTGATCTGGGAATCACTTTTTAAAGTGTTTTTCTGACTTGCACACGAAGAGAACATTCTTGTGGTTGTCGAGGCAGAGGAGAGGTAAGGGAGGGAAGTATCTGGAGCTTGGGGTTAGCAGATATAAGCTATCATGTATAAGATGGATAAACAAGGGCCTACATACACAGGGAACTATATTCAAAATGTGTTTTTTCAAATTTCCAAGTAGATAATTGTTTCGGCTTCTTATTATTAATTTCCAGATTAGTGTGACCTGTAAGAACTCTAGTTTTCACAATTTATGAAAAAGTCCTTTGATATCAAAGAAATTAGGAAATTTCTATTTTCACAAGAAGAGAGTCTCTCACACACCTCCACTGATTGCTATTTGCATCTTGAATGTCTGTTTATTTCATTCTTAACTGGTCAGATTCTGAGAGAGGGGTGTTATGGCTTCCCACTGGAACCAAGATTTACAAATTCTCCCTGGATTTGTGGTGTCTTAGCCTGATGTGTGTGGTTCGGAGCACTGGTTATTGACCTTTTTACATGGACTCTTCTTTTCTCCCCTGGACAGGGTGGTCTGGTGGATCAGAGGAGGAGCAGAAAGACGATAGCAGGCTCCGGAGACCCACGCAGCCTGGGTCTTCCTCCACAGCCTCAGTCTTTCCGGCTGGGAAATGGGGAAACGGCCTCTGCTTCACCAGCTGGTGAGGATTTTATTGGTTAAGGCCTGGAACAGACTTCAAGGGCACTTGGCTCCCGGCAAGATGTTAGGTATGTTATATATAATGTGACAAAGTGCCACAAACCTGGAGGCTTAGACAACAGAAGGCTCGTCTCCAGTTCCGGAGCCCAGAGGGCTGCTGCCCTGTGGGGACTGAGGGGAGGCTCTGTCCTCGGCTTGTAAACCTCCGCCCTCACCCTCACGGCCTTCTCCCTGGGCGTGTGCACCTGTCTCTGTGTCCCACTCTGCCCTTTTTTATAAGAACACAGAGATCTGGGACCGCGGCCCACCCGGTGAGCTCAAGCTAGCCTGGGTCTCTCCGAAGACGATTTCCAAATCAGGTCCCGTGAGCAACTGGCGGGGCTTGGCGCCGCAGGCTCTTCCCGGGGCACCCGGGGACCGTGGCGCGGGCACGTGAGGGTAGCAGCCGCGGTGAAGGCGCGGGGCTTTGGGCCCGAGACTCAGCAAGACCCAGGAAGGCAGAGCTTGAGACGCGCTCAGCTGCTGGTGGTGGGAAGGGTGACCTCACCCAGCGAGGCGTGTGGGGAGAGCAGAGGGGCGGCGTCTCTGTGTGAAGGGTGCGGGAGGAAGGGGACCCGAGCAGAGAAGACGTGGGCAGAGGTGTCGCAGGAGCGCGGCAAGCGGGCCTTCAGGAAGGAGGGGTGCTCGGGCGGGCGGAGTTGCGTCAGAAGCGGGACGCGAGCCTCGAGCGGGGCGCGGAGGGCAGGGGCTGCGGAAGAGGGGCCACGACAGACCGCAAGGCTGCGGAGCTCGGGCTCAGCTCCCCTTAAGCTGCCTGCACACGGGGTACTCGGCTGCAGGGGGCCTCAGGACGGGAGGGGCGCGGCCCGGGTCAGGGGACCGAAGGGACGGCTGGTGATCGGGTCTCGCCCATCGGGGAGGGCGGGCGGTGGGGGTCACTCAGCCGTGTCCGACTCTGCGACCCCACGGGCTCCTCTGTCCCCGGGACTCCCAGGGAAGAACACTGGCGGGCCGCGGCGGGGGAAACCCTTTCCTTCTCCAGGGGATCTTCCCCACCCAGGGCTCGAACCTGGGTCTCCCGCATCGCGGGCGGACTCTTTACCTGATGAGCCATCAGGGAGGACATGTGAGCAAAGCCCAACCTAAAGGGAAGCTCAGACTCAGCACGTGTCAGTGAAGGAGCCCTGCTCGGAGGCAGAGAAACGGCAGAGACGTGCAGCCGTGGAGACGGCCAGGGAGACTCACACCCCCGCGCCTCACACGCGGAAGGTTCCGGAAGGTTTACACTTCAGGCGCTTAGACCCTCGGTCATACTCGAGGCAGTGCCGGTCACTAATTACAGAGTTTGTGTGGGGAGGGCTGTTCCAGACAGACCACCTCCCGAGGCCCCGGGTGTGATGAGAGGAGAGCTTGGGATCTCCGTCTTCCCGAGGGCCCCGGGTGTGTTGAGAAGAGAGCTTGGGGTCTCCGTGCTTCACCCCTGGGTGTGATGAGAGGAAAGCTTGGGGTCTCTGTGCTCCCGAGGGTCCCGGGTGTGATGAGAGGAGAGCTTGGGGTCTCCGTGCTTCGCCCCTGGGTGTGATGAGAGGAAAGCTTGGGGTCTCTGTGCTCCCGAGGGTCCCGGGTGTGATGAGAGGAGAGCTTGGGGTCTCCGTGCTTCACCCCTGGGTGTGATGTGCTGGGGGTCACTCGCCCGGCCTCATCCTGTCCGTCGGCCCTGACCCTGTGGACAGCTCTAAGGACCGTCTGACTGGGTGTTGTCCGGTTGAATTTCACTTCTTTCAGTTGGGCCTCCCGACCGCCCCGTCCTTGGCAGCCTGGCCCGTCTGCTCGACTGCACCCGCCCCCAGGATGCCCGGTCCCTAACCCTCCCCTCTCCCTGCCACCCCCAGGAGGCCCTCCAGGGGTGGGCCCTGGGGCTCCTGGTCAGACCCTTCTCCACCGTCTCTCAGCTGTCCCCGGAGGCAGGACGGCATCTCCCCGAGGGGTCCAGGGCCCAGGGCAGGGGAGGACATGCAGGGTCTGGAAGGGGCCCCGGGCTCACACCCCTCCCCAGTGCGTCTCCCTGCTCAGGGCCTTGCTGTCTGTCCAGGTCGTGTGGGGTGTCTGGCTAGGGGACGGGAGGGGACGGCAGGGTAGCAGGACCGTGTGGCCTGTCCCCCAGCCCTGCCCTTCCACAGAGAAGCCCCCAGAAGGGTCCCCTCCATGCCACTAGGCACCCCAGCCAGAGAAAAGTATCCGATTTCTGGCTTGAGCTTTGTACCAAAGCAAAATGGAAGACCTGCATTTCGGGGACAGGAGGAGACAGCTGGGAGTGTCCGTGTCCCGGCAGAACCAGCACTTCAGGCCTCCTCACTGTCCCCGACCCCGCAGCTGGAGGGGGCGGCGTAGGGGGCTCCGGGGGCCCAGCCCCAGCCCAGGGCATGCTCCTGGGCTGGCCCCACAGTCATGGGAAGGCAGGACGAGGAGGAGCCCTGCCCAGGCGAGGGCCCGGGGCTCATGGGAGGATGAGGTGACCATCTCGGGCACGGGGCAGGGAGGGGCACTGTCCTTCTGGCCTCTCGGCCCCTTGGTCCTGGCCAGAGGCGCTGACGGGTCCCAGGATTGAAGCGCTTTGCTGCCGTCTGAGCTTGTGGGCCGTGAACGCTCGATCGCCTCACCTTTCTTTGAGAGAAGTGACGCTGTCTGTCATCACACGGTTTGACAAACGACAGGGCCATCAGTGGTCACACAGGAGCAGGAACCCGCCTCCGGCCCAAGGGCCACAGGCAAGAATCAGATGAGGCTTCAGGGAGCAGGGGGCTTCCCTTGGCTCAGGTGGTGAAGACTCTGCCCGCGATGCAGGAGACCCGGGTTTAGTCCCTGGGTCAGGAAGGCCCTCTGCAGAGAGGAAAGGCAGCCCACTCCTGGGTTCTAACCTGGGGGATCCCATGGACAAGGGAGCCCGGTGAGCTAGAGTCCACGGGGTCGCGTAGCATCGGACACGACTGAGTGGCTGACACTTTCGGGGCAGCAGAGCCCAAAGGCTCCTGGCGGTCACCCCAGAAGGTCCCTGGTGACGACCCTGCCCCAAGAGGATGAACCAGAGCAGTGGGGCCGGGCCGAAAGCAGCCCCGCCAGGCCACGCAGGGACAACGCCTAGCTTTCTGCAGCCAGTCTAGAGGTGCCCCAGCCGCCTGCCCCCGCTCGTCTGTGGGTCAGGAGCCCCCAGCGCTGATGTGACAAAGGGGGACGCACCACAAGGCCTGAGCAGCAGGGACCCCCACAGTCTGGAGGTGCAACGGCAGCGTCCTCCCTGCCTCCTGCAGCTCCTGGGGCTCCCAGCCATCTCAGGCCCGTGGCTGGCAGGAGCATCACCCCAACCTCCGCTTCAGACTCCAGAGCCTTCAATGGGCCCAGCACCTAGGCAACCAGCAATTCAGCCAAAAAAACAAACCCTGGCCTCTGGCCATGGCACCGGCTCGTTCATGCCTCCGCCCCAGAGGACCAGCTTCCTTTGTGTTGGGGCGGCAGACCAGCCTTGGGGCTCAGAGGCTGTACAAGGCCAGGAGAAGCCTCCTTGGGCCCCCGAGCTGGTCTCTCTGCTGTCGCAGCAGCTGAGGCTTTGTGGGCGATAACGGCAGGAAGAAGGGACCGCACGGGGAGCTGCAGGGAGATCGCGTCTGCAGCTCTCATCTTCACACAGAGCGTGTTTGCTTCTGGCTTCAATTTTCAATGGGATGTTGAGTGAGATTCATGTTTGATCTCCCTATAGCTCAGTCAGTAAAGAATCCGCCTGCAATGCAGGAGAGCTGGGTTCGAGCCCTGGGTCGGGAAGATCCCCGGAGGAGGGCAGGGCAACCCACTCCAGTACTCTTGTCTGGAGAACCCCATGGACAGAGGAGCCTGGGGGGCTACAGTCCTTGGGGTCTCAAAGAGTCAGACACGACTGAGCGAGTAACATGTACATACACATACATGCTTGATCAGTGAATTGGCTTGAAAGGTAAACATATTTACAAAGTAAGTTGTAAGCTATCAAACCTGATCCCTCTCTCAACCTGAAAACTGCCTTTCAGGAAATTACCAGCAGGAAACCCAAAGGTTTGGGGGTACTGAAGTCCTGGGGCGGTGTGGGGGGTGGGAGGGGGCGTCAGCGGGGGAGCTTTCAGGGTGCTGAGAGAGGGCGGCTTTGCATTGAGGAGGGAGCCTGGGGCCTGCACGTGACTCCATCTTTCCCCAGACTTGGCTCCATCTTCAAATATCCCGAGTATGGGCGTATGGCCGGGGTGGGGGTGCAGAATACAGGAGGCAGGGTGGGGCCCGGCCGGTGGGTAGGACCCTGCAAAGATGCCCTCTCCGCCTGCGGCGGCGTCTCCCCGGGCCCTGGGGCCTCGGTGGGAAGGAGCTGCAGTTCCTCTCCTGGAGCCCAAAGGCCGGCTCCCCTTTCCGGAGGGGGAGGGTCGGAGGAGCCCTAACACAAAGTGGGGCGCGGGGAGGTGTCCGGGGCAGGAGGTGGGGCTCTGGGCCGAGTCTCCTTCCCGGAAGCTCCGGGAGGGGCCAGTGGATGGTGCCGGGAGAGGGGCAGGGGTCTGCAGGGGACCCTGGACCGGAGCCCCTCACTGCCCGGCTGAGGGGCTTCTGTGTGGTGGGTGGCCCACCGTCAGGCCTGTCTGCCAGGCGGAGAGCAGCTGAGGAGCCGGTGAGCCTTCAGCCTTGCTGGGCTGCCCCAGGGGGCGTCTGCGTTTGCTAAGAGGAATGGCGATGTTCAATCCAAGCCCACTGCCGGCGGTGACCGCAGGCCTGTGACCCTGGACGTGGAACAGCCTGGGGTGGGGGGTGGGGGTCTCCTGGAAGCCAGCCGCACCTGAACAGGGGGCTGGGGACCTGATGTGTCCTCAGCCCCTCCTGACCCCACCTCCCACCAGGGCTGGGAAGTGCTTGCGTTCGCTCTCTTCTGCTCCCAGGCCCATTCCCGAACACGGAGTCATCTGCATGGCAGACGGAGGAACCGTGTTCACGTGAACGCAATGTGAGGTCTGGGCTTTTCTGGGCATGTCCAGTGGCTTATGTACTTTGATCAGACCTTCCTTGGAAGAAAGGGCGGCTCAGATTCAGTGGAGGAGACGCGCCTGTTGGACCTGCTGCGGCCAGCGCCCCCCACCCCGCACCCCGCCCCGCTCAGCTCGCGGCAGGACTTGGGGGCCACCCCCTTTAAATGTCTTAAGCAGTCACCACAGTGTCAGCCGCAGCATCGGCGACCTGAACCCTCCTTCCCACCGTGACTTGAGGAGGCCATCGGTGACTTTGCAGACAGCGGATCGCTCGGGACCCTGAAGCCCTCATTCTGCAGATGGGCGTGAGGCCCGGCCGCCGGCTTCTCCTGAAATATCCGCGTCGTGGGCTTCGACAGGCTGAGAAGCTGGACGCCATGCCCCCGCCGGCACAGAAGTTCACTTAGGAGACTGACCTCTGGGAAAGCGGGTCTCCCTCCAAGAGTGGACGCGGAAGGGAAGGAGTCGAGATCAATCGAGCTCCGTCCCTCGCGGCTGGACTCTGGGCCAGTGTCTCCACCGCCACCTCCCCCCCGCCCCACCCCCACACCCCCTCCCACACCCCCCACACCCCACACCACCACCGCACCCCCCCCCCCCGGCCCCGACTGACTTTCTCCGGTCTCTGATTTCCATGAACCCACTCAACCGCATGCAGAGATGAGCTGGCGGAAGGGGCAGCCCCGTTCAGTGCCAGCAGGTCCCCCCCACCCCGTGCCGCCCCCTGCAGACGGGAGGTGGGCGTCGAGAGCACGCGTGCACCAGGGCAGCGCTTCGGAGCCAGGACTCTGAGCGGGGAAGCCGCTCCCCTGGTCGCAGCCTCGCCCTCCAGGGACGCCGCTGGGGCGTGTGCTTGGGGGTGGACGCACTCTGCGGGGCTGCGTTCCCTCCCTGTGTGTGTTTACAGTTACAGCCTTGCAGACAGTAATTCCTTATTTCCCAGGATTTTCCTGGGGAAAGTGGCAGAAAGTGGCTGCTTGAGGGGAAACTTCCGACAGTGGTGTCACCTGCTGCCGGGAGAGGCCGCCCCCCAGAGCCCTTGACCGGCAAAGGTCACTTATGTCCCCACCCTCGGCAAGTCGTCACCTCCCGGTCGTGACCACCATGGGGACAGCAGCCAATGACCCAGGCCGACCCATATCCAGAATATGGGCTCCTGACCCAGCAAGGACATTTTTTGAAGGACAAAGTCTTCAGATTTTTTTTTTAAATCACTTATTTATTGAAAGCTAGTTTGAAGTGTTATTATAGGAGTGAACATACATAGGTAAAGTTATTCTATACATTAGAATCCAGTTGGGATATGTTTTAAATCACAGTAATTTAAACCTAAGAAAGAAAAATGGAAAGCCATATAGCCAAAAAGAGATATATTGTATTTTAAGTACTGTTATATAGGGCACAAGTGAACACCACAAATTTATTAGTAAATTTGCACACACTTCATGTACCATTAAAAGCCAATGTGGGAACTGTATGTCAGGAAATATCTGTAAATAAAAAGCAAGCAGCAACATACACCAAATTAGAATAAATATATATAAAATTCATACTACTTCTCTGTATATTCATTCCATTAATTTTTGAGAGTTTAATATTGAAACTCCCAACTAAAAATCTTAATTTATCTACTTTTAAAAATTATAAAATATAGTAGAATAAGAAGGCAATGGCACCCCACTCCAGTACTCTTGCCTAGAAAATCCCATGGACGGAGGAGCTTGGTAAGCTGCAGTCCATGGGGTCGCTAAGAGTTGGACACAACTGAGCTACTTCACTTTCACTTTTCACTTTCATGCATTGGAGAAAGAAATGGCAACCCACTCCAGTGTTCTTGCCTGGAGAATCCCAGGGACGGGGGAGCCTGGTGGGCTGCCGTCCATGGGGTCACACAGAGTCGGACACGACTGAAGCGACTTAGCAGCAGCACACGTAACCTTATTCTGTATTTTCCAAGTCTCCTATAAATGTGTTACTATACTTTCATAATTTAAAAAATTAAAATAAAAAAATCACATTGACAAAACAAATGTACTGCTAAAAATTGGCACAAAATACACAGCAGACTAAAATAAACCTAAATGATTCCTTTAAAAGGTATCCATGCTGCTGCTGCTAAGTTGCTTCAGTCGTGTCCGACTCTGTGCGACCCCATAGACGGCAGCCCACCAGGCTCCCCCGTCCCTGGGATTCTCCAGGCAAGAGTACTGGAGTGGGGTGCCATTGCCTTCTCCAATGCATGAAAGTGAAAAGGGAAAGTGAAGTCGCTCAGTTGTGTCAGACCCTTAGTGACCTCATGGACTGCAGCCTACCAGGCTCCTTCGTCCATGGGATTTTCCAGGCAAGAGTACTGGAGTGGGGTGCCATTGCCTTCTCCAAATAGTACAAGTTAAAAAAACTAATAATGGTGAATACACAACGTAGGACAAAATAATACCTTTGAAATAATTACAGTGCCAGGTATCCTGGAAAAACAAAGTTTCACCACAAATATCTACTACATGGTGAGCAGCAGGAAATACGTACAAATTCTGCTTGAAACTAGCTTGACTTTAGTAGCAATGCCTCCATGATTTGGAGCTGTGTATCCAGGTGGTATTCACTTGGACGTTACAGGAAAACCCCAGATTCTGCATCAAGTTAGCTGTGCGGCCTGTGGGAAAGCTCCCCTGGGATGTGAAACTCTGGTGACCTTTGCTCTGCGGGCCTACGATGCTCCCCTCCGCCAGCAGGGGGCAGCAGTGCCATCTGCATCATCTGCTTGGCCACCTGGAGACCCATCCCAACCAGAGGCCAGGGGCTCCCCACGCAGAGGGCCAGGGTCTGAAATCTGGTCAGGGAGCTAGGCCTGCTCTGCAGCAGCTGAGTTTGCACGCTGCAACTAAGAAAAGATGCCCCATGCCTCAACTAAGACTCGGCATAAATAAATAAAAATACGTAATACATATGGTACTTAAAACACAAGGTCACATCTCAATCTGGGCGTGATAAGTAGCAGGAGCCACTGATAACTCATGTCTGTCAAGACAAAACTACAGCTGATTCCCAGTTACGGGGAATACAGGGGTTTCCAGGCCCTGCGCCCACTGTGAACCGGGTGGCTCAGCGGGTGGACCAGCACGCCCACACCTCCCACTTAGGAGCTGCCCTAGTGCCGACCACACTAACGGGAGCCGGTGAGTCATGCCAACCATCCGCAGACGGTCTGCATGGTACCTCCCATCATTCCATGTCCAGTTAAGAGGGGAGTGTTCACAACCAAATGAAAGGCCATGCTCCTCTCCACATTTAGAATTTTCATTTCATACTTGTCAAAAGAGCTATTTTTGTCTTACTTTAAAGTTAAGTATTAGTCACTCAGTCATGTCCAACTCTGTGACCCCATGGACTGTACCGGCCAGGCTCCTCTGTCCTTGGCGGATTTCCCAGGCAAGAACACTGGAGTGGGTTGCCATTTCATTCTCCAGGGGATCTTCCCAACCCAGGGATCGAACCTACATCTCCCACATTGGCCAGTGGATTCTTTACCACTGAGCCATCCAGGAAGACCCTGTAATTATATGCAAGGATTATATTGATATACGCTCCATATATGTGCACATTTATTCAATAAGCATTTTGTATATAATAGATTGCATAGAAAATATGATTAAATAACTTTTAAAATGTTAGCAGTGCTTAGCTCTAATGGTCGGATTTGATTTAGTGATTTTTTTTTTTTAGTTGTTTTTTTTCTTGTTTTTTTGGCTGTGCCTGGGGGCTTACGGAAGTTTAGTTCCCTGACCAGGGATTGAACCCCAACCCTCAGCTCTGAGAGCGTAGACTCCTAACCCCTGGACTGTCAGGGAATTCCCTAGCGATTTTTCTTTTATTCTGTTTTTGTTTTACTGGGTTTCCAGTTTTCTATATGAACTTGACTCTTGTTTTGAGTAAAAATGTTACTTTAGAAAATAGCAATAACAAGGTAAAACCACACTCTAGTAGATTCAGTAGAATTTTATTTAAATCACAGAGGGCTTTCTTTCCTTATGGAAAATTCTCCAATTTATTATGGAAAAAATGAAGGACCCGGCGTAGCTGAGGCCACATGGAAGAAAAACAAGCTTGGGACAGGTGCTCTCCAGAGAGGAGGACAGTGCAGGTTGCTGAGCGGTTAGCACAGCGTAGGTGGACAGGAGGCCGTGCAGACAGACAGCCAGACAGCAAGGGGCGCCAAGGACCACGCCCCGTCACACCTGCAGAGCCTGTGTTAGAGCCGGGGTGCCTGTTTGATAAACAGGAAGCGCCGTTCACGGACAGTGCCGAGGCAGGACCCCAAACACAGAGGAAAATGACGCCCCGTCCCTGATCCGCACACTCCGACCAGGAAGAGCTTCAACCAGAGGCTGGCGGCCCTACGTCCCCAGGGCAGGGGGACCCTGCACTGACCCTCCACAGTGAGGATGCCAGCAGCCCGGCCTCTGCTCCGTCCCAGGGCCAGCACGTCCGCTGCGTGCTGGGTGGAGCCGCGGTCTTTTCTGAGCATCTCCGCGTGCAGGGGCCGAGGTACCCTTAGACGTCTACGTGGGGAGGTGGGGAGGCGGCCCACCTCCTCGAATTCTCGCCTGGGCAACACGAAGGAGGAAACGCCCGCTTCAAAGGGCTGTTAAGGGAGTGAGTGAAAGTTCCATGAGGCCCAAATGCACCGTCACTCACCCACTCACAGGTGCGGGGGGCCGGCTGCGTGGAGAGACAGGCCCGACACCGAGGCTGGGCAGCTCGTGTTCCCCTGATCCTAGCTCACTAATCAACTGACGTCACTGACGTCAGTGAGGCCCGCGGGGGAATGCTCCTTCCTGTAGATTCAAAGCGTGGGGTGAGAGGAGTGTCGAGCTTCCTGGGGAGCAGACAGTCCCCTGAGGTGGCCAGCGGGGCGCAGGAGTCACCCACGAGCCTGGCGGTCAGCACCCCGACCTTTCAGAGGAGGCCTCGCTCACCAGCCCTGCCATGAAGGCCAAGTTCGGGAACCCAAGACTCCCTGCCTCTGAAATCGAGGCGCTGGTGCTTTCCCGCGCTGTTCATCCCTCGGGCACTCAGGGCTCAGACTTCAGGCAACTGAAAAGATGCCGCTGAACCACAAAAGACACTGGGATTCTTGGCCTCCAGAGGAGGGGAATTCAATCCAGTGACAAGGCTTCATCGCTCAGAGCTTTTATGTGATAAAGTTTTATTCAAGTATGAAAGAGATAGAGAACGCTTCTGACATAGACATCAGAAGGGAGCAGAAAGGTTATCTTCCTGTCAGCAAGCTGTCAATCAAAGAAAGGAGATGTCCCAGAACTCAGAGAGTGACACCAGGCCCCTCACCCACAACATGCATTTTGAGATAACATTGGCACCAGATGGGTCATCCCGGGCCATCAAACAATTGACATGAATCCTGAAGAAAGGCAGGTTTCCAAGTAAATATATAGTTTCATTAACATAGATTAGGAGAACACAGTATGAGTAAAGTGTACAGGTTTGCTGAGCCCTTATCGGTTCCGAGTCTTAAGCAGAACAGACAGGAAGAAAGACAGAGTCTGGGGTGAACACATAGTTCTTTAACATAGCTCAAGACAAACATTTCTGTAAGAAAAATGCATGGGTTAGCTCAAGGTTTGAGAAAAGTTCAGTTCAGGTGGAACCAGATGTCATCATAGCAACACAGAATTTTAAGAGAAACCTCTTTTTAAATTTGCATAGAGAAGGGAAAATCTGACACTTGTAGTTTGTCTCCTCCTGCCATTCAAGAGAGAGATAAAAAAGTCTGACACTCGCAGCCTATCTCTTCTTGGAGACCTTCCTGCCTAGTACCCTCTTCCAAGGAATCCGCCGTCCAAGCTCAGGGACGCCCTCTGGTGAAGGGCCACCCCCCAGGCACAGGGGGAATTCGGAGGCCAGAGGCCCCACTTCCTGGCAAATATTTCAGTACTTAATCTGTCCTCCCCTGAAACCACGATGGGCTTCTAGTGTGACCCTCAGCGCTGAGGTGCCTCTGAGGCAGCAGAGTGAATCAGAATCATTCCAGCTAAGGTGCTTTGCAAATGGGCTGTCAGTGCCCACAATGGAGCCCTGCTGTTAACCAGAGAGTTCTGTCAGCCCGGAGGACCCACGCCCCAGCCTCCTGCACTGTCCATCCTTCACTGTCCATCCTGACTGTCCACCCTGACCAGCCATCCTGACCACCTATCCTGACTGTCCCAGGCAGACACGAGCGGACAGAGCTTCTCCCACCCTGCTCTGGGAAACTCTGCATTTAACTGAGGCCAGAGGCTGAGCTCCCTGAAGGCAGAGTGGTGTGGATGCTTGCGCCAGCAGACGGCAGCATGGACCCAACAAGCGCCAGGACCCCGTGGACACAGCCCCCAGCCAGCCCTGGGCTTCCCAACAGCCCCTGGAGCCCGCAGCCCCTCGGGGAGCAGCGTCCTGGGAGCCCCAGGCTGGACCACGTTGGGCTCCAGGCTGCGCGGGGAAGCCCGCCACCCACGTCCCCACCTCTCCTCCGGGCCTGACTCTCGCTGTGACCCTGGTGCGTCTCGCTCTCCGTCTCACCGCAGCACCTCACGCAGGGCGAGCCGTGGGGGTGGTTAGTAAACACGGCCGAAAGGAAGATGGAGTGATTTTAAATCATTCTACTTCACTCCATGTTTGTGAACTTCTCTGCGTGCGTGACAGGAGCATCAGGCTTCCTCCGGCTCCTGTCCTTCCATCCAGAGACAAGTGCTGTTGCCAGGTTTGTGGCACCACGGGTGTCATGTAGTCTGTGCAGAGTTACGTGCGTCTACATACCTAGTGTCTGTGATTGCACACCACGCGTGTGCAATCAGTGTCTATACACGTGTGTGCAATCAGTGTCTGTACACATGTGCAATCAGTGTCTGTACAGAGTGCAATCAGTGTCTGTACACACATGTGCAATCAGTGTCTGTACACGTGTGTGCAATCAGTGTCTATACACGCATGTGCAATCAGTGTCTGTACACACGTGTGCAATCAGTGTCTATACAGATCAGATCAGTCACTCAGTCGTGTCCGACTCTTTGCGACCCCATGAATCGCAGCACGCCAGGCCTCCCTGTCCATCACCAACTCCCGGAGTTCACTGAGACTCACATCCATCGAGTCAGTGATGCCATCCAGCCATCTCATCCTCTCTCGTCCCTTTCGCCTCCTGCTCCCAATCCCTCCCAGCATCAGAGTCTTTTCCGGTGAGTCAACTCTTTGCATGAGGTGGCCAAAGTACTGGAGTTTCAGCTTCAGCATCATTCTTACCAAAGAAATCCCAGGGCTGATCTCCTTCAGAATGGACTGGTTGGATCTCCTTGCAGTCCAAGGGACTCTCAAGAGTCTTCTCCAACACCACAGTTCAAAAGCATCAATTCTTCGGCGCTCAGCCTTCTTCACAGTCCAACTCTCACATCCATACATGACCACTGGAAAAACCATAGCCTTGACCAGACGAACCTTTGTTGGCAAAGTAATGTCTCTGCTTTTGAATATGCTATCTAGGTTGGTCATAACTTTCCTTCCAAGGAGTAAGCGTCTTAATTTCATGGCTGCAGTCACCATCTGCAGTGATTTTGGAGCCCCCCAAAATAAAGTCTGACACTGTTTCCACTGTTTCCCCATCTATTTCCCATGAAGTGATGGGACCGGATGCCATGATCTTCGTTTTCTGAACGTTGAGCTTGAAGCCAACTTTTTCACTCTCCACTTTCACTTTCATCAAGAGGCTTTTGAGTTCCTCTTCACTTTCTGCCATAAGGGTGGTGTCATCTGCATATCTGAGGTTATTGATATTTCTCCCAGCAATCTTGATTTCAGCTTGTGTTTCTTCCAGTTCAGCGTTTCTCATGATGTACTCTGCATATAAGTTAAATAAGCAGGGTGACAATATACAGCCTTGACGAACTCCTTTTCCTATTTGGAACCAGTCTGTTGTTCCATGTCCAGTTCTAACTGTTGCTTCCTGACCTGCATACAAATTTCTCAAGAGGCAGATCAGGTGGTCTGGTATTCCTATTTCTTTCAGAATTTTCCACAGTTTATTGTGATCCACAGGGTCAAAGGCTTTGGCATAGTCAATAAAGCAGAAATAGATGTTTTTCTGGAACTCTCTTGCTTTTTCCATGATCCAGCGGATGTTGGCAATTTGATCTCTGGTTCCTCTGCCTTTTCTAAAACCAGCTTGAACATCAGGAAGTTCATGGTTCACATATTACTGAAGCCTGGCTTGGAGGATTTTGAGCATTACTTTACTAGCGTGTGAGATGAGTGCAATTGTGCGGTAGTTTGAGCATTCTTTGGCATTGCCTTTCTTTGGGATTGGAGTGAAAACTGACCTTTTCCAGTCCTGTGGCCACTGCTGAGTTTTCCAAATTTGCTGGCATATTGAGTGCAGCACTTTCACAGCATCATCTTTCAGGATTTGAAAGAGCTCAACTGGAATTCCATCACCTCCACTAGCTTTGTTCGTAGTGATGCTTTCTAAGGCCCACTTGACTTCACATTCCAGGATGTCTGGCTCTAGGTCAGTGATCACACCATCATGATTATCTGGGTCGTGAAGATCTTTTTTGTACAGTTCTTCTGTGTATTTTTGCCATCTCTTCTTAATATCTTCTGCTTCTGTTAGGTCCATACCATTTCTGTCCTTTATCGAGCCCATCTTTGCATGAAATGTTCCTTTGGTATCTCTGATTTTCTTGAAGAGATCCCTAGTCTTTCTCATTCTGTTGTTTTCCTCTATTTCTTTGCACTGATCGCTGAAGAAGGCTTTCTTATCTGTTCTTGCTATTCTTTGGAACTCTGCATTCAGATGTTTATATCTTTCCTTTTCTCCTTTGCTTTTCACTTCTCTTCTTTTCACAGCTATTTGTAAGGCCTCCCCAGACAGCCATTTTGCTTTTTTGCATTTCTTTTCTATGGGAATGGTCTTGATCCCTGTCTCCTGTACAATGTCACGAACCTCATTCCATAGTTCATCAGGCACTCTATCTATCAGATCTAATCCCTTAAATCTATTTCTCACTTCCACTGTATAATCATAAGGGATTTGATTTAGGTCATACCTGAATGATCTAGTGGTTTTCCCTACTTTCTTCAATTTAAGTCTGAATTTGGCAATAAGGAGTTCATGGTCTGAGCCACAGTCAGCTCCTGGTCTTGTTTTTGCTGACTGTATAGACCTTCTCCATCTTTGGCTGCAAAGAATATAATCAATCTGATTTCAGTGTTGACTGTCTGGTTATGTCCATGTGTAGAGTCTTCTCTTGTGTTGTTGGAAGAGGGTGTTTGTTATGACCAGTGCATTTTCTTGGCAAAACTCTATTAGTCTTTGCCCTGCTTCATTCCGTATTCCAAGGCCAAATTTGCCTGTTACTCCAGGTGTTTCTTGACTTCCTACTTTTGCATTCCAGTCCCCTATAATGAAAAGGACATCTTTTTGGGGTGTTAGTTCTAAAAGGTCTTGTAGGTCTTCACAGAACTGTTCAACTTCAGCTTCTTCAGCGTTACTGGTTGGGGCATAGACTTGGATTACTAGCTCAGGTGGCTGCGACATGGCGCACCATAGCACGGCCGAGAGGAGCCACCCCCACGTCCGAGGTCAGGGGCGGCGGCCAGGAGGAGATACCCCACGCCCCTAAGTTGGAGGCCAAGGGCGGCGGCGGGGAGGAGCAACTGCTCCACCGAGGCGAGGGGCGGTGGCCAGGAGGACCGACCCCACGTCCAAGGAGCCGTGGCTGAATGGGCGCAGGAGGGCCTAGAGGCACTATCCCACATTGAAGTTCAGGAAGGGCGGCGGTGAGGAGATCCCCCTCGTCCAAGGTAAGGAGCAATGGCTGCGCTTTGCTGGAGCAGCCGTGAAGAGATACCCCACGCCCAAGGTAAGAGAAACCCAAGTAAGACGGTAGGTGTTGCAAGAGGGCATCAGAGGGCAAACACACTGAAACCATACTCACAGAAAACTAGTCAATCTAATCACACTAGGACCACAGCCTTGTCTAACTCAATGAAACTAAGCCATGCCGTTTGGGGCAACCCAAGACGGGCGGGTCATGGTGGAGAGGTCTGACAGAATGTGATCCACTGGAGAAGGGAATGGCAAACCACTTCAGTATTCTTGCCTTGAGAACCCCATGAACAGTATGAAAAGGCAAAATGATAGGATACTGAAAGAGAAACTCCCCAGGTCAGTAGGTGCCCAATATGCTACTGGAGATCAGTGGAGAAATAACTCCAGAAAGAATGAAGGGATGGAGCCAAAGCAAAAAGAATACCCAGCTGTGGATGTGACTGGTGACAGAAGCAAGGTCCGCTGCTGTAAAGAGCAATATTGCATAGGAACCTGGAATGTCAGGTCCATGAATCAAGGCAAATTGGAAGTGGTCAAACAAGAGATGGCAAGAGTGAATGTCGACATTCTAGGAATCAGCGAACTGAAATGGACTGGAATGGGTGAATTTAACTCAGATGACCATTATATCTACTACTGCGGGCAGGAATCCCTCAGAAGAAATGGAGTAGCCATCATGGTCAACAAAAGAGTCCGAAATGCAGTACTTGGATGCAATCTCAAAAACGACAGAATGATCTCTGTTCGTTTCCAAGGCAAACCATTCAATATCACAGTGTCTGTACACGCGTGTGCAATCAGTGTCTGTACACATGTGTGCGATCAATGTCTACACGCGTGTGATCTGTGTACACACGTGTGCAACCAGTGTTTGTACATGTGTGTGGAATTAGTGTCCATACATGTGTGCGATCAGTGTCTGTACATGTGTGTACAATCTATTTCATACAAAGGAGAGCATGCCAACCCCACTGCCTCACCTGAAGTATTGGAAGCTGTTTCATTGCAGTACACGTAGAGCATCTTCATTATTTGAAATGCTTTATATATTTTATTGTTCGATTACACCAATGTTTATTGAAGCAGCCCACGGACAGTGGTTGGATTATCGCCGTTAGTCGGCTTTCACAAACAACGTTTGGTCGGGGGACACCGCTTCCTTCAAGACACTGCTCAGCCATCCCCCTGGCCATGCTGGGCACTGTGACCTGCTGCCTCTCTGCAGCCTCAGGGAAAGGCAGAGCGGGTTTTGGTGTGACCACCCCCAGTTCTCATCGCGGTGACACGCGGTCGGGAGTTTCCATCGCTGCCCTGCAGGGTTCGTCTGTTCACCGGGGACCCCGCGAGGCCTCTCAGGGGCTCGCGCTGCAGAAGGGAGACACCCCGTCTCCTTGCTGTTTTCCCAGCCGCACCTTGTGCGCGAGCGTAACAGGGCACAAGAGTGGGCCATCCACACGTGGGTCCTGCCCGCGGATCCTGCCAGCTCAGCGTGCCCTGGAGGGCCGGGCCGACTGGGCTGGAAAGCACCAGTAAAACTGCAGGGGTCACCGCACAGCCTGGGACGGAGGAGAGGCAGGGGCTCGGACGCACGCGGAGAGGAAGCTCAGCTCCTCCTCCACCGCCTTCCCGGGAGAGGCCTTGGAGAATCAGCACAACTCCTGAGCCACGCTTCGGGGGACCTCCAGTTGGAAACTGAGGTTCTCTTTCTGGGCTTTATTTTTAGGGCACATTTTCTTCCGTGTCTCTGTCCAAAGAATCCCCGCCCACCAAGCACTCCTGCTTCCACATGCGTTCACTTGGAAAATTGCTGCAGTTCACATGGTATCACACAGCAGTTCCTTGGAAAGAGCACCACGGCTGCCGCCTAAAAGTCAGTTTTTCAGAGGGAAACGCAAGCCCTCGGCTTGTCGTTGGCGAGAACTTCTCCGGTCATGGTCTAATACAGACCAAACTGGAACTCCCCGAAGCTAATAATTCCATTTGGTCACTCTCAGATGCTTCGCTTAATGAGGTCTTTTAGTGGCGAAACTGCCGATGAAGGAGCTAGCTACTCACACACCCTGATCACGACGGCATCCTCTGTGCCCCAGAAGATATCAGAAAAGCAGAGGGGAGGCAGGAGGACGGGGTCAGCCCGGCAATCAAGGCGGCCATGCAGAGCCTTGACCGTCCTGCCTACGCCTGGGGGCCCAGTTCCATGCCAGGTCCCGGCACAGCCAAAGCTCAGAGCCACTCGGGGCAGCCGTGCCAGGGCTGGATGTGTGTCCAGTTTCATGTGCCCTCTGGAGCCATGCCCACCTTGTCTTTCTGCGTGGAGCCAGACTCACCTATAAAAGTGCATGGGGGTGGGGGGAACTTCCCTGGCAGTGCAATGGTTAAGACTCAGCCTTCCAGTGCAGAGGGCAGGGGGTTCGATTCTTGGTCAGGGACCTAAGATCCCACATGCCTGGCGGCCAAAAACCAAAACATAAAAATGAAGCAATATTGTAACAAGTTCAATAAAGAGTTTAAAAAGTGGTCCATATCGAAAAATCTTAAAAAACACAACTGCACGGGGCCTTCCCCAGTGGTCCAGTGGGTAAGACCACTCCCTTCCAGCGCGACGGCAGCAGTTCCATCCCTCGGGAAACTAAGATCCCACATGCCACTCGGCGGGGCCAAGGGATACAAAGTGTTCTCAAAAGCAGTGGGCAGGTGTGTCTGGGCACCTGAGTGGAGGCGGGCGTTAGCGCCCCAGAGCAGGCCACAGCCCCTGTGATGCTCAGAATAGGACGCACCTGTTTACTTATCTTTGTTGCTCCTGAACAAGAACAGCTGCAGAAAGAAAAATATTGTGGATGATGAAAACATCTCCGTGTACGTGAGGGTTAGGTTGCAGAGACGGAGTGGGACTCTTCCTGCGGCACCGACAGGGGAGCTGGAGGGGCAGGGAACAGAGGCAGGAGGGGTCCTGTGCTCTAGGCACCGACTCTGCCCCTTCGGTTTCCTGGACAACCAAGCCAAGCTGGGATTTCACTCAAATTTACAAAGAAACCAGCACCCAGGGAAGGTTAGGAACTTGCCCCAGATTCGCTCTGAGGTCCAAGCTCGGCTTGGATTCAGAGCAGCGAACTGTGGACACTTTTGACCTCATATCCCCAGAGGTGAAAAGAGCTGAGCAAACCCTCCATACATAACTATGTATTTTTAAGCCACATGTAAGAACGGCCGTGCTAACATCCTACTTACATATTGTTTAAATCTTTTAAAGTATATTTATTTTTTAAGATTTGTCTGTGCTGGGTCTTACTTGCAGCAGGTGGGCTGTTTCCCAACAAGGGATCGAACCCAGGCCTCCTGCATTGGGAGTAACAAGTCTTAGCCACCAGACCACCAGGAAAGTCCCCGTATTACTTATATTTAAAAATCTGCACAACCATAAAAATGCTTAAAGTATGAGTTAAAGATTAAACAAACAGTGCCCTAGAATAATTGTGAGTTATTTTATTTATCCTACAGAAAACCTTTTTATCCTCCCTAAAACAATACCATTCTACATGATAATATTTTAGTGGACAGATTAAGAAGAGGTGGCAAGAATATACAGAAGAACTATACAAAAAAGATTTTCATGACCCAGATAATGACACCGGTGTGATCACTGACCTAGAGCCAGACATCCTGGAATGTGAAGTCAAGTGGGCCTTTGGAAGAAGCATCACTACGAACAAAGCTAGTGGAGGTGATGGAATTCCAGTTGAGCTATTTCAAATCCTGACAGATGATGCTGTGAAAGTGCTGCACTCAATATGCCAGCAAATTTGGAAAACTCAGCAGTGGCCACAGGACTGGGAAAGGTCAGTTTTCCCTCCAATCCCAAAGAAAGGCAATGCCAAAGAATGCTCAAACTACTGCACAATTGCACTCATCTCACATGCTAGTAAAGTAATGCTCAAAATTCTCCAAGCCAGGCTTCAACAGTACATGAACCATGAAATTCCAGATGTTCAAGCTGGTTTTAGAAAAGGCAGAGGAACCAGAGATCAAATAGCCAACATTCATTGGATCATGGAAAAAGCAAGAGAGTTCCAGAAAAACATCTATTTCTGCTTTATTGACTGTGCCAAAGCCTTTGACTGTGTGGATCACAACAAACTGTGGAAAATTCTGAAAGAGATGGGAATACAGACCACCCGATCTGCCTCTTGAGAAATTTGTATGCAGGTCAGGAATCAACAGTTAGAACTGGACATGGAACAACAGACTGGTTCCAAATAGGAAAAGGAGTTCGTCAAGGCTGTATATTGTCACCCTGCTTATTTAACTTACATGCAGAGTACATCATGAGAAACGCTGGACTGGAAGAAACACAAGCTGGAATCAAGATTGCTGGGAGAAATATCAATAACCTCAGATATGCAGATGACACCACCCTTATGGCAGAAAGTGAAGAGGAACTCAAAAGCCTCTTGATGAAAGTGAAAGAGGACAGTGAAAAAGTTGGCTTCAAGCTCAACATTCAGAAAACGAAGATCATGGCATCCGGTCCCATCACTTCATGGGAAATAGATGGGGAAACAGTGGAAACAGTGTCAGACTTTATTTTTCTGGGCTGCAAAATCACTGCAGATGGTGACTTCAGCCATGAAATTAAAAGACGCTTACTCCTTGGAAGGAAAGTTATGACCAACCTAGACAGCATGTTAAAAAGCAGAGACATTACTTTGCCAACAAAGGTTCGTCTAGTCAAGGCTATGGTTTTTCCAGTGGTCATGTATGGATGTGAGAGTTGGACTGTGAAGAAAGCTGAGCCCCGAAGAATTGATGCCTTTGAACTGTGGTGTTGGAGAAGACTCTTGAGAGTCCCTTGGACTGCAAGGAGATCCAACCAGTCCATCCTAAAGGAAACCAACCTTGAATATTCACTGGAAGGACTGATGCTGAAGCTGAAACTCCAATACTTTGGCCACTTGATGTGAAGAACTGACTCATCTGAAAAGACCCTGATACTGAGAAAGATTGAAGGCGCGAAGAAAAGGGCACAACAGAGGATGAGATGGTTGGATGGCATCACCAACTCAATGGACGTGAGTTTGGTAAACTCCGGGACTTGATGAACAGGGAGGCCTGGCGTGCTGCAGTCCATGGGATCACAGAGTCGGACACGACTGAGCAACTGAACTGCACTGAAGTGAACCGAATGTGATTGAGGGCTTCCCTGGTGGCTCAGGTGATACAGAATCTGCCTCATACTTCACTGTTTTTGAGAAGCTTAGTTTAACATTTCCTGATACAGCATGTGGAGGTCTGATCCTAAGCTGTTTACTTTGTGATTCTAATGGCTTTCAAACTTGTAAAAAGTACTCCTCTAAGAAGCGCACATCTGAATAGCAATGAATAATTGACTTACTAAATCATGTTACTCATTTTTAGTTCTTATCTACCAATTATGCAAACATTTGGTTGAAATTCAGCTAGTAAATTTCCATCTTCCCTGATGTCAATTAGTTGTTCTTGCAAATTAATCATAAGTCACTACATATTAACATTTTTAGCATATGGAATTACAACCCATCATTTTGGGGAAGATTGTTAAATAAGACAGAAAATAAAGTATGCAGACAGGAGCATCTTAATAGATGACATACATCATTTGGGGCAATAATAGAGACTTTAGCCCATCTGTTCTCAAAAGCTGCTCTCAAAAAGCTGTAGTTTTCTTGGTCATTTAAAAAAAATCACTTTCATCTTTAAGCTACAAATTAAACGTGTTGCTTATTATTTTAAAGCTATCTGTTAAGACGTTTCCTCTGACAGCCATTTGTTTTCCCAAGGACAGGTCATGACGTTTGGACAGCTCTGGTGTCGTGTAAAAGAAAACTCTGTAATTCATCTTTAAGTTCAACGCTTAAGTTAACAGTTACAAGTTAACCAGAATGATTCTGGTACCACAGATATTCATGGTCCTTCCCCACCTCTTTATCTAGAACCACAGACGGCCTTTTACCTTTCATCTCTAAATCTGCGTCAGTGTCTTGATGACATCTGTAGCACCTGGCAGATATCTGTCTGCAAGAGTCTGACTTGAAACTCACTTACCCGGAGTCCGTTAGTGACTGTCTCCAGAGCCTCTCCATTTCTACTTCAGACAGTAGGACTGCTTACAGTTTTTCCATTAAATTTTTGACTTTAGGAAAACGACCATTTCTTATTAAGACTATGCGTCCTATGGTACATCTTTCTTCGGATACACAGGGGGTAATAGACCTTTTTCCAACTTAATTTTTGAAGCAAATACAGCCAACATTGTAAGTACTGAATACCCAGACACCCTGATTAGGAAGAAGGCATTTGCAGAGTCTCACAGATACCTGTTAATTACGAGAGGCAGACAGCACTTTTCAGGGGAGACAGATCTTAGCGAGGAGGTGGAGGTCAGCGTCTCCAGCAGTGGGATGTATGCACCCCGCGGACCCTGGACGAGGCGGGCAGGGACACGGCAGCCCCCCAGAGCCGCTCCTGCCAAAGACTCAGAACCTCGATCCACGCCTGGGAAAGCGTCAGACAAACCGAAGAGAGAGACGTCCCCGAAAACACCTGCACAGGACTCAGCAGAGGGCGCGGTCACAAAAGGCTGGGGAATAGCCCCAGATGGGTGTGTGGGGGTGACCCCACACTCTCACAAAGCGGGGAGAGACATCCCCGAAAACACCTGCCCAGGACTCTGCAGAGGGCGCAGTCACGAAAGGCTGGGGAACAGCCCCAGATGGGTGTATGGGGGTGACCCCACACTCTCGCAAAGCAGGGAGAGACATCCCCGAATACACCTGCCCAGGACTCTGCAGAGGGTGCGGTCATGAAAAGCTGGGGAACAGCCCCAGATGGGTGTGGGGGGGTGACCCCACATTCTCGCAGAGTGGGGTCCTGCTGGGGTCCGTCGGCGGGAACACGGGAGGAGGTCTGGGTCGGCCGCCTGGTGCCCCCGTGTCAGGCCGGGGTGGCACGTGGTAACTAGCTGGGAGCTAGGTGGAGGGTAAGGGGAGCTCTCTGGGCTAGTTTCCACAATCCTTCTGCGACTCTGAAATCATTTTTAAGCACGAAGCTGAAAAAGGAGCCTCTGTGTGCTTGCCCGCCTGCGTGCAGAGCCCCCTGCCGCCTGCCCCCCCCAACCCATGCGTGCTGCTCCAACCCGCTTCGTTCAGCTGCAGACGCTTCCCACGCGATCCCACGGCGCCAGGACAAAGGCGAGCATTTCAGCACGACGCCCGTTACTCTTTGTATTTTGGTTCTTTGAACCACAGCTGGAAGCGCTTCCTCCATGGGGTTGGACTAAAATTGCTGCTAAATCTGAAAGCTCAAAAGAGGCTTCGGAACCTCATCAAGCATTTAGTGGGATTTATAAAGTACTATGTTTAGCATGTTTTAAATGGTGGCGAAAATGTCATTCGTTTCCTGCGTTGGATTCTTCTCCGTTTTCACGTGTTTGATCTCTGTCTCTCATCATGGTGATTTTAACTATTATGAGCCAATATTGCAAGACACAACCTACACTTGGGAGCGGGTTACCCTCCAAGGTTACCCTCCCCCACCCCTGGTTACCTTGGAGGGTAACCCTTCCCCTCCAGGGGAAGGTGAATCCATCACTCAGACCCTCCCAGCAGCTGTGGGTCCTGGGACCTCGTCGGGCTGAATCAAGTGTCCAGCTGGACCTGCGGAGGCCACCACCCGCCAAGCTGGGGCAGCAGCGTCCCTTCATCCTATCTGCTGCATCCCTGTGCCGCACTAAGCTGCTCGGCCGTGTCTGGCTCTGTTGCCCCGCGGACTGCAGCACGCCAGCTTCCCTGTCCTCCACCGTCTCCCAAGTTTGCTTAGACTCATGACCATTGAGTTGGTGACGCCATCCAACCATCCCATTCCGTCACTGGCTCCTCCTCCTGCCCTCGATCTTTCCCAACATCAGAGTGTTTTCCAATGAGTTGGCTCTTCACATCAGGTGGACAGAATATTGGAGCTTGCAATGATGCTCTCCTTAAAATCAGATCATCTGCAAATCCAGCAAGAGGCCATGCAGGGTGTTTGTGATTCTGAATGAGCCTCCAGCGAGCCACTGTTACCTCTGGAGCGAGACCTCCTGGCCAGGCCCCCCACAGCACGCCGCAGGAGCCCTCCCCCAGAGCCCGACTCAGTGAGGCCACTCTGAATATTTCAGTTAGAGGAAAATAAACATTGGCAGAAATCTGGAATTTTTTTGCCTCGCTGCCCAAAGCTGTGCTGTCCGATAAAGTAGCTATTTAAGTCAAACTGCAAATTAATGGAAGGTAAGGTGGCTCAGCGGTAAAGAATCTGGTGCCAATGCTGGTTATGTGGGTTTGAGCGGTGGGTCGGGAAGATTCCCTGGAGAAGGAAATGGCAACCCACTAAATGGCAACCCGCTACAGTATTCTTGCCTGGGAAATCCCATGGACAGAGGAACCTGGAGGGCTACAGTCCATGGGGTTGCAAAGAGCTGGACACGACTGAGCGACTAAACCACAGCAATAAATAAACTGTAGTCATGCATTTTCAAGAACCACACTTCAAGTGCTCTGTGTGCAAAGGCCACGCTGCACGGAGCGGATGGAGAACACGGCCAGTTCTCCTGGGTGCGCTACCCGGTGGGCTCACACTTCAGAGAAGCGCCAGTAATCCCCTGGGCCTGAGTCCTGCTGGGGACCGACGGGCGGTGGGCACAGGCTGGAGCCAGCCCGGGCTGGGGGGTCCTCCCTGCCCCCTTTCCCACGTCGTTCCATCCCCGCAGCTGCCAGGCCCTGTGCCCCCGCTGGAGTATGGGAGACTGAGCCCCTTCCCAACCCCGCTGGGCGTCAGCGTACACTTAGCAATGTCTGAAAAGCCCCACGGCATCCTTGGGTCTCACTCCCCATAAATCAAGCAAAATAAGTAGCTCAGGCTGCCACATTGGAGCGAGTATATTTGTCCTGTGGTTTGTTACGGAGCAGGCTGCTTGTTAAGGGCTCAGAGGAGTCCAGCTCTGGCCGAAAACTCTGCAGAAGGTGTTGCCGCGTCCCTGTGCTGGCAGGAGACAGTGTCAGCTGGCGCGGCTGCAGGTGGGGGCCTGGAGGGAGAGGCGGGCAGGGACAGGGAGCCGAGGGCGGTGGGCAAGGGCAGGTCAGAGGCAGTGCTGCTGGCGGCTGGAGCAGGTTTTCAGGGGCCTGAAAGGACTGAGTCGTCACGCCCAGGCCTGAATTCGCAGCATAGATTACCGTCTGCCCGGGCAAGGAGGCACACGCCACTTTCCAAAACTGGAAAAGCTCCGTCAGTGGGGCCGAGCCATCAGCCAGCCGCCCAGTCCCCGCAGCCGGCGGGGAGAGGAAGTCCTTTCCTGGAGGAGCGTCCCGCTCCGAGGATCCAGGAGAGGGGACTCGGGGCGCCCGGCCTCTGCTGGCTGGCCGTGACGGGAGGGCGAGGCAACCCGTGACGAGGTGGTCGTGGTTCAGGAGAACAGTCTCCCTGCCCGCTCGTCACCAGGGATGGTGGAGCCGGAATTCTGCTCCTTTTCGCTCGCCTCCGAAGGGAGAAAGGATGGCTTGCCGTGGTGGGAACCGGAGGGCGCACAGCTCGTGTCTGTAACAGGAAACAACATCTGCTCTCACTCAGGGACCAAGTCATATTTTTCAGAGTCTGGCTGAGCAATTGGGTTTCCTTTTACTGGCAACCCCAGCTCGGCGCCTTATGAATCTGAAGCTAACACCTTTCCCTTAACTTGTTCCTTCTGCGGACACGTGGGAAAACAGAAAGGCTTCCATTTCCCCTCCGCGCGGTGCTCTGACTGCCCTCAGCACACCCTGGGGCTCCCCCGGCTCAGAGGAGACACCTTCACGCGGACCTGCCCCTCTCCCAGACACAGCCTTGCAGTGCGCGTCCGCCGGTCCTGTGGCCAGAATCCCGGTGGCCAGGCTGCGAGAGGTCTTTCTTTTGTCCAACAAGGGAAGAGATGGGAACTAAGTTACTTTTTAAAAAAGAAATTATGTAATTTTAATTGAAGGGTAATTGCTGTATGACATTGCTGTGGATTCTGCCGCACATCAGCGTGAATCAGCCACACGTATATACAGAACCTCGAACGATGGTACTAAGCTACTTTTTAAACAGGGGTCTACACACACACACAGGATCATCTGTGGAGCACGTTCAGCTTACGGGCGCACTTGACGACTTCTTCCTGTGCATACACCAGGTCAAGCTCTCAAACATTCTCAGCACCAGAAATTTCCCCTCACACAGCCTCCTGGTTCTGTTACAAATAGAGCTGCTGGGTCCCATCCCACCCCAGAGGCAGCCCGATTCTGATTTCTGCATACACGGATTCCTCCCCTGACCCGGGCCCTCACTGCAGGCAGCTCAGCCCTCAGGACAAGCTCATATTAACCCAGACCATGAAGCAGCGACATCGGTTTGCTAATCTGTGGCTAGAAATGCCGTCTTCCCAGGGACTCATTCCTGCAGGCCAAGTCACGCTGGTGCTGGTCACCTTCCTGAGATGCTGGTCCTGGGGCGAGAGCTGGGTGAGCCGTGCTCACCTTTCTTGCTGTGAACGTCCAGGCCCACGACTCTTTAGAAATGCAGTAACCCCGATGCCAACGTGAAAAGGAGGGGCAACACCCAGTGCTGAAGAGGACACGGAGCGGCTGGAACTCCATGGGGAAATGACCTTGAGAAAGCATTGCAGACTCCACGGAGCGAAGCAAGCGCCTCCCCCAGTCCAGCAAACCTGTTTCTATCACACCCAACAGACGTCTGCCCACCAAGGCCAAGTGCTAAAACAGCCACAGCAGGTTTACTTGTAAGAGCCCACCCTGGAAGTTACCCGGAGGCCCACCTGCGGGAGGACGGATGCGTGTAACGAAGTGCCGTCCACCAGCGGGGTGGGCGCGGACAGGGACGCCTCTGGGAAGTGGCTGAGCCTGGGTGGATTACAAGCAACAGGAGCTCGGGCCAGCTTAACTCAGAGTGAGCCTTATCAGGGGTCCCTGGGGGCCTTGTGGCTAGGATTCTGGGCTCTCACTGCCATGGCCCGAGTTCCATCCCTGGTCGGGGAACCGAGATCCCACAAGGCACACAGCCAGGAAAAAAAAAAAGCTCAGAATATTTCTTCTCTTGCTTACTGGCCTTCTTCACCCGAAAGGAAGGCCTAGAAAATGAACTCACATTCTGTATGATCAGACAAAGGAAGATGAGGATGATTTTGACAGACCTCTGCAGCCACTGAGGTGCTTTTCACAGGCACACAAACTCTTCGCGGTCAACAGAATCACGGACGAGGGGAGCCCTCTTGGGGCTGATTTCCCAAATCGACGACTGCGAATTTGAATCGGAACTTGTACCGGTGGTGACCAAGCCCTGTGTTGGGGAACCCCGACGGGGCACCACAACCCCCGGTGTGCGCCAAGACGCTTGGTATTTCCAAGGATTACACAATAAAGTTCTGGGGGACGAGGAGCTCGGCGGAGGCCACGACTTCTGGTCGGCTTGCAGAGCTCCAAGCCTTCGTGGAGCTGGGGCTTCCTTCAACTGCTGAGCTGAGACGCAGGAACCAGGAGGACTTCTACACGGACGAGGCAGGGGTGGCCGTGCCCGGGGGGCTGAGGTCAGAGCCGCTACGCAGACGGCCAGGGGTGCTCGCCCCGGCTGGAAACGCTGCTCCTGTGAGGATGACCGAGATGCTGGTTTTAATCTCGGTATACTGGCATTATTTTCTCAGTCATCTAGTTGTGAGGATGCAACTCCTTAAGCCGTTTGGACGTCACCACCTAATAAGCAGTGTTGTCAGGTATTTCTCTGGGCCGACGAGCGCCGTGCAGGGTCACCGCGGCCCTGACGGGGCCCTGAGCCTGGGTCCGGAGCGGTCGGCGGCCCTGCCCCCAGGCTGACCGAGGAGGCGCAAACAAGCCCCGTGCTTTCTTTGTGAGATTCTCCGCCATCCTGCCCGAGCGGAACGGCTCGTCAAGCTTCAGCGCTCATCATCCCCGCAGCGAACATAGACTTTAAAGTGTTATTGAAGGAAAACACCCTGTTAACAGCGATCACTCCACAGTGACCTTCAGAATCCGATCGGGTGTCTGTCCCTCAGCTAGGAGCTGGCCGCCCCAGGCCGGTCAGTAAAGTGAAAATCTCTTTTGCTGCAGAGTGAGTATGTCTTTTTTTTTTTTTTTGCAAAATTAGAGCCTTCTTAGAAGCCAGAGGCAGCAGAAGACAAAAGCTGAGGAGCAGGGTTATAAATGAAAAGCAAACAAAGCAGAAAGCATCGGCACTCAGAGAGAACTCAGTGGACGAATCCTCTGGGGAAAGCTGCCTGTGTCCAAACGTGGTCTCTGATTGAGCTGCTGGGAGGAGCAGACAGCGCTTCCCGGACCACCTCTGACAGTGGTCTGCATCTCATCACAGCCCAAGAACATGGCCGGACCAGCCCAAGACGCGGCTCACATGCGCTCCTGCCAGGCGCTGGTGCCCAGCCGGACGGGAGTGCCCCAGTGCCCCAGGCTCCTCTCTGCACACCCAGCCCCCCACGGACGCTTGACCCAGAGCCCAGACCCCCTGCCTTCTGGACACCGGCACCTCTAGTCCCTGACCCGTGACTCCTCTCCAGCCCTGGTGCCCTGGCTTCCGCGTCCTCACCGGGAGCTGGGAGTCTTAATCTTTTCTACCTCGTGCTGTCTCTGTAAAGTCAGATTAACAAGTACACTAGAAGTAGTCATCGGCTTTTATTATTCTTAAGATAAATGTCTGATAAGGGGCTGCTGAGTCAAGTGACGAGACTAGTTTTTTTGGCTTTTGAAAACTTTCCAAGGGAAAAGTTTAAACCAAGTTGCCTTTTTTTTTTTTTTTTTAAGAAAGGGCCTGTTCCCCTGAGTGTTGGATATTTTAATTTTTACAAACGTGCTGATCTGAACTGTAGACACCGTCTCCTGCTGTACCCACCCCAGCCCCGGGGTCATCTGCTGGTCTACTGTTCTTAAGGTCAAGCAGAATTCTGGAGCATTTTCCATAATAACTCCAACCCCTGTTTCTGAATTTGACAGTTTCGCTCACTCTAAGAGCACATGCTTTTCACCGTGGCAGGGCCGCCCTGGTCTGGAGAACCCCGGGGGCGTGTCATCCCAGCTCCCACCTCACCACGCCCAGCACACAGCCCCTCAGGTGCTTTGGGAGCAGAGCTGCAGAACTCTAAAACCCATCTCCTTACCAACCGAGCAAGACGCTCACAGCTGCGAAGGGAGGGCAGACACAAGCACCCCGAATGGATGCCCTTTCTCCAGAGGCAGAGTCCTAAGAAGACACACGTGAAAAATAAAACTTCACTACAGAGGAAAAGCTTAAAGAAACAACATTCATCACAAAAGAAAAAAATCGCATTGACAATTTCAAACAGAGACAAGTCTATCTTATTAGAGGAGAGAAAGAGATCCAAATTAAAAGGAGAAAGTAAGTTTAGTTCAGAGGAAGGAAAAGCACAATATAATATACACAGGAATAGAAGCAGGCACCTTGGGGGCGTCCCAGGCGGCTCAGTGGTGAGGAATCCTCCTGCAATGTCGGGGATGTAGATTCCATCCCTGGGCTGGGAAGATCCCCTGGAAGAGGAAATGGCAACCCACTCCAGTGTTCCTGCCTAGAGAATCCCATGGACAGAGGAGCCTGGCGGGCTGCACTCCATGTGGTTGTAAAGAGTCAGACACGACTTAGCGACTAAACCACCTCACCACTGCCATTACAAAAGAAAGGAAGGAAACACTTTTTATTAACGAGCTAAAAATTAAAGAATTGTATGAAATAAATGAGGAAGTGTTGGAACATAAAGTGGAGAATAGACTTGCCTGTGGAATATTTTCGTGTTTGAAATCCAATAGTCCTGTAGAATTAAACGGCCTTAACAAGCGGAGAGAACTCAGACAACCTACAGAACAGAGCCAGAAGCAGGAGGAGGGCGGCCAAGGTGTAAAGCGGCGTCCTCGTCTGGCGTGGGAACCAGGGCCCTAGTGGCTGCACACGACGGGTGGGGAGGTGCTCGTCTTTTATTTGGGGGGAGAGTTTGGGGAGAACTGGTATGAACTCTTCTCCAAAGGTTTGGTAGAATTTGGGGTGAGTCAGTCTGAAAAGTGAAGTGTTAGTAGCTCTGTCGTGTCTGACTCTTTCCTACCCTATAGACTGTAGCCCACCAGGCTCCTCTGTCCATGGAATTCTCCAGGCCAGAACACTGGAGTGGGTAGCCTTTCCCTTCTCCAGGGAACCTTACCAACCCAGTGATCGAACCCAGGTCTCCTGCATTGCTGGCAGATTCTTGACCATCTGAGCCACCAGGGAAGCCCAAGAATACTGGGGTGGGTAGCCTATTCCTTCTCCAGTGGGTCTTCCCAACCCAGGAATCAAACTGGAGTCTCCTGCCCTGCAGGCGGATTCTTCACCAGCTGAGCCAGCAAGGAAGCCCCTGAGTCAGTCTGGGGTCTTCTTTTTTGGCAGCTGTTCGTTTGTTTGTTGTTTTTTACGGATTCAACCTCTCCATCTGCCCCTCCCCCTCATCTGTACCTGAGTCCCCAAGCCCCCAGGCCACAGACAGGTCCTGGTCCTGGTCCTGGTAGGATCCAGGCCGCAGAGCAGGAGGGGAGCAGCGGGCATCTGCCGCTCCGTCGCTCTCCATGGGGGCTTGTGCCACCCGAACCGGGCCGTGCCCTGCAGCCCAGGCTCACAGGCAGGGAGGCGCGGGCAGGAAAGAGCAGCTCCTGGAGGAGGGCGTGGGTACGGACGCCCCGCAGGCCTGGTCCACGATGCGGAGTCCAGCCTCGGAAGCGTCTCCTGCAGAGCTGACCTTGGGAACACCTCTGGACGTGACCACACATGAAATGTCCTCTGGCTTCCAGGGCACACGACCCTTAATTATTCCCCAGTCAGCGCCCCAGGCCCACCCTGGGTCCCCCCACCCCCCTGGGCGCTTGACCGTGTGGACGCCAGCTGTCCTGAGACAGCTCGCTCTTATGGGAAAAAGCTTTCTTTCAAAATTCAAAGCTATTGAATTCCAATGTCATCAAAGTCAAATTTTCCATTAAAATTTCTATTGACCTTTTCCCATAAGAGTAACTGAATTGATTCTAAACCCATTTTGAAAGCCTGGGGCAAGGGCTATTCAATCCCAGATCTGAGGCCCCTCACCGGCTTGCAGACCGCGCCCCCCACCCCCTACCCCACCGGGCGTCTCTCCTGTGGAGTGGAAGCAACGCGTCTTTCAGACACAGCAGGACCCGGGCTGTGGAGGAGTCTGGTCTCTAAGGGTCAGGAAGACACTCCTCCCCATCAGTGATGGAATGACCTACACGGCTCCAATCACCCCCACCCTCCACAATCCCTCTAGGTTCTACAGACTCACCTGGTGACCAGCAAACTTACAGAAGGTTAAGAAAGGACTTAAAAATATAATCACTGTTTATTTCTCGTTAGAAAAATGACGTACCTATTAGCAATACTTTATAAGCAACTAAAAATAGAAAAGGACAAAGTAGACTTTTACTTTTAATACAAATAG
This sequence comes from Bos grunniens, assembly GCF_055505025.1. Lineage (NCBI taxonomy): Eukaryota > Metazoa > Chordata > Mammalia > Artiodactyla > Bovidae > Bos > Bos grunniens. The sequence continues at coordinate 91,642,705 of NC_141176.1, read as the reverse complement.
TATAGATGCTGTGTTTTCAAAAATTGGAAAGAAAGCAGCAAACACACTTTTAAAACACTCATGATTCACGAGAGAGACCCCAGCACGCGCACGAGCGTGGCCACTCCACTTCGCCGGCTCGAGGGCCTGGAACGGAACGAGGCAGTATCTGTGAGCTCTCTGACCCCGTGCACATCTGAGCGGCCGCCAGAAATTCAGCGACTTTTGGGTAAACTGCCCACCCCTGCGTTATCTCAGAGACACAGTGTGCTAAAGCCCGAAGACGCCTATAGGTCAGTGCTGGATAGAACTGATTTTAAAAGCTGTTTATTCACAGCTGCGTCTGCTCACAGAAATAAACCAGCGTCCACTGGACCCAGCCTACCGGGCTTTCTTTGTGGGCAAATTAGTAACACAAGCAAATTTTGTGAGTCTTCGGGAGACACTAAAAAGGAAGGTGTATTTTTTTCAAGACACAAAGTTTGATACCTAGCGATCAGACCCGCTTCACTAACGGTACTCTTTGGGACGGCCACATTCTATCTCAGTTTCTCTCTGTTGGATCACACGTGGTTAGAAGGGTTAGGGTTAGGGACTCCTGCTTATTTCCATTTCTCAATCACCAAAATCCGGAAATCAGCACTGATGTAATGCCACCCTCTGACCCATGGACTGCATTCCGATTTCCCAAGTTGCCCACGTCCTCCGCAGACGGAGGGTCCACCTGGACACACGGTGCATCCCCAGTCTCGTTCCGTCCAGCCCAGGTCCTCAGCCTCCACTCTCTTCTAAGGACCTTGACAGTTGCAAAGGGCACAGCCCAGTTTCCTTGTTCAGTGTCGCTCGATTTGTCTGATATTTCCTCACGATTGTATTCACAATACGCACTTTTGACAGGAGTACCACCAAAGCAGCGCTACGATCCTCGCGGCGGGCTAAGTCAGGAGGAGTGCAGCGTGAATTTGTCTCGTTGCTAATGATGTGGGCTTTCACCCCCCGGTCAAGTGGTGTCTGCCAGGCTTGTCCATGTGACAGTCACTGCGGGTGACGAGATGCTCTGAAATGGTGTTTATCTGTCCTGATTCTCATCAGTGATGACCCTTGCCTTCAAGCACCACAGGGGGGCCACGGGCTGTGTCTCTAATTCCCTCCCTCGCTCTAATTCCACCAGCTGATATTTCCTTACTGACGCGTTGACTGATTTATGTCAGAAGGGTTCCATGGATTCTTACTGTTCAGTGGGTCATAACCTCTTGTGATCCTTGTTTATTTTGATGCTCCGACTTGGCCCATAGATGCTCCATTGCGTTGGCTCCTGTGTTGGTTCTGACATTCCCAACATCTCTGACGTTGTCTTACTTTCCGGGACAGGATGTCTGGGCTCAGTTGCATTTCCCCTGTGCAGGCAGGAACCAGCCGTGCTTCTGCGGGCCCTGGCTCCTTCAGTGGAGGGCGGTATTAAACCAAGATCTGAGCCATGTGTGCCCACTGGCACTGGACTGCCCTGTTCCTAAGCCTTCAGTGGGCAGGACTAGGAAATGTGCATCCACGCACATCAGCATCAGCTCCCCTATCTACACGCACATCGGCATCAGCTTCATTTAGACGTGTTAAAAGCCATGGGTCCCTGCTGATATAACTAATTCTAATCCCTACAACAGAGATCACTGAAGCTCCCCCATTTCCATATTTGTAATCTTTTAAGTATTTGGAACACGGTCCTCATTATCTGCAGTGCATTTACTTATCTTCTCAGTTGCCTGTAAGACAGACCTTCTGGCTTTCAGACCATTCAGGCCATCTATTTGGCATTAATACTGCCTGCTCAGCCACGAAGATGTCCTCCCCAGCCCAGCCCTGCTAATCTTGCTGGTAATGCTACTGAATCCCCAGCCCCCAGCCCCACTGAATCCCCAGCCCCCAGCCTCTAGCCCCACTGAATCCCCAGCCCCCAGCCCCACTGAACCCCCAGCCCCCAGCCCCACTGAACCCCCAGCCCCCAGCCCCACTGAATCCCCAGCCCCCAGCCCCACTGAATCCCCAGACCCCAGCCCCACTGAATCCCCAGCCCCCAGCCCCACTGAACCCCCAGCCCCCAGCCCCACTGAATTGACAACGGTCCTACCTTCAGCAAATACTGTTCCCGTTACAAGTACCGTGCTTTTCTTGTGTAATTCTCTTTATTCTGAATTCATTGTTGTCTGAAGTTAAGACATACATTTTCAAACCACTTTTTCTCTTGGAATACTGTATGATTTACAGAAAAGTTACAAGTATAGGCAGTCCCATATACCCCTTGCCCAGTTTCTCCCACATTTCCATCTTACGTAACTATGGTACTTTTTGTTACAACAAGGAAGTTACCGTTGGTACATTACTGCTGACTAAGCTCCAGGTTTCATCTGGACCTCACCGGTTTTTCTGTGAACGTCCTTCTTCTGGGTCAGGATCCAGCACAGGCCCCTACCCCGCATCTGGTCCCTGGAGCCCCTGGGTGTCCTCTGGTCTGTGGCAGGGCTGTGGTCTTCCTGTCTGCAGATGACACCCACTTACCACCCACCCCCTCAGAGGAGGGTGCCTTCAGAGAAGTACCTGGGAAATTTCAGAGCCTGTTAAAATAGAATTCTAGCAAAGGATTTGGCCAACTGGGATTTAGCAGACTAAAATCCTAAACAGGATTCCGGCTAACTAAGATTTCACTAACTATGGATCCCGGGGAACCTGAGTGTTAGAAACCCAAGGACTAATGCAGCGTCATCTGGGGCTCAGTGAAAGGTCAGATCCTCTCTCCCAGTGTCAAAAATGTCTCCTCACTGATCTGGAAATCCATCGCATTTAAATGAGCTCTTTGGATGGAAAAACCTGAAAGTAAGGCCCTAGGAAAGGATTTGAGAATGATGGGCTTTCATGGAGGAGAAAGGGGTGCTGGGAGGCGCGGAGGGGGAACCCTGGTGGGAGAGGCGGGTGGGGGCCACCACGGTGGCCAGGAGCCTGGAGATCCTGCCTGGGGGGCCGGGAAGGACCGGGAGAGAGTGAGGAGGTGGGGATCCTGGGCAGGTTGGTGTCACAGACCCACCCGGGACCAGGGGCCACCCAGCCCCGGCGTGGGGTTGGCGGAGAAGAGCCTGGGACGGCCACCCACCGGATGCACAGCAGCAGCCGTCATGGCACACGCGTCCCTTCCCGGAGTTTTCGCTGGTTCTCACCAGAGCCCCGTTAAATTAGGCGCAGCGGGTGACTCATCAGGGTCTCATGAGAAGACTGGGGCGCAGTGGAGACCTGGCCCCACCGGGGGTGGCGGCCACCGTGCGGCGATGCTCGGCAGACCTGAGGATCGGCGGGGGCACTCACACACAGCCGGGCCCGTTATGCTGCGGCAGAGACAGCGTTTCTGGGAGTGGACCCCGGGGCCAGAGGATCCGCTCCCACCCAAGGTGGGCCCCGCAGCTCACCTGAGGAGCGCCTGTGGTTGACTGAGAACTGCATTGGCCTCACTGAAGGAGGATCCAGCGAGGCGGGAGGAGGCGGTGTTCCCAGGCGTGTGCTGTCTCCCTAGAGTCTGCAAGGGAGGAGGGGAGTGCTGAGGGGCCCCGGGGGGTCTGCGTGCCCGGGGGTCTACGCCCAGGGCCTCTGGGGCCACACCGCTTACTCCTCACAAAACCTGCCAACCACCAACCTATGTCTGAAGGACCAGGAAGCTTATTTAGGAATGACTCCTGTTAGAAAGGCACTCGGACTAAGGAGTGAAATTTTCTTAGTTTGATACACATTTGAAACCATAAATTATCAAAGCACAAGATTCCAACATGTCTTTTCCCTGGAGCTGCAGGGCGATGGGCTCAAGGAGACCTCTCAGTTCAAGCGCGTTTTAAAACGATGAAGAGGGTTTCCTCAACCCTGTCCAGGACTTGGAAAGACACTTCATCACACACAGTCACATTACTCTTTAAACAAAGTGAAAACCTAGGTTACCAACACGAATGTATAATACCTTCCCAGGTGGCTCAGTGGTAAAGAATCTGCCTGCCAATGCAGGAGACTCAGGAGACATGGGTTCATATTGCTGGGTTGAGAAGATCCCCTGGAGGAGGAAATGGCAACCGGCTCCAGTATTCTTGCCTGGAGAAATCCCACAGACAGAGCCTGGAGGGCTGCGACCAAGCACGGATGCACAGAATATATAATAGCAGGGGCCATGAATTCATTTTGAACAATGAACCAAGTATGCAAAACAAAGAAATCAAGCTTCAAAGAGGCAAAGCAAATTTTTTTAAAAAAGAAAAAAAATTAAATTTTTAAATGAAAACTAGCTAAATAAATAAATCAAGCTTGAAATTAAACTTGTAAAGTGTGTTAGTGCAATTTTCACTGAACCAGCAAAGAAGAATAAAACTAGCCTTTCCATTTGTTTAAGCTTTTCTTTTTAAAGTAGAGGTGGGAGTTTAAAACCTGTGTGTCAGTGACCCGATCCTGTAGGCATTTATGAGGTTTTCAGAGGAGCTCGCGGGGAGCAGAGCCAACAACGAAGCAGAGACGCTCCAGCCCTGGGGCCTGGGGAGCAGAAAAGACCCTCGGCTCCAGGCACTCAGAGGCCCCCAGCCCCACCCCAGTCGGCACCTCTGTGATGGGACCTGAGCGGGAAGCTACTGCTGTTTCACGCTTCTCCTAGGATACCTGCCCCAAACCTGCCAGGACGCTCCGTCCTCACAAAGCAGCTCAGAAGATCTTCGCCCTGGGAAACAACCTCAGAAAGAGCAACTCTTATCACTGAACACAACATTAGCAAGATCAGTTCAGTTCAGTTCAGTTGCTCAGTCGTGTCTGACTTTTTTCGACCCCAGGGATTGCCGCACACGAGGCCTCCCTGTCCATCACCAACTCCCAGAGTTTACTCAAACCCATGTCCATCCAGTCGGTGATGCCATCCAAGAATCTCATCCTCTGTCGTCCCCTTCTCCTCCCGCCTTCAATTTTTCCCAGCATCAGTGTTTTTCCAAGGAGTCAGTTCTTCGCATCAGGTGGCCAAAGTACTGGAGCTTCAGCTTCAGCATCAGTCCTTCCAATGAATATTCAGGATCTCCTTTAGGATGGACTGGTTGGATTTCCTTGCACTCCAAGGGACTCTTAAGAGTCTTCTCCAACACCACAATTCAAAAGCATTAATTCTTCAACACCCAGCTTTCTTTATAGTCCAATTCTCACATCCATACATGACTACCGGAAAAACCATAGTTTAGACTAAATGGACCTTTGTCAGCAAAGTAATGTCCCTGGGTTGGGAAGATCCCCTGGAGAAGGGTATTTTGGGGGCTTCCCTGGTAGCTCAGTTGGTAAAGAATCTGCCTGCAATGCAGGAGACCCCGGTTCGATTCCTGGGTTGGGAAGATCCCCTGGAGAAAGGAAAAAGCTACCCACTCCAATATTCTGGCCTGAAGAACTCCGTGGACTGTATAGCCCCTGGGGTCACAAAGAGTCGGACAGAACTGAGCGACTTTCACTTTCATTAGCAAGACAAGACTGTGTTTATGATTCAGATTTTCTGCCTTTTAAGTCCCATGTTAGCAGAACTGATAGCGGATTAGGGGACGGGGCAGCTGCCTGGTAGAGTACGCTTTAAAAAGCAACCGCATTTTGCTTGAGAGTGTTCTCCAAATTGTCTTCATTGTCCAGCACTAACAATGATGCCTGAGCAGGCAGTCCGGTCTATGCATATCTGTAAGTTACATGAAACATGCAAATACGTATTATAAAACATAAAAATAGAAATTTTCATTTGTGGCCCATACCACACAGCTTGCTGAATCTTGGCTCCCTGACCAGGGATTGAACCCAGGCCCTTGGCTATGAAAGCACAGCATCCTAACCAGTGGACCTCCAGGGAATTCCCTAAAAACAGAAATTTTTAAAGGATAACATAAAATAAATTATAAGTATCCTATAATTTGGGGCAGCTCCTGGGGGTTTTGTGGTCTACCAACATATTAAAGGAATGAGTGAAAAGTACATGCAGCCTGCATTTCAATTCAGAAGCAAAAACTATGACTGAACCACGAGAACGGATAGATAACAGCAGGAAAAGTGAGCTCACGAGGGCTGGAGAGTGTGTTCTGGATATTTGGGTTGTATTTTCTCTTGGTTTGTATTAAATTTTATCACTCACATTTCTAGAGACCATGGCACTCCCAGTTTGCATTTATTTAAAGTGTAAAATTTCAGGGACTTCCCTGGTGGTGCAGTGGTTAGGACTCCATGCTTCCACGCAGGGGGCAAGGGTTCGATCCCTGGTCGGGGAACTAAGATCCTGCAAGATGTGCAGTGCAGCCAAAAAAAAAAAGAGTTTTCTGGAAAAACAACTGCCTTGATGGTACTTAGAATTTCAAACCAACCACTTGAACTTGAAACCGCTGGCTTTGGCACGCATTCAGATAACACTCGCTATTCAGACAGCACTGCGTCCAGGTCCCAGGATATAACAGTGAACCAGTCATGGTTCCTGGTCTCCGGGAACTCCGCTTTTACTGGCTAGAATCGGTTTGATAAGAGACTTCTATCCCCAGCAATATGGCAGGCTAGATATCCTGAACATCCTCAGATTGAAGTGATTAATATGTTTATAAAATATTTTTTAAATGCACTCTGGAGATAGCATGAGATTGGAAAAAAAGAAAAAAACCAATCCACAGAGGCCAAAGCTAAAGGAAAGCAGAAATCCCTGTTTTTGCCAAAAGTGTTCTCCCCTCAGGCCGAAGCCTGGGGTCGTGGCTTCTTCCTGGAAGGCTGCATGGGCCTGCGTGCAGAGCGGGGTTGGGGGACCTCCCTGACCTTCCTCAGGCCTCCCTCTGGCCCAGCACCCGCCCCAGTGGGAAAACCGGCGGAGTCCACTCTCGAGCGGGAAAGAGGAAGGGACTTGCTGTGGAGGAATGAACGTCCCCGGTGAGCCGTCTTTCTCCACCTTGGTCCTGGGTGAAGGGGGCGCCTTTGAAAACACACCAGCTTTACCAGACTTCACGTGCGTGTGTGTGTGCTGTGAATTTCCACTGTTGTGTGGCTGGAAAAATCCACAAGGTGGGATTTTAGTTTTACTTGGTTTTCAGGTTGTGAGAGAGCTGGCAGACGGAAAAGCAAGCCTCGGTGGAGGAATTCACCTGCATCTGAGGCTTCCTGGGTGGTTCAGGGGTAAAGAACCATCTGCCAGTGCAGGAGACACAGGAGACAGAGATCAGTCCCCGGGTCAGAAGATCCCCTGGAGGAGGAAATGGCAACTCTCTCCAGAATTCTCCCCTGGAGAATCCCATGGACAGAGGAGCCTGGCAGGCTACAGTCCATGGGGTCGCAAAGAGCCCGACATGACTGAGCAACTCAACAACCAGCAACATGGTGTGAAGTACAGGCTTCTGGTGGCCCGATGGTGAAGAACCCGCCTGCCAGCACGGGAGAGACAGGCTGGATCCCTGGGTCAGGAAGACACCTGGAGAAGGACATGGCAACCCACTCCAGTATTCTTGCCTGCGAAATCCTGTGGACAGAGGAGCCTGGTGGGCTACAGTCCCTGGGGTCCCAAAGAGTCGTACATGACTGAGTGACTAAGCACGCCATACCGTGCCGTAACTCATAACTGATCTGAAAGGTCACTGGAAAGTAGGCATACTATCTTTTGTATTAAGCTCTGACAAGACATACTGATACCACGCAAATCTAAGAGGAAGTGATAACTCCTGGCACTGAGTCTGCAGTGCAACCTAACTTTTGGAAAATATGACAACTGAAGTTCGATAACATTAGAGCAAAAATCTAAAGTGACACGGTTATTGAAATTACTGGGGCACGTGTCTTGTGGAAGCAAAATACGCAGACAGGTTTACTCGTTTATTTCCTCTTTTATCCCTATGAGGTTATTTGCCATCTGACTCTGATGACAATTTTATTAATATTTTCTAATATCTGACACAGGAAAGGGGCCAGTCAGTGGCATTTCTGGCCTTACCAATGTGTCAGAACTCTGGAGTGGGGACTTCCCTGGTGGCTCAGTGGTTAAGAATCCGCCTGCCAGTGCAGGGGACACAGGTTTGATCCCTGGTCTGGGAAGATTCCCAGTGACCTTGGGCAACAAAGCCGGTGAGCCGCAGGGACCGAGCCTGCGCTCTAGAGCTGTGCTGCACAGCGAGAGAAGCCCGAACACAATTAGAGAAAGCCCCATGCACAGCAACGGCGGCCCAGGGCAGCCAAAAACCAGTCAATAGATAAAAACAAAGGTGTTCATTAAAAGAAGGAAAAGGAATGCTGGGGCATGCTGGGGTAGAGGACTGTCCCACCACCAAGAGTGGGTGCTCCCCTCGTGGCCGGCGGGGTGACTTGGAATCTTTGAACAATTGAGGATGTCAGGCTAACATTCTCTTCTTAAAGTTGCTCAGATGTGTCCGACTCTTTGTGACCCCATGGACTGTAGCCCGCCAGGCAGGCTCCTCTGTCCATAGAATTCTCCAGGCCAGAACACTAGAGTGGGTAGCTGTACCCTTCTCGAGAGGTTCTTCCCAATCCAGGGATTGAACCCAGTTCTCCCACATTGCAGGCAGGTTCTTCGGCGTCTGAGCCACCAGGGAAGCCCCTTAAGTGCAGGAAAAGCAGAAGGTCAGCCCTAGAAATATAAATGTGGATGATAAAAATCAAATATCTCTGGGAGCCATGAAGAGCTTCTGATCAGTATGGTCAAACAGTAAAAAGCTGGAGGAATTGTGCAGGGGGAGAAAGTTTTAATATATCCCAAACATCAGATGTGCAGATACAACCCTGAAGGCTGAAAGCAAAGAGGAATTAAAGAGACTCTTGATGAAGGAGAGTGAAAAAAACTGGCTTAAGACTCAACATGCATAAAATGAAAATCATGGCATCCTGTCCTATCACTTTATGGCAAGTAGATGGGGAAACAGTGCACACAGTGGCAGACTTTATTTCCTTGGGCTCCAAAATTACAGAAGACGGTGACTGCAGCCATGAAATCATAAGACGCTTGCTCCTTGGAAGAAAAGCTATGACAAACCTAGACAGCATATCAGAAAGCAGAGATCACTTTGCCAACAAAGGTCCATATGGTCAAAGTTATGGCGTCGCCACGAGTCATGTACGGGTGGACCGTAAAGAAGGTTTCGAGCCAAGAAATTGATGCTTCTGAACTGTGGTGTTGGAGAAGACTCTTGAGAGTCCCTTGGACTGCAAGGAGATCCAACCAGTCCATCCTAAAGGAGATCAGTCCTGAATATTCATTGGCAGGGCGGATGCTGAAGCTGAAGCTCCAATACTCCGGCCACCTGATGGGAAGTGCTGACTCATTGAAAAAGACCCTGATGCTGGGAAAGATTGAAGGCAGGAGGAGAAGGGGACGACAGAGGATGAGATGGTTGGATGGCATCACTGACTCGATGGACGTGAGTCTGAGCAAACTCTGGGAGACGGTGGAGGACAGGGAAACCTGGCGTGCTGCAGTCTGTGGAGTCACAGAGAGTCAGACACAACCTAGCAACTAAACATCAACAGTAACAAAAACAGTTTCTCTCAGGTCATCCATGTTATTGCTAACGGCAGGATTTCGTATTGAATAATTACTATGGATTTCATATGTCAATATTTGATCATATTATTGAGATCCTGTTATTTTCAAATCATTTTAAAACAGTTACTTTACAATCGTTGTGTGACATTTCTAATTTCTGAAGTTTTTGAGGATTTTGCCTGTTATTCTCAGTTCTGGTACCTTGTTTCCTTGTCATTTTATTGATTGACTGACTTTTTACTATGAAACAGCTAATCTCTCTGGAATTTTGTTGTTCAGTTGCTTAGTCGTTGTCTGATTCTTTGTGACCCCATGGACTCTAGCCCACCAGGCTCCTGTCCATGGGATTCTCCAGGCAAGAACACTGGAGAGGGTTGCCATTTCCTTCTCCAGGGGATCTTCCCCACCCAGGGATCGAAACCGCATCTACTCTGTCTCCTGTGGCTCTTGCGTTGCAGGAGGATTCTCTGCCCTCTGAACCACTGGGGAAGCTCAAGGCATGATATGGAATCACCCCTAAAACTATCCCATGACTGTCCTCACACGTCCCACTCTCACCTCTGCCGTGCGCGACTCAGCTAGCTTTTACTTTTGTTAATATTCTTCATTCTAGAAATAAAGTTTCAAAGTTTGCAAAGTGAAATGCTCACTGCTAGCCTTTGCCTTGAACGATGAGCCAAAGTTCACCCTGCCATGCCTTCAACTGTTATTTCAGGCAGATCGTCATGCCCTGAGAGTATTTCCCTGTTACTCAACTTGGGATTTTTCATATTTATGGAGCCGATCTATGAGGCAAGGAACCAAAAATATTTTGAAAACCATGTATACTGACCGCAGAATAATGGTAACCCTCACCACCAACTAATTCTCACTTATTTTAAGATACAAATGAACATTTCCATTTGCTGAGCACGTCCCAACTATCAGGGAAAGAACGAAGCCAGATCTGCTGTGGTTGCCATGGAGGCAGCATAATTACCCATTTTAAACATGGCATCTATCAGGGCAAGAAGAACTTTAAAAACGGAAAGGTTTACTCTAAACATAGTACCTGATCATCCAAGCCAGACTCGCAGTAGCTCCGAGTCTAGCACACCATCTGCCCTGTTGGCCATCGCTGATGCCGTGAGGGCCCAACTTTCCCGTCGTGTCTGAGCTGCAGAGAGAAAGCCGTGCTGCCTGTCCTCGACTTCTCCAGTCCCAGGATTTCCCGAGCCCTCCCTTCTCTCTCCCACCTTTGTGTAAGACATAGCCAATTTCTGTCACTTGCAACCAGGAGATGCTCAAATACAGTCATGGAGGAAATCAAAGTATTTCTCAAGCAATTTGTCATGCAAAATAAAATTTGGAAGACAGTAAATCGTTTCTAAGCATCTTTGTAAATGGAGAAATTGCTAATAAACCCTATGAACAATTATTGATGTTTGTTCTTATGAAATTTTATAACAGAAAATATTGAATGCCTTTGGGTAATCAAAATCTAACCAAATTCAATTTCTCAGATATCCACCATTTAGAAGTATTCTGCATTTCTAATGGCTTATACATTTGTCCTAAAAGTATTTCCTTCACACAAACCAACTGAAATTCCACTTCAGGTATGACTATTATTTAGAAGTTAGAGAAGAAAAATGTCTTGATTTTTGATGTCAGGTCTTAGATTCGTTATTTACTCAACATGTGTTTATTGAAGGCTGATGGCTTCCCGTGAAGAGAGACACCCTGACGGCCCTGCGGGTGAGTCCGGGCCGCCCAGGGACCAGCTGCCTGCAGTCACAGCACCCAGTCTGGTCTAAGCTCTGCCGCTGACTTGCTGAGTCAAGTTGTCACCTGAGCCTCCATTTCCTCTCCTACACACGGAAGGGGCTGAACTAATCTCTGTACGCTCAAATTCAACCAAGAGGTGAGTCAGCAAAAAGGTTACTGGGCTTGAGAGGTGGTGGAAACAAACCCCTATTTCTCTACTTTCTTCTGTTCTGCAAAGAGGAACAGTGATTTCCAGAGAAGCAGCAGCAGGCCTGCTCCTCACGCAGGAGGAGAGAGGACGTGGCCAGTCTGTCCTGAGGCTGCACTTGACTGCTACCCTGGCGGCTCAGACGGTGAAGCGTCTGTCTACAATGCGGGAGACCCGGGTTCGATCCCTGGGTCGGGAAGATCCCCTGGAGAAGGAACTGGCAATGCACTCCAGTGCTATTGCTTGGAAAATCCCACGGACAGAGGAGCCTGGTAGGCTACGGTCTATGGGGTCACAAAGAGTCGGACACGACTGAGCGACTTCACTTTCACTCCAGCTGTAAGGATCTCAATTTGTTTTCAGAATACATCGGTCGACTGGAATAACCAACTGACCAAAAACAAGCCTCCGATCGTGATCTGCATGGAGTCGAGCGTTCAGGAGGTGCTTGCACACCCCCGGCTGGCCGGTCCTCCCGCCAGGGGAGGAGACACACTGTCACCCTCCTCGGGCTGTCCCTGAGGACGCTGGGCGGAGAAGCGACGGCCCCAAGGTCAGACTGCACGAGGTGAGCTAGCGCAGGCCCAAACCTTCCCCCTCACATCTCAGCTCAGTCCACGACCGCGCCGCGTCTCTGGTGAATTGATTTTTTGTTGTTCGGTCGCTCAGTCGTGTCTGACTCTTTGCAACCCCGTAGACTGCCGCACTCCAGGCTTCCCTGTCCTTTACCATCTCCTGGAGCTTGCTCAGACTCACGTCCATCGAGTCAGTGATGCCATCCAACCATCCCGTCCTCTGCCGCCCCCTTCTCCTTCTGCCCTCCATCTTTCCCAGCATCAGGGTCTTTTCCAGTGAGTTGGCTGTTCCCTTCAGGTGGCCAGAGCATTGGAGCTTCAGCATCCGCCCTTCCAATGAATATTCGGGGTTAATTCCTTTCGGACTGACTGGTTTGAGCTCCTTGCAGTCTAAGGGACCCTCAGGAGTCTTCTCTAGCACCTTCAGTTCCTCGGCACTCAGCCTTCTTTCTGGTCCAGCTCTGCTCCCACTATGGGGTGGGACAGGCACTGGCTGTGACCAGCCAGCTGTCCACCTGGAGGCCAGGCAGTGCAGGGGCTGCGTGTGGTAGTGCAGGGCCTTCCTTCAGGCCCAGGCCCGGCAGTGAGGACCCCAGGCTGACTGCCCGAGCCCTGGGCTCCTGTTCCAGTTGGGGTCCTGGACACGTTCCTTCTGCCTGCTTCCATCCTCTTGGTTTTGAAGGACAGAAGTGAGATCGAGGCGGCGGCAGCAGCAGCGTCAGGTCCTGACCGCGGGTCCCGCCAGGATGGGGATGGAGGGAAGAGGACTCAGGCTCTGCAGCCCGAGGGGGGACGGGGGCCTCCGAGAATCAGGCCTCACCCGGGGCTGGCACCCTCACCTGCAGCAGGGACACCTTCCAGGCAGGGTCCTTGTGAAGGTCTAAGCAGACAAACACTTAACACCCACCTCCAGCGGCGTGTGGCAGGCAGTCCACGGAGGCCGTTCATTTGTCAGCAACGCTGACTCACTCTATCTCGAGTGGACCTGCCTAAACAAACACTGTCTTGTTTAACAGAAGACTCAGGTTGAACCAAGTATTAAATTGTGCAAATCAAGATTTAACCTGTTACTCCATTTGCAGTGACTTCAAGTAGGGTTTTTAAAGTGAGAAAGTTATCAACCCTGTTTTTTGAATGAAGTCAGATGATACAATGAATTTGAGGCAGGGACAGAAGAGAGATCTAAGGCTTTTCTTCCTTCCAGGAAAATGACGCATTCGTTGTCATCCTTTTTGGAGGGAGGAGGGGACACAGCAAACTCGTGTTTAGTTTGTGAAGAAAACAACATATAAATATTCTGAAACAAAGACCCTCATTAAAAACTCCCGGAAGTGGGATTCCCTGGCGGTCCCGTGGTTAATACTCACTGCTTCCACTCCGGGGGCTCAGGTTCAAACCCTGGTGGGGGAATTAAGATCCCGCATGCCACATGGTATGGCCAAAGAAAAAATCCACCAAACCCAGAGGCTATTTTGAGTCTCGACACACCTTTTTCCTGAGCCAAGGAGGGAGATGAGAGAAAAGCCTCAACTGACTAGCAATTTCTCTGGATTAAACGAACCCAGAAGTCTGGCCCCCAAACTGCCTGAGACCACCTGGGACCAAGACAGAAAGCAGAATGGGTCGAAGGTTGCAAGGGAGGGCGACAGGGCATTTCCATAAGCCTCGTTGCATGTGTGCCAGCAACCGCTGAGTCATAAATCACCTCCGACAGGACCATGGAGAAAAACCAGGCCTTTGGCAGGGGCACGTTGTCTTCAAACGTGCAAAGACAGAATGTTCGCAACTTGCTTCCTGAAAGGTTCAGTACCTTAATACACGTGGCCTGGAACACGATATGGACACGAGATGCGAAAGGAAATTTCACACAAATGCCTATTCTTTCTAAAATAAGCATATAGTAAAAAAATAAATAAAAAATAGTGAAAACAGTGGGTTTTGCTTTGGTAAACGCTTTGTTACTTCAGCAAGCGCACCCGTGGATGGCTGCGGCCACCGAGCCACCTTCACGCCCAGGTCGCAGGAGGGCGGCCCGAGGGGCCTGTCGCTGCGGCGTTCCTTCGCAGGACCCCGGGCGCACCCTCCTCCGAGCCCCTCGCCCAGAAACACCGTGGGGTGGCTGCCCAGTGTGCGGTGACTAACTGAATGGGCCAAGTTGCCTTGTCCTGTTTTGTGCTGGGCGTCCTTTGCATTAGCCGAGTAACGGCATTGTGATAGTTTCAGGAGAACAGCGAAGGGATCCAGCCACATACATGCACATATCCATTCTCCCCCCAGATCCCCTCCCATCCAGGTTTCCACAGACACTGAGCAGAGTTCCACGTGCTGTGATGCATGTGCGCTAAGTCGCTTCAGTCCTGTCCGACCCTTTGCGACTCCATGGACTTTGGCCCACCCAGGCTCCTCGGTCCACGGGATTCTCCAGGCAAGAACACCGGGGTGGGCTGCCATGCTCTCCTCCAGGGAACCTTCCCAACACAGGGATTGAACCTGTGTCTCTTCCATCTCCTGCACTGGCCAGCGGGCTCTTTACCATTAGCGCCATCCACGTGCTGTGCAGCGGGTTAAGTTTAACACAAAGATAATCAAGTAGGTTCTAATGGAAACGTCTGCATCGTAATGACTTGGCTATTAAACAAAAGCAACTGGGGGTTAGCAGAGGTGGCGGGGTGGCACATGAAACGGGTGAGGAGGGTCTAAAAGTACAAACTTGCAGGTAGAGATAAGTCACGGGATACACGGTAAGGCCCGGCGCCTGCAGCTAACTGTGCCGTACTGCACATCTGAAAGTTAAGAAAATAAATCTTCAAAGTCCTGATTACAAGATTAAAAAGATTTTGCAACTGCATGGTGACAGACGTCAGCTAGACGCAGCAGTGATCGTTTTGCAATATACACAAATATCAAATCACTGTGAGGTACACCCGAGACATCATTAACACGTTATACCAATTGTACCTCAGCAAAAATTTTCAGATTAAAAAAAAAAAGCAAGTAAATAAAAGCAACTGTTCTCCACCAGGTAGCTTCACTAACCTCTATAGGAAGAATTCAGGCCCATTTCCAGTGCTCCCCTAGGGTTCCCTGGACCTTTATCATGACCTAAAGCCTAAATCTTGATGTTCTAAGCACTTGTTGTTGTATTGCTAAGTCGTGTCCGACTCTTTGCCACCCCATGAACTGCAGTGCGCCAGGTTTCCCTGTCCTTCACCGTCTCCTGGAGTTCAGATCTAGACAGCGTATTAGAAATCAGAGACATTTGTTTGCTGACAAAGGTCTGTATAGTCAAAGCTATGGTTTGTCCAGTAGTCATGTATGGATGTGAGAGCTGGACCGGAAAGAAGTACTTACCTGTGACTTTTTACCCAGTGTCCACTGGAATTAACCAAAGTGATTTAAAAGCGAAGTCCGCTGCCTCTGCCTCTGTGACATTCCACTTTCTAAGAAGAAAACACGGCTAGCCGTTGGTCCTTACGGGAAACTTCATTAAGGCACGAGCAGAAGCCCCAGCGTCAGATTACCCTGAGGCCAGCGTCCTACTCACCGCAGCTCGTTCTCAGAACCACCCCATGAGAAACATATGGCTGAGCCCTGAATACCCGGAGCTAGGGGTGCTGAGTCCCGTCAGTGGGAAACCCGAGTATACCTGAGTCAGGTCCCCACCCCCGTATCCAGGGCTGAGTCCACAGACTCAACAACTGCACGTCCGTCATGCGCTGCTGGAGTATTTCCCTCCGAAAAGAACCCACGTGTAAGTGGGCCCACGCGGGTCAAACCAGTGTTGTTCGAGGGTGAGCTGTATTTTAACAGGGAAGAACCATGGATCTAGATTTAGGCAATTTATTCAAGACCTAAGCCCTAAAGGAAATCAAGCCTGAATACTCACTGGAAGGACTGACGCTGAAGTTGAAGTTCCAATACTTTGGCCACCTGATGCAAAAAGCCAGCTCACTGGAAAAGACCCTAATGCTGGGCAAGATTGAAGGCAGAAGAGGGTGACAGGGGATGAGGTGGTTGGATGGCATCACTGATTCAACAGACATGAGTTTAAGACAACTCCAGAAGACAGTGAAGGATGGGGAAGCCTGGTGTGCTGCAGTCCATGGGGTTACAGAGTCAGGCACAATCTTAGTGACTGGAAAACGACAAGCCCTAAGGGGGAAAGATGGGGCTCAAACACTCCCAGGTGTGGCCCTGGGTGTGTCTCTCCAGGAGAGCCGTCTACACTGAACCTGAAAAAATGGGAAGAAATCCCGTATTAGCAGACATGCTATTCAATATGCAACTTCCATTATCAGCTATAACTAAAAGTAGAAAACCAACAGATAGAATTGTTTTAAATAATAATTTATATAAGCACAGATTTGTTTAAACCGCTTTTCTTGCCATTGGATTGTTATTATTTCACTTATTTGTATCTAGCAACCTTCCTATTTTATATTTGTCTACATGCACGCGTGCGTGCTCATTCGCTAGGTCGTGTCCGACTTTTTGCAGCCCAATGGACTGTAGCCTGCCAGGCTCCTCTGTCCATGAGATTTCCTAGGCAAGAATACTGGAGTGGGTTGCCATTTCCTCCTCGAGATCTTCCTGACCCAGGGATCGAACCCACGTCTCCTGTGTCTCCTGCATTGACAGGACAATCTTTACCACTGAGCCACTGGGGAAGCCCATTTGTCTAGGTAAAGCTTATCAAACTTAAACACTTAAGATTCTTAAATGTTTAAGAGTTTTGCTGGAAAGCAAATACCTATTTGTAGACATTGACATGCAAAAAGTTCACGTTCTAATGTATGATCAGTTACAACGCCCGTGTCTTTACCAAACAGTGCTCTGTACTAGCAATTCACTGTCAAAATTAGGGAATTACGTCGGGCACAAAAAAAGTTCTCATTAACTGTTTACCAGATGAAGGTAACAGTCAGAAAACAGACTCATGGTTTCATGTGTAGTGAACATCTGCTACAGGCGTCCCCAGACGCCCCAGGGGCCCAATCTCCCCTGTGGCGCCTTCAGAGCCAGCAGACCCTGGAGAGAAACGACCCTCGGCCACGCGGGGTTAAAGGGAACCACGTTATCACTCAGAGCTCAAAGTCCCACTGACCACGTAGTACGTGGGCAGTGAAGGACGCTGATGATCGCGCTGGCTGTCAGTCTATATCCAACGTCAGCTTTGATGGGGCCAGAAAAGAAACGAATTCAGCTGTGTGGGTCCTGAACCGCTCAACTCTGACGCTGGACAAACGCAGCCACACACGTGTTAGCAAATGAGCCTGGCTGTGCCCATAAACTTTATTTCTGGACACTAACACGTGAATGTCATATAATTTTCATATGTCATGAAATAGTTTCCTTATGTTGACTTTTTTAACCCATTTAACAATCTGAAGATCATCCTTGGCTCACACACCATACAAGAGCAGGTGGTGGGCGGCATTTGGTCTGTGGGCAGTCATTTCCCAACTCCTGGTCTAAACATACACTCCTATTTTAACACTTATTATTTTCCTGGCAATTAGGGTAACTTCTACTTGATTAAGTGAGAACAATAATACAAAATTTTCTTAAGGCTTTGTCTATACTGCTGGTGTACACGTTTTTAAGACAAAAATGTAACACATACTTATGTCAAGATTAAATATACTGGCAGGTGAACAACTGGCCACGTCGCATGTGCCTCCTGACGCCACGTCTGCAGCAGGCTCCTGCATGTGCTGGCATCTGGCTGCACTTCTGATTACAACACAGGAAGTGCCAGGTCCCCCTGCAAACCTCATCGGTACCACTTCTGTAAGTTAGAGACAGCTACCCTGGGATCTGCCATAGCAAAAGCGTGCTCTGAAGCTGGACCTCTCCGGTTTGGTTCAGGAACAAACGTACGCAGTCATTTAAAAATGGCCATTTGGGGGATGGGCCAGGATATAAAATGTTTGTCTGGTAAAATTAACCATTTGGTGTTTTCAAAAAACAATTTTCAAGCGTTAAAACTTGTCTATTGAATTGTTCCATGGATACACACTATTACAGTGAGAAACAAACTGGCCACAGGCCGTGTTTTTAGCAACTTGGCTAATTTTTTTAAAACAATGTGTTCATGAAGTAGTCACATTTTTATTCAAATAGAACAGTGGCGAGATGGACTCTTTTCTTCCCACATCTAATGCGTGAGGTTGCTGCCAAGACGCCCCAACCCCCAACAACAAAAAAATCAGAGACTGACTTGTGTGTTTCATTCAAACCTATATTTGCAGTTTCTCAAACGCTGATCCACAGACCACTTTCCTCTTACACGTGGGACAGCACGTGCACCACCGTGGGTGGTGGGTGCACCACCGGGACAGCAGAGACGCCCGGCGCCCGAGCGAGGGCAGCTCCTCCTCCGTCCACAGGTGCGTCCCTGCGCCCGCCCGCCCGGTGGCGACGCAATAAATACGCGGCTTGCGGCCGCCTGGGTCCGGCAGGCCCGCCACTACCTGTTGTAGGCCCGCTCCCGTTTGGACTTCTCCAGGGCCTTGTCCATGGTCTTCTCGCTCTCGCCCCGGCACTTGGGGCAGTACCACTTGCCCTTGGGCTTGTGGCTCAGCCCCACGCAGGAGAAGTGGAACCACTCGATGGGGCACTCGTCGTTGTCGCAGCCAATCATCTCCCCGTAGGAGACCTGGTTGCACAGACAGTACGTGGGCTCGTTCGGGTCGATGGGCAGGTCCGCGGGGGACGCCTCCCTCTCCGCTTTGGCCTTGGAGCGCTTCTTCTTCTTGGAGGCCTTGGCCTTCTTCTCCTTGGGCGTGCCCGAGGTGACGTCATCGTGGTCGTGATTATTCGCGGCGTTCTCCCGGTTCTCGTTGTTGCGCTGCCGCCGGGACCTCTTGTTGTTGGGCTTCTCCGCCTGGGCGATCGCCTCGTTTTTGGACTTGTCCTGGCCGGCTTTGCTGTGGCCCGTGGCGTCAGCGGCCTCCTGGTGGGCCTCCAGCAGCTCCACGTGGCTGTCCACCTGCCGGGCCCGGTTCTCCACCAGCTCCACCATCTGACTCACAAGCTGGATCTTCTCGTCGCCCAGCTCCTGGCTGCGGATCAGCGCCCGCTGGATGCAGTGCAGTGCTCTCCGCTTCTGGGCGCCGTCCGCCTCCCGCTTGAACCTCTCGTAGTACTCGTCCAGTTCCTTCAGGATCTCTGCCAAGGGGAAAACAAGCGTGAGACCCCGCCAAACACAGTCTCCAACCCATAAGACCGTGGCTGTCAGGGACCAAAACGATCAACGCAAGGCTTCCTAGTACGAAAAATTTGTAACACCTAGGCCTTTCTAACAGGCTTCTTACCCCTGTTACAAAAAGAAAAAAAGTCTCTGGAACTAAATACTAACGTTAACACGGTTCCCATTTATCAAAGTGCACCCCAAAGCTTCCCAAGGGACTCTGTGTGCACTCAGAGCACGGGTAACCAAAACTCCCTGGACAAGCGGCCATGGGGGAGAGTTCAAGTTTAGGCGAGGTATTGAGGCCCAAGCTTTTATTTTCTGTAAAATTAAAGATTATGTCCTATATTTCCATTGTTTTTATCCAAGCATTTTGGGAACATTTTAAAGGCTGTTAGTCTCTTTATTTTAGCGCACCAACATCTAGAAGCTACTATTAGAGAGATTATATAAATACTACTCAGCGGCCCACAGCCTCAGTTTACTTGCCACATCATTGCATCACAGCATGCACTGGAGTATCTCTGTTATCACCCTGTTACTGAAAACAAGAATGGTCTGTAAGGAGGAGCCAGACAAGGGCAGCCCTGCTTGGACACAAAGGTAACAGATTTCACTTTTCCCTTTACTGCTTAGAGCAATAACATTTGTATCTATAAAAGACAACAGATTTTAAAACAAACAAAACTCCCTCCTACTAAATGTTAACCTATTTGGACAGGTTAGAAAACAGTATACCTGCTTTTAAAATGTAATTTGGCGAGTGGAACTAGGCAATTTCTCAAGAAATAAAAACTGTTAGATAAATCTGACTGAAACAAGGAAAGTAAATATTCTTGCCAAAACTCTACTTAAATACACAGAAATTCCCAGACTTATTTTCCCTAAACAGTAATCATTAAACAGTATCAGATTTTACTCCTGAAAACCCTTTGCAGTCTCTTAAGATAAGGCAATTCAACTCTCCAGCTAGGAAGTTGGGGAGGATGTGGGTAGAGGGTGTATAAAACGTGACATGACCACTTCCAGATGTTATCTCCAATTAGTTATAAGGCACACACCTAACACCAGGGTATAAACATATGAACTTAGGCCCACACGACTTAAGCACAGGTTATTTTCCAGGCTATATTCTTCAGACTGCCTTCTCCTAGAAAGGAGGAATGCCAGAGTCTCAGGGGCTCTTGGAGTAAGTAATCCTGAACATAAGCAGCTCTGTTCAACTTATCCAAGTTCTATCTCATAGGTGTTAAAATATGAGTTTCTGCCATTTATTTTTAAGTGATTACACTACAAAACTGTATCACTTGGTTTAATCAGTAACCCAAATTTCTGAAGACAATGTTAGCATTTCATTGGAAAGACACCAATTCCATCATATCACTAACTTGAAAGTTAATAGCATACAGCTTTTTTCACATCACAACCAAGCTCACAGCCCTATAAAGCCTTACTGTGGGAAAGAAACAAACATCCCATCAGAAAATCACCAAGAAATAATTCTGTTACCTACACAACAGCATACGTTTCTTCAGTGCCCCAAGCAAAGCACTCTGATCAACAAAACCACTGAAGTTCAAATATCTGTAAACAAGAACCCTGGTGCTAACTAGGGAGGCATCCTGGTCTCTTTAGCTCCATCAGCTCCAACTGCTGCTAACCCTTTTTTCTAAAAAGGCTCCACACACCAGCACCCTGTGAAAGTAATCTTAAAAGATTAATGGAGACTGCAGCAAAGTTTAATCTCATCTGTCCGATGATTATAAGTGTATTTTAATTCTACATAGGGATGGCACCAAAGTTCTATTAGGAAGCCCTCTTCCTTGGGGGTGCATCAGCATTTAAAAAAAAAATAACATTTTAAAAATAACTGGAAAATATTTCAAATTGAAAATAACCTCAAATATCACTGGCAAACGAATTACAACCCATCCTCATGAATTAATGTCCCATTGAAAATAAGCGAATACTGTTAATCAAAGCTTGACTTGCAACTGAGAAGTTAAGAATGGAGCCTTAATTTCTAGACTAGACTGCGCTGCAAATCTCGGCGTTTACAGTAAATCCCAACCGAATGAGTTATGACCACTATATGCCGGGTGACGAGGCTCCCTCGGGGCCCCGCCGGGGTGTCGGTGGGGCTGGTCTTCTCCCGTGGAGCCGGACACGCGCAAAGCGGCTGTCACCCCGGCTCTGAGACGGTAAACAGGCAGAGTCTTCAATCTCCGTCTCCGAGCGCAGCGCACACCACCCGCGTTCCGCGCCCGGGGCACCGACCCACCCACCAGGCCGGGGTCACTCACGGCGCCGCCGCTCCCGCGGGCCCCAAGGGCCCGGCGGGAGGCCCGACTGCACCCTCGCCGGCCCGGCGGCACGGACGCCGGTCTCCCGCTGTCCCCCGGGTGCCGCCATTGCTCCGCGGAGGAAATGACCCGCTCCCGTCCTTGGGGGGGCGGGGTGGGGGCGGGGCCGAGCCGGACCCCCACCAGTGGAGAGGCGGCCAGCGGGCGGCGCGCCCCGCCCCTGGAGCCACTGCCTATAAGGATAGCCGGGCCGGAGGGCGGGGGCCAAGCGGGTCACCAATCACGACGCAGGAAGGGAGGACACAGCCCGCCCCAGCCGTAGCAATGGCCAATGTGAGGCCGGAGGCCGGGCGACCCGAAGACATTCGAATCGACTCGACCTCCTCCCTCCTGCCCGCCCCTCTACGCAAGGGAAAAAGAAGGCGGCGGAAACAGAGCCATGCCACTCACAGTGCAAGGCCCGCCCCCATCCGGCCCAGGAACCAATGGCTCAGCGACGGACTGATAAGGACATTCCATGGGAGATACCGAGTCCAATCACAGGAGGCCGAGGCGGAACGATCGCAATATGCTAATCGGGCGCCTATATAAGTCGCCGCGAAGGCGAGCCTTAGGCAGAGCGCGCAGGGGCGCCTTGCCGTACGGACTCTCGGTTCGTTGTGGGGCTCTTCCTGGCTGTCCACCTCCCCCCGCTCTTCCGTTTCCCTGCTGCGCAGCCCTGTAAACATTAGTAAACTCCGAGGGACTGTCCACGGCACAGACACAGCCCCCAGCGCCGTGCCTGACCGGGCAGCAAAGTTTCCCCAGCGGCCGACAATTCCCCGCGGACCCGACCCCTGCGTCTCTCGGGCAGTCAGGGCGGCGGGGGCTGCAGAGGACGATGCACAGATCCCCTCCCCTGCCAGGTCCCTCTCCAAACCGAAGGTACCTGCCTGCGCCCCCCGAGCGCAGCACGGATGGGCGACTTCCTCGCCCCATCCTCCCTCCCCTCCCTTCCCACGGCACACACGGAATAAAGCCCTGGCCCTCCGCAGGCTACACCCGGCCGCGGCGCCCCTCACTCGGTGTCCGGCGCCGTGCGAGGGCCGGGGGCTGGGTGGGGGCGACTGGGGCCGCACCACGCGGAGTAAGGACCCCGGACTTTACGTAACACTCAGATTCGGGACTGGGTGGAGGTGGTTCCGGGGACCCCTTGCCCTCTGCGCCCTCCCGTCAGCCCTGCGCGCAGCCCCGTCCCCGCGCCCCTCAGCCTGACGACCGCGGCACAGCCCTCCCCAGGCGCCGTGGCCTGCGCCCCCTGCGCCCCCTCCCCCGCAGCACCCCGCCTCGTCACTTCACTACAAAGAGCGCTTTGCTCGCGCAGCCTGGCATCAAGACCTCTCTCGTTCCTCCTTCCTCCTCCGTGCCCGGGCTTCGCGCACAAGGACCTTGGCAAATCAAAGACGCCCCAGACCTTTTGTTTCTGCCCGGCAAGGGCCCCGCCGCGGGCTCGCGGCTCTCCAAGAGGGGAAGCAGGACGGCCCGGCCCCGCGGCGCGCCGCCACCGGCGGGGATGGAGCAGCCGCCCCCGCCCATCCATCCCGCCGTACCTTGGTATTTCGCGTCGATCTCCCGCATCAGAGAGACGTTTCTCTGCAGATCAAAAGGCAGAGACTCGATGGAGTCCAGGTAGTCCTCCACGTAGTTCACCAGGTGGATCTGCTCCCCGTTGGCAGGGCTCAACATGGTTCACCGCGGTCCCCGGCGACTCCGCGCGGCTTTCCGCTTCCTCCGGCCCCCGCCCCCTCGGAGCCCGGCGCTGCAAAATGCAAGGCTCCCGCCCGCCGGCGCGCCCCCCCCCCGACTCCAGCCGGCCCCGCGCCGCTACATCTGCGAGCCGCGCCGCCTGGGCCCGGGGACCGGCTCCTGGCGGGCCGGGCCGGCGCTCGGCGGCCTCGGGCGCGGGGCGGGCACGGGCGGGCGTGCGGGCGCGCACCCCGGCGCCGGGGCCGGGGCCGGGGCCGAGCGAGCGCGGGAAGGGGCGCGCGCCGCCCGCCGCGCCGCACTTGTCCAACGTGGAAAACCCAAATACCAGTTTCAAACACTTGGGAAACATTCGGCCCCCCGGCACCGCGCATGCGCCCCGGCGCCACCGCCCCCTCCCCCGGGGGCCCCGCCCCCGCCGCACGCACGCCCCTCGCCAGCCCCGCCGCCCGGGGGGTGGGGCTCTGTCTGTCACTCCGGCCCGGGCGGGGGTCTCGCGGGCAGAGGGCGGCGGGCGGGGCGCAAACTTTACTAGGAGTTTCGCACTTGCAGGCACAGCGGCGTCGGGCGGCACCGCACTCCCACTGGGGCGGGGGGGCCGCAGGGCGGCAGGAAGCCCCGCCCCAGACGGCCGGAGCCGAGCCCGCAGAAGCAGCCCCGCCGCCAGCCCCGCAGGCAACCTCTCTCCCGCTGCCAGCCCCTCGCACTCCCCTAGCCCGCTCTGCAGCGGGGAAATATATAAGTACGGCTCGGAAGAGACTGGCAACCTCGGGAGCCAATCGACTTGCCGCGCACAGTTGGATGGTCCAATCAGGACGAGGAGGGGTGGGTGAGCTCGGGTACCGCCCCCTCCGCCGGGGTCTCACTACTGGAAACCCGCGTCCTCTCGGGGCGGGCGGGGCCCGGTCGGGCGGAAGTGGGCGCGCGTGCGCACTAGGGCGGCCACGGCGCCGCCGGCCCGCGCGGGAGACCTACCATCTGGCGGTCGGACCACCACTCCCAGCGGCCCCCGCGGCTCGCGCGCTTGCGCGGTCCAACACCGCCCGCCCTTATTGTGTCGCCGGCTGGAGGCTGGAGCCAAGCGGCTTGGAGACAAAGAGGCTCGAGAAGTGAACCCACGCCGGGCCCCCGGAGAGGCCGGACGGCCCTTCTTCTCGCCCGTGGCCTGGATGACGCTCTTGATATCCGCGCCCCCACTTCGAAATACCACCCACAGCGGGGTGGGGCCGGCTTTCAGTCAGAGGTCCCGGGGGGGTTTCTCTCTCAGTCTCGGGCCCTTCCCTCCCTCCATATCTCTCTCCTCCTGGTGCTAAACTCAAGTTGGGCTTTCAGCGAGCCCCGTTGCCTAGACGACGAGCCCGCGCGCGGGCCCGCCTCTTCCTATCGAGGCCCCGCCCCGTGGGCGTGACCACGCCGAGGCTTTGTCCGCGAGCCCGGGGCCTGCGCCCGAGCCGCCGCTGCAGGCAGGGGAGCTCGGAGGCGTTCTCTCCGTCCCGTGTGTCCTCTCTCTGGGCGCAGACGTCCTGTAGCCGTCTTTAACCCTGCCCGGTAGCTCGGCCCCAGCCTACGAGCGTCCCATACCAGCTCTGCGTCCCCTCTTCGGCCGGTGGATGGGTGGTGGAGGGTTGGCCTCCCTCCCGGGTGCCCCGCTGCTCCGCGCGGTCCCGCCCCTCGACCCGGGAGCGAGGCTCTGGTGGAGCCCCGAGTGTCCGCAGAAGCAGCGTTGTGACAGCCAAGACCGCTCGGAAGTTTTCAGTCCCTCTCTGTAACCAGTAGAATTGCAGCCCAGCCCGGTGTTTTTAAAATGGGCGATTGTCCGTAGCGCGGCTCGCGCTGGCCAGGTGATGGTCTCGTAAACAGCGCGAGACCGCGTTGAGCTGTTTGTCTTTCGAAACGAGTTTTCACGTTGGACCGTTGCTGCGCTGATCAACCCCGAATAGTACTTAGCACTTTGAAATGAGTTTCTTCTTTACGCTCAGCCCCCTTAACCCACCCCCACATCAGGAGAACGTTCACTTCGAAAATTTGGGGAAACGGTTGTTATTTCACTTAGAGATTCACACTTTTCCAGTTTTGGCCCAGTTTAAAGCGGACGCTGAGTTTAAACTTCATTTATGGGCCACTAGCCTGCACAAGACTTTAGTACTCTGACGCTATGTGGAAACGAAGATATTATGTGGACTAGTGAACGCTGAATAAGAAAAGATACAAGTAACTTTAAAGTACGTGATTAAGAAAGAGGTAGGTACTTTTAATCCAGGCATTTATTGCCTTTAACTGAGAAGTGTTCATCTGGATTTAAGGATAAAGGTGAGAAAGAATTTACTCCTTTCAGTGATAATCAAGCTGGACTGTTTGGTTTTAGTTTTGTTTTTTAAATCACGATGTCATCTCAGTAGCGATCCCTCATTTTGGCATGGACTTGAAAAACACGTGAGACAAAAAAAAATTGTTTCATTCAACAAAATAATATTTAATGAGCGCCTACCATCTGCTTCCGCCTCTTGTGGCTCAGCCGGTAAAGAATCTGCCTGCAATGCGGGAGACCTGGGTTCGATCCCTGGGTTGGGAAGATCCCCTGGAGAAGGGAAAGGCTACCCACTCCAGTATTCTGGCCTGGAGAATTCCATGGACTGTATATCCATGGGGTCGCAAAGAGTGGGACATGACTGAGCGACTTTCACACTTCACCACGTGCTAGCTACTGTTCTGTGCACTAGGGAAGCAGTGGTGAATAATGTTTGTAAGACATTTACTTTACCCCTTAGGCTAAAAAGCCAGAAAATATTTGATTAGTTTTACCAAGTTCTTAAAATGTATGCCAATGACTTCAACATTGAATGGACAAGGTTAGAAGACCAATAGCTAGAGCATAACTGTAATCACCCATTTTATTTTATTTTTTTTAAACTTTACAAAATTGTATTAGTTTTGCTAAATATCAAAATGAATCCGCCACAGGTATACATGTGTTCCCCATCCTGAACCCTAATCACCCATTTTAAAATGCCACTAAAGAGCTTAATTTTGAGGATACATTGAAGAATTTGGGTAGTTTCAATTGTTGTTCTTTGGAGTATGTTTCAAAAATTGATATTAAGTGTTTTTTCTAAGGTTATAGTTCTAGTTTCACTGAAGATGTTCAAACTTATGGAAGAAAAAGAGATGAATTATAATTCTTTCTGTTTTGAGCTGCTTAAATATAAATCCTAACATGTTCATCTCAAACCTGAAGTGCCCTAAACAATATGTGCTTCCCCATCTACTATACTTTGGATTTACAGATTTTGCTTTGAAGCAAAATGTAATGCTGAGAACTACACTTTTTGTTGTCATTAAGGGCTACGAAATGGCATTCATGACATTTTGGAATCATTAATTATACTTACTGGTTCTGACCTAGACTGGGAGGAGTCTTTCTCTCTCTCTCTCTGGGTATGTATGCTACTATATCTTCCTGGTCACTTTAATATTGAACTTGCAAGAGAAGTCATGCTTTTAACCATCAGTGAATAATGTGTCTGTTTTTCCGTTTGACGATTCCCAGAAGACTTAAGGTAGCACTGCTGTCCGCCAAGGGCTGAGCACCTTACAGGACCAGTTTTCAGAGGACAGAATATACCTCTTAGTTTAAAAAATCATGATTTCCCATGGCCAGTTAAAACATGCCAGCTGTCCAGGTTCACGTGCAGGGTTCCATCTTCAGTCTCACTAAATTTGTTTTTAAAACTTCTAGCTTTCCCCTCAAATTCTTCATGTTCTTACAGATTGCAGTCAAGCCTTTTGTCGTTTTCTTATTTTTCTGGCATATCTAATATCTGTCAGAGCTTTCTCTATCAGATGTTTTACTGCTCGGATTTTCTCCCACCTGCAACAGGTGGATCTCCTTAGAGATTACCCTTTTCTGAATTTGGTGGTGGTGACTCAGAGGTTAAAGCCTCTGCTCGCGATGCGGGAGACCCGGGTTCAATCCCTGGGTGGGGAAGATACCCTGGAGAAGGAAATGGCAACCCACTCCAGTACTCTTGCCTGGAGAATCCCATGGATGGAGGAGCCTGGTGGGCTACAGTCCACGGGGTCGCAGAGAGTCGGACACGACTGAGCAACTTCTCTTTCACTTTTCACTTGCATGCATTGGAGAAGGAAATGGCACCCCACTCCAGTATTCTTGCCTGGAGAATCCCATGGATGGAGGAGCCTGGTGGGCTACAGTCCACAGGGTCGCAGAGAGTCGGACACGACTGAGCAACTTCTCTTTCACTTTTCACAGTGAAAGAGGTGGCTTAGTGGGTCAAGAATCTGCCTACCAAGCAGGAGACCTGGGTTCAATCCCTGGGTTGGGAAGATCCCCTGGAGACGCAAATGGCAAACCACTCCAGTATCCTTGCCTAGAGAATCCGACGGACAGAGGAGCCTGCTGGGCTACAGTCTATGGGGTGGCAGAAGAGTTGGACAGGACTGAGCACCTAAACAACCAGAGTTGAAAATAATTTACATCTGAAGTACTCAAGGAACATACTGCTATATTCAAAATGGATAACCAACAAGGACCTATTGTATAGCACGTGGAATTCTCAGTCTTGTGACAGCCTGGATTGGGGGGGGGAGGGGGGAGGATGGATACATATACATGTATGGCTGAGTCCCTTCGCTGTTCCCCTCAAACTACCATTACATTGTTAATTGGCTATACCCCTATGCAAAATAAAAAGTTTAAAGTTTGAAAAAAGAAAAAATCCAAAAATAATTAGGGAGAAAAACACACACCTTGTACTAGAAAGGAGAGAGAATTACAAAAGAGCAACGAGGCAAGTGTGCAGGCAGTGGGGAGGGGGTTAATGCTGAAGCAGGGCTCTGAGTGGTGGGGGAGAGGGGCTTGGCTCCCATGGGAGGTCTCCTAATTGTGAATGACAAGCTCTAACGCTTCAGCCGTCAAGCCTTCGGACACAGTTCCCGTGGAATTGCAGAGCTGGACTCCAGAGGTCTTGGGGAAAGTTTAAGTGCTGTTGGAAGGTACTTCTTTGTCTCTACTGGAGCACTTGCCTTGTTATAGAACGACCAAAACAAACCCCCAAAACAACTGAGAAACTTAATGTGCTGGTTTTTTTTATTTTTATTTTATTTTTTAAAAAATTAAAAAAAAATTTTTTTAATTTTATTTATTTATTTTTTTTAATGTGCTGTTTTGAGGACTGCAAAAGCAAAGGGGATTTCTTTGTTTTTTTGAGACGCTGTTTTGGAAGATATCAAGAAGGACACGTTTGTCGAGATAATTTGAAAGTTAACTTCAAGAGAATCCGCCTTTAAAGAGTCTCGTTGAAACCGCAATTCACAATGCTTTTGTTCTCAAGAGACCAGATGACAGAACTTACAACCGTAAAATGAATCCCGGGCAGTCATTTCCTACTACGCGTACTCGATGAATGGGTGGTGTCCGAGCTTTGCCCTTTCATCCGGGGACAGGGTGTGCCGTGTTGGGGTGCAGACGTGCTCAGTGTGTGCATGAGCCGTGTTGGGGTGCAGACGTGCCCCCGGAGCAGGCGCGGAGCCGTCAGCGGCTGCCCGCCCCATGGCACTGGGTCCTGCGGCGCCCGGGCCCGGCCCGGGGTTGCACCGAGTCAGCTCAGTCCAGCGCCGCCCCGGACGAGAAGGGCGGAGCTCTGCCCACCGCCCCGGGGCGGGGCCGCCACCCAAGCCT
Organism: Bos grunniens; assembly: GCF_055505025.1. NCBI lineage: Eukaryota > Metazoa > Chordata > Mammalia > Artiodactyla > Bovidae > Bos > Bos grunniens. Next base: position 91,613,714 of record NC_141176.1, on the reverse strand, counting down.
GCCGCTCCCCTCCCCCCGCGCGCCGCGGCCCCGCCCCCCGCGCCGCGGCGAACTCTTGCCTGCCTCTTCCGGGTGGGCGGGGCGACCGGGCCTTCCGGTGGGCGTGGCCTGTTGACCCCCCCCGGCGTGGGCGTGGCCTGCGGGCCTTGCGCGCCGGCCATGCTGGGGACGCGCCGGGCCTGCGGGGGCGCTTGGCTGCTCCGGGCCGCACGGGGCCCGGAGCCGGGCCGCTCCGCGTCGGGGGCGCGCGGGCAGGGCTGGCTGCAGCCCACGGGCTACGACACGGGCGTCAAGGTGTACAACAGCCTCACCCGGAGGAAGGACCCGTTGATTGTGAGCCGAGCGGACGCCGCCTCCTGGTAGCCCGCCGGGACTCGGGGAGCGGGGGTGCGGCGGGGCGGGAGGGGCTGCACCCAGCCTTTCGGAGGCGGGCGCCCTGCGTGGGGCGCGGGCTTGCGTCCTCAGGTGCAGGCGTCTAATGAGTGATGAAGTACTCCGGCGGCACCTGTAAAGACCCTCGGGTAGTCCCAGCGTTTCACGGATTTGGCGCTGAATTTAGTGATCCGAGGGTCATACATCCCCGGGTACGCATCCCCCACAGCGGTTACCTTTCTTTTCTTTTTTTACAAAGAGACATGGTTATATGCTGATTATGACTGAGAACGTGGCGTTCTGTCTTGCAAGTTTGCTTTACATGGTGGGTCTTCCCTCTGTCCCCAGGTACAGCTGCGGACCAACGGTCTACGATCACGCACACCTGGGTCATGCTTGGTGAGTGTCCTGACGCTGAATTTTCACCCTTTAAGGAACCGTTTATTTTGGAAAGAAAACCTTTTGCAGGGTTTTTTTTTTTTTTTTTTCCCCTATCCCTCAAGTGACAACTTAAGAATCCTGAGTAGTTAGTGTATTCCAGGCATTGCGGGAAGCATACATATTACATCCTCACTTGGTGCCATTTCAGGTGAGGAGACTCAGGGACACAGTGAGAGCAAGGGAAAGGACCGTTTGCAATCAGATGCTTCCTGTTGTGTTTAGTGGGATGAGGCCCTTCAGAGGGCCCTTGAGTCAGCTGGTCAGGTGTTTCCGCGCCCCCTCCCCCTGCCCCCCATTTACTTCCCAACTTTGGACAAGGCACTTTATTACTGAGTCCTGGTTTCTTCGTCTTTCAGATAGGGATAATTATATTCTTCTTTTGAATCTCGACAGTTTAATGAAATAAAGCCCACAAAGTGCTGCTTAGCCCAGTCCCTGATGTGGGAAGGCTGCCAAAGGCCCTCCTGTTCTCCAGGATAGGTGACCCGTGGGAGGGCACCCTGTAGGAAGCGTGGCGCGTGAGCTGGAGCCTGAGCTCTCTGACCGCCCCACTAGTGCTCGCTCTGTCTTTTAAATCTGTCTCCTAAGCTTGTCCAAATTGCTGCTTTTCCTAGTATTTTGTCTGTTCTCTTGTGCATCTCTTAAATTTATCTTTCAGATCTAGATTAAAAGTTACCTTTATTTAGTATGTATTTTAGAAATTATGCATCACCCAGCAAGACCTGAATTTTTTGTGTGTATTATAGCAAAATAAATAGACTAGTAGTCTTTTTTTTCCCCCTCTTCATTTTGGGCTAACTTACTATTGATTTGTTGTTGCTCAGTCGTGTCCAGCTCTTTGTGACCCCATGGACTGCAGCATGCCAGGCTTCTCTGTCCTTTAGGGTCTCCCAGAGCTTGCTCAAACTCATGTCTGTCGATTAGGTGATGCCATCCAAGCATCTTATCCTCTGTCGCCCTGTTCTCCTCCCTGCTCCATTTTTCTCAGCATCAGGGTCTTTTCCAGTGAGTCAGCTCTTTGCATCAGGTGGCCAAAGTACTATTAGTTATAAAAAGCATATTTTGATCTCTTTTTTGAAGTATTAAATATGTTGGGGAAACACCGGAAACAGTAGAGGTTACTGTTTGTCCTACCCTGGAAAAGCTCTCCTCAAAGGCAAAGAGAAAGCATTTTTGTTATTGAAGGAGAATGAAAGGAGTATGGGGTGCGCCGCTGAAAGGATCACATAAATAGCAGGAACTGGCGAGGTTTCATGTGAGCTGGGTGGGCCCAGCTCTCTGGTTCAGGCAGGTATACAGCCCGGAGTCCCACAGGTTAGGCCCCTCCTGTTAAGTGGTGAAAGTGACCTTCTTGGTAACTTCATTTCAAAGAGAAGGCTTCTGGGTCCTTGAAACTTCATGAGTTGTGAATAAGGAACATTTAGGTACATTTTGGAAGGACTAAAGAAGAAGTTCTGAAAGGAAGGGGGTGCGAGGCAGCCTCGCCCTTATTTTTTACCCAGGAGCATCAGTTGCGATCTGTGCTCGTCCTTGACGATATGGACAAGCGTGCCGACCTGCAGTGTGCAGCCCAGCCGATGCTCACGGCCCCGAGACCAAGAGAGTGCTCCCAGCACCCCAGAAGCCTGTCTGGCTCCCTGGCCAGGGTGACCGCTCTGGGCACCCACCACTCAGGAAGAGTCATCAAGTGGGGGTGTCCCTAGTGAGGCAGAAACCTAAGACATCGGAAAAGGTTGTGGTCTCGGGCTGGGATGGTCAGGCACAGTCCACTGCTCTTGAGGTCAAAAGCCGGAAGCCCAAGACCGCCTCCTCTTCGGGTCTGCCCCTGCTCACTATGCAGGTTCCTGCCTCCACACCTTCCTCCCCACCTGCTTCTGCTTTAAAGAGACAGACGCTTAACTGGACAGCACTCTGTGCCGGGCACTGTTCTAAACTCCGCAAACCCCAGCCAGTGCAGTTCTCTCACCACGCCAGCTGGTGGTGCTGTTACCTCCTAAGTGTAACCCGGGAAGGGTCCCAGGTGGACAGTGCTGAGCCAGGCCGGCTGCAGAATCCAGTTTCCCATGGGTGCAGCAGCCGCAGCCTGGTGAGTGGACCCACCCCTGGGCTCCCAAGGTGCCCACAGGGCGCGTGAGACCCGGGGAGCGGCCACCCTCGGGTATCGGGCCCCCCAGCACCTGCCCCTCCCCACCAGCTCCTTCAGCCACACGTGTGATTCGACTTTTTCTTTCCGTCTGTTTTAAGTTCTTGTTAACTTCATCCTTAAAATCTCATTTCTTGCAGTGTTTTCCTGACCTGACAATGAGAGGCACTGGGATGATACTTAAAATCAGAATTAGCTGAAATTTCTGCTGTGCAGGCACTGAGATTACGTACCACAGCCTTGTGAGATAGTAGACTTTTGTCCAGTTTGTGAATTGGCAGTCTGAGGCTTCGAAGGGATGTTTAATCTCTTAGTTTCTTGGGAAGGCGTTTCAGAGATGGCTTGGCCCTAGAATTTGGCGTCAGCTATGTCTGGGGTGGGTGGGTATGGAAACAAGGGATACAATGAGGAGGAGCTTTGTTTTCAAAGGAAAATGATGTTATGAACCCAAGTTCAGAGAGGCCGCGTGTATAACAGAGACGAGCGTGAGACTGGCTGACCTGGAAAGTTAAGGTTGCTCTTATGGGGAATCTAGTTTCTTGAGATTTTAAGTAGATATTGGATTTTAATCCAAGATTAGTCCTGAATATTCGTTGGAAGGACTGATGCTGAAACTCCAATGCTTCGGCCACCTGAGGCGAAGAATTGTCTCACTGGAAAAGACCCTGATGCTGGGAAAGATTGAAGGCAGGAGGAGAAGGGGATGACAGAGGATGAGATGGTTGGATGGTATCACCAACTTGATGGACATGAGCTTGAGTAAGCTCCAGGAGTTGGTGATGGACAGGGCGGCCTGGCGTGCTACAGTCCATGGGGTCGCAAAGAGTCAGACACAACTGAGCGACTGACCTGAGCTGGATTTTAAACCCTTGCTTTTTCAAGTCTGCGTTGCTCCCGTGCAGCCTGCCCGTAAGCTGGAGTTCCCACTTTCCACAGCCGCTTGCACACTTCCTGGGAGTGACCTTTCCAGCTTTGATGGGATCATCTCTGTCTTGACTTATTATCTGCCTCTGTCTCTTGTCACGGTCAGAGGTTAGTTATCCTAGAGCATGAACACGGGCGGTAAAAGCACCCAGCCTCTTGGCCACCTCCTGACTTTGTGTCACGAGTGAACCTTTACACAGTGGAGCAGGTGTAAACTCACTCAGACAACAGCTCAAAGTTAAAAGTGCTCGTGTTGGGTCCTGAAATTGAGGCAGCGCCTTAGTTTTCTCACGCGGACCCAAGAGGGCCGGTGAAAGGCTTTTCCTTTTGCAGCTGCCCTTGAACGTCCTTGATCACACAGTTGTGTGGCCTCACGGTAAAGGGAGCACACTCTTTGAAGATCGCAGTAGTGGCTTTCAGGATGAAAGGTGCCGTAATGTTCTTCCTTTCAGCTCCTACGTCAGATTTGATATAATTCGGAGGATCCTCAGCAGGGTGTTCGGGTGCACCGTCGTCATGGTGATGGGAATCACAGACGTGGACGATAAGATAATCAGACGCGCCAACGAGGTGAGCGAGGGCCACGCGGAGCAGGGCTTTGACCGGTGAGTGGGCCGACCCCACCTCACAGTTGTCTGCGCCTCGCGAGACTTCTCACACCTGCTGTCCACACGTGACTGCGTGAGGCTGTTCAGAGAGGTCTCCTCACCCTGCTGAGAAGTGTGGTCGACTCCGCCTTTACCTAATCCTCCCATCCCGAGGACACCTCCCGGGCTGAGTCCAGGCCCTCCCTGCCCTGTCGGCCTGCGGGATGTATCTCCTTCCCTGTTACAGGGGAACTCAGAGGCTGGCTTGGGAATTTCGCTCCTGTGAGGTTTGATTTTCTTACTTGTTAAATAAACAGGACACTCCTCTTATATCTCATGTGGCATTTAAAGGACCTTTTGGGGGGGATTTCTAGCATAGGGATTAAATAAAGTATTTTGTTACATTTTTATTTTTTTTACTTAAGAATTTTTTATTTCATTTTTTTTTGGCCGCATCACAAGGCTTGTGGGATTTTAGTTCTCCGACCAGGGATTAAGCCTGTGTCCTTAGCTATGAGAACGTAGGGTCTTGTCCACTGGTGACCAAGGCATTTCCTGTAGTTGTACTTTTAAAAGTCTACTTTCAAAGGTTCACCTCCTCTGTGTTTTATAATCAGCAGCTGTGTATAACATTTGTACGTGACTGTATGTAACAGCTGGGGCTTCCCAGGTGGCACTAGCGGTAAAGAATGCGCCAGTGCAGGAGACGGAGGAGGTGGGGCTTTGATCCCTGGGTGGGAAGATCGTCTGGAGGAGGGCGTGCCTGGAGAATTCCATGGACAGAGGAACCTGCAGTCCATAGGGTTTTAAAGAGATACAACTGAAGCACTTTAACATGCATGCACATATATAACACTTGTCTCTAAAGATATATAAAAACTTGTTAAAGTATCTAGTTTATAGAAAAACGTGCTGAGGGCTTTACGTCCTATAACTTTAAAAGCGTCTGAATGCATATATAGAGTTTTCTGGAAAGCCAGTTTATTCTTTACACTGTTTTGCAACCTGCTTTTCCCACTTACTGTATTTTGAGTGTTTTCTCATGTTCTTTAACTTTAAAAGCGTCTGAATGCATATATGGAGTTTTCTGGAAAGCCAGTTTATTCTTTACACTGTTTTGCAACCTGCTTTTCCCACTTACTGTATTTTGAGTGTTTTCTCATGTTCTTTAACTTTAAAAGCGTCTGAATGCACATATAGAGTTTTCTGGAAAGCCAGTTTATTCTTTACACTGTTTTGCAACCTGCTTTTCCCACTTACTGTATTTTGAGTGTTTTCTCATGTTCTTAAGCACTCATCAACATTTTAAAAGGCAGCATTCTACCCCAGGGACATATCTGAACTCGCTGTCCTGATTTTTGGACTCTTGCATTCCTCCCGTGTTCTGTCATTTTCTCTCAGATTTATTTTCTAGGAAGCCCGTCTTCCTGTTTCCTACTGACTGCCTTCATTCAGCGTTCGGGGGAGTGTGTCGGGGGTACTCAGCGATTCCCCTGGTCTCCCCGGCGCTGACTCTCCACACTGTTCTGTCTGATCTCCAGATCCGCAACCTGTGCCTGGTGTCCCCTAGGGTCAGGTGTCCGCCCTGGCCACCATGGAAGCGCAGCGCGAGGTCACGTGATGCTGGCGTGGCCGTGGGCGCCGTGAGTGGGGAGCTGATGGGGCGTGGGAGGTGGCAGCGGGAAGCAGGTAGGCTGCCCCGGCTGCTGGAGCGGGCCCACCTCCCGCCACCCGCCCAGGGCCCTGCGCTGTCTCCCTGGGGCCGCCCGGGGCCGTCTGCGCTGAGGTTGTGCTCAGACACTCACTGGGCCGGCGGTTCTGGGGTCCAGAGGAGCCTTTGAGCGAATCCGATGCAGGAAGCAGTGGCCTCTCGTCCATGGTCAGGACAGACGGGGGCAAGGGGCAGGCCTGCCAGTCCCTCTGGAGGCTGCCGGGGTCTGGGCGGTGCTGAGCAGGACCCCGGGCCCCGATGGGGAGGTCAGCCCTGCGGTGCTGAGCAGGATGCGGGCTGGAGCCGGGCCTGGCTGGCTGGGGAGACGGAGAGGTGGGGGACTCTGATGTGGCAGGTGGATGGGTGTTGGTGTGTGGGCGGTAACCCCTGGCAGAGAGGACGCCAGGCTGGTTGAGGAAGAGGGTGCCCGGGTCGCCCGCCCAGGTATGTCCCTGTGCTGGCTGTGCTGGGGTCGGCTGTGACCCTTCAGAGCCGGAAGTGGGTTCTCCACCTGTCATGAGGCTCAGCTGGTGGGGGCCGATGGGGGGGGGAAAGGTTGGCAGAATTGGTTTAGAAATGGTAAGTGTAGAGAGCGTTTTAATTTTTGACAGCTGAGCACGTCCATACTTGTAACATAGCAGGCTGCTAACCTGGCATCACGCAGTCTTGTTTGTTCTGAAGATAGAATCCTACTTCAGCATGTTAAACCACGGTCTGAAGCACATAGTTATGAAAACACCTATTTGTTTCTTAGTGTCCAACAAAAAGGCTGTTCTTTTTACCAGAGGCAAGGTTTTTTTTTGACGATGGCCGTATCCTTCATGCCATCTGCTTCAGTGTGTGCTCTTAAAATAGTTTAAATTATATTTCATTTCTCTGAATCACTTTCTTGACTTTAACTTTTGGCAGAGTTTTATTGTTTGTCAGGAATAAAAGCTGCAGGAGGATTTCTGGGGGAGGAATGAAAAGAAACAAGGTATATTCACAGGGTTACATTTTGTGTTAAGAAAAATGATACTAAGTGCCTCAGTGATTGAAGCAGAGTTACTGTCTTTGTGCCTTGGAACCCTGGCCTGCGTGCCCTTCTATCCGGGAGGAAGGTTGGACAGGCGTTCAAGGTCCCCTGCCTGCCTGGGATAGCGCCCAGCCCAGCTGATCGTTGCTGTTGCTCAGTCGCTCAGTCGTGTCCGACTCTTTGTGACCCCATGGACCGCAGCACGCCAGGCCTCCCTGTCCATCACCAACTCCCAGAGCTTGCTCAAACTCATGTCCATCGAGTTGGTGATGCCATCCAGCCTTCTCATCTCTGTCGCCCCCTTCTCCTCCTGCCCTCAATCTTTCCCAGCATCAGGGTCTTTTCCAGTGAGTTGACTCTTCATATCAGGTGGCCAAAGCACTGGAGCTTTAGCATCAGTCATTCCAGTGAATATTCAGGGTTGATTTCCTTCAGGATGGACTGGTTGGATCTCCTTGCAGTCCTGGGGACTCTCAGAGTCTCCTCCCTCCGGGCGGGCCTGGGCTCTCAGGGCCAGTGCGGTGTCAGCAGCGCCCCCTGCAGGTGGTCCTGTGGAGAGAGCATCGTGAGCCCCTCTTGGGGGGACCAGGTGCCTGGAGGTTCCGTGTCCAGTTGCTTCAGTTTGGGGGTCTGATTCCCTGTCCCCCACGCCAGCAGCAGCTTGTGTCCACTTCTGGCCCACAGTCACCTGTGACGGTCCCTAGGGTCCCGCCGAGGGGGCGGGAGGAGCCGCGTGTGAGGACCCCACGTTTCCTGTCACCAGAGCGGGGCTGCCTGCATCTGGAGTTCCCAGGGGCGAGCAGAGCAAGTCCGTAAGAGTAGAGGCTAGAGGAGGAGGGCCTACCGGGTGCTAATGGCTCAGGAGCTGCAGAAAGTTGCTTGGTTTTCTTTACTCTTTCCCCTTTTGCACAGCTCAGTAGACGCAGGCCAGACCCGGGGGAAGCTGTGTGTCTGCACATAAGGTCCAGGCCGACGCGCCCTCCACACCTGTGGCTCCCTGTGGCGATGCTGACCACCCCCCGCCCCACCAAGCCTCCTCTGCAGCGGCCCCCTCTCCCCCCGCCCCTGCCTGCCTTCCGTGTCTGGAGACCGAGGAGATGAAACACCAATTCACAGTTATACCAAGAGACAGGCGATGGGACACGCTGGAGTGTCCAGAGACAGACACAGTAATTTTGGAAATTCGTTTTTGGTGAAGATGGCATTTCACATCAGCGGGGAACAGAGGATTACTCAGTAAGAAGCTGACGACTGGGTGACCATCTGAGGGAAGAAGTAAACCAAAGTTGGATATATGGCTCACAACCAGATTTGAAGCTGATCAGAGATTTCACATAAAGACGTGGAAGCATGGATTATTAGAGTAAACCATGGGGCACTTTTTTGTAGCCACCTGTCCAGAAGGCTTTGCTAAGTTTGTTTCCAAACCCAGAAAAGGTTGAGAAATGTAAAAGATTGCTAAATACAAAAATGAAATTTTCTGCGTGCCATAAAATAACCATGAAGTTGAAAGACATTTGGGAACAGGTGAAATTCATATGGAGGATAAAAGGTCTATCTCTTTTCTTGAAGATACTTCCTCCGTATCAGTAAGACAAGACTTTAAGGACCTGCAGCTCTGTAGAGCCGTGGTTAACTTCAGACGGTTTAATGCACATGGTCCCTAAACACTCGAGATGTTCGAGCTCCCTCAGAACAGGAGAGACTCAGGTTAGAGATGCAGTGAGGAGGCGCGTTTACAGTTGGCGCCACCGTGACTATGGTCTGGCGGGCCCTCAGCAGCGCCTGAGCGAGGTGCTCAGTTTCAGGTTCCTCTGGAGGCGCTGGCAGCGGCCACCCAGGATATGCACGCATGTCCTCAAGCACGGCGTCACGCGTGGTCTGCCCCGTGTGTGTGTATGTGTGTGTGAGCACACTCGTGTGTCACGCGTGGCTCAGGCGGTGCCCGTGTGTGTGTGCACTCGTGTGCATCACGGCTCAGTGTGCTGCGTGCCTGGGGCCTGCACAGCGTGTGGCTTTAGCCGAGGACGCCAGTGCAGGCCGCGAGCCCGGTTTCGGGAGGAGGCACAGACGGAAGGTGTTTGCTTTCTGGGAGGGGCCGGGCGGGGGCACACTTCCCTCCCGCCCCCAGGAGAGGAATACTGCTCAGGAAACTCATGAGGAGAACTCAGAAAGCCAGGCAGCTCATCAGGCCCTCTGCTGCTCTTTGGGTCCAGTCGCGTGCCGTGGAATCTCCCAGAGTGGCACAGCGACGCTGGGCTTTGGTCTGTGGTTCGCTTGGCCTTGCCCTGGCAGACGCTGGCGGACTGCGCTTCGCAGGGGCCCGCTCCGCCACCAGGGCCGCTCGGGAGGAGCCGTTGGGCCTGGCGGCCCTACCTGCTGTCTTTGTCCCCGGAGTCTTACCGTGGACACGGGACCCCGGGGCCATCTGGGGGATTCAGTGGGCCCGTCTGCATGTTGCACAGAGAGCTGAGAGAGGCGTGCGTTGTCTTGCCCACGACTGCCGTGAAGAAGACACTGCTCACCGGGTTCATCTCCTCAGTAAACATCCCCGGGCCGCAGTTTCCAGGACAACTGTCGTTTTGGGGGTTTTGTTTTGAGTTAATGGAGATCGTGGCATCGTTTATTCTGTTTTCAGTCTAACCAGAAAGCAGGCCCAAGGCCCTCTGTGAGCAGGGCCCGTGGGGGCGGCCGTCCTCCGAGGCCCCATCCTGACCCCTGCAGACGGAGCCCCACCTCATTATCTTGCAGATGAGCGTGTCGCCCGCGTCCCTGGCCCGTCTTTACGAAGAAGACTTCAAACAGGACATGGCGGCCCTTAAGGTAGGTGGCTGGTGAGAAGGCCGAGTGACGGAGGCGGTCTGGCGGGGCCTCCGTCTGCGCCGGGCCGGGGAGACCGCGGGTCTGTGCCCTCCCACAGGTCCTCCCACCCACCGCCTACCTGCGGGTGACCGAGCACGTGCCTCAGATCGTCGCCTTCATCGAGAGACTCATCGCCAACGGGCACGCTTATTGCACAGCAAAAGGTGAGCCCCCCGTCCAGGCCACGGCCCCCGAGAAGGGCGGTGCAGACGGAAGGTGAGCCCCCCATCCTCAAGGCTGAGAGGGAGGTGCAGGTGAGGGTTAGGGCCGGGTCAGAGCTAGGCAGGTGCAGGCGAGAAGTTACAGGTTTGTCCAGGTGAAAAGTCTCGGCCAACTGCGGCCTCGCACTGACTGTGGTGTGCGCCGGCCATCAGGAACGTGGTCCAGTGCCCGTGGCCGCAGCCCTCCTGAACACGGCTCCTTTCCCGCCGCCACCTCATGGGTCAGAGGGGCGGGGGCCGCCTGGCTCCCCAGGGCCCCCGGGAGCCCGCGTGCAGCTCAGGGAAGGCGCCCCACGGGGATGCACGTGTGAGGAGCTGCCTGTGGTCTGAGCAGCAGGGTGCTCTCGTGTCTGGACTAGGAAGGGGCGTCTCGGTTGGTGGGTGTGTAACATGGGGGCCAGAGCTGAATGCAGGCCGCCAGTGAACGCAGTGACCTTCCCTTTGTGTTTCCACCTCCACTGCTGGACGGCCGTGGCACGTCCGATTGCGTGCTTCCCTAGTACAGGGGTGTCGGTTGCGGTCTAGACGTGCAGGGAGGGCCGGCTGGGGCAGAGGCTGCGTCCTGTGTTTAAGTTCTAACACCACAGCTGTGATGCGCGTGTAGATGCGGGTGCTGATGGCAGGGAGGGCTGGCTGGGGCAGAGGCTGCGTCCTGTGTTTAAGTTCTAACACCGTAGCTGTGATGCGCGTGTAGACGTGGGTGCTGATGGCAGGGAGGGCCGGCTGGGGCAGAGGCTGCGTCCTGTGTAAGTTCTAACACCACAGCTGTGATGCGCGTGTAGACGCGGGTGCTGGTGGCTGAGAAGTGGCTTCACCATCCCCTTTTCGAAACAGGCAACGTCTACTTTGACCTGCAGTCGCGAGGCGACAGGTACGGCAAGCTGGTTGGCGTGGCACCTGGGCCGGTTGGAGAGCCAGGTGGGTCCCCCCGCCTCCTGAGGGGCTTCCGGGGAGAAAGCCAGACCTTCCCGAGGCAGGTCGGGGGTGAGGACGTCACTGCCAGATGTCGGTCACGGCTGAGGTTTAAACGTAGGGGTTCTGGAACAGAGCTCACGTGGAGGTCTCGGGGCTCCCCGCCTCTCGTTCTCCTGTCGTCTCTGCCCACACGCTTGTCTGTGTGTCCGTCTTAACGCTGTCGTCTGTCCTGAGGCTCTTGTGTTAAATCCCTGAGGGGTCTATCGTGTAAATGCCGTGTGAGTTTCCCCTCTAGCAGGTTCCCGTGAGTGTTTCAGCGTCTGTCACCTTCCTGCTGTGTTTGAGTCTGTTCCTAGACCGTCTTCTGTTCCGGGTTCTGTTAAGTCAAAGTCAGTTTTATAGGAAGCGATAGTAGGTATATAGAACTATGTTGACACTTTTAAGAGGATACTGTGTAACAGAATCAAACGCGGGCGATCAGAACCGACAGAGCAGTGTTTTCCGCCCCGCCTGCGGACCGCGTCCTGCTCGGTCCCGTCCCCGGCTGTGTGCTGACTCCTGAGCAGTCCTCGTCACCTTTGCTCCAGGCCTTCCTCCCGCTGCCCTGGTCGTCCACGCTGGCAAGGAATGGCCTGGCGTTCGGGAAGTGGGGAGGGACCGTCCAGTACACTTTCCAGCATCAGCAACACCTTTTTGGAAAAAATAAGAAAAAAAAAAATGTTCTTGAGTGACGGCTGGGGGCCCGCATGCTTCTGGCGTGCTTTGGTCGGGGGTCTAGGGGCTGTGGGCTGCATGTGGGAAAGAGAAAAGACCTGCAGGAGAGACGTGCGGCTGCCTCTGAGGAGCGGGCTCTGGGGCGGGCGTCCCGGCTGTTCCGTGGCCGCTATGATGTTGGCTCTGGGTTCCCTCCACTGACGGACCACTTGTCGTTGGCAGTTGACTCCGACAAGCGGCACACCAGCGACTTCGCACTGTGGAAGGCGGCGAAGCCCCAGGAGCCGTTCTGGGGCTCCCCGTGGGGCGATGGGAGGCCCGGCTGGCACATCGAGTGTTCCACCATCGCCAGGTAAGCCTCACCTGTGCTGATCCGGACGCTGGGGCGGTGCCCGGCTCGGTTAGTGGAGCATGCATGCGCTTTGATGTTTTTACAACCACATCTTTGGTGCAGAGCAAAGAAAGTGAAGTGTCTTTACGAGGAGAAAAAGCTGTGAACTCGGGGGTTTTTATGACGTGAAAACAGAATCTCAGTTTCTGTGTGCATCAGATTATCACGCATTTAGAATTGGACTCCGTTTGGTGTGTGCAGAGGGCTGGCAGGCGTGACCACAGGAAGGGTGTGGAGATGGTGTGGCTGGACCCGGGTAACTCCCTGCTCTGCCCCGGGTAACTCCCTGCTCTGCCCCGTGCCTTGCAGTCTGGTATTCGGAAGTCAGCTGGACATCCATTCGGGCGGCGTGGACCTGGCGTTCCCACACCATGAGAACGAGATTGCCCAGTGCGAGGCCTTCCACCAGTGCCCGCAGTGGGGGAACTACTTCCTGCACTCCGGTGAGTGACGGCTCCCGCCACCTGCCCACTTCTGTCCGGTCGGCTCTGTGAGCGCTCCACTGGGTACACCCACGTCTGCTGGTCGGTCCAGCCCGTCCTAAAGGAAAGCAGCCCTGAACACTCCCGGAAAGGACTGATGCTGAAGCTCCAATACTTTGGCCACCTGATGCGAAAGAGCCGACTCACTGGAAAAGACCCTGATGCTGGGAGAGATTGAGGGCAGGAGGAGAAGGGGGCGACGGGATGAGATGGTTGGATGGCATCACCGACTCGATGGACGGGGGTTTGAGTAAACTCCGGGTTTGTGACGGACGGGGAGGCCTGGCCTGGCGTGCTGCAGTCCACAGGGTCGCAAAGAGTCGGACACGACTGAGCGACTGAGCAACGAAATCACCCAGGAGAGCAAGAAGCAGCTGTCCCTTCAGTCATCTGACTTGCAGTCGGTCGCACGTGAGCTTCTTTGGACGGGAACGCCAAAAATGTTTTTTGGAAGTGAAATGTGAGCTGAAGAGAATTCGGAAAATAAGCAGTGCTGTTCCACAGACGTTCCTTTCAGTGAAGCTGTGACGAGGAGTCTCAGACAGCATGCCGCCGTAGTGACTGTGACTGGGCTGGCCTGGAGCTGTGGCAGCGTCACCACCAGCGCCTGTCAGCCTCTGAGAGCGCCACTGTCCGCCTCACTATTTAAGCAGCTTGTGATTAACACCAGCCGTCCGCTCCCAGGAGCGCACAGCGAGTGGGGAAGCGGTGGCATCCTGAGCAGGCGGCTCTGGAGTCCGCGTGAAGCCCGGGGGCGTGAGCGTGTCCACGTTCTGACGGAGGTCGCAGGGCCACCGCGCTCATGTCATGGCCACCCTGGGACGAGCCCTGGAGCTGTCCGAGGGCAGGGGTACAGGTGCGGTCAGGCCCTGGAGCTGTCCGAGGGCAGGCGTACAGGTGCGGTCAGGCCCTGGAGCTGTCTGAGGGCAGGCGTACAGGTGCGGTCAGGCCCTGGAGCTGTCTGAGGGCAGGCGTACAGGTGCGGTCAGGCCCTGGAGCTGTCTGAGGGCAGGGGTACAGGGCTTTGGTGCAGGTCAGGTCGGGAGACGCAGGTGAGCGACGGCGTGGGCACAGGCACTGTCTCTGTTGAGTCCCTGGGTTCAGGAAACCAGATTTTCCTGGCTAGATGGTACTAAAGGCAGCAGCTCCGGCTTCAGCATGTGCGGAAGCTGCTTCCGGTCCGTGGCGGGGTCGTCGTGGTGACCGGGGTGCGCTCACTGCTGCGTCTCCTTCACCCCAAGTTCACGCCTGCTCCAGCCCTGAGCTGCCCAGCCCCAGCGTCTGCCCTCCCGGGACCCCTCACGGTCCACGTGACCCCAGCCTCGGTGCTACCCCGAGGTCGGCTGAGCGACGAGCCAGGCTGCTGCCCCCGGCGCCAGAGCTGAGGTCTGGCGTCCACTTCGTGCACTGCTTGGAGCTCGACAGTGGCCGGAATCACTTCCTCCTGCTGGCCCAGCGCTCGATGAGCCGTTCCTCTGGGGCTCCCGGGCGGGGACCGGCAGGGCCCCCAGGACCCACGTGTTTCCTGTCAGGGGCCCACACCTCTTCAGAAGCCTCGTGGAACCATCTCGCCCCCGGGTGGGGGACTCGGGAGAGCAGAGCGCTGCAGCCCGTGCAGGGAGGAGTCCCAGGGCCCGGTGACACAGTGCTCCCGTCCCTCGGCTGGGATCAGGTGACCCCGTGTTAACCGCTGGTGTTGCTCGTGAGGACGTGGGGCCTGCCGTCAGTGCCGGCGCCCCGGGTGACCGTGAGTCCAGGCGCAGGCGGCAGCGGCAGCGCTCACGGAGGGCCGTGTGCACACGCGTGGGTCCCGTCACTCTGATACTGGCGGGTGGGAGGGTTCGCTCTGTGTTCTGGAGGAAGGGTGCTGTGTCCCGACACCTGGAGAAGCGATCTATTTTCCTGGACTTCCCAGGTGGCGCAGTGGTAAGGAACCCACCTGCCAAAGCAGGAGATGTGAGAGACGCGGTTCAGCCCCTGGGCCAGTCAGATCCCCCGGAGGAGGGCGTGGCAGCTCACTCCAGTGTTCTTGCCTGGAGGATCCCAGGGACAGAGGAGCCTGGAGGCTGTGGTCCTTGGGCTCGCAGACTCGGACAGGACTTTGTGACGTTGCACACACGGGGAGGTGGACGTGGAGTTCAGCAGTCGGATGAGTTCCGTTCTCCAGACGTTGTCGGTTTTGTAAAACGTCCCTTGCACTTGGTGGAAGCCGCACGCTGCTAGGGTTACGTATTGAGGGTCAGATTCTAGAAGCCGCCCTGTAACCAGCTCTCAGGAAAGTTGGCCTTGGGCAGCCTGGGGTGAAGTCACGTCAGGAGAGGTGGACGGACCCTGTGCTGAGAGTCACGTCAGGAGAGGTGCACAGACCTTGTGCCGAGAAACCAGTTTCCTGGGAAGTGAGCCTGGTACCCAGGCGGTCCTGGAGGATGTCCTAAGGGGTTTGGGTTCCCTGTCTTTCACATATATGGGAATGAGATGGTGCCAGGGTGGGGGCACATTGGTGAAACAGCTACCGCGGGAAAGCGCTCAGGGCTGCCAGGCCTGCGCTCCGTGGAAGCAGAGGGCATCCCCCCCGGGAGCTGAGTCGGGTCCCCCCCGTTTGTGAGTCATGGGAGGGGGAGGGTGGTCCCCACTTTGTGACGCCCGGCCAGTGGCTGTGGCCCCCTTTCTGGCCAGCGGGTCGGGGGGCCCTGTGCCGGCGCCCACGAGGGGGCAGTGAGGGGCAGGGTCCCCGGAGGCTGGGCTCTGAGAAGGGCTCCTCCTTCCCGCCTGGTGAGGAACGAGCCGCTGTGCTCTTGTTTCAGGGCACCTGCACGTGAAGGGCGGAGGAGAGAAGATGTCCAAGTCGCTGAAGAACTACATCACCATTAAGGTAGGGTGTCTCTCGGGGCCCCCACGTTCCGGACACGTCGTGGAGGCTGCCCTGTGCAGGAGGCTCACCCCGGGTCCCCAGGTCTCTTCCCCTTCCTGGTGCGTTCGCTGTAGTCACGGCTGCACTCAGGCGCCTGTCTCCGTGAGGTCAAGACCCAGGGCTTGGGACCACGTTAATTCACATGCAGATTGCAGCATCCCCTGGGTGGGCCTCCACTTGGCTGGTGTCGGGGGCTAAGAGGACTGGGAAAGACCCCTTTTCCACACTCCGGGAAGGAGCGTCAGGAGGTGGACGTGGACGCAGAGACAACCGGGTCAGATGGGTTTTCATATAGATCTCGGGGGTGGCCTGGGGACCTTCCTCAGAGCTCAGTGTTTCTGAGTAGAGTGCAGTCTGCAGGATTCAGACAGGCGCTGACCACACTGAAATACAGGCACCCATGCCCATCCTCTCCGAGTTGAGCCAGGCCGTGGGCCAGGCCGTCCGGCC
This sequence comes from Bos grunniens, assembly GCF_055505025.1. Classification (NCBI taxonomy): domain Eukaryota; kingdom Metazoa; phylum Chordata; class Mammalia; order Artiodactyla; family Bovidae; genus Bos; species Bos grunniens. The sequence continues at coordinate 91,597,575 of NC_141176.1, read as the reverse complement.
AGATGAATAGGCGCAGCATGGGGCGGGTGCGGCCACAGGTGGGTGGGGAAGGCTGTGCAGGGAAATGTCCAGCCGGAGAGTCAGTGGCTCCTCTCACCCATGTGCACCCCCAGGACTTCCTCCGCTCCACCTCTCCCGACGTCTTCCGGCTCTTCTGCCTGCGGAGCAGCTACAGGTCAGGTGAGCCAGCCGCATGGCCCGAGTCCCTGACGGCTCCTGGGGACCCTGAGACACGGGAAGCAGCCCCAGCACTCGGCCCTCAGGCCTGAGACCCCCTCTGCCGCTCCTGCCGCATCCTGAGCCGGGCAGAGCTGAGCAGGCCCAGGGCCTGACCAGCAGCCTCAGCAGGGCCGCCCCCAGCCACCTCCAGGTCCAAGGTCAGAGGGGGCGGCCCCTCCCTGGCCCGCGGGCGAGGCTGCACCTGTGACCGCCCTTACCCCGCAGCCATCGACTATAGCGAGGGCGCCCTGCTGGAGGCCAGGAGCCTGCTGCGGGCCACGGCCGCCTTCGTGGAGGACGCGCGGGCATACCTGAGAGGCCAGCTGGCCGGCGGGCCCATCCAGGAGGACGTGCTATGGGAGAGGTGGGTGCACAGCAAGGGCCCCTAGGCGTGAGACGGGTGGGGAGCGGGCCCTGGAGGCCGTTGAATCACGTCCAGGACACGGGGGTGGGATGGGGAAGGGGTCTGCGGCTGACGTCAGGGATGGTGAGAAGCTGGGGAGATGACGGTGGCGAGAGAGGAGGAGGCTGTGGGGCACCAGGGGTTGAGGCCGCTGGGTGTGGGGGATTGGCGTAACCCCCGGGGGCCCTGGAGAGTGGTGAGCCTGGACTCCTCCGGGGCCACTCAGGAAGAGGCGTCGGGAGGAGACAGATAAAGTGGCCTGCTGGCCGCTGTGGTGGAGCGCAGCACGGAGTCGAGCAGCAGGCCCACGAGGTCTCGGGAGCCATTGGCCACGGGCCCCCCAGGTGGGGGTGCAGGTGGGTGGCTTCCTGCTCACTAGCAGGCGGGGAGTCCGTCTGTCTGTCCGCGGCCGGCCGGCTGTGCTGCGTAACGCGGCTCTGGGTGCAGGGTCACGCACAGCAGAGGTCTGCGTCTCCCACGGGGCTGCTTGGGCTCTGCCAGGCCTCCCCTGTGCCCGGGAAGCCGGGGGGTCCCGGGGCAAGGGACGGCAGGGAGGAGGCAGCACCCCAAGGGGCTGGTGACGGCCGGGCGGACCTGCGGGACGTGTGAGCGAGGGGCCCACAGGGGACCTGAGGCTGCACCTGGGGACGCAGGGGGACAGACGACAGCCCCGCGCTCTCCTCCCCCAGGCTGGGCCGCACCAAGGCGGCCGTGCAGGCGGCCTTGGCGGACGACTTCGACACGGTGCGGGCAGTGGATGCCGTCATGGACCTTGTCCACCACGGGAACAGGCAGCTGAAGGCGGCCTCCGAGGTAACTCCCAGGATGCGCTTGCCAGCCCTCCAGGTGGCCCTGCTCCCAGCATGGGCCCCCAGGGCTCCTGATGAGCAGTCACCTGCCGAGGGGGGCACAGGGGGCCTGGGCGTGGACAGGAGCCCGAGATATGCTGTCGCCTCCCGGGCTCCGCAGGGTCTCAGTGGGTCACAGCAATGTCAGCTAGGGGAGGAGGCCGTGGTGAGACCCCAGCTGGTCCCCGGCCCGCCCGCCCCGGGCCAGGCTCCCGCGGAGGCGCCTGACACCCAGGGGGCCACCTGCTGGCTCAGGTGCGAGGAGCATGTGCCCGGCCTCCCTGGGGGCCACGTCCCCCGCCCGCCCGGGCTGACCTACCGGGGCCGCGCTCTGGCCTCTGAGCACCCTCCCCGGTGGCCGTCACAGGAGCCCCGTGGTCCCCGGAGCCCCGCCGTGCTGGGAGCCATCGTGGCCTCCGTGGAGCAGTTCTTTGAGACGGTGGGCATTTCTCTGGCCGAGCGACAGGTATGCTTGCCTCTCTTTTCAGTCCTGTTTCGGGACTTCGGCTACATGCCAGCATGTAACAGACGCTTCCTCCCTTCGTAAATGCTGACTTTAGTGTGTAACTGTAAGGCCAGACTCTTTACACGTGTAAGACGCGTCACGGCCCTTAAAAGCGCGCGCACACTGAGAGCTAGCACGTTAGCTGCAGTGACGAGGTTCTGAGTGGACCAGCGTCTGCCACGACCACAGTGTGCTCCGGGCCACTTGTGTCCTGTAGGGAACCCCCTGGTGGACGCAGCAGCTGCGGTGAGCACTGTGGGTCCCACCCGTCAGGGTCCCCGGGACGGCAGAGACCCAGCCTCTCCCCGAGGGGCGTCCGGCCCCGGCCTCTGGTCCCCATCTGAGCCTTCCTCAGACTTCCAGTCCTGACACCTAGGCGCCGGCACCTCTGCGTCCACCCTGTGCCGGGGATGGGGCGGGGCCTGGACGCCGGCACCTCCCAGAGCCCACCCTGCGGCCGAGGTCGGGGCGGGGCCTGGACACTGGGAGGAAGATGCCCCCCAGGCCCTTGGCTGCGGGTTCACACCCGCTCACGCCTACGCACCAGCTCACACCCCGCACACACCGCTTGCCCCACTCACCCCGACACACCCCCGCACCCCTCAGTGTGTTCCAGGGGCGGGCAGCCCGGCCGCCCTGCACAGCCTGGTGGAGGAGCTGGTCCGCTTCCGGCTGAAGGTCCGCCAGTTCGCTCTGGCCTCCGGGGAGGCCCCTGGGGAGGCGCGGCGGCAGCGGCTCCTGGAGCGGCAGCCCCTGCTGGAGGCCTGCGACGCACTACGCAGGGACCTGGCCGTCCATGGCATCAGCATCAAGGTGAGTGCTCTGCGGGGCCGGGCTCAGCTGGCGTCGCAGACGCTGGCGTCTCTCCCGGGAGCACACCCGCCCCCAGCTCGGGCCTGCCCCTGAGCCCTGACACCTGCCCATCCACCCACCTGGCGCCGCCTGCCTCCCCAGGACAGGAGTGGCTCGTCCACATGGGAGCTGCTGGATCCGAGGACAGAAGACCCCAAACCCAGGAGCTGAGGACGGGGGAAGCGAGGCCGTGGTCTCCTGCCACGGTTCTGCACCCTTTAAGTCACAGTAAACCTTCATGTGAAAGTTGCTGTTGTGGCTGTTTTCCCTTAAACCAAGCCGACACCACCCCAGAACCCCTTTGGTGTGAGCAGAGGTGCTGAAGAGTGGGTTTCCTTTCAGCACCGACAGAGTTCAGTGAGATCTCAGCCTGGAAACAGGACGGAAGCCCCACACGGGATCCTGGGGAGGGTGGGCAGGGCGACCCCGGTCCAGGATCACCTGGACCCTGCGTGAGGGGCAGTGTCGGCCTGGGTCTGTCAGTTTGCATGTGCTGGGTCTGGTGACAGTAACCTGTTCCCCAGGGAAGCATAGCAGAGGAAGCCCCCACAGGCACCCAGCTCCCACGCGCCGCGCTCCATCAACACTGGTTCTTGGGGTACCAGCCCGAGCAGACGCCCTGGGGCCAGGGCTGTGAGGGTGTCAGTGGCGCGGTGGAAGCCGGCAGGGTGAGCAGGGACCGAGCTGGCCGGCGGCCTCGCCCTGTCTCCCTATTGTCGCAGGCGGGGAGCCCCAGCTGTGCAGGACACCGGCAGGAAACGGGGGGGCCTGCCTGCTGCTCCAGCTCTCAGCCAGGCTCCCAGTTCGTCCAGAACTAGTCCACAGCTCTGCCCCAGGCAGCAGGACAGCCTGGCAGCCACGTTAACTTCCTCACCGACCGTGCTGCCCCAACAGGCAGGGACCCTTGTTCTAGGGGAGGGGCCCGTCCACAAGCTGGCCTGCAGCGAGGGACCCTGCAGAGCAGAGTGAAACCCCTGAGGGCAGGCGGCCGGCCCCTGGGGGAGGCTGACAGGTGCTCAGTCCTGCAGGGGACTGGCCGACGGCCGCGCCGGACCTGCCCCGGGGGGTGGTGTCCTGCCTGGAGCTGGTGAACGCCGGTTTGCAGAGGGGCCAGGGGGCAGGCACTCCCTTCATTCGGGAGCATCGCCTAGCTGCCCCGTCAAGCAGAGGGTGCAGAGACGCAGTGGTTCCTGTGGCTGCTGCCTTACGTCTTCCGCGGGGAGAAGCTGCTAATGCCGGGCTGATCACTCCGCTTTAGCAGCACGACAGGCACCCGCGGACCGCACTGGCAGCTGGGTGGGCAGCTGTGTATTCATCCCCGTGTCTGACAACGTCCTCGCTGAGGACCAAACTGAAGGTGAATTCTGGCTGTTTGAGCAAAAAATACACAGCTCTCCCCAGTGAGATCAACCACATCTGCCTTTTATTAGGTGTAATTCCCCAAAGGAAGAGAGTCCACGGCAGTAGCGAAGCTTTTCTACCGTTAGGTGTAAGTGAGCCACAATTTTAAAGAAACCTTAACTCCAGCCTATTCAAAGCAACTGGGATCTTTTGTCCGAACACAGAGCAGGGATCGCTGAGGACACATGTACGGACTCGGGCCAGGCCCGCCCTGCAGAAGGCACGTGGATAGCGCACTCAGGGCTGTAATCAACCCCTCGGAGAAACGAGACGGGCCACCAGGTGCCACACAGGCCGACCCCATGCCGACAAGACAGCTCAGTACAGAGAGCGCACGTTCTGAACGTTCTGAGAGCACCCCCCACCCTGCCTCGAGGCAGAGGCCCTGCTGTCCTGCCCCACCAGCAGGTGCAGGGCAGCTTGGGCCCCCACCGGGGACCTGACTTGGGAGCCCTGGGCACCCCTCACCGCGGGCCTGTCACCACGCCCGCCTTTGCATGGACACGTCAAAGTGAGGTGTCCCAGAGCTGCCCTGCACACTCGGGGGCCGGGGTTCGTCATTTCCTTCGGTGGTTTTCCCAGGGGCCTCCAGCATTTCCAGTTCTGACAGATCGCTGACTATTCTGGAAAACTTCAGCCAATTAACCAACCAATGCTGAATATTTCTGCCCAGATGTGTGCGACCTAATAACTGTTTAAAACGCCAAAATGAGCTAAAGAATGAACACCACAACCTTTGCGGGACCTCAACTTAAAACATGATTCACACACAGTTGGGAACGAGAGACGGGACCCCCAGGAGGCCTGCTAGTGAGGGCCCTTCTCACAGGAACACGACGCTCAGACGCGGTGTCCGCTCCAGGCAGCAGCGGAGCCCACGGCCCAGCTGAGCCGCTGTCAGACTGTCTCGTCACGCGATGCTCTACGTTCTTTTCTGAAGCTGCAGAGACTGAGGGAAGTTCACCAACACTGTTCCGTATCAGTTTAGGCAGAAAGCGCTAAGTTCCAAACTGGCGTTGTGTCAACCTGCACAGCGGAGACCTCTCGGAGGACGCGGGCAGACGGCACCCGCCCTCCAGCGGCTCCGGCTCAGGCCTCGAAGAGCCTGCGGAAGGCGGGCCCGACCTCGGCGACCATGTCGGAGGTGGTGGTGGCGCGTCCGTGCTTCTGGAAGGCCTGCTGGCTGCACTGCCGGGTGAGGGCGCAGGCGCCGAAGGCGGCCACGAGCAGCGGGCTGGGCCTGCGGGGAGAGGTCTCAGGGGCGGCCACCGCACCCTGCGCGTCCTGCCTGCCGTCCCGGGACCCACGCTGGTAAGCTCGAATCTAAGGGCCTCCGAGGCAGCCCCCCTACAGTGAGCACAGCTGGTAACTGGGATATGGACGATCCTGATGGATGAGCGTCAAACAGCTGTGCATGTGGGAAGGGTCAGGACACCGCTGTTGCCCCAGGTGACCACACACAGCACCTGGTCAGCGTCAGCGCCCGCTGTGTTCTAGGACCTGGAGGATGCTGAGGCCGGGCACACCTGCTGGCCAGGTCACTGAGACCTGGGGCATCTGCTCACTATGTCACTGAGACCCCCGGGGATACCTGCTTGTCACGTCGCTGAGACCCCCAGGGATACCTGCTGGCCACGTCGCTGAGACCCCCGGGGATACCTGCTGGCCGTGTCGCTCAGACCCCCGGGGACACCTGCTCACCACGTCGCTCAGACCCCCGGGGACACCTGCTCACCACATCGCTCACACCCCCGGGGACACCTGCTCGCCACGTCGCTCACACCCCCGGGGACACCTGCTCGCCACGTCGCTCACACCCCCGGGGACACCTGCTCGCCACGTCGCTCACATCCCCGGGGACACCTGCTCGCCACGTCGCTCACACCCCCCCGGGGACACCTGTTCGCCACGTCGCTCACACCCCCCCGGGGACACCTGCTCGCCACATCGCTCACACCCCCCGGGGACACCTGTTCGCCACATCGCTCACACCCCCGGGGACACCTGCTCGCCACGTCGCTCACACCCCCCCGGGGACACCTCGCCACGTCGCTCACACCCCCGGGGACACGTGCTCGCCACGTCGCTCACACCCCCGGGGACACCTGCTCGCCACGTCGCTCACACCCCCCCGGGGACACCTGCTCGCCACGTCGCTCACACCCCCGGGGACACCTGTTCGCCACGTCGCTCACACCCCCGGGGACACCTGTTCGCCACGTCGCTCACACCCCCGGGGACACCTGTTCGCCACGTCGCTCACACCCCCCCAGGGACACCTGCTCGCCACGTCGCTGGACCCGCCAGCACCCTGTCTGTACACACCCCACGGGTGTGCCGGTCAGGTTTGCGGTGACCCTGCAGCCTGGCACCATCACTGTGGCCAGGATGGGTGCAGAGCAGAGGTCTAGGTCCCAAGGGGTGGGGGTGCCCCAGATCCCTCTACACCATCTGGGGAGGGGCCCCCCAGCTCAGAGCCCGGCTGCCTCGTGGAGACTCATCTGTCAACAGGAGCTCCCCCCGCCTGTGTGTCCCCCACCATGACAGCTGTTCTGAGAGCAGGCGTTGCAGAGCCCCAGGCAGCATCTCCCATACCAACAGGGGTGGGAGCAGGGAGAACCACCCATGCCCTGGAGGCCATCCAGCCAGGGGGACAGGGCCACTTCCTGTGGCCAGACCAGTGGCAGGGATCAACCTGGCCAGGCCTGGGAGCTCTCCCCATGACACCGGTGTTTCACCAGGAGCATTCCAGTCTGCTCCTTACTATACACAAGAGCTGCTGAAACATGAGAAACAAGACGGGACTTACCCGCCAGTCTTCTGGGGGCCGGCGCGGAGGGCCCAGTGTGCCAGGACGCCCAGGGAGCCTGACAGGAGGTCCCCCTGCCCCCCGCACCTGCGGCCGCTGCCCTCCTGGCTGCACTCGAGCACTGCGGAGAAGAGGAGGTGTTGGGGGTGCCCTCTACCCCCCGTCCCCACACGGCAGCCTCCAGGCAAGCACAGCAGGAGGCTGCCCCCCAAGCAGCACCCAGGGTCTGAGGGGATGAGCACGCCCACCCCCGGGGCCCCTGTCCTCCAGGAGACTTGGAGCTGGTGGCGCCCCGGCTGGGACTTGTCTGCGCCGTGAGAAGTTTCTGTTTTCTTTGAAAATGTCTGAAGCAGTCGTGACTCTGACTGTGTCAGGGATCAGAGCACCTTGTAGCATCTGAAGGACCCACAGGCCTCAGGGTCCCTCGGAGAATGCTCGCTGCGTCTCCTATCCAGCGTGTGTGCGCATGCGCACGTGTGTGGTGTGTGAGTGCGTGTCTGTAGCGAGTGTGTGCAAGTGCACACATGTGCCCAAGCCTGTGCTTCTCTGCCTCCTGGTTCCCGTGACCCGGTCAGCAGCCCTGCGTGTCCAGTTGTCTAGTCACTGCCCGCTGGGCCTGGCGCCTCCAGGGGACTATAACAGCGGGAGGACCCTGCAGGGAGCAGAGGCGTCGTGCACTGAGCCCGGAGCCCCGGTGAGGACACAGGCAGGTGGCCCCCAAGGCTGTGCTTGGTGCCGGGGGGCTCCCGCGCCACCAGCAGCTCCTTGGTGTCTCCGCTTTCTGGGTGCTTTTGTAAAACTGAACAAGCAGCAGGAAGACACTCGGTCCCCACGTCTGCCTGCAGTGAGGGGGGTGGCCCTCCCTGGGCCGTCACACACGGCAGGGAAGGAGCATCAGCCGCCACACTGGGGCCAGCCTGGGCCAGCACACCCCATCGAGACCACCTCCCCGTGCAGAACACCGAGAGACAGGACAAAGCCGGGCTTCCTGAGGTTGCGGACAAGCGGTCCTCCTGGGGCTGGTGCCCAGCGTGGCTGTGCCAACTGACTGACACGCGGTGTGATGTCTGCGGCCACTCACCCTGCTCGCCGTCAGAGATCACGTCCTGCTCCCCCTTCTGCACCACGGTGACGTTGCCCAGGGCCTGGCTGAGTCTCAGCACAGCTCCATGACGGTCCCCGCCATCCAGGGGCGCCCCCAGCTAGACAGGACCAGAGACACGGTGCTCATCGGACACGGAAGAGCCCGTCTGCCTGGGTCCCGACTCGTCTGGGGGCCTGCGACTCCCACCTCCCAACAGCCAGACGAGCTCATCCCTGAGGCCCAGACCACCCACGCTCCAGGCGGGACAGTAACACAGCCCTCAGGGCAGAAACACCGCAGGGCAGGGAGTCTGCAGGTTTGCCCAAGTGACCCAGCTCCGAAGGATACAGAGCAGACACACATGGGCCAACACGTAAGGACGCTGGGTGGACAGACGCAGCTGACCCTTCAACAATTTTGGTATGAATGGCGCGGTCCTTACACGTGGACTTTCTTCCACAGTAACTACAATCAGGCTGGCAGAATCCACGGAGGCAGAGCCGCATGTGTGGAGGAACCGCGCGGAGCGAGGGCCAACTGACGGACCCTCAGGCTCTCAGCAGCTTGCAGACGGCAGCACCCAGCCCCATGCTGTGGGGTCAGCAGTGCGGTTTGATCTCGTCCTTGCAAACCCTATGACGTGGACCCCGTCCCACCCCACCTCTTAGAGGAGGGGACGCAGGGTAGGGACGAAGCGATCCCCCAGGGGAGCCCAGAGGCCGGGCTGACCCCCAAGTCCACCACCCAGCTCTCACCCCATCAAGGACGCTGACCGGAGGATGCCCTGGAGCGCACAGTCACTTGCCTGTGGCTGGCTGACTCACCACGGCCTCGGACAGTCTGCCGAACTCCACGTGGTTGGGGGTGAGGACCGCCTTCCGGTAGCCCTGGATGAGGGCCGGCTGCTGGGCGATAAGCCAGAGCCCGTCCTGTAGACAAGGACTCAGGTCACTCAGGAGCAGCTGCAGGGGCCGTGGTGAGGAGAGGGCAGGGCAGGGGCCACACTCACTGCGTCAATGACCACGGGGATGCCCCTGGCCTTGGATGCTTCTAGAATGCCCTGCAAGAAAGGAAGGCAGCTAAGCACTGAGCCCGTCGCCTGAGGAGAGCTGAAAGAAGCAGCGGTTCTGACGGACTCCACACAGGCCATCAACACACACACGGGAAATCGTGAAGCAAGTGCGACCACAAAGAGAAAAGCCCGTCTGCAGGGCCGGTGTGAACGCTGAGCACACGAGCACAGGGCCGCCACTGGTGCTGGGTCCAGGCCAGTCCACGCAGGCCGGCCCCGAGCCATCGTCTTCAAACTCCTAACAGTCACGGACCCTCAGCACTCGGGTCAGAAATCTGACGCCCCGAGAAGCGCCCAGCTCTTCTGTTTATACGCACTTCTCGTAAGTCACATTTCGCGTGTCTATAAATGAGTGACTGTAACCATCAACAGTGAACAAGGCTCTTCTCTGGCTTGATGCAAGTGTCCTAGAACTGACTGCGGCGATGGCTGCGAACTCTGTGAATCCACTAGAAGCCACGCGACTGCGCTCTGTGAATGAGCGCACTGCCGCGTAAAAGTCCTGCCAGAATCGCTGAAGGAAAGCAGGACGCTCGGTCCCGGAGAAACTACCTCCCTGAGGTGGTCACGCGGCCGGGGATCTGCCTCCCTGAGGTGGTCACGCAACAAGGGATTGTTCTTTTTAATTTACTGCGATTTTTACATGCCATTCAATTCATTCATTTAAAGTGTACAGTTTGCAGCCATCACCACGATCAGTTTCAGGATGACATTTCCATCAACTGAGAAAGGAGCCCCACACCCTTTCTGCCCAGCTGCAGACAGGCTGTTGAACAGCTCACACCAGATGGCGACCTCGCTCAGGAAAGACCTACTAATGTCTGTGACTGGGCAGCACCGGGGGAGGCGAGAGGGGCCAGCAGAGGGCACACCCGCGTGTTAGCTGGGGCCCGGTCCTTGCCACAGACGCTCCAGCAGGTCTACGCTCACTCACTCCCAACCTCTAACTCACACACTGCAGAGTAGCTTTTATTTTTTTTTTAAAGATAAACACACTAAACATTTTAGTATGAATTTTTAAAAATGACAAAGAACTTGAAGCATAGAGAACCCCGGCTTTCATCACCTCAAATTCACCCCCAAACCCTCTCGATACAGATTATGTTTTCACGTGTCTATAAAAATCACTTTTATTTTAGTATTTTGGATACAGTATTCCTTGATTGAGCACAGCCCACGTGTCTGTAAGATGGTTCTAAGAAAAGATGAAAGGTATTCCAGGCAGATAACATGTCAAAGTTTGCTTGGGTGCTCGCCACCTGGGTGGGTGAGGACAGGCCCTTGACACGGACCGTCTGTAAACAAGCACCCCTCGCATCAGTCGCCGCCCTCGGCAGCTCGGTCCCTGCGGGCCGGCAGTAAGTCTGTGGGTCCAGAAGGACACACACGCTGAGAGGCTGCGGAGGGGCGCGCCCGACCACACCGTGTGTGATGACTGGTCCGACTGTCGGCGCCAGCGTCACAGACGTGTGTCCTGGCCAGCCCTGCCCCGCCTGGCGCGGCCGCAGCCCCTGCTCAGCAACAGGCCGCAGGCTCGAGGGTGCAGCATCTCTGGCCCCAACTTCCACTCCAAAGGCTGGAACGACGAGTTGTGGAAGGGACCCTAAGTGAGAACATTCAAGCTCTCACTGTTCTGCTAAAGCCCACACATGCTGCCCTTAAACTGTTCTTTACCCATCAGACGGCTAGGAAAGTACTACCCGCACACACACCTCCATCAAATGCACGGCTTACACGACCAGTGAGGTCATCAGAACTCAGAAGTACCCCTCCCCCGGGTCACGGTGACAGGGACGCCCCTGGGCACCAGCTGTTCTGAGTCCCGCACCAACCAGGCCCGTGCAGAGCGCTCTGCAGACGTGGCTCTCTATGACCGGGGCACGCCACCCCCAAACGAGTGCCAGACCGCGAGCCAAGCAGGCTGCCGGAGGCCCTGGCAGGGAGGGCACCGCGAGCCTGACCCGAGCCGGGCCACTGTGGACGCCACTTGGCCCTGACACTGGGACCCGCATCATGCGGGACCCGCAGTGGCCGCCCCAGCCACAGCACGAGGGCCCGCGCCCCGCAGGGGCCCGCCCAGCACGGTCTTGCTCTACACGCATCTCTCCTCACACCCCCTGCTCCTCCGTCCCCGAACCCCAACTCCCCACCATGAGCCTCACAGGATGACAAGCAGCAGGAGACATGATGTGTGTCAGACTTCCCGCAACCAGAGCAGTCTCCTGGGAGAGGCTGTGGTTACCTTGACGTTTTCCAGCAGAGCGTCATCCCTGCCGAGGCCGGGCCCCACCACCAGGGCGTGCAGTCGGGGCAGCCACTGCTCCACGTCGCGGACGGCCTCTGGGCTGTCCCTGAACAAGAAGAGACGCGCCAGCGGCTTATTTTCATGCTTGTTTCCTTTACTAATCAAACTACAGACTTTTGGCAGATTTCCCCCAGGGTCCTTTTCCTGTCCCAGGACCTGAGCCGGGGCTCCTCCAGGACGGTCCACCCGGCTGCAGGACGCCCTCCTGGCCTCCCCCACGCCCACCGCCCCCCACTCCCATCTACTCCCTGCTGCCTCCACACCAAGCCCTCCCCCGCCACCCACACCCCTGCCTCAGTTTCAACACCATCCGCCCGGCCCTTCTCCTCCGCAGGGCACCCCCAAGACCCGACAAGCGCCTCCTGGTGGGACCCCTGCCGCTCCTGGGCCCCAAGGGCTTATTCTCAACAGCGGCCTGACAAGCCTTTTGAAGCATCAGGCTCCAGCAGAGCCGCTGTGGCGTTCAGAAAGCGAGGTGGGCACTTGAGGAAACCACGGGCTCCCGTCTCACGTAAGTGAAAGCCAAAGCCCTTACGATGAGGCTCACGACCACCTGTCCAGTCGCCTGACCAGTCCTGAGCGCCCACGCGGAGCGCCTCCAGCGGGAGCTGCTACACCCTTTCTGCACCTCCCCGCGTCCTCGGCCTCACCAGACGCCACGCCCTGTGCCACTGCCCACCCTCAGCCCACGCACCACCGCACCTGCCTCGCGCACCCCGAGCTACCTGTGCGGGGACCCCGTGGCCCCGCCCCACTCACAGGACGGGGTGCACGATCAGCTCCGGGCTGTAGGCCTTGATCACGGGCGCGGCCTCCTGGGTGCAGAACACGTGGGACAGGTCCGCGCCCTGCGGTGGGGGGGGCACAGCAGGCGGCTCAGGGGGGCTCGCCCAGCAGCCCACAGAGCACGCAGCCCTGCCGCAGCCCCCCCAACCCGCAGCACAGTCCGCAGGCACGCCGGCCGCCGCAGCTCGCCCCCCGCCAGGAGGCGGATGAGAGGGTGCTGGCCAGCGGCAGAGCCTGAGAAAGGCCTGGAAGGAAAGGCAGACACTGCTGCCGCCCAAGAGGAGCCTGGCACGCTGCAGTCCAGGGGGTCGCCAAGAGCCGGACATGACTGAGCGACTGAGCAAGGGGCAGGTCACCAGCCGCCAGGCGGCGTCACCGTGAGGTCTGCGGGCTGCAGGGTCCACCTCACGGTCCCCGGGCCACCAGGCCTTCGGGATGCGCATGATCAAAATGCCCAGGCAGTGGCCACGGTGAAAAGGTGTCCACTGCTTGCGCGAGGCCTGAAAAGGCAGCCCGCGATCACTGTAGCAAGGAGCACTTCTAATAAAACTTGAATTTAAGAGAAAAATGAGTCCCCATCTGAGTTACTCTGTGGCTACACAAAAGGTCAGGGTAGATTTAAACGTGTCTCTCACCCGAGGTCACCTGAAACGTTATTTAGGTTTTTATCAGAAAACATTTGCTGCAGTCATATTTAAATGATCCAACACTTTCACTAAAAAAATCCTAACAAAGAAGCTATAAGCAAACATACCACTTTGAGAGCGGAGATCGCTGCAAAATAGGGGGCTCCAGTGTACCTAAGGAAATACTTAAGTCAAAAGTGAGCATGAGGCCAGCACTACCCAGACCTCAACAGAAACCTGTCTCCTAGCACACACTAGTTCAGCAAGATTCTATCAACTGAAAAAAATGTTTTTCAATTCCAGGAATAATTAATTGCAAAATATAATGGCATCTACAATATCAGCAAAAATCATAAACCTTCTAGGAATTAACCCTATAAAAACACATGGTAATTGTACAGGGAGAAATGTGAAACCTGTTAAAGTACAGCAGAGATAGACACTTGATGAGACGATTAACACTATAAAGACGACACTTCGCTCTAGACTAACAGAGACGCAGAAAGCACTGGAGTTACGGGAAATGCCCACAGGTGCACGCAAGAGAAAAGGAAACACCGACTGAACAAGACCGGGGCTCTGTTGGCAGGAGGACGGGTGGGGACGCGTGTTAGGGGGAAACCAAAAGGCAAAAGATCCGGAGGTCTGAGAAGCCAGCGAGAGTTCGCCTAAGGCCTCTGCAGAGAGGGAGTGTGCTCGAGGGGACCACGGACCACCTGGACTGGCCGGTGCCACAGGGGCAGGACCCAGCCCGAGAGCAACAGCGAGCGGAGGCCACGATCCCTCGCCCAGTCAGGGCCCCCTGCTTTCTCTGCTGTTCAATCAAACGTTCCTCATGGAAAATACTGCCATAGTATCAGCTGACACTTGGAAATGATTCCTGGAGTCCAGCTAGACAGACAGACAGACGGATGGGCGGCTGCTGCGTCACTTACTCCCGGCAGCCTCCCACCACGCCGATCCTCCCGTCCTGCCCTTTGTGCTTCTTGGTGGTCAGGGCAGGGACCACGCTTCTCACCAGCTGCAAAATGCTTTCCATGTCCTTTACTGAGTGTGCTTTATGCAGCGAAAATGCTCTTTTTAACACTGAAAAACAGGAAAATGTTCAGAAAAGTAAAGAGCTATCAATATATATTAAAAAAAACAGACGTTAATCAAAATACTTCCCAAAGCTGACTTAACATGAATGCTGCAGATTTTTATTCAGCGGTTTCACGATTTCATTTCCATAAGAAAATGAGGTTTAGAAATAACACAACACTAACACCTGCGGTTGAGTACCAGATTTACTCTGATATCTATCAGACGTCTTGAAAATCTACTTAACCCTTGAGAAAGCTTTCCTAAATGCACTACTCCTCACTGAGCTACACATACTCACCACAATCTTCCTGCAAGCTTATGAGGTCCCCTCTCCCCCTTTGATACTCCCACTGTCTATTCAGGCCAGACAGGTTCATGTTCTTCCTGATTTAGTTTTCTAGTCTTGGCTCCCATACGCAGTTAAAGATACGAATCAAGTATCTAATCAACTGGAAATGGCATTCTAAATAAAGAAGGGACACATCTTACACTGGGCTTAAAGTGGTTTTTTACTTTTATGGCCATGCCACAAAACCCAAAGGATCTCAGTTCCCTGACCAAGATTGAACCTGTGGCCCCCCACAGTGGAAGCGTGGAGTCTTGACCACGGGACAGCCAGGGAGTCCCCAGAGTAGCATTTTAAAATAGTCTGGCCTCTGAACTATCTATAAACAGCCGATTTTAATCGGCCTTTCTTGAAAAACTTCCTGTGCTGTATGTTTTGCCATATTATTTAAAACATCTCAACTGTGAGAGAAATTCTATGTTCCGTAGGGCCCAATGTATAAATGAGTAATAAAGCACGCATTCTCTCTAGAATTAAAGGATCTATGCTGATACGAACAACACTTTCACATAAAAGGCATCCAATATTTTTATCTTCCCATTATCTTGGCAGTGCAGAAAAACTACACGTGGGTCATAAGGTCAAGTGAAGACCAGAAGAAGCTGACTCAGCTCCATATGGCAAAACAGCTTGATCTTAATATTGCTCATACTGTTTTACTTTTCATTCAACAAAATTATTCAAGTAATATTCTTTAGTGAGTAGATGTAAATGCCTCCTTAGTTGATACATCAGATGCTTAGACCCCAAGATGTAAAAAGAATATCAATTACCATCCAACCAAACACCTTCCCACTTTCTTCCAAATCAACACAGGATTAAAACTCCAAACAGAACCTCTGTAAACCTTTGGCCATGAAAAGGCACAGGAAGGCTTGCTCAACCATCAGCCTAGCCACTGACCCTCGATTCCGGTCCAACCTGACACGCCACCGAGGTGCTGGGCCGACAACCAGCTCTCACTCCTCGCTCCTGCCTCGGTCCCGTCTGCACCCCGAATCCCCAGCCATGCGCTGTCCTCCCAGCGTGCACAGTGGCTGTGAGACACAGCTGTGTGGGCACCCCGGCCAGCTGCAGGACGGGAACCTGAGCTGCTGCAGGAGAATTTAGGGGCGGCCCTGCCAACCACTGACGGCCGTCTGTGCGGTCAAGTGCTCTCCAGGCGCCTGTTTCAACATGACTGGTCAATGTGAGCACATCAGAGAAAGGCCGCCCCTCCAAGTGCCCGAGGACAGTAAACACGGGTGCTTTCTAAAGGCTAGAAGCTGAACCCAAACTTACCAGTCACTCGAGGACTACGCTGGGCTCCTTACAATGCTCTGCTTATCAGTTACAGTTACTTTAATCTAAGCACCTAGCTTCACACAAAATACCCCTAGGACTACCCCTCTACCTCAGCCTCTGCAGAATGCTGTAGGTAGGGTTCCCACCTGTGACTTAAGGGCTGGACTCCACCCTCAACCACTCCGGACAGAGTCTGGCACAAAATAAGCCACTCAGTAAATGTCTGATGAATTAAAAGCATCGTGGTTCACTCTAGCGGAAGCCAGTTTATCCTTCTTTTACAGAGAAGGAAACTGAGACTCAGGACAGACCTGCGAAGACGCCACGGTTACGAATGGATAAGCCTGGGCAGAACACAGCATTTTACCAAAATGCTGTCATTTTCAGGCAGAAAAAAATTTAATTAAAAAAAAAGTCAATCACACCACCAACCAAAAGACAAATCAAATGCTTCTCATGTGCCTTCTGAAAGCAATCTGTGATGGGTAAAAAAAAAAAAAAAAATCACTGCTGGAAAAAAAAATCATATCACTCTTGAGAAGTACAGGAGTTTTAGTTAACTGCAATCGTATGAATGCAAAGCACAACCACACTGCTCATCCGTAACACTCACCTGAGATGAACACGTGTTTGCGAAAGAGCCAAAGGAAGATGAATTAAATTTCCCTATACTCCACAGAAAAGCAAGTTTCAGCTAGCTCTCTAACATACACCATTTGGACTTTCCCACAGAAATGCTGAAACATGCACACCAAACCTAAGGATAAAAAGGACGTGAGGAGAGGCAACTTGAAATTTACGCCATTAAGCAGTTTGTCTTCATACAATTCTGAATCTGGAGGAACAGGTCAAACGTGTCTGGTTTTTGGGTTAAACGAATGTAGCTGAGGAGAGGTAAACAGATTTCTTTACCCTGGGCTGTTTTCCAGAATTACTTGCCACTCACAACTGTGCGATCTCCAACAACTTCATGTGAACTGTGGCTAATTTGGAACCAGTGACAACAATCTTTAAATTAACCTGGAGATGCCATAAGGCTGGGAGGGGAAGTCAGTGACCTGCAATTCTGGGTTTTTTTCTGGTAAAAAGTTCAGCAAGTCGGCCTAATGATGAAACCTCAGACTCAAAGAGAAATCTTGACAGACCACAGCAGAATGTATGGATTTTAGGGAAACAGCGACCAACAAAATATCTCCAAACAAATCGTGGCGGAGGGGGCGTGCAGGGGGCGGAAGGGCCCGGGCAGGCGTGCCCGGGGGAGCGCAGCAGCTGGGGGAACTGGGGTGCCCAGCACCCACACAGCGCCGCCCCGGGGGCCCGCTGCCGAGGGGCACGGCCAGGCTGCGTCTCCCCGTTCCGGCCCCTCTCGGGGGAGCCTGGCTCAGAGCCCCCTCTTCACCACGGCGGAGGGCGGGAGGCTCCCCACGCCGTCGTGACAAGGGAGGCCCCAGGCCAACCGACCGTGTGAAGAACGGCTCCACAGACTCGTGAGGACCGAGGACGCGCTCGGCCGGTTCACCCTGCTCCGCCTCCCGCCTCTTCGGCAGCCGAGGCCGGGCCCTCGGGGTCACTCGGCGGCCGCCCACGCCCGGGGGCCCCCACGGCGGCGCCCCCGCCCGGACCCGCGGCCGAGTACCTGCGTCCAGCGGCGGCCCGTAGAGCGCCAGCGCGGCCGAGAGCACCGCCACCACGGCGGCGCCGGCGACCGCGGCCCCTGCCCGGACGGCCATGCCCCGGAAGGCCGGGAGCGCTCTTACCTGGCCGGCAGCCCCGGACCGCCCGGCAGCCGGGACCCAGCGCCATCCGCGGACTTCCGGGCTCCCGGCCGCCCCCGCGCCGCCTCGGGGACCGCCGCTCCCGCGGACTTCCGGGCTCCCAGTCGCCCCCGCGCGGCCGCGGGCGTCACAGCTCTCTGCGGACTTGCGAGCTGCTCGCCCCGCGCTCTAGCTGGAAGCCGGCTTCACTCCCGGGGGTCTCTGACCCGGCCCGCTGCACCACGGGCTGGCCTCCGCCGGTCCCTGAGGACTGTTTTGTTTTGTTTTGTTTTTAAGAAGTATTTATTTTATTTATTTGGCTTCACCAGATCTTAGCCGACAAAGGTCCGTCTAGTCAAGGCTATGGTTTTTCCAGTGGTCATGTATGGATGTAAGACTTGAACGGTGAAGAAAGCTGACCGCTGAAGAATTGATGCTTTTGAACTGTGGTGTTGGAGAAGACTCTTGAGAGTCCCTTGGACTACAAGGAGATCCAACCAGTCCCTCCTAAAGGAGATCAGTCCTGGGTGTTCATTGGAAGGACTGATGCTGAAGCTGAAACTCCAATACTTTGGCCACCTGATGGGAAGAGCTGACTCATTGGAAAAGACCCTGATGCTGGGAAAGATTGAGTGCAGGAGGAGAAGGGGACGACAGAGGATGAGATAGTGTGATGGCATCCCCGACTCGATGGACATGAGTTTGAGTAAGCTCCGGGAGTTGGTGATGGACAGGAAAGCCTGGTATGCAGTCCATGGGGTCACAAAGAGTTGCACACGACTGAGCGACTAAAGTGAATTGATCTTAGTTGGTGCATGTAGGATCTGGTTCCCTGACCAGGGATCAAATCCCAGCCCCCTACGCTGGGAGCATGGAGTCTTAGCTGCTGAACCACCAGGGAAGGCCCTCAGCAGCTTTCTTAGAAACATGAATAAAATAATCAGTGAAAACTTAGATTCTGGTATTAATCGGCTGAGCTATGACTGATCTTCTACCTCAGCTGTTGCTGCATCAGTAGGAGGATGAGGATGGACTTTTGTAATTTCACTGCAACCTCTTCTCATTGGTCAGTTTGATGAAATCAGGGAACAGAATCGTGATTAAAATCGCTGATGATGAAAGTGCTCCTCACGTCGGTCACGTTTGCAGAGGGCGCTGAGTGTGTTCTTGCGTAAAATCCAGGAGCGTGTTTCTCCATCCTTTCTCCCCGCATGTACCAAATAAGTCTCACTGAGCTGAATCTGAGATCATGGGATTCACCTTATTCATCCCTGGTCAGGAAGTTAGGCTGAGAGGAAATAAAACATCTAGTTTTATTTATCTGTGTGTGTATGCACATTTGCACACTTAGGTATCAACCACGGGTAAATGAAGTGACAGGCTTTTCTCAACAGCTCTAATCTCAAAGACTTGAGAAGGCCCACATTTCTGACAAAAATATAATATGAAGTTGTATATATAATTTTATGTAATTGTATAATACATCAGTTCAGTTCAGTCGCTCAGTCGTGTCCGACTCTTTGCGACCCCATGAATCGCAGCACGTCAGGCCTCCCTGTCCATCACCAATTCCCAGAGTTCAGCCAGACTCATGTCCACCGAGTCAGTGATGCCATCCAGCCACCTCATCCTCTGTCGTCCCCTTCTCCTCCTGCCCCCAATCCCTCCCAGCATCAGAGTCTTTTCCAATGAGTCAACTCCTCGCATGAGGTGGCCAAAGTACTGGACTTTCAGCTTTAGCATCATTCCTTCCAAAGAAATCCCAGGGCTAATCTCCTTCAGAATGGACTGGTTGGATCTCCTTGCAGTCCAAGGGACTCTCAAGAGTCTTCTCCAACACCACAGTTCAAAAGCATCAATTCTTCGGTGCTCAGCCTTCCTCACAGTCCAACTCTCACATCCATACATGACCACAGGAAAAACCATAGCCTTGACTAGATGAACCTTTGTTGGCAAAATAATGTCTCTGCTTTTGAATATGCTATCTAGGTTGGTCATAACTTTCCTTCCAAGGAGTAAGCGTCTTTTAATTTCATGGCTGCAATCACCATCTGCAGTGATTTTGGAGCCCAGAAAAATAAACTCTGACACTGTTTCCACTGTTTCCCCATCTATTTGCCATGAAGTGATGGGACCGGATGCCATGATCTTCGTTTTCTGAATGTTGAGCTTGAAGCCAACTTTTTCACTCTCCACTTTCACTTTCATCAAGAGGCTTTTGAGTTCCTCTTCACTTTCTGCCATAAGGGTGGTATCATCTGCATATCTGAGGTTATTGATATTTCTCCCAGCAATCTTGATTCCAGCTTGTGCTTCTTCCAGTCCAGCGTCTCTCATGATGTACTCTGCATAGAAGTTAAATAAGCAGGGTGACAATATACAGCCTTGACGTACTCCTTTTCCTATTTGGAACCAGTCCGTTGTTCCATGTCCAGTTCTAATTGTTGCTTCCTGACCTGCATATAGGTTTCTCAAGAGGCAAGTCAGATGGTCTGGTATTCCCATCTCTTTCAGAATTTTCCACAGTTTATTGTGATCCACACAGTCAAAGGCTTTGGCATAGTCCATAAAGCATAAATAGATGTTTTTCTGGAACTCTCTTGCTTTTTCCATGACCCAGCAGATGTTGGCAATTTGATTTCTAGTTCCTCTGCCTTTTCTAAAACCAGCTTGAACATCAGAAGTTCACAGTTCAGGTATTGCTGAAGCCTGGCTTGGAAAATTTTGATCATTTCTTTACTAGCATGTGACAACACAAAGAAAAAACACAAGCTGCGTTAAGTCTGGATATAAGATATCTAACTCCTGCACAATGGCTTGGACAATTTGGGAGAGATGTCTAGACTTTCTGAGTCATAGAGTTTTCATCACCAAAAACTGGAATTAGATTAGATAGCCTCTAATGTTTCTGTCAGCTCTCAAAACATACATGCTTAATCTAGTAATACATTTTGCTTATATTTTATCTTTGATTTAGTTTGTGATTTATAATATTGTTTTGAAGTCCTGTAAGAGGAACAGAAATGTGGTTGGGTTTTGTCAATAATCTAGGATTTAAATGGAGCAAGTGCCAAATAAGGTTCAAACACCTCCCCTACATCTTTTTCAATTGAAGTTTTTATCCAAAATAAAATTACAGAAACTGCCTAGAAGGGTGGCTGGGTGATGTCACTGGAGTGGACATACCCTCTGTACCTAAGACACATAAGCTCCATCAACCTCAGAGTTTCAGCCTCTGCTAAAGTAGGCTGTGTTTCTCAGTTATTCTTGGCAAATTGTGTAACGGAGCCAAGAAAGCCATTCCTCTGCCCATTAGGGTACAAGGCTGAGAATCAAACTGACAGAAGACAGATGAACAGGAGGAAAGACAAATTTTACTTGTTGTTAATATTTTAACTTTTCTCCCATGAAAGGAGACCTTCATAGAAAAAAAAAAAGACCCAAAGAAGCAGTATGATTAGGAGGGGCGGGTATATATGCCATTTTAACAGAAGATGGTAAACTGTGGAGAAGTGACGAGACAAAGGGAACAGGCTTTGGGCTTTCAGGGGTGGAACATTGTGGAGAGGCAGGGCCTGGGGACACTACGGGGGACGGGCTCCCCGGTGAGGCTTAGTCTGTCCGACACCCTGGCTCGGTCACCGCCTCCGGAGGCACAGGTTGTCCTTCCCTTCCTGGTGGGACAGAGGGCCAGCCCCTCAGCAGGCTGTCAAGTGGAGGGCAGAGAGCGTCTCCGGTGGCTGCTGTTTCCTGGTTGTCTTCGGCTCAGAAGGATCTTTATGCCAAAGTGGCCTCCTTGAGGATGGAATCATTTGCAGTATGCCTGGGAATGGAGACTTCAACAGTGTTGTCCACTTCATCTGTCTATGATGGAAATGTTCTCTATCTGTGTTTTACTCCGGTAGCCATGAGGCCTCCGTGTCAATGGAGTCCATGGAACATGGCCAGTGCAACGGAGGGGCTAAATTTTACATTTGAATTAACTTAAATTTAGGTAGGCACACATGGTCTGCCATGCAGGGCAGTACAGCTCTAGTATATTAAAAGCCTAAACAATTGGAAAATACTTAGGTTAGCTTTAGGCTTCCCAGGTGGCGCTAGTGGTAAAGAATCTGCCTGTCTATGCAAGAAACTCTAGAGTCTTGGGTTCAATCCCTGGGTTGGAGAGATCCCCTGAGGGGAATGGCAAACTGCTCCAGTATTCTTGCCTGGGAAATTCCATGGGCAGAGGAGCCTGGTGCTGCAAAGAGCTGGATATGCCTCAGGGCGCGCGCGCGCGCGCGCGCGCGCGCGCGCACACACACACACACACACACACACGTCAGCTTTGAGGAGGAGAAATTTCAGCTTGTGCTGTATCGCGTGCTGCACCCAACGCTCCAGGTCACACTTCATCCTGGGATGTTAGCTTTTTCAGTTGCTCCATGTTTACCCGGAGTACCCTCGACTGTCTCTAGAAGGAAGTGTCCTCAAGGGGAGTAATTTTGGATGATCATCAGTTCTGAAGCAGTTCTGCAAATTGGCCCAGACCTAACCATCCTTACCAGACAGTTCTGTATTTATGTCTGATCCTTCAGATGTCATTCAAGTAGAACTTCTGCTGGAGGGAAGTTAGAAATGAACTCAGGAGTCAATTATGAAATTTTATCTTGGCAGTGAGAGGAACATACACCTTTCTAGAGTCTTGATCCACCATTGTTTCTGCGAAATGTTTTCTTCTCGGCAGAAGGTACATCTTCAGGTCTTGCTAAGAGTTGATGTCTGACATTCACACTTATATTCTGTCTTGAATAAATAGCCTGAAGCAGATGTTGGCAAACTGGCAAGTGGCCTTGAATGTGAGATCCAGAAATCTGAATCCAATCCAGGAAGCAGGGAGACCTAGTGAAGAATCTTAAGGAGGATTAGACCTTCTGTTTGCTTTGTGAGCATAATGATTTTATGGGTCAGAGTCATTTCTTGTAGCTGACTCAGGGGCAAGTTAAAGAAAAGAGAGAAGCCAGGCTGCATTTATCACGCTTAGGGAGTATGGTACTATTAAATTTAAAACAATGGTTGGCATAGTCAACCAACTTATTAGGTAGGGAAAAAACGATGCAGTCCAAGTTTGTGGAGGAAAATCATTTGCTTATTCTACAGGCCACATGAATCACTGAGTAAAAATCTGAGCATTGAAGTTTTATCACCCTCCATCTAGGAGATGTGAGGAGCAATTAGGAAAGATGAATAATAAGGATATAGCGTTTTATGTCAGCTTAGATCACCAATAAACACTCTAGGGAAAAGCAGAGACCACACTGTCTGCCTTAAACGCAAAAGGCCGGAGGAACGCATCTGATGTCGCCATGATCAGTACAGCGAGAGGGTGTGCAGCTTCGCTTCTGCAGAAGTTAAGACACGCTCCGGGTCTCGGTGCCTGACCAGGCTTCTCACACTGCGCTCCCAACTTCGGAGGTGCTGGCGGCTAGGACTTAAACATACCTGTTTTTTTTTTTTTTGGAGGGGCTGGGGAACATGACTCAGTGCTCCTGTGGAAGCGAGTGAGACCCAGACACCAAACGGAGGCAGGGAGGCATCTGAGTGTGATCTATCCTACCCCACGCTGGTTGATTTACACCTCTAGCCTTCCTGAGACTCACTTCCTTAGCCAAATGGTGAAATCTATATTAATCCGTGAGAAAAAGAAGGTCTTGGATGTTGCACTGGTGGGTCAGTGGGTGGATTTTTCTTTCTTTTTGCTGATTTCACTTGTTTTTTCTTTTTTTGGCCCTGCAACACAGCATGTGAGATCCTAGTTCGCCAATCAGGGACCAAACCCAAGCCCTTCCGTTGGAAGCGTGGAGTCCTAATCACTGGACCTCCAGGGAAGAAAGTCCCTGACCCTGCTTTTGTCTAGCGTCAAAGGTCAGCAGACAGGACTCAGGAGAAGTGTTCTGCTTGCTCTCTGAACAGCCTGTCTCCAGTGCTGGAGGGACTCTGGGGGGAGGTTGGGGAGCAATCAAGCAGGCCGAGGTGAGGGCAGAGCGCTGCCGTCAGCACAGGCTGGGTGTCAACTGACAAATCAATAAACGGTCTACAATACAAATGGCAAAGGGCTTTATTTGAGCCAAACTGAGGACTAGCTTGGAAGCCCGCTTCTCGGGTGACTCTGAGGAAGCACTCCAGAGAAGCAGGGTTTCCAGCAGTTCTACATCTTGTCAGAACAAAGAACATTAAACAAGTCAGGGATATATTTCCAGGAAACACACACACACACACGTACACACACACAGATCAGCACGTACACGGCAGATCAGCCTGGCCTCGCACCTAGGAAGGGAGTCTTCGCATCAAGGGAGGACCAGGGCTGGAGTCCCAGGACGGGAGGCATTTAATCTTCAACACGGACCTTCTTCACTTTTGGCCAATGTGCCCTTTTCTTGAACAATTAAAGCAGATGTGCAATGAGCGTTTGAGAGGCCATAAACAGGCTACTTTAGTTAGCACTGAGTTCAGCTTAAATCAGGTATCAGCCAGAATGACTTCCCCGTATCTCAGTATGTGAACACTTCTTTTATCGCTGGCGGTAAGGACGTGTGATGAATGCTGCCTACTGATAATAGGTTGGTGCTTGCACATGGGCTTCTGCTTCCACCTTTAGCATGTGGGGAGACGGGCCTGGCACATCCTTATAAAGACAGCTCTGGGAGACTTCCCTGGCGGTCCAGTGGCTAAGCCTTTGTGTTTCCACTGCAGGGGGCACGGGTTAGATCCCTGGTCAGGGAACTAAGATCATATAAGCCAAGAGTTACAGACAAAAAAAAATGGAAATCAGTAAATGACTTTTTAAAAAGACAGCTCTGCCCTAGCTCCCCCTCCGTGCCCACGAGTGTGCTCTCTGCATCTGTGCCCCCCCTCCATGTCCACGAGTGTGCTCTCTGCATCTGTGTGTGCTCTCTGCATCTGTGCCCCTGTTCATGCTCTGTAAGTAGGTTCACCAGTCCCATTTTTCTAGATTCTGTATATAAACGTTAAAATGCAATATTTGTGTTTTTCTTTCTGACCTACTTCACTCTGCATGACAAGCTCTAGGTTCACCCGCATCACTGACACGGACTCAATTTCGTCCCTTTTTATGGCTCAGTAATAATTCATTGTGCGCTTCTCGGGTGGTGCTGGAGGAAAAAACCTGCCTGTCAGTGCAGGAGACATAAGAGACTCGGATTCGATCCCTGGATGGGGAAGGTCCTCTGGAGGAGGGCACAGCAACCCACTCCAGTATTCTTGCCTGGAGAATCTCATGGACAGAGGAGACTGGTGGACTACAGTCCATGGGGTGGCAGAATTGGACATGACTGAAGCAAGTTAGCATGCACTCTGTGTAGGGTAAGGGAGCTAGAAGGCGAAGTTCAGAAAAGAATGAGACCGGCACTTTACAGGAACAGATCACCTTTAATGAGGCGAGAAGGGGCAGCAGTCAGATTAGTGAGCTGCTGCACTAACCTAAGAAATGAGTAAGATCTATAGGCATGTATGTGGAAAGTTACAGTCTTAAGGGAGCCTGTTCTTCTCCAAGGTTGTTCCGAGTAGTTATCTCTTAAATGGCTGGGGCCAGGAATTTTGGAGATCGGCCAGAGGCTGGACTGGCTGGGAGCTGGGCGTAACTAACCTAATGTCCATTTTTTCTTAGGGTGAGAGAGTTCTTTGTTTTGCATAGAATGGTGGGGAGGACCTGGAGGGGAGTTTTAACTCCAGGCTACCTCGAGCCTTGCAACTTTCCTTCACTCCATTGTGTCTAGTACCACATCTTTATCCATTCATCTGTCGATTGACATCTCGGTGGCTTCTAGGTCCTCATTACTGTGAACAGTACTCCAGTAAAGCACTGGGTACTTGCGGGGTTTTTTGTCTGTTTGAATTACAGCTTTCTCAGGGTATCTGCTCAGTAGTGGGATTGCTGGGTCACATGCTAATTCCATGTTCAGTTTTTAAAGGAATCTCCGTATTGTTTTCCACAGTGGCTGTATCAACATTTAGGTTTTTTGCAGGGCCAGGCAAGGAAATGTGTGGCTCATGTTCTAAAAAGCCCCAAGCTCCCCTAGGGTTTCAGCAAAACATTTTTTAAATTTTTAGTTATTTCTTTGGCTATGCCAGGTCCTCCTTGCGGCGTGTGGGATCTAGTTCCCCAACAGGAATCAAATCCGGGCCCCTGGAACAGAAGCCTGGAGTCTTAGCCATTGGACCACCAGGGATGTCCCAGGCAAAGCATTTTAAAAAGCCAGGTGAGGATTGGGGTTGCAGGGTATGTGATCAGCTTGTACGGGGTTCTCTGATTGGCGGGTGATGAGGTAACAGAGTGGAGTCTCAGGAGTCAACATTCTCAGTCCTTACGCACCAGCAGGCTGTGTGCTCGTGGTCATCACTTACTTAACATCTTCCTTTTGGTGGGGGTAGAGGGTGTCACATCTGCAAAACTCAGGAAATGTGCATCAAATACTGTCATCTATCCTACAGGTACTTCAGAGAAGAGCTAAAGCAGAGGATATGAGGAAGGCCTGTCTCAGTCCTGGGCAGGCCCCGAGGGGTCCTGCTTGGTTACAGTGAATTGGACTGCATCCCGCCTCGCCAGTAGAAAAGCGTAGCTCCAAGGGTCTGCAGGGAAAGGAAAGGATTTTAAAGGTGGAGGTGAGTGGAGCGAGCGGGTTGTGAGCAAAGAACGCATTGTTGGAGGCAAGGTCACACTCCTCCCAGAAACGGAAGGGGTCTAGGAGTCAGGATCACCCCAGTGGCAACCAGGAAATACCAGGGTGGCTGATGCAAGATCACATTCCGGGGAAGTCAGAAGTGTCGTTAGGTTAGGTATTAAGTCTTGGCCTTCTGCCATGGGCCCAAGACGACCGATTCCATCGGAGGCCTGCGGTTTCCTTCTTCACAAAAGAAGAAACAATGGCAATGGGGCAGTCCTACTTCTGGGAATTTTCCTTGAGGACTGATTCCCACAGGTTCCAGAGGAAACATGCCTTGTTGATGTTCATCCAGGCATGTTTGGGAGCATAGAAACGGCCTGCAAGCGAAGTGCAGGGGGCCGGGCGGTGCTCCCTGTTCACGCGTCACGGCGCCTCTGAAACTTCCTGTTAGGTGTGCGTGGGTGCAGTCAGGGACCCTCCGGGGAGAGCATTTCAAGAGCTTCTAGTAAAGTAACTAACGCTGCTTATTTCTGGATAATGCAATCTGAAGCGTTTTAAAAGTTTTGCTTCCTAGCGTTTTAAATAATCATTGACGTTGTAAACCATTATCACGTATTAAAGAGTTTTTATTGCAAACAGAAGAGGAATGTTGGAGTCACTCCTGAAAGGAGCCTCTTGGCACCCAGGCTCCGGGGCCAGCCCTGCCGGAGGAGCCCTGGAGTCTGTCTAAGGGGAACCCAGGGCCCAGCCCAGAGGAGGCAGTCCGGCTGGGGCTGCATCCCTGTGTCCTTGCCCTATTTCCTCCGGCTGCTGAAACAAAGTATCACAAGCCTGCCCTGGAAACAGCTGAAGTCTGTCCCCACCCTCCCTGGAGCGGGATGTCTGAGATCCAGGAGTCTGCCGGCCCTCTTCCCCTGCAGTCCACGCAGAGGGCCCTCCCCGCGTCTCTGGCTTCGGGGGTCGCCAGCACTCCTGACCTGAGATGGCGTCACTCCAGCCCCCGCCTCTGGCATCACATGGCTCCTCGTCTCTGCGTCTTGGGGGCCAGATTCTCCTCTTTAACAAGCACACGCCTCGTCCAGGGTCAGCCCTGCCCCTGCTTCTCCAGAACGACCTCATCTGAACTGTTAACATCACATCAAGTATCACCCTGTCTCCAAGCCGGGCCACCGTCGGAGGTCTGGGGAGCTCGGGCTTCCGCCTGTCTTTCCGAGGGACACAGTTTAACCCAAAGCAGCAGCTTAGCTGCAGGCGCTGGTCCTCGCTTCGAGTGGGGCGGGTCCCTGTCCTGCTGGGCCTGCTCCGACGGACTCTGAACGTCCAGTGCTGACGACTGTGGCAGGCCCACAGGGCATCATGAACTCAGGCCGAGAGGTGACCCCGAGCACGTAGCCCACAGGCACCCACCCCAGGAAAGCCTTGTAGAGCTGAAGTTCTCAACCTCAGTGAACTTCAGAATCCCCACGGCCTCCCAAGGAACAGCAAACCGATGAGGGCTTATGTGAGGAAGACAGCAGATGGCCATCCTTCTCCCCTTGGCCGTCCCCTAAAACCCTCGCGCTCAGGTGGAACCCCAGTAGGGTCCTCAGGATTCTGGGAGGGCTCATCCCTTCCTTGACTCTGGATTAGGAGAGTACTACCCCCCATCGCCAGTAGAGGGCTCAAGAAGATGCCTTGGGAGTCACAGTATTTGTGGAGCTTGGCTAGTTTGGGGGGTTCTCAAACATCGCCCCACGTTAGAATCATCAGCGGGGCTTTTACAAGATGCTACTACCTGTGCAACCTACAGTTTTAATATTTTCACTCTCATCAAACAGCAGTGGTTAAGATTTGTCTGTCATATAAGTGCTGGACCAAGTCCCACTGACAGTAGCACTTCAGGATGTTTGGACTGAAATACTGCAGCTTAAACACAACTTCTGGTCCCATCACGTCATGGGAAATAGATGGGGAAAGAGTGGAAACAGTGTCAGACTTTATTTTTCTGGGCTCCAAAATCACTGCAGATGGTGACTGCAGCCATGAAATTAAAAGAGGCTTACTCCTTGGAAGGAAAGTTATGACCAACCCAGATAGCATATTCAAAAGCAGAGACATTACTTTGCCAACAAAGGTCCATCTAGTCAAGGCTATGGTTTTTCCAGTGGTCATATATGGATGTGAGAGTTGGACTGTGAAGAAGGCTGAGTGCCAAAGAATTGATGCTTTTGAACTGTGGTGTTGGAGAAGACTCTTGAGAGTCCCTTGGACTGCAAGGAGATCCAACCAGTCCATTCTAAAGGAGATCAGCCCTGGGTGTTCATTGGAAGGACCGATGTTGAAGCTAAAACTCCAATACTTTGGCTGCCTGATGTGGAGAGCTGACTCATTTGAAGAGACTCTGATGCTGGGAAAGATTGAGGGCAGGAGGAGAAGGGGACAGAGGATGAGATGGTTGGATGGCATCACTGACTCAATGGACAAGAGTTTGAGTAAACTCCAGGAGTTGGTGATTGACAGGGAAGTTTGGTGTGTGCAGTCCATGGGGTCGCAAACTTTCACTTTCATCAAGAGGCTTTTTAGTTCCTCTTCACTTTCTGCCATAAGGGTGGTATCATCTGCATATCTGATGGTTATTGATATTTCTCCCGGCAATCTTGATTCCAGCTTGTGCTTCTTCCAGTCCAGCGTTTCTCATGATGTACTCTGCATATAAGTTAAATAAGCAGGGTGACAATATACAGCCTTGACGTACTCCTTTTCCAATTTGGAACCAGTCTGTTGTTCCATGTCCGGTTCTAACTGTTGCTTCCTGATCTGCATGTATGTTTCCCATCTCTTTCAGAATTTTCCACAGTTTATTGTGATCCACACAGTCAAAGGCTTTGGCATAGTCAATAAAGTAGAAATAGATGTTTTTCTGGAACTCTCTTGCTTTTTCCATGATCCAGCGGATATTGGCAATTTGATCTCTGGTTCCTCTGCCTTTTCTAAAACCAGGTTGAACATATGGAAGTTCACGGTTCACGTATTGCTGAAGCCTGGCTTGGAGACTTTTGAGCATTACTTTACTAGCATGTGAGATGAGTGCAATTGTGCGGTAGTTTGAGCATTCTTTGGCATTGCCTTTCTTTGATTGGAGGGAAAACTGACCTTTTCCAATCCTGTGGCCACTGCTGAGTTTTCCCAATTTGCTGGCATATTGAGTGCAGCATTTTCACAGCATTATCTTTTAGGATTTGAAAGAGCTCAACTGGAATTCCGTCACGTCCACTAGCTTTGTTCGTAGTGATGCTTTCTAAGGCCCACTTGACTTCACATTCCAGGATGTGTGGCTCTAGGTGACAAATAGAACAACAAAAATAGAACCCCACTGTATCAGTTGCTGCCTCTTCAAACCTAAGACTCAGACGGTGGTAAGCAATTTTTAAAAATTAACTTCAGGTTATAAATAGTTTATCACAGTTCCCATAAATTATTTGAGATCCATGTTAATATTTATTGAAGTAGCTTGAATAATTAGTTGCTTAACCACTAAAACTGGATTTTTCATAGAAATGTTTGTCCAATGAGGCAATGAAGAGAACTTGTTCTTCTAAATAATGAAAGACAGTTGGAATGCAGACCTGAGTGAGCGTCTCTCCTCGCTGGTTCTCAGATATGGTTCTAAATGATTAGTGCCTGGAAAGAAGATTTCTGGTTCTGTCCTGTAATATACTGGCCCGTGGTCAGTTGGAGCCAGAGAAACAGAGAATTAAGTCAAACAAGAGACACGGGAGAGAGGGTAACCAGGACCTGAAATATGATCAGCTAGTATCTGAAAGTGCTTGAGAGCCACGCAGCACATTGATCACTGAGCATAAACGATGAATGTCTCAAGGTGGCCTCTGAGCGGCCCAGCACCTTCCTTTAAGGTGGACTCTGAGCGACCCAGCACCTTCCTTTAAGGACGGGTGACAGCCGACAGCACGGCCCCTCCTGGCTCTGGTGGGTCACGCGGCAGGGAAGCACTGTTTTCAGATTCCCGTCTGTTCCCATCGCAGCCCAAACTGTAGTAAGTATGTGGGGAAAGGAAAGCCCGTTTATTTCCCATGGGTAGAATAAAAAAGTATTACCTTAGTCCGTTTAGGCGGCTGTAACAGAAGAGTACAGACTGGGCGGCTTGTAAACAACAGAAGCCTGTGTTTCCCAGTTCTGGAGGCTAGAAGGCCAAGATGAAGTTGCTGGCAGCTTCAGTGTCTGGGCTACGTCCTCAGCTGGGGACGGGGCACAAGAGCTCTGGGGGGCCGGGTCACTTTCATAAGGTGCTGGTCACATTCATGAGAGTTCCACCCTTACAACACAATCACCTCCCAAACGTCCCACCTCCTAACGCCATCACTGTGGGGTGAGGATTTCAACAGGGGAATATGGGGCGAGGGACACAAATATTCAGTCCCTGGCGAGTATGTATCTGTAAGCCTTGGAAATGAGAAGTGAAGCATGCGATAGAGCGTGGGCACCTGGGCCTGTTTCCTACGGGAAACGCTGGGACCCCGGCCTTCCCGTCTCTGCAGGCACAGTCTGGACCAGGCGCGCCTGCAGAGAGAGCCTTCCGGGCCGACTCTAAGCGAGGTCTCTGTGGGGTCTGACCGAACCCACCAGGCCCCACCGAGGGATGAAGGTTACTGTGGACCGGGATGCCTGAGATCCAGCCGATGGAGCAGGAAGCCTTTCTGGAGCTTCCTTCACCTGGTTAAAGGGTTAAAGACAGCACTTTCTTCTCTCATGGGGGGAGGAGGCTGACTCCCCACAAGGGGATGGGAAATTGCCCAGGGAAACATCGTGCCAGTGCCACGCCTCCCAGGTATTCCCCTGAAGGCCCATTCGTCTCCTTGTAGGAGCCCTTTCTGCCCCCCCTCCCCCGTAGCCAGCTGTCCAGGGGGCCTCTGCGTCTGAACGCACTCAGATGGGTGTGAGTAAAATGTGCTTTCTTTCCTCCTGTTACTCTGTCTCCTGTTAATTTTTCAGGCCCCCTCCCCCCCCACCGACTCAACAGTCCAGATTCCAAGGGGGCATTCTGGGGTCTTATAACTCGCCCCACATGGACCCTGAAGACAGCCATGTGCTGCCCCACCTCCGCCCACAGATGGGATCTTCCCTGTAAAGTCTCCAAGCCTCTTGGTGATGCAATCTGAGAAATTTACAGAAACTAGGAAATCTTGAGATAAAGGATTTCTCAAGGTTGCTTAAGAGCTCCAGCTCCAGCGGTGGCTTAAAACCCTGTGATGGATTTCATGCAGCACAAATACAGTCATTGTTTCTTCTTTATTTTTCAAAGCATCAGAAATTCTGGAGTCTTTAAAAAGATGTTTTTACACACCTACTCTTGGCGGGATTTAGGTTTGACTGCAGTGGGGCCCAAGCTCTGTTTCAAGGAAATTAGGCAACTTTACATGCCACAGAAGCTTCAGGGCATGAAGACTTAAGGGATATTTCGCAAGCGTATGGTGAGTTTATTTAAAAACCAAACTCCTGTGATCAAGGGTGGATCCTGGGGAGGCCCTGTAGTCAGGAAGATGGGGAGGCCACGGGGAGAGATTTGCACAAAGAAGGAGGTGAGAAACAGGGTCAAAGCTATGAAGGCACTGGAAGACTGAGTGACCGTTACATGGGTCACTGGCGACGGGCAACCGCAGTTTCAGGGAGGCTGGGGGGGCAGGCTCCCTGGAGGAAGTGGCACCGCTCAGCCCTGAGGGGCTCTGCAACCCTGGAGAGGTCGGAGGGGAAAGGGCAGCTGCCCAGGGAGGAGGAGGGACGTGGCCGAGCAGGATCCCGGAAGATAGAGCTGAGCGTCCAACGGGATGAGAAAACGAGACACGGGCATGGTGGGAAGTGGAATATCTCCAAGGGGGCGCATCCACAAGAGACCAGGAAAAGAGACGCTTCCCCAGAAACGAGAAACCCTCTCCTCCGAGGCGCAGACGAACAGTAAGACCAAAGACGTGATGATGGACCGATGAGCGTGATCAGGAAAAGCCTTCCACGTACAGAGTCTTAACAATGTCCAAAAAGCTGATCACTTACTGACAAACCGGAAGCAGTGAATGGAGGGTTCCTGTTCCCTCTGGATGGGGAAGTTCACAGGGTTTCATAAGAGGACGCAGAGCTGTTAAAACCAAGTGTTAGGTTAGCTGGGAAGGGGTGAGCAATGTCCAAACGCAGACTGATCACCAGCCTGGGGCAATGTCAGAGGGGCCACAGGCCTGCTGAGCACACAGGGCCTGGCCTCTGGGTGGCCGGGCTGGCCCATCTGTGATTAGACACCAGGCAGGAGGAGTGAGGTCCGCCGGGTGTCAGCCGAGAGAGGGGCCTCAGACTTGAGCTGCTTGGACTCACTTGGGGGGCTTGGGTGAACCCCAGGTCTGGGCCATCCAGCGTTTCCGGGTCAGTGGGGGTGGGCTGGGGTCGGAGATTTCCCGTGTCTAGGTGCCCGGTGCTTTGAGGTCTGGGGCCTGGTCCGAGGGTCACACATCCTGTGATCAGCTTCTAGGACCCGCCTAGGACCACAGGGGACAGACAGATGCTAAGGACCCCGGGCCTGAGGAGAAGAGGAGAGGGGTCCTAGGGCCAGGGGTGCCGGGTGAACCATCTGTTCAGAGAGAAGAAACGACGGACTTCCCTGTCTGAGCAGAGAGGGAGGTGCGGTGGGAACCGGGGACCGCTGAGCTCAGGACGCCGACACACACACCTGCACTCACACCCACAAGTTCATACACACCTGCACCCACACTCACACCTACAGCCACACTTGATTCACACTCACACCCACACCTACAGCCACACCTGCACTCACTCCCACACCTACGGGCAGGCCCACGGCCCCACGGGAGCAGAGGCTGAGAGCTGCCCTCCAGGCCCTCTTCCCTTGTCCCGAGGGCTCTTCAAAGTGCCCTGGGGGCTGCATCCTCCGTGACCACCAGGAGGGCAAGCCCAAGACCAAGCTGACCTGTCCCACAAGCAAGGGGAGGGCGACAGCGCAGCCCTGCATCCAGTCCTGGGCCCACAAGGAACAGGGTGGCAGGGATGGAGCTGGCCCGGGGCTCCTGCCAACGGCAGCGCCAAGATGCCCTCAGGGCTGGGCGGGGGCTGGCCTTGGTCTCGGCAATCCAGACCCCGCCTCGCGGGATGAAAGTCTGCCCTCGAAGCTGCTCAGCCTGTGGTGCTTGTCACAGCAGACCAGGCAAACCTACACCAGGGAAAGGAAGTCAGCGACTTGCCCCCAAGGAACCTGCCGTCTGTTTGGGAAAAGAAATACAAAGACCAGCGTCCCAGACTGAGAGACGCTGCAACCAGGGCAGGGACAGGACAGATGATCCACAGTTTGGGGTTGACCTATGCGATCACCCAGATTCGGGCCAAGTTGACTAGAGGTGGAAAGAACGGAATGACTTGGAAGAAACAGTGCTGGTAGATGCCACGGTGCGGATCCTGGGCCAGTTGTGTGGTTCAGGGCAGGAATAACCCTGAGATTTCTTTGAAGTGTGTGTGATGGAGAACAGGAATAACAGAGTCTATGCAGAGGGTGGGAGATGGGCAGAGGGCGCACAAGACAGAGTCTGTGACCTCCCCTTGGCAGTGAATGGCACCCCATGCTTTTTATTTGAGAAGATTTTCTTTTTGTCAGAAATCTCCCATTTTGGGATTCAGTACTGATTTTACTCCCATTTCTACAAAATTCCATTCAATTTGCTCCTTTCAGTTTTAGGATAATTTTTACAGTAAGTGGGATGAGCTGATAGAAGGCATCCATGTTGAGCGAGATGAAAATACTTTCTGAAATCTCAGAAGCTGTCGTCCTGGCAGTTTGCTGATATAAACTTCCATCTCATGGCAGCTTTGGGTGTTTTGTTGCACTTCTGTCAAGCATTTGAAGGAATTTTCAACGCTCTTGACTAGGGACCCCTCCTCCCAATCTGGGTGTAGGTATTTCCGCCTGATCGTCTTTCTGTAGGTTGGCTTCCCCAGCAGCCCTGCAAAGGGGTCCAGAGGCACTGACCCCCTGGCCTGGAATGTTGGGGGTCGGGCACAAGGCTTCCAGAAGGTGCAGGTCAGGTGTGACTTGTGGGGAGTGAAGCAGATGAAGGGAATTATAAGAGAAAGAAGAGTAGACCCTTCAGAGTGGGGCATGGGATGGTGTCAGAAAATGAAAAGTCAAACAGACTTGATGAATACCCGCTATTTCCCGTCCAAGCTGGGGTAAGGCTGGCGTCCCCAAGGGCCTGTTTCATCCCGTTGACTGTGTGTGGGGTGATGCTGGGTGAAGGGGTCCTACGGAGGAGGAGCTAAGGGGCCTGACAGTCACGGTGCACCCTCTGGGTGGAGGCTCACAGCCCTAATACTGAGAGGCACAGGGCCACCCGCATTCAGCAGATGAGGAAACCCAAGTGCGGGACAGTTCGGAACATTTGCCCCCAGTCATTTCCTGAAAAAGCGGCCAGTCTGGACTGCAAATCTAGCTCTTCTCAAGCTCTTTCCTTTCACTCAGCTCACATCAGCTCTTTAGCAGGAAATTTAGTGGGTCAGATGGATACTGAAATGGCCAAAAATGAGGCAGGAGAAGTTGGTAGATTTGGTTACATACAAATAAAAAAAATACTTGCATGTTAAAAAAGGGCTTCCCTTGTGGCTCAGCTGAGAAAGAATCTGCCTGCAATGCAGGAGACCTGGTTTGATCCCTGGGTTGGAAAGATCCCCTAGAGAAGCGAACGGCTACCCACTCCAGTATTCTGGCCTGGAGAATCTCATGGACTATACCATCCATGGGGTCACAAAGCGTTGGACACAGCTGAGCAACTTTCACATGCACGTTAAAAAAACCACCATAAATAGGTTGACATAGTTTCACACACAAATACATACATGTAAGCTTTTACATTATTGGCATCAGAGGGCAGACACACTGAAACCATACTCACAGAAAACTAGTCAGTCTAATCACACTAGGACCACAGCCTTGTCTAACTCAATGAAACTAAGCCATGCTGTTTGGGGCAACCCAAGACGGGCGGGTCATGGTGGAGAGGTCTGACAGAATGTGGTCCACTGGAGAAGGGAATGGCAAACCACTTCAGTATTCTTGCCTTGAGAACCCCATGAACAGTATGAAAAGGCAAAATGATAGGATACTGAAAGAGGAACTCCCCAGGTCAGTAGGTGCCCAATATGCTACTGGAGATCAGTGGAGAAATAACTCAAGAAAGAATGAAGGGATGGAGTCAAAGCAAAAAGAATACCCAGCTGTGGATGTGACTGGTGATAGAAGCAAGGTCCGATGCTGTAAAGAGCAATATTGCATAGGAACCTGGAATGTCAGGCCCATGAATCAAGGCAAATTGGAAGTGGTCAAACAAGAGATGGCAAGAGTGAATGTCGACATTCTAGGAATCAGCGAACTAAAATGGACTGGAATGGGTGAATTTAACTCAGATGACCATTATATCTACTACTGCGAGCAGGAATCCCTCAGAAGAAATGGAGTAGCCATCACGACCAACAAAAGAGTCCAAAATGCAGTACTTGGATGCAATCTCAAAAACGACAGAATGATCTCTGTTCGTTTCCAAGGCAAACCATTCAATATCACAGTAATCCAAGTCTATGCCCCAACGAGTAATGCTGAAGAAGCTGAAGTTGAACAGTTCTATGAAGACCTACAAGACCTTTTAGAACTAACACCCAAAAAAGATGTCCTTTTCATTATAGGGGACTGGAATGCAAAAGTAGGAAGTCAAGAAACACCTGGAGTAACAGGCAAATTTGGCCTTGGAATACGGAATGAAGCAGGGCAAAGACTAATAGAGTTTTGCCAAGAAAATGCACTGGTCATAACAAACACCCTCTTCCAACAACACAAGAGAAGACTCTATACATGGACATCACCAGATGGTCAACACCGAAATCAGACTGATTATATTCTCTGCAGCCAAAGATGGAGAAGCTCTACACAGTCAGCAAAAACAAGACCAGGAGCTGACTGTGGCTCAGACCATGAACTCCTTATTGCCAAATTCAGACTGAAATTGAAGAAAGTGGGGAAAACCACTAGACCATTCAGGTATGACCTAAATCAAATCCCTTATGATTATACAGTGGAAGTGAGAAATAGATTTAATAGATAGAGGCCTAGATGAGGTCTAGATAGAGGCCTAGATCTGATAGATAGAGTGCCTGATGAACTATGCATGGAGGTTCATGACATTGTACAGGAGACAGGGATCAAGACCATCCCCATGGAAAAGAAATGCAAAAAAGCAAAATGGCTGTCTGGGGAGGCCTTACAAATAGCTGTGAAAAGAAGAGAAGTGAAAAGCAAAGGAGAAAAGGAAAGATATAAACATCTGAATGCAGAGTTCCAAAGAATAGCAAGAAGAGATAAGAAAGCCTTCTTCAGCAATCAGTGCAAAGAAATAGAGGAAAACAACAGAATGGGAAAGACTAGAGATCTCTTCAAGAAAATTAGACATACCAAGGGAACATTTCATGCAAAGATGGGCTCGATAAAGGACAGAAATGGTATGGACCTAACAGAAGCAGAAGATATTAAGAAGAGATGGCAAGAATACACAGAAGAACTGTACAAAAAAGATCTTCACGACCCAGATAATCATGATGGTGTGATCACTGACCTAGAGCCAGACATCCTGGAATGTGAAGTCAAGTGGGCCTTAGAAAGCATCACTACGAACAAAGCTAGTGGAGGTGATGGAATTCCAGTTGAGCTATTTCAAATCCTGAAAGATGATGCTGTGAAAGCGCTGCACTCAATATGCCAGCAAATTGGGAAAACTCAGCAGTGGCCACAGGATTGGAAAAGGTCAGTTTTCACTCCAATCCCAAAGAAAGGCAATGCCAAAGAATGCTCAAACTACCGCACAGTTCCACTCATCTCACACGCTAGTAAAGTAATGCTCAAAATTCTCCAAGCCAGGCTTCAGCAATATGTGAACCATGAACTTCCTGATATTCAAGCTGGTTTTAGAAAAGGCAGAGGAACCAGAGATCAAATTGCCAACATCCACTGGATTGTGGAAAAAGCAAGAGAATTCCAGAAAAACATCTATTTCTGCTTTATTGACTATGCCAAAGCCTTTGACCATGTGGATCACAATAAACTGTGGAAAATTCTGAAAGAGATGGGAATACCAGACCACCTGATCTGCCTCTTGAGAAATTTGTATGCAGGTCAGGAAGCAACAGTTAGAACTGGACATGGAACAACAGACTGGTTCCAAATAGGAAAAGGAGTTCGTCAAGGCTGTATATTGTCACCCTGCTTATTTAACTTATATGCAGAGTACATCATGAGAAACACTGGACTGGAAGAAACACAAGCTGAAATCAAGATTGCCAGGAGAAATATTAGTAACCTCAGATATACAGATGCACTCCCCTTATGGCAGAAAGTGAAGAGGAACTAAAAAGCCTCTTGATGAAAGTGAAAGTAGAGAGTGAAAAAGTTGGCTTCAAGCTCAACATTCAGAAAACGAAGATCATGGCATCCGGTCCCATCACTTCATGGCAAATAGATGGGGAAACAGTGGGAACAGTGTCAGACTTTATTTTGGGGGGCTCCAAAATCACTGCAGATGGTGATTGCAGCCATGAAATTAAAAGACGCTTACTCCTTGGAAGGAAAGTTATGACCGACCTAGATAGCATATTCAAAAGCAGAGACATTACTTTGCCAACAAAGGTTCATCTAGTCAAGGCTATGGTTTTTCCTGTGGTCATGTATGGATGTGAGAGTTGGACTGTGAGGAAGGCTGAGCACCGAAGAATTGATGCTTTTGAACTGTGGTGTTGGAGAAGACTCTTGAGAGTCCCTTGGACTGCAAGGAGATCCAACCAGTCCATTCTGAAGGAGATTAGCCCTGGGATTTCTTTGGAAGGAATGATGCTAAAGCTGAAAGTCCAGTACTTTGGCCACCTCATGCGAAGAGTTGACTCATTGGAAAAGACTCTGATGCTGGGAGGGATTGGGGGCAGGAGGAGAAGGGGACGACAGAGGATGAGGTGGCTGGATGGCATCACTGACTCGGTGGACATGAGTCTGGGTGAACTCCGGGAGTTGGTGATGGACAGGGAGGCCTGGCGTGCTGCGATTCATGGGGTCACAAAGAGTTGGACACGACTGAGCCACTGAACTGAACTGAAGCTTTTATATGTGCATGTGTGTGCATATGTGAGTGCCAAGTTGCTTCATTTGTGTCCGACTCTTTGCGACGCTGTGGACACTATGGACTGCCCTCCAGGCTCCTCTGTCCATGGGATTCTGTAGGCGAGAATACTGGAGTGGGTTGCCGTGCCCTTCTCCACGGGATCTTCGTGACCCAGAGATTGAACCCGTGACTCCTGAGGCTCCTGCATTGCAGGCAGATTCTTTACCGCTGAGCCGCCTGGGGAAGCCCATATATGCACATATCATAGAAATTTATTTACGTGGGTTTATAAATTACGTATGTTTTGTATTTATATTTGAAACATTTGTATACAATCCACACACGACCCCTGCTCTGTTCCCCATTCTGTGCTCTCAGGAAGCCCACCAGGCAGGCCACTGCCTCGGCGGCTTTGTAGTCACTGTGGTCTGTACCTGACCCTTTTTTTTTTTTCTTATTGTATTTTTAAAATTAGAGTATAACTGCTTTCCAGTGTTGTGCTGGCTTCTGCTGCACAACAGTGTGAACCAGCTGTGTGTACACTACATCCCTTCCCTCTCGCCCCCGCCCCCCCACTCATTCACCGGCTGAGCTCCGCGCGCTGTCCAGCGGCCTCCCACTGGCCATCTGCGCCACACACGGTGGTGTGTGCACGTCGGTCCTGTTCTCTCGGTGCATCCCACCCTGTCCTGCCCCACCACACACGGTGGTGTGTGCACGTCGGTCCTGCTCTCTCGGTGCATCCCACCCTGTCCTGCCCCACCACACACGGTGGTGTGTGCGTGTCGGTCCTGCTCTCTCGGTGCATCCCACCCTGTGCTGCCCCACCACACACGGTGGTGTGTGCATGTCGGTCCTGCTCTCTCGGCGCATCCCACCCTGTCCTGCCCCACCACACACGGTGGTGTGTGCATGTCGGTCTTGCTCTCTCGGTGCATCCCTCCCTGTCCTGCCCCAGTGTCTGCAAATCCGGTCT
This sequence comes from Bos grunniens, assembly GCF_055505025.1. Lineage (NCBI taxonomy): Eukaryota > Metazoa > Chordata > Mammalia > Artiodactyla > Bovidae > Bos > Bos grunniens. Next base: position 91,558,377 of record NC_141176.1, on the reverse strand, counting down.
CTGTCTGACTCTCCCGAGGTGTAACTCCAGATGCGTGTTTAACCCCTAACCTCATTCTCCAGATACTTCATCTCTGCAAACGTCCTGCTCATGACTGCCCCCTGCATCCATCCCCAGGCCTTGCTCCCTCTGCGCCTGCTCTGTGTTTCTCCACCAAACATTTCATCACCATCCAGGACACTCTGTATTTTGCTTGTTTATTTTGTTGGCTGTCTTCCTCACTGCTCTAACCTTAGGTCAGGGCTCAGAGCTTAGTTCTTACCCACTGAACAAAAACATGTAGATAGGCAGGGGTTTTTTGTTTGCTTGTTTAAGAAAAGAGGAAAGTAGTTTAAAAGGTACAATTGTCCCACAACAAAGTACCTATAAACTCCCAAGACACTTTGCAAATCATCAGAAGCAACCACACTATTACTCCTTCTACTGTAACCGTGACAGTCCCAGAATTCTTCACATGGCATCTCATTAAAAAGGAGCTACCTAGTTTTCTGGGCCTTGGGCACCCTTCATCTGAACAATTGGAAAAAGAATTACCCTGTTAGGCCAGTGGCTTAAGTGCAGGCAGAACAAACATTGGACTTGGCAGGAGAGTAGCTAGTTTAAACAGACTTTTAACCTTTTAACTTCTTCCTCAGTCATGCTTCCCAAAGAGGAAAGAGGCAGCTGGCAGTCTTTAAGGCATTTTTTTTTTTAAGGAGTGGTTGAAATTTGATATGGAGACATTCTCCTGGTTAAATTTAGTTTTTCAGAGTGCTGGACAAATTTTTGAACAAACTTTCTGAGTGAATTCTATGTTCCAGGTAGAATTCTATATGTTGTGTGTGTGTGTGTGTGTGCTTAGTCATGTCTGACTCTTTGAGATCCCGTGGACTGTAGCCCACCAGGCTCCTCTGTCCATGGGATTCTCACTGGAGCAGGTTGCCATTTCCTCTTCCAGGGGAGCTTTCCAACCCAGAGATTGAACCCTGGTCTCCTGGGTCTCCTGCATTGGCAGGCAGATTCCTTTCCCACTGTGCCACTGGAACCATCCCTGCTCCTCAAAACCGGCTCAAAATACATCAGTGTTTCAAATGGAGACAGCATTTAGCAAACCAACACATTTATTTAAATACACACTGACTGAGTGGGGACTGCCTTCCAGTTGTAGGTACTGGGAAGATGCCAGAGAAAGGAAACAAAAGACCCAGCCTCCACCTGGAAGGATGGGACGGGGCTCAGGTGGGAGGGAGTTCAAGAGGGAGGGGGTATATGTACACGTACGACTGATTTAGCAACTGCACAGAGGCTGATTCGCCTGTTGTGCAGGAGAAACCAACAGGACACTGTAAAGCACTTATCCTCCAATTAAAAATAAAAAAACCCACCTTCAGGGACTCCTGACCCCATGTCTATTGGATGAGGGAGCTGCCTGGAAAGGTGCGGTGAGCTGGTAGGATGCAGAATTAGCTCCCTGTCCTAGGGAAACATACACCACCAGAGGACCTGGGTGTGGAGCCCAGCTGGCAGTGATGTCTGCCTGGAACCCCTCGTGGCCTCACCAGGATGGTGAAGTCACCCACTGTGCCCTGACCCTAAGCTTTCTTGAGCAGCTACTAGCTGCGCGATCCTCTTCATGCCACAGAGTGGTGAACAAAATGGACACAAAAAGCCCTTCCCTCCTGCAGCTTACTTCCCAGAGAGGGAGACTGCATAGAAGGTCAGCAGTACACCCTTATTCAGTTCAATGCAGTTGCTCAGTTGTGTCCGACTCTCTGCGACCCCATGGACTGCAGCACGCCGGGTTTCCCTGTCCGTCACCAACTCCCAGACTTTGCTCAAACTCATGTCCATTGAGTCGGGGATGCCATCCAACCGTGTCATCCTCTGTCATCCCCTTCTCCTCCTGCCTTCCATCTTTCCCAGCATCAGGGTCATTTCCAATGAGTCAGTTCTTCGCGTCAGGTGGCCAGAGTATTGGAATTTCAGCTTCAGCATCAATCCTTCCAATGAGTATTCAGGACTGATTTCCTTTAGGATGGACTGGTTGGATCTCCCTGCAGTCCAAGGGACTCTCAAGAGTCTTCTCCAACACAACAGTTCAAAAGTACCAATTCTTCGGTGCTCAGCTTTCTTTATTGTCCAACTCTCACATCCATACATGACCACTGGAGAAACCACAGCTTTATTAGGGAGCGGTAGAAAGTAAGCAGTTAGGGCCACGGAGGGATGGAGGGCGGGAGAGGGACTCCAGAAATCGGGGGTTGGGGCTCGCAGTGGGCAGTGACCAAGGGCAGAGTTCGGGCTTGCGGGGCAGAAGCCGGGCAAGGCCGGTGCTCCTCGGGTGAGACGCCCTCACACCCCGCCTCCCGTCCGCATTTCCGCGCCCCCGCCCCTCCTTCTTCAGAGAACCCGGACGGCGGGGCCTCAGCAAACACCGCCCCCGGTGTTCACACTGGAGCACCGCCGGCGTCTCCAGTAAAGACCCGATCAGCACAACTGCCAAAGTCAGACGTCCACTCCGAAGTCAAGTGGCGACGGCGGTCCTCGTCTCGCTCTGATCTACAACAGCACAACCCACTTCTCGCCAAAGTGAGCGAAAACGACATCCGCCAGGGCCCCGGCAGACAGGCGGAGGACCGGTCCTCGCGGACGGTCACGGCCACACCTGCGCCTGCGGAGGAGGAAGCCAGGTGCTGGGGCCGGAGCCCGCCCCGCGCCGGGACGCCTGGGTCAGCAGCCGGGCCGCGCCCCTGCGCTGTGTCCACCCCGGGACTCGGCTCTGCGTCCGCCAGCCTTCCCACCTGGCGCCCCCACCTGCCCCGCCCCCCCCAACCTGCCCGGGTCTTCCGAGTGCCGCCCGCTGGGGGAACGAGCGCGGGGCCGGCCAGAAGACAGGTCCACCCCGCCTGGCGGGCGGCAGGTGAGTGCCCTGGGGGTCGGGGAGAGGGCGGGGCCAGCCCGGGGCGTGGGCCGTCAGGGGCGGGGCCAGCCCGGGGCGGGGCGGGGCCAGCCCGGGGCGTGGGCGGCATGGGGGGCGTGGTCAGCCCGGGAGTGGGCGGTCGGGGGCGGGGCCGACCGCCCTGGATCCCGGACTGGCCGCCGCCGGCGGGACACCTAGGCGGGCGTCGGGCTGGGTCCCAGCTCCGGCCCAGCGCCTAGCCGCGCTTTCTCTCCCGCGTTCCCAGGCGTCCGGAAGGGAGGGTTCCCGAGAGGCTGCCTCTCTGTCAGTCCCGGGTCAGAGTAGCTTCGGGGCGTCCGGCGGATCCAGCCGCGCACCGGGCGCACGGGCCAGGAGGGCGTGGGGGAGCGGAGAGGTGTCCCCTGGGGGAAGATGAGGAAGCCCGACGGGAAGATCGTGCTTTTGGGGGACATGAACGTGGGCAAGACGTCGCTGCTCCAGAGGTACATGGAGCGGCGCTTCCCGGACACGGTCAGCACGGTGGGCGGCGCCTTCTACCTGAAGCAGTGGCGCTCCTACAACATCTCCATCTGGGACACTGCAGGTGAGGGCGGGGGCTTCTAGCTGGAGAGAAGCGTCCCTCAGGGCAGGGGTCCCCTAGGGCAGGGTCTCCTGGAGCAGGGGCCCCCAGGCCAGGCGTCTGCTGCCCCACGCTGGGTCCCTCCCTTGCTCTGCAGGTAACCCCGTCGTCTGTATCAGGCCCCTCCTCACGGTGTGTGGCCACCCTTGGCCCCTCTTTGTTCCTACTTGACTCCTCTGCTGGTTGGAAAGCTGAGGATTCAGCGACTGGGTACATCTTAGCAACAAACCAGGAAAGCACCCTGGGCCCCAAAGAGAGGACCGCTGGTGCCTGCTTATGGAGCGCCCAGCCCAGCCAGCTGCTGGTAACCGGAGGCACTGAAGCCCTCCCACCAACAGGGTCTCAGTCGCTGTCCACAGCCACCTTGAGGGGTGAGCAGAGCTAGTATAAACTGCCTCTCCTGACAGAAGAGAAAACAGAGGCCCTGAACCTCCCCTGAGGGCTTAGGTGGGAAGCAGAGCTCAGGTCCCCTCCCTCAGTGCCAGACGTGTCTGTATTTTCCACTTATCGTCGCCATCGTCAGGGCTCATGCATGTTTTGGGGCTTTGAAGTGATTTTCTGCAGAAGCATTTTGAAGATAGCCATTTGATTAAATTCCAGGAGATAGTGGAAGACAGAGGAGCCTGGTGTGCTGCAGTCTATTGGGTCACAAAGAGTCGGAGATGACTTAGCGACTGAACAACAATTATTTTAAGTATGTGTAGTATATTTGTGGTTTTTCAAAAGTAGAATACATCAGCGGATCTTGACTCAACCTTTCAGTTTGTTAACTCTGTGTAGTTACACTGACATGAGTGTTACAATAGAATGTATTTTCTTCCCCATGAAAAAGAATAAGATCCCACAATAAGTAAGCTGTAAATTAGTATGATGCGTTTTCAATGGGCTTGACTTTTTAAAGCCTGAAACTTCAAGGTCTGACTTTTTAAATATCTGCACTTTAAAAAGTGACATTTACGCTGGAAGTTCCTGTGCAGAATTTAAAAGTTGCCAACTTGGGCGCACCAGTCTGCTGAATAAGCAAGAATATAACTCATCCTCTATTTAAAACTGAATTAATGATGGCTGCTTTCCAACGTCTGCCCCTCCTCCCTCCCTCTTGCTTTCTCTTGGCTGTCTTTTTTGTTGTTAGAGTTGTTAACATCTTGACTAATTTGTTTGCAAACATGCTGTGAAACGCAGCGTCTCCCATCTCCCGGGTACAAGTGCACCTCCCTTGCTCTTTCTCTGCCTCCAGGCTGCAGAGTGAAGTTCCTCTGAGATCCTTTCCTTAGCTGACTCTCCAGCATTAAGCATTTGGTAGCAATGGAACCAGAGCTCTAGAAATCAGACCAAGTTAGCATAACTTGTCTGTGTGTTCTGCATGAGGCTGGTCCTGAGGCCCGTTTGGTTGGTTGACTGGACCTCACTGCTGCCTTGGTTTACACAAGGCTAGTTCAGGATCAGTGCTGGGGGACCCAAACCCAGAACCCAGCTGCGGCTGCCATTAGAAGCTTTTACCACATGCGCGGTGTTTCTGGAACAGGAGCTGACTGTTTGGTGTCAGAACAGGCATCTTGGCATTCAAGGTTTGAAGAAGTAATGTCGATCAGCCACTTTCTTCTTTGGTGCTGAGGACATGTTGCAGCCAGAATCTTTACTGTCAGAGGATTTTGTAATAAGGCTGATGAAATGTCCTTGGTGTCTGGTTGGGCTCCCGGGGGCAGCGACTCATTTCCTGGCTGCCTGGGAAACCCGCCTTCTTCCCGGAACCCCAAGTGTGACCTCAGCTGGGCCCCCGGGACAGTGGAATGCCGAGATCTGTGGGCACATTTCTGATCTCCTATATACACGTGTTCAGGGCACCCGGGGCTAGGAGTCAGCGGTCACACAGGCCACCTCTGTGCCTGTGGGGTTAGGGAGACTTCGAGGGAGAAGGCATGTATGACTTTTTGCCTTTTAGGTAATCCTTGTTGGAGATGCAAAAGTGTAACTTCTAGGAAAGCCCCTCTTTTTCCTCCTTTTGCCTTGCCTTTAAAGTTTCTTTCGACCCCACCCTGTCTTCTAAGTTGCTTTCATTTTAATTTGTGTAACTGAAGCAGAAGGGTGAGGACCGGCTGGAGGACACCTGGTTTTATCACCATTCTCAGTCACACGGGGTGGGCGGGTGCTGAATAATGAAACTGATAGGGAGGTGTCAGAGTTCCTGTTCCACCTTGGCATGTCCTTCCGACAGCAGTGCCTGCTGGCATCCCGAGGCTGCCAGCAGAGGGGTGTGTGGGGCAGAGCGGGGAAAGGAGGTTTGCTGGGTGGCTATCAGTTGGCACGGGGCTCCTCTGGAGGGAGTGGCACTGTGGAGATGGGGCTGGAGCTGGTGGAGATCACGCAGGACCAGGCTTTGTCCAGGGTCGGCACTCCATGGGCTCCAATTCCAGCAGAGGGGAGAGGCAGACAAGGAAATGCATATCGTGTCACATTGCATCACTGTTCCGGAGAAAATGTGGCAGGACGATGGGAAACTGAGCAATGAGCCCGGGCAGACCCCGCCAGACGCCTGCCAGAGCCCAGGGCAGACCCTCCTCCAAAGTCCAGGCTGAGCCCACCAGAGCCCAAGCAGATGCCCGCCAGAGCCCAGGGCTGACCCCCCACCAGAGCCCAGGGCAGACCCCTCACCAGAGCCCAGGCTGACCCTGCCAGAGCCCAAGCAGATGCCCACCAGAGCCCAGGGCTGACCTCCCACCAGAGCCCAGGGCAGATCCTCCACCAGACACCAGGGCTGACTCCACCAGAGCCCAGGCTGACCCTGTCAGAGCCCAAGCAGACCCCGTCAGACCCCAAGCAGACCCCGTCAGACCCCAGAGCAGATCCCGGGACTGTGCTCCCTCATTTAGCTCTCCTTCCTCCTTCCCCAGGCCTTGGGGTGGGTGGTAGCTGACTCCTGTTTGAATGCACCTGAAGAGCTTTCCTGACCCAAATCTGCTTTGCTCCAGCTCCTAGTGACACACCCCGGTTTCCACCCGGGAGTCCCTGCAGTGCCCTGACATCCAGGGCCTGCCTGTCATCTGTTCATGCAGACGGGGCTTGAGCGGCTTTTCTCTTCCGCGTTCCTGACTTCCTTCTGAGCCCTGGCCAAGTTGTTAACATCTGTATTTCTAACAGTCCGTTCAAAGGTAGGCTTCCCAGGTGGCTCTAGTGGTAAAGAACCTATCTGCCAGTGCAGGAGACGTAGGAGACTTGGTTCAGTCCCTGGGTGGGGAAGATCTCCTGGAGCAGGAAATGGCAACCCACTCCAGTGTTCTTGCCTGAAGAATCTCATGACAGGGGAGCCGGGTGGGCTACAGTCCATGGGGTCGCCAAGAGTCGGACACAACCGAAACGACTGAGCACGTGTTCAAGGCGATCTAGGCCCTTCCCACCGCGTTCCCGAGTTCGCCCAGGCTCCGCGATTGCCCAGTTCCAAAGCCACTTCCACATTCATTGCAGCGGTGTCCGACTCCCAGGATCGCTTTTGGTTTCCTGCGGCTGTTGTAGTAAATGACCACAGACTTAGTGGCTTAGAAGAGCAGGTGCGTCCCGGATGGGTCTCACTGGTTAGAATCCAGGTGTCAGGAGGTCTGTTCCTCTCCAAGCCTCCAGGAAGGACTGTCTTCCCTGCCTTCCTGCCCCCGGGGCCCGCCTGCACCCACGGCTTCCTCCTCCTCTGTCTTCTAGCTGGCATGTCTGGTGGGGCCCTTCTCTCCTCACGGCCCTCGAACCCTGACTATCATGCCCCTTCCTGTATCTGAAGGACCCTGTGATTACCCTGGGCACTTCCTGGTCATCCAGGGACGTCTCCTCATTTAGGGTCGGCCAGTTGGCCGTATGGATTTCTGTGTTTAATACGGTGTGTTCACAGGCTCCAGGCCTGAAGACGTCTTGGTGGGGCGGGGCGGGGGGGGGGTGCGGGCTGCTGACCATACGTGTGATTGCGGGGCTGTGTCACCTCTCCCCGCGTTTTCCTCCTCTGTCAGAGGGGGGCAGCTGTAGTTGTTGCTGGAAATCTACCCGCTAATAATGGGTCGTGTGCTCTGAGCGGTACTGGGAAGGAGGAAGCTTTGTGTTTTGCTAAATAAGCGTCTCCCAGCCCTGGGTACTCACAACCTCCATGGCCACCAGCAAGCCTGTCACAGCGGGGCACGAGAGGCTCGGGTGGGTCACCAAGAAATGATTCTGCAGGAAGCGGAAAGCTCCAGGAAGGGGGGCTCCGGAGCAGTTGGGTTAAGTCTTTCTCTTGAACAGCCTAAGGGTACCCCGGGAGAGGATGCTGGAGTTCTGACATATGAAGTCGTGGTGCCTGGAGGAGGGGATGTCCTTGCTCGCACCGTGAACTTAGTGAGGAGGTCTGGGCTCCTGGGGAGGACCAGGGCCTCGGTCCTGTGAAGGGCCGTGTTGTCCTGGGGGGCCCGTGTGGGCGGCCCCGGGAGGCACACGAGAGCGGATGCCAGGTGATGTGGACAGTCCATCCGAGGACTACAAGCCCCTCTCTAGGCAGCTGCTCCTGGATCAGGGAGTTGGGGGACGCTGTGTGGGAAGAGGGCATCGTTCAGGCTGTGGACCCTGGAGATGCGCTCTTTTTGATGGGGGCGGCAGAGCTGCGGATCCCCAATGCCTTGGCCCAGCCTGCGAGGCCTGCGTGTTTAACCTCGAGAGGCTGGCACAGAAGTGGGTAGACAGCCTGTGCAAACTGCGCATGCAGCCAGCGGCGGAGGGCTCTGCTTTTAGCTGCCCCTCTTGGTTGATGAGTGCGGCTGCTGAGTGGTTTTGAGGTCCTGATCCTGACAAGCAGAATGGGTGTGACAGGGATGGATGACCCCTCCTTTCTGCCGATCGGGGGTGCTCACCTGGGCCTCACTGCCACCCTACTTTGTGTAATGGGCACCCCTCCCCCCTCCCGCCCCAGCATTTTACAGCAGTAGAGCTCAGTGGCTGCGGCAGAGACCGTACAGCGCCGGAAAACTCAAGTGTTCAGTCTGGCCCTTTGCAGAAATAGTTTGCTGACTCCTGGTTTAGGTCCCATGAAAAGGAGAATACTTTTCTAAAAGTCTTTTCTGTAGCTGTTCTCTTGGCAAAACTCGGTTAGCCTTTGCCCTGCTTCATTTTGTTCTCTAAGGTCCGTCTAGTCAAGGCTATGGTTTTTCCAGTGGTCATGTATGGATGTGAGAGTTGGACTATACAGAAAGCTGAGCGCCTAAGAATTGATGCTTTTGAACTGTGGTGTTGGAGAAGACTCTCGATAGTCCCTTGGACTGCAAGGAGATCCAACCAGTCCATCCTAAAGGAGATCAGTCCTGGGTGTTCATTGGAAGGACTGATGCTGAAGCTGAAACTCCAATACTTTGGCCACCTGACGCGGAGAGCTGACTCATTTGAAAAGACCCTGATGCTGGGAAAGATTGCGGGCAGGAGGAGAAGGGGACGACAGAGGATGAGATGGTTGGATGGCATCACTGACTCAATGGACATGAGTTTGAGCAAGTTCCAGGAGATGGTGAAGGACAGAGAACCCTGGTGTGCTGCAGTCCATGGGGTCACAAAGAATCGGACATGACTGAGCAACTGAACTGAACTTTCTGTAGTTGTAGAAACTCCCCAAAGAGTTTAGCATTTAGGAAAGAGTTCAGGAACTGAGGAGACCCCTGATTCAGTTAAACTGGACAAGCAGCTCTCAGATTTCCCTTGGGGGTCCACCTGAAGCTGTACTGGGTGAGGGTGGGGCCTGGGTTTAAGATCAGGATGGGCTCCTACTGGGAGAAAGTTCTTGGAAATAAATCTTAGTTTAGATTTGGGATCTGGAAATTAAGGCTGCAAAGCCAGTGTTGTAGGTGGTCCACACATTTGTGGGTGGTCCATGTCTGTGTGCATGGTCTCTGTCTTTGTGAGTGGGTCAGCATCCTTGTAGGTGGTCCACACTTTGTGGGTGGTCCACGTCTTTGTGGGTGGCCCACATCTTTATAGATGGTCCACATCCTTGTGGGTGGTCCACGTCTTAGTGGGTGGCCCACATCTTTGTAGATGGTCCTCATCCTTGTGGGTGGTCCCCGTCTTTGTGGGTGGTCCACACATTTGTGGGTGGCCCACATCTTTATAGATGGTCCACATCTTTGTGGGTGGTCCACGTCTTAGTGGGTGGCCCACATCTTTGTAGATGGTCCACATCCTTGTGGGTGGTCCACGTCTTTGTGGGTGGTCCACACATTTGTGGGTGGCCCACATCTTTATAGATGGTCCACATCCATGTGGGTGGTCCATGTCTGTGTGGGTGGTCCACACATTTGTGGGTGGCCCACATCTTTATAGATGGTCCACATCTTTGTGGGTGGTCCACGTCTTAGTGGGTGGCCCACATCTTTGTAGATGGTCCACATCCTTGTGGGTGGTCCACGTCTTTGTGGGTGGTCCACACATTTGTGGGTGGCCCACATCTTTATAGATGGTCCACATCCTTGTGGGTGGTCCACACATTTGTGGGTGGTCCACACATTTGTGGGTGGCCCACATCTTTATAGATGGTCCACATCCTTGTGGGTGGTCCACGTCTTTGTGGGTGGTCCACACATTTGTGGGTGGCCCACATCTTTATAGATAGTCCACATCCATGTGGGTGGTCCATGTCTGTGTGGGTGGTCCATGTCTTTGTGAGTGGGTCAGCATCCTTGTGGGCGGTCCATACTTTATGGATGGCCCACGTCTTTGTGGGTGTTCCACGTCTTTGTGGGTGGCTCACATCTTTGTAGGTTGGTCACATCTTTAGTACCACTGAAGACTCTGAATGGCACCCTCTGGGGTTAAGGCATCATTTGCAGAATTCCTCTGCTTTCTTGAGAAAGTCAGTGGCCTGAATATGAATGTGGGTATTAAGATAGGTGGAAGAAAATCAGCAGCCTGGGCTCAGCGGGGTGGACAAAGCGCCATTGTACTGAGAGATCTCAGAGGACAAAGGCTGCCTGTGTGCAGCTGCACGTGCTGGCAGGTCAGCCCGGAGGCCGCCTGGAGGAGGCGCCAGGAACTCTCGGGGTGGGTGGGGAGAGGTATTTAAGGCTTGCGGGTACGCTTGAATTCTGGAGACTTGAACTAACTGAGGTCCACCGCATTCGTGAGCTAACACCTGAATCGCATTTAATGTCTCTGGACAATAACTCTGTGCTTCGTTATCTTTAAGTTTGTGGGAAAAATAGAAACTATGATCCCTAATGGAACTTGCCCTTCGCGTTTCATTGAGACTTCACAGAACTTCCCTCTTTGCAAAAAGGAAATTTCACACACATGTACACACATGTACACACGTGTTTTTATTCTTGGAACGAGGCTTCATCACGCGTATGATTTGATGACAGACCCTCGTGCTCCTTCCTCCTCCTCCTCCTCCTCCTGTTTTGGAGAGGGGTCCTCAGAGCCGGCCCAGGTGCCCTGTTCAGAACTCACCGCAGACGCCCGTCTTTGCTCCGCTCCCCCCTTTGCCGCGGCACCGCCTTCTCTGGGATCGTCCCCGCTCCTGACGACGTCCAGCTTGAACTGTGTCCCGTCTTTCAGCGCCACGTGCCTCACGCAGCCGTCGTGGATGGTGGAGCGGACTTCTTTGTCCAGACCGTGCCGCCACGTGACCTCATCTCCCTAACTGTGTTTTGCTTTCTATCTGATGGCAGAGCGGTCAGTGTTGCCTGTTCTGAAATGAGAGAAAGCAGAATGGACGTGCACAGAGCCGCCGGGACCTGTGGGCACCCAACCTGACATTGCCTCGCTAGGGGCGGGGAAGGAGAGGAGAAGCGGGGCTGGGGCTGACAAAGGACCAGCAGGAATAATGCCCGAAAACTTTCCAAACCCGGTAGCTCACATAAACCTGCAGATTCCAGAAGCTGAGAGAATCACAAACAGGGAAAACCCAAAGAGACCCGGGCAAGGCTCGCTATAATGAAACTCCGAAAACCAAAAGGCAAGAAAAACATCTTTTGTTTTTTCCAGCCGCTCCGTGTGGCATGTGGGATCTGATCAGATCCACGCAGCCTGCAGTGGGGGTGTGGAGTCTTACCACTGGGCTACCAGGGAAGTCCCAAGGAAAATATCCTGAAAGCAGCAAGTGGGGGAAAGAAAAGGTTATAATGACAGCCGATAGCTGACTCATCAGAAGTCAAGGTGGCCAGAAGGAAGTGGCGTGGTACTTTCCAAGTGCTGAAAACAAGGATGAAGACTTTTTTATTTTTAATTTTAGTTTTTATTTATCTGCTTTTGGCTGCGCTTGGCTCTTCGTTGCGGTGTGTGGGCTTCCTCTAGTTGGGGCGAGTGAGGGCTACCCTCTCGTTGTGGCTCTTGGGCTTCTCGTTGTGGTGGCTTTTGCGGCGGAGCGCGGGCTCTAGGGTGTGTCGGGTGGGGTGCGGCTGTAGTTGTGGAGTGTGGGTTCAGCAGCTGTGGCGCACGGGCTTAGTTGCTCCTTGGCGTATGGAATCTCCCTGGACCAGGGATCGAACCTGTGTCCCCTGCATTGGCAGGCAGATTCTTTATCCTCTACGCCACCAGGGGCCTCTGATGAAGACTGTTGACCTACGATTTTTGTTCGTCTTCACAAAAAGTGACTCTGGAAACAGGTGCCGTACGTTGACTCAGACTTTTCCACCTGTTCTGTTCTTTAATGACAGTATGATGCTATTTAGTATACAATTGCATGTTGAATAAGCTATCTAGGTAAACCTGGGAGGTTTTTTTTTTCTCCACATGAAATGTAAAAGCTTTCGGCTTTGTAGCTTAAAAATTGGGAACAACTTTTGCCTATATAGTAGTTTTTGCTTTTTGGTAGATTGTCTTTTAGGGTTTATTGAAAGTTCACACATAGGCGGTAAGATTCACCTTGGTCTTTCAGTGCCTGGTTAGGAGTTTTGACACAGCTGTGTACCAACAAGCACAACCAAGATACAGGCCGTCTGCATCTTTTTACAAAAGATCCCTGGTCCTTCGGAGTCAGCCCTCTACTCACCACAGCCCCCAGCCCCTGTCTGTTTTCTGTCCTCAGCGTGGTCTCCAGGGCTCATATGGGATGGAGAGTTTTGAGCCTGGTTCCTTCTGCTTAATGCGTTTAAGCTTCACCTGTGTTGTTGTCTGTGTTCAATCCTGTTAATCGCCGAGTAAAGTTCCACCGTGGGCTTCCCTGGCAGCTCTGGTGCCTGCAATGCAGGAGACTCAGGAGATGTGGGTTTGATCCCTGGATCAGGAAGAGCTCCTGGAGAAGGAAATGGCAACCCACTCCAGTATTCCTGCCTGGAATATCCCATGGACAGAGGAGCCTGGTGGGCTACGGTCCATGCGCTCACAAAGAGTCAGACACAACTAAGCAATTAAACCACCACCACCAAAGTCCCATCGTGTGGATGGACTGTCCACACCTGAGCCATTAAACCGCCACCGCCATGTGGACGTGCCATCCATCAGCTGAGTGACTAAACCGCCACCACCAAAGCTCCGTCGTGTGGACGTGCCGTCCATCAGCTGAAGGGTGTTTGGGTTGTGTTCAGTTTTTCGTGATTATGAATAAAGCCGCTATAAACACTGAGTAGAGGTTTTTGTGGGAACGTGAATTTTCACCTCTCGGGTCAGCCAGCTAGGAGTAGGACTCTTGGGCTTTCCAGTCAGTGTATGTTGAACACCAACCTGACACAGCCCCATCAGTTAAAGAATCAGTTTTTTTGATTTCCACGTGTTGAGAGACTCACGTTTCCACGCACAGACTTGGGGAATATTCTGGGGAGAGAACTCAGTCGTTTAGCTCTTGGACACTTTTCTGAAGGAAATGATCTGTTTCTTGTTTTCCTTAGCTGACTTTGTGCAGGCGTGTGGTTAGTTCTGCAATGGAAACTTCGTTGCTTTCTCTGCCAGGGTCACAGCAGTGTTGCTGGAATGGCAGGTGCTTGGAGAGAGGCACCGGGAATAAGACCCATACTGTAAGGTTCTAATCTTGGTTGTCTCTTGGCCATAAAACAGACACATTTAGCGGCCCTCTCTGTCTCGGGCGCAGAGCCCTTTAGAAGGAAGGCCACTCGCGGAGCCTGGTGCCAGCTGCCGTGCCCGCTTACCCCCTTGTTCCCTCTGACAGATCATTTCCAACCAGCCTTCAAAACCAGCTCTTCTCTGAGACCTACCTTCCTGCTCAGCCCGAGCGAACCCACACCCACACACTTACTCGAGTGTTTCTATTCCAAGAGAAGGCCTGCTGAGTGTGTATCTCCTGCAGAGCATTTCTAAACGCTGGGCGACTTGTTCTGTGGCCTGAGAGGAAGTGGGCGTGAGCCGGGGCTTCTCTCAACGCTGGCCTGGCCTCCGCGGGCCGGTCTCGCGCCTCTGACATGGCTCAGCTCGCCCACTGCTCAGTTTCCCATCCTTTGGGCTCACATGGGCTTGGAGCTTAGCTTTGACCTGACAGCGTTTGCGCGTGGCAAAAATGAGGCCAGCGGGACCGTGGCTGGAGCACCTCCGCTCTGGAAAGGCTTCACACCTGAGTACACCTGGCACGCTGGGCGCCGCCTCGCGGGGGCACGGAGTCTGCTATGATCCTGTCAACGAGAGCAGGCCAAAGATTTGCCTTTTCAGCTTCTTCCTCTTTCAGATGAAGAGACAAGACCCCGAAAGTTATTTGTCCAACGTCGGAGCAGAAGAGGGGCCAGAGCCGGGGTCTCACGACGCCGTAACCAAAGTCTCTGCACCGTTAGCGCCTTGTTTCACGCTGCTGTGCCCTCCATCATGGATGCTTCCTTCATCTTTAGGGGCGTCTGTGCTCTGACCTCCTCCCCTGCTGCAGTGCGCTCAGAAATCAGGGTGGTGTCCCAAGGAGAGCTGGCTTGGGAAGTGTTTTCTCCGGGCGTCCGGGTTGCTGGCTCACGGCCCCGTCCTCCCTGGCCCCCCACCAGTGTGAGTAGCAGGGGTGCCCTCGGCTTCTCCTGCGCCAGGCACCACGCGGAGTGCTGCTGGGGCCTCGTCTCTCATTTCCTACAGCGGCGTTGTGCGGTTGGTATTTTCACCACTGCCTCTTCCAGACCAGGAGGCTCAGGGCCAGGTGGCGCGGGGCGCTGGGGGCCCGGATTTGAGCTCGGCGCCTCATCATGTGTAGTGGGCTCCTTTCCACCTGTCTGGGTACCACGTGGGTGCCCTCCACATGCAGAACGCTTTTCCCGCCTGCTCCCCGGGGGATGCTGCCCACAGAGACCCGGGTGAGGGGCAGCCTGGCTCCCGCACGCCTGGGCAGCACCCAGACAGAGCAGGACAGGTGGGACCCAGCCCTGCGCCCCTCGCCCTGATGGCCTGCTGCATGTGGGCTGGGCCCGTCCCTGACTGACCACTGATTGGCGTTTACATTTACAACTTTAGAAAAACAATTACTGATTTATCTGTGGCTGTGCTGGGTCTTCATTGCTGTGTGGGCTCTTCCCTAGTTGCGTGGGGGCCACTCTGTAGATGTGGCGCTCGGGCTGCTCACTGTGGGGGCTTCTCCTGTTATAGAGCCCGGGCCCGAGGTGCTCAGTCTGCAGTACTTGCAGCACGCGGGCTCAGTAGCGCTGGTGCTCAGGCTTGGTTGCCCCGAGGCGGGTGGGGTCCTCCTGACCCAGGGATCGAACTGGTGTCCCCTGCATCGGCAGGCGGATTCTTAACCACTGAAACACCGGGCACGTCCTCTGTTAACGACTTTTGATTGCTGTGGCCTGCATTAGAAGTTTCGATTTCCAGTTTATAATTTCTCACCTGCTTTTGGAAAGAGGGTGCGGGGCTGGGACCTTGCTTTTTTTCCCCTCGGTTCCAGACACGCATTCAGTTCCTGTTGTTGAAGGGCCACTTGTATTTCCACGCATGCCCACACCCAGGCGTCCAAGGCCCTGTGTCTTGGAGCAGAGGCCTGGCTGAGGGGAGTGGGCTGAGCCAGGCCTGTGGCATGAGGGTGTCCGCGCTGCGTCCGGGGAAGGTGACGGCTGCGCAAGGGGACCCAGAGCCCACGGTCTTCCAGGGCGTTGCTTGAAAAGAATACGTTCTGTGGGTTTTTCTGGTTGGAGGAACAAAAGAGCCTTTCTTTCTGAGATGCTCGCACATCTGTCTGTAAAAGTAGTGTTTCCGCAGGGAGTGGCCTTTGGGAGGGTGAGGGCTGCGGGCAGGGGCGGGCAGGGTGGGCAGCCTCCCGGGCCCAGGTCTCCCTGGTCCCCCCCGACCTGCGGGCCCTAGGTCTCCTCCGTCCCCCGACCTAGCAGCAGCTGTGTTTGTCCTCTGGTAAGAGCTGCAGTCGCTGCTTGTCACCCACATTATGAGACTTCACCAGAGACCTTGGAAGCTCCTGCCTGTGTCCAGGCTGCTTTGAAGAACTCCCCCAGGAGTTCTGGGCTGGGCGCATCTTCAAGGACTCCTTGGTTCTGAGTCTCCCTTATGGCCTTGCTTTCCTCACTCAAACAGGTGGACTTGTTCCTGGGACGTGAGAACACAGGGGAGGTGCTGTAAGTTTGTGTTTTCCTCTATTTCTAAAAATCAGAGGTGCCTTTATTACACGTTGTGGCCAAATGCACAGTGACCGAATGTTAAATTGCTAGAATCTTATCAAAAATCCTCAGCCACGAGAATTTCCAGATAGGGCATTTTCTTGAAAGACTAAGATTAGATAGTAATGAAATCTAGCTCTTGAAGGTGGTTTTGTGTGATGCTGAACTAGTGTATCAAATAATACTCCAGGTTAGAATTATGGTTCTGCCTTAAATTGAAAACTTTTAAAGCAGTATTTATTGGCTCAAAGAATGCAGTGTTCAGAACACTAATTGGAAAAGATACACGTACCCCAGCGTTCACAGCAGTACTGTTTACAGCATGACAGCCAAGATTCGGAGACAGCCTAAGTGTCCGTCAACAGATGACGGACGAGTGGATAAAGAAGGGGTGGTGTCCACCCCACCATGGGATGCTGCTCAGCCATAAAGAATGAAATAATGCTATCTGCAACAACATCAGTGGATTTGGAAGGTGTTATGCTAAGTGAAATGTCAGACAAAGATGGTACTGTATGATGTCACTTACATGTGGAATCTAAAGCGATAACAGGCCAGTGAATCTGACAGCAAGGAAGCAGGCTCACAGAGAACAAACTGGCTTTACCAGCGGGGAGAGGGTGATCGTTTGCATCTCGTCGAGAAGCTCTTTTGTTCGGAGTCACAGCTGAGGTGCTGACCTGGATTTGAAAGTGAATGTTCAGGTGTGGAGAGTAAACTGCATGGTGCGTTGGTAACACCGTCGGCAGAGATGGGTAAACGCACGGCTCTTCAGGGATCTTGCACGAAATGAGCCGTGGTCCTTACAACTTACCCGAGATGCGGCTCCAGCACCGATTTTAGCCAGATGGCAGCTGCTGCTTCGGAAGCACCGAACGCCAGGGCTGACCTCGACCCTGTGTGTGCTGTAACTCTGGGGCCCCTCCCCAGGACCAGGAGGCAGTGAGGTGGGCTTCGCTGGTGGGGTTCTGAGCCGGGCGAAGTGATCAGCGTTTATGCGCTCGGTCAGCAAGCCAGCCCTGTGGTCTGAAATGCGCTCACACAGACGGAGCAGCTGTCGGCTGTCTCCACCTGCCCTGGAGACAGCGGGGCCGAGCCCGCCCTTCCCTGAGCTCAGGTGCGGTCCCTGAAGACCGGGAGGGCGGGCTGCCGGGGATGCTCTGTGGCCGGCTGGCCCCGCGGCCCCGTTGGTGGCAGAGTGGGTTTCTGAGGAGCCCGAGTCCTGCAGAGGCTGGGCCTTAGGCTCTGAGGGCGTGTCCTGCCCCGTTGGTGGCCGCGAGTTGCTGTGTCCTTGGCTTTATCTAATCTCGCTGTGCCCCTTCTTACCTGCCTTTGCCTTCTCTCTGGGGGCATTTCATCGTCCTCCTTGACTGACTCTCAGCTTCTGGGCTCAGCCACCTCCAAGGAGCCCTGGGAGGCACCTCAGCCACCGTCTCAGCAAAGTGGCCTTAGGTCCCTCCTGCCCCCTCCTGATCCCTCCTGGCCCCTCCTGGCACCTTCTGATTCCTCCTGACCCCTCCTGATCCCTCCTGTCCCCTCCTGATCCCTCCTGGCCCCTCCTGATCCCTTCAGGTCCCTCCTGGCCCCTCCCGATCCCTCCTGCCCCCTCCTGATCCCTCTTGGCCCCTCCTGATCCCTTCTGTCCCCTCCTGATCCCTCCTGGCCCCTCCTGATCCCTTCAGGTCCCTCCTGACCCCTCCTGTCCCCTCCTGATCCCTCCTGGCCCCTCCTGATCCCTTCAGGTCCCTTCTGTCCCCTCCTGATCCCTCCGGGCCCCTCCTGATCCCTTCAGGTCCCTCCTGATCCCTCCGGGCCCCTCCTGACCCCTTCCTATCCCTCCTGATCCCTCCTGGCCCCTCCTGGCACCTCCTGATTCCTCCTGACCCCTCCTGATCCCTCCTGTCCCCTCCTGATCCCTCCTGGCCCCTCCTGATCCCTCCTGGCCCCTCCTGATCCCTTCAGGTCCCTCCTGGCCCCTCCTGATCCCTTCTGTCCCCTCCTGATCCCTCCGGGCCCCTCCTGACCCCTCCTGATCCCTCCTGGTCCCTTCAGGTCCCTCCTGGCCCCTCCTGATCCCTTCTGTCCCCTCCTGATCCCTCCGGGCCCCTCCTGACCCCTTCCTATCCCTCCTGGCCCCTCCTGGTCCCTTCTGGCTTCAGGTCTGATGGGCAACGGGGTGAGCACAGTCTGGACCCCTCCTCTCACCGGTTCTGTCCACACTCTTTTCGAGCACCTGCTGCGAACTGCACACTGTGCTGAGCCCCGGGGACCACGGTGAGGAAGGCAGATGGCCTCTCGTCCTGGAGTGAACTTGGGTCAAGTTGCTGGCGACAGGCCCAGCCTGGGTGGCTGGTGCTCTAAAGGAAAGGTGTGGGGACATCCCTGGGGACATCACTGGGGACTTGAGGCAGATTTGAGGGGATGAGTAGTCACTTTCCTTGTGAGAAGCAGTTTGTCTGTGTCTGCACAAGACTTGACCACCCCTGTGCTGTTCCCTGCGTGTTCCTGTTCTCCGCCTCCCTCCCCCGAGGTCCCCGCCTCTGGGCCCCCGATCACCTGTGCCCTCTTGACCCTTGAGGTGCTTAGGTCATTGGTCTGGCTCCCTCAGTAAGTGAGATAACCGAGGCCTTGAACATGTCTTTATTTTTGTATCTGTTGGGAAAGTCGTGATTTTGCCCTTTCTTGAAAACTGTCTTTTAACATGCGTCGCGTGGAGCTGTTTGGAAAATGCTCAACCAAATCTCATTCCTGTTCGAGCAGAATTCAGAGTCCCCTCCTCCACGTTAGACGTTTGTCGTCAGACGTTTCCTTACCTGGCAGGTGTTCATGCCACTGTCGGGGTTACTGGCTGCTTGCTTCCCCGGGCGTTCTCGAGCAGCTGTGTGCTCTGGCCTGTGCTTTGAGATCTGTAGAGCTGTGCCACTAATTGTGGGGGTGGGATGAGGTGCCTGCGTGTGCATGCAGCTATATGTGTACATGTGTGCATGTGTATGCACGTATGTTGTACAAGTGTATGTGCATGAGTGTGCAGGTAGACATGTACCTACATGTTGTGCATGCGTGTATATGAGCGTACAGGCAGACACACACGTGTGTGCACGCATGCAGGTATACATGCGCATGTGTGTTGTACACGTGCATGTGTGTGTGAGTGTGCAGGTAGGTAAACATGTGCGTGCATGCATGTAGACACATACACGTGTGCATATATGTTGTACACACATGTGCATATATGTTGTACACACATGTGCATGTGTGTGTATGAGTGCACAGGTAGGCATACATGTGTGTGTGCATGCAGGTATACGTACGCGTGTGTGTGCCTGTATGTTGTACACATGCACGAGTGTGCAGGTAGGTAAGCGTGTACATGTGCATGTGTGTGCAGCCAGGTATGCAATGTGTGTCCGCATGTGCAAGTGTGTGTTACATGTGTGCACACACAGTGTGTGCACACGTCTAGCTTGCCACTCTGCCCAGCGCCCGCAGCGACCCCTCAGCCAGGGTTAGCTCTGAGCCTTCCGAGGGGCACCGGCTGGCTGGGTTAGAGGAACATGACTCTGCCGACTCCAGGAACCAGGGACTAGGGGGTGGTTCTTCCTGTCTTACTGGCTGCCGGTCCTGAGAAAGGGCAAGTCAGCGTGAACGGAGGCCGTTTCTAACACTTGGAGTTCCTGCCGAGACTGCAGCTCTTTGGCGGGCTCCTGCTTCAGGGCAGCCTCGAGCGCTGTGGCGCTCCCCTGGGCTCCGTTGAGCTCGTTTCGCGCAGCCCGGGCTGTGGGAGGACGTTGCGCTCCCACTTCTCAGAGCCCGTGGACCTCTTGCTCCCTTGGTTGGCACCTTTTCTGCAGCAGCTGTAAAAGCTCATTCCGAACGTCACTAATTCCCAGTCTGATGAACAGCCTGGCCGCTCGAGTGAGACCTGCAGCTGCGCCCTGAGACCAGGGAGGGTGAGCTGCAGACGCTCGGGGTTTAGAGTCACCCCGCTCCTCTAGGGAGGCCGGGGCTGGGGGTGCGGCCACAGAATCCCGGCCGCCCAGACCTTCCTGGCCAGAAGCTGCCTCTCAGCAGGTCGCCTGCGAGTCGGGTCCAGGTCAGGAGCCTGGGCCTGCTCGGCCACGGGCAGGTGACTGTGGGCGTCCAGGGCAAGGGTCCGGCCGCTGGAGCCTCCTGGCGCTGTTTGCTCATGCAGTCCTGTTATCTACCTATCATCTTCCCACCGAGCATCACCTATCCGTCATCTTTCTATTTTCTTATCTGTCCTCTGTCTGCCAGTTTTAACCATGTGGAATTTTTTGTGATGAAATACACGTAAAATTTAGCAGTTCACTCATTTTTGTGTACAGCGTGGTGGCATTACGCTCGTTATCATTCTTGGTGCCAATCACCACTACTATCTCCAGAACTTCCTCATCTTCCGACTGAAGCTCAGTCCCCATTAAACACAAACCTGACCCCCTGCCCTCCACCCCCCAGTGACTACTTTTTTGCTTTTTATCTCTGTGAATTTGACTCTTCGAGGGAATTATTTAAAATTTCTACTTTTATGTATAACATAATTTTGTTATATTTAAATATGACAAACTAAGTTCAAGCAAAATACTTTTTGGTCAATGGCATTAAAAAAAAATTTAAACAGAATACTTTGATAGGATTGATTTGAAAGAGTTTTTGTTCTGTTAATGGATGCAGTTATATCCGGATACCTGCTCACCCCCAGAAGGCATTTCTGGTTTTACAATCAGTCTGTGGACAATGTACTTTCTAGGGAATTGTATTAGGACACACCCAGTCTGTCGAGCAGGAGATAACTACACTTGGTAAACATGTGTAGAATCCTTTGTTTCCTTCGATTGTTCAGAAAAGGCTTAATATCCTCCCCGTGGGTTAGAATTACCATGCTCCCCCCTTATCCTCTGGAGATGCATTCCAAGACCTGCAGTGGGTGCCTGAAACTGCACGTGGAACCAAGCTCTGTATATGTGATGTTTTTCCTACACCATCCATACGTTTGATGAAGTTTAATTTATAAATTAGGAACCATGAGAGATTAACAACAATAACTAATAATAAAATATCATAGTTATAACAATACCCTATAATAAACAAAGCAGCACACGATTCAAAAGTTGCAAATTGTTTATTTCTGAAATTTTCTGTTTAATATTTCTGGGCCGTGGTTGACCAAGTGTCATCTGAAACCTCGGGAAGTGAAACCTCAGGTAAGGGAGGTGATTGTTTCAGGAAAACATTCGTTGTGTGCTGTGTATTTCTCAGAAGACTGTATATTATGGAGAGGAAGACAAAACGCAGATTCTTTGAGAAATACCTAGGATATCTACTGGGTGGGTACCCCAGATCAGAAGCCATTTTGGATAACTTGATATTTTGAGAAAACCCTTTATAGAGTTAAAGTGCTTTCTTAACATCGTATTTGCAGTTCAGTCTTGTCTTTGAAGCAAGTTAAAACTTGCTTCAAAAAATCTGAAATGCTTTTAGTTTCCTGCTTTAATAAGTAGAGGATTTCACAAATAATTGACTTTTTCTTTGATAATCTCGTTTTAAAAGTTAATTCTCCTAGGACAACAGAGTATCTGTTGAAGGTAAAGGAGGTTGGGATTTAATGTCCTCATCTGTGAGACTTTTTGTTTCTTAAAGTTAACTCTGTTACATAACTGTATTTTCTTTGGATTTGCCATTTTTCTTAATACTAGACTGCTAAACAACGTCCCTTTATTTGAATTGTTTGGTCTTGTTATTGAATTATTTTTAGTAAATCTATGTCTGAAAAGAATGAAGTAATTTGAGAATTCCAGTTTTAATTGTTTGACCTTGAGAATTATTTCATAAAGCCCAATCAGTGAATCATAGGTGAGGGATTAACTTATGAGCAGGTAATTCTTTGGGTGGTTTGTACATCATATGTATTCTTGCTTTTTGTTCAGGCTTCAGATGGCCAAACAGAAATGACAGGAATGACACAGATGCTGATTTGGGTACATGTCATTGTGTGTATTGAAATGTGGAAATCATTTTCCTCTCTCCCATGTGTTGGCATTTCTTGAGTTGGAAATCATTTGGGGTTTGGGTTCTTTTATTTATAGAAGGGAAAAGAAACCCTCATCTTACAGGCATGGGTTAGGATGACTGTGGTTAGTTGCCGACTGATCCGGGAGTGAAGTCCCACAAAACTGGTTTTCGTTCTGATGCTGGTGTCAGCCTGCGGGCCTCCCAGACTCCCAGAGGGCTCACCTCTTCTGTGTCATGAAGCAGGGCTCTGTTTGGGATGCCTTTTGGTGGTCACAGACGGTTAAAAACAAAGGACCTGTAAATGCAAGCAAACTCAGTTGGATCATTGGATTTAAAACAGTTTATCTTTAAAACGCTGTCTAGGCACCGCCTTGGCTGGGGTCATTCATTAATCGGGGCCGAGGTTTTAACTCTTCCTTCTGGCAGGAGAGAACCCTTTCTAATATCGTGGGGTAGGACTTTATCTTCTTCCTTTTCAGCTGCTCTGCCTTCACCGCCAGCTGGTGACTGTTGGCTCGGGATCTTTCCCTGCACGGAATCTTCCCAAGGTTTCCGCAGGTGGTGACGTGGAACGGCCGTGGGGCCAGGGCTCAGCCAGGGAAGGGCCTGGTCCCTGGACTACCCCACCGGGTTGGTGAGGCCAGGCTGAAATCCCATGAAGCCGGAAGAATGTGGGTTTCTGCCTTCAGAGCACAGTCGCTTCAGGGCATCCGTACCCTGTGGGGGCCGTTTCCACCGCGACAACTCAGGCTTTCCCCGTGGGTGCTTATCTTGCCTTTAGGGTTTCCTCAGTTTCTGATAACAGAGTGGTTACTCTTACTTCATTACTTCTTCTAGACTTTGAGATTGCCGTTCTTCAGTCGCTGAGTTGTGTCCGTGTCTCTGTGACCCCACGGACTGCAGCACGCCAGGCTCCTCTGTCCTTCACTGTCTCCCAGAGTTTGCGCAAATTCATGTCCATTGGGTCGGTGATGCCATTCAACCATCTCATCCTGTGTCTCCCCCTTTTCCTGCCTTCAATCTTTCCCAGCATGAGTCTTTTCCAATGAGTCAGTTCTTCACATCACGTGGCTAAAGTATTGGAGTTTCAGCTTCAGCATCAGTCCTTCCAATGAACACCCAGGACTGATTTCCTTTAGGATGGACTGGTTGGATCTCCTTGCAGTCCAAGGGACTATCGAGAGTCTTCTCCAACACCACAGTTCGAAAGCATCAATTCTTCTGTGTTCAGCTTTCTTTATAGTTCAACTCTCACATCCATACATGACCACTGGAAAATCCATAGCTTTGACTAGACAGAGCTTTGTCAGCAAAGTGATGTCTCTGTGATTTAACACGCTGTCTAGGTTGGTCATAGGCTTCCTTCCAGGGAGCAGGCGAGCCCAGTCTCGTCCTGCTGACCCAGCTTGGAGAAGGACTTGATCTGGCAGTTCAGCCTTGTGCTCAGGATCTGGCCCCTAGATCTGGTGCCTGGGGTTCAGGACCGCCTCTGCCTGTGTGCCCCCAGGCCTTGTCTCCTCTGTCAGGGCTTCCATCAGGCCTGGAGGTGGGAGTGTGGCCACAGTCCCCCTGGGGGATGGGAGGGGCGAAGTCGCCGTGAGTGTGACGAGCGTGGATGCTGTGAGCACTGCAGATGTGTGAACTCTGGGGAAAGCTATTCACACGCACACTCGCTGTGAGAGCCAAACTCGCTCCTGCTTCTGCTCTGCCTGCTTGACGAGGTGACGCTTGCTCGAGGGGACGCTGGTCACTCTGAAGCTCACCTGCCCATTTGTGACAGCCTCCTCTCTTAAGACACAGCCCACGAGCTGCTGCTCGTCTGGATAATTTGTTAGTTTTCTTTGACATCTTCCTCACCTCTTCCTTATAGAATTTCTCAAAAAGGACAGTGTGCCGGACGTGGGTGGTGGTTTCTTCTTGTGCAAGGCAGCCTGGGGGTTGAAGGTCATTCGTTTGAGCGGCACAGGGTCAAGCTGGAGTCAGTGAGGCGGCTTTGGGCATTTCTGCCCCTGTGACCGAGCTCTGCGCACTCATCACGGCCTGTTTTCAGGAAGTGAGCAGAGTTGCCGACTCAGGCTCAGAAGGCGACACGTGACTCTTCATCTTCCCTGAGGCTGGGTGTTGAGTTCCCTGTTACCTCGATGTCCTTGCCAGTTTCTGCTCTGGAGGGTTCACTGAAGTTCACGAGCGTGTAGCTTGTGAGAGGAGCAGAAGTGGTGGGGGGTGGGACAGAAGGTTCTCGTGGCCGCCATGAGGATACTGTCGTTCAATTCATGACTTTCGGCATCTGTGAATTGGGAGGCCGTCGGCCTGCAGCCTGATTCACACCTTCATGGAGTGAGAGTCGATTCACACCTTCGTGGAGTGAGCATTTCCTGTCGTGATCGAACCCCACGCGCCGGTGGCGGCTTAAAGGAACAGAAACGCGCTGTCTCATGGGCCTGGAGGCTGGACGTCTGGAATCGGGTGGGCAGGGCCTGCTCTGTCTGAAGGCTCCCCCACCCCCAGCTTCAGGCGGGCGCTGGGGCTCCCGGCTGCTGGACGCATCGTCTTTGCGTCGTCACGCCTGAGTGTGTATTCCACTTGTTGTGTGTGCGTGCGCGCGTTAGGTGCTCTGACTCGTGTGTGTGTGTCAGCCTCTCACTTGTGTCCGACTCGTGTGTATGTGTGTGTGTGTTAGCTGCTCACGACTCGTGTGTGTGTGTGTTAGTCGCTCAGTTGTGTCTGAGTCTCTCCGACCGCATGGGCTGCAGCCTGCCAGGCTCCCCTGTCCATGGGATTCTCCAGGCAAGCATCCCGGAGCGGGTTGCCGTGCCCTCCTCACTTCCTCTTCTTGCCGGGACACCGCTCATACTGGATTAGGTTCCAGCCGAACGACTGTATCTCGACCTGATTACACCTGCGGCGTCCAGATGAGGTTCCAGTCACAGGATCCGGGGTGAGGGCCTCCACTTTAGGGCCCACCACTCAACCCCCTGCCGACGGAGACGAGACTTTCGAAACCGCGTCTCTTATAGGACAAAACCCAAGAATAAAAGAGGAAAAGGGAGGTGATAGCTTAAAACCCAGGAAAAGCCTGACACGAATCCCTGCTTCATTCCTCGCCTCCCTGTGCAGGGCCTGCCCCCTGCCCAGTAAAGCGCGTGCCCCTTGTCCGCTGTGGAAACCCGTCCTTCCCATGCTTGTCATTTGGCTGTTGACCACCTGCTGGAGAGGGCACGGCAGCTCCATGAGCGCTGCTCTGTCCTGAAGCCGGGGCGGGGGTGCCCCAGGACGGGTGGGGCGGGAGACCCTCTCCCTCTGTTGACCTGACTTAGGAGAAGCAGCCGGGCCTGTGAGGAGGACGGAGCAGGAGCCTAAGGCAGGTCGTGTCACAGCGATCCTTGAGGTCGCTGAAGAGTCTCTCGGCCACGTCCCCTTCCTGCGGGCCCAGCCGCCAGTTTGGCTGCGAGGCTTGACCTCTGGCCGCTCTGGTGCCGGGTACGGGAGGGCACCAGGGTGCTGACCACGCAGGACGGGCCGGTGGGGTGGTCTCTGCTCGGGGAGGGCCCTGGAGAGGAAGGGGAGACAGTCCTGTCCACTTCAGGGCCTGGCCTCACGAGCGGCCATGTTCCCACGGGGACACCTTGCAGAGAAGCATGTGTCAGTGAGGCTTCGCCAGAGACACAGAACCAAGAGGATACATGGATACACATCCTCCTGAGAGAGAGACAGACACGGAGAGAGACAGACACAGAGAGAGACAGACACGGAGAGAGACAGACACGGAGAGAGACAGACAGACATGGAGAGACAGACACGGAGAGAGACAGACAGACACAGAGAGATAGACACAGAGAGACAGACATGGAGAGAGACAGAGAGAGACAGACACGGAGAAAGACAGATGGACAGGGAGAGAGACAGACATGGAGAGAGAGACAGATATGGAGAGAGACAGACACAGAGAGACAGACATGGAGAAAGACAGACGGACAGGGAGAGAGACAGACATGGAGAGAGACAGACAGATATGGAGAGAGACACAGAGAGAGACGGATGGACATGGGGAGACAGACATGGAGAGAGACAGACAGACACAGAGAGACAGACACGGAGAAAGACAGACGGACAGGGAGGGAGACAGACATGGAGAGAGACAGATACGGAGAGAGACAGACACGGAGAGATAGACACGCAGAGGCAGAGATGGGTTCAATCGGGAGGGGGAGAGTAGCTGGCCCGGGAGTGTGTGGTTGGCGGTCTGAACTGCGTGGGGTGGGCTGGCAGGCAGGAGACCCGCGGGAGAGGGTTGCTGCCGCATCTCGAGTCCCAAACTGGAAGCAGCTTTGGGCAGCAAGGTTGGAAACTCAGGCACAACGTCTTATGACTCAGCTTGTTGTCTGGGGGCGGAGCTCCTTTTTCTCCAGGAAATCTCAGTCTTTGCTCTTAAAGCCCTTCAACTGATGGGACAAGGCCCACCTACATCATGGGGTATTCAGCTTTATTAAGTCGGTTGATTGCCGACGTTGATCACATTCAAAAGAACCCACCTGGCAACAGCCAGACGCAGGTCAGACCACATGACTGGGCACCACTCCCTGGCCGTGTCAGCACGTAAGGTTAAGCATCACTCCCAGCAGCTCAGTGGCGGACACTCACCCTCATGCACTGGAGCCACCCTAACCCTCGTGCACTGGAGCCTCGGGTGGAGGGTGGACTCTCAGCTGAAGTGGCTTTGCACACATAGGGAGGGACAGCGTGCCCAGCGCTGGGCCCACACAGAGCTGGCCTCCTTTGTCACCCTGGGAAGGCGCCGGACCCTGCACGAAAGAGCTGTAAGCATCTGTTCTTTGTGGCCACGCCTGGGGGCAGCCATTTCCTCGGGCCAGTTTTGCACCAGGCTCGCTGTCAGTGTAGACACAGACACGCAGACGGAATGTTCTGGATCTCGCCTGTGATGGTAACCTGTCTTCAAAACTCACCACGCTGTGCACAGCTAAACTAAAGTCGTCCTTCAGGTGGTTTGTTTACAGTGATGCGGGGGACCTGGGAAACTTTGGAGAAGGGTTTTATTTCACATTTTACACTCATCTTGGACAGGAAGCGCATCACGGCTCACCCTGGTCTGAGCCTCTCCGGGCTGCACTGGGTCATCTCAGAGACGGCCCTGGGGTGTCTCTGTGCCCCTAGCTCCGGTTCTGTGGTTCTGTTTTTATCTTCATGTTGCCACATCAGTGTTTCTGTGTGTTTCCAGAGTTCCTCTTTCTTTCAGTGTCTGCCCTTAGATTTCCTGATAGACTTCGCTCTTCAGCTGACCTGGGAAAAGGGTCATTTACCCCGAGTGACCGCCTCTTCTCTCCCCCTTCTGCTCACTTCCAGCTGCACATCACGTCCTCCAGGGGAGCTGTTAAAGGTGCAGGATACCCGTGCCCCAGATCCTGGTTCCTGTGCTCCAGGGTCGGGGAGTCTGAACGCCAGTATTTTTTAAAAGCTGCTCCCCCTCCCCCATGATTACAGTATGCAGCCAGTATTGCGAGATGGTTTCTGTTATTTAAAACTGTGTGGCCAAAAGGACATGCCCCTCGGGCTGAAGTGCTGGTCGGCGCCTGGCAGGAGGTGACGTCACCTGCAGCATCAAAGAGATGGAACCTGGATGTGGATCCTCACTGCCCGGCGGCCAGCAGGTGGTGTGGCCGCTGACCTCTGTCCTCCTGCCTGGAGCTGGTTTTCAGCTCTAGTGGCACAGTGGGCGGGAGTCACATGACCAAGCGCCCCGGGAATGGGGGAGAAGGTCATCCTCCAAGAGCACGCCTTGTTTGAATACAGAGGATGTAGGAGGATGCAGGAGACTTCTTCCCACCCCTGTCTCCAGCTCCAAGGGAGACTGCCCTCAGGGCCACGTGGGTTCGCCAAGCCTGGCAGCCTGAGCCTCGGCTGCGTTGGTGAAGCAGCTAGCTGGTGACTTTTCTCACTGGGCCCTCAGGGCTGGTGCAGGGTGAGCCCGGTGTCCTAACATCCCCAGAAATGGACCATGAAGAAGAGGAAGGTTCCAGATTGCCTGGAGCTTCCACTCTGGAGCCGGGGCTCAGGGACCTGGCTTGGGGAAAGTGAGAGAGATACCTTCTCAGAATCCGAGCATTCGGGGAGGACCCTGTGAGCATCCCAGTTCAAGCCCATCACACAGATGGGGAAGTCATCGCTCCGAGGGGTCCAGGAGCTGACATTACAGCAGTCCAGACGCGGGGCCTGACTTCCGGCTCAGCACACACTCACCGACTCCTGGGAAACTTGCTGCAGAGCCTCGGGTTCAGATACACCCAGAGCTGACTGCAGACGGCCGTGTCTCACCACCTCCCCACGTGGTCCTCACTGCCTCCGTGATGCGAGGAACGCCAGGCTCCTGCTTGGAGGCAGTTCGGGACCGAGTTCAGAGCCCCTGTCCCCTGTCGGACTGGCTGGTCTTAGTATGGGCACTATGCTCGTTGGAAAGTGGGCTAAAGGCTCTGGGTTAGATCCAAAGCAAGATTTGAGAATTTCAAACCTGAAAACTGCACACTCGTAAATTCTTTAGCTGGGGTCACGGCATTCAGCTCGTTTGTGTTGGTTGATGGGTAGATGGGAGATCCAGGGTTTGATCAGCCATCTCACCTGCCTCTTTCCAGGCTGGCATCCGGGATGCTTTAGGTCCTACTCAGCTAAGTATTTTGCTTTCTCTTTTGGTATTATTACTATTTACTTTTTGTTTTTTTTTTAAAGGGCAAACCAGACAGTTTTATCTGGAAAGGAAAGCTATTTTAGGCCTTGGGCATTAACAGTCGCCTTGTTGTCCTCGGAGAAGACCACGTAACAGACGGGGAAGCTGGCGTGCCCGCCCACCACCCTCCTGTGAAATCTAGCGGGTGGGGGCTGACGCGTTCTTTGCCGCTCACCGTCTGAGGTTAGTGTGTGCGAGAGGAAAGGTCCCGGCCCAGTGGTAACGGTGGGGCAGCGATTCTTCTTTTCTTTTCTTTTTGACTAAAGCCTGCTGCTGCCGGTTTGGGGAGATGCCTCGGTTGTCGTCTCCCAGGGGGTTCACGAAGGGGGCGGGGGTGCTGTTTCGTGTCTGCCTGGAGGCACAGAGGGCAGTTTGACCTGAAATTTGCAATTAAGTTGTTAGGCAGAGGGCCGACCCGCTGTCTGTGCAGGAGGAGGGGACGTGGGGAGCACCCGGGGTGGCGGGCTGCCCTTCCTGGCGGCAGGAGTCTGGCGGCTGTGGACTCTCTCTGTCTTCAGCATCTCAGGGGCTCACAGGACGCGTGCCTCCACCTCCTGCCAGACCTGCCCGGGTTTCCCCCTCTCCAGCTCGCCTCCCTGGCAGATCGCTTGGGGAACGCTTGGGGTTTTGTTGGAGAAGCGGGTCCCTGGCTTGGGGTCCCTCTCTGAGCGACGGAGGTGACTGGTCGGGCAAAGCCCCTGAGACCCTTCTCCCGAACGTGGTGCCCTTCTCTGCGGGCTGTTCTATCCAGGGCTGGCCACTCTCCAGGGCTGGCCACTCGGGCAGGAGACTGTCCCCCGAGGAGGCTGGCTGCCGTCTGTGACGGGGTGGGACCATCTCAGAATGACTGGGGTGGAGCTCGTTTGTGTTTCTTGGCCACTTGGCTGGAAGCTGACTTGTTGGCAGAGGCCGCTGTGTTTGGCACACACACGTGTGTGGAGGTGTCATGCCTGCAACCCACGCTCCAGAGACCCTGAGCCAAGGGCTCTTCCTTTCCTTTGTACCAAGATTTCCCTTGTGTCCGAGTGGCGCCTGCCCACGACCTTTCCTCTGAATACTGTATTTAAACACGTGCAGTAAAGTACCGAGTTTGGCCAGAAAGCAGGTTAATAGCCGTTGAGACGTTGGGCTGACGGTAAACCTACAGAACTGTAGTGAGGCTCGAAAGCGGCTGTGGTTGTCGGCGGTGAAGCGCAGGGGTCGCTTCCTGCTGTCGCTTCTGCTTGGCCTGCAGTCTGAGGAGTGGAGGGAATGCCAGCTCTCGGTTAGAGGATGCTGGGAACAGATATTCCATCTCTCCCGGTTCAAGGTCACAGACTCCCGTGCTCTGCCCCACTGTGGTCAGCGGGGGCCTCTGGACCCTGGACTAGAACCCGAGACCATAAAAGCCTGGCCGGGGGCTGCTGGTGGGACGGACTGGGGGCTTGGTGCTCCGCCCAATGGGGGAGCCCTGGGTGGGTTGAGGGGCGGGGGGTCAGGTGCAGGATGCCGGGGGTGAAGCGCTGGTGTCCCCTGGGGAGCATGCACGCAGACGGCCGAGCTGTGTGGGCACAAGGTCGGGACAGGGGGTCGTCCACTCTCTGCCGTCGCTGACGGGGCGTCTTCTCATCCGCGTCCTGTGCGAGGGCGGATGATCCCACCCTGACCCGCCCTCCCCGGAGCTTTGCCTGCCATCCACCTCCCCCACGTGCCCTGTCCTTCTGGGAGGAAATGGAGGGGGGTGTCTGGTGGGCGCAGAGAGGCTGGGATGCTTTGGGGGGTGGGGGGACGGAGCTTGGAAGATCGGGGAGGAGTGACTGCCTGGGGGCCGCCGGTCTCTGGCCGGCCTGGGTCAGCGCTGGCTGAGTCCAGTACTGCAGTGTTCAAAGTGAACTTTGACCCGAGAGGTTCACATCCACCTGAGACCTGCTGGGGGCAGGGGCGGGATGGGCAGGGTCAGGCGGCGTTGGGGCTGCCGCACCCCACATACCCCAGGGAGGAATGAAGGCAGACTCCAGGCCCCACTCCTGCGGAGGTCAGAGTCCAGCTCGGGGCAGGCGTGTCAGGGTGTTCTGAAGGACGGTGAGCCCCGCAGACACCAGGGAGTGTGGGCAAGCAGTCCAGGGGCCTCTCCTGGCTCCTCTGTGGGGGCTGGACACGCCCAGAGAGGTCTCCCTGTTACAGAGTCCACCCTCCTGCTGCTTGCCGTGTGACAGGCCAGTAAATCGAGGGATGGTTTGTTGGGGCCAGGAGTAGCCCCTCTGCTCGGACAGCCAGCAGACCGAGAATGTGGTCGACTAGCGTCCCCAAGACCCACCTTGCCCGAGTTGGAATCCAGTTTCTTCTACAAGGGCAGGGGCCGGGCTGGTTGCTGCCAGCTTCTTGGTGCTGGGGTCCCTGGTTCTGGCCGTTGTCTGCAAGTCTGGTGCCACCTCCAACAAGACAATCATTATTTTTCTGTTCTGCAACCTTTTATCTCAAGATGAATGGAAATGAGTTATACCTTCAAAGGCCAGAGCCGGGAGAATGCGTATTCCAGCGTATTCCAGGCGGCAGGCAGCGTTCTTTTACAGAAGGTGCTGAGCCAGCGTGACTTAGCGCGGGTCACGGCACCAGGGTTGGTGCTACAGGAACAGGCCCAGTGCACCGAGTCCGGCTTGCTCGTCCTGCTCCGCACGCAGGCCCGGGGGCGGGGGTCTCTCTCCGCCTGTGCAGGGGGGCCCGGGACACCTTCCGGAGGGGCCCCTCCTGCATTTAGGGGCTGCCCTTCGTGCCCTCAGTGAGCCATCTGGCCCTTCTGAACGAGGAAGAAGGGGAACGGGGTTGGGGGGTGGTGTTTGGGAAAACCCGGGGACGAACGCGGTCCCACGTGGACGCTGGAGACCCCGGTGTGAGGGGCGCTGTCTTGCCGCGTGTGTGGTGGGCCTCTCGCATCCAGGGCTTCTGGCGATCTGACCTGAAAGAATGAAGGGAGACAAGTGGGGCGGAATCTCAGTTCTTTGGGGCTTTGACGCATCGGGGTTTCGGGTCTCCCCCGCCCCCTTCCTGCTCTGCCCTCCTCTCCCCCTTCATCTGGCCTCACCCCCTCACTTTCCCCTCACCCCTCTCCCGCTGTGTCTGCAGTTCGGAGTAAAGGTGGGAGCTGAGATGGGGGCAGGGTGTCATCTTGGCCTCTGACACGAATGAGGCTCCACCACCCAGCAAATCAGACCACGCTGTTACGAAACCAAGAAATCTTACAGAAGAAAATGCCGTGCTTTCCCTTTTTCTAAACAAATGGGGGGGGGGGGGGGTTGTGGCTTCACGTGTGCAGAGGTTTAATCGCCCTGAGTGTCATTGTGGAAACGGGTGTCTGTCAGCCACATAACCGAGGCCTCCACTCGGGGTTGTGCGGAATGCGCCAGGGCTCAGGGGGAACCCAGGCCAGGACAGGAAGGGGACCTGGAAGGGAGCTAGGGACCCCCTGGAAAGTCACAGCAGAAGCCCTCGGGGGTGCCCACCCTCCCCAGAGGACCAGAGAGGAGGGCTGCCCAGGGGAGAGCCATGCTGTGTTCTGGCTGTGACTGCCCAGCTCAGAAAACACCCTGAAAACTGAAAAGGCAAAGAGAACCTCAGACTGGGTGAGGCTCTCAGTGGGCACAGCCGGGGCTGGGCTCCTGGGGTCCGGCACTGTGTCCTGGCGTCTGGTCCTCCTGGAACTTCTGTCCCCCTCGGGCGCTGCCCCCGAGAATCCTGCGGCCCTGATGGGTGCCCGTGGGCAGGGGAGCGAGGGAGAGGAGGTGTGAGGGGCTGGGACCTCTCCCCCTGCTGCCACCGCCCACTCGGGGCAGGGGGGACACAGGTTTCAGGGCGGGCCTGCCTGCGGTGGGGAGACATGCCTGCCTGCTTTGCGTGTGGTGTGCACAGGAGCAGCCAGCTTGGCTTGAAAGCTGAGTTGCTCTCTTTTCCCTACAGGAGAGTGCGTTTCCTTAGTGTGTAGGTTCTGAGCTCCTCCTCTGGGAGGCCTGCAGCCTGGGGCGGTGGTCTCAGAGGCAGGGCAGGGCCTGGGGCTCTGGGAGCTGGGTGAGCCCCCGGGGTTGGAGTGGGGGCGGGCCAGGGAGGCAGACGGCCCCGCCGGGAGGGAGTCCCGACCCTGTCATCCAGAAGCCAGACCCTGGTGGGAGCGTTTCAGCTAAGCACCCTGGAGTAAGCTGCAGGAATAGGGAGCCCGCCGCCGCCCATGAGGAGGACAGCAGGGCGCGGGTGTCCCCCTTGTTTTGTGGGCTCACTGCGGTGCGTGGACGTGATTGTGCAGGAACTGCTGGCATGGTGACCATGCCGTCACCCCGTCTCTGCACAGCAGGGTCTCCATCTGGTTCAGCTGCAGCCGCACCGACACTTGGGGTCACGATTCCATCCGTGGTCCCTCCCGGGGGTCCCTCGTGCATGGTCGGGGGCGCCTCCAGACAGGAGAGATAACCAGCCGCTTCCTCTCCCCTCGCAGGGCGGGAGCAGTTCCACGGCCTGGGCTCCATGTACTGCCGGGGGGCGGCTGCAGTCATCCTCACCTACGACGTGAACCACGCCCAGAGCCTGCTGGAGCTGGAGAACCGGTTCCTGGGCCTGACGGACACGGCCAGCGCCAACTGCCTGTTCGCTGTCGTGGGCAACAAGGTGGACTTGAGCGAGGAGGCGCCCGGCGAGGGTGGCCAGGGAGGAGGACGTGATCCCGGGCAGGCGGGCGGGGGCAGCGGCGGCTCCAAGCAGGTGCAACTGGAGGACGCGATGGCCTTTTACAAGAAGATCCTCAAGTACAAGATGCTGGACGAGAAGGACGTGCCGGCCGCTGAGCAGATGTGTTTCGAGACAAGCGCCAAGACTGGCAAGAATGTGGACCTGCTGTTCGAAACCGTGTTCGACATGGTGGTGCCCGTGATCCTGCGGCAGAGGGCCCAGGCCCCACCGCAGACCGTGGACATCGCCAGCGCCCCGCCGCCCGCACGGACCAGATCCGGGTGCTGCTCCTGACGCGCCCGGGCCCGATCCCGGGGATCCGGGTGGGCTGAGGAGCCAAGCGGTGTCACTCTGTAGAACTGCACGTGGAGGAGGACCTGGGAGGAAGTGCCAGCCAGTCCCCAAGACAAGGGCCGTGTGACGCGACCCCCACGTCCATCGCTGCCCCGGGAGGTGGGCAGCAGACGGATCGTCCGGAGGAGCCACCTGCAGAGCCGGGCTCCCGGAGATCGGCGTCCCCTCGCTGCCCCGTCCTGACACCTGGACCCTGTCTCCGCACCTGCGTGATTCTCCAGGGTTCCTCTTCACTGTGATTTACCTTTGATCTAGCCATTTGGTACTTGTCTCTTGATGCCTCGTAATGATTCTTGACAAATGTTAATTTATATAAAATCAGGAATCGCTGTTTTTGTATTGTTTGCAGCATTGTGAGCCACTTTATTATTAAAAATTATTTAAGAAGAACCTGGGTTTGGACCTTATTTGTGCCCCCGTGGGCTTTAATGTCTGTCACACGGACTTGCAGTTTCTCACGTGGACTGTGGGTGAAGCATGACCTCACACTTCTGCAGCATCCCAGACCAAATTCTTACCCCAGGTCTTCACTGGGCTTTTCAGTAAAGAATCTGCCTGCCAATGCAGGATGGCCCAGATTTGATCCCTGGGTGGGGAAGATCCCCTGGAGGAGAAAATGGCAGCCCACTCCAGGATTCTTGCCTGGAGAATCCCATGGACAGAAGAGCCTGGCGAGGTACAGGCCATGGGGTCACAGAGAGTCAGACACGACTTGTGACCAAACAACAATGGGTCCTCATTGCCTCTGCAGCTGACCTGCGCTTCCCCAGGCCGGTGTCCAGGAGGGCAGCTGACCTGCGCTTCCCCAGGCCGGTGTCCAGGAGGGCAGCTGACCTGCACTTCCCCAGGCAGGTGTCCAGGAGGGTAGCTGACCCCCACTTCCCCAGGCGGGTGTCGGGAGGCACCGACACAAGACCCCTCTACTCACTCAGGAGTCGCCGTATCCATGATTTTTCTTCTCCTTCACTAAAAAAAAAAAAAAAAAAAAAATCAATACACTGTCACTCATTTCAAACTTAGTACTCAAACCACCTTGGGAAAGGTAAATTGTCCGCTTACACATATTTTCTCCCTCTGTTCAGATCGTAGGACTAAGAGCCATGGAGACTGCCCTCTTGGCCAGATAAGCCGCACCCATTGTTATAAATAAAGTTTTATTGGCACTCAGCCTGTTTGTTTTATATGCTCTCAGAGGCTACAAGGACCAAGCTGAGAATTTTCAGCAGAGATTCTGTCTACCACGAGCCCACAGGAGTCGCTCTCCAGCCCCTAACAGAAAATGTTTGCCCATCCCTCTGTTTAATGCCTTGTTATCTAACAGAAATATAACACAGATCACATATGTAATTCTAAATGATTTAGTAGCCATATCAAAAATTGAAAAGAAACAATTCCAGTAATATATTTTAGCCCAGTAGATGCAAAATAGTATGATTTCAACATATGACCCAATACTAAAGTTACTCTGGTGGCTCAGATGGTAAAGAATCTGCAATGCAGGAGATGTGGGTTTGATCCCTGGGTTGGGAAGATCCCCTGGAGAAGGGCATGGCCACCCACTCCAGTACTCTGGCCTGGAGAGTCCCAGGGACAGAGGAGCCTGGTGGGCTACGGTCCACGGGGTTGCAAAGAGTCGGAGTGACTGAGCAACTAAACACAGCACAGGGCTCCTTGCTGGGGCTGCTTGGGTGATGGCTGTGTGAGCTTAGGACACGTCTATCTTTTTGCTGCATGAAATCCTTACAAATTCCAGATATTTAGATTGGCTCATATGCCTAGTTGTCTTAAAGACACAAGTTCCAATAATAGAAGCAAAACTGAAGGCTCTGTGTCTGCTGACCTCTGTGCAGGTTGCCTGGGCAGTTGCTGAATCTGAAACCACCTTTCCAGGGGCGATGGGTGGTCAGCTTTGTTCTTAGGAGATGCCAGGAGAGGGAGGCTGTGAGAACACAGCTTTTGTTTTCTTGTGGAAGTGAAAGTGTTAGTCACTCAGTTGTGTCCGGCTCTTTGCAACCCCGTGGACTGTAGTCCACAAGGTTCCTCTGTCCATGGGATTTCTCAGGCAAGAATCCTGGAGTGGGTTGCCATTTCTTTCTCCAGGGGATCTTCCTGACCCAGAGATTGAACCCAAGTTTCCTGCATCGCATGCAGACTCTTTACAACATCTGAGAACTGTAGCCCATTCCAAAGAGAAAAGGGGTCAATTCGGTTACTTTTCACTGACGTAGATTAGTTTCCCATTTAGTGGGTGAAAGGTGTATTTATTTTTCCATAAAGTGTGTCTCTGATAAGGAGAGCTCTGGGAGACCCCGGAGCCCATCATGCAGACTGTGGAGGGGAGCGTCCTGTGAAGTCACTTCTGTCTCTGAGGTCAGGGTGGCTGAGTTCTCATGGCCCTTTCCTCCTGCACTGTCTCGCTCTGAGCATCCCTGGCTCGTGCCCTTGAATGACCCCTGTCCCAGAGGATGGCCCAGGATGGCACCTTCTCCATCAACAGCGTGTGAGCCTTGCACCCTCATGGCAGCCCTGAAGAGTAGGCTGCGCTCTGGGCTCCGTCCCAGGGGGACCCCGGGTGCCGGCCTGGGCTCTCACCAGGGAGACTGTCCCGGGGTCTGAGCTCACGCACGGGCTTCTGGCCGTGACCTCTCGGGGACCAGTTCCTGACCAAGAGGTTTCAGCTCCTCTAGTGAGCCAGCTGGTGGAAAAGGAGGAGGTCCTCAGCTGGGACCCCGAATGTTCCTTCCTTTCTTCCCTTGTTCAGATGCAGATGCTCTGGGGCTGGGAGGCTGTGGACAGCCCTGGGTTTCCCTTCTGAGCTTTCCCTCAAGTGTCCCCGGAAACCTCCTTCTTAATGGCAGCTCCAGGTCGGGTTTTTCCTAGGGGCCTTGAGGCGTCCTTCATGGGAAGCTTCAGTTCAGTTCAGTTCATTCGCTCAGTCGTGTCTGACTCTTTGAGGCCCCATGGACTGCAGCATGCCAGGCCTCCCTGTCCATCACCAACGCCTGGAGTTTACTCAAACTCATGTCTATTGAGTCAGTGATGCCATCCAACCATCTCATCCTCTCTTGTCCCCTTCTCCTCCCGCCTTCAATCTTTCCCAGCATCAGAGTCTTTTCCAATGAGTCAGCTCTTCGCATCAGGTGGCCAAAGTATTGGAGTTTCAGCTTCAACATCGGTCCCTCCAATGAATATTCAGGACTGATTTCCTTTAGGATGGACTGGTTGGACCTCCTTGCAGTCCAAGGGACTCTCAAGAGTCTTCTCCAACACCACAGTTCAGAAGCATCAATTCTTCAGCACTCAGCTTCTGTATAGTTCAACTCTCACATCCAAACATGACCACTGGAAAAACTATAGCTTTGACTAGAGAATGCTTATGTTGTAATCTGGGCTTCCCAGGTGGGCCTAGTGGTAAAGAACCTGCCTACCAATGCAGGAGACATAAGAGACTCGGGTTCGATCCCTGGGTTGGGAAGACCCCCTGGAGGAGGGCATGCAACCCACTCCAGTATTCTTGCCTGGAGAATCTCATGGACAGAGGAGCCTGGTGGGCTACAGTCCATAGGGCCGCCAGGAGTTGGACATGACTGCGCTGACTTAGCACACATGCACACTCGCATGTTGTAATCTGGGTGCTGGATCATGGGTCTCCCTTTTCACAGGCTGTGAGGCTGGGATCTTACGAGAGCACTTTGGTCATTTCTGAACCTGCCCTCCTGGTGGAATCGGCGCTGCCTGCTGTTCTGGGAACCCTTCCCGCAGACGTCCGGCAGCTCTGCCTCCAGCGAGGTCTCTCTCTGGCTGAGGTGA
This sequence comes from Bos grunniens, assembly GCF_055505025.1. Classification (NCBI taxonomy): domain Eukaryota; kingdom Metazoa; phylum Chordata; class Mammalia; order Artiodactyla; family Bovidae; genus Bos; species Bos grunniens. The sequence continues at coordinate 91,520,722 of NC_141176.1, read as the reverse complement.
GCGGGGCTCAGAGCCCGTGATGCCATGGGCAGTGCATCGGAGATGGTCCTGTCCTCCAGAGGGAAGGGGCTGCACTGACCTGTGCTTCCCGTGAGCTCCGCTGGTCCTGCACATGCAGAGCACCTGTGCTGATGACCACGAATGTCCACGACACCCACGAGTCACCGAGGGAGGCAGGCGCTGGGGAGCAGGACCCTGTGTGGGAGCCAGGGTGGCCTCTCCAGGGCTGCGGTACAGGATCCGCTCCAGCTGCGGTGGTTCTTTCCTTCCTGTAACTGGGCGGGGGGGTGGCCCTTCTCTCCATCCCCCCCGCCCGCCCCTATTAGATCAAACCCGCTCCCTTGGGGCTTGCTCCCATCTTTCCCACTTCTCCAAGATGGACCCTTTAGCCTGCCCTGTCAGAACTGGGCAGGGCAGCTGGGTCTGCTCTGGGGGCTCTGGGGTCCCGTCCTCCCTTGCTGCATCCTAGAGAAAGGTCTACCTTGTGCATTTGCAGGACCTTCTTCCTCCAATGGACTGACCTTGAACTCACTGGCCCTCACCGGGGAGTACGATCTGGAAGACACCTAGTGTGGGGGTGTGAGGACCCAGGCCCAGTGTAAGGACGGGTGTTTCTGGGGCCAGAGCCCCAGGCGGCTGGAGAGGGAGGCCCCCACCGAGCCCAAGTCCAGCGCCTTCCCGGAGCCGCCTTCCTTCTGGAGGATGGCGTGGCTGTGTAGGCTTCTAAAGGGCAGTCACCCACTACCCAAGAGGAGGAGTGCCCCTCATTTTACCCCCATCTGGTTCTGTCCATTGGCAGAGTCGCGGGGGCCCAGAGGGAGTGCCCTGGGTGCTCATCTCACAGGCCCAAGGCTGCCAGCGTCCCGGGGAGGAGAGCTGGGCGGGCCCCGGGCCGCCGTCATCTCGGGCCACCCTGCGGTGTGTCTCTAGGGACCCCGGCCTCCTCCTCCTGGGTGTCACTGGCTTGTTCCTCCCTGTGTACTGGGGGCTCCTCATTGGGGGCGAGGTCCTCCGGTGGGGAGGGAGGTGTGGGGAGCCCTGAGCAGAGTCCTCATAATCTGAGTGCAGGAATTCCTCCCCAGGAGCCTGCAGGTAGAAGGCAGAGGGGAGTCTTCCGACGTCTGCAATAAGGGAGGTCAGCTCCAGGAGAGCGTGTGGGTCTCCGTCTTGGAAAAGCTGGATCCTGCCCAGTGGCCTCTGGGAAGTGGCTGTGATTTTAAGGCTGTTTTACGCACCCACAGGCTCCCATTCTGCCTCCACCCCGGAGGCCCTTGGCTCCTGAACTTGGCTGTGGAAGGAGGCAGGGCCTCTGTGAGCCAGTCTGCACTCAGCCAGGCCCCCAGGGTCAATGTGCAGGCGGGGAGGCACTGGGGCCCCTGGGATGTACCTCCCCGCTGCAGTCACCCTGAGCCACCTGGGCCCTGTGTTGGGACTCCATTAACAGCGGTGATCTGGGGACACGGGCTCGGGGTGGAGTACTGCCCCTAGTTGGGCTGTGTCCCCTCATCCTTGGTGGTGCACCCATGAGGTGGAACCTCCTTAGCTGTAAAATGGAGCGAGAATCACAGCTCATGGAGGGTGGCAGGTGGGGCTGCCCCCGGGAGGGCCCTGAGCTTGACGTGCTCGGCAGGGAGGATGAGTGACCGTCCCCGAAGGTGACTGTCGACTGGGAGGACCGTCGACTGGGAGGACCGTCGACTGGGATCGCTGTCGACTGGGAGGACTGGCTGAAGAGCCTTGTTTTCCTTTTTTCACTACTATAAAAACAAGCTGGATTCACCCAAGAACACAGTTGCTTCACGAAGCTTTGCCTTTGTGCTTCGACTGTGGCCTTTAAAGTTTTGTTTTTAGTGGCTGTGAGTGATGATAGGGGAGTATGGGAACCGGAAAAGGTGCTTTCTCTTCTGAGGGACATGTGTGCGTGTGCACGTGGTGTGTGTAGGCACACGTGTGTATATGCATGTGTGATGCGTGTGCACACACATGCACACCAGTACGTGTGCCTTCAGTGAACACCCAGCAGCAGTGGGAGCTGAGGTCAGACACAGGCGGGACCCACGAGCCCTGCTGTCTGATCCGGAGACCACACGGTCTGGAAGTCACGGGGTGCCCGCAATGGCCGTTCCTGCTGGGTGGTGCCTGGAGGGTGGTCCCTGCGCCCTCCTTCCCTAACCATGAGGCTGGAGTGGAGGCTGAGGTCGCGGCTGCATCGGTGGGACCACAGTGAGGGGGGCCGGGGCGGGCCCTCGTCTCCAAAGTCATCACGTCCGCATCCTCCCCTCCCCACGGCTTAGTGCCTGCAGCCTGCTGTCCCTCTTTGTAAGAACCGCCACGGCCCCTTCTGGGAGTGGCTGCCTGGAGTGGGGCCAGGTCCAGTGTGGCCTGAGCCGGGGTGTCCCTGGGTGCAGGTGGAACAGTGCTCTGTGCCCACGTCACCCCCCAGCGGCTGCGGGAACCTGTCCGTGTGGCTCTGGGGCTGTGGGGGCTCCGTGTCCCTGAACTTACAGCCTGCGGACGGTTTGCTCGGGCTCGCCCTGCCGTCTCACCGTCCTCCTGAAGCTCAACGTCACCCTTTCCGTGCGTGTCAGGAATTTATGTGCAGAGCAGTTCTAGCTCGTCCCCCACACAGCCTAATTTTGATAACTCGTCTCCATGGGAATGTCTTTAAAACCCCCCAGTGACGGGGAGTCTCCACCCCCTTCCTCCTGAAGCCGGGCCATGACACCAGACTCACACGAGGTGTGCACACCGGCTCTCTGCGGGCCCCTCCACCACAGGAATGGGTTTTATGCTCAGGACGCCACCGTGGCCCGCGGTGTCTGGGTGTCAGCTCTCCCGAGGGCCCCCCGACCCCGAGCGCAGACCTGCTCCAGCGTCCTCCTGACTGGCTCTTCTCGGGCAGCGGGAGCAGCAGCAATCATCCCGGGCTCAGCCTGGCTCTTGGTGCCCCTCCAACCGGCCAGGGTGTGTCCGGAGGCATCTTGTGCGGTTTCACGTGAGGCTAGGCGCCGTCTGTGGTGGGGGTGAAAGCAGCCAAGTTACGAGGCGTCAGGAGGCAGTGACTCTGACCTCAGGGCGCCCACGCTCGGCAAAGTGGGGACACTGTTGGCCACTCAAGGACCCTTAGGTTCTGGCTGGTGGTTGTTCTTAGCCCTGAGAAACTAGACCCGAGAAGTCGCACGCAGCATACATGGGCCTGTGAAGGGCAGCTTGAAGTTTCAAGTTGCAGAAGCTTGGCTGTTTGACTTCAGACCAGGAATCTTCACCCATGACCGTGACTTGTGCCGGATCCTGGGGTCATGTACACAAACAGAGGTGGATTATCTGTATTTGATTTATATTTTCTGTTTACATTTGGCGTCCAGTTATGTACTGAGACCTTGATCTTGGTCTTCCCGCCTTATGTGTTTTAGGTGTGAAGTCCGGGACTTTGTGGTGTTTAATGCTGGGCACCTAATGCCCTGGGAACCACACAGAGGCAAAGCTAAGCCATATGAGAGCACGGGTGTGAAACTTGAAAATAGTGAAACAGTATAGAATCTAAAGAATCTTTCATTCAATTAAAAGGAGAGGCTAGACCAAATTGAGCAGAAATTTTCAGGACTGTGGCAAGCGTCATGACCACCCTGCGATCTTGGGGACTGGGGTCTGGCAAGAGCAGTTGCCCCCCCAGCCTCCTGTGTGGGCATCTTTCAGGCCCCGGCCTCGGCCTCTAAGGGCTCAGCTGCCCACTATAACTGTTGCTATGGAAACCAGCTGTGCCCAGGTGGAGCGTACCGTAGCTCCCATCACCTTCACCTGGTCTCTGCCACCTCCCCTGGGGTGCTCAGAGCCCGCTCTACACTCCTGAACCTGTAACCCAGCCTGGCCCCCGGGGGCAAGAGCTGGAGGCGGAAAATGTGCCTTGCCCATCGGTGGTCCTTGTGTGGCCTTCCTCAGTGTGGGGGGCTGTGCGGCAGGGCTGAGCTCTGTACTGAGGCAGCCTCCTTCCGCCAGGCACCAGCCCCCCTCCCCGCCCCCCGCCCGGAGTCCCGTCCTCCCTTAACCTCCCTGGCACACAGTCCTTGGCTCAGGCGGCGCCGGGGAAGGCAGGCCAGCCCGGGGCTGATCCCATTTAAATAACACCGTCAAGTGAAATGCTTACTTTGTGACTATACAAATTGTTCTCAAAGGAGGTCTAAGGTGAGACTGAGTTCTGAAGGGTAAAAAGAAACTCTGTGAGCTGGATGCCCAGGCGTCAGCCAGGTTCTGGAGAAACTGAAGCCAGAAATGGGTCTTGGAGATTTGATTTATGGGATTTGATTTGGGACGTTATGCCAGGGCGGGTTGAATGACTTTGGAAGTATGTTTAGAGGTATCTCCCTCCTAACCCCTGTGACTGCAGGTTGAGAGTGTTTTCTGTGAACATCACCACATTGTAAACACAAATACAGTTCCCTGAGAAACCAATGACGATACCACAGGCTTCGGTTCAGTCTGCTGAAATCTGGAAAATACAGCAGCGCAGTGTGGAGCTGGGCCGGGATGCAGGGTTTGGGGTTCAGTGCAAATGTCCTGCCCTAAGAACTTGAGAAAGGCAGGCAGGCAACAACGTGGGGTATAAAAATGTTGAAAAGTAACTTTTATTCTGGTTTGGTTACAGAGGAGGCAGTAGTCAGAGGGGTACAGTTCAGCGCACAGAATGGGGGGGGCGGTGGATCTTCAGGCCAGCCCGGGGCGGCGGGGGCGTCTCTGCCGTCTCGCCGCGGATGGCGCGAAGGTCTGGAAGGACGTGGTGGGAAGCGCGACGGCCGGGGCGCCAACAGCAGCGGCTTTTCGGACACGAGGAGGCGCAGTCGGCCCTCCTGGGGGACGAGGAGCCTTCACGTCACCGGCACTTTTGAGAGGACAGTGCGGCATCCTGGGGGCTCAGAGAGCGGGGCCTGGCCCACCCCCCGGGCCCCGCGGGCTGAGCTGCCTCATCCGTCCACACCCCCCTTAAGTGAGTTCAGAAAGTGGGTTAACAGCGGTGGCTGAGAGCGCGGTGAGTACACGGGTGCGTAGCAGGACGTCAGCGACGCCGAGCGCGAGCAGTCCCGGACGGCCTGAGCGGGAGGTGAACGGCCTCCCGTGCTGGGGGACACGGTGTCCTGCAGACCTGGGGGGAGCAGGCAGCGCCTGCGGGGGGCAAGGGCCTATCTTGTCCAAGTGCTGGTGCTGAATTCCTTTGGTAACCTTTTTCTCTTTTTGGTTTGTTTTTTAAAGGAAAAAAAAAATGCAGTCAATTTAGGGGTCAGCGTCTTGAGGTAATAAGTTAAGAATAAGCACCAAAGTGGCCCCGGACTGCACGTGGCCTGGGGAAGGGGCGTGTCCGGCGGGCGTGTCTGGCCGGCGCCTGCGCTCACAGGTTCTTCATGCACACCTGGCAGCGGCTGATGTGCGTGCGGATGAGGCCGGCCTTGAGTGTGTCGGCAGAGGGCGTGCCCTGGAAGCTCTGCTCCGGGATGGTGGTCAGCCAGAAGCTGTACTTGTTCGCGTAGTAGTGGCACGTGCCGCGGGCCCCGTTGCACTCAATGAACGGCGTGGCGCGGAAGTCCTCCAGGCAGCTGCCCGGGGACACCAGCGACTGGCCACCTCCTTCGTCACCGGCGGCCGTGTGCTGCGCGGGGGGAGCGGGCGGAAGAGATGCCAACACGTTAGCTTGTTTTTTTTTTTTTCTTCCAAGGAAAAATAAAACAAGGTCCTACTGTACAGCACAGGGAACTTTGTACAATATTCTGTGATAAACCATCGTGGAAAATAATGTGTATGTATGTATGTATGTGTGATTGATGCTTTCCAACTGTGGCGCTGGAGAAGCCTCTTGAGAGCCTCTTGGACTGCAAGGAGATCAAACCAGTCCATCCTAAAGGAGATCAACCCTGAATATTCATTGGAAGGACTGATGCTGAAGCTGGAGCTCCAATCCTTTGGCCACCTGATGCGAAGAGCCTACACATTGGAAAAGACCCTGATGCTGGGAAAGATTGAGGGCAAGAGGAGAAGGGGACAACAGAGGATGAGATGGTTGGATGGCATCACCAACTCAATGAACATGAGTTTGAGTAAGCTCCGGGGGATGATGAAGGACAGGAGAAGCCTGATCCTATGCGAACTGGTGGACAGGCTCTTCTTTCCATGGGATTCTCCAGGCAACAGCACTGGAATGAGTTACCACTTCCTTCTCCATGGGATTTTCCCAACCCAGGGATTGACCTGGCGTCTCTTATGTCTCCTGCGTTGCTGGTGGATCTTGACCACCAGCGCCCGTGTGCTTCTCCCTTCTCCTCTGACGTGGCTCAAGATGTAATGCTCGTAAGAGCAGGGCTGTCTGACCTTCAGGATACAGTGCAAGCATTTCCATGACAAAGATGCTCCTTTTTCATTTCACGGTGGGAGTTAAAACATAGAGGGTCCAGCCCTTCCTCCTCTGTGACCCAGGGGCAAACGGGGCTGCTCCGTCTGTCCCCAGGTCCCCCGACAGGAGGAGCCCCTTAAGGTAGAACGTTGCCTGTCCCTGCACAGAACCTAGTGATCCTGTTGCTTCAAATTACTGCAGCAGTAATCCCTTAAAAATGTTAAAAAAAATCAACTCTTGTTTACCTTTTCCTTCCTTTCCTAGATTCCAGGGTTTTTTCCCTATTGTTTTGACAAGATGAGCAAACACTGCATTATATATATATATATAATGTGATTGACATAGTTTATGAAACATTTAACATGTTGGGTATCCTGTCAATACAATGGGAGTTACAACAGTCATAATAAATACAAACGCAACACAAGACCCAGCCTCCCCTCTGGACTTTACTTTCTCTCTGTGATAGTGGTAAGTAAACAGGCAAATTGTAAGGAATGCTGTCAAGATAGCCAAATCGTCCTCATTAGGGTTGTAAAAAGGCCTGGTGGCAAACTTCTGTGTCCCACCCAGATTCGGGCAGCCCCAGGCCAAACACGGCTGGATTAGCAAAGCGCAGGCTGCATTCCCGCTCTCACAAAGGACCAGGTGCCTTTGCGCACTGCCCAACCTGAACAACCGCCCTGATCAGTCTTAAAAACGGCCACAGGTGGCAGGGGAGAGGACCTCGATTTCCACCCGGGTCCGTGCTCCGAGTCACAGCAGGTGCACAGCACGTACCATGAGGAAGGAGTATCCGATCCACAAGCTGCGCCACCCGGCCGGGCAGTGGGGGATGGAGACATCCTGGCTGTGGACTGCGATGGCGACGGCCGGGGCCTCGCACACAGAGCAGCGGCTGATGTAGGGCCGGATGTCCTCCTCGGCCACGGGCATCATGGGCAGCGGGGCGGTGGTGGACAGCCAGTAGGACTTGTCGTTACGGCTGGCATAGTAGCAGACGTCCCCGGGGTTGCAGTACAGGAAGGGCATGGTGCTGAACCGTGCCAGGCAGGAGCCCGCCAGCCCTGTGGAGGGAGGTGGCTGAGTGTGCGCGGAGGAGGGGCCCCGGGTGCCTGGCCCGCTCAGGGCCCTGCCATGCCCCGGCCACCGGCCACCGGAGGGAGGCGGCTGAGTGTGTGAGGAGGCGGGGTCCCGGGTGCCCCGCCCACTCAGGGCCCGGCCACGCCCCGGCCACCCGAGGGAGGTGGCTGAGTGTGAGGGGGCGGGGTCCCGGGTGCCCCGCCCACTCAGGGCCCGGCCACGCCCCGGCCACCCGAAGAGCTCAGCGTGCACGAGGCGGGGCAGGGGGCAAGCTCTGGCTCTCCGATCCCTTGGGGGCCTCCACTGGCGCTTCCCCCCTGCCCTTACAGAGGGCCCCGGACACAGGGCAGTGCCCCGTCCCGACCCCGGGTTTGGAGCATCCGGGTGCCTTCCGGGGACTCAGGAAGTAACTGGCCGCTGGGTCCTGCCACCCGCGGTGGGGCCGGCCGGCTGGCGGGCGGTACCTACCCAGGTCCTGGTTGTGGGCCTTCTCCTGGCCCTCGAAGTAGAGCAGACTGTACCCGCTCCAGAGCTTGTTCATGCCCACGGGGCACATGGGCTCCTTGTCGGTCTGGCTGTGCTTCACCAGGAGGTACCCGATGCTGATGCTTCGGCCGGGCATGCCGGGCAGGCCGGGGCTTCCGGGGCGGCCCGGCTCCCCTGGGCGAGACAGAGAGGCCGCCTTGCAGCTGCTGCACGGACCGCAGCCCACGTGCTGGCGGCGCACACGGCGACATTCACGTCCCCAAGGCTGGGGTCAGTGGCTCTGCCCTTGGGGGCCGAGAGCCTCCTGGCGAGGACTTACCCTCACTTAGTCCCCCCCGCCCCGTTCAGGAACGTGGAATGGCTATCATGAAGGGGCTGGATGGGGGGCCGTGGACTCAGAGGCCCCTGAGCTGACCCCCGGGCACCTCCTTCCGAGGGAACTGCAGCGTCTGCCACTGTGCAGGGGCCCAGGGGCACTGCGGTCCAGCCCTGCCCGCCTCCTCTATGCCAGGCTGCAGGCTCCCTGCTGGACCTTCGGGGAGCGGCCGTTCCTGGGTTAGAAACCCGACTCCCCATGTGTCCACCCAGGGCCCCAATTCTGCCCCTGATACCGCAGAACGGCCGATCCGCCTCCAGCTGGTGACCCTGTCTCTTTCACGGGGCAGCCCCTCGCCCCTCACCCCCTCCCCAGCCCCCACTATGCGTGTCTCAGGTGGTGTCTCCCCCGCGCGTCACAGGCTCTCCTGCTCGAGCGGCGTGATGTGGACACTTGCTGGGGTCTGGGTGTGACCATGCAGCCTATCTCTACCGTGCACAGCACTCACGTCACTGGCTCAAACCAAGTGCAGGTGAATTACAACAACTCCCAGGACTTTTTTTTTTTTTTTTGCATGAATGGCTATTACTTCTGGCCTATCCCATCCTGCATGCATGCAGATAATTTTTAGAAGTCGACGATAAAAGGCTTCACAGTGGTGCCTATAATGGGATCGGTCACTTGTAGTTCATTGTCCTCAGCTTTTGCGAGCTCAGGAATCCTGTCTCTCAGAGCACGTCGCCCGCTTCCTTCTCTGAGCCACCTCCTGATGTCTCATGGGGAGGAAGGAGGCCAGCCTGTGCCAGGGACCCTGTGCCACATGCTCTGCCAGGGGCAGGGGTCACGGGGTGGGTCCTGATAACCCGGGAGCCGGACTCGGGGGCAGCCCCTCAGCGCTGCTCATCTCGGGGCTCGTCCGACCCCTCCCTGAGCTCCGCGGTCCACCTGTCAGCCCCACGGCGGAGCTGAGGCACCTCCCTGCCCCCTGCCCATCACTCACCTTCGAAGCCCACCGGTCCCTGCAGCCCCACGGGCCCCTGGTCTCCACGGAATCCCGGAATGGCCGACACGCCGCCTCGTCCCTGGGGCCCAGCCTTGCCCTGCACCCCACGGAAACCTGCAGGGCCGCGGGTACACAGGTGAGTGCCCCCGGCAGGGACGGGCAGAAACAGAGCAGGCAGGGCCCCCCCAGCCCCCGCCCAGCGCCCCCTGGCTGGGCTCCCACCTGGTTCTCCGGGGGGGCCCTGTGGCCCCATCTCCCCCTGAGCCCCTGGGGGGCCTCTCCTGCCCTGTGGACCCACTGGGCCCCGCTCGATCGCAATCCTCTGGGGGATTCCTGTGATGCCTGGAGTCCCCACAGCACCGGGAGCACCTGGAAGGGGGAAGAAAGGCCAGGTGAGGCCTGAGAACCGCTGCTCGGGTCTTGACTCGGGCGTGGACCCCCTCTCCAGCCTCCCGGAGCCGCCTCGCTCTGCAGAGACAGCCCCTCCAGCATCCCTGCTCACCCCACGCCCCGGCACGCCCCGTGACCTCGAGGTGTCCCCGCGAGACCCACTCACCCGGGAGTCCTCGGTCTCCTTTGGGTCCCTTGGGGCCTCGGTCGCCCGGGCTCCCGGTGGGGCCTATGTTGCCCATGAATCCTGGCTCCCCTTTGGGCCCTTCAGGACAAGCAGGGCGTTGAGGACATGCGGGCCTGGTGCAGGGGGGTCTCCAGCCATCTCTGACCAGTGTCCCCGAGAGAAGCCCTCCCTCCTCCTGGGACACCACCCATGTTACAACCTTTTTCTCCTGGGAGCCCGAACACGCCAGGCCGGCCCTGGGGCCCGGGGTCGCCAATCCATCCTTTGGTCCCGGGGCTTCCGGGGGTTCCTGGACTCCCCTCATCGCCTTTGCTTCCGGGGAGAGCTGCAGGCCCGGGCGGCCCCGGGGGCCCTCGATAACCTGCCAGCGTCAGTCCGGAGAGAGGCGAGTGAGCACGCAAAGTCACCCCTGGGGGGTGGGCTTTGGCAAGTGTGTAACCCTGGGAGGCTAGCTTTGCTTTTTATTGTGCTGAAATATGCTAACATAAGTCTACCATTTTAACCACCTTGGAGTGCGCCCGTTCAGAGGCCTGCAGTCCACTCACCTCATCCTGCAGACGTCACCACCATCCTTCCCTGGACGCGCTCACGCGCTCATCTTCCAGCTGAAGCTCTGTCCTCACTGAACACTCCCCTCTCCGCTCCACTCCCCAGCCCTGGCCCCTGGCATCCACGTTCTGACGCTATAACTTGATTCCTCTGTGCTCAGTCATGTCTGACTTTGCAACCCCATGGTCTCTAGCCCACCAGGCTCCTCCATCCATGGGATTCTCCAGGCAGGAATACTGGAGTGGGTTGCCATTTCCTGCTCCAGGAATCTTCCCGACCCAGGGATCCAACCTGCGTCTCCACATTGACAGGCGGGTTCCCTACCACTGCTTCACCTGGGAAAGCCCATCGATTCCTCTAGGGAACCCTCCCGGGCCCTCCTTCCCTCCTGGCCTGTCTCCCTCAGAATCACGTCCTCAAGGGGGAATCAGGGGCGTCCCCTGCCTGCAGTGACCAGGCTTCTGTGTCCAGAGGTTCCAGCCCACAGGGTGTGAGCCCCGCTCACCTTCCAGGCCGAATATCCCGGGCGCGCCAATGTCCCCTGGTGACCCAGAGATGTTGGAGAGAGGAGTGATGCCTGGAAAGCCCTGAAGTCCAGGACTCCCGATTGGGCCTCGCTCCCCTGGGAGGGAAATGGAAGTTAATCAGCACTAGCTCTCCATCCTGGGTTACCCCTTCTCCATACCCTAGCCCGCCCAGGAGCAGAGCCGCTGCGGAGAGGTGCCCACAGCGGGCTCTTGCCCACACACCCGCCAGCCCTCTCCCACTGCCCATGGGGCCTGTGGCCCTGCCTCTGCTGCAAGGCTGCCCTCTCCGGCACGCCTTTTGCTCAGCGGCCAGCTGCCGGGGCCACCTAACGGGCATTGGCTGAGAGCAGCCCTGGGGGCCCAGGGAGCACCCGTGCTGGGAGGACCCACAGGGGGTGGCGCGGCCGCTCCTGTCCTCCCCGGGCCGCCCCCCAGGATCCCGGGCTCCAGCTGGACGTCAAGTGTCCTGGGTGGGTCCATCCTCCTGGCCCACAGCGGCTGAATTGGCATCTCACCTCCTCACTTGGGTTCACTAGTGGCCCCAGGCAGCCCCATGGGGCTCCTGGATAAGCAGGAGTGGGGCTCTGAGTCCCACTCAGGATGTCAACAGGCTCCCATAATGTCTATCTAGAGCCTTTTCTGCCTATCTGTGCTTTTTGAGGGTGACCTGGCTGTTTTGATCGGCCCCCAGACTTCACACTGAAGTGTTGTCCAGAGTTTCAGGAAGACTGAGACGTGCCTCCCAGAGGAAACCGTGTGTGACGGGACTGTCCCGGGGCTGAGCTTCGGGGCAGGTGTCCATGCTGCTGAACTGGGCCTGGACCCCAGCCCCGAGCGGGGCCGCCTGAGCCCCAGTAGCCCCCTGGACTCATGGTGCGGCCCCTCTGGCTGGCCCCCTCCTCCCCCTGCCTTCAGATCAAGGCCAGGACTCGGGTACCAGGGGATTCTGGGGTTCAGATCAAGGCTGGGGCTTGGGTACCAACGGATACTGGGGTTTCTGCTTAGTGTAAGTGGAGGGGAGGTCACAGGCCCTGGGGGGGGAATCAGATGATGGGGTCTGTGCTCCCCCATCCATCGGAGGTGGGGTTGCTGGCCTCCTCAGGGCCTGCCTTCCCCTTTGAGGGGCCGATGGTTCTGGTTTCAGGGGTAATTCTGACCTGAGCACCAGCTCTCAGACCCAGGTCTTGGAGGCCCAGGTGTGATGACCTGTCGGGTCCAGCGCCCCCGCCGGCTCCACAGGCAGCGCCTGGCTCAAGGCCGCCTCGGATGAGACGCTGGGCTGAGCCGGGCCGGGGGGTGGGGGGAGGGCCCAGGTGTCAGAAAACAAAGCCCACTGGGTGATGCCGCACGCCCGGGAGCCCTCCACTCCGAGATGCCGGGTGTAGAGTCCACACGCCCCCGTCGGTTTAGGTCCTGCCTGGCGGCTGGCGGCCGGGCTGGGCAGGGGTCTCATTCTCAGCACCTGAGACCACCTCTCCCTGGCCTGTTCCTGCCGCGCCCCAGGCTGGCACACGGGCAGAGCTCAGGGGCTGCGACGCCCTCGCTCACTCAGTCATTTCCCCAGCACTCCTGTGCACATGTGGTGGGCGAGGCCCCACACCTGGTGCCCTGGGGGCACCACGGGGATGCAGCCTGATCTCTTCCTTCCTCCAAGGGCGGGGCGGTCAATAGTTAACCCCGATGGAATAAGATTGGGATGGGGTATATGAACCGTGGAACACCAGTGGGAGGTTTGCAACAGGGAACTCTCCCCAGAGAAGTCAGCACCTGGCCTGCTCTGACCGCTCATCTCTCAGACTCACGGGCACCATGGTTGGTTCTGGGGGTGCAGGCGGTGATGCTGGGGTGCGGGCCTCACCTGGGGCTCCACGCTCGCCCTTCTGTCCCGGGGCTCCCGTGGGACCTGGAAGGGTGTTGGGCTCTCCGGGGTCACCCTTATCCCCGGCAGGGCCTGGGAATCCGGGGTCCCCGTGGACGTCTGCACCTGCAGCCGGGTGAACACAGTAACTCAGTGTCTTGGACCAGGCAGTCTGTTCTCATGAGAGGAAGGGGAGACTTGGAAACAAGAGCAGCCCACGACAGCGTGGAGACCTCAGCCTCCTAGCAGCCTCGATGCCCCCAAGCCCAAGACTCAGAAGGGACCCTGGGTATCAAAGCCGAGCCCTTCACTTCATAGTGGGGAACTCCAAGGCCCCTCAAAAAAGGCTCGTATCCTGAGATGCAGATGGTCCTGAGCTAGGACCTGCCCAGGGTCCCCAGGCTCCTGGATGGGGCTCCGGATGCTTCATCCGAGGCGTAAAAGGGAAGCGCTGTTTAAAACCTGCTCTGCTCACACATCAGGAACTCAAAGCGGTGGGTGGCAGGAAAGAGCAACATAACTTGGGTGTTTAAACTGGAATTGAAACCTTAATTGAAGGATAAGTGTGTGACTTTATATACAATGACACACACCCAAATTTACCACAGAAAGATGAACTCTTGCTGATATAAAACAGCTACAAAGACTAATCTAAAAGCAGAGGAGGAACCACAGGAGATTTGTTTTTGTTTACATGTATTTTTTTAAAACTTTTCTCCTCTCAACATAAGTAACTTTTATGATCTGAAAAGAAAACCATAAAAGTTTAAAAAAAGATACATTAATCGTACACTTTACAAATATTACTCGTCCAGTGAATACATTTTAAAAATGAAGTGATGACCGAGCATTAAGATTTAAGATGAAAGGAACTAAGTTTAAAATAAAGAAATATCTGGGAAGTGGCAGAGAGTTTTGCACATCCAAGCGTAAAAAGGAAGCTTAAAGCAGAAAGGGGATTCCATTCCCAGTGAGGAACGGAGCCGTGCGTGATGGTGCGTGGAGGTCACAGAAGCGGGGAGCCGTGCAAACCTCACAGTCACTGGCTTTCGGAGACGATGGACTCTGTGTCTCCTTCAGGCAGCCCCCGCCCGCCCCCTGTACACCAACCACCGCTGTGAGTGCAATTGTCTTGTCCGAACCCAAACCCACGTGTTGATTCCTAAGGCCACGTGGTGGGATCTGGTGGAGGGCCTTGGAGAGGTGATCGGGGTTAGAGGAGGCCTCTAGGGTGGGCTCCCACCAAGAAGAGACACCCAAGAGCTCATCTCCGCTATGTCAGGACACAGAAGAGCCGAGAACACGGTCCTCGCCCGGATCACCCACGCCGGCACCCCCACCCCGGACCTCCAGGCTCAGAGCTGTGAGGAGCCCCCACTACTGTGTAAGCCCCCAGGTCTGTGCAGCAGCCGGTGGGACCGGGTCCCTGCGGCCTCAGGGACAGGTTGTCCAGCTCTCTGAGCCCCCGACTACCCCAAGTCCCCGACGGCCCCCCAGGGTCCCCCACTGCTGGGCGTGGCCTCGGGGCTCCCTACCTGGGGATCCCGGGAAGCCTTTGCTGCCTGGCAGACCGTGCAATCCGCTGATGCCTCGGAGTCCGGGCAGACCTGTGGGGGAGCCTCAGGGTTAGTTCTCGGGAGAGCAGAGAGAGACCCCCAGTGCAGCCAGACGCTTCGATTTGCTGCGGGACGGTCGTCCACCCAGCGTCTTCAGTGTCAGTTGCTTGGCCGTGTCTGACTCTGCGACCCCGTGGACTTGTAACCCACCAGCCTCCTCCATCCATGGAATTCTCTAGGCGAGAATACTGGAGTGGGCTGCCAAGCCCTTCTCCAGGGGATCTTCCCCAAGGGATGGAACCTGGGTCTCCCGCATTGCAGATGGATTCTTTATCATCTGAGCCCCCAGGGGAGCCCCCGGTGTGTTCAAAGGCGGGACCACCAGGAAGCAGCTCAGCAAATACTGGGACGTGTCAGTCAGTCCCTCCCACGTCGCCGGAGAGAAACATTAACTTAAAAACTGTCTTCCTGGAATCTTTTCACAGATTCCTCACAGCCAGAGGGGGGCTGGGCAGTGCTGCGGGTGTTTCTTCCCGACACGCGCGTCACTGTGTGTAAAAGCTGTGCTAGGAAGCTGCGGCCTGGCACCGCGTCTTTCCCCCCAGATTTCTGGAGATCAGCCTCTCTGAAGCAGGACATGGGACCCAGGCCACAGCTCCTCTTGTGATGGGGGCAGTGAAGGCGGGGTCAGGGTGCACCCCCTGAACTGGACACGCGAGCGGCCAAGGGCATGTCCCCTGAGCAGGGCCGTCCAGGCCAGGCCGTGGAGCCCCCAGGCCCTTTAAGGGCGGCACGGGTCCCGGCTCTGTGGGGACCCTCGCCGCTATCCCCACGCCGGCACTGCCCGGGTGCTGACCGAGGATCACCCTGAGGTCTCCCGGCAGGTTGTGCTCAGCCTTCTGGGGAGGAAACACCTCTCCGCAGGCATGGTGTCTGGGACGGGGGGGCTCTTCTTACCTGGTAAGCCTGGGTTCCCCGGCCAGCCAGAGTCTCCTTTGATGCCAGGCGCTCCGGCCCGTCCCGGGTCTCCCTGAGGCCCCTGGAGCCCTGTGAGTCCTGGAAAGCCTGGGGGACAGATAGATCCTTCAGGGGGCACGCAGGCGCTCCGAGGCCTCCTGGCCTCCAGCTAAGGGGCTGGGTGGGTAAAGACCAGCGTCCCCTTCACGTGGCCTTGGTGGTGTGAGCACAGCCTAGGCATCAGAAGAGCTCGTGTGTGCATATTGTCATTCTCGGGTCCACACGGGAGCCTGGGCACAGCCCAGAGACCCTCCGAGGGTCAGCCTCCCTGCGGTCACAAACGCCAGAAAACAGCGAGCACAACAGTAGCAAGAAAAATCACTAAAGGGATTCCCTCCTGTAACTCGGCCTCTGACGAATTCCGCGACTCAGACCCCAAAAGGGGGCTGTCACGGCAGGTACAGAGAGACAGACGGACACACAGACTCGGCCGTCAGTCCCTTGCGTCCTGCACAGCCGGGCTGTGTGCACGTGGGGACGGACATGCGGGGGGAGCTCCTGGCTGTGACTGCAGGGGACGAGCTGACAGGCAGAACTGGCCGGCCTTGTTCTGGGCCCGTGGAGACCGCGGGCTCAGCCGCACCAGGAGGGCGGTGTGACCGCTGGACCTTACCTTTTTGCCCTTTGAATCCAGGGGGGCCCTGGACTCCAGCCAGGCCGGTGATCCCCGGAAAGCCGATATCACCCTCAGTGCCTCTCTCGCCGAAGAATCCCTTTTGACCTGGAACCACAGATGTGCTGCTTGGAACAATCAAACCACAGCTGCCGTGCAGTTGGGGCTTAAGGTGGAGTTCAGGGGTGCCTGGTAAAGGCTCGTGGGGTCGGGGGTGCGGGTAAAGGCCCCTGGGGTCAGGGGTAAGGGTAAAGGCTCGTGGAATCAGGGATGCGAGTAAAGACTCGTGGGGTTCAGGGGTGCGGGTAAAGGCCCGTGGGGTTCAGGGGTGCAGGTAAAGGCTTGTGGGGTTCAGGGGTAAGGGTAAAGGCTCGTGGAATCAGGGATGCGAGTAAAGGTTCGTGGGGTTCAGGGGTGCGGGTAAAGCCCCGTGGGGTTCAGGGGTGCGAGTAAAGGCTCATGGGGTTCAGGGGTGCGGGTAAAGGCCTGTGGGGTTCAGGGGTGCGAGTAAAGGCTCGTGGGGTTCAGGGGTGCAGGTAAAGGCTCATGGAATCAGGGGTGCGAGTAAAGGCTTGTGGCGTCGGGGGTGTGGGTAAAGGCCCATGGGGTTCAGGGGTGAGGATAAAGGCCCGTGGGGTCGAGGGTGCCTGGAAAAGGATGCTGTCTCCCCGCGGGTGCTCCCCTTGTGAGTGGGGATGCAGATCTTGACCTGTGCTTCCCTCAGCCTGATTTCCCCCAACCCCCGCGCAGTGCCTGTGGTCTGGACGGCTTCGTGCGGCCCCTCCCACTCCGAGTGCTGGAGTGAGTGAGCCAGGACACCGTGGACAGGACAGGGTGTCGCCTCGAGCCCAGGCCATACGCGCCTCTGCTCTCTGTCCCCACTCTGCAGGAAGCCAGCTGCCTCGTCGTGAGGACACTGAGCAGCCCCAGGAGAGGCCCTCCCACCAAGACCACCTCAGCCTTGGGTGGTCCAGCCCAGTCCAGCCTTCAGGTGAGGCGGCCCTGCCGACCTCACGGTAGAGTCTCGTGAGAACCACCCTGTTCCTGAATTCCTGGCCTCAGAAACGGTCAGTGTACAGCTGCCGTGGTGCTCTGAGGCACAGTGTTTGGTGCCTTGGTAGGTGGCAGCAGATGGCTCAGCTGAGCGGCAGATCCCTCTATCTGAGCAGTGGATCCCTCATCTGAGTGGCGGATCCCTTATCTGAGCAGTAGATCCCTCATCTGAGTGGCAGATCCCTCATCTGAGCGGTGGATCCCTCATCTGAGCAGCAGACCCCTCAAACCGAGCAGCAGATCCCTCATCTGAGCAGTGGATCCCTCATCTGAGCAGTAGATCCCTCATCTGAGTGGTGGATCCCTCATCTGAGCAGTGGATCCTTCATCTGAGTGGCAGACCCCTCATCTGAGCACTTGCTGATGCGTGTGGTGCTGGGGAATCTGGGGAGTTAGTCAAGCAGGAGATGTTTGAGCCTTTCAGGTCTGGATCACGCCTGGAATCTGCATTTTAAATGAACTCCTTGGGCAAAGCTGCTTATTGGCAGACTTAGATTCCGGGTCACACATTTTGGTGTTTCTGGGACGCTGATTAATTATTTTGGATGGGAGATCCAGCCAGCCTGAGGCATCATGTGTCTGGGACGAGAGCCTTCGGGAGACCAAAACATGGATCCACAGGAGTCCAGAAGAGCTCGTAGGCGGGGCTGCCTGGCCCTAAGTGTCACTTAGGATCTGACCTCAGCTAGAGCGACCACCCCTTCCCATCCTGAAGCTCATTCTCATTAAAGCACCAGCTTAGCACCCTCTTCATTGGTCCATCACGCGAACAGACTCCTTCACCCTGAGCATTCCTAGGAGCACGTGGCCAGGGGTGGGGGGTGTCTCCTGAGATAGAAACCCATGAAGGAGCATCTAGTCCAAGCCCCTTGGGATGTGACCACTGGCAGGAATTCTGACCTTGAACTTCAGTGATGCTTACAGAGGGGGCGTGACACCCCCTGACGTCCATAGGCTGGGGGGGTTGCCTTCCTTGCTGTCTTACTCAGGAGAGGGGTCTGACTCCACCTGCTTTTCCTCTAGACCCTTCACCGCTTGCAGGGGCTCCGGCCATTGCATCATCTGCTTTGTGCATCATCATCCCAGGAGCCCAGGCTTACATGGTAGTTTAGAGGCTGCAGCGACTCCCAGCACCAAGCGCTGCTTCTCACCATCTTCCCTTGCAGGGAGATACAGGCTTCCTGATGTCCTCACACTCAATGTAATAAAAAAATCCCACTCTTCCTTGCATGTTGGGCTTGGAGACCTCAGACCAGCCCTACAACGTGCTCCGTGGGCTCACTAGGTAATGGCACGGTGCGCGAGCCAGCTCACAAGTGACTGCAGAGGAGGGGCAGGGTTGCAGAGGACGGGGGACGCGGATGGCTTGGGTACCTGGTATTCCGGTGGTGCCCCGCTCCCCCTTCAGGCCCGGGCTCCCGGGGAGATCTATCGTGTCTCCGATGTCACCTGTCATGTGTGGAAAAGGTGGCTGAGGTCAGGTCTCCTGAGGTTGCTTTTGTAGCTTCTATGGTGCTACAACCTGAATGCGAGTGATTTGCTTCTACATGACTAAGAGCACCCGTGGGCCCGCCATCCCCATGCTGCCCAGGGTGCTCTAGATCGGGGGTGGCCTGTTTTTCTCCCAGCAACACTCACCGAAGTCACCAGTGGGGCCGACCTCGCCGAAGAGGCCTGCTCTCCCGGGAACGCCCTTGTCACCCTGGAGCAAAGTCAAACAGGAAACCATCTTACGGGCGGTTCATGAGGTGTGCAGTTCTGAAGGGTGAGCATACCCAGCTATTGCACTAAAACCAGTTCTCAAGGTTTTTATGCCATCATTTTGTAGAAAAGTCCTCAAGTTTTCCAGTGTAATATAGTAATAGCAGATGGTCCACACACTTGTTCTTACTAAACTGCAAAGTAGTGACCACAGCAGTTTTCTTTTTGGCCACACCCTGCGTGGCGTGTGGGGTCTTGGTTCCCCGGCCAGGGATCAAACCCGCAGCCCCTGCAGAGCAAGGCGGAGTCTCCACCGTGGACCGTCAGGGGAGTCCCGACAGCGGCAGTTTTATTGCAATTAATAACGTCAGTGACACGGTGACGGTGGGGGGATAATCAGGACTGCACCCTGCCCTCTGCCAGGCTGACCCGGGCAAATGCGCCGGATCCCAACTCAGGAGCCCACTGCAGCCTCAGAGCAGCTCTGCGAGGCGGGTCCCGTTATCTCCCCACATTTGAGAGGGGAGGCAAAGAGAGGCGCAGAGACTTTCCCAGAGGCATTCAGCTCCCAAGTGAGATGTTAGTTTGGCTTGCGGACCCTTACTGGACCTGTCAGCCCCACGCTGTGGACCGCGTGCTCGGGCCAGCAGGCCTTGGGAGAGGCGCTCCCAGGAGGCATCCACTTACCCTACTGCCCGTGAAGCCTTGGAACCCCATGATTCCGGGGGAGCCGGGCACGCCGGGGAACCCCGGGGAGCCGGGCACACCGGGGATTCCAGTGTCTCCTTTGACTCCTTTGATCTGGCCGGGTCTCCCGGGCAGCCCTGGGATTCCCGACAGCCCAGGGATACCTGGCATTCCAGGAAGGCCTGCAGGAAGACGGGTGTGACTTTCTGGGGACCCTGCTCTGCTTCCCAGCCTCCGGGAACCACCCCAGCCCCTCGGGCAGACCTCAGGTGTCGGGAGGGCTGCAGAGTGTGGATGTGGGCACAGGGGTGCCCCTGCCGTGCCCTCAGATGGATTGGGGCCAGGCGGGCAGGGGACCCCAGGCCTCCAGCTCCGAGTCGGGCCAGGCCTCACCTTTCAGGCCCAGGTACCCTTTCAGTCCCATGGGGCCTTCGTCTCCCTTCTCTCCTTTGATGTCTTTCATCCCTGGCTCGATGAGGGGGGGCGGTCCTGGGGGCCCGGGGTCTCCTCGGCTGCCTGGAAGGGAGTAGAATGCGGTCACCGCCTGGCCCTCTGAGGCAGGCGTTAGCACCCACGTCGGGAAGGCCGCTCGGCCGCGCCGGCCTTCCTGCCTTCCTTTCTGCGGAGCCCGGGGTGGCAAGGCTCCCCTGAGACCGCGAGCTAGGGACCCAGGTGACGGGAAACCCCATCCTCCCACCACCGCTGACTTCAGAACATCTCTATCCCCCCAGAGGACTCTGCGCCCACAAGCAGCCCCGCCTCTGTCCCCCTCTCAGCAACTGAAACCGACGCCCCCTTCCTGCCTCAGGACCGGCCCGTTCTGGGCGTTTCAGCAAACGGAAGCAGGTAACACGTGGCGCGGTGTTTTCAGGTTTCATCCGTGTTGTTGCAGTATGTGTCAGAGGCTAATTCTTTCGTAGGTGAACAGTATCCCCCAACGGCTAGGCCACGCTTTCCTTATCTGTGGTGGTTGTGGGAGTTGTTTCTGGCTGGGGCTGCTGTGTGAAGCACTCTGCCATGAAATTCGTGCACGAGTTTCTGGGTGGACCTGTTTCAGCTCTCATCCAGGAGGGCACACCCGGGAAGAGATTTGCCAGGTAACTCTGTTTGCCTTTCTAAGGCACCGCCAGCTTCTCCACCCGGGCCGCACCCGGTGAGATTCCCCCCAGTGGGGTCTGAGGCTCCAGGTCTTTGCATCCCCATCCACGCTTGTTATTAATAACTCAGTAATTTTAGAGACGGTGATGACACTTTCAGAACAAGGGTGTCTGAACAAACGTCATGGAAACACAGCTTGTTGGGAACACTCTTCCTCAATGCGCACCTCCCACGGGGCGGGCCCAGGGCTTGGTCCAGGCTCCCTCCTGGGGGTCACCGTCTCCCCACTGGGGCGGGCCCGGGGCTTGGTCCAGGCTCCCTCCTGGGGGTCACCGTCTCCCCACTGGGGCGGGCCCGGGGCTTGGTCCAGGCTCCCTCCTGGGGGTCACCGTCTCCCCACTGGGGTGGGCCCGGGGCTTGGTCCAGGCTCCCTCCTGGGGGTCACCGTCTCCCCACTGGGGTGGGCCCGGGGCTTGGTCCAGGCTCCCTCCTGGGGGTCACCGTCTCTCTGCATGGAGTGGATCTGTCCACCTGGACTGCCGTGTCCCTCTTTCACCAAAGGTGCTTCCTGCCCTTCAGAATATACCTGGGGTGCATTTCTCAGGATGTTTTGGTTCTTAAAGCCGGGTCAGTTTGGTTCTCAAGTGTCCTTCTGCTAGGGGCACTCCCTTATTACACGGCCAGTGCGCTGTGGCAGGGACCAAGTTCCTGGAGCTAGTTTCTTCTGTAATGGTGTCTAGTGTGTGGGTTCCTGGGACACTGTTCTGAGCAGTGTCGGCCCCGCTGAAAGGGAGTCTCAGTCTGGCTGAGAGGGGACATACCTTTCACACCCGGCTCACCAGCCAGGCCCTTCAGCCCTGGAATTCCAAAAAACCCTGCCTCTCCTTTGATTCCTGGGAGCCCAGGTCTGCCCTTGAGGCCGAGCATGCCTTCAAAGCCGTCCATCCCGGGGGAGCCCCTGGCCCCTACAGAGAGAACAAGAAACACGCTGGGTCAGGCACAGATGGTCAGTGCAGCAGCCCCTCTGACTTGCGTGAGGAGGCGCTGAGACTCTCGACCTCAGTATGGTTTCTCAGTAGGGCTTCTCAGCACTTCCTAAGGGGACCGTCTGCGCCGTGAGGGCAGAGTCAGCCTGTGGGCCATCGGGCACCAGACGCAAGGCCACTGCCAGTGGACACAAAGGAGGAAACTGGAAGTCACCGCTCCGTGGTCTTTCTACCGGGTTAGAAAGAGGTCCCGGGAGTCAGCGTGGTGCCAGCACTGCAAAGGCCAGAGAACAGAGCTGGGGGCCCCGCCTCACACTCGAGCAGGGACATCTAGGCTGGGGACCAAGCGCTTCTCTTTGCTGCGGTGTCTGTTCAGCAGCCAGCCTCCGGACCTGAATCCCTTCTCCCGGGGGAGTGCCCCTCGCAGATAGTAAGGTCTGCTCCTCAGACACCGCCCCCCGCCCCACCGTGGTAAGCAGACACACTGGCACAGCGGTCACAGCCAGCCTGGGCAGCGTCCGCAGTCCCCAGGGCCCAGAGCCGGCGGGCACTCCACCCTGCGGGGCTGCCCCCCGCCCCAGGCAGACCCGTGGTCGTGCTCTGCGCTCACCTTTCAGTCCCGGGGCACCGGGCATTCCAGACACTCCTTTAAATCCGGGGTGTCCAGGGTGACCTCTCTCTCCTTGCTGTCCAGGGTCACCTCTGTCCCCAGAGCCGCCTTTCATGCCCACGGGGCCAGGGACGCCGGTGTCCCCCGGCTCTCCTCTGTCTCCAGGCAGACCTGTCAGGAGGGGGAGGGACATAAGACAGGATGAACTGGCCGCACAGAGGGATCTCCTCTCAGGATACCTTGGAGACCTCGGCCATAACAGCTTTTGGTTAGAAAACTGTCTGGGAAGGACGCTGGGAAGTGTGACCTCAGAGGTGAGCATCAAGGTGTGAGCGGTGGACCCTCCTGTCTGGTGACATGCGTGTCCTGAACCTGTTACCGGCTGGACTGTGTCTCTGCAGAGCACGTATGTCCCAGCCCCAGACCGCAGGATGTGACGGCATTCAGCGCTGGCCTTCAGAGAAGGGGCTGAGGTTAATTAAACGAGTTTGCGAGGATGACCCTAAGCCAGGATGACGGGTGTCCTTATAGAAAGAAGACACGAGGATGCCAGCACAGGAGGTGTCCCTGTGAGGGCCTGGGGAGAAGCCGGCCGGCCGTCCACCATGGAGACGGGGCCCGGGAGGGAGCAGCTCTGCCGCTGCCGTGACCGTGGGCTTCAGCCTCCGACTGCAGAAGGATGAACTCCTGTCCCGAGCCGGGCCATGTACGGCGCTTTCAGAGCCCCGGCGGCTCTGCAGGGCGGGCTCCCTACGGCACACACGAGTCCCCCGTCCACTACATGGGAGCATGGGTCCTTACCTTGAAAGCCGGGGGCGCCCGGGGGCCCCAAGGGCCCCTCCCGACCAGGCGCTCCTGGGAAGCCGTGCTGTCCTGGTGGCCCTGGCAGTCCTGGCTGGCCTGAGAGTCCCGGGGAGCCCGGCTGGCCCTTCTGGCCTGGCATCCCTGGCATGCCCTGGCTTCCTGTGGGAGGGGAGATGAGACCGTGAAGCCAGCCCCGCATGGCTCACTGCAGGGGACAGCTCCTCCTCAGCGCTGTCGCAGGAGGACGTCACGTCCCACCCCGGAGGCAGCCCTGGTCAGCCTGGGCTCGGACGCTGGGCTGAAGACAGCACAGTTGATACCCTAACAGCTGACGCCTCTCTGATGGAGATCCCACACGGCCTGGCGGTCACCCCACCCGCTCCAGCAACACAAGCCCATGGAAGTCTGCGCTCTGGGCTCTCAGGGCCCGCTTTGCATAAACTGGACACACAAAGCTTTGGGTACCTTGTTCACACACCAGTCAATGGGCACCCTGCCGCCTTGCTGAACATGCATGGGTGAGGTGGTGACCGTCACGTTCTCTAAACCTGTCCCTTTTGCACCCACACCTTGAGCTGCGTGCCAGACCGTCTGTCTTCCTCGCAAGCCCTCTCTGAGCACGGCCCACCCCTGGCTTCTTCACGCCGACCGCACCCGTCCTGCAGCCGCAGGCCCCCACACCGTTTCCCGCCCGTCTGGGACCAGTGCGAGTCTGTGGCCGGGGGGGAACTGGACCACGCACCTCGAGGTGAGTGGCGGGCGGGCGAAGCTTCACCTGAGGCTCCCCATTACTCCCAGCCCCCCTCCACATCCACGGAGGAACTGTTTCTACGAAACCGGCCCCTGGTGCCAAAACGGCTGGGGACCCCTGGCGTACACAGCATAGCGATCACTGCTCTAGAATGTTCTGAAGGAACGCCGGAACAAAGAGGACACGTGGGACGGAGACCCACGGTCCCACGTGCGGTCCTGGGCTTCTCCCCTAGCCCCCAGGAGGGATTCTCGACCCCGACCCCCGCCAGGAGCCTCGGAGCAGTGGCCCTGTGCCCCCTCTCCTTTGCCTCTGTGACTCACCCCTGAAGCCAGGCGGGCCTCTTTCTCCGGGAGGGCCCTTCGGTCCGGGGCGTCCAGGCAGTCCAGAGTCTCCCCGGGGCCCGGGCTGGGCCCCCAGCACTTCTCCAGGAAGGCCCCTGTCCCCTGGGGGCCCAACTGGCCCCAGTAGGCCGGAGGCGCCAGGGAGTCCATCCAGGCCAGGGGGGCCCACTGCACCTTTGGAGCCTCGGGGTCCCATGAAGCCTGAAAGGAAACACAGGGCATCCCCATAAGCAGAGGTCAGCGCAGAGGTCAGCACAGAGGTCAGCGCCAGAAAGAGACCGGAGACAGCGGGGGCCTGCTGTGGGGGGTCGGCTCGAGCGCCTGCCGCGTCTCTGGTCTCGAACCCACACGGCTCCCAGGGGTGTCCTTCTGCCTTCCCAAGTCTGAACCCAGCCCTGCGTGGTAGCTACGGTGGACCAGGGGGCGGCCGGGTCAGCGCTCCCTGGACTGAAGCCCTCAGCATTCGCGAGTCTGGGGTCATGAACAGGGAGGTTGTGGACACCAGCGGGCAGGCCTGAATGAGGAACAGGCTTTCACAAGCACCGTGACCTCCTCCAGTCTGATGAAGGCGCATCTGACTCGCTGGCCAGTTCCTGCAGTTTAAGCCTGCTCGGCTGGGCACACGAACTGTGATTCCCAAATCCCCTTCGTTTTCAAGGCAAGAAGGTATTAACATACTAGCATCCTAACCGTCCTATAGGTTGATGCCACGATGCCCTTATGGGAGATGAAGCTGCATTCGTGCTGGGGCGGGATCACCTCTGCAGGACAACGTGACATTTTCTCTTAAAGGCAAAATGCTTGTAGGTTTTGCCTCTTTGTTTTGTATTTACATTTAAAGCTGTACTTGCTCACCTTCCAGTGTTTACAAAAGTCTGTATTTGGGATTGACGCTTTTTCTATAATAAAATGTTATCATTTATGAAAAAAAAAATGAATTAGCATCCTCTCAAAATGATTCACACCTCACTTCAGCACATGTGCTGTCACCAAAGGGACAAAGCTGTAACTTCTCAACATCCCAGGTGGGCGGCAAATGTGGAAACACTTCCCTTTGCTTCTCTCCAAGGCCTTGCTAACAGACACAGGGGGCAGGTTTCCTAGTTCTGCAAATCACGGAGCAACATGTGAAAGGCATGGTCCCTGTGGCCTGGGACACCGACTCCAGGAAGAAGGCCCATCAGGGGCTGATCCTGGACTGTAAGTTTAGGAGTAGACCAGCTGGCGGGGTGCAGGACAGGGAAGGGGCACAGTTCAGCTATTCTTTGCTGAACACGTTTGCTAAGGGTCTACATGTGAGGAATCCACTGTTCTGCGTGAGTCTAGACATCTGGAATGTTCTCTTTAGTTCCTGGAGCTTGGTTGAAAGGAATGCTGACAGGCTGGAGAGCAGTCAAGGAAGGACGGGAGATTTCTGCGGGCACAGACACTGAGTCATAAAAAGAAATGTTTGCATTCCTGGTGTCAGGTCTCCCACTTGCGAGATGTCTATGGGGCATGTGGCCACGGTTTCCCCTTGTGGGTGAGGGGTGCTTATGGAGCAGAACCACTGACTCAAGGAACAATCAACGGGGACCTCCTGGGAGGCAGGCTTCATTCCAACTGAGAACTTTCTAGAAGTAGGAGAGTTTGGATGTTTTACCAGTTCGGGGCGGTGAGAGTGATTCCAGGGAGCCTAGGAGAGGATGTGGCCGGGATCCTGCAGCGGATGTTTGGCTGGGTGGGTTGGGGGGGGCCCTCAGTGAAACCATCTATAGCTTTGTTCAGATAACACGATTCCCCAGTGCCTGGCCCTCTGTGTACCAAGTAATGCAGCTGGGCTCCTGCACCCACTCCGAGCCAGGACCCCAAAGGGACAGCTGTGTCTGGGGTCACTGAGTCGTTTTCCAGGGTGTGTGGACACACAGGCAGGTACTGCCAACTCCTGCCCACCATTCATTACTGGAAGCACGCTCATTTCCCTCCATATACAGCTAAAATGTTTAAGCTCTTTTAACTACTCAATGGCTCCCATGATACTTTGCTGGGTCAAATGTAGGTGAAATGATTTGAACTGCTGACTCAGACAAGCTGTAAACTGCAGTGCAGACGGGCAATGCGGTGAACAGCAGAACACAGGTGTTCTTTGCGTGGTATCCAGTGAGTGATCAGCAGATCATATATCGATGATGAGGGCTGAGAGGGTAACTTTACGTGTCCTTAGACTGTCTCATAGCCACCAGAGAAAAACCTTTCTGCCTACTTGTCTTTTTTTTTTCCATGCAAGATCTGTAAGTTTCTTCCACAAAAGATCAGCGATGAAAAGAGAGACATTTTTTAATTTCCCAAGGACGAGCAAAAATTGTCATTGAGCATGTGTTGACAGTTTCTAAATGTTAAGACAATGGAGCTGGAGCACCCAGATCGTACACAGCCCTTCCCCGAACCTACGGGGCCGAGTGGCGTCCCACCCCGACTCACCTGGGGGTCCTGGGAATCCCTCTCGACCTGGATCTCCCGGGAGACCCTTGAGCCCTGGAGCTCCGTCGGCTCCTGAAAATCCTGGGATTCCTCTGAGGCCTTTGGCACCTAAATGACCCAGAGAGACCAGGACAGACATCAGAGCCGTGAGGAGACCCCAGCAGGAGAGGGACAGAGGGGGTCAAGGCCCGCCCCCGACCCCACATGGTCTCTTAGGAAACAGGGAAGTGATGAGCCCAGGGAACATCAGCCCAGAAACAGCACCCCTGGCAGCGGACAGGGCTAAGTGTGGGTCTACACTAGCACCTGAGTGTGGGTCTACACCAGCGACTGAGGGTCCGTCTACACCAGCAGTTGAGGGTCGGTCTACACCAGCAAAAGAGGGTCGGTCTATACCAGCAGTTGAGGGTTGGTCTACACCAGCAATAGAGGGTCGATCTACACCATCAACTGTGGGTTGGTCTACACCAGCAGCTGAGGGTGGTTCTACACCAGCAGCTGAGGGTGGGTCTACACCAGCAGCTGAGGGGCAGTCTACACAGGCAGCTGAGGGTGGGTCTACATCAGCAGCTGAGGGCGGGTCTACACCAGCAGCTGAGGGTCGGTCTACACCAGCAGCTGAGGGTTGGTCTACACCGGCAGCTGAGGGTTGGTCTACACCGGCAGCTGAGGGTGGGTCTACACCAGCAAAAGAGGGTCAGTCTACACCAGCAGCTGAGGGTGGGTCTACACCGGCAGCTGAGGGTGGGTCTACACCGGCAGCTGAGGGGCGGTCTACACCGGCAGCTGAGGGTTGGTCTACACCGGCAGCTGAGGGGTGGTCTACACCAGCAAAAGAGGGTCAGTCTACACCGGCAGCTGAGGGGCGGTCTATACCGGCAGCTGAGGGTGGGTCTACACCGGCAGCTGAGGGTTGGTCTACACCAGCAAAAGAGGGTCAGTCTACACCGGCAGCTGAGGGTTGGTCTACACCGGCAGCTGAGGGTGGGTCTACACCAGCAAAAGAGGGTCAGTCTACACCAGCAGCTGAGGGTGGGTCTACACCGGCAGCTGAGGGTGGGTCTACACCGGCAGCTGAGGGGCGGTCTACACCGGCAGCTGAGGGTTGGTCTACACCGGCAGCTGAGGGGTGGTCTACACCAGCAAAAGAGGGTCGGTCTACACCGGCAGCTGAGAGTGGGTCTACACCAGCAGCTGAGGGTGGGTCTACACCGGCAGCTGAGGGTGGGTCTACACCAGCAGCTGAGGGGTGGTCTACACCGGCAGTTGAGGGTCGGTCTACACCAGCAAAAGAGGGTCGGTCTATACCAGCAGTTGAGGGTTGGTCTACACCAGCAATAGAGGGTCGATCTACACCATCAACTGTGGGTCAGTCTACACCAGCAGCTGAGGGTGGGTCTACACCAGCAGCTGAGGGTTGGTCTACACCAGCAGCTGAGGGTGGGTCTACACCGGCAGCTGAGGGTGGGTTTACACCGGCAGCTGAGGGGCGGTCTACACCGGCAGCTGAGGGTTGGTCTACACCGGCAGCTGAGGGTGGGTCTACACCAGCAAAAGAGGGTGGGTCTACACCAGCAGCTGAGGGTGGGTCTACACCGGCAGCTGAGGGTGGGTCTACACCGGCAGCTGAAGGTGGGTCTACACCGGCAGCTGAGGGGCGGTCTACACCGGCAGCTGAGGGGCGGTCTTCACCAGCAGCTGAGGGTGGGTCTACACTGGCAGCTGAGGGTTGGTCTACACCAGCAGCTGAGGGGTGGTCTACACCAGCAAAAGAGGGTCGGTCTACACAAGCAGCTGAGGGGTGGTCTACACCAGCAAAAGAGGGTCGGTCTACACCAGCAGCTGAGGGGTGGTCTACACCAGCAAAAGAGGGTCGGTCTACACCAGCAGCTGAGGGTTGGTCTACACCAGCAAAAGAGGGTCGGTCTACACCAGCAGCTGAGGGGTGGTCTACACCAGCAAAAGAGGGTCGGTCTACACCGGCAGCTGGGGGGCGGTCTTCACCGGCAGCTGAGGGGCTGTCTACACCGGCAGCTGAGGGGTGGTCTATACCGGAAGCTGAGGGTGGGTCTACACCAGCAAAAGAGGGTCGGTCTACACCGGCAGCTGAGGGGCGGTCTACACCAGAAACTGTTGGTCTACACTAGCAACTGAGTATCAGTCTACATTCAGCAACTGAGGGTCAGTGTAGACCAGCAATGGAACTTCGGTCTCCACCAGAAGCTGAGTGCTCTTCACGCCCCTCTCTTCTCACCTGACGGGTGTACCTTCTGGGCTCTGCTTCCCCTGGACCCGCTGAAAACTGTCTCTGAGCCCACCCCCCCGGAGTGGTCACCACTCTGGGGGCAGCAGCCTTGGTGCCTGTGTGGGGTCCACGGCAGACAGGCCTCTCCAGGGCTCAGGCAGGGAGGGTCATGGAGAGCCGTGTGGACGACAGGCTCAGGGTTCAACTAGCTTCCTGCAACGATGAGCGCAAGCCAGCCCCCCGCAGAAGCAGCCAGCGTGCGGCACTGTACCCAGAACCCGGGACGTCTGGGCAGGGGGGCTGCCAGGGGCAGAGAAGGAGGGCCAGAGAAGGTGGGGACGCTGCGAGCAGGGCGGGAAGGGCTCTCCCATTACCTGGGGGGCCGGGGAGACCCGGCTGGCCTGGGGATCCTTTGGGTCCTCCAACACAACCTGCCAAGAGAGAAGAGGGCCGTTTTAACCACTGTCCACACCCAGCCTCACGGCGTCAGATGTTGCTAAGGTCAAGAGCATCGGCCGTGAAAACCTGCTTCCACTTAACGATCAGTGTGATCTGATGATTCAATTAATCTTGATGCTGATACAACTTTAATTTCACTGTGTAATGCAATCGTAATGTTAATATAAAATGCAAATGAAGGCAGTCCCATTGGAGGCTAACGGGGGCCATGCTGGTGAGGGGGGTACCCCTCATCAGGGCAAGTCAGCCTCGTTCATCTGGGCCCCCCCATCCACATCAGCCAGTATGGATGCCTTTCTTTGTCTGGAAATTTCGCCAGGGATGGAGGAAGACTTTGAAATTTGCTCTGTGACTTTGATTATGTTCAGAACCGGCCACGACTTGCTGCTGGGTTGTGTAGATGAAACCTGGAGGTGGCCGCCTCTGGCTGGGGACACCACGCAGGGGCGTTTTATCAGACCAGGGACCTGTGCAGGGGCAGCGGTTCTTTGAGAGGCCTTTTGTCCGTCAGCCTGGGATCCAGCAGGGCTCCTACCTTGGCCCCATCTGATGGCCAGAGAGGAGCTGTGGGCTCCTCTGCCACAGGAGTGGTCCGAGGTGCACACACGGCCAGCCTAGGTCATCAGAAGAAAGGACCCTGGACGTTTTCAGGGGGCTGGGCCTCCAGCCTGCAGAGCCGCACCCCCAGGGCCTTCCTGCAGCTGCGAGACTGGCCTGACCCCTGGAAGTTTTGGGGGTGCTGTTCCCGCTCTGCACCCTGGCCCGAGTGCCTGACCCACCCGCACACCCCGTGGTGGGGCCCACAGGTCCTGATGCTCTTCTCCAACCCTAGCCTGCATCTTGGGAGGCAGCCCCAGACCTCGGCTCCCACAGGCGAGCCGATGCCGCCCCGATGTCCAGATGGCCTGTCAGCCTCTTCAGCTCTGAAAACCTCACCCTCTGCGCTCTGCTCTTCAGATCCTGAGCAGGCGCCCCCTGGACTCATCCCTCTGCCTGGCTCCCCTCCTCAGCTTCTAGGCCCCCCGGCTGGAGACTTCACCTGTCTGATGGCAGCCGAGTCCACTTCTGGACTGCCCCCGCCCCTCCACGGAGCCAGGGTCACCGGGCCTCCTGTCTATATCCATCTGCCCTGCTCTCTCAAGCACTCATTCATGGCTGGACCAAAGTCTTCTCACATGTAGACCTGATCCTCACCCTATTTAACGGGTCAATAATGCACAGCTGTCCTTCACACACATACAGACTCACGTTCTGGGTGAGAAAGCACTTATTTATCCGTTGAGTCTTACCGACCCTGTGAACAGAGGCTTCGTACTGTAGGGGCAACTTGGTGACAGGTGGTCATCCCCGGCCCTGCCCTGGGTTCTAAGGCGAGTCCGCACATGTTTCTACCCTGTCGGTGGCTCCGTGCCCCTGGCGGGACTCCCGGCCGTTCTCCATGAGCACAAACTCTATAAACAGTTTCTAGGGGTCCTGTCGTGACAGTACCTGGCTGGATGGTCTCCTGTCCGTCTGCTCCGATGGGTCTTTTCACACCCGAGTCACAATCTGGGAGAGAGACGTAGCGACAGGGTGAGGCGATTGTGCAACAGTGGAGAGTATCTGTGTGTGCACGCGCGTGCATGTGGGTGCGTGGTGGTGGGAAGGCTGGGGTGGGCGGGGCACTGAAGGCCCGTCTCTGAACTTCAGTGCTCAGCCGCTGTGCGTCCAGCACGGGTGTGGCCGGCACTGGGTCTGGAAGACCCCGCGGCCGGTGGCGCACGTGTGTGCTGAGAACCGATGCAGCAGCAAGCGCCTCGTGTGACCCCCTGCACCCCCCACCCACACACGCTGGAGAAGAGCAGCAGGGGCAGAAGCAGAGTGTCTCACGACTGTGCAAGAGGCGAGCCTGGGCCCTCGTACCAATCTGTCCTGGAGAGCCGGGGAGGCCGGGAGGCCCTGGGAAGCCTGGTGGTCCGGGCAATCCAGCATCGCCGGGGAAGCCGCGCTCGCCTTTGGGGCCTGGCAGGCCCAGTCCTGGGGGGCCCCTCTCCCCTGGAAGGCCCTTCGTGCCGGGGGCTCCTGGTTGGCCTGTGTCCCCTCTGGGGCCTTTGATGCCATCGCCCTGTGAGAAATGCAGAGCATTTCTTACAACACATGGAAGCACCAAGGACAGCCATCTTGCCAGGCTCGCTGCCTCGATGCCCAAATTCCGCGTTATGGACGTGGGGCAGAAGACAGCAGGGATGAACAGAACCCCAGTCACGGTCTGGCCAGGTCACAGAAATAAAGGACAGATGTCACAACAGCCATGAACAAGACTCTAGAGGATGGGAATCTGAGTACTTTTCTTTTCCAAGCTCTGCTTAGACCTTCATTCTCAGGAGGAATTTCTTTGAGAGAGCACTTAGGCAGATATCTGGCTAAACAGGGCAGGAACACGTTAGTTTATCTTTAGGACTTAGCACCTGTTACCGGTCTCCTATTCCCAAGGGGCAGTGCAGTGGTAAACGGGAGGAAGTCTTTGGATGAGAAAGAGCAGCGAGCTTGTTAGGATAACGAGAGATGGTGGGACCAGGAGAGCGGAAGCGGGAGGCAGAGAGCTCCCCCATGTCCAGTTCACTCCGCTCCTCGGGCTGGGATGAGCTCAGAGCAGGGAGGAGGACTCTGGTGTCCGCGGCCACCCACCCCTCGCTGTCTGCCCTCCGTCTTCCCGCAGAAACGAGGCTGGGGGCTCTGCCTCTATCACACACACTCTCTTGCAACACGGGTGTGCGTGTGGTGCAAAAGCGAAGTTGTGTGTTTTACAAGCAATCCTGGAAAAAGTGTTCCCCCCTCCATCTAGGAATCTTCAGCTGGCAGAGGGGGCGGGTCTCTCATGATACATTATGGCAGGAGGAATGTTTATTTCTGCTTTTTCTTTCAAATGTTCACTCTGGGCTTGGCTCCAACCCTAATCACTGTTTCCTTAAAAACTATGATTCCTGCTCATCAAAAGAGGACAGGTTGAGCTGGGAGGATGTCGTGCTGGTGAGTACCTCCGACGCTCAGGTGTGTGAGAACGTGGCTGACGAGGGTGAGGGCTGAGCCCCCTCTCCGCTCCCCGCACCCCCCGAGGTACTCACGGGAGGGCCTGGGAGTCCGTGGAACCCATCGAGCCCGGGTGGTCCTGGGATGCCGTCGCTACCTTTCAGCCCTGGCACGCCTGGGACGCCTGGCTGGCCCCGCTCACCTGGGGGAGGAGCACGGCGTGAGTCTACCCTTCCAGGGCGAGCGGAGGGCGAACGGCCTTAGACCTGCCGCCCACAGAGACTCACCTTTGGTGGTGATGGTCCTGGAGTCTCCCTTCATTCCTTTGGGCCCGGGGGGACCGACGTTACCAGGGGCTCCCTATGGAAACAGACACACAGTTCCTTCTTTCTCCACCCTGGTCGGGGCCTCCGAGAAGACAACGATTCTTGCTCATTCCTGGCATCAAGCCCAGAGCCAGATACTTCTGTCCGGACTGCCCCGTGCCACGGCCACCAACCACCAATGGCCACTTGAACGGGGCCGGTGGAACTCAGATGCTGACTGTAAAATTTTAAGTAGCTAAAACTTAAGGGACGTAGTCACACATGGCTGGATGCAGAAAGTAAGAACCTTGCCGCTCAGCGTGTGGTCTGCAGGTGGGCAGCCCCGGCCTCCGCGGGAGCTTGTCAGGAAGGCAGACTCTCAGAGCCCAGCCCAGGGACGCAGAAACGCCATCCGCAAACTCTTTAACTTTGGAGAAGCGATCCTCTACCACGACTTCAAGGCTGCTAACTCAACTACGATTTTGTAGAATCTGGACAAATAGTAAGCTGCCAGGTATGAACGATGGATGTTTGTGATCGTTCAGTATTGAGCAATAAGAGTATTTATTCTATAGCTTGTCTTCCTGACCAAATCAAGGTGGGAAAAAAAAATCATACTTTAGAGACAACTCGAGTGGGGGACATTCACATTTTAAGCTGTAAAATCTAGTTTAGGTCTTTCAGTGAGCAGAAACGAGAAGATGAAGGTTTCAGGATGCATTAAAAAAAATTATTAGTTAGTTTCAGCACGCCAGAACTCTTAGCTGTGGCACGTGGGATCTAGTTCCCTGACCAGGGATGGAACCTTGGCCCACTGTACTGGGACTGCAGAGTCTCAGCTACTTGACCACCAGGGAAGTGCCAGGATGCATTTTAATGTGCACGATATGCTAGTTTGGGGCAACTCTTGGTTGCTGGTATTTGCAAGAATATGGGAGCTTTAAGTGTTGGTTTAATTAAATGGAATGTTTCAAATGAAATGTTCTTTTCTCCTTAAAAAGCCCACAGATACTTGATTTATCGATTTTGTTCTTTGCAGGAAAGGGTGACATTCTCTCTGTATTTAGAACAAAGTCTCCCACTTTTGCAGGGCGTGACTAGGAGGTGTTGGGCAAGTGGATGGACACATGGGTTCATTTACTAACCGACTTCCATATTTGAGGCGTTCTTGCAGATCCTATCAGTATAGTTATTAAACCACAAAAAAACCTGTCTGAGGCTTTCCTGCCACAGATACATAAGCATACAATCAAACGCAAGCTGTGGCTCAGTGGTAAAGAATCCGCCTGCTGATGCAGGAGATGCGGCTTCATTCCCTGGGTGGGGAAGATCCCCTGGAGAAGGGAATGGCAACCCATTCCAGTACTCTTGCCTGGAGAATCCCATGGACAGAGGAGCTTGGTGGGCTACAGTCCACCGGGTTGCAAAAAGCCGAACGCAAGTTAGTGACTGAACAACAACAAAACACAAAGCCTGAGCCGTGTGCACGCAGGCGCTGTGGGTGTGTGTGCAACGCGGCTGCGCAGAGCACACGCTCCTGGAGGGTCTAGACGCTCCATGTGCGTAAAATGCTCCATCACTATACAAAGACTCGAACGTCCCACCCATTCGGCCATTACTCAGTGTGGACTCGCACCACGCACGCTTTTTCTGAATTCTTGAGCAACTTCTACGCGCTTAGCCAGGATTCGGAGATGATGCCATTTTTAAACTAGCAGGAAATGGAGCACCTAATGTGTCCAGTTGGATGAAAGCATTTGTTTTCTGGGAAGTCCCAGAAAGGGAGCAGAGAGGGGCTTTAGACCTCATTTTCACCCGCAAAACTCCCTCAGCGCGAAGCAGTTTGAGCAATGACCCTCTGCACCCGCAGCTTGGGGGGCTGCACGCTGCCTGCGTCTCGACAGCGTGGCCGCTGCCTGCGTCTGGCCAGCGTGACCGGGGGTCCTGAGCAAACATTCCTCTACTGCTGAATATGCAAAATGCTAGACTTCGCACTGTATAAATGTCCCGCAGTTCTCTTTTTAAGTAAAATAATAATAATAACAGTTTCTTTGTCTCCCCCTGAAATTTGCTTTGAAATCACGAGTTCAAACCTGCCACAAAGACCTACTCTGGACCATCTTTTCTTAGGGTGTGAAATGAGGCCCACTTAGCTGGAATCCACAGGCAGAGAATTCCACACATTCATCCAAAGTACATTCATGATTTACTTGGACGTCTCAGTTTTTATGGAGTGAAGGGAGCCTTCATAAAACACTAAATCTGAAGTACAGACGGGTTTCTTTGTTTGATATAACTCTCATAAGATTTAAAGCATACAATTCAGGGTGGGTTTCTTTTCTTTTTTAGTATTTTCACAAAGTTCTGCAACTATCACTTCTATCTAATTCGAGACCATTTTCATCACCCCAAGAAGAATCAGTCACTCCCATTCTCCATCCTTCCAACCCCTGGCAGCCACCAACCTACTTTCTGTCTGGAGAGCCCTGCTCTGGACACTTCATAGGAATGGTATCGTATGATACCTGTTCTACGGCGTCTGCCTTAATGCATGTAGCGTGGTGTCTCTGAGGGCGCCCCACTGTGGCACGTGTCAGCACTTCACTCCTCTGGATGCATGAATGACGTCGCATCTGGTGGGGACGCTATGTCTGGACTGTCCGTTTAGCACTTCTGGGCACTGGGGCCGGTGCGCGAACGCCGCAGTGAACGCTAAAGTGCAGGTTTCTGTGTGGACACGTGCTGTCGGCCTCCTGGGTCTGTACTTAGGAGGGGACTTTCTGGGTCACGCGACACCTCTATGTTTGACTTTTGAGGAAGCATCACTCTGTTTTCCACAACGGCTGCCCCACTTCACGTTCCCACCAGGAAAAGGTTTAAGTGTCTCCGGGAACATGCAGCTTTTTTTGAATGGCGCCCTGGGTGCATAAGTGCTGCTGGTCTAACGTGTATGATTCAGTAAATGAAAGCTGGGCGGGGGGACGTGGGGTCAGGTGTCAAGGTCGTCCCGTCGGTTTCCTGGTAGAACTGGTCTCTCACCTTGAACCCGGCGAACCCGGGGACGCCGTGCTGGCCGGGGTCTCCTTGGCTGCCTTTACTGCCAGGCTGCCCGTTGGCACCTGCAAAGCCCTTGGGTCCTGGCAGCCCTGGCGGACCCCTGATGAACTGATCTGCACATTTACAGTCGCCGGCGTCACCTGCAATGTGGGGGAGACGGGGTGCCGTGCTGTTTATCCCGACACGCAGTACAACCCTCCTGTGGCTCTGCAGGGGGCAGCAGGGCACGGCAGGCGGGGGCTGGCTGGGAGGACCGCACTGGGAGGACGTGCCCACTCTGGTCCTCTCACCCCTGGGCTGGGGGTCTTATTGTCATCTCAGAACCAGCGGAGGGTGGGCTGTCGCAGGAGGGCCAAGCGGCGCCCTGCCCCTCACCCCCAGCCAGCCTCACCTTTCCATCCTTTCTGTCCACGAGCCCCTGGGAACCCGGAGGAGCCAGGGAAGCCCCCACTTCCTTTTTCTCCTTTCAGGCCGAACAGAAAACCTGAGGGAAGACCCACAAAAACGGTATGTCAGCTCAGCCCGGGGCCCGCCGTCTGCTTCCTGCGAGGGAAGGTTTACAGCCGTGTCTCCCAACAGACGCCGACCCCCCTCCCCTGCCCAGCTCCAGCCCAAACGCTCTCAGAAAGACACGGAGACTTCCTTTCTGTGGCCACTGCTTCCAGGGCTGGAAAGACATGCGAACACCTGTGATTTCAGTTTTCCCATTAAAGTCTTGGAATAGACATCTTTACTTTTCAGAAAAGCTGAGTCCAAAGAAGAGTTTCGATTGTTTTTAACCATGTATTTTACTTAGGCGTTGAAGACTTGGGGTCACCATGACCTCGGGTTCCCAGAGAGACAAAAACCCAGAGCAAAACCAAGCCACGAAACGCGTGAAGGGGAGCTCTTCCCTGCTCTGCCCCGCCTGGAACGGCTGCACCTAGACACGCCCCTCCCTGCAGGCCCCAGGGGCTTCCGCTCCGGGTGCACACACGTGCACACACGCACACGTGTAACCGTGAGGATACCCTGTGATCCATCCCCTGCCCAACTTCCCCCCTCACTAGGATGGGGACCCTTCAGGCGTCCGGCCCGTCTGCAGGGCTCTGACCGTTCCAAGCGAGGACATCTGAGCTACCGTGTTGAGAAATAGACGCTAAAGCCCAGAAACGCTCCGCGTCCCTCTCGAGCGGAGCGCCCTCTCGTGGTGGGAACGAGGTTGTACACTCCCGAGAAGCACCACGGCAGGTGCTGGCGCCCAGGGTCTGGCTCGAGGTCCCGCGTGGGTGGAGACGGGCGAGGCCCCAGCGCAGGACCGTGCTGGCTGGGCTCGTGGGGGAGGGGGGCTGGAGAGGGGAGACCCTGAGTCCCGCTGAGGACTCACGAAGCTGGAGATGCCCGTGAGACACGCAGCAGTGGCAAGGTGTCCAGTTAACCGCCGGGAGGAGTTTGCTGCTCAGCGTACAGGACTAGGCTCCGGCTGTGGCAGCAGAATCGAAATGCACGGACAGCCATGGCGAGTGCCAGCCCAACAGGCCGGCAGGACTTAGACAGCCGTGGTTGCTCGTCAGCTCTTACTGCTCACAAACACTGGGAGCTAGCCTGTCCTTCTCGAGGCTAAGCACCCTGTGACTCCACACAGACGACACTCTGCACGAGGCACCCCCCGCTCCACACTCTCTCCTGGCATTCTGCATTTCAGAGGGAAGGTCGGGGGCTGATAGCTTCAGGGACACTGGACCCGGTTCCTGAGTTGCCCGATGCCAGCTGTGGCCATTTTGAAACTTCGCAGAAAAAAAAAAAGCAAGACCTTCAAGAGGCTATAAAACCTCTCCCTATTCTTGAGAAAGGGGGGCACGGTTCTCAAGGCACTAGCCTGCTGTGTTTCCCCTTTGCCTGGCAAAAATAACAAGGCACTCTTTTCTATTTCCTCCAAACTGTCTCTGTGTTTCTATTTGGCATTGTGGACAGGGAGCCAAGATTCTGGCAACGGGGATGCAGTTGGGGACAGCTGGTACATCATGGTGTTAAACTCCTGTCAAAGCAGGAGTCAGCTGGGTGGAGAGATACCGGCAAGGAATTCCATCCTCCACGGGATGGTGGAGGGGAAGAAGGAGGGCCCAGCGAAGGAGCCCCAGAAGGAAGGGGAGAGAGCGAGCCAGGGAGCAGTGTGTGGAGGGGGTGCCGGCCGGGGGCTCTGATGGAGCAAACGGTACCCAGCGTAGGCTCCATGGGCACTGGGGGCCAGCTCAAGAGCGTGTCAGCCTGGTGGTGGACTGAGGGCTTTATGCTATGTCTCCAAGTTCTCCTGATGAGTTAGGAGAAGCTAGTATTACAGGGAGGTATTTAACCATGGATACTTCAGGGGTGCTGGCTTTTAAAATCTGAGACAAAGACACTGTGGGTGTTCTTGACACTGTTTGCAAGTCTAGCCAGAAAAGACAGTTCGGGGCTCTCTGAAGGCGCACCTCCCTCCCTCCTTCCTACACTGCCTTTTCTCCATCTGATATATTAATTAAATTAATAATTGCAAGCGAGTCCTAAAGAACAGCAGTGAGCCCCTGTGATCTTTCCGACACGATTTTCCCGAAGTGGCCGTAAGAAGCCTGGCCGTATCCCGACTTATTCTAGAGCAGAGTGGAACTCTGCCAACAGTCATCCTGGTTAACCGAGCTGGAGCTGGGGGTAAGCAGACGCTCGTTCAGAAAGAAACTGTCTTCATGGTTCGCTTTTGCTGGAACCGCGAAAGACTAAAAATTCTGGTTTCCATCAGTAGCAACACAGAAAACCGGATGAAATGCAGATAACAGGAAAAGAATCCAATGATTTTGTTCCGGGGGAAAGACCAGAGAGCACTGTAGGACTCAAGATCATCAATGTTAAATTATGACTGTTCACAAAACTATTTTAAAAGGCCATTATGCTTGACTACTTTTTGTACAAGAGATTGCTTCTAAAAAGTGATTTGGGAACAATGTGTCTCATGGGGTAAAATGAATACTTCAAGGAGAACTTAAGTTGTGTGCTCTTAAATTTTTAAGTTGATAAATCTATCAGACACCATTTAGTCTATTTTATAAATTCTTTTTTCAGTTAACCATATGGACCAGAGATTAGTTCACGTGTTTACAGATGACTTCTGAGTAAGTTGTAGATTTACTAAGTAAGATTTATGAAGCCAGATGGTATGCGTTTGTGTCTTTATCGAAATGGAATTTAGTTACAGGAAGGATGGCAGGGTTAGCCTTCAATCACCACCTTTTAAAGAGGCATATTTGTATGCTTTTATTTTTAATACATCATGTTCTGTTGCCAAAAAAGGGAAAAAGCAACAGACCATTGACTCAGGAAATGTAATGCTCAGAGAAACTTAGCCATTATCACAGATGGTACAGGACTAAACATTACTGTCAGGATAATAAAAAATATTAGTGATTACACTGCTCAAACCACTTGGCAAATTCCAGGGAAATATCTGTACTGAAATTTTTCAAAACAATATAAGAATCTGATTTTTGCAGTTGAAGGGAAATTGGGAACAGAGAGCCAGAGTAACTGAGAAGACAACTGGAGCCAGAGAAGTAACTGCTGCCTTCTCTCCTCAGAGGAGCAGGTACCAATGCGCTTCTCCGGCCTCCGAAAGTTTTTCTTCTCAAGAGACAGCAAAGACAGTGACAAAAGCCTCGTCTCTGAATCTCCCTTTTAGCTGGACCCACACACACTGCTGTGCTGTGCGCAGCCGCTCAACAGTGTCTGACTCTTTGGGACCCCAGGCCCGACAGCACTGGGGTCCAGACACCATGCTTGTCTAGTCTGAGGACTTGGATCGTCCGTCTGGGCCCCCGGGCTGCTGTGTCCCACCGAGGGTGCTACAGCCACTCCTGGCGTCAAGCGTTGCCGCCTGTTCAGCAGTGGCTCCGGCTCGAGGGCGCCCGGAAGGCAGAGCCTCAAGTCTGCCCCGCGGGGTCAGCCCAGGGCAGGGGGCGGTCACAGCGGGCCCTTCCCGTCTGCACCCCGGATGGTCAGTCCAGGGCAGGGGGCGGTCACGGTGGGCCCTTCCCGTCTGCACCCCGGATGGTCAGTCCAGGGCAGGGGGCGGTCACAGCGGGCCCTTCCCGTCTGCCCTGCGGGGGTCAGCCCAGGGCAGGGGGCAGCCACAGTGGGCCCTTCCCGTCTGCACCCCAGATGGTCAGTCCAGGGCAGGGGGCAGTCACAGCGGGCCCTTCCCGTCTGCACCCCGGATGGTCAGTCCAGGGCAGGGGGCAGTCACAGTGGGCCCTTCCCGTCTGCACCCCGGATGGTCAGTCCAGGGCAGGGGGCGGTCACAGCGGGCCCTTCCTGTCTGCCCTGCGGGGGTCAGCCCAGGGTAGGGGGTGGTCACGGTGGGCCCTTCCCATCTGCCCTGCGATGGTCAGCCCAGGGCATGGGGCAGTCATGGCGGGCCCTTCCCATCTGCCCTGCGATGGTCAGCTCAGGGTAGGGGGTGGTCACGGTGGGCCCTTCCCATCTGCACCCCGGATGGTCAGTCCAGGGCAGGGGGCGGTCACGGTGGGCCCTTCCCGTCTGCCCCGGATGGCCTGCCACCTCCTCGCCCACCACCCGCCACCTCGTCCACAGAATTATTTAGCAGAAAAACCCAAGTGAGAATGCGGCTGCGACCAGGCCCCTTTGTCAGGACCGGCATGCCCCGCCCTTGAGTTTCCCTCCACTTACCGTCTGGGCCGGGCGGTCCTGGGAGCCCGGGGGGACCGCGGAGCCCTGGCTGCCCATCAGTCCCTGGGGGGCCGGGGTACAGCGCGGGGAAACCCTGTTCTCCTGTGAAGCCTTTGGGTCCCATTTCGCCCGGCAAGCCTCTCTTCTCATCTGAAAATCCAACAGTGAACACAGCCTTGTTAACCCCCGGGATTCAGCCACGGTGCTGCTGTGCCCCGAGACCACCCTGGACCCGTGGCTTACGGTCCAGCCAGCGACCTAGAGGGCGATGCCGCTGGATATTTCATCAGCACCGTTCCAC
This sequence comes from Bos grunniens, assembly GCF_055505025.1. Classification (NCBI taxonomy): domain Eukaryota; kingdom Metazoa; phylum Chordata; class Mammalia; order Artiodactyla; family Bovidae; genus Bos; species Bos grunniens. The sequence goes on along the minus strand of NC_141176.1, from coordinate 91,480,196 downwards.
TGTAAAAAGCCCCTCTGCCCGCCCCCAGAGGACAGCCGGAGAGCTGTTACAACGCTTGGACGGCTGCGCTCCTCCCAGCCAGCGATAGACAGAACCACGCGCGTTACCGTCAGCAGCACGTCTAGCTTAGTTAGGACACAGCAGCTCTGTGACCACATTGAAACGCAGTTGAGACGTAGGCACGCTCGGGTCCGCTGAAGGGACAGAGCGCCGGCGAGGGGCGGGGCTCGCGGGAGACCCGCGTGCACGTCTTAGCTTCGAGGCCATGGAAGCTCAGTACCTTCGTCTCCGATGGTTGTGCCGGGCCGGCCTGGCAGGCCGGGGTCTCCTGGCACCCCGCGGTCTCCTGGCTCCCCGGGGGCTCCTGGGGATCCCGGCTCACCTCTGACACCTGGAACCGAGACAGACACCCCACGATGAAAGGACCGCTGTCCAGGCCTCGGGGCAGACGTTCACACTCTCGTCGGAGGTATACGGACTGATGCCCTGTCCATCGCATGAGGCACGCAGGGTCCAAATGTTCCATCTATGGTGGCCCTGCCTTCAGGGAGCTCATTCTTAATTAGATAAGGCTGATGTTGCAGTTTAGTCGCTCAGTCACATCTGACTCTGTGCAACCCATGGACTGCAGCCCGCCAGGCTCCTCTGTCCAGGGGATTCTCCAGGCAAGCATACTGGAGTGGGTTGCCATTTCCTCCTCCAGGGGGTCTTCCCGACCCAGGGATGGAACCCATGTCTCCTGCATTGACAGGCAGATTCTTCATCACTAAGCCACCCAGGAAGCCCAAACAGGGTCGATACAAAATTCCTACAAATATTATAAAACGAGACAGGCCCAGAATACCAAAACCATATGGGAGGTTTCAAAGGACGGGAGGGTTATTTGGGGGGAAAATTTGACTTTGAGGGACCACGGAGAATGAAAATAATAGTGGACAGTATTTCTGAGCTTGTGAGTGTGTGGGCTCAGTGCTACACGCTTGACCGACATTCGATTCCCGTAGAAGCGTGCGCCTGGATAGTATTACAGCCGCCGTGTCAGAGGGCAGAGGCGCCAGGCTTCAGAGAAGGTGACCTAACAGCTGGTGCAGGCAAGGGACAGTGGAGGAGGGTCAGGGAAGGACGTCCAGGGGGCAGGAGACGGCGGAGGAGGGGTCAGGGAAGGACGTCCAGGGGGCAGGGGACAGTGGAGGAGGGTCAGGGAAGGATGTCCAGGGGGCACGTCAGCCAGACGGAAGGCTCAGAGCGGGCGCACCCAGAGCTGGAGCAGAAACCAGGGAAGGTGCTGGGCAGCACCCACGGAGGCCTGGCGGGCACTAGGCTGGGCTTCCGCGGTGCTGCTGCGGGTGGCAGGGCGGGAGCCCACACGAGGTAGGCCTGAACGAAAGCCTTTCCTGGCGGAGGAAAGCAGGGTGCGCTCCGTGACACTCCTCTTATCCCACAGGGAGGGAGCGTTCACGAGACAGGTTCTCCGAGGTTAAGTGCTGAACAGCACTTCCCCTGTTTTGCTTAGAAAGGCTTTCCCCTGAGCTCACGGCTCTGAGCCCACAACAGACGACAAAGCCCTCGAGACGTGAGCGCGAAGAATGAGCAGCACAGACCTTTGGCCACGGAAGGATACGGGGAGTAGGCCGGGGGGCCGGGGGGGCCTGGGTCGCCCCTTTCTCCCTGGAGAAGGAAGACAGGGAAACGAGAGAAGGTTAGTTGGCCTCTCGGAGCTCTGCACCCGAAGGCTGCTTCCAGATCCGAGAGGACGACGAGCCGGGCGGGGATGTCGCCCACGCTCCATGCCCGCACTGGTCAGTCCAGCCTCCCGGCTGCCAGCCAGACACGCTGGCAGAGGACGGAGCGGGCGGGGTCCCTCTCACCCTGAGACCCCTGTCAGACACCAGGAGTGGCCAGGGGACCGCCTGCCTCCGGGCAGACTCCTCCGCGTCGATGACGCCATCGGATCGCCCGTGAGGGTGAGCCGGGGGTGTGTGCCCATGCCCGATCTAACACCATCCGGACGGTGAGACCCAGATTCCACGAGCCGCCTAGATGTCTCTGAGCCTCGCCTGCCCCAGAAGGCCTGGCTGCGAGCCCTCTGTCCTCATCAGCGGTTCCCTGCCTGGTGGGGTATGCCCCCTACCTTGCTGGGTCCCCTGACAACTGGAGCAGCTGTGGCCCGAGTCCTCAACACCCCCTGCCCGCCCATGGAATTATTCATGGGAACCAGGGGCCCCCACCCTCTCGTTACTATGTCCGCCTCTCTCAGCCCCCTCCCCCCTTCTCCGATGAGGGTGGACAGGAGGTGATCAGACCACCACCCGGAGGAAGGAAGTGAAAGCTGCCCCCTGCCCCCCAGAGGAGACCTGAGCCCACCTTGGGTCCTGGCAATCCGTCAGGGCCTTGGTACCCGTCCAGTCCTCTGCTTCCCTGCAGGAAAGATGCTTGGTGCTTATTTTATCTCTAAAATATAAAGGCATGACCAGTGTATTGTAGCTAACAAAATCAACTGTCCCTGGGATTCTCCAGGCAAGAACACTGGAGTCCGTAGCCTTTCCCTTTCTCCAGGGGATCTTCCCGACCCAGGGATCGAAACTGGGTTTCCTGCATTGCAGGCAGATTCTTCACCATCTGAACCACCAGGGGAGTCCAGTAAAATCAACAATAATTGGTTAAAATCACCTTCTACCCCCTTGGCATTCAATTTTCCCTGACTTTAGTTTCAAACGTGTCTTTTTAAAGTTGCTTTGCTTGAATCAGGATTCAATAAAAGTCAAACCATGGCGTTTGGCTGGGAGGTCTCAGCTTGCTTGCTTCTCCTCCTTTCTACCTTTTCAGTTCCCTTTCCTGTGGCTGTTGAGGAAACGGTCATCTGGGTGTGAACACCCCACGTGGTGGACTGGTCCACTCCATCCTCCTGGAGCTGGGCCCAGGGGCTCCTGGCCCCCCGGCGGGCTCTGGATGGCTAGTGGCTGTTAGGTCTTGGGCCTCCATCCTCCTGGAGCTGGGCCCAGGGGCTCCTGGCCCCCGGCGGGCTCTGGACTCTTGTGGCTGTTAGGTCTTGGGCCTCCTTAGGCTCAGGTCTGCCTTTTGAGTTTCTTGGAGGGTCCTGAGTCCTTCCTGCTGAGTCACACACAGTAACTGCCCTGATGTTGGGACTTCAAGACTGACCAGTGGGGTAGAGTGTTGGCAACCTGATCCACTTATTAAAACCAGCTCCCAAGGTGGGTTCTGAAAATTTTTAGTTAATGCCAACTAGAAGCATGAAGCCTCTTCATTTAGAAGCTTTTGCTCTTGACTTAAAAAATCTCTAATTGTAATGATCGCATTTTAATTCCCTTGAATACTTATTGAAAGGTAAGGTTTACCCATATGGGCTGCATCGTATCTGGATAGGTATTTAAAGCTTAAAAAAAAAATCTAGAAATTTATTCCTTCTTGCAAAAGAATATATATACTAAGGCCCCCTAAAATCAGAATGCCAATGGGATAAAAATGTGCATTATTTGATTACCTTACAGGATATTTTGAAATCCAGGAGCATGCATGATGAAAGTAACTTGGTTTAGAATGAACTAAGATTGGCTTAATTCGGTATTTTATGTTGGGCCTCTGGTTTAGACCGACTCTCTTTCATACTAAGTGAAGACTGGAAAGCGAAGGCAAACTTCTCTGATATTAAAAGTGACCACCTGCCTAGTGACTGCCCCATGACACGGGCCAGAGCCTGGATGGAGCCTGGAGCGACCGTGGAGTCGGTGACCAGGCATGCTGACCGAGCCGTGTCCAGCGAGACACAGCCAGCCGCTCAAATGATGCTGCCCGTGTGGACGTGGAACCCCCGAGGAGCGCTGGGTGGAAGACACGCGTGGAGAACAGTGCAGGGATGCTCCCTCTCCCTGGCTAAACTGCAGGCATGTGAGCACATGCCCTTCCTGTGGAGCCCTGGTCTGATGGGCACCGGCCCACGGGCCCAGGGGTCTGCGGCGGGCGGCGGGGCATGTACTCTGTGCCTGAGTGAAGACAGCGAAGGGTGAAAACAAAGGAATCGTCACTAAAAAGACCTATTTATGCGTCTTCTCTCTCGTAAGATCCAGCATTCAGGCAGCCCTACGCCTGATCCAGATTCAAAACGCATTTCTCACCGAATGTTTGCTTCCTACAAAGGGGACTGAAACTCCTTCTTCGGAACCCGGGATAAAGACAACAAACTGGGTCGTCCCTGAAGGCCAGTGAAAACGTGAGCGATCACAGATGGAGATGCGGGCGGACTGTCGGCCACCACGCCGGCCCCTTCTTACAGCACGCTGGCGGTGACACAGGAAGGGTCAGACTGGAGGCCCCGGGGCTGCGGCCAGCGCGGGGGGAGGTGACCGGCGGCCTGGGGCGGGGGGACCCCGTGCTGGCCTGCCAAACGACAGAACATGTGAGCGAGCCCCACGCCTCAGGGATGACGGGGAGGCGTCATTTCTGCTCCTGCACACGTGGGGAAGTTTTAGAGGGGGCGTTTTTTTCTGGGAGGCCCCAGTCTTCACATGCGACCTCTGTAAGGGTGTCTCAGGCCTGGACTAGATCGCATTTCACGCCCCAGACTTACTTTCTGTCCCGGCAAGCCTTTCTCACTGTCGATGCCGGGGGCACCCTGGATTGAAGAGAAAACAGAAGCGGTGACAGCTGAGAACATGCAGCGACATTTCCTGGGCACTGTCACGGCACCTGCCTGGCTAAGTCAGTAAATCCTTTGCTATGACAATGCTGACTCCATCTAACGTCCTCTCCTTCCTGGAGGAGAGGCATCAATTTAGCGATGTTTTCACCTCATGCATCCTGGCTGTGACTTAAGAACCGTGGAGAAACCCATAAACACAGCACAGGCGAAACGTACAGCCAGAAGGCGCCCCGCACCCTCGTGCTCTCAGTCTTCGTTCTGATTTTTGGAGCTGACACTCGTCCTTGGGTGGCTGTGGCCCGTCGCCCCAAGGTCACTGTCTTTTTCTCTAGCCCGTCTTTGCCCACCTTTCCAGCTCACTGGGGGGTGGACTGGGCCAGCTGACTGAGCTCGGGCCGGTGGAGGGCGGTGTGCCCTCGGGCCAGGAGCGACAGGGGGCAGAGCCTCGAGAGGACTCCCCCCCACCCCATCTGCCCCACCAAGGACATTTTTCTTGGACTCTCGGGGCAGCAAGAAATTGACTTGGTTGGATATAGCCTCCATTTCTGTTACCATGGAGTCATTCGGGCTAATACCAGCAGAAACGCGTCTGAGTTCCGTTCATGTCCCTCCTCTGAAGCGGGGAGCACGGTCTCAAAACCCCCAGTTACTGGGTGGCAATGCTGTGTCGGTCAGCGCAGGCTCAGGGTCGCAGCCGACAGCCCACGGAGGGGCAGGACCCTGACAGTGAGCGTCAGGGATCGGGGTTGGGGGCAAACCTCTGTATTTTCAGGCCAGTGCTGCTGTGCACCGAGGGCTGGGGGCTCCAGGGGCACAGACTGTGACGTGACAGCAGGCCGCGAGGGCACGCTGCACAATGCTGGCAACAGAGCCAGGGCCTTAGAACAACCAGGCCGAGCAGGGCCTCTGGGGACAGCCAGTCAGTGTACCGTAGATCCACAACACACGCTCGTGGGCATCAGCTGTACTCCAACAAGCAAGGAAAGGAAAATAAAGTCAAAGCAGCAGGTGCAGAAGCTTTACCCGCGGTCCCGAGAAGCCCACGATGCCTTCTTCTCCCTTCAAGGAGACGCCCTAGGAGAGAACAGAGAGACCACGCTTCACGGTCTGCCTGCTGTGGGGGCTATTCTTAGTGGCCCCCGCTGCGGCCAGCCTGCCTCTGTCTCTCCAGCTCCACGCAGGACGTGCTCCTAGGACGTCTGCAGTCGGCTGGGATGGTCATCACCGGGCATCGTCCCCTGGTAAGTGGCAACGGGGAGGACTGGGGACTCAGGGGCAGCGGGACCCAGATGAGGGAAGGCAGAGCGGTGACACGGCCGGGCCCTGGCCAGGAAGCCGCCACAAGCCCGCCCGGGCCTGCCCTCCACCGCACTGCTCTTCTGAGCGGTTTGGGCTCATTGATGAGCTTCAGAAGAGGGTGGTCAGCCGGTGCTGACTCTGCCGAAAGAAGACATCCTGACACTGTTTTCTGAAAAACTGAGAGAAACGATCACCCTTTCCTGCCACAGACGCGTGGACTGGAGACCAGAGCTGTGGGTTGGTACGCCCCGGACAGTCTAACATTGTGATGGGACCCCGGAGAACGCGGGAACCACGAGAAGAAGCATCTTTATTCCTTGACTTACTATTCTCCCTGGTTCTCCCTGGCTGCCTTTTTCACCCTGTGAAGATACGAAAGACAAGAAATGCTCATTAATTCATGAATAGTATTTTAAATGGATCAGGATTTATGACATAAGGTGCAGAGTATTTTATACAACTGCAAACAATGAATATAAACGGATTGTAACAAACAACTCCCTAAACCTCTTGGCTTCAAAATTCACATTTTCTTGGATTTTCACAATATCGACGAAATTGTGTGTTATTCTGATATGATCTCAAGACTGTCTCTTTTCTGCCTGTGAGTTTCCTGCAGGGCCCACAGTGGCAGGGCAGGTGCCTGGGGGACAGCCCCAGTGATAACAGAGGGGCTGTCATTTGATAATGAAACAGCGAAAGATCATTCAGGTGAAAGAGGATAAGGCAGTGGAGTGGGGGGAATCCTCTGAGGACAAGGCTCATCAGGAGCGAGTTAAGGTCCTGAGCGAGAGTGGCTTTGGAAAGCAACGTCAGTTTTATTTCTTTCAAAATAATTTTCTGTCTTCGATTTTGGCTGCGTGGGGTCTCCACTGCTGCATGGGTTTCTCTCTAGCTGCGGCGCGTGGGGGCTTCTCTGGCTGCGGCGCATGGGGGCTTCTCTCTGGCTACGGCGCGTGGGGGCTTCTCTCTGGCTGCGGCGCGTGGGGGCTTCTCTCTGGCTGTGGTATGTGGGCTTCTCATTGCGGTGGCTTCTCCTGTTGCTGAGCACAGGCTCCAGGGCGTGTGGGCTTCAGTAGTCACAGCCCCCGGGCCCTAGATTGTGGCTCAACGGTTGTGGCGCACGGGCTTAGCTGCTCTTTCCCCACCAGGGATCGAACCTGTGTCTCCTGCATTGGCAGGTGGTTTCTTTACGACTGAGCCACCCATGACGTCATTTATATGATCAATTTCCCCCATTTCTCTCAGTCTAAAATGGGGAAGGAAATGCAGTGATGGGTCCGTTCACCCATCAGTCCTAGGACAGCTCCCAGGATCCTGCAGTTCCGGGCTGCCCCCTGCAGGCTGGCCGGGGCCAGCCCTGGGACCCGTCGCCTCTGCAGTTCAGTCCAGTTCAGCCCCTCAGTCGTGTCCGACTCTTTGCGACCCCATGGACTGCAGCACGCCAGGCCTCCCTGTCCATCACTAACTCCCGGAATTTACTCAAACTCATGTCCATTGAGTCGGTGATGCCATCCAGCCATCTCATCCTCTCTTGCCCCCTTCTCCTCCTGCCCTCAACCTTTCCCAGCATCAGGGTCTTTTCAAATGAGTCAACTCTTTGCATCAGGTGGCCAAAGTAATGGAGTTTCAGCTTCAGCATCAGTCCTTCCAATGAACACCCAGGACTGATCTCCTTTAGGATGGACTGGCTGGATCTCCTTGCAGTCCAAGGGACTATCGAGAGTCTTCTCCAACACCACAGTTGAAAAGCAACAATTCTTCGGTGCTCAGCTTTCTTTATGGTCTAACTCTCACATCCATACATGGCCACAGGAAAAACCATAGCCTTGACTAGATGGACCTTTGTTGGCAAAGTACTGTCTCTGCTTGTTAGCATTCCCTCTTAGCTGCAGAGAACAAGGAAATGTGGTTCAGCCGCTCAATGATCTCAGCAGGGTCGCACCTGCTCTGGCCTCACTCCATCCTGGGCTATTGTCCTGACACTGGACGGGGGCCCTACTCTGCTGATGGTCAGGTCCCCCCAGGAGCCAGAGTCCCTCCTGAATCCACCCCGATGACCCTGGAGGCCCTGTCCTGCCTGGTGGTCCAGGGCTGTCCTGCTCGCAACCTGGCTGGCACATGACCGTCCACTCTGGGCTCGCAGCAGCCGCTGCCCAGGCTGCTTCTGTTAGCGGTCAAGTCACTCATAACGCCGCAGCTGCACAGACTCACGTCCCCTGTGGGGGGGTCCAGCCTGCCCTCTCCCGTCCGTCCTCCGGCATTCACACCGCATCTTGACAGATGCTCGAGAGACAGGGATCAGGGTCTACGTTTGGGATTTTTGCTTTGGCTCCCGTGACCTTTTATGATGCGTCTCAGCCCGGCCACCACCCTGCGCCCTACGAGGTCAGTATTCTACCAGGTCAGTGCTTCGGTCTTTATTAAGCACAAGGGAACCAGAAGGCTTAGGACGGGTGAACGGTCTGTCTGAGTGAATGAGTGATAGAGAAGGGTGTTAATTTTTATTTAGACTCTAAGAGGATGCTTTTAATCAAACAAAACATTAACAGAAACTACAAGAGTCAGAAATCTGACTTTGACCCAAGAAGCCCACAGGGACGCTCCATGTCAGCAAAACGTAGGCTTTCTTTTGCTCACACAGCTCCATGTCCTGGCAGTGAGCTGTGCCGCGACCACTGGCTATGTCTACACTAGAGACTGAAGACGGAGCTGATTCTTAAATGGATCCACGTGTTGGTTCCAATTCATCATGATTACGAGCAATGATACTGAGACGCCTGCGACTGTGGTCAGTGCTTTCAAACACGTAATTTGCTAATTCGGTGGGGAGGGCATTTCCACTTTGAATGTGACTGTTTGAATAAGACCAAAGAAAGCCACATCTTTTCCTCCTCCTCCTGTTAGTTCAAATGGGAGCGCGTCAGTCTTGCTGCAGCCCCTTTACCTTATACTGCTCTGGGAGAAGCTCGTACACCGGCGTGGGCTTCTCGACGTAACCGTTGTCCGGTGGAATCCCGCCGGGCCCCTGCAGTCCCATGTCGCCCTGTGAACGGTTTAGCAAAGCGATTGTCTTTAGACTGAAGGACACGACCGAGGTTGAATAAAAGCACGATCCCACCGCAAACTGCTGTTTCTGTCTTTGTGTATTATCACACGTACATCAATTTTAATAGTTTACAATCATAAGATAAAAATCGTATATAAGCCTGGATGGCAGGGGGTTTTGGGGAGAATGGATGCATGTACATGTACGGCTGAGTCCCTTTGCTGTCCACCTGAAACTGTCACAACACTGCTAATTGGCTGTACCCCAACGTGAAACGTTTTAAAAACGTAAAAAGATCACATAGGATAAAGTAACAGTAAGGTAAGATCACTTGATTTCCACTTGCATTAACAATCATTTAGAATTTAGGCACATAAGCTGTTTAGCTTGGTCACAATTTGCGGTTGCATTTGCTTCAGTGGAATTATCTCCTTACGATGAGTTTCTGTACAAGGAAGTCATTTGGCCTGTGCGCCGAATGTTTTGGTGGTTACTGCTGTGTTTTATGCTACTGCTTTCTAAGACTGGTGCCCAAGACATAAATCAGAACGGGCGTCCCAGGTGGCACTAGAAATAAAGAATCCACCTGCCGATGCATGAGATGACAGAGGCGCAATTCATTCCCTGGGTCTGGAAGAGCCCTGTCTTGCAGATTCTAACCACCACTGGAGCCTGTCTGGTAACCTGACACTTGACAATGATTGTTTCCTTTCAAACGGGGTATTTGCAGAGCACCTCAGGATAACAGCATAAAATGAAGACATCAGAATGAGCCGTCAGTATTTCCTAATTCAATCTAGTAAGTTTCCTTTACCTTTTCACCTTTTTCTCCATAAAAACCAAGTCCTCTGTTGCCCTGAAAGACAGATGGCTTCTGTAAGTTTAAAGTCAATAATCACAGTAAAATGAAATTGTCTTTTTTTAGAAAAAGAAATCTAACATCTGTGTATTTGCAACGTCACTGGACAACTATCCTTCCTAATATTCTGGCTTCAGCTCCCAGGAGCGAATTAACACAAAAGGAAAAGAAATGTCTTTTCTTTTGCTAATTCCGTATATAAACGGTGTAATGCAAGTCTGAGTCCAGATATCACATAAAATGAACGGGAGCAAATCGAGACGCTGTACGAGTTGCAGGAAGTGGCCCCTCACGTTGCGCTTTGAGTGTTCACTAAAACTAAACCTTAAGTGACAAAAATTGTGGGTTCATAAAAATGATATACTAGTGTTTTAGTAAAGCTCTGCTTTTAAGGAATTTGTATTTTACACTTTAAGCAAAACCTGAAAACCTGGGCTAAGAACAGCTGCTCTGTCACCCCTGGGGACACGCTGCAACTTGCTTCAGATTGCCGGTATATTTTACTGCTCAAATCCTGATGACCAAGAAGCTGACAGTGACTCCCTCCTTGCGGCCCTGGGCTTTGACAGTCCAGGGCCCCTGCTAACTCACTGCTAACTCTCCCTCAGTCCCCTGGACCACAGGGTGTGGACATCACCGAGGGGGAGACTGTCATCTCCTTGGACCGAAGCCTCACGGCGAACAGGTCATGGAGCTCAGGTCTGATCCCAGGCCTTCCGACTCTACAGGTCAGGTCTCAGAGCGTCTCCTTGGGTTCTGGCCCCTCTGGGCTCGGAACATAGCCGTTTCCTGCCTGGGATCCCAATCTGAGGACCGTGATTCATACTCTCCTCTGCCTCAGGCTTTCTCATTTTGGTAAAACAATCCTAAATTCACAGGAAGATGTCCTAACTCTCTTAATGATGGTGTTCTTTGGGTTTAGCCAAACTTTTCATCATCCGTTCTGCTTCAGAGGCAGACCGGGAAAGCGCCCCGGCGTGTATTTGACGGTTTCATGAGAGGAGTGTCCACGCGTGGGTGGGAGGGCTGACCGCCCGCCAGGTGGGCCACGGGACAAACCACGTGCAGCTCAGGAAGGCCCATGTCCCCTGACTGCCCACGGCTCTGCTGCCCTCCCGGGGCTCCTGTCCCCGCCGAGATGCAGGATCCCGGGGGGCCCACCCAATCTCCACACCACACAGCCCCCTGCCTCTGATGCCCCGAGTTTCCACAAATAGAAACAAAGCCTTTCATTAATTTTTGCTTTCTCTTTGCTTCCTTCCCACCTGGCTGGGGAGCTGAAATCAAAGCACAGAAATGCAGCCAGGCCAGATGAGAATGAGATCTGCTTGGGACCCCGACATCTCCCTGCCTCGCGAGCCGGTGTCCAGGGCACCAGGAAGTGACCTGCTGGAGGCCTGGGGCTGTTTGTGCTGCAGCCAAGTGGGGATCTGAGGCGACCCTGGGGCTCCCCGTCCCATCCTACATCTGCGTCTCTTGGCTCTGGGCTGTTCCCAGCCCGCCCTGGGCGGCAGGACGGCGGGGAGCCGGGTGGGGGGTGGGGGCGGGTGGGCAGAAGCCTTAACGAGCTCCAGCCGCAGCCGGAAGCTGAGTCAGAGATGATGGGAGCTGGGGTCGGGGTGGTGACAGCTGAGGTCTCCAGGCGGCAGGGAGATGGGGTTTCTGTGGGTCAGGCCTGGGAATGGGCGGGCTGGGGAGGCGTCCTTGGCTTTACACAGGCCATGGAGTGGTTCTGAAATGTTCCTAACGGTAGCCCAGTATTTCTGACTCATGTCGGGATTTGACCAAATACATCCCTCGCCAGCCTCCTACGGCTTGTCCTGGACATTTGTTTAACTTTCCCAGGTCACCTCAAACCCAAATTCTGCCCACGTTCCCGACAGGCCACCAACTTTGTGGTGCACCAGCCCACTGAACCGTCTTTCTCTGATGGAAAGAGGAGGGTGTTGGGGCAGCCCACTGAACCGTCTTTCTCTGATGGAAAGAGGAGGGTGTTGGGGCAGCCCACTGAACCGTCTTTCTCTGATGGAAAGAGGAGGGTGTTGGGGCAGCCCACTGAACCGTCTTTCTCTGATGGAAAGAGGAGGGTGTTGGGGCAGCCCACTGAACCGTCTTTCTCTGATGGAAAGAGGAGGGTGTTGGGGCAGCCCACTGAACCGTCTTTCTCTGATGGAAAGAGGAGGGTGTTGGGGCAGCCCACTGAACCGTCTTTCTCTGATGGAAAGAGGAGGGTGTTGGGGCAGCCCACTGAACCGTCTTTCTCTGATGGAAAGAGGAGGGTGTTGGGCCAGAGCCTGGCTTGAAAGAGGAGGGTGTTAGGGCAGCCCACTGAATCGTCTTTCTCTGATGGAAAGAGGACAATGTTGGGCCAGAGCCTGGCTTGAAGCTCCCTGGATACACCCCCAGAGGCTGACAGCACGCTCTGGGAGGGCCCACCTGCACCCAGGTAGGAAGAAGGCCCCCGGCTCCCCGCACCACTCCAGCTCTGTCTTGCCCTGTTCGTGAGAGAGCACGTTATGGGTAAGCAGGGGTTGTCCCCGACGTACATTTCTAATCACACATTCCCAGCTGGACTTTCATGCGGCCACAGGAATGCTGTGTGATTTGCAGACAAGAGTCATTCCACGCATCCACTTACTTAATGACTTCATGCATGGATTTATTCTTGGAGTTTAGAGCCTTGTCTTATAACTCTATATACAGTCCTCCTCATGAGACAAACGACGTTACTTGTCAGCCAGGTAGTTCCATGGTCAAGAAGGAGACACAGAAACATGCGAGGCCCCGGTTCCCTCCCCCTCACCCACCACGTCTCCAGTAACTTACTGGCTGTCCTTTGGGTCCAGGGGGTCCAGGTGGTCCCTGCACAAACACAAAGAAATCTGTCAGCTGTTTCCTTTATCCCAGGACCCAGATGGCATCTGCTCGGGAGCCCTGGGAAAGCTGTCCGCTGTGTGTTCAGCACACCGAGGAGGATGCGAAGAGCCTTCTGGCACATTCGTCTCGGCGGGGAAACGGGGCTGGAGGGCGGAGGACGGGGGGTTGGGCCCGGTTCTCAGGGTCTGCGGCTGCCCAGGCACAGCTGCTGCTGATTTGCCTTTCTGAGCTCAGGCTTTTGACCTGACCCGGGTCCTGCTCACGCTGGCTCTGCTCCCTCCACGAGGCCCCGGGCCCATTCCTCCAGAGAAGGCCCCTGCTGGCCTCCCATGCATCCCCCTACCCGGCACCATCTCGCACTTCCCGCCGCTGGGCTGGCAGGCAAGCACGCACAGAGTTAATCTACAGCCGGCCCCTCGGCAGGGCTGGGAATCCGCCCGCCAGGATCACCTCGTGCTCCTGCGGAGCAGTCCCCGCCAACGCCACTGAGGGTGGAAGCTTTACACGTGCCTTAGAAGAGCCAGGCGTGTTGATGTAGAACAGGTGGGGGGCAGGGGGCCGTGGGAGGCCTCAGTGGTTCGTGTGAAGACCCGGAGGCCGGCACCTCAGCTTGGGGAGGCGGGGAGCACCCTGCTGTTTATTTCCCGGAACTGAGTGTGTAAAGCAGGGGACCCCCCAGCCCCGAGGCCCGCGTTCTGTAAACGGGTGGCTGTGTGTGTACAAGGGCTGAGAGCACCTTGAAACATGAGCCCGTCTCCTTCCCTTCGGCCAAATCTCAAGGCTGGAGGGCTGCTGGGGAAAACGACCAGCACGGCCCCGGGGAACTGTGCTCCGTAGAGACGTGATCGATTGTTGCGACTATTATCCGTGGTCTGAGGGGAGCGAATGAGCACTCGCACCCCAGCTGCTGGTGTGACGGACCTGCCCTCAGACACACGTGTCCGCTGCCTCTCCGCGGGTCCCACGGCCCCCGTCCACGGCCACCTCAATCTCGGGGCACGGTGTTCTCTGAGAAGGACTCTCTCCCCTGCAGCCACAAGCTCTCCCTGAGTAACTTAAGGCCTGATTGTCTTATTAATAAAAAACGTGGACTAGGAGAGAGTCGGGCGCTTTGCAGGAGCCTGTCCACCTCTCGGTCTCTGTGCAGCGGGAAGGATCCGCAGTGGCCAGGCCTGGGGACTCTCCTTCCTTGGGCAGGCCCTCCTCCAGCCAGGGGTTTGGCTGCCAAGCCTTACTCCTGATTAGACTTGCAGGAGGAGGGGACACCTGTAGACCGCCACTCAGGTGGGGCCCGAGGGTCACTTGGTTAACTGATGTCCGGCATCTCACCTGTCACGGTGGCTGTGCCCAGCTGCCTTAGCCCTGCTCTGAGGCCTCGCCAGCAGACCCCATTTCCCCCCTATGGACCTGCGGGACACTGGTCTGCTTTGCTCGGGATGACGGGCCCCTGTCAGCTGGTCAGCTGTGGGGCTGGGAGAGTGTGTGCCTGACTGGAAGGGCTCCAGGCTAGTGCTAGGCCAAAATCTGACCTAGCTGGCGTTGAGTCTTCACTCTCAACCTTGATGGCGGCAGCGGGGACAAGGGACGGCCTGGGTGGTCTTGGCGACCACGTGTGTCAGGCACGCCATGAGGCCTCCGCCAGCATCCGCACTGCCTGCATCTCGGAGGATGTTCCACACCCGCGAGGGCGAGCACGTGAGCCTGGAACTTACCGGTCTTCCTGGGGCTCCAACCGGACCCATCTGTCCCACGGGCCCAGGGCGGCCGGGAGGCCCCTACGGACAGGCAACGGAGAAGGCGGTTAGGGAGGCAGGAGGGGTGGAGCCCGGAGCCCTTCAGGTTCTGCCGGTCTCTTCTCTAACAAAAGCAATGCTTACCTGCAAGCCGACCAGTCCCGGCTCTCCAGGTTCCCCCTAATGGAGAAGAAAGAGTTTGAAGAGTTTCAGCTTTTAAGACTCTGTGGACTTGGTTGCACTTTACTTCAGTGTTGGAAATAAGCATATAAAACACACCGGCTGTCTAAGGACTTGGTGATGTCAGGTACGTAGACAGCCGCACTGCCGTGAGTTTGAGGAGGGCGGCCCGCAGTTAGTGTAAGACGGCCGACAGCGTGGCGGCCAGCGAGAGGACCTTGAAATCAGTGGAGATTCTGGCTTGTGGACACTGTGCGTCCCCCCGCTCGACTCAGAGGTCACTCTTAATGGGGAGTGTACACGGGGCTCGGTCATGCCCCGTCCCTGCAGACTTACCCTGTATTTGTCGCGGTCCTCTGAGGACAGAGCGTAGGGCTCGCCTTTCTGCCCTTTCGGTCCTTGGGGCCCCTGAATGCGCACATGCGGCATAGGAAGAAAAACAGCAACGGTCCGTTACGCTCAGCGCAGTGACATGACGGGAGTCACTGCCTGCCCCCGTTCGTGGGCGATGTCCAGCTGTTCTTATGGCCAAACAAGACTATTCTGAACATCCAACTCTACCTTAACCGCGAGGTGAGACTTTTACTTTCGTATTTACCCAACAGCATCTTTCTTAAAGTTAAAAGAGAAATATTCAACAGGATTTAATGTTCAGAAACCCAAGTAAAGGTTCAGGAAACGAATACTTTCCTCTCCCAAACTGTCCCTTTTCTTTGTCATGATACTATTCTGTGTCTTCTTTGCATTCGCGTACTGAAATATCGACACATACGCTCCGCAGTACTATTTGTGGCAGAGATTCCGGGTCATCCGTGAAAAATGGGATTGTGTCGAGTATACTGCGTTGGCCAAAAGTTGGTTTGTGCTTTCCGTGACATCTGAATGAACTTCTTGGCCAGCCCAGTACATGACACACAGGTACAGAAGCACACAGGCCTTTTAGTATCTACATATAAAACCTGCATTTTAAAATGACTGATACATTTATTGATAAGGAAAGCTATGATATTAGAATAGAGCAGAGTGTAGCTTACTGATAAGTTGAATCACATGGAAAAGAAACAGCCGGCAAATGGGGAGCTGGAGGGCAGAGGTGTGAAGGTGACTGGAAGTCGGTCAGCGTCAGGGAAATGCAATGAAGATTGTTAATGCTGCCCTTCCCTCACCTTAAAATACTTTTTAAGTAAAAAGTTTTGCCAAAAAGTGTTAGTTTAACCCTGAATTTGGAATATATTGCTATACGGTAGCAACACATTATCAAAAAAGATTGTTTGCACAGACCCTAAAAAATAAATGAGGTCATGAAATAGATCATTATGTGAAAGTTCTTCCATTAAGAAAAGTAAAGTCTACCTTGTACATCCTGGAGAACAAAACTGTTCTTTCATGTCACAAAGGATGTTAGAATCTAATAAAATGATGACTAATAGAGAAGTCCGTTCAAGGTTTAAGCTTTTTAAAATTTTAGTTCCACGATTCCACTATTATTCTTGCTATTTGAATGGGAGGAAGTGATGGTATGCTTGGGAGACAAACCCATTACCTTCTACTTAACAGGCAAAGGACAAAGGGGAAATGGAGCTCTCTGAGTCCAGCACGCCTAGATGTTGGCAAGAAACCTCAGCAGCGGAGGTGTGCTCCATCCTGACTGCTAACCGAGGGTGGGCAGCCACCGTTTCTGGGGTGGAAAGGTGGTCTCGGCATGTGCCTGCTCCCCCACCCCCAACACCATCCTGCAGGCAGGAGGCAGCCCGCCCTCCGGAGAGACCTTCCCTAAGGCAGTTTCTCAAGGGGGTCCTCGGCGGGCCCTCCCAAAAGCGAGACCTTTCCTGCATTTCCACCACCCAGACTCTGGAGCCGACCAGCGGAGCAGACTGAGCGCTGCCCGTACTCACGCGGGGCCCGAGGAAGCCGCCAGGGCCCGGGGGTCCTGCGTAGCCCGAGTCGCCCACGGTCCCGTTGCAGCCGTCATACCCAGGAGGTCCTCTGGGTCCGCCTTGCCCGGGATGGCCCTGGAAATAGACAAGCCATTGGGCCTCCAGCCCCCAGGGGCTTAGGTTTCATGTAACTGGGATGAGGCAGCTTCAACCCTTCTCAGAAGAGATGCCTCCAAGCTCCTCATCTCCTCCTGAATTAGCAGTCTGCTCTCGGCCTTCCTGACTCCCCTAGACTGGATCTGAGACATTTGAAATTGCATGCCAACCCGATCTTAATTTGAGCTTGTCCTTCAAAGGAAAATTTCAATTCTATTGAGCTAAATGTCCATCTTGTGTTCAACATCCAAGCAGGTCTATTTCTGGGTGATACAGCTCTTAGATTTTACTGCACATCAACTTTGCTTATGACTTCCTTTTTAAAATGTATTTATTTTTAATTGAAGGATAATTGCTGTAAATATTGTGTTGGTTTTCTGCCATAGATCAACACGAATCAGCCACAGGCATATATGTCCCCTCCCTCTGGAACCCCCCTCTGCCCTCCCACCCCACCCCACCCCTCCAGGCTGTCTCTGAGCACCGGTCCGAGCTCCCTGAGAGAAGCAGGGAAACGCACACATTACCACATGTAAAATAGACAGCCAGTGGCAACAGGCTGTAAATGATTCTCGGCAGCAAAAAGTACCAGGTCCCTCAAACCTGTGTTCGTCAGGTGCTCAGATACAGCAGCGGGGTTTACGTTAACTTGCTGTGAGCGTCTCTCGGATTCGGCATCGAGGAGACTGAGTTTAGCAGCCCTGACGTTCCAGAGAAAATGACCAGGTATCTGTTTACCATGATCACCCCTCCAGGTGATGATTCCCTCCCTAGTTTGAGAAATATTTGCTTCTGACATTAAATGAGCACGAAGTGGAAAAAACCAACGGAAACACGCCACCCATCAGTTACAGTACGTTTCCACAAGGTCAGTCCATCTAAAGCTCAGCCTTCTGCTTCCAGAAGAGCACAGCAAGGGACAATCCCAAGAGGCCAAAAAAAGTAGGTTAAAAATGGGCAACCTCATCGGAGGCAGCTGGTAAGAAAATGCTCTGGTTATTTGTTTAACCCTTGAAATCTGCAAATTCTTCAACTCTGCCAATTTCTCAAGATTCTGACTCATGCACAAGTTATTTCCTTAACCATGCACAGCTGTGTGCTGTCACCGATGTGTCTGTTTGAGCCCCTCCCAGGGGACACCAGGGATCATGGCCATGCGGGTCTCATGTCTTGGTGGGGGGGGGCTTCCTTTCTTTAGCTCTGCCTCCTGCTGCAAAAATCTCCTTGAACGTGGAGCTAAGGAAAAGCGGCAGTTCTCTGACTGTTGCCCCCTCATACCCTTCCCCCTTTCTTCTGCAATGGGGCAGCCCCACTTGTGTGCCTGGAGTGTGTGTGTGCGTGCATGAGCATGATGACAGATAACACGTGTGGTGCATGTGTGTGCACGCGTGTATGGGCACGCTGACATGGCACGGACATCGGCATGAATGTGAAGTTCTGGAGGCAGATGTCCTTAAACATCAGCTGCGCAGGGATGGAGCAGGTCTGAATGTGGGATAAACACATGTATCCCGGAGGCTGAGATGGGCAGGAAGCCGTCCCTGGGAAGTCTGCCCCGGGCCCGAGGAGGAGGCTGTGAGTCAGGCTGCTCTGTTTATTTTCTTGTGCCACGAGAAGTAAAGTAAACTAGGTTAGAAAAACACATTTTATTGCATTCTGAGATTTTCTCATGGACAAAGCATGCCTTTCGTCTTCTCTCTGCATGGTTGCTACCAGGAATCTGAGCCTCTGCACAGACTTGAGGGCAGTCCCTGCTCTGGGCAGGACGGCCTTCCACTCGGGCGGTTCTGGAGTTCAAGCGCGCTGTGAGACCGGCTCCTCACGGCCGCCTGTGCCGCCTGCAGCTGGTTACCAGTGGCGGGGGGCTCCCCTTTCCCCCTTGTCGCCTCTGCTCCCAGTCCTGGGAGCCCCAGTTTTAGCAGAGTAGCCTCCATGCCAAGTCCAGAAGACCATTTACAAAGGAGGCAGTTTGTCCAAGAGATGAGTGGGTTCCAGGGGTTTACCCACAGGTGGTGTTGTTATAGACAAGAAAGGGGACACACGTTAGAAGTGTGTCTGTGCGTCACAAACGGGTTGTTTTGCACGTATACGGTGCTTTGCAGTTTTAATCTTATGAAAAACTTACGGGAATTCCGTCGGCACCAGGGAATCCCGAAACACCTCTTGGTCCCTGTAAAGAAGACAAACAGACTTCAGACAGGCCAGGACCCGCCCCCGCCCCCACGAGCAGCGCCCACGGCCCCGTACGCACCACGTCTCCCTTCGGGCCTGTGATCCCGGGGGCTCCTCTTTGGCCCTTGTCACCCTTGCGGCCTTGCAGTCCTGGGAAGCCCTGTAGCCCGGGGGGCCCGGTGTACCCCTGGGGGCCCACCGGCCCTGGCTGGCCCTGTGGGAACAACACTCGGTCAGCGTCCACAAGTCATAACCACGCGTTATGGTTATGGTTATTGGAACGTCTCCAATCATGCTGCTTTTGAAACTACACTTTTCATGCTTAAAGAGCTATACTCTTCAGAGAGCACTCTGTAAATCACCATCTTCTTCCACGAGAGCCACAAAGTGATTCCTGGCTGAGAAAGTAACAGAGTTCAAAGGGGAGGAAATACTAAATGTGAGACAAAAATTATCCTCAAGTACTAAAGCGAAGTTATTGTGAAATGCTAATATTGGGTTGGCATGAAATAATCAACTGACTTGAAAAAAAAAAAAAAGTCCTTTCAGTATAAACGAAGGTGCCAGACAAACTCCTGAGATCGTCTGTCTCATATAATGCACACAACGGCTATGGAGATGCAGCTAGCACCCAGATATCAACGTGACCCCCAGATGTTTAAGTGGTTAACAGTCTCTCATCCTGTGCACACACACCCCGAATGCACACACGAGTGTGTGTGTACAGAGAAAAAATAAAAGTCTGAAACGCATAAAACATCCATCCATAGCACTGCTGCTGCTGCTCCGTCGCCAAATCGTGTCCAACTCGTTTTGCGACCTCACAGACTGTAGCCCACCAGGCTCCCCTGTCCATGGGATTTCCCAGGCAAGAATCCCTGGGGTGGATTGCCATTTCCTCCTCCTGGGGAACTTCCCGACCCAGGGATCAAACCCATGTCTCCTGCGCTGGCAGGCAGATTTTTTACCACTGAGTCATCTGGGAAGCCCTTGCATATCCCTTAGGATGGCTATGATTTGAAAAAAAGAAAAGACGAAATTATGTGTTGGCAGGAATTTGGAGAAGTGGCTCTGTTGCAGGGAATGGAAACAGTGGCCACTGGGGAAAACGGCACGGAGGCGCCTCAAAAACGGAACAGAGAATCACCCGCGACCCAGCTATCCCGCTTCTGTGACCACACTCAGAAGGGTGGGAAGCAGAGACTTGGACAGATCGTGTCTGCACCCATGTTCGTGGCAGCATTTTCCAGAACTGTCAAAGGTGGAGGCGCGCCTGGATGCATGACGGTTAAGCACGACGGTCTGTCCAAACAGCGGACTCCTCTTCACCTGAAAGGGGCAGGAAACTCTGACCCAGGCCACAGCATGGATGGACCCTGAGGACACATACTGAGCGAAATGAGCCCGCCACGCAGGGACAAACGCTGATTCCACTAACATGGGGTCCCTAGAGGAGTCACATTCGTAGAGATGGAAAGTGCCAGAGAGGTGACCGGGGGCTGGGGGAGGGGAGTGGGCAGTTAGGGTTTAATGGGGACAGACTCTCGGTTTGGAAAGATGAAAAAGCTCTGCAGACAATGGTGATCATGACTGTACAAAACATAAATGTGCTTAATGCCACGAAACTGCGCAAAAATGGTTAAGCTATGCTGTGTACATCTTATCACAATCAAAATGAAAAGATTAAAAAGAGGTTCCAGCTCTCTTATTATTAGAACTAATTTATGCATTACAGTTCTACTTTAATGAATGTCCCAGGTTCACCCAAAATGAAGAAAGTAACAAGACAAAACCAAACCCCAACATCTCTGTCTTGATTTCTTAAAGGAAGGATTGCTGTTGCTTCATTCCACAGGCCCTTTCTCTCTGAGCCTCATTCACTCTTGCATTTCAAATGTCTGTCTTATCTTTAGATTGAGGGGGCACTGAGTCACTACTTCTAGACTTCTCTTTTATAGCCTGCAAAAAGCCTTTCTTGTATAAACTGTGCCGCTAAGCCGTTTTTCTGTCCGGGCAGAAGTTTATAATCTGTCCTTGACACTGCACAGCGCTGGAGGGAAGTGAGCGGCTTCAGCAGCTGGCGGCGCGGCGTTCACATGGGATGGGCGGGGGAGGAAGGGCGTGGGGGACGCAGCCTGCGATGGCCCACCGCCCCCGCGACGGCCCCTCCCTGCAGGTGCCGGCCCGGGGCGTGGGGCAAGCGCGGAAGCGGCTTTTTGGGGTGGAGGATGCAGATGGAGACTAAGATGGAGTTTGGCGGCTGAGATGAGCCCTGAGGCTTGGGGCCCTGTGTCCTCAGATGACAGGGAGCCTGGGCGCCTCTCGGGGCCGGTCAGCGTCTCACACATGGCGGGTTCTCTGCTCGCTCCATAAGCGGTGCAGAATCCAGCCGGCGCTCCCCTGGAGTAGCCTGACCGCAAGCATGGCGTGGAGCCGTGCAGCCGGCGTGCTTGAATGTCTGGAGAAGGTGAGACAGGCTCAGGAGGACTGCGTGGCCAGCCGGGCCCTGGACACGTGGCGTCCCTGTCTGACGCCCGGGGCTTCGGGACGCCGCATCTGTCGGCGGTTTGGGGACACAAATGCTTTGACTCAGATTTTTATGACTCTTCCTCAGCTATGCTTGTCTGTGTCTTGTTTGTGACCACAGACCAAGCCTCCAAGCCTGCGAGGCCCGTCACCCTCAGGGGCTTCTGTCTGTTAGTGGTCTCAGGGAGCAGCCTTGGGGACACAAGGATGCTGTTTGCACCGTTACTTTTTATTGTCCATGAACTACATCTCTACCCGAGGATGACTGTCTAGCACCAACGTTAACCCAGATGGAGTACAAGCCTCTTAACGAGAAGCATCCCTTTGTCTCCTGTTCGTTGACCGTTCCTGGCTCCCTTTGATGGGGGGCCAATGGCGTCACGGCCTTGTTTTCCTCCCATTGTCAGTAAACTTCTTACCCTTGGCATCTCTGACGGGAAGTCTGGCTTTGGGAATAAAACTCCAGTCTTCCCTTTTCTGGAACACGCCGTCACTTTTTTCTTTTTATTAAGGTGAAATTCCCAAACCACAAAAGTATCCGTTGTAAAGCGGCTTCTGGTACACTCACAGCGTCCTCCGCCCATCTCTTCTGTCTATTCCAGAAGGCCTTCATCACCCCCAAGAATCCCACCCCCGCCTGCAGCTCTGGTACCCGCCCTTCCGCTTTTGGTGTCTGCGGGATTTACCCACTCTGGGTGTTTCACGTCAGTGGAATCATTCATATGATACGTGACCTTTCACGTCTGGCCTCTTAATACAAGGTTGTTGAGGCTCGTCCACGCCACAGCTTTGGTCACTACTTCACGTTTATGGATGAACACGACTCCACTGTGTGGATAAGCTAGTTTGTTATGAATAAACTGTGTGAGCACGCTCACCCAGCTCTCGAGTCCTGTGTTCAGTCCTTTTGGGTCTGTTACTTAGGAGTGGACCAGCTGTATCCCGTGGTGACTCTGAAGGCTTGAGGAGCTGCCAGGCTGTGATCCCGGCTCACTTTACATTCTTACGAGGAATGTGTGAGGATCTTCAACTTCTCTACAATCCCGCCGTCAATTGTTATTTTCTATTTTTAAAAAAATAAAGCCTAGAGGGTGTGAACCAGTGTCATTCTGAAGAGCAATGGGGAAAAGCCAGGAAGAGCCTGGAGGGGATCTGAATTATTTCTCGTCCTCCAGGATGGAACCCCAGGATG
Source organism: Bos grunniens (assembly GCF_055505025.1). Lineage (NCBI taxonomy): Eukaryota > Metazoa > Chordata > Mammalia > Artiodactyla > Bovidae > Bos > Bos grunniens. The sequence continues at coordinate 91,457,619 of NC_141176.1, read as the reverse complement.
GTTCCAGCCCTTCACTGCACGCCCTGCGAGGCTGGGGCTGAAAGGACACTCGCGTCAGGGTCCGAGCCCTGGGTGTGCGTGCCCGGGGCACCTGGGGTATCTGCAGAGAGCGGCTGGAGGGACCAGTAACAGAAAGGGTCCCCCTCTGTCCTGATCGTCATCCTTACCAGCTTCCAGCCTCAGACGGCAAGTCCCGATCGGAAAAGCTACTTCCACCTCTTCCTTTCATGATAAATGATGTTAAAAATAAAAAGTACCCCAGAAAAGGTAGGACTGTAGCTTAAAGGTCTTTGCATAAACTTCTAAAACTCCTAACACTCCCACAAAATACTTGATGAAAGTATTCCCACAAAATACTTCTCAAAAGCTAGCAGACACCTGGCAAGGAGTCGTGAGCCCGTGGGCTCTGGCCCTGCCTGCCCGAGACTTGATTTGTGTCGATGTATCACCTCCTAGGGAAGCGAAAACGAGAGGATCTTGAAATCCTCTGTCCTCCGGGATGGAGCCCTGTGAAAGCTTTCAACAAACGGTTCCTCTCATTTTACCCCCAGGACAACTGTGTGAAGTCAGCGTCACCCCCGCTTGAGAGGGGAGGTAACAGGGCTCTGGGGGGGTCAGGGTTAGGGATGACGGGTGCATTTAGATCTGGGGGGGATCCCATCTTCCATGACACCCTTGCTGCTCCAAGAGAGGTCGGGGAGCCTCATCCGCATCACCTGAGAACTCGAGGGAACTGCAGAGTCTCAGCCCCGCCCAGCTCTCCTGCGGTGGCACTGACGTGATCCCGGGAGGGCTCCTTGCATTGTGAAGTCTGCAAACCGCTGCCCGACCCCGCCCTCCTCCCCCTCGTGGGAGAAGGCTGGTGTCTCTTTATCTTTAAACTTTTAATTTTGCATTGGGGTATAGCTGATTAACAATGCTGGGATAGTTTCCGGTAGACAGCAAAGGGACTCAGCCAGACACACGTATCCATTCTCCCCCAAACTCTCCTCCCATCCAGGCTGCCACATGACATTCAGTAGAGTTCCCTGGGCAGGTATCTTCAAATAACTCTCTTATGCACGAGATTGCACCTCAGAAACAAGATCAGGCTTCCTGAGCTGGGCAGAGGGAAATCTAATATTTATGTGTGTTGAAGACTATTTCTAACTGAACTGTCTCGGTCTTAGGCTCTGGTGATAATTCCAAGAAGGGACACTCTGGGCACTGTTAGAAGTGAGGGGTGCTTACGGCCTCTCCCTTTGGGAAACCATCGTGGAGGAGGAGTGGGTCGTCCTGGCTGGTTCTGGAAGCTGGAGTCTGGGCCGGCAAAGAGCACAGGCGGCTTAAATACCATGACCCTGGAGGGAATGTACGGCATGTCCTGAGATGCTGACTAAGCCTTCATGCACTTGGAATTCTCACTTACGGGAAAAGGGGCAAAATATATCTGTGCACACGCTGAAAACTCCAGGACCTCAGCCTCTGAAATAAAAGTGGGAGACGGATGCTCGGTCAAGGTTCCGAGAAATCACGCCTCACCGGCAAACACGCCCAAGGAGGTGCCCTCTGCCATGCAGTTTATTAACCTGAGCACTCGCGTTGGGTAAGGGAGGAAAGAGTTTCATTTATCAAGGAAGGCCGGAGAGGAGCGTTTCCGAGGCCCAGCCCGCATCACTGCACATCGGGACTTTTCATCTACGGCATGGTGCTTTCCTGGTAGGACGAGAATCAGCTTTCCATGCCAGCTTCTGAATAGTAGGAAATCCCTTCTCCTTCCTAAGGGTACTCTTCCTGTCTCACCTTTTACGGGCCCCGGGTGCCCCTCCAGGCGCCTGCATCCTCCCCAAACCCTGATGGCCCCTCCTGCCCTCCACCTTCCCGCCCTTCCGATGCAGTGACCTGTGACCTTCGGGGGATTCCGGCCCCAGGCCCAGCTCACCCTTGGAGCTGTTCACACACATCTGAGAACATGGCAAACAGCCCCAAAGGTGGGAAAGACCATCTTTTAAGATTCAGGAAAATATTTTGCTCAGCTAAATTTTAGAATCAGTCACCTTTCTTAGGGATGATCGTTAGGATTTGTGAGCAATTTCTGATCACCCGGCAGGGTGACATTAGCACCTATTCCAAGCTGATGATAATGTGATGGTTAGTACTGGACAGGACGTTACATGTAACTGTCAGTAATTCCAAGCTGACGATAATGTGATGGTTAGTACTGGACAGGACGTTACATGTAATTGTCAGTAAGCGAGTGTAGCTCGGTTAGTACTGGACAGGACGTTACATGTAACTGTCAGTAAGCGAGTGTAGCTCGGTTAGTACTGGACAGGACGTTACATGTAACTGTCAGTAAGCGAGTGTAGCTCGGTGACTGGACAGCTGCCTACTCCAGGCAAAACAGACAGACAGACAGACAGTTGGCTTAACTGATGTAAACTCTGCCGCCCTTTCCCTTAGATTCTTATCAATATACAGCAAGACATCAGTCCCACCCTGGGTGAAATCCCAAATGAAAGGTTTCACATGTTCCTCAACAAGGACGATACGGCCTCTCGGAACAGCTGCTGGCCTCCAAAACTGTCTCACAGACGGTGGTGCTGATGTGAAGGAAATAACATCCATATGCAAAGAAACCTGCTCCATAGACAAGATGGAACACAGACCCAACTGTAAGGGTGGGACTGCGACAGCTTTAGAAGGCGTAGGAGAGAATCTGTGACTCTGGGTCAGGCGAGGGCTGTGTCCGTAAGATGCGAAAGTCACAAGTCATAGGAGACAGAAAGCAGAGACAACATTTGATCTTCAGAAGGTTCTGTTTGAAACATAAACAGCAGGCCACGCACTGGGAGAGACACTCACAAGACACACGTGATAAACGGCTTTTATCCGGAATATAGACAGGGCTCCCAGAAATCAACAGTAAGGATAAACGACTTTTATCCGGGATACAGACAGGGCTCCCAGAGACCTGCAGCAAGGAGACGAACAACGGGACTGGAAAGATGGGTGAAAGATCTGAGCAGACTCTTCATCACAGAAGAGGTGCAGGTGGAAAACAGGCAAGCGGCTCAACACCATCGGTCATTAGGGAAAAGCAAATTAAATCCAGACTAAGGTGTAACTGCGAAGGCGATGGCACCCCACTCCAGTACTCTTGCCTGGAGAATCCCATGGACGGAGGAGCCTGGTGGGCTGCAGTCCATGGGGTCGCGAAGAGTCGGACACGACTGAGCAACTTCCCTTTCACTTTTCACTTTCATGCATTGGAGAAGGCAATGACAACCCACTCCAGTGTTCTTGCCTGGAGAATCCCAGGGACGGAGGAGCCTGGTGGGCTGCCGTCTACGGGGTTGCACAGAGTCAGACACGACTGATGTGACTTAGCAGCAGCACCAGCAAGGTGTAACTGTGGCTGCCGGAGCGGCTGACGTGCCCACACAAAGACTGGCAAGGCCAGTACTGCTGGGGGTGCAGAGAGAGCACGTCAGAGCCGTCGGGGCACAGGCCTGGGGGGCTGAAGCCAAACACTCACTTGCAGAAGCCCTGGAGGTAAGTGCTCAGAGCGGTGCAACGTCTTGCAGCTGAAAACTGGAAGCAACCTGACTGTCCTCAGTGGGAGAACAGACCGTGGTCCGTACGTGAGACAGAAAGCTGCTGAGCAACACAGAAGGAAGGCGGCATCTGATGCGCCTGAAGGCGGGGGTGGGGGTGGGGGTCTCGAAGGCACTGCCCTCGGGGGAGGATCCAGATACAAGGCTGAGCTCCGTCTGTCCTGCTCATGCGATAGTACGCTATTATCCTGGTTAGGAGATGTTCTAGAGACAGGAAGCAGAGAGGCAAATGCTACGTCAGGAGACGGAGGGAGGGGACAGACTGCAAAGGGCACGAAGCAACGACAGCAAAGCAACTGTGGGGTCCGAGACCTGCTTTATGTCACGACTTCGGTGCTCACTACATGGAAATGCGTGTTAAATTTGCCGGTTTTCACAGAATCACGTGAAAATTACATCTCAATAAACTTGACCTAAAATCAAAGAAACAACAAAAAAGGGGTCTGCTGAAGGCCGAGATGAAGAAGGCAGTTTCCGAGGCTCACAGGCAGATTGCACAGGACCCACAGGCAGATTGCACAGGACCCACAGGCAGATTGCACAGGACCGGTTCTTCTGTGGCATCCCCACAGGTGAATGGATAACACAGATAACATTGGTAAATGGAGGAAAAGAAGATGCTTGTAAAAGGATATATTGGAAACATCCGGGCTTCCCTGGTGGCTCAGATGGTAAAGAATCTGCCTGCAATGCGGGAGACTGCAGTTTGCTCCCTGGGTTGGAAAAGTCCCCAGGAGAAGGGAATGGCAACCCACTCCAGTGTTCTTGCCTGGAGAATTCCATGGACAGAGGAGCCTGGCAGGCGACAGTCCATGGGGTTGCGAAGAGTTGAACACGACTGAGCAAGAACATACACAGAAACATCCAGAAAGGTGCTTTTTAAGATGTGTGCTGAGGAAGCGAACCGACTTCAGGAAACCAAGACAGCTCTCCTTGCCTGGAAGCGGGTCTGTCCACGCGCGACCCTGACAGGGATTAGGACTGTCCAGCCCACGCCCGTGGGATGGCAGGGGACGGAAGCCCGTCAGCTCCAGGTTCGAGTCAGGAGCACCAGGTTCACCACAGGTGTCACGGTCTCCATCGTGTGTGACTTTCACAAACCACGAAAGCAGAGGCGGTCGCCTGTGATCGGAGACGCTGTCGGCTAGTTTATCTGAGATGCGGTGACTTGGAAACTCACATTTTAAAGCGAAGGAAGACGAATCCTCCCTTTCTCCTCCACCCACAGGACCAGCAAGCCTGGAAACTGTGCTCCTAGTTCCAAAAATAGGCAGCGCATGGGCAGTCAGACACAATGGCTTGAGCCCAGCGCGAGGCTGAGCTTTTTATAGTCTGGATGTGATTTGGCTTGGCACAGGCTGGGAAGGCCGGTTTTCTGGAAAAGCCTTTCACCGCCTCTGTGCTTGTAGCAGTAAGTACATTTCATCCGCCCAAAGACGAATCCTTGCTTAGCAGACAGACTGGATTTCCTAAGTCTCTGGATTTCCTAAGGTCTCCAAGAAGGCACGGAGGAGGGTGGTGTGGATGAGCTGAAGGCCTAGGGGAGCAGAAATGGTGGCCAAGGAACAGTCTGGAAAAAGCTGATTCAGGGTGCTGGTTGTCAGGCTCCCGTGCATATGAAACACTTTTTCCAGCCCAGCAGCCGACAGCCTGGAAACAGCATCAACAACCAGAGCATCGTCAAGCAGCCCTGACGTTCTCATGAGTTACCCTACAAGGCCACCCTGGATGTGCCTGCAAGACTAGAAAGTGCTATGTGCCCTGAGAGGCAACTCTGAAGTCACTGGAATTATAAGACGTTATCCAACCATAAAAAGAGTGAAATAATGCCACTTGCAGCAGCATGGATGGAGCAGGAGGCTGTCGCACTGAACGAGGCAAGTGTCACGTGGTGTCACTCACACGCGGAATCTGAGAAACTGTGCAAAAGGACCTATCAACAAAACAAACAGACTCACAGCGATAGATACAGAAAAACTTACGGTTACCAGGAGGGAAGGGGGAGAGAGATGAATGGAGAGATGAGGACTGACATGTACGCACTGTGGTCAGACATTTGAGTCATGTCTGACTCTTTGTGGCCCCACGGACTGTGGCCCATCAAGCTCCTCTGTCCATGGAACTTTCCAGGCAAGAATACTCCAGGGGACCTTCCCGATTCAGGGATCAAACCCGCCTGTCTTGAGTCTTCTGCATTGACAGGCAGATTGTTTACACTGATGCCACCTGGGAAGCCCCGTACAGCAGGCGTGCTAAGTCCCTTCAGTCGTGTCCAATTCTTTGCGACCTTATGGACTGTAGCCCACTAGGTTCCTCTGTCCATGGGATTCTCCCAGCAAGAACACTGGAGTGGGTTGCCATGACCTCCTCCAGGGGATCTTCTTGACCGAGGGATGGAACTGCATCTCTTGTGTCTCCTGCATTGTCAGGCAGGTTCTTTACCGCTAGCGCCACCATAAAATAGCTAATAAGGACCAATCTAGACAGTATATTAAAAAGCAGAGACATTACTTTGCCAACAAAGGTCCATCTAGCCAAGGCTATGGTTTTTCCAGTAATTATGTATGGATGTGAGAGTTGCACCATAAAGAGAGCTGAGCGCTGAAGAATTGATGCTTTTGAACTGTGGTGTTGGAGAAGACTCTTGAGAGTCTCTTGGACTGCAAGGAGATCCAACCAGTCCATCCTAAAGGAAATCAGTCCTGAATATTCATTGGAAGGACTGATGCTAAAGCTGAAACTCCAAAACTTTGGCCACCTGATGAGAACTGACTCATTTGAAAACGCCTTGATGCTGGGAAAGATTGAAGGTGGGAGGAGAAGGGTACGACAGAGGATGAGATGGCTGGATGGCATCACCGACTCAATGGACATGAGTTTGAGTGAACTCCGGGAGTTGGTGATGGCCAGGGAGGCCTAGCCTGCTGCAGTCCATGGGGTTTCGAAGAGTCGGGCACGACTGAGCGGCTGAGCTGAACTGAACTGAAGGGCCTACTGCACAGCACAAGGAACTCTACTCAGTACTCTGTAACGGCCCACATGGGAAGAGCCGCTAACGCAGAGTGGATGTGAGTGCATGTATAGCTGACTCACTGGGCTGTACTGCAGAGACCGGCACACCGCTGTAAGTCAGCTAGACCCTAATAATAACTAATCAGAAAAAAGAGGACTGGTAACGAGCTCAGTTCGCAGCGGATATTTAGGGGCAGTTGTAGACTATGTATTTCAGTGTTCGAGCTGCAGGAGCCAGCTCCTTGCGAGTCCTCTTGAATCGCATCCGTAGGTCATTTCACGCGTGCAGTCTCGGTCACTGCCTGTGTGGAGGGCTGCGCCCACGGACAGCCTGCAGCCCAGGACACGGCCTCTGGCGGGAAGAGCGAGAGGGAACGCTGGATGCCTGGCTTTCCAAACAGCGGCCTCCCCGCTGAGATGACCCACCGGGCTGGCAGCCTTTGAGAGGCACCTCTTGGCATCCTGGCACAGCCCAGGAACAGAACCAACTATTCTATCTCCTTTCCATTTAGACTAAACACAGTCACACGAAAGAAAAATATTCTCGAGGTTGGCATTATATTTAGTTGGTCTGTTATGAAAAAAAAAAAAAATTGGCCAACAAAGGAAAAAAGATTCAGAGCCAGGGAGGGTTCCGACTTGGCTGGGCACAGGCCTCTTTTTCCTGTTCATCTGCCTCTGAAATGTTCCTGAAAAGGGCAAGTTCTAAATCGAGCCCCACCCTGCCCGTCCAGCAAAAGGCATGACCGCCTCTCCTCCTCCTCCTTCCTTGGCTTTAATTGACTTCTCTGTTGCTTTATCCTCATTGACGTTATTTAGGTTTTCATTTCCTTTTCCAGATTTCAAAATTTATTTTTAAACCTACATACAGTGGGATCCAGTTTTCTGGCGTGTAGTTCTGTGAGTCTGGACACGTGCTCAGAGCTACATCAGCTCAAGGCACTAGGCTGTTCGCCCCCCTCGCCGCACCGTCAAGCCCCGCTCCATCCTCTGTCCGTCGCTGGGCCTCGTGGGGCTGCCCCTCCGGACGGTCACACACGTGGAATCACTCGCATCTCAGCTCTGGGGCTGGCCCTGCTCACTCAGCATCTGAGACCCGCCGCCCCGCTGTGTGTTTCAACATTGTGGTCCTTTTAACCGTGGAAGCCTGTTCTGTTGCGCCCATCACCGCGAGGGTTATCCGTTCACTGCCTGGGGGACAGCTGGATCGTTTCCAGGTTTCGGTCAGCGTGAATCGGGCTACTTAAAATCATTCATGGACGGTTTTTCTGTGTGTGTGGACACACTTTTGTAAATGCCCAGGGAGGAGAACCTGGGCCTTATGGTAAGAGTATGTTTGTTTAACTCTATTAAAAAGCTGCAGGACCACTTTCCAGGCTGCTCCAGTTTGTGTTCCCACCGGCAGCACGTCAGAGTCACCGTCCCTGTCAGCGCTCGGCGTTCTCCGCTCCCTCAGCCGCCCTGCGAGCTCTGCAGAGCTACTGCGTTATGGCTTTGACCTCACTCCTTCCACATTTCTGCTAACCCTGGGTCCAGTGCAGGGCTCAGAGTTCCCACTTGTAGCATCGTCCTGACTGCTCCTGGGACCTCCCTTTGCACTAAGAACTGCAGCCCAGGCCCCTGTGAGCCCCTGCCGCACGGTCTGCCCCGAGTCGCCGGGACTGCGGCCGCAGTTGCAGCGTCTTTGCTTTTCTCCAAAAAAAGGAAGACCCCCAAAGTCGGTTTCATGTGCCCTCGAACCTCATAAAGGTGGGAAATGAGGTAATTCACAAGTTTCTACTGAACAGAAAGTAAAGAGAAGAGCAGCCCCTATGTTCTAACCACTTATGTGGACTTCATTATATTTTCAGGAACATTCAAACATATTCTCAATACATTCTTCAAGAATATATTTTTCAAGGATATTCTCCACTCATGTGTTATTGTACAAAACGCTTTCTGGTACAGGAGCACCGGCTTGGTTCTTAAGCAGGACTTTCATAGGGAATAACAGTCATTGTAAATTAGACCAACATTACATAGGGTTTCCCAGATGGTGCCAGTGGTGAAGAACCCACGTGCCAGCGCAGGAGACACAAGAGATGCAGGTTCAGTAACTGTCGGGAAGACCCCCTGGAGGAGGGCATGGCGACCCGCTCCAGGATTCTTGCCTGGAGAATCCAGTGGACAGAGGAGCCTGGCGGGCTGCAGTCCATGGGGTCGCAGAGTTGGACCCGCATGAAGTGACTTAGCACTCACACACATCGCACCGCTTTCAAAGGTACGTCTCTGCTCTTCACCACGGATAGCCTAGCGCTTTCCCAAAGCTTCACGCATCACCAGGCTGGGGAGGGACTCCAGGGAGTGTGTGGACCGCTGGCACTGCTGGGAGCTCCTGGGATCATTCTACCCGTGGGATGCCGTCTGCATCTCAACAAGAGCCCAGGTTGCTGCGCGCACCCCAGAGCTGGAGCGGGTCACTCGGGGATGGTGCCCGTCCCGGGCCTGTCCTGGCTGGTCGCCAGAGCATCAGCTGTGGCCAGTCTGGCACCTTAAGAATTTCTTGTCCAGGAGTTCTGGAGTGGGAAGGGGTGGAGCCTGGGAGTCTCCATTTTTAACCAGCTCTGCAAGCACTCTCGGAGCATGGCCAGGCTTCTCTCGCAGGACAGGGGAGGGAAAAGCACGCGGGGTCCTCCCGGGACCCCACAGCACCGCCTCTGCTGGCACTGTGACACTCCCTGCGACGGTCCACTCGGCTCACCCCTGCCAGCCCTCGGAGGGCATGCTCTTGAGTGTGGGGAGTCTCCGCAGAGGCTGCCACCGCCCCTCCAGCTACAAAATTCAGGGGTCCCGCCAAGGCCCCCAAGCAGACCTTGAGGGAATTTCTCCTTGTAGACAGGCCCCCTCCAGCTACAAAATTCAGGGGTCCCGCCAAGGCCCCCAAGCAGACCTTGAGGGAATTTCTCCTTGTGGACAGGCCCCCTCCAGCTGTAAAATCCAGAGGTCCCGCCAAGGCCCTCAAGCAGACCTTGAGGGAATTTCTCCTTGTAGACAGGCCCCCTCCAGCTACAAAATTCAGGGGTCCCGCCAAGGCCCCCAAGCAGACCTTGAGGGAATTTCTCCTTGTAGACAGGCCCCCTCCAGCTGTAAAATCCAGGGGTCCTGCCAAGGCCCCCAAGCAGACCTTGAGGGAATTTCTCCTTGTGGACAGGCCCCCTCCAGCTGTAAAATCCAGGGGTCCCGCCAAGGCCCTCAAGCAGACCTTGAGGGAATTTCTCCTTGTAGACAGGCCCCCTCCAGCTACAAAATTTGGGGGTCCCGCCAAGGCCCTCAAGCAGACCTTGAGGGAATTTCTCCTTGTGGACAGGCCCCCTCCAGCTGTAAAATTCGGGGGTCCCGCCAAGGCCCCCAAGCAGACCTTGCAGGAGTCTCTCCATGTGGACAGGCACTGTGACCCAGAAAAACAGTTTAGGATGAATTTTCCTGTATTTTCAGCATTTACAATACTTTTCCTTCCACAGATTACAGAAGAAAATCCCTAACGCTCAGAGACCCTACTCCAGTGATTTTAAAGCTGCGTGAGTGCCTGGGAGCATTTATTTTCTGTCCCAGGAGCGACCCGTCCCAAGTCCAGCTGCGAGGTCTCTTCCTGCCATAGGCGGTCTCCCCCACTCCGAGCTCCTCCTGCCCCTCCCCCTCACCTTCCCCGTCAGCTGCCATCAGTGCAGGGGCCCACCTGCTCTGCACACCTGAGACGTGTCCCCGTGCGCAGCCGTGCGGGGCAGCCAAGCTGGCTGTCTCTCCCTCCCCAGGCCCCTTGGACCTCAGGGCCTTTGCACGTGCCTGTCCCATGACCTGGGCTCTTGGGGGGCTCTGGAGGCTCTACCGCAAACCTCTCTGGGGACATTTTTCTGACTCTGCACCTGGTCAGGGGCTGGAAAAGCTTGCTCCGACCAGAGCACTCTCTGGACAGACTGCAGGGACCAGGCCTCATCTAAGCCTCAGTCCTCAGCCTCCACTACGGCGTCTGAGACCCAACCTGCTCACGATGGTTCTGTGAGTGAATCACAGCTCTGCGATCACCCAGCTCTGCCAATGTGCTCCCCTGTGGACGCTGAGGCCACAGTCTTCTGTTTTAGGCCATTTTTAAGATTGTTCTGATGGGTTTGTGATTTCCAAAGCACGTCCAGGGCAGAGCGTCAGTGGGTACATGTGGGGGAAACGATGCCCTCTTGTTCTGTCACCCCGATTCCTTAAGTCACCCTAACATGTCAGGATCCATCCCCATCGCTTGCTCCTGTGGGAGGCCTGCGGTACTCAGTTCCAGCAGACGGCTGGGTTTTATCTGCGTTGTCAGAGGCAGGAGTCCCAGGACCCTGCAGGAGCAGGAGACGCCCAGCACGGCCCTGTCGCAGCCATCGCCGGGCAGATAAGGAAGACTTCATCTCCCGAGGACACAATAGCAGATGAGGCTGGGCTTGGGAAGGCAGGCTCCCCTGGCCAGAGGCTCAGCCCCAGTAACATCTGCACCAGGCCTATCTAAGCACCACTGTCCATGACAGATAAGCTGTGCAGAGAGCCACCGTGACTGGGCAGGGTTAAGGGTTACGGAGAAAAGGGGCAAGTTTGCCAGCGTGATCTGAGCTGAGCCAAAAGAGGAAGGCTTTCCATGCTTGCTGACGGTCACTGCTTTAAAATCAAATTTTAACTTCATGCCAGCAAAAGACGCCTCCTCAACTCCTGAGTCTCCGGGGTCGGAGGAATGCCCTGCAGTTCTGACGACCAACACTAGGTGGCGGTCAGTCGCGCTCTTCGGGACAAGCCACTCTCCCCGCAGATTTGTGGGGGATTGCAATGTCGGCTTCAGTGGGGCAGAGGGCAGGCTCCGCATTCGTCATGGGGAGCTATTTCCTGTGGCGAAAACTGTGACTGCAGAATTCCAACAATGCTGTCTACAGAGCTGATCAAATCCTCTTTTTATTTTCACAGGGCAGTTGATCGCCCTCAGTAATTAATTATTTGATAATTCCCTTCCCTTCTGACTTGCTCAAAGGAATGTGTTCTAAATATGGATACAGATATACACATAGATAATTGAGGGGTTTTTAAACCCAGACCCAGTGCAGAGGTCCAAGGGAGCACGACCTAGTGTCTGGATGTGGGTCCTCTACAGCACCGGGAAACATTCCCAGATCAGAGCATTTACTGTTCAGAGCAAGAGCAAAGTGATTTAATCTCCACCCCTCCTCTGTGACGTGGGTGCTGTTCTTATGTCCATATTGTAAGCAGGGGAGAGTGAAGTAAGTCAGAAGGGGAAAACATATCATGTATTAATGCATGCATGTGGAATCTGAAAACATTGGTATAGATGATCTTATTTGCAAAAACAGAGGCACAGTCGCAGAGAACACATGTGCAGACGCCCAGCAGGGAGGTGGGTGGATGAACTGGGAGACTGGGGTTGACTGACTGTGACCCCACAGACCACGCAGTCCAAGGGATTCTCCAGGCCAGAGCACTGGAGTGGGCAGCCGTTGCCTTCTCCAGTGGATCTTCCCAACCCCAGGTCTCCGGCATTACAGGTGGATTCTTTATTAGCTGAGCCACCAGGGAAGCCCAATGCACTATTGATATTATGTATAAAATAGATAACTAATAAGAACCTACTGTACCGGTCAGGGAACTCTGCTCAGTGCTCTGTGATGACCTAAATGGTAAGGAATCCAAACAAGAGGGGATGTATGTGAACATATAGGATGTCCCGGGTGGTGCCGTGGTAAAGAATTTGCCTACAACGCAGGAGATGCAGGAGGCGAGGATTTGATCCCTGGGTAGGGAAGACCCCCTGGAGAAGGAAACAGCAACTCATTCCAGTGTTCTTGCCTGCAGAGTCTCATGGACAGAGAAGCCTGGAGGGCTACAGTCCATGGGGTTGCAAAGAGTCAGACACGACTGAGCGACTAAGCACGGCGCAGCATGTCAGCAAATAGCTGATTCACTTTGTTGTACAGCAGAAACAAATACAACTTTGTAAAGCAACTACACTCCAACAAAAACTAAAAACAATAAATGGGAGAACAGAGGCGGGGTGTTTGGGCCCTTGGCCGGCCCACGGAGGAGGAGATTCCTACATGGCTTTCCAGAACATTCCAGAGGCTGCTGTCACCGCACAGCTGAGCCTCCCTTGAGTCATGGCTCTGACCGTGGACCTCAAACATATCTTTTTTACAGATCTTTGTGAAGCTATAATCAAGCCCATAGCAGATGGACGAAATGACGGCAAAACAAGACAGATGGACACCTGGGGTTCATGAAAATCCAGACAAGCCCAGGCCAACTGCAACCCTTCAGCAATTCTCTGAAAACCCCACGTCTGGGCTTTAACCTGGTGCTGTTCAACTGGGGCCATTTCACGGCTCATTAATCCCCCTCCTGCTCGAAAGTGACGGGGCCAGAAAGAGAAGGTGAAGCTCAGACAGGGCAAGTCGGTTACTTTTTAGTGACGCTGGTCTAAAGGTATGTAAGGAAGGCCCAGGGGTTCAGGCTGCAACTCTGAGCTATCACAACACCCCGAGGACCACCAGACAGGTCTCTCTCCTACATTCCCCTCAGCTCCCAGGAATAGATGAGTCACTGAGGAAAGGCTGTGTTAGAAAGATCTGATGGTCTCTAAGGTGGTGACAGTGTCTTATGGTAAAAAAGATGGCATCGGTGTGAGCATTTCCCAAACAATGGGTTTCACTGGATCTTTGAGAGAGTAAGGGCTTCCCTGGTGGCACAGAGTGAAAAAAATCCACCGGCAACGCCGGAGATTCACGTTCGACGCCTGGGTTGGGAAGGTCCCCTGGAGAAGGAAATGGCTACTCACTCCCAGGTATTCTTGCCTGGAGAATTCCACGGACAGAGGAGCCTGGCGGGCTACAAGTCCACGGGGTTGCAAAGAGTTGGACACAACTAAGCAACTTACACACACCTTGAGAGAATAAGCTTTCAGATACGAGGAAGTTGTTGTAAAGTCGTTTGCACACCTCCCGGGAGAGCAAGTTTACAGTGAGAGGAGGCCATGGTGGCTAAGAAGGCTTTAAGGACCAACCTCAGAAGTAACTGACCTAAGGAACGGAAGGCAGGCACGGCCCTGGCCAGCCCCAGTGGGTGCAGACCTCCCCCGGGGCAGGCGGGGAAGTGTCAGAGCCGGCGGCTACTGGGTTGCGAACAAAATAAGAGGGTCTAGACTTCTAATCTGATGTTGCGAGAGGTGTGAGGAGACAGACTGGTAGCTGAGTAAGCGTGAGAAAAAAGGAGTCTTTGAAAGACGGGCTGAAGGAGAGGGATGGTGAGATGGTGGTGAGAACTCACGGACAGGAGGGTTTTAGAAAAGTGGCGGAGAAGTTAGCACTGAGACAGAAGCCCTAAACCAGGTGGCGATGGGCACGTCTGTTCCTTCGCCATATGGGCTGCTGGATTCTGGGGTTCTGTGTGTGCAGAGCTGGAAAGCTCCAGCATGTCAGACCTCGTGAAGGTTCCTAGACAGGCACTCGGTATGGACACATGGACGATCCATTACCTTGGGAACAGCTCCTGGAGAAAGACCCAGCCCAGCTTTGAATGCGATGACTACAAGCCCTAAGTAGGTGGACAGGCAACAGCAAGTCCGATGTTTGGAAAGGTTAAAAGGCAGACAGAAAAGCCAGATAAACACCCAGCCTCCCTCACTGGCATCTCTAAAAGAATCTATATTTTGGAAACTGTTCCACAAAGTATTTTTGCAAAGACGTGATCAGCCCTGGTACCTAGTGCCCTGATTTTGGAAATGTGGGGGTCGGGAGACCCCACTGGCTGGAGCTCTGGGCTGCTAGGAGGTGGGGCTCGGGGCCGTGGTCAGGCCCCGCCAACAGGGGGCCAGTGCTCCCTGTGAGTGTGCCCCAGCAGATGGCCACCCGGACATCCTGAACTTCCCTCCTAAGACTCTCCACCCTGTTCAGAGTGATTATTTGGAGGGACACTGAACACACATCCGCAATTAAAAAAAGAACAACAAACCACGAGAAACTGATCTTTTTTCAGTCTGGTGGAAAGATAATGGATGGCTCATTTGTCCAGACATGAGGCCCAGGGTCCTGGGCAAAAGGAAGCCGAGTGACATTAACATCCATTCCAGAGCAGTGACTCAGCGGTTGCTCCGTTCTCATGACACGGGGAGAAAACAACCTCCAGGACACTCGTTCTCCTCCAGCGCGCGTGTTGAAGGAAAAATAAACAGCCGCTGTGTCCATAAGATGGGAGGCAGTGATGGAAGACAGCTGCGTTTCCAGGCCCCGCGCTCATCCCTAACCTGACTCTGGTGCATCTGAGCGCCGACCGAGAACTCAGGGCATCATCCTATTCCATACACTTATTTCATCTGATTTCTGCAAGTGCAGAGGGAGTGAAAATGCAGACCCGGAGCTGTGATTCGTGTGGTGGATTCTCGCCACCTTTGGGGGTCAGAATACACCACAATGTGGCTTATCCATCACCGACGAGGGGCTCGGCTCCTGGGTGGGATCAAGCCCCGGAAAGCCTTAACGTAGCCTGGATGGCTCTGGAAGATGCTCCCCTTTGAGTGTGTGCTGTGTGGGCGGCTGTCTCGTGCTCCATCATGGCTGTGGCCTCCTGGGATGGCCTACGTGAAGGTGCCCTCGGGCAGTGGCCATGCCAGGAGGGAGCCGGGCAGCTTCTCTGTGTGCCCACGTGGCGGCACAGAAGGCCTTGGACGCCAGACAGTCCTCCAGCCCTCCTTCAGGCCGTGATCCCACCGTGGCCCAGACGGGCCCTTGGCAGGCTGGTGCCCCACGTGCTGGCGGCGACGCACGTGGCCTCGGTCAGCGAGAGGGATGGATGGGGAAGGAAGCGCCAGTGCTCTCAGAGTGCGGCTCCTGGGGAAACGTGGAGCTTGGAAGCATTTTCTCTGTTTTCCAGTAGAATCTGAACATGTTCCAAAGCCACCTCCTGTCTCCCACTCGCCCCCGACCCTGTGCCAGCTGCTTCTACCTGGACCGTCTCTCCCCTCAACGGGCAGAACGCTCGGGAGCCTGTGTCTGGGTCCCCCAGTCTTCACAGGGCTCCTTCCCCGGACCTGGGCTCTGAGGGGCTTCCACGCACACCCTGACGTCCTGCTCGGCCTCCCTGGTTCCCGCGCTGCAAATCTGGATTCCCCCGGGGTCTGTGTCTTTCCTGGGGGCTCCGAGCTGAGGCCTCTCAGTCCCTGGAAGCTGTGTCCGGGATGCTTCCTGCCAGGGACCCCTCTCCATCCGTCCGTCTGCGTGACGCCCCATGGTCACTGTGGACTCCCGCACGGAGATTGTTAGCACACTCCCTCCAGGCCTGACCCCTCCCTGCCTCTGCCGCTCACTCAGTTTCCTGCAGTTCACCCGCCTGGACCCCAGACCCATGCGGCGGGGACACCCCCGTCCTCCCTGCTCACACCGCGCCCTCCGCCATGACCAGCGCGGTGCCCCGGCCTTGGTCTCATCTCCTCGCGGCCCTGTTCGGGGCCGAGGGTACTCCCCGTGCTAGGTCTGACCTGTGTGCCCCACGTCCCCAGAGCTGGCGGGCGCCCCGCCTCTCCGGCGTGGTCTTTGCCTCTGATGAGTGTCAGAGATGCCCTGCATCCAGGACCAGCACTGCCTGGGGAGCTCCGCCTCTTCTCACACCCCCATCAGAGGACGAGGGGTGCCCACGGGTGCCCGGGTGGGCAGCAGGCACCTCTTTACAGGATCAGCCACCTCTAACCAGCTCCTGAAGGCTTAGCAAGAGCAGGCTCGCCTAATCAATCTCCACCACCACGATCGAATCCATCTGTTCACACATCTTCAAGGGAGTCCTGATCATAAGTGGAGTTAGAACCACCGCTGAGGAGTGCGTGCCTGTGTATATGTGCGATCATACACACGTGTGTACATGGATCCAGTGTTATCTCATACATTTGGAAGGTGTGAAAAATACAGAAGGGAGAAAAATACAGGAGAAAAACAAAATACGGACTCGACTGGAAGTCAGCTTGTAACAGCGTAGCAGGAAGAGCATCTCGGCTTATTTGTAAATTAAAAAAAGATCCGAACCACCAAGCGTTCACTTCTAACTAGATTACAGCGGCCTTACAGGCTCATCCTCAGGAATTTACCTCTCCCTGGAATGTGCCCCAGGAAGGACCTGGTTTTACGAGAGATCAGCTCGCGTCCACATGCAAATGGATCCTACGCATTTCTGCTGTTTCCTGATATGTTCCTGGATCTGCTGTAAGTTCTGGAGCAGACACCGCGCACCATCTTTGAAGTGCATTTCCAGAACCACGCAGTGTCCTGAACGCAATGAAGGCCCAGTGAGGACGCCACGTCCCCTGCTTCCAAGGGGGTCAAGGAAGCCTCGGATGTCTGCGGGGATGCTACATTGGCTTCTGCAGGCCCCGTAAGCATCTCCCTGATTCCAGACTCATTGGTGGTTACAGGCGACAATTTACCACGTGGTTTACACCTGGGATTTGTGGTTAATGCTGTCATAGACTCACAGGTTGCTCCTTTCAGGCAAATATTCCTCTCTGCTGTGAGAACAGCGGTACTTCCTTGGAAGCTGGGCTAGGACGTGCCAGGAGAGGCTCAGGAGCAGAGAGCTGACCACTGAGGGGATGGCACAGTTTCTGCTCGCAGAGTGACCCACCAGAAGGTGATTCCCGACAGCAGACAGACTGCCCCTCGACCAGCTCCTTCAGCTCACCCTCCCAAGCTCCTGGCCGAGACCACAGAGCGGCCGGCGACCCCGGCTGGCTTCTGGGACGTTCTCTGGAAGTGCCCTGATGGGCGTGAACACCAAAGGTCACTTGCTCGCTCCAGAAATAAAACACCCAGGGGAAAAACGAAGTGTATCTCTCCAGACGGACTTGTCCCCTGACGCAGGTGTCGTGTCTGAGCTCAAGGGGCGCCCGCGGTCACCCACGAGGGCAGAGAAGCTGGGCACAAGCCTGGCCTGGACACCCCCCTGTCCCCCGCCACTGCGAGCTCTGGCCCCACCCCAGGGTTCTGTGCTCCCTTCCCCGGCCCAGGCGGCCACCCCAGCCCAGCCCGGGGCTCCCTGCCTGGCACCGTCCAGCGGGCATTTCTGCGACACAGACCTGAAGCCCCGGGCACCCAGTGTCTGGTCCTCGAGCGAGCCCACCCCGGCAGGCCCCTCCTTCCCCTGGGCCCCCAGGGCCCCGGCCAGCGCCCCTTCCCCGCCGGCCCTCTGAACAAAGAGCATTTTCCAAGCACAGCTCACCTCTTTGATCTCTGGACTAATCTGCTGTGTTTGGGTTTACAGGGATTTTATAATTCCTCCGGCCACATCCCCGCTAGCTGGCATCCAGTTCCCCGCTGTCTTTAAACCCGTGGCTTGAACACAGGTGTGGACTCCAGCCTTGCCTCCCTGGGGCGGCGGACGCTGCAGACACCCCCCTGGGCACAGCTGTCTCCCGGTTCCCTCTTCTCTGCTGCTTGCCCTCCATTTTCCAGTCAGTGGGGACAGGGGTTCTGTCTCCGCTCAGACGCCCCCCTCTCTGCCCCGGTCTTCCCACCGCACAACTGCCAGGTGAGTCTGTGCCCAGGAGACCCGCCCTAGTGACGCAGCTGCCCTCCTTGGAGTGCCCCGGCCAAGGCGGGTGTTCGCAGCCTCCCAGGCCATACCCTTCATTCCTGGGAGGAGAATTCCACTCTCTGCCCAGCCAGGCCTGCCCCTGGGGTGGCTGCCAGGCCTCCTTCAAACCTGCATCTCCAGCCCATCTCCTGGTCTCTCACACAGAGTGGGTGGCAGCCTGTGTGTAGAATAAAGGAATCGTCAAAATACATTGATTTTTATAAGTCCGGCATTCCCCAACCCAGGGATCGAACCTGGGTCTCCCGCATGGCAGGTGGGCTCTCTTTACTGTCTGAGCCACCAGGGAAGCCCCAGCAAGGGCAGAACCTTCAAATACGTGTTTGCATCTGAAGATCTGTGTTGACCCTGAAAGTTTACCTTCAAAGGATAATTCGCTTAAATAAGAGAGACGGAAACTCGCCCTGGCTGTTTTGCTACCTTGTACTTTTTTTGTCTTGAACAGTAATTTTGCCTTCAACAGTCTCTGTGATTCAGAGACGCCAGTGAAGACCTTCAGACCAAGAGAATCCTTCAAAATATCACGGGTATGAAGGGAGCGAACCACCTGGGGTTGTCTGAGATGAGCATGACGAAGTCTGGTTTTAGAAAGCAGCAGAGCCAAAGGTTTTCCCGAAACAAAACGTGAACTCTGAGGAGGAATTTTTCAAGTAAGTCTTGTTTGTTTGAGTTCCCACGGGCAGGCAGACGCACAAATACAACTCCCCTGTCTGCTCTAAACACAGCAAATCAGGCATCTTTGGGTTTTAAACGGCAGACACCTTTGCGAGAATTGCATGACACATGTTGTGTTTCATGGGATTGTTTAACTACGATGTTATTCATTTAAGAAGACCTGGATTACACTAAAGCCAGTTGGTTTGATTCCCTTGAGCAACACCCCTAAACCACCCCTTGTCTGCAGATAAGGATTTAGTTTTGATGACGCTTCCACTCATAAACCTCTTCTCCACTTCTTTCCCACCTCCTTAGATCAACAGCAGGTAATCAGTACTTATCTATGGAATACACAGATAGATAAGAAATGTTTAAAAAATGGAGCAGTCCGTTGCAAAGCTGAGCCCTGCTAAGCCAACTCGATGGTCAGGAAAAAGTTGGAAACGCGTGGGCGCGTTTCTGAAGGTCTTAGAAAAATTCAGGAAGTCCAGCAGATGTTTTCTATTAAGGGGCGTTGGAAGCCCCAAGAGCTACATCTGCTTTTTTTTCTAATATAAGTTTATTTGTGAGAATGTTTTTTTTCCCTCAAATGGTACTCTGCTAAAACTTACAAAACAGAATGCCGGCCAAAGCACTGAACTCACAACGCGTCAATGAATAACTCAGAGCCTGTGCCTGTGAGCGGGGAGATTCCTATAGGAAGCAGAAATCCAGGTCAATCATTGCAAGCACGTTATTTCCTGAATAACTTTTCTGCTGTTTATGGAAATGGAATTGAGACGTGTTCTTTAACTGATTATAGAGAGTTTCAATAGTCACAATCTTTTACCCTCTTTGGAAAATTATTTAATAGTCATACTGATAATCATTCTGTTGTTTTTTAATGTGTGTTTTTATATAAACAATGATACATGAGGATCACAAGCAAGGACCCAGACATCAAGTTGCTGAAGCATAGGTGTGACATTGGGATTTTCTGCTAATTGAAATCTTGAAGACGTGTTTGAATGCCCAGGCAATGGTACTTTTCTTTCTGTAGTTCTTATCTTCACCAGTTTTTGAGTTAATGAGCGTTGACCTTGGACTTCTCTCCGAGTTCTAGCTTATATGATATTGGTCGGGGCAGGGGAGGGATCAAAGTTTTCATCTCCCCAAAGTTTCAAGAGCCAAGAAGTGAATTAGTGTTCAGAAAACATCTAACATCTTCCTTGCTTCTCATCTGCCGAGGAGCTCTCCCACTTTAATTACTTGTACAAATCGGTCTCCAAAGGATTTAGGAAGGATTAGGTGTATGTAACATAATGTGCCCCACATGAATGAATGAAAACGGGAGCTACTATCCCACTGGCTGGTGATCAGGCTTCAGGACGAGCCAGCGCACCACCCTCAACAAAGTCTAGAGATACAGCTGGCTGCGTGTTTTGGAGAGTTTGTCTGATTATTACACTTGGTTACTGGATACCTTACGAGTATGGAACCAAGTCAAGAACATTGGATTCTCTTAACCTTTGGCCATTACCAAAGCTATCAAGAATTTTAATCAAGCATCTTACGGAAGGAGCTTGTGCAATTATCAAGCTACGGATGCCATGACCACAGAAAACCTCACTACATCCCGCCTTCTTTCAGCCTTGCAACAGAATATTTTTTTTCCTCTGAGAGGAGCAGGTGGCCTCGCAGATTCCTGCCAGGAAGACCACAGATTGCAAATAAAACCAGATTAAAGTAAATTGGAAGAGCTGTGTGGGAATCTTCATGTTAAAGCATTTTCACAGAAAAATCTGCCCAAATTTTAGCCCATTCTTGAAAAGTTCCAATATTTTCATCTCTTTCACAAAAGTGGATTGCGTCACCTGGGGAATGAGACGCATCTGGAGAATGAGAGGTTTCACGAGGCCAGGCCGCTCCCGCACTTGCTCCCTGTCCATTTGTGGGAAGGAAAACTGGTGAAATGGGTCAGATGTGCAAGACTCAAGGTCTGGGGTCGGAGAGACTCAGACAACAATTTAAAACCGCTCCTGGGTAGACCCTACTCTTCCTTCACTCCCAGACCAAGTAAGGATCCGTTGTGATCCTCGGGATCCATCATGAGATGGTTCCATTGTGCCCCAAATACCAGCATTATTGATATATAAGGTGTGGCAGGTTCTCTGGGTGTTCAGTGAGGGGGAGCTTCTCAGCTGTGTTTCCAGCCTCGTAGAGGGCTTGCCGGGAGACCCTTTATCTTACTCTGCTGTTTCCGCTCTGTGTGACTCCGGGCAGGTGGGTGCCCTGAGGTCACCCTCTCTGGCCTGAGGGCTTCTGGGATGACTCCAGAGCCCAGTGGTGTCTGGGGCGGGCAGTGTTCACTGGCTCCTCCGTCAGCGCGATTCCCTTCCTTCCACAGCTCCTCAAACACCCATCAGATTATCCATCAGCTGCCCACGATGCTCACATCCTCTGGATTCTACAGCCAAAGAGGAAAACTCTTAACTAACTGGCAGTTGTGCTTAAGCCCTTTTGATAAAATGGTCTCATTGAGCCAAAAGGAATACAGTTAGACAATAAGAAGAAAAAAAGAGTTTTTTTTTTATTTTTTAAATGGATTTGGCCCCAAAGGGATGTTTTTAGAAAATCAATCTAAATTCATTTGGTTGGTGGTCCTGCGACCGCTCACTAGATGATGTTCAACTCTGACCTGCATTTGGGCCGGACATTTACCCTCTCAAGTTCATGGTACTTTTCTAATTTCAAAGGCAAGGATGCCTCTAAACTTGCATCTCTGATCTTTCGCTGATTGTATTTCCTGCTGTTATGTCAAGGGACTGTGTTCCTCATGACCGATATGTGTTTTGTTATTTTTAGTTGCATGTAAATAAACATATTTCACACTGCGGGCATACCCCCTCCCATCTGCATGTAAAAATAGCAAAAGAAATAGCAGTGGAAACAGCCAAGAAGGAGAGGGGGGTGAGAAAAAGAAGAGGAAGCAGAGGCAAGAAAAAAAGGAATCTGATTTTTTTAATTCAGATTGTTGTGCTTCTCTAAAAATACCATCAAAGCCCTCAAAACGTTCAATGGCAGGGCGAGGTTATTGTTGAGAGAGGCTGCAGCAATTTGTGAACAGTCCCAGGTGGACAGCTTCTTTCTTGGGTCTGACATGGCTGCAAACGCTAGACTATCTTTTCAAATTAGGTGGCTGTTAAAATGCAACTTTAGAGAACCTTCTCACAGGATTCCAAACAGCATAAATGAGTCTGCAGATATAAACACACCACAGAAACTGTGTTCGGTGTCCCTCCCCGCAGCCCCCAGCACCGGGCTGGCTCTTTGCCCCACCCCACGCCCACCCACTCACTCTCCTTTACGGCCACAAAGGGCCATTCAGCCTCCTGGAGCTGGTATAACTATTTCTATCGCTTTCTGCCTCAGTTCCTGTGATCCATCATTCCCGAGGCCACGTTACTCTGTAAGTGGCAGCCCCATTCACAGCCAATGCTTCTGGCCTCTGGTTTTGAGTCCTTAAATGTCTGCTTTTCCAAGGTTGTGAAATATGCCACCCACAATGTTCTTTAAAAAAAAGTTCGACAACTTATTAATCTAAAAACATGTATCCATCACTAAGTGGGGATATGACATTAGGAAGATTTCCTTTCACGATTCCTCCCCTTGTCAAGCTCATGAATTTTGCCCTGCCGCCTCGCTCAGGGCACAGGGACACGGAACCAGGAGGGCGCCTTCGTCTGGGGGCTGCTCAGGGTGGCCCCTGTCTGAGCAGTCTTTGGCAGAAGCTCTGTAAGTAAGAGCCCACGATGCTGGAGACGCATTTGCAAGCAAACTGACTGTAAAATTATCTTCAGACAAATCTCGATGGGGGTGTATAAACAGTGGGCCAGAGGAGCTTTTCCAAAAAGCCTCCGACTGTCATGTAATATTAACAGGGCGACACTAGTCCTGGCAGCCTGCTGGGCCCTGAGCGGCGTTATGACCAAGGATGGTAAGGCTGTGAATAGCCCTGTGTTAGTCACGTCCTCGGAACCCAGCTCACAGAGGAGAGAGCAGGCCTGGGGGCTTGTGGGAGTCGATGCTCTGGCTGGAAAGACAGAATAAAATCCCAGGACATGTGCACACGCCCTAGACCTCCCTCTAAACTCTCTCTGCGATTCAAGTGGACGCACTCAGCAATTTAAAAGTATGATGGAAGACAGATGCTTGCAGCTCTTTAAATATTGACGTTGATTCCATTCTATTCTTAGGGATTGGAAACCACTTTTAATTTTTATCATCACAAGATAACAGGGTCAACCTCGTCCTCTCTTGACAAAACTCTGAATGACTTCATTTTAGACGATCGCGGAGATGTCCAGTCCTTATCTTCTGGGGATTGTCAGTAATTTAAAAAGAAAAGGGTCATGAGTGTTCTGACATCTTGCTCAAAGGGAACCAAGGAGTCCTGGAAGCATGCTCTCCAGAAAATAAACGATTTGATTTCACAGGCCTCCTGCCAGGAGGTCGTCAAGTGCAGGGCTCCCCGTGAGGTCGAGGGCAGGTCCATCTGGACTCTGGGACCACAGGCTTGTGTGGGAACCACCACGGCCTTATCTGTGACGCTAAGCTGTGGCCCCGGGGGGAGGTTAGGGGTTGACCCATGTGATGTGCGTCCATCGTCTTTTTGGAAAACATTTTCTGACTTTGATTGTATCTGGGTCCTGCAATTGACACTCACTGTTAAATGTTTGTTTTTATGGAGATATTCTCTTGAACTTGTCTGTATTACAGCACAAAGTATGGCTGAAAACTGAGGAATTAAAAGCCAGCACTCAAAACCTGACTTCCCAGAAAAGTGAAATACGTTTCAACAGGAAGACCATTTCAGCTTCACATAAGGCTTACATCATACTGGATTAAGGTCATAAAGCAGTAACCCTGACATCATTTCCACATCCAAATATTGCCATTTAAAAACGCTGTGCTTTTGAAATTATTCTTGGATGGGAGAGGCATGTAGCATTGGTACACTAAGCTGGTGAAAGTTCAGTTTGCTATTTTAATTCTACTTTTCTCTGGAAGAGTCTTTAAAGTGAGCTTGTTAGAGAAATAAAGAGCTTGATTTTTACATCACAAAAGAGAATCACACAGGATTAACCTTATTCACCATGGGTTCATCTTCCCAGACCAGAGGAGCAGGGTGGGCGTGCCAACATCTCCCAGTTATCCAGGACTGTGGAATTCCTCTTCCGGCTAAAAGAAAGCCTCCGTTTCTCACTGTATATGAGGGTGACACTCCATGCTGTTTATCCTTGTTGACCCCTCCTGGACTCCTAGACTACACAGCTCTTCCCCTGCGTCACCTTCTTGGTACTAAACTGTCTTCCCCGCCTTCTCTATTCCAGGACTTAATTTATAGCTAAAGAGGAGGAAGCATGGAGGGCACCACACAAGGGCCAGATGGTTTCCAGCACAGGAAGTTTCCAGTTATTATTCTTGACCACAATGAGATAAGAGGGGAAGGGAGATTCTCAGGCTTCCCACGAGGAAACAGGAATGAGACGGCCATGTGCTAATATGGGCTTTTTCTGCACGGGGCAGGGCCATCTGCAGCTCAGTCCACGTCTGGCTGGAAATTCACAGGCATTTTTTTGCATCCTGAGCACATGCAGGAGGAGGAGGCCTCGCAGAGCCCCTCCAGACCTACTCCCCCCACACCTGGGAGGCAGATAACCCAGACACAGTTATCTTTCCACCGCGGCGTCCTTCTGAGTTTACTCAAATCCC
Source organism: Bos grunniens (assembly GCF_055505025.1). Classification (NCBI taxonomy): domain Eukaryota; kingdom Metazoa; phylum Chordata; class Mammalia; order Artiodactyla; family Bovidae; genus Bos; species Bos grunniens. Next base: position 91,432,960 of record NC_141176.1, on the reverse strand, counting down.
TTTGGAATAACTAGAATAAAGGAACTACCTGGGCTCTTCCAATTCGCTTTCTGTCCTCACCCTCTGAGGAGCTGCTGGCTGACTCGTCTCCTGGCTCATTCTCTGTTCACTCTTTAAATTCTCACAAAGTTCCACCCCGACTTTCAGTATTGATTTTAACCTCTTCTTTTTTTTCCCCTGTAATCTCAAATCTGGAGTTCTTTGCCTCCTGCTGTGGACTGTTGAAAACTCAGATGCTTGCATTCTCTTCCAAAATCATCCTGGGAGGGTATGGAATCTGTGGGGACTAAAGGAGAGAAGGTTCCAGAAAAAAAAATGCGTGTCAGGGTGCTCACAATGTAAGAGATACCTTATGGGGCATCTAAGGGGAATGAAGAAATTCGAGGTAAATAAAGAGGAGAGCAAAGGAGACTCCTACAGCGGGCCGGAGGGGACCACTGAGCCACGCCTGCAGCGGACGAGATGGGGGAGGCCGCCCCCTGCACAGCTGAGGTCACCTTGTCTCCCTGGCACACCTATGCCCTCCCCAGCACTCCACCCGCAGAACAAAAGCCCGAGACCCGCAGAGCTGAGGGATTTCCTCAAGGCCACCAAGCTGCTAATATGTAAAGTCAATTCCTTCTCCACGAGCAACTCAGTTCTCTGGAAAGTCTTTTTACTCGCCCACATCTTGGCATCACCACTCTGCTCTGTGTCGGCGAACAGCAGCTGGAGCAGACCTCGGCGTGACGAGGTGACGTCAGGTTTTCCCACTGCCCCCGTTTCACTACTTTGGAAACAGATGCTTCTGGTTCCTTGGCAATGTTGCGCCCCTGCTCAGTGTGAGGAGGGGTCTGGGGGCCCGTAGACATTAAGCTGTCTCCTGAGCACACGTGTGTGACACACTTTGGAGCTCAGTGCATCCGCACCAGCATCCCGGAAGCCCACCAGGCTCCTCTGTCCCTGGGATTCTCCAGGCAAGAGTCCACAGCCGTGCCCTTCTCCAGGGGCCCTTCTGACCCAGAGAGCGAACCTGGGTCCCCCACACTGCGGGCCGATTTTTTTTACCATCTGAGCCACCATGGAGGCCCTTATTCTGGCAGCAACGTTCCTCCAAGCAAAAACAGCAAAACCCCCAACGCACGAATTAAAAAAGGACACTTTTTTTTTTTTTGATATGAATGAGGAAGTACCATAAAAAGAAGTCTTGACCCCACAGTTTCTTAGAAACTAGTGAATTCATAATTCACTTGTGACCCAAATAACTGCATAAACAGTATGAAAAGATACTGTCAGATACCAAAGAAGTGGCTCCCACTAGATATATGGGAAGCCACGAAGAAGACAGATTTCAATATAACACAACAAGAGTTTAATTCCAACTTGGTAATGATTCCAACTGTTCAGGACCACATGAGAACGGGGATCTTCTACCAGTCCTTGAACGTGGGGGATTTACTGAGTCAAGGTTCGCCACGGGCCGCCCTGCGGGTTCTCAGGCCTCACCCAGCACGGCCCTGACATATAGGATTCCTCTGCAAAAGCATCCTGAGAATGTGTCGTTTGGAATTAACATCGGCGGAGTCAAAGGGCATGAGAACGGGCTCTCCGATCCCTGAAGAATGGCTCCCAACCACCCTATGGAGTGAATGCTGCTGAGTTTAAACATGAACTTAAAACATGGTTCTGCAGATGCAAAGATTCTGCAGTGTGATTTACCAGGGCATCGGTTTGTGGGTGTGAGACTGCCTGTCACCCATGACCTGAGGTTGCCTGGAACACGTCTTCTCTGTGGTCTCACCCAGGGAATCCGGTTAGAAGGTGCCAGGGTCCTTTCTGACTCTACGGGCAAAAGACTTCTGATGCCGGGTCATCAGTGACTTGAGGAACCTGTGGAGACTCCATGGGCGTCTTCCTGGGGTTGGCACCAAGCTCAAGTGGACTGCAGATCTCCGGTGGGGAGGGGGCGGGTCTCCAGTGGGCATGGGGGTCTTAGGGGCGTCAGCACCTCGCATTGAACACCCACCTGGCTCCTAGCGCACACTCAATACGCACTCTGTGAGTGAATGAATGGGATTGTAACAGAGTCTTCCCATGTTTTTTTTTCTCCCAAAATCACCCCAGGCCACGTTAAGTAGGCATTTAATAACATTGAGTTGGTTTGACCGAGTACATGGTATGGTTGACTAATATGTGCTTACTGAACATGGATTTTTTTCTTTTTTTTTGAGAAGGGCCTGAGTCAAATAAGAAGCAAGGTATTGAAAAGATTTTGCGTTAGAAACGTTTGGGGAAAAGCAGCACCCTGTGACCCCGCCGCCCTCCCTCAGAGGGACAGAAGGTTTGGGACATGAAGGAGGACCCAGGGCAGAGATACACGCTTGGGGCGGCTTCACTCTGGGAGCTGAAATCTCAGAGAGCCCCCACCTCGCCCTTGGAGATGTCTGTGCAGCAGAGATGGGTCTGGAGCCCAGGCTACTTCTACTTCTATTGCTGACCTTGGACAGACGTGCGGCGAGGGTCCAGGCTCACGGAGACTATGCCCACATCAGTGGCCGGGAGGTGGGCCTGACGGTCACCTTCTACCGCTGAGATTCTAAGTAGGTCAGGAAGGGTGGAGTCACTCCCAGCGGTGTACATGCAAATCGGGATGAGTGTGAGCACGTGCACGTGTCCACAAGGGCGTGCTGGGACACATGCTGACGATGCGTGGTGCTTTAAGGCTGTGACACGTCCCCGAGAGCACGCACTGGTGCACGGAACACAGAGGCGATACACTCTCACCCGAACCTGGAGAGCAGAGGGCATTCAGCTCTGCTCTTTCTGTCTAAAGCCAGTTCCCCTCTGGCTCCCCCGGCCGGCGGCCTCAGGCACCGCCTGGACCAGGCCTCGGGAAGACTCTGGTCTCCCGGGATGCTGTGACCGGGCTGGGGACGGCAGACCTGGGGGAGTGGACCAGGGGTCTGCGTCTCAAAGATGAGGAGAGGTGAGAGATGTGGGCGGGGGCGGGAGGGGCGGGGTTACGGGGCCGCGGGAGGGGAGCCCCCGCGAAGGTGAGGCTGGGAGCCGCTGGACCCCGGGCTGCAGCCGAGGACGGGCGGTCCAGGGCGGCCGGCTGACAGACGCCGGTGGAGCCCAGGCCTTTGGTGCGAGCCGCGCGATCGGGACTCGGTTTATCACGCTCGCCCTGACGTCAGAGCAGACTCCGTGCGGCTCGCCAAGAAAACTGCAATAAACGAACCAATCAAACCCTCCTTTACTGGAGGGGCATTTCGCTCATTCACCCCGCAGGGGCTTCATGCCATGTTTAAAGTCAAAACGCAGCTTCCCAATGGGTAAAGACTGCCTCCTCCATAAACACATTCCTTCCGACAACATTCATTTGCTCTGTGGTCTAAAAATGTGGCCGCGGCGCGGAGCAGGACGGAGCACAGGGCTCCTTCTCCTCATTCAACAAGTAAAAATAAACCCTGGATTTCGGGCGGAGGAGAGGCCCCGCTGCCAGGAGTCCCAGAACCTTCCCTTTTCAAGTAGTGTCTGGAGCAGCGCCCCGCCCGGCACTCAGGACGCCAGGAAAGTTCAAGAGCTCCGCCCCCGTCTCCGCGCCCAGGGTCCCGGGCTGTGGGCTGCTCACAGGAGAGTCTGGGCTCCCACCTGTGGCTGAACCCTGCTCTGAGCTTTCACGCTGCATATCAGGCTTCCCTCGCCTGTGAGTTTGGCTACTGGGGTACATCCGAGGATTTCTATTCAAATCAAGCTTAGACAGGACCAGCCCCTGTCTTCCCCCCTTGACCATGTTTGGTGTTTTCCTGTGAAGCTCTTTCCTAACAGAAGAATCATTTAGGGATAACCCCGAAAGTCTATTTTTGGTCATGCCCTCTACATGCAAGCTTTCAAAACATCCAAGGCACACAAGTTTTAATTGCAGGTAGGAGCCAGCAGAAGGGAAAACACACCATCAGTGCTCTGAAGCATTGCTTCTTTAATAGACTTCAGCCAGTCCTGACCCGAGTCTGGGGCAAAGCAAGGAGCAGGTTTAGGGGTTGCAGAGATCAGAGTGTGCTCCGGTTTCAAAGGCGGGGCTGGGGAGGAGGAAGCCGTAGAACCATGCCTAAAAAGGGACTTCATGACATCACCACCGCAAGGCTACTTATTTGGCCCCATCAGTTGCCTCTGAGTCTCATGCACTGGGGTGTTTAGGAAGCACTGAACTGAAATCCCAGAAGTTGTCTACACGCAGAAACAGGTGCAGGACTCCCATCTGGGCTGCAGTTGGCCCCAAGTTCCTCTCCAGATCAGAGGCACCGACAGGCAGGCTCAGGGCCACCCTGAGCCCAGTGCGGGACTGCCGGTGGACAGCTGGCAGGTTTGGCCAAGCACCGGCTTCCCTCGAGGGGCACTGTTTTCCCACACATTTCAGGAGCCGTCCAGGTATCGAGGAACTGCCAAGGCACCGCAGTTTCTCCTGATGGATGAGCTTAATCTACAGTTCTCAAGACTCAGAGTGCTTCAGTTCTTGACCATTAAGGAGGCTAATGACTGTTTATGGTACACGAGCCTGCAGTCCCGCTCCTGGGCCTGTATCAGGGGAAAACCAAAAATTGAGAAGACACACTCCCCTCAGTGTTCACTGCAGTCCTGTTGACAGTAGTGGGACAGGGGAGCAGCCTGGACGCCCGCCGACAGGTGAATGGACGCAGATGTGCTGTGTATGCGTGTTCTTCAGACTCTTGTCCCTTATGGGTTATTGCATAATATTGAGTATAGCTCCCTGTGCTGCACAGGGTGACCTTGCTGGTTACCTAGTTTGTACATAGTGTGCATATGTCCATCCTAACTTCCTAATTTATCTCCCCCTCACCTCCTTTCCTCTTTGGTGACCATAAGTTTCTTTCTGTGTCTCTGAGTCTCTGTTTTGGGAATAAGCTCATTTGTGTCTTTTCTTTTAAAGATTCCATATGTAAGTGATATCATGATATTTGTGATTTACTCCACTTAGTATGATGATCTGTAGATCCATCTATGTTGCTGCAAAGAGCATCATTTCACTTTTTTTTTTATAGCTGACTAATAATCCACATGTGCTAGTTTGAATGTGATGTAGTTTGAAAAAAATAATCCCCAGTTGTTTTCCCCCATGGACTTCTGGTTGATGATGTCTATTAAAACTCTGTACAATCTAAAAAGCCAAAAGGAGAAAAAGTCTATGTTTGGCTTGATATAACCCTACAAATTCAGTCCTCAAAAACATAATTACACTGCAGCATGTGAACATCTGTCAAATAAAAACATAAGTGCCTTTTCCCAAATGCTTCAGATGCACCCCGGTTGAGTGTGTGTGTGTGTGTGTGTGTGTACATAATTATGAGGAATTGGTTTAGTTCTGCAAAGTTAACACAAGATGGTAACCTGCAAATGCTCTCTGCACTCAGCTTGGAGCAAGAACAACTCGACCTCTGATGCTGGTGACTGACCAACCCGCCTTCTAACTCCTGGGCCCTGGCTGCTGAAGGGTGAAGTGACTCTGAATCCACGCCCTCTCCTAGGGTACGCGCGGTACAATCTTAGCTTCCAGGGCTCAGTCCTTCCCCACTCTCTCCCTGTCTTACCCCTGAGTATTGTAAATAGTATATATGTCCAATAACATCAAGCAACAAGAAAACAGCGAGTTTCCTTTTTGTTTTTTTCTGGATCTTGTTCTGACACCATCTTCCATGGTGGAAAAGGCCAGCATCCTAGGATGGACGCTGAGAGCAAACCATTATCCCCCCAAGTTTGAAGAAAATGTTTAAAAAGATAAACAAGGGTCTTTTTAAAAAAAATGTGATGCACTGAGAGTGATGTTTGCAAGACCTAGTTGAGCTGATCCCTGCCAGAATCTTATGGCCAAAATTTGATAAAATCCTCGGTGTTATTTTGAGTACATATTTTAACAATGATATCCATAACTCACAATGAAACAGCCACTCCAAATCCAGTCTGAACCCTGTTCTTTGAGGTTAATATAAACAGAAATCTATTACCACTGAACTAGCCATGAATCTTTAAGAAAATTATCTACCAGTCATTTTTCTGTTATTCAAAGTGTACATTTCAAATAGGGAAATGTACAATTATGTTTGACCTCCTTGGGAAAAAAATTGCTTGGGAAATATAGTAAATTGTTCACCCATTACAATGAGCTGCAGAGCATGATTTATTGTTCCTGATTTCTTCTATTAATATTCCTTCTCTTATTATTGTATCAATTTGAGGAAACCATTTATTTTTTTTAAAGTGCTATTTGGATTGTTACATTGTTAGCACATCATGTTACAGTGTTAACTTGTTAGAGTGATGTCTGGCAGATTCTTGAGTCTTACGTGCTTTGCATGACATCATATTCAATGCGCAGGTCACTGTAGACAGGGTATATTCACAGTTACCATACATAAATGCCGCTTTATTTGTGCTGTATCTAAGGAAAAAGAGGACGCGTGCTTTGCTCTGCAGCAGCACCTGCTCTCATCCTCGGGCCGCTGTGGCGGGTGATTCATGCATTTCTCTCTGGGGAAGTGGGCGGAAAACGGGTGCACGCTGTTCTCTGAAAACTCCAAGTCTCGTTTTTTTTCCCCCTCAAGTTGTTTAAAACGTGCTGTGGAAAGAATTGATTCCATTTGGCTCATCAACAAGGATGCTCTGGCACCACGCAGCTGTTTTGCAGAACAGCGGTCCTCAAACACACCACAGCCGCATAGCTGCTTTGTTTGAAGTCATTTGGATGACATGGAAGGTTTGGGGATGGGTGGAGGGGTGGGGGTCCTCTCCCTCCACATGTGATCTGATGTATGCAGGTCCTTTTAGACCAGCCAAGTGGCTTCTACATCCCCGAGCTTAGCAGCATAGTTATCCAACAGCAAGACACAGATGAGGCAGCCATTGTACCAGGAGGCCGTGAAAAATCCAGCGGTAGCAAATACTGTAGTTCTAGCCCAGATTTGTCCCTCTGAAATGGCTAATAACTAAGGAATAGGATCGGGGTCTTAGAGCGACCACAGTGCAGCTGAAGTGTTAGTGTCGTGTGTCTGTATGCAAATACAGGGACACGCTGATGGTGGTGACCTGCCAGGCTCTGGGCTGCTTGTATCACACACCGCATCTCCTTCAGCCCTTGCAGGTCTTCAAGGAGCTTCCTATCTCTGCTTCACAAGCGAGTGTGCGCAGGCTCTGAGAGGTACACTCGCCTACACTGCACAGTGAACAAGGCGAGAGGCAGAGTCCACCCTAGGCTGGGTCCAGGCACTGGACTTCGGACAAACAGGAGGATCCCTGGATGCAAACCCCATATGGACTGAGAAGCAGCTGCTGACCTGAGACTCCCTCTCTGAGCTGTCCTTGAGGCAGAGTCCTGTCGGGGCCTGGTGGGTGGGACTTGCTTGGCAGAAGGACCAGGCACAGCCTGACAGCTCACGGCGCTTGATGGGTTGGCTTGCCAGTTGCTATTTCCCCATAGAAATGACAGTATTTTAATTTATTGAGTACTCAGCTTTTCTAAAGAATCCCTAGTTATTCAGATGTTTACATGAGTACGGTTGGGGTTGGCTTCCTTCTTCTGGGGTGAGGTTGTCAAGGAAAAGGGGATGTTTCGAAGCACTGGATTTGAGATAAAACACGTGCCTCCGAGGCTCCAGGCACTTCAGCAAGTCTCAAGGACTCTCTTTTCTTGTCTGAATAAAACAGTAAAAATCCCTACATTTAAAAATTAACCATATGTATGTGCGCAGGTGTGTGTGTGGGTCACTATCTTACTTCTAAGGTACTGTGAGAATCCAGTGAGTTAGCACATGTACAAACAAGAATGTACTTAAAATATTAATATTAAAAGTTTAATATTTAATTAACCTATTAAAACTGTATATGAAAAGGCCTCTAATCTCTGTGGATTAGCAAAGGCACAGGAAGAATTCCCTTTACAAAGATCTCCTCCAAAAAAATCAGAAACAGGACTAAGACTTGCTATTGGGGGGAAAAAAAAAGACCTAAATAATAAGAATTAGCTGTGACAACCCAAAATGTCTCTGGACATGAACCCGTGCCCCGGGGGGCAGACCCGGTCCCGGGGAGAGGTCCTACTGGATCCACAGGACCTGAAGTCTGCACGGTACCCTCTGAACAGGTGCCCACGGGTGAGGCACGCCAAGAACCACTATAAAGGGGCTTGAATGCTGCTGAGACCATGTCTCCTGTTCAGACTCTGGAGAACAAAGGAGGAGTGGCCTTGCTGGATCTGGATGTGCCGTCTCCCCCGGAGCAGCTTCATTCAGGATTTTGTCGACTGACATCCACACAGGGCTGTCCATCTCGATCCTGGGAGACAGGCTGTCTTACCATCACGCTGTGATTGAGGAAACGCACGGAGGGATTGGATTTCTTGCCTAAGGAGAGTCTAGATCAGATTGGAAATTTTCTTCCTCGTCTTTCAAAGTGCTTTTACCTCCTACATGTCACTCACATGCTGTCTGTAGAGAATGCTCCACACAGGAGGCTCCCACGGGGCTAACTGTAACAAGAATTTTGACAGTGGCATGCCCTTCGGCTATTTCCTTGGTGAATAATTCATTGATTACTTTTGTTTCTTGGAATCAAGTCGCTTCAGTTCTTATTACTTTCTTTTAGCTCTTTAAGTCAATTTAAAAAGGCTTGTTGCAATTCTATAGACTTGTTTGCTCCTGGGGCATCTCCTGGGGGTGTGGGGGACCCGGAAACAGGGAGCTTCTTCTGTACATGAGGCTGTGGACGAACTCCCCAGACCAGGACGGGTCTCGGTTTTCTTGTTTGCAAAATGTGATTTACAAGTGAGAATATGTCCTTCCTGGATCAGAAATTCTCTGGGAAGGGGAAATATCATATGAAATCCCTTATAGGTGGAATCTAAAAAGGAATACTACAGTTAAATTTACTCACAAAACAGCCTCACAGACTTTATTTTTTTTTTCAGCCTCACAGACTTACAGAACGAACTTATGGCTGCCAAGGGAAAGCAGGGGTGAAGGGAGAGTTAGGGAGTGCGGGATGGGCATGGACGCACTGCGGTATTTAAAGTGGAGAGCCAACGGGGACCTCCTGTATTAGCGCAGGGCACTCTGCTCAGCCCTGGGGCAGCCTGGGTGGGAGGGGAGTGTGGAGGAGAATGGATACATGTGTGTGTATGAGTGAGTCCCTTTGCTGTCCACCTGAAGCTATCATAACACCGTTAATCGGCCATGCATGCATGCACTGCTAAGTCGCTTCAGTCGTGTTCGACTCCATGCAACCCTACGGACTGTAGCCTGCCAGGCTCCTCTGTCCATGGAGACTCTCCAGGCAAGAGTACTGGACTGGCTTGCCGTGCCCTCAGTTCAGTTCAGTTCAGTCGCTCAGTCGTGTCCGACTCTGCAACCCCATGAACCGCAGCACGCCAGGCCTCCCTGTCCATCACCAACTCCTGGAGTTCACTCAAACTCATGTCCATTGAGTCGGTGATGCCATCCAGCCATCTCATCCTCTGTGGCCCCTTTTCCTCCTGCCTTCAATCTTTCCCAACATCAGGGAATACATGCCATGCCCTCCTCCAGGGCTTCTTCCTGACCCAGGGATTGAACCCATGTCTCTTAAGTCTCTTGCATTGGTAGGCGGGTTCGTTACCACTAGAGCCATCTGGAAAGCCCTAGTAGGCTATACTTCAATATAAAAGAAAAAGGTAAACAATTCTTTGAATTTGTTCTATATCTATATTGATCTATCTATCTAAATGTTTTTTGAGGGGGTTGGGCAGAACTTCCCCCCGATCAGTATTTCCTTAACTTGTAGGATGAATTGTAACCCACCTGCCAAAAGTGATGATCAAGGCAGTGACTGACATGTATGCCAGGAGGCATCAAGTAGCAATTCGACAGTCTCAGCCACCAGAAGCCTTAGCCATGGCGATGGCGCCAGGCTCTGACACACGGGTTCCAGACGCTCAGCTCTGCCAGCATCAGTGCGGACAGGAACCGCGTATTCACTCCCACTTTCTCTTGTTCTAACACAGTCTGAAGGTGCTCCTTGGACCCTTCGAAGGACTAGGGTTCAGGCAGCCAAAGGCACTAGCAACTCACCCAGCGGTGAGGACAGGTGTCCTTTCAACTGAGAGAGACCCAGCTGGATGCCATCTTCCGTTCCTTCCAATAATTCATGTCAAGTGCTAAGACTGAACAGGATAAGCCACCACTGTCTTAGGAATAAGACAGCTGACAACTGGAGTCTTTTTATCAGCCAGTTCCACTGGGAAGGCTGTTCACTGAGATATTTGATTTCTATTTTTCAAAGAAGTAAAATATCTCACCACCAAACCCATTTTGCAATGGACACTCCCTGAAGGGAAGATAAAACAAGTTCTCAATGTATACTAGCTACTAAAAGGACAATTAAATATCAGTGCTGGGAGTGAGGAAGGCGGTCATTGGGAGAACGTTGTCCCACCCTCAAGATGCCTTTGCTGCCCGGTGGGCACTGCTTGGGCGGCGTGGGTGAGGGAGATCCTGGAGGCCGGGAATCTAGATCAGCATGGCTCTCCTGCAGCCCCAGAGTGGAAGAGACACCCCGAGTGAGTAAGAGTACTGGTCGGAAGAGCTGACAATGAAATCTCGGCGACTCTTTACTAACTGCAGAAACAGGCAACGGACATCCCCGCTCCGGGAAACACTGTGTGTCCAGAAATACACAGTTGAGTCACTAACCCATACGGCTATTGAAGAACGGAGCAGTTGCTTTCCCAGTGGCGACCACACAGCAGGCTCCATACCAATTTCTGAAAATAAAATCAGCTGAACCAGAACAATGACTTTCCATAACAGGCATTGTGCGCGCTCCAGACAATGGGAATTCAGACACACAAACAGAGCACAAACAGCAGAAGCTTCCAAAAGGAAACACCTGCTGTTTCAAAAATGGAACAAGATGCTAACGATTATTTCACAGGCAGCTTTTAAAATAATTTAGGCTTCACCATAGTGACCACAAAATGAGATTTAAAGCACTGTAGACAAACATAGGAGTAGCAATATCTATAGTTAACGGGGAATTTGCTGTCTTTTCTGGTTTTCTCCTCTCTTGGCAATAGGAGAAAATGTGTTTACAGGCAAAAAAGGTTACTTGTCTTTCAGAAATAACACATAAAAATAATTGGAATATACACATAGATACTATTTAATAACATTAAAGTGTCTCTAAATTTGAAACAGTAGCAAAACATTGATGATTTTGATTAAAGAATAATATGAGACAAACTCCAGAAAAGTTAAACTGTATGAATGATATTTCTCACTTCTACATTCCTGATTTTTCACAGACTTAGGAGATGCTGAAATAGCTCCCAAATCACACAAAGGAAAAAAATGAGTCAATGTGGTTTTCAGAGACAGAAACTTTCTTTCTTTTTTTTAACAAAAAAGTTTATTGAAAGGTTTGGGGAAGGTTTTTCTCTTGGTGTCTGACCCCATCCCCATGAAAGGGCCTTACAGAGATCCACCTCCAGGGTGGTCCATCAGACCCCGAGGGTCTGAAATCAATGGTATTATTGTCAATACCTTCTTGAAATATCCAATGGAACGTGTTCCTTTTATGCTTTAAGTTTCTGTGCAATATATAAGGACACTTGAAAAATCAGGAGCGGGGGAGTATAGCATTCTTATTTTCAAAAAAGCAAAAGCAGGAGCATAAGGGGGTGACAGAGGATGAGATGGTTGCATGGCATCACTGACTCAATGGACATGAGTTTGAGCAAACTCCAGGAGATAGTGAAGGGCAGGGAAGCCTGGTGTGCTGCAGTCCATGAGGTCGCAAAGAGTCGGACACAACTGAGCGACTGAACAGCAACAACAGCAAAAGCAGAAGGTGAGGGGCTTCCCCCAGCTTCTCCGGGTGGCAATGTGATTGTGGCTGAGCCTGCAGGCTCCTCTCCCACGGGTGAGCCAGCTCCCTGCTGGTTTATTCCAGGAAGCCCTGTTGACGCAAAGCCAACAGAATATAGAGATCAGTGGGGCAATGCAGGGTGGAAATGGGAATGACAGTGAATTCCTGGAACTGCTAGCGTCAGACCCCAGGCAGAAGAGTTCAATCCTAGCCTTATCTCACAGGGCAGTGACACCGCCCGAGGAAACTTCCCCAAGAACAGGAAGTATCAATGCTGCAAGGAGAAGCGTGTCTAGGACACTTGATGCTTTTGAAAATGTTTATTTATTCTTGTTCAAAGTGCTCAGGAATATCTGGACTAGGTTTGATATAAAAATATGACAAATGTAGAAAGGTATTAACTCATTCTAATAAAGTTTCAGCACATTAAAAATACACCCAGGGCTTTATTTTAAGTTATAAGATAAGATTAGATGCTATAAATAACTGAAATCCCATGTTGAACACGTGAATACGGGCTTTCAATGATAGTAAACGCTAGTCTCCTGGAAACATACACAGAAAAGATGTAATATTTAATAAATATAGACTGAAAGTTAAAGTGTTAGTCACTCAGTTGTGTCCAACTCTTTGAGACTCCATGGACTGTAGCCCACCAGGCTCCTCTGTCCACGGGATTCTCCAGGCAAGAATCCTGGAGTGGGTTGCCATTGCCTTCTCCAGGCGACCTTCTCAATTCAGAGATCAAACCCAGGTCTCCTGCATTGCAGGCAGATTCTTTACTGTCTGAATATAGGATATATGAAGTTAAAATACACAAATACACACAGGCATGTGTGTGCACACATGTATGATGGGCACATTTCAGAATTCTGAGCTTATTTCCTGTAACACGTGTGCAAGTCTAAGAATTATTTTACTCTAGGACCTCTTACCACTTCGGCGACTGTCAGAAAGGACGCAGAATGACAGTCCAGGGCCCCTCATCCTTCAGAAACTCCAGTTTCAAAGGACTCATCTATTCATCTTTCCCATCAACAGGCCATTTCCATGACTCATCTTTCCTTCCAAGATAACTGGCATTTTTGAAGGGCACCCTCTTTGTTAAATTTTATTTTCTTCTACTAAAGAAGCCTTTTTTAATCTTCTGGAATTAAGGAGTTCACTTTCATCCACAAAGTTCTTTTTGTTTACTTCCCGGGTCTGATTATTCTACTTGAGGGTCTGCAGATGGCTACAAATCCTTCTTCATCAATGCTATCCTCAAAATAAAGTCCTAAAAATACCAGAGGCAATTAACATTTAGACATCTACTTTTTGGCTAACAGCCGTTTCACGGAATGTCTGTGTTTGAATTAGATCAGGATTAAACAAGTAAAGGGAGATGAAAAAAGAGGACCCTCACTTCAGACCAGAAACTGGCTGCACCTTTCAAGATGGCACAAGAATTAAATTCTTAGTTGAGGTTGAAAAATCAATTGCACAAATGGGAGACCAATAATCAAAAGACAAAAAACAAGCAGCAACACAGCAAAAAACTTTCTGAAAGAAAAAAATGGAGTTTTGGGTAGAAATACATTGCTCGTGAGCTAACACAATAATGTGTTTGATGTGACTGCACGACAAAGCTCCTAGACACACAGCATCCAGACCAGCGAGGGTGGTCATGCAGCTGCTAGAAAGCTAGGCTCAGACCCCGAGGCCAGGACCCCAGGAGGGAAGCAGGAAACTCAGAGGAAGGGGATTCGAATCTGAGTACGATTTTCATACGAGCAGTTGGTCGGAAGTCAGGGGTGCAGGTAACACAACGGTAGACACTTCAATATGAAAAAGGTTAGGAGAGCATGCTCTTTCCTAAGTTCTGCAGAGATCCGTGGATTCAGAGGAAAGGGAGCTGGGATGGGGGCCAGCCGAAGGACGAGGGAAGAGACAGCTCACTGGGGTGCCAGGAGCTTCAAGGTTGGATCGCCGGGGCATCTGAGGTTGTGTGCGCTTGTGTGGTGGGGTGGGAAGGCGGGTTTCCTGTTCCAGAAGCGGGCATGTGACAGAGCTAAGCCTTTCCCATGGCGACAGTGTCGCAGCACATGCTGTGGTGGGGGCCACCTTCCGGGTGCCGTGATGGCCACGCCGGCCCCTGCACCGTCTGTCAGTGGCCCTGGACTGCGCTCTTATCCGTGGTATTACATGTAGTGGGCTATGGACTGCTCTTATCCGTGGACTGCGCTCTTATCCGTGGTATTATATGTAGTGGTCTATGGACTGTGCTCTTATCTGTGGTATTACATCTAGGGGTCTAATATAACCAGGCCAGCAGGGTCCTGTGGGCCTTCCTGGGACACCTCACCACCCCCCAGCCTCCCCTGCAGCTCCTCTCTGAAGATAACACGTTGATAATAGTATCCAGATAATAGTATCTGATGCACATTTCCTGAGTTGTCTTGCAGATGCTAAAACCCCCACCAAATGGAAGAAATGAACTGCTTGATGACCACGAGCCCCCAGACCCGCTGGTGCCTAAGGACTGATAATGCCAACCCCTGTGACACCACCCGGCCACCTCACCCTCCACCAGAGAGCTGGACACGAGCTGATCACACACCCTGAGTTCCCACTCCGCCACCTCACCCTCCACCAGAGAGTTGGACACGGGCTGATCACACACCCTGAGTTCCCACCCCGCCACCTCACCCTCCACCAGAGAACTGGACACGAGCTGATCACACACCCTGAGTTCCCACCCCGCCACCTCACCCTCCACCAGAGAATTGGACACGAGCTGATCACACACCCTGAGTTCCCACTCCGCCACCTCACCCTCCACCAGAGAGTTGGACACGAGCTGATCACACACCCTGAGTTCCCACTCCGCCACCTCACCCTCCACCAGAGAACTGGACACGAGCTGATCACACACCCTGAGTCCCCACTCCGTCACCTGGCCTTAAAAAGTGCTCTGCGGAAGCCCTCTGGGGACTTGGGGGCTTTCTGGGCGTGAGCCACCCTCTCTCCTTGCTTCTCTGCTCCAAATTGACTCTGCGGTGTGTTTAGCCTCACCGTTCCTTGGGAACATGAACTTGTGTTTGGTAACGTGACAATGATCAAAGTTCACGTAAAGCTATCGATGTAGCTGTCTTGTAACCAATTGCATCCAGCTTTCCCGCATTTCAAATGAAACCTCCTAATGCTATTATTTAGTCCAAACCCTTTCTCCTTGTCTCTAGCTGACCAGGACTTCTAAAAAAGTGACTATTCAAATACAATACTACTGCGCGAATGTGACTTTATTCTACAGCTTGTAGAGGTGAATTCTATGTCTTCGGGATGTTCTTTAGCTCTTTTCTACACAACACTTGAGGAGAACAGGCTGATGTCATCCCCAGGCGTCTCTTGATTTCAAGATATACCCTTCAAAGGCAAGAGAAACACCGGCCAGAGAAGAAATTATTTCTAAGACAGACGTGAAGCTGACGCGTGAACAGGAGGGAATCTCCTGGGGGCTCAGGTGCGCTCACTCTGTTTCTCTTCTGTGGCGTGTCTGACACTGAGTTTTTTTTAAGTGAAGCTGTGGAATCAATCTCATTGTCTGGAAATTTTAAGTGGGATTCAATGTTAAGCAAGAATCTCAAAGGGAAATTGTGGTTTTGAAGATAAGTTGAACTTTTTTTAGTTCAACTTTCGGGAGTTAGATTGTTTTCTCTGCAATAACGTATGACGTGTGTGCGCTCAGTCGTGTCCGACTCTGCGACCCCACAGACTGCAGCCCACCAGGCTCCTCTGTCCGTGGGATTCTCCAGGCAAGAACACTGCAGCCAGTTGCCACTTCCTTCTACAGGGGATCCTCCCGGGCCAGGGATTGAACCCTTGCCTCCTGCACTGACAGGTAGATTCTTTACCACTGAGCCACCTGGGAAGCCCCCATATCATATTTTTCATTAATTGAGTAATTTTTGCAGTGAATTTTACTCTGTTATATGTATGAATCTATTCTGAGTTGTGTGTCCATTAAATAACCAGGAAAGCCTGTTCTCCTTGCTTCTCTGGAGTACTCTAAGAACAGAATGAATATTCGTAAGTCTCAGATGTATTCCTCCGTCCTTCCTGGGTAAGAAGTCAGGGGGAGATTCGTCAATGTACTACTCCAACACTTCTATCATTCTATGATGAGAAATACAAATATTTGTAAAGTATCGGGTGTTAAGTGATGAGGAATTTCCCCCACAGCTTCTGAGTGAGGAAGCCACCTTACAGCTTTCTGCTTCAGTCATCCAGCCTCCTATTCACCCCGCCTCCATTCTTCCCTTCAGGTTGTAACGGTGTGGCTTCGGGCTGAGGGCTCTCACACTAAAATCTGTTCAAGATTTGTGAATCTCGCCCTCCACACCTGCCCAGGTGTAGCACTGGCCCCTTCTCTAAGCTGACCGAAAAGAGTAGACAGTTAAAAGCTACACAAACAAAAGAAAACTGCATCGTAGTCAGCCACAGGATTCTGTTCATTTTGTTCCAAACCACTGCAAACTCATCGGTCCTCAAAGCCAGGGTCTTTCCCCGAATTTCAGAGAGGCTGTTCTTGTTGGTGGATGCTGAATATGGTGCAATGCATGGAGCTGACCTTGACATTAGGGTTCTTTAGAGATGCATCTTCACAAGGCTTAAAAAGTGCCACTGTTACTAACTGGAGTGGATTATCTAAAAAAAAACACGTGAGCTAACCTCGTAGCTCAGTCAGTAAAGACTCTGCCTGCAGTGCAGGAGACCTGGGTTCGATCCCTGGCTCAGGAAGATCCCCTGGAGAAGGAAATGGCAACCCACTCCAGCATTCTTGTCTGGAAAATCCCATGGACAGAGGAGCCTGGTGGGCTGCAGTCCACAGGGTCGCAAAGAGTCGGGCATGACTAAGCGACTAACACTTACTTACTTAACGATTATATGCTAGCACTTTAATTTTTATTATGGAGACACCAACTCCACCATAAAATTAATTGTTCTCTGTTTTTTAAAAATTTAAAACAGACTTTAAGTCCGAAGAACAGTTACAGGCTTTACAAAGACAACATTTTAATAAAAAACATCGACGGTGACGATGCAGCTGAATACTTCTTAGGCCGAAGATGTAATTTACCCAGAATTAATTGCTTCCATTTCACTTCGGTTTGATTTTTTGTTTGTTTGTGTTTGGTTCCAAGTCTTTAGGAATTATCTAACAGTGCTTTGAATATAAAAACATTTGTTCCTATGGTGGGATTTCGATGCCATCCATACAGGGCTCATACTGGGTTCCTGGAAGGCCTATTTCTGCTTCAGTTCTTCTAGAATTTAAACTTGGAGGCTGGACACACAGAGGAAGGAGATAGGAGTATTTTGATCTTTCTAATTGGGGGGAAATGCGCCCTTCTGAAGGTCTGCCCTGTACTTCCCATATGAGTCAGACATCTGACGACTTGACCGGCTCGGTTGTCTATACCACAAAGGGCTCGTTCGGGTGGGACGTCAGAGGGCTCAGAATCTCAGGCCCTTCAGGCTCCCAGGTTGGACAGTTTCTTAAGAAAATTCTGCCATGCCTAAGGTGTGTAAAAATAAATGTGTATCGACCTGTTTAAATATTAAGTTTACATTCACACCAGAGATATATGTAGCATCTTTGCCACTGGCTCTTAAGGATACAGGTAGTCTCTCTGATTCAAGAAGAAGAAAACCAGGCAGAAAAAAGATGACCGTCGCCCCACCCCAGAGTGAGAAAATTTATGCCTATGCCACCTGGATCGGTCATTTCTACCATCTTCCTCTGGTTATTATTTACAACCGCTGGGGGAAAATAAGAGTCATTTCAAAAATCTGCCAGACAAACCATAGCTTTCTATCACAGGCACAGCCTGGCATAAGAGTGCGTGGACGCGGAGCGCTCAGCCTCTTGTCCAGGCTGCCCCGAGGAGCTGGACGTGGGCACTTTTTCCCCGTGCGGACTCGACAGCTTCCGACCATCTCTTTCTGCTGCATGATGGAGGACAAAGTCAGAGGACGTGTTTCCATTTCCAGACGGCATTTAGAAAGCATGGCATGTCTGGTAAGAATTTTGCTTGGAGTCATTTTAGAAAGCCTGCAAATGTTTACTAAGGACGGGCTGGAGGTGAACGAAAGAAAGCAAAGGTCTCGAAGACTGGCATTCCTGATCTAAGAGAAAAGCGAGACGCTTCGGAGCTCTGCTTGTCAAAACATTCCATCAGGGTAGGAGACCAGGGCTTCCGAAGGCAGAGCTTGAGGCTGGCTCAGAAGCAGAGGATGGTGTTCTTTCTCTCCCCCTAGCTTATCAGGTCTCTTAGGGTCTGTGTGGGGCTTTCAACCAAAACTCAAAATGGCATTACTATCATTACCTGGCCTCTGAACCCACAGACACGTTTCCCTAGGGGCCATGAAAGGAAGCCCAGGTCCCCAGAACCGTCAACTTGAGACCGGAACCCAGCTAATCACTTTCTCACCATCCCCAGGGCCGGTGGAGGGTGTGGACCGCCGGTCTCCCCAAGGTTTTGCTTGCTGAGGCCACTGCCCCGAATCCACGCGCCCTTTCCCCACGCGGATGCACCAGCCGGCTGGCCTGGAGGCTTCATTTCTGTCCTTCTGCATAAACCATACTTTTAGCAACATCCCAGCTTCCCATAAAAACATCTAACCTCAGTTTACGGTCAAAGGGTTCAGAGGATAGGGACCTGCCAAGGTTAAAAAAAGTCATTTTCTTTCTCAAGTTCATTCTCTCTTCTGCCTGAGCTCTGAGGACGAATGCTCTATGCTTCTTTCGTTTGGATGGAAATTCAGAAAGAGTGATCTTCCCCTGGCATTTATAGGGAAGTAGACACTTCACGCAAGATTGGAGTGTTTGAGGTGCTAGGTAAGCATCTTTCCTTAGCAACACCTAGAGACAGGAGTGTACTTTTCCTTAGGAAGGAATTTGGTCGAGGCTGCCGGAGTGCGTGTGTGTGTGTGTGCGTGTGTGTGTGTGTGTGTGTGGTTTTTCTCCAGAAGAGGGAGAACTGGGTAAATAAAATATGAAAACATTTATACTCTGTCTCTGCACTCAGATACTGAGCGGCCCATGTGCCAGCGTGTCATTATTAATCATGGATAATGGTGCTACCGTAAGTATGTCCTCTGTTGACTCTATTTTTTAAATCAGACATTAATATCTGCTCTGCTGTTACCGTAAGCAGCTGTGTCGTGGGCCATTGCTGTTGCAGTTGATAAATGCTGGGCCACAACCATCATGACTAATTTTCACCAAGGGTTTTCTTGATTCCTATTATTGAATGATGCATTCTGCTGGTACGAAACATAGGAATCCAGCGTAAACTTCGTCGGGCTTCATCAGAGATGTGACGCTTTCAATGATCACAGAAATAAATTTTTTCTGTAAGTGCTGACTTTTAATCATCAGATTCTGTCTAAAACGATGTTCTCTGAGTCCACATAGTGAGGAAGTATTACAATTTTGTCTTTTTAAGATTTTAACAATGTATTTGAACTGAACTGAACTGATTCTTCCTTTCGGATAGGCTCCAAACTGGACGTTTATCTAACAAACTGTGACTCATGTTAGAATAGTCCTTCGAAATTAAATATTTACCACATTGGGGCAGGGCGCGGGGGAGTAAGCCAGGGGTCCTGCAATTGCTTGTCTGTTCTCCAGCTGCGCAATTAACTGGTTTCTACAGCACAGGGTCGAAAGTCCTACTTTAAGAAAATGCTTACTTAACCTTGCTGGAAAAGACCCTGATGCTGGGAAAGATTGAAGGCAAAAAGGAGAAGGGGACGACAGAGGATGAGATGGTTGGATGGCATCACCAACTCGATGGACATGAGTTGGAGCAAGTTCTGGGAGTTGGTGATGGACAGGGAGGCCTGGCGTGCTGCAGTCCATGGGGTCGCAAAGAGTTGGATACGACTGAGCGACTGAACAACAACAATCTTGCTGGAAAGAAGGCAAGAGTGATGTTACGGTCGGAAGCTGTGGGGGCTTGACCACCAAAGGTGTCCCGAGCCAGACAAGCAGACAAGGAGCTTTCCGAAGGGGAGGCTTGACTGGAGCTCAAGCTGGCAAAGCATATCCCTCTAAGAGACCACGGGAATATGAGGAACAAACCGATCAGGAAACTATTCTTCACCGACTGATGACACATTCTGCACACACACCTTCCCCACCGTGCCAGACACTTGGGTCTGTGCACTCTTGCGAAAAAACCCTTCTTTGTGTGAAGATATAAGCTTAGCAGTTTACAAGTCTTGGTCTGACTGTCACGAAACCCTGATTTTACACTGTGCTTTATCTTCATTTCATATTTAGTATCTAGAGTATTTTCACCTCTTCACCACGAGTTTACTGTGTATTTCCTGCACTCTCCACCTTGACACTCACAGTTGTGATCTTGATAGTAGCCACTGGCCACAGGCGGCTCTTCAGTTTGAATGTTAATTAACCAACATGGGATAACAATGTAAAATTCAGTTTGTCCATCTCACTAACCACATTTCAAGGGCTCACACAGCCATGGTGGCTGGTGCAGAGAACACGTCCCTCTTGGCAGGAAATTCCTTCCGAGAGCACAAGGCTGGGGTATCAGGCAAAGGTCGGGGTGTGACCTGCTCTGTCCATTTGCATCGTTGGTGCCTAGATGGGGCGACACATGCGCAAACGGTATTCACTGGATGAATAACTTTGCGTGCAGCTGACTCCGGCTGCGCGTCACCGACCGCCTGTGTGCGGGGCAACGTTCCCCGGCGTATCTTTTTTAAAAGTTAATTATTTGTGGCTGCGCCGGGCCTTCGCTGCCGCCCGCAGGCCTTCTCTAGTTGCAGTGAGCGGGGGCGACTCTCGGTTGCGGCGCGTGGGCGTCTCATTGCGGTGGCTTCTCTGGTTGCAGAGCACCGGTTCTAGGGTACTTGGGTTTCAGGAGTTGTGGCCCCCAGGCTCTAGAGCACGGGCTCAGTAGTTGGGGGGCATGGGCTTAACTGTCCCGGGGCACGTGGGATCTTCCCGGAGCAGGGATTGAACCGTGTCTCCTGCATTGGCGGGCGGATTCTTTAACTCTGAGCCAAAAGGGAAGCCCCTCCTGGCATCGTTTTTGACTAGAAACTGCCCCCAATGGACTGACTCACCAAAGTACGCGTTGCACCAGCTTCCCCTTGAGAGCTCGGTGACTTGAGCAAGTTATAAGTCAAGCAGCTCCTCTAAGGAGGTCTCCAGGATGGGTCTCGCCTTACTCAGCCCAAGATGCCACCCTGCTCCCTCAGACCTCACCTACCACGGATCTTACCTCCTGCTCTGTGAGGCTCACACTGGCTCCCGAGGTGTCCCTTAAGGACACCAGGCACACCCTGACCTTGGGGCCACCCCTGCCGCTCAGGGGGCCCCGCCCCTGTTCACGGAAGCACCTCCTTCTTCCAGACACGTGCCTTGTGCGCAGATGACACAAAATACAGATTTTGAGGGTTGCGAGAATGTAAAATTCCATTATTAAAAGGAGCCGTGGCAGATATGAAAGAAAACGTCCCGTTAGAAGCGCACCACCGACGCGTGTGCAGGCGGGCATCGTCCAGACCCACCGCGGTGCCGCCTTTCCTGAGAGGAGTCAAGTAACCGAGCTGGCTGCAGCCACAGCGGCGTCCAGCTAGCCAGAACCACTGCCATTCCAGACAGGCACTAAAAATAAGCCCACGATGTTGAAAGTAGGTGAGAGCTATGTGCAGACGAAGGTTACACAAGCCCAGAAGCCAGGCGGGCTTCTGCTATTTCTGAATCAGTCTTGCCCTTTCTGGGCTGTGACAGTGCAGCTGACGGGGGTGGGGTGGGGGGTGGGGGGGTGCTCTCTGTTAGGTCCGTGGGGCAGACCCTTGACAAGCACCTGCCCGGAGTGGCTGCAGCTGGTGTGGAAAGCGGTCTGCTACTGCAGCATGGTGTGTGTGTTCCACGCGAGCAAGGGTCATCGCGTAGCCGAGATGGGCGGCCATGTGCTGGGGGAAACCCACCCCAGTGGCGGACCACACACAGTGTGTATATACAGCTTGAAGATCTATGCGCTGAGCACCTCCCCATGGCTCCACAGTGACTGACCAGTTTTCAAATTTACATCGAGCTGTTTCAAAGAACAAAAATTCCGTTTTTTCCCATATCCCAGTTATACACGTTTGAGGGTGTTGATCAGCAACATGCGACAGGAGAGACCGCCCGTTAGCGAGACCACAGCTCAACTGGGAGAGGGCGAGACCACGATTGCTGAGGCTCAGAGCCGCTTAGGCCCCCTCCCCTCCTCCCGAAGCCAGCGACAGCCACCCACCTGGGCCACCGAGAGGGCCCGCGTTCCCCGCACCCCATCCATCCGCCGCCACCCACCTCCGAGAGCGTTCTGTGCACACTCTGCTTCCTCTCTCACTCCGCTCCTCTCTGCTTTTCACATTGATTTATATTGTTGAACTTAAGGAATCTTGTGAGGTTAAGAATTATTTGCTCATACTTTGACCCAAGTCCAGGGACCCACAGACTGTGGGAAACTCTTAGCTCCTTGAAAAAAATGCAACGGCTAATTTGTGCTGGTTCTGTCTCTGCTGAAGGGAGTGGGCTCAGCCGCACCCTTCCAGGAGCTGGGGTTTCAGTCTCAAGGCTCCTGCTGCCAGGCCCAGGGAGGGCGAACGTGGGGTGACAACTCCACGGGGTGGGGAGATGCCGGGCCCCTGGCTCAGGCTGGTGGTACAGCCCTGGGACCAGTCGCAGGGTGGCTGCTCCTCGTCCCATCGCAGCTTTCAGGGCCGTTCAACCACCTCAGTGATTCCCAACACTGGGGAGGGGCTTCATCTGTCTTTGGATTACCAATTTGTGCAACACTCGATTGCGTAGGAAAACAGGTGCCTCGTGAAGGTGGATGCTGTTCAAAAGTTGAAATAACCTATCTTACCTGAGTTTATGGTAAAAAACCATAGGGCTGAGGGGCTAGGAATCTAAGTAACTGAAATAATGATTTACATTGACCTCAGGTGGAAAAATCTGAGCACTTTTCAGTGAGGTAACGCGCAAAGGCCAAGGTGGCTCTTTCGGCTAAATCATGGGCCCACCTGCTGTCTCTCCTGTTTCCTGTGCTCTGGAGCCTTGTATCCCATCGAGACACTCACTCTGCTTCAACAGGAATTCTGTAACAGAAATGCCCTCTGATGCTTGCAGCTCGACCGCCTTCAGCCTCCACCGAGTGTACAGAAAGAAGAAAAAGAAAACAGGAGAAGACAGAACCTGCCACACTGTTGGTGGGAACGTAAGTTGGTGCAGCCACCATGGAAAGCCGTCTGGAGGTTCCTTGAAAATACCAAAATGAGAGTCACCACCTGATCCAGCAACCCCACTCCTGGGCGTACACCCAGAGAAAAACGTGGTCCGAAAGGATACTTGGACCCCAGTGTTCACTGCAGCACTGTTTACAATAGCCAAGTCATGGAACCCAACGTCCATCGGCAGAGGAATGGATGAGGAAGATGTGGTGCATGTATACAAAGGAATATTACTCAGAGCAAAAGAATTCCATTTGCGGTAACTGGATGGCCTAGTGAGGATCATACTAAATCAAGTCAGACAGAAACAAATATATAAGATCACTTACATATGGAATCTAAAGTATGATACAAATGAACTTACTTAGAAAAACAGAGTCACACAGACACATAGAACAAGCTTGTGGTCACCAAAGGGGAAAGTGGGGGAAGAAAAATTTGGAATTTGGAAGTAACTTATACACACCACTCTGTGTAAAAAAGACAAACAAGGACAGACTGCATAGCACAGGGAGCTACACTCAATATCCTGTAATAACCTGCATGGAAACGAGTCTGAAAAAGAACACACACACACACACACAGAACCAAATCACTTTGCTGTACGCCTGAATCACTGTGAACTAACTATATACCTCAATTAAAAAAAGAACAGAAAAGATGCAGGGGCCAGACACCTCTGGTGTGGCGAGCGTGTGACCGTTAGTGACGAAGGAAGGCTGATAATTTAGTTATTGCCTTTCTTTGTGTATAGTGGGCTTCCCTGTGGCTTAGATGGTAAAGAGCCTGCCTGCGATGTGGGAGACCTGGGTTTAATCCCTGGGTCGGGAAGATCCCCTGGACAAGGAAATGACAATCCAATCCAGTATGCTTGCCTGGAGAATTCCATGGACAGCTGAGCCTGGGGGGCTATAGTCCATAGGGTTGCAAAGAGTCAGAAACGACTGAGCGATAACACTTTGTATATAGTGCCCTGTGGAGCGTTGCTGGATTAGGATTTAACACTTCCTAATTACTCCAATGGTCTTTCCAGTAGTCATGTACAGATATGAGAGTTGGACTATAAAGAAAGCTGAGCACCAAAGAATTGATGCGTTTGAACTGTGGTGCTGGAGAAGACTCTTAAGAGTCCCTTGGAAAGCAAGGAGACCAAACCAGTCAATCATAAAGAAAACCAACCCTGAATAATCTTTGGAAGGACTGATGCTGGAGCTGAAGCTCCAATACTTTGCCACCTAATGTGAACAGCTGACTCACTGGAAAAGACCCTGATGCTGGGAAAGATTGAAGGCAGAAAGAGAAGAGGGCGACAGAGGATGAGATGGTTGCACGGCATCACCGATTCCCTGGACATGAACTTGGGCAAACTCCAGGAGATGGTGAGGGACAGAGAAGCCTGGCGTGCGGCAGCCCATGGGGTCACGAAGGGTCAGACAGAACTTGGCGACTGAACGACCTAGTAGGAATATTGGACATACGAACTCTCCAATAACAACAGTCTTAACTCATTTTTTGAAGTGCTTTACTGATTCACGAAGCAGCTGAAGAGAGGCTGAGAACCACCACTCTTGAGGCAGGAGAGTGAAATCTCTTTTCCTCTCTGCCTGCAGGCCTCGCCCCCCCTCCCAGGGTAACATCGGTCAGGAGGCGTGCAGACGCAGGTCACTGCACTGAACAGGCACTCATCCGAAACTCAGAGCGCAAGCTCTGCTCTGGCCCCAGCGTGGAGCGGGCCTCTGTGCCGGCTGTCACTGTCCTACCCTGTGACCTAGGAGGACGAGGCTGGGTCCCCCCGAGGGCCCCCCGGCTCTGACCGGGGAGTCCAAGGCGCACAGACAGGTGGCCTCAGCCCCACCCCCACCTCCCGCCCTGGCTACTGGCTTGCTGGAATGATCCCCGGGGCGGGCGGCTCGGTCTGTGAGAAACACTTCTCCCCTGGTGACGACCCGCCACCCACCCCCCAGCCTGGCTCGATGTGGCAAATGAGGGCTTACTCATTCGGTAACACGAGAACAACGCTGGAGCCAGAATCCAGAGCACATTTGTGCTTTCTGTTTGGAGTCCCGAAGTTATTCAGTAACAGAGTGTTTCTGGTGTTGGCTGTCACCATGGTGAGGAGCACAGGAGCTGGACCCCATGCCCGTATAAGGCAGGGCGAGCCCGGAGCTCCGGGAGCCAGGCTCTGCGGCCAGGCGTGGTCGCGGCTGCTCTGGGGGCACTGAGGGGAAGACAGACGGCGAGGGACCCCAGGGGAGAACGTGGGAAAGAACAGTCTCTGCGACGGCTCTCTGAGCCCAGAGTCCGCCCACGGCTATTTTGGTGGATCCCGTTACTTCTGAAAAATACTATCAGCCCAAAAGGAGGGCAGAAATAGCTCTGCTTTCACCAGAATCCCATCTGGGTAGAGCTGTTAATTGGCAAAGATTTAATACACGTCCACCAGGTTTGTGGAATGGGCACAGACATTCTATTTTCATAAAAGAGTTAATAAAGTCTATGCGACTGTCCTAACAATGAATAACTTCAGTAATGCACTGGGCTTACCCCGCAGACAGTGATAAATGGGGTTAGCGATTTCTTCTCAGTGGGTTTTTTTCTGGCTTCTTACTGTCAGTCACTCCTATCCCCTTACTGATCAGTATTCAATAGCACGTGTGAATCAGTCAGGCAGCCTCAGTTAGAATCACCCAGTTTGGATCCATGTGGGCCAGAAAGTGAGCTAGGTCTCTCTTCGTGACTCCAAACACCCCTGCCATCCTGGTGTGGGGGTAGGGGCAGATCACTGGCCCTGGTTCTTGAACAAACTACCCAGGCAACTGCTGAGTCTCAATTTAATTTGATTTCATTTGATAATGTGTCTGCAGATTAAAGTCAAGCCCATGCTAGCTTACCCGTGTTAATGAAATTAACCAGAAGGTGTCACTTTCTGCGTTCTGGCAAGGCGGCGAAAGACTCAAGGCATTTTCTTAATCAGGGGTGACAGGAAATAACGCCTGTGCTGTAAACTTAGGAAATGAGAATAGACCTGGGGGCCTGTAGAAATCCCCTTCTAATGACCTCTTTGAGGAGACCCTTGGTGTCCTTCAACAATCCGCTGCTGTGCAGATGGTATCGCACATGGAAACGATCAGAGGAACTATCTTTACAGGAGAAAAGTGTTCTTGTAAAAGCATCACTGTCCGCATACTGGTTCTACGTTAGCTAATAACAAACAGTGAGAAGGAGCAGACCCGGTCCCCTTCTACTTGGTCTGTCTGGGCTCTCTCTGGTGGATCCCAGGGAGAAGAACGGTCCAGAGCCAGGCTCCCTCTGACACAGGCAGGTCTCACAGACATGTGCGGTCTCAGGGCACTGGTTTCTCTTCTCTGTGCCCGTATAAGGCTGAGCAAGCTGAGCTGGGGAGGCCAGAGCCTGCAAGCAGGCTTTCCACCACTGCTCCGGAAGCATCGCTGGGAAAATCTATAGCCGGGGACCCCAGGGGAATTTAAGTCTCATGGAACAGCCTCCATATATTTAAAAATACTTCTCCTTGTGAAATGCTGATAAAGCAACTCCTGAAGCACGGAGTCCCCGCCAAGAGCAGAGGAAGCAACCACAGCAAAACTGATGCCAGGCACCAGCCCGTGGAGACTCCTGGAAGCTTCGATCTCCGGGCAGACCACTCCTCCACTGTGATCATTGCCACCAAGGTAATGGTCGGCTGCGTGTTAGCACATAAGCTCCCCGCATCTATAAAGGGGGCCCGTCACACCTTTGACCATTTGACTTCTGGGGCGGGGACTCGGGTCCAGAAGGAGGCAGGACCTGACACCCAGCCACAGATCTGGTGGTCATCTCTTCCTCCTGGTGGGTGAGGCGGGGCATGGCGACTTAAAACACTGATGCAAGCGTTCAACTTGCTGAAGCTCAGTGGGAACCCCGGAGGATGGCTATGAGTCCCGATTCCAGCAAGGACAGGGAGACGCAGGCGGGAAGTCCCACAGGCCTCTCACTGCCTGACATGGGACGAGGGTGAGCCCTGGAGGGGAAGGAGTTATCCCAAAGCTCAAGGACTCGAGAGACTGTGTCGTAAGATGCAAAACTACTCCCTACACTGCCACGAACCAAAGAGGTCTTAATACATGAATATAAGCAAACCTTTAACTTCAACGATGCTGAGACTCAAATATCAGCTTTCAAAGCAACACTTGGATGAAACATGTCAAAGTATCAGGCCCACATTTCAAACATCGCCGGATGTTGTGGTAACACGGGGCGACCTTTTCTCTCTGACTTACCTGTGAAGTGCCTGTACATAAGGGGCATTCAGGGAAGGTGTGGGATAATTTCAAAAGTCAAAGTGATTGTCAGTGGTTCAATGCCAGCACCCTCTAGTTTAAAGAGATACCAGGGTATAAATACAACTGTATATTCATGGTGGTTCAATGCCAACGCCCTCTAGTTTAAATAGATATCAGAGTATAAATGCAACAGCTTTTTTTATGCAATATTTTTACAAAATATACATTTATATATACTATAAATGTTAAACATAATTGCATTATGTACACATATATGCACACGTGTATTTATGACAATGAGCAAGAGAGAAGATGCTCAAGAAGGCCAACACTGTTCTCAATTTATTGAGAAAGTAGCATATATAGACTCAATTCTGCATTCTATTCTTGCTTGCTTCATAGAAATGAACTCACCTATATTAAATTTCTTACGATTGTATGCAAATGATTTAATCAGGTTATATACAGCACTCTGTACAAAATGGAAGTAAAACGAAGACAATACTTATTGCAGCGTCATGACTTACCCGCCCTCCTTTCTCGGGGTAGCACTGGCAGCCCCCGCTGCAGTCTCTGCCTCCACAGGGCACGTCCAATTTCTTCACACCCTGCAGAAACGAAGCAGAAAGCAGAGAACATTACCTACTACCCTCCAATTGCCGCGCAGGCCAGAATGCCAGCTGCTGACAGTCCTTCCACGCCTAACAACTATTCAATCAAAACACTCACTCAGTCTTTAAAGAAGCAGAATTTAATTTTTAGAGCAGTTTGAGGTCAGTAAGAAAAGGTATGGCGTTTCACGCACAGCTCCTTCTGCCCGCACCTCCCAACTATCAACACGCCCCCCACCAGATGGGCCGAGTGTTACAATCGGTCAACCTCCACCGATGCACCATCACCACCCCAAGTCCACGGCTGACATCAAGGCCACCCTTGGTGCTGCACATTCTAGGGTGAATTAGCCTTTTTTCAGTGCCTACTAAGTGCCAGATGCCAAGCTGCATCCTGGGGCTCAAAGTCAAGGAGAACATTCTCCAGGGATTCTGTGTGAAGTGAGCCTAAGATAAGGTGTTCTGGGAGAGACGTCCGAGGCTGGGGAGGATGGTCAGGGTGGCTGCCCGCGGCACTCTGCAGGGCCTCGTGACAAAGCCCAGACCCACTGAGTTGCAGGGAGGGGGCTTCTGATCCAGAGGTGGAATTTGCAAATACAGCTGGTGGGATGACACAGCCTCCCCCCATCACAGGGAGCCACCACCCATCACAGGGAACCGCCTCCCCCTTCCCCGTCACAGGGAACTGCCCCCCATCAGAGGGAACCACCCCCCACAGGGAACCGCCCCCCCACCCCCTGTCACAGGGAACCGCCACCCACGGGGAAGCCCCGCCCCTTCCCCTCCCTGAGACTGCTAACTTGGGGTACAGAGAGGGCGGGGATGGTGGTGAGGTTTTTCCTAAGTGTTTATTCAGCTGGGTTGGGGTGATATCGTCGAACTTTTCGCCAGTCCCTGAGATGTCACTCTTTGATGACTTTAGCGATAACGGGGGAGTTCTCTGGCTAGACAATCCCAGCGAGGAAGAAGGCATTTCTTGCCTCCGTCTCAGTGTCTCAGGCACGAGGTGGACGTGCAGACTGGACCGCGTCTGAACTCCTCCTTTCAGACAGCGTCCACAATACTAAGCGTTTTGAGTCGGAAATGACAATCAGCTTGGTCCTCTTTCTCCCCTCTCTGGTCAGCTCTGCCCACCTGCAGCCCCATCCCACCCCCCACAGGTGAGTTAGTGCAGCCGGTCCCCGGGGAACCTCCATCTGGCTCCTCACTCTTGACCAGGTGGTCCGGAGCCCGCAGGGAGCCGATCCAGAGGGGACCCTGGGTGCAGTGAGCCCTGGTGAGCACTCGGCCAGACCTAATGGTGCAAGCAACGCCCCGACTACAGAAACCGCTCCAGTTCAACAGCATCGCATTTCACCAGGGCAGCTCCTCCCCTTCCGAGTTGAGTCTCAGTGACGAAACAGGGGTCCCTTGGGGAGTTCTTCTGTCTGGTTTTTGGGCTAACACATTGGTCAGCATTCTCCCAGCTCCCCAGGGTTTGCGGGGAGATGCGGATGGGGCTGCCTGGCCGCCTCGACACCTCCTGCCAGCACAAGCCTCCTGGTCGGTCAATGCTGGGGGGCACAAGTGAGCTTTGACTCCACGCTGCCTGGCAGGAGCATCATCGACCTCATCAGAGATGCAGTGTCCTTTCTGTAGACAGGATACACCCCTTTGCTAAGTACTTTCTATGGAGGGGTAGTATTGGAGAGTTTCACATTTGTTGTTTTTATTCTTTCCCTAATCTAATATCAGCTGCATCTGTCACTACTTTGAAGAACTGAAAAAAAAAAAATCTGAAGATCTCAAACTCTTTACAGAAACCAGCACCTCTAAAGTCTTCTGAGACTCTTGGTATCCTTCTGAGCTGAGTCAGGCGATGGGAGAGCATAAGAGCAAATGGGAATGGTAAGGGGCTTCCCCGGTGGTGCTAGTGGTAAAGAGCGTGCCTTCCAATGCAGGAGACGAGGGTTCGATCCCTGGGTCTGGAAGATCCCCTGGAGGAGGACATGGCCACCCACTCCAGTACTCTTGCCTTGAGAATTCCGTGAACGGAGGAGCCTGGTGGGCTACAATCATGGGGTCGCAACGAGTTGGATACGACTGCAGCGACTTAGCTCACACGCACAAACATGGATAAAGTCCTTTCACGCCCTCCAAATGCGATGTTAGGTATCTGCCCATTTTTGTGTGGCTTCAGTGCTTAACTACAGTGGGGCTCATCTTAAAACCGCCCGACCCTGGATATTTGGTGTTTATACATCCAGCTGCGGGCAAGCCGTTGGTGTGCGGATTATCCTGAGCACCGAAGCGAGGAGCCTGGATGCACCGCGCTGGACTTTGTCCTCTGCATGACCGGGACGTGAATAGGCGTGCGGGCAAGGCGAACTCGGCTCACACAATCATAATTCACTTACCAGTTGCTTGGAAAGGGTAGGGAGACACCTCAGGCTGAAGTGAGAAGCATACACTCCTATTCCCCATCTGGGGTTTCACATGTTATTTTTAATTTTGATTTTAAAGCCATTTGCCAAATCCCTATATATAAATCAATGGTTGAAACGATTTTAATGGCTTCAAATCGACCTAACAGACTTTCTGTTCTAGCTCTAGGATATGCCCTGGATTTAGTTATAGAAATGCGCTCATAACCTGCTCAAAATTCAACAGTGCTTTCTGCCTTGGGAACAAGGCTTGCAGGCCTGAAGATTCCCAGTCTCCATACTTCTCAGCCATGACCCCAGGGCTCAGATACCCTGACTCAGGATGTGGGGGAGGCACTGTTGAGAGGTAGCCCTCCACCTGAAAATTTCAGCCCTCATGTGTATGTTGGTGTGTGTGTGTGTGTGTGTGTGTGTGTGTGTGTGTATGTCTGTTTGTGTGTGTGTCTGTGTGAGTTTCCATCAGCGTCTCACACACCCCACAGAGGGGCTCTTAAGAATTCCAGCAGCAACAAGAGCCCTAAGCACCACCTTCTGGAATGTCAGATCTCCAGGATGAACAGAAGTATTTACTTCTGTAGGGCAGGGCACGTGCTCCAGACGTCTCTTAGAGGCTGAACAAGTCTCAGGCTGAGCCTCGGCATTCTCTGGAGAGGACCTGGGCTCTGGAACATTCTCAAGACACAAACGCCGTCCTGAGGCTCTCAGATGAGGAGTGTGTGAAGAGCTGTGTGTCCGTGTTCCAGCCCCAGGTGCCCACCCCCGCAACAGGAGAACAAAAGCTCAGACCAACCGCTGCCCAAGCCAAGCCCTTACGTCCAGCCCCGATTCCGTGACTCAGCACAACTCGAAGACACATCAGGGTCCTCTTGCCAGCGCCTTAATAGAGATGATGTGCTTCCTCCCCACCTACACTCACCTCAAGAGTCTGCCCACCACCCTCGCAGATGACAAGCTAGACCCGTCCAGACCTTCAACTTCGGAGTCTCTAGGACAGCGCGCTTCCACCCGTCAGGGCCAAGCTGGCTCCGAAACATCAGTCCACTGCTTGTTAGTTTCCCACCTCGGTCCCCACCGGTCACTTGGTGCAGAGCAATACTCCAGCAGCAGGGCTCCCTGAGCCCCCTGCAGGTCACCCAGCATCTCAGGGGGAGACGCAGCTCCAGGGCCTGGAAGCTCCTGGAGAGCCCCTGCCCTGGACCAGCTGCGTCTACTCAGCAGAGCTGGCCAAACGCTCACCCTGTTGTGAATGTCCTTCATCCCAGGGCAGGCAAGAGCTCACGGACCAATGGAACCACTGATGCTGCGAGGACTCCCAACCTTGGAGAGTGTTTGAGTCCAATCTTGACATCTCAAAAAGTGCTTCGGGGCTAATGGATGTGGTTTTGAAAGATGAAAGTGAATTATAAGTTTGGGGAAGTCAGAGAGAAGCAGCCTGAATGTAAAGAGCCCAGTAAACCAGGAACATCTCTGCGCTGCATCTGGAGGAGATGAAGGGCAGGTAATCTCCTTTCGACAGTTGGGAACAAAACCTGTGCTGGCAAGGAAGAAGGGGGGCAGGGAGGACGGATTGGTTGATTGAGGGGAGGCTCGGACACGGCGTCAAAGAGGCAGTCCCTCAACGCGGGATAAACCGCGGCTCCCTCTGGGCCCTCGCTACTCCCCCCTGCTGTGTGGATGCCACATCGGCACCGCCCTCGCGCCGGAGCCGCTCAGGACTGCAGACCCCGGCCCAGGGTTCCAACAGGGCTTCCAGGTAAGCAGGGATGATGGGCTGGCTCTGAGAAAGGGGATCTGCTTGGAGACAATGAGACAATGCGAACCACTGAGCCATCTCTTCAGTGGAGCAGAAACTTTCCTGCAGGGTCCCCAGGGCCCTGCCTAAGGCGGACCCAGGCATGACCATCCTAGACACGTGCCAGCCCTCGACATCTTTCGACTCCTGCCACCTGGGGCGTGCTCAGCGTGGCTCTGAGCACTCAGGACTCAGTTCGAGCTTAGAATCAACCACAGGGCCACAAATTTCAGTTCCTTTTTCCTTAGTGAAAACATCCTTTTGAGACTTTCTCTCTCTCTCTCTCTCTTTTTTTTTTTGCTGAATTTTGTGCTGTCCTGAATTGGTAGCCAGCATTGCTGTGCTGATTAGAAATTCAAGGAATTGGAAATGACTTGGATCGCTTAAGAGCCAACTGGCAATGTAAAGGCATAAGATACATTCTCTAGAGACCTTGTATCATATTCTACCCAAACGGAATGTAACAGATGGTTTCCAGGGCAACATGGAGAGCTCTGAACAAGAGATTTCTTAGTGAGCTTTTTACATGGGAATTCTTTTCTTTGGAGCCTTGTCTGAATCTTGGCATCACTACACTGTAGAATGATTTAAAAATACATCTATTTGCATGGGCTTTAGTTCATCTGAGAGACAGCCAGCTCACCCCTAGATGCATGGTTGAGATTCCCGGGGAAGCTTTTGTGTCTGAGAGAACAGAAGTCATGGAATGTTCTAAGCAAAGCCAGGTTCTAGCTTCCTGAACCAGGCATCTATCAGATTCGAGGAGGGAATTTCTTGCCTTGAGCCACCGGCTCCCTGGCTTCCAGCAGAGATGGCTCTGCCGTTTATAACTGGAATGCGGGGAAGAGTCGGAGTGGAGATCCAGAGTGGCAGCTGCAGGATTAAGGGAACACCCGGTCCCAATTGCGGCTGGCCCTGCCTCCTGTCAGAGCAATCTACTGGCATCAGGAGAAGCCAGTATCACGCTGCCTTCATCAGGGATTGCGCAGGACTGAGCAGAGAGGAAGAGCGCTTCCTTGGCAGCCTGGTGAACAGTAGGTGCCCCTGTGGCGGTATCTGGGGAACAGCCCCACTTCCAACATACACAGAAGAGCCCAGCGCCGCGCCCCCCGATGCCAGGTATTTAGGGCACTTAAAATAGGCTTGAACAACCACTCGAACGCCAGAAAATAAAACACACAAGTGACTAGGCTCTTTCAGACCAGCTATTTCTCAACCACCCGTGTGAACCACCCGTGTGTATCAAAGACTCCACGGACGTGCACCCTGCTGTCCGCAGACGGGACGCTCTTTAAAGTCGATGCCATATGTACAGATGAAAGAAAAAATGCTCACCATTGTTCTCAACTTGCACAGAAGAAATGAGTATTAATCAAATTTATATGAAGATGCGAGAACAAAACTCATTTGTCCCCAAACAAAGAATATTCTGTCCTCCACATGTTCCAAGAAACGTTTTGTCCAAGAAAGCCTTTTTAAGCCAACTTACCTCCAGCCAAAAAGTGCAAATCTGGAGGGAATTTACAGATATTTTACCATTTGATTGCCCCCAGCACGCACCCAGAGCTTCCTGTATGGAGCGCTATTGAATAACCCATTCTAACCGACAGAAAAGACAAACATTCCTTTTTGTTAAAAAGTAATCGTCTTTCACATTTTAGGTAAAAAAAAAAAAATGTATACGAGTCTTTGTCTTTGCCACAAGTCCAGGCAAGCTGAACTTTCTAAAATTATCCTTCTAATCCAAAAAGAGGCCGACAGGGAGAAAGCCAACTTGGGAACACAGTTCCCAGTAAAGTTCTATTACTTTATCAAAACAGGAAATATAAGCCATTTCCGCACATGCAGCTTTAGAAATTAAGGAAATCATTCCAACATAGTATTAGAAAGACAGGGTATATGGCAGAGGAAGTGTGGAACACAGCCACTCCACACAGCAAAATGCTCCTCTGCTGTAGGCTGGGCGGGAAGTCCAGGGAGTCCGGCTGCCTTTGTCCAAACTTTCAGGGGCGCCTAGAATAAACGTGGTGACTCTAGAATGGCCCTAAGATTGCCACCAGCCGAAAGCAGCGGAGTACCTGACGGACAGAGGGGTCACCCATTTAGATGAGCCGCCCCAGTGGGCTCTGATTGAGTACCAGGAGTGCGGTGGGATCCCTCCTCCTGGGCTGGGGGGTCTGGGGGAGGCAACAGGGGAGGGCTGATGCTGAAGCTGAAGCTCCAGTCCTTTGTCCACCTGATGTGAAGAGCCGACTCACTGGAAAAGACCCTGATGCTGGGAAAGATTGGAGGCAGGAGGAGAAGGAGACGACAGAGGGTGAGACGGTTGGATGGCATTACCAACTCAATGGAAATAAGTTTGAGCAAGCTCCGGGAGTTGGTGATGGACAGGGAGGCCTGGCGTGCTGGAGTCCATGGGGTTGCAGAGTCAGACATGACTAAGTGACTGAACATTGAAGTAGGGGAGGATGCTGCGACGGGAACAGGGAACCAGACAGGATGACGGCAGTCCAAGGGGAGACGCTGGGCACAGGCCTTTCAGGATGCAGTCGTCAGGCCTACCTGTGCTCACTTAGGCTCGCCCGGGTGTGTGGGCATCTGCGGAGGCCGCTGCTCCTTCCACAGGGCTGGCAGGCCTGGGAGGGGGAGCGCTGGAGGCCCTTGCCCGCGTCACAGCAGCAAGCCGCCTGAGCTTCTACCCAAACCCGCACACTCAGACGCTTTCCTGAGCATGACCAGCCAACTTCTCCACCTCTTTCTTCCTCTTTCTGACTCAGGCGAGGTGTGTTTTCCTAATAGAACTTGCCATCTGTAAGACAGTGAGTGTGCTTCCCAGAATCCGCCTGCCAATGTAAGAGACGTGGGTTCCATGCTCGGGTTGGGAAGATCCCCTGGAGGAGGAAATGGCAACCCAGTCCAGAATTCTTGCCTGGAGAATCCTGTGGACAGAGGAGCCTGGTAGGCCACGGTCCATGGGGTGGCAGAGTTGGACACAACCGAGGGAGTAAACAACAGCACCAGTCAACAGCACAGCAGAGGCAGCTGAGCTTTAATGCTGGGGTCGGGGGCCGACCAGCAGGGCTAACGCAGAGACCCCAGCAGCATCTCTGGAACTGGACAAGACAGAGGCGTGGCTGGCAGACCAAAGGCCAGAACACGCTCCCCAAGGACACCGCTTGTGCCGGTGATGCTGAGAGCAGGCTGAGGACAGCCACTGCCCTGGGGGTGAGGAAGCGCGGGAAGCAGACAACCGGCATTGTCAGAAGAGGGCCCGGGCGGAGTCCAGGCGGGGCGGCCCCCTCTCTTCTGCCCCCTCCCCAACGCAGGATGGGGCTGGCAGGGCCGCCCGGACCTGTGGGGTGACGTCAGGGCTGAGGCCGCTGGCGCCCTCACACCAAGGGGTCATGGAGATGAGGTGCAGGCCCTGCTGCTGGCTCGGAGCCCCAGACGGTGGCATGGGAGTGTGGAGCAGCCAAGGCTCCCTGAGAAACACCTTGCCCGGGGCCAGAATGATCTCAGAGTGCAGGTGGGCCCGCTGCAGGTGAAGGCAAGCGGGCCGCCTGGCCGAGCGAGGGCGTCTCCCATCACACTCCCTCTGTCCCCCGGCCTCCCCTCCTCTCCCAAGATAGGATGGAGGGGCCCCGCGTGTCGCCTCTGCTGGGGGCCCGGGTGGGAGGCGCTGCAGGTGTCCATGCCGGCCGCTCCGTCCAGAAGCGTCCCTCCCGCTTCCCTCTCACATCGGCTTCACCCGACTCGAGTCCAGGCTTCCCTGCGGCTCCTCCATCCCGGTGCAGACCCGGAGATGACTCATCCTTGCCCAGCAACTGGATATGCACGCATAGAAGCGCCAGGGACATGGAAGGTGAACATGCTGCCGTGGTCAGGAACCAGGGATGGCACAGGCTGGGCTGGGCTGGGCAGTGGGCTCGACCGGCAGCCTCAGGAGTGGGTGGGGGCCAGGAAGGGCTCTGCAAATGGGGCTGACCCCGCCTGGAGGCAGGAAGGAGGTCCCGCGGGAGCACGGGTTGCCTCCACTCTAAAGTGCTTCTTCCCATCACCAGGTCCCGCTCATCAGAGCTCCGGCCCCCATTCACATCTGCGTCCTGTCCACGCTCTGGAATCCGTCACCAGCACTCTGCTGCAGCCACGGTCTCAGCTCCTACGACATCCGATTTATTTTCCTTGTGTCTCAGACATGTTTATGAATCTACGGCTCAATTCTACGTTGAACCAGAGCTCATTCCCTTGATTCCAAAAGTTGCTCTTGAACCTCCGTGTGCCTGGGCTTCCCTAGATGTTGACTTACTGGATGAAACAGTCTCAAAATGGGACTGTGAGAATGGGATCTTTTTCTCGTCCAGTGTTTGAAACAGGTCATCCAGGCTTCCACAGAAGCCCCTCATCGCCAACCCCACTCTCAGTCCCCCTTATCTTCCCCTTGGCCACCATCACTGTGGTCACAGTGGCCGGGGCAATGCCAGTCTGACCAACGACTCAGGCAGGCTGGCTGTGTCTCGGTGTCTGTTCACTCATCACTAAAGCCCGTTTTCCTGATGCCTCTGTGATGCTGCCACAAGTGTGCATAATGTGAGAGCCCGTGTGCACGCCAGCCACCTTGCAGGAGTTGGTGTGCAGGAGCGTGCGCGCACACACACACACATGCACACATGAGCCCAGGCAGATCGACGCTTCTGTTTGAAATCATTTGCCTGCTGTTTGGGTTTCCTTGGTGGGTCCGTCAGTAGACCAATTTCTGGAAGTCCCCCTCCCTCCATCCTTAATACAGGTAGTCACCATTCTCGCTTTTATTAATCACTCATGCCCCGTGTTCACTCACGGCTGCTCCAACAGAACACCAGCCTGGGCAGCTTATAACCAGCAGTACTGTATTTATCCCGGCGCTCGAGGCTGGAAGTCCAGGATCAAGGGGCGATAGGGTGCCTGTTTTACCCACAGCCGGCTTCTTGCCAGATCCTTACGTGGCCGGGTGGGGCCTGAGAGCTCTGTGGGCCTCTTCTGTTAAGGACATTCGTCTCCATCGTGGGATGCCCTCCTGAAGGCCTCACCTCCTAATACCACCACCCTGGGGTTAGGACCTCAGGGGGCGGCACAAACACTTAGACCAGAGCAAGGGGCAGAGTGGGCGCGTGCGTCCTTCTGTGGTTAACCCTCTGGTTTCCAGCCCACCCGATGCTCCGGTGACAAGATAGCACGCTCTGTCTCCACGTCCTCTGCTCCCGATTCCCTGCTCTGCCCTGGACCAGCTGAGCTGCGTCCGAGACCGAGCGGCGTGCATCCCACCCCCTCCGTCCCCTGTTCCCTCACTCAGCTCCAGCCGAGTGCTTCGTAAAACATCTCCACACAGCAGTGGAATGTCAAGGATCTCCAGCGCCTGAGCGTGAGCACCTCTGGGAGCCCATCCTCCCTGGGAACGTGCCTTCGGCCCGGAATTCTCTCCCTCCTGCCTTGGCCTCGCCATCCGCAGAGCTGAAACCCGCTCCCTTGAACACACCAGCCACTCGCCCTCTGGGTCAAGGAAGTCAAGCTCCTGCAGATTTCACCTCGGCCCTGCCCATTCTTTGTACATACGGGTGTTTCTGCTACAGCGTAACGTGGGACTGTTTCTGAAAGACCCTCATGTTCTGCAAGATGACACCTCAGGCCGACAGTACAGAAAACAGGGCTAGAGGCGGACCTGGCAGCTTTGAATCAGGCCACTAGAATTGCTGTTCAGTCGCTCAGTCGTGTCCGACTCTTTGTGACACCATGGACCACAGCACGCCAGGCCTCCCTGTCCATTGCCAACTCCCAGAGTCTACTCAAACACATGTCCACTGATCACTGATGTCATCCGACCATCTCATCCTCTGTCGCCCCCTTCTCCTCCCACCCTCAGTCTTTCCCAGCATCAGGGTCTTTTCCCAGGAGTCAGTTCTTCGCATCAGGTGGCCAGAGTACTGGAGTTTCAGCTTCAGCATCAGTC
Source organism: Bos grunniens (assembly GCF_055505025.1). Classification (NCBI taxonomy): domain Eukaryota; kingdom Metazoa; phylum Chordata; class Mammalia; order Artiodactyla; family Bovidae; genus Bos; species Bos grunniens. The sequence continues at coordinate 91,394,684 of NC_141176.1, read as the reverse complement.
CTTCCAGTGAATATTCAGGACTGATGTCCTTTAGGAGCGGCTGGAGTTTCAGCTTCAGCATCGGTCCTTCCAGTGAATATTCAGGACTGATGTCCTTTAGGACGGCTGGTTTGACCTCCTTACTGTGCAAGGGTACTGATGCCATTATGTGTAATCCCAGGAAAAGTGAGAGAAAGGTTGAACAGACACGTCAAACTCACGTTCAGTCAAGAAAGTGAAAGTGAAAGTGTAGGTTGCTCAGTTGTGTCTGACTCTTTTCGACCCTCCGGACTGTAACCTGCCAGGCTCCTCTGTCCATGGGACTCTCCAGGCAATAATCCTGGAGTGGGTTGCCCTGCCCTCCTCCAGTTCAGTCAGGAAGGGCTGCAGTAAGTGCAGTGCTGTGTCTTACAGAGAAGTGAGGGCAGAGGCTTGATGGAAGCAGAAGTCAGGAGGCGTTACGAGTGCTCAGTAGAGACAGCAGCAGCCACTGGGCAGAGACAGGGAGACCCAGGCAGCGGGCGGGCCTGGGAGGAGAGCCGAGCGAGAGAGGGAGGCCCCCAGGGCCCGCAGGCCGGAGCGGAATTCTGGGGGAGCTCACTGTGCACCCGGGGCTTATCTCACACCCCACCTCCTCCCGCTCCTCCTTCACCCAGTATGCCCCCCAAAAACCTGCCTGACTGACCCCGCTCCCCTGACATCATCCTCCTCTTGATCAGCAACTGTCCACCTACAGATGTAGTTACACAAGACGCAGGCAGCAAAACAGGCCAGACTGCAAAGCTCTTCCTCCCTGTTCATCCAGGCTTCCCTGCTCAGGAAGGACGGGGAAGCCCGGCGTGGGGCAGTCTGTGGGGCCGCGAGAGTCAGACACGACTGAGCGGCTGGAGAATAAAAACAGCTCCTCTGGGTGTCAGTGCTCTCCTCCGATCAATAATAGGAAAATCGACCACACGAAAGACTATTTTGGGGACTTCCCTGGAGGTCCAGTGGTTAAGACTCTGAGCTTCCTCTGTAGGGGGCACAGGTTCATTCCCTGCTCAGGGAACTAATATCCTGAGTGTCGTGTGGTGTGAGACTGTGATGAAGGCTAATGACATTCAGTCGTTTTCATAGCCTGAGGGGTAGAGTTCTGTGTCTTCTGTCTCAGAGTTGAGGAAAACAACTCATCAGGAGCTTTTAAGAGGCCACCCAGATAATTATAGCTGGAGGTAATAACTCTGTGTACACATGGTAAAGAGTCTCACATGTTATATTTAGAAAAAATGCCCTAAATATTTATGAACAACACTGTTTACGCCTTCCTCAGCTATGAGAGATAGTCTACCTAGACCTCATTCAGCGCAGGCATCAGCTCACATCACCTACAGTAAAACTTTATTTATTTATACAGCATGTCGGTTCTTGGATCTCTGGCAATGAATAAAAATGTCTATGTTGTGAGAGTTGGCTATGAGTCTGAAATGAATATTTCACATTGTTCTGAAGAAATGAAGTGGATACATCTCTTGAAGCTATTTATTCCAGAGACCCATGCCCAGCCTTACAGCTTTGTCCCAACCCCTCCCTCCGTGACAAATTTGGGGGAAAAATCCGAGAAGAATGGGGAGAAAAGGGACTTTGCAATGCCTTTTCAGAATACAATAAGATTTCTGTTCTGCTTGGGCGGGACCGGCCCAGGCAGGGCAGGTGTGGGTTCGCTCTGGCCTGCGAGGAGCTCCGGCAGTCTGCCTGGGCAGGCTCATGTCTGCATCCGAGCGGCTTCATCTCGGCGACCTTGATGGCTCCCTGGATCAAAGTCTCGGGGCTCCAGGCCAGTGGAGGGTCCACACTAAAACTGCAGCTGCTCCACATACCTGCTGGCCTGACTTCTGGGCTAGAATTTCTGAATTTCTGCCTCGCCCTTTCTCATACATAAACCCTGCCAAGGTGATCGCATCTGGCAGCTGCTGAGGCCGTGTGATACTCCTTTGCATACTAGCAGTGAGGTAGGATTCCTTTGCTATGAGCTTAGCGGCTTTCTCTTCGCATTGGCGGGTCTGTGAGTAAAACCTACCCTAAGTCACCACGGAACCACCTTCCCGGGCCAGCAGCTCTGTGTCAGAGTCCTGCTCCATGCAGAGGCAATGGTGCTGTTTGTGTGAGGATCATCCATCTGGGTGTTTGTCCACTTGGATATTCCAGGGGGAAGTTTTCAATCCCATGCTTCCCTTTGCTCCCCAGCAGGCTACTGGAAGTTTTAATCTCGAGCTTCTGGGCTACAATCAGGGGACACGTACAACAATAACTGCAAAATGGACCTACCGAAGAGCAAACCTCCCCGGACTCGGTTCAGACCAAGATTGATTTATAATTTTTTTAATTTTGAAAGGCATGATCCATTTATCTCATTTTATTTTAGGCTGTGCAGGGTCTGCTGCTGCTCGGGCTTTTCTCTAGCTGCGGGGAGCGGGGGCCTTTCTCTAGCCGCGGGGAGCGGGGGCCTTTCTCTAGCCGCGGGGAGCGGGGGCCTTTCTCTAGCTGCGGGGTTCAGCCTCCTCGCTGCGGGAGCTTCCCCAGTTGTGGTTTCCGGGCTCTGGAGCACAGCCTCAGTGGCTGCTGCCCAGGTTCAGTCGCCCTGCGGCATGTAGGACCTTCCTGGACCAGGGATTGAACCCATGTCTCTTGCGTTGGCAGGTGGATTCTGATTCTCTGTGCCACCAGGGAAGCTCCAGACCGAGTATCGGCGAGGCTGACTCAGAATTGGATGCACACATTTTAAGGACTGGGAGCCAGTTCCGTCACACTGATGCATGATACCGTTAATCCAGTGTTTTCACCCTGAACTTCACCCGGCGAGGAGGTGAGGTCTTTCCGGGCCCCAACAGCCCCACGACCCCGTTGCCTGGGCCTCACGTGGGTGTGCGGTGCCCACTGTGATGTGGCTGAGGGGGTGCACTCTCGTGGGGCCCTGGCCGCAGGGAGGGCCTGTGGCTATGAGACCCACCGTCTCCCGTGAGCCCTGCAGTCCCCTCATCTGTACGTGGGTAGGCCTGCCACCCCAACCTCGCGGGGTGCTTGTGGGGAGGAAAGGAGATGAGCCTGGGGCGTGAGCTCAGCGCAGTGCCCAGCATGTGGCAGGAGGCGGTGCCACTGTGTCCTTAACCTTTGTTCTGTCTCACCCATGAAGGGGAGATGCCGGCTCACCTCCATGCTCACGGTTCTGATCCTAGGACACAGAGCCTGCGTGCTTAGTCGTGCATCCGTGTCTGACTCTTTGTGACCCCGTGGACTGTAGCCCGCCAGGCTCCTCTGTCCATGGGATTTTCCAGGCAAGCAAACTGGAGTGGGGCTGCCACTTCCTTCCCCAGGGGATCTTCCCAACTCAGGGATCGAGCTTTCATCTCTTGTGCCTCCTGCGTGGCCAGCAGATTCTTTATCTGCTGAGCTGTTGGGGAAGCCCAGGACACAGCGAGTGCAGCGTCTACACTGCTTATGGAGATGGCTGCTTCTGCAGACACTCGAGTGTTTGGAAGTCTTCATTCTAACAGCAGGCACGGAAAGCTGCATCCATGCAGAGCTCATGGGGTTAACCTTGGGAGGTGATACTTTAAGTTCCGTGTACCATCAATTTCCCGAAGTTAAGATTTTTGAGAAGGAAACATTTCCTGAGCTAACTTGTCTTTAATAATGGAATTCTTCTTCTTTTTATTCAGCAAATAGCTGGCAGAGGCACAGCTTAAGCAGCTCAACTCTGCTGAAAGTTGTACCCAAGGTCAACCAGCGAGTCAAGGTCATCTGGGATGCAAGCCAAGACCTCCTATTCTCTTTCCGTCGCTATGAGCCCAAGATAAAAATTCATGAATATTGTCTGAGACACAAGGCCTGTAATTCCCCCATGTATCAAAAGTGCTCTTATCATATTACAAACAACGAACATGCTGAGACTGTAAACATCCCAGAGAGTGGACTTCCTCAAGTGTTTCAGTGATGTCATCGGGCCCTTCTTTCATATCCGTTTTTATCATGCTCCTGTCCTTTCAAAACACTGTGCGGGCCATGGTGCAACAAAAGCCAGGAAACGTCGGTCCTCTGGCAACTGGACCGACCTGGGGAGGAGGAGAGACGGGAGAGTCCTCACGCCCGCGACGGAGAGGAAGGGCGCCCACTGGACACGGCACCCGCGTCTGGACGCCCGGCCCCTCTCTCCCAGCACGCAGACCTGACACTCGCCCCGCTCCCCAGGAAGCGGAGCACTGGGTGGTTTTCATCAACAGAGAGGTGCTCCTCCCAAATGTCTTCCAGAAACATCTTTGAGAGCCTACAGCCTGTCATGCTCACTGAGGACCAGGGGTCCACAGGGGACCAGGCAGAGCTCTGCCCTCGGGAGACTAGGAGCTCACCAGTAGACACTTAACATCACCATACCAGCTCTAACTGGATTGCGTGCAGGGGAGTACATGGGCACCGATGGGCACACGGTTCTCACTGGGATTGCTGTGCTTTGGCCTTGAATTTTGCTTGCTTATCTGCACTGTTTCGGTGGACCTGCCTTCCTGGTGAAAGTATGTTTCCAGTAGTTTCCAGATGCCAGGTGACCTGTCCACCTAGTAGCCTCCTGCTCTTAGGAGTCTTATGAGCCACAAAGAAGGCTGAGTGCCAAAGAACTGATGCTTTCAAACTGTGGTGCTGGAGGAGACTCTTGAGAGCCCCTTGAACAGCAAGTGGATCACACCAGTCAATCCTAAAGGAAATCAGTCCCGAATATTCACTGCAAAGATTGATGCTAAAGCTGAAGTTTCAATACTTTGGTTGTCTGATAAGAGCTGATTCATTGGGAAAGCCCCTGATGCTAGGAAAGACTGAGGGCAGGAGGAAAAGGGGGTGAGAGAGGATGAGATGGTTGGATGGCTTCACCGACTCAGTGGACATGAGTTTGAGCGAGCTCTGGGAGGTAGTCACAGACAGGGAGCCTGGCGTGTGCAGGCCATGGGCTGGGGCATGACTGAGCGACTGAACAACTTCAACTCAGGAATCAGGCCCGGGCTCACGTCCCTAGGGACTGGCTCTCCAGCTGATGGGCTTACTGGTGTGTTTGCAGAAGGAAAAGGTTTACAGATACAAAGTGGGGGAGGCAGTTTACAGAGCTTCGGGGGGCAAGGTTCAGGAGTGCTGACGACTGCGGTCACTCCATGAATCGGTGGCTTAGACACCTTGGTACCCAGGAGTCCAGCTCCAGGACAATGCTGGTCATTGCTCCCCTTGGACAAACACTTGTGAAGTGAAACAGCCCTGCTTCTTTGCCGACGCCGTCACGACTCAGAGCTTCCTTTTACCCAAAGCACCAGCCTCGGGAGAAAACTCCTGCCAGGCAGAGGCTGGCTCCCTGATATACCATCCCTAGCTGGGCACCTGTGCCAAGGCTGGCTCTTCCTCCTACCAGCTTTCTGCAATTTTTGCCCTTAATAGACAATACTTCTCCTCTCCTTGGTAGCAACCCATAAACACCCTAAGAGATTCAGGAAGGGAGGCAGTTCTTTGAAGTCCCGGCCAGCGGTGTCCCTGGGGTCACTTAGCAGACAACGGCAGGAGAAAGGCCCGGAGACCATCAGCGGCTGTGTGCACACCCGTCAGACCAGAAGCTGCAGTCTGGTGTGAGATCACGGAACAGTCAAGGACAGAGTGGCCTTGAGGAGTTTCAAATATTCCCTGTCCATTGACAGTTCTCTGCTCCTCAGAATGTCTTCATGAATTACAGGAGTGCTCTGCTTTCTCCTGGAATTGGCCTGGAGGACTGGACTTTTGGGGCCCTGGCTGAGTGGACCACCCTTCAGAAAATGCTGCCCCAGAAACTCAGACAAGACGCCAAAGTCAGGGTCAGTGGGCAGAGTCAACCTGAATCTCATGAGAGGAGCAGAGGCGTTTTCTTCTGACATGACCTACATCCCTGGGTCTTTTGGTCACTTTCCTCTGTCCTTCTTTCTTTTATATTGTTAGAATGAAGTCTCTGGAAAAGGTTGATTTGCTAGAGTAAGAAGGCAGCTTACAGCAGAACTGCTGGTTGATTTGTGGCCCTACGTATGGAATTGCGTCCTTAGACGCGGCTGCCTCTGGCACTTACAGGGATTTTTTCCTCCCTCCGAGTCCACAGATGGCCCCATGTGGCGCTGGTACTGTGCGAGGCCCCGGGCGTGCCAAGACAACCTACAGGGGTGGAGTGGGGTAGGGGGTGGGAGGGAGGCTCAGGAGAGAGGGGACATACGTATACCTATGGTGGATTCACGTTGTTATGTGGCAGAAACCAACGCAGCATTGTAAAGCAATTATCTACCAATTATAATGAGCTAAAAAATACCAAATGTAGATCCCAGAGCTCTGGGATGTGCTCTGGGTTCCTGCATCTGGAACTCTCATCTTCTCATCATGGTGATAACACATTGCATCCTCCTCCAGCGACTGAATGTGGTCCTTTTTTTCCATAAACAATGATTTTCTGCCTAATAGTTGAAAAAGAATTGCCAACTCTCTGACTCACTTAGAAACAAGTAACTGAACTCTCTGAGTTCCCTCTATGTGCTTACAAGCCAGTAACAGGAAAGACATCTGAAATAAGTGGCCCCATCGCCCCCCCCGCCACGATCTCAGCTCCCCCCACGACTTCGGGGGAGGAGCCTTGCAAGCTGGCCGGCGGCGCGGCGGGCGGAGGCCGGACGGAGATCCAAGAGCACCGTTTGCTACCTTTTATGGGGCACACGCGCTTCCAAAAACTGTCCAGCAGATATTTAACCAAACCAAACAAAGCCCCAAACAAAAAGCCCGGCTTCTTATTCAACACACGACGTGATCTCCCAGCTGGAGCTGTAGCCAGGAGCTGGAGGCTGGCGGAGCCAAACCTGGGGAGGAGGAGGCTGGGGGGAGGGTGCCCAGACATCGGCTCAGTGCCCGTCTTTAGGGGACAGTGAACCCAAGGCTTTCTTCCTTTGGCAAAGCTCAGGCCAGCCGCTCAGGAGAGCAAAGCGCCCTTCCAGGCTGGAAAAGTCATGGATTTCCTTGACTCCTCTGTACTCGCCCTCATCTGAGGGGCCCCTTGGGTCTCACTTTCAGCCTCTCAGAAAAGACCTGCCATTTCCATAGCTGGGAGGCTGGCAGCACCTGCCCTCCTCCGGCGGGGCTCATGGGCTTGGCTCTCGTCCTCTTCGGGGGAAGGTCTACTGGTCCACACGCCTTTCCTATGTCTTTCCTCTTAGTTAAAGGACGTTAGTGTCCTGTCTCGGTACCTGTGCCCTTGGTAACACGTTCTCTTCTCTCTCTCTCACAATGGCACACACACACACATGAACACACATAAACACATGCCCCCCCCACATAAACACACACACATAAACACACACATAAACACACACACTCACACACACATGAACACACATACACACGCTCAAGCACACATAAACACACACACACACACACTCACACACACACTCACACACACACTCACACACATACGCACACTCACACACACACATGAACACAAACACACATGCACACACACACGAACACACACACATGCACACACATACACACACTCACACACACATGCTCACACACACACATGCTCACACACACACACCACTTGTTTTTCATTCCATTTTTGCCCTCTTGACCAGCTCATGGTATCAGATCCCCATCACCACCTGCCTGAGACTCTCAGCTTGAGTTTTTCTAGGGGACTAACTGTCCAGCCTTCACTGCCTCAGTATTCTTTCCCCCTGTATGTTACAGAAGATCCTTTTCTCCAATTATTACAAATCAACTAATGAAATGTTTATAGACTATAAAATGCATGTAAAGTTGACTCAATAAGCATTTGTGAAAAAAGATCTAACTTAAAAATCAGCTTAGCATGAGGAACTAGACTCAATATCTTGTAGGACCCCCCTGATGGCTTAGTAAAGAATCTGAAGGATACAGGGCTTTGATCCTTGGGTCAGGAAGATCCCCTGGAGGAGGAAACGGCAACCCACTCCAGTGTTCTTGCCCCGAACACCCCATAGGCAGAGGAGACGGAGCACTACAGTCTGTGGGGTTGCTCAGAGCCTCAGCAACTAAGCCAAAACCTCGCAGTGACCTACAATGGAAACGAGTCTGACAAAGAACACATATATACGTTTGTGCCTGAATTGCCTTGATGCACGCTTGAAACTAACACAACATTGCAAATTAACTGTACTTCAATAAAAAAATAAATTTAAAAAATTGGCTTAGGATATAATTTAGCAATAAACAGCCCCTAGAGTGGTAGATGGCCCACTTAGAAAAACTTCTCCCAAGGTTCCAGAGGTCTGTAAGATCATGCCATTTGCCCATGACACAGCAAGGCACCAGGAAGAACGGCGACCTCCAGCGGCTGGGGTCAGGCCTCTGAGTCTCAGGGCGTTTTCACCGAGTGGGCTACATTTACTCTCCACAAGTACCAAAGCTGTATTTTTAACAGTTCGAGTGTTTGCTCTCTTCTAAGTCGTTTCGAAAAATGTCCTGGGAACACAGCACACACAGCAAAGTACCTTCTGCCACATGAGCCCTTCCAATCCTGCTGAGCCCCGGGCTTGTCCTGGAGGGCCTCCGTGGTCAGCCACCTGGAGTGGGAGCTTTACGGCCCTGGGCTTAGGCCCAGGGTGTGGGACGTCCACGCCCCGGCCTTCCAAAGCGCCAGGCCAGGCCGAGCCTCAGGACCAGGCCAAGCGGGTTCCAAGGCAGCCCGCCCAGACCTGCCTCGAGCGGGCTTTCCTTCTGACCCCTGATCCAGCTCTACTTCCAATCCCTGGCCTGGAGCCCCGCCCGCAGGCCTGTGGCCTGGGCCCGGGACCAGCTCCCTCCCAGCCAGGGCAGGTGCAGCTGGACCTCCATGCAGGCCTGAGTCTCCACTGCCCGTCAGCTGTCAGCCCTCACTGGGTATTTTTGGTTGGGACAACCTATCGTAAATCTTATTTTTATGATTCCAAACAGCAGAGCATAGCATCTTTTCCACTTAGCCATGTCCGACTGTGACTTCATGGACTGCAGCTCCCTGTCCATCACCAACTCCTGCAGCTTGCTCAAATTCATGCGCATTGAGTCAGTGATGCCATCCAACCATCTCATCCTCTGTCATCCCCTTCTCCTCCTGCCCTCACTCTTTCCCAGCATCAGGGTCTTTTCCAGTGAGTCAGGTCTTCACATCAGGTGGCCAAAGTACTTGAGCTTCAGCCTCAGCATCAGTCCTTCCAAGGAATTTTTCACTGGACCAGTGGTTTCTGATTAGTAGCATCCTCGTAGGTGCTTCCAAAAGTTCTAGTGCCCACGCTCCACGCCAGAACTACAGACTTACTACCCTAGGGCTGCATTCTACCGCATTAGAAACATATATGTATATGAGTCGTGACACGCAGTGTGCATACATATGTCAGATGTGTGCACCGTGTTGTGAGGAGGGGTGCATGAACAGACACATACAAATACGACCTCTGTTCTCACTCCTCCCCCCACTCTCCTTGACCCACTGAAACATCATGGCTGCCCAGTGCCAGCACTCATAGCAGCATCTGGGAACATGCTTTGCAGCCCACACGGGCACGAGTGTGAGTGCCCATGGAGCACAAGGGGCATCACTGTGCTGCCCACGGAGCTGGTGCTTCCTCACAAACCCTCAGACAGAGCAGGACATGAATGGCCATCTCGGGCGGCTCCAGCTGGCTGTGTGTGTGAGACACTGGTGTTTCAGATGGTCACTGGGGTCAAGACTGCAGCTAGAAAATGTTGAAACATCTTTGGGAAGGAAGCTCCCCATAAGCTATTTGCAGAGGTGATGCTTCCTGGTGACATCCTGGCTCCTCCTGTATTCCTCCAGCACAACTCAATGTGAATAAGTGTGTGTTAGTCGCTCAGTCGTGTCTGACTCTTCGTGACCCCCATGGACTGTAGCCCGCCAGGCTCCTCTGTCCATGGATTCTATAGGCAAGAATACTGGGTGGGTTGCCATTTCCTCCTCCAGGGGATCTTCCCAACCCAGGAATCAAACCCAGGTCTCTCACACTGCAGGAAGATTCCTTACCATCTGAGCCACCAGGGAAGCTCGATGTGGATAAAATGGGACCCATTTTCCCAATAAAGGGACCAAGTGCGTGTTCTTCACTCCACTCCAACCCAGGGCTGGCCGGGGCAGGGCTCAGAAATGAATGCAGGACGACGCCTCCACCGACAGCAGCTTTGGGCAGGCCAGTTTCCTCTGCTGTCCTGCAAAGTGTCCCCTGCTTCAAGAAGCCTATAAAAACCTACTGTTCCACTTCATTTTGATATTCACCCCCCCTCCATTTTCCCTGAATTCATCTCTTTTCATGAATGGCACCATTATATTCCGCTTCCCAAGTGTAGCCCCATTACAATTCCCTGCAAATTCATGAAAGATTGGCTTTACTTGAGACCCACAATCAGACATGATATCAAAAGAGTCATTAGAATATTTTCCAGGAAAAGAGGAAATGGTCAACTTTTAATTCTCTGTATCAATGTTCCAGAGTAGTGGAGGAAATAATTTGAAACAGCTGAGAGACCAAAAAAAAAAAAAAAAATTTCCTTTTGCTTTTATTTTTAAACTCTGGGAATTGACACAGACGTGAACTTCCCTAGTTTTTATTTTCATTTACCTCAGTTCTAGGTGGAAAGGCAGTTCAGAAGTACCTGAGTACAGGTGAAGTCGGACTGCACTGCCAACAGTGGTTAATAATCTTATTTTTGCAAAGCATGGTAGAAGTGAACACAAGGCAAGGGACGGTCCAGGCCCCTCAGTCCCAGGCTCGGTCCCTTCCTCCCTGCTCAGCTGGGCACGGGGCTCGTGGACCTGCTCATGCAGAGTCGGCCCTCGGAGGCCGGAGGGGCCCAGTTCTCGGAAGAGGGTATTTCAGCATCTTTCCTGAGGCCTTTCCCCGTGTATGATACTCCTTTCTACATCACTGAGACTAAGCTTTATATGAAAGCTTGCACTCTCACTTTTCTTAACATTTAATGGCAACCCACTCCAGTACTCTTGCCTGGAAAATCCCATGGACGGAGGAGCCTGGTAGGCTACAGTCTATGGGGTCGCAAAGAGTCGGACACGACTGAGCGACTTCACTCATTCACTCATGCTACTAGAAGCTCTTCCTGAACAAAACATCTACAATATGTTGGCTGCATCATATTTGTTCCTAAGCCATCACTTTGCTGACAAAGGTCCATATAGTCAAAGCTATGTTTTTCCAGTAGTCATGTACGGATGTGAGAGTTGGACCACAAAGAAGGCTGAGTACCGAAGAATTGATGCTTTTGAACTATGGTGTTGGAGAAGACTCTTGAGAGTCCCTTGGACTGCAAGGAGATCCAACCAGTCCATCCTAAAGGAGATCAGTCCTGGGTGTTCATGGGAAGGACTGCTGCTGATGCTGAAGCTCCAATACTTTGGCCACCTGATGCGAAGAGCCAGCTCACTGGAAAAGACCCTGATGCTGGGAAAGATTGAGGGCAGGAGGAGAAGGGGACGACAGAGGATGAGATGGTTGGATGGCATCCCCAGCTCAATGGACTTGAGTTTGAGTGAGCTCTGGGAGATGGTGAAGGACAGGGAAACCTGGGATGCTGCAGTCCATGGGGCCGCAAAGAGTCGGACACAACTGAGCGACTGAATGACAGCAGTGAATGCTAGTCGTCGTGACCATGGCCACAGCGTTCTGCACAGAACTTTCCCCAGCTTTCCCAGGCTGAACATCTACACTAGAAGGAACGAACCTGTTTATCCCGCGAACATCTCAAGGGAGCGAGCTGTGACCACGATGGGGACAGAGAAATGGAACACTCCTCACCTCGGGAGCGGAAGCCAGCTCCCAAGCGTGAAACCTGGATTCCACTCACACCGAAAATGTGCGTGCACAGAATGCGGCCACGGGCCTCCCTGGTCACAGAGGTCACGACGCTGGGGTCTAAAGGAAGTTCTCCGAACAGAACCGGGGACATGACGCAAGTGCCTCCAGACGCACGCGCGGCAATAATGCTCATGAAGGCTGGGATGCAGGCCACGCCCGGGCGCCTGACCAACAAACACACCAACAAACAGGAGCTTCAGAAGCAAGGTCTCTCTTTGAAGGTCAGAGTCCAGTGCTGGCCCCTGACGAGCTCTCAGGAAGGCCGACCCCACAGCTCAACCTAACAGCACACGCTGCTCAGCTCCAAAAATAGAACTGAAGTCTGCATTTGTGGCAGAAGCATTTATGAGCCTCCCCTCTGGGCAGGCTGTGGGCTCGGCACTTTGGGGACACACGTTTAACATGCCACGCTCCCCAGGCTCGGGAAGCTGATGCTGTCCCGGGGCCGGGCAGAGCCAGGGGAATGGGCAGGGGAAGGAGTCACCTCTCCCTTAGCTTCTCAGCCTCAGCTTCCTGTCTGCAACAGGAGGATCCATTAGCTCTTCCCGCACAGAGGGAGGTAACGAGGCAAGGGCCGTGGGGCATTTAGCCCAGGGTTGAGGGCAGATACGACTTGGACGCCATTGCATCTTAACAATTATGTGTAACCACCACTTATGGCAAAGCAGATGTGACTGTCTAAGGGCCTTAATAAAAGTGCAGACAACTGGCAAGGAATTCAGATGTGGGAGCAATCGTGTCACAATAAAAAGCACCGTGTATGGGTGCCACATGCCCAGGGCATCCACGGGTAGATAGAGTTCTTCAGGCAGGGAAGAGCAACCTTCAGACCCAGAAGGGGTCACCGACTGTCAGCAGGAGCCGGGGAAGCGCCGGCGACTGGGGAGAAGTTGGCTCTCATTTGCTGGGGCATCCACAGCTCCAAAGGAGCAGGCTTGCCCGGGGGCTGGGGCGGGTTGAGACTTTCAAGACAAGAAAATGTACTTCCTGTGTCTGGCCTCAGAATCGTTAGGACGAATTTCCCTTTAGGATTTGAGGAGCGTGACTAGGGAAGTGCAGAGGGCTGCGCTGATGATCTCCTGGGAGCCGGTAGTCAGGGTCTCCAGGGGAAAGGGAAGCGCTGCTGGAGGAGCACCTGCCCCCGCACCGGGGAGCGTGCTGTTCCCAGAGGTGGGGTCCAGCTGGAGCGCCCCCGTCAACACCCGTCCTAGAGCAGGCAGGAAGTGTCTGCAGGGGAAGAAAAGTGTTTCCAAACGTCCCCTGTGCAGAGTCAGGGGAGAGCCGGGTATGGGGAGGGGACCCAACATGTGTGCAGTGCAGAAACGCACCCTCTCTCGGGAAGGGAGGAGACCCCGCTACTCCCAATCTCACTGTAAGACCATCAGGAGGCCCTGGGCTCAGTCACGTGGGCTGGACCTGGGGTGGGGGTCAGGGCTGCAACAGGGCGAGGAAAGTCGTCGTCCCAATGCTGAGAGGATCTTACGAACAAAAGATAAACAGCTGTCTTTCTGTGATGGCATGAAGTACATTTCAGCCCCCTGATGCAGGGTAAGGTAGAAGGAAGTGGAGGGTTGCCATGGAGACATATTTCCCAACGACAGCACCAGGAGCCACTGAATGGCAGCCACACCCCTGGAGTGGTCACAAACCAGAGGTGGAATGTGGGCACAGCTGGCGCAGAGTGGGTCTTGTTTGACTCCCAGGAGTATTTCTTAGGGTGATGGGTAGACCACAGGCCCACCTACAGTTTCTTCCACCCTCTGCCTCTGGGACACATCCTTTCCAGAAATGAGTCTTGTCGGCTCCTACGAGAACCCAGCAGTTCTCACACCCACTATCTTGCTGGCTCAGAGACAGGACTTACATAACTAGTGTTGGAATGTGGGCTTCTGGAAATACCACTGTGTTCAGGTAGGGATGAACTTCAATGGAGCCCAGCTACAGACTTCACCGTTGCTGGAAGTAAGTACTCAATTGAAAACACTGCTGATGTAAGGAAACACTCCAGGCCAGCCACGCAGGACCCCAGGGGACGCTGGACGAGTCACTGCTCACCTTTCACAACATTTCTCTTAAGGATGGCAAAATATGGTCCAAACAGAAAAACTGGTTCTTTTATTAAAAGTGAATGTATCAGAAGATTGGGTAGATCCACATCTCTGTGAGCCCAACTTTTCTTGCTTTCTATCTGCCAGCGCTTCCCTTAAGAACAACATTGACATTTAACACCCCACAATCAACACTCAAACCCAGGAGGACAGAGAACAGGAGGTGCACCAGCACTGAGTGAGAAAGCTCTGTGCAGCAGGCACTGCCACGCTTACCTCACAACAGCAATGGCACCACGGGCTTGCCATGTCGTCGCCACCACTGTGCTGCTGGCTTACTTCTCTCTGCACTTGAATCTTAATCTAGATCTGATTAAAGATGAGTCAGGCCTGGAAATTTTTTCCTATGGCAATTTCTATTACATGATAGTCCAGTAAGCTATTTTGGGAATTGTACAATATTATTTTTTATTTTATTAAAAAATTTTAAATTGAAATATAGTTGATTTACGATGTTGTGCTAGTTCTACATGTACAGCAAAGCGACTTAGTTACACACAGGTTGACTAAATGGACAACCTAGAAGAAAGGGACAAATGTTTAGAAAGGTACAACCTACTAAGACTGAACCAGGAAGAATTAAAAAATATGAACAAACCAATTATCAGTGCAGAGATTTTTAACTCAGTTATTTAAAAACTCCCAACAAAAAGCCCAGGACCAGACGGCTTCACAGGCGATTCCACCAAAGATTTACAGAAGAGTGAGTCCCTATCCTCGGAAACTATTCCAAAAAATTGCAGAGGAAGAAACATTTCCGAACTCATTTCTGAACTTACGCGGCCACCACCACCCTGATACCAAAACCAGACAAAGATATCACAAAAAAGAAAACTACAGGCTAATATCACTGATGAACATAGATGCAAAAATCCTCAACAAAGTACCAACCCCCAAAATACATGAAAAGGATCAAACACCATGATCAAGTGGGCCTTGCCCCAGGGATGCAAGGACTTTCCCGTATCTACAAATCACTGTGATACACCAGCCAACAAACGAAAGAATAAGAACCATATGATCATCTCAACAAGTGCAAAAAAAGTTTCAATAAAATTCAACAGGCATGTATGATAAAAACTCCCCAGGGAGTGGACATAGAGGGAACATACCCTCAACATAATAAAAAACATATATGACAGACTTACAGCTAACATCATATTCAATGGAGAAAAGCTGAAAGCATTTCCTCTAAGATCAGGAACAAGACAAGGATGCCCACTCTTGCCATTTTTATTCAACACAGTTTTGGAAGTCCTAGCCACAGCAATAAGAAAAGAAAAAGGTATCACAGAATTTTAAAGATGAACCTGGGTCCTGGAGAGCGCTTGTGTAAGTTCTGACACGCATGTCGATGCCCACTGGTGAAGTACACGCAATATGCAGGGGTTTAGAAAACATTTCGTGGCTTGATGTTGCTAATATATTCCAGACAGTACAGTAAAGCAAGAAGGAAAAGAAAAAGAAGGAAGAAGAGGTACAAGGACTGAAAAGGAAGAGGTGAAGCCATCATCTGCCGATAACACGACCGCATCTCTGGGAAACAGAGTTAATGGGTGAGTTTGGGCAAGCACTAACCATAAAAAGATGGTGAAACTGGACTAGATTAAAATTTGGGGTGCCAGCTCATCAAAGGACTTCGTTTGGAGAGAACCACAGAGTGGAACAAAGTATTTCTAACACATGTAACCAAACAGAGGCTTGCTTTTAGAGTAAAGAGCTCCAAGTCAGGACAAACATTTTCTCCTAATTTTCAGGAGAAAATTAGGCACAGTTCTCACATCCATGATCATAGGAGAGAATAACCAAATGGCCAGTGAACACACACAAATCTGCCTGACCTCATCAGTAATCAGGGAAGAATAAATACTGGGGGAGTACATATAAGATATCGAGTTCTTCTGTTGGTTGTTTTGAATTAGCTCTTGGAATCCTGCCTCCTCCCTACTACCGTCCTTAATCTTGGAGCTCTGTGGCTGTGAGCAGTCTGAACCGGAGAGCTGCTGGGCACATCCCTGCCCACCCTCTCCTCACCATGCCAATCAGGGCCTGACGAAGGAGGGTGGGGCGTGAGTTTGGGTGGGTCAAGGCATTCCAGCCCCACAGACTGCCCAGCTGTGGCCTTGCCCACCATTGACAAGTAGGGAAAATTATGACTTGCCCTTCCTTTCAACAACATGCAAAGCCTGGAGATGAGTAAGATGCAAAATTGCTGCAGAAAAAAAAATTATCGTGGAGACTTTGGGTAGGTCTGCTATCGCTGAGGGCAGCTTGTTCCTGCCACCGCTTTGAGCGATGAGAAGGTGAGCCCCAAAGGAACTGTGCAGTTCAGCTGTCTTACGTCAGCACCTTCAGGCTTGTTGCAGCCTGGCATTACCACACGGGGTTTTCAGTACATTTTAGGTCCAGTATACAGTGTTCGAGCTGACCTTTGGAGGATGATGTAGGAGCTTTGGGATCTTTCTAGAAGAAAACAGTATCAGTACAGTTCCTTTTGTATACGGCTATATGGAAAGAAAAAAACTTTACTGACTCCAAGATCATCTGCATACCAGGGACGACTGAAATAGCATTTGGATGAGGAGCTGTTTAACAGAGAAGTGAAGAAGGTGTAAGACACTGTGGAGGAATGTGGACACGGAGACTCCAAGGCAGCCTAATGGCCTGATTACCAAGTTATGTAGGGAAGAAAGCAGTCAGCCAAAATAGGTCAAGACAGGCAGCCCTGCAGCCAGTTCCTGGGAGAAAACTCGTCTTAATTGCTGTTTTGGAAACTAATTGCTCTTAGGAAAAGCATCGAACAGGAGGCCTTTAATTCAAAGGAACAGGGCCAAGTCTTCCAGCTCTACGGGAGCCAGAGAGTATAGCATCCATCCATCTACCATGGTCACACAGGACCATGCGGCTCAGAGCAGGCTTCAGGGTGGAGGTGGATGGCCAGGGCCAGAAACCCGGGCAGACAAAGAGATGCACTCTGCTTTGAACCATAAGAGAATCCCAGAAATACTGGCCCGAGATGGTTTCAGGCGATTCTCGGAGTTGCCCAGATGAACTGTGAACGAGCAGATGGGGAGTCTCAAAAGATTTCAGGGGATTTGGCCCAATCAAGCTGGCACGGTGGCTGGGAAGGGCTCTGCGGGGTATTGTTCCTGCCCCGACCCCCGCCTGCAACACCTCCCAGCTTCATTCCAACTCGCCACCCACGTCCACAGCGAGCCACCCAAGTCAAACACCGAGTTGCCGCAGTATCTTTCCACCCTCGGCCCGACACCGCAGCCCCTTCTAAACGCTGACACGCCAGTTGTCTGCTTAGTGACCGTTATAATACTGAAAATTCCTTTATTTAGCTTGCTTGAGAGGAAGTCAAGCAGCCATAAGAGGGACTTGCAAAACAATATCAAGTGCCATCCGCAGTTAAAGGGGCCACGGAGAGCCTTGGAATCCTTCATGGCAACATACAGCACCCATCTACTTCATGAGAAGATTCTTATAGGGCTCCCCAGTCCTGAAAAAGCATAATGTGTATTTATAACAAAACAAAACACACCCCGCGTGGGCCTGGCAAGTTGCAGCGATATACTGAGTGCCTCCAGCACCCGCGGGTCTGCCTTCAGGAGATGAACAGCTGGCCTTGTAAGACACACTTTGGTGCTGGTTGCAGATGCCTCCCCTGCTCACGATGGAATTACGCGCTTTGCTGGGGTAGGGACAGGAAATGGCTGAGTGCGGTTGCTCTCTTTCCCTATCAACGTCACGGTGGTCCTAACAATCCCTCTCTTTCTTTCCTGGGGTGACTGGGAATACCAAGTGGAAATGTCCACTGAACCTGCACGAATGTGGAATAACCGCTTGGGACAAGCCCTTCGAGAAAAAAAGAGGATCCGACGTCAGCTCTGTCAGAACCTGGTGACGCGAGCGAGTCACCGAATCCCCTCCGCCTCAGCTGTAAATAGGATGGCTGCGCCCGATCCGTCTGTTCTCAAGGCTGCAGTGAGGACTCAAGGAGACCCTGGCTGTGAGAGACCTACGAGAAATGCGTAAGGTCAGGACCAGGGACTCGCGGGCAGGGCGCTGGGGGAGACCCCCCTCCAGA
The DNA here is from genome assembly GCF_055505025.1 of Bos grunniens. Classification (NCBI taxonomy): domain Eukaryota; kingdom Metazoa; phylum Chordata; class Mammalia; order Artiodactyla; family Bovidae; genus Bos; species Bos grunniens. The sequence goes on along the minus strand of NC_141176.1, from coordinate 91,376,595 downwards.
GACCACGTTTTCTGCCTCCCGCTGACCACCTTCTGTGTACGCTCTCTTCAGAACCACCAGCCCTCACCTTCCCCTTCCCCCTGCTTCTCCCTACCGTCTAGGACTTGTAAGAAAGCCTTGGGGATGTTAGGAGTCTCGTCTCAGCCTTCTGGATCCTCCGAGACAGGTATTCTCAGGAATTTACGCTTTCTAGCGTCAAGAAACCAAAACCTGAGTTGACTCCAGGTGGTGTCCATGATGGGGATTGCTCTTGGAGGGGTACAGAGTGATGAAAGAGCCAACGTAGCGCCTTATACTCCTTTAAAGTTAGTATCGCCTTCAGACCCCTGGCATTTAGAAAACTGAATACCCCAGGGACTGAAGCAACATTAGAATTGACTTGATCAAAGGTTTAGACTTCCTGTATTTAACTTACTTCTGCTTTTTGTCCAGATGAGCATGTTGCTTTAAACTCTTGACTTGGTTATGGACTTCCAACACATTGTGCTGAAATAGAAGAATTTATGCTTGCCGTAGTTTATGGGACCTCAACGGAGTAGGCACTTTGTCCCATGATGTACTCCTCTGAAGATCAATGGGTTGGACTGGGTAGAATGTTCTGTTTATCATTTCCAAAACAAGCTTTCAGAAACAGCTGCTAAGTCGCTTCAGTCGTGTCTGACTCTGTGCGACCCCATAGACAGCAGCCCACCAGGCTCTCCCGTCCCTGGGATTCTCCAGGCAAGAACCCTGGAGTGGGTTGCCATTTCCTTCTCCAATGCATGAAAGTGAAAAGTGAAAGTGAAGTCGCTCAGTCGTGTCTGACTCTTAGCGACCCCATGGACTGCAACCCACTAGGCTCCTCCATCCATGGGATTTTCCAGGCAAGAGTACTGGAGTGGGGTGCCATTGCCTTCTCCGTCAGAAACAGTGAATCATGTAATTTACTAAAAAATGATCAAATATATAAAATGACCTAATCAGTGAAATTAGATGACAGCATTCTTTTACCAAGGCTGGCACTGGACTAGCGCTTGGGTTCACGATTCTACCAGGAGCTAGCTGTGTGGTTACAGGCTGGTATCTGTACCTCTCTGGGCCCCAAACTTATCTTTAGGAGAAGTTTGGACTAATTGATTCCTAAAGTCTTACCTGTCTCTGACCTTTGACACCTAGGATGACTCCCTTCACAAGGAAAATGCCCTCATATGTCATCTTTCATAGAGTACAATCATTGAAGTCAACATGGTGTTAGCACACTGACTTAAACCTATCTGTACCTTCAATTTCTTCTGAAAGCCCAGTGCTTTATCTTCATATTTTGTGAAAGGAAGGAATGAAATAGAGAAAGATAATAAAATGCTCACTAGACAAGTCTCCACTTATACTGTCTTTGTTTCACTGAACTGTATCAGCCCAGTTTGGCTCTTCCTCAAAGTAGAGTGAAAATCTGGATTAATTTTATTTAATGTAGCAGCATTAGATTGAACAGGAAAAAATATCTGAACTGAGGAATTTTGGAAAGAGAAACAAAATTTTACTGATTTGAAAAAACAAACAAACAAGTCAACAATCCAGCTAAGCGGTCATAGCCATCGCATAGAGGCTCTTCAGGATGGTTTAAACAAATCGACAGCACTTGTCAGAACAAGGGCGTCTCTGGTGTGCAGCCAGTAAAGAATCTGCCTGCAATGCAGGAGTCCCGGGTTCCATCCCTGGGTCGGGAAGATCCCTTGGAGAAGGGAATGGCAACTCACTGTAGCATTCTTGCCTGGAGAATCCCATGGATAGATTGTGCAGGTAAATGAGTGCTTCAGAAGTGCCTGGAGATTTGTTTTCTTAAGTGGGTTAAGGATCTTCCAATTAACTTTTTCAGACTATCCATATTAACTGAAAATTTCTTGTCTATAATTCACTGAAGACAAAGTCATAATTATTAGTCTAGATGAAGGAGGTTTATGGTACACAATTTATAGTTTATAATTCTACCATCACTTAACAACCACTTAAAATATTGACTCTGTTTCGTAAGTAAAATTGCAGGAAAATGTTATAAAAATCTATTTAGACTTTACTCAGTCTATGGGAAAATAATAATTTTGGTATATGTGGCTGGGAAAGGCAGTTTACACTCACAATTTTATTTTAAAGGGTAAATTTTTAACAGATGACGGCCAAGAGGGCAGATGTCCCTAGGAGCCAGCGCCTTAACTAATGATGGAAACAAAATTAGCTGGGTGTGGGTCACAGTAGGGGAACTATTTCTCTAGGGGGGGTGGTTAACGCTCCAGTGACACCCACAGAACGAATTCCTCTCTTGAAACAACAAGAGCCAATGACTCCAAGCTGAATTTCTTTGTTTTTCGTTCCAACACCCCATCTCCAGCTCTTCACTATAAAAAAAAAGGTGCCTAAAAAACAGATAACCGACAAGGACCTACTGTGTAGCACGGGGAACTCTACTCAATATTCTGTAATAACCCGCATGGGAAAAGAATCTGAAAAAGCACAGGTGTCTGTATATGTGTAAAAGCTGCCCTCGTGGCTCAGACGCTAAAGAAACTGCCTGCAATACAGGAGAGTCGGGTTTGATCCCTGAGTTGGGAAGATCCCCTGGAGGAGGAAATAGAGACCCACTCCAATATTCTTGTCTGGAGAATTCCATAGACAGAGGAGCCTGGTAGGCTACAGTCCATGCGGTCGCAAAGGACATGACTGAGCAACAAACACACATGTACAGAAAAATATGAACTGTGATGTTAAAAATGCCTGGGCTCTTTGAGAGGACCATTCTAAGGCATTCTCGGTTTTTTGTCTCTTACTGGCAAGAATCAAATAAATGCAAGACGCGGGGCCATTCTGACTCTGAGATGGACTGGCCAGCATGGCTGGCTGGGTGGTGCTTTCTGGATAGACTCCAGTGTGGTCAGGGATGTGGGGAGAAGCTGCCTTCACTACACAGAGTGGAAGGCTGTGTGTGCTGAGCCCTGGGCGGGGGTGGGGTGTGAGTCCCGAAGCAAGTGGACGGAAGCTAGCCGGGAGGTGAACTAGCCCATGTAGAGTGGCCGCTGAAGCCTAGACGCGGTTGCCATGAACCCTCCTGATGGAATCCACCAAGGCTGAAACAGGGGTGTCTGGGGAGAGAGCCCCCTGCGGCTGGGAGGCCCCAATGCGGTGAGAGTGAATGTGTGTGTGTTGGGAAGGTCTGAAGCTGAGGCTCTGAAAGTGACTATGGGAATGCTGTCTTCAGCTTCTGGGGGCCAGCGGGGGTCTACAGTGAACAGGACTTCACCAACAGCCCAAGCTTGGAATCTGTCCATTGTCAGCCTGTTCTGGGCACAGAGGGCTCAGGTTGTTCAGCTGGCTTGTGAGCTGCCATCTGAGGCTGCGGGTTTCACTGATTCGTAAGCAAGAGCTCAGCAATGAAGCGAAGACCCTGTGGTCCTCATGTTGCCACAAAGGTTAATTAACAGACTAGGAATCAAGACGCTGGAGGTAGATGGAGGCCTGGGACATTTCCCCAGGGCCAGAGTCACTAAGGGAGCAGCTGGACGCCACACGGGAAGGGGAGGAGCCTGAGAAGGGGCCCGTGTGAATGGGGTCGGTGAGAACTCAAGTAACCAATGTCCATGAACAGCCGACCTGAGACACGTCCTGGGACTGAGCACGCTGGGGGACACTGGAGGAGCCTCTCTCCACTGAAAAGCCTTTGGAGCTTCTAAAACCTCGAAGGAGACAGGAGAACCTTCAGGAATAGAGTCTCAAGGGCAGACAAAGATGCGCTCGGGGACCACGTGATCAAGTCCACAGGAGGGACCTTCCCGCAGCTGCACAGCCTCAGTGACTGCGCAGATCGAGGGTTCTCTCCCCCGACTCACTCATCTCCCACAGTGATTTCCTTTGCAGACATCTGCCTGACAGGTCTGCCTGCTTAATCTCTGCTTGTATCTCTAATATATGCTTGTTCTACATGGAATTTTCCAAAGGACTCTGCCGGACAGATGCTTTCACTAGAGATGGTCAGACGCATGACTGACCATCACTGGGGGAGATCAAGTGTCATTGTACGAGGAACAGAGCTCCTTGAACAACTCAGAGAGACGAGAGGCTGGAGGGGGTGTGCTGCCAATTTCAACAGGAAACAGGCTTCAAGTAAACCCTCTGTGACGCAGGAGTGCTGTTTTCTGTTTTTAATACTTGACTGTAAACAGTTACACTGAAATGTGTTGACTTTTGATCAATATATACACTCTCTGGTTTAAACTGTTCAGACGATGATGAGCTGAGGTTGATGATGTTAAAAAGACCATTTTTTTTTTTTAAATCAGGGATAGATGTGTTTCCATGAAACAGGCCACGATGCCCCCTCTCCCGGCCCCTTCCCTCCCCACACAAGCTGTTTTTGCAGCGCTCAGGGTCAAACTCGCTCCCAGGCAGGACGTGACCCCAGAGGCCTCAGCCAGCCCTACGTGTCAAAAGATAAAACGCTTTGCAAAGAGAGAAATTCCTTAACTCTCTCAGAGAACAGAGGATGAAAACAATCTTTCTTTTATCCACGGCTTTCCAAAAACTGCCTGTGCAAGCAAGCGAGTGGAGCGTGTTTCTGTTTTTCTTGCCGCGCGTTAGAAGACTGGCAGCCCTTTTAGAGGCGAGCGGGCCTGGATGCACATGCTCTGCACGGCGAGCAAGGGACAAACAGGCCCCCTGAAGAGCCACAGGACCCTGGAGACACCTGTCTAAGCCTTGCTACACAAACTGCGGTCCCTGGATCAGCGGCAGCGGGTCATCACCTGGGAGTGGGTTAGAAATGCAGGGTCCTGGGCTCGGCCCAGAACACCAAGTGTGAGTCTGCGGAACCAAACGCAGAGTTTGCCCAGCCCTGCTCTGGCCTGGCTCTTCCGACTCCAACCGGGATCTCAGAGCGGCATTCCACGAGCTTTCCGTGGACTCCATGTCAGGGACTGGCATTTCCAGAGGTGGGGGACTTCCTGGGCATGTCCCCTGCCCCCATCAGCCTCTCGATCCCGGGCCCAGTGGGGAGGCGGTCACGGGGCCAAGTTCAGTTATCACTTTGATTGATAAGTGGGGGTTTGAGTGATGCCCCCCTCCCATTCCATTGGACCGTGTGGTTGGGTCACTGGTTCCCTTTCCACATTCTTACCCTTGACAGAGCTTCCAGAAGCGTAAAGGAGGCCACTAGCCAACCTTCTCTGCCCCGAAGAAAAAGCCCAGCTCAGCCTGCAGCCCTCGCTGGCCGAGTGCGTGCCAGGAGACAGCTGGCACCCTGTCTTGCAGAGGAAGCATATTTCGCATTAGTTCGCCTCTGCAGATAAGCCAACGTCTGTCCACCCCAGTAGTTTTCATGCAGCAGTTCAAATTGAGTGGAGCCGCCAAGAGCGGAGCGTGCGTCACGACCGCAGGTGCACGCTTCTGACGGACGTGCCCTTGGCCCTGAGCTGGGTGACCTGCGCTGGGGTTCTGAGCAAAAAGTCCCCAAAACACTGGGCATCGGTTCTGATCAGGACTCCCGCCTCCCCCTGCCTTGCTGCACTCCTGCGGCGTCTGGCTGGGCTGTGAGTCAGATCCCAGCCCCCACGCTTGACCTGCATTGGGCGCTGGGCACCCATGACCATGTCCCTGCAGCGCATGGGGCCCACGCTCAGGTTCGGCAGCAGGGCAAGCACCCTTTCCTTGGGAGTTTTCTCAGGCCCTCTGCCTGTGCGCCCCTCCCCGCCCCGGCCACAGGCTCAGAGGAGGCAGGTAAAGCCACGTTTTTGTCTGGGACTCGGTCCCTCTGACTGTCCCCTCCGCTTCCCTGACCCTCACTCGTGTAAACGCTGTGACTTGTCATTTCAGAGGAGCGAGAATTAGAGACATGGTCAACACCACCAACTTGCAAGCGGAAAAAAAGCCCCAGCAAAATGGGTGCCAGGCAACCCAGGGCGCCTCATGCCAACACGTGATATGGTCCCCAGCAGGTGGCTGCTTCTGGGACCACCCCTTCCTCTGGGTGCTGGGTCACAGCCTCCTGACCAGTCCCACCCAGAGAGTGCAGAGGAGACGATCTGAGCAGCCAGCGAGCCTCAGACGAGCCTGTCTTTGGGCTCCTAAACAGTGATGTGGCCACAGGCCCTCAAACTCCACCCCAGAATTCCTGGGGATCAGCCTCGGGTTTTCACTGGACCCACACCCTTGTCCGTTCGTGTCTCTCAGAGCGAGAGACCCGCAGTGGGGGCACAGAGCTTGGGCTCAGCGTGCCAGAGACAGGGAGCCCGCAGGACTCGCTCTATCCGGGAGTGATCAACACGATCCGGAAACCAAGACCCACTTCCAGAGGGACACACTGAGCCACGCAGAAGTGGGAAGACTAGTCTCAGGGACCCAAGTGCAGAAGGCATGTGGCCAACGGGCCCATGTACTTCTTCTAAACTTGACATGAACCACTGAAATCCATCAGCCAACAGAACAGAACTGAACTGTAAAACAATGCCTTAGAAAAGTACAGGAATATTATTCAGCCTCAAAAAGGAAGGAAATTCTGACACAGGCTACAGCATGTTTGAAACGTCCAGACATTATGCTAAATGAGATCATCCAGGCACAAAAAGACAAATACTCTATGATTCTACCAATGCAAGGTGCCTAAAACAAGCAAACTCATAGAAACAGAGCCTACAGCTGACCAAGGACTAAGTGAGGGGAAGCAAGAAGGAGCTACCGCTTAATGGGACAGAGCTTTGCTTTGGGATGATGAAGAAAGTTCTGGAATTCAGGCAGATTGCACAACAATGCAAATGTTCTCAAAGCTTCTGAAGGGCACACTTGAAAACGGTTAGGATGGTAAATTTCATGCCGTGTGTGGTTTTAATCACAGGTCTAAAAAAGCAGACAAGCAGCACAGGTTTGCACTAGGCAGACATACGAGAGGCCTGAGGTCTCACTAATGAGACCATTTACAAGCGATTGGTTTACAAACACTGCATGTGCAGTGTCTGTGACGTATGACTCATGTGTCAAGGTTTTGTTTATTTTCGGGAAATTTATCTAATTTTTAACATGAAATGCTTAGCAAGAATGAAGAGCTAAGACAACTTTTCAATGTGAGGAGTTAAAAAAAACACACACACACCTCATGGAGCCTGCCTTTTTTCTGTGTTTACCCTTAGAGACTTTAGTTAATTAAACCCAATGAGGAAGAAAAACCAACGTGAAGGCAAAAATGTCGGCAGAATAAACAGCCTTAGCCTTCTGTCCTCACTCAAGAACTAGGAGGATCAAGATTTTGCCAAAGGATCTGTAAAAAGGAGACAGACAATTCTACAACTGGATGAAACGTAGGTTAAACGTGTGTGTGTGTGTGTGTGTGTGTGTGTGTTCAGAGACTCAGTTGTGTCTGAGTCTTTGTGACCCCATGGACTGTACCTGCCAGCCTCCTCTGTCCATGGGATTTCCCAAGCAAGAATACTGGAGTGGGTTGCCATGTCCTCCTCCAGGGGATCTTCCCAACCCAGGGATGGAACCTGCGTCTCCTGCACTGCACGTGGTTTCTTCACCACTGAGCCACCTGGGAAGCACCATACAAATGTATAACCTCTTTTAAATAAATTTCCTTTCTTTTGGGACACTGTGCTGGCTTTGCTCTCACTTTAGTGCACACAGAACGGATGGCCCAGGTTTGACTCTGCTTGCGGAACAAGCCTTTCTAAATTTGAAGCATCACTGCGGTGCAGACAGACATTCCCTATTCTGGAACTTCTAGACAGGAGTCAAGGCGCGTCTCAACTGCTTTTACTTCCTAATTAAGGAATTTTGGGGCTTAAAAAAAATCCAGAGTGAGCATGACTAACCTTACTTCCTTCCCCCTCTGGAGTAAAGTAATTCATTTATTTCTAGAACATGACATTCCAATTTCTAGATAACAAACCGCTCCCATTGAAAAGCAAAGAAATCCCTCGCCAATCACAGTGCAGGAGCTCAGACCCACCCACCAATCACAGCTCAGGAGCTCAGGCTCCCCCACGAATCATAGGGCAGGAGCTCAGGCTCACGGACCAATCACAGCTCAAGGGCTCAAATGCGGTGCCAATCCAACCACAAGGCAGAGCCAGGTCCAAGGACCGGGTCACCAGTGGCCAGAGGGGCCTTGGACCTCATACAGTAGGCTGTGCCTCAGGCCCCAGCGCCTGGGTCTGCGACTGGCCGATGGCTGAGCTTCCGTTTTAATCAAGAACAGATCTGACAACTGTATTTCTGTTCCTGTAACTGAGGTTTTCTGGCTCCTCAGAAAATCACTTGATAGACTATGAAGACTACATTTTCCCTGGAAGCTGCAGGAAATCCTCTAACGCTTGGAAGGACTGTGTCGTCTCAAGCCCCCAGGGCCTGTTCCTCTGTGACAGTGGGAACCAGACCTGTTCCCTACCATCATTTCAAACACGGATGATTTTTGCCAAAATTGTCATTGTGGTTTTAAACTGTGCAGCATTTCAGAAATGGGAGGAAACTGAACGTGTTTGCTCTTCTGCAGTTTCACAAAAGCCAAGGCAGACAGCCCCCAAATCCCTGCACCGTGTGACTTCACGAGCACAAGCGCATTTCCTTTTCAAGTCTCTGACATTTTGATGTTGATAAACAGACATAAAACCTGATATCCACACACACTGGCATAAGGTATACAAATCATTTCAGGCTGTTTGCTGTGAACATTCCTTGTTTTGCATCGGGAAGGGGAGGCTGGGCCATAAAAGCTGATGACTAAGATGAAGGAAATCCTGTCTGAGCTAAGATTGTCTTGGAGAGGAGGGGTGGGGCGGGGAGGGAAGCAGGCAAACCTGGTGGGGGCTGGTAGGAAAGGAAGGTGGATTTCAGACAGGAAAGGAGAGTCTCAGGCCCGTATTTGGACGGTTCTGACAGTCAGGACCATGACCAAGTAAGGAAGAAAAGGATGGGGGTGACTGTCCCTCTGGGACTTCTCGCCGGACTCTTCCTGTTTGAGGGCCCCACTGGCTGTGCTCACCTGGGCGCCCCGGAGGAAACGGGTGGATGCGTGTCCGTTGCACCTGACTGGGGGACCCCGCGTGAGCAAGCCCTGCTGATGCCTGTAGGCGAAGGCTGGGGGCGGCCTCTGCCCCTTAGAGGATGACATCCTCTCCTGAGGCCCTGGGTGTGTCTTCTGTGCCACGGTGCCAAATCAAAGCCTCTTGAGTTTTCTTGCTTTGTTAACTGATACTTGGATCTCAGAATTCTTTGAACAACATGTTCTTTGTAAGTGTTTCCATTTGTTCTGGAAATAATTTAGTCACACCTTGACCTGACTTTAATTAAAATTAACATTCTCCGCTTGGCGGGTGCTTTTCAAACTTGGAAAGTACAAACAGCCATCCAAAGGCTTTGGGAAGACGCCCCGGCACCCATCTCACCAAGTGGACGCACACGCAGTGGGGCCCAGGGGCCCAGCTCCGGCTCCTGGCCTTTCGGCTGCTCCCCCCAGACAGGGTCTCAGTGTCCCGGTGCCCGTCTGGGCAGGGACGCTCCTCTCCTCTGCCCCCAGGGCCACACGCAGGGCACGTGTGCTGCAGCAATGAGCCCACAATGGCTCTTCTCCCCTCGAAAGTGGGGCTCTGTGGGCTGCCTGCTCCCCATGGACACTTCAGGTGGCATGTCTAACTTACAAATTCCGTCAGACAGTTGGAAACGCCTACCCAAATCCATGTGTGTGCAAACACACACACACGTGCACATACTCAGAACACCCCCCTTTCACTGCTCTTGGCCTGTTCTCCTCAGTTACCCAGACCTGAGCCCATGAAGGACTGATGCACACAGCTTGTGAGTGAACATTATTCCTAACAGAGTCAGGTCGTAAATGATCTCACCATGACTTGTGACACAGGTATCAACGTTCCTGTTTTATAGTAATACAAAGAAAAGGAGACAGAGAAAGGAAAAGTGACCTTTTCTGGTCATGGGACTCCAACCCAGATGCTGTGATGCTCTTTAAGAGACCACGCCTGTCTACATGTAGATGTGTGGGAACTCCGGTGAAAAACATCAGGACAGAAAACACAGTGGTCAGGCAGACCCCGTGCAGGGAGCCTGGCACCAGCCCAGGAAAAAGGAGTCTGGCATCAGGCCGCTGCTGTCCGGGGGTCCCCTGCACAGCCAAGATAATTTAGGAGGGTCTCTTACTCCCTGGGGGTTTCAGTAAATCTCTCTCCATGTTAGGACTCCCAGTTTTCCAACAGGCTCTCCATCTGCTCTGAGAGGATGCTGTGTTTGCACGGCCCCGCCCTTGAGTGGCTGCAGTACACTCGTCTCCACTGCTTGGGATTTTGAAAAGGACCCGGAGTAGGAGGGTTTGGGGACTTTGTCCTGTTCAGCTCCCCCGCCTGCTCCCGTGTCCTCCCCCAAGGGGCTCTCCTCTTGCAGCCTTTCTAGTCTCTGTTCTCAGTGTTCACAAGCCGCTGGTCATCACGCACGCACACCAGTCCCTCTGCAGAGGGACCCCAGAAAGATGCTCCCTAGAGGTCTGCCTGACATTGTCTATAGACAGTCATTCTCCTCCTGCCTGGGGAGCCCTCATGGAGAAAGGAGCTGCGGCATCCAAGGGCCGTGTGTGTGTGTGTTTGAGAGTGTGAGTGTCTTATGTTCTTTATTTCTCCCTCTCATTTCCATATCTATCTCTCCATCTCTACATGGGTTAGTTGCTCAGTCATGTCTGACCCTTTGAGGCCCCAAGGACCACAGCCCACCAGACTCCTCTGTCCATGGAATTCTTCATGCAAGAATACTAAAGAGGGTAGCCATTCCCTTAGAAGGGGGATCTTCCTGACCCAGGGATTGAACCCGGGTCTTCTGCATTGCAGGCAGATTCTTTTCCATCTGAGCCACCAGGGAGGCCCATCTGTCCATCCACTATCTACCTACCTGTCCATCTATCATCCATCACTTCATCTATCATCATCTGTCTATCTTTCCATCTGTCAATCATCTATATGCCTATAATCATTTACCATCTATCTGTATTACAAATCTGGAGAAGGAAATGGCAGCCCACTCCACTATTCTTGCCTGGACAATCCCATGGACACAGGAGTCAGGCAAGTACCAGTCCATAGGGTCGCAAACAGTCAGATACGACTGAGCGACTAACATGTCACTTATGTTCCATGTAGATGACAATGTATACATGTATATATGCTGCTGCTGCTGCTGCTGCTAAGTCACTTCAGTCGTGGCCAACTCTTCGCAACCCCATGGACTGCAGCCCACCAGGCCCCTCCGTCCATGGGATTTTCTAGGCAAGAGTACTGGAGTGGGGTGCCATCACCTTCTGCAAACATACATATGTGCATTTTACAAACCCAACATTTTGTGTGTTTCTATCTCCATCAATCATCTACCTACCTGTAATCGTCTATCTATATCCCATGCAGATGACGAGGTACACAGGTAACACACGTATGTACCGCTTACATATCCAACATTTTGCATATTTCGAGTGTGCGCACGCACCCTGTGGGTCAGATCTGCTGGCCTAGCACCATGGTAAGAGCAGGGCCACGGAACCAGCCCGTCCTGGGCTTCACTCCTTATTGCCCTCGATAAGCGCCCTAACCTGTGTGCCTCAGTCTACACACCTGTTAAGCGGGGTGATCGGAACTGTGGGCTGGGACCCGTCTCTGGCACCACACTGCTGTGTTCCTCCCGTGGGAGATTTTAGCTGCCCCTGGGGTTCTGGAATGCTGGAAGCTTCCTTAGGGGCTCCTCTGTCATAAGTTGATCCCGGGGGAGTCCACAGAGACCCTCGTCGGGGACCCCTCCCTTTCTCCAACCTGGAGGCGGGGACAGGGGTGATGGCAGAGGCGGGGAGGGCTGTGGGTCCGTCACCGTGCCCCTCCTTCCATCAGTCTGCAGTTTCTGCCCAGCAGTTGCTCGTCAGCTCTCTTTTTTTCTAATGGACAAACCAGAGCGGGGAGGCACCCAGGGAGCACGTGCCTTTGACAGTGTCCCCGAGCACAAGCCCTTCCCTCTGCTCACGGGGCCCACACGGCCACACAAAGACAGACACGCACCCAGAAGTGCTCGACACGCAGAAAAACACAGCATTATGTAATTCCCACCAGGTACCAGAAAATCGGCCCGTGTAATCCAGCAACACAAATTCTTCCGTAATTCCCACATGGGAGATCACTGACCTGGGCAAAAGCAACAGAATAGGAATTTCAGGGGTGGGGCCGACACAATCCCTCGGAAAAAATGCAAATCTTTCACAGACAGATCAGCGGTTCCTTTATCATCATGAACAGCTAGCTTCAGCCGGCGAGGGGCAGCATTTAATTGGGGGAAAAATCCACACGGAGAACAGCTGTATTTTAATCTCACCTTCCCTCGCTGCTCCGAGTGTATTTCTCGTCCAATAGGTCTGTTTCAGGACTTGCAACTCGCCGCCCCTTCACTCATGTCCGGAACAGACCCTTTACTGGGTGCCGACCCCGTTTCAGGCCCTGGCTCGTACGGTGCCAGGTGAAGCAGGCCTGGAGGAAAGATGCTAAGTGCCCAACGCCTTGGGTTGCGGTGTCTGACAGTCCAGTGGAGGTAATTACACGAGTCAAGACAAACGCTTACTGTCTACACAGGTTATGGACAATGATTTAAAGTCCTGCTCTCTAATGGTAATTTGGGCGGGGGGCACTTTAATTAGACTCTGAAAAAGGTCATTTCCAAGGGACAGACGCTCCGGCTGGGCACGGGATTCTGACATACACTACAGGCGGCCTCTGACCGGCCAGGGCAGGGTGTCCTTCATGTCTCGGGGGCTTCAGGCTGCTGCGGGGAGCGACAGGGTGTGGCAAAAGCTTCAACACAGAGCTGGCCAGGGCTGCTCTGCTCCTGGGGGTGGCGACAGAGGCGAAGTGTGAGGTGACCACCGCTGGCCACTGGCCATCCTTGCTCCTGGCCCGTGACTGCAGTAGCAGCTGTGGTCGCTTAATGACTGCTCCGAATTCCTCAGCCATCCAGGGAGCCCGTGTGGAATGGGGCCTCGGGGACCCTGGACCTGCATCGCTGCTGTCTACCGAGTGTCCTAGACATGCAAGGGGGTGGGCGTGGGGCTCTCCTTTCCTGTACAGCCCCTGGGGACGCTGGCCTGACAAGCTGGTGAGCCAGAGGTGTGAGCATGGAAAGCTCTCCTGGAAATGACACTGTCCTGCAAACCTGCTGTGCCATCCTGAACTCAGCAAACACCCCTGCAACCACGTTCCTCCCACCACCGCCCCCACCTCCTCCCACCAGACGGCGAGAAGAGGGAGGCCATTGTAGCTCAGCCCTGAGGCCCCTTGGAGATGCCGAGCTATGGAAACTCCATGAAGACGCCTTTCCATCCCTTCCTGTTAAAGAACTCCACCCGCTGTGGGAACCAAAGCCCTTGCCCCTGGCAGGGGCCACTTCTGCTAGATTTCTGAAGACACAGAAGGGCCTTCTGTTTGCTTTCCCTATCAGAGCACAGTGCGGGGACACGATTCCCTCTCGCTGGTCCCTGGGGTACGCTTGCTGCCTCTGCACCCGCTGCGCACCTGTCTGTCTGGACGGGGCATGCTTGGAGTGAGTGGTTCGTGACTTCTCAGTCAGCCCATTCAGTTGCTCCGTCGTGTCCAGATCTTTCCGACTCCCTGGACTGCAGCACGCCAGGCTCCCCTGTCCATCACCACTTCCCGGAGCCTGAGCAAACTCGTATCTGCAGGATTTTACTTTGAAATGAATGCTACTGGCCAGAAAGTTGCAAAGAGAGTTTGGAGTCCCCACTCAACCCTTCACCCAGACACGAGGATGTCATGTCAAAGTTTTACGTAACTTCTGCCCATTTGTGTCAGAACTAGAGATTAACACGAGTGCATTCACCAAATCACAGACTGTCAGCATTGCCCAGTTTTTCCACCAGTGTCCTCTGTCTCTTCCAGGATCTGATCTGGGGTCCCACACTGCGCTGAGAGGAGCACTGTCCTGACAGAAGAACTCGTGGCTTCAGGGGCAGCCTCGTGGAGCACGGTGGATCATATCCGAACAGAACACCCAGTACAGGGTGGGGCAGGGATAGGAGACTCCAACACGGGAGGCTGATCCAGGCGCCCGAGGGCTTAGGATCCAGGGGGTGTGGTGGGGCTGTAGGCCCGTCCTTTGAAATTCCCTCCCTGACCACATGCACAGGGCTAAAGAAACCCAGAAAGTCTCCCTAAGATTAGACACCTTCTAGTCCTCTTTCGCGTGGGCATGAGCTAACCGGCTCCACTCGGGTCCAGCTCTTTTCGACCCTATGAACTGTGGCCCCACCTGGCTCCTCTGTCCTTGAGTTTCTCTAGGCAAGAACACTGGAGCGGCTTGCCATGCTCTCCTCCAAGGGATCTTTGCCTAATCCTCTTTCATAGATAATCAGAAAAGGGAAAAAAGTCACAGACCCCTAGGGAGGTGATGAAACCAGGGTGAGTGAGTCATTCAGGCTTGTCCCTGGAGAGTCTCATTAAGGGTGGGAGCAGCCACCAGGGAAGGGCCAGGAGGTGACCACAGATAACCTATGTCCTCTCACTGCAGCTGATCAGGTATTGTTCACACAAGCTCCCCCACCCGGGCCGCAGATAAGCAGCCCCGAGCAGCATATTACAGTCAACTCTGCAGCAGCCTAGGTGCCTGCCTGCAACAGCACCCCCTTTCCTGGGGTTAAGCTGGGAAGTGCGAGGGTCCAGCCTGGGGACGGGCCTGGGACAGGCGGGGGACCCCCGTCCTCAGCTCTGACTCTACGACTGCCCAGGGTGACTGACCCCCAGGAGCATCCCAGCGCAGACACCAGCCCTGCCTCGCAATGTTCAGTGACTGGGCTCTGGGGTCACCCAGCCTGTTAGGAGCCATGCCCGGGTGGAGCTTGGTCACCCCCCAACTCTGCCGTGTGGTCCCTGGCCTCAGAGGCCACCGACTCCTGCACAGAACCAGCTGAGGCCTGGGCCCACCACTCACCCACTGCCTTCCACATCGGCGATGACGCCACCAGGAGGTTGACTTCACAGCCTCCTCTAAAGTCCTCTAATCAAGGGTTCTTAGCTCTTTTTCAGACTGAAAGTACCAGACATTCCAAAACCACCACCTTCCACGTGCTAAGACCTTCATTACATTATCGTCATTGAAAAGGGTTATCCTGTCGCACTGGTATCTTCCTCTCGCATTTTCTCTATCATCTAATTGAAGCTGGTCGCCTACTGTTCTTTTACCCTCTCCTCAGGAAGACAGACCATGCTTTGATTTTTATTATTTTAGTCAAATCCTTGTGTTCTATTCTAGGACTTTTCACTTGAATTCCACTTTCCTCCCCATTCTCTGGTTCTAGGTATACCCATGGGCAGTGGGGAAGCCAGGGGCCCTCTGACCCCCTTGTACCTGCGTCTGCTCTGGGATGCTGTGACAACTCTCTGACATTATCAACTTCAGCGGTCAGACAAACCACGCAGAGAGGAGTACTTTAAGAGCGTACCAGAGAGCTGCAGACTTGCTTGATTTTCCATTAACAGAGGAGGAACCTTGTGATATTTCCCTTCTTCAGAGGGACTTGGGCTTTGAACAATAGGACTAGAGCTCCAGGGAACTCTAGGGAAGCCCTGCTCTCCAGGAGGCGAGCACGGGGAATGCGTGCAATGCACTTGCCATAACTTATCGATAAGCTGATTGCAAGAAGAGAGAACCTGAAGAACAGATTCCTTCTCTTTCTCTTCTTTCCTTGGAGGGAGGGAAAGGCGTGGCAGCGTGCAGGAGCACCCAGAGAATTTTCCAGAGCCTGGAGCCGTGGGAGGCGCCTGGAAATCCAAGCTGGTGAAAAGGCAGTCTGGAGCCCAGCACTTCCTGGGGCCACACAGCGCCTGTGTGTCCGGCTCTCCTAGCTGGCCCCTGATACCTGGAGAATCTAAGGTCCCGGCTGGGGTCAGGAGGTCAGCCCAGCCCACAGCATGTTTGATCTCTGGGAAGGTCTTTGTTCTCTGGAATTTCCCCCCCACCCCCAGAACCACACAGGACTGCCCTCCTAGATCTGTAAGGCTGCCATCCCATCTCTGGAGATAAGAGGCAACAGTGATCTGTGGGGGCTCACGTGCCCAGGCAACCCATCTTCAAAGTCAGGGCTGTGGTCACTGAGGACAGGCCGCCTGCCGGGCACCCACAGCCTGGCCCCGCCCCCAGGCGGGGCAGCTGCAGGAAGGCACAGCAACAGGGGGTCACCCCCCCCCAGACCGTGTGTGTCCCCCCTGGGCCCCAAGCGCAGGCTGCTGGGGGACCACGGCCTTTCCTCCCACTGGACGCCAGGTTGAGTGGCCTCTCCCTTGCTCTGGGCTCCTGCTCTTCAGAGCAGAGCAGCAGAGGAGGCGGGAGTGACTTCCCTTCCCGGAAATCAGCCGGTGGGCTTTATTCGGCTCGCGTCTGTCCAGAGCAAGGAAACCACAGCCAGGAGACCCAACTGCTGAAACTCAGTAGTTGACTTATAGTCTGATCCTGGGAAATCGAGCTGTGGTGAGGCGCCTGGGTTCACACCCGCTGCCTACAGAGAGACACCGTGGGCGAGGTGTGCTTAAACTCTCTGTGCCTCTGTTTTCTACTCTGCAAAATGGGGATAATAAGAGTTACCTACTCAGGTAGCTGTGCTTTTCTATGAGGCTTAGATGGATTAAGGCACACAGATCTGCTCATAGCAAGTATTCATTAATTAATTATTCACTTCCTCTGCTAGCCATTGTCAGCTGCTTCTGCCACATAACTCTTCAGGTTACGATCAGCAGCCAGTTTTACTAAACTGACCTACCCCTGGGAAGACTGGCACAAATGGGCAAAGAAACAGGATTCCTGAGTATGGCAGATAGAAGCTAGGCAGGAACTGGACTAGCCACAAGGGGGAAAGGATTTTTAATAAATACAGTTAAGGATTAAGGCACTATTGTAAGAGTAACAGTAATTAAAGCCAGTGGTCAATAAGAAGATAGTTAAGTGGAAAGTCTATTGTTGAACATTACAAATGCCATGCCTGTTGAATAATTTGTAGCAATATGTCTCTAGTAAAATGACCCAGAAGTATCTGTTTTTTAGAGTCTAAAGCAAAGAGAAATGAAATAAACCCACAAGGGACTCCAATGCCTTCCAATCCAATACCCTAACTCAGTGGTTCCTAAACTTCAGCACCAAGTGGGAATGCAGACACCCAGTCCACCCCAGAAAGTCTGATCAGGAGATTTGAGATGTGGACCAGAGTTCTGAATTTTTAACCAGCCTTTCCGGATGCATGTAAGGGTCTAAGGACTGTCCTCTGAGAAGCACTGCTAGGCAATAAACGCTCTGCGTCCCATCGAAGGGCCAGGCGGCAGGGACTCGGATGGGTCTGCAGTGTCTCAGAGGCGTTAGGGGTAGGCACAGGTGTGCTGTATCCCACAAGCTGGGGGATGTCCTCTTCCTGCTGAGAATGACGGAACCTGGCTCAGGATTGAGCAGATCAGGGCAGAGCTGCCTTTAGTTCCCAGGTCTTCTGACATGGGCGCTTCCCACGTGCTGCTAGCGTTAAAGAACCTACCTGCCACGCGGGTTCGATCTCTGGGAAGATCTCCTGGAGAAGGGAATAGCAACCCACTCCAGGATTCTTGCCTGGAGAAGCTTACAGACAGACGAGCCTGGTGGGCTGCAGTCCGTGGGGTTGCAGAGAGTCAGACACGAGTGAGTGTGCACACACACACACACACTTCTGACACAGGGCCCTTTCTGCCAATTTTAGGCTCAGTCCCACGTCAGATTCTCATCATCCTCTGGAAGGAAAATGCTCATGTTTACCAAAGTGGTTAAAGGGGACAAGGGGGTGAGGGAGAGAGCTGGATAGTGCACAGACCAGGCGGGACAGGGCGTCTTCCTTTGCAGGGGTCACCTGCTCCTTCTCTGAGTGTGTGTGTGTGTGTGTGTGTGTGTGTGTGTGCGTGCGCATGCGCGCGTGTGTGTGTACTGCCCCCGCTCCCAGCTCTGAGCCAAGTCTTGCATGTCATGTGTGCATAAGGATTCATAAGGGTCGATGGGCTGGTTCAAATATCTAGTCTCTGATCTTAAATCTGGGATGTGTGGAAAGGAACGAGACACAGCCTGAGCTGGAAGAAAACTGGCCTAGAACCCTCTGGTCAAAGTCTACGGAGTTCTCTTCTGCCTCCCAATCTGGGCCCTGACCTGGAGGAGAAGATGGCAGAAAGGTGAGGCTCCAGGTTCCTCCCCAGGCTGGACAGTGCTTCCTCGCTCTCAGTCTGCAAAAATCCTCGGTTGTGTCACATGAGGATGGAAAAATGTTGAAATAACAGAATTTAAACCAAGCCATGAACACAGCTCTCCACTACCAGAGTGGGGATGCCGGGGACGGGGGGGAGGGGGGAGGCGCTCAGGGGAGCCCCCTGGACACCAGATGCTCCGATATTTCAGCAGACAGAGGAGGAGAAGGGGAATCCAGGACCCTGGTAAGTCTCCTTGATTTTCAGTCCCACCTTAAACATTTGGGTCCTCAACTGAAAGCAACCAGCAGACCTGCGACAGCCCAGCCACACCACACGGAGCTCAAGCGAAGCGGCTCCGGTGACAGGGCACAACATCCCACAGTGCAATCATGGCGCAGGAACAATGCTCACAGAGTCATTTCGAAAGGCAGGGCTTGAGGGGAGGCACTCGGGAAACAGGGTCCCTGGTGGGAGCCTTAACAGCCCCACCTTGGCTCGTGCCTGGCCAGGGCGCATCTTGCAAGAAAACAGTACTTTCTGCCATTGTCCCTCTCCCAGTTTCCAGGAGTACGAAGTCCCAGGTCCTCCTGCCCCCCTCCTCCCAGAACCCCTCATTCAAAAGGACAAGAAAACTCTGCCAAGGGCAGGACCCCACACCAGTTTCTGATGCCACACAGGCCATTCTCCTCCCAAGCCTGGCGCCTGGGAACCACGTGTCTGACTGCCTAGAGACCCTAAGGCCAAGCTTTGCTTCTAACGACCGGCTTTGCTCAAACGAGGGGAAAGGATGCGGCGGGTCATGTTTTTAATTATTGGTTCCCAAGGATGAGCCGAGGCCTGTAACGCACAGGATTGAAGGGGAACCCAAGGGAAGGCAAACCAGAGTCCTCGGGGAAGGCGAACTTTCTCAAAGCCTGGGCTTGGTACCGGCTGCCCAGGACACACAAGCACACAAGGGGAGCGGGAGCGCGCGTATACACACACACACACACACACACACACACAGACCCACGCTCAGGTGAGCACGCACAAGTTGCCTTCTGGCAAGGTTACTCGGTGACCCAACCAAGTGCCAATATGGTGACCCAAGAGCCAAGATTCTCTCCGGCTCGCCAATCAGCCCAGAACAAGAGTCAGGACTTACCGCCAGGACGCTCTGGGCCAGCAGCCCCACGGTCACGGCCCCCAGCAGCAGCCACCTGGGTGGGAGAGGAAGAGCTCCGTGAGTGCGTGGCCCCGGCGTGGCAGTTCCTAAAAGGACGCGCGCGCGGGACCCAGGGGCCGGGCAGAAAGTCGCTTACCGCCGTAGGGCAGGGCGCGCGGCGGCGCGCAGCTCTCTGTCCATGCTCCCAGTCCGGCCCCTCTGGGCTCCGATCGGTCCCTATGAGCCTGGAAATTGAGACAAAGAGGGCTTAGCCTGGCCGGAGAGGGGGCATCCTCGCCGCCCGCCTCCGATCGCAAGACGGAGGAAAGCGGGGAGTGGACCGAGAGCCGCCCTGCGACCCCGCCGGGGAGAGGGGAGCCTGCCCCCCCAGGCCCGGGTTGGGGCCGCTCCGCAGCGGCCGCCCCATCGCCTCTCCCCTGCCCGCTCCGAGAGCCAAGCGTGCAGCCCCCGGCGGCACCGGGCGCCCGCGTCCCTGCCCTCCGGCGGGTCCCGGCGTCTTGCGGCGGCTCTCACCTCGGGCCTGGCTTCAGCGGCGGCGGTCCGCTCGCATCCGCCCTCCGGCAGCGCCGCGGGCGGCAAGAGCGGCGCGATCGCCCTCCGGGGCCGGCCTCGGGCCCGCGCGTCTGCCCTCGGAGCTCGGCCGGGTAGGCGAGCGCGGGGCGCGCGGCGGGCGGCGGCGGGTGCCGAGCGCAGAGCCCTGCGTCCCGGCGCGCGGCGGCCACAGTCGCCCGGCCGCGCGCTCGGCGGCCTCTTACCCGCGCCGCAGGGTCCTCCCCCTTTGAGGCGTTGCCCGCCCCCGCCGCCGAGGGGAGGGGCAGCGCCAACAAATTGGGGAGCTCGCCTGGCCGCGCTCAGGTCTCCGCCGCGAGCCGCCGCGCCCGGGACGGTGCGCCGCGCTCGAGCCCCGGCCCTGCCAGAGTGAGCCGCCCGCCGCCGCCCGCGAGAGCCCGGCCGCCGGCTCTGCCGTCCCTCGCCGCCCCGCGCCGGTCCCCGCCGCCCCGGGCTCGCCGCCATGGGGCCCCGGCTCGGCGTCTGGCTGCTGCTGCTGCTCGCCGCGCTCCTGCTCCACGAGGAGAGCAGCCGGGCCGCCGCGAAGGTGAGTCCCGGCCGGCTGGGCTGCCGGCGTCCCGCCCCGCGCCCCGGCGCCCCGCGCGGCCCCTTTGTCCCCGGCCGGAGCCGCCCTCCGGGCCCGGGGGTCGCGCGCGCGCGCGCCGCCGCCGCCAGGAGCACTCTCCCGGCCGGTCCCCGCCGGGGACCCCCGTGGGCTGCGATGGCGCACGCCTTAGGGAGCCGCCTTTGTTGTGGGCGAGTCAGGGGACTCCTGGGGACGGGAGCGAGAGGGCAGAGCTTGTTGCGCCCCGCGCGGCGTGAGGGTACCCGGGAGTCCGCGGGACTTGAACTCACACCTCGGGCTCGCCTGGCCGCTGGGCGCCCTCACCTGCGCCGGGCGCCCGAGGGGGCCGGGGCGGGAAGGGTGGACAGGCGCGCCCCGTGCTGTTCGGAGCCCCACACATGTGCCCGGGCGTCGCTCTGGGCGTGTTTCTCTGGAGCTTTGGAGACTCTGGTGGTTGATGCTGAACAGTCCTGGGCCCTTTGCCTGGAAACAGCTGTCTTCTCGCTTTCCCACGACTTTGCTGTCGCCGAAGCACGCTAAGGAGCAGCGGCGGGCCTTTCTGTCCTCCAGCTTTCAAACGCTTCCAACTCCACTCTATGAGTTTTATTAATATAGCAACAACAACAAAAAATTGAAACCACGTTATATCTGAGTGTGAAACCAAAACGAAACTCCGTCTATTGTTCTGTGCAGAGATTGTTTTGCTAGTTTTCGTTTCCTCGGGCTGTGTGTTTGCCCAGAAAGGATCTGGGACTGAGGCTTGCAAGAGTGGAGGCGTCCAGCTTTGGACGATCCCTGATGTGCTGCTGTTCTTTACTTTTTTTCCTTCCCCCGAGACCTCAGCTGTTCCCCACCGTCACAGACTTGCAGACAGAACCCCAGGAAGGTGTGGCTTCCCCCCCACCCCCCAACTATTTAAAAATGATGTTACTGCTTTTGGCATTTCCCACTTACTCTTTAACTGTTTCACATAATTTGGCTCTCAGGTTTTTTTGTTTTTCCTTCTCTTAAGGAAGAATGAAGCTCACTGACTTGATTATATATAAATGATGAACTGTTACTTGCCGGAATGAACTGACAATATGCATACATACCTTGGAACTGAGTCTGGCTCTTGGCTGGCTGCTGTCACTGGGTAGGGAACGACACTAGCGGTTAGCTTCAGATTTTTTTCTTGCAGCCCAGAGGCCAGCCAGCACCCTAGTCGGTTATTGAAACGCTCTCTGGTCATGATGACAAAATGCTTCCAACAGAGGCAGCTCTTGAACTCTTTATTTGGGTCTAGAGCTTCTGACGCAAAGATTTCACACTTCCAAGGAGAGGTGGCAGGGAAATGAGAGAAGTTCTCTGTTTGGAATATGAAGCTCTGTTTGCACTTGAGTTTTCCTATTGATGATATTAGCAAAGCCAAGCCCATCCTAAGAGGCGGCTTTTTAATTAGCCTCGAGTGTGAAGCAGGAGCCACTCAGTGAGTGAGAAGCCAAACTCATTGGTGTTGAGTTTAGGATTATTTCACTTTCCTTGAATTTTTCTTAAAGCCCAAGTGCATGTTCCTGTCTTGGTTTTGCTTTATCCCTCACATCTCATGTTATGTTTTAAGACATCTGGCAGGTGGACACCCTCTGATCACCAGTTAACTTCATGGGTCTTATCATTTTGTCATATTTTTTTTCCTGGTTTAACCAAGAGAGAGAAAATGTGTTAATATGCAAATAGCTTATCTCTGTATGAGAAAATCCATTTAAAAATAATATCTGGGTAGTTTTAAAATTGGTCTCACTTTTCATGCCATCAGTAATTTTTTTTTATTTTTTAAACTTACCTCCTTCCAAAATCAACTGTTAAGGGTACCAAACAGTTGAATAATTTCCATATTGATCTGAGCAAAATATCATTTAAAAATGCATTTCTAATGATAAGATGCTGCCCATAGACCAGATCCTAATTCAGAAGCCGGCACGACTGATTTATTCTTGGACTGTCGGCTTTCCTGGAGTATCTGAGCCTGTGTTGCCTGCACTGGCACACACAAACACCACCTACGGTGTGTCAGGCACAGGCTGCTGTTACTATTATGCACAGGAAAGGTGTTTGGTTTGATGTTGGGTCCTACGTGCTATGGCCATACTGTTCATTTACTAGCGGGCAGGTTTCCTAAGTCAGGGATTTTTTTCCTCATCACCACACTCCTCCCTAACTTTTCTTTCTTAGGCAAGAATGGAGGAGTAAGATGCAGACCCAAGAGAAAAATCTGCCCACAAAGTTATGGTTGAGGGTCCTCTGTTCTGAGTCACGCAGTCAGGAGCTGAATAAATCCTTCCTTCTGCAGCCTCCAGACGCCCCCTTTCCGACTGGTCTTGTGATGCTTCTTGACAGATTACTTCTCAGGATCAGACATGTGAACTTCTCCAAAGCGTGGTGATGCCTGCCTAGGGTGCTGGCGTCTCTAGACCATTAGTCACTCTTCTGGGCCTGAATGACCTAGAACTTGGGCAAAGGGAGGTGGAACTCCCATGGGAGCGTGGCCCACGTTCTTCTGGGAATGTCAGTTAAATGAGAAGGCTGATTTCTGACTTAGTTCCCGAGACAGCACCATGAACCCAGTCCCTGGAGGGGGCTTGGTGAGGACAGAGTCTAAACCATCACGCTCTTCACATCTGGGCTGCCTCTCGTACCAACCAGGAGAAAAGTGTGCAACCCTTGTGTGTGAGTGCACACTCACAGAATTGTGAATGTGTGTGTTAATGCTTCCCTGGTGGCTCAGATGGTAAAGAATTCACCTACGGGAGACCAGGGCTCAATCCCTGGATTGGGAAGATGCCCTGGAGAAGGGAATGGGAACCCACTCCAGTATTCTTGTCTGGGAAATCCCATGAACAGAGGAACCTGGCCAGCTACAGTCCATGGAGTCCCTGAGAGTCAGACACGACTAACACACACACGTGTGTTAATGGTGTAGGCATACACACACACACACACACACACGACTTAAGGACCAGAGGGTCCTAAATGTTGTGTCTGCTTTCATTAAGCAGATGATTTCCGAGGACTCGGTAACCCCCTGCCTCAGTTTCCCTGGCAGATCTGCCCTCCGGCCCAGGATCCTGCCTTCATCCCACACATGTGCCCCAGCGTGGCTTCAGGCCACACCCTCCACTGTACATTGGCTGTGCTTCAGAGAGGAGACCCTGCCCTCCCCTGGCAGGAGGGCTGCGGTCTCCTGAGGAATAGAGAAACAGGCCAATACAACCCAGGCTGGCAAATGCTACAGTCAGTGCAAACCCAGGGCCATAGGAGCACCTAACCCAGCTTTGGGAAAGTCAGGGGAAATTCCGGGAGGGCATCCCACTTCTGAATCTGGGAGAGGAACGGGAACTGTAGACCCGGCTTCTTATTTCCCTGTGAATCGCCGTGTGCGTCACACTCAGAAGGTTGGACAGCCCTTCCCCAGCCCTTTCACCCATCAGGCTAGGCTGTCTTTGCATTGAAAGATGACCTTGAGGGTTTCCTGCTCTGAGACACCAGGACACCACTGCTTCCGTGACTCACAGTTGTGATGTCCAAACATTCCCCTGGGAGGGGTGGAGACACACCCATGGCCCGGGTCTTGGAGAGCTGTGATAAGACCCCTGCTCACACCAAACCGGGGCCCTCTCCAGAGGTCGCAGATGGGTTGGGATGTTTGCAGAGTTGCAGCACGGATGACCAATCGCGGGCGTGAGTGCCTTAGGAGCTGAGCTGGAAAACCTCCCCTCAGTGGGGCAAGGCCGTGAGGGGATTCTCAAACCCTGCGTTATTCATTAACAAGACTGTCTGCAGATTTCTTGGAACTGGTAAGGATGGTCGTCCCTGAACGAGTTTGGTTATCTAGTTAAGAACTGGTAGAGCTTTTGCAGAAAAATTGAACCCACAAGTGATGAGCTGAAACGAATCCTTTTAGAGTTGCTGGGGCGCGTCAATCAACGAGTAATTTACAACCCTTGTTTTGGTGAGGCAATGCTTGCTCTAAGGATGGTTTCCTCAACTGGACGGGTATTGGCCTCCTGAAAACATCTCCCCAGCAGACTGGGTATTCTGAGTGCTGGGGCTCCAGTAAGCAAAAGCAACAATAGAATGCCTAAAATAATATCATCAGAGCATTGCTCTTCCTGCTATTATTAAACAACCACTTAAAAAATGTGAGCTGTAGAACAGAAGACGTATCCCACCCACTCTGGTGCACACAATGAAAGGGGACATAAAACAGAAAATGCTTTGCTCGTCAGCGTATCCTGAGGCGCTCACCACTCTGAGTGGCTTTGGAGGAGCCTTTGTGGTCTGGCCCTCGGGACCGCTTCCATCCTGTGTTTCCCGCCATTGTCCTCCTGGCCTTCGTTGCCTGACATCCGTTTGCCTGGGATCCTTCTATTTCTCTGCCTCTCTGTTCTTCCAGACCCCTCAGTCTGGGTGGACCGCAGGGGTGGGCTCCAGCAGGCTTCTGGCTGTCTCCACCCTCCCCACTCCCGTGATCCTCGGCATTCCGTGAGGGGGACGCCAGGCCTTCCTCTGGAACCCCAGGCTGGTGTCCACACTCTCTTGAACATCTCACCTCTGCTGTCCTGCGTTAACACTCCGACTATGCCACGCGCCCAGCCGTGTCCCGCCCTCCGTGACCCCATGGCCTGTAGCCCGCCAGGCTCCTCCGTCCAATGGATTCTCCATGCAAGAATACTGGAGTGGGCTGCCATTTCCTTCTCTCAGGGCTCTCCCGGAAGCTTTGATCACAGACTTAGCCAATATGACGAGAACCGAGCTGCCATCCTTTACCCAGACTGACTGCCCTCCTCCACTTGCCCGTGCTGGTCATTGACGCCCCTATGTTTCCTGACGCTCGGCTCAGGGACCGTGGCCTCGTTGGAGATTCTCATCTCTGACCTTGTGTCCCCGGGCACTCGCTCTCCCCCTCGCCCTGCCGTCCACTCCTCCGGGTCCCCCAGGCTGGCCCTTCCAGGACCCCCACTGGGGCAGGCTTGCTGCACACCCCTCCCGGCTCCTGCCGTCTTTCCCACCTGTCTTCTCTCTAGCATGTTCCTCCCAGTGTCCTGAGGCTTCAGAGATCCCTCATGACCACGTGATTCCTCTGCTCGCCATCCCACAGCGGCTACCTGCTGTCTGACCAAAGGTCCCCCGCCTCTTCGGCTGGGTGGCTTTTGGTCTGTCTGTTTTTTAATGAAGACTTGATTGCTTACAGCCGTTTTAGGTTCGAAGCAGAATGGAGAGGAAGGTCAGAGCTTTCCTACACACCCTCTCTGACCCACAAGCACAGTGTCCCCCAGTATCGCTGTCCCTCCCCATTTGGCACGGAGGTCACAGCTGATGCACCTGCCCTGATGCATGATCGTCACCCACGGTCTGCGGCAGACCTCCGGGCTCACTCACCACTGCGTCTCCTGTGGGTCTGCACAGATGTGTAAAGGCACGCAGCCCCCACTGCAGCGTTCTGCAGCCTGTTCCCACTGCTCATCCATGTAAAGGCACGCAGCCCCCACTGCAGCGTTCTGCAGCGTGTTCCCACTGCTCTGAAAGGCCTCCTGGGCTTCACAGGTGGTTCAGTGGTAGAGAACCCTCCTACCAGTGCCGGGGACAGGAGACATGGGTTCAATCCCTGGGTCAGAAAGATCCCCTGGAGAAGGAAATGGCAACCCACTCCAGTGCTCTTGCTGAGAATCCCACGGACAGAGGAGCCTGGGGGGCTACAGTCCATGGGGTCGGAAAGAGTTGGTGACTGTTTAGTGACTAAACAGCGACAGCAACAGAGGTCTTCCATGCTCTGATTGTTTACCCCCTTCTCTCCCCAAACCCTGGCAACTGTTGATCGTTTCACTGTCTCCGTACTTTTGTCTTTTCTTTCGGCTGGCATCATTACATTATGTAGACTCTTCAGATTGGCTTCTTTAGCTTTTTCTTAGGCGCTTAAAATTTCCTCCACGTCTTCATGACTTGATAGCTCACGTTGCCTAATATTCCATTGTCTGCGTGGACCACAGTTTATCCTCTCACCTACTGAGAGACACTCTGGTCTGCTTCCACATTTCAGCCGTTTTGGGTAAAGATTCTGTAAGCATCCCTGTGCAGGTATTTGTGTGGAGCTGAGTTTTCAGCTCTTTCTGGCAGTTACCCGAGGCGGAATTACTGGGTCACTTGGTACGAGTAGGTTTGGTTTCGGAAGACACCAGCATGCCATGGCTGTACCAGTTTGAATCCCACCATCAGGGAATGAGCGTTCCTGTGGCTCTTCGTCCTTGCCAGCGTTTGGCGTTGTCACGGTTTTGGATTTTGGCCACTTGAATGGATGTGTAGTAGTATCTTGCTGTTGTTTTATTTTTGCTTGCTTTTGAATACTCTTTGCAATATGGATTCATGAATTTATCTGGCTTTGTTCCTCGTACTCCCCAGCCTGCAGCATGGGTAGTTATCATGAAGGATTTATCCGTGTCTCGTGGAGCAGTGTAATCTCTTTGAGCCTGGGGTCCCTGATCCATCAAATGAAGACAACACGGAGGTATCTGCAGACGCCTTTAAAACCTCAGAGAGGGCGTGTGTGTGTGTGAAGCCACTAAGCCCTCAAAATACGTCAGTTGTTACCACGGCCGTGTGGCTGGTGTCGTGTTGTCTTCTGTGTGATGGAACCACACCCTTGATGAGATTGAGATTGAGGTGCTGGAGAACAGAGCTTCTTTGAAAAATGCCTGCACCATCTGGGGAGTGCCTGACGCTTGAGGGGAGCCATGAGTTACTTGTATTGGGGCCAGTGATCCCGGCTGCCTTTCACTCCGGACCCTGGGAGATGCCGGCAGGAATTGAGGGCTGGCTGCCAGAAATTGCGTTGTGTTGCTGACCCCTGTGGTAGAGTTAGGCAACAAAAGGAAAGTAATGCCAACGAAGGTGTTTCCTCTCAATTGGGCATTGGGAGTAGATATTCCACCACAGACTAAACACGGCCTGGAAATATACACAAGGCTGAGCTCTGTGTAAATAGTTTATTCCGTGCTTTAGTAATACTCCTGCTTTGCTAGGTTTGCTTTTTAGTCTGCACACTCTAAGAGCGTTTCTTGTCATCTGAGTTTTAAAGCTTGCCTGACTTGTGGTCAAGGGAAAGACAGATGGCAAGCGCCCACATCAGGTATTAAGGCAATATATTCCATGCGTATCTGTTGGTTCTCTTGCTGGTAAAGGGTGTTTCTCCAGCCTCCTCATTTTCTGCTGGTCCTGGAGTCAAGATTCTGTCCGGAGTTTTGGAATTACTGGTGTTTATTACTCGGTTCTTGTCTTGGTCTGCTGTGGGCCTCTGTTTCCTACTCAGCTAATAGCAAGAGAGGCTGGCCGT
The DNA here is from genome assembly GCF_055505025.1 of Bos grunniens. Taxonomy (NCBI): domain Eukaryota; kingdom Metazoa; phylum Chordata; class Mammalia; order Artiodactyla; family Bovidae; genus Bos; species Bos grunniens. The sequence continues at coordinate 91,348,708 of NC_141176.1, read as the reverse complement.
GCACTGGGAGAGGGCAGTGTTCCCATTTCATCAAATTTCCCAGCACTTGGAGACCCACAGGTAGAGACATTCGGACGGGGCTGGACTGACTCAGTAAGTGTTGTCCAACTCAGTGGACTGTGTAGAGACAGTGTTCCTGTATTTGAAGTGAAATTAAATTGAAATTCTTACAATATTTATATTGAGTCGCTGCTTTAAAAATGAGCATGTTCCTTTGTGAAGAACAAAAGTCAAGGATTTTTATGTGTAACTCAGTTTCCAAAGCTATTTGCACAAGCTTTTCCTAACTCCCACTCATATGCCTAGAGGATCTGGAAGATAACGAATATCATTGCTGTTCATGTCTAAGGACCGCAGGCTGAAACAATACAACGTCAAGAATAAAAATCAAATGAGTATTTCCTAAATACATGAAATAACATCACAAATAACTTTCAGCAGAATAGAGATGCATGGTAGCCTAGGTCTTCACTTGAGAAAGATAAATGCCCCCAACACTCCTCCTTTAGCATATGGGGCATTTTTGAGGGTACATCGTCAGTCCTGGTTTCCTGTTTCAGAATGTTACAGATGGGCCCAGTGATAACTATTATGGTATTGTTTCATTTCTATTAAAGAAATAATATTAATGTGTATTTTTATAAGTGGCAAATTTGGTTACTGCATCTCTGAGAATATTTTTAAGAAGTAAGTGCATTATTTTTGTAATAGGGAAAGCAAAGTGTATTCTAAAACCCAGTTATCCTTTTATGCAACCAGTGACTTTTTCTTTAGCGTGAGAACGTTAATTTCCACCTCATCCAAAATCTGTGGCTCAGTCATGTCCGACTCTGTGACCCGTGGACTCAGCCCGCCAGGCTTCCCTCCTTCACTGTTTCCCGGAGTTTGCTCAAACTCATGTCTGTTGAGCCAGTGATGCCATGTAAGCATCTCCTCCTCTGCCACCCACTTCTCCTCCTGCCCTCTGTCTTTCCCAGCATCAGCATCAAATAAATCCGCTCTTCGCATCAGCCAAAAACATCAGCTTTAAAAATGTCAGTTTTTAAATATAAGCAACTCCTTTTCTTAATTAGCTTTACTTCTTGAGTTGCGTTTTATATAACTTTAATGTCACGGAGTTATTGCGGGGTTGTGTGAAACTTCGGTCCCCACTATCCCTGCATTAAAGCTTGCGTTAAGGTGGTATTGTTATAATCATGATTACCTCGAATGGACAAGGTCCATCATGGTGCTGAGCGGGTGTGGGAGCACCCGAGACGCGTGTCTCCAGTGGGTGGTGGCGATGCTGCGGGCACCGGGGACCGCAGACCTCACCCCTTCTCACTCCAGGGGCAGCCCCGTGATGGAGGTGAGCTGCAGCCACGCTCTTCTGAGCGGTGGTTTGTGCTCAAGTGGATGCTGAGCCACTGTAGCTGTCCTCCGAGCCTGACGACCCCTTTTCCTGATGGTTCTTGTTACTGGGGGCAGTTGCAGCCCTGTGGTGCCGCTGGGGGAGGGGTGGGTTTGGGGAGTGGGAGGGTCCCGATGCAGGTGTGTGGGGTGATAGGGTGCTGGAGGGGGCTTGGCGATGGGACGTGTGGACACGGTGCACGGTTTTTCGTGTTGATCCACGGTATATCCACGTTTTCCCATCTTTATGGCTCCATTCTCACTTTGGCGTCTGCGGATGGTGGGCTCGGAGTTTGCTTAGAGGCTGCCCAAGCCAGGACTCCAGGGTGGGCAGGAGCCCTTGGGTGTGACTTCATCTTCTTGCCATGCCCACCTCACCCACCACCTCCTCCGAGGCTTGGCCCCTGAACGAGGAATTTCTGTTCTCTGTCTTTTTACGGCCAAATCCACTTCCTGGAAATTACAGACCACTTGGGGTTAGTGGTTTAAGATAACTCGTCATTTTTGGTCAGGAAATGGCCTGTAAAATTAAGATGAGCTTGCCAAAGCAGGAAGATGGGTTCGTGGTGGGAAAAAAATGCTGCAGCTTGGGTAGTGCAGCTCCTGGGTCCATGGGTTTCGGGTAAGTACACGGAGTGGTCCCCAGTCAGCCCCAGTCGCTGATAAGCTGGGGTGACGTACTCCTTACCACACAGGACGAGCTGCAATCTGCTCGATTCATCCCGCATTCACCCCTTATCTGTAACAAATACTTGTGTGTGTAAACATTACATGAGCAGCAGATGCTTCTTATCAGTTTGTTAAAGCAGCTTTGAGCAAATAGCTTCTGGATGCCTTAGTAATAGTTAAAATGTGTTTTCCTAAGTACTTGGAAATAATGAAATTTTATTTCTTTATTCTTGGAATTCAGGCTTTTAAACCTTTAAACAATTTCTGTAATCATTTTTTATTATTTCTTGTTCGCCTTAGATTTTTCTCTTCTTTCATGGAGGTTTTCATTCACTAACATATTATAGAGATGTGTGCTTTTTTCTTGACTGGAAAACACATTTGAGACACATCACTTTGGGCACTGTTTTAGGCTGGAAGCCAAATTTGTAATCAAAGTGCCTTTTTTTTTTTCAAAATAAATTGAGCAAGGCTAAGAATTCACCTAAGCACAGAACACAAATTAATCTGTTCCGAGCTCAGTATCTTGCTTATGACATTCAAAATAATTTGAAATTGCATTCAGTAAGTGAATGTTGAGCAGTCACTCTGGGTCAACAAACATGCAGTCAGGGAATCCCTGTTGTCCACTGGTTAGGACTCTTCTAGTCCTAGACTCGCACTGCTGGGGGCGCTGGTTCCATCTTTTGTCGGGGAACTGAGGTCTTGCAAGCCCCTGGCACAGCCTGTATATACATGTGTGTGTGTAATGCATACGGGCTTCCAGGTGGCGCAGTGCTGAAGGATCCACCTTCAGGAGACCCGGGTTTGATCCCCAGATTGGGAAGATCCCCTGGAGGAGGAAATGGCAACCCGCTCAAGTATTCTTGCCTGGAAAATTCCATGGACAGAGGAGGCTGGCAGGCTGTAGTCCATGGTGCCACAAAGAGTCAGACACAACTTAGCAACTGAACAGCAATAAAACACATGTATTAGCTATGTGTATACCATGCGTATTCTGCATGAATCAATACAATTAAAGGTATTCATTTGTACATTTACTCATAATTAATATTTATTGTACACCCAGGACGTGGAACAAAAAGCAGACAAGTATTCCTACCCTCAAAGGCTGTGTATGGCATTAATACAAGCAATTTTGGCCTTTGATCATGCTGAAGTAGAAATTATTTTAAAAGACGTCTCTCTTGGCAGTTTTAGAAATGGCCTAGCCTCAGAAATTTGACTTTGTTAAAAGAGTTACAAAAAAATGAAGAAAAGAAATAAAATTTTCTTATAGGAAATATTACTTATTTTGTGTCTCTAAAGTGAATTCATGAGACTAGCAAACAGTCAGGATTATTCCATTTATTTAGAGATTAGAAATTTTGAAATATCTCCCGGGTGGGAAATGAATTAGCTGGGTTTTCCTCTCTGCCCTGGAAATTACACAAAGCTGGCTATGGGAAAACAACTTGGATTTAGGGTGGACAAAGGCATCAGATGAGGAAATACCAGATGTAGGAATGGACATCAAAAAGCAAGAAGGTTTCTCCAGTGTTCCTGGCTCCCAGGCACTCGAGCGAGAATGGCGTGTGTCCCAACAGTGATGATGCAAGACCGTGGTCCTCTGCCTTACTTTGTGCTGCTGGATGGCACGGCCGCGGGACCCAGGGTGGAGGGGCTTGAGGCCAGCGGTCAGGAGGGGGTGGTTTTGTAACCAGCAGGGCGGTGCCCCGGGGGCCTCCAGCTCAGAGGGTGCAGAGGTCATGTCACCTTTCTCAGTATGGAAACCCCGGGGGGACAGCCCCCACAGAGGAGGGCGGGTGTCCTCTGACTCAGCACCTTCTTGAAGCTGGAGGAGATCTGGTGACAGCTGGCCCCTGAGCCCTTTTCTCTTGAGTTATGCCGTTTGGCAGAATTCAAGTCTTGTTCCAGGGACCAAGTTTTCCAGATTTCCTGGGCAAAACCCATCTAATTTGTGACTTAGGGACCAATGAATCAGAAACATGAAGACTGTTTGTGGGAAAATATTGAGTGGCTTTAGAAAGAAAACGTAGGTCAAAGTTCTGGGTAAGATGTATTAGTCATCTGCCCTAGACAGGGGCAGGCCACATCCCATGTTATCTTGCTGCTGTGAAAAGCTGTTAATGTAAAAATCTCTGCTGAAATGTATGATGTTCAGTTCAGTTCAGTTCAGTCGCTCAGTCGTGTCCGACTCTTTGTGACCCCATGAATCGCAGCACGCCAGGCCTCCCTGTCCATCACAATCTCCCGGAGTTCACTCAAACTCACGTCCATTGAGTTGGTGGTGCCATCCAGCCATCTCATGCTCTGTCGTCCCCTTCTCCTCCTGCCCCCAATCCCTCCCAGCATCAGGGTCTTTTCCAATGAGTCAACTCTTCGCATGAGGTGGCCAAAGTCCTGGAGTTTCAGCTTCAGCATCATTCCTTCCAAAGAACACCCAGGGCTGATCTCCTTTAGAATGGACTGGTCGGATCTCCTTGCAGTCCAAGGGACTCTTCAAGAGTCTTCTCCAACACCACAGTCCTTTTGTTGGGGAATAATTATAGAAGGCTTAACTCTTAATTGGCAGTTCTCTTCTTAGAGTGGAGGGTAGGTAAGGTCAGCTGAAGTTTCCAGGATGTCCAAATGTCATAGTAATGCGTTCAAGCCACATCTGCCATACCGGAGCAGAACAGCCTGGTGGACTGCAGTCCACAGGGTTGCAAAGAGTTGGAAACGACTGAAGGGACTTAGCACGCGTGCACAGAGGGTGTTCCTGTGAGTCCCACGCTTCTGATTGCCCCCTCTCCCCTTCAGTCGCCGTAAGTCTGTGCACAGAGGGTGTTCCTGTGAGTCCCACGCTTCTGATTGCCCCCTCTCCCCTTCAGTCGCCGTAAGTCTGTGCACAGTGCTTTTTTAAGGAGGCGATGCTTGGAGCATATTTCAGACTCTTAGAGGGACTTCCATAGATTCGGTCTAGGGGGATTTGGTTCTTGTTGTTCAGTCACTATGTCCGACTCTTTGCAACCCCGTGGCCTGTAGCCCTGCAGGCTGCTCTATCTGTGGGATTCTCCAGGCACAGATACTGGAGTGGGTTACCATGCCCACACAGGGATTGAACCCCCCGTCTCCTGCTTGGCAGGCGGGTGCTTTACCACTGAGCCGCCTGGGAAGCCTGGGGAATGGGATAGTAGGTTGTTATAGTCAGATCTGTTGAACACGATTTATCGAAGAGGAAGGCCTGACTCTGACAGCGGATATGAGTAGTGCTCAGTTCCACGGTGTCGCCAGAGAACTGGCCGTGAGGAGCAGGCAGGATGTAGGCACTTCTGAGGTGGGTGGGAGAGCTGAGCAGGGAGGACAGCTTTGGTGAACATGCATCTCATTGTCGAGATCAGACGCGTGGCATTTCTCTCTCGTTTCCTGGGACCACTCACGGCCTCTGCCTGTGTGCAGATCCCGTGTCCTCAGCTGTGTCTCGGTTTCTCTGTGCCTCTCGGCCTCCTGGGCAGTGGCAGCATCGTTATGAGGTTGGGACACCCAGCCCATGTCTGCTGATTGGCTTGTTGATTGCCAAGGCGTGTTGAACAGTTGAGATTCGGAGATGCATCTAGAATCTGTTCATCTGCAGATGGCAGAGGTGGGAGTAACTGCAAGAATCCAGTTGAGAGTTCTGGAAGTGAAGAAAAGAGAGACCCTTTCTGAGCAAATGTGACGGAGCCCAGGCTTGTCAGGTGTGCAGAGAAGGACTCTCGGGGAGCTGTGAGCCCCAGGAGGTATCGCCCACTTCCTGAAAGCCCTCTTACTGTGGGTGCCTGCTTTGGGGCTGCAGGATATGGAGACCCGTAAAGTCTAGCTTTTCCCATCAGCCACATGGGGCAGAAAATGGGGTGTGCAGGGTGCCAGCCAGCCCAGGCCTGTGACCTCAGCCTGATCATTAATCATTCCCAGCATTCCCATTCACTCCTGCAGCGTCCTGATCTGAAAGATGAGTTGTGCGAATAGTCTGGTGCTGAGGAGATTACGTGTTTAACGCTTCCCACCTTATCTTGAGGAACAAAGTGCATTCTTTGGGGCTGAGATGTGCTGAAGGATTTAAAGGATAATATCAAAAATTTGGGAGATTTGGATGTAAAATGCAGAGATAGTCGAAGAGACGAGCTGGTTTTCACTGCTTTTCTCTGCTCCTTGACGTCAGTGAAGCTTGTCCTGGGAGGAAGGACATGAAGGCAGAGTTTGGGGACATCGCTTCTCTTTTTATGAAGTAGAGTTGATTTACAGTGGTGTGTTAGTTTCTGGTGTACAGGAAAGCGATTTAGTTACACACACACACACACATATACACACACATATATATGTATATACACACACATTCTTTTTCATGTTCCTGTCCATTATGTTTATTATAACGTATGAACCTAATTCTCTGAGCTCTGCAGTGGGTCCTTGTTTGTTGTATACATGGTGTGTGTATGTTAATCCCCACCCCCTAATTTCTCCCTCCCCTCTCTTTCCCCTTTGGTAACCTTAAGTGTGTCTTCTCTGTCTGTGAGTCTGGTTCTGTCTCACAAGGTCACTATGTCATATTTTAGAGTACATGTATAAGTGTTATCACACGGTATTTGCTGAGGCGCATTTCAGGGTCAGGAGGGGATGCCACCAGGATTCTTGGGCAGGTCGGGCTGGCCTTGTCCTGGGAGAAAGGCCAGCAGGGGCCTCAGCTTCTCGGTCTGCGTGCTCCACGTGGACACGGGCCTGCCCGCCCCGATCCACCCACTTCTGTTCTTGGCCCACAGCTCGGAGACCCAACCCTGGGGAAGCCTGGTGACCGTGAGCTCTGGCCACTGCAGGGTGACCCCTTCTGCTGTTCACGGACCAGCCCTGATGGAGGCCAGAAACTGGCCCAGGGTCACAGGCGGAATGAAGTGGGGTGGAGGGGGACTGGGTGCCCATGGTGGAGGGGGCGCTGGGTCCCGAGGCGTGGAGGGGAGGGAGCTCCAGGAGACGGTGCTGCAGGGGTTGGGGTGGGGTGGGCACAAACCCCGCAGAGGCGGCAGCCGCGACCCTGGTTGGAAAGCGAACACTCAGAGGGTAGGGGTGTGCAGTTTGGGGGTGAAGCTGGAGCCCTGGGAGCTGGAGGAGCCAGGCGGCCTGGGGAGCCTGTGAAGAATGTCCTGGCCTTTTAAGGGAAACTTTAGTGTAATATAAACATCTCGTGGGTCATTAGATGCCCTGATGAAGCCGGGAAAGCAGGAAAGTAATTGTGTCTCAGACGTAAAAGTTAAACAGTGCAGAGACATTTCGTGTTGAAGTTTCAGCTGCACGGACCCAGTTCCCTCTGGACACAGCTGGCCCGTCCCGGTGTCTGAGCTCGTCGTGTGCCCGTGTAAGCACACACTGCCTCTCGTAGGAGAAGACGGGAGGTTTGGAGAGAAGAGGTGGTCCGTGATGGGTGGCCCCTGTTGGGGGCAGCCTGTGGCATTGCGTGCATCTCCTGTTCCTTTGCTTCTCGAGTTTTCCACCTAGAAGGAGCAGGGTGTTAGTATTTCGCTCTGATGAGTGGTGTGTGTATCTCCACGCAATTCTGAATGTAGATGCATCTTCATTTTCTTTCCAACTGTATCAGAGGCAAGAAGAGGAAAAGGGGTGACCGGGGCTGAGATGGTTGGATGGCGTCATGATGGACATGGTTTGAGCAAACTCTGGGAGATGGCGAAGGACAGGGAAGCCTGGTATGCCGCAGTCCATGGGATTGCAGTCAGACGCAGCTTAGCGAGTGAACAACAAAACATCGAATTAACTCACATTGTCACAGTTTTTAGTTTTTGTCTGTGCAGAGAACACACACACACACCCCTCCCGTAATAAACGTTGGCACAGTGAAGTGAGGACACTTCTGTCTGTCAGACGCTCTACCTTGTGGTTAGATAATCTTTAAACAGATTGTGGTTATAGAGATAAAAGTCCACGCGTCTCTTAACCCGTGCCTTCTTCCCTGAGTGGCAGCAGGTCTGCGTGTGACACGCATCCTCTTGTGTGACCAGCGCTGTGAACCCCGGGGTGCAGGTCTGGTTTGTCCAGGGCGGCACGCAGGCTTCCGGAGTCCTTAGCAGCTTTTTCCTGAGTCTGGAAACAGATGCTGCTTCCTGGGCTGCAGGTACTGCAGCTCCTCCATTCATCCCGGGAGGAAGTGTCTCTCTGGGCAGCAGCTGCCGGGAGCTCTGTCTGCACTTCCTCCAAACAGACAGCTCGGAAGCCCCCTGATGGGGACGTGCCTTTGATTCTCAAGGTCGCATCCTTGAACTCCAGCCAGGCGCGCTCCCCTGCGAGGCCCCCTTGGGGAGGCTCCCAAGGACACCGGACTCCCTTCTGGACACAGTGGCCTCTGGCCTCTGGAGGAAAGTTCTGCACATGCAATAGGGACCCCAACATAAACCCCATTTGTTCCGGGGTCAGTGGGAGAAAAGGGAGCCTCAGCTCCAGGGGGCATTCTCGTTTGGAGAGGAAACGGGGACCCCCAGGCAGACAAGGAATTCCTGGGACTGGCTCCTCTGTGGACCCCAGGCTGGCAGGGGTCCAGGCTGCAGCTGCCCCGACCATGTGGACTCCAGCCTGCCGGCCTTGGGGCCCAGTGGGGCCACGTGCTGTCTGGCTCGCCGCTGAGACGTCCCAAGCCTGGAGCAGGGCTGTTCCTGTGGTGCAAAGGTGGATGAAAACAATCGAGAGCCTTCTTTCCCTGTAGACGTTGTCAGAAAGGATGCCTCTGTGCACCCACTGCCCTTTCCTCGGCCCTGGAAGCCCCCCGCCCCCGCCCCCCCACCGTTGACATCAGGGATGGGGTGGGGGGGGGTGCCAGAGTCTCCCCAGGGGGGCGGCCCCGGGGCGGGGGTCACAGCCCCGCAGCATGCCTTGCCTTCCCCCGCCCTCTGCCTGCAGTTTTCCAAACGCCACTCCTGAATTTTCTGGAGTTTTGAGTCGTTTCCAACCCTGTTTGGAAGGAGAGCTTTGAGCTAACGCAGACCGCCGAGTGGGCTTCTTCCCTGAGGCAGGGCTGGTGGGACGTGGCCACGGGGTCCGGGGGGTGTTTGGGGTCGGCTCTCGGGGCTTCAGATTCAGCGGGAGCGCTCCGTGCTCGCCGCGGGGAGACCTGATCAAACAGACCATCCAAGAGGCTGCTTCAGGGCCGGTCCCAGGCCAGGCCGGGGTCCAGCCGTGCCCACCCAGTACCTAGTTTCCTGGGGCCTGTCTGTCTGTCCGTCCCCTGCAACACGGAGGGGCGCAGGTCCCGAGGGAGGAGGCCGTGTATGAGCAGTTAACTTTCGGGGCCTGGAAGCCAAGCTCCAGCCAGCTGCAGGGCCCCCGAGGGGTCATCGGCTGCTGACCTGTCCCTCAGGGTCCTGTCCCCGTGGACATCTGCCATGCGTCCCCGCCAGCTGGCTCGGACCCCTTTTCTGTCTCACAGCAGCAGCCTGGTCTCTCTGGGGACTGCTCCCGCCGCCCCCCTCACTCAGGATGCGTGTCCCGAGATGACCCCTGGCTGCCTCTCATGGCCAGTCTCGGCTGCCTTGGCCCTGAACTGCCCGTGTCTCCGCCCCCGGGCAGGCCCCCTGCTGTCTGGGGCTGACTCCTGGTGTCAGACCTTCCGGGCACCCTCATCTCTTTTTCACCCCCTCCCCCATCCTAAGACCCCCCGCCGGCCTGCCCTGCAGCCCCTCCCAGCACCCCCCAGGGTGAACACCGCTTGTAAGTAAAGCAGTGACCTGCCCCCGTCTCTCCTTGGCCCCCGGTCACCTCGCCCTGCATGTGCACATCTGGCCTTGGGTCCCTGTCACCTTCGCTTTCTCAGCCTCCCTGCCCCGTGAGCATCTGTCCTCGGGTCGCTCCTGTCTCAGCCTTTCCCTCCTCCCGCAGCCTCTCCAGCTTGCTCTTGTATGTGCTGGGGTCAGCCTTGGCCCTTTACCTTCTGTGCGGTGAGAGCCCAGAGTCCCATTACAGAAGGTCTGACACAGCCCCGGGTAGGGCGGTGCCCATCAGATGGTAACTTTGTGCTCTTAGTGGGCCCTGGCAGGTGTGCTGGGAGGGGCATGAGTATTAGTCATTGCGCAGCTGTAGTCGTGGCAGCAACAGTGGGAGTAGCAGGTAGACTGTTACTATTAAGAGACTAAACAGACATGCGTTTGAGCAAACTCCGGAGATAGTGGAGGACAGGGAAGCCTGATGTGCTGCAGTTCGTGGGATTGCAGAGTCAGACACCACTGAGCGACTGAACAACAGCAGTGTTAGTGTGGTAACGGATGTAGTGCTGGCAGCAGCAGCGGTTTTAGTGGGTATTAGCAAGAGTAGTGGTAGTGTTCACAGCCGTAGGAGCAGCAGCAGCAGCATCTACAGATGTGTTAGTAGTAACGGCAGGCACCGCGGCGGCGGCAGCGCCTCTGTGGATGTCTTAGTAGGTGTGTCAGTGTCTGCCGAGATGGCGTCGTATCAGTAGCCGTGTTCGTAGTGTCAGTAGAGGTGCGGGTACCGTTAGGTCAGCAGGCAGAGTGGCAGCAGCACCTGTGGGTGTTAACAGTAGCGGTATTAGTGGGGCGCTGTTAGGCTCAGCAGGCGTAGGAGTAGCAGCAGCAGTCGCATTAGTGGGTGTGTCCACAGTACTAGTAGAGGTACTGTTGGGTCAGCAGGAGTAGCAGCAGCAGCAGCAGTGGCATCTGTGAATGTATTAGGAGAGGGGTTAATACCTGCCAAGGGAGCAGCCACATTAGTAGAGGGGTTAGTAGTATTGGTAAAGGTACTGTTAGTATCAGCAGGCGCAGTACTAGTAGAGGGGTTAGTAGTATTGGTAAAGGTACTGTTAGTATCAGCAGGCGCAGTACTAGTAGAGGGGTTAGTAGTATTGGTAAAGGTACTGTTAGTATCAGCAGGCACAGTACTAGTAGAGGGGTTAGTAGTATTGGTAAAGGTACTGTTAGTATCAGCAGGCGCAGTACTAGTAGAGGGGTTAGTAGTATTGGTAAAGGTACTATTAGTATCAGCAGGCACGGTACTAGTAGGGGGTTAGTAGTATTAGTAAAGGTACTATTAGTTAGTAAAGGTACTATTAGTATTAGCAGGCACAGTATTAGTAGAGGGGTTAGTAGTATTGGTAAAGGTACTATTAGTATCAGTAGACACAGTATTAGTAGATGTGTTAGTAGTATTGGTAAAGGTACTATTAGTATCAGTACTAGTATCAGTTAGTATCAGCAGGCACAGTATTAGTAGAGGCATTAGTAGTGTTGGTAAAGGTACTATTAGTATCAGTAGACACAGTATTAGTAGATGTGTTAGTAGTATTGGTAAAGGTACTATTAGTATCAGTAGACACAGTGCTAGTAGAGGGGTTAGTAGTATTGGTAAAGGTACTATTAGTATCAGTAGACACAGTATTAGTAGATGTGTTAGTAGTATTGATAAAGGTACTATTAGTATCAGCAGGCACAGTATTAGTAGAGGCATTAGTAGTATTGGTAAAGGTACTATTAGTATCAGCAGGCACAGTATTAGTAGAGGTGTTAGTAGTATTGGTAAAGGTACTATTAGTATCAGCAGGTGCAGTATTAGTAGAGGTGTTAGTAGTATTGGTAAAGGTACTTTAGTATCAGCAGGCGCAGTAGCAGCAGCCTGTGAATGCACCAGTTGTATCAGTAGGTGTATCAGTATCTGCACCAGTTGTATCAGTAGGTGTATCAGTATCTGCAGGCGTAGTCGTCTTCTAGCAGATAGATACACTTTGAGTACCAGCAGGTAGGCAGCAGCAGCAGCAGCAGGGGTGTCTATAGATGCAGCATGTGAATGCACCAGTTGTATCAGTAGGTGTATCAGTATCTGCAGGCGTAGCCATCGTCTGGTAGATACACAGTCAGTACCAGCAGGCACGGCAGCAGCAGGGTGTCTTTAGAGGCAGCAGTGGTAGTGTAAATACAGCAGCTGCCCTGCACTGGCAGGATGTGAGATGAAGCCTACTTGCCACTGTTGGCCGGCGGGCTTGTGCTAAGGAAGCGTGCAGGGTGGTGTGGGTGTGGACGGGGCGCAGGGAGATGCTGTCACGGAGACTCAGGGTGCAGGGCATGAGCTGGAAAGCTAATACTCGATGGGAGAGAGGCGTCGTCGAGACTCGCTTGTTGCCTTCAAGGCAGGTGGAGGGAACCGAGGGATGTGTACCAGCACGTGATGGGAAAGGACACTCCTGGCCAGTTGGTAAACGGCTGCAGTGTGAGGCGGTGAGAGAGTCCCTCATTCCCCTAAAGTTTTTGGCAGAAACTAGTGGCTGCGTGTCCCAGTTGGGCGGGGTTTGCACGTCAGCCTTGACTATCTGATGGAGAACAAACACTGTGATTTGGGCTCACCCAAGTCTAGACTTCTTAGCCTTCTTGACTATTTATAGATTTTTTTTATTAAAATTAAGTTTCTATATGAACCCACATGTTAGAAATAGCGACCTTCTTCTATTTTTGGTACCTCGCTTTCAGCATCACAGCAGATAAGCACTGACTCTTTTCCTTCCTCACCGTTTCTGAATAATCTGCTTGTTTTCCGCTTCTTGCTAATCTGGCGTTTCCTTCCGTCATCCTCCAGGGCCTAAAGGATTAACTAATGTTAATTCAACATTTTGAAATAATGTCATAAACTATGCTTCAAGGAGCACAGAGTACTTTTTGGAAGGTTGGAAAATGGTCCACGTTTGTGTTTCTCACATTTTGTTTGCAAAGACAGTACTTCCAGCTGCAGAGATGGGGGCAGCCCTTCCTCAGTCCTGTCATTGTGTAACAGTGCCGCCTCTCACAGCTGTTATCCCAGGAGGAGGGCCTCATGGAGAGCGGCTGCCACGTTTGGTGGGACACTCGATGGTGTCAGAGAAGTTGGCGAGGTCCCCGGCTGAGGGATGTTCTGTTTACTGGAAAAGTTCGGAGCTGGAGACTTGTTTTTACATCCAAGTGGTTAAAAAATGGGACATGTAGTTGGGGTGGAAGAAAAAGCCCTTCTTTTTCGCTGGTCCAAAAGAATCGGGTCATTCCTAAAGCAGACCAAGGTTAGTTTAGTCATCTAAATAGGTATTATATTGGGCAGAGAGGGAACATAAGAGAGCAAGAGCTTCAAGGTTAATTTAGTCATCTAAATAGGTATTATATTGGGCAGAGAGGGAACATAAGAGAGCAAGAGCTTCAGATGGATATTTGGATATATTTTATAAAGTATATTTTTTAAAGAAAAGCCTATGAGAAATGCTTTATATCTTAAAAAGGAAGAGAATTCACCTCTAGGGTAGTACGGACTTGATTCCACATTCTCAGAACAGGACAGGAATGGGGCAGGTCCACAAGGATAATGGGCAAGGGCATTCTGAGATGTAACTTTTTAAAAAAGTCAACACACCAATTAGTTCTGCAGATGGAGGACTGGGATGGGTCTCTGTCTACGGAGGTGCGATGTGTCAAGACCACGCCACGGAACGTAATAAGCCAAAACAAACTCATTATTTGTGAGCAAGAAATGGGAGATTCTTGAATTTACTATATAATTCATTTTTGGAATATTTCCCCTGTAATACAAGCACTTAATTGTCTTCCTTTTCAATAGCATAATGGTGACTTTGTGATGCATTCATGAGAACTGTGAAGTTTGGAATGTGACTTTTATTTTAGGATTTTGAGGGAACTCCTAAAGGCATTTCACTTTTGACCTTTAACATGAAGCCTGTGGTTCGTCGTTGCTGGGTAAGGGGCGCCTAGCGTGTGCATTTTTGTTGTGTCTGGAGGTTTGGCTGCATTGCACAATGAGCTGTGTAATACACATGGAGCAGTTTTGCCTCTTGTTTGTTCCTTGAACAGATTCACATGTTCAGTTCTTTTCAAATTGAGCTTTAAAAAACGCTGAGTTATTTATACTTGGCAAAGTTTATCATTTAGCAATGGATTCATAAGCGAAAACGAGGTCCAGATTACAAGGGAAAATTGCCAATAGGAACAGAACATATTAATGAAGAAGAGAAAGATGGGGACGAGATCTCAGAAGGGGAGACCCAAAGACAGGCATCTAATGCGCAGAAACCAGAGTTTGCAGGCACTACCGCAGGGAAAAGAGGGAACTTCTCTGGGGCACCGAGTGGACGTGGGGCGTGATTCAGGCAAAGACAGCGGGCACCGCTGGCAAGAGTGGTGCAGGCTTCTGGGTGGCGGCACCGCTGGCAAGAGCGGCGCAGGCTTCTGGGTGGCGGCCCAGGTAAGACATACAGGTGGCAGATTCGTTGAACAAGGATGCAAAGGCAGCTCGTGGCTGAGAACCAGAGGGTGGTCTGGAATGGCGCTGGTTAGAAAGTTGAACACCACTAACAAAGTCATGTGCGTGAAGTCCCAGGGGAAGACTCTCTGCAGGAATCATCTACACGCTCCTGGGACTTCCCTGGTGACTCAGGCGGTGAAGCGCCTGCCTGCAACGCAGAAGACCTGGCTTCATCCCTGGGTTGGGAAGATCCCCTGGAGAGGGAAATGGCACCCCACTCCAGCACTCTCGCCTGGAAAATCCCATGGATGGAGGAGCCTGGTAGGCCACAGTCCATGGGGTCGCAAAGAGTTGGACACAACTGAGCGACTTCACTTTCACCTTTCAAACACTCCTAAGTGGCCGGTATCTGAGACTGGGAAGTTTTCCCCTGCGAGACAAGGCCCATGTAGTAGGAGTCTGGCTTATTTTGGTTTCCTCCTGTGACCATAGGTGTGTATGTCAGTCTCAGAGCCCAAAAGAGAATGAGTTGAATGTGTCTTGCCTCAGCTCAAGAGATGAGGAGCTGAATTAAGTAACCTGTTGCGTGGCTCGCCCACTCAAGGAACTGACGGTCTACCTGGAAACTTGTCGCAGTGACGTCACCGTGTCCCAAGCCGAGGATGGAACGGGCTCAGAGAATGAGCCCGTTTTGTGGGGAGGAGCAGAGGCATCCTGAGATGACGGACGAGAGGTGTGGGGCTGAGCCCCAGGAGAGCCTCACCTTCTATGGTGGACGGTGATTGAAAACGTAAAGATACGGGAGGTGAGGTACGGGGATGTATACAGGGCTTCACTGCTGCTCACTGGTAAAGAATCAGCCCACCAGGGCAGGAGACGCAGGTTTGATCCCTGGGTTGGGAAGATCCCTGGAGGAGGAAACGGCAACCCACTCCAGTATTCTTGCCTAGGAAATCCATGGACAGAGGAGCCCGGCAGTCTACAGTCCACGGGGTCGCAAAGACTCACACCCAACTCAGTGACGAACATCAACAGTGGTTTCATGAGAAAAGGGGCTCCCGCGTGTCAGGAAGGCGCCGAGCAGTGCGGGTGGAGTGAGACATTGGGAACATTAGACGTGGCAGGATGAGTCACAGCACCTGTTGCCCTGTGTGAAATACTTCCTGTAGGGTTGGAGCCATGTGGATAATGTAAGTGGTTTGTTGTACGCGGCTTGGAGAGACTGTTTGGGGAAGAATTACAGAAAGAGGAAAAGCCACATGACAGAAACCAGTGTACTAATTGGTCCAAAGTGGTGCAGAAAGGAGAGGAAATCAAGCCCAAGAGTGATGAGTGCAGATAATACGTGAGCAGAAAGGAAGATATTTAAAGGACCTGTTGGGTGGAGTGAAAGGAAAGGGAAGTGGGTGGAAATGGAGGAGAATGAAATAACTTTCCTGCCAAAGGAAAATAAGGAGAAATGGGATTTGGAAACCCAAATACCCATCGTAGAGGTAGAAAGTGTAACTTGTATCTTGGTAAAAGAAAATTTCCCTTTCTTGGTATGAAAAGGGTTGTCTCCTTGATCTTTGTATTAGGTGGGGCTGGTATAACAAGATACCATAGAGCAGGTGGCTTACAAGCAGAATCTATTTCTGATGGTCCTAGAAGCTGGGAAGTCCAAGATCAGAGCGCCCCAGAGTACTTGTCTGGTGAAGGCCGGCTCCCTGGTCTGCAGATGGCTGTCCCCTGGCTGTGTACTCATGAGGCAGGAGGGTGAGGGAGCTCTCTGGCATCCCTTTCATAAGGGCACTAATCCCGCTCATGAGCACACCACCCTCATGACCTGCTCACCTGCCAAGTGCACCCATCCCATCGCATCCCGCCGTAGGGAGTGGTCAGGATATCAACATGTGAATTTGGAAGTGGGTGGACACAAACATTGAGTCTGTAGCAATTTTATTGAATAACTTATGGTTTTATTCTTAGAAACAATTACTTTCTGAATCCTATCATTATTGAAGCCAAATAACAAGGTATCTGTGAGAACACAGTTACAAGGAGTCGTAGAGGAACTTGTGAGTTCAGAGCCTTTTGCTTGAAAAGGAAGAGCTGAAGGAGGTTGGGTGGGAGTCACGGGTAGAAGGTGGTGGGCGGGGAATGTGGGTTTCAGAGCACTCCTGGATTGAAGGAAGCGATTTCACAGGATAAAACATGATTTGGGGTTGAAAATAAAAAAAAAAACTAGGATGCTTCTGAACTGCCGAAATGTGTAACCCAGCAAATGTGTAGCCAACATTCCAAAATGGATCTGCATGCAGATTGAGAAAGGGGTCATCCAGGATGGTGGCTGGCAAGAGTTTCCATCAGTTGTGAGCCTGCCCGATGCCCTGACGACACTCCTTCTACTTAACAAATACGGGGGAATAAAGGAGAGGAAATGGCTACGGAGAAACCAGTTTTGATACCAGTCGGAAGAGTGCTGAATGCTCACTGTGTGCGGAAAACGGTGTCTATGGGAGGAAAACCTTCTTAAGACTTTGAAGTCAGTACATAGTGCTTTGTGTGTACACATTGGGTGGATGAAATGCAGAACGAGAAATAAGAAAACTAGAATTCTCGTGATAGTTTTAAAAGGAAAAAGAGAACAGGGTAAGCGTGGAAGAATTGAAAAAAAAAATTTCTATCAAATGCAGTCACCTTGGAGAAGGAAATGGCAACCCAGTGCAGTGTTCTTACCTGGAGAATCCCAGGGACGGGGGAGCCTGGTGGGCTGCAGTCCCTGGGGTCGCACAGAGTCAGACACGACTGAAGCGCCTTAGCAGCAGCAGCAGCAGCAGCAGCAGTCACCTCAGGATGGGTTACCATATTGATAAAGAGAAATAGTGTTCAAAGTTTGAATAAGAAGATTGTCCTAGAGAGAGTAAGTGCTAACAGTTTTAAAAGATGATGTGAAAATTAAGGGGAAATGAAACGGAATGGATATTGAGAAATCTCAAGAAAATAAAATTGCTAGGTTGAAGTCAGGGTGAACTTTAACTTACTCACCATGGAAGACTTAGGTCAAGGAAGAGAGGAGAGGAAAGGATGGAGCCTTCCGAGGGCCAAGTGTGCAAAGGATGGCGTGAGTCAGCCAAAGTGAAGTGGAGCCAGAAGCTTCCAGATGTGTGGGAGCAGGGCAGGGACTCTGGTGCGTGGGGCGTGGTCCCTGCACAGTTGAGGGAGAAGGACTTTGTGCACGTGGAGCCGATACCCGGGTCCCCAAGTTACCGACGTAACCCTGCGGGAGGGATCAGTACACATAGGAACGTGAAGTTCCTAATGAAAAAAGCTGTTCAGAGAAGATGAGTCATCAGGTCAGAAATTTCAGGCAGAGAAAGGATTGGAGAAAATGGAAGATAATGTAGAAGAGTGGTGTGTCAGTGGCTAGCTCTTAAACGGTACGTTTGTTCTGGGACACTGCCGAGAAGTGGCTAGTTCGCCAGAAGTAAAGTGTGCAGGTGTGAGGGGTCACGTGGATGGGGGTCAGAAGGGCAGCTGTTTAGGGATGCTCTGTTGCCCTGGACAGTTCCCACCAACACAGGTTCGGGTTGGCTGGAAGGCAGATTTCTATCAGTGACGGTCAGTTAGGACCCTGTTAGCTGATGACCTCGCCTGAAGGTCATTGAGAAGCAGCCAGCACTGGGATGGATCCACCACACGCCTGCAAAAGGAGCCCAAGGTGGTCCTGCTCCTAAGAGTCTAGAGGAGGGGTGGGATCCCTCAGTCTCAATTTGAAAGTGTTCATTCAGAAAGACCTGGAGGATGGGTACAGGCCAAGCCAGTGGTCTGGCCCGTGGGCCACGAGTCTGCCGTCTCTGATCCCAGATGAGAGCCTAAGGCGTCTCCCCTGTAGGGTCTGTGCTCTGCTCTGTGGGTGACAGATCACACACCTGGTGCTAATTAGAGCTGAGAATGAGGCGCTAATGCGTTGCACGTCATTATTGACAATCTAATAGAAATATATTGCTATATCGCTTAGCTAGCATGACTAATTATTAAGCAGTTATTAATTATGCTATTAATTGGTAGTTGTTGATTAGTTATTGTCTATGCTGTTTGGGGTTATCTTGTGCTAAACAACCTGCGTAAGAGTGCTCAGGGCGTGTCAGGGCCTCGGCAGAGCCGGGGCTTTGGCAGTACAGTGAGGACCCGTCTCGAGAGCCAGGCTGAGCTCCCTGGGGGCGGAGAGGAAGCTTGTCAACATCTGCGGTGATTTGCTGAATTAGGGCTCTGGGAGAAAACGGCAGAAAACAGCCATGCAGATGTTCTCCTAAACGCTCTCCAGCTCTTTCACAATTCAGTCACGTGTGTGCAGGGTCCTTTCATGCAGCCCTGGTGTGAAAAGGGAAACGTTTAGGGGGATAAACTAGAAAATGCAGGTCATCCCCAGAGAAGTTTCTGTGTCGGCTTGAAGATGTCTCGGAATTTAAAAAATGACTAGAAATTATCTTGGAGTCATTTGTATTCATGTTCCCCATCTATACACACACACACACACATCTAGATCTTACATAGGAGTCTATATTTCTATTCTGAAGTATTCAGTATTTCCTGTTTTCTCAGTGTTTGTTTTAGTCAGGGTTCTCCAGAGAGAACCAAAAGGACATATATAGAAAGATACATGTTAGACAAATATAGATGTTCTAGGAATTGGCTCGCACAGTTAACGAGACCAGGTCATTCGCCCTCTGCAAGCTGGAGAGCAGGAAAGCTGTGTGTAATTCAGGTGCAGTCGAAGGCCTGAGGTGTCTTGGCTGGTGGCGTGGGTTCTGCTCTGAACCAGGAGTGCTGGGCGTCCGAGGGCAGAGACGGACGCCTCAGCTCAGGCGGAGAGCCGGTCTGTCCTTCCTCTCCTCGCTGGTTGGGCGATGGCCACCTGCCCTGGGGAGGTGATCTCTCCTTTACTCAGTTTACGGATTCCAGTGCTCTGTTCTTCCAGAGATGTCCTCACCGCCTCACCCAGAAATCATGTTTTGTCAGCCATCTGGGTACCCTTTCAAATTGTTACATAGAATTACCCTGTGCTCTTCATTCAGTTCAGTTCAGTTCAGTTCAGTCGCTCAGTTGTGTCCCACTCTTTGCGACCCCATGAATCACAGCACGCCAGGCCTCCCTGTCCATCACCAACTCCCGGAGTTCACCCAGACTCACGTCCATCGAGTCAGTGATGCCATCCAGCCATCTCATCCTCTGTCGTCCCCTTCTCCTCCTGCCCCCAATCCCTCCCAGCATCAGAGTCTTTTCCAGTGAGTCAACTCTTCACACGAGGTGGCCAAAGTACTGGAGTTTCTGCTTTAGCATCATTCCTTCCAAAGAAATCCCAGGGCTGATCTCCTTCAGAATGGACTGGTTGGATCTCCTTGCAGTCCAAGGGACTCTCAAGAGTCTTCTCCAACACCACAGTTCAAAAGCATCAATTCTTCGGCGCTCAGCCTTCTTCACAGTCCAACTCTCACATCCATACATGACCACAGGAAAAACCATAGCCTTGACTAGACGAACCTTTGTTGGCAAAGTAATGTCTCTGCTTTTGAATATGCTGTCTAGGTTGGACATAATGTTAGATCAATGTAATTTTAGATCACAGTGAGGTTGGATCGTGGCTGGAACACAGAGATAAGCCTGCGCCTCTTTGGGCTCTTCTGCATCGTCGAGGAACAGGCAGCAGACTCCGTCTCTTCCTTGTTGTCGTCCAGTCGCTCAGTCGTGTCTGACTCTTTGCGACCCCATGGACTGCAGCACGCCAGGCTTCCCTGTCCATCACCATCTCCCAGAGTTTGCTCAAACTCATGTCCAGCGAGTCGGTGATACCATCCAACCATCTCATCTTCTGTCGTCCTGTTCTCCTCCTGCTCTCAGTCTTTCCCGGCATCAGGGTCTTTTCCAAAGAGTCAGCTCTTTGCATCAGGTGGCCAAAGTATTGGAGCTTCAACTTTGGCGTCCGTCCCTCCAATGATTGTTCAGGGTTGATTTTCATTAGGATTGACTGGTTTGATCTCCTTGCAGTCCAAGGGACTCTCAAGAGTCCTCTCTCGTACTCTTTTCCTACAAATGTAAAATAGACAAGAAGATCCCAGTGCCAATCCGCGGTAAAATGAAACGTTTGACGTGCTGGGGGCCATGCCACCTGGGTCTGTCCTGGACCAGTCTTCTCGGAGACCTGCTGGAGGGAGCGAATCAGAAGTGGGGACGGCAGGATTCCACCCGGTGCTTGTGGCCTGAGAAGTGGGTCCCCTTGGCTGAAAGCTGTCCCAGAGCCACTGGGCCTTCACATCAGCTTGCCTCTGAAATTGTCGGTCATCTTTCTTGGAGAATGCATGGCGATTACAGCTGCTAGCAAAAATTTCTGGAACAGAATGGGCGTTTTGTCCCTGTTGTTGAGGTTCTGGAAACATTTGGAAGGAAACATCACTCCATACTTCTCCATCTGTTTATGCATTGTCAGTCCAAAGAAATGATGTTTTCGGTCCAATACCTCCTTGACCATTTCCTTGGGCTGTCTTGTTGATGGTGGGAGATATGGGGTAAGCGATTCTGCCTTCAGCCATATCATATTTGCATGGCTAAGTCCACATTATAATGTGGTTTCGCTTTTAATTGCTCAGGGTATAGAGAAAATCTGCTTCCACCTTGTGCCAACGTCTGTCTCTGCGTTGGCAAGAAAGGGAGCTTCAGCCAGTGGTCATCGGTGTTAGGTACCAGCCGCCTTGGTGCCTTTCTCTCTTCATCTGCAGCAGAGTTCCACCCAGTTCATCTTGTGTGTGCAGGCTGCCGAGAGCTGTTGACATGTCTTGAGTTGCAGGGGCTGGGGTCTGAGTGGGCATTTGCAGGGGGCTGGGGCCTGAGTGAGCACTTGCAGGGGGCTGGGGTCTGAGTGGCGCTTGCAGGGAGGGGCTGGGGTCTGAGTGGGCACTTGCAGGGAGGGGTTGGGGTCTGAGTGGGCACTTGCAGGGAGGGGCTGGGGTCTGAGTGGGCTTTTTCAGGGAGGGGTTGGGGTCTGAGTGGGCGCTTGCAGGGAGGGGTTGGGGTCTGAGTGGGTGCTTGCAGGAGCTGGGGTCTGAGTGGTGCTTTCAGGGAGGGGTTGGGGTCTGAGTGGGCGCTTGCAGGGAGGGGTTGGGGTCTGAGTGGGCACTTGCAGGGAGGGGTTGGGGTCTGAGTGGGTGCTTGCAGGAGCTGGGGTCTGAGTGGCGCTTGCAGGGAGGGGTTGGGGTCTGAGTGGGCGCTTGCAGGGAGGGGTTGGGGTCTGAGTGGGCACTTGCAGGGAGGGGCTGGGGTCTGAGTGGGCTTTTTCAGGGAGGGGTTGGGGTCTGAGTGGGCGCTTGCAGGGAGGGGTTGGGGTCTGAGTGGGTGCTTGCAGGAGCTGGGGTCTGAGTGGTGCTTTCAGGGAGGGGTTGGGGGTCTGAGTGGGTGCTTGCAGGGGCTGGGGAGGTGAGAACCCGGGAGCCGCAGGCGTGATGCTCACGCCCCACCCAGGCTGCTTTGAGCCACCACATGTGCGCGGCGTGTCCAGGGAACGCTCTGTAAGTGGAGGCGTTTCTTAGAAAGAAGTGTGTGATGAATTTGGAGAAAGTTTTGTTTCAAAAACCTCAAGTCCAAAATGTACTGTGAGAAGCCTTTTCCGAAACAGCAGTTGGCATTCCGTTCTCCTCCTGGGTCTGACTCAGGGCGTGTGTCCCAGGCTCTCCGTGCCCGGCTGTCCCAGCCCCGAGTCAGCCTGCCCCCTTAGAGTTCTGGCTCCTTTCTGTGAAGAGCGGTGTTTAGAAGCCAAGACGTGGAACTCAGTGTGCGCATTCCTACCGGGCTGTCATCGCTCCTGGACTTCGCAGCCGGGCCGTGACTCTTACAGAGACGGACATCTCAGCAGGGCTCAGGTCCTGCCAGGGTCACCTGCTGGGCGGTGTGTCTGGAGGTGTGGAAGTACCTCCTCGGGAGGCCGTGTGGGACTTTGGAGACAACTGAGTGAGGATGTTAGAGGAGTTGGGACTCGCTCCTCACCCATTGGGAGCCTCCGTCTCTTCCTGTAAGGTGGGGCCGCGCAGTGACCCTTCCGTGGTTGTAGTGGACGCTGGATGAGATAATACAGCTCTCTCATGCTCTTGCGTATTTGCATCATAGCCTAAGGGCATTTATGGCAAAGTTGATGCTTCTATTACACCATTGTCTTGCCAGTTTTGATATTCTTAATTATTCCATATTTTTTCATGTTGTTCTTTATAGTCTTAGTTGGAAATTTTGAGAGGAAAGTGGCATTGCTATTAACTAACAATGTCTTAAAGAAGACATCCTTACTGAGCCCTCAGTGAGCCGGGCGGGATGCTCACAAGCCTGTTTCTGGTGGATGAGTGTCTCTGTGGCTTCTTCATCTCCGCTCTCTCTGGAGACAAGAGGGACCCAGTTAGTTTCAGCTCCTGAACTGACTTCATCCACCTTCACAGCAGCTTCATAGTCTCTCCCACCGTCCAGGTGAACTGCAGCCACATCTGGCCTGTCCAGGTCTAATATTTTCAGCCCAAACCCACAAGCAGCTGTGGGACCCAGTGGGAAGAGGAACACTGTCGTCCTTCGGCAGGTCGGGTTTCGTTCTGGCATCTCCCAGAATTAGGTCACAGCTTTCTGGCTGTCGGAGCAGTTATGCATTTCTGGCTTCACAATGCCGGTTTCCCGCTGACATTTTAGGGATTTTACTATGTATATGAGATGGTGGGACCCTTCCACCCAGCCTAGGAATGCAAGGTGCTTCTCCTTTCTGTTTGTTTTGGGCTCTGAAATATGATCTTTATGCTGCAGTTAATTCAGAGACTCCCCTAAAGGCCCCTGGAGGTCGGTGTCCCATGGTAAGGCTGATGGGGACGCCCTGGGCTCACCCCGCAGGGCTTGGGGCTGCTGCTGGTCTGTACGTCCCCCGTCAGGCGTCATGACACAGTGCGTCTGCCTGGGAGTTGCGGCCGGTCCTTGTGAATCCAATTTGGATGGACACCACTGATGTCTAGCTGGCTCCAGAAGCCGCCTTTTCCTTCATGATTTCTGCACTGTTTCTGACACTGGTTGTCATAAATTCAATACAAAGTAAGGGAAACTAGCACCCTGTGTCCAGTCCAGGCTCTTAAGCCTGGGCCTTTAGGCTTCAGGGTCGTCACAGGCACTGATGGCCATGTGCTGTTCACCCGCGTGTCCTGTGCGGCCGTGGGGGTGAGGTCACCGTGCCTGGAACGAGGTCGCGGTCAGCACGGGCTCTCTGCCGTCCCACGCAGGTGTCCCTGCACGGCCACCTTGACCAGCCACTGTGCCTTACACAGTCGATATTTGGAAGCAGTCCTTTGAATTCTTCTCCTGGCATCAGATGCGTGCGCTTTATGACAGATGCTTTCCAGGGCAGTTAGTTGATTTGTTCTGTTCTGTTTGGGGCGTCTGTGTTCTAGGTTTCGAGCATGTGTCAAGTCTAACCCAGTGATAACAGATACTTTAAGTAGTTTAAGACCCCAACCTGATATGCATTGGCCTAGATGTTTTATAGGACGATTTGTGTTTTCATCAAGTGGCTATTATGTGTCTTATTTTGGCCCAGTTCCAGTGCTCTGACTTGGGGAACCACTGAAATCTGAGGATGTGAAATACTGCAGACTCTGTGATAATGTTTATCTACCCCTTGCTAATTGAGCTCCACGGCTTTCAATGCTTTCACTCCGGATCAGCTGTCTTTGTCTCAGTGCTGCTTAAACGTGTGTACTCTGAACCTGGAGAGCCAGGAGCGGCCTTCTTTGGCTGGTGCCCGGGAGAGAGCCTAGGGACTGATAAGGACCCCTCCAGAGAAAGCTGACTGTGCACGCAGTGATGCTCTGCAGAGATTCCTCAAGGCTTCTGTTCTCCTAACAGAAGGTGTACACGGAAGCACTCAGGTTACAGTCGCGTAATTCAGGAAGCACCGAAGGAAGGAAAAGCACACGCATCTTTATGCTGCAGGTGTTGCCAGATCTCGAAGCCAGGATGATCCTTTTAAGTTGGGAACCCCTAAGGTCCCATGCATGCTAAGTTGCTTCAGTCGTGTCCGACTTTGCGACCGCATGGACTGTACCCCACCAGGCTCCTCTGTCCATGGGATTCTCCAGGCAAGAATACTGGAGTGGGTTGCCATGCCCTCCTCCAGGGGATCTCCCCGACCCAGGGATCAAACTTGCATCTCTTAAGTCTCCTGCGTTAGTAGGCAGATTCTTTACCAGTAGCTCCATCTGGGAAGCCCTAAGGTCCTGAGCAACCATCTTTCCAGAGTCCTGCCTGTGTCCTCCTTTGAGGGGCTGAGGTGTCGTGGCTCCAGGCACACCATCTCTCTGCAGACCTGTGAGCTGGGAGATGAGTCGTCCTTTCTCCCACCCCCTCGGGCACGTCCCCCGCCCTGCCCGGAGGGCTCACTGGACATCAGAGAGGCCAGGTCTCTGGCATTGCAGCGGATGGCAGGGAAGCCTCCCGCCCGCCGGGGGACCGGAAATCCTTCTCCCGTGGGCGTATTGTGCCGTTTGTGCCTCCGTCAGCAGCCGCTGCCCTCGCTGCGGGTTTTTTTTGTGGCTAATCCTGAGCTGCTCACAACGGCGTGCTTCCCATTTGGTGCGCTCCTCCCCAGCGCGGTGCAGCCCTGCTCACCCCCTTTTCAAAACTTGGGTTTCATCTCTGATTTTCTAAGATTTCTTCCGGACTTCCCTGGTGGCTCAGCAGTAAAGAATCCGCCAGCCAATGCAGGAGATGCAGGTTCGATCCCCAGGTCGGGAAGATCCCCTGGAGAAGGAAATGGCAACCTGCCCCAGTGTTCTTGTCTAGAGAATCCCACGGGCAGAGGAGCCTGGTGGGCTACGGCCCAGGGGGTCACAAAGAGGAGGACATGACTTAGCACATACACACACCACTTAAGTTTAGTATGTTTATTAAATTCACGAAAGTTGAACACTGTCATTCTATAACCAATATCCTGTCCGTTTTCAGGCTTTGTCACTTAACCAGCACTGCCCTTTGTCGCCTGTTTCACATGGTCAGTGTCCCACCTACGGTGATGCGGGCAGTCAGTTCCGTTTCCTGTTTTCTGGTCCACAGCCCGCTCAGGGACCACCTTCTTCCCACCACCCCGGCTCCCAGGCTGGCGTGGGGCTGGTGTCCTGAGGTTGGCAACTTTGTCTTGCTTTGTCGCGCAGCGCGGTTCACGGTGACACGAACGGGCTGGGCTGGAAGCAAGCCGTGCTGTGTCCACCTGAAAGGCGGCCCCGCACCTCCCTCCCTGGGCTCCGCCTGGAGCTGGGTGCGGGGTGCAGGCTGCGGCTGGTTGGCCCAGCCCGGGCTCTGCTGCAAAAGAGCTGAAGCGGGCAATAGCTTTCAGCCCTTTATCCGGGTGGCGATCTTTTGCTGTGTAGGACGTCCCAGGCTGCTGGGCATGACTTCATCCTTTGCAGAGTGTATGGCTGTCCCCGCTCCACCTGCCGCTTGCTGCCAGCTCTGCCCGGGTGGTCCCCATCGCCTCCTGTCCCTCGGAAGCCTGCGCCCAGGGCTGCGTGGTGCCCAGGTCGGCGGGTGGGCACACACACTTCTCGCACTGCCCCGCCGTCCTGACCGGCGTGTTGGCTCAGGGATCTGCCAAGCCCCGTGTTCAGTCTCAGTCTCTGATGAAGAGTAGTTCTGGCTGAAATTGATGTAAAATGCCGGCTTCCTTAACAGATACACACTGGGATGTATAACGTGATCCACACAGACCCACCATCCAGCATGGGGAGCTCCCCCTCAGTGCTCTGCGCTAACCCACATGGGAGAGAATCAAGAATGGATACGTGTGTATGTATAACTGAGTCACTTTGCTGCATGTCCGAACCTAACACAGCATTGTAAATCAACCACACCCCAATAGAAATAAAAGTTAAATTTTAAAATAAGTGAAGAATACATGCATTTACAGAATGGCAGGTTCATTGTGCTGGCAGGATGAAGTGCTGCGGGAATGCACACAGGGGTTCAGAAACGAGCCCTCCGGTCCCTCTCAGCCCCCTGTCAGGACGGATGGGAGGCGGAGGCTCGCACAGCCTGTCCCTCTCCCGAGGGCGGCGTGGGGCGGCGTCGCCTCTGGCCTCTTTGTCGGGACCGTTGGCTGAGCCGCGCCCGTCACTGAGGTGGCCCTGCTGGTTCCCAGCGGTCCCCTCCCCTCACCTGAGCGTGAGCTGCTCACACTGGTCACCACGACCTTCCGTGAGAGTGTAGGTGTGCATGCGTCACCTGTGCACTGGAGTCTGAGTCCACTGCACGGACCCTGACTGCTCAGCTTTGCCGAAGAAGGTCACCGTCTCAGCATCTGCAGCGATCTGGCTTCTCAGACCTTCTGTTTGGAGCCGCGTTGACCTCTGAGCTGCTGAGGACTCACTCCAGGCCTTTTGTGAGTCTGCTCCTGGCCTCCAGTGGTGGGCGCAGGTGTGTGTGTGTGTGTGTGTGTGTTAGTCAGTCAGTTATGTCTGACTCTCTGTGACCCCAGGGACTGTAGCCCGTCAGGCTCCTCTGTCCTTGGGATTTCCCAGGCAAGATTACTGGAGTGGGTTGCCACTTCCTCCTCCAGGGGATCTTCCTGACCCAGGGATGGAACCCAGGTCTCCTGCACTGCGGGCAGATTCTGGCCCACTGCCCTGGTGGCGCAGTGGGCCAGAAGGATGAAATCCACCCTTGGAGAGTAAGCCAGGTTTGGTCACCGCCGGCTCTTCCCTCTTCTCTTCTGGGCTTTTCTACCTCCCTCCCTTTCATCTCCCTGAATGGAAATCAAGTCACGCTTCACTGGCTCTCAGGTGGCTTCAGGGTGAGCTTGAAGTGTTCTGAGAACAGGAAGGAGGCGCCAAGCTCCCTGAGCCCTCAAGGTCCACATCTCCTCACTTCTGGACGCACAAGCTGTGCTTGGGGGGCCGGCGTCCTGCGCACGCTGGGTGTTCAGCCTCTGACCCAAAGGGGAAGGACGGAGAGCCCACGGAAGTGGAGCAGTGACCGCCGGCCACATGTGGAGGGGCTGTCCCGGGCTCAGGAGGCCTCGCCCCCAGCTCGTCTGGTCCAGAGTCCAGCATCCCGTCAGCTAAGGGCTCTAGAAGACCTTGGCCCCTGTCAGTGCCTGACCGATGGGTGGGGGGAGGGAGTGGGGGGTGGGGGACGGAAGCCAGGGGTCGGGGTGGTGGGGATGGGGGAGGAGAGAGACAGGCTCAGGGAGAGGGAGGGGAACGCACTAATATATTCGAGTCCATGGACAGAGGTAGCATGTAGAAACAGTTTCTTTTATAAAAAAGGAATACTTTGGGGTTGAAAGGATTAATTCCTGGGAGTAGAGGAGCCGCTCCTCCGGCGGGAGTGGCCATGCGCCCCCAGACGCTCTCACCTCTCACCCTTCCCGCCCTCTCAGGGAATCTGGTGCTTGGACATGGAGGTGGGCTGCCGTGTGGTGGGGGTCAACCGCGGTGTCTGCAGCTCCAGGCAGATGCCAGGCAGCCCGGGCCTTTGATTCAGCTTCCCCAGAGGGTGGAAGGAGTGATCCCACGCCTCCGGGAGCCACAGGCATGTTCTGGAGCCCTGAGAACTCCCGCCTGTGGTTTGCGGCTCTTTCAGAGTCTAAGAAGGACCAGAGTCTGGGGGCCCGCGACCTCAGATCCCTGAGAAGTGTGGCTTGAGTGCCAGCTCCAGGATTCCTGCTGGGGGAGAGGGCGGGGCCCCCTCATGAGGAAAGTCCTCCGTGTGGCAGCGCAGGGGCTGAGGGCATTCTGAACTTCGTCTCTGCTGCGGTGTCTGCAGGTGTGCTGGCCCTGGAAACTCTGCAGCTCTCTGCCCTGCTCTTTTTTTAAAGAATAGTAAACACTGAACTTGGACTGCAAGGAGATCCAACCAGGCCATTCTAAAGGATATCAGTCCTGGGTGTTCTTTGGAAGGACTGATGCTAAAGCTGAGACTCCAATACTTTGGCCACCTCATGCGAAGAGTTGACTCATTGGAAAAGACTCTGATGCTGGGAGGGATTGGGGGCAGGAGGAGAAGGGGACGACAGAGGATGAGATGGCTGGATGGCATCACTGACTCGATGGACGTGAGTTTGGGTGAACTCCAAGAGTTGGTGATGGACAGGGAGGCCTGGCGTGCTGCCATTCAAGGGGTCACAAAGAGTCGGACACAACTGAGCGACTAAACTGAACTGAAACACTTAACTGCTTGATTTTGGATTTTGCTGGATCCATTGTTAGGAATGTATTTTTAGTTGGTCATGACACAGAGAGCCCAGGTTATATTTCTTCACAGTTTATAAAATAACCTACTAAGTATCTATAAGGAGTGATCTGCAAATACTTAATTTCAACTATCAACTTCACATTTTCACAAAGTACACCATGGGGTAAAACCTTTATTATCCCGCACAAGAGGCAAAATGTAGGTTTTCATTCATTCCATTCAAGAGGTAACGTTGGTTCCATTCTGATGACAAAAGACTGCAAAGCTGCTCATTTTACTGGAGGTTTCGGAGTGGGTTGCAGTGGCGAGCTGGTCCAGCCTCTCTTGATGATGTGTTTTGCCCTCGACAAGAAGATGCTCAGGTGGTTTTCCCAGCACTTAACTCATCACACAGAGCTCACCCTTCTCCCATCTGAACTTCAGGTCCAGACCTTGAAGTGCCAAGTCACGTGTGACAGCATCCCGGGAGCTCAGGGGTCGTCCGGAGACCCTCTGCTTTCGTAGCCCAGCTGGCCTGCTCTGTGGCTTGGAGCAGAGAAGGAGACACGGACGGCTCTCTGGTGGCAAGGCATCCACTGCTTTTCTCAGTATGAATGCTTTCCGTACAGGTTTGAAGAGCACACAGGGTTCATCCAGAGAAATCTGCTTGCTGGGGAGCTGAGTCATTGGTTCAAGTTCAGATTTCCAGTTTTGAGTGTAAACCTCTGGCCCACTCACCACGGTGGGAGCTACCTTATGCTCGTGGGATCTGAGGGGTCTGGGACTGGGGGGTCTTTGGGGTCTGCACCAGGAGTGGGCAGGACTGTTGTGGACTCTTGGCCACACTTGAAGTGAAACATTGATTTTAGAAGGGGGCTTCCCTGGAGGCTCACTCAGGCGGTAAAGAATCTGCCTGCAATATGAGAGACTTGGGTTTGATCCCGGGGTCGGGAAGATCCCCTGGAAAGGGAAATGGCAACCCACTCCATTATTCTTGCCTGGGAAATCCCATGGACAGAGAAGCCTGGAGGGCTAAAGTCCATGAGGTCACAAAGAATCAGACAGGACTGAGCGGCTAACACACGCACGCTGATTTTAGAACCCAGTCCTTGACCAGAAGGGTCTCCTGCAGAAGACAGACTGGTGGGGAGGTCCCTGAGACTGGTGGGACGTTTGGAAGGACAGCTGGCAATAGAGACCCTTCACCTGGAAATTCCAGGCAGGTGGTGTTAATTAGAGCAGCTGAATCAGGAGACATGTGTTTCCCCTGAAAATGCATTGTTTATGCTTTCCTCCCCATTGTGTAAACTCAGACCCTCGGGTCAAGTGTGCGGAATTTCCTCTTCTTTGTACAGTAGCCTGGCTATGGGCTGGAAAAGATCTCAGGAGTTGTTGATCTCTGTGTAATTTTGTCCAAATAAAGACTAGAATTCAGATTGAGGAGCAGAGGTGACTTAGATCCCGGAACCCTGTGCTTGAGTCCTGCACACACAGGGGGCTTGTGAAAACGACTTTTGTATTCTGTGAAAATGTGAAAACGACTTCTGTATTCTGTGAAAATGTGAAAATGGCTTTTGTATTCTGATTCACTGCAGATGCATCAGGGCTCCCCAGGTGGTGCCAGTGG
This sequence comes from Bos grunniens, assembly GCF_055505025.1. NCBI lineage: Eukaryota > Metazoa > Chordata > Mammalia > Artiodactyla > Bovidae > Bos > Bos grunniens. The sequence continues at coordinate 91,318,569 of NC_141176.1, read as the reverse complement.
TGAAGAACCTGCCCGCCAAGGCAGGTAGCTTACGAGATAGCGGATTCGCTCCCTGGGCCGAGAAGGTGCCCTGGAGGAGAGGGCCCGGCAACCCACTCCAGTATTCTTGCCTGGAGAATCCCCATGGACAGAGGAGCCTGGAGGGCTACGGTCCATGGGGTCACAAAGAGCCGGGCCATGACCGAAGGGGCTTAGCACGCAGAAATGCTCCCACTTGGCTGTGTGGTAGCCTGGTTACCTGGGAATCGGGCCTGGTTTCAAGTCCATGTTCTTGGTGTCGCCAGAGCTGCAGGAAGAGCGGGGGCCCTGGGTTCGGGCCCTGGGTCTCGGGCCCCCTCCCCGGCTCTGTGATGCTGGGCCCCAGAGAACAGCGGGGCACCGGTGCCTTTGTGGGAGAGATCTTGGCCATCTACCCACATCTTGCGTCTTCCGTCTTGGCTTAGGAGAGTTGAGGCTTCGGTAAACTTCGAGGGATTGTAGGAGACACTTGATTCCAAGGCTGGGGAAATCCTGGGCTTCAGGACAAAGAAGTCCTAGGGCTTTCCCTGGGTATAAGAAAGGGTGGCGCTTCAGAAGAACATAACCAAAAAGAAGGAAGCAAGCAGGTCTCCAGATCTAGTAGGTGGAAAGAGAGCGAACATGAGAATTGTTTTCAGAGAATCTGGTGGCAGAGCCTGAGAGTGAGAACTGGGCTGTCAGTTTCTCGCCGGGGCCGCCGTGCTTCCTGGGCGGACGCGAAGGGGGCTTGGTGAGCCAGGGAGGTTTGTGGTGGGCACTTTATCTCCTGCGGTGGGCCCAGTTCTCAGCAGGGAGTGTTACTGGGAGAACACTGAGGTTATGAGGAGAGAGCGGAATTTGTGGAAAAACGTCCCCCCACCCACAGATTTTCTCATTGTGGTAAATGAGCCCTGCCGTACGGTTTACCACGCTGACCACCCCAGGCGTCCAGTCCGTGCCTTTGCGTCCCTTGGCCTAGCTCTGTAAGCGGCTTCATCATTTCAGACTGGAACTCTGAACACGTCGACAGGAGGAGCGCGATCCTCTGCGTCAGGTGAGACGCGCAGTCTGCGCTCACCTGGGGCCGCCTTGTATCCCCCGTGACCTTGGTTTGTGTTAAACATGAATACTGAGGATGTAGGGTTTGGTGAACTATGGCCCATCCTGTGGGCTGCAGGCCTGGAGGAGGGGGAGGCTCCTGGTTTCAGGGTTCAGGACAGGGACTTGAGATTGGGTGGCCCGGTGACCCAGTGCCAGGGACAGCGGCGTTCAGAGCGACTGGACACAGCTGCTCGTCTCACGCACGGAGAAGACGGAGCCACTGGGAACCTGACGCCTGGGTCTCTGGTCCTCGCCGGGCGGGGCTTGTCCATCGACAGTAGTTGGCCTCTGGTTTCCGTGGCCATTAAGTTAGCAGAACTGCATTAGAATGGCTGCTTTCTTTTGATTTAAAATTATATCATTTCTCACGTTCCGAGCACATTCTTTGGGGTCTCTTTTGCTTTTACCTTTTCTTTAATGAACCCCAAATGTGAAAGCGGTTCACAGGCGACTGGGCCTGAGGTTTCCTCTGCTTGGCCGCGCAGTGATCTGTCCCAGTGAAGACGGGGTCTCATTTTCAAAGGGGAGGTTTGTGCAGTGCCGGCTTCCTGTCTAGACCGTGGAGTCAAACCCAAGAGGAAAGATGGCCCATTTTGATCCTTTGACTCCTTAGGCTAAAATGAGATTTCCCATCACATGCTGTGCTCCACCTAGGTTTTGTAGACAAGCCTTTTTTTTTTTTTTAAAGCAGTATTGTTGGTGAAATGCTTTCAAGCAGCTTGTTTATCTTTGAACGAAGCTTAGTGTAAACATGTCGTGTCAGACGGGAGCGTGGCTTGTCCCGTCAGTGATGGAGCCTCGTAATTAGGGTCCTAGCTGAAAACAATGTGCAATGATGAAGGCCGAGCAGAGGGCGGAGGAGAAGGGGGAGATGATGGTTTGTCCAGAGGAAAACGAGATCTGGAGAGGATGCTCTGGGAAGGTCTGGGAAAATGCACAAAGTAACAGGGTGGGAAAAGCCCAGCTGTGTGTGGTTCTGAAAGTGGGGTGGAGGCTGCACTTCTCAGAGCAGACTCCGGGGGCCACGATGGCTCACTCAGGGGCCCAGGGAGCCCCCAGAGCCTGGTGGAGGCTGGAGGATTTCAACGTGTGGTCCTGCCAGGCTCGGTGCTCAGGGCTGCTGGTGACTGTGAGCCGGTATCTTGGTTGATAGATCAAGGCTGCAAAATCCGATGTGCATTTTCCATTTTTAATGCTATGAGATGCAATTAAATGCACCTACCACTCAAACCATACTGAGCATAATATAATCTTACTTTTTCCAAGATATTTAATGATTTAAGGATTTAAAAAATACGTATCTTGGTACCCACACTGTATTAGTTTTCTCTGTATGGTGAGATAACTGAAAGCTTTAGTTGATCTAAAATTGAAATCTGTGGCTGGTAAACTAGTATTATTTATTAACTTATTTATCACTCACATCAGCTGGTAATTCCAGACTGTATTTTTACTAGAGAGAAGGTAGATGGCTGGAATGAACAAACTGAGGTGTAAAGACTCAAAGTATATGTCACTGTTTAAATTAATTTGTGGAGCTTGGGTATTGTGGGTACTAGTGAACACGTGGTGAACTTGTTTTAAGGTGTGTGATGCAAGGTGGCGAAAGGAGTTTTCAAGTTGTAGCCCTCTCTCCAAACGCCTCTCCACACCTGCATCCTATCCCGGTGTTCACGGATTGAATGTTGTAATTTCAAAATGCGTCTAGCGCCTTGCAGTCACACACCCTGGCTCACGTTCCAGTCGATGGCAGGGATGCGCCTCTTACTTTTCTGTGAGCTGTGACCTTGTGCATCCTTCAGTTGCTATGTCATAGGGCCAACACGTCATGGGGAGCATCAATCAGCCCTCACTGAGTGCGTGAAAAACATCACGTTTGTTCTCTCTGACTAGCCGAATCCAGAATATAACTCAGTTCTTTTAATGGTCAAAACAACTGGATTTGCCCGATTTCAGAAGACGTGTATTTCCAAGTTAAGGGTTCCGGAGAAGTACATTGTAAGTTGATTTTTTTAAAAGTGAATGAAGGCTTAAGTAATTTAATCATCATAAAGGGATATTTCGTGTGCATGCACAGAGCCACACACACAGATCATGCCTGTATGTGTGTGTGTGTGAGAGTAAGATCAGTGGCAACAGCAAACTTTATGTTAGAAACAGCACCCTGAAAACTGTATGGTTAGTTGGTGATTCGTGTCTTAATTGGGATGTTATTGACTCAATATGAGATTAATTTGAAACTCAAAGTCCCTTTGATAATTCAAGAGATCAGTGACTGGACACACACACGGGATTCGTGTTGGAATCTGGCAACAAGAAATAAGTAAAGAATTGAGTCACCACCTGGCATTGTATCGGCAAGTCAAAGTCAACTGGAAGTGGAGGTCGCTTTGCTTCCCTGTCCAGTCGTATAACTTAACACAGTAAGACACGTCTTGATGTCCAAGACGGTCACCACCTCTACTGTGTACGGGGAAAAATGACCCAAGTGCCAGTGGTGAATTTTGCTAACATTAATCCCTTAAGAATTCCATGCTTTATGTATCGTTTGGCCAGATTCTCCTCTTCAATAGTCTTATTGGCTTTTGGCTCTTTCATATTTAATTTCTTTCCAGAGCCAGCCCAGCTCATTGCATTCAGGACGCCTTCCCCAAATTCTGTGTGAGTTATCCCCCTTTTTTATTCTCCTTAGTTTTCCCCTTTGAATAATGCCCAGTTTCCTCAAATGAGAAATAATAATAGGCTGTTTTAAACATGAGCTTTCACTTAGAAATTAACATAGAAATTTGAACTCAAGAATTGGCAGTTTATATAGCAAAGACCCTAAAGTTTTTCAAAGAAGGAGACTTAGCTTGCTTTCAGCACATAAAGACTTTCATCAAAATGTGAAAATATAGTTATTAAAAGCCCAGGTGTGGTTTTGGTTTCCGATGGGATAAACCTCACCAGGAAATATTTGTTTTGAGCCGTGTTCACTGTCTAGTTCTTCTTGTTTAATTTTAACTTCACTGTTGTTCACTTGCCAAGTCGTGTCTGATTCTTTGTGACTACATGACTGCAGCACGCCAGGCTTCCCCGTCCCTCACCATCTCCTGGCATTTGCCCAAGTTCATGCCCATTGGACCAGTCATGTCATCCAACCGTCTCATCCTCTGTCGCCCTCTTCCCCTTCTGCCTTCAATCTCCCGCAACGTCAAACTTCACTGTAACTGGTAGCAAAAGATTTCCCAGATATTCCTAGATATTAACACACTTATACAAGTTCTTTGCTGTCAGAAACCACATTTAAATGCTCACAAATCTCCTAAAACTCTCCATGGTAGATAATGGGGCAGTAAATTATTATTGAATACGAGTGAAAAGAATTAAGGCCTTAGGACTTCTTGTGTGCCACTCGAATTGAATGGGCAAGGCTATGGGGTGAGTGACTCATATTTTGTTTATTTCATATTTATATTCATATTAAAGTGTGCACGGCTTAAGTCTTCTAAATGTTTTTCTTAAATTCTCTTGGAAGACATGAGGTTTTCTGGAGTCTAATACAGTTTGATAGTCACTGGTCAGTGGGTTGACATTTGGTTTCAACAGGAGCTGATAAAGGTAAGGATTGGTTCCTCGAGTGTTAGGAGTAGGACTCTGCTCAGGGGCGGCGTGGGGTGTGTGGTTTGGGAATGACATCTCTGCAGGCACAAACCGCGGGCGGCTGACCCTGGAACCTCAAGGCAACCTTAGAGGTGTCTCTTGGCGTCTCTCTCGGCCTCAGTGTAAACACCAGACTGTTGCTGAGAAAACCACCGCTTCCTTCTGTGGTTCCCCCATTTTCCTTCCTAAACCGTAAGTGTTGGCTTGTGTTTTTGGGTCGGTCCTTTGAAAATGCGCTTGCAAAGCAGCGTTTTTCGTCCACCATCCATCATCTTCCAGAAAAGCCCAAGGAGCTGAGGCTGTGCTCGAGCCCTGGTCCGACATCCGCGTGACCTGGGCGTCTGTCTGAGAGTCTTCACGAGGGCCTCTCTCTCATCTTCGGTCAGAGGAGAAGGCTCGCGCCACTGTTAGTGTTCGCTGTTCCACAGGGTTAATTCTGTGGCATTTCTGTTCACATTTTGAGCTTTCAGACCTGGTTTTAAAGCTACACCCTGTTCTCCTTTGGGGCGCTGTTTCCAGCAGCGAGTCCTCTGGGCTTGCAGACCTGCACTGCAGCGGTTTCGAATCTGTCATTTATAAGGAATCCAAAACCTCACATGTATTTCTGAAAAGTGGCTTCAGGATGAGTCTGGTATTCGAGGCTGAGCGCAGCTATGAAAATTACATTTTGGCTTCATCCTGGCTGCTGGGCTCAGTCTAAACACGCACACTTTTTCTCAGACATGTCCTGTATCTGACCGGCTAGGGGAACAGCTGAGATGACTGTCCTAACAAGGTGTTTTATAGCCTCTGTGAAATGCAAGGAGTGTGAATGAAGTGATATCATATACACTCATTTAATGCACTATGTGGTTGGCCTCTTTCTTACCAGAAGGAATATCTGTTTTCTAGCCTCATTCCTGGAAATACTGTATGCCTTCCCCATCTGCAGAGAAACCAGCGATCATGTATAATATTTACTTGTTCCAGGGAAAAAAGTTGGTAATCCTGTTGCCCTTGTTTTAAGGGAACTGGTTTTGAGTTGCATGTCAGTCACATTCATCTTTCCCAGGTCGGTTAGGCCTTTCATGTTGCCATTTTAAGTGTGTTACAGACGGTCGGGTCCTGAAAGGATCGGGAGGTGGGACCAGTGGGATCAACAGGAAATTGACCGCACTTTTTCCTCCCCAGCGGAAAGCCGTCTTCGTGGCTTAGTGCTAGTTACCTGGGGCTTTCCCAGCGCGAGCAGGGCCTTCAAGGCGTCTTGTTAAAGACGCTCTAACGAGGCAGGGAAGGCCACTCCGCGTGGCTCCGGGATGGCTGTCAGTGAACGGACCGGGCGCCCTTGGACCCGGCTGTTAGGTTTCTCACTTACTGTCCTGTGTGCGGTAAAGCTGAGCACGTTTCCCGGGTCCCAGAAGGACGGGCCTCAGAAGCGCCCTAAGCATTCTTTCGATGCGCATTTTCGCCCCATGAGGGATTTTTCTGAAGCTACAATGCAGGAAAGGTCCTGGAGCCGTTCTCCGAGGCCGCGGGAGGGGGGCGCGTCTGTCCTTTGCTCCAAGACTCCTGCAGACTCGTGGCATCTCGGCGTCACTGTTTGTGAGAGACTGTGTTGACACGGTGTTGCTAAGACAGAGACAGGATGTTAAAAGCAACTGTGAGTGTGGGATTCACAGGCCTGCCGAGAGCGAGACTCCAGGGAGAGTGGGCCAACGGCAACTGTAAGTCCCCCCCACCTCCCCCCCGCCGCCCCCGCAACCAAGCGCCGGACCTCAGGCGCCTGGGGGCTGCGGCGCCCGCCTCCTCTTCCTCACCCGCCTGCCTCCCTGCCTCTCTCCTCCCTTCCAGCCCCGTCCTCTCCTTCCTCCTCTCCTTCCTTCTCCAGCCCTTGGAAACCCTGCCGGCCTAGCACTGCGCTGCATGTTTCCCACTCCCAGTGCATTTCGGGCTGCCGATGGGCTGGCAGAAAGCGCGCAGCACTTCTGCCTAAACAGGTGCTTTTACACTGAGTGTTAAACTTGGAGATGGCACACTTTTTACCCTAAGCCTCAGAACTGGAGTGCCCAGGACCTGGTGTCTTACTCTGTCTCCTCGCCTCACACCAGGGCTGCTCCCCACAGGTCGCCAGCCCCCCGCCTTCCCAGGGGGACACAGCGCCCCGGCCGCTTCCCTTCTCGGGTGCCCACCGGCCTGCCCCTCCCCTCGGTGCCCCGACCCCGGTGCCCCGTGCCCTCCTGCTGGGCCGACCCCCTTTGCCTCTTTCTGGGCAGCAAGGCCCCCTCCCCACGTGTCCGCCTCCCCTGGCCAGGCCTCCCTCCGCCTCCCTCCCTCCTGCTCTGGGGTCCCCGCGTCCCTGGACCGGCCTTGGGGACCCTCCCTGTGTGTCTGCGAGTCTCTGCTCTGTCTCTTGAGGGGCCTCAGATGCAGTTTCTCACTTTGGCCTCCCGCTCGCTGAGATACTCAACTCAGCCTTGTCAGCGTCGCGGGCCGCAGGGCCACCCGCCCTGCCCCAGGCGTGCAGTGCAGCGGAAGCCTCCTGGCAGGTCCGATCAGAGGGGGCACCGGGCGGCTCAGATGTGGTGTGGACGCGCGAAGGCCACTCCCCAACCCCCACCCAGTCCCCCAGCCCCGCTGGGGACAGACCTAGAGCAGAAACAAGTGACTGAGGGGCTGAAGTCAGAGAGCCAGAGTGGGTGGGGCGGGAGGAAAGGTGGCCCACGGGGCGGCAGGACGGTGCAGGAGGTGGGGGCGCGCTGCTCCTTGCAGGCCGCAGGGGGCGGTCTGTGGCTCTCACGGGAGCGTCGTGGACACGGTGGCCAGGGACTCGGGCGGGAAGGACAGTGCGGGGGCCATGGTCATTCCGGGTGGGGGGGCAGTTCAGTTCAGTTCAGTCTCTCAGTCATGTCTCTTTGCGACCCCATGGACCGCAGCACACCAGGCCCCCCTGTCTATCACCAACTCCCGGAGTCCACCCAAACCCATGTCCATTGAGTTGGTGATGCCATCCAACCATCTCATCCTCTGTCATCTCCTTCTCCTCCTGCCTTCAATCTTTCCTAGCATCAGGATCTTTTCCAATGAGTCAGTTCTTCGCATCAGGTGGCCAAAGTATTGGAGTTTCAGCTTCAGCATCAGTCCTTCCAGTGAATAACCAGGACTGATCTCCTCTAGGATGGACTGCGTGGATCTCCTTGGGTGGTGGGACAGGCAGGTGAGAAAGGTGTCCGGCTACCTGGGGAGAGTCGCTGAGACTCAGAAGCCTCCTAACGGGAGGTCCCTTCAGAAGGTGGGGATGTCCTCTCCGGACCCTTGCTCATTCCGGACAGTCAGTGATTCTGGGAGAACATTCTGGCCAAGGACTCCTCGGCTTTGTCCTTCAGGCCAGTGAGTCAGCAAGCACCAGGGGCTCCACCTCCACCCCCAGTTCCCATCTCCAGGCGGCCTTTCCACCCACGGGTCCCAGCGGACACGCTCGTGGTCATCTGAGCCGCGGTCACGGGGCACCTAGTCATCATCCCGTCTGTGCGTGGGGCCCCCCAGCGACCTCTGGGAGACATGTGGGGTTGCCCCGACACCCTCGGTTCACCCCCCTCCCTGGGCGAGGACGTGGGAGGAGGAGACGAGGGGACGAGGGGAAAGGGGATGAGGGGAAGGGAAGATGAGTCAACCCACGTGGTCCAACGAGGGAAACAGGAGAGCCAGCCTGCCGTCTCATGACGGAGGTCGGAGCCAAGCACACACCCGAGGGTGCTCGTGAAGCTTGCGGGGAGCCCCCCTGCCCCCCAAGACTGTGCAGCTTGGTTCTTAGCCTGACTGCGAGAGATGTCGCGGATCACAGTTCAGTTTGTTCCTCAGATGTTTCATGCTCATTTTTTTTTTTTGCCAAGAACACATCAACACTTGGAGTTGTTTTCCCATTCAAGCAGAAGTGTTTTGTGAGTCTCAAAGTAGTGGGGATGTTCTGTTTCCATGTTTTCCATGATTAGAACAGAAATGTTATTTTACTGAGCTAAATTCTTTTCAGAAATGTTATTTTACTGAGCTAAATTCTTTTCTGTTGTATTAATGAGGAAAAGTTATTTTCACATCTTTGGAATCACATTTATCTTACATTTATCAAATAAAACGCTGAGGATAGAATCACCGTAGAGCAAATGCAGATGAAGGCGCGTGGGCTGTGGGCTCCTTGGACATCCGTCACCCTTCTGTCCACAGTTCCCAGCGTACTTCTGCAGATTCAAAAATGCTGTGCAAAGGTAGACGTTTAAAATTGTTACTGTGCTTCGGCGTTTGGCCTAGAGTTTGCATTCTGTCTTGTTTTTAGATTGCCTTGTTTTCATAAATGACTTTTTTGGTTGGAAAATTTAGAGAACACTACATAATAGTAGCTTCAATAATGGGGTTTCCTTGTCTTTTACTTTGGTGGAATTCCTTCACACCTGTTAATATTTTATTTGTTTTTTTTTAATGTTTATTATATGTAATTTTGCACCATAGGATTTGGTTCTTTTTTAATTGGCGTGGAGTGGGTTTTGTTCGTTTCAGGAGTACAGCGCAGTGAGTCAGTTCTGCGTATGTCCACTCTGAAGACTTTTCCCATGGAGGCCACTGCAGAGTACCGAGCGGCCTGCCCTGTGGTTCCTCCCGGTTATGCTGTCACGAATTCTTAAATCCTATGCACGCATTTTGGGGGGCGGGGTGGGTTTCATTGAAGAAGCGTGTGAATTTGCAAAGGCCTAGCTCAGTGACTCTTAGGGTCCTTGGTCAGAAACCAGGTCGAGCCAGGACGTTTCCAGAAGCCCCTTGAGTCCCCTTCTCGTTGCCTGTAGCCCCAAGGATGAGCACCCCGCAACTTCGCTTGTTCAGGTTTGAACTTTATTTCATCAGAGTCTCTCGGCTGGTTTTGTTTGTTGTTTGTTTGTTCCTGGCTCCCAGTTGCTCGGTAATGAGTCTTCGAGACCCATCCGCGTCATAGCCCCCCAACCTCAGTGGGTGAGGATTTCATCCCATGGATCCAGACCACCATGTTTTATTCTGCTGTTTCCAGTTCTCCCTACTGTGTAGAGTGTTGCAGTGACCATTCTTGAGCATGCCTTCAAGGAAGACTTTATTAAAGCACAGCAAAGTGCAGACGCTGGAAGTTCGCGGCTCACTGAAGTTTTCCACGTGCACTGCTCCCCCTGGTCGAGCAGAGAATGTCCCAGCACCCGGGGACCTCTCTGCAGCCCCCGAGCCAGCAGGCTCCTGACTTTCGCGGTCGATGGCATCACTTGTTCTAGATCTTAAAGCCGGAGGTCATACAGTGTCTGCGCTCCTACTGAAGTTCTGTTTTTAAATCATGGCTTAAAAACCATTCTGTTGAGGAATGGTTGATTTACAGTGCTGTGTTAATTTCTGCTACATAGCAAAGTGATTCAACCATACATCTATCTGTCTGCCTATATATACACACGTGTTCTTTTTCATATTCTTTTCCATTATAGGTACTTAAGATTTTGAATATAGTTCCCTGTGCTACACAGAAGGACTTCATTGTTTATCCATTCTGTGTGTAATAGTTTGCATTTGCTAACCCAAACTCCTAGTCCATCCCTCCCCTCCTGTTGGAGAAGTTTCAAGATGCTTTTTCAGGGCACTCCTGTCTGGGCTGGGGGTCCGTGGAGGCATTGACAGCCATTTTGCAGAACCCCTTGGCAGTACACAGACACTTAAAACAAGAATTGCCAGAAATAGCATACTCTAGTTAAAATTACAAACAGGGTGCGAGCTAGGACATACACATGAAAATCTCTCATATATACTCTCTGTTTCTTTATGATGTTTTAGTTTCCAAAAAGAGTGAGCTCATGGCGCTTTGAGGGGAGGGTGTTATATTTTATCTGCCGTACTAACATTTTGGGGCTAATGAAACAGTTAAAAATAATATAATTGAAAAGGTTGAACTTCAGTGGCATGTGGTAAGGGCAAATGCTGGGAAATAGTCTCAGTAATGATAAAGTATGATGCGGCTGTTGATGACATCTGCCCACATACGTGTGGGGCAGGTGCCAGGAGTGAAATCTGGGGACAAGTGCACGTGTGATGCTCAGCTCCAGTTGTTGTTCAGTCACTAAGTCATGTCTGACTCCGCAGCCCCATGGACTGCAGCACGCCAGGCTTCCTTGTCCATCACCAGCTTCTGGAGCTTGCTCAAACTTATGTCCATCGGGTCGGTGATGCCATCCAGCTATCTCATCCTCTGTCGTCCCCTTCTCCTCCTGCCCTCAATCTTTCCCAGCATCAGGGTCTTTCCTAATGAGTCAGCTTTTCGCATCAGGTGGCCCAAGCATGGGGGCTTGGGCTTCAGCGTCAGCCCTTCCGATGAATGTTTAGGACTGATTTCCCTTAGGATGGACTGGTTTGACCTTGCTGTCCTAGGGCCGCCACCTAATCGTGTTGCAGAAGGGTTGTTCTGCTGGACAGCTCCCCCTGGAGGCGGGGTCTGGAAGCTCTACTTTTGATCTGTACCTGCTTTTCAGTTTCTGCCCTGGTGGCCCTGAAGTACATTCCTCTGTCTCTACGTGCTTCTTTAGTGGAGTAGATGATTATGCACGAGATTCTCCAAAGGAGGGCTACCACCAGGAAGAAGACGGGGCTCGTCCCATCACCACAAAACTATTCTGACATTTTGCACAGCGCAGAGAATGTGAAAAGGAATTTGAAAGATAAGCTGTTTAGACTTGGCCGAGGTCCACTTGTCCCTATTTGGCGGGATGCGAAACCCATAAAAATGGTTACAGTGGGGTTGGCACAGGGCGGTCTCCACGAGAAGCAGAGAGAGAGCCACAGAAAGGCGAGGATTTCACTCTGTTAACTCGTCTCAGACATGCTTCCCTGTGGAATACGTGTCACAGTTAACAAATCACCTTGATGGGGCATTCTCTGTTTTTCTCCCCCATGCAGACACGCATACACACACACACACGCATATACATACACACACACACACACACACACACGCGCACACACACACACACACACGCACAGTAGTGTAGCAGCTGGCTTCCTTGCTTAGGTAAAAGGTCTCTCTAAATGGAACTAGCAAGCCTCCCCCTTCCTGTATGCCCACCTAGAACTCTCTGTGATGTTGAGAAGTGCTTTCGGTCGGCCTGCAGGCTAGAGAAAGAGCGGAAATTGAGTTTATTTTGAATGAAAGTCTCTGACCCCAGTCACCCGTCTTCCTTCTCTGGCGCGCAGACTGTGTCGTAAATCTTTGGGAATTTTTAGAACTTAGCATACTTTATAGCATTAATTCTGATAGTTTGACTTTCTGGGAACTCTTAATTGGGGCATGAAAGAAAATGTACATTCCATTCACTGTTCTGTCCTCTCGTGAAGAGTGTAGAGAGACTCGTCCAGAATATAAAAGTGCTCCGCTGACGCCGTTCCTTTCGCATCCCTTCACAGTTGTGTTACCTGTGACGTTTAAGCTCGATCCCTTCCGTCGATGGTGTGCGTGTCCGACGGACTTCATCGAGAGCTGGTGTAGCCTTTTCTTCTTTTTCAGATCATGTTAATTCAGGTCGGCTTCCACTTGGAGGGAATTTGTTACGCTCTTGTGGTGAACTGCTGGCTGTCGAGGTTGGCTTGGTTTCTGAGTTTTTCTACAGGCTTAGGGGTACAAATGGTGGTTCTTTTGCGCCTGAGGACTTTGTCGGCTTCTCTTACCCTCACGTAGTCTGAGTGACCCGTGTGGCTGTGGGCCACGGATGAGCTCCTTCTAAGGGCTGGGCAGAAAGCTCGTTTGGGTTTTCCCGTGCCATCTTTTTGGCCAACCCAGTAAGACATGGACCAGGACCCGCAGCGCTGCGACCTTTGAGATCTTCAGCCACGTCCCCCGTTTCCAGGGGCAGACGGTCTTCCTGACCAGCCTGGTCAGCCGGGCCTGTAGGTTCAGCGTGTGTCTCCCCGGGGAGAAGGCATGGGCCTCCTCGGGGGACTCGGGGCTGGTTTACTTGACCTCGCACCCCGGGGAGGGGCCAGGCAAGAGGGATGGGTGGGAATGCGTCACAGAGTACAAGTTCTTCCTGTTCCAGAAGCCGAAACACATGGGCAGGGAGCTAGCTGCTCGGACCTCAGGAAGAATGAGCAGGCCTTGTCCACCCCCTCAGATGTGCAGCCAAGGGAGCTGCTGGAGCCGGCGGGGGGTGGAGGGGTGGGGGGGACGGGGTATGGCTGCCGGAGCCAGTGGGGCCGCCTCGTCTCTTGGTTCTGTGGAGAGGTCCAGATGCGGAATGTGATTCCCCAGGAAGTCCTGAAGCTTGTGGCATGGGCTTCACATGTCAGGTCCCCAGTGAAATCGTGACTCTGAGTAACTCATGCCATTTTCTCGTTCGCCCTTTTGAACAGCAGTTCAGGATGGAGGGTTGAGACTCGCACTACTGCAGGCTTTTACTTAATGAGCTATTTCAAAATCAGACAGTCAGGCAGATTGAAGGGACGCTCGGAGCGTCACTGATGCCCTTTTCAGCTAGGCACCCTCGAGTCACAGCTGAAATGACTCTACATGCCAGGGTGAGATACAGCATCAGTCATTGTGTGGGCCAGAATAACAATATTTCAACGTGGATTTTATTTAGCAAAGTAAATGTGTCTCTCATGATTTTTGTTTGTTATTCTAAAAATTAGGTTTTTTGTTTTTTTTTTTAAACAGAGCCATTTTGCATAAAATGCTAGGCCACCCAGATTGTGAAGCAAAAATCATGGTCTAAAAATGTCTTTTGTTCTGAAAAGTTGCCCATCGTTTAGATGTTCTTTGAATTATCAATGCTTCAGGATTATCTTCTAGGGCCAGAAGTGGTAATAAAATTTCCTACATGAATAAAGCAGATAAAGGAGACATGAATATCTTTTGTCTGGGACTGAGAAATGTTCTTTTTGCTTGATGTAAGCTGGTGGGAGCAGGGTGAGGGTCCTTTATTTCTGTAAGAGGGCTATAATAAGACTTTAGTTCTTTTTTCGTCTCTGATTTCATCCAGTAGTTGTCATGACCTGGAGTGTTGTTCAAGGGAAATTTGCGGGTGTGTTTCTGGGTGTGTTTCTGTAGCAAGAGCTCAAGAAACAGCTTGACCTCAGCATCCACCATGGGGGCCCTCTAACCTCTTATCTGGGGTCCCCTACAATTAAGGCATTTGCTGATAGCTTAAGGGAACAGTTCCAGGAAACTCACTTTTATAACCTTCCTCAAATTGAATAAAGATAAGCTTCTGAGATTTTAATCAGCCTTTCAGAAGAGGAAACCTCAGAATCACCAAATGGCCATTTTCAACTTGAGTGACTAAGGTCTGGTTTTGAAGACGCTGTTGTCGACCTGTGGGTAGGAAAACCCACCCCGCCTGGGCTGCTGTTGCCCACCACCCACCGACCCCGGTGAACCTGGGCTGTGGGTGGACAGGTTCTAAGTCCATGGGTGTTAACCTGATTGGCTTCTCCTTCTGGTCTCCTGGGTAACTGAGCAGAGTTCAAGGAGCAAGTGTGGGTTTCTGAACCCAGCTCAGAGGCAGGGACATGGTGGGGATGAGACATCGCAGAGAGGAGCCACCTGGAGCCCAGGTGACTCGGGGCTGCCTCACCCATTGAGCTTACCTGGCTGGGGGCTAACCTAGCAGCTTCGCGCCGTGCTGGGGGGCCCCTGAGAACCTCCGCTCTCCCCGGCTGTCTGGGCATCTGAAGTGGTCCCCCACTCACCGCCGAGTTCCTAGCAGCTTCGCGCCGTGCTGGGAGACCCTGAGAACCTCCGCTCTCCCCGGCTGTCTGGGCATCTGGAGTGGTCCCCCACTCACCGCCGAGTTCCTTTTTACAGTGGTTTCTCACAGTGCTGTCCCTGCATCGTGAGCTGACACACCAGCGTTGCTGGGTTGTCGTCTAGGGTTGTTATTTGAGGTTGATTCAATGGACGCCAGCATCACCGCCACCACCATCAAAACAACAGCGATCAGACGCCTGCTGCTCTGTCTCATCAGCTCTCAGGTGCCTGTGTGTTCATGTTCAAATGCCTCTGGGGTTGGCGCAGATAGAACAGTTGACGGGGTGTCGTGGTTCAGTCAGTGGTGGGTTTTACAGCCGACGTGGTCGCAGGTGAAATACGGGCTGTATCAGGCTGGGTGTGGCGCTCTGGGGCTGCCCTCCAAGTACTCTCGGGGTCCTGGAGACACACACGCCAAGGACTGTGAGACACACGTGATAAATGTCACAGTGCTGTTCAGTCACTAGGTCGTGTCCCACCCTTTGGGACCCGTGGACTGCAGCAGGTCAGGCTTCCCTGTCCTCCACTAGCTCCCAGGGTTTGATCAGACTCCTGTCCATTGAGTCGGTGATGCCATCCAGCCATTTCATCCTCTGTCGCCCCCTTCTCCTCCTGCCCTCAATCTTTCCCAGCATCAGGGTCTTTTCCAGTGAGATGGCTCTCGCATCATGTGGCCAGAGTACTGAGGCTTCAGCATCAGCATGTCACAACAGAGGTGTGTAGTCCACATGTCATGGGCACTGGGTTGGAGCAGTGAGCCCTTTCTTGGGCATGGTTGAGGAGGCTCTTTCTGCAGTCTGTTGGTTCTTTAATGTTTGTGCATTTCGGATGAATTTCTGGAGCACAGGTTTCAGGTTTTAGCCTCATCTCTTTGGACAGCTGTAAGTGGTCACCCAAACCCAGATTCTGAAGCAACGCTGTGTGCATGGATTGATTTACACTGTAGGAGGTTATGAGAGTGCGTGCTGAAGAATTGCTGAAAGACGAGTCGGGGAGGGGATGGACTTGCAGTGTCTGGGGTCCGTTGGGACTGTTGTCAGTCATCCCTATTTCCAGAATATAAAATTAAGAACAGCTTACTGTCTTGGAGGCACTTGTTCAGATTTCATTTAGTAAAGTAAATATCTCCAGATGTAGTTGTTTTATGAAGAAGATTTCCAAGGCATTGGAACCAAGATGAGCACATTGTTTTTAAAAATCGGACTTTATGCAATCACAATGCTGTTAACAATATGGGTTTATTTTCCAGAAGCTATATTGCCAGGAGCAGCGTTTAGGTGTGCACTGGATCTCAGGCTTAATATCGAGTTGCTAGTAAAGCTCGTTAGCTAAATTCTACCTATCACACCCTCTTCCATTCTGTCCACAATATCTATGTCTATTCTGGCTTAGAATTTGGATTCTTCTAAAGAAATTGCAAATGTATTGAGCACCATCGTCTGTTTGTCTTCCGATGTGTTGGCAGTTTTCCACGATGGTAATTGAATTGAATTCATCTCAGCCTTGTCCTCGTGTGTTATATTAAATCTCCTGACTCAGAGTTCACGTCTGTAAAGTGGGAATGGTGATATTCGTCTTGTTAGACAAGAGGCAGCTGGTTGATTGTTGCATTTGGTGGGCATTTGAACACGCTGGTTCCCTTCTTCTCCAGCTCGTCTCACCCACTTGAATTCTTTGTCGTGCATTTTGACTTTAATTTAAACGTTAGAAGTGAATCACAGGGGCATTTGGTTGTGGAGTGTTCTTCTGTTGAAACGTCCTGATTGAACTGAATTAGCATTTTGTTATTCAGGCTTTGGGCCTGTTTGTTTCCTTTTTGCATGTTTTGCGTGTCATTGTGTCCTGGGGATGTGAGGGGCGAAGCATGGACCCTCCCCACCGCCAGTTTCCTGTGGTCTCAGCACTGAAAGTCCTGCACCAGGAGGGCCTTTGCAAGTAGCGGTGGTTCCTGCTGGACCTCAGGAAGTGGAGAGAGTCCGCGTCTCAGAGTGTCAGTGACAGCACTCCCTCTTTGGACTGAGTGGTGCTGTGATGTGTTCCACTCGGGGCTTGCTGTTCTGTCTGCCAGGGCCAGAGATGGACTTCTGAGCAAGTGCAGAAGGACTTGTCCCCCTAGGACGAGGCCACAGAGTGTGTGTGTTAAGATGGGGCTGGTGGTACTGGGTAGGGCTTTTCCCATAAATAGCGAAGATGCCAAAAGCATTTCAGTTGAAACCTGGACCTCCTGTTCTTCTGTTTAAAGCTGTTTTCTCTTCCTTCCAGGGTGGGTGTGCCGGCTCTGGCTGCGGGAAGTGTGACTGCCATGGCGTGAAGGGACAAAAGGTGAGTAGCCCTCCGAGGGCGGTGATCCCTCAGGTCGCCATCGCTGTGGAAGTCATTACTTTAGAGCAACCGAATAACCAGCAAGTCATGCTGAAGCTTTTTACCACGTCAGGCATTTCCCCAGAGCAATACAAATCAAACAAAACCAGGCTCAACAATATTTTTGAGGCATCCTGTCTGCTCCTCCCCAAAGCTGGTAATTATTGGTGGCAGTTAACGCTAAAAAAGCGATTTGGTTTCTTTCCTTTTTTGACTCTAGAAGGAACAAGTGTATTGGCAGAAAATCCGTTGAGTCAATCGCATTCTTTGGAATTAGTGCACGAAGACTAAACTTAGCTTTTTTTTTCCTGAAAAAAAAAACAAAAAACAAAAGTTTCTCTTGAACTTGAGAACCTTCTATTCAAATAAGAATTTTTAAACAGTTTTACATTCGTAACATACTTGTCTAGATTTATTTACAGAAACAGTAACTATTTGTCATTTCCCAAATGTACAATTATAATTTTTTTTTCTAAGCAGTACTCTGCCCTCTCTCTCACTTGAAGAATCGCAGATCTGTATGAAGATCATTTTCTCCTGAAGGCAGGTTGGGTCTGTGCATTTCAGTTGTTTGGAGAGAGGGTTTTCACCCCAGGACAGGGCAATATCCTGGCTCTGTGTGGGGTCACCATGGAAACGGGGTGGGGTCATGGGAAAACCTGGCCGCTGGGCCACAGCAGCTGGGGCCACGCGGAAGGGAGGCGGAGACCCCTGGTCCTCTTCCCACTTTCTGGGAGCTGGGGGTATTGTTCAGGCAAGCCATCCCTTCTGGTCTGCCAGGGCTCCCTGAATCACAGACTCACACTTCTGAAATCCAGCAGGTTCTACTTTACAGAAAATTGTTCCGTTTCTTTTCAGCTGTTTGCTGACGTACCAACATCACCCTTTTTAAAGTCTGTAGACGGTTGGTGCCACCGCTATCACCTGGGCAGGCTTTGAATCAGTGAAGTCTGTGGAAGCATTTTCCTGTCCTCCAGCATCCACACTCAGCACCCGCTTTATCCTCTGTAATCCCTCTTCTCGTGCTGTTTTCTTACTCGGGAAGTGTCTCTAGCTAGTTCCAGATTGCATCCTCGAGAGTAACGGCAAGATGTTCGTGTCACAAAGACTCTTTTTGTGTGTGTGTCTAACTTGAATTGTAAGCATGCTGAACTAACAAAGAAATCCTTCAAACTATACAAAGTGGAACTTTCAACAAATAGGAACTGGAGACTTATCAACATCACTATGGTTTTCTTATAACTTAGAGCATCAGAATTGGGGGAGGGGAGGGAGAGTTGGTGTTTCTTGCTTATAAAGAAAACGTGTCTTTTCCACCCGCTTTCTTGGTCTCATTCTCCACCATCGACTGCACCCCCTGGCGGCATTCACTCAGGCTCTGGTACTTTTCAGACACTATTCCGGTCTTACTTTTCTAGCCTGATTCATTTTACTTTTAGCCCCAGATCTCCCCCTTAATATGAGGAAATAGAGTCTTTATATTCATTATATATAAGGAAGTAGATTCATCCAGGTGCAGCTTTCCAAATATGTTTGGCCGACTTCTTCCTGACTTGACAGGGGCCTGGCCCTCGTCAGTTCAGAGCTGGTGAAAGCACCTTCAGAGAAGGCAGGTCACGTCTCGGGGTGTCTGACACCCACCCCAATGAGGAAAGGGGCTGTGGGTGTTTCTTTTCAAACCCGAGCACATGGAAGCCTTTGCTTTGGCCAGTGCATCAGTGGAGGCCCGGTCTGTGCGTCTCCGGGCCCAGGAACACACTCCGTAGGCCTGCCTTCCACTCAGGCATGGCAAGGTCAAGGTGGGAAGGTCACAGGGTCGCCATGATCCTTCCTGGTCTGCGCATGCTCCTTCAACAGGCTCCTCCACCGTCCACTTTGGGTTTTATACCTTATTATTATGATTCAATAAAGTCTGCTTAAATAAAATACTGGCAAGCAGTGGGTTAAACCATCCTGAATTTGTGTTTTAAAAGGCTGTAAGGATTGAATGGATTCAGACGGCCTCTTGAGATTTAGGGGAACAGCTAACTGATTTAGGATTATATCCTTTAAACAGAAAGCGGAGCCCTGTCTTTTCTCCCCTTGAGTATAAATATTTCAGGTCCCGTGGTTCACATAGCATGAGCCGGGAAGAGGGCCTTCCTCCCACTGAAAGAGGAAATTTTAAACTGCCACTTATTGTCTCGGACGTGATGTTCAAATAATCAGTTTAACGATGGGAAACACCCAGAGCCTGCCTGAGCCGGACCTTCAGATCTGGTTCCATTTCTCTCATCCGAAGGTCAGATAACAAAGAAATGTATTCTTGGCTGGCACGTCAGCAAGAGAAATTGGTCTTCCTCATCTCCCACCGCTGTTCTCAGCCGCGCCTATATGTGCGGATCGGGTGTAAATGCAAAATGAACAAAGGTTGAGCATCACAGAATTTGCCTCGAGCGCTTCAACCCACAGACCTGCTTTTGAGCTACCAACGCGTGTTTTCAGTTCTCATAGGGGTTGTGTTGCTGTTCTCCAGTGTCTACAAGTTAAAGGACTTTGGAGGTGTTTTTGAAAATAGGATGAAAAACGTCACATTATCGGGGGGAGTAAACGTGACCTAAATGGGACGGAGCGTCAGCTCATTGTTTCGGAGACATGCCCCCTTGAGGGACTCTTGAACATATTGGTTATTGAGAATCCACCAATGGAAATTGGAATATGTCTGGTGTAAATCACCAAAATCTCTTTTGGCAAAGTCCTGAGTTCCATGGAGATGAGATTCCTTGACAGAATGTCTGATATCCTCCAGATTTCATCAACAGATATTGATGCCTTAGGTCACTGTTTCCTAATCTCACAGGTATCAGTGTAGTGCTAGGGAGCTTGTTCCGACCTTGGCGCTTAGATTCATGAGCTTGTCACAGATTTCAGTCTTTGCTGACTTGTTTGTTTTCCCGGCGCCCAGATGTTTTCTCTGGGTAATTAATCTGGGTTAGTACACGGTGACTTTGTGTCTTTCCAGAGGCCTCCGCAGTGTGGGAATTTTATCTCCTTAAACTGATTAGGGTTTTGAATGCTTGCCTCCTCAGTACAAGCCAAAAGTTAAGCTCTTCTTTTGCTCCATAACCTGATTTTCTCAACTATTCGAGGTATTGGAAGAGGCAACATTGTCCCAGGAGTGACTCCCTTGGTCTTGGAAGTTAACTATTTCTATTTTGCAAAAAGAACAGAGTTTGCACAAGAAGTCTTACAAATGTTTTAGCCAGAGGAGCCAACATTTATGTAAAGCTATCATCCTATCCTGCAGAGTCCCAAACTGGAAGCCTCAAGTTAACTAGAGAGGTGGGAGATATACATGTGAAATGAATAACAATTTAAGAGTAAGTGATCACATTGCAGGAGAAACAGCAGAGAAAACAAATACTCTCGTTGTCCTGAGAAGGGAGTGATCCCAGCAGCCTAGGACCGTGAATAAAGGGACGGCTTCCGGGATGAAGCAGGATTCAGGCGTGTTGTGGCCTCACTGATGCTCCAGACTCACCGGGACATGAGCAGGGTCCTCTGTCATGCGTCTGCCTCAAGTCACGTGCAGACTTGAACTGCACTGATCAGAGAAAGTAGCCCCCATGGCCTGCTGATGAACATGACCTTGGCAAAGGATGGATGGCTCCTAATAGAGGGACATTGACAGGGACTTCCCCAGGCCACAGTCTTGGGGAGCACAGAGAGTCTTAATTAGGCAGAAGTGTCATATTTCTGAGGAGTGATGAGAACAGGGTGGTCATCTCACAGCTTCTCAGGACACTTTAACCTGCTGGTACCCAGGTCCTCGCCAGCAACGTGGGGAGGGAGCCCAGTTGGGTTCAATCGCTCAGTCGTGTCTGACTCTTTGCGACCCCATGGACTGCAGCATGCCAGGCCTCCCTGTCCATCACCAACTCCAGGAGCTTGCTCAAACTCATGTCCATTGAGTCGGTGATACCATCCAACCATCTCATCCTCTGTTGTCCCCTTCTCCTCCCGCCTTCAATCTTTCCCAGCATCAGGGTCTTTTCCAATGAGTCAGTTCTTCTCATCAGGTGGCCAAAGTATTGGAGCTTCAGCTTCAGCATCAGTCCTTCTGAATAGTCAGGACTGATTTCCTTGAGGGTGGACTGGTTGGGTCTCCTTGCTGTCCAGGGGACTCTCAAGAGTCTTCTCCAACACCACAGTTCAAAAGCATCAATTCTTCAGAGCTCAGCTTTCTTCACAGTCCAACTCTCACATCCATACCTGACTACCGGGAAAACCATAGCCTTGACTAGACGGACCTTTGTGCAAACTCAGCCTGAACGGAAAGCCCCTGAGCTAGCCTAGTGTCTTCTAGGGAGTAGGATGCAGGCGATAGGATTCAAGTGCTAATCAGAGCATGGATCAGTTTCCATTCTTCAAGGTAAGACGATCCTGACCTGCGAGGACCCAACAAGAGGACCTCGTGGTTCAGAATATTCTGGAGTCTTGACCACGATCCTGTTGCTCTAAGACTGGGTCCGTGGTCTGTATGCTGCTCCACTGGCCACCTGCCAAGGAAAGCAGACCTTCTGAAGCCTCTCTGTAAATGGGTGGTGATGAAGCAGACTGCTGAGGACCACAGAGAAATGGACCTGGTGATCTGGGGCCGTGGGCAGATCTCCCGGGTCCTGTTCATAGACAAATAACCACAGGGAGCCACCTTGTCTGCCCAAGTCTGAGCCCCACCCCAATCTGAGGCAGGTTAGGTGCAGTCCAGCCCGAGAAGCCAGGATCGCATCACCTTCG
Organism: Bos grunniens; assembly: GCF_055505025.1. Taxonomy (NCBI): domain Eukaryota; kingdom Metazoa; phylum Chordata; class Mammalia; order Artiodactyla; family Bovidae; genus Bos; species Bos grunniens. The sequence goes on along the minus strand of NC_141176.1, from coordinate 91,296,926 downwards.
GGGGGGTGTCTATTCCACACAGCATTCAGAATAAAACCTAGAGGCGAGGGCAGCAAAGTGAGCCTCTTAACCCTGAGTCAGGAGATGCCATTGTCCCTACATGGTGAGGATGGGGCCTCCCTGGCCCCTTCCTGCAGGAAATCCTGGCATATTCTTTGCCCTCTAGGAAATTCGTCACTCTGGTTTACAAGGAGTCATCTTTGTTACAAGCCGGGCATGACGCCTTGGTCTCCCAAGAGGTGAATCTGGCCCTAGTTCTCATGCGTTCTGGACACAGAGATGGGGGTCGTGGCCCCGATGGTCAGCCCTGCCTGCACCTGGGAAGGTGCGTCTTGCCTTTCCTCCCTGCCAGCTCCTTGCCGTAGACCAGGGATGAATCAGTCGGCAGGCCTTTCTCGAAGGTTACTCTTGGAGACACAGAGCAAGTATCCTGAGTGTCTTTTCCTCAAGGACACACTGAATAAGAGAAAGTATGTGTAAAGAATTCTGTAAATCTAACCGTACCTCAGGGCTTCCCTGGTGGCTCAGTGGTGAAGAATCTGCCTGCCAGTGCTGGGGCCACGGGTTTGATCCCTGGGTCGGGAAGGCACCCTGGAGGGGGACGTGGCAGCCCGCCCCAGGGTTCTTGCTCACTGCCACAGGTCGCCATCGCCTTCTCCAAAAAGGCGTTAGGAGCCAATGTTAACATTTAATATAAAGGATCGTTCTTACCCCAAGATCGCAAACATAGGAGACTTTCCTAGTTGTCATTAAATCTTTGGTAAATTCCCTTTCTGAGACAAGGACTATATTTCATTGCCATTTTTTGAGAATTCATTAGTCTTCAATTTATATGTATCTTTATTTTCTTTTTTTTTCTATATCATTAAGGTTTTTTTTTAAATTTTATTATGTATCTTTATTTTCGTCAATCTTTCTTTTACTTCATACATGGGAATTGAAGACACTGCTTTGTATGTTATGCTTTATATATCAATTGGTTATTCTCTTTTCATTTCTTATTATTCTTAGTATCTCTGTAGCATAGATTTGAGACCTCAAAGATTATTGAAAAATAAGCTTATCTTTCTATTAATTTTTATTAGAACATAGAAAATTTCTTTCCCATAAATGAAATTTAACCACTGTTCCAAATATTAAAGGCATCATGTTTCTTCCCAGATATTTTATTTTTTACTTAAGTAAATAAAAATGAATATTTTTGTGTAAACTCTTTGGAACTTTGGGTAAATTAACTGATCTGGGCTCAATGAATTATTAATAAAAACACTGATTTATTAATTAAGCACTAACTCTGTGGGAGGCACCATACCACATTTGAATTAGTGAGGATTTCAAAATCTAGTATATTAGATCAAAAAGAAATTTCATTTTCTCGCTTCTAAGACGTGAAGTATAAATGCCAAAAGAGCACAACTCACTGTAACATAGGAGATTTACTTAATAAAATTAAGGTTTGTTTAGTGTATTTGTAATTACTTGTGTTGTTTGTGAGACTGGTTGGAAACCTCTGTTTTTATAGATGCTTTGAGCATTTCCCAAAGGGCAGTGGCGGCCAGTTCAGCCTTTCCCCAGACGTGGTCCTCAGTCCACCTGGAGGACGCTCTTGCTGTGGCCTCTGGAATGGAATACGAAGGGGTCCTCCGCTGTCACTAGGGGGACAGATAAGTCTGGGGCACGAGCTGCAGCCCAGGACATCTCAGAACCCTTCGTTACAGCTTTGGAACCTTCAGGGGTGGCTTATCCCTTGCAGTTTTCCAAACTCACTTGGTTACAGACCGCTCTGTTTCCCAAATCAAGGAGCAGCCGTTACGAAAGGATGCTTGGTAGGCTAAGAGCCTAGGTTCTCGTGTGTGTTCCACCAAGTCATTTGACCAGATTCTCCTGAGAAAAAGGGAAATGACGTTCGACCTACAATTTCCCAGTCTTGCTGAAAGGATCAAGGGAAAGGTACGGTACCTAAAAATCACTTGGGACATTTAAAATGTCATGTATGTACATCATCTTAGCAGTAGCTGAATTTTGAAGTTGGGGTAAATATGGCGATGAGCTTGCTCACTGGTGCATTTGGGGGCTGGATTCTCAAACCTGAAGACGCAGGCAAGCTGAGCACTTGTCAGTTCACGAGAAGGACCGTGCTATCAAGACAGCAGCTCTCCCAGCACCTGAATCAGAGACGTCAGATGTTTGCGGAACCACAGCAACATTGTTGGGAAGCCCGTTGGTAGCTTTTGGATGGTCTTGGTGGAGGAAAAATGAGACGTTCTCACTTGGGAGGTCTGTCTGGAACAGCCGTCCAGTTTCTAGTCAACACTGTGACTTTATCATCCATCTCCAGACTCATTAGGGGAACCAACTCTCCTGTTACTCACCCTCCTTACGTCGCAAGCGCCTCTGTAGGCTTTTTCTGTTAACGGCTTTTCCTGACACCCATGTAGTTACAAGCAGTGTCCAAACTCTTCTCCCCCCCAAGTCAACTTACCTTATTTGAGGTATTTTTAAAGGGGAACGTATGAGCACAATCGCTTTATTTCTGCCACAAGATGGATTTCAACACCCTAAGTGCCCACTTTAATCGCCTTGGGGTCAAGGTGTCCGCCCCGGGCTCTGACGGCTCACTTCTCTTCCTGTGTGCTGGGTAGATGGGTTAATGCAGACTCTTTCCTTTTCCATGTTTTCCCTGGTGTCTTGCAGTCCAAGATGTTTTCCAGATGTCTCCTATTTCCTATTTCCACATACTGGACATGAATCATCATCTGGCAGAGTCATCGTGAGAATCAGTGTGGGTTTCCACATTCACCTACTTTTGTCTTCTTGATAGTTCTTTGTTAAAAAAAGGGCGGGGGGTGGATTTTAAAAAACTATGCCTGAATCAAGAATGAAGTATCAACCATATGCCGTGGGGAAGCCATTAAGAGCAGATCCATGCCTAATGGTTTTCTTTTATCCTTCACGCACACATCTCCCTGTGCACGGATGTTGCTGGAATGTCCCTCTTGGGCACCACGGAGGGGACCATGAGCCACACCTCCCCCAGCATCCACTTCATCTGTCCTGTTTCTCTCCATTACATAAAGTCTGCCCCTTCGCCCTCTGCTTCTGAGACCTGTTACACTGGAGATAGATTTTAATCATAAAACTTCTACCTTTATGGATCTGTGACTGTACTTGGAATGACCTCATCCAGTGCAGCTTCACAAAAGAGTGAGTTGATCTTCGTTCCACGTTGAGATGGAATCAGATCAGATCAGTTGCTCAGTCGTGTCCGACTCTTTTCGACCCCATGAATCACAGCACGCCAGGCCTCCCTGTCCATCACCAACTCCTGGAGTTCACCCAGACTCACGTCCATCGAGTCAGTGATGCCATCCAGCCATCTCATCCTCTGTCATCCCCTTCTCCTCCTGCCCCCATCCCTCCCAGCATCAGAGTCTTTTCCAATGAGTCAACTCTTTGCATGAGGTGGCCAAAGTACTGGAGTTTCTGCTTTAGCATCATTCCTTCCAAAGAAATCCCAGGGCTGATCTCCTTCAGAATGGACTGGTTGGACCTCCTTGCAGTCCAGGGGACTCTTAAGAGTCTTCTCCAACACCACAGTTCAAAAGCATCAATTCTTCGGCGCTCAGCCTTCTTCACAGTCCAACTCTCACATCCATACATGACCACTGGAAAAACCATAGTCTTGACTAGATGAACCTTTGTTGGCAAAGTAATGTCTCTGCTTTTGAATATGCTATCTAGGTTGGTCATAACTTTCCTTCCAAGGAGTAAGCGTCTTTTAATTTCAAAATTAAAGGTCTTGAGTGGAATCTCATGTCCTTTAAAGCCCAGAACTGCTCGTGTGAGTGGATGCCGTCATCAGCGGTGCCCGGCCCTGACCGTCCTCGTCTTGACTCTTAGTAGAAAACCTTATTTTTTCGTAAACAGGATCCTGACCAAACAGTGGTCGGCAGGAACTTAGCTTTCTTCTAGAAGGAGCAAAATACTGCACGTTTTAATTCAAGATCAAAGAGTCAGCATCGACTCTGATGAACCACAGCCGTGCCGTGGATTTTCCTCCTGTTTGCTGGTGGAAGGTCACAAGCCAGTGAAATGCGGTTCCGTCTGGCACAAAACATGGGATGACTGCTGCCTGGGCTTGGAGAACCGCACCCAGAAACGGCTTTGCAGAGCCCCATCCTCCTGGGGTGGCTTGATGCAATGCATGACTAAACGAAGGAGGACTTAGAGGAAACAAGGGGGCCAGATGGCCCTGGGGACCGGGCGCCACAGGGTCCTATTTTCCCTTCAACAAGCCCCGTAGAGATGTGAACGTCTCCCGTGCACGCTCTGTGCATGGGTGGCGTGGCCTGCCTCCACAGCCACGTGGCTTTGAAAAAGCATCATGCTTATCTGGCCCCGAGTCCAGCTGACTCTGGGTCTCTCCACTCGGAAATCAGCTCTCAGTTCTCACCTCCTCCCTGAAATGCCATCCGCACAACCTTCCCGGTTTGAAGTCCCTCTCGGGTCGCCTTCATCTGAATACGGTTGTGCTCTGTAGACCAACCTACGACGAGCGGGAAGACACTCCTAGTGACGAATGAGAGATGGGATTCTCTCCCACTTGTCTTTGTTAGAGCTTGAGGATTTGTGCACAGTTTTTTTTTTCTCGTGAGTGGGTGTTCATTGTGGCAGCTGACGTCCTGCGTTGGTTCACTGATCACAGGTGAGAAAGCCCTGGCTCTCGGTTGGTTGGTGTGAGCTCTGAGGCCTGTAGTATCTGGATAAACACTTGACTGGGAAATGGTTTTCTCGAGGTAGTAAAGGAGCTCAGTCCGTCCACGGTGGATGCAGTGAGCTGCCTGCGTCTCCTGTCCCCCGCCCCCCTCCATTCCAGGAGTCTTGTTGAGGTTCTGCCCATCAGTGGCTGCAAGCTGATGGATCTAGAGAGTGGCTGGCACCCGTCCTTACCGACGTGCCAGCCCCAGGGACAGGCAGCGGCAGCAGTCACCCTGCCCTGAGCGCTCTGCTGTGAGCCCCGAGGGGGCAGAGAAAGCAGAGCCACCAGGGTGAGCCCGTGGGGGCTGGAGCCGAACTGGTCAGGGACGGGGACTCTGAGCTTCCCAGCAGCCAACAGTGGAGTGCAGCTCCCAGGCTCAGGACACGTGAGCGGGGCTCCCGTCTTGATCGCCTGTTTTTATAATCACGTTTGCCCTGACTTGTGGTGGAAGATCGGGCACTATGGGAAAGGCCGTGGATAGCTGTGTCCTGCTCCTCGAGACTTCTCACTTCCTTGTCGAAACCTTATGTCTTTACAGGGTGGGATGGGCCCTTGGTCATCTCTCTTTTCTAAGCAGGGCCTCTCCCAGCTGCTCTGCGTCTCACACGCGAGGGCGGGAGGTACGTGGCTGAACCTTGTTTGCAGACCATCTGTCTCTGGACCCGGGAGGCCCGGGAGTGACACGGTCTCTGCTCCATCAGACGTCCACCTGCTCCTCACGGGTGTTGCTGTTCAAATCCTCCCCCCATGGCTGCCCTGGGTGGCGAGCCTTGGGCCCTGTCCCTCCCCAGGCGGGAGCCGGCACCCCCGCGGTTTGCTGTCTCAGTCCAAGTACGGAGGCTCTAGTACCTCGTCTGACTCTGGACCACACAGGCTGGGCCCTGGGTGTGCCCGGGAGGCCGCGACCCCCCGTCTCGGAAGGTGGCCCGGCTCCCGGGCTCCTCCCCGCTCTGGCTGCTGGATGCCCCGTTCTTGTAGGAGGCCCTGACTTGACAGCTCGTGGAACGCCCTGCCTGCTGGGGCAGACGTGATCTACGGCTGGAGGAAAACTTCCAGAAAAGCTAACAGTAACTTTCGGAAGAACATCTGGGATCATGAGCAGAGCGATACTCTGTTTTAAAGACGCTGGATGCGGGTCCCCACTGATGCCTCGGTTTTCCAGGGCCCCGTGGATCCGGGCTTTGGGGGTGGGCGCTGGGGCTGAGGTCTTGGGGGCCGCGTCCCTACCCCCAGGGCTCTGAAGATGCTCCGGTGCCCTCCACCTTGGCTCCTGGCATTCACCCGCCTCCCCATGCGGGCCACATGGCTCTCCTCTGTCCTTCTCTGGAGCTCTGCCCATCTGCCCCGCCCCCCAGGCCACGTGCCCCCCAGGCTGAGCATCTGCACGGGCGCACCTGTTCTTCCGTGCTGCGTCCCTGCTGCACGTCTCTGGGGCCTGCCTTCCCCCCCGAATCTCCCCTGCTTCCATGCACACACACCCCACACAGGCGTGTACACATGTGCACACACCCTTGTTGCCTAGATCCCTCCCCCACCCCAACCCCCAACCCCTCTGTCCCCTGTGGTCCAGTTGGGCTTCTAGCCGGGGGTCTTTTCCTCTCTCTTCATGGGCAATGTTGGAGGTCGCTGCCCAAGACTCTTCCGGGATGTGATGGGGACTCCAGGGGACCAAGTCAGGAGGGTGACGTTAGAGCCGGTGGGGTGGGGGCCCAGACAACTTGAAGAGAAGAGGCAGCCATGCTCTCTGAAGCGGTCGGTGGGGGGCACCCAGAGCAGTGTGGATTCAGAGAGGGTCCCAGGGAGCCCAGCCTTTTGTGGGGCGGGGGGGTGTGTCCCGAGCAGCTTCTCCGATGCCGGACCTGCCTCTCACGGGCTGGCCCTCTAAGGATCTGGCTCATGGCAGCTGTGTTCATCTGGGTCCTTGTGATTGGGATGGGTTTTTCAACCTGAAAAGGAGTCTTGGCATTTTGATCTAAATCTCCAACAGGGAGAAGGTGGACTCGGAGCTCTTAAACTTTCAGAATCCGCGCATCTACTGTCTCTGATTTCAGGGCTGCCCTGTAGAGGCCAGGGGTTCGTAGAGCTTTGCCATGCTGCCCTTTCTAAAGCGTAATTTACCAGAAGGAGCCGCGGTATGCAGTCAGAGCACCACTGGGCCTTGCTGGTATGCAGTCAAGGTCAGAGGCTCCCTTGATCTGCGCGCGGAAGGTCAGGCCTTAACGGGCTGGCACTTTTCAGGCAGACATGTCCTCAGCCTCGAATGCTTTCTCAGTGATGTATGCGGAGAGGGCAGGAATGTGATTCATGGCGTTTGGCTCCCGCGCCTTCCTCATTCACTTCTCCAGCCTGCTGATGTGAAAGGTAGCAGTTCTTGAGTCCCCTGGGTCTTCCCCTCCCTTTTTTCTGTTTTTAAAAGTCTCAGGACACTTGCACGGTGTTAGCTGTGAGTGTGTGGCCGCAGGGAGTGGTGTCTGTCCCCTCGTCCCACCTTGTCCCACCTCGTCCCGCTTTCCAGACCCCTTCCCCGTGGGTGACCCCAACGGTGCGCCCGGAGCCTGAGGTCGCCAGGCTAGGCTCTGCTTCTGGGGCAGAGGGAGGGAGCCGGGAGGCTGGGCGTGCTCCACAAGGCTCTTCATGAGCCCCTGGGGTAGGGCCAGCTCCCTGTCCCTGTCATATTTGTTCCTCTGAGATTCTGCACCCAGGTGGTCAGCTGCGGTCCGTTGGCGTGGAACATCAAGTAGCTGTGAGCTGGTTGCTTCTCAGCCATCTCTCCCTGTAGGTGCTGGTCCTCCCCGCAGAGAATCGTTGAGTTTGGAAGCCTGTTTGTCCTCTTGGGATGTCTGCGGGGCTCCCCCTGGCTTGGAATTCTTGTGGGAGCCTAGGAGTTTTTACAAAGTTGGCAATTTCATATCTGGAGTAGGAGAGAGAAGGGAAGGCCACCTCAGGGTGCTTGACTGATCAGCCTCCTGTGGCCAAAGAGAAATTGCCCCTGTGGTTCTGCTGGATGACACAGACCCCCTGCAGAATGTGAAGGAGCATGGCCAGTGGTTGGGTCTGACCTTCAAGCACCCCCTTCCCCCTCCTTCCATCCTGTCTGTCTTTCTCTAACACACTTATCCACTGGGTCATCTGTCTTCAAGTTGATTTGTTAAATTTAAATGCAGGATACATGGGAAAATGTCACACAGTTTTAATACTCTATAATCTGTTCTCTGTTTTTTTTATGAGAACATTAATATCTCCTAATTTACAGACTATAATGTGATTTGCCTGTTTCAGCAATTTAGCTCCTAGCCAAAGAGTGTAATGTTTTAATCTGTTGGCATTAAGTATCTTAGAATTAACAAAACAGGAAACTGTCATATAAATTGAACCTTAAACGCCTCTGAAAAATAGACATGGTAAAATAGCATTAAATAAGATAACTGCTCGTTTAAATTTTTTAATAATTTGACCATGCCCCTGGGTAAAAACGTGTGCCCACGTTATCTTTTGAAAACACACTGCTGATTTTGTGAACACATTAAAGTGAAGGCTCTTTGTAAGTATTTAAGAAGGAGCTATTTGTTGTGTTAATTTATGCACCCTTATTTGGGATTGATTGTGCAATCATATGCTTTTTCTGGGGCTTCCCTGGTAGCTCAGTGGTGGTGTAGAACCCCCCTGCCAATGCAGGAGACGTGAGTTCGATCCCTGGGTTGGGAAGATCCTCTGGAGAAGGAAATGGCAACCCACTCCATTAGTCTTGCCTGGGAAATCCCACGGACAGAAGAGCCTGGTGGGCTACAGTCCATGGGGTCCCAAAACAGTTGGACACGACTTAGCAACTAAATGACAACAACGATACTTTTCCTAACTATTCAGTTATAAAATCATTCTTGACCAAAAAATTGCCTTCAACATCATGCTCCATTTCTTTCCTGAAGGCACCATATGTTTTAAAACATACCATGGTCTTTACTGAAAACAGGTTAAAATTCGGTTATTAATTAGGATGATCTCAGCACGGTTCTTTCTCATTGAGGAGGCTGCGCTAATCGGTTTTGTGAAACCCAAGCCTGGCCCGTGCTGTGTTGCATTACATGCGGAATTGATTCGTCATGTCTTAACCTCCTTGGCCCTGTTCTGATCTTGATTAATGAAGTCTTGACATTATTGCAGCATGTTGGGGCGAGTGTTATTAGCCATGTGATAACAGTCAGGGAGCTTGGTTGGAGGGAAAGGAAATCATTTGAGGCATCTGAATACGTGTTCCTCAGGTCCTCACGGAATACACAGAAGAGGAGGGTCCTGGGGCCTCCGTCATCTCAGTGGGATGAGCTGGTGACGTGCTGGCCTCAGAAAGACTCAGGCTGACACCAGAGAGTAAATACCATGCCCTGGCCTTGAAAGGAATTACTAGCAAACATGCTCATTAAGGAAAAACCGAGAAACCCTGTGCATAAGATAAGGGAGGAATTTCCCACACCTGTCATGTTTTGCTAAATACTCAAGAAATGCTGAGTTTCCTACGTTAAATTTAGCCACAAAAACAAGAATGAGATAATTCTTGGGTCATGACCGATAGCATCAAAAAAGAGACCGACACTGCATTTTCATTCTCTTTTAAAATACTTTGTGGCCGTATAGGAAACGCCGTGGACCTCACAGACATGGAAGCTTAAAGACAGAAGCAAAAGGGATGTGTTTAAATGGACCACTGTCAGGAGGGCCTGATTTGTAAACATTTGTTCAGTGTTTGAGGCAATGCAGGGTCACTCTGAAAACTCCATCAAACCAAATCTGACTCTTATGAGATCCCATGGGAAAGGGGCAGAGGCAGGGTCCTATCTTAAGAGGGCGACACGGGTTTTCAGGGAGTCCATGTGATCGATGCTCCAGCCAGGACTGAAATCTTTTGCTTCCTAAGTCGGAGTTCTTCCTCGTCACACGGCATCATCAGTTAAGCATGAGACTGCAGAGTAGGGCTCCCCAAAGCTCCGCTCACTCACCCGGGGCAGAGGCGCCTATTTTGTGGTCAGGTCAGACATGGAATCCCTAAACCTGCGCTCTCTGGGTTGGTTTGTATTACTTCTTTGGAACCTTAAACATTTTGTTTCCTTACTCACTCATGAAAATATTTAGCGAGCACCTACTGTGTGCTCTCTGTGCCGGGTGTGGGGGCCCAGGGAATGCCCCTGGTAGGGTACCTCTAAAACCCAGCTTTAATAGATAAATGCATTGAACGTTTTTTTAAGAAAACATTTTCTTCATTGCCAATTGGCAGTCCCTCTAAAGGTTAAACCTAAAGAACACCTTGCGTGCCTTTTGTGTTAGTAATGATGATTGTTATTGTCAGAATAGTCCTTTTGCATTCTTCATATTTACTGTTAGCACAGACTTTAAAAAAAGCCCTCCCTGACCTAGATTGTGGCATTTCCTGACTTTTATGTGCCCTAATTCTGTTCAGGATGCACGCACTTCCAGAACCTTGTCACACACCCACATTCATTTTCAAGTTCAACTTAATAACATCCTTAGCGCTGGTAACAAGAAAACCCTCCAAGGACTGTTTAGACATTGTGTACTAATTGGTATTCCTAAAATTTGGTGATGACATACAGTGCCTGTCTTTAAGCCTCAGGGTAAGTGTCTTTTTGAGAAAAGTGATGCATTTTTCCTTGTCTAAACTCCAAAAGCTTCTGACCTCCCGTTGTTATTTTGTTTGCAACAATTGTGTTCCTTCAGGCTCCCTCCTCCCCCACAGTCTGTAAGTTAGGACATAGGATTTTGGTAAAGGCGAGTGAGCACGAGAACAGGGGACTTTTAAACACTGAAGAGGCACTCGTGCTGGTGAAGGTGCAGTGTTGCCGGCAGGTTCTCAGCCCCCTGAGGCCTCTGAGGCCCCGCCAAGGTGGCTTTGTGCCACTCTGGGCACTTGAGGCAAGGCCCGCCCCTGCCAGGCCAGTCCCCAGCTGTAGGTAGATCTTGCCTCCTCCTGCCTGCAGTGCGCAGCACACAGCCTCCCAGGGCCGCCAGCTCAGTGAACCTCCAAGCTGCTGTCAGGCCTCTTTTATGTCCGTACTACTGTTCTGCTTTTAAAGTTTTAAGTCTGTACTGATTGTAAAGTCATAGGTTTAGGCAGAAGCATTCCTGATTTTGATTTTCAAGAGTACCCCATGTTACCTCTTGGGGAGCTCTTAAAATCTGGTTGGATTTTTCCCCCCTTTCTAAATGACAAAAATCAAGAGAATGGGTTAAATGATCTCAAGTATGTGTTTCCTATAAACTGATAGTAGAAGGGCCAGAGAAGACTCTTCAAATAAATTTTACCAGCAGTTGGATATTTAGAAATTGTTTCTTAGAGACCTCTTACTACCATATTTGTACCTGTTTTGCAGAATTTAATTATTTCAAAATGTACTATTTCCAATCATTTACAAAGCTGAATTTACTCCCCCACCCTGTGTTATTGTTAGATTCCCCTTGTATTATTGTTAGATTCTGGGTTTAAAAAATGGGTGCAGAAAGCAGTCTGTAAAACATCCACAATTCACGTTATTTCTAGGGTCACAGCATTTATGTTACTTAATAGGCTCAGTGTTCAGGTTACTAGTTTTATATTTAATTTTAGTTACACTTTTAAACTGAAGTATAGTTGCTTTCCAGTGCTCTGTTAGTCTCTGCTGTACAGCAGAGTGAATCATCTGTACACATCCACTCTTTTTTTGTAATTACATTTTTAAATTCAAATTAAAATTCATTCCCGTAGTGATCTGTGTTGCAGGCTTATAAAAAATGATTTCTCTTAGCTGTGTCTGCACTGATATCTTCAGTGGCACTAAATATTTAACATTAGTATATTAAGATAATGAATATTTAAGAAAAAAAGGCTGAATGTTTTCAGGGTCTACTGGGGGAAATATTGATGGGGGAAGTGTGGACCCACAGCGCCCTCTAGTGGCAGAAAGCCAGAGCCCTTGGGGGCTTTCTTGTTCGGGCACTAAGTCGTATCCACCTCTTTGGGATCCCGATCCAGTGAACTGCAGCACGCCAGGCCTCCCTGTCCTTCACTATATCCTGGAGCTTGCTCAGACTCATGTGTATTGAGTCAGTGATGCCATCCACCATCTCGTCCTCTGCTGCCCCCTTCTCCTGCCTTCAGTCTTTCCCAGCATCAGGGTCTTTTCCAATGAGTCACTTCTTCGCATAAGGTGGCCAAAGTATTGGAGTTTCAGCTTCAGCATCGGTCCTTCCAATGAGTATTCAGGTTGATTTCCTTTAGGATTGACTGGTTGGATCTCCTTGCTGTTCAAGGGATTCTCAAGGGTCTTCTCCACCTAATCACAGTTTGAAAGCATCAAGTTTTCGGTGCTCAGCCTTCTTTATGGTTCAACTCTCACATCCATACATGACTACTAGAAAAACCATAGTTTGACTCTACGGACCTTTGTTGGCAAAGTGATGTCTCTGCTTTTTCATATCTGTCTAGATTTGTCATAGGTTTCCTTCCAAGAAGCAAGCATCTTTTAATTTCATGGCTGCAGTCACCATCTGCAGTGATTTTGGAGCCCAAGAAAATAAAATTTGTCACCGTTTCCACTTTTTCCCCATCTATTTGCCATGAAGTAATGGGACTGGAGGCCACGGTCTTAGCTTTTTGAATGTTGGGTCAAAGCCAGCCTTTTCGCTCTCCTCTCTCACTTTCACCAGGAGGCTCTTTACTTTCTCTTCCATTCCTGCTGTTAGGGTGCTGTCATCTGCACGTCTGAGACTGTTGATACTCCTCCTGGCAATCTTGGTTCCAGCTTGTGAGTCATCCAGCCCAGTATTTTGCATGATGTACTCATGGTTCCTTTACTGTTTCTTAATTTAATGTCATAGATTAGGTGTGAAAGTTGCCTTCAAATTGCTTTGTGTTTAGGAGTTCTTTGGCCTCCTGATGGGAAGAGCTGACTTGTTGGAAAAGACCTTGATGCTGGGAGAGATTGAGGGCAGGAGGAGAAAGGGGCAAGAGAGGTCGAGATGGTTGGATGGCATCACTGACTCAATGGACATGAGTTTGAGCAAGCTCCGGGAGATAGTGAAGAACAGGGATGCCTGGCGTGCTGCATTCCATGGGGTCGCAAAGAGTCAGACACGACTTAGCCGCTGAACAACAACAACCTCAATGAAGGGATGTTTAGCTGAGATTCCGTGGATGTGCTGGGATGCTAAGGGATGGTGGGGGATAGGGAATGAGCACTGTTTGGGCCTGGGAGGTGGTGGAGAGCCTGGACTTAGGCTGAAGCCCAGAAGATGATGGATGTGAGTGGAGGGTTATTGGACCAGGGTCCACAGGAAAACTCATCAAGACATCGAACCTTCCCATTTAAATTTGAATGTATTAATAGAGCATGAGGAAGTGCAATGGAAACTGGACTCTGCTGTCTGATGGTAAAGTGGATGAGCTATCGATTAAAGATTAACTGGAAATGTATACACATGATTTGATGGAATACACCCACCAGACTTTGGAAAGACCTTATCAAAATATTTTTCTTTTCTTTCTAATTTAGGAAGCTGACTACTTGGGGGAATGACTTTAACTATTTATACTTAAAATATTTCGAGCAGATTACTGCTTTGGAGTAAGAATTAACAAAAGTGTTTTAGGCTGATTTTTTTCAGAAAGAGCCTGAGACAAATTAATGAAGAAAATATTTGCTTTTAAAGACCCTTGTCACTGCTGACAGCTTTAATCTTTGTCTACCATTGCTGATACTTGGCTCTTATGATGGAGAAGTTCTGGAATTTATTTATGAGTCCTAAGAACCTTTGGGAAATTTGAAGTTTTTTGCCACCAACAATTTGTCAGCCCTCAAGTTGCCTGTCATTTTAGTAAGTTTTTAACTGGATCAGCGAAGCTGGAAAGTTTGCTTTTAGCTGGCTTTTGGGGAAGAGTTATTAAATTGTTTATAGTAACAAGGCACTCAGGGCTCCTTCAAGTTACTCTTGGGTTGAGGAATGGTTCTTTAGAAAGTGTTTTATGAAGAACTCTTTATAATTCGTTTTTTTTTCTCAGCCCGTGACATGCAGAGTAGATTTTGGTAGATCAGAAAGTATCTACAGCTTTATTTCTTGGCAAGTGTTGACTGATCAATAACATTTATTGTGTGTTTCCTCCGTGATTACCGCTCTGCTTGTTTCATATTATATGATTTGAGCTTAGCGCTAGCGACCGACTTTCACAGCTATGTTGAAATTCCCAGAATTGTGCCAGAATTCATCATGGGCTCAAATACTGTTTCCAGATCGGGGTTTATCCAGCGGAAACCTACCCTTGAACACGGCCTCTTGGGGAGACTTCTGTGCTAGCACCATGTCAGTGGGCAGCGTGGAGCTGCTGACCCACCCGCTGGGTGTGGGCGGCCCTTGTCCATTGGATGGACACAGCTCCAGGGGCTGGGAGTGTCTGCTCAAGAGCCCTGGGGCGGAGAACCCAGCGTTGGAGCTGCGGTCCACGTGTCAGCTGAGAGAGGAAGGCTTTCCGACGACTTGCTGTGCCCCCAGTCAGCTCCGTCTCCTGAACCTCGGCACTGTGTCTGTCCCGCTTTTCATGAGTTCAGTTCAGCTCAGTCGCTCAGTCGTGTCCAGCTCTTTGCGACCCCATGAACTGCAGCACGCCAGGCCTCCCTGTCCATCACCAACTCCTGGAGTTCACCCAAACTCATGTCTATTGAGTCGGTGATGCCATCCAACCGTCTCATCCTCTGTCGTCCCCTTCTCCTCCTGCCCCCAATCCCTCCCAGCATCAGGGTCTTTTCCAGTGAGTCAGCTCTTCGCATCAGGTGGCCAAAGTATTGAAGTTTTGGCTTTAGCATCAGTCCTTCCAGTGAACATGCAGGACTGATCTCCTTTAGGAAGGACTGCTTGGATCTCCTTGCAGTCCAAGGGACTCTCAAGAGTCTTCTCCAACACCACAGTTCAAAAGCATCAATTCTTTGGCACTCAGCTTTCTTCAGAGTCCAACTCTCACATCCATACATGACAACTGGAAAACGCACTTTTCATACAAACCCGAGTATCTGCAGCTTCCAGAGTCTTTGAGAGCACGTCACCACTGGCCTGATGGTGGCCAAAGAGGAATGTCGAGGCACGTGTGATGCGGGGCCACGTAGGGTCTGTTTGCCCAAACCAGCCCCGACGGTGAGAAGGGACTGAGTGGGCTCAGGAGGCTCTTAGGAAAGAGGCTGGATCTCACGGAACGTGAAGGCCGTGGACGCAGGAGCCCTTTTTCCTGTTTAACACCTCTCTGACTCTTCTCATCCTCTGCATGTGGAAAGACGGGGAATGCAGTCATGTCCCCACCCCCGTGTGTGACTGCTCAAGCTCCTGGCATATCCCCTCCGAGCCGGCGGAGACAACTACACCGAGAGCCTCCTACCGACTGTCTCGAGCGAAAGAGCAGCGAACCTGGAGAGCGAAAATGACACTTTGGGGAAGAAGACAAACAAGATGAAGCCACACTCTGGGTGCAGGAGGGTTTTACGCTTTCCTAACTTAATATTGGGAGAAGGAAACGGCAACCCACTGCAGTATTCTTGCCTGGAAAATCTCATGGACAGAGGAGCCTGGCGGGCTACAGTCCATGGGGTCGAAAAGAGTCGGACACGACTGAAGTGACTTAGCACGCATGCAGTTTAATATTAAAATGTTAAATGCATGAAATAGCAATAATGGTAGAGAAGACGTTTGAAACCGTCTTTGGTTATATTTAAAGGAATGTAGCCTATTCTTAGGGGCTTCCCTGGTGGCTCAGCTGGTAAAGAATCTGCCTGCAATGCGGGAGACCCTGGTTTGATTCCTGGGTTGGGAAGATCCCTGGAGAAGGGATAGGCTACCCATTCCAGTGTTTTTGGGCTTCCCTGGTGGCTCAGCTGGTAAAGAATCTGCCTGCAATGCGGGAGACCTGGGTTCGATCCCTGGGCTGGGAAGATCCCCCGAAGGGAAAGGCTGCCCACTGCTGTATTCTGGCCTGGAGAATTCCATGGACTGTTTATCCCTGGGGTCACAGAGTCTGACAGCCTGCTTTTCAGTCTTTCTAATTGAAGTGTGGTTGATTTACAGTGTGTTAATGCCTGCTGTACAGCAAGGTGATTCATTTATACATGTATTGTTGAGTCGCTATATATACACATGCTTTTAAATATTCTTTTCCACTGTGGTTTATCTTCAGATTAGAGCACAGTTCCCTGGCGTACAGTAGCACCGTGTTACTTATCCATCCTGTATAGTTGTTTGCATCGACTAACACCAGACTCCTGATCCTTCCCTCCCCTAAACGTGGCCTGCGTTAAGTTGACATATTCATTCTTTTAAGGTTCCGGGTGTATGTCTGGTGGTGCAGAGGAGAGTCAGTGTTCTCGTCTTCCTCTGAGGAAAACCAGGCCCTTTCAGGCTTCTGCTCGTGCATGTGCCCTTCTCTCCCTGCTGCAGCAGTGGCAGGATTTCTGCCATAATGTCCAGCTTCCTGGTGTGATGAAGCTCAGTGGGGCCTCGTCCCGCAGTTTTTCCATGACCCCGTGACCCCCAGCCTCGCCTTCCCACCACTTTCCCAGCAGCATCGGCATTCAGGAAATGATCCTGCAGATGTCTGATGGTTGCTGGGCTCCAGGAATCGGACTTGTGGAATTTTTGGCTCAGCCCCGAAGTCCCCCATTGACTGTGACCCGTGTTCCGAAATCGCTTCCACAGCACTGAGTGCTTGGTGAGCGCTGGCTCCAAACTCACATACTTTAGTTCCCTCAGTTATTCGCAGCCTTGCTTGGACATTGAAGTCTCAAGGCCCCAAAGAGCTGACTCAGTGTCCCATCCCGCCCACGGCTCTCTCCTCCTGTTTCCTCTTTGGCTAGTGGTGGTTCCAGGCTCTATGGTGCCCGTGGGGCTTTAAATTGGGAAAGGGAGGCCAGGGACTCCGTCCTGCCCAGCAACCGTGTCACTTTGTCTTAAAGCTTTTAGGCTCTGAAGACAGAGCCCTCCCTCTTCGTATGTGCATGTGATCCTGCTGCTTAGCTCGCCATCCACTCACCGACGGTCCAAGTCTGTGCCAAGCGCTGAGTGAATGAGATACCCCTGCCTGTGAAGCGCTTAGCTCCGAGAGGCGAACGCCCACTGTGGGACCTCTGCGGGCAGCACCCTTCGTGGCTGTGTCCTGCTTTCCGATGGGTGAACGAGCGCGTGTAGACGGTTCTGCCCCTCATAGTCGGTCCCCCGTGGAGAGGGGCCCAGGGCTTCGGCAGGACTTTTCCTTGGCCGTCAGTCCGTGGTGACCATCCACGAACATATCATTTTAAAACTGAGAAAAGGATTCAGAATTCGGCTCAAAAGGCAGTGATCCCATGTTGGCTGTTGAAACAGGCGTCACGGGGCCTCTGACTGTCAGATGCTTGAAGACGGCTTAGTCTGATATATTTCATGTTAATTTCAGCTTTTTGTTGTTGTTATTGATGATGACATTTTCTGTATTATCCTTAGAACTGTCTCACTTCTTCAGCCTCGCCATCCTGGGGGCTTTATTAATTGTTGGAGGTTTGACTGAGATTTGAAGGGGATGATGTATTCTAACATTGGATTTCAATCATGAACTTTGTCTGTAGGTATTTTAGGAGGAAGGGAAATAATTGGATACTATTTTTAAAAAACTCTTCTATTCCCACATTTTATGGATTTTTTAAAAATCTCCTTATGGCGTTATCTCCTTCTGTAGATGATGTATGATAAAAAATTTGTAAGTTGTTCCATGCATGAAGCTCTATTTCATGCCTAATTTAGAATGGCTAATTTTGATACCAAGATCATTCTCCATGGGTGTATTCTTTCTTCTTCATAGCATGCTAGTTTCTCTTCTCAAATTCTGAATTTCCTCGTTTGAAGATAGAATGATAGTCACTCCCATGATTGGTATATAAACTTTTTTTTAAATTAGTGTGGTAGACTGCACTGATATTCAGGAGTGAAGCTGTTAAAACTGTTTTTGTCTCAAAACATTTTGCGTAGGGTCGTGCGCACGTCTCTGTCTCGTCCTCCACGCCAAGTTCTCGCTGCCGTGGTAGCCGTGACTGTGGGGCTCACGTGGGCTCCCAGGTCCTCTGGGACCCTGCCTCCAGCACGTCCTGGGAAAGAGATGACTGAGGGGTCCTGCCTCTCGCTGGTTTCGACTGTGCACCTTCAGCCGTGAGCCCCAGTGCACGAGCGCTCACCGCTGCCGAGTCTGGCTTCGAAAGGACTGGCAGGAAGAACCTTTGCCTCACCTGCCCAGCTCTCTGCTTTCCCTGTGACCCTCGTGGAGATTTGCTGAAAGCTCGGAGGAAGAATTGGGCCAGCCTGCAGATTGTGCTGTGTACTGGCTAATTGTATAGCCGTTCGAATCCTCATCCTGCCTGTTTGCTCTGCTCTGGTGCCCAGGATAACGTGGGATATTAGATTATTCGTGTCTGAACAAAAGATTAGGAAACTTAAAAAAAAAAATGTGTGTGAGATGGCAAGAGCCATGTCCATGGAGGAGTCACTTCCTCTTTAGCTACTTAATTCCAAAACTCCTGGGATTTGGGGCTTGCTCAAGTGTTCCGGTGACATTTGGGAAAGAATGTGTTCTGTGGCAAAAGCCAGGACTTGGGAATTCAGATTTCTGGATTCTGTTCCCAGGAGCACACAGGGGTCAGTGGTGACATGTGACACGTCAGTGAAACATCGGGGCCTGATTTCCTTATCTGTGAAATGGACATAAAAGGGGCTAATTTGCTGTGGGCGAGCTATTTAATATTTGCTGGGAACCAGCTTGCTCTAGTGACCTAGAAAAAACACGGACCGAGGTAGAGGCTGACCTCATTTCTATTTTTGGCTTTGGTGCTGACTCAGTGAGAAACTTGCAGGAATCAGCTAATCCGGCTCTGGGCCTCCATGCCTTCCACGATGAAAATGAGAATTATACAATCTTATCTGTGCTGGGCCTCCCGCTGATGCCGCCAGTGTTAACGGAGCACTAAAAATATGCCACCCCGCACGTTGGGAAGCTTTTCTGCCGGCGTGCCTTTGACATCTCCTTCCCATCACATGCCAGGCTATTTGAGGATACTCCATTCAATGTTCGTTTACTTTTTAGCCAGCTGGGTGGAGTTCAGTTGTATCTGGGGCCGAATCTTCCCATATCGGAATCCAGGGAGGAGGTTGACCTGATGTCAGGGTACTGTCCATCTCCAGCTCCAGGAATTTGGGCATTGGCGTCCGCTGTCGTTTTAGGTGAAGAGTGAATGCCTTGAAGGAGCTTTACCCCTCGACACGGCCTGAGAATGGTTTTCTTTCCCAGGGAGGACGGGCTGGCGTGGCGCTCTGTGTCCAGGCCTCTGCAGGCCCCGGGGACGTTTACATCTGCTCTTCCTGGTTGGTCCCCGGATGCAGCTGGTCTAGGCGGCTGCGCCAAACTGCAGAGCTTGGCTTTCTTTCCTCCACTTAGTCCTGTTTGATGGGATCCTCTGGACTTAGAAATCACTTGCTTCTTCCCCATTTATTCACACGCTGTTTCCAGCCGCCTGGCAACGACACCCACAACCCATGGAGGCCCAGTGGATGGAGACTTCTGTTCAGAACCACATTCCTACGTTGCAGAAAACTGTTGGGACTTCCCTGGTGGTCTAAGGGTTAAGAATCTGCCTGCCAGTGCAGGGGACACAGGTTCGATCCCTGGGCCAGAGCGGCCCGCATGCCGTGGGGCCTCTAAGCACACTGCCGCTGCTGAGGCCCGGGCACTCTAGAGCTCGCGCTCTGCAACAGGAGAAGCCGTCACAGTGAGAGCCCCGGGCTCCATACCTGGGGAGTAGCCCCCGCTTGCCGCAACTAGAGAAAGCCCATATGCGCAGCAGCGAGGACTCAGTGCAGCCAAAAATAATCATAAATGCATGTTTTAAAATGCACAGGCCATAATTCCCCTGCAGGTTCTGGGGTCTGCAGGTTCTAGGCGGTTTGGAGAGGAGGATGACTTTGGGAGTCTTTGTTCTGTGTTCTTTCATTTATGCAAGGTTAAAATCTTCAAGGAGCTCTTGGTAATGTGCTCTGGGGAGGGCAAATGTTCGTTTACCCCCAGGTGGCTCCCCCGGTGGCACTAGTAGTAAAGAGCTCTTCTGCTGATGCGGGAAGTGTAAGTGATGCGGGCTCATCTCTGGGTTGCAAAGACCCCCTGGAGGAGGGCGTGGCCACCCACTCGCGTGGTCTTGCCTGGAGAATCCCATGGACAGAGGAGCCTGGCGGGCTGCAGTCCACGGGGTCACAGAGAGTCGGACTCGACTGCAGCGACTGAGCACGTGCACAAATGTTTGTTAGCTTGTCAGTTTATTTTTTCCCTTTGAGCTAACCTGACTATGGAGGAAGTAAGGAATCCTGGCTATAATCTCTGACATGCCTTCCATTTTTAAAAATTGGCTAAAGATGCTTACTCAATTTGATCATGAGGTTGCATTGAAGTCCATATGCATGCTCGATCGCTGTCATGTCTGACTCTGTGAACCCATGGACTGTAGCCCGCCAGGCTCCTCTGTCCATGAGATTCTCCAGGCAAGAATACTGGAGTGGGTAGCCTTTCCCTTCTCCAGGGGATCTTCCCGACCCAGGGATCGAGCTCGTGTCTCCTGCTTTGGGAAATAGATTCTTTACCACTGCGCCGCCTGGGTGCAAAAAGCCCATATACTGTGAAGAAAATAGGTTTTCTTGGATTCTTGTGCCTATTTGGGCTATTTCCCGTGGACAGTCTGAGTGTGGCTGTCTTCTGTAAATATCCTTAATTAGGCCACTGTGCTGTTGATGTCTGTACAGGAAACCACATTTCCAGGATCAAAGGGTAGTACCTCATTTCTCCACATTCTTGTCCCACTTGTGTTTCTCCTCGTTAGTTTCGTCCAGCCTGAATTACCTTCTTCCATCTCTTCATGTATTAATTTTGTTTTCTTCTTTCAAGGGCCGCCTCAAGGCCCAACATCCCAGTCTTTCTGAATCGCAGCCGCATGTGAGGACCCCAAATAATACCCATTATTTTAAAAAATAGGTTGAATTTCTTTTTGCTCCACTTGGGCAGAGACCGTAATTCAACCTTGATTCTGCCTTTGCACAAAGCCAATTTGAAGAGAGGCTCGGGGAGGCCCGTCATCAGACTGCTGATGGCAGAGGGGGGTCTCAGCATCTGACGTTGAGACGCCGACCGTGAGCTTTGCCTCTGCATGCCTCGAAGGGAAGCCTCGACGGAGCTTGCTCTCAGAAGCTCAGTGCCGTGTCTGTCAACACAGCATCACTCATCAAAGGAGGTTATAAACAAGAAAACCCCAACTATCCTAAACAATTTAGTGGGGGAAAAACCCCAACTCTCCGTTGTTTTATTTGCCCAACAAGTTATTTAGCATCTGGAGTATAGAATATAGATAGCACTGGGCCAGGGATCATCTGTGGATATCCCTGCCCTCAAAGGAGCTTAAAGACGCAGAGACGTGTCCGACTTGGGTCGCAGCAGGCAGCATCTTTTCTCGGACGCTCTGGCAGGCGGGATGCGGGGTGATGCTGACCGGGGCCCATTTCTGCTCTTTCCTCCACTCCCTCCGACCCACCCTCCGTCTAATGGCTCCCTCCTCCTCCGCAGGGAGAAAGAGGCCTCCCGGGGTTACAAGGGGTCATCGGGTTTCCCGGAATGCAAGGACCCGAGGGGCCACAGGGACCACCGGGACAGAAGGTGAGCTTGGCCCTCAGGGGCGCGGGGGCCAGGGGCTGGGCCTGAGGTGGTCTGCCATCGTTGTGGGTCATCGTGTCCTGTCTGTTCTTCCAGGGTGACACCGGCGAGCCCGGACTGCCAGGCACTAAAGGCACGAGAGTGAGTACAGGGCCGTGGCGTCCGTAACGCCTGTGGGTGGCTCTGACACAGCGATGCTTCCAGGGGGAGGGCTCCGGACCCCCACCCACCGCCTCCAGACCGTCCGGGGGCGTCTCTCTCATCCCCCTCCCCCTTCTCTGGGCCCCTTCATCCACCTCTGTCCTCAGCGCGGACAGCGGTTGCCCTGGGTGCCGCGTCCCCCTCCTCCAGGCCTGCCCCTCGACGGGCTCATTTCCTGTCCTTTCGACACCGGCTTCTCCCGTGGCTCCTTCCTCAGGGGTTCCCGTGGGCGAATTTCACTGGGGGGGGGGGGATGACGCGTCTCCAGGTCTTCATCAAAGACGCCTTCGGTCAGTGTGAAAAGTGGTGATGTGTTCGGATCCACGCTCCGTCTTCCTTCTTCACGCTCTGCTGTCTTTGCTGTGCCTGCTCCTGGGATGTGCAAGCAGGGAGCTCTTTGAAAAAACCTTTGAAAAATAGAAGAGGCTGTAAAATGTAAACGTTTTAATTGTGTTATTGTTACTTCTCGGAAGGGAAGTGTGCCAAGCCTTGCTGGATCCTCCTTGGGGCAGAAAGATAACAGATAGCATTGTAACTGTCTGCAGTGAAGATCTGGATTTCAGCCAGGAAGAGCTCTCACTTTCTTCCCTCAGGGAACTCATTTATGCCTACCCTCTTCTTCCCAACTGTCTGAGATTTTACTGTAAATTCTCTCTCTCTATCTGCCTATCTATCCATCCACCCATCTCTCTGTCTGTACATCTATCTCTCATCTCCTAGAAATTACAAAGGATGAAACGAGGGCAGAGTTATCTTGTGGGTGTGCAGCCTTGATTTTAGAAGTAATTAATCACCAGGGTTTGATGATGAAGAGTTGCTACTGAAACTCCAGGTCATCTCCAGCCCACCCCTGGGCCGGGTCCTCTGTCGCCTCTGTCTGCTCGGGGTCGATGTTCCAAATGCCAGCAGTGAGAGTCTGACATCCTTATCCAGGAGGGTGCGGTGGGAGAAAATGGGGTTCTCCCGCACCCAGTGAAAACCTTTTCATTTCCATCCCTACAGGGACCCTCAGGAGTGCCTGGTTACCCTGGAAACCCAGGACTTCCTGTATGTATATAAAAGGCTTCTAGTTCCTTTATGAGATGTTTGATGTGTGTTACAGTAGCATTGATGATTTTCTAACTTGTTTACTTGTTCATTTTGTTAATTGCAGGGTATTCCTGGCCAGGATGGTCCTCCGGGTCCCCCAGGTATTCCAGGATGCAACGGGACAAAGGTAAAGTTAGAGCGGGGTCCTCCCTGCTGGGCGCATGTTTATCTAACTTTGCACGTGGAGCAGTTGGGCAGAGTTGTCCTGTGAACACAGGTTTAGTTGCCACAGTTGGGAAGTGACTTGTGTTACATCTTTCTTTGGTAAGGAAACAGTTTTCCCATGTTTCCCATGTTCAGGAAAGACATCATTAAGCCTTTCTATTTTGTAGACTTTTATTCTAAAGTTACTTTCAGCACGAAATCTCTCACTTCTAGTCTATTACCGAAGCAAATAAGAAAATGCTAGTGTTAAGTCTTGTCCCTGTTAAGTGCATTCTCAAATATATTTCTTCCAACATGAGGCAGCAGTGAGCAATGCAGCTCATAGCAATTTTTAGACAATGGCTTTTACCAGCAAACGCAGCGTCCCTGGAGGGCAGGACGGGGAAAGTGATGGGGCCTCTGGGATGAGGTCCTGTCGCCCTGGCGGCCCTCGAGAGTGACTTTCTCTGTCCCCAGGGTGAGAGAGGGCCTGTGGGGCCTCCCGGTTTGCCTGGATTCGCCGGAAATCCCGTGAGTCTTGGGTTGTTTGATGAGGGTGTGATCATTCCTCTCTCCTCATTGAACTCCTTTCCCTTTCCTTCCCCCCACCCGTACCTTAATGTTCTTTGGAGGAAAACAAAACTAAGGCCAACGTTTTCTTTTCTAGGGACCACCAGGGTTACCGGGAATGAAGGTACGTTGTTTTACTTCCTGGATTCATTCCAGGCGTCTGTGTAAAACAGATGCCATGAGAGGTAAACTTACTTTAAATTACTTTGGTTGACCGGTTGCCTGTTAAGCTGTTTGCCTAAACTCTGCTCCATTAAAAGAGCACTGAAGTCCTGCACACAGAATTATATTTTAGAGCCTAAAGCTTCAACACCAGGTCCGTTTCTTCATAGGAAATAAGCGGTGATGGGAAGCCTAGTTTGAGGGGGAAATGTAACAGACGTGGGTCCCTGAAGCTCCTTGTCCTGAGCCCCGGGCGGTGCTGTGAGCCCGTCTCGGCAGAGAAATAGCCAGTGGGGTGTGCGAGGGCACGCTTGTGCAATGTGTGTACACCACATGTATACAGCACACACACATGAGGATGGTGGAGGGAGGGAGAGGGAATTAAAATACAAATATAGTAATGTAGAATGTTTTATATATTGTATAACACGCAATACATGTGCATTGTTCTACAATATTTACTTATTCTCATTTATATTGCATATTAATCTAATTCTATATGTTTTGATATATAATTACAATATGTTGAGATAAAGTAGATTCCTTATTTTGGGGAGGTGTGTGACTGTGAGGGTTGCAAGTCCACAGTCCGAGGGGCAGGGATGCAGGCTGGAGACCAGGGAAGGGCGTGGGTCTGGTTTTGGAGGCGGTCTCCCTTCTTCCTGGGAGTCAGTCTTTCTTCTCAACCGCTGGGGTGCGTGGCCCCCAGCCTCTCCTCCCCCAGGGTGGAATGTCATCTGCTTTATTACCGTAGTCCTTCACACCTGCGGATGTAAATGCCCACCTCGTCTAAAAAGGGCCTCCCTGTTGGCCTCAGCCTGGCGCATGCCCGAGTCTGGGCGCCGGGGCCGGGCCACGCCGGCACCTACAACGCATCCCCTGCTTTTCTGAACGTGGCTGCGCTGGGTCTTGTCCTGAAAGATGACCCTTCCTTTGCGGAAGCGGCGGGTGCACACAGCCTTTTGACCAGAACCGGGCCCCTGTCTAGACCCCCACCTGCCCGGGGCCCCCACATCCTTCCATTCAGCGGTCCACGTGCTCTGTCTTCGTGCTGGTTGTTAAGATGAGTGACCAGAGGAGACGGCCGGTCGGCTTATCCCAAGCGTAGGTGGAGGCTGAACCGCAGACCTGGGCTAGTCCCACACCAGCGGTGCGTGCCCCCTACTCCATGGGCGTTCAGTCTCTTTCCATGAACACCAGTGTTTGTGCTTGTCTTCCACCCCCAGGGAGATCCAGGTGAGATTCTGGGCCATATACCAGGGACCCTGCTGAAAGGCGAAAGAGGATATCCTGGACAGCCAGGAGCGCCCGTGAGTACTGGCTGGACGATTCCAAGCTTGAGCCGAGTGTCCGCCTGGGTTGCATCTTAATTCTTCTCTTTCTCGGTGATTACAGGGCTCACCAGGTCTGCCAGGACTGCAAGGCCCCGTCGGCCCCCCAGGATTCACTGGACCGCCAGTAAGTCTGGGGGTGGGGAGTCTCTCTCTGAGGCTGTCATTCAGAGAACAACCGTGTTGAGGTGTGAAGACTCATAAAATGGAATGAACACTTTAGCCTGGATGGGAGGGAACTTGGGGGAGAATGCATACCATGTACATGTATGGCTGAGTCCCTTTGCTGTCCGCCTGAAACTCTCCCAGCGTTGTTTACCGGCTGTGCTCCAGGATAAAAGAAAAAGCTGGGCCAAAAAACTTTACACGGTGGTGACCCTTTCAATTCGGATTCAAGAATGAACTTATATATATATTTTTAAAATTTATTTATCTTTTTAATTGAAGGATAATTGCTTGACAGAATTTGTTGCTTTCTGTTTAGTGGAGTATAGTTGACTTACAATTCTGTGTTGGTTTCAGGTATACAGCAGAGAGAATCAGTTACACATAATCCCCTCATTTTAGATTCTTTTCCTGTGAGGTCATTACCGAGTGTTGAGTGCAGTTCACTGCAGTGTAGTGGACTCTTGTTACTTATCTGTTTGAGCTTCTATATTAAGGGAATTTTTGATTGGTGTTTGTGGTCCGTATGCCCCCAGAGCCGTGGGGAAAGGATTATAAAGAGGTGTCACATGTCACAGGCGGAGACATCCCCCTGCGACATGTGAATTACTTGTGGGGCTGCGAGGATGCCAGCGTGTCCCGTGAGCGGGGGATGCAGAGACGGACAAGCAGGCTCCGCCCTGGACCTTCACTCGTGGGAACACAGTCACATCCAGGAACCTGCTCTCCTGGGGGCTGTGGACACAGCCCAGGCTGTGAAGAAGCTGAGCTGTGTTTGTAGTGACGACTAGAAGCTGAGCTCAGAGATCAGCTTCTGGAGGCTCTGCTCTGCTATCAGCCTCCTTCACAGCTGATGATTCTCCACAGAAGGGCAGCATCAGCTCCTCCTACTCACACATTTTGGGAGCAAAAGAGAGTTCATATTAACAGAGCTTACTTGGGAGTGCCCCGTTCACTAGGAATGGGTGATGTGAGAATGCCATCCTCACTTGAGCCCGCCTGAGAGTCCTGGGGTTTGGTGGTGGGTTCATCCACTCTCTGATCGCCCAGCACACGCTCAGCTCAGTGCGTTCCACCGGGAACCCCTGGGATTATAAGGGATTTTCATCCCTGTTAGTAATTATCTTGGACTAATTTCTGGTTGCTCTCAAAGGTTAACTGTTGTGTAGTACAGGAAAAACATGTAATATCCAACAAAGTATCGCGCTAACCATGGCACCTAAAGATAACGTTGGTACAAAAAAGCACACCAGGGTTGTGAACCGTATTTAATTGAAATGCTCTGTCTTCCAGGGCCCTCCAGGCCCTCCTGGCCCTCCAGGTGAAAAGGTAAAGATTGTTTTCCATTTGTCTTTCTTTGGCGTTAGTGTGAGGCCGTCGTGACGTTGCTGTAACTCATTCTTTAGTCTCTGTAAAGTATTTCGGGAAATTATAAGTTTTATATCTATCTCTATATTTAACATGCCTGTTCACCTATCCATCAGTCCATCAGTCTATCTAACTTCTCTGTCAATTAATCCGCTCATCTATTGATCTGTCAATTATTGATCTATTGATCTTTCCTCCTATCCATCTGTCAGTCATGGAATCATTGATGTTTTCCTTAGTTTTCTAAAACCACAGTTTAAAAATCTTGAATTTTAAAAGTGGTTTCTATGGGATTCTTCTTCAGTAATACTTTAGCAAAGCTTTTAATAGACACTGAATGCAGCATGATCACAGCTTTCTTGAACGTATCAATATTACGTCTTTATGGGATGAAGCTCTTGCTTTAAATGTGCCATCTTGTTGGATTTCGTGTCAAATCTGTCAGATGGTTTTGAGCAAAGTGGACAGTGCTGGTAACGGAAGCCTGCCTTTTCATCGACAGGGGCAGATGGGCTTGAGCTTCCAAGGACCCAAAGGTGAAAAGGTGAGTGCTCTTTCTCTGGGGCGTTTTCTGGCCACAGTCCCAGGTCTGAGCAGGATAAGGGTTCCGCCTCCGGGGCTCCCCCTGGACCCTGATGGCCGCAGTCACCCTTCTCTGAACGTTCTCGCATACGTTAGTGTTTGCTGGAGGCCGCGGCTAGAATGCACTGGGTGACTCCGTGTGGGGTCTGACCCACAGGTGCAGCTTTAGCGAGGCCACTGTTCTCCTCTCTGTTCACAGCGGTCGGTCACAGTGTCCTCAGGCAGTGACAAAGCCCGAGCTGGGCTTCATCCTAAAAGGGTCAAATGTCGTGGCCGTTCGTGGCACAACCATACCGAACGCTTAAGGATGAGGCCACTGGACCCGAGTTGGGAGGAAAAGCGCCTTGGAGGCAGGGAGGCACAGACCGGAAGGGGAGGCCTCATCCTGGGCGAGAGAGGCCGGCCCTGGGTCCCTGATGCTCTGGGGGTGCTCTGCGCCACTTGGCCTGGACCTGGCCGGTGAAACGCGCTCTGAGCACTGGCTGCTGGGATTGCGGCAGGACCCGGTTCCCAAGCCGCTGCAGACGATGGCCACGTGGGGTGGGCGACCGTGGGCCTCCTCTTCTCAGCCCAGGTTTCCAGCCCGCCTTTTCGTAAACCTCAGAGGAAAGGGATTCTGCGGCAGACGCAGTGGAGGTCTTTGGAGCTCAGTCGCTGCGTGGTGCCGAGGTTTCGGTACTTCCCGCTTGCCAGCAGTGGGGCTTCCAGGAAGGAATCCCTGACACTTCTCTCCTCGTTGGCTTACACGAAGAGAGCTTTCCCTCTGGGCACTCCGAGGCAGCCCGTGCCCTCTCCTCCACGCCATCAAATGTGTCAGGCCAGCTTCTGAGAGCCCGTGCGTTACACGTGCTGCCTGTCTTGATGCACGGTCTGTGCACGTGTGCACACATCCATGTGTCCTCCAGCCGTTCAAGTTCCATTGTTACGGGGTGGCGGCCGCCCTGACCGCGGAGCGGGACAGCCTTCTCCTGGCTCTGTATCCTTAGTGGGCTGTCTTCCTTCGGAAACTTGATTTTCTGCTGCGGCGAGGCCAGGCTGCTACAGAACACAGTCATGTTTTTTAAACAGTTCTATTCTTGGTGTTTCCTCCTTCCGCCTTTCTCCTGCCAGTATAATTATTTTTATGCCCAATTAACCCCTAATTTTTGCCTCCTCAGGGTGATCAAGGGGTCAGCGGGCCCCCAGGATTGCCAGGACAGGCGCAAGTCATCACGAAAGGAGACACGGCCATGCGAGGCGAGAAGGTAGGGGCGGAACGTGTCCAGGGAGCGCCGCCTTCCTAATCCTGAACGGTTTTGAAGGGTAAAGACAGATTGGGTCAAAGTTCAGCTTCTCCAGTTCTGTTCACCCTGACCTGGAAGACAGGGGTGTGGACTCCCCACTGTATGAGAAGTGAGCCCCTTGAGAGCAGAGGCGGCTGCTCTGGTTGCAGCCAGAGGCTGGAGGCCGACCTCCCGTGTGAGGGTCACGGTGAGGACGGCCGGGGCTGCGGCTGGGGGGGTGGGGTGCAGCTGAGGGTGGGGGAGGGTCAGGTCCCGTGGACCGCGCGAGCTCTCTGTGCCGTCTTTATGTCCATCACCCAGTCATGGCAGGAAGTGAATGCTCCAGACCAGTGTGAGTTTCCTGGTTACTGTAACAGGAGAAGCTGTGTCTTCCTTGTGCCTGTTCCGTGTAGCCACTGCACAGTACTCATCTTTCTTTTATAACTTATTTTAGGGTCAAAAAGGTGAACCTGGATTTCCGGTAAGCACCAAAGTTTTGTTTATCGTTATTATTTTGTGTGAAAGACAGTCATGTATTGGTTTTAGGTTACAAGCTTATTTCACCTTCTTTGGAACATTTACTTAATTTAGTAGTTTATTTAAATGTACAAATGAATCTAACCCTTTCTTTTTTTTTTCTGTTAAGGGGCTGCCAGGGTTTGGAGAGAAAGGAGAACCTGGAAAACCAGGGCCCCGTGTAAGTGCTTCTGGAGCCCTCTCCTTCCTGGTGTGAGATCATTTCTCCCCCATTGCTAGGACCACAGGGTCATAGGAGCACAGACTCCAAGGGCTCTGTAGGGGGCTTTCTGAAGCCCTGGGAGCAGGAGTAAGGAGGGAGTCGGCGTTAGAAGAGGGGCTCCCAGGTGACACAGTGGTAGAGAAGCCACCTGCCAGCACAGGAGACACGGCTTCCATCCCTGAGTCAGGAGATCCCCTGGAGGAGGAAATGGCAACCCGCTCCAGTATCCCTGCCTGGAGAATCCCATGGACGGAGCTGAGGCTTATTCAGAGGACTGCCCCTTCTCCTGCCAAGACAGCACGTCCACTCCATCACCCCCGTCTCGGTTGGGCCCTCACTGAAGAGCCACCTGTCCACCTGCTCAGAGCATCTGGGTGCCCAGCTGCTCCGATGCTTCCCACGCCCCGAGTGACAGGAGACCCACCACCTCCAACAGCCGAGAGAGTTCAGTTTCTTCCTGAAGCGACGCGTGGAAACCTCTGTGAGCGTGACACAGCGGTGTATCAGCCACCAAACACCCCCTTGCCAGTCGGAAAACCTCCCTGGTATCAGCTCTGCAGCCAGGTCGTGAGGTCATAGGAGACTCGGAGTGCATCGACCTCCAGTTTTTAAACACTGTAAAGTCTTTTGTAGCCCTTTCAGCTCATGGTGATTTAATGTGTCTTCCATGACGTATTACTGTAGTGTGGCCAGCTCACCCAGAGAATTCACACAGTGTAATAACTTGTATTTGATTCAAACCCGTGGTGTTAGAGCAGAGCTATCACTCTTATTTCTGCACTACTAATATTTAAATTTTTATTGTACAGGGAAAACCAGGAAAAGATGGTGAAAAAGGAGAAAAAGGGAGTCCAGTGAGTATTTCTCTATGATTTTTTAAAAAGCAAGCCGTTGCTCTTACTCGCTTATAACTGTTGCTGCTTTCTGTCCCATTTTAGGGGTTTCCAGGCGACTCAGGGTACCCAGGACAGCCTGGCCAAGATGGTTTAAAGGTGAATGGCGACCCTACTTTCTTTGTTTTTTGCCTTTATTTTGCCCAACCTAAAAGTTTTTCCTAAAGGACCATGCACTCAAAGAAGAGAAATTATGTTATGTCCCGTGTGAGGAAACACGACTTAGTGGTTCATTTGTGTGCATATGTTTTTAAAAGAAAAAATATAAACTGTTCCACTCAAGTTTTTAATGTGGGTTTTTTTTGGAGTAGATTAGTTTTTCCCAATTATGAAACAAAGTAAATGCAGGAAGATATAGAAAAAGAAAACTTGTGTAATTTTCCTACGATTGACTCAGAAATGGTCAGAAGTCATAACTGTCCCACGTGTTCACATATACGTGAGCTTCTAAAAAATGGGACTGCATGATTTAGCTGACTTTTTCCCTTGACGGCATAGTGGGGAGATATTCCAGTGTTGTAAGTGTGGTTATATGTCAACACTTGGGATGCTCGTGCCTTTTTCCGCATGGTATTGGGTCTTTTCCATATTTTTCTGATTTTAAGTATCAGAAAAATACTTGTCATTTCCCACCATAAATTCCTAAAATGTATAATTTTGGAGTTAATGTTTAGACCCGTTTCTGGGGAAGCTTTTGCCACATGAGATAAAATTGCCCTCAGAAGAAAGAACGCTTCATCAGCCTTCCATCTGACATCTGTTTGTTATTGAACTTAAACAAATACTTGCCAATCTGATACTCAGAGAAAACTGTGGTTTTATTTACTTATTTTTGTGTGTGGGTTTATTTTTCTCTTTGAATCATGAGACTAGGTAATGTAAATCTTCATTAAAATAAGAAATGGATTGGAAATATTCATCTCTGGATTGGAAATACTCATCTCTAACAGTAGGGAGAGGACCTCAGGGTTTGCTTAGCAAAGCCTGTGACAAAGGGAGAAATCTTTCTCTAAGGCTGTAACTTTATGAGAAAGGCAATTCTTATAGGCTATAAAAGGTAAATTTGTTTAGAATATATTAGCTAAGGGTTTTTTTAAAGTCCCGTGATTATCTAAAATCTTTTCTTGTATTCAAATAAGAAAAATCAAAGCATGTTAATTCTGGTTTAACACGTTTAAAGCCTTAGCTTAGAAGGAAAAAAATGAAAAAATAAATAAAAGTAAGTGAAAAATGTGCCTTCATGAAATAATGTGCATATCTTAGGACTCTTAAAAGTATTATTATAATTCTTACATAAGAACATTGCATATAAAACGATTTAGTTCTTGAGTTTTTCATCTAATATATGTTAAATTAAGCCTCAGAGTCATAAGAATTTATCTACCCGATGTTTTCAAGTCATGCTGGATCTTAAGGGGAAAGGAAAAACACAAGTTTCCTTTTATTATGACTTTCAATGCAGGTTTAGACACTTACACCTGAAATCCTCAACTAAAATGATTTCTTTAAGAAAATACATTTAGCCACCCTAAGCTTTCATATCATTTTATTTCATTTATTGTTAATTATTTTTTAAAAAACGACTGTATAGGACTTCCCCAGTGGTCCAGTGGGTTAGCCTGCGTTTCCAGGCAACCATTATAATTAAAAAAATACAAGTGAAGTTGTTGTTCTCTTTCAGGGAGAGAAAGGTGAAGCAGGTCCTCCCGGGCTTCCTGGAACTGTGAGTACCAGTGGCACCTGCTGTCTGTGAGGCGGTTTGAAAAGAGGGAGAGAGAGAGACGGGCTGACCCGTCGCCTTGGCCACACGCTCCACGACCTCCCTAGAGTGACGTTGACGTAGGGGGTGCATGTGATTTGAGCCGACAGTTTGTGTTTTGCATCATGTGGTGTTTGGTATTTACTCATCACATTTGGACACTTTCTGCCTATGTTTGACAACTCAAATGAAAAGAGCTGCATGTGGATAACAATATTCGCAACACATTCTGAAACTTAAATGAAAGGTGTGGTAAGGAAAAAGATAATCAGGGAAACAGATCATCGACTGCTCCAGAGGAACTGTGTCTGAAGGGTGGTAGACACCCTGTCCTCGCATTTCGGCAGCTCAGAATTGGGGTGAACTGCTTCCTCCTTTTTATTGAGGCTCACAGAGCCTTTTTCCTGTCCCATATTCCAAGGGCCTTAAAGAAGGGTCCCCACTTCTGACCTCTTCCAATGAAAAAAAAATGGAGTGTTCCTGTTACATATTTCCTGAGGAAATTTTAGGCAACTTTTGGGATAATACTCTTTTAAGAAGTCTGTTCTTGCAGCTTGTGTGAGCACTGAGATATTCCATACCTAAACCTCAGAATTCATATATTTCTAACTTGCCTTCACTGGTAGAGCCTCTGCCAAGCAGAGTATTACGAAAGGAAGCAGAACTGCCTGGCAGAGTTCACTGCACGGAGAGCAGTGGTTCTGTTTTCCATGCGCCCCCCTCCCCGCCACCTCCTCCTCTCCCACGTTACTTCTCTGCTTTCACATGCCTTGAAATAATAAAAACTGTGTGTTTCTTTGTCTGTGCTGTAATGTACATCCCAGCCCCTGCTGTGCCGTGTGATGATCTTTTCTTCCGTAATTCAGGTTATTGGCACGGGACCGTTGGGAGAGAAAGGAGAGCCCGGGTACCCAGGGGGTCCGGGGGCGAAAGGGGAGACAGGTCCCAAAGGTGAGGTCCTTTCCTGCCTCTCTCCCTCCCCCTCCTCCTCCTGCTCCCGGGACTACGGGCACCCGCAGCACAGAAATTCTCGTCACAACCCTCCAGTGAACCAGGCTCAGTTTGTCCCACTCTCTCTGCCCCTGTAGGTTTCCCAGGAATACCAGGCCAGCCAGGCCCTCCAGGTGAGCGTCCGTAACGGAATCTTTTAGAGTATTTGTACGCTTTCTGTGCCGTTTCCATTCTGAACACGTTTATCCTCTGTGCTGGTTAGGTACTTGCATAAAATGGTTAGCAATTTTGTTGCACGTTTTTCTAGTTCTGAAAACAAGGTGTGCTCCTGGGACAGTGTTTGCTTTGTAAATTGCATGTTAGCAGGTACTTAGACGCATGCATTTCTTCTCTCCCTGGCTGTGACTCAACAGCCTCCCTTTCCATGGTTCCCAGGGGTATGGTCGCCTTTCTGAAGACCACCCCCCCACCCGCCCCAAGCATCCTTGCTGTCCCTTGCTATCTGTCTGGAATGCCTCGGCTTGAGACAGGACTCAAGGCTGAAACCTCTTCTAACTAATCTAATCAACCTTAATCTTGCTGCTTGGGAGATTCCTGCGTCACTGAGCTTGTGCTAAGTCTGTGCCTGTTTTGTGCTAGTTTTGCATTTCTAACGGGCCGAGTCATCGGGAGGCTGGGGGCTGCACTTCTCCGTAGCACGGATGCCTGCTGTGTGCACTGCGTGCATGAACAGCGCAGAGGTAATAAATGCTCAGCTCGGAGCCCTCACGTGCCCCAGGACTGATCCCGCACGGAGAGCTCTCAGTCTTACCGAGGCTTTGGTTTTGTTTGTTCTTTATTTTTAATTCTTATTGTTCTTTGTTATTTTATTTTTCCCTTCCTGACAGTTCTTAGGTTGAAAGTTCTCCCAGAGCCCCTTCCTTTAGTTTTATGGGAACAGATACCACCACCAGCCCCCCTGACGCCCCCACCATCAGCAGTGGCTCAAGGCTGGCTTTCAGCGCCCTGCATACCTTTTTGCTGCTAAAGTTTGGGCATCTGCCCTTAAAATCATCCTTGTCCATCTCTCCCACCCCCGTCTTCTCCATGGTCTGAAGCTCGCTGGACCTCCCGGGTGCTCTAGTGAATAGGTCACTTCCGGTCTCCCTTGCCAAATCTGCTTTCTCAGACCTCTTATCTGACCCCATTAGCATCTTAAGCTGTGGTTTTTAGAACCCGTCTTTGAAGCTGCCCCGTCCTTGTCTGCTTTCAGGCCGCCCCGCCCGCCCTCTGCTGACCGTGGAGGCCCTCGCCTCCCTGCCAGCCTCCCTGCCTCGTGCGGATCACCGGGGCTCAGGTTCACAGCTGGGGTCCGGGTCCAGCCGTCCTTCCTGGGAGCTCTTCCCCGCTCCGCTCTGCTGTTGCCTGGGCCAGCTCTTCAGGGTCACCTCCCTGTCCACCCTCCTGCTGCGGGCCCTCTCGGAGGCTGGCTGTCCACTCTCTGGAGCAGCAGTCGCTTCCCCCGTGGCCGCCTGGACCACTGGGTCCCGAGCGCTTCATCCAGACCCCTGTGGGCTGTCACAGGCCCCTGCGATCTTGCCCCCACAAAACTCAGGGGGGCCGAACTCGCCTGCCCGCGCTCGCTCCGCCCACCGCCGTGGCATCGCGCTCTTCCCCAGGGTCGCCTCCCCGTCCTGACTCCTTTTCAGCTGGTTCTGGCCCAGTTCCCACCCGCTCTGCGTGCTGTCCACGTCTGTTCTGCTGAGCTGCGTTTCTGTGCCTCTTCTCTCTGAGCAGACATGGAGCGTCCTCTGTCTGGCCTTCTGGGGCCGCTGTGCTGAGGGGACGCACAGATCTGAGAGTGGGCACAGTGAGCCCCTCACAGGGACTTCGCAGGGAGCCCCGGCCCAGCTGCATTTACCTGCGACAGCTGGTGCCGTTCTCACTGTTTGAGCAGCCCGCCTTCAGCGGTGGTCTGCTGGTCGTTTTCCCAGGAACAGAGCGAAGGGAACCAATGATTCTATCGTGAGACTTGGTGTTGTCTTGTACTGTGAGGGTCTCTTCTGCTTCCAGGCTTCCCTACTCCGGGGCTGATTGGTGCCCCCGGCTTCCCTGGCGACAGAGGAGAGAAGGGTGAACCGGGCTTGCCGGGCGTGTCGCTGCCAGGACCCAGTGGAAGGGACGGGCTTCCCGGCCCCCCTGGCCCCCCCGGGCCCCCTGGGCAGCCGGGCCACACAAGTGAGTACCTTGTGGGCGTGTCCCGTCCAGGACGGGTGCAGGCAGGGCTCAGCGGGGCTGGGGGTGGGGTGCCCGAGTTCACGTGCCGAGCCAGAGGCTGGGTGTCCAGTGACTTACGGATTATCTGCATCTCACGTGGGTGTCTTTGCCAAGTTAGTCACCGCAGCAGGGATGCTGCACATGAACTAATGAAGCTGGGTTAGGGGAACAAGAGCCGGCTTAACCTGCATCTGAAGGTGGGAAGCAAGCTGGTACTGACACAGACACGTGTGCGTGGGCGCACACACAAACACACATGCACACACACACGCATGCACGCACACGTGCACACACGCACACACACACATGCGCACACGGAGAAGGGGCTGCTCTGTCTGTGTGGTAACATAGTAAGTGGCTTCAAATCCGAACGGTAGTTTACCTGGGTTTTTCTCATCTGTCCACCATCAAAGCTGAGCACAGAGCATGAACCTGTTGACTCAGTGAAGGGGGTTCTGTGGCTCCAAAGTAGCCCCAGTGCAGAGTATCAGAACCTTTGAGGGGACTTGAGCTAACGGCCCAGGGGGCTGGGTCTACACTCCAGCTTGTGGGGAGTGTCAGGACCTTTCAGGGGACTTGAGCTAACGGCCCAGGGGGCTGAGTCTACACTCCAGCCTGTGCAGAGTGTCAGAACCTTCCAGGGGACTTGAGCTAATGGCGCAGGGGGCTGAGCTGACTCCATCCAGCCTGTGCACAGCAGAGCGACTGCAGCGTGGCTCCTTAGGCTGCTGGAAGGGGCTCCCGGAGGTGCCCATGGTTGACTCCCGGAGGGCAGACCCAGCTTCACGGAAGGACTTCTCGTGGGTGAAGCTCCATAAGGAGGCCAGATATGCCGTAGACGGCATGAGTGCCTCCAGATGGGCACCCTCACTGGGAACTCGGAACCCAGAACCCAGTGGTGTGCTTTTCCTCGTTAACGGGTCATGAGTGCATCCACTGTGACTTCCCGGGGACTCCCATCCCTTCTGATGAGAAACATGGAGAATGAAGATCAAATAGCGAAGTCCTAGAGGCATGCAGCACAAAGGCACGTTTCTCTGCATTTCTGAGAGAAGCTTGTGGGCATCAGAAGGGCCTTTGGGTGCTCATTCACTCATCCCTTGGTCACTTACTCGTTCAACAAACATCGGCGTGCCTACGATGCCAGGCGCCACCCTGAGACCTGGGACAGAGCCCACGAAACAGTCCTGACCTCCTGGGCCGTGCACCGTGAGGCAGAGACCAAGTAAATCAGTAGCTGATGGGGTAGCAGCTGGGGCTACAGATTCAGGAGGAAACGAAGGCAGGAGGGGAACAGAGGTCGGGGTGTGGGCAGGCGGGCCGTGGGGTATAGTTTTAAATCGAGTGATCGGCAAAGAGGCTGGTGAGAAGCCAGCCGTGGGGAAGTCTCGAGCCTTCTCTTAGTATTCTGCCGGTTTTGAAATGTGAACAGCTCCCGTGGAAAGACGTGAACTTCTCCCCGCCGTGGATTGTGCGGGGCGTGGGAGTTGAATGCCTTGTGACGTTTACCCTCTCGGTTTCCCAGTTTCCTTTGCAGGCTGTGCAGATCAGGTGGTGCCCATCACAGTGTGTGAAGTGGTGATTGCATAAATGAGAGTTTTGCACAGATGGGGCTGGTGTGTGGGCTGCGGACGCAGGAGCTGCAGCCGTGGATTGCTGGGCTACAGTCGTGACGGGTGACCGGTGCAGCCCGAGTTGAATCACTCGCTCTGTCCTTTTCCTTCTAAGATACCGGAGAAGGAGGTGCTAACTCTATCACTGTGTGTGTCCAGAAGCGATGCTGTTTTTTGGAACCACAACAGACGGCGTGTGTGTCACTGCAGTTCATGTTCATGCTTCTTCACGTCAGTGACGCTCAGGGTTGAATCAGAACAATTAGGGGTGTTTTCCCACGTGCAGCCCGCACCTCTGAAATAATGAGCACTTTGCTGTGAGTCTTCTCAGCAGGAAAAAAAGGCATAAAGTTTCTCAGGTCTCTGTTGACCTCACAGATGTAGGATATGGACAGCCCGTCACTCTTTGAGCCTCAGTTTCTGAATCTGTAAGGATCATGGGGTGTACTTTGTCGTAAGGATGATGGTGTGTACTTTGCAAGATAATATGAAATAAGGTTCAGGACGGGGCTCAAGAGCTGAAATACGTGTTAGAATCATAAAGTAGAAACTTTAGCTGTGACGGCTTTGTGACGGGGAGCGGACGGACGCTCTGTGTGCTGGTTGCGCTTTACAAGTTAACGTACTGGGACTGTATTTTGTCCAGATCACAGCTGGATTCCTAGTACTTGTCAGAAAGCCTGAACACAGGGTCATTTTGTAACAGAGACTGAATTAAGAGCCGGTGAGAACACCTGGCTTCAGCTTGGTGGGCGTGATCCTGTAACTGTTAAAAATCCATTTCAGATGGAATCGTGGAATGCCAGCCTGGGCCGCCAGGGGACCAGGGTCCTCCCGGAATTCCAGGGCAGCCGGGGTTGACGGGCGAAGTTGGAGAAAAAGGTAAGAGGTTTAATTGTTCAAGAAAGGG
This sequence comes from Bos grunniens, assembly GCF_055505025.1. Taxonomy (NCBI): domain Eukaryota; kingdom Metazoa; phylum Chordata; class Mammalia; order Artiodactyla; family Bovidae; genus Bos; species Bos grunniens. Next base: position 91,259,446 of record NC_141176.1, on the reverse strand, counting down.
TGACTGTGCTTGGGCGTGTGATACATTCCTTCATACGTACCAGCTTTGGGCGGATGTGGGTACATTCTTCATTTGAAGCTGTCTTCAAAGTCCCTTCCTTGAGACGCCTCCCGATGGCCCTGCTGAGATTACTGGGTGCTGGAGAGACAGTTATCACCGGGGAGGCAATGGGGGCCTTGAAGTCAGAGTCCCTCCCTGTGGTCAGCAGATTAAATTCCCAGATTGATATCTCCGTGCGGTCCTCTGGTTCAAAGTCCGAGACTCCATTCTCCAGGAATGCACATCTTTCCAGCCGTCAGCCCAATCACAAGTGTGCACACAGGATGTTCACACCCCTGTCTCAGTTCCCTTAATCGATGTGAGCAGCTCTGAGATGGTGGGTCTGCCGACTCTACCCGGGGCTCTGTTTTATCTTAACCTTCTCAAGGGTCTGTAATGCCAGCCCAGGACCCAGCATAATCCCCTCACAATCTTGGGAACATGGCTCATCTCTGTACAGACAGGCCTGCCTTAGCATGGACTAAACCAAGGATGCTCTGGTATTTATACAGTATGGCTCTTAATGCCCAGAACAGAGACAGCGTGGCCCCCACAGGACTGATCCCTCTGGGCCCCACGTCTGGCTTTAGATTGCAGAGAATCTGCACTCTTCAGAAGTTTAACATGCAAATGCCTGGAAAACGTCTCAGCACTTTGACAACCATGTACATTGCAGAACCCTAGATACAGTCGAGGTTTAGGACAAAGGCACCAAGACATCCCAAAGGCCTTAGCGTAGTTTGAAGATCAAGAGGCAAGAGATTCACATTTCCAAAAAAATGCATGTCCTCCCGTCTTCCGGCTCTGGGGTTCCTCTCATCGTCCCTCTTCCGTGTCAGGTCAGCTCTTGATTTTGTTTTTACTCCCCTGTGTCATCTGTCAGCCTGGAACACAGGTTCAAAGTCCCGGAGTTAGAGGGGCAGTTGCCTAAGAAACGCTAAATCAAAGAGAAAGATGATGGGGAGTTTCAGAGTTAAGAGACAGAAGGATGCAATTGTGTCATCTCAGGCTGATGAGCAGAATGGAGTTCTGGATCACGGTGGATTGAGGCAGGGCCTGTCCCTCTGCAGGACAGAAGAATGGGGCTCCTTAGAAGGGTCCCCATGGTCACCTGTGACCGTGCTGAGGGCAGAGGGCAGGCCCCGTGTCAGGGACCCACAGCCCCTGGCAGCTGGATGCGTCCGGGGCGGGCGCTGGGTGGACGGTGCCTCTCCTGCGCTGCCACTGTGCTGCAGGGCTTTCTGCTCCCTTGTTCCGCATAATGCTCCGTGTGTCCTGTTTTAGGTCAAAAAGGAGACAGTTGCCTCGTCTGTGACACAGCAGAGCTTCGTGGGCCCCCAGGGCCACAGGGACCCCCCGGAGAAATAGGTAAGACCCCCAGTGTGAAAGGGACTGGGTTGGGATTTGCTTCATTGGGTCAGAACCTTCGCAGTGAAGCGCGTCTTACATGCCTGACCCGATGGTCTGCATCAGTGTTAAAGCAAGAGATGAGAAGTGGACCTGCCCTTCCAGGATTTGTCCATTTTGTCGAAAACGATCAAGATGGCCTACAAATTCAGTGTCAGGAAGGTTTCCTAGTGAAAGGGTGGCAGCAGGTGGTTCACACAGCTCTGAAAACTTCCTCATCTCAGAGGAGGTCACCGCCTGCTTTGGTGGAAGTGTTCCCCGGATGCGCGAGCAGGGATTCGTAACCATCCGGAGTCAGGGGTCGTGGTGTGCATTCCAGGGTCACTTCCCCACTTCTGAGCCCATTTTAGGCATTTTTTGGTCATTACTCTCTTGAGATTCTTTAAACATCACGCACTTTGTATAAAATCTTTGCACTTCTGAATCTTGAAGAAAGAGGAAGTATTTCGAGCTTCCTAGAAGTTAGAAAGTGTCTTGTCAACGCTGTGCTGAATTTTCCCTCCCTCTGTCTCTTGCAAGGTTTCCCAGGACAGCCAGGAGCCAAGGGTGACAGAGGCTTGCCCGGCAGGGACGGTCTGGAAGGACTGCCCGTAAGTAGACCAGCCTGAGTTCCTGTATGTGTTACAAGCTCCACTGAGCAAACCAGCAAAGGCGTATCTTTTTGCATCTGCAAGTGGACTCTTGCTTTATTTGGGAGCCAGTAAAGGATTGCTTTGTGGAACAGTTAGAATTACCCGCCATGTCCTTCCTGACTGATTGAGCTGAGAACGGGCTGAAGCATTGAATCCAGAACCCTCATCCCAACTTGCTGGTCTTCTCACCCGGTCAAAATTCAGCAGCCACTTAACCTGTGTCCAGGTGTGGCTCAGCGCTGGGGGGCTCTTTCCCACGGGGCCTCGAGGGGCTCTTGCAGCCAATGGTGCCACGAAGGGTCACGCCAAAAGCCGCGCAGGTGAGCTGTTGGCTTTCTGCATGACCATCCGTCCTCCACCAGATAGCCTAGGACTCCTAAAAGCCGCGCTGGGGAGCTGTTGGCTCTCTGCATGACCATCCATCCTCCACCAGATAGCCTAGGACTCCTAAAAGCCGCGCAGGTGAGCTGTTGGCTCTCTGCATGACCATGCATCCTCCACCAGGTAGCCTAGGACTCCTAAAAGCCGCGCTGGGGAGCTGTTGGCTCTCTGCATGACCATCCATCCTCCACCAGGTAGCCTAGGACTCCTAAAAGCCGCGCTGGTGAGCTGTTGGCTTTCTGCATGACCATCCATCCTCCACCAGATAGCCTAGGACTCCTAAAAGCCGCGCTGGTGAGCTGTTGGCTTTCTGCATGACCATCCATCCTCCACCAGATAGCCTAGGACCCCTCAGTGAGTAAGCTCGGCAGTGATGGCTTCTATGGTGTCGGGGGCAAACGGACCTATCTTCTTCTGGAAATCTGAGCTATTCGTTTATTTTCATTATTGCAGATATAGATTTTGAAAATTCCTATCACCAACATCTATTATAAAGATGCTTTTTCAAACCTGTAAAGGCAATATCTCAATCTCAGGATGTGAAAACTTTCAGTTAAACAGAATATCAGTTTCTCAACCTTTCTACTTTGTTTTAAAAGGAGTCATTGAGTAGGAAATTATAGTAATGATCTTAAATATTGAAGGACATGACTTTCGTGTGTGTAATCAGCTTCTCTGCTAAAGCTTTTAGACCTCTGGGGTTTCTTCTCACACGGTCTTTGTTCTTCTAAGTTCAGTAAGCACTAAGCAGCTTCTCCAATTTCTTTCATTCCTTTTTTCTTTTCATTTTTCTTTTGTTCTAAATTGAACATTAAATCTTTAGCTTTATTCTTTTTTAGGTGTGCAAATTACATTTGTAGTTTAAAAAGATATTTCTGAAGGTTCTATAAAAGTGGGCCAGGCCAAGAGTGAGTTGAGATAGGAATGAAACAGCTGGAATTCAATGGTTTTCTCCGTTTGAAGTCAGATCACGGGCCTCTGCTCTCCAGAACTTCCCCGGTGCCTGGGGAGCTGAGTTAGAAGTCGCAATTGTTTAAAATATTTCTAAATAAGTTGTAAGTTCACAAAGCTGGGAATGCTGACTGTGGTGGGGATCAAAGTCGGAACCACTTTGAAGGCCACAGACAGCGTCTGGACGTGGTCTTTATCTCCTTGGCCTTTCTGGAATAAAGACTTCCTGCTTCGAGTCTGCCTGGAACCTGATTCAGACACCCACCCCTAGATCCAGCCCCAGACCCAATAAAAATGAGGAAAAAGAAAGGAAGGGGGATGGATGAGGAGAAATCATGATGAAGAAAAAATGCAGAAGATGTACAGCAAAAAGGCAAATCCCTGAACCTTGTCCGTCAGAGCTCCTTTCTTGGGATAGAAGGAAAACACTTCTAAAAACTGTTCTGTGGGTAAATAACTTGAGACGATGATGGTTTTCCCTTTGGTAGGTGCAGTGTCACAGCTCCATGGTTAAACTAGCTCGGAAATGTGGTCCCCTCATTTCGCATTTGGCTGGAGGCTAAAAGAGGCTCTGCAGACCAGGAGAGCCAACTGGAAAGCAGATTCCAGTGAAAACCCCTCTGGTCCTGCACTTGGCTAGGGTGGCGCTTCTGAGACATGTCCTCTGAAGGCCGAGAGTTTGATTCTGGGGAGCAGAGTCCACTCTGAGACGCTGAAGCCCAGCCCCCAGCAGGTCTGGGGTCACTGGGAATGACCTGCGTTGGTTGGATGGAACGTCTCCTGAATTTTCCCAGGGCGGCACACTTTTGGGAAGACGAATGTGCAAGTCGTCAGATCTCCAGTTTGTGCAGCTGAACCACCAAGGCAGCTTTTGATTCTTCAGTATTTATCTTAAGGGATGAGAATCAAAAGACCTTTAAATCGTTTAGGATTAAGAAGGTCTGTGGCAGAGAAACCACATGAGATGTCCTTGGGGTGTAAATGTCACTTTTCAAAGAAACCCTGGATTTCTCCCTCAATGCCTGACAAGGTCATCGGTATGGGGGAAAAAATTGTATTTTTCCCACCCTGTGCTCATAGTATTAGAAAGCACTGTATCTCTAAGCTGTGAATCATCGACACAACATAAGAGGTGCTTCTGTTTTGAGAAGTTCTGCACTGGTTGTAATTCCTTACCCTGGCATTAATTTTTTATTGATGGATATTGCTGGTTCAGCATGTCCTTCCTCCAGCATCTCCCTCTTGGAGACAGACACACGGAGACAAGAAAGAAAGCCTTGGAGCCTTGGTCTTGCCCTCAAAGCCCTGAAAAGCTAGTAGAGAGATGAGCAGGCAGTGAATGTCCCTGAGAGCAGGGAGGACCCCAGGCTGCAATGTGGTAACGTGGGAACAGAGCTCCTGTCTGAAGAGGTTTCTGAGTTTAGCTGGGCGTCATCACCGACTCAATGGACATGAGTTTGAGCAAGCTCCGGGAGTTGGTGATGGACAGGGAGGCCTGGCGTGCTGCAGTCCATGGGGTCGCAAAGAGGTGGACACGACTGAGCGACTGAACTAACTGAACTGAAGGATGCACGGGAGCTAATATTAACTCGGAGAGAAAACGCTACAAAATACCACAGCAGCTTTCAACCAAGTAATGACTTCTCCCTGACCCCTGCTAACCTTCCCAGCGGGTGGCTGGCGGAAATACTGCGTGGCCCCTCCGGGGACCAGCACACGTAGGTCGAGCGTTTTCCCTGATCCCCCAGGAGAGCTGAGCGAAGTGTGCTCGGCTCCCAGGGGCACTTCAGCCCAGGGCCAGCTCCGACCAGCGGTGTCTGTCCAGCGGCACTTTCTGCCAGGATAGACCTCCTCGGTCAGCACTGTCCTGTTTGGGCACCCCTGGCCGGTGGTGGCTACTGAGTCCTTGAAGTGTGGCTGTGAGACTAAGGAACTGAGGCTTAATGTTAAGTTTTTAAAGAGTAGTGGGCAGTGCAGCCTTTTCCCCCCTCTCCCGACTTCTGGAAGAGCCCTGGCTGTTTTTGGCTGTGTCTTTGAGAAGGGGTAACTGCCCGTCTGGGCGGAGCAGCCTCCCCACAACTGAGCTGGCACCGTCTGACTCCCCGGAGGCCAGATGAGCAGACACATGTCAGCCCCACGGTGATGCCTCCCTAGCATGCCAGCCCCCAAACCCCTCTGAGCCGAGCCCCCACGTCTGTGTCCGAGGCAGGCTTTCCTAAATAACACCTGACTCCACGGGGCCCACAGGGTGTAGGGGGACCCAGGATGGGCTCTGCGGCGGGAAATCAGTACTTTCTGGCATGCGGTCCTGGACATATCACTGACCTCTGAATATTAGCTCCTCACCTGCAGAGTGGTCGTTCCCGTGGTTTCCCTGCAGAGTTGGGTTAAGAGTCAGGGGTGCCCCAGGATGGGACACCTTGCAGGCGTGTGGGGAATGGGAGCCGTGTTGACGTCTAAAGCTTGTGTAGAGTTGGGTGTCTCCCTGCCCCCTGGCTCTCTCCATTGAGGAGCCCAGGTTACACATAGACACAGATGTGTGCTTGTGTGAGTGCGTGTGTGTGTGTGCATGTGGTTCACAGACATCCAAAATCCATTTAAAAGGGAGTTTACAAAAAGGGGCTCAAGCCACACGAATCCTGCCTAGTGAGCAGGGAGCCTGCAGACTCCTCTCAGAGAGCAGCTCACTGAGACAGTCGTTGGAAGCCCTGGCTCTTCCCTCTGCTCGGGAGGCTGGAGGAAGCACCTTCCAGGGGTGTGGGCCTCCCTTGAGGATCCTGCCTTCCAGGAGCTGAGAGATAGTCTCTTGGGAAACTTACTTGTGTTCCATTGACGGCTCAGCATCGTGGTTACAGAGCTGGCCGGGTGCTCACCACGGGCGTCTCCTCTGCCCAGGTGCCTTGTACTCTCTCATCTCTTCCGGAATTAGGGCCATGAGCATGGAAGGGAAGCTGCGTTGATTTCAGCACTGGCCAGACGTGGAGAACGTGGCTGTTCCCAGCTCTGGCTCTGGCTCCTGGGCCCAAGGAGTCTCAATCCAGCCCCTGCCAGTCAGAGCTGACCTGTTCTGGGCAACGTTAGCAGTTGTGAAAGGCAAGAAAGTCACCGGGGACTGGCCCACGGGCTGGGGACAGCTGCTTTTCTGTGCCTGCCCCTGCCAGCAATCCCTCCTAAAGGCATTTTCAGGGCAATGCGGCAGTGAAGTCAGCTCAGGGCTTGGTCACAGAGCTGCTGGCTGGCTCCCAGATGGGGAACGAGGAAACCTACGCCCGTTCCCACTTGCCCAGGCATCCTGGCTCCTCCTTGGCTCTGCATTGCTCTCTGGACCAGCGTCTTTGCCGGGGGCATCATCAGGTTTTGTTCTTGCAGGGTCCGCAAGGTGCGCCGGGGCTCATGGGCCAGCCGGGAGCCAAGGGCGAGCCCGGTGAGATCTACTTCGACATACGGCTCAAAGGCGACAAAGGAGACCCCGGCTTCCCAGGCCAGCCCGGCATGCCAGGCAGAGCGGGCTCCCCCGGAAGAGACGGCCAACCGGGTCTGCCCGGCCCCAGAGGCTCCCCGGTAGGTGGATTCCCAGACTCTGAATGTGTGCTTGACGGATGGATAGGTAGATAAACGAGTCATTGGTATCATAACTGCCTGTTTCCACTCGGGGGTCATTGTCATAGACAGACTCGTCTCTCGTCCCCTGGGAAAGCTGTGGTCTGTAAACTCGGGAGCTGAGGACCTCGCCTTGAACAATGAGATGATAAGGGGGCCACTGTCTTCTGATGGATCTGGGGGAACTGAAAAGGTGCCCAGCTGCTGGGTGGGAGGTGAAGTTTAAAGTTAATGGCGTTCAAGTCACCCTTTCAGAGAAGATTCCAGAGTAAATGCCTTCCTCTGCGGCGTGTGCCCTGGTCTGGGGGGAGGCAGGCAGGGTGATCGCTCTGCTGAGACGGAAGAATGCGGTTTCGCTGATTAACTGCAGGTTGACCTTTGCTGACGGGTCAAGGTAAACGAGGAGCACAGCCACGCTAGACCCTGGTCACTCATTTACCGCAGATGCTGGGAGTGTGCGCTGGGTCGGAGCGCTGGTATGTCTGCTGATAATGCTCTCTTTTTCACTGCAGGGTTCCGTAGGATTGAAAGGGGAGCGTGGCCCCCCGGGAGGCGTCGGATTCCCCGGGAGCCGTGGCGACATCGGCCCTCCGGGGCCTCCAGGCTTTGGCCCGATTGGCCCCATTGGTGACAAAGGACAGATAGGCTTCCCAGGAACCCCCGGGGCCCCAGGCCAGCCAGGTGAGGCCCGAGGTCCTCGGGTGCTGCCCCAGAGCACCAGGAGCCTGGGCTCAGCCAGGTGCGGGTGTGGGTCTGGTTTCAGTCCTGCCAGGAGGTGGACTGTGGCCTGGACAGGTCCTTCCTTAGCATTCCCGTATGTCATCCCTTCCTTTATGAGCTGGGCTGGGTGATGTGTGTCACATCTGGATGACAAGAAGTTGAATTTAAGGTAATTTCCTTGTAAATAACTATGCCATGCATGGCAGCCCTCTCTAGTATTCTTCCCTGGAGAATCCCATGGGCAGAGGAGCCTGGCAGGCTCCAGTCCAGGGGGTTGCAAAGAGCGGGACATGACTGACGCGGCTTAGCACCAGCACGCACATGCCGTGTGTACCAGCGAAAATCAGCCCTTTCTGTGGATGGTAAACGAGCATAAGCCCCTGCTCCCTTTTTCCCCGATGCGTGGCCCGTTTTGGCTTCTGTGTCTCCCAGGCCATGTCCTTCCCACCTCTCCGCTGATTGCACACACTCAGTGACTGACCCACAGTCACGTCGACCTGGCTCTTTAGCTCCATGCTAGTTTAAGTCACCTGAGAGTTTTCGTGTTGCTCTGGGTGCCACGCATGCTGCTTTGTAACCGGAGAGGAAGCAAGCCTGAGCTCCCACCCTCCCAGAGCCCACCACCTGGGCGTCAGCAGAGGCCATGGGGGGCAGGCTGTGTGAGCGGTCCCACGGATGTGCTCCACGGCATCGCCGTCACTGGTTCATCGTCAGGGACCGCAGGGAAGGGGGCTCGCCAGGGCCCGCACACAGCTGCTCACTGTTAGCTGACTGTGATTCACTGGAAGGACTGACGCTGAAGCTGAAGCTCCAGTACTTTGGCCACCTGATGTGAAGAGCTGACTCATTGGAAAAGACCCCGATGCTGGGAAAGATTGAGGGCAGGAAGAGAAAGGGACGACAGAGGATGAGATGGTTGACGCGATAGACGTGAGTCTGGGCAAACTCCAGGAGATGGTGAAGGACAGGGAAGCCTGGCGTGCTGCAGTCCATAGGGTCGCAGAGAGACTCGACCTAGCGACTGAACGACAACCGAGGAGAAAGGGAACACTGACATGGTTGCCTGCAGAACTTACAAAAGAAGAGGTCAGGAGTGACCGGTTCACAGAGGACAGAGGACGTGAGCTTTACTGAGACGTTTTAAAAGTTGGAGAAGTGAGTGAAAGGTGGCTGGGGATGATTCCCGTGGCGTGAGCAGGAAACCCCGAGGAGTGAAGTGACTCAGCGGTGGATGGTCAGGGTTTCCAGGAAGAGCTGCCCACCATCCCGAGCCGGTGTCCAGCCTCAAGTTCCACCAGTCTCGGCCCCACTGGGAGCCGTCATCTCCCTGTGAGATGACGTGTAGAGTCATCACGACTCTACACATCATCTCAGTGTAGAGTCATCAGCTCAGTACCACAGGAAATGCCAGCAGCCTTTGATGGAAGTCCAAACCCAGCTTTCTGTGTCGGTTATTCCTAACGTCATTGCTAGGTAATCACTGGTTACTTGGCCTTAAGTTAGGACTTACTTGTTTGCTGTTTAGCAAGGATCTGAGAAATGTCTCATTCATGATTCCTTTCGGGGCAGGACATCCTGGGCTTGACTTAGGAAGCCCTTTGGTCTTGGAGAACGGGCCCTCCTACTCCTGATTCCCGGAGCACTGTCTCGAGTGTTCTTTGTGCTTCTCGAATCTGAACATGCCTGCTGCTAAGTCGCTTCAGTCGTGTCCGACTCTGTGCGACCCCACAGACGGCAGCCCACCAGGCTCCGCCGTCCCTGGGATTTTCCAGGCAAGAGTACTGGAGTGGGTTGCCATTTCCTTCCCTGAATCTGAACACTTGCAGAGTGTAAATAGGAATCAGCTTTTTTTCTCAGCCAGAAATCACCACCATCAGAAAAGCCAGTGGGGTACACAGAGGTAGGTCTTGAGAGGATGAGAAGAAGGCTCCCAAAGGTTGAAGGCTAGCAGTGCTGTTGGTCAGTCTCCACATTCCGGAAGGTCCCTGGGCCATTCCAGACCCCGGCAGCTCTGGGGTTAGAGACCCAGCTGCTCTGATCGGCCAGAGCTGTGTTTACTTTGAGGATCGTAAAAGCCTCGTCCCCAGGCCTGGGCCTGATAGCAGAGATGTGTTGGGGTCAGGCCCCGGCGGTTCCCACAGTCTGAAGCTAACAAGAGTGCCGCCGCCCTCGGGAGGGCCTCATTATCCTGAATTCTTTAACGTAGGCGATGATTCAGTGGCGATGAGGCCCGTGGTCCTTCCCTGACACAGCTCAATCCTGACACCCAGTGGTCCCCTCAGGCACGGGCGCCCGGGGCTGGGCCTGCCCCTCCCAGCTTGCAGAGGGAAAGGAGGCTTTTCTGGGCTGCTGGCGATAACCCTGCTCGTGTCACCCGCGGAGCAGGTCCTGAAGATGGCTTCCAGCGGACGGGCCTCAGAGCAGCGGAGAGCCAGTCCCATCTGAGACACTCAGAGGGGCCAGCCAGAGGGTCCTGACTTGGACAGATGGTGACCCGGGGTTGCCTTGCCCTCTGTGTGCAAAGTTTTCAGCTTTTCGTGACTCTTGTTTTGGACACGTAAGGGATGCCTGTGTCGACCAAATGTCCGGGTCAGTCTGGACGTTTGTGAAGAGGCAGTCGGTCTCTGTGAGAGAGGCTTCAGTGGGAGGAAGGCAGGGAGGCATGTGGACAGGGCTGCTCTCCCGGATGTGAGGCTGCGGCCCTCACGCCGAGCGTTTGTTCTCTTTCCCCAGGTCCCAAGGGCGAGGCGGGGAAAGTCGTGCCCTTGCCCGGCCCCCCTGGAGCAGAAGGACTTCCCGGGTCCCCCGGCTTCCAGGGGCCACAAGGTACCCTTAGGATTCTCACCGGTTCACCTGGGGGCCCCCTGGGAAAGTGCTCCTGTTCTCCTCTGACCACCGGCCTCTCCCGCTGCAGGTGACCGAGGTTTTCCTGGAAGCCCCGGAAGGCCGGGCCTCCCTGGAGAGAAGGGCGCCATCGGCCAGCCTGGGATTGGATTTCCTGGGCCTCCCGGCCCCAAAGGTGAGCCCTGCTGGGGCCTCACGAGGGGTCTTGCTCACGTGCGGGTTTGGGGACTTCCCTGGCAGTCCAGTGGCAAAGACTCCACTCGGTCAATGCACGCGGCGCGGGTTCAATCCCTGGGCAGGGAACCAGGTTCCCGTGCGTTGTGTGGTTTGGCCCAAGGATTTTTGTTTTTTAAAGATCCAGGTCTGCACTGGGAGATCCGGGCTGGTTTTCTAACCAGGCAACAGGGATGCCCCGACCTCACTCAGAGTCCCCAGAGTCTAAATCGCCATTCCCAGTCTGCTAATACTGGTGTGATGTGTTTGCAGGGAGCAGATAGGAAAAAAAGTTTGCAAAGAAGGAAAGGAACGGAGGGACAGGACAGAGGGAGAAAGAGGAGGGGGTGGCCGGCACCGTGAGGGGTCCCTGCCCCAGCTGCCCCCTACCAGGCCCAGCATGGTCTCATCTTCCTTGCTGACCCCCTCAAGTCTGTTCAAGTTCATCTGAGCAGGTTAAAGAAGTGGAGGATGTCAGGAGTAGTGTTTTACATTGATTTACATAGATTTTTTTGACTCTTCCAAACAGGCGTTGATGGTTTACCTGGAGACGCTGGACCTCCTGGGAATCCGGGTCGTCAAGGCTTCAACGGCTTACCTGGCAACCCCGGTCCACCTGGACAGAAGGTACGTATCGAGCATTCCCCAGATTGCTGTCCACATCGCTGTGATGAACTGGGCACGTAAATCATAGGCTGCTAATCCCACGGGGTGTGTTGGGTCAGCGTGTTTTATGTGAAATAGCATCAGACAGGAAACACCAGGGGACATGGGGCAGCACGCAGCGCCGCGTCTCTGCAGAGGAATCGCTTTTTTCCGCTTCGCGTCTGTGCTGTTGCCCGTGTGCGTCCTGGGTCTCCGTGTGCAGCGTGTCCTTTCAGGAGTGGAGGGAGAAAGCAACATGAAGCCCCCAGGGAGGGTGGGCCGCAGCCGCTCTCAGCTTCCGTGATAGGGACATTTGGGCCCAGGAATTCGTGGTGATGGGGACTGCGCTGAGCGCTGCGGGGTCCTTAGGCGCCTCCTCCATGGCCCGAGCCACAGATAGCAAAAGAGCTCCCCAAGTGCACGCCAGGTGTGACAGCCCACAAACCTCGGCTCGGAGGGTCACCGGCTTCCCTGTGCTGCTGGTCTCCAGGGCGAGCCTGGAGTTGGTCTGCCGGGACTCAAAGGCCTGCCCGGGATACCTGGCATCCCCGGCACCCCCGGGGAGAAGGGAAACGTCGGAGGACCGGGAATTCCTGGAGAGCACGGCGCCATCGGCCCCCCAGGCCTCCAGGGGCTCAGAGGTAACGTCTTACGGGCAAATCCAGCTGGTGGCAGGGAAGGGGCCTGTTTCTCGTGTGGCCTCAGAGCCCCTACGAGGCCCCAGTAAATGTTTGTTGAATGAATGATGAGAACCCTGGACGGCTTCCCGGCACCTGGTGTGGTGGGTGCTGCGCCCCGACACGGCCGTGCCCCTGTGCGAGTGGTCACTCTTTCCTCCCCATCCAGGTGACCCAGGACCACCTGGATTTCAAGGCCCCAAAGGAGCTCCGGGAGTCCCCGGAATCGGCCCCCCTGGAGCAATGGGCCCCCCCGGAGGACAGGGACCCCCAGGGTCATCAGGTAATACTGCGTTCTTCCAGAATGCCCCCTTTCCCTAACTCACAGTCTGTGGCTCAAAGGGGAAGAGGCAGCTCTTTTGTGGGTACAGCTCTATTTTGTGGATACAGGTTTGATGGCTCAGATGGTAAAGAATCCATCTATAAAGCCGAAGACCTAAGTTTGATCCCTGGGTCAGGAAAATCCCCTGGAGAAGGGATAAGGCAGCCCACTCCAGTATTCTTGCCTGGAGAACTCCATGGGCAGAGGAGCCTGGCGGGCTTCAGTCCATGGGGTCGCAGAGAGTTGGATAGGACTGAGCGCCTAACACACACACACACAGAGTCACGGATGCCATTTTCTTCCTCTCTCTGAACTTGGTTTATGGCCAGAGACACTTCCCCCGTATTGTATATTCAGTACCTTTTTTATTTAATTCAGAAGGATCGGCACCTCTGTCTGATCCTTCCACAGGAGGGGTAGTGAGTCATGGGGAACACACAGGAGTCCGCGTCTAGAAGCTGCTTCTGCCTTTATAACCAGCGTCAAGTGAGACAGTGGTGGTGGGCAGCAGAGGACAGCCAGGGAGAGCCACGCGGGGGACGCTGGGCTGAGTCTCACCACCGCAGAAGGGCTGGGGAGGAGCCTGCTGCCAATGCCCCGGCGGGCAGAGGGAGCTTGGTCTTGGGACAGGGCATGCCCAGCGGCGGCCCCACACACCACTGTCTGAGGACGGGGAGCAGCTCCATGGCCCCCGCCCTGATGAGGCCACAGCCACATGCCTTCTGCAGAAAGTCACGGGCGCACGGGGTTCAGGGCACCGCCGGACACCCCGCCAGTCCTGCTGACGCCCCTTCTCTTCCCCGTCTCAGGCCCCCCCGGAGTGAAAGGAGAGAAAGGCTTCCCCGGCTTCCCAGGCCTGGACATGCCGGGCCCCAAAGGAGACAAAGGGTCCCAGGGGCTCCCCGGCCTGACGGGGCAGTCTGGGCTGCCTGGCCTTCCTGGACAGCAGGGCACCCCCGGCCAGCCTGGCATTCCAGGTGAGCGACTGTGAGCTCCACCCACGTGGGCCTGGGGAGGTGCCTCCTGGCTCTTGTTCACGACTCTCGTTCGGCCTCTGCCACCAACATTCACGCTCCTTCTGTCCGGCCACAGGTCCCAAGGGAGAGATGGGAGTCATGGGGACTCCAGGGCAGCCCGGCTCGCCAGGGCCAGCGGGCGTGCCAGGATTGCCAGGTGCCAAAGGTAAGGAGCAGTGACTTCAGAAAAGCTTGTGTTGTGTATGTCTGGGCCCCAGTGCCTTGTGGGAAATTCTCTAATCGTTGTAGGTTGTAGTTCATCCCAGGAAACCTAGGAAAGAAGAAGGTCAAGCGAGGGGTCCAGAAGTCCCCCTCATGTAACTCATGATTCATGGGGATTACTGTGCCCTACCAAAAAGTCAAAGAGAAGACAGGTTTTGGGGTTTTCTTTGTTGGTACCGTTGAGTTTTGTTTTTTTAGAAATAGTGGAATCTTCAATCATGCAAGGTCAAAGGAACTGAGTCTTTAGAGTCAAAGTAGCAAACAGAGCAAGTTTACAAGTCTTAATTTTTATTTCCTATCATGACATTTAGTCCAAAATAATATTGTTTTTTTTTTAAACAAAATTGACTTTGAACCTTAGACATAAAAGTGGTGATTTGTGTAGTTGAATGGGACAGAGCTCCCCTCCCGTTACTTCATGTAGAGTTGAGGGGTCACTGTGACCAGGAGTCATGAAGGGATTTAGGAAGGAGAGAAAAATGTCATTTATTCAAATTGAGAGTTGAAGTCTCATGTGTTGGAAGTATCAGCAGATGATGAACTCTGGAAACGGCTTATTGCCCGTCTGCCTGGCGTCACTTGCTCTGGGTGAGGCGGACGCTGGCCCTTGAGCGCCGCTTTCGGAGAGGCTGCTGCTTCTTTGTTCCTTGTCCGTCAGTCGCTTCTACTGGCCAGAAAGAAGGCCGCGCTGGTCGCTGCCCGGGGCCCTCGGCCACGTGTCACGCGTGCCTCCTCTCTCTGCAGGGGACCACGGCTTCCCCGGCTCTTCGGGACCCAGGGGAGACCCTGGCTTCAAGGGCGACAAAGGCGACGTGGGGCTCCCCGGCAAGCCAGGCTCCATGGACAAGGTGGACATGGGCAGCATGAAGGGCGAGAAGGGAGACCAAGGCGAGAAAGGTGACGTCGGGGAGCCCCACCCGCGGGGCGGGGCGGGAGTGCAGGGGCGTTCAGTTCTTCCCGCACGCTGACGCACCAACCTGTGTTTCTGCCGCTTGCTTTAAGCAGACTTGCATCATCATTTTTTTTTTCCTGTGTTGTACAGGACAAACTGGTCCGACTGGTGATAAAGGATCCCGGGGAGACCCGGGAACCCCAGGTGTGCCGGGAAAGGATGGTCAGGCAGGACACCCCGGGCAGCCAGGTACAGTGGGAAGTCCAAGGTCGCCCGCACGGCAGGGGCTCGTGTGGGGATGAGTTCCCTGTCATTTTTCGCGGCTGTTGATCTGCTGGGTTTTTGTTTTTATGATCCCAGGACCTAAAGGTGACCCAGGTGTGAGCGGGGTCCCAGGTGCTCCGGGACTCCCTGGTCCCAAAGGACCCACTGGTGGAATGGGCCTACCGGGTACGTGGGGCTTCGGAAGGGGGCTTCGGAAAGGGGGGCGCCTGTGGCACCTGTCGGGCTGCTGGGGCGAGCCTTACGTGAGGCCCACTGCCTGAGGACATAATCCAGGGAGACGTGTCTTTTACACAGACTCACATCTTCGTGTGAGACCTCTTGCCTAGGGATGGTGGGCATTTGGCTGACCCTATGACCGTGGCTTAAAAAAACAGACAAAAGCCCTCCCAGTTTAACAAGATCAACATGGGTGGTAGGCTGTGGGCTTCCTCTAGGTGTGTCTATCTGGATCCATCGAAAAGGCGATGAATTCTCCACTCAGTTTTCTCAGCACCAGAGGCTCCTGCTCTCCTGACATTAGCTCAGAAGACTCTCCTGGGCCCTCTGCCCTAGTGCTGAGCTGGCTTCACACTTTGCCATTGGCATTTGCTGCAGTGGCAGCTGCCGCAGAGGAGACAGAGAGCTGAGAGCTGAGGGGCGCAAGCGGTCTGGCTCCCAAGGCTTCTCAGAATCTCCTGGGGCCACAAGCCAGGCCAGCAGGCCTGCTCACGGCTCCTCCCCAGGCCTGTGAGAGGCGCACTCTTTATTTAAGATATGAACGTCCAGCTGCTGGGGGCACCTATTTATAGATTAGTCTGACTGCCCACATCAGTCGTGGAAGCAGGCACACTTCTGTTCTCCATGACCTGCGTCACGCCCCCTCTGATTCATTTGGGTAGTGAAGTTTGACTGCAGAATAAAGGACGAGGAAGCCGCTTTATGCTGTTGGGAAAGTAGGCATGGGCTGAGCGGTTAGCATATTCCTTTCCCCTTTGTAATGTGACTGTCTTTAAAAAACAGGAAGGCTGTTTCCCAGCGTCCTTCTCCCAGGCGGGATGACTGGCCCCTGCCTGGACGACGCACAGCCCGAGAAAGGAGGGATGTGTGTTTTCCCGCCTCCTTCTCCACTGGCTGTTGAGGCGCGTTCTTATTTGTAATATTAGCACGGGCTAACCATACAACCTGCTTCCGTTGTGTGTGTTTCTAGGAATGCCAGGACCAAAAGGTGTGGCTGGCATCCCCGGCCCGCAGGGCGTTCCTGGCTTACCTGGAGACAAGGGGGCAAAAGGAGAGAAAGGGCAGGCGGGGCTGCCTGGCATTGGGATTCCAGGACGGCCCGGGGACAAGGTAACTGCGTCCCGCACGAAAGCCCCTCCCACCTGTTTCTGGAAGCCCCTCCCATCTGTCTCTGGAAGCCCCTCCCACCTATCACGTAGAAGCCCCTCCCACCCATTCCCGCAGAACCCTGTCCCACCTGTCTCCCTCCCTCACCAAAGGCTGCCAGGGAGTGTGTAGTAAGCAGTTCTGCACAGTGAATGAATCCTAACGGAACAGTCTCCCCGCCTCCCCCAGGGAGGACCCGAGACTTGCTGAGAGCTGGAGCAGCAAATTATCGTGGGGCGAAGTG
The DNA here is from genome assembly GCF_055505025.1 of Bos grunniens. Taxonomy (NCBI): domain Eukaryota; kingdom Metazoa; phylum Chordata; class Mammalia; order Artiodactyla; family Bovidae; genus Bos; species Bos grunniens. Next base: position 91,242,994 of record NC_141176.1, on the reverse strand, counting down.
AAGGAGGAACTAGAGAAGCGAAACAGGCAGCTGCTCTTTGCCGCTGGGTTTCTGGCTCCTCCTCGGTTTCCAGAGTGGGCTTCGATTCCCTCTTTAGAAATCCAGAAGTGGAGTTCCGCCAGGCAGGAGTTGTTGCGCCCGCGTGTATACAGGCGGTCGTCCCTGCACCCATGTGTATACAGGCGGTCATCCCCGCGCCCGCGTGTATACAGGCGGTCGTCCCTGCGCCCACGTGTATACAGGAGGCGCCTCCAGACCCGTGTCTGGGGCAGATACAGCATTAATGGGCCCAATCTCCACCCACAGGGAGACCAGGGCTTAGCAGGATTTCCCGGAAGCCCCGGCGAGAAGGGAGAGAAAGGAAGCACTGGGATCCCAGGGATGCCCGGGTCCCCGGGCCCCAAAGGCTCCCCAGGAAGTGTTGGCTATCCGGGTAAGTGGGCCAGCCTCCTCCCGAGTTCGGGGTCCGGGGGTGGAAAGAGAAGGTCTCGGTCACGGGAACTGGGTGTTCCGCTCTTTCTTAGGAAGCCCTGGGTTGCCTGGAGAGAAAGGTGACAAAGGCCTCCCGGGACTGGATGGCATTCCTGGCATCAAAGGAGAAGCAGGTAGAAACCACATTTCAGGATACGTGGGGGCCTGTGGAGGGAGGTCACGGGGCGTCAGGCTGGGTGACCTCTGGATGACCTGTGGGGTCACACCTCCTCCTCCAGTTGAATAGACTGCGTCTGGGGGCGCTTCCAGGGTCTTCCAAGGTCTTCACACCACTTAGACTGGAACTGGTTTTAGAAACAAGTTTTCCTAGTTGGCATGATTGATGGATACGCTTTGTCTCCGCTCACTCCAGCTTTTGGGGGTCAGCACCCAGTGATCCCTTCTGAAGGGGATTCAGGAGCAACTTCCGGGAAGCCGGGCCTGCTCGGGGAGTGGGAACGGCCCCTCAGAAGCATGTTGGGAACGGTGGTGCATTTTCTACACAGACCAGGGTGCTGACCAGTCTGACCGTTCTCTTTGAGGTCTTCCTGGGAAGCCTGGCCCCACGGGTCCAGCCGGCCAGAAAGGGGAGCCCGGCAGCGATGGAATCCCAGGGTCGGTGGGAGAGAAGGGCGAGTCAGGTACGTTGCGCGTCCGTTCCCTCTCAGAGTGAGGCTGTGCCCTGGAGCGCACGTCTCCCAGAGCTTCCCGTTGCTCGCTGAGTGACCGGGGCCCCGTGTAAGGTGGCACCTGCGTTCCATCCTTGCGTGTATGGGATGGTGACGTGGATGCCTGGGCAGGGTGGGATGAGAAGGGGAGGGGCAGTGCTCGTTTATTCCACAGGTGCTTCTGGGCACCTGCCCTTGAAATGGCCTGAGCTCTTGTGGTGAGTGAAAGAGACACACGCAGAAAGCCCAGACCATTGCTTTCTCTGCCTGGCCTTCCTCCCTTTAGACAGATGGTCCTGGGAATAGTTGCTGTCCCCTGAATCTGCTCCTCTCCCTGATGGGGACATGGCCACTTGGGCAAAAAGTGCAAGCTGTGAGCTCCAGTGATGACAATCACACATGTAATAATATGCGTGTATATATTGAGTTAATAGTCATGTAGGTTGAGTTACATCTTATGGAAAAACCCAAATGAAATTTTGGCCAACCCAGTAGCAAGAGGGTAACACTTAACGTGAAACAGGTGACCCCAGGTCATGGGGATGGAGCGAGGGCAGCAGAGCTGGGAATGGGTGGCCAGAGGCTCCCTGACTGCTGGCACTGGCCTCTTTGTACAGTTCGTGTTTTCATTCTATGAGCCTTATGTTTGTATTATGTACGTTCATTTTCCTATAAAAATAATTCATTAAAAGCGCCACCACAGCTACTTCCCTCCTTTGGATCTTGCCTCACACGCTTAATGCACATTGGTGGGCTCCCTGCTGTCTGCTGGCCCACCTGGCTCTCTGCACCACCTTTGAGAGTAGCTGTTAGTTGAATGGTCATCTGAGAAAAGCTGATTTGTGAGTCTCCAGACAATAATGGGAGATTAGTACCCATTTGTACAAGTTGTTTCTACTAAATGCTGTAGTGGTTCTGAGCTCAGAGGTACTTGGGGAAACGTACCACATTACTTTATCCAGTCCAGGGTATCTTAGAACAACTGTAGGAATGTAATTTTACCTGCAAATACAGTGAAGTGACTTCTTTGTGTTCTAGCAAATAGTGCATGGTTTTGGCACAAAGAGTGGACGTTTCTTTGTGCTGCTTCTGCAGCTCGGCTGCTTTAGGAGAGGTAAGCCTGGCTTCTCGCCTTTATCTTGTAGGTCTACCTGGAAGAGGATTCCCAGGGTTTCCAGGGAGCAAAGGAGACAAAGGTAACACATTTGCTAAATCTGTTCTTCCTTTTCAGCGAACCGCTGGCTCACACAGCGCCCTCAGAGCAGGGCAGGCAGATCCAGGGAAGCCCTTGGACTTAGGGTGGCGATAGATTAGGGTCTGGGACAGGAGAGCGGACGCCTTGCGCTGGTGTGTGACAAGCCCCCGTGTGCTGTGCAGGGTCTTGGATTCACAGCCTCGTGACGTGGGCGCATGTGGGAGGGACCCCAAGGAGGGCCCTGATCCTTCTAGATGGTGACCCTGTTTCCTTCCTTTCTGCCTTTTCCTTACTAACCTTAAGACGGTCCTAGAATTTTGTCATTTTTTGACGAGTTTGGTGTAATAGGTTTAAGACTAAACATGCAGTTTTTTTCCTACAAGTTCTGACTTAGAAATTTTTAAAAAACAACAGCTTTATTGAGGTGTCACTGGCGTGTAATAAACTGCATACATTTAAAAGTGTACAGTTTGATAGATCTTGATACATGTGTACACATCCATGTAAATAACAGCACGTCCAAGATGTGAGCACGTCGCCGCCCCGAAGTTCCCCAGGCTGCCTTGCCAGCCCCCTCCTGTCCCTTCCTGCCCCCTCCACCCCACTCCACCCCAGGTAGCCGTGGGTCTGCTTTCTGGCACTGTCGATTAGCTTGTACTAGCTAGAATTTTACACAGATGGAGTCCTGCAGCGTGTGCGCTTCAGCCTGACTTCTTGAGCTCGGCATAACGAGCCTGAGAGTCACCGGGGCCATAGTTCCACTACTGTGTCCGTCGTTCACTCCTTCTTCTGAGTCGAGCTCCTTGGGGTGGATGTGACACCGTTTGCTTCTTCATTCGCCTATGGATGGAACAAGCCCCTAATTTCGGCAGTGCCATACCTTGCAGGCTTGTCTCCACATGTGTGCAAGTCCCTTTGCCGTAGAACACGTGCTTTAAAGAGCATAAGGGATGAGGGCAGGTTCCTGGCACCCTCAGCTTTCCTTTTCCAGGTGGCTGTGGCGGGAGTCTGGACCATTGTTCAGTAGAGAGGAGGGAGAAGGGCCCCCAGCTCTGGTTTCCTCCTGGGCCTTCTGGAGGCGCCTCCCTCCCCCATGGCGCACTGGGCTCCTCTTCCTGCATTTTACCACCGTCTCAACTGTCTTTACTGTTCAGGTTCAAAGGGCGATGTGGGCTTCCCAGGATTAGCCGGGAGCCCAGGAATTCCTGGATCCAAAGGAGAACAAGGATTCATGGGTCCCCCGGGACCACAGGGACAGCCGGGATTGCCAGGGACCCCAGGCCACGCGGTAGAGGGGCCCAAAGGAGACCGCGGCCCGCAAGGACAACCCGGCCTGCCAGGTAAGGACATTTAACGAGCTCAGCTGGGGCCGAAAGAGGCACAAAAGTACGCAGGTGTAACACGAATAATCAGAGTCTTGAATGAGCTTCTGTGAGAAGCTGGCAGCTTTTTTTACCCCTTGAAACTGCGGAAGACTCTGGGCCGCTGTCGCTTGGGCCTCTGTTGTTGGTGCTTTTCTTGTGTCCTTTCTGTCAAGGAACGTGGTATGCACGACAGGTAACTAGGGGGAGGGAGACAGGACATCACGGAAAGGACAGGTGGTTTAAAACCAGCGTGACCTGTGGCCCCCTGAGCAGGGCGGCTGTGCTGCGGCTCGGCCCCCCCGAGCACAGGGCCCACGGGACACCTGAGTCTGAGACGGGTGTTTGTCACAGCGGTTACTGCCTGCCGAGAGTCCTCCCTCCAGGACCTGCCTGGATGTCTTCAGGGCTCGAGATTTGCTGTGAACAGTCGGGGGCATCTGGGTGGCAGTGCCAAGCACACTCTAGTGACACTTGCACCTCAGCCCTCCCTCCAGCCTCAAGTGTGTGTCTGCTGTGTCTCCCGCCAGGGCGTCCGGGGCCCATGGGGCCTCCAGGCCTCCCCGGGCTCGAGGGGCTGAAAGGTGAAAGGGGGAACCCAGGCTGGCCGGGCACTCCGGGAGCTCCAGGGCCCAAGGGAGACCCAGGATTCCAGGGCATGCCGGTGAGTTGTCCGTGGTCAGGTCCTGTTTTTGAAAAGGATCAAAAGATAATACTTGTGTGTGTGTGTGTGGTGTATCCACATGTGTGACATGTATGTTATACTCCCAGAGCTTCTCCAAATCAGTCCCTTCTCTCTGGCAAGCAGTCATGGCAGGCAGCTGTTACAACAGTTCTTACAATCTAGTTTTACACGAACCCTCAGAAGTGAAATGTTGTAATGCTGGAAATCATGGTTCAATGCCTGGCTTAAAACCCTGTGCATAAACGATGCAAAAAGGAGCCTCAGGGCATAGCAATACGCACTCAGTGTCCGTGTGTCCACACGTGCGTTGTGTGTGTGTTGCTGTTCGGTTGCCAAGTCGTGTCTGATTGTGCGACCCTGTGGGCTGCAGGCTCCTCTGTCCTTCCCTGCTCCCAGAGTTCGCTCAGATTCATGTCCATTGAGTCCGTGATGCCATCCAACCACTTCATCCTCTGCCACCCTCTTGCCTTCAACCTTTCCCAGCACTGGGGTCTTTTCCAATGAGTCAGCTCTTTGCATCAGGTGGCCAAAGTTTTGGAGCTTCAACTTCAGCTTCAATTCTTCCAATGAATATTGAGTCCTGATTTCCTTTAGGATGGACTGGTTTAATCTCCTTGCTGACCAAGGGACTCTCAAGAGTCTTGTCCAGCACCACGATTTGACAGCATCCATTTCCTGGCTCTCTTCATGGTCCAGTTCTCACATCCATACATGACTACTGGATTATATGTATACATATGTACAAATACTTGTTCACGTCATTTTAGTTACCTTGTTAAAATAAAGTAAAGCAAATAAATACATGTAAGAAGCAATACAACTTCTTATGTATTGTGAAAGGAACAACTATGTTGAAATATGTAGAAATTAAGATAATATTTTTAAAATATAAGAACATCACTATATTGTAAAGGAAAATAATCCTTCTTTAGTTTTTTAATGTTTCTTTTCCCATATTTAAAAGCTCTTTTAAGACAAGATATGAAGTCAGTTCTAAAGAAAAATCACTGTGGTTGAGTGTTGGGAGGAAGGTTTTCCAGGAAGGTTCTTTGGTGTTGAGATGTTGCCACGACAGATGTTTAGGGAGTTTCGACTCTGTTCATGGCATTGTCTTGTGTGTGGGACAGTGGGACGTCAGATTTATACCTGCTCCTGGAAGTGACCACATAGATGGATGAGCAGAAGGGACAGAGTGAATGAATGAACGCTGCCATTCCAGCCTCCTGATTTAAGCACGCACAGAGGTTTTATCACTCTTTCTACATCTTTAAGAAACCAGTGAGGCCCTATTTGTTCACAAAGCCACTTTCAGAGCACAGAGGGGCTGTCCTGGCTTCCCCACTGCTGCCTGCTCGAGAGACTTGGGCCCCTTGAGCGGTTCCTGACTGATGCTCTCTCGTGTGTCTAGGGCATCGGCGGCTCTCCAGGAATCACAGGAGCCAAGGGTGATGTGGGACCTCCAGGAGTTCCAGGGTTTCACGGTAAGACATAAGGAGGTGCTGCTTGAAGACGCGTTTCCCTGCCTCTAGGGCCCCAGCCCTGGCGCTTCCTGCCGAGAGACTGGCACGGCTAGTATGAGACTCTGTCCTCTTCGCATTTAAACGCCCTTTCTGGATGGCAGCCCCATTCGTAGACTCTCATGCTTGGCTGTATAAAGACGTTCTGATTTCCTTCTTAAGAACCAGTGGATCACTGGCTCCTCGATGAGAAATCATGGGGGATTTGGGCCATTCATTAATTTTTTAATGTTTTAGGCAAATGTTTATGGGGTGCCTACCCGCTTCCAGGCAATGTGGTTTTAACTGAGAAACCAGGTACATGTGAATGGAAGGTGAATAAAATAAGTGCTCAACTTGCAGGCGTCTTGCAGTCTAACTGGGGACACGTGGGAACCGGATCGTTACCAAAAGCAGAGTTGCGTGTCCCTCCACTGGTTGTGACTGTTTTAGGGTTTGCTGCATGTTTGGAAAAATGTGACTTCTGGGGTTTCAGAGAGGAGAGTTTCCTCAAAAGTTTTACATCGCTGACTACAAGGAATGCTCTTTTCTTCCAGGAGCGTAAACTGGAAGCGTGTTCACTCTGTGTGTGTCTGTGCATGTGTGCGCGTGTAATGTATGCATGTGTGTTTGTAGGTGTGCATATGTATATGCAGGTACACGTGAGCATGTGTGTAAATGTTTGTGTGTATATGTATCTACTGGGTTGGCTAAAAGTTCATTCAGGTTTTTATAAGGTCTTATAGAATAAACCTGAATGAGCCTCTTGGCCAACCCAGTGCTTGCGTGTGTTCACATACACGCACACGGATATCTTTTGGAATTCTGTGCAGACGATGTTCTACTTTCCTCCAGGTCAGAAAGGCGCCCCCGGCCTGCAGGGAGTCAAAGGTGACCAAGGAGATCAAGGCTTCCCAGGAACTAAAGGTGAGGGGTGTGGTCGAGAGGAAACAGCGCCCGAGAATGCTCAGGCCGCTCCTCGGGGTTGTTGCCGTGTGTGGCTAGTCTAGTTGACGTTTCCACCAGCCATCTGTCCCAAAAGCCAGGTTGGTTCCATCTGTGTGTGAGGTCGATCCAGCACAGAGGGGATGAGGGGCTCAAGATTCACAGACTGTCACAGGCTCTGAGGGCAGATGGAAATCAGCTGTGAAAACTTGGAGTGAAACCCGGCTTGCACGAGCAGGCTGGACCCTCTGTGGGTGGGCGGCACGGAGCTCTTTATAGAAAAGCCCCTCCCTGGCTTCTCCATGGGGAGCGGGACGTGCCAAGTGGCTCCAGAGATGTAGCTGGTCTCGGAAGGAGATGATCTCCATCCTGCCCTGGACTCCGTGGCCCAGAGCTCATTTCTAGGGCTGCATTTCGTTTTGAAGACCGTGTCTTGATAGAGGGAGTTAGTAACCATAATGCACTGAGACGTGGATGATTAGGGGGAAAAGTAAACAGAGAAATGTGTGAGGAGTGAGAGAGGGAGAGAGGGGAGGCTGTGGAAGACCTGAAACGCCTCACGATTGCTCCGTGTATTTCAGGACCCATTCAGGCAGCAGGAGGGTTATGTTCAGTTCAGTTCAGTCGCTCAGTCATGTCTGACTCTGCGACCCCCTGGTCTGCAGCACACCAGGCTTCCCTGTCCATCACCAGCTCATGGACTTTGCTCAAACTCATGTCCATCAAGTCGGTGATGCCATCCAACCATCTCATCCTCTGTCATCCCCTGCTCCCCCCGCCTTTGATCTTTCCCCGCATCCGTGAACAGTATGAAGAGGATTACATTCGGTCATCATTAAAAAATTAAGACCAGTGGCTCTGGTGTGCAGTCAGGCGGGTTTCAGGAAAAAAGATGAGAGCAAACATCCTAATTCCACGTGTCGGGCTCCCCAGGTGGGAGGCGAGGCCCTCGGAGGGTTGAGCTTCACCACAGGGAGAGTCTGTCGGAGCATCCAGAGTGGAGCGGACAGTTGACACTGGTGACCTGAGTCTCTTCCAGTCCCCAAGAGGCAGGATTTTAGGTTAGATAATAGACATGAGCAGATCCCGGTGTCTTGTGAGCACCTGGTGACCTGTGTATTTGATCGGGATTCTCCTTTTGAGAAGCACTGCTTCTGGTTGGGTTTCACGTCAGACGCCGTTTCTGCCTCGAGTGTTGACAGTGAGATTGACCAGCGGCCGCCTTGATTCCCACAGGTCTTCCCGGCCCCCCGGGCCCCCCAGGTCCATTCAGCATCATCAAGGGGGAACCAGGGCTCCCTGGGCCCGAGGGCCCCGCGGGTCTGAAAGGGCTTCAGGGACCTCCAGGCCCGAAAGGACAGCAAGGTAAGAATAAGTTGGCTGGGCAATCAGGGGGCATGGGGTCAGGAGGGGCTGACGTGGGCGGGCTTCCCTCTTCACCCACATGTCTCAGGTCAGTCTCTGGGGTGGTGACTGTGAAAACCTGTATTTGAAGATGACTTTCTTATCTTCCCTTAATGTATATCAAAACCACGTGCAGTTTTCAAAGGGGCCGAGAAAGGCCAGAAGGTCTTCCCTGGTGGCTCAGTGGTAAAGAACCTGCCTGCCAACGCAGGAGACGCGGGTTCAATCCCTGGGTTGGGAAGTTCCCCTGGAGGAGGGAAAATGGCACCCCACTCCAGTGTTCTTGCCTGGGAAATCCCATGGACAGAGGAGCCTGGTGGGCTGTAGTCCATGGGGTCTCAAGAGTCAGACGTGACTGGGTGACCGACCACACGTGCACACGTGGAAAAAGACCAGAATGAAACAGGGAAAAGGCAAGGGGAACGTACAGCTCAGCACTGCTGTGCTCACTTAGATCAGCGTGGGCGAAGGCTGGGGAGAAGCGCCTCTCCGGCCGTGAGGTGGGGGCGGCAGGGAGCAGTGGCCTAGAATCACGGGAATTGGTGCTCTCCGTGGTGGCCCAGAGGCTCTGCCCAACCAGTCAGGATCTGTGCAAATCCTTAAGATTCCAGATACTGCAACCTAGACGCTTTCTGCTTCTTGGAGCTAAACAGTCCCCACTTTAAAAGCTACTGCAGAGGGGCGGGAATGGAAAAATAAAGAAGAAGGATAATATTTAGAGTAGCAAGTAAGCATCACGGAAATTCCAGGTTCAGTGCCCCTAGAATGCAGTGTGTGCGTGCAAACAGAAGAACCACCCCATCAATAAGTCTGATGCTTGAACGTTATCTGAGGCACCAGAATAAGGCCGAGGGGGAAACACTTGAGAAAATGAAAATGCATCGAATCTCCCCAAGCCCCCACATGCCTGCCTTTCCCCAAACTGCCTGCCGAACAGTGACAACAGAAGCAGGGAGAAGCCGGGGAGAACCCTGAGCTCCGTGCAGGGGTCGGTCCGGCCGTGGCCCCTGCGGCCTGCGCATCGCTCTTCGGGCTTTTGGAGAAAGTTTCCCGCTTGCGGTCCCAGGCCCTGTGCTGGCATCTGCGGAGGCCAGAGAAGACATTTCAAAGGGGGAGGAGGAGGTACAGCCCGTGGATGGCTCTCCACGAGCAGATCCTGACCCCTCTCTCCTCTCGCTCAGGTGTGACGGGATCCGTGGGCTTGCCCGGGCCCCCAGGTGAGCCCGGCTTTGACGGCGCCCCAGGCCAGAAAGGAGAGACGGGGCCCTTCGGCCCTCCCGGTAGGTGCGCTGTGTCCTCCCAGCTTCGCTGCCCCTTTGCTGCGTCTTCTGGTTCGAAGCCTCAGGTCCGGGCACGCGAAAACCTGCAGAACGCGTTTCTGGAAAGACTTCCAGAGGAGTCTGTTTCTTAGGAGAAACAGAATCTCACAGCGGGGCTGCGAGTTGTCATCATTCTTTTCTGGGTCGGGAGACTGTTGGTCACAGCTCGGTGTTTCCCCGATGTGGACATGACTGAGAGAAGGCCGGTAGACGGCCCTGTGAGGTTTCATAAGGGTCTGTGGCTCAAACTCGCCATTGCAGCAGCGGGCAAGGGGGAGCAGATAATGACGCCGTGTTGGCCAGAAGGCTGCTGGCTGCTCCTGGTTCAAGTTGAGCTGCTTCCCAAGAGGTGGGAACTCAGAGGTCCCATCATGGCTGAGAAGCCAGAGGCCGAAGGTGCCGCTGAATGCTCAGAGGGCCCAGCCCAGCAGGAGGCCCTGGGACAGACTTGCGGCCATGTGGTCACCCCTGGAGATGGGAGGACACTCTGCAAGGAGCTTCCTTCCTGCCCTGTTTCTGCAGGCGGCCTGGGGCCACTGAGGCTGGGACGCTACCTTCAGAGGAGGTTGTCAATAATTGTATGATAATCCTCGCCCACAGGAGCCCCCAGTGCTGAAAGAATACAGATCACGCCATTTATTCCTGTATCGATGATTTCATGTATTTCATTTATTCACTGAACTGAGCTCTTTGAGTGTCTCTTTGCCCCAAGCACGGTGCTTTTAACCTGTCCGGCGGTGGGATGCAGAGAGGAGCGGCCGAGGCTGCAGATCGGAGGCGGTGGCTGTCGGTGGCCGCGCCATCTCGCCCGTGCGTAACTAAGGAAGCGGCTTCTCTTCCGTCTTGCAGGTCCACGTGGCTTCCCGGGTCCGCCCGGCCCTGACGGGCTGCCGGGATCCATGGGTCCCCCGGGCACCCCATCAGTCGATCATGGCTTCCTTGTGACCCGGCACAGTCAGACAACAGACGACCCCCAGTGCCCTCCTGGGACCAAAATCCTCTACCACGGCTACTCTTTGCTCTACGTGCAAGGCAACGAGCGGGCGCACGGCCAGGACTTGGGTGAGGCCCCTGAGATGTGTGTGTTCCTTCTGAGTTGCGTCTCCGGTGCTGGGTGGTGCTGGGCTGTGTTCCTCTCCGGTCCTGTGGTCCGAGGTGTTGCCAAGACCTAGCTAAGGGGAAGAGCCCTGTTTCCCTCCATCCTTACCAAAGGCCACCATATTACTAACGGGGAGCCAGGCAATCGTAAAGGCTGACTCTCCAAAAAAGTTTAATAGAACTTTTGACCTCTTCCTTAAGTGATCAGATGGGATTAAGATTTCTGGAGTAAGCGCACAACAGTTTGCATTCATTGTTGTAAAACAGAGCAGCTTTACTGTTGCTCTTTTTAAAAACGTCCACGTTTTCTTGGCCAAAATTCCTTTGCTAATCTCTGTCCTGTAAGTTTAGGTGGACAGAGAGGATCATGTGTTTGCCATCATTTTCTTAGTCTCCTCCGGATCTGCTCCTCCAAATTATATTTTAATGTTGTGCGCCTACCTCTAACTTTCACGGAGGTTGGGAACATGTAGAAAGACAGCTCTGCATTTTGTCAGAAACGTTGTCCAGTGAGTTACTGGGCTGTTGTAGAGGGAGCTGCACATTAAATTCCTTCTGGAGTTCAGTCCAGGAAAAGGTTTCTCTCTCTTGATGAACCACTTTGTTTCCATTCAGCAAAACGTCCTGCTAATTAAAAGCTAATGGGGTTTTAAATTAATGCTCGTTTCCAATCATACTAGTGTGTTTATTTCGCTGTGTTTCTTCCTCCTTTCTGTAACTTCACACGTCTTTATTTCCGTCTTCACGCGTGTGAAGGATAGATGTCTGTTTTAATTTCAAGCGTGTTCGTTTCCATCTTCACGCGTGTGGAGGGCGTCTGGTTTCCGTCTTCACACGTGTGGAGGGCGTCTGTCGTCTGTGCTTGCTGGCGCTCGCCGTCTGGCCCGGGCAGGCTGTCAGTGGTAATCCGAGGCCCTCTCCCCGTGCAGGCACGGCGGGCAGCTGTCTGCGGAAGTTCAGTACCATGCCCTTCCTCTTCTGTAACATCAACAATGTCTGCAACTTCGCATCCCGCAACGACTACTCGTACTGGCTGTCCACCCCGGAGCCCATGCCCATGTCCATGGCTCCCATCACGGGGGAGAACATCCGGCCCTTCATCAGCAGGTGAGTCCAGCCCGTCGGAGCAGACACACGACTGAGGGAGAAAGGCCACTCGTCCTCAGGGCGGAGGTTATTTTGTGTTTTTCCGTTTTCCTCCCAAACATTCAATTCATTGCCATTCTGTTTACTGATTGTGATACCTGAGCTCTGTGATAGAAATCATCCATGCAAAGGATTGGATGTAAAAGTCAGTTATCCTCTTAAAAGTTGTAGTGCAAACCCTGGGTGAGATAGAACACATATCTTGTGTGACTCGCTGGGGTGACCACCTTCCCTGCCACGAGCGAGCAGTGTCTCTGGAATTCCCGCAAACATGGGAGCATCTTCACTGCTTTTTTCTTTCTTAAGATATATATTTTTGGAATCACTCCCTACCCCCATGAAATTTAAAAATAATTTTTTATTTTTGATCGTAGTAAAATACACATAACATAAAATTTACCATCTTAACCATTTTAAAGTGTGCAGTTCAATGGCACTTAATGTAGGAACTTAACTATGGGTGTGAGGGAGTCCTCAAGAAACTGTAACACCTCGGACATAGAGTCCGTCTGTGCTTTATGTGTAAGAAGATTATACTGATGTACTGTGTCCATCACATGTGTATGTCCTAAGAATTTTCTTATTCTCCTCCACTCCACCAGTTTTTGCGCCCTGAAGGTAATACTCTCCCCACTGAGAATGCGTATGTTTGAGTGACTTCCCAAATTAAGTGCTTGCCACACTAATTAATGTCTGGGGTATGTTTTCAAGTCCCCAAGAATCTGCCTGGTAGGAAATAAAATGGGAAATTGAAATTATTATGACCGAAAAGTACACAGTCGTCTTATCTTTGCTTCTTTCCTTCTAATTAAAAAGTTGCTTCCTTAGCTGCACTCAGAGGTAATAGAACAGAGGCAAATGTATGAATTTGTTTCACTGAGAAGCTAGTCTTCTACAGAGAAGATAACAGAGGATAAAAAGAATGACAAGGCGGGCCAAGTTTGCCTTAGCAGAGTGAGAAGGAGACAGAACACAAGCGTTTCTGTGTTTCTTTTAGGGAAATAGCAGCTTCTGAACAGGAGGAAGGATGTAACGGTGCCGGCTGAGGGGTGTCTGCAGTCGGAAGTTGGGGCTGGGTGCGTGCTGACCGCCTGGTCCCCAGATGGTCACTGCGGGCTTCGAGGGGGCCGGCCAGTTATAGGGTCTGAGGCTCCATCATGTGGAAGGCTGGTCCAGATCTGTCTTCTTAAAAGAACCTACCGTGTGGACCCGGAGCAGAAAGGCTGGGAGAGTCCTATTAGAAAAGTCAGGTTTTTTAAGGCCTTACATCCAACCACTTTATTTTGAGCTGTAAGAAAACTCACCTCCTGGACATTAAAATGGGAGCTTCCTGGGAGGCCCCTCTGCAAACACAGATGTCCTTCTGCGTATCGGGGTGCCTGTGGGCTGTTCTGTGTCGAGACTTTTCTTGCTCAGACCGTGACAGGCGCATGAGAACGAGAACTAACTGCCTTTGTGTTTCTGTTTAGCTTTCCATGGACGACAGGTAGATCGTGATTTTCGTTTCCTATTTACCGTCTTGGCAAACTTGACATTGACCTTGATTTGGCTGGGACACGGGGGCTCTGGGATGAGTCAGGATGCTCCAGAAACCGGCCCAGGAGTAGAGTAGGTCTGGGACCCGCTCTTCCCTGGGGACCCATCACCACGAGCTGTTTAAATGCCCCTAGTAGGTCTGGGACCCGCTCTTCCCTGGGGACCCATCACCACGAGCTGTTTAAATGCCCCATTGCAGGGTTTGCGCAGCTCCTTGTTAGCTAACCCACAGACTCTGAGCTGGAAGAGACCTCAGAAGTCACATCCTCTAAGTCACGGCTCTGAAAGCACGTGTATCTACCTCCCCTTTGGTCATCGTGCCACCTGTTCCTCCCGGGCACCCAGCTCCCGTGGTCACTTTGACTTGGTGGTTTCTGACGACCTCTCAAAACTCACAGGTTCTTTCCAAGGCCTTTCCTTTGGGGACGCCCTAAAGCTTAATTTCAGAAAGAATTAACGACACAAAATCCTCCCTTTCCAGCAGAAAGAGCAGCAAGCTTTCTGCTGTCACCCGGACACAAGCTTCTAAGCACTTTCTGACTTTCTGCAGACGCGAGGCATCCATAGCTGTGGATGGTTTAATTGCCCTAGAGCACAGACCACTGGTCTGAGAGCCGGAGCTGAGCTCCGATTCTGCCTTATACACCAACTCTGGTCTCAGGCTCTCATGAATAACATGGAGAAGGAGACTCATGAATTTCAAGGGACGACACAGCTCATTAGACCTGCGACTCTGTCCCGGAACACCCATCTGACAGGGTTGAGACCGCGTCTCTGCAGCAGCCTGAACCTGCCAGCCCAGCAGAGGCTGACATGAGTCCCTTTCCTGCATGCTGTCCGCTCCCGGGCCCGGCAGGCAGATGGTGGCAGATGTGAAAGGCCAATTTCAGTAGCTGTTGTTTAATCGAGCCCTTTAATCCATCTGCATTTGTGTGAATAAAATAGAAGTAGCACAACACACACGAGACTCTCACATCCGGGGAAAACCAAGCACTCGTTCCGGCCTGTTCCCACGTCGCATCTATTTTCGTGCAAATGTTCCAGCCCAGCTAGGTGTATTATTAACATCATTTGCAGTCATTTATCAGCACTGTTGGCTCTGTGCTCATTCTGTGACTTGAATGTGGTCACTGCTATTGTTTACTTATTTAACAAACCGTGAGTGCACCCTCAGAGGGTGTCTTAGCAGAGTAGGTGCCAGGCAGAACATTCTGGGTCCAGCCCCGGGCAGGTCTCCTCACTGGTCTGTTGGCTCCAGGTCTGGACGGTCCCTGGAAGGAGGCGCACGTGGGCTGCTGGCCCCAGGCTCATTGTTTTTCTTAGTTACTGTAATTCAGCAGATGTTCTTCCATTGAAGATGATTCAGGGCTTAAAGCACCGTGTTCCAGAAGCACTGGCCCTTGAACGGCACCATCTCCTTTTTCTTGAGCATTCCGTGTGTTTGCTGAGGTCCGTGCTCATTGCTGAAACGCCGGAGCATGCTGTGGTTCGCAAAGGAGACACAGACGTCTCCTGCAGCCCCAGCTCCCCCGGGGGAGACGGGCCCTGTTACAACCTGGCTCCGGGTTGCCTTCCCCTTATAACAGAGCAGATGGGGAAATGACAAGTGTTGAGTGTGGCTCGGAGTTTAATATTTGAACACCAAGGCAACTCTATCAAATCAGTGAGAAGCCCTGGGCCTCAGAGTCCAAGCAGGGCACCTGCTCCGTTTGATGAGATGTCACTGGACTGGAAAGACCGAGTGCAGAGCTGGAGAGCGGGTGCCGGGGAGGGGTGGGGGGTGGGCTCCTCGCGCTGAGCTGAGGGTCTTGGCTCCGGTTCTTCGCAGGTGTGCTGTGTGTGAGGCTCCAGCCATGGTGATGGCCGTGCACAGCCAGACCATCCAGATCCCGCAGTGCCCCACCGGCTGGTCCTCGCTCTGGATCGGCTACTCCTTTGTGATGGTGAGTGTTTGGAGCAGCTCCGTGTTCCCCCAAAGAGACGCCCATGACCTCCCCATCTCTCCTACCTGGCTACTGTCCTCACTGCTGGGACGCCCTGCGAAGCGTCCCCAGGAGCCTGGCCCCCTCTGCCGGGAGGGGACACTGTGGGGGGGGCGATGTCCAGCGCCAGCCCAGAGCTCTCCTCTTCCTTGGAGAGGCTGTTCTGGGATGACCGGATGAGACGCTGAGTTGGAGCCTCCCTGGGGGAAGCAGGGAGGGGGGTCCCATTGAGGGGGTTCCCATCTCAGCTTTGCCTGAGAGGTGTGATCATGGTCAGATCTGGAACGTTCTGGGACCCTGGGGTCCTTGTCTGGGAATCCAGGGCGTTAGCTCTGTCCTCACATGTCCCTTCTGGCTCTCAATCCAGAGTCCGCTTTGGTTGTGTCTGAAGTAGCCGTCCTGGAGAGGCTGTCACACCAGACACTTGTATGTCATTCACTTCATGTTTTCATTTCTGAGGACCCTGCGTCAACCCATTTGAACAAACAGTTACCATAGTGGTTTTATTTCCTCTTTTTCTCTTAGTTTTTCCTTTTCAAAGAAAAAAACGGATCATTTTTCTTAACCTTATAAAAGCACATGTAACATCTAACATAGCAAATAAAGGATCTTCGTGATCCTGTATCAGTTTGGGTAGAAAGTCTGAGGCTACTTCAGTTGGTCCCAGCATCCTTTGCACGGCCTGGCTGCCATCGCAGGCCCCGAGTTAGAAGAGGTTTCCGTGTTCTGCAGAGAGAAGAGTCAGGACGGCGTTTGTTTCAGGGCTGATGAACCGGACTGGTCATCTCCCATCCCGGCCGGCAGCTGGTTCCTGGCGCTGGGGGCACGTGGCCTGAGGCCACGGGGAGGTGTGGGTGCCCGTGTGTGACCGCAGGAGGCAGAAGGGGCGGCTCTGCAGGGAGGAGCACCCGATGCCCGCTGACTCACAGTCCCGTCTCCCCGCAGCACACCAGCGCCGGGGCTGAAGGCTCTGGCCAAGCCCTCGCCTCCCCCGGCTCGTGTCTGGAGGAGTTCAGAAGCGCCCCCTTCATCGAGTGCCACGGCCGCGGAACTTGCAATTACTACGCGAACGCTTACAGCTTTTGGCTTGCCACGATAGAGCGGAGCGAGATGTTCAAGTGAGTGGCTCCGGCCCCTCCCCCTCGGTGGCTTTTCTTTGCGGTCAGTTGTGATCCGTACGCGTCACCAGTGCGGAGCCGCAGAGACGGTTCTGCAGCAGTCCTTACGGACAGTTCTTCTCCCACATGTAAGAACGAATCCGTGAGTCTGTTCTATGGGGGCGGATAACCGAGACCACGCTCAAGGTGGAGCTTAGGTGACAGGCTTCATTCCTTCATTGCTGAAGAACCACGAAAGAGGAAAGGTCGTTTTCCAAAGCAAATCCACGGCAGCAGCATTAAGACAGCTCAAATCTTCAGACAGAGCATGTTAGACACAGTACCTTTGACCAGCAGGCAGAGTGCGAATAACCTTGGTTTTCATGGTGTCTATAAGGCTGAACTGGGCGTGTGTGTTGAGTCGTCAGTGACTGTTTTTTAGGCCTGCACGGAGGAAAATTAATTTCAGCATAAATTGCAGCCAAAATAGATAGGGAGGGACTTGATAGGAGGGAGGGATTCACCTTTTAAAACAACGGTCTCAAGTGGCCGCTGACCTCGAGTTAGTCTGGAACGGGGCCCGGTTTGTACTGGACGAGAACACATAAAGAGGCGTCTCTGCTGCATTTAGTACCTGCAGGAGCTGACGCAGGGCGCCGAGGGGTCTGAACAATTACTTACTGTTCTTTCCTCCAAATAAGGACGTCTCAGCCTTGGAGATAAGTGATTCTGTCTTTACCTTTTCGGACAGCATTCTGTTCAGCTGGTAAAGAATCCGCCTGCGATGCAGGAGACCTGGGTTCAATCCCTGGGTGGGAAGATCCCCTGGAGAAGGAAAAGGCTACCCACTCCAGTGTTCTGGCCTAGAGAATTCCATGGGCAGAGGAGCCTGGCGGGTCACAGAGTTGGACACACCTCAGCGAGTCTGCACACATATCCTATTATATGGCCACTTTAATTTTCAAAAGATTTGATGAGTACATGTTTTAGGTCAGACTTCACGTTTCAACCGTCAAAGGACAGAATTCCTAGGATCAGGAAGCATTTGGAACAGTTCCCCTCTCTTTGGCCTCCAGTGAGACCCACCAGCATGAACATCTTTGCAAAGTTATGAAAGTATTTTGAGGCCTGGCTGATTTTCCCAGATTTGCTGCTCGTCTTGTCATTCAGTGATGATTTAACGGGCTTCCCTGGAGGCTCAGCTGATAAAGACCTGCCTGCAATGTGGGAGACCTGGGTTCGATCCCTGAGTCGGGAAGATCCCCTGGAGAAGGGAAAGGCTACCCACTCAAGTATTCTGGCCTGGAAAATTCCGTGGACTGTATAGTCTGTGGGGTTGCAAAGAATTGGACGTGCCCTTAGGATCTGTGTGTGTGAAGAGAAGACTATTTTCTTAGTCTGGGGGCGTTTATAATCGAGTTGAGAAAGCAGAAGTTTGATGCTGGCGTTCGAGGAGGCTGGGGCTGAGGGCGGGGCGGGGTAGGGGGGTGGTCCGTGGTGGGCGGTGGCTGAGACTTCGGGCTCAGACCGACCTGGGTGACTCTGGGCGAGCTCTCACCCCCTGGGGACGGGATTCCGATGGTAACTCGCGGGCGTTGCCGGGGCCGCGGGATGTGCCCAGCGCCGTCCCGCCTGGAGGCCAGGCGGAGGCGGGGTCCCGGGGATCCCCGACGGCCGGCTCGAGCCTCGCAGTGACCCGGCCCCTGTGCTGCGTTGCAGGAAGCCCACGCCGTCCACGCTGAAGGCCGGGGAGCTGCGCACGCACGTCAGCCGGTGCCAGGTGTGCATGCGGAGGACATAACGGAGCCGGCCCGCAGCTGCGTCACGAATGGTGCTACTCCCTCTTCCCCCTCCTCCTCCTCCTAACAGCAACGAGCTCTAGAAACATAGCCCGTGTACCTCACTGTCCATACGAAAACCATAAGGTGCCTGATAGGAACCTGCCAGACTAACACACCCTGCTTCGTTGGCCTCTGCTGCTGAAGGAGAACCAAGTCCACGCCGAGCTGCCTGTAGAGAAGCCCCCGGGCGCTCCCGATGCAATAAAGAGCATGTCTGTCCTGAGTCCGCTGCACTCCTGTGTGACGTGAGACCCACCAGAAAACCAAAGGGTGCTAGGAGGGGGGCGGCCTTCCATTCTGGGGGCAGCCCCTTGGCGTCCCGGCGTCCTGACAGATCCGTTCCACCCCCAGATGGATGGTCTGTTGAGGTCACTGTCGAGCTGTCTCAGAATTCAGGTTCCCTCGGTCTGTCCAAGTACTGGCCGCGTGGAGCCGATGGCCGGGCCCTCCCGGTGGAAGGATGGGCCGGCAGCCCTGTCTTCCGACAGCCCCCTCCCTCCAAAGAAAAATGTCAGTCTTTCTGCTCCGTGTGGTACTATGCAGCTGCTCTTGCAGAAATCACGGATTTCCTGTGGAATAAAGGTGGTCCCCAAGTAGGCAGAAAGGAGATATATATATATTTTAGTAATTTATATAGATGTCAGCAATTAGGCAGGTCAAGCTGTAGTTTCATTTCCACTGTTAAAATAAAGCTTACATAGTTTCTTTAAAAGCCTGTGTTGTCCTTTAACAGAGGTTTTTTAAACACTAGGGTGTCGAATGTGAAACACCAGTTTTCATTGTTCACCTCGAAACCAAAAGTTGTGTGTTGCCAAAGCCAAACCCAGGTTCACGGACGTGGTGTCTGTTACAGGGAGACGTGTCCTTTGAGTTTCTTGTTTTCTTCTGTATGAGATATCTTCAGGGTTTTAAACACTAATCACAAACTGAATGACTTGACTTCAAAAGCAACAGCCTTGAAAGGCCTTCATCTTAAGAGCATCCGCGTTCTGCGGCCTGGTGTGAGAAGCAGCTCTGTCCAAGCAGAATATCGGTGTCGTTGCCTGTAGGCACATTCAGGCGCTCCCTTGGTTCTCGAGAGCTGTGTTCAGACTTCAGCAGGGGAGCGAATGGATGGCAGGGGGGCAGACCACTGTGCCTGAAATGACATTTCACTCCAAAACGCTTTTAAGACTACTAAGGCCTTCTGTGTAATTCCTTTAAATGTGTATTTCTTAAAAATTCAAATTTGTAATAAAACTATTTGTATAAAAATTAAGCTTTTATTAATTTGTTGCTAGTTTTCCACAGAAACCTCAAAGGAAAGTTTACTGCAGGAGCCACTAATAAATTTGTAAGCTTTGCACACCTTAGACCATATCTATTTTGTAGTTCTTCCTAATGAGTCACAGACTGGGTATCATTTACAGAAATTACTACAAAGAAAAACAAGTATGGTCTTCTTCATCCCTCCTCCCTTCTCTCCCATCTGTCCATCTAGGCAGCCATCCTCCCCCACCTGTCCTTCCATCCATCCTCCCATCCACCCACCCATCAATCCATCATCCTTCCATCCATCCACCCACCCGCCTGTCCATCCATCCATCCATCCATCCATCCTCCCATCCTTCCATCCATCCATCACCCACCCATCCATCCATCCATCCTCCCATCCTTTCATCCATCCACCCGCCCATCCATCCATCCATCCTCCCATCCATCCACCCCCCCACCCATCCTTCCATCCATCCTCCCATCCACCCACCCATCAATCCATCCTCCCACCCACCCGTCCATCCATCTATCCACCCATCCACCCACCCATCCTTCCATCCATCCATCACCCACCCACCCATCCATCCATCACCCACCCACCCATCCATCCATCTACCCACTCATCCTTCCATCCATCCTCCCATCAATGCACCCATCCTTCCATCCATCCACCCACCCGCCCATCCATCCATCCATCTACCCACTCATCCTTCCATCCATCCTCTCATCAGCCCACCAATTCTTCCACCCATCTTTCCATCCATCCATCTATCCATCCTCCCACTCATCCTTCCATCCATCCATCACCCACCCATCCATCCATCCATCCATCCTCCCATCCTTCCATCCATCCATCCATCCATCCATCCTCCCATCCTTCCATCCATCCATCCACTCACTCACCCATCTATGCATCTACCCACTCATCCTTCCATCCATCACCCACCCACCCATCCATCCATCTACCCACTCATCCTTCCATCCATCCTCCCATCAATGCACCCATCCTTCCACCCACCCACCCACCCATCCTTCCATCCATCCACCCACCCGCCCATCCATCCATCCATCCTCCCATCCTTCCATCCATCCACCCACCCACCCATCCTTCCATCCATCCATCTACCCACTCATCCTTCCAGCCATCCTCCCATCTACCCACTCATCCTTCCAGCCATCCTCCCATCCGCCCACCCATCCTTCCAGCAATCAGCTCACCAGTTCGTCCACCCATCTATCCATCCATCCATCTATCCATACTCCCACCCATCCTTCCATCCATCCACCCCGTCCATTCATCTCTCCATCTGCCCATCCACCCTTCCATTCACCCACTTCATCATTCAATTACTGTGTGTCTCCTGTTTACCAGATACCAGGTTAAGTACAGGATAAATGAAAGTGAATAATATGAAGCCCTTAAGAAATGTTCTATTAAAAAGCAAATCACTGTGGAAGGAACCTGTCACTTGTCAAGAGTGTGAAATGAGGTTATAGATCTGAAAACTATAGTCTCACAACAGCTGGGAGTCGCATTGAGAGCTGGGTTACAATTGAGGATCATGAGAGTTGCCCTGAAGGGGTCTCCGTGAGGGATGAGAGGGAGTGAGAAACGCATGCACTGAGTGGTGGGCCCCGTTCACACCCCGTCCAGGCTGCAGGCGAGGCGGGGGGTGGCGTCATGGTGCACAGACCCCCCCCCCCCCCTCCGGGAGAGCGCGAGGGCCCTTGCCTCTCTCTCCACGTCTTCCTGTCACTCCTTGTTCTGAATCATCCTGAGGACACATCTGTGCTGGGCCTCCTTTTGACTCACACGAGAACTTTCCCTAAGCTCAATTCACACGATGCAAACAAAGCATTTAGTTGGATTAGACCTGGGATGATTGCTCTGTGGTATTAAAAGGTGTCCCCGGGGTCCCTTTCGAGCACATGGGTTTGTGTGAAAGTCACGCTCCAGCCTCTCGTCCTCTTCAGCTTCCAGATTTAAGATGCTTGCAGGCCGTGCCGTAGCGCTTTCTCCTTTCCACCACTTGAGTTTTCTGATTCCTCAGTCTCCCTGCTGCTCTGATAGGCTCCAGTGATGCACACGGAGAAGGTAATTGTCAAGCGTTTGTGAAGCCTGCTCTTGTTTCTTCACATGCTTTCCTAAACCCTGGGAGGGGCTGTGGTACAACCCACATCTCCTGACAAGGTAAGATGTACGCACAGGAAATATTGGATCATTAGGGGCTGAAGGACACCCGGGTTGCAATGGTTGTCAAGCTCTGCAATCTGCTCTTCTGCTTCCAAACCACACCCCATCATCCACCATGCCATCACCCATCATGCCAGAGATCTGAGACTCTTCCCTTTAGGACATGGAGAGAAATGTTCTACCAGCCTGTTTTTTTCTGAAAATGAGTTTTCCTGTCTTGAAAGAGCGTTGTCTTCCTGCGGACCGCACAGGCGTCTCCCAGCTCTGAGATGCAGACACAGCCCACTGGTCCAGTAGAGCCTCCACGTTCGTCAGGACAGGCGTGAAGCGATGCTGAGTCCAGGTTACCTGGTTTCCTCTGGGCTCGGCCACGGTGCCTCACCCTCCAGGGTATCCTTGTACCTCCACACTTGGCCTGGCGAGATGGGACGGAGCGGGGCAGCCACCCAAGCTGCCCGCCCTGACCCAAAACCTCTGGGCCACCCATCTCAAGGTCACAGTGTCCTTTGTACTCAGGGCATCTCACATTTGCTTGTAACGGGGGGCTTCCCAGGTGGCGCTGGTGGTAAAGAACCCGCAGGCCAATGCAGGAGACATGAGAGATGCGGGTTCCATTCCTGGGTTGGAAAGACCCCCTGGAGGAGGGCATGGCAACCCACTCCAGTACTCTTGTGTGGAGAATCCCATGGACGGAGGAGCCTGGTGGGCTACAGTCCATGGCGTTGCAAAGGGTGGGACCCAACCATAGCGACCTAGCATGTAGGGTTTGTTTAAAGCTTAGCATTTGTTCTGCAAGTTGGAAAAGCAGCCTTGGACCAGCGAAACCATTTCCTAGCCCACTTCGGAGCTGGCGGGGGCTGGGGAGACCTGGCTCCCTGCGGGGCGACCAGCTCCTGCCCGTGGGGGGCTCCCTGGGTCTGGGTCACCTGTGGGCCTGCCAGGCTGCAGGTACTGCGGGGAGGGGAGCCGTTTCTGGGCTCTGAATCACCGGCAGCCTCCGCGTGGGGGGTGTTTCCTCTCATTAACGCCCAGCCTGTACTTCCTGAGCTGACACCCGCATGGGCGCCCTGTCCTCATTTACCCGCCAGAAATAGCTGCGCCTCCTCTGGGGGCTCTGCGCCCCAAGGCAGCGCATCTGCTGCTGCCCACCGCCCCCTCCCCGGGTGCGCGAGCCGGGCTGAGTCACGGTGAAACTGAGTCACTCGGCCGCGACCAGGAAAAAAGGCCTTTTTTCCACTCCAGTTTCCAGCGGAGTTGGCGACTTCTGAAACTCAGTTCCGTGTTTTATCATCCCTGTCCTGGATGGTCCCTGCTAGCTCTGAGCAGGCTGTTTCCCACCGTGATTTATTTCTCTGATGCAAATGAGAAAATTCTGCAGAATGTTTTGAAGCAGGCTTTGCTAGCCAATTCAGGCAGATAATATGTATTTACCAACCAGCTCTCTCACAAGGAATTGTGAGGCATTTCCACAAAGCCGGAGCGGCAGGAGAGGTGGGTTCGATCCCTGGGTCAGGAAGATCCCCTGGAGGAAGAAACGGCAACCCAACCAGTATTCTTGCCTGGAGAACCCCGTGGATGCAGGAGCCTGGTGGGCTGCAGTCCCTCGGGTCACAAAGACTCGGACACGGCTGAGCATGTATGCGTGGTTTCTCACAATGTGGAGAGAGATTCCCAGGGCAGATGGCAGAGGGTGCCCTGCCACTTGTAGCCACGCCCCACCTCGCAGGAGGGTGACAGTCTTCTGTGATAGCAGCGGGACAGACTGAGACCCTCGTGAGACAGGGCCCAGAGGAAGTCACAGATTCCAAGTCCAGAACAGAAGACCTTGCCTCTTCACTGGAGGGGTCGTAAGGCTACGCAGCGGAGGGCGTGAATGTGGGCGTAGAAACAGCTGGTGGTCTTTTGCCTTACCTGCTGTAACATCCTTACCTAACAGTGTTAAAGATCAACCCTGCAATCCTAACAGGAAAATGCATGCATGCTCAGTCACTTCAGTCTTGTCCGACTCTCTGTGACCCCATGGACTGTGGCCTGCCAGGCTCCTCTGTCCATGGGATTCTCCGGGCGAGAATACTGAAGTGGGTTGCCATGCCCTCCTCCGGGGGATCTTCCCGACCCAGGGATCGAACCTGGGTCTCCTGTATTGCAGGCAGATCCTTTACCCCTAGTCGCACCTGGGAAGTCCCTTCAGGAGGTCAAGTCCCTGTAGTTACAGGGTGGGGGAGGCCCGTGTTCCCTCTGTCATGAGGCTGAGTCCATCTCTGCCCCCGAGAACTCCCTTCCTCCCCGGACTTGATGCTCCTCGGGGACCATGTAGGACACCCACGTCAGCGGGTGGGCCTCCCTGGTGGCGGGATTGCTCCTGCTCTGCATAGAGGACTCAAGGGGCACCAGATGCTCTGCTCCCTGCCCTCCTGACCTTCGCCAGGAGGAGAGGTGACCTAGGGAGCTGCCCGGCAGGGGTGCTGACCACACGGAGCAGACAGAACCCAGCCGGCTGACCCACGACGGAGCAGAATCTCCCCAGAGCCCCTGGGCCCGTGAGTGTGAGAAGCAGGTCATAGAAACCGCTGAGATTTTTAGAATCCTTTTCTTACGCAGCACGGACTCACTGACATGGTATCTTTGTGCACAGAGAGGGTCCTTGGTGAGCCTGTTCTGTGCGGAGGATGAGTCAGGACGGCAAAGTGTGGGTTCAGCTCTCGGGGAAGAGGTATTAGAATAGGGCCCTGGTGCAGAGACTGGCTCCAAATTCAAGCGCTCCCCAGAGAAGGGGAGAAACCCAGGGCAGCGTTTTCTCCTTTAAGCCTGCTGAAAATAACCACACACACACACACACACACAGGAGCAGGGCAGCCAGGAGGGACACGGAAGCAGAGAAAGAAGGAAGGTGTTCTCCCGGCATCCACAGTGGAACGGGGAGCTCTCTGCTGTGGGCAGGCCTTGTGTCAGTGACGAGGTTCATTCAGGCTGAAGCCTTACCCAGCCGTCGAGAACCATTCCCGACTCTGTCTGCCCAAGACAGCACTTTGCTTTGTGAGTCCCGAGAAACAGACTCACAGAAGCCGTCTCGAAACACAAGTTCTCTGTCGGTTTTCTTTCCGTCAAGAAGACTTGCGTCTTCTTGAGACTTTCTTTCAGAAAGAGCCCCTGGGAGCATCTTTGTATTGTCCTGTGGGTGGTGGGCACCTTATTAATATTAACCATCTCTCCCTGCATTGCTCTGCTTTTCAATTGTTCCATCGGAGCTCCCGCTTTGAAGTGGGATTTTCAAAGCAAAGTGATAGCATCGTTGGGGTGATTGGCCCAGCTATTCTGAAAGCTGTAAGTGGCTGAGCTCGGCTCCGGGATCAGGCAGGCAGACCGCAGTGATCCTGGGTGCCCAGCAGCGGGGCTGGGTCAGAGGCGTGTTCTCCATACACTTAGCCTCCCCAGAAAAGGCGTTTTCCTGGATTCCCAGAGGCAAAATCCGCTCCGTGGAAAGGCAGGGAGTAGGCTGGCTTCCCAGGTTCCCAGAGGTGGTCCCCGAGCGACTTCTGTCCACCGCAGGCTCTCCTTGAGGCCCTGGAGTGGGTGTACCCCCTGGAAGGCCCCCATGCCGCGGTCACCTCTCTGAGCAAACATATACCGCCCGGGCGGGGTGCGCATGGGTTTCCATCCTTTTAAGCCTGACTCTCAGGCCTGGGGGACTCTCACAGGGGTTTGAACTGTAGACACCACAGAAAGAAAACCGACAGAGGACTTGTGTTTTGAGATGATTTCGGTGAGTCTGTTTCTTGGGACTCACAAAACAAAGCGCTGTCTTGGGCAGATAGAGTCAGGAATGGTTCACGATGGCCCGGGTAAGGCTTCAGCCTGACGACACCAGCAACGAACCTCGTCACTGATACAAGTCCTGCCCACAGCAGAGAGCTCCCAGTTCCACTGTGGACGCTGGGAGAACACCTTCTTTCCTTCTCTGCTTTGGCGTCCCTCCTGGCTGCCCTGCTCCTGGGTGCTGCCCTTGTGAGATGGGATGGCAGGGTCCCCCGGCTCAGCTGGGCATGCCTGGGGCCTGCCAGCAACTTCTTGTCAAGTTGGATCTGGTGAAGCTGGGGAGGCGCCGTCAGCCCTAAACAGTAGCCCCTTGGGGAACTTCCCTGGTGGCCTAGCGGTTAAGGCTTTGCCTGTGGTTAGTGGTTAACAGCTTGCCTGGAGGCCCAGCGGTTAAGACTTTGCTTCCAGGGCAGGCGTGGGTTCCATCTCTTGTTGGGGAGCTATATCCCACATCCCTGGTGGTCAAAACACCAAAAACATAAAACACAAGCAATATTGTAACAAATTCAGTGACTTTAAAAAAAATGGTCCACATTGAAAAAAAAAAAAAGTAGTGGATTACATTAAAAAAAAAAAAAAAAAAAAAGCAGCCTTTTGTCAGAGATTGTAACTAGCAACCAATGTCAGCTGTCTCCGAGAAAGGCCTTCCCACCTCCCGCCAGAACCAGCTGGAGTCCTGGGGCCTCCACCAGCCAGAGGCTCCCAAGAAGGCGTCCAGCGCCAGCCTTCTTTTGCCTGCACTAACAGACTCTTTCCCAGAAAAGCTCTTGCAGTTTCTACTGAAGCCTTTTTTCCCCTCACAGACCCAACCGTGTGACCGTGGGCTGTGCCAGGGTGGGCGTCCAAGGCCAGCCTCCCTGCAGAGTCCTGTGACCAGCCCAGCTTACCCCTGGCTTTCAGTTTCTGGGAAAACGCTGTCTCCTGGGAGTCTTGGCGGCCTGGGGGGACGCGTGCCCCCTTCCCACCCCGGCGGGCGCCCGGGGCTGTCTCCCCCACGACCGACTGTTCCCTGAGTCTCTGCTTTGTTATGGTCACTGGATTCAAAACTGTTTTCAGTTTCTTTTCAACTTTCGTGGGGAACATTTGAATCCTCGCCTGCGAAGGCCAGGAGGAAAGGCTTCTTGTCCAAGGCCTCACCGCATTTACATGTTCTTGAAACTTAGTAAAGCAGTAACTTAATGACTCCACTGCGCAGACTCTTGTCTAAACCAGCTGCACAGAACTTCCAGCCCTCCGATGATGCTCTATTCTGATGGCTTGAGGCGTGTTCCCCAAAAGGTGTGTTCACATTCTGGTTACCTGTGACCAGATTTGGAATGGGGTCATCACAGGTATAGGCAGATAAGATACGGTCCTGCTGGAGTTGCTTGGCTCTCGTCTAATGTGACCAGGATCCTTAGGAGAAAAGGAGAGATACCACGGGAGCACAGATGCACGCAGGGAGAGCGCCACGAGACCACGAGGTGGAGGGTGGGGGGACACCACGACCACCAGAGGCTGGCAGAGGTCAGATGGCTCCCACCCAGAGCCGCCCGCTGACCCCTGATTTCAGACCTCTGGGCCCCAGACGGGGACAGAATCAAGTTCTTGGTTTGCATCCCCGTCTGTGTTGTTTGGTGCTGGCAGCCCTGGCACTTTCCCACGGGGGTTACTGAACACGCTACCCCTGCCCGGCAGACTGTGGTCCCCAAATGCTTGGGGACACAGAGCAGTTTCCACAGAGCCCAGTCTGGCGGGTACATGCCCGGAAGAGACGGGCGTTCTGCGATGCGACTCTGCCACTTTTCACAGAGACGACCTGGGATGCCATCTAGGATGGGCCGGAGGGGCTGACCGGGTCCAGATCTCCCTCCCCCTATTTCTCCCCGATGCGGCCCTCTCTGGGGATTGCCCGTCCTCAGGGCACAGGAAGCCCGTGGTGAAGGGTCCCCAGGCACCTCGGCAGCCTGTACACCAGACCTTGGAGTGACATGGAGGTGGGTCTGAACGCCAGCTCTGTGTTTACTCAGTGTGAGCTTGGGGCCACCTTCCCAGGCCTCAGTATGCTCCCCTGTGAAATAGGCATGTAATTTAATCTGATCTAACCTCAGAGGATGTGAAGTAACACAGACTGCCCAGCCCCTGGCCTGCCAAGCCACTGTGCTCCATGGGCGTGGCTCTCACGTGATCACCAGGGAAGGAGCAGGTGCGGACCCCTCTTAGCTACAGAGCACCCCATCTTTACGGGGGTCGCACAGTTCAGGGGACTCCACACCACACCTGGAACTCACCAGCTGAAGTGCAGACAAATGCGTTAAACCTGTATTTTAAAAGAAAATCATTTAATACATTTTTGAGTAACACATTCACCTGGTTTAAAAATGTATAGAAAGAGAAGCTCTGAGGAACCTCTCCCCTCCTCCGTCTCCCCCTTCTGCTAGCGCCCCCTCCCCCCACCCAGGGAAACTATCACCACTCGCTCACACGCTCCCAGTGTTTCTGAAAACACAGAAAAAATAAAAACTATACTTTTATTTCCCCCTTTTTTAAGATGGGCGTCTTCACGACGTGCACACTTCTGAACGTGGCTTCTTTCATTAACTAGTTTATTACTGGTTGACTCCAGCATGGTGGTCTGCAAGCGTTCCTACACAGAGAACCTCTCCCGTCTTCCTCACGCTGCACACACTGCCACATGGATGCATCACACTCATTTTAAAGTGAAAGTGCCAGTCACTCAGTCGTGTCTGACTGCGACCCGGTGGGCTGTAGCTGCCAGGCTCCTCTGTCCATGGGATGCTCCAGGCAAGAATCCTGGAGGGGGTTGCCATGCCCTTATCCAGGGGATGTTTCTGACCGTGGCTTCCTGCACTGTAGGCAGATTCTTTACCGCATGAGCCATGAAGGAAGCCCATACTCATTTTAACTTGTCCCCTATTTATGGGCTTTTGTGTTGTTTTCCTAACATTTACTGATACCAGTGAGCCTGCTGTAAATAACCCTGGCAGGTGCATCTGCAGAGTAACGACCTAGAAATTGGTTTCTGGTCACAGAGCGTTAGCATTTGAAATTCTGACCGACGTGAATTTTCCCTTCACGTCCAGACTAATGTGCACACCAGCGAAACTCAGGATGCCGCTTGGCCTCCATAACAGAACGGACAAGGAAGCTTTCTAGAAACGTCTAGAGGCAAAAGATGTCTGGTTTCGTTTGTCCCGTTATGAGGTTACGAGCGAGGCTGAGCACTTTCCAATACGTAAGGACCCTTTGATTTTTTTTCCTTTGTCTCAAAACGATGAATCATGTCATTTGTGTAAAGACAGCGAAACAACCCTGTGCAGAGACCCACGTGGTGTGACTGTCTCCAGCCAACAGCCGTGGGGTGAAGTGTCCTCCAGGCGCTTCAGCCGCGAGCCGAGAGCAGCCCGGTTAATCGCAGCTTCTGTTGTCTGTGCTTCTGACATGTCGCATCTGGGAACTGGCCGATGCTGGGGCCACTGCCCTTCCCGGGGCCGGTTGACTCCTAGAGACGGCAAATGTCTCGGTCTTTTTCAGCTGCTTTGGCACAATGTCACAGACAGGGCGGCTTATGAGCCACAGAAATCGATTCCTCACAGGTCCAGAGGCTGGAAGTCCAAGATCAAGGAGCCAGCAGACGAGAGGTGCCTGCTTGGACCCTCCCTCTCTGGTCCTTGTGGCCGGTTGGACACACACCACATCCCAGACCCTGCAGCCTTAGACTGGAACTTTGAATGGGACACAGAAAGCGCTTGAGTTATTTTATTTGCTCCTTTCCAAAGCATTCTGTTTCATCACTGCCATCCTAAGAAGACCTTATATTGACAAGGTCTGTTTCTCAGTGTGTTTTCCGTCTGTTTGAAGAGTCCAGACACCCTGTAGTCTTTCCCTTCCCTTTATGTGTCTGTGTTTTTAAAAACATGTATTTGCCGCATCAGGTCTTCGTTGTGGCAGGCGGGGTCTTCGTCGCACGTGTCACCCCACGGACTGTGTCCCGCCAGGCTCCTCTGTCCGTGGGAATCTCCGGGCAAGAATACTGGAGTGGGTTGCTATTCCCTTCTCCAGGGGATCTTCCCACCCAGGGACTGAACCTATGTTCCCTGCGTTGGCAGGCAGATTCTTTACCACTGAGCCACCTGGGAAGCCCCTAATTGTGCATAGTACTGCTAAATATATATATATATATATATATATATTTATATATGCGTGAGGACATATGTATTAAAGTGATCTATGATGATCTTTTATTTACTTATTTCTGCCCTGAGAAATATGGAATCTGAGTTCCCTGACCAGAGATCAAACCCGTGCCCCTGTGTTGGGAGCATGCGGAGTCTTAGCCCCTGGACTGACGGGGAAGTACCAAGTCTTTCTATGTGTTCAGGTCACGGCATCTGGAGCTATAAGCCTGAATACCACTAATGACATCCTAAAACCTGTCTTATAGCAGACAAGAAAAAAAAAAACCCAACCTGAACAAACTGTTTTAAACAGAGAATAATAGTAATGAGCCATCAAATGATGTTGCAAGCACTCTCTGAGGATGTGGGGAAAAGTATGCTTTCAGAATTCATTATATTTAAAGATAATGCAGAGCAGTTTTCTTGGAACTGAAGTAGAACGTGGTCTGCTGACTCCCGAGGTTGGGGAACTTGTCTCCAGGCAAGCAGAGCCCGGGACCCAAGGGCGCCCAGGCCTGGGGAAGGCCCTTGGTCTGTCTCTTTACTCCCATAAAAGGCTCCAGTAGTTTCCCTGAGAATCTGTGGGGCGTGAGGAAGTCACATGGCAGCTTCAGACCAAAGAACGCAACGAAGTTTCAGACATTCGGGGAAGCTGCCCGATTCTTGACGACAAGCGCCGTCTCTGCAGGGGCCTGATCTCCAGGGAGGGTCAGCGGGGACGCCCACAGGGAAGGAGACCAGAACGTGGGCCTTGCGCTCTGATGCCGGACCCAGCAGGATCCACCAGGGACCCGCTCACAGAGGGGGCTTCAGAGGGCGGGCCAAGGCTCTCAGCTCCCACTGACCCCTGCCTGCCCCAGTGTGTTCTTCCTTGTCTGAGTCCAGAGGCCAAACACCCAGGACCAGAGCCAGCCGACCATCTGCCGGGTCCAACTGAGATGCTCCCAGGAGGCCGTTATTCTCCGAGACGGGCACGAGGGGGCAGCACAGCCCGCGTCAAGCAGCCCCCACTCCCGGCAAACACGCCCTGTCCCAGAAGGGCGGCTCTGCAGAGGCCCGGCCAGATGCTCAGGCCTCCTGCCCTGCCCCCTGCCTTCCAGCGCATGCTCACACATGCACGCGCACACACGCACACACATGCACACACACACACCGTGCACGCACGCACACACACACACACACGCGCATGCACGCACACACACACACACACTGGCTGCTGGGATCCACGTGCCTGCAACCGCCACACATTCCCGTGTGGAACTCCTCCCCATCACACGACAGTATTTGGAGGGTGTTCCAGCTCAGCTCCAATCTTGCAGAGACCCTCGGAGGCCTGGCATTGCTCCAGGAGGGGTGGAGGACCCTGTAGGGGGCGGCTGCTGGGCTTCCCCAGGGGCCAGCTGCCCGTCTCCAGACGCTGACCCAAGACCCAGGTCCCACGGCAGCCCCTTACCTCAGGGCACCCAGCATTTTATCCTCCCAAAGTGTGGTCAGCAATCCAGCCCAGCCTCTCTGAGCCCCGTAATTAAGAGACGGTCCTGAGTCAGGGCGGCCTCTTGGAGACGCCCTGCGGTCCCCAGGATGGAGCCTTATCACTGGGCGAAGTGGACCCCGTGTGATCGCGGGACTCACAAACAGGACTCGCCCCTTGGCTCCCGTCCTGGAGTTAAACACGAGGCCTCTAAGAGGCGCAAACAAGCTGCATGCTGTGGAGGCTAATCTCATCATGACCGCAAGCTTGCCAGCCCTGAGAGGGGGCGTCGTCTGAAGTTTTCCAGCCATATTGTGGGGCAAGATTGTCCTAAAAGAAACTGAGTGTCAAGACTTCTGGTGACAGTGTTTGGTGTTTTCCATCTTGGACATCATGAAAAAGATGGGCGGGAACATGCCCAGAAGATGTGCCACATGCCCGGGAAGCCGTGTGGCATTGGGGGCACCCTCTGAGCAGGGACAGGGGCGGCAGTGCACCTTGAGATGCAAGAGCTCCCGGTGGGCTGCAGTGGGTGGTGGGCTGGCCCGCTCTTCCCCAGGGGCTTGTCGGCCCGCTCACCTGGGCAGGGACAGGGCAGGGAAGTCTGAGATGCAAGTTATGGTCCCAGCACATTCAGAAAAGAGAGGACACCAGCTCTGGTCTCTTGGAAGCAGATCAGATCAGATCAGATCAGATCAGTCACTCAGTCGTGTCCGACTCTTTTCGACCCCATGAATCGCAGCACGCCAGGCCTCCCTGTCCATCACCAACTCCCGGAGTTCACTCAAACTCACATCCTTCGAGTCAGTGATGCCATCCAGCCATCTCATCCTCTGTTGTCCCCTTCTCCTCTTGCCCCCAATCCCTCCCAGCATCAGAGTCTTTTCCAATGAGTCAACTCTCCGCATGAGGTGGCCAAAGTACTGGAGTTTCAGCTGTAGCATCATTCCTTCCAAAGAAATCCCAGGACTGATCTCCTTCAGAATGGACTGGTTGGATCTCCTTGCAGTCCAAGGGACTCTCAAGAGTCTTCTCCAACACCACAGTTCAAGAGCATCAATTCTTCGGCGCTCAGCCTTCTTCACAGTTCAACTCTCACATCCATACATGACCACAGGAAAAACCATAGCCTTGACTAGACGAACCTTTGTTGCCAAAGTAATGTCTCTGCTTTTGAATATGCTATCTAGGTTGGTCATAACTTTCCTTCCAAGGAGTAAGCGTCTTTTAATTTCATGGCTGCAGTCACCATCTGCAGTGATTTTGGAGCCCAGAAAAATAAAGTCTGACACTGTTTCCACTGTTTCCCCATCTATTTCCCATGAAGTGATGGGACCAGATGCCATGATCTTCGTTTTCTGAATGCTGAGCTTGAAGCCAACTTTTTCACTCTCCTCGTTCACTTTCATCAAGAGGCTTTTGACTTCCTCTTCACTTTCTGCCATAAGGGTGGTGTCATCTGCATATCTGAGGTTATTGATATTTCTCCCGGCAATCTTGATTTCAGCTTGTGTTTCTTCCAGTCCAGCGTTTCTCATGATGTACTCTGCATAGAAGTTAAATAAACAGGGTAACAATATACAGCCTTGATGAACTCCTTTTCCTATTTGGAACCAGTGTGTTGTTCCATGTCCAGTTCTAACTGTTGCTTCCTGACCTGCATACAAATTTCTCAAGAGGCAGATCAGGTGGTCTGGTATTCCCATCTCTTTCAGAATTTTCCACAGTTTATTGTGATCTACACAGATATAAACATCTGAATGCAGAGTTTCAAAGAATAGCAAGAAGAGATAAGAAAGCCTTCTTCAGCGATCAAAGCAAAGAAATAGAGGAAAACAACAGAATGGGAAAGACTAGGGATCTCTTCAAGAAAATCATATACCAAAGGAACATTTCATGCAAAGATGGGCTCGATAAAGGACAGAAATGGTATGGACCTAAGAGAAGAAGAAGATATTAAGAAGAGGTGGCAAGAATACACAGAAGAACTGTACAAAAAAGATCTTCACGACCCAGATAATCACGATGGTGTGATCACTGACCTAGAGCCAGACATCCTGGAATGTGAAGTCAAGTGGGCCTTAGAAAGCATCACTATGAACAAAGCTAGGGGAGGTGATGGAATTCCAGTTGAGCTATTCCAAATCCTGAAAGATGATGCTGTGAAAGTGCTGCACTCAATATGCCAGCAAATTTGGAAAACTCGCAGTGGCCACAGGACTGGAAAAGGTCAGTTTTCATTCCAATCCCAAAGAAAGGCAATGCCAAAGAATGCTCAAACTACCGCACAATTGCACTCATCTCACACGCTAGTGAAGTCATGCTCAAAATTCTCCAAGCCAGGCTTCAGCAATATGTGAACCGTGAACTTCCTGATGTTCAAGCTGGTTTTAGAAAAGGCAGAGGAACCAGAGATCAAATTGCCAACATCCGCTGGATCATGGAAAAAGCAAGAGAGTTCCAGAAAAACATCTATTTCTACTTTATTGATTGTGCCAAAGCCTTTGACTGTGTGGATCACAATAAACTGTGGAAACAAATAGATGGCTTAATTCAGTGGTTTGCAGAGTTCAGGCCCTAGACCAGCAGCAAGAGCAGCCCTGGGGACCTTGTTACAGACACAGACCCCAGGGCCCCAGCCCAGACCTTCCAGCCCAGCAGCTCCGAAGAGCTGAGAGCCGACATCCACGTGTGACGAGCCCTTCACGTGGGGGAGATGTACAGTCAAGCGTGAGCACCCCTGGTTTACTTAAATAGCAACCTGGAGATATGAATGAGCATTCAAAATTAAAGGGGTTAAAAATAAAATTGTCTTTTATCCAGTGAATCCCTTCGTAGGAATGGACTTTCTTTTATGCATTTATTTTTATTGTTAATTAGAGTATAATTACTTTACCATATTGTGATGGCTTTTGCAACAACATAAATTGCCCATTGGAATACACATGTCCCCTCCCTCTTGAACCTCCGTCCCGCCTCCCTCTCTATCCCACCCCTCTAGGTTGACTCAGAGTGTGGACACACTCCTGCAAGTGTGCGATGAGGCAGACACAAGTTCTGGACAAGATGGAGACACTGGAGGGTGGTCTGGCGGAGCTCTGGTGAGCTCAGGGAGGATGCACATGTGGTGAACACCTAAGATTTCTCGTGATGCGTTGGCTCTGCAGACGCCGGTCCGTGAAGACGCTGGATTCCTGGTGGTAGAGGGAAAGCCTCCTGCCCAACCGTCTACAGGACGCAGCCCTGCTGTGTGCGCCATTGGCGGTAACATGCACACACAAACACATTGGATAGTTTGTGCCTGGAAAATACACAACATGAGCTCGTACAAATTTAATAATTTTAGAACTAGCCAGTGGGAAGAAATAAAAACCAAAAAATGAGGCAGGGGGAGCCCAGAAGTTTCTCTGGGCTCTGCTGTTTCTCCCTGACCCCCGTTCTGGACGGTTATTACCCTGCTCCTCAGCAGACCGGAGCACGAGCTCATTTCCTCTGTCTGTCTGTCTTCCACAGAAACCGAGATATGAGGTTGCATCATGCTTGAAGATTCGCAGCAGCCTCATAACCTTTATTTCCAGACTAAATAGTCTAATCTCATTGCCTAATTTCTCCTCAGAAACCCTTAGTCATCTTCGGGGTTCTTCTGTGGAAGTGCCTAGAGTTGGGCTGATCTGGAGATGCCAGGATAAGGCAAAATTCATTTCACCAGATAAGATAATTTTGTTAGGGTCGTTACAAGTCTGTGGCTAATCATGATTGCAACAGCGGGGTCCTCACTGGCTGAGAGTGATATTTGGCTGATAGATATGAGAGAAGCAGACTTTAACACATGGCATGAATGAGGGGATATGAACAATTAAGTGGACGAATAGATAGAACTGATGCTTTTGAATTGTCGTGCTGAAGACTCTTGAGAGTCCCTTGAACTGTAAGGAGATCAAACCAGTCAATCCTAAGGGAAATCAACCTTGAATATTCCTTGGAAGGATTGATGCTGAAACTGAAATTCCAAAACTTTGGCCACCTGATGGGAAGAACTGACTCCTTGGAAAAGACCCTGATGCTGGGGAAGATTGAAGGCAGGAGGAGAAGGGGATGATAGAGGTTGAGATGGTTGGATGGCATCACTGACTCAATGGACATGAGTTTAAATACCCTCTGGGAGTTGGTGAAGGACAGGGAAGCCTGGTATGCTGTAGTCCATGGGGTCGCAAAGAGTCGAACACGACTCAGTGGCTGAAAAGCAACAACATAGCTGGATAGACAGATGGGATAGATAGATAAATAGATGACAGACATAGATAAACAGATGGACGGATGGTAGAAATAGAGGGATGGATGGACAGATAGGTGTTTATAGATAGATAGGGGATGGCAGAGACTGGTGGGCTGCCGTCTATGGGGTCGCGCAGAGTCGGACACGACTGAAGTGACTTAGCAGCAGCAGACAGATGGGATAGATAGATAAACAGATGATAGACATAGATAGATAGATGGAAGATAGAAATAGAGGGATGGATGGGCAGATAGGTCTTTATAGATGGATATACAGATGATAGATGACAGAGAGATATGAAGGTCTTCAGTGATCAAACCTCGACCACAAAACATGCTCAGCTCCTCTTGACACAAAGCAGCTGTCCAGGGGGACGCCCCAGTCTCCTTACATGGGGGCCTGGAGACCAAAGCTCCCAGGGACGGGGCACCCCGCTGACGAGCCATTAGGGCCTCCTGTTAGCCGTTGGCGTGTTGGGTCTGCAGAGCACCCACGAGAGCAGCTGCCTCCACAAGGGAGCCCCGGTTCCCCCACTTCCTGGCCTCCCCAAAGACTCAGGGAAGAAAAACTTCTCTAGAAGGAGAAATCTATCACAACCACACCCCGAAGCACTCTGCTCCTGTCGGAAGACAAGCCGCGGGGCTGAGGCACGTGCGGTAGGCAGCAAGGGGGAGCCGCTGTCCGTGTCCGTCACCCGTGACTGAGGGTGTTAGGGCAGAGAGTCCACTGCTCTTAGGGCCGATGGCAGTGGTGGTTTCAGTCCTTTTAAACTCTCCCGTCGGAAAAGATGTATTTACTCATTTTGGGTCTATGCTTAGTCGTGTCCAACTCTTTTGTGACCCCATGGAATTCTCCAGGCAAGAATACTGGCGTGGGTTACCATTCCCTTCTCCAGGGGGTCTTCCCTACCCAGGGATCAAACCCGCGTCTCTTCTGTCTCCTGCACTGGACGGGAATTCTTCCGAGATCAGGTGAGATCGGGTGCGTTCAGGGTGGTATGGCCATAGACGGCAGGCCAATTAGTTACCATTGTGCCTCCATTTTAATTGGGAAAAGAAGAGAAACATGGAGACGAGTTAGTTGCCCTGGAAACACCCAGAGTTCTCACCTGGATCCTGACTGTGCAGCGGGGAGCTAGGCTTCAGCCTCAGCTTCATGGCGCCTGAACGGTGTTCTTAAACTTGGCAACCGTGAGAACAGAGGAACTGTGAAGCCGAGTGCCTATGAGGGTGGATGCGCAGCAGCGGCCTGTCCCCTCTCTGGGGGCTTGGAGAGCGTGTAATCCAGGTGTGAGCCCCCTGCCTGCGGATTGGTGCCATTTTCTAGTCTCTGGGGGCTGTGGCAAGGCCCCTGTTCTTGGAACTGGCTTCTTCTCTGCATTCAGCATCGTTCTTACCAATTTCTGGATTAGTTATCTGTCCCTTTTAGATAAAGTGTAAATGATGTATCAGAGCTTATAAATTACAAGTAATTGTTATATCCTAATATAAACCTCATTAAACATAAAGGGATTATCCAACTGACATTGCCTAAAGCAGCAGTTCTGGGCAGGGGAGGCTGGAGGGCTACAGACCGTGGTGCCAAAGAGTCAGACACGACTGAGTGACCGAACAACATCAGCTAGGGCGACAAAAACCAACAGTTAAATGTGTGTTTAAAGAATGATGATGGAAAGCACCCAAGAAATGAAAGATAAACGTGTACTTTTAGAACCACATGAATGCTTTATTTTTATAATTAAAGACAAGTTTTTTTAATGTTCTATAGTGGAGAAGTATAATTCTAAATACGAGGCATCCCTTTATTGTAGTTTTTAAAAGTTCTAATTAAAAAAATATGTATGAGAAACCACTTTAGTTTTGCAATATTTTGTAGAAAAGAGTTGCTGATAAATCTCAACACAAGTTGAAGAAAGTAGAAAAAAATGAAATGCATAGCTGGAGATGTTCTACTCACTGAAAAAGTATCATTGGGATAATCTGGACTAATTTATCTCATTAGCAAATAATCACAACCTCTGGAACTCTTGGGAATTAACGTGGACATTTTTTCAAAGTAGTACCTCCAAATTATGTTAGCTCACAATGGAATAAATGTGATTCTGAGGACAAATTATTACAAGACCTCAGAATGGAATTAGCATTTTATCAGATTATTCAACACACGGACATGAATCCAATAAGATCAACTGTTTGATGAAAGAGCTCTTGTCAATTCGTGTGAGGTGTGTACAGAAGACGTCAACTCGGTCTTAACTAATGGAATACTCTTGTTTTTAAGCGGGTTATAAAGAGCTCTTGTCAATCCGTGTGAGGTGTGTACAGAAGACGTCAACTCGGTCTTAACTAATGGAATGCTCTCGTTTTAAGCGGGTTATAAAGAGCGCTTGTCAATCCGTGTGAGGTGTGTACAGAAGACGTCAACTCGGTCTTAACCAATGGAACGCTCTTGTTTTAAGCGGGTTATAAAGAGCGCTTGTCAATCCGTGTGAGGTGTGTACAGAAGACGTCAACTCGGTCTTAACCAATGGAACGCTCTTGTTTTAAGCGGGTTATAAAGAGCGCTTGTCAATCCGTGTGAGGTGTGTACAGAAGACGTCAACTCGGTCTTAACCAATGGAACGCTCTTGTTTTAAGCGGGTTATAAAGAGCGCTTGTCAATTCGTGTGAGGTGCGTACAGAAGACGTCAAGTCGGTCTTAACCAATGGAACGCTCTCGTTTTAAGCGGGTTATAAAGAGCTCTTGTCAATTCGTGCGAGGTGTGTACAGAAGACGTCAACTCGGTCTTAACCAATGGAACGCTCTCGTTTTAAGCGGGTTATAAAGAGCGCTTGTCAATCCGTGTGAGGTGCGTACAGAAGACGTCAACTCGGTCTTAACCAATGGAACGCTCTCGTTTTAAGCGGGTTATAAAAGCGTCTTCTCTCATTGGTGCATCTTGGGCATTCCCGTTCTGTGGAACCTCAGAATCACGGTAAGTAATGGCCTTAAAGCGACTGTAAGGACTCCTTCCCTGACCTCTGGACCAGTCATGTACTTGACCGTTCGTTCCCTGGGAAGCAAGGAGGGCTTTCTTCTCTGTGCGTCCATTTTCCACGTCATGAGTCTTTTCTAGGAAAGAAGAGGTTGCATGTGAAAGACACTTCTCATATAGAACAGGCAGATTTCAGAGACTTATTCAGTTCAGTTCAGTTCAGTCGCTCAGTCGTGTCCGACTCTTTGCGACCCCATGAATCGCAGCATGCCAGGCCACCATCACCAACTCCTGGAGTTTAACTAAACTCATGTGATGCCATCCAGCCATCTCATCCTCTGTCATCCCCTTCTCCTCCTGCCCCCAATCCCTCCCAGCATCAGGGTCTTTTCCAATGAGTCAACTCTTCGCATGAGGTGGACAAAGTACTGGAGTTTCAGCTTCAGCATTAAGTGTCTGTTTTTGGAGACAGAGGAGCCTGGGTTGACAATGAGTTTTCTGTGTTTGGTATCCTGATGTATCATGGTGACAAGACCAGCCAAGACTTAGAACACAAAAGCTAGGATAAATGCTCGAGTAAGGAGCAGAGAAAAAGCCCCACTTTGTAGTCCCAGGGTCTTTAACAGCAGACCCTGAGGACATCAGGGTCCACATTTGGCAAAAGGACACAGGAGGGTCAGCGTGGAGATCCAGGGCGAATGGGTCGAAGGGCTAGTGCCGTCACCGCGTCAGTGGTGGTGAGACATGGTGAACAGAATTCACCGAGGGAAGTAAACGAGCCAGACTGTCGGACCGAGTATCTCCCTGAAACTACTTCCTGAAACCACTGGGTCAGGCCCTGGTGAAAGAGTCTGAAGATAGGAGAGGCTAGAGTGGAAAAGACAGGTGGGCCCATGCTCTGGCGGAGAGGAGGCCAGGTTTCCAGAGAAGGGGTCTTCCTGGGGGGTGCTGGGCGGGGGATGGCCAGGGGAGGCCCTGCAGCACGAATGCACAAGCGCAGGCTCTGGGGTGAGGGCCGCTGGCCTCCTACTTGGCTCTTGTCAGCCTAAATTCATCTGAACAGACTCTACTTCTAACCTTCCTGCTAGAAACAACAGCAGGATTGGATGCGTCTTCCTCCCAGAGTATAAAGCATAGGTGACTCGACACTTTCTTGTGTGTGCTAAGTCACTTAAGTCGTGTCCGACTCTTTGCAACTGCGTGGACTGTGGTCCGCCCGGCTCCTCTGTCCGTGGGGATTCTCTCCAGACAAGAATACTGCGGTGGGTTGCCATGCCCTCCTCCAGGGGAACCCGGGGATCGAATTCGTGTTTCTTATGTCTCCTGCATTGACAAGCGGATTCCCTACCAGTAGTGCCACCCGGAAAGCCCAGTAAAGAATACCTGTGCTTATTTTAGACTGGTGAAGGGGGGGACATTAGGAGGCATTTCACAGTGGCTGCAGGAGGTAGAATCACACCCCTCTGGCCCAGATGTCCACACCCCAGTCCTTGGAACCTGTGAGCATGTTACCCTGCATGGCAAAGGTACCCTGCGGGCTCGATTAGATTAGGATCTGAGCTGAGGAGGTCAGTCTGGATTTCCTGGGTGGACACGAAATGGTCACAGGATTCCTCAAGATGTGAGGACCTTCCTACCCGCAGAGGACCAGCGGGTGGGCGGGTGAGATGGAGTTTGGCTGCTGCGGATAAAGAAAGTGGATTAGAACCGAGGAATGAGGTGGCTTCCAGAAAGCAGAAAAGACCACGAGGCAGGTTTCCCCCAGAATCTAGAAGGAACACAGTCCTGCCTTGATTTTTAGCCCAGGAAGACCCACCTTGAACTTCGGAGCTCCAGAGCGGTAACATAATAAACTTGTATTGTCTGACACGTTACCGTATTCATCACAACAGCGACAGAAAACTCCCCGGGGGCTTTTCAAACACGTAGTATGCTGACATTTGTAGTCTGGAAGTTTATGTTTGAGTACATATGTGAAGAGACTGTGTGTGTCCTCGAGCTTGGAAGGCCCTGTTGAATCACACATGGCTGTCTATGTACGACACAAAATATGGTCTCGAGATGGAAAAAGAGCAATCGCTGCTCAGTCGGAGGAGTTCTCTTTTTCTCAAGCAAGCCTAGCACTCTGCTCCCAAGCGGAGAAAAAAAAAACCTGCCCTCGTTTCGGGCCACCTGTGTCACCGTCCGGTCACGTGACGTAGAAAGCGTTCCTGTCCCCGAGCTAAAAATAGGCGGGTGATATCGTCTTCTGTTAATGAGCACACGGGCTGATCGGAAGGCTTGACTTTGATCTAGACTTCAGTGGCTTCACGTCTTTATAATCATTTTCCGTGAGAACTCTAGACTGACTTCCTTCTTCATTGTTTTTTTTTTTTTCCCCCACCGAATGATCAGTACATACCGCATCTGATGCACCTGTGACTGTTGTTTCTTGAAAAGAAACCTTCTTTTCCCCTTTAAAGTCTTGAATCGAGTCATTCTTGTCCCTGTCTTCTTTAATACACGAACGTTTCCCATCACTGCCCACAAGGAACCAGAGCAGATTGCTTTCTTCCCGGGGGTCAGATTGACTCTCTCGTTCCCAGACAGGGCCCTCTCACAGGGGGTGACGGCCCTAGTTCATGTTCAGACCTGTTGTTGGGAATTTCGAACTGATTTCTCCAGATAAACAAGGTAATGGAAGACGATCCGGCTGCTTTTTTCAAGTGTCTTTGAATCTCCCCCAGGTAACGGACCCAATGCTGTCAGAGGGTCTCAGGAGGAGCGAGAAGGGTGAGGAGGACCCCTGCCCTATTTCTGGGTAAATACGGTAGCCAATTGTTGAAGAGGGCAGTTCATTTTCTTCGTCCACCAATCCTACCTTCGCCGTGGCTTTGCCCCCACAGGAAATCCAGACTCTCAAGCTCTTTCCTGTGATCTGAGATGCAGGCTCTCCAACACTCCCTCTCCAGAGGTCCCTGATGGACATTCATCAGATCAGTGATTCCTTCAGGAGGAGCCCCTCAGGACTGTGGTCCACTCTGAGCCCCTCATTTCTCAACTGCTGTGGTCTGAATGTCTGAGTGCCCCCCGCCGGGCCCCCCGCCAGATTCATAGGTTGAAACCTGATGCTTAAGGTTAGACTTTGGGAGGTGGTTGGGCCGTGAGGGTGCAGCCCCCATGAAGGGATTGAAAGTGTTGGTTGTTCAGTCGTGTCTGACTCTTTGTGACCCCATGAACCATTGCCCACCAGGCTCCTCTGTCCATGGGAGTCTCCAGGCAAGAACACTGGAGTGGGTTGCCATTCCCTTCTCAAAAGATCTTCCCCACCCAAGAATTGAACCCAGGTCTCCCACATGACAGGCGACTCTTTACAGTCAGCCACCAGGGACATGCTAAGGGGATTAGACAAGGGTCCTTGTAAAGGAGACTCCAGAGAGCTCCCCACCCCTCCACCAGTGGGGGCCCTGGCGGAAGGCGGAGATCTGTAACTCAGAGAGACCTCACCAGATTGCAGCCGTGCTGAGACCCTGCCCTTGGATTTCCAGGCCAGAACAGTGAGGAATAAATCTCTGCTATTCATAAGCCACCCAGCCTTGGGGCTCTGCAGCAGGAGCCCCAGTGGACTGGGACATCAACACTTAGGGGCTTGCGTGGGGTGAAGCCTAAGGGGTCTTCCACCCTGACCTCCTTGTTAGCAAGCCCAACAGTTTTAAAGGGGACAGACAGCCCATCCTGGAGGCTGTCAGATCGTGGACACCAGCTGAGGGTCCCTGAGTCCTGGCTTCCTCCCAGGGACCTCACTGCTCCCTGCGGAGGCCACCTCCACCTCCTGGGATACTTGGAACACTCCCTGGCCCTGGGACCTCTTGAAGGACCCTCCTGGCCTTGAATTCGGGAACCTCAGATTTGTCTCCCCTCTCTGGGACATTTTGCCATCTACATTTGGCTGAAGATAGGGAGACCCATCTCTACAGGCTTGCAGCCTGAGTAGAAGGGAAGGGAGAAAAAATGTGGTCCCACTTGATCTGCACGGTCATCTCTTCCAAGAGCTGGCTGCCTGACGCTCATCTCCGGCTTTCCTCTGGGAAGAGGAGCCATAGATACAGACATATTGTACCTAAAGAAGAATATATATCTATGGCTTCCCAGCTGGTGCTAGTGGTAAAGAACTTGCCAGAAAATGCAGGAGATGCAGGAAACATGGGTTCAATCCTTGGGTTGAAAGATCCCCTGGAAAAGAAAATAGCAGCCCACTCCACTGTTCTTGCCTGGGAAATCCTGTGGACAGAGGAGCCTGGTGGGCTACAGTCCACAGGGTCACGAGAGTCAAACATGACCAAACACACATATGCGCACACGCTCACACACACACACACTCAAATCACTTAGTTGCACACTAGCAACTAATATAACATTGCAAATTATACTTCAATAGAATAATAAATAAATGTGGAAGATGTAATATGGAGTGTTTCCTGTACTATTTTAATATTTGATTGCCAAGAACTTTTTACTGGGAGCATCTCAAAGCTTCCAGGGTCATGCCTCTGAAGCACAAAATGTTGGGTGGGGAGGGAGGGACCCCCATGTGGGTGAAAGTAACTGTTCATGGTCCTGAACCTCCTTCCCTCCGGGCAACTCCAGGGCTGGCTCTGAGGAAACCTGGCTTCCGAAGGCTTCTGCAGACTCTTTCAGGGGTTCCGAATGACAGAGGGAAGAGGAGCCACAAGAGGATGAAGGAACGAGGGAATGAGGACTAGCCAAGCCCACGGGGGAGGCAGAGCCCCGAGGGGTTGCAGGGAGAGGGAAATTAGGAGACCTTGCTCCACTGTTTTAGAAGAATTTAGTCACCAAGAAAGCAATCGCCATGGACTATGATCAAAACTTCAAAGGATAAAGGGGTGTAAGAGGTTGACTTGTG
Organism: Bos grunniens; assembly: GCF_055505025.1. NCBI lineage: Eukaryota > Metazoa > Chordata > Mammalia > Artiodactyla > Bovidae > Bos > Bos grunniens. Next base: position 91,199,684 of record NC_141176.1, on the reverse strand, counting down.
AGGTGGTTGAGATGAGATAAGTGCCCTTGTGAATAGAGGAGCTTACTCTGCAGTCAGAGTCGCTAAGTGATAACAAAAGTCTCTTTTTTAACATTCAGTCGATCAGTCATGTGTCCCACTCTTTGCAAACCCATGGACGGTAGACCGCCAGGGTCCTCTGTCCATGGGATTTCCCAGCAAGAATACTGAAGTGGGTTGCCATTTCCTACTCCAGGGGATCTTTCCAACCCAGGGCTCGAACCTGTGTGTCTCTTGCATTAGCAGGCGGATTCTTCACCACTGCACCACCCAGATGTTTGTAACTACTTAATTCATTATTGCCAAAATTTGTCCTTCAGTAGGTGAGTGGATAAATAAACTGTAGCACTTTTTCAATGGTGGGAAAAATCTGCCCATTTAATGCAGGTGGAAGTGTCTTTCCTTATTGTAAAAATTAAGCAATATTTTTCCATACTTTGAGGAATTGAGGAAGCTTAGTCCCATCTCTTCTCAGGGGCTTCAGGCCAGCAGGCACTCCGGCCGCTGGCCCACTGCTTCTCGTGGGGATGTTCAGGCTTCCGTGAACCCGTTTCGGATGTGGGGCACAATCTCTGGTCTTTCCGTTCTCATCTGTGTCTTCCCAGGCAAACATCGCTTCAAATATCAAAGCAGTTATACTTTAGTTCACACTCTGAGTTCTTCTAAAATACCTCTGTCAAATAGAAAAACATATTTTTGTTTTTCCAAATCACTAGAGAAAAAAATAAGTTGAAAAAGTCCCTTTTAAATCCATAATTAGAAGTACTCTGTGGAGGTGTCTGCGACTTTAAAAAGAAAAGTTACTTTTTTTTTTTTAAAGTATTGAATTTGTCACAATACTGTTTCTGTTTTATGTTTTGGTTTTTTGGCCCTGAGGCATGTGGGATCTTACCTCCCTGTTCAGTTCAGTTCAGTTCAGTCGCTCAGTCATGTCCGACCCTTCGTGACCCAATGAATTGCAGCACGCCAGGCCTCCCTGTCCATCACCAACTCCTGGAGTTCACTCAGACTCCCGTCCATCGAGTCAGTGATGCCATCCAGCCATCTCATCCTCTGTCGTCCCCTTCTCCTCCTGCCCCCAATCCCTCCCAGCATCAGAGTCTTTTCCAATGAGTCAACTCTTTGCACGAGGTGGCCCAAGGACTGGAGTTTCAGCTTTAGCATCATTCTTTCCAAAGAAATCCCAGGGCTGATCTCCTTCACAATGGACTGGTTGGATCTCCTTGCAGTCCAAGGGACTCTCAAGAGTCTTCTCCAACACCACAGTTCAAAAGCATCAATTCTTCAGTGCTCAGCTTTCTTCACAGTCCAACTCTCACATCCATACATGACCACTGGAAAAACCATAGCCTTGAATAGATGGACCTTTGTTGGCAAAGTAATGTCTGCTTTTGAATATGCTGTCTAACCAGGGATCAAACCTGTAACCCCTGAAGGAAGGTAATGTCTTCACCCCTGCAGGGAGGCAGCGTCTTCAACCCGGGGCCACCAGGGTTGAAGAGTACGCAAACGTTACTCTTATATTCTACTGCTTTTGACCGTGGTTCTCAGCCCAGGGGCAGGATTAGGGGAGGTCAGTGAACCCTTTCAGAGTCCCCCTTTCCAGAGATGCTTCTCCCTTGGGATAGGGGGGTGGGCATTTTAATGAGCTCCACACTGAACATTCTCGGGGCTCTTTGTCTATCTCCAGTAAAACTTTGCAAGTCAATCACAGCTGATGGATATCTTGAAAATGATGTTTTAAATGGCCTAAATAATTTAGCGTTGAATTCTTTTAAGAGGTGAGTTGAGTCTTCACTGGAGATGTTTTTCCTATTTTCCGTTTCCTCTGCTTCAAAATCCATTCTGGAATTGGAGCAGAAGAAATGCAAAAGTGACTAGTGGAGGAAAGATAAAGTAATGAATTACTCCACGTTTGGAAAGAACGGGGTGGATGGCAGAGTGAAGTCTGGCTGCAGGCAGGAAATGCAGGAGAAGACGGCCATCTGAAAGAGGGACGGCTGGGCTATGCCTATGAAGAACCGCACTCACCACTTGAAAGCCTCGTATTTCTTAAAAGGCGCAGTGTCAGGGGCTAACTGGCTTAGGAGCAGATCTGAACGTCGAAGAGCAATGAACGAGCTTAGCATCACAGAAATCAACGAGACAGCTGCTCGAACTGTCTGGATGTACTTTGCACAGAAGAAAATTTGGCTTTAACTTCTAACCTGGCTTTGGATAAAAGATGTGCATTTGGCAAAATGAAAGAAATGTGAAGAGGATGTCATTTTTGAAAACAAGGAGTGGTGACGTCACATTTCAGGTATGCTATGCTATGCTAAGTCACTTCAGTCGTGTCCGACTCTGTGTGACCCCATAGACGGAAGCCACCAGGCTCCCCCGTCCCTGGGATTCTCCAGGCAAGAACACTGGAGTGGGTTGCCATTTCCTTCTTCAATGCATGAAAGTGAAAAGTGAAAGCGAAGTCGCTCAGTCGTGTCCGACTCTTAGCAACCCCATGGACTGCAGCCTACCAGGCTCCTCCATCCATGGGAGTTTCCAGGCAAAAGTACCAGAGTGGGGTGCCATTGCCTTCTCCGCATTTAAGGAAAGGCGTAAGTAACTTTTTGGTTGTTTATTGTCGTAAGTAACTCTGACAGATGCCTTCCTGCAGGGGTCGAGCGCTCTAATGTGAGTTGGGAAGTAAAGCTCTGCTGATGTGTTGGAGAATACTATAGCTTTATAGCGAGAAGTAGTTAAATCCCATTTAACAAGGGATTCTCCTAAAATTATCACGTCAGATGGGCTTTTTCACCCAGTATCTTTCCCAAGACAAGTCACTACTCTAAACTCAGCGTGTTAAAATACAACAGTATACAAGGACTATATTACTGCTCGAGTTTGGTTTTTCTAATTTTTGCTTTAGTTTCTTATTTTGTGGGCAAAATTCCAAATGTTCCTGAGTGGCACAAAGTAAAAAGTGAAATTTCCCTCTTTCTGTAACCCCTGGGGACATTCCCGGGTGCTCAAAACTCCTTACTCAGAGATCATTATACTATGAGTTCTCTTCTGCAATATGCTCTCTTTCTTCATTTAATACCACTTACACTTTTCTCCAAGCCTCGTTTTTCCAAAGGACTGAAAGATACTCTTCGGGAGGATGTTCTGTAATAAATCTAACAGGCGTGTCTTCACGAGCACCTAGCCTGTTTCGGACGGTTTCCCTAGTTTCAAAGAACACTGCAGGACTATTGCAGAGCGTGAATGCACAGGCTCCCGTAGTTGTTCGAGTAGCGGACATAGTTTTGGAAGTAGAATTGCTAGGGCAAAGCGGACCTGCATTTTCAATAGTCGATCACCCACCGCTGTAAATCGACCTCCAAAGAGAGTGCAGCCAGATTTTCCAAATTATGAGAGTGTTAGCTTATTTCTGGCTTGACTGAAGACTTGGTTTATCAAACTATTTTTTCACTCTGGTAGATAAAAACCTATCTCTCATTGCAGTTTAAAGTTCCTTCATGATATCGAATACTTGTTCGCACTTTAGTGTCAGTCTGTATTTTTAACTTAAGTTTTCTCTGTGTTTTGTGAGAAGTGCTTGTGTAGAAGGGAATTAAACCTTGGTATGTTTTCTACGTTGGAATATTTTTTTGCCAAAGTGGTATTTTGAATTTGTTTATGGGATTTTTAAACATGCATTAGTTTAAATGTGTGTTTCTTTTGGTGTTGTGTAATCATGTAATGTACTAATCTTTTCTTTCCTGACTTGTGGGAGAGACTGCGATTTTAAAGCTAGTTTAATTCTGTTCTCCCACCCTTTTTTCCTCTTGCTATATTGGTCATATTTTGTTACTTGCATAAAAGACTCCCTACAACCGTATTGCTCATTTTTTTCTTTTACTCTTTCTTCCCCCAAGGACAGTTTAAGGAGTATAATAACTCCATTGCGGGCACTGGGGTGCAGTTCACACAGGCTTTCCATTTGCTAAGCATGTCATTATCCTGATGGGATTCTCCAATTAATATGAGCACAGACCAGGGAGGCTGGGCAGCATATTTAGAAGCTGGAGGAGGGATGCAACTCAGGGACCCTGAGATCACTCAGTTTCACGTTGGTTTCTTGTTTGCAGCTCACACATGATTTCACATTCTCATGTACTCTTTCTAGGTGAACAGTGATTCTGTGTCAATCTTACAAGTAACTGCTGTTGTTGTTCAGTTGCTAAGTCATGTCCAACTGTTTGCGACCTCACGGACAGTAGCCCGCCAGGCTCCTCTTTCCATGGAGTTCTCCAGGCAAGAGTACTGGAGTGGGTTGCCATCCCTTCTCCAGGGGATCTTCCCGACCCAGGGATCAAACTCGGGTCTCCTGCATTGCAGGCAAATTCTTTACCTTCTGAGCCACTGCTGCTGCTAAGTCACTTCAGTCGTGTCTGACTCTATGTGACCCCATGGACGGAAGCCCACCAGGCTCCCCAATCCCTGGGATTCTCCAGGCAAGAACACTGGAGTGGGTTGCCATTTCCTTCTCCAATGCATGAAAGTGAAAAGTGAAAGTGAAGTTGCTCAGTCATGTCTGACTCTTAGCGACCCCATGGACTGCAGCCTACCAGGCTTCTCCCGTCCATGGGATTGCTGAAATTCTCCCTTCCTCCCTTGCTTTTCCAAGATGAATTTAGATAAACAGGGACAAGCTTGTTTGACACCAAATCAAGATAAGTGTTAGAAGCTTTGGATAAAATGTTGTTACGGAAAAAAGTGACGGACGGCCGAGAACGTGACTTTCCAGGCAGTAACTGTGCCTATAAACACCAGAGAGACCTGCATCTTGTCAATTTCAAAAGTGGAAGCGTTGTTTTAATTACTTTCTTTGACAACCGGCAAAGTCAAGCACTGCTTCATATGTTAATGGCCTTTTGTATTTCTTGCTTGGAGACGTAAAGCCAGTCCCTTTAAAACTTGTTTTTGCAAACGGTTGCTTAGGCAATGCTTTTACCCTCTGCTGCGTGGGTGGGGTGCCTCTGCTGGCACAAGAAAGAAGGAACTGGGTGCTGGCTCTGAAGGCACGGTCCTTACCGCACGATTACGCGTGTGTGATGTTGGCAATGTCTTCATGGTGCATGGTGACCGTCGTGACACACGCCGACTGTTCGTTCTCACAGGTTTGGTTGAGGAACAAAAGAGATGGCAGCTGGGAAGTGTTGTTGAACTTGTGAATCACGTATAGATGTTACACCACAGAAAACCTGATCCATTTCCTCCTGTTGAGGATAATGATCACGTCAAACGGGCAGTAACCCTTGGGAACTCTTCTGTTCCCACAGATGCGGACTCCAAGCTTCTGCTTCTGCACCAGCCCCGGTGCTGGTCTCTGCTTCCCTTTATCTCAAGGCAGGGTCTTAGGACTTTAGTCTGAATCCTAACATTTTCTCATGAGGAAGCTTGAGCTCTCCCCATGCCCAGGAGGAATTTTCCTGAATGGATTTTCTCTGAATTCCCAGTTTTAGCAAATGCCATGGATTTTGTGAAAACTGAATTTTGCTTCCAGGTGTTTCCTGCCGGGGTGTTTCCAGGACTTGTTTGGTCCGGTGCCATCCCCCTCTGCTGCTTCTGCAGGCTGTAGGGTTACTGCGATGGTTAGTGAGAGGCCTCTGTGGGGCCGGGGAGCACACCTGGTTTCCTAATCAAACACTCTCCTTGCTGTGAAGGAGTTTTGCAGATATGCATCTGTAGTCAAGTGACTTTGAGCAAAGGAGATCACCTCTGTAAGGCAGATGGGCCTTATCCCAACGGTTAAAGACTTTCCACACAAAACTAAGGTTTCCCCAGAAGAAGAAACTCTGCCCCTTTACGACTGCATTAAATTTGTAATGAATTTCAGATTTGCCAGCCTCCCACAGTCATGTGAGCAAACTCCTTAAACTCTATCTACCTACCTCCTTACCATCTATCACCATTTACCTGTCTATCATCTACCTACCTGCCTGTCATCTATGTATCTGCCTCCGTCTTCTATCTTTTTATCTGCCTACTATCTATTGATCTGGACTTCCTTGGTGGATCAGACAGTTAAAGGATCCACCTGCAAAGCACATGGAACCTGGGTTCGATCCCTGGGTCAGGAAGATCCCCCAGAAAAGGGAATGGCAAAACGCCCTCAAGTGTTCTTGCCTGGAGAATCCCACAACAGAGGAGCCCATTGGGCCTCAGTTACCTACTATCTACCTAGCTGCCTGTTGCTGCTGCTCCTGCTAAGTCGCTTCAGTTGTGTCCGACTCTGTGTGACCCCATGGACCGCAGCCCACCAGGCTCCCCCGTCCCTGGGATTCTCCAGGCAAGAACACTGGAGTGGGTTGCCATTTCCTTCTCCAATGCATGAAAGTGAAAAGTGAAAGTGAAGTCGCTCAGTCGTGTCCAACCCTCAGCGACCCCATGGACTGCAGCCCACCAGGCTCCTGCGTCCATGGGATTCTCCAGGCAAGAGTACTGGAGTGGGTGCCATCGCCTTCTCCACCTAGCTGCCTACCTATCATCTTATCTATCGACCAGCTCCTATTGGCCCTGTTTTTCTGGAGAACCGGACTGACATTATCACGGGCAAGGATCAGCAGGTGTGGGCACCCGAAGTCCGACGTAGGCATGAGGATTTTGGTGTTGACTCTAGAACGTACCTTAGGCACTTTCCAGGTGGCGCTAGTGGTAAAGAACTCGCTCGGTAGTGCAGGAGATGTAAGAGGTGAGGGCTTGATCCCTGGGAGGGGAAGAGCCCCTGGAGGAGGGCATGGCAACCTGCTCCAGTGTTCTTGCCTGGGAAACCCCATGGACCGAGGAGCCCGGTGGGCTACAGTCCATGGGGTCACAGAGTCGGACCTGACTGAAATGACTTGGCACGCACACACATACCTGGTATTTTCTGCACACACATACCTGGTATTTTTTGCTCATATCCTCACAATCGACTGGTACACGTTGGTGAAAGCCAACGTGCTAAACCCAATGGACACCAGGAAAACAGCACAAGCTGAGATGCAGAGTTGCCCCATCTTCAGAGCCTTGTAAATTGTGCTTTGAGTGGAATTTAACGTCCAGATAGTTAACTAACAGGGACTACTCCCTGAATAGAATCAGAGTTTCAGGACGAGCCAGGTAAATAAAGCTGCTTATCTGAAGGCACTCTGTGCTCAAGCTCCTTTGAACTTTATAAAATGTGGTAATACTTGCACTTGACTTTGTAAAACTTGATGAGGGAAGAATTTGAAGTGAAATTCTGTCACAGTTTATTCGATATTTGATTTAAATCCAGTTCCTAGAAACCTCAGATGAATGTGGTTCGTGTATCAAAGTACTGAGTTTAATTTATTGTGGCTTTAAATACGCAGCTAGCTTACATGTGAATGAATACACATACCGAGAAAAATCTGTTCCCTTAAGAGCAGTCAAGGGACACCATTTATCAAATTTATTGGTATGTGGAATATTAATAGCTCCAAAGCGCCAGTGTGAAATTATTTGACTTGAACTCACAAAATCGGAGTATCTTGCTATTTTTAAACAAGGTTCTAACATCTTTTCATCTTGAATGCTAGCAGTTCTCAGACTCTAGCTCTTCATTTTTCCTTTCCTGTTTCTTTTTTTTTCTTTCTAAACAAGCTGTTTTTCTTGACATAACATGATGCTTAGAAAACTAATTTCTCTTTATCTGTATATAAAGAATAAAGAAAGTGGATAATTGTCAAGAGAACATTTTGGGGTTTAAACTGCCCTTGGGGAAGCAATAAATTGCTAGGTATTTGTGTTTTATTTTGTTCAACATCAAAATGCATTTGCAGCAATGAATCATAGGTGAACACGATTGGATCAGGGAAACATGGGAAGGTGTTCTGGAGAAGTTAGGTTTGCTTGGAGCTGTTATGTCTGTTGGTGGGAGGCTCCCTGCCACCTGCCACATGAAGCTTGGGTCTTGGCAAGGACCCTGGTCGTGCGGGCGCTGGCCTCGCGGGTGTCCCACTTGCCCCCTGCGGCTTCGGTCTGTTGAAAGATGTGTTAAGCGTCCTTAGAGGGAGGCTGACGTTCATTCCAACACGGATCGTTTTCTTTTAGTGTGGTGAGTTATATTTTAATGTTGGCAAGTATCCACTTTGGAATTTCGATATTTGGTGCTGGGATCTTGAAATTTTATCCCTCCATTTATTTATTATCTGTCCTTTATTGGGGAAAAGGATATGAAGTGAGTAGGTTTCCACGACAAAGAAGGTCTTGTCCCTTTCTCAATGTCATCACCTGAAGGCCAACCACTGGCTTTAAAAAGCAAGCTGTCCACTGTCCATGAAGTCATTAAGATTTTCCTTTATTCTCACTTCATTTTGCAGGAGATTGTCATTAATGATTTCAAAATCTCATTTTAGAACTTTTGCCTTTCAGATCCTGAATCTGCATGATCTTATCCCGGCGAGTTTTAGTTTCAAGGTAGATTTACCGCAGAGACACACTTTTGCAGGGGGACTTCCCGATTGGCAATGAATGAGCAATGGAAAAAACAGCAGGCTCATGGCTTTTCTCTGTCTTTTCTCTAAGTTTTAGTGAAGGGAAGTAATTAATGCCCTCCATCAAACCTGCCCCTCGCCCTTCTCCCCTCCCCCACCCCTCCTCCCCTTGGGACCCGAGTGTGTGATGGGTTTGATTTCTGCACAAAGGAAGATTTATTGCTTTCATGTCTTTGTGATTTGGTCTCCTGTAATCTTACTCGGGACGCGAGGCAGGGCATCCTGTCCTGAAAAGCACTGTGTCTGTGTCGGGGGAACAAAGTGGCCGCCATCACCCTCTTACATCTTACGTCCCCGAGTTAAAAGTTTGGCATCTGTGATAAAAGAAGATCAAACACTCAGGACAGGAGACACTGAACACCGAGAACGTAGGGAACACCGATGAAGCATCTCACGTCTTTCGTATCTTCTCCATGAACCCTATGGTGACTGCGACTGAAAATGCTTACCAAGTGCACACACACCTCCGTACACGGAGAATCCCAATTTTTCATTGCTTTCCAACTTCCTTAGATGTTGGACAGAACGGTGTCGTTGTCACCTTGAACTGCATTTTTTGATTCACGATTTAAAGATATATACGGGTGGGTGGAGGTCATTCAGCCGCTTTTGTGAAGATGAGCCTCCCGGCGGGTCTCACGCCTCACCTGTGTCTTGGAGGCCTGCTGAGTAAGCTTGAGGTTGGCCAGAGCCCCAGTTTATATTAGAAGTTTGGCAAAGTCTTTGGTTTTCTGGCAACTCTGTTGATAATTGAACACAAACGGGCAAGTTGGTTTCCTCTTTGTGCTTGAGGTGACAGTGGGCTCTGTGTGTGGACGGGATGTGGAGATACTCATGTGCGCCACTCAGGTAAAGTTGGGGGGATCTGTGTGACATCAGTGTCCCCGCTGTGACTTCACCGCTGGATGAGGGGTACAGAGCCTTGTCCCCAGGACTTCTAACCACCGTAAGCGAATCTACAGTCATTTCAATAAAAATTTTTATTAAAAAACCAAGTTAACCTCATCTCCTAAATACACTTTCCAAATCTCTAAATGTTAGCACAGCAATGGGATCAGACGGAAAAGTGAAATGGTGCCCTTGGTTATTTTAACTGTGGATAATGTTTTCCACACTGCTCCACCGATAGGCATAAAAATTGATTATCACGCTCAGTTAGGCGAAGGATGGCATCCTGTGGCCATCCTGGGACAGACGAATGAAGCGATGTGAACATTTAGAGCTGTGCCACCGAGGCCTTTTTATTTTTTCTCTCTAACTATAAACATAAACGCTGAGGCCGTTTCATTTTTCTCTATTTATAGAAAATTGGGAAAATAAAATAAGGCACAAAGAAGAAAAAAACTCTGTAACACCCAGGCTCAGATTTAACCATGGTTGACATTTTGTTATAGTTCCACCAGACTTCTGAATAATTCAAATATATGTTTACATATAACAAGTATTCTTCCATTTTCTAGGACGCTCTTACAAACGACATTTCCAAGACTATAAAAAGTACATTTGAAATATGCTCGTACAAATCTGATACTCTGCCCACGGACACCAATACGGCACCAAGTCAGGGTCCATGCTGGTCAGCCAGCATCTTTTTATGGCCATGCCCTGCTTGATGAGACCAGTTATGAAATATTCTGAAAACTACTTACAGATTGTAGTATTTGATTAACCATGTATTTGATGTTGGGTAGGCAAGTTGTTTTGAATTTTTCATTATGATAAACCATGCTGTGATGGAAAATTTTTTGCATAATTTCTCTTCTGAATTTGGGGTTCTTAAAGGTCCGTCTAGTCAAGGCTACGGTTTTTCCAGTGGTCATGTATGGATGTGAGAGTTGGACTGTGAAGAAGGCTGAGCGCCAAAGAATTGATGCTTTTGAACTGTGGTGTTGGAGAAGACTCTTGAGAGTCCCTTGGACTGCAAGGAGATCCAACCAGTCCATTCTGAAGGAGATCAGCCCTGGGATTTCTTTGGAGGGAATGATGCTAAAGCTGAAAGTCCAGTCCTTTGGCCACCTCATGCGAAGAGTTGACTCATTGGAAAAGACTCTGATGCTGGGAGGAATTGGGGGCAGGAGGAAAAAGGGATGACAGAGGATGAGATGGCTGGATTGCATCACTGACTCGATGGACGTGAGTCTGAGTGAACTTCGGGAGTTGGTGATGGACAGGGAGGCCTGGCGTGCTGCGATACATGGGGTCGCAAAGAGTCGGACACAACTGACCAACTGAACTGAACTGAGGATAGATTCCCAGAAGTAGAATTAATATGTGAAACTATATGACTTTTTCAGGCTGTTAATATGTAAATTGCATTCCAAGAGGGCATCAATCTTCAGATATTCACAACTGTATAGGTTCCCTCAGTAGGCAACCTCTCTCAACTTTACTGATGTTACAGATAAACGTTGGTATGTCACTTTTAATGTTCAGGAAAGGCAAACATTTTTCTTATACGTTTGTCAGCCACGTGAATTTCCTCTTTTGTGATGTGCTCGCTTATGCACTTTGTCTGTTTGTTGGGACAGGGACCAAATTGAGCAACCCTGATACGACTTGTCACTAATAAAGAACTACTCGGGGTTTGCTTTGTTGAGCATTTTAGGACTTTGTAGTAGTTAAACACGAGAGATGTTCTGGGGCATTCATTACTTTCTTCATAATGCTTAATTTTTATCTTTATTACTATTTCCATTTTGAGATGAAATCCAGTGCAAAGGGGGGTGAAGGATGGTTTGAGACCCAAAGCACTGGAGTGGATTGCAGGGCCGGGTCTCACGTCATATGGATCGGAGGAGAAGTACCGGAGAGAACAAAAGTTACCCTCTGCCTCCCTGGAGCTCCTTTTCCTGCATCCTGCTTAGTTCTAACCCCCCGGGGTCCCCAGGCTCTGCCTCCTCACTTCCTGTTTTGCAAATCTGTTCTTCGACACTGTTCGTCTCTAAGACATGGGATTTTAAAACGTTGTTCTTTTTTTTAAAGGAAATTTTGCGTGATGATATCGTTCAGATAAACTGCAATTCAATACATTTAAATTCAAATAAATCCTTCAGATAAATTGTAGAAACGCTGTCAACTCTTAGGCAGCAGCCGGGAAACAAGCAGACCCTGAGGTTGCCTCTGTCCCGGGTCAGCGTCAAGTCCGCCACTTTTCAAAACGACTGGAGTTAAGTGAGGAGCAGCGCCCTGAGGCCGGAAGGACGGCTCTACACGTTGAGGCTTCAACTCTGGACGCGCTGGTGCGCTGTGGTCATCAGATACCAGCAGGAAGAATCTTTTAAACCAGCTTTATCTATGCCCGAATCATGTCTCTCTTTTTGGACCAAAAATAAACTAAACAAATGCTTAGTTCCATGTAAATGGGGGCGCTTGGAAAACTGTGGTTTTTAACTCTGGGTTCGTACAAGTTTGTGGTTCCCTCGTGATTGCATCACTCATCAGCTTCAAAAGCTGTCCCCACGTTTTCCGTGGCGCCTCCAGAAGGTACAACGGATGAACTTTCACCAGTTGGGTGGAATTGCAGGAAACACGGCATGTACGATTTCTAAGGAGATGACCATCCTTCTACTTGGGTTTTCCCCATGGAATCAATCGATGGAAAGAACGATGTCTTTTGCCTCCTGGCTTCTTCCTAAACATCCTTCAAGTCTTCTGGGAGGTGTCGCTTCCCTAGCCTCTGGGATGCCGGGGCTGGCTCTGCTGTGCCCCAGTCTCAGGGCTGGCTGGCTGTCTGCATGACAGCCCACAGGAGGCCATGTAGTGAAGGTTTGGGGGTGTCTGTGCTTCACCTGCTGTGTCCCCACTGTCTCCGGGGCTGTGTCATCTTCCCTGCTCATCCCTGGATCTCTGAGCGATTCTGGCATTCATGGAGCGCAGGAAAAATATTTCACCAATGGATCAGTGAGTGAACGGAGAGTCCTCCTAACCCTCTAGAGCTGGTATGTGGCCGTCGAGACCCGCCACCCCCCACCACCAGTCACAATCCTACCCAGCCTGGCAGGAGAGCAGCTCCCAAGACCAGGCCTTCCTGGGCGGTGGACACAGGTCATCCAGCAATGCTGCCCTCCTTGCCTGCTTTCTCACCCAGAACAGGTGCCGCTTTCTCTGGGGAAACCCACTTATTGACCTTAGATGCCAGCCTCCACCCATGGAGGACATCCCTGGTGGCTCAGATGGTAAAGCATCTGCCTAGAATGTGGGAGACCTGGGTTTGATCCCTGAGTTGGGAAGCTCCCCTGGAGAAGGAAACGGCAACCCACTCCAGTACTCTTGCTTGGAAAATCCCATGGACGTAGGATCCTGGTGGGCTACAGTCTGCTGCTGCTGCTGCTGCTAAGTCGCTTCAGTCGTGTCCGACTCTGTGGGACCCCATAGACGGCAGCCCACCAGGCTCCTCCGTCCCTGGGATTCTCCAGGCAAGAACACTGGAGTGGGTTGCCATTTCCTTCTCCAACGCATGAAAGTGAAAAGTGCAAGTGAAGTCACTCAGTCATGTCCGACTCTTAGCAACCCCATGGGCTGCAGCCTACCAGGCTCCTCCATCCATGGGATTTTCCAGGCAAGAGTACTGGCGTGGGGTGCCATCGCCTTCTCTGGGGCTGCAGTCCATGGGGCCTCGAAGAGTTGGACCCGACTGAGTGACTTCACTTGCACTTTCACCTTCCATCCATGGATATTTTTATTTAAAAAATTGTGTTTTGGGTAGGGAAATACTTTCCATCATTTATCTGGAAGGACAGATGCTGGAGCGTGTCACCAGCAGGGCTGGATGGGAAGAGCTCGGTCCCTCTGTCTCTCTAGGCACCGCGTTTCTATCCTAGACGATGTGTCAGGGGTGGCGCTCTCACTAACACCATCATCCCTATTGTTCCAGAGCACCAACCCCTAGAGCAAAGAGATCCATGCTTGTTGTAGCCACAACATACTCATTCTTCCCTGTGAAATCTGTTTGTGCAGATGCTTGCAGTGTCTTTGTGGTGATCAAGCAAGATTTCCAACGGTGAATTTTCAAGTTGATGATATAAATGTATAATGAGTTAATTTTCTTTATTGTTCAAGCTATATTCTGTCCGAGTCCTCAGTATCTAGCAAGGTTTTCTTGTCATTCCCGAGTGATACTGAGCCGCTATCTTTTGCATGGTTTTTCCAGGGGTCATGTATGGATGTGAGAGTTGGACCATAGGGAAGGCTGAGCACCAAAGAACTGATGCTTTCAAGTTGTGGTGTTGGGGAAGACTCTTGAGAGTCCCTTGGACAGCAAGAAGATCAAGCCAGTCCATCCTAAGGGAAATCAACACTGAATATTCACTGGAAAGACTGATGCTGAAGCTGAAGCTCCAATACTTTGGCCACCTGATGTGAAGAACTGACTCATTGGAAAAGACCCTGATGCTGGGAAAGATTGAGGGCAGGAGGAGAAGGGGACAACAGAGGATGGGATGGTTGGACGGCATCACCGACTCAATGGACATGAGTTTGAGCAAGCTTCAGGAGACAGTGATGGACAGGGAAATCTGGGGTGCTGCATGCAGTCCCTGGGGTCACAAAGAGTCAGACATTACTTAGCAATCAGATAACAACAACTATATTCTGCATAAAGAGGTACACAGGTGATTTCTTTCTGACGGTGTGAAGGACTGGTGGAATCAACATCCACAGAAGCCCCCTTAGCTTATGAAGTGGAGGTGAAGTTTCCTTTTCCTCATTTGGAAACCAGGGAGACTGCAAAAATGAAGCTGATAGTTCTGTCTGGACAATATCAAAAGGTATTAGATCCACTGATTTTGCCTTAGAGGTAGGGTGGGGCTAGAAAGTCTTACAGCACAAGACACTTTTTATTTGACTGTTAATAATTTATCATCAGCATCCCAGTTGTCTTTGCCTTTTGAATAAACCTATTCCAGGCAGACAAGGAGTTGTTGGAATATGCAGATGGATGTCGGCCTCCCAAGATGAAAAGCTGCAGAGACGTTTCTGGGTTCTTTCTGCCTTCCCGTGGATTTTGGTTTCCATCTGGTCTAACTTGGCTTCAGCCTGAGTTACTTCTTTCTCGAGCAAATATGATGGTGATGAATTCTCCCAGCTTTTGTTTGCTTGAAAACGTCTTATTTTTGAAAAGCATTTTATTTTTGAAAGATATTTTCATTGTTGTAGAATTCCAGGTTGACACTTTCTTTCTTCCGTCCTTTATATTGTCATTCTATTGATTTCTGGGCTCTGTTCAGTTTTTCCTGATGAGAAGCCTGTCATCGATACATCACTGTGTCCCTGTAGGCGACGTGAACCTCCTCCCTGGCTGACTTTCAGATTGTCATTTGGGACGTCCCTGGTGGTGCAGCGATTAGCCTCCAAACTTCCAATGAGAAGGGCATGGGTTAGATCCCTGATTGGGGAACTAAGATCCCACATGCTTCATGTGCTGCCAAGGAAATGTATTTTAAAATAAAAAAAATAATAATTTTTAAAAAATCTTCAACTCTGTGGTGGTTATGTACCCAGGTATGATTTTTTTTTTTTTTGTTTTCTACCCCAATATCTCTGTCTTCTCCTTGATTCTAGTTTCATGTATGTTACCATGTGTGATATCGTCTCAGGGGCCACAAAGACTCTGTTAGGTCTTATTTCCCCTTATTTCAGCAGGTTTAAAAAAATCTTTTTTTCAAGTTTGTTTATTTTTCTTCTGCCGTATCTGCTCCACTGTTTAGCCCATCAGTGGATTTTCCATTTCAAATACTGTGCTTTTCAGCTCTGGAATTTGCGCCTTCACGGGTTCATTTTTCTGATGGGATTCTCCTGTGCTCACTCATAACCGTATTCTTCTTTAAGGTTTTGAACGTCCTCACTCCATGTGTTCTAGGGACCTTCTTTCTGCACCATCTCAGGGGTCTGTTTACACTGGCTTTGTTTTCTCTTTATTAAGTCGGATGTGCTACTTTTCAGGTCTAGAAGCTTTGGATTGGATGACAGAAGCTGTGGCCAGTCCCTTGCAGGGAATCTGGATGGTGTTTTTCATTTACACTATTTTTATTTAATTCTTGTGCTCACCCTCACCATTCAGTGAGCAGTTTGAAGTAAAAGAAAGTGAAAGTGTCAGTCGCGTCGGACTCTTTGCAACCCCATGGACTGTAGCCCACCAGGCTAGACTTCTCCAGGCAAGAATACTGGAGCAGCTTGCCATTCCCTCCTCCAAGGGGTCTTGCCCACCCAGGGATCAAACCCGGGTCTCCTGCATTGCCGGCGGATTCTTTACCATCTGAGCCACCAGAGAAACCTCAGTTCACAGATGAGCAAACTGAACCTTGAGCTTGAGGAGAAGCTGCCCGGTAGCTGGCACTCGCCCGGGGGGTGAAGTTGCCACTCCC
Source organism: Bos grunniens (assembly GCF_055505025.1). NCBI lineage: Eukaryota > Metazoa > Chordata > Mammalia > Artiodactyla > Bovidae > Bos > Bos grunniens. Next base: position 91,183,783 of record NC_141176.1, on the reverse strand, counting down.
AGGAAGGACTCGCACTGTTACGGGGTCAGCTACACTGGAAAAGACCTGATGCTGGGAAAGACGGAAGGCAGGAGGTCGAGATGGCTGGATGGCGTCGCCGACTCAAGGGACATGAGTTTGAGCAAGCTCCGGGAGCTAGAGGTGGACAGGAGGCCTGGCGCACCGCGGCCCATGGAGTGCAAAGAGCCGGACACGACTGAGCGCCCGAGCAACAGCAACACCAGCACGCTCGCCCGTTCGAGCTGCCTCGTCCCGCCCTCCTTGGTTTTGCCCTGCGGGCGAGCGCCTGCTTTCTCCGAGAGGCCGGGCCTGCGAGGCCCTCTGCTGTCCAGGGGCTGCAGGCGGGCCGCGGACCTCAGCCCGCAGTTTCTGCAAACCGTGCGGCTGCAGCCGCTGCGTCGAGCCTGCCCGCCTGCCGAATCAGGCGGCCAGCTCCCGGCCGCTAAGTAACCCCAGGGTCTCGCTGAGGGGCCGCGATCAGCTGAGGTGTTTACTTGTCTGAAAATGTACCGGGCTATAAATAGCAGCTGTTCCCAGTCTCCTGCGATCCTGGGCTGGTTCTTCCCTTATCTCCTTCCCCCGTTTGTCAGCTTTAATAAAGAGGAACGAGAGGAACGGGGGAAGCAAAGCCCACTCCGCGCTGTTTTCAGAGCCACAGCGAGCGCGTTCGCGTAGCTTCTCGCAGACTCTGCGGCAGGGCGCCTGGGCCGCGGGAGAGGAAGCTGACTGCAGAGGGGACACTCGGCTCCTCGAGGACCCCGGTGCGGAGCGCGTCCAGCGCGGCAGCGTCGACGGGGGCGCCCCCGGGCAGGTCCTGCCGCCGGCACCCAGCACACCCAGGCGGCTCCGGGTCTGCTCCATCCTCGACGTCCCCCAGTCTTGGTGGAGGAGACCGTCTTCCTGTAGACTGGGATCCGGCAGCTGCAAACTGTGGGGTTTTCTCTTTCCTGCTCAGGTTTCCCTCCGTGGGGCGCACAGGCTGTTCTCTGAATGGACGCAGAATTCATTCCCAAAGGGGAGCGATGCACTGGGCCCCCGCCATGGTACTCGCCCCATTTTATACTTGCAGAAATTGAAGCAAAAGGGATTAAGTAACTAACCTAGGCTTATGCACTAGTCGCTGTTTTAGTCACTAAGTCATGTCGGACTCTTTGTGACCCTATGAACTGTAGGGCACCAGGCTACTCTGTCCATGGGATTTTCTCGGCAAGAATACTGGAGTGGGCAACCCAGTATTTCCTTCTCCAGGGGATCTTCCCGACCCAGGGATTGAACACACCTCTCCTGCTGGGCAGGTGGGGCTCCCACCCCCACCCCCACCCCCAGCACTGAGCCACCTGAGAAGCCCCAGGCTCACACACTAGGGAATATCCTAGCCAGGTTTCCAGCTGACCTGCGTCATCTTCCACTTCTCGTGCTCGGGGCTGACCGTCTCCAAAGGGACGCTGGGAAAAGCCGGGACTGAGAAGCCTGCAGTGAGTCCTGTGGGCCTCAGCAGTTTCAGAAACGCGGAACAAAGCGAGAGCAGCGCTGCCTGGGGAGGAACCCAGGGCTGAGAGTCCAGAGAGGACAGAAGCGCTGGTTCCGAGGTCGTCTGTGGCCGCCCCGGAAGCCCTTGTGTTCATGGTCTCTCTCCCTCCGCCCAGCAGCTGGAGGGCAGCTGATGGGTGAGGAAAACGAGAAGCAAGAAAAGAACAAAGATCCGAGTCTGGCTTCCGAGTTCCCCCGTAAGGAGCGGGCTTAAGGGCCGGCTCCCTCTCTCCCTGGGACCCCGAGGCCCTGAGTCTTCAGCTCCTTTCATCTGTTTACACCCCCACCCACACACGATGCCTCACCAGAGGGTCTGCCCCGTCTCAGGCCGCTGGGTGGGAGCACAAGGTAGATCCCCAGTGTTCTGGAACCTTCTTTCTTTGTCCGCCCCCTCCCCCGCCTGCCCCCAAGTGCCTGGACCAACGGTGCTCTGGTCCCAGCTTCCTTCCTGCAGCTCCTGCTTCCGAAACCCAGGCCTGAGTGAAGGGGAGGGTCTCTGGGAGCTCCCCAGCCAACCTGGAGGCACAGTTATGACACCCCTTAGACCCCGGGGAGCACATACCCAGGACCCAGGGGGAGGGGAGACACCTGAGACTTACGCCCGTGAGCAGCGCGAGGCAGCGGCCTCTTCAGGCTCCTCCCACCGCGGCTCGCGCCGGCCGCACGCGAGCGCTCCATCAGCCAGAAGAGCGTATCAGGCGGAGGTGCCGCCTCGGGGCGCCGTTTAGCGCAGCGATCGCGTTGCTGTCTCCGCTGCCTCTGGTTTGTTCTTGCTCCGAGCATGCAGTGGTCTTTCAGGCCCAGGTCCTCCTTCCCCGAGACATCCTTCGACCCGTGACTAGGGAATTTTAAAATAATACAAATATCTCTTCCACTTAAAATATCGCAGCATTTCATCCTCGTCTCCAGGATGAAGTCCAGACTCCCCGCTGACTCTCTGGACTCTGGCTCCCTGGCCGACCCCGTGAGTATCAGTCGCTTAGTCATGTCTGACTTTTGCGACCCCATGAGTTGTGGCCCACCAGGCTCCTCTACACATGGGATTTTTCCAGGCATTTCCAGGATTTTTCCTGGACTGGGTTTCCTTCTCCCCACCCAGGGACTGAACCCTGGTCTCCTGCATTGCAGGCGGATTCTTTACCGACTGAGCCACTTGGGACTCTGGCCAGCTCAAGGCCCCGTCGTCCTAATGGGCATCAGCTGTTCTTCCCAGCATTTTGTGTCTTGACAGAAGCTGTTCGTTTGTGTCCTTCCCTTTTACGTTCAGGGTGTGAAAGTCTGCTCGCCCTTGAAAACCCCCCTGAGCATCAGCTCCTCCAACAAGTGTTTCCTTGCTTCCTCGGAGGGAGTTGACTACTTTGTCTTTCGTGGCTGGAATTTGTCCTAGTCCTTCTCAGGGCACTTATTACACAATGTTGTAGCAATGTGTGCACGTCTCTGCTTCTGTTTACTGTAAACTCCTGAAGGTCAGAAATCATCCGTTCGTTCATATTTATGTCCCTGGTGCCTGGCACGAGTGTGGAAACCCCTAAATTGCTCAGAAGCTATCCATTCGTTCATGTTCGCTTCCCTGGTGCCTGGAACAAGTGCGGAAACCTCTCAGTTCTCAGTGGATCACGTGCTGTGTCACGTGTGGCTTCCAGGGACGGGGCGGGGGCGCTGCTGGCTGGGGTGGGAGGCAGGACCTTTCTTCCCAGAGCCGGACGAAAAGAAGGAATGAGAGGGAAGGGCCTGTCTTTCTCATGCCAAGACTTCTTTTTAAAAGAAAAAAATTTTTTGACAGCAAAATCATCAAGAAAAAATTATGTTTAAAAATCTCTGGGTTCTAGTGTGAGACTGGAGTGGCCATCAGGAAGAAAAACTGTCCTGGAAAAGCAGAAAATAGCAAGAGCTGTCAGACACTGGACCTCAGGTGTATGTCCACTCTACGAGCTTACAGACGTCATCCCACTCAGTGGCTGCTCCGTAAAGACGTTATTCCTTCTCACCATCATTATCATCATCAGTAAAGGCATTAATTGCCTGAATTGCTTGATCACCAGCATAGGTGCCATATTCACTAAATTCTCTAAAGGCATGTTGATGTTGGGTAGAAACCAATGCAATACTGTAAGGCAATTATCCTTCAGTCAAAAAAAAAAAAAAATTCTCTCAAGGCAGAAATAAAAATATGATGCAAAGAAAGTTTCCAGATGAATGCTCAGAGAAAAGGCCTTTTGTCTGCCGCATGCAAAGGGTCTTGGACAAATGCAGAAGAGAAGGACATGGTGTGTCATTTGAGGGGAAACTGAGAGATGAGTGAATTCATTTGACTGGGACAAACGATTGGGATTCACATGGCAAGCAGATACAGTCGTGTGGGACCTAAAATGCCAAGCTCAGGCTTAAATTCTGCCCTGGTTCTGTAACTGTTCGTCTCTGGTGATTTAGTGGTTAGGATTCAGCATTCTCAGTAACTATTGGAGATGATTAAATCAAAGTCACATTTTAAAAGAATTGGTATCAGCCAGTGGGACACTGTGGGAAGGAAGACTTTCTGGGGACAGGCAGAGTGACGGTGGCAGCCTGGCGTCACTTGGAGCAAGGGGGGGACAGTGAGACGCGCCCCTGATGCGGATCCCAGACCGTGTCCTCCTCTCTCGCAGTGAGACTGGCTGACACTCTTTAGCTCCCCCAGGTTTTGGTTTCTAACCTGTAACATGCTGGGCAAGATTGAGGGCAGGAGGAGAAGGGGCGACAGAGGAGGAGATGGTTGGATGGCATCAGCGACTAGTGGATATGAATTTGAGCAAACTCTGGGAGATAGCGAAAGTCAAGGAAGCCTGACATGCTGCAGTCGCAAGAAGTCGACCACAGCCGAGTGACTGAACAATAACAGCATTAATGTGTTGGGAAGCAGCCTCAGAAACCCCTTTGAACCTTTCAGATTAGCAGTCTGTATTTTTGTGGTTCCAGAGACACATCCTTGAGGACAAGGATGAAGGGAGACTCAGCAGGGACTTGGAGAGGCTGAGCCCCAGTGGATGAGGAGATGGAGATGGTGTCTGTTGGGGACCCACATGCAGAGATGCTAAAGCGATGGCATTGTAGGAAATCAAACAAGCAGCTCTGAATGGCAGACGCTGGGCTGGCTTCCCTTCCAAAGGCTTCTTGGAGGTAGATCCTTAAGTGAACTTGGAAGGAAGGGAGGAGGAGGATTGGCTGGTGAAATGGTGAACAAACAAAACAAACCAGACGGGCTTACATCTGTGCACGGGGAGCTCGCCCACTCCTGGGTGTGCTTCTTCGTCTGCCTCCAGGGGGCTGCCTCCCATGAGGCAGGTGCCGTATTAGAGACGAGAAACGAAAGGAAATGAGGAGGAGGGGGGCTGCTTCTGAGGCTGCGGCTGGGGCAATGCTGCAGTAATTTGTGTGTGAGACGGCAAGAGAAGCAGAAGGCAGGATCAGATCCGAGAACCACAGGTTGTCACATCCAGGCTCAGGAGATGCCCGTTGGAGCTGTGTATGGTCCGTCCCTCTGCTGGGTGCTGAGCAGGGATGCAGTCCAAGCTGGAGATGTTGAGATGTCACCGAGCTCCCGGCCCTTCTGCTGTATGTGAGAGAAGCCACAGATGCTGAGAACATGCCTTGAGGCCAGTGTGATGACCGCCATGTGGATGACGACGTGACATCGGCCCTGGAACCACCGTGAACACTCAACAAAACCTCACCCCCCGATGCTCCTGCATTCTGGCGGGCCCTGTCCTTCACTGATGGAATACCTGAGCAGTTGGGCATTTTGTTGTTTTATTGGGGTGTGTGTGTGTGCTAGGTTGCTTCAGTCGTGTCCAACTCTGTGCGACCTTATGGACTGTAGCCTGCCAGGCTCCTCTGTTCATGGGATTCTCCAGGCAAGAATACTGGAGTAGGTTGCATGCCCTCCTCTAGAGGATCTTCCCAACCCAGGGATTGAACCTGTGTCTCTTAGGGTCTTCTTCATTGGCAGGCGAGTTCTTTACCACTAGTGCCATCTGGGGAGCCTTGTTTTGTTGGAGATGTTTGCCCAAATTGCCTTACTTATGCACTGCTAATAAAAGTAAGAGAAATAATGTAATTTGGCTGAGTTGAGCTGTGTTATCTAGTCACTCTCTACATCATAGAAGTGATCCTCTGCACTTTCCCTAAAGTTTGCCTCAAGACCCCTTGGACATCATGGACTCATTGGGAACCACAGCTACACCCCATCAAAGGGTCATCCCAGAAGCAGCACTCAGCGAATTCTATGCACACCATGTGGGCGACACTCTGCCATGTAGAAGGAGAAATCATTAACCAAGGATGTTTCCACATAACAAAGGCAGAATTATACTAGCAAGGAAGGAGGAAAAATAGATACTGGGTAGGTAGGTAATAGTATCTTTGAAAAGAATTACTGAAGATTGCATATAGATTTTTATATACACGTTATATAACATACATGGGCTTCCCTGGTGACTTAGACGGTAAAGCGTCTGCCTGCAGTGTGGGAGACCCGGGTATGATACCTGGGTCGGGAAGATCCCCTGGAGAAGGAAATGGCAACCCACTCCAGTGTTCTTGTCTGGGAAATCCCATGGACAGAGGAGCCTGGTTGGCTACAGTCCAAGAGGTGGCAAAGAGTCAGACACGACTTAGTGCCCAAACAGAAACAACATGAAATGAGAAATGTAAGATACCATGCAGACGGATAGACGGGCGCAATAGGAAGCAACCGAAAGCCTCTCGAGTTAAGAGTCTGGCTAGAGAAGTGGTGAAAATCCACACAATATGATATGACTTAATCCTTACATGCCAGGCAGGAGAGGCGTATTTCAGACTTGGCAAGACTTCATAAGGCATTGCCAAATGAAAGGTGAACTTGACTCCATACGTGTGGAAAGAGATCACGCAGGGAGAGGAAAGCTAACACGTGTGTGTGTGAACACAGAAAAATGCACGGGAAGACGCGCAAGATGCTGATGGCAATTATAATGGCAGGGGATGGAATTAAGAGCGTCGGAAGATTAGGGAAGTGTCTTTTGTGTTTTTATGGGCTTTCCAAGGTTTCTCCATCAGACAGATACTACTTCTGTAATCTAAAAATAAAAAGTGATGAAAAAATAAAGAGGTGAGTTTACCTTTTCCTGACGGAGTCCCAGGGAAATGAGTCGCTTCATGGACTGGGGTCAAAGCAACAGAAACCTGCTTTCTGGGTTCGGAGAGTTTATGTTCAAGGAGTTCAGGGCTTATTTGTGGTCAACAAGCTCATGGCTTCCTGCCAGACGTTCTCACCCGTCCACATTTGCTTTCCGGGCAGGTAAACAGATGGGAATTACCGTGCTCTGGTCTGTGCTTCATTGAGCTTTACTCTCATAATTGTATTAATTTTTAAAGCGCTCGTTTAAAATTCATGCTACGAACATATTGATCTTAAATTTCACTGTTCCCCATGAAACGGGAGGGTTTTTTTGGGTAACTTTTCATTTGAAACTTTTCCTTGGCAATTGTAATTAACACTGAGAAAAAGTTTCATTTCTTAGGGGAAAATCCTCCTTCCTGAAATGAGTGCGCTCTTGATTCCTTGCAGAGCACACGGCACAGAGTGTGCTGGGAGGGGATCTATATTTGTGTTCCGTGGGCATCCGTGTTTCGATGACGCACGTCCTAATAAGGGCATCCCAGAGCTTCGTGACCGGCAGGAGCCCTTCTGTTCCTGGCGTTTCAAGTGCTGCTGACGGAAGGCTGGGAGGGACCCCCTCCCTCGGGGGTCTAATAGGGGCCGCTGAGCCCGTGCTCGCTCACTGTCAGCTGCAAACAAACGGCCTTGTGAGCAAAGCAAGAGGCTCTGTTCTCTCCCCGAATGCCTGGGCCGGCTCCCCGGAGACAGAGCGGCAGGTTGAAAGCTCACCCTGGGGAAGCCCAGGGCTCTGCCTCATTTGTTCAGTGCGGAGTATTTCTATGTCCCGGGTTAGGAACCCTTTCTAGAAAAATGACCTTGAACTATGCTGGGCTATTGTCATATTTATTTTATTTTTCAATGACAGTGTCTGTCTTTCCATTGTCCTCCTGGGACAAAAAAGAGAAAATGACCAGATGACATACAGGAAGACGGGGGTTGGTTGAGACCCCAAATGAGACAGCCCTTTATATCCAAGCAGCCTTTAAAAAAATTTTTTTTAGTTAATTGATTTTTGGTGGAAGGATTATTGCTTTACAATATTGTATTGGTTTCTGCCAAACCTCAACATGAGTCAGCCACAGGTATACACATGTCCCCTCCCTCCTGAACCTCCCTCCCACCTCCCACCGCAGGCAGTCTTTTATTAGCTGAGACAGGTATGAAATAGAGGCAGAAGAGTCGTATTCTGAGGGAGGCTGATATAGAACACTGGCTTTGGAGTTGGAGATGGATTCACTCATCGAATAAAGGACCATTGGGCAGTCACAGTGGGTCAAGCACAGTCCTGGGATGTGGGGCACAAACGAGATAAAACCACCCCCAAAACACGTGTGCACTCAGGTGTGGCAGAAGAGGCAGACACAAAATAAGATGACTTCAGGTTAACAAGGGTGAGGGTGAAGGGCAGGCCCCGGTGCCGAAGGGAGACGCTGGACCGGGTGGGGGGCGTGGGGGCTGCAGGCAGGACAGGCAGGGACGGCTCTGGGAGAACGTGAGCTCTGGGCTGAGACGCTTACCACGGGTTGCGGCCGGCGTGGAAGGATCTGGAGGAGGGACACTCCAGGCAGAGGGAAGAGCGAGGCAAAGGTACGAGGGGGCAAGGGACCTACCTGCTGGGAGGACCGAAAGAGAATGAGACAGTTTTTAGGGCCCTTTTGGCAACAAGATGAATTTGGCTGAGCACTGAAGAATTGATGCTTTTGAACTGTGGTGTTGGAGAAGACTCTTGAGAGTCCCTTGGACTGCAAGGAGAAGAGTACTGGAGAAAGCACTGGCACCCCACTCCAGTACTCTTGCCTGGCAAATCCCATGGACGGAGGAGCCTGGTGGGCTGCAGTCCATGGGGTCGCTAAGAGTCGGAAACGATTGAGCAACTTCACTTTCACTTTTCACTTTCATGCATTGGAGAAGGAAATGGCAACCCACTCCAGTGTTCTTGCCTGGAAAATCCCAGGGATGGGGAGCCTCATAGGCTGCCGTCTATAGGGTCGCACAGAGTCGGACACCACTGAAGCGACTTAGCAGCAGCAGTGGACTGCAAGGAGATCCAACCAGTCCGTCCTAAAGGAGACCAGTCCTGGGTGTTCATTGGAAGGACAGGTGCTGAAGCTGAAACTCCAATACCTTGGCCACCTGATGTGAAGAACTGACTCATTGGAAAAGACCCTGATGCTGGGAGGGATTGGGGGCAGGAGGAGAAGGAGATGACAGAGGATGAGATGGTTGGATGGCATCACCAACTTGATGAACATGAGTTTGAGCAAGATCCGGGAGTTGGTGATGGACAGGGAAGCTCAGCATGCTGCAGTCCATGGGGTCCCAAAGAGTCAGACACAACTGAGTGACTGAACTCAACTGCGCTGGCAACAAGATGAGAATCAGAGAAAATAATAAAAAGTGATCCTAAAGTGTTGGCCTGCAGGAAAGGGGGTTGGAAGGGAGGCTGATGGGTGGATGTTATTATCACAATCCGGGAAGATCCTAGGCCACTGTGTCCTGGGTAGCGTCTAAAATAAATGTCTCCTGCAACACTCTACACGACAGCTATTTGAACAGAAGTATAATTTAATGTGCAAGTTAGTTATTAAGTAGTTGACACAGTAGTTTTGCACATTATCTTACTAAATAAATCCAAACCCTCAGTCATTCATCTTGTACTAATTAAAAAAAAATACCATTTTGTTTGTTGGGTCAGATTTGCCAAGTTCATGGAGCAGGTTCCCATCCTGCTCAGGGGCCTGACTGCTGAGTAGAGCTGCCATCCAAGGCTGTGCTTGCAGAGGTGTGTGCTCAGACCGAGCTGTTAGCTCTTTCATCATGCGTTACGATTACTTGGAGCTTTCACAGCCTGTCTGCTGATGGTGGTTGGGTGTAAGAACCACCTTTCACCTGTTCTCAAGCCTTCTAGGCTTCTCTCCTAAGATGGCTGTGAAGCTCTGTGAGATCCTTGGTGGGGCACCGATGCTCACGCTTATCCCCTTTAATCCTCCATGAGAGCATGGCTGTAAGTGAGAACAGGGTGCCATTCTCTGAGAAGCTGCAGATTCTGCCCTGGAGGGTAGCTCTGGTGTGAAACCACACAGCTTGAACCTGTGATTCACACCACGTCTTGAGAAGTGAGCATTGCAAAGGGCAGACCTCAAAGGAGGGTGCCCCGTGGGGGCCGCACACAAGGCTGGCTGCTGCTCCATCGGGAATCACGAAACGCCGTGTCCCTGAGTTCATGCCTGTCATCTTCCTTTCAGCTCTGCTAAACATCTTCGTAGACAAGAAACAATCCTCTTACTTGAAAACAGCGATGACCATGAGGATTAGGTTTATATTTCAGTCCTTTTTAAAGGAGGGAGTAAGTACCCTTACTCAGATCTACGGAAAGTTATTTATGGGAAATAAAAACCGCAAGAAGACACGTGGGGGAAAAGGGATAACACGTTCCGACCAGGGAAGGGAAGTTGTAACGAGATTAAGTTTCTTCCTTTTTAAAATTCTCTGTTTGACACAGATGGAATGCTTTATGTTGGAAATAAAACCACATTTAACCCCTCAAAGGTGTGTCCCCAGGCCATTGTTGTGGGGTCATATTTGTCACGGATTCTACTGAAATGTGCTCATTTTGCACCAAAAATACAAAATAGAGGGAGTGATTTTCATGGTCTCCAATCGTGAGAATGGATTATGTGGAGAACTGTATGGAGAACTGGCGGAGGGCGTTGGGGGGGGTTGGTGCTGAGCCAGCATCCTCAGGCTGTGACCAGGAATCTGGGGGGAGGGCCCATGACAACTCGCTCTTGACTCGCCCCGTCTCTTCCACTCTAGGAGGGGTTTTAAACACTTCCCTACACGGTCCTCGGGCTTCCCGGGGAGTGCTGTGTGAGTTAGTCACTCAGGGGTGTCTGACCCTTTGCAACCCCATGGCCTGTAGCCCCCCAGGCTCCTCTGTCCATGGGATGCTCCAGGCAAGCACACTGGAGTGGGTTGCCATGCCCTCCTCCAGGGGATCTTCCCCAGGGACTGAACCTCGATCTCTTGCATGGCAGGCAGATTCTTTACCATCTGAGCCACCAGGGAAGCCCCTTAGTTCATCCACAGTGTGGTGTTAGGTGTGCAGCAAAGTGGTTCAGTTATACGTACGCATACACCCGTTCTTTGTCAGGGCTTTCCCCATGTAGGTTATCATGGAGTGTTGGATAGAGTTCCCTGTGCTACGCAGGAGGCCCTTGTTGATTACCTTTTTTATATAGAGTAGCGTGTATATGCGGAGAAGGCGATGGCACCCACTCCAGTACTCTTGCCTGGAAAATCCCATGGACGGAGGAGCCTGGTGGGCTGTAGTCCATGGGGTCGCTAAGAGTCGGACACGACTGAGCGACTTCACTTTCACTTCCATGCATTGGAGAAGGAAATGGCAACAACCCACTCCAGTGTTCTTGCCTGGAGAATCCCAGGGACGGGGAAGCCTGGTAGGAGGCCGTCTATGGGGTTGCACAGAATCGGACAGACTGAAGCGACTTAGCAGCAGCAGCAGCAGCAGCGTGTATATGTCAGTCTCAACTTCCTAACTTTTCCCTCTGCGCCCGACCTTCCCCTTTAATAGCAAAGTCTATGAGTCTGTTTCTGCTTTGTAAACAAGCTCGTTTGTGTCCCTTTAAAAGTTTTCATGTGTAAGTGATATCCTATGACATTTGTCTTTCTCTGATTTGCTTCACTTGGTATGATAATCTCTAGGTTCATCTATGTTGCTAAAAGAGGCATTGTTTCATTTTTTGGTATGGCTGAGCAATATCCCATTGCATATGTATAATATCTCACTGTATATCTTTCTAAGTATAAAAGTGTTTTAATCTACTGACTGTGAGTCTTAGAAGAGTGATCTTCTTTACAATCCAAAGAAAACTGGTGCACATGTTAAAAATTAATGCTCCTGTGACCTTCTGATGTATTTTGACTCTTCTTCGTGGCTTTCTTGGTATTAACTATCTTTTTTATTATCAGTGTTAGGGCAACGTCATGGCCTATACATGGGTTTCCAGTCTTCACTGATCAAAAAAGATTGACCAAAAGCACCTTTATCATACACTCCCTCCAAATCACTTCCACCCCATATGATTTTTTTAGGCTGGAGTTGTAATACACGTAATTGGCTCCAGCTTCTCGTGGCGGTGGCTTCTCTTGCTGTGGAGCTCGGGCTCCAGGGCGCGAGGGCTTCAGTAGTTGGCTCCCAGGCTCGAGAGCACAGGCCTGAGAATGGTGCCGTATGCCCTTGGTTGCTCCAAGGCATGTGGCGTCTTATCGGATCAGGGATTGAACCTGTGTCTCCTTCACTGGGAGGCAGATTCTTTGCCAGCAAACCACCAGGGAAGCCAGAGAATAAGACATTTTGGGTCAATTACATTTCCACTGATTTAAGCAGGGGTGCTGGTGATGAGGAAGAAAGCCATTTAAACCTCGAAACGCTTTGCCAGACAGGTCAGCGTCAAGTGTTTCGAATCATGTTCTTTGTGAGTGGAAAGCGAGGAAGTCCCTATTTCTTTGTGCTTGAAGAACTGGCCCCGGCTCTCCTTCCGACGGTCCTTTGAGGGGTCCCCAGCTAACTGGGGTCACACTGTCTTCTTACCAGCCACTTGCTATCTTATTAAGTGATGTGGTGGTTGCTCTTGGGGAAAAGGTTCTTGAGTGATTTTAAAGGCACATCCTTTCATTTGTGGTGGAAGTTTCACACACTTTCTTTTCACTTACAGGCTTGCTCAGAGGCTCCTAAAAACGCCTCTGCAAGGATGGGCGTCCGGCTGCCTTTCAGAGGGCTGTAGACAGGTGTTCTCCATAGCAGTGGGGTAAGTAGCAGTCGCCTCCTCACAACCGGACCTCTGTGGCCTCAGGTCAGGGGCTGAATGAACGTGTCATCACGCTTCTTTTTGATGGATGAATTCAATACATCAGGGTAGTCTGAGTATTCTTAAGGGATAAGAATAAAACGGTTAGGAAAAATGGAAATAAATGAGTGCTTTTCAAAGGCAGAAGATGAATCAGTTGTTTAGCAGCTCAGTCGTGTCTGACTCTGCGACCACATGGACTGCAGCACGCCAGGCTTCCCTGTCCATCACCAGCTCCTGGAGTTTACTCACACTCATGTCCATCGAGTCGGTGATGCCATCCAGCCATCTTGCCCTCTGTCATCCCCTCCTTAAAACTTTCTCAGCATCAGGGTCTTTCAAATTAGTCAGCTCTCCACATCAGGTGGCCAAAATATTGGAGTTTCAGCTAAAACATCAGTCCTTCCAAGGAATACCCAGGACTGATCTCCTTTAGGATGGACTGGTTGGATCTCCTTGCAGTACAAGGGACTCTCAGGAGTCTTCTCCAACACCACAGTTCAAAAGCATCAATTTTTGAGACTTCAGCTTTCTTTAAGTCCAACTCTCACATCCATACGTGACTACTGGAAAAACCATAGCTTTGACTGGATGGACCTTGGTTGGCAAAGGAATGTCTGCTTTTTACTGGACCTACTGGAAGTCATGTCAGGAAAGCCTGTCCGGTCCCTTGGTGAACCTGGCCCTCTTCTGATGGCGTGTCCTCTGCCAGGTCAGTACTGGTCCTTTGCTGTGTGTGGTCCGTGCAGCTCACACGGACTCTGCTCTTAGTTTTCACGATTGAGGTGGGGCAAAGCCCTTTCCAGAACACAGAAATGAACAGACTGGCATTGCTGTCAGCATTAGGGATTCACTTCTTCACTGTTGTCCCGATGTCACCTAAGTGGTGAGGACTGGTGACCATCAGCAGACAACTGGTGACCATCTCCATCAACAAGGAGATAAAATAGTGGTTTCAGATTCTATTAATATGATGCAGATCTCTGAGGATCAAAAAACTCTTTCCAATATTCCTGCTTCCTAAAAAAGTGAACATTGCCCTGTGAGTATCTCTTAATGATATGGTGGTTGTAGCCCTGCCCGTTATGTCCTTGTGAGACGCCAAATTTATCTTTAAGATGTCCCAAGTTTGTATGATGGTGCAGCTTCAAGATTGCAAAATAAAAAAAAGAAAGCATGTTTTCTCATTAGTAATTTGGAATTACTGAATTATGGAAATCAGTCTTTGTATTGACTGATAAAGTGCTACCACCTTTAAGAGCCCTCGATTTTATGCCCAGTTCCAAATATATTCATTCTTTCCTTTCTCCATTAAGGTGATGTGTCTGTGGGTAATGACTTGTTCACACAAGGTTACCAGAATGTGAAAAGAGTAAAGACCTCTAGCTGGAACCAGAGGCATATTCTCTTGGCCTTTAGGACAAATATTAGCCGAGCGGAAGAATGTGAGCTGGTGGCAGTGACAGAAATGAGTGCTGACCCAGGGCATCCATGGTAAGAAGTGGCTTTACCCCCTCTTAATCACCAGCCCCAGCACTCTGAGTCACATTCTAATTCCAGTAGTCCTTGGAGGCCACTCTGGTGCTGGGTTGACATCTAAATAATAAAGTGGATATAAAAACACAATCACTTAACAGGAAATAACTGGCAAGTAGCTTTTTGATCTATGGCACTGATGAGAGGCATCTCACGAGGCCGAGGAGAAACTCCCAATTAGACGATGTTGATGGATGGGCTCCATCAGGTGGTGCGTACACCTTCTTGGGATTTCTAGAGCTTCATTTCCTTATTTGAGGGCTGGGGTTAGCTACTTCTTCTATTATCAGAGATTATAAGTGACTCCAAAAGTTGACTCACTGGAAAAGAACCTGATGCTGGGAAAGATTGAGGGCAGGAGGAGAAGGTGATGACAGAGGATGAGGTGGTTGGATGGCATCACTGACTCGATGGACATGAGTTTGCGCAAGCTCTGGGAGATGGTGAAGGACAGGGAAGCTTGGCGTGCTGCAGTCCATGGGGTCACAAAGAGTCGGACACGACTTACTGGCTGAGCAATAACAACAAGTGACTAAGCCCAGTACTTGTTTTCTTACTAAAAAAGATTTCTATCTGTCGTTTATAATGTTGAATACAGACAAGCCTGATTGATAATGGGGTTTTATGATGGATCATTAACTGAGTGTGCAAAAGATTCTGAAGCCATGCCACCTCTCAGAGCATAGGCATGAAATGCATTTAAAAAATTCAAAATATTACCTGTATATCAGGCATAAAGAGAAGCAACAAATCAGTCTTAAATTCCATGAGTAATGAGCCCTGGAATAAGAATATGCTTTTAAAACAGACTGCTTAGAAGAACAAAATGTTTCAGGATAATGTAACCCTGGTAATTTTTTTCAGTGGAACTTTCCACCCACAACTTCTGAAAGGAAAAAATAATCTTGAGTCTGTGCAATCCAATGTACATTTACTTTTTCCTTAATAGTAGCTGGCACACTCACTGTTGAGCAGGGTGTCCTGGGACTTCTCACCATGTCTTCATTATTCCTCTTTTATTCTGTGAAGTGGCATTCCTTGTTAGTTATGAAGTGGAAAATGCAGGTATTAAAACTCACTATTCTTGCTTATAAGAAGTAAGACTAAAAAGAAATTAAACTATTTTTTCCTAGGTCTGAAAAGACAAACAAAGGTTTGCAAGAATATTTCAACTCTCCAGTCCTCTTCCATATCTAACTGGAATAATTTCATAATCAATTACTAATATAGTGGAATAACTTAAATGAATATCATAAAAGTTGATGTCATCTGTTTTGAACTGTTAGAGTTTTTATTAGAAATTTGAAATAAAGAATTCATTAAAAGAGTTAGCAGCTGAGCTATATTATTTGATCTACTATTTGGAAGGACCCACATGCCTGTACCACTGAACCCTGATAATGCTTGCTGACAAAGGAAAGAAGGCATTGAGAACCACACTGGTGTGACCCCACTGAACTTCGAGTGCTTAAACTGTGGTGAAATCACCAAGAAGAGACCAGAAAAGACATCACAGGCTTTCTTAGGACACTCTCTGTGGAGTACCAAAATAAGCATTCCTTTAAGCTTATATCTTACAAAGTTGAATAGCTCATCCTGGGGTTGACAGGAGGCTCCTCTTCATGCCTATCTTACTAATAGAAGAAAACGTCAGAAAAGCAGCTGGTATGATATTAAATGTTTGCCGGCTTCGTTTTTTATAGCAAGTCAAAACTCATGGCAGAATCAGATGCCTGAGTCATTCAGGTATTGTGATGCCTAGCCCTCATCCCTCTTTTTCTCCCAGGGCTCCACACAGGTCTTATTGGCAACACCAATCCGGATAATAATCTGATGAAAGGTAGTCCTGAAAACCAGCAGACTCTCACTTACTCATTCACGCTTCCAGGTACTTTTAAAGTAAAACAGAGTGGAATCATCTTCAAATCGAGGTCTTTCCTCTTGCTGTCCGCACCGAGCAGAGTGCCTCACTTACCTGAGCCTTAGTTGATTCATCTGTATGACTGCCATAACTCTTCCTTAGTAGCGTAGCGAGAAGCACCTGGAGTCCCTGTAAGTTAGTAGATACTCAACAAATTGGACTTGGTATCATACGGTCCAAATAGATGGAACAAATAGTTTTCTTCCCCAAATGTTATTTCCATCTCTTACCCAGATTTATCCACTAATTCCTGAATTCTCTGATATAATGTGTATTCCTTATCACTATTAAACTCAGTAGAAAATTTTGAAAAGTGTATGAATAAAATTAACAGTTTCTATGAAGGTCATGACAACCATTAATCTAATCATGAGGTCACATTCCCTTCAAGCTCCTTCCTATCTCTTCTCCTAAACTCTTGTCTAAACCCCCAGGAGATACCCAACAGGCAATCCAACCATCCCTAATTTTCAAATAACTCTCGTGTAAATCTCACACTCAAGACAATCTTGCGTAAACCATTTGCTCTACGACTTAATTCCATTGTGCTCGATGCAGTTCATGTGTGATCAGAGGTTGTGTGTAGTTAATAATGGTTATTTGGTCCATGTATGTTATTTTACAATTCAAGAGGCATTAATCGTTATTCATGACTTAAAAGCAAAATCATTGCCTGAATAAGAAGAAGACTTTCTGCTGATTTGCAGCCGCAGGCACGGACCCCGTCTTGTGGAGCAGACACAGTCTAGACATTTGACTTTGATTTGAGGTCCACCCAACCTGATATCCATGGACCCACTGAGACTTAGAACTGGGAGTCCTCAGTGTGTCGAGAAGAGTGGGAGGTGGGGTTTCAATGGCATACCCACTCTGTCTTACCGAGACGAAACTAGAAGACGGATGGAAAGAGACCGGAAGCAGACCGCATGGTAGGCGGCGTGCATCCTCGCCTCGGAAAGGGCTTGAGTCTGCTGGTCCCGGCGGTGCGTGCGCCAGTCGGAGACACGAAGACACGGATTTGCTCACGAACGAGGAAAGGCGTGCCCTCCCCTTGGCTAGATCAGACATAATCCCTAACACGGAGTCTTCCTGGCAGAGAGAAATTCTCCCTCAGGTGCTGCCAGCGTGGAGCTGTTGAGTCACCCCGTGTTATGGAGCGTGTCCAGGGTGATTACAATAGAAACCATTATGGCTGGGGTTGGCAATGAGATTCTCATTTTTAGGGTCTATTAGTTGTTCCATGATACAACCCAATTTACCTCAGTCATTTCAACTGCCTTTTAACTAAAGCTTGGTAAAATTTTCCTGGTAGTAAAAACTTCCTCATGTTTTATGGTGACTCCTGGTGCTATGGAGGCTGAATGGGAGAAAAGTCAGGAGGTGGTGCAGGGCGCAAGGCTCCTTTTGACATTTAAGTGATGGTGGCTGACAATGTGCCCTGTACTCATCAGCAGGTCTTAAGAGAGTTTCGTGTGAGTGTGCAGTGTGTAAGATTCATTTGCATCATCAAGTTACTCAAAGGGCCAGCATGTAATACTCCAACCCAAATCTCAAGGATGTTCCCACGTTCTCTCAAAGATATGGCACCTAATCATATCAATAGATCAACTCGTAGGTCAAGCCAGCGTATTAAGCTGTAACATGAATCTGAATAGTTGGCTGGTTTATCAGGGCAGGACAATGTTAGTTGCTCAGTCGTGTCTGACTCTTTGCGACCCCATGGACTCCTCTGTCCATGGAATTCTCCAGGCAAGAATTCAGGAGTAGGTAGCCATTTCCTTCTCCAGGGGATCTTCCCAACCCAGGGATTGAACCTGGGTCTCCCATATGGCAAGTGGACTCTTAACCATCTGAGCCTCCAGAGAAGCCACTTAAATGATGTAGCCAAAAATTCTCCTTCAGGGTGTGGCTGGATTGCTCCGACCACATGTGTCAGTTAAAACCGCAGAGCAGGATTGGAATGCTTGGACCGGACAAGGAGCTTTCCCTGGTTGCTGTCTCCTCAGACTGTCCCTCATTATGAGACATCTCCCCCTCCTTCCGACATCAGGCACAGGCCCCCTGAAGCCCAGCTCTGTCTGGGACACAAGGCTAGGACAAGGGCAAGGTCCAGGGAGAGGGGACGTCCTGGGTGAGCTGTGTAGGATCAGTGTAGACTTCAGCACGTGCTCACTTTCCAGGGCTGAGCCTGGACCTGCCCAACCTGGGTGCCTCCCTCGCTCACCCCAGCCCTGGCCCTACTTCAGGGCCAACTGGACCCCAGGGCTGGTTCTGAGACCCGCCGAGTGATGCTCGCTCCATGACTGGCAGTGACTTCATGCCACACTGACGACCCCCAGGACTGTATTTTGTTGCTGGCGGTGTCCCAAGCATCCACTTTTCTCAGAACAATCCTGTGTGTATGCTAAATTGCTTCAGTCATTTCCGACTCTTTTTGACCCCATGGACTATAGCTTACCAGGCTCCTTGGTCCCTGGGATTCTCCAGGCAAGAATACTGGAGAGGATTACTGTGCCCTCCTCCGGGGGATCTTCCTGAGCGAGGGATCTAGGGATGGAACCCACTTTCACGTCTCCTGCGTTGGCAGGGGCTTCTTTACCACTGTACCACCTGGATGCCTCTGTCCGCTCTTCATCCTACAGAAGCTATGAAGTGGCTCTCGTTGTCCTTGACGTTCAGACGAAGCTCAGAGAGGCTGAGAAAGTGGCCCAAGTCTCATAGCAGATAGTAGGGGGCCTGGGGCTTGACTCTGGGGTGAGGCCAGCCTGTACGTGTCCTGGTTCTGATGCTGGTGCCCTGGGACAGAGCCGCCTCCTGTCACCCTACCCCCACACCCCTCCCTAGGCCTGCGCTCTCACATGTCTCTGTCATAGACGCTGTCTGAGGGTTCCCTGGAGATGCACCCCACTCTCCAACAGGAGACTGCGTTTTCAGCCAGCTGCTGGAGCTTCCAAGATCACTTCCTCTTGGTCTGGTGGTTGGTAGGGGGGGGGCAGTCTCTGGACTCCTGGTTTCACATCTAGCGGTGTGTGACCTGGGGAAGCTCCTGACTCCTTGGCACCTCAGTTTTCTCTTGTAGAGTGGGGATCCCCTAAAACCTATGCCTCAGAGGCTGTTGGGATGACTCAGTGGGGCGTGAACCAGAAGTCCCTTAGAACAGCACCTGACCACACGCAGCGTTCAGCCAGCCTCTGCAACTATTGTGATGCTTTCTGATGTCGGATGTTTACCTTCCTCTTGGGAGACTTCCAAGGTGCTAGCCTCTGTCTGCAGGACCACCCTGGGGACCACACTTCTCTGGCATAAAGTGGTGGGCTGGTCTCCAGGCCCCTCCTAGATGCCGTCAGCCACTGTGATGAGCAGGGCCCTGCCTGACTCCGTAGATAGGCGGCCTTCATGAGGAGTGGGCTGATGCATGGTATGAGAGATGCCACATTGGGAGAGGGCCGAAACCATGCCTGTGAGCAGAATGACCTGGATACCACCTCACAGACTGTGAGCCAGAGCTGCCCTCGCCTCAGAGCCCCTCCCAGGGAGAACCTTCAGCATTTTGTCCATCCTCAGGGCTGACAGGGCTTCCCTGGCAGCTCAGCTGGTAAAGAATCTGCCTGCAATGCGGGAGACCCTGGTTCGATTCCTGGATTGGGAAGATCCCCTGGAGAAGGGAAAGGCTACGCACTCCAGTATTCTGGCCTGGAGAATTCCATGGACCATACAGTCTATGGGGTTGCAAAGAGTCAGACATGACTGGGTGACTTTCACTTTCATTTTCACAAGGCTGAGAAGCACAGCTGTCTTTTGTGAAAGACATTAGCGGCCTTGTAAATAGTGAGAAGCATAGGTTTCTGTCTTAGAGAGACAGAGAGAGAGAAAGAGATTTGATAGAGTCGGCATGCATGAATGTGGGGCTGGCAAACCCCAAATACCCACGGTGGGCTACAGGGAAGGGCCAGTCCTGCAGTTCAGGTCAGAGGGCATCTGCTGGCAGAAGTCCCTTGTCTTCAGGGATGTCAGTTTCTTTCTAACGTCTTCAACTGATTGAGTGTGGCCCGCCTACACTGTGGAGAGCAATCTGCTTCACTCAAAGTCTACTGATTTACATCCTAATCTCAAGTAAAAAACGTGTTCATAGTAATATCCAGATGCCTTTGATCAAATATCTGGGGACCATGGCCTAGCCAAGCTGATGTGTAAGATTGTCCGTCACACCAGGCCTTTTAAATGGACTGGATGTTGCACACACTTTCATCCTTCAAGTGGGACCTGACGGGAATTATCTCAGGCCAGAAACACTTTGTCTGGTCTATGACGTCATGGTGATTAAGAAACTATCCTCTTTGGGTGATCGTGAGGGCTTTTCAAATGGACAGCTGGCATGCTCATGCAAATGGCAGATGTATCTTTGTAGAACATTCTCCAAGCATTGGGTGAGCGCTTCTGTGACTCTTAGCAGAGTCACACACACACACACACACACACACTGCCTCTGGAGTTCAAACATAGAATGTTCTGATTAGGAAACTTGGTCCTGGAGGGAAAAGGAGTGGAATTTTCATCACAGGCCTGGAGCCTCACTTCTCCATGGCAGATGTAGAAAGAAATGAGATAGTGTGTTATTACCGATTCTCTGACTGAGGATACTAAGATGGCGTTATGGGGGGGAGTGACTTTCTACATTTCTGGGCACCAGCCTGTTAACGACATAATGAATTATTACGATGGCAGAGAACACTTTGGTGCTTCTGATATGCTTCTGAGATTTTATGGATGCTGGAAGGAACAAAAATATGATCTTTAATACTCCAATTTGTGCGTGTAGTACACTCTGTGATTGTTTGGGAAACTGCTCGCTCGTCCTCTCAGAGGAACGACATACGTGGACAGACATTATTTTTTATGTCTAGTGGGTAGTAAAACGGTGCAAAGGCTGAGCGATCTGAGAGGGCAGCGACTGGATCGCCTGGACCTCCCGGTTATCATTTCTGAGCACTGCTTTTTCCTCACGGGACCCACAGCTATTTTGAAAGAATGTGGATGTGGGAGTCAGAGCTTATGAATGCAAACCTCAGCCCTGAAATCAAAGCTTTCTGTCACGCCTGAGAGAAAGGAGAACTTGGAGGGGTTTAAACTCTGCCGCATGAGACCTGTGACTCTGGGAGGGTGGTTGATTTTCTGTGAAGTCCAGGCACTGCTCTCTTTTTTTAAGGTTCCCATCCTGGGAGCGGGTCTGGGCCTTCTAGCACAGAATCCCATCTGCACTGGGTCACGGCCCTGGTCCACACTGGCCAAGGCTCTCTCTGCAGCCGCCCCCCCATCCCCGCTGGCTCCCTGGCTCCATCCTTGGGCTCCACACGGCTTCATGCCACTCACGGGAGTGCCCGTCCGTCCAGGGATTCTCCCAGAATTGCTTGCCTCTCATGCCTACGTTTTAGACGTTCCCTTGCTCTTTGCCTGTAAGACTCACTCTTTCACGGTTTTGGACCATCTTCTCCACTTTTACCGTGGAGTTTGCGCTGCTTCTCTTCCCCAGTAGCCGTCTCTTCTACTAAACATTGAGGAGTTTGATGTCCTACGGAGGTGGATGTCTTGCTCTAAGAGCAGGCTGATCTAAGCTCTCATATCTCTCCCACCCTTGCTGCCGAGAGGACAGTACAGCTCTCTTCTCCCGTATCCCAAACAGCACCGAGCAGGAGCCAGCGCTTGGATGCCGTGAGGGCTCGTCTGACTTAATGACCGTGGAGCGCTCTGTGAAAAGGGCCCCAATGTGTGTTTCTCTTGTAGTAGTAGTTCATGGCACACGTGTGAGCTGACTCACATTTGGGGAATTTGGAAATAGAATATTTTATAACAACACTGAAACCACAGTCTTTTAGATTATCCCCATGCGGTCATCCTTTCTGTAGTTATCTGGATAATTCCAGTGGACACTGCGGGTTAGGCAACATCCTCTCTTTAGGGGAAACAGATATTCTTAAGATCCAGGGAGTTAAAACTAAGCTTGGGGTGGGCAGGAAGGAGCTGAAATGTAGACTGGAGGGACAGGGACCTCCTCTTGTCAGTGTATATGGACGAAGAGAGGAGTCAGGTTCTCTGTGAACCCCAGCACAGCCCCAGCCGACTGAAGCGGAATGCAGACTGGACTTAGGAGTCATGCTCCCAGCATTGCTTTGGATCTCATTAGTCAGGAAGTGATGCTGGAGGGTCTGGCCAGTTGTACCTGCGTCTCTTTGCTTCAGGGCTTTTCCTGGCAGCTCAAGCTTGCTCTGTCCACAGTAGGTCACCCACAAACTCTTTCCTAAACCAACAACTGTCGGAAGCCGGTATAAACACCTCCACTCTCTCACCCCTAGGATGCGACAACCCACCCACAGTGGTTCCCAGCTTCAGAAGGTACTCAGTTCAGTTTATCTCTTGTCTGTGGCCCTCATCCCATCCCTGACGGTGAACTTGGTGAGACAGTCAGTGCCTACGCCTAGCTCCTTCATCTGCTGGGTAATTATACGCCAGCCAAGCTACCTCCCAACAGGAATGTATGTGTCTCTGCAGATCCTGGGTCTAGAGGGACCATCAGGGACCATCTGGAGGGTCTGGATGGACTCTGCCCTCACCCCATCCATGTGCTGCCGTGCGGGGGCTTCAGTTCAGTTCAGTTCAGTTGCTCAGTTGTGTCCGACTCTTTGCGGCCCCACGGACTGCAGTACGCCAGGCCTCCCTGTCCATCACCAACTTCCAGAGTTTACTCAAACTCATGCCCATTGAGTCGGTGATACCATCCAGCCATCTCATCCTCTGTTGTCCCCTTCTCCTCCTGCCTTCAATCTTTCCCATGTGTGTGTGTGGGGTAAATGTCCCAAAGTCAGTGCCTGCCATTGCTGTATGGCAGGAGTTCAGAGGGAAGCCGCGAAACCTTTGTTTTAAACAAAGTAAAATTCTATGTGACTTTTGATGAAAGTAAGTCCATTTTCTGTTAACGGGTCCTACTGCCCCCTGCCTGGGCTGCCCCCCGCCCCCGTGTCTGAACTGCTTGCTGGTATCTGACTCCTCGAGAGCCCTGGGACTGTTCTCTCTGCCTGTAGGGCAAGCACTGCACTCAGCGCTGATGGAGATGAAGCTACGTGGCTGCTTGTTACCCATGGAGTGGATGACCTGATGGGACCCTGAGCTTCATCTCGGATGAGCAGCTGACTGGGTACCAGGCAGGAGAGAGCTCTGGGCTCCATGCTCTCTGGAACAGAGTGCCCGGGGCAGACGCGAGGCATCTGCTGGGTTCTTAGAACTCCTGGGCATCTCTCCTGCAAATCCTCCTCTAAAATAGCCTTTTCTGAGCAGGCGTTTCCACTTAGCTCCTCCAGCGACTTTCCTTCAGGGACACGCTTTAGAATATGTGCCAGTGAGTACGTGTGTCCCAGCTTCACACCATTTGCAGACACCGAATGGCCTGGATACTAACGGCTCAGTCCAACAGCCTCGTGTCAAATGACTCAACTCCACTTTTTCCAAGCTCACTGGGACGTGCCGGGCCAGCGTGCCCTGTTTGCCTCTCACCTCCTGCAGCACGGCAGCCGGAACGCCTGGGCTGATGTGCCTCCCCTGCCCCGGAGGAATCTGAGAAATCAGCTCCCCACCCAGGTTGGTCCCAGTCACGGAAGCCAGTCACTGTGATGGCGGGGCATCAGGTCAGATGCCCCCTGTGCTGGGGGCTGAAGCGTCCTTTGATAAACATGATCACCTGTTCATTCATGGCCTCTGGAGCTGGTGGACAGGGGCTCTCACCCAAACAATGGCAAGAGTGACCTAACAAGCTATGGCGGCTGGCAGCGCCCGGCCAGCCCGAGCTCTCTGCATCCTCTTGCAAAGCGGTGTTGAGTCACCTTATACGCAGTCATCAGGAATTAGCATAATTGGACTCCTGTATTTGCAAACTTTGCGTCTGATTTTCCTTGGAGGTGTTGGTTGTTGGTGTTGTTCAGTCCTTAAGTCTTGTCCAGCTCTTTGCCACCCCATGGACTGCAGCATGCCAGGCTTTGCTGTCCTCCACCATCTCCCGGAGTTTGCTCAGAACTCATGTCTACTGAGTTGGTGATGCCATCCAACCATCTCATCCTCTGTCGTCCCCTTCTTCTCCCACCTTCAATCTTTACCAGCATCAGGGTCTTTTCAAATGAGTCAGTTTTTCACATCAGGTGGCCAGAGTACTGGAGCTTCAGCTTCAGCATCACTCCTTCCAATGAATATTCAGGACTGATCTCCTTTAGGATGGACTGGTTGGATCTCCTTGCAGTCCAAGGGACTCTCCAAGAGTCTGCTCCAACACCACAGTTCAAGATTATCAATTCTTCGGCATTAATAGTTATATCAAATATTCATAAAATGTGTTTAGAGGAGAGAAAGAACAAACATGATGAACTTTGGGCTGCACTGAAGAAGTTCAGGATGTGGTCAGTGTCACTCAAACATGTTGAATTAGTATTTACTGACTGCAGGTGGAAGAGGTCTCGCTAGGAACCGCGTGGAAGTTTAGTGTTTCCCAAATCCCATCTGAAAAGGAGGAGCAGAGGAATGTTTCTCTCTCCTGCCATTGTCTTTAGAGATGCTCAGTCAGTTCAGTCGCTCACTTGTGTCTGACTCTCTGCAGCCCCATGGACTGCAGCACGCCAGGCCTCCCTGTCCGTCACCAACTCCCAGAGCTTGCTCAAACTCATGTCCATTGAGTTGGTGATGCCATCCAACCATCTCATCCTCTGTCGTCCCCTTTTCCTCCCGCCTTCAATCTTTCCCAGCATCAGGGTCTTTTCCAATGAGTTGGCTCTTTGCATCAGGTGGCCAAAGTATTGGAGTTTCAACTTCAGCATCAGTCCTTCCAATGAATATTCAGGACTGATCTCCTTTAGGATGGACTGGTTGGATCTCCTTGCAGTCCAAGGGACTCTCAAGAGTCTTCTCCAACAGCGCAGTTCAAAAACATCAATTCTTGGAGACGCTCACTGCTTCCCAAACAGCTAGATGGAGCTCTTTCCTCTTTAATTAGGTGGAAGCCATTTTAGGAAATAGTCAAGCTGGAGGAGGAAGACCAGGAATTACTCAGGGAACACATCTTCCTGGAGACAGGGCGGTTGATGGGAGAAGATGGGGCGGAAGGAAGGTGGGCTGAGGTTAGCTAATAGGTGATTCGTTGCAAAGAAGCTCTCTGCAAGCTAGTGCACAAACATGATGCAGGTGGGAAAGCACCCAAGTGTGTAACACGGCCTCGCATTACTTGAGGTGATGCCTTGAGTGGGTATCTCAGAGCGAGTCAAGCAGAGGGCGATGATATTTGCTTGATAAACCCTGGGGCCAGTTATTCCACCAAGTGGATTTTTCTGTAAGTGGTTAAGTAAACCTTGCATGTTTTTTTCCCCAAGGGTATTTCGGCATTCAGGAAAAAAAGACTGTTGGAAACTTTAGACTCTGGTAGGAGAAGGCAAATACAAACTTTGCTGTTTGTTTTCAAAGAGAGAAGCACATATTTCAATCTTGTCTTCACTCAGCCATAAGATTCTTGAAGACTAATGTATTCCTACGTTCTCTAAGCTGACTTGATGTTGGATCTTAGGCAGTAAATACGCTTTGTTTCGGGGTATGAGGGGCAGAGGCTTTTGTGTTAAGAAGAAGCTCATATGGAAGTTCAAACATGGTGTGATGAAGGGGGATAACAGTTTCCAACATTTTATTAGAAACATTTCAAACATGCAGCAAAGTTGAAACGGTTTTGGTTAACACTTGTTTCGACACCGCCTAGATTCTACCACTAACATTAGACTGTACTTGCTTCGTTATTTATCTGCTATCTACCTATTATCTATTTATTTGTCATTTATTATCTATTAATACCTGTCATCTATTATTTATCTATCCTCTATTTGTTTCATCTCCATTCATTAATTCAACTTACATTTTAGTACACTTGCCTTGCATGCATAGACATGTGTATCTTTCCGTAGAGTTCAGTATTTATTAACTGATTTTTCTTTTTCTATAAAACTTAGTCTTTGAAATGCACAGTACCAAGGGTGTGCATTCTGAGCTTTGGTATGTGATTACACCTATGTTGTCGAACCTTCATCAACCTATAGAACATTACCACTGTTAACCCAGGAAGTTCTCTTATGCTTCTTCCAAGTTAACTTCAGCTTTCCTCATGCCCAGAGGGAACTATGACTCTGATTTTTTTCAAGGGAGAGTCTGGTAAACACTTATTTCTCTTTTGTTAAATGTACCCTAAAATACCATTCACAGATTATATCTACTGCCTATGTTTTAGAAAAAAATAGCTATGCCTTGGCAAAGAATGGCAATGCCCTCTGACCCACAGTAACCCCTAGGGGTTTGACATTCACCCCCCATGAGTTCCACTAGGGCAGATGACCCAAGGTGGTTCCCTGGAACAACAGAGGGTAATTTCTAAGGTTGCTGTGATCTTTAGTTAAAATTTTTCAAATACCTATACATTATAAAGTTTTTATTTTCCTACCCAAATCATTCAGACAGGTCTATGCCTTCTGTAAACCCACTCTGTGTTTATAACCAAAGTGACTTTCTTGCAAAGTACAAAGTATGAAGGAAGATGCTTTAAAATTTCCCTGGCCTCTGTGTGCAAGTCACTGTACAGTTTTGGAGTTTTCCAAATTAGCTGAAAATGGTATGTTTGACCAGCTCAGAAGTCAGTTCATAAATTTCCTTTTTACGTGAATCAAAACAGCCTGAACTCAATGGCAAAGCTCCCAGGATGTGAACAAGAGGAGTGGGGACAAGCTTCAGTGACAGGTTGGGGAAATATGCAAAATTAGTCCCAGCTCACTGGCTGGGTTCAAGAAAAAAATACTTGTGTTATGAATGTGGTACTATGCACACCATTTCTGGACTAATTACGCTGCTGCTAAGTTGCTTCAGTCACGTCCGACTCTGTGCGACCCCGTAGATGGCAGCCTACCAGGCTCCTCTGTCCCTGGGATTCTTCAGGCAAAAATATTGGAATGGGTTGCCATTTCCTTCTCCAATGCATGCATGCATGCTAAGTCGCTTCAGTCGTGTCTGACTCTGTGCGAACCCATGGACAGCAGTCCACCAGGCTCCTCTGTCCACAGGATTCTCTAGGCAAGAGTACTGGAGTGGGTTTCCATTTCCTTCTCCAGGAGTAATTATGCCAGCATTTGACTCTGGAGAAGAAAAGAGAACATGAAATTATTTATGTCCTAAGGCCTCCAGCAAGGTTCATGTAAAAACTAGAGACCCCAAAAATCTCTCTTTCCTTCTTTAGGAGTACACGACCCTCCAGGAACAGGCTCCAAGGCTGTGGGACGTGGATGGTGATAGGGACATGTCCTCCGTCCAGCCAAGTGCCCCCAGGGTGGCGGATTAAAGGCGCTGACGAGTGCTCCTTGGATTGAAGGTTCTGCAGAGAAGCAGCCTTGTTGTTGTCGTTCAGTTGCCTTGCTGTGTCCGACTCTGTGACCCCATGGACTGCAGCACGCAGGCCTCCCTGCCCCTCACCACTCCCAGAGTTTGCCCAAGTTCATGTCCATAGGTCACTAGTTTCTGGGTAAAGATCTCGTTTTCTAAAAGCAGGTGATCCATTTTGCATTCTGTTTTATAAACAAACAAATAAATAAATAAGTGATTCATTGTAAAGTTGAATCTTTCCAGATCTGGAAAGAGCTTTGCTCTGGCTCCAATTTATCCTTGTATTTGTGGATTTCTCAATGTCAGCACAGTTCTGGGAGCTTCCCAGGTGGTGCTAGTGGTGAACAACCCACCTGCAGGAGACGCAGGTGTGATCCCTGGGTTGGGAAGATCCCCTGGAGGAGGGCATGGCAACCCGCTCCAGTGTTCTTGCCTGGAGAATCCCAGGGACAGAGGAGCCTGGCGGGGTACAGTCCACAGGGTCACAAAAGTCAGACACGACTGAAGCTTAGCACGCATGCTCAATGTTGAGGGCCTGAATGCCAGGACAGGCTTCATCGTGTGGTCGTTTCATGGATGCCAGAGCTGAGGCTGGGGACGCGTCTGTTCCCGGGCATCCTTCCTTGAGTTGGCCAGCCTGCCTGCTCCTCTGGTTGGAGGGGTGTTCTCCCAGCAGATTCTGTTTGCTCCCGGGGCTATCCCCTTCAGCATCTACCTGAGTTTGTTTTCATTCTTAGATAATCTCCCCTCCCCTGGACAAGAGGACCAACTTTCTATGTAAAGTGCCTCAAGTCTGAGTGAGACTAGACAGTGTTCTTTGGAAGCCTTTGCCTGGGAACTCACTCACAGAGCAAGGAGCTCTCTCTCTCCAGACACCAAGGATGTATCTCATCCTAAATACGGTAAAGCTCCTTTACACCATGATATTCATTACGATTTTCTCCTTGTGTCTGATTTTGACCTCTAAGAGAAGGAACACTTTTAATTACTCTGATATATATAGATGAAGAGAATTGTCAATAAAATGTATAACCACTGAGAAATATTGCTTTTCTGTTTGTCTCATCTGTACCCAGGTGGGTGGGTTGTACATTTACAGATGATGACCATGCTAGACGAGAGAAAGCTGAGAAGCTGGACCGACTTCTATTGAATTAATTAATTCAGCAAATAGTTAATTGAATGTCCTTCATAACCCAAGACTCTCATGGGTGCTGAAAAAGTAAAGAAATAAGACATCTTCTCTGTCTTCTCAAGTTAATGGGAGACGAAGAAGTCAAGAACTTTCCTTAAAAACTGGTCAAAGTGAGGGGGCTTCTCTGATGGCTCAGGGGTGAAGAATCCGCCTGTCAGTGCAGGAGACACGGGTTCGATCCCTGCTCCAGGAAGATCACAAATGAAGCAACCAAGCCCATGCACCACAGCTACTGAGCTGTGCTCTAAATCCCGGGAGCTACAACTACTGAAGCCCATGTGCCTGGATTTCCACAGTGAGAGAAGCCACCGCAATGAGAAGCCCGTGCGCCACAACTAGAGAAAAGCCTGTGTGCAGCACAGAAGGCCCAGCACAAAGTGATCGACCAGAGTGACTGATGGAATACATTTAAGAGTCAAGCTCTGTGCTCTTGGATTTTGAACGGAGGAAGCCGCTCATCTTGACTGGGGTGATCTGAGTGATGACACAAAGGCATGGAGTTCCGGTGGATCCGGACCTTGGAGAACAAGCAGAGGCCTGCGGAAGAGTAAGAAAGTTTCAGGGGGTTCCTGGAGAAGGAAACGATAGAGGCCAAAAGTTGATGAGAAAGCAGACAGCGTGATTTCAGAACCATTACAGAGATGGGAGGACGGACTGGTTTGGAATCAGAAGGTCCCATGTTCTGTGTGTGGGCTGCAGCTTGTGACGGGGTCGTCACCTAGAGGCTCTGAGGTTTGGTTCCTCAGGTGGGAGTGGAGGAGTCATGATGCTCCACAGGACTGGGAGCGTGGAATGCACAAGGCACGTGGTGAGTAGAGCCCCTTGGGGTGCGTGGGCTCTTGGGGCTCCCTCTGTCACGGCAGGGCAGAGCCCAGCAGGGAAGGACCTCATATCAGCCTAAGGAGAGGGGGGACTCTGGGGCAAGCACTGGGGAGGCTTCAGTATTTTCTTAATCAACTAGGGGAAATTGACTAATGCTGTCTGTGTTTTAAGCAGTCAACACCGTTTGTCTCATGAAAGATGGACCAGTAATAGAGGAGAATGAAAATAGAACATTTCGGCTCTTGCAATTACCTGTAGAAGAAAAGTCAAAACCCCTAGATTTAGAAAGTTTTCCACACAAACGTGATGCATGCATCGTGGAAATTTGAAAATTACACAAGAGAAAAAGGGGAAAATATCAGCCATGGTCCTGGCACCTACAGGCAAATAGAGTCATAAGTACCTTGGTGCAGTCTGTTCAAGGTTATTTTTGTGTAAGTTTTGTTTTGTATCACAAAATTCTGCTCACACTCAATCCTGCCTACGAAACCCCCAGCGCTTTATCGTGTGCATGATTCTACATTCCGAATCACGGCTCTTGATCCTCATTTTAAAAGCTTAGCTATTATGAATCTGTAATGAGCATTTTTGTGCCTTAAATGTTTTCCGTATTTAACAGCTTTTTCATAGGATGGAGTCCAAGAAGTGGGATTAACTGATGAAACTATACTTACACTTGTGAAGTTTGGGTAAATTTGCATACTTTCATCCATGTAAGAGGATGCCGTATATTAATTGATAATTAGTAAACAATTATTAAGGCTTCCCTGGTAGCTCAGCTGGTAAAGAATCTGCCTGCAATGAAGGAGACCTGGGTTCGATCCCTGGGTCAGGAAGAGCCCCTGGAGAAGGGATAGGCTACCCACTCCAATATTCTGGCCTGGAGAATTCCACGGACAGAGGAGCCTGGCGGGCTACCATTCATGGAGTCGTTAAGAGTCGGACATGACTGAGTGACTGAGCACAGCCCAGCAAACAATTATTCCTGCTATGTAAAATGTTTCTTAGTGTTAAGAAAATGATAGTACATTTTCATTTTAATTGGAATTTCTCTGGAAAGACTTTTCTCATGTCCTCTCTTGAATATTTCTATTATTTGAGTGATAAATAGTGATGGTTTGTCCAGAAGTTTTGTACTAAGACCTGGAGTACTTGGATCTTCCGGTTCCGACGTCATGCCTCTAATGGCTCTGCCCACTCATCCTACTCGTTTATCCATCCTCTCATCCAGTCGTTTGGAGAACCTGCTTTACGAGCCTAGGACCTCGACTCTTACAATGGCGCGCCCTGGTCTCTGCTGGGCTGAGAGCGCCACTTTCAGGGAAGCTGGAGTATGGAAACGGTAATGTGCGTGTAGGAAGGGATGGTCTAGTCCAAGTTACGTTTGCAATCTTCATGTCCTCACCTTTTTTTTTAAAGCCCCTCTCTTCTAAGCTGCCATTTGGAAGAATGTAGATAGATTCATTTGAAAATGATGAATGAGAAAGCTCTAGTCTCTAAATACTGGAGGAAAGAAAGTTATATTAATACCTTTAAGCACTAACAAGATTTAGGACAATATCAGGCACTCACACAAGGCAGAACAATAGCTTTAAGCACTGACAGAATTTAACACGACATCATCCTACTATCAGGAATATCTTTTGGACAGATCTCACCTCGGTCTCTGTTTACTGTTGGTGAATAAATCCAAGGTTCTCTCCCTCGCCTCCTTCAGCATCTAGAGGCAAGACAGCAGGGGAGGGGGATGGTCTGCAGGCCTGCCTGCAGGTTGGATGTTAGACGTCAGTGAGGGAAAGGACGGGGGTGCAGGGAGGACACCCCCTTACAAGCTCTCAGGGAAGCGGAGGCTCTTGCCCTGTTGGAACTCCGTCTATGGCATCTCCCATTTTTCAACACAACACCTACCCCGGGTGGACCAGTGTTCACAGCAGCAAATAATTACCCCAATTAATGAACTTATTCTATCTGTGTACAGACACCCATGCTCCAAGGTAATGGCTCATTTAATTAAAGCCTTCAGCCTTAATCAGGGTTACCTTATAAGTAAACCACACACATTTAAGATGCGTCGACTGAAGGCTCTGGAAGGCCTGCACGGATAAATGCTTTATCTTGATTCACTCTACTTCTCAAAATGTGAGCGTCAGTGTTTGCCGCGGAGGTGCACGTCCATGTTGACATCCTTGGATGCTCCTGGACTGGATAGGAACCCTTGTGGGCAGGAACTTGAATCGTTTGCACAGAACCATTGCTGGCAGAAGGGATGTGTATGTTCCCATCAGAGGAAGCCCAAGCCTCTTTAATACTGGGTTCAGCTCGTCTCAGCTAAAGCGAGGTGCTGAGGAAGGGATCTTGGGGGTCCGTCTTTCTCAGCTGAGTTTTGGGCTCATCAGTCCTGTGACTGTATTTATAGTGGTTTCTTCTCTGCCTTTCTCTTCCTTTCTGGAGCCTGTTTAGGGTATTTGGAAGTTTGTGACAAACGTTTCTTCTTATTTGTCCAGCTGGGTTGTCTGTGTTCAAGTAGCATTGGTTTCTGATGATTATAAACACTTGAGCAGAAATATGTGGAAGCAATGCTCAGAGTCGAGGCTCTCTCCCACCCTAAACTGGGCTGCTGCCCTCTCACGAACTGAGGGGTACAAACCGTAAAACTCTGGGAAAGGATCAATATTTCTTAGATAACATATTATGGGAGGGCTCTGACATGAATGTTATCTACGAGAATTTGCTCTGAAAAAAATCTGGTGTTCTCTGCGGGAAGCTGACTTAGACTACCGAATGCATAAAATGAATTTGAAATCAGGTCTGTTGTAGATGCAGCCTTTATTTAGGGAAATTGTCAGAATGCAGTTTAAAAATTGTGTGGTTAAATGATTTTTCTGATTTTTTTAAAAAGCCATGTTGAAGTTTTGACAAGCTCTTGGCCTATTCCCACGATTCTCCATCTGGGCACACGTAAGGATTTCTCCCTTCATTCTGCATTTGCTCTCAGACATCATTCCTTTACACAGAGCCCTCTGAACTGAGAGCGATAGAAAAGCACTTTTTTTTAATGTCAAAAGAATTCTGCGAACAAGTGTCCAGTCTCCCTAGGCACGTAATCAGGGAGGCCAATAACCTTAAAGCACGTTCTTCTGTGTTCTTTACATGCCTGTGCTTGTACAGACTGAGACAGTTCTTGCTCTGTGTCCTGTTCAGGACGGTCAATAGCACCAATGTTTTCTTTTTTTTTTGGCCACATCGTGCAGCATGTGGATCTGAGCTCCCTGACCAGGGACTGAATCCTGAACTCAATGCCTGCCTGCATTAGAAGGGCAGTCTTAACCACCGGGCCACCAGGGAAGTCCCGACTGGTTAATAAAACATCTGGGCTTATTGAACATCTTTTATTGAATTCTTGATGGGTGTCGGCTCCTGAGGAAAGGACTGTAAGACAGGATTTTATTTAACCTTTATAACGACCCTCTGAGGCAGTCTTAACCATCTAAGCCACCACTCATCAGAAGGGGAAACAGACCCAGAAACAGTTCAGTGACCAGTTGTGAGGTTTTGGCTCATTTGCATCAACTTCTGGAGTCGCAGTTGGCTTCTTTTGTGCAAGCAGGGTGATGAGACAGCTCCTGGGAAAGTTGCTATGACGTGTAAGCGGGTTGCAAACAGAGCCATGGAGCGGAGTGACCAGCGGGTGTCATGCGCTGAGTAAATTTTTAGCCTTTATTTGTTGTAGAGTAACCCCCCATTTTTTTTTTCAAAGAGCAACGTGTGCTCCTCTCAGATTGCACTGAGCACATCTGACTTCGGGAGGGCTGCCTGTGAGAAAAGGTCACGTTTGCCACCAGCTAGGCCCTGACTTTTACTTTATCAAGCATTGTTCACAATGGCAGCAGAACTGTGTCTGACTAGCTCTTTGAAGTGTGATTACAGTGTGATTTTGGCGCTAGACTTATGTGTTGTATTTTAGCTATTGAGGAGTGTGTGTGTGTGTGTGTGTGTGTGCGCACACACTGATTTATAGCTCCAGGTTGGAGCTAAGGGTTGCATAAATCGGGAGTATACAGTCCCAAGTGGTTTCTGAAACACACTTCTGGTGAAGAGTCATTGCTTTACCAAATGGATCTAAATTAGAGTTCCTGAAGAAAGACACAAATCAGTCTTACCTACTGGACTCCTGGACTTTCACATCCTGGTTGCAGGAGCTCGTGGGCCCGGCATATAAAGTGGTGATCCTACCAACTGGAATTATCTTAAAGCACAACAGCATCTCGTCTGGTGAAACTGTTTAAGGGCCACTGTACGGCAAGGTAGAGCAGAATCGAGGCGTTTCACGTGTGCATCTGATGCCTGACTCAGGTCCGGCCTGCTCATCTTCTGACCCAGGGCGACTGCGCATGTGGCTAATCAGGGTTTTACACTTAGTATCCTGTGATCATCTCCTATGGGACACAGCACAGCTTCCTTCCTTCCTACCTTTTCGTTACTCTGTTCAAAAATTAGCAATTTGCCAGGCACATCCTCCTCGCACCGGTAGGTAAGTGCTAAGTGTGGTTTAGATTCCCTGAGAACTTTCGCTGCCTTTTAGCGGGGCATGAAGTGCTTTAACAATGTTAATGTTTAAGCTCTCGATTCTGTAGACTGTGCTAAGACAGAAAAACAGTAACACAGCCTAATGTCTTGCCAGAGCGCAGTGTCTCTTCACTTCAGCTCCGTGCCAAGGTTTGTGAGCCTGAAATACAGCTAGGTAGGCTGAAACAATACGAATCTGTGAACATCTAACATAAAGACAGCATTTACCAGGAAGGCTAAAGCCACACCCGACTGCGAGGCAGCAGACCCTCAGAGAAGCCGCGTGCTGTGCTGCGCTCAGCGCATCCATCTGACTCTTTGTGACCCCAGGGACTGTAGCATGGACTCTGTCCGTAGGATTTTACAGGCATCAATACTGAAATGGGTTGCCATTTCCTTCTCCAGGGGATCTTCCCGACCCAGGGATCGAACCAAGATCTTCTGCGTCTCCCGCATTGGCAGGCAGAGTCTTTACCACTAGCGCCACCCGGGGAAATCCCTTATGACATCTGGAGTGTAACATAAACCACTTTTTTTTTTTTTTTGCACAAAAGTTAAAAAAAATTTCCTGTTTACTGTCATCTTTGTTTGCATGAACAAGGCACGTGCCCCACGTAGAAGTGAAGGATGTGCGTGAACCTAAGTTCCTTGTCACAGAGAAATTGCCATCAAGTCAACCAACTCTTCCCTAAAATGAAATAGTTTAGCAAATGTTTATTTTTATGAGCCCGCACTGTATGTTTATACTGTGTTATCTGAGCAGGATGGCAATTTTATATGATATCATATCATAAGATGTGCTGGAATTAGCCTCTGGTCTCAATTAACCGCCTTCTCACTCGACTCCTTACTGCTTTATCCTGTGGCTGAAGTGTTAGATCTGCATTTTCAAGGTTCTGAAGAATAGCTTCTGACATTTTGCACTTTCTGGGTTTAGCAAAACTTGTTTAGAAAATGTAACTGAAAAGTCAAAAAGTCTTTAATGCATTTTGAGTTTATTTTTGTGTGCGGCATTGGGAGGCCTTCCTAACTTCATTCTTCCTAACCCTAGATGTCCCAGAGGAGATGCCACAGAGGAGTGGATAGAGAAGGTGCATCCGTACAATGGGGTGTGACCCAGCCATAAAATGGAATGAAACTGGGTCACTGGTGGTGGTGTGGACGGACCTAGGGTGAAGTGAGTCTGAAGGAGAAGAACACATATCATACATCAACACACACACGTGGAATCTAGAAAAATGCTGCTGATGAACCTATCCGCAGGGCGAGAATGGAGACGCAAACGCGGAGAATGGGCTTGTGGACACAGGGAGGGAAGGAGGGGGTGGGACAAGTTGAGAGAGCTGCACTGACACATGGACCCCGTGTGCAAAGTCGTGGGGAGCTGCTGCGCAGCACAGGAGCTCAGCTCGGGCTCTGTGATGACCCCGAGGGTGGGTGGCGGGAGGCGAGGCTCCAGAGGGAGGGGATACATATGTACTTACCGCTGACGCTCGCTGTTGGACAGCACAAACAAACTAACACAGCGTCGTAGGGCAATTATCCTCCAATTAAAAAAATTCATGAAGAATCTTGAAGATCCAGTTGGGCCCATTCTAGAATGTCAGAGAAGCACGCCATCAAAACAGAGGCGTGAGTGGCTGCAGAGAGCCTGCCTGAGGCCCGGTGTCTGGGGATGGTCCCGGCTGAGCCCTGGAAGCCGCAGAGCAAGGACCTGGGCGCCTGGCCCTCGGTGGCTTCATGGTTAAATGAGTAAGGCAGGCCTTTTGCCTGGTTCGCTCTTGAGGCCTGTCCTGATATCTGATCCTTCTAAAGTATTTTCTGCTTATTCTCCACACATCATCGCCAGAACTGTTCCTATAGGAATGGTCACTAACCTAAGAGTTTTTTACATACTCAAAAGCCGTTGGGTCCCTTTTTCCATTTTAATGACAAGGGGACCAAAAGACTGCAGAGAGTCTGGGTTACAAACTAGCTTTCTCAGTGCAGAAGCCAGGTGAGTTATGCTGATGTACTTTATAGGAGCCCTTGCCGTTAGAGACTGGATTGTGTCACCCCAAATTCATACAAGGACCCTCTCACCCCTAATACTTCAGCATGTGTGTTAAGGTCTCTTCAGTCATGTCTGAGTCTTTGCCACCCCATGGACTGTAGCCCCCCAGGCTCCTCTGTCCATGGGATTCCCCAGGCGAGAACACTGGAGTAGGGTGCCATTTCCTCCTCCAGGGGGTCTCCCTGACCCAGGGATCGAAGCCACATCTCTTCTGTCTCCTGTATCACAGGCAGGTGCTTTACCACTAGGGCCACCCAGGAAGCCTTCAAGGCGTGACCTTATCTGAAAGGTGGGGTTGGGCTGATGTAGTTAGGTTACGATGGGGCCCCACTGGAGCAGGGTGGCCCCAAACCCAATGGGACAGGGTCCTCACAAAGGGGGATTCCAACCCAGGCACACACAGCTGTCAAGATGGGGACGGAGATGCGGTGATGCTTCTGGAAGCCAAGGAGCCACCAGACGCTGGGGGAGAGGCTGGGCAGACCGTCCCTCAAGGCCTCAGGAGGAGCCCACCCTTGGACACGGCGATCTCGGCCTTCCAGGCTCCAGACTCCGAGACCATACATTTTTGTTGTTTAAGCAGCCCAACCTGTGGTATTTGCTATGGCCACCCAGGCAAACCAATATGCCCGCACACTTTCTTGGGGTTGAATTTGTCTGTTATAGAATTTATGAAGGGGCCAGAGGAGCCCAACATCTTGTGGATTTGGAAATATCCGTGGCGCTAAGGCAGTCATCTTACCGAAGGCTGCACTTAACCCTTTAGCCCTTTTTACAATTTCACCTGATTTCTTCTCAGCCCCCAATCAATGGATGTCTGCTAATTTACGCACTGAACTAAGTTGGAATGGGAATGCTGCCTGTCTGTCCCCTCCCCAGAACGTAGGTACCAGCTGGGGCCAGCATACACAGCAACCAGTCACACACCACAGTCCTGACTGGTGACGAATGAAGCATCAAAGACTCAGAGTCATGAAGCCTCTTTTTATTGCCAGAGTACAGGAGACCCCAGCTTCCACACTACAGGTAGCATCTTCGTTCATTTCCCAATGGTTAGGGTTTCAGAAGAGCCTACTAGATTTAGGGCATTCTGCCCCATCTGTAGGGCTTCCCAGGTGTCACGGTGGTAGAGAATCCACCTGCCAATGTAGGAAATGCAGGAGATGCGCGTTCAGTCCCTGAGATGGGAAGATCCCCTGGAGGGCATGGCAACCCGCTCCAGTATTCTTGTGGAGAATCCCGTGGACAGAGGCACCTGGCAGGCTACAGTCCATGGGGGTCGCACCTTGCAAACTCCTGGAGGAAGGGCATTTTCGTCACAATCCTAAAGTTATCCTCTTAATTCATTTCTCAATATTTCTATCTGCAGAATTTTTAATTAGACTCAGTCCATCCCCTCACCCCCCATTTCTCTAAATCCTGGGGAAAGAAAAACAAAGCACATTTCTCTTTCACTAAATATATCCGAAAGGAGATACTGTGAAAACACTTGCAAATCGAGAGAGGTCTCCAGGTTCTGTGCTAACTGCTTTCTCAGCTCTGATGTCACCGCGAGGGATTTGGTCTGTTAACGTGCCTGGTGGTTTTTGTAACCTCGATGCTTCTGGGAACATCCAGGGTTGAAGCATCCTGGAGGGTTTGTGCCTTCTACCTGTTTGGACCACATTTCTTTGCCCTGAGACCCAGCCCTCTCTGCAGCCTGGGCTCGTGACGACGTCGGTCCTGGCGGGACTTGGAGAGGTCCCTGACTGTAGTCGTGCGGTCAGCCTCCACCTGCCTGCGTGAGTGTGTGTCGCAGGGAATGTCTGAGATCTCTTTATCGCTTCCTCTGAAATTACTCTCAGAGGTCTTTACTGCTGATAGAAAGAAAGGACCAAAGCAACAGGAAGTTTTGAGTGAAGTGAAGCTGAAGACAGGGATGGCTCTACTGTCTGTGGTTCACACCTGCGGCTGCCTCGTGTTGCCCTGGAGGAAGGCATAGCGTGAGGGTTCTGGAAACGAAAGAGAGGGGCGGGACAGCAGCAGAAGGAGCCAGAGCTCCGCAAAGAGAGGGTCCAGTCTACGGCAGACCACCCCGAGCATGCCCCATCTCAGCCGACCTCGGAAGCTAAGGAGGGTTGGGCTTGGTTAGTATCCAGTTGGGACAGGGCCCAGGTGCCAGGAGGTGACTGCCTGCCTCACTGGTAGCCATGCTCAGGGCTGGGCTTCTTGAAGAGAAGCTGGTAACCGCTCCCCCAAGTATTACGGTGGGGGCACTCTGCAGGGACCCGTGATGCCCAGTCTAGGGGCGTCGTTCCCAGCACCAGGCAGGGGGCCAGGGTGGGGTGTGCATGCCAGAAGGGTGGAAGCCCCCCACCCCCATTTAAGCAAAAACACTGGACCTCAGGGAGGAGGCGGTGCATGTGGTATTTATATCTGGAAACCAAAACATGTACATACTGTTTTCATAAGGCAAAAATAGAAAGCAACACGCAATAAAATCTTTGTTTTACGTATGTTGCAATTTATCATAGTTTGAGTACATAGAATTTTCTCTTTTAAAGTAAAGCATGGTTTATTAAAAATAATGCTGATTTCTTTTCCTTCACTGAAGAAAAAAAAAAGAAAGATGAGGGGGCAAAGAAGTGTATGCAGTATTTTAAAAATGGGAGCATGGGTTTTAAAAGTTGCAGAAACACTGACGGAGAAGTTTTCCATTTTGTCTTCCAGGATTCTCCTGCTGGTCCCGTTTATTAATCAATGACTTGCATGGAAACGTTTAGCAATGTTGACAAATACGCAAAGCATTTCAAGGTATGTGTCCTCTACATAAAGCAGGCTCCTTTACTTTGTGAAAAGCACAAAACTTGCGAGGGCGGCTGGGTTTGAACCAGAATCCTCAAAGGTCTTGATATATTGAAATGTGGGGCAATGTAGGTGCGTAGAATTCAGTTGTGATAAGTGTGTCGTGCATGCTAAGTTGCTTCAGTTGTGTCTGAGTCTTTGCGACCCATTGGACTGCGGCCCCTCAGGCTCCTCTGTCCATGGGGGTTCTCCAGGCAAGAATACTGGAGCGGGTTGCCATTTCTTTCTCCTAGGGATCTTCCTGACCCAGGGATAGAACCCACGTTTCTTACGTCTCTTGCTTTGGCAGGCGGGTTCTTTACCACTAGCGCCACTTGGGAAGCCCTGTGATAAGTGCATCTGCTCTTAAAAATCCCAGACGTATCTCAGGTGTGGGAGAATCAGAGCTGAGCTAAAGCTTCTGTGAAATAGAACTCAGAGGCTTTAGCAGACAGAATGCCAACCATGTAAGTGATGCAATGTGCTTGCTGAAGGGAACTGAGCTGCGTTAATCAAGGTATTAACTTTACAAAAGGGAGGTGCTCATCTTAATATTGATCAGAGAGGCCGTGTCTGGAGATATGAGGCAGCACACACAACATGGGGTTTAAGGGTGTGGGTTCCAGAGTCTGTTTGTGCTCAGATGCTCAGTCGTGCCCAACTCTTTGTGACCCCATGGACTGTAGCCCACCAGGCTCCTCTGTCCATGGGATTTCCCAGGCAAGAACACTGGAGAAGGGTGCCATTTCTCCAGAGTTTGTTTGCCTGGGTTCAAATCCCTCTTCTCCTCCTTCCTGGCCGAGTGAAGATGTCGAGTAAATTATTCAGCCTCTCTGAGCACCTGTCTCCACTCTGTTAAATGGGGTGATAGCAGTTATCTACCTTTCGAGATGCTTTAAGGCTGAATGGCACTCCTTAGTCTGCTCAGGCTGCCATAACAAATACCACAGTCTGGGTGACTGGAACCACAGGGGGCTGGCAGCCCCTGATCAAAGTGTGGTTGGTTGGTTCCTGGAGAGACCAGCCTTCCTGGCGTGTAGATAGACAGCTGTCCTTGCCGTGTCCTCCCCTGGCAGAGAGAGCTGCTGTCCCTTCTGGTAAGGACACTAATCCTGTGGGATCAGGGCCCCACCCGTATGACCTCATTTAACCCTAATACAGACTCCTAATACAGTCACCTGGGGCATGGGGTTCCCACATAGGAGGGAACATCACTCATATAGCAGGGGTCATAGGCTCAAAGCAAACCTGAAACCCTTTACAAGGGCATCTGACAAGGTCGGTACACATTGAATGATGGTTATTATTATCTTGATTTTGCAATTCGAATCTGGGCACTACTTCCCTTGGACGGCAGGGAGATCAAACCAGTCAATCCTAAAGGAAATCAACCCTGAATATTCACTGGAAGGACTGAGGCTGTGGCCAAAGCTCCCGTAGATGACTCATTGGAAAATACTCTGATACTGGGAAAGACTGAAGGCAGGAGGAGAAGGGGATGACAGAGGATGAGATGGTTGGATGGCGTCACTGACTCGAAGGACATGAGTTTGAGCAAAATCCAGGAGCTGGTGAAGGACAGGGAAGCCTGGCATGCTGCAGTCCACGGGGCCGCAAAGAGTCGGATATGACTGAATGACTGAACAGAAACAGCTACTGCTTTACTGAGGGCGTA
The DNA here is from genome assembly GCF_055505025.1 of Bos grunniens. Classification (NCBI taxonomy): domain Eukaryota; kingdom Metazoa; phylum Chordata; class Mammalia; order Artiodactyla; family Bovidae; genus Bos; species Bos grunniens. Next base: position 91,143,177 of record NC_141176.1, on the reverse strand, counting down.
AACAGACTGGAGTAGGACCCGCTTCCATGATTGTTCAGTGGATGTGAACTTCTGGGCTAAACATATAAGACTTTGGGAAGACTGCTAACCGTCCTGAAATATTCACAGGCTGTCAGATTGATGAGTTGCAAGCTTTGTCCTGGCTGTCTGTGAGTGTTAGAGCGGGAAATTACAGAGCGACTCAAAGACTCAGTGCAAGGAACGCCTTTGCAGGAGCTGTCTGTAATTCAGTGTTGAGTGATACTTCTTCTTCTTTTTTTTTTTTGAGAGGACAATTTAGTGATTGCAATCAAAAGTCTTAAGAATGTGTGTGTTTTTTAATGCTGCAATTTTATTTGGAGAACTTTTTCAGAAGGAGAGAATTCAACGTACAAATGTGTACACAGAATTTATTCCACTGTCACTTAAGATAGCAAAATCTTAGAAGCAGCCCAGCTTTCCCCAAATAAGGGATTGTATAAATAAACCAGTGCACATCTAGCAAAGAGAATATTGTGTAAGAATTTAAGTAATTTTATGTTCCTAGATGGGCTTCCCTGGTGGCTAAGTGGTAAGGAATATGCCTACAATGTAGGAGACCACATGCAATGCAGGAGACATGGGTTCAGTCCTTGGATTAGGAAGATCCCCTGGAGGAAGAAATGGCAGCCCTCTCCAGTGTTTTCGCCTGGGAAATCCCATGGACAGAGCAGCCTGATGAGTCCATGGGGTCACAGGATTCAGACACGGCTTAGTAACTAAACCACCACTACCATGCTCCTGGATATATTTGGAAGATTGAGGAAAGTATTTAAAATAATTCTGTGTTTCTCAAGATGTTCATGAACAGTTGATTAGAGAGAAGGGCAGGACCCAGGAGGAGATGTTGTGAGTAATATAATTTTTAGAAAGTTAAAAAGAAGGAAGATGGCCACATGCTATGCACGTAGGCACATGTACCGTGAGCAGATAGCCAGGAGACATGTAATGGGATTGGGTTGCCATGTCGCCTTTCCTTTTTTGTATTGTATAGTTTTTTCTTCAGATGTTTTTCATGGACAACTTATGTGAAAGTAAATATACACTTCAAAATGAAGATGGCACTTGGGGATCTGAAGACCTGAGACATTTAAAAAAGCTAAGTGATGGCCTGATTTCAGGGGAATGATGATGTGGTCTTGTAGTGGGAAAGGGCAGGAGCAGCAGCAGCTGTCCTGTGCAGCTGAGGCAGCCTCACCCACCCCAGGTTTCTCCTTGTGTTGGCGACAATCAGGGTTGCCATGGCTCCCCATCCTGGGTATCCGTATCTTTACAGTTATTACTTGTGGTTAGGATATCTTGATCAGTGCAGAACCACAGACTGTTCCCATCATGGCAGAGGCTCTGTTGGAAGGTGCTGCCTTCTAGCAACATAGGAAGTGGGCGTGTGCTGTTGAAAGAGCAGAGCTTTGTTGGCAGACCAGAGTGGATTTGAGACCCAGCTCTGCCACTTCCTAGGGGACTGGACATGATTACTGGAGTGGGTTGCCGTGCCCTCCTCCAGGGCATCTTCCTGACCCAGGGATCAAACCCACATCTCTAATGCCTCCTGCATCAGCAGGTGGGTTCTTTACCACCTGGAAGTGCCACCTGGGAAGCACTTCACTAAGGATAAGTTCATTGTAGTGCTTGAGTGGAGAGACCACTCTATTGATATTTGTTTATGAATAGGTGGAAAAGCATGTAGAGTTCCAGCACCTGGTAGTACTTCCTCAAGGGGGCCATAAGTTGGTGGATGTGTTTGAAGGGGGTTGGAGCCCAGCAGCCTTCTTTCCCACCCCCGCCCCTGCCCAGTATCAGTTCAATTGAGTCGCTCAGTCGTGTCCGACTCTTTGTGACCCCATGGACTGCAGCACACCAGGCCTCCCTGTCCGTCACCAACTCCTGGAGTTTACTCAAACTCATGTCTATTTAGTCGGTGATGCCATCCAACCATCTCATCCTCTGTTGTCCCCTTCTCCCCCCAACTTCAATCTTTCCCAGCATCAGGGTCTTTTCCAAAGAGTCAGTTCTTCACATCAGGTGGCTAAAGTATCGGAGCTTCAGCTTCAGCATCAGTCCTTCCCAGTATAGATTAGGCAATTCATTATGAAGCTTTTCAAGGCATGCTCTAATAAATATTAGGAGGATAAGGTTTCTCACAAGACACAGGCATTCGTGATATTGCTAAATGCGTGCTGCCACGAGCAATTTGTCAAGAACCCATCTATCAGTGAGCATGAGAAGTATTCTAACAGGGAAGTCAAATTGTCAAATCCCTGTCTGTATTACGTGAATGATCGGTTCTGTCTGCTTAGCAGGGCGAGCTGGGTACTCGCGTCTGTGAAATGAGTAGTCATCGTCAGTGGCTTGTCACGTCTTCAGGATCCCGACTCTGCAACAGATACGCGTGGTGGCAGAGAGAGGAGCACGTGATGAGCCAGCCTGAGAGGTCTGGAGGTGCCAGGATGTGCCCGGGAACCTGCAGGCTAGCTGGCGGTGCCGCGCGGACAGATTCAGTCATTCCATCTCTGCGCTGCTCCTCTCTGCATCTGGGACCTCTCTTGTGTTAGGTTTGAATCTCTCATTTGAATTCTGCTGGGGCTCCTGGTTTCGTCCGGATCCATCCCTGCTTCATCTGTGTATCTGTCACCCCTTCCCACATCCATTTTAATGATCCCATTTCTGCCACATTTTTTTTTTTTTTTTGGCACTAGGGCTCTTTGTAATGGGGCCCGGAGAATATTCTATTTCTCCTGATTAAATATGTTAGATTTTTCTTTTTTTCAGGGCCTTGTTGAGTTCTTTTAATTTCCTCCTGTTTATTACTTTTCTTCTCAATGACGTTACTATGCCTCGAGTTCCTCTCCTGTGCGTGTGTGTGCGAGTGCGCACGCGCCTGTGTGTGCGTGCCTTTAATTACTTGCAAATGAGCACATAGGGGGATGAAAGAGCCCGCGGAGAGAAGCGTGGCTGACTTGCCAGCCCCTGACTTCAGTCTAAGACCTCACTTCGGTCCGTGATGAAACATCGTGAATCCACTCGGGTCGCCCTTTCAGAGCAGCTTTGGAAAACAGATATTGGGTTTGGGGGCGGGGCGGGGGGTGGGGAGCTTGTCAAAACTGCCTGATTAAGAAGCTGGCACAAGCCATCCTTTCTTCTTGGCTTCTGGCCCCCAGCATCGTTCACGGGGCTCCTCCGCCAACCGCCCCGAGACGCACTGTGCCGGCCTCGCCTCCCGGCTCCACTGAACGGAATCCTTCGTCCCCAGGGCAGCGCTCTCTGGCTCCATCACACGCCCCGTCTAAGCATCCTGCCGTGTGATTTCTCCAAGGGGACAGATGTCTTGTGTGGCTAACTTGTTTACTTTGCTAGACAGTATGTAGCGGGTTACTGACAGTGGGTCGCTTGGGCCGGGGGCTTCTCGGGAGGTCGTTTGCAGGCGGAGTCTCCAGTCCTGCTCGGTGGGAAACCGTTAGCTCCGCCCACCTGTCAAAGGTAGGCTCGCTCCAAGGTGATGAAACCTGAAAGGAAGGCTCCAAGGTGATGAAACCTGAAAGGGAGGCTCCCGCAGAGAACAACTGGCACACACCGGGGCCCCGCCCGCCACAGGACGCCCGGCACTCCGGGAGTCACATGTCTGAAGGGTGCACGCCCTCCCCAGGCGGGCAGGGCTCCCGGCTCCAGGATCTGACCGACGTCCCAGAGAGTCCCGGCTGCTCCACACGGCTTCCTGTCCCTCTGCCTTCCTTGGTCCACTTTTCGAGCTGATCCCAACAGCTGCCCAGCACCTTTACAAGAAAACCCAAGCTCTTTCCTCGGCCAACCAGCCCAGGCCCCTTGCCACCTCCATCAGTCACCCTCGTCTCACGCCTGCCTTCACGAAGCACACCTTCTCCCAGCTGCACCCCACTCCTCCTGCTCAGAATTTTGTACGAGCTCTTCTCCCCTTGCCTGCCTCCCCTGCGGGATCTTAATACCCTCAGTTCTCATCTTAACTCTCGCTTCTGGAAGCGTCATTCCTCTATCATATGCCTCATATGATATGGATCAGTGGATCATACGACCCACTCCTGTGTCATAAAAAGTATCCCCATTCCATCCTCTATTATGGTCATCTTTTGTTCCCCCATAGTACTTAATAGAGTTTCATTTTTCAAAAACTCACTTACCTGTTTATTGACCATCTTGCTCACTGAACTATAGGTTTTACGAGGACACGGCCCCTCCCTGACTTGTCCCTGCCCGTCTCAAGAGTCAAGCACTCTGTGGCACAGAAAACGTACCCTCGGAATTGTAAACATCATGAGCCATGTCAGGATTGAGTCATCGTGTGTACTTTAAGTCACATTCATTGGTTAATTTCTATCGTGGGGTCAACATTTTGTCTTTTTATTTCTTCATCCCTCACTTTCCATCATTTCCAGAGTGTTAATGAACAAAGACAGAAGAGAAAGATTCTATGTACACGCTGGCTTTATATTTCCTCATGGGCAGAGTTTATTATTCTCAGCTTCAAACAATTGTCTGATCCAGAAACAAGCTCCTATAGTTGTTTTTGCTGTCGTGAGATTAATCACACACATGCAATGTTTATTGATATTCATGTATAATGTTAATGCTTATCCATCATGAGGTCCTCTGAAGCTGGTGATGGGTCAGCACTGCCAGCTGCTCTGTCTTCCTTGTGGCCGCTCCTGTCTGGGGCTGGACGCTGCCTGGGTGTTGAGATTTTAAAGAGTGGGTGCTGTAGATGCCTCAGGCCTTCAGGGGCTAAGTCTTCCTTTGCAGAGACTGATTTATTTTTCACTTTGAATAAAAACAAAAGAGACAGGCTATTTCTAACTGGCCTTTGACAATCACAGCACTCCCTGGCTGAAGTTGTCAGAGTGCATGGTTCGGGGGAGCCCTGGGGAGATGAGATTTGAGGCTGGGGAGATGAGATTCAGCCTTCTTCATCCACCCCGCTTTTGTTTACAGTGTGATTGCTAACATGTTCAAGCTCTCTGGAGTCCAAGGTGAATACAGAGCAAAGAGTTGGCCTAGATCACCACTGCTGGTCAAATTAACAAAACAACAGAACAGCACTATCCGGAGCTGTCTGGTCAAGGGCACTCTATGGAGATGGCCTCCTAGGAGAAGGATGGCCTCGGTAAGACCGTTTCCCAGGGTGGAGAAAGCCAAGAACTGAGGGGCCCTTGCCTCCAGGCTAGGTCCTCCATCTCCCATATCTGCCATCCCTGCCTCCTTCCTTTAAGGCTGCTGTTCCTCATCTGAAAAGTGAGGATAAAATATACTGCGCCCCCCGACAAAGGGCCACTGGTAGGATTAAAGGACCCTCTTCAAATAAGACATTAAAACTCAGTTATTATTGGTATTATTATGAGTGCAAATCTCCCAAGACTCAGTCACATAACACGACTCTCCCTTGACTGGTCATACCCACCCTTGGTTCCAAAGCTTCCGCTGAAGTAAGATCTGTATACTAAAGCTGTTTACTTAGGAATTCATGCTTTACCTGCACCAATTTCTAGACGTCCCTATCTCCAGGTCCATGGCTCTCAACTGGGGGGTGACTGCACCCCGCCCTCCCCAGGGACACCTGGCAATGCCTGGAGACGTTCTGGCTTCACAGTGGAGGTGAGGGGAGCCCCGGCATCTTGTAGGGGCGTCCAGGGAGGCTGCCAAACACCCCACAGCACACAGGGCCACCCTGATGACCGTCGTCTGACCCCGCGTGCCAGCGGTTCCAGGCTGAGAAAGTCCGGTGTGGGGCGCTGTGCATCCAAGGACCCTCTTCTTCATTCTCTCCCCTTAACACAACTAAAAGCACACACGGCTTATCTTGCAAACTGGTCATTTTTCAACCTGAAAACAAAATTGCATCTTGAGTATCTAAGTCACACAAGCAGACTTCATCTTCCAAACTCTTCTTTTAGGGCTTTAAAAATATACTGCTGTTGAATTTATGCACCAGGGAAAGCCATTCCTCTTAATTACTTATTGAGAAACACAAACAACAACTATAAGCCCAGAGCAGTGTGTAAATTAGCGGTGTAGTAACAGATTCAGTTCCTTCAGATCATCAGCGATTTGTTTGCTGAGTATCCAAAATAGTTTCTAATCAATGGGTTCTAAATGAATGGGAGTGGAATGCAATGAAGAAACAGTAAGGAAATACGTGTATTTTAGAGCCAGGAAAGCAAAAACTGTCATTTTCTGGTTTTCCCCCGTGCAGATATATTTAAAGATCTTCAGCATTTTCCTTAGTTTTCTGGAGATTATATTCCCAACGTGTAAATACGGGTCTTGACCCAGATGACTCTGAGATCGCTTCAAGCACTGAAATCCTAGGATTACATAATATTTCACCTGGAAATGGCACACGTTTGTACAGGCATCACCGGTCTCACTTTCCTCTTGATTTTCCTCCTAAACAAAGTGCTTTCCCCTCTTGACTGGTTATGTCTTTCCCCTTGATCTCCGTTAGACTCTGCTGTCTTTAATACGTCCCAGGAATCAGATGTTTTAATGCACTTTCCTTTCAAAATGGGCTGCTTTCATCTCTGATCAAATACAGGATGACAAGGAAGAGGCACGTGCCTTTCTCAGCTGGCTGGCACTGCTGTGGAAGGACGGTTAGGGTTTTACAGCCCTGTGATGTGAGATGTCAGATGTGTCAGCGGGGCCGCTGGGAGCCCTGGACTCCTGTTCTGATGGCGCCTCGGTGCCCAGGGGGCTGCTGACAGGTCGTGGAGGAGCAGGGGCCTGGGCTCCGGGGGCAGAAGAGGCGCCTTAGCTCTTTGTTGGGGGCTGCGAGAGCGCTCGAAACTGGGGACTACCTAGGGGGCTCCTCTGTCCGTGGGATTCCCCAGGTAAGAACACTGGAGTGGGGTGCCATTCCCTTCTCCAGGGGATCTTCCCGACCCAGGGATCAAACCCATATCTCCTGCATCTCCTGCACTGGGAGGTGGATTCTTTACCACTGAACCACCTGGAAAGCCCCTCTAGAGGAGCTGTAAAAGGCTCTAAAAGGCACACGCCTGCCTGAAATTTTCTTGAGCAGAGCAAGGGGCCCCAAAGGCTTGGCCACTGCCCAGCTCTTGCCGCTGCCTCCTGACTCAGTGCTGGGACGTGGTCCTAAACCCCGTGGGAACTGGCGCGAACTCACCAGGGCAGTGGGTCTCTTGGTTTTCGAGCATGACCTATTTTGTGCTTCCATACATCTCATTCGCATGCTCAGAGTAGTCATTTTAGCCTAGGCTTTCCCATGTGGCTCAGTGATAAAGAATCTGCCTGTCATGCTGGAGATGCAGGAGGCATGGGTTTGATTCCCGGGTCAGGAAGATTCCCTGCAGGAGGAAATGGAAACCCACTCCAGCGTTCTTGCCTGGAGAATCCCATAGACAGAGGAGCCTGGTGGGGTACAATCCACAGGGCGGCAAAAGAGTTGAGCACGACTGAGTGACTGAGTGGCCCTGGTCATCTTAGCCTGGCCCTGTTTCCTTTAAAGAGAGTAGTCTTAAAGTCCTCATTTGAAAGTCATACCAAACACACTTCATGTTCAACTTCTTGTCACGTCCCTCTTCTCACTATGACATTCTGTGCAGGAGAACTGGGCTGTGTTCCCATGGAAGCGGGGGGCAGGGTCCCTGCTGTCCACCTTCCCTGCCCCCGCCCGGGACCCTCCCCCTCACCCACCTCTACAGTGCCTCCTCTGTGGTCCTCATGCCCACACCGTCTTGGGTTCAGGATGGAAGAGAACTTCTGCACAGGGAGGTGGGGGTCCCCGAGCCCCCGAGTTTCATCCCATGTCCTTAGAACTCGGCGTGGACCAAGAGCGCAGCAGGCTAACTGAATCCATGTGACGAGTCAGCTGGCTGTGAGAGCTCCGGGTCTCGGCTTCCTTCTGACTGAAGAGGCCCGGGGGCTGCGTTATAAAATCCATCTGCAGCCAGACATCGCTTCATACTTTTCTCTGAATCCGTATACTGTGTCTCTGTTCTGAGTGTTGTAAGCTTCAGTCGGTGATAGCATTTGCAGTGTCCTTTCCTGGGAGATACTAATTAAATCGAGAGTTGTTAGGTGTTACAGGGAAACATCACCGATGAGAAACAAATACACACTCCTGGGAGGTGCTTCCCCCATCTCACGTGGAGGAGGCACCTGCAGGATCCGGACAGGCTGATCAGGGAACAGAACCTGGTGGCAGAGAAAAGTTTACTAGTAACCCGTTGGCATGACTCTGCAGGAACCACACTGGAAAAGATGGAGCTAGAAATCTACACACTGATGAAGCCAGATGACGGTCACTTCGGAATCAGACTTGGGGGTGGCAGGTACCCACGTATCCCTGTGCTTATGGAGGAGTCAGCAGAGATGCTACAGCTGAAGCTGTGCTGTGTCGATTATCGAACTCTCCTCCCATCAGCCTCGAAGGAGACGACGTCTTCCTTCATTCCCAGACAGCCGTCTGTTTGTGTCAATTTGTTCTATTTTAATCCGGGATGAAAAACGGACTGTTGGAGCCCAGTCTTGCCAGATCTTTACTGGCAAAGGGAAGAAGGAAATTGTGTCTATTTCCTGGCTATTTCAGACAACACCTTTCTCTTGCTCCTAAATGATGTGGGCAGTTTGCAGCAGAGAAGGTTTTTATTTTCTCTCCTGAATTTTCCAGATCAGGGCCCCAGCTCTCTGCCTTCCTGGCCATGGGAGCCTGGCCTTCCAATAGGTGATACAGAACACGGCTGACTGCAAAGAACCACTGGATCTTTGAAAAGCTCAGACCAGAGGCAGGAAAGTGGATATTTCTTTCAAGCTGAGAGGAGAAAGCCAATTTCATTTCTGTCTGTATTTAAGGTCTGGTCTCTGTGGCTCGTGTCCCTCCTCTCCCTAGTCCTGTCATGAGGGTCACCCCGTGGGACTGGTGGATGCTGGGTTTTGTAGCATCCCCAGATCTGAACACACAAGCCTCCATCCAGCACTTTGCAGGGAGGTGGTGGAGCACTCCATTTTTCCTTCATATTATCCTCGTCTATTTTTTTTTTACTCCCAATCTATCCCTCCCCCTCCCTGCCCGCCCAGTAACCATAAGTTTGTTTCTATGTCTGTGAGTCTCTTTCTGTTCTGTAAATGAGTTCATTTGTATCATTTTCCTTTAGACTCCGAATATAAGCAGTAACATGACATTTATCTTTCTCTGACTTGCTGCTCTTAGTATGTTAATCTCCGGTCCGTTCATGTTGCTCAGATAGCATTAGGGAAAGTGAAGTGAACGTCGCTCAGTCGTGTCCGACTCTCTGCGACCCCACGGACTATGGAGTCCATGGGATTCTCCAGGCCAGAACACTGGAGTGGGTAGCCTTTCCCTTCTCCAGGGGATCTTTCCAACCCTGGGACCAGACCCAGGTCTCCTGCATTGCAGGCAGATTCTTCACTGTCTGAGCCACCAGGGAAGCACTAGTTCATTCTTTTTAATGTCCAAGTAACTTTCCATTGTTTATACCCCGCATCTTCTGTATCCATTCCTCTCTTGGGGGACATGGAGGCTGCTTCCATGTCTTGAATATTGTAAACAGTGCTGCCGTGACCTCTGGGGTCTACATCCCCTTTTGAACCGTGGTGTTCTTAGAGTATCAGCCCAAGAGTGGGATTGCTGGATCACATCATCTTCCTACTTTTAGTTTTTTAAGGACCCTGCCTACTGTTTTCCACAGTCTGCAACAATCTGCCTTCCCACCAAGAGTGTGGGAGGTTCCCTTTTCTCCATACTCTCTCCAGTATTTATTGTTTGCAGATTTTTTTTGATGATGGTCATTCTGGTTGGTGTAAGTGATACCTCACTGTAGTTTTGATTTGCATTTCACGGATAATTAGAGATGTTGAGCACCTTTTCCTGGGACTGTTGGCCATTTCTAAGAAGAGATTGAGTTTAAAGGATTTAAGACACACGGTTCTCTTAAAGCCAATGTGGACAGAGAGCAAAGGCAAGTGACAGACAGTCGGGGAAATACCGTCTAAGTGCCTCCGCTCTGGAGTTGAGGGGGTGGGGGCTGCTGGAATCACACGCGATGGCAGTGTCCCCCAACGTCCTTTTTCACCTTTGGGAGCATTTCAGTGTCTCCTTAGGCACCCGGGCTTCCTACAGCATCATTGAACCCACCAGTGGTCACGTGCACAGACATTCTTTACTTTCCATCTTTCATATTTTTTAAAATAACTTTGTTACTTGGGCTTGGATGTAAGAAATGCTGATGTAAAAGAAAAAAAGAAAGAAAGACAAGGGATTCCCTGGTGGTCCAGTGGCCAAGACTCCATGCTCTCAACGCAGGTGCCCCAGCTTCGACTCCTTATAGGAGAACTAGATCCCACATGCTACAACTAAAAAGACTCAGCACGGCCAAATACACTTAAAAAGGAAACAAATGTGTATATTTCCCCAGGTTCTATTGTCAGTTCAGTTCAGTCGCTCAGTCGTGTCCGACTCTTTGCGACCCCATAAATCGCAGCACCCCCGGCCTCCCTGTCCATCACCAACTCCTGGAGTTTACTCAAACTCATGCCCATTGAGTCAGTGATGCCATCCAACCATCTCATCCTCTGTCGTCCCCTTCTCCTCCTGCCCCCAATCCCTCCCAGCATCAGAGCCTTTTCCAGTGAATCAACTCTTTGCATCAGGTGGCCAAAGTACTGCAGTTTCAGCTTCAGCATCATTCCTTCCAAAGAAATCTCAGGACTGATCTCCTTCAGAATGGACTAGTTGGATCTCCTTGCAGTCCAAGGGACTCTCAAGAGTCTTCTCCAACACCACAGTTCAAAGGCATCAATTCTTCGGCACTCAGCCTTCTTCACAGTCCAACTCTCACATCCATACATGACCACAGGAAAAACCGTAGCCTTGACCAGAAGGACCTTTGTTGGCAAAGTAATGTCTCTGCTTTTTAATATGCTGTCTAGGGTCACAAAGAGTAGGACACGACTGAGAGACTGAACTGAACTGATGCTGGTCATAACTTTCCTTCCAAGGAGTAAGCGTCTTTTAATTTTATGGCTGCAGTCACCATCTGCAGTGATTTTGGAGCCCCCAAAAATAAAGTCAGCCACTGTTTCCACTGTTTCTCCATCTATTTGCCATGAAGTGATGGGACCAGATGCCATGATCTTTGTTTTCTGAATGTTGAGCTTTAAGCCAACTTTTTCACTCTCCTCTTTCACTTTCATCAAGAGGCTCTTTAGTTCCTCTTCACTTTCTGCCATAAAGGTGGTATCATCTGCATATCTGAGGTTATTGATATTTCTCCCGGCAATCTTGATTCCAGCTTGTGCTTCTTCCAGCCCAGCGTTTCTCATGATGTGCTCTGCATATAAGTTAAATAAGCAGGGTGACAATATACAGCCTTGACGTACTCCTTTTCCTATTTGGAACCAGTCTGTTGTTCCATGTCCGGTTCTAACTGCTGCTTCGTGACCTGCATACAGATTTCTCAAGAGGCAGGTCAGGTGGTCTGGTACTCCCATCTCTTTCAGAATTTTCCAGTTTATTGTGATCCACCCAGTCAAAGGCTTTGGCATAGTCAATAAAGCAGAAATAGATGTTTTTTCTGGAACTCTCTTGCTTTTTCGATGATCCAGGTATCAAAGTAGATAATTGAAATAAAGGAGACCAAGGACATTTTTGTTTCATGAAGAATTTTCTCAGGGCTGACTTCCAAGGTTGGGATTTTTATGCTCATGGATGCAGAATTCTATTATATTCAAGGTTAAATGTGGTCCATGCAATTTCAGCTCAGAATAAAAACAAATATTTTTACCAACACACTGCTTTACAAGTGACAAATTTCCCTGAGAGAAGGTTTTCCAGTCGTCATGTACATCCATACAGAAAGAAGGCTGAGCACCAAAGAATTGATGCTTCTGAATTGTGCTGGAGAAGACTCTTGAGCATCTCTTGGGCTGCAAGGAGATCCACCCAGTCCATCCTAAAGGAAATCAACCCTGAATACTCATTGGAAGGACTGATGCTGAAACTGAAGCTCCAATACTTTGGCCACCTGATGTGAAGAGCAGACTCACTGAAAAAGACTGTGATTCTGGGAAAAACTGAAGGCAGGAGGAGAAGGGGACAACAGAAGATGAGATGGTTGGATGACATCACCAACTCGATGCAAGTGACTTTGAGCAAGCTCAGGGAGGTGGTGAAGGACAAGGGAGACTGGTGTGCTGCAGTCCATGGGGTTGGAAAGAGCTGGACACAACTTAGCGACTGACCAACAGAAGCATGGAGTTGTGGAATCATGCCTAAAATAAGCATCTATTTTTGCAGTTCACTGTTTTGTGGCTGGTTGTTACTGGACACTGTTGGCAGATAGCTGATAACTGAAGCAGGGGTGACGGTCTCGATGTGGCAGGGACTCTTTAAGGACATGGCTGTGTACCCAAAACATGGAACAAATGTTGAAAGACAGATGAATACATTCAGGTAATGTCTCGAATCACAGGGAACACACGCCTGCTCTGCAGCCCTATTTAGCCTAATCAGAGCTGTGTCACACAGTCTGAAATCTTGATTTATAAATTAGTTAATGAAGTTAGTCCTCGTCGACCACCAGAGTAGTAAAAGTAGAATTTAATAAGGCAACTCTGGATGCTGAATTGCCTGGAATTGAAGGTGGAAATTGTCTGGCTAACGGTGAGTCAATGCCCCCTTTTGTTACAGGAATTCCAAGGGTTTGAAGATAAATCTCAATTTGATTAAAGGCTTATTTTTCCATGAAACCAAGAGAATAAGGTATAGAAAGAGGACAAAAATTTCAAAACACAATACGCATGCCTCATGTTACAAGCGCACATGTATTTCTGTTCAGCACTGCAGAAGTATTTTTGTGTTTGCCAAATTCGCTACATGCCTCTCTGTTTGAAAAGGCCAGAGAAAGGTGGTTTTAATAAAGGTTTTCTAATGTAATAGAGCAAGCAGTAATAACATCCTGTTTGAAATCCCTGGGAAGAAAAGAAGTTTCTTTTTGAAATGTTTTTTCAAGAATTGTTTTCAACTAACCCGAAGAGGAGAGATCAGTGTCAGGGTCCTAAAATGGGCCCTCTGTAGAATTTCAGAGCTATGCCTTTTATCTCCCTGATGGATGATATTATTCGGGCTCGGAATTACTCTATAATCAGACGAAATATCCAGAAAGCTGAAAGCAAAGGGAAGCCTTTGAATGCGGTCACAAAGGGAAGTGAGTTTTCCATTTCTGTCATCAATTAAAGCAGAGAAAGTGTGCATGTGAAATCTATATGTGTGCGTCCTGGAGCTGGTGAAAAAGCTCTGGTACCATGAGGAGGGGGGTGGCTGGTTCCCGGAGGAGGACAAGTGATCCTTTAAGGGAAAGCAGTTACATAACAGCAGAGAAATGTGACGCTGAGCTGCGAGCTCCGCAGGACGAGGCCCTGGCCTGCGGTCAGCCGTGACCTCAGCCGCACATCGTGAGGCTCTGGGCGCCGTGGGCCGCGCGTCAGCCCGGGAATTTGTCCGTACCTGTTATTTGGATGCTAGTCAGGGGGGCTGAAGCAGTGGAGTTTTATTTTCTTGTTTGCTTTCGGGATTCTCTTGGTTTTCCTTCTCACTGACCTGGACGGTCTGTGACAGGATCTAGTCTGTAGGCCTAATTTCCTAGAACACTGAGCTGCAGTAACTGGTGGTCCCATGAAAGGAATTCGGGTTTAAACAGCACTGTCTCCTGCCAGGAGAGCATGGTAGTAACAAGGAGGCTGTGTGTGAGTCCCGGCAGCGGAGGACCGGCCGGCAGAGAGGCCTCCTCGGCCTTAACTGACTCCGTGGAGACAGGGCTTCCTCCACGGGCAGAGGCCAACTGCCTCACATGGCAATCAGGGGCTTGCCCCACAGCTTGTGGAGCTGTGACAAAGTGGAACAGGCCAGAGATATGGGAGACGCGGGTTCGATCCCTGGGTTGGGAAGATCCCCTGGAGGAGGGCATGGCAACCCACTCTAGTGTTCTTGCCTGGAGCATCCCATGGACAGAGGAGCCTGGTAGGCTGCAGTCCACGCGGTCGCACAGAGTCGGATATGACTGAAGCCCCTGAGCATGGGCCAGGCCCTGGGGGCACATCTCAGCAGGAGGCCGCCTTCCAAGCGGAGGTTGGAGTGGCCGTCACTTTGGGTTCCGACAGAAATCGTTTTCCTCCAGAGTCCTCCCACAGCAGCCTCTTAATTTCTTTTCTTCTTCCAAGACCTCAACTCCCCCCCCAGAGCACTGGACGAGCCGAGGTAATAGCAAAATCCACCACCCTCTGGGCACCTCCTTTCTTCTGCCAACACTTGTTCTAAGGAAGATTTTTCATTCCCGTCTGAAGGATGGGATAACTGAGGCTTCTGGAGGCGGCCTCTTGCCTGGGTTGCACAGTGACGTTGACCACCTTCCTGGTCATCTTGGGTCTGAATTTATGGGATGTGCAGAGGGGTAATTGTTGGCATCAACTTGGCTTGTCCATGGTGCCCAACTGTCTGGTCAAATGCTCCTCTAGATACTACCGTGGGGATGCTTTGTGGATGTTGACCTCTCTGATGAGCTAACGAGTAAAACAGGTCACGGGCCACTCTGTGGGTGGGCCATGTCTAATCAGCTGAAGGCCGTTAAGAGCAGACACTGAGGTTTCCCGAAGAAGCAGCTGGTAGATAACATGGCTCTCGGCATAGACAGATACAGATATTTGCATGTGTGTGTATAGACTGCATAGATTAGTCCTGACTCTTTGGAGACCCTCAGGCAGACGTCCATCCCTCCTCCACCTCCTGTCCTCCCCCCAGGCTTTTCCACACTGTGACTATAATGTGAGAACGTGGCTGAGTGCAAACTATATGAAACCACGAGGAAGTATGCTGTGGGGCTCGCGACTTAGCACCGTATCCTGTGAGTCCCCATTACGTCGTAAGAGTTAAACAGTGACTCTAGGCTTGGTCGCCAGCTTGTCTCTCCTGTGCAAGGCCCTTCACTCACCTTCATGCCCCACAACTGTCATCAGTCTAATTAACCAGCTGGACCTGGGCCAAGCCTCCCCACCTGGACCCCTGCATGGCTGGACATGGTGCTGGGTGATGCTCTGACTCTGAGACATTGTGTCAATCAGATTCTCCAGCGAAACAGAACTAACAGGAGAGATACAGACATGGATGCAGCTATCCACAGAGAGAGAGATGATGTATCGATGTAGAGAGAGCTACACAGATACAGACATGCAGAGAGATACAAACACACAAAGACCCAGACAGACACAGCAACGTCTCAGGGTCCCAGCCATCCTGCAGTCTTGGGGCTCCTTTCTGGGGAAAATGCTGAGGAGTCTGCCCCTTGTGCAGGGGCCCTTAGGCTTGCACTAAGTGGCCAGGGTCCAGCCGACCGTCTCTAGGGGACTGTGTAACTTACCGCCCAAGCTGGACTGTTCTTGAGTATCGGAATGATGCTCTGGACAGTTCCACGAGGACCAGTGCAGGATGCGCGGCCCTGCCTCCGCGTCTTTCTCTGCACAACCCACGTGAGCCCTTGGGAACTCCTCTTCCCGAACATCCTCAGGGTCTGAAGACGTTTTAGCTGCTCCCTGTAAACGCTGCACAAGCACACCCCATCCACTCTTCCACGAACGCTGCCATTTCCCAGCCCACTAAGAAGAGTCTCCATGTAACCACTGCAGACGGTGGTCTCAGAATCTTGGTCCGGGGCAGGGCTCACCCCAAGCCCCCTGGCGTGGTCCCTGCCTCTCTGACCCTGAGCTGGCCGCCTCTCTCCTGCTTTCCCTCCTGATGAAGATACACCCACGTTCCCCTGCTCCTCCCCCAGCCGCCCCCCCCCCCACACACATGAGACCTTCCAGCCCAAGACTGGACTGCCCTGGCGTCCCCCCTGGAGTGGCCCACAGCCCAAGGAACCTAAATTCAGTCTGTCTTCTTTTCTGAATAAAGAAGATTTCAGAAGCAATGTAACTGTAGACAATTTGAAAAATGCAGATCTGGCCCTAATCCTTGCCCCTTTATCCCCCCGCCCCTGCCTGCTGCTGCTGGAATTAGAAGCGCGCTTCTCCGGGCGGGGTTGGGCTGGGGGGAGAAGGCCGGCCACGGCGCTGGGTTTGGGTGTGTGGCTCCCCTCCGGCCTGGGACGTTAGAAGCAGCAATGGATGCAGAGCCCGAGAGGGCCTTGGGCCGGTGCCTGGCCCCTCTTCTCTGCTGACCCCGTGAGGAGCCACCCAGGCCGGCCGCGGGCCCGGGGCGCGGCGGCGGGGGACCGGGAGCAGGAGGAGGAGCCTGTGGGGACACGGGCGGAGCTCCGGGGGCCACGCGGGCCCAGACCTCAGAGCCACGCGCGCCGGCCCGGCAGCCCCGCTGAGGCGGAGGAAACGTCCCCCAGCAGCCGGCGAGGAAGGCAATCTAAACGCGGGCTTAGCAGTCCGCCCCCACTTTCTGGGGAGACTTGTTACACGGCATTATAGCGGCGCTAGGTGACCGGCTCAACAGACGAGGCTGCACGTACACACTTTAAGTGAGCACCCAGACAATCCTGGAGTAAGTGGTTTGCTGGCTAAAAACTGGTTAAGTCTAAGCGATGATTCATTGGAAGGATCAGAGCCTTTGGATCCCACATTCCGAAAGGTTTTTTCCTTTTTTCTTTTCCTTTAAACCAAGAACGGATACTGTTAATTTTTTTCACATGCCTTTTAGGGGCATCTTTTTAGATGATCACATTTTTTTTTAATGTTACTGAGTTATATTAAAATATCCTTGTGCTTCTTGAACAATTTCACTTGATCGTGAACTATTATCATTTTAATACACACTTGGTCTGAAATTGCTAGTATTTTCTTTAGAATTTTAATAAGCCTATTCATAGCCTGTCATTTTCTTTTTTGTGCCATTTTTGTCAGCTTTTGGGATCAGAGTTGTGCGGGCTTTGTGAATTGAACTGGAAGTTTCCTGTAATTTCCTCTGCTTTGGAGCAGTTGACATAGCTCGGTAATTATCAGTTCCTTAAAAGTTGGAAAGGGCTTGGCCCAAAAAGTCTGGGTTTGGCATCTTTGGGGGGAGTAATGCTTTGATAATCCTTCAGTTTTTTTCTGTGATCATTATACATTTAGATGATATATTTCATCTTCAGAAGGTTTTGGAAAATTACCATTCCTAAAAAAAAACATCCATTTCTGAAAGATTTCCAAATGTGTTATCATGGAATTAACCATCTTGCTTATAGCGGGGTTCACTGTGCTATTAATCTGATTTTCTCTCTAGCTAGTTCCTCGTTCTTTACTCTAAGTTGGTGGGTTTTCTCATTTTTCTAGAAGAGGTTGCCAGATGTTTGGCATTTTAATTAGCTTTTTTTCCCTCAAAGTATAAGCTCTTTGTATGTGTATCTGGTTTTATTCTATTTTTGCCACAATTTTCTATTTTAAAAATTACTTCCTTCCTCCTGCTTTGTTTTTCTTATATTAACTTCCTGTACTGAATGCTTTCTTTTATTTTCATTTCTCCTTGTTTAATAATAAAAGCTTTTATGGATATAAATCTGACTTTGAACACAGCTTAATTTTATTTCCCTGTGGTCTGAGTATTTGGCACGCACAATTTCTGCCTTTTGAAATTCAGCGAGGTTTTATATGTGGTCTCATGCATACTCAATTTTTGTAAATTTTCTGTACAATCCCTAAAAAGAATATATGTTTTTCTATAGGGAACAAAATTAGGGATGTATTATTTCACTTACCTTTATAATGATTTCATTCAGGTCCTTTAAAGATTTATTTTATTTTCTCATTCTTCATCCGTCCAAGACTGAGGAAATTTTCTGATAGTAAAAATACTTTATTGAATAAAAATACATTTTAACAAATGTGTATGTGGGCAAACCTTTGAAAACGTCCTTGCATCTTTTCTCTCTCCATTCCCTCCATCCCTTCACCAAAAACAAAATAACTACCATAGGCAGGCACCATTATTACTTTCTTATATTCTTTCAGAATTTATTTATGAAAATCAAGAAAATGCGAATGTATATTCTCATTTTCACACCCTTATTGTTTCACATTTTTGCTGAAATCTTTTCATGCTGTTCATAGACATCATGGTACAACACTATAAAATACTTGAAAACTCATCTCAAAAATTAGGAAATCTTTCTGTTTAGTCAATATAGCATTACCCCAACCAAAAATTCTTAAGTTCATAATATCTTCTAGTACTGAGCGCATAAGCAAATTTTCGTACTTTGTTCTGTTCGCGTCGGCGTGTCTGCTTTACTTTCAGTTACTTCGTCTCGTACGTCTTTTGTTCCTCCAGCGTTTTACAGTATGTTTTCACGTGTTCAGAAAAGTGAAAAGATACACTATCAGTTACCGCAGACACAAACCAGGGTGGCCAGGCAAATGCGGACTTGTTTACACAACCGAATCTAATCGTGGTCACTACAGCCTCTCTCCCCCTCTCCACCATGACTTCATGGATATTTATTAAATCAGCGTTTTCCAGTTTCAGCCCACGATTGTGGCTGTTCTCGTTGTTCCAGGTTTAGCCAGCCGTCACCTCCGCCTGGCTCCTGCACCTTCAGCACCCCTGCCTTAATCCTTGAGCACCTTCTTGATCTCTGGTGAGACGGGGTCAGATGATGGTTGTGTGTGCGCCCCAGTCCTGGGAGCGGCCCTTCGGGCTTTTAGAATTTGTCTTAGAAACCAGGGTCTCTGGGCGCAGCTGTTCATTGTCCCTAGAAGCCAATGCTTCTAAGGTCTCCCTGTGAACAGTTTGCAAGGTACTGGAATGGCCTGCATGTGGAAGTTTCGTTGGTATCACCCTGCCGACCATTCAGACCTGACTTTTTAAGACAGAATTTGTCTTTGTCTCTTCTATGACACTTGCTCTGTTTGGACGTCTCAGCAAATTATCCAACTTAAAATTTAAAAAAAAATATTTTTGCATACAGTGACAGATAGTTTCTTTTGATGAAAAAAAAAGTCATCTCTTGAAGGATTTTCTTCTCCGTCATTTTTAATTTTGTATTTGTGCTCTCATCACCTTTTTTTTCTTTTCCTCCTGTGACTGGGCTAGCCACAGGTTCAGCGACGTCGCTGAGATTACAGGGGATTGCCTTTGCTTCTGTTTTTACCCGCTGGTCCTGTTCTTACTCTGTTGTACACTTTTTATCTGGGCTCTTTCAGTATATTTTGATATTGTGTTTAACTCCTTGACTTGGTTGCTTAATTTATCTTGCTGTTTTATTTCTGTGGATATAATTTTTTTTTAATCGGAGGATAATTGCTTTACAATGCCATGTTGGTTTCTGCCATACGTCATCGTGAATCAGCCGTACGTGTACACATGTCCCCTCCCGCTTGAACCTCCCTCCCACCCTCTCCCCATCCCACCAGACTAGGTTGTCAAGAGCACGCACTTGAGCTCCCTGTGTCTTACAGCAGCTTCCCACTGGCTCTCTGTTTTACACACGGCAACGTGTATGTTTCGGTGCTACTCTCTGAATTCATCCCATGTTGTCTATTTCTTCTTGAGTGATTTCTGTAGTCATTGCAGGAGCTGGTCTGTGTCATGTACCTTGTCACACTTATGACAGAGTTGCTCGTAGTGCTCCCTTGCTATCTACCCAAAGTCTGCAGGGTCTGCAGTAATATAATGTCTTTTCTTTCTGATACTGCTAATGTGTCTTCTTTCTTTTACTGTGATCGGTTTGTCTAGAAGTTTATCAATTTAATTGATTTTTTTTTAAAAAAAACCTTTTGTTTCAATGATTTTTTCTATTTTTATAGTTTTTATTTCAATGATTTCTGATCCTGGTTTTATTATTTTTTCCTTCTGATCATTTTGAGTTGAATTTTCTCTTTTTTTTATTTCTTAAGTTAGAAGCAAAGATAGCTGTCTTGGAATCTTTTCTGATATAAATATTTCATGCTATGCATTTTTTCTAAGTTATAATTTAGCTGAATCCCCAAATTTTCATATATTGCATTTTCCTTTGTATTTTTTTCCAAAATGTTTTCTGATTTCCTTGAGACTTCCTCCGAAGGTCTTAAAGTGCAATGCTAAATTTCCTAATGTTCAAAGTATGTTTCTGTTACTGATTTATAGTTACATATGGCCAAAGAAATTACTTGGTATAATGTAAATTCTCTTAACTTTTTTGGTTAAGATTTGTTTTATGGCCCAGATATGACCTATTTTGATGACCGTCCTCTGTGAACTTGGCAAGAATTTGTGTTTTGCTTCTGAAACGGAGAGTCTGTGATGTCAGTGAGGTGAAGTTGCCCTGTGGTGCGGTTAGGGTTTCTACTTTTCCTGTTAATTTTGTATGACTTTTTGATCAATCACCGCAAGAGGAGAACTGACATTTCACAGGACAGAGGTGGATTCATCCACTTTTTTTCAGGTTTTGGGTCACATCATCCAGAGCTTTGTTGTTAGATGCGCAATCTTTTAGGATTATTATTTCTTTTTTATTAATTGGCCTTTTCAAATTTTGAAATGTCTATCTTTATTCTCAGTAATTTTCCTTGTTCTGAAGTCCTTTTTCTAATATTTTCAGTTCAGTTCAGTCACTCAGTTGTGTCCAACTCTTTGAGACCCCATGGACTGCAGCACGCCAGGCCTCCCTGTCCATCACCAACTCCCAGAGTTTACTCAAACTCATGTCCATTGAGTTGGTAAAGCCATTCAGCCATCTCATCCTCTGTCGTCCCCTTCTCCTCCTGCCTTCAGTCTTTCCCAGCGTCAGGATCTTTTCCAATGAGTCACTTCTTCATATCAGGTGGCCAAAGTATTGGAGTTTTAGCTTCAGCATCAGTCCTTCCAATGAATATTCAGGATTGATCTCCTTTAGGATGGACTGGTGGATCTCCTTGCAGTCCAAGGGACTCTCAAGAGTCTTCTCCAACACCACAGTTCAAAAGCATCAGTTCTTCAGCACTCAGCCCTCCTTATAGTCCAACTCTCATATCCATACATGACTACTGGAAAAACCATAGTTTTGACTAGACAGACCTTTGTTGGCAAAGTAATATTTAGCTTTTCTAATATCTAACTTTTTCTAATATTACTGTGGTCAATCTAGACTTTTTGATTAATGTTTACTTGGTATATTGTCACTTCTAATTTGTCTATATCATTATATCTGAGAAGGGAAATACAATGAAGGGTGGAGGCCTGCTGGGCTACGATCCACCAGGATTGTAGGGTTGCAAAAGAGTCAGACATGATTCAATGATGAAACAAGAACAACAACTTGTAAATAACATATTGTGAGTGTGTGTTTTTTTAATCAGTCTGTCAGTTTCTTTTAATTGGTGCTATTGTAGGCCATTTATATTCAGTGTAATTGCTAAAGAGGACTGGATTTGGGCCTCCAGTTCTATTGCCCAAAATGCTGTAGATTTGACATTTGGGAATTTTCAGATCGGCTCCTGTGTTCCTGACTTGTCAACCTAAGGGCACTTCCTTAGTTTCTGCCACAACCACAAGATGTTCCAGGCACCTGTCCTTGCCTAGCCTTGGAGTAGCTATTTATCTCAAGAGCTCTAATTATCACCAGGAAAAGATATTTAGGAACCAAGATACAAGTGCTGACTGTGTTCATTGCTACTTTAGTTCATTCATTGTTTTTAAGCTTTCTTCATGGATAACTCAAAAAAACATTTATATGTGTGTAAATGTACATAAATACATCTATAACTCTTTCAATATCTATCTGTGTCTCTTTGTGTTTTATTCTTTAGTTCAGGCCTTCAGCGTCAGTTCAGCATGCTGAGGTTCATTTTAGCATCCCCCCTTCTTCATTTGAAACTCATTATTCTGACAGAGAGAGTCCCGGTTGTCACTACTCAGACCCTCAGCTGTGTCTGACTCTTTACGATGCTGTGGGCTGTAGCCCACCAGGCTCCTCTGTCCGTGAGATTGTCTCGGCAAGTGTACTGGAGTGAGGTCCCGTTTCCTCCTCCAGGGGATCTTCCCGACCCGGGGATCAAACCCACGTTTCTCACACCTCCTGCATTGGCAGGTGGATTTTTTATCACTAGTGCCACCTAGGAAGCCACTGCCTGAATATATTTACTTACTTTTTCAGTCTTGTAACACACAAAAACTAGTTTCAGAATTTCTATCCTCCGCGCCTGTGAAAACAGATTTGCCAACTAGAGTACAACATTTGTATGCTGTTCTGTTTGCCTCAAAGTCCCTCACATTTTAATTATTTCTATATAATTAATTGACATATTTAATTAAGTATATATTAATATATTAGCACTGATTACAGCCAGTTCTCTGGTGTTTATCAGTCATCCATCTACCAAGATCTACTCCACTGAGGTTTGCTTTCCTGTTACTGCAGCCCAGTCTTCTTATTAAATATAATAATTGGGAGGAGGATTTATTTTTGGATAATATGAAATAGGCCTTTGCTAGAAATAATGAACTAACGTGGTTCAAGTTCCAGAAGGCGTTGCTCCAGTGGCCCTTCCAAACTCAGCACCTTACCCTGCCAGCTTCACATTCAACATGGAGAGTGCTATCCAAAGCGCATTCTGCCTAACTGGAAGCAATTGAATAAATACAGATGTAGTGGGAGGGGAGGGATTAGAATGGTCCTCGAAGCCTTAGAAAGGAGCTCTTTGTGACGGGGAAAGCTCTTTCCTACTGGAGATGCAAGAGTGGCAGGGGTGGGGTGGGAGCTGCCTCATTTCCTTGTGTGCCATCGGGTTATTGTAAGTCTGTCCTCATTTAACTTTAGATTCTTGAAAATGACACCTCTCCTCTGGCAGAGCTTGATGTTTCTCTGTCCCATTTCTTTTGAAATCTTTTGTCTGTTTCTTTGTATTTAAGAAAATCTGAAGAGTAACGTTTCTCTCCAAAACTAACTTTGGTCTTAATATTCACAGAGTCATTTTACTTAAGAGCCACCATCTTACTCTGATGCTAGAAATTTCCTGTTTGTTTTCTAATTTGCCATCTTCTGAATAGTCTAGAATATACACAGCCTAACAGTGTCAGTCTCTTTCTGGAGGAGGAAGACTATTTTGCTCCTGTATTTTAAGGACTTCTGGGGTTAGACCATTTAACATGTAAGTGGGGGCTGGCCTGTGTTACTGAAGTTATTACTGGTCTTGTTAAATTTAAGTAACTAATTGAACATCCAAGAATGGGGGCTTTTAATACTCCCATAAGTTTTAATGCTGAAAACTCTGTGTCATTTGTTTTACGGGTACGTTCCATGAAATTACAATATACTTCTTTGCAGCATGCAGTAAGGGAGAGTTTCTTAACCTCAACGTTCCCATATTATCCAGAGATGTGTTTAAGAGACATTAGCCTGCCTTTCAATTTAACCTTCTGTCTAAAGACAAAAACAACTGCATGCAAATGATGTTATTAAGTTTGTTTAAGAGATGGTGACTATACAGAGTAGGATTCAAATAAACATCAATGCAAATTTGATAAACTTCAGTAATTGTTTTTAATGACTTTTATTTGTGACTTGTTCTAACCTGAAATTTGTTTCTCAACTTGAGAAGTGTTTTTTTCCAATGTGTTGTTTTAACATGTCCTCAGAACATTTGATTATGCTTGTTTTCAAACATCAGAAAACTTGAAAGGCTTTCCCAGTGAATAGCTAGGTGCAACCACTGACATTTCATCGTAGCTTGTCTCACATCTATTCATCAGCATATTTTTAAAGGAATTCTTAACTTGGAGTCAGACTCAATATTGAAAGATGCTTGGCTTTCAGGTAAACTTGAGGTCAGTATCCCTTGAATCATATTTGCCTTCAGCTTCCAACCTGAGCCATGTCAACCTCCCAGCTCTGCTCATCCCACGTCACCTCCACGGCCCTGGACCTTGGGCTGGAGTGCAGGTAGGCTGGGGCTGGGGTGGACTTGGGTGGGCCTCAGGTGGACTCGGGTGAACTTGGGTGGACTTGGCTGGTCCCGGGTGGACCCGGGTGAACTTGGGTGGACCCTGGGTGGACCTGGGGTGGACTTGGGTGGACCTTGGGTGGGCCCAGGTGGACCTGGGGTGGACTTGGGTGGGCCTGGGGTGGACCCGGGTGGGCCTGGGGTGGACCCAGGTGGAATCGGGTGGACCTTGAGTGGGCCTTGGGTGGACTCGGGTGGACCCCGGGTGGGCAGTGGCCCTCGTTGGTGTTATTCGGGCAGCACCTCAGTAGGTATCTGGATCTCTGATGGCTGCCACCCCACCACAGCTCACCCTCCCCGCCATGGACCCCAAGACTGAGAGGGCCCACGCTGTCTCTGTGTCACGGCTCCACAGCAGAGCCGAGCTGGTGGAGGCAAGGGGGCGGGGGGCGACTGGGAGGGGAAATGGGGCTCGCCCCCAGGATGGCCTCTGAGCAGACCCACAACAGAGTGTGGAGGCAGCTCAGACCTGTCCCTGTGGCTCACAGCAGCCAAGGCCCCACGTGGGCCTCGATGGCTCCAGTTCTGGGGCAGGGGTCCTGGGTGGGGGCGAGGGAAAACACCCACTTAAGGGGAACAGAGCCCTCTCAGACCTGACCCTTGGGACCAGAACCCCCTCCCCAATGGGGCGCTGGCAGCATCTGTGCAGAGGGGAAGCCTGGGACCAGAAACCCCACCCCAATGGGGCACAGGCCGTGTCTGAGCTGAGGGTAAGCCCGGCCACACCTGGTTCTGGCCCTGGGCCCTCCACCCCCAGCCTGGCCTCCTGCACAGTGACCGCTGTCAGCCTGCCCAGAGGAAGGGCACCAGCTGTGCTCACCTCGCTTCTGCGCGCCCATCAGAAGCCTATGGGGTCTGTGTGGGTGCACCGCCACCTCCGTGCACCCCTTCAAGACCGCAACGGGTAACTCTCACCTACAGTCGTAGAGACAGAGGAGTTAAGCAAATGGAAAGGCAGAGAGACTGCTCTCCATTGAAAGAGCAGGAGAAAACCCTTATAAAGCAAACAATGAAGCAGAAATAAACAATTACTCGATAAAGAATTCAAGGCAGTGGTACTGAAAATGTTAAGTGAATTAAGGCAAAGAATAGATGTGCACTGTGAACATTTTAACAAGGAACTGGACCACATGAGAAAAAGACCTAATCGAAAAGAAAGGATTCAAAAGCGGAGCCCCAGGACTGAGCACCCTGCTGGGAGAGGCGCTCAGGGTGGTGGAGTCACAGGACCGCTCCTCCAGGCTGCCTGTCACTGGCGGCACCAGAGAGATGATCAGAAGTCCTTCTCGGGGGGCCCAGAAAGCTGAAAAGTGAGGGAAGCTCACAGGGTGTGTGTGATCCCAGCACAATGAAAAGGCACATTCTTCCTGAAGTTTCCTGGAGAGAATTCGCGCGGACCTCGCCGCGGTCCATCCTCTCTCCCGAGAAGCTGGGCGTCCTGATGCTCCCAAGCTGCACTGCTGCAAACGTCAGGCTTCAGGGCCTGTAACGCGTCCCTCAGCCGCTTTCCTGGTACCTGAGTGAGCCGGATCAGCTTTTAACTCCTGGGATTTCCCTTCAGTTTTCTTTAAAAATAGAAATATCAAGGGCCACACGTCGCCCACTTTCCTGTCGTCCTTTTGAGAGGCTTTGACACCCACATCTGAGAGTGCTGATTGGGGTGTTAAAGAGTCAGGAGAAACTGACCCCTAGGGTGAGTGGCCTGAGTGCAGAGGCAGGGAGCCTGTTTCCCGGTACAAACGCCGTGGAGAGGAGGTTGGAGACCAGGTTTGCACCAGCCTTCGCCTCTGACCACGTGAGGACGGTCACTCTACCGGTTCGCCTTGAGGCACCAGAGAGCCACTCGGTGCCCTTGATTCACTCACGATTAGTACCTGAAGCGTGTCACCTCGTGCCCTTTTCTAATCCTTCCAGATACTTTCCCAGCTACTGAACAATCTGGAATGAAAACAAGAGCATTGTCCATTGATATCTTGGTGCAGGGTTGCCGCAATCTTTCTCCACGAATGGGACCGGTCAAGTTTCAAATTTGGAACAGTGGGCGCCCAACTGTGGACTGTGATTCAAGGGTGTTAAGACTGTCCCTGTGTCAAGAAGAATCTATCTCCTCTGTTCACTTAGGATCTTTCCCCTGGGGTGCATTTCTTTCCGTTACGGAGGATTTTATTCTCTATGTTGTAATAACCTAGAATGGGAAAGATTCTGAAAAAGAATGTGTGTAACTGAATCACTTAAATCAACTGCACTTTGATTTTTAATGCACATTTAATAAGAAGGCTGGCTCCTTCGCCTGTAGTGGGTAACAGCTTTTCAGAGGTCAGTTGGAAGTCCTCTGGAAGTGAGATCGCCATGCTGGGGGTGGCCCTGTGCATGGGAGAAACCCTGCCAGGGTCAGGCAGACACACCTGGATGGATGCCAGGAGGAAGAGGGGTTTGACATTGGCAGGGAAAGATTGAAGGCAGAAGGAGAAGAGGGTGACAGAGGATGAGATGGTTGGATGGCATCAGTGACTCACTGGACATGAGTCTGGGAGATGGTGATGGACCGGGAGCCTGGCGTGCTATAGTCCACGGGGTTGCAAAGGGTTGGACACAATTAGTGACTGAACAACAGGCGGCATCAGTCAAGCGTCTGTCACCTGAACATCACAAGCTACAGGTGTGCAGACCCAGTATCTGAGGCTTATTGGAAAAGCAAGCTTGTCCTTATCGAAGCTTTCAGCAAGCTGCCTTGTAGGACAAACACAGGCAAGAAGCATCTGAAAGCTTCTCAGAGTCATCTCTCCAAGTCCCCTTCATCACAGCGCCCCTGTGATGAGCCCAGCGCTCTAGGAGAGGGGACAGCAGCTGCCTTCAGCTTCCTCATCATTCCCCATGCCAACTATCATGCTAATCAGCTGACCACCCTCATTAAACACACCGTGTACCGGCCCCTATGTCTGATCCAGGGGAAAGAGTCTGTGTCTTCTCCTTCTTTAAATCAACCTGACTACAAGAGACAAACATAAATCAGTTCATTTCATTCAGGTTTATCACATTGCATCACAGGAAAATTCTGACGAAACATGAAGATAATGGGTCTCTCAGAAAAAGACAAATACCATGTGATATTGCGTATCAGTTCAGTTCAGTTCAGTCACTCAGTCGTGTCCGACCCTTTGCGACCCCATGAATTGCAGCACGCCAGGGCTCCCTGTCCATCACCAATTCCTAGAGTTCATCCACACCCATGTCCATTGAGTCGGTGATGCCACCCAGCCATCTCATCCTCTGTCGTCCCCTTCTCCTCCTGCCTCCAATCCCTCCCAGCATCAGAGTCTTTTCCAATGAGTCAACTCTTCGCGTGAGGTGGCCATAGGATTGGAGTTTCAGCCTCAGCATCAGTCCTTCCAATGAACACCAAGGACTGAACTCCCTTATGATGGACTGGTTGGATCTCCTTGCAGTCCAAGGGACTTGCAAGAGTCTTCTCCAACACCACAGTTCAAAAGCATCAATTTTTCGGCGCTCAGCTTTCTTCACAGTCCAACTCTCACATCCATACATGCCCACTGGAAAAACCATAGCCTTGACTAGATGGACCTTTGTTGGCAAGATAATATCTCTGCTTTTGAACATGCTATCTAGGTTGGCCATAACTTTCCTTCTAAGGAGTAAGCGTCTTTTAATTTCATGGCTGCAGTCACCATCTGCAGTGATTTTGGAGCCCAGAAAAATAAAGTCTGACACTGTTTCCACTGTTTCCCCATCTATTTGCCATGAAGTGATGGGACCAGATGCCATGATCTTCGTTTTCTGAATGTTGAGCTTTAAGCCAACTTTTTCACTCTCCTCTTTCACTTTCATCAAGAGGCTTTTTAGTTCCTCTTCACTTTCTGCCATAAGGGTGGTATCATCTGCATATCTGAGGTTATTGATATTTCTCTGGGCAATCTTGGTTCCAGCTTGTGTTTCTTCCAGCCCAGCGTTTCTCATGATGTACTCTGCGTATAAGTTAAATAAGCAGGGTGACAATATACAGCCTTGATGTACTCCTTTTCCTATTTGGAACAAATGTGTTGTTCCATGTACAGTTCTAACTGTTGCTTCCAGATATTGCTTATCAGATCAGATCAGATCAGATCAGTCGCTCAGTCGTGTCCGACCCTTTGCGACCCCATGAATTGCAGCACGCCAGGCCTCCCTGTCCATCACCAATTCCCAGAGTTCATCCACACCCATGTCCATTGAGTCGGTGATGCCACCCAGCCATCTCATCCTCTGTCGTCCCCTTCTCCTCCTGCCTCCAATCCCTCCCAGCATCAGAGTCTTTTCCAATGAGTCAACTCTTCGCGTGAGGTGGCCATAGGATTGGAGTTTCAGCCTCAGCATCAGTCCTTCCAATGAACACCAAGGACTGAACTCCTTTATGATGGACTGGTTGGATCTCCTTGCAGTCCAAGGGACTTGCAAGAGTCTTCTCCAACACCACAGTTCAAAAGCATCAATTTTTCGGCGCTCAGCTTTCTTCACAGTCCAACTCTCACATCCATACATGCCCACTGGAAAAACCATAGCCTTGACTAGATGGACCTTTGTTGGCAAGATAATATCTCTGCTTTTGAACATGCTATCTAGGTTGGCCATAACTTTCCTTCTAAGGAGTAAGCGTCTTTTAATTTCATGGCTGCAGTCACCATCTGCAGTGATTTTGGAGCCCAGAAAAATAAAGTCTGACACTGTTTCCACTGTTTCCCCATCTATTTGCCATGAAGTGATGGGACCAGATGCCATGATCTTCGTTTTCTGAATGTTGAGCTTTAAGCCAACTTTTTCACTCTCCTCTTTCACTTTCATCAAGAGGCTTTTTAGTTCCTCTTCACTTTCTGCCATAAGGGTGGTATCATCTGCATATCTGAGGTTATTGATATTTCTCTGGGCAATCTTGGTTCCAGCTTGTGTTTCTTCCAGCCCAGCGTTTCTCATGATGTACTCTGCGTATAAGTTAAATAAGCAGGGTGACAATATACAGCCTTGATGTACTCCTTTTCCTATTTGGAACAAATGTGTTGTTCCATGTACAGTTCTAACTGTTGCTTCCAGATATTGCTTATCAGATCAGATCAGATCAGATCAGTCGCTCAGTCGTGTCCGACCCTTTGCGACCCCATGAATTGCAGCACGCCAGGCCTCCCTGTCCATCACCAATTCCCAGAGTTCATCCACACCCATGTCCATTGAGTCGGTGATGCCACCCAGCCATCTCATCCTCTGTCGTCCCCTTCTCCTCCTGCCTCCAATCCCTCCCAGCATCAGAGTCTTTTCCAATGAGTCAACTCTTCGCGTGAGGTGGCCATAGGATTGGAGTTTCAGCCTCAGCATCAGTCCTTCCAATGAACACCAAGGACTGAACTCCTTTATGATGGACTGGTTGGATCTCCTTGCAGTCCAAGGGACTTGCAAGAGTCTTCTCCAACACCACAGTTCAAAAGCATCAATTTTTCGGCGCTCAGCTTTCTTCACAGTCCAACTCTCACATCCATACATGCCCACTGGAAAAACCATAGCCTTGACTAGACGGACTTTTGTTGGCAAAGTAATGTCTCTGCTTTTGAATATGCTATCTAGGTTGGTCATAACTTTCCTTCCAAGGAGTAAGCGTCTTTTAATTTCATGGCTGCAGTCACCATCTGCAGTGATTTTGGAGCCCAGAAAAATAAAGTCTGACACTGTTTCCACTGTTTCCCCATCTATTTGCCATGAAGTGATGGGACCAGATGCCATGATCTTCGTTTTCTGAATGTTGAGCTTTAAGCCAACTTTTTCACTCTCCTCTTTCACTTTCATCAAGAGGCTTTTTAGTTCCTCTTCACTTTCTGCCATAAGGGTGGTATCATCTGCATATCTGAGGTTATTGATATTTCTCCCGGCAATCTTGATTCCAGGTTGTGTTTCTTCCAGTCCAGCATTTCTCATGATGTACTCTGCATATAAGTTAAATAAACAGGGTGACAATATACAGCCTTGACGAACTCCTTTTCCTATTTGGAACCAGTGTGTTGTTCCATGTCCAGTTCTTACTGTTGCTTCCTGACCTGCATACAAATTTCTCAAGAGGCAGATCAGGTGGTCTGGTATTCCCATCTCTTTCAGAATTTTCCACAGTTTATTGTGATCCACACAGTCAAAGGCTTTGGCATAGTCAGTAAAGCAGAAATAGATGCTTTTCTGGAACTCTCTTGCTTTTTCCATGATCCAGCGGATGTTGGCAATTTGATCTCTGGTTCCTCTGCCTTTTCTAAAACCAGCTTGAACATCAGGAAGTTCACGGTTCACATATTGCTGAAGCCTGGCTTGGAGAATTTTGAGCATTACTTATAGGTAGAGCTAAAAATGGTGCAAATGAACCTATTTACAAAACAGAAAGAGAATTGCAGATGTAGAAAACAAACTTATGGTTACCAGGGGGCAAGAGGGGAAGGGGTGCATTAGGAGACTGGAATTGACATATACACGCTGAAAGTGAAAAGTGAAGTCCCCCAGTCGTGTCTGACTCTTTGCGATCCCATGAACTGTATACCCTCCTAGGCTCCTCCGTCCATGGAGTTTTCCGGGCAAGAGTGCTGGAGTGGGTTGCCATTTCCTTCTCCACATATGCTACTATATATAAAATAGATTAACAAGAACCCACTGTACAGGAAAGCCTACTCAATACTCCATAATGGGGCTTCCCTGGTGGTCAGTGGTAAAGAATCTTCCTTGCAATGCAAGGGACACTGGTTTGATCCCTGGTCTGGGAAGATCCCACAGGCCGCAGGGCAGCTGAACCTGTGCGCCACAAGTAATGAGCCTGCTCTCTGGAGCCCAAGAGCCACAACCACTGAGCCCGTGGGCCTCAACTTCTGAAGCGCGAGCACCCTAGAGGCCACGCTCTGCACCAAAAGAAGCCACTGCAAGGAGAGAGGAGCCGCGCAAAGCAGTGAAGACCCCAGGCAGCCAGAAATAAGTATTTTAAAAAATAGGGCACAATGACCTACATGGGAAAAGACTCTAGAAAAGAGCACACGTGCTTGTCTATGTGTAGCCGATTGTCTACGTGTAGCTGGTTCACTTTGCCGAACAGGAGAAATTAACGCAACATCGCAAATCAACTACACTCCCAACAAAAAATTTACGAAACATGAGTTTGTGATCTTGGTTCTTCTACATGTGATGGGCTTGGATAAAGTAGCTCAGAGTAACTTATGCTTTAAAAGTAGGGTGGTGTGTCTGCCCATTAAATGCACGTTCCTTCCTTTGATAACACGCGAAGCATGAATTATTGTCCTTGAAAGAAAGTAAGTGAGAGATCGTTCTGTTCCTGCTGACTCAGGGCTGCTTTTGGAAAGGAGGTCAGGACAGTAACCTCAGAAAGTGTGGGCTCCTTTGATGCGACTCTGAGGAGGCGGGGGTGTCATCAGTCCACACAGACAGGACAGCAGCTGCTTCTCATCCCATCGCCTGGGGCCCGGGTCCCCTCGCCTGGGGGCTGGCTCCCCCCCAGGCAAAGCTTGTGTCCCTGAGGAAGTGTGGCAGGTCTCTTGAGGAGGTTCATGGAGAGAGCTGGTTGGTTCAAGAGTTTAGCCTAAGTGGCGTCTGCTGGGAGCATCTTTCTCAACCCGTCGGTCTCCGTCTCTGTAAACTAGGCACCTTCGAGCACGTAGCACAGTCTCTTGGCATCTCAGTCCAGGAAAACTTTTCTCTCCTTGGCACTGACGGCTGGGGCAAAAACAGAGCCAGGCCACGTACAACTGTGCCCACCACGTGTCATGGTCCTTACATGGGAGACAAAACACTGAACGTGTTGGCAAATAACTTCTTACACAATTGACTTATATTCTAAGCACAGGTGAAGAACTCACATTTTAAAGGAAAACCATGGGTGAACCCTTAGAATTCATTGCTTTTCTCTGGTTTTATGTGGTTTGTGGTAAGAAGTTTAATATGTTTAATTCTTTTTTTTTTTCTTTTTTGCCCCAGCATTCATGTAAGGATGTGAGAGTTGGACCCTAAAGAAGGCTGAGAGCTGGAGAACTGATGCTTTTGAACTGTGGTGTTGGAGAAGACTCTTGAGAGTCCCTTGGAGTGCAAGGAGATCAAACCAGTCCATCCTAAAGGAAATCAACTCTGAATATTTATTGGAAGGACTGATGCTGAAGCTGAAGCTCCAATTTCGGCCACCTGATGTGAGGAGCCAACTCATTAGAAAAGACCCTGATGCTGGGAAAGATTGAAGTCAGGAGGAGAAGGGGACGACAGAGGATGAGATGGTTGGATGGCATCACTGACTCAATGGACATGAGTTTGAGCAGACTCCGGGAGACAGTGATGGATAGGGAAGCCTGGTGTGTTGCAGTCCACGAGGCCACAAAGAGTTGGACACCACTAAGTGACTAAACAACAGCAACGTATTTAATTTGGGGCTTCTCAGGTGGCGCTGGTGGTAAAGGACCCGCCTGCCAATGCAGAAGACACAACAGATGCAGGTTAGATCCCTGGGTTGGGAAGATCCTCTGGAGGAGGGCGTGGCAACCCGCTCCAGTATTCTTGTCTGGAGAATCTCATGGACAGAGGAGTCTGGCAGGCTGCAGTCCATGTGGTCACAAAGAGTCAGACGCAACTGAGCAGCTCAGCACCACAGGTATTTAATTCAGTGACTTTGGGGTAAACACATAGATCTTTCACTTACATATTATTCAAATATATTATTAATGACAAGACCAAGCTTGGGGTGTTTGCGAGAACAAGACAGGAAAGGAATTAACATCACTCCCAAATTTGCCCCTTGAGCCTGGCCAGGAACATGACCAGAACCCTAGCTTGGTGATTCCCAAGTTCCCTAACAGCGATACAAATACTGCCCGAGTGAGGTCCAGTTTTTTCACGAATTAGATGATGATCAATTTCGAGGGCATCTTGAGGGGTAGAGAAGCTCATGATTAACTTCCTTGGAGTGATCTGCACACACGTGGGCAGCAGAGTCGGTGGGGACCACATCTGGTTTGTGACGGAGGCCCTGGCAGACTGGTCCCGAGAAGGTGGATGTGACCGCATTGATATTCCCAAGCCGTATCACGAATGCAAATCCTATTCCTTCTGGGGTGTTTAAAGATCACACTTCTAAATCATAGAGCCATCTGCCTCGGTGCCTGTGGAATAATTGGGCTGGTTTAGAATCCGTTTACGAGCGGCTGAGGCCACGGCGCGGCCATCACGGCCAGTGTTATGATATGATATTCACGGAGAGTCGTCCCTTGCCTGGGACTCAGCCCAGCTTCCCGGGCGTCACCGGCTCTAAGATCCATGGAGATGTGGGCTTCTGATTGCTTCAGCTCATAAATATGCTAATCATGAACATCAAGTGACCACAGAACACGGATCTAAAAGAGATTTATGGGCGTATAAAAATAAAATGGATGGCACCGTCTACACCAGCAGAAAGTGTTAAAACTGAGGTTAGCATTAGGTGTCCGAGGCAGCAGAGGAGACAGGGACTCTGAAGGGCCTGGCTTGTGGATCTGAGCCCGAGTGGCAAGGGTGCGCTTTGGGGAAATGCAGACTCAGACGTTGGCACCGCCGGCAGGGGTCCCTGTCAGCTGAGGTGCCAGGTCAGCTGCCAGGCGGTGAAAGCGCGGATTTGGGGATGCTGTGTGGGGTAACTCCTGGGGGAGAGGAGGTGAACTTGGCTCCTCAGGGCCGAGGCCGAGGATGCCTTCTTGGCAGGCAGAGCCGAGGCTGGACCGTGGATGTCCCAGTGGGCAGAGCTGGCCCTGAACGGACCCAGCTCTCGGAGGAGGCGGTGCCTGGCTGCCGGCTATGCCCGATTTCTGCTCTGCACACGGCGCTTTTTGGAGTGGAGATACTTCTTCCCTGTGGCTTTTGATTATATCTGCATCTTCCATTACAAAATAAAATATCTTTTAAAAAAGGGCCTCCAAACAGAGGAATTCCTACCGAACAGAGATGCCGAAAACTGTGTGCCTGTGAGCCAAGTCACTCAGTCGTGTCCGACTCTCTGCGACCCCCTGGCCTGTAGCCCTCCAGGCTCCTCTGTCCATGGATTCTCTAGGCAAGAACAGTGGAGTGGGTTGCCGTTTCCTCCTCCAGGGGATCTTTCCGACCCAGGGATCAAACCTGTGTCTCTGATATCTCTGGCATCGGCAGGCAGGCTCTTTACTGCTAGCACCACCAGGGAAGCCAAAAACTGTAACTCTTCTAATTATTATAAGCGGACAAAACACGGCTTAAGAAATAGAGGTACGTGGTGACAGTCATTTATCCGTGCATTGTTTTTACGTAGGTCGACTTCCCTGAAAGTTGGTCTAGGAAATAGAAACCAGAGAAACTAACCCCCAGAGATCAAAAGCCCTTAAGAAGAAATTGAGTGTCATGAAAACTGGCCCGGCTGTGTTCACAAGGCCCCCGAGTAGCTGGGGACCCTCCAGCTACGTTCGCAAGGCCCCTGTTGCCAGCAGCAGGTAGGTTATGTGTCAGACACAGGGAGGAGCATCTGTGAGCCCCCTGGGGGCGGGGGATGTGGGATGCTCACGGAGCTGGCTGGAGACAGTGCTCTCCAGTTCATGTTATTGCACTGGTCCTGGAAGAACGCAGGCCTCAAGGCCATCAGGAACGCTGCATTGCTAGCAAGGTGCCCCCATATCCACCCCGTCCCTGGGTGCCACTTGTTTCCCGGGCTCCTGCCTTGCTTCTCAGCCTTTCTGAGTCTGCCACGCCTGCTACCCCTCTAGTCCCTCTGTGGAAGCTTTCTCAGCCTGCCCTCTGCCTGCCGCCCGTGGCTGCCCCTCCATCTCGCTCTCTGGCCCCGCTCCTAGCCTGCTGTGACTCGCTGTGGTTTCAGACCTGCCCCTGGTGGCTCTACTCTCCTGCCACTGTCACGTCCAGACTCTGAAGTCAGGGACTGTGACCAGCCCAGCTCGTCTTTGCAGGCCAGTCGCCTTCAGGCTGGCCAATCAGCCGTGGTCAGCCACGGCCTCTTTCCTTGGTCCCACGGGGGTGATGGCCACAATGGTGTCCACGCAGAGGGCAGGCACACTGGCCAGCGGGCCCAGCACGACAGGGCCGCAGGGAGGGTTCTGTGAGCGGAGGGGACGGGGGAAGGCTGCAGTGTCTACTGGAGGCTGCCCCAAGGAGGCGAGCTTTGAAGACAGGCGAGATCAAGAATCTATACCAACTGTACCAGTCTATACCAACCAAGCAGATATTTTAATAGTGCCTGTGTTTGTTGAAATATTGAGCTCCCCTACTTCCACAGTTCACAGAATGTTTTAGAATGACCTCAAGTTTCACAGAAGGGAAGCCCTCATAGATTTCTCACGGGGCTGTGAACACTTTAAGGGTGGTTACTGTGTCTTACTTCCTCTGAGATCCCCAGAACTTATTCTAAGTTCTTCCCGGCACACGGGAATTACTTACAAAAACAAACCCAAGTAGACGAGAAAACAAAACGTAACAACAGAAAGATCAGAGTTCACAGAAAGCATTCCTAAGTCAGATGAGCAGGGGCAGCTTACTTAAAAGCAGTTTGAGATCAGTCTGACCGGAAGACATGGGCCTTTGGAAGACCTGCCTCCCCTGGTCAAGTTCAGGGTTTCACTGCTTGAGTTCGGTTTCAAACACGACACAACCAGGCCCAGCTTGTGGGCTGCGTCTGAACCAGGCTGCCAGGCCAAGGGGCAGGGGGCCCAGGGCTGTGGCCCCAGAGGAGGGTTTCCTAACTTCCCACAGCTCCATAAACAAAATGGACCGCGTCCAATGGCCCCATCCTCTCAAGGAAACCAACCTTCTCGTGTGATTCCTGAATTCTTCAGAATTTCTCCCTACCCCCGACATGCCAAGCAACGAAAATCCACTTGAATGAAAGCTCGGTTCTGTGTTTGTTTATCCCCTCCGAACAAGGAACCAAAAACCACAAGTTGACAAAAGCACAAAAAAAAAAATCAAATATTTCACTATACCCATGTTTGCTGAATCACTGAGCTCCTCTACTTCCACAGTCCACAGAATGTTCTAGAATGACCTCAAGTTTCACAGAAGGAAAGCTCTTATAGACTTCTCATGAGGGTGTGAACACTTTCAGGGTGGTTGCTGTGTCCTGCTCTCTCTAAGATCCCCAGAACTTATTCTAAGTTCTTCCTGGCACTCAAGAGAAATGTGATGGGTGCCGAAGAGCTTCTCAGTCCGGTTTCTTGGTGTAATACTGAGAGCAAAGGCCAGAGGCTGGGCTCTGAACGCTGTGTCTTTGGCATGGGAGCTGGAACCTTTAAGCACTCAGAAAACGTGTTTAAATGAAAGAATCAATAAAAAGTAGGTTCTTAACAGTGGCTATTGTCTAATGAATGAGCGGTTAGTAAGTTTATACTAAAGTGCAAATGACTGACATGACACGCTTTCTGAAAGCAGGCATTTGTTTGGGTGAGGAGCTGGTGTTCAGGAGAGAGCAAGGCCTGTGGACTTTTGACAAATTAAGAAGCAGCAAAGACTGGAGTAGAAAGGGGACCCCAGACAAAAAATAACTGATTTTGTATTTTTTTCCTGGGGTTAGCCCTACATACTTTCAGAAATTTAATATCTTATTAAAAAAATAAAATAAATAAAATCTAACCTTGTATTGTGGGTAGAAAATGATATGCTAACCAGTTAGACATTCTTCGTCAAGGCAAGATTAGAAGATCCACTTCCTTCCACCTGATTCATTCATTCATAGTCTTTAAACTCTAGGCTGTTAATGGCCCAGCGAATTTTTTGAGCAATACCCACTGTCCCTATGACTTTTTTCAGCTGGCTATCATAATTTCATCTTTTTTTGCTATATCATAGTCATACAGGTCTGTTACATCTGTGAATGGATGAGGCTGCATAGAAAAGAGGAGGACTTCTTAAGGGAGATTTTTTTTACATGAAAGTTAAAAGACTTCAGAGCAAGCACACATATGCTAATGACATGCAAATGACATACAAATCATATGCAAATCTATCTCTCATCTCCCCACCCCTCCTCTGCTTTGATGTGGCCCATGGGAAGCATTCTCCTGGAGATCATTAATCCAAAGAGTTGATTTAACAGCTTTCCCATTCTTTAACCTTTTGTTATCTAATTGCCTTCATTAGCTTGGATAGTGCATAAACGCATCCTAGAATTTCATAAATAAGAGCCCATAATTTCCACAAAGGGATTTTTATTTGGTGAGTACTCACATATATATGTGTGTGTGTGTCTATACACACACACATACACACACAGAAGCTCTGTCTTGAAAGATGTTATAGAAATTAGAATGCAAATAGATGTATCCATAACAGTTACCACTTTCAAATTAAGTACATGGATAGAAATGCCAGCTTTATGCTTCCCTTAACAGTTGTCCTTTGAAATTCATTGTTGTTGTTCAGTCACTGTCCCATCGGATTTTGGGGCCCACAGGCTGCAACATGCCCGTCTTTGCTGTCTTTCACTGTCTCCCGGAGCTTGCTCACACTCACGTGCATGGAGTAGGTGATGCCACCCAACCATCTCATCCTCTGTCGTCCCCTTCTCCTCTTGCCTTCAATCTTCCCCAGCATCAGGATCTTTTCCAATGAGTCAGTTCTTCGCATCAGGTGGCCAAAGTACTGGAGCTTCAGCATCAGTCCTTCCAATGAATATTGAAGGTTGATTTCCTTTAGGATTGACCAGCTTGATCATGCTAACTCTCTTATGTGAGCTGTTGGATGTCAGGCAAGTTGTTCATAAGTTTCCCTTAAGTATCTCTATTTCTCAGTGGTGGCAAAGAGCAGGAATATGAAAATATGGAAAAGTACTCAATGACAGACTTTGTTCCTCAATCATGACCTGCCCCCTCCCCTGGTGTGGACAGAAAAGGAAAGGAGAACAGTGAACTCAGTTCAGAAACGTGTTGCCCTCAGAAACATGTTAACAAGACCTCAGGGGTCTTGTTAACACTGAATTGCATTTAAAGGAGATGAAGGGGGAAGCTTTATGATGAATAAATACTCACATTTGTTTGCATATCTGCAAATATTGTCCTTTCCTCTGCACATTTTTTATCAACGTATTTTCTCACTCCCAGATTTACCTAAGAACTCAACATCTTATCTCATGAAAATGTAAGAGAATAGCCTCAAAACCGCCATGTCCCTGTTGGTGGGAATGTAAAGTGATATAGCCACTCACTATGGAAGACAGAGGAGAAGGCAATGGCACCCCACTCCAGTACTCTTGCCTGGAAAATCCCATGGACAGAGGAGCCTGGTAGGCTGCAGTCCATGGGGTTGTGAAGAGTCGGACACAACTGAGCGACTTCATTTTCACTTTTCACTTTCATGCATTGGAGAAGGAAATGGCAAGCCACTCCAGTGTTCTTGCCTAGAGAATCCCAGGGACAGGCAGCCTTGTGGGCTGCTGTCTATGGGGTTGCACAGAGTCGGACATGACTGAAGCGACTTAGCAGCATGGAAGACAGAATGGAGATTCCTCAAAAAACTGACAACTACCATATGAACAAAAATTGAAGAAGGTCACATGTGCCTAATGTTCCTTGCAACACTATTTACGGTAGCTAGGACAGGGAAATAACCTAGATGTCCGTCATCAGATGAATGGATAAAGAAACCATGGTACACATATACAGTGGAGTATTACTTAGCCACAAAAAGGAACATATTTGAGTCACTTCTAATGAGGTGGGGGAACCTAGAGCCTGTTGTACAGAGTGAAGTAAGTCAGAAAGAGAAAAACAAATGTCCTATATTAACACATATATATGGAATCTAGAAAGACAGTACTGATGAACCTATTTCCAGGACAAGAGTAGAGACACAGACACAGAGAACAAGCTTATGGACACGGGCAGGGTGGGAGGAGGAGGAAGAGGGTGGTACGAACGGAGAGAGCAATGTGGGAGCATGTGACTGCCATACAGGCAGGGCGGGAGGAGGAGGAAGAGGGTGGTACGAACGGAGAGAGCAATGTGGGAGCATGTGACTACCATATGTAACACAGGCAGCCAACACAACCACTTGCTGTGTGACTCAGGGAACTCACACCGGGGCTCCGTAACAACCTAGAGGGGGCATGGGGAGGGAGGTGGGAGGCAAGTTAAAGAGGGAGGGGACACATGTATTCCCACGGCTGATCTGTGGATATGTGGCATGGGCCAACACAATATTGTGAAGAAAATTTCCTTCAGTTAAATATAAATGAGTTTGGAAAAATAAAACAGTCGTGACATTTCAAAGAGGAGCTGCCATCCCAGGCGTGACTCTGATCCGTAGCAGACAGATCAGGCATAAACAAACAAATAAACAGCCCTGAAATGATGTATCTTGCTTAGGTTCATACACCACAGATTCAAACCCAAGACAATTTAGCTTCAGAGTCTACATGTGTAATCACTGGGTTGGGCTGCCTTGATTCTCAGTAGCTTCACATGATCCCCTAAAACTTCTTGTTGTGCTAGTCAAATGCAAGAGTGAGTCCGAGGATTAGGTACTGGAGGGGGTCCAAGGCAAATCAGGTACCTTCCGAACTGGGCAGGAAACACACATCCAGAAGTACATCAAGAAACAGAGGGCATATTTGCTTATAATCTTGGTGCAGGAAGTGATGGTCCAACCTGGTTATCATCTGAGCTCCAGGGGGCGGCCGGGCCCTGTGCTGCCTGAGATATGAGTCTGCATTGCAGATGAAGGGCAGGCCAATTATTCCCAGGGATCAGACCGAAGACTTCAGCGAAGCCGGAACAGAAAATGCCTCAGGTTTTGAAAACTGTAGCCAGCAAAGAAGATAAGGTGGAAGGCAGCCAGACAAAAATCAAAAAGATCCATGGCTGCCTCCCAAGGGGCAGCCTGTGATCTGCGATGCTGCAGAAAGCATGGGATCCAGAAGGGGAATGAGACAGTTGTCAGCGGGAGGGTCCGAAGCTAAGTTTTCAAAGCAGGTATGTGTTCCTCCTTGGAGAAGAGAGTTTCGGGCTGTTGCGAAAACGCTTCATGTCTAGCCCACCTTGGTTACTGGCAGTACCCCATGGGGGCAGGTGGTGGGGATGGGGCTCCATCCAAGTCAGAGGGAAGGTTGGAAGCTCCCTGATTTGTCATTCAGCACCTTCTCCAGCCTGCCTTCCTCTTTCTCCTCTTAAGTAAGTGTTAGTCACTCAGTCTTGTCTGACTCTTTGCAACCCCATGGACTGTAGCCCCACCAGGCTCCGGATTCTCCAGGCAAGAATACTGGAGTGGGTTGCCATACCATTTTCCAGGGCATCTTCCCGGCCCAGGGAATGAACCCAGGCCTCCTGCATTGCAGGTGGACTCTTTACCATCTGAGCCACCAGGGAAGCAAGTAACTACATTGGTCATCACGAAATAAGGCCACATTCTGAGGTCCTGGGGCTTAGGATGTCAACAGATGAATTACGAGGACACACAACTCAATCCATAGTGAAACCTAGTGGCCTGAGATTTGACTGCGCTCACATGTCGTGTAGGTCTGGAGGTCACACAGAGCCCAGTGGGAACGGCTGGTCCCTGCTCCATGGCATCTGGGTCTCATGTGGGAAGCCTCACATGAGCCTCACATGTGTGAACCCAGGCTGGAAGCCACCGAGAGGCTTGATGGCTCACACGTCTGGTGCCTGGGCTGCGATGCCTCCCAGATGAGGACTGCTGAGCTGAGCGCACCCCAGGGTCTCCCGTGTGGTGGGGCTTCCTTTCCACGTGGCCACCTCTGGGTCGTCAGACTTCACCTGCCCGCTCCAGGCTCCCCAGGTGAGGGCTCGAGTGGGTGAGGCAGAAGGCGTGCCGCCTCTCATGGTCCACACTGAAGTCACAGGGCACTTCTCCTCCTCCACACTCCTCGGGAGAGAGCTGATGGAAACGCCCAGATTCAGGGGAAGAGGAATTCAGTTAAAGGTGGTGATGGGAGGGTAGCATCACATTGTAGAAAGACACTCAGAGCAGGAGATGCTGAGGGGACATTTGGGGAAAGTGAAACCAGCCCCGAGAATTGCCCTCCACACAGAGTTGGGGCTGGTGGGTAGTGAGGTCTCATAGGGCCTGCCTTTGGGGATCTCTTTCTATCTGCCATCTATCTTTCCTTTTTCCTTCCCTTCTTTTCTGCTTTTTTATTTTTGTTAAATAACTCCTTTTGTGTACTCTCTTCTTTCTTGATTCAATTTTTCCATAGGGGGGGGAAAATCTATTTGAGAACTCCTCTATGACATACAGTAATACTAATTCACAGTTTCTGTCCTAGAGGACCCAAGATAAATCATATCAGACCCTGGTGAGACTTATAGAACAGTCAGAGAAGCCAAAGCAAAGGGAAAGTCCCGGCCAACACGTAACAATTCAGTGTTTGTGTGCTGAACGAACCACTGGCTGCTGCAATTAGCTTTCTGTGTCAAAGAAGATCCCACAAATCCTCATGGAAAAATCAGGATGGAGTGTTTCCATCTCACGGAGAGAAGATACAGGGTATACTACCTGTCAGGAGAGAAACTGCAGGCAAGCCTTCTCTGTCTTGAGATGGGGGCTAGCATTCACTAACAATAATTCAAATTCTTCCAGACCCCAGAAAGCCCTGTCTCACCAGGTAGAACTGTCATCCTCAGAGCAGCCGGGCTACGGGTTTCCCCAGCTGCCTACAGCAGACTTGCCTCCTCTGACTCCTGCTCTCAGCTTGCACAGGTCAAGGGTCGAGGTTCCCATTCTCTGCCGATTGTCCGCGGTAGCGGCTAGAAGCTGGCTTCCAGGACCGCTAGCCCTCTGGTCATGTGAGAACGCCCTCTTCCCCACATGCCGGATGCTGAGTTGGCCAACAGGAGCGCAGTGCAGAATGGTTTTCTTCTGTGTTCTGGGAGGGCTCCTCAAGCCTGCTCCACAGTTCTGACTTCTTTCTTACAGTATCAGTTCCCACTGTTAGGGGAAGCACACGGACTGAAACCGCCCACCTTGGCCAGGCACCGTAGTAACCATTTGCATAAGTTGTTTTATGACAGGAGGTCCTGGTGAGGAACACGAACTAATGAGCCACCAGTAACCGGAAGAGTTCAGGAAAGGTTAAAAGGGGGCACAACGTGTCCGACCACCTCCCAGAATCCTCCTCTCTGGCGTCCATCTTGGCTGGACAAAGTGTGCACCACCGGGAAGGGCTCTGAGTCAGAGTGGCTGGCTGAAGATAACTTGGAAACTAATCCCATCACCATAAACTTGAGACTGGGAGCCACGTGGCAGAGCAGTCCTTCTGGGTCCCCTTACCCTCCTGCTCTCCACCTGGGCGCCCTTTCCCAATAAAATCTCTTGCTTTCTCACCACATGCGTCTCCTCGGACAGTTCATTTCCGAGTGTCAGACAAGAGCCCAATTTCGGGCCCTGGAAGGGGTCCCCCTTCCTGCAACACCACTGTTTACTCTTCCCCATGCCAAGTCACTTTCCTTATTGCACTTTTTGAATTATTTAAATTTTTAAAATTTTCTCATCCACACTGCCTTTGTTGCAGGTCTTATGGACTTTTCCTTTGGCTTCTTGGAGACCTCTGTTGCGTCCCAATAAGGTCATTAAACAATCTAGAAAGCATTGTTCTGGGTGTTCAGTTCATTTTCAGAGGTCTTTCCTGAGCCTGACAGGTTGGGGGGTAACCTCGCATCCCTCACCTGCTGGGTCATCCCATGCTTTCTGTGTGTGTGCGCGTGTGTGCTCAGCCTGAAGACTGTTCAGTCAGACCCAGCACTGGCCAAACAGCTGGTG
This sequence comes from Bos grunniens, assembly GCF_055505025.1. NCBI lineage: Eukaryota > Metazoa > Chordata > Mammalia > Artiodactyla > Bovidae > Bos > Bos grunniens. The sequence goes on along the minus strand of NC_141176.1, from coordinate 91,100,445 downwards.
GACCAAGTGCCAGCACCCAGCACCCCGATGCCCCATGGACTGAGAGATGCCCTTTTACTCAAATGGTAGGAGTTGGCGGAGGCAGCCTGGAGCTCTCTGTCGAGGTCGGCTGAGCTTCCATGTGGGGTGGTCTGCAGGGAGCGTCTACTCAGCCCCGCAGGTGGTTCTTGGACACCCTGAGCCGGCCGGGCGCCTGTGAGTCTCCCCAGGCTTGGCCACCATGCCTCTCTCCATCCTCCAGGAATACCATCTCATCGGAACTGTGCGGTCCAGACTCCCCCACGCTCCTGACCTCCATGTTCCGCCACTGTTCTTATTTTTGTGTGGACATGCTAAGCGTATGAAAAATGGTGACGGTGGTGGGTGTTCTTTTGGTATCAAGGGAGCTGTCCTGGACAGCCAATTGCAAACAACCCCCATTTATAGCAGAGGTTTGGCTGCCAAGTTTCCTGGTCCCTGAGGGGGGAGTCAGGAGGGGAGGGGGAGAAATGTCTCCTTGTGGCTGTCTGTCTGGCAGTCTGCTGTTCGGGGCAGGAAAGAGAACGTGTGTGAGGTGCTCACTTGTGTGTCTCAGATTAGCGCCCTGTGGATGAACTTTCCTTTCTAAAATGTGTATAGTTAAGTGTGGTCATGCTTTGCTGTCTTTTCTTTGTCTTGGAGGGCTGTTTCAGAGGCTACTGGCTGGAATTCATGCTTGATAACAGCATCCCAGTAGACTTTCTGGCAATCTTATTTCTGTCATAAGCGATTTTCATTAGCTATACATGTAAACATTATTGGGTGTCAAACAGTTATCAACCAGCTTTAATTCCATTGAACGGTGGACTCATCAGGGAATCAGTAACTTGTGGTTGGTTCTCAATTATGTAGGTGGACTGGCTGAAGTTAAGGAAGAAAGGAAGAGAGGAAGGAATAGGGGGGAGAGAAGTGGGGAGGAGGAGGTGAGGAGGGAGCCAGAGAGGAAGCTCTGAGCTCCTAAATCCAAAATCTGCCAGGCAATTAGAAACATGCGTGAAATGAATGTTTCATTTACTGACTACCTGCAGATCAGGAGAAGGCAATGGCACCCCACTCCAGTACTCTTGCCTGGAAAATCCCATGGACGGAGGAGCATGGTGGGCTGCAGTCCATGGGATCGCTAGGAGTCGGACACAACTGGGCGACTTCACTTTCACTTTTCACTTTTATGCACTGGAGAAGGAAATGGCAACCCACTCCAGTGTTCTTGCCTGGAGAATTCCAGGGACGGGGGAGCCTGGTGGGCTGACGTCTATGGGGTCTCGAAGAGTCGGACATGACTGAAGCGACTTAGCAGCAGCAGCAGCAGCAGATCAGGAAGTAAACGCCCTAACTAAAAGAGAAAATGCAGCATTCAGATAAGTCAAGTCCGTTGTGTTTCCTGTGCATATAAGCTAATATTTTATGGTTAAGAGCCATAGCCAGAATACGAATTCTATCTGGACACTTTTGTTGATATTTTTGTTATAAAATTAGAAGCATAGAACATACTAGGCTTTTTATAAACATCACAGCTTATTAAGTCACTGGAAAGCTGGCAACAATCCACAGCTTTTCCGTATCTCAGTAATAATTCCCAGGCTGTTCTTCTGTGTATTCCCTTCTCCTGCCAAGTGCCTCCACCAAACAATTCATTTATTTCACATTAACTTCAGCCGTGCTCCGAGTTACTTCATCCATAGCCTTAAAGGAATGCAGTTAACCCTGCCAAGTATTTCTGCAAGTTTCTGCTTTACTTATAGTTTATCTCCTGCTTTCCATAGCCTTCGATTCCAGACATTAACTGGCATAAGTCAGGATGTACTGGAACCTTCACCTACTTACTGCTAATAGATGTTCCCTGAACAGTGTCTCTTTGGGGAGGCGTCCTGACCATGCAGAATTTTCCTCTGATAGGTCACTGAGGAGTCTTCCTGACATTGAAATTTATTTGTCATTTTCCCTTCTGGAAGATTGCTCCCCGGGGTGAATCGTGCCTTTGTACCAATGAATCAACCAGTCTGGATCATCCGTCCGTGTGACTCAGTTACATCTGATTTTTATGAAAGTGGCTCAATTTTGTCACATGCCTGCCATGCCCTTAGATTGCCATCAACATGCAGAATTGCTAGAGATGATGTCTCAGTAGGAAATCCTGTGACTTTTCACCAGGAACTCATGGAAAATCACAGTATCTTCTGCCTGCCTAAAAAATAATAATAATTACCTTTAAACTTATAATGTATAAATTTTTGTCAGAAATTCTACTCACAAAGGAATGTGAGCTGATAGCTTTTTATGTCAACCTGAGGATCTCTGAGTGAGTCATGGCCCCAACAGGGTTTGGGAGACTCAGGTCTAAATACCACCCTAATTAACATTGTTAGACAAAGATTAATTCGTTTGCTGTGGATTCACAGGGCACCTGAAACATGATTGCTCTTTATGAAGCAAAAGAAAACTACATTCCACTGTACCATGTAGGTGAAATGTTAATTCTGGACTTCATAAGACCTGATGAAGCTTAAACAAGCTAATAATATTTCACCAAAGAGAAGCTAATACCAGGTTGATGAATAAGGCCAATAGGAAAGCATTTTCAATTCTGCATGACACACTCTTGTCCCTTGTACTATAAATAAGAGAGTTGGGGACAGTCACATTGCTGCAGGCTGGAATTGTTTACCATCTGAGGTCACTAAAGCTTATTCTGGATCACAGGTTAATGACCCAACTTTTTTCTTCTAGAAGGAATGAGCCGTCGGTGAGTGTGTGTGTGTTAACTATGTCAGCAGCTAATTCAGTTCCTCTGTTCACTAGGTCTGGGTCTATTTTGAGCAAATGATATCAATAAAGTTGATAGAAGGACCACATGAGGTCATCACCCGTGATGCCTGCATGTGAGCAGCCACTTGGGGTTTTCTATACCAAGCAAAGATTTTGTCTTTGGTGATGAGAGATGCATAAAGACAAAAAGCAAGAGAAAGAAACCCAAATACTAGGCACCAATAACCTAAAAAGAGGCAAAGGAAGGCTTATTCTTGTTCAGTTACTAAGTTGTGTCCTACTCTTTGCGACTCCCTGAACTGCAGCATGCCAGGCTTCCCTGTTCTTCACATCTCCCAGAATTTGCTCAAACTCATGTCCATTAAGTCGGCCATGGAACCATCTCATCCTGTGTCTCCCCCTTCTCCTCCTGCCCTCAGTCTTTCCCAGCATCAGGGTCTTTTCCAATGAGTCGCCTCTTCCCATCAGGTGGCCAAAGTATTGGAGCTTCAGCAGGAAGGGTGCTGAGAGAAAAGCCACAGAGGAGTCTAAATACAGAAAAATCAGGTAGTATCATGGAAGGCCACAAAATGTAAGTCAGTTCAGTTCAGTCACTCAGTTGTGTCCTGCTCTTTGCGACCCCATGGACTGCAGCACACCAGGCTTCCCTGTCCATCACCAACTCCCAGAGCTTGCTCAAACTCATGTCCATTGAGTCTGTGATGCCATCCAACCATCTCATCCTCTGTTGTCCCCTTCGTCTCCTGCCTTCAATCTTCCCCAGCAGCAGGGTCTTTTCCAGTGAGCCGGCTCTTCACATCAGGTGGCCAAAGTTTTGGAGCTTCAACTTTAGCATCAGCCCTTCTAATAAATATTCAGGATTGAATTCCTTTAGGATTGATTGGTTTGATCTCCTTGCAGTCCAAGGGACTCTCAAGAGTCTTCTCCAACACCACAGTTCAAAAGCAAAAAGCATTAATTCTTCAGCACTCAGCTTTCTTTATAGTCCAACTCTCACACCCATACATGACTACTGGAAAAACCATAGCTTTGACTAGATGGACCTTTGTTGGCAAAGTAATGTCTCTGCTTTTTAATATGCTATCTAGGTTGGTCATAGCTTTTCTTCCAAGGAGCAGGCATCTTTTATTGTCATGGCTGCAGTGACCATCTGCAGTGATTTTGGAGCCCAGAAAAATAAAGTCTGTCACTGTTTCCACTGTTTTCCCATCTATTTGCCATGAAATGATGGGACCAGATGCCATGATCTTAGTTTTCTGAATGTTGGGTTTTTCACTCTCCTCTTTCACTTTCTTTAAGAGGCTCTTTAGTTCTTCTTCACTTTCTGCCATAAGGGTGGTATCATCTGCATATCTGAGGTTATTGATATTTCTCCTGGCAAATCTTGATTCCAGCTTGTGCTTCATTCAGCCTAGAGTTTCTCATGATGTACTCTGCATACAAGTTAAATAAGCAGGGTGACAATATACATCCTTGACGCACTCCTTTCCCAATTTGGAACCAGTCTGTTGTTCCATGTACAGTTCTAACTGTTGCTTCTTGACCTGCATACAGATTTCTCAGGAGGTAGGTAAGCTGGTCTACCATGGTAAGATGGTATTCCCATCTCTTTAAGAATTTTCCAGTTTATTGTGATCCACACAGTCAAAGGCTTTGGCGTAGTCAATAAAGCAGAAATAGATGTTTTTCTGGAACTCTCTTGCTTTTTCAGTGATCCAACATATGTTGGAAATTTGATCTCTGGTTCCTCTGCCTTTTCTAAATCCAGCTTGAACATCTGGAAGCTCACGGTTCATGTACTGTTGAAGCCTGGCTTGGAGAATTTTGAGCATTACTTTACTAGCATGTGAGATGAGTGCAATTGTGCAGTAGTTTGAGCATTCTTTGGCATTGACTTTCTTTGGGATTGGAATGAAAACTGACCTTTTCCAGTCCTGTGGCCACTGCTGAGTTTTCCAAATTTGTTGGCATATTGAGTGCAGCACTTTCACAGCATCATCTTTTAGGGTTTGAAGGTCACAAAATGTAAGTCAGCTAATTTAATTTAATTTTATATTCTATTCGAGCCCAACAATGGATAGCCCCTCTGCTTGGAGTCAGAAGAATGTGACAAAGGAGAATTGTCAATGCTGGGATTCCCCGATTAAACCTCTCCCATTCTTATGAATTATTCAGGAACAAGAAAATGTTGAGGATGGTGTAACGGCTGGTGATGTGGCTTTCTTGTAAATTTCCCTTCTTTCCAAAGTATTTGGAAGGCAAACTGTAGTTCCTTAGATGGGGGAATCTCTTGAAATCGGGGCCGCGTTGAAACTGAGGTCCACCTTGAACATCAACTTGATGTTCTGAAGTCTCATAAGCTTTACTGGCATTATTTCGCTGCTTAAAGCTTCTAGCAACAGACAAATCCCATTATTTTTCCTGTGAAAAGTGCTACTCCTCGAAAAAAGCACCTGGTCCAGTTTCCCTGGAGAGTCCCTTCTAGACTCCAAGGATAGTATCAGTACTGTTTAAACCATTGCAGAGCTTTAGAAAGACTTCTTTTTCATAAGTCAACAAAACTAGAGTATCAAAATGTGATGACAATACTGCCTGCTACACACACACACACACACACACAGCCCAAACTCAGACTAAGCTAAGAAAGCACATTTATGTGGATACATAAAAACTCTTACTTAAAACAACAGCAAGTAGAATTAAGGAGCACCAAACATTTGATTCTCCATGAACAAGTATGATAAGCCAGGGATACAAAGAAAGTTTCCAATGAAAATATATGTAATATGTACATGTGGAGGGGATGAAGAAGAGTTTATTAATAGGGGAACACTCTCCAAGGCCTTAGCGTTTAATTACTTGGCAAAGACCTTGGAGATTGAAGTAATGTTACAAGTTTAACTCTTGAAATCTTTCTTTTCAGTGTATTTTTGTATGCTAAATAAAAAAAAACACTCACAAAAAAGTAGTTTGTATTCATTCATTTTGTATGAATGTATAATACTAAGTTTCCACCTCAATATTAAGAAGATGAAAAACCCAATTAAAAGTAGCAGGAGATTGCAGACACATGTTACAAAAGATGTACAGATGAGCAGACACATAAGATGCTCAACCCTGCTAGTCACCAGGGAAATGCAAATTAAAACCACCATGAGATGCCAACACACGAACACACACACGCAGCAGAAAGTCTGAAGTCCTCGTCTCCTCGCCTCTCCATAAAATCTATCCCCCCTTTCCCCAGATAACCAGCAACCTTGTTTCTGCCCCTAGAGATTAGCTCACCTTTAATTTTATACAAGTGTGCACGATTTAGTGTTTCACGTCTGGTTGCTTTTACTCAGCAAAATGATTTTGAGGTTCACCTACACAGCTGTGCGCATCGTAGTTTAATCCCTTTTATTGGTGAGTATTATCTCACTGTATGGATATATCAGAATCTGTTCGTCTTGCTGACGGGCATTTGGGATGTTTCCTGTTCTGGTCTAATAAATAAAATTGCTGTGAACCTTTGTGTACGAGTATTTGTGGGGTATATGTTTTTGTTTCTGTGGAGTAAACGTCTAGGAATGGAATAGCTGGGTTATATGATAGATACTTTTCTTTTTCTTTACATTTAAAGAAACTGTTGGTTTCATGAAGTGTTGGACTGAAATGCTTTCTGCCCAACAACACTCAACCTCTCTTGAGCTCACTCAGTATGATAAGCCCAGCACCCTGTTTACAGTCTCTTGCAGTTGGACGGTGGCCTTTTCAGTCTCAGCCAGGTCATGTCACTTCCCTCCTCAGCCACCTGCCCTGGCGGGATGAAGGCGGAACCACACAGAACCTCAGCCCTAGCTGAGTAAGCCCAGCCCGTGAGACCTGGGTCAGCCGGCCCCTGGACGTCTCATCTCATCTGTGCCGAGACCCGCTTTGCTTCACGCTTGGCTCCTGCAATAAGCCAAACTTGTTTGGCTTCTGGGAATTTGTCCCTGGTCCTCTCCTTTCCCGGAACACTCTATTCAAGCATCTCATGAAGCAGCTTCTTTGTTCTCTCTGCTATCTGATCTCTTCAACAGAAACTTCCCTAAACGTCTCATCTCCATGACGACCCAGTCTCACTCACTCTCCCCTCCCTTCTCTGTCCCTCAAGGCTCTCTGGCCGTGTGAAAAGGACCTGCGTGTAGCTGACCGGTCCATCCCTCACTAGAGCATACGCCCGCAGAGCTGGGGGTCTCCTCTGTTAGATGGCCCAGGTGTGGCTGCCTCTTCAAATCCCCAGGGAATGCGTGCTGGACGCCACAGACCTCTGTTTGGGGCTCATGAGGAGTTCATGGTAAACCTGGGTGTTTCAGAGCCCCAGGCCGTGGGCTTGGAGGCCGCGCTCAGGCTGGGAGGAGCCCTACCGACTTCTTGTACACCACCCGGGGCACACGGGCAGCTCTGTGCAGGAGACGGAGTGGAGGATTACACACGGGGCCTTAAATCCTTCCCCAGAACGGACACCAGCCCTCTGTTCATCCTTTACTTACAGGACATGCTACATGGCCCTTACCCGCTCCGAGGGCACATGGGCCTGGGGCGGAGGAGGAATGATTGCAGGAGAAAGATTGCAGGAGGAGAAATGGCTGAAATGACGTGCCCCCCACTGCCCTCCTATTCACTGGACCCAGAGCGTCTAGAACTTAGTCACCAGGGCGCGCCTTACCCTTGATTCGCAGTACATGCTTATTCAATGAGACTCACCATGTTCAGATCTCAGTTTTTCTTGCCAGGGAGGCAAGATCCTAAGAGAATCCCTAAGAACTAGTGCCAGGGGTCCTACCTCCCTCCTCCTGGCACGTGTTCTTAGCCAGCGTTCTCTTGTACTTCACTCTCTCTCCCACTAGAGCTGACGCATTTGGTTACGCATTAACGAGGTGCATGCGTGCGCGCTCAGTCGCTTCAGTCATGTCTGACTCTGTGCAACCCCGTGGACTGCAGCCTGCCAGGCTCCTCCCTCTGTGGGGTTATCCAGGCAAGAATACTGGAGTGGGTTGCTATGCTCTCTGCCAGGGTGATCTTCCCAACCCAGGGATCAAACCCACATCTCCTGCCTTGACAGGCAGATCCTTTACCACTAAGCCACCTGGAAAACCCAGCATTGACACAGTACTGAGAAATAATAGACTTCCCCAGTGGCTCAGATGGTAAGGCGTCTGTTTACGACACAGGAGACCCGGTTCGATCCCTGGGTTGGGAAGATCCCTTGGAGAAGGAAATGGCAATCCACTCCAGTCCTATTGCCTGGAGAATCCCTTGGACAGAGGAGCCTGGTGCGCTACAGTCCGTGGGGTCGCAAAGAGTCGGACACAACTGAGCGACTTCATGTTCACGTTTATGAGAAATAATTGACAATATCAGCCGGCCACAAAGTACGGATATTACACGTGGGTGCTCCAGTCTGGGAAGGATATTTTTTTGAAGGATATCTTTCTGGTGTTTTACAACCAGAAGGCAGGAGTGACCACTTACTCCTAAAAGGGTCATTTTCTCTGATGCTCTCTATCTTGTTCGTTTTCATCACTAATCATATTACTGTTATAGTGAGCAATTTATCCTCTGCCCAGAAAGGTGGACCGAGGTTAGGAAAACAGCAAGCCTGTCTTTGAGTGTTCCTTCATTTTTGTTGGTACCAAGGTCTTGTCTGTGCGTAGGATGATGTACTCTGGGTGTTGGAGGTCTGAGGAATCTTCCATTCTGACTCACAGAGGAGCAAAGCAGAAGCCTGGGAGGTTGAAGGAGTCCCCTGGTTACACCACTATCTAGGGGAGGATTAGGCATGAAAACATAAAGTCCCCACTTCTAGCCAGGAGCCAAACTGTCTAAGAAAAAAATACGTAATCTTACTTTTGGTAAGTAGTTGGTTCTTTAAAAATTCATTCTTTAAAAGTCTGAAGTAAGACTTGCCTGTTGGTTCAGTGGTAAGAGTCTACCTGCCAATGGAGGGGACGTGGGTTCAGTCTCGGGTCCAGGAAGATCCCACATGCACGGAGCAACTGAGCCCGTGTGCAGTGACTACCAAAGCCTGTGCGCCCACGGCCTGTGCCCCACAATAAGAGAAGCCACCGCAATGAGAAGCCCATCACTGCAACAGAGAGTAGCCCCCTCACAACACAAGAAAGCCCACTGTCAGCAATGAAGACCCAGCACAGCAAAAATAAAGAAATGAAATAAAAGGGTGAAATAATTAAAACACGGTTCAAAAGGACGCACACCTCCCAGCGTCCATGGCAGCACCGTTTACAATAGCCAAGACGGAAGCTACCTGTGTCCATCAACAGACGGATGGATAAAGAAGATGTGGTACCTGCAGACAGTGGAATATTACTCGGCTGCTGAAAGGAACGAAACCGTGCCATTCGCAGCAGCATGGGTGGACCTCATGTTTATCATAAACAAGTGTCAGATGGTGTCACTCACACGTGATTCCAAGAGAAAAAATGATACAAACGAGCTTATTTACACAATAGAATCAGACTCACAGTCTTAGAAAGCAAATTTAAGGTTACTGGGGGAAGGGTGGGGGAGGGACAGATTGGGAGTTCGGGACTGTCACGTACCCACTGCTATACTTAAAATAGATAACTAACAAGGACCTACTGCACGGCACAGGGAACTCTGCTCAACACTGAAATAGCCTGAATGGGGAAAGAATTTGAAAAAGAATATAATAGATTCATGTATTCATGTAACCGAGTCACTTTACTCTACACCAGAAAGTAACACAGCATTGTTCTTCAACTCTACACCGATACAAAATAAAAAAAAATTTTTTTAAATCTATCTGAACTCAAAGATGTCAGTAGGAACACACTGTCTTCTCATCAGAAAGAACATATCACTTAATTTCCACTGAAGTTGAGTCAGGACTTACAAAGCACCGGCAAAGCAAGCCCTTGAGGTTTCCACGAAATTTCACCCTGTATTTCTTGGAAATGACACAGACATCCTTCGTCACTGAGAGGAATTAAGTGAGATGTAAATTAAACTCTCTCCAGCAACAGCGTGTAATTTACAGATATCAAACCCTCAGAACTGGTGTCATTTTTACTCTGCAGGAGAATTAAATTCTTGCTGGATCTTCATGAGCAGAAACCATGGAGCTTATATATTTTGGAACAATTGAAGAAAGAACTGAAAAACAAGAGGTGAAATTTTTTTCCCCCCTAAGGACCAATAAAATCTCCATGGTGCTATCTGCTTAAGCAACACATTCTGACAAAGGCAACGGGGTGAGAGGTCAAGGGCACGAACTCTGGAACCAGACTGGACCCGCCAACCCCGCCGCCCCTTACCGGCTGTGAGACTGTGGCCCGGCGGTGTCTGTTCCTGGAAACTAGGGGTGCTGAGCCTGACAACACCTGCCTTACAAGGGGGTTGGATGAAATGCCTCAGGAGCATCAGTTGTTGTGACCTGCTGTGTGTTACGCACATCTTTTAAAAAACATATTCTTTGCGTATTTTATTGAAATATAGCTGATTTACACTGTTTCATGGGAATAGCAAAATGATTCGGTTCAGTCCAGTCGCTCAGTCGTGTCTGACTCTTTGTGACCCCATGAATCGCAGCACGCCAGGCCTCCCTGTCCATCACCATCTCCCGCAGTTCACTCAGACTCAGGTCCATCGAGTCAGTGATGCCATCCAGCCTCTCATCCTCTGTCGTCCCCTTCTCCTCCTGCCCCCAATCCCTCCCAGCATCAGAGTCTTTTCAATGAGTCAACTCTTCACATGAGGTGGCCAAAGTACTGGAGTTTCAGCTTTAGCATCATTCCTTCCAAAGAAATCCCAGGGCTGATCTCCTTCACAATGGACTGGTTGGATCTCCTTGCAGTCCAAGGGACTTGCAAGAGTCTTCTCCAACACCACAGTTCAAAAGCATCAATTCTTCGGCGCTCAGCCTTCTTCACAGTCCAACTCTCACATCCATACATGACCACAGGAAAAACCGTAGCCTTGACTAGACGAACCTTTGTTGGCAAAGTAATATCTCTGCTTTTGACTATGCTATCTAGGTTGGTCATAACTTTCCTTCCAAGGAGTAAGCGTCTTTTAATTTCATGGCTGCAGTCACCATCTGTAGTGATTTTGGAGCCCCCAAAAATAAAGTCTGACACTGTTTCCACTGTTTCCCCATCTATTTCCCATGAAGTGGTGGGACTGGATGCCATGATCTTTGTTTTCTGAATGTTGAGCTTGAAGCCAACATTTTCACTCTCCACTTTCACTTTCATCAAGAGGCTTTTGAGTTCCTCTTCACTTTCTGCCATAAGGGTGGTGTCATCTGCATATCTGAGGTTATTGATATTTCTCCCTGCAATCTTGATTCCAGCTTGTGTTTCTTCCAGTCCAGTGTTTCTCATGATGTACTCTGCATATAAGTTAAATAAACAGGGTGACAATATACAGCCTTGACGAATTCCTTTTCCTATTTGGAACCGGCTGTTGTTCCATGTCCAGTTCTAACTGTTGCTTCCTGACCTGCATACAAATTTCTCAAGAGGCAGATCAGGTGGTCTGGTATTCCCATCTCTTTCAGAATTTTCCACAGTTTATTGTAATCCACACAGTCAAAGGCTTTGGCATAGTCAATAAAGCAGAAATGGATGCTTTTCTGGAAGTCTCTTGCTTTTTCCATGATCCAGTGGATGTTGGCAATTTGATCTCTGGTTCCTCTGCCTTTTCTAAAACCAGCTTGAACATCAGGAAGTTCACGGTTCACATATTGCTGAAGCCTGGCTTGGAGAATTTTGAGCATTACTTCACTAGCGTGTGAGATGAGTGCAATTGTGCAGTAGTTTGAGCATTCTTTGGCATTGCCTTTTTTTGGGATAGGGATGAAAACTGCCCTTTTCCAGTCCTGTGGCCACTGCGAGTTTTCCAAATTTGCTGGCATATTGAGTGCAGCACTTTCACAGCATCATCTTTCAGGATTTGGAATAGCTCAACTGGAATTCTATCACCTCCACTAGTTTTGTTCATAGTGATGCTTTCTTTCTAAGGCCCACTTGACTTCACATTCCAGGATGTCTGGCTCTAGGTCAGTAATCACACCATTGTGATTATCTGGGTTGTGAACATCTTTTTTGTACAGTTCTTCTGTGTATTCTTGCCATCTCTTCTTAATATCTTCTGCTTCTGTTAGGTCCATACCATTTCTGTCCTTTATCGAGCTCATCTTTGCATGAAATGTTCCTTTGGTATCTCTGATTTTCTTGAAGAGATCCCTGGTCTTTCCCATTCTGTTGTTTTCCTCTATTTCTTTGCATTGATCGCTGAAGAAGGCTTTCTTATCTTTTTTTGCTATTCTTTGGAACTCTGCATTCAGATGTTTATATCTTTCCTTTTCTCCTATGCTTTTCGCCTCTCTTCTTTTCACAGCTATTTGTAAGGCCTCCACAGACAGCCATTTTGCTTTTTTGCATTTCTTTTCTATGGGAATGGTTTTGATCCCTGTCTCCTGTACAATGTCACGAACCTCATTCCATAGTTCATCAGGCACTCTATCTATCATATCTAGGCCCTTAAATCTATTTCTCACTTCCACTGTATAATCATAAGGGATTTGATTTAGGTCATACCTGAATGGTCTAGCGGTTTTCTCTACTTTCTTCAATGTAAGTCTGAATTTGGCAATAAGGAGTTCATGGGCTGAGCCATAGTCAGCTCCTGGTTTTGTTTTTGCTGACTGTATAGAGCTTCTCCATCTTTGGCTGCAAAGAATATAATCAGTCTGATTTCGGTGTTGACCATCTGGTGATGTCCATGTATAGAGTCTTCTCTTGTGTTGTTGGAAGAGGGTGTTTGTTATGACCAGTGCATTTTCTTGGCAAAACTCTATTAGTCTTTGCCCTGCTTCATTCTGTATTCCAAGGCCAAATTTGCCTGTTACTCCAGGTGTTTCTTGACTTCCTACTTTTGCATTCCAGTCCCCTATAATGAAAAGGGCATCTTTTTTGGGTGTTAGTTCTAAAAGGTCTTGTAGGTCTTCATAGAACCGTTCAACTTCAGCTTCTTCAGTGTTACTGGTTGGGGCATAGACTTGGATTACTGTGATATTGAATGGTTTGCCTTGGAAACGAACAGAGATCATTCTGTCATTTTTGAGATTGCATCCAAGTACTGCATTTCGGACTCTTTTGTTGACCATGATGGCCACTCCATTTCTTCTGAGGGATTCCTGCCCGCAGTAGTAGATATAATGGTCATCTGAGCTAAATTCACCCATTCCAGTCCATTTCAGTTCTCTGATTCCTAGAATGTCGACATTCACTCTTGCCATCTCTTGTTTGACCACTTCCAATTTGCCTTGATTCATGGACCTGACATTCCAGGTTCCTATATAATATTGCTCTTTACAGCATCGGACCTTGCTTCTATCACCAGTCACATCCACAGCTGGGTATTGTTTTTGCTTTGGCTCCATCCCTTCATTCTTTCTTGAGTTATTTCTCCACTGATCTCCAGTAGCATATTGGGCACCTACTGACCTGGGGAGTTTCTCTTTCACTATCCTATCATTTTGCCTTTTCATACTGTTCATGGGGTTCTCAAGGCAAGAATATTGAAGTGGTTTGCCATTCCCTTCTCCAGTGGACCACATTCTGTCAGACCTCTCCACCATGACCCGCCTGTCTTGGGTTGCCCCACGGGCATGGCTTAGTTTCATTGAGTTAGACAAGGCTGTGGTGTGTATCTGTTCATCCCAAATTTCTAACTTATCCCTCCTGCCCAGATGCTACCAGCAGTGACGTTGCTGTCATATCTGTGGTCTCTGATGGAACAGAAGGACCATCCACCCAATAAACACTGCCAGGTACCCACAGCCACCATTCCTTGTAGGGATCTCGTATTTGAATATGGTGCACATAATTACCGGACTAATATTAACTAATTACAGAGGTCATGGGGGTCGCCCCAAGCCTGAAAGTGAAAGCGTTAATCACTTCAGTCACGTCTGACTCTTTGCAACTCCATGGACTACGGCCCACTTGGCTGCATTCTTGTCCATGGAATTCCCCGGACAAGAATACTAGGGTTGGTAGCCCTTCCATTCTCCAGGGTGTCTTCCTGACTCAGGGATTGAACCTGGGTCTCCACTATTGCAGGCTTATGCTTTACCATCAGAGCCGCCAGGGAAAGCCCTGAATGATCAAACTCCAGGTGGTTCTGACTGCACGTGTTTAGGAGGTGCTGGCTTAATAGCTAGCTATTGTTGATGTAATGTCATCATCACGATGACCTTCATTATAATATATATTTTACTATGTACACAGGAATCGAGCCAGGGTCTCCTGCATTGCAGGTGGATTCTTTACCAGCTGAGCTACCAGGGAAGCCCCAATATATATTTTAATGTATCATAAAATGCATTCAATATACATGTAATAATTTAACTGTGTCCAGAGAGCTCAGAAGAGTTTAATTCAGCTTTTTCTTGGGAAGAAAAGTTTATTAAGCAATTACATTATTTTTATGAGTCCAGATTAATTATCAGATTATTTCTACCCTCCTGGAAGAAGGGGTATCCGGGCTGAGTAAACCACACCAAGGGGAGGAAAGGGGCAGAGAGCCGAGAGCCCAGGGAGGATCCAGAGGGTAGCCCCGGGCTCCTCTCACAGGACTCTGGGGGCTTTGGTGTCTGGGAAGAGGGAGACAGCCTGGACTGGCCCCAGGAGGTCACTTCAACCCTGCTCACCCTTCAGTCCTGTAAAAGGAGACGGTACCAGCGTGGATGTCAAATCTCCATCAAGCGGAAGCTGAGACTGTCTGCTCAAGTGCCAGATTGTGTAGTTCATACCCAGCAGCTGCAAGGTAGGAAGCAGCCCATCCCAGCTGAGCAGAGTCCAGGCTCAGCTTCCAGCCCGGGATAGCCAGGGTTCCCCCTCTTTCCTATCACCCCTTAGTATGCATCGTGTGTCTGGTTATAAACAAAAATTTTCCCACACTTTTTTGGTCATCAAGCTAGGTTTTTGAGTTGAGTCACCTTCACTAGAAAGGAGCTCATGCTAAGTATTTCTTTTTCTTTACAAAGGTAGGATATGAATATCATGCTCATAAGAAGGAACACTTGTTTTGTATACACAATTGTATTTTCCAGACAGGAAACATTGTCATACACAGAACCACTGAATTACTCAGCTGCAGGTTCCCTTTGTCTATATGTGATGTGTTTGTTACACGTTTGTCAACCAACATCCTGCAAGTAGGCAAGGAAGCTGTCGCTACTTTGAAATTTGAATCATAATAATTGTAAAATTACAGAGAAACCAATGAGCACGCAACAACCAGTTGATAGAACGGTGATGGTGAAAAATAGATTTGTAAAAAAGAGAGATGTTAGCCTCTCCGTCGTGTCTGACTCCTCATGACCCCATGGATTGTACCCTGCCAGGCTCCTCTGTCCCTAAGATTCTCCAGGCAAGAACAGGAAACCATTTCCTACTCCAGGGGGGTCTTCATGACCCAGGCATCAAACCCAGGTCTCCCGCATTGCAAGCAGATTTTTTACCATCTGAGCTACCGGGGAAGCCTAGATTGGTAAGAAAGAGAGAAGGGGGCACCCTTACATCCACAACCAAACCTCTGAGAGGATGGGAAGGAAAAGTCACAGGTCACCTGTTTTGTCTGATGCGCAGAGGTCGGGGAGGACGGGTCTAGATGTGGCGCCCGAGGGAGGGACCACAAGTCCTCCTGGGTGTGTGGAGAGGTCCCCGCCTCCCGTTCCCAAACCCTGATAAATAGGAGGATGAGTAGGCAGGGACCCTTCTTTAAGAAAAATTGAGTATCTCTTTGGAGTAACATGAACTAGAAACACTGATAGGTGAGCGCCCCCTGTGAATAGACCGCTCTCTGGCTGCCCCCGAACCCTGCCGGTGACATGTGAGAGCCTCTGCGGGTCAGAGCGCTGCCTTGGCCGCCTTGGGCCAGCTCTCATCCGCACACTTCTGAAGGGAGCATCCGGGGCAGCCAGTGGTGTCCCCATCAGTACCGGCTCAGTGGAGGGAGGCCCTTCCCTCTCCAAACTGGCTCCCTGGGAACTCCTTTCACGGTGCAAACACAACGCTCAGCCCAGGCTCCCCCGGGCTCTCACCGTAACCTCTGTGGGCCTTCATCACAGGACTAGAATTGCCCATCAGCCCCTTTGAGGGCTGCTGGATCTGACCCTGGTAGCCGGGACATAAGGAGTGGACAGTGTGTGTCTCTTCTCATGCCTTGCTTCTCAGCGTGTGGCCCCCGAGGCACCGGCGTCGCTGGGAAAGGCAGAGGCAGGTCCTCCAGCCCCCTGGCCTGCAGCGCCAGCCTTCCTGCAGCCAGAGGCCCAGGGACGCGGGCCACGCCCGGGGCGGGATGCGGTCCACGCACGCCCGGGGGCAGGATGTGGGGGTGCGGGTGCACACCCAGGGGTGGGAAGCCGGTGCACGCCCAGAGGCCCAGTGGCACGGGTGCACCACCGGCGCAGGAAGCGGGTGCACGCCCGGGGGCGCGATGCGGTCCGCGCCCGGGGGCGGGATCCACCAGGGGGCGGGAGGCAGGTCCGTGCCCAGAGGCCAGGGGTGCGGGTGCACGCTCTGCGCGGGATGCGGTCCACGCCCGGGGGCGGGATCCACCAGGGGGGGGGAGGCGGGTCCAAGCCGGGGGTGGGAGGCGGGTGCACGCCCAGGGGTAGGATGCACGCTCCTAAAGCCCTGCAGAGGCGACTGCCTCTGTTCAGGACAGTCTTCGCTTTCTAAACAAATTTTGGATCACGGGAGGGCTGGAGAGCAATGGAAACACTCATGTCTCTCTCATCCCTACATTTGAGGCCGCCCAACCGTGAACTCAGACATCAGGTCTCCTGATGTTCGGGTGACTATTTCTGGAGCATCACTGAATTTTTCCATTAAAAAAAAAAAAAGAAGCAGAACTCTACGGTCTGACTACCACTAACATGTTTGTCCCATTTTCAGCTGAACATTGCACCCCGAGAAGGAAGGATGAAGACCGAGTGTCATGAAATGCAGCTTATTTCTTCCTCTAGAGATCAAGAAGGGAGAAGGCAAGGGCAGCCCACTCCAGTACTCTTGCCTGGAAAATCTCATGGACGGAGGAGCCTGGTGGGCTGCAGTCCATGGGGTCTCTAAGAGTCAGACACGACTGAGCGACTTCACTTTCACTTTTCACTTTCATGCACTGGAGAAGGAAATGGCAACCCACTCCAGTGTTCTTGCCTGGAGAATCCCAGGGACGGGGGAGCCTAGTGGGCTGCTGTCTGTGGGGTCGCACAGAGTCAGACACGACTGAAGTGACTTAGCAGCAGCAGCAGCAGAGATCAAGAAGAAAAAAAAAAAAGCACTCTACGTCACCTTTCAAATGAATTTTACCTGAAATTTAACCCATTTTCTGAGTTGTTTGCTGTATCCTGTATCATCCCACACTGGAGCTGGGGTGTCACACATACCCTTGGGCTTCCCTGGTGGCGCTAGTGGTAAAGAACCTGCCTGCCAATGCAGGAGACGTGAGAGATGCGAGTTAGATCCCTGGATCGGGAAGATCCCCTGAAGGAGGGCATGGCAACCCACTCCAGTATTCTTGCCTGGAGAACTCTATGCACAGAGGAGCCTGGGGGGCTACAGTCTGTGCAGTCACGAAGAGTCAGACACGACTGAGCGACTGAGAATAATAAAAAAAGCACACCCTCTCCTTTCTCTCTCTCTCTCACACACACATTAAAATAAAGACTGAGGACATGGCACCTTGTAAGTTGAGCTTGATCAGGGTCAATCTCCCTCCATACAGCATCACTTTGGGATTATTCCGTAATTCTGCTGCATCTGTTTTGTTACTGGGTTTAAAGCCAGGCTCCCAGAGACCTGAGCTGTGTGTCTGTGACCTGTTTCCCTGGAGGGACTCCCATCCAGGGACCGGGCAGGTCTTGCTTGCCTGCTGGTCTGGAATGCTCTGCACCCTTGCTGTGTCTAAATGTGTGTGACTGTGCAACTGGTTCTTCCATCAAAACCTCCCACCGCACTGACTTTGCCTATGTGACACAGGGCTTGTTCAGCCACCACTTGGATAACCACCTCTACACCACACTTAGATTTAGAGTTTAAAACGTTAGAATGCATGCCCTTGTGGCTCTTAAAATTCTGCTTTGACCTATTTCAGTATATCCATGTTTATCCTGGAAAGAAACCAGCACAGTAGCCGTGGCTTCTGTTTCGAGCAGAGTCAGAGGCATGGCTCTCGCTGTCCCAGGCCGACCGACCTGCGTCGGAAGCAGAGATGCGCTTCCCTGAGGTCAGGTGACAGGGCTCCCAGAGCCCAAAGGAGGCTATTTCTAGGCCATCAGTCAGCTGGCCGACCTGTGTCTGGGCCCCTGAATCTCACAGACGTTCCTTTTACACATGGAGAGTGAAAAGGGACACATTAAAGAGAAGATGCTTTACTAACCAGGAAAAGATCTGTTCGCGCTCTGCCAGTCCTTAAACGCTTGGGGTGGAGAGGGGACTGGAAACCCACAGAGAGCCCCCCTGCCACCATCCCGGCACCCACGTGGGAGGCCTGCTCTGTACCCCGTGTTCCAGGGCGAGAGAGCCCCCTGCCCCAGGAACGGTGGGGGCACGGTGCTGGAGCGGTGAGAGGCTGTGAGCTCAAAACCGCACAGTAGGTCTTAAAAAGTGACGCTGTGATTGGAAACCCAACTGTTCATTTTCTAAAGGCAAATCCTGGCATGAGTCCCAAAGTGGAAACCGCACTGAACAAAGGTGTCACCCTCATTTATGAAGTCCTCCCCCATCCTCTTTATCCTCCTCATCCTCCCCATCCTCCCTTCTATCGTCCCCTATCTTCCCTCCATCCTCCCCATCCTCCCCCATCCTTCTATCCTCCCCCATCCTCCCCCCATCCTCCCCATCCTTCCCTGTCCTCCTCCGTCCTCCCCATCCTCCCCCTCATCCTCCTCATCCTCCCCATCCTCCCTTCTATCGTCCCCTATCTTCCCTCCATCCTCCCCATCCTCCCCCATCCTTCTATCCTCCCCCATCCTCCCCCCATCCTCCCCATCCTTCCCTGTCCTCCTCCGTCCTCCCCATCCTCCCCCTCATCCTCCTCATCCTCCCCATCCTCCCTTCTATCGTCCCCTATCTTCCCTCCATCCTCCCCATCCTCCCCCATCCTTCTATCCTCCCCCATCCTCCCCCCATCCTCCCCATCCTTCCCTGTCCTCCTCCGTCCTCACCATCCTCCCCCTCATCCTCCTCATCCTCCCCATCCTCCCTTCTATCATCCCCTATCTTCCCTCCATCCTCTCCATCCTCCCCCGTCCTCTCCCCATCCTCCCCATCCTCCCCTCCATCCGCTCTCTCCCTGTTTCTTTCTCCTTTGCTTCCTTTTCTCTCTTTTTTTCCCTTCTCTTTTTAGACAAAGTACTCAGTGTCTCCATCAAATTCATTCCAAGCATGTCATTTTGAAGGGCCCTGTGTATTAATCGGGCTCTGGGCTCTTACTGGGGCAGACAGTCCTGTGTCCGTCACGTGTGTGGACACAAACTCTCTCGTGTTTGGACACCTGTCAAAGCCTTGCCAGAAGCCAGGGCCGGCCGGGCGTGTTGCGGGTTTCTTTTATCCATGAATCAGTATCAGAAAGTGCTGGTATGGCTGGCTCTTAAGTTTCTTGGATTTTTGAGATGTTTCTCATACCAGTTCCAAAGATTATTTTATCAGTGACCTTTGTAGACTAACTCTGCAGTAAACAGGAAAATATCCAGCCCCTGCGAATTATGTGATACTCTGAGATTGTCTAGACAGTGTGAGGAGGGCAGTGCGTGGAGCGGATTCTTAGAAACGGAAAGCAAGTTGGCAGCAGGCTTCTCTCCCGCGGGGACGTCCGTGCCTTCCTGTTGCAGTCTGTCCATCCGTCTGCTCTGCACTTTTGCTTGCCCACCCTTTGGTCCCAGGACACAGAAGGATTTGTTCGGAGCTGGGTGTGTCTACCCTTTCTTCTGATTTAGTAACGGGGTGTAATGTCAGCGACAGGCTCATCCGTCATATTTCTTCAGTCTCCTCGCTGCCTGGAAAAGTTAATAGGCGAAGAGTCGAGGGTTTTGCAGGCCAGGAGAACGCGTAACCGTGGAAGGTAGGCTGAGGGGCTTTAGCTACGAAGGCAGGAGGCTTGAAAGGGGGACAAACGGATACACTCCCTTGAGCACGCTGCTGTTCACACACAACACCCATCTTCAAGCGCTTTCTCCTCCCAGCACACAAAACGCTGTGCTTAGAAGCCTGTCTTTACTTAGAGCGTATTTACGTGGTAGGTGTGCAATAAGACGTTATGAAAAAGACCTGATAATCCGGTCATCATTTACTGAGAAGTCGGGTGACTGTCTGATGAATGAATACATGCAAAACTACTATCAGAAGAACTTTCTTCCTGAACAAAAACAAAACAAATCCGAGCTCCGTGTCAAGGTCCATTAGGAGCTGCAAGAAAGTATGAAGTCGGGCCCGGTCTGGGCAAAGCTTACACGTCCATCTGGGAGCGAGGCGGCGTGCAGATGAAAGTGGTGCTGCATCACACGGTCCCCTTGAAGGACCAGAGGGACGCGCTGATGGAAAAGATCAGGTTCCCGTTGTGCCCAGGACTCAGAAATGGGTCGGCGGTGGTGAAAATGGCTCTGAAAGGAGGGGAAAGTGAAAGTGTTAGTCGCTGAGTTGTGTCTCTGACTCTTTGTGACTCCACGGACTGTAGCCCACCAGGCTCCTCCGTCCATGGGATTCTCCAGGCCAGAATACTGGAGTGGGTTGCCATTCCCTTCTCCAGGGGATCTTCCCATCCCAGGGATCAAACCCAGGTCTCCTGCTTTGCAGGCGGATTCTTTACCTGCTGAGCCACCAGGGAAGGGAGGGGAGCCCCAGTCAAATGCAGAGCAAGAAGGACATACCGGTGAAGGTGGGAGAGGGTGCCCAGTGGAGTTGGCAGGCAGAGGAAGCAGCGGCTGGCTAGGCTGGGTCTGGATCACTGGGGGTGTCCCGAGAGCCCCGCAGGACACCTGCCAGCTCTAGTGCACCAGCTCGCTGGGGCTGGAGCTGGGACCCCTCCTGTTCCCACCGTACCCCACAGAGGCCTGTGGGGCAGCATCTTCCCTGGGTCTGCCCCTGCCCCCAGCAGACCAGGAACCAGGGTCTCAGATGGGAGCAGTTCGCGTGGAAACACAACAGGGGGAGGCCAGCTAACAGAGGAGGGGCCATTCAGGGACACGGGGGCACTTCTGCACGTGGCTGCCGCGGGGCACCCTCAGAGGGACGGGGACCCCTCGCAGCCGGGTGGCGTGACCACAGACCCCCCCGGGTCCTGGCCCCTCTGTGGTCAGGCTCTCCTGGGTCCTGAACACCCCAGGAGGTGGTCACGGGGAGCAGAGGCTCAGCCGGCAGGCGGCAGCTGGGACCGTGGGAATAGGCAGGGCTCACCCATCTTCACAGCAGCTGGGGGGCCCTGCTGGACGTCTGGGTGAGATGGGTGAGTAAGACGCCAGCGGCACTTCCCCAGTGAAAATAAGGCAAAGCCGAGTCGCTGTTTCTACAGGGCTTCTTCAAGGACTTGTTTTCAGTGACCATGACCGGGGTCCCTCATCTGAGGCCACCTTCGGGCATCAGGGATTACCCGAGCCTGGGGCCGGGGCTGGAGGTGGGGGTGGGCCCTCCCTCATCTGAGGCCACCTTCGGGTGTCAGGGATTACCCGAGCCTGGGGCCGGGGCTGGAGGTGGGCCCCTCCCTAGGTGTCAGCACCCCCTCCACCTGGGGGCGTCAGGGTTAGGGGAGGGCTGCAGGGGGAGGAGCAGGGGCGCCTATCAGGACTTCTCAACGCTCCCCGAAAAGACAGGGAGAGCAGACTAGAGTGGAAAGACACAGGAGGGGGTGTTAGGGATTTGGGGGCCTTATTGGAAAACTGAGTCTTTGAAAACCATTTGTTTTTTGGAAACATAACAACTTGTCACTTCCAAGGAAGATTCCCTTTGACCTCTGCCTGCTCTCTCCTCTGGAAAGAAGCTCAGTGGTTTCTGGCAATGTGCAAGGATGGATGTTGACGAGCATGAGAAATGGGGAGCGAGCCTGAGCAGAGACCCCTGCCCCACTCCTATGTCCCTCGAGAAGGATGCTGGGGGTCCGACTAGTGGATTCAATTAGGCCTGACCGAGAAACCCAGGCACGGCGGGGTCAGGCTTCCTGCGCTGTCCAGCAGTCTCCCCTGGCACTGCAAGGGCAGAAACCTCCCTGGGGCCACCGCACCAGAGACCAGGGTCTCCCCGAGAGGGTCTGAGGGAGCAGGACTGACCAGCTTTCTCCACAAGCCTTTAAGAAAGAACCTCCCTCCCAGCAGCGCCCTCCCCGCTTCATCAGGACCCCTTCCCCACTTTGAAGCCCCTCCTTCCTTGGGCTCACAGAGGAGTGGAGCAGAGCGCGTCACAGCTGGAGAAGAAGTCAGCTGGTCACTAAGAAATCAAGTCAATGGATGTCCCCTAGCCCCTGCAGAGGTCACATGAGCTGCCTGAGCCAGAGCAGCGTGGAAAAACCTTCCAGATTTGATCTCTGGGTCTGGAAGATCCCCTGGAGAAGGAAATGGCAACCCACTCCAGTATTCTTGCCTGGAGAATCCCATGGACGGAGGAGCCTGGTGGGCTACAGTCCCCTGGGGTCACAGAGTCAGACACGACTGAGCGACTACCACTCACTTTTTTTTTTTTTCATCTGAAACTAACATAGTAGTGTAGGTCAACCAGACTTCGATAAATAGAAACGTGTGTCATGTACAGGACTGCTCCCCTCACGCTCTCCAGTGCTAACCAGCAAAAACACCTGGGAGGGGGTTCTCGCTTCTCCCCGCTTCGACGGCAGGCCTAGAAGCATGACTGTGGCTCCATCTCTCCTCCCCAAGGCTGAGGCCGAGGGTGCTGGTGCCATCACGGGACTGAGGCAGGACAGTCTCCGCTTTGTGCACAAAGATCCTTTGAGCATGAGTTAAAAATCTGAGAAAAGCACCACCTCCTGCCACCCTGTAAGCCACGCCCGGGCTTCATTCCAGCGTCTCTCCAGCGCTCACAGGTGCTGAGAAGACAGGTCAGGTGAACACAGACGCTCTCCAGAGGCCTGGGGTCCCCCGGAGGAGACTGGCCGCTTCCCCAGCAACCCCTCCTGCACCCTCGGCTGGCTATGAAGTGAAGTGAAAGTCACTCAGTCGTGTCTGACTCTTGGCGGTCTCATGGACTATACAGTCCATGGAATTCTCCAGGCCAGAATACTGGAGTGGGTAGCCTTTCCCTTTTCCAGGGGATCTTCCCAACCCAGGGATTGAACCCAGGTCTCCCGCATTGCAGGTGGATTCTTTACCAGCTGAGCCACCAGGGGCTGGCTGGGCCCTGCTTAACTCATAGGAGCTCGATTCTCCTGGGAAGCCGTTCCCTCCTGGCCCGGCGGAGTCGGGGTTGTGCCCGTCTTCGCACCGTCCCGAGGACACATACACCTCACGATGTGCTCCCGAGCTTGCGCCGACGGGTCTGAATCCCTCGCCTCTGTTGTCGCTGTTCGGTCGCTCAGTCGTGTCCAGCTCTCTGTGACCCCGTGGCCTGCAGCCCGCCAGGCCTCCCCATCCCTCTCCCACTCCGGGAGTTTGCCCACGATCGTGTCCGTTGAATCCAGTCCTCACTACTGTCTCCTCAAGTGGGAGCTGTTCTGGCCCAGGCCTGGCCACAGAGCAGAAAGCCCAGACGTGTCTCACGACAGAACGGGGGGGAATCGGAGCACACAGTCCCCGGGGACCAGCTGTGAGGCGTGGGGGACACCAGAGTCTTCCAGGGGCAGAGCGTCCTGGAGAGTCCGGAGGCTGAGTGAGAGCTGGTCCAGCCAAGAGCGGAGAATAGCCTCGTGGGCGGAGACTCAACGCCGGCAGAGCCAGCGGCTGTGACAGCACCACAGCGGACAGCAGGGCACCGGGGGCCCGAGAACAAGTCCCCACGAGGTGCAGGGAGGCCCCTGGGAGGAGGGGCAGGGCAGCCCAGAGGGCTGCCGGAGAGTGGCCAGGGCATCGCAGAGGGCACCGGGGGCGGCGGGAGGCGGGCGTCACCGACGGGTGGACAGATGGAGTGACATAGCCCGGAGGTTCTGACTCCAGCGTCTCCAAGCAGCCGCACCCAGACCCTCCTGCAGAAACTCTCTGGAGGGACTCTCCTAGGTCTGGGCCTGAAAAGTCTGCTCTGGAGGGTTGGGTGGGCGTCCCGTGTCTTCCACAAAGGCCGGCGTTGCTGTTGTGAAGGAGAGAGAGCCTGGGAGTTTGGGGTTAGCGGATGCAAACTCTTATAGATACCCTGGATAAAAACAAGCTCCTGCTGGGTGGTGCAGGGAACTATATTCAATATTCTGTGATACGGGGAAGAGAATATGGAGAAGGATGTGCTCAGTCGCTCAGTTGTGGCTCTGCGACCCCTGGACTGCAGCCCACCAGGCTCCTCTGTCCAGGGGATTTCCCAGGCAAGAATACTGGAGTGGGTTGCCACTTCCCCCTCCAGAGGAATTTCCTCACCCAGGGATCGAACTTGTGTCTCCTGCATTGGCAGGCAGATTCTTTACCACTGAGCCATCTGGGAAATCCCAAGAAAGAATATATATAAAGTAATTCCCCTGTGGCTCAGAGAGTAAAGAGTCTGCCTGCAATGTGGGAGACCTGAATTCGATCCCTGGATTGGGAAGATTCCCTGGAGAAGGAAATGGCAACCCACTCCAGTAGTCTTGCCTGGAGAATCCCATGGACAGAGGAGCCTGGCGGGCTACAGTCCATGGGGTTGCAAAGAGTCGCACACAACTGAGTGACTTCACTTTCACTTTCACTTTCATATATATATGTATAGGAATAACTGAATTGCTTTGAAAATTTAATCATTTTGTTAATTTTTGCTGTGACAGCAGAAGTTAGCACAATACAGTAGATCCACTGTGCTGCTGCTGCTGCTACGTCACTTCAGTCGTGTCCGACTCTGTTCGACCCCATAGACGGCAGCCCACCAGGCTCCCCCGTTGCTGGGATTCTCCAGGCAAGAGCACTGGAGTGGGTTGCCATTTCCTTCTCCAATGCATGAAAGTGAAAAGGGAAAGTGAAGTCGCTCAGTCGTGTCCGACTCTTAGTGACCCCATGGACTGCAGCCTACCGGGCTCCTTCATCCATGGGATTTTCCAGGCAAGAGTACTGGAGTGGGGTGCCACTGCCTTCTCCAAGATCCACTATACTCCAACTAAAGAAATTTAAGACACGTCCTGCTGACACTAACTTGTGTGGCCATCCCAGCAACCCCATGGAGGGGTCCTGAGTGGGCTGGTGTAGGACTGATGGGATGCGGCCTGGAGGTGGAGGGATGGTCCGGCATCCACCCTCAGGTATCGAGAGGCCATGCTGGCCAGCAGCCGGGTTTGGGGAGAACGGGCCCCCTGTCCCTCCCTCCAGCACACAAGCATGTCCAGGGCGGCCGAACCCCAGGGGGAGGGACGCCCATGAGAAGGTCAGCAGGTCCCCGGGAGACGTCGCTGTTTCCACGGAGGCCGCCGTTGCACCGTTTTCATTCACAATCGTGGTGGCACAGCTGACGGTTACCGCTGCGTCCCTCGAGTGGAGGCTTCCTCTGCGAACAGGGTCCTTGCCTGCCCCCTTGGCCTGCCCCCTCTCTTTGACTCTCCGGCTGATCCCTTTCGGATTCCGGGTCTGTTCCTGCGGTTTCTCAGCACTCCCCGTCTATTCTCCAGGGGCACAGGAAGGGCCTTCCGGGGCTGGGGGAGACGGGCGACCCCTTTGTGAGCACGCTTCTTCTTTGTATGCCAGCCGCGCCCAAGGATGCCGGCTGCCTTTTGTCTGGGCGGCGGGCTGCTCCGTTGCCTGGCAACGAGCGGGCGCCTCCAACTTGAGAAACCACTTTCTCTTCCCGTCATGTGTGTGCTCAGCCAGAAAGACGACAGAGCGATGGGGGAGTCCTTGCCTCCTGGACGGGGTACTGCAGATGGTGCCCTCTCAGCTGAGGCCTGATAATGTTTCAAGGGGCTGCTCTGTGTCATTCCCAGGAACGCGGCCTTTCTCATTCTGTCTGGAAGGAGAGGGCCTTGTCTGCCTCTGGGAAGGAGGAGCAGTGCTCTGGAAGGAGCAGTGTTTTCCTCCGGCCTCTGGGTGGCCAGGCGGCCAGGCCAGGTGTCTGCGCCGCATCCTGCCATGAACCTGCCAGGCAGACGGGCACACCGGGAGCCCGGCCCCTTTCTGCGTTTCCTGTGTGGCTGGCCGCTCCAGGCTGGGGTTTTCTCAGAAATGATGATGGCAACTAGATTTGCTTCTCATCCATCTTAGACAAGACAGTCATGTGACAGGCAATCCGGCCGGCTGACATGATCGGCATAAAGTCATCACCCCGTTGATGCTCCTACCTTTCTGTTTGTAACGTTTGGAGACGATCAAGGTCCTCTGAAGCCGGGTGACCGAAGGTCAGGTTCCCTCGGAGTTTTATGAGCCCGGTGATCTTGGGGAGGAAGTAACAATAAAATCCTTCTAGTAAGTCCGCCACGTGGGTTGAGCTCGTCCTCCCTGCCAATTATTGTGCTGAGCTCCAGCAGGACCGTCCCATCCTCAACCCACAGGGATCCTGGGCAGGTGAGTCACTCACCTTATCTGCCCACTGTGGCTCAGTGGGGGATGATTAAGTTGCCTTCCTGAACCCAGAGACAGCCCTGGGCATCAAAGCCAGTGGCCTCCCAGGGGGGACCTTGCTTCCTGCCAAGCAGGGCACGGACTTGCCGTGATGCTGTGCCTGCCCCTGTCTGAACACAGCCCTGACTCACAGCTCCTAGTGCAGGCGCACAGGGACGCTTTGCTCAGAGCAGGATAAAGTCAGTCCTGCTCAGCTAGGCTCAGCTCAGCTCCCTAACAGAGGGTACCAGGCATCCCGTGATCGCGAGCAAGATGGCCAGCAATGGGCAGGAGCTTAGATCTTGTCACCCGAGACCCTGCGTCGGTGAGCAGCGAACCTGAATCAGAGATTCCGTTGCCCACGACTCTCGTAGCATTTGTTTTAAAGTGCATTGCACACTCGGTTGTGTCTGACCCTTTGGGACCCCGTGGACTGTATTCCTCCAGGCTGCTCTGTCCATGGCATTTCCCAGGCAAGAATACTGCAGTGGGTCACCATTTCCTCCTCCAGGGGATCTTCTCGACCCAAGGATCGAACCAGAGTCTCTTGAGTCTCCTGCATCGGCGGGCAGATTCTCTCCCGCTGTGGCACCTAGATTCTAGCAGTGCTTGCTTAATTTTTAATAAAACGCTGATATGTCCGTGTGTAAGTCAGTCTGAAACAGCAGCTGACTCTAGTTGTAATTACTCCTGGTGACACCGTTTTCTCCATTGTGTAAGTTTTGGTTAAGGACCCACAATTCCACGTACAAAGGATACTGGATCACTTTCCAGGTTTAGTCCTACGTCTGGAGCTCACTTATTGCATTTTTTACTGCCCCAGGCTGTCCTGAGCGCTGTGAACTCAGCTATAAAGCTTTGCCACTAGGCATTGGACTAAAATTGCATTTTCCAAGAACAGGCTCTGATCAAAAGGCAAGATTTTATTAAAGGACTGCAAATATTTCATAGCCCTTCTTATGTGTTTTCCTGAGTGTGTGTGTGCGTATGTGTGTGTAGACACAAATAGTATTATTGGTTGAATTATGTTCCCCCCCAATTCATATTTTGAAATCCTAATCCCCAGTACCTCAGAAAGTGACATCACTTGGAAATAGAGTCTTTGCAAAGGTAGTTCAGTGAAGATGAAGTCGTCAGGGTGGACTTTAGTTCAGTCGGACTGTGTCCTTTTAAAACGGGGACCTGGGACGCAGAAGCACATATGCTGATAATGTCATGTGGCGATGAAGGCGGGGACCAAGGTAATGTGCCTACAAGCCAAGAACCACCAAAGACCACCAGTCAGCCCCCAGAAGCTGGGGGTGAGAAACAGGTTTTCCTTCCCGGCCTCAGAGGGAGCCAGACCTGCCCACACCTTAATCTCAGACTTCCGGCCTCCAGAGCTGTGGGAAGATGCGTTTCTACTGCGTAGCCACTCAGTCTGTGTAGTTTGTTATGGCAGCTCCAGCAAACGCACAGAAATTTATAGATGATGGATGGACGGAGAGATAGATGATTGGCAGAGAGATGATGATTGGCTGATGAGATTTAGCAACCTGCTTTGTATCCACAGTCATTTTCTTTATACATAGAGAGTCGGACACGACAGAGCGACCAACACATACATGTATATACATAGTCTGTTTATACATTTTACATATATATACTTAAATATATATATATATATATGTGACTGTCTATCTGGATGCCTGCCTGCCTACTCAGTCACTTCAGTCGTGTCCAACTCTTTGCAACCCCATGGCTGCAGCCTGGCAGGCTCCTCCACCCATGGATTCTGCAGGCGAGAACGCTAGAGGGGGCTGCCATTTCCTTCTCTGTATATCCATGTATATCTACACAAATTTTTATTGAAGTGAAATGTGCGTTCAGACAGGCACACGTGCTGTAGGCGGACAGGCTGGCAACTTTCTCAAAGTGGATGTACCTGTTAACCACCACCCGGAATCAGAAAGAGAACACGACCAGCCTCCCGAGAGGCTGCCCTCCCGTCACAACCCACCACCTTCCCAAAGGTACGGCTATCCTTATTTCTGTTAACACAGGTTAGTTTGCTGACCTTGAAATTTATAAACACAGAAGCGTATCATAGGTCCTATTGTGGACTTGACGCTTTTTCCTATCAGGCTACGCAGTTTGTCCACGGTGTTGGGTGTAGCCGCATCTCATTTGTTTTCACTGCTGGACAATATTCCACGGTATGAACGTATCACACTTTATTTGTCATTTTACAGCTGAAGGTCGTAATGTTGCCAGCTTGGGACTCCCACGAATAATACTGCTGGAAATATTTTTGCTTAAGTGTTTGGTGCACATTTGTATGCATTGTGGGTGAACATATGCTTAGGAGTGGAATTGCTGAATCGTAGAGCATGCGTATGTTGGGTTGTAGAAAATACTCCACTTTCTACCACAGTTTCAGCTCCACAGGCTCACCAACACTCATGCCAAATCTTTTCTTTCTTTCTTTTTTTCCTTCTTGCTTGCTTTCTTCTGCTCTCTCTGTCTCTCCTTCTTTCCTTTTCTTTCTTCTTTTCTATTTTTTAATAACTGTAGCTATTCTGATGAATATGTACTGTTGCTGGGTTTTATTTTCATTTCCCTGCTGAGTTTGAGTATCTTCGTGTGTTCTCATATGCTTATTGGCTAGTTGGATAGACTCTTCTGTGAAGTACCGTTTCAAGTCCAGACTTAAAAAAAAAAAAAAACAGTTTTCTTGTTTTCCCTTACAGATAAACAGGGAGTCTTCATTTATTCTGACAAGTCTCTCGTTAGCTATATGTATTGCAACATCTTTGGCAGCTTTGGAGTTTGCATTTCCAAGTTTTTTTTGGCGTTGCTGTGTCTCGTGAGGGCTTTCCTCTGGTCGCGGTGCCCAGGGACTGCTCCTCGTGTGACGGGCGGGTTGCTCACCGTGGCGGCTCCTCTGGTTGCGGTACCCAGGGACTGTTCCTCGTGTGATGGGCAGGTTGCTCACTGTGGTGGCCTCTCATTGCGGAGCACAGCTCTAGGGAGCACACGCTTCGTTAGTTGTGGTGCTCTGGCTTAGTTTCTCCGTGGCATGTGGGATCTTTCTAGACCAAGGATCAAATCCGTGTCTCCTGCTTTGGCACAAGGATTCTTATCCACTGTACTTCCAGGGAAGACCCTCCAAGTTCTTAACAGTATCTTTTCATGAACAGAAGTTTTTCATTTTAACGAAAGTTTATCTCTGTCCCCCTTTCTGGGTAGCACGTTTTGCCTTCCATTTTTCTGTAATTTTTCCTACTCCAAGATCATAAAGATACTTTATATTTCATGTTTAGATCTACAACCCACCTGGAATTTATGTATATGATGAGGTGGGAGTCATAATATATTTGTAAAACATGGACACTCTGTTAATTCTGCAGCATTTACTGAAAAGGTCATCCTTTTCCCGCTGTATTACTGGATCATTTTAAGCTTATATTAAATACGTGTGTATGAAGGGGGCTTTTTCCAGGTTTTCCTTTAGTTTTTCATCCTTGTGATAGGAACACACTATTTTAAACAGTGTAATAAAAGCCGTGACATCTTCGAGGACAGATTTCCCAGTTTTGTTACACTTTTCCAATATTATCTTGGCCACTCACAGTTTTGAAACAGCTGCCAGTGTTTTGATTGAGGTCGTGCTGAGTCTACAGAGCAAATCACAGACAACCTCCAGCCTCTCACTCCACGAACATAGTATGTCCTTTTACTTATTTAGATGTTCTTTGATTTATTTCTATACAATCTTCAACTTAATTACTATCATTAGATTAATTCCTGCTGCTGCTGCTGCTAAGTCGCTTCAGTCGTGTCCGACTCTGTGCGACCCCACAGACGGCAGCCCACCAGGCTCCCCCGTTGCTGGGATTCTCCAGGCAAGAGCACTGGAGTGGGTTGCCATTTCCTTCTACAATGCATGAAAGTGAAAAGTGAAAGTGAAGTCGCCCAGTCGTGTCTGACTCCTAGCGACCCCATGGACTGCAGCCCACCAGGCTCCTCCATCCATGGGACTTTCCAGGCAAGAGTACTGGAGTGGGGTGCCATTGCCTTCTCCGAAGATTAATTCCTAGTTGCTGTCTTTTTAATGTTATTATATTTTGTGTTATATCCTATTAGTTTATTGCTGGTATATAGAAATAAAATTGGTTTTTGCATGTGAACTCACCATTGAAATTGCTAATTTGGTAAATTGATTTTAGTAGTTTGTGGACACATTTGGATTTTCCATCGGTATTATCATCTTGTCTGTGAATAAATACACTTCTGTTTCTTCTTTTCAAATCCCCATACATCTTCTTTCCTTAAGATATTGGCTAGAAACTCAAGAAGAGCTATTCACTAAAAGTGGTGGCAGCGGGCATTGCTGTTGCTTGATCTCTAAGTCGTGTCCAATTCTTTTGGGACCCCGTGGACTGCATAGCCCGAGGAGAGCCCAATCTCCTCTGTCCATGGCATTTTCCAGGCAAGAATACTGGAGCGAATTGCCGTTTCCTCTTCCAGGGGATCGTCTCAACCCAGGGATGGAACCTGCATCTCCTCTATCTCCTGCATGGTGGATTCTTTACTGCTGAACCTCCAGGGAAGTCCTGGTCTTGGGGGAAAAACTTTAAACACCTTTAAAAAAGGTGTTTTGCATAGCTGTAGTGCACGTTTATCAGACTAAAAAAATTCTTTTTATTCCTAGTAGTTTTAAAATCATACATGTATGCTGAATTTTATCAAACAATTTATTTATATCTGTTAGAACCATCTGACTTTTCACAATATGGTGAATTACAATGATCAGTTCTTGAATCTTAAATCCACTTTGTATTCCAAGAATAAGTCTTGGCTTGGTTTGATGGATTACACATCTCATATATTGACTCAGTTTTCTATATAGGATTTTGTTCAGGGTTTTTGCATCTATACGAAAGTGGTGGCTTATAATCTTCCTTTCTGGTAATGTCCTCATCAAATTTGCTATTATGATTATGCTGTTTTCATAAAAAGTTGAGAAATACTCCCTGTATCTCTATGACCTGAAATAGTCTGTATTAAGGTCAATGCCTTTTCTTCCTTAGAAGTTTGGAAATTTTTACCCATGAAGCCACGTGGCCTGGATGTTTGTATGGGGATGGGGAATAGAGGTTTTTAATACATTTATTTGTAAGATATAAGGCTCCTCAAATTTTCTATAATTTTTGTCTTCATTTTGGTAAATTGTGTTCTTTCAGGAATTTACCCTTTTTATATAAGATTTCAAATTTATTGGTATAAGGGTTATACATAATATTCCTTACAATCTTTTCAAAGTCTATAATGTCTATAGTGATTTTCCTTTAGTGATATTCTTCATCTGGATAGTATTTGTCTTCTCTCTCTGTCTCATTCTCTCAATTTTGTCAGGAACTTAAAAATTTTACTACTCCTACAAGAAAACCAACTTTTTAACTTATCTATTATCTTAATTGTCGGAGAGAAGGCAATGGCACCCCACTCCAGTACTCTTGCCTGGCAAATCCCATGGACGGAGGAGCCTGGTGGGCTACAGTCCATGGGGTCGTGACTGAGCGACTTCACTTTCACGTTTCACTTTCATGTATTGGAGAAGGAAATGGCAACCCACTCCAGTGTTCTTGCCTGGAGAATCCCAGGGATGGGGGAGTCTGGTGGGCTGCAGTCTATGGAGTCACACAGAGTCAGACATGATTGAAGTGACTTAGCAGCAGCAGCATTATCTTAATTGTATATTTAGGTTTTAGTCTTACTTCTTATTATTTTTATTCCTTTTGTGTTTAATACGTTTGGGTTTTCAAATTCCTTGATCATTTACTGGGATTATTTAATAGTTAGCTTTTCTTTGTTTGTAATATATAAATTTAAGGCTATGAATTTCCTTCTGAGTCTGGTTTTCACCTCACCTCACAAGTTTTATTGTGCTGCATTTTCATTATGATTTAGCAAAAAATGTTTTCTAACTCCCTTTGATACAGCTTCTTTAACTCATAGGTTTTCTTTAAGTGTATTCCAATACACTTATTCCAATAATTTCCAATATTTGGCAGCTCCTGGCTATATTTTTAAATTAATTTCTAGCTTGTTTCCAATGTGGCCGCAAAACACAATTTTTAGTTTCAGTGTTTTGAGACTGTTTTTTTAGATGTGATTTATGGCCAGCATATTTTCAGTTTCGTTAAGTGCTTATGGGCTCTTACCAAAATAATCATATTCCTCTTTTGTTGGTTGGTGACTGCTAATTTAATTTTGGCCGCAATTAAAGAACACTTGTGTTCCTTGATTCATTCCATTGGCTTCCTGGAGAAGAAGAGAACTTTAAATTTCTGAAAGCTTACATAGCCATCAGCAAGAAAGACAAGCTCTGTTCGTGGCACGTGCTGTCAGTCAGGCCAAGTGGCAGCCTGTCTGGGGACAGATGTGCCCTCATCCGAGGCGCCTCAAGTCCCTGGGTGGGGCACGGACGAGGTAGACTCGCTCTTCTCTGCAGAGGTGCGCAGGGGTGTTTCAGGGTGTTTCCAGGTGTGCTCTGCTTCCTGTGGTCCTCCTGTTCATCCTTCCTCTCTCTTCCGGTCCCCGCTCTCTCTCTCTCGCCAGGCTCTCATTGGTTCTTCTCAGATAGGACTGCCAAGCCTCACGCCAACAGCCTCTTAACTGGTCTTGTTGCCTCTCATCTCACCTCTGCAAATAAGATGGTAAAATCCACACCACCCAGGTCACTGCTTCCAGCGGCTTCCCAGGACCTACAAATAGAGTCAATCATGTCTCCATGACATCTGAGGCCCCCTGACCAAGCCCCATCCCGCATCCCGTCTCATCACCCCGTGTACCGCGTGTGTGGCCGTGTTTAGCACAGCCCCTCGTGCTCAGATTTTAGGCCGTGCTATCCGTGTGGGACGCTTCCCCCATCCTCACAGGGCCTACTTATTCTTTTTGTTTCACCTCCCTCTTAGCATCCTCTCGGGTAACTCTCCTAACCCCTTCGCGGCCCCACAGCTTGTCCTTTTCCTGCGATCTCCATCTCTCTTCAGCGTGTGGTGTCCTGTGTCCTTCTCTGTCACTCCATGATGTTGGCTCCTGAAATGCACAACCCTTGTTGAAAGCATGTTTTGGTCCCCTCGTTCCATGTGACTCCTTCAGAGTCACTTGATAAATGAATGTGGAATGGAATACCCTAGAGTCTGCTACTGCCCATAGTAACTTGTAAAGTATGCGCACTTCTTAGAACCAGTTTTTCAAGTGAAATGAGTCATCTGAAGGTCAGGCTATATCGATGTGATGTTTTCTCAGTAAGTATGAAGCAGGAAGCGTCAAACAGGCAACAGCCCAGAGCTGGGGATAAACAAGATTAAGGAGAAAGGGGCTTGTGGGTTGCCTTCCAACTTAGAAGATTAGAATTTTCACTTTCTGTGTATTAAAAATAAATCTACTATCTGAAATCCGAGGGTGTGGTTAGCGTGTTCCCTCCCCCACCGCCCCTTGGAGGGCTTGGCCTCTCGACGGCCAGTGTTTCAGAGTCTGCCTCTATAATCCTGAGCTCAGATATATCAGCTGCAGTTTGCGGTGCTTGAGACGGGAGGGATTGAATTGGCAGAGAAAAGTAACCAAGAAGGACCTGAGATGGCTGTCCCGATTATGTTTCATGTCCTTTTCCCTTTCTGTAAAGAAGGGGAGTGGACATCCTATCACACACCACGAGGCAGCGGGCTTCTCAGCGCAGCGCCCAGCCCGGAAACCTTGACGCAGGGGTCACGTCTGCGTGTCTTTCATTCCCTTCTTTTTCTGCCGCCAACGGCTGCTATTTCTTTCCCCGAAACTGACCACAGCTTAGACGTTTCGCTTCCAGCCTGTCCCCTCTAACCTGCCCTGGGCTCCATTGTTCCTGCTGGTTCTCGGGCCACCAGTGTCTCTCCTCTTGCAGCCACTTCGAGTGTGTTTGCAGAGCTATCTTCCTTAATCGAGGTATAGTCACGTCACTCGTTCTGACGAGCACACAACAGGTCCATATTCTTTCGCCAACCGTGTTTCACTTCCTCCGCCTAATTGTCAAATCACCTCCTTACCCAATCCTGTCTGCTTCTTTTCGCCAAAATCTAGTGCAAAGTTTGCATGACTTGGTGGTTAAGAAGATGCATTAGGCTCCACTGTTTGCAGGTTCTGACACCAGTGACAGCTATGTGCCTGCGTATCCTCACAGATAAAGCAGGTGTACTAATATCCCCTTACAAACTGATGGTGGAAACTGAGTCTACATATGATGGTACCATGCCTGGACTAAGCTGTGAATACGAAGATGATACTTACTGCCAGGAAGTGGATCTGCTTACTTCTACCGGCTTGTGTTTGCGCTTTCCTCTCGAATTCTACAGAATCATCTGAACTCTGGAGCCTTTCAAGACTGTGACCACATCCCAGGTCGCTCACAAAGATTAAGCTCCCCTCCGTGCTCTGAGCCCCCACCTTCTTAGATGGACTCTTCGCAGACTGACAGGCTAGCAGGTTCTTTTGTGACGGTTCATTTTTGTGTGTCAACTTGACTGGACGTGGGTTGCCTGGATTATGCATTCTTTTTGGGTGCATCCGAGGAATGCATTTCTAGATGAGATTAGCATTTGAATCGGCGGCGCAGTAAAGCGGCTCGCCCTCCCCCGGGTGGGGGCAGGGGGAGGGGGGCACCCAGCCCTCCACCGAGGGCACAAGGGAACAAAAGGCTGAGGGCGGAGGAGTCTGCTCCGGGGCTGCCCGCCCTCCAGGCGGTGCTGGGGGTGCTGGCCTCCACCCTCAGACTGGGATTCCTGCTCCCTCGTGCTCAAGCCTTTGGAATTACACCACCAGCCTCCGGGGGCTCTGCAGCTTCCAGATAGCAGATGCTAGGACTCCTTGACCTCCGTAATTACTTGGCCAGTTCCTCACAATAAATATCTATCATCTGTCTATCATTGTGCTGGTTCCTCTGAAAACCCTGACTAATCTGGCTTGCAAGTAGTTTATGTTGATCTCCCCTAGCTAAATTTTAATTTTAATTTATTATTTATGAATCCATTTTCTCAGTGAGTATTTATTGACACAGTGTTCCTGGCTTTGCAAACTTCTGCTCAGGGGAACACATCCTTGGTCTGCCTTGTGGCCTGTTACTTTTATAATAGGATAATAAGCTCACAGTCTAGAGCAGACGTACCCTTTTAGCATTAGATCATTAGTGCTTATGTTAATTACGTCCTGGAGGCATCTGCATTTGTTCACTTGCGGTAAAATTTCCTGTAGGTATTTCTTTGGATATATATAAAATAAATATGTGTATAAAATATGTATATATACATTTCAAGAAAAAAGTGAAAGTGAAAATGTTAGTCGCTCAGTTGTGTCTGACTCTTTGTGACCCCATGGACTGTAGTCTGCCAGGCTCCTCTGTCCATGGGATTCTCCAGGGGAGAATACTGGAGTGGGTAGCCATTCCCTTCTCTAATTCTTACTAACCCAGGGATCAAACCTGGGTCTCCTGCTTTGCAGGTGGATTCTTTACCGTCTGAGCAACCAGAGAAGCCCCTAATACATTTGATATAAGATATAAAAACTCTATTCATACATAAATTCCATTCATATATGAATTCCATATATGTGAGTTTGATCTCTGTCTGTATATACACCTATGCTTGTCTGGTGGCTCAGACAGTAAAGAATTCGCCTGCAATGTAAGAATCCTGGGTTTGACCTCTGGCTCGGGAAGTTCCCCTGGAGAAGGAAATGGCTACCCACTCCAGTATTCCTGCCTGGAGAATCCCATGGACAGAGGAGCCTGGTGGGCTACAGTCCATGGGGTCGCAAAGAGTTGGACCCAACTGAGCGGCTAACACTTTCACCCCACATATCTTACCTGTGAAAAACATTTATTGGTTAATGCCTTAGAGTTTTCACTGTGCAACAAGCAGTTGGTTGGTCTTCAAAGAAGCTCTGGAATGAGGTAGCCCAGAAGCCCCTCTGTGAGAGTCACCATGAAAATGGACACATGGAGTCTCTTAAGTAAGCCTTCAGTAAAGAGAACA
The DNA here is from genome assembly GCF_055505025.1 of Bos grunniens. Taxonomy (NCBI): domain Eukaryota; kingdom Metazoa; phylum Chordata; class Mammalia; order Artiodactyla; family Bovidae; genus Bos; species Bos grunniens. Next base: position 91,063,896 of record NC_141176.1, on the reverse strand, counting down.
ACTAACTTTGTTTAATTTAGGATTTTTCACACTTATATGGACCTGCACAATTTTTCCTAAGAAATGTAGTGCTATGAGTTCTTATGTCTAAAACTCTATCCCTAATAAGCAATTATTATTAAACAATATGTGTTTGTGGCAGTGAATGGACCCACAATGGATCTGAAAGATCAAATATTAAATAAGGCGCTATGCTACCATGGCGATTTTACTATTTGTGTAAACATATGTACGGATATGGACTTCTCCAGTGGTCTATATCTGGGCCAGTAAAGAATCTGCCTGCAGTGCAGGAGACTCAGGAGACGTGGGTTCGATCCCTGGGTTGGGAAGATCTCCTGAAGAAAGGCATGGCAACCCTCTCTAGTATTCCTGCCTGGAGAATCCCATGGACAGAGGAGCCTGGCGGCTACAGTCCATGGGGTCACAAAGAGTCGGACACGACTGAAACTATTTAGCACACACACACACGTGTATAAAAGTTAATTATCGATTAAGCCGATTAACTAAATTCCTAAAATTCTGTGTATTCATTCCCTAGTGGTAGAAGCTAAAAACCATAATGGCATTCCTGTAATAGTCAAGTGTATCTCTTTCATTACCTGTCTTTTCCTGAAAATGTCAGGAGCCTATCTGGTTTGGCTGTAAGCCAACTTGAATAGTTCACAACCCAACCCCACATTGTTCATCATTTCCCTATTTCATTTCTAGTTTCATTTCACTCTGAATTCTTACTGTAAGTGAAGCATCTGTTCCTTAGTTTTTAGCCAGCTGAAAGAATGCATAGGCTTTTATCATAAATTACTACACTAACATCAGAGAAGGCAATGGCACCCCACTCCAGTACTCTTGCCTGGAAACCCCATGGACGGAGGAGCCTGATAGGCTGCAGTCCATGGGGTCACTAAGAGTCGGACACAACTGAGCGATTTCACTTTCCCTTTTCACTTTCATGCATTGGAGAAGGAAATGGCAGCCCACTCCAGGGGAGCCTGGTGGGCTGCGGTCTATGGGGTCACACAGAGTCGGACACGACTGAAGCGACTTAGCAGAAGCAGTACACTAACATGGCCTTTCAGATGTGTGGACATTAGGAAAGACCCATTTTTTTTTCTTAGGAAATATTAACAATGTATCCTTTTGGGGTAGACAGGGTAACAGGCCCCACCAGTGTCTCCGCCGGTCTCCAGAACACGTAGACAGGATAAAGTTGCTGACCGCTGACCCTGAGACGGGAGAGCACCAGATGACCCGGTAGGCCCGTGTGGTGGCGAGGGGTTCAGAGTCCGAGAGACACCCTGTGAGCCAGGCCCCATGGCCACTGCTGGCCTGGAGGTTGATGGGGGCATGAGCCGAGGAACGCAGCCCTGCAAACATCCTGATTCAGCCCCTTGAGACCCATTTTGGACTTCTCACCTGCAAGACACCAAGATAAAAAATGCAAATTTGCCACCAGGTGTGTGGTTGCTTGTTCCAGCAGTGGTTGGCAAGTAACATGCCCCCCTCCTCCAGTGACTTGTGGGAAAGGAAGGAAGTGGTTCTCCTGAAAGTCTGTGCTGATTCAGCTTCCCTGGTGGCTCAGCTGGTAAAGAATCCGCCTGCAATGCGGGAGACCTGGGTTTGATCCCTGAGTTGGGAAGATCCCCTGGAGGAGGGAAAGGCTACCCCATCCAATATTCTGGCCTGGAGAATTCCATGGACTGTATAGTCCATGGGGTCGCAAAGAGTCGGACGTGACTAAGCCACTTCCACTTTTTAGGCTATTAGAGAAAGCTTTTTGCTTACTGCATGTGTGCTCAGTCATGTCAGTCGTGTCTGAGACAGTCATGTCTCTTTGTGACCCCATGGACTGTAGCCCGCCTGGCTCCAGTGACCATGGGATTCTCCAGGCAAGAACACTGGAGTGGGTTGCCATTTCCTTCTCCAATTCATGAAAGTGAAAAGGGAAAGTGAAGCACTAGAGGCAGAAAAAAGCTACCAGGGTCCATGAGATAGACACAGGGCTTGACTCAGTCGTTAGACCAGCAGACCCCTCCCCACCTGCTCACATGGGACCTGGGATCCCTCCCCAGGGAGATAAGACACAGGGCTTGACTCAGTCGTTAGACCAGCAGACCCCTCCCCACCTGCTCACGTGGGGCCTGGGATCCCTCCGCAGGGGCTTTGGCCCTGGTTCCAGCATCAGCGGGGACAAGAGGAGAGCGGGGTGGTCCCCGAAGCCCCCAGATCCTGCCGGCGCTCAGAAGCCCCTCCCCAGCTGTCTCTGCGCTCCCTCTGCTGTCACAGGTAAACTAACCGCGATGAAAGTCTGCTTCTCTGGTTGTGAACCTCTTCCATGGCTCGGTTCATTCCTCCGAGCCTCCCTTTTCTCACGGCCTTTCTCAGGACGTGAGTCGGGAGCCAGCCTTCCATCTTCGTGCAAACCCATCCTGACGCCAAACACCCATGATTTCACCTTCTGGAACACCCCTTCCGGCCCCTTGTCTCACCTCCCAGCCAGCGCAAATCCCTGGGTCCAAGCTGCTCAGCATCTGGTAACAGAGGTATCCCGGGGAGCCAGTGACAAGCGGAGACTCAGTGCCCAGACGTGCGGGACGAGGCCCTCCTCCATGCAGGTCCCAGGTCCTCTTCTGTGCCCATCGACATCCGAGCGGCGTGGCCCACCATCCCCACCCTGTCCCAGCATCTCCACGCTGGCCCTCAGGACCCCGTCCGCCTCCTGGCACCTTGGTCCTCACACCTTTGTGGGCTTATTTCCTCACCCCCGCACCTGGGTGTCAGATGCCCTGGGCTCTCTTGCCAGACCCTTCTTCTGAAATTCAACCTGTTCTTCTAGCAGCTTCTCATCCATCCGTGTGGCTCCTGGGGTCACTTACACATACCTGAACCCAGACACTGTGTCCAGCTGAGAGCTCTCTCTCTAACTCCAGGCTATAATGTATCTGCCGGGTGGAGCTCTCCAGCCTCCCAGCCCCACCAGGCACACGGCCCCTGGCCCACAGGATCCAGCTCAGTCCCAGGCTCTGCTCTGTTTCTGAAGGAAGCAGCGTCATCTCGACAGTCACCCTCAGGTCAACCTGATTCCTCCTCTTTTCCTTATTCTACTTAGTAACCAAAGCAAGGCAATGGCAACCCACTCCAGTACTCTTGCCTGGCAAATCCCATGGACAGAGGGGCCTGGTGGGCTGCAGTCCATGGGGTCGCTAGGAGTCGGACACGACTGAGCGACTTCACTTTCACTTTTCACTTTCATGCATTGGAGGAGGAAATGGCAACCCACTGCAGTGTTCTTGCCTGGAGAATCCCAGGGACGAGGGAGCCTGGTGGGCTGCCATCTCTGGGGTCACACAGAGTCGGACACGACTGAATTGACTTAGTAGCAGCAGCAGCAATTCTGTTTAACGGGGGAGCCTGGTGTGCTGCAGTCCACCGGGTCACAAAGAGCTGGACCCGACTGAGAGACTGAACTCAACTGGGGCGCCCCCAGACCTCCTCATTTCAGGGGACTCTCCTGTGACCCTCCTTCCCTCCCTCTGGGGCACAAATGCTGTGTAGTTCCACAGTCACCACTACAGTGGCCTTAATTGGATTCTTGTCCCTAGTCTGAGTCCATTGTGACCTGCTGTCTTTAAAAAAATACGTAGTCCTGTAAGTCCCTTAATGAAGAACATGCAATGTCTCCCTGTTACCTATTGACCCAGGTCCAAATTTATGTTAAGACATTCACGTTTGCCTCTCATTTCTCTTAGTCTCCTCCTCCTGGTCTATGTTTTATATCAGTGACTCTATACTCGGCCTGCAATTAGAATCATCTTCGGCGATTTAAGGGGACTCCCCCTGTAAAGAATTCGTCTACAATGCAGGAGGTGCAGGTTCAATCCCTGGGTCGGGAAGATCCCCTGGGCAAGGAAATGGCAACCCACTCCAGTATTCTTGCCTGGGAAAATCCCACAGAGGAACCTGGTGGACTACAGTCCACGGGGTCTCAAAAGAGTTGGACACGATTTCGTGACTAAATAACAATGGTTATTCTAGAAGAACGGGTTGAGTTTCAAAATTGATAGTTCAAGACAATCAGTGCCTGAGGCCTCCTGTACATCAGAGATTCTGGGTATGGGGTGGTATAGACATTATAATAGGAGTGGACAAGAATTCTTGAAATTCAAGGCCATACCACTTGCCATGGTCTCTAGCAGGTGGCATCTTAAGTCCCTACCCTAGCAAAGAATCATCTCTGTGAGGGAAATGAAAGAACATTCTTTCCTTTGCAAAGACAGCCCTTTTTGTAATAAACATAATGGATTTCAGTTTCACTCCAACTTGGTGAAGATGAAAGTGAATGTAAGAAGTTCAGTAAAATATGATCTTCCAGGAATTAAGACTTGCCAGAGGATGCATTAACTTAATTGGTCTGTAGTAATAGAATGAGGCAAGTAAGAGTGGTCTTCACATGTATCATAAAAGGATATTTGTTGTGTAGATTTAAGAGAAAATCATAGTGATTTGTGCACATGTGCATGCATCCAAGCATGAACTACCAGTGTGTGTGTGTGCGTGTGTGTGTGTGTGTGAGGGAGGAGTGTGTATGGGTGCAGGTGTGTGGCTGTGGAGTCTTGAATGCTCTTTTTCATACCTGCTTTGTCTCTGGAGCCTGGTAAGGACACCCAGGAAGTCTGAGCTGGGACTAGCCGCACCCTGATCATTCACCAAAACCAGAGAAGGGGGTGCTCTGGAGCCAGGGAGCTTGAAAGGCTTCTTGTTGGGTTTTTTTATTAATTATTTTTTTGAGGCTAATTACTTTACAATATTGTTTTGGTTTTGTCATACATTGATGTCGAAAGGCTCTTTGAATTGATCTACCTGGTGGCTCAGACAGTAAAAAATCTGCCTGCAATGCAGGAGACTTCGGTTGGATCCCTGGGTCAGGAAGATCCCCTGGAGAAGGAAATGGCAACCCACTCCAGCATTCTTGCCTAGAGAATCCCATGGACAGAGGAACCTGGTGGGCTACAGTCCATGGAGTTGCAAAGGGTAGGACACGACTAAGCAACTAACTCTTTCCCTCTTTCCCTCCTGAAAACAGAAAAACTCACCTCTGGTGGAAATGAGTAACAGAAACGGATGGCAGAATACTCCCATCCCATCTTATTCTCAGATAAAGTAGAGTAAGGGAGGGGAGTGATGTTCCTACAGACAGCGCCTGACAGGCACAGCCATTCACGACACCTACAAGAAACAGAACCCATGATGCTTCAACATCAACCAGAAGGGATGACGGAAATAACAGAAGATACTAAAGGGTGGCGTAACTCAGAATTAGCATAGCTCAGGGAGGTGGGGACCGTAGTCAGGGATGAAGAGAGAAAATCACGTTGGAAGTGAGATCTAAATAGGAAGAAACAAGGCAAGAAGAAGGGAACGTTTTAAGATCAAAAAGAAGAGATTCAAGAAAAAGTGGAAAAATTGAGACAATAGGCAAAGACATTTAAAAGAAGTATAGCAGAATTTTCTAAAGAAGAGAGCAATGAAATAAAGGGTTAGAAATTAACATCAATCCATCTTCCCTGAAACAGAAAGGAAAGCCTATAGACATACTGAAACGAGCCCCAGCTTTCCTGCGGGGGTGAGCCCACAGGGCCAGCGGGTGGTGACAGCGAAGGGAGACTGACTCTATGTGTTCGGCTTCTGTTCATGGGAACAACATGCGGATCCAGAACATCAACATGGAGAAGAAACCAGTGAGGAGAACGAAAGGCTCAAAGCCCTTTACCTAGTTCTGAAATGTGGAGCCATAACACCGCTATGGTTTCTATACTTAGGAAAACTCACTTTCTGTTTGTGATGAGTTTATCCAGATGCTCCATCCAGACAGACAATCCCTGCAACGGTGGATCTCGTCCACGGAGCACGTTGTCTTTCCAAAGGCGTTATCCAAAGACCCTTCAGGGAGGAGCAGGACCAGCTCCGTAACATCAGCTCCGCTCCCACGGCAGTGAATTAGGAAGCTCTGAGGGCAACCTCGGAGGAGGAGTAAGGTCATCTCCCCCTCTTAATTAAAAGAAAACAAAGCTGTGTGGGCTGATGTGTTTACTTATGCCACTGACACGTGTTCCCTGCTAGGAACCGTCACTGGATCCGGGACTCACTAGTGTTCACACTGCCTTCCTTTCCTGTGATGGCTATTTTGACTGTGTCACGATGAATGCTATCATTCCATGTCACAGCCACCCTGGCATTTGTGATGTTCCCTTGTGCTTTTCAAAGAACAAGCTAGTAGGGCCATGGGGCCCAGCAGGATGAAGAACTGCAGATTGGTTTTCAGGTGTGGAAGAGAAAGAAGATGTCTGAAAAGTTCATTCTAGGCTCTCTGAACACAGCTAAATGCTCTGGCACTCAAGCTGGCCACTTAGCAGGTTCTTTCTGTATACAGTGAAACGGCTAGAGGTAACGTGATGGAGTCTCCTAAAGGCAAGAAAAGTCCACAGAAAATTTAGTTCTCCATCTTTTAGATCAGAAAGTTGGCAAGTTTGAAATATTTTATGAACATTTTAAGTATGGGATTTCTCAAGAAAGGGAGCTAACAAAGGAAATAGGTATTTTCTTATCCTGGAAATAAAACTGGAAAGCAACAAACAAGAGTTATTTACTTTCTTACCTAATAAGTAAGTCAAGTGTAAAGTCCTATAGGTGATTTTCCAGAAAGGGTATTATAAGCAAGAGACTTTCCAGAGAGGGCGTTACAGCTAAACCGAATGAGCAAATATTTGGGACAGACCATGTGCAAAGCATTCCCCCGCCCTGGGATTCCACAGAACACAGTGGTTTCTTCAGAAATCATAAAGGGCACTACACTAAAGTCAGAGATGAATTTTGACTTTTAAATATGAAAATTTAACTTTTGACTGTTGTTGACAGATGCCAAAGTCCCCAGTATCTTAAGGACTTACTTTGTTTGTATGGAAATGGAAGAAGAGTAAGAAATTATTTTTCTTTTTTAAATTTAAATACATACATATTTTATTGTAATAATATATTTATTTTATTGAAGTATAGCTGATTTGCAATGCTGTGTTAGTTTCAGATGTACAGCAAAGCGATTCAGTGATACACGCATGAACACACAGTCTTTCCAGACTCTTTCCCCGTGGAGGTTATTACGGACCATTGAGTAGAGTTCCTTGTGCTGTACAGGAAGGGGCTGCGGCTTAAGGCACAGTTGGGAATAGTCCATAAATAAGACCTGGGGATTTAATGATCACAGTCTCCAATGCTGTACCATAAACTTCAAAATTGCTGAGACTAAGGTCTTAATTGTTCTCTCCACGAAAAAGGAAATGACCGCATGTGACACGATGGAGGTGTTGGCTAACCCTGAGGGGGACTCACGGTGCAATAAATACATGCATGAAACCAAAAAGTCAAAGCCCTTAAACTCACACAGGGTTTATGTCGATTGTGTCTCAATTAAAAAAAAAAAAAAAAAGACTTCTGTCCTGGAAGTGACCGCCAGGTTCTGTTACCTCTCAAGAGAAAAGATGCCCTTGTAGTGAAAAGCAGCAATTTTGACTACAGAACAAGGAGCCGTGGCTTTGCATCTGGGAGTGCGTGGAAGTGAGGATCTGCCTGGTGAGGCCGGTCTGTACCTGTTAGAGCAGGAAATTGAGTGAATGTGACCATTTTGCCTTCTAACTGACTCTTCAAGCCCTCAGCTAACTCCTGCTTAACACCATTAAGTATCAGTGGTGATCTGCTGGGGGATTTCTGTTTCACTAACAAAGCAAACCCATGACTGGAGCTGGAGAGCGTCTTGGACCACCTCAAGGTCCTGTGAGAGCAAGAACAGATGCTGAGGAACGTTCTTGGCTGGCATCTTGGAGATGTGATTTGACCCTGGAAGATTCTTCATGTTTAGGAAACACTTGTGCCGTGTTGAAACTTTCCCTGGTTTTCTTCTGCCGCCCAACTTTTCCATCAGGTACATTGTTTTACTCTTTCACTAAGCATTCTGAACAAAAGAAAGAAAACTTGGCATTTTGGCCTATTAATTTTTAAGAGGTTTGTGATAAGTTAAATCAATGGTAGTAACAGTCTTTGTCCCCAGAAGAGAAAAGATGCTAGGCTGACAAACGTGGGTAGAGATCACTACTCCTTTTAATTATCTGCTGTGCAACTTTAAGTGGTTTAATTGACTTCCCTGAGCTGCGAACTCATTCTTTGCACAAATATGAGTGGCTGCACCTCCTGCTGTAGAAGAATCAAGAGACCAGAACCCCCAGGAGGGGTTCAGGAAGTTCTCGTCGTATCTTCTTTGTCCTTCGCTCAGCCTTGTGACCTCATTACTGTGGATAATTGAGGAGGTTGTTGCTGTTGTTTTAAAATTTCAGGGGTCCTGCGTAGGTCTTGGGTCAAGTGTCAACTGACCGGGATCTTTCTGCTCAGGAATGTGCAGATGGCTGGCTGGACGGGGGGCAGGAGGGCAGGGCAGGGCAGGCGAGCTGGCCCGGTGGACCAAGTGGAGCAGAGAGCTGCCCTTCTCCTGCGGTCCCCACGGGAGGGTCCCGAGCCCCACCTGCCAGCTTGGCCTCCATCCTGGGCTTCCCTTGTCCTCTCTCGGGTTTCAAGGCCAGTGGTCACCTGGGGCCAGCGCTCACCACCCAGAGCTTTCTCTCAGGCACCGCACGTGATTCACATCCTTCCCCAATAGGGGAAAGACTGGATTCCTTCCAAAGCAAGCAGGCAGGGGGTGGACACTAAGGCTAGAATTTGCACGTTTTGAGGTCTGTTTTGTTTTGCTGCGAGCTAGCTGGGTAAACAGAGAAGGCAATGGCAGCCCACTCCAGTACTCTTGCCTGGAAAATCCCATGGATGCAGGAGCCTGGAAAAGCTGCGGTCCATGGGGTCACTGAGGGTCGGACACGACTGAGTGACTTCACTTTCACTTTTCACTTTCATGCCTTGGAGAAGGAAATGGCAACCCACTCCAGTGTTCTTGCCTGGAGAATCCCGGGGACGGGGGAGCCTGGTGGGCTGCCGTCTATGGGGTCACACAGAGTCGGACACAACTGAAGTGACTTAGCCAGCAGCAGCTGGGTAAAAGGCTCACTGAAAGCATTTCATTCAAACAGCTTTTACAGAACAAAGTGTTGTGTATTTTAAAATGAAAACCCATCAGAAGATGGCCAGTGGCTCAGGGCTGGTGGGTCAGGCATGGAGGCTTGGTGTCACCAGCTGACATCTGGGCGGCGTGGCTCCTCCCAGGCTCAGTCGGGACGCCTCGGTGCTGGAGATTCCACCGAGCACCCAGTGAGCCCACCTAAGCTGAGCTCTAGTGGAGCTGGGAAGATGTGTGGTGAATTAAACACCTCTAATGACTCATGCCCTGGAGTGTTTTTATAGAATGCAATGCAGCAATTGGAGGCTGTGTTCCAGGCTGCCCTGTGAGAGGGCAGTGGAGACCTGCTCTATTTTTAATAAGTGAGGTCATGGAGTATTTATATGTACCCTTGGGGCGGCCCCACCACCGAAAGAGGAACGTAAAAACGTACTCTAGTGACCCCGTGGCCCCGCAACTTCCAGTTTCATTACAGTCAAGCCTTTTATTACTTTGGTATAAGGCAGTAGGGAGAGAAACAAAAGAAAAAACTTCACAGATGAAGAAAGCATTTTCTTTTCACCTCCCCCCAGATGTCGTTTTCTTTATTTAAAAAGATCAACAGACTTGGTCTATTCAGTCCGTGGGGTATTATCTGGTGATTAAGAGACACGAACTATGAACCCACAAACTTGCGTGGAGGAATCTCTTTAAAAACTCTCTTCCAGAGCTTTCACTTTTGCTTCTTCTTTTTTTTTTTTTTAATAAAAAACATGTACTGAGGTATAAAGTCGATTTACAGCATCATGTGCATTTCAGGTGCATGGCACAGAGGTTCAGAGAGAGTGGGAGACGGCCCTACTCCTAAGAGACTGGGCAGAAAGATGAGTCCCATAGTAATGTGGCGAGCGCTGTGCAGAAAAGGGCATCTTCAAGGGGGATGTCCGGGGCAGACCTGTAGGATCAGCAGGAACCAGCCAGACCCAGAGGAGGGGGTGGGCAGGAAGGCCCCTCAGACTCCCTCCGGCAGCCCTCCAGGTGCCAGGTGGCTCCCCTGTCCCCAGCTTAGCTGGACATCCTAGCGGCAGCCAGGGGCACAGAGACCCATCCTCACCCTCCAGTGGTACCTCCCTCCCTCCAGGGAGCATCCATCACTTCGTGGATTATCCTTCAAGGGACCATCTCCAAAGTCCTTTGGGGCAGTTACACTGCTGGGTAAGCCTGTGGATCATAACATCTAACACTTCTAACTCACCTGGTCACATAGCATCACAGTCACGAGGGGTCTCGGGAAGCCTCCATCCCTTCTAACGCTAAGGACCGAAGCCCTGAAGTCCAGTCTGATTAGTGCTTTCCCTTCACAGTAAGGCTATTTCTCAGAAGCAAGGTGAGAAGGACAGAGGAAACTTGGGGAGCAATCGCTTCATTTGGGCACCTTCGACCTGAGCAATAGTGTGTTTATCACATCAAGGGCACGGATCCTGTGTTTTGAGGTCAGCCCATGGATGGCCATGTACATACACAGTCCAAGGCGTTCTCAGGATGCACCCCCACCACACACTCCTGCCCAGGTGTGGAGACTTCTGGGGGCATGTGACATCACCGTTTCCTGGAAGTGAGCCTCTGGATCAATGGTCGCCTGCTGCTGCTGCTGCTGCTAAGTCGCTTCAGTCGTGTCCAACTCTGCGCGACCCCATAGACGGCAGCCCACCAGGCTCCGCCGTCCCTGGGATTCTCCAGGCAAGAACACTGGAGTGGGTTGCCATTTCCTTCTCCAATGCATGAAAGTGAAAGTGAAGTCGCTCAGTCATGTCCGACTCTTAGCGACCCCATGGACTGCAGCCTACCAGGCTCCTCTGTCCATGGGATTTCCCAGGCAAGAGTACTGGAGTGGGGTGCCATTGCCTTCTCTGAGACAATGCCTAGGAGATGAATTAAGACAAAACCCAGGTACTTGGTTTAGGGGCTGGCTCTCAGTCCTTGCTAGCAGGCTGAGACCTGCTCTGGGGACTGCGGCCAGCACCCCTGTGTCTTGCTTCTGGCAGGGCCTGGAATCCCATGGACAGAGGAGCCTGGTGGGCTGCAGTCCATGGGGTCGTGAAGAGTCGGACACGACTGAGCGACTTCACTTTCACTTTTCACTTTCATGCATTGGAGAAGGAAATGGCAACCCACTCCATTGTTCTTGCCTGGAGAATCCCAGGGACAGGGGAGCCTGGTGGGCTGCCGTCTATGGGGTCGCACAGAGTCGGACACAACTGAAGCGACTTAGCCGCAGCACAGGCACTGTCTGTTGCTTTCTGTTTGCTGTATTAGTTTCCAGTTTTCTTAAAAGAGGACAGTGCGGTGCAGCCCTGAATATGCAGTTGGTGGCTCTGCTCTGTGGCTGAAGTGAAAACAGGGCTGAGAAAGGCCCTGGGGGTGGCTGGCTGGCTGACAGCATCCTCAAGCCAAGCGTCTTTAGAGGGTGAGGGAGGTCGAAACAGTGGCTCCAAGACAGAAAACCGCCGCCACCACCACCACCAACAGCAACAAAAAATGCCTGTCGTATGAAGATACAAGCTTTCCAATCTCAAACTTTTCAGTTAGCCTCGTAATTGTGAAAAGCAGAAGCTCTGTTTTGCTGTGTATCTGCCTGTCCCCATCCCTCTGATGTACTGTTTCGTCTGCAAACCCCGCGGGCTGTTGGTGTTGAAGGCGCTCTGTCTGCGTGGGTTCTCTGACGTTCAGGAAGCAAGCCTGCTGCGTGCAGAGCACGGGGCGCATCTACGCAGCCCTGGTCTGCGTGGCGGGGGTCCCCGGCCGGCTGCACCGCTCAGGTTCTGGCTGCAGGGTGGTCGGGGCACACACGCCCCCACCCAGACCAGGGGGACTTTTCTCAGAGGAAGGAGCGAAGTGAAGGGAACATGCAGTTGTTGCAAATGAGAGGAGTTGAGACCAGCTTTGCAAACAGGCATGTGTGCTGCCCAGACCGGTCTGGGCGTTAGTGAGTCCCGTCAGGTCTCCGTCTCTGTGAGCCCATCCCCGGGGGCGACTGTGGGCACCTTGGGGGAAGATGCGGGCAAATGGGAGGGCTGAGGGCAGGCAGGGTGGTCTTGACGACGTGGCTCGGGGTGCTGCTCCTCTGGAACTCACATGGGTGCTGGCCGTCCTTCCACTGGCCCAGCTGTGTAGCCGCTTCTGGGCGTCGGTTCAGATAACGTCTGGGAGACCCTCCCCACCCCTGAGACGCTCTGCGAGCCCAAGACGCTTCATCCCCAACGGCGACGTCAGCGGGGTCCGTCCCCTGCCTGTCCCGTCACAGCTGAGTCCTGGAGAGGAGAGGCCAGCCCTCAACTCTGTGCCCCACGAACTGGCACAGTCCTGCTGCTCATCAGCATGGAAAGACAGCAAGGTGATATCGCACAGCACATATTCAGTATGCTGTGATAAAGCATGATGGAAAAGAGTATGTAAAAAGAATGCATATATATGTATAACCGAGTCACTTGATTGTACAGTAGAAATTCACACAGCCTTGTCTCCAATAAAAAGTAATTAAAAAAATAAAATGCTCACTCAAAAGAAAAAAAAAGGAAATTAACACAATGTTGTAAACCAACTCTACGAAGTCCGCTCAGTCAGCTGTGTCCAACTCTGTGCGACCCCATGGACTATAGCCCGCCAGGCTCCTCCGTCCATGGGATTCAACAGGCAAGAGCACTGCAGTGGGTTGGGGTGCCCTCTTCCGTAAATCAACTAAGAGTAAGTAAGTGTTAGTTGCTCAATCATGCCAGACTCTTTGTGACCCCGTGGACAGTAACCCACCAGGTCCTCTGTCCATGGGATTTTCCAGACAAGGATACTGGAGTGGGTTGCCATTTCCTTCTCCAGGGGATCTTCCCAACCCAGGGATTGAACTCCTGCACTGCAGGCAGATTCTTTTGGGAAAAAAAAAAAAAAAGAAAGGAATACTTGAGATGAACAAGAGCCCGGGACTCAGCCAGCAGGATGGGGGTGCTGAGCGCCAGCTCCTGGCCCCACCTCTGCTCTCACTGTCCCCCCACCCCCAGGCTAAGCACCCAGTTCCTGGACTACAGGAAGTAGACCCCACACATCACGGTGGCTTTACTGTCTCTGCACTTAAGCTAATCATTCCTACACAGTCTTCCTGTTTTCTCTGAAATGTCTCTTGTCTTCCATAATTATATATATTTTGGAGTACTTCCTATGCCTCTGTTCTATTGTTTGCTTGATTATAAAAGAGAGGCTGCCTTTTTTTAGACTGAGCTATGAATTAGCCTATTGCACTAAGTTATGTAACAGGTATCATTTGAAACTGAATAGAAATTTTGCATTGTCATCCAAATGACAAAATTCCAAAGTTTTATGACGTGGCAAAAACTGGTTGCTTGGGTTAACTGATCCACAATATAGTTAATTCATTCAAGAGAAGTGCCCTATTTTTTCTTTTGATCACTCATGATTTCGTGAAAATGTCTTTTTTCTGTCAAACATGGATATGCTTAAGCTTCAGCCACCAAGGAAAGATATTGTAGAAAAATATCGAATGACAATAGAAAAACAGGCCTTACATATTAAATAAGAAAGTGTGTTAGAATTTCTATTACAATATGATCCCAAATGTGAAAAAAGCTGGTAATCTTCTCTGGTTGGTGGGCTTATGAATGATTTTCATTTCCTTTTGTATGTTTCTCTGGATTGGTGTGTTCTGAGATGAAACGAAATTTCCTCGTATCAAGGGGGGAAATGTTTTAAAAATCTTTGGCATTTTGGAAGCTTAAGCTCTGCATTTCCTTGACCATCTGGAGAGCGAGGAGCCCTTAATTCACAGGAAGACCAGAAGACCCGCACTGCTCTCCAGAGATGTACAAGTCTTCACTGCTGCTCTAGGTTCACAGCAGGAGGGAGGTCACTGGTATTTAAGGTTAGGAAGCTGAATTGGGGAAAGACAGGAGTGCTCTGAACTAAGAAGTCATCAGTGACCAGGAGAACCATGGGCCCAGAAGGGGTGTCGCTTCGGGGACTCACATATTCAGGGAGTGCTAAGAGACCAGCCCTCCAGGAACAGTCCCTGAGTGTGTCATGGAAGGTCACGCCTTCCACGGTGACTCTGTAACAGCGCCCAGCGTTGCCTAAGGAGGGACAGCACCAAACAATGATATGGGAGAGACAGACTCTCCCATCATGTCTGCCAGCTCGAGATGCTTTTTTCAGAAGTAACAATTTCCACAAGGAGGAGAACATTTCCAAGTGTGTGCTCCGTAAACCAGGCATTTTACATACGGCTTTCTGTTTAATGTCTGGAAAATAAATCACATCCCCATTATACAGATGACAACACTGAGACCTGGGGAGTAAGAGCCCCAGAGGGAGGAAGAGGCACAGTTATCACCCACACCTGCTCCCAGGTCCATCCAGCCCTCCCCCTCCTCACCACCTTGCACCCCATCAGCAACAAAATGTGGCGGCTGCACCCCCTTTTTAGAAAATGTTTACTTTTTGGCCACATAGCTCGGCATGCGGGATCTCCGTTCCCTGACCGGAGATGGAACCTGCGCCCCCTGCACTGAACACGGGGGTCTTAACCACCAGACCACCGGCGAAGTCCCAGCTGCACCATCTTGAACAAGCCCTTGTCTCCTAGCTTCAGCTTCTGCCTGTAAAAGGAAGTGGCTGAGTTAAGTGGATTTTGATTTCTCTTCAGCCCTTGAGTTTATGCTTCTTGACTGATTTCACTCATATGCTCGATGACGGCTTAATACAGGTTTTAATGAAACGCTGCACTCCTTTCAGCATTAACTACACACAGTCTAACGAGCAAAGCACAGCAAAGTCAAGTCAGGTCACAGGTTCAGATGACAGGATTCCAGGAAGGCCGCCACCAGAACTGCATTTCCGGAGGCCAGGGCTTCCTTCACTGAAGGAGAGCAGGAGGCTGGTGAGACGGGAGCATTGCCTGCAGTGGGAGCGTGAGTTTCTGAGCGGTGCACTTAATTAAGCATTTACAGCGTGATCGCTCCCTCCTTCCAAGATCCACACGATATGTACCGTTGAGGATACACAAGTAAACTTCCCATCTTGTTGGAATTCGAATTTCCTCAAAGTCTTTAAAACGAGACTCCAAAATGGCAAACGGAATGCCTCCCACCTTCATTTGGAGTCTGAACTAGGATTGAAATAAACATGCCCATCACACAAGAGCATGAAAACAAATATTTTCAGTGCCTGTAAGGGTCTGGGCTTGAGAGGCCACTGGAAACCGAGGGGATTAACACAGTAGCGTTTTAGACAATGAGCCAAGGGAGCCGTGGGGAGTCCACTCTGGTTCAGGCAGCACTTGAACTTGGGTTTGTCTGCAGGTGATCTTTATCGAGTCTGGAAGGAAGAGTATGTTTGACTGCAAAAAACGTTACAATTCTCTGTTTTTTATCCAGTGCTCAAAATGGGAAATTAAGTTCTTAATTTTTATGAATGTGTTTGTAAAGGCATACAGTTAGTATTATTTTTTGAATTTTAAGAGTTGCATGTGTATTTATTGAGGTACAATTGACATATATTACATTTACATTTCTTTTTTATTTTCTTTTTTAAATTAATTAATCTATTTTAATTGGAGGATAATTACTTTACAATATTGTGGTGGTTTTTGCCATACATAGACATGAATCAGCCACAAGTATACACGTGTCCCCTCATCCTGAAACCCCCTACCACCTCCCTCCCCACTCCATCCCTCTGGGTTGTCCCAGAGCACCGGCTCTGAGTGCCTGGCTTCATGCCTTGAACTTGAACTGGTCATCTGTTTTACATATGGTAATATACGTGGAGGTGATGGAATTCCAGTTGAGCTATTTCAAATCCTGAAAGATGATGCTGTGAAAGTGCTGCACTCAATATGCCAACAAATTCAGAAAACTCAGCAGTGGCCACAGGACTGGAAAAGGTCAGTTTTCATTCCAATCCCAAAGAAAGGCAATGCCAAAGAATGCTCAAACTACTGCACAATTGTACTCATCTCACACGCTAGTAAAGTAATGCTCAAAATTCTCCAAGCCAGGCTTCAGCAATATGTGAACCATGAACTTCCAGATGTTCAAGCTGGTTTTAGAAAAGGCAGGGAACCAGAGACCAAATTGCCAACATCTGCTGGATCATGGAAAAAGCAAGAGAGTTCCAGAAAAACATCTATTTCTGCTTTATTGACTATGCCAAAGCCTTGGACTGTGTGGATCACAATCAACTGTGGAAAATTCTGAAAGAGATGGGAATACCAGACCACCTGACCTACCTCTTGAGAAATCTGTATGCAGGTCACGAAGCACCAGTTAGAACTGGACATGGAACAACAGACTGGTTCCAAATTGGAAAAGGAGTACGTCAAGGCTGCATATTGTCACCCTGCTTATTTAACTTATATGCAGAGTACATCATGAGAAACGCTGGGCTGGAAGAAGCACAAGCTGGAATCAAGATGGCTGGGAGAAATATCAATAACCTCAGATATGCAGATGACACCACCCTTATGGCAGAAAGTGAAGAGGAACTCAAAAGCCTCTTGAGGAAGGTGAAAGAGGAGAGTGAAAAAGTTGGCTTAAAACTCAACATTCAGAAAATGAAGATCATGGCATCTGGTCCCACCACTTCATGGCAAATAGATGGGGAAACAGTGGAAACAGTGTCAGACTTTATATTTTTGGGCTCCAAAATCATTGCAGATGGTGACTGCAGCCATGAAATTAAAAGACGCTTACACCTTGGAAGGAAAGTTATGACCAATCTAGATAGCATATTCAAAAGCAGAGACATTACTTTGCCAACAAAAGTCCGTCTAGTCAAGGCTATGGTTTTTCCTGTGGTCATGTATGGATGTGAGAGTTGGACTGTGAAGAAAGCTGAGTGCCAAAGAATTGATGCTTTTGAAGTGTGGTGTTGGAGAAGACTCTTGAGAGTCCCTTGGACTGCAAGGAGATCCAAACAGTCCATCCTAAAGAAGGTCAGTCCTGGGATATCTTTGGAAGGAATGATGCTAAAGCTGAACCTCCAGTACTTTGGCCACCTCATGCGAAGAGTTGACTCATTGGAAAAGACTCTGATGCTGGGAGGGATTGGGGGCAGGAGGAGAAGGGGACGACAGAGGATGAGATGGCTGGATGGCATCACTGACTCGATGGACATGAGTCTGAGTGAACTCCGGGAGTTGGTGATGGACAGGGAGGCCTGGCGTGCTGTGATTCATGGGGTCTCAAAGAGTCTGAGCGACTGAGCGACTGAACTGAACTAAATATACACTTCAATGCTATTCTCTCAAACTGTCCCACCCTTGCCTTCTCCCAGAGTCCAAAAGTCTTAACTAATGACTGAGAACTGTTGGGGCATCTAGGTTATATGGGTTTTTTGGTTAAAGGAACCTGTCTGCCAATGCAGGTGATACAAGAGACATGGGTTAGATGCCTGGGTTGGGGAGATCCCCTGGAGGAGGGCATGGTGACCCACTCCAGGATTCTTGCCTGGAGAATCCCATGGACAGAGGAGCTTGGCGGGCTACAGTCCACAGGGTCACACAGAGCTGGGCACGGCTGAGCACGCATGCGTGTAGACCGGTGTCTAGACTTCCTCTGTGTTCAGGGGCACGCAGGCTACACCTGGTGGCTGGAGCCGCTGGTGCCAGCTGCTGGCCAGCAGACTTGGCCTGGGGACAAGGATGCCTCAGTGTCCAAGCTCCGGGCACAGGGGAGGTCGTCTGGGATCCGGTTCTGCCGTCAGGCAACTGTCGGGTTTTGGCTGGTTCTGCCACGTGTTTGAAGTCATGTGACCACAGACAAGTTGCTCACCGTCTGAGCCTCCGAGTCTGGGAAGGCCGTTGAGTAACCTGCTTCTTCCTAAGATGGCAGAGAGGCTGGCAGCAGACAGCCCAGCTGACCGGCCAGCTGAGGGCAAGACTCAGGCCAGGAGTCCACTGAAGGCTGGCATCACTGGGGAGGAAGCGGGCGTGGGGTGGAGTGCCCTCTCCAGGGAATCCCGGAGGGGCTGGGGAGGGGTGAGGGGGGCCCTGACCAGGGAAGGCCACACTGCTCAGAGGAGGCCCCAGGGGTGGGTATCAGTCACTGGGTTCTCCTTCCCTCCCGAGACTGGCGCGTAACATGGTGTCTTCTTTCCTTTTTTTTAAAGCATCACTCACTGGACGACTCCGCCAACCACTCAGCATCACCTCAAAAGTAACTCTCACTTGCATTTTCTCATGGGGGCTGCTCTTGGCTCTTGTGTTTGCAGGAAAGGTGAGTCCACAGACACAAATCTCCACCTGCCACGGGTCCCGGGCACGTCTCTGCACTGGTCTGCACCAGCGGCCCTTGCAGGCTGGAGAAGCTCGGTGGCTGAGCCAACGCCCTCAGCCAGAAAGGCTCTGCGCTGCAGCAGGGACAGGCCGGTGACCTGCGGAAGCCACGGGGCTGGCCGACCGGAAACCACACAGCAGAACAGGGCAGGGAGCGGACCTGGGGGACGGTGCATGCCGGTGACAAGGCAGGGGGCCTGGGGAGCCCCACCCCACCCTCACGGGGGCACAGTGTCCCTGCGTTTCTCCCAGATTCAGCCATGGTCTGCCCTGACTGGATGGCTAATCTTGGATAATGTCGTCATTTAGAAACGTGAAATCGCACCATGCAATACCAAAGACACTCACTTTAATTTGAGGGAGGAGAAAGATAATTTCCATCTTTCATAGCTTCAGAGTAGAACGGAGCGCAAGACCCACCATCCACTGAACGGTTTTGTCATCGGCTTAAAAAGTGGACAGAATGAATTTTGGTAAAGATGTACAATCTTGCAATGCTAGTAAGTCAGGTTTGCAAAATTCACTTTTAACAGATGCTGATTAATTTGTAGGCAGCCATAAAATAAGAAGTCATGAGTTTTAAAAGTTAGTTGTTTTATGGCATCCAAGGCTGTCCACCCATTAACCTATTTCTTTCTGCGGACCACGGAAAGCACAGATGGAAAGGGTTTTTTTTTTTTTTTTTCCTGACCAGTTATACCATCATTTTACTTTCAACGAAAGATCATGTCTGAATCAAAGGCTTACCGGGCAAAGTAAAGCTCTCCTGTGGATACTCTTCAGGATGGTGAGGCAGCTGTCGGGTTTTGGCTGGTTCTGCCATGTGTTTGAAGTCATGTGACCACAGGCACATTGCTCACCTTCTGAGCCTCCGAGTCTGGGAAGGCGGTTGAGTAACCCTGCTTCTTCCTAAGAGGGAAGAATCTTCTTCCTAAGATTGTCCTGGCTCTTAATACTTCCCCATTGGTTTCAGCCAAGGGTGAGCGTGTTATTTAGAATCTGATGTATTACAAGAGTTTTCAAGGTAAGAATAATTATATGATCCTTATCTAGGGAGTGTGCCAGGGTTTTAATCTTATGATAGCAAAGATAACATTTTAACCTGACGTATGCCTGAGGTTCTATTAAACTATAACATTCAGAGCAATTTGGATTAAAATGCTCTGCACTGTCTTGTCCTCAGGAGACTGTCGTGCTTCTGATGCATTTGGGGGGGGGGAGGGGAAGTGTGGGTTTTGAAATAAACTCCCCACAAAACATAGTTTAAAAAATTCTCTTTCAATGGTGAGGCAGAGGGTTGGTGCAAATAACCAACAGATGAGCAAATAAAGCTTCAAGGGGAGCTGCAAGTTGTTACATTTGATGTTTTTTTTTAAATAAAGATACAGACAAGGGGTGCACAGTGTCGCTGGGTGGGGTGGAAGGGCAGAGACAGAACAGAGTGGAGCCCTGTCCTGGAGGAGAGGAGTCCTCACCCGCGAAGCTGTTGTTACTTTTACAGGAAAACAGCGATGTTTCCTTACCCATCAACCATAGTGTTTCTGCATTCCACTTGGGGTGGATGCGGGGATTTTCCAAAAAAAGCAAGCCTTGGACACTCTAGTCTGTTGATCCAAGCGATTCATATCGTGTTTCCAATAGTTTGTGTCTCAGTGTTTATGGATGGATGTCCAGCCCCCCACACCCCCACCCTTGTCAGAAAGAATTGGAACCCTGCTTGGCAGGTCTGAGGTCTGGGGGAAGGGGCGGGACTGGGACCCCATCTCAGCAGAAATCCCTCCAGAAATCAGGGACAGCACGTGAGAGACGGAGAGAGGGGCGAGCAGCGCCCGGACCTGCTGGGAAAACGTTTATAATCCTAGGGCATCTCAGTATCCCAGGCGTGAGCCCTGCCTTCGGGCAAAGCAGATTCATAGGATCATAAACAAACCGGCTGATTGGCTGACTTTCAAAGTACTTCTTATCGACAGGTCCTGTCCTCAAACATCTTCTTAGTCAAATCTCTAATACTGCAACGCGTCCTCATTTGCTCAGTCGTGTCTGACTCTTTGCGACCCCCGGGACTGCAGCCCGCCAGGCTCCTCTGTCCATGGGATTCTCCAGGCAGGAATGCTGGAGTGGTTTGCCATCTCCCACTTCTGGGGATCTTCCCAACTCAGGGGTTGAACCCATGTCTGTTGCGTCTCCTGCCTTGACAGATAGGTTCTTTCCCACTGCAGCACCTGGGAAGCCCATAAAATAACATTAGGAAAAGGGCTGGAAAATAAATAGTGAAAAATACAGGCGGATCTGCTCTAGAGAAAGAAGGAGGTGTGTGGGCCCAGAGAGGCGCATTCTAGATGGTTGTAGGTGGTTCTAGATCAAAACAGCGAACTTCAGAAGCAAGGGAATTGCTGAGTAGGGCTGTTCAGCAATTCAGCTCAACGGGAGCAGAGACGCTGCCGGAACCCAGTGCCTCTGAAACACGGTGGGACGACGTTCAGTCCCGCACACACGGTGGGACGGCGTTCAGTCCCGCACACACGGTGGGACGGCGTTCAGTCCCGCACACACGGTGGGACGGCGTTCAGTCCCGCACACACGGTGGGACGGCGTTCAGTCCCGCACACACGGTGGGACGGCGTTCAGTCCCGCACACACGGTGGGACGGCGTTCAGTCCCGCACACACGGTGGGACGGCGTTCAGTCCCGCACACACTGTGTCTGTGGGAAATGTATTTCAGCAGGAGGTGCATTGCTTAGGAAGCAGTAAGTGAAGTCGCTCAGTTGTGTCCGACTCTTTGCGACCCCATGGACTATAGCCCACCAGCCTCCTCTGTCCATGGGATTTTCCAGGCAAGAGTATTGGAGTGGGTTGCCATTTCCTTCTCCATTAAGAAGCAGCGGGATCTACATTTCATCGTAGAAGACTTTCCATTGAATGGTTGAGTGAATATACCAGGTGTTAAAGGAGTCACCTTTTCTTTTCTTGTCTAGACAATTATTCTCACGAGGGGAAAATTCATTTAGTGACACTGGACAAAGAGGTGGTTTGTTAACATTAGACAACCTTCCACATACACTGGTCTTATTTTTCACATTAACGCACCAGTCTTTCGGGGCATGGAGAGCCCAAACAGGCACCACTAGCCAGCCTGCTGTCTCCTGCCCAGCACCTGGAATCTTCTCCAATCAAGGTGCTGTTAGCCACGTCAGCAGTCTGCCCACTCTCTCTTTCAAGGTAACACTGTCAATCCATAAGAGCCTGTTCTAGGCTCTTTCCTTGCTCTTGCCGGGTGAGTACCAAGGATGTGTTAAATCACGGGGCTGTGGCTTATCAGAAGCAGGTGTCACAGCTGTATAAAACCTATTGTGTCCGTGAAGACGAGCAGTCTCCAGGTGCTCCCTTCGCCTCTGCCCCTCCTCTCTGTTCCCGCCACCGCCCTCCGTGTGAGGGGAAGGAGCAGCCGTGGAGCTCTCCTAGAGGGAACAGTCCCACTCAGGAAGCTGCAGGGATGGTGAACCGGCGCCCGGCGCCCTGCAGCAACGCCCGCCTCATGGTCCTGGTGCTGCAGTGTGCTGTGTGAGGTCTCACCCTCGAGTACAGTGGCATGTGGGGATCAGAGGCCGCTCTGCATCGTGTTTGTAGCTACCTGTTATTCAAAGTCAAAAAGAGAGAATCCCTTCCTAGTTGGCACACGCCCTTTCCCCCCATCTTTCTGGGTACCCCTCCTCCACAGCCCGGCTGGCTGGCCACAGTCACCCTGGCTCTGTGGGGTCTGGAGTGGGGAAGAGGGTGGAGACTGGAGAAGCCAGGAGGCCCAGGCCCTTCTCCCCCTCCTCTGGGTTCAGATCCAGGCATTCCCCGCACACCAGCCCGAGGACCAGGGTGCCGACAGTTTGAAGGCATCTCTGCTGTTTTGCATTCAGTATCAGTGTCCACGTTCCCGGACGACAGCCCTCTTGAGATGGATGTTTTTATTACCTTAGAGGACAAACTCACAGCTATTCAAGCACATGGCTTTTTAGGTACTTTTCTGCATCTCATGCAAACGCCTGTAGTGATAACAGAGCTGATCAGAGGATGCCCTCTGGGCTCCCGGGGGCTGTGGGCGGGAGTCCAGGACAGTCCTCCCGGTCCGTTTGATTGGAGGTGAGGAAATCTGGGTGCTTTCCCCCACTAAAGTCCTGGGTAAAACGAGTAACATCACAGGACGCCGGGAAAACCCAACAAGAAAATTTCAAGTGTTTTCCAAGCATTACTCCTCTGAAAAGCATTTATGTCCCATCACCACATGTATCATAAGACGTGTGCCTGTGGCATAAGAAACACATGCCTGTGCGTATAACGAACTTTTCCCTCTGAGACCTGCAAAGTGTAAATCGGAAACAATGGAGCAGAATTAAAGTATCTTCACTAATGGAACGAAGATATTGCATTTTTGACATGTTGGCATAGTTCAGTTGCTCAGTCATGTCCGACTCTTTGTGACCCCATGAATCACAGCACGCCAGGCCTCCCTGTCCATCACCAACTCCCGGAGTTCACTCAGACTCACGTCCATCGAGTCGGTGATGCCATCCAGCCATCTCATCCTCTGTCGTCCCCTTCTCCTCCTGCCCCCAATCCCTCCCAGCATCAGAGTCTTTTCCAATGAGTCAACTCTTCGCATGAGGTGGCCAAAGGACTGGAGCTTCAGCTTCAGCATCATTCCTTCCAAAGAAATCCCAGGACCAATCT
Organism: Bos grunniens; assembly: GCF_055505025.1. Taxonomy (NCBI): domain Eukaryota; kingdom Metazoa; phylum Chordata; class Mammalia; order Artiodactyla; family Bovidae; genus Bos; species Bos grunniens. Next base: position 91,040,748 of record NC_141176.1, on the reverse strand, counting down.
CCTTTAGAATGGACTGGTTGGATCTCCTTGCAGTCCAAGGGACTCTCAAGAGTCTTCTCCAACACCACAGTTCAAAAGCATCAATTCTTCGGTGCTCAGCTTTCTTCACAGTCCAACTCTCACATCCATATGTGACCACTGGAAAAACCATAGCCTTGACTAGACGGACCTTTGTTGGCAAAGTAATGTCTCTGCTTTTCAATATGCTACCTAAGTTAGGACATGTTGGCATAGCCACTGTTAATTTCTTTTTTTTAAAATTATTTTAGGACTTCTCTAGTGGTGCAGAAGTTAAGAAACTACCTGCCAAAGCAGGAGACACGGGTTTGATCCCCGCTCTGGGAAGATCCCACAGCCACCGACGCCCGAGCTCTGCAACAAGAGGAGCCGCTGCAGTGAGGAGCCCGAGCGGCACAACTACAGGAGGCCCCGCTCACCGCAACCAGAGAAAGCCCCGAGCAGCGATGAAGACCCAGAGAAGCCAAAAATTAAAAAATAAAATTAAAAAAAATTTTTATTGGGGTGTAGTTTGTTTACAATGTTGTGTTAATTTCTGCTACACAGTAAAGTGACTCAGTTACACGTACGCCTACATCCTTCTTCCTATGCTTTTCCATTACAGTTTATCACAGGACACTGAGCATAGTCCCCTGTGTTATAAGTAAGATCTTGCTGTTTATCCATCCTTAACAGCGTATATTAGTTAGTTAGTTAGTTAGTTCAGTCGCTCAGTCGTGTCCGACACTTTGCGACCCCATGAATTGCAGCACGCCAGGCCTCCCTGTCCATCACCAACTCCCGGAGTTCACTCAGACTCATGTCCATTGAGTCGGTGATGCCATCCAACCATCTCATACTCTGTCATCCCCTTCTCCTCCTGCCCTCCTGCTCTCCTTTCCCAGCGTCAGGGTCTTTTCAAATGAGTCAGCTCTTCCCATCAGGTGGCCAAAGTATTGGAGTTTCAGCTTCAGTATCAGTCCTTCCAATGAACACCCAGGACTGATCTCCTTTAGGATGGACTGGTTGGATCTCCTTGCAGTCCAAGGGACTCTCAAGAGTCTTCTCCAACACCACAGTTCAAAAGCATCAATTCTTTGGCACTCAGCTTTTTTTATAGTCCAACTCTCACATCCATACATGACTACTGGAAAAACCATAGCTTTGACTAGACAGACCTTTGTTGGTAAAGTAATGTCTCTGCTTTTTAATATGCTGTCTAGGTTGGTCATAACTTTTCTTCCAAGAAGCAAGTGTCTTTTAATTTCATGGCTGCAGTCACCAACTGCAGTGACTTTGGAGCCCAAAAAAATAAAGTCTCTCACTGGTTCCACTGGTTCCACTGTTTCCCCATCTATTTGCCATTCAGTGATGGGACAAGATGCCATGATCTTTGTTTTCTGAATGTTGAGTTTTAAGCCAACTTTTTCACTCTCCTCTTTCACTTTCATCAAGAGGCTCTTTAGTTTCTCTTCACTTTCTGCCATAAGAGTGGTATCATCTGTGTATCTGATTTTATTGATATTTCTCCCGGCAATCTTGATTCCAGCTTGTGCTTCATTCAGCCCAGCGTTCCTCATGATGTACTCTGCATATAAGCTAAATAAGCAGGGTGACAATATACAGCCTTGATGTACTCCTTTCCCGATTTGAAACCAGTCTGTTGTTCCATGTCCAGTTCTAACTGTTGTTTCTTAACTGGCATACAAATTTCTCCAGGGGCAGGTCAGGTGGTCTGGCATTCCCATTTCTTTCAGAATTTTCCTAGTTCGTTGTGGTCCACACGGTCAACGGCTTTGGCCCAAGGTGGGGGTGTGGGGGGAGGGATGGATTGGAATGTTACACTGACTAATCCCAAACTTCCCATCCGGCCGTCCCCCCCAAGACCCACAAGTCTGTCCTTTCTGTCTGTGAGTCTGTTTCTCTTTTGTAGACAGCTTCATTTGTGTAATATTTTGCCACTGTTAATTTCTAATTGTGTCATTACTTTAATGACTGTCAGATCTGTTACTAAAAAGGTTCAGTTATTAAAAACATTTTGGAACATAGTATTTAATAATTCTCAAACACTGACAGCAAATGAAGCACGTGAAAAATTTTCTCAGGGGTTTAAGTAAATTATTATTAAAGAATTGAATGTAAAAGGAAATAACTAATCCTGGTCTTTGAAGTCCATTTGGAATTTAATTGACCATTAGGCCACCAACTATCTTGGCACATGACCATTTAATAATGAGAAAGTCAACCTTACATTAGGAAAGAGAGCAGCGTAATTCATCAAAAGCCACAGCCCATTTGCATCGCTGTCGGTGGAGATTTCGGGGGAGTGCAGAGCATACAGGTTTAAGTGGTTTATGAGCTTTTAGCAGTGTTATAGCCATTGAGCTCTGGCAGTAATGAAGCTGTTTGTTGACAAGTGTTGTTTGACTTGGGCTGTGATTGCTCCCCGTCTCCTGCCTTAGAAGCTCAGGCTAAAGCTGATGAAGACATGGGGTGGTACGTTTTGAAAAACCTTAGCAATGCTGATAAACAAAAACATCTCCAGTGTTTCAACCAGGCTAAACAATAATGCCGCCGTATGAGTGAGTGAGTGAAAGTCACTCAGTTGTGTCCGACTCTTTGCGATCCCATGGACTGTACAGTCCATGGAATTCTCCAGACCAGAACACCGGAGTGGGTAGCTTTCCCCTTCTCCGGGATCTCCCCAACCCAGGGATCGAACCCAGGTCTCCCACGCTGCAGGCAGATTCTTTACCAGTTGAGCCACAAGGGAAGCCCAAGAATACCGCCTTATATTCAAACAAAATCAAGTTGGAAAATTGTATTGCTGTTCTGACAAATTTCATTCAACCCATATGGACCCTATTATCAAGATATCAACTTAACAATTAATTATCAGGCTTGAACAAGTATTACTCTCATGTTAGCACTGTGATATACATATAACCTGGAGAAGGAAAAGGCAACCCACTCCAGTATGCTTGCCTGGAGAATTCCATGGACAGAGGAGCCTGGCGGGCTACAGTCCATGGGGTTACAAAGAGTCGGCATGACTGAGCAACTAACATACATATGTATAACTAAGAAACATGACCAACACCATGTTTACAAATTTTGATCTGAAAATAGACATAACCTTGGTTCCACCACTGGGCTCTCTATGCTTAGGACACTGCATAGATCCTCACCAGCTTCTCTGTCTTGAGAGGTGGAACCAGAGACCTCAAAGGAAGGATTCTGCCTTCCCTTTGCATGAGCTCTGCTGCCCTGAGAATAGCATTCCGCCTCTCTGGACTGCAGGTCACTGCCCAGGATTCTAGAAAGTCATGGAGCACTGTGACTGTCAAGCTTCATCACATAAGGACCATTCATGTACCATTAAAATCTCCAGCAGCCACCATACAAAGAGCAGGCTTACCTTCCTTCTCCACTGATGAAAAGAAACAAATAAAATACATGCATTTATTGAATCCAGTCTATAAAGTCATTAGAGTTATGACTCTTAGCTAGTAAGCGTTGTGCTAATTACATACTTGACGTTAAAAGTGTACCTTATTAGTGTACTGATTTTACAGCTGAAGACACTGACACCTTGAGAGATTAATTAACTTGTTCAGGATCATAGCGCTGGAAAGATGTGGATTATTGAACCTTCAGAATTTACCCCAGACCCTAAATGCCATGTTGCAGACCTTGTGTGGGGCACAGCCAGAAATGACTACCGTAGGCTTCAGTGACATGTGAGTCTAAGGAAATTTTTCCTCCTCAGTCACTGGAGCATCAGAGTAGACAATTATACCCGTTTATTCATCCATAAGCATTGACATGGGCTTCCTAGGTGGTGCTAGCAATAAAGAGCCTTCCTGCCAATTCAGGAGACGTAAGAGACGTGGGTTTGATCCCTAGGTCAGGAAGATCCCCTGGAGGAGGGCATGGCAACCCACTGCAGCATTCTTGCCTGGAGAATCCCATGGACAGAGGAGCCTGGAAGACTGCAGTCCATGGGGTTGAAAGAATCGAACATGACTGAAGCAACTGAGAACACTGGCTTAAGCAGTGATGATGGGCTTTGGATGGATGTAGAGGGTGACAGATAAATAATCAGTTGTGTTGGCAAACCCATCACTGGCTAATAATGGGCTTATTTTGATTCCCCGTGAGTGTGGGATGCCTCAGATTAGAAATGTGGGAGGCATGTATGCTTTCGGAGAAGCTGACTTCAGATGAATAAACAAAAAGATAACTCGAAACTTCTTCACATGGACACTACTGTATTATTTATCAAATGGTATAAATGCCTCCATTTAAGGAGGTTCCCAGGGTAAACAACAGGTAAGCAGCCTTCCCTGCCCAGATTTTCAGGTACGGCTCTGTCGTCGTGAGTGTCCTCACTGTGACATAGTTTAGCACCTCTGAAATAATTTTGACCGTCTCTGCTAGAAGAACCTTATTTTCCATTGCGATCACTGGGCAGGTATAAGACGCTGATTCTGAACTTATACCCAATAGACACCAACTGACCCCTGATAATGTTTATGTCATGAACCCAACTCCACCGCTCCATCCAAACCAGAGTCCTTAAGCAGCTTTGGGCTGGATTAATCTCATCTGGGATTCAATAAGACTCTTAACTGTAGGACTCATTTTTGGGGTGCAGGGTGGGGGTCCAGCAGTTACTCACACGAGTGAATCAAGCGCACAGGCTTTATCTCACTGTTCCAGGAGGTTGGCATTTGCCTGATCGAGCAGCATCTTTCTAATGCCGCGCTCCGTACGTGTGTATTCACAGGGTGTCCTACCGGAAATGTACATTCACAGGTATTGTCACCTCGGTGACTAATGTTAAATTGTTCCTAATTCCAACAGCATTGTTATTGTTTGGTTGCCAAGTTGTATCCAACAGTTTAGCAGCCCCATGGACTGTAGCCCGCCAGGCTCCTCTGTCCATGGGATTTCCCAGGCAAGAATATTGGAGTGGGTTGCCATTTACTTCTCCAGGGGATCTTCCCAACTCAGGGATCAAACCTACATCTCCTGTATTGGCAGGTGGGTTCTTCACCAGTTAGCAAGGAAGGCCCCCCACCCAAATTGCAATATCTCAGTGTATATATATAAATCCCATCATGAAAGTTATTTGACTGTGGTTTAAAAGAAATCTTCACTCCTAATTATTTTTTAACCACATCCTTTATTTATTAACTTGAATCTTTACTTCAAATAGTCAGCAAGAGAAAACATTTCCCTACAGGAGTCAACTGATGCTGGAGCGATCTTCATGTGATACCATGCTGCAGATGCCAACTGTTCTCCTTTCTCCAAGTTCTATTTGCTATTTGAAGTTTGACTAGCAAGTATTTACCAGCAATTCGTATTTTTAAAGGAGTAGCACAAATTTTCTTAACAATAAATATATTGTTAAGAATATATTTAACAATATATATTTAAGAATATATTTAACAGTATGTCTCAGTGATACTTAGATTGAAAAACAAAGGCTTCAAGAAAGTGTTCCGAGATGCAGAAATATGTGATGCATTCTCAGTAAGCGCCAACGACAGGACACGCTGTGTCGACTTCACTAATTGAAACAAAAACAACAACAAAAAGCCCTCCACTGACGTGTTGTTTCCAGGCTCAAAAAAATTACTGACGCACAGGTGCTGCACACAATAGTGTGTGTCACGGGGTAACAGCGTGGTGATCCACAATTTTTACATGTCGCACACCATTTGTAGTTACTAGAATACTGACTTCTGCGCCCTGGCTGGTACACTCTTGGCATCTCACTTTATCCCTGAAAGTTCACCTACCGCTGTAATGCTCTTCCCCTTTCTGAACATAAAGAGCACTTTTGAAACTTTTCAGAAGCCCGACATTTCCCTACAAATTCTCAGAACAGAAATCTGTCAGTTCTTTTCCTTTTGGCCAAAATAACATAGTCCAGGCCTCTCAACATTGGTTTTATATGAATATTTTACCGGCGTGATTAGTTGCTGTACCTAATGTGTGGCTCATCACATCATTTTGAACAAAAATCAAAACCTGTCATTTTTTTCTTTTCAAAGGGGGCATATCCTCCAAAATATTTGACAGACTCAAGAAAAGGAATGTTTGGAAGGAGGCGTCCCCAAGTAATGAAGATCCACCAGGTTCCGGACAGTTAGCACATCAGTGAACACGCCTGGTGCGGACTTTAGACTCTGATGGCAAGAAACGCTGTACAAACTGGAAATTATAAATAAACGTATTCTTTGCAAGTTACACAGAAAACTTTGTTATGAAAAACACAGCAGAGGAGGGGAGAGGAATTAGGTGTCATGTGGGTACTGCCCTGACGCGGATGGGAGAGTGTCCGGGGCAAACTCACGCTGCCACGTGCTGGAGTAGCTCGCCCGCCGCTGGAAAGAATGTCGTTTTTCACCCAGAATGAAACAGGGGGCCAAGGATTGCCTGAGAGAAAGCCCGCTGTGCAGAGGGAATGGAGAGACACAGCTGTCCTTTCTAGGTTAAATCAAGTCCCCCAGAGAGACGCCAAAGCCCTAACCCCCGAAAAACTGACAGACCGCAATGATACAGCCGTAAGCTGTACTGCTCACAAAATCAGGGCTTTGGGTTTAAAACAGTTGTTTAGTCCCTAAGTCATAGTCACTCTTTGCTACCCCATGGACTGTAGCCTGCCAGGCTCCGTGGGATTCCCCAGGCAAGAATACTGGAGTGGGTTGCCACTTCCTCCTCCAGGGGATCTTCCTGACCCAAGGATCGAACCCGAGTCTCTTGCATTGGCAGGTGGATTCTTTACCACTTAGGCACCAGGGAAGCCCTTTAAACATGGTGCGTGTGTGCTTATTTGCTAAGTGACTATAGTCGTGTCCACTTTGCGACCCTGTGGACTGTGGCCCTCCAGGCTCCTCTGTCCATGGGATTCTTCTGGCAAGAATACTGGAGTGGGTTGCCATGCCCTCCTCCAGGGGACCTTCCTGACCCAGGGATTGCCTCTGAGTCTCTGGTGTCTCCTGCATTGGCAGGTGGGTTCTTTACCACTAGTGGCACCTGAGAAGCCCTTACATGTGGTGGAAGACTGTAATTTTTTAGAACAGGAAGGTGCCTTAGCAGACATCTAACCCAGACACCTGCCTGTGTTTAGACGGGAAGCATTACTACTCAGGGTAAGTGTGCTGCCCGTAAGTACACAGCTGTAAATCGTAGGAACAGAAGCAGAATTCAGATGGTCGGTTAGTCCAGTGTTCCTGCCACAACTACAGCTCTCTGACTTAAATGCCCATCAGCTCTGGCATGCCGGAAATGACTTTGAAGTGCACTTCTTTTGATGTGTCTGTTAATGGTTATTTAGAACAGCTTACTTAACACTTTTTAAGAATCAAACAGTATTAGAAAGAAGTAACTGTATTATTATATCTATGTTCTATTTTCACCCATTTGCTTTTCCCACTAAACTGCACCATTAAAAACAAAACAAAAAACCCTAAGTTATTATTGTGTTGTTTAGCAGACGCAGTCACTTGGAGATTACTTGGAGGGAGCTGGGTAGCCTGTGTAGCAGTTTGCATTGAGATGTATGCTAGACGCTGGGTGATAATTTACAGACAACGCGTCCCCTTGTATTCGTCTGGTCGTCGTGCGTTGAAAGGAAACATTGGTCATATGTGGGAGAATCTGCACCACTGGCCACTCGAGCGCACACGTTTGTGTCTTACTCTCCGCCTCGCATGGAGTGGGGTGGAATTCCAGCAGGGCTGCCTGTGTCTGCTACTGGTCTTCAGTTCACGGTTTTCCTCCTCAGTTTTGTTGTTTTTCAGTTGCTCAGTTGTGTCCGACTCTTTGTAGCCCCATAGACTGTAGCCCACCAGGCTCCTGTGTCCATGGGCTTCTCCAGGCAAGAATACTGGACCTACTTGCCATTTCCTACTCCAGGGGATCTTCCCAACCCAGGGATCGAACCTGCGTCTCTTGCATCTCCTGCATTGGCAGGCGGATTCTTTATCACTGAGCCGCCAGGGAAGCCCTGTCTGTGGTTTACCTATTTTCAGAATGTTCATGCAGGCTCAGTCTTCTTTCCTTCCACTCAGCATCTCAAGCTGCAGGCACCAAGCACCAAAGCCGAGAGAGGAGACGGGAGCTCACTTCCACTCCGCTGGAGATGGCAGCGCGTACGCTCAAAGACCGAGTGCTTTCTTCATTTCTGGGGGAGAGTCACGGGGCTTCTGTGGTCTGTTCTCTCACGACTGCTCCTGCGGTACTTCTGCTGGCCACTTACTCTCCAGTTCCTTATTCTATGGGTCCTGACACTTCTCTTTCCACTAAGAACATTCCCCTCCATCCTACATGACTCTGGCTGGCTGGTTACCTCTGGGACCCCCGTCCTCAGACACCAAATGGGCCTCTGGCTCAGCCTGGCAATCCTGGTGTCCCATTTGCCATTCTCAGCGGTGGATTCAAGGCATAGAGACCAGGTAGGACCAGCTGGAGTCCTTCTGTGATAACCAACACGGAGATGCTGGCAGAGAGGCTCTTTCTGCCTCCAGGTCACTCGCTGTAAAGACCAAAGACCCAGTCGTCTTTCCAACCACGTGGAGAGAGTCAGCTTGCAGCTGTTGACAACAGAGCCTACAGGGAAAATGCAATGTAAAGAAGTTGAGAAGGGGGAGGGGAGGGTGTGGAGGAGAGACAGAGGCTAGATTATACCCTACCATTTAAGCTTTAAACTCCAGGTCCCAAAGTGCATTCCATCTGGATTTCCTGCTCCAGATCAGTAAGTGTTTTCTAATGAAGTCAGGGCAACATGTGGGTACCACGGGCTTCAAACGCCTTCTACATCTTTTCCCCTTTCTGCCTCTTAAGACACTCGAGCAGGTCCCGCGACTTTTCTGTCCTCCTCGGTCATGGGCACACTCACTTTCTCAGACACTAAAAATCCCGCTCCCATCCTGATCAAGACTTCCCCTTTCTTCCTGGTCAAAGAGCTCTTCCGTTCAGCTCAGGGATTCCCTGAAATGCGGGGATGGGCGAGGAGAGAGGAAGGCTGGCATTTGTCCTCCAGTTCTCGGTGCCATGGCTTCCCCCGGGTACACTGGCTTCCACAGAAGGGAAGGGAGACAGTCCTGCCTGAACAGCATCATGGTCTGACTGTCTGTTCCTTGTTTGCCAACGTCTAGACACGGGCGTTTCCGCACCGCGGAGTCAGGAGAACCACCCCGACCCCGCGGTGCCCCTCTGCCTTCCTGGGAGAAGTCCTGGGGCTCCATCCTGCTCAGCAACCTTTCCCGGGCCCCAGATGGTCCCTGGGGAAACCTGGCGCCCTGGCCTCTCCACCCCCGATCCCGGAAGAGCGTGTTTCTCATGCCCGTCTTTGCTTCTGCCACTGTGGGTACTTCAGCCTTCCTGCTCCTCCAAGGAACAGCCAGTCAAGTCTCTTCCTCCAAATACGCCCGCCAACTCCAGGAGAGCCGGGCGGCCCCCTGAGGCTCCTGGAGGCAGACTTCTTGGTGCAGTGCAGGTCTTGTGAGGGTCTCGAGGGTACCCTCTTTTCGTGAAAGTGCATCCTTGGTGGTCAAAGATTCCCCTGGATGTCCATCAGTTGACTTGAGAGCACAAAATCCAAAGTAGACCAGCAAGTGCCTTTGGGGACCGCAAGCTCAGCCACCAGTCTCCTCGACTTGCTCGTCTTCTGTCATTTTGGCTGGTGGTACTTGATGGTAAAGGGTCTCGGAGGACCTTCTGCAGGGGCTGTGGCCTTTCCCATCACTGAGGGGGGACAATCCCGTCCCACAGTCTTGAACCTCTGAGGCATGAGGGAGGTTCAATGTATTAACAATATCCCAAGACAGTGACTTCAGCTTAGACTGAGTTCATGGCAAGCCAAGGAGTCCTGACAGGTGCACCTCCTATATCTCATCCATTCCTGAGGCCTTGGGGTCCACTTTTTACAGAAACTAACTTCTCCCCTGGAAGGTTCCTATAAATGTCGGGCTGATTAATGTCTCAAATCCCTCCCATCCACTTGGCATCCCCTGGGAATTCCCCTCTGCTTACACAGAGGTCCCAAATATTCTCTTTCTCACTCTTTGGCAGCAAGCGCTGGATGGATGTACAGACAGACAAGTCAGTGCAGAGATGGACCCGCTGCCATCACCCTGCTGTGTCAGACCAGTAACGCTCCATGCGAAAGTTCATGACCAGGGTTCACGACTGCCAAAAACGTCAGACCGTTTTCCATCCCCACAGAAAAGAGTGCCTCTGTCTCTGTAGAGACTTGTCCAGCCTAGAGAAGTAAACCCTATTAAATGATCTCAGAGACAATGAGGACTCTCAAAGAAAGGGCAATGAGTTGACATCAACTTGAAAACAATGGAAAGGGAAGAGGCGCATCCTCTGGCCAAGCCCGTAAAACATGGGTCTGATGATGCATCAGCGAGGGCAGGCCTTAGTCAGCTGCTACGAAGCCAGTGTGTTTGTAGTGGCAACCAGGTCAACATGGTCAACGATGCCAGCCTCCCCAGAAACACTGGCTGTGTCCTTATCCACATCACGGGCTCTTGACCCCTCCCCCAAAGTCACCACTATCTTGGCTTTGACACTTCCTTACATTACTTTATTGTTGTATTGCTGTCATTCATTGCTGTCATTGCCTGACTCTTCATGACCACATGAACTGCAGCACGCCAGGCTTCCCTGTCCTTCACTATCTTCTGGAGTTTGCTTAAACTCATGTCTATTGAGTCGGTGATGCCACCCAACCATCTCATCCTCTGTCACCCCCTTCTTCCCCTGCTTTCCATCTTTCCCAGCATCAGGGTCTTTTTCAATGAGTTGGCTCTTTGCCTCAGGTGGCCAAAGTATTGGAGCTTCAGTTTCAGCATCAGTCCTTCCAATGAATATTCAGGGTTGATTTACTTTAGGATTGACTGGTTTGACTTCCTTGCTGTCCAAGGAACTCTCAAGAGTCTTCTCCAGCTCCACAGTTTGAATTGTTGTATTGGGTTGATACTGTATTGGGTTGGTCAAAAAGTTCAAAGATGCTATGAAAAAACTGGCAAGAATGTTTTGGTCAATCCAATAGTTAAACTTGATTGAGTTTTGAATTCACACATAACTCCCCACCATCTAATTCATTGGCTTACTGTTCATCTGTTGAAGAATGTGGACTGTTTCTCCAGTTGTGCTTCTAAAGACTAGATCTTACTGATTGAGTCCAGCAGTTATCCTGTGCCTTCTGAGTGTGGCTGGATTCAAAGATTCATTCAGATTTGGGTTCAGTTCCTTCAGTGAGGCCACACTGAACCGAACCCTCAGAAGGTAGGTTACGGCTGTTTATTTGTCCGTTTTGATGCCCGGATCCAGTAGATTACTGGGGATTGGTAAATAGTTTGAGTCAAAATTTATCATTTTGTTTCCATTTCTTAGCTAGAATAAGTTTATAAGAGCTTTCTCCTCATCTAATCTTTTGTTAAATGTCTACATTTGATGGCAGATAAGCATTAAAAGTGCTTGATTCTATCCTTTTATTTACTGAGGTTTCAAAATAATAGACTCATTATTCATGCCTCTCAAGAAGTGACCAATTTGGCTTTTCAAAATATCATTATGATCACAAGGATTGAAGCCAATGTGACATACATCAGTCTTTGTCATTTCTACCCTTATTCAAACTCAAATTGCACCCTTTTGGCCAAGGGGGTATTTGTCAAGCTGGCTCATTAGTTCTTTTGAAATAAACCCAGTCGTCTTTTATTGCTTTGTAATTATCAGGAATTACAACATGTTTCAGGCTAATTGTGGTAGTTTCCTAGGGCTTCATAGCGAAGTACCACAGATGGATAGTTTAAAGCAATAGAAATGTATTCTTACAGTTCTGGAGACCAGAAGTCTGAAATAGAGCTGCTGGTAGAGCCGAGCTGTGAGGGGAAGGACCAGGAAAAGCTGCTCCACACATTCCTCTTGGTTTCTGTTGCCTGCGATCCTTGCTGTTCTGACCCTAACAGACCTGCGGCTCCAGTCTCTGCCTCCATCCTCAGGTGGCTCCTCCCTGGGGGTCACCACACCATTGTCCCTCCCTCTGAGTGTCTCTGCGTCTCTTCTGTAAGGACGTGTGTCCTCCACCACCTAGGGCGTGTAAAAAAGGGAGACACGCATGACCATCTGCTCTCACCCCTCTGGGGCTCCACCTGGACCTCGTGGTAATGTTTTCCCATCCTTGCCAAAAGGTCGGAGGCAGAATACATAACAACGGATCCAAAGATTTACAAAGAACAATAGCTTACAGACCTTTATACCTGGGCCAAGTTTTTGTAAATCTGCAGCCACGTACTTCCGGGAACCCTCTTAGCATCACACTGGAAGTGCCACGCTGAGCCCAGGGCTCAGGGCTAGGGAATAGCCAGGGATTTCTGAATATGGCAGGATCCTTCAAGCCCATGTTTGCTCATGGTACCATGAGCAGGGCACCAGATGGGCTTCTCCAGCGTGGCTCTTGCCAGGGGCTGACTGGAATCATCTTAACAGTGAACAACCAGTGGATCGAGGTTCTGAGAGGCGGGCTGAGATCTGGGGTTCCCTGGGGATTCTGTGTTGCTCTGGTGGCTGAAGGATCTACGGGTCATTCTCTGAAACTCAGTGAATCAAGTGAAGTTGCTCAGTCGTGTCCGACTCTTTGTGACCCCATGGACTGTAGCCTACCAGGCTCCTCAGTCCATGGAATTTTCCAAACAAGAGTACTGGAGTGGGTTGCCATTTCCTTCTCCAGGGGATCGTCCCAACCCAGGGATCGAACCCAGGTCTCCTGCATTCCAGGCAGACGCTTTACCATCTGAGCCACCAGGGAAGCCCTGTTCCATTCCTCGGGCAGCGGAATGTCTTGGGAGCCAGGACACCTGGCTTCTAGGCCTGGCTCTGACACTAGCTGCATGGCTTAGGGCAAATCACATCACCTCTCTGGGCCTCCACGTTCACACCTGGACAATCCATTCCTCTGAAAATCCCTTCAACATCTGGCCCTTTTCTTTCCTGTGGAATTCGTTCAGCAAAACTTCAACCTGACTCGCACTCCAACTTCTCCAGGTTCTTGAAGCCAGCACTTAAATGTTACGGGCTGCGGAACGATGGGGTACTCAGATGAATGCGGAATGAAGAAACTCAGAGCACTCCACAAATCAAACTCAGCTCCTTAAAGAATTTGAGGGCTGAAGGTAGTCTCAGGTCACTGTTCCTTCACATCCCATCTCCCATCTTCCTCCCCCAGAGCTTCTCCCCAGGAAGGAAGGGAGGGGGACCCAGAACCCTAATCTGGGTTCCTGGTGTGTGTGTGTGTGTTAGTCGTTCAGTCGTGACTGACTCTTTGTAACGCCATGAACTGTAGGCCACAAGGTTCCTCTGTCCATGGGATTTTCCAGAATACTGGAGTGGGTTGCCATTCCCTTCTCCAGGGGATCTTCCCAAGCCAGGGATCGAACCTGCATTGCAGGCAGATTCTTTACCGTTGGAGCCACCAGGGAAGCCTGTCCTGCTATGTAAGCACAGCTTCATCGCTGCATCATTACTGTGATGTCTCTCCCAGCATACGGCTCAGCATGTTGCACACAGGAGGACCCAACCAGCCTTTTGCTCAGCTAATGGTGGAACGGGAAAAAGTTACAGTGGCTGCGTGCATCCTGAGCCCGGATGTAGCCACACAGCCTTTGGGGTGGGGTGGCCCTGAGTCTCCACTGTGCTCCTCAGTAGCTGTGGGATTTCAGATTAAGCACTGCCTGTGCCTCAGTTTCACCACCTATAAAATGGGGATGCTGAAGTGTTTGGGACCATTCCCGCTGTATCTTCTATTTCCTTCACTCTGTTTTATGTCCTTCCTCTTTGGGTCCTCATTAGTCAGGACTCCTGTGTGCAGGAGGGTCACAGGCACGCAGCAGAATGTGTAGACCACTGTCCACGTCCACGGACAGCATCTGCTGGGGCCACAGCGCCTTGGGGACACTGGCCGTCAGACAGCGGTGATGATGCTCACAGGCTGATCTGGTTCTTCCAAATACGCCGAGCCTGGTGGCCAATGGGCAGCAGCAGGCCGGTGAAAAGACCAGGTGATTGCGGTGAAAAAACGGAAGACTGTGTAGCCACAAGACACTGATGCCACTGGGGACAGTTTACAGCAGTGTGGTTTCCATTTTGCACAGTAGCGCACATGCATGCAAGAAGATGGATACAAATGTCCTGAAAGTGCTGACAACGGCCACCTCTGGGTGGGACACTCATGTTACCTTTTGGTTTTCCTCTATTCTCTCCTCTGTAGTCTAAAGATTTTCTTCCCTAAGCAGTTATTCCTTCAATAATCTAATCAGAATACAGAGGTAGCATTTTATACGGCGACAGAAATCAACCACCGTCTCAGCAAACACGTGTTCACACACGGAGGTTCAGTGGCGGCAAAGCCTCATGTGAAAGTGAGCGTGTGCTGCAGGAGGTCAACGGGGAAGACAGACGTATGTTTGTTATGAAATAATTACGTGGTTGGGGGTTTAAAGCCTCTTTGGGCAATCAAATTAGGGTGTTCCCCCAGACACTGTTAACCCTGGATCGTGGGTCCTGATGCTTTCTGTTCAAGGGCACCCCGGGTGATTCAAACTCAGGGCCTGCACCTCCCAGAACCCCCCCAGGAGGGGCTGGTTGGTTAAACTTTTTTTGGATCTGGCGGATTAGGGTACTACCTGGTTCTTTTCTCCTTCATGTGGGAAGGTCAGCGTTTTGCATTTCAGCCTCGCCTTCCCTTCTTTAATTTTCTCCATCCGTTTCTGGTCTCTTTTTGAAATAAGAACATCTTTTGCCAGCAAGATCATGCTGCAGTTTGTCTCCTTAGTGCTGTAGGTAACCACGGAGTTGTTTGAACCCTCTCGGTAGAGGTGAAGAGCTGTAATCAAGGTGCGTTCTTGTAGGTAGAATTCACATTACATAAAAGAGCCATGTTAAAATACGCGGTTCTGTGACATGTAGTAACGTTCTCACGGGACGTAGTTTTGAAACAAAATTTAAGACTTCGTTTTTTTAGAGCAATTTTAGGTTTACCACAAAATTGAGAGGAGGGTTTAGAGGTTTCTCCCACCCGACCCCCCATGTATAGCCTCTCCTGTTATCTATCACTCAACAGAGTGATAGATATTTACCACTAGTGAACACATATTGACACATTGTAATCACCCGAAGTCCACAGATCACCTTAGGTTAACTCTGGGTGCTCAATAGTCTGTGGGCTTGGATAAATGTGTAAGGACACAGAACCTTCCTCACATCAAGCACAATTTTATTTTCACTGACCTAAAAATCCTCTCTGCTCTGCCTGCCCCCTCTCCTCCACCCCCAGCAGGCACTGCTTTCTTTATTTTCACTGACTCCATAGTTTTGCCTTTGCCAGGATGACACGTAGTAGGAATTACACAGTAAGTAGCTTTTCAGATTGGCTTCCTTCACTTATTAACGTGCATCTCATGTTCTTCTACACCTTCTATGGTTTGAGAGTTCATTTTAAAGAAATCAGTGAATAATGCTCCATTGTGTGAATGTACCATAGTTTATTTATCCATTGACCTATGAATGGTAGTCTTGACTGCTTCCGATTTGAGCAATTATGAGGAGAGCCTCTGTGCTCGCATTTTACACGGACATAAGTTTTCCACTCCTTTGAGAAAATTCCAAGGAGCATGACTCCTGGATGGTACGCTATGATTGGGTGTGGCTTGGAGAAGGAAATGGCAACCCACTCCAGTACTCTTGCCTGGAAAATTCTATGGATGGAGGAGCCTGGTGGGCTACAGTCCATGGGATCGCAAAGAGTCGGATACGACTGACCGACTTCACTTTTAAGAAATTGCCAAGCTGTCTCCCCACCAGCCCTGCCTTCCTCCGGCATCTCCAGAAGCCTTCCGCGTTTCTCTCATGCTCCCAGTCGCCGTCCATCCGAGTCTGTGTCACCCGGCCCTCCCTTCCCTCCCGAGGACGCTGCTGGCCGTCCACCTTGGCTTTGCTCAGAGTTCCGTGTCCTTTCTCATCCCCGCCGCTCCTGCCAGGACAGCACTTGCAACTCATCATGGAAGAGCTCATCCTCAGGGACGAGGCTCATCTTTCCTGTCTTCTCTGGGCTGCCTTCTGACCTCCTCTGCTCCACAAACACCTCATCCAAGGAATCAACTCCCGCCTGGACCCACAGTGGCTTCCCTGTCACCAGATCCACCTCCCTGGGTCACTCAGCATCATGATTCCCGAGGCTCTCCTCCACGCCTTCTCCTGATCACGAACCCTGCTGTTTTCCCTGCTTCAAAGGCTGCCTCTCCCACGTGTCCTCTGTCGGCTCCCCTTCCTGACCCTGACTTCGAAACCTGAGCGTGATCTGGGCCCTCCTCCCGATTTCATCTCTCTCACCGCGAGTCTAGCACATTGCTGCTGTTCAGTCGCTAACTCATGTCCAGCTCTCTGCGACCCCAAATACTGCAGCATGCCAGGCTTCTCTGTCCTACACCATCTCCCTAAGTTTGCTCAAACTCATGTCCATCGAGTCGGTGATGCCATCTAACCATCTCATCCTCTGTCGCCCCCTTCTCCACTTGCCCTCAATCTTTCCCAGCATCAGGGTCTTTTCAAATGAGTCAGCTCTTCACATCAGATGGCCAAAGTATTGGAGTTTCAGCTTCAGCATCAGTCCTTCCAATGAATATTCAGGACTGATTTCCTTTAGGATTGACTGATTTGAGCTCCTTGCAGTCCAAGGGACTCTCAAAATTCTTCTCCAACACCACAGTTCAAAAGCATCAGTTCTTCAGCGCTCAGCTTTCTTTATGGTCCAGCTCTCACATCTGTACATGACTACTGGAAAAACCATAGCTTTGACTAGACAGAGCTTTGTCAGCAAAGTGACATCTCTGGTTTTGAATATGATGCCTAGGTTTTAGTGCATCCCATGGATAAATACTGCTACATGCCTGCACTCCCAAACCGATACCTCCAGTCCAAACCTCTGTGACAGCCTTTCAGCATCTCAGATCACAAGCACAAACGCACTAGGTCTACAGAGCCCTTAAATGGTAAAATATGTTACTTTTACACCTCTGAATAGTTAACAGATTCTTGTGTTATATTTTCCTTGCTTAAACCACATCTTGGGATGTTATGGTATGAATAAAGCTTCGACATGTCACAGTTGTATAATATTGCATTCATATATGGTTTGACCAGTTCCAAATTGCTGACCTTCGACTTGCTTCCAAATTTCTGCTGTTCCAGGTGAGAATGGAATGAAGGTCCTCCAGAACATACTATTTCTCACATGCACATCAGGTTCCGTTCTCAACAATACTCTTGTAAGGCAATTATTTCCCATACGTACCAATGATTTTTAGACATGAAATTGTCAGTCAAAGAGCACGGACAGTTGTCACTTTAATGGACAGTCGGATTGCCCTGCGTGGATGCTGTTTGGGTCTGTACCATCAAGCAGCCTTGTATGGGAACCTTTCCTGACATATGGATCAAGTAACCCAACTTCTTGATCGGTGCCAATCTGATGGATAAATGACTGTACCACACTGTGGTTTTAATCTGCACTTATCTTATTGTGAGAAAGGTTAAGCAGACTGTTACTGGTTTAGACTTCCTTGCATTTATTCTCATCACTGTGACCTTTGCGTCCAGATCTTTCCCCTTTTATATTGTCTGTGGTCTCTTTGTTGCTGCCTTTACAGGAGCCTTGAACGTATGAAGTAAACACAAAAGTAGCACTTCCTGTGATAATGTCTGCGATTTCTTTCCAGTTTGCTGTCTTTGATTTTGCCTTTCCTGTATTTTTCTGCACAGAATTCTATTTCAGAAAGTTAAATTTATCATTTGTCCCTTTCTCCCGCATTTGCGGTTTCATGTTTTAACATGTACATCTTTTATTCACCTGATATTTTCGTGAAAGGACACAGGGATGCAATTTTAGTGTGTCTTCAGATGTATTTTCCAGTTATGCCAACATCATTTATCAAACAGTCTGTCTTCCTGAGACACGAAATAAAATGCCAGCTTTGGAGTACACCAGCCTCCCCTGTGAAGCTGGATCTATTTCTGTATTAAAGGCCGCTGGCCCCTGGCTTTGCCTGTGTACACACAGGCTGTCTCCCCCTAGTCTGTAAGCTTCCCTGGGGGGCTGAGACTTCGCTGCAATTTCCTTACGAGCTGATCACTTAGAGGCATGCTCGCTGGAAGAGGAGGTGAGCTTTGGGGGTCCGTGGTTTGTGCCACAGAAAACAGCAAGACCCGCTTCTGCTCCCTCGTCCCCTCCCTGAGCATCACGGGGATAACATGAGCGTCCCAGTGGCTGTCCCTACAGCGGGGGCTGGGGTGTCCTGGCGGGTTCACCAGGCGTGGGGATCCACCTCTTTGAAGCAGGAAATAAGCAAGCCTGCTGTCTGTCCTGGAGGGAGCCATCCATCACTTTATTCCTTTTGTTGTTGTTGTTGAGTCTCTCAGCCGTGTCTGACTCTTCTGCGACCCCGTGGACTGTAGCCTGTCAGGCTCCTCTGTCCATGAGATTTCCCAAGCAAGAATACTGGAGTGGGTTGCCATTTCCTCCTCCAGGGGATCTTCCCAACCCAGGGATCAAACCTGCGTCTCCTGCATCTCCTGCATTGGCAGGTGGGTTCATTACCACTGAACCACCAGGGAAGCCCTCATCTCTTAGGGCAACTGCTACAAGCTCAGTGCCCAGAAGGGGCTAGCACCAAGGGGACCCAGGGACTTGCACATCCAACTCATCCAGCAAGAGGTGTGGGGACCGGAGATACCCCTGGAAGGCAGCCCCTCCCAAGAGGCACAGCTGGGTGGCTGATGTAGATTTGCATTTTGGAGTCAATAGTATCACACACACTTTAGCACACAGTAGATGTTTAAGACACTGATAAATCTGATAGAATCAACTACTTTATTGGGTTAATATGAATTTATCACCAGATAATGTAACTGGGAACCATTTATTATTAATAGTATTTCCTACAAAGCAGGAAGTTCCTCATATTATATAGACCTTTGGGATCATTGTCCAAAATATTAGCTTAAAAAATTAACTTAAAAATATGCTTGATAGAATTACTGTTTGACTAGTTGAAACGAATTTCCACTAAATGAAAGAGACTTTTTCCTTTTTTCTTCCTATTTTCATTCCCAGCGGAGTGGGTGTAAGCACTCTAAATCTCTCTTAAACAGATGCGCCTTGTTTATAAAATGGGCATTTTGTTGAAGTGAAGTGAAGCGAAGTCGCTCAGTCGTGTCTGGCTCTTTGCGACCCCGTGGCTCCTCCATCCATGGGATTTTCCAGGCAAAAATACTGGAGTGGGTTGCCGTTTCCTTGTTATTACAACTAAAATGCTTTAATGATGCCTTGTTACGTGTGAAACTGTAGTCCAGTCAGGACTGAGAACAGTATGCCGAAGGTCAGCTGTGGAGACAAAAACGCGTTTCCCCCTCCCCGGAAAGTAGCTGGAGATTGCAAACGGCACTTAGAAGAGTGAGCCTGCGAAGGATTTAAAAGAAGGGAAAAAAGAGAACCAGTGGAGAACAGCAGTGAGCCCCAGCAGCGCGCAGTTTAACCAGTTAGGAAAGACTGTGACATGAAGGACAGGAATGTCAATGCCATGAACATCGGGGTTGTTACTCTAACTGAACACGGATGAGGACTCGGAGGTGCTTGTGTGACCACGTGGAAGCCCTCTGACAGCGCAGGGCCCCCTGCAAGTCAGCCTAAATGTTAACTGCTCGACACCTAAAGTTGCCTCAGTTTACCTTTTATTTCTTCCCATGTATCCCCTTTCTTTGTTCTAACTGCAAACGGGATTTTTATCAGAAGATTGTTGCAAGTAACCAAGATGAAGTTCATTTCTGTTTTTTTTTTCCTTATTACATCTTCATATCACCTTTTCCTGGAATTTTCCTGAACGTTATATGATATGAGGAACTTTACAAAACTTCCTGGGCTTAAAGATGAAAATCACTTTATCTACCATATCTTATTAATTAGAAGAGGCTAAAACAGCAACATTACAAACTAAAATATAGTATTAAGAAAATTAAGAAAAATGCCATATGATCAGTGTCATAACAGACAATTTTTGTCTCCAAATTACATGTAACAATATTGTAACAAAAGATACAAAAAAAGGAAACTCCTCCAATGTAAATCATTGAAGAAAGATAGTACTTTATTATTTAGACAGTAAACAAAAGGGGCACAACCTATGTTCTAGATAATTCCTAACACGTTTGACGCTTAAACAGATAGTTCACACACCTTTAGCAATTCGATGATAATTCCTAACACGTTTGATGCTTAAACAGATAGTTCACACACCTTTAGCAATTCGATGCTTGCTGATTTTTATCTCTTGAGTTGAGAAAGATATAAATTCAACTGCATAATAAAGAACAATCCTACTTTTCTATTATTCTATAAGTAAAGAGTAATGTAACTTTTAACAATGACACTCATTAACAATCTGCGTATTCGTTTCCTTAAATTTATACCATGAGGGATACAGTTGCCATTTTGGAATTGGAATCCACTCTTAGCGTGTAGAAGCTTTCAAACCAGGGACATACTTGCCAAAATAAAAACAGAATAATAAAGTAAAATACCAATATATTTCATTTTCTGTGTGCTGCTCAACAGCAGTGAAAAATATGGCTTTTTAATACTTAGTACTATCGAAAAAGATATTCTTGTAGTATCAAATGTAATTTCAAGAAATTTTCAGTATTTAAGTCTTATTTTTTCTCTCTCTTCGAGCAAGGTGATAGGCTGACATCTCGGTGAAGAACTAGAAGCCGTGAAGATGCAAGCTGGTGCGAGCCACCCAGTGACTCCTGGAATGTGTTTATCTGAACCGGAGTCTCCACTTTACATGGAACAGCCAGCGGGGAATGGTGATAAGTGGCATCTGCTCTAACTTCACAAGTTGTTGCTCTAATTATTTTCTCGTGAACCTCACGAATTCCTCTTTCCTCAAATTACTTCAGTTGAGTTAATATCATTTGTGTTCTAAGTGATTTAAACAAGGCAAAAAAACATCCTATTCATAAAAATAGCTAGTCATTCTTAAACATTGTATATGGGCTCATAGGATCCAGAAGGGGAATTAAAGATCTACCTGGATGCTTGCTTGTGTCAGAATCATATATTTATAATATTGGCATTATGGGAAAATGATACATGTTTATTACATTACAATAATATATTGATATACTGTTATTATAATATAGTTATAACTATACTGCTAGTGGTAAAGAACCCTCTTGCCAATGCAGGAGATGAAAGAGACCTGGGTTCAATCCCTGGGTGGGGAACATCCCCTGGAGGAGGGCACGGCAACCCTCTCCAGTATTCCTGCCTGGAGAATCCCATGGACAGAGGAGCCTGGCAGCTACAGTCCACAGGGTCGCAAAGGGTCAGACACGGGTGGCGACTGAGCATAGACATAACTATCCTAATTATACTAATATCAAGAATATAAACTATACTATTTGATTTGGTTCTCACAGACTGGTGAGCATCAAACGCCGTAACATGTGAACACGCTGGTAAACCACTCTCATCAGTTGTTGTCATTATCGTTGTTATTCTATGTACTAAGCTGTTGTTTCGTTTTTCTCTTTCATCCCGGCTAAAGGTACTTGAAGAACAAACTTGGGAGCAAATACATTATGTCTTCTGATCCCTTCACACTGTTTGGATAACTTAGCTCAAATACCATCACTAACTTGAATATCTCTGTCATTGGCACAGCCAAAAAACCGAGACTAGAGCAATTATGAAAGAAGGTATAATTTATACGTTTAACTTTGATAAATAAGCTATGAGTTCATAAGTTCAAATTAATCAAAAAGGTAGGCACTTTTGACATTTCACTGCCATTTGTCTTTTGTAGCTTTTAAAATGTTATTGATAGTTCTGAAAATGTATTTTCTTTCCTCCATACTTTTTCAAATACTTTTCAAAATCTCTCAAGATGACTTTGGCTTATTCTAAAAAAGAAAAAAAAAAAAAAAAAGAAATTGATAGGTCAATTTTGTGGAGAAATACAACCAAAAGTTTGTATCCTGATTGTAACCCTGAGGTTCGCCCCAGGAAATATTTGAAAATAATCTTGTTTAGATTCTTATTTTTAATTTGTTGGTTAGGTAGTTTTCTAAAGTCTTAAAGGACAATGACATACATTTTTTATATAATAGCTGTTCTCGGTAACTAAAGATGCAAATTGAGATATAAAGTGTATCAGAAAATGTGACCATATTAGCTTGATACTGAATCCAAAAAGAAAAGAAAAAATTATGAAGCTTCCTAACACAGTCATTCCTCATTTGTTATCTGACTCCTTGATGCTACTTCTCTTTTATCTCAAGCAGTTTCTATCGACTCTAAATGTAAACATTTATGCCCAGCCAGGGTCGGTGAGCTTGCAAGCAGCTCTGCACAAAAGCAGGCACCTCTCTGGCTATGAGAGCTCGCAGGGGAGCTGGTCCTGCCTTGGGAGGAAGCCTTGCCAGTTGGTGGCAGCATTCACAAGAGCGGGTCATGTTTCCTCTCTTATCTGTAGGTTGGGTTTCAAAACAACTCTCGAAAACAGACTGAAAGGCGAGCTGGAAATGGCACGTGAACGACTGCAGGAAAGCGGGAGGCTTCTGACTACAGCCCCAGACGCCAGAGCATCTGGCGACAAGCGGGCAGCCGCTGTCCTATTTACCTCCTGAGCAGTTTTGCAAAACCAGGGCGAAAGCTGGCTCCTGGAGCAAACGTGCAACGGTGGGATCAGTGAGCTCCGGCTGACCTTCCTCCTTCCTTAACATCTGGGCTGTGTTCAAGGGCACTCCCAGCTGGCCTCACTGCTCACCCCCTCCCCTCCCAGAAAGTATAGCTGTGTCATTTTAGAGCCCCCCCCCCTTTTTTTATGTCATCTGCTCAGGAAGTACATATTGAGAAGCAGACACTTTAATTCTGATCTGATAGAAACAAAACAAAAAAACAAATAGAAGATAAACAAGGCTTTAACTCAGCAGCACAGCATCGCAGGACATCAATTTAGCCATGCAAAACGTAAGCTATATTATATTTCAGGGCCAAGAATTCCAAGGAAGAGGGATTTTCTGAGAAGGAACAGTTTTTGTTTGTCTTGATGATTCAGTAATGTTATATAGCCATTAATGTAAACTTTTAATTTCCATCATGGAAAGTCTTTAGGGGAAAAAAGTGTGTATGTGTTTTAATATAGAAACATATTCTCAAAATTCAAACACAACAGAATTCAGGGATGAATGAATAAGAAATGTAAGTCACTGGCTGTAGTCACTCTGTAATTGCTTGTTTATATGTTAGTATTTCTTCAATATAATTCTTTTAAAAATGAAAATGTTCTGAATATTGGATTAGCTGTCCTGGAGCTTACCACATAACTGAGCATTATTCTGAGCAGTATTAATTCAATTTTTACACTTTTCAGAATAATTCTTGAGCATCAGAGTAGTTTGCTCAAGAATATATACACATAAGAAATCATTTACTTTAGAAAACTCTTCTTCCCCAAAAGAATATTTTTAAAAAGGATTATTTAAAATGCATCAGGATTTTTAAAGAGCAAAATAAATACTAAAGTGGAAAGCTTTACCACTTCCAAGAAAACGATACAGCCTATGAACAAATCCTGCTTTTTCAAACATTTGCAAAGCCACCCCTTGACAGTAAATGATCCGAACAACAGTTACATTCTTTCACGTAAAACATTCTGTTGCACAGCACTGGCATATTACAAAAGCCTTGTGAAATTTCAGTTGAAACATATTAGCAAATATATTTGTGAGGAAAAACTAGCAGTTAAAGTGTAGGAAGACCCCATATGGATCCTAGATGAGGGAAAGTCTGTCCTTGGAGTTCATTCATCACAGAAGGGGTAATGTATTACATAAGCTACTGAAATACATTATTAATTTATTTTTTAATTTTTTTTGAAATACATTATTTAATATAGCAAACTTGATGGAATGCTGCCACTCCTTCTAAAGACTGGGACATACACCTCTGATGTTAAAATCTCTACTCCTAAAATACATTTTAAGTTAAAACTACTCTAACTGCTCATATAATATTTCACTGATCACCTTCAGTTCAGTTCAGTTCAGTCGCTCAGTCGTGTCCGACTCTTTGTGACCCCATGGACTGCAGCACGCCAGGCCTCCCTGTCCATCACCAACTCCCAGAGTTTACCCAAACTCATGCCCATCGAGTAGGTGATGCCATCCAGCCATCTCATCCTCTGTCGCCCCCTTCTCCTCCTGCCCCCAATCCCTCCCAGCATCAGGGTCTTTTCCAGTGAGTCAACTCTTTGCATGAGGTGGCCAAAGTATTGGAGTTTCAGCTTCAGCATCAGTCCTTCCAATGAACACCCAGGGCTGATCTCCTTTAGGATGGACTGATCAGCTTAGTCAGTTCATAAATAGAGTCCATCAAGACAAAAGTACTGTCAAAGAGCTACAGGGTTAAGAATTAAAAACAAAACCCAAAAAACTCTCATGTTAACTTTTCTCCTGCTATACACACTTTCTTATGTGAAACAGAGAAGAAAATTAATGGTCATTATTATTATTACTTCCTGGAGAAGGGAATGGCAACCCACTCCAGTATTCTTGCCTGGAGAATTCCATGGACAGAGGAGCCTGGTGGGCTACAGTCCACGGGGTCACAGAGTTGAACACAACTGAGCGACTGACACACATTATTATTACTATTATTTGTATTATGAATTATTGTATATTTTTAATATCATACTTTTATGAAATTGACTACTCTATGAAAGGTAATTAAATTATTCCAGAAAGGACTTTTTGGTTTGGTAAAAAAAAAAATCACCGTGTAAGATTTTATATTAAAACAACAACAAAACCAACCAAACAAAAACCAATATTTGTTCGAAGATATGGCCATTTGTTATTCGGACCATGGGAAAGCATTTCATCCGGGCTCTAGCTGGCAACAGGCCACGCAAGCAGCACCCAGCCCTGCATAGGGAACAGGTTGGCAGATGTTATTAGCTGACTTTTGCTGGAGAACAGTTGGAAAAATCACAAGGTGTCAAACAAGCTTTAAATAAATAAATAGCTTATTTGGCAATGGAAAGGGAGAAAGACAACCAGTTCTTTCGTTGAGGAAGACTGGGATGTTTCTAATTACAGAGTTCCTTTCTGCTGGTTTCACCGGCTGACTTCTTAATGAGAATGGAAATTGTACTCCCACACTTGCAGCTAGAGGTTCTGGGACTTCAGAATGACAATTAGTTTGCAGTTTTGCTGCAGCTCTGTGACCCTAGAGTATGAGAACACCACTGACAGAGAAGATAAACTCTTCACCCTGGCTTGTCTGTACCTAACCAGGGACCGGCTAACCAGTATACGGGGGTGTCAGCTGCCAGCAGACAACTTCTGACAGTATTACTGGAACGCTGGAATTGAACACCCGCTGGGACAGCTTTAAGGGGCGGGGGACAAAACCAAAATCCAAGATGGATTTGTTGACATCCAAAGGGCGCAACAACCAAATATTCAATGAGTATTTGAAAACTTATTTTGTTTGAAAAGCCAAAATCAAGCGCAGAAATCCTTTCTTTGAATAAATTATTATGGCATGATGCTGGAAAGAGGTTACCCCAGAATCACCCTCTGCTTGCTAGGGTTCCTGAACATTTAGGCAGGTCCGTTCACTGGAAATGATCACAGAGACAACAGAATCGGTCTTGAAGCTCCCAGATGAGAAGCCCCATCAACTCTCCTTGCTGGGTGGACAGCTTGCTAGGCAACATCTGTTACCATAAAAGGGACAGCAAGATCTAAAAGTAATAGGACACACACAATCACACACACGCAAATGTACATACACACCCATGCCCACTCACAGAAACGCGCACGCCTACACACACACACACCACTCATGGAAGTATTATTTTGTAAAGCATGGTTTGTCTAAAATGAAGGATCGACTTTGAACACACCTCTTTGAGGCAAATTCTGGTGATTTCTGTGTCATTGATCCTTCTACGTTATTCATCAGGAACCGTAATTCACACAGCAACTACCAAAACCAAAACCACTACAACCTTCCGCTAAGTAGGGGTCTCTCGGCCCATAATATTAACTAGCAGAGTTTTCAGGTCACATTTCTACAAATATGTTCAAATATTTATCACTCTTTCAAAAATTACAATCTTAAATTATTTTTCTTCAATGTATGACTCCATGACATTGGAAACGAAGACTTTTGTAAGGTATAGACGGCATTCAAAGGCAAACTTCCAGGAGTTAAAACAAAAATTTGTTTCAAATCATTTCATGAAGACGCAATTAAAAACAAACCAAAAAACCCGACTAAGGCTTGTGTCTATAGCCTTTTTCGTTTCAGCAGGATTCGTAGCCTGCTCGGATCTGAACTCGGGGACTCCCACCCTCAATAGCAGCCCTCACAGTCATTTAGGAGACGCGTTATATGGTAGGTCCTAATTTGTAATCGACTTTGAAAGTCACAGAAGCCACGTAGATGGAAATATCTGAAGCATCCAAGGGCATCTTTCACGCGGCACCCGCTGCGGGCGTGTAGTCCGGAGACGCCCACTCCCGCGCCTCTGCGCGCGGGGCCGGGGGTCGGCGGGGCACTGGCCTCGGCCGCGGAGACCCGGCTCGGCTCGCCGGAGCCCGCCCTCTTCCTGGCACGATGGAAACTGCAGTCTTCTCCGCCCGCTCGTCCTCCCCTTTCTCCTGTTACATCTAAACAGACGATTTCAACTTCCCGAGAACCTGCAAGTGAATGGCGCTGATGACGCCCCGGAAAGGGCCCGCGATCGGGCGCGGGGGAAGGGCAGCCCTGAGCGGGTGGGACCCGGGGAGCGCCTGAGGCCCACGCGGCCCGCGGCTAGGGCGCCCCCATCCGCGCCCCTTACCGACCCCGGTTCCCCTTCCAGGAAGGGGCTCGAAGCTGCTATCGATCCTGAGCTCACCGGTGACTAATGGGATGCTCGTAAACAAGCCGCGGGCCGGGCACCAAGGGAACCACCCAGGCGCGAACCCGCAGTGCCGGGGGTGGTGGTGATGGGGGCGCGCGCCCACCCCCAGCCCGGGCACCGGATCCGCGCGCCGAAGTGTGTGCTGCTGGGGGAGGGAATTTCGAGGGGGCAGCCAAGTTCACTGCCTCCTCCGAGCCCTAGCCAGTGGGGCGGCGGCGAGGCGGTGCGGGGCCCGGGGGTGGAGGGGGGGGTGCCACCGCCCCCTCCCAAGCCCCGAGCCCGGGCTGGCGGTCTCGCCCCTTGATCTCGGTCGGCCTCCGCCCCCTGCAGCGTCCCCTCCCGGGCGGAAGCTCCGAGCCCAATTAATTGAGTCAAAGGCGGGAGGGCCGGGCCCTGAGCAGGCGGCCGGCCCCCGCCCCTCCCGCGCGCCCCTTTTCCCGCCCTGGGTGGCATCTCCTCCGCCGGCCTCCGCAACGAGCCTCTGATTAATGAGGCCCGGCCGCCCCCGCCCCGCCGCGCCCCGCCCCGGCCCGGGCCCCCTGCGGGAGGGGGCGGGGGAGGGGACGGCGGGAAACGCGGCCCCGGGAGAAAGGGGGGCGGGGCGGGGACGCGCGGCCCGCCCTCCCCGCGGCCCGCGCCCATTGGCCGCGCGCGCCGTCCGTCGGGGGGCGCGGCGCCAAT
Source organism: Bos grunniens (assembly GCF_055505025.1). Classification (NCBI taxonomy): domain Eukaryota; kingdom Metazoa; phylum Chordata; class Mammalia; order Artiodactyla; family Bovidae; genus Bos; species Bos grunniens. Next base: position 91,013,011 of record NC_141176.1, on the reverse strand, counting down.
GCGGACGGCGGGGCGGGGCGGCCGCGCCGTGTGTGCCTGCGTAACGGCGAGTCACATGTTGTTTTGCTCTTCTTAGTTCAGTCACTCGGTGCGCGATGTGTTACTCACTGTGCGGCGGGGACCGCGACGAGCCCGGGTCGCCGTTGGCAGCGGCAGCAGCAGCGGCAGCAGCGGCAACGGCAGCCCCGGCAGCGGCGGCACGGACCCCGAGTCCCCGGGCACACCCCGGCACCCCGGAGCGCAGCGCGGCGGCGGGACCCGTGCGGCCGCGCGCGCCGTAGGCTCGGCCCCGCGGCTCGGGGACCCCGACTCTCGGCCCAGCCAGAGAGTCCCCCAGGCGCCGCCCGAGAGCCCGGGAGGCAGCGGCCGCGGGCAAGCCGGGCCGCGGGGAAGGGGGGGCGGCGGCCACCGCCCGCGCCGGGCACCTTCTGGGGCCCCGGATCGCAGAGGGCGCTGCGCCACCGCACGGGTGCCGGCCCCCGCGGGGCCTCCCGTTCCGAACCTTCCCCACCTCCTGGGCCCGAGGGACGCGGGCTCCGGCGGGCGAGCAAGGGGTGGTGGGGAGCCGCCCGCGCCCCCCTGCACTCCGTCCCCCGACCCCCAGCCCCGCCCCCGGCCCCTCCAAGCCGGGCCGGGCGGCGCGGCCTGAAGCGCCCGCGATGGCGAGCCCGCCGGAGCACGGGCCCCCCGGGCCGGCGGGCGGGGACGGCCCCAACCTCAACAACAACAACAACAACAACAACCACAGCGTGCGCAAGTGCGGCTACCTGCGCAAGCAGAAGCACGGCCACAAGCGCTTCTTCGTGCTGCGCGGGCCCGGCGCGGGCGGCGACGAGGCGGGCGCGGGCGGGGGCCCGGCGCCGCAGCCGCCGCGGCTCGAGTACTACGAGAGCGAGAAGAAGTGGCGGAGCAAGGCGGGCGCCCCGAAGCGGGTCATCGCGCTCGACTGCTGCCTGAACATCAACAAGCGCGCCGACGCCAAGCACAAGTACCTGATCGCCCTCTACACCAAGGACGAGTACTTCGCCGTGGCAGCCGAGAACGAGCAGGAGCAGGAGGGCTGGTACCGCGCGCTCACCGACCTGGTCAGCGAGGGCCGCGCGGGCGCCGGGGACGCGCCCCCCGCCGCCGCCGCCACCTCCGGGTCCTGCAGCGCCTCCCTGCCCGGCGCCCTGGGCGGCTCGGCGGGCGCCGCTGCGGCCGATGACAGCTACGGGCTGGTGGCGCCCGCCACGGCCGCCTACCGCGAGGTGTGGCAGGTGAACCTGAAGCCCAAGGGTCTGGGCCAGAGCAAGAACCTGACGGGCGTGTACCGCCTGTGCCTGTCGGCGCGCACCATCGGCTTCGTGAAGCTCAACTGCGAGCAGCCGTCGGTGACGCTGCAGCTCATGAGCATCCGCCGCTGCGGCCACTCGGACAGCTTCTTCTTCATCGAGGTGGGCCGCTCGGCCGTGACGGGCCCCGGAGAGCTGTGGATGCAGGCGGATGACTCGGTGGTGGCGCAGAACATCCACGAGACCATCCTGGAGGCCATGAAGGCGCTCAAGGAGCTCTTCGAGTTCCGGCCGCGCAGCAAGAGCCAGTCGTCCGGCTCGTCGGCTACGCACCCCATCAGCGTGCCCGGCGCGCGCCGCCACCACCACTTGGTCAACCTGCCCCCGAGCCAGACGGGACTGGTGCGCCGCTCGCGCACCGACAGCCTGGCGGCCACCCCGCCCGCCGCCAAGTGCAGCGCGTGCCGGGTGCGCACAGCCAGCGAAGGCGACGGCGGCGCCGCGGCGGCGGCGGCGGGGGCGGGGGCCGGGGCGGCGGCGGGCAGCCCCCTGAGCCCGGGCCCGGTGCGCGCGCCCCTGAGCCGCTCGCACACGCTGAGCGGCGGCCGCGCGGGCAAGGCGGCGCTGGCGCCGGCAGGGGGCGGCCTGCAGCACAGCCGCTCCATGTCCATGCCCGTGGCGCACTCGCCCCCGGCGGCCACCAGCCCCGGCAGCCTGTCGTCCAGCAGCGGGCACGGCTCGGGCTCCTACCCGCCGCCCCCCGGCCCGCACCCGCACCTGCAGCACCCTCTGCACCCCCAGCGCCCCTCCAGCGGCAGCGCCTCGGCCTCGGGCTCCCCCAGCGACCCCGGCTTCATGTCCTTGGACGAGTATGGTTCCAGCCCCGGGGACCTGAGGGTCTACTGCGGCCACCGGAGCAACACGCCCGAGTCCATCGCTGAGACGCCCCCGGCGCGGGACGGCAGCGCGGGCGAGCTGTACGGCTACATGACCATGGAGAGGCCGCTGAGCCACTGCGGCGGCCGCGCCTACCGCAGGGTCTCTGGGGACGGCGCCCCGGACTTGGACCGAGGGCTGAGGAAGCGGACTTACTCGCTGACCACGCCTGCCCGGCAGCGGCCGGTGCCCCAGCCGTCCTCCGCGTCCCTGGACGAGTACACCTTGATGCGGGCCACCTTCTCGGGCAGCTCCGGCCGCCTGTGCCCATCCTGCCCCGCCTCTTCTCCCAAAGTGGCCTACCACCCTTACCCCGAGGACTACGGCGACATCGAGATTGGCTCGCACCGCAGCTCCAGCAGTAACCTGGGCACGGACGATGGCTACGTGCCCATGACCCCCGGCGTGGCCCTCCTGGGGACGGGCAGCGGGAGCTGCAAGAGCGACGACTACATGCCCATGAGCCCCACCAGCGTATCGGCCCCGAAACAGATCCTGCAGCCGCGCCCCGTGCCCGCCGCCTTGCCCCCTGCTGGGGCCACGGTTCCCCCGCCCGCATCGGCAGCCGGCAGAGCCTTCCCGGGCACCGCGGGCGGCTACAAGACCGGCTCCCCGGCCGAGAGCTCCCCCGAGGACAGCGGGTACATGCGCATGTGGTGCGGTTCCAAGCTGTCCATGGAGAGCGCCGACAGCAAGCTGCTGCCCAACGGGGACTACCTCAACATGTCCCCCAGCGATGCGGGCACGGCGGGCACCCCGCCCGACTTCTTCTCGGCCGCGGGGGAGACGCTGCGGTGCGTGCCCGGCTACTGCTACAGCTCCTTGCCCCGCTCCTACAAGGCCCCTCACGCCTGCCACGGCGACAGTGACCAGTACGTGCTCATGAGCTCGCCAGTGGGCCGGGTCCTGGAGGAGGAGCAGCTGGAGCCACCCCCCGGCCCCGCGCAGCCGGCCAGTGCCTTCCCGGCCGCGGCGGCTGGCAGCGGCCACCCCCAGCCACTTCACCCCGTCATGCCTTCTTCTGGGAGGCCCGGCGGTGGCGGAGGCAGCCGCCCCGACGGCTTCCTAGCCCAGCGCTGCCGGGCAGTGCGGCCCACGCGCCTGTCCCTGGAGGGGCTGCCGGCCCTGCCCCGCATGCACGAGTACCCGCTGCCCCCCGAGCCCAGGAGTCCTGGCGAGTACATCAACATCGACTTCGGGGAGGCCGGCGCGCGCCTGTCACCCCCCGCGCCCCCGCTCCTGGCCTCGGCCGCCTCGTCGTCCTCGCTGTTGTCCGCCAGCAGCCCAGCCTCGTCCCTGGGCTCCGGCACCCCGGGCACAAGCGGGGACAGCCGGCAGCGCTCCCCGCTCTCCGACTATATGAACCTCGACTTCAGCTCGCCCAAGTCGCCGCAGCCAGGCGCCCAGGGCCGGGACCCTGTGGGCTCCTTGGACGCCTTGCTGTCCCCCGAGGCCTCCGTGTACCCGCCGCTGCCCCCGCGCCCGGCCGCCCCCTCCTCGGCCCTGCAGCCGCTGCCCCCGCCGCCCCCACCAGGCGAGCTGTACCGCCTGCCTGCGGCACCCGCCTCCCAGGGCCCAGGCGCGGCCTCCTCCTCGTCCTCGGACACGGGGGACAACAGTGACTACACAGAGATGGCCTTCGGCGTGGCCGCCACCCCGCCGCAACCGATCGCGGCGCCCCCGAAGCCCGACGGTGCCCGCGTGAGCAGCCCTGTGTCCGGCCTCAAGAGGCTGAGCCTCATGGATCAGGTGTCGGGGGTCGAGGCCTTCCTGCAGGCCGGCCAGCCCCCAGACCCGCACCGGGGGGCCAAGGTCATCCGTGCGGACCCCCAGGGGGGCCGCCGCCGCCACAGCTCCGAGACCTTCTCCTCGACCACCACTGTGACCCCCGTGTCCCCGTCCTTTGCTCACACCCCCAAGCGTCACAACTCGGCCTCGGTGGAGAACGTCTCTCTCAGGAAAGGCAGCGAAGGGGGCGGGGGCGGGGGCAGCGTCCTGGGTGGGGGCGATGAGCCCCCCTCGTCGCCCCGCCAGTTGCCTCCGCCAACGCCTCAGCAAGCGCGGGCCTGGACGCCGGCTCAGCCCAGCGGCGGCCTGGTCGGCTGTCCCGGGGGCAGCAGCTCGCCGATGCGCCGGGAGACCTCCGCCGGCTTCCAGAACGGCCTCAACTACATCGCCATCGACGTGAGGGACGAGCCAGGGCTGTCGCCGCCCCTGCAGCAGCACCCGCACGCGCAGACGGGCGACAGGAGCGCCTGGGGCCGCACCCGAAGCCTCGGGGGTCTCATCAGCGCCGTGGGTGCCGGTAGCCCTGCCGGGGTGTGCGGAGGGCCGGGCCCCGGCGCCCTGCCCGCGGCCAACGCCTACGCCAGCATCGACTTCTTGACGCATCACCTGAAAGAGGCCACGGTGGTGAAAGGTGAGGGCCTGGGCCGGGGAGGAGCGTGGGCCTGTGGGGTGCTAGAAGCCGCTTCCCTTCGGGGGTACCGTGACCTCAGTGCCTGAGTCCTGGCGCAGGGCTCTCGCTTTGTTTTGCCTTTGTCCCAGTGCAAGTCTTTCCCCAGAGACCTCGCCAGAGCGCTCAAGTCACCTTTGAGTTGAACAGTGAGTTTTCCGACCGGGGAGGCAGATCTGTTTTCTTTGGCTCCAGAGCCCCCCTCCTCTTCCCTTCTGTGAACACCTGGCGGGGGGCGGCGCGGGCGGGGCGGGGTGGGGGGGCAGGTCAGCCACTCCCCTAGGAGGTGGCCCAGGGGGGTCCTCCTATCTGTGAGGTGGGAAACTTCCACTTGGAGGGACCCGCCGCTGGCGGCTCCCAAGCCCGCAGACGTCACCTTTCTCTTTGTTTTCCTGGAGCCTGGCCGGGCTGATTCTTGCTGAGCCTCAAAGTTTATAAAAACAGGCCCCAAACTTGTTTAGGAAACTAGCATCCATTTTGGCTGGTCGTTGCAGGGAGCCCTGAACCATTTCAAGTTTACATGGGGACTGTAGGAGCGTTTCCACCAGAGACGTGCCTGTTCTCTAGGGGGCTGAAAGGGTGACTCTGCTTAACCCAGCTCCGGAGCTTGAGCCCACCTGGGAGTCACCTGGAGAGTCCGAGGCGGGTCTGGCCGGGCTGGGTGGCCCCATGCAGCGGGTCTGGGATGTGGCTCCCAGTGCGCCTTCCTAAGAAGCTCCCCTGTTGCGCTGGTGCTGCTGGTCGGGGGGCCCTGGCTGGGGGCGGAGTTGGGGGCACTTGCCCCAGTTAGACTGCTGGAGCAGGTCTGAGAAATTACCTGAGGGGTCAGCCGCAGTCAAGGAAAGTGGCCAGTGGGCGGAGCCCAGGCGCCAGCATTTTCCCGGTTGCCCAGGCGATGAGAATCTGGGCTTCAGAGAAGACAGTGAAAGCCAGCCACATGGGTCTTTTCAGGAGCAGTCACGGTGGGGCGGTGCCCAGTGCTGTTCCTCCCTGTCTCCTCACAGATGGGCAAGGACAGAGGTGTGCTTGCCTTGACCTGGTTGTCTCAGACCCTGAATGACGAGGGGGAGGAGAGGAGGGTGGGCTCAAAGAGTTTCTTAATTTTATAGCTGCTCCTGTGCAGGAAGATAGAGGCGCTGTGGGAACCCCAGAGCACAGAGTAATGAACAGTACTCAGATGCTGGCCTGAGGTCAGCAGTCTGCCGGGGTTACAGGGTGATGATGGACACAGCTTGGGGGTCTGTACACCTTGTTCTGAAAGCAAACGCATCTGATGCGGCGTAAATCCAGCATGGGTTTCCTCGCATCCATGGGATGTAAAGTTACAGCTGGGTTCAAGAGGGCGGGGACATATGTACACCTGTGGCCGATTCATGTTGATGTACGGCAGATACCAACGCAATATTTTAAAGCCATTATCCTCCCAATAAAAATAAATTTAAAGAAAAAAAAAGTTGTAGCTGTAGGGTGGATACCCTGTTATACAATAGAGGAAAAGCGATTTGCTTTTTTTCTAAAATCATGGACTACAAGATGCAAAGAGGCACAGCGACCTCTCAGGGACACAGCCCTATGGCATCTAATGACGCCGTTGGAAGCCGTCAGGATGTGCCCCGTAAATGAAGGTCGCTTTTCTTGGAGGCACTTAAGCCCTACAGGTGCGTCTGAAAAATTGCTGGCGTGTCTGGAGTTGAAGGATTATTAGGTGCAGTCCAAGACACAAGCCAGATAAACAGAGCAGCGTAACTAGACTTGACTGGGGGGAAAATCCGCATGCACAGGAAGGGGTACAGACCACAGTGAACACCGAGTACGCCTTGCTGAAATCTGATTCTCATCAGAAAAACAGCCTGAGAACACACCACCTTGTACTGCCTCTGGTGGAGCAGGCAGGAAAAACCCCGGGCTGGACTGAGGAGGGCCCTGGGAGGCGGTTCTCGCAGCAAGCGGAACAGTGAGCTGGGGTGTGTGCCTCCAGGCCTGAAAGAATCCAAGGCCTTTCGGATAAAGTAGATACATTCAGAAACATGATTCACAGCTGATATAATGCCCTTTTCAGATGAGGGAAAATTTTAAACTGCAAGAGATAAGTTTAGCAAGAGGCCTGGTCTGCCTTGTTTTGTTCCCGATTTCCCACCAGTATAACATTCTTCTCAACCTATAGGATTCAGGGCTCTGAAATCAAAACAGTTTGTAAGTTCCGTGGTCACTGAAATCACTTTGGATTGCTGTTTGTCCAAAGTCTCTGTGGGTGTTATGGTAAACACCCTCTTAAGAACGGAAAAAGACTACTTTTAAACAAAATAGATAACTACAATTGATCCATTGTGTCCAAACCATTTTTTTTTCCCTTTCTTTCAAAAAGGCCTACATGCTAAATGGATTTCTAGTAGACCTATTTGAGCACAGAGAACAGCAGAAGAAGGAAGAGGAGGGTCTCATTTTAATTAACAAGGGAGGGAAGCTTAATTGTGTTCTGTGGAGCCAGAAAGGGACTGCCGGAAACCTTGAAGGAGCATCCACTTTTATTTAACTCCTGTTTGCACATAGACATTGGTTTGTGATGCTCATAAATAAAAAGTTAACAGTAGATGAGTGTTCTTTGAGAGCATGATTTATGGAGGGAAGACTTGCAAAGCATTTCTTTGAAGATAAAATGGAAAGCGAGCTTCCTGAGTCATTGGGTGCATGCCCTGACCCTCAGAAGGGGCTGTGTTTCCACACCCAGCTCCTTGGGTTGCCCGTGGAAAAACTGTGAGCTCCACAGAGTTGGCATCGTTCGGGGTCGCTTGGGTAGTGTTTGGCGTTTGGATAAGCAGTGACAAAGAGTTAAGGTTTCAGCAACGGGTTTGCTGGTTGGTTGTTTGCAGTAGAATTGGGGCTGGGGGCGGAGTTTCAGTGCTGGAGCCAATTAAAAAGTTAGTACCCCTTAGATTGACACCCAGACATGTGTTTATATCTGTGTAAGTGGTCCAGAGAAGACGAAAATTTAACTCTTAAGTTATGCCTCTCCCTTGGGAGCAGGGAGAAGGTGCTTGCTCTGTGTTTTGTGGGTGTGTCTGTTGAAAAGTCTAAGCCATCTTTACCGTGTTGTTGTTTGGGAGCAGACATGCTGCTGCTGAATTTACTGAGCATTCAAGCTGCTTTTTAAAATTAACTTTGTATGTTTGGTTGTTAGGATTATAGATTGTCCTATACTGTAAACTGTGCTATTTTAGTATTCCTCTTTGGTGAGGTTTTTGTTCTAAAATTGGTGTGTGTGTATGTATAAGGCGGATTAGATAAGAATTACCCTGAAAGTATCTGTATTTAAATTTGTTTGATAAAAGGACTATTTATTCACATCCCACAGAAAGAATCGTGGGATAAGAGAGCAACACCATCACCATGTATGTTTAAAAGTGTTGTCTGTTGAAGTCTTCAAGCAGGGGACCTGAATATTTTTAGAACTCCAAGGAGATGGCTTGACAAACCACACACACTTTACTTTCTCTGTGGTGCTTGCTTTTCCGCTTTGGTTGGCCGGCTCTTATCGTAATAAGCCAATCGTGTGCCCGGCTCCCACCCTGTTCCCAGGGGCAGACGACTAAGGTGCTAATGGAAACACACACAGGCTTTCCTGAATGAAAGTCACATGACTCATTCTGGTTCCTCTATTGAAAGAGAAACCTTTACCAAAAGAGTACTGCAGAAAAGGAGGCAGGGTGTGTGAACACCAACCAGAAATCAGGAAACCGGGTTTCTAGTTGCTGATGTTGGTGAGTCACGTAGGAGACGAGTCCCTCTGTCCCACTTTCTCTGTCTGCAAAGCAAGGCCCTTATTACCCTTTCCTCCTGTGCTCCACCAGGAGGTCCAGGAGCTTGTCCACACCCAGAGAGCTTCAGCTCCTCTAAGAAGAATGCCAGTAAATCCCGCAATGCTGTCCATACTTATTGCCTTGAAACCGCGAGTATGTGCAGGAAAGACACTTCTGTCGATGCATGTTTTAAATTAAAAACAAAACCCCAGACCCTCACAGTTGTCTGAACGTGGAGCCAGTACCTTCCTGAGAAATGCAGGCCTCTCCTGTTAGGTTTCACCCCAGTCTCTGAGAGCCTTTGTTTTCTCCAGACTCTGTTTCACTGGAGTTTTTTTTTTTTGCCATAGATAATTATCAGTTGTCACATAGTAGTGTTTTAAATCAGGTAGCAGAGTAACAGCAAAGGAAAATAGCATTCTAATCCTGAAACTATATCAGGACCACACTTTCTGATGACCTTTTATGATGTGGCCATATACTTAGAGATATTGGCAAGATGAACCTGTGTAACTGGAATGTAGATTTCTCAGACTGACAGTGTTGGCCCTTCATCTGCAGAGCATCAAGAGAAAAACAGATCCCTGAAGCTTTGAGCTGCTGAGTCATCACTGTTTGGGCCTTCACTGCTCGGGGTTGACTCACGAGAGTGGGCACTCCTGACTGTTTTTGGTTTGGTCGTCCCAACTGGCCAGGAAAACCTCCAGTGTTTGATTCATTCATTCTTCCACAGGCCCACCACCCTCCTGAAAAGGATTTTTAATAGATAATTAATGCTTTATTTTCTTTAGACCTTAGTATTAAAACGAGTCTCTTTCTGAAAAGAACTTGCCAAAGTTTCAGGACCAGCACGGGGATAATGGCTTTTCTGTTAAAATTCCCACTAATGCATTTTCTGTAGCAGCGGAGTTCCGAGAGCCAGTTAACTTTTTGGTATCAGATTTGGCAGGTGGAAAGGGTTTTTTGTTTTGTTTTTTGGGGGTAGAATCAAGTGTTCCCATTTCACCTTAGAAGCTTAAGGGAAAATGTATCTTGACTCTTTTATCTGCTTTGCCAAGTACACAGAGTGGGGGAAAAACTGAGCGGGAAGGCGACCACAGTGTCCTGCCCCAACAGCTGGGTCTTCACCAGGGCCCCTGTAATAGCTGAGTTTCTGTAGACTTTCGCTGCTGCAGACATGGGTAGAATGTTTTTCCGTACAAGTTGGGGAAGGCTGTTAATGCTGGCATTTTTCATCCGCTGAACAATTTTCTGAACCTGCAAAATCAGTGGTTATAAACCTGTTACCGATCAGGTTGTAGGTTTCCTGAGAACAGCGCTCTTCACATTTCAGTGCGAAGATTCTTTCTGTGTTAAGTTCATCAGTTTGGATGCGTTCTTCAAGATGGCAGCGAGTATTCTGAATCACTCAAGGCTGAATATTCTAGACGAGCTCGTCTACAATAGATTTGTAGATTTGTTTCTGGAGAGAACTGGTGAAGTCATCAGTCAAGATGGAGGAAATGCTGAGGCTGGTAATTGCTCCTGACTCTTCGATGTCTTTCTGGCTGGCTGGCACAGGCTTGCATTAACTGTGCGTGGAATTAAAGAGCAGAGAAGAAAGTGTGGACAGGGAGAGCTGGAGCCCCTGTTGGAAACTAGCGTTCACTCTGTGTGCTTGTGGGGTGGGGGGTGGGGGGGGTCTCATTTAATTGAATTCATTGCATCAGAATGGAATTCATTGAATTGGGCTGAAATGTAATTGGGTTAAAACTTGTAGGCTGCATGTTTACAAGTGTTGTAACAGTCGAGTCAGCGGTTCTGATTTCTTTTCTGTTGGATTAGGAAATGTTAAGTGTGTATCAAGTGACTTTTACCTGTCCGGAGACTTTTCTAAAAGTTGATCAGGCAAAGCTGATCACGCTTGTCTCCAAGCGTGGCCCTGTGCTCTCATGCCCATAGACAGGACTTAGAAAATATTCTTGGCTTATGGTACTTAATTTGGAATATTTGGTCAAATATGGTGGCCTACAACATACATTAAAGAATGATTACATGCATAGCGTTTGGTAAATACTGGGCTTTTAGTATCAATTTTAATTAAAGAGTACCAAACTTTCCATAAAAATTATCATTTGGGGGTGACGTGTGTGCGTGTATGTGTTTAGTTTCATAATTCCTCATCCAGTTTTGCTCCAAGAGGCTTGATGTGGATTTTTTTTCATAATTCAAGGTCCAGTGCTGAATAAGAATGCTCTCTAATCATGCTAAAGCTCTGTAGCCTCAAGCATACTTGCACTGTTGGCTGTGACTTTAGTCTGCCCATTAGGTATTGGGGCAGACACTTGAGTGAATTACTATAGTACAGTGTTCAATTCCAGTTCTTTCAATGTGAAAAAAACAGGTACTATATACAATTCATCATATTAGTGATTTTAATAATTACTTTAAAATCCATATGTGTATCTTACTAATGATTTATATTTTTGCATAGAATCAATGCATAATCTTTAATATTTATGAGACCTAGTACTTTTGCAATGCAAATTCAAAAGTCCATACTTATATCTGCCCATTTTTTTGCCTCCAAATTATAAGTGTAACTAGTAATCCCCCAAACGTGAAGAGCAGTGAATGAGGCTGAAAGAATGCTACTGAAAACTGAGATGATGAAAATGCAACCGTTACCCTGGTCAGTGCTGAAAGATTATTGCATGTCCCTCTCTCTCTTCCCTTTCAGCCAAGAGAAGTGTTTAAAATTCAAAGAGTAGGGTTTTTGTCACTTGATAGTGTTCAGAGGTTTTGATACCTAGAGTCTCACGTGATACTCCAAAAGCCGTACCTCAGAGCAGAGCTGCCTGGGTCCCCGTTTTTGGACTGAGGAGCCTGCAGCTCAGAGAGTCCCAGCAACCCGTCTTGGAATCCCTGAGCCAGGAAGGGCGGTGGTGCCGTCTTATACGTGACTCCCGGCCAGGGTGTCCCGTCTTCAGCAGGCCCTACTCGCTGTTTGGGAAGCTCATGTGCCACAGTGATCTTGGGATTTTCTGTAGACTCGCCTCAGGCAGCTTTCGAGTTAACAGCTGGGTTGTTGTTTCACTTGGTGCCACTTACGGAATCTCCCTGTCTTTCCTTCCACACATTCGTTCAGAGTAAGATGGGGACAGCTAAGCAGAAAGACTGGATGATAAAGGAAAGTGCCCTCATTTTTTTTTTAATATATTAATTTTTTTTTACACTTTTGTTGGTCTGTAATTGACTGATAATGTTGTGTTAGTTTCAGAAAGCTCCCTTATTTTTTAAACTGGTTTCCACACCTGCTAGGTTGAAGAGCTCAGGATTCAATATTATTTTCAAGGCTCTGGTGGTGGTGGTGGGTTTCAGAGTTGAATCAGATTGTTGGTTGGTCATCTGTTCTGGGGATCCCAGGCTGTCTTCCTGGACTTCCAGTGACCTGCAGAGTGGACACTTACATTCCGCAGCTATCTTTGTTTTCATGAAACAAACTGTATATTATACCTGATAAGATACTTCCCCCTTGAAACACCAAATGCTTGAGAGCTCTCTCCACACAGTGTGGTGAGAATCAGAAAAAAAAAAAGATCTAAGGTCGTTTTGAGGAAAAGGGGTGGAGAACTCTCAGGTCTGATGAAACTCACTTGAAGGTTGTGAAAACAGAGGCGGGGGAGGTGGGTGTCTTCTGCAAGGTCACTGATTTAATTAGTTGGTAGAGATGTTTGTAAACATTCTCAGGAAGGAATGGGATGTTCTGTGTCTCTGCGGGCCTGTGTGGTGATGAAGACCTTGCTCTTCTGACTTGGCCTGCCCCCTCTGGAATGATGTATTGTCTGTAGAAGTGCTATTTACTAGTCTTTTTTGTTTTGGAGCCTCTCAGGAAATTGCTTCGTGCATGCGCTACGAGGTGTGATGGTGGACAGAAGCAGAGAAAGCAGAAACACTTAGATGAGGAAGCAGCCTGGAATCAGGGTGATGATGGCCCAACGCCCATGTGGGCAGCGTCTCCCGGGGGTGCAGAGGGTGAGGGCTCGGCGGTCAGTCCAACTCATGTGCTTCCTTATAAGAAAAAAGAGAGAAGGAAGAAAGAACGTTCTTGGGGTAATTCAGATCAAAAGACCTCTACGATCTGGGAAATGTAGGTCCTTTTTCTGTCGGTGGGTCACCTTGGTCCACTGAGCCAGCATCCAGTGGGTCTGTGGTCTCTGTCATTCCTTGAGGGGGCCTTAAGATGCACTCCTTTTCTAAGTGAAATACCATTTACTCCTCATGACGGATAAGTCCATTAACAGTTTCCTAAGAAATGAGTCATCTGTTGGATGATGAGTCTGTCTGAAAACCAACAATTTTAGAGTTTGCCTGAGGACCCCAGCGGGGCTAAGTGGTGATCTTCTCCGGAAGGGCCTGAGGACCCCAGCGGGGCTAAGTGGCGATCTTCTCCGGAAGGGATCATTTCATCAGTGCCCTTGTTGTTTTTGAGGTCTTTTTCTTTTTTTTTTGAGGAAAAAAATGTATTTACTTACCTTCATTGTTACAGGATGAGACATGATTTTTCAGAAGGCGCTGCCTTCCTGAGGGGTGACTCCGAGCCCCCTTCAAATGGCAGAAAGGAAGATATAAACACGTGTAACGGTTCCCACAACAGCTCTCCACGCTCAGAAGAGAGGGTAGTCGGGGCCCTTCCGCCTCGCGCCCTGGGGAGTGGTCCGGGGCTGTGTTTACACGAGCTGACAGTCTCGCCAGCATCCGAGCAGAGACACTTCCTTCCTGGCAGATGCAGCCTGGGGGTCAGGCGCCTGCCATCAGGAGCGAGTGCGCCAGCGATTCCGCAGCGTCGCTGTCTGCCGGCGTGGGGTAAACAGGCCGGGAGTGCATGGGGTGATGAAACTGCCCCTTGGGATCAGACAGAAGCCGAGTTCAGGGGCCCTGTCTTGGGGCGTTGGCTCTGGGGAGCACTTCCGCAGTTAGGTGGAAAGCGGATGGGAATCAAGATGCGAGTTAAAGCCACAGCGTCTCCCTGGAGGAGGTCTGACGCCTCCCCTGAAAACGTGCCCTCCTGCGAGGACCTGGGACGAAGCGCTGGCTGCCCGACCCGGTGCTGGTGCTGGAAAGCCACTGAACGTGGAGGCTTAGCTCAGTGGCCATGTCCCACCGTGGAGAAGCCCGGACCTGCCCTGGGAGGGACACACCCGTTCCCTGGCCTGCCAGGCCCAGTGGAGGCCCCACACGGTCCCTGCCGCTTCCCTCTTGTAGGGCTTCCGGAGCCCACGGTGGGTGGGTGGCTGGATGGATGATGGGGGAATTGAGAGGTGGGGGAGAAGTTTTGAAATTAGGCCAGGATGCTCTGCCTGAATTCACAGACTGTACAGGCAGTGTTTTAGAAACTCCAGGCAATAAGCAGGGTTAGGCAGGGAGTGGGATAGAGCCTGTGGTGCGGGTTGACTTTGTTTGAAGGTGAGGGATGGGGCAGTACAGCCCAGGACCCTCAGCTGCTAAGGCGACGGGAACTCCTAGAAGGGGAAAGGGTCCGTTTCTTACACCACAGCCTGCGTGCGTTTTTTCAAAGATACATTGTTAACGTGATTTGTGGTGGTGCCATGCTATTGTTTTATTCTTATATGCAGTGAAATGAAGTCGTTCAGTTGTGTCCGACTCTTTTCAGCCCCATGGACTGTAGCCCACCAGGCTCCTCTGTCCATGGGATTTTCCAGGTAAGAATACTGGAGTGGGCTGCCATTTCCTTCTCCAGGGGGTCTTCCCAACCCAGGGATTGAACCCAGGTCTCTCGCATTGTAGGCAGATGCTTTTACCATCTGAGCCACTAGGGAAGTCTCTTATGTGATGCAGGTACTTTTTTAAAGTTGTTTCTAGCATAAAAGAGACCTAAAACAACACTTTCCATATTATGCAAGTGAAATGGAAAACAAAGCCATAAACTACTCATACGCCCTTAACTTATAAGCTCAGTTGTATTTATAACCAGATTTTTTAAACAAATGTCTAATCAAATATTTCTATCAAATAGGCTCGGCGAAACTACTACAAAGAACTCTTCTTACTTCACCAGTTAAACTTTTAATAAATGTACAGTTCAGTTGAAAATATTTAGATGGATTTTCACAAAATATCTTAGTAGCAAAACTGCAGTATCTGTTTCTTTTTTCTTTTGAATATTATATAACAGGGGTGGATGTTTAGCTCAGTCAGTTTCAGAAAACCCGCCTTAACTGGTTGATTAAACAACAAAAAATATAAACTTTAATAGTGAATGATGTGAATATATTCAATATGAAATATCGACACACTCCTATAAATAGCATTCATGGATTTTGAAACATTCTTTCAATTTCATTTATTTTGACAGCTGTTTTAAATGAGCATTTTCTTTCCAAGGTGAAAGTTCACGTAGCTTCCAAGTCTATAGACGTTCCGGTATTGGGGATCGTATCAGAGCTGTGAAGACGCAGAATCAGGGACAGAGCTTAATGCCGTTTTAGTTCTTGCTTCTTGCCACAAGCAGTTTAGCCTGTGGGTCGTGCTGGTTTATGAACGGACTTGGTACCAAATGAAATACGCACCCTAGTAAAATACCCACGTTTCCCTGGCGTGGAGCGTTTCATTCAGCGCCTAGAGTAATTCTGGGTGATGAGCGTGCACCTTCGCCACTCCAGTCTGTGGCCATCCATCTGGGATGCTCAGAGTTCATCTTTGCGTTCCTGCTTGAGCCATTCTCGGCCAGAGACACAGGATGGACCGTCGCTGCAGGGCCTGCGGGTGCCTTTGCCTGGAAAATTCCGGTGGGACCACAGCTTAGAGTGCCCCATCCACCCCCTCTCCACCCCACACACTCACTTGGGGTCCACCCAAGGAAGTGGAATTTCCACGCCAGTTTTCTCCTCTGAGAACCCCCAGGTTTGATCTGCTGCGGTCCCAGCCCCGAGCTGCCAGCCCCTCCGCTCTGGGCCATCTCATCTCACCATGCATCACTCCATGCATCTGGTCTTTGCCGTCTGGCCCCAGAACCTTCACTAGGTCCCAGGACTTGGGACCCCTTCCCCTGCATTCTGAGTCTCCTCTGCTCGCCCATGACTCCTGCTGGAGAGAGATGGTCCCCTGCGGTCCGTGCGAGGGGTGGCTGGACCCACGCCCACCCCGGTCACCTGTCCTTGCCTCTCGGAGCCGCAAACGTGAGCGTGCAGTGTGTTCAGGGCTGTGGCTGTCCGTGAGGAGTCAGCATTTCGATTTCAGTTAACATTTTTCTCATAAACGATCTGTGAACATTTCACATTATCACAATTCTATTTATAGGTCAGGCTTCAACCTTGCTCAGCTTTTAGACGTCCGGACAGTTTCTAAGGCAAGTTCTGTTTTCTTTAGGCACTCCTGAAACTGCTTGGCACACCCTGACTTGAGCCTTTTAAAAAAACTGTGTGTTTTATCTTTTTTTTTTTTTTTCCCCTCAAAAAAGCAAGCAAACAAATGTCAGGAGCTTTCTTTCAGGGGCTCTGGGGAAGAGGGGAAGGTGGGCTTGGGAGCAGGAAAGACGGGGCTGGGGAGGGTGCTCCTGCCTTCAGATTCAGACAGCCAGCTTGCTGTGCACGTGCCACATTGATTCAGTTGTGTTCCTGACTCTCTGTGACCCCATCGGCGGTCGCCCGCCAGGCCTCTCTGTCCATAGGATTCTGCAGGCAGGAGTACTGAGTGGGTTGCCATTTCCTCCTCCAGGAGGTCTTCCCGACCCAGGGATGGAACCCGCGTCTCTTACCTCTCCTGCCTTGGCAGCCGGTGGACCAGGGATGGAACCTGCGTCTCTTACCTCTCCTGCCTTGGCAGCCGGGTTCTTTATCACTAGTGCCAGCTGGGAGCAGAGATGCAGATTGTGGCGTGCTGTGGACTTTAAAACCCTCTCACCCATTTGAAAAAGACCAGAGTGCAGGCTGGGATGAAAGAGTTAGACTTCCAAGTGGAAAAACAAACGAAGGAAAAGCAACCCCCACCCCACCACCACCAAAGCCAAAGGTACTGAATCTTCAAGCCTACCTTTGAAACTGAGGAAATAAATCCAACATTGACGTGTGTTCAGAGCGTGAAGTAATATAGGTGGTAACAAGTGTTCCAGAAACTAAAACAAGGGAGAGGGGGGCAGAAGGCGAACAGGAGGCAAGGTCTAGGGATATTCATGGGGAGAGTCCGCGTGGGCAGGGGAGTGACTGGGCGTGAAAGGCGCTGGCGTGCCCCAGGACCGGGAGACCCATGTAGCTGATGGGGAGGGAGCGGGGAGAGAGCAGAGGCTGCTGAGGGTGAATGAACAGCCGCCCGTGGCGTGTGGAGCCTGGGGTCAAGGCTGTGTCTCTACTTAACAGCACAGGCGGAAAATGCAGGTGCTTTGGAACCACACGTGAAGCGTTTAAGAGCTTTCCGCGTCATGTCCCCATAGCGTCTTTTTCTCTTCCACTTAGCGTGGTCTGTGTCACCTCTTGACTTTCTTTCTCAAAGATAGTGCATCACAGGTGGAGAGACCCCAAAGTTCTGGGGGCAGGAAGCAGCTGAGGTGTCACTGGGGTGGGAGGGCAGAGGGGGCATTGTCACAGGGTGAACAGTGGCGTCAGGGCACCCGTGTTCAGTCCCAGAGCTGCGTATTCAGCTGCACAGACATATCTGGAAAGCGCCTTATGATTTGTAACACGCGTTTGGTTGGTATTTCATCCTCAGGCCCTCCAAGGAGGACGAGTCCCTGTTCTTGCTTTTTAAAGGGACCACCCGAGGGGGAAGGGGCCCAGTGCTCGGCGGGCCTGGGGGAGCCTCTGCCGGGCTGTGGGGAGCGATGCTCCGGGCGGCTCAGACTGCTTGGGCACCCCGGGACCTTCCTTTGAAACACTGGGTCGGTTACTCCCTCCCTACCCAGGACGTTCATCCGGCAGGGGTGCTGTCCTGTAAGGAGCCCCAGGTCAGGCTCTGCAGCAGATGGGTTTCCTTCCTCAGCTGACTGGGACACTAGAGGGGTAGATAAGTCAGTATTCCCTTTTTTCTTGGGGATGGGACCTCAACAGGAAAGCGCTGACGGGGTGATTTTGGAGCTGAGGGTGTCAGAGCCCAAGAAAAGCTAGTGAGTCATACGGGAAAGACCCTCCCCTCCTTTCATCCTGCCTTCGAGGAAACCGCATACTTGATACATAGACTGGTGTGTGGTTATTTGTAACTTCCTTGACTTTTAAGGACTTAACATGGGTATAAGTCTGTCTTTAGAATGTAGGCTGAGTTTTACTTAATTTTTCTTAAATAAGTAAGAAAGTGATGGTCTGGGTGAAGTACCTTAAGGAACTTCGTCCATTTGAACAAGAGAAAAGCGACGATGTCGTCCTAATTATTTATTTCATCGTATTAGTCGTTATTTCTTCCCTTGGGGGCTGCCGTGACATCGTCCCAGACGGGAAGGATGAAATTCCGTTTTCTCCGTCAAGTGTGTATCTGAGGAAACATGCTTATGCGCATGGGTCTCTTGATGTCTCTGGTTCATAAAGTTGGTCTAGAGTACTTGATGGGTGGGGAGTCCCGGCAGGAGGCTGTGTGTTCGCATGTCGGGAGTTTTGTGACCAGCGCCCGGGGTCTCAGAGTGGGCTGTGTGGCCAGGGGCTGTGCCTGTTTCTCGGTGTCTGCCTCCCCGGCCCTGCAGGCAGACAGCTCACGTAGACTCGGAAATAACTGGACTCCTGCGTCGTCTTGCCGGAGCCGTCCAAAACATCTGACGTGAGGTTTCCTTTTGTTCAGTTCGGTTACGGTTCAGGGCACTGTGGAGCCTCCCACCCCATTCACGTTCAGTTCGATACAACAAGCAGAAATTGTGAAATGGCCAGCTGCCCTCGACGGACGATGGAGAAAACGTTATCTTAATTCATGTAGAGCGAGTGTCACAAAATCGTAAAGCTGTGAAGTGTGACGCGGTGAAAGGGATCTCCTGGGTTGGGGCACCCTTGTCTGCGCGATGCTCTGCGGGGGGCACGGGCCTCTGCGTGATCTTGGGGAGTCATTGTCGTCCTGTGCGTCCTCCGATTCCTGAAGAGGTGGGTGGGAGCCGCCTCCATTCTCGGGAGTCATAGAGAACTCCCGCCCAGCTTTTGGAGCCCAGGGATGTGTTCATGTCAGTCAGCACTTCCTTTTACTGTAAGCAATGTCTTTACACTGAGTTGATCGTCTCCCCGCGTTTCTCTTAACTTCAGCGGCTTGGGAAGCTGTGTTGGCTTGGCTGGGTGTTGAGTTCCCGCCCTCTGCCTTCTTTCCAGGGGAGAAGGCCGGGGCAGCGGGTTTGTGACCAAGGCCCTCCCAGCCGGTCCCCTTTGTGTGCCGTCCGGACAGGCCTGGGTGTCCTCCATCTCGTGTCTGCGGTCCTCCCACCTGGAGGCACCTCCCTGCTCCGCGTCTGACAGCTGGCGGCCGTGGGCCCTCCAGGAGGGGCTGGGGGCCAAGGGTTCCAACTCGAGGCTCCCACGGCTCTTGCGAGGAGCCCGGCTGTCCGGGGTCCCTCCCAGCAAGCGGGCTGAGGAGGAATTGTGCTGAGGTCAGGCTGTGCCGAGGCTCCACAGTTCTCTCGGCAGGTTTGCCCAGCCGAGGCTCCAGTTCTGAAGATATAAAGATGCTGCGGGTGTGGGCTGAACATGGGTATCCGGCAGCTTCACCTGGCCGGCCAGGCAGCTGATGTCTGCAGGTGAAGCTGGGCGGGGAGCAGGCGGTCATCTACAGATCAGGGGGTACCGGGGTCTGGGTTCCCCCGGCCCCTCTTCCCTGGGAAGGCGTGGCCATCAGCTGCTGTCTCCCCCCGCCCCTTTTTTTTTGTTTCCAGTAAATGAAGCTGATAAAGGTGGTCTGGAACTCTGCACGTTCCACTTTTTGTTACTGAAATCTCAATCAGGGGTACTTTCTTTGATCAGGCTGTGAACGGCTCTCATCGGCCACAGGGAATTGACACGTCTGTCTGCACTGGGGGCACGGCTGTGTGTGAGCCCGAGGGAACCGAGGTCTTGGGCCCCATGGCCCACCTCGTGGGGGGCTCCGCCCAGACGCGCAGGCCGTGCCCGGGGCCTGCGGAAGGCCCCCGAACCAGGCGCTCTGTGCTGCGTCAGAGAACGTTCGCTTCAAATGCCCCGGATTTAACCCCGTCCCCCCACCCCATCAAAAAACAATTCTGCTCTGTTCTGCTCCTTTCCAGTGAAAACAAGTTTATTCATTTTTTTCTGGGAGCTGTTTGCCCGCGTGTTTGTGCATTCATGGACTGTTTACTTGCTGCCCGAAGCTGCAGTTGCTGGTGACGTCACTCACGGGTGGAGGTTTGAATGAACCAAAGGCCGCGATGGCAGATGTGCCCCAAGACTCCGGAGCGCGGGGCTGCCCGGCTGGGGACCCGCGGCCTCCCCTCTGCAGGCAGAGCCTAGATCTCAGCCTGAAGGCCGGGTGGATTCTTCTCCCAAGGAGGGGAGCTGGCCGCCCGGTCAGGGATGTGTCGTCGGTGGGAGACTGACCCACCCCACAGCCGAGGCTGTTGAGGCCCCCATGGTCTGTGTCCAGTGCTGGAAGACGGTTCAGGTCACTGGCTGGAGGGTGGCGGTGGGTCAGAATATGTTCCTCCTTTTTTCTTTAAATCCTTTCTTTTTTTTCCCGTATAATGATAAACAAGTTTTTCACGGCTCCTATTTTTAATACATTTCCAAGTTCTTGCATCATCCTTAAGTATAAAAAACAGAGTTTCAGATTCCTGAAGGTGTATCTTTTTAACTAGACTCGTAAGTACGTTTCCTATTCAGTGATATTTTAGAAGGGGTTTGAGTTGTGCTTGGCATAATTTCAGATTTCCGGAAAATGCTTATTTCAGTTTCAATAATAAAAACAAAATGAATCAAACTGTAAAACATAAAAGACCTAATAGAAACTCTTAAATATTTAAATATCCGAAGGAAAGAACAGTTCATTGGAATGTTATGTAACAGCAGGATATTTGGGGATGCTTATATTTTGAATAAATTGTTATTCTACATTGCTTTCACTTTATAGGTAGGTAGGTTTAGTCACTATGTCGTGTCCAACTCTTGCGACCCCACGGACTGTAGCCTGCCAGGCTCCTCTATCCGTGGGATGCTCCAGGCAAGAATACTGGAGTGGGTTGCCATGTCTTTCTCCAGGGATCTTCCCCAGTCATGGATTGAACCTGAGTCTCCTGCATTGCAGGCAGACACTTTACTGATAAGCCACCAGGAAAGCCCTTTATAGGAAAACTATAGTATTTAGGTTTGAAATATATACATATATATGTGTATATAAAGTTTTCCACTTCATGAGAAAAGTATAGTATTTAGGCTTGAGAACTTCACCTAGACGCAGCGTTAACATTTTAATAGTGTGCCTACTATACAGCTAAGGAAAGAATTGTACCATTCACAGCACAGTTGGACTTTTAATGCATGTTCTATCATTTGGCCCCAAAACATTTATTGTTTTCGGGGGCAGACACATAAATAGTTGCATTTTCAAATGACCCAAGAAAGAGAAGAGATTTGGACCCTTTTTGAGTTGCAGGTCTAATGTATGTAACTTCTTTTCAAGTTGAAAGAGCAGTACTGTAGGATATATTTAGTTATAATCCGATTTATTCGATTCTGCTATGTTATTCATGAAACATCAAATAGACTTGTAAGGAAAACCGCTTCCACAAGAGCGTGGTGGCTTCATAAATGACTTCATGACTTGCTTTCTCCTTCTCAGGAGGGTCTGTAACAGGATAGCAGGCTGTAAGTGGATGGGATCAGATCTCGAAAGCACACAGGCTCGAAGATAATTTTCCAAGGGGCTATCCGTGAGTCTCGAGGTGTAACACGCAGAAATACGTTTTAACTCTCACAAATTTACCCTTCCTCCTCCTCCTGCTTGTGTTCCGGGGCCACAACGTCTCTGCCACCCTCACTCAACCTCACCGTTGAGAGTGAGAAACAGTTGCATCCGAGTGAGTGACCGGGGCCACGTTCTGATAAAACTCCATTTGCAGAAATGGCAAGGGCCGGGCTTGGCCGTGCACTGCTGACCTCTCTCTCCGAAGGCCACTCGTGAGGTGACAAAGGATGCTTTCTCCCGGGCCTCGGACAGCTCCGAGTTGCTTTTGTGCTCCTTGAGAAGATTTTCATCCTGCTTTTCTGCCTGTGAGAACTGACACCCACCACGTGGCTTTTGGTTTCCGTTGAACTCATCAGGGCTTCGTGAAGGACTTTAACAGGCCCGCGCTGAGTGCCGGGTACGAGATGGTCCAGGCGCACCAAGCAGAGATCCACCATCACAGGGCTCCATGTCCTGGGGGAGTTTAGAAAGAGCTGATGGTCGCGTGTAAAGGTTTAGACTCCAGGACCCAAAAGGAGTCCTCCTCACTCCTCCCCGGGTCCCTCCTGTCTTTTATTTGCAGAAAGGGGTAGCGGCGTCCCCCTGCTGCAGTGATGAAACTTCTGGGAGAAGTTTAAGGATTATCCTTTCTCGCCGATTAGCCCTGAGGCGGCTGGCAAGTCACGGAGGCTCCCTCATTTGGCTTTACCTAGAAAAGGCCTTCGGAGAAGGCAATGGCACCCCACCCCAGTACTCTTGCCTGGAAAATCCCATGGACGGAGGAGCCTGGTAGGCTGCAGTCCATGGGGTCGTTGAGGGTGGGACACGACTGAGCGACTTCACTTTCACTTTTCACTTTCATGCATTGGAGAAGGAAATGGCAACCCACTCCAGTGTTCTTGCTTGGAGAATCCCAGGGACGGGGGAGCCTGGTGGGCTGCCGTCTCTGGGGTCGCACAGAGTCGGACACGACTGAAGTGACTGACACACACACCCACAAACACGCACGCGCAGCAACCAGCCTGGGACACCTGAGCGCTCTCGTCTTCGGTGGTTCAGGTCTCATGTGCAGGTCAAACACGAGCAGAGCAGCAGAGATGCCTTTATTAGCCCAGCCTCCTGTGAGTACTTGGATGTCTCACCCTGTCTCCTATCGTGTCATTAACATCAAGTTGCAACTTGATGCCAGGAAATGTCTTTAATCACAAGCATTCGGGATGAAATGATTTTAATTGTCCGTGATGAGCTCACCTCCAGAAGGTTCTAGGTCTTCCACAAGTTGGGTTGGTCAAGTCACTGGCCGCACCCATTTGTCCTGGGGACTCCGTGCTTCCGTATTTTCCTTGTGAGTTATTTTTTTTTTTTCCACTTGCAAAGTTTAAGTAACCGTTTTTCTTAGAATCCTTGGCTTGCTTGTTATCACACCCAACCTTACTTTTTTTTTTTTTTGTATATACTAAGAGTGTTTTTGCTTTTAGTAAAGTGGGGAGATACTGAATTATCAGGTTGCCTTTTCTAGGAATTTCTCATGTAACTGAAAAGTTTATTTTCTCCCATCGTTCTGTGTTTGACATAAGAAGTCTTAATGAACCTGTAGGCCATGTTTGGGCTCAGCAGCAGGTTTAGCTCTTTTTTAATCGTGTTTGCTACTAGAAATATAAATGTTTATTTTAAGAAGTATAATGTTTCCTTTTTGTCATGCAAACAAGTGTCCGTACTGCCTCTTACTCAGATCTGCCTGAAAATACTAACCCGTGTGTACCTGCTGCTTGGGTATGCTTTCTGTCTGATGCAGTGGTGTTCACCAAAGCCCTGGGAGGTCCTGGTCCCTCCCAGGCAGGGAGGCCTGCACGAGCCCCACACGGGACTCTTGTCTACATCCAAACCCAAATAATCATAAGAAATCACTTTTAAAAGCCATGAGTCAGAACATGCTCCAGAATGCTGTTTGAGTTTGTTTTGTTTTTTTTTTGGCCAGAGCACATTTCCCCGATTTATTTCTGAAACCTTCTTGATCCGCCACTCACCACATTTTCCACCGTGGTGTTTGCAGTCTTGGAGGCCAGTTCGGTGGTGGTGTGACGTGTGTCCTATTCCAAGGCTTGGCGGCTCCCCTGCTTGTCTCAAGGACAGAGTTTTTCAGTGATGTGTTTCCTTTTTCTTTCTTTCTCTAAAAAATAGAGCATATTGGAGGCAGGCCTTTGCTGACAACACTTGTGCTCATCTGCATTCTGGTTGGTCTTTTAAATGGAAGAGAAAGGGCGGAATTAGCCCTGGTCCCCAGGGAGTTACAGTAGCTGACAAAGGACTGTGTCCGTCACGAGGATGTCATGTGTCACCTGTGACAGAGTGGAAAGAAGGTGGACGTGGCCGGGCTGCCTGGTGTGCTGTGTGGAACAGCTTCAGTCTTTCTGCTGAAACTTTTTTTTTTTTTTTTAATTGAGTAGCTCTCGATCGATGCTTCCGTGAATGGGTCTCTTTACACAGCAGTGTCTAAGCTACAGAACAGTACCGCGTGTAATTACACGACCAGTTCAACGTGCGTCAGTGTTTCCACAGTTTCTAGACCCATTACCTCCAGGAGCAGAGTCAGAATTAGCATATGCTGCTCTCTGACTGTGTTCATGGGCAGCACGTGATTCCGGCCACGTTTGTTCCTCAGGTTACCCCGGCACCCCTCAGTTCAGAGAATGTCTCACATCGTAGTGATCGGCGCTGTGGAGAGATCAGAAAAGTAATCGTTTGTTCTTTGCCCTTAGTAGGATTAACATAGATAATAAGATACGGTTTTGCTGGAATTCATCGTTAATAAAGTTGAGGGGTGATGATCTAGAAGTTTTTTTTTTTTCTAGTTGGCTGAACCAGGCTAATTTTCAGAGGGAGGAGTGATTTTAAGCTTCCCTGGTGGCTCAGCTGGTAAAGAATCCGCCTGCAATGTGGGAGACCTGGGTTCGATCCCTGGGTCAGGAAGATCCCTTGGAGAAGGGAAAGGCTACCCACTCCAGTATTCTTACTGGGAAAGTCCCCATGGACAGAGAAGCCTGGCGGGCTGCAGTCCATGGGATTGCAAAGAGTCAAACACGACTGAGCGCCTGACTCTTTCACTTTCAAAAGTAAATAAATACAAGGTAACAGTGGGCTCAGGTCCTGGGTCCCAGCTCCTACTTCTGGCCCCTTCTTCCTGGGATGCGGGGTGTGGGATGCAGGATGGAGCGACAGGACCAAGAGGGGTTCTGGATGCTCGCCTGACCGCAGAGAGGCTGCTTGCTCAGCGCACGTGAGCCCTGAGGATCCTGGGTCGGGCTTCCTGCCGGACCACATGCAGGAGGATCGCCCTGTGAGTCAGGGGTGAACCTCAGGGGTTTCAGTGGCAGGCGACGTGGGCGGCCTGGACTGACGTTCCAGGGGCGGGGGATGCAGAGGCTCCCTGCCCTGACCGGGGGTGTTCGGGGGAGACAGCTGGCGTCCACGTGGTGCCGCTGTGTCGGTCCAGGACACATCTACACGCTTGGATGCCGTCTCTGAGCTGACGCCTGTCCTCTCTCTGGCCTCAGCCTGCGCACATCCTCCCCACGTGCTGTGAGCACACCCTGCTCACTCCCCATGATGGCTGAGTGTGGTGCGTGTGCGTGTCCTCGGGGCTCCCCCAGCTGCGTGCGGGGCCACGCCCCTGCCCCTGCCTTTCCTTGGAAGCCTGAGGCTGCCCAGCCGTTGGCTCAGCACCTTGGGGAGCCCTGTTCCTCGCTGTCCCCACGTCTGGCTGTGTCCCTGGGTTGCCAATGGCCCACGCTTGTGCCCTTGGAAGGGCTGTTTCTCCCTTCGCTGGTGACCACAGCTGAGCGTCCTTTGGAATGCAGGTGTCTGCAGAGGGCAGAGCACCTGTGAAACAGGTACTTGCTTCCAGGCTGGGAAAACAGCCGTCCTGTGACTCCCATTCCGGCGGGAACTGCCTTCCTTATCCTCCCACGAGCCTCCCAGAGGTGCTGCTCAAGAGCAGAATTGGGAAGAAGGCCGAAAGGGCGCCGGGAATAAAAACACAGTTCACTTCTTGCCTCCTAGCAGCTCTCTGCTTTCATAATGCTAATGCTTAGAAATTAAAAGTTTCGACAGTTATGCAGTTTGTGCTTCAAAGAAATGACACGTTCAGCTTGATTAGAACTGATGGAGTTCTAATGATAGGAATTATTTCATAGCCGTAAAACGTCTTTAAAAACAGAGCAAAAATGTCCATGGCCCTGTGAATCTGCAGATGGTAAAGGAAAGTAAGTTTTTCAGCAAGTATTAACCCTCATTTATATGACTGTGTTGGAGAAGGCAGTGGCACCCCACTCCAGTACTCTTGCCTGGAGAATCCCTTCGATGGAGGAGCCTGGTGGGCTGCAGTCCATGGGGTCGCTGGGAGTCAGACACGACTGAGCGACTTCACTTTCACTTTTCACTTTCATGCATTGGAGAAGGAAATGGCAACCCACTCCAGTGTTCTTGCCTGGAGAATCCCAGGGATGGGGGAGCCTGGTGGGCTGCTGTCTATGGGGTCGCACAGAGTCGGACACGACTGAAGTGACTTAGCAGCATATGACTGTGTGCTTAGAGTTTGAGGGGTTAGAGAACTTACTTGCTTAGCTGTTTTCAAGGTAATGGGGTTGAGTGTTAACATGAGATGTTTTAGCCACATTTAGCTAATCATTAGTATAAAAATAAACTGAATGGAACTCTTTCTGTAAGTGTGACCCGCAGGGTCGTGACTACCTCTGCGGTGGCCACAGGACTCTTCCCGCAGTCAGGGCCGGGTTGACAAAATGCGGGCTCATTTAGGGGAGACTCGGTCCAGGTTGCTGTTGTTCAGCTGCTCAGTCGTGTTTGACTCTTTGTGACCCCTGGACCGCAGCACGCCACGCTTCCCTGTCCCTCACCATCTCCTGGAGTTTGCTCAAGTTCATGTCCATTGAATCGGTGATGCCATCCAACCATCTCATCCTCTGCCGCCCTCTCTCCTCTTGCCCTCAATATTTCCCAGCACCAGCGTCTTTTCCAGTGACTTGGCTCTTCACATCAGGTGGCCAAAGGATTGGAGCTTCAGCATCAGTCCGTGCAGTGAATATTCAGTGTTGATTTCCATTAGGATTGGCTGGTTTGATCTTCTTGCAGTATGAGGGACTCTCGAGAGTCTTCTCCAGCACCACAGTTTATAAGCATCAATTCTTCAATAGTTCAGGTAGATTTTGACAACTGCCTGTGTACTTAAGGGGATGCAAACCCTTCACGTTCTCAGTTGAGAACTTGAAATAGATGGAGCCACGTCTGTGCTTTGGAGGAACTCGGGGGCCCTGTTCTCCATTACATTTCATGTTCTGAGTAGTTTACGTATTAGGTTCCTTAAAAGATATAAGTCTTTTTAAATATGATGAGATAAAGTGGCGCTGTCTCAAACGCCGCGTTGTTGGGAACTTTAAGTCATGAGAGATGACAGTGTTTACGTTGTGGGTAGACAGCCCTCGTCTGTGCCGGCTCTGGCTTGGGCACCGCCTGGCTGCAGAGCAGGTGCCCACTCTCAGCCGTGGGACACCCTGGACACTTCCGTCTCGCTGGGATTAGCCCTCAGAGCTCAAGGTGAACAGAAAGCAGTAGACGTGCAAAGAAGTAAATCTGGGAGTGTGATCATTAGACTTCTAAGTGATTTCAGAATAATACGCAGAGGTGCTGGTTAAGTAACCTACAGCCTCGCAGGACGACACTGTTCTGTTTACAGTGGTGCGTGGCCCACCGGTCGCTCATGTGACCGAGTGGTTACCAACATGAGGAGGGATGCTCCACCTGGCATTTTTGTTTAAGAGGCTTAAGAGAAGAGAGGCGGTGTGCTGTGACGTGTCAGTCTTCACGGGTGGTGTGTCCCCTGAAGAAGGAGCACACACATCCAGTGGAAGTAAGCTGAGGGAATTCGGGAAAAGCTGAGGAAGTTTAGTCTCTCAGCCCAGAAGGGAGGAAGCAGTTGGAGCTGGTGGGCATCCTGCCAGGTCAGCGCCAGGGGGGTCGTCGGCAGAGGAAGGAGTATGTAACGGGAGGTTTTGAAATCTAGGGTCATTTTAGGAACAGGGACTATTCATTGGAAGGACTGATGTTGAAGCTGAAACTCCAATACTTTGGCCACCTGATGCGAAGAGCTGACTCATTGGAAAAGACACTGATGTTGGGAAAGATTGAGGGCAGGAGGAGAAGGGGATGACAGAGGATGAGATGATTGGATGGCATCACCGACTCAATGGACATGGGTTTGGGTGGACTCCGGGAGTTGGTGATGGACAGGGAGGCCTGGCGTGCTGCGGTTCATGGGGTCGCAAAGAGTCGGACACGACTGAGCGACTGACCTGAAGTGAACGAGGAGTAGGGTAGAGGATCCAGTGAGAAGGGTTTCCTTGCGGGGGCAGACGTGTGGACTTGTCACTTCTCCCCCTTTCTTATGTGACACATTTGTACCATCTGTGGTTGGTAGCACACTGTGACTCGTGGTGAGGTTTTCATTGTCTCTGCAGCCCCGTGAGGGAGGCAGTGGTTCCTCCCGCTTCCCCCGACTATCCACATGATGGTCTGAGCCCCGGGCGGTGAGGGGGCCGTGGCCAGGTCACATGGCCTCTCCCCCCACCAAGGGGAGAATGCTGGCTAGTTTTCTTGCATTAAAAACATGACCCTCACTTGGTGGGTCTCACCAGCACACTGTGAGTCCATCAGCCCTGCTTCCAGGGACACCACGTGGGAGTCTGGCCCATCAAGCTTGTCTCTGGAGAAATGGAGTGAGTAAACGTTTGCTTCCCAAAGAGGGTCGTTTCCAAAAAAGGGACAAAGACGGTGAAGAGGGGCCCTTGCCTCCCCACCCAGGGTGACTCTGTGTGCACAGAAGCCCACTGACGCGTCTCCTTCTCTTGCAGAGTGAAGACCTGTCCGGCTCCATCCCTGTGACTACAGACATCACAGAAAACCATGGGAAGAAGACGCTCAGCATTTTTTTTTTAAACACATCGGAAGCTGCTTGCCATTTCCTTTTGGATCTGAGCGATCGTCGCGTGTAGACGCGCCTGTGACCCAGTTAGACGTGGACGCGCCCGTCTCCCCCGGTCTCCGGGGGTAGGGGGTGCAGTCATCCTCCTCGCGCTGTTTGTGTTTTGGTTTTCAACAACATGAGCGGAAGGAGTGACTCACGAGAAGGTCGAACAATCTTGGTCGCGGCCAGTGTCTTTGTTCTCCTCGCCCTCGTTTGACGCAGCAGATGTATCCCGCAGCATGCTCGGAGATTCTCCCAGCTCGCGTTCAAGTGGTAAAATCTGGTGTTTACGGACGTCCGCTCAAAACTACCACCGTCCTACCTCAGTCCCAGGTGAAGCCGGGTCGGCGTGGTTGGTG
This sequence comes from Bos grunniens, assembly GCF_055505025.1. Taxonomy (NCBI): domain Eukaryota; kingdom Metazoa; phylum Chordata; class Mammalia; order Artiodactyla; family Bovidae; genus Bos; species Bos grunniens. The sequence goes on along the minus strand of NC_141176.1, from coordinate 90,984,308 downwards.
GGGGGTCCCCCTCTGCTGGCTGAGTCTCCAGCACGGTCATCTGCCTTATCCCCCAGCCCCGGACACAGCTGCTCATCGAAGTCCAGCCCAGGGACCTACGTGTTTACTCGCACACAGAGCCCCGCGTGGGACTGACGTCTCTCCACGGAGGTGCAACTAGAGACTGGACTCTGAAGATGGATGGATGAATAATAATTATTATATGTAACGGAAGCAAGCTACTCTTGCAAATCATCAACTGTACGGGGTGGGAGATGGTGGGAGGGCAGGGTCTGGGAAGGCCGGGTGGGGATGGGGTGAGTATCTCTTTTTACCTTTAAGAGACTTGTTCCAGCTTCTCTTTGTAGGTGTTTATGTAGGCACTTCAGACTGCAGCCACCTTTGATCTTATCGACAAGCTCAAACGTCTCTGCCGTCCTTAACCTTGAGCTTGCGTTTCTCTAACCAAAAATTCACGTAGGCATGGAGCCCTTCCAAGACGGGGGGTCAAGGGTTTGGCAGGTCTCCTCTAAAATGTATTGTCTTGATGACACTCTCGTGTCGGGCCACAAGGCTTTCCCAAACAACGACAACAAAGACACAGAAAGACAGAAAAGGAAAAGGAGCTGAGAAAGAAGGCATCCTGGGACACAGAGGAAGAAAGTGATCTCACAGTGCATGTCACTTGTCAGAGGAGTTCCCAACAAGCGACCCCTCTTCTGTGTGTCTTCAGTGTTCTGGGAATATCAGTGTTGTGGTGATCGCTGAGGGTGTCCCCAAGAACTGCCGCCCTTGAGCTGCAGAGCGTCAGGTCGCCTCCTCGCTCCTTGACGCGCGGGGCAGGGAGCTGCAGGCGCCCCCCACTCCCACGGGCTCATCCTCAGTGCCTCTTCTCTGAGAGTCCTGTAGACGTTACATGAATTTGTTGGAGATAATGAGTTGGGGTGTGTTTTTTTTGGGGGGGTGGTAGGGGGAGAAAAAATATATATAAATATATAGATATATATCAGTATAGAATAATGCATTCATAAAATGAGGCTTTTCTAGAGGAAGACCAAAAAGATTCAATGTCTTAAATCTATATTTAATCGCAATGCAAACGTCTTTCTCCTTCCACGCTGACCTTTCAGAACAGAGGATTGTATCGCAAGACAAAGTTGAATGTAAAGTGACCGCCCTGAACATTGCTCAAGTTTCACGCTTCTGGAATCACACAGCACAACCGTGCACAGACCATCTGATGTTGGTTTGAAGGTCGTTTTCAGTGTGTAATGTAGAGAGACTTCATGAAAAAGATGTATAAAGTGTCCTAAAGTTTTGGTTTAGTTCTGGGACTCGGGATAGATGGAGTTGCTATGGAAACCGCCCCTCCCGCAGGACGGGTCGTGGACCCTGCCGGATGCAGCGTCAGAATCCCCTTCCCTCGCGTGGTCCTGCCACCCTCCCTGTGGTCATGTTCCTCCTGCCGCTTCAAACAAGCGACATAAAAAAGTTGATAATATACTAAATTTTCTTCTATCCTGTACATTTCAAAAAAATTAAAAAAAAAAAAGGCATATGCAATATTTACATTTTTAATTTAGTTTACAGAATGGAACCAAAATGTATAAATGTTATGTTTGTTAAAACTTCACAATGTATATTGGGTCTTTGTACATTTTGCCTGACTTACCTTAAATTTAAAATATTTTTTGCTATATAAACTTTAACAGTTATGACAGTGTTTTCTTTTAGGGGGTACGTATTGTTTCTGGAGATCAAGATGTTAAATATATTTCTTGCTATCGTGAAATGACGAAAGACTGCCTTCTGCTGTCTTCCACCGTCTCCGCTGTACATAAGGACCGACATGGCACTGCTGGAAACCAGACTCCACGGAACTAGACTAGTGCATTGTATTTAGTCTGTATTGATCATGGATGCTCTCCTTAATAGCCATATGCAATACAATAAATGCATTATTTATGAAATGAAGACCATCTGCACGATGCTTTTTCCTGTGTGGATAATGAATTTGACATCAAGCCATTCTTCTGGTGTTCGGAGTCATTAAGTAAATATTTGGCTCTTTAAAAACGTTTTGTTACATCTTCATTTAATAGTTGTATTCTGGAAACCAGATAACACCCCCCCCACCCCACACCACAACGTGTATGAAAAGTCGATGTATTAAGAAAACAACAGAAAAAAATTCACTTTACGGAGCGTAGAATCATTGCAGGCATACAGGATGCTGTTGTGTTATTTTCTTTATTGTCTTGATGTCTTTTTGTTATTTGATTTTAGTTATTTTCTTGGCCGTGCAGCATGAGGGATCTTAGTTTTCCCATCAGGGATCAAACCCAAGCCCCCCGCAGTGGAAGCTCAGAGCCCCAACCCCGGACCACCAGGGGAGTCCTGGGTGCTGTTTTAAGTGCTGTGCAAACGTTAATTCCCTTGTGGTTCCTAATAACCTTTGGTGGTGGGAATTGCCATCCCATTTTATAGATGAGCAGCCTGAGGCACAAAACGGTTAAAGGACTTCCTGGGCTGGGGGGCACAGAGCTCAGGAGGCGCGGAACCAGGACTTGGGTGCAGAAGCACACCCCCGAGTCCGTGCCCGTGTGCCTGCTGCGGCCCGACTCCCGAGATGCAGGTGTCAGACACACAGCGTCCAGGGCGTGGGGTGGTCACAGCACCGGAGCCAGGAGGTACAGAAAGCAGGAAGAGGACCTCTAGTGATTTCTATCAAGGGCAACTCCACCTCTTAGGAATCGCTTTTTTATACATCCACTTTACTGGCATTATATCAACTGAAATGCAGTAACGGGTGGCATCTCTTTTGAACAAATAAGATCAGAGCAATGTGGAAGGTGATTTTTGATTGATGGCTTTTAAATCTCAAGCCCATAAGCCCTGTGCAGCATCTGGGAACTTGGTGATGACATGCGGCCTGTTGGTGCCCAGACTGGTTGTTCTGGGGGTTCCCGTTAGACACTTAGGAGGAGGCATGATCTACAGGGTTTGACGCCCCTGAAATCTGCTATGTTAGTGATGAGAGGACTGTCATTTTAAGGGAGACATATAAGGCAAGAATCAGAGAGTGTCTTTACCAATGTTGACTGTAAGTAAAGGAGGGAGGGGTTTGTAATCAAGGTCCTGTGGAAGCTGGAAGTATTCACCAGAAACCAATTTCTGAACTTGGAGGAGAATGCTAGATTAGCAGGGCATCATCCCAAGATGTAGGCTAAAGGCCCCCCACGTTGACTGGGGAGAGCTCAATTCTAAGCCGTTCGTGGGCAGCGTGGAGGATGCGGATGGGCACCTTCAAGGATGACAGCACCTGTGAGCTCACCGGCAGCATCACAGCTGGCCCGTCTCAAAGCCCCGAGTCCCACATTGGAGGTCGCTTGGCAAGTTTGCAAGCTGCTCGGGCTGGCCGTTCGCTGCTTTGTGCGTCTAACGGTGAGCTGTGCGGTTTTACTTCCTCATCCGTTCCACCCTTCGGGGCCACTAGTAGAAAGACAAAGGGGGTCGGGGCCTGTTTAGACCTCGACAGCGCTGGGTCCACCGCCGCTCTTTTAGACTATGCCTGTGATCAGTCAGCGCGATCCCAGGTCTCCAGGCTGTGTGTTTTGTCCACGGCTGGATGGCATCACTGGCTCAGTGTATTTTCCTCATCCGTGGGTGTAATTGTTGTTAACCACATTGCTGTGATCTTGTTACGATGACCATCAGTGCAGTAAGGCCCGTGCTGCCCAAACAAAGCGAAACACACAAGACTCGTGACCCTCAGGTGAGCGGAGATTGGCACCTCCGTTAAAATAACTGAAGATAAGCTTCCAATCAAGTGATGCCAGCTCTCTCGCCACGTTTTCCACCTGCCGCCTCCCTCCACCGTCCGGCGAGGCCAGAGGATACCCTGAAAGCATCACGCCCACAGCGACTTTACAGCAGTAGAGGTTTGCTTGATAACTGTCGCGCCGGGTGTGCGGAAACCGTTTTCCCCCTTAAAAATCGAGAGAGAGGCCAGGTTGTTAGTAATTTACAAGGGCATCACACGGCGAAAACCCAGGAAAGGCCCTACTTTTACAAAATTCTTTTATGGGTGTGGTTGCAGCCCTCTCAGACTCCTTGAAAGGGACGGGGGAGCCCTGGGCTGGGACCCAGCCTGGCGCTGCCTGAGGGACCCCCTGGTCCCTTCTCGTGCAGGAGTCCTATCCTAGCAGAGCCAGGAGATGCCACCTGGCCGTTCTCTGTGTCCTCTTCCATCGGGGAGCTGAGCCCCGGTGGGTTTACCCCAAGCCCCATGGCCGGCCTGGGCTCCTCTGTCTCCCCTTCCGAGGGTGGGGGGAGCAGGGACCCCCGCCCTGGGCCCGCAGCCCCCCCACCACCTTCTGAGCATCCCCCGAAGGGGCTCAGCAGCCTCCAGGCTTTGCAGGGTCCGTGGGAGATGTCAGCTTCTCCCAGGTGGGCAGCCGAGGTTTTGCTTCCCGCTCTCAAAGCAGACCGGAGCTCCTTTCTCCCATCCAGTCTAGTTTTTGAAAACACTCAGCTCCAGGCCGGCGGACCTCGCTTCTGCTTTCATCTGCTCAGCTTGGACCGAGGATGTCCGGCCCGCGGCCGGGGCAGCCCTTCCCAGGGCAGCACCTAGAGCCGCACAGAGGCCGGGCGACCTCGTCCCCTCCCTCTGCTCTGGGTTGCTCGCTAAGTTCAGTGACTTTTGAAGACTCGCCCAAAGGGCAGTGAGTCTGCTGGGGCCACAGGGTCATACTGGGAAAATACTGCGTCTGCCTGCAGCTCATGCTGACCCTCACCCACCGGGGCGCGCAGGCTGCCGGCTCCCGGGGGCCCTCCAGGGTTCGCAGGAACTCCAAAGTCACTCTGGGGACGGCCCCTGTCAGGCCTCCTCCAAAGGGTCCTTGAATCCTGGAGGAAGCTTTCCACCGCAAATGTTTCCAGTTAGCAAGCGAAGCCGCTCCCCGACCCCTCCCACCACTCAACCTTCCTGCACGCAGACTCCCCTCAGTGAAAGGGATGCTTGCCTTCCGCTCAATGTTTTCTCCTGATCACCAGTAGGCATCCAGGTGTGGCTGGAAATCTGCTCCCGCCCTGGAGTTAATATCTGCCCCCCGAGGGCAGCGCATAGCCGGGCAGGCTGCTCTCCACACCCAGTGCGGCTCACTGAGTGACTCAGGTGGGAGGCAGGGCCAGGCGGTTGCTTCAGGCAGAGGCTGCAGGGCGGCTGGTTGGTTCAGTTCTTCTGGGAAGGGGGTTTCACACTCCACATTCTTTCTGTGGGGGCTTCCCAGGTGGTAAAGAACCCGTCTGCCGATGCAGGAGACACAGGAGATGCGGGTTCGATCCCGGAGTCCAGAAGATCCCCTAGTATAGAACATGGGAACCCACTCCAGTATTCTTGCCTGGAGAATCCCATGGACAGAGGGCCCTGGTGGGACACGACTGAGCGACTAAGCACAGCGAATACCTCTCCTAAGCACCCACCTGTAGCAGGCACGGTTCGGTTCAGTCGCTCTGTCGTGTCTGACTCTGCGACCCCATGGACTGCAGCACGCACAGGTCTTTCATAAAGTTCACTAATTTTATAATAAATGACAAGCACGAAGATAAGCCAGATAAGAAGCACTGGAGATGCTTCCCCCAATTCCCTAAACAACATTCTGTGAGACAGACGATCGTGTCAACCAGCTACTCATTTGGTTTCAGGAGCTGAAAATGACCTGTGGCCAAGGTCTCACAGGGCCCCGTGTCCGCCCCCGAGAGGTGATGGGAGGCCCGGCTCATGAGGAGATGGAGTGTGGGCCTCTCCTGGCTGTGGCCCGCTGTGTCCGGGGAACATGGAGCCAGTGGCAGGCACCAGGCATGCTCCTCCGCGAGCCCGGCGGCTCCTGCCTGCTCTCCTGAGGGCTGGCCCTGGCGGCGGAGCAGGCCCGGGCTGGTCTCCTGGCTGACGGGAGAGCCTGTGGAGCAGACACCGGTCAGGCCGGTTGTCCCCACCCCGGACAGGAGCCCAGGCTAGATGAGGAGTCACCCTGCTGACTCACAGACTCAGGGCCTGCCCTTCGGAGCAGAGGGAGAGGTGTGTGCACCCCCTGGTGTCCCTGCTGGTTCTGTGGGTGACGTCGTGGGGCAGGGGGGGTTTCCTCCTGCACTTCCTCCCCCAGTGCCCCCAACCCTGCCCCCCGCCCTCGGTCACTGCTGCGCTTCCCTTTCCTCCAGCCCCCAGCCCGTCCCCGCCGACCCCGGTGGTCCCACATGCCTCTCCATCCACATTACAGAGTCCAGCGGTCAGCCCGGAAAGTCCAGACACAGCTCACCTCCTGACCAGGGGACCCCGCAATCAGGGCCTCCTACAGGGGACACCCGCCCTTTCATTCCTGCTGCCCCCAGGATGCCCACCTGGGTTTTCTCATGCTCCCCCAGTTCGGCCTCCCCCTAGCACCCTGTCTCAGCACGGGAAGGGGGTCCTCGTTTCCACAGGGTCGTGTGCCCCATGCAGAACACCCACCCTCCTGCCTCCTCTTGCTGGACGACCAGCGGGTGAGCTGACCCTGCTCCGGGACTGGGATGTCATGCCTGTTTGTCTGAGTCACTCTCAGGCTAGCTGGCGTGGGGGGCTGGGGTGAGGAAGTCAGCGAGCCCCGCTAGGGCCTCTTGTAGAGAGCAAAGACCGGCAGAGGCGGGACGCTGGAGCCCCCGGGGCTGCTCTGCGGTTGTGGAGAGCTTCTGAGAGAGAACCCGTCAGCTCCGTCTTGGAAGGAGGATGGATTCCCCCTCTTCCGGGTGGAGCAGGGCAGATCCGCGGTGACCGCAGGCCCTGCCCGCCGGCGATGGAGCCGCAGCACCTTCTCTGCGGACCGCTCATGACGAGACCCTCCGGTCTGTGGCCATCCTCACGCAGCTCTCCTGAGAACACAACGGGGGAGCTGGGAGGCAGCTGCCCCCGTTTCCCCAGGTGTGTGAGTTTGGAAGAGCACTCGAATGGCACGGATCGTCAGCCTCCACACCTCCGCACGCACGGCTCTGCCTCCCCCGGGGTCCGGCCGCCCAGCTGGCCGCCTCCCGGACGCAGCCCTCCCTGCGTCCTTTACCCTTTGACTCTCGTGGACCCCAGCATGCCTTCTGTGACCTCCTGGGTCTGCGTTTCCCTCCTCTGCGACCTCCTCCTTGGCCTCTGCTCCCACCCCTCTGCAGCTGCTCCCCAGCCCACAAGCCAGGATCGCACACTGATGGGCCTGCAGCCTGCCTCCGTCTGGATTTCTTGTTCAGTCGCTCAGTCTTATCCTCTGAGTCTTTGCAAAACCCCATGGACTGCAGTACGCCAGGCTTCCCTGTCCATCACCAACTCCCAGAGCTTGCTCAGACTCATGTCCATCAAGCTGATGATGCCATCCAACCACCTCATTCTCTGTCACCCCCTTCTCCTCCTGCTTTTCTGAATGGCATCCTAAATCTAACATGCCTACAAGCATATCCTGTCTTCCCTGAAAACCAGTTCCGCCTCCTGACCATTTCCTCTGAGTCAATGAGGCTGACACTTCCTTCTGACAGCCCCTGTGGCCCTCCCCACGTCCCATCCATTTCTGTCTTTGGTGTCTCACCCGGCTCCATCCCTTGGCTAATTTCACCTGCTCTGGTGGACTCTCTGCTCCAGCCTGTCTCTAGTCCCCACCTCTGTGTGTCTGCAGATTCTGTCGTTCTGATGCTCAGCTCAAATCATGTCAGTGCTCGATGCACAGACCCTCAGGAGATCCCTCTTGGTACCCAACAGAGTCCAAGCTCTTCTCCTTAGGGTTCCATGCCCTCACGATTCAGCCCCATCTCCAGCTTCTCATCTGAGGATCCCCGGGGCCATGTGGTCCAGGGACGAGAAGAAATCAGGGGCCCTCCCTACATAGTTACGTGTGGGGAGCAGGCCCCCGGCCCGGCCCCACCAGATGTATATGTTTAGAAAACTGACTCAGAATAAGAGTATGGAAGTAACTGTGGTTTTCTAACCAGGGATAGTCCTTGTAGAAGTGTGAACATTCTCTAGAAGAGTGGATGGAGCAGTGATCTGTGGATGCGGAGGAGCGAACAGCTTGAGGGGAGCTTCAGCCCTTCGAGGGGCCAGACTCTCCCTGGCCAAAAGTTTGCCCCTGTGCTGCTGGAGCTCAGAGAATGTGAATGTTTGGGTCTTCAGAATCACTTGCGGACTGGTGGGTTGATGTGAGGAGGCCGTTCTGTAGGGTCTGGGGTTTGATAAACGACGTTCGTGGCCAGTTTGCTCAGCAGCTACACTCTGCTCTCTGCTCTGGTAGGTCTGTTCTTGGGTGATAGGAATGTGTGTGACTCAGACCAACATCGTAAGCGCGCATCATTTTTTGGCCATTTGGATTTGATAAACCTTTCCATAAGACAACTCCTAGATGTTTCTTTAGACGATCTAACCAGCTGATATTGGCCATTTGAGAAACTCTCTCCCTGAATTCTTTTGTTCATTGAAAATCATGTTAAACCTCATAACATGCACATCCATTCTTTTAAGGTATGGAGACTTGAAGGGGATGAAATCAGTTTGCATTGGGCTTGAGGGGGCAGCAGGTCTGCTGTTCCCTCCCTGAGGCTGATGCGTCTTAATGGGAAAGGACGGACATCACTCCCCAAACCTACTTCCTACCCCATCAGCAGCAGATACGAGGACTCCTCCCTCTAGTAAGCTGGACGCTTCGTATGCTTGCTCTGTGCTTTAAGTGTGCCGTCCTGGCTTGGCGTCAGAAGGGCGGACGCACAAACAAGGCAGCCGGAGGAGGCTGCTCTTCTGTCCACCACTTCCTGTGCCTCCAGCTTCCTCATGCTCTCCACCTCCCTGCATCTCTCCCCCGCTCCTGTTCCCAGCTCTCGCTCTTCCTGCGTGACTTTTCAATGGACCTTTCAATCATGCAGATTTGACCTGACGCTGCCTCGGACCCCCTGACCCCCCTTCCCCTGACAGAACCTCTCCACGTGGTCCCCAGAACCGCCCCGGCCCCCACCCGGCCTCGGGCTTGCTCCCACAGTGCTCCGCTCGCCGCTCCCTCTGCCTTTCAGTTCATTCTTCATTCGGAAGCATCGTGACCCTGTTAAGAAAACAGGTCAGATGTGTCCCCGCGTCACTTGGAGGCAGTGTCTATGTCCTGGAAACCTTTCCGGCTCCATTGCTGGCTCTGCCTCCCCGCCCCTGACTCCAGCCCTGCATCTCCTGTCTCCCTGCAGGGGCTGGTGCCCATGGACACCTCCCTGTGCCCACCACGGAGGGCAGCTCCCTGGGCCTACTCCCCGCCCGCCCCTCAACTTCCCCGCTGGGCTTCCTGGAGTTGGCTCCCCGATGAAGGATTTGAACCCGGATCTTTGCCTCAGGGACAAAGATTGGAGGCACGAGGCTGAGAGAATTATTTTCTCAGTCCATGCTTCCCTGGCTAGTATTTAAAATGAAAACTTGAGCATCGCCTCAGTACTTCACACGCACTTTTCTGTCTTGCTTTTTCTTGCTTGTCCCTCTTCCCAAGACCGTGTGTTTCCCTGATTGATCTTGTGTGCTGTCCGTCTTTCCTATAGAACGTAAGTGACCGGGGGCGGTGAGGTCCGCCTTGTTCACACCTGTTCTCCTGACCCTAGAATAAGTGTGCCATGCATACAGTAGGCATTCAATAAGTGCTCTGTGAATCTTCCGTCCTGGCAAAGTGAGACCGTCTCCAGCAGGTGTAACGCCATAGGCTCTACGAGTTGGAAGGAGCCTCAGAGTGCTTGAGTCCTATTTTCTCGGCACAGAAGTCCTGGGTAATCGATGAACTTGTGTCCCCTCGCGTTATTTTGGGGTTAGGGACTTGAAACTGCACACAGCCTGTTCCTCTGCTGGAGAGCCCCAGCTCCAATCCACAGACATTTCTAAGAGAATGCCAATGCCCATGCAGGCCTTAGTGGATGTAGGTAAGTTCTCAGGCTGTCAGCTTAGGACTCAAAGAGGTGCCAGCCAGGGGCACAGTTAATGCAGGATGGATGAGCCGGAGGGTTGAGGTTGGAGACTGATGGGCCCTCCAGGCCGTAGCAGGCCCTGCCTCTGGACTGACTATGTTTCCTTACTAAATAAACTAGTTTGGCACAGGGGCTCTGCGGCCCTAACTGGCTCACGCCAACTATGCAGGTTGGGGGAGGGGCATGTACTCTAGACACACACTCAAAGCATGAGTCGGCAGTGGTGGAATTTCTGCTGTTACCTTGTGTTTAGGGGTGAATGAGCACCCCTAAACGCTCATTACAATGAATCTTGACCTTCATTCATCTCTTCTGGAATTTTATAAATAGACGCTGATCTTCCCGACCTACGGATTGTCAAGCAGATTCTTTACCACTTGAACCACCTGGGAATCCCAAGTAAGGAACTAGAGTAGCTCTATTTTCAGTAAGTCAACTGGATTTCCTTATTTATACTGCTATCTACTTCCACATGTTACATAAATTTTGGAGTAATCTGCTCTTTGGCTTAGAAACTGAATTGCCTTTGTTCAGTTCCGTTCAGATCAGTCGCTCAGTCGTGTCCCACTCTTTTCGACCCCATGAATCGCAGCACGCCAGGCCTCCCTGTCCATCACCAACTCCCGGAGTTCACCCAGACTCAATGTCCATCGAGTCAGTGATGTCATCCAGCCATCTCATCCTCTGTCGTCCCCTTCTCCTCCTGCCCCCAATCCCTCCCAGCATCAGAGTCTTTTCCAATGAGTCAACTCTTCGCATGAGGTGGCCAAAGTACTGGAGTTTCAGCTTTAGCATCATTCCCTCCAAAGAAATCCCAGGGCTGATCTCCTTCAGAATGGACTGGTTGGATCTCCTTGCAGTCCAAGGGACTCTCAAGAGTCTTCTCCAACACTACAGTTCAAAAGCATCAATTCTTCGGTGCTCAGCCTTCTTCACAGTCCAACTCTCACATCCATACATGACCACAGGAAAAACCATAGCCTTGACTAGATGGACCTTAGTTGGCAAAGTAATGTCTCTCCTTTTGAATATGCTATCTAGGTTGGTCATAACTTTTCTTCCAAGGAGTAATTTTAATTTCATGAAATTAAAAGACGCTTACTCCTTGCCTTTGTTACAAATGACCAATTAGCCTTATATTTTGCATTGTTGAATTTAAATCGCCTGACCCTTGATTTTATAGGGAACAAAGTTCTCTAAAATCACAAAGAAAGACGTATCCTTAACATCATCCAAGAAGTTTATGGATACAGTCCAAATTGTAATTCAGAACTGAGAAGGATGTATTAGGCTAAACTATCTAAAACCTAAGGCAGTAACTATGACTTAACTTTGTTATCCTGGTGGCAGATACATGAACCACATGTACGTAACGAGGGAGTCCTGGCATTACTGTATATCTTAAGGACCACTACAAACCTTCAATTTAAAAACGTGATATTATACTATTAGAAGCTGCAGATTGAGGATGCAGAGTCAGAGACTGGAGCAGGCTGCTGGAAGCCGAGTCTGTCGTACAGTTTTGCAAGTTGAGTGTTCAGGTTTCTGTGGTTTTCAAACTTTGAGTCACTGTGATTCCCTAAAAATATATCATCTAGACAAGTCAACTTATTCCTTTTTTTTTTCAGTTTTTTTAAAAAATAGGGCACAGTTGCTTTACAATGCTGTGTTAGCTTCTGCTGTACAGCAAAGTGAATCAGCTCTATGTAGTTCCCTTATGCTTGAAATGTGATTTGTTTGTGAATTTTCCAGACACGGCTGGGACAGGAAACAAGAAGAAAGGAACAGGCTCGTAGATGAGATGCCTATGGATTTGGGAAGAGATGGACACCCTTCCAGCCGTGTCTTCTGCAACTCAACTCCCTTAAATTGCACTGCACCGGCGTCTTTGCAGGGGAGTTGTCGGGGGTGGGGGGGAGTGATGGATGAATTTTGAAAAGCTGTGTTGAGGTGTGTCTCCTCCAGCACGATGCCAATGAGGGCAGCCAGGGTCCCGGGGCAGACTCGGGAGAGGTTTAGTCCTTGAACCCTGCACGAGGGAGGCAGGGGCCCTGCGGGGTGGCAGGCATGAAGGGCCTTTGCTGAACCCTGCCAGCCTGCAGGCATTCCTGATCGGGGAAAACACTTTAATTAATATGTAAAACAGCAGTGGGAAGAGCAGCCAGGTTAATTTCCAAACCACATCACTGCGGGCTGCGTTCCGGTTGTGAAACCCGGGGACCCTTCCCGGGGTTGCAGTTAAAGGCACAGAGGTGCTTTTGTAAGTGTGGGAGCCGCCTCCGAGGTGCCCGGGGCCCTTTGATCTGCCCCCACCGTGGCATTCCTCTTCTCGTGCTCAGCAGCGTTGCCTCGGCTGGGCAGGCTGTTGTTTTTCATCTCTGCTTTCTCCCACCGGCTGCTGGCAGTTGCCCGGGACCAGCCTGAAAGCGCGTTGATGGGGGAGAGTGGCGGCCTTTTGTTCTCCTGCCTGCTGCTTGTGCCTCTCTGCTGCTGCTGCCTCTACCTGTGGAATGTGCGGAGGGGGCCCTCCCTGTCTGGGCTGGGACGGGAGCTCCATTCCCGGGCGGAGGTCTCCAACCCTGGGCGGAGTGTGTCACGTCCTCCCCGTGCTGAGCATCACGTGGTCCCTCCGGGGAGAGGTGTGTGAAGGAGCTGGAGCCTTCCCTGGCTTGGGCAGGCCCCGCTTGCCCTGGCGCTGGACCGCTTAACCCAATTAAAGAGCAGGCGCAGCTGAGACACGCGGGCCTGTGGGCACGTGTGCCCTCCTGGCTCGGCCGGCTCTCTGGCGCGTCTGTAGGCCGCCCTCCTCTGAGGCTCCCCCCTGAAGAAAGGAGAAGCCTGTGCACAAGTAATGGCCTCTGCTTACCTCTCGTTATCCGGTCAAGGACCCCGTCCTGCCCGCTGGACGCCGCGCGTCTCCAAAAGCAGATAGGGGCAATTTTCTTGGGTCATGGACATCTTTTAATAATTGAAGCTCCGCCCCCAGGAAGAAAACCATATTTTTGCCTGTGTGCAAAATTTGCCCACGTCCAAGTAGTTTTTCACACAGCCCGGTTCCAGCTCAGTTAAGTTGTCTCCACCAGCTTTCTGTCCTGTCTCCTCGGTCACCACTGCCAATGGCAACTCCACTCGCCACCTGGCTCTTGCCTGGATGGTTACTCTCACCCCCCACCCCCAGCCCTGGCACCGGTTAGCTTCCCATCCGAGATCCAGGCAGGTGCCTTGCCTTGAGCCCCAGGCCCACCGATGGCCTTTACAATGAAGCCCCAGCGCCAGGTTGGCAGCACAGCCCCTTGAGTCCCTCCCCTCCTCTGGGTGTGCCAAGCGCCTCGGGTTTTCCCACACTCGGCCACCCAGCCCTCCTGACCTCCCCACACTTTCCCGTCAGCCCCGTGTGAGTCCCTGGTTTGTCTAACACGCGGGCCTTTCTTACTCCCTCCGGGAATTCCTTGCTCCGAAGGACTCGTGTGCTCCCTGGAGCACCACCTGGTCAGCCTCCCACGCCACTCAGTGTTCTTACTGGTGGCTGAGCGCCTTCTGCCTTCCCTTGGGCTTCTGCAGGCACCGTTTCTGTCATCTGGGTCCTCCTCTCTGGACTGGCCAGGGCAGGAGCAGCCTCAGGTTTCCACAGGAAGGACTGTGGGGGGTGGTGAGCTGGGGAGGGCGCTTGTCCTGAAGCTGAATTTCATGGCAAGGACCACGTGCCACGCCGTGTGAAGTCCCTTCAGTCGCATCGGGCTTTGAGACCCCATGGACTGTAGCCTGCCCGGCTCTTCTGTCCATGGGATTCTCCAGGCGAGAATATCACAGTGGATTGCTGTGCCCTCCTCCAGGGGATCTTCCCAACCCACGAATCGAACTCACATCTCTCAGTGTCTCCTGCATTGGCAGGGAGGTTCTTTACCACAAGCGCCGCCTGGGAAGCCCGGCGAGGACTATGTTCTAGCTTATATCCAGTGTATATTTGGGGTGGCTTGAGGGTTGGCAATTACACAGGGCAGGAACTAAGGCCCCAAGCCCAACCCTGCAACTGTTACCCAACTGGTCGACCAGACCCACACCAGGGCCTGGTTCTGCAGCTGGCTCAGAGACCACCCCACAGGACAGCTCCCTGTCCACCTGCATTCAGAATCCTAGGGAGAGGAAGGAACATGGGGTGAGCAAAATGCTACAAGTGTTGATGTGTCTTCAGCTGGGCCAGGTACTCAATCTCTGGGAGCCTCACTTATCCAGCTTGTTGGTTCAATAATACTACCTCTCAGGGTCATTGTGGGGATTAGAAATATCACCTGCTTAAAACAGTCAGCACATTGCCTGCCACATAAAATACGTGGAATAAAAGTGGGATATTGGGGGAAGATGGCTTCATTCTGGGACCGTGCCTCACCTGAGAAAGGTGGCTCCTTAGAGGTCTGGGGTGGGGGATAGAGTGGAGCCCTGCTGGGGACTAGCCCACCCCCGCTGTCACTGATCCTCACCCATCTCTTGCTCCTTGACCGGTGGCCACAGCCTGTCCATTTGCGTGAAGGCAGAGAGTCTCTGTGGGGAAATGAGGCTTAACGTTTAAGGTTCATTCACCTCATTAGCACCCAGCAAGATCTGCATCCCTCTGGTCAGAGATGCTGGGGCTCAGAGAGGCTCCTTCCTGCTGCTAAGGTTCATTTTTGTGTGGTTCTGCTATTTCTTCTTTGAAGTTTTCTCCAAGACTTCGAGGAGGTCTGCAAGAAGGTGGAATTTTCCCTCTTGTCACTGATGATGCCAACCAACTTTGTACCTCTTTCTCACAGGTCCCCACTCTGAGCTCCAACCGGGAGAGTGTCTCTGTGGAGCTTATATTAGGGTAATTATGGTACCCTTGTCTGGGGGCCTTTGCTGCTTGGCATGGACTCCCATCTGTCACAGTAACCCAGAGGCTTAGAGTGATAATAACTGGTTTGCAGAGTACTTAGGTGCTGGCCTTGAAGCCTCACAGAGCCTTTGAGGTAGGGGGTCCCGATTTGCAGTCGTGGAGACCACGGCTTGATGAGATGAATGTCTCACTGGGAAGCCAGCCCCCACCCCCGGCCAGTGGCACCATCAGGGTCCCTTCAGATCCAGGCTGGCTTTCTCCCTTACAGAACTGGGAGCGTTCAGTTGATGTTGTTGTTGTTCCAAATTGGATTACACATAAATTCTCTCTCCCTCCAACATTCAGCAAGCTTCCTGGCAGTCACTGAGGACTCCTGGCCTAATTGTTGCCATGGGTGATTTTCTCAAATCGCTGCCCTGGGCCCAGGGCCACCGAGCCGATTCACCACGCTCAAGAGATGTCTTGTCAGAGCACAGGTGATCATCCACCCTTTGATCCACCTCCCGCTCTGAGCCCCAGGTTAAACTTAGGAGTTGCGTAAGGCAAGGCGGACCCTTCTCACTCCTTGGGGAGTGGTGGTCAGCGTGAGCTCCCGGGGTGGGTGGCTCCGCTCCTCCCTGTCTTCACCCCAGACCGGAGCCGTCTGGGGGCCGGCCGCGGGTTCTGCGCCAACATTATGGGCAATCGCCAAGGACTTAGAATAGCCTGAAGATTAAAATGCTGGACTTCAGATTCCATGGGGTCCCACTTCCCTGTCCCACTCTATCAGAACACTTAACACCCACTTCCTTTCTTGGCAGATTTATGTACTTGAGTTACTTTTTTTTTTTAACAACAAAAGCATTGTGTATTGGGGTATAGCTGATGAGCAGTGTTGTGATAGTTTCAGGTGAACAGTGAAGGAACTCAGACATATACATATATGTATCCATTCTCCCCAAACTCCCTTCCCGTCTCGGCTGGCACAGTGTTGAGCAGAGCTCCACGTGCTGTACAACAGGTCTTCGTTGGTTACCCATTTTAAGTATGGCAACGTGTACGTGACCTTCCCGAAGTCTTTAAGTCTTCCCTCCGCCTGGCAACCGTGAGTTCATTTTCCAAGTCTGTGAGTTTGAGTTACATCTGATGGTTAGAAAAGTAAAAATAATCAATTTGGAGGGCCCTATATAGTTGCTTCCCAGATGGCCCTTGTGGTAAAGAACCCTCCTGCCAATGCAGGAACCACGGGTTCAATCCCTGGGTTGGGAAGATCCCTGGAGGAGGAAATGGCAACCTACTCCAGTATTCTCGCCTAGAGAATCCCATGGACAGAAGAACCTGGTGGTCTGCAGTCCATAGGGTCGCAAAGACTTGGACTTGACTAAAGTGACTTAGCACGCAGGCACATGGTTTTATACCTCCCTGCAATTCTGCTCTCGGGCTCGGAAGCAAGTGAATGAGTGAGTGAATGAATGAAAGCTCCGAACCTAAAGAAATCAAGCACTTGAGTATAGAAATGATGATAAAATTTGTAATTGAGTTTCTGCATAGGGTCAGTTAGAGCTTCTTAAAAGCTTGGGGCAAATTGCAAAGCATTCACAATTAATGGAGAAAGTAAATCACACGTTTTCAAACATCTGACACCATATATTAGCTATCTGAGTTTTTAAATGTCTCTACTGAAAAGATAACCCCCGCTGCCCCGACACCGTCGGTAGGAATGTAATGTACGAAGTGAAGCCATCATGGAAAACAGTATGGAGGTTCCTACAAAAAAAAAAATAGGATTGTCCTGTAGTCTAGCAATTCCACTCCTGGGCAGAGAGCCTGAGAAAGCTCTGATCTGAAGATACAAGCCCCCAGTGTTCACAGCAGCACTGTTTACAGCAGCCAAGATGCAAACGCGACCCGGAGGCCCATCGACAGCAGGGGGGATGAAGAGGATGTGGCGCGTATATATCCGTGTATGCAGCAGAGTCTTGCTGAGTCACAAAAGCGAGTGAAGTAATGCCTTTTGCAGCACCATGGATGGATCTAGAGATGGTCATTCTAAGTCAGACAGAGAAAGGTAAACATGTGCTGTCACCTACGGATGGAATCTATAACAATGATACACGGAAATTACTTACCAAATAGGAACAGACCCACAGACACAGAAAACAAACTTCAGGCTACCAAGGGGAAAGTGCGGGCAGGCGTGAACGTGGAGCTTGGGGTTAGCAGATACACGACTGCATGTAAAAGATAAACAGCAAGGAACTGCATAGCCAGGGAACTGCACTCAGTATCTTGTAATCAACCTTTATTACATCGTATATTACGTTAATAGAGGCTGAGGGCAAGAGGAGAAGGGGGCAACAGAGGATGGGACGGTTGGATGGCATCACCAACTCAGTGGACATGAGTTGGAGCAAATGCCGGGAGGTAGTGAAGAACAGGGAAGCCTGGCGCACTTTAGTCCACGGGGTTGCAAAGAGTTGGATGCGACCAAGCAACTGAACACAACAATAAATCATAATGGAAAAGAATACATATATGTATACGTATAATTGAATCACTGTGCTATACACCAGGAATTACCTCAACATTGTAAATCAAGTATGCTGCTGCTGCTGCTAAGTCGCTTCAGTCGTGTCCGACTCTGTGTGACCCCATAGACTTCAGCCCACCAGGCTCCCCTGTCCCTGGGATTCTCCAGGCAAGAACACTGGAGTGGGTTGCCATTTCCTTCTCCAATGCATGAAAGTGAAAAGTGAAAGGGAAGTCGCTCAGTCATGTCCAACTCCTAGCGACCCCATGGACTGCAGCCCACCAGGCTCCTCCATCCATGGGATTTTCCAGGCAAGAGTACTGGAGTGGGGTGCCATTGCCTTCTACTTCAAAAAAAAACCCCCAACAACTTGGGAGTACAACTTTTAAGAAATAAAGTAAAATGGAGTATTACTCAGCCATTAAAAAGAATACATTTGAATCAGTTCTAATGAGGTGGATGAAACTGGAGCCTATTATACAGAGTGAAGTAAGCCAGAAGGAAAAACACCAATACAGTATAATAACGCATATATATGGAATTTAGAAAGATGGTAACAATAACCCTGTGTACGAGACAACAAAAGAGACACTGATGTATAGAACAGTCTTATGGACTCTATGGGAGAGGGAAAGGGTGGGAAGATTTGGGAGAATGGCATTGAAACATGTAAAATATCATGTATGAAACGAGATGCCAATCCAGGTTCAATGCACGATACTGGATGCTTGGGGCTAGTGCACTGGGACGACCCAGAGGGATGGTATGCGGAGGGAGGAGGGAAGAGGGTTCAGGATGGGGAACACATGTATACCTGTGGCGGATTCATTTTGATATTTGGCAAAACTAATACAATTATGTAAAGTTTAAAAATAAAATAAAATTAAAAAAAAAAAAAAAAGAAATAAAGTAGAATGACTCCACCGTAGACCAGTGCTGTTCTATGACTGGGACAGTCAGGGCCATACTGGGATCTGCAGAATTTATTCCAGCTGCTCAAATGGTTTCATCTGACCACCTTTCTAACCTGCTTGTCGTTCCTTTCCCCGTGTTTTTTCTTTGTCTTCTTGGGAAGTATCACCTTAGTAGGGGGCACACCCATCACGTTTGACCGAGTGTTGAATTTAAGGGAGCCCGGAGGTGAATCCTTCACACTGAATTTTGCCTATTAATGAAAGTCCGTATAAATCAAGGCTCCCACAGCTCTGGCATGAATAAAATATCGCACCTGGAGGCAGCAGGGTACGCCGTATTTTACTGTCTTCATTAATCTGCAAATTTGCCGTTCAAGGTAGAGGCTGCCCATCACGGCCAGAGAGAAGATAGTCTACTGTTTTCTTGGACCAAGATAGTGTTCTGTCTTTAGTAAGGCGCATCTCTTTTCTCTGATAAACACCTTGCTGTGCTTTTCTGAGGAGTTACAAAGTCACTTAGTCTTATTCTGCTTCAGGGCTTGGCTAAGTCTTTGAACCTTATCTTTAGGCGTCTACTACCCAGAACCTAGACAGCATCAGCTAGACATCACTTTGCCAACAAAGGTCCATATAGTCAAAGCTATGGTTTTTACTATAGTCGTGTATGGATGTGAGAGTTGGACCATAAAGAAGGCTGGGCCCTGAAGAATTGATGTGTTTGAATTGTGCTGGAGAAGACTCTTGAGAGTCCCTTGGACTGCAAGGAGATGAAACCAGTCAATCCTAATGGAAATCAACCCTGAATCTTCATTGGAAGGACTGATGCTGAAGCTGAAGCTCCTACTGTGGTCACCTGATGCAAAGAGCTGACTCATTGAAAAAGACCCTGATGCTGGGAAAGACTGAGGGCAGGAGGAGAAGGGGATGACAGAGGATGAGATGTTTAGATGGCATCACTGACTCAATGGACATGAATTTGAGCCAGCTCTGGGAGATAGTGAAGGACAGGGAAGCCTGGCATGCTGTAGTCCATGGGGTCATAAAGAGTCAGACATGACTTAGTGACTGAACAACAACCTTTTACTCAGGTCAGACGTGGTAAAGACCCCAGTGCGGTCAACAGAGTAACAACTGGATCCCCAGATGCGGTCACAGGCCAGGTTCTGTGAATGAGGGAAAATCCAAGCTTAAGTCAAGGTCTAGGCAGGAAAGTTACTGTGAACTCTGGAAAAATTGAGACCTTAAATATTTTGGTATAGTCCAATCCAATAGCGAAAGTGACCTAGTCTGACAGTTATTCAGGATGTACAATATTTCTTATAAACTATCTTATCTACCGAGCAGATTCTTCCGTGGGGCCATCTGCTCAGTTCTGCAGCCCTCAGCTGTTCTTGGAACTGAAAAAAAAAAAAAAAAATCCTGCTTTGGGAAAAAAATCAATTACTTCTCTTATAGAGACATAGATTTAATGTGTCACAGGAATAGATACTGTAGAAATCCCTAAATTGATCACACTGATTATGTCTCCACTTGATTGAGAGATCTTAGGGTAAATGAAGTGTGGCTCCATGTAGGGGCTGTCAGATGATGTAGGTTACCATTTCAATAATGGATTCAGCAGTTTTAGAAAGGAGAGTAAGAACGCCATGGCATTTTCACACTGAAATAGATTTCAGGCATCTTTCCTGTCATAATGCCTGGTTGAGGCTCTTTTCCTGGTGTTTTTGAAGCTGTGGTTCTCTGCTACTAGCAGTTTCAAAAATAAAGCTTCGAATTTGGCTCCATTTGGGGTTCAGGCAAATTAGTGCAGCTTGTTCTGGTTTGTGCTCGAGGTGCTGTTGGGTCCAAGTCCTGGCATGGATGCTGTGTTTGTGAACAGGGCCTGCATCAGCTGAGCCCATGAGTAACAGGAAAGGCTTGGCTGGCAGCGCCTGGCGGCAATTACCCCGGTGCATTTGCATTCGTGTCCACAGGGCCTCTGCACTCCCTCCCAGAAGGGAGCATGGGCTCCCCGCCACCTCACCCCCATATTCAGGCTGAGCTTGGGGAGAGAGAGATGGCAGGGTGTCAGTTGGTGGATAAATACAGATGTTGAGATGCCTGACTTCCGCTCCCAGCCCAGCACACCTGCCCAAGGGTCAGACACACACCTGTCAATGCTTGTGTTTGCTGCTGGGACCATGTGGGGTGGGGGGTTCTGAGGGGCAGGGCGCCAGTGAGCCCCACCCGTGGGTCAGCGTGTCTGTCCTGCCAGGCAGCGTGCTCAGCCCTTCTTCCATCCACGTGAGCCTGGTGGTCCCGCCAGCTCTGCCCTAGGTCATAGCGCCTGCATTTTCACACCCGAGGAAGGTCAGGCTCAGAAAGGACCGGATTGGAAAGCTCCACGACAGTCAGTGGTGGAGCTCATTCAAATTCTTTTCAGCCCCCAAGTGGTTCTGTTTTCTGCCTCGTGGTCTCTGTAAATACAGGTGGATGGTAGCATAAATAAATTGTTAACTTCAACATTTTTACAGGCCAAACATCTGTGAAAACCACAGTAGTCTGATTATAAAGATCTCATGTAAATCAAATATCTTAATATGGTCCCACCAAGTGACGGCCACCTGTGTTACCTGAATGTAGCCTACGGTTGGCCAGGGATCGAACCCGTGTCCCCTACACTGGCAGGCGGATTCTTATCCACCACACCACCAGGGAATTCCCTAGGGAAGAACCTTTGTATCCTATTCCAAGTTCATCAGTAAAGGGGTGTTGCCTGTAAGTTTAACTTCTACATGTAGGCCCATCTCTGGGAACCCTGCCTCCCAGGTAATGAGGGCTAAGCTAAAATACCTTTCTTTGGCTCACAGGAGACATCCTGACCTGGCCCACCTGTGAACGGATGCAGGAAGGAAGAAACTGGCACATCCCTTCTGAAGGCTGACCAGAACCAGGATTTGACCCCTTCCCCTTCCAGTATAAAAGTGGCCTGAATTCTCACTCAGGGAAAATGGGTCTGGGGTGCTAGTCCCCCATTGTCTCAGTTGACTGGCTTTCTAAATAAAATTGCTATTCCTTGTACCAGCAACTAGTCTTTTGATCCACTGGCCTGTCGTGCAGAGAGCAGTACAGTCACTTACGACCGTTTCATTAGGCCCCCTTCATCTCCCGCCCCCGGAGGTGGGAAAGATACATGACTATCCAGTTGATCAAGTCAGACCTGAGTTTAGTTGTGGACTCCATCACAATCGATGTACAAACCAAATTTATATACATCTCTGTTTTCATTTGCTGTGGGTTAGTTAAATCGAGCAGGCAGCTAGAATATGCAGCCAGTGCAGAATGTGGATTAAATAGATAAATGAAGTATTTATAGCACGTGTGATTATTAATTTTAGTACAGAGTAAAACTCATACAGTGTGGTTTAGAAATGTGTTTTTCACTTTTTTTAAATGAAGGAATGATATTTTAACTTATTTTTTGTGTGTTCTGTGGTTTGCGTTCCTAGGTTTTCCTACAAGCTTTGCTCACAATTCTAACTCATGGTCCTTGGCTGTGTCTTCATATATCATTACAGTCACCCTTTAAATGAACAAAATGGTCCCTTTGAACCGTGGAAGAGGTGAATGACCTTTTGAAATAAAAACACACTGGTGCAATGCAGCCAGAAGAGCCAAACGAGTTGCAGCCAAATCAGAAGTGATTGGTTCAGTGGAGGTGCACCTGCCAAATGAAAGCTGCCAGCTGGGAGATTCTTGCGCATTTTCCTAAGTGGCTGTTGTATAAAATATTGAGGCTGTATATGTAAGCAGCCATCACTCTGATGTTTAAAGAGCCTTGTTCTTTTATTTTTTCTCTCTGGAATGGAGAGGCAAGAGACCGGGGCCGACATGTCGAGGACAAGAAACCAAATCAAACAGCGACTTCTTCTTTAAAGTGAGCCGGGCAAAGTCTCCCACAGCAGGTGTAACCGAGAGCTGCCTTTCTGCAGAGAGAGAGGAGGTTAGGAAAACAAAAATCTCTTCCACTGAAGCAATTATCTTTAATTACTGATTGCTTGTAATGTTTTTCATTTGCACAGAATCTTAGGGGTAAATGATGCTGACAAAGACCGATCAAAAACGGGAAAGGCTGGTTTTACATTTGGCGGGGCAGTGGTGGTGGTTCTGAAGGACTACCCTTCCACTTTGCCTACACGGACCCTTCTCCTTCAAAGCTCTGCTGCGACCCCTCCTCTTCAGGGGCCCTCCCCAACCCCTACCAGGCCCTGGTCCTTTCCAGCCTCTGAGATCCACAAGGTCAGTTGTCAGAGCTTCCACCTCGTCACATGGTTGAGCCCCTTCTCTTTAGCTGATAACCTGGGGGACAAGGGGGCCTCCATTCAGGGTTCATATTTAGCAGCGGAATTTGAGTAACTGTTTCTTGTATCGTCCCCGTCACATGGTCTGCACTGCAGACAGAAGGGAGACTGTGGATGTCTCTCTCTGTCCCCCCAGGCCCCGGTGCCTGCCGGGTTGACCGTGAGCAACCGGTGCATGGATGTGGAAATGTGGCCAGGTGACTTGGGCACTCTGGCTTCAAACGTATATTCAGATATTTGGAGCAAAATCAGACACTCTCTCCAAAAGGTGGTAAACTCTGATCCTCCTGCCACCAGCTGGGGGTGAGCGGGCTGTCTGCAGAATCACAGTTGGCAGAGGACTTGACCTCTGCTCAGGGGTGTGCGTGACCAGATGCCAGGTCTGGTGCGTTGCTGTTCTTTGGCTTCTCAGGTCTGACCTTGGTGCAGCTAACGAGGTCCAGCTCTTCCAAGGTGGACCCATTGTCCACGGTGAGCAGTGTTGCAGTGGGAAGCTGAGGTTTCCTGATGAGATCATAGGCCTTCCAAACCCCGTGGCTGGCCCTTTATCGCTGACCTTGACCAGACTCTGCCCAGGAGTTCATGACCTCTGTTACCACAGGTCCTACCAATTCACCTATTCATCCCGAAGGCAAATTCTCGTTCTGGATTCCATCGACATTTATTACAAATATCACACATGGCACTAATTTCCTCCTCCAAAGGCAGTAGGCTCTCTCTTCTACTGGTTTTTACGAAGTTCTGAGAACTGTTTACTACTCAGTACACAGTGGGTATGTGAGACCAACTGTGAATTCCAAGTGCAAAACTAACCCTGAAGTATAGACAGGGTTTTGCCCTGGTGGTCAGCACAGTGGTGATGTATCTCCATTAAGTGGGGGCAGTATGGATGGATAACAGCATTCAGAAATAGATTTGAGGGACTTACCCAGTGGTCTCGTGGCCTAGACTCTGCACTCCCAATGCAGGGGGCCAGGGTCAGTCCCTGGTTAGGGAACTGGATCCCACATGCTGCAGGGCACCATCCTGCATGCCACAACAAAGATCGGAGATCCCACGGAAATATATATATTTCCGTCCTTTTGGATATGCCTTCTATTTTTTTTTTTTTTTGCAAAATACATATTTTATCATCCCAAGAAAACATGTGTCTCTCCAAAGCGTATTGAAATATTTAGGTTGGTAATTCAAGCACAATTTTCCTTGAAAACAAACCATGATTTGTGTTCAGTTTCACAGGGTTCTTTAATTCTATTCCATACCCTTGAGATTTATATTTTAAGGAATTTTATCTTTTTGCCCTTTCTGTAATTCATGGTCAACCATGAATCAAGTTCCAGAAACTACTGTGGCTATTTTCCCAAATCAATAGGAAACTGATAATGCCCCCTTTTGGGGCTTTTTAGTATTAATAACAATTATATAGATATGCCTTGCACTGCAAGCCTCTAAGGTATAGAGCAAAACGCTTCAATGCACTGTCGCATATAAACCTCCCAGTGATCTTTATACTTCAGGAGATGATGAGATTCAGAAGCTCAGCCAAGCCCACCCAGCCTGGAGGCACAGATGCTGTAGAAACCACACCCTATGCTGGGCTCATAGTTGCCCCTGCACTCAGCTGAGTGAAATCCTTCCAGTTTGCTGGGTCAGAGCCCAAGGCATCCCCACCGTGAGCTGCTCCTCTGTTTGAAATGTCAACTTTGTCGTCAAAACAACGATCTTTTCAACTCAGTGCAATGTTCAGGGGGGTGTTAAATTAAGTAGGAATCCTCCTTCCTAGTCTCCAAATAGCAGGGGAATCTGTTAGAATGAAAAGGGTCTTCTCATCCATAAGCCCTCACCTCAGAGCTGATGGGCACACAGGGTTGTTGGTATTTCTGGCGACGGAGGGTTTGGCTCCTGAAGGAAGTGAGTGAGCTGCCAGGCAGGACACCCTCTTAACGAGCGGGTCCGTGTTTACCGCACACAAGTGACGCTGCCTGGGAAGCAGTCTGGCTTCCCGTCCATCAGTGGCCTGGGGTGGTGGGCAGCCGGTCTCCAGGCTTCCATGGAAGGAGAGGGTCTCAGGTTCCCTTCTGAGACCCCTCATCCAGACAGCTGAAGAACATCTTTTCCTCTTGACAGACTAGAAATGGCCGTGGGGACAGATGGAAGCTTTGAAAAGCAGACCTTGTAGGCTGGGTGTCCTGCACTTTCAGAAGGTCATGTCAGCCATGTTCCTTACAAATACATCCATTTTGGGCAGAATGGAAGCCTTTGTAAGTGGGTTTTTCTGACTTGCCTTTTCAGATCGTTCAACATTTACTGCTTTCTCTAAGATTTACTGATCTTACAGACAAAGGCTTTCATACGGAGATTCAGGGAAATAGGAGTAGATGTATAGTATTTATATGACTAACTAATAAAATTATCCCCTAAAATTGTTTAAAGTCCAAAATCTAATAGCAATGGACTACCTCTCATTTTTGGTTGCCTAGATCAAATATTCAGTTCTGAACATTCATTGGAAGGACTGATGCTGAAGCTGAAACTCCAATACTTTGGCCACCTGATGCAAAGAGCTAACTCACTGGAAAAGATCCTGCTACTGGGAAAGATTGAAGGTAGGAGGAGAAGGGGACGACAGAGGATGAGATGGTTGGAAGGCATCACGGATTCGATGGACATGAGTTTGAGTAAGCCCCAGGAGTTGGTGATGGACAGGGAGGCCTGGCGTGTTGCAGTCCATGGGGTCGCGAAGAGTTGGACACGACTGAGCGACTGAACTGAACTGAGATCAAAAACGATCAGTTGAATCACTGTTGCTGTGGATTCTGTAGAATTCTTGTACTAACCAGGCACTATATTGGTCATCATTATCCATTTCCCTCATCAGATGTGATATTTTGATCTTTTTACATAATGAGAAGTTGAGCCCTCCAGAATCTACCTGCAATGTAGGAGACCAGGGTATGATCCCTGGATCAGGAAGACCCCCTGGCAAAGGGAATGGTTACCCACTCCAGTATTCTTACCTGGAGAATTCCATGGACAGAAGAGCCTGGAGGGCTACAGTCCATGACTGAGTGATTGAACACTATGTTTAAAGAACTGGTGTCCCTGAGCAGTTTAGATCCTAAACTAAGCACCTTCAGAAAGAAGAGAGAGCATTCAAACAGAACTGAGTTGGTTTAGGAAATGTAGTTCATTTCACCCACCTGATGAACCCTCCTGGTTTCTCCCTGAATGGGCTGTGAATGGTGACTGTAGCCATGAAATTAAAAGACGCCTGCTCCTTGGAAGTAAAGTTATGACCAACCTACACAGCATATTAAAAAGCAGAGACATCACTTTGCCAACAAAGGTCCGTCTAGTCAAGGCTATGGTTTTTCCAGTAGTAATGTATGGATGTGAGAGTTGGACTATAAAGAAAGCTGAGTGCCAAAGAATTGATGTTTTTGAACTGTGGTGTTGGAGAAGACTCTTGAGAGTCCCTTGGACTGCATGGAGATCCAACCAGTCCATCCTAAAGGAAAACAGTCCTGAATATTCATTGGAAGGTCTGATGCTGAAGCTGAAGCTCCAATACTTCGCTCACCTGATACAAGGAGCCAACTCACTGGAAAAGACCCTGATGCTGGGAAAGATTGAAGTTGGGAGGAGAAGGGATGAGATGGATGGACGGCAGCACTGACTCAATGGACATGAGTTTGAATATGCTCTGGGAGTTGGTGATGGACAGGGAGGCCTGGCATGCCGCAGTTCATGGGGTCACAAAGAGTTGGACACTACTGAGCGACTGAGCTGAACTGAACGGAACTAGACTTGACTCACATGGAACCAGACAATTTTGGGTGAGAAAGGAACCATCTCATGGTGGCCAAATGGCACATTTTATGGGGAAAACCCTGTGAGACGGGCATTGTGACTTGTCTGAAGTCACATACCTGGTAATTGGCAACACGGAGATTATAAGTCAACTCTCCTGATCCTTAGTAGTGTTTCTCAACAGAATCCCAACGTCACCAATTATTTCATGAGTCAGACCCACATGGTGCTGCTCCGAAAGGGCAGCGACTGTCTTCCTGCCCCTGTCTTTGCACAGCCACTGTCTGCTGCACAGAAGGAGCTCAGCTGCATCTGCTGGACCGAAGCTTAAAGAACAAACATCGTTTCTCTTACAGCTCACTTTCAAGTGATTCTAATGCTTGTCTTTGCCAATGAATGTCTGCATATTCAAAACTATGGTTTTTTCAGTAGTCATGTACAGATGTGAGACTTAGTCCATAAAGAAGGCTGAGTGCTGAAGAATTGATGCTTTCAAATTGTAGTGCTGGAGAAGACTCTTGAGAGTCCCTTGGATGGCAAGGAGATCAAACCAGTTTATCCTTAAGGAAATCAACCTTGAGTATTCACTGGAAGGATTGAAGCTGAAGCTGAAGCTCCAGTCGTTTAGCCACCTGATGCAAAGGGCTGACTCATTGGAAAAGATTGAGGGCAGGAGGAGAAGGGGGCGACAGAGGATGCGATGGTTGGATGGCATCACTGACTCAATGGACATGAATTTGAGCAAGCTCCAGGAGATAGTGCAGGACAGGGAAGGCTGGCGTGCTGCCGTCCATGGGGTCACAGTCAGACATGATGTAGTGACTGAACGACAACAGCAAAGCTTGTCTAAGGATACTAACAGTTTTGACCCTTCTGTTGCTCATGAATATGGTCATCTGAAGCTGAAAATAAGGAATAAGAATTAAAATTCAGGTCTGCTTTGGTACTTGTTAGCAAAAGTGAGAAGGTTCTTGGTGACAGAGACACAGATGGATGGGGAAATAGAGTTGGGAAGCTGCTACTTCTGGCATCTTCTGTCTTTGCTGTGTATGCTGCCATGATCATGCATGGAGCTAATATTCACAAAATATGTGTTTACAAAGCCCATGCTCAGCAACTTTTGGTGATACTTAAGGCCGTTAGAGTTGACCAATGCAGTTACAAACCCAATTAAACTTTGAAAAGCTTACTAAGCACTATTGCTTTCAGGAAGTCCATAGGAAACATATGAAAAACAAAATCCCAGCGAATTATTTTCTCTAGGGGTTATGGTTCCAAGAAAGCACTGTGATGAGCTTCTGCCGTTAATTCATCAATACAAGCAGATGTTTGAAGGTAATGCATGAAAACTATAGCCAGGGTACTAGGAAAAGGTACAAGTAGGTTTCATATTTAGACATGGGATGTCATGTAAAGCATGGTGTGTGTCTGTATGTCAGTCACTCAGTCGTGTCTGACTGCCTGCATCCCTGCGGACTGTAGCCCGCCAGGCTCCTCTGTCCATGGGATTCTCCAGGCAAGAAGACTGGAGTGGGTTGCCATGCCCTCCTCTGGGGGATCTTCCCCACCCAGGGACTGAACCCAGGTCTCCTGCATCGTAGGTGGTTGCTTTACCATCTAAGCCACCAGGGAAGCCCAAAAGAGTGGTGACTATAGTTAAAGTTGCTGCATATTTGAAAGTTGCTAAAGAGCTTTTTTTTAATTTATCAAAGTATAGTCAATTTACAGTATTGTATTAATTTCTGCTGTATAACAAAGTGATTCAGTTATGAATATATGTGTTTGTATATATATATATTATTTTTCACATTCCTTTCCATTATGATTTTTATAGGTTATTGAATATGGTAGGACCTTATTGTTTATCCATTCTATATATAGTAGTCTGCATCCGCTCATCCCAAACGCCCCATCCTCCCTGCCCCACTGTCCCTCCCCTGACAACCACAAATCTGTTCTCTATGCCCATGAGTTTGTTTCTGCTTCACAGACAAGCTCACTTGTGCCATACTTCAGATTCCACGTAGAAGTGGTATCATGAGGTGTTTGTCTTTCTCTTTCTGACTTCACTTACT
Source organism: Bos grunniens (assembly GCF_055505025.1). NCBI lineage: Eukaryota > Metazoa > Chordata > Mammalia > Artiodactyla > Bovidae > Bos > Bos grunniens. The sequence continues at coordinate 90,955,839 of NC_141176.1, read as the reverse complement.
ATTATTAATCTCTAGGTACAGCCATCTTGCTGCAAATGGCATTATTTCATTCTGCTGAAACAGTAGATCTTAAAAGTCTTCATCCCAAGGAAAACAATTTTTTGATTACTATGTAAAAATTAAAAAAATATATTCTTAAAGCAGAAGAGAAATTTATCTTTCAAATTCTTAGCAACAGTTTGTGGTAGAGCGTGTTAGTTGCAGCGTTAGAAGAATCTGGTGAGTTTTCAGGATGTAGGTTGATCCGTACTGGCTATTCTGTTGACTATGTCTTTACCTTTTCATTCTGCTCACGGGGTTCTCACAGCGGGAATACTGGAGTGTTTTGCCATTAAAAAGCAGAACAAGCAAAGACTTGCTGACAAAAGTCCATCTAGTCAAAGCTATGGTTTTTTCAGTACTTATGTACGAATGTGAGAGTTAGACCATAAAGAAGGCTCAGAGCCAAAGAATTGATTCTTTTGAATTGTGGTGCTAGAGGAGACTCTTGAGAGTCCCTTGGACTGCAAGGAGATCCAACCAGTCCATCCTAAAGGAAATCAACCCTGAATGTTGATTGGAAGAACTAAGGCTTAAGCTGAAGCTCCAATAATTTGGCCACTTGATGCTAAGAGCTAACTCATTGGAGAAGACCCTGACTCTGGGAAAGATTGAAGGCAAAGGGAAAAGGAGGCAACAGGGGATGAGATGGTTGGATGGGGTCACCGACTCAGTGGACGTGAGCTTGAGCAAACTCCAGGAGACAGGAAGCCTGTTGTGCTGCAGTCCATGGGGTCACAAAGAGCTGGACATGACTTAGCGACTGAACGACAACAAACAAATGTCTTTACTTAACATGTGTTTATATTACTTCTAAAGTCTGATCTCCAGTATACAAACATCCCTCAGGGATCGTCTAAATGTATTTGAAGTCAAAAGTCAATATTTTTCCATTGTTTTCAGGGTTGGTGTTGTTTGCCTTCCTGCCTGCCCCCCTTACGCAGATTCAAATTGCTTCTGAGATGACCTAGATGTGCTGAAATGTCTTGCATAGCAACACAGGAGCTGCCATTTATCTTTTCGGTCGAAGCCCAGCACCACGAGGTTAGGAGTCTGGACTGTACCAGAGACTCTTGAGTTGGAGTCTGGTTATCAAGTACGCTCTCCCTGCCTTTCCCTCCGGCTTTCCCCCCACCCCCAGGCACTGTGCCTACATCCCGTTCTTTCTTTCTCTCCGTGGGCTGTTGGCCAATCGCTCAGAAAGTGTCAGCTGATAATTTAAGGTGTGACTGCTCCCAGGAGTGTTGCATTTCAAAAGGGGCCTCCAAGGTAGAAAACACTTCAATTAAAGAAGCTGAGAAAAGGGAGGACCCTTGTTATTTTCTAACTCACTTGTAAGTGGATTGTCAGGACATTTAACTCAGTCCTTAGCTGGAGCCTCCTCGGAGCACCTTTCTGTGCATAATTCCTTCCAGTTCTGAGAGCCCAGGACTCTGAGACGCGCTTCCCACCTCCCAGGCATTACATCACAATAATTTCACCCTAAAATCTGGTTTACTCACCTGTGTCTTAGCTACAGACTGAGGCTGAGTGTGGTTGATTTCATCCTGAATAGAAATATGAAAAATACTCAATTCTCGAAGGATGCCTCAACAGCCTGTGAAGAAAGAATTGGTATTTCCAGGGCCCTGCACCTACTATAAGTAGCCACACTTTATAAACACAGTGATGGAGTTCAGGCTTTGAGTGTAAAATGCAGTTACCAATTTGAGTCCCTGCTTCCCCAGATATTTGAATACACTGAAACATGAAGCTCCCAGTGTGGCAAAGTTTACTCACTAAGATTCTTTTGCTGCCCAAATCTGTACATAGTACACACTATGCGTGCTAACATGTGTATAGGATGTGTCTATACTTTGAATTCATTCTCATGTAACACCACGCTCCCTGGTGGCTTGTGGTGAAGAACTCACCTGCCAATGCAGGAGACAGGTTCGATCTCTGGGTCAGGAGGATCCCCTGGAGGAAGGGACGGCAGCCCACTCCAGTATTCTTGCCTGGAGAATCCCATGGATGGGGGAGCCTTTCTGGCTACGGTCCATAGGGTTGCAAAGAATCAGACGTGACTGAAGCGACCTAGTATGCATGCATATTAATTTTACCTTTTTTAATGCTATTTTAAAACAACAATGGAGGTAAGAAAATACCCTTTACTCTTAAAAATATTTTTACCATGGTCTTCTTTAGTCACTCAGTCGTGTTGCTGCTGCTGCTGCTGCTGCCAAGTCACTTCAGTCGCGTCCGACTCTGTGCGACCCCATAGACGGCAGCCCACCAGGCTCCACCACCCCTGGGATTCTCCAGGCAAGAACACTGGAGTGGGTTGCCATTTCCTTCTCCAATGCATGAAAGTGAAAAGTGAAGGTGAAGTCGCTCAGTCGTGTCCGACTCTTAGCGACCCCTTGGACTGCAGCCACCAGGCTCCTCCATCCATGGGATTCTCCAGGCAAGAGTACTGGAGTGGGTTGCCATTTCCTTCTCTACCCTTTCATTTTTAAATTAAATTTGTATTGAGTGATTATTTTCTGCCAGGCACTGTGGGGAACAGAGGGAAAATAAATCTCCCTTGTAGACACAGGGCTTCCTTCAGTCTAGAGGAGCTGGGGGTGGTGGCTGAATATTCTCTAAAGACATTCCGACTCAGATACTGCATTTTTGGTGATTTACTTTATGTTGATATTTGTTCCCAAAGCATCCACTGTTCCCTGTTACCTATGGGATAAAGCTTTCAGGCTAACATGGGGAGTGACCACACTCTGACCCAAACCTGCCTTTCTAACTTGCGTTTCTCCTTCTCCCTTACTAAAGTCACTCTCTCCAGTGACAATGCCTTCTACTAATATTGTCATCCGACACTGGATCACCAAAGAGTCGCCTCTGCTTCTGGGGCCCTCACTGCTTCCCGTGAGCATCCGATTTACACATATTCTCCAAGAGTCAGCTCGCTTCTCATCTCCTCTGTAGACTCCCTCCTCCACCCCTCACTGCTCGTTCTGTGCAGACGCCCGTCTTCAGGTGTCCCCTCTGCCAGAGAGACTCCCTGACCTGGTACCCACTGTGGGTTCCCATGGCAACCGCTGTCTTCATCTTTCTCACCTCCCTCTCCAGCCAGGACGCTGGTGGACAGAAAGTAAGTTTGTGAACAGTAAGTAACTTTGTGGACAGGAAGTAAGTTTGTGAACAGGAAGTAACTTTGTGGACAGGAAGTAAGTTTGTGGACAGGGAATTGGCCTTACTCATCTGGATCCCAAATGCCTAACCAACACGATGCTTGGTCCAGGGTATACTTTCAGTAAAGGATTGATGGTGGATAAAAGTTCGTCTCTTTTCCTGTGTTGTAATATTATTTTACCTGAGTGTATGTGTGGGGAAGAGTGTGGAAAAGCTTTAAATCCTCCGTGGCTCCCCAGGTACAATTTACACAAGAGACCTTCAGTTAGCAGCAGTCCATTCTCAACATATAAAGTAGTTATATTTTCAGATCTTTCACAACAGCTAATGATTTTAAAAACTAATCAATTGTTAAATATTTTATGAATCATAACAAAGGTATTCTATGATAATTCTTAATTACATACAATTCCAAATGCTTCACTATTTGGAAATACCTTCAGTAGCTTCAGGGTGTCTTCAGTAGCTATATATAATTTATTTAATGTTTTTATAATCTGTGGAAAAATTTCTCAATATTTTTTTAAAAAGTATTTTCTGCTCTAATTATGCTTCAACTAAAATAAAATCTTAAAAACCACCAGTGATGGTATTCTGTGAGTTCAGAGCCCCTGAAAGGCATCTGAAGCAATTTCATGGATCCTGTTTTATTTGAGCCTTAAAATAAACAGTGACTTAGACGGCTTCCAAGCTTAAGTACTCTCTCACATTCAGCGATGAGGAAATTAGGTTAACACCCATCTTTGAGGAGCTGTGTAGAGAGCAATAAACAAGCCACAGTCTGGTTCTCGTTGGCCAACGTGTTAACCACGTAACCCGAAAGATGTCTGGAATATACATAATCTGAACAAGATGAAGCAAATCTGACAACCAGGGAAAGACAGGGGTTCTTAAAATCGTGACTTGGCAGCGTGGTGCTCACACACTGGTAGAGGGTGGTGACTGGTCCCCGACTCCTTGGGGTTGAGTCCCGCTTGCCCTTCATCCCTCTGGCCTCGGGATTGCCCGACCGCTGGAGCCTCAGCCTCCTTGCCTCTGTGTGGGCGACAGAGTGGATAACGAAGTGCTTCAAAACCCTGAAAGTTCTTACATCAGTCCTGGCATGCGCTTGCTTCTATTATTATACAAATGAATTTGATAACAAGATGGTGACTTCACGCAGTATCTTACCGGTCTGTATTTTGTTCTTTATTCAGTTCATTCATTTATCCGTAGAGAAGATAAACCGTTTTCACAGCGACGTCTCAATCCTGTGCTCACATGTACTACTTGCCAGTGTGAGAAGCCGCGTGCTGGACGCTACATGTCTGTGTAAGGCCAGGGGAGCAGGCCTCTGGACCTGGGTCCCATAGGCCGCAGGCGGCTCACACGCTGTTCTCACGGAGCCATCCCGAGGGCCCTGGCCCCAGTGACACATTTCAGGGAGCTTTCCTTCATCGCACGTGTGCCCTGCTGGCCTGGCCCGCGCTCACCTGCTGTGACATTCCCCAGGCTGGCCTCCTCCTTGGGAAGTGGGGGCCCTAGAAGAAGCTCCCCATCCGCCCCCCACGGCCCCCAGGACCACTACAAAGGGGCCCCGAGGACCTAGCATCACTAGGATCACTCCTGCTCTCTTCCCTTCTTGTGTGTGTGTGAGTTAATCTCTCAGTTGTGACCCCCTGCGATCCCATGGACTGTAGCCTGCCAGGCTCCTCTGTCCATGGGATTCTCCAGACAAGAATACTGGAGTGGGCTGCCATTCCCTTCTCTGGGGCATCTTCCTGACCCAGGGATCGAACTTGGGTCTCCAGCATTGCAGGCAGATTCTTTACAGTCTGAGCCCACCAGGGAAGCCGTCTCTCCCTTCTTAGGGGATCTTATTTCTACCTATGCTCTGCTCCAAGCCCTCTTCCCATGACCTGTGAAGCAGTCACTCAGACTTTCTGAAATAAGCCTTGGCTTTTTATCCGAAGGTTTGCATTATGACCCCCACCTGCAAGGATTCCCACTCTTTAAAGATGGATCCTGCTTTTCAGAGGAACCACTGCTTCCCTGAGCTATGGGAGGCGGTCGGCCCCACCCTCGGCCTCTGGCCTCCCCTCATCTGCTCCTGGAGACTCTCCTGGGACAGAGTTACCCCCGCCTCTCTTCCAGTTTCTCCTTTGACGAGAAGTGGGTCATTTTGCATCAGGTTGCATCAGATGATGTCAGAATGTGGAAGAAAACAAAGTGTCCTCCCCAGGGACCCAAAGACTCACAGCAGCGGGCTCGGGGAGACCTGGGGGAGAGCATCATCTCAGCTTTAAACAGTCCCCCTTACACCCACGCTTTGTCATATTTTTTTTCATGGGCATTAAAAACACATTCTTAATTCTTAAGTGTTTTCTAATGCTCGAGACTCATTTTGTTTATATAATAATATTCAAGGTTATATTCAATTCAATAATATTCAATATTCAGGACTTGATTTTGCGTTCATCCTTTTTCAAGGACAGGGGATTAAAGAACCATCCATGGTGGGGGGGGGTGCGGATCTTGTAGAAAGCTTATACCCTGTTGATGACTGTCCTGATGCATTAAAAAAAAAATGACTTATTTTTTTTGTCTCAGGATCAGATGTTTTGAAATAAAATTTATATGCCAAAAATATCTGCTTTTTTTTTGTTTTTCTTTTGAGAGACAGAGGCAACAATAAGACTTGAATTGTACTTACTTCTTATTCTGGTTTCTTCTGCAGATGGTTTTTGATTACATTTCAGAAAAGAGTCTTTGACTCACATTGGGATGAGTTTGGGTAAACTCTGGGAGTTGGTGATGGACAGGGAGGCCTGGTGTGCTGCTGTCCATGGGGTCGCAAAGAGTTGGACACGACTGAGCAACTGAACTGATACATTTTCTATAGTGAGATCCTGGTCGACAAGCTCAGGGAAGGTTTTGGAGGGGGCCGGCCACCAGAGAACTGACTCAGGTCTCTGCTCAGAACGTGAGGATTGGCTGTGTGGCCCTTGGAGCATCCGGGCCCTGCCCGCTACAGGTGTGAGGTCGTGTCTGTGAGAGGCTTTTGTGTGCTAACTCGTCTGAGCGTCAGAAAGGCACCCGCACGAGGGGGGAATATGTCGCTCACCTTGGCCTGTGCCTCTAACCCAGGGCAGCTGAGAATCAGTCCAGTTTCCTCCCTGACCCGTGGTTTCTCCATGGATGCAGAACCAGGCCATCCTGAGGCTTCCAGCTGTGGTTCCCTGCATGGCGTCTGTCCACCCCACAGGCCACCCTATTTGAGGGGCATCCCCGGGACAGAAGGCCAGGAGAGGGTGACAGGGGGATTCTCCCTCCTGCTCTCTTCTTCCAAGATGATCTAGAATGTTCCACCGTGTTTGGAGACATTTTTTTTTCCACTGCTTTTCACACCCAAGGACAGCTGGCCCCACTGCTGAGGGGGAAGTTCTGGAGGGCAAGGAGAACAGTGGTGTAGGTAGTGAGCCTTCCCAGGTGGCACCAGTGGTAAACAGCCCGACTGCCAATGCAGGAGACACAAGAGACGCAGGTTCCATCCCTGCGGTGGGAAGATCCCCTGGAGGAGGGCTTGGCAACCCACTCCAGTGTTCTTGTCTGGAGAATCCATGGACAGAGGAACCTGGCGGCCTACAGTCCAGGGGTCGCAAAGAGTAGAACACAGATGCGTGATTAACATTCTCCCTCTTCCCACCTGTCTGCTCTGTGTCCTTTTATTTACTTATTTTTAAATTTTCATTTATTCATGTTTTTATTTTACATTGGAGCAGAGTTGATTTGCATTTGTTGCTCTCGTTTCAGGGGCACAGCAAAGCGATTCCGCTGTGCAAATACATATGTATCTATTCTCCTTCAAATCGTCTCCCATTTAGGCTACTACAGAGTGCTGAGCAGAGTTCCCTGTGCCACATGGTAGGTCTTTGTGGGTTCCCGATTTTACATATGTAGTCGTGTGTATATGTCAGTCCCAAATGGCCAATTTATCCCTCCCCTCATCTGTCTGTCTTGGCAACTGTACGTTTGTTTTCTAAGTCTGGGAGTCTGTTTTTTAAATAAGTTCATTTTTATCTTTTTTTTTTTTTTGGATTCCACATATAAGCGATATCGTGTGATGTTTGTCTTCCTCTGATTTATTTCACCTAGTATGTCCTTTAGAATGTTTACATCTATTTGTCTATCTGTCTATCCATCTTCCTCCTCCTTCTCATCACCACCATCTCTGTCTTCGTACACGCGTGTGTTCATACGCGCATGTGTGTGTGTTTAGTTTCAATAGGGTGCGAGTGCCCACTTCTACAGCTTGTTCCTTTCCTGTGGTACTTGTCCCTTCCTGGCAGCACATAATATTATAATTATGCAACTTCTATCCTCTCCAAAACCAGGTGTGTGTGACTGAACTTGTCCCAACGGCAATGTAACCCACGTCACTCGCGCTGACCACTCGAAGGAGCGTCCGCCGAGGCCAAGGCCTCCTGCGTTCCTTTAAACTCCTTGTGAGTGTTCTCAGCTTCCTGCAACTGCCGGTGGTTCGTCCCCGACACTTTCCCCTCTTCTGTTCTCTGTCCTGTGAACTTTCAGAATTTTCCTCTCATGTTTGATGTTCTCACATGTCATCAGGATGTGGATGTATTTCTTCTTCCTGTTGGGTCCTTGGTGGACTTTGAGCTGAGCAACTTCAGCCCTGAAAACGATGCTTCAATCATTTCTCTTACTCTTTCTTTCTTTCTAACATCTCTGTCTCTGAATCTCTACTAGACAGTCTGAGCCTGCTGGACAAATCTTGCAAGACTGAGAAGTTTTCAGTTGCTCATCTGTCTGTTTAGCTTTGCTCCCGGATCCGAGGAATTGCTTTGACTCCGTCTGTGGACTGTCTGGCCCACACGGTGGAGGAGGACTGTCCAGATAACCAGCTCCGTGTTTCCATCCATTTTTATTTTGTCGATCCTGTGACCCTGGTTTTATTTCCAAGCGTCTCTTTCTTTTCTGTGGACGCTGTTTCCTTCTTCTCCTTCCCCTTCCCCCTCCTTCTTCTAATCGCGGCCAATTCTAATTTTATGGGTGCAATCTCCTCTCTAATCTTTCACGATCAAATTGGGTTTATTATTATTATTGTTGTTGTTATTTCTGTTTCCTCTCTGGTGAGCTGCTTTATTTGTTCGTCATTATCCTTATCTTCCGCGCTGGTCTTTCCCCTCCTGTCTCTGGGCCCTGGATTTGCTGCGTTTTTATGAATGGAGGCCTGGGCTGGTTCCCGTGGGCGGTGATTGTGGGTTTCCTCTGCAGCCTGCACATCTGTTTCCTGAGCAGGCCTCTTCCGTGAATGGATAAGTCCAGGCCCCGTAGAAGCGGGTGAGGCGCCGAGAGTAGGGAAAACAAGAAGGCATCCTGGGGGCCCTCCCGGCCCCCTGCCCGGGCCAAGTGCCAAACCAGGGCGTTGATAACAGAGCTCGGAGACTTCTGTGCCTCCTCTGTCCTTGGCCTCATGTCTCAGCGATTTTTCACAGCAACCCCTAAGTCAAAAGCACGTCCTTCCCACTCTCTGTATGAGGAATTGGGTCCGCACAACGTATTAGCTATTTATGTCCTAACAACTTAGCAACTGTTTAAAAAACTGAAACCAGAGTCACATTACTGTATTCTAAAATAGATAAGCAACAACGACCGACTGTACAGCACAAGGCGCTGCGTTCAACAGCAGAAGAGAACCTGGAAATAACGTGTATGTATATGTGTAACTGAATCACTTTGCTGTTCCCCTGAGACACCAGAAATCAGCTATGCTCTGATTAAAAACAAAACCTCCCAAATGCGTGTAAACGTAAAAGAGAAAGCAGTATCTCTCTACTATACTAAGAGAACCCCACGGTTAGTGGGGGCTGGATGCACCCGTTGGAATGGAGATGCGTCTCCAACGCTGGGGTCAGATCGAGTACCCCATCCCACATTTTCCTGCCCACCTTGGTTTTATCATTCACTGGCTTTTGTTATATCAGTGTCACTGCTCAAAGAGGTGATGTTGCGGGAAGGAATGTTCTTTACTGCTTTTTCCAAGAAAAGCTTGAGTGGCTTCATACTCACTGAAGTGTCTCCAGCTTCAGTTCTAGACTCGTTATTCTGTTGTTACATGTTTGAAGGTAGTGTTCTCTTTCTTCCAAACTTGCTGAGCAAAATCTGATTTTTAAGAAGTTTGTGTATCAGGGAGGAAATTTGACGTGTTGGCTGTATATGTGTGTGTATATTTATGTATATATTTGTTGTTGTTGTCCAGTTGCCAAGTCATTTCGCACTATTTGTGATCCCATGGACTATAGCGTGCCGGGCTTCCCTGTCCTCCACTATCTCCTGGAGTTTGCTCAGGTTAGTGACCAATGAGTCGGTGATGCTATCTAACCATCTCATCCTTTGCCACCCTCTTCTCCTCTCGCCCTCAGTGCTTCCCAGCATCAGGGAGTATATCTATATATCTATAGATTCATTTACTGAGATTTATCTGGGAATAATGGAGTGAGCTGAAAATCTTAGGCTCTGTGGTGTGACACTTAACATTTCTGCAAAGAATAATTTCAGTTGTATAATAGATTAGTTGTCAGGTTTGAAACACTCGTGAGATTTGTTTTTTAAAGCTGTGTGGTAGCTGCTGAGCAACTGGAAGGCCTGGATAAGTTACCCCAGCTTGTAGGAAATTCCGTCTGTTTCAGAGAGTCTCCATACCCCGGGGGGATAGCAAGTAGCACGTATTTGGGGAAAGAAAATGGAAAAGTCAAGGCTGGGGCGAAATACACTTTCTGTCATAGTCACCTGAGGAATCTATAGGAGCGAAATTTGGTGAGTTTATGGCCAGTTCAAAAGTGAAGTTTACGGTCTGCTGCTTGGCGAGAGAAAGGCGAATGAAGTTTCCAGGCAGGCTGGTGATTATTCATTCAAAAAGAAGCAGAAAAATGGAATTGAGTCAGTCATGCTGGTTCTGACTTACACCTGGCTTGGAACAGAGTGGGGTTTTTCACCTGTAAGTGGACATAAAGAAAATTGATGATGAGCTATATTGACTAAAATATACACACATATATATTTTTAATGGAAGACTTATTGAAAAATCCAATTATTTCATTCCAACCTCTATGCATTTTGGTTGCCAGTGATGGACTTCCCATGAATTAGCCGTGGTAGCCCAAACAAGCCGACTAGCATTCCTAGGGCTTGGAGTCTTTAGCTGTGAGATGAGGCTGTGGACTGGGGAACACGCAGATGGCCCCCTGGCTCTGTGAGTGGCTGGGCTGCTCACCCATCCGTCGTTTGAGAATAACCGAGGCTCTCAGCACGACCCTGAGGACCCTCTTGGGTCCTCTCTTCTTTCCTCCTGAGATGCCATTTTCTCCTGGTTCTTTTCCTGCCTTCCTTGGTCATACAGTCTCAGCTTTCTTCCTCTCTCTGTTCTTTTTAGATAGTGTGATCCCTTTTGTTGCATTCCCAAACTGCTTTTTTCCTCCCGAACCTGTACACAATTCATTAAAAGCAACTTTACCCATAAGTACGAATTCACCTATTAAATTAATACTCTTAGCCCAGGCCTCTTTCCAGAGCGTCAGGCACGTATTATTCAGTCCCCTATAGACATCTTGCTTCAATGTCCATAAATGTCTTTAACTCAGAATGTCCAGAGCTGAAATCATTATTTCCTGCCCTTAATTGATCTCTCACAATAGAATACTAATTGATTTTTTGCTTTCAATGTAACCCTCTCCAATCCATCTTCCATCCTGTCACCAGAATGACCCTGATAAAACCCAAATCTAATCATGCTTCTCTCATGATTAAAAATCTTTCGTTTCCCCATTGCATTCAAAGTTCATTTAAAATCTCTTTGCAGCTCTCCACAACCCCGTGCTCACCTGCATCTCAAGCTTTTGTTCTCTACCAGGTAGACCTTTCAAGCTCACAGCGATGGTGATATTTTTCTTGAGGTTTGCAGTTCTATCGGTTTTGATATGCGTGGATTTCCATGACCATCACCATGGTCAGGACACAAAATGGTCCGGTCAACTCCCCAAACCTCCCTCGGGCGATCCCTCACACACTCCCCACCCCTCAACCCTGGAAACCACTAAACTGTTCTTCATTGTTATTTGTTCAGTTGCTAAGTCGTGTCTGACTCTTTGAGACCCAGTGGACTGCAGCATCCCAGGCTCCCCTGTCCTTCACCACCTCCTGGAATTTGCTCAGACTCACTGTCCATTGCATCAGTGACGCTGCCTAACCATCTGATCCTCTGCCGCCCGCTTTTCCTTTTGTCTTTAACCTTGTCTAGCATCTCTTTTCCAGTGAATCAGCTCTTCACATCAAGTGGCTGAAGTATTGGAGCTTTGGCTCCAGCATCAGTCCTTCCAGTGAACATTCAGGGTTGATTTTCTTTAGGACTGCCTGGTTTGATCTCTTCTCAGTCCAGGGGACTCTCAAGAGTCTTCTGCAGCACCACGATTCAAAAGCATCCGTTTTTTAGGACTCAGCCTTCTTTATGGACTAACTCTTACGTCTCTCACGTTACGGCTTCCCAGGTGGCTCGAGTGGTAAAGAATCGGCCTCCTAATGCAGGAAATGCTGGAGAAGTGGGGGATGCGGGTTCAATCCCTGGGTCGGGAAGATCCCCTGGACAAGCAAGTGGCCACCCGCTCCAGTATGCTTGCCTGGGAAATCCCTTGGGCAGAGGAGCCCGCCGGGCTCCAGTCCATGGGGCAGCAAAGAGTCAGAAATGTCTGAGCATACACAAACTCTGCACATACCTGGTTGAGAAAATGAATAGAATTATCTCATTTTAAAAAGTTTCCTCAGTTACTTAAATTGTTGGCACATTTATGGCTTACCTGCCAGAAAGCCCTTAAACTGATGAAGAAAAGAGGAACAAGCACAAACTCCGAGCGGGATCCCTTGGATACAACTAATGGATGTCGCTTGACAGCTGGGTTTTCATAGAGAGCTGTCTTTGTAGTTGTGGATTTGGGTTGTGTGCTTCCCATTCTTTTAAGCACTAAGAACGAAGAATCCTAGTTTGGAAAACAAGAATTGAATATCAGTACTTTCTTAGGCTTCGCAACTTTCCGGCGTTTCACTCCCTAAATAAGTTTAAGGACCCCTGTTTAAATCCAGCCACTCTACTGGATTCTCAAAAACACCAGTGAAGGCGTTTTGCCAGGACAATTTATGCCCAGAAATGTGTTACTGAAAATAAGGTGGGGTCCATTTTACTTGATATTGCTCATCTTTCTTTGTTTTTCTGGGTGATAAACAGGAGCTCTTTCCCCAAATTTCCCCACATAACCATTTAGCGCTTCAGTTGATGTCGGCCGTTCTGTTACAGTTTAAAATGTCAACCACAGCGTTAACCTTTCACTGCAAAAGTCCAGACTTGCCCCAGAGCCTTTGGGCCAGCGTCTTTTCTATTTGGCCTCAAAGGGCTCCATTTGCTCCAAGAGGTCTGTCATGAGCCGGTTGCCATCAATCAGCAGAGTGGCTTTCGGGGGCAGAGACAGATGAACGCAGGGAGGAGCACAGGGACCCTGTCCCGCAGGAGCCGGGCCTGCATCCACCCCCGTCCCCCTTTCCGCCTGCCTGGCCTCCGTTCTGAGAGGGTCCTGCCCTGTTTTGCCAGCCCTGGGCAGTCTGGAGGCACCGATGTCCCCGCTCAGCCCAGTTTCTTGACCCTTCCCTTCGTTTTAGCCTGTTGACACAGCTCCGAGTCCAGATCTTAATCTTCTGTGTTTTCAGGCCATTGCCTAACGTTTCCCCTTTGGCCCGTCCACGCAGACCTGGCCGGAGGGGCCGCTTGCTGAAGCCCCACCTCGGCCTCTGTGGGCTCAGCTCCTGAGCTGCAGTAAACATCACCTTTTCCCCAGTCGACCTGCGGGTGCACAGAGAACACACCCACCCCTTCCTGCTCAAGTTACTCACTCGGACTTGACCGGGAGCCAAGCTGCTTTCACACAGGAGCCAATCGTGCGCCTCCAACTCTGTTTACCAAGGCGGGGTGGGGACCGAGGCTGCAGGAGGTGATACCAGAGGCTTTTTATCCTCAGGGCCACGGCAACCGCACAGCATTTATTTCCATTAAGTGAAGTTTAATGTGAGGAAAGGTCGTTTCTCACGTGCCCCATTTTCAAACCTTTGCTGGTTCTCCATCCGACCACAGGTGGTCCTCCCTGGCACGCTGCTCACTGAGATTTGCCCAGTCCTGTGCCCGCTGCCGGGGACCCGTGCACCCTGAGGGCCCAGCCCCGGGGCCAGTTACAGCTGTGTCCCGGTCAGACTCTCTCTCCTGGCCATCCTGGCTCTTGGTGATGGGAGTAAAGACCAGAGCTGGCAGGTTCCTTAGGCCCTGAAACACATTAGGGAAGATTTCGGATGTGCAATAAACAAATCGGAACTGAAAACTGGCAGGTTGGTTGGGCTTCAGTGTTCTGGGAACAGGGTCAATTAATGCCACACTTTCACTGGACTTTAAATAGCTTAATGACTCTTCTCTGGTTTACGAAGCAAAACTTTCAGACTGCATCATTCTCTCTGATGATCACCCCACGTCCACCCCCACACCCCAGTCCTGAACCACTTTCTGGAGCCGCCAGCCCTGAGATGCGTAGATTGCCTCCAGGACTCACCTGCCCAGGAGCCCGGCCTCGTCTCTGCTGCAAGCTCCTCTCTCCACTTCTCTGTGTACCCGCCCCCGCCCCACGTGCCCCTCACTGGCCATGCAGGACTCTTCCCAGGAAAAGCACACACCTACGTGATGTCTAGACAGTGGGTGTCTGTGCTGTTGGGCTGGGGGAGGGGTCCTCTTCCCACCTTTGTAGAGCTGCCTTTCCCACGCTCTTCAAGAGTCATTTTAAACTTGAATGGTTTTCCCTGCAACTCCCCAAGCCCTACCCCTAGCAACTGAGCAGGTGCCCTGGACTTAGACTTGCAACAAAAGCAGAGACCAGAGGGACACATCCTCGCCTTGCAGACCCCTCCCCACCAACCACACTAGCTAGCTCTTTGAAACTCAGGAAGGTTGTTATGGACTGGATGTTTCCCTCTCTCCAAATTCTAATGTTGAAACCCTACCCCCTGTACCTCCAGCGTGTTGGTGTTAGGAGCTGGGCCTTTGTGGGGTGATTAGAGCTAGATGAGGACAAGGATGGAGTCCCCATGCTGGGACTGGGGTCTTTGTAAGGAGAGGAGGAGACCCCAGAGCTATGTCTCCCCTGCAGGAGGACCCTGGGCGGAGGTGGACCATACGGGCACCCTGCTGGTGTGCTTCCAGCCAAGAGGACCCTGAGGTTCAAATTCCTGTCCTGGCTATGCAATTCTGTTACAGCCGCCGAGCTGACTGAGACATCCTGTAACTTCAGGGCAGCATGCACCACTGTCTGTTTCTGCACCAACCCATTATTTGGTGAAGTTCTCCTCTTGCCCTTTTCTTTCTTTTTTCCTCTTTTTTTTTTTTTGGCCAAGCTGTGCAGCATGCAGGATCGTAGCTCCAAGACCAGAGATCGAACCTGTGCCCCTTGCATTGGAAAGTGAAAACGCTAGTCACTCAGTTGTGTCCAACTCTCTGCGACCCCATGGACTGCAGCCCACCAGGCTCCTCTGTCCGTGGGATTCTCCAGGCAGGAATACTGGAGTAGGTTGCCGTTCCCTTCTCCAGGGGATCTGCCTGCCCCAGGGACCAACCCGGGGTCTCCTGCACTGCAGGCAGAATCTTTACTGTCCGAGCCCCCAGGGGCGCTCCTTTTCCCTTTTTCTGCTCTTCCCCACACTCTGTACGTGTATTTCTCCATACTCAGCACTGCACTGCCATCGTCACCCCGAAGCTCACCATTTCACACTCACTCGACAAACTCAGCGGCCGTGCTGCTTGTGTCAAATACTAGATTGGCTCTCGGAAGGTAGAGAAGGAAGTGACAGCCGCACTGTACCCAGCGTCGTCGGGGGTCGTGTTGCTGATGTTCACTGATTAGCATCGACAACCCAGGACTTGGGCCTTCAGCGCTGTGTGCCCAGTGAGTGTGCCCCGTGAGAGCTGGGTCTGCACCGGTGCTGAAAGGCCAGCTCCGGGAGAGAATGAGCGCGGTGCCTCATGGCACAGCTACGTGTGCGCGGTGGACTGAGGGAGGGCTTCTGTGTGTGCCGTGCCAGAAGGTTCTCCTGCCTTTGCCTGCTGGGGAAGCAGTTCCTTGAGCTGAGTCTTCAGGCACGAGAAGGAAGGGGTCAGGGGTCGGGGGGTGGGGAGAGAGGGGGGCACATCCTAGGCAGAGAGACAAGAAGGCTTGGGGATGAGGGGCTGGGGACAAGCTCGGTGTGTGCAGGGAGGTTCCAGCCAGAGAGAATTTCACAGGACAAGTGGTCCAGGTGCCGCTGGGGGGAGGGGAGGTGGCCAAGGTGAGCCCCAGCTTGAACCTAGGACTGTGGGGAGATGTCCAGGGGGTCTTCTGATTGTAGGACTGTGGGGAGACGTCCAGAGGGGTGTTCTGACTGTAGGACTGTGGGGAGACGTCCAGAGGGGTGTTCTGACTGTCCTTTACCCAGCTGTGACCTAGGATTGTGGGGAGACGTCCAGAGGGTCTTCTGACTGTAGGACTGTGGGGAAACGTCCAGGGGGTCTTCTGACTGTAGGACAGTGGGGAGACATCCAGGGGGTCTTCTGACTGTAGGACTGTGGGGAAACGTCCGGGGGGTCTTCTGACTGGCCTCTGTAGGGACCCTGGGGAGACGTCCAGGGGGTCTTCTGACTGTAGGGACCCTGGGGAGACGTCCAGGGGGTCTTCTGACTGTAGGACTGTGGGGAGATGGCCAGGGGGTCTTCTGACTGTAACCTAGGATGGTGGGGAGACGTCCAGGGGGTCTTCTGACTGGCCTTTACCCAGCTGTGACCTAGGACTGTGGGGAGACATCCAGAGGGTCTTCTGACTGTAGGACGGTGGGGAGACATCCAGGGGGTCTTCTGACTGTAACCTAGGACGGTGGGGAGACGTCCAGGGGGTCTTCTGACTGTAGGATGGTGGGAGACATCCAGAGGGTCTTCTGACTGTAGGACGGTGGGGAGACGCCCAGGGGGTCTTCTGACTGTAGGACCCTGGGGAGACGTCCAGGCGGTCTTCTGACTGTAACCTAGGACTGTGGGGAGACGTCCAGGGGGTCTTCTGACTGTAGGGGCCCTGGGGAGACGTCCAAGGGGTCTTCTAACTGTAGGACCCTGGGGAGACGTCCAGGCGATCTTCTGACTGTAACCTAGGACTGTGGGGAGACGTCCAGGGGGTCTTCTGACTGTAGGACGGTGGGGAGACGTCCAGGGGGTCTTCTGACTGTAGGACGGTGGGGAGACGTCCAGGGGGTCTTCTGACTGTAGGGACCCTGGGGAGACGTCCATGGGGTCTTCTAACTGCAGGACCCTGTGGAGACGTCCAGGCGGTCTTCTGACTGTAACCTAGGATGGTGGGGAGACGTCCAGGGGGTCTTCTGACTATAGGACTGTGGGGAGACATCCAGAGGGGTGTTCTGACTGGCCTTTACCCAGCTGTGACCTAGGACTGTGGGGAGACATCCAGAGGGTCTTCTGACTATAGGACGGTGGGGAGACGTCCAGGGGGTCTTCTGACTGTAACCTAGGACGGTGGGGAGACTTCCAGGGGGTCTTCTGACTGTAGGACGGTGGGGAGACTTCCAGGGGGTCTTCTGACTGTAGGACGGTGGGGAGACGTCCAGGGGGTCTTCTGACTGGCCTTTAAAGGACCCTGTTGGGCACAGTGCAGCCCTGATTGGAACGGGGCCAGATCAGAGGAGGCAAACCTTTTTCAGCAACTAGGTGAGGGCTAGGGGGCCCTGAGTGATGGTAGGGTTGGCGAGAAGACCGCAGTTCTCCTGGCCTGGAGGTTGGGATGCGGGAGGACAGATATCAGCTGTGTCCCCCTGGGTTTCAGAACAGGTTGACTTTGCTGACGATTTGATTCTGTATCAGTTATCAATCTGTGCTGGTTGTTCAGTTGCTAAGTCGTGTCCGACTCTGTGACGTCATGGACTTCCCTGTCCCTCACTATCTCCTGGAGTTTGCCCAAGTTCATCTCCATTGAGTTAGTGATGCCATCCAGCCATCTCATCCTCTGCCGCCCCCTTCTTTGGCCTTCAGTCTTTCCCAGCATCAGGGTCTTTTCCAATGGGTCGGCTCTTCCCAGGCGGGGACTGAGCTGGAGGAGGACAGACTACCAGTTTTCCTAGGTGATGAGGAGCTCTGGGGAGGGCAGAGATCAGGGAGGGGCAGGGGAAGGAGGCCCTCCTGCCCCACCGGGCCTGCTGGGTTCTGGATCGCCAAACCGGGCTGGCCGGGCTGCGGGCGGGGTCTCAACCTGCTTCCATCGTCCTGCTGCTCGGCTGGCACGGCTCCCGGATGCCAGCCGTGGGGGGCACACCATCCTGCTTCTCCCTCCGGGCTGTGTTTTTCTTTGGTCTGTGTTTTTTGGGAAGTGGCCGAGTCAGGCGCTGTCTGAAACACACGGTTTCAGTCTTAAAGTTCCTTTGGGGGAAAAAAGTTAACTTTTTGGAAGAAAAAAAGAGCACCTTGGCACTAGCTGGTTTTCCGAGCTTCCCAGGCAGTACATGTGTGGGGGTCAGGCAAGCAGAGGAGAGGGCGGGTGTAGAGACACAAGGGGAAGGCGTGGTCCTCCATCCCGGGGCCCATCCTCGGGACCCATCCCCTGGGGGGACTCTGAGGAGCAGTCAGAGTCTCCAGGACACAGACCGCGTGGAGGCCCGGGGGTGTCAGTGGGCACCAGACGGGCAGAGCTGGAGACACATTTGATGACCATCCTCCCTGGAGACGGTGGCCTGCGTCCCGCTCTCCCCATCCTGGCTCCAGACCTGGGGGCACGCATCCCCACTGTGCAGGCTCTTTCCCTGTCAACCCACGTTTTCCAGTTTCCTCTGGGACATCCTAGCCCTTCACTGCTCTAAATCTTGGCCCTGGACGCTGTCTTGTCCGTGTCCCTGATGACATTTCCACCTTCTCTTTGCACCTCCTCTGATTCAAACAGAGCTCCTCCCAGGGACCCCCCCAGGGACAGCTTCGTGCCTCTGCTCAGGTGTCCCCCTGGAGAACGTCGCGTCTCTGTGCGCCCAGGTCCCTTTCCAGCATCAAGGCCATCCCACGGGAAACTCCCCAGATGTCAGAGCTCTCTGATG
The DNA here is from genome assembly GCF_055505025.1 of Bos grunniens. Lineage (NCBI taxonomy): Eukaryota > Metazoa > Chordata > Mammalia > Artiodactyla > Bovidae > Bos > Bos grunniens. The sequence goes on along the minus strand of NC_141176.1, from coordinate 90,937,437 downwards.
CGACTCACGTAGCTTGTGCGTCCGTCTCTGGAGGTTTCCCTGCCATCATTTGTGGTTGTGTGCTGTGCCCCTCCTGTGAACTTCCAAGGATGTGGCCATGTTCTGGTCCTAATTCAAGGTCCTTCCGCGTTCATCACCAAATTCTGCCCACGGCGGGTGGCCAGTGCTGCCCCCGCAGGGACGGAAGGCTGACCCTTCTGCTCCCATCTTGGCTCAAAGGCTCACGTCAAGCTCTTCATAGTGGTGCCTCCGTCAAGGACAAGCCACACACAAAGCTTCCTTTATTTTTCTTTTCAGTCTCTACCCAAAACCTTTGAAATAAAAATGAAACCATTGAATACTGAAAATTCATTCATTCAGTAAGAAAATATTTCCTGTGTACAGACTACGTTGCAGGAATATCAAGGGATGTCTCTCTCGCCTATCCCAACCTACCCCCAGAAAATCCCTGCCTTCATAAAGCTGCTCTTCTAGACAGACGGCAGATAATAACTGTAGACACCATAAATGTTAGGATGTGATAAATGCTGTAGGAACAAGACAAAAATAGAGCCATGTGAAGGGTAGAGGGCTATAATATTAGACAGGATAACCAGGGTGAGCCTTACTGAGGCAATCTGACAGTCCAGAGAGAGAGAGAGAGAATGAGAGAGCTTAGCCAAGCAGGCATCTAACGTAACAGTTGTTCAAGGATAACGGGAAAGAATTCTATCTGGAACATAATTGATAAATATGGCTTGTGTGGGTTTTGGGCATAATTTAGCTGTTTTTTTTCTTTATCCCTGCATTATAACTCTTCAAGTGATAACAGAGAAATTAATTGAATATTGTAGTGGAGTTTTTATTACAAATAGATTTATAAATCCTACAGTAAAGGGCTTTGAATCCATCTTAATTTTCAAGCGAGGATTTGAGAATCTCATGTTTATCTAACACGCGTCTCTGGCGGAGTCTCCTTTGTTTTCATCTTCCGCACCTGCTGTCTCATCCATCTGGACGTTGCTCCGCTGTTCGCGTCTCACCCATGTTTCTCTCTGACTTGCCTTTCTAACTGCTGCTGTCTTCTGGACGTCGCTCCGCTGTTCGCATCTCACCATGTCTCTCTCTGACTTGCCTTTCTAACTGCTGCTGTCTTCTGGACGTTGCTCTGCTGTTCGCACCTCACGCATGTTTCTCTCTGACTTGCCTTTCTAACTGCTGCTGTCTTCTGGACGTTGCTCCGCTGTTCGCATCTCACCATGTCTCTCTCTGACTTGCCTTTCTAACTGCTGCTGTCTTCTGGACGTCGCTCCGCTGCTCGCGTCTCACCCATGTTTCTCTCTGACTTGCCTTTCTAACTGCTGCTGTCTTCTGGACGTTGCTCCGCTGCTCGCATCTCACCGATGTTTCTCTCTGACTTGCCTTTCTAACTGCTGCTGTCTTCTGGACGTTGCTCCGCTGCTCGCATCTCACCGATGTTTCTCTCTGACTTGCCTTTCTAACTGCTGCTGTCTTCTGGACGTTGCTCCGCTGCTCGCATCTCACCGATGTTTCTCTCTGACTTGCCTTTCTAACTGCTGCTGTCTTCTGGACGTTGCTCCGCTGTTCGCGTCTCACCATGTCTCTCTCTGACTTGCCTTTCTAACTGCTGCTGTCTTCTGGACGTTGCTCCGCTGCTCGCACCTCACCATGTCTCTCTGACTTGCCTTTCTAACTGCTGCTGTCTTCGTGGTGGCGACTGATGTGTGAGCGAGCAGCATTTGTATTTACCGCAGCGCACGCTGCGGCGGCTCTGTGGTTAGAAGCATAAAAAGTTGATCCTCGAAACAATTAAATTAAAAAATACGTAAACCATGATCCAAGATCGCCATTGTTCATGGAAGGTTTAATTCAGATGCTGTAGGCTCACACACAGCCGTGAGAAATAATATAGAGAGATCCACATGTCCTTTGTGTAGTTTCCTTTAGTGGTGGTGTTTTGCAAAACTACAGTAAAATATCCTAGCTGAGGCTGGCATCCACGCAACCCCCAACCATATTCAGATTTCTGTAATTCTACTTGTACTGTCTGTACAGGATTCAAAAGTACTCTTTTATAAGTATTGGTGGATATTCACAACCAATAGACCATACACCTTATTCAAACATCACTGAATTACGGTAGCTTTTGTTGTATGTTTTCTCAAAGATTTTTTTTGTCAAACAGAAAGATTCCCCTTCTCCACCCAGATCTCACACATGCTCACATTTACACACACACACACATGCAATTCACATACCACACACATCATCTACCCACTCAGATGCACGCACACACACTCACACACACACACACTCACACACACACACTCGTACACCACTTGTACCATATGCGTCATACACCTCCTCATATGCACACATACTTACTCATATACACACATGCAACACACACACCCCCACGCATACTGTACGCTTTATGCACCCGCTCAGATGCACTCACACACACTCATACACCACACATACCGTATGCGTCATACACCTGCTCAGATACACTCATATGCTCATACACACACACTACACACCACACACACCATCTGTGGATCCAGGTGGGGCCTGATCACCAGCGTGTCTAGGAATAATGGCATTTCTGCCAGGTGCCCCCGCTGGTCTGGGGCCCACCCCTGGGAAGCACCGGAGTGTGGGAACCCGGGATGCGGTGCAATTGCCCAGCTCTCCCCCGCGCGGCCTTGAGTGACTGACTTGCTCTCATGAGGGTCGGAGGCCCTAGCTTGGCCAGTCTCACGGCCTCCCCTCAGCCCCATTGTCTTTGCACCCCTCACGCGGCTCTCCCCTTCCGGAAAGCCCCTCAGTCCCAGGCCCCTGTTGCCCCTGCTTCCTCTCTCTTCTCCTCCTTGGCCCCCGAGGGGTGGCTGCCCTCGCGAGGTCCTCATGTGCTCCTCACCTCGCTGCTGGCTCTCTCCCAGGGCTGTCACCCCCGTTGCTAAGGCTTCAGTCCTCATTTCTAGGCAAGTGATGCCCAATCTCTGTCCAGTCCCTTGGACCGCAGCATGCCATTCCTAACATGTCCTCAACATTTCCCCTCCACATCTGTCTAAACGATTAAGAAACAAGAGTTTCTTACTCAACATTTACTGATGTGGAAACTGGGGATGTGAGCTGGGGGCCCTGTCTCCACCAGGCCGTGAGCGTGTGCACAGCACAACAGGGAGTCCGCCAGCATACTTAGGTTGAGAAATCAGCCTGCCTGCAAATCCAGCCCCAGCGGGCCAGCCGCGCGCTCTTATAGACAACAGAGTGCAGATCCCCTGACGCGAGTCAACTGCAAGCACAGTTCACTGAGTTGAGGATTTGTTATGAAATAGATCAACACGCGTGGTTTCCAGGCCAAAGTTACTCAAACAGTGAAGGTCCTGGCCAAGTTGGAGGTTCTTTCTCGATGCTTCTTCGTGCTGCAGGTTCATTCACACTGAAACTCAAAGGCACATACGCCTTAGCCAGGAAACTGCGTAAGACCAGGTCCCCTAGAAAGTTTGATTGTAACGTTAGGTACTCATCCAAATCCTAGCGACCTTTGCCTCCCGAGCTGATTGCAGGAAAGTAGGGCAGTGTCAAGGCCTTGCTGGAAGGCGTGATGAGGGATAAGAGCCATCATTTCTGCTTCATCGGCCATTGCCCCTCCTTTGGTTTATTTTATTTCTTTTGAGATATGATTCAGGTATCATAATATCCACCTTTCAAAGTGTGCAAGTCAACTGTGTTTGGTAGATTCACAGACTTGTGCAACCATCACCACGGCCTCATTCGAGAACATTTACATCAGCCCTGAAGGAAGCCTGTATCCATCTGTGGTCACTTCCTGTTCCTCGCCACCCCCAGCTCCTGGCAAACACCCATCTGCTTTCTGTCTCTGTTAACTTGGGCCTGCTGGTTATTTCAAATATATGGAATCACATGCCGTGCGGCCTTTGGCGTCTGGCTTCTTTCATTTAGATAATGTTTCAAGGTTTAGCCGTGTGTATCAGTACTTCATTCTTGATGGTTGGGTAACATTCCATTGTACAATCAACCACGTGTTGTTTCTCTGGTTTTATCATAAGGAGATTATTCTTTAAATGATAACGCAATGTTTTCAAGGGTGTTCCTCCTGACATGCCTGGATTGTCCCCTCACCCCTCCTGCAAAGCTCCTTTTGCTTATTTGGTGATCTCTCGAGTGGTGCTCCTTTGCTGTGTTCTTGTCCTGCCTGGGTGCTGCCTGTCGTGTAGACTCGGGCGTGGCCACAGCCACAGGCAGCTGCTGGTCTACCGTCACTGTCTCCAGGCTTTCCCTGAGATGGGCTGTCTGCAGTAGGGAAATGGGGGTCTTCTGAACCCACCAGCGAGGAGAGCACATTCTAGCTCCAGGACGTGGGCAGCACATTTTCTGCACTGAAAGGAGAGCCAGCCCTGCTGTGTGTGTGTGTGGTAGGGATGGAGCAGGGTGGGGTGGGGTAAGTAGGTAGAAAGAATCAGTCTTTAGTTTTCCAAACGCCTTTCAAGTCACGGAGCAGAGTCTATAAAAGCACATGGTGGTTCTCAAGACTCTGTTTCCTCCCCTCCATCCCAGGCTTCACCGGTTCAGAGTCAAGTGACAATCTGAGGCTCAGTGCCTGGTGGCATCACGCCCTGAATAACCCTTGTAGGGTCGTGGGCTCTCCCCGTGACATGACTGGCCACTCGGCCGGGCAGAGTCAATGGAGGGCCCGGTGGGGCCGTGTCTGCTCAGCTTGGCTTGCAGGGTCCCCACCAGTTGGAGGAAGCTTCACGGTCTAAAGAAAGAACCCTCTTCAGACAGGATTTACCGAGGAGCAAACGCCCGCTTCCTCGACCCTGCACCCCAGCGATGCTAGGCTCCTCTCAGGCATGCCCTGGGAGCTAGCGAGGGGGCAGGGGGTCCTCCCCCAGCCTTGTGTACCCTCTGCTCTCCACTCTCCACCTAGCTCAGCCCACCCTGGAGCACACATTCTGAGATCGTTTGCTGAAGAAATCGTGAAGCTTGCCACAAAGATTTCTCTGACTTTGAGAGGAATATCCCCCAGTCTCAGAAGTCTGCTGTTTTGGTTTTGTGTTCTATAAGAATAAAATTAGTAACTGAACTTGTCTCTGAAGCTGGTGGAACAAAGAGATCCAAGAGCTCCAGTGTGGGACGGTCTTTCTCCAATTGTCTGGACTGAGCAGAGAGCAGACTTGGGCCCATGACTATCACGAGAAGGGAATGGCAACCCTCTACAGTGTTCCTGCCTGGAGAATCCCATGGACAGAGGAGCCGAGCAAGCTACAGTCCATGGGGTGGCAAAGAGTTGGACATGACTGAGCAACTAACACGTATCCTGAGGTCTAAATATTTTTTGACTCAAGGTTTACAAGATTCCCTAAAACCAACCTCAGAGCAACGTGGGAGGGGATGAGCTTTTTGGGGGACTCAGCCTGCTGAGTCACTGAGGGCCCTGCCTTCCAGGGTCTGGCCCCAGGTGGCTTCGGGAAGGCTCTCGCTGGTAGAGTTTAGAATGTGAACATCCCCCTCCATTTCTGGATTTCCTTTGTGACATTGGCTCAGGAAAAGTCACAAGAGGTCGGGTCTGGCTTGACCCCAGCCAACATCAGACACATACAGTGGAGCTTGCACTCACCCCAGACCCTTGTCTCCTCGGGGGAGGGACATAGGGTCAGGTGTCCAGCCAAGCTGCTGTCATCCAAACCTCTGACACACCGTGGGATGGGGGAAGGCCAGCCCGCCCCCCAGAAGGGCCGAGCCGGTGGCCGTGGAGCTGCAGTTGGCTCAGCTGCTCTGTGGCCCTTCACCTGGACTGTGGATATCACGGAGCAGATTTAGAACATCTGCGGAAGACTCCACCATAGGAGACATTTTCTCAAGCATTTTCATAAAAGCAGGACGTCCTGGACAAGTGGACACAGTTCAGCTGCGCCCTGGTGCTCCCGGAACCATTAGAAGGAGTGACCCAGGGCCCGGTCTGAACCTCCGAACTGGACGCACCTTGAGACCCCTCTCTATCTGCAGGGCATCAAGGGCGGGGGGGGGGGGTGGACTGTGACAGCCCCCAAGGCTCAGGACACAAGCAGGGCCCACCCCGGGGGACAGCAGGCAGCAACCCACAGCGAACAGAGAAGGTGCCTTCCGTCAGTGTGAACTGGGTACTTTGCGCATGAAGACGGGTTGATCACGGGGACTTCTTGCCGCATAAAGTGCCACGTGTTTGTGCTTGCGTGTGCACTCAGTCACGTCTGACTCTGCAACCCCATGAACTGTATCTCGCCAGGCTCCTTTGTCCATGGAATTCTCCAGGCAGGAATACTGGGGCAGGTTGCCATTCCCTTCCCCTGGGGATCTTCCCAACCCAGGGATGGAACTCGAGTCTCCTGCATTGCAGGCTCATTCTTTGCCATCTGAGCCACCAGGGAAGCCCAAAGTGCTGTGGCTCACTAAGCAATGGGAAAGCCTGCAGGGCTGTTTTCTGCCAGGAAGGGGTGGAGAGGACCGCCCCCTTCTTTCTTCTCCGTCACCTCCCTGTGCCCACCCTGCAGCAATGCAGAGAGCTCGGGGTGGGGAGGGGGCTTCAAGCTCAGCGGAGGTGGGGAGAGTCAGAGCCTCAGCGTGGTGGAGGAGGAGGGCTCGCCCACGCCTCAAGGCAGATTTCCGGGATAATTAAAATTTGAATTACAACCTGTCATACAAAAGCTCTTGCAAAGCGGCTCACATACTCCCTCTCACACCAGCGGGGCCTAATGTCACCTGACAGCTTTAAGCCCTTTGGAAAAATATCGAAAGGGAAACGGGAAGATTACGTTTCCAACTCGAGGAAGGCCCCGGTGGCCAACGATCTCTCTGGAACGTAGCACAGCTGCCATACGGAGTGAAGCCCACCTTGGTGGCAACCTGTGGCCCTGTGTCTTCAAGGAAGCATTCACTTAAAAAACGAGTGACTGTCTACAGGGAATATCTTTAGGGACATTTATCACAGGATCACATCTCTGGTTGGAAACAATTATATTTTTGACTTGATTTTTTTTTAACTGTTAGAAGCTGCTTTCTGATCTCCAAATACAAAATTCTAGATTCAAAACAAATACCTTGCCAGTCAACACCAACTAAGCCTTCTTCCTCCGCCCCACCAGAAAAAAACAAAACAAAACAAAAAACGGAAGCAACTCCCCGCAGCCCCCTCGCAGGGCCACGGATTGTAGGAGCTTTTAATCGGGTTTCAGAAACTCCAGTCCAAATAGGAATTCCTGACATATTCCAGGCAGCTCTGACCTCCCGGCACTTAGCAACCGCGGGCACAGGCTTTTGAATTTGCTTAAAACTATTAAGAAGTAATTAAGTAGTTAAAGGGTCTTTTTCAGCCTGGCTGAGTTTGGGAAGGGGGTTCAAAGAAAGAAAACAGCACCCTTGCTGGCCTGGCCTTCCTTTGAGCTGACCTTGCACGCTGACAGATTCATCCTGTATTTTTCTGCTACTGCCAATTTATGGCCTACAGGAAACTAATCTTGTACAATAACTACCTTCCTGTACTTAGTTCCTAAATAGAGCCAAATGGATCTGGTGGCGGAAACGCTCATCCGCGGCCCCCGGGAAGCCAGGCCTAGGCTGCAGGAGCTCGGAGGCTGAGGCGGGCGCTGGGCCCCCACTGCCGACCCCGCCGCATCCCGGTGCCCTCGCCTCTTGGCTGCCATGTGCCCTTGTGAACGGAAAATTGAAAGCCATCCTCCGTGCCAGGCCTCCCGCGAGGGCCTCAGCTTCCACCGGAGGGAGGGAGAGATGAGCCTTGGGAGACACGGTCGCGTGAATTTAGGGAGTGAGGTGCACACAGCCCGGCACCCTGGCGCCGAAGACCTCAGATGCTCTGGTGTGAAAGAAGAATCCCCAGGGAGTGAATCTGGTGCTGAGCTGGTGACAGAGCTGTGTTCTCCTTTGAAAGTCAAAGTCTTGCATTATAAGCGGAAGGGAGGAAGAGACAGAGGCTGACTTGAGACCTGGTGACATTTATTCCGGAGTCGTTCACGGCCAGGTTGAGACGACAAGGGCAGGCCCAAGGCACTGTGATCCCAAGTCAGAGAGCCTGTGGGGGCCCTTCTCAGAGCCTCAGATGGCTGAGCCGGGGAAACTCTGGAGCTCTCGACCCTCCACAGGGGCCCTGGTCCTCGGGTTTTCTGCTCCCCACTTCTACCCCATGAATTAAATGACTTTACGCCCACTTTGCTCAGCGGCTCACTCAGTGCTGTGTAGACAGGGAGCAAACCCAGATCTCCTGCGTTGCAAGCAGATTCTTTACCATCCGAGCCACCAGGGAAGGTCCAGAGTCCACTTCCTGTTAACTTAGAGTCTTGTTCTAAGTTTCGGGGAAGCCGCTAGCGCAGAGGGAAGTGGAGCCTTCTATCAGGGATGGAAAACACCACAAATCACGGCTGGGTCGGCGCTTTAAATCCAGGGAGGAGGGGCCCCATGGAGGCAATCAGGTGGGAAGCTCTGGAGTCTCTCTGTCCCAGGGGACTGACCGGTGAGGCCCAGAGCTTGCGATGGCCGTGGGGGATCCCAGGGCTCTGTATTCAGCCTGAGCATTGTCACAGGGGAACCAGGGCAAGAGTGTCCCACGTGGAGCCCCCACCCTGGGCCCCTTGTCCTGGGTGTGCTGGGCACCAGGTTCTCAAACCTTTTACCTCTGACTGGGCCTTGAACCCGTATGCCAGGACTGGAACGCAGCCAAAACCCGGTCTTCCAACTGAGATCACAGACCTGGTTTCAGGACCTAATGAAGCTCAGGTTCTTGATGTCTCGTTGCAGAAAGAATTCAGTGAGAGACAAAGTGATAGGTAAGAAGTGGATTTATTCAGAGAGAAATACCCTCCACAGACAGAATGTGGGCCGTAGCAGAGGGCAGGCGGGCGGGCAGCCTCCAAACTTGGCGCAGATAGCTTTTATGGGCTGAATAATTTCATAGGCTAATGAGTGGGAGGAATATTCCAGCTATTTTGGGGAAGGAGTGGAGATTTCCAGGAATTGGGCCACCACCGCCTTTTTGGTCTCCTGAGGTGCCTTGGAACTGTCATGGCCCTTCCGGGTGTATCATTTAGCTTGCTGATTGAGGATTCTCTGAGAGATCAGTTGGTGAAGAATCTGCCTGCAATGCAGGAGACCCTGATTCAATTGCTGGGTTGGAAAGACCCACTGGAGAAGGGATAGGCTGCCCACTCCAGTATTCTTGGGCTTCCTTGTGGCTCAGCTGGTAAAGAATCCGCCTGCAATGCAGGAGACCCGGGTTCGATTCCTGCGTCTGGAAGATCCCCTGGAGAAGATCCCCTGTATTCTGGCCTGGAGAATTCCGCGAACATTATAGTCCATGGGGTCACAGAGTCAGACAGGACTGAACGGCTCCGCTCACTCTGAGGGTCCATGTCCAGCTGTGGTCCTGTGTCTTCCTCCCGGACTCACCGGGTTGGAATGGTTTAGGTTGTGTCCTCGGGCCGCGCTTTGTTTCAGAAGTTGTGCCCTGCCCCCTTCCCTCCTGTCGCAGTCCCCGTCTCAGGAGGAGATGTGAGCTTGCAGGTGGGGAGGTGATGATTCGGAGTCGCTCAGAGCCCAGTGGGGACGTGGGTGAGGAGCGGAGAGCGTGGTGCCGCGGCCACGGCTGCAGAGTGTCAGCCCAGGAGCGCTGCTCGCCCCGGGGTCTGCTCACCTGGCGTTTCACAAAGTCCAGCCGCGATGAAGCCCACAGCCACGCATGGAGCCCTTAACACTGGGCGCAGGAGTCCAGAGGGGTGGCTCAGAGAGCAGCCTGGGGATGAAAAGTGGGGTGTCTAAGAGTCCAGGGGGGCGGGCTCAGAGAGCAGCCCGGGGATGAAAAGAAGGGTGTCCAGGAGTCCAGGGGGGCGGGTTCAGAGAGCAGTCTGGTGATGAGAAAGTGGGGTGTCCAGGAGTCCAGGAGGGTGGGCTCAGAGAGCAGCCTGGGGATAAAAAGAAGTGTGTCCAGGAGGGCGGGCTCAGGGAGCAGCCAGGGGATGAGAAAGTGGGGTGTCTAGGAGGGTGGGTTCAGAGAGCAGCCTGGGGATGAGAAAGTGGGGTGTCCAGGAGGGCGTGCTCAGAGAGCAGCCTGGAGATGAAAAGAAGGGTGTCCAGGAGGGTGGGCTCAGAGAGCAGCCCAGGGATAAAAAGAGGGGTGTCCAGGTGTCCAGGAGGGTGGGCTCAGAGAGCAGCCCAGGGATAAAAAGAGGGGTGTCCAGGTGTCCAGGAGGGCGGGCTCAGAGAGCAGCCCAGGGATGAGAAAGGGGGTGTCCAGGAGTCCAGGAGGGCGGGCTCAGAGAGCAACCCAGGGATAAAAGAGGGGTGTCCAGGAGTCCAGGAGGGCGGGCTCAGAGAGCGGCCCGGGGATGAGAAAGAGGGATGTCCAGGAGTCCAGGAGGGCGTGCTCAGAGAGCAGCCTGGAGATGAAAAGAAGGGTGTCCAGGAGGGTGGGCTCAGAGAGCGGCCCGGGGATGAGAAAGAGGGATGTCCAGGAGTCCAGGAGGGCGGGCTCAGAGAGAGGCCCAGGGATGAGAAAGGGGGTGTCCAGGAATCCAGTCACAGATGGTGACCCTGGGCCTGTCCCTGGTATTGCTGCCTCTGGGTCCTTACCTGTGAGAGTTGGGGAATATGCGTTACCTTCCTGGGGTCACTGGGATGCACTGAAAAGCAGAGTGAACCAGAGTGACCCTAGCTACACTGCTTGCTTGTATTTGGCTTTCCTTAAATGCAGTCAGCACAGCCCCTTGGTCAGTTTCAGGTGTGCTGCAGAAGGTGCCGCCTCTGCGCGCGTTGTGAAATGCTGGCCACGGTCTGTCCGCCTGGCAGGTCACAGGTGTCGCGTCCTTTCGCCTTCCGGGCCTCAGGTTTCCTCCTCCCGCGGGGACACTAATTATACTCCCTTTGCAGGACGGCGGCGCTGGTCACATGAGATGCTGGAGCCGAGGACTTAGCGCTGAGCATAAACAGCCGCTCTGGTTATTTTTAGCACTGCCATTACCCGGTCCTGAGATTGCCCGGGCGCTTCTCACCGGACGTTCACCTGACTGGCCTCCCCAAGCAGACCTTTCCTGACCCTCTCCTTTCCTCCTGGGTTGGCAGCCCAGGGGTGTCATTTGTGGCCTCACTGTCCTTTATTTAGGACGCTGGCACACTGCAGGGGGTTTGGTCACCATCCGCTGCAGTGGCAGCCTGGGGCACATTTGTGTCATCACAGGTCACATTCAAACGACCTGGGAACACCCGGCTGGAGTCAGGACAGCATGACCCCACATGGGTCCACAGGGTCCCAGGGGTCCAGGGTCTTACTTTCATCCAAAGTTCTTACCCTCTCTTTATGCATAAAGGAATCCCCTTTAGAAAGTCTGAGTTTTAAACAATCATAAACTACTCACAAAAAAGCTCAAAGTACCACCCAAATAATTTATTGCCTGAACCTTTTGAGAACGATTTGCCTCCGTTACATCCCACGACCCCTGAGCATTTTAATCTGTATCTTCTGAACACACGAATGGTCTCCACATGACCTCAACGGAGCCAGCAAAACAGACTTAACAGATCACACCCCCAGACGGCAGGCACGTTCGCCTAAAAAGCGGTGGAGAATGAAAGGACCCACTTCAGAACCTCATGTTGCATTTGGCCATCACGTTGCTTTGCTCCTCCCTGCCCTGGAGAAGCTCCTGGATCTTCTTTGACCCTCACAACCTTGGCCCTGTGGAGACTCCGGGTCTGTCCGAGGCCTCCTCTTGACCAGAGGCAGCCAGGCGTCTGGCAGGAAGGGCCTTGCAGGGACGATGTCCATCCCTGGCCACTGAGATGGCCTCTGCTGGTGTCCTCACGCCTCCTCCCTTCGGAGACAACACCATTCGGGTGGGAACCATCTTAAAAACGTGTGTGCAACCTGCTCCTCCTCCAGCAGTTGGTTTATTCACTTGTCTTTTGCCCCTACTGGTGTGAACTCACAGTTTCCACTTCACTTGATGGATTATAATCTGTCATCACTATCACTCACTGTGGTGCTCCAAGGTGCCTGGATCTGATGCTTCATCACCCTCTAAACATGTCCTCCCCATCGGCTGGAAGACAAGCTGCAGACGGACCGCGCCCCTCCCTGCCCTGGACTCTGAGGAGCGCTGGTTCCCCTAAGGGGAGAACGGAACTCGGCAGCGAGGTCTGGAGCGGGTGCTGGTGTCTGGACAGAGCCAGCTGGCATGCGCACCCACAAGCAGCTCCAGACATATCTACTCATACTGAGAACCCCGAGTTCACCCTGGAACCCCCTGTTCAGCAGCCCAGGATGGGCCCTGCCTCTCCTCCTGTGTCTGTAACCCCTGCCCCCGGTGCTCAGCCTTGCCAGCCACTGTCGACCGCCGCTGCTACCCTTCCCTGACCTGCAACCTTCGAGCTTCCGTTTGGCCTCCTGCCAAACTGCACCCCACCTGGGCTTTCTGCCCACACGGTCACCCCCACCTTATAAGCTCTGCTGTTGCTGTTCCTCCCATGTAACTCTCTCCTCCCCATGAAGCCTCTGGCCCTTTGGTCTGGTGCCTGGCCCCTCCAGATGTCCTCCTCATCCTGCACCCCCACCCCAACTCCAACCGCCACTTGGATACACTCTCCATTTTGCTCGAGGTCCCAGTACTCAAGTGTGTCCCTGATCTCAGGCTGCAGCTGTCCCAAAGGCTGCCCTGTTCCCACACCCTCCCCTCCCATCCCAGCCTCCATCTTACTGCACCACAGTGCCCAGTTCTGCCCCGGACAAGGCTCACCTAATGCCACTCTGCCCCCCAATCCTCCATGGCTCATTCCACACAACATGGACATTTACCTGGCTCCAGCCAACCAAGTGGCTTTAGGAGTGAATTGATGGGGAAGACAAGGGTTTCAAAGAAAAGAAGAAGACCCCCCCTAAAATGCTTTAATGGTTTCAGCTATTTTCTAGAACAATGCTAATAAAAACTCACTCTAAAAAATGTACCTTGTTATGCCCCAGGGCTTAATAGGCATGGAGCTTGGTGAGGATGAGACATCTGGTCACCCAGACCTGCCTGTCGGTCAGCAGAGCCCCTGGGGGTGTCCCTGGGGCGGGTGGGGTGGAGGACGCCACAGTAACTGATAGAAGCGCAGTGGCAACGGGCTCCCGGGGGCCTCCACGCCCACGTCTGTGCTGGAGGTCCTCCGTCACCAGGCTATGGCGGAAGTCCCGTGGCTTCTTTCTGTACTCTCTGTCGACCTCCTAGGTGATTCTCTGGACGTCCGTTGGGGAGGCGGAGGCAGCGCGCCGGCTCTTACCCCAGTGTGGTCCAGGCCCAGGGTGATGCTGTCAAGATCCATCGTGTGGCCTTGAGAAACAGCGTGTCTGGAGCCTGGACCCTCTGTGCTGGGCGTGCTCCGTCTGGCTCAGACTTTGCATCTGCTAAACACTTCAATATGCAGTGACTTGTTTAGTGAGTGCAATGTTTACTCAGGAAATGCCAACTAGCCAACAGAAAGGTTCACGAGCTCAGAGCCTATTAGCAACGGGGCCTTGTGAAGCTGGGGAGGGGAGGCGCCGTGGGAAAAGAAGGGCTTGCTCACCAGAGACCTGCTAAGACGTGATGCCTCTTTCCCTCCCAGAGTCACGTACATTCTTGGTGTTCCCATCTCATCTGTAGATGCTGAAGGTCACTTTAAGAAGGCATTTTCAGGGACAATTGCCCTTAGATAAAACGTTTATTATGTGATTAAGTAAGCATGTTCAAATCAAGTGGAAGATGACATTTCCGTTTATAGATAACGCTAGGATATCAGAATATTTGTAAACATCTAGCAAAGCAGCAAACTGACAAAATGACAAAACTCAGATTCTTACTTCAAGGGAAATTTAAAAAATCAAGATGGACCAAAGGGTCAAATATAAAAAAGAAAAAAAATATAAAGATCTAAACTGAAATACAGGTAGAAATGTAACCAACCTCAGAAGCATGTTTTCTAAGCGTGAATCAATGGAAGAAACTACGAGAGGGAAGAGTCATAAATCTGACTTTGAAAAAATTAAAAACAAAAATTTTAATGAATCAAACCCAAGAGCAGGAATGAAATGAAAAGACAATCAGATACCAGGTAAATATTCTGGACAAATGGTTCATGGCCTCTGTTGAGGCAGCTCTTTTGCCAATCAGGAGGAGAAAAAAAAAAAAAAAAGATGATTGTTCCCAAAAAGAAAATTTCCAAAGAGAAGAACAACAAAAATATAATTGCAAGTGGGCTAAATGAACTTTGAGCAAGTGCAGAAGGAGAGAGGATGTTCCAAACTGATATGTCAGTCCCGGTGTAAAGAAAGCCTCCATGTGACACAGATTGCTATGACACATTCTGGAGTTACTTACAAATGCAACAGAGAAAAAGTGAAAAAAAAAACTGACAGTGAAGGAAAAATTTCAGATCCAAGTCAGGAATTCTGCCAGCCCCCTAGCAGGCAGGGAGTGGTGACATGAGAACCCCACGGACAAATCGGAATTATAATTTGTTTCATGACCACATTCAAGTTATTCTTGGGTAAAATGCATCATAGATTTTCCCAACAAGTTTGCTATGGTAAGTGTTCACTCCCTATCAAATAATCCATTTAATTAAAAAAAAAGAATAAAAATGATAGTACCTAATATTTACTGAGTACATTCTAGGTACAGTGTTACATATACAGAAATTTATTCAGTCATCACAATAAGCCTGAGCCTTAGGTTTTATTATTATTATCCCTGGTTTATAAATGAGGGTTTTGTGTCTCAGCTTTCATGTATCAGTTAGTGCCAAAGACAAAATCTAAGTTCCAAGGGCCCCCTTAATGTTAGTCATCACCACCACCATCAGCTTCTTCATCACTGTCACAACCACCATCACCATCTTCATCACCACCATCACCATCACCACCATCATCACCATCATCATCATTATCACCACCTTCACCATCATCACCACCACCATCATCACCATCATCATCATCATCACCACCACCTTCACCGTCATCACCACCACCATCACCACCATCATCACCATCACCACAATCACCACCATCAGCATCATCTCCATCATCACCACCACCTTCACCATCATCACCATCATTGTCACCTTTAGCATCATCACCACCATCACCACCACCTTCACCATCATCACCACCACCATCACCACCATCATCACCATCAGCATCATCACCATCACCACCATCACCACCATCACCACAATCACCACCATCAGCATCATCTCCATCATCACCACCACCTTCACCATCATCACCATCACCATCATTGTCACCTTCAGCATCATCACCACCATCACCATCATCACTACCATCACCACCTTCACCACCATCACCACCTTCACCACCATCACCACCATCATTGCCATCTTCACCATCATCACCACCATCATCACCATCACCATCATCACTACCATCACAACCATCATCTCCACCATCATCACCATCATCACCATCATCACCATCATCATTGTCACCTTCACCATCACCAACACCACCACCACCATCATCACCACCATCATCACTGTCATCACCATCATTACCACCATCATTGCCACCTTCACTATCATCACCATCATAACCATCATCATCACCTTCACCACCATCACCATCACCACTATCATCACCATCACCACAATCACCACCATCATCACCATCATCATCACCACCACCGTCACCATCACCACCATCACCATAATTCTGGGCCCAGTTCACTCTGGTCCTATAATCCCAAAGGTCTCCCACCCCTGATCTTTGACACTCCCACCTTTAACAGTTTGGCTGTTGAAAGATATTTTTCCTCCAAAGTAACTAAGTAAGTGTTAGTCGCTCAGTTGCGTGTGAATCTTTTCGACCCATGGACTGTAGTCCACCAGGCTTCTCTCTCCATGGAATTCCGCAGGCAAGAATACTGGAGTGGTTTGCCATTCCCTTCTCCAAGGTTTTCCCTCAAAGTGCATATCAAATGTTCCCTCTCTACAAACCCTGTGGTTCCACATCCTCAATGCCAAGTGAAGGCATATCTCCTTACTATGGTATTATATATATATATATATACATATAAATTCAGTGATAATATATGTCTATATCATATATAATGTATAAATATAAATATATATGTGTGTGCTTAGTCGCTCAGTCATGTCCCCATGGTTGTGTCCTCTCTGCAACCCCATGGACTGTAGCCCACCAGGCTCCTCTGTCCGTGGGGATACTCTGGGCAAGGATACTAGAGTGAAGAGCCTATCCCATCTCCAGGGGATCTTCCCTACCCAGAAATTGAACTGAAGTCTCCTGCCTTGCATTCGGATTCTTTACCAGCTGAGCTACTAGGGAAGCCCTAACCATATAAATATATATACACATGATTTTTAAAATGTAGAGTTTAGACCTACCCAAAGGTCTAGCACTTAAAACACCACAGGTTATGGATTTGTGGAAAGCCTGGAAAGCACATGACATTGCACACGCTTCCTATGTTTGTATCAAATAAGTCGGTTACACACTAAAAGTGAACAAATTCTGCGTCACCTGCTCTGTCGATTACAATGCAGGCCACTGCCACCTCCAGCAAAGCTCAAAACTATGGTGCCCACTTGGGAACAAATAAGGCCATTATTTGATATCTAAAGTGGATGGATCTCTTGAAAAAGAAATCTATTTGTTGGATTTCCCACCATCCTCTCCAGAATTTGACTCTTCTGAGTACGCCCTGGCTGAACAGGCTAAATGCTAACGATGCTCCGGAGTCTCATCACCTGAGACAGGTAAAGGAGGCTCCTGAGCCACGACCCTCACTGTTTCAAAGCAGAGGCAAGAAATGACCAGTCCGTCATTGAAGCCGGATGTGTTTATCTGTACCCGCATTCACTGGGGACAAATACCAGATCCACTTGTGATTTTTCCTACTGCTGGCAAGGCATTACCAAAATCAACACTGAGCTGCTGCAAGTGGGTTTGGAGATTATATGTATATATTTATTTAAAAATGAAGTTCTAAAATTGTAGCTAAAGCGGATGGGCACTGATCCCAGAGGACCGTGTTTCCTTCCGTGACAGCACTTCTCGAGAGAGAATGTTTGCTGTGCTAAGATTCGCTTTTAGGATTTTCAAATCTGTAGCTTGCAAGAGCCCATCCAGAAAGATGAACATCCAGGAGGCAGATATGTACCTTACATGTGGAGTGGCTTGGTATTGCCAACTTAGATGCATGTCGATAGCAAAAAGCCTGTTTACGCTCCTTGGTACAGGGTTTAAGATGAGCGAGAACAAGGAAAACGTGCCAGACTCTCCACACCCTCCCACCTTGAAAACTCCCAAGACTCTTTCCTCTGTCCAATTAGATAATTTCATCATGACTATAAAGGCTTTCATGGAGCTTGATTCTTTTAAAAACATATACCACGCCTTGGCATGGCAAACCTGAGACTCAGCATCATGCAGAAAGGCAGCGTCTGCATGTTGATCGCAGGATGGCCTCCCGCACGGCCATGGTCCTGAGACTCAACAAACCTTTGGATGGTGGACTCTGGGGCTGTCTGAGGACACCTTTGGTGACAAAAGCTGAGCTTGCTCATTCATTCTGCTTGCCACCAGGAAAAACGGACAGCTGTCTCCTCTTGTGTGTGTTTCTTACAAGAGACAGGACGGCAGGGAGGAGGGGCAGAGACAGAAGGAAGACATCCGAGAGGTAAGGACACCAAGGGATCTGTAAACCAGTGACAGGGAAGTTTTGTAAGGGAAGAGGCGGCTGATCTCAGAGACCAGGTGTGGGTTCCTCTTCACGGTGCTGTATATGAGGGACAGGTTCTTCAGATCAGAAGCGGCACAGACAGGACCCCACGGTCAAGGGAGTTTACACTTTCTGCACCACCAGCGGACCCCTGCCTTCCTGTTTGGTCGCGTCGTTTAGCGGAAGCCTCTCCAGAGGGCCTCTAACCCGCATGGTTTAAAAGAAAATGCAGAAGAGGAATCTTGAGCATGTGGGAAGCCGCTGTCTCACTCTCCCCTTTGGGACATGGAGAAGTCCTGCACCTGTGTGACTGTGAGGGCCTCTGTGGCCACCTCCACTTCCTTCTTTCCGTCTCGCGCCTCTCCCACAGCCTCCCCTCCCATGGAGGAGTTCTCTGTCTGGTGCCCCAGTGGCTCTCTGCTCCCCTGATAAGGAGCTTGCAAGGTTTCTAGCAACTTCCATGCCACTGATTCCTTCTGGGAAGTTCAGATGCACTGGAAGTTCCATGTAAAGGCACTGGATATTCATAAGGGCCAGGCTCTGCTTTGAGCTTTGCATTCAAATTCTCATCTTTTTTTTTTTTTTTCCACAAAACTGTTAGGTTTGAACCCCCACCCCCCACCCCCTCAAATTATAAAGAAAAATGGCCTGGAGAATTCAAAATTTACCCCACTGACTTTTACGTGATAGCAGCCAAGATTCCAACCAAGATGGGTAACTTCTGTCTTAACCTGAATATTTCCTGTGAGCGAGCAGGTCTTCCACATACTGTGAGATGATAGTTCCCAGAAACAAGCCTGATGGCCCAGACCTCCTCTTGGGAACCAACCTGGGAGTCAAGGGCATCCAGGCTGCAGGCAGGCAGGGAATTTGCACGTGGATCTTGGAGACAGCTGCCTGGAAGGCTGGTGAGGGTGGGCACTGGTGACGCTCAGATAACCCTGCCGTGACTCCCTGCACTGGCTCCAGGGCGGGCTCCCCTCATCCATTCACTCTGGTCAGAGCTGTGGTTTCTCCATCGGTCATGTACGGTGTGAGAGCTGGAGCATAAAAAAGGCTGAGTGCCAAAGAACTGATGCTTTCCAATCGTGATGCTGGAGAAGACTCTTGAGAGTCCCTTGGATAGCAGGGAGATCAAACCAATCAATCTTAAAGGAAATCAATCCTGAATAGTCATTGGAAGGACTGATGTTGAAGCTCCAATACTTTGGCCACCTGATGCTAAGAGCTGACTCATTGGGAAAGACATTGACGCTGGGAAGGATTGAATGCAGGAGGAGAAGGGGATGGCAGAGGACGAGATGGTTGGATGGCATCACCGACTCAATGGACATGAGTTTGAGTGAGCTCCAGGAGATGGTGAAGGACAGGGAAGCCTGTCATGTGATAGCCCACCTGGTCACAAAGAGTCGTCCACAACTGAGCAAATGAACAACATCTTCTCATGTGCAACATCCTCCTGTGTCCATTGTCACCTTGGGAGGATCCACAGAGAAGCCCTCACTTGTCTTATGAAGGTATATTACTGCTAAATTCAAGAGGAAGAGAAGAAAAAGGGGAAATGAAGACATCCTCGGTTTAAAACTTAACTCTTCCCCTGAAACTGGGAACGAGTGTGTTGTTTATGTTGAAACTTCAGCCTGGCTTAGCTCACATGACACCATCTATCAAAATTCCTAGCTAGCAGAGTCATCCTGCCAGACTCAATTATGGAGTTAATTCCATCCTAACTGGAAACAGAGCTTTTGGTTCATTTCCTCTCCAATCTCTCTTGGGATGCGTTTGATACGATTCCAGGGCGTCCAAGTTCAGGCCAGTTTGGTTGGAATCAATGGGCGTTTTCTGGCTCATCTTCTGTGGTGTAAACACACACACACATTCACACACACCACACACTCACACATGTGCTTGTGTGCTCTCCCAAAGCGCAGGTGTGCACATCCACACTCACGCACACGTGTGTACATGTACACGAAAGCCCTGGCTCCCCTCTCACATCTGGCCGCACATTTTCGACAAGGTGCCCTCCTGCTCTTCCTCAACATTTGCAGGCCACGTTGTTGACCTCTGGCCTCTCTCCCAAGCTGTTTTCGTAGGTCACTGCCTTCATCCTTTCCCTCATTGCAAAAGTCCTGTTTCGATGAGCAGGGTCTGACAAGAACAGAACACCGTGTCTTCAGTGAACTCACCACAGACGTATTACAACACCGCTATCATCAGATCGCTTCCTAAGACAGAAGGAATTCCTGCCAGTTCTGATATGCAGTTGAGTTGTGGTTTAACTCCTTGTGCTGAGAACGCCACGGGGAGTCAGATGGAGCGGCCCTGTGTTCTCTCTACGCAGTGCAGGTAGAGAACACCTTTGCAGAGACAGAGGCCACGTCACGCTGATATTCTCATTCATTCGCTTCAAGGTAATGCTGGCAAAGTTTTCTGCTTTTTGTTCAACTGGCTGTGTTTGGTAAAACTGTATAAAAGAATCATTTTTTTGTAGGTGACAGTCACTGAAGATCATCAATTTATATGTCTTATCACTAAAGATAAGCTCCCATGGTTGGAAATGTCAGATAGAAGGAGAATATGGCTTTTGACTTTATTGTAAGACAATCAGCTTAAGCCTGCATGCTTCGCGCTAAGTCATTTCAGTCATGTCTGACTCTTTGCAACCCCATGGACTGTAGCCCGCCAGGCTCCTCTGTCCATGAGATTCTCTAGGCAAGGATACTGGAGTGGGTTGCCATGGCCTCCTCCAGGGGATCTTCCCAACCCAAGGATCGAACCCGAGTCTCCTGCGGCTCCAACGTTACAGGTGGATTCTTTACCACTGAGCCACTAGGGAAGCCCAATCAGTCTAAGAGAAAGCATACAACTTTAAATTAAAAACTAAATTAATTTAAAATTAAAAACTATGGTCATTTTCAAAAATAAGAATATAAAAATACCCCAACTTTCTACACAAGAGCACTTACGTTTAATGACAACACAGAAGTACTTTATTATTTATTTACTTGGCTGTACCATGTGGCGTGTGGGATCTTAGTTCCTCCACCAAGCATTGAACCCAAGCCGCCTGCAGGGGAAGCGTGGAATCTTAACCACCGGATGGCCAGGGGAGTCCCAAGCATGTACTTCAGTAGAATATACAAAAGTACAGTATATATTTTGAGCAGAGAGTCACTTTTAGTGAGAGACCACTAGAAGTGGTCGAATTTAATTGTATCAGTTTAAATAAATAAGTTTGTATAAAGTTTAATTGTATCAGGTTCTTGAGACGGAAATAAAATATGACGATGTGGTCACACAAGGTAAAATACATTCCTGAACAGGAAAAGCTCTTTTGTGAGTTGTATGTTGTGTTACCATCAGAGACACAGAAAGAGAAATTAAATAAGGACCATAGAAAGAGCAGATGCATCGAACTATAATTTCATGGAGAAAACAGTAGTTTTGTCTGTCTTGTATGAACATGAACCATTTTGATTCTAAATGTCACTCCATCCCCAGATCTCGTGTGAGCTTGTCTTATAAACTGGGAAAGTGCATAAGGTTTTTAGCCCCTACTTTTTAGGTAAAGGGTTGCTCACAAGGTCAAGTTATCTGAGGCTACGCCAGAGCTCAGAGTTGGTTGTTGAGAGGGGTCAGTGGCTACAGGACACACTTCAGGGCTCCTCCAGGACAGAGGGCAGCAGAGCCTCAGCTTCTAGGCTGCGGGGAGGAGACCTTGGCTGCATCTCCGTCATTGCTCTTCTGAGAGGGGAGGTCACGTTGTCGCTTAGCTGGGGTCACATCCCCACGTCGCAGGGCTCCAGGCAGGGTGCTGAAAGTTGTGGACCTCGGGTTCTGACTCCTGGTGTTCGAGTTCTTCTTAGTTTTATGACTTGGGCTGGGTTATTAAGCCTGAGAATTGCTTTCCTCCTGTTGGAATCATGACAACCTCTTCTCTGTAGAGCTGATGAAGGTGAAAGAGAGTGTTAGTCGCTCAGTCGAGTCCAACTCTTTGCAACTCCATGGACTGTAGCCCACCAGGCTCCTCCGTCCATGGGATTCTCCAGGCAAGAACACCGGAGCGGGTTGCCATGCCCTTCTGCAGGGGGTCTTCCCTATCCAGGGATCGAACCAGGGTCTCCTGCCTTGCAGGCAGATGTGGGAGTTAAATTAGCCAGTTCTTGCAAAGTGCTCAGCAGCGAGCCCGTCGCCTGTGGAGCCATTGGTCAGTGTTCTCTGGGGACACAGCCGCCACTGAATCACTTTCTGCGCTGGGACCTTTAACCCTGTATCTCAGGCCTCTGGCAATAAGGAAACACTTCGTTTCCGGCTTGGGAGCGAAAACCATGACTCCAACTTTATGACAGGAAATACAATCCAAACAGTATTTTTGTTTCCCCAGGCTCAAGTTTCCTCCTTGAGATCACCAAGTGCCCTTTGCTGAGTCTTGGCGGGCACTTACGGCACTGATTCCCAGAGGCCGGACTGTCACAGGGCCCGGGCACTTACAGCACTG
The DNA here is from genome assembly GCF_055505025.1 of Bos grunniens. Lineage (NCBI taxonomy): Eukaryota > Metazoa > Chordata > Mammalia > Artiodactyla > Bovidae > Bos > Bos grunniens. The sequence continues at coordinate 90,915,153 of NC_141176.1, read as the reverse complement.
ATTCCCAGGGGCCAGACTGTCACAGGGCCCGGGCACTTACGGCACTGATTCCCAGGGGCCGGACTGTCACAGGGCCCTTCGGTTCTGGGAATGGGTATTTTCTGAATGTCAGAATTCTTGCACCTAAGTGACCCAAGTGGGGTCCCCAGACCTCAACTCCGTCACTTTCTCTCCAGGGGACACCTCCCTAATCAGGTCAGAGGGAGCGTGTGGACGTCAGAGCTCATGGCTCTCACCACAGTGCCATACGTTTCAGAGTTGAAGGGCACGTTCAAACTTATTCTTCTGATCCCTTCAGTGTGCAGGGCCTGAACCTAAGACTGGGCAGGCAGAGGTGGATGTGTGAGGCTTATTTCCCTGCAACCGGGCAGGGCTTAACTACTAGGCTCTGAACTTTAGTGGAACAGGACGGACTAACCAGTTCTTCCCCACAGAGCTGGTCATTGCATCTTGGTAGATGTGCGCTGGTCGTGAGCGTGGACAGCCACTGAGCAGGAAAGGGTGGGGGCACCTTCCCTCTCTGTGCCACTGATCAAATAACAAATAAAACTGCGTGGGCACTGCAGGGTCTCCTCGCGCTGCTAGCATCTTACACATCTCTGCAGTGTGTCCGACCCCCGAAGGGCTGGGATGGACCATCGCTGCTCCATCCCATGGACGGAGAAGCCTGCAGGCTACAGTCCATGGGGTCTCTGGACACGATTTCATACCCACTTCTGCCTTTTGAAGAGTCTGGCTTCCAGTCATCCAGAGCCCCATCTGCATGTGGCGTGAACTTTCTTCCAGGACTGGAAACAACTTCCCCGAGACCGGCTGTCCCAGAGCCTTGGGGACCCAGCCTGGCCCCTGGGCTCAGCCCTTTGGCTTCTGTCGGGGCTAATGCTTCCATGGTGCTCAGACCTGGCAGGCAGCCAGGAGAGGAAATGTGCGACCTGGGTGAAGAGCGGGCGCTCAGATGTTTCACCTCCTCCTCTCCTCAGTACTTTAAGGAAGTATTCATTTCCTCTCTTTTTTAAACTTCCTCTGGGAATGTTGAAAATGGAAGACTTTATCTGAGCTTATCTGAACGTGTTGTTACCTGCAAATCCAAACCTCCGTTTACCTGCTCACAATGCACTTGTCATCTGTGTCAGGAAGATTTTTACAGCTTGGATAAGATTGCCAAAATCAGGGAAGCGAGCCTATGTTCATACATACTCCTGTAAAGAGATTTTTTGGTTGCTGTCACAAGTCCTTAAATGTTTATTGGATAAATGAATGAATGACCCTTATAGCCACACCACTGCTATGACTTGAGACAGACTCCATCCACATTCTGAATGTTTACTTCAAATATCTATCTGCTGAGAACTTTTCTCTAAATAACATTTATATCTTGCAATAATTTTAGATTTTCAGAAAAGTTGCATGCATTTCGCAGAGAACTTCCCTAGTGTTAATGTTTTATGTAACCAAGTTGCATTGAAATTAACATTTCTGTAATGCTTTTAACTACAGACGTTATTCAGATTTCACCATTCTTCAAACCAATGTTCCTTTTCTCTTCCAGGATTTAATTCAGGATACCATATCATATTTAGAAGTGGTTGGAGACATTTCTTCTCCCTCATAAAATTAAACAAGCCAAACTTCCCCTAAGAAAATAACAACTGATAAAATTTATTGGGAGGTGGAAGGATTATTCTAGAAAGGGCCAGATAGTACAGAGAATCCCGTGGATGGAGAAGCCTGCAGGCTACAGTCCATGGGGTCACAAAGAGTCGGACTCGACTGAGCAACTTCACCTTCACTTTTCACTTTCGCCTTTGCAAAAGTAGCCACAGACAACGACTAAACAAGTGAGCACAGCTGTGTTCCAATAAAACTTTATTTGCAAAACACGAGGTGGTCATATTTGAGTCTTAGGCAATAGTTTTCCAACCTCTGATTTTATTGAGCCGTGATTTAACATCAAACTTGGTGTAATAGTCACTCCCTTCTTTCATTGTTACCAAAGCATGTGGAGTTCTCCTATGCCCTGGAGTGAGCTACATAGAGCCCCTTCTCCTCTTTTCTAGACTGAAGGTGGCAGAATTCTCTTGACTAAAGGTACCTCTGTCTACTTTAACCTACACTCAGAAATCCTCTACTGTAACACTCAGAGAACAGTCACTATACAAATTTAAATTGCCAGTTAATGATCATCATCTTGCAATAAGGGTTGTATTAATATCCGCTTGGCTGAAGGGGAGAGGCTTTTGAAAACTGGTGAATCTTGTCAATCAATTCCACTTAACTGAAATTTATTTTTGTAAGATGCATTCACCTTTCATGTAGCTATGTTTGGAGATTACTTCTTTGAAAAGTGAGCTATTCATTCTGAGTTGTTAATCTTTTTTTTTGAACGTATATTTTATTCTTTGGAGCATTTTTAGGTTCATGCAGGAACTGAGCGAGAGGTACAGAGTGTCCCCATGAGCCCCTTGCTCCCACCACTGCCCCCAGCTTCCCTCACTGGGTCATCCTGACTGGTCCATGGGGCCCAGATGTTGGTCAAACAGTATCCTGGGTGTGTCTGTGAGGATGCTTTGAATGGGATTAGCACTTGCATTGGTAACTAAGTAAGGCCGATTGCTCTCCCCAGTGTAGGCGTGGGCCTCACCCAGTCAGTTGAAGACCTGAAGAGAAGAAAGGCTGACCCTCCCCAAATAAGAGAGAACTCCTCCCCACTAACTGGCTCTCCTCTGGGACACTGGCTTTCCCTGAGCTCAGGCAGTGGTTTTTAATTTTAATGAAGTCCACCTGATGCACTGCTTCTTTCCTGGATTGTGTTTTTAGTGATGTTGTCACCAAATCCAAACTCATCTCGATTTGCTCCTGGGCTATCTTCTGGGAGTGTATGGCTTTGCATTTTGTGCTTAGTTCTGCCACCTATTCTGAGTTAATTTTTGTGAAGTTTGTAGGGTCTGTGTCTGGCTTTATTTTTTTGCATGTGGATGTCCAGTTGCTTCAGGATGTTCCTTTGTTGCAGAGTCTGTCTTTTCTCCATTGATTTACCTTGGTTCTTTTTTCAAAAATCATTTGTCTTTATTTGTGCGGGTCTATTTCTAGGTTATCTGTTCTATTTCATTGATCTGTTTTGTCTGTTCTTCTGCCAATCCCATACCGTTGTAATTATTCTACTTCTATAATAAGTGCTGAAGTTTGGTACATTAGTACTCTGACTTTTTTCTTCTTAAATACTGGGATGCTATTCTGGGTTTATTAACCTTTTAAAGTTTTGAAAGATTTTCAGGTGTGGATTCTTTACAACTATCTCTCTTTTTGTGTATGTAGGTAAAAATACATACGATTTTTAATTAATACATATAAATTTCTTGGAAATCATTCCTTATTTTCTAGGCCCTGAGCCCTCCAGCTATGTTGAGCTTCCTGGGAATACACCTAGAGCTTGATTTTATTTCATTTTTTTCTGTCAGGGAAGCATGTGCCCAGTGCTGTTTTTGGTTATTTTTAAAAAAAGTTTCTGAAAGCTTTTAATGCTTCAGCTATCATCTGTAGAAGCCACAGTCTGAGGTGTAGAGAGTCCTTTACATAGCTGTGGAAAATGAATTTCCCAGAGTTACAAGGTGTGGTTTTTGGCATGTTCAGTAAAAAAGAAACGAACAATAGTAAAAAGGAATTTCTAAGAACATTCCTTTACCTGTGAGTAATCTTGTTTTATTTCCTGCTTGATCTCCCTAAAAGGAATTAATCCTCCCGGGAACACCCCGAGGTTTCATGAGACCCCAAGGAAATTGTAGTTTACGACAGAGCTAAAAACCCTTGGTGAATGTTGCTGTCACAGAAGGAGGAGTGGACAGCTTCAGTCTGCGACTGCACAGGGCTTGCTGTCTCCTTCTCCTGCCTTTTGGGGAGTTTTCTGGGCCCACAAATGTGACTGGGGAATCAGGCAGACTAGATAACGACATTGCTAGTGGTTTAGCATGGCCTTCTCTGGAGTAGAGTTTGGTAGAATGACTGGTACCATCATTATTAGGAAATTGGAGATTGTCCACTTTGAAATTTGTATTTTATTTTAAATCAGTGATTTTTAGCCTTTTTTTTTTTTTCAAGCAGTTTGGGAATCTCCTGGCAGTATATAGATTGAGTCCTTGGAAAAATACTGTTACAGAAAGCTTTGCTTATAATTTTTAAGAGATACAAAGATGTTCTGCATCTCAGAATGAGAACTTATCTTTTAAAATCTCATTTTTGAACTTACTTTTTGTAAGGTATATACCAGGTGTTGGAGAAGGAAACGGCAGCCCACTCCAGTGTTCCTGCCTGGGAAATCCCATGGACAGAGGAGCCTGGCGGGCTACAGTCCATGGGGTCGCAAAAGAGTCGGATGCGACTGAGGGGCAGAGCACGTACCACGCTTGCCATATAACTTCTTCTAACTCACGTTTCCTGGAAGCATGCTCTGTTTACTGTAACAATTTTGTTTCAACGCTATAAACCAAGAGTGAGTCAACTGTGGCCCCCGGCTCTGATACGGGCACCCACCTGTGCTTGTAAATAAAGTTTTATTGGGACGTGGTGGGCACCCACCTGTGCTTGTAAATAAAGTTTTATTGGGACGTGGCCCTGACCGTTTGTGTATGCCTTGTCTACTGCCACTTTCCTGCTACAAAACAAAGTGAATAGTTGAGAATGAGGTCGCACAGCCTGAAAAACGGAAATATTTACTATCTGGACCTTTTTGGAGAAAACTAGCTGACTCATGCTATCAAGAGTGAAATTTGGGACGGTGCAATGTATGGCTTTTTATTTGATTCATGTCAATAATAAATTATGTTTGAAACATTCTCCAGATCACACGAGCTTGATATTCATGTAGCAGGATGCTTAATGAGACTTGCCCTGTTATCTCAGAATCTGGGCCAAGCCTGCAAGCTGAGACAACGATCGCTCACCTCCCAGGCTGAGAACAACAACCCCTCACCCCCGCCTCACCAGAGACCCTCAGTGGTTCCACTCAACCTTGCCCATCGGGTTCATCTCTGCACTCCCTGCCCTCGAACACACTGTTGAGAAAACAAATGAGTCAGTTCTAAAGGTTGCCATTACTCCATGTTAATGGGGTATCATGTATATTTACCTTTTTCACTGGCCTGCCAAGAGAATCCAGGAAGAGTCTGTCTCATAGCACCCAGCTCTCACTCTTAGCCATTGTAGCTGCTTCTGCTTCTTGTATAAAAAGTAGGAACTCGGGAGAAATGGAAGGCAGTTTTGAGAGTTGCATTCACTCATTTCTGCAGCCAGCATCCCGTTGGGCGGCTTCCCCACGCACTGCTCTGAACGCGGCCCAGAAGTAGAAAGACAAATCAGTGTGGTGGTCTTGCAGCTGATGGCCAAGCCTGGACCTCAGGTCCTGCCTGTGAGCCGGCCACCCTGGGCGCCATTGTTTCTGCTGACCCAGCATTAGGATGGGGGCAGCGCCGCAGTCTGGATTTGCTCCAGTCAACCGAGGAAGGAAAGTCCAAACTTAAAAGTTCTGTGCATTGGGATCCACTCATCTCTTTCAGAATCAGTTCACCAGAGTGTAAAGACAGAATCTGAACGAACAAGGCCAGGTGAGAAGTGACTCTGCCTTGTGGATCAGTTTGCATCTTTATGGTGGGAGAGGATGGGGAATGCAGAAGCCATCCCCCACCCTCACTTTCCCCAATGCGACATGTCTGCCGGAGGATCCACCCTGCAGAGCCCTGGGTCTGACCTGTAGGGAGCATGCTGGGGATCCCAGGAGCATCAGATGGCACTCACCTGCTGGGAGGAGTGCTCCAAAGACGTGCCCTCCCCAGCCTCTCCTTCTAGCACTTTGTAAGAGCCCCGGAGCCCCTCGCTCTGACCCTTCACGTGGCTCAGGCAGCACTAGGGGCGCTGGGCAGGATGGCACAACCTCTCACTCCTCCTGGGAGGAGGAAGAGATGCTGTCAGAGCCGCATCTGCAAACTGCAAGAGGCGGAGGGTTTGGCTTAACGCTCCGAGGTAGTGTATGCACTGGCTTCCGGACATGTGCTGATGGCTCCAGCCATCTGCTGGACGGACATCTGGCCAACACCCAAACACAGGTGCCAAATGGCCTCAGGGGCACCCGCCTAAGCTAGACTGTGGGTCCCTGGGAAAACGCTCTGTGCCCGGCGGGGCTGACCTCTCCACGGAAACAGCGACGTGGGGCCACTTCCCCTGCAGAAGGTGGGAGAGTTCCCACACTGAGCGGTGCTGAGATGCTGGAGGTCTGTTTTTATGTTAAATTCTGTAAACGGAATCACAGACGTAGAGAACAGACTGATGGTTGCCAAAGGGGAGGGTTTTGGGGGAGGCGTGGAGGGGGAGGTTGGGGTTCCGCAGATGTAAGGTTTTGCATGTAGAAGGGATAAAGAAGGTCCCTCTGTAGAGCACAGGGAATTATATTCAGTGTCCTGTATAAGGGAAGCTGCCCAGTCGTGTGCGACTCTGCGACCCCATGGACTGTAGCCTACCAGTCAACTCTGTCCACGGAATTTTCATGGACTGTAGCCTACTGGTCAACTCCGTCCACGGAATTTTCCAGGCAACAGTACAGGAGTGCGTTGCCATTTCCTTCTCCAGGGGATCTTCCCGACCCAGGGATCAGATCGAATCCAGGTCTCCTGCATTGCAGGCAGACACTTTACCATCTGAGCCACCAGGGAAGCCATCCTATATAAACCATATGGAAAAAATATTTTTAAAAGGAATATATAACTGAGTGACTTCATTATGCAGCAGGAATTAATACAACATTATAAATCACCTGCACTTCAGTAGAGTTTTTGAAAAAGTAGTATGTCATTTATTTGCAACACCACCATCAGAACCCCTGAGATAGGCAGATATTCCTTTATCTGCCTATGAACAGTGCCTTTCCTTTCCTGCTTACGATGGAACATGCCTGACACTGCTTGTCACCTGGCACCCACTTCACGTCACTGTCCTTCCCTCCTCCCCCCTCCCAACCCACGTCCAAGGGCAGGTGTGGCCGCCAGCATCGAATTTCACACCCTTCAGGTCTCCATGGGAAGAGGCTGACCTTTCCTTTCACAGGGAAACGCGGGATCATCTCAAGAGTTTTAAGAGCAGCAAGATTGTGTATTAAGAATTGCTCATTGGAAACGGGAACGAGAATTTCAAACGCTCTCCACACACCTCTTCTTAAAAACGGGACAGGGAAGTCACGAATTTGGTAGAACATGCATCTCCAACAGGGCAATGTGGTTCCCAGGAGGTGAAAACTGATCCTCGATGGACAGAAAGCCCCTGAGATATGACTGCAGTCTGTGGGCCTTCAAATGACCACAGTACCACCACGTGCAGTGTATCTGTGACCAGAACAGGTCACAGGGAGGGGTTAGGAAGGACACGTCTAAAAACTCCTTCAGGGGTGGACAAGAAAATGTTTGAGGGACACCCACGCAGAGAGGAAATATTGCAGCAAGAATGAAGTCTGCAGGCAAAGTCACAGAGTTCCCTCTTTTATTCCAGAAACAGGCTAACCAGGGACCGAGAGACTGAATGGTTTACATAACACTCCTGGGAGACCTGCTCCCGTGACCAGGTTTGATTCCTGGCAGGGAACTAAGATCCTTTATGCTCTGCCATGAGGACAAAAAAAAAAAAAAAAGATGTTGCCTACTTTCTTCAAACTGAGGGTTTGGGCCAACCCTGCCTCTAGGAAGTCTCTCAGTGCCGTTTGTCCAACAGTATTTGCTCACTTGGTGTCTCTGCATCATCTTTTGGTAATTCGTGTGATATTTCAAACTTTTTCATTATTAGTACTGTATTTGTTTTGGCAATCTGTGATCAATGACCTTTGATGTTACGACTGCACCTTGCAGGCTACCCTGGTGGCTCAGCAGTAAAGAATCTACCGCAATGCAGGAGACGTAGGAGATGCAGGTTTGATCCCTGGGTTGGGAAGATCCCCTGGAAGAGGGCATGGCAACCCGCCCCAGTATTCTTGCTTGGAGAATCCCATGGACAGAGGAGCCTGGCGGGCTGCAGTCCACAGGGTCACAAAGAATCGGACACGAAGCAACTGAGCACGCATGTGCACTGCACTCTGCTGAAGCTCCGATGGTGTTAGCATTTCTAAGCAATGAAGTATTTTTTAATTAAAGTATGTACATGCTTTTTAGACATAATGCTATTGCACACCTCCTAGGTGGCCATCCCTTGTAAATGGAGCTTTTATATGCACCAGGAAAGCAAAACATTTGTGTGATTCCCTCTATCGCGGTGTTTGTTTTACTGGGATGTTGGCTTTATTGCAGTGGTCTGGAACTGAACACCTGCATCTGAAGGTATGCCTGCAGCTGGTTTGCAAGGCTGGGGAACACCATTTTCTCAGACTCAACCCCAGAGAAGACACACACGGGATGATATTCCTGGTGACATAGTGTTCGGCGCAGAGCTTGTAGTGCTAGGAGAGGAAGGAACTTTCCCCTGAGAAGGTCCCCCCTAGGGTAAGTCCGCAAGTCGCTTAAGTGAGATGGCCTGGCTGCAGAGGACGGTGCTCACCAGGGCCTCGAGTCCAGGCTGTCCGGGCTCCACTGGCACGGTGGGACAGCGGTGCCCCGCATCCCTGGGGCGGCCCCTCCTCTGGGCCCCGTCCGCCTCCTCCTGGTCACGGCCACTTCTGAGGCCCCTGGCCTGCCTATTGCTGGCCTGTCCTGATGGCCAGGCTGTGTCCCACCAGCGTCCAAATTCAGGGCTCGCTTTCAGAGCCGAGTATGGAAGCAACTCCTTCTTTTCCTCACCATGCCTTTTACATGCAATGTGTAGTTGATCTAATTTCTTAGTTTCCTATAGTTCTCCATCTCTAGGAACTTTGGGAAAATTTACCCGAGTCTTGTTTGGGGGAATATTTGAAGAGTCTCACCTGCTGTCCTCCTGTTTCCCTGAGGTGTCAGGACACACCTCCCCTGGGATACCTTCCACTCGCTGGACCTTTAGAGGCTGCAAAGAAACTGTACTGCTTTCTGTGCAAAAACTCTAACTTTAGCCATTTTCCATTTCATGCTTTGTAGAGCTTCCCTGGTGGTTCAGATGGTCAAAAATCTGCCTGCAATGTGGGAGAGCTGAGTTGATCCCTGGGTCGGGAAGATCCCCTGGAGAAGGGCGTGGCAACCCACTCCAGTATTCTTGCCTGGAGAAGCCCACAGACAGAGCAGCCTGGCAGACCTCATGGAGGACCTTATTGCCAGGAGGACCCTTCCTGAACCTTCCTGGTGCCTACAAATACGTATCCAGTCTCTTGTCACAATCAATATTCTTGGAAATAAGGAAAATTTATAGTTCTTAATACGCTGATTTTCTCCACAAATTTATTGACCATGTCAAATGAAGTTGAGCAAAACATGCTACATCAGAAAATTGTTTTTAATGTCTTTGTGCAATCTTCCTTTAAAAACAAAATGGGAGCATTTTAGTGCTGAAGCATTTTGCAAGTTGCCAGGCGCCGGATTGTATTTTGGTGTGTCACAGCAGAGGTTGTGACAGAACCATTGTCTTCTGAGGCAATCGTTTTCCATGGAGAACAGACAGCCTGGAAATGCTGGAAATTAGGGATCTTCTCATCTTTTGACCTAAAGGGTTGATCCAGACTCATTTACGGAGTTAAGGTGTGGAGTAAACGATGTTCAGGAAGGTTCAGCTTGGTAGCAATTACATAAGCAAAATCTCTGGAACAAAACAAGCAAATACAAACATTGCTTTGGTGTGTGTGGGCCCCGATTGCACAACTCGACGCCTTGAGCTGACCCTGTAATTAGTCATGATGGTTCCTGACGTGGATGTACCTGCATGGGGGCGGGGGAGACACAGTTACACCAACAAAAACATTCTCATTTTTGCATGACCTGACGTGGCCTCCTTTCTCCCCAAGGGGAGCTCGTTTGGACAAATGATGTTCGCCACGGGCAGATTCTGAACTGGCAAATGCAGGGAAACTAACAAAAAAGCAGCAATCAATGGAGAAAGAAAGTCCAAATCAATTCCACAATATGAAGAGGTGAGAAGAGGCAGGGGCCGGCCCTGTGAAAAGCAATGAACTGGGAGAAAAACGTGGGACTCGGGCCTCTCTCCTCCACCTCAGTCAGACTGCGTGTCCCTCTTGAAAATGACAAGAGCCCTGGAAACGCAGACGTCAAATTCAGCAAATAGGTACCCTGTGTTTCTTCCGAACAGCACAGACTTTCTGTTAGAATGGGAATCAATCTATGAAAAGAAATCAGTCTGTCAATATGTTCCTGTTTTTCTCCACCAGCAAGGAACTCAGCTCATTTTGAAAAGCCAAAAGGAACACAGGCTGCCTCTTAGAATGAATGCCCCAGGGAAGCTCAGCGTTTGGAGGTCAGATGTTCTTAGGAGATCAGGAGAGCTCCTCAGTCTGCCTGGCTGTGGGGAGGTGGAGAAAGCAAGCCTGGGTGATGCTATGAGGTTCCTCCACTCACTGTGGAGGGCGGGGCGGGCAGAGGAATCCACAGGGCCCCAGTGGTGAAAGCAGAAGTGTTAGTCGCTCAGTCGTGTCTGGATCTTTGCAACCCCACGAACCGCAGCCCGCCAGGCTCCTCTGTCCGTGGAATTCTCCAGGCAAGAATACTGGAGTGGGTTGCCGTCTCCTTCTCCAGGGGGTCTTCCCAACACAGGGATCGAACTCGCATCTGCCACTTGACACTGGGGAAGCCCAGAAACAGGACGAGGTGTACTACCTCCCATGCAGGGTTTTATTGAGGGGAAAAAAAGTCTTCGTCTGTCTAGTGATTATAATTCTCTCTCCGGATGAGCCTCATTTCACCCTGGGCTTCTCATCTTGAAGGAAGGAAAAAAACAAGTTGTATTCAGCTATCAGGGATTCTTGCAGACCTGGTAGATTCCCTTGTTCAAAGCTCTTGGGTTTGTGTGAAAAAGCAAACAAACTCAGAAAGCAAAACCCTAAAGCTTCCAACAAATTGGAAATACACAGTCAATGAGGGACAATATTTATCTTTTGGAGAAGACCTTTAAATAAAGACTCAGAGGGGGAAAAAAAACAAAAACAAAAGAAAAATAATCATTTGGTGTATTTCCCCAACATATTGGATTTTTGATTGTCAGTATATGCATTTTCACTTCCGCCAAGACATCTGCATCCATCCTGCTTATTACCAGAGATTGAGCATCACCAGGCAAGACTGTTACTATGGCAAGCGCTTTTATCGGAAGAGGAATGTAAATGAGAGGAACTCACAAAATGTACGGCGAAAACAGGAAGGCAGAGAAAAAAAAAATTCTTCCTTCTTGGGCCTAAGCATTTTAAAGGAGATGGTGACCATGAAATATTTAACAATTACCTATTTAGGTAAGCAACCTCATTGTAAGAACTGTAGGAGGCACCAAGGCAAACACGGGAGGTTTCCTGATCTCAAGGACCTCGCATTCTGGTTGGGGAATCCTGCCATAATCAGCACAGATGGATGATCCCCTCGATGTGATACACACGTGGTGAACTGAGAAAGAAGCTAGAAAACAGGTGCGTTGGGAGCCCAGGTAAGGGAGATACGATGGGCGAAGTTTGATCAAGAAAGATCTCTTCTGGGAAAGGGTGTGTAGACCTTGTTTTTAAAGGGCAGATAATGTCGGGATGGATCAGAGACAGTTAAGTATTACGGAAAAGTTCAAATATATATTCGACGGTTTAAGGGGTTGACTAAAATAGGGAAGAAGTAAAGGGAAAAGCTGGAATCCAGATGAAAAAGGTAAATGCATCTCAGTTCTGGGGGGATTGCTTTTGAAAGGCTAAGGAATTCGGACGATACCCTGTAGGGAAGGGTTAGGGGCTGTAGGTTTCTGACCGGTCCTGGCTTCCCGCTTCTTTGTAAATAGGGACAGGTGTTGAATGACAGGTCCCCCGGTCCACCTTCCCCCGCTGGGGTCGGGCTGGGGGCGTGGACGAAGTCCTCATTCAGCAGTTCGCCCGCTCACCATCCAGCTTTGTTCTCATTCCTGTTCTGAGTTTGGCAAACACTCCCTGAAGTGTATTGTACTGTTTCCAGGCTACCCCTCACGTAGCACAGCCTCTGCAGAGTGTCGGCTCTCTGCCAACCAGCCCCGATCTGTTCCTGAATCAACATTGAGTGTCTGCAGCCATATCTCCCAGCAGCTCGCCAGCCCCCTGCAGGAACCCACCGGTTTCTAGGGGGTGCTGACTGCGTCCATGCCCTCTCACCGTCGTGGGCAGGGCTGGGCGTCAGAGGGAATGGCTTGCACCCTCCACGTACTCTTGGCCTGCCTTCAGATAGTCTTCTGGTTGCTTCCGAATTGCGGACTCACATTTCCAAGTGCTAGAAAAGTCCAGTCTCCATCACCCTTCCCGAGCTGGCAGGCTGGATGCTCAGACCTGGTGGATACTCTGAATTCACCAGGAATCTCAGCTCAGCTTTTCCATACCCAGTCTACCTCCTAGCTAACCAGGCACGGGCAAGGAACATGATCTAGAAAGCAATGCACTAGGGTATTAAACCTGCTATTGTGTGAAATGCATTAAAAGAACAAAGAGTGTTAGGAAGAAAGCTAGAGAAAGAGGCTCAGTGTCCATGGAGAGATCTGGGTTCTGGAAGTGACAGGTGTTCTTAGCCTCTGTCGGGTCTGACTCTTTGAGACCCTAAGGACTGTAGCCCACCAGGCTCCTCTGTCTGCAGGAATCTCTAGGCAAGAATACGGGCGTGGGTTGCCATTTTCAAGTGGTACTAGATGGGAAAGGAAGGGATAGATATGAGATTTGTTGTTTCTGTTCAGTTGCTCAGTTGTGTCCGACTCTGTGACCCTTTGGACCACAGCATGCCAGGCTCCCCTGTCCTTCACTGAGATAGATAAATGGGAAAAAAATGGACCAGACACGGCGACTCCTCGGCCCGAAGGAACAAACAGGACGGAGTCCAAGGCGACTGAAGAGCTTCTGGTGTGGACGATGGAGAGGAGGCAGTTGCCATTAACAGAAATAAGGAAACAGGAGGGACATTTACCATCCCCACCCCGGGCTGGGTGGGTTGAATTTAAATGCTCAAGTAAAAATGGAACTCTTCCTCAGTGTCTTAGAGGGGGAAATGGTGCTACTGGGTGAATTTGTTAGTGAAGGGGAAAAAAAAAGGAACAAACTGGTAAGAGATGCAGGAATTAGCTCAGGGAAATGTTCATGTTTAAGAAGAAGTTTGAGGGGGGAAGAGGAAGAAAAGTCAATAAAGAGATAGAGAAGTGAGAGCCAAAGAGGTCGCGGTTGAGCCAAAGTAACTCAGGGTCACAGAAGTCAGGCAGCCCCAGATTTCAGAAGAAATAGACCAGTCATGTCACATGCTCTTAAGAAGTCATGGTGAGCGGGGAATAGCCCCTGACTGGGAGAGAGGAGTTCACGCACGTTCACTGGTGCAGTGCACCCGTCCTGGTGGAGATGGAGCAGACGCCGCCAGCCAGGGCGTCTGTAAGTATGAATAGTTCGAGAAGTTTACCCAGATCTGGATATGAATAAGCAGCCATCGTTGAGAAATTTGGCAGAGTCAAGAATGAGGGCTTCTGTTCAGTGTGGGCAAAGCAGAGACTGAGAAGATTCTGGATGAGGGGGGTCATTGTTTAGAAAAGAGGAGGAAGGTATTTTATGCTCATTTAGAAGAGCATAAAATGTAAAGTACTTTTGTACAAAATTTGTGCAACTGTAAAGCTGAGCGCTGAAGAACTGATGCTTTTGAACTGTGGGGTTGGAGAAGACTCTTGAGAGCCCCTTGGACTGCAAGGAGATCCAACCAGTCCATTCTAAAGGTGATCAGCCCTGGGATTTCTTTGGAAGGAATGATGCTAAAGCTGAAACTCCAGTACTTTGGCCACCTCATGCAAAGAGTTGACTCATTGGAAAAGACTCTGATGCTGGGAGGGATTGGGAGCAGGAGGAGAAGGGGACAACAGAGGATTAGATGGCTGGATGGCATCACCGACTTGATGGATGTGAGTCTGAGTGAACTCCAGGAGTTGGTGATGGACAGGGAGGCCTGGTGTGCTGCGATTCATGGGGTCACAAGAAGTAGGACATGACTGAGCTGCTGAACTGAACTGAACTGAAATGATGTAGAAAATAATAAACATTTTTTACCAAGAAACATCAATAGAAACCTATATAAATGGAAGGATCTGAATATCTTATCAGGGGAATCGTTAAAATATTTTGTTTTTTTCTTTTCTCCTTGTCTGTCTCTTTCTTTCTTATTTTTTAAGTTATGAAAATATGATAACATATTTATAGGAGACATAGAAAATACAGAACAAAATTACGTATAGTTCCACTATATACTACAATTGCTTGTTTTAAGTAGATAAATTAAGATTTTTAGTTGGAATTTCAATATCGAATTCTCCAAAATTAATAGAATGAATGTAGAGAGAAGTAGAATACAGTAAACCTGAAAGACGTTGTGAACCAATTTGACACAATTAAGATTTACACAATTTTCACACAACAGTAGGGTACAAATTTCTATTCCAGTTCCTGTCAACTATGAACCAGGATACACTGGAGATGCTGGCACACTAAATCCAGAGACGTAACACCAGGTGCAGAGGTTTCATGGTGTAAAGGTGTTGAATTAACTCTCTGATCACCGATCGGCACGTTCAGCAAAGTCGCCTCTAGATCCCATCGCTCTTTATCTTTCTCCTTTAGCAGCTCCACAGATTCCGTGCACAGAGTGTCTTGAAGAACACTTGAAGCTAGGCGCCATCTCCATTTTTATTTGTAGAATCTGACAGCCCTGCCTACTCTCCCCGCCTGAAAACTGTCCAGGAATGTCCCCTCTGTGGGCTTCCCAGGTGGTGCCGTGGGAGGGACTCTGCCTGCCAACGCAGGAGATTCAGAAGACTCGGGTGTAATCCCTGGGTCGGGAAGATTCCCCTGGAGGAGGGCACGGCAACCTCTCCAGTATCCTTGCCCGGAGAATCCCATGGACAGAGGAGCCTGGCGGGCTATAGTCCATGGGGTCGCACAGAGTCAGACATGTCTGAGCACACACGTGCATCCCCTTCCGTATCTTTATTTTGGTGCAAATCATCAGTACCCAGTTCAGGATTTATTTCCTTTTTCTGTTAGTGAAAGAGGTATGGTGGGGTCTGGCTTCTTGCTGCCCAAAAGCCGCTAAACAGGCCAGGATGGTGGAAAGGACAGTCTGCTGTATTTCAGACGCTGGGAACTAGGGAGGGAGGGGGGCAGACATCTGTCTGAAGCCTGACTCCCCCTACCAGCCCCCAACTACTGGGGCAGGAGCTTAGACGGAGTGCGGGACAGGGGGGATCTACATCCAGAAACAGTCATCTCTGACAGTCGCCTTCAGGTTGGTCCTCAATGGTCTGATCAGCTCGTGCTGGTTGCTTTAGGTACAGCTGATCTTCAGTTCCAGGGCCCATTTTCCCCCATTTCTTTATGGCCAGTTCTCAGAGTGTGGCAGCTCGTGTCCTGGGTACGGTCTGGTCATCACGTAGTTATCCCGTCCACCTGGGGTTTCAGTATCTATAAGACAGCTCACACGATGTGGCTCAGAATATCATCTATAGTCCTGGAGAAAGAACTGAAGGTCCTTGACTATGGTTAATGAGTGCATTCTTAGTATTTGGTCTCCTTTGACTGTTTTCCTCTGTCTTCAAGGTTCTCAATTTTCTGCCGGGCCGTGGGGTCCTCGTCCCTGTCGGGTCCCGCTCTGTCTCGTCCACATCGTCGATTCTTCTCTTAGGAAAGCGTTTTTGTGGACATCTCTTCTCTCCTTGGGCACCTCCACCTAAATGTGTCTGAGAACAAGCTTGTTACCTTGTCTCGGAAACAAGCTAATGCTTCACCCCTGGCCTCCCTACTCATGTCAGGGATGCTGCCTCCAGATTCGTGGTTGCAAGGGACAGAAACTCCTCGGGCCCAGCCGTGGTCAAACGGCAATTTACGGCCTCGGCGACGAACCTGCCTGAAGGGCGAAGGCGGTAGGGCCCAGGGCGGTGGAGCAGGGCTCAGGCATGGTCAGCACCCTTCTTGTCCCTGCCCACCCTGTCGGACGGCCTTGTTCCCTCTGGGCATGCGGGTCCTAGAGGGCAGCCCAGGCTAGACTCTGGCTCTGCCAGTTCACAGTACGACCCAGCACCTAGTTACCGACCCTTCCTGAGGCTCCCTTTCCTCCTCTGCCAGCTCCACTCTGAATTTGGTTCTCCAGAAGCAGAGAGATTTGGATGCACTTGGTTGCCCGAGGGGATAGTCTCAGGAGAAAAGGAAGCAGGGAAGAAGCCGGACAGGCTGGGGCGATGATGTCGTCTCAGCTAGAGTCTGCACTCCCTCCGATTCCATGGGGAGCTCTGCAGAGAGAGGTGGTGTGCAAGGCTGGACCCCTTTGAGACAAGGAGCCCGGAACCAGCCTGGGTGTCCCTGTGTTAGCTGGGTGCAGGTTGTCTCTGCAGGAGACAGAGCTGGGGAGGAATAAGCTCCCGGGAACAGAGGCTCCAGCAGGGTCAAGGCCAGTGGAGTAGGAGGGGTATCCTGGCAACTGGAAGCCTTGATGCTCAGCAGTGGAGGAGGCCAGGGCAGGACGCCAGCAGTGTTCACACTGCATGTGGAAGCAGGGTCCGCCTTGTGGGTCTCAGTCACAGGAGGCGCATGCCTGCAGCGTGCTGAGGCGCTTCAGTCATGTCCGACTTTGTGCCACCCCATGGCCTGTAGCCCGCCAGGCTCCTCTGTCCATGGGATTCTCTGGGCAAGAATATTGGAGTGGGCTGCTATACCCTCCTCCAGGGGACCTTCCTGACCCAGGGTTCAAACCAGAGTCTCCCATGGCTCCTGTATTGCAGGCAGATTCTTCACTGGTAAGTGACAAGGGGAGCCCCGTGAGAGATGCTTAAGTCATTATCTGGCATACAACAGGCACTCGCTAAATGCTACATGATGATTAGAGCTACTTTTCCAGTTTTACTAGTAGCTCATGAGAGATACTGGGCTTCCCCCATGGCTCAGGTGGTAAAGAATCCGCCTGCCAATGCAGGAGACGAGGGAGACGTGGGCTGGATCTCTGAGTCGGGAAGATTGCCCTAGAGGGGGAAATGCAATCCACTCCAGTATTCTTGCCTG
This sequence comes from Bos grunniens, assembly GCF_055505025.1. Lineage (NCBI taxonomy): Eukaryota > Metazoa > Chordata > Mammalia > Artiodactyla > Bovidae > Bos > Bos grunniens. Next base: position 90,897,995 of record NC_141176.1, on the reverse strand, counting down.
GGAAATCCCATGGACAGAGGAGCCTGGAGGGCTACAGTCCATTGGGGCGCAAAGAGTTGGGCACGACTTAGTGATTGAGCACATGCATGAGAGATATGGAAAACAAAAAATATGTGTTTTGCCAGAGTTGATAAAACTTTTAGTTTTTGCTCAAGAATCTGTGGTCTGTGATCCATGGTTTTACCATTTTTTTGGTACCATTTCTGTAGTTCCAAATATTCAGCAAGGGCGACATGTTTGACTATCCTTTGACTGTTGGTTTTTAAACAGATTTTTCAGCATCAAATCCAAGGTCATCTTTGTTGTCAGTCAGGGTTACAGGAGGCTCCAAAGAAGCAGTTCTATCTGTTCTTACTCATTTCTTGGCGGCCTCTCCTTGGCTTTCTGTTCTGTGACAGTCCCGACCTACACAGATGTATTTTGCAAGCGGGAGTTTGTGCTACACTGTATCAAGTGTATTATATTGCAGTCGTCATTCTAGACATACATCAGCTGCATTGCTTTCATCTGTAAATCTTGTAATTCCATCACAAAAGCAATCAAGTTGTCTATGGAATGATTAGTTCCCTACAAACACCTGGTGATTATGGCTCCTGCTTCTATTATCCACGGATGCTTTCTGATTTCCCCCTCTCCTTCCTCCATTATTTACTGGAGATTCAGGGTGTGCACAAATAATTCAGATTTATCATGTCTCACCGGTTATTTTATAACGTCATTAAGTAGGAAGATGGTACTGTACTTCACAGATGAAAAAGTTAAAACAAAGAAATGTGTGAATTGAAGTGCGATGGTCCAACTGTAATTTTTATCTTAAAAGTCCTCAAGTTCCCTGGAATTGAAAATTTGGTTTTGAAAGGAGTCCACCTTGCCCTTCATTTCCTTTGGGCTCTCAAGCCTTTCTGACTTAGTGGGGCTGCAGATGACTATACCACCTTTTATCTGCCTAGAGAAAACCAAGGTTTATCATTGTAGCTTTTCCTAGTGCACCTACTAAATTTGCAGCCACAGTTTTTCTCTTTCTCCATCTCACAGTTATTTGGGAACACGTCCAAATGCTGTAATTTACATGGTCACTGAGCCAGAATGTATCATTGTGCATGGAATACGGGTTGTTCAGTCGCTCAGCCATGTTCGACTCTTTGAGGCCCCATGGAGCACAGGTGGCCCTCAGTTCAAGCTGGAAAGGCGACAGAGTCACAGTACAGGGAGGATGGTCCCTGGGCCGAGGGTGCTCCAGGCATGCGTATCCTCTTTTCCTCTGACAGATGATTAGACAGTTGCAGTTGGGATAAGAAGGGGAAATAAGAGGAAAGAACTGGGGTGGAAGCACCCAAAGTGTTTGGCTTGAGCGGGAAGTGGGGAGCAGTTGCTGTCTTCATGTTAAGATCCTGGAGTACCTTCCGTGTAAATGAGCTCTTTCCTGCTGAGGGCAGTAGAAATTGGTGTGGATGGTTAGGAACAGAGGATTGAGCTGTATAGCAAGCAAGGTTTTGAAATGTCAAATTTTGTTGTTTACTTGCTAAGTTATGTCTGATTCTTCATGACCCCACAGGTTGTAGCATGCCAGGCTTCCTTGCCTTTCACTATCTCCTGGATTTTGCTAAAACTCATGTCCATTGAGTCGGTGATGCCATCCAACCATCTCATCCTCTGTCACCCCCATCTCCTCCTGCCCTCAATCTTTCCCAGCATCAGAGTCTTCCAATGAGTCAGCTCTTCGCATCAGGTGGCCAAAGTATTGGCACTTCAGCTTCAGCATCAGTCCTTCCAATGAACACCCAGGACTGGTCTCTAGGATGGACTGGTTGGATCTCCTTGCATTCCAAGGGACTCTCAAGAGTCTTCTCCAACACCACAGTTTAAAAGCATCAATTCTTTGGTGCTCAGCCTTCTTTAGGGTCCAGCTCTCACATCCTTACCACAATTTGAATGCATCAGTTATTCGGCGTTTAGCCTTCTTATGGTCCAGCTATCATATCCATACATGACTACTGGAAAAACCACAGCTTTGACTAGACGGACCTTTGTCGGCAAGTTTAGAGGCTAAAAATCAAATTTCAGTCAGAGAAATTCTAGAAAACTAAGGACACGGTTGCTTTTTGACTGCATTTTGTTGAAAGATGGAGAGAACAGGTTGGCTCTTCGGAAACTCCACAGAGATTCTTAGACGCTGGGGGCCTTGGGGACGTTACCTCACCCTGCTGGCAAAGGCAGCTCTTTGGTCAGTGGGATTGGATGGAAGGAGGCTCCACTCTTACAAAAAGACCAGGTCTTTTCTGCATCTAGGGAGTGGGTGGAGCACACTCCGGACCTGGTGTTTGCTGGCAAACAGAAGTTAAAAGGATGTTTAATCACGTTGTTTTTACATTTGGGGACAAGCAATTGTGGGAATCACAGAGTAGGCTTATAACTAGAATCGACATATTTGCATTGGATCTCATTTGCTTTTTTTCTTGTAATGATATCATTCAATTGATCTCTACATATTGATCAGAAACACGTGTTCACTTCATGAATAGAAGACGGAGAAGAGGTTCCCAAAGCAGCAGACTGGAGTGATGCCCTGAATAAATGCCTCGTTTACGGACACCAGTGTGGCTGTGTCCCCAACTCTGCCACCTGTGGGGGTTTATTGGTGCCCTAACAGCAACCGATGGGCCACATAAACACGTTGCATATTTATACAGAAGGCTCTGGATCAAACACGCTGCATTTGTGGGGTCAAACCTTTCCAGCTGCTGGCGCTCTACCGCCTATGCTCTGCCCGTGGTGCAAGCCATGGATAAAGTGCAACATATTTATTCTCAAAAACAAGACAGACTTACCCCAGTTTATTACATTTCAGCCACTACAAGCTCAAGATCATGAAGCCTAATGTTCCCGACTCACACTTTCCCACCCATGAGAGCAATGACCTTGTGCAGGTGAAGGTCATGCCCCCGGAGAAGGGCCGAGTGTAGACCTGTGTGAGTATACACAGGGGAGGCGGGCATGGGGGCCTTCCAGGGCTTGCAAACGGGGTCTCCTGCTCGAGGGTGAAACAGGGAGTGCGGCTGGAAACGGGAGGGCTGGTGTCTCTGGGGACCGGCAGCGGTGAGTTTGCTCTGCACCTGTCCTCTGGGCATCATGGGCTGTGTGGATGTGACGTCTGTGTGGAGGATGGGAAGCCAAGGTTGCCTCCCATCCACCTGCACGAATTAGCACAGCAGAGTGGAAACAGTGCACTCTGAAGCTGCACAGACCTGAATGTAGCTCCAGCTTTGCCTCTGTGTCGCTTCAGGGCTCTGCTGCCCTGAGCGGGGCGGTGCAGGGGCGATCCCTGGTTTCCTTCTGAGGGGCAGGGTGGCCGTGGTCACCTTGCCAGATCGCAAGCGCACTGCCCACCGTGTAATCAGAGCAGCTGGCAGAGTGGCCATTCTAGAGATGGGAGTAGTCGTTACTTCCTTTATCACCGCGGTACATACATCAAGAAGCATGTGAGGTTTTCTGGGTCTTTTCTGCTTTGCGTTGACCTGTAATACTAAGTGCGGAATGAAGTAAGCCAGAAAGAGAAAAACAAATATTGTACATTAGCGCATATACTTGGAATCTAGAAAAATGATAAAGATGAACCCACACACGGAGCAGGAATGGAGATGCAGACACAGAGAGCGGATGTGTGACACAGAGGGGAAGGGGAGGGTGGGGCGGATCGGGAGAGCAGCGCCAAGTGTGAGTTTTCCTAAATGAAGAGAGCTTTGTGGAGTTAAGTTCGCAGTTCTTGTAAAACTATCTAATTGGTAGGCTATCCATCAGCTCTGATAACACAGGACCCCGAATCATAAATGAACAGGATTTTCATCATTTTTTTTTCTCACCATTTCAGTTCTTTGACCAAAGTCAAGAATGAAAGGGAGAAGATGCTTCCTTAGTGGAAGGCAAAGGGGGACATTTTAAGTAAGTACATCTATGTTATGAGGTCATGGATCAGGATCTGAAACCTTATCTGCTAATTTTTCCTTCCATTTCGTTTGCAAGGAAGAGAATGACTGTCATTATCTGATGGATGTTTACTGTTGCATAGAGGGTTCAGCTCGAAAGCCTTATTGTGACTTTGGGGTCATTTCAGTCCACAGAAATGTGCGTGTGAGGAACGGGAAGCAGAACTCAGCTGCCTTGGTTTCCGGCGGGTTTCCAGCTGATGTAGGGGGAGCTCCCTGAAACCAGTGCAGCCGGAGCCCAGGAACCGAGAAAGGGAGACGCTCCGTGCCTGCCCTTCCCTGCCCCGCACAGGACCCCCCGCAGCCGGCACCCAATGCCCTTCCGGCCACACTCTTGCTCCTACCGGCCTGGCCGCAAACAGGACCCTGGCACTTTGTGAGTCCACCCGGCGGTTCTCTCTGTGAAGTTGCCACTAACACTGAACTAGGCCATCCTGAACCTCTGCTTCGGGGGAAACACAGCACTAGGAAGGTCCCGTGAGCCATTGGGTGCCACATTTTCACCAGCTGATGAGAGAGAGCCCTGCCTTGGAGGGAAGAAGTTTGTTTCACGTGTCCTACAAAGGGTTTTGATCGCAGAGGAATATGGATAAAGCTGGACATGAAGGATATGAGGGGCATCTGAGGAGATGAGAGTGAGATGGAGCAGGACCCTGTGGGGCTCCTGGGCACAAAAGACGTCTGTGTCCCCCGTTTCTTGATTACAGGAATTAGGCTTCATTCAGGCTCCATGACCTTCTCTGAGTTCCAACAGGAAGGTTCAAACAGCTGCCAATCAGGGAAGGGAGGGGGTGCCGAAACCAGGAAAGAGCAGTCAAGAAGCAGTAGGGCAGCCTTGGAGCCGGGCCCTGGTTCCCCTCAAGGGATACACAGGAAGATATCTTGGAGCTTTCTGCAGATACTGAAACCCTCACTACACGGAAGTTAGCTGCTTTCTGCCCACGAACACGGAGGCCCTGGACGGCTCGGAACCAGAAAGTTGATGATGCTGACTCCACTCCCTCACTGCCAAGCCATCAGAAGAGTGTCCATGAGCTGATCACGCCCTCTTTTAACTAATACCATACAATTCTTCACTACCCCCTCCAGATGGGGTCAGAGTTTTGAAGGCATTAGCCCGCTGGGGCAAACCCCTTTGCCTGGCAAAGCAATAAAGCTATTCTTTTCTAGTTCACCCAGAGTTCAGCTTCTGAGAATTTATTCTGTCCTAGGTACAGAGGTCAGACTCAGCATCAAGAGCGTGGCGTTGCCTTAACTGAGATGCCATCTCCACTTGCTCCCATGGCCCAGCTTACGGTGCTCTCGTCGGGACAATGACAGCTGAGTGGGAAATGGGATTGAGGTACAAGCATCAGGCGAGAAGGGGCTTTCCCGGTGACTCAGTGGTAGAGAATCCACCGGCAATGCAGGAGCCACAGGAGATGCGGGTTCGATCCCTGGGTCGGGAAGACCTGGAGGAGGAAATGGCAACCCACTCCAGTGTTCTTGCCTGGGGAATCCCATGGACAGAGGATCCTGGTGGGCTACAGTCCATGGGGTCACAAAGAGTGGGACACAACTGAGCGACTAAACAACAGCCTGGCAAGAAAGAATGATGCACAAAGGGGATGATCTATAAGTCCTTAAAGCAGAGAGCCATTTTCCTATGCGTTTCATAGCTGGCTCCCCCGGCTCTTCCAGACAGACCTGTGCTGTCTGCATTATGACAGCTCTCTGCCTTTGTCCCTTGCACTTTTGTAATGCGTGAAGAGAGAGATTAATTGTATGGTGAAACTCTTCGACAATTTGCTGAACCTCTGCATTCCTGACATTAATCTTTCCCCAAGTGCCCTATGATTAACTTGAAAAATCAACCGGGCACAAGCATAGACTAGATTCATGTAAATGGAAACACATAAACAGCGTGCGGGATGGAGAAGGGGCAAGGCTGTCTGGCTGCCGAGAATCTGTAGCAAGATGATACATGAAGCTTTTCTGCAGACTGCTTCATCCGCGGAACGTGTCGGTTATCCGTCAGCCGGTGCTCAGGAGTTAGAATCGCTTCTTCTGGGCAGGGGCCTGGTAAGAGCACAGACCGGGGCTCCATTTGCAAGCTGCTTTCAAGTCATGCAAATAAGGATAACGTTTCTGTCTTGATCTTTAACAGAAAATCTCTCTTCCTCTTTGTTTGTGGAGTTTAGCAATCAGGTGCCTTTACCTGGATTTTCCTCTTTGTGAAGAGATACGAAGCACAGGAGGTCCATTTGGAGATTTTCTAGACAACGTTCCTGCGTGTTTACATCAGAGATGCTCTCCTGACGCCAGCTCGGATTAGTCGTACGCAGTTGGCTAGAGGGCTCTGTTGATCTATTCGCTTTGTAAGTTCTGAACCTCCTTCTCCTGCTCGGACGCTTCCACACGTGAATTTGTTCTTATGTAAATAAAGCTCTTCATCTGTGCTCACAGAATGATGAGGATGAGCTGGATGGAAAAATGGAGCCCGTGTGCAGGGAGGCGAACACGGCCCTCGGGTGAATCCACCAGGGGTGGATTTTACCCCAGAGGCAGCCCCGGGTGCCTGCAGTCTGTGAGACCCTGAGCTGGCCTTCTCTTTCAGCTGCAAACTGTCATCTGAGTCATTCGCTACAGAGTTTCACCTCAAAGGCTGGCAGTTTGAGAATAAGTATGCACCATTGTTTCACCGACTACTTTGAGATTGCTAACCCTTGGCAGTCTGCCCTGAACTACAGCCCCAGCACATGAACCCGTTGTCCACCAGCCACCTGATGGGGCTTCCCTGGTGGCTCAGATGGTGAAGAATCTGCCTGCAATGCAGAAGATCTGGGTTCAATCCCTGGGTTGGGAAGATCTGCTGGAGGACAGCATGGCCACCCACTCCAGTATTCTGGCCTGGAGAATCCCACGAACAGAGGAGCCTGGTGCGCTATGGTCCACGGGGTTGCACAGCATCAGACATGACTCAGCGGCTAAGCACAGCACAGCACAGCCCCCTGATAGAGGCAAAGCGATCAGGACATAATTAAAATGCAGTTAGTCCAGTGGACAGACGTAAGTAGAGATTCTTAACAAGGGAAATGAAGGAATATGCTCAGGCCGTTTTCAGAGCTCAGTTGAAACTTAAATACATAAGTCATATCAAACCTGTAATGTTTGTATTTGAAGCAAAAATTAAAGTGGAATTTAGAATGGAAAGCGGCTCCCACTGATTATATTTTTTTCCTTTGTATATAGAAAGTGATTATATGACTGAGAAAGTTAAACCTTAGCAAAGGCTTGGATTTAAGTGAAAAGGCATGTAGGTTTATTTTCAATTATTCTTTCAATTAATGTTTATGGAGAGCTTCTGGGGTGCCTATCTCAGTATTTAGCAAACAGTCGTGAAGCTTGTAGCGTCAAGAGCCTAAGACAAATACCTGGACGACAATTTACGCGGTTACATTAAACAGGTCACACGCAGAATTTCCTGAGCCTAGCCCCCTTGTCTCTCATGCCCATGTCTGTTGCTGGGAAGAACAAGAAAATAATTAGAGATTTCATGATTACGGACTTGTTAGGACTTGATTACTAACTAAATTAATAATTTATTTTTATAGGCTAGATGTTCAGCTTAAAATCACACATGAGTTTATATATGTAAGGGAAGTGCTTTTGAAATGTAGGTACTTGCAGGGGTATAATATCAGGGAGCCAGATTGGACTAAAATTTGGTAGAAACATCACTAACCCACACGAACCATTTCCTTAAACTAAAGGTAGTGATTAATACTTCCATGTCATGCTGTGCTGTCCTGAGTCGTGTCTGACTCTCTCTGTGACCCCATCGACTGTAACCCGCCAGGCTCCTCTCTCCATGGGATTTCCCAGGCAAGAATACAGGAGTGGGTTGCCATTTCCTTCTCCAAGGGGGATCTTCCAGACCCAGGGATCGAACCTGTGTCTCCTGCATCTCCCGCATGGGCAGGCAGATTCTTTACCTCTAGCGCCACCTGGGAAAGTGTTAGTTGCTCAGTCATATCTTTTTGTGACCCCATGGACTGTAGCCAGCCAGGCTCCTCGGTCCATGGAATTCTCCAGGCAAGTATACTGGAGTAGGTGGCCATTTACTTCTCCAGGGGATCTTTCTGACCCAGGGATGAAACTTGGGTGTCTCACATGGCAGGCAGCTTCTTCACCGTCTGAGCCCAGGGAAGCCCAGGGCCACCTGGGAAGCATTTATTAAATTTATTAAATACTTACATAGCATTTATTAATGGAGAAGGCAATGGCAACCCACTCCAGTACTCTTGCCTGGAGAATCCCAGGGAGAGCAGAGCCTGGTGGGCTGCTGTCTATAGGGTCGCACAGAGTTAGACATGACTGAAGTGACTTAGCAGCAGCAGCAGCATTTATTAAATGCAAGGGATTGTTCTCAATTCAGTTCAGTTCAGTTGTTCAGTTGTGTCTGACTCTTTTCGACCCCATGAATTGCAGCACGCCAGGCCTCCCTGTCCATCACCAACTCCTGGAGTTCACCTAAACTCATGTGCATTGAGTCGGTGATGCCATCCAACCATCTCATCCTCTGTCGTCCCCTTCTCCTCCTGCCCCTAATCCCTCCCAGCATCAGGGTCTTTTCCAATGAGTCAACTCTTTGCATGAGGTGGCCAAAGTATTGAGTTTCAGCCTCAGCATCAGTCCTTCCAATGAACACCCAGGACTGGTCTCCTCTAGGATGGACTGGTTGGATCTCCTTGCAGTCCAAGGGCTCGCAAGAGTCTTCTCCAGCACCACAGTTCAAAAGCATCAATTCTTCAGCACTCAGCTTTCTTCACAGTCCAACTCTCACATCCATACATGACCACTGGAAAAACCATAGCCTTGACTAGATGGACCTTTGTTGGCAAAGTAATATCTCTTACACACACACAATTCATTTATTTCTTTGAAGGAGCCTTATGAAGGGGATGGACATCATCTGTGTAAATAAATAAATGAAGGGTAACAGAATGTGTCACCTGAAAATATGCTTTTTTGAGGTAAAGGAGCTTGAAAAACAGCAGGTGTAACAAGGGTGCTCCATTTCCCCTGCCTTCCTAAAGCCAGGAGATAAAAGTGCCGCGTGGAAGGTGTCCTCCTTGTACCAGGAGGGGAGACACACTCTTCTGACCAGTGTTGGGGATGGAGGCAGGGAAATCTGTGCAAATAGATCTCGCTAGAGTAAGTCTAAGCTGTCCTTTGGTCCCCGTGTGTTTCAGTCACTTTTCCTCAAGGGTCTGTCTTTGTTCAGCCTGGTGTATGGACAGGGAGGCTTTGCGCCTCCTCTGAGTCTTCGTGTTTTCTGCGGGGCCTCACAGACGCGGACCAGCTCCTGTGCCTTTCCCTGGCTCGCCTGTCTTCCGTCACCTTAGCTCTCGTGCCCAGCCGGGAGGCAGCTCGCCTCCGCTCCCCTGACAGCCTCGGTGCCCAGCCCAGTGGGTATGCTCACAGCCTTCTTCATCTTGCAGGGGACTTAGGGGATGGTGGCGACCAGCAGTCCCACACCCATCAAACACCGATTTATGGCAGGCCATGGAGATGCACAGACGGTCAAGACCCAAGCTTTGGCCCGCAGCTTCCCTTCTGGAGAGAGGTGGGGGGCTGGAAAGCTGGTGAGAGCAGAGGGAGACCCCTGAGAAGGGAACGGGCGTGCAGTTCTGCTTAGAGGCCTCACAGAGGACTAGACGCTCAGATGCTTGGGCTGTCTTCTTAGAAGGTGGTCAGGGCAAGGTGAAGTCACGTCCAACGTTCCCCCGATTCTAAGCCTGGAGTTGAGGCCATTTGGTGGTTCTAGCTGTGATCTTGTACCAAGCAGAGCTGTGGTCGAGATTATGAGCGAGTAAGACAGTGACTTGCTAGGCTTGTTCCTTCTAATGGAAAGATCTAGGTCAACCGTAGGAGACAGAGGATGGAGACAGTGTCCTTCAGGTAAAAGCAGAAGAAACTAGAGTCTCTGGAGATAAACTGAAACCTTTTCTCTCGCCCCCTATTCCATTCAGGAAAAAAATCCATCAGCAACAGACCCTGACATTGACTCAATATCTAGGGTAACGAGATTGAAAAGCTAACAACACAGGGGAAAGGAATACTTCCGAGATCTGTATAATCCAGTGGTTTTAGCAGCTATCTTAAATCACTTAGTAAACATTTCTGAGGTGCTAAAACGTGCTGGGGCCTACAAAGCACTTCATGACGTGAGCGTGTGGGAATTAGATCCTACACATGGTGTTGTCCGCCACCGTGTACTGACACGTGTGCACACGTGTGTGTGTGTGCATGCATGTGCACGCCTGTGTATATGTGTGATTTAACAGTCTCCAGTAGCAACATGGGATGTCTCCCTCCCAACATAATCTACCTAAGAGCCTGCACCTAATCTAGTAGGACCAGGCTCACGGTCACACGCGCACGGTCACAGCCACGCACTTCCGCTGGCTGTTTACTTAGACTAGCACCACCAGTCGCTCAGTTGTGCCTGACTTTTTGCAACCCCATGGACTACACAGTTCATGGAATTCTCCAGGCCAGAATACTGGAGTATGTAGCCATTCCCTTCTCCAGGGGATCTTCCCAACCCAGGGATCGAACCCAGGTCTTCTGCTCTGAAGGCAGATTCTTTACCAGCTGAGCCACAAGGGAAGTCCAAGAATACTGGAGTGGGTAAAACCCTTTCTCTAAAGCACATTATAACATGTAATGACTGCATTTTAATAGCGTTTCAAGCATTTGCAGGTCACTTGCAGTCTTTGCTAACTTTAAGAAGGGGAGCGGACTGAACACCTTGTAACAAATGGCTGAAGGCTCAGCGTTGGTCCTTCCGGCCAGCTCGAATTCCATCCTTGTGAATTATGCTGGGTATCTTTATTTTGCCTGGGGAATGTACCTAATGGAAATATTTGGCCACTAACCACATAAAACCGTTATCAGACATCTGGGCACTTGCTTCATAAAAGAAAAATTGTAATCATGAGAAAATTAAAATTTCCAATTAAGATCTATATAAGTCATCTTTATGAAATGGAGACAAATCACGAGTTCTTCAGCCTCTGAGCCCTGAAGAATATGTCTCTCTTGATTGCTACCTGCCTGCACAGTATCTTCTTTGTCTGCAGAGCCATTGACCATTTGCTGTGATGATCCTTACTGGGTCAGGGAAAGCTTGAGAGAGAATGACTCTGCCTCAAAGAGTGGACACATGCTACAAGGAATCTCGTTCCTGGAATCCTATCCTGCAGAGTGGCCAGGGTTTTGAGAAGCTGTCAGCACTGGGAAAAAGAGACCATTTCTCACCTCCCCTGAAGAAGATGGTTATCACATCCCTTCGCCCTATTCTTTGAAATAAATTCTGAGAAATAAAGACACATTCTTCATATGCCAGGACAAAAATCTTTCTGAAACGAGCATTGGTGAGGACATGGAGAAATCGGAACTCTCGTCCACTGCGGTCAGGAATGTAAAATGGTGCAGTCACTTTGGGGAACAATTTGGCAGTTCCTCGAAAGTCTATACATGCCTTTTGGCCCAGCAATCCTACCCCTAGGCCAACACCCATGAGAACTGGAAACTTACATCCAGGCAAAACTGTACACAAAAGTTCCTATCAGCATTATTCATAATAGTCAAGTTGGAAACAACCCCAGTATTCCCCAACAGATGGATGGATAAACAGAATGTGGTGTATTTGCACAATGAATACTCGATATTTTATAAAAAGAAAGAAGTTCTGATACTTGATACAACATAGATGACCTTGAAGGCATTATGCCCACTGAAAGAAGCGGTAACGGCAGGCTGGATACTGTGCGAGCCCATTTACATGATATGTTCAGAGCAGACATATCCGTGGGCACGGGAAGTGGGTTAGTGGTTGCCAAGAGCTTGGGAAGACTTTGGAGGGAAATGGATTGTGACTGTGACGTGTTTTATTTCGGGGTGATGACAATTACATGGTGACAATTTCCCAACTCCGTGACTATACTAAAACCCACCGAATTACACACTTTAAAAGAGTGAACTTGGAGTCTGTGAATTATATTTCAGTAAAGCGGTTATCAAAAATCTTTCTGAGTGGCTTTCTAGAGTCCAGGCCCGCGTGCCTGTGAATTCCTGTAAATGATCAAGATTTAACTAGTTGTTTTGAGATGTACTATAGCCTGAAGATAAAATAAAACCTTTTAAAAAATAAACAAAGACAACAAAGCAATAAGAAGTGATTTTTGTCACATGTGTTAGAGTTTCATGTTTTCAAACATCCGAAGGGAATCATCCATAAAATGAATCAGAATGATAATAGATATGTTTTTGCAATGCTTTCACAGATGGTCTTATTCAAACACATTCTGAGTGATGATAAATACAGAAACTTATAGAGTCAGACTGCGCTTGTGAGACTCTGGGTTGGAGATGAGACCAGAGAGCTAGTTCTCTGAGGGAGCGTCTTTTATTTGTCTTTGTATTTTCCGGGGCATGGATGACACGTTAGCTGAAGGAGAGATTAAATGGGTTATCACTTTCTGAGGGAGCACCTTCAACCGGCAATAAAATATCCCTTTATCTCTGAGATAATACAATCTTAAAGAATCACCGATTTCAGAATGTAGTAGATGCTGGGAAATGCTTCATGAAAGCATGCAGGAAGCAGTGCACATGTGAATGGAGAGGTGTAGAGTGTGTGCAAGTGGTTATCTGAGCAGATCCCCAGTGGGCTTCTAAAATCAGTTTCTCCTTTGCCTTCAGTGTGGGCTTTGCTGGTGGCTCAGACGGTAAAGAACCCGCTTCCAATGTGGGAGACCAGTGTTCCAGCCCTGGGTTGGGAAGATCCCTGGAGAAGGAAATGGCAACCCACTCCGGTATTCGTGCCTGGAGAATTGCACAGACAGGGGAGCCTGGCGGGCTACAGTCCATGGGTCGAAAAGAGTCGGACACAACTGAGTGACTAACACTTTCGCTTTCACTTGCCTTCACTGTAATGGAGTTGGAATTCTGAAACATTTTTAAGAAATGAAATGATCCACAAATATTTGTGGTCTGGTTTACGGGCAGAGTGTGTACCAAGATAGGCTTCCCAGGTGGCTCAGTGGTAAAGAATCTACCTTCCAATTCAGGAGCCGCAGGAGACATGGGTTTAATCGCTGGGTCTGATCCCTGGATCGGGAAGATCCTCTGGAGAAGGGAATGGCTACCCACTCCAGGTTATTGCCTGGAAAATTCCATGGGTAGAGGAGTCCATGGGGGTGCAAAAAAGTTGGCCATGACTGAGTGCACACACACACCTGCCAAAGTGTTCTGTTGTTTCCTAATTCCTTCATCAGTTATGCTAAGAATTTCAGACTTGATGGCACTGTGGACAGGCTGCCACCCCTGAAACCAAAAGCAAGAACAACGTCTCCTGGTAATATACTGCAGACTCCTTATTCTGGAGTGAAACCTATCTCTCAGTTATATCATGTGATTAGAAAATGCCTTTATAGGAATTAAAGTTACATTGAATCAACGTGGGACTTTTCACCAATCTCTAACTATTGGTTTTCCCTCACACCAAGGAAAACCAATGTCCCTCAGTAATACAAGGATTTTAAACTTTCCCCAGTAGGGAAATGCTTATTGTTTTCGGGGGGAAGGAAATCAAGGGGAATGTGGTTTCTGACTATTACCACACTCTTCATTATTTGAGTTTCCCATAATTTTTCAGGTCACTTGCCTTTTTGAAAATATTTTTAAGCATTAAAGGTCAGCATGCTTCCCTCATGTTATTGAACTGGGAAAGTTTATAGTTCTCAGAATCTGTTCATGTATTGATTTAAAGAACAGGAAGATCCTCATTGGACTTTCTCTAAAATAACTGACACGCAATGTATCAGTTCACACCAGCTGCCGGCTTCAGCAGCATCTACTTATGAGGTCAAGGTTCATAGCCCAGGAGGGCAGAAATGATGGTCAAATCAACCGATGTTTAAACATTTTTAGAATTTCTTATGGGTTTATTGACATGGACCAGCACATTCTGAGATGAAGTAATAAGTGCATATGTCAGACTCGTGGGGAGACTCTTGAGTTAAACTTAGATATAATTATATTGCAATATTAGTATCACAGAGCATTTTATAGATAGAAAACTATACAGCGTGATAGATCTCCTACTTCTAGACTTTAAATGGCTGTTGCAGTCTTGCTTGATCAGTTTTGTTTCTCACCCTGCGACTGCTCGTCTTGTGTGTGCTGAGTCACTCAGTCTGACTTTTTGCAACCCCATGGACTGCAGCCCACCAGGCTCCTCTGTCCATGGAATTCTCCAGGCCAGAATACTGGAGTGGGTTGCCAGACAGCTCATCTTAAGTCATAATAAATATGAGACCCCCATCACCTCTATTCTCACCTCCAGCTAATTCAGTTCATGACCTCCCATCTAGCCAAACTCTCTAGTTAAATTCTCGACCCTCTGATTTTACAGCCTCCAATTCCTAATCCTGGCACTTTCTTCCCATCAGGATGCACAAGTCATTCCACTACTCTAGATCTACTTATTCTGTAAAATGGCCTCTGGGTAACAGATTACAGTCCCGAGCATATGAAGGACTTTGATTCCCAGCATGCCTTCATAAGTTCAACAAAGCTAGCCTGGTTATGCAGCTAACACAACTGCCTATACAGTAGTGTGTGTGTGTGTGTGTGTGAGACAGTCACTCAGTCGTGTTCAACTCTTCACAACCTTACGGACTAGACAGTCCATGGACTTCTCCAGGCCAGAATCCTGGAGTGGGTAGCCTATCCCTTCTCCAGGGGATCTTCCCAACCCAGGGATCGAACCTAGGTCTCTTGAATTGTAGGCAGATTCTTTACTAGCTGAGCCACAAGGGAAGCCCAAGAATCCTGGAGTGGGTAGCCTATCCCTTCTCCAGCGGATCTTCCTGACCCAGGAATAGAACCAGGGTCTCCTGAATTACAGGTGGCTTCCTTACCACCTGAGCTATCAGGGAAGCCCGTACAGTACTGTAACAGGTTTCTAATATGTTTCACACAAATAATACATAAAAACAAACACAAAAAGTTAAGTCCGTTTTCATCTTAGAGCACAAGGTCTTGAAACGCACAGTAGTCGTGTACAACGGCTGGCGCACAGGGGCTGGCCCCGAGCGAGCAGGCGAGGAGAGTTCCTGAAGGGAGGAGGGAGAGGGCTGAGCTGAAGGAGCGTCAGAAGTGGGAGACAGAGGTAGGGGGAAGCTGCAATTTGACTCACTCCTGACGCCGATGGAGTGCAGGTTTGCATCGCTGAAAGTCTGCAACTTGAAGGTTTGTCTGTAGGGGACTTATTGTACAAGCATATCACCCTCCTGTGAGCTCTTGGCCATTCTCCTCTGTCTCAGACACGCGGCGCACACATTACCGACTTTGATTTGAAGTTCCATGAGGCAAGTCCGTGCCCGGTGCGAGACAATGTATTCCTGGAATTCACAGACCATCCTGGTTGATTTCTGCACGTGACTCCCTTCACACAGGTAGCCTTGCGATGACTGTTTGCGGACTGCCCGCGTGGAGGACAGGAGAGGAACACTGAGGCATGACTCCTCTAAGGGGTGTCTGAAGGGTGAATGATTAAACTTGCACAGGACACATTCCGTTCTTCCGTTTGACCTGTGGCTTTGGAAGTGGAGACCCTCCCGTCTCTGGGGCATCAGGTGGGGAGACGAACTCCTCTGAGAAGTACCTGCAGAGAACTTTGATCGTCAAGCACAGAGCAGAGACGAGGACAGATCTGAGACTCTTGTTTTCTGCAAAGAGGCGTGCTTTATATAACACCCCTTGGTCACAAATTGGCCATCTGTTGCTCAAAATAGTGTTTAGGATTTCACCCCAGAATGCTTCCAAGGAACCCAGGATGAATGTGTTTGTCTTGATATAACAGTCAACTTGATTTTGAGAGTGAAATTGTCATTTTGGTTCCCTTACCTAGCAGAAATGTGATGGCTACAGAGCCAGAGGATTTCCGCAAGTACCATAAACACATTTAACCAGGTGGATTGTTTTCAAAAGGTTCTTACACAGGCCACTTGGGTACAAAGGGTCAAACGCAGTCCAAACAAATGCACACCAGTAATAGGTACAAAGGGCCCATGTCCTTGGTGAATGATTAATCATAAGCCATCATAAACAAAAATGTTCCATACATTTGATAAACAGGTTTGCAAAGGAGACCGGAAGCACAGGAGATAGTCACATCTTTCAACATGAAAGGTCAGTGGCAAGAGAGCTGTGTGCATTGGGGCCTTTACAGTTTTGAAGGGTTTTGTGTAATACTTGGAGTCAGACCGGGGTGGCTATGTCTGTACCCACAGGTCAGTAACAATATGTACATCTGTAATCAAAACTTGAGGTATTTCTTTCACCCTCTTCTGTTTTCCAGTCAGTAGATTATTTTATGCACGTCGACTCCCAGAATGGTCTAAGGGGATGTCAGTTTTCTCTCCCTGCATTTTCTCCTTGTGGGAATAAGAATTAACCATGGCAACCACAGATGGAAAGGCTGTTACACCCGGTTTGCAAAAATAAAAACAAAACACCGTCACATCCTCAGAGTAGCCTAAGAATAGTAGGCCAGAAGACGGGAGTGGGTAGCCTTTCCCTTCTCCAGGGGATCTTCCCAACCCACGGATTGAACCCAAGTGTCCCGCATTGCAGGTGGATTCTTAAGCAGCTGAGCCACCAGGGAAGCCCAAGAATACTAGAGTGGGGAGCCTATCCCTTCTCCAGGGGATCTTCCCTACCCAGGAACCGAATTGGGGACTTCTGCCTTGCGGGCGGATTCTTTTCCAATTGAGCTGTCAGGGAAGCCCAAGAACACAGGGAGATTATAACAAAAGAGACAGACTTTTGTTTTTTATCCACAGATGTGCTGAATGACATAGCCAAGTGCATGTCTTCTACTTGGAAGATTACACAAATATTTTCCAATTTTATTTTTTCTGTATTGGACAGCAGAATCTGCTTGCTTCAGAACACTTCTAAAGCTTAAGGAATTGTAATTGAGGGCCACTTTATATTAATAAGTCACATAAGAAAACTATTTCTTTCCTCTGGCTGAGAGTCACCAGAAGTATAGGTACAGCTGACCTTCTCAGTACGTAAAGCAGGAAGGAAGCCTGCCGTGGACACAGATGATGGCAATAAAGACACCTCTGTGGGACTTACCTGGCCATCCAGCGGCCAAGACTGCCAGCTCCCGATGCAGGGGGCCTGGGTTTGATTCCGGGTCAGGGAACTACATCCTGCATGCCACAATGAAAGATTCCACATGTCGAAATGGAGACCTCGGGCAGTCAAATAAATATTAAAAAAAAAGAAATAAGCGAAGAATGAAATTCTTAAAGGAAAAAAAAAGAAGGAAGAAATCTGTGGGCCGACCCAGGCAGGCCCCTGTGACTTAGGGAATGGAGCACAAGCGGAAAGAGCAGAGGGAGTGGGCCGGGCGAGGAGAGCGCGTTAGGGTCCTAGGTCGACGGAAACACTCGAGAAATGGTTGCTCAGCCTCATCCTTGGGGCCAAGGCAGAAGCGGCCCTTCTCCCTTTGCTACCACATCCCCCGCCTCCCCAGCCTCGGTCCCCAAGTCTTGTCTCTCTGGACAAGGAAAGCAAACCACAAGGAGAACAAAAGCCCACATGTGTTCCAGGAGATTTTGGTCATGAAGGGTCGGATATCTGGCTGAAGCACGAGGGGAAAAAAGGGCAATAAAGAAATGGAAAGGCGAAAAAAAAAAACCCCGATCCATGTATTTCCTGAAAGATGTTATTTCCTTTATGTAAATAATCATTTTTTAAAAATTCTAGAGGATGAGATGGTTGGATGACATCACCTACTAGGTGGACACAAACTTGGGCAAACTTCGGGAAACGGTCAGGGACAGGGAAGCCTGGTGTGCTGCTGTGCATGGGTCACGGAGAGGAGGACCTGACTTGGCGACTGAACAACAACAACAATTCTAGAATCTATGTTCTCTCCTTCTCCTCCCCCCAAGAGTACAAAGTCTGAAGGACCCGTGCGTGGAGCTGCCCACAGGAAGTGCTTTCCTTCCACGCTGTATCCCGGCCCCTGGGATGGGTGTGTGCACCCCGGCATGGTCTCCTGAGGGCCCACTCCTGCACTGACCCCCACACCCACCAGGCTCCGGGGTCCCTGCTCTTCAATGCTCTTCATTCCCTTCTGCCCTCCTGGACTGGATCATGGAGGTCAGAGCCCAGGGAGTTTGAATGGATAGTACAGATTCTCCGATTTTGTTACCATTTTATGCTGGGGTTTTCTATACAAGGGGTTTTTACGAGATTCTCCAGTCCTCCAGGATTCTTCTCTTTGGAGAGAAACCTCAGCCCCACAAAGGGATGGATGCATCAGACCAGATGGTGCCTAGAGCTTGTGTAGTGTGGGGCTGGGCATCGCAGGAGCTCCTTAGAGGGATGGCTCCTCCTTCAGGAAACTCAGACAAGCATCACAAGCTCCTGACCCTTCCTGACCTGCAAGCTGACCCCTGCAACTTCACTGCAGCCCACAAAACCAGAGTCACCCCCTTGGAGGTCCTTCTCATCTCCTTTTTGCCTTTTCAAACATCCTCGTTTTCAACTGTTCTTCCTAGGATATGATTCTTCTCTCCAAGTAAGTTCCAGTCTATTTTTACCAACAAAGCAAATGTTTTAAAACCACCATTTTGATGGATATGTTGAGTCCATGTCTGTCAATCATTAAGCTATAATCCTTAAACAGGTACAACTTTTAATCTTCAGCTGTACTTCACAAATCCAGGAAAAGTTTTATGTATATAAAAACATATATATATATATAACATTTTATATGTTTATATGTAATAACTTCCTATTTTATAGTTTACTTTTTTAAAAAAACTTATGCTTCCCTATTTTAAATGTTCTCAAGACATATTTTAAATGATTCTAATTAATAATGGTTATAGAGAAGGAAATCCTATAACCGTTGGTGGGAATGTAAATTAGTGCAGCCATAATGGAGAACAGTATGAAGATTTCTTAAAAAACTAAAAACAGAGTTCTGATATGATCTAACAATCCTAATTCTGGGCACATACTCAGAAAAGATGAAGACTCTAATTTGAAAAGATACGTTCACCCCAGTGTTCATATCTGCACTATTTATAATGGCCAAGACATGGAAGCAACCTAAGTGTCCAACAACAGATGGATGATAAAGAAAATGTGGTACATATACACAGTACATATACACTGAGTAATGGAACATTACTCAGTCATAAAAAGAATGAAACAATGCCATTTGTAATAACATCGATGGATGTATGTAGAGATTCTCATACTAAGTGAAGTAAATTAGAAAGGCCACGTATCATGTATATCACTGATATGTGGAATCTGAAAAAAAATGATACAAATCAGCTTATTTACAAAACAGAAATAGCCTCACAGACATAGAAATCAAACTCACGGTTACCAGAGGGGAAGAGGGGGGAATGAATCAGGAATTTGGGATTAACAGATATACACCACTATATATAAAACTGATAAGCAACAAGGTCCTACTGTGTAGCACAGGGAGCTATGTTCAATATCTTGTAATAACCTGTAGTGGAAAAGAACCTGAAAAAGGATACCTGTGTATGTATAACTGAATCACTTGCTGTACACCTGAACAGTTGTAAATCAATTATGCTTCAATAACACATAAATAAAATAATGGCGCTAGGCATGATATCTTGCACAGACCACGTGCTGCACCAAACCTGCTTCATTCACATCCATCCTGTGCTTATCATCAGCATTTCATAAGTGAAAACCATGATCAAGCCACAATACACGTAGGCTCCACACCTACCCAAGTTCATCACAGATGAGATGGAAAAAGCCAGGAGTCAAACCCAGATCTGACCATTTTCAGAGCCCGGGTTCTTCTCTGCCGCCCGGTCTGTCTTCCTGCTTCTGTGCTTTATTCGGGTTACGGCTAGAAGGCTGCTCTGTTGCCTGGTAACATTTGGTAGCTCCAGCTCTTCGGCACGTTAGCCTGGTGGCCACGTTCCAGAGGTCCCCCTCTCTCTCCCACACTTCTCTCTGGTTATATTCCGTTTTGTAAAATCACATCCACAACTGCAAGGAATCTGAGCCTGTAGATCGTCTGTCTGACGGACACCTGTCAGTCAGTTTCACGTTTCAGATACATTCCATGTTTCTTTGTTTGAATCAGGGTCCTCTTTCAAGTCTCGTTTCTTTGTATCTACCTACTGTCAGAAACTTTCAAACTGCCTTTTTGATACATCTGGCTTCCTAGGATGTGCTAGTGGCAGAGAATCCACCTGCCAATGCAGGAGACTCGGGTTTGATTCCTGGGTCGGGAAGATCCCCTGGAGGAGGGCGTGACAACCCACTCCAGCGTTCTTGCTGGGCAAATCCCATAGACAGAGAAGACTGACCGGTTACAGTCCATGGGGTTGCCAAGAATCAGACACAGCCGAGCACCCCCACACACATTGATACACATGTGACTTTGAAGAACCTTTTTTTTTTTTTTTTTTGGTCTCTGCTCCCAGGGTCCTGGGCTTCCCACATAGCTCAGTTGGTAAAGAGTCTGTCTGCAATGCAGGAGAGCCAGCTTCATTTCCTGGGTCGGGAAGATTCCCTGGAGAAGGAAATGGCAACCCACTCCAGTATTCTTTCCTGGAGATTCCCTTGGGCAGAGGAACCTGGTGGGCTACAGTCCATGTGGTCACAAGAGTTGGACATGACCTAGCAACTAAACCACCAAACCACCACCGCCCAGAGCATCCAGTTCTTCCCCTCTATCAAATAGTAGTCGCTGCCAATGTCTTTTCTAAAATCAGGGTGAGGACTCATCAGTACGATGAAAGATGACTGTCTGGTCACATCCTCTGTGTTCAGCCCGACAGCTCTGGGGAGTTGAACTGTCCACCCATCTCTTTATTTCGCCTCTGTGTGAAACTTAAAAGCTAAACTGCAATCACAGCCTCAAGTTTTCTCTTCTCTTTCATCCAGTGGGTGATTTGTGTGTGCTCTCTGACATATTAAGATGGCCTTTGATCTACACCAAGAGCCTGTCCACCCAACCCTTGGGTTTGCAGTGTTTCTCAAAGCACAGCTCCGTCTTCCTTATGGGCGTATTAGTCCGTTACGGCTCTCGTCACCAAGGACCACAGGCTGAGCGGCTTAAAATCACAGAAACGTCTTGCACCATAGTTCTGGAGGCCAGAAGGCCCGAATCCAGACATTGGCAGGGCCACGCTCCCTCTGAAACCAAGGAAACAGTCTTCCTTGTCTCTTCTGTCTTCCGGTGGGGCTGTTCCTTGGTGTCCGTTGGCTCACAGCGGCGTCAGTCCCTGACGTCACATGGCCCCACGCGTGCCTCTGCCTCTTCTCTCTGTGAGGACATCATCCTGTTGGATTCGGAGTCCACCCCGCTGATCTCATCTCAAGAGGATCACATCTGCAAAAATCTTATTCCCAAATAAAGTTACATTTACAGGTGCTGGCGGTTTGAATATTTCAACATATCCTTTCCAAGGAAACCATTCAACCCACACTAGTATGGAGCCCTGCTTCTTTTTAAGACTGAGTACCCTTTGTCACCAAGTTCCATAATAAATCCCACCAGTCTGAAGCACCGTGTCATTTGTAAGATCACAATTACCATCTTAAATGATGACCTCAAAGTCACATCATTTGTTGCCTTGGGTACTGGCCGGCAGAAAAATGGGTACACACATCTTGTTCGGTTTTTTCTCTTGTCCTACCTTAGTGTCTCAGGATATCAGCATTTCATCGTCTGCAGGTTCCTACGTGACACAGCACCCACCACTTGCAAGGCTGTGTTCGTCTCCAGCCTCCAGAACCCACCAAATCACAGCCTGCCATTTTCCTCTCTCATCCTCTTTTTTTCAAATCACTCTATGGAGGTGATTTAATATATACAACTGTAGATATTTAACATATACAACTTAATGACTTTGGGGATAAATACACGCCAGTGAAACCATTACCACCATCAAGGCCATGGACAGCTCCATTGCCCCCCAAAGCTTCTTCTTGTCCCCTTTATTTGCATTATTATTGCTAGTGTGTATGTCTGTGTGTTAAGACCACTAAACGTAAGACCTATGGCCTTAGCGAGTTCCAAGTATACAATACAATGCTGCTAGCTGTAGGCATGTACTGAGCAGTAAACCGGTATTATTCATCCTGCACACCCAGAACTTCATGCCCTTCAACCTTCATCTCCCCATTGCCTCCTCCCCACCATCCCGGGAGACTATCATCCTCCCCTCTGTTCTACAGAAAGCGTCATCCATCTGAGAGCTTATAGTCATCCATCTGAGAGTTTATAATCATCCATCTGAGTGCTTATATCATCATCTGGGATCTTGACTTGCACAGTCAGTCTTTCATTTCTTCCACCCTCTTTGCAGACATTTTTCCAGGCACAATGTGAGTGCTTTACCTCTATGTACTGTCATATGTAAACCATAGAATCGTTTTAGTGGCCTGTACTTTGATCCCCTGCAGAAGGGAATGGCTACCCAGTCCAGTATTCTTGCCTGGAAAATCCTACGGACAGAGGAAACTGGTGGGCTACAGTCATGGGGTGGCAAAGAGTTGGCCATGACTTAGCCACTAAACCACCACCATACTTTGAAGATCGGTTTTCAAGAAAATAAAATATACCGCCAAAGCTCAGCAGCTCAGAAACATTTTGAAATAACTCTTGACTCTAAAGAGAAAGCAAGGAGACGTGTCCTCTCTTGAAATGGGACACGGCTTCCAAGATGCCCCTTTCAGATCACACCTGCGTGGGCCCAAAGGAAACGCTGATTCTGACTAGCTTGTAGGAAAAAGCAAGTGGTGGGATTGAATTCAGTATAATAAAAACAAAACGAGCAGATGAACACCAGAATACATGATCTCAGTTTGTGGGTGAGTCTGAAGTGAATAGGACTTGTGTTTAATTCTTGCTCCTTACATGTGTGTGGTCTGTTTCTCTGTGGGGCTGGGATCATGTTTGGTAAAAGTCCCAGATGGGACTCTGCCCATAAGAAACTCAGCTCAGAAGGACTGTGACAGAGGTGTTTGAACCTTCAAACACACCTGTTAGTTATGCCACATTCTGCAGAAGCTGGGCGTGGGTGCCAGCCAGTTCCCAGCCCGGTGGAGACCCCCTCAGACGTTGTCTTCAAGTCCCTTGGCTTACTAAATGACAAAGGAAGAAACCAAGAAAACTCAGTTCCTTTCCCAAAACTTGGCCCTCTCCTCCTCCTCTGATCCTTCTCTGAACAGTTGAATGTGGTGCCTGTGATCACCTGTTGAGATTTAGCGATGTCCCTTGAGTTAATCCCCCAGTTTCAATCTACTTCCCTTCTCATAATTGACAAGCACATGCCAGTCTGAGGGCAGCTGCGATACCCTTTGCGATTCTTCCTTTTCTCCCCATTATGTGGAAGGAGAAGGCCCACAACTCAGCCTTTCTCACCAGATACCAGCCTACAACTCGCCATCACATTCTCCTGCGAGTGAGAACGCAAAACCAATGTATTATTTCTGTCCTCTGGGGAAAAGGTCCACAGCTATGTGTTCACAGAAGGATGTGAAGAGCTGGACGAGGATGCGGCAGTGGGCTTCCCGGGCAGATCCTCTGCTGGAGGCCAGGCTGTGTCTGCCTGGCTGATGGTCTGGACACCTGCCTCTCTGAAGGGGCCAAGGGAAAGGCACTTCAGGTGTGGACCTATGATTGTTGAAGACAGTCCACCGTTGACTCTAAACAGGAAGACCTTTTCTCAAGTGGGTCATTACAGCCATCCAGACTGTGCCACTGAAAGTCACTCAGACGTGTCTGACTCTTTGTGACCCCATAAACTATGTGGTCCATGGAATTCTCCAGGCCAGAACACTGGCATGGATAGCCTTTCCCTTCTCCAGGGGATCTTCCCAACCCAGGGATCAAACCCAGGTCTCCTGCATTGCAGGCAGATTCTTAACAGCTGAGCCACCAGGGATGCCCAAGAATACTGGAGTGGGTAGCCTATCCCTTCTCCAGTGGATCTTCCCGACCCAGGAATTGAACTGGGGTCTCCTGCATTTTAGGCAGATTCTTTACCAGCTGAGCCACAAGGGAACTATGGTGACCAGTAATGGCAAATGACCGTTTCCAGATGTAATGAGCCAAGAATGGACATCTGAGATGAGGCAGAACCCTCCAAAAGCAATAAGTCCAAGCCAGAAATGCCACCCATTTTTACCTGCCTTTCACGTATCAATAATAAAAGTGCCAACCTGGTGAGAGGGCTCCGTGGGTATCGCCCACTGGAGCTCACTCACCGATGTGTTCCAGCACTGAAAGATGATTCTGTGGACGCCGATTAGCTCACAGGGCCAGGTGTGGCTGTACCTGTCAGGTGAGGCCCCGGGCAGCCCCATGGGCTCCAGGTGCGTGCTGAATGTCCTCTGGGCAGCGGTCACAGCCGCTATTTGCATTAGGTTGTCACGGTGACACTGACGCTCACATTTCTGGCAGCAAATTGACTCTTCCTCCCTCCGTTGGCTGGGTTATAAAGTGAGGTGTAGCATATTAATGACCGATACTCACGTCAGAAGATTAAATTGAATGCGCTGAAATCCGAATTGGCTATTAAGATGTAGACACAGGAACATTAAAAAGAGAGAGAGAGAAGCCACAGACTGTTAACCCTGACAGCTCATCGCAGCCAGCGCTCTGCCTCCTCAGGTAACAGGGTGTTTGATTAACGATGCCCCCACTCCGCCCCCAGCATCGTCTCCACCTCTGTCTGCCAATTTCTTCTCTTTTTCATCTTTTAAAAAATTTTTTCTATATACTTTCCTTGTAGCCTTACTCCATCCTTAAATGAGATCATGCTTTTGTAAATGAGAGCGAGTTCATGTTAGAGAGGAGATGTGTTCCCCCAGAAGATGTCGGGGTTCCTTGGAATGTCATCAGTATCTTCACCAGGGTGTCCAGATGAGGTCAACAAGAAGGATATTTAGACAAAGAAGGGAGAATCCGCAGCAACGAGCACACTCCAAACCTCAGGGATGCTGGCGGTCTCCCCTACATGGGGGCCGTGAGCTGGGCAAAGCCCTTATCAAAGGCACCCTGGGATGGCTGAAGAAAATGATGATATATGAGACTGGACTCGCTGTGCGTATAATATATCATTAACTCATTCACTGTTGTTGTTCAGCTGCTCAGTCGTGTCAGACTCTTTGTGACCCCGTGGCCTGCAGCATGCCAAGCTCCCTGTCCTTCACTATCTCCTGGAGCTTGCTCAAACTCACGTCCATTGAGTTGGTGATGCCATCCAACAACCTCATCCTCTGTCGCCTCCTTCTTCTGCCTTCAGTCTTTCCTAACATCTGTCTTTTCTAATGCTTCGGCTCTTCACATCAGGTGGCGAAAGTGTTGGAGCTCCAGCTTTAGCATCAGTCCTTCTGATGAATATTCAGTGTTGACTTCCTTTAGGATGGAATGGTCTGATCTCCTTGCAGTCTCAAAAATTCATCATTGAGAATGGAGCAAAAAAGGAGTCAGAGGAAAATGCCCTCTCTCTGGCGTCTCTGGCACCCCTCACTTCTGATCAGGGTGACCCGATCTCCTAACCGCGCCACCCCTCGATGGAGTCGGGTCAGAACTGAGGGAGGTCCACCTGCTTCTCTCAGCCTCTGGTTCAGATGCTCGTCTCATCTAGAAACATCCTCGCAGGCACACCCAGCATCACGTTTGACCACGTGTCCAGGTGTCCTGAGGTTCAGTCGAGCCGACACATAAAATCAAGCCTCGCGCCTTCTGACCCGAATCCTTGGCTCCGTTAGTGACATTTTAGCAAGCGGAAAGGAGGGTTCCAGCTCCTTCTCAGGCCTCTCTTGGAATCAGTTGAGGTACCTAAGGAAATGGATGAAACCCATCAACAGAGCAAACTGTGGGTAATCATGTGTGAGATTAAAGAAATATGTGATCTAAACAAGCAAGTTTACAACAGGCTTTTACAGTGTTTTGCACACCAAGTAGCTGCAAGTACATCGGATATAATTTGCCTTCCCAAATAAACTGACACACACAGGTCTTCCTGTGCCCTGCATGCAGAGACTTCTCTCTGAAAACAGCCTCGGGCCCTGTTGAAACGATTCTTCGTACCCTTCCTTTCTTGTTCCTGGGAGCTAGGATCGGAGGGAAAGGCAATTTACATGATGCTTGAAAGATTGCGCAGTTGCACAGGATAAACCACGCAGGTTCTGAGAGAAGACCTGTCCGGGGCAGATGGAAACGGGCTTCAACCCTCCTGCTGGTGGGGGTCACCACCTGCAGTCAAGAAAGATCATTCCTGGAGAAACACACCCACATGCACACACGGGCACACACACGTGCGTGCACGGGGCAGCTGAGAAAGGAGACAGGAAGGGGAAGATTTGAGTTGAAAAGCCACGTCCCCCCGGGACTTCTACTTTTTGCAGGCAATTTTCATGTCAATGGGTAAATCGAAAATGTGAATAAGAGCTTTTTATTTTTTTCCCTGAACCTGAGGGAAGATTCTATCTTTACCCCCAATTCCAGTGCATTCTGTGAGAGCTGTCAATTTCGGCTTTTAACACGAGGCTCCAGGCTCCCCTTTCCTCGAGTAGGGGGTGGATCACTCACTGTCACATGCATAATAGAACCTGTGCTCCTCTCCCCGCAGCTCGAGTGTTACCGATGTCTGTAGCCTCACTCTCTTAAAGTCGGAACTGGTACCCAGAGCTCAAATCTTGCTCTTAGATAAAGTGGCCTCTCGGTACCATTTTGACAATTTTGTCTCTCATCACTGTAGCTGGTGAGAAGGGCCCCGCGGGATGGTACTAATTTAAATTAATTCTTTTGTACCAAGATGATATGGGCTGTGTTCTCCCTTGCCATCTTTCCAGTAGTTTCTAAATGTTACTTCTCCCTAAGCCTCTCCGGGCCACCAGCCAGATTTGGGGCCATGACTCTCCCCCGCTCCCACTTGGAGTAAACAGCCACCTCGCCCACCACCCTCCCCCCGCCCTTTGCATCTTGAGATGTCCCCATCAAACTGCTTTCATGAAACGGAAGTTTGCTTTTTGTTTTATGATCTGGGATTAGCACAGAGCTTTTATGGGCGTCTGTCTTCTCGTGTACCTTTGTTACTTGTTCCCGAGGGGTCTGTCCTCAATGAAGGTTCAGGGTAAACTTTGGCAATTTACTTTGAATAATGACTATCAGGGTCCCCTCCAATATTTCAAATAAATACTGCGGACTGTAATAAAATGGAGTTCTGAAAGAAAGCCTCAGACACCAGCCAGACTTCAAAACAAATATTTTAATATTGTACTGAACTGTAAAACCATTTATTACTAGAATTAATTGTTGCTCGATTTATTGCCATGATTCCCTTGGTATCAGACAGGAATTCAAGGACATTGCAACTTACATCCTGCTGTCTGCTCCCCATGTAATCGTTCTGCAGGGCGTACCCTGGCCCCCTGGGGGGGGTCCAAGTATTTGGAAGTGGGGTGCTCTGCAGAAAGGAACTTCTGGGCTCCACTCCATTCTCAAAATTGTAGTCGATTTGCAATGCTGTTGTGTTCATTTCTGGCATACAGCAGAGTGATTCATTTATATACATAGGTATATATTGTCATATTCTTTTTCATTTTCATCATAAGTTATTATAAGGCATTGAATATAGTTCCCCGTGCTCTATACGCTGAACCCTCTGAAGAGAATTCTCAAAAGATGAGGCTCCAAGAACGTTCTGAAGCAAAGAAGGACAACTGAATTAAATCGTAGCCTCTTGGGATCACAGGGCCATTGAGGGACTGGGCTGAGCTTCCTCTGTTTGTATTTAAAAGAACACGCTCTTCTGTACCAAGGCGGCCCGAGGTGTGTGCGGAGCAGTGGGCTGCAGCCAGCGCTGGCGCTGAACCCCATGGGCTACGGGAACCCCATCCTCCTTTGGGCTGCGACGAGCCCAGCTGTGACTTGACACCGGACTTTTTCCAATCCGCCCCTGCTCCCAGACCTTCACAGGACGATTCGGGACCTGAAGTGTGGATCCTCCCCACTGCCTACAAATAAAATAAACCGTCTTTCCCGCCCCCCGTCCCCGTGGTCTGCAGGCCACCGGGAAGCCGTCCAGTGCCTTCCTGTGATCACGCAGGCCGCAGTGCTCTCTTCGGATCTGAGTGAGGCCAGTTTGGCTTAAGTAGGAACAAACGCAGTGAACCTTGAGAAAGCATCGTTCTTCTTCCTTTTCTGTGCTTCCCTTTGGCAGCTCTTCACGGGAACCTGGGTTTCTTGGTTGAGGACAGAGCCTTGCGTTCAGAATGAATTGAAAGGAGAGGCGGGAGGAAGGAGCAGTCAAATTGAGTACGAAAGGCTTCCTTGACAAAAGTGGGCACGCCTAGGGCAATCTTTTTCCGTGGACATGTTGACCTTTCAAAGTACCTGAAATCTCATATAAGCTTTTTTAAAATCGTGCAATAGTGATACAGCGATGGTGCGTCTGGTATTCCCGGCTCATGGAGTTAGGGCGATCACTCTACCAGCAGGCTGCCTGCGTGCCTTTGTATTTCTGTCCTCGGGGTCTCAGACTTCGGCAGAGTCAGCGGACAGGAC
Source organism: Bos grunniens (assembly GCF_055505025.1). Taxonomy (NCBI): domain Eukaryota; kingdom Metazoa; phylum Chordata; class Mammalia; order Artiodactyla; family Bovidae; genus Bos; species Bos grunniens. The sequence continues at coordinate 90,869,342 of NC_141176.1, read as the reverse complement.
CCCATTTTAAAAACCTACCAGGTGTCTGGACTGTAGGATGCAATCAAGACTCACGAAGTCTCTTGTCTCAGATCTCAAGGCCGAGAGGGTCGTCCCAGTCGTGGACCTTGAGCCCCACGGGGTCTCTGTTCTCTCGAGGTAGACGTTACCTGCTGTGCTTTGCCAAGTGGAATTTTCGAGGTGACTGGCTGGCACACGGATGTAGTACGTCAAGTCAGTGACGTGTCTCTCTTTTGAAACAAAACAACATCCCTCGGGGTTGTCCCCTCGTGCGCACATGGTGGCAAATAATTGTTTGCCAAGCTTGCTCTCTCCTCCCTCTCTGTGTTCCATTGAGATCATGGAAATGCAAAGCAAATAGCCATGGAGTAAAATGCCTCAGAGAGTATTTGTTTAAGAGTATTATTCCAGGATATGCACACAGATAAAGACTTTGTGTAATGAGTGAGTGACTCCAGAGGCCAAATACCAAGAAGTCATGCTCTGTACCCACTGTGTCCTGGCTGGGGTGAGGTCACTCAGGGCCCCCTCAGGACATGCCCTTAAAAAACGGTCACCTTGCCAAGCTCCAAATCCATGCGCGCAGGCGGAAACTCAAGGAAGGAGCTTAGGAAAATACCCCAGGGTGCTGTCAGTTTGTCCAGAGATCTAGGTTAGACGCAGACAAATGAAACCCGGTGGGCAGACCGGTGGGCAGAGGACAAGGGAGGCCTTCCAGATCCTTCTAGAGCCAGGGGGCACTGGCAGATGTCCAGGAAGCCTCCGGACTTGGCAAGCACTGGCAGCTCGGAGCTTGCTTCTCATTTAGTTCTTCAAGGACCCAAAGAGGCAACAGCAGCTCCTGCTTTTGATGTCCTGCGGGGTCTACGGAAACGACAGGAACCATCGGTGTTTGGAAATCAGGGTCGTGGGTGCCGACACGCCCTTGTTCCCTGCACGTGCAGCGGACAGACACAGCGCTGACAGTCTGCTTTGGACTAAGACCTGGAGCAAGAAGCACACGAGTGTCTCTGCATATTTCATGATTATTGACTTTTTAAATTGGTTTTAAAATAAAAGCTTTCTGGACGAAATACAGGTTTGAAAGGATGGCTAGGCGGTGTGGCTTAAACCCCACACTCCTCGTTCATTCTCGCCTCCGTGCATTCGCTTCACCATCCCCCTCGAGTTTCCCATAAACCTCTGTCTGCACTGCAAATCGTTTTACCACCGAAAATGCTGTGCACGGGGCTAATGGGGTAATGAACAGATTTTTCATGAACAGACCCGTGTGTTCACTGACTGCCTAGAAGCAGGCTTCGAGGTGCTCGTGAGGAAGCACAGCGGGGCCCAGCACCGTCTTCCTTAGGGAGCCAGGCTTCCCGCTTTCCATAATAAGAACATAAAGAATCGCTTTTTATTGATATGGGAATGCATTTTTATTGCTTTTTCTGATTTAGCATCTTTCCTGAAAGTAGTGGATTAGACTCCTCATTTCATTAAAGGAAGATTACTGGCCCTGCTTCATTATCAGCGTTCTGATTCTCAGGGAAAAGCAATTTTCCACAAAGCTTTTTGTTACTTAATGATTACAGAGGGTGGCGATCGTAAAATTCACATGGAACTCTGGTAGAAACGCACACGTGGTCTTTATGTCCCAGCCGTGGGGAAAGCGGAAGGCCATCTTTTTGTTTCCTTTGTTAGACTGCTTCACCTTAGTGGGAGAAAGGCTTCTCAGGTGGGTTGGTGGTAAAGAATCTGCCTGCCAATGCAGGAGGCACTGGTTCGATCCCTGGGTTGGGGAGATCCCCTGGAGGAGGGCATGGCAACCCACTCCAGTGTTCTTGCCTGGAGAATTCCATGGACCGGAGCCTGGTGGGCTCCAGTCCGTGGGTTGGCAAAGAGTCGGACGCGATGGAGCACACATGAAGACCAAGTGGGAGGAATGTTTTCAGCTCACTTGCTCAGCAAGAGATCGTCATGAGTCCTAGGCTAGGATGCTTCATAGCTATGTGTGGTGCCCTCAAGTCAGATGGGTACCAAGGAAATTTCCACTCTACAGATGGAGAGACTGAGAAGGGCAGTGTTGGTAACTCCCCTGGAAATAGAAAATATGCAAGTTGTGAAGAGGAGAGGAGAATTTGAGATGTTCTGAAATTCCCATCAGCCCCTCCACACAAGACTTTTAAGAAATGGCAGTGGGTGCAACCAAAGTTTTTGCTGATTCATACCAAATAATCCTCACTTTCTCCTTTCTTGTCAGAGGGCCAAGAAAAACCCCTGTTGGTCTCTCCTGGATGTTCTGTTCCACCTGGATGTGTACCTGTGGTCACCTGCAGTGGCCCGCCAGGTGTCCACCAGCCAAAGCTGGACGGTCCAGGCAGCTCCCACCCGTGGGTGCTGCCATCCAGGGACCCAGGGCACACTCACCTTCACATGCCTTGTTCCTGCTCTGTCTACACTGGGAAAGGGACCCTTGCCCGGCCGCCCAACTGCGGGAGATGCTTCACAAAAGTAGGGGTCTACCTCCTGGGGACCTGGGGATGGAAAAAGGCATTCGTGGAAAGTGCTGGGGCAGCCCCACCCGCCTGGAGAGGACACAGTCTATGCCAGCTACGACCTCCGCTCTTAGTGGAGTAGGACACCAATACCTTCATTCCCCGGAATCTCCAACCCCCAGCGCCTGAACACTGAGCCTGCATTTGTGGCTACCATTTCTGATTCAGTAGGAGGGACTTGACCTGGTTTAAACCCTTCCAGGTGACTATGATATGCAGCCCAGCTTGAGAGCCCATTACTTTGGGCCCTGCAGTGGAAATGGCTGTCCCCTCATTCATGGTGAACACAGAGGCTCAGAGAGACCGAGTCATTTGCCCAAAGTTGCACAGCTGGGTGTCAGAGCTATGATTACAAGCTGAGGTTTTCTGAGCTTGAAGGCGGCACCGTGGCTGAGTATTGGGATCACCCAGGAAGGGGCGCTTGGGGACTGACGCCAGAGGCTCGTGTGACGTCAAGCATCCTTATCTTCAAAGTTCCCTGAAGAATCTAATGTGAAAACTGGATTTGAAGACAACTTCTCTGACCTGAAAATGGACATCCCTGGGGGATGTATTAACAAAACAGATTCCAGATTCCACCCCGAATCCTGCAAATTAGAACAGGTGAGTAGAAGCCAAGGATCTGGATTTAGCATCCAGGGAGAGCTTCTCTGGCAATTTCCTTACACACACACACGTGGAATTTTGAGCACCGGTGTTGACCTTATGCCTTCCAGCTATCTCCATTTAGGGAGATTTCTCTCTGTTTCTCTCACTTTTCTCTTCCCTTCTCCTACCTCTTTTGGTTCTCAGTGTAATAATACTAACAACAATTTCTAAACTATGTTTTATTATTTTTTTTTCAGTCAATAGCTGTGCAGAGAAAAAAAGTTTCTTTTTCTCACATACACATACACACACACATCTCTTCTGTAGTTGGTCTGACAGTCTGCGTATTAAAACAAAATGAATCCAGCTTCTTAGCATAAACTTCTTTTTAGACTGAAGACTTTTAGCAGAAAATTATATAGATTCTGATTAACCAGCATAGTTACGAGAAGGGCTGTCTTGGCCTTTGTCTAGCAGGCAGAGCTATGTATATGGTTGAAGTTTATATCATTTTTTATTTAGATTAATGAGGTTTTACCCTTCCTTTTTTTTTTTTTTTTGCCAGTTAGGGTAACACAAAATGATGTTCTTTTATTCACATAGCCTGGATTTGCTGGAACAGAGAATGGGGAAAAGCAAGAACACAGGAAAGGGACAGAAGAGAGAACAGAGGAAGATGAAGAACAGACTGAAGATGATAAAGCAGTAACCCCAGCGACAAAGTGGAGGAGGTCAGGAAAGAAGGGCCATGGAGGGGGCGGGGGCGGGCGGGGTGGGGGGTGGAGAAAGAGAAGAGGCTGAGGAGTAAGAGGAAGAACCACTTGGCGCTGGGTCAGGGGTTGAACGCGTTCCTTCCTCTTTGATCCGCAAGCAGTCCCAAGAGGCAGCAGAACACGAGCCAGCGAACTCGAGCAGGTGGGAACCCTGACGTCCAGGAGGTCAGGACCTGCCCCCTGGCTCCGGGGTCAGAGCTGCGGCCAGAGCCCGGAGACCCGGTTTCCTGATGGCGCTTTCAGTTTTACTTTCTGGTCAACTGGTCCCACAGAAAAGACTACAGGGACACTGCATCTGCCTTCCTCAGGGCAGGAGCCCGAGGGGATGGACAGAGAGCCGGTGACGGAGGGAAGGAGAGCCGGGTGACGGACGGACGGAGAGCTGGGTGATGGATGGACGGAGAGCCAGGTGATGGAGGGGAGAGCCAGGTGACGGGCGGATGGAGAGCCGGGTGACGGAGGGATGGAGAGTCGGGTGATGGGTGGACGGAGAGCCGGGTGATGGAGGAGGGACAGAGAGCCGGGTGATGGAGGGACGGAGAGCCAGGTGACGGAGGGACGGAGAGCCAGGTGACGGAGGGACGGAGAGCTGGGTGATGCAGGGGAGAGCCAGGTGACGGGTGGACGGAGAGCTGGGTGATGGACGGACGGAGAGCCAGGTGACGGAGGGACAGAGAGCTGGGTGACGGAGCGGAGAGCCGGCTGACGGATGGACGGAGAGCCGGGTGATGGAGGGCCCCGCTTGGGGCTCCCGATCGGCCAGCTGTCCCTGAGTTGTCACGTCATGGGGGGGGGACTGCCTCCAGGCACAAAGCGAACCCGGTCTGAGTTTTCCAGTCTCCTCTCGGTTAACTCAGGCCAGGGCTCAAGTTCCAATCAGATGTGAAGGCTTAGTTTCAAGGCGACTGGAATTTCCTTCCTGGGTGGTGAGCTGCTCCCAGGAGGCCTGTGGAGGGCTTGAGCTGCTCAGCTGCTGGCCAAGGCCACCGCTTGCCCTCAGGTGTGGCACATGCCGGGGCCTGAAGGCAGAGAGGGACACTGGCGTGGCTCCTCTCTGACTCACCAGCAGTGTCTGCCTTTTCTCGTTCACTTTGAAGGAAGAGGTGTCCCTGTCTCAAATCTCCTCTACTACTTGGAAAGACAGAGAGGGAGCCTTCTACCTTTGGGTGGTTCCCAGGGTACGCCCACTGTGGGTGTTTTGTTCCGAACACTTGGAAGTGTCGGAAGTAGCTCTTTTGTAAATGAACTTGAAGACAGGAGCACCGAGTCCAGGGTGCAGGGTGGGTGTGTGTGTGTGCTGCACTGAGTCGTGTCTGACTCTTTTGTGACCCCATGGACTGTGGCCTGCCAGGCTCCTCTGTCCATGGGATTCTCCAGGCAAGAATACCAGAGTGGGTTGCCGTTTCCTTCTCCAGGGGATCTTCCCCACCCAGGGATCGAACCCGCATCTCCTGCATTTCCTGCTTTGGCAGGTGAATTCTTGACTGCTGCACCAGGATGTATCGTAAGTAAACAGAGCAGAGGAGGCAGAGGTTCCCGTGGGAAGCCAGCACGGAGCGGGGACGCACCTGAGTCAGCTTCATGTTTCCTACTCTAAGGATGGTGCTTCATCAGAAAAAACATCCCAAGGTGACGGTGTTTTTCTCCGCTTATCTCTAATGCATGTTTTATGAGCCTCGAGTCATGCCGTCTGAGGAGCACAGGAGTGGAAACAGCGGCACAGAAAGTCCTGCTGTGTATGCAAGTCTTAGAAATCTGTTTTCCTGAACAAACAAGTCCGTTGAAAGAACAAAGTCTGAAAGTGAATCATAAACTCCTGTTTTGTTGGAGCCGAAGCTGTTTTTGAAAACATCCCTGTTGGATTGGGGTCACGGATGGGCAACGGAGGACCAGGAATTAACTATAAATTTCCAGGAAGGACACAGACCAGCTGACAAGTCTGCTCTGTTCTGTTTCTTTTTTTCCTTAATCAAAGGCAAAGATAACACAAAATTTCCAACACACTGAGAACATTGTACCCTGGGTAAGCTTCAAATAAACAACTTTTGTTAACTCTCACATAAATGAATGTAGTAAGTGGAAACAACATCCTTAATAGGAAAGCTTTGTCAGAAGCCCAGAATGAATTTTCAAAGAATTAATGCAAGCAATCTGGTAAAGACTTCTTTAAAAAAAAAATCCTGAAACATTATAAATTCCTGAAAATTATGCAGCTGACAGAAATCCTCTGAATTGTATTATTTCTCTCCTGGAGGCAGGTATTGCTCTTTCTAATGGGAAAGCAAACTCTAGTAAATGGAAAAATCCAAGTACTTTACTTTGAAGCATTATATTCAAATATTTTCTTTTTAGAACATGAACATAGATACAAGGAAAGCTTTGGACATTCTAATGAAGGGTATAGGCTACTTAGCTGGTAGAATACTTGTTTGGGATACTTAAAAATTACTTAAAATTAATCTTTGATAGTAACGGTGATCTGGGGATCACAGTTGAAAATTACTCACAATTAATCTTTGATAGTAACGTGATCTGGGGATCACACTTGACAAGTTCAGTTTTCCATGCATACACACGGGACACTCGGGAGACGCGTGTCCGTTTGTGAAAACTGGCAGACTTTGAAAATATCCAAGAGGCCTCATCCAAACAAAAAAACAAAAGAGCAAAAATATTAAGCTTTGGGCAATTTCCTTCAAAAACAAAAGTAAAATTTTCTTGAGTTTTAAAATAAGTAGATTTATCATTAAAGTTCCCCACTTTCGGATGACACATAAGAACCACCGTAACTTGAATTGCTTTGGAAATCTCTGAATTAAGCTTCGTTCACTTTCGTTTGCCTCAGACGTCAAAACTGACCTATATTTGACTAGATGGAACGAATAGAAATACACAGAAGAATGAATTGTCTTCTTTAAGCATTGGGACATTTTTAAAAATGTAATTACAAAAGGCTTGATCAAAGAGGCCATAATTAAAGGTCAAGAATAGGAAATGCAATCTTAGTCCTGAACACGCTGACTTTTCACACTTATTTTCCTCGTGTCTCATTCTGTCATAATCTACGCACGTGAACACAGCCAGATGATGACTTCTGCTTCATCCTCCGGAGTGCCCACGAGATTCTGGGCAGCAGGTGGGCATGGCCAGGGCCCTCGAGACCGCCAGCCGCCTGCCCCAGCCCGCCTTGCACGGGGCTGGCCTTCGGGCACACGGCGCCTCTGCACAGCCTGCCAGGGTGTGGCACGGATGTGATCTTGTTTACAGGGCAATGGTCCTTCTGCTGACACTCTGCCAGGAATCCAGGCTGCTTTCCCAGAAAGGATGTTTTCTGCAGGGTAGATCAATATTCCCTCCCACTATAGGGAGAGTCAGGGAGATAACCCGAGAACAGCAGGTACACACCCAGGGCTGGCTGTGCACACCCGGGGCATGCACGTGCCACGAGGGACACTGGGGCGGCTGTATAGGGCAGTGCCCTGCCCTGGGTGCCCGCTGAGGGCGCGCGACACAGATGCAGGGGGAGCGGGAGACAGATGTCGCCGGGTTCCTGAGTTCCACCTGGGAGAGTGTCAGAGAAGAGAGAAAACCGAGCTGGGGTCTGCGAGAGGGGCAGGGGCTGAGAAAGCCCTCACACACACATGGCCGTCAGCTGGGATGGGATGACAGGCTAAAGAAGGAACAGGGAATCAAATCTGGCCCGTTTCCTTAGAACCCAGCCCAGGGCGGGAGCCAGGTCCACAGACGGTCAGCGGGGGAGGCAGAGGGCTGCCCGTGGAGGAAGGTGTGAGGACCGGGCTGCCCCAGGGGCACCCTGCTCTGCTCTGGGGCTGCAGGAAATCTCTGTCGGGAAGAGCGGCTGGGGTCCTGTGGTGGAGCATGACATGCAAGCTTCAAAGTTAAGTAAGTTCTTGGCATAGATTCATGAAAGGAGAACGCGCCTGAAGTGTAAAGAGAGCATCGGGGTGACTGGGGCAAAGCTGCTACCTTGGGGAGGGGAGGGGATGGGGTGAGATGAGACGGGATACATCGTTTCCACCTCTATTCTGTCTTTGTGCATTTATTGAGCAACTACTATTTTCAAGGACCTGCCTGAGGTGCTTCGACTACAGAGAGGCACGAAAGATCATCTCAGCTCCCCTAGCACGTGGATCTGCTGCGATGCCACGGAGTCCTGGGGGAGGGGCTGGAATAACCCCGGGGCTGTCCCTGCTGATCACCTGAATGGTGGAGCTATCCTTACTTTGATATATTGACTGTGCAAGCTGTCTTTTTTGGGAATGCAAAGAAACTGGTACCATTTATCTCTTGTAGCTGCTCCCGGCCTGTGATAATAGAACTCTGAGATGTTTCTGTATCACGTTCTTGTCGGAAAACCCTCATGTGACACGGGTTGTATCAAACAGTTCACGGTCTAGATGCCCCGCCCAAGCTGTGTTCCAGAACCAGCGTTTGGGAGACATGAACCTCACCAACTCTGCCCTTTTGGTACAGAAAGTGGAGGGATGGTTACATAACTTAGCCCCAGGATGTAGTGGGAGAATTGAACATGGAATTCTCAAAAAAGTGAAGTTTGAAGGCTGTGGAGATTCAGGCAGCAGCTGACGTTTCTGCTGGCATCATGCAAACCGTTACCTCCCAGGCACCCTGGGAACGTCTGGGGATCCAGAGACGAGTAACGCTTAGTCCCTTTCCTTCCGGAGCTGAGGACTTGGCAGTGGAGGCAGGTAAGCACCTGAAAAACAGGTGCACACGTGCCTCCTCTGAAATCTCGGCTCGTACAGTCCGTGGGATTCTCCAGGCCAGCACACTGGAGCGGGGAGCCTCTCCCTTCTCCAGGGGGTCTCCCCAACCCAGGGATGGAGCCCAGGTCTCCTGCATTGCAGGCGGATTCTTTACCAGCTGAGCCACAAGGCAGGCCCTGTGACCCCACACCGGGGTTCATTTTCTGTTTATGGATCCATTCTAGTTTCTTCCCTGGTGGCTCAGATGGTAAGGAATCTGCCTGCAACGCAGAAGACCTAGATCTGATCCCTGGGTCAGGAACAGGGAAAGGGATGGCTACCTGCTCCAGTATTCTTGTCTGGAGAATCCCACGGACAGAGGAGCCTGGTGGGCTACAGTCTATAGGGATGCAGAGTCAGACACGACTGAGCGTCTGATGCTTTCACTTCTAGTTTCTGCAGCTCCTCTTTCCTCTGTTCTCTGCCCCACCTCTTGCCCCTCAGAAGCCGGGGAGGGGTGGTCCGGAGGCCTCGGCAGGGCAGCTCCAGGCCAGAGGCGCTGGCTTGCGCTGGCTCCCTGTCTCCAGGGGAGTGTGGGGACACCCACAGCACAGCCGCCTTTCTGACTGTATCGCAATGTCATCTTTGGGGTTGTGAGGGGAGTGTTGACATTTCAGGGCTTCTCAGGTACGGTTAGTGGTTAAGAACCTGCCTGCCAGTGCAGGAGATGTAAGAATGGGGGTTCGATCCCTGGGTCAGGAAGATCCCCTGGAGGAGGGCATGGTAACCCACCCTGGTGTCCTTATCTGCAGAATCCCACGGACAGCGGAACCTGGTGGGCTACAGTCCATGGGGTCCCAAAGAGTTGGACACAACTGATGAGCCTTGGCACACACGCACGCAATTTGACATTTCCGAAGCAAAGCCTCAAAGGGTTAACAGAACATTTGAAAGCTGACAGTGTCATGACCCAGAGGGCATCACCAGCTATGGCTCCATCCACAAAGGTCCAGGAAGGAGAGAGCTGCTGCTTTGGCAGGTTGGATCACTTCCTCACCACTTAAACCTGATTCCAATAAACTTCCCCAAATGATCACGGACTTGTTGATACACTCTCTGCCTTTGTGACACACGAGGGGCCCTCTTTCCTCTTTGTTTAATCTGCCTTCTGCTTTTCCATCCATCCGTTTAGTGCATCACTGGAGGACCTTGCAGATACCAGGCAAATGTCAAGCTCAGCTGCCAAATAAAGTCCGGACAGCCGGTGGTGCCGCAGCACCTTCCTTTGTTTGCTGGGGACCCAACTCCTGGAGGTCGGCTTGGTCCCAGGGAGACACAGGCCCCTCAATATCTCATTCCAGACCATGGTGCATCCCTCAGAAACCCTTTCTCAGCACCAGCCACTGAGTCCTTGACATAAAAGTTGACCAGGTGCATGAAGGTCTGTGGTCACCCTGCTATCAAATAGCCCTGCTCTTTGGAGCAGAGGAGACTGAAGGCGGAAAGTATGACATAAAAGAAAAGACAAACTAATTATCTTGTCCAGTTCTTCTCAGACAGCACAGATGCAGTAATAGGTTTTTGCGTAAGGACGTATGATTTCTTGCTAACACAGGGCTTCGCTTCCATTACCTTGATCTATTTTATGCACTGATTTTTGCTCCAAAGGTATTTGTGGATTAGCACTGATTTCACAAAAGTTGTGAAAGACAGATCAAGGGACATTTTACAACATTAAACCCATCAAACTACTCCTACATGTGTTTCCCTGGTGGCCTGCAACGTGGGAGACTCGGGTTCAATCCCTGGGTTGGGAAGATCCCCTGGAGAAGGCAATGGCAGCCCACTCCAGTATTCCTGCCTGGAGAATCCCATGGATGGAGGAGCCTGGCGGGCTACAGTCTATGGGGTGGCAAAGAGTTGGACACGACTGAGTGACTTCACTTTCACTTTTCACTCTTACGTGTGTGCCTGTGAAGGGCTAGTTGTTACATAGATGAGGTATGATACCAATTTTTTACCTGGGAGCTCAGTGGATATTAAACACAAAACTGTGAATTATTTTTAGTAAAAGTAGTTAATAAGACTTTATTAAATTTTTAAAAGCACATTTCAGCCTGTTTGAATATTTTGATGTAGACTGCTATTATTCACTAATTTATGGCTTGTACTTTGCAGGACTGTTAGAAAAAAGATGTAAAAATCCTCAAAAATTCATGCAGTACAAATAATCCTCAAATGAATTTTTAAGGGAACTGTTTTGACCATGAACAACTTTATTTCAATTTTTGGTTTAATTTAAAATTTCCCTTCCATGAAACACTTCAAAAGACTACAGAAATATTTTTTGAATCTAGCTACCAATTTAAGTAAAAATTGCTATATAAATAAGTTATCTGCATGATCAAATAAAATTATTTATATATTTGCTGCAATAATAATGATTCATCCCATACAACCACATTATAGTATTTGATGATGGTATATAGAACTCATAGTTTATTTCCAAATCTATGAATTGCTTTAGGAATTTTATTTATAAAATAAATTTAAAATTTATTTAAATTGTATATAAAATTTCTGTTGCTTCAGTAGTCTGATATTTTTCCAAATTGAAATAACAAAAATTGCCTCATAAAAGTCTAAAAGCTACCAAGATCCAAGAAAAATTGCTTAGGGTGTTATTACTGTCAATAGGACACAAATTATGTAAGAAAAGTCTTCATGATAGCATCAAAGCTAAATTTTTAAAAATATAGGCAAGGAAAATTGTTATGAAAGAAATATGTCATAATTTAATAATTGTGTATGTAACTATTTCATCACTCATCCAAACATCTCCAGGCCATCAGCAGAACGTCTAGAACTAAGCATGTGGAATTTATTTTGTGATTATAAAGACACAGTTGTCAAGGTGAGGAGAGATTGCATTTACTTAGCTGTTTATTCGTGTCTTCGTCCGTTTGTGCTGGTGTACCAAAACTCCTGATGCGAAGAACCAGCTCATTGGAAAAGCCCCAGATGCCAGGGAAGATCGAAGGCAAAGGGAAAGGGGGCAACAGGGAATGAGAATGTCAGAGGGCATCACCGACTCAGCGGCCGTGACTTTGAACAAACTCTGGGAGACAGTGGAGGACAGAGGAGCCTGGCAGGCTGCAGTCCATGGGGTCCCAAGGAGCTGGACACAGCTGAGCGACTGAACAGCATCATGGTGGATGGGGATGTTTGCAGAATCCATTGTCTGTTGACCTTTTCAATGAAGGATTGAATTCTGCTGTGCAAAGAACACTGGGCTTCCCACCGTGCTCACTGTAGCTTCTTGATTCTGAGGTCAGGGAAGTTTGCAGGCATTTGAGCACCCAGGTTATCCAAGAAAGCATTTATCTGGACAGTTATACTAGAGAAGGGAATGGCCACCCATTCCAGTATTCTTGCATGGAGACTTCCATGGACAGAGGAGCCTGGTGGGCTACAGTCCATGGGGGTCTTGAAGAATCAGACACTACTGAGTGACTGACACACACATACACACACACACACACAATTATAATCCACACAGAGATGGCGCCCAAACCCTGAGGGCGTTGTTTCATCTCCCCACATTCTCAGTGAAGCCAGGTCCCCACAGGCAAGGCAGACACAGGAATTAACCTCAGAAATTTGTCACTGGAAAATAGAGTGACAGGGTCATTGTTCTGTGCTTACTCGGTCATGTCCAACTCTTTGCGACCTCATGGACTATAGCCTGCCAGGCTCCTCTGTCCATAGGGATTCTCCAAGCAAGAATACTGGAGTGGGTTGCCATTCCCTTCTCCAGGGGATCTTCCCAACCCAGGGATCAAACCCAGGCCTCCTGCATGGCAGGCGGATTCTTTTACTGTCTGAGCCACCAGGGAAGCCCACTGCCCCCGTCTTCAGGGAGGCACTTTCTCAAGATATCAGTGTGCTCAAGGAACACAGAACCCGGTGCATAGTAGGTGTTTGGTGAACAAGCAAAACTGAAAGTGAAAATGTTACTTGCTCAGTCGTGTCTGACTCCTTGCTACCCCATGGACTGTAGCCCTCCAGGCTCCTCTGTCCATGGGGATTCTCCAGCCAAGAATACTGGAGTGGGTTGCCATTCCCTTCTCCAGGGGATCTTCCCAACCCAGAGATCAAACCCAGGTCTCCTGCATCACAGGCAGATTCTTCACCATGAGTCATCACAAATGAACAGGTAAAATGTATGTGCATGTGAGCATCACCCAATAGAATAAATAGAATTCACAGAATTCTGAAAAGGGCTTGAATCAGCTTGATGGTAAAGGCTGAAGTGAGAAACCACGTACCCAGGTCAATCTGGCTTCTCTCCAAGTAACCATGTGAGAAGTGTTTTATTTGGACTGATATTGAAGAGTCCAGCATTTTCCTTCCGATAGTTATGCTACTGGGAGGCTGCTAAGTTCCCCAAATAGAGGAAGGAGTAGGCGACTCATCAAAAAAACTTTTTTTTTTTCCATTTTTTTCTGCATCTTCTTGGAGCATTTAGTCATCATCACTACATTTGTGGTCACATTTGAACGCTGCCTCCATTCCCTAAGTGGCATCTTCCAGAATTCAGAGGCCAAACCAGGGGGATCCTCAGTTCCCTGTTTGATGCTCATATGTTCAAAGCAGCGGATGCAGAGAAAGATTCGCAGGTTTTCCGGTGACTGCAGCGTGTCTGGGCCTGAGGAATGCACTCCATAAAGCCTCCTGTAATAGGTTTTGGAACACGGTGATTCCACTTCAGCACGTTGGCTTGGAAGTCCAGTAGCAATTTGCAAATGAACTTTGCTAACTTTCAAATCAGCAGTGGACTTGGAAGGAGGAGAAATCCCATTTTATCTTTTTAAAAACATGGCATCGGGCTCCCCTAGGTAACCAGCGCTCGTCACTGTTTCGTGAAGTGTAACTTGTTAAACTTTAAAAAGGTGAAGCCCAAGGGAGCATCGCGAGACATCATTGCAATCTAGCATCTTTAAAATAAAAAGCAGGGCTTGTCTCTTACTTGCAGTTCCCGGAACCAGCATCTCCCCTGGCTTTACCACGTGCACATGGGCACTTCAAGGCCCCAAGGCTACTTTCCTTAAACTAGTTCCTCTGCCTCGTATTTTCATTGCCTCCCTAGAAAGTTCTAGGAAATTTTAAGCCCCTCTTCTTAGGAAAGGGAGTCAGAGTGTGGCATTTCTATATTATACGGAAAGAAAAGGGCCAGAGTGGAAAAATAACCCTGAAATGACTGGAGATTCCGGAAATCCCATAGAAGTATTGGCCACCAGATTCTGAGCCGAGTAGTCTCGTATCTCGTTCCACCGGTACCTCACTTGCTGTTGAAGTGTTTCTTAGTTCCTTAAAACAAAACTTCTCCACCAGGTTGAAAGCCAAGATGAGCATTTCCTGAGTCTGCATCCCCAAAAGTAGATTGAACATTTTCATCCTAACTGACTTTTAAATGTGACTTAAGCCCAGTAGGGTCTCTCTTTAAATATATATAGTTTAGGTACATGCATAATATATACATATATGTACACATCTGAATCATTATGTAGCTTTAGCACAGGCAGAGAAAGAGCTGATTTCTTATGCAATTACCAGCTTCTCCCCTCTTTAGGAGAATTAACATATTATGTAAATTATTTGACAAATATGGCGCAGATGTCATTAATAAAACATGAAAGTGGATCTGTGTCACCAATTAGCATTTTCATTGTATTTCCAGTCCACTCTCAGCTTACAGATTCTCTAGTTTGTGGGGAAAAAAAAAAAAAAGTGTTGCCATCCTCAGAAGCCTTCTCTATGTAGAGTTCCAGGCTGAGAAGTGTGTGGCTGCAGGGCTGGTGGGGCAGGGCAGGGGGCTTTCTGATGGGAGAGGAGGGAGGGGACAGAGAGAGGAGAGTCCAGGTGGGCTCAGCTTCACACCGCTCCCCCCCCACCCTGCCGGCTGTCTTGGCACCTACACGCCTGGCAAAGCCTCATGTCCATCCCACCTGTTTCCCAGGTGATGACATTCTGGGCTTGTTTACGGAAGCTGGCTAAGTAGAAGGTCACATTTAGATATGGTAGACTTTACCCTCTTCTAATAGGTTGAGATACTGTTTGGTGGCTGGATTTAGAATCATCCACACAGTGAAATCTGATCTTCAGTGGTTTGTTCTGGGGGCACTGGTTGTGAGCAGGAGATGCAAGATTCCTGTTTCTGGGTGGGCTTCTGGGCGGCCGTCATAGGACGAGCATTAGCTTCTGCTATTGTGGACTTTTGGAGAAGGCAATGGCACCCCACTCCAGTACTCTTGCCTGGAAAATCCCATGGACGGAGGAGCCTGGTGGGCTGCAGTCCATGGGGTCACGAAGAGTCGGACACGACTGAGCGACTTCACTTTCACTTTTCCCTTTCCTGCATTGGAGAAGGACATGGCAACCCACTCCAGTGTTCTTGCCTGGAGAATCCCAGGGACGGGGGAGCCTGGTGGGCTGCCGTCTCTGGGGTCGCACAGGGTCGGACACGCCTGAAGCGACTTAGCAGCAGCAGCGGCAGCATTGTGGACTTTTAAAATCAAAGATGCTTCTTACTTTGAACCATCTTTGGTTTTATAAACAGTCCATATAAACGTAGTGTACCATTTCAAAGGAAAAGAGGGTTCTTTTTTTTTTCCCGACAGGGACGGTGTAGTAATTGTCATCAGTCTTCACACAGCATCCCAGAGATGAGACGACGCCCATAACCTGGACAGAAAGCTTTGGAGAAAAATTACTTAGGCAGGGCTGTCCAGAGCGTGCATTCTAAAATTATTTCCCAGCCTAATGGAAACAATCATGCTAATAATTAAAAGGTGGGTGCTATCAGGGGGCCGGATGAGAGAGGAATTTATATCTCTTTGCTCGGATCAACTCGGATGGCATTATGTGAATGATTTAGCAAGGCAGGGCACCTGCTGCGGCTTCCATTAACCGGTTTGGGGAGTGGAGGGGGGAATGTGTGGTGGCTGAGGGGCTGGGGGTGGTGGAACAGAAGTCAGGGGGTCCGATAACCCAGCCAGACTGCCAGGTTGGCCACAGTCAGGGGGGTCAGCTCTCCCTTTCTCTGCGACCTTGGCGGGCCAAGCTGTCATTAAACACGTGTCTCCTTTCTTGTTTTGAAATTCCCATTCTTCTTGTCGATCACAGAAACTCTCGGGGACGTGGTTAGGAGCTCCTAGATGAGGATAAAGGATGTAAACCTCAGTCACCCGCCCAGTCAGATCCTGACCCACGACTACCCACAGGGCCTGGCCCCCACATCTTGCAAAACGCCGACAGCAGGCAGCGACCCTGCAGCAACTCACCCATCTGCCCTCCCTGGGGGACCCCAGCTGCATTTCGTTTCAAATATTTAACTTTAACCTGTTTAATATTTAGTAAGGCTAAAGGAATAAAAGATGAATTATTGAAGAGATTAATGTTTTTAACCGCCCCCCCGCCAAAGTCACAGCCAGGCAGCTTTGTATCAAAAACTCATTTCACAGGCATTAATTTTTTAATAAAATACTGATTGTGTGATGAAGAAGTGCTTCTAATAAGCTCCAACAGTCCGTGGGAAGGGCGTTCTTGTTTTCTTGGGCTAAGTACAATCCGAATTGAGTCGTTTATACTGTGGGTTCCAGAAACGGTTGGGAAAAAAAGAGGGGTGGGGGTAGACCCTTAAGTTTTCTCCTAATTTGTAATCCAAGTGACCATTTGAAACCTGAATAACACTGGAAACCTACCTCCCCAAGAAGGGGAGGCTGTGGCTTTTCAGACCATAACTCAGCAGACAAAGGGAGCATCATTAGGAGTTGTGTTTTCTGGGGGCACAAGGAGAGGGAGGGGAGCCGGGGTGGTGAATATTCAAGCAGAGTCAATAGGTGGGGCTTTGTTAATAGAGAAATCCAGTCTGGAGCCAGCACAGATGGTGGGGCGGGGGAAGGGTGTGTGTGGGGGGGTGGAGCGGAGGAAAGATGGTGGCTAATTTCTTCCCCCACCATTTTTTTTTTGCCATGCATGTAATTTGCAATATCATCCTGTATTTCTCTTTTCTCTCTGCAGTTGAGAAGAGATGGGAGCCTCACATCTATTATTGCAACCCACAAAAATTCCTCAGTCATGTTCCCAGGGAGGGGTATTTTCAGTAGTACATGGACGTGATAGTGGTAGAGACCGTCCCTCGCATGCAATTTCAAAACGGACACTGCAGATGGAGGCAGATGAGGAAAGACGGTGGACACGCTGCGATTTGGAGACTACTGACAAGATTTAGACTGAAAAACCTTGCCACTGGGAGAAATTTGCAAGGTTAGAACATCCAATTGGAAAATAGGGGGAATCTTGGATTCAGAGAAAAGGCAAAATTGTTTTAACTGGAGAAGGAGACGAGTCTGTCCCCGCGGCAAGCACTGCAGCACTGACTCTCTGCATAGCGACAGTTTATGGGGATTTATGCCTGCAGGGCTGCAGGGATGTATTTGTAAATTCATATTTATAAGGCCTCCCAAAGAAGCTGGAAGCAGAGCTGTGTGACAAGAGAGGGTCCTACTCAGAAAGAGTGACTCCTGCGCCCCTGGGTGGGAAGGGGCTCCGGCGATCACAGACACGAGACCCTCTGTTTTCCTGGGGAAGACCAAGGCTGCACCGTGCATCTCTTAGGAGCTCTAAGAGCCACCGTGTGTGTTGTTCCAAAGACAGCACATGAGGAAATGGAAACCCACTTTCAAGGATGCCATTTCACCAAGCTGGACGTGTGTTCCTTTTGTGTTCATTGTTTTGAAGGAATGGAAATTAGCAGCCAAGGTGAAGGGCTGCGGTGGTTGCAGACAGAAACACAGGCTCTTGAACTCAGTGTTTCACTAGAGAAAAATGCTAGACTGTGAAAACCCCTTTTTAAAAACATCGATACCTGCTATTTATAGGGCTTGGAAAATTGGTTTGAAGTCAAAAGCAATCATAGCGAAGGCTTTAAAACTCTGCACATGCAAAATCAACTTACAAAGATCTTTAAAAACATGAGGTCAAAGGTTCAGGAACCGACACACGAGTCTGTCATCTCCAGTCAGTCTTGTGCACTTGGAGGAAAGTATGCAAAGTGACCACCAGACGTAGTTTTCATGACAGCTTCTACAGTCTGATCCAGTGGAGCCTGTGCTGTTTGGCTGAGATAGATTTCTAGAGTTTTGTCTGATGATTTCTTCTGGTAAGTTAGATATTTTATTTTTCCTGAAGTTCAGTATAACTCATGTATTTCAGAGAATGAAAAATCTCTCAGCACAGGGACTGCAGTTATGAGCAATCATTCATTGTGAATGTCTGTGACTGGTTGGTTTCATGTTTGCATAAATGCTTTCCTGGAGGCTCAGACAGTAAAGACTCTGCCTGAAATTCAGGAGACCCAGCTTCAATCCCTGGGTTGGGAAGATCCACTGGAGAAGGAAATGCAACCCACTTGGCATGGGAAATCCCATGGACAGAGAAGCGTGGCGGGCTACAGTCCGTGGGTTCACAGAGAGTCGGATATGACTGAGTGACTAACCTTTTCACTTCCCTTCCACAGTTAATTTACAATGTTGGGTTAGTTTCAAGTGTACAGCAAAGTGATTCAGTTACAGTACATACATATGCATATATACATATATATTCTTTTTCAGAGCCTTTTCCATCAGAGGTTGTTACAAGACAATGAGTGTATCCCCCTGGGCTCTACAGCAGGTCCTTGCTTCAGGATTTGTCTTATCCAGAGGTGCCTGCTGTGAATATGCTTCACACGAATTCCTTCCTATGAAACTGAGAACAGGAACCGATTCTCATCAGACACAGCTGGGGCATCGGTGGCTCAGAGGTCACCCCAAACGTCTCCCACTTCTCAGGTTTTCCACCTGAGCCTCGATAACTTTCAGCAGATGGCTCCATCCAGAATCCGCCGAGATATACTCACTGCGTGGTCTGCTCCTCTCCCTTCTCTTCCATCGACCTCGGTCTTTCTCACCTTCACCCTCTCCACCTGGCTGGGGACACACCCCTCTCCCGTTCACACCGGCCCCATCCTCAGCCTTCCCTCCAAGCCTGCTGTGTGCAAAGATGACCTCCCCTTCGCGGCCACCTCTCAGGGCTGAACTTGAACCTGACTTCCACCCCTGAGCCAGATTGTAAGCTGTGCCACTCACAAGTCTCCCATGCACTTTCCTCCTCTCTTTTCAGTCTCTCTTCCTTCGGCCTTGCCCTCACATCCTACCTTGAGGTCAAAAGGCCAGCAGCTGCCCCGTCACTGCTGAGACTTCTCTCGGACTGGATCCAAGGGATCCTTCTGTCCTGGGGGAAGCTTCCCCCCTGAGGCTGGGCTGCCACCTCGGTCTGCCTTGAGGCCCCATGAGCCATGACCCCCAGCTGTCTCTGGGATAATCATCACCAATGGGGTTGCTTCCTCCCATCAGAGAGCTCACAAGTTAGAGAGAGAGCAACAGAGAGAGAGAGAGAAGGAGAGCATGCCCCCCTTAAACCCCAACGTGACTTAGTACAGAAGCCATGGTCCAGCCTGACCAATGACAACTACGTGAATGTCTGGTCAACAAGGAGAAGAGCACCTACCCTCCTCACACCAGAGAAGAAGCTCCTTTGAAGACATCGACCTCAAGGAATAGGATTAAGTGAGTGTTTACCCAATTCCCTGCTAGGAGCATGTGGAATGCTGAAGCAAGACCAGAAAACGCCAGAAACCTCCGTTCAGGGCGACTCAGTGGGTGGGAAGTCTTCAGATACCCATGCCTCCAAACAGGATATGCGAGAGCGTGCTATCTTCTAGCGTTTGTAATTTGAAGACAGATCTTCATTTCAGCCATATTAATAAAGTTGAAGATTCCAGGAATTTTGAGGTGGGCTTTGGGGACAGTTTCTTGCTCCTTTTCACTTGGGGCTGAGTGTCTGCTGAGGTTGCCACTCCTGCAAACATCTGAGCCTGAAAGTGAAACAAAACTCTAGTTTCCCAAGAGCCAGGCAAGCCCATAAGTCTTCCTGGTGTCCGCTGAATGCTGAATGCGAAGTTCCACAGTTGGGGTTAATGGTTAAGCAGACTTGGGGGAACTGAGCAAAGTTTTTGCTTTTTATTCCTTCTTCTTTGACACCAGACCCCAGGAAGCTCCCCGGCCCCATGGGGTGTCAGGGGAGCTGGTGCTGGGAGACCCACCTCCACCACTGGGTTATGGTAGCTCTCGTCAGTGATAAAGGCCAAGGGACTGGGTCCCCCACCAGGTGACTTTAGGGAAAAGAAGAGGCGGAGGAGTGGCCGGTGGACACGGGTTGCTGCCCTTGGGGTCCAGTGACCCTGCCTGGCAGTACAACCAGACCAAGGATCTCACCCTTCAGATACAGCTTCATCCAAGTGTGGTGTGAGGTTGGGTGGCTCACAACCTCACACGAGTTTGGGTGTGTGAGAGTGAGAGAGAGAGATAGGAAGGGAGAGAGAACTTAGAGCCAAGGTTCTCCCCTTTAGGCAGACCCAGGGGAAGCGCCCCCATCTCAGATCACACGGAGGTAAGGGGATAAGAAGGTAAACACAAGACCTGGATGATCCCTAAATACCTTATCCTGCCCTCAGGGAGCTTAGAATCGAGACAGGAGTAGCATTCATTCCACAAAACCGATCATTCATAATATTAACACAGAGTTGCTTTAGACGTGAGTCAGATGGAAGGGGAACACTGAGTTGGTGTTTGGAGCAGAGTCTTGTCCTGGAGGCAAGATGTTAATTAAAATATGAGAGATGATTCCAGCTCAATAAAGAGAGCAAGGCATTTTGGATGGGAGCGCCTAAAGCAGTATTAAATGTCTGATCTTTTACCTGCTCCCTCAACAGATTCTTTGATTTGGGGGTTCAGGTTGTGACAACAACCTGCTAATTTCACATAAAACACGTGTTCCTATTTTAGAGACAAAAACAGGGGTTTTGCAGAAGCAAGTCAAGCACCAGATGCTGGTCCTCCTCCATTCATGGTCCCAAAGTTTAGAACTTGTTGTAATGGATGCTGTTGGCTGATGCACAAACAATAAACCTTTTCTTACCTTTGGCCCCTGTCGTTCCTGAAGGGAAAGCTAGAATTAGACATATGAAGATAAAAATTCCTCAGGCATAATGTTGTTAGGAGATTGAAAGTCTGAAGAGTTCTCATCACAAAGAGCCGTTTTTCTCCCCTTTCTTTTTGGTGTAGGCACAGATGAGGGGAGAGGTAAACTGGATCTAATCTGTCCCCCTCTCCCCCCTTGCCGCCCCCCGCCCCAGCCCCCGGTCGCCGTGAGTCTGTCTTCAGTCTGTGCGTCTGTTTGTTTTGTAAATCAGCTCCCGTGCATCCTTTTCTCAGATTCCCGGTCAGTGGGGTTTCATGTGAAAGCAAAGGGAAGCCGCTCAGTGATCCCTTTGGGGCGTTGACTTGTCTCTCTTGCTCAATTGTAACCGCGCGATGCTAGAAACCTAGATGAACGTGGCTTTGCCTTCCTAATAGCAGCAGATGCTGTGATTCGTCAGCTGCATATTTGCTAACGAGAGTGTCCCCCTCCTGAGGGGTTTCTCTCAAGCTTTGCCCCCAACTTGAAAGCCCCTTGAGCTGCAGGAAGAAGATACTGTTACCTTTGTTCCCTCAGCCTCGGTATGTTTTACCATGGGAGGCACATACTCACCCAGTGTCAATGCATGTATATTTGTGGAAGGACGAATGACTGCGCAGAGCACGTTTCCTCCCTTTTGAAGTGTTTTGGGGTTGTTTTCTCTTGTTCCCTTCGGGCTTTTCCGGATATTACAGTGATGCTGGTGAATGTTTCCTGGAGCTCTTGGCTGTCATTTCACAGAGGAAAAACAAATGGAGAGACCTCGGGGTGACCGTCTCTGTGTCCTGGACAGGGAGGCGATCGTTCTGGAAGCTTGCCCTCCTGGTCCTGCAGACACCAGACCCAGCTGGGAGTGTTTCATCTCGTCTCGTGGCTCATGATGTGAACCAGACAGACCTCTCCTCCTGTCCTCCTTGCTTATCCTCGCCTCAGCCACCTTTATTTATGATTTTTTATACCAGACAATTGGGCTTCCCTCGTGGCTCAGCTGGTAAAGAATCCGCCTGCACTGCGGGAGACCTGGGTTCGATCCCTGGGTCGGGAATATCCCCTGGAGGAAGAAATGGCAACCCAGTCCAGTATTCTTGTCTGGAGAACCCCGTGGACCGAGGAGCCTGGCAGGCTGCAGTCCACGGGGCCACAATGAGCTGGACATGACAGTAACTGAGCACAGCACCGCATACCAGACAATCATTAGCCACTGTCTCCTTCCAGGAAATGTACCTTAAAAGCGGAAATGCTCACATTTCTCCTGATGTTATATATATATATGGTTTCTCAAAGGATTTCTTGATGAATATCTCCTTCTATAAATTCATTGAATTAACAATTAGGCATATAAATGGATTGGATAAAGAGTTCTCCTGAAGCCCTTTCTCCACGCTCTTAACTGAGTCTGCTTTTCCTGTTGAGGTGTGGCTGATTTACAACGTCGTCTTCATTTCCGCTGCTGTACAGGTATGCGTACACATTCTTTTCACGTTCTTTTTTGTTACGCTTCATCTCAGGGTATTGGGCATAGTCTCATGTGCTACACAGTAGGACCTTGTCTATCCACCCTATATATACTAGTCTGCACTTGCTAACCCTGAACTTCCCCCCGCCTCCATTTTTCTCTACCTTGAATAAAAATGGATAAGGGTTTTTGCTTTACTTTCACGAGGTCCTCACCCCCAAGGATCAAAGCCTTATTCTAAGATTTGTCTTTAGAGTTATCATTTGGGGAAGGGGATGTTTTTGGTGGGCTTTTTTTGTCTAGTAGAGTTGACAAGGAGAAGGGGACCAGAGGATGAGATGGCTGGATGGCATCACCAACTCAATGGATGTGAGTTTGAGCGTGCTCTGGGAGATGGTGAGGGACAGGGAAGCCTGGATTGCTGCGGTCCATGGGGTCGCAGACAGCAGACACTTAGGGACTGGACAGCAGCAGACAGTGGAGTGGCAGAGGAGAAAGTGAGCTGTCTACGGTACCAGCAGTTCAGTGGGTACACGGAGCCTTGTGTTGGGGGAGCTCAGTGGGAAACGTTCATTTGATATATGAATCTTTGGAGGTGAGCAGATGCAAACTAGCATATACAGGGGGGGATGAACCACAGGGCCCTACTGTGGAGCACAGGGAGCTATATTCAATATCCTGTGATAAACCATCATGGAAAAGAATATGGAAAAGAATGGATCTATGTATAACCAAATCACTTGGCTGTACAGCAGAAAGGAATGTAACTAAACTTCAGTAAAATAGAATTTAAAACCACGACTCGAATGGCGGTAAGGACACAGCAGTGGGCAAAGCAGCGTCCCTCCTGAAGGAGTCACACCGGCTCCCGGCTGAGGACGCTGGACTGGACAGGAGCACGTGTGAGCAGCCCCGGCTGCTCTGACCGGTCGGGTGTGGGGTGCGAGCGGCCCGGAAGCAGGGAGGACCGGGGCTCCACCCCAGGATGTTACCACCAGAGCCCCTCAGAGGCCACATCCCACGTTTCAGATCGTCACCGTCAAGCAGCAACAGAAGCCGCGACACGCCTTCTCCACGCGCTGGGGAGGCCGCACTCTGTCTTCTTTGATTGTTGTCTGCCGGGGTCCAGCCCCGGTTGATCCAGGGAATTCGAAGCGGGGACGGCGTCGGCGAGGATCAGGAAACAACTGCTTAATTAAACGTTAATTAAGGATATAAAGAGTAATGGAATAAGGATAGCTCAGTGAGGAAATTCAGTGGAGAAAAGAGGCTGAAATAAGGATAGCTCAGTGAGGAAATTCAGTGGAGAAAAGAGGCTGAATAATTCAGCCAGAAGGTGAGAGAAAGAACGACATGGGGAGACCAAGTTTCGGTGAACAAGGCCCGCACTTTATTTTCCAAAGTAGTTTTTATACCTTAAGTTATGCATAGAGGATAATGGCGGAAGGGGTAGAGTCATGCAGCAAGCCAGGCTTTCTTCCTGCAAACTTATCATATGCAAAAGCTTAGGTGATTTGCATCATCTTCTGGCCCGGAGGCCTGTTAACATTTTAAGACCCTTTCTTCAGAAAACTTATTTTTCTCTGAAGGTGATTGGTCAGGAGCCACCCTCCAAAAGCATTAGATAAAGTTGCATTCCTACAGGGCAAAGGTGTGGTGGGCTATAACAAGAAAAAGAATTAACTCAAGGGTCCCAGGTTGCAAACATTAAAGCTACTACTTACACCAATTATATTAATCAATACACTGCCAGGGACACAGCAGGTAAGGGATATGGAGACTTAGCAGCAAACATTGGCCCAACAAGTGAAAATCCCTTCACCAATACAATTTCTAATCAATCTTTTAACTACTCAAAAGAATCTGTGTTTAGACAGTTTAGAACATCTCCTGCCTCTCACAGTTGGGAGGCTCTGAACAATCACATGTGGCTGGAAAAACCTATTCAGGCAGGCTAGAGGACTTCCAAAGGAGTTTGTAGGTTGAAACACTGTCACATCCAGGAATTATTAACTGGAGCTGTAAGCTAACTCTTTTTTCAGAGAGAGGTAGTGGGGGACAGCCCCCCCTAAAGTCAGAGGTGTAGGTGAGAGCACAAAGCAGAAAGTAGGCAGACTCTGGTTTGGGGGGTAAATGCTCGAGAATTTCCAGGGGAACTCCTGAGGCTCAATCCCGCCTTTGCGTATGCCAAGCCTCCTTCCTCATGACCTTTGCCACGGGCGGAGCTCGTTCCCAGCAGTTGTTCAGTGGCTTAGTTGTGTCTGACTCTTCGCAGCCCCGTGGACTGCAGCACGCCAGGCCTCCCTGTCCTTCACTGTCTCCTGCAGCTTGCTCAAACTCATGTCCATTGAGTCAGTGATGCCATCCAACCATCTCATCCTCTGTTGTCCCCTTCTCCTCCCACCTTCAATCTTTCCCAGCATCAGGGTCTTTTCCAATGAGTCAGTTCTTTGCATCAGGTGGCCAAAGTATTGGAGCTTCAGCTTCAGCATCAGTCCTTTCAATGAACACGCGGGACTGATTTCCTTTAGGATGGACTGGTTGGATCTCCTTGCACTCCAAGGGACTCTCAAGAGTCTTCTCCAACACCATCGTTCAGAAGCATCAATTCTTTGGTCCTCAGCCTTCCTTATGGTCCAACTCTCATATCAGTACATAACTATCAGAAAAACCATAGCTTTGAGTGTTTTGTGTGGAAGGAAAATTGAGATAGCATTCGGGAGGGGGGATCAGCCCTCCTATGATCTGCAAATATTTCTCCCACGGCCTCTAAAATAATTTGGAAAAGCTATGGATGTACCTCCTCACACATCTAAGAAGAAAATGAGAACTTTCTCACGTGCTGTTGCCAGGAAGAGCTGTCCCTTACAATGTGTGTGGAGGTCTACTTGTTCTAAATGCATTTGTGTTCACACCTTGGAGTGGAAGATTTTTCTAGTCGCATTTATGTAAAATGATTATCACACGATCTAATTGAAACAGCCAGCTCTCAAGGTCAACCTGATTTGCTAAAGTAGACTTAATTTTTCCTAGAAAAAGGCTGACTTGGTCTTTTGCGTTAGCTGAGCGTGTCCCCATGGCAACCGTGTCCATTCTGAGGGCCATCCTTGGAAGGCAGACACAGAGCGATGGAACTGCCCTGAGGTTGTCGCCTATGTGCTGTGAGCACTGGGGCTCTCGGTGACCCTTTTCTAAGCTTTCTGGGCTTGTCCTCGAAGGACTGTGGTTGTTTTTCATGCCCCTTTGTTCAGTGCCCAGAGGATTTTTGGTCCCGCCCTGACCCCAGTCCAGTCAGAATGGGTGTGTCTGACTCTCTGTGATAGAGTGGGAGGTGACAAACGTGAAGAGAGGTAAATTCTCAGGGGCGGTGGGGATGCTGTTTCAAGCTAAAGGAAAGAGAGTCTATATAAAGTAAGGATCCAAAAAAATGATCCCATGATAATTATTCCTCCTTATTTCCTACCTACAAATCTCACACACCCCGGAACACGCAGACTGCTGGCCATGATGGCTCTGCTGTAGATAAGAGCAAGTGTTTGAAGAGCTCAGTGATCAAATGAACGAGAAAGTTGCCACTCCCATGTTCCCTGGGATACACAGGTTCTCTGGCTACGCAGGGACCTGATCACCTAAGGGAAATGCAGGAGCCCTTCTGTATGGATGTAGCATCTTTATTGAAGAATATATGGCTTCCCTGGTGGTCAGACGATAAAGTCTCTGTCTGCAGTGTGGGAGACCTGGGTTCAATCCCTGGGTTGGGAAGATCCCCTGGAGAAGGAAATAGCAATCCACTCCAGTTCTCTTGCCTGGAAAATCCCATGGACGGAGGAGCCTAGTAGGCGACAGCCCGTGGGGTCACAAAGAGTTGGAGACGACTGAGCAACTTCATTTTCACTTTATTGAAGAGTGACTTTCAGCAATAAGCAATGAGCCATAATTTCTTTTCTGAACACTGACTTACAAAATGGAAGCTTTTATGTTTTGAATGTATATCAAATTAGAAAAAAAGGTTTTTCAACTGTTATTTTTAAAATCTTTTTAAAAACTATGTCAAGAGTTCAAATGATGGGCTGGAGGAAAGACATCAGAAGGACCGATGGTGACCCACGTGGACACCCGAAGTTTCAGGGCCACTGTTTAAAAGTAGACTGGCCTTGTTCTTACCACTTGAGAGCAAAAAGCGCTCATCAAAAACATAGTGAAAAGATACCGAATGTTCAGTCACTGAAAATCATCATTTCCATGAAAAAATAAAACAGAAGCTTAAGGGTAAATGTATTTCTAGTCTCAGGAGCTAGAAACCCAGCTTCAAATACACAGTGGTTTCAAGCTCTACTGAACCAGGGCCATCCCATTAATTATGGATGACATTAGGGTTTAAACAAATACAAACTGTTTTGCCCTCACCTTTAGAAGTTCCTGAAGCAAATGTTTTATTCCCAGTGAGAACCGCTTTGCAGAGCTCAGATCTTGGAATTATTAGAACAACTGCAGTGCTGGGAGGCCATCCACAAATATAACGGCGGCTTCTCGACACCTGGCTTTTACTGGGTTATTTAGGGGAGGGGCAGGGGAGGACTTGAAGTTACTGAAGATGACTCGACAGGCAAATGAAGGCAAATGTCATCCCCAGGCCAAAGACTGCACACATTCTGACATTTGCCCGTAATCTGGGCTGCAGCAATCATCACTGATGGGTAAAGTTTCACAAAATTTCTCCACTCAGCTCGAACATAACAAGAATTTGCTAGGGTTTGTCGTAGTTACAGTGACTATGCTGAAAAACAAACAAACAAACAAACGAAAAAGGGCTTGTTAGAACACAGAGCTCCAGTTAGCCACAAGCCACTGATGCGAGAGGCTGACTGCGTCTCAGTTACAGCTTGTCGGAGTCAACACGTCTTTCTTCTGGGTAACTATGGACTTCAATGAGTTCGTCCGGCCTGGTCTATTCTCTTCCCTCTTGTAGGTTCAAATTATTTTGAAGGCTTTTTTAAAGACCTGCTCTTGCTGGACTGACATGTGGTGTGTAATCAGTGAGGCTCAGGTCTATGTTTTTCTACAGCCAAGTGCCCTTTGTCTATGGGCTACTAGTCCAGTCGCTGCTGTAATATCAGACTGGAGGCGGTGCCTGTGGGAGGGGAGGCGTTTTTCCTGTTTTCAGCCGTGGCTCACACGACAAGCCACGGATCAGAAGCTCTGTCTGTGTGTACAGGTTGATTTGACTGACGTGGCTTTTGGTTTCATGCCTTGTCACCCACTTTGGGTCTTCTCCATCTGGGTCACAAATCTCTTGATCATCTCTAGACTAGGAACATGGTTTAATGAAGAGTGAAATCACTCAGTTGTGTCCGACTCTTTGCGACCCCATGGACTGTAGCCTACCATCCATGGGATTTTCCAGGCAAGAGTACTGGAGTGGGTTGCCATTTCCTTCTCCAGGGGATCTTCCCAACCCAGGGATCGAACCCAGGTCTCCCGTATTGCAGGCAGACACTTTACCACCTGAGCCATCAGGAAGCCTGGTTTAATGAAGAAGTACTGAATTCAAAATCCAAAGTCCTAGATTCAAATCCCGTGTTCGTTTTTCAAAAAAATTTCTATAGTTTGGGGTTGATATGCATATACTGTTATATTTAAAATAGATAACCAGCAAGGACCTCCTGTATAGCACAGGGAATTAACCTAAATGGGAAAAAAATTTGAAAGAGAATAGATACATGTACAGATATAACTGAATTATTGTTCTGCACGTGTGAAACTAACACAGCACGAATCAACTGTGGCCAATATAAATTATCAACAATGAATGTCTATTGAGAGCTTACATTGTTTTAGACATCGAACGTCAGCCTTTCACAGTTATTGTCTCATTTAACTTCACAACAGTCCTAAAGCAGATTCACAAGCTGTCCATATTTATTACAATGGAAAGAGTCTACGTAGAATGTCATACGGAGGAAATACAGCCGCGGAGACAATGCTCTCAGTCAAACTTCTAGGTTGCCCCTGGCCAGTGTGCGACCTTGGACAAATTAAGCGACTTCTCAGAGCCCTGATCTTCCCATCTGAGTTTCAAAGTTCTCATGTGAAAAAATGAGTGTGAGAATGACAACCTCAGGGTGTTGTTGTGTTTGTCCAAAGAGGGGTGAAATTTCCTTGGGAGCATCCCTGGCCTACGAGAAGGTCGTTTGCTGTTTCTATCAGAGGAAGGAGAGCTCAGTTCTGGAATAGGGAACTGATGGGAGATGAGAAAGCTGCTGAGGCTGGAGGAAGCCTGCCCATTTCACTCCACGGTCCCAGCTGCAAGTCAGTCACAAATATGTCATGTTCAGTGTGCTAAGAGTGAGTGAGTGAGTGAGTGAAGGTCACTCAGTTGTGTCTGACTCTTGGCGACCCCACAGACTATAGCCCTCCAGGCTCCTCTGTCCATGGGCTTCTCCAGGCAGGACTACCAGTCTGGGTTGCTCTAGTAAACAGCAACAGGTGAACATCTGGGCTGGTGGGGCACCTCTTCTGGTTTTTATACACAAGTGTAATTTATCCTGTGGGTCCTCAAAAATGCTGTGTCATATGACGGGGACTTACCCATTAAAGAGCTTTCATGACAAACTTTAGGAGGGTGGATCTTAAAACGTCCATCAGTGCTGTTCTGCAAAAAGCCAGAGCACTGTGGTCCAGGGAGAGAGCCCTCTGATGGTGTGACTTGATTTGTGGGGCGTCTAAAGGTGTGGATTTCCCAGCATCTCAGGGGAGTGGGGCGGGGGGTCCTTGCTGTTCCTCACCTGGTGGATGACAACTTGGGGGCAGAGGTGAACCCTGACCGCTGAACCCAGGGCCAGAACACAAAGGGTTTAGAGATGTTGACAGAGCTCCCCGCCTGACCCACAGCTGCAAAGATGATCTGCTGAAACAGCGGGACTGCATTCCCTGGGGGCTGGCTTGAGCTCAGTGACACCAGCTGATTTCAGGCACGAAAGGAGGCTGAGGATAAACACAGATGAGGCTCTCACTGCAGAAGCTGCCAATATCCTCTAGAATCTTCTGCAATCTTTGAGCTAGTTGGGCTCCCTGGCTAATTAACTGATCATTCAATGCTTCTACCAATACTTATTGGGTCCACTTTGTCCTGGGAACCATACAAAGTGCTTGCTTATGGATAATCCCTAACTTCATGGAGTCCCTCTTGAAAAGAAGCTGGATACAGTGTGTCATTATATGAGACCAGGAAAGATGATAACCTACCAGGAGCAGATGGCTCAGAGTGCTCTAGCAGGGCAAAATCACTGGAGATGAGACTCAACGGTGAGTAGGCATTCACCCAGAGAGGACAGTGATGGACGATGTGGAGTGGGATGTGGAAGGCAGAAGGCTATGCAGAAGGTGATGTGTTTGAGGAGGTGCAAGGATTCTCCCTGACCTGAAAAATGCAAAGATGGGGATGATGATGGACAGCAAAGGAAGATGAGTGTAAGGAAGGAAGCAGGGAGCTAGACAACTGATACACTGGCATTACCCCTTTGATAAAAAATAATGAAAGTGGATCTGAAATACCTTATTGAAAGAGAAACACTCTCAGATGATATATACAAATAGCTAAACTCCAATCATAGCCCACAAAGTCTAAAAACAGGTAAATGCAAAACACATACCCAAGAAAATGCAAAAAGGAGGGCAGGACGGCAGGAAGGGAGGAAGAAAGATAAGGAGCGACATAAACATGATTTTGTTAAGGTATTTCAAGGCACACGTGAAAAGAAAAAAGCATAGGTTTGAAAAATGCAAATGCAACATAAACTCAAATGTCACCGACTTTCCAAATATCAGGAGTGCTGGCTTCTTCCCTCGCGTCCTGCCAGGTGAGGTAACACACAGCTGGTAGCAACCAGCTTCAAGGCTGCTTGAAGATCAAGTGCGATGCTTTGGATTTTGGTGGAGTCCCTGCTCTGCTGGCTCCAACTGGGGCCGACACTTGGGACATTTCTGTCCAATGCATACTGATCTGCACACAGAGAGGATAATTGAAGACAGAGATGAGTGAAGACGCTTTTCAAGAGTATGAAGAAGTTGAAACGCTTCTTTGATGCTCACTGTAGCCACAGGATTTAGAAATGTTTGGGAGACTCAAATGGGGAGCCAGGCAGGCCAGTTTTGTGGGGCCCCATGCCTTTTCCCGAGGGATCCTTTGATCACTGGGGGGTGTGTGCAACTCCCTGGCAGCTCTGCAGCCACGTGGATGCAGGATGTGCTTCTGTGTGAGAGACAGTGCTTGAGTCAAGCTGTGATGATTCACGTTGGGAGAGCAGAGGTGATGCTGTGGGAAGTGGAACATGACGGTGACTCAGTGGGAAAAGGTGAAACTGTAGGCGAGAGGCGGGTGGGATTGGTCTGTCTCCCACTTCCCAGCTCACAGTCCTCTAGTCCAGCACACTCGACACCTAGAGCCTGACTCCGGGCTTGCTGAGGCGGGGGAGCAGGGCTCAGCATGGTCAAGGCTGTGAGTTGGATTTCCCTAGTGAAGAGGTTGTCTTGTGGGACAGGTAAGTGAGTAACCAGGCTGAGAAACTGATCGATTTTAGAGGCAGATCAGTTTCATTCCGTTGGGACATACACCTGGGGCGTACTCTGATGGGGAAAGAAAAAGCAGCCAGGAGACCCCAACATGCGGCTTTACATCCAGAATCCAGTGCCATGTGGATGGTCTGGCTTCCACCGTCTGCTGTCCTGGGGTTACAGGTGTAGGATGATGTATCCACGCTGGCCTTCCCAGAAGTAAAGCAGAGAATGACTGTGGTGCTATCAAGTTTAAGCTTCGTATCACTGAAGGGTTCTGGGATGGATATAGAAGAAAGAAAATGCCTGGTGGGTGGGCATCTCCGGGGGGCTCAGAAAGGAGGCAGATAACGCTCCCTGAGCCAAGAGCAGAGGTGCGTGTCGACACTGCCACCCAAGACAGGTGGCTCTGAAGGTGTCCAGAAGTGTGTCTCTTTTCCCACCCTGGCTTTCTGCAGCCTCCCAGTGATTTTATTTATTTATTTATTTTAAATACTTGGGCCAGGCCTGGCTTTTCAGACCCTGACGGCCTGGACGACCCCTCTGCGGAGGCTGAGGAGGCCGAGAAGGTAGAGGAAGAGGTGTCACTGGAAGCGATGCTCCCGGGAGCCATTTTGCAGGCAGAAAGGTACGGGCGGCCCCCTCGCCTGGCGTCTCCCAGTGATTTTAGGATCAGTGAGGTGAACGAGCAAGGTTTCATAGCACTGACTCGAGGACCAACTTGAAACTCAGGAGACCTGGGGTCTGCGTGCTCTGCTGAGGGCTCAGGTACTCTGGCATGGCTCAACAGGAGCCACATGAAACCCACAGTGGGCACAGCTCAGCCTCCTGGTCTCTTCTGACCCCAGGGTCCTCTCAGCCCCTCTCCTGGCCGTGCCGTCCACTCACTGTGTCCACGGTCCTTCCTGCCTGGTGAACTCCAGTCCCTCCCACCTGGATGACTCACCATCTCTTACACCCCCAATGGCTGTGAACTCTAGTCTCTTTGCAAGAAGACTGAACTGACTCCAACTTGGGAGACTTTTCTCAACTTGTGTCTCCCTGGATTGAATGGTAATAAGGACTCAACTGGTTGTATTAACAAAGTCACACACAAACACATGTGCTTATGTGTGTGCCTCTCCTGTGAGGCTGGAATTCCCACAAGGGAGATACTGATTTTACTCCCAGTTGAATTCCCAGTAGAGCCTAAACCTGTATGTCACAGGCATGCACATGTGTGCAAGATCAATGAATCAATACTATTCGTGTACTGCTATACTTGGAAGGCTTTGTAGCCTCCTATTATGGGTCCTGGGGCTGGAAAGATCCCCTGGAGGAGGGCAGGGCAGCCCACTCCAGTATTCTTGCCTAGAGAATCCCATGGACAGAGGGGCCTGGTGGGCTACAGTCATGGTGTCTCAAAGAGTTGGACATGATGAGCATGCACACATTATTGAGTTAACGTTACCAAAGAGGTGTGTTGTAATTCTAACCCCCAGGACCTGTGAACGTGAACTAATGTGGACATAGAGTCTTTGCAGATGTAATCAGGTTAAGACGGGGTCAGCAGAAGTGGCCTTAATCCAGCATGGCAGTGCCCTTCTGGGAGGAGAAAAGCCACGTGGAGACAGATCCACAGGAAGGTCATGTGATGATGGAGGCGGAGCTTGGAGGGAGGCAGCTGGGAACCGAGGGCCCTGAGGCTCATCAGCCTCCACCAGCAGATGCGAGAGATGAGGCGGGAGTCCACCTAGGGTCTGTGGGAGGGCGGCTCTGTGGGCACTTGAATCTGTGAGAAGACGTGCTTCAGTTGCTTTCAGCCAGCCACTGGGTGGCACTTTGTTGTGACAGCCCAGGACACTGGTCCACCTCCCAGTGCTGCTGTCGTTCAGTCGCCAAGTTGTGTCCGACTCTTTGTGATCCCTTGGACTGTAACATTCCAGACCTCTCTGTCCTCCATGATCTCCCAGAGCCTGCTCAAATTCATGTCTACTGAGTCGTTGATGCCATCCAACCATCCCATCCTCTGTGGTCCCCTTCTCCTGCCTTCAATCTTTCCCAGCATCAGGGTCTTTTCCCTTAAATCAGCTTTTCACTTCAGGTGGCCAAAGTATTGGAGCTTCAGCATCAGTCCTTCAATGAATATTCAGGGCTAATTTCCTTTAAGATTGACTAGTTTAATCTCCTTGCTGTCCAAGGGTCTCTCAAGAGTCTTCTCCAGTACCACAATTTGAAAGCATCAATT
This sequence comes from Bos grunniens, assembly GCF_055505025.1. Classification (NCBI taxonomy): domain Eukaryota; kingdom Metazoa; phylum Chordata; class Mammalia; order Artiodactyla; family Bovidae; genus Bos; species Bos grunniens. Next base: position 90,836,364 of record NC_141176.1, on the reverse strand, counting down.
CTTCAGTGCTCAGCTTTCTTTATAGTCCAGCTCTCACATCCATACATGACCAATGGGAAAATCATAGCTTGAGCTAGATAGACCTTTGTCGGCAAAGTGATGTCTCTGCTTTTTAATATGCTGTCTAGGTTGGTCATAGCTTCCCTTCCAAGGAGCAAGTGTCTTTTAATTTCATGGCTGCAGTCACCATCCGTGGTGATTTTAGAGCCTCAGAAAATTAAATCTGTCATTTCTTCCGTTTTTCCCCTTCTATTTGCCGTGAAGTGATGGGGCCAGGTGCCGTGATCGGAGTTTGTTATCCTTAGGGTACCCTTTTTGCATTCTGTTTAATCGATCCCTCTCAACAATCATATGCTTCCTCCAAAGAAAGGCAGCTTACATTGACAAAACACTGTTTTCCTGGCTCCTTGCAGACAGAAAGCCAGGAGGAAGGGGAACAGACGGCAGTGTTAAGGCGGCACCTGTGAGAGGACTGGAGAGGGTTTTGACAAGACGTAGAGACTCAGGCGGAGAAGGCAGTGGCACCCACTCCAGTGCTCTGGCCTGGAAAATCCCATGGATGGAGGAGCCTGGTGGGCTGCAGTCCATGGGGTCCCTAGAGTCGGACACGGCTGAGGAACTTCACTTTCACTTTTCACTTCCATGCATTGGAGAAGGAAATGGCAACCCACTCCAGTATTCTTGCCTGGAGAATCCCAGGGATGGGGGAGCCTGGTGGGCTGCTGTCTATGGGGTTGCAAGAGTCGGGCACGACTGAAGTGACTTAGCAGCAGCAGCAGCAGAGACTCAGAAGACATCCTGGAAAGGAGCCTGAAGGGTCCCAGTGCCCCGCCAGTCAGCGAGCATCCTGCCGTGGGGCTGTGCCTCCAGGATGACACACAGGTCTCGGAAGGCTGGGCTGACTCCACCCTGCAGGCGCTCCTGGGCCAGCAAGACCACCCTTCACCTCCCCTTGGGTCCCAGCTCTCTCACCAGCCCAGCCCAGCCCAGCCCAGCCCAGGGCTCTCTGAGACGCACGTCTGGCCTCCGGGTCCCGGGTTTGGGGGGACTAGGGCTGGGTGCCCCCTCTGCTAGACAAGCTTCCTGTAGCGGAGAGTTGGGCTGCAACCCAACAAGAGACGAGAGAGCAAAGGACTTTTGAGCTCCAGTGGGGCGAGAAGTACTCAGGAACAGGAAACAATGATTTTTTTTCAGCAAGGCCTGTTCAGTGTCTTCTGGGGAATACTAAGCCCTGAATACTCACAGGTAACCTCTTCTCGCGCGGTGCTGGGCGCTTCTCGCTCTGGAGTGGATGCTGGTGGCTCACAGTCCCCGTTTGGCCCCCAAGTGCTCGTCCCCAAACTCCCGCTTCCAATCACCATCCACCCAGAGCTCTGTTTTTTGTCGTTGTTGCTGCGTCGTTTCTCATGGATCCTGAGACGCGCTCCCCTCCCCAGGCCTGCTGGACCAGCACGAGGAGCCTGCAGTCCTTGTCCAAGCAGGAGAAGCCCCTGCGTTCCCAAGGGGACCCCATTGCTTTGGCTTCCTGCCTCTGGTGGCCGGCGAGGTGGTGCCCTCCCTGCCTCCACAATGGCCCCAGCCCCAGGTCCCCAGACTATGACACTTCACATGGCCAGAGGGTGTCTGCCGATGTGTGTAGTTCAGGACAGGGAGATGGTACTGGGTTACCTGGCTTCCAGGGTGGCTCAGTGGTAAAGAATGGATGTATGTACGTGTGTAACTGGATTGCTTTGCTCTACTCCTGAAGCTAGCACAACATTATGGATCAACTCAGCAGCTTCCCTGGTGGCTCAGGTGGTGAGGAATCTGCCTGCAATGCAGGACACCCAGGTTTGACCTTTGGGTTGGGAAGATCCCCTGGAGAAGGAAATGGCCACCCACTCCAGTATTCTTGCATGGAGATTCCCATGGACAGAGGAGCCTGGCGGCTGCAGTCTATGGGGTCACCAAGAGCCAGACACGACTGAGTGACTAAACAGCGACAACCAGGTTATCTGCTTGGGCTCAAGGTGACCACAGGGTCCTTATGGAGAAAGAGGGAGACGGGAGACTCAGCATCTCAAGATGCACCGTCAGAAACTGATTGTCGGGGTCCTTGAAGAAGGAGGAAAACGGCATGAGCCCAGGAACACAGCAGTCTCTGGGAGTTAGAAAAGATATGGAAACTTCCTCTTCCCTGGAACCCTCAGAGGGGGCCAGCCCTGCAGGCTGCGAGACACTGTTTGGATTTCCAGCCTTTACAAGGGTGAGCTTTGCTCAGTGTCAAGAAGACAACATGTGTTTGGTAGAGAGGAGAGAAGAATGGAGCTGCAGTTTGCTGAGGGAGGAAATTGCAACACTTAAGGAGGAGATTCATGTCCAAGGTTTCAGCTTTGTATGTTTCATCCCGCATCACCGTCTAGTGACTTCATTGTAGAGTTCCACCTGCCATCTTTCCTCTTATTCTCAGCAATCATTTGAACATGAAATAAAGCATGAGTAGACTTCTTAGAGGAAAAGGATCATCAAGCAACATTTAGCAACATGGAGAGATCTTGAAAACGCAGCACCAAGTGGAAAAACACAGCAGGGACTGTAGCCCAAGATTGTTTGGGCGGCTGAAGATCCCATTTACATGGTACCTCTTTCAAGGGCACATTTGTATCTGAGGACTTCGAATAAATACATCTGAATGGGTGCCTGGTATGGAAAGGGTCGTAGCATAGATGAAGAGGAAAATGATGAAATGGAATAAAACAGGAGGGTCCTTGGATAGGCCAGTAATGACGACGTGCCTCGATGCCCTCGACCCTCACTCAGTAGAGGGAAATGGAGAGAGAGAACTAAAGTGAAGAGATTTTTTCCCAGTTCTCTTAACCCAGTCTCTGCTTTGAGCACACACATCCTGTTGTGTTCAGAACCACCTGGGTTTCATTCATTCTATAGGAATGAGGAGCTGAAGGGAATCTGACCGTCAAAACCTCTTTTTTCTGGAAGAGCAGAGGTTTGCAGGGAGATCAACTGATGGGATGGGATGGATCAGGTTTTCCAAAATGTCCTCAAACTGAGTAAAATACACACACATATACACATCTCCTCAGAATTCTCTGAAAGTGTTGGTCACTCAGTCGTGTCTGACTCTTTTGTGACTCCATGAACTGTAGCCCACCAGGCTCCTCTGTCCATGGGCTTCTCCAGGCAAGAATACTGGAGTGGGTTGCCATTCCCTTCTCCAGGGGATCTTCCTGACCCAGGGATCAAACCCAGGTCTCCTGCATTACAAGCAGATTCTTTTTCAACTTAGCAACCAAGAAAGCCCCTCTAAGGGCTAGAAAAAATATGAACAAAGTGACACCAGAACCGGGTGAAGGCAAGCATAAAAGCTGATATGTCAAAGTTTGGGCACAAATGAGAACTTTGGCAGCATCATTTTGCAGATAGATGTGGCCTTTGGGGGCCTTGGGTATGCTCGCAAAATCCTGTAGTTGAAGTCAAGCCTCCTGCATGAAACTAGGACAATTGAAGGAACTATATATAGCTTCAGAGAAATGATGACCGAAAACAAACCGCCTGCCTGCGAGGAAACCGAGACAACCTCTGTCCCTTTCCGAAGGGAAAAATAGTCTCCTCTGAGGACGCGGGGTCCTGAGCGTGGCCTCTCGTGGATCTGGAGCTCCACCGTGCTGCTCACCGCCTTGTGCTCAAGGAACCCCACCCCAGGCACTGTGTGAGCATCTCCAGTGAAGTCCAATAGATTTAAGGCAGATCCTCTAAGGGGAAAGTAATTCCTAATTCTGGACCGCAGGGAGATCCACATATCCATTTGGACACATACTGTGTGCTCAGTCACTCAGTCATGTCTGACTCTTTGCAACCCCATGGACTGTAGCCCACCAGGCTCCTCTGTCCATGGGATTATCTCAGCAAGAACACTGGAGTGGGTGTCCATTCCCTTCTCCAGGGATCTCCAGGGATCAAACCCAGGTCTCCTTCCAGCTCCTGCATTGACAGGCAAATGCTTTACTCCTGAGCCCTCTGGGAAGCCAGATATTGGACAGATATTACTCACAACAGAAAACAAATCACCATACCTTACAGACACAGGTCTGTATGAGGGAAAATAAACAAGCCATAAGTGACTCTTCTCAATTCACAAAGACTTCACATACCATAAGGATTGGACACATATATAAAATGACCAAGAAAACAGAATCCAGGGAGGTTAAGAAAGAAGAATTAATAACAGGGAATTTGTCAGAGCTGATGAAAAGAAACGAAACCAAAGGTGCACGCTGGAAAAACAAATTTGGATAAATTTGGATGGCACCTTTAAAGGAATGAGAAGAACGAACTTCAGACTGGATTTCTGCCTGTGAGGAGATGATGTCGTGAGATCTAGAATGAAATAAGGCTTTTTAGAAAAACGAAGACTGAAGAACTTACAACCCCTGATCCTTCCTAAAGAAATTGCGGTGGAATCGATTTCAGAGAGATGAAGCATCTCATCTCCAGAGGAGAACCTGGACAGCAGGTGACCTCGGGGCCCGTGGGAAAGTCCAGCCATCATTGGCTTGTGGAACGGTAATTGAAACATCTAGTTTATGGGATGAAATTAAGCTATGCGATCACACAGCCAACAATAGCAGGGAAGCCAGATGGGGGTGGGACGAGAGTTTGCTAAGTCCTCTGTGTCGTTCATGAGAAGAGTTGATATACTGAATTAACTTTAGACTTATATTTTAATTCAGTATGCATACATGTATACGTATGTATACATATATATGAAATATGCATACATATATGCATACATATATACATATGTATATATACATTTGTAAAATAGATGAGAACAGAAAAATGAAATAATGCCGAAAACAGGGTGACAAAGAGAAAGGACAAAATGAGATGGTGGAAATCAATCTGATATGTTAGCAACCACAAGGAATACATCTGCTAGGTAAAGAGATCTCCAGACGGAATTTTAGAAATCAGATTATGTGCTCTTTGCAAGAGATATGCCTAAAGCATAAGAACAGAAACGCTCAGGTAATTAATTGAAAAATGTATGCAGGGCAAATAATGACCAAAAGAAATCTGACATAGTAATATTAACATCAGAAAAAAAGGCTAAAAGGGAAAAACATTGCAGATGAAGGAGGTCATTATATCTTGATTTAAGTTTAAATTGCCTACGAGGGCATAAAAATTCTAAATATTTATGGGTGTAATAAAATAGCCACAAAATATAAAAACAATAGAATTACATGGCAATGCAGGCAAATTCATTAAGAGGCTTGGATATTAGCCACATAACTTGGTTAGAGATTGACAGGTCAGGCAGCAAATATTTAGTACAGATAGAAAGATTTAAACAACACAATTAACAAGCTGGATTTAATGGGCATATAATAAAAACTCCACTCAATTGTGTGAGAATACCATTATTTTCATTGCTGCAAGGAACATTTACATAAATATCATGCCCTGGGCCAGAAAATAAGTCTAAATGAGTCTCAAAGAATTAAAACAAAAACCAGCCCACATTTTCTGATTGTAATGCAGTCAAGTTGTACATCAAAGAGAGGACAATAATATTGAAAACTGCCAATACTGAAACATTGAAAAACTTCTGATTTATATCTCAAATATCTATTTAAGAAAAATCAGTACAGATCAAAAGAACACAACTAAGCAATAATAAAAACACCACCCATCAAACTATGGAGGGACAGTTCAGGTGAGGCTCACAAGGAAATTGAGAGAAATATACCAGGAGAGAAGTTAACCAGATATTAATGTTAAACTTTTTATTTAAGATGTTAGAAAAAACTAAGCAACAAAAGACTGGGATATAGAAAGAAGCAATAATGATAAAGGTAAGAACAGAGAGAAATAAAATAGGAAAGATAATATTGGGATGGTCAGTCAAGTCAACAACCAGTTCTTGGAAAAGACAGCAAAAGCAATCTGGTGACATGATCCAGAATAGATGGGGTGGGGGTCACAAATGCTCAAAAACAGGGCTGCAAAGTGCACCGCAGGGCAGACTTCAAATGCTTTTAAAAATTTAAACAAAATGGACAGATTCCTAGAAATCTACCACGATTGGCTTTTAAAAACTGGAGATGATCTGTATTTGAGTTAGAAAACCTGAACAGTCTTATCAGCATTAAACAAATTGAATGAATATTTTAAATCTTCCCACATAGAATACCCGTCTTCATCAATTTTACAAGCAAATTCTTCCAAGTTTTCAAGGAACCCTTTGTTTTGAACTTTGCAAACTCTTCTTGAAAGTGAGAAATGAAGACCCCACTCCCAATCATTCTTGATATCAAAATGAAAGAAGGAAAGATGCAAAATAAAAATGAAAAATAAATCTCATTCAGGAACAGAGGTGAAATTCCTAGACATTACAGGAATGATCTTGGTGATTCCAGTCTGAATCCTGAATCACTCTGGGAGGAATCGGCTTTCATAGCTACACGTTAAGCTTCCTAGAGGTGGCCTTTCTCACCACCTTGGAGCTTCCCTACCAGAGAGCGTGGGGGGAAGTGAAGAAGGCAGGCAGGCGGGAAGGACCAACAGCAGCCCTGGGGGTGATGGGACTTCCTCCTGCCAGGGCCTGACTCTGTCCACGGCTCGCTGCATCTTTGCTGAGAACCAGTTGGCATCATGTCGGCTTGCATGTCGTGCTTCCGTGCACATGCCCAGTCGTGCCTGCTCTTTGAGACCCCATGGTCCGTAGCTACCCAGGCTCCTCTGTCCATGGAATTTTCCAGGCAGGAACACTGCAGTGGGCTGCCATGCCCTCCTCCAGGGAATCTTCCCAACCCAGGGATTGAACCCTTGTCTCTCATGTCTCCTGCACTGGCAGGCAGGTTCTTCACCACTGCATCACCTGGGAAGCCCTTGGGGTTGGTTTGCCTTGGTCCTAATCAGGAGCAAAACAGCCTCGATCCTTGTCCTCTTAGAGCGTCCAGCCTCCTTAGAAAGACAGACATCAAGCCAACCACCACAAACACACACAAGTAGAAGCACAAACCATGGCAAGAGGGAAGATCTTGCAGGTCCTCGTGGTTCTAGAAAAGCACGTAAGGGAACCTGGCTTTGCTTGCGGGTTAGTGAAGCCCATGGGGAAGGAATAAAGTTTAGCCTGAGATGTAAAGATGGATGAAGAGTTAGCCAGTTGAGGAAAGGAAGAAACGACGGACAAGGCAGGGAGAAGAGGATGCTCTCTTGCTCCCACTCTGGAGGGGACGCGGCGTCCTGTGGAGCTGGAGTCTAGAGCAGGGGGTGAGTGTCTGTAGTCAGTCCTGCTTTCTGAAGTCCAGTTAGTGCTGTTGAAACACGACACTCTTGCTTTCTCTGCTGGAGCAGCATCTTTCCAGGGAAGGAAGTGACTTCTCTGGACAAAGAAGGGAGCCATTCATTTTTCTACTTCAGTCACACATAGCTTTTTTTCTTTTGAGAAGATAATTTTTGCTTCTTAAAGTACAGTGCATTTTAGACTTTATCAAGAATTGAAAAAGCAAGACAGATTACTAAGGCTCGTTGCCGCTCTTTACTCACTAAGTGGTGTCCGACTCCTTGTGACACACGGACTGTAGCCCGCCAGCCTCCCTTGTCCATGAGATGCTCCAGGCAAGGACACTGGCGTGGGTTGCCATTTGCTTCTCCAGGGGATCTTCCTGACCCAGGGATTAAATCTCCTGCTTTGGCAGGCGTGTTCTTTACCCACCGAGCCATCGGGGAGAGCTTTCTGCTAAGGTTCAGTTGACTAGTTAACTAGTGTGTCCTTATTTCTTGGAACTGGAGAGCCTTTGCTTCCTTGGAGGCTCCTCACACCGTGGTCGGTGACATCCTTTGGGAAGCAAGGCGTCCTTGTCCCTTTTTTCAGCAGTGGTTCCACCCTGAGCCTGTCTTTCTGCCTCTTAGGTACCTCTACAAGGACTGCCTTTGGGTGGGATCACGAGCACTTTATAAATGAAGTGGGGCCTGAACCACGTCTATATGCTAAAGGGACAAAGAAGGAAAAGAGAAAAACTAAGGTATCAACTACTTTGTAATTTAGATTTTTTTTTTCCTTTCCTCAAATCTTTGAGGCTCCAGGCCAAACAATAGCAGGGAAAAAGGAAAAGGAAAAAAGATGGCCATGTATGTTCAAAATTCTATATCTAAATTGTTCACCATTTATTTATCCTTGCCAGTTCTATTAATTTCGGAAGAGTAGCCACATGCAGACTGAAGCATTTTAATGCATTAAAATTACACAGAGAAATGTGAGTAAAGTTTCAAGAATGTGCATATAAAATACACATATAAATTATAATTTAAGGGCCTTTCCAAGAACATTGGCTTAATAAACAGTAAGAGAATGGGAATTTTTGCAATGCTAATTATGACACTACTTTCTCTTTCCAAATCTTACCAGATGCCAGGAGATATGTTACAGGTATTCATTTGGAAGAGAAATAATCTCTAACATACATGTCATGAGAAGACTGGAAGGTTAAAGAAAGCCATAGCTCGTGGTTCAGAAATGGCTGTTTCAGAATATTGTAAATATCAACGGGTGTTTGTGTAGTGATGGAAAGAAAACATGTTCATTCAAAGGTAACAAAGACTGCCATAGCCCCGGTCCAGGAAATGGGTTGGAATAAATCCATGCATCGTTTCAAAAATAGAATATGGAGAGGCTTGGTTCTGACCAAGATTGCTCCAGTGACTGTTTCATTAAGGAAGAGGGTATTATAATAGGAGTACAGGCATACTCAGTGACCTCTGAAGTATTTGCACTAATAGACTAATAACGTTCTCAAGTGTTCCCCTGGCACAAACCCACCTCAGGTTGGTTTCGCGGAATGCAGAGGTCAGGCAGGAGTTCAGGAATGCGAGTGAGGTCATTCCTCTGCCGCCTCTGGATGTGCTGTGAGAACCACAGAGAATCAGTCACAGCTCAGGAACCGAGCAGCAGGGTCCAGGCTGCAGTGAAGAAACCCACTGCACGAGCTTGTGAAGTCTGACTCCGTGGAGCAAGGCATCGGAAGCTCAAACTAATCATAATGCCAATCTTAGAAGTGCTGTTCTCCCTTAAAAGTAGTAGACCTCGCCGGGCTTTGTCACAGGTGGGAACTGAAATTAGAAGAGATTGTCTAGGCACTTAATCCAATGTCCACAGCCAAGCTGAAGGGCTCCCATGGAGGGCACAGCCAGAAGTGTCTTTTACCCCCTTGGGCAGTTTCTGAGACGCCTTCATAACCTCAGAGGTTTACTTTACTGGGGGTAATGAGGATAAATGTGGTTCAAGCTCTCATAGCTTCCCCGTTTCTAATTATTTGAAACTCTGAGATCCAGACACACTGTAGGGTGAATTAGGGTGCTTCCCTCAGTGTCCATAAAGTGGCTGCCATTGACACTGAACTAAAAAGTAGCCAGTGTATGTATCGTACTTCCTTCTCACGCAGGGCTTCTCCTTCCTTCCGCTCCCTCCTTCCTTCTCTCCTCTTTTTCTCCTTTCCTTCCTTTCCTCCTCCTCTTGGCTTCTCCCTATCTATGTTCCCGTGTCCCCCGCCTCTCCCCTCCCCTCCCCCCCCCCACTCTCCATTCATCCCAGCCACTGTGAGCATCATATACTGGAGGAGTAGAAAGAGGTCGGAACTGTTGTTACTTCACGTGCCCCCAGCCAGGGTCAAGGCGTGTTCTGGATCCCCAGTCCTGTCTCCCATCCTTGGGGAGGCAGGGACAGCGGACATCATCCCCAAGAGGGTGCCTCGAGGGACAGGATTTCTTGATTTCACCAGGAGAGTGAGTTTCTAGCATGTGAGGCCACAAGGCAGACTTCTTTGGCTTTGATATTTGTTCCTCTTTTATGTTACCAATTTTTCATTTCAAACGAGAATAACACAACTGTTTATCCTTATCCGTTGTATAATAATTCTTTTAGCAAGACAATAGCAGTATTGTTACTAGTAATATCATTCGGAAGACAGCTTAAGGCTTTTTGTTTCAATTTGTGTTTCTTTTCAGTTCCCTTCGTCCTCAGGTTATAAGCCACTGAGAAGGTGCAGTGAAATGAAAAAACATCACTTGAAGTAACATTTCTCTGTGTGATGAGTCCTCCATCTCAATACACAGCTAGGTGCACATAGCTGCCGTGCGTTTTCACCTTTAGGTATTGCTTTGTAAAATTGTGTATAATTCCATACAACGTTTGCATAGTTCCTAAATCCAGTCTACAAAATATATCATAGACAAAGTTTAGCTCCAGTCCCCTCAATTTTATTCCATTTCCCTCTCCGTTTATAGCCTTTTAAAAAGACGTTGGCTTATTTGTCCTTTTTTGCATGTTTATGCACATGTACAGACACACACATATCTGTATATACTTAACACGTTTTGTTTTGGTTATTTACCAACGTGCAACAAATTGCCAGAAAACCGAATGACATGAACATAACCACACTCGTTTTCTCTCTGTTTCTGTGCAGAAAGTCTGTGGACCAGCTGAAGGGCTCAGCTGGACGATCTGGGCTCAGAGTCTCTCCTGGGGTTCCACTCAGATGCCGCCTGCAGCTGGAGCAGGAAATGGTGTCTCTGGGAGCAGCTGGGACTCTTTCCACGTAAATCTCAGGGCTGCTCCGTGCAGAGTCACTTAACGGGCCAGGTTAGGCTTCCTTAAGCATGGCAGCTGGCAAAGATGACAGGCAGGACACCAAAGCCTGCTTGAACAACATGAGTGTTAATAATAATAACATAAACGTGAATGGTAACAAATGCATGGAAGAAACATAATGTATGTTTAAATCCGCTGGTTCATAATGATAAAAACATTTTTATAAAGAACGCATTGGCTTTCCTCACTTGTTTAAAAGATGCTGGAGAAACAACAAACTATTTGGAAAACCAGTCGATAAAGACTCAAGCCATTATCCTGCCTTTCCTAAAGGCAGGAGGCCAGAGGCCCTGGCTCCCATGCAGACTTGTCTGCTTGTGGAACGTACGAGCTACATACTCTTTAAAAAGCACCTTTGGGTGAATGATCCTTGGGTCCTTCCTGTTTCCAGCATCATCCTGCTTCCCGTCAAGCTCTTGCCATCAGTACTACCACGGGAAATAAAGACACAGAGAGACGTAATTACTAGAAGAGGAACAGGAAGACCGAGGCTTTCCTCTGCAGCCCTGTGGATGTCGTCGAAGCCGATCCTGCCCAAGCACCGGTTATCACTTTAGGGAGCAGACGCCTGCTCTTTCTTCTCTTCTAGAGGAGGGTGGGGGTTTCTGTGCTCACACAACTTATACCGGTGTTCCTGAGTTAGATCTGAGGCCACCGTTCAGACCTCAGGTGGTGCTAGGGGAGGCCTGCCCATGCAGACACACGCCTCCAGTGGGTCCATCCTGGCAATGCCCAGGTGATGCTCCATCTCAGGTCTCATAAACAGTCACGAGCTGTGGCTCCCTTTGCAACAGGGGACTTGCAATGCTGACACGACGCCGGTTCATCTTCTTGGAGTGCAGGCCACGCTGACTTTACCCTGTGTTTCTGCATTTTCGAATCAGAGGAAGACACTGTCCCCCATGTGCTGAGTGGAGCAGAAGCTCGTTACTGCTTGCCTGTCTGTGCCGAGGCTGGCACACAGCAGGCAAGATTGACTGATCATCAGAAAGAAACACGTGTGGGAAAGAAAACACCAGAGGAATGTGTGTTTTAGCTCACAGGCTGGGAGAGAAACGGATGCCAGCTTTGCTGTCCACTCTCTGCTGAGCTGCCATCAGTGAACGAATTTCAGCCCCAGATGGTCTGGGTGTAAAGCAAGCTGTTTAATCATTTAGTCCCGTAGACCTCTAAAGAGAAGGGTGGAAATGTTTCCACTGGCCCGGAAATTTACCTGAGCGGCTTCTGTTCATATATTGTAATGGCTGATGGGAGGAATTCTGGAAAATGGGTGGATAATTTTATACCACTTCTCTGATGATTAACTGGGACCCACAATTGGGTTTGGTTGGTTTGGAAACAACATCATTTTCTTTCTTGTGTGCATGCGTGCTAAGCCGCTTCAGTCATGTCTGACTCTTTGCAACCCAATGCATCATAGCCCCCCAGGCTTCTCTGTTCATGGGATTCTCCAGGCAAGGATACTGGAGCGGGTTGCCATGCCCTCCTCCAGGGGGATCTTCCCAACCCAGGGATGGAACCCCTGTCTCTTGTGTCTCCTGCATTGGCAGGTGGGGTCTTTACCTCTGTGCCACCTGGGAAGCCCCATCTTGTTTTTTATCATCACGTAATAATCACAGGTAGAAACGTGAAGAAAAATCGATGAGCTATATATTGTGTCTGTAAGGCGAAGTGACAGAATCCTGAATGGAAAGCAGGGGTTTTCACAGAAGGAACAAGTTTTGTGTCCGTTCTGTTCATTGTTATTGCCATGATGAGATACCCTTTGAAAATAAATCATATGTATTCAATCATTTCTTTGAGGCCTGTCATTAAAAAGAGGAGCATTTATTACCTAATAGGTAATTCTCTTCTGCTTTGTCAGATATCTCACAGTATTTGCTTCCTATTACAGCTCAAACAAAGATAAATGGGAGAACTAAGATAAAATAACGTCTCAGATACTATACTTCATCCCTCATCACAAAAGGCAAATCAGATTTTTCACAGTGAGCATTTCTCCTGCGACGTCACGCAGCTCCCCTTTGTACGAGATGAGTAAACACCCCTAATGCACTAACACACCTTTGGCAACACATTTGTGTTATGCTGGTTTTTAATGTTTGTGGCTAAAATCAAGTTGATATTTCCTCTCAAACCCAGTGCTTCGTGTCATCAGCTTTATGAGGTAATGACGTCAATCCACAGCTGATTAATAGCCCGTGATTAAAAATAAATTGTTTTTGAATGGCAGACCATGATCATAACATCAAAAATATCCCCGGAAACCAGAAACAGAAGCAGCCGTGCCCGTGGCTGCCTGCGTCTGTGATGAGACATCCCTTCGTCACCCTTCCCGGGCTGTACAGACTTCTAGAAAACACTGTTTCTGTGAAATCTAGGTTGTCAGCATGCAAAGAAAGTTGGCAGAACACAGGGTTCCGTTGCTAAGTGATCCTTGGCAAATAAGATACGTGTACATTATGGCATTTGATGACACCTTCAGGAGAGCAGAGATTCCAGCCTGATGGGAAACACAGTTTCCTAGAGATGGGAGAGGGCGGGGGGTCTGTCCTTCCTGGCCGAGAACCCCAAGCCTGCGGTCGCCTCAGTCTCAGTTGGGAAATGAAATCAAGTTCTGTTTAATATTCAGAGTCTCGGCTCTCTCTCCCTGTTGACTCTCGCCTGACCTTTGAAAGGGACAGAGTGATGGGTCTGGTGTTTCCTTTCACTTGGTCAGAAGGCAAATTCAGTGATAGCTCCATGCCCAGGCGAGGAACAGCTCTTCAGGGCAAAAGAAAAGGAAAAGCATTTCTTGAATACCACTGCATGCACTGGGGCAGGGCAGGGGGGAAGCATCTGAGAAAATGCTGGGGGTCGGGGTGTGGTTTTTAGTACCAAGTTCCATTCAGTTAGACTGGTCTAGTCTCCTGCTTCCCGTGTGAGATCCAGAGGCGTGGGATGAACGGCCCGTGAGTGATGACCTGAGTCCTGAGGTCATCCTTTGAACCTCTGTAGGGTATCCCTCAGGATGTGGCCATGTCTCTGCGAATAAACCAACTGATAAGACACAGGTGCTGATCTTTGAGAAACATAGACCCTTAATTTATGAGCTCTTTAATTTCAGCAAGAGTTACCCTTAATGACCCAGCAAAGACACCTTCCAAATGAAGACGAACGTGGATGAGAGATTTGACCGCAGGATTGCCAGCTTGCTTGGTGGGACTTCCCCCATCACCCTCCTATGAGTTGGCTTGGTTGTGGGTATTTTCTCCTGATTTTAACTGAATCCATTGGATTTTCTGGGCCAGTTGCTCTCAATTAGAATTGACACCTTCATCCAGGTCTTCCCAGCGCTTCAAGATGACAGCCGTGCCCATGATAACAATCCATTCTTTCTGTACTTGGGGATGACCTGATATTCTTAGTCACGTCCACTGCTGTATACACAGGACTGTTGCACATGCCTGGAAGATGCTGACCAGAACGGTCAGCCATGAGGAAACTTGACAAAAGCAAGCAGAACCCGGCCACACTGAGAGGAGAAAACCTTTCAGAACAGGGTACTGTTCCGAAATTGAGACGTTTTTCTAGCAAACAACATGAATCTGGCAGTTGAAAATTGCCCAGCATGGATGTTCAACAGGCATTTCATTTCAGTGGGGACTCCTTTATCAGCTGTAGAGAGACTGCATCACTGAAAGCCTCCTCTATTTCTTAATCCTCCACGATCAACGCTCTGAATATTGTGCTGTTAACACGTAGGAAAGTCCCCAGTGTGAGGATTTTGAAGGCTGGATCTGTTTAACTCAAGGGCCTTGAGTTAGGAGCTCATTGCCTGCAGATGTTTAGCCCTAACGGGACTGGAAGCCTGGCTGCTAACCACCAGCTATAAAACGGGGTGAATGGCTGTCATTCCAAGTTTCAGTTTCTTTACCTATAACACGTGGAAAATAAAACTACTACTTCTCAGGGTTGGTATAAGATGTATATTAGTTAATATGTGTGAAGTGCTTAGCACAATAAATATGTTACCATTACTTCATCTGTAAAATTAGGATAATAAAAATATAATACCTACCTGTAGGGTCTGGGAACACTAGCAGTGAAAGTCATTCAGTCATGTCCAACTCTTTTCAGACCCCATGGACTGTCCATGGAATTCTCCAGGCCAGAATACTGGAGTGGGTAGCCTTTCCCTTTTCCAGGGGATCTTCCCCACCCAGGGATCGAACCCAGGTTTACCGCATTGCAGGTGGATTTTTTACCAGCTGAGACACAAGGGAACCCCAAGAATACTGGAGTGGGTAGCCTATCCCTTCTCTGGAGGATCTTCCCGACCCAGGAATCGAACTGGGGTCTCCTGAATTGCAGGCAGATTCTTTACCAACTGAGCTATCAGGGAAGCCCAAATTGACCCCAAATGACAGGAATAAACAAAGCAGACAAATTATCAAAGGGAGAAACGAGCACAGTTGACAAAGGACTCAGAGAGGTTCGTAGATGAGTTCCAGCGACTTTTTAGTACCCAGATTACCTCAATACTACTTCCACTCCTTCAGAGCATGAGAAAAGAATTCTGGATCCTTTTTTGTAATGTTACCATTAACAGTAAACAAGAAAAAAAAAGAGAAAAGCTACAGGTAAATCTCACAAATGATGATACAAAAGTACTAGATTAAATATTAGCTTACAAAAATGTTAAAAAGCACCGTATGAAGAGGTAGGTGGATCTAGTTTTAAAACAACTCCATGTTAGCCAACCTATCCATATGATTTTTATATGAATGTTGTAAAGGAAACAAATCCCAAACTTAAATTCATTGAAGCTGAAAAGGCAGGTGTTAAAATTTAACATCTGGAAATTCCCTGGAGGTGCTTGCCTGGAGAATCCCAGGGACGGGGGAGCCTGGTGGGCTGCCGTCTATGGGGTTGCACAGAGTCGGACACGACTGAAGCGACTTAGCAGCAGCAGTGGGTAAAACTCTGTGCTTCCCTTGCAGGGGGCACAGGTTCCATCCCTGACTGGGGACCTAACATCTCACATGCCGTGTGGTGCAGGCAAAAGAAAAAAAAAAAGTTAACATCTATTTGTAATTTAACAAAATGTAAGATAGCAATAGCTAGATAATAGTTGTATATGAATAGTTCTGTGTCAGCCCAAATCCAACATAGTACCAGGCTTAGAGGGCAAACGCGAGGCACGCTCCTATTAACATCAGCCACCATCGATGATGTTTACTGTCGTCACCACTTGTAACTTTGTTTTGGAAAAACCAAGGCATTGTTAGTTAAGAGGAAAGGAGAGGAGAGGCAAATGCAGCGGAGAGAGAGCAAAAGCACGTATATTCACACAAAGATTCCATATATACATCCTCTGGTAAGTGATAAAGCGGTATTTATAATCACTGGGACAAAACGGTTTGGTTATTTAATAAATGGTGTTGGAACAATTGAATCGCCATCTGCAGGAAAAAATAATGAAGTGAGATTCCCCTCCTCATTGCCAACAATAAAATAACTTTCAGCTGGATTCGACATTTGTTAAAAACAACAACAAACACACAAGCAACACAAGTTCACGTGAAGGCTGCTCTCACAATGGTTTAGGAAACAGAAAGCTTTTCTCAGAGTGCCAAAAACTCAGGTAATTCAAAGAAAGCACTGATCAATTTATTACAGGGTACTTTTTAGGAGATTTCATTAATAAAAATACAAGACATAGAGTCACGACATATTCAGAAAAAAAAATTTATAACACAAATTCCAGTGCTATAAATTGAAAACATCAGACTAGTTAATTTCTAAAATTCCTTCCAGCTCTAAATTTCCATTAACTTAATTTAATAGAATTCACATTTATTGAGCCATACACACTAGGCTTACCCTGTACATAAAGCAAAACATTTGGGTTGAGTTCCTAACCCCTAGAAAAATCTAGAATGTGGTTGAGGTGGCAAGTACATGAGATACTTAGAAGACTTGGAAAGAATGAACATCAGGAAATCTGGGAAGATGGTGTTGCTGATGCCTAGATAGTTTTGGACTTTTCCAAACATCTATATAAAACAGCGATTGGATGATCAAAAAAATCAGTCAACAACATTTATTTGTTGTTGTTGCTTTTCAGTCACTAAGTCCCGTCCAACTCTTTGCAACCCCATGGACTGCAGCATGCCAGGCTCCTCTGTCCTCCTCTATCTCCCTGAGTTTGCTCAAATCATGAATTCATGTCCACTGAGTTAGTGATATCATCCAACCATCTCATCCTCTGTTGTCCCCTTCTCCTCCTGCCGTCCATCTTTCCCGGCATCAGGGTCTTTTCCAATGAGTCAGCTCTTTGCATCACATGGTTAGAGTATTGAAGCTTCAGCTTCAGCATCAGTCCTTCCAGTGAATATTCAGGGTTTCCTGAATGCTCTATCCAGCAAAAATTAAAAGTTACCGTGAAATATAATTTATATTGATCCCTATATTCATTTAGCAGATTTATAAAGAGCCTTTCGAATGTGCCAGGCACTGGCTCGACACTGAATATTGTCCCTGAGAGAAAGCCAAGGGGAGCCGGGGTGCAGCATGAGATTCAAGTCTGGGAAATTTCAGAAATCTGAAATCCCAGCCGGTTAAATGATTTTCTGAATCTTTCTCAGATTCAGACCAATTTGAAAATAGAGGTAAAACACTCAAAGATGCTTATTCCTGAAGCAAAGACCTGAAAACAAGCATTGCCATTTGCAGGCTTAATACTAAAGAAATCCACTCTGCACACACCCACCTGTGGGGCTGGGAACAGGGGAGGTGCACTGTTATATTCTCATGTCCCACAGGCTTCCAACTGGTCAAATCTCCAGTTAAAATGCAGCCAAAGATACAAAATGGCCAAAAGTTCAGCCAAAATGTTTCCTAACAGCATTGACCAAAATGACGACTTTGCAGATGAGCCTTGAATCGGAGCTAGACACCTTAAGCTTGCCTTACAAATTAGAAAGCCAAGTGACTGGGCGTGCTTTTACAATAAACAATAAAGGTAAAATCTCCGAGCGGTTCCAGCTTGTATCCAGGATATAAGACAAAGGAGTGTCTTTGAGAACAGAAATATTAAAGGATCTGTCACCTCTGGCAAAGGATGTGGTCATTGGGAAGACATCTTTTATTTAGAAACACTCGAGCCCTTTGTTTGAAGCTATTTTATGTTGCATTTGTGTGTGAGAAAGGAAAGTTTCCAAGCAACCGTATTTTACATTGACTCTCTAATCCCAGGAAAATCAGAGTGCTTTTTCCTGCTTTTTTTCTAGAAAAAAACTATGTATCTATTTTTTATATACTGAATCCTTCAGATGTGTGATGCTTGGTTTTCAGAATTGTTTGAAAATTGATAAATTTTTGACATTGAAGTTTCCAGGTGAGAGAAAAGACAAAGCCAGAGATAGACAGAAGCTGGATTGTTTTTCCCCTGCCTGCAAATGAAATACCTACAGCTTATTCTCATGTCATCCCTTATCCTTGCCAACAAATAGAAAAATCACATGAGTTTTCTTTTCCACCCAACAAACCCATTGATGGGTTTGATGATAAACTGAAGAATCAGATGCCATCCAGTGGGAGTACCTGTTTGGACTTGAGCAACCATTGCCCCTAGGCTTGTTAATGAACAAAGCCATGTATCCTACATCTTCCAGGGAAATGAGTTTGATCCCTTGGCTTGGGGAGTTCATGTAGATGATGCCCTTTGTGTCATGATCACACGCTCTTTCCCTGACAGACAGCATCTGGCTGTTCAGTTCATTACATTATGCTTATAAGGCAACTTCGCAGGACAACAATTATGGGCCAATAATAAACAATGACTCTTTCTTAGTCCCTTAGAGTTGGGCATAAGGCTGCTGTTGTTGTCCAGGCACTCAGTCGTGTCTGACTCTTTGCCACCCCATGGACTGCAGCACGCCAGGCTCCCCTGTCCTTCACCATCTTCCAGAGTTTACTCAAACTCATGTCCATTGAGTTGGTGGTGCCGTCCAACCATCTCATCCTCTGTCTTCCCCTCTCCTCTTGCCTTCCATCTTTCCCAGCATCAGGGTCTTTTCCAAAGGCTTGGTTCTTCACACCAGATGGCCAAAATATTGGTTGAGGGGATGTAGTTTGTAGTTAAATGTGCAGACTGGCAAGACGAATTGGGTTCATACCTTGGATCCACCACTCACTAAGTGTGTTTCTGGACAAGTTAGTTCAGCTCTGTGTCTCTCCATTTCTTTATGAAACTGAGCCAATGATGTCTCACTCATATTGTGATATAAGTGCTCATTAAATGGCATCTGTTATGGGCTATTCAAGGCTTATTATCACAATTTCTCCACAAAATAATTATTTATAGTAACTGAATAGTGTGTTGGGGACTTTTCCCTAGAATCCCTTCACATACATTTATGTCAGGAATAAATGTATGTCACATACATTTATGTTATTCAAGCAGGCCTGACCACAACTTGGGAATCAGTCTTTAATCTCATTAAAGTGTTCTTTGGACTACCGTTTTCTGGCAGTGCAGTGTGCATGTGGGATCTTAATTCTCCCAACCAGGGGTTGAACCCAGTCCCCACCCCTGCAGTAGAAGTTTAGGGGTTTTAATCACTGAACCAGGGAAGTCCTTGGGCCATCTATTTTGGGGAAAAAATTAGCAAGTGAAAGATCTTGGGCCCCTTTTTGACTTAGAGAGCAGAGGATGTGGCCAACTCGATGATGACTTTGTGCCCAGTGCCCTGCAGAATTATTGGCACTTGGTCTGAAGCCACACGCCTCTCTCTGCGTTTGCACGTGCTGGAGGGAGACCGGTTTGCTTGTGGCGGGACGTGTCCTGGTCTGTTTCTCAACACCCTTTGCAGCTGCCCCCGTTTCACTGAGCTTCTGTCTCAGTGGAAACTTCTCCACCAGGACAGAATACTAAATAGACAACGGCCGGAGGATTTGGGCCCGGGTTCACTGCCAGGTCAGCTGGAAGCAGGGCGAGGAGGGAAACAAGAGGCCGGGAGAAAAGCAACTCTGGACAGCGTGGACCTTGGCATGCGGGCAGTCCCAAGTGGACATGTGCCAGCAGGTTCTGAGTGTACACTGTGTGTGTGGGTGCCCCCAGCGGGGAGGGGGCAGAGACCTCAGTGTTATGCAGGGTCCCCTGCAGAGCACCCAGGCTAGGAGGATTCCCAGGGATGCTGTGCTTTATCTCTGTGTTCAGCAGCGTTTTGGACTTGATGGAGCAAGAGGGGTGGACCTGCTGAATGCAGTGTGCATAATGAACACCTTATCCGATGCAGCAGGACTTGGGCAGACATCCAGCAGACATTCTTCCCACCCAGAAAGAAGATGGAGAGGCTCCTGGGTGTCAACACGGGGCCTCTGTTTCCTCTGCCTCGGGGTCAGGTCCTGGGAGAACCGTGGACTTTTCCAACTTGCCTGTGGCCCTGAGGAAGCATGCACAGTATCAAACCAGTGGCATGTGGGTAAATGCAGAGTGGAGGTGCTCCCATCGCAGAGTGGAGGTGCTCCCACCGCAGAGTGGAGGTGCTCCCACCGCAGAGTGGAGGTGCTCCCACATCAGAGTGGAGGTGCTCCCACCTCTAGGGTTTGGAGCGGAGAGAAAGCCTATGCTTTCTGCTCCTCCATTTCCATGTGCCCCAGCTCTCACCCTGTCCATCAGTCCTCCACCCTCTGCTCCAGTCACACCACCCTTGGGTAACTAAATCCCAGAGAAGGTCTGGTGCCCAGGCTTCTTCTCAACACAGGTTGAAGCCCAGTGGGTGGTTGTACAATTGTTTTTGATCAAATTGAGTAGAATGGAAACAAAGTCAGAATTTATCATGTTCAGTAAAGACAGGCATCACTTAATGAAATTTTTGTTTCAGTGCTGTGTGTGTGTGTGTGTTGTGTGTGTGTGTAATGGTAGATGCACAGACATATAGTTTTGCAGTATGAAATGCATTTCCTCTCACCAGTCACAGTCTATGACATCACAGACTTAGAGCAGAGGCTCCACAGGGCCAGGGCTGCTGTGAGGATGTCCCACCGTGCCTGCTGTGAGGATGTCCCACTGTGCCTGCTGTGAGGATGTCCCACCATGCCTGCTGTGAGGATGTCCCACTGTGCCTGCTGTGAGGATGTCCCACTGTGCCAGGCACGGCCCACAACTGATGTGAACACTTCGGGGGCTCTCCAGTCTTGGCAGTTGAGTTTGGACCACAACTCTTCCCATCACTCATTAGAAAGTCCCTGATGAAAAACTAGAAGTAGAGCTACCATACCACCCAACAATCCCACTCTTAGGCATACACCCAGAAAAAACAGAAACTCAAAATTGGAAGAATACACACACCCCTACGTTCACAGTAACATTGTTTATAAAAGCAAAGATGTGGAAGCAACCTAAGTGCCAGTCAACAGGAGAATGGATAAAAGGATGTGGCATGCATATACAGTGGAATATTACTTAGACATAAAAAATAATGAAATAATGCCATTTGCAACAACATAGATGGGCCTAGAGATTATCATACTAAGAGAAGTGAGTCAGATAAAGACCAGTATCATATGATATCACTTATATGTGGAATCTAAAATATGATACATATGAGATTATTTACAAAATAGAAATAGATTCACAAAGAAAATAAACTAGTTGTTACCAAAGAGGGAGGGATAAATTAGGGGGTTGACATTAGCAGATACACGCTACTATGTATAAAATAGATAAACAACAGGATCTATTCTGTAGTATAGGAACTATATTTGATACTCTTCAATATCTTGAAATAATATATTACCTTCCCCCAGGCAAAAAGGTTGCCTGCAAGCAGCTCTCGTGCTGAGGGTAGAGAGCAAGATGGTATAGCCTAGAGTTTGGACTGGCAAATAGAAGCCTGGGATGGGGGGAATCAGTGTGTCTCAGGTTCCTCCCCCCAAACAACTGAACTTATATAATATCTGAAAATTGGGGAAGGCGGCTTCCCTGGTGGCTCAGATGATAAAGAATCCACCTGCAATGCAGGAGGCCTGGGTTCAATCCCTGGGTCAGAAAGGTCCCCTTTATAAGGGAATGGCTACCCACTCCAGTATTCTTGCCCAGATAATTTCATGGACAGAGGAATCTGATGGCCTACAGTCCAAGGGGTTGCAAAGAGCTGGACATGACTAAGTGACTAACACACACAGAATAATGTATGCTGGGAAAGAATATACAAAAGATTGTATGTATATAACTGAATGACTTTTCTGTGCCCCTGAAACATTGTAACTCAACTACAGTTCAATAAAGATCTTTAAAAACTTAGAAAGAGAAGGCTTTCTGACATTCTCTTGTCAGTGTAATGTACAAAAATATCATAAACATGCTTTGCCCAGCCTACATGTGCTGTGTGCATGCTAATGCGCTTCAGTCATGTCTGACTCTTTGCAACCCCATGGACTGTAGCTTGCAGGCTCCTCTGTCCATGGGATTCTCCAGGCAAGAACACTGAAGTGGGTTGCCATGCCCTCCTCCAGGGCATATCCCCAATTCAGGGATTGAACCCATATCTCTTACATCTCCTACATTGGCAAGTGGGTTCTGTACCACCAGCGCCACTTGGGTAGCCTTCTACATGCGGTACCTGTGAGCTATTTGTGCTGCTGTGAACAAGGACGCAGTTACAAGAGCATCCGGGCAGGCTGTCCTGCATACTGCCCCAACTGGAGTCAGAGAAAGCTCTGCAGGAAGTGGCGGTTTCTGGAATTAATGGTTTGCCAGCCAGAGGCTCTGTCCTGAGAACCTGACGCTCTTTGCTGGGGAGTTTTGAATGCATCAGCATGGCTGTCTGTAATGGCTGTGAAGACAATGAAAATGTTTCCATGCTACGTGTTCTGCTTTCACATTTGTTCCGCACCTCCTGGGGCTCTCCTCCAAGCCAGGCTTGCCTTCCCTGCGGGCTCCACGGTCCAGTCTTCTCTGCGGCAACTTGTTCCTAATTCTGTATCTCGATTGATCTCCAGCCCCACATCCGGCAGACATAAACGAAGCTACGGATTCAGAGAGCTCCTCCCTTGGGTGTTGTCTCTGGTCTTGGCAATGATAATTTTTTTTTTTAATCTAAGACATTTTTATGTGAATAAAATAATCTCAGTTTCTAAACGAGACAATTAAACTCCATTTTACCTTGTTTCCCCAGGCCGGTGAGGCCTTAAATTGAGGGAACATCTTTGAGCCGTGCATGGGAGCTTGGCTTTTATTCTCTTTATTGACTGACATCTGTGCTCTGAATGCTTCCTGTCTGCACCAGGCGGACTGGATGGGGTGGGGATGAGTGGTGCCCTGCAGGTGTCTGTCTGAATGGTTTAAACCCAAGTGATAACCAGGAACTTGGGTTCGAGGTCCTGTTCTCCTTCCCGAAGGCCCACATCCCGGTGGGGGCAACAGCTGAGGCCCTCCAGGGTCAATTCCCAAAACTCCATGCAGGCAACAGCATTTCCCTTCTGTGCCCAGGGCCCTGTGGCTCTGGTGTCGCTGGGGGTACCGCCAACCTGAGAACTTGGTCGCCTGTGAAGCCTGTCACTGTAGGGGGAGCCCTGACTCTTGGAGGGGGGGGGATTGGTTTTGTTGTTGTCTCCTTTTCTGACGGACGACGCTTCTCTGCTGGTGGACACCAGCTGTGGCTGTGGCGTTGTAAGTATTCCTTCTGAGAGAAGTCTTGGGAAGATCAGGTCAACCCGGCCCCCACCTGGCTGAGAGGTTTGTCTTGTGAGTGGACGGTACAGTGAGGGAGGGGGTGACTGAAGCCTCAAAAGCCAGTCCACAGGTCTCCTGTTCCCTCCATTCCTGTGTCTAGATGGATGAATGCCCAGATCATGGTTCCCTGGGGTTAGGTCCCAGACTGAAGATAACCCTGAGCACAGCTAAGGCTGACCTCGATGGATGTGACCACAAGCAAGAAGTGAAGCTCTGTGGGGCGGTGGGAGTGGTGGTATTTGTTAGTAAGCAGCATACCCAGACTATCCTAACTGATACACTTTCTCATCTGCAAGTGTTTCCTAGAGAGTTACCACACCTTTGAACCTGGGGCCCACTGTAAATCGTTCTCTTTGGCCCCTCAAATGAGAGGATCCTAGTTCTAGTCCCCTTCCTCAGTAAATATTCCCATATAGGTTTTTTGACTACAAAGTTGTACAGTGACTTTTACTGAGAGGTTGAGGGGATGTCGGCCCTGGTGATGGATGGAGAGTCACTGGGACCAGGGCTGGTGTGACTCGAGCTGGGCGTGTATCCATGGTGTGGAAGACACAGGCTTCAGAAGGGACTGTCTCGGGTGGAGCCAGGCAAGCTCAGAGCCCCACCGAAGGGTGTGCGGGCCTCTCAACTCAAACTCATGCGCCGCATGCCTTTCCCCATCCCACCACAGGTTTACATTCCACCTAAACAGGGCCGGTGCAACGTGTAACAGAGGGGATCGTAAATGGAATCCACCCACACGCTGCACAGACATCGTACAACTTCAAAAGCGCCAGAGAAGGACTGGGTAGGTGGGACCTTGATCATTTTTAAAATAAGATTCCTGACTGAGTTCCTGCACAAACTTTGTGGACAGAGGATGCTTTTCTGTGCATGCATTTATATGGTGTAATGTATTGATTTTGACAGGGGCATTGAGCATGAACAGCTCATAAAATACTTGGAAAAGAGGAAGCTTTGTTGTTGTCACTTGAGAAACAAAAATGGAGAGAGTAAAAGCACTTTTGATTCATGGGGTGAGGGTCACTGAGAGGTGTCTTGCCTGAGGAGTGGGTGTCTTTAGCCCTGGAATCATGGCTGTTTTTTTTTCCCACTGAAAGCAAGACCTGAAATGATTAAATGGCTCTCAGAAAAGTAGCTGTGCCTGAGAATAAAGCCTGAGGATATTTGTAGGAATCTAGAAACATCCATCACAGACTAAGTCCATGATGTCTATCATTCAGTAAAAAATTGTCCTTATGTAAAGAACTAGACAAATAGGAACAGGCCCTAAACAGATCTGAAAACCACATAGAGGATGGAATTAGTAGACAAGCATTTAAAACAGTTGCTGTAACTGTGTTCTTTATGTTCAAGAAATTAGAGGAAAAGTCAAGCATGCCAGTGACAGAGACTCGGAAGACACGAAACGCCTCATCAAGCTTCTAGTGTGTCTGTGTCAATCCCAATCTCCCGGTTTCTCTCTTCCCACCTCCCCTCTGGTAACCGTAAATTTGTTTTCTACATCTGTGACTCTATTTCTGTTTTGTAAATAAGTTCGTTTGCACCCTGTTTTTAGATTCCACATAGAAGTGATATCATATGGTGTTTGTCTTTCTCCGTCTGGCTTACCTCACTTACCATGACAATATCTAGGTGCATGCATGCCACTGCAAATGAAAAACAGATAAACGAACAAAAAACCCAACCCCTTCCCAAACTCCTAGCAATGAAAACTCTGGTGGCTGAGGGGAAAAATACATTCCATGAAATTAGTAGCAGACGACATATGGGAGAGGAAAAGATACTTGAAAAATAAATCTCAAATGAACTTGAAAACACTGCAAAAAAAAACTACCCAGAATGAAACAGAAAAAGGATGGACACACACATCAGACGGTACCATCAGCGGCCTGCGGGGCAGTGTCAAGCAACCTTGTTTTCTTATAACTGGAGGCCCCAAAGAAGAAGAGAGGAAAAACAGAAAAAGTATTTGAAAAAAATAACATGCAAAAAAGTTCCCAATTGAATGAAGGCTATAAAATAACGAATGTAAACAGCTTCACCAACCCACCTAAAAAAAAAAAGCATAAAGAAAACGACATCAGGGCATACAGTGCTCAGTAATGAGTACCGCGGTACTGAAGGGGCGGTCCTCTTTCCTCCTTGGGTGCGGAGGTTTTATTCCACAAGAAGGCCTTCCGCTCACCCCCCCTCGCCTGGAAACGTTCACTCTGCATTTCGCGGGGCCGTGGTTTCTTCATTCTTCCCATCTCAGCTTCAAGGCCTCCTCACGTCAGGTGTCTCCCACTGTTGCCGTCCATCACACACTTCTTTCCTTTGAAAGCCATTTCACCTCTTGTGGCAAGGCTGGTTCTGATGGAATGCGCTCTTTGCTTCTCTCTGATGTGTGCAAAGGTGTGGGAGGACCAGAAAATTAGGGAGAGTGAAATTTCAGGCATGACACAAGGATGCTACCCGTGGGTGTGTGAGATTCATGCCACTCAGCTCTCTGGCCTGTTAGCCCTCAGGAGGAAGGCCCAGGGAAAAGCCTTTTTTTCCATCTTCAAGCATAAAGTGGAAACCCTTTACTGATCACACAGAACACTGTCACCCCAGGACTATATTTCACCCTGGAACAAACGCGGTTAATATCACGCGAGGCGCTCATAGAGTGTGCAGAGGTGATGGGAAGGCTGTGGGCCACTTGTGTCCTTTTGAAAGCTTTATAAGTAAACAAAATTGCTTTTAAAATAAAAAGGCTGTGATAGGACTGGCTCTTCCTGGAATTATTCCCAGGACACGCTATATAACAGAACGAATGTGTTTGTGAGTTAAATGAAAGAACCATGAAATTCTTGGATAAAAATGGAGCATGTTGTGTTTTGGTCTACGAAAAGGGAAAATACCCTTTCCACGATGCCATAAAGGGATGGAGCTTTGGCATAACTAATGAAAATAAATCACATAGTCTTACAGAACATACGGAAAAATAGGCACTATTAGTAAACTTAGAAAAATGCTGTCAGCGAAAGACATTTTCATACGTTTCTGGGTTTAAAATGCACTAAAGGATGCCTTGGTTATGAGCGCTGGTAATTTGGTAATAACATAATGTGCTAATTGGGTGACTTAGTTTGCGTTAATTCGAAATTAGGGATTATAAAAAAACCATTATTTTAAATAAGCTATATTACATCTTAAAAACCTCAGTCATATAATTCATTACTTAACTACAGTTTATGAAGGGTTTTCTTTGTACTTATATGCTCCTGGACACAGTAGTAGATATGCTTTTGAGTTAATGAATTTTATTAGACTGTTGGATTCATCAATTTTTTGGGGGGGGCTATTTTCAACATGTACAAATACATTGAATAGTCTTCATGTATTCAAGCAGTCTATTAGATATCTCATCTTCTGTAAGTGATAGTCGCTCAGTCGTGTCTGACTCTTTGCAACCCCATGACAGTCCCTGGAATTCTTCAGGCCAGAATACAGGAGTGGGTAGCCGTTCCCTTCTCCAGGGGATCTTTCCAACCCAGGGATCGAACCTGGGTCTCCTGTATTGCAGGCAGATGGATGCTTTACCAGCTGAGCCACCAGGAAAGCCCTATCTTCTGTAAGGAGCATTTAAATTCCTTATCTTTCCTTCCTTCCATCCTGCCCTCCCGCCTCCCTTCCTTCCTTCCTTCTCTCTCACAAATTTGCCCTCCCCTGTGTGAAATAAGGTAAAACACTTAAACAACTTCAAAAACAGGAAAACAACATATTTTGGAAGCGGGTATGTGAAGGCACAGCCTTCCCGATGCTAAGGAATTCTTTGAAATAGAAAGGAACATCCCAGAAGGGAAAAGGGAGTCCTTGAACAGTGAATTTAATCAAGAATAAAGACTAACAGGGGTGACTGTAAGAAAGGGCAGATCACTTATCGCTTATAATTTACAAAAACTATAACAGACGAAGCATATTAATAAATCTCCTAGCAAAGCACTGCAGAAAAACCACAAGTCCATTTCAAACCCTTTGAAATCCCTAACAGGCTAATCCTTGAGAGTTTAGGACTCTTTCCCCCAGTTTTATAGATGAGGGCGTTGGGAGAGTCTCTGGTTTAAGGCCACGAAATGAGCAAAGAAAGGGGTGAAACTCATAATCAACAGCTCTGTGCCCAGACCGCAGAGAGACAGCCCTTCCAGTTTACAGAGGGCAAAATGAAACAATTCCACTGCTGTTCCGAGTGACCGGTTCAGCTGACATATGTATTTGCAACAGACAGAATCTGTCTCTGCCCCCCGCCCCTCCTCCCCACAAAGCCCAGTGCTCCACAATAAACGTCTGTGAAAGGGATGAATGCGGAGAACAAACAGATAAACAAGCAGGCTTCAGAGAGAATGTGCGCACGTGTGTTGTGTAAACGCCCCGTTGCCAAACGTTGGACCACAGCGTTCCCAAACAGAACCTGATCACGTCGGCAAATGGGCAAAACCAGGAAGTGAGGGCCTTGGCGGATTAGCCCTGAGGCCCATTCAAACGTTCCCTTCTGATACCGAGCCAGGACCTGCCGGTGATGACGTGAAGACAGAGAAAAACCATTTTTTCTCTGGGTTAGGGACGAAGCCATAACTCTCTTTCACAACAACCATGCCTCATTCATTTCCTCTTTTCAACTTCTCGACGTGACAGGAGTTTCATTGCTCTTCTTCACTTGGATCTATGGGGTTTGTGGCTGAAGTTGTGATGCAAAAATGCATGTAAACAGCAGAGGTTTAATCGTTGAACAGTAGCTCCCTGCTGCCTCTGCCTGGCCTTCCTGTCTACCGGGAAACAGGGCCGCGGGCACTGAATGCCAGTGACCTACGCCGCGTTGAGCTGTCAGCCTAGAGACAAGTTTGCAAGAGGGCTCACCACCTCCGCAGACCTGGCTCTCGATGCTGAGCTGCTCAAGTCACTTCTATCCTGCTGTGCTCCCTTCCTCAGACAGAGGTGTGTTTGTTTAATTGAACTAGAGTTGATTAAAAGTATTGTGTTAGTTTCAGGTGTACAGCATAATGATTCAGTTACACATGTGAACCCTGAGACCCCATGGAGTAGCCCACCAGGCTCCTCTGTCCATGGGGTTCTCCAGGCAAGGATACTGCAGTGGGTAGCCATTTCCTTCTCCAGGGGACCTTCCTGACTCAGGGATTGAACCTGGGTCTCCTTCACTGCAAGCAGATTCTTTACTGTCCGAGCCACCAGGGAACCCCCATGTACATATACACACATGTACGTATGTATTCTTTTCCGGATTCGTACAAAGTGGCTCCTGGTGCCATACAGTATGACCTTGTTTCTTGCTTGTTTTATGTTTTATCCGTCGCGTGGCGTTTATGTTAGTCCCAACCTCCTAATTTATCCCTCCCTTTCCCCTTCCCCTTTGGCAACCAGACCTTTGCTTGCCACGCCCGTGGGTCTATTTCTGTCTTAAGACTAAGTCCACGAGTATCTGTCTTTCAGAGTTTGCGTGTGAGTGACAGCACACGGTATTCACGAGTATCTGTTTTCAGGTTTGCGTGTTGAGTGACAGCACATGGTATTTACTTCACTTACTGTGACAATTTCTAGATCTATCCATGTTGCTGCAAATGGCATTATTTCCTTCTTCTCCACAGTTGAGTCGTGTTCCTCTGTATACAGGTACCACCCCTTCTTTATCCACTCATCTGCCGACGGGCATTGGTGCTGCTTCTGCGTCTTGCTATTGTGAACAGCGCTGCTATGAACCCTGGGGTAGAGCTGACTGAAGTCAGATGATGTGGGGATGAATAGGCGTGAGCCAAGTACTGGTCTGGCCTGATGCTGAAGCTCCGGAGTGGAGACACGGAGGATGGATCGGAAGGGCATCCTTTCTCAACATCTCTGGGGGAGACACTTGACTAAGAAGACCCTCCTGGATGGTTGCAAGTTAGAAGGTACATTTGGGAGTCAACAGAGAAGCCAATAGGGGGCATGGAATTATGAAACAACATCATAAACCTTCCCCAAAGGAAATTCTTCTAATAACATCTTTACTTCCTTTATTGAGTCTGAGAGTTTATTTGGTTATTAAAATCAGGAAGAGGATCTTCAGCTTCAGGAAAGATGGACAAAGAGAAAAAGACTTCAATCAAGATAATGCTTTTTTGGGCTGAGAGTACACAACATTACTGAAGCGTGTTTCATTTTATTTATTCTTTTTTTTTTTTTTCAAACCTGGGTAGGAAATTTTCAGCCTATCCTCTTAAATTGTTCTGTTTATTTATAGCAGCATTAAATTGGTACATTAGTGATTTCCATCTTGCTTTGCACAGTACATTTTTAATTATATTTATTGTAAACATCTCAATCTATTATCATTAAAATGTATTTTAATGCACTTTAATTTAAAAAAAAATCCACTCAAGCATGGAGGAAGAGATTTATGCAGGAGAAGCGGGGGGTGGTGGTTGTTGAAAAGTCAGACAATGAGAGGGTGAGCTGATCCCAAAGCCTGAGAACTGTGGAGCCAGATATTTCTGGAATTTCTTATCACCCTTTCCCTTCATCCATCAGCCTTGACCTCGGAAATACACCAGCATCTGTGACAAGAATAGCTTAACAAAACCTGTCCAAACTTCCAACAACTCTCCCAACCATTTCAGACTTTCTGCCTGAGGCTCCACTCAGGGCAGCGGGTCCCCAGGCCTGGAGTCCCCCTGGGGAACCGGACCAGCGCTGGCCAAGCCCCGGCTCCCCCTCAGGGTCTGGTCAGAGTCCCATCTCACTCACTTTAGTTGGAGGGAAGTTGAGTGTGTTAGCCCAGGGTTCATGTTAGGAATCACAGCTCACCAGATCTGGATTTGAAAGTTGACTGTTCTTTCCTGTTCTCTGTCAACCTCCATCAGTTCAGTTCAGTTCAGCCGCTCAGTCGTGTCCGACTCTTTGAGACCCATGGACTGCAGCATGC
This sequence comes from Bos grunniens, assembly GCF_055505025.1. Lineage (NCBI taxonomy): Eukaryota > Metazoa > Chordata > Mammalia > Artiodactyla > Bovidae > Bos > Bos grunniens. Next base: position 90,806,043 of record NC_141176.1, on the reverse strand, counting down.
CAGGCCTCCCTGTCCATCACCAACTCCCAGAGTTCACTCAAACTCATGTCCATTGAGTCGGTGATGCTATCCAACCATCTCATCCTCTGTTGTCTCCTTCTCCTGTCCCCAGTCCCTCCCAGCATCAGAGTCTTTTCCAGTGAGTCAGCTCTTTGCATCAGATGGCCATTGCCGGCAATCACTGACACACTTAAGGCTTCTCTTTTGTGGTCCAAAACGAATGACTGGATATTTGCTCTCCCTTACGACATTTGGGAATGTCTTTAGCTCCTGATGCCTGGGGGCTGCAGAGATGCCCAGCAAGACTCTCACTCACCCAGACACAGGGTGTCCAAGAGCCCATCTTTCTGGGTCTCCGGAGCACGGCCAGGCTGTCCTTGTCCCCTGGCGAGGCTTACTGCCCACCCTCACCCCATTCTTGTCAGACCTGTTGCCGAGGACAGAGCCCCGTTTCTGCCGTGGGCACAGTGATGGATCTGAGTGGCCCACCAGCCCCCTCTTTCTCCTTCTGCTGTTCTGTCTTCTTCCCATAACAGGAGCCTGAACTTGGGCTGGAGTTTGACCCTGGCCCTTAAGCATGCGTGTCTAGCTTATGCAGCCCACCCCTAGTTCTGGGGAGAAAGAGGCTCCCACTCTCACAGGTGACTCCCTGAAAGGCCAGCCCTCCTGTTGCCTGGACTTGCCCCTGCAAGATCCACAAGAGCCCTAACTCTCTGGGCTTTGGGCAAAGTCTCCTCAAGAGTAGGAAAGTCTGTTCTCAATGGCTGTTATAATCATTAAATTTGGTGACATGTCTAAATGGCCTGGTAAATGCTTCATGATGTTTAAAAAATTTTTTTTTCTGATTACAGATTGGTTAATCTCTAAAACACTTAATGCTTGACATGGCAGCATTAGACTCATTGTTGACCTGGATTATCAAAGATGATTTTTTTTTTTTTAGAAAAAGGGGATGTCTGACCTGAACGGTGACTAGGAGGCCCAAAAACAACATGCATTTTCTCCCTTTTATGAGAATGCAGAGGATGCCTTGCTGACTTGAGCATCGGCTTCAGCAACACCAGATTTAAACACTGTGATATCTCCTGGGAATGGCCTTGGTCTCAAGGCATCTTTTCACCTGTTTCAATTTTATTCACTATTAAAATCCTCCCAAAAAGGGCTGGGAGGAAAGAAAATAAGAGAGATACTGGCATACTCTGGGCTACAGAAACAGAACATCAGATGGGAGATGAGGCTAATCCCATCTGCTGAGTATCCAGAACCCAGACAAAGGGTCAGGATTTCCCCCTTTGTTGTTGAAGGCTGTCACGTCAAAACCTATTACAGTGACTGACACAATCAATAAAGATGTGCTGAATGAATGATATGCACTTTACAAGGAGGCAAACGAGCCTTGGGGAACACTTTCTAAAAGCACAATTCAATATCGCCCAAGTCTGTCCTTCCAGCTGCTGCTGCTAAGTCGCTTCAGTCGTGTCCAACTCTGTGCAACCCCATAGACGGCAGCCCACCAGGCTCCCTCATCCCTGGGATTCTCCAGGCAAGAACACTGGAGTGGGTTGCCATTTCCTTCTCCAATGCATGAAAGTTAAAAGGGAAAGTGAAGTCACTCAGTCGTGTCCGACTCTTTGCGACCCCATGGACTGCAGCCCACCAGGCTCCTCCATCCATGGGATTTTCCAGGCAAGAGGACTGGAGTGGGGTGCCACTGACTTCTCCGTCCTTCCAGCTACAATGCGTTACATACTTGAAAGTCGTCTACTTAAGCCTTAAATTTAAAAAGCAGACAAAACTGCTTTTTTTTCCTTTGTATAGTTTTTGTTTTCATGTTCAAATCTGGCATTTTGTCACACCATCTGAAAGAAGTCGCTGTCACTCTTCAAAGATAAGGTCAGTTGAACAGAGAAAGTGGTACAGTGACCACCACAAGAGGAAATGCAGCATTCACACCCATAAGAGCAAATTTTATTCCAATAACTGAAAGTGGAGTTGGAAATAGAATGATAATCTGGTAGCTAATGGAGGAGTCTCATCTTCACACTTTGCTGAAAAAATGCATAGGTACATTCATCAATTTTTCTCTCTGAAATGGAATAGGTAAAACAAAGGAGAGACCTAATCCATATTTCAAAGAAGTGCAAAGAAATGGGCTGAAATCCAATTAGTTCTTTGAGAAAAAGAAAGAATATAAATGAGGTTTGTTATGAGGCTTTTGGAAACTAACGATCGAAGGTCAGCCGTAGGAAGATGTTCTCGGTCTGGATGTGGTTTATCAGTGCAGTGAGCAGAAAATTCAACCTTGGGTTAAGGCTCCACTTGATCTAAGAAGGTGTACGTGTGCTGCAAAGGTCTGAATGCACCGCACATCGGCTGAGAGTGTGCAGAGTGACTGTCTCATGGCTCTTTCTATCTCATTGCCATTTGTTCCTGGGAATGTCGTCAAGCCGCCATACTGGCTCACTTGGATTGGCTGGCTGTAAGCAAGAATTGATAGTCTTTGGGCCATAAGCACACACCATCCACCTTCTTCTCAACGCAGACTTATCCTCACACAGGTGTGGGTGTGTGTGCAGGTCTAGGAAGGTGTCAGCGTAAATAAAGAAAACGAATGAAAAGACATGACTTAAGATAATGTCAGACTCCTATTGCCGTCTTTGACTTCCCTCTGCAGTCCTTGTGGGAAGAAAGCACACGTTCCAGGGGTTACAACTTCTTTTCCCATTTGCCTCCACTCTGCCCTCACCAGACCCAGACGTTATGTACCAGTGGACAAATCTGTACCAGTGGGCCAATACTTTAGCCTCCTGATGTGAAGAACCGACTCATTGGAAAAGTCCCTGAGGCTGGGAAAGATTGAAGGCAGGAGGAGGAGAGGATGACAGAGGATGAGATGGTTGGATGGCATCACCAACACAATGGACATGAGTTTGAGCAAGTTCTGGGAGTTGGTGATGGACAGGGAGGCCTGGCGTGCTGCAGTCCATGGGGTCGCAGAGAGTTGGAGAGACTGAGTGACTGAACTGAACTGGGCAGATCATGCTGTTAAGGCCCAGATCCCCTGTTACGCACCATGTCGTAGGGTGACTGTCTTGAGCACAAGGAAACGCTGCCTCAGTCCCACACGCAATTCGCAGACGGCCCGGACTGCACTCTGACGCTGTCATATACAAGGCGACGTTGGCTTAAAGAGCTTCAGGCAGCCCTACACACGCAGGGAGCTCTGTGGTCACGTTTACGCTGTGATCCACGAGAAGGGGGTGTGCCCAGCTCCCGAGGCTCCCAGCCGTCCCTTCCAGGGGCTCCTCGTGCTTCGGATTTTCCCCTCATGACATTGTTTGCATGCGTCACAGCATCTCAGAACTTTACGTGTGTGACAATAGTTGGGAGTTAGGAGGAGTTGGACTAAAATGTGTCCTTAACTAGCTATTTTTTAAAGTTATTATGCAGCCAAGAGAATGGAGAGAAAATTATTTAAATCCACATTATGTATTATATGTCAAAAGAAATATAAGAGCTAAAAATCAACCAAGAATTTATTTCAGAAAAAACAGGAGAAATTTTTAAAATTTTCCACAATTTTGGAGAAAGCACATCAGACAAAAAATGAAACTATGAAAGAACTGATTGATAGACTTTTTTACTATAAAAATGTTATGATCATCAAAGATGAAAAGAAACAGAAATAAAAGAAATAAGGAAATAATAATAGGGAAGACATTTGCATCAAGTAAACTATAGAGAGAAGGTTAACACCTGAAATACACAGAGTTCTTCACAAAAATAATAAAATCACAAAGACTATAGTAAATGAAAGAGCCTAGGATAGGAATAAAAAATTCACAATGAAATATAAATAGTAAGAAGAAAATGTCTATACTCTTAGTTATCCAGGAAATGCAAATTAAAGCAAGACTTCCAACCATTTTATCCCTGTGAATCTTTTTTGAGAGAATAGTGTTCTATTCTGCTGGGCCTGTTGGAATATTTTCATAAATAATAAACAGTAATACAATCTGATACAGTCCTTCCTTGGTGAATTGTATAATATTGGATATACAAGCAATTGAATAATATTTCAATGCCCGCAACGTTTCAACCAACCTCTCATTCATTCAAGAAATATTTATTGAGCATCTATGATGAGCCAATAACTATAATATGCTGGAAAATTTATGATTATTGCCTTCATAGTTCTTACAGTTGTTCTAAGGAAAAATGGATACCGCTATTTCTGAAGAAAACAAAAACACGAGTTCAGAAAAATACATGCACCCCCTACCTTCACTGCAGGCGTATTGACAGTAGCCAAGACACGAAGCCACCTAGGTATCCATCAACAGGAGAGTGAATAACGAAGATGTTGTAGGGCCCCCCGGTGGCTCGGCGGCAAAGCATCCTCCTGCCAATGCAGGCGGCGCGGTCACGATCCCTGATCCGGGAGGATCCCACATACCACAGAGCAACTAGGCCTGCGGCCCACAAGGAATAAGCTGGGCCCTGGAGCCAGTGCTCTGCAACGAGAGAAGTCACCACGGCGCGAGAAGCCCACGCATGGCAAGGAGAGTCACCTGAGCAGCAACGCAGCCCCAGCACAGCCAGAAGCATAAATAAATGGACAAAGAAAAACTGTGAAAGAGTTTAAAATGGCCCACAGCAAAAAAAAAAAAAAAAAAAATGTGGTATGTATACCATGGAATATGACTCAACATTAAACAAATGACATCTTATCATCTGTGACATGGCTGGATCTCAGAGTGTATTATGAGAAGTGAAATAAGTCTGTCAGGGAATGTCAAATACCGCGTGGTTTTGGAAAGAATAAAGCAGTGCCATGGTGGGCACAGTATCTGCCGCTTCTCCAAAGATGCCCTGGTCCCTGTCCCCAGAACCTCTGGCTCTTGCTACCTCTAGGGCAAAAGAGGCTTTGCAGGTGTGGTTGAGTTAAGAACGTTGAGATGGGGAGATTATCTTTGGTTATCTAGTTGGGTCCACTGCCTTCACAAGGATTCCGATAACAGGGGAAGAAAGCAGAGACAATGAGGAGATGTGAGGATGGAAGCGGTGTCATGTGAGAAGCCAACCCTCCATCGCTGGCTTTGAAGATGGAGAAAGCGGAGCATCAGCCAAATAACCCCAAGATGAGGAAGTGGGTTCTCCCCTAGAACGTCTCAAAGGAACGCAGCCCTGTCCAGGGACGCCCTGTTAGACATCTGACTTACACAACTGTTAGATAAGAAATCTGCGTTCTTTTAAGCCACTAAGTTGTTAGTAATTTGCTACAGTAGCCGCAGAAAACTAAGGCAATGTTCAGTAAATATTTATTGAAATCGAACCAAAAGAGCTTACAAATATATAATGTATGATGCATTAATCATACATGGAAAGAGAAGAATTTAAATATGAGAGGTTCTAGCTATTAAGCTTCTGAATGTCATGTTTCAGAGCGTGAGACAAAAAGATGGGGCTCAATTCAAGATTCAGAAAGATGAAAATTCCCCAATTAAATGAGATTGTTGAAACCAGGTTGAAGAGACAGTATGCGTCAACTTCTTTGAAGCATCTCTTGGAATAGGAAAGTGCTCAGAAAAGACAAAATATTTGAAGGGACATAGAAATTACTACATTTCTATTGCTTTAATATTTTTTGAACTTGCATTTCTGAAGCACATTAAGAAGTGATGGAAGGCCCATTTCGTGGCTTTTCTTGTGTAATCAATGCCTTAGGAAGCCCCTCTCCCCTTTTCTGGGTTATGACTCCTCAAACTAGGCAAGCCTTTGCTTTCAAAAGATATGCATGAGAAATAATGGCTATCTTTAATAAAAGTATTTTGCAAAATATTGAGATATCTGATGAGATAATCAAGGGACATGATGGCTTTTTCCCAAGGTAATTTTTGTAAATCTAATTCTGATCCATGGTCACAGTCAGCTGATTTAGCACTGAAATCTGTCATTGCCAATGCTTTTCTTAATCCCCTAAGAATAGTATATTACTAAAAACCCTTAATTTTTCCCAATAACCATACATATCTACTGCTTTATAACTACATTTGGAAAATAATATAATTCTTTTTGAAAAAAGTATTTTCCTTTATTATTGTTTAGTTTCTAAAAATAGGGTGGAATTAAATGTCATGTACCTTTGGAATTCATTTTATAAATACACTTGGTAACTAGGAAACTCACATTGCCATTATTTATAATCTAGGAATTCTTTCCATGGTAACTGTTATAAGGTCACGATTGCGGCATTGCAATGGAGGCTATTTAAGAATCAACCAGAAAAGCCTTTTCCCAAGAGGTGGTAATGTCTGATGTCTCTATCACCCAGATTAATGAGGCAAGGCTTACTGACTTCAGGGGGTGGCCCCACCTACAGTTCATCTCTGTCTTCTTGCCATGGACCTTCTTTGGGCCAAGAAGTGTTGCCAGCAGCACCAGCCCTTTGATTTCAGAGCCCTTGGAGACTGGAGTGCCATGTATAGTGTGTCCCCCCTCTTGTGACACCATGAGTAGGTCAATTACCCTGGCATATCACAGGGCTTACCAAAGTCCAAGATGTAGGGGAGAAGTGGGAGGTCAAGTGTGGCTAAACTTCCTCACATCCCAGAGCCTTGCTGGGCAGCCCGGAGGGGCCCCGGGAACAAGCCCCAGGGGATAGGTCCCAGCCATCAGCTTGTTCTCTGATCCCACAAGAGGTGGAAATTGGCTCAAAAGCCACGCAAAGAGTGCTTGCTCTGAGATGATGTCACAATTCATTCATGCTAATGAGAGATGCAACCTCTTGTCCTTATGCTGACAATCTTTACCATGCCAGCAATTACCCTAACCCCACTTCAAGTGGAAAAGACACTGAATTAGGATGGGGGTTGATGACAGACAGCAGCCAACAAGATCCAGGTGTCCAAAAATAATCCAAGGGCTTTGTTTTCTAGCAACCAGATTAGTCGCGAAGGACTTAAGCCCCATTTGAAAGCTTAGTGTGTAAAGAATCCGCCTGCAATGCAGGAGACACAGGAGATGCAGGTTCAATCCCTGGGTCGGGGAGACCGCTGGAGGAGGGCATGGCAACCCACTCCAGTACTCTTGCCTGGATAATCCCATGGACGGAGGAGCCTGGTGGGCTGCAGTCCATGGGGCCTCTAGCTTCAGGAGATGCTGGCAGGACAGCAGGTGGAGGCAGAAAGTCCAGCCAGAGGAAGATGCTTCACTTCTTCTTGCAAGATGGAAGAGCATCCAGGGCATTTCGTCCCCACCCAAGGACAGCAGCCCCATAGGAGAGGGTTATTCTAGTCCTATCCTGACACGCATCACAACAAACTTTGAAAGGATCACGATGCCAGGAAATGTTAAGAGGTGGGTGTACCAGCTGTGGTGCTTCCCTGGTGGCTCAGTAGTAAAGAATCTGCCTGCAGTCCAGGAGACTGTCTACAGTGCAGGAGACACGGGTTCAATCCCTGGGTCGGGACTATCCCCTGGAGTAGGAAATGGCAGCCCACTCCAGCTCAAGTATTCTTGCCTGGAAAATTCCAGGGACACGGGAACCTGGCCAACCCCAATCCACGGGGTCACAGAGATTCGGACACAACCGAGCAACTGAGCACACAAACAGCAAAAGCACAAGCGTTAGAGCAGCTAATTTAAAGCTCGGTCAACCAGTAATCGTGATGCTTTCGATTCAATGACGCTCTCACTCGTGGCTGGTGGGAGAGTAGGTGGTAGAACTACTGTGATTAAAATAAATGATTTAATGGTCACTGAAAAAGTCGAACACGCATCTACTCTATAACCCAAGAACGTCACTTCCCAAAGAAAGGAAACAAAAGAGCACCAGAAAATTTATGCACAAGTGTTTGCAGATGATTTATCCACATTACACGTAATCCATAACACTGACACTAGGGAGGGACACGCGGGGACTCGGAGGGCTGCGGGCAGCGGCTGTGAGAGTCGCACTTGCTGCCGTCTGACTTTCTGTATTATAAGATAGTTTACCGTATCGCCCACAGTGTGATGGAGCCTGCCAGGGTTCACGTAAAAATCTTTACAGTTTTACACTATGCTTTGAAGCCAATTTTGGATTCTCTTTGAGTCAGCAAATTCATGTCTAGAAATGGATCTGAAGATAACAAGAATGTCCTTTACAGGGCTATTTATAACAGCAGAAAATTAGAGGCAATTTAAATATCCCAGAATAGGGGTTGGGTGGTAACGATTACAGTGCATTTATACAAGCTTTGTCCACAGCAGTGAAGGAGAACATTCAACGCCACGAACAACATACACTATCACAGAAAAGATGTGTGCCTTGTGTGAGATCTGGAAGGCCGTACTCTGAAATGCCAATAGCCAACGTCTCTTTATCTTCTGTAAAAACACGTCCCGATTTCCCAAAAGGCCTGTCCTCTCTTCTTTGGTGCTCTTCTTAGAAAGCTGTGTGTGTCCGCCTGCAGTGCCCTTCAGGACACAGGGGCAAAGGAGGTCGGTGGAGACAGGCAAATGCTCACGCTGCTTGCCTGGAGTGAATTGTAAAGTCTTTGCCACCAACCCGGGAGTCTTGCGTCTTTTGCCAACATCTGTGAAACTCTGCGGAGAAGGCAATGGCAACCCACTCCAGTACTCTTGTCTGGAGAATCCCAGGGACGGGGGAGCCTGGTGGGCTGCCGTCTATGGGGTCACACAGAGTCAGATACGACTGAAGCGACTTAGCAGCAGCAGCAACATGAAACTCTGCCCATCTAACCCGACGACTTGTGAAAAGGGCAACACCGCTGGCCCTTCATGCCTCTTTGCAGCTCAGATGGAGCCAGAGGCTGGCATTTTGGGTAGAGACACTGGTCCACCAGTTTCATCAACTGTGAACACACTCTATTCTTCCCAACTTCCGCCAGCCTTGAGCATCACTTCTTCATGAGAGATGCTGGTTATTTCATGAGTTTTAACTCTGGATAGTGGTCTCCGTATTTCTCTCCGAGCTCAGGGGACTCTCACATCTGGCAGGGCAGGAACCCCAGTCCCAGAGACCACTTCTCTTGTTCATCACAGGACTTTTGTATTTTATTTTATTCTTAATTTTTATTTTTCTAGAAGTATAGTGTATTTACAATGTTTCAGGTATACAGCACAGTGACTCAGTTATATATATCCTTTTTCATTATAGGTTGTTACAACATTGTAAGGGCTTCCCTGGCGGTTCAGTGGTAAAGAATCCATCTGTCAGTGCAGGAGCCGTGGGTTATATCCCGGGATCAGGAAGATCACCTGGAGAAGAAAATGGCAAGCCACTCCAGTACTCTTGCCTGGGAAATCCCGTGGACAGAGGAGCCTGGCAGGCTACAGTCCATAGGGTTGAAAAGAGTTAGACATGACTTAGCAACTGAACAATAAGAAGAACCCAACATAGTAAATAAAGTTCCCAGTGCTATACAGTAGATCTTTATTATTTACCTATTTTATATAAAATAGTGTATATCCATTAATCTCAAACTCTTAATTTACCCCTCCCCTACCTTTCCCACCTGGTAACTGCAACTTATTTTTTATATTCTTAGGGCTTTGGGGATGTTCATTTTAAAAATCACTCATCTCTAAAGAGATGCATCTTCCCCAAAACATCTGAACACCAAATTCCAACCAAGAAAAGATTAAAGTAATCAGACAAGATGCTGGTGACCCTTACCCCACAAAAAAGTCAGAAAAGCTCATTTAGTGTACATCTCACAGATTAATCCTAATCTCTAATTAAATCAGTTCAATCCAGTTGCTCAGTCATGTCTGACTCTTTGCAACCCCATGGACTACAGTAGGCCAGGCCTCCCTGTCCATCACCAACTCCCAGAGCTTGCTAAAACTCATGTCCATAGAGTTGGTGATGCCATCCAACCATCTCATCCTCTGTCGTCCCCTTCTCCTCCTGCCTTCAATCTTTCCCAGCATCAGAGTCTTTTCCAGTGAGTCAGCTCTTCTTATCAGGTGGCCAAAGTATTGGAGCTTCACCTTCCGATGAATATTCAGGACTGATTTCCTTTAGGATGGACTGGTTGGATCTCCTTGCAGTCCAAATGACTCTCAAGAGTCTTCTCCAACACCATAGTTCAAAAGCATCAATTCTTCTGCGCTCAGCTTTCTTTATGGTCTAACTCTCACATCTATACATGACCACTGGAAAAACCATAGCCTTGACTGGATGGACCTTTGTCAGCAAAGGAATGTCTCTGCTTTTCAATATGCTGCTATGTCATAGCTTCTCTTCCAAGGAGTAAGCATCTTCTAATTTATAATTAAATACACACATTTAATTGATAACAGGGACACTTACGTGAGAAACAAAGATAGATGTTGTGCTGTTTTTTTCCTCTAGATACTGCAGTATCTATATGAGATGATGGATTTTTACTAATTTATTGTGATCATCACTTAAAGATGTATATGAGTCAAATCATCACACTGCCCACCTTAAACTGTACAGTGCTGTATGGCAATCATATCTCAATAAAGCAAAAAGGATGAAAACATTAGAAGATTTTTGCAGTGATGTGGGACTGGGGTTACTTTGGCTCCCAAGGAGACTTTCGGCCACTTCTGTAGACATCTGAGCTTGTCACAGCTGGGAGGAGGGGGGCTTCCCTGGTGGATCAGGTGGTAAAGGATCCGCCTACAATTTGGGAGACCTGGGTTCCATCCCTGCACTGGGATGATCCCCTGGAGGAGGGCATCATATAGGGCAACTCACCCCAATATTCTTGCCTGAAGAATCCCCATGGACCGAGGAGCCTGGCAGATCATAGGGTGGCAAAGAGTCCTATATGACTGAGTGACTAAGCACACACACAGCTGGGAGAGGAGTGACTGCTGATAATGAGTGGACAGGCCTAGGGGTTATGAGAAACACCCCACAGTGCACAGGACACCCCCCGCAACAAAGAGCCATGGAACCTGGATTCGTCACAGTGTCGAGGTTGAGACACCCTAGACAGAGGGACGAGTGACTCTCCAGTCCTGGGTCAGTGCAGGGGGGCAGGGAGGTATGAGGTCTGAACTGGAAATGTGGCGGCCAAGACAAAAGCAATGGATGGAATCGGAAAACATTTCAGGGCAGAACCCACAGAACTAGGAATTGACGAGCCCTGAGCTCCTAGGTGAGGGCTGGGTTCAGAGAGACACTTGGGTTTCTGAGAAGAGTCCCCCGCTCCCTGTCAAAGCAGGGCCACACCTGGGAGGGGCACTGATGAGTCTGACCCAACAGGACTTCCTAGTACCCGGCTGGAGTTCGCCGTCTGGTGGATGACTGAAAATTGATTTTGAAGGTGTTTGAAAGCCCCAGTGGAGGGATGGAGCTGTGCTCTCCAGGAATGCATCCCGTCACAGCCTTTTGTCTCCCTCGTAGCAATGGTTGATGAAGCTCTTCTTTGCATACGTTGGTTTGCTAGGTACCGTCTGTGTCTTCCCTCTTGAATGGCACTCCGCGGGTGCAGGAGTCTGGTCCACCCTCCTGGTCGACGTGCTTCCAAAGCCTAGAACCATGCTTGTCGCCAAGGCACTGCTTCACTGCTCGTTCACGTGATCGTAGAATGAACACATGGATGGATGACCACACCTATGCCCACATCAAAGAGCGTGTGTGTGGACCTCGGCAAAGCTCAAGGCTGGAAACGCGATTTCTGAGTTTATTTATTTATTGCTCTGCTGGGTCCTTCATTGCTCTAGTTGAGGTGAGTGGGGCTACTCTTCCTGTGGCGTGCAAGCTACTCATTGCTGTGGCTTCTCTTGTCGTGGAGCATGAGCTGTGGGCTGCTCAGGCTTCAGTAGTTGTGACACGTGGGCTCAGGAGTTGTGGTCCCGGGCTCTAGGGCACAGGTTATTCAGGAGTTGTGGTCCCGGGCTCTAGGGCACAGGCTTAGCTGCTGCACTGCACGTGGGATCTTCCCGGATCAGGGATTGAACCCGTCTCCTGCACTGGCAGGTGGATTCTTTACCACTGAGCCCCCAGGGAAGCCCTGGATGGAAATATGACTAGAAATGGTGAAGCAGGTATTGTCCCCACTCTGAGTGCGGTGAGACTTATCTTGGAGAAAGAGAACCAGGCATGGGAACCAAACCAAACCTGGGAAGCACCCAAGAAACACGTGAAGTCAGGAGAAGGAGAAGTCTGGGAAATTATCATAGAAGGGGCAGAGAGGTGCCCGCTGAAAAACTACCGGAGAGTGAGCAAGGTGCTCGGGGAAGGAGAGTGAACGAACAGTCAGGATGCTGTGAACATTAGTGGACAACCAGGAACGGCAGGCCTGGTTTAACCTGCCCAAAGGTGAGCATCGGTCCCCTGAGACGTTTATTCAAAGCCTGTGGCCCTCGTGTATATGCAGCCCCTTAGTCGTGGGCACCACCCTGACTGGGACCTGACCCTACAAGGCCCTGCCTGACTCAGCCGTGGAACACCCTCCTCAGTCTCCTGGCTGAGTCTTGATCTCGTTCCCACCACCCCCTCTCCCCACCAGCCTGTTCTCCCCCAGCTTGTGCGTGTTCCTTGCTCTGTCTGTGGCACCGCCCTTCCTGGCGGATTCCTAGTGGTCCCCAGGGACCCCCTTGCAGAGGGTCCTGGTCCCATTTTGCAGCCTCTCATATCCCCACAATGCCTCATATACAGTTCAGTTCAGTCGCTCAGTCGTGTCCGACTCTTTGCGACTCCATGGACTGCAGCAGGCCTCCATATCCATTACCAACTCCTGGAGCTTGCTCAAACTCATGCCATCCAACCATCTCATCCTCTGTCGTCCCCTTCTCCTCCCGCCTTCAATCTTCCCCGAAATCAGGGTCTTTTCAAATGAGTCAGTTCATCACATCAGGTGGCCAAAGTACTGGAGTTTCAGCTTCAGCATCAGTCCTTCCAATGAATATTCAGGACTGATTTCCTTTAGAATTGACTAGTTGGATCTCCTTGCAGTCCAAGGGACTCTCAAGAGTCTTCTCCGAAACCACAGTTCAAAAGCATCAATTCTTCGGCGCTCAGCTTTCTTTATAGTCCAACTTAAGCATTCAGTGATGCGTAGACTCAGATAAGGGAAGAGATTAGAGAAAGCAAAAGTAATCCACTCTTTATGCAGTGTGATTATTTAAGGAAATAGAAGTGTGAAGATACGAACACCCCCAAATACGTCAGCCTACAGCCCGTATTCCTTCACCCTGTCCTCAGGGAGAAGCATTAAGAGATCTTGTGAAGAAGCCTTATCAGCCTCAGATAATATTACAAGAGCAACAATCAGGCAGATGTCTGCCAAGCACTTTCCATGTGTCAGGCAGTCAGCTCTGTAACATGACTTAATTTAATCCCGGGCAACACTCTGCTGCAGCTCCGCTTGTTTACAGAGGAGATGCTGTCGGACTTGTGTGCTGTGGTATTCTGGGCTCCCGGTAGAGGACCAGGCTCCTGGTACATGCTTCATAAGCATTTGCTGAAAGAAAAAATGAACTCGTTTCACAAATGAAGAAACTGGCTTGAGAGGCTTGAAGCATGTTGCCAGAAGCCCCACAGTCAGGGAGTAACACAGCAGGCATCTCCCTACTGACTCCAAACCCCCCTGGGAAGATGGCCGATTTCCCAATGCCCTGCTGGTGGTGTGACCTGAGCATTCTCCAGGGTCTGGTGGGATGACCCACGCCTCACCCTTTCATAATGTGTGTTGGGTTTCACCCTCAGTCTCCTGCCCACCCTCACACTCCAGTTACTATGGAAGGTCCCTGTCCTCTACGTAGGTGCGTGCAAGCCAAGTTGCTTCAGGCATGTCTGATTTTTGTGACCCCATGGACTGTAGCCCATCAGGCTCCTCTGTCCGTGGGATTCTCCAGGCAAGGATACTGGAGTGGGTTGCCATTTCCTTCTCCAGGGGATCTTCCCCACCCAGGGATCAAACCTGCATCTCTTACATCTCCTGCATTGGCAGATGGGTTCTTTACCTCTAGCCCAACCCAGGTGCATTATAGCAACTGAGCCAGAGCTGAAGGGTCCTTTTCAGCCTGGTGAGTCCCGTGCTGACGTCTTTGTGAGGGAAACTAGACCCTCCCCTTCCCCAGGCTCCCTCTCCTGTTCCTTCCCAAGAATCCTGGGACCAGTAACTCAAGGAAGTCATCTCCAATCCATTACCGATTTTCACTTCCTCACAGATGAGGATGACTTCCTGGGACTATTGATTTCAGCGTTCTTGAGAAGAGAGTGAGAGCCCACTTGTGTGTGGAGGGCGGGGGGAGTGGGGCTTGGGGCACGGCTGTGTGTGTGCAGGCATGTTTCGAGGGTACTTGAAGCCGCAAGCACTCACATCATTCCGGTTTTCACATATGCCTCGCAAGCATGAACTTCGTTGTTCACGCTGCTCAGATCAAAGATTCCCTGTTATTTAATTGCGGTAAAGAGCCTGTCCATGCCGTTAATGAAAGCACGTCACCCTATACGCCTGTTAAAAGTGATATAGACGAAGTGTGGAAAGTGCTCTGTAGGGAACAGTCTGATGCTGGTCCCTTTGGGGATGCTTGAGATGAACTAATAGGTCTCTTTCATGTCTAATTTATATGATTCTAATTATAGAGTCATTTTCATTCCTGTGGTTATTCTCCTCTGCCAACATAAATGTGCTATACTTGTGACCCAGCCATCACTGTCTCCACTTTGCAACTCCCTCTTGGGTCTTCTCTCAAACTTTGATATCACTCTTTTTAGGAGACATTTTGCAAATTGCAGGCTTCTCCCCAGCAACACTGTACATTTAATAGAGACAGAGGAAGCCCAAGAGAGAACGCTTTCTCTGAGATCAGTGTGAAATAAGTTCGCTGTGGGTGAAAAGAGGGCAATCGTAGAGAGAGGAATGTGGCGATGTAAGCCACGTACCAATGGGAGAGTTGGACCATAAAGAAGCCTGAGTGCTGAAGAATTGATGCTTTCAAACTGTGGTGTTGGAGAAAACTCTTGAGAGTCCCTTGGACTGCAAGAAGAACATACCAGGCAATCCTAAAGGAAATCAACTCTGAATATTCATTGGAGGGACTGATGCTAAAGCTGAAACTTCAGTACTTTGGGCACCTGATGCGAAGAGCTGACTCATTGGAAAAGACCCTGATGCTGGGAAAGATTGAGGGCAGGAGGACAAGGGGACGACAGAGGATGAGATGGTTGGATGGCATCACTGACTCAATGGATGTGAGTTTGAGCAAACTCTGGGAGGTGGTGGGCAGCGAAGCTTGGCGTGCTGCAGTCCACGGGGTTGCAAAGAGTCAGGCACAGCTAAGTGACTGAACAACAACAATGGAATCTGTGATTCTGTTCAGTGGTCATGACTGGATCTCACGTAACACATTCATGTTCAGTGTTTTGGCAAACACCTCATACTATTGCAGAGAGGAGTGATTCTGTTCAGTGGTCATGACTGGATCTCACGTAACACATTCATGTTCAGTGTTTCGGCAAACACCTCATACTATTGCAGAGAGGAGTGATTCTGTTCAGTGGTCATGACTGGATCTCACGTAACACATTCATGTTCAGTGTTTCGGCAAACACCTCATACTGTTGCAGAGAGGATGGAGTATGTTCCCAATCCCAGACTTTTGGTAGCTTCTTGTCTGCACTGAAAATCAGAAGATGAAAAAATGGTCCAGAAAGAGCGTGTGGCTCCCTGGCTCGTCTTAGGCTGGGCAGGCTTGGGGGAAACAGAGAGTGGATTGTGGAAGCTCTTAGGATAGGTATGATCAGCCCAAGGAAGGATACTCTGCAGAGAACATCTGAAGCCTGGGCAATTTGCTCCTGGTTTCTGTCCAATCAAACGGCAGAGAAGACAATCCAGGGAAGAGATGAAACAGTGTTCTCTGGTTATATGTCCAGGAGTGGGATTGCAGGGTCAGAGGGTAATGTGAAGAGATATACGCACCCCAGGGTCCATAACAGCACTGTTTACAACAGCCAACACTTGGAAGCAACCTGAATGTTCGTTGACAGATGGATATGCATATATACAATGAAATACTACTCAGCCTTAAAAAGAATACAATAATGCCATTCGCAGCATCATGGATGGACATAAAGATTATCATACTAAGTGAGGTAAGCCAGACAAAGACAAATATATTGCCTATATGTGGAATCTAAAAAAAAACAAAAAAACAAGTAAACTTATTTACAAAACAAAAATAGGCCCACAGACATAGAAAACAGACTTATGGCTACCAAAGGGGAAAGGTGAGGGGGTGAGTTAGGAGATTGGGGTTAGCAGATACACACTGCTGTGTGCAAACTAAGAATGAGGACCTGCTTTACAGCACAGGGAACTCTTCTCAATGCCTCACAATAACCTAAAAGGGAAGAGAACCTGAAAAAGAATATATTATATTTGCACAGTTGCTGTTGCTTATTTGCTCAGTTGTGTCCAGCTCTTTGTGACCCCGTGGACTGCAGCACGCCAGGCTTCCCTGTCCATCACCATCTCCTGGAGTTTGCTCAAACTCACATCCATCGCGTCAGTGATGCCATCCAACCATCTCGTCCTCTGTCGTCCCCTTCTCCTGCCTTCGTGTATAGATGAAACTGAATCACTCTTCTGTACACCAGACACTAACCCAACATTTTACATCAAATTTGGAAGGAATGATGCTGAAGCTGAAACTCCAGTACTTTGGCCACCTCATGCAAAGAGTTGACTCATTGGAAAAGACTCTGATGTTGGGAGGGATTGGAGGCAGGAGGAGAAGGGGACGACAGAGGATGAGATGGCTGGATGGTACCACTGACTCGATGGACGTGAGTCTGAGTGAACTCCGGGAGTTGGTGAGGGACAGGGAGGCTTGGCGTGCTGCAATTCATGGGGTCGCAAAGAGTCGGACACGACTGAGTGACTGAACTGAACTGAACAACTGATGCTTCCATAAAAAATAAAAATGAATGTAGAAAGGCGCCCAGAGCAGGTCGCAGACCTTTTTCCAGACGCCCGATCGCTGAGATGGGCTTCCTGGTGCCCCTCGGGGCTTGCGGGCGAGCCGTGTGTGAGGGGACAGGCAGAGCCAGGCGGTGGGCGGTCTGCAGTGGGCTTCTGCCTGAATCCGTTGCTGAGGTCTCCACGTGTGCGTCCCCCTTGCTTCGTCTTTGTTTTTATTTACCCTTCTGCTGCTGTGCTGTTTCCTTTCATCTCTCTGCAGAGGCTGCACCGTCGTTCACTGTTTGACTTTCTCAAAAGATTTAAGCCCTGCCAGTGGCGGCGGACTGGCAGCCATAAATATTCAGCTTTGAAAATCCACACTAATCAAACAATTTCCCTATGTCGTTTGCATATTTTGGTGACTCGCAGATGAAATTAACTCACCAGGCAATCTTTACACACACACACACACACACACACGCTTTCATCACTGGAGAATTTTAGAATAATATCCTGAATGATATGCGTTTTTCTTCTACACAAAGACCCTCTCTTCTGATGGGTGTTTTTGTCTAAATTTCGACCTATTGAAAAAAAGGAAAGAAAACAAAATACTCTTGCAAAATAGTTTTAAGTGTGTTTAAAGTGCACGATGGTTCCTTGGACCCATTAAAGCCGTCTGTCTCAGCAACAAAAGATGGAATCAACAGAGAACACGAGTGGAATTATGCATGTCATTTATAATGAACCTCATTATACAAGGGGGCCTCATTCTATTATGAAGCACTGTAGTTTACAATCTTATTGCTATTCAGCTTTGAATAATGACAAAGAAAAAAAAATCCCCCCACCCATGTCAGAGCTAATCTTTTTTAATGCTTGCAATTTTGTATTACTTGTATATTTCCCTCAAAGAAAATTTCCCCATCACGATCATTCCACTCAGCTGTGTTCACCTGTCACCTTAATGACATTTAGCATCTTACTTCCACATGTCCTGAGAAAAATGAAAGAATTCCATATATCCTTCTGCCTCTAATAAGTCAGACACAATGGCCATCTCGCAGTTGAATATGGCATCAAATTTATAAACAATAAGGTCTATTTACCATCCCGGGTAAGCCTCTAATTCCATCAAGAGTGTTTATGTGCCTTCTTTGACAGAATTATAGCTGGGGGTGCGTTACATGGCCCAGTGCTGTGTGCTGGCTGTTTGCGTGGCTTCGAGGTTTAATAAGACTATTTGCCATCAAACCCCTTTTCTGTACATTTTTATGACTCTACAATAAATTCAGAGGCGGAGAATCTGTTTGGTGCACGCATATTTGGAGGCATTTTAGGGCTGTTATTTTTAAGCACCAACTCGTAAATTGCAGAATAGGGTTTTAAACGCCGGAGCGTTTCAGCCTGGTGCGGCTCTCGTTTCTAACACAACACCCTGGAGTCGACGCGTGTCTCCTGCTTACCTGGGCTGCTTGTCAACATCATTTATTTATCTGCACAGAGAAGAAAGTCATGTTGGGACCAGTGGAGAGACAGGGAAGAAATAGAAAATTAACCTCTGTTCCGAAAGTGGTGCTATTTGTGTGTTTAAGGAGACAGAGGGGCTGCCTGTGTGTGTGGCTCAGGAGTGCTCGGGAAGTCTGAACAGCTGAGGGTGGGTGCAGTCGGCGGCGAGCTGGGCTTCTCCGCCTGGCCCTTCTCCTCCCTTCTCTTCCTGCACCGCCGCCTCCTCCTCTTCTGTCCCAGGCAGAGGCTGATTCGTAGCTTTGGATGCCAGCTCCATCATTTCCTAGCTGAATGTGGGATGGGTCCTTAGCACCCACTAAGCCTCATTTTCCTCAGCTGAGGAATAAAGATAATAGCAATTCCTCCACCACAAGTATGTGGGTGAAATTTCATTCACATGAGATGTGCCTAGAAATCACGGTGCCCCGTTACCTTTGCTTTCCAGCTTATACCCATTTTTAAAGAATTTATTTGATTGAAGTATGGTTGATTACAATGCTGCGCTAATTTCTGCTGTACAGCAGTGAATCAGTTATATATATATATATATATATATATATATATATATATATATATATATATATTCTTTTTCACATTCTTTTCCGCTGCAGTTTATCACAGGAGACTATAGCTCCTTGTGCGGTACCGTAGGACCTTGTTTATCCATCCCATACACGTTTGCACCTTCTAACCCCAAATGGATGGCGTTATGGCGGATGGATATTTATGGCGGATAAATGCCATATGGCGGATGGATGCCATTCCATCGCTCTCCTCTACCATCCCCTCTGGCAACCACAAGTGTGTTCTCTACGTCTGTGACTCTATTTATGTTTCATAGATAAGTTCATCTCTGTCCTGTTTTGGATTCCACATATAAGCGGTATCACACAGTATTGATCTTTCTCTGTCTGATGTACTTCGTTTAGGATGATCATTCAACTTACATCCATTTTAAGGAGACAAACGAGAGCACTGACTTGACCCTTGAGTTTGGTGGTCAGCAAGGCCCTAACGTGTGTGGGTGAAGGGTTCTGATTGTCCGAGTCACTGTCAGTGATCGGAAACAAACGGCAGACCGAGTCGGAGATGAGTCAGCGATAACTGACCCCTGACTCCTGTACGACCGTCTCTCCACGGAAACATTTATGAAAAGGCAGGAGGATATTAGCTCACAAAAGGCTGAAGGCGCCGATACATGCCCCAACACTGACATCCTTGAAAACTCTAGCCAGTCACAAAAGACCCTCTATCGTACGATTCCATTTATGTGAGATGTCCAGAGTTGGTAAATACATAGTCAGAAAGTACTGGCTTCCCATGCGACTCAGTGGTGAAGAACCCACCTGCCAGTTCAGGAGACGGGGGTTCCATCCCTGGGCTGGGAAGATCCCCTGGAGGAGGGCATGGCAACCCACTCCAGTAGTCTTGCCTGCAAAATTCCAAGGGAATAGGAACTTGGTGAGCTATGGTCCATGGGGCCTCTAAGAGTCTCATACGTGGATTTGTGGTTGCCAGGAGCTGAAGGGGCCGCTGAGGAGTCAGGTCTTACAAATTCGGTTTCTTTGGGTAGGGAGGAGAATGAGAGAGCTGTGATGTTTACCCAGCTCTGTGACAGTCCTAGGAACCACACGAGGTACACTTGGAAAGCGTGGATCTTATGGGATGTGAATTCCATCTCAATAAATCTGCTTTGCAAAGTATCAGAGCAGGGCCACCGTCAGATCCTGAGGTTCCGTGCATGTATGTGTGCTGTCGCTTCAGTCGTGTCCAGCTCTTTGCAATCCCATAGATTAGAGCCTGCCAGGCTCCTCAGTCCATGGGATTCTCCAGGCGGGAACACTGGAGTGGGTTGCCATGCCCTCCTCCAGGGGATCTTCCTGGACCCAGGGATCGAACCCGCACCTCTTCTGTCTCCTGCATTGGCAGGCGGGTTCTTCACCTCTAGCACCACCTGGGAATCTAAGTGGTTTAATAACTAATGAATTGTGTAATAGTTTTTCTTTCTGGAGTTGATTCACTAGAAATAAATCCAAATAGCATCCACCTCATGAACCCACATACAAACCCACAGGAGATGTGAGGGGCAATGTTTTCCTTCATTCTTGCTGCTGCTGCTGAGTCACTTCAGTCGTGTCCGACTCTCTGCGACCCCATAGGTGGCAGCCCACCAGGATGGCCCGTCCTTGGGATTCTCCAGGCAAGAATACTAGAGTGGGTTGCCATTTCCTTCTCCAATGCATGAAAGTGAAAAGTGAAAGTGAAGTTGCTCAGTCGTGTCCAACTCTCAGGGACCCCATGGACTGCAACCTTCCAGGCTCCTCCATCCATGGGATTTTTCAAGCAAGAATACTGGAGTGGGGTGCCATTGCCTTCTCCTTCCTTCATGCTTATCTGCTGGTAAAAATCTTCCCGTAAAGCAAAACACCTAAGCAAGGATTAACTAAGATAACACCATGATGCATTTTGATACTATAATGCATTTGAAGAATCAAAACTCCTGAAAGTTTTTATCAAAAAAATGTTGAAGCAAACAAAAATAGAGTGAACTACCAGAATTCTTAGCACTATTTAATAGTTAGAAATGATTGTGTGCTTTAGACACTAAATATTAAGTAGAACTTTAAAAAAGATTAGCATCAATAAGAGTGTTTCATTGAAAATTAGAGCGATGGACCCTGTTAGCACAAAACTTTGATCTTTCCAAATAAGACAGTAAGTTTTTTGAAAATCATAAAAATCAAGGCAGTAAAATTTCAATCATTATTGATGGCAAGGTTTCACCAAAAGCTCTTTTAATAATTTCATGTGAAATTCAATATTTTTGAACTTAGTGATGTTTTCTAGTGATCTTGGGAGCTGTAAGTGATGTTATCGGAAAAAAAAAATCAAACCTTGTTCTTCGTACATGGAAAAAATAAAGAGGCTTACAATAAAAACTTATTGCATTTTGTATAGATGTTATCCAGACAAAGTAATAGAGACAATCTGAAGTTTCAGCCAAAATTTAGAAACATACACTTTTAAATTTGGTGACATCGAAGTCATGATAAGATCACTATTCTGAATGTGTTATAAAAGGTGCAAATTGTCAGGCTCCTGTTTGCTGCTCCAGATAAATCTCATATTTGTATGATGTGCCAAATAAGCGCTAGAGAAAATTCAATAATGCATCTGAGACAAGTGGGATTTAAACAAGGAAAACTGGAAGATAATTCAGTGTTGATAGTATGTTAGGTTTAAAGTTGCAAAACTAATTTGAAGATTGCATCACAATTTTTATACTCACTTTAATAGCAGTTGAATGTAGAAACAGTTAAACGTCAGAAAATATTAATCATTCTTTTTCATATTTGACTTTGTTAAAACTCCTTATGAAAAAGATGTTACTCTCTTTTTTTTTTCTTTAAAGCAGTAAAACCATTTCTTTCTGTTAATAGCCATCCAAAAGCATTCAAGTTATTCTCTTTGACTTAACAATAAAGAAGTGTTTTCAGCCATCAAGGCCGATCTATTTCTGCAAATCTCTTTGGATTGAGAGTGATCTATTAATAAAATTAAGTCAATGAATGGATGGAGCATGCTGATAAACAGTGTCTGTTGACTTGGCTAACTGAGATATTGAATGTTCTATGCAAACCTCAGACTGTATAACTGAGGCTAGAAAATACTTTGAGTATAATCACTGTGAAAAAAAGTCTGAGGGAGTAAGGCTTGAGCAGTGAGATGAATAACGTGGGTGAGTGTAAATTCTCTGCTTGCTGAGGCTGCAAGGACTCTAATGACTGTCCAGGGACTGGAGGTGTCAGTGGGAGAGTTTGCTGCAGTCAGTCCTGTCGCGTCACAACAGACTGGGTCGCCCCTGATCTGATGACTGCAGTGTCAAAAAATCGTGGAAACAATTCCTCACCTATCAACAAATAATCTGGAAATTACTGTGATCATTTGGGAGAAAGTTATGCTAAAATATCACGTGATAAACACTTAAAAAATACGTGTAGTTTAATTCAAGTAGTGAATGGATAGAGAAAGACGTGGGTTTCACTCTTTGATTTGCATATGGATTCATATGTATGTAATTCATATGAACATAACAGTTAAAATTTGCAGTGTCATTCGCCGTGTGACTCAGGGAAACTAGAGGGGTGGGATGAGGTGGGAGGCGGGAGGCAGGGTCAAGAGTAGGGGACATATGTATACCTGTGGCTGATTCCTGTACGGCAGGAACCAGCACGACATTGTAGAGCAATTATCTTCCAATTAAAAGTCAATCAATAAAATACCATTTCCCCAGAAAGAGACATCAAACAACTTAAATTAATAAGAGCTGAAAATTCAGAAAGCTGAATACCTTATGTTTTATTCTCAAAAATTGTTGGTTTAGGGCAATTGCAAACAAAATTCCCTATGGAAAATTTGGGCTGGGGTTATAGGCAAAGTGAGTCTGAAAATGATCAAGAAGATCAGCCACGTGAAGTTGAACAGTAAAATTTTGAAATAAAGTAGCGAGAAGCATTTTTGCCTAGACACAAAGCTCTGATAGAAAAGTCACTTTGGTCCTGGAGAAGGGCTCAGTGGATGAAATAGATGAATAAGAAACACGATGGCATCGTGGCTTTCCTGGCGGTCCAAGAGTTAAAACTGCACATTTCCACTGCAGGAGGCCAGAGTTAGATCCCCGGTGGGGGGAGTGGGATGCAGTGGGCAGCTAAGATCACGCATGCCATGCAGTGTGGCCAAAAAAATAAAAGAAACACAGGGACATATTGCAAAAGCAGTAAATAATAATAATAGCATCATGAGGTTATGAAAAACAGGAGGATTACAGTTTTCTGAAACAGTGTATTATCTGTTGAGAAAACGAAAACAAAACCGGGTCAGAGTCTATCTTTACATATGGTGCAAAACGCAGGGGAAATACTTCTCTGTTCTGAAGACGGTCAAGAATTTTACAGTCTAAGCAACGGAAGAGAGCGTGATGGTTAATCAATACTGTCAGCTACATAAAAAGCTCCTCTGTTCCGCAAATCAGCATAAATAATATTAAAAGGCAACAACAACCTAGGAAGAACTGCAGCAAACACGGCAAACATTAATGTCCGTTATGCAGAAAAACAGGGTATAAATCAATAGATGAGACAGTAATGCACCTAGAAGGGAAGTTGGCAAAGAATGTGAACCAGCAATGTATTAAGGAAAATCTGAGAACCAATATATGTGAAGCCATCTTACCTTTGCTTTCAAATGAGCAACTTTTCTATCATGTTAATAAGATTGTTTTCCCCTGAGGACATGTACAAACATATGCTATGATTTGCTGTGCTTTCCACTCTAAAGTTACTATTATCCCCCTTTGTGATCAATAAGTATCACATAGAGAGATAATTTGAGATTATGGAAATAACTCAATTCTCATCACATTTTGGGAACCACTTTTAAGGTCCAGCCATGATTTTTGCTTGAAACGGTGTCTGCTGTGGTGCTTGTCAAATGGAGGTTTTCTTCATTCTTCATTTTCTCCGCCTGTGTTTATTAACCGGGATTTTGCTGAAAGGTCAGGCATCTCCACTGGTGGAGAAACCTCCCAGGCGTCAGCACCTATTCAGCTGCATTAATGACTCAGTCATGTCCCAGGCTTTGTGACCCCACGGAGCCCGCCAGGCTCCTCTGTCCATGGGATTCTCCAGGCGAGAACACTGGAGTGGGTTGCCATTCCCTTCTCCAGGAGATCCTCCTGACCCAGGAATTGGACTCAGGTCTCCTGAATTGCAGGCACACTCTTCACCGCCTGAGCCACCAGGGAAGTCCCAGTGGGGTCTACCAAATGGTGACTTTCTATTTCTAACTTTCCTTCTACTTGTAATAATTGGGGTTTTACTGCGAAGACAGGTTTTTTTTTTTTGCAACAGTGGAGAAACCAGGCAGAAGCCACATTACCAAATGATCAAAGTTACCATCAGCAACGGAGCAAGTAGACATGTTTCTAGGTGTGATGCACCGAGCACATAGTATCTCCTCTGTTTAGAATTCAAAACCGAAATGCCATTATGGGGAAATGCCGGTCACTCCAAAATAGAGGAATATTAGAAAGATAACTGACCACTATTCCTCCCAAGTGTCAAGACCTCTGAGGACAGACCCAGGAAAGATCCAGAGTAAAGGAAATTAACAAAACACGGCAATGCAACCGACTTGCTTTCTTAAATTTTATCCTGGACCAGAAAATGGACATCAGTGTAACAACTGGTGAAATTTGAATGAAATATGTAAGTTACATAACAGTATTATAGCAGTGCTCTTTTTTTCCTATTTTTTAAAGCTATTATCATAAGAAGAATTGGGATGAAAGATATACAGGAATTCCTTAAAGCATTTTCCCAACTTTTAAAATTCAGCAAATAAAAAATTAAAAAGGAAATGAAAACATAATACCTTTTTGAAAATAGTTTATTGATCTCCTTTAAGACACTTAACACTGTTTCAGCATTTCTCCACTTCACTCTTCTGTATTATTTTCTTAAAGAAATAATCAGAGTTGTTGTCTAAAAACATATTTCAAACATTTTCATAACAGTATTTTCATTTTTATATAAATGCAGTAAATTTACATCCAGACTGTCACTGAAGCAACAAAAATTGTGTCTAAATATTATTTGATGGCATGGTATTTGGGAGCTGGGTGGAAGAGGTGTTATATACAGAGAAATCCTAAACCAGTCTGAGAGCCTCAAAAGAACACTCATCCAAAGATAAAAAATAAGTTGAAAATGTTCAGATCTGTTTCATTAGTAAACAGGTCTTCTGCTGAGTTGCAACACCAGGGCCCACAAAGCAGCCCACGGTGCCAGTAGGAGCCGTGGTCAGGGTGGATGGTCCTCAGCCGTCAGAGGTGGGCAGGCAGGACTCACGGAGCAGAGAGCCGCCTCGCCCTCCCCACTATCTCACTGCGGACTCCGTGAGCGAGGAAGCGCTCTGACGGGGTCCATCCGGGTCACCCTTGATGAGCCTCCAGGCAGAGAGTGGGACGGAGAAAGGCGGACAACGGGTGTCCCTACTTCGCAGCTGTTTGATTCTCTCCGTTTTAAAAATGTTGTTGAAGCATAGTAGATTTACAATGTGTTAATTTCTGCTGTGCAACAAAGTGACTCAATTACACAGGCACGCATCCTTTCCCATCTTCCTTTCCCTTTCCGGTTAATCGCAGGATACTGACCGCAGCTCCCTGGGCTCTACAGCAGGTCCTTGTCGTCTATCCATCTTGTGTGTGACAGTTCGCTTCTGCTAAACCCAGGCTCCCAGTCCTCGCCTCCCCACTTGGCAACCACAGCTCCTGGATCTTTTGATCTTTCATTTCTTTCCCCTCGGACCTCACCAGAAAATTCCTGTTCATCTGGAGCTCAGGGGCTCCACTGTAAACCTGAGCCCCAATCCACCAAGGCTGGCACTTGACCTGTCAGAGGAGGACAAGCCGGGAGTTAGCAAACCCCGTCTCAGGGCGGAACGATGGTGAAAACTCCTGGTGAACTTGTGAAGAGGGATTCACTGACCCCTCTGAGCCTGAGATGAAAACAAGCAAATCCGAGTCTTTCTCAGCAATGTCTTCTGGTCTTCCATTCTGAATGTCAGAAGCTACGTTTTTTTCTGGGCATCTCTGATATAAAATCTTCGATCCTTCAAGGCAACTGTGTCTTGGGGGGACTCCAGTGACTGTCTGTCTCACTGGGGAAAACGAGAGATACCCAACGTGTTCCTGTTTATGTTTCTCAGACGATTCCTATTTCTCTAGGAAAAAATAGAACTGGAAATAACGTAACACATTAATACTGGGTTTTAGTCAAGGGATGGTATTGTGAGAAATTCTCGCTTCTTTTACACCGTTATTTTTTTTCCAAAATGTTTTTATTTTTATGATCAAGGAAAGAAACTTTTTTTTTCTTCAAGTGACCAGAATCATACTTGATGATAGAACACCGAGTTTGAGAGGTTATATTTGGGAGAAATGAGGCATGTGGCCCATCATTGCCCTAGGTACTCAAAAGGTGAGTGTTCGTCGCTCAGTCGTGCCTTGAGTCTCTCCAAATCCATGGACTGTAGCCCACCAGGCTCCTCTGTCCATGGGATTCTCCAGGCAAGGATGCTGGAGTGGGCTGCCATCTCCTTCTTCAGGGGATCTTCCTGCCCCTGGGATCAAACCCAGGTCTCCTGCATTAGAGGTAAATTCTTTACTGTCTGACCCATCAGGCAAGCTCAAAACTCGGATAAATTTTTATCTTTAGAGGCACACATAATCGTACTGTATTAGCTTTCTGCAGAGTCACATTTTCTGAATTCTGTGACAGCCACACCTTTTATTCAATGTTGCTACTCTGACGATTTATGAGACTTCGCATGCATATGTTAAAAGATATCTTATAAAATAAAATTGCTCTTTTCTTTGGAACATCTGTCTCCCTTATGTGGCAGTTATAGGGCAATTTCCTTGGAAATTTATTATTAAAACAGAAGAAGGAAAAGAAGTCTCAGGGTAAACTATGAAAATTATGTTGGATATGGCATGCTTAAAAGATGAGGTGCCCTGAAACGAAAATTCTGGAAAGGCTTTTCCTTTTGCAATGTTTCCTTGATTTTATGCAAATAATTTGAGCTCCCTTTTTGACTAAGTCTCTCAGGATGGTGTTAGTTTGAGCATGTTCTAAGATAGCCAAGCTTGAGTACATGCAAATAATTGGGAATTTTAAAATACGATGATATCCAGTTTCTTCCCCAAACTGTCAGCTAAACTGATATTTTCTTCAAGACAGAGTAACAGGTGCCAAATTAAAAGGCAGTTTCTGCAAGAAGCTGTTTTGTATCCCTGAGATGTCATTTTGTTAGACCAAATGACAATGACTAGCCAAGAATTTGCTTCTTGGAAAAACTGGCCAGCAAGTGCTGTTAAACAGTCTCCAGCTTTACTTCCCTCCCTTCTTACCCCATGTCCTACTCCTTTCACATGCACACACACACACACACACACACACACACAAGCAAGCAATGAAATCATGTCCCATCCTTTCACGCACACACACACACACACACGCAAGCAAGCAATGAAATGCCAGCAAAGTGCAAAGAACAAGTCAGGACAAGAATACTTTTTCAGTTCAGTTCAGTTCAGTTCAGTCACTGAATCGTGTCTGACTCTTTGCGACCCCATGAATCGCAGCACACCAGGCCTCCCTGTCCATCACCAACTCCCGGAGTTCACTCAAACTCATGTGCATCAAGTTGGTGATGCCATCCAGCCATCTCATCCTCTGTCGTCCCCTTCTCCTCCAGCCCCCAATCCCTCCCAGCATCAGAGTCTTTTCCAATGAGTCAACTCTTCGCATGAGGTGGCCAAAGTACTGGAGTTTCGGCTTTAGCAGCAGTCCTTCCAGTGAACACCCAGGACTGCTATCCTTTAGAATGAACTGGTTGGATCTCCTTGCAGTCCAAGGGACTCTCAAGAGTCTTCTCCAACACCACAGTTCTAAAGCATCAATTCTTTGGTGCTCAGCTTTCTTCACAGTCCAACTCTCACATCCATACATGACCACTGGAAAAACCATAGCCTTGACTAGACGGACTTTTGTTGGCAAAGTAATGTCTCTGCTTTTGAATATGCTATCTAGGTTGGTCATAACTTTCCTTCCAAGGAGTAAGCGTCTTTTAATTTCATGGCTGCAGTCACCATCTGCAGTGATTTTGGAGCCCAGAAAAATAAAGTCTGACACTGTTTCCACTGTTTCCCCATCTATTTCCCATGAAGTGATGGGACTGGATGCCATGATCTTAGTTTTCTGAATGTTGAGCTTTAAGCCAACTTTTTCACTCTCCACTTTCACTTTCATCAAGAGGCTTTTTAGTTCCTCTTCACTTTCTGCCATAAGGGTGGTGTCATCTGCGTATCTGAGGTTATTGAGTTTTCTCCCGGCAATCTTGATTCCAGCTTGTGTTTCTTCCAGCCCAACATTTCTCATGATGTACTCTGCATATAAGTTAAATAAGCAGGGTGATAATATACAGCCTTGACATACTCCTATTCCTATTTGGAACCAGTCTGTTGTTCCATGCTTATTATCCAGATTAGAGAGAAACAAGGATGTATAAGTTTAGGATGTGAACAAAAAAGTTACAATCTTTCCTGTTCTTTCAAACAGGTTGCATAATCCTGGGATATCTCTCTGCATTATTATCGGTCAGATGGGAGTAAAAAAAAGCAAATGACTTCACGTTGGCATCTGCTAGTATAAAATACTTAAGAAGCTGGTCAAAACTGTAGTGATTCACATATATATGTGAGAAAGACTAGCTAAGAAGATGGGTAATTGGAGAGGACAGCAGCAGGCATCCTCCTCACAACCGAGGAGCAGGTCAGGGCCTTAAAATGCACCCACATGGTGATTTTTTTAAATTAATTTTGCAAAAGTAGAGAAGGAATTAGATACCCTAGATCCTACTGGGCTACACGTTCTTATCCTTTCCTGACATAAAGGGAGTTAGTTGGCTCTTTTTTCTAAGTGAAAAAGAAAAGACTTCTCTTTAAAATTTATCTTCTAAGAACAATAAATGAGTTCTATGGAGTAGGTTTTATTTTTAGCTCACTAGGAGCTATAGTAAGATGTCTTATGCGAAATAGCTCTTCAAAATGTACCTTTTGGGGAATATTAGTTAGTTCTTTGAAATAGGAATCTATGATGAGTTCAAAGGGAACAGGCCATAGTTTCTTTTTCCTGAGAGATCCTTTAAAAAGTTCCGAGTTCTGAATTTTTGTCTAAGTACCATGAAAACTAAAATAAAAACTCTTTCACTCTGAACAGTCAAAAAAAAAAAAAAAGGGCAAGTTATTCGTCCCATGGTGTCTGATCTGGAAAGTCTGTTAGCCATGGGGCGTTTTGGTTCTTTGAAGATTTCATTATAGCAAGTAGAATAACACATGCCAGAAAGAATGCATACACAATATAGGGAGTGCACAGCGTATAAACTCTTGTGGAGCTAATTCCCTTCATTAAATAGGAGAAGGCACTTTGAATGGCTGGGTTAGTACCTGCAGAGCCATAAGCTTCGTGTGGATTATAATATTTCTATTTGGTGTTTCATGGTTTTTGGAATCACGGGGCACATTTAAGGTTTTGACTTTTAAGGTTAAAGCTGGTGTATTTACAGCCAGGCCTACTTGGGAACTGGGCACCTCGAACTGTGTTAAAGCCACCGTGCTTTACTTTGCCTCTGTCTTTTTTGGATAATCAGGCTCACTCTCCCACCCAACAAGGAAAACTGCGCTCATCGCCTGCAAGCAAAAGGCTCTTTCACAGATAACAGCGGTGCTGCGGGAGGCTTTGCAGGCAGCCTGCCGCTCCCTGGCGGGCAAAGCCAAGTGCTCTGCAAAAGCAAGGGACGCACACGGCACACGGAATCCCGCGGCGACCCTCGTTTCATTGCAGCCACAAGCGCTTTTGGAATTTAAACGTTTTTTTTTTTTTTAAAGACGTCTCAGTCGAGGGTTATAGGAGGCCGCTTCTGGTGTTGGGAAAAACAACCAAAATATGTGTTCTCTCCCTGTCTAGACAGAATGGTACTGTCCCAGACAGAAAGGTCTCCACAGGCCAGACAGTCCGTGTAGTGCCCAGAGCACTGTGATGCCCTGGTGTGAGGCTGCGTCCTCAGGGTAATTAACAAGACCGCCAGGGAGACAGCCGTGCGCGTGCGCGCGCGTGTGTGTGTGTGTGTGTGTGTGTGTCTGTGTGTGTGGTTCTCGGCACGAGGCTCACGTTCTTGGACGCACATTCAGACATGAGCCCAGGGCGATAGCGATCCACATGGATCTGTAAATGCTGTGAGTGCACACAGAAACTTATTTTGAGCCCCAGATTGGTGCTAATGGAAAAACACAATTCGGTCTCACTATTTTATTTTAAAAATCAGTTTTCAAACTCAGAATTTCAGCCATGGTATCGTTAACATCTAACATTTACTTGGATTTTGTGTTCGGAAGGAAAAAACAATGGTTCAAAATCCATATCATTTGGAATGTGCATGTTTTTAAATCTTAATGTGGTAAATCGCACACTTAAAAAAAAACTCTTCTCCTCATTTTTCACCTGGTTCCCAGCCATAAAAGATGATGACTTAGCTTCCTTGTGGAAGTCCCCTGGTTTTCCTGGGACACAGGCACCCATTTATCATTCCAAATCACTATTTAATGTTAGGAGACCCAAAAGAAAGTTTGTGTGAATTTGGGTACATTTAATCCTTAAAGTCTTACTTTGTCTTAAACAGACCCCTTACTGAAGATCAGAGAGAATGGCAATTTAGTCCCTTTTTGCATATTTTTCTGCTTTAAGAGCACAGTAAAATGTACTTGGCTTTAAATAACTTCAGTGTGCTGCTTTGTACATGGAGAAAAAAGTCACAGTGTATCTCAGAGTTTATTCTGATTGGTCCCTTTAAATGACGGAAATGGCTTCCTCTGCTTACAGACCAGTGCCGTTCATCTCCTTAGTCCAGAGATGACAAGCTTTGAGAAACACTGCCTGAAGTAAGGCCGTGGGCTCAGCCAGAGTCCCGAAGATGCTCACCTGATTTATCGTCAGATTTCAGAAGATAAGAACTGTGATTTCCAGGTGCAATTTTGAGTCTTCACGGGCAGGTGCTTCTGCTGAAAGCTTCCTGCAGGAAATCTTTCCTGATGTATCCCAGTGGATGCACTTGGTCAAAGAAGCTGTGGCCAAGAACAGAGCTGGCATCGTGCCATCTTGCGGCTCTGTGTCCAGGGACAGGAGACCCCCAGCGGTGGCTTTTGGTGGAAGGTGGCCTTCTCCCCCCGGAAGTCCTGAAGTCAGTGAACAATTTCATCGCCAGGCAAGCACAAGTTCTGTGATGCAGAGCACAGAGGAACAGGATGCTGCCTTTGAGATGAGGTGGTGGGCGTGCAGACTTGAGCCCACCAGGAGGGCATGCAGACTTGAGCCACCAGGAGGGCAGCCTCGCCAGGTGCTGGAGGAGGTGACCTGGGGGAAGGGGAGCAGAGGGTGTGCCCCAGGTGCCCAGGAAGCAGCTTCAACTCGGTCCCCAGGAACAGGCTCCGCCTCCACACCTGCCCCACATGGCAGCGTCGTCTTCTGGCCTTTGGGCTGGCGGCCTGCCCACCAGGTCTGTGTTTGTCTTTGGTCACCTCGCCCTCCAGAGTCCAGCCAGGGACAAGCTGAGGATTTGCACAAACACACCAATGGCTCCCTGAGCTGCAGGTGGCTACCAGCAGCCCAGAGTCTACTTTAGTCTGTTCTGCAGGCTGGACGTGTGGACCAGCGCTTCATTTCATGCCTGATGTGTGGTCTAAAATTGTCCTCGCAAAAGAAATGCCTAGAGGTAGGTTATTAGAGTGGGGAGGGACAGAAACACAGAGTGGTGAAAAGGGTGGGGACAGACAGAAACAGAGTGGTGAAAACAGAGGAAGATCCCCAACAACAGCTGTGCTCCACAAGTCACGAGAAAAAGCTGTTGGACAGAAATTGAGCCCTCAGATACCAGTTTGAAAAGTACAGAATGATTATACCTGACTCAGAAAAGCTGAAAAATTGGTTTCTTTAAATCTCAGTCTACAAACTTTAAACTCTATTTTTGATGTTCATGTCTTTAAGAAGGATATTTTAAAGAATTTGAGTAGAAAAATATCCACTGTCAAAATCATTTTCTACAGATAAGAAACAATTTATCTACCATGTAGCTTTCTACATGGAAAGATTTCTCAATTCTCTACATTGAGCACTAAAATAATAAATGCATTTTCTCAAAAACTATAGTGTTCAGCATTGTATGTCAAAGTCAGTCATCAAGCACAAAAAACAAAAAAGCAAATCCTTCCCAACTTGGATATTTCAGGTTTTTTTCAAGGTCTCTACTAGTTTGAGTTGCTGTTTTGTTGTTTAGTTGCTAAGTCGTGTCTAACTCTTTTGTGACCCCACAGACTATAGCCCACCGGGCTCCTCTGTCCATGGAAATCCCCCAGCAAGAATATGGCAGTGTATTGTCATTTCCTCCTCCAGGGGATCTTCCCAATCCCGGGGATCAAATCTGCATCTCCTGCATTAGCAGGTGGATTCTCTACCACCGAGCCACCAGGGAAGCCTGTACTAGTTTAAGGGATCATCTAATTGAGAGACGCGTGGAAAAGTGCGAAAGCGGCTA
Source organism: Bos grunniens (assembly GCF_055505025.1). Lineage (NCBI taxonomy): Eukaryota > Metazoa > Chordata > Mammalia > Artiodactyla > Bovidae > Bos > Bos grunniens. Next base: position 90,773,431 of record NC_141176.1, on the reverse strand, counting down.
TCCTGGGAGGGGAGGGCTCCAGGGAGGCTGTGCTTCTTCTGTATGAGGTTTCATATTCTCTAAGTTTTAGACAATAGACCGTGTTAATTTAGAAATCTTAGGAGTACTGAGATTAGGTGATGGAATTCCAGTTGAGCTATTTCAAATCCTGAAAGATAATGCTGTGAAAGTGCTGCACTCAATATGCCAGCAAATTTGGAAAACTCAGCAGTGGCCACAGGACTGGAAAAGGGCAGTTTTCATTCCAATATCAAAGAAAGGCAATGCCAAAGAATGCTCAAACTACCGCACAATTGCACTCATCTCACACGCTAGTAAAGAAATGCTCAAAATTCTCCAAGCCAGGCTTCAGCAATATGTGAACTGTGAACTTCCAGATGTTCAAGCTGGTTTTAGAAAAGGCAGAGGAACCAAAGATCAAATTTCCAACATCCGCTGGATCGTCGAAAAAGCAAGAGAGTTCCAGAAAAACATCTACTTCTGCTTTATTGACTATGCCAAAGCCTTTGACTGTGTGGATCACAATAAACTGTGGAAAATTCTTCAAGAGATGGGAATACCAGACCACCTGACCTGCCTCTTGAGAAATCTGTATGCAGGTCAGGAAGCAACAGTTAGAACTGGACATGGAACAACAGACTGGTTCCAAATAGGAAAAGGAGTTCGTCAAGGCTGTATATTGTCACCCTGCTTATTTAACTTATATGCAGAGTACATCATGAGAAACATTGGGCTGGAAGAAGCACAAGCTGGAATCAAGATTGCCAGGAGAAAACTCAATAACCTCAGATATGCAGATGACACCACCCTTATGGCAGCAAGTGAAGAGGAACTAAAAAGCCTCTTGATGAAAGTGAAAGTGCAGAGTGAAAAAGTTGGCTTAAAACTCAACATTCAGAAAACGAAGATCATGGCATCTGGTCACATCACTTCATGGGAAATAGATGGGGAAACAGTGGAAACAGTGTCAGACTTTATTTTTTGGGGCTCCAAAATCACTGCAGATGGTGACTGCAGCCATGAAATTAAAAGACACTTACTCCTTGGAAGGAAAGTTATGACCAACCTAGATAGCATATTCAAAAGCAGAGACATTACTTTGCCAACAAAGGTTTGTCTAGTCAAGGCTATGGTTTTTCCTGTGGTCATGTATGGATGTGAGAGTTGGACTGTGAAGAAGGCTGAGCACCAAAGAATTGATGCTTTTGAACTGTGGTGTTGGAGAAGACTCTTGAGAGTCCCTTGGACTGCAAGGAGATCCAACCAGTCCATTCTAAAGGAGATCAGCCCTGGGATTTCTTTGGAGGGAATGATGCTAAAGCTGAAACTCCAGTCCTTTGGCCACCTCATGCGAAGAGTTGACTCATTGGTAAAGACTCTGATGCTGGGAGGGATTGGGGGCAGGAGGAGAAGGGGATGACAGAGGATGAGATGGCTGGATGGCATCACTGACTCGATGGACATGAGTCTGAGTGAACTCTGGGAGTTGGTGATGGACAAGGAGGCCTGGTGTGCTGAGATTCATGGGGTCGCAAAGAGTCAAACACGACTGAGCGACTGAACTAACTGACTAAAGTTTTAGACAATAGACCATGTTAATTTAGAAATCTTAGGAGTACTTATTTTAAACAGAGATTGTGTGTTGCTGGGCTGCAGAGAAAGCATCCTCCTCCCGCCCTCCTCCCCTGGTTTCCAGGCTGCTTCTTTCCCTTCTCCTTCTCACTCGACGCTTTCGGGCAGTCCCAGGCTTACTGCTCTCGGGATCCATCTCTGGGGCCCCACATCTTATGCCCCTGATCCCAGCACAGTCAACTGACTCTCTGTACCCTGACCGTCTCGATAACGCCTGAATGGTCAGCCAGCCTCCCACACTGTCCAGCCCCTCGGTGGAATCCCTTCGGCACATCACAAGAACCCCTGAGACTCCAATTTCAAAGCGGCATTCACCTGCCTCACCCAACCTCTTTCTAGGCGGTGTTCTCATCTCCACTCGCTGAAGCTGCCGTCCGGTGGGGGGACTTTGACGCGAAACCTCACCGTCCTTCTACATCCGCCCTCAGCAACCATCAATTCCTGCCTGTCCACCGACTACAGGGCTTTCTCCCGTCACCATTGCAAGGGGCCTCTAGATTGGTTTCCTAGACTTCGGGCTCATCTTCATTTGCTAGCAACTTATTTCCTCCCAAGGCTGCCAGAGTGACTCCTTTAAGAAACCACCTCTGATCACACCATTCCTCTCTGTCAGGTCTCTCCATGGCCCCAGATTGCCCCTAGATGAATTCAGACGTCGTGGTCCAGTCAGCGAATTTCAGCCTCTGCAATCTCCTCTCCTCACACTGGACTTCCTGAGCCGTCAGGTTACTAAATTACTTGCTGTTTCTATAATGAGCCTCATGTTTTCAAACCCACGTTTTCAGTGAATGCAGCCCTTTCCCCAGAATGCCCTGCTTGACAAAACTCCCACTTCTTATTTCAGAATTCAGACCTATTGTCCCCTCCTCCAAAAAGACTTGTCTGAGCAGAGTTGGGACCCTCTCCAGGGTTTATCACGCCCAAATAATTCCCTGCAGCCACTTCTCTACTCCCCATCTAGAGCTCTTTAAAGGCAGATTTTTTTTTTAATAATTCATTGTGCTGTTTCCAGCCTTCTTCATAGTGCCTGGCACATAGTTGATACTCAGTAGATACATATTGAGTGAATGAATGGATGTTGTTGCTGCTCAGTCATTAAGTCATGTCCAACTCCTTGCAACCCCATCAACTGCAGCATGCCAGGCTTCCCTGTCCTTCACTATGTCCCAGAGTTTTCTCAGATTCATGTACATTGAGTAGTGATACCATCCAACCATCTCAGGGATTCTCAATACATGTTTAAGACCATAAGCAACTAGGTTTGGAAACCATTAAGGGGCCAAATATGACCCCTTATTATGAATTTCAGGACACACCATAAGTTTCCTGAGCAGCTGTCCCATATTTAAAGCATCTCAGGCCTAAGGCAATAATAAATGATATGGAAATGCAACTAAATTTCAGACAGAATTGTTGGACAGGAAGGCCACCCCCAAAGAGATTGAAAAGCCTAAGTCTTGGGGGTCACACAGGGCTGGCATGGTGACTCTGACTGCTACCTGACATTAGCCTAACCCCAAACCATTCAGTCTCCGTGCCTCTGTTTCTTCATTTTTGAAACATGTCTGTAAGGTTTATAAATAAAACGTCTACACTATGCAGCCATCTCTTTGGGTAGGGTGGGAACTTTAAAGAAATCAACATCCATTTTTAACCACTCTCGGCTCAAGAATTTCTTCTTCCCAGTAAGCAGGTCATCTGATCTCAACCTTTTCCTTGAGATTCTCAGTTTCACCGAGTACGTTGTGTTGGGTGCTCTTCAAGGAGCTCGGCAGCTTTGTGTCCCTTCTTGTCTCCGTGTGGCATAGTTCCAGGCTGTTGTCATTGGTATTTTATTTTCCTTAATTAACGTTAGCTATCTGTGATGCCTAGTTACACCTTTTGAAACGAAATCAATGTTTAGAAACAGTCGCTGATAATCTTGAACTGGTGTGTATCTCTTAAAATCTGAAGATTCACCGAAAAAACCAGTAACACAGACGGAATGTCTCTGTCTCGCTATTTAACATTTTTTTTCCTTTGAGACTGATCTACTATGCACTTAATTACCAATAATTGCCCACCAGGTATGAGATTATAAGAAGTAAATGTCAATAATTAGCAATCGTGTGAGACAGTTTAATTTTTTCCTTCGGAGAGATTTATTTCTAACTGTCTCTGTGGTGCGTAGCCTTTGAAATATTAGATAATGGATTTTTATTGATTTTTAGCTGAACACGGAAGAGGTATGAAATACATTTCCATAACTTTGATGGTCAGGAGACTCAGAGTATATTGATTGGATTGATGTAATACATGGGTTTGTTTAGAATATTCACGTCAGGAGAAGAGAAAGCATGTTTCGGCAGATAGATGCCAGGCTCCGCCCCAGAGGAGGAGGAAGACGAGGGGGAGCAGAGGATGAAGGCGGGGCGGGGGTGTTCGGGATCTGATGGCAGGCGTCAGCCTGACTGACTGTGTGTTTCAAAGACCCGCTCATCATGCCCACTGCGCTGTGCTTCTGGGCACCCAGAGTGCATCACACAAACGCTCTGTAACCTTAGCCTCCCCCTCTTTAAGTGACTGAGGCCAGGAAGCAGCAATTGCCTCTTAATGCGTTTGTGGGAAGAGAGCTTAGGAAAGCATAAGACAAAGCTCTGAGCCTGACGGCAATGCGGCCGGGGAGGCTGTCTCATCAGCATCACTTTCAGAGAAACGGTCTTCCAAGTGAGGTGCCAGAGGGGTCCCAGGGGCCGAGTTCTGGTCCACATCTTCCTTTCTTCCCCAGAGACACCTGAACAGTTCATTCAGAGGTGAATGGGGCGGGCCAAAAGTGCGGTGTTGAAACATTTATCAGAGAGACAGTTTGGGCTGGATCGGTCAGGCCTTTAGTTGTTCAGTCGTGGAGTCGCGTCTGACTCTGCGACCCCATGGACTGTAGCCCACCAGGCTCCTCTGCCCATGGGATATTCCAGGCAAGAATACTGGAGTGGGTTGCTATGCCCTCCTCCAGGGGTCTTCCCGACCCCGGGATCGAACCTGCATCTCCGGCATTGCAGGCAGATTCTTTACCGCTAACCCCACCTGGGGAGCCCACAGGTTTTAGACGTGTGACTCTATGTTCTGTTTCGCTGTGTCCTGTCTGATCTTATCTCAATATGATGATTCCAGGCTCACGCATGATTCGTTTGTGAATCTTTTCTAGGAAAATGCACTTTCCCACAACTTCCAGAGGCACTGAGTAATAATGGATTTCAGTGTTGCCGAGCTCCTTGAAGATCAAGTGCAACCCCTGAAGGTGGGTAAAGTGAGGTTCAGGGCGTCTCCGAGGTGTCTCTTGATACTTGCTGGCAGAACGGTTTCCCTTCAGTGTCGTTAAGTGCCGTCCCTTCCATGGGGTGTACAACCCCTCGAGGCTCTCTGGAGTCAGTCTGTTGTTCTCTGTCTCTGTGCTGAGTAACCCTGGAAGGCCAAGCCACAAGATTCTGTGCGGAGATTCGGAAAAAAGAGAAAACATCGTGGGACGTGTATGCTATCCTTAAAGCCTCCGCTTTAGCTCTGAGTCGCCTGCTTTGATGACTTATCTTTATTTTCTCAGAATGATGTTTATTCTTTCCAAAGCCTTTAGGAGATAATAAAATAAGGATGGAAATAATAAGAATATATTTAGAAACCTAAAGTGACCCAGTATCATCAGGGTTTAGTCATTTCAGAGGAACATATCCAAGAAATTCAGCCCAGAATTAAACTTGGGGAATAAAAATAATATCTTAAACATTTGTGGTAGACCAGGGCAGAGAGTATGATTGTTAAGATGACTCTTCTAAGGAAACTATCCCTGCATTGCATTGAATATCTTATTGTTGTTTCTCTTTATTCTCTCAGTCGCGTCCAACTTTTGCAACCCCATGGACTGTAGCCTACCAGGCTCCTCTGTCCATGGGATTCTCCAGGCAAGAATACTGGAGTGGGTTGCCATTCCCTTCTCCATGGGAATCTTCCCAACCAAGGGATGGAACCCACATCTCCTGCATTGCAGGCGGGTTCTTTCCTGCTGAACCCCCAGGGGACCCCTTGAGGGATTCTCGTGACCACTATTTCCCACGGCATAAAGGAGGCGATGCAGGTATAATGTGGTGATTGAATGAAAGACCTACCTGCTGACCTGTACACTAAGTGGAGTGGCCCTGATGGATTTAACCAAATCAAATTTGAAAACACACAAAAAAATCTGTTGGAGTCCTTCCCTTTGCCTTCCTTCGGTTTTCCTGTGTCAGGAGGGGGAAAAAAATCAGTAGATCCAAGGGCTCAGGATCGGATGCTCACTGCCTGCCCCTCCCCTGCCGTGGCTGCGTGCACGTTGCCATCTGGCCTCTCTGTTTGCTTTGCAATTTCCTATCGTTCATCATCGATTCCTTGTTTATGTGACTTCGCCTCTCATCGGACGATGATCCATACCTTTGGAAGCTGTCTGTGGCTTTCTATCTGAGCTGACTTGAGTAAACAATCAGAAAACAAATTGCCGCCTAATATTGTCTCAAGATGAACCGAGGATTAATGTCTGGAAAGACGGTTCTGTGCACAGCGTGTCAGGGTTGTCATCCCCACTGTTGTTTGTAGAAATGTATGAGCCCTTCACGCCAAGATGATGCTCTAGGCGGTGGGAATAAATTACTCGGAACCTGTTGTCCTTTCTACCGGGACGACGTGTGCACTTGTTTGTTTTTCTGCCCTGTGGTTGCAGCGGTGGCCCGTTTCCAGGGGGGTTTCCTCTCCCATTGCTGGCTGCTCCTTGGTTTCGGCCCTTACTCCATCTTCTTACAGCGTGGTTCCACCTGTGTGCTCCGCATGAGTTTATTTTTCCACTAGCTGTTTCATGGTAACGTTATTTCAAGATGTTTCACCATACCCTCGTCTTTCTTTTCCTTGCTTGTGCATGCGTGCTCAGTCGCTTCAGTCATGTCTGACTTTGCAACCCTATGGACTGTAGCCTGCCAGGCTCTTCTATCCATGGGATTCTCCAGGCAAGAATACTGGAGCATGTTGCCACGCCCTCCTCCAGGGGATCTTCCCAACCCAGGGATCGAACTCAGATCTCTTACGTCTGCCTTGGCAGGTGGGTTCTTTACCACTGACGCCGCCTGGGAACAGTGTTTTTAATTGCCCTAGGGGCACCTTCCATGGTGCCTGCAATAGTCCTGGCTTCCTACCTGTTGCCTTACTGTCATTACCAATGGTCTTCCCTTTCACACTGAAAAGGGAAAATGTTGAAATGAAAATTATAGTGGGGGTTTCTCTCCCCCCCGGATCATGATGTCTCTCAGATTTTATAACCATCTTCTGAGGATCTTTCTTCCAGGTAAAGACTGATTTGATAGGTACTTAATTTGGATCCACCATTCCCTGCCATGAATGAAATCATAAAATGGGGCCAAGCTCTGAACCTAAGACTAAGTCAGTCCTAACGGGTGATTCTAAATGACAGACAGGGCGGGAGAAACATTTTCGAGCCTGCTAAACCTTTCTAGTCTTTGCTGTTGACTCAGAAGCTGCTAATGGTTCTGGGCTTGGCAGCGTGATCACTGGTAGTGAGCATGTAGCGATCACTTTATTTTCCTCTTTCCCCCAACACGTCTATTATATTTGCACAGACTGTGCACCAAACACTGCTCTTAGCATAAAGCTGTATCCATGAGGGTATCAGATAAACCCCCTACTGTTTATTCAGAGGGATGGAAGTAGAGTCACAAAATGACAGGTTCAGTAATTAAATCTTGAAACAACAACAAAAAAAATCAGATACTATTAAGGCTTGGGAAAAAAAAAAGTGATATGATAGAAGCTGAAAGCCGCCGTGGAGCATAGCTAAGGATGAGAGACCCAGGAAAGGTCCTCAGAAACTGAGGTGGCATTTAAGAAGAGAACCAAATGGTCCATCCCCTTACTTTTGGCTGGACAGGGCTCACCCATCGTCCACTCCATTTTTCAGACTTCCCTTTGGCTAGCTGTGGTGTGTGAATAAGTTCTAGCCAATAGTTTATAAGATGAAGCATCGTGTGCAGCTTATGGAATGCAGCCTTAATGTGAGGCATGAGCGTCACTGTTTATCTCTTCCGTTTCCTTATTCTGCTGCTTAGAGTGGAGCCTTAGCTCCCGGAGTTCGAGCAGCCATCATGCACAGCGTGGTAGAGCCCAGTGCGGAGTCTGATCAGAGGAAGGTCCTAAAAGGACCCCGGCTCCCTGGTTCTTCCAGATATCTCTCTGGCTCTCTTCAGCTCTGCACTGTGCTGCGCTTAGTCATTCAGTCAGGTCCCACTCTTTACGGCCCCATGGACTGTAGCCCGCCAAGCTCCTCTGTCTGTGGAAATCTCCAAAGAAGAATACTGGAGTTGGTAGCCTATCCCTTCTCCAGAGGAACTTCCTGACCCAGGAATCAAACCAGGGTCTCCTGCATTGCAGGTGAGTTCTTTACCAGCTAAGCCTCCCAGGAAGCCCCTTGTTCAGCTCTTGATGCTTTAAATAAGAAATTGATGGTATTAAGCCACTGGCATTTCAACTTTTCTGCCACACTCAGTTGTGTCTGATTAAAACAAGCGCTAACAGCCCCAAATGCAGAATGCTCCCGCAATGCATCATGTCACGCAGGCCGGCAACTCAGAGGAGATCGTCTGGGGTCGGAGACTTGGAGCTGAGCTCAGGAGAGGATTCTGGTGGGGTGGGCTGGGGGCAGCAGTATTTTGAAGACTCTAAGACAGGAGAGCATGCACATCGTCAAAAAGCCCAAAACTGCGGCTCGAGCAGAGGAAACCCGTGTTTAGCAGGAGCCTGGAGAAGCCGGCAGGGCCAGATTATCTGTGACCTTGGAGGCCATGGAGCAAATGTTGGTCTTCATTCTAAAATAAAATGGGAAGCTATTTCAGAGTTGTATGCAGGTATTTTGATGATCAGATTGGGGTGTTTGAAATATCACACTTATTGCTGTAGGAGAACTTATTGGACTTGAACAAGGATGGGTAGAAGAAGACCATCTAGGGAGTTAGTTGGGTCACATTTGGTCCAGGGGTGGGAGGAGGGGCCAGGAGGTGGCGTGGGAAGGTCAGCAAGAGGGTGGGGCTTCTGGCTTCATCTGGATTTCCCCTGGATGGGAATGACCTTCTCTGCTCCCTGCACATCTCCGTCTGTAGCGTGCCTACTGTCTCCTTTCCATCTTTGCATTTTCTCTCCCACCCAGCAGAGTGCCTTGCTCACAGTAGGTTCTCAATGCATATTTACTGATTTAGTTAAAGGGCGGGTGAATAAAGCACGGTTGTGTAATTCTTCCCAAAGAAACCCAAGGGTGCTCACAGATCGCGCTGCAAAGCTCCTCGGAGACGTTTTTCTTGCTGGCTCTGTCAATGCTGGTCACTATGGCGGCGTCATCTGGAAGCGTGGGTCTGATGTTGCAAACCCCTTTGCCTATGAAAACACCTCGTGTTGCAGGGCTATCAGCATGAGCAACAAGGATGGTGCAATCCTGGCGCTTTGGCAAATGGAATTTCTGAAGGAAAAAAAAAAGTACAACTTTAACCCACTTGCTCTTTTGCAACCGTGTAGCAATATCTGTAGGAGGCCAGTGGCTTTTCTCCCTTGGTAATAATGTAGGTTGAAGTAACAAGGTTTGAGTAACAAATGATTTTGCTCTGTCTGGTTAATTATTATGGGTGGTTTATCCCTGGATTGAATGCTCTTTGCAAGTATCAAGAAATGAAAATGGGAACAGAAAACCATCCTGTATTCCGAGAATTGCTAGGGGCTGGGTGAATCAAATGTTCCATCTGTAACAATGTCGTTCCTGGGCAGTGCCCGCCTTCAGGGTGAGACATCCCAATGACAGGAGCTCAGGACAAGACAGGGCCAAGTTCAGAACGGCCTCCCGTGTGATGTCAGTGTGACCCACCCAACAGAGGTAAAGGAGGGTGTGAAGACCACTGCCCAGGGGTGCTGCAAACTGTGTCCTCACAAGGACTCAGAAGGAGCCCACTTTTAGGGGCTCCTTCAGCACCCATCAGCAAGTTCACGACAGAGAAAAGTCAGTGACCCCGCTAAACGCTCACAGATCAGATCAGATCAGATCAGTCGCTCAGTCATGTCCGACTCTTTGCGACCCCATGAATTGCAGCACACCAGGCTTCCCTGTCCAACACCAACTCCCGGAGTTCACTGAGACTCACGTCCATCAACTCAGTGATGCCATCCAGCCATCTCATCCTCTGTCATCCCCTTCTCCTCTTGCCTCCAATCCCTCCCAGCATCAGAATCTTTTCCAATGAGTCAACTCTTCGCATGAGGTGGCCAAAGTACTGGAGTTTCAGCTTTAGCATCATTCCTTCCAAAGAAATCCCAGGGCTGATCTCCTTCAGAATGGACTGGTTGGATCTCCTTGCAGTCCAAGGGACTCTCAAGAGTCTTCTCCAACACCACAGTTCTAAAGCATCAATTCTTCGGCGCTCAGCTTTCTTCACAGTCCAACTCTCACATTCATACATGACCACTGGAAAAACCATAGCCTTGACTAGACAAAACTTTGTTGGCAAAGTAATGTCTCTGCTTTTTAATATGCTATCTAGGTTGGTCATAACTTTCCTTCCAAGGAGTAAGCGTCTTTTAATTTCATGGCTGCAGTCACCATCTGCAGTGATTTTGGAGCCCAGAAAAATAAAGTCTGACACTGTTTCCACTGTTTCCCCATCTATTTCCCATGAAGTGATGGGACCAGACGCCATGATCTTAGTTTTCTGAATGCTGAGCTTTAAGCCAACTTTTTCACTCTCCACTTTCACTTTCATCAAGAGGCTTTTTAGTTCCTCTTCACTTTCTGCCATAAGGGTGGTGTCATCTGCATATCTGAGGTTATTGATATTTCTCCCGGCAATCTTGATTCCAGCTTGTGTTTCTTCCAGTCCAGTGTTTCTCATGATGTACTCTGCATAGAAGTTAAATAAACAGGGTGACAATATACAGCCTTGACGAACTCCTTTTCCTATTTGGAACCAGTCTGTTGTTCCATGTCCAGTTCTAACTGTTGCTTCCTGACCTGCACATAGGTTTCTTAAGAGGCAGGTCAGGTGGTCTGGTATTCCCATCTATTGAAGAATTTTCCACAGTTTATTGTGATCCACACAGTCAAAGGCTTTGGCATAGTCAATAAATCAGAAATAGATGTTTTTCTGGGACTCTCTTGCTTTTTCCATGATCCAGTGGATGTTGGCAATTTGATCTCTGGTTCCTCTGCCTTTTCTAAACGCTCACAGTGACCCTGAAAGAGGCAGACATTGCAGAGCCCCAAGGGTCAAAGACACCCACCAGAGGCCCAGAGCAACCTGGAGGGGCGGTGTTTCCTCCCAGCCGGCCACTTGGTTTTCTGCTGCTGCTGCTGCTGCTAAGTCGCTTCAGTCACAGCTGACTCTGTGTGACCCCATAGATGGCAGCCCACCAGGCTCCCCCATCCCTGGGATTCTCCAGGCAAGAACACTGGAGTGGGTTGCCATTTCTTTCCCCAATGCGTGAAAGTGAAAAGTGAAAGTGAAGTCGCTCAGTCGTGTATGACTCTTAGCAACCCCATGGACTGCATCCCACCAGGCTCCTCTGTTCACGGGATTTTCCAGGCAAGAGTACTGGAGTGGGGTGCCATTGCCTTCTCTGACTTTGTTTTCTACTTACACATAATTGGTGACAGCTCATCAGGAATCACTCTGACTTCAGTACTTCCTGGAACCAGGTAAAATGCACGAGTTAAGAAGAAAATGCACAAATGTATGTGCTCTCTCTCTTTTTCACACATACATGTACACACGTACACAGCTTATCCCCAATCCATAAATTTTGGAAAGTCACAACTGCCTGAATCATGCAGTGTCCAGCTATTAATCAGCAAATTTAAATAACCAAGAACATCAGAAGAATTGTCATCCAGTGAGATGAATAACCTCTGAAAGACAATCGCTCCGTTTGGAGGCTGTATTACGGTGTTTTTTTCACTGCATGCTTGCTTTTGTCCTAAATCTCATCTTGTGAATGTCAGAATCCGTCCTTTGTGCTTTAAAAAAGAATGTGTGACTAAGCAGATGTAGTTTCCTGTTTTTTTGGTCACAAATTTTATTTTAATTACAAATGGCCTATGAACTCACTGCAGAAAACGTAGACAACACGCAAGAATAAGATTACTGGAGATGCTGTTTTGAAGACTTTGTTTCAATTCTGGGCTTTCTGAAATGTGCACCTGAGGACTGGCTGAGATAACAGTGCACTTTGACTGCATACGTGTCAGGCGTTATTGTGATATTGTACCGGCATCGACTCAGCTGTTTATCCAATTCTGCGTGACTTTGAACTTTCTTATTATGCCTTTCAGACACAGTTCTGTATATTCTTTTCTATATCTTTAAAAATTCTTAGTAAACATAATTTTTAACGCCTGTGCCTTTTATGGGGTAGATGTATCAGGGCAGGTTTATGTCATGCAAACAAGTAATGTTTCCAATTTTCCATTAATTTGAATAATGTAAACATTGTAATTTACTATAACTGTATCACAATTATTATTCTGATGAAAAATCACAAGTTATTTTTTATATAAATCCTCAAATGTGTTTCTGATTGTGGAATTAAAATCGATTCCCAGAAGCAAAATGCTGGCTCAAAGGCTTGGAATATTTTCTATATATAGTATTTTTACAAGGGAATTTTCACAGCAGAAGGTATTTCAGTTTGACCAGATTGGCTAAAGTGCAAGGCCTGAATATCAGTTAATTATTCAGTTTCTCCCCAAACAGGGGAAGTGGGTGTTTGGAGCCCCTGGTCGGCTGGATATTTGCTTCTAATCCTGTTCTGCTTTTATTCAAATTCCCTAAGGAAAGTCGAAAAGAGCACACACAGTGCTCAGTGTCCCAGTGATTTCTGATGACTGGGGGCAAGGGGGCCCAGGCTTCCTTTATCAGCCCCCAGGTGCTGCCTCGGGGGCTTGTTTGTCAGAAAGGCATCCTGCTGGGCGGGGCCTCGTGGGGGCCTGGACGGGATGTCTCGGAGCAGGGCTTGGGTGTCTGGTGCCCAGTCAGCCCTGCCTCACCCTCTATGCAAGAGGACAGGGTTTCCAGGTCCGCCCCCACTCAGAGCACACTGGCACCAGCAGCGTTGGTCAGGACCCGGAGAGCATCTCAGAGTCATCGGCGCCTTTGAAGCCTCATCTGCGCCTTCCACTGAGAGAGACCAGATTCGGGGTCCACGTGGAAAGCCGCCGGCTTCCTACACTGCTGACGCCATCGTCCTTTTCTGCCGCTCTTCCTTGAAAGTCAGGACCGTGCTTAAAATAGAAATGAGTGAACTTAATATAGATGCAGCCTAACCGAGAGAGTCTTCACGCAGGAACCAAAACAGAGGAGATGAGAGGGATGTTCATACGGAGAAACCAGTTTGTTCACTGTATCCCACGTCACGGCTGACGAAAGCCTCCCAAGACGTGGAGTAAAATCGAGACTGCACCCCTGGAACGTGAATCGAGCACCTACAATGGCAACGAAGGAGAAAGTGGCTCTGTGATTCACAGAGTGTGGCGGGACCTAGGTCAGCTCTGGAAACTTTACTCCGAGCTGATCATTAAGTGATAGACGTGCTGGCGAGATTTTGGATGTGGTGAACTATTTTACACATTCGGTGATTGATTGAGACGGTGCACATCAAAACTCAACTCATTCTATGAGAAGAAAAACGCAGATGTGATTTTAATAGATTCATTGGCACGTGATCAGCAGTCATAAAATGCACATATTTAAAGTGTGCAGCTTGCTAAGATCTGGCCTGTGCGCACACCGGTCACCACCCCCTGCCCCCCAAGTGAAGGTGATGTGGGTCCATCCAAAGCTTCCTCGTCATCCTGTGTCATTCCTTCCTACCCGATCCCCCAGCCTCCTGCCTCAGCAAGTACTGTTCAGTGCTCCGACCCTATTGATTAAATTGTTGGAATGTTATAGAAAGGACCAAAAGTAGCCATTCATCCACTGCTTTAAGAGTAAATAATACCCTACACAACACGTGTTTAAACAATAAGGATCAATGATGCTACAGAAAACCCATCAATCATCTTGGCCACCGGAGAAGCCAAAGTCCGCGTGATTGCTCCATGCAACATCGCAGTGTTACAAACTCATGAACCGGAATTTCCCAACCCTGTCAGGACTTCTTGACTCTTACTGGAACTTAGTGACCATTGTGTTTAGCTATTCTCAGACCATTATTATAATAACCTTCTAGATTCTTTCTGATGTTCCAGCTGGTTTTAGAAAAGGCAGAGGAACGAGAGATCAAATTGCCAACATCCGCTGGATCGTCGAAAAAGCAAGAGAGTTCCAGAAAACATGTATTTCTGCTTTATTGACTTTGCCAAAGCCTTTGACTGTGTGGATCACAATAAACTGTGGAAAATTCTGAAAGAGATGGGAATACCAGACCACCTGACCTGCCCCTTGAGAAATTTGTATGCAGGTCAGGAAGCAACAGTTAGAACTGGACATGGAACAACAGACTGGTTCCAAACAGGAAAAGGAGTACGTCAAGGCTGTATATTGTCACCCTGCTTATTTAACTTATGTGCAGAGTATATCATGAGAAACGCTGGACTGGAAGAAACACAAGCTGGAATCAAGATTGCCAGGAGAAATATCAATAACCTTAGATATGCAGATGACACCACCCTTATGGCAGAAAGTGAAGAGGAACTAAAAAGCCTCTTGATGAAAGTGAAAGTGCAGAGTGAAAAGTTGGCTTCAAGCTCAACACTCAGAAAATGAAGATCATGGCATCCGGTCCCATCACTTCATGGGAAATAGATGGGGAAATAGTGGAAACAGTGTCAGACTTTATTTTTTGGGCTCCAAAATCACTGCAGATGGTGACTGCAGCCATGAAATTAAAAGACGCTTACTCCTTGGAAGAAAAGTTATGACCAACCTAGATAGCATATTCAAAAGCAGAGACATTACTTTGCCAACAAAGGTTTGTCTAGTCAAGGCTATGGTTTTTCCAGTGGTCATGTATGAATGTAAGAGTTGGACTGTGAAGAAGGCTGAGCGCCGAAGAATTGATGCTTTAGAACTGTGGTGTTGGAGAAGACTCTTGAGAGTCCCTTGGACTGCAAGGAGATCCAACCAGTCCATTCTGAAGGAGATCAGCCCTGGGATTTCTTTGGAAGGAATGATGCTGAAGCTGAAACTCCAGTACTTTGTCCACCTGATGCAAAGAGTTGACTCATTGGAAAAGACTCTGATGCTGGGAAGGATTGGGGGCAAGAGGAGAAGGGGACGACAGAGGATGAGATGGCTGGATGGCATCACTGACTCGAAGGACATGAGTCTGGGTGAACTCCGGGAGTTGGTGATGAACAGGGAAGCCTGGTGTGCTGCAATTCATGGGGTCGCAAAGAGTCGGACACGACTAAGTGACTGAAATGAACTGAACTGAACTGAGATTCTTTCTAGGGATGTACTTTAAATTCACCAACCTGCCCTTTGCCTTAAGGGAATCTGCGTTTCCCTGGAGGGGTTTGAAATGCTTTTGTTTTCTGTCATCTTTCCTTCTGCTCTCTGTTTTTCCAAGATCAAGAATAAGCCCCAGCGATCACACTTACAGAAGTTCTCTGGCCCCTGAGACTTCATTGTGGGAGCTCACAGCTTGTCTCCCTGCTTCTCTCCTGCTTCTTCTCTCCCTGCGTCTCTCGAACTAGAGACATTGGGTCTCTAGTCTTCTGATGCATCTCTGAGCCACTGGGCTCCTGTTGGTCTCAGCATGCCATTATTTCCAAGATTATCCTCAGGACAGAAAAAGAGGGAGAAAGAAAGAGAGAAACGAAGGAAGAAGCGAGGGGGAAGGGAGGGAGGGAGGGAGGGAGGGAGAGCTGCCGTGCTGAGTACTTGACGGCATCGCCTCATTGGCAGGTCCTGCTCATCTCTCACTGGCCAGGGGCCACTCTGAGGCACAAGAGTCTGGGCCTGGCTTTCCAGACTCTCAAACACATCCTTTAAATCCCTTCCAGCTCTTCTCAGCCATGTTATTCTTTTCCTGCATTTTCTCCTTTTAATGGACCCCTTAATCAGCTCTGCATTCTCAGCAGCTCTCCATGTAATTGTTCCTCACTAAAAGGTTTCCACTCTCCACAGCTCTACCCTGCAGTCCATGGCCGTGACCTAGAACTTTCAGCAGCATTCCAGCCTCTTTCTACTCACGCCCAGGCCCTTTGTCTCTGTCTTATCTTGTCCCTGAAAAAATAGCAGTTTGGGTTGGGGTTACTCCGGCTCAGCTGGGGGTGGGCAGCGGGAGTCCTGCAGGACGGGGGAGAGGGGTCTGGCGCTGTGAGCATCCGGGGCGGAAGAAGGGGTTTTCTGTCGCTGGCGCCACTCCCTTTCCAGCTCAGGGGCTAGTTTTCAGTTTACAGAGGGAAACGCTGAACAAAGGCCGCATTCCTTAAAGCCCGCGTGTATTCCTCGCCACAGCCACCCAGGCACTCGGGGACCCCACGCAAACGTGCAGTGGCCTCTGGAGAGGAACTCGTGGTGAAATTCAAGAAACAGCAGCAACAGAAACAAGAACAGAAGCACCACCGGCTGGCAGAGCCTGAAGCCCCAAATCCCAAGGTTCTTCTGCATTTTGAGACCTTCTTCAACAACACGGACACTCTGCTTGGTGAGTCGGTAAGAACGCTCGCTCTTAGGCACAGTGAATCCCTGTCTTTGTCAGGTAGGGGGGCTGACATGGCAGAGAAAGGCCGTGATCTGAATTTCTCCAACCAGGTGAAACCTAACAAGCACGTGGCTGGGGTCAATGTTGGGTGAACACCCAGGATTACCGGACAGATGTTAGCCTCCACCTGGCTGGGTGCTCACAGAATCCCCTTTATCCCCCGAAGAATTGCTAAAACCAGCAATTAGGAACAGTAAACGCCAGTACTTTGCCTTGAGGGGACTGGGAGCTTCAGGGCAAAATATCTAAGATGTGAAATCTGTCATTAAACAGAGCCTTGGTCTTAAATGTCCACAACCCTCTCCTTGCCCAACAACTTCTTTCTGAATTTCGCTGCCTCTGTTTAACAGTTTGTTTTCTTAAGGAGTAAGCTCTGTAAGCAACCAATTGTTTTCATTCCTGTGTTGTTTTTCCAGCTCTCTTAATTGGGATAAATGAACATATGGCTTGACTTTTAACCTAATTTTCCTTGTGCTTAAACCAAAACAGTATACCATTATTTGTGTGTGTTCTGTGCACTGGTTTATTATCAATTCCAAGGACCTTACCAGTATGACCTGGGAGATTCTACAAAATGCGAAAAATTGCTCTCACCCTTTGCCATACCTAAAATCAATGGTAAAATGAAGATAAAATGGAATCTGATATGCCAGACAGTACTATCTTTACGGAAAGACTGCTTGCACTGGTATTTTGGACAAAGAGAGTTTACTAAGTATCTTTTGCTGAAAACTTTTCGTAGTACAGTGGATAATGGTTATGTTATTCATGGTGGTTAAGCTCTGTAGTCACCATGAACACAAGATTAGTGAATTTCAGGAAAACTCAGGAACCATCATTCCTGTAGAAAATAGTTCCTGCAAACTTCTGCTATGACATTTTCACCAGCCAACCGATTCATACCTTTGTTTTATGTACGTTTCTGTTTAGAGGTATCTTATTTAACAGATATGGATGGTTCAATAATGATAAGGTTGAACTCATGGTCAACCGCCTTATAACTCAGTCCCAAACAAAGCTGAACTAGCAAAGGTTTTCTCCACAAGGCTTGTCTCAGCCTTCTCACGCTTAGGGAGAGCAGACAGCACTCCGGTGCCACACTTGAGAGCCATTTTAAGCAGCAAAATCACCCAAAAAAGCACATGACGTGGAAAATGTGTCACTAACTGCCGTAAAAGGACCCCAGTCTCCAGTCTGAGGGCTGGGGCAGGAAGGCAGCTCAGTTCAGTTCAATCTCTCAGTTGCGACCCCATGGACCCCATGGACTGCAGCACACCAGGCTTCCCTGTCCATCACCAACTTCCGGAGTTCACTCAGACTCACGTCCATCAAGTCGGTGATGCCATCCAACCATCTCATCCTCTGTCGTCCCCTTCTCCTCCCGCCTTCAATCTTTCCCAGCATCAGAGTCTTTTCCAATGAGTCAGTTCTTTGCATCAGGTGGACAAAGTATCAGTTTCAGCCTCAGCATCAATCCTTCCGATGAACACCCAGGACTGATCTCCTTCAGGATGGACTGGTTGGATCTCCTTGCAGCCCAAGGGACCCTCAGGAGTCTCCTCCGACTCCGCAGTTCAGAAAAGGCAGGCTGTCCCTGTGTGTCCTCACCTGGGAACATGCCCACCGGGCCCACTTCAGAGTTTTTCAACTACATCCATGTCCTTGAGTGAGTAAGTAGCACAGTGTTGATCTGGGGGTTACAGAGAAATGTAATGAGTTGATTTGCAAATACAGAATCCATGGCCAATGAGGACCAGCTGTACTTCTGGAAGAATCTCTGAAGGCATCTCTATTCTTCCTGTCCTAATATATTTTTTGCCAATACTGATTATCTCACTTTCAACTATTCTAGCCTTCCTGACTTAACTTTCTCTTCTTAAAAAATTTTGTGGAACTAAAAAAAAATTTTTTTTTTCTGGTTCCTTATTCTCCACACCCAGCCTCCAATTCAGAATGATTGCACTTTGGTTGTCTGTGTAAACAATGATGGGAAAGGACACTCAGAGGTTGCAGTGAGTGTGCCCCCCCCCCCCCCCCGCTTGCATCCCCACACCTCGACATCCCCCAGCTCACCCCAAATACAGGTGTAGACGTGCTGGAGGCTGGCTGAGTCTTTTTGTCCGCGGACACTCTCTGTCCAGAGGAATATGCTAGATCCCCAGAGGGCAGAGCAGGCGCATGCGAAGGCACGTGCGAAGGCCCGTGCGAAGCGATCAGACACCCAGCTCCTCACCCCTCGGTGGGAGGATTCTGGGGCATCTCCCTAGCAGCCCTTGGCCCCCCTGGCCCCAGGGCTCACCTGCACCCTTCCATCTCCTCATGACACCCTGTGGATTGCCTCTCTCATTAACTCGACCCAGGGACTGAACCCATCTCAGGCATTGAAATGCCAGGGCTCCTGCACTGCAGGCAGATTCTTTCAGATCCACCAGGGAAGCTCTCTCATTAACAACCTTTATTCAAATCCTTAATGCAGGTTCTAATGCAGGTTCCTTAATGCAATGCCCTTAAGGTAACTCATACTAAGGTGGAAACACTTTTGGGGTGGGGTGGGAATCCTAAGGAAAGATTTGCATTTCTGTAAGATGGTTTGAGCTGAGAGACACCAGAGGGCCCAGAGGAGAGGCTGCCCTCTGACCTGGCCTCAGCTCCCCCAAGACCCTGGCCTCTGTTCCCACTGCCAAGCTCCCCAGTGCCCTTGGAAGTTTCCTGGGCTGCTCTCACAGATCCCTGCCAACCGGTGCAGGTAAGGCCGGGAGAGGCTTTCTTTCACCACGTGGGCGGCCAGGAGCCTGGAGTACAGGAGCTGGCAGGGTCGTGAAGGCTCTGAAGGCCTGTCCCTTGGGCTCCGGGCTGGCCAGCAGTCTTGGGTGTCCCCTGGGCCGTGGACACATCACTCCAGGGTCTGTGTCATGTCAGTGTCCACATCTTTGCCCTTCTTCCTATAAAGACACCAGGTGTTGGATTCGGGCCCATCCTAGGACCTCATCCTATCTGCATTCTGCCTGCAAATCTGTTTCCAAATGAGGTCACGTGTACAGAGGGTTGGGACGTGAGCACACCTTCCGAGGACGCCCTTCAACTCAGAACCGTGCCCGATGCCCTTGACTATGAAATGCAGGCGTTGGGCGAACAAGTCATCTCTGAGTTCCACTCTAAATTGTGTAGTTGCACGATTTAGGCGTCAACGATAAGTGTTGCTAGCACTTTCATGGCTATTGTTTTTCTTCTCTTTACTCTCTCACTTTCCCATTATAACCACAGTAGAAATCAGACTGTTGTTGTTTAGTCGCTAAGTCGTGTCCGACTCTTGCGACCCCATGGACTGTAGCCCGCCAGGCTCCTCTGTCCATGGAATTTTCCAGGCAAGAATCCTGGAGTGGATTGCCACTCCCTTCTCCAGGGGATCTTCCCGGCTGGAACCAGAGTCCCCTGTATTGGCAGGCAGATTCTTTACCTCTGAGCCACCAGGGAAGCCCAGATATCATATTGCTACTGCTACTGCTAAGTCGCTTCAGTCGTGTCTGACTCTGTGCGACCCCATAGATGGCAGCCTATCAGGCTCCCCCGTCCCTGGGATTCTCCAGGCAAGAACACTGGAGTGGTTTGCCATTGCCTTCTCCAATGCATGAAAGTGAAAAGTGAAAGTAAAGTCGCTCAGTCGTGTCTGACTCTTAGCGACCCCATGGACTGCAGCCTACCAGACTCCTCCGTCCATGGGATTTTCCAGGCAAGAGTACTGGAGTGGGGTGCCATTGCCTTCTCTAAGATATCATATTACAGTTCCTCTAAAAAGAAATACACATATCACCTCACATTAAAATATAGAAAAAATAAAGCATACATCAAATTGACATCTCTTCCAATAATTACATTCTCAACTCTAAGCGTTTAACTTTCTAATTCAACCTCAGATACTCACTGAACATTTATAAAACATTTTGAAAGCACTGGGTGAAGGTAACTATTAGTCATGACACAGATTTCCTGAAGGACCATTATGTTACTTCTGATCCCCCGCTCAGGTACAACGTGTTACAAAGTTAATGTCAGAATGTTATCTGCCCAGGACTCCAGTGGGTTTGCAAGGATCAGGGTGCCTTCCCCACAGTTTAACTGCTCCTGCCAGGGAAGCGATGAATAGAACCGACTGTATTTTATTTTTCTCTAAGCTGTAGTGTGTTTTCTGCACGTCGGGGGACGGGAAACGAGAACAACAGGTATGAATCACATCATTAATCCCAGGGAGCAAAGTCTGAGCGAGTCTGCTCTCCTGGAAGGCTGGTTTTTCTTTTTTTTCAGTCTGATTGTTTATTTTGTGAGATTTTTACTTTTTAAAAAGATGCTCTGTTTACGCTATAGCCGCCAATGGAAATAAAAACAAATTATCCTTGGAAGGAGGTAGGAAGCGTTTGTAGTGCTGTGCAGTGGGGCCCCGGCTGTGTCCACTGCGAGGAGAGATGACACCTGGCCCAAGGGGCTGAGGGAAGCCACGTGGCCACCGAGCCCCACCCGTGATGTCTCCCGAGTCTGGGGATGGGAAGTCACGTGTGGTGTCATTTTCAGCTCCAAAGGAAGCCAGATGCTCCCAGATCGATATCGCACTCCAGTGTCAAAGAGGTCTTGTGATCTTACCAGGCATCTTTAACCAAAGAGAACAGCAAAACTTTTATTCCATGGGACCTGGCAGGAGCCTCCAAGGTCTCTTCCCTTTTCTCAGTCAAAGGGGTGAATCTAGGCTGAGCAGGTGATGGGATTCCTTTTTTTTTTTTTAATAGTTTTATTTATTTATTGCATTTATTTTGGGCTGCGCTGGGTCTTCGCCGCTGCATGGCTATTCTTTAGTTGCCACGAGCGAGGGCACCTCTCTGCTGCAGAGGGGGCTTCTCACTGTGATGGCTTCTCTTGGTGCGGCTCCCAGGCTCTGGATCACAGGCTCAGTAGCTGTGGTACAGTTTCTGTGAGTTCTTCCTGGGTCAGGCATCTGACCTCCGTCTCCTGCATTGGCAGGTGGGTTCTTTACCACTGAGCCACCAATGAAACCCCTGGGGTTCTTAGATATTTGGAAACCTCCTTCAGCTGGAAGCCAGGATGGCCACTTTGATCTGATTATACTGTTTGTTGGGGTCACGTGGAGAATGAGCAGACAGCAGCAGTAACCCTCCTGGCCTCTTCCGACTTGAATGGAGAGTCAAGCGGTTGGTATGTCCACGTGCTGATGAAGAAGCTGGTCAGTATCCTGCTCACAAGCTGTCTTCTCAAGATGAACAGTTACATACGAGGAGTCTCAATGCACGATGAACGCGACTCTCACCTTCAGAAGTTACCCAGGCAAAGTCAGGTAGAGAATTGAGGTGATCTGCTCTGAAAGGAAAAGGGGAAATTGGCTTCACTTTTCTTTCTGCATGAACAGCATAGTGGGCCTAATTTTTCACTTCACACTGTGGTCGCATAGGAAGGTGGACACTGCCAACAGGAAGCCTTCCAGGCTTTCATTCATATTTTTCCCAAGTGCCTCCACCATCAGACCATATTAGTGTTTTGTGGGCACATGCAATATGACTGGAGCATTGTAAGAGCCTTCTCCGGTCCCTCCAGTGTCATTTTCTACAGGGATTTCCACAGGTGGCAGAATATGGTCTTATTGCCACATGCCCAGAAAGTGAGGAAGTGGCCACGTTTTGCACACCATACATTTTAAGAGCTGGATGTTAAATGACGTCCCTGAGGTCACCCCAGGGCAAGAACGGTGGATAATGTTTGCTTAGTCTCCAGACTCACTGCTCACCCAACTGCCCACATGGGGAACCCCAAAAGCCGTGGTTTTAACTCGACTAGATTCAGACAGAGGGTATCTGGCTCCCCGATCGCTGGGCCCAAAGTCAACAAGACACATGCCTTTCTCTGGCAATTGGAAACTTTTCAGTCTCTTGCATCAGGTTCCTTAACATGTATCACCTCATCACTCAGCTGCGCTGGGGACTTGTCCAGGTGAGAACACATTCAGAAGGGCAATGGTGTGCTGGGACCCCGGTTCTCAGCCTCACTTTGCAGGTCTCACCACCCAGCACAGAAGACCCTTATCAACACGTTTCCATTTTTCTTGCAAAGAGGGTTTTCGGTAAGAGAAAACACGGCGGTGAGGAGATACCCCTCGTCCAAGGTAAGGAGCAGCGGCTGCACTTTGCTGGAGCAGCCGTGAAGAGATACCCCACGTCCACGGTAAGAGAAACCCAAGTAAGACAATAGGTGTTGCAAGAGGGCATCAGAGGGCAGACACACTGAAACCATACTCACAGGAAACTAGTCAATCTAATCACACTAGGACCACAGCCTTGTCTAATTCAATGAAACTAAGCCATGCCCGTGGGGCAACCCAAGATGGGCGGGTCATGGTGGAGAGATCTGACAGAATGTGGTCCACTGGAGAAGGGAATGGCAAACCACTTCAGTATTCTTGCCTTGAGAACCCCATGAACAGTATGAAAAGGCAAAATGATAGGATACTGAAAGAGAAACTCCCCAGGTCAGTAGGTGCCCAATATGCTACTGGAGATCAGTGGAGAAATAACTCCAGAAAGAATGAAGGGATGGAGCCAAAGCAAAAACAATACCCAGTTGTGGATGTGACTGGTGATAGAAGCAAGGTCCGATGCTGTAAAGAGCAATATTGCATAGGAACCTGGAATGTCAGGTCCATGAATCAAGGCAAATTGGAAGTGGTCAGACAAAAGATGGCAAGAGTGAATGTCAACATTCTAGGAATCAATGAATTAAAATGGGCTGGAATGGGTGAATTTAACTCAGATGACCATTATATCTACTACTGTGGGCAGGAATCCCTCAGAAGAAATGGAGTAGCCATCATGGTCAACAAAAGAGTCCGAAATGCAGTACTTGGATGCAATCTCAAAAATAACAGAATGATCTCTGTTCGTTTCCAAGGCAAACCATTCAATATCACAGTAATCCAAGTCTATGCCCCAACCAGTAACGCTGAAGAAGCTGAAGTTGAATGGTTCTATGAAGACCTACAAGACCTTTTAGAACTAACACCCAAAAAAGATGTCCTTTTCATTATAGGGGACTGGAATGCAAAAGTAGGAAGTCAAGAAACACCTGGAGTAACAGGCAAATTTGGCCTTGGAATACAGAATGAAGCAGGGCAAAGACTAATAGAGTTTTGCCAAGAAA
Organism: Bos grunniens; assembly: GCF_055505025.1. Classification (NCBI taxonomy): domain Eukaryota; kingdom Metazoa; phylum Chordata; class Mammalia; order Artiodactyla; family Bovidae; genus Bos; species Bos grunniens. Next base: position 90,749,860 of record NC_141176.1, on the reverse strand, counting down.
ATGCACTGGTCATAGCAAACACCCTCTTCCAACAACACAAGAGAAGTCTCTATACATGGACATCACCAGATGGTCAACACCAAAATCAGATTAATTATATTCTTTGCAGCCAAAGATGGAGAAGCTCTATACAGTCAACAAAAACAAGACCAGGAGCTGACTGTGGCTCAGATCATGAACTCCTTATTGCCAAATTCAGACTTAAATTGACGAAAGTAGGGAAAACCACTAGACCATTCAGGTATGACCTAAATCAAATCCCTTATGATCATACAGTGGAAGTGAGAATTAGATTTAAGGGACTACATCTGATAGATAGAGTACCTGATGAACTATGGACTGAGGTTCGTGACATTGTACAGGGGACAGGGATCAAGACCATCCCCAAGGAATAGAAATGCGAAAAAGCTAAATGGCTGTCTGGGGAGGCCTTACAAATAGCTGTGAAAAGAAGAGAAGCAAAAAGCAAAGGAGAAAAGAAAAGATATAAGCATCTGAATGCAGAGTTCCAAAGAATAGCAAGAAGAGATAAGAAAGCCTTCCTCAGCCATCAATGTAAAGAAATAGAGGAAAACAACAGAATGGGAAAGACTACAGACCTCTTCAAGAAAATTAGAGATACCAAGGGAACATTTCATGCAAAGATGGCCTCGATAAAGGACAGAAATGATATGGACCTAAGAGAAGCAGAAGGTATTAAGAAGAGGTGGCAAGAATACACAGAAGAACTGTACAAAAAAGATCTTCACAACCCAGATAATCATGATGGTGTGATCACTGACCTAAAGCCAGACATCCTGGAATGTGAAGTCAAGTGGGCCTTAGAAAGCATCACTACGAACAAAGCTAGTGGAGGTGATGGAATTCCAGTGGAGCTATTTCAAATCCTGAAAGATGATGCTGTGAAAGTGCTGCACTCAATATGCCAGCAAATTTGGAAACCTCAGCAGTGGCCACAGGACTGGAAAAGGTCAGTTTTCATTCCAATCCCAAAGAAAGGCAATGCCAAAGAATGCTCAAACTACCGCACAATTGCACTCATCTCACACGCTAGTAAAGTAATGCTCAAAATTCTCCAAGCCAGGCTTCAGCAATATGTGAACCGTGAACTTCCTGATGTTCAAGCTGGTTTTAGAAAAGGCAGAGGAACCAGAGATCAAATTGCCAACATCTGCTGGATCATGGAAAAAGCAAGAGAGTTCCAGAAAAACATCTATTTCTGCTTTATTGACTATGCCAAAGCCTTTGACTGTGTGGATCACAATAAACTGTGGAAAATCCTGAAAGAGATGGGAATACCAGACCACCTGACCTGCCTCTTAAGAAATTTGTACGCAGGTCAGGAAGCAACAGTTAGAACGACATGGAGCAACAGACTGGTTCCAAATAGGAAAAGGAGTACGTCAAGGCTGTATATTATCACCCTGCTATTTAACTTATATGAAGAATACATCATGAGAAATGCTGGGCTGGAAGAAGCACAAGCTGGAATCAAGATTGCTGGGAGAAATATCAATAACCTCAGATATGCAGATGACACCACCCTTATGGCAGAAAGTGAAGAGGAACTAAAAAGCCTCTTGATGAAAGTGAAAGAGGAGAGTGAAACAGTTGGCTTAAAGCTCAACATTCAGAAAACGAAGATCATGGCATCCGGTCCCATCACTTCATGGGAAATAGATGGGGAAACAGTGGAAACAGTGTCAGACTTTATTTTTCTGGGCTCCAAAAGCACTGCAGCCATGACTGTAGCCATGAAATTAAAAGATGCTTACTCCTTGGAAGGAAAGTTATGACCAACCTAGATAGCATATTGAAAAGCAGAGACATTACTTTGCCAACAAAGATCCATCTAATCAAGGCTATGGTTTTTCCAGTGCTCACGTATGGATGTGAGAGTTGGACTGTGAAGAAGGCTGAGCACTGAAGAACTGATGCTTTTGAACTGTGGTGTTGGAGAAGATTCTTGAGAGTCCCTTGGACTGCAAGGAGATCCAACCAGTCCATTCTGAAGGAGATCAGCCCTGGGATTTCTTTGGAAGGAATGATGCTAAAGCTGAAACTCCAGTACTTTGTCCACCTCATTGGAAGAGTTGACTCATTGGAAAAGACTCTGATGCTGGGAGGGATTGGGGGCAGGAGGAGAAGGGGATGACAGAGGATGAGATGGCTGGATGGCATCACTGACTCGATGGAGGTGAGTCTGAGTGAACTCTGGGAGTTGGTGATGAACAGGGAGGCCTGGCGTGCTGAGATTCATGGGGTCTCAAAGAGTCAGACACGACTGAGCGACTGAACTGAACTGAACTGAATAAGAAATAACGATGCATTCTTCAAGTCCAGCTTTGGGTCCTGCAAGCCTTCCATCTGGGACTGGAAAACGGGCTGACCTCCAGCACCTGCTCTTAAATGTCACGGAGCCCGGAGCTCCGTTGAACGGATACACCCAGGACGTAAACGGGGTGCCCAGTGTGCGGGTTTGAATCCCCCAAATCTGGAGGTTCATTGTTCCCAGATTCTCGTATCATGTCGTGTGCGCAGTGAGCGTTTCTTCAGAGCCCTTAAACGTTCACTAATCAGACAACGTGTTCTCGCCGCGCTCTCCAGTTCAGCTCACACCTGCGGCAGGCATGTGGTGCCGAAGGAAGGCATCCAGGACACTCCTGATGTGCACGGAGCGGAGAGAGGTGCTCGCCCCGTGGCCCCAGTGCCTGCGGAGACTTTGCAGGAGCACGAGGGGAGCCCCGTGCAGAGAGGGAGAGAGCCACACGCAGCTGCGGAGCTCCGGAGAGGGCCTGCAGGCAGAGACAACGTGCTTTCCCTCTTTCATAATCAGCCCCTGTAAACATGTAAGGAGTGGTTTTACTTTGTGTGGGGAAAAAAAAAAAAAACTATGCTGTTCATGGGACGGTTCCTTTGTTTGTGAGGCAGGCACCAGTTGGGTTGGAGGCAGCCTGGGGATACTGCTGGCAATTGAAGCCGGAGGTGAGGAGGTCACACCCTGCAGGCTGCGGTGGCAGGTGGAGAGGACCCAGGCCCGGGAGACACGGGAGCTCGTGTGGCTTTATTTGAGGGGAGCTGGTGCAGTCTAAGACCCAGGTGTGGGGGCCACTGAGAGCTGCCCAGGGCCCTGCGGGGCAGGGGACCGTCCCCCGCCGCCGGCGGTCCCTGTCTGGGAACTGCTTCTGTGGGACGGAGCAGCCTCAGCCGGGTTCAGCCCTGCCTGCTGGCAGCCTCCCGCCTTAGTCCACTGCTGCGTCTCTAACAGCAAGGTCTCACGCCGGGGTGGGCACCACCTGGGCTTAAATTCTCACACCTCCAGAGGCTGGAAGTCTGACGTAGGGGGGACAGCGTGGCGGGAGCTCGGAGGTCAGGGGGACCGTGTGGTGGGTTTCTACTGTGAGAACCCCCGCCCTGGGTGCCACACTGCTGACTTCGCATTGTGTCTGCACATCGCAGAAAGACGGCGGGGGCTCTGGGGTCCCCTTTACAAGGGCCCTACCTCAGGGCATGGGACTCCACCTCCCCAACCTACTCGTCTCCCCAAGGACCAACTCTCTAATTCCACCACCTGGAGGTAAGGATCTCAACCAGTGAACTCTGAGAAGACACAAGTGTTCAGTCCACGTACCTCTGTCCAATGGCTGGTCAAGGCAGGCGTGCACACTTCGCCCCTGTTGCTCACCTCCCGACCATCACCCAGCCCCACCCTGACCATCACTGAGCCCCGTCCCGGCTCCAAGACCCTGGTAAGCTCAGTGCATCTGCCACCCGGCTCCACCTCCGTGGACACCATCCTGCTTCCTGCCCCACTGTGGTCACTGTTCCCTCCCCTTGTCCCCAGTGGACTTCCTCTGTGCAATATGTGTCTTGAGTCTGCTTCCTGGGGAACCTGAGCTGTAAGTGTTCTGGTCAAGGGCGGCCTGAGAAAGCGGCAGGTCAGCTCGCTGTGAGGGCAACCGGGCCGCAGTCAGCATCCGGCATTGGCAAGGCTGCTGCAGCTGCTGTGACTTCCTGCACAGGAGATCTGGGCTGGGGGTGGGGGCGGGAGGGTGGGGGACCGATTCACAGCCTTAGCAGCTTTCCAGGCTCCAGGAGCAGTAATCCCAAAAGAATCCAGTGTCCTTGCTGGAGGGAGCTGATGCATTAGAGCGGAGGTTCTCAGCAAGACCGATTTTGGCTCCCTGGGGATATCTGGTGATATAAGACTCATCACAACTGAGAGGGGACAGTTGCTACTGACTGACATCAAGGGGCAAAGTCCGGGGATGCTGCTGAACACCCTGCAGTACACAGGACACCCCCCAAAGCAGAGAGCCACCAGGCCAAAGGTCAACAGGACCAGAGTCGAGAAACCCTGCATCCAAGGCAGTGAGAGGCAGGGAACTTCTCCGGAGGACCCGTGGTTAAGACTCTGAGCGTCTAATGCAGAGGCCACTGGTTCAGTCCCTGGTTGGGGAGCTAAGATCTTGTGTGTCCCACAGTGCAGCCAAAATTCTTTTTAAGTAAATAAATTAAAAAAATTTTAAAGATATTGAAAAGCTAAGAATGATTAAGTTAAGGCAAGTGTGAAAGTCAGAGGTCTATGTTGCTGAAGCTGAAGTTCCAATACTTTGGCCATCTGATGCGAAGAGTTGACTCATTGGAAAAGACCCTGATGCTGGGAAAGATTGAGGGTGGGAGGAAGGGGGATGACAGAGGATGAGATGGTTGGATGGCATCATCGACTCAGTGGACATGAGTTTCAGCAAGCTCCAGAAGTTGGTGATGGACAGAGAAGTCTGGTGTGTTGCAGTCCATGGGGTTGCAAAGAGGTCAGACATGACTGAGTGACTGAACAACAACAATGTGTTATTTACTGAATGTTTGTGTCCCCAGATTCCTGTGCTGAAGCCCTAACACCAATGAGCTGTTCTTAGGAAGTGGGGGCTTTGAGAGCTGATTAGATGAGGTCGTGAGGGTGGGCCCCCACTGTGGGATTAGTGCCCTTGTAACAAGAGGAAGCAGAGAAGGCAATGGCACCCCACTCCAGTACTCTTGCCTGGGAAATCCCAGGGATGGGGGAGCCTGGTAGGCTGCAGTCCATGGGGTCGTTGAGGGTCAGACACAACTGAGTGACTTCACTTTCACTTTTCACTCTCATGCATTGGAGAAGGAAATGGCAACCCACTCCAGTGTTCTTGCCTGGAGAATCCCAGAGATGGGGGAGCCTGGTGGGCTGCTGTCTCTGGGGTCACACAGAGTTGGACGCGACTGAAGCGACTCAGCAGCAGCAGCAAGAGAAAGCGGCACCAGGGCTCCTCCTGCGATGTGTGGACACAGAGAGATGGCAGCCACCTGCAAGCCAGGATAAGGATCCCCCCAATCCCCGCTCAGGAGCTGAATCTGCCACAGCTTGATCTTGGTCTTCCAGCCTCCAGTACTATGAGAAGTCAGTCCAGTGTACGGTGTTAGAGCAGCCTGAGCTGACCAAGAAGGCCTCCTTGGCTGGAGGGCAGAAGAAGCTGAGAATGGAGATCAGCACCTGGGGGTTAGGATAGCAGGTACCAGAGGAAATGGGATTCCCACCTCCAGAAAACCTGCTGAACTGCACCCAGTCCTGATTTCAAAGCAGCCGGGCCTTGAAATATACTTCTTGGTGAAGAAATATGGTTAGTGGAGGTTAGTGGAGCTGTTTACAAGATGAACAGGGAAAACAGTGAAGGAGCCATGAAATCTTATTCGTTTATCCATTCGGCAGAATACTGTTTTGTCCCTTTAACGACCCTGGAAACGTCCGCATCATGTGGAAACATGGGTGTAATAGTGTTGAATAATATGGTAAATGCTGTAAGTGCCGTGTCAAATGTAAAAAGTTATACAATGTAGAGAAAATGATTTAAAGTATGTAAGATGTTTTCTTAAGAAATGAAAAATACATGAAAACACTGTTTTCTATGTTGTTAGAGTGTTGGAACGGTGCCTTGTGACCCAATAAAATGCCGTTTCTGAAATATTTTTCTTAATGACTGTAAATTAGTAAGAGTACTACCCCCTTAGGCCTCCCCAGGTCGCTTAGTGGATAAAGAACCTGCTTGCAATGCAGGAGACGTAAGAGAAGCAAGCTCAATCCCTGAGTCGGGAAGATCCCCTGGAGGAGGGCATGACAACCCACTCCACTGTTCTTGCCTGGAGAATCCCATGGCCAGAGGAGCCTGGAGGGTTACGGTCCACAGAGTCACAAAGAGTCGGACACAACTGAAGTGGTTTAGCATGCACACACACCACCCCATTGCCGTAAATATAATTTGCATAGTCATATGCCCTGCACAAAGGCTCCTGGCTTTGGGGACTAACATCCAGCCCAGACGGTCTCCAATTAGCTTTCCTCATCTGCAGCAGGATGGATTTTCTAGCTGGCAGACAGGCTCAGCTATGCTGGGAAAGAACCTATAGAAAGTTTCAGGATGTGCCCACCAAGAGGACAGCTCTAGACTTACTTGCTTTGCAAAAGGGGTCCCACAGACACGTGATTAGACCCCTACTCAGAGGGGACTTGACCAATTGGACTTGAGTCACTGTCTTCCCTTCTGTGAACCGGGATGCATTCGTGAATCAGGAGACGATGAGGGCTCCACCTCTCCTCCTAGCCTGGCTTTCTAACAAAGATCCTGCTCTCCTGCTCTGCTTTTGAGGCGTCTGTGAACAAGTGCCGGGGTGAAACGTGGAAGGCAGGTGCCAGGAAGCCGCTGGAACGACCCTCCTGGGTGCCATGACCCATGAGAGCAGGGCGGGGGAGAGGAAGTGAGACAGCACAGGTGCCCTGGGGCTGGGACTCTGCATCCATCTGCTGCCTGGAGAGAGGAGGTTGCCACAGAGCAGAGTGATGCTCCGGAACCCTGGCCATGCTCTGGTTGCCCTTGGAGACACTGCCGGATGGCAGAGGAACAGGACCCGGAAGACGTGCTGAGGGCAGAGAAGTAACGCGCGTGGGCCCTGACAGGTGCTCCCGACCCATCGGCTTTCCTAAGAAACACGGGTGGGCTAGTGAGGGTGGGTGTGGATGGACGCAGGGGCCTCTCGTGGCCCTGGGAGGTGATCTGGGGGGAAGATGGGGCGGGGTGCAGAGGCGAGGTTTTACTCTCACCCCCAGGAGCAGGGAGAAGCCGCTGCCCGGGGGGAGGGCAGGGTGGCAGCTGGGCTGGCCTAGAGCCGGGCTCTGCACGTGGCGTAAGGCGCATCCTTCCCCTGCCCGGCCTTGGGGCTCCCCTCCGGTCCTGAGGTGTCCACAGATGGCACTGCGGGCCCTTGGTTCAGGTCTGCACCTCCTGGTTGCTTCACCACCACCGTCAGGTGGTCGCTCCTTAAGGAGGCGACCCGGGGGTGCTGAGCCCCTGAATTAAGCAGGGAGATCTCGGAACTGGGAGGGTTTCCCTCGGGCTTGGAGAGGAACAGGAGGCCCCCGAAGCCCTTCTCCAGGCTGGTGGTGTTTCAGAGGCTCCTGTCCCAGAAGAGATGGGAAAGGGGCTTGGCCAGGACCCCTTGGAGCCCAGCAGAGTCCCGTGGACTGCCTGAAGCCCTCCCTTGAGTCAGTTCCAATTTGGGAATTCTGAGTCCAGTGACCCAGTTGCTTTCAATGGATTTTTCTATTTTTGCCACTGCCTCTGCGGCTGATCTCCAGTACATATTGGGCACCTACTGCCCTGGGGAGTCCATCTTTCAGTGTCCTATATTTTTGCCTCTTCTTACTGTTCATGGGGCGCTCAAGGCAATACTGAAGTGGTTTGCCGTTCCCTTCTCCAGTGGACCACATTCTGTCAGAACTCTCCACCATGACCCGTCCGCCTGGGGTGGCCCTACGTGGCATGGCTCATAGCTTCATTGAGTTAGACAAGGCTGTGGTCCATGTGATCAGATTGGTTAGTTTTCTGTGATTGTGCCAGAAATTTTGATTTTCAGTTTGTCTGCCCTCTGAACTGACTCATTTGAAAAGACCCTGATGCTGGGAAAGATTGAAGGTGGGAGGAGAAGGGGATGACAGAGGATGAGATGGCTGGATGGCATCACCGACTCAATGGGCATGAGTTTGAGTAAGCTCCAGGAGTTGGTGATGGACAGGGAGGTCTGGCGTGCTACAGTCCATTGGGGTTGCAAAGAGGTGGACACGACTGAGTGACTGACTGAACTGCTGCTGAGGACAGATTCTAGCCTTTTCCACTCTTTTTACAGCTCCTGCTACCTAGATGCAGATACAAATATTATACACTGGCACGGGCTGTTCAAAATCAGGGCGCCAGAGAAATCGGAAAGGGAAAGAAACATCTTTCTGAGGTGTGTTGTCTTTCCTCTGCCAGCCAATGACACTTAAATGTCACTGAGGTGGGCATGTGGGCTTGTTTACTACAAATTGGCATTCTGGTGACTTCCTTATTTCAGTGATCTTTGAAAACTAGCCCAACGAGGAAAAAGCCTCGTTTGTCTGTTATGACTGCACGGGGGCAACCCCCTGCATGGCGTTCTCTTCCCACTGGACAGCCTTGTCCCTCGGGGCCTGGCCAGGGAGACCTGCCGGGGTAGTAAACCTCCTCTGGGCATCTCCTGACACTACGTGTGTGTTAGTTAACGTGTCCGGAGTCTCGGTGAGAAGCTGAGGGTGGGGCAACACGAGGGGGCAGGTGATGGAAAGGGCCCCCTGGGGACCAGATCCTGGGAGATTTACTCTCCTGAATTCTGGAAAGGGAAGGGCTAGATGAGCTGGCGGTTCCCACAGCATGGGGGTCCCTGGGGTTTCCAACAGGGTAACAGCGCATCACAGGCTTGAAGAGATTATTCCGAAGTAAGCCTGGCCCTCAGCTCCAGAGCCTCGGCCACTGACTAGTAAATAGAGGGGCCGTGTAAGTTCTCCGGGGCTGCCGTGAACAAGTGTCACAAACCAGGCGGCTTAATAGACATCTGTTCTCTCAGAGTCCCGGAGGCCAGGATATTGGGCTCAGGGTTCTGGGCAGGGCTGGTCCCTCCTGAGGCTGCGAGGGAAGCTCTGATCCCCCGGCTCCTCTCTCCCAGCTTGTGATGGTTTCCCGGTCATTCTTGCTCTTACTGAGCATGGACATGCATCCCTTCCAGCAATGCCTCCATCCATGTGGCTTCTCTGTGGCCAGACTTTCAGGCCCCATAAGGCCACCAGCCTTACTGGATCAGAGTTCACCCTAATGGCCTTATCTCACCTTGATTATTTCTGTAAAGATGATGTCCAAATATTATCATCTTCAGAAGTTTTAGAGTGTACAGTTTCAACCTGCTTTTGAGGGGGCTAGGGCGCTGGGCAGGGGGTGAGACTGCTAAACTCGTGACAGCCACCAGGGAAAACTTAGCTTGGCCAGCTCATGACCTGCCCCAGGGACATGTTCCGTGTCCCTCATTTATCGTGACCTACCTGCCGAGGACCCAGAGAGAGCTGGCTGTTCAATCGAGAAGCGCTTCAAAGCAGCTTTAAAATTAAATATTTATCTTGATTTTTTATAACCCTACTTACACAAGGGGCAATTACTGTGATGCTAATTAGTTTTACCAGCATATAGTTCTTGGCAATAAAAGGCCTTGGTGCATAATTAGTTTGCAAGAAAAAACAACCCTGGCAAATATTAAATATTTAAGAACTCAAAATAACTACGTGTTGTACTTGACTGTAGGCTGGACAGTCCGGGCTCCAGAGTGTGCTGATGGTTTAAAGGGTTCATAAAGCAAGCGCGTGTGCATCCCTTTAGATCTTACCTGGAAGCAGCCCAGCCTGCAGGCGACCCTCTCTTTCCGGCAGCTTCCCATCCAGTCCCACGCTTCCAGCCTGTCCACAGGCGAGTGGAATGAAGGACGGCGCCACTTCAGCTGGATGGCAGGTGTGAGCACCGTGTGGACAGGCCTTATCATGACCTTCAGTTTCACCCAGGGGCTCTTGAGATTAAGGCCGCATGTTCTGCCAGAAGCTCAGTTTCTTAGAAATAATCTTTCCGAAAGCACTGGCTGCGTTTAAGCTGCTACACAAACGGGACCATTATGCCATTATTATTGTCCTCATCATTTCCATGACCTCTTTCAACACTGCTAGAGTGACAATCTCAGGTCCCCGTGCCCTGGACCTGTACAGGCAGGCCACGGGGCAGGTGGTGTTCCGCTTCACGTCCCCTGCTCCTGGAACTGTTGGCCTCCATGTCCCCTCCCTGAGCGTGGCCAGACTCCCACCCCTCACTGAGGAGGATGCCCAGCAGAAGTGCTTAGTGAGGTCGGCTGGTAAAGCACCTGACCTTCCTGCCTTCCCCTCCTTTCCTCTGTCCCTCCTCAGTCGCCAACTCTGATGAAGCTAGCAAGGCCCATGGGACAAGGGGCTGAGGGCAGTCTCACGCCCACAGCCAGAGAGGAAGCCTCAGGCGTGAGTTCACCCCTTGACTGAGCAGGCAGTTCAGTTCCGTTCAGCCGCTCAATTGTGTCCGACTCTTTGCGACCCCATGGACTGCAGCACACCAGCTTCCCTGTCCATCACCAACTCCTGGAGCTTGGTCAAACTCACGTCCATCAAGTCGATGATGCCATCCAACCATCTCATCCTCTGTCGTCCCCTTCTCCTCCCACCTTCAATCTTTCCCAGTATCAGGGTCTTTTGAAATGAGTTAGTTCTTCTCATCAGGTGGCCAAAGTATTGGAGTTTCAGCTTCAGCATCATCCTTCCAATGAATACTCGGACTGATATCCTTTAGGATGGACTGGTTGGATCTCTTTGCAGTCCAAGGGACTCTCAAAAGTCTTCTCCAACAACACAGTTCAAGAACATCAATTCTTCAGTGCTCAGCTTTCTTTATAGGAAACCCTCTTAATATGGCTTACAATGATCAGAGACCTGGGTGTATTTCCTTGGTGACTCAGTGGTAAAGAACCCTCCTGCAATGCAGGATTTGCAGAAGATATGGGTTCCATCCTTGGGTCTGGAAGATCCCCTGGAGAAGGAAATGGCAACCCCCTCCAATATTCTTGCCTGGGAAATCCCATGGACAGAGGAGCCTGGCAGGCTACAGTCCAAAGGGTATCAGAGAGTCAGACACGACTGAGTGACTGAGCATTCACGCATAGACCTGGGTGACATTTTGACTGCAACCTGAGTGCTCCCCATGCGAACTGTGAGTCATAAAGATAGTTTCCATCTGTTAGGGACTGACTTGTGGCCTTGAAAAATCTACATGTTGAAGCTGTAAGGATCATCACAGAGCTGCCAAGACTTGCACTCAAGTCTGCGGGGTGAGAAGAGATCATTGGAGGAAGCCAGCTTCTAACAAGTCAGACAAAGAAAAAACTGAAGAGAGCCACTGAGAAGGGGTCGTGTGTGTGAGAAGAGAAAAACCAGTATCTCCCAGGAGTTTTCTAGGTTGGAATAGCGTTCGACGCCAAACACAGTAGAGACATTGCGTACGTTCTGGGTTTTTGGGAAATCCACAGTGACAAGTTTCAGAGCTTTAAGAACAGAAGCAAGATCCCTGTTCACTGAGTGGTAGGCGAGCAACGTGACTGTAAAGTGAAAGGGAAATAGGGCGATGGGTGGCCAGATCACCTCGTGGTGAATTCTGGTGTGCGGACCCTTCCCTACGGGATTCCTTCCTGATCTGATGCTAGAAGTGCCTTCGTTCAGCTGGGTTTTGGATGTCCACACGCTGCTCTCCTTGAACGTTTTCCTCCTTTTTCCTCCATCTAGAGCATCACTGTGGAGCATGCCGTCAGATGCCGGCTGGCAGGCAGCACGTGGGGGAAGTGCTGAGGTCCACACGGGGCCATAGAGATCAGACTCGTGTATTTACGCAGAGGCAAGGTGTCTCAGAGCCCAAGCGCCTCCAGGCAGGTCTTCCAGCCACCGCACCCCCCACAAGTCCGTGAGTGTGGGGCAGTGTGATTCTTGAGCCAAAGGAAGTTTGGATTGGAAAAGACGGAGCTCAGAGTTGCCTGAGATTTCATCATCTTTGTGAGATTCCGAGAGTCCGGTTGTTCACTTCTCAGTCTACAGTAGAACGCAGCATGGCAGGAGTAGACCGCAGCCTCGACACAGCACAGCCTGGGGTGGGGGCAGCGGTGGCTGTGGAGGGGGCCCTGGGATGCGGCCAGCGTGTGTGATGCCCAGGCAGTAAGCAGTGGGGATTCCGAGACTCTCAGAACAGTCACAGGGACCTGAGACCCGCTCTTCGTAAGTTGGGACCATGTCAGCTGGCAGAACGCCCTTTGGAGGTGACAAAGACCACGGGTGTGTCTCCTGATGGACGGACCTGCCATGACCCCAGTTGGCCACGCCCAGGTTGCCCGGGCAAAAGGAGGGACTGGTCCTCCCTGTCACTCTCGCTGTTGTTTCTCTGCATCGTGCTTATTGTGAACCCACCCTTCTCTGCTCACTCTCATTTCTGCGTGGTGTCTGTGGGCCGGCTGTGTCCCCAAGAAACTGTTGTCTGAGTGATGCTGGGGCCTCTGTCCCACTGGACCTTCACTAGGTCCCGGCGTTTGCTGCCCTCTGTCCTCTCCCGGGGCAGCCCTGGACTGGTGGTCTGTGGTAGCTCAGCGTTGTCAAATGTGCGGTTGTGCCCCTCAGTCTGCTCTCTCCCTGCTGTCCCCAAATCTCTTTCCTGCTCTGCCTGGGGAAAGGCTGTAAGGATACCAGGGTGAGAAATCCAACTCCAGATCGTCATCATGCCATTAATTTGCTTGATTATTTTAGACAGGTATTCTGGGTTGAACTGTGTCCCTCATACACAAAAAGGGGGCTTCCCAGGTGGCGCTAGTGGTAAAGAACCAGCCGGCCAGTGCAGGTGAAGTCAGAGATGAGGGTTCAATCCCTGGGTCAGGAAGATGCCCTGGAGGAGTGCATGGGAACCACTCCAGTGTTCTTGCCTGGAGAATCCCATGGACAGAGGAGCCAGGCGGGCTACAGTCCATGGGGTCGCAAAGAGACACAACTGAGCGACTAACACTTTCACTTTCCCTCCTAGTGTTAACATTAATGGCTATCAAGTAGATCTTTCTTTAGTTTCCAAGTGAAAGTGTCAGCCATCCTATGTCATCAATGGGATTGATTAATCCTGCCCCCTCGGGCCTTGTGTGCAGCGTGTATGGAGTAAACAAGGATGCCAGCCCGGCCTTGTAACATCCACCCAACCTTATCACCTTGTGTGAAATATTGATTCACACAAGCAGAAATAGGAGGCAGCGGCCAGGTAAGCTAAAAACTGAACAAGGATCAGGGACAAGGCCAAAAGAGAATGAGACCAGTTTAAGGGAGATCTTAGGATCACTGAGAAATGTCAGGGCCGTGCATCATTACAGGACGTCACAACTGTTTCTTCTTCCGTGAAGGTGTTTCCATGTCCTGAAGAATGACGAGAGTCAGGTGTCAGTTCTCAGTCACTTTTCGTATGCACAGCTATCGAGATCCTTTCAGTTGGATAAGCACCAGGTGTCTGGCATATGAAGACATAAATAAATACCATGCTGTCTGTACTTTAAGTCATATTTTGCCCATGGGTCTGCCTATAGTTTTGTCTTAAGAGTAGCTCAGGTTAGATCTACAAATAAAGGGGGAAATTCTGACAGATCTGGGTCATGTTCATTATGTAGAAAGCAAGAGCTGGAGCTCCTGCTGAAGTACATTGGAATCTGGTGGCCGGGTGGGTAGTTTGAGTTGGAGTCCTTGATGAGACAGTCTATAATGAAAGGGAACTAAGAACTAGTGAACTTTTCTAATGATGAAGCGTTGTGTAAAGTAGAAACGTAGGAAGGGTTAGAAAGTAATTGAATTTCTCCTTTTAGTTCTCTGGACACCTCGATGTTACACGGTTGTGACACCATTCCCCATTTATCTACCTCTGAGCAGACAGAGGCTCTGGATATACCTACATACAGTAGCGATACAGATATATTAACCACCGATCCATGGCCAGCTAGTGAGCGGGCCATATTTCACAGCTCTAATGTAATCAGAAGCTACAAAGTTTAATCAAGGTCTATGATATCTCATGCTTGTGAGGCCATTACTTTGAAATACTGTTGCTTTTTTTTTAAGCACCAAGAAAAGACCAGTACTTACATTGGATTTTAAACCAATATTATTGAAATATTCAAAAGAACTTAGATGAACCATGTAACATTGAGCTCAGATGATTGGAAATCTTAATCTGAAAACATTTTCCAAGTAGAAGATGAAGAGCAAAGTTGTCCGCTGTTTTTATTTTCACTGCTTCCTCAAGTAGAAGATGACTGGTGGGTGGCCAAGGTATTGTGCTCAGTCAGAAAAGAGAGAAATATTTCTATTATAATTATTCCTTTAAATGTTTCAGGGAACAGATATCAGCAGTTCAATTTTATAACAATTATAAGTAAGCCTGTCAAACTTTTCTGGACAAAAAAGTATTGCCTTAATGTAATTTTTATGAATTGTTTTTAAAGCCAGAGTATCATGGACTGATGCTAACCTAAGTGTAACAGACTGATGCGGGATACCATCCTGGGTGCTGTTCCTCCGGCACCACAGCTTTCAGTTTAGGGCTTAGAGACCTCATCTTTACGAGGGACGATTTATAAGGACCTTTCAGAAAGTCACTAGAGTTATCTGCAAGTTGGCAACAGATAATTCCCATAGTAAAGAGAAAACCATAAATCGAAAAGATGCATCCACCCTGATGTTCATAGCAGCACAGTTTGCAGTAGCCAAGACATGGAAGCAGCCTAAATGTCCACTGACCAATAAATGGATAAAGAGAGTGTGGTATAGACCCACAGTGGAATATTATGCAGCCATAAAAAAGAATGGAATACTGCCATTTGCTGCCACATGATGGAACTTCAGATTACCATACTAAGGGAAGTAAGTCAGAAAAAGAAAGACAAATATGATATCATTTAAATGTGGAATCTAAAATACGATACAAATAAACTTATTTATAAAGCAGAAACATACTCATAGACACAGAGAACAGTCTTGGCGGTTGCCAAGCGGGAGGGACTGGGTGGGAGAGGGGTGGATTGGGAGTTTGGGATTACAGATGCAAATATTATACACAGGTTGAATAAGCAACAGGGTCCTACTGCAAAGCACAGGGAGCTATATTCAATATCCTGTGATAAACCATAATGGAAAAGAGTATGAAAGAGTGTGGAGATATATATATAGGGGCTTCCTCATAGCTCGGTTGGTAAAGAATCTGCCTGCAGTGCCAGAGACCCGCTTTCTGTCCCTGGGTCGGGAAGATCCCCTGGAGAAGGAAATGGCAACGCACTCCAGTGTCCTTGCCTGGAAAATCCCACAGGCGGAAAAACCCATAGGCGGTGGGCTGCAGTCCATGGAGTCGCAAAGGGTCAGGCAGACTGAACAACACACACACACACATACACACACATAAACTGAATCACTTTGTTGCACATCAGACTATACAGCAAACAACAGCTAAGCTTCAATTTTTAAAAGAGAAGCACGTCAACAGCCCGTAGATGGATGATTTCTAAGGTTTCTTCCAGCCCTTATTGCTTTATAATTCTGCTCCCCTTCATCAGGACATTTTAAAGAACCGCGTGTTCTCTGTTCTCAACTTTTGGCTTTGCCCGTCTCTTCCCCAGACAACCCATATCTACAAATCACTCACTGGGGTAGATTTATGTGTAAGTATTATCAGAAAGACATGCTTTTGTAGCAAGTGTCTTTCACAACACACCAACCCAAAGCATTAAAAAAAAAAACAAACTTCAGTAACTCTAAATCAAAAGCACGCGTCCCTCCTTCACAGCTCAGGACCGTCTTCAGAGTGTCCGGCACACTTTCCCGTTGTGGGTTTCTGCAAGAGCAGGGGAATAACTGTCTTTAAATAGTGGCTGATCTTCGTATCATGAATTTCCTGCTCCGAAAACTGAAATGCCTTGTAATTAACCAGCTGTAAGAACACATAAGACGGTACTAAATTTTCCTTAAGTACAGCCTATTTCGAAAACGGAAGCCAAAATATATAATTAGGTTGGCATTAGAATTCGCTAGCTGTGTGTCTGGGAGGGGCACCGGGGCTGGGGCCCTTGTGAAAGGCAGGCTGCCTGGGTGATGGAGCACAAAGCGTTATCTGAGCAAGAACGTGCCCTCTCTGGCCCCGTCTCCACGCCAGCACGGCCGTCCTATGACCAGCCTGCCAATACAGTAGGATTCCACTTGGCGGGCTCAGCCAAGAGAAGCAGCCTTGCCCATCTTTGGAGCAGACGCCTGCCCAAGTAAATGAAAGCAAGGGCTAATCAGATCACTGGGTTCCAAGATGACTGGCACAGGAAAACAGGCCGTTGTGCCCATTTACATGAATAAACATCGCACTCCTTTTCCCGGAGGCTGCTCACGGGACAAGGGTCAGGCTTTTTCGAAACGAACTCCAAGAGAACTCTTCAGACAAGGAAGGAAAGGCGCAAGCTTTGACCTCTGGTCTGTCTGTAATTGTGATTAAAAGTCACTCTGATTCTGTGACAAATACCTTGTGTCTATGTCATGCTTTAAAAAACAAAAAAAAACTCTTGTGATGTGGCTGCTGTCAGACCAATGTGAACACTTGGACAAGAAGAAAATAAACGTCTTCTGCTCACAGGTGGCTTCAAGTTTACAGCATATTCTTAAGAAGCAAAATGATATTGGCAGTTGCTAGGGTGCTGTCCGATAATTAAGCTCTTCTGACCAATAAAAGGGAAAGCGTGTTGGACTTGCTGGCTGGAGAAACAAATCCTAATTACTATTAATGAGATTCATTATAATATGGAGTCTCCCAGCAGTGAATTTTAAATTTCCCTTGTCAGTTTTTCTATCAACGTGGCACAGCAGAAAGCATCTGCTCAGGAGTGCCCATGGAATGGCATGCTTATTAGCTGATATGGTTAATCTATTTATTTGGGGACTCATCATGTTGGTAGACAAGGGATCAATCCCTCTCTCAAATCAATTTTTCCACATAAAGCTGAAAGCTGGGGTGTATGTGGCATGTTTTAAAAATCATATATTAAAAATAATTGAAAGGAATTAAACTCTAATGGCTTTTTTCTTCTTTCTTTTCCATTTTCTCCCGTTTGGACTAACACAAATGACCCTCGTTGCTTCTTGTTATCAGAGGGAGGGAAGCCCTATGTTGGTATATTTCAGAAAAATCAAGTATTTTTGTGGATGATACAATTCTAACTCTTTATTGGAGGGTGAGTATTCGAAAAGTGATGCCCACTAAAAATGAAATGTGACCCGTCTAAGTAATTTTAAATTCTCAGTAACCACCTATTCAAAAATAAGAAGAAACATATGAAATTGGCTTCAATGATGCTTTATTTAAGCCAACAGATCTGAAAGAGCTTTGTCAACATGGACTCAACACAAACCCTGTGACTGCCTGTTCTGCTTTCTCTTCTTGTATTTCGCACTCACGGAACTTCATCACCCTCCTTTCAAGGTCTCCACAGACTGACGTGTGAGTGACATCACCTTGTACAACCCTGGTCCTGAGGAAATACTTCCTCTGATTCTTATTTGAGAAACTGGAAGGCAACGCTTTAAAAAAGAGAGACAACATTTAACAAAGAGAGACTCCATTTCATTGAAGACATTCAATGAAACATTTTTTAGATAAAATCTTTGTGATTATACAAGTGAAGCATTGTAGAGCTGTTAAACCTCACCCTTCTAACATCTGAATGACATGTCATTGCTAAAATGCAAACTTTTTCTTTTAAAGGTTAAGACTTAATTAAATATATTCGGGATGAATTTCACCAGCAAAAATCGCTTCAGATCTTCAGAATATCTAGCCAAGCTTCAGTAGATGTAAAACAATTTAAAATTTCCACATGTAGAGACAAATAACTTTTCTCTATGTATATTGCATATGGAAATTAAGCAACTTAATGCAATAACATAGCTATTTATAATAGTTTTAATTAGTCAAACATATCTGAAAATGTTCATAAAAATAATTTTTAAATTTATTAATTTCATTCTCCATCTAAATCCTATTAATTTTTTAGTATTATTTGAGAAGACGACCCAGAAACATTGCCTGCTCCAGTTTTCCTGACAATTCCACTGCATCTAGATCTAAGTGGTGACAGCCAACCACGTATGCTCCAAAGGAGGCATTTTTCAGAAGACAGGGTAGGGGTGGGGCGTTGTTTTTCTGTTTTTTTAATTTTTGTTTTATACTGGAGCGTAGTCAACAGTATTGGGCTAGCTTCGGGTACACAGCAAAGTGATTCAGTTACACATATACATGCATCTATTCTTTTTCAGATTCTTTTCCCATTTAGGTAATTACAGAGCAGCGAGCAGAGTTCCCAGTGCTACACAGGGAGTCCTTAACGGTTATCTGTTTTATGTATAATAGTGTGTACACATCAATCCCAAACTCCCAACCTATCCCTCCCCACCACCCTTCCCCCGGTAACCATATGTTCATTCTCTAAGTCTGTGCCTCTGTATCTGTTTTGGAAATAAGTTCATTTGTATCTTTTTTTAAGATTCCAAATATATATGATACCATGTGATATTTGAGGCTTCCCTGGTGGCTCAGCATTACAGAATCTGCCCACAGTGCAGGAAATGCAGGAGACATGGGTTTGATCCCTGGGTCGGGAAGATCCCCTGGAGGAGGAAATGGCAACCCACTCCAGTATTCTTACCTGGAGAATCCCATGGATGGAGGAGCCTGGCGGGCTACAGTCCGTGGGGTCACAAAGAGTTGGACACAACTTAGCAACTAAACAATAAAAACAGCTCCAACTCTTATTGAGACCACTTTGTGCTCCACCAGAGTCTCTGATCATGACCCAGTAGTAACTGTGAAGAAACCTGTATTGACTTGTAGCTATGTGAAGTGTATTTTAAAATTTTGCCATAACTGCTCCTTTGTGGGCCTTTAAACATCCTCTGAGTATGATGTTAAACATACTTCACCATTAGAAATGGCGTAACTATCCAGCTTTGGCAGTATGTGTATGGGAACTCTTGCTGGTAAATGTCTGTAGAAAACCAAGAATCAAGTGCTTAGCATTTAAAGACTGTTGACACGTTTCCCATCACCATTATTTGTTTCTGCAGAGAGCCCTGTGAGCTACAGAGCAGGTAAAACAGAAACTTAGGTTGTGTTCAGGTACCAGGGGCAGGACTGGGGCAGAATTCAGACCATAGCCCACAAGAAAGCTGTTCCCACTCTGGATGACTTACATACCCACTCAGGGCTTCAGGTGTATTTGTAAATATTAATATGTATTTACTAATGCTTTGATTATCCTCATATTCCGAATACTCATTGGAAGGACTGATGCTGAAGCTGAAGCTTCAATACTTTGGCCACCTAATGCAGAGAACTGACTCACTGGAAAAAACTCTGATACTGGAAAAGACTGAAGGCAGGAGGAGAAGGGGACAAAGAAAAATGAGATGGTTGCATGGTATCACCGACTCGATGGACATGAATCTGAGCAAGCTTTGGGGGATGGGGAAGGACAGAGGAGCCTGGCTACAGTCTACGGGGTCACAAAGAGTTGGACATGACTTAGCGACTGAACATCAACAACATCGTCATTTTCAAGGTTGGAATTGAATTACTAGAGGAGAAAGGACTTGCCGCAGGACTGACAGCCACAGGATCCTGGTAGGAATGCTCACAGGAAGTGTTATCAAGACCAGAAGGAGCCCTCGGCTCCGGTTCCCAGTTAACAGATGATAGAAGGCAAAGCCCCTCCTCTCCAGTGGTTTTTTCCAACCTCTGTTAGTAGGACCGATCTTTCTGGTGAAGCTAGGGAAGGAACAGGAGTTGCATCCCAGACAGCTAAGGGGAGGGTAGCAGAGCGCTGGCCCCATGCCAAGGATGGAGGCTCCAGTCCAGGGGACTTTTACTGCAAAGTGTGCAGAACGTAAATGTGTGATTTTGCTGCTGCTGTTTTTGTTTAGTTGTTCAGTCGTGTCCGACTCTTTTGTGACCCATGGACATGGGATTCTCCAGGCCAGAACACTGGAGTGGGTAGCCTTTCCCTTCTCCAGGGGATCTTCCCAACTCAGGGATCAAACCCAGGTCTCCTGTATTACAGGTGTATTCTTTACTGCTGAGCCACCAGGGAAGCCCAGATGTGTGATTACAAAGCCCATTTCAGCTACATTTAAAGAATCCCAATAAAGATGAAAGGTCAAAGTCATGGGTATCGGAAGCTTCCAATAAGACAGACTTGATGACACTTTCTGGGAAAACTGTAGAGTGAATTAATAGACCATAGATTTATAGGTCCTTTGGATAAAGAAGGAATGATTTTTGAGGAGTCAGCGTGGGCTTGCTTCCGGCAAGTCATGCCTCGTTTTCTTTCTGAAGCTCTCACTAGTCTGGCAGCTCCTGGGATGACAGGGACACGGTGTATCTGGCTCTCATCAAAGCAAGTGACAGAGCCTTTTTAATGCTCATGGAACAGCAGGATGCCATGATCTGACTGATAGTAAGATTGGATGAAATGTAAAGGAGTGGATAGCCGTTAAAAAAAAAAAATGGTGATTAATGTACTGATATCCACCTGAGAGGAAGTTATTAGCAGCAAGGCGAAGGGCCCTGATGTGATTAAGTTCAGTCAAACACTTTTATCATTAACTTACTTGAAGGCATAGAAAACATGCTCCTCAAATGGGAAAATGATCTAATGATCGGGAGGAAGAATCTACTACAGGAGATGAGTGTGTCAGATTCAAATAACCCAGACGTGCTAGCGTGAAGCTGAAACAAAGTGTCAGGCCCTTCTCCCCTAGAAATCCTTCTGAGCAAGGGATACGCCCATCAGCTCGAGGTTGGTGAGGATTCCTGCTTTTATCATGGCGAAGGGAGGCTGGCACTTCTCTTGCAAGAAATAACTCCGCAACAAGGGGCAAAAGAGAAATAAGTAAATTTCACTATTGATGAAAAGGAAGGAAGGGGGAAAACAGGAGAACAGTCTGTCAAAAGCAACAGACGTCAAACTTAGAAGTTATGGAAGGTGACCGCTGTGGTCTCAGGTCCCATAGAAGTCCGACAAAGTCCACAGGTTTGCAGGAAACAGCAACCCTGAGGAGCAGACCCAACCACACACCCATGAGGTCTGTAAGCTAGTCTCTCCAGTTGAAGGAGATTTGACTCACCTGTCTTAATCCCAGAGTGAGTCTGGCTCTGAGAAGTGGCTGAGCACACAGATGCACATTGGTGAGCTAGAGTTCATTATAGAACAGCAAACATGGTGCAATCACGCTGAGATTCTTTTTGGTAAAATTCAGTGCACGCTATAATACACAGTGTTCTCAAAGGTGTCATGAACCATTTGCTTTTCTACTTTACTGGGGAGAGCATGCCTGTGAATCACATTTAAAGAGGGCAGCTGGATCCTTTATCAAGATTTGAAGTGTACATAATCTTTGATTCAATAATTCCACTTTTGGAAAAAAATCTACTGATATATATGCATGTTGGCAAGATAATATGAAAAAATATAACATATAGAGTAGTATTATAAGCCTATAAGATACAGAATAAATATCAATTAGTCCATGCTGTTATAAAAAATGATTGAATAATCCTTCACTCTCGTGTGGATAAAAATAATTCTGCTAATATGTAAGTTAGCACAAACATACTTAATGTTGGAGTCAGAATGGAAGGCTGCAGCTCAGGACCGTGTCTTGCATGGGGGTCTTCCTCTCAAGGCCGTTTTCAGGAATTTCATTATGATATCTTTTCAAGCATCTCCCATATAACAAGTCTAGCCAATTGGTATGTTATTGTTTAGTTACTAAGTTGTGTACAACTCCTTTGCAATCCCATGGATTGAAGCTCACCAGGCTCCTCTGTCCATGGGATTTCCCAGGCAAGAATACTAGAGTGGGTTGCCATGCCCCCCTCCAGGGGATATTCCCCACCCAGGGATCAAACCTGCGTCTCCTGCATTGGCAGGCAGATTCTTCACTGCTGAGCCACCAGGGAAGCCCATTGGCTAATTGGTCTGACTGTCTGCAAAATCAAACTATTTGAAGAAGGTGATGTGTTTTTATGGATACCCAGAACATGAGTGCAGGCTCACACACTGGCAATAGAACCGCTGACACAGTGACATCGTGAGAGATTATTTTGCATGTGTTTTATTTGTGGTGGATCATCGAGGTTTATACAAGTTAAAATACATGAGAGAATGAATTGTGTGGTTTGTGTCTTGTTTAGTTTTCTTCTTCGCAGGGACAACACAAGCCTATAGAGGATAAAAATTCCATGGACCAGAATGTGACTTTTTATGAATTGAATTCCAAGAATAGGATCACTACAACTGGAACTGAAAAAAAAAAAAAAGTCAAAGACTGCAATTAAGCAAGTCATTCACATCAATATCCGTGTCTGGGCTTTCAGCCCATGAGCTGGCTCATCGTCAAGGCCAACTTTGCATGACCCTAAATTCAACAGGTGTGTTAAAGCTATGAGCACCATGATTTGCTGTTTCGTGGGACAATTTGGTTACACAGTCCCCCTCTCTCCAAAAAGGCTGAGGCGTTTATACCGTCAAAGCTAAAAATCTAATCTTCCTTATCACCTGGTAACATCCCCTGGCTTTTAACAGCTGTCTTAGGAAATGCCACCAAGAATGCAGACAAGAAACCACAAGAGATGGCAAAACCTCCCCAAAGGTGCCATTTTTGGTCTTTGTCATGTTGTTGACCTTGCATTTTCATGCGCACAGAAGTAAAGTCCAGATGTGCTCTTCTTCTTTTTGCAGGAGCTCCCCTGGATTTCAACTATGACTCTAAAACAGGAGGCTCAAGGTTCATATTTTACAAGAGTCTTTGTCTTGTCTAGTGCAGAAACTGCCCCTTTAGAGTGCAGGCTTTGTTCCTTTTTTATTGCAGCAATGTTCAGCATGCTGCTAAGTGTCCCCCTCTGGTCTTCAAGGTCCTCATCACTATTCTCTGAACAGAGACTTGCCTGCAGAACTATTTGCTATTGACCAGGGCTTCCCTCGGAGAAGGCAATGGCACCCCGCTCCAGTACTCTTGCCTGGAAAGTCCCATGGATGGAGGAGCCTGGTAGGCTGCAGTCCATGGGGTCGCTAAGAGTCAGATACGACTATGCAACTTCACTTTCACTTTTCACTTTCATGCATTGGAGAAGGAAATGGCAACCCACTCCAGTGTTCTTGCCTGGAGAATCCCAGGGACAGGGGAGCCTGGTGGGCTGCCGTCTATGGGGTCACACAGAGTCGGACATGACTGAAGACTTAGCAGCAGCAGCAGCAGCAGCAGCAGGGCTTCCCTGGCAGCTCGGATGGTAAATAATCTACCTGCAATACAGGAGACTTGGGTTTGATCCCTGAGTCAGGAAGATCCCCTGGTGAAGGGAACGGCTACCCACTCCAGTATTCTGGCCTGGAGAATTCCATGGACTGCAGTCCAAGGGGTCACAGAGTTAGACACTCCCTCCCTTTCCCTTTCAAGGTTCCAAGTTTTTCTCAGAGGCTCAGACCTTGGGATTCAAGGCAGCGAGCGGGCCGGCTTGTGATTCTGTGGTCCTGCTCTGATTACCTTTCAAATGCATTTGGGCTAAGTTTGTGTCCATCCTTTGCTGACAGATATATCCTGGATCTTTAGACTTAAATGCGTTTTCTCAGAAAAACCCAGCCATAATGTTGCATTAATGAAGCTTATTCATTAGGTTATGTAGGATTCTTTTCTCCCATCGATGTGAATATTTAGTTCCCATTCACGGTGAATTACATGGACATATTGATGCCAAAGGGCTTCCCTGGCCACTCAGATGGTGAAGAATCCGCCTGCCAATGCAGGAGATTCAGGTTCCAGCTGGGGTCGAGAAGATCCCCTGGAGGAGAAATGGCTACCCACTCCAGCATTGTTGCTGGAGAATCCCATGATTCTCCAGCAAGAGAGGAGCCTGGCAGGCTACAGTCCATGAGTTCGCAGAGTCAGACACGACTGAGCGACTAACATAACACATTGACATTAAGACCGGACTGTGCAGAGAACATCTGTTAATATGTACTTTCTTTAAAAAAAAAAAAAGTCACAAATCAGAAAAAAAATTACTTTGGAAAGAAAGAGGAAAACTCTTTTGCTAACTTGGGAAGAATAGGGTTTGAAAGAATGCCAAGCTGTGGTTCCCAAGTATAAGATCAAGGACTGTGTTTCCCAGTAGGAGGCATCCAGAAGCAATGCGCCTTTGTTCCAGCCCCCTCCTTTCCCTCCCAGTTCCTACTGGCCATAGTCTCCTGCGGCAAAACCATTCCCTCTGTGGCCGCCCTGCCTGTGATGGATAAAGGGCAAGGTGGTGGGGGGCGGGGGGGGGTCCACTTCACTGGCCACACGGGACCCTTTGTGGACCCAAGCATATGCTGTCTGTGTATGTCCTCACTGAAGTCCCCAGTCAGACTATTTTTCTTCTGGCCTTTAACTGACTCCTGGGGGTTGTTTGGGCTGGTGGGCCTGGACCAAACCTCCTAGGAGCCAGAAGAGAGGAAAGGAGGGGGCCGGGGCTCGGCCAGCGGTAGGCCGTGCGAGTGCAGAATGGCCCCAGGGCGGCCAGTGGCTGCAGCGAGGCCTGGAAGCTGGGGGCCTGTGGAAGCTGGAAGCTCCACAGCGGGGCGTCCTCCGACCCCAGCTCCAGCCTCCCCGGGACCCCCCTCTCCCGGCGACTCCAACAGGGCTTTGTCCGGGCCCAAGCAGCACCTAAATTGAGCCCCGGCAACCGGTGAAGGTTTACAGGCTCAACAAGGACCAGCCGTGGGACAACCGGGGCGCCCGGCATGTCATCCCGCCGCGGGGAGTGGCGCAAGGGCACATCCCTGCCAGTCAGAACCTGGTAAAACGTGGTCCCCCAGGGAAGGGAATGGCAAACCACATCAGTGTTTTTGCCTCAAGAGCCCCGTGAACAGAGTGAAAAGGGAAAAGGCCATGACACCGGAAGACGAGTCCCCAGGTCAGGTGGTGTCCAATGTACTTCCAGGGGAGAGCAGAAAAACCGCTCCGGAAAGAACGCAGAGGCTCGGCTAAAGCGGAAACGGAAACATCTCTCAGTTGCGCCTGTGTCTGGCTGTTTCAAGGAGCTTGGCTAACTGAAGCTGCTGTTCCCTGGCAGTTCCTAAAAGGGTCCCTTTTTAGCAAATGGCCAAGCCTCATAATTTCCCCTAGACAGCTTGTTTGCTTGCCCTGTGCGAGCTCATGGTGATGGCAATGAACTTGAACTTTTGAGTGATAATTTCGCATAGCACGGGGCACGTGATTCAGAACCCACACCGGGTCTTCCCGTTCCTCGTGCAGTGCCGGGCGTTGCCCTGGACTCCGGTTCCACCAGACGTGTGAACAATCTCCATCACAAAGGGAAGGAGCCGCACAAGAGTCAGGGCTGCTCTGAGAACGGGCTCTGCCCCCCTGGGGTTTCCTTACGGCCTGACAACCTGAGCTGCGGGGACAACCTGCACAGATGGTGTCGGCAGCTGTGGGAACCAGGTGCAGATCTGGACCGACTTCAGGAGGTCTCTCGTGCTGTTAGAACGATACAGACGCTCTCTAGAGAGCGGTGGGAGGAAAGGGGAGTGGGCAGGGGTGCCAGCTGTCCCTCTGGTCTGCCTAGGTTGGTACCTACCGCCCTCCCCACCCGTGTCGGTAATGTGACCTTTATGTCACCTGTACAAAAGCCTGTCTCTCTCTCTACCGGGGAGAGAGACACAGGAGCTGCACGGGATGGGAAGAGAGTTAAATTCTCACCAGCAGCACAGGAAATAGTAAACAAACGCTCTCCTCTCCGCCTCCCAGCCCCGGGTTTCAATTAGAGATGTAAATATATTCAAATGTTCTGCCTGATACACCCTAGGGTGGTGCTGGAAATTTGCTGCCGTAGGCAAGATGGGGGAAAAAAAGAGCCACAAATCCACCTACCCCCTCACAGCTTACAGACCCTCCCATAATAAAGTCACTAAAACATTTTGCTGCCCTAGGCAACCACCTGCTTTTCCTGTAAAACCCATCCTAGGCCTGAATCCAACTCAGCCCTGTGGATTCAGATCACAGGAAGACAACCTCAGGTCAGGGCGAAAAGCAATTCAAGTGCATTCTAATGAATCAGTAAAACAACAGTCACCCCTCCAAACTAGACTGTTTTCAAGCTCTTCTTGTTAAACCATGGATCTTTAGTTCTTTGCTGTCAGGAAAAGACTGAAGGCAAAAGGAGAAGGGGGTGGCAGAGGATGAGATGATTGTATGGCATCACTCACGCAATGGACATGAATCTGAGCAAACTCCGGGAGATGGTGAAGGACAGGGGAGCCCGGTGTACTACAGTCCAGGGGATCACAAAGAGGCAGACGCAACTTATGGCTGAACCACAAAAACAACATTGCTGTCATATTTCCTTTGGGATTAGAAATTCTAGATTACTTAGGAAGAAGCAAAGAGGAATGAAGTGGGTTTATTTGTTTGTTTTACCAGAAACAAATTTTATCTCTATTTCCTTCCCTTTTGATCACTTTTCCAACTTTCATATTATTGTATCACATGTCCCTTCCAATGTTACCTGGCTGGTCACTGAAAGTGAAACTTGCTCAGTCATGTCCAACTCTCGGCAACCCCATGGACATCCATGGAATTCTGCAGGCCAGAAGGGAATAGCCTTTCCCTTCTCCAGGGGATCTTCCCAACCCAGGGATCGAACCCACATCTCCTGCATTGCAGGCTGCTTCTTTACCAGCTGAGCCACAGGGGAAGCCCGGTCACCACACATTTTTAAAAATCCCTTTGAAAAAGAACAAAAATAAGCGAGTCAAAGTGATGGCTGCATCGAATAGCTTCTTGGTGTCCATGTATGCACTGTGCATCTGTGTGACTTGCTTGCTGTGTGTGGGGGCAGTCGGCCCCCCCATTTGTGGGGGCCAAGTCAACAATGCAAATGTAGCCTTCACACCTGTTACAAAAGGAGCTGGCAAATAGTTAATTCTGCCTGCTTATCCATACCCAGAAAGCTTGGATTTGAATTGGATATTCTCAGATCCTTCTAACATCTAAGCTGGAATCAGGACTGGGCTTCATGACCCGGCCCCTCTTCCAGCTTCTTACCTTGGTCTTTGGTGTGCAGGTGGGCCCCCAGCCTGCAAGTCCAGGTTCAGCCCACTCCCCACAAGTAGTGCTGGCTCCCTGGGGTTGCAGGACCCCTCAGGATGATGGATGGGAACCTGTTACAGGCTTTGAATGTGAATTCAAGAGTGTTTCTTCGGGATTCTTGGATCCAGAGGATGCAGAGTGTGGACTAGAAAAGAAAGCATCTCGCTCTTTGGAAGGACGAGGCCAGAGGAGGACCAGAGGGGGACCTCCTTAGCTCGGGCCGAACAGTGACCTGCATTCGTCTGTTGGGACCTTGTAAGCTTGATTCTAGCCAGGAGTCTGCACTCTGATCACATATCAAGTTCATTATCTCATTTAGTCCTTGCAGCTCCTGCAGGCTGTGTGTCACTCCAAGCAAGGGAAGGCACCCTGGGGGAATTAGCTCCCATAGGGGTAAGTGTACAGCAGAGATGACCCTGAGAGGGGACACGTGTCCCACTTCTCTCCACTACACCCAGGATGTGGGGCATTGAGTGAGCATCACGTAAGGACGGAAGAGGAGCAATGAGAGCCCAAAGCTCTCACGGAAGAACGTTCTTCTACCAGCCGAGGAAGGAAGACAGGGTATTGAACTGTCAGGGACTCTCCAATAGAAGATCAAAAACTGCAGTGCTGGAGGAGACTCTTGAGAGTCCCTTGGACTGCAAGGAGATCCAACCAGTCCATCCTGAAGGAAATCAACCCAACTATTCATTGGAAGGACTGACGCTGAAACTGAAGCTCTAATACTTTGGCCACCTGAAGCGAAGAGTGGACTCCTTGGAAAAGACCCTGGTGCTGGGAAAGACTGAAGGCAGGAGAAAAAGGGGACGACAGAGGATGAGATGGTTGGATGGCATCACCGACTCAACAGACGTGAGTTTGAGCAAGCGCTGGGATTTGGTGAAGGACAGGGAGGCCTGGCGTGCTGCAGTCCATGAGGTCGCAAAGAGCTGGACACGACTGAGTGACTGAACAACAACTGCATCTCCAATAAGAGGGGGAGGAGCTTATAAATGACATGGAAGAGTCAGAGTCTCTGCCAGCGTCTCAGGACAGTGAAGCCACCTGTCAGGCGTGAGGAACTCCCCAGCCTGCTCTCCCCCGAGCCGTCCTCTCAAAGCCCTGGCCGCTGCAGGGCACTGGTGGGCCCAACCCCCCTGTTTTCTGTTCCCAAACTCCTCGAGCCCTCGCTTTCAAGTGGAGTCACATACCTGTTGTGCACCTCATAGCTGCTGCAGAAGGTGGTTTTTATGGCCTCTGTAATGAGCTCATTTCTGCATTAGGCGGCCTCTCAGTCCAGTCAGGAAACTTAACACCTGGAGCTCCAGGTCTTTCTGAAATGCCCTGTATTCTGATACGTGGATTTAGAGTCAGGTTCCAAACCTGAAAGTCAGGGGTTGAAATGTCAACATTTCTCAGCCCAGGAGCCTCCTACCTAGGGGCAGTTTGGGTAGCGTTGCCATGGTAACCCCCAGCCAGTTTCAGATAACTGATGGTTACCCAGTGCAGGACAAAGGAGGAAAGATCAGCTTTCCAGGCCAGGTCCAGTGTGAAGGCTGAAGAATGAGGAAAGCCCCATTTCCCAGCATGGAGGATTCCGCAGCTCGGAGCAGGGATATAGCACGGGTTTACGAACACTGACCACGAGCACCCTCCAACTAGCGCATGCCAATTGTGTTTTCGTATTCCTGCTCTGCAGTCATTATCCTTAAACTGTAAACATCGGCGCAAAGAAATACAATCTGTGAAATCCTTCTTTTGTGTTTAGATGGAAAAACAGACGTGGTGTCTGAGAAACATCATCTTCCCTTCCCACCTGCCTCCTGCCTAGTGGGCTTCAGCATCCAGGCTGAGGGCTGATGCGGTTCCAGTGGGTGGAGCTGCCAGCAGACGCTGGGGATTCCAGGTGGGAGAGGCAGGAAGAGTCCCACACTGAGAGATGCCTAGTGAGGCAGTGGCCTCAAAGTACCATGTCCATTGGCACCGCCAATACTTGGAGCAAAGAGAAAGCTGTCTGGTCCTTCCTGTAAAATCCATTTGTTTCAGAAAACATAAGAGCACAACATTTAGGGTTGAGCCATCCAGTTCAGAAACAGATCCACTCTCTGAATTTAAAGGACCACAAATTTCTCGGTACTTGAACCGTAATATTGATGCTGTGAGTATTGACTTGCACAAGGCACACTCAGGAAGGAATCCTGATTAAATGTAATGGGAAAATGATGACCTGCGTACCCCTCATTGACATCATTATGACATCAACCAGTTTGCGTTCTTGCTAGATGAACAAATTTGTGTATTAAAAAAACAAAACAAAACCGGGGATCGTGGTGAAAGCAAAGCGGTTGTTAATTAAGAACTGAATCCATAACTACGATGCATGGTTATGACTCATCCAGGTCAAAAACAGATTGTGAGTCTTGAAACCCGGCCTTGATTATTTGATATCATATGATAATGCAGCATGCAGTGTTTGCTAAGTGCTTGTGTAGGAACTGAAGGCTGTAGGCTCTGGTTGCTCAGCCTCCGGGGCCACCTCCTACGTGTCAGGAAAACAAGGCAGTGCATAAAGGTGATTTTCAATCTCCACTGCACATTAGAGTCACCTGGGAAGTATACTTACAAGTGTGAGGAGGGAGTCCCATCCCACACACGAAGAATTAAAATTTTCAGGCAGATGTGCTTTGCACTCACTCTCTAAATATTTCTAAGAGCGTCCGGGCTTCAGAACTGCTGTACGACTAGCTTGACTTGTCGAATTTCCGTTCATTCCAGAATACCATGTCTTATGGCAGTGACTGGGCTTCCCAGGTGGCTCAGTGGTAAAGAATACACCTGCCAATGCTGGAGACTCAGGAGACACAGGTTCAATCCCTGGGTCAGGAAGATCCCCTGGAGAAGGAAATGGCAATCCATTCCAATATTCTTGCCTGGGAAATCCCATGGACAGAGGAGCCTGGTGGGCTACAGTCCATGGGGGCTGCAAAAGACTGAACAACAACATCAAAGGTTCCCACCCCTGAGAACATCTCCTGAGAATCCCTTGAAGGACCTGGTATCCGGCAGGTGGCTCAGGCAGCACTTCTGAGCTCCCGACCCATTTGCCTGAGTCTGGGTCTTGGAAACTCGGGTTTCTAACAAGTTCCTAATCAGTCCTGATGCTGCTCGCTGGGTACCAGCCTCTGAGAGTCTCTCTACTAGGGTATATTTACACCCCCAAATTGCACACAACAAGCTTGCAATTTAATAATATGTATGTGATAGTATGATGTTATAATTTCACAGCCTAACGACTTCCCATAACAGAATCCCCCAATCAAATGATTGCATTTCTGTGGATGGTCCTTGGTGACACAGCCCAGGGAAAGAAGACCCTGGAAAGTGTCCAGAGGGTTAACTCCCTGGAGGTGTCTGCAGATGGTCCCTAAGCATCACTGCTCAGCCTTCATTGACTTACGATTGCTCGAGTCTTCACCCCAAACGGGCAGAGACATTTTGTTCTCCCGGCACACTTTCCACTTTGCTCCCCTCCCCCCATCCATCATCTGCGGCGCTGGCTCTGGGACCAGCACACACGATAAAGCCGACGGGCAGCTTCACCTGTGCTATTTCCCAAACTTTTTGGCTCCCCCGCTTCTGGTACCTGGAAGCTTCCTCCTCTAGGGTTCCCGTTGCGGAGCGAGGGCCTTGTGGCAGGGGCAGCCAGTGAGTGACGAACTGTGCGTCCTCGTCAGGCTGAGCGTCCGTCACTCAGAAAAGCACACTTTGCATCTTCCGCCTTCCTAAGCAGTGTCTCTGCTCTCTCAGCCTCAGATGCAGAACGAGGAGACACTCCAAGTGATGGGCGTGGAAACGCTGAGAGAGAAATAAACCGACTGCTGCCAAACCTCCGAGACCCCCAGGCTGTTTGTGACTGCAGCAGAACCGCGCATATCCTGACGCAGACGCCGGCCGGTTGCCTTTGCCTGGATTCACACCAACCGAGAACGCTTCCGGTCCAACCGAGAACGCTTCCGGTCCAACCGAGAACGCTTCCGGTCCTCTGAGTGACCGCCCAATGCGCAGTCAGTGCTTCTGCTCCTGTCTCTTCCCTGGGTCTGAACTTCTGCCTTGCATGCTTGCTACTCAAAATCTGAATACAAATTGCCGCACCTTCATTTTTAAACTGTTGAATGTTGACAAAAGAATAGTCAGTTCTGGTTTCCTAGTTTTCCCAGTTCATGTTTCTTCACCTGTCACATGGTAACAGACACAGAAACCGCCTTCGGGAGGCTTGGTGTCAAAGGTCTATCTGAATTTCAGTGGATGTCAGATTCCCAGTGGTCCAGAGCCCCCGACTTGGGGCACCCAGAGTCTTCTGGTGTGTGCCGGGACATCCCCTCTGTGGTGTGACTGTGCCCTGGGGCCTCCCCCAGGCACGGCCTTCTCCACGGCCACTTCTCTTACCACAGCCGGCTCTCTGCAGAAGAGCTGGTTTGGAGGAAGTGTTGTGTGTTTTCCTTTCAACGCATCTGGGCTAAAACCTGTATGCTTTGTATGAGGTCCATCCAAATGTCTGATGTCGTCAATTCCTGAGTGTCCTCTAGGTAAGTTCAAGGCACAGAATTCAGAGCTCGGCGTGAGTCATTGGACCTTCACAACAAACTGGGAGTAAGTATTGAACCCATGTCACAGGTTAGGAAACTGAACCTCAGAAAGGGCAGGCTTGTAGCCCAAGATTCAGGCTTCACTGCTCAGTAGCTCAGTCATGTCTGACTCTTCGTGATCCCGTGTATTGTAGCCCACCAGGTTCCTTTGACTGTGGGGATTCTCCAGGCAAGAATACTGGAGTGGGTTGCCACGCCCTCCTCCAGGGGACCTTCCCAACGTGGGGATTGAGCCCAGGTTTCCTGAAGTGCAGATGGAGTCTTAACTGTCTGAGCCGCCAGGGAAGCCCATATATATACATGCATCCCCTCTTTGGGGGATTCGCTTCTCATACAGGCCCCCACGGAGCACTGAGTACAGCTCCCTGTGCTGCATGGCAGGTTCTCGTTCATTGCCTGTTGTACACACATCATCTGTCAGCAGCGTACATGTGTCAACCCCAGTCTCCCAACTCATCCCACCCTCTTTACCCCCCTTGGAATCCATGCCTTTTTTTCTCTGTGTCTCTATTTCTGCTTTGTAAATAAGATAGTCCATACCATTTTTTTTTTTTTTTTTCTACAAGAGGTTTTAAAAGTGCAGAATACAGTCCTGGGCTTGGGAACTCAAAGTTCTTTCCAAAACTGGAATGACTGAACCTCACCCCAAGCAGTGCTCAAAATAATAGCCCTTATGACTATTCTTGTTAGCGACCATCGGTGGAATAGTATTTTCTCTGGAGTCATTCTGTCGAATTCACTTTATGTATCAGTAAATGGGCTCTTTCAAACAGTCGTCCAAATAGAAAAGATGATCCGCTCAGCCACACAGAGTGAGAGCAACAATCTTCATACACTCCGGATCCAAGGCTAATTTGCAGGGGTATATGTCTATTTTCATTTTCTCTGGAGATAATCCCATAATACGAAGCTTCTCCACAGGGAGAAAATTCCACGGTGGGGGATGAGAGGTCCCAGCTCTGCTCTGAGGATTCACCTCTGGGCCAGAAGACCCCATGTCAGGGCCCCGTTCCCCTAAGCCCCCACCACACAAAAAGGAGATGGGAAAGCCCTAATGCTCTTTACCTGGCTCCCACGCAAAGCAGAAGACAGCTGGCCGATTTTCAGCTTCCAGTGGGGTGATTCATTAGAGAAACAAAATTAATGCTTGTGAAATTTGGGAAGCAGATTTATTACAGTCTGAGGACCTGCTCATTAAAATTTAATTTCTACAAAGTGGAAATAAATACAGATTTACTGAAGATCTTAAAAAGAAAATGATTGGGGTAAGTGTTGGGAGGAAGGAAAAGAAATCAAGTTCTTTGTCCTGAACCAAAGTGGAAACTAAGAATTGTTTTGAATTTTCACCTCTGAAAGCTTGAGTTTTACAAAATGCTTTGGAGAAGGGAATCTCTTTTCGAATACATAATCTACTTTGCTTTCAGTTTTTCCTTTGTTTTAAAATGTATACTCAAATCACTTGCTAAATGAATATTATCAGTCTTGGTTTACCTTTGAGTATGAGGATCTTCCCATCCTATAACCCCACAGTAATGTCTGTGAAGATAAAGCCTGGGGAGACTTCTTAACCACTGGTCTAGTGGTTAAGACGTTGCCTTCCAATGCAAGTGGTGTGGGTTCAATCCCTGTTCAGGGAGCTAAGATCCTGAATGCCATGCTGTCAGCCAAAAAAGAAAGAGAAGAAAAAGGAAAGTATAAAGAGAATTTGAAAAACCCCAGAGGATTGGAAAGTTGAGAAAGGCTATAGCAGCTGCCATGAGGGATGACTAACTCCAGTTCTGCATCCTTCCTGGAGGAGGGAGCACTTGGCCCCTCTGGGTTTCCTTATTTCTGGTGGTTGTGAGATGCAAGTAAAACGTAAGACATTTGTAAAGCACTGCCCTGGCATATCCTAAGTCCTCAAGCGATGGTTGTGGTTATTTATTAAATATTCTATGACACACCAGTAATATATGTGATCCTTTTGTTGTTTTTTGTTTAGTCGCTCAGTCATGTCCGACTCTTTGCAACCCCATGGACTGTAGCCCACCAGGCTCCTTTGTCCATGGAATTCTCCAAGCAAGGATACTGGAGTGAGTTGCATTTCTTCCTCCAGAAGGTCTTCCGGACCCAGAGATAGAATCCGAGTCTCTGCTTGGCAGGCAGATTCTTTACCCCTGACCTGCCAGGGAAGCCCACATGTGGTCCTAAAGTGGAGGAATTTCCCACGCTTTATCCTGAAGATGACCAAGATCTTTTCTCTAACATGGAATCTGGTCTCGTTCCTACTTGCTTTGTTCACCACAGGCCATGTTGCAGAGATGGGGAGGTTTGTTTAATTAAAGAGATGTGTGCAATTTTGGCTAGTGGTCAAACATGCCCTACAGTGGGGCTCATTCCAAAGTTAACAATTATCTCAACCTTGGGGCTTCCCTTGTAGCTCAGTTGTTAAAGAATCTGCCTACAATGCAGGAGACCCGGGTTTGATTCCTGGGTTGGGAAGATCCCCTGGAGAAGGAAATGGCAACCCACTCCAGTATTCTTGCCTGGATAATCCCATGGACTGTAGCCTGCCAGGCTCCTTTGTCCATGGGGTTGCAAGAGTTGGACACGACTTAGCGACTAAATCTCCACCACCAATATTTACCTTATCAAGGGAGCTGCACTCTTTGCCTTTTCTTTCAGGGAACTCTCCTGCTGAATAAAGCTCAGATCAGTCAAGGCAAGTGTTAGCTTTTCAGAGCATCACGCTCTGAACCTGGGAGGTGGGTTTCGGGTCACTTTGAGGGTTGCAGGTGGGTTGAGGGTCTCCTTTGATAGGGGGTTGAGACCCCCTATCTTCACAGTAACATTGTTTCACCTTGCATGTCTGATTGATAGCTTTTAGCAGGTGGCCTCTGCTGAAACATACATTTTCTTCTTCCAAATTATGTCAGCGTGTGGCATAATGGATAAAGCCCTGATCATTTTCTTCGGCTAAGAACAAGTGAAACTTTCTGAAAACCTTACCAAGAAGTAACTGTATTGATTCTTTTAATTATTTTCGTAGTTGACCATTTTATCTTATCCAAGTATACACCCACCCACCACTACACTGAGTGTGGTATATAGCGTCTTGGGATGTGGGCCCCCTCCCTCAGAAGGTCATAACCAAGGTCAGTGTGAAGTGACTGAAACACGAGACTGGTAACCCCAGAGCCACAGCCCAGCCTTTAATAATGGCCAGATGTACAAGCAGGACTTAATACCTGTTATAAACAAATGATTCAGCCCTCTAACTTGCACCTGATTTCTGAATTACTTTGAGATGGAGGGTCCAGCCTTCACACTGCTGTCGTGTGTTTCTGTAACACTGAATTGCGTTATGTGATGATGATGCGCCAAATTAAGAGGTGAATGGTGACCACAGAAGCTTATGCAGATCTCAGGGTTAATTTACCAGCCCTGTCATCAACCCCCAGGAGAGAGAGCCTCTCCGTGGGGACCCGGCTGTGGAAGATACAAGAACGTGTGCCACATCACACCTCTTGGGAGGAACTTCGACCTAGGTGAGAAGATTTATGGGCAAGAAGTAATTAGAGAATAATACAATTCAGTAGATAGTCAAGCACTTAACCGACCATAAATATGACCGATTAATGAGGAGAGGTGTTTAATGGCACTGAATAAGAGAAGATCCTTTTTGAAAGAAGGCAAAAACGGGTTGGATTTGAGATAGTTTTACTCCCTATATATAAATTTTTGGCAAATAATCCGTATTGATACATATTAATTTTGACAGTGTTACATACATTTTCAATATTCAGTATTATAATATATAGGGCCTCCCTAACGGCTCAGATGGTAAAGAATCCATCTGCAGCGTGTGCGGGAGGCCTAGACTTGGTCCCTGGTTCAGGAAGATCCCCTGGAGAAGGGAGTGGCTACCCACCCCAGTCTTCTTGCCTAAAAATTCTATGGACAGAGGAGTCTGGAGAGCTATAGTCCATGGGGTGGCAAAGAGTTGGACACAACTGAGCAAACAGACACACACATTATAACATGTATGTTTGCATTGCCAAAATTATTTGCTCAAAATTTGTATGTCTGTGTATGTGAGCATGCTAAGTCACTTCAGTTGTGTCTGACTGTTTTCAGCCTTATGGACTGTAACCGCCAGGCTCCTCTGTTGTGTGTGTATAGCGTTGCCAAAAATTATTTATGCACAAAAAGCAACAGAATATAACACATACAACACTGCTCCTTAAGGTACTTATTGCACATGCACACATACATACATACACACACACACACACACACACACGCACACCCCACTATATGCTCCAGCACCACTGAACCATTTGAGGACTTGGAAAAAATGTTGTGTGGCTTCAAAATGTTATTGTACTAATTCTCAACCTTGACCACACAGATAAATCACAGGGGAGCTTTAAAGATTACTAATGTCCGAGAAGAATCAGGCGCAATCGGGTGCATTCAGGAAGGTATAGCCAGAGACATCACTGTCTGAAATAATCAAATCTCTTGTTTGGGTGACAGCATCCGGGCAGGACCTGCATTTTAGGGCTTTGGGTAATTCCAGTGTGCAGCCAGGGCTGGAGCAGCACTCCTCCAGGCGAGTGTCAGCTATATTTTCTCTCAAATTCCCTCTCTCGAGGTTCTGTCTTTCAGGTGAGCCTCTTTGGACCTGTCAAAACCATCACAGAGTTAAACTTTGCAATAAAATCCCTGCTCCTCCATGTTTCCAGTGCTGGTATAGAGAGTCACTCTTTCCTCTGTATCTTGAACGGAAGGATAGTTCATGTTCCGCCAAATCAAAGCAGGTGACACCCATGGACCAGTGGCTTCACGGTGTGAAAACTGGGACACATCGGAGGTGTATTTCAGACTCCACAGTTCCTCAAGGGGCCAGGCTGAAGCAACAAGCCTTCTGCAGTCACACCCCCTGCCTCCTTAACCATCCCTGCTCTGGGCTCACGCCCTGCCCAGGGTGCCATGGAAGCACATCGTATTCTTGGCTGATTCTGCAAGAGACTAAGACATAAAACCTAAGGCATTCACAGTGGTGTTTAATCCAGGGGTGGACAGGAGCTGGCCTGTGTGTGTGTGTGTGTGTGTGTGTGTGTACGCTCAGTTGCTCAGTCACTCTGTCTTATCTGACTCTTTGCAACTCAATGGAGTGTAGCCTGCTAGTCTCCTGCTTCCATAGGATTATCCAGGCAAGAATACTGGAGGGGGTTCCCATGCCCTCCTCCAGGGCATCTTCCTGACCCAGGGATCGAACCTGAGTCTCTTGTGTCTCCTGCATTGGCAGGTGAATTCTTTACCATTGCGCCACTGGGAAGCTTCTACCAGCATGCAAAAACTAATTGTGAACATCTTGTCTCAGATCTGTACTGAGGGAAGTCATATTGATAGCTTGAAACCATCCACAGTGGGATGTGGCAGAGAGACTGAGGATTTAGAGAAACTGTATGAGTAGAAGCCATGAGAGCAGTTGTTGGATAAAGGAGTGTTACAGATAATTTTAAGACAATTCTGACTCAGGGAAAGGTGGTTCCATGGTGCATTTGGTCTGAGGTGCAAAGTAGATGTGCAGTTTGAGAATCCAGGAAATGAACCAGACCTCCCACCTTCAGAGGTCACAGGCTCGTCATAGCAGGTCAAACCAGAACCGGAAAGATGGTTGTACCATGGGGAAGGGACTTTGGAACTTTCCAAGATACATGAGACCTTAGTTACAGGTAGGAAGTGACCTGGCAAGAGCAGAAAATAAGCCGGTTCCCTGGGTCTCCTTCTACCTCATTAGACACTCTTTCCTAGGTCGTTGTTTCTCCTAGTCCCCTGGGTGGTTCTCATTGCCATCCAGACGTGCAGTTACCTCCTCGGGGTAGCACTCTGGCTAGCTCCCCGCCTCTCCTGTAGGTTCTGTGCTATTGTCTCCCATGCTGCTTCTGTTCACTCGAGAGCTCTCTTCCGTGGGGCTCTTCCCCCAAACCCTGGAGGTTTGCTGACGGTTTCTTTGGCGCTGTTCCCAGTGAACAGTTTGTAGGCTCCTTCTCTCTGTTTCCAGTGATGGTTTGACGCACTCGATTACTCCATCCACAAAGGAAGACATTCTGGTTTTGCTCCTACATCCTAGGTCACTCCTTCTGAGTCTCCTTTGCTGGAGGATATTCCCCATCACTCCAACTCTCTTACATGGGAGGGCTCCGGGACTCTGTTCATGGTCTTTCCCCTCCTTAACATAATTAACTCCATGACCTCAGCCAAGTGTACACCTTTCAGTGCCAACCATATCCTTTAGGACTTCCAAATTCCTATTAGGTCCAGACCCCCCTCTTAACCCCCAGATTCATATTCCACTCAATATTTCCCCTTGGGTGCCTAAGAAGCATCTTGAATGTAACAGGTCTAAGACAGAAGTACTGCTCCCCGCTGCCACACACACACACATATTCATGTCCTTCCCTCCCTTTGTTACCTCCGGTCTCAGAACACCATCATTCTACTTTCTCATCTATGACCTCTCCTTTTTTCCACACTCCACATCCAGTCCATGACAAATTAATTTGTCCCTACCTTCAGAGTGTATCCAGGATCTGACCTCATCAGTGACCTCCACAGTGACCTTCCTGGCCTAAGTCTCCATCGCATCCCAAGATCATGCCTTACCCTCCTAACTGGGCTCCCAGTGTGCATTGCAGCCCTCCTGCAGAACATGCTCAACACAGCCATTCCTCTGAAACATGTCAGTATGTGGTTGTTCCTCTGCTCAAAACCCTCCACAGGGTCTCCATTTCTCTCTGAAACCAGAGTCCCTACATGGTCTGGGGCAGGGGTCCCCAACCCCTGGGATCTAAAGCCTGATGATTTGAGGTGGAGCTAATGTAATAATAATAGAAATAAAGTATGCAGTAAATATAATGTGCTGGAATCTCCCCAAACCATCCCCTTCCCCCTGGTCCAAGTCTGTGGAAAAATTGTCTTCCACAAAACTCATCCCTGGTACCAAAAATGTTGGGGATGCTGGTCTCATGGACAAAGCCCTTCATGATCAGGTCCCAATGTTTCTCCCCTCCTCAAGTCCTTCAAACCTCATGAGCCACCTCTCAGGCCCCCAAACCCTTTCCTGGACCCTTTGGTACTTGCTTCTCTCTCTGCTTGGAAATTCTCCCAAGTATCACGTTTTCATTGAGGCCACTATTTAAAGTTGCAATTCCTCTCCCTTTAGGACTGTTATTAGCAAGCTCCCTATTTCACTTTTCCATTGACTTTATCACCATCTGACAAATTGCATAAACAGTCCCATCACTTTAGTGCTATTTGATTCCTGAGTCGGGTACTCAGTTAGAACATCATGAGATAAGACATTATCAGAATTTATTTGGTGCCTGAATTTCAGATAGCAAGTAATGAGAATTTGGGTAACAAGAGATTTACCCAAATATTTACCTGTAGATGTGCAGTTCCCGTCTTTGGAAAGCTAGGAATCCTTACTAAATTTGCTTATTTATTTTGGTTATAGCACTCTACAAGTGAGCTCATAAATGCATGGATTTTTCCTGTTTCAGTTCAGTTCAGTTCAGTCGCTCAGTCGTGTCCGACTCTTTGCGACCCCATGAATTGCAGCACGCCAGGCCTCCCTGTCCATCACCAACTCCCGGAGTTCACTCAGACTCATGTCCATTGAGTCAGTGATGCCATCCAGCCATCTCATCCTCTGTCGTCCCCTTCTCCTCCTGCCCCCAATCCCTCCCAGCATCAGAGTCTTTTCCGATGAGTCAACTCTTCGCATGAGGTGGCCAAAGTACTGGAGTTTCAGCTTTAGCATCATTCCTTCGAAAGAAATCTCAGGGCTGACCTCCTTTAGAATGAACTGGTTGGATCTCCTTGCAGTCCAAGGGACTCTCAAGAGTCTTCTCCAACACCACAGTTCAAAAGCATCAATTCTTTGGCACTCAGCTTTCTTCGGGGTCCAACTCTCACATCCATATATGACCACTGGAAAAACCATAGCCTTGAGTAGACGGACCTTTGTTGGCAAAATAATGTCTCTGCTTTTCAATATGCTATCTAGGTTGGTCATAACTTTTTTCCCAAGGAGTAAGCATCTTTTAATTTCATAGCTACAGTCACCATCTGCAGTAATTTTGGAGCCCAAAACAATAAAGTCTGACACTGTTTCCACTGTTTCCCCATCTATTTCCCATGAAGTGGTGGGACTGGATGCCATGATCTTCTTTTTCCGAATGTTGAGTTTTAAGCCAACTTTTTCACTGTCCTCTATCACCTTCATCAAGAGGCTTTTTAGTTCCTCTTCACTTTCTGCCATAAGGGTGGTGTCATCTGCACATATGAGGTTATTCATATTTCTCCCGGCAGTCTTGATTCCAGCTTGTGCTTCTTCCAGCCCAGGGTTTCTCATGATGTACTCTGCATAGAAGTTAAATAAGCAGGGTGACAATATCGAGCCTTGACGTACTCCTTTCCCGATTTGGAACCAGTCTGTTGTTCCATGTCCAGTTCTAACTGTTGCTT
Source organism: Bos grunniens (assembly GCF_055505025.1). Taxonomy (NCBI): domain Eukaryota; kingdom Metazoa; phylum Chordata; class Mammalia; order Artiodactyla; family Bovidae; genus Bos; species Bos grunniens. The sequence goes on along the minus strand of NC_141176.1, from coordinate 90,709,561 downwards.
CCTGACCTGCATACAGGTTTCTCAAGAGGCAGGTCAGGTATTCCTGACCTGGTGTCAGGTGGTGGTATTCCCATCTCTTTCAGAATTTCCCACAGTTTATTGTGATCCACACAGTCAAAGGCTTTGGCATAGTCAATAAAGCAGAAATAGATGTTTTTTTCTGGAACTCTCTTGCTTTTTCGATGATCCAGCAGATGTTGGCAATTTGGTCTCTGGTTCCTCTGCCTTTTCTAAAACCAGCTTGAACATCTGGAAGTTCACAGTTCACATATTTTTGAAGCCTGGCTTGGAGAATTTTGAGCATTACTTTACTAGCGTGTGAGATGAGTGCAATTGTGTGGTAGTTTGAGCATTCTTTGGCATTGCCTTTCTTTGGGATTGGAATAAAAACTGACCTTTTCCAGTCCTGTGGCCACTGCTGAGGTTTCCAAATTTGCTGGCATATTGAGCGCAGCACTTTCACAGCATCATCTTTCAGGATTTGAAATAGCTCCACTGGAATTCCATCACCTCCACTAGCTTTGTTCCTAGTGATGCTTTCTAAGGCCCACTTGACTTCACATTCCAGGATGTCTGGCTCTAGGTCAGTGATCACATCATCGTGATTATCTGGGTCGTGAAGATCCATTTTCCTGTTTAGCTCACAGCAATCTTCTAGAACAGCACCGAGCACAATTCAGGTCATTCAAAAGATAAATGTTGGCCAACTGAGGTAAGGGAGGAAGGAGAAAAAGCGAGAGACATCAACTAAACATAGATGGACATGGAGGTCAGGATATTTAATACCTTACATCTCCTCCAACCCTAAAATGTCGGCATTCAACAACGCTGGTCCTATTAATTCCAAAAGCAAACAGCAAGATCAGTCCCCAGATCAGGGATCAAGCATCATTGCTGTTTGAGGTCTCAATTCACTTCTGTGTAACTTCGCTCACTTTGGAGGGTTCCAGGTCATGAGTCCCATCTTCTGAAAGTAGGTATCTATCTTCCCCAACCACCCTCGAAGCCGAGACCCCATGTATCCCACGGGTCCTCCACAAGATGTACCTGTCCCAGACACTGATGAAGCTTGCACAGAGAGCAAGAGGCCCCCACAGGGCCCTCTGTCTGCAGAGAAACTCACAGAGGCTGAATCTCTGGACCATTTCCTGGTGGCAGCAGCAGAAATGAGTGTCTGTCTCGGGCCCACTCTGCCTCGTGGCCGCAGCCCTTATGGGAGCTCAGGGTTACCCTCTTAAAGCAGCCCTCATGAGGACTTTTTGAGCCATTTAATTTTCTTTGATAAACTTATTTCTCTTGGGCTTAAAATAGACAGAGGTGGGATTTTGGCTTTTGCAGGTTGGTACCAGGTTTTACTGGGAAAGACTGAAGGTGGGAGGAGAAGGGAAGGACAGAGGATGAGATGGTTGGATGGTATCACTGACTCAATGGACATGAGTTCGAGTAAGCTACAGGAGTTGCTAATTGACAGGGAGGTGTGGTGTGCTGCAGTCCATGGGGTTGCAAAGAGTCAGACATGACTGAGTGACTGAACTGAACTGACCAGGTCTTAAAGGGAGAAGTTCTGGTTACTAGGACACTTCCTGCTTCCTTTGGGAGAAAAGGATGGGAAGCAAATTTCTTGGTAGGTCAGTCTTTTTTTTCCCATTTGTGCTTATCTTTCTCCCCCTCTTTTAAAAAAATAATTTATTTTTAATTGAAGTATAATTACTTTATAGTGGTGTGTTGGTTTCTGCCATACATCAAGACGAATCAGCCATAGGTATACATATGTCTCCCTCTTGAACCTCCCTCCCGCCTCCCACCTCATCCCACCCCTCTAGGTTGTCACGGAGCACTGGGTTTGAGCTTCCTGCATCATACAGTAGTAGGGAGATTCTTTAAAAAAAAAAAACAACTAGGAATAAAACTACCATGTGACCCAACAATCCCACTATTAGGGATAACCGCTGAGGAAATCATAGTTGGAAAAGACACATGTGCCCCAGTGTTCACTGTAGCACTATTTGCAATAGTTAGAAGATGGAAGCCATCTAGATGGTCATCAACCAATGAATGGTAGGTTGGCTATTTAACTGCACTTTGAAACTTTCACAGTTGAAATGCTCGAAATCTTTTATAAATCGCTATTGTTTTGTCACTAAGTTGTGTCTGACGCTTTCCGATCCCATGGATTGCAGCCCACCAGGCTCCTCTTTCCTTGGGATTCTCCAGGCAAGAACACTGGAGTGGGTTGCCATTTCCTCCTCCAGGGGTTCTTCCTGATCTTGGAATCTAAACCACATCTCCTGCATTGACAGGTGGGTTCTTTATCACTGAGTCAGCTGGGGAGCCCCTTCTTATGAATTATTTAACTGAAAAACAGTCCATCCAGGCCAGGATTCCTGAGGCTCAGGACTATTGATATCTTGGGGTAGATTGTTCTCTGTTGTGGGGCATCCTGTTTACTGGAGGGTGTCTCCCAGCCTCCCTAGTTTCTATCCATGAGAGCCTGGGAGCATCCTCCCCTGCCCATGAGAACTGGAGATATCTCCAGATGCTGTCCGCCCAGCACAGCCCAGGGAAAAAGCACCCTGGCATCTGCAACCTCTACTCCAGAGGCAGTTGCACTGGTGCTCCGTGAGTTTCCTTGTCGCGTGAGGGAGCCACGGTGCAGGGCCAGGACCGCAGCCTGTGCCTCCCCCATATCCAAGGACGGTGCTTTTCAGGGCCCCTGGTCGACTCCAGAAACCGTGGATGGTACCAAATCCTATGTATGCTGTGTCCTTTCCTATACATGCATACCTGTGATAAAGATTAATTTATAAGTGAGACACAATAAGAGATTAACAACAACAAACAATAATAAAATAGAGCAATTATAACAAGATACTGTGATAAAAGTTATATGAATGTGATCTCTCTTTTCCCCAAAATAACTTATGGCACAAATTTTGCTTCTTAGCTAAGCCCTTCTCATGCACCGTGGTGGGAACATCTGCCATTTAAGGTGCGACAGCAGACTAGCATGACTTTCTTCTTCCCAATCTCATGGAGAAAAGATGCATTCTTACTGCAGATCTTAGCTGTCTAAGCATACTGACTTTTTAACCTGTCCTTGTGACATGGAGAACTTGGACTTTTCACTTAAAGGAAAGTGAGCTTTGGCATATCAGAGTTTCCAGCATGACTTGTCTTGTGCTTTGGGGCCATGATTAAAAAAAATCAGAGTCACGTGAACACCAGGGCTGTGATCCGTGACAGCAGATGGGATAACTGAGGGGCTAGTAAGTGGCAGAGGAAAGGGACACCGGGGACAAAGGGAAGGTCCATGTCCCAGGCAGGCTGGGGCAGGTCAGTGAGAGATTTCATCATGTGACTCAGAACCGGGAGCAGTTTACAACTTATGAATTGTTTATTTCTGAAACTTCCCATTTTAGTGTTTTTGAGCTGTGGGTTGGCCGCAGGTAACCAAAACTGCCGAAAGTGAAACTAAGGGTGGGGGAGAGGACTAGATGATTGTTCGCTGGATGCGAAATTCAGAAAGAGTAGATTTTGTCCAATTGAATTCCTTATTGCTATATGAAAAATAAAACACAACAGTTGCTTTGAATCATACATACTCTGTATTGTCTTATTGCTAAAATATCTATGAGTTAGTCACTTCTCTATTATTAGAAATGCCACACTTTTATATCATATAGCATTTCTTGAAATGACTTGGCTGTCTAAAGTTAAAATCAGCAATGATGTGTTTGGGAAAGTATATAATTGTGGACAGGTAGATATATTTAATGTTTTTCCCCCAGATAAAGCCTTGCCTGCGGTCAGCCTCTTCCTGCTCAGGCCCTAATGCTCTGTTATTTTCATGTTTGTGTCGTGTTGGTAATATCTATTACTGCACATTTTACATTTCCTGGAAGTTTTATTAAAGCCATTTATTTGTAATAATAAGGTGAACAAGATATTTATAGCAGTCTCATTTTTAAAAATACTGTAAACACATATTACAAACCTAATAGACCATAGCTAGAATCTTGATATGTGGAAAATCTGTCATTAACACAGCAGAGTTACTGATTTTCTAGCACAGCCATAAGATAGGTTATGGCCAACAGTGATTCCTAAAGATTACAAAAAATTTAAAAAGCTATTGTTAATATTATAAATAATTGATTATCATTTATTACAAAATAATTACCTTTAAGCAATTATCACAGTTAACAAGCAATTGCTTCGGGATTATTGCTTAATTACTATTAAACAGCAAAGTACATATGGCATATAAAATTCATTGTTTATTATTATTTTTACAAGCACAGATGGCTTGGTACAATCAGGAAGACTGATGGAGAGTAATCTTTTTTTAATGTAATTACCACATGACTATGTCAAATTACTTTTTTTTGTTGTTTTGCTAACATTATAATGTTATTTTAATTAAGAGGCTAAGGACAGTAATTTTTCCCACCTAATTAGACCAAAAGGAAAAGAGATATTCAGGATATTTTTAAAACTTGATTATAAAAAATTTAAATTTCATAAATATGAATCACATTGGTACATCTATCCTTGCTTTTAGCTTAGATGGAAAAAAATGCATTTAAAAAAATCTTGTAACTCAGTGGCAGTTCAGTATATCATAAAACTCTAATGGCTTGTAATAAATAATAAAGTATCTATTATGGATGTGTGTATAGCTTTGGAAACTGTGGTGATGAGAAGAAAAGACAGCACCAGTGATGACTGATGGTTCAGAAGATGCTCAGATTTCTGCAGGCCTTTGTTAGACCAACACGGCTATTCATAAACGTTACATACGATTCCACACCACTTTTGTAAATACAAGACTGGCATTACGGACGGATGATTTTCTTTAGGGGGGTTTCTGCACCACCACCATCTCCCTGCAAAACTCTGAGACCCACCTTGTGTTTCCTGTAATTAAGCCCAGCATGAGGTTTGTCCAGGTTTAAACAAAACCAAATGTGGGCAGAAAATAAGCTGGTCCAGGGGTGAGTGCCTCCAGCTCTTGAGAGGATCGGGGTTTCCCGGGAGAGCTGATTCACAGCAAGTGTTGCCCTGAAGTCTAGGGCATTTAAGGACTGAGTTTCAGAGCAGACCCCTGCTTTTGAGGGGAAAAGCAGCCTTGTGTGCAAAACACAGATGGTCAGCCGACTTTCTGGAGGTGGTTGGAAGATCTGTTTGGTCAAACTGAAGAGCTGGCTGACAGTTTGGCTCCCATCTCTGGTCAGAATCACTGCTTTCGGCCACAGATGGTTGCAAGATGGTGGCGCATATGGTTGTTTCCGACTCTAGGGCCATCAGCATGGTCACCTCCTGATAGGATGCTCAGACCTTTCAGGGCTCCCCAGGCAGGTCCTGAACAGATGCTGAGGGTTCTCCCTGGGGTGCACACGCCATCCATCCTGGCCACAGGCGTCAGGGGGCTGCTGAAAACTGCGTTCAAGTCCCAGGATCCAGCTGTGTGATGATACAAAGCCCGATTCCCAGTGCACAGTGGTGACCTTGTGTGGATTCTGTAAAGCTTTCTTTCCCCGGTGGACACCAGCACCTTCCTCTCCTAAGGCAATGCCAAGCTCCAAAATCATGTGTTCTCTGGAAGACACATTACTTCCTGCTTAGAAGCGAAGCCGTGTGTTACTCTCAAAAACTGGGAGAACGCAGGGCTGTGTGGTCCTAGGGGCCTGTCCCCAGCGTGTGGCCACCTGCCACCAATTCACCAGCAGTTCTCTGAGCTCGTCCCCTACTAGTCAAGCCCCTAGGGAAGGGGTCTAGCACCCACCAAGAGCCTCCTCTCGCTTCCTGAGCTGAGGCCGTCAGGGCCAGCGTCAGGGTTAAGCTGGAGCTCTTTTTCGCCCAGAGATTTATTTCAAGTTCCTAAGAGTTCAGGCCAGTGACTACAGACAAATCACTTGAGTCTCTCTGCGCTTGTTCTTCCCTCCATTGTACGGTGAGAGTAGACTTTCAACAGCCCGCCTCTGAAGTGACGGAATCCTGCTCACGGTGCTTCGTCTGATTTTTGTCCTACTCCCAGGCGATTCTCAAGGCTGGCCGCACATTACAGGCATCTGGGATCTTTTAGAGGCCACCTGAGGCCAGGACCACGCACATTCTCACATACCGGAGCTTCTGCGGGTGGGGAGCTGGCGAGGGGGCGTGAGAGGAGCCGTCTTTCTGATCTCCCGGGAGGAACATGGTGGCTGCGTGTTCCTAAGGACAGGGTATAGGTACGAGAGCTAGGTACGCCTACTAAGGCTTTCCTCCTGTCTAAATTAAACCCTATGGTTTATTCCCACTAAAACGATCCCACTAAATAAATACAGCTTTCTGAAAAAACCCCTGTAATTGTCTATCAGAGAAATGATGCAGAAGAACTGGGCAGAATAACCAGACTTCTCCCGATTTAAGATGTTTTTAAAAAGAAGAAAGAGAGAGAGAAAGGTACTCACGACTAGTGTGTCGTTTAGTCTTCTCTGTGAAGAGTCATCCATTCCAATTAAACAATTTTGTTATATTCTAGAGAAAAACCCATGAACTATGAATTTCAACACATTTCAGTCTTGGTAGTTTAAAAGGTTTCTGTCTCAACTACTCAGCTGCGTCATTAGCAAAAGCAGATACAGGCAGCAGGTGAGCGGGTGAGCATAGCTGCATTTCAACAGCATCTATTTGGAAAATCTACTGGGGGCTTCCCAGGTGGCATTCCTGGTAAAGAACCTGCCTGCCAATGCAGGAGATATAAGAGATGTGGGTTTGATCCCTGGCTTGGGAAGATCCCCTGGAGGAGGAAATGGCAACCCGCTCCAGTATTCTTGTCTGGAGAATCCCATGGACAGAGGAGCCTGGCAAACTACAGTCCATGGGGTCCCAAAGAGTTGGACACAACTGAGCAACTGACAGTACTATTTGGAAAAACAGGCATGGCTGAACCCACAGAGGACAGTTTGCTGACCCCCGGTAACTCCCAGCAAGCGATAAAGTTGCATCACTATAGCTTAACACCAGCTTGACGATAGGCTCTGCAGAGTACATCGAATCATCTCGTGTGGGAGCTTCAGCCCCAAGTTCCTCTCTGTCATGGAAATGCAGTGAAGTATTTTGTATTGTTTTCGCTTCGTTTCCGTTGCTATTATAGAATGCAAATCTTTGAAAGGAAGAAGAAACAGTTCTCAGAGGTTTCTGAGATGCTCTTTCTGGGTTATAATTCTCAAATTTGGCTGAAATAAAATTTTCCACTTCTTTGATTAAAGAAAAAAAAAGAATATTTGATTCCCCTCACAATCCCCTTAGTGATTAAAAAAAACAAAACAAAACAAAACAAAACACAGAGGCTGGGCTGAAAGTCACGTCCACTAATAAGAGCAATCCCATCTAGTAAAAACTCTGATTCCTTTGCAAGATGCAAGCAAGGAAGCAGAAGCTTCCTCCAATCTCAGAAGCTTGCATTCAATATCTGGGATGGATTTTGCCAGTGAGAGGGATAAACTCTATCAGGTTTTAGAAATACAAATCCAAGGATGACTTGAAGGTTAATTGGAAATGAATAAAACCCAAAAGTTCACATAAATTACAGGGGGAACCACGGAGCTTGTTTCCAAGCGTGGTTTGGCATTGAGATCGTGTCAGCTAGGTCTTGTCAGGATACTTCATGCAGGCATTTCATTTCTTTTCAGTTTTTCCTCTGTGATTTTATTTTTGTTGCTGGAGTAAACATTGAACTAGTGGAAAGTAAATTCAGATTTCAGAGAACCAGTTTTGTTGTTAACCTGCTTGATGAACCCTAAGGGGACCTGTCCACACCTCAGAAAGAGGACAGACATCGTCTAGGACCACAAATTGTAAACTCCCAGGAATCACAGAATTCTGACTGGAGGAGCATGGAGACCAGCATGTTCCACGTCCACTCTCTTGCCAGCTTGCTCTTCATCTAGGAAAGCCCTCCTTTGGGATGGCAGGCCCCAGGGCCCCTGGCCAGGCAGGTGACGCTGCTGAGGATAGACAGGGGAAGAGGAAGAGGGATGAAGGGAGGTCGCGTCTGTCTCCGGGTGAAGAGCCTGGAGTCCTTGACCAGCAGCTTGTTGTCCAATGGATGCCAATGGCCCAGCTCCTGCCAATCCCTGCCTTGGAGAAATGTAGCTTCTGGGGTTTCACATCTAATTTCTGAGGATTGGTGTGAAAATTCCCAATTTGTCAATATCGGTGCTTCTTGTTTCAGGGAAAAGGCCAACCTCCCTGTGCATGCCAGCAGCAGCTGGTGGGGTGGTGGTCTGCTTAGAGCCCCTGCTTTAGCTCTCGGAAGAGTATTTACATTTCAGGGATCTCCCTTAATTACAGAGAAAATCATCTTGGGGGAAGGTAAGGAAATCATTACCAACAACTGTCTTAGTGTGTTAGTCGCTCAGTTGTGTCTGATTCTTGGCGGCCCCATGGACTGCAGCCCACCAGGCTCCTCTGTCCATGGGGTTCTCCAGGCAAGAACACTGGAGTGGGTTGCCATGCCCTTCTCCAGGGGGCCTTCCTGACCCAGCGATTGAACCTGGGTGTCCTTCACTGGCAGGCAGTTTCTTTACCATCTGAGCCACCAAGGAAGCCCTATGGTAAGAGCAAATTAAGAGATTCTAGTGGCAAAAACTGTAGGCAGAGGGGTGGGAAACATGTTCTGTTTCTGTTATGAACATCATGGTCCTCATACACTGCTTTGATGGGTCCAGGGCAAAAGTGTTGGTGGGAAACACATGTCTGGTATATCTCAATATTGTTAAGTTATGCCCGAAAATTACCCTGAGTTAAAAATCCTCAATCCGCAACCCCCTCACAAACACACGTAACAATGAACTGAACAAGCTACGCAAATGTATGATACCAAGGGTGGACAATTACCTCTTTCTCCTTCATTTGATGACTGATAAAAAGGTTAACTGGAGGGAAAAAAAAGATTCAAGTAAGGACATATGCAGGGAAGTTTCACAAAGAAATGAGCCTCAAGGAGGCAGCCAGGTGATGGAGGCGTATACACACCTTAGACCAATGAAGGAAAAGGGATTTTGAACTTCCAAGAGGGAAAGGCAAGTTATGGGAAGATGAGGGGAGAAAACCTACGTGAATGAAGACCGTCTTGTTACGCAGGTGAGAGTCTCTCAGGTGATGAGATTCGCGTCTGGAGTCGCTCTCTTCCTGGTAGGAGAATACCGTTAGTAGTGGGAATTTCCTTTACAAAAGGAGAATCTTATTTCCTATTTTTAGGCAGCTGGTGGGCGGTAAAGAGCTTTTTCTATGTCTGCTGGGACTCGGTCGCCTTTAGTTCAGCTAATCCTCGAGCCAGAGGCGTATTTTGGATGGCTCAGCCTAGTGAGCTCCACGTGTGCTAGTTACTCAGTGTCTAACTCTTCGAGACCCCATGGACTACAGCCCTCCAGTCTCCTCTGTCCATGGGATTCTCCCAAGAATATTGGAGTGGGTGGCCATTGCCTTATCCAATGGCCAGTGCCAACCTGGAACTTGTTTCAGGGGTAGAATGTTGTCCTCTTAACAAGTGCCTTCCAGTCATAAGAACTGACTACTTAAAGATGATTTTATAACAGAATTCTAACTATAGAAGTTCTAGTCTCACACAACATAGCTTCATCTTTAGTGTGCTTCTTTCTGCTTATTATACCCACCTAGGATGGGGCTTCCCCAGTGGCTCAGGGATAAAGAATCCTCCTGCAATGCAGGAGACCACTGTCCAATTCCTGGGTTGGGAAGATCCCCTGGAGGAGGGATAGGCTACCCACTCCAGTGTTCTTGGGCTTCCCTGGTGGCTCAGCTGGTAAAGAATCTGCCTGCAATGTGGGAGACCTAGGTTCGATCCCTGGGTTGGGAAGATCTCTAAAGAAGGAAATGGCTACCCACTCCAGTATTCTGGCCTGAAGAACTCCATGGACTGTATAGGCCATGGGGTTGCAAAGAGTTGGACACAATTGAGTGACTTTCCTTTTCACTTTCAAGGATGAAAAGCTATGAGTTGGAGCTATGGAAGGTGTGGTATAATTTTGGGGTGCCCTTAGTGGGGGGCAGGAATCTGCCTGCAATGCAGGAGACCTGTGTTCAGTCCCTGGTCTGGGAAGATCCCCTGGAGAAGGGAATGGCTCCCCACTCCAGTATTCTTGCCTGGAGAGCTCCATGGACAGAGGAGCCTGGAGGGCTATGGTCAGTGGGGTTGCAAAGAGTCAGACACGACTGAGCGACGACACTGCTGGGGCAGTGTGTTCCCACAGGGACGTATCCACCTCGTGGGCTCGTGGCCATCCAGACATTGCCTGTCAGCTTCCCAGGGGCCCGGAAAAGCAAGTTCGGTAGCACTGGAAGAGGCAAGAAGCTGATAATGCGTGTTTTCGTGGGCGGGAGGACTAGTTGGCTGGGACACAAGGGAGAAATAAAGGTGTTTCGCTTTTGGGATTTTGGCGCCTTGTGAGTTCATGACCTGGTTTGCAGCTCAGTCATGGAATGGCTCCATGAGCAAATGGATAAACACAGGCCCGGCACAGAGACTGCGGCGCAGCGAGGAGTGGCTCCATGAGCAAATGGATACACAGGCCCGGCACAGAGACTGCGGTGCAGCGAGGAGCCAGTTTACCGTCTTGGCTGAAGAAAGACGGGAGGTGTGAGAAACCGCACAGGCTGCCACCCCAGCCCTGCAGGCCTCCATCGAATGGTCCCTAAAGAAAATCGGGTGAAGTAGAAGTTCTCTCAGCAACTTCCGGGAACAGACCCCATGCCTTTGCTGAATATCCCACCCGAGGCCAAGCTGATGAATTCTGTGCGGGTGTCTCCTCGCTGGTGTGGGTACCACGTTCTTCTGCTTCCTCTCTTCTGTGGCATCTTTACCACGTGTCTCTGCCCACACCTCTCTATGTCACTGTAATTATGAATATGTGCTGTGCTGTGCTAAGTTGCTTCAGTCGTGTCCGACCCTTTGTAACCCCATGGACTATAGCCCCCAAAGGCTCCTCCATCCATGGGATTCTCCAGGCAAGAAGACTGGAGTGGGTTACCATTCCCTTCTCCAGGGGATCTTCCCGACCCAGGGATCAAACCCCCGTCCCTTACATCTCCTCCACTGGCAGGAGGGTTCTTTACTACTAGCGCTACCTGGGAAGCCCGATTATTAATATGTATGTAATTAAATACTGTGAGATAAAATGCAGCAAAATTGGAGGGAAACAGGTGTTGCTATGGAAAGCACAGTTAAATTATTTGGAAGACTTTGATACAAACAAGATGTTATTTTAGACTTTTTCCCGATGAGAGTAGGTGAGATTGTTGTAAAGGCACAGATGACGCCTGTATTTAATTGAAAAGAGAATAAGGAAGAGAGAAAGAGAACTATAGCAACAGAGCGTTGGCCTTACGGTCGTCGGCAGAATCGGATGCCTCACATTCCAGAGGCCTTTTGGGCTGAAATCTTTATATATGGTGGTGGGTGAGGCTTTGGAGCCCAGGTTCAAAGCCATTGCTCCCACTTACTTAGGTGAGTTAGGAAATGAGATTTCTCCGAAAACTGGCATTCCATCTGTAAGATTTTCAACCCTCCTATAGGTGAGAGGTAGAGCTTTGAGGCGTCACAGCTGCCTCTGAGGAGAAGGCAGACCCTCAGGGTGGCCCCCTGTCTCTGCTCTTCTAAGGCATTTTAACTCATCTGTCAGCCTGGGGATGTGTTATGCAAGCGGGCCCCTCCACCTCTGAAAGTGAAAGTGAAAGCCGCTCAATGGTGTCCAGCTCTTTGTGACCCCATGGACTATACATTCATGGAATTCTCCAGGCCAGAATACTGGAGTGGGTAGCCTTTCCCTTCTCCAGGGGATCTTCCCAACCCAGGGATCAAACCCAGGTCTCCCGCATTGTGGGTGGATTCTTTAGTAGCTGAGCCATGGGGGAAGCCCAAGAATACCGGAGTGGGTAGCCTTTCTCTTCTCCAGCAGATCTTCCTGACCTGGGAATGGAACCGGGGTCTTCTGCATTGCAGGTGGATTCTTTATGAGCTAAGCCACGGGGGAAGCCCAAGAACAATGAAGTGGGTAGCCTTTCCCTTCTCCAGCGGATCTTCCTGACCTGGGAATGGAACCAGGGTCTCCTGTTTGCAGGCGGATTCTTTACCAGCTGAGCTGTCAGCCCACCTCTGACCATGCTTTATTCTTAGTGCTGTGAAACAAAGGAGCAGTGAGGGGCGCCGTCTCTTTGGCCAAAGGATCTCAGCCCGCAGAGGGCCCTGTTTGGAACAGGGAGGCTGCCTACCACTTGCCAAAACACGCTCATTCCACCTGATGGCAGCCCCTTGCTTCCACGTTAGAAATGGGCCTGGAGCTTAGAAGATGTGGTGACAAAAAATTATCAACTCTCAGAATGGATCAAAATCCCCCTTTTTATAAAACCAATTCATTTAAGGTACTTATTTAAGTGCTGTCAACACTAGCATTCTTTTTTGTTTGTTTGTTTGTTTTACTATAACCTTGTTCTGTGCTAAGTCGCTTCAATTGTGTCTGAACTTTGCGACCGCCCCCCCCCCCACCACCTCCATGGACCGTAACCCACCAGGCTCCTCTGTCCACGGGCTCCTCCAGGAAAGAATACTGGAGTGGGTGGCCATGCCCTTCTCCAGGGGACCTTCCCAACCCAGGGATCAAACCCATGTCTCTTACATCCTCTGCGTTGGCAGGCCAGTTTCTTTTTACCACCAGCACCACCTGGTAAGCCCCCACTGTAAGTGTTCATTTTACTCTAGTGTAAATCCATGAGCAGTCAAGAGCATTCTCCACCCGGTAGACATTCACCGGTGCTGTGTTCTCTGCCAGGCCTGCTGCTGGGTGCTGCCTGGAACAGCAGGAAGAGCAGATGCGAGTTGGTCAAAGGCGCAGATTCCCCTTTCCCTTCTTCCTCCCGCCCTCCATCCCTCCCTCCCTCCCTCTCTTGCTCTCTGCTCTCATTCTGTCTTCAGTTATTTGCTTCGCGTCTGCAGTGCGGCAAACACTGCATCTCTACGGGTGCATCCATTGGCCCTACTCTGCTGCGTAGACTCCGCAGTCGGATGGAAGAGAGAGCGATGCGTGTCGGCCACATTGTAAAGCACCCTTTGAGGCCCTTATGCACAAGGAACATATTGAGCGGCAGCAGAAAGGCGCTGTGTCTGCCCGGCAGATGCCGCGGGCACCGACAGGCATCCCAGGGCCTTCATCCCGGTCGGCGGGCTCCCGGCCCGGGGACGTGGCGCGGCGGCCGCACACAATGGCTCCTTGGTGTGGCCGGGCTGGCGCTCTTTCTTACACATTCTGTTGCTTCAAACAGAAACGCCACTATCTTCCTCACCCCTTTCAGAGGGAAGTTGTTTTTTTCCCCCATCTGATCCTCCAGAGCATTCTATTCTGTGCAGATGTTGGTGGCAGGATATTAGAGGCTTTCCTGGCAAACGAACAAGTCTGTCTTTCTAACAAAAATAAGCAAGCAGCCAAATGCGCAGGAGACACAGGGTTGAAAATAGCTCAAGATAGAGGCCAGCTCACTCGTATTAGAGACCTGGCCTTCGTCTCAGGGCGGACGTCATCATCATTACGTGTTGGAATTTAGCTAGAAGGTGGATTCTTCTCTTTCAACTGTCAGAGCTTTGGGAACAGATGGCTCTCTTCCTCAGGGGCACTTGGTGGCTGATTGGCAGTGTGAGGCAGAAACAGGCAGAACTGCAGAAAAATCCTATATATTGGACCCTAGCAGCCTTTTTTATTTGGATTATTTTCCTCTGAGTGATGACAGCAGAAACCACGCAAATGCAGAAACCCATCCAGAGGAGATTTTACAAGATGTATGAAAAGTCTACTAGAAAGCCATCATTATCTTCCACTTGAATGGGGAGGAGCCCCACATATAGCTGTGTCTTGTTGAAATGGCCCTGACCTGTCATGTTTAGAGTGACCCAAGTCTATAGTCCGGAGAAGGCAATGGCACCCCTCTCTAGTACTCTTGCCTGGAAAATCCCATGGACAGGGAAGCCTGGTGGGCTGCCGTCTATGGGGTCGCACAGAGTCGGAGATGACTGAAGCGACTTAGCAGCAGCAGCGGCAAGTCTATAGTCAAAGCTGTGGTTTTACTAGCAGTCCTGTACGGATGTGGAGTTGAACCATAAAGAAGGCTGGGCGCTGAAGAGCTGATGCTTTCACACTGTGGTGTTGAAGACTCTTGCAAGTCCCTTGGACTGCAAGGAGATCCAACCAGTCCATCCTAAAGGAAATCAGTCCTGAGTGTTCATTGGAAGGACTGAGGCTGAAGCTGAAACTCCAATGCTTTGGCCACCTGATGCGAAGAACTCACTCATTTGAAAAGACCCTGGTGCTGGGAAAGATTGCAGGCGGAAGGAGAAGGGGATGACAGAGGATGAGATGGTTGGATGGCATTGTCGACTCAGTAGATATGAGTTTGAGCAAGCTCCAGGAGTTGGCGATGAACAGGGAGGCCTGGTGTGCTACAGTCCATGGGGTTGCAAAGAGTCGGACGTGACTGAGTGACTGAACGACAAGATCTTCAGTTAGAGAGACTGAAGGAACTGCCTGTCTATCACCACTAGTTACAGGAGAACAAGAGCAGCACTGCCGTTGGTCACCCGCAGATTGTGTAACCGACCTGCACGCTATGGGACCTTCCCAGGACAGGGGTGGGGCTTACCCCATATCCTCTGCTTTAGCTCCTCTCTGAAGTACCTGTTGAATAGAGAACAGAATTTGATGCACATTTCCTGAGTTGTTTTGCAGATGTGACACTCCCTACCCCACCAAATGGAATAAGTTGACTGCTTGATTGTCATGAATGCCTAGCCCTGGGCCTCCTGGAGCCTCAGGACTGAGAATGTTAATCCCCACAACCCAGCCCTGTTACCACATCACCCACCACACCAAACCAACCAAACAGAGAATTGTCCGAGAGCTGATCACACATCCTGAGACCCTGAGACCCTGAGAACCCATCAGGAGCTCAAGGCTTTTCAGGGCACAAGTCACTGGATCTCCTTGCTTGCCCTGCAATACAGTTTGCTTGACCTCATGGTGCTTGGGGCACATGAATGCGTGTTAACTGTTGTTCCTGAGTGTTTTCATACAGGGTGTTTCATAATATACTTCAACGGAGATTTACATATGCATTGTGGAAATCTGTCCTGAATAGTCATTGGAAGGACTGATGCTGAAGCTGAAACTCCAATACTTTGGCCACCTAATGTGAAGAACTGACTCATTTGAAAAGACCCTGATGATGGGAAAGATTGAAGGTGGGAGGAGAAGGGGATGACAGAGGATGAGATGGTTGGATGGCATCACCAACTCCATGGACACGGGTTTGGTTAACTCCGGGAGTTGGTGATGGACAGGGAGGCCTGTAGTGCTGCGGTCCATGCGGTCCCACAGAGTCGGACAAGACTGAGCGACTGAACTGAACTGAATTGTTGGAGACGCAGATCAACAGTTTAAATAACTGAAAATTACAGACTGGGCTGAATCTCACCGGCAGACAGGCTCCTTGCTTGTCCACTTTCTCTTCCCTCCCTCTCTCTGCCCTTCTTCATCTCCCTCTCCTCTTCCTTCCTCTAGGGCAAGTCAGCACCAAGAGCAGCATGACCAGAGTGGTGGAGACAGGCCTGGGGAACCACTGCTTTGGAAACTGGGGTTACTATGCTCTCTCCAGGCCACACAAAGCTAAGCTGATAACTTAAAAATGTGGAAGGCATGGTGAGGCTGGACCCTAAAATTTCCAAGATTAAGAGAACTTATTTTATTATGCAAGTTATAATACGACCATTGTAAAAAAAAATTAACTGTAATACTATAAATTATGAAAAAGGAAAAAAAATCACTAGTAGTCTCTAGCTAATATCACTCTTAATATTAATATTTATTTCCAGAATTTTCTCCAGTTTTGCATGTTTGTGTGTATGATTTTTAAAGGGTGATGCTATAATTATTTACAAAAATTTGCCTTATAAATTTGCCATGCCAATATATTCCAATCTGTTTTAACATTCTTAGACTGAGCGACTTCACTTTCACTTTTCACTTTCATGCATTGGAGAAGGAAATGGCAACCCCGTCCAGTGTTCTTGCCTGGAGAATCCCAGGGACGGGGGAGCCTGGTGGGCTGCCGTCTATGGGGTCGCACAGAGTCGGACACGACTGAAGCGACTTAGCAGCAGCAGCAGCAGCACATACATACTGTGCATGTCTACAATATGTGTTTAATAATTTAATAATGCCTGTATTAATGATCAGTTCAAAGTCTGATATCTCTCATGTAAAAGCAATGCTGTGAACATTCTCATGTATATATTTGTTAATTTGTCTTCTTTATTTGGATCAATTTCTGCCAGTGGAGTTCCTGAGCCAAAAGTTAGCTGACATTTGAACTCTGATTTCTACGACCAGAGGTTTACGACCCAACAGCCCCATAAGAAGAGCATGGTATGCTGATCCCAGGCAGAGAGGGGATTTAAGTCAAAAGACGACAGGACTGAGGCCGGCTCTTCTGGCTCATGGCCCTTCTTCCGCACGTTCGCATATATTTAAACCTAGTCTGCCTTCCCAGCCAGCTCCTCTGAGACTTCTCATCACCAGGAGTCACCCTGCCCCTCTCAAGTTTCCACAGATTTCATAATTATTGAGAAAAGACTCCCAGAAAGTAAAGAGGACACGGGAAGCATAGTGGGTGTGAGCAGGGGAAGGCTCGCGGCGTTGGTGGGGTTGAACGGGATGGCAGGATGGAGGCGTTTAGGTGCGGCGGGGATGAGGCTTAGTAACTGGACCGTTTCACCTCTGGGAGGATTTTTCTTTAGTTGGGAATATTTATATGATGATGGGAAGGGCCCAGGAGAAAGGAGGGAGACCTGAACACACAGGAGGGAACTGTCTATCAGTCATCACGCCCTTTGATTACTAAGCAGATGAGATGAATGGGATCCAAAGCAAGGCAGGGGAGGGCAAGAGGAGGCTTTCCTTCTGTGCCACAGGTCTTCTGCGTAACAAGAGGGGAGGAGGCGAGTGAGTGCTAGCTCATGGCAAGTAATAGATCGTGGATGACCTTGATGGAGGAGCTGCCCCCAAACAGCCTCATAAGGAGGGGAGCTGGGGGCTGCCCCTGACTGTCTGGGAGCCCATGGAATCACCACCAGCAGCTCCGGAGAAAAGCCTGAATCAAGGAGATCACAGCGCAACCAGAGGGAGAAGCATAGAATCTCAGAGAAGTTTTAACTTAATTTCATCATCTCCTTTCTTAGAGCTCTTTCGTTCCCCCCTAAAAATCAGCCCACAGCACCAGCCCCGCCCTGCATTTCAAGCTCTGAGTCGTGGGCGTCTCAGCCCAGGCTGCCTCTGCTCTGTCTTGGCCAGTTGCAGGCAAGCAAGCGGTCTTCCGAAGGCCCTCGCATGATGGGTGAGCATCCATTTCGCCTCCCTCTTTTGAGCCCCTTACGTTTCTTATCTTGGAGGATAACGAGCCACATTCCAGTTTCATCTCTTGCATAAGAATATAAAAATATCACCATTCTACCCCCGTCCCTCCCCTTGCCCCCATCGCTGTGTCTCTTGGCCAGGGCACAGTGTCATGCTCCAGGACTAGCCCCTGGTTCACCAATCGGACATGTGTGTTTCAAAGGACACACTGAGGCCACTCCTTTGGGGCTGGCCCGCTCCCACATCTCGGGAGTGTGTGTGTGTGTATGTGTGTGTGTGTGTATGTATTAGTGTCTCAGTTGTATCTGACTTTCTGCGACCCCGTGGACCATAGCCCACCAGGCTCCTCTGTCCATGGAATTCTCCAGGCAAGAATACTGGAGTGGGTTGCCATTTCCTCTTCCAGGGGACCTTCCCGACCCAGGGATCAAACACTGGTCTCCCACATCACAGGCAGATTCTTTATCTTCTGAACCACCATCTATTTGTTTAATAAAAGTTCTGTCTGTTTGAGCTGTTAAAAAAAAAAGGCACATTGAGGGCCTGGTTTGGATGTGAGAAGGGAAGGAAAGAGATTATCAAAGATGATTCTTAGGTCTTAAAGCAGGAAGACCAAAGACTCATCACATCATGACAAGCCGAGGAGAATTGAGAACGTTGGTTCGGGGAGGGAAGACCCTGGATTTCCTGTTGGCTTGGCTGACCTTGTAGACTCTGAGGCTCGGCCAGGGATTGGATCTCTGATAGAACCCTGGCTGCCTGCAAGCAGACCTGTGTCCAGGTGGACACAGTACCTGATATACAGCCAGACGGCCTACCTGCAAATCCGAGTGAAAAGTCAAAGCGTTAGTTGCTCAGTTGTGCTGGACTCTTTGCAACTTTACAGACAGTCACCCACCAGGCTCCTCTGTCCCTGGAATTGTCCAGGCAAGAATGCTGGAGTGGGTAGCCATTCCCTTCTCCAGGGGATTTTCCTGACCCAGGGACTGAACCCAGGTCTCCTGCATTGCAGGCAGATTCTTTACCAACTGAGCCAGAGGGAAGCCCATGGAAAAGGAGCAGCGTGGTGGTTCAAGGCACAAACCTTCACGTTCCAGAAAACAGTTACCTGGAGCTGATGTGCGTGCGTGCTAAGTCGCTTCAGTCGTGTCTGACTCTGAGCGACCCTATGGACTACAGCCCGCCAGGCTCCTCTGTCCATGGGATTCTTCAGGCAAGACTACTGGAGTGGGGTGCCATGCCCCCCTCCAGGGGATCTTCCTGACCCAGGGACTGAACCCACGTCTCTTATGTCTCCTGCATTGATTGGCAGGAGGGTTCTTGACCACTAGCGCCATCGGGGAAGCCCGGGTGAGGCCAGGCTAATCTCTCAACCTCTCCCAGTCTGGTATTCCCCGCTCTTTCAATGGGGATGATTTGGATGGTAAGAAAAGCAATGCTGTACCTCACGAGCAGTAATGAAACGGAAATAGGGTGAATTCTCTGAAAATACTTTTTTAAGCTTTATAGAGCTTTTTGTATGTCAGTTGTTATTATTACAGAACATCCCAAAATTGATTTCCCATGAGAAACAGAGTGAGCTCTAAAGCCAGATGCCATCTATAGTGTCTACTTCGTAGGGTTATTGTTGGGATTAAGTAAGTGAATACGTGCAAATTCCTTAAGACAGGACCTGGCACATGATGGATGCTCAATAAGTGGGAACACAAACCCCTTCTCCTGTGAAGCTCTTGATTCTTTTCTTTTTAATTGGAGTAGAGCTGTTTCACAGCGTGGTGTTAGTTTCTGTGTAAACAATGTGATTCAGCCGTATGGGCGTATAGGTATGTATTTGTCCCCTCCCTCCTGGACCTCCCTCCCATCCCCCCGTCCCTCCTCTCTAGGTCATCACAGAGCTCTGAACTGAGCTCCCTGGGTTCTACAGCAGGTTCCCACCAGCTATCTATTTTACACACAATAGTGTATACACACACCAGGATTCCCTGGTGGCTCAGACAGTAAAGAATCTGCCTGCAGTGCAGGAGACCCTGGTTCTATCCCTGGGTCAGGAAGATCCCCTGGAGAAGGGAATGGCTACCCACTCCAGAATTCCTGCCTGGAGAATTCTGTGGACAGAGGAGCCTGATAGGCTATGCTCTGCAGGTTCTCAAAGAGCTGGACACAGCCGAGCGACTACCACACGAGTGTGTCTAGAGCAACTCCAGTCTCCCACTCCTCCTCCCGGTCCCCACCACAGTGTCCACACGCCCCGTCTCTACATCTGCGTCTCTGTTCCTGCTGGGCAAATAGTTTCCTCTCTCTGTTATTCTTTTATGGGTCAGTGACTGGAGGGAGAATGGAGTGCAGAGCATCAAAAAATTGTCTCTCTGATTCAATAAGACAAGAAAGGCGAGCTGACTGGGGGGAAGTCCTCCAGGGTGACTTGGAAAGGAGCAGAGCTCAGCGAGGTTTCATCAGAGGTCAAAGTCCCCCAGTTCCCTCGTGTGACTCGGGGAAACACGGCCCGTCCTCTGCCTCTGGGGTCTAAGGGAAAACCTCTTTCTCAGCCTCCACAAGAGGCAAGTGAGGGCAGGCCTGAGCTGGGGCGAAAGATCTCGGTGCTGATCGCTCGCGTCCCCAGGTCCCCGAGGAAGCGACGACTCAGGAGAGCGGCCCCGTTCCAGTTGAGGAGCCTGTTCTCTGGAATTGCTGTTTGGATGATGGGCGGATTCCTAGGAAGCTTGGCCAGGGCTGTGAGCCAAGTGGGTGAAGGTGGAGAAGGCGGGGAGGCCGCCGGGATGGGGTGCCAGGAATCCACAGCCTGACCCCCCGCCCCGCAGGGACGCAGGATCTGCAGAAAGGTCTTCTTACTTCTTCACGACAGTCTCCTTGGATTTTGGTTCTTTCCACCCGTGATAACTTAGATGCTTTCCACATGAAGCCTCTCGCCGTGAAACAGTAGAGGGAGATCAGCTTGGAATCAGGCCGCTCTTTTGACCTCTACTTCAGTCTTGGCCGGAGTCGTTCCCCTAAATTTAGCCTTTGAACGGGAGGCCGAGCCAGGTCCCCTGTGGCCGAGTGAGTAAGAGTTGGCTGTGAAAGCCTGTTTTGTCTGCATGATCTAAAGAGAATTCAGAGCCAGGGGCTCCAGGAAGCCCTGCCCCTTTCAAATCCACTGCTCCTCTCGCAGCTGTTCTGTTGGGAGCAGGGGAGGAAACAAAGAGGAAGCCTTCCTTTCTTCATCAGAGGATCGGTGTTGTTTTAAAAGAAAGAAAAAGCAAAACGAAACATCTCTAGGCAACCCGTTCTTAGAAGACGGTCTCCCTGTGGGAGAGGCCTATGTCTGAGCTCTGTGACTGCTGCAGCGCACAGGCTTGCTCCTCTGCTTTATGACTCAGCACATACTTCTGGATGAGATTGCCATGATCACTGGGTGAATTGCTCCCAGATTACCAGGTTTTCAAATACAATGCCCCAGCCAGATGCCTTTCCTGACGTGACTATTAATTTTAGGTGTCTAGTTAGCTGGGCCAGAGTGCCCAGATCTTTGTCTAAATATTATTCCAGAGGTTTCCAAGAAGGTATTTTTAACATGAGATTTTGTGTGTGAGTGCTAAGTCGCTTCAGTCATGTCTGACTCTTTGCAACCCCATGGACTCTTTGTGACCTGCCAGGCTCCTCTGCCCATTGGCTCCTCCAGTCAAGAATACTGAGGTCAGCTGCCATTTCCTCCTCTAGGGGAGCTTCCCGATCCAGGGACGGAACTGGAACTCGAGTCTCTTATGACTCCTGCACTGGCAGGCGCGTTCTTTAACGCTAGTGCCGCACGGGAAGCCCGGGTAAGCCGTCACTACGTCACAAACCGGGAGAACCTTCTCCCAATGTGTGTAACTCCTTTATCATCATGCCTTTTGTTTCTAGACGTCCCTCTGCCTCACTCTGCCCTCCTACGATTGACAGCTCCTTTCCCTCCTAGGGATGTCCGTGGTGTTTCCCTGACATCCAAATAAAAATAAAGGAGAAATTATGACTAAGACCTACCCTTACAGGTCACCCATTCTCATTCCAGGCACTTAGTAAATGTATGAGGAATGAATAAATGAATTACACTATTTAATAACGTGGGTAAAAATAATCATAAAGGTTTAGGGTTAAAGAGTCCTGAGACATTACTGATTATAATCATTTGTCTGACGTTGTCTCCTCTGAGCAGCACTGAGCCATTTGCGATAATTAAAATTTTTGATTGTTAGTGTCTATCAGCAGGTACCATGTTCAAAGCAAATCAGAAGGAGGTACCTAATGCTGTAGAAAGTTCACGGACCTGCTGTGCACGTGACTCCAAGCCCTTTCAGGGCCACTTAGTGTGTCCTGGGCTCCTGGACTGAGGCCATTTGCCTCTGGACCTCAGTTGCCATCATGTCTCTCCAAGTCATGCGCCCTAGCCCTTCCTAAGACTAGAAATCCTCATTAATGGGCAGCATTTTTGTTTTTAAAGCTCTTTCTGAAAAGTGGTTCTCAATTTTCCTTGACTTTATTAGAATAAGTACTGAAGAGTCAGTTAAGAGTTTCCTTAGGTGTGCATATGCACGGGTCAGCTCGTCCTTGCAGACCAAGCTCCATGGGATCAGTCAGCCAAGGGCATGGCATTTACTGAAGGGTCCCATTTACCAAGGCTACCAGGAGCCTGCAGGGGATGTAAATAATTATCGCTCACCGAATAATCCACTCACAAGTGATCATTAAGTCTTTATAATATAGCATCTGTCAGACGAAAGCATGAGCCTGACCTCTGTGTTTGAATCTTGGCTGGGCCACATGTGAGTGGTGTGTGTCCAGGCAGGTGTTTTTACCTGCCGACGCTCAGTGTGCCCACCCGTCAATGGGCAATAGCTTCACGGACCTGGTCAGATGCGTGAGGGTTGGATTCACCAGTGCAGGTGAAGCTCTGGACCAGTGGGGTCCTGGTGAGTGCCTGGGGTTGCCTGTGGTTGTGGCTGTGTGACTGGCCTTCACATCCAGTTCTCTATGATGGGGACATATGTTTTTTAGAAGACAGACGATGCCCAGGCCCTCATGGGTTACATCTATTGCTGGGAAGATGTGTAAACTGTCCAACAAATGACCATGCAATTAATTCAGGCCACGAGAAAGGCCATGACAACAAATAGAGCAAGGTGACAGCAAAGAGCGTGACGAGAAGTATCTTCTTTAGAAATAGATCAGGAAAGACAATGACTGGAATGTATAAATGGCCCAGAAATCCCAGCTAAGGAAATTCCAGGAGTCTTGAGAAGGTCTGCAAAGGCCTTCTGGAAGCATTTAGTGGGTCTGACCTACTCAGGAAAGGCCAAGCACCGAGCTGAGGGACATGGGGCAGAGTGCCATCAGCAGACCATCACGGAAAACCAGCAAGCTGCCTGGCTCCAGGGCCCAGGAGACTTTGGAAAATGATGGAAACCACTTGCAAGTAGCCAGGGCAGAGCTGGGTCATGAACAGCCCCCAAAGCCAAGTGCACAGTGCAGACTGGCTCTGGGAGACACAGCCTGTCAAGGACTCTATGTGGTCACGTGATGTTAATAGTGTCTATAAGGAGCAGGACAGGTGGTGGGAGCAGCTGGACGGTCCAACCCCCACCTTCCTGTGAGGTCAGAGGACCCAGCAAGTCACATTTCATATGAAGGGTACGGGGTGCAGGGGGAATGATCCTCTCAAGGCCCCTGGCTGACTGAGCTTGAAACTGAAAATGACAAATCCACAGGAGGAAAGCAGGCATGCTTGGTCGCTTCCATTGTGTCCGATTCTTTGTGACCCTGTGGACTGTAGCCCACCAGACTCCTCTGTCATGGGATTCTCCAGGCAAGAATACTGGAGTGGGTTGCCATGTCCTCCCCCAGGGGATCTTCCCACCCCAGCGATCGAACCCACGTCTCATGTCTCCTGCATTGGCCGGTGGGTTCTTTGCCACCTGGGAAGCCCCAGCGAAAAACACATATGTGTGTTGTAAAGAATCTGCCCGCAGCACAGGAGACCTTTATCCATCCTTGTTGATCACGAAGCAGAGAAATGGGTGGTGGGTGATGAGAAATGGAATATTTGCTGCCATATCCGTAAAAAAGGATGTCACAGTCACCAGCAATTGCAGCCACCATGAATGGTGAGCTGGTGAACCTTGAGGGAAGTCAGGAAGGAAAGGATGCCTGCTATCTGGCAGGCATCAGACTGCAGCCACTCCCTACGGTGAGCCCTGAGGAGACTCAGGATGTGAAAACACAAGATTCTGGCCACAGATAGCTGAGATGCATATCAAAGGAATGATTTCAGTGAGCCCAGACTCATCAGAAAAGTCACTGATGTTGAGAAAGGTTAAAGGCAGGAAGAGAAGGGGGTGACAGAGGATGAGATGATTGGATGGCATCACTGACTCAATGGACATGAGTTTGAGCAAGCTCCAGGAGTTGGTGATGGACAGGGAGGCCTGGCGTGCTGCAGTCCATGGGGTTGCTGAGAGTTGGACACAACTGAGCGACTGAACAACAACACACTCTTGCATCTTTCCGTACATAGGAAAGTGCTTCAATCCTTGAAATGCATGGTTTTCTCTTTTGATTGTCAGACTACCTGCCCTTTGTTGAAAACCTTCTATATAACCTGGATTCCCCCTCCCACTCTGGCCTCCCTGGAATTGTTCTTTCAGGGTCACTTGAGATGCTGCCTCTGAAGCTTGAAGTCCTAAAAATTCCTGCCGAATAAAACAGAACTCTCAACTTGAACATGGTGCATAATTTTTCAATAGACAGTGAGCAGAGCAGAGAAGGGAGGGTAGAAAGAAGGTGGGGGCTTTGTGGGGCAGGCCTGGGGGGCAGGAGGAGAGCAGGGACTCTGCTCCAGAGCCACTGGGACGCTCGGTGCTCCCCGAAGTATGGATGACCCCCACGTTCACACTTGAGTCCCGACACTTCTCTTTTAGAGATCTGCTGTTTTTGCTGCTCTTGAGTCACTCAGTCGTGTCGAGCTCTTTGAGATCCCAAGCTCTTTGGGATTCCCTTGTGGCTCAGACAGTAAAGAATCCGCCTGCAATGCTGGAGACCAGGTTTGATCCCTGGGTTGGGACTATCCCATGGAGGAGGAAATGGCAACCCACTCCAGTATTTTTGTTTGAAGAATCCCATGGACAGAGGAGCCTGGCAGGCTACAGTCCACAAGGTCACTGGGCTGGACACAACTGAAGGGACTTAGCGAACACATACACACACCACACACACACATACACACACAGAAGAATTAGATTTCATTTTTCACTGAAAACAAAACAAAACAAAACTGTGCCAGCTGCAGATTACCCGCTTCAGGTTTCTAGAAGGTTTTGGAAAGGACCAGAAGTAGACGCAGGTGAGGTGTGGTGCTGAGGGCCCAGTCCTCTCTCAGAACAAAGGAGCCCTGGAGTCACACGTCTCTAGGCCCGTTCTAGCAAGTTTGATCTTTCCATTAACCCCTGGGAAACGTAGCCCCTTCCTAATGCCAGTTAATTAACCGATTCCGGTGTGTTACCAAATGGATTCCCGGCCGGCTCTGGTGTGGTCCCGGGTCTGCCACCAGTCTTTGTTCTCACACTGCTCTTCCTGTGGGTTCACATCACTGTGAATCTCAGATGAGCCGCCTAATTAATCTGCAGCGCTCCTTTGGGATGGGGGGGCCTCTGTCCATTATCTTCACTCTGCAGATAGAAACAATTTAGAGGGCTGGGCCGAGGTCACAGGAGAATTAGCAGGAGAGACAGAATGAAATTCCCAGTTCCTAAGCCCCCATCCTCTTATCCTGTTCCCTAGACAACATCGTTTGGTGCTCTTGGTATAAAATTAGTAAATGCAGCGCAAGGCCCTCCCTGCCTGGAGATGAACTAGTTTGTTTGATACACGTGACCCAGTGGCTGCGGGGCTTTAAAGATGCACAGACCAGGCCCTGACTGTGTTTATTGGAGAATCTATCATACAGGATGGTTCTTAGACCTCATCCTGGAAGCTGTCCCCACAAAAACAGTCACACACACGAGCCACCTAACATCTGGGCTCAGAGGTTCTAGGTCCATGAGGATGTGTGGTCCCTCAGGCATTTTCTTGCAAATTAAAGAAGAAAGAAAGTCGAAAATATTAGTCGCTCATTCATGTCCAGCTCTCTGCAACTCCATGGAGTGTAGCCCATCAGGCTCCTTTGCCCATGGGATTCGCCAGGCAAGAATACTAGAGTGTATTGCCATTCCTTTTTCCAGGGGATCTTCCCAACCCAGGAATCGAACCCGGGTAGTTTGCATTGCAGGCAGATTCTTTACTGTCTGAGCCACCAGGGAAGCCTCAGTGCAAACACAATGTGGGTGAAATATTATGAACTCTGTGTGACCTGTGGTGACTGCAAAAGATTACCTGTGCGTGTGTGTGTGTGGGGGGGGGGGGTCTTTGTTCTGCAGCTTTGCTTGACCACCGAGAGTGGTTAATGGCAATCTTATGGTGAGAGACATCTTTTCCCAACACAGCAGGAAGTGTCTCACTAGCTTTGTATGGCTGAAGCACAGGCTTCTGATTTTTTTCAGAACTAGATGTCTGGCAGGAAAGGGTATAAACCCAAGCTGTACTTACTCAATTCAGCAAACGCACTCAAAAACACCATCTCAGGACCAGTCGGGGACTGTGAACGGACTCACAAGCAGGCAGGGCTCCCAGGCAGACTGTCGGATGACCTTCCCCTGCGTTTATTTGGAGAATCAGAATGGCAACCCTGATCCCCTGATTTCCTCCAGATCAACAGTCCAAGAACACTCTGAGCATGTCAGAGAAGTTTATCTTAGTTTTGATATTCAGTTGACTCCAAAGGCTAGATGCCCACCCCCTCTGTTAACAAGTAAACAAGTTCTTAAGCGGATCCTGGGAACTAAGTAATGAGTGATTAGTGGCATTCCATAAAGTCACTAGAATGGAATCCCAGGGTGGACCCCAGATGAGGGGAGAGTCTTGGATAATGCAAACACATTCTTGGGATTCCAGGTTTCAGCTGGGATTCTAAGTGGCCATGGAGCTTGCTGAGCTGAGATGCTGACCAGACTCCTAGCAGGGCATATCTGACCCTATGAGCTGTTATCCAGCAGGTCAGCCTGGGCAGGATCGCTGGAACCATTCTGATATCAGTTGTGCCTGCTTTGAGAATGAACGCCATCTTCATACATAGGTCGTACAATCTATACTTTTAGGCTTACTATCAACATGCAGCCCTGAAAAACTCTACAATTGTTATTAATGCATTTGAGTTGATTTTCAAGGAAACGGGCCTTCTTTCCATTTGGAAAATTGCAGCCAATAAAAGGCATTCCATTTATCATGCACTTAACTTCTGAGACGTAACAAATAGTCCTCCTGATAATTATCAAAGCTGAATGTTCATGGGAGAAACACTCTGTCCATAAATCTAAAAAATTGCTTATCCTTATAACTGGAGCATGTCTCAAAATTTGGAAATCATTACGAGTGTTTGTTGACTAGTTAAAGCTGACACATGGTAAACAGAAATGTCGTTTATTTCATTAGAACTGAAAAAGCCCACTCCTTCCCCTCCTCCAAAGTCTGATGTTCTCTTTTGATGAATTGGTCGATTATTTCCAACAATATCATTGCACAAATAGACATTAACTTGAATGATGGTGGCATGTCACTTCCCTGGAATTGCATTCAGAAGGCCTGCCTCTGACAGCTCACGTAGTCTTGTCTTCAGGCCTGTTTTTATGCAGCAGGAAAATAGGCTTTCTCAATGGATCACTTCATCACAGGTGTCTTACCTACCTGAGAGACAGCCTCCTGTCAAGACTGGCAGACTTTCTCATGCATAAACGACCCCGCACTCCACTGGGAGCTGAGGACATGATCAATTAGCTGAAAAGAGTTCATTTGTTTTGTGTGTCAAACCCAAGCAGAAGCCCCGAGGTCTAAGTTTTGCAAGAGACTGTGCTTTTTTGACATGTGAAAGAAAAACAAGAAAAGAAGAGAGAGACAGAGACAAGAAAGTCAATGGTGTTTCCGAAGGAGCGCCTCACGGGGATTGAGCTCTGAGAACATCAAAGCCAGTCCACTGTTGTTCGTGTAAGGAAAGAGGTGCCTAGTGGTGACGCTGGTTGGCAAGTTTATGGAGCAAAAACGCCGTCTGACAGACCCTGATGCTACCTGTTGCTGCTGGAAAAGGCATCCACGCACCCTAGCTAACCTCAGAGGGTGGCCTTCCCCAGATAAAGTCACTGTGCTCAGGGGCTTACCCTTGGCTTTGAACTCCCGGGAAAGCAGATCTGTCCGTCATCCCATGATGGTCTGGATTCAGGGGAACCGATGTAAATGTCAAAACAGTAATGCACAGTGGGAGATGTGAGTGCGTAGAGGGAAATATCACGCCCTCCCTTCCTGGTGCCCCTCTAGGACAGGAGGCACCCTGGCAGTGACCACGGCAATGAAGTGAATCTCCAAGTGGCCAGGTTAGTGTAGAAAGGGCCGGGAAGAGAATGGGGTCCAGGCCCGACATCTGGCCACCCTGATTTGACCACCGAGGTCACTGCTTTACTACGGAGCTGAAGACTGATCACCATCCCTGTCTCTTTTCTCTGAATAATCATGGCAAAACGCTGGCTTTCTGGATTTCCTTCCTTCCTCAATAATCCAGGTTGGGCTTTGCCTACTTAGTTTCCAGATAGTTAAGTAACACGGACATGGTCTCACTTGACTGGAGCTGATTCACATTTTAATTTCCCCCCTTGAACCAGTCACCTTGGTTGGAGCTCTGGGGGTAGTCTGTTTTCCCTTTTTTAAATAAACTTATTTATTTATTTTTGGCTGTGGTGGGTCTCCACAGCTGTGTGGGCTTTTGTCTAGCTGCGGTGAGCGAGGCTCCTCTTGGCTGTTCCGTGCAGGCCTCTCATTGCACCAGCTTTTCTTGCTACAGAGCATGGGCTCTAGGTGCACAGGCTTCAGCTGTTGCCACACACGCGCTCAGCAGTTGAGGCTCTCGGCCTTAGCTGCTAAGCACCATGTGGGATCTTCCCGAACCAGGATCAGATCATGTCCCCCGCAGTGGCAGACGGATTCTTTACCCCGGACCACCAGGGAAGCCCTTGGGGTTAGAACCCCTTGATAGGGGTTCTTACGGGACAGTGTTTTTCCTGCTTATCGGGCCATTTCTCAGAGAAGAGAATATGAAGGTTCACGTTCTGCAAAACCCTGAAGTGTCAGACCTGCCCCAGCAGATGCTGTTGCTGGTGTACCTGCTGGGAGGAGAGGAGAGGAACATGGCCCTCTGTCTCCATGAGAGCGGACTCACCAGGACCCAGCATTTGTCTCCATGAGAGCGGACTCACCAGGACCCAGCGTTGCCGGTGGCGCACGCGCCTCTCTCCCTGGAGGGAACGATGCTGTCCACCTCTGCACTCTCCTTTGCTAAGGATGTTTTCTTTGCTTCCCCACAAAGTTGCCAGACAAAAACCTGCTTGTATTTTTATTTGGACTCAGAATGTTTTACTCTCTAAAGACACAATTGGTCATCAGACCTAACATAATCAGTCATCAGGATTCCACAGGTAAGTGTCAATCATCTCTCCCTTGTTTGCAGCCCATTGCTTGGTCGAGTATCAGATACAGCAAATCGAACTCATCACGTCTGCTTTTGGCTAGTTTTTCCTAGCAGGCTGCCTTAGGTCAATTCCTCAGGGATGCGGATTGAAGAGCCTCTGACCACTGCTGCCCCAGAGTGGGGCTTGGGGTCCCAAATGAGCCTAGTGGTCCTGGGAAAGCAAAGGAAGGGGTGACAGACGGTGTGGACCCAATTCCAAAGGCAACACTGGAAGGAGGAGCTGAGGGCGAGGGAGAGGCTGATGCCAAAAATCATGGAAACAAGGACCAAGGGAAAGGACTGATGGTTAAAGCAAGTTCTGCACATGGCACCGTGTTAGCTGCTTCTAGCTCTTTCCTGAATGAGACTCAGTTTCTCACCTAGTGGGGGACCTATCTTTCAGGGCACACAAAGAGTCTGGTGGGTAGCTGCCTATGATGGACTTTATAGGGAATGTCAGAACATCCCTGGGAGACAATGCAATGGAAAAATTTTATTCTTTACCATTGCTCCTTGAAAGGTCCCTATACATGATTAGAAAAAGTATCCAGATAAAACTTGGGTTGGTTGTGAAAGTGTCTCCTTCAAGGAAGATGCCTGAAAAATAACAAGTTAAATTCTCTCTTGTAACTTCAGGGCTTTTCTTCTGTTAAGGTGACTTGATAGTTACAAGGATGTCAAGTATTTGGGACGGTAAAAGTGGTCCTTTTTCTTTTTTGTTTTTCCATGTTCTGTACTCAGCTTCTCTTAATGCATGTTTCACAAATCTTTATTGCCCAATAGGCAGGTGGCTTAGATGGTAAGGAATCTACCTGCAATGCAAGAGACCCAGGTTCGATTCCTGGGTGGGGAAGATCTCCTGGAGAAGGGCATGGCAACCCACTCAAATATTCTTGCCTGGAGAATCCCATGGACGAGGAGCCTGGAGGGTTATAGTTCATGGGGCTGCAAAGAGTCAGACACAACTGAATGACTAACACACACACACAGACCAAGCTGCTCCTGAACTGGGTACTCAGCTGTTTCTGTCTGGGCTTGCCTTTCCTTTCTCTGTCCTACTAGCTCTTACACATAAATATCAGTCGTAAATATTGATTGCTAATAAATATCAATAATCAAATACTTAGTAGCATGTAGCACTTAACACATGTTGCCTGGCTAAGAATTCTGACCCCATCACTCGCTAGTGATACCAACAGTGAGATGAGGGCAATTTAATTAACCTTTCATGGCCTCGGTTTTCTCATCTTTAAAAAAAAAAAAGAGATGCTTACACTCTCTCATGGGATTCTTTGGGGATTAAACGACAATACACATAAAGCCCTGCTGATAACTCCTGCCACACAGGAATTGCTCAATCATGCCAGTTATCAAATGCGCTCGTTAAACACCAACTGGATATTTGTCGTCCGCCTGCCACTGTCCACAATGTCACACACGTCAACAGTAATTACAAGTCCACGTGGTCACATCCTCACGATAAAAGTCTTAAGAGATAAGCAAGGGATCCTGACCCTCTTTAAACAATAAACCCGGTTGATGGTCAAGAAGGTTAAGTGATTTGCCAATGCATATATGGTCTGGTCTTCTATAATTGAGCCAAGGGATATTTTCCCAATTATATTTTAAAAATACCAGATTGTTAATCATTTTGAATATCTAATCTGTAGAACTTTAGAAAGTACAGCAAAATAGGCTGAAAAAATTCAAGGTTGACCCCAGGATGTTGATGTACAAACCCAGGTCTGCGAGATTAGAAACCCTCTTGTCTTAAAAATCAAGGGATCATGGTAACACTAACAGTTTAGAGACTCAGCCAGAAGGGAAAGCAGAGCATCTTTAGGGGTCTTTATACAAATTAGAGAGGGTAGCCTCTCCACGTGTGATCTTGTTAGAAGACAACGGTGCTGTCTGATCCCAGCAGTGTGGGGATGCTAGTCCCTCTGTTTTAGATGAGAGTTTGGTCCCGTGGAACGTGACTAGTGGGACTCCACCCAGCACACCCCACTGTAGACGAGCAGCTGGGGCCCTTTGCAGGGGCAAAGCTGTACAGGCAGGAAGCGCCAGGGGGCAGCAGGTTAAGGGGGCTGTCCCCCACCCCCAGGAGACCACATCCCATGAAAAATGGGTCCGTTCTGGCTGGGGGATGACAAAGAGCTTATCAAAAGTAATTCTGGGGCTATCCCTCCTTTGAATGTCCCAGGTGGATCAGCAATAGAGAATCCACCTGCAAGGCAGGAGACCTGGGTTCGATCCCCGGGTTGGGAAGATCCCCAGAGAAGGAAATGGCAACTCACTCCAGGATTCTTGCCTGGGAAATCCCAGGGACAGAGGAGCCTGGCGGACTGCAGTCCTTGGGGTCGCAGAGAGTCAGACATGACTGAGTGACTGAGCACGCACCCACCCACACATTCTCCCTTCTACGTAGGATTTCTTGCTATTCTTCTCGGGCATCTCATCAAAAGTATGAGTAAAAACGTTTTAAAACTGGCTATAATTTGCAGTCATTTGGGGTGACTTACACTTGCTGTTTTCATGAGCCTTTAGAACTGCACAAACTGACAAGGTTTCTGTGTTGAGCATGCTTCCCTTCCTGGTGTCCTTCCTTCTCTGCCTCCCTCCCTCCCTTCTTTTCCTCCTTCCTTTGTCCCTTCCTTCTTTCTTCCCTTCTAAAACTTAGAGACTGTTAGCTCTCAACTATCTTTTTACTACCAAGAAATCTGTAAATTGCTACTGATCTCAAAACTTCTTTTATTTAAACTAATATCAATGGTAAGGCACTTTTAACTTTACAATATTGTATTGGTTTTGCCATATATCAAAATGGTAAGGCACTTTTAAAGGCACTCCTTAAAGAATTATTATGGAAATTGCGAAGCGCTAAGAAGCAGAGAGAGAAGGTATTAGAAGAACTCCACAGACTAATGATTCAGCTTCGAAACTTGACTTGAGGATAGTCTCTCACTTCATCTCCAATTCTAGCTTGTACCCCCTTCCCTGATTATTCTGAAACAAATCCCATATATCATATCAATCCTTCCGTAAATAGTTCAATGAGCATCTCTGAAAGACTGCTACAAATGTAACCTCAATACCATTATTGCATACAGAAACTGAGAGTAATTCCTTACTACTATTAAGTAGCCTGGGGGTGCTCAAGTTCCCAGTTCTCTCTTTTTATTCTCTTACAGTTTGTTTGAGTCAGGATTTCCATCCAGTTACAATCATTGCACCTGCTTGAACTTTGAGTCTAAATAAAAATATAGCACCACCTTTTTTCTTGCATCGTATTTGCTGAAGAATCTGGGATGTTTGTCCTAAAAAGATGTTTTACAGTCTACGTTTTGCTGTATACCAGCTGAGTGATTTCCTTGAATCCCGTACTTTCTGTAAATTGGTCGTTAGGCCTAGAGTTTTGATGAGATTTGGATGATAGTTTTATTTATCCCACTTTTTATGCAAAAACATCTCATAGGCCGTATTATATAAGTCTGTCAGGAGGCACATGGAGTCCAGCTACATTTCTTTTTGTAAAGAGAGCTGCCATTAATAACCTATCTAGAATAGATTAAAAGTAATTTAGAGGTTGCAATATGGTGATATCCTAATTTGAGCATTCCTTTTTAATTTATTGTCTATAATGTGTCTTTCCCTCATATATTATTCAATTACCCTCAGGTAGAATCCTTTCAGAATATAAAAGTGCTTGACTATATCATCTTACTTACTATTCTTCAAAATAATGAATTGTTTTCCTAGCATCCTCTAAATATGGCCAATGAGATTTATTATTATAAATACATGAATTAATATCTTTGATGTGCTTCAATTTAGTGCACTTGTTAACCTTACATTTTTGTTCAGATTTACCCACTGTGCTCACTCAGTCATGTCTGACTCTTTGCAACTCCAAGGACTATGGCCCACCAGGCTCCTCTGCCTGTGGAATTTTCCAGGCAAAAATACTGGAGTGGGGTGCCATTTCCTCTAACAGGGGATCTTCCCAATGACCCAGGGATTGAACCCACATCTCCTGCATTTCCTGCCTTGGCAGGCAAATTCTTCACCACTGAGTCACCAGTTTAGTAAAAACCTCTTCAAGGTGAATGGTGAATTTTTTGTCCGTGAGTCCAGTGGTCCTTGCTTGTTTCCTGATTTCTGGTCCTTGACTAGCCCTCTAGCCATAAACAGATACACAGCCTATACAAAATGCATGGCTTTCAGTATCAAACAAACAATAGCTCAGGAACATAATCCACGGTAGGAAAGACACTTACGAAGTCTTTCTGATGTCTTGGCTTTCTGCCTGAAAATTCTTCTGGGTCCTGGCCCAGGAATGGGAACCCAAACAGAGAGCGGGGCCCCACAGTGACGGAGATCAGAGTTTGGGAAGCTGAAGTTGTTCGTTCCCGGGTCATTTCACAAGCGATGCACACTTGGGATTTGTGGGACAGAAGAGTGGGGGACAAGGAGCTATGCAGAGAAAGAGCTTCCCTTGAGTCTGAGTGTTAGTCTGGACAACTATTAAAGAAAGATCACCACCAGGAAACTACAAACAGAAAACCTACTGAGGTTCACAGAGAGCTGGGGGGTATTTGAGTCCCACCCAGCCTGAGTGGAAAGACCTTGCTGAACCCACATGGCATTCAGTAGTGGCTCCAGAAGAGCCGTGCATCAGGAGTAGGACTATCTAGCCCTGAAAAAAAGCTACTCTAAGCCCTAACAAAGCATTAAAGACAAAGAATTAGAAGGGTTAAACTAGTGTTCAAATTAATTGCCTTCCAGAACGAAGCCCAGTGCTTTGGAAAGGACAGCAGAATCCATGCGCTGGACAATACAGACAATGTCAAGCGCCAGGTTAAAATTACTGGGAATGTGGAGAAGCTGGACAGGGGGCTCAAGACCAGGAGAAAAATTAGTTACCAGAAACAGAGCTGTGATTCCTAAAGACCAAACCTGAAGATTTCAAGTCAGTAGTGATTGTCCTACTTGCCGTTGCGTTGTGCGATCCCACAGCCACACCCCACAGTCACCAGATCCCCTGACACGAGACCCCCTACTTACCCATCACTCCCACTCCCCTTTGTTGCTTAGTTGCCAGTTTGTCATGTTCAACTCTGTGACCCGGCCAGGCTCCTCTGTCCATGGGAT
Source organism: Bos grunniens (assembly GCF_055505025.1). NCBI lineage: Eukaryota > Metazoa > Chordata > Mammalia > Artiodactyla > Bovidae > Bos > Bos grunniens. The sequence goes on along the minus strand of NC_141176.1, from coordinate 90,675,337 downwards.
TTCCCAGGCCAGAACACTGGAGTGTGTTGCCATTTCTTTCTCCAGGGGATCTTCCCGACCCAGGGATCGAACCTGCACCCCTTACAGTGGAAGGCAGATTCTCTACTATTGAGCCACCAGGGAAGGCCCTGTTGGCCCTTGGGTCGGTCCTGTTCCTAAGTATTAGTCTACCTCGTGGCTTGTATTTCTTTCTGGCTGACACTAAAAGTTCTCTTGGACAGTCTCATTAATCCCTTGTCTTCAACTGCATATTTAGTTCTGCATAAAATCCTGCTTTTATGATAATAAAAATATTACAGTAATTTTTCTCATTGTTGTGCCTATATGTATTAGGGGAGCTTCCCAGGTGACGTTAGTGGTAAAGAACTGGCTTGCCAGAGCAGGAGACATAAGAGACACGAGTTCAATCCCTGAGTCAGGAAGATGCCCCTAGAGGAGGGAACTGCAGCCCACTCCAGTATTCTTGCCTGGAAAATCCCGTGAACAGAGGAGCCTGGTGGGCTACAGTCCAGGGGTCGCAAAGAGTCAGACACGACTGAAACGCATATGCATTCGATTTCATCAAGCACTATTATATACATGATCTCCTTTGCTTTTCATGGAACTCCTGTGGGAAGGAAAATTCAGGGACTCCTTCACAAAGAAGGAAATGAGAGCTCAGAGAGATTAAGAAGTTCGTTTCTCTAGGTCACCTGTCTGGCACAGTGTAGCATATAGGATTTCTGTCTCTCGGAAACGTGCACTTTGCAAGCCTCTAGTTTCCCCACAAGGACCGAACACGTGGTGAATTATCTCACATTCAGTAGTCGTGACACTTGCTGCTAAGAAATTGGTGGGGAGTTCACTTAATTTTGGAAGAGAAAAGTCTCCTTTTTGGGCAGTGATGTGCAGATGGAGTTTCTCTGCATAATGTCTTTAAATGGACCTAGGCAGAGCCCATCAGGTGATTCATAGGCCACGTCGACATTCCAAAGAGTCAGAGGGCTCAGCGAGCCTCTGGCTTTGTCCTCTGAGCAATGTGAACTATGTGAGCTCACACATCCTCTCGTGGAGTTCTGTGCCAACGTGGATGTTCCGTTTCATTATAGAGCGGATTCTTACCCTGGTGGAAAGAGTCAGGAAGGTCCAGGGTAACTCCAGTCTCAGGCCTTGGGTTGCTTACCCTGGAATGCACTGGTGTTCACTTTCTTTATAGGGAACCCAGCGGCTTACGTAACAAACATTTGTCACTGGTGATGACAGCTTCTTTCTGGAGTTCATGCCCCATCCGAGTAGTTAGGAATGTCCCTTTACGCAGGAATCCCTAACACACTCGCTGATGTAACCCCATCGTGTTTGTTTGCTGTCTGACTTGGAAAGTCAAAGGGTTGGACACATTTTAACTCTCAGCAGGTTGCCTTAGCACAGTCAAATATGGGTCAGACTCAGTGCCCCAGGAAAGAAGTCTGTCTGTTCCATCTCCACACACACACACACACACACACACACACACACACACACCACCCTGAGAAAACAGAAGTTCTGTTGAAGCTCTTTTCTGTCCAGATCTAGCTTATCACTCACAATTTTAAAGTATTAATGCAAAGCATAACTAAATCTAATAAAAAATGTTAAATCATAGCCTCTGTTATACTTGTGAATCTAGCAAACATCTTTTCTATTTTTCAGATTGCTTACCTAAATCCTGCCTGTGGGATAAGTCACTTCAGTCATGTCCGACTCTTTGTGACCCCATGGACTGTAGCCTACCATGCTCCTCTGTCCATGGGATTCTCCAGCCAGGAATACTGGAGTGGGTTGCCATTTCCTCCTCCAGGGGATCTCCTGCCCCAGGGATTGAACTCGTGTCTCCTTGGTCTCCTGCAACGGCAGGTGAATTCATTACCACTAGCACCACTTGGAAAGCTCCATATGACCACAAAATTAAAATTGTGTTTTTTTCAAAGGAGGAACAAATTTCATATTTGTAGGTATGAGCATATAAAATGCTAAAAAAATTGTGTTAGTGGCCTGTGATATAGCATTTATTTTAGTGGGTATATAAAAAAATTAGGGGCCTCCCCTGTGACTCAGAAGGTAAAGAATCTGCCTACAATGCAGGAGACCTAGGTTTGATCCCTGGGTCAGGAAGATCCCCTGGAGAAGGGAATGACAACCCACTCTGGTATTGCCTGGAGAATTCCGTGGACAGAGGAGCCTGGTGGGCTACAGTACATGGGGTTGAAAAGAGTCAAATGTGAATGAGCAACTAACACACAAAATAGTATTTTGTAACTTTGTTATTTATTTCTACGTAAAAAAAAATGCATGCTTGCCACTAGAAAGCAAAACTAAAGCTAGGGGAGTAAGGAGCCGAGAAAGGGTAAATTTTGGTGTCTCTTCTGAGCTCCTTTCGCCCCTGTGCTTATATCATATAAGTAGCTCACAACGCTGGAAGTGTTGCTTTCTGCTGTTTTTTGAGTTTTGTGTTGTTTGTCGTACGCTTTTTCACACCAGGCATTCACTCAGTGCTCCACGACAGAATCCCCGTGGTGAAGCCCGTATTTCCTTTTGCAAGAGCCTGAGCTAATGATGTTTCTCGCCACCTTGAAACAGTTAGGTTTAATATGGAGGCTTGTTGTGGCAATTCAGTTGGCAGGAAAACAAGATAGGGTTTGGTTGACTTATGTTTCTAGAAGATGCATGATGTTGATTTCACTAGAAAATGTGTTTATATCAGCGGCTTAGTAAGCAGATCACTGGGAGTTTGTTTGCCAGGATGTTTGCCAAAATTTAAAGTTGAAAGTGGTGATAAAACAGCACTACGTGAGTCCCCACGTCTCACATGGAAACTCTCAAGGCCTCTGGCTGCACCAGCACCTGCTGGAAGCTTTCATTCCGCCACCTGGTAAGGACTGTAGCGCTGGGTGGCGCCTCCTTAGAGCTACAGGCTTGATGGGGGTCACAGTAATCCTGCATGGGTCTATTATCATCTTCATTTAATTAATGGGAAAACTGGGGTTCACATAATCTAAGTAATTCCTTCTCTTACTATTTTAGGAATCCGTCTCTTGTTAGCTTATGCTAAGTCTTCAAAAAGTTGGCTTCCCATGTCCATCAGTGACAGGAATGCTTATTCGAAGTCTAATGCATATTTCAGTCAGGTTTGTAATGAGTCTGTTTGTTGGCCTCTGCAAACTGTGTTACAACAATGTTCCATCTAAAGGGAGAGAAGCTAGGCTCAGAACCAAGAGTCAAAGAACTGGGTACAGAGGTCAGTGCCAGCAGCTGCCTGGCTGGGTTCTGTCCTTGTAGAAGTCTCAGGTTCTTCCAACATAGGTTCCTTGTCTGTGTCATGAAGGCATTAGGTGACATAGCTTCTAGGTCCTTCCACTGCTAAATTTCTGTGCATCTGTGCTGAATCATTTGGTTACAATGCATATTCTCTTTCAATCTTTTTGCCTACTACACAATCCACGAGATAGACTAGAAATAGGTTTTGGTTAGATAGCCTAGCTGCTCTATGGGGATTGAACTCTGGTGGGCAGAATAGACTTTTAAAGGGGGGCTCTGGGAGAACCTCACGTGGCCTGGAGGACCTTTTCAGGCATGACAGAGCCCTAGGGCCACGTGCCTGTGGTCTGGCTGCCTCTGAAACCTCATCAAAACAGGCCATATATGTTCTTTTTTTTCTGATTTTTGGAAGAACTTACATATTGAAAAGTTGCTTTAGCTGTCTATTTTAAAGTAACAGATTACCTGGCTGAAAATTCCCCTCCATGATGAAAATTAATTTCATTCAAATCAAACACTTAGCTAAAATGTTTTCTTCTCTGCTGATCTGAATATGTAGACTTTAAAGTAAATGTGGTCAGAATTTTATGTTTTACTGTTATAAATAATGTTGCTACTGTGTTGCTGTTTAGTCGCTCAGTCATGTCCAGCTCTTTGCAACCGCATGGACTGTAACCCGCCAGGCTCCTCTGTCCAGGGGATTCTCCAGGCAAGAACACTGGAGTGGGTAGCCTATCCCTTCTCCAGCAGATCTTCCTGACCCAGGGATCGAGCCCAGGTCTCCCGCATTGCAGGCAGATCCTTTACCAGCTGAGCTGCCAGGGAAGAGAGTAAGTTTCCTAAAAACAAAGGGTCATTTTCTGGAAAGACTATTTAGCTTAACAAATTTGAGAGAACTTCCATGTAAAAAATAAGCAAACAAAAACCCCCTTTGTTCCTGACTTAGCAAACTGCGTCAATCCATCTGCAGTGAGAAATATTCTCAAGGTGTTTGGGTCTTGCTTCTAGCCTTGAAACTTGCAAGATGTAAGGACTGAAGATGACCCAGAGCATCCTCAGGACAGACTCCAGCCATTGCCTTGAGGGTAAGCTCCTGTAGTCTCAGTTAGGACCAACTCCTGACTTCCTACAGAGGCAACATTGGTTTTCTTTTGTTCTTCAAAACTCTTGCTCAAAATAATGTTTTATTTTTGGCAATTTGGGTGAAGGAGGAAGAAGATATATAAAGCTACAGTTCATAGTTTAAATCAAGTAAATGCTACCTATTTTCCTTTCCAAGCTAAAATTTTCTTTCCCTCTCTTAAATCTGACTAGGTTCCTAACAGGTACCTCTTAATCACTGTACCGCATTTCAGGCCCTTTAACTGAACCACACGTTATACTTTTAATGTGAGGGAGGAAACAATTTTGTTGACAGTTCAGTAGGGAATGTATCTTTCAATAGTCTCTGATCCTTTCCAACTGCATGTCTGTTGTATCTTCAATACGATATTTTAAATCCTGTTGTCAGAGAAGAAAATCCTCTGTGGTCTGGTCATTCTGATTGCCCAGATTTTCTTGTTGCACCCTTTCCCTCAACTAAGTGACCTCAAATGTGTTACACTTTTTCGCTGTCTTGTAATGAGCACATAAAATGCCCTTGTGAACTATTGACAGAGTTTTACTTGGAAAATAATGCCAGTATTAATTCAGAGAACTTGGAAGAAACCAATTAGCTTCCTCAAATCAACAGTTCAGATTTGCAGGTGGTGTTCAGGGGATTTTTAATAATGAACACTTACCCATATTGATCTAGAAAATGCCTAATATTGCTTTGAACAAATCCCACTGGCTCCATAGATAAGGAAGTCAGACTAAATCTGGCACCTGCTCAAACAGCACCAGGCAAGGCATGTGCCGGACTTTTCCGAGCTTCTAGGCCATCAGTCAGACTAAAAGTGTCCACTGAGTTCTCGCTTTCTGAATAAAAGACGTGAAACAAAGAGACACCGTTTTGGCCTCACCAGACTTAAGGCATTAATATAGAGAATACTAAAGAGTTGCAAAAGCATATTATACTGTGCCTGGATCCTTACAGGCTCAAGGAGTGTCAGAGTTAAACTTTGAAGAGCTGAGAATAAGGAGGGATGAAGAAAAGAGTGGAGTAGAGGAGCAGCGTTGGGCAGGAATGAGAAATTCTGATAGATGAGAGCATTAAAAAAAAAAAAATCCTTTGCAGTGAAAGCCGGGTGGATGTGGGATCAAGGCCGTGGTCATCAGCTTTCTTTTCTTTACATGACAAGTGGGTCAGTTTCTCCTGAATATGCCCCTGTCAGTAACGGGGGAGGGTCCCAGCAGCGAGAGACTGAAGATTCCTGTCTCCCCTGGGGGTCCACACTCCCTGGCTGTTCCAGGACACCCCGTCTCCCCTGCCCTGTCCCGTGTTCCTCTCCCAACTGTCTCCTCTGCTGACTTGGACTCAGCAAGTTCCTGGAACTCATTGTAAAAAACAAGCAAGCAAACAAAAACACAAGATCATTAGCAGTCATGAATGACCGGGTATCTCTACCAGGTGAAGAGTGAAGAGTGCGGGAGACTCGTTCACTTGAATTCAAAGCCACATTTCCGGTTCTTGAAATTGGAAAGGTCATTGTTTATTTGCTCATTTTTGGCTGCACTGGGTCTTCATTGCTGCTTGCAAGCTTTTCTCTGGCTGCGGCGAGCGGGGGCTGCTGTTCATTCTGGTTTGCGGCCTTTTCACTGCGGGCGCGTCTGCTGTTGCCGAGCCCCGGCTCCAGAGCACACGCTGCATAGTGGTGGCAGCTCGGGCTCAGCTGCTCTGCGGCCGGCCTGGGGGATCTTCCTGGACCAGGGAGGGATCCCGTGCGCCCTACCTGGGCAGGCGCTTAACCCTGGACCACAGGGAAGTCTCAGAAAGGTCATTCTGAATGAACATTTTATAGCAGAAGGTCACCCCGAAACATCCTCTGACCCCCTTCCCCACCCCACCCAGGACCATTCCTATTTCATTCAAAACTAGAAGAAGAGAAAAGGAGGCGGAAGGAGGAGAAGGATGGGGAAGGAAGAGCGGAGCTGCAGCCTGAGGGCGCCTCCATGGCTGTTTCCTCAGCCAGCTCCCCTGCTGACTCCAAGTCGCTGTGCTGTGACCATTATGCAGTCAGGACAGATTTTCTCTTGACAGATGAATTCTTCTTGCCTTTCTGATGTTGGTTACATGATACTTGCCCTGTGCCTACTACTTTTATAGAATCAGGAGCAGGAGGAGACAGGGGTATGGGTTGTGGAGGTCAGGTGTATAGTCACCACCCCCTCCCAAGTGGTCCCGTTTTGAATGCCCTGGGCCTCCGAGTACCTAAGGCTCAGAGGAAAATAAAGACCCATGATGTTCAGCCTTTCTTCAGAAAAAAAAAAAAAATACCAGGGAGTCAAAATGCAATTGTAAGCCTTATTATTCCTTAGCATTTAATAAAGCCCCCAGTGAGAGATGTTGAACATAAAATAAGCTGGCGTGGTATCTGCTTTTTGAAAAACTGAAACTCAAAAGACAAACCAGAGAAGCCAAACTATACAGATGGGCCAAGGACTGAAGCAAATACGGAGGGAGGGGCCCCGAGGCAGATGGTCAGGTCCGTGGAGCCTTCCTTTTTTTACCTCCAAGATAATTCTTCTGGGTAATAAGGACCACAGAACATTCTGGAAGGAACTTGAAAAACAAATTTTTGTTTGTTTGTTTTATTTGCTTGGTTGTATTTAATCAAGGTTTGCTGTAAACAGTGAAGCCAAGCTTCTCTTAATCACGCTTACCATCAGGGGGTTTCAATACAAAACTCCCACTTAAAATTACAACGCTACTTTGATGAAAAACCTTCCCAACCCATTGCATTTTACATTTTTCCTGTTGGCTTTCTAAAATAGGACTGGAAAGTGCTAATGGCGTGTTTTGGAACTCCGAGTTCTTTGTGGTTTTTTAAGCCTCGTTAAAAAAAAAATATTCGGTCCTTATCACCACTAATCAGGGCTTATGTGTGACTGGAAAATTAGACGGTTCACACGTGGCAGGCAGGCAGGAGACACGGAGGCCTGGGCATAGAAGGAAAACATGTAGACGCTGCTGCAATTGCTGAGGACAGACGATTCCCCAGTACCCGTGTGGGTCTGGACGCCTTCCAAGGTATTAATAGCTGAGGGGACAGGACTGTACATTAGACTGTTTCCTCATCGGCGGGAACAGAATGTGAGCTGTGGGGACTGTGACATGGAAACTATGTGGGCTGGCTCTCCGGGGCTTTCTTTTCTCCGTTTGAGGGCTTTCTGTCCTTTGTGCTTTTACTTCCGCTTGTGGGCAAACATCTCCGTGGACGACGAACAAGAAGTGACCTCACGGAAACAGTTTGGGGTTGACCTTTGACTGTTTCAAAATAACACACCCGGATTGGGCAAGGGGGCGTCTGCTTTCCCTGGGGCTGTCTTCTTGATCCTCCAAAGAGAATAAATCTGAACCTCTCTCCCCTGAATCTTTGGGGTGAAATGCCTGTCCCGGGAAATTCTGGCCTCAGATTTCCCTCTGGTGAGAAAGAGAGCGTTTGTGTTCCCGTTGAGGTTGGGATCAACTCAGAAAGGGCAGTGGGGTCTCCCACTCCCCACTCAGCCCCTCATACCAAAGCCAGCTCCTGGGCAAAAGCCAAAATGAAGGAATGAATAAAACCACAGAAGGCAACCTTTACAAGAAAATAACCTGGGATGGATAAAATAATTCCTTAATTATTTGTTCTTTTTATTCCAGTTGTTTCTAAAATAGGGCTGTGGCTTATTTTAACTTAAATTTTTATTTGTATTGATGTATGGTTGATTTACAATATTGTGCTGGTTTCAGGAACATGGCAAAAGGGTTCAGCTATGCATATACATATATCCATTATTTCAAACTTTCTGGGGATAAACCAGGAGATTGGGATTGATGTTTGCACAGTACTGTGTATGGAATAGATAATCAACAAGGACACTATAGCTCAGGGAACTCTACTCAATATTCTGTAATCGCCAATATGGGAAAAAGAATCTCCTTTCAGTTCTATTGAGATATAATTGACATATGTGTGTACTCAGTCAGTCAGTCATGTCCGAGTCTTTGGGACCCCATGGACTATAGCCCACCAGGCTTCTCTGTCCATAGGATTTCTCAGGCAAGAATACTGGGGTGGGGTGCCATTTCCTTCTCCAGGGGATGTTCCTCATAGAGATCAAACCCAAGTCTCCAGCACTGTTCAATATTTTTCTTTTTCTTTTTGGCAGTGCTTCTTGTGGGATCTCAGTTTTCTGACCAGGGATTGAACCTGGGGCCGTAGCAGTGCGAGCTCCGAATCCTGACCTCTAGGCCACCGGGGAACTCCCCAGCACTGCCGAAGGTGTATGACATGATGAATTAACTTACAGACATCATGAAATGTACATTCATAAGTTTAGTGAACACCCACCATCCTCATATTGATCCAAGATTTAAAAAAAAAAAAAAGAAAAACAGTATTTTTGCATAAGAGAAGAACTCTTAGGCTTTACTCCCTTAATAGTCTTCATGGATGACAGAGCAGGGCTAATTGTATGCATCATGTTGAGGATTCCCTTCCTAGTATTTGTTTATCTTCTAAGTGGACGTTCATGCCTTTTGACCACCTTCATCCAGTTCCTCCTCCCCCTCCCTACCTCTGTAAACACAAATCTGACCTCTTTTTCTACGTTGCTTTTTTGCTTTTGAAGCATAACTGACCTCCAACACGACGTTAGCTCCTGTTAGGCAACATTTGCGTTGTGTGCTTGTTCAGTCGTGTCCGATTCTCTGTGACCCCCTGGGTTGTAACCTGCCAGCCTGCTCTGTCCGTGGGATTGCCCAGGCAATACTAGAATGGGTTGTCATTTCCTTCTACAGGGAATCTCCCTGACCCACGAATCGAACTCTGGTCTCCCGCGTCTCCTGCATTGGCAGGCAGATTCTTTACCACTGCGCCACCTGGGAAGCCCCTACAGCATTAATTTTAATGCATTTCTTTGTCTATTCAAAGGGATATTACCTTTGGTATCTAACATCTAAGAATTTGTCCAGGTGTAAAACAATCTGGGTTTGGGGGTGCCATGTGGCAAGATGGGATTTTGGGGTGGCATATAACTCCATGTCTCAGAATTAGTTTATTATCGTCCGCAAGCTACCTCTTCTCACAGTGGCTAGATTTGTATGCTTTAAGTCTTACGGCTGCTACTATTACTCAAGGGTAGAGATTGTTATATACTCAGGACCTGGAGCTCTGGAATTTTCAGTTTTTGTAAACCCTGGGACCACTGTAGACTCACCACATGGTAAATTCTCAAGAATATGGGTCGTTTGATTGTTTCAAGGGCCTAAGATGCTCTCTTTGGAATGATGGCTTAGGAAGCCATTCATTCTGCTGTCGTTGCTTCTCCCCACCCCTAGTATATTCGAGGGAAAGACGACTACAGACCAAGCAAACGCGTAATGGTTTTACTTGGGGAAAAGAAAAAGTTATGCTGTCTGCCTAGTTCAATTTCAGTTTTAATAGCTATCTAAGTAGTTAAAGGGCTTCCCAAGTGGCTCAGTGGTAAAGAATCCACCTGCCAGTGCAGGAGACCCAGGGAGCTCAGGTTTCATCCCTGCATCAGGAAGATCCCCTGGAGAAGGAAATGGCAACCCACTCCATCATTCTTGCCTGGAGAATCCCATGGACAGAGGAGCCTGGTGGGCTACAGTCCACGGGGTCACAAAGGGTCAGACATGACCGAGTGAGTGAGCACACACATGTATTTAAAATGTGCAACGAGAGAGCAGTTTAGGGGTCTTTCCTGTTGCTTTGATCTAGAATCCTTCTAGATTTTGTGGAGACTCACACAGGAATTCTTTAAATTCCCACTTTACAGTTCTTGCCACAGCTTTAGATTTCAAAGGACCTACCAGTGTGGCTGTACCCTGAAGACGTGTGCATTTCAGGAGCTCCTCTTAGTAATACCCCTACTTGGTCGGGTTGGATGTTCTTTTCTATGAAATCATCTTTTAAACTTTCCTTGCAGTTTTGAAAAAGATCCTGTTTGACTTTGATAAACCCTGGCACTCTGAATTCCTTGTGTTTCTTCGTCTTCTTCCTTGGGCTTGCCGGAGGCAAGGTCTAACACTGTCAAATCATTAAGGAGGGGGGCTTTGTTTCCAGTTCCAAATCATCTCTATTTTCATCATCCAGAAAGAAACACCACATCTTGGGAATAAATGTCACAGCCTTCTTTGAAGACAATGGGCTCGTGCTCCCAGCACAGTGAATCCTTGAAGTCACTTTTCTGCTTTACTTATTTTAACATGTATATATTCTTAAAACCGACTGTACACCTCTGATGGGTTTCATTCTTTGACTGTGGACAGGCCACCTCCTCCTTTGGGGTTGACCGTGGCTTTTATATTTTTCGGTTGGAACAAAAAAAAATCCTTTAGCTATTCTACTGTGGTTATTTTTCCGCCAAAATGTCGATTATCTGATTACGATGAGAATCGTAACATTTTAGAATGATCATGTAGTGACTCACTGTGCATCCTCTCAGGTTGGGCTTCCGTGGTGGCTCAGTGGAAGAGAATCTGCCTGCCAATGCAGGAGACGTCGGTTTGATCCCTGGGTTGGGAAGACCCCCCGGAGAAGGAAATGGCAGCCTCCTCCAGTACTTTTGCCTGGAGAATCCCATGGACAGAGGAGGGCTACAGTCCTTGGGGTCGCAAAAGAGTCAGATATGACTGAGGGACTAAACAACAACATATACATCCTTTTGCCTCTCTGCTCTGCAGCACATGCACAAAGACAGGCTACCTACTAACCAGGATTTAGAGCCTGGACCCTAGGGTTCCAGCCCAGAGCTCCTTATGAAGGAGCAACATCAGACCCCTTCGCTTGGCACATAGCAGGGACTGGCCTGTTAATTTTTATCTTTCCCAGGGCAAAACAGAATAACAAATAGGACCCATATTTATTCTTTTTATTTCTTCGCCTCAGGGCTGTCTGAGATCACCTAGGAAAGGCTAAGTTCAGTAGTTTTCTGCTGTTCCAAGGGCTGCTGCTGCACGCTTCAGTCATGTCCGACTCTGTGCGACCCCAGAGACGGCAACAGAGAGTGAAGAGACGGAGCAGTGTAAGCCCAAAGCAGTGATTTCAGATGAAACCACGGCAGCTGATGTTTGCACAGTTGACAAATTGCCGTCACACGTGTCTTCCCATTTCACACTCACGCCAACTGCACACGGTAGACTTCCACGTTACCCCGCTTTTATCGTTGAGCAGATCCGGGGTCACGAGACTTGAAGGGATTTTTCACAGAAGGCGATGTATCTGACGGTGAATTCTGTTTCAGCTACTGGGTTCCTTGTCTTCCTCTCCTTCTTTAATTTTGTTCTCTCTCTCCTTTTTTAAATGCACTTTGATTTTTAAAAAAAATGCATTTTGAATTTTACCATCTTTCCGTAAGTGAAGATAACCTGTCTATATTTGCTATGACTTCTGATATTTTTAATTTAGGCTTTTAATGGGCAATGCCTCGGGCTTGTTTATTGATGTGGCAGGTCCTGCCTCTTGTGATTAATCGAGTCAAGTTTTCTTTTTTTAGGTTTAAATTTTTTCTTCTATTTGTTTAAAATATAAAGGTCTGTATCATTCCTCCTGTAACTGCAGCAGAAGAGCCTCAGAGTTGGCGCATGGGACCCCCTTTCAAGCCAGCTCCCGTGTTGTGTTGCTGTGAGGGCTTCCTTGCGTTCCTGTCAGCCCAGACCACCCAGGCTCACTGACTCGGAGGTGACACTGACCAATTGGAAACCTAGGTCTATGTGCTCCGTGTATTCACTGCTAATAGGGTTTGTTAAGGTGCTTTCAGTGGACAGAGCTCGGTTGTTTTTGTTTGTTTGTTTGTTTTCTGTTTTATTCTGAAAACAAAACCAAATCTTAAACCACAGAATTCTTCCTCATGTTTCTCTATGGCTCTTATTAACATGTCAACTCATCTGGGTGATTCTAACACAAAGCAAAATAGGTTCAGAATTATGTTTATGATACCAAATTATCAGCAGAGTTATTAAGTAAAATTCAAGTTCTCTTTGGAATTCTTTTCATCTCTTTGTACATCTAGTAAAGATGTACAAAGTACTCATTCAAAAGTTAGCTGAATTAATTTCTTTAATATATGATTACACTGTTATTTTGATTGGAGGAGGAAGTGGCCACACACTCCAGTACTCTTGCCTGGAAAATTCCACAGATAGAGGAGCCTGGTGGGCTACAGTCCACGGGGGTCCCACAGAGTCAGGAACGACTGAGAGACTAAGCACATACATTACTTGGATATGCATCTTGGTTAATTTGCAACTACTCTTAATTTCAATATTTACTTTTTTATTATTTTGATTAAATTTTACTTTTTAATAAGTAAAACACTTAAATGTGTCAAAATTATACAGAAAAGATACTCAGATTTATCACGTGTATGTGTGTGTGCTAAGTTGACTCAGTTGTATCCAACTGTGACCCCATGGACTGTAGCCCACCAGACTCCTCTGTCCATGGGATTCTCCCGGCAAGAACCCTGAAGTGGGTTGCCATTTCCTCCTCCAGGGGATCTTCCTGACCCAGAGATTGAACCCAAGTCTCCTGCATCTCTTGCATTGTCAGGCAGATTCTTTACACTGAGACATCTGGGAAGCCCCCTGTAGAAGTATTACAGTCCCCAAAATCAGTGAAAGGAAACAATGATTATTAGAAACACTCATGCAAAAAAATGTTTGACTGTTTTTTTCATTACTGACCCTCTCTGAAGCCAGACTGAAAAGTACATGCATAGAAATTACGAGCTTTAGTGGACACTTTTGCCTAGGGAGATGTTTGGAATGAGGAATGAGGTGCTTCCTAGGACAACAGAGGTATGGAGACATGGGTTTCTGTGTCTAATGCAGATGGCAACTCTCAGCCCCCTGTTTTACCCGGAGGAAAATTTGGGGTGACATCATTCTGCCAAGTGAGGGTAGAGGATGATTTGAAATGTGTGAGTCATGAGTTCTTAAGCTCCAGAATGATACAAAATGGAGAAATCCTTAAGTGGGGCAGGTACAATGCAATTAATAGCAAACCTTCCAGCTGAGTCATGGGGGGAGGCCCTTCTGAAAAGAAAGGCTCTGGGAGCATTCGAGTTCATTGTGTATTTACATACTTTAAGGATGTATTTGTTACAGGGGATTGAATTGCGACTCCTCTTCCTCGGTGTCCAGTAAACACTAGGATGACGGTCATTGAGACACCACAGGGCAGGGTGCTGGTGAGTCTCTCAGTCGAGTCTGACTCTTTGTGACCCTGTGGACTGTAGCCCGCCAGGCTCCTCTGTCCATGCGATTCTCCAGGCAGGCATATTGTAGTGGGCTGCCATTTCTTTCTAAGAAACAGGTTCCGCATGCGAAGCCGGTAGGTGATTTTTCATCTGTTCGAGGGGTCTCGGCCCTTTCTGGGCTGGTTTCAGGGACGCCAGCTTTTCCGTGGACTGGGGGTGGTGAAGGGGTGCTTTCAGGATGACTCAAGCACATTACACTTAATGTGCACTTTATTTCTGCTATTATTGTACCAGCTCCACCTCAGGTCATCAGGCATTAGATCCTGGGGGTTGGGGACCCCTGATATAGCCAACGTGAGCCAAAAACATATGTAGGGCTGCAGACTCAAATAAGACAACTCCTCGCTGGGCCAAACTCCTACTGCCAGGAGCAAAATTCAGGGATGTAGCACCTCGGACCTTTAATGAGTCTTTTCTTAGAGTCATTGTGAACAAGCAACCTTGTGGCGTTTGGGCGTCTGGGCATCAAGCATTCTGGCTCTGGAGGGTCTGCCTTTCACCTGGGGCTGGAAGGTAGGCATATCCAGTGCCCAGCAACGAGGCAGCATCACCTCAAATTCCCTCCGTCCCTGCCCTTGACAACCTTCAGGAGCTGAGATCACGGCCATGTGGATTTCTAGCCATGTCTCTTCTCTTCTCCTTGGGAAGTTATCTTGCTTTTGAAAATATGGAATGTTATCTTCTTAAAACAGCTCTGAGGCCCAAGGGAATCACAACAGTTCTCCAAACGGAGAATTTTTATGAAGAATCCTTTCCCCTACAACAGAAATGTATATACAGTCTGTTTATACACAAAAGTATTCCAAAAATGCTCCATTTGTTATTATTAAGGTTGCTTATGTTAGTCAACAATTATGTCGGTGAACCCCAGTAGGGACTCTGCTGGGTGGACCAGCTCTCCTGATTATCATACAAGACCTCGTTTGTTGGAATGTAGCTTAATAGAGCCCCCAAGACAGGTTCAATGAGAAGAACCTCACGTGATGTGACAGAGTTTACACACTTTTCCACTCATTGTTTTAGATCAGGGACCTCTTTCTCTTTGTTTGCAGGAATCTTCAAAGATCAAAACCTCCAGTTGAATTTGGTATTATTCCATTTTTCTTTAGCGCTTTGATCTTTCCCCTTGGAATTTATCAATAGTTTCATTCTTTTTCATTTTCTTTATAAACTAAGTGGGGACATCAGGAGAATGTCATCCGGGCCAGCTCTGGAGCCTTCTTTTGAAGCAAATCCGCTCCCCAGGGCTCTAGGAAAACGCAAGCAAGCAGACAGGCCTGGATGTCTGTCGATGATTAATTCAAAGGAGAGAGAAGACACATCGGACGCATTCCTATTATAAAACAGCAATTGAAATGAATGCACAGGTTTATCTGCCTTTGGTCTTTTCTAATGAGAAGACATCAAGATTGTCTTCCGCCATCGTAACGATCCAGGAAACAACATAAAATTCAGATGCTATTGTGCTGTCAGGTCATACAAAATTGCTATTTGAGGTATAAATAGATTTAAAAAAACCTGAAAAGTCATCTGAGAAATTAGAACAGGTGATAGAAATGTATTATAGGCAATCTGTTAAGACTTATCCTTTGAAAGTGTCATCTTTACAGTTTTACAAAGCATCCTCTGCGTTTCTGAGAAACTTACTGAAACCACAGCAATGGAACATCCCAGGGGTCTGTGGTACTTAGGGAAAGAGAGAGACCACAAAGGTAATTCTTCCAGGCTGTAACTCAGCGTGCTCCGACCCCTTGCTAGGTGGGTAACTTTGTAACTCACAGGGTTCTTAGAACATTGTAGGATTTGTTTGATAAAGTCACTGCTTATGAATAAGATGTAAAGGAAGTACAATAGGGTGAAGAATATATTTTCAGTTTTTTGGAAGCAGTGCTAATGTTTTGGGAAACCATGAACATTGTGGAGTACCTACCATTGCACAATAAATAGAAATATAATGGCTTTCATCCCTATTACCTGGATTTTTATGTACAGCTTTGAAAAATGTAATAAAATTACATCAAACTTTTACTTGGAACACTTTTTTTCCAACCTTTGAATGACTTCTGTTGCAAATTTCCCAATGAGAATCAAAATAAAAATCAAACTTTTAAACTTCTAACTAAAGGCATACATGTAAAAGTTGAAACAAAGGGCTTCCATGGTGGCTCAGATGGCTAAAAATCTGCCTGCAATGCAGAAGACCTAGGTTCAATCCCTGGGTTCAGAAGATCTCCTCCAGGGGATCTTCCCCTGGAATACCCACTCCAGTATTCTTGCCTGGAGAATCCCCATGGACAAAGGAGCCTGGCGGGCTACAGTCCATGGGTCTGCAGAGTCAGACACGACTGACGGGCTTTCACCTTAGCGGTGAAATGTGTCCCACTCTGGAGTGTGGGACTTGTGGTGCGACTTGTGGGATCTTAGTTCCCCAAGCAGGACCTGAACTTGTGGCTCTTGCACTGGGAGCCGAGTTTTAGTCACTGGACTGCCAGGGAAGTCCCCAAAGTTGTAATAACCTAGTGCTCTTTCTCACGATTGGAGTTGCGTTTGATGTCTGGCTAAAAATGGGCAGGAATAGAATTTTCCCAGAAATGTATCCAAACTTCTGGACTGTGGAATTCATAATATACGTTTTGTCCAAGTCTGTAATGTTCTTATGTGAGGTTCATTTACAAATCTAAGATTTTAATTGGCTGTTGCTTTTATTGGGTAGCATAATTCTACTAAATTACATACCACTATTTAAGAATACTAATGATATATTTTTCCACTGTAGAAAAAGCATTTTAAATCATTTTAACCCACTATGAACATTTTGATAGTAGCTTTTAGAGCCCCCTCATAAAGCATTTCTTTAAAGCAATGAGGCTGGGCAGTGTTTGAACACAGGGTAATAATTCATACCAATTATATTGCTAAACATAAGGTCTCAAGCCTGATCATATATCATAATTCATACCTTATGGTCTGATAGCAATTAAAATACCATCATTAAATATACTGCAAACATACATATTTGTTGAAATCTTGCTTATGTGGAATAACATTCTGTGCTTTATTACCCAGAATAGCACCCCTGTTTATTATCCTGACAACGCTGTAATTGCTAGAGAACCAGTTTGAGAGTACATTTAATACCCCCTCAGACTCGGACTTTATCTCATATTATTACAACTATTAATTTTGTTATTAATAATACTATCGTGGCTATGAATGCTTTGCGTCTTGGCTGATTTTTCCATCATGTAAGTGGAGCAGGACAATCTGCTGGGTGCAGGGTAGTGATGAACACTGAAATCTCCCCACTGTGTGGAGAAGACTTGTACTGACTGAGTCAGGAGACTGTTTTAGAAAATCTTCAAGGGGTTTGGCCTTTAGCTGTAGAAGATGAATGACCTTAGATGAGACAAAAGGATTCAGTTCAGTTCAGTTCGGTCGCTCAGTCGTGTCTGACTCTTTGCGACCCCATGAACTGCAGCAAGCCAGGCCTCCCTGTCCATCACCAACTCCTGGAGTTTACCCAAACTCATGCCCATTGAGTTGGTGATGCCATCCAGCCATCTCATCCTCTGTCCTCCCCTTCTCCTCCTGCCCTCATTCTTTCCCAGCATCAGGGACTTTTCAAATGAGTCAGCTCTTCACATCAGGTGGCCAAAGTACTGGAGTTTCAGCTTCAACAACAGTCCTTCCAATGAACACCCGGGACTGATCTTCTTTAGGATGGACTGGTTGGATCTCCTTGCAGTCCAAGGGACTCTCAAGAGTCTTCTCCAACACCACAGTTCAAAAGCATCAATTCTTCAGTGCAAAAGGATTACTAGATATTAAATATTTATTATTGCATCACTCGAGGTACCCTGAGGAGGTGATGGTCAGGATCAGATTGTAATTACACGAGCCCCTAACCGTGACGATTGATAGAACAGTGTGTCATTTGGATCCACCTGCTCCTGGGAGGCTAGCTTCATGCACGGTTCCCCTGTCACAGGTCTCCACCAGAGCTGTAGCAACAGTGCAACCTCCAAAAGACCATTTAATCAGGTTTCTTGAGACAGATTCCACACAGTAAGTATAGCGTTTCAGTATATCACGTTCAAATGGCCCGGGGTTTGGAACTGTAAAGATGAGGGTTTATATTCTGAGCTCAATTAAAGCTCTGAGCTTCAATTCAGGGTCAATACTTAAACGATGAGAATTATCAAGAAGGCATAGGTCAGTATCAAGATTGGAATACCGGGTGCAAAGCCGCTGAAACAGTCACAGCTAGGGCTCTATGCACATTTGAAACAAGTTCTCACAGGTCGAATGCCCAAACTGTTCACTCTTCCCTCTGGTCTAAATAAAAACACGGTGTGTTAGGGGCAGAGATCCAGTTCACCCCTTTCATCCGACCAGGGCCACGGAGTGCCCTCGGTGTAAAGGTGTAGCCGGGAAAGCCTGTGTGTCAAGGACAGTGGGGTCTCTGTTGTCAGGGGCTGAGGTTCGGAAGGCAGTAGGAGTAGGGCTGGGTGACACCCCCTGAGGTTGTTGGATGTCATCGGTCCTGCTGCGTCTTACCCATGTCTCAAATCCGCCTTTAATTTTCTGCGTTCCGATGCTTCCGCATCCCCGCCTGGCCGAGGCTGGAGGAACGGCCTCTCCTGGGGGCACCTAAGTCCCAGGGACAGAGAACAACCATGACCACCCCAGACACCCCCCACCTTCTCCATCCCCTTTCCCATCCCCCAACTCCAGAGCACTGTGCCCCTGCTTGGGGCCAGCAGGCGACAACCACGGGCAGCCTCTGCACCAGAAGTCCCCGAAATCCTCCGAACCCATCAGTTCTGGACATGCACGCCTCGCCTCAGCATGCCTTCCCAGGAAACCCAGGAAACGCTCAGCCCCCCAGCTCCCTTCCTCTGTCTCCTGCCCCACCCAGGAGCTTCTCCGCGTGGTCTCCTCCACTCGGTGTGCAATCTGTGAGGACACGCACTGTCTTTCAAGGGAAGGCCTCTCCTCATTTACTTGCCTATTATTATTCCCATGTAATCAACACGCTATGCTCACAACTGAAGTATGTCTGTCTAGTAGTTTTATACGAAAAACCACAAAAATCTTAAACCAGGGCACTCCCCTGGTGGTCCAGTGGTTAAGGCTTCACCTTCCCACGCAGGGGGTGCTGGTTTGATCCCAGGTTGGGGAGTTAACATTCCACATGCCCTAGGGGCAACACCCCCCCCCCGCCCAGAAAAACAAACAGAAACAGTATTGCAAGAAATTCAATGAAGACTTTTAAAACTGTCCACATCAAAAAACCTGTAACACAAACAAACCAAAACTCCATTGATTCTGAAGTTTGCAAGATGCTGTGAGAAGAATGCAGGGAGGTCTCCTTGCCTCCGCAGATCAGGAAGCAAAAGCAACCGAGGAAAACGACGACAGCACATTCACCACACCGCGGGAGAACAGAGTTGCACCCTTTTATTGGCACAATAACTTGGCAAAGGCTGGTATGAATAAAAAGTTCCAAGATGCAAGACACGCCAGTCCCAGGCCAGCAGAAGCGCACGGAGGAGCGAGGCGGGCGCATCACCACAGGGGCGGGGTCTAGCGGGGCGAGCGGGCAGCGGAGCTCGGAGAGGACCAGAGTCTTGCGCCGCATCACTGCTCAGACCAGCCATCTCAGCCCACTCGCCGGTACCCTGGAGACCTTTGAACGGCTGTGTCCCCTGCATACCCTTCAAAGGAGGGTGCATCATTTCCTGTAATCCGTACTGAAGTCAGAGGATGAGATTTCAATAAAAGGCTCACCATCCATGTGCCTGGAACACAGGGCAAGGGAAGGAACCGTCTCCCGATCAATGAATGAAACATTCGAAGACATCGGACTCGGGCTGTAAGTCGACAGAGCTTTCCACGGCGAAGCTCAAACAATGACAAGGTCCCAGGAATTTCAGGTACTTTACATCAAAAAAAAAAAAAAAGTAGAAAAAAAAGTTCTAGAAATGATTTTTTTAAATCTGTATTTTGAAGAAAGGGAGCACCACCCATGGCATAAAATTATAAAATACAGTAACAAACATGTAAATCATTATCAGGATTGTAATTCCCATAAAACACAAACACCTACAGAGAAATAAACCCTGTGTCCTGGAGAGTGCATGAGAGGCAAATGACTGGGGGACAAGAAACACGCAGCAGGACCGTACGAACACAGGTGTGCGGTGCGGGGGCGCCGTCTGCACCAGCCTCGCCGTCTGCACCAGCCTCGCCGTCTGCACCAGCCTCGCCTGCGGTCGATGCTGGGCCCGGCCTTTCCCTCCCCACCTCGGAGTAGCACAGCCCGGGGACCACGGAGTCTGGAGGCTAGAGTGTATCCCCAGGGAACGGGCGAGAGCGCGCACACACACACACAGGGAACCGCGAGCATCTGACCGGGCTGCCTGTGCTTTTGTGTGTCGGGGCAGCCTCTGTCCGTGAGCTTGGCACCCTCGGGCGGCCACCCCCGCGAATCTGCAGCTGGCCGTCACAGGGTGGAGTCCCAGAACTCAGGGGGCAGCCTGCGGCAGGGGGCCCCCTCGGGCCTCCTGCACGGAGGTGGGGGAGGCGCCCGGGGCTCCCCAGGGGGCAGGATCCGGGGCCAGTCCCCCCGCTCCTCGCAGAGTCTCCGTCTCCAGTCCAGGAGCTCCCGCAGGGCCACGCTCTCATTCTCCGACAGCCTCAGCTGGTGGATAACCTGGGGGAGGAACGCAGGAAGAAAGAGGAGCATCAGACACAGCGCAAGAGTGAGACAGAGGGCAGGGTCAGCGTCAGATGCTGGGGCTCCGCTGGCTGGGGAGAGATTTTGAGCACCCCCCGAGACCATCCCAGCTCTCCTGCCCTGGGAAGTGGCATCCTACAGAGAAGCTGACTTCTAAACAGCAACCATGAAGCCAGAAAGCAATGCATCACGGGTTCAAGTACAGAAAAGAATTCAACCTCGGATTCTAGACTCAATACAAATGTCCCTCAAAACTGAAGGTGAAATAGAAAATGTTTTTGGACAAACGAGAACTAGGAAGTTTCGCTATCACAAGTCTTGCCTGTTGTGTGAACCTCAACAAAACAGGCATGATGGAAAAAAATGGAAATTCAAGAGGGAAGTGAGGACCCTGGAATTGAATACATGGGTAAACGTAAGTTATGTGTTGGGGATGTTACAGACTTTAAGTTGTACCTAGAACAACACACCAACAATAGCTGCCACAGTCAGGAGGGGTCACGTGGAGCTCAGAGGCTCTGAGGTTCTAGCAGTATTAGGGAAAAGACGGAATTAAAACAATTTAAGATGGAATTAGGGTTTCCCTGGTGGCTCAGTGGTAAAGAATCCACCTGTAATGAGGCTTTGATCCCAGGGTCAGGAAGATCCCCTGGAGGAGGGCATGGCAACCCACTCCAGTATTCTTGCCTGGAGAATCCCATGGACAGAGGAGCCTGGTGGGCTACAGTCCGTGGGGTCGCAAAAGCGTCAGAAAAACAACAACGATGATGAAATAAATGAAGATTCATGCTTTATTTCCTAGTGAATGTACAAAAAGAATGATAGAATGTGTAATTAACAAATTAATATGAAATAATAAATTTCAATTAACCTAAAAGAAAGTAAGGTGCGATATATATATGCAGAAAAATATGTGTGTATATGAATACATATATACAGGAGAAGCTATATATATATCTAGGTGAACATTATATCTATAGGTGAACGCATACATGGACATACAGGTGAATATATATCTAGGTGAACATATATATAAATGAAGGCCAAGTCCTCAGGAAACGGAGTTGAGCAGAACAGGATCCAAATCCCCACCCAGCAGCTGGCGCTGCTCCTCCTCTGCGGCCGGCTGGCGCGTGCTGTGCTTGCTTCCACGCTGGTGTGACCACACACCCCTCCTCCTATCGAGCACAAAATACCTCCATTCTACAGCTCATCTCCATGCGAAACTCTTTTCAACAGCTTTTCACAATGACCACAAATACAGACGAGCTGGGCAAGGTGTGACCCTCGGCTGAGACCTTCGTAACAGGGAAGACCGGGAGACTGAGTCACTCCAGACACACCCTGACCTGCAGGGAGTGACTTGCAGCAGCTGCTGATCTGAATGAGGCTTGTGGGGAGGGATTTTGACAAAAAAATGTCCTAAATCCCCTGAGTCATTGCTTCACTGCGGAAAACAAAAAAAGCTCTCTATCCTTTCAAAGCTTCTCAACGTTTACTAAAAATATCTGATTTCCCAAGCACATTATAAAAGGTGAAACCTATACACACAAGGCATTAGAAAGCACTTTCTTAACGAGTATATCGATGTCTTGAATAATGTAGTGGGTACAGAAGAACACCATCTTTGAATCAACCACCAAGAGCTTTCTATGCTTCCTTGATAAGCAAAAAATCGGACTGATGTTTGCAATAATCAACTAATGCTCAGAATAAACCCTCTTATTGAGAGATCCCATGAAACTTGATTCTGTATCACAGAGATTAATAGGTATTGAGTAAAATCTAATAGGTATAGAAAGTTGCCAGAATGGCATAAATGGGATACTAAAATATTAACATTATTGATCTTCATTTTAAAAAAACACACACAACAAATCTTCACAGGTTATATCTTACACGAAGGTTAAAATTCTGTGTAAGGACAAGTGACAGGTCACTGCTGTCAACACAGTGAAGTTCAGAGGGCGTTTTAAAACGATGACCCGTGAGACAAGAAACAGACGATCAGAAGGTGAGAACGGGACACCGTGCCTAATGATCCCTAACCTGATTTATTATTTATTTAGATTTATTAAATGTATCAGGCTATGAGGCACAAAGGCTGTATGTGTCACAGTGAAGGAGCTTTAATATTTTAGAATAGCGAGCACATGCAACTATGAATGTTATTTAAATGGTGGCCAAGCAATACGTGAAGAATAAAAAGTATCTGCAACGTTATCCAGCACGGTAAAAACATCTAAATCACTTTTATCATTCTTTAAATTTCATGCCCTATTGGTAGTAACAAAAACTCTTACAACTTCTCTTATCATTATTTGATATTCCACAAGTTAAGTAACATCATTAATGACACAGAATAATACACGTATTATCATTACAAAGCCAATAACGGCTTTGTAAAATTTTGGCTTCAGTGTTGAAAGGGAACCATTTCTTTCCAGGAGGAGAAGTGACCCTGGGGGTTAAGGATGTTGATGTTTCTGGGAACCTGGAGTCAGCTGGCATCACCCCAGGCCTCACTGATCCTGACACGTGGAGGATAAAGGATGGCATATTGGTGTCCTTTAAATATCTTCTCATTGCTGTAAAAGACATATCTCCAACCCACGCCACCACTTCAGACAGCTACTTCCTTACTTATTTTCTTATCTGGCATGTTTTATAGAATAGTGTTTGCACAGACAATCATTCTCTTTCCCAGAACCGGAAGGTAAGAGTTGTAGCTGTGGAAGTAAGAACGGTTCCACACCCAGCAACCTCTGCGTTCCACGTGGCACCACCCCTGGGCTGCATGAAAATGACCAACGCCCTGTTTTTAAAGAAACTTCTAGACACGTCAGTCACGTAAGCGTCTTAACACGCTGCATGTGGCGTGGAGACGGAGGAGTCAACAAGAGTTGGACTCTTGTTATTAAGTTTTCCTTTCTTTGTTTTTACCATTTACCTGGGAAAAGGGGCTCTATGAAGGAAGGTCTGGAGAGACTTCACAGAGGTGGGAACTTGCAATCTGAATTTTGAAGAAACGAGAGGGGCATCAGTAGAACGGGAAGAAAAGACTGGGGGAGGCATTTTCACACGGCCGACGCAGACAAGCACCGTTTATGACACTGAATGTCCTTCTCTAACAGGGAGTCACAAATCCACGGGGATTTGGACTCTGGTATGAGCAGGGATGTGATGGTTGACCAACCAGGACTCTGCAGCCAAGGCGTCTGGACTGGAATCCTGAATCTGCTGCCTGATGACTGTGTAACCTGGAGCAAGTGCATTGGCTTCCTCATCTGTAAGTGGATTCCAGTAATCACACCTCCAAAGGACAGGTGTGGGCTACTCCAGTGCCCTAAAAATGTAATGAGTGCTCTGTGAATGTGAGCTGTTATGACTGTGTCATTGCTACTAATAACTGCTTGACTTGAGAAAATCCCTAAACCTTCTGGTTTATGGTTATCCTCATGACTCAGTCAGATAATGTTACACGAAAATAATTTGTGGCCCAGCTCAAACGGTAAAGAATCTGCCTGCAATGTAGGGGACCCAGGTACGACTCTTGGGTTAGGAAGATGCCCTGGAGAAGGGAACGGCAACCCACTCCAGTGTTCTTGCCTGGAGAATACCATGGACAGAGGAAGTTGGCGGGCTACAGTCCGTGGGGATGCAGAGTTGGACAGAACTGCGTGACTAACAAGGAAAACAATATAAAGTAGTCTTCTCCTTCCTTATTCGTAAGATCTCAAAATAAGAGCAACACTCTGGATTTATAACATAACTGTGACATACAGGACTCTAAACTGACACACGAATGATCATATTCTGAAGCCATTTCCCTGTGGGCTGGGATCCTCATCCTTGAACGAAATCTTTTCATTTCAGCAGGTTTTTCAGAAGATTTCTTCACTGAAACAAATCCTTAGAAAATGACACTAATAACTTTATATGGGGAACAGATGGTTGCTAGACTTAACATGGTGATCCTTTCCTAATATATGCAAATAGCAAATAATTAGCCCTGACACTAACACAGTGTAGTAAGTCAACTGCATTTCAGGTAAAGCCAAAAAAACACCACGGGGAGAAACTGGGCTCTCTCCAGTCTTTCTGACAACTGCATGCAAATCTAAAGTTCCCAGCTAAAATTTCAACAGAAAAAAAAAAAAAAGAAAATAGTGTTAACTAAGACACTGGTGAATAGGACCTGGAGAGTTTGGTATAGGGGGTTAGAAATAATGTTTTCTTCCCATTTTTGAGAAAATCTTGCTTATTAGGTATTTAAAAGTTTAAGACATGAATCAAGACTCAATCCCCCCACCCCCAACTCCAGAATTATAAACTGTTTTGTGTCCTCTAATGTCTTCCCTGGTGGCTCGGTGGTAAAGAATCTGCCTGCCAACTCAGGAGACAAGGGTTTGATCGCTGGGTCAGGAAGATCCCCTGGAGAAGGAAATGGCAACCCTCTTCAGTACTCTTGCTTGGGAAATCCCATGGACAGAGGAGCCTGGCGGGCTACAGTCCACGGGGTCACAAAAGAGTCGGACACGACCGAGCGACTAAGACAAACAACAGACACAAGGCCATGCTTGTGCGTATGTGTGCACATAATCGTGCTGGACACTTTGCGACCCCATGGACTGTAGCCCACCAGGCTGCTCTAGCCATGAAATTTTCTAAGCAAGAACACTGCAGCGGGTTATCATTTCCTTCTGCAGCAGATCTTCTACACCCTGGAATCAAACCTGTGTCTATTGGGTCTCCTGCATTGTCAGGCGGGTTCACTACCAGATGAGCCATCAGCGAAGCAACAAAGAATGTATCAGTTCAGTTAGCTCAGTGGCTCAGTCATGTCCGACTCTTTATGACCCTATGGACTGCAGCACGCCAGGCCTCCCTGTCCATCACCAACTCCCGGAGCCTATTTAAACTTATGTCCATTGAGTTGGTGATGCCATCCAACCATCTCATCCTCTGTTGTCCCCTTCTCCTCCTGCCTTCAATCTTTCCCAGCATCACGGTCTTTTCCAAGGAGTCAGCTCTTCACATCAGGTGGCCAAAGTACTGGAGTTGCAGCTTCAATATCAGTCCTTCCAATAAATATTCCAGACTGATTTCCTTTAGGATGGACTGGTTGGATCTCCTTGGAGTCCAAGGGACTCTCAAGAGTCTTCCCCAAGACCACAGTTCAAAAGCATCAATTCTTTGGTGCTCAGCTTTCTTTATAGTCCAACTCTCACATACATACATGATTACTAGAAAAACCATAGCCTTAACAAGATGGATCTTTGTTGGCAAAGTAATGTCTCTGCTTTTTAATATACTATCTAGGTTGGTCTTAACTTTCCTTCCAAGGAGTAAGCATCTTTTAATTTCATGGCTGCAGTCACCATCTGCAGCGATTTTGGAGCCCAGAAAAATAAAGTCTGCCGCTGTGTCCAATGTTTCCCCATCTATTTCCCATGAAGTGATGGGACCAGATGCCCTGATCTTAGTTTCCTGAATGTTGAACTATAAGCCAACTTTTTCACTCTCCACTTTCAGTTTCATTAAAAGGCTCTTTAGTTCTTCTTTGCTTTCTATCATCAGGGTGGTGTCATCTGCATATCTGAGGTTATTGATATTTCTCCCTGCAATCTTGATTCCAGCTTGTGCTTCTTCCAGCCCAGCGTTTCACATGATGTACTCTGCATATAAGTTAAATAAGCAGGGTGACAATATACAGCCTTGACGTACTCCTTTTCCTATTTGGAACCAGTCTGTTGTTCCATGTCCAGTTCTAACTGTTGCTTCCTGACCTGCTTACAGATTTCTCAAGAGGCAGGTCAGGTGGTCTGGAATTCCCATCTCTTTCAGAATTTTCCACAGTTTATTGTGATCCACACAGTCAAAGGCTTTGGCACAGTAAATAAATAAAGCAGAAATAGATGTTTGTCTGGAACTCTCTTGCTTTTTCGATGATCCAGTGCATGTTGGCAATTTGGTCTCTGGTTCCTCTGCCTTTTCTAAAACCAGCTTGAACATCTGGAAGTTCATGGTTCACGTATTTTTGAAGTCTGACTTGGAGAATTTTGAGCATTATTTTACTAGTGTGTGAGATGAGTGCAATTGTGCAGTAGTTTGAGCATTCTTTGGCATTGCCTTTCTTTGGGATTGGAATGAATACTGACCTTTTCCAGTCCTGTGGCCACTGCTGAGTTTTCCAAATTTGCTGGCATATTGAGTGCAGCACTTTCACGGCATCGTCTTTTAGGATTTGAAATAGCACAACTGGAATTCCACCACCTCCACTAGCTTTGTTTGTAGTGATGCTTTCTAAGGCCCACTTGACTTCACATTCCAGGATGTCTGGCTCCAGGTGAGTGATCACACCATCGTCATTATCTGGGTCATGAAGATCTTTTTGTATAATTCTTCTGTGTATTCTTGCCACCTCTTCTTAATATCTTCTGCTTCTGTTAGGTCCCTACCATTTCTGTCCTTTATTGTGCCCATTTCTGTATAGCAGACACCAATTAGATATGAAGACGGAATGTAAGTGATATAAAGACTGACTTCTTGCAAGTTTTTACATCCCTAAGTAGGAGATTTATAATTTGTTCACTTACTGTCAAGGGTTAAAAAAACTCACAAAATCTCTCACAACTCAGAGGGAAACACAACATGATGTAAAGGCTTAATGAGGTTTATTACATATATATCTACTTACTAATTTTTAATGGTTTTCTATTGTGTCATTAACAGAGTCCTGTGACATGAACTAATTACAAAATGAGATTCAAATTTTCTTCACTTCCTGTGGCTATGCATTTTTATGAATAATATTAATAAATGTAAATTAATAATTTGCTGCTGATTTTTACCTTAAGTCTTCCCCTTCTAGGATAAAAATAATCTTTGTTAAATAATTCATATGTAAAATCATGTTGCTGTTCATTTGTCACAGAATTGATTTTCCTATTGACTGTTCACCCAAAGGTGAAAAGAGGCATTTACTGACATTTATGGAAATTAAGAGAAGGAAGCGGCTTGGCTGACTGAATACCGAATATTAGCGTTTCAAATGCAAATCCCATTTCCACTCATGCTAACAAGATGTTGGAGGAGAAAAACAGTACAGAATGAAATTCAAAAATCAGTTTGTAAAACCAAAGTTTACCTAAATAGACCCCAATGATATGGCTTAAAATGAAATGCCCTTTAAAAAGTCTTTGATTAAAGGGGTGTATATCTCCATACATTTTGAAAAAATTAAAAAAAAAAAATCTGAAATCGAAACAGCATTTCTCCTTCAGGCAGAAAAAGAGTTGATCCTTCTTAATTCAGAAATGGTCATTTATACAGCAATCCAATTAAGTTCATTCTTGCTATCTTGTTTCCTGTTTTTGCCTAAGGGTTAAAAAAGGGAAAACAACTCTTCCAAGGAAAAAATCCTATTGGAAATAAGAGTGTGTCTGGACAGCAGGCAGTGAGGGAACAGAGGGTTTTAACTTTTTACCTTAGTCGTGCATGTTGACCTCTTAAAAAAATTAACCACTCTCCTTTACTTTTATAATAAGTAACATTATATTCGGAGAAGGCAATGGCAACCCACTGCAGTACCTAACCCTGGCAAATCCCATGGACGGAAGAGCCTGGTAGCGCTGCAGTCCATGGAGTCACTAGGAGTCAGACATGACTGATCGACTTCACTTTCACTTTTCACTTTCATGCATTGGAGAAGGAAATGGCAACCCACTCCAGTGTTCTTGCCTGGAGAATCCCAGGGACAGGGGAGCCTGGTGGGCTCCTGTCTATGGGGTCACACAGAGTTGGACACGACTGAAGCGACTTAGCAGCAGTAACGTCTATTATGGAGAAGGGAATGGCAACCCACTCCAGTGTTCTTGCCTGGAGAATCCCAGGGACGGGGGAGCCTGGTGGGCTGCTGTCTATGGGGTCACACAGAGTCGGACACAACTGAAGCGACTTAGTAGTAGTAGTAGTAATATTATATTGGAGCACACTTAATATAATTTAAACAGATATTTATTTGCATTTTGCAGCTGATTTTAAGTTCATAGCTAAGAATAAAAATGGACTCTGATGACCAGATGCATGTTTTGTTCCTACTGATGGAAAGTTATGAAATAGAAATTCATGACTATACATCTCATGATATAATTAATCTGTGACATTTCAGAATATGGATTTTATATGAGCTCTAGTCTCTTACCTCAGTTCATTGAAAAAACACGGCAGCACCAGTATAACTGCTATAAGATTGTAGCAAAAATTAATAACATATATTTAGTGCACATTTACAGTGATGACATATAGTAATGGGTTCAAGAACTGAGAATATATGGAAAACCATAAATCCATGTTATTGGAAGCAGAGAAAGTAAGAGTGCCACAATTCCTTTAAAAATATTTTTCCTGGGATTATATGGGAGACTCACTGGAGGGCCCAGGAGGCATTATTAAGGACAAACAATCTGTTGGATTTTCTCTCCAAAGGACGTCTGTTTATACACTTGGGTTGTTCAAAAATCTTCCAAGCCACTGCCTTTCCCTAGCACCTACTTTAGTAGGTGCACTAAACAGCCAAGTGCACCTGCCTTAGCGTGTCACAGAGAGCCCTGTATCTCCTGACCACACTAATCACTGCAGCTTTATCATCGCTCATCTTCACACAGACTCTGTGCCAGTCTAATGAGAGGTGCCCGTCCGATTACAGAACATGCTCTGTAACCCGACGTATCTTCTCTGTAACAGCCCCAGTCTGTACACCCAGATACAGAAAGCTCTGCAGTTCTCAAAAGCCCATTCCAAACATCAACTTTGTGATCTTGTTTTATATTCTTTTTTTAACTTTTAAAAATTAAAAAAAAAATAAATTGGAATATTTACAATGTTGTGTTAGTCTCTGCTATACAACTGTGTGAACCGACTGTATGTGTACATATGGCCCCTTCCCCTTGAGACTTCCTCCCACCTCCGATCCCACCACTCTCGGTCATCACAGAGTCACATGTTATCCTAGTAAAAAATCTCATAACCATGTGAAATAAGCAGGTTAAGGATTGTTAGCCCTCTTTTCATAGATGTTGAAATTCATCTTTAAAGCCCAAACTCACTTCGCCAATCAGTGGTAGAATCTGGATTCAAATTCAAGTACATTGAGTTTAGTCAACCTTCTTAACCACACTGACTTCCAAGTTTTTCCTCTCTGCTAGTCAATGAATGCACATGCTTTCAACAATTACGAGACAGAAAGTGCTGTGATGGGTTTACAGGACTTAGAAGCACACAATATGACCAGCTCCCTCAAGAGGCTTTCATTCAAAGTGAGTGATAAGATGTAAAACTCAGAGAGTTAGATGAACAAACATGCGTAAACAGGACATCAACACAAAAACCGCATGAGGAAGCATAGCATTAATTGGCCAATAAATTGCAGATACAGTGACTGTGGCTGCAAGACGGCAGAAATGCCACTCATTTCAAGGCAGCATGGCCAAGAAATATCTACTGGGCTGCGGGGTTTGTATTGGAATGAAAGGATGAGTCAGACACTAAAAGAAGAAAGGCTACTTGAGTCAAGTGAATCAGGAACCCCGTCCATCCTTTTGTTCACATCTACACTGACAATGACCCAGAAACGCAGGAGATAGCGAAGCACTCTGCCATGTGGTATGCAGCTTGAGACTTAGCTCCAAGCTAGCAGTGGAGAGGGAAGTCAGAAGGGAGGCAAGATGCCGGTGTGAAAGTAAGCAAAGCAAGGGTCTCAACCACGGCAGCTAAGTACTCCACAGCCTCCAGACGACGAGGTTCACGTCCAAGGACGCTCACCCCCACTGTCCAAACAGCCAGCACCCCCACTTGCATCAGTTCGTAGGGCACAGCTCACCTGGCAAGTTATTCATTTCTGAAAATATTTTTTCTGCAAACAATTACAATCTGTGTGTCATAATATTAAACATTATTAAATAAGAGTGAGAAAAACCACTTCATGAAACTGAATGCTAATAAAACCTTTAGCCCAATTCCAATAGATTTTTTAAATCAACTATAATTAGCCAAAGGGTACAGTTTAGCAACTCCATGGACCGTGAACTTAGTGCATGGGGGAATGATCTCTGTCCTCAACCTCGAGTCTCCCTCCCAAGTCTAGCTGCCCACCAGAGCCGCCCACGTGAGAATGAGAGAGAAGACAGGCAATCCTTTCTAATCATGAAATGCACAAACAGGTCCCGAAAACATTAGACCGTTTCTCCAGGGCACCCAGTGTATTACAGGGGCTGATTTTGTCCCTGATTAAAATCAAGTCTATTGATTTTGAGGGATTTCTAAGTGACCAGTTGTTAAGAACTGCAAGCTTCTGTTTTACATATGTATGACTTGGTGGGGGCACTAATGATTATTATTTTGTATTAAAATGTCTGATAAGTAACATCCCAGCAATTCTATTATCAGAAGATATCAACAGGCATGTTTTTTTACTATCTTAAATAATAAAGATTGCTAAATAATGGAGGTTAAACTTATTATTTAACTTTATAATATTTAACCTTATAAAGATTAGGTTAAACTAATTATTTATAGTGCTTAATTAGGTTAGGTCTGTCTAGTCAAGGCTATGGTTTTTCCAGTGGTCATGTATGGATGTGAGAGTTGGACTGTGAAGAAAGCTGAATGCCAAAGAATTGATGCTTTTGAACTGTGCTGTTGGAAAAGACGCTTGAGAGTCCTTTGGACTGCAAGGAGATCCAACCAGTCCATTCTAAAGGAGATCAGTCCTGGGTGTACTTTGGAAGGACTGATGTTAAAGCTGAAACTCCAATACTTTGGCCACCTCATGCAAAGAGTTGACTCATTGGAAAAGACTCTGATGCTGGGAGGGATTGGCGGCAAGAGGAGAAGAGGACGACAGAGGATGAGATGGCTGGATGGCATCACCGACTCGATGCATATGAGTTTGAGTGAACTCCGGGAGTTGGTGATGGACAGGGAGGCCTGGCGTGCTGCAGTCCATGGGGTCGCAAAGAGTCGGACACGACTGAGTGACTGAACTGAACTGAATTAGGTTAAACTTAATTAATGCTAAGTCACTTCAGTCGTGTCTGACTCTGTGCAACCCCATAGACTGCAGCCCACCAGGCTCCCCCATCCCTGGGATTCTCCAGGCAAGAACACTGGAGTGGGTTGCCATTTCCTTCTCCAATGCATGAAAGTGAAAAGTGGAAGTGAAGTCGCTCAGTTGTGTCCGACTCTTAGGGACCCCATGGACTGCAGCCCACCAGGCTCCTCCATCGAAGGGATTCTCCAGGCAAGAGTACTGGAGTGGGGTGCCATTGCCTTCTCTGAAACTTAATTAAGCACCATAAATAATTCTCAGTAGCAACATGTAAAACATTAGGCCAAATAAATGATAAAAGGTATCTATCTGATGTTTGACAGAAAACAACAAAATTCTGTAAAGCAATTATCCTTCAATTGAAAAAATAATAATTTTTTAAAAAAAGGTATCAATGTCTTTTACTCAAGCTGCTATCTGTAACTGGCAAACCACAAATACCAATGGATGACCCCAAAGAAGTATATTGCTCATGTTAAGGCTAAAATGGGTATTTCTGCTCAGTAAATGACCTTCTACATTGTTGTGACTGTACTTTGCATCTTCCAGGGTCTTGGAATATTGTGCAGCCAGCTTTTGGATGGGAAAGGAAATGGAACACTCATAGCTGAAGGGAGGTTTGCAGGAGTCATGCCTGGACAGAGTGCATATCACTGTGGCTCCCTTTCCATTGGCTAGAACTCAGTCACATGACTGTTCCCAACCACAAGGATGCTGGGAAATGTAGTCTAGCCAGGTGCCTCAAAAGAAATGGATTAGGTGGGCATTAGGTCTGCCAGGGTGCGATGTCTGGGGTGAGTGACAGCGTCTTTAAGATATAATCATGGCAAACCACTGGGTACAGACGCTAGAGAAAATAGGGAAAGGAAACCAGATGTCAGGAAGCAGTAGGAAGAAAAAGAGACAAGATTTTGCCAAAGTTGGCAACATAAGAGAGCAAATCTCTTTAATTGAGACTTCCTTCCCAAAATAGATAATAAAAATCACCTGCAAGTGTATAAAATTAATTTAAATCCACTAGGGCTTCAAAATTTAGGCTTTTTATATCATTGACTTCATGAAACTTCTTCCCAATATCATAGTTCATCTGTTTTAGAACCTATTTCTAGCAGAGTCAGAAATACGAAATGACAGTTTCAAATAATAGTGTAATCAAAGAGATCAGCGAAGAATCAGGCCCTGGAGGTCTTCTAAGGTCATAAAATAAATTCCTTCACTGATGTGGGCTGATTACGTTTTAGCACCATGGAAAACTTTCTGTTCCTTTAGCCTAAATTTTTCTTTCAAAGTTGTCAGATCCCATTAATATACAAAGCATTGATAACCTCAGATACGCAGAAGACACCACCCTATGGCAGAAAGCAAATAAAAACTAAAGAGCCTCTTGATCAAAGTGAAAGAGGAGAGTGAAAAAGTTGGCTTAAAGCTCAACATTCAGAAAATGTTGATCATGGCAATGTAAGATCATGGCATCCGGTCCCATTACTTCATGGCAAATAGATGGGGAAACAATGGAAATAGTGAGAGACTTTATTTCGGGGGGCTCCAAAATCACTGCATATGGTAATTGCGGCCATGAAATTAAAAGATGTGTGCTCCTTGGAAGAAAAGCTATGACCAAGCTAGACAGCATATTAAAAAGCAGAGACATTACTTTGCCAACAAAGGTCCGTCTAGTCAAGGCTATGGTTTTTCCAGTGGTCATGTATGGATGAGAGTTGGACTATAAAGAAAGCTGAGTGCTGAAGAATTGATGCTTTTGAACTGTGGTGTTGAAGACTCCTGAGAGTCCCTTGGACTGCAAGGAGGTCCAGCCAGTCCATCCTAAAGGAGATCAGTCCTGAATATTCATTGGAAGGACTGATGCTGAAGCTGAAACTCCAATACTTTGGCCACCTGATGGGAAGAACTGACTCATTTGAAAAGACCCTGATGCTGGGGAAGATTGAGTGCAGGAGGAGAAGGGGGTGACAGAGGATGAGATGGTTGGATGGCATCACTGACTCGATGGACATGAGTTTGAGCAAGCTCTGGGAGTTGGTGATGGACAGGGAGGCCTGGCACGCTGCAGGCCATGGGGTTGCAAATGTCGGACACAACATTACAGAAAATGTTCCCACTTACAGAAAATGAAAATACTTGCCCTTTACTTATTTTCTGAGCAGACCAAGGTTTCCAAAGCTGGTTAATTGTTTTAAAGAAAGACAATGCAATACGATCATAACTGGTATTTTACATTTAGCCTCTTGCTAGAGTATGTAACTTAACAGCTCCCCTTTTCTAGCACTAACATGTAACTCATGGTAATTTCTATTGCTCTTCATTAAAACATGCAGTAATATGTAGATTTATTCCCTTGCAGCCTCGCTGACCATCTCAAGGTCCAGGCTGGTTGTACGCAGGGTCTCTGCTCCTTCCCACCTGAAGGGCTCCCCGGACCCCAGCCTGGCTGACACTCTGACTTTCTACTTTATCTCTGCTCAGCAAGGTTTTTGTTTTGTCATCTGATTTAAAATTGCAACCCAACCCAACCTTCCTCCACACCACTCTTGTCACTCCCAGCCCTGCTTATCCTGGCTTCTTTCTTTAAAAAAAAAAAAAAATATTGAAGGAATGAGAAATCAGAATCATGACTATGTTTTTATAATCTTTGGCCATGCCACACGTGGGATCTTAGTTCCCTGACGAGGGATCGAATCCGTACCCCCCTGCAGTGAAAGAAGAGTCTAGACCCCTCGACCACCAGGGAAGTCCCGTGACCAAGTGTTTAAAAAGGAGAAAGGTGACCTGCAGAGACATCATGAGATCTTTCTCCTTTTAAAAACACAGTCACCAAGTGTCCTTCAATAGTTCAGTTTGGTTCAGTCGCTCAGTCGTGTCCGACTCTTTGCGACCCCATGGACTGCAGTGGGCCAGGCCTCCCTGTCCATTACCAACTCCCGCCGTACAATGTACAAAAGCACAGTCACAATTCTGCTCTCTCATCCTTTTCATACTTCTTAAAACTGAATTTTCCTCTTTGATGACAGTCAATGTCTTCACCGGATAAAAACATCATGCATTCGAAACATCTAGGTTACACATATGGTACAATTCTATGAAGGAAACATGTAAAATATGGAATTTATTTTCGTTATTTTCCAAGTTTCTATATATCTCTACAGGACACGTCCCTTCTGTTGAAAGTGCTGCCGTTTAAACTTCTACCATCCAATTAATTTACTGCCTTCATTTCTTGCACATAATCTGGAAGTCATGAGGTGTGCATACAGATTTCCTGAAACCTCAGCTGTGTGGAAGCATGCTCTATGTTAGGTCTCCCTTGGTTAGTAGCTTATCAGTGAGATACATATGATTCCATTTGAAATGGTTGTCTAATTTCTAATTCCCAGCATGTGTTTTAGAATCACGCCTTAACAATTAAAATGAAAGGTGTCTACATTTTACTGTTTTATCTACCACACTGATTCTTTTCCCTGCCACAATACATTTCAAGCAGTCCGTGTGACAAATAAAATGGATAAAGAAAGAAGGCATTGGGTTTATTGAGTGGTCTGCAGCTCTTCATTTCTTTGATATGTGACATTACAAAAAGGTTCCTTTGATGGTTCAGTAAAACAAACCACATAACAATTTGTTTCTTGATGTGGATCAATTGCATATTGATTCTGTTCGGGCTTTCATTGGAGGCTGTGTCGAGAGGCAGTAGATATTTATTAAGCTCTCAGGCACTGGATGGCCACTATTTTATCAGAAACCATCTACAATTTCTTACAGTGAATATCTGAATACATCAGATAGTAAGAACAACTTTTAGTGCTCTTTATAAAAGCTAAAGGATATAACAGAAGGCTTGGCAAGAAATACGATAAATGGAATGAAAATTACAGATTGTAAACCATGGCATATCACTGTGAGGGAAGGAAAGAGATGGACTAGGAGTGTGGGGTTAGTAGATGAAAACCCTCATATAAAGAATGGATAAAAAACAAATTCCTACTGGCTAGTACAGGGACCCTATCCCAGCTCCTGGGATAAACCATAATGGAAAAGAAAATTTCAAGAATTATGTATGTATATAACTGAATCACTTTTCTGCACAGCAGAAATTAGCACAGCATTGGAAATCAACTATACTTCAATTTAAACAAAATAGAGAATAGAAAAATAAAATTAAAAAACTTGTGGCTCTAAAGTAAATTTTATAGATAAGGAGAATAAAATCAAATTTGTGTGCCAGTCAAAATTCTTCTTTGAAAGCAACAGAAACTAACTCTCACAGGCAGAAGTGTGACTGGAAAGCAAAGTAACTGGGCATGAATTTAAGAAGGGCAGTTTTGGCAAGTGGGCGGGACCCAAGGCGACCGCAGTGGCTTGTGGTCACAGACATGGGCTAACGGCTGTGGCCCCTGGAGGGAGCCACCACCCCCAGGTGGCCCCCCAGGGGTGACATCTATCCTCGACCCTTCCGTTGTATGTCTGGTAACTCATAATCCGCGGTGGACAGACTGAGTGCGTGTCACAAGGATCTGTCCAGCTCTCCAAGGAGGGGAGGAAGGTGAAACCTCTCTCCTTAAATTGTCACTGTGGTCAGTGAGCAGCTGAAAACACAGCCACAGATGGCCACTGCAGCCAGTTAAGACTTTTACCTTGATCCAAACCACTTTCGGTTTGATCTTGACCCAAGTCTTTTGGAACACTTTGCCTTCCAAATTTTACATAAAAGCCAGATGCCACCCCCATCACTTTTAGTGAGTTATGGCAAGTTTCTTCTCAGAAACAACACAGAGGATCTTGACGTCCATTCAAACCCTGGACTCTGCATTTTCCCTATGATCTCTGGCAAGCTACTAAATCTATTTCTTGATTTCTTTATCTGCAATAATGTCCAGACATTTTATCTTCCTTAAAGGGATTTCATTAAAATCACTGATGATGTTAATTAAAATACAGACATCCTCAAAGAGGAATTCAATTTTTAGTCAGCATTTAATTTTATTGCTGCATGCCCAGTCGGTTCAAGGCAGATTTTATAGAATTCTTACTTAATTGCTTTACTAGAAAATCTAGAATGCAAGATGCCTGATGTGTTTATATTTCCTCTATAAACGTCACCCAAGAGGCATTTGTGCTGAGATATGTGTGGTCATTCAAGGCAGAGCTCTGCCTAACCATGCTGGGCATCTAGCACTGACCCACATGTCTTGCCAAGAGAAAGCCTGCACCAGGCATGCAAGAAAATGAGCTTGGTTTTCCATTTCCTTAAAAAAAAAAGTACTATGAGATAACTGGGGGTTGCCTGCCTTTGAAAATAAGCTCTCAGTGAAAGCTGGGAATGGAAAAGTATTCCCAGGACTTCCTTGGGGTCCAGTGGGTAAGACGCTGCCTTCCAATGCAGCGGGTGCAGCTTCAGTCCTTGGTCAGGGAGCTGAATCCTACATGCTTTGTGGCCAAAAGAAAACACACACATAAAAGTAGTATTGTAACAAATTCCATAAAGATTTTAAAAATGGCCCACATCAAAAAAACTCTTAAAAAAAAAAAGACAAAACAGAAAATTAGTCCTGGTGACCTCTCGCATCTCTCTTGACAACCAAATCGATGGAAGACCAGAGGGAAGTTGCCAAGACGCCTCTGTTAACGCACCTTCTTTCCAGGTGAGCCCTCTTCTCTGTGACCCACAGCACAGCGGAAGCCTGGGAAGGACGCCTCTGTTAACGCACCTTCTTTCCAGGTGAGCCCTCTTCTCTGTGACCCACAGCACAGCGGAAGCCTGGGAAGGGCGCCTCTGTTAACGCACCTTCTTTCCAGGTGAGCCCTCTTCTCTGTGACCCACAGCACAGTGGAAGCCTGGGAAGGGCGTCTCTATCGCTGCGCTCCAGCACATAGGAGTCAACCCTTTGACAAAAATCAAGCCGATGTTCTGTTCTTTGCAAGCAGGTCCCCCGTGACTTACCGTAGATAAAGCATCTGTGATGTTTACAAGGTAAAATAAGTGCATCTCTGAGGAGCAGAGGGGAGATCAGCACAATCTATTATTGCAAGCAATCAGCATTTTTTTTCTATTTCAATGTCTATATATCAGCGTAAGTGATTTCAGTATATTGCCTACTGTAAGATTTATCTTTAAGATTAAAATTATTGATTTTTCTCACTACCTCATCAGTGTTATTTAGAAAAATCTCAGTTGATAATATAACTGTGCCTATATAATGTCAAATATTCTGATGGAAACTGGATCCTTAGCTGGCTAGCTGGTTTCATGGAAACATCTAGATACTTGACTTCAGATAATTTGAGTGTAGATATCTGACATAGCAAAAGTTGTAATGCAACTTCATACAAGATAATCTTGTTGCTAAAGCAGTGATCTTTAATATATCAACAGTACAATCTGTAATACGTTTTTGGTTGTGTACCACCTTCAAAGCAAAGTCATATTTTTTAAAGACTTTATTTTAAAACTGAACATGAAAAGCACACTACACTATTGATATAAATCCTTTTTCTTTCTCCAAATGCTAGAGTTCATTTTTAAGTGATAACCCTCTTTCTCTTGGCAAACTTTTTGAGGCCAAACACATTATGAATACATGTGGAATCACTGAAGCGTAGCAAAACAGTTTTGTGAGCTGTAAACTCATTTTGATTCTGCAGTGTTCTGATGATGGGATAGTTTGTAGATGCATTTGGATTATGTGGGATTTGAGGTGCTAACTGAGAGATAATGGCCATAAAACTACATGGGCCTCAAGCATTTTATGTCCAAGATGTCACTTAAAGCCTTCTTGCTTCAGCTGAGGTCAAATGCAGGAAATATGAAGACCTTCGGTGACTGCAATGTTCTCGTCACCTGACGGTGACTCTATAACGCCACAGATAAAGTATGTCTATAATGCTTCATTTAAGACCATTTGTTAAGTTTTATGCGTTTTGGACATTCTTCTTTTAAATGTGATTCACTCAGTCATGTCCAACTCTTTGCGACCCTATGGACTGTAACCCCCCAGGCTCCTCTGTCCATGGGATTTTCCAGACAAGAATACTGGATCTTCCCGACCCAGGTATCGAACCTGGGTCTCCCACACCGCAGCCGGATTCTTTACTGCCCGAGCTACCAGCAAAGGAGCAGAAAATAAATAGGAGTCAGCCAATACAAAAGGAGCGAGAATGTTGAGAAGAAACTTAAGGCAGAGTTGGAAAAAACTGTGTTCCCTAGTCCAGCGGGAACAAACGCTCTTGGTCACACCTTCACGAAACTCTTCTTGTCTTTTAGCTCCAGTTATCACAGCAAAGGTGAGCATCAGAACATCGAGGGGTCCTTACCTGAGTGGTGTGACTCTCTCTGTGTCTCTGAAAGGAGGAGGCCCCACCCCCAGACAGCCTGGAGAATCCGTCCTCTTCAGGTAATCCTACAAGGGCAACACAGTGCAGCCATTAAGTTGCGTGTCCTTTCCTCGGATAAAGTAAGTCAGGAGCTTATTGAACAAACTGAAAGAGTGACATTCCACAGACTGCAATGAAGGCCAGTAAACACTCGATGAATAACAAAGTCCTCAGAGCAGCTTGGGAATACAGGCATTGCTGGAGGCTTAGCTAAGCAAAGAGGAAGTGTGCTGGCCAAAAAAAAAAAAAAAAGATAGAATGACAGAGAAGAAAAAATGTCACAATAGCAGAGAAGTAAGCAAAGAAGGCCTGAAGGGGAGAAAGGAAACTTTTCTAGAGGCTAAAAATAAGTCTGATGAAACTCTGATGGGGGAAAAAGAGAAGCTTGTGGACAACGAGGGTGAATGGGTTCCTGGGGTTGCAGTTTGTGGGATCGGGGCAGTTAACAGGGGAAAAATAAACCTAAAAACAAATCACAAAAAAGCAGGGGAAGGGTGGGCGGAAATCTAAGATCAGACGCAGGCTGGCATTTCCGGGGAGCTGGATGAGCAGCAGTCAGGAATGAAATGTATGGCCAGGTAGTGGGGCAAAGCTACAAGCTTGGGCTTCGTGTGAAGGAGGGGTAGCAACTGTGTGAAGGGGACACGGGGCCCGTGACAAGCGAGCTTAAAGTCTGCTTCTGGAGAATTCGGTTCACTGGACTTCTTACAGAGACTGGGGACCTGGGCAAGGAGAAGAAGGCCGTGACCCACTTTTTAAAACTGAATTATCAACTGGAGGATGGCTCGCAGAATCCGGACGGAAACTCAGCTCAGCGAGTATCCAAACTCAGAACCAAGTCAACAGCAAGACCCTCTTGACACAAGGCCAGCCGAAGAAAGTCAGGGAGTATCAGAGTGCCCTCTGGGTCACAGCGCTGGGAGACGCGATCAAGAGCCAAGAGAAGTCCTGCATCTGAGGATCTCAAGTCTTAACGGGAATGATTCTTAAGAAATGGAATCTGGAAAGAAGGTACTGACAATCCTTCGTGCAGGACAGCAAAGGAGACACAGACGTCAAGAACAGACTTTCGGACTCAGCGGGAGAAGGGGAGGGTGGGACGATTTGAGAGACCAGCGCTGAAACATGTATGTCACCATCTGCAAAACAGGTGACCAGTGTGAGTTTCATGTAGGAAGCAGGACACCCAAAGCCGCTGCTCCATGACAACCTGGAGGGGTGGGGCGGGGAGGGCGGGGGGAGGGGGCTCAGGACGGGGGGACACATATACCCATGGCTGATTCATGCTGACGTATGGCCAAAACCACCACAATGCTGCCAAGTAACTGTCCTCCAACTAAAGTCAGTTAATAAATCTTAAGAAAGGACACAGCAGGACGGCTCACAGGTTATGTGGAGCGTGAGTGGGGTTGAACTGGATCTGGAGAAAGCAAGCATTCCCTCTGGCTGGAGGAATTGAAGGAACGGGGATGGTGGACAGGCCACAGGCTGCGAACCTTCCGGGAGGGGTGGATTTTGAAAGGTGAGGACGGGCTAAGGCAGCAGAACATGAGAGGATTCCGCATTCTGGGGGTGGCCTGCAAGACGGGCAGGGCCGGGGTGGGGACGTTGTGGGGCGGGGGTGGCTCGGGAGTTAAAGGCCCTCCCATCGGTCATTTTCAACCCAACTTCCCAACTACAGTGGGGGAAACAGAATGAAATTAAGTCCCAACTAGAAGTTACTTAATATGACTTCAAAATATCTTCAAATGGAAAGGAGGCGTGGGGCAGGGCTCTCCGAATGCCTGAGGAGCCTGCTGCCCTTACAAGACTACCTTCTGCTGCTCAGAATAGATAATTGCACAATATTCCAGATTGTCAAGTGAAGGCTTGCTTCTCAGGACAGGTAGGCTCTGAATCAGAAAGCAGCATGAGTTCCAGAGAATCTATACAATTCTCACAAACAAGGTGATGTTGTAAAACCCATAGTCGAGTACATTCCACGGATCCCAACCAAAGGCTCCATCCCCAGTGGTCTGGATCTATTCTTGAGTATAAGAGAGAAAGCCTTTCTCCGAGGTTCCCAGAGCAGTGTGGCTGGGTCCCACTACGGCACTGGGTTCACTGTGGCCTTAGGGTCTATGCACAGAATGCAGGGCTTCCGGTCTTGCAAGTGGTCTCACTCAGTACTGCATCGTCATAGATTATCCTTACAATGTGCTGAGGATAAACACGGCACAGATTTAAAAAGGCAAATCTTCTGAGAGTGGTAAATGTAAAACCAAATGTAAGGACTCTATTCTTTTAATTGCCATTTTTCTCCCCGATGCCCAATGATAAAATCCGTACTCATTCAAGCAGCAGAAAGTGGCCTATCTAGAATTTGTTAGGTCTGTCCCCACAAAATAAACATCTTGAGATTCACAATATTTTGTTTGATATAATGACAATGTTCTAGCACTAAAAACTGTTCTCTAATCTAATGATAAATAACCACAAGTCCAGGGAATAATTAAGTATACGAGAAAAGATCTAAGCCTGTGTTCACATCAGTAAAAGACGGCAATTAAAGTAAGTGATAGCTATAATTACCCACACATAACTATATTTCAGCAAATGAACAAACAGATCATTATTGCTGGGTAGCAGAGGTAGGGTGCAGATCCTGGCATTCAAGAGAAACTGTTTTCCTCGAAAATAACACGATTTCTGATTCAATTAAAACTTCAAGTTATTTTAAGCATTTATTCCCATCTCGTGACTTTATTCAGAAAGCATATTGACTATATGCTGTTGGTTGTGAATCAGTACTGCTAACCGATTTGGGTTATAATGACCACATTCGTATCATACTTCGTATATATGTAACATACTTCGGCCACGTGATGCGAAGAGCTGACTCATTGGAAAAGACCCTGACGTTGGGAAAGATTGAGGGCAGGAGGAGAAGGAGATGACAGAGGGTGAGATGGTTGGATGGCATCACCGACTCAATGGACATGGGTTTGAGCAAGTTCCAGGAGTTGGTGGACAGGGAAGCCTGGCGTGCTGCAGTCCACGGGGTCGCAAAGAGTCAGACACGACTGAGCGACGGAACAACAGTGTATCACGTGCTGTACACGCACGATACGCAGTCAGTTCTTATCATACTGACTAGAAGGGATTTTCTGACTCTGGCCTCGGCACAGGACTCACGGGTTCCTATGAAACATGTGACGCTGTTCCAATCAGTGAAGGCTGGTACTGCATCGCCAGAGTCTTGTGCCAGATATTTTTATAGTCATGGGAAGGTTTCATGGTGTCAACACAAGTAGGTCAACATAAACACGTCAAGTTGCTTTGAAAGGCTGAAAGCCTAGCTGAAATAACTTTCCTTTTGTGCACATAGCTCTTGAGATTTTCAAGTGATCGTCTACGAATTGCAATACAGACCTGGCGTTATTTTAAAATCTGTTCTCTGTCAGCATTTAAGGGGTAATGTATAAATCTGTGTCCCAGGGTTTGAACATACACTATCAGTTACATACTGAAGTTTAGAACCCCAATATTCCTAAATGCCTAATTTTATATGGTTCATTTCAGGCAACATATCCCACAAAAATTTCCATTTGGTCTACAGGAGTTTTGTTTTTGTTCCACCGGTTTTGGGATTTAGTTTGATTTTTAGAATAAGACTCAGAGTTTTTGGTATTTCACGAAGCCATAGTTTTTGGCTTTTGACTCAAAACACAGACAAATTAAATATTCTGTCAGAGGGGCATGCCTATTTTCTCTTTGCTCAGGAAAGAACAGCATCACCCTAGATCAGCTAGGGAGAATGGCAGGGAGTGAAAATTTAGTAAAAATGAAGGGATATATGGTTACCGTTTTAAACATTTGTGTATTCAGCTTTGATCATACAATATATTTTAAATTCCTTATTGGTCTAGCAGCTATCCTTAAATACCCCCAAATTGAAAATACATAGTAAATTATTACCTTCATACTAGATACATGCAGGCTTTGAGAGTTGCTTATCACGAACTTGTTGACTATTGCCATCATGCAAATTCCATTTTTACTATTTTAGAAATATGTAATTTCAATGTAAGGGTATACAATGTTTTTGTTATCCTTTTCTTTTTATAAAGGGTTATCATCAGAGAGTTTAGAAAGCGATGTTTTTACTCTTTAACTTTTTATGTTGGAGTAAAGCCAATTAACAATGTTGTGATAGCTTCAGGTGAAAACAAAGGGACACAAGGCCACACATATTCATGTATGAGAAAGACTGCATCTCTGTATTTCCATCTAAACACACATACACGTAATTTCAAACATTAACATGAAAAGTTTTACACAATGCCTATTTCCATCAAGTTGGAGTAATCCAACATAAACACCTAATGTTATTTCAAGGGTGGAAAATTGGGAGATAATTCTAATATCCAACAGGTTCAGTTCGGTTCAGTTCAGTCGCTCAGTCGTGTCCGACTCTTTGCGACCCCATGAATCGCAGCACGCCAGGCCTCCCTGTCCATCACCAACTCCCGGAGTTCACTCAGACTCATGTCCATCGAGTCAGTGATGCCATCCAGCCATCTCATCCTCTGTCATCCCCTTCTCCTCCTGCCCCCAATCCCTCCCAGCATCAGAGTCTTTTCCAGTGAGTCAACTCTTTGCATGAGGTGGACAAAGTACTGGAGTTTCAGCTTCAGCATCATTCCTTCCAAAGAAATCCCAGGACTGATCTCCTTCACAATGGACTGGTTGGATCTCCTTGCAGTCCAAGGGACTCTCAAGAGTCTTCTCCAACACCACAGTTCAAAAGCATCAATTCTTCAGAGCTCAGCCTTCTTCACAGCCCAACTCTCACATCCATACATGACCACAGGAAAAACCATAGCCTTGACTAGACGGACCTTTGTTGGCAAAGTAATGTCTCTGGCTTTTGAATATGCTACCTAGGTTGGACATAACTTTCCTTCCAAGGAGTAAGCGTCTTTTAATTTCATGGCTGTAGTCACCATCTGCAGTGATTCTGGAGCCCCCCAAAATAAAGTCTAACACTGTTTCCACTGTTTCCCCATCAATTTCCCATGAAGTGATGGGACCGGATTCCATGATCTTCATTTTCTGAATGTTGAGCTTTAAGCCAACTTTTTCACTCTTCTCTTTCACTTTCATCAAGAGGATCTTTAGTTCCTCTTCACTTTCTACCATAAGGGTGGTGTCATCTGCATATCTGAGGTTATTGATATTTCTCCTGGCAATCTTGATTCCAGGTTGTGCTTCTTCCAGTCCAGCGTTTCTCATGATGTACTCTGCATGTAAGTTAAATAAGCAGGGTGACAATATACAGCCTTGATGTGCTCCTTTTCCTATTTGGAACCAGTCTGTTGTTCCATGTCCAGTTGTAACTGTTGCTTCCTGACCTGCATACAGATTTCTCAAGAGGCAGGTCAGGTAGGACTCGCTTATTTAAGTCATGGTAGTTGTATCTGATGAGAAGCTACGCATTGCATACATT
The DNA here is from genome assembly GCF_055505025.1 of Bos grunniens. Classification (NCBI taxonomy): domain Eukaryota; kingdom Metazoa; phylum Chordata; class Mammalia; order Artiodactyla; family Bovidae; genus Bos; species Bos grunniens. The sequence goes on along the minus strand of NC_141176.1, from coordinate 90,630,934 downwards.
AATGACCAGTGGTCAACAACACAGATATGCATTGCTCACCTAGAGACAGACCACCTGAGATCCCTCAGGGAAAAAAGCAGGTGGTTCAAGCCATGGGTAGAGTGTAGCTCAAGCTTTGTTAAAAAAACCAAACATCTTATATAAGCACAGAGATACATTTGTATGAAAAAAATACAGAATTCTACAAAGTGGAATATGAGACATGTTTTGGGGATTTTCAGGTAATAAAAGGAATAGTACTTATTGTTTATTCTCTCCTGTATTTTTCAAATTGTCACATAAACATGTAGTTCCTATAACCTGCATAAAATGAAAACACCACGTGAAGAGTAAGAGATTACTTAAGAAGGCTGCTCAAGTCGGAGATAAAACTTAGGAAGACCCGTGCTGCGGGACCCCTGGTGCTGGTGCCGTCTCTGCCTGGTGTTGGCAGTAACACAGTTCTGGGTAACTGCATGTCCTCTCCCTAGAAATCTTTACGGCTGGTATAAAAATCCTTCCGTGTCTTCCCTGTGTCATTTCCTTACAAGGCACCAGAAAGCCGCCATCCTATGAGTCAGCACTTCCAACCCTTACATGTGATCCCTGCTTAATATTGGGGTTGCGGGTGGCCAGCATTCAGAACCAGCTTGGGGCGTTTTCCACGTGTGTGCCACTGAACCAGTCTTGTTGCTGGGTGCCAACAGAACCTTCCCGCATTACCCTGGGATCCTTCATGCCAAGCTTGAACAAACCCCGCTCCAGTCACCTCCCCACCCCATGACTCCTCCTAAGGAAAGCGAGACTGGTGATGCAAATTGCCTGCTAGATTTTATCCAAGATCCATTTGCCTCCTCCTGCTGGGCAGGTCAGCAATGAGCATCCTTGGGTGAGCAACATTCTCAGATGAAAAACTACACACACCCTATGACCTTACGTGGACCTGGAGGGAAGTCAGAGAAAGCAGGGTAAAGCCAGGGTACCACTATCCTGGCTACCAAACGGCCTTTGGGAAATACCTTCCCACTTTCCTGCTCCCTCATTTTAAAAAATATGGTATTTCATTGTCTTTGAATGTCCACTGATTCTTTGAAGGTAATTTGTCTTTGTATTTTAATCTCTGGCTGCTTTAAAGAATCTGCCTGCAATGCGGGAGACCCGGGTTCAATCCCTGGGTTGGGAAGATCTCCTGGAGAAGGGAAAGGCCTGGAGAATTCCATGGACTATACAGTCCATGGGGTTGCAAAGAGTTCGACACTACTGAGCGAATTTCACTTTCAGTGGCTGCTTTTAAGATTCACACTTGGTTTACTGTGATATGCCCAGGTGTGGTTTTCTTTGTATTTATTCTACTCAGCATTTTATTTATTTTTTAAAAAGTCACACTTACAGACAGAAAGATTCACCTTTATCGTACATGCTGTGCTGTGCTTAGTCGCTCAGTCATATCTGAGTCTTTGCGACCCCATGGACTGTAGCCTGCCAGGTTCCTCTGTCCATGGGATTCTCCAGGTTAGAATACTGGAGTGGGTTGCCATGCCCTCCTCCAGAGGATCTTCCCGACCCAGGGACTGAACCCAGGTCTCCCGCATTGCAGGCAGATTCTTCATCGTCTGAGCCACCGGGGAAGCCTGAATTTATAGGAACACACTCACTCCTGTTTGTTAATATCACATGCCCGTCTGCAGTCTGCTGTGGTCTTAACATCTCTGTCCCCCTAAAATCCATACGTTGGAATTCTAGCCCCAATGTGGTGGCATTGGGATGTAGAACCTTTGGGGGGTAACCAGGTCCCTGAAGGTCTGTGTCCCCCTAAAACTCACATGTTGAAATTCTAACCCCAAAGTGGTGGTGTTAGGAGGTGGGATCAACCTTTGGGATGATTAGGTCCTGAGGGTGGAGGCCCCACAAATGGGGTTAGTGCCCTTATAAAAGCGGCCCCAGGGAGCTGGCTACCTTCTTCCCTCCACCACTTGGGGACAAGCAAGAAGCCGGCCACCTGCAGCCTACAGGAGGGCTGCCACCCAAACCGGTGCCCTAACCTTGAACTCCAGCCCCCACCACTGCGGCCACGAAGCCACTGCTCCTCACAGACCGGCCGGCCTGGATGTTTCCTTACAGCAGCCCAGCCCAGTCTCCGGCAGCCCACTCATCTCTCACTGTCCCTGTGCCTGCATTTTCCAAAATGTCAAATAAATGGACTCAGAATCTTCGGATGTTTTTTTTTGCAGTGCAAAGCCTTCGTGATGCACACGTTTTTGTCACCTGCAGTAGCGGTTTATCTTTTTTTATTGCAGAGTTCATCCATGCGCTGGGCAGCCTGTGAAGTGGTCCCTGATGGGCCCACCTGGAGGCACTCACCCCTCACAGAACCCCCTCCCATGAGTTGACTGGACGTGTGGCCCAAACCCAACAAGCTGGACGTGGCCGGAGCGCTGGCTGTCTCCTCCAGGAGCAGCCGTGCGGTGAGTGTGGCTTCCACCCCGGGGGCTCTTCCCAGCTTCCTGTGGACAGCTTGCTCTGGGGGAAGCCCCGGCCCTGTCGTGAGGCCTCCCTTGTGGAGATGCTTGAGCAAGTGATACTGAAGCTGGGCCATCTCTCCAGCTAGCCTCAAGAAGCCTGCAGTTCCAGCTGATGGCTGATCACTTCCCCGTGAGAGACCCTGAACCCAAGGCACTCAGCTCAGCCACACCCAGATTCCTGACCTGCAGAGACTACAAACAGCCGCCTCTGCATTCTGGGGGTGGAGGGTAATTGTTACAGGGCAGTAGATATCGAATACTGTCCAGTCACCAGCTGAAGGGCACTTCATTTCCAGTTTTTGTTGTTGTTCAGTCGCTCTGTTGTGTCTGATTATTTGTGACCCATGGACTGCAGAATGCAGGCTCCTTTATCCTCTACTATCTCCTGGAGCTTGCTCACACTCATGTCCATCCAGTGGGTGATGCCATCCACCCATCTCATCCTCTGTTGCCCCCTTCTCCTCCCGCCTTCAATCTGTCCCAGCATCAGGTTCTTTTCCAGCTCTTCGCATCAGGTGGCCAGAGTACTGGAGCTTCAGCTTCAGCATCAGGCCTTCCGATGAATATCAGGGTTGATTTCCTCTAGGATTTCCAGTTTTAGGTGACTGTGAGTGTGAGCAGGATTTGCATTTGCGTACAGGTGTTCCTGTGGACGCTGTTTGCGCTTCTCTTCTGTAAGCACCTCAGGGCGGGGCCGCTGGGTTCCATGGAAGGCGCGTGTTTATAAGAAACTGCCAACTTAAGCCAGTTGCTTAGTGTTTGACTCAGTGTTGGAAAATTCTCTCCAGTTTCTCACAAAATCGTGTCTCTCCCCCATGGACTCTGTCTTCTTTCCATCTAGGATTCCATGACCCTTCTCGCCATATCCTTTATGTCTTTAAATCAATTTCTGAAATTTCCACTCTGCTTCTTTGTGCTTCATTCTGGATATTTTCTGATTTATCTTCCTCTTCCCTAGGATTTTTTTTTTTTTAATGGCTGTGTCTAATTAACTTTAAGCTCATCCTCTATTGTACTTAATTTTATGACTGTATTCTTCAATCTCAGAATTTCCATTTGATATGTTTTTATGGTTTCTGATTTCTGCTGAGATTTTCATTCTTTTATCTCCGTAGGCAAAGTAAACATACTTACTTCAAAGCATGGGCCTCTGAACTCCAGTCTTCTGAGGCCCTGTGGATACGCTGCTATTTCTGCTCGCAATTTTTCATCTTACTTTGTGTCCTCGTCTGCCTGTTTCCTTTGGACAACGCGTTGAACTCTGTATTTGAAAAGTGGTTTGTAAGGACATCCTGAAGCTAAGGATGATGTCACTGTCCTTCGAGGTAGATCTGTGCCCTCTTCTCCTCCGGGTGCCTGTGGCCTCTGTCATCCTGAAGGACCTCAGTCCGGCCCCAGGAACTGAGACAATTCACAGCGGAGCTGGGGGCCAACAAGCTCTGTGTCTGACTCTTATGGTGGACCCTTCAAGCTCACCTAGGGCTGTGGGAGGTTCTAGACACAGCCTGTCCTCACAGACCTAGGAGACAGCACAGCGTCCCAGCTGCCTCCAGTGGACTGGTGAGCACCTCTGATGTCCTTCAGAGAAAAGCCTAGAATTGAGGCCTTCTGCTTGGCTTTCATTGAAGCCCACACCCATGCCCTCAGGCTCTTTAAGAGAAGGTCGGTCTGAATTTTCTCTTCAGACATTACCTAGAAGCCCTGGGCTGCTTCTAGGGTGGAAGGAATAAGCTGTTTGTCTAAGCCACTGTCAGAGAGCTTTTAGATACTCACAGCCAGGTCAGTTCCTGTAAGACACGTCCACTGACATACCCGCATCGAGTACCTAGACCTTCAATACTACTGTCCTTCACTCTTCTGAGGCATGGAAACAATCAACAGGAACTTTACTCACTGCTTGTAATAACCTATCAGGGAAAAGAATCTAAAAAAGGATATACGTGTGTGTGTGTGTGTGTGTGTGTGTGTGTATCTGAATCACTTTGATGTACATCTGAAATTAACAAACGCTAACAAATCAACTATTGCATACAAAAATTTTTAATTAATTACTTTATTTTAATTGGAGGCTAATTACCTTACAATATTGTAGTGGTTTTTGCCATACATTGACATGAATCAGCCATGGGTATAAATGTGTTCCCCATCCTGAACCCCCTCCCACCTCCCTCCCCATCCCATCCCTCTGGGTCATCCCTGCACACCAGCCCTGAGCGCCCTGTCTCATGCATCGAACCTGGACTGGCGATCTGTTTCACATATGATAATATACATGTTTCAATGCTGTTCTCTCAGATCATTCCACCCTCGCCTTCTCCCACAGAGTCCAAAAGTCTGTTCTTCACATCAGTGTCTCTTTTGCTGTCTTGTATACAGGGTTATCATTACCATCTTTCTAAATTCCATATATATTCGTTAATATACTGTATTGGTGTTTTTCTTTCTGACTTATTTCACTCTGTATAATAGGCTCCACTTTCATCCACCTCATTAGAACTGATTCAAATGCATTATTTTTAGTAGCTGAGTAATATTCCATAGTGTATATGTACCACAGCTTACTTACATACAAATTTTTTTTAAAAAAGAACTATATTTTTCTTTAAAAATACTATTAGAGCATCATCTACTCTGCTCAGAATAAGTTTCATTTTATACTGGCTTCCACAGACCAAATACTCCACAAAAATCTCTGGGGAAAAAAGTTAGCTAATATTGAATGCAATTTTAATTCTTTAACTTGAAAATAATAAGTTGACAGTATACCCTACAGTGATATTTCATCTTTTATGCCCTTTCCCAGTTTTTAAGCCTACTTCATTTTTTGTTTTAAATTCATTCCCCCTAGAAAGTTGATACAACTTAAAACTTGTATCTATTTACTTCTGAGTTTAAAGAAGTGCTTACCATTTGAGACGGAATTTCCATTTTCAGCAGTCATTGCACTGGAGAGTGAATTAGAAAATTGAATCCCATGGTTATTTGCATTTCTGTCCTGCGTCTCTGATGTAATTTCTGAAGTACCAAAATCATCTCGGCTAGCAAGGTTCATGTTCGTTTCAAAACCTAAAATAAATTGTAGGAAAAAATGATTCTTTCCTGATCAAACGTACCCAATAAGTTGAATCAAATAGTGGAAGGAAATAATAAAACTCAGGAAGTCAAATGTTGATTACATTTGAAATAGTAAATTAATAATCATCCCTAATCAAATTTATGGTCTACAGTATATTCACCAGCCTGCTATACCACTGTTAAATGCAATGGGCTGCATTGTGACAATGGTGAATTTCATAAATCTGCTATTTTCAAAGTTCTGTAGCATTTCTGATGTCATATGTGTAATTATAGAACTGCGTATCTTGTGAAGGTTATTTCCTGAAAGAAATATGATGATATATTCATGTTTTAGAAGTTTTCTGAGTTTTTAAGTAGAGCTGAGGCAAACTTAACAGGTTTGGGACAAAAAAAAAACAAAAACTATACTTTTATGGTTACAAAATATGTTATTATCCACTTAGGAATGCGTGCATGCTCAGTCACTAAGTCTTGTCTGACTCTTTGCGACTCCACGGACTGTAGCCCACCAGGCTCCTCTGTCCATGTGATTCTCTAGGCAAGAATACTGGAGTGGGTTGCCATGCCCTCCTCCAGGGGATCTTCCCAACCCAGGGATCAAACCCGCGTCTCCTGCATTGAATGTGGATTCTTTACCTCTGAGCCACCTAGGAGTCCCCACTTAGGAATATTAAGACTTCAAAACCCTACTTCTGCATTCTGTACGTAACAAAGTCACCTAAATGTCAACACGCACGTCCTATATTGAGCTCTCTGAGATGCAGAAACACAGAAACCACTGCCCAAATTAGGCTGAGGAGCCAAAAAAGAAAAAAAAAAACAGAGTTCCACCCCTGGGGATTCCTGTGTGACATCAGGATTTTCCATGCTGCTTCTGCCCCTTGGCTGCGGGTGCCCAGTAGACTCTTCTGTCTCTTAGGTCCTCATGAAGTTTTAGGCTAAGATGTTGTTCATAAGGATAATAAACGTAATGCACTTTCCTGGATTTTACAGATGGTGAACAGTTCATCTGCTGTGATGCCGAGGGAGGCAGAAGGAAGGCCGAGCTCACCCCCGGGGCTGGGCTGGGCAGAACCCTAGCTCGCCCTCCTGGACGCAGCCTCCCCTGGTTCAGACGTGCACTCAGATAGCACCCAGGCCTGGAGCCCCTACCCAGAGGCCCCACACCGACTCACGCTTCTGGGCCTGGGGTGGCCTCTTCCCAGCTCAGTGCCCGCTCCCCCAACCCAGGGTTCTGCTCAGAGCCCCCTCCCCCGTGCCGTGTGGCATCCACTCCATTACGAGTGAGCACGTGCCTGGTGGGCACACACAGGAGTGTGTGCCAGGCTTAGAGAGGCAAGAGGTGGGCAGACAGAAGGAGGGCAAAAAGAGCAATGCTTTGACAACCAGCCAGGAGTGTTTACATTTCCCATTTCCGTGACCCCGGGAGTAGCTCCTGACTCTGCATTTAACACACAAGCGCAAAGAGCACCCCTGGCGGCTCAGAGGTCAGGAATCCGCCTGTCACTGCAGGAGAGGCGGGCTCGGTCCCTGATCTGGGGAGATCCCACAGGCCACGGGGCAACTCAGCCTGCGGGCCACAACTATTGAGCCTGTGCTCTAGAGCCTGGGAGCCCCGACTCTTGAAGCCTGCAGGCCGGAGGGGCAACTCCAGCGCGGCCCCACAACGAGAAGCCCCTTTCACTGCAACTGGAGAAAAGTCCGCGCAGCAAGGAAGGCCCAGCACAGCCCAAAATAAATAAATGAATAAAATTATATATAGAGAGAGAAAGTGGAAGTGAAGTCGCTCAGTCTTGTCTGACTCTTTGCGACTCCATGGGATTTCCAGGCAAGAGTACTGGAGTGGGTTGCCATTTCCTTCTCTAGGGGGATCTTCCCAACTTAGGAATCCAACATGGGTCTGCGTTACAGGCAGACGCTTTACCATCTGAGCCACCAGGGAAGTGCATGTAGTGAAAAGGCTTTGGCCAGGCCGGCGTGGGAACAATAACGGCCAAGGTCAGGTTTTGGAATCATCACCCTCCTGGCTCATGACAAGCAGAGACCATCCAACAGGCTGGAGCTGAAAGAATTACCTGTTCGATTTGGTCAACTCTATTTTGCCATTTTCAGAAAAATCTTCTGAAAATTAGTAAAACACATTTGGTTTTAAAGCCGTCTCAAGACACACACATTTATCTGCTTCTATTTCTCTGGAAACTATTTGTTTCCACTCTTTAATTCAGCCGTTTATCGTTTATTGAGAGTTTCTCTGCCCAGACTCTCCCCGGGGCTGGGATACCGTGAGGCACAGGCAGGGAGCTGGGAGGTCACCTCCCAGGAATGTGGTCGACAGCCAACAAGCAAAGGATCAGGCCAGCAGGTGATGGACTGCGGTGGGCTCCCAGAGGGGCGCAGTGGGGCAGGGCAGTCCAGGTTCTCAGGCCTTGTGGGTCAGGAAGCCTCCTCCAGGGGTCTTGTTTGGGCTCAGGGCATGAAACAGGGCATTGCCCAAGGTAACAGGGACTCTTCTTAGGTCTGGCAGTTCAGTACTCAATCCTCTGAGACGGTGTGTGGACTCTTGGTAAGAGTGTGTGATGCTAGCATCCCCCAGAATGAGCGGCTAGCTCATAAACAATGGATATATTTAATTTTGGTTGGACCCTCCATTTTTGCCATTAAAAGTTTAAAAAATATTCTTCTAATTCCAATCAGCAGGTTCAACTGCAGCCAAGAAATGTTTTAAAACGTGTCATACAAGTTAGGCTGCGATCCTTACATTATCTACTAAAGTGTTCTTTATGTTTTTATCATAAAAGTGGCTGTTGTTCAGTTGCTAAGTTGCATCCGAATCTGTGACCCCATGGACTGCAGCACGCCAGGCTCCTCTGTCCTTCACTGTCTCCAGGAGTCTGCTCAAATTCATGTCCATTGAGCCGGTGATGCCATCTAACCCCCTCATCCCCTGCCACTCTCTTCTCCTTTTGCCTTCAATCTTTCCCAGCCTCAGGGTCTTTTCCAATGTGTTAACTCTTTGCATCAGGTGGCCAAGGTATTGGAGCTTCAGCTTCAGCGTCAGTCCTTCTAATGAATATTCAGGGTTGACTTTCTTTAGGATTGACTGGTTTGATCTCTGTAAGACCAGATATTTGTGTATTCCAAGGACGGCTCTGAGTTGGAATAAGGGAGTGAGTCCTTCTTAAGACATAAGAATGTGTGCTCACCCTGATGACGATTCTTCACACGGTTCTTACGGTAATCAGCACCTCCTGGGTGTTCATTGCGTGCCAATCTCCTGCTGCGGGCGGGACTTGACTTAATTCTCCCTTTCCTAACAGGGTGGTGGAGTCCTTACTCCCTCGCCTGTTTTCCAGATGATGTCACGAGGCCCAGGGAGGTAAACCCACCTGCGGACGCTTCACAGTGAGTCAGTGTAGCCGCGGGGTTTAGACCGAGGTGTGCAGGGCTCTGCCGTCCACCCACTCTCATTCCTCAGTTTGGCCTCTTACGTCAAGTCTTTCCTCCTTATTTCACCTGCTGATGTAAAGATAAGGCAGTTTCTTTTCTGGGTCTTTCCCACTGTGCCTTGGTGGGAATGAACTGGGAGCCCAGGTTGAAGAGCTGTCCTCTGGCCACTGAAAAGAGAGTTGCCACCTCAATACTGACATCCTCACTTTGGGGTTATGCTTATTCATGAATATCAACCAGGGGAGTCTTGGTTTCTACTTTCTGTGTCAGCTTCTGCCCCTAAGCGCCCTGATTCCACGGTGGATCCAACTGCGTGAGAGTCTGCGTTCCAGCCTGTTCATCTCTCGATTCAGCCTCAGCGAGGGGCAGAGGCAGAGGCTCCGGACAATCTGGTTTTGCTCTCCGCGGTCAGTTTCATGGTGGAACGGCTGCAACATTCGTTGTCAGAGGTACGCCTGTGACCCTGCTTAAGCACTGAAAACATTACAACAGCAAGACAGCAAGAGGACTCTGGCAGGAAGCCTGGAAAAGGCTTAGGTATAAAACCGCAGGTTAGATGCCTACTTTGTGGAAAACTAGAAAAAAAACAATAACATGGAACCAATGAGGCCATCGTTTGTTCATGCCTCCAAGCCGTGGTCCTCAGGGTTTTGAGGGTGAAGAAAAGTCACAGCAAAAGAAAACGTTTGAGATTCTCAACGAATCTAAGCAAACAAGTAGGCAAGTGAGTGCTGGAAAGCCCCACCCAGAGCTTTAAAGGAGTGTCTGGGTCCTGTCTGTGTCCCTGCACCTGGTGAGATCAGTGGTCCGTGTAGCTCAGGGCAGACTTCCGATGGACCGAGCGTTGACACTCGATAATTCGAATCCCTGCGGAATTTTCTTGTAGCCTGTGAACTCGGATTCTCCGTGACCCCACCTGGGGCTGCTCTCAGAGGTCTGCGGAAGATGAATCACGCTGGGATCTGACTCAAAGATAAAATCCTGGCCTTTATATTAAGATACAATGACTGAGCATAAGGAGGCCATGAAGGCACATTCTAGCTGAGTATTAATTGAACAAGAGAATTTGAGCAAATCTCAAAATCGAAATGCAAACAAACAAAAACCCCGTAGTGCAAGGCTAGCTTTTGTACATACATTAGTTATCCTGGGTGGTGTGATGTTTCGGAAGCTGTGACTTTCAGTAAGAGATGACACCGCACCCCCAAACCTCCAGGGGACATGGGACACTGTCTGGAGACATTGGTGGTTGTCACACCAGGGAGGTGGGTGCCCGTGGCATCTAGGAGGGACGTTGCAAACCCGCTCACAATACCCAGGACAGAGCCGGCGTGCAGACCCACCTGGCCCGGAGTCCATGCACCTGGCCACGGAGGGCGGAGGTGGACAAGCCCTGTTTCAAAAGCTGAGTTAGACACGTTCATTTGTACCATTGCGGGAGAGACACAGACGCAGAGAAGGGGCTGTGGGCGCAGCAGGGGAAGCAGAGGGTGGGATGAGCTGAGACTGGGGTTGGTGCATACGCATGACCTTGTGTAAGACAGACAGTGGGGAGCGCCGTATAGACAGGGAGCTCGGCTCGGGGCTCCGTGATGGCCCGGGGTGCCGTATAGGCAGGGAGCTCGGCTCGGGGCTCCGTGATGGCCCGGGGCAGGATGGGGGTGGGAGGGAGGCTCCAGAGGGAGGGGATATATGTGCACATATGTTCGATCCACGCTGCTGTATGGCAGAAACTAACACAACATTGTAAAGCAGCTATACTGGAAAAAAAATGAAAACTTGGAATTAAAAACATAAAGCTAAGGCAGATCCCGCTCTTCCCTACTCGTGTCTCTCTGCCAGTTTCTAATTTTGTTCAGGTCAAAATCCAAAGGCTTCTTGAGGTTGACAGACCGCCCCTCTCTAACCCCAGGATCCCACTCCCTGCTTGTCTTGACCTCATTTCCAACTACTTGCCGGACACCAGCCTCCCCAGCCTCCCCAGCATCTCCACAACCCTCAACTCAGCCTCTGACTCTCCCCCGGGTGGTCTGAGGGGTGGGGCGGGGGCTCTGTACTTTGTTCAGGGCTCGGCTCAAACCACCCCGAGCAGAACAACCTTCCTGACCACCTTCGGAAAAAAACAGCACCTTGTCCTCACCCAGGTCAGTTTCTGTCCTTCTCACCATATTAGAAGGTCCTTCTCACCATATGACATGCTAAGTGTCAACTGTTGGCTTATTTTCCGTCTCTTCCCTCCAGAAAATTGACACCATGAGCTCAAAGGCAATCTTGGTGCCCCCAAGAGTGCCTGCACAGAGTAGATGCTCCACAATATTTGTTGAAAGAAACAGAAAAAAGGATGCATAATGAACGGATACAACAACAGTGTTATACAAAACCCACTTTCTAAAAGAAACCACGCTATGTGTAACTGGAAGAAGAGTTGACAAATTTACGAACTGAAAAACCCGTGTGAATTATTATAGAAAAATCATACATCTCAGCAATTATTTCTCCCCATTCACATGAGATTATTGGAAACATATAAAAGGATTTCTGCTGTTAATGATATGCCTTTTGAGTTTTAATCACTACTTATAAAATTATAAGGTAAGGAAACTTTCACACTCTGTGAGGAAGATGTGCTCTACTCATTCAAAGGGCCAGAGCTGTTTCTTTCCACCTGAGACTGCTAAATTGGACAAGACCTAATAGCCAAAGATGAAAGCAACCCAAGTGCCCACTGATGGATGAATGGATAAGGAAGATGCAGTACGTATCCGCCGTGGACTACTACTCAGCCACGAAAAATGAAATCTTGCCATTACTGACAACACAAACGGAGGCATTGTTTTAAGTGAAATAAGTCAGACAGAGGAAGACGAATTCTGTACGCTTCACTTGTACGTGGAATCTTGAAAACAAAACAAATGAACAAACAACAAAACAGAGTCAGAGATGTAAACAGGTCGTTACCAGAGGGGAGGGTGGAGGCAGATGAGAGAGACAGGAGAGGGAGACTGGGAGGGGCAGGTTCATTACAAAATAACTGGGAGTGAGACAGCGGAGGGAATACAGTCAACAGTGATATCATAGTTTTTAAAAACAGACAAAATCAAAGAGCCAGAGCAGTTTGATTTCTACTAAGAGTGTTAACTTGCAGAAGAAAAGATGTGTGGATGTTAGAAATCTATCCCTGACCGATGGTGGGAGGTTTCACGTTTTCACTATTTTCCAACAATCACCACTGATAATTATGTCGTTATTGTTCCACAAAGGTCCTATATAGTCTCTTTAAACAAAAAAACCTCAGTGTTGACTGTGGCCTCTTAGCAGCTGGAGATGGGTAGAGGCGAGTGGACCCCAAGGCTAAAGGAGGAGGCTCCAGACTCCACCCCACTTGAAAAGGCCATTTCTAAGTCAGGCAAAGCACCCAGCTCATGTCTGTGCGCCTGATTGTTTTTTTTTGACAGAATTTCTATAATAACCCTGTTGTAGTAATACCTTTGTTATTTATTTTTTCTTTTCTTTCAACAGATCTTCATCAAGTGTCCACTGTGCACAGGTACTTTTCTAAGCATAGAATAACGAGTATTTTGCTTAGACTGATCTTCTCATGTTAAATAGATGTCCGCTTCACTTCTTAAATTTGGGTCATTTTTACTCTTTTTCTTAAAGAACTTCCTCCTTCCCCCGATTGCATAAGTTTCAATTTATTGAAAATAAGAAAAAAAAAAAAAAGAGTCTGCTGCAGGCATAGAGGACTCTGGCAGTAACTCAGCTGGCCCAATCCTGACCCCTGGGGCCTGCCGCTCCCGAGGGCACGTCACTGAATTAGCAGACGAGGGCGACAGAGCAGCGAAATGCTGGACCTCACTGACACTCTTTGCAAGACTGATGCTGTTTACATGGGTCCTCAGGGCAATGTCCGAGCAGAGAGAGCCCAGCTCCTCACCGGGCACTGACTAGAGTGCAGGTTTACCTGGACGTGGGAGGTGTGAGTTCAACGAGGAGACGGGTCTGTGGCAGGAGAGCAGCCACGTGTTTTTGGTGGGGGAGAAAGTAGAGGGGAGACAGAAGCTAAGGAGAAGAACTTCTCTCGGGGAAGGGAGGTGAAGATTTTCAAGAGGGGAGAGAAGCTTCTTACTAGAGGGGAGACGGCTCCTTGAAGAAGTCTGGGGAGCTAGAGAAACCCCTGAGTACAGTGAGTGGCTGAGAGAACTTCCAAATCCAGAGCTGGAAAGTGAAAAACTGAAAGTCGCTCAGTCTTCTCTCTTTGCAACCCCATGGACTATACAGTCCATGGAATTCTCCAGGCCAGAACACAGGAGTTGGTAGCCTTTCCCTTCTCCAGGGTATCTTTCCAACCCAGGGATGGAACCCAGGTCTCCCACATTGCAGGTGGATTCTTTACCAGCTGAGCCACAGAGGAAGTCCAGATTTGGAAGACAGTGGCTAAGGGCAGGCTGGCCGGTTCGTCCCTAGGGATGCTGAGATGCCCCTGAGCTGGTGGTCGCCTCGGGGGCTTCCTGGGAACTGCCGAGTGGAGAACCCTGAGCCAACCTCTTTCTTCCTCCGCACCGGGAGATTCCTCCAGGGATGGCGTTCAGACACTAAGCTGTATACAGTTCAGACCGCATGCAAAGAGTTAAGCCAAACGGTTTTTCAGAAACATATCTGAAAGAAGTGATTCCTCAAATGTTCCCATCCGAGGAGGGCGGTAAGACACAGTGAATGACGGGGATGTGTGGAACCCACGGATGACCGCAAGAAGGGACTGTCCGACCACGCTGGGGGGACTAGGGATGGATATTCCGGAAGGCTCTCCTTCTCCTGGGCGGAGTTAAGGTTTTGCTGGAGCTTTTTTTGCGTGTGTGTTAAAGCCTTTGACACTTAAAATGCCAACACGAGGGGGAGGGACACCCGGTGTGCGTCCTAACAGGTTGCCCCTTCTCAGCCTGCTGGGCGGGACTCGACGCAGAAAGTGACAGCTCGGAGCGGCCCGCCTGCTCCCGACCAGCCGGGACGCAGCAGCGGGGAAGGCCACGCGGAGAGGGAGGTCGGGCAAACGCCCGGGCCTGCGCAGGAGAGACGGGGCTGCGGCGGGCGCGGGAGCCCCGCAGGGCGGGCACGGGGTGGGGTACCGCGGGGTACCACCGGGTACCGAAGCAGGGGCGGGGTGTGGTGAGGAGGAGGGCAAGGGAAGGCCGAACGCGGAGTACAGGGCGAGACCCTCGAGGGCCCGGCCCCAGCTCGGCCCGTCCGGGTGACGGTGAGACGGGAAGGGCGCTGCGTTATCAGCCCGGCCCCAGATGTGGACGGCTGACCAGCTTCAAGGAGGGCTTAGGAACGGAAAAGCAGTGAAAACTGAGTCTCGGGCAGCGGCAGGACGAATGGAAGTCGGGGGTTAGGTAAGTTACGGATCCCTGTGAGCCCAGGGCTGGGGGTAAGTCAGGACCATCGATGAGCAGAAGTCTGGGGCCACGAACGTGGACTCTGGAGTGACAGCCACCTGTTGTCGTTACTGTTGTTTAGTCGCTAAGTCGTGTCTGACTCTTTGCAACCCCATGGACTGTAGCCCACCAGGCTCCTCTATCCAAGGGATTTCCCAGGCAAGAATCGTGGAGCGGATTTCCATTTCCTTCTCCTGGGGATCTTCCCGACCCTGGGATCGAACCTGCATCCCTTGCATCTCCTGCATTGGCAGGCAGATTCTTTATCGCTGGGCCACCTGGGAAGCCCTCGGGGGTTGTTAAAGCGAGTGGTGATGATTTGGACAAGAGCATTTACTAGGACTGCAAACTGAATGTCTGGGGGGAGACTTAAAAATCCCTCGGGAGGGAGAATTTCTTCCAGGAAAAGCGACATTCCTATAAGGAGGCAAAAGGCAGAGCACTCGTGGCGATGGATACAAACGGACTGCTGGAGACTCGCGGCCGGGGGCGGGGGGGAGCACACGGGCGGGGGCGGGGCAGCTGGCGGGGCGGGGGCTGATGGTACCAAATGCCGAAGAAAGGTCAGGGGGACGAGGAGGGGCTGAGCGAGGGAGGCTGTCTTTAAGAAGACCGCTCAACACATGGCTTCTCTCTTAGGTACCTGAACTTGAGGTAGTTTTAGGGTGTGTGTTGGAAACGGATGAGACTACAATCCAGGTTGCAGTAACGCAAGAGCACAACAAATTACAGCTGTTGGATTTAATGCAGAGTGCGCTCTGTAAGGCATAAAAAATGTGAGAATACATTTGAGACTCATTACTTATGCTGGCTATCGTTCATTTTGCAACTCTATAGGAAAATTCCTCTGCACAAAGGCTACTGCATGCAAGAATGCGTTTGTTTTTATCCTATCTGGCGCTAAGGAAAAGCACGCAGGCTGAGAGGGAGCCAGGCATGAACCCACTGCTTCTCAGGCTCTCGGTTCTGGAATTCAGAAGTCGCGGCTCGCAGTCTCTGCCGATGGGCACCGTGGACGATGTGTCACGGCAGGTAAGCAGGGCCCCTCAGACCCCAAATCAGCCTCCGGCTTGTGTTAAACCAAATCTCTTCACTACTTTAGGGGGCTTCCCTGGTGGCTCAGATGGCAGAGAGTCCACCTGCAATGCAGAAGACCCAGGTTTGATTCCTGGATCCAGAAGATTCCCCGGAGAAGGGAATGGCAACCCACTCCAGTATTCTAGCCTGGAGAATCGCATGGACGGAGGAGCCTGGCAGACTACAGCTCATGCGGGGACAGAGGCTTGGACACAACTGAGAGACTAACTTGATTCAGTACTTTGTGTTTCAAGGAACAACGCCTGAAGTCTTACGTTATTGCACACGAGTAAAAGGCACACATAGGGACCCAGAAATCACTCCGCAGTCCCCCCTGCCCTCTTCCATAACAGGCTTCTAGGATGTGAATTAGACTGTTTTCTTGCCCATGATAGTATAATCCAGACATTTGGCATCTTGTCTCAGAGAAAGACAAATGCCAAGTGTCGGGATTCACCCAGACCCAGTGGCTGGTCCTAAACTCAAACACGAAGAGAGATTTCCCACGTAGGTCTACATAAGGAGACGTCACGTGTGAGCAGAGGGCACGTTTTCAGGGAGATGCCATCAGGAGGACACACGCTGCAGGGGTGTGTCTTCAGTGGCATGCTTCTAAATGACCCTCAGCCCCAGGATCAGACTTAATCACCACTTTGCTAAGACACAGGAGTGAGTCAAGAGACAGTGTCCGTGTCTGCTGTGATGGGGAAGGGGGACCACGTGAGGTCCGTGCGATGGGTCATGCAGCAGGCACATTGCACGCACGGTCATATCTCTACAGGAGCTGATTACTCAGGAAGCAGAAAAACACAACACTGGGATGGACGAGGACGAGGATGGGCAGCTTGAGCAAACGGAACTACCAGACCTGCTTATACCCTGAGAGGCCAGAGTCGGCCCTGGCACTCCCTTATGAAACCACCACCCTTGAGTAGATCAAAACTGCTCTTGAACTCGGTGCTGACCATTCTTCTGCAGCAGAAAGTGCCATCAAGGCTCATGCTCGGGGTTAAGTTGAGTGGAAAGAAAGGGCTTCCTTGGCCACCCTGCCTGCCCCTGCCAGCTCCCGCCACCCACTCCCCTGCCAAGTCTTGGGGAGATGGTTTGTGCTAAAAACACCAACCGAAGCAGGAAGCAGAGTGATATCTTCAACAACATATGTGCTGAGCAGGGCAAGAATGTACCCATAGTAAAGCTAAAAAATGACTGTCAGTATAAATAAGGTTTGCAGAACCCAAAAAGGCACAGAAATTTATGTGGTGCCAGTTTTCTTTCCAGGTTGACCAGCTGGCTCTTTTTGGGTCCATCTCCTCTGTCCGCGCCATAACTAGAAGAGGCCTGGCCACTATTCCGTTCCTTGGAGCTCGTCTTCCCTGTAAGTAGCGAGCGTTGCTGTTGTTTGGTCGCTCAGTCATGTCCAACTCTTTTTGACCCCAGGGACTGTAGCCCACCAGGCTCCCTTGTCCATGGGATTTCCCAGGCAAGAATACTGAAGTGGGTAGCCATTCTCTTCTCTAGGGAATCTTTCCGACTCAGGGGTTGACCCTGAGTCTCCTGCATTGGCAGGCAGGTTCTTTACGACTGAGCCACATGGGAAGCCCGTAAGTAGCTGAATATGTAACATTTAAACAAGCTGGCCTGGCCTGGAGACCCATTCCTAAAGCGTCTAACCTCAGAGGTCACACGGGCATTTGCATACCCAGTGTTTCTACACTTCCTCAGCGCCAGGTGGTGATGCAAACCCAGGAGGTCGAGAACACCGCACCTGCGCAGCTGCCGGGGGTGGGCAGTGCGTGCCCCCCGCTGTGTGTGCTCGCTCCAGAACCAAAGGCAGAGGGGGGTTATTCCTGCTCTTCTCCTGGGAGTGCTCAGTATTCGTGACATGTGCATGGTGTCACAGTGATGGGAGGCCAATAACACCACTGGAAAAAAAGAGGAGACTGCCCCCGGGACAGCTCCATCTTCAGCTCCCACATCCTTTCCCAGGAGAACCACCGAGGCCCAGGGTCAGCAGACCCCTTCCGATGAAGAACCGCTTATTTACTTATGTTTTCATTTCCATGAGAACTGTATTGACTCTATTTTGTCTCTTGGTATTTAACCAACTTTATATACGGCTCATAATAGAGCCTCACTTGGATTTCTAAGAGATAAATTGCTTTAAGAATAACTATTTGGTTCTTCACCTAGCTTCCCTGGTGGCTTAGACGGTAGAGAATCTGCCTGCAAGGCAGGAGACCCAAGTTCAATCCTTGGGTTGGGAAGAGCCCCTGGAGAAGGGAATGGCAACCTACTGCAGTATCCTTGCCTGGAGAATCCCATGGACAGAGGAGCCTGGTGGGCTACAGCCCAGGGGGTTGGAAAGAATTAGACATGACTGAGCCACTAACACTGTTCACATTCTTTACTTCAGTCCTCGAGAAAAATATAATCTACGTTTGTTCCACATCAGGGACATCAGAAGAATGCTCATGTCCGTTTTCTAGTGTCTTCTGGCCAGCCCCCGCCCCACCACGTGAACCTCGGCACAACCGGACGTATGGCTGAATCACTTAAACGTCATACGAGACGGTCAAACTCTCATTTTTGGCGTTCACCTCACTGGTGTGGTTCCACCTGAGTCAGAGAGCCAATGAAATCAATGCAAGTGAAAACCCAAACAGCAGTGGTATATGTTGAATCTTTTCAAAATCCTCGTTCAGAACTAATTATGAAATTTATCCACCCAAGGTATTTAAAGGGACTTCTCTATTGGCATAATCAGTAAAGAATCTTCCTGCGATGCAGGAGACCTGGGTTCGATCCCTGGGTTGGGAAGATCCCCTGGAGAAGGAAATGGCAACCCACTCCAGTATTCTTGTCTGGAGAATCCCATGGACAGAGGAGCCTGGCAGGCTATAGTCCATGGGGTCACAGAGCGTCAGACACGGCTGAATGACACACACACACACAAGCTATTAAAGGGCCCCAAGGGCACAGATCAGGGCCAGTGGGAACAGGCAGAAGCCATGCACCTTGAGCCTCTGCCTGAGTCTGCATTTCAGGGATGCAGGCCTGGGGTGGGAAGTCCCAGGAGCTGGGGGGTGTGCACTTGGGAGCCCTGGGGGGCTCAGGATGGCAGCAGTCCCCCTGCTACAGATGTGTGCCCACAGTTTCACAGCCTGGAGGTGCCGTGCACATGTGTGGATCAGCCCCACTGCCCACACCAGTGGCTGCTGCCCAGCAGCTCTGAGGCCTTACATAACAGATTAAAAATATCTACACAGACTTAAAAGTCTTGTCACAAGTCTCCTCAAGCCACGTGGCCAGTCTCTCTGATGGCTCCTGTGGCTGCATCCTTTATGGAGGGGGGCTGGCCAGCCTCCCTGACTCTGCGTGCCTCCCGAGCCTCCAGGCCTGGGACTGAAGGTCCCCGGAGCTGTCACTCAGGAAGGATGAGTCACGGGGACTCTGCAGGGGCAGGCTGAGCCGGTCGCCAGTGGCCCTCATTTCCCCTGGAACAATCAGGAGAAAGCCCCTCGGAGCCAGTCAGGAGGTGGGGCCCCCTCCTTGTATGCCCAGCACCCGGCATCTCTCACCGTCACTTTGAAGCTGTATGTTTACACAGAAATGAACACAGAAGAAGCCTTTTGGCACCCCTGCTGCAGCTCCTCCAAGCATTACGTGGTGATGCCATCACGCCCCTGGATAAGCCCTCCTCCTTAGGGTTGTAAGATGCCCCAGTCTCAGCCTGAAGTAGGGTACCCCCTCTTTCTCTAGCTGCTTTGGCCTCATCCACCCCCCTTTCCTCCAAAGGAATCCTACCTTCATTTGGATCGGTTTCAAAGGACATATGTATGGGTTGAAAAAAATCAATTTAGTGCGTCATGATAAGCATTGAACAGTCAAAGAGAGTAGAATGAATCGAATAAAAATGCAGCATTTCTCAAGCATTAGGGGTAAGCTGTTTGAGAAACCCAAACAGTGTCTTCACCGACAACGTTTCTCGCTGTCCAGGGACCTTGTGAGCTGCTTGCGAGCCGATTCCATATTTTACTTTTAAACTCATACGGCTTAGGACAATACTCTGTACAAAACGCATCCTCAATGCATATTTCAAATGAATGAATGAAGCCTGTCCCTTTTATTTATGATTTGTCCCCCCAACCCTCTTTGAAAACTTGACGCGAGTAGCAGACAGCAACACAAAACGTGGCTGCTCATCAAATGGTTTTGCTTGAAGTTAACCTCTGATGTTTTCAATCCTGAAAAGAACTACGTGTCTCAGGGGCGACGTCACAGATTGGTTGTATTATCTGGAAAATGGAACCTTTTCCCTAAAGTCATTACAAAGGGTCCCAGTGATGGATTCCACCCCTGCAGCAATGGAAACGCTTTCTGGTTAGCAGCTGGACCACATCAGTGGGCTGTCTAATGAGCATCAGATTAAAGAGACATTTGTATAATCCCCCATCACCATACAGAAGCCCAGTGCCTTTGCCCCGCGTGGCTGTCCCAGCTGCAGAAATTAGACGAGATTTCCAGGCTGAGTAAGGGAATAGAGATTCCCCTCTCAGCTGTGACTACATCAGTGAAATGAATGCCAGCAACTGGAGTCTGACTGTCTCATTTGACATGTAAATGATTCAGTCGCATCTCTGGTTGTGCTAAGGCTCACACGGTGGGGCAGGGGGTGGCCAGAAGGCACTAGAAAGCATCTTACAACAGGAGCACAAGCTGGTGTCTGAGATGGAGCAAAGGATTACATTGTTCTTAAGGACCGAAGTAGTTCTGAGCACAATTTTCTATTAAAACTCCAAGAGAGATTCCATCACGAGCTATATATAAAGGTGGTTAAATACCGAGGACAGCAAGATCCAACCAGTCCATCCTAAAGGAAATCAACTCTGAATATTCACAGGAAGGACTGATGCTGAAGCTGAAACCCCAGTACTTAGGCCACATGATGCGAACAACTGACTATTGGAAAAGACCCTGATGCTGGGAAAGATTGAGGGCAGGAGGAGAAGGGGACGACAGAGGATGAGATGGCTGGATGGCATCAGTGACTCAATGGATGTGAGTTTGAGTAAACTCTGGGAGCCAGTGAAGGATAGGGAAGCCTGGCGTGCTGCAGTTCATAGGGTTGCAAGAGCTGGACACGACTTAGTGAGTAAACAACAGATATCAAAAGACAAAATAAACTCAATACAATTCTCATGAAAATAAACAAAAACAAAAAACTCTTTAGCTCTACAGAATCTATTGCTGGGCACTGGTTATTTATTTGAAAACAGATATGTGAACTGTGAAAAGTATTGCCAGGCTGGTTGGTTAGTTGCTCAGTTGTGTCCGACTCTTCAGCGACCACATGGACTGCAGCCCGCCAGGCTCCTCTGTCCAGGGAATTCTCCAGGTAAGAATCCTGGAGAGCACGTCATTTCCCCCTCCAGGGGGTCTTCCTGACCTAAGGGACTGGAATCGGCTCTCCTGCACTGGCAGGCAGGCTCTTTACTGATGAGCCACCTGGGAAGTTGGCGTGCTTTGATCTTCTGTGCTTGGTGTGTGCCCCTTTCTGCTCCTAAACCAGCCTGACCCCATCCAGGTGAGCTCACCTGGGAACTGGAACTAACTCCAACAAGCAGACGTGACTTCAGGAGTGATTTAAGGGCTTTGAGCTTTGGTTTGTGTTTCAGTAACATGGACACACCTGCATAGGGGCAGTGTCCACCCGCCGCTCTGTCCAAGTCCTCTGTCTCCTACTTACTCCTTCCTGGGTCTTTCCATTTCCAAAGAGAATAATAAAACCAAGATGGAAAACACGCCGATCTGCTTGGGAATCACCCTGCTGCGCCCACAGTGTACACGCCAGTCCCTCCGTTCTTTAAAGTGGACATTTTTGGGGAAGAGTGTGTTTGATTTTGAGCCAGAGTCTGGGGTGTGAAGAAACTCTTTTGCAGGTTCTGCAGGACTTTGGGTGATGCACACATTTGCAGGTATCGTACCCTGAGTGTTCCACTGTAAACGTGTGTCAGCTCAGATCTAGCTCACATCTGCCGTGGTTCAGTTCAGTCGCTCAGTCGTGTCTGACTTTTTGTGACCCCGTGGACTGCAGCACACCAAGCCTCCCTGTCCATCACCAATTCCATCACCAGTTTCAGTAAACTCATGTTTATTGAATCGGTGATGCCATCCAACCATCTCATCCTCTGTCGTCCCCTTCTCCTCCTGCCCTCAATCTTTCCCAGCTCAGGGTCTTTTCCAATGAGTCAGCTCTTCGCATCAGGTGGCCAAAGGATTGGAGTTTCAGCCTCAGCATCAGTCCTTCCAATGAATATTCCGGACTGATCTCCTTTAGGACTGACTGGTTGGATCTCCTTGCAGTCCAAGGGACGCTCAAGAGTCTTCTCCAACACCACAGTTCAAAAGTAGCAGTTCTTCAGCACTCAGCTTTCTTTATAGTCCAACTCTCACAGCCGTGGTTTGGTTCCTGCATATTTTAAGACTGAGTCATATGTGTGGGGAGGAAAGTGAGATTGTCACTGGTCGGTTTCTTACAATTAACATGTATCAGCTGCATGTAAAATTGCAACGCCCAGTAACTGCCAGTGTACGACGTCTAAGGACGAGCATTACAGACTTCAAGAAGAAATTGGAAAAAGGGAGACGTGAAAACCAGGGCAGCAAAAGGCCCAAGAAGCTTCACACACAGCAGGTGTGAGGTGGCTGCTGACTCACAGGGTGCAGGGCTGGCGCAAATGATGCTGAATGTAGCGAGCTCTCAGGTGGTGTGGAAGTTTCTAGGTTAATCTGAGAATTAATCACAAAAATGATTCAGGTCGGCATAAAGGCCCTAAACACTCTTAGGTAGTTGAGAAATGGGTTATTCTCTTCCAATACGCTTAAGGAGAGAGAGAGAACACAGCGGTG
Source organism: Bos grunniens (assembly GCF_055505025.1). Classification (NCBI taxonomy): domain Eukaryota; kingdom Metazoa; phylum Chordata; class Mammalia; order Artiodactyla; family Bovidae; genus Bos; species Bos grunniens. The sequence goes on along the minus strand of NC_141176.1, from coordinate 90,608,487 downwards.
ATCCAGGTCATCTTCAGGAAAACGTCCACGCACCCTGTAGCTTCTAAGCATTTCTTCACAACAGGAAGAACACCCCGGGACTGTATTCTGTGGCAATAATGAGATGCAGATAGCCAGGAAGGTCTTTATTAACTAGCTATGGGAGAGTCGCTGAGTGGCTTAGAGGATAAAGCACCGGGTTTCTCCTAGGAGCCCCCAGTGGGAGTTTAATTCGAAATCTAGTCTAGAGACCACCCCCTCCCACACACAATGGCTGCTTGCCTTAATGGGTTGATGGTATGAAAAATATGTACTGCTTATGAAAGATAATCCACTTCTGAAAAGACTGAATTTTTTTCCCCCAGAAATCCAGGTACAAAAGATCTCCTCCCCCTGGATAGTGCACTGAGAACAGTCCAACTGGGATGACTCCTCTGCGTCCTCCGGCTGTCTCAGAAATGATGAACTATTTATGCACGCTGCCTATCTCTGGTCTGACGGCATGCTGGCGGCTGTAGATTCACAGCCAAGCCGTGAAGGAAATTTCCCAGGAGAGTTTCACACCATTCGCCGGGTAACTTTTTGATCAGGTTGATCTAAATATTTAATTGTCACAACTCCCTGCTTGGTTTGATGCCTGGGTTTCAGAGAAGAATGAAGCAGCCACGTCCAGAGGAAGTAGCAAGCTCAGGAGGCCTTTGAGTTTAAGATTCTCCCAACAAATATTTATTGAGGGATCTGAGTATGGGGCTGATGCTCATTTTTTTGTTGTTGTTTTCAGCCGTGCTTCTAATTTTGCCATTACAGTATCTATATCTCTATATAGATATGTCTGAATATCTATATCTGTAGCTATATCTGTTTCTATAGCCACATAATCTAGGAAATAAATAGTTGCTGTAGAGACAGATGAAGTGGGCTTTTTTGGGCTGTGTGCCTTTCTCCTGGGCTTCCTGGGAATCCTGCCAGTGCGGGATACACTAGAGACAGGGGTTCAATTCCTCATTTGGGAAGATCAGCTAGAGGAGGGCGTGGCAACCCACTCCAATATTCTTGCTTGGAGAATTCCAGGGACGGAAGAGCCTGGGGGGTTCCGTCCATGGGGTCACAAAGAGTTGGACATGACTGAGCGACTGAGCATGCATGCACGCCTTTCTCCTGCCCTGGATCGTGCTGTCTTGCAAATCACTGCTGACCATCTGAGCAGCCCTCAGCGTGGCCCCTGGGACACGGGGAGAGGTCCCTGTGGCTTTACCGTGCGGCCAGTCCTGAGCAGGCATCCGAGATGCCGCACTCCCAGGACCGACACTTGGCCTGCAGTCGAGCACTTCCTCAAGGCAAGATGCTGGGTGAGCGTCTTGCAAGTGAAAGCAACTGCTGTGAGTGACTGCTCACCTGTAATTAGGAGCTGTTCCCAAGCAGAGCCTTACAGAGGCAGAGACAAAGCAGACAGAAAGCCAGGAAACAATCCTTCTGAACCAGAGGAATTATTCTGGTTCACCTGGGTGTTGTGGGTCCCTGACATTGCGGAGGGCAGACTGTGGGACGAGAGGGCAGAAAGGGCCTCTGTCGAGAAGCTTATGCTGAAGGAACATTGTCATTGTTTAGTCACTCGGTCGTGTCTGACCCTTTGCGACCCCATGGACTGCAGCCCGACAGGCTCCTCTGTCCATAGGATTCTCCAGGCAACAATCCTGGAGTGGGTAGCCATTCCCTTCTCCAGGGGAATCTTCCTGACCCAGGGATGGAACCTGGGTCTCCTGCACTGGCAGGCAGATTCTTCCCCACTGAGCCACCAGGGAAGCCTTTCAAGGCTCGTTGGCCGCATGCTAACAGGACCAGGTATCCTGAACTCATGTTTGGAGACAGGGCTCCCCACACACGGGCTCCTCTTGCTGCCCCACCTGCTCCCCTCTTTCTGTACCCACCTGGAGAAGTCCCAGCCCCCCGCCTCCTGCCCCCATCATCGCCCATCAGGCGTCCTGCTCGCAGGTCAGCCCTGGCGGGAGGCTCTCTGAGACACTACCGCAGCAATGAGCTCCTGCTCTGGGGCCGCCAGCTGTGCCCCCCTCCTGTGCCCTGATCATCAACGCTCCGTGATGAAGTCTGGTCAACCTCTCCCCAAACAAGGCCCGAGCACACTGCTGGGGTTCACAGGCCACGTGGGGCTCAGTCACAGACCCACGGTGGGGGGGTCTATGCCCCCCAGGTAGAACCTCACCTTGAAATGGGGCGGACCCATCTGCCGCCCGCCCTGTCTGGAGAGGGCAGGGCACCCAGAGCTCTCTCTCTCCTCTCTGGATTCCCGGGGGCAAGCCCTGGGCTTGCATCAAGTGAATGCCTGGTGGATGACTACAAGGGAGTTAGCTCTACAAGTTAATGCAAGTCCTGGGTACAGGGCCCTGGTTGCACAACTTCCCTGAGTGAAACAGTTCTCGGGCATTGAGAGAGAGGAGGTGCTGTAAACAGGGAGAGAAATGTCACAGCGTTCACAACAAATATTAGGCACTTAAAAAAAAATGTCCAATTAACACGGAAGACAAAGAGCCCTGTGCTCTTAACGTAGGTATGCCTGGCTATGGATCCGTGTATTCCGGTTGAAAGCTCATCTGCAAGGGGAGACAGACTAAGGATTACTTCAGCTGGGCATCCGGGGAATGAGGAACACTGCAGCATCCGGCTGCAAGTCCCAAACACAGAGACGCCTGCGCTGCGCTGCGGCCAGGAGCTGTGCAGGACATCGTCTGCTCACACAGGGCCCCACGCGTGTGTCAAAGCTCGGGTTCGCCGACCCGGCCGGGGCAGCCACATGCGAGCTCTCATCCTTCCCATATATCCACCCAGCGACGAGCGAAGGACTCGCTTTGCTAGAGATGCTAAGCTTGCCTTCCCCGAGGACTTCTTCGTTTGGAAAAACGAGGGAAACTTGGGGCTGATTTAAAATGGTTCCAGAAGGCAGAGGGATGCCTTCCTTTCACGGGAGGGCGGCCAGAGTGCCCTTGACTACACATCCGTAAAGTATGTGCTTGCTCCGTCCACGCCCTTTCTAACACTCACGAAGCCTCAGGCCACCACCCTCCACAAATAAATCACCACACAGAGAAAGCAAAGCAGCTGGAGAGTGAGAGAGATTAACAGCTCAGCACAGGACACACAGCTAGAAGAGCCTGCATATAGGCAAGACGCCTCGGGGATGCCGAGCCCTGCATCCCACCATGGGATGCTGAGACCTGCACAGGAGGGTGGATGTCTTATGCTGCCATCTCATCACAAGGTGTCGGAGGTGAAACAGAAGACAAGTGTCGAAACGTCTGCCGCAAACACCAGGAGCAGAGAACGGCAGTTTACCAACGCTGCCCTTGAGCACAGGTCACAGGTTTCCGCCTGTAATTCTGTGATATTTCAGCGATTTTAAAGCATCTTCTTGTTACCAAACAACGCATAAGTAATTGTGCTTAATTTGGCAGAGAAGCTTCAAAATCTCACTCAGTACTGATTGAGGAGGCAATGGGGGCTTCGCTGGTGGCTCAGTGGTCAAGAATCCAACCTGCCGACGGAGGAGACGGGGTCGATCTCTGGCCTGGGAAGATCCCCACACGCTCCTTGGGTAGCTAAGTCCATGTGCCAAAACTACAGAGCCTGTGCTCCAGAGTCTGGAAGCTGCAGTGACCGAGCCCACACACCGCAACTACGGAAGCCCGAGTTCCGTAACAAGAGAAACCACCACAGCTGGAGTGTGGTCCCCGCTGGCCCCAACGAGAGAAGCGCGCACAGCCATGAAGACCCAGCCGGGCCCCAAACAAAACAATTTCTTTGAAAAGATGCAGTTGTAATACATACTTGAGAGATTGATCTTTCATGCTTAGCTCTGTTTGGACATGACATTTAGAAATTCACCCCTTGAGGCTGTCACTGTAGAAAAGTTATCCGCACAGCTGTCCATGTAGGGGGCTGTGCTCACAGACCCTGTGGAAGTTCTCGAAGGCCAGCGATTTCTGTTGGAAAGCTGACTCCTGAGAATTATTTCAGCTGCATCATGAAAAAATGATGCTCCAGCACCTTAGGGGTAGCTTCTGTCTTGAGCAGCAAGATGATGTTAGTTAATCAAGTCTAAGATGTTCAAACGGATCGACAGGTCTGTACTTATTAAAGTGACTTAAGAATAAATCTTTTATTTTTTTTCTAAAGGACTTCCCTAACGAAATTTATACAAATATTTATCAGTAAATTGCTCTGACATTGGGACATATTTCCACATAATTGAGTGATGGTGGAGGAAGCTGGAGATGAGCTAAGATTGGTCACAGAGATAGTTCATTAATCCGCTGTACTTTTGTATGTGTTTGAAATTTTCCATAAAGCCAACTTTGAAAATAATTCTTTAAAAAATAAATGGTCTTATGGAATCAAGCATTACACTGTAAAAATTTCATTTATATAATGAAAGTATTACTCAGTTGTGTCCAACTCTTTGTGACCTGTGGGACTCTTCAGGCAAGAACACTAGAGTGGGTTGCCATTCCCTTCTCCAAGGGATCTTCCCGACCCAGGGATCAAACCTGGGTCTCCTGCATTGTAGAAGGTTTCTTTTACCATCTGAGCCACCAGAGAAGTCAAAACTCAAAATATCCTTACTTGGAGTATTTATGCAATGAAATAAAATATTTGAAATTAAGAGTAATTTCCATTTGGCTGCAGTGGTTCTGATTTGTAAAAATGCCCCAGGGCCAGATTTATCAAATATATTTATATGTCAAACTGCTTTTTTAAAGGTAGGTTTTCATCAAATGTATTTACTAAACACCTAATACATGCAAAGAAATATTGTCTCTATGTTTCTTGTTGTCAATATAATTTTTAACTACCTATTTATATTATGTAAACTAAAGATGCACAGTATCAGAAAGTCACAAAATAATTTTTTTTTTTACATATTCTGCAAATCAGACTCCTCCACTTTCTTCCCCAGGTTTCTGAGGCGTACTGCATTTTTGTTAATGCCTGATCATCCTGCTCTTTTTCAATGGACACAGAAAACATGCTCATTTTATTTCACATTCTAGATAAACAACCAGCCATGGAAGGAACCGTTTGGAGCAATGGCGCACCCTCGTGGCCCCAAGAAGCAAATGGTATCCACTCTGCATGTGAACTCCGTCTCATAATTTTTGAAACTAAGCAGCTATAAAAAAAATTAGCATAATAATATTAACCATAATATGGCATCAGAAGAAAAACACCTTGTGAATGAATGGGATCAACAGAAAGGACAGACAATTAAACACGTGGTTGTTCTTCATTCTAAGGCCCAGCGGCCCCCAGAACACATTCTGCAGTTGTATGTATCCCTGAGCTGTAAAGTACATGTTTGGAATTTTATGAAGCAGTTTTCTTATCCAAACTGTAAGACTCTTACTTGTTGCACCTTGGGTGAGTAAATAGTGCTTTTTAAAGCCTTACTCTCTATTTTATTTTAATTCCCTGCAGTTCTGGGCCTCACGGTGTAGGTAACTGAGACAGTCGCCTCTAGAGCCAGAATCACTGCATTTAAGTCAGGCTGTGTCTCTCAAAGTGGGAGCAAGTTTAATCTCTATGCCTTAGTTTTCCCATCTGTAGAATGGGGACACCACAGCAGACACTGTTTAGTCTTGTGAGAACTAAACAGGTTATTAAAACCATGCCTGGAGCACAGTAGCCCCTGCAACCACAGCAGCTAAGACACCTCCTGCCAAGCTGTCGCCACGGCCGTCACCTGGACAATCACATTTTGTCCACCTGCATTCTGGACTCAAGAGCTTCTGTGACTTTGTGTTCCTCCAGTTGAATATCCAGGAGTCTATAGGAATACGATAGTTATGAAATCCCATATTTAGGTCTACAGAGTAGCAACGGAGTATAATTAAACACCACAGGACCTTGTTTGCTATCCACGACTCACCATTCCCTACGTGTTAATCAGTGCCAAAAGTAGTTTGGAGCGAATCCTCTGAATGCCTTTTCTCAAGTCCAAAGCAAGGAACTGTCAACACTCGACTATTTGTGGAGAGACATTATTTTATCAACAAAGGTCCGTCTAGTCAAGGCTATGGTTTTTCCAGTAGTCATGTACTGATGTGAGAGTTGGACTGTGAAGAAAGCTGAGCGCCAAAGAATTGATACTTTTGAACTGTGGTGTTGGAGAAGACTCTTGAGAGTTCCTTGGACTGTAAGGAGATTCAGCCAGTCCATCCTAAAGGAAATCAGTCCTCAATACTCCTTGGAAGGACTGATGTTGAAGCTGAAACTCCAATCCTTTGGCCACCTGATGTGAAGACCTGACTCACTGGAAAAGACCCTGATACTTGAAAAGATCGAAGGCAGGAGGAGAAAGGGACGACAGAGGATGAGATGGTTGGATGGCATCACCAGCTCAATGGATCTGAGTTTGAGTAAACCGGGAGTTGGCGATGGACAGGGAGGCCTGGCGCGCTGCAGTCCATGGGATGCAAAGAGTCGGACACGACTGAGCGACTGAACTGGACTGAGGTGGCTCAGACGGTAAAGAATCTACCTACATCTGGGAGGCCTGGGTTTGATACCTGGTTCAGGAAGATTCCCTGGAGAAGGGAATGGCAGCCCTCTCCAGTATTCTTGCCTAGAGAATCCCATGGACAGAGGAGCCTGTCGGGCTACAGTTTATGGGGTCGCAAAGAGTCATATACGACTGAGCGACTAATACATGATCTCTTCAAGGTCGCTCTCCAAAGAATCGAGGGGGAAGTTCTGAAATGCTCCCCAAATTTGCGGTACAATTTCCCCACATCACAACTGTCCAAAAATCGGGCTGTAATTAATTCAGGTGCCTTGAGGCAGAATTAGCTGCCCACTGGATTCTTTGGTAAGAAAGCTCTTTCGGGTGAAGAGAAGAGCATTTTTAAATATAAAGAGGGTAAAGAAAAATATTTGTAATCTTAAAAGAAGTCCCAGGACTTCAGTAAATCATGAATAACAGCCATGAGATTCATTTAGTAGAAAATGGATTCCTGGTTCCTGGATCACAGTGTGTAAACCTTAATAATCATATAAGCAGCTCTGGTGATTAGCTCCAGTGTGATGACTTTTTTTTCCTTCCCAGTCTTCTCTTAAGCCCCTCCTGCATGCTGAAAGATGCCACGAGGACGCGTTCTGTGCTGTGGTCCAGGAGTTTCCCGAGTCACGAACTGTGAGGGATCACAGGGTTCTCAGCCGCACAGCTGGACCCCAGTCACTGGGTGTGTGGGGACATTTCCCGAGTCACGAACCATGAGGGATCACAGGGTTCTTAGCCGCACAGCTGGACCCCAGTCACTGGGTTCGTGGGGACATTTCCCGAGTCACGAACCATGAGGGATCACAGGGTTCTCAGCCGCACAGCTGGACCCCAGTCACCTGGTGCGTGGGGACAAGCCTCTTCTACTGCAGCTGTTATTACAGCCACTGTGCTGGGGGCAGAAGCTGCCAATGCAGGCATTTGTAAGAAAGTCTTAAGTGGCTCCAGACAACCTTTTCTAAGTGAAGAGTATTTTGTAAAAGCCTACAGGAGGAAAATAGATGCTTTCTAATTTTAGAGTTGCACTAACGATGGTGTCCTTGAGGTTTTGATGGATGTTAGCGGGCACTGGTTAATGTCACCACGGGGAAATATAATTAGCATATCCGGGCACCCTGGCTGGAGACCTCTCTGTGGTCCTCCCTGCGAGTCCTAGATTTCAGTTCAGTTCAGTTCAGTCACTCAGTCGTGCCTGACTCTTTGCGACCCCATGAATTGCAGCACGCCAGGCCTCCCTGTCCATCACCAACTCCCGGAGTTCACACAAACTCATGTCCATCGAGTCAGTGATGCCATCCAGCCATCTATCTCATCCTCTGTCGTCCCCTTCTCCTCCTCCCCTCAATCCCTCCCAGCATCAGAGTCTTTTCCAATGAGTCAACTCTTCACATGAGGTGGCCAAAGGATTGGAGTTTCAGCTTTAGCATCAGTCCTTCCAAAGAACACCCAGGACTGATCTCCTTTAGAATGGACTGGTTGGATCTCCTTGTAGTCCAAGGAACTCTCAAGAGTAGACTTAGGGATTTCCAAAGGATTGCCACCCATCTAGAAAATCATTAACTTCACTTTTCTGAATACATCCGAGAAGAATTCATCCAACTCTCATCTATAGTAAAAGGAGGCTTATGACGCTTTAATAAACTTTTAGTTCCAAAAGCAAAGCAAACATTAATGTGTTCGTGTAATGCTTTTCTTTTAGAGTCTGTTTTGTTCCTTGGAATGAAACATATGACTTGTGAAATTCAAGTCATCCCCTACTTACAAGGACAATTTCTTTTATTAATGACTTATAATTAAGAAGAAATGGCTAAACAATTAGCTTATTAGTCTGAAGAGTAAACAAAGAGCAGGTTATTCATCCATTTGCTAAGTGTTCTTAGCCTTGACGTACTTTTCACTTATTGAGAACATTTCCTAGGTTTTCTAGGGGGTTTTTTGTACCTCATCAGATGATGAAAGCCAATGCAGCTATGTATTTTCTTTAGGAGAAAGAGCAGGTAAGTGGCTACTTTTGGTCCTACTGCCTGACCTTAAGGAAGGTGCTTAGCCTCCTTGCCCTGAAGTCTCCCATCTCTGTAAAGTAAGGATGCCAGTAGCTGTCATCTACATAATGGCATTATGACCGAGGGACCCATTACAGTTTTAAGAGAAGATGCTTTATATTACTGTAGTTCACTTCCCAAATACAGAACGCTAGAAAATATTTTGGTTTCATATAAAAGCCTTCAGATGCTTTTTGGAAGATGACGATGTTCTTTGTGGTTATTAAGAGAATCTGAGCCCAAAGACAACCTCATCTGAATGAGGTGAGCTACTAACAAGAGATCAACAAAAAAATTCTTAATGAGGTTTTTTTTTTTTTGATAGCTACATTCTACTTTTATAGGGACACAAAATAAATACTTTTTGATACAGGCCACGGCCTCTGGCTGCCACAGTCTAGCCCTGAGCTCACTGGGACTGGCTTGTCAACAGCTGAGTAATTGAGATGCTCCGCGAGAAGATGCAGACAGAACAGAATGGAGTGAAAATGGTCCTTGGGACCAGAAGGCAAATCATTTACTGGCAACAACAGTTGAAGAGGCTGGCCAGCTCCTCCGGGGAGGCTGCCTAGAGGCCTGAAGTTCGGGGGTGCAGCTGTAGGAGGCGGGGGACGGGGCCCCGGCAGTGGCCTTCCTGGGCTGGGCTTCCTACCAAGTGGTACTGAGTGTCAGGGAGTAACTGAGAAGTAATCACTCCAGAGGCACGGAATGGAAATGAGACGGCCAGTAAGGCGAGGGTGTTCGGGTAACCCCAAAAGGACATCTCAATATAACAGCACGTGGCAACTGCCATTTCCAAGTTATATCCGGATATTGTTAGCAAAGGGAAGTCAGTGGCTCAAGCTGAGTTTTGCTCTAATGCCCATCGTTTCACCAGGCTGTCTGAAGCCTGGTTTTAGTGCAATGTGTTTTTAATATCATGAACTTGTGTCTGCAAAATGGGAAAGATGCATTCTTAACTACTTGGCCATACCGGTTGCATATAAGATGATCTTAAAGCCGCTACCTGCTCTGAAGGACCCTGCAGGGACCCCGCGCATTCCTTAACACCGCATTCCTCTGCACAGCACCCCTACCCTCACATCTGGACCTGTCTGAGCGAGCTCAGTGCTCCAGACTCACCCTGGGGTTCGCGGATCCTCCTGCCCACCGCAGACCTCCGGAGCACGCTCCTGCCGGAGTTGAACAGGCTGGCCAGCTCGTCCAGGGGGCTGCCCAGAGCTCTGGAGTTCGGGGGGCTGTAGGGGGCCGGGGAGGGGGCGCCAGTGGTGGTGGCCTTCCTGGGCTCCCCTCGGGCCGTCTTCCCGGGGGAATACGGGGTTTTGGGGAGGGGGCTGCAGGGCGCGCCTGCGGGGGCCGAGGTGGGCTTCGGGGGGACCCTGGGGGGCTCCGCGGGGGCCGCGAAGGGGAAGTGCCCGGGTGGCCGCGGGGCGGCGGGGGGCGCGGGCGGGGGCGTCGGGGGCGGGGAGGCTCCGTGCGGCCCCGCGAGCGCGGGGACGCCCGGGGACGCGGGCCGGTCGCCGTCCCCCTTGGGGGTTTTGGGGTGCTGGGGGGACAGGGGGCTGGAGCCCTCGGGCTGCACGGGGTACTTGAGGTTGGTCTCCAGCACCGGCAGCTTCTTCACCTCCAGGGGCGTCAAGGGCGACTCGTCGGACGCGGGGGAGCAGGTGGCCGGCGTGGGGGGGAACACGAGCAGCGGGGGCCGGTGCGCCAGCAGGTTGGGGAAGGGCGCGGGGATGCCGCACGCGTCCCCGCCGGCGCCGCCGTCCTCGGGGGCCGCGGGGGGCGACGCGCACGCCGAGCCGGCGCCCGCCCCCCGGCCGCCCGCGTCCCCGGGGGGCGCCCAGTACTTCATCTCCTCGTACACCGCCTCGGCCGGCTCGGGGCTGCCGGCGCGGCCCAGCATCTCGATGTAGACGGGCTCGGGCTCGGGCTCCGGGGGCGCGGGGGGCGCGGGGGGCGCGGGGACTCCCGGGAGGCGCTGCGGGCCGCCCGCTCTGCGCCTCGCGCCCCCGGGCCCTGCCGCCCCTGGCCGGGCGCCCGAGATCTCCTCCGAGGAACCGCTGAGCTTGGTGTGGGGGCTTCGCTTGGGCTTCCGAGGGGGGACCTTCTTCATGGTGCTGTAGTCGTCGCTGTGCGGCCGGGGCCGGGTGAGAGCTGGGCCAGGGACAGAGAGGGGGCCAGAGCGTCAGCGCGACCCAGGCCCCAACCCGCGCTGGCCTGCCCCCTCCAGGGGCCCCGTCCTCCCACCCCCCAGGGTCCGGGTCTCCCCACACTCCCCGCGACTGCCCAGGAGAAAACCAGTTTTGGTCTTGGAGCTGGAGGACAAGGAGGAGGTACACTGGCCATAAAGAGACCCGGGATGCCAGGGATGAAGGGCCTGGGATGCGGCGGGGAGGGCACCGCACATCTCCCCTGGAGCCTGCTCACACCTGGGTTCTAAGGGCCTGACACGTGAGGACTGAGGACTGGCCTGACCGATCCTCAGGACTTCTAGGAGACTGGGGAGAAGGTGAAAATCAGAGACTTGGTGCCCCCTGGGTGTTTCTTATAGGAAATCCTCGGAAGCTGGGTTGTTGAAATAATCTAGGGCTTCCCTGGTGAGTCAGTGGTAAAGCATCCACCTGAAGTGCAGGAGACACAGGAGACAGGGGTTCAATCCCTGGGCTGGGGAGAACCCCTGGAGAAGGAAATGGCAACCCACTCCAGTATTCTTGCCTAAGAAATTCCATGGACAGAAGAGCCTGGTGGGCTACAGTCCATGAGGCTGCAAGAAGTCAGATATGATCGAAGCAACTGAGCAGGCACCCCGGTGAAATGAACACAACCCACCAGTGAAAACAACTGCAGCATGGAGAGATTATCTTTCTAAAAAGAACTTTGTGAAAATGATGCCAAGAGTGAGTTTTACAATTAACTAACATATTTGCACTGGAAGAAGCACAAGCTGGAATCAAGATTGCCAGGAGAAATATCAATTACCTCAGATACGCAGATGACACCACCCTTATGGCAGAAAGTGAAGAGGAACTAAAAAGCCTCTTGATAAAGGTGAAAGAGGAGAGTGAAAAAGTTGGCTTAAAGCTCAACATTCGGAAAACGAAGATCATGGCATCTGGTCCCATCACTTCATGGGAAGTAGATGCGGAAACAGTGGAAACAGTGTCAGACTTTATTTTTTTGGGCTCCAAAATCATTGCAGATGGTGACTGCAGCCATGAAATTAAAAGACGCTTACTCCTTGGAAAGAAAGTTATGACCAACCTAGATAGCATATTGAAAAGCAGAGACATTACTTTGCCAACAAAGGTTCGTCTAGTCAAGGCTATGGTTTTTCCAGTGGTCATGTATGGATGTGAGAGTTGGACTGTGAAGAAGGCTGAGCGCCGAAGAATTGATGCTTTTGAACTGTGGTGTTGGAGAAGACTCTTGAGAGTCCCTTGGCCTGCAAGGAGATCCAACCGGTCCATTCTGAAGGAGATCAGCCCTGGGATTTCTTTGGAGGGAATGATGCTAAAGCTGAAACTCCCAATACTTTGGCCACCTCATGCGAAGAGTTGACTCATTGGAAAAGACTCTGATGCTGGGAGGGATTGGGGGCAGGAGGAGAAGGGGACAACAGAGGATGAGATGGCTGGATGGCATCACTGACTCGATGGAGGTGAGTCTGAGTGAACTCTGGGAGTTGGTGATGGACAGGGAGGCCTGGCGTGCTGCGATTCATGGGGTCGCAAAGAGTCAGACATGACTGAGCGACTGAACTGAACTGAACATACTTAAATCCTAACAAACAGTAGGGAAATCAAGAGTGTTATATTTCACTAAGAACTTAAGCGGGAACTGAAGTTGGAAAGAAGGACTGTATTTAGAAAAACAAAGGAGCATACTGTTGTGTATTAGTTGCTCAGTCCCGTCCGACTCTTTGCAGCCCCACCTGGACATGCAACAGCTACATGGACTGTAGCCTGCCAGGCTCCTCCGTCCATGGAATTCTCCAGGCAAGAATACTGGAGTGGGTTGCCATTTCTGTCTCCAGAGGATCTTCCCGAACCAGGGATCGAACCTGGGTCTCCTGCATTATAGACAGATGCTTTACCATCTGAGCTACTAGGGAAGCCCAAGAGCATACTATTAGAACTAATTTTGAAAGAGGCAGAAAAACTATTTAAATATGACTCAAAACTTTTATTAAAGTTAAAAATTCTAAAAGTCCTTTTCCTAATATTTTTACTATAAATCATAGTAGATTTTATTGAATACAATTTCTCTGGAAACTGAGACGCTAATTTTAGAAAATTACATACAGTTTTGCTGAAATATCAAAACTTCTCAAAAATCGTGAACTGTTTTACCAATTTGGTATTGTGCTAATCTGTAGGAAGTCTTGATCTAAATAAGCACATCTAATTTTGCTGAGTTCCTGAGTTATTTAAGGCAGGCAGCCAGGCTTTTCTGTCATTATGACTGCACATATGAGAGTCTCCACCTCACTTTGGGGGCAACAACTCCACTTTTAGGGTTAAAATGAAAGGCTCTGGAGTCAGACAGACTTGCATTCAAACTCCAGCAGGACCAGCATTCCACGCTGTTATTCATTTAGCTGTGTGTTTAACCAATACTTCTTAAGACACATCAGTGAATACACAGAAAATGTTCCCTGCCTCCTCTGCCCTCTTAGCTGAGTCAGAGAACTAAAAAAAAAGTTATTTCTAATTCTATAGCAATTAGAACATGATATATATTATGAGGTGGGCAAATACAGGCCATAAGAGGGGGTCACAGAATTGGGTGTGTGTGCACACTTGTGGTTGTGGCATTCATGCAAATTATAATTTTAGAAGACCTCTTGGTCACATCCCTCTAAGCTTCAGAATGTGAAAGTCACTCGGTCGTGTCTGACTCTTTGCCACCCCATGGATATACAGTCCATGGAATTCTCCAGGTCAGAATACTGGAGTGGGTAGCCTTTCCCTTCTCCAGGGGATCTTCCCAACCCAGGGATTGAACCAAAGTCTCCCACATTGTAGGTGGATACTTCACCAGCAGAGCCACCAGGGAAGCCCAAGAATACTGGAGTGGGTAGCCTATCCCTTACTCCAGAGGATCTTCCCGACACAGGAATGAAACCGGGTTCTCCTGCATTGCAGGCCGATTCTTTACAACTGAGCTATCAGGGAAGCTTCAGTATAGTCATGCATAAAATGGTGATATCAGTAATTATCTCAGAGAAATAAAATGGTGTATGCAAAGGGCTTAGTTCAGACGCTGGCACTTTGTAAACATGAAACAAATGGGAGACATCCAGACGAGAATTGAAAAGAACAAAGTTAATTTTCTAACTCAATGGACATCTTTGGAGGCCAGTATTATACAGGGTTCACCAAAGCAGCCAACTTTTAAGAGCAGAAAATACCCCCAAATGCACAATTCTGTAATTAATGCGCATTATCCCGAAGGCTTTCAATGCGCTAAAGCACAGCAACTCATAAGCTTCTCCCAGAAAGTTAATGAACCAAACAAAATTTTAACATTAGTATTATAGAGTTGTTCTGAAGATCTGAATAATTTAAAGGATGTGTGGCAGACTGTATTTTCCAAAATTGCCTTCAACAATATTCTTAGTCCCTGCTGCTCTTCCAGAGCCTGGAAGCTAGAAGGACCTCTGTGCTGGCCCCATGAATAAAACATGGCGAAAGGAATGCCGAGGCTCTGCTGAGGCTTGCCGGGGCGGTGTGGCCCTGCTGGCTCCTCCTCTCTTGGGACACGTGTCTCGGTGGCCCTGATCTCTGCGGGAGAAGTCTGCGGATGCTGAAGCAGCCCTGCTGTGGGGAGGCCAGACAGAGGAGAGAGATGACAGAGCACCGTCTGCCCCAGGCCCCAGCTGTCTGCATTTCCCCAGCCCAGACTCCAGAGACCCAAAGAGCTGAGCCTGTGGGCTGTCCCGGCCCTGCTGCTGTCTAAGTACAGCTGGGAGACAGCTTGCAGGACAGGGCCTTAGCTGATGCCAGCCAACTGCTAGAGTGGAGAGAGAGACAGACCGACAGACAGACAGAGAGAGAGAAAGAGACAGACAGACAGACAGAGACAGAGAGAAAGAGACAGACAGACAGACAGACAGAGACAGAGAGAAAGAGAGAGACAGACAGAGAGAAACAGAGAGCAAGACAGAGAGAGACAAATAGAGAGACAGACAGAGAGAGAGAGACAGAGACAGACCGACAGAGAGAGACAGAGAGAAAGAGACAGACAGACAGAGAGAAGGAGAGAGAGAGACAGACAGGGAGAGACAGAGAGCAAGACAGAGAGACAGACAAATAGACAGACACAGAGAGAGAGAGAGACAGACCGACAGACAGGCGGACAGAGACAGAGAGAGAGACAAAGAGACAGACAGAGAGACAGAGAGAGAGAGAGACAGAGAAGAAACAGAGACAGACAGACAGACAGAGACAGGGAGAGACAGAGTCAGAGACAGAGAAAGAAAGAGAGAGACAGACAGAGAAAAAGAATGACAGACAGAGAGACAGACAGACAGACACACACACACACACACAGAGGGAGGGAGGAGACTGCTAGTCTTCGCCATTTTAAGGCACTGAAGTTTGGAGAGGTTTGTTACATAGCAGCAGACAGCTACTGCAGATACTGGAACCTGGAATGCAGTGCTACTATTCACAAGAAACACAGACTTTAAAAGCCTGGCAGGAGCCTTGGGAAACTGGAGAAATCTTGACGGTACTGTTAGCAGAAGTGTGACCTTCAAGAAAGCTCCCGGTGAGATTTAAAGGAAAGTGAGAAAGATGCTGGAAGCGGAAGGAACATGGCCGGTTTTGCACCTTTGTGGAAAGCTTAGCAGCCCTGTCACCCGGAGCAACGCCGACACCAGCCAACACGCGTGAGGAGCCGGATGGTCTACGACAGGTCTCGTCAGTGTGTAGGAGTGGACTCCTGGGTCCCTCCACTTCCCCGTGGGAAACATGGGAATAAAGCGGTGAGCTAAAGAAAGACCAACTATTAACTGTAAAGGAGCCTGGGATTTCTGAGTTTGAAAATAAGATTGTTTCTCACTGGGCCATCCAGATAGCAGATAACTCTGAAGTTAAGAAATGCCTGGTAAGCCCAGATTAAATCCGGGGTTATTTTCAAGAAAATATGATCTGAAGGTGAAGCCAAGGTCGTAACTATGAACCACTTTATTAAGACCCAAGAAAAGACTCTAGGTGGTGTTTCATGGATCCTTTCAAAGAAACAAAACCACAAGACACTCTAAGAATATTAGAACTGTATATATAAGATATATAACCATACAATATAAGAACCACAGTCTAAGAATATTAAGGGTATTGCCCTACAGAAATCTTCCAGGAAAAAAAAAAAAAAAAAGGTAGAGAGGAGGTTATCTTAAAGAGATTTGTAAATGTGGCTTTGACTAAAGGAGTGGAATTTGATTCACAGGAAACTCAACAAAGTTTTTAAGGGAATCGTATCAGCATGCAATGAGAAAGGAAGAGTCAGTACAAGATAAAGAGGTTCTGGTGCCTCAGAGTTCTGTGAGCAGGAATCAGGCTGAGAAAACGACCACCCCCCCAAACAGGACTAGCCTCTTGTAGACTAGGAAATAATATCCTAAGGTAAGCCAAGATTCCAGAGCATGGATCAAATGGCCATGGAAAATACTTTCTAGGCACCAGGACTAAATCCTAACCAAGCCACAAGCAACATGCTAGTTGTGAGGAGAACAGGTAACCTGCCTTCAATAGTTTAGGACAGTCCTAGAGGAGCTGCCTACCTAAGGAGCCTGGTCTGAGCAGCTGGGATACGTGGACCGGATTTACACGGTGGGATCTGGAACTGGGACTTGAGCTTGGTAGTGGGGTGAGGCTTTGGGGAGTTCAGGGGAGGGGTGAGTGCATCTTTGAAGCTGCAGCTCCAATACTTTGGCCACCTGATGTGAAGAGCTGACTCATTGGAAAAGACCCTGATGCTGGGAAAGATTGAAGGCAGGAGGAGAAGGGGACGAGAGAGGATGAGATGGTTGGATGGCATCACTGACTCAATGGACATGAGTTTGGGTGAACTCCGGGAGTTGGTGATGGACAGGGAGGCCTGGTGTGTTGCGGTTCATGGGGTCGCAAAGAGTTGGACACGACTGAGCGACTGAACTGAACTGAATGCATCTTCCCTGGAGAAGGAAATGGCAACCCACTCCAATATGCTTGCCTGGAGAATACCACGGATAGCGTTGCTGGGCGGGCTACCGTCCATGGGATTGCAGAGTCGGCCACGACTGAGTGACTGAGCATGCACCCAG
This sequence comes from Bos grunniens, assembly GCF_055505025.1. Lineage (NCBI taxonomy): Eukaryota > Metazoa > Chordata > Mammalia > Artiodactyla > Bovidae > Bos > Bos grunniens. The sequence continues at coordinate 90,591,587 of NC_141176.1, read as the reverse complement.
ACATGAGTGCATCTTCCATGTGGGAGCGATGTGAGCTGTTTTGTCCACAGTCAGAGGCAGTCTGAATTTCCCAAAACTTGGCCACAGTCGAGTTCCCAGTCCCAGCAGGAGGTAGAATCTGTTTGGCGCATGTGTGTGCTCAGTCGTGTCCAACTCTTGTGACCCCGTGGACGGCGGCCCACCAAGTCCCCTGCCCATAGGATTCTCCAGGCGAGAATACTGGAGTGGGTTGCCATTTCCTCTTCCAGGGGGTCTTCCCGGCCCAGGGGTCGACCCGTGTCTCCTGCAAGTCTGCTATAGTGCAGGTGGATTCCTTATACCTTGGAGCCACCAGGGAAGCCCCAGAATCTACCTCATCTTTCCTACACCCGGGTGTGCTTTGGGACTGCCTGGTGGATGGACGTGGTGGGAGTGCTGCTGTGTAACTTCTAAGGCAGGCTCGTCAAAGGGAATGTACTGACCACCGGGCGTTCTCTTTCCTGGGTCATGTGCCTTGGACACGCTGACTCTGTGTGAGAAGCCCAGCCACCCCGCACCTGTCATGCTGCACAAACCAGGTGGAGAGACCCCCTAGACACAGAGACGGCCAAGCAGTCCCAGTCCTTAGACATTCAGGGGCCCCCGGAGGTGCAAGTCACCGGCTTCCAGGTGACTGCAGTTCCCACCTGTGGCTTCATGGAGGACCCTGAGTGACAGCCCTTCATGCAGATGAGCTCAGACCCTGAGACAGTAATAAAATGATCAGGCTCAGATGCTGATGCCGAGAGCTGCCCAAGAAAACCTGTCCTGTGCTGCTGTTTCACCATCCGGTGGTCACCATGTGGGGGGAGGGGAATGTCAGCTCGCTGGGTTTAGAAACTCAGCTTCTGGGAAAAGCTCTCCGCTGGGAGCTTCTCAGCAAAGAAAAAGTGAAGTCACTGCCTGTTCTTCCCTTCCTGGTCTCTCTTTGCAAAGAACAATCCTAGACTTCTAAAAATCGTACTTTCAAATAGTTGGCTCTCGCTTGTTAATAGTTTGCAAACACATGTTAAAATTTACTGGCTCACAAGATTGTTTCCAGCTTTTCAGGCACAAAGATAGTGAGGAAAAAAAAAAAAAAAAGCCCTGGCCAGACGACCATGTTTACTGGATGAAAACCTCTAGGAAAGGCACATGTTGCGAAGAACAGGACTGGGCAGAAAGGAATCTACTTCAGGGGGACCTAACTACTGGCGTCTCTACAATTTTTGACCTTCACTCTCCGGTTGCATCTCTTTGCACTCTACAGCCTTCTGAGTTCTTCAGCAGCTTTATTTCATAAAAGAAAAGATCCTGAAGTTGATTTGTGGTCTTGTTCTTATGAATGGTGTTCACCCAACATTTCAAGCAGTGATCAAATTTCCTTCCTATCTTTTGCAGAAGACAGATAATGGTGTGATACAGTTCTAGGTGCAGAAAACTCAGTATTCCCCTTGTGGTAAAACCATGAATTTGAAATTAGTGCTAATTTACTCTAGCGCCACCACTAAAAGCCTTTGGGTACTTCGGGTAAATTAGCATAGATGCTCTGGGTTAAGGGCTTCCCTGGTGGCTCAGATGGTAAAGAATCTGCCTGCAATGCAGGAGACCTGGATTCGATCCTTGGGTCGGGACGATCCCCTGGAGGAGGGCATGCCAACCCACTCCAGTATTCTGGCCTGGAGAATTCCATGGACAATCCTGGAGAGCTACAGTCCATGGGGTTGCAAAGAGTTGGACATGACTGAGTGACTCACACTTTCACTTTCTCTGAGTTAAAGTCCCCTCCTGTTTCATCACATAAAGAATCTGCCTGCGATGCAGGAGACACAGAAGTTGTAGGTTCGATCCCTAGGTTGGGAATATCCCCTGGAAGAAGGCATGGCAACCCACTCCAGTAGTCTTGCCTGGAGAACCCCATGGACAGAGGAGCCTGACGGGATACAGTCCAAATGGTCACAAAAAGTCGGTTATGACTGAACGACTAGAGACACAGGCATGCCTGTCAAAACAACACCACAATCACCAGCATCTTTATTTTGAAGAGTTGTATATGTTCAACTGAACAAAAGTGTTTAGAAGGTTCATGAAAATTTTTTAAATGTACAAAAATAAAAAAATTTTTTTGTTCTCTTTAAACAAATAAAAAGTTAAAAAAAAATCAGTGCTGTCTATAATGCCATATACAATGACAAGGAGGAACCTGGAGATTGTTCTACTGAGCGCTGCTGCTGCTGCTGCTGCTAAGTCGCTTCAGTCGTGTCTGACTCTGTGCGACCCATAGAAGGCAAGCCACCAGGCTCCCCCGTCCCTGGGATTCTCCAGGCAAGGACACTGGAGTGGGTTTCCATTTCCTTCTCCAATGCATGAAAGTGAAAAGGGAAAGTGAAGTCGCTCAGTCGTGTCCAACTCTTCTCGACCCCATGGACTGCAGCCTACCAGGCTCCTCCGTCCATGGGATTTTCCAGGCAAGAGTACTGGAGTGGGGTGCCATTGCCTTCTCCTCTACCGAGTGAAGTAAGTCAGACAGAGAAAGACAAATAGCATATGGTAACAGTTATATATGGAATCTGAAAAAAAGGGGTACAAATGAGCTTACCTATAACAGGGGAGTAGATTTACAGAATTACAGGAGACAACAAACTTATGATTACCAAGGAGGTAAGGCGGGATAAGTTGGGAGACTGGAACTGACACACACACCACTGTATATCAAGAGATAAGTAATACAGGTCTGCTGTATAGCACTGGGAACTCTACTCAATGCTCTGTAATGACCTACCTTGGGAAAACAAGCTAAAAAAGAGTGGCTGTGTGGACACGTATAATTGATTCACTTGGCTGTACACCTGAAACTAAGACAGCACTGTAAATCTACTAGACTCCAGTTTAAAGAAAACATCAGTGCTGTCAGATCGACTTTTGTGATGATAAGAAATTTCCCACCAGCTGCTCCGGAGTCCTTGGCACTGATGACTGAGAAACTGAACTTTAGACTTTGCTCACTTTTAATTATTTTGAACTGAAATAGCCACTAGTGGGGAGTGGGCACTTTCTGGACACCTTCGGCTCCTGCGATGATGGCATAAAGAGGACCAGGGCCACTGCTGACGGACGGCATGCTAGACGCTGTGGATCGGAGCAAGTGAGCCCGAGTCCTAGAGTGACAGATGCCGGCCAGCACACCTGCTCTACCCAATGAGTCAGGTTACTCTTCCTATCTGTAAAGACCCACTTAAAACACACTGCCGAACGCAGGGATTCACCTGGAGCCTCAGGAGACATGTGATGGCTGTCAAGCCCTCAGGATTAAGGAAGAAGCACTAATGTGGATCGTGAAGAAGCAGCAGATTTATGGACTGGCCCTGCCTCTACGATGTGAGTTCCCCCGGGGTGGGCCGCAGTGGGGAGACACCAAAAGCATCTCAGAACCACCTGTGAGCTGAGATTATATTTTAAGAACCTATAATTTATATAAAAGTCTTGCAAATTAATGATATCACAGCATGTTTTTTAAACAGGCAGCATTTAGCAGCTTTCTGATTCTCCATGTAGAAGGAATCTCAAGAGTTTTACACCTGGGGTCTTTCTTGCTTCCTCTTCATTAATCTTTTTTTTTTTTTTTCCTGTCATTTGCTTTTATGTATATTTTTATCCCCTGTGGTTCTTGACTAACATTTTTAAATTGACATTTGCTTTCTGCTACACATAGGAAAGACTCTCGACTGCAGCCTCAATACTTTGTCTCCCGTCCCTACTGTGTGACGAGTTGGTACCTGACTTCTCCAAATTCTCAATTCCAGGGCAGGTAGACTTCTCATGTACACACAGGCAGAAAGCATGTTTAGGCTTTACAGGCTATTGCAAGGCCTGTTTATACAAATTAATAGAGTTCATGGATGGTGTTCAAATTTGGTTGGGGCTCCATCTTATATACAAGATTGCAAATTTTCCATCTTGTTCAGTACTTTTTTTAAATTTATGATGCTGTCTTGAGTCTATATTTTACATTTTCCCATCTCATTGTGCTGTGCTGTGCTAAGTTGCTTCAGTTATATATGACTCTTTGTGACCCAATGGACCATAACCTACCAGGCTCCTCTGTCCATGGGATTCTCCAGACAAGAGTACTGGAGTGGGTTGTCATGCCCTCCTCCAGAGGATCTTCCCGATCCAGGGATCGAACCTGCATCTCTTATGTTTCCTGCATTGGCAGGCCAGTTCTTTGCCCCTGGGAAGCTCCTCCCATCTCATTAGGCTTAGCCTTTTAGATGCTATTCTTCCTTTCCTAACATATCCCCCCGGCCCCAGTTTTGTTTCAACCACAGTGATCTGCTCTATAATCCACTGTAGAAATCTACAAGTAATACTGGGGAAGTGGGCCTGATCTACCTTCTCAGGGAGCATATTTACAACTTGCGGAGACTATAAGACCCTTCTAGTTTGTCTTGTACACTGAGAAGAAGAGGAGAAGGGCTTGCTCCTTTGGAAGGCCTTCTCTTTCTATTTATTTTCACATCTAAATCCACCTGAAGGCTCTCCTCCAGACGGTTTCTCTCATGTTTTTGCTATGTCCCATATTATCATGATGCTGAAAACACACATTTGTCCTCTTCTCCCAAAGTACTGAATTTCTCCTTCATCTCCATCTAAGCATTACTGTAACGTGACTCATACATGACAACAGCAATTAAAAAAAAATTCTCCTGAAGATCTATTCTTTCTAAAGTAACGGATGAAGAGCGCCTTTGAAGATTACTAGGGTCAAGTCCTTGCTGTGAAAGATCTCACAGACCAGATTTCTGGTCCATGGTCTGCCCATCTCCTTGGTGTCAAAGATGAACTTATGGCTTTGCTGAGCTTTTGCATTTTTGGCTCATTTATTTACCAAAGAATTTGTGTTCCCTCCTCTGTTCATGTAATATTTTCCAATGAAACCTATGCAGCCATCTCATCTAGACTCTCACCTGGCATCACCACCTCTTTCTCTATTTCCCTATGCAGCCGTGGTCTTCTAAAATACTCTGTGTATTTATCTGTCTCTTGTGTTTTCCATCTGTCTCCCCCACTAGAGTGCAGGCCCCAGGAGGGAAGGTATCTTGGTTTGCTTCATATATTGTGCATCCTCCTGGGCCTAGAATGGGGCCTCACATTTCAAGGGTGACAGCTAAAATCTGAGAATTTGTTAAACTTTTCTGCAAAGAAGGACTGCCTCTGCATTTCATAATTCTAAAAATTAGTAATTAAGCAATAACGCCACATGAACTAACCTATGATAAGTTTACTTGAGAATAAACTGTGGTTTTGCCTAAATATGTCTAGACCACCAACGCAGAAACTTTTGTTGTCTGGTCTCCAAAATTTCACTCATCGAGTTCTGCCGAGTCATGTTTCTCCCCTGCGTGAATTGGTTCAGTTACTGTGTGCAGATAAAGCAGGCTTAATTTTTAATTAGGTTGTGATAACAGGGAAGCCAGATGAATCTCTTTAGCTTTCTAATTCGCAGAAGTTTACATGGACTAGCGACCGACTTTCTGAACTGTTCTGTTTGAGGCTCCTCATTGGATGTGGAAGTTGGGATAGGAGTGAAGGAAAGTGATATATAAGTAGCTTTTCCCTAAGAGGCTTAGAGATTTGAATTAATATTCTTTATCTTTAATGATTAAGGGGCCCCTGGCAAGCCAAGGATGGATTTAATTCTATTAGAAATATACCAGGGCGGCAGTGCTGCACGGGGCACCCAAAGGCCGGAAGTCAAGCATCCATGACCCAGCGGGGCAGCCCCTTCCCTCCCCAGGGCTAACCTTCATTCGCCGAGTCCCTCGCTGCAGCCCATAGGCAGGCGCTCACAGCCTCGTAGGAGGCGCTCAGCCGCGTGGCTGGGTCCCTCTTTGGCTTGGGCGGAGGCTGTTTCCGTGGCGACGGGAGGCCGTTGCCGTCATCCAGGCTGAACACCGAGTGCAGAGAAGGGGGCCTGGAGGGCGGACCGGCCAGGGACTGGGTCAGGCCGTCCACTGCTGCGGGGACTGAGATGGAGCTACAGTGGAGACGCCTGGGTCTGCTCTTGTCTTCAGCTCTGTGGGGAGAGAATGAACACGCAGAGCCCCAGCGGAGGGACCCAGAGCCATCATTCAGATGGTAGCAGTGAAGCGGCTCAAGCACACGTCATCTCGGCTCTTGGGTAAATCAGCCTTCCCGCGAGGCTGGAGGATGCCTGCGGGGCTCCGGTACCCAGGGCCTCTAGAGGCAGCCACTCCATCCTTCCAGCCCCGCTTCCCCACAGATAAGCACGTGCGAACCTCATCAGGATTACTTCAGAAAAACATCTCACCCAAACCCAAGACGTCTCAAGGAGTGCCACATTTGCCATCAGGCATTCGCTGAGTCAATTTTTCACACTCCGATTATTAAGCAAATCAAAAAACCAGAATTTCAATCTGAATGATAATTTCTGGGAAATTCATCTTAATAGAGAGTTACTGATGCATCAATTGCTGGGAGTTCATCACTGCTCATCCTTGCAAAAGAGTATATACTTATAATGATCAAAGATTTTCATTTTCCCTGTCTCTCTCTCTCTTTCCCTTGCCATTTAAATTCCATCAGCAATTATTTAATTATGTGCAGAATTGTTATTTTTCTTCTGTGGCTCCATCTGGTTGCCCAATGCCAAGTGAACTGCTGGTATTCAATAAATAAATAGACAAATACTTCTTCACTTAATTTTATAGCAGGCAAATGAATACATGATGAAATTGAGAAATTGGGGTGGCTGTTTAGCTCCAGCAGAGAAAATAATAAATATTATTCTGGAAGTCATATAAAATTAATAGTTATCTGGTTAAAAAAAAATTTCCTTCTGGCTTCACATGTCAATGTAATCGTGTGTGAGGGAGATGCCAATGCGTTCATTTCACAAGGAGTCTCGGAGCATTTGTTTTTATAATTATATCTTTGTGTGGCAGAGAACCAACAGGGCTGGGATCCACTGCCGGGCAGATCAGACGCCCGTGTAGGAAATGAACGAGCTGAAGATGAAAGTGTGGCACTCGGAGGATAATTTGTTTTCCCTGTAATGTTTAATTACAGTTTTCCGTACAAAGGGAATTTTTTCAGCATTTAATCACTGAGATAGTTGAAGCTAATTAGTGAGGGACACACCACCATTTCCACTTTAATAAAAAATCATTTGACATTGCAGTCAAGGCCAAGGGGGGCAGTCATCTGCAGTGAGGAGCAACTAGATATTGCTGTGTTCCTATGGGAAAGTACCTCCCTGAGACTTTGGGAAGGTCATGTACACACTGCTATATTCAAAGTGGAGAGCAACAAGGACCCACTGTAGAGCACGTGGAGCTCAGTGTCACGTGGCAGCCTGGATGGGAGGGGGCTGCGGAGAATGGATACATGTATATGTATGGCTGAGTCCCTTCACTGCTGTTCGCCTGAAACTACCATACACTGATAATCGTCTATGTCCCAAATACAAAATAAAAAGTTAAAAGTCTGGGGAAAAACAATCTTCCTGACAGCAAATTAGGATGGAAAGGACCAGGGAGGGCTATCAGGCACGAGTATCGTCATTTGTCACAGGGAGACAAGAGCGGTGACGTGGAGAAGGACCTGGATTTCTTCACTTGTTTATTTCCAGCTCAGCATCCACCGTGAACTCTAAAAGCTTTCCCTGAAGCTTTCCTTACTGGCAAAGAAGATGAGCGAGCTTCCTAAGGGAAATATAATACAGGCCACCACCGATCAAGCTCACTGCTTTTGTGTTTTTAGAGTGGCTTCTCCATTTTGGGGGTCAAACTTTCAGACGTTTCTGTGAGTCAGCCTTATTTATATATATGACACTTGCGTAAAGATGTCGAGATCCCAGCTATACGTTTTTGCTAAGATGGAAATATTAGAGGACTTAAAACTCGGTTGGTGAGGGACTTCCCTGGTGGCCCAGTGGTAAAGAATTCATCTGCCAATGCACAGGGCACGGGTTTGGTCCCCAGTCCCAGATTATCCCACATGCTGTGGGACAACATGGCCTGGGCTCCATAACTACTGAGCCAGAGCCCTAGATCCTGTGCTTCCCAACTAGAGAACCCACCACGATGAGAAGCCCACTCACTGCACCTCGAGGGTAGCTCTTGATACCCGCTCACGGAAACCAGAGAAAACCAGTGCAGCAGCAAAGACCCAGCACGGCTGATAAAGAACGAAATAAAAAATTAAAAAAAAAAAATCTTGGTGCTGGAGGTGGCCAATGATACAGGCATTAGTGTAGCAATTATTTCACGTGGCCTGAACTAACACACAGAGCATCCGTTTTCTAGAAGGAAAGCCCAGGCAATGTATCCTTTCAGATGTCAGGAGGTTTCACTTTACACAGTGGGCATGCGTATATGAGTGTTCTTCTCCCTATGGTCACGTGTGATTGAACTTTACATTAAGAGCTATCAGCACTGGGACTTCCTTGGGGTCCGGTGGTTAAGACTTCGCCTTCCCAAGCCACGGGGTGTGGGTCTGATCCCTGGTGAGGGAGCTGAAATCCCACGGGCTTCGTGGCCAAAATACAGAAATATGAAACAGAAGCAATATTGCAACAAACTCAGTGAGGACTCTAAAAATGGTCCATATAAAAAACCATATTTTGAAGAGCACTATGGGCATTTTCTTGCTCCCCCCACCCTGATGAACCACATGGGTGATGGGAGCTGGACACCGCCCGCCTTTACCTTTTGGAGCCTTCCTCCTGCTTGCCCCTGGCCTCCAACTTCTCTCTGTGGAAAGCAGCGTTCATCTCGTTCCGAAGCCGGTCATTCTCGCGGGCGATGTCCGAGGCGTTCTGAACAACCAGGGCGTCATAGGTCTTCAGCCCCAGGTCCTCTGTGACCTGCAGGAAGCTGTTGATGGATGTGACCTCCTGCTGCCGTATGCTCCTTTTCTGATGCAAGTGCTGGCGGGCTAAAAATCCTCTGACCACTTCAGTGAAAGAACACAACGGTGGGTCAGAAATCCAGACGTACACCCACAAGCCACAGATACATCATGTCTAAAGAATAAGTGTTAGCTGCTCAGTCGTGTCCGACTCTTTGTGACCCCATGGACTGCAGCCCGCCAGGCTCCTCTGTCCATGGGATTCTCCAGGCAGGAATATTGGAGTGCAGTTGCCATTGCCTCCTCCAAGGGATCTTCCTGACCCAGGGATCAAACCCAGGTCTCCCACATTCCAGGCAGAATTTTTACCGACTGAGCCACCAGGGAAGCTCTAAAATAAAATATTCTTCACCCAGTCTAGGACTTTACTAAAACATTCTAATATTGTCTTAAAAAAGATACCCACACTTTTAGGAATGACAGGAATGGAGGTAAAAACCCTTACCCTGACTGGGCAGGTAATATCCTGACAAAGCTCCCTCCTTCTATGGTAACACAGTCTGGACATTGATGGAAGGAAGTCCAAACCCCAGAGAATTCTGGGTGTGTCCCAATGCACCAACTGCATTATATCAGATTATAACAGAAACCTCTGAGGCCCCTGGAAGTAGTCTCTGAGAATGTCATGCACATACTGTTCACAGGACTGGGATTTAAGTCGTAGAAAAACCAGCTCTGCATTTAAGGCTCTGGGAAGAGATTGTGTAGAAATATGGGGCATCCTTCTGCTTTCTGGGGAAGCAGGGCTAGAAAAACATGCAAGAATCAGGGGAAAAACAGGTGGGTGAACACACTTCGAAATCACTAATATGTCAGTAACAAATGTAAGACTTGCAAAGAAAAATCATGCCCGCTGTTCAAAGGCACTGCCACATGCCAGGATCCCATCCCATCTTTCAAGGCCCAAACTCAACGATCACTGATGTACCCATCCCTTCATTCTGTGGGCTTTCCAGGTGGCACTAGTGGTAAAGAATCTTCCTTCCAAAACAGGAGATACAAGAAACACGGGTTTGATCCCTGGGATGGGAAGTTTCTCTGGAGAAGGAAATGGCAACCCACTCCAGTATTCTTGCCTAGGAAATCCAATGGGTGGAGGAGCCTGGCGGGCAACAGTCCATGAGGTTGCAAAGAATCTGACACGCCTTAGCAACTCAACAACAACAAATCTTCATTTCGTACCCAAAGAAACAGAAGCTTACTGAGGTTAAGAAAATTCCTCCAAGGAGACATGGCCAACCAACAGTAGAGGCCAGGGTTCGAATCTCTGCTCTTACGAGGCCAAACTCCATCATGCAGCCCTGGAGACATGCTCTGGAGCTCTCCAGATGGGTCACAACAGGGAAGGTGTAAGGAAGTGTGTTTGGGATCAATACAAGGAAGACATTTCAAACAATGAGCAAAGCTGGTCAATGGATCAGGCATGTCATGGGAAAAAGGGTCAGTTCCCAGTCCCTGGGCAAGTTAAAAACAGGATGGGCCCTGCTCAGGGAGGCTCTGACAGGTGTGGGGGGTGAGGGGGAGTGGTTTCCAATAGTTGCCCAGATGCGTCTCTTCCCAGTCTAAGTTTCTAAGACTAGAAGGAGTTGTTTGGATTATAGGAAGAGCTATAATTGTAGGGAAAATTAATGTGGGTATGTGCTCAGTCGCTCAGTCATGTCCGACTCTTTGCAATTCCCATAGACGGCAGCCCACCAGGCTCCCCCGTCCCTGGGATTCTTCAGGCAGGAATACTGGAGTGGGTTGCCATTCCCTTCTCCAAATGTGCTATAAAGACACTTTATTCTCCTCTGTAGGGAGGAAATTACCCTGCAAAACATTAAGTGTTTTAAAATATTTCCTGGCTATGGGAGGACAAATGTGTAGGTATCTACATATGTCTAGGATATTTACTGAGATACCTTGACTCTGTTCAAATTGTTAATCAGCCATATCACAATACAAAATGTTTTTGGTTAATAAAAATAAATTAAAAAAATTTTTAAAGGGTGGGAAGGTGGACACAACTTTCTACAATTATGGCTTCAGAGGCAAAAAATACACAGATGTCTAAAATGCTCAAGGGCTCTTTTTTCTCAGACGGCAATACTAAATGTTTAGTTACTCTGAAATGCGGTTGTATTAACTGTAGAAACAGTCATGCTGAACTAATCTAAAAGAGAAAAAGATTAAACAGTGAAAGGTACAATCAGACTTCAGGAATATAAAATGCAGAATAAAACGCAGAAATATTAACCATGTGACAGGCACAGGGAGAGAGAGAAGCAGAAAGCCTCAAACTGGCCAGTTGACTTGCTCATTTGAAAAAGAGAGACTGTGACATTTTGGTAGCTGAAGGGAAGGGTATATTCAAGATGTTTAATCTCTCAGAATAAAGAGATGGTTAACGTGGACAAGCCAGACTTCTGACCTCCGACTACAGAAGGACAATTCACTGGATTTGTGTTCACCCGGGAATCCTCTGTCTGCTGTTCAGACTCTGTTTTCCTGCACTTCACGCCAGTGATCGTCAAAAAATTTTATTAAAATTGTTATAGGAGTTGCTAAAATGTGGCATCTTTACTACGAGACAACTAATGAACTAAATCTGCCACAAATAGGTAATTGATTGTCTCTTTCTGACAATTCCATGCAGGGTAAAATGAAGGTATACAGTCAGAGGAAAATTTCTGTTGGGAATAATCTGTAATTGAAATGATTAAACTTAAGGAAGTTACAGCTTTCTTCCACCTAATATTTACAAGGAAAACCTGAGAACCCTTGAAAAACTGGAAATGACTCCAGATGCTATAACTTCTGAGTGAATTTCACATGTGCAAAAAGGACCGAAGCTATGGTTCCAAGAGATGTAAAAATAAAAATCAGTAAGTAAATACTTTGCATCGAAGAGCCTGTAAATTAAAAAAAAAAATGCTTTTACAGCCATTATTTCATTTATGCGATAGAAAATTATGGTTTTTATCTTGGTGCCATTTTTAAAAACCCATTCTCGATTTTTATCATTAGAGCTAAGGAAAGAACCACGGTTCTGCTCATTTCTTGTTTCAGCTCTGCAGGGCTCAGAGACTTAACACTGGTAACCAACCCGAGGAGGCACTTCTAGTGGGCACCCCTGCTGGAGGGCAGAGTGCACAGTCCTCTAATTACACGTTCCAGGAGAATGTTCATGCTAGTTGCTCAGTCGGATACAACTCTTTGAGACTCCATGGACTGTAGCCTGCCAGGCTCCTCCGCCCATGGGATTTCCCAGGCAAGAATACTGGAGTGGGTTGCCATTTCCTCCTTCAGGGGATCTTCCCAACCCAGCGATCGAACCCAGGTTTCCCACATTGCGAGCAAACTCTTTATCATCTGAGCTACCAGGGGAGCCCTGAAAGAGTGATGTGTATAACAAGGGGGTGACTCCACAGCCCAGGGCCTAGCATACTCAGTCCCACCTCCAGCCCGAGGCTACAAATACACGTTCAGATTCAGCGGGTCTGGGGCAGGCGGAGCCTGAGACTCTGCATTTCTCACCAGCTCCCAGGGGATGCCAGGTCTGACCACACAAACAGGAACTGCAAAGGTGGTGGTCAAGAGTGGACCTGTGAGCCCAGCCTTTCCCTACACTGTGTATATAAGCTATATGTGTGCTTAGTCACTCAGTCGTGTTCGACTCTTTACAACCCCATGAACTGTAGCCGACCAGGCTCCTCTGTCCATGGGATTCTCCAGGCAAGAATACTGGAATGAGTTGCTACTTCCTTCTCCAGGGGATCTTCCCAACCCAGGAATCGAATCTGCGTCTCCTGCACTGCAGGCAGATTCTTTAACATCTGAGCCACCAGGGAAGTCCGCAAAGGAGGCCAGACCAGCCTAACCCAGACAGAAGCAAGGAGTGCACATAGCTGGGAGTTGGCCCTTTCCTCACCAGAGGCTCCTCCCACCACCCCGATCTCCAGGCTGGTCAAAGTGACCTCAGGGGACCAGGCAGAGAGCCTGCCATGTGGTCTGGGGTTTGGAGGAGTGGCTGCCAGAGGCTGACTGCAGGAGTAGCCCAGGAATCTGAATGCAGAGCTGCACCCAAGTGTCACATGGGGCTTTTCCCCCCCACTGCAGGTGTGGAGGTGCCTTCTTCTTGTCCTGTGTTTCTTGCAGGATCAACAAACTAGTTATTTTCAAGGTGTGCATGTGTGCGTGATCAGTCACTTCAGTCGTGTCTGACTCTTTCCAACCCCATGGACTGTAGCCTACCAGGCTCCTCTGTCCATGGGATTTTCCAGGCAGAATATTGCCATTTCCTCCTCCAGGGGATCTTCCCAAACCCAGGGATCAAACCCTTGTCTCCTGTGTCTCCTGCATTACAGGCGCATTCTTTACCCACTGAGCCAACAGGGAAGCCCATTTTCAAGGTGAGGGATGCATCCATTAAAAGATACGTATATTCCCTCTTCCAAATGATGGCTTAGGTGACAATGAGGCACAGAACTGCAGATGGAATGACCATGGAATAAAGCACACTCTGATCTAGAAACAGGTAAACAGCCAACTTAGCCACAGTGCTTTCTGAACTCCGGAAACCTATTTATTTGCCCAAAGGTGGTGCCATGGGATGGATAGACGTAGGGCCATGGCAGGGTCCTCTCTAACGTAGGTCCCCCAAAGATTTAAATGTGGGGGTTCACTCAATGGTTTGTATTTCACAGTTCAGCAAAGTTCAGAACTGTGACTGCACTGTGACTGTGAAATGTGTGACTGTTACCTTTTTGGCAGGTGATAATTTTTCTCTGCAGCTGGCGGCACAGATCGTTCAGCTGGCTGGCGTGCCAGTATTTCAGGAACACTTTCCGAACTCCAATCTAAAACGCAAACAGCAGGGAGACATTTAGCAGCAGGAAGATGCCAAAATAACAACGGGAAAATATTCAGGCAAGAGATTTTTTTTTTTTCTTTTCAGAAAAGGATTAGCAGGAGCAAAGCTAACAAAAGTAATTCCAGTACCTCCTCTGTTTTTTTAAAACATTTTTCCACTTAATCAAAATCTCAAAGCTTTTGCCCTAATAAGTATGTTTTCTGTATGTAAACAGTGTCACTAACGTTTGCAAATACCCATCCACTGCAGTTGGGGTGGCTGCGCCAGGCAGTCGAAAGGAAAACACTGGTCTTGACTCTTTACTGGAAGATACAACCATTCCCATGAATGAATTCCTAAGTTCCAGAGCTAAACTCTTATCTTTCCTCTTTTTCAATCCTTTTCTTTCCTCATCTCACAGTAAGGAGGGCAAGTCTGTGAAAAGGGAAAAAAACCAACCAACAAAAAGACCATAAACAAAACCTACTTAAAGCTGACACATGGAACTGTTTCATGGCAATGGTTTTTTCCTACTACTCCATGTATTATTATAAACCAAGTGTTTACGCAACTGCAACTGTAGAACTTCAGCACAAAAGTAAAGCGTCTCCACACAGTCGTCTCTGAGCAATAATCTCGAGGTCTGCCTGAACAGTAGCCATACCATGAGCATTCTTATCTAGGGTTTGAAAAACGGAGTTTAGGCATATTACCGAATCAGCTTCTACTGAAAGCTCTGGTGGTATACAAGTTGGCCCAAATGTTCCACTATTGATGAAGACAGCTGCCAAAGAATGTTCTTAAAAACACATAACAATAAGCCACAGCCGTGCATTTTCACGATAATTTTCTGGTGTGTTATGTTTATTTTCTCAGAATTCACAGGACTGGGGTAGGTGTGAGGACTGTCCTTCAGAATGGAAATGCTTACAGTCTCTTCGGGGAAGCAGAAGTGAATCAGTGCAGAAGAGCCTGGGAAATACTAAGATGAAGGGGCTGTGGATGCTCAGAGATGATGTTCTGTTAGATAAGAAAAAACACGGCCTGGGCAGACCTTGTGATACTGTTCATGGTCATCTCCTTAGCACTGGAGACAAGCACCATGGAACACGTGCTCCCAAGCATGGGCTGTGAGCACTGACACGCTGACCCTTGAAGCCTGTGGCCGACCTCACAGGGACACGAGGCTGGCACAGGTCTAAACACCATTAGGTATCAGAGAGGCTGACAGGTCAGACTGGTTATCAGACTGCAGAGCCTGAGGTGATGTTATGAAGCTTTTCACATGGAAGCTGAGTTGACTCCCAGACATACTTTGTCACATTCCAGAGATCAAACCAGTCAAGCCTATGGAAATCAACCTGGAATATTCCTTGGAAGTACTGATGCTGAAGCTGAAGTTCCAATACTTTGGCCACCTGATGCGAACAGCCAACTCTTTAGAAAAGACCCTGATGCTGGAAATGATTGAGGGCAGGAGGAGAAGGGGACGACAGAGGATGAGGTGGTTGGATGGCATCACTGACTCCATGGACATGAGTTTGAGCGAACTCAGGGAGATAGTGAAGGACAGGGAAGCCTGGCGTGCTGCAATCCAATGGGGTTGCAAAGAGTCTGACATGACTTGGCGACTGAACAACAACAGTCTTTCCATCTAGCTCTCCTGTAGGCCAGTTTGCTGTGTTCATGAAACAGTTTTGCAAGAGATTGAGACCTAAATCTTGCATTACAGCAGTTGAGCTAGCTCTTTGAACGGGCAGGGAAAGCCCTCTCCACTCTCCTGTTTCTGAGGCTCCTGGTTGACTAGATGTCCTCCTTCATTTACTTTTCTTTTTGTTGGTTGAAGTACGAGGCAGGCACTTGAGTGGGTGGCCACAGAGAATTGGTACTTTTCTCCCCATTGTATTGCCATTCTGTCTCCCCAGTTATTTTCCATAATTCATAGTGTTTTTTTTTTTTTTTCTTCCCAACTGCTGACTTATTTTGGCAGTCAACAGGAAGAACAGTTGGTACTGTCTGTGAGCACCACGGAGCAAATCTGTGAGACAGGCACTCGGTGCGGGGTGGGGGGGGCATGTCATCTTCTGTTCATTGTCGATTGTGGAATGTAACTCACTGTGGATGTATGTGTGCTAAGTCGCTTCAGTCATGCCTGGCTCTTTCTGACCCCATGGATTGTAACCTGCCAGCCTCCTCTGTCCATGGGATTCTCCAGGCAAAAATACTGGAGTGGGTTTCCATGCCCTCCTCCAGGGGATCTTCCAGACCCAGAGATCAAACCCATATCTCTTATTTCTCCTACACTGGCAGGGACTTCCCTGGTGGCTCAGATGGTAAAGAACCTGCCTGTGATGCAGGAGACCTGGGTTTGATCCCTGGGTTAGGAAGATACCTGGAGAAGAGAATGGCTACCCATTCCAGTATTCTTGCTTCAAGAACTCCATGGACAGAGGAGCCTGGCAGGCAGGCTACAGTCCCTGGAGTCACAAAGACTTGGACATGACTGAGAAACTAATACTTTCGCTTTACCACTAGCACCACCTGGGAAGCCCATGTGACTCACGATAGGAAACTAAATCCGCAAAGCAAAATCTATGCAGACTTGGATTCTGAAACAAAACTCTCAAAGCATTATAGGTAGCGATGCTATACAGCAGGCAGCCTCAGTATGACCACTGCAGGGTGCTCGCCATGGGGGAGCCCTCAGAGTGGAAATGCAAGGGCTGGAATATAGTTCTTCTCCCTTAATTCAGTGGAGACCATGGGTGGGAAGAGAGCTGGGTGGGATGGCGAAGATCTCTTCTAGTGATATTTCTAACAGCCACTCCAAAAATTCCAAGTAGGTGGATCTTGAGAACTTTGCTAGATTTGAGGATACAAAAAAAATTTCCAGGGATGATGGGAAAAGATGAAAGTGGAACAGGAACACTAGGCAAGGAGCAGAAAACGACAAATAGGCTTGAGTGGAGAGGCAGGAGGGAGGAGGCCACGCCTGTCCCTGCTGGCCACACTGGGAGGCACATCCCAGGGAAAGCAGAGACACTTTCCTGTGAACATGGGGCATACACTGGGAAACTGAAGAGGAGGCCATCTAACTTTGTACCAATTATTCTGGAAATGTATGAAGTTCCAGAAAGTAAGAAAGAGAAAAACAAGTATCATATATGAACACATATATGTGGAATCTAGAAAAAATGGGACAGCTGAGTCTATTTGCAGGGCAAGAATAGAGACACAGATGTAGAGAGATGTGGAGGCCGGGTGGGGAAGGTGGGGTGGGGTGAACTGGGAGGCTAGGATTGACATATATGCACTTCCAGGTGTGAAACAGGTCATCATGGGAAGCTGCTGTATAGCACAGAGAGCTCAGCTCGGGGCTCTGTGATGACCTGGAGGGGTAGGATGGTGGGGTAGGGAGTCCCAAGAGGGAGTGGAAATATGTATGCATAACGCCGATTCAGTTCATTGTACAGCAGAAACTAACACGACATTGGAAGGCAACTATAGCCCAATTAAAAAAGCAAGAAAAGCCTGGCTTGAGAATGGATTGTTGGGCATGGTTTTGGCAGGACACTATAATGGGATCAATGATTCAGGTTTGGAAGGTTCCACAGCTGCTGCTTGTCTGTTGGCTGATTTCCATTTGTCCTGGGCCCCGCCTTCAGGAGTGGATTTTTGATGCCTGTTTCTTCCCTTCTGGTAGGGCTTGCATGACCTTCATCTGCTTTCCCAGAGTAGCCGATGAATGACCCTTAGATTCTCTCAGCATGCTGCAGTAGGTATTCACCACTGCACGTGGATATTTACATTTCCAGAAGAATGTGAAGAAATACTCCTGAACTTCACAAGTGGTAGGGTTGTGAGGAAGGTGACCGATTAGAAACAGAAGATGAGGAATTGTGAAGTCCTGGTAAAAGATGAGTCAGAGAAACAGATGATAATGTCTTCCAGGATGAAAAGAAGGTATGATGAACACCGAACACATAAGCCAGGACTGGAAGTCATTCAGCAAGTTGGAAATAAGACCTGGGACTCAGTAGGTGATAAGAATAAATGATGCCGGGACTAAATGAAAAAGACAGAAGACAGAAGGTTGGGCACGATGATGTAGCTATTTAGCTGATCCTTCTCTTCCTGGATAGCTCAGTTGGTAAAGAATCTGTCTGCAATGTAGGAGACCCTGGTTGAATTCCTGGGTCGGGAAGATCCCCTGGAGAAGGGAAAGGCTACCCACTCCAGTATTCTGGCCTGGAGAATTCCATGGGGTCGCAAAGAGTCGGACATGACCGAGCGACTTTCACTTTCACTTTGTCCTCTACCGCGGGCTTTCCAGGTGGCCCTACTGTCTACCGTCCGTGGAGTCTTGAGGAATTGGACGTGACTGAGCGACTTCACTTTCACGTTTCACTTTCATGCATTGGAGAAGGAAATGGCAACCCACTCCAGTGTTCTTGCCTGGAGAATCCCAGGGATGGGGGAGCCTGGTGGGCTGCCGTCTATGGGGTCTCACACGGTGGGACACGACTGAAGCGACTTAGCAGCAGCAGTGGTAAAGAATCTGCCTGCCAATGCAGGTAGATGTAAGAGACGTGGGTTCCGTCTCTGAGTTAAGAAGGTCCCCTGAGGAGGGCAGGGCAGGCCACTCTAGTATTCTTGCCTGGAGAATCCCATGGACAGAAGAGTCTGGCAGGCCACAGTCCATGGGGTCGCAAGGGTCGGACATGACTGACCAACTAAACCACCACCACCACCATCCAATAGGCAGATTCATTCAGTCATTCTTTATTTTTATTGTTTAACCACATGACTTATCTATGGGTTGCTTATGTCTGGAGATGCTCATTGAAATTTTTGCCTTCTTATACTGTTCATGGAGTTCTCATGGCAAGAATATTGGAGTGGTTTGCCATTTCTTGCCTCCAGATTGAAGGCAAAAGAAGAGGGCAGTAGAGGATGAGACAGATGGATAGCATCACTGGCTCATCACCAACTCAATGGACCTGAACTTGGGGAAACTCCGGGATAGTGAGGGACAGGGACACCTGTCCATGGGGTCGCAAACGGACACCACTTAGTGACTGAACAACAACTAAACTTGTTAGCATTTGCTTGGCTATGCTGGCTGAGGGAGCTTTCCCCAAGACAGCAAATTGAGAATAGGGCCATGGTTGTGATAAGCAGGACATTATGAACAGAACCACACGGTATAACTGAGAAAAAAAAAAAGAGCATCTTATTTGTTGACACCATGCTAGGATATGTGGCCTAGATGGTAAAGAATCCACCTGCAACGCAGGAGACTCGAGTTTAGTCCCTGGGTCGGGCCTGGAGAAGGGAATGGCTACCCACTCCACTATTCTTGCCTGGAGAATCCCAAGGACAGAGGAGCCTGGCGGACTACATCCATGGGGTCGCAAAGAGTCGGACATGACTGATAGAGTAACATTTTCACTTTCACTATGATAAGATATAAGAACTTAATGAAGCATTACTGAATGTACTAAACATGTAGTCATTTCAAAGAGACTGTAAAATAAAATATCCCAAATTTTATTCTTCAAAAATATGAAACAGATTCACCCCAAAAATGTTTCTTTCTCCTTAAAAATGAAATTAGCCATTTAGTAGTATTTCAGATTCCTTCTTCAGAAATTATTCCGAATAATACATTTCAGTCCTTAAGGCCTCGGCTCTCAATGATACCAAGGATTACTGTTGCTGTTTGGTCACTCAGTCATGTCCAGCTCTTTTGTGACCGCATGGACTCTAGCCCACCAGGCTCCTCTGTCCATGGGATTTCCCAGGGACGAATACTGGAGGGGCTTGCCATTCCCTTCTCCAGGGGATCTTCTGACGCAGGGATCCAACCTTTTTCTCCTACATTGCAGGTGAATTCTTTACGGCTGAGCTACCAAGGATCTATACTAAGGATTAGTAGGACATAAATCAAGGAACCTATCTTCATCAGGAAAACCCAGACAAGATCCCTGCGTTTTCAGGCATTTACTTTGTCTATTAATGACACCGACAAGGAGAAAAGTGTTGGTCATTTTGATTTCGTTTGCGTGCTGAATTCATACACATTTACTCTGAAATCAGTGCCTTGGTACGCTGTATCAAATCCAGTAAATTAAGATTCATCTGAATGAGACCAAATGTCGGGAGCACCTCCACTCTTGACTTTGGTTGCATTCTCTTCTAAAAAGCTGTTCTCACAACCAGAGAAAAGGAGAGCCTGACACGTTCTCCCACCCAGCCCTCCCCATGTACACCCTGGAGGCAGCGTGTTCCTATCTGAGACGAAAACCTTAATGTCATCCTGACTCCTGTAAAGTAAGCCATCTGTGAGTAGAGTCATCGCTATTTTTATTAGAAAACCATTAGGTGTTTTTTTTCTTTCTTGAAGGGACAGATTTTAAAAGATCAAACAAAATTGTCATTGATGACTTTGAGAGTTTCAACGACTGATACAGTTTTTAGGGGTTTTTCAGGGATGCAGGCTACGGAAACAGAGACAAGGCTGGATGGGCGGTTGCCATGCAGCGCAGGTGGCCTGGAGGCTGCGCTAGAGATGCTGAGGGCATCTGCGAGGTCCCTACCCTGCCTCCCTGTCCTCATCCTCAACTCTGACTGTCACTTCCAACCAGAGAGGCAGACACGGAGGGCTGCCCTTCTTGGAAAGAGGAGAGGGTCCCACACTTCCTGCTTCCGTGGCCTCACTTTTTCAGGGGCGTCCTTCAACACTTCACCACCCTTTCTGCATCACTGGCCTCACCTTTTTAGGGACATTCCCCCATCCGATCACCCCTTGCTGTTTGGAAGATCGTGGGCAAAACTACCTTCAGAAAAGCCATCTGTGAATTAGAGTCACCACTGTTTTTATTAGAAAACCATTAGGGCTTTTGTTTTTGTTTTCTGAAGTGACAGATTTTAAAAGATTAAACAAAATTGTCATTGATGACTTCAAACGTTTCAATTACTGATACAGTTTTGAATGTATCTTTCTAAACACCAGTCTCATTATGTTCTGTTGTGGTTCAGTCACCCAGTCATGTTCGACTCTTTGCGACCCCATGGACTGCAGCATACCAGGCCTCCCTGTCCCTCACCATCTCCTGAAGCTTGCCCAAGTTCATGTCCATTGCATCTATGCTTAAAATTATTTAGTAGCAGGTCATAATTTCCAAGATCATGCTCAAACTCTCTTGAAATGTTTATTAGACTTTCTATAGTACAAGATCCTTTTCCAATGCAATTGAGTTTATTCTCAAATTATATCATCTTTCTTATTGTTTCTAAATAGGAACATTTTTCTCCTTCTGGCTTAACATATAACACTGTATTTTTCTTCATCTCTCTCTCTAAATCATCTGCTAGAATGGCTCCTATTCATCCTTCAAAACCCAGATGGCTTCATGAACTCTCAGCCTAGTGGGTACTTTATAATAATGAATCATTAAAGTCATATATCTATGTCAGTAATGTACCTTGTAGATATCTCTATCTTCTAATGTACCTTCTAGAGATATCTCTACAGTGGAAGGCCACTGAATTCCCATTTTTGTCATTATTGGAATACCTGTTGGAATGTTCAACTTGACTGTGAAATATTTGTGGGCTAGGATACTGTTGGAAAAATATAAAGGGCACAATTTACACATATTAGGTGAAGGAAAGCAGATGGCATGACAAAATGGAAAAAACAGAATTTCAAAGAAAATGATTTTAATGGATAGTAGCTACAATGTTAGCTAAGATTTTTAAAATTATTTATTTCAAATAATTGAATCTTAAAAAAAATAAATCCATTTACACTATGCGAATGCATTCATTTAAGAAAAAAATGTGTCTAATGCAGCTGGAGAAACAGATGTTCCATGTCATATTTCTGGCGCCATCACATTCTGGTATAAGATAACTGTATCCAAAATCTAGGACTCCATCCTCTAATTCTTTACCTGCCCTTGGCTCACCTTGCCACTGCCTCCAGTCTGTTAACACCCTAGAAACCTTTCCATGATTTTGTATTGCCTGTAAGCTAAAACGCATGCTTTGGGGTTTGGCATTCAAACGCCCTCATAATATGATCTTTATTAATCTCTGATGGCCTAACACTTTTTACTCCTCTAAAAGAGACGTTATTGACTTGAGATTCTAACTCCCCACGCACTGAGGGCAGAAACCCATGGGAGCCTTGTGTCAAGGGCCCGCAGCAGCTGAGCAGTGTTCTTAGTGAACAATGTCACCGCTGTGGCCACTTTTCCGTACGTGCCATCCCTGTATATCTGTGTCTGCGATTACTGGCAGCTTTTTGTTAATAGTTAGCACAGGTTAGATCTGACTGAGAAGGAGTTTACTGTGGGGGCTGATATTTTTGCTGCAAAATGCTGTACCCTTGTTATTATAGATAAAAAATTACTCTTTGAAATTTTTAATCTCCTTGGCTCTAAAAACACTAGCATTATTCAAATACAAACTTCCCACATAAAGGCAAGATATATAAAATCATAGCTGGGTTAAAAGTAGTCAACTTCTTTCACTGTGATGTTGGAATTTAAAGTGCCCTCCCAATGTCAACCTGTTCAGTTTTCAAAACAGCTTTATTGACAACGACAAGGACAACACACTGTCTTATGTGTTTTGATGTCTGTGCCTCTCTCCCATCAGACTTGTTCCTCTCCCTGCTGATCTGAGAATGTCACTGTGCTCCTGTAAAACAGTTCTTCTCCTTTTCACCATGCAAAGCACTTTCTGTACCTACCAGGTAGTCTCTTCCAGACAGAAACAGTCCCCCACGAACGCCTACATTCGCACTTGCACGCTATGAACAGACCTTCACACGTTCCCGGCTATTTGTCATTTTCCATAGGACTTAGGTGCATTGTGTATTGTATCTTTCCTGGATTTCCTCTCTTACGTTTGTTCACCCACTTATCCTACCATCTGTCTTATCTGTCTCTTCACTCATCATTCATCCATCCTCCTATCCACCCCTCCCTCCCTCTTTACATCCAGCCCTCTATCCCTCCCTCCCTCCATCACCCCGTTCATAAATCACACATTTGTCAAGGGCTTTCCTAGTACCAGGCCCTGTGCCAGGCTCTAGACCACAAGGATGAATGGAATATGTCTTACACTCTCAGGAAGCTCAGTGAAACAACCACTTAACTAAAAGCCATCTCCTCCAGGCTGAATTCACATATTTCCCCTATTTACTTCTTTTTAAAAACATTTTTTCTTTTGGGGTAAGAAATGGATTTATTCGGGTTCAGAGAGAAGCACACTCCACAGACAGAGCGTGGGCCATTGCAGAGGGTGAGCGCAGCCCTGTTTACTTCTTTGGTCTGTTACATTTCTACAGAAGATCACTGTTTTATGAATTTATACTTATTATTAGTATTTCCATATTTTACATTTTCATGGTGGCTAATACAGATATCCTAAAGTTCAGTCTGGCTCTGATTGCACTTTAAAACATCACCAAAGGATACATTTGTGCTAAACATAAGTTCTTTTCTCTTTTTTATAAACAGACCGTTCTTGAATTTTAACTTTAACACAGAAAAGATAATTACAGCCACACACTCTAATAAGTACTGTATCTTCTGGTATTTGAAGAAGGTGGTTTGGCTTGAATTACATGTAATTACAGATTAAGAAAAATTAATTACTCTCACTCAGAATCCTATGACCTGTATAGCAAGCAGTGATGAATAAAAACCACTATTTTGAGCTTATGAGTGAATTATGTACCACGTGACCCTTTGTATTATTTCATTATGGAAATCATACCAATCTGGTCAAGAGTGCTCAAAACATATCTCTTCCTCCCAGAGCGACACTTTGTGAAAAGCAAACCAAAGCCAAACCCAAACAAGGTTGATTAGCTCCAAAAAAGTGCACTGGTAAGTTAACGGATCCTCTCAGGGAGCACCTTTACTCTGTCTTTTTAACAAAAGGGCCTTGAATGTCAATAACAGTTACGCTGCCCCGTGGAATGAGGTTATAAATGATTAACAGCAGCATAAACACAATCACAGCCGTTGTCCCCACTGCGGTGTGGACACAAACTCGAGAGCCCTGCCACCACCAGCACTCTCCATGTTACTGCCACTGTGTGCCCTGATGTTGGCTTTACTGCTAAAGACGCGCATCTTCATGAGCCTGTGTCCTCATCATCTGGTCTTATATTCTTCTTTGAGAGTATTTTAGTGTGTTAGTCACTCAGCCGTGTCCAGCTCTTTGCAACTCCATAGACTGTAGCCTGCCAGGCTCCTCTGGCCGTGGGATTCTCCAGGCAAGAATGCCATAGTGGGTTGTCATTCCCTTCTCCAGGGGATCTTCCTGACCCAGGGATTGAACGTGGGTCTCCCGCATTGCTGGCAGGTTCTTTACTGTCTGAGCCACCAGGAAAGCCTTCTAAGATATTTTTAAAAGATTACCTAGGCTTCCTAATTTTACAAATATTTCTTCTGTGGTTCATTCATATTTGCTTTGCAACTCACCTATGTTTATTTTGTGAACTGTCTTCTGCTTTCAATGCCTATGGGGCCAGGTCTTTCCATCTTTTTTTCAGTATGATTTTTACTGGAATTTAGCTGATTTACAGCATTGTGTTAGTTTCAGATGTACAGAAACGTGAATCCGTTATACACACACATGGGGGTTTCCCAGGTGGCGCTAGTGGTAAAGAACCCGCCTGCCAACGCAGGAGACATCAGGGACTCAGGTGTGATCCCTGGGTTGGGAAGATCCCCTGGAGGAGGGCATGGCAGCCCACTCCATTGTTCTTGCCTGGAGAATCCCATGGACTGAGGAGCCTGGCCGGCTACAATCCACAGGGTCGCAAAAGGTCAGACACGACTGAAGTGACTTAGTGCATAAACACACACACACATATGCCCACTCTTTAGATCTTTTCCCCATATAGGTCATTCTGGAGTGTTGAGTCCCCCGTGCTATGCCTTATTACTTTTCTATTTATATATAGTAATGTGTATATATCAATCCCAATCTCCCGATTTATCCCTTCCCCTCCACTTTCACCCTGGTCACCCGAAGTGTGCTTTCTACATCTGTGACGCTATTTCTGTGTTGTAAAGAAGTTCATTTGCACCATTTTTCTTTGAGGTTTCCCATGTAAGCAATATCATATGGTCTTTTCCGTCTTTCAGAGCTCCACACTTATTCTGTGCAGCAAATTCACACTTGGACGTAAGAGCATGAGCGTATTCCTGACCCAAACTGATGTGCTGGTTTTAAAAGAGTGTTCACTCTTTGAGTCAATAAAAGGTCACATGCTTGTTGACTGAAGGTCCCTGTGAGGGCCTATCCCTTCTCTGCCTCAGCCGCCCTCTGTGTCCACCTGCCCTGCTCTGTCTCATGTGGGTTACTACCTAAGGCTTGTTGCCTCGCTCCCCAGACCTAGATTTGCTTTCCAGTAATGTTTTTTTTTTTTTCCTTCTCATGTTTGAAGCCTGAATTGGATCACGGTGACACTCTCCTTAAAGCTCAATGGCTTCACACTGAACTTAAGTAGGACGCTGAGCTTTGCTCCCATAAGTCCCTAGGGCTCTGGACCCCATGTCCCTCTAAGCATCCATTCTGAAGGGCGATTCTGCCCCAGAGGGTGACACTGGTTCATAATGGGCAAAACCCCTTAGCTATGACAAGGTTGTGGTATACAACAGGTGCTTAATAAGGGCCTGCTGAATGACTACATCATTCCAGGTGGCGCAGTGGGAAAGAATCTGCCTGCCAATGCAGGAGATGCAAGAGACCCAAGTTTGATCCCTGGCTAGGGAAGATGCCCTGGAGGAGGAAATGGCAACCCACTCCAGTACTCTTGCCTGAAGAATCCCATGGACAGAGGAGCCTGGCGGGCTCCAGTGCGTGGGGTCGCACAGAGTTGGACAAGACTGAGCATGCACACAGCACACGGAGGACTGATGGAGAAAAGACGGACCTCGGGAGGGCGTAGGCACAACCCCCGCTCTCCCAGCAGCAGTAAGCCGGAGCCGGACCAACCCGGGAAGGTGAGCCTCGAGGGGCCGCAAAACCCCGTAACAGCGGAGGGACTCTGTACCCCCTGCCCCAGTCCTAGTGCCTCGTCCATTGTCCTTCCCGGGGAGCGGGATTGACAGGCGAAGAGCAGAGGCTGAGAAACATGGCCTCACAGGGGGGCGCTTTCCCCCTCACGGCTGGGGCTTGGGGCTTGGGGCTCTTCTCGGGGGCCGCCCTCCCGGGGGGCAGCACGCCCGCCCCACGCGCTACTTCCGGCCCAGCCCGTGCCTCGCCGCGCGCTACTTCCGGCCCAGCCCGTCGGCCCAGCCCGTGCCCCGCCAGCCTTCGCGTTTCAGCCTGGACTCGGTGGCTGTGGGTGTGCCCTTCAGGTCCCCGCCCACCTGACCCCGGGGCCCCCGGATGGCTTGCAGGACCCTAACTGGTAGCTCTGTGTGGGTTTTCTGCTCACGGTCCACTTCCCCGTTCCCCTCGTGAGGGGCACAGGCCGTTCCTCCCCAAGATGGCGGCACCCCTGCCTGTGTGACCGCGGGACACACACAAAGTGCGGCTCAGCAGTGGAGCTGACTCGCTCCCCCGACAGACCTGGAGTCAGCGGAGAGGGGGCTGACTGCTCAGACGTGAAAAACCGGGTTCGCAGGGGGCATCGCCGGCTCTCGCTTAGCAGTGGTTGAGTGCCAGACACTACTACCCTGTGCTTTCTGCCTAAAGAGGCTGAGAGGGAAAACGTAGAGTCGCTTTAAAAGAGAGACGAGCACACGGAACGGCAAGACTCGACTGCACATGCTTCCATTTTCAAAGGGCGCTTGGGGTGAGGAGGAGATTCGTTCATTCAGCCATTCAACAAACACAAGCCGAGTGTCTGTTCTGACCAGACCCCTGGCGGTGTGATTGTGAAACACACACAACACACACGTGTGTGTGTGTGAAAATATGTAAGAAAAAAAAAAAAAGAGACGTAATATCTGTCCTCAGAGTATAAAGGGATACACACTGACCAAGAATCAAACATCTATAATGTTATTTTTAAAAACCGAGTGAATACACACCAAGCATCCGGGGTAATTATCTATAGGTAGTTCAGTCAGTGATGGGTGTGATCTATATTGTCTTCTTCCTCTATGTTTCAGATTTCTTACAAAGATCGAACCCTTTGTAACAAAATCACAATCACATATGTGTGTATATGAATGTGTTTAGAACCTGAGAAAAATGGAAATAAATATATGTGCACATATACAGTAATTCCCAGTCATAATGCACACAGTACTAAGAGATACTCTTAGATACCTATTTTTTATTATGCTCAACAGTAATGATGCCTGAGAAAGAGGAAGAACATGAGAGAAAGAGTAGTTTTATAGGCTATTTTCTAGCTTGTACTTGTGGTTGATTTACGAAGTGCTCCTCCAGTAATAAAACAAAGGCTATAAACCATTAATTTATTGTACTAATAAGAGCCAAGGGCCCTAATACAATTGTCTCGTCTTCGAAGACGTAAAGAAAGTGGAGCATGCTTAAAACTTGAACAGTTCCTTGCTCTTACTTTTATTATCTTTTCTCTACTGGACTATTTTAGATTAATGAAATAATAAATCCTTCATCCAACTGATTTTATTTAATGTTATGGTAAAATGTTAATCTTGCAATTCTCAGTACTGTCAGAGTGAATCCTTGCGAGGCCATATATTTCAGAAAGACACGCAGTGGAATCTAGGCCATGCCTTACGCGGGAGGATGTGGAGGACGAAGCCTGCCTCAGAGGAAGGTGATGCAGAAAACAATGGCTGCGATTGCTCTGGTAGCGAATAAGTGCAAACAGGGCGAGTAGACGTCACTGAGCCTGGGGTTCGCTTTCTGCTCGTTCTTTTGGGGTCTCTTTTTTCTTCTTTAAACTACATTTAAAAACATTTTTACTAGCCCCAAGCAGCACTGGGACGACCAGAGGGATGGTATGGGGAGGGAGGAGGGAGGAGGGTTCAGGATGGGGAACACATGTATACCTGTCGCGGATTCATTTTGATATTTGGCAAAACTAATACAATTACGTGAAGTTTAAAAATAAAATAAAATTAAAAAACTTTTACTGGAGTTTAGTTGCTTTAAATGTCGTGTCAGCTTCTGCTGTACAGCAGTGTGCCTCTACTGTGCGTATACATACATCCCGTCTTTTTTGGATTTTCTCCCCATTTAGGTCGCCACGGAGCGCCGAGGAGAGTCCCTGCGGTACACAGTAGGTTCTCATTAGTCATCTGTTTTACACGTTGCTGTTGTTTCGTCCCTCAGTCGTGCCTGACTCTCTGACCCCACGGACTGTAGCCCACCAGGCTCCTCTGTCCTCGGGATTCTCCAGGAAAGAATACTGGAGTGGGTTGCCAGGCCCACCTCCAGGGGATCTTCCCGACCCAGGGATCAAATCCGGGTCCTCCGCATTGCAGGCAGATTCTTTACTTCCCGTCTGTGCCACCTTGAGCAAGTCATCGGGAGCCCTCTTGTGTCTGACTCCCCATCCTCACAGTGTTAGGGAAAGCAGGAAGTCTCCCTGAGGTTATCATCTCAGCTTCTCTTTCCATGATGTCCTGTGACAGATGCGCACGGAACACCTTTGCTCGTCCACGAGGCTCCCCTCACCCCAGAGTCCCAGAACTGTCTGGAAGGACAGTAAAAGCCATCCCTGTGGAAGCCTTGCTAAGCAGGGGGCTGCCCGGTGCCCCTGAACAGAGAGATCCATTTCTCTCTTCATCACCCTCTAGATGGCTTGAAAATGAATATAGCATTCAAAGAACTACACAGAAGACAGCATCCCCTACCCAGTTGATTCATATAAAATGTGTGAAAATCAGACGATACCACTTATTTTTCCACTTAGTTTCAGAAGATTCCCCCTCTACGGAAGTGACAGCATGGCTACAGCAGGCCTGCCCGTCACTGGTGTATGGCTGTGAAAATCGGGCAGAAAGGGTTTGATAAATGAGCACAGACTGGAGGGATTATTTTTAAAGGTAACTTTTAAAGTGGGACCAAATTAAAAATATATATATATTTAAATAAATGAAATACCTGAATAATTTTTAAAAGTACTAGATAGTAGAAAGTTAATAACTAGTAGCTTCATTTAACTTATTTTCAAAATGGTTTGATTTTTTTTACCCCCCACAAAAGAAGCAATCCACAGACCTTTTGTTTCATGAAGAAAAATACCTCTGGTGAGACATACAACTGTCCTGGAATTCAGTCCTGTAGAGTATATTCGAATCGTTTCAGGAAACTTCAATTGCTTTTTGAGCAACTTACTTAAATTCTGCTTTGAAATAAGGATAAAGCTCGTCCAGCGTGTTTTTAAAATTTGTCATTTCATGCACATGAACGAGAAACCGCCAAGCACTGATGCCTTTCTAGCCTCACAATTTCCCTTCACTTCTCATCAAGTTAAAACTACCTTCTATTAAGGCAGTGATGCTGATAATGCACAGGAAGCAATGGCAGGACTGAGTCTGCCCAAACTTGTGGTGACCAGCTCAAATGCTGTGAAGATTCCTTGGAGAAGTAAGGGCCGGTGGTGTGAACTATCCAGCAGGCTAATTGCTCTTTCAGAAACAAAAGTGCTTTAGAAAAAGCACTGTCTGTGTGACTTAGAATTCTTTCATACATGCTTAAAATAATTAAATTGGCCCCATGCAATATTCCACTTAAGCTGTATTTAGGTAGTGATTACAAATTCTAAACATCATCTTTAATTACAGAAGTAATCCACGAATTCATTTCACCTTCTAAATATAGACATACACTAAAATTCCATTTGACTCTCATCTCGAAACCATCCTTCAAATACCAGTGCTCTTAGGTTTCTGTGAATTATTCCAGATTTTAAAGGTTCGTATATGTCTGTGTATGTGAGTGAGTGCTTAGCCTCTAAGTCGTATCTGCCTCTTTGCGACTCTGGACTGTAGCCCGCCAGGCTCCTCTGTCCACTGGATTCTCCAGGCTAGAATACTGGAGTGGGTTGCCATGCCCTCCTCCAGGGGATCTTCCCAACGCAGGGATCGAACCCGAGTCTCTTACATCTCCTGCGCTGCCAGGCGGTTCTTTACCACCATGCCACTTGAGAAGCCCACGTCTGCGTATATAGAGTCGTTTGGTGGTTTCTTATCGATAAAGACTCATTGACTGGCTGGGCAAGTGTGCACCAAGCACCTGCCTGTGAGACGCCCTTGCTGGAGACACGCAGTCCACAGGGCGGACACGGCCTCCGCAGCGCGCTTGCTCCACTGCTGGGGGACAGACAGGCAGCGGCGCAGCAGAAGACGGGCTGGGTGACCTCAGGAGCGAGGACAAGGCCTGGCCACCCGCCTGCTGGCGGTGCTGCCACTTGGTTCAGCAGGACGGGTCTCCGCCTGCCTCTGCCCACGGGGTCAAGGCGAGGTGAGCACTCCCAGGGTGGCACCTGGACCGTGGATGCTGGCCAGCCCTGCGGCATCCCTGGGTGCCTGGAGCAGCCAGGTCTCCACTCTCAGACTAGAACGGACATTACACACGGGACAGCACCAAACATTTCCTCCCTTGAGCCCAGTTCCTCTGCTTCTCCCTTTTCTCCTTCTCCTCCTTTTTCCTTAAGTCAGGACCCAGCCTCCCAAAGCCGTGGCTGTAGAAGGGTCAGGGGGCTGACGCTCACTTAAGAAAGATTCCAATCAGAACTGGCAGCAACGGCAAGCAGCCAGCGTGTTTTATCTCCATCTACCGGGTGCATGAGAAACGGGAAAAAAAGACACTAACCACGGGAAGCAATCTGCTAGGCTCATCAAGGAACCTCCCAGTGCCTCTGATCAAAGCCCTGGTCTGGAAGCATAATCTGTGCCTTTCAAGTTGTGTCGTCTGAGTAAAGGGACTTTCAGTGGCTACATTAAAAGATACAGATCGGAGCGAGTGCAGCGGAAAGAACCCGCCACCGAAGAGCCGGGTCTGGTCCCGGCAAAGGGCCTTCCGGCCCAGACGAAATATTCACCCCACCTTGCATTTTGATCAGGAATCTGATCTCTACGGCGACTTCCTCATGTCTGCAGTGAGGTTATTCCTGTTCCCTGCCTCCTTTCTTTCTTCTGCATGGCATTGTTAGCTATCAGGGTTAACTTGGATAGAGCAAAGCAAAATAATAAAAACACCCTCGGAATTGTTGTAACAGACTTCCAGGATGAGAGGAATCATTATTGGTGAGACTTCAGAAATTCCAAGGCCTCGAATACTGACTGGAAACCCACGGCTACATGAACAGTAAACAGCACCCGCGGATCACTAAACAAACGCACAGCACCGAAGGAAAGACGACTCTCTCTCCTCGTGTGCAACAGAAGCAGACCCCAGGGTTCAGTAGCGCGTACGGAATTGCTCTAATGTGCAAAAGAACAGGAGCGATGGAGCTACAGCCCCCATGCTGATGCGGTGAAGGTTTCCTGCATGGGTTGTGATGGCTGTCGGGGAGAGAGGAAGTGATCTCACAGGATCCTCAAGACCCACGGGAGCCACGAGAAAAGACCCGCTTTTCAGTTCAGAGAACAGAATTTCTCGCTAACACTCCGCGCAGATTCACACAGCCAAGGATGACTCCAGTCTCTTCCTGTTCGAGCATCACTTCTAAGTGCAATGGAAGAGAACAGCCATCAGTTTCATGCTAACCACTCGGAGCCAGAGGACGCACAAGGGCTGCTTCATGGAAAATATGTTGGCCTCAGCAATCTGTGGACCATGGTGCCTGAACAAAACCGCCCATTAGGACCTGCTGCTGCTTCAAACATTTCTTACTTAATCCTCGTCCTTGTTCACCTCCCACAAGAGACTGGTAACAACTCTGCCTGTAACTTTCAACGCATTTCAAACAAACACTTTACTTCTGAAACTGAGGGGTCTGGCTTTCTAGGTAAGAAGTTTTTTTTTTTTTTTCCGATCATTTGCCTTCGGACTAGTACGAGAGTGAAATAGGAATACACTTTATTTCTCTAGAGTCAATAATTCGTCTTATAGCATAGAGAATATGAAAGGTTACATCTTAGAGAAGCTGAAGAAAGCCACCTTTCCTAACTATTCAAGATGGAACGCATAAGCAAATACGATCTGCAAATGAATACGTTTCTTCTTTTCTTTGGCCTCCTTTAGGGAGACAAAAAAAAAAAAAAACCCAAGGAAAATAAATTAGTGTAATGAAATGGGAACTCTTCCCCGTGTTTTATTTTGATGTACTTTTTCAAAGGCCCAGTGTGTGTGTGGTTCAGCGTCACACCATACCCAGCGGCAAAGTCAAAAGTGTCCTAGCACACGTAGGGGAAGGGACAGCTGCCTGGCTGCCCTGGGTTGTCCCCTCCCTCCTCGTTTGACCCCAGACTCCAATCAGGTGTCTTGGAGGACCGAAGGCTGGTCAGGTGTTACGGTTCCTGCCAGTCCCTCTCTCAGTGGAAGAATCTTCCCAGATCCCTCAACAACTCAACATTCTTTCTCAACAGTAATAAAGTACATCATTCTTATCTATGTTTGTTAAAGAGTAAAATGCAACAAAATGCAACAGGAAAATCTTTGTGTTCTGCATTCACTTCTGTTCAGTTGTTGTTCAGTTGCTCAGTCGTGTCTGACTCTCTGCGACCCCATGGACTGCAGCATGCCAGGCCTCCCTGTCCATCACCAATTCCTGGAGTTTACTCCAAAACTCATGTCTGTTGAGTCGGTGATGCCACCCAACCATCTCGTCCTCTGTCGTCCCCTTCTCTTGCCCTCTGTCTTTCCCCAGACACTGGCTTAAAGTTCTGAGAGTGAGTCAGCACGCCAGCCCCACGTCTGATGCCGCTGAGTCCTGCGTGGCTCGCTGACTTCACTCTCTGTTAGCAACTCCTCCTTCCTCCTCCTTTTTTATCCTGTCTTTTGGCACGGATGTGCATCTGTGCCTACTACAGGCTGTGTGCGCGTCCTCCTTCAGACCGCTATTTAAAGTTCAACTCCGTTATTAGTTAAAAAAGGGAAAGAACAGGAGAAAGGATAATAAAGAAAGTGCTTGGGTGGCACCGACAATTAAACCGTTACTCATCCATGCTAAAATGCTGGGTTCCTGGTTCTTCGTCATAGACGGCTGAGGATGCTGGTGTCAACCCAGGGCTCAACACCTGCCTTACCCACCCTGTCTTCCCCTTTAAGACACACCAGCAAGTCTGCACCTCCTCTTCGTGCCATTTCTGCACTAAAGCACCCTTTTTTGGCCTCATCAACCATCATATATTTTCCCTCGGAGGCACTCTATCTCCCTATCATTTTTGAAAGATGAGACTTATGTCTGCTTTCCCGTAATCGTTCTGTTTTGCCGAAACTGCTGCTGCTGCTGCTGCTAAGTCGCTTCAGTTGTGTCCGACTCTGTGTGACCCCATAGACGGCAGCCCACCAGGCTCCTCTGTCCCTGGGATTCTCCAAGCAAGAATACTGGAGTGGGTTGCCATTTCCTTCTCCAATGCATGAAAGGGAAACGTGAAAGTCAAGTTGCTCAGTCATGTCTGACTTTTAGCGACCCCATGGACTGCAGCCTACCAGGCTCCTCCGCCCGTGGGATTTTCCAGGCAAGAGTACTGGAGTGGGGTGCCATTGCCTTCTCCGTTTGCTGAAACTACTGGCTACCAAACTCTCTGCCTCCTGTGCAGGTTCCGATGTTTTATAGCTAGAAACTTGCAGGAGTTCCTGGTGTCAAGGACCCTGATTCCCATCATTGCTCAGTTTTGTTTCTCAGTTCTTTTACATCTCACGTTCCTCTTCCTGGCACTACTCACGGCAGTCTTCTGAGTTGCTTCAGGGATTAAACAAAATCCAGGCTGCGCCACTGGGTTTCTGAAGAGCACTTCCCTGCTCTTCATCTCCTGTTCCTTCCTCCTCCGGAAGCATGGCTACCACCCCAGGGAACCCTGGGCTCTGTCAACCACCCCTGTTTTGGTTCCTCTGACTTCTCCCCTTTTAGACACTCCAGAAGGCTCTGCTGCCTATGTTGGGGTCTGAGATGCAGGCAAACTCCATCCTGAACTCTTCCCCGAGTCATGAACATTGGCTCCGGGCTTCCTTCATCCTGTGTTTGCTGATGAAATTGGTGAATCAGGGCTGCTGTGTGTTCAGGGACTACGCTTGCCATCTCTCTTTGCCAAACACATCCCAGCACTTTGGTTTTGCTGGTGAGTCTCAGGCAGCGGCAACCCACTCTAATATTCTTGCCCGGAGCATCCCATGGACAGAGGAGCCTGATGGGCTACAGTCCACAGGGTCAGACACAACTGAAGCGGCTGAGCACACACACACACACTTGGGCAGCTCCTGCAATGACTCAGCTCACCTACTGGCAACCCTGACCTGCTCTGGTAGGAGCTTGGGGGTCACCCACCTGCCACCCTGGTAACGGGCAGTGCTTCAGGGCCAGCCGGCACCTCTCCTCGGCGGGCAGTGTCCTCTCGTTGCCAGGGAGGGTCTCGGCCAAGGGCCTGTACCTGCAAAAAGCAGCAGGGACAGGAAAGCCATGAGCGAACCGGTCAAGCAAACGACTTTTCTCAGCAGCATTGCCTTTGCTGTCCAGTTTTTAAATCCTTCCCCTTTCCTACTGTGTCCTCTGTGCCCTCACACCTCTGTGTGTCGTGAATTTCACCCTGGATCACTTGGAACGGCCCTTGTCCTTTACATGGATGTGATTTTAAAAGGAACCAAATATACTTCTCAGTCCTCTAATGTACCTTTAATATTACCAGGAGAGATGCAAACCATTTATCAAAAGCGCGTTCGAAGAGAAAAAATACGAATTTATTAGTTCTCATTTAGATTTTTAGAATACTCTTAAAATACACCCTTTAACATATTCCAGCATTCTTTATCAATGTTTGAGACTGAATCTAGATGAAGTTAGAATCTATAATAAAGGCAGACCAAAGCGCCCAGAAGTCTTATTTAAATGAGAGGTAGAGAAGTGCCCTCCCCACAGAGTAGAGATTGAGTGCTTTAAATCTTCTAGAGAGACCGTTTATTTTTGGAAAATTCTTCCAAATAATTAAATTTCACTCTCTGGTTGAAATTCATGGCTATATAAAGTTTTCCTCTGGGTTTCTTAAAAAAAAAAAAATGTCTTTAAAGATTATATGACCCATTAAAAAAAAAAAAGGTGCAAAGGCATTTAACCCGACATGCGAGCAACACAGCATGAGGAGAAAGGGGAGGGGAGGGGCGGGGAGGGTGAGCACAGGAGGAAGGAGAGAAGCACAGGGGCTGCATCTTGGTGTTTATAATCCTCACACTGGGCCACCCTGGGAACTTACTGCCGATCAGTAAGTCACTGCAATTCTGTCAGTTTCTGTGGAACATCTTAGCTTTCCATCTAAAGTTTGTTGCAGCAAATCTGGCATCTTCTACAATGTGCTCTGCTTCCCGAGGGAAGCAGTGAATTCCCTGCACCCTTGGCCGCCCACCCTCCCACCCGAGCACTGACAGGGCTGGATGTGTCCTGCTGGCGGTCACGTGTGCATGCTCGGTCACCCGGTTGTGTCTGATGCTTCGCTACCCCGTGGACTGTAGCCCACCAGGCTCCTCTGCGGATTCTCCAGGCAAGGATACTGGAGTGGATGGCCATGCCCTCCTCCAGGGGATCTTCCTGCCCCAGGGGTTGAACCCATGTCTCTCCTGCATTGGCAGGTGGATTCTTTACCCCTAGAGCCACCTGGGAAGCCCCACTGGCAGCCACACCACTTCTTCATTTCTGCAAGTACAGAAGAGAAATGAGGTGTCCATTGTGTGGGGTCAGGGGTTGGGGGCAGTGCAGCAGGAACTATGGATCTGGGGCACAGCATAAACCCTGAGAAGATACACCAGTGTGACCTTTTCAACAGCAGACTTTTGTTTCCTCTCTAAAATCCTTTTAGCGCTGTCCCCCACAACTCACCATTTTATCTGCCCTGGATTGAGCATCGTCATCGTCCTGCTAGCCATGAGTCAGGCAAAATAAATATGGCAGCATCAGCAACATCCCTTCCCTCTCAACCCTAGATTTTCCTCATGTATTAACTCAGGGTACAGAAGGGAGTAAAAATAGCAGCAGAGACTGAACATGCATTTGGAGCGCCAGAGGCGAGGCTCTGAAAGCTCTCGCTCATTGTTTTGATCACACCGAATGGTCTAAGACGATCTGTGGATGATATTCAGTGATTATTATTTTTTTTTTGATAAGAGGCAAGAATATGCTTTCCTACCCAGTAGGCACTAGACTTGGTATCTGCTGTATTTATTTTTTAAGCTGGTCTTATTGTGGTTGCTGCAGAAGAGAGTCTTTCCAGGCTGGCACAGAGCAGAGGAAGCAGGGATAACAGAGGTTGTGTGTGGGGGCTTGGGAAGCAGGAGGAAGCTGCAGGGGGCAGTGGAGGGACCACCTGAAGGTGATGGGCATTCCCCAGAGATGCTGGCATATGACCTGAGGGCATCAGTGGGCAAAAAGGGATGATGCGTTACCACGTTCGAGGGGTTCAAAGGTGATACCTAACATAATTGTATAATGTTTCTGAATAGGAAAGAAACTGGACTGGGGACCTAAACCCAGATTCAGGTTTCAGCTTTGCAGCGATTTGCTGTGAGGTCCTTGGCAAGACACCGAGCAGGAATTCTCCCCCCTCTCGGTACTGCACCTGCGTGCTTCTCAGGATGTGACACAAATTCTGTGTTGTGCTGTAAAGGTGAATTTACTTTTTATCTGTCCCTGAAGAGTGTGATCTTCCCCAGGGCACTGGGTTGTCTCTGTACATTGCATGGTGTCTACAGAATTGTCTATGTGTGGAGAAAGTAACTCGTGGGTTGGCCAGAAAGTTCTTTGAGGTTTTCCCATGAGGTGGTATGGAAAAATCCACAGGAGCTTTGTGAGCAACCCGATCAAGGATGGGAGGCCAAGAAGCTGGGCTGGAGGAGTGGAGGACAGGGAAGAACATTTCTCGGGCACCGAACAAGTGCCAGGAATTTTCACCTGCTGCTTCCCACGCTCCTTGAAGGTGCAGCACGTCTGGATGACTACCCTCTTTCAACAGTGAGAAGCTGATGGTCACAGAAATGAAATCCCTTGCCCAAGTTGACATGGATGATGTTGAATTGTGTCCCCCCCACCGACCCTCCGCTGCCCGGAATAGATAGATGGCTCAGTGGGTAAAGAGTCTACCTGCAATGCAGGAGACACAGGAGACACGGGTCCAGTTCCTGGGTCAGGAAGATCCCCTGGAGAAGGAAATGGCAACCCACTCCAGCATTCTGGCCTGGGGAATCCCATGGACAGAGGAGCCTGGCGGGCTGGTTGCAAAGAGTCAGAGACCACTGATGACCAAGCACAGCACAGGGGATACACAGATGTGACCTGATTTGGAAATAAAGGCTTGAATGAAGCAATGCAGTTAGAATGACGTCAGCAGGCAGGGCCCGAATCCCACAGGACTGGTGTCCTGACAAGAGGCAGAAATGCTGTGTGAAGACAGAGCCACAGGGAGGACACCACTTGGCGAGGGAGGCGGGAGTGGGGTGATGCAGCTCAAAGGACTGGGGGCCACCCCCAAAGCTAAGGAGGCGAGGAAGGGCCTCAGAGGGCTGGGGCCCCGCTGGCGTCTCCGGGACTGTGAGAGAGTTCGTTTCTGTGGTTCAAAGCCCCCCCGAGAGACCTCACACAGACGTGAAAGGGGCTGAGCCGGGCTGCACTGGGGTGGCCTGACTCCGGAGCCGGTGTCTCCACCAGCGTCGGTCGTTCGAGGCATGGAGGAAGCCTCCCCGGCCCCAGGCGGTTCCAGAGTAAAAGGGACGACGAAACTGGGCACAAACGTCTCAAACGGCCAAACCCCCGGGGGCCCCAGCGGATGGCACTCTCAGAGACAGGACTCCTTGCTTCTCTGACCTCTGGGTGACTGGGCCTTCCTCTGGCAGTAAACTAAGCTCCTAATGAAATACAGACTCATTCAAACACTCAGGAAAATCAGCGCATTTCCACCACTTAGCCGGTTACACAATGAAATGAAATCACTCACATTATCTCTTTATTCTTTTATAATTGTCTCATTCTGGAACTCTGCTAATTATCACGGAGAATGGAATTGACATAATTCAAGTATCTGAATACAGTATTAACAAGTCAGAACAAAAGTCTTAACACGCGGTGCCTTTCTCTTCTCATTTTATATCGTTCTTTTGACACTTAAAGTGGTATAATTCTGACATTTCAACCGAAAAGACAAAAGCGTCATCTTAGACAGGGTGAGGTACTCTATTTTAATGTAATTA
The DNA here is from genome assembly GCF_055505025.1 of Bos grunniens. Lineage (NCBI taxonomy): Eukaryota > Metazoa > Chordata > Mammalia > Artiodactyla > Bovidae > Bos > Bos grunniens. The sequence goes on along the minus strand of NC_141176.1, from coordinate 90,553,516 downwards.
AAAACATCTTGTCTCTGGAATCTGAGTGTCACCTCTAGATGCAGTCACGGGTCCACCCCTGCACTGAAGCTTGGCCTCTGGGAGACTTCCATCCCAGACCGAATAGTGATGACCACCGCAGAGCCGCACATGGTCCTGAGCACAGGGGGTGGGGGGTCTGGAGAAGGGGCTTCTCCTCCCTTGTTCCCACACATCCCTGGCCTCTGGTCCAGGAGGTGGTCACCTCCATCCACCCAGGCTGACACCTGCTCTGGGCCCCAGAGAGACCAGCCAACCATAAGAAGTCAATGTTCACTCTTCCAGCTGACCCCCTCCTGTCTCAGCCCCATCTGGGATGAGAGACGTGACTGGTATCTGGTTCCATGTCCAGAATCGCGTCCTCTGTTTCATTCATTCGGGATCATTTAATCAACCAACCAAAACTGACTCAGCACAAAACAGATCCCGGGAACGCAGCGGGAAACAAAACAAGTGTGTCAGTCACTCAGTCATGTGTGACTTTTTGCAACCCCATGGGCTGTAGCCCGCCAGGCTCCTCTGTCCAGAGAATTCTCCAGGCAAGAATACGGGAGGAGTGGGTTGCCATTTCCTTCTCCAGGGGATCTTCTCGACCCAGGGATCGAACCCGGGTCTCCTGCATTGCAGGTGGACTTTATCGTCTGAGAGCACACAATAGATTCCAGGAACACAGCAGGAAGCAAAACGGACAAAAGCCCTTCTGTTCCATGATGGCGACAGAGAATAGAAATGTAAATGAGGAAGGAGGTCAGATCCAAGAGAGATGGAGAAAAACGAAGCAGGGGAGGTTTCAGGGTGAGCAGATTCCTGCCCATCGGGAAGGGGCAAGGCCCTTTCAGGTAAACAGGATCCACACTGGACGTGTGGGGTCCGGCAGCCTGGGGCAGGTCGTGTGCGCATGCTCAGAGAACCAAGGGGGCGGGGCGGCTGGAGCACGTGGGAGGGTATACGGAGGAGATGGACCCAGAGGTAACCACACGGGGGGACGAGGACCCCCACGGGTGACGTGAAGGGCTTCATCTGGGACTCGGAGAGTCCTAGGGAGCAAGGCTTTGGGCAGATGAGCCACATCAGTGGACACCTGAAGAATCATAAAAGCTGCGAGGCAGAGAGCAGGCAGAGGGAATGAGCAGGGGGCTGGGGAGAGCCTCCCAGGACGTGGCTCTTCCAAACGATGGGAACTGATAACTCGGTCCATATTTGAGGCAGATCCAATAAGCTCTGCCACGCACTGATGTGGACGGGAAGGAAAGAGAGGATGACCCCAAGTATCTTGACCGAGGAGACTGAGGATGAAGTTGGCATTGACTGAGATGGAGAAGTCTGGGAAGATAACTTATTTTCCTGGAGGAACTCTCCATAAACAGAAGGAAACAGTCGTGCAACTCAGGAGACCCAGAAGGGGAGTGGAGGCGAAACACCCAAAGGAGGTGTGGACCAGATGTCACCAACTCCCCCGGGCCAGACTTGGCGCCCCCCTGGTTGTCCATTCCTCAGCTGGGGTCAGCTTCTTTTCTGTCGGGACCTTCTGCCTGACTGGCAGGACAGTACTGGCCATGCGGGAAACTGGGTCTGTTTCCTTTATGATGCATAATACTCTGGGTTCTCTTGGGGTTGAAAGCTAAAACTGTGTTAGACACTCCATCTGTCTCATGTCTCTTGTGAAATGTGTCTCTGATGACTTTCAACTTCCCCTTCCTCCTGATCTACAAGCTAAATTCCCAGCAAGTTCTAGCACAGTTCAGTCAGTCAGTTCAGTCACTCAGTCGTATCCGACTCTGCGACCCCATGGACTGCAGCACGCCAGGCTTCCCTGTCCATCACCAACTCCCGGAGCTTACTCAAACTCACGGCCTACCACAGTTACTGAAAAATTTTACGGCGCCCATACTCATCATTAAGTGCTCTTTCTACATCAAGGATTCATGAAAACTCTCCTCGGTGTACTCACAGAAGACGATGATGGAATAGTAACAGATGTGACCACCACTGACGAAAGTGTGGGCGAAAAAACCACATCACTGGCCCTTTCCTTCTGGGGTCTCTATCTAAGAGGGCTAGGGTGAAGTTGCAGTAACAGAGAAGAAGCTAACAATTAAGAAATGCAAAGTAGAATCTAGGAAAAGTGATGAAATAAATATTCCTCTTTTCAAAATGGGTTGTTCCTCCTAGTTTCAAGAACAATATTGAGATTCTATCCCTCATGGTCCTAGAAACAAAAAAAGAGCTCATTCAGTAACTGCAGGAATCTGGTTAAACATTGTAAAGACTCTTAGCTGACTCTCATAAAATTGTAGAATCACTGCCTTAGAAAAATACAAAGGATATATATTAAGCTAATGCTTAAAAAAAACACTTAGATGCAATCTCCTGAAATCGTTTGTTGAATGTTCCTCTCTTCTTTCTCAAAGAAAATTCTTTCATGGAAGTTTCAATCTCAAAAGCCCTTAAAATTTAATTCTATTCAGCAAATATTCTTTGGGCACCTGTTACGAGCCGCATACTCTGCCAAGGAATGCACTGGTCACCGAGTGAAGTCGCTCAGTCATGCCCGACTCTTTGCAACCCCATGGACTGCAGCCCGCCAGGCTCCTCTGTCCCTGGGATTCTCCAGGCAAGAATACTGGAGTGGGTTGCCATTTCCTTCTCCAGGGGATCTTCCCAACTCAGGGATCGAACCCAGGTCTGCATTACAGGTGGATCCTTTACCAGGGAAGCCCAAGATGTGTTCTAAGTACTGCATATGCTCAAAGATGAAACACGCCTTTTTCTGGCTAAAATGATATCTCTGGAAAGATGTGTTGTTTTTTTTTTTTTATTTCAAGACCTGATGATTACATTTCTCTTAATAGGGACTTATTTTAATTACTTCACTGAGAACAATGAAAGGATGTTTGAGGATTCCTGATCACTTCATTCTCCCAGAAAAAGGCCTGGATAATCCACAGGAAGGGGAAGATGTTGGAGGGAGCTTGCCCTCGGGGGAAGACGGAAGAAGACATCAGGTAAGGTGAGTGTTTTGCTTCTTAGAGCCAAGGAAGAGCAGCCGGACCTCACAGGCAGCGCTGGTAGAAATCTACAGATTCTACATTCTCCCCATGCTTATTTTTGTGTATTTCTGCTTTTCTCCAGGTTAACGTGTCCATTAATTTTTAGCTCCAGAACGATGCGGATGCAGTTTCTTCTCTAACCATTCATTCCCTTGATATTTCTCATACAGGGCCCTGCGTGGTTTCTCTACCTGGCGTCCAGCACAGTCGTAGCTGTCTGGCTGGGGGAAAGCAGGATGCATTTCGCCCTTCTACACGCGTGCCTGGATTGCCATTTTGCTCCGCGTATTCCTGCTCTCGCGGTAAACACAGTGCAGGTGCGGAAGGGTGATTTTCTAGCTATTTGGGGCTAATTTCCAGCATCGGGAGGCTGAGTGGTGGGTTGAGGGTAACAGCTGCCTAGCAACGGGGCTGACACGCATCATGAAAATAGTGAGAAGTACGAAGATGAGGGAGCACAAGTGGGCTTGAGAGAGAAATAAAATCTATCTCAGCGTGGAGGCTGCGGGGAGGATGAGAAGGAGAGATGAGACACACACAGAGAGGATTCACACAAGTGCTTTCCAACTGAAGAGGATCACTTGTTCTTCCGTTTAAAGAAAAGGATGCGAAAGCAAAGAGAGAAAGTTGTCCAAAAAACCCTCTAGTTCGCACAAAAATCTGTGTTCAGTGTTGCCCGTTCCTCTTTCTCTTCTTCTGTGACATTTAAGGTTCAGAAGTCCCCTTCCCGGGCTGTAGGTTGGTCTGAGGTTTATCCCCACTCAAGGGGCGGCCCGTGTGTTGGGTGGGCTCTGCCCTTTGGCACCCCCCAGGCCCTCTCTGCAGAACAAAGCCTGAGACGCTTATCGGGTCCCGTGGAGCCTTTCCCAGCTGCACTGGCCCCCCTTCTATCAGCTCCCACGACCCTCTGCATTGAGCCGATCGAACCACTGCCGCCCCCCTCATTTCTCTGCCTCTGCTGCGCCCGGTGGCTGGACCTCCTCAGCCTGAAAGTTTCCAGTGGGCTCCCCTCCCTCCCCTCCTCGGCCTCCAGTCAGCTTGAGAGGATAAAGGTAACCATGGTACAGATGAATGGATAAATGAGTATCAGCAACAGGAAATGGCAAGAGCCAGACTCCATGCTACTGCCTTCAATGCCAAGCCTTCCAAATCAAGGCTGTTTTCTCCTTCTCTCTGTCTCCTTTTCCCCTCTCATTAAGCTGAGGGTACTGCTCTTGTGACTCTTATTTTAATAACATTATTAGGCGATTATCTTAATGTTATCACATGCATGTTTACTAGGCATTGATCTGTTACGATTCTTAAACACAGCATTCAAAATTCAAACTCTGGGCCTGCTTTTGCGTCATGGCTGGCGGAGATCCAGACGCACGAGAAAGGAGATAACACGGAGGAGACGGGGGGGTTCTGGGCCCAACCCACTGAGCCAGCTGAGAGCCTGGGCGAAGCCCTCTTCCCTTGCCCCCTTTGGTGTGCTCTGTCCCTTGGCTGTGGTCACTAAGGCGTCCACTGGCTGCAGCCTCTGAGCATCTGGCAGGGCAAAGGCGGCGGGTACCACGCACCACGACCGAAAAAGCAAGTCCACTGACACTCTAGCCACTTCCTTGGCGCATCTCCCCTTTCATCCTGTGGCCACGCAGCCCGCCTGGAGATGCTGCCTCAATCCTGCAGTGTCCATTCATGCAAGACATATAATTAAGCCAGAGGTTCTCATCCCGGACAATATGGGAGCCGAATAATAATAATAAAAAAAAAGAATGCGAAACTCTACCTCGGCTCCTGGGACCAAGCCAGTATACCAATCTGCAGATAAAAAATGAATTCAGAGCACCTGCCTAGAATTTACATGACAATGCTCTCAAGTTCTCTGACTTCAAGCTGGCCCCACCATCTCATCTGAACTGTACAACAGAACGATATGCTGGATTTTCAGTAAGAGGATGGAAGCGAAACACTCGGAAGTGTCCTGGTGTGAAACACACACAGGGTTCTGTTTCCTGAACAGTCTGTGCCTCAGGGCATCTTCTCTTGGTCAGGTTTGTGGGTCCAACCCAGCCTGAGTTTATCTTTATGTAGAGAATTCCCACCCGTGCACACGCCACACTGCAGGGCCATCTACTGTGGGGACATTCAAAGCTGGGATCTGTGACGGAGCTGAAATAACCGTTGAGGCCAAGGACGCCCAGCCTGTCATTTTCCGATCTCGTCACACGTGGCCAGGAGGGTGCTGAGCCCTGCTGGTGGATAGGGAGGCCGCCGGGCTCCATCCTGCCCCCTCATCCCTGCTCTGCAGAATGTACTGGCTGAGCCATTGCCTGTATTTATCAGGTACTAGAACAGCTTGTCTCCCTAAACTGAAAAGAACAGCTGTTCTTTTGCTGTTTAAGCCGAAATGAGAGTCCTCTCTAAGCTTTGTGGCTTAAGTAAAATTACCTCATCCCTAAATCAATTTACTCCCTAATCAAACATCCCCTGGGGTCAGTCTGACCTCTTATGCTTGAGTAGGAACAGGAAACCGAGGCAGGTTGGTTTACTTGTTGGAGATATTTGTTGCTTTACTTGTTGTTTCTCTGAACAGTAGAGAGTTGTTTCTCTCCCTACTAAACAGAGAAGGCACTTTTCCTTGAAAATGGCTGAAGCATTTTATGGAGATTGGTGGCGAATGCCAGTTATTTTATGATTTCAATATGTTTATGTCGAGTTCATATACTGAATTGAGTTACTTACAACCATAGAAACCTGCTGCTCTGAATATCATTGTTATTACAATTGGTTAGCAGATCATGAAGAGGAATGAACTTATTCTGATCTCTGAAGGAGCAGCCTTGCACTGAAGCAAGCTCTCACGATTCCCACAGAGATGAAACTCTTTTCTGAATATATACTGTAGAAACTGTGTGACGAGAGCTGAAAGAAGACTTGGGGTTCAGTATTTGAACCCAATTATGTTTGCTAACTTTGGAAAATATTAATTATCTAAAAAATGCTTTACTGAAGTGTGTGCATATTTACTACATTCACTGGGTGAGTTTGGAAATAACTGTACCTCTGTGAAATGACTGCAGCTATGAAATTAAAAGATGACTGCTCCTTGGAAGAAAAGTTTCAACAAACCTAGACACTGTATTTAAAAGCAAAGACGTTTCTTTGCCAACTAAGGTCCATATAGTAAAACTGTGTTTTCTTCCAGCAGTCATGTATGGAAGTGAGAGTTGGACCATAAAGAAGGCTGAGTGCCTAAGAACTGATGCTTTTGAACTGTGGTGTTGGAGAAGACTCTTGAGAGTCCCTTGGACTGCAAGGAGATCCAACCAGTCCATTCTGAAGGAAATCAACTCTGAATACTCACTGGAAGTACTGATGAAGCTGAAGCTCCAACACTTTGACCACCTGTTGCAAAGATCTGACTCATTAGAAAAGACCCTGATACTGGGAAAGACTGAGGGCAGGAGGAGAAGAGGGTAGCAGAGGATGAAGATGGTTGGATGGCATCACCGATTCAATGGACATGAGTTTGAGCAAACTCTGGGAGCTGATGAAGGACAAGGGAAGCCTGACCTGCTGCCATCCATGGGGTCTCAAAGAGTGGGACACGACCTAGTGACTGAACAACAGCTGTGAAACCATCACCATTATGATGCCACAAACAGAACTATCACCTCTAAAAGCTTCCTTTTGACTTCTAAAGTTTCATTTACTTACTTGTGATATGAACACTTACATAAGATTTACTCTCTTGGCACATTTTTAAGATAACGAGAGAGCACCAGTAACTACAGACGAATGCTGCCCACGGACCCCCAGGGCTTACAAATCTTGGGGAGCGAAAATGTCGTCCCCCTTGACCGTCACCTCCCTGCTCGCCCCTCCTCCACACTGTGGCAACCACACCCCACTCCCTGTTTCTGTGATTTTTGACTACTTCAGGGCCACATGTAAGTGAGATCATACAGCATCTTTCCTTCTGGGTCTGGTTTATTTCACTCAGCATCATGTCCCCTAGGTTCATCTATGTTGTCACCAAAGCAATTCATCAAGCAGAACTTCCTTTATTTTTAAGGCTTACCTACAATGGAATATACATATTATATGTAAGTACCATCCAAAAAAGCATTAATTTTAAAATACATCATATAATCAGACTGAGCGACTGAACAAGTTCTTAACTTGTCCAAAGAGGAAATACAGATGGATAACAAGCACATGAAAAGATGTTCAGCATCACTAAATATCAGGGAAAAGCAAATCAAAACCACAGTGAGGTATCACCTCACGGTGGTCAGAATGGCTGTTATCAAAAAGTCTACAAATAACAAATGTTGGTGAGGACGTGGAGAAATGGGAACCCCTATACATCGTTGGTGGGAATATATAGATGGATGTGGCCCATATGGAAAACAGTATGGGAATTTCTCAGAAAACTAAAAATACAACGACCAGATGACTCAGCAGTTCTGCTCTTGGGTATCAGATGACTCAGCAGTTCTGCTCTTGGGTATATATCCAAAAAGCACAAAACCAAAAATTTGAAAAGACACTATTTAAAATTGCAGAAGGCATGGAAACCACCTCAGTGTCCATGAACAGACGCATGCAGAAAGAAGATGTGGTGCACACATACAGTGGAATATTATTCAGTCGTGAAAAAGAAAGAAGCTCTGCCGTTTGCAGTAGCATGGATGGGCTTGGCGGGCATTATGCTAGGTAAAATACGTCAGATGGAGAAAGATAAATGCTGTGTGACACTGCTTATGCACGGAATCCAGAAATTACAACAAACTAGTGACTATAACATAAAAGAGGCAAATTCATAGATGCAGAGAACAAAGTTTTAGCAGTGGGGGGGGCGGGGCGATGCAGGGGTGAGGGGATGGGAGGCACCAACTACCCGGTGAAGGCAGGCTCTGGAGACGCTGGCGCACAATGCGGGGAACACAGCAGAGATCTGTAATAACTGTACATGGAAGGCAGCCTTCAAAAATTATATGAAAAGAAAGACGAGAAACTAAAAAAAAAGGCAAAATTGACATTTGCATTGTGGTGAGTCATGGAAAATTAGCAAGTAGTAAATTCTAATGTTAGTTAACTGAGTTGTCATCTTGAGCCAAGAAATGCAAGTAATGCACATTTTTAAAAACATGGGATCAAAATGCTACATTTAACATCTAATTTCTTTCCTCTTCAACTGTTAAGTCAAAGTCACTCAGTTGTGTCCAACTCCTGGTGACCCCAAAGACTGAATTCTCCAGGCCAGAATACTGGAGAGGGTAGCCGTTCCCTTCTCCAGGGCATCTATCCAACCCAGGTCTCCCGCATTGCAGGCAGATCTTTACCAGCTGAGCCACCAGGGAAGCACAAGAATACTGGACTGGGTAGCCTAACCCTTCTCCAGGGGATGTTCTTGACCCAGGAATCGAACTGGGGTCTCCCACATTGCAGGCAGATTCTTTACCAGCTGAGCTACCAGGGAAGCCTCCTCTTCAATGAGACACTTTAAATACAGATATGCTACTCTTGAAGGCTATAACAGGGATGCTTTGATAGTGAAGAGTAACTAGCACTTTTGAATCGGAACCCAGCACACCCATAGCTTGAGGGAAATAAGAGGTGCATGTAATTGTCATATTAAATCTTGATGACTTATTACTATTTGAAAATATTGACTGAATAAATCCAAATGGTATAAGATGCACGCTGTTTGAGATATCTTCAACATCTAAGTATGTTTTGAATTAAGACATGTTTTGATGTCATGACAGGGGAGGGGATGGTCCTGGAATCTGGTGGTCGTTTCCAGGGATCCTGCTAACCAGCCTACCGTGTGTGGGTCAGCTCACCATGACAATGACCTCACCCCAAAGCAAATATTTTAGGCTCAGCCCTCCCTTTGTAGGTGCCACTAGTGGTAAAGAACCCGCCTGCCGATACCGGAGACGCGAGAGATGAGGGTTAGACCCCGGGTCAGGAAGATCCCCTGGAGAAGGAAATGGCAACCCACTCCAGTATTCTAGCCCAGGAAATCCCATGCACAGCACAGGCTGGTGGGCTGTAGTCCATGGGGTCTCAAAGAGTTCGGCATGACTGAGCACACACACACACTTACTGCCTTTGCAACGTGAAAGGAGCCACAGGCAGCCCGTGAACACACAGGGTGCCGTGCTCTGATGACACTTTCCCTAATAACCAGGCTACCAACCCGTGTGGCCCGATGCAGCGTGAAGGGGAGTAAAACCACATCATGACACGGTTTCAAACATTTAATGCTTATTAGCTACAGGGTAGCTAAGGGTACCCAAGGCACAGGGTAGCCGAGTTTTGTGCCTAAAACACACAGCTCTTCCTTCCTCTGGGCTCTCATTCTGTCTGATGTACTCAGGCTCCTGCAACGGGAATATCCTCCCGGGATGCCTTCGGATGCTCTTGACCGCCTCTCTTTATTCAAATCAGATCCTTAGGTCTCGCTCCAAGTCTGGGGTTTCCTCCATGACCTCGTGCAAGGAGCTCATTCGTCACCATCACCCAGGAGTCCTCTCGGAATTCTGTCTGGTGGGGTCACGGGCTTCACTTCTAGGCTCCGACAACAACCCTGGTACCATCTCAACCTGGGAGACACGTCAGACTTGGCCAAGACAGACTCATCTTTGTATCCTTAACATGGAGCACAGCCTCAGGTCGTTTGAAGGAACTCTATTAACTCTGATGGATAACTTTTATAGAGATGTCTTTGAGCACCCAAGCTTGTAGGTCTTTAGAGAATTCTTAGGTAAGATTTAGGGCAAGAAATAAAATAACTTTCAGAGGGAGATAAAGGACAGGCATCATGTAATGTTGCACTTCACTAGGCTGCATGTGTGATTGCTACTTAATGTTAAATACTTCAATGAGTGATATGTCTGCAGTTTCATAAGACTTTTTTTAATGAAATGAATGAATGATGTGAAAATCCTGAGGAAATAATATAAATATATACACATTGTATTAATATATTTATGTATTTTTTATACACACACACACATATATATATACACATTTCAAAGCCTGTGTTAACTAGCCTTTTGTTTCTTAGAAACAGATCAGCTGTTTCTAGTATTATATACCTATTATATATTTTACTGTATATGTTATGTATATTAGTCAGTTCAGTTCAGTCACTCAGTCATGTCTGACACTTTGCGACCCCATGGACTGCAGCACACCAGGCTTCCCTGTCCTTCACCACCTCCTGGATCTTACTCAAACTCATGTCCATTGAGTCGTTGATGCCATCCAACCATCTCATCTTCTGTCGTCCCTTCTTTTCCTGCCTTCGATCTTTCCCAGCATCAGGGTCTTTTCCAATGAGTCAGTTCTTCACATCAAGTAGCCAAAGTATTGGAGCTTCAGCATCAGCCCTTCAAATGAATATTCAGGACTGATTTCCTTTAGGATGGACTGGTTGGATCTCCTTGCAGTCCAAGGGACTCTCAAGAGTCTTCTCCAACACCACAGCTCAAAAGCATCAATTCTTCAGTGTTCAGCTTTATGGTCCGACTCTCACATCCATACATGACTACTGGAAAACCCATAGCTTTGACTAGATGGACCTTTGTTGGCAAAGTAATGTCTCTTCTTTTTAATATGCTGTCTAGGTTGGTCATAGCTTTTCTTCCAAAGAGTAAATGTCTTTTAATTTCATGGCTGCAGTCACCATCTGCAGTGATTTTGGAGCCCAAAAAGTAAAGTCTGACACTGTTTCCATTGTTTCCTCATCTATTTGCCATGAAGTGATGGGAGTGGATGAAGCCAGTTTTTTCCACTCTCCTCTTTCACTTTCAAGAAGCTCTTTAGTTCCTCTTCACTTTCTGCCATAAGGGTGTTGTTTCTGTCAATATCTGAGGTTACTGATATCTCTCCTGGCAATCTTGATTCCAGCTTGTGCTTCATCCAACCCGGCATTTCACATGATGTACTGCATGTAAGTTAAATAAACAGGGTGACAATATACAGCCTAGACATACTCCTTTCCCAACTTGAAACCAGTCCATTGTTCCACGCCTTGTTCTAACTATTGCTTCTTGACCTGCATACAGATTTCTCAGGAGGCAGGTAAGGTGGTCTAGAATTTCCATCTCTAAGAATTTTCCAGTTTGTTGTGCTCCACACAGTCAAAGGCTTTGGTGTAGTCAATGAAGCAGAAGTAGACATTTTTCTGGAACTCTCTTGCTTTTTCTACGATCCAACAAATGTTGGCAATTTGATATCTGGTCCCTCTGCCTCTTCTAAATCCAGCTTGAACATCTGGAAGTTCTCAGTTCATGTACTGTTGAAGGCTAGCTTGGAGAATTTTGAACATTACTTTGCCAGTGTGTGAGATGAGTGCAATTCTGCAGTAGTTTGAACATTCTTTGGCATTGTCTTTCTTTGGGATTCCCTGACCACTGAAATGGAAGGCAACAGTACACAGTAAAGGCCAGAGGTATCTGCTTAAACCTTAACTTTTTGAGCCCTATTCTTGACCTGATAAATGGCTGATAAATGGTAGAGCAATATTTGCATGCAATGGTTGCAAAGATCTGTGAGATAACATATGAGAAATGTAAGTAAAAGGTACTTCTAAAAAAGCAGATCTCCCTATCCTTGTTACTTATTAATTTTTGAAATGCTTTAAGGATCGTTTTATGTCTCAGAGTTTCCCTGGGTTAAATTGCTAGCAGGTCATCTACTAGAGAATGAGAAATTTCCTGTGAACTCATAAAATTCTACTGTGGGCAAAGCAGGTGAAATTTTTCTCTTGAGTCGAAGGTTTTTTTTTTTTTTTTCTTTTCTTTTTTGCATGGGATGGGGGGCAGAACGTTCATAAATCTATTTAGGGCCCTGCACATAAATATGCATTTCTGGCCATTTTGGTCATAGAAGCTTCCAAGCCATGAATTGCCTAAGAAAAAAGTCATCAGCTTCCTGGACAATTTCTAACGTGCTTAATTTTAGCTTAATTAAAATCCCATGCACATTCAAACAAATATAGTATTCGCCTCCACTTCCTATCCAAACTCTTGTCTAGCATCATTTTATAAAATACCAGCTGCTCTATGCTAATTTTTATTCAGAGATACAAGTATGTTTAGGAAAAACTGGTATACATAATTTGAAGATCAAAAGAGAAAAGCGTACCATTATCCAGGCTATCAAGAATTACCTTTAGAATACAGAAGCTTTCAAATAATAGCGTTCATTTTAGGAAGTTTTCTGTTGAAAGAAGAGATTACAGGTACTTACAAGCTAGCCCAGAGACAATTTAATAGAGAAACTTCCCATCTATTAGGAAACCAATATAAAAAAATAAGTTTATAAATGTCTGCTTTCAGTTAAGATGGAGAAACAGGGGCCAGTTTGACTCTCCCTCCTCAAACAATTTAAAACTGGACAACGTGTGAAACAGTCGACACTCGACAGGGAAGGGCAGTGACCTCTGGGAGACCGGAAACAGATGCATGAGGGCCTGGGAGCCCCCAGCTTACGGCCTGGCCTGGGAAGGGGGTTTGTGGTTAAAAGAGGAATCCCAAGCGATGCCTGAGGCTCTCCCCGAGGGCAGGAGACGGCGCTGGAAGAAGAGGGCCACCAAGGCAACTGGAATTCACAATCCAAGAAGACAGAGCCACACCAGAGAAGACGCCAGAGAGCCCCAGGGCCGCCCCAAGTCTCGAGCAGAAGAGCAATCACCACATGCAAGGGAAGAAGCCATCTATCCAAGAAGACAGAGCCACACCAGAGAAGACGCCAGAGAGTCCCAGGGCCGCCCCAAGTCTCGAGCAGAAGAGCAATCACCACATGCAAGGGAAGAAACCATCTACGGCCCGAGAAAGAACCACCCGCGTGGAGGAGAGGAAACCAGCCCCACAACAAAGGGAGGAAGGGTGTAGGGCTCTTCCCATCAGCCAGAGTGAAAACTTCCACAATTCATCGGGCACCAGAAAAAGATGGAGAAGGCAACGGCACCCCACTCCAGTACTCTTGCCTGGAAAATCCCATGGGCGGAGGAGCCTGGTGGGCTGCAGTCCATGGGGTTTCGAAGAGTTGGACACGACTGAGCGACTTCACTTTCACTTTTCACTTTCATGCACTGGAGAAGGAAATGGCAACCCATTCCAGTACTCTTGCCTGGAGAATCCTAGGGACGGAGGAGCCTGGTGAGCTGCCGTGTATGGGGTCGCACAGAGTTGACACGACTGAAGCGACTTAGCAGCAGCAGCAGCAGCAGCAGCAGCAGCAGAAAAAGAACTCAGTTGCTTTGCATCAGCAGTGTAAAATAATTAGGCCCAGACTACACACTGATTTGGTTCTAACAAACCAAGCATGTAAGAGAAAACTCTAAACAACAACCTTTTCCAAGTGACTTAACTGCTTTTTAGGCAAAATACAAGAATATTTATTGAAATAAAAAATACCACCTGAAAAAGTAAAATTCACAACATTTGATATCTAATGAAAAATAATTATCAGAATACTGTCACAGACCCTGTAGATATTAAAAGTGTAGTGAGGGAATGTCACAAACAACTCTTTATACTAATAAAAAAAATTATCAATTTAAACAGTGCAACTCCTTAAGACTACAAATTACTGAAATCCAACCAAGATGAACTAGGCAACATGAATGTTCCTAGAACTATTAAATGAATTGAATTCATACTTAAAATTCTCCCAAATAAGAAATCTCCATACCTAAGTGGTATATCTAGTAAATTCTACCAAATATTTAAAGAATGGGCTTCCTTGATAGGTCAGTTGGTAAAGAATCCGCCTGCAATGCAGGAGACCCCGGTTCAAATCCTGGGTCAGGAAGATCCCCTGGAGAAGGGATAGACTACCCACTCCAGTATTCTTGGGCTTCCCAGGTGGCTCAGCTGGTAAAGAATCCACCTGCAATGTGGAAGACCTGGGTTTGATCCCTGGGTTGCGAAGATCCCCTGGAGAAGGGAAAGGCTACCCACTCCAGTATTCTGGCCTGGAGAATGCCATGGACTGTATAGTCCATGGGGTCATAAAGAGTTGGACATGACAGAGCGACTTTCACTTCATTTCATTTAAAGAATAATTAACACCAATTCATTGCAACCTTTTTCATGACGTAGAAGACAGGATATAATCCTGGAGAAAATGCTTGCTAATTAAATGTTTAATACATACGTGTCTTCAGAATCTATAAAGAACTCTAAAAATTGATGAGCACAGAGCAAAATTAGGCAAGACATCTGAACAGAAAATTCATCAGAGAAGATGGATGCGTAGCAAACACGCCCATGGGAAGGTGGCTGACACCGTTAGTCGCTAGAAAAGTGCAAAGCAAACTCACAGTGAGATGCTGCTTATATTCACTAGAATGTCACAAACGACATGACTGATCACACCAGAGCTGGAGAGGATGTGAGTGACTAGAACTTTCATACCCTGCTGGTGGGAATACAAAATGGTATGACCATTTTGGAAAAGAGTTTGGTATTTTTTAAAAAGTTTAACATATGCTACCCATATGCCTGAGTCATCCCACTCCTATATTTCTACCCCCAAGTCCATCCCTAAAATGAAAACATGCATGCAAAGATTGGGACACAAGTGTTCATGGCAGCTCTCCTTATAATAGCAAATACTGGGAGAAACCTAAATACCGACCAACAGGTGAGTGAACAGTCAAAAGGAATACAACCCAGCAAAACCCGGATGACACGCAACCACACGGTGAAATGTCAGCATTATTATGGTAATCAAAGGAGCCGGATTAAAAACAAAGAGTACACAATTTATGATCCCATTTGTAAAATGCCTTAGAAAATGAAACGAATCTACAATGAGCAGCAGCATCAGTGCTTGCTTGGGGCTGAAGAAGCAGAGATGGGAAAGAAGGTGAGACTACCGAACGGGCAGGAGGAGTCTTCTGGGGCCACTGGGCACATTCACCGAGTTGATTTGTGAAAGGGTTTCTGAGATGTGAAATGAAAGTCAGTCTCACTCAGTCGTGTCCGACTTTGTACAACCCCATGGACTGTAGCCCAGCAGGCTCCTCTGTCCATGGGATTTTCCAGGCAAGAGTACTGGAGTGGGTAGCCATTCCCTTCTCCAGGAGATCTTCCCAGCCCAGGGATCAATCCCAGGTTTCCTGCATTGTCAGCAGATTCTTTACCATTTGAGCCACCAGGGAAGCCCTCTGAGATGTAGGTTTATGTCAAAACTTGTCATTTTTTTAAACCGAAAAACAGGTGCCGTTTACCACATGCCAATCATCATTTATTAAAACTGTTAAATTTTTGAGAAATAAGTAAATTCACATTCATAAAGAGAATTCAGAGAAACAACAAAAAAATCTGTTCTGGATGCTTACAATAGAAACCAACGTTCTTGCTTCTTCTGATGTTTAGTTTGTATGTTAAGTAAACACCAGAGGAATATCTCCTCTTGATGGAAAAAAAGCAAGGAAAACAGATTCAACATTTGCTGTTTATCTGAAATTTAACTGGATATCCTGTATCTTATCTGGCAATTTTACCTACTCCCCAGGGCCCTAAGACACCCATCCATAATTTTTTTTTAACCCAAAGAAAGAAAGCCTTCCTCAGTGATCAATGCAAAGAAATAGAGGAAAACAATAGAATGGGAAAGACTAGAGATATCTTCAAGAAAATTAGACATACCAAGGGAACATTTCATGCAAAGATGGGCTCTTTAAATAAAGGACAGAAATGGTATGGACCTAACAGAAGTAGAAGATATTAAGAAGAGGTAGCAAGAATACACAGAAGAACTATACAAAAGATTTTCACAACCCAGATAACCACGATGGTGTGATCACTCACCTAGAGCCAGACATCCTGGAATGTGAAGTCAAGTGGGCCTTAGGAAGCATCACTACAAACAAAGCTAGTGGAGGTGATGGAATTCCAGTGGAGCTATTTCAAATCCTAAAAGATGATGCTGTGAAAGTGCTGCACTCAATATGCCAGAAAAGCAGAGACATTACTTTGCCAATAAAGGTCCATCTAGTCAAAGCTATGGTTTTGCCAGTAGTCATGTATGGATGTGAGAGTTGGACTATAAAGAAAGCTGAGTGCCGAAGTATTGATGCTTTCTAACTGTGGGGTCGAAGACTAGAGTCCCTTGGACCACTAGGATATCCGACCAGTCTATTCTGAAGGAGATCAGTCCTGAATATTCATTGGAAGGACTGATGCTAAAGCTGAAACTCCAATACTGTGGCCACCTGATGCGAAGAGCTGACTCATTGGAAAAGACCCTGATGCTGGGAAAGACTGAAGGCGGGAGGAGAAGGGGACAACAGAGGATGAGATGGTTGGATGGCATCACCGACTCGATGGACATGAGTTGGAACAAGCTCCGAGAGTTGATAATGGACAGGGAAGCCCGGCGTGCTGCAATACACGGGGTCACAAAGAGTCAGACACAACTGAGCGACTGAACTGAACTGAACAACTTAAGTAGTAGCCACCAGTCCTGTATCTGGTCCTGTGTTAGGTACTCGGGACACAATCTATGATAGGAAACTGGTATATGTCACTAAGGTCACATCTAGATCATGTAGTAAGGAGATATTACGATACAGTGGGAAGACCAAACTGCTTTATTCCCAGTATTTCCTATTCCAATACTAAAGAGTTGGGCTGGGGAAAGATGCCTTTGACGCTGCATTTCTAAGGTACGTTAAAACAGGTGTGAAGAAATGAACCGTTCTCAGTGAGCATGCCCCAGGGGGTGTACTCACTAAGAGGCCCAACGTGCGCTGTAGAACAAGAAACACAACTAGGACACGGAAGCTGCGGCCGTATGAGCCCGTCGGTCACTTGCCATGAACCAAAGATGCTGGCTTAGGCACCGGAGGAAATGCAGACCCTGTTAGCAGAATGCGTTTGCTTTGTTTGGAGTAAGGATCGAAATACAACAACGAATTAGAAGTCAACATACAAAAGAACCTAATTACACTGTGCTGCACCGCTCAGTCCGAGTGCAGGAAGAAGTTTATGGTGTCCACGCTGGTGCTGAAATGGGCGCACTGGGCACAGAAAATGAACTCCCTGCATGCCGGCTGCCCAGGTTTCCCAGCAGCACTTACTGAAGAGACTGCCTTTCCCACTGAATAGTCTCACCTCCTCTGTCAGAGACTAGGGGGCCACAGGTGTGTGGGTTTACCTGTGGACGTCCTACCCTGTTCCATCGATCTGTATTTCTGTTTTTTGGGCCAGTCCCATATTGCTTTGATTGATGTAGTTTTGTAGTATAGCCTGAAGTTCGGGAGCCTAATTCCTCCAGCTCTGTTTCTCTCTCTCAAGACTGCTTTTTGGCTATTCGGGGTCTTTTGTGTTTCCATACAAAGTGTAAATATTTTTGCTCTAATTCTGTTAAAAATACCATTGATAATTTGGTAGGGATGGCACTGAATCTGTAGATTGCTCTGGTAGTGTGGTCATTTTCACAGTATTGATTATTCCAATCCAAGAACATGGTATATCCCTCCAGCTGTTTGTGTCATCTTTTATTTCTTTCAAAAATAAAATCTTCTTGCATCTAAATCTGTTCCAAATACACCTTTCACTGGGACAACACAGGTAGGTTTTTAAGCCCAAGGAATGACTCCTTTTAATAAGTTTCTTCCTGATAATCCTATCAACGTTAATGTAGAAGCGGCATGTACGTCAGTCTCTAATGGGAAATGTATAGGTACAACCTGCTTGTTTTACTATCTTGGTAAATAACCATTGCTTTATTAAATCTAGTCTGTAAATGATTGCTTCTATTCCTCAGCTTTGTAGAGCTCTAATAGACGTTTCTTAAAAAAAAAAAAGTGAAGGATGTAATTTTGCTGAGTGCCACACTTGGTGTGCTAGTTCCTGAGTGGGACTCTGATTTGTAGTGTCATGATGGTCAGAGCTGGAACAAAGTCATGTTGCCCCATCTCTAACCATCTGGCAGTAGTTGAAAACGATTTTCATTCCTATTAAAGTATTTCTTCTTGAGTCTCTCACTATGTGCATTGATAATTTTCAGGTCACTCTGTATGATTCATTTTCCTGCAAACTTCATTGTTTTGAATACATTAGAAGTTCTTTCCTAATATAAGTTATCCCATTTTTGACAACTGTGAAGAAAATAGCTGAGAACTATGTACAGAAATACATTGGAATTTTTTTGGTCGTAAGTGGAGAGAGATCTGTAAGAATATTAGTTTAAAAAAGTTGTCCTCACCGTACTTTTAAAACCATGAATTAAAAAAAAGTAAGAATTTACTAATAATAAAACAAATTACTTTTATTCCTCCAAAAGTGATTTCCACTAAATGCAGAAATCTTTATTTCACTTATTAACTTGCCACAAAAGTGAATTTTCAGCTGTAAGTAATAGGGTCTCACAATGATGTAGGAAATGGTTCAGGTGAGTATACTGTGAAGATAGTAGTAAGTGGGTCAGCTCTACCTATAAATTAACTTAGTTAATAATAGCTTCTCCTTTAAATATAGATCATGAAACCAGTGTCTATTGTGATGTTTTTATTCCTAAAAGTATTTTTACCACGTAAATTGATCCTCCACTTTACAGTATTATGGAGAGTACTTTCAGTTAACAGAGCATTTCAAAGAACAAAGAAAGATCCATCAAATGAAGCCATTTTAAATATCAATATAGAATGCTAACCCATGCACTGCTGTATAATTATAATACGACTAGAAATTTCAGAGAAGGACTCAGTGTTTTTTGAGGAGTGAGAATAATATTAAGCTGTGACAAAGGCAAGCCTGGGATCTTTATCTCATACTAAAGTTTAAATGGCTACCCGAAAATGGGGATTTTTAAGGACCTCTCTGGCAGTCTGGGGGCTTCCCTGGTGCCTCAGTAAAGAATCTGCCTGCAATGCAAGAGACCTGGGTTCGATCCCTGGGTTGGGAAGATCCCTGGGAGAAAGGAATGGCTTCCTGCCCCAGTATTCTTCCCTGGAGAATCCCATGGACAGAGGACCCTGGCTGGCTGCAGTCCATGGGGTCACAAAGAGTCAGACACAACTGAACAACGAACACACAGACACACACACACACACACACACTCACACACACAGTGGCAGTCCAGTAGTTAAGACTCCATGCTTCCACTGCAGGGGGTTTGATCCCTGGTCGGAAACCAAGACCCTCCATGTTGCATGGCATGGCCAAGAAAAAGGCATGATGACACCATACATTTTAATTGGTTGGCCCCGGAACGCATCTCATATAGATGCGCTGAATGATACTAATGAATATTACTTGTTGGACACAGAATTTAGGGCTCAGTTATAAGATGATACAGGAAACTAAAAGGCTATTCATGTCCCAGCTTATTGAACAAATGTTTCTCAGCCGCCTATTATATGCATATTGTTGCTGTTTAGTCCTTAAGTCATGTCCGACTCTTTGTGACCCCATGGACTGTAGCCCACCAGGCTCCTCTGTCCATGGGATTCCTAGGCCAGAATACTGGAGTGGGTTGCCATTTCCTTCTCCAGGGGATCTTTCTGACCCACGTCAGAATCGAACCCATGTCTCCTGCATTGGTGGCTCTTTACTGCTGAGCCCCCTGAGAAGCCCCGTTATGTGTGTATAGAAGAAGGCTTTCTGTAACAGGGCTTCTAGTCTACTGGGAATGACAGAGGTTAAAGACTCATGAAATGCAAGGGTACTCAGATAAGTAGAGGTTAAAGAGAGCTTTGGTGACCTATTTTCTGGTATGCCAGGGACAGTCCCAGTTTATACCTATATTTCTGGCAAGATTATTAACAGTGGCCCTATTTCACTCTTAAACTTGCCCTGGTTTGGTCAACATGCACATGATCATTCTTATCACTGGAAAAACAAAATATTAGATTCTAGAATTCTTGCTGTAATATACTGCTTAGAGACTAGGGACAGAGTTCTAAATTTTGTGCATATGACGTTAATACGCAAATGACCTTATGTTTAGTATTTACTCATTGGACTCTCACTGGGAAACTGATGAGAGACTTGGCACTGACACACACCACAAACAAGCTCTAAATCAGGCACGTCATTAATGTGACTACCACGCACTGAATGTTTCTGCCCCCGCCCCCCCCCAAAGAAACTTCATATATTGAGACCCTCATGCCCAATGTGACTGCATTTACCTTTAGACCCTTTAGGAGGTAGTTAAGGTTAAATGAATTCATCAGGATGGAGCCCTAATTCAAAAGAACTACTGTCCTTTGAGCCAGAGGCATTAGAATTTTTACTGTCTCTCTCTATCTCCCTGGCACCTTGATCTTGGATTTCCAGTCTCCGGAACTGTAAGGAAACAAATGCCAATTGTTTTAGCCACCCAGACTACGGTATTTTGTTACGGCAGCCAAACAGACTAATACAATGACTAACCGCTCAGAATGTTACACTGAAGGGCCCTCAGCTCCGAGCAAGTCATCTGGAACCTTTTTAGTTAAGTCTGAGCCAAGTCAGAAAAATGGAAAGAATGCTTCAGAAACAGCCAGTTCACTTATGCATATGGAATTTGGGACATTTAATTCAGAAAGTCAAGATAGTCACATTTGGGCTTTCAATTCCTTTGGGACTGAATATCTCTGGACTTTCATTTGCAATATGTATTAATCCTTCTCACCAGGAACATAATAACAGAAGAAGATTTATAGTCAAATCTGAGAACATTACGGCTTTCCTGGTGGCTCCGACGGTAAAGAATCAGCCTGCAATGCAGGCGTTCTGGGCTCCATCCCTGGGTTAGGAAGATTCCCTGGAGAAGGAGATGGCAATCCAGTCCACTATTCTTGCCTGGAGAATCCCAGGGAGAGAGGAGCCTGGTGGGCTACAGCCCATGGGATTGCCAAGTCAGACACAACTGAGCAACTAACACTTGGGAATATTTAGGCACTGGGATTTTATTACTGGAGTTACTCTTTTGTTTTAATATTTTCACTTATTCTCATTGCAGAATCTCTGATGGGCTCTGTTGCACAATGTGTCAGAACGGGGTTTGAGATGGGAGATAAAATGCATTATAGTCTTGAAAACAGAGTGGCCTTGAAATCAATTAAAGTAATGCACTGTTGGCCCACTTCAAAATCTTTGGGTACAAAATCTATATTGCTTCTCAGAAAGACATGCAGGGAAGCAGTGGGTAAAGACAAAGGAAAGAATATTCTGAAAGCCTCAGCTGTCCCCCAGGAGCAAAGCCAGTCCCCCTGTTATTGCAGGCTTCCTGGATGAGATCTGTGGTCAGAACACGATACAAGGCACGGGGCTGGCCGAGGACACTTCCTCGTCTCTGCTGCTTCCTTAGAGTCAGAGGTAGGGTGATGCTCTGGGTCACTCTCTGATCCTTCACGATTCGAGGGGAGGGGAGGTGGCTAGCTAATCTAATCTAACCAGTAATTTTAATGAGAAGAAAGACAGGATTCTCAGCTGTTTGAGAACTGTTTGGAAGAAAAGTTGTCTTCCTTCTTTTCTGCAAGGTCCATGCTTTACCTGAGCAGCATCTGTCATTGGATGGTCTGCCTAAGCCCACATTGTCTGTAATTGGGGGAGGAGGGTAATTCTGCCCAATTCTGGGGTTCCACTAGCAGACACTGTTGCCTCTCATGCTAAGCAGTGTCCTTCAATCTAGACTTTATGCAAGAAATGTAACATTTTGATCGTTTTTGTCTTCTCAGTTTGGTCAAGAACTAGATAAGTAAAATGATAGGAATCAGGTCCAATTCAATGAACTACTGATAACTGGAGCTTCTTTGTGGATTCCTGAGTTCCTAAGATCATTTAGATACTATGAATGAAAACTATCACCGATGTCTCATTCAACAGTACTCCTATAAAGCTCTCCTATAAAGAGAATCATATAATTCATAAGGAATGAAACAAGCGACTTAGGTAATTATTTAAGAGTGGTTTGGCCCTGCAAGCAAGGTCATTTTGCAATTATGTTTTACCTGACATAACTTATAATTAAAAATATTAAGTTGTATCGGTGGAGGCTGGAAATGGGGGAGCCCAGTTAAATCAAATAATCAATAAGATTCAGAATTCTGGGATGGAATTTTTTGGATGTACTCCCAAAATTTTATTAAAAATAAAGTATAGCTCTCAATATACTGAATTCACCCTTTGAAAATAACTTCTGGTCTATTTCCCTGATTTTGGTTGTTTCATATTGAATGCTTTCTTGTTGCTGTTTAGTTGCTAAGTCCTGTCTGCATCTTCTGAGACTCCGAGTACTACATCCCACCAGGCTCCTCTGTCGATGGGGTTCTCCAGGCAAGAATACGGAAGTGCATTGCCATTTCCTTCTCCAGGGGATCTTCCTAACCCAGGGATCGAACTTCTGTCTCCTGCACTGGCAGTCTGATTCTTCACCACTGAGCCACCTGGGAAGCCTTGACTAAGTGGAATCATATCTTGGTTTTGAATCATTTAGACTGGTCAGTTTTGGGTATCATCTCCAATGTTGTTTGAAAGTGAAGTCTTTTTGATTTCAATTTTCATATGATTTTTAAGGAAAACATTCTCCATTTTCAAGCGCCATTTTTCTCACTCTTCTTGAGCTGATTTTCGGAGGTCGTCACCTGCTGCTGTGTCAGCACCACACAGATTTGTGGTGCGTGTGATCTCTAGTGAACACGGCAGTAACTTCTATCCAGGAAACTCCACAGAATTAACCGGACTGTTCATCAGGAAACCGAGCAAAGGCCATCCAGGGTCAAGAGTCTAGTGCTGGGTTTCTTTGCCCCCACTAACGTCATATAGCTGTTTGGGCATCCCTGTGGTCTGGCCTGTGGCTGCGAAAGGCAGTCACGCCTAAAGAGACAGCACACATCGTGGAAAAAGTAGAAGGAGCAGGTCCTTGAGGACATGGCCACTATCAGCACCAAGGCTGACGGAGGAGCAGGTAAAAATCCGCAGGGCTGAGGTGTGTGAGGCTCTGGACCACCAGCACGCTCCTTGGGATCTCGGTTTTCTCAACTCTAAAGCGGGCAGGGACTGATAATGCAGCTCGTGGGGACGCTGCGAGGATTTGATGAGACAATGCTTTCGGTCAGTCCTGATCAATGTCACCCAAGGCAAAAGTCCCGCAATTATTAGTTATATCGTACTAACAGGTGTGTAGTGAGAGCAGTCACCCCAAAAAAGGTTATTATGAGGAACAGAGTCACGTATAACATGCAGATCTGGAGCTTCACCCACGGCGGGAATTCAACAACACCCATCAGTGACGCCCCAGGCACTCCTGACGGCAACTTCCCGAGGCGTAAGGGCACTCTGAGTCAGTAAAACGCCTGAATAAATTAAGCTGTTAAGTAGCTTCAGTCGTGTCTGACTCTGTGCGACCCAAGAGACCGCAGCCCACCAGGCTCCCCCGTCCCTAGGATTCTCCAGGCAAGAACACTGGAGTGGGTTGCCATTTCCTTCTCCAAGAATAAATTAAGACTGAATGGAATAATGACAAAGAAGTGAGTGGTGAAGGAATGAGTAAATTAATGCTTTCATGGGAGACCATCTAGCTTATTAGAGTAGAAATTAGGATCAAGGCCAGATACTGGGGATAAAAGAGCAAACATCAAAGTCACCTTTCACAACCTGTCCCTTTTTCGATGGAAAAACATGCCCCAAATTCTATCAGAAAGAAGACAAGACTAGATAAAGGGTTAGGCACCCATGGGTCAAAACCACCCACCTTCTGTTAATGCCGACAGTTTAGCTGCGGTCTTGGCAGGCAGACTTGGAAAGGTCGTGCACGTGATAAATAAACTCTCCTCACTTGTTCACTGACAGGCTGTCTACGTGTCAATGGCTACCTCGTGGCTACCTTCTGCCACGAGGCAGAGCTGAGTAGCTATGTCAGTGATCTTGTGGCCTGTAAACCTCTTATAGAAAAAATTTGCAGATCTCCAGTAGATTAGAAGGGAATTTTATGATTCTTAATCCATTGAGCAGTAGAAAAAATTCCCAATAAAGATAAACCTAATTGTATTTAAACTGAAATGGCCTCAAGAATCTATTATACTTCTCATTCCTATCTTTATATTTCATTGAAAAATAACAGGTCCTCATTCCTCCCCAACCTCATTAAACTTTAGACAATCAGCCAACCCTGCAGAAGGGTTTTAGCAGAAAGAATACGCTGAGACTTGGCAAAATTATCCCTGAAGAAACTATATCCCTTGCCAGTTACATTAGAATATTTAACAGCTCCTAAACATGTTAATTCTCATTTCTATTAAAGATGTATTGACAGTAACTGACATCACTTCCAAGGAACAAGGAAGACGTTCAGACGATCCCAGCCTGGACCTGGAGCTGGTGAGTGCTGCACGGCGGGGTGGCCTTGGCCCTTTCATTCAACCCAATCAGCTGACGAGCATCTCCTTTCATCTGTCTCCACGCACCCAATTTAACGTCATGGCTGTGTGCCTTCACGGCCTGACCTTTCAGCAACAACTGTGTCATTTAAACAAGCTAAATGACTCTATTTCTATGAGGGATCTCATCCAGGAACAATCTCAAAACAGAGATCACAGGTCCTCACCTTGCCAAGCATAATACCAGTCCCTGCAGTGCTTTTACTGGACAAGCCCTTCTGTCTTCTGCAAATAAGGCACCTCATTAAAGGGTCAACCTCTCCCCGTGTTGGGGATACTGTCCTGCTCTCCCCTCCAGCCACAGAGAAGTCCATACACAAATGACGTGCATGACCCTTCCAAGTCTGCCACCCAAGACCCACAGCAAGATCCTCAAAGATGTGCCTTTTACATCTGGAAAAAGATTACCATTCAAAAGGCTAGCACCCTGAGAAGAGTGGAGATGCACAGGACTAAAATCTGGTATGCCCTTGCATGACCATTAAAAAGCCACGTTACCTATAATGTCATAAGCATCATTGTTCCCTGTTCAGTTGCCAAGTCGTGTCCGACTCTTTGCAACCCCATGGCCTGCAGCATGCTAGGCTTCCCTGTCCTTCACTGTCTCCTGGAGTTTGCTCAAACTCATGTTCATTGAATCAGTGATGCCATCCAACCATCTCATCCCCTGTTGCCCCCTTCTCCTCCTGCCTTCAATCTTTCCTAGCATCAGGGTCTTTTCCAATGAGTCAGCTCTTTGCATCAGGTGGCCAATGGGTCAGCTCTTTCTTTGCATCAGAGACCACTTGAGGCCAGATTCAAGGAATGCAGGCCCTGCATACATCCAGACCCTTATCAGCATCCCTGCCCTTGCACCACTGGATAAAACTCCCCTCCTAATCCCCCGGGTGGTTGGGATACACTGGATAAAACTCCCCCCCTAATTCCCTGGGTGGTTGGGATACACTGGATAAAACTCCCCCCCTAATCCCCTGGGTGGTTGGGATACACTGGATAAAATTCCCCCCCTAATCCCCCAGGTGGTTGGGATACACTGGATAAAACTCCCCCACTAATCCCCCGGGTGGTTGGGATACACTGGATAAAACTCCCCCACTAATCCCCCGGGTGGTTGGGATCCACAGTTTTTGAGAAGCACAATGTGCCCACTGTATCCTTCTTTGCTCCACGAAGCAACAAAGCTGCTCTTTTCCACTTCACTTAAAATTCTGTCTCTGAGATTCAGTTTTGCACCAGAGCACAAAGGCAGAGCTTTCGGCGTCATTTCGTTACTTGCATGTTATCCCTTTAAGAGGATGTTGTTGCTGTTGTTTAGTCACTACGTCACGTCTGGGTCTTTTGTGACGCCATCGACCATCGCTTGCCAGGCTCCTCTGTCCATGGGATTTCCAAGGCAAGACTACTGGGGTGGGTTGCCATTTCCTTCTCTCGGGGATCTTCCCGACCCAGGGATTGAACCTGCCTCTCCTGTACTGCAGACATATTCTTTACCACTGAGCCACCAGGGAAGCCCCCAAGAGGATGTGGTAGCTTGTCCCAAGTTGGCTGCTGTCAATCGCCTGCTTCCTAACAAAAATATCTTAGCCGCTCTGCAACTTTTTTGACCAGTAACATACAGAGGAAGTGATGCTGTGCTAATTCCAGCCCAGCTTGTAAGAGAAGTTCAGGTTTCCTCTCTTGCCCCTGGGAACAGAGCCACAAGGCAAGAAGTCAAGACTATTCTGCTGGAGAAAGATCACATGGAGGAACATTGAGGCGCCAGGCACAGGGATGAGAAGCTGTCTTGTCCATCCATCGTAGGCCAACCTCTCCCGCTATATGGCCACAATGGCTGGAGAAACCCCAAGCAAGTATTGCCCCACTAAGCCCAGTTATCCCACAGAAGTGGGAGAAATAAAACTGCTGTTTCATGGCACTAAGTTTTGGGGCAACTGCTAACTGAGCCAGAAGTGTACACACCCCCACTCTTTCTTACCTGCTCCCTGGTGGCTCAGCAGTAAAGAATTCACTTGCAATGCAGGAGACTGCCTGCAATACAGGAGACTCTGGTTTGATCCCTGGATTGGAAGATCCTGTGGAGAAGGAAATGGCAACCCACTCCAGTATTCGTGCCT
This sequence comes from Bos grunniens, assembly GCF_055505025.1. NCBI lineage: Eukaryota > Metazoa > Chordata > Mammalia > Artiodactyla > Bovidae > Bos > Bos grunniens. Next base: position 90,526,946 of record NC_141176.1, on the reverse strand, counting down.
GGAGAATCCCATGGACAGAAGAGCCTGGTGGGCTACAGTCCATGGGGTTGCAAGAGTCGGACATGACTTAGCAACTAAACCACCACCACCATCACCTGGGTTACCTCCAGTAAGTAAGGTGATTCTCCAAACCACAGGTGGTGGCCTAGGCCAGGTGGCCGCTTTAACAATCGAATATAAGAGAGCAACAGATGCTGAATCTCAGTACATGTTGTAACAGCCACTCAGCCAAGCCTCTTCTCCCCTGATACAGGAAGGACATGTCCTAGACCCGGGCTATTCCTTAACCCGGGGTGCATCATGAAAAAGAGACCCAAATCAGAGATGATTCAAGCTAAAGTGTGTGACTTCTGCTGCTGCTAAGTCACTTCAGTCGTGTCTGACTCTGTGCGACCCCACAGATGGCAACTCACCAGGCTCCCCCATCCCTGGGATTCTCCAGGCAAGAACAATGGAGTGGGTTGCCATTTCCTTCTCCAATGCATGAAAGTGAAAAGTGAAAGTGAAGTTGCTCAGTCATGTCCGACTCTTAGCAACCCCATGGACTGCAGCCTACCAGGCTCCTTCGTCCATGGGATTTTCCAGGCAAGAGTACTGGAGTGGGGTGCCTTCTCCAGTGTGACTTCTAAATACAGTCAAATATAAAAGAGAAAGAAACCTTTGTTGTTGCAAGCCACTGACTTGGAATTTTATGTTCTACAGAATGTACTGGTGTGTCTGTCTTTTACAAAGCCATCAGAAAGTTCTCACAAACTGAAGGATCCAACTAACATTAGAGATAGCTGTTGAAATGGAAGACGATGGCAGATCTTTCCTGTTCAGTTTCGAGCGTAGACCCAGAAGCACGAGGGGTGGCTGGCAGCCCAGCCCAGTGCTCACGATGGTGTCCATGCACACAGGGAAACCCGCCCTCACCCACGGAGCCTGTGGTCTAGCGGAGACATAGCGACTTTCTTCTGCAAAGGGCCAGAGAGTAAGTATTTCATCTTTGTATGTCAAGAGGCAAAAATGAGGATATTATGTCAGTTCAGTTCCGTCGCTCAGTCGTGTCTGACTCTTTGCGACCCCGTGAATCGCAGCACGCCAGGCCTCCCTGTCCATCACCAACTCCCAGAGTTCACTCAAACTCACGTCCATCAAGTCGGTGATGCCATCCAGCCATCTCTTCCTCTGTCGTCCCCTTCTCCTCCTGCCCCAAATCCCTCCCAGCATCAGAGTCTTTTCCAATGAGTCAGCTCTTCGCATGAGGTGGCCAAAGTACTGGAGTTTCAGCTTCAGCATCATTCCTTCCAAAGAACACCCAGGGCTGGTCTCCTCTAGGATGGACTGGTTGGATCTCCTTGCAGTCCAAGGGACTCTCAAGAGTCCTCTCCAACACCACAGTTCAAAAACATCAATTCTTCGGCGCTCAGCCTTCTTCACAGTCCAGTCTTACGTCCATTCATGACTACTGGATATTATGTAGGTAACCATTTAATATTTGACAATTTTAAAATGTAGAAGACATTCTTATCTCTCAGGTCATAACACAAGTAAGTGGCAGGCCAGATCCGATCTGATCGTCTGCTAACCTCTGCTCCAGTGAATATTTGATAAATATTAATAAATAATATTTGGATATAATATTATTCATAAATACTACTCATAAATATTCATAATAAATGAATATTTCCAGTGCATGTATAACAAGTATAATACATAAGGTCTTTCTGAAGCTTAGAGAAGAGACACAAACCATTTGGGGATTTTATAAATGATTTTTCAATAAGAGGATGGCTGAGTGAATCTTAAATATCAAGTAAATGTCACTGAGTAAATAGACAAAACAGTAGAAATGTGATTACGTGAGCAGAGACACAAGTTGTTGAAACCCCATGATATGTACATGTTAACTTGACTTCCTCCCATCAGCACAAGGGTATCATGTAACACAAACAAGGTATCCAAAACTTCTCAGTCAAACCCCCGTGTAACAGGTTTGCTATCTATTGACCCCATAGAAACACATACCCACAAACACAGGTGCCTCAGCCAGCTCAGGAGACCACAGAGCTGGAGGGTTATAGCAGCAGAAGTGTGTCTTCTCAAAGTTCTGGAGGCTGGGATGTACAGCATGAAGGTGTGGGCTCATTCAGTTTCTACTGAGGTCTCCTCCTGGTCTGCAGACAGATGCCATCCCACTGGGCTTCCCTGGTGGCACAGGAGGAAAGAACCTGCCTGCAGTGCAGGGGGACCCAGGTTCGATCCCTGAGTGGGGAAGATCCCAGGGAGAAGGAAATGGGAGCCCACTCCAGTATTCTTGCCTGGGAAACCCCACGGACAGAGGAGCCTGGAGGGCTATAGTTCACAGGGTCGCAAAGAGTTGGACGCAACGTAGCGACTAACCCAGCACCACGTTGCCTTCCCACTGCAAGTTCAGAGAGCAGAGAAGGAGATGCTCTCTGGAGATTTTTCCTATAGGGACACTAATCCTATTGGTTCAGAGCCCCACCCTTATGACCTCATTTAACCTTAATTACCTCCTCATAGAACCATCTCCCTGGAGAAGGAAATGGCAACCCACTTCAGTACTCTTGCCTGGAAAATTCCATGATGGAAGAGCCTGGTAGGCCACAGCCCATGGGGTTGCCAAGAGTCGGACTCGACTGAGTGACTTCACTTTCTTTCTTTCCGTAGTTCCTTTTGGAGAAGGAAATGGCAATGTGCTCCAGTGTTCTTGCCTGGAGAATCCTATGGATGGAGGGGCCTGGTGGGCTATGGTCTATGGGATTGCAAAGAGTCAGACACGACTAAGCAACTAACACACACACATACAGAACCATCTCCAAATACAGTCACATCAGGGGTTAGGGTTTAACATACGACTATTAAGGAGAAACGATTCAGTCCACAGTACGTGATCCAATGATGTGTCATGATTTGCACTTAATAATTTACTTCTATTGCTCTGTTCTTTCTGGACCTAAACTTGTGAGGTCTTTGCCATGGAGACAGTATCTTGCCTTATTACCCCACTCAGAAGCTACTGCTGCTATTAGGGGGAAAAATTCGACAAGCATGCTTCTTATTTAATCAAAAGAGGATTTCTCCACAAACACAATTCTCCACTTTTGATTAGGAAGTCTCAGAATGATGGACAGCTATTAAAGCCAAGAAATCAGGAGGCACGTTTGCAAATACCATCGTGTCGCCTCTGGATTCCACAGAATATCCATTATCCACATCCACTGTCCTGCTGGGTTTCAGAAGCAATAAATGCAGGTCCGATGAATAGGTGCTTGTTTCAAAACTGGACATGGTTTTCTTTGTCCAGTATTTTTCCAGTAACCATACTCCTCTTTGTAAACTAAACAAAATAATTGGTTTGATGGGTTTCGGTCCTCTAACACGTAAGACAAGGTGATATGAATAGAAATGTTTTACATAGGAATTGTTATATGATATTCTGGCAACCAAAGACTTCTACTAATTTGCACATTGAGGCTTTGTTTATACAACAATGCTTGACTGCCTGGGGGAACTTCAAGGTTCCGATGAGCTTTATGAATAAATATGTTGATGTGAATTGTGTTTTATTCAAGTTCTATAGAAACTGAGAATCTCTCTATGGATCAGTGTTTTTGTGATAATATTCCAGACAGGTGTCCTTTATTCAAGCGATATGGTGACAAATTTCCACTGAAATACATTAATAATTCCATTCATGTATGTGCTTAGTCACTCAGTTGTGTCCAACTCTTTGTGACCCCATGGACCGTAGCCTATCAGCCTCCTCTGTCCATGGGGATTCTCCAGGCAAGAATACTGGAGTGGGTTGCCATGCCCTCCGCCAGGAGATCTTCCCAACCCTGGGATCAAACCCATGTCTCCCACATTGCAAGCAGATTCTTTACCATCTGAGCTACCAGGGAAGTTCAATTCCATTTATACTGATATGCAATTATAAATAAGGATGATAAATTGAAACTCACATCTCCTTTTATGTAAGGGGCCAGTTAAGAAATGCAGAGATTTACCAAAAAGCATCATTTTTCCAGACAAATATAGTATAGCTATGCTCTCTGTTATGCAGAAACAGTACTTTAAATTGAAAAACTATTAACCTCCAGTGCCAGCTTCGTTCTGAAACATTGACTAAACAGACAAATGCACAGGCACTGTGATTGAATAAGAGAAAGTCTCTGTCTAGAAGTCAGAATACAGCGAGAAATGTATATATGTGGAAAAGGGTACTTAATTTTAAAAGACAATCATTACAAATACTATTTTAATAGAGATAAGTCTTGGTAAGTATATATGTATATATATTAAATGAGACAAAAATAAAGGTCAAACATTTTTCTAATTATTATGCCATATAGTATTGTATACACACACAGACTCGTGTTCTCCACCCTCTTCTGGGAAAATAGGACAGTTTAAGTGACTACTTGCTGGAGTAGCTATAAGGAAGATCCATGCAGCTATTAAAAATTATTCCAGAGAAACTCTGAGGGACACTTTAAAGCCAACTTTCTCTGATTGCATGAGTCTAAGACACTCTAACAAAATAAAGAGCAGAGAATGCATTGAATGAGCTTTAAAAAATTGTTTATAAAGTGAGATTAATCCTATTTCATATCCAATACAGAATCCATTTACAGTGCTCCAGAAACTTCAAATGTACACAGATCACTTGGAAATCTCAACAAATTTGCAAAGTTTTAGTCCAGTAAATCAGTAAATGCCTGAGACTTCCTGGTGGCTCAGGTGGTAAAGAATCCGCCTGCAGCACAGGAGACCATGGTTCAATCCCTGGGTCGGGAAGATCCCCTGGAGAAGGGACTGGCTACCCACTCTGTATTCTGGCTTGGAGAATCCCTTGGACAGAGGATCCTAGTGGGCTACAGTCCATAGGGTCGCAAAGAGTCAGACAAGACTGAGCAACTAACACTTTCACTTTGCATCCTCAGCAAGTACCCTTTGATAATCATCAAGGCACTCACATACTTCCAATCCTTGGTGGAAGAAAATCAAACCAAATAAAATAAAGATGTAATCTCCAAGTGAATAGATGTTCTAGGGCGGTGATTCTCTAAAGGTTGTCCACATACCAGCAACACCAGCTTCACCTGGGAACTCGCTAAAGATGGTAATTTGCGGAACTCATCTACACCAGGGGCTTTCCGGGTAGCTCACCTGGTAAAGAATCCGCCTGCAATGTGGGAGACCCAGGTTTAATTCCCTGGGTCAGGAAGATCCTCTGGAGGAGGGCATGACAACCCAGTCCAGTATTCTTGCCTGGAGAATCCCCATGGTCAAAGGAGCCTGGTGGGCTACAGTCCACGGGGTTGCAAATAGTCAGACATGCCTGAGTGACTAAACACAGCACAACACATCTAGACCAGCTGACTGATCTAGAACACTGGGGCTGCCGCCCAGAAATCTGTGTTTTAACACGCCTAAATGGACGCTAACATTGGAGAACCACTGCTTTCAGCACAACTTGGGAAGGGAGTCAGTACTGCTGAATGAACTACAATTCATCAAGGCTGGGGACCCTCTGAGATCATATGATGTCTGCAGATAACAAAACCATACCCTTCTCCGTCAGAGAAACCAGGGGTCCCGGGACCCCACTCTCTGTTGACTGTCATCCAGAAGGTCTGGGGTAAATATGGGGATCTATTACTTTAAACTTGTATTGGGCAGGCTTCAAACTCATTGATCCAAAGACTTGGATTGAAAGGGGTGGGAAGGCTGACTTTTAATACTTAAATTCTTATGCATGACAAATACATACTCATGAACAGACCAAACATTTCTGGGGACTATAAACAGCTGTCCATTGGGGAACAGCAAGAGGCAGATCAGAACTACCAGACACCTCTCAGTGTAGAATGAGCAGTGATGGTAACACCACCATCCCCACCCAACAAAAGCACAAATAATTCTTTCATTCAGCACGTATTAATTCTTAATGTAGCCCTGTGTCCTGCCTAACTTTGCAGTTCCTCTCTATAGATAGGAGGCAGTGTGTCTCTTCACTCATGAATAAGCATCTTTTACGTTTAAATCAAATATTTTGTCTATCTGCACTACACATTCTGCAGGCTAAACATATTCATTCTCCAGATACTTTATCCCTAAATGTGGCGAATTTTATCTTCTCCCTTCTGAACAGTCGATCACTTCTTTAACAATGAATGGCTCACACGATGCTTACTTTCTTATTTGTGTCTTTGGGAAATTTAAAATGCACAATAAACAACTTCTATTTCTGTCCTCTGGAAAATACAAAGGTTAGAAACGCTAAATTTAGTCACAGTTTAAATAGTATGCCCTTTGTTATGACTATTTCCAACTGGGTGATTTAAGTTTTTTGGTTGATAGGTTGTTTGAGTTTAGCAGCTTCTTCATACCAGTGGCCCAAACTGCATTGCTGCTCAACCAAAGTCTTAAACTGTCTTCTTTTAGATAAATGGTTTCCCAAATAGATTTCACCACACTACTGTTGCTCTAGTTTTTATCCATTAATGTTAAATTTTGTGCTCATAATATTGATATTACTTTATATCAATATCACTTTAAATTTCCTGTTTTTATATACGATTACCAAATACTTTCTTTTTTGTCCACACTGCTCTTATTGTTTGACTGCCTATAAAACAGATACTCTCATTATGTCCACTGCCTGTGTTCCAATAAAACTTTATTTACAAAAAAATAGGTAATGGGCTAAATTTGGCCCATGAGTACCAATGCTTCACCTAAAAAATATTTTGTTCATACATTTAAGGAGAAAATAATCCCACACATAGCTTCTTATATTCAATTATAATTTTAAGTCAATATTATAAGCAACAGTTTTATAAATCTCTAAATCCAAGGGAACCTAAATTTAAGGAACTATGAAAATTGTTTCCAAGTGACTGTCCTCAGTAAATTTAAAAGCTTTTTATATAAGTTTTTATATAAGTCATGGTTTCCCAGAGCATTTTGTTTACTCATGGTAAAAGAGTATGAAGAATAGAAGAAATGCCAGAAAAGCAATCAGAAGGTCCACCTACAATAACACCAGTATGGTTCTGGGGATGGTGGACACGAGAGAAAAACCTACCTCGACAGGAAATCGGAGAAGGAAAGGCGGACAGGGTACCCGTGTCGGATGCTCTTCACCATCTCCAGGATCCCAACATACTGCAGCTGAGCGGACACGTAGAAGTTATCAAAGGTGTCTGGCAGCTTTGAGTTATTGGGCTTGATGCAATGAATAAAGTGTGGAGTGCACTTCTGAAGTTTCCCGGTAATATCCGTCAGAGTTTTCTAAGGAGAGAAGTAAAACACAACTGATTCTCCAGAGAAGACCCCAACTGACAAGGTTGGGAATTTTAAATAAAGGTTGGCAATTTGTAAATAAAAACTTTTATCTTCAGTCCATGATTCTTATGTATTATGCATTCACTCACTGTGTGTGTGTACATGTGTGTGCATGCTTACTTTTCTGAAGTTACTTAAGTGGTCAAAATGGAAGAAAATTCCATGTAAAACCTTTACAGTCGATACAATCAAAACGGAAAATTTTGAAATCTGAAAACTTCACTAACCCTGAGTTGCGATGCAATGGTGGCTGGACCTCCCCGGTCGAGTCTTTGAAGAAATGTAGAATTTCCTTTCTTTTTTAATAACTGTAATGAAAACAAAAGGAAAGCGTGAGCAGGTTTGTTTTACTAAGTTCCCGTGTAGGAGAAAAAAAATTAACCCTCCCATGCATGTACGTTCACTCACAGGCAGATGGAGATTTAAAAGAGGCTATAAAAATCAGTGCCAAATGATTTTCTGCAATGGTGGGAAAATAGGCGACTACATGTAAAATAACCTTCACTGCGTCCTTTTAAGTCCGTGGCTGCCACCAATGTGCAACTACTTTAATTTGAGAATAAACAGATGTTGACTAGCTTGGTGGTACAAGAAACTGACCCTGGTCTTCTTAATTGTATTACTAATTGTTTGTCATGAAATGCAGCTTATTCCGGGGTAAAAGGATGCTATTTTATGTTACAAAAATCTGATGTTTTAATAACCATTGTTTTGTTCCCTAAGTTAACTACCATCGGTGTCTTACTCATTTTCTCCCTTCCTTTCCTTCTTCTTCATTTTTTAATGTTACAAGGGTTAGTAAACTACTCACCTGTGAAAACTGATGGTAGACTTTTTTGATAAGTAATTATATACAGCTCTTAAAGAAAAGAATTCACATGCAGCAAAGATGAAATGATTATGGATATAAAAGAATTAAGTGAAAATGAAGGCAGTGGGTGAAGAGAGAAAGAGCAGAAGGTAATTAATTAAATTCTACCAGGGGTTAAGAGGAACCTCAGCCACTAACGTTCTGTTACATTTCACAGCATCATATACACCGCGACCAATGGATCTATCGATCCAGAATCACTTATCTTAAACTAAAAGGTCTCGATAGAAGAAAAATTGGATGAAACATTCTTGTCAATATGGTGCTGCTATCAAGGCAGTAGCTCATTTCCTTGCATTAGGATGAAGTGTCAAGCTGGAATGATCAAGTGCAACTGACAAGGGAAGGGAAAATGAAGTGACTGGTCGAAGATCAGACTGTTTTCTATAAACACAAAGCTGGGCATGACGCTCAGTTGAAGGGTGGGTAGAGAGCAGCCTTCTGGTCACAGGGGTGGGTGTGCAGGGGTGAGGACCCTCAGAGGGAAGTGAAGGATGGAACACTTAAGGAAAAATCATAATAAATAAATCTTCATCTGGTGAAATTGAACACTCAATTTCCCTTTCTGGGTGGAGGAACGGCTGTGAATTATCTCGCTTTTGCAGTCCTTTAGGGGAAAGGCTAATGGCATTTCTGCCTGGTAATGTTTAATAATTAAGGTTAAAAATTACAGTTTGGAGGTGTGTGGTGATTTCTTGCTCATGATTTCCAGGATGATTGAGAAAGCAGGGGCCAGAAGTTTCAGTGAAACCCCCGGGAATAGAGATCTTCCTTACAAAGGGGAACTCTTTGTCTTTTTTATGTAAAAGATGCCATTTTAATATGCAGTGAGATGGAATTCCTGTGATCCTCCAGTTATGTAACAGCTATATCAAAAGATTCGTAACTCTAGGGTCTACCGGCTACACACACACACACACATCTCTAATAGGCTGTACACATTTCTGCCACTCTTCTGTAATAGAGCTCATTTTAATTATGCTTTTATTTTAATTGGTAAGCAAAAATGCATTCCAGCAGGCTACAACGACTGAATTTCTAAAATGGATCATCCTGGACCCTTCCCAACCATACTTCTCGTCTTTTAAAGTTTCTGTAAAGGCAAGCAAAACACACTGGCACTGAATGCATAAACTCAGTACACTTCTGAAACAACTCTTCACTACATTTTTGTTCTGTTTTTACAAATCATCAAAATCTTTAGGTTGTAAGTACAACCTCGCGGGTGTGGAACGAATACACATTAAAAAATTAGCGTAATGCAGAAACAAATTAAAAATCTACAAAACGCACAGTGAAACACTCCAGGACCTGAAAAATACATGATGTCTGTGTGAGAAACTACAATTTATTGTTTAGAGACCTAAAACCTCTGAAGTGACTAATGGCAACGGAATAAGGTAGCTAAGTGTATTCCCTTTAAACCTTCTGTCCCTGAAACCTCCCATTCATCAAAAACACAGTCGCAGAGATGAGACTTAAAAAGGGTGTTGCAAAGACAACCAATAAAATGACTAAGCCTGTATTTGCTATCAAGTTTTCACTCCACTGCATGCTCTCATACCATCCTCTCTCCAAGGGTTATACTTTGGGTAAGCAGTCTTTCCGTTAATTTTGTTAAATTAAAATACCAATTTCTTTCCATTAGCATAGAGGACTGTACATTTTTTGTTCTTTAAAAGAAGCAGCAAACGTGCTGAGCAAATTTAAAAACCACCAGATACGAATCATAAAAACTCCTACCTTACTAAGTTCTAGATAATTCCTGTTTTCTCCCATCATTGAAGATGCTGTCATTCTCTTACTGAGCCGGGCAGATTTATGTCCTCTGAATTTAAAAGAAGGAGAGGACGATACGAGGGCTCCTGTTTGTGACAGTTTCGACTGGAACAAATGATTGATCACGACGTTTTCACTAGCTAGGAAATAAATAAATGAATACTGTAAGTGGCATTAGAATCGTAATTTACGCAAGCATTAAGCTAACCCCTCATCCTAGCGCTCTCACCATGAAAGCATTCTGTGCGGGGAGGGAATCGACATTTCCTTGTCCTTTTTGCTTTCATTTTCCCCACTACTCATCACACCGTTTGATGAATTCTGACTTTCTTTGCCCTCCACCCGGAGTCTGGATCCCAAGCTCTCCTGCCCTCGTCCTGCGCCCTGAAACCTTTGCTCTCAAATTCAGGGGCACTTGCTGCTCTCCTAACATCCAGAACCAGATCGGACCTGCTCAGACCTAAGACCTCAGGGCACTTGACCAAGCCATGAAGACTTATGGTTTCCATTATCAGCTCTCCGTTCCAGGAAAACAACTGCCAGGAGCCCACAGCCCCAGGAGGAAGCTCTCAGGGTGTCTGCAGACATCGGGGGAGCCCCTGACTCACTCGGCTGTCTCTGCTGTTGGGGGAAGAGGTGCCTCTTTTTCTGATCCAGTTAGGCTGCAAACGTGAAAGCAAGCTGATAACTTTTAGATGTCAGGTTACAAAAATTCTAGTAATCCTGGGTCCATACGTGTTTCCTGACACCTCAGGGAGAAAAGGGTGCATGAATGAATGGAGTTTTGGTGGCAAATCTGAACAGTCAAGTGAGAACCTTGTCTGTCAGTTAAGCACCTAGAAGGCAAGCTTCTCGTGTTACTTACAGCTGTATACAGGCAGTGTTTAAGCCTTAATTTCCTTTTCTAAAAAATAACCACTGAGTACCTACTTTGTGGGTTCCTATAAGACTGAAGGGTGATGTAACGTGCATAAACTGTTTGGGATCAGTCTTAGCCCACTGGACAGTCAGCAATGGCAGAAGCAAAGTGGTTTAGTTTCTACCATTTCCACACTCAGATTATTTCACTTGCCCAGCTGATATATTTACTAGCAGTGCATTCAGTGAAAAGTCACTGCAAGAATTAAAAAAAAAAGAAACAAACCAGCAAGCCAGGAGAAGGGACAGAGAAGCGAAGACACAATTATGGATTACAGGAAGGTAAACAGGAGCCTTGTGGTTATAGGTTTGAGTTTTGGGAATCACAATAAACTCATGACTTTTAATATACAGTTTTATATATGTGTGTGTTTAAAATTTTCTAGTTCTGAAAGGGTCTAAAAGCAGTAAGACTCCAGTTGCAATGAGCCCAGCCTGCCCCCATTTCTAAGTTTCTTAATACTATTCGTTTATAAAATAAGGCATCTTGGGTAAGTGGCTAGTTTAGGATGTGAGGCAAGGTAGAGGATCTTAGAATATTTTGGAAAGCCAGCATGTAAAACAGTGCTTAAAAAGGACAAGAGAACCTGTCAAAAGAACACAAGAACCAGCTTGGAGGGGTTCTCATTGGCTAAGTCTTGGGCAATTTTAGTATCAAAATAACGACAGTAATGGATTGTGTCCCTTAAATAAAATAACAATTCGTGAGTCCGTACTGATAATGAATGAACAAATGGATGGATGAATTATTAGAAAGGAGAGCTCTTATAGCAGGATGTCATTGCTGAAGACGGGGGTTATAAAAATCACACTTTTGTAACCAAAAGGGAAATCACTGATGTAGGCAACAATCATTGCCTCAGTCAAAACTAACGGGTGAAAGCTTGTGACAAACACTTCTTTAGAAATGACTTATCAGTTATAAACCGAAAACAGTGACGTTAGGGAGCTCTGAAGGACAGAGTGATCAAGGTGAAGGTCACCATGAGCTTTGGAGCACAATGTGCTAAGAAAGAGACATCGTCACCTCCGTGGGGCTCCTGCCAAGAAGGTGGAGACTGATTCCAACGTGAGGAGATAGCAAACAAGCCCATATTGAGGGACATTCTTCAAAAACTGGTCTTCCACTTTTTAAAATATTAATGTCAAGAAGAAAAGCTGAGGAAGGGTCCCAGATTAAAGAAGACTACTGAGAAATGGCAACTGAACTCACAAATGATCCTGAATTGGGGGGGAAATCATTCTGAAAGAGATTTGTGGGATAATCAGTAAAGTGTTATTTGAACTCTGAATTAGATACTGGTGCCATATCAATATTTAATAGTCTGATCCAGTGTTCTTGCCTGGAGAATCCCAGGGACGGGGGAGCCTGGTGGGCTGCTGTCTATGGGGTCACACAGAGTCGGACATGACTGAAGCGACTCAGCAGCAGCAGCAGCAGCAGCAGCAGCCATATCGATATTTAATAGTCTGGTCATTTCCTGGGGTTATGGAGGTCATGTCCTTGGTCTCTGGATAGGGACCAAAGGATTTGGGCAGAAAGACATTTGGCCATTCTCCTGTGGTTCAGAGCATGTGTGCACACACACACACAGATGGGAAGTAGACAGCAAGAGAGAAAAAGAGGAAGAAGATGAAAAAAGTCAGTCTGGGAAAAGAGCATATGGGAGTTCTTTGTACTAATTTTGCGACTTTTCTTTAAGTCTGAAATCGTTTCAAAACAACAGTGAAACAGTAAACATATAATGCCACGACCTGTTTAACTAAAAATATTATTTATAACTGGTCTGTGGATGAACGGAACCACGCATAAAACAGTGCAGCAAGTCATTCCCATAATTGGGGAAATGTCTTTACTAAACCTCTCAACACTAGAAGTAAGTATGAACGGAAACACATAACTGACGGTGTCTGTCCCTTCTCTGGATCACAGGCTGGGGCCGTGTGAAGGTCAAGTGGAGAAGCCGTGCCCTGTGATGGAGACACATCATCCTGTGACAGTGAAGCCGCGCCCACAGGCAGAGTGCGTGCGCTGAGACTTCCGGCCTTGATGTCGCACCTAAGAACCTGGGGAGGAAGCCCTTGGAGAAGAGCCAGCTCTGGCCTCCCTACTCTATTTCTAGGAGTCACCTGCTGTAGGCATTTTCCTGCAGGTCCCCATATGCACAAGCGGCAATGAGAAGCACCCCTTGCTGGGGTCTCCACACAACGCTCTGGGCGCCTTCCTGCCAGGAAAAGGAGATGAGCTAACGGAGGTGCCCAACGTCTGTAAGCAGGAATGCAGAACTGCCAGCAGCATCATCGGCGGTAAATAGCTTTCCTCTACTTCTGAGCAGACTGAAGAGTCTGGATTTTAATTTCTCTGCATCTTTTGGAGTCAAGTGGACCTGACTTCTCTGCTCAGGCACCCAGAGGGACCCATGCTGATTTTCTGTTTAAGCAGTTGTCACCCAGCTCCCGGTCTGCACTGGGCAGGGGTCTCAGAGCCCCAGCCAGGTTGGCAAGGATCCTGCCACAGACCCCACCTCCTTCCTCAGGCAGAGCTTTTAGATAATAGGATACAAATCAGGTGCTGTAAGCAAAGTTCTTAGCAAGGTGTCTGGAAACATTACTGTTATCTGTAAACTACACTTTCTTTTAATAACTGTTTGCAGTGTCACAACATTCCACAGATTCATAAACTACTATCTCAATCCTCTTTGCTTGTACGACAGAATGGGTGAGCCACTGTGGCTTGGGTGCCAAATCCAGCCCCTTGCCTGTTTTTGTAAATAAAGTTTTATTGGAACTCAGCCACATCCATATGTATTGTCTATAGCCACTTCCTCCTTATCATAGCAGAGTTGAGTCGCTGTAACAGTGAACTTATGGCTCTCAAAGCATAAAATATTTATTCTCTAACCCTTTGCAGAAAGTGCTTGCCGCCTCTTGTATGAACATATAAGGACACATTGTAAACTTTATGCTCATGTTCAGATGTATCTATAGTCTAAAATATTTAAAATAAGGTTCACCTGTTTTCTCTTGGCACTTGTCAGGCAGCATACACAAAAGAGTAACTTTAAAATATAAGGCCTCTATTAAGATAAGCAGAATTGCAATAACACAAGCTATCTTGTTTTCATTCTAAATACATATTCTTGTGCCAACTTTGAAAACATGCTGTACACTAGACCTTCATAAAGTATATGGATTAAACTGAAGTATGTTATAAATGAAAGTCCAAATATTTGAAAACCAGAAGGAAGGTATTTCCAGTGATCATAAGCTCAATTATCTCACTCTTTTCTTTCTACATGGTATTATTCCAAGTCCATGCTTTTATCATTAGCCTCAACCTTTAAGAGAACTCAATAACCATACATCCTGAGAGGCAAGTGGAGTCATTCTCCATGAAAAGCAATATATTGCAACTCTGCTATTTGATTTAAGGTAACGATGTTCCTCAAGCCAGAAGTGATATGGATGTCTTGTTTCCAGCTCAAAGGCATCCAGCTATTTCATGAAAGGCTATCATATGCTTCTTTTCCCAGGAATGATAAATGGCTTCACCTCATTTAGAGCAACTTAAAGCACAAAAGATGATACATTTTAATTCTTTGAAGAGGTTATTAGGAAAATGTGAATCACTGCAGAAGTGCTATTAATAAAATAATTACTAGAGGGGATAGAATTTATATGTAATATATATAGATCTGTATATGGGCATCTATGTATATAACTATACTCTATATAAATACAGTACATCATTTTATATATACTATAGGGTTATATATATATATATAAATTATGTATATAAAGTACTAAGGTTCACTAAGTAGCTGTTGCCTATAAATCTATATTGGTATACACATATATGCGTGTGTGTGTATATATAAACTTGTACTCTCATTTTACTTTATAAACATCAGCTCTTTATATCTGAAAGTGCATGAGAATAAAATACCAGCCTTCGGTGTACTCCCGAGTCATCTTAAGTAATGGAATTCACCCTGCTGTGGCCTAAATAACTCTGGAAACCATATTCATCTTCATCAGTCCGCACAGAAGAGCTTTTTTATATTCACACCGCCAGAGTGGGAAAGGTGTTTTATATTTCTATCTGCTAAAAGCTTAGTTAAATTATGGTTTCTGCTAGACTCCAAATTAAATTGTAACCAAAGTATAGCATGGCAAGATCCATTCCTTATTATTCTGGGCATTAGAATGCAAAAGATATTTCAATTATCCTTAGCTGGTGGCATATTTTACAGGACCATGTTCAGAGACAGGGACATAAAGAATGGGTGGCATTTTAACCAAAGAGCAGGGAAACTTACTTTTCATTACAAATAGAAGATTCTGTGAAAGGGAGTCTTTATTTTTTTCAATTGCTCCAACAGCTTCATACATTACCTATAATAAAAGAAAGTAGCATCATTACTAATGGTTAAACATGACCATGAAAGTAATTTTCTTTAAAGAACAACTTGACTCAGTGACAGTTTTAAATTACTCATAAGAGCAGTATCGTCAGGTCATAGTTTTCGCTCCAAGCCAGTTCCGAGCTCCCCTCCCCAGGCTGTCCTCTGCACACTGAGTCCGGGACGCCGCTCCTGTGCGGACGGGCAGAGTCCTCCTCCAGTGCTGGAGAAAGTGGTGCTGATTCATGTCCACTGTGGTCCCTTTGGTTTCAAAACCTCTCACCTGCTCAGAAAACTCTCTAACCCAAGTTAGAAAGGCTTCACGACACCTTGGGAAGGAAGCAAGTGTCACCTCAGGATGAGAAAAGGAACGGCTTCTGCATTAAAAACTAAAATTGGAGCTACTGTGTGATCCCGCAATCCCACTCCTGAGTGTATATCCAGAGAAAACTCTAATTCGGAAAGAGACGTGCACCCCAATGTTCATGGCAGCAGTATTTGCCGTACGACAGCCAGGACACAGAAGCAACCTGAATGTACAGCGATAGAGGAACGGATAAAGAAGCATGGTATGTAAACACAATGGAACACTACCCAGTCACAAAAAGAATGAAACAATACCACTTACAGCAACATGGACGGATCTAAAAATTACCATACTGAGTGAAGTAAGTCTTTATGATGCTGGGAAAGATTCAAGGTGGGAGGAGAAGGGGTCGGCAGAGGATGAGATGGTTGGGTGGCATCACCGACTCGATGGACATGAGTTTGAGCAAGCTCCGGGAGTTGGTGATGGACAGGGAGGCCTGGCGTCCTGCAGTCCATGGGGTCGCAAAGAATCCAACACGACTCAGCGACTGAACTGAAGTGAAAGTAAGTCATGCTCAGTCAGGCAGTCATGTCCGACTCTTTGTGACCCCATGGACCGTAGTCTGCCAGGCCCCTCTGTCCATGGGATTCTCCAGGCAGGAATACTAGAGTGGGTTGCCATGCCCTCCTCCAGGGGATCTTCCCAACCGGGGGATCAAACCTGCGTCTCTTGTGTCTCCTGCACTGGCAGGCAGGTTCTTCCCACTAGCACCAGCTGAGCTAAGCAGTAAAGCAGACAAATAAACAACTTCCAGATACTTCTATAATCAGTACCCAATTTGGTCCTAGGCCAAAACATGGCTTACCCGTGTCAGAATGGTTGCTATGTTATATATTACACGTTGTTGAATACAAGCAAATTTCTGTATCATCTAGAGCAGTGGTTCTCACCCAGGGCGACAGTGACCCTAACCAGTGCCTGGAGACGTCTGTGTTTGTCATAACTGAGGGGCTGGAAGGACCAGAATGCTGCAAACACCCTACACTGCCCTGGAAGCACCACCGTGAAGAGTATCTGCCCCAGATGCTATCAGATTGGGGTTGAGAAACCTCAACCTGGAGCGTGGCTCCTGCACGCCTTCCTGTATTAGAGGCAGTGGTGCCCCTGAGACTCCCGACACCCAGCTAAGGCATCTACATCTTTGGGTAGATGGCAGGTTATTTAGCAGGGTATTTGGTGGGTCATTTGGTGGGTGTTTGGCAGGTTATTTAACATCCCAGAGATGACCCTGCAGTGTTGGGTCCTCCTCTCTACAGCCCCAATCTATAACTCTAACCTCTGCTTTTCAGGGGAATCTGATGATTCTGGATTGAACACACACACACACACACACACACACACACACAAGTGAATGACTGATTGTCTCTAAAAACATTCCTTGTCTGTCTTTGCTCCTGTTACACCTTGTTTTCTGAGGGGCCTTCTCTTGTTTCTGGAGGGAGTGACTACGGATTGTTCAGCTCTGCCTCTGCAGCAACAAGCAAAGTGTCTTGTCCTTCGGGCAGATTCATTAAATAGTCAATGAAATGAACAAAAAGGTTTTGTTATAGTGACCACATACAGCACAAAATCACGCTGCCTGTTTTTATTTAAGATTATGTTGGTGGTGAAGTCACTCCCTCATGTCCGACTCTTGTGACCCCATGGACTGTAGCCCACCAGGCTCCTCTGTGCATGAGATTTCCCAGGCAAGAATACTAGAGTGGGTTGCCATTTCCTTCTTTATGGGATCTTCCTGACCCAGGAATTGAATCTGGGTCTCCTGCATTGCAGGCAGATTCTTTACCAACTGAGCTACAGGGGAAGCTCAGAGAGTATGTTGATGTCATTAACACAAGATCCTACGCTCTAGGACATCTCATGAATGGCATCCTGATTGTATTTGGATAGCTAGAGAAAAAGCTAGAGGTCTCCCACCAAAACAAAAGCTCAAAACTTGCCAGTCGGAGACTCCAACTGGCAAAGTTACACGGAAAAGGTACTGAACAAAATCCATACATGTGCAGACACTCAAGGAGGGCGGTTTGATGCCTGTAGAAAGCATGGATTGGGCAAAAGTTTTTGCTTCATATAAAATCGATGAATCTTGAAGCAGGTGAACTTCATTATTTTGTGGCAATGGGAACACTGCTTTAGCTCTCTAAGTGTTTCTTTTTGGGGGAACAGACAAGGCTGTTCTAGCTTAGCTGGGCCACTCGGGAGGGGAAGAGCAGGTGCTGCTGGATGGCAGGAAGCAGGCTTCAGGCGTGGGTCTTTCCAGGTCACTCAGCCCTGGGGCTCTGATTTCAGCACCGCCCTTCCCCTTCCTGCTGGTTTATTACTTAGGGGATGAAAGGAGAGAAAGCCTGAAAGTCACAAAAGACAGAGGCCAGGTTAAATGCTCTTTTCCACCCTCCATCTTTACATAATTGAAATTCAAACTAGTTTTTTTCTTTTTTTTCCTCTTAGGATTCATGCTGTAAGTGACAGCGTCCCTCACACATGTAATAGAGACTTTTATATGCACAGGGCCCCCTACGAATCTTTAAGGAAATTGTCATGTAGTCAAAGGTTTCCTCTCGAATGATTCTGTTGAGTAAAATGGCTCAAAGGCAACGGAGTCTCTCCCCCACGTTTCAGCAGTTAGCACACTCATCTGAACGCATTGCTGTGGACGCCAGGCTGGGAGGACAGCGTAAGCTGGGCGCTGCAGTCGCGAGTGCTCCTTTTTTGGAGGTACTCGCTGTAGCACAATAGCAGGTAAATGCAGTTCATGTCCCTGAAAGATGAATTATGTTCGCCGTATATAAAAACAGGGGTATACAACTTTCACCCTGGGTGTGAATCACTATCCATCAAGGTTCCTGGGCTCCTGGGTCCACAGAGAAAAGTTTACAAAAGGCCAGACCACACACACGGTCTTCCCAACTGGAGGTTGTCAAGCTCAGGCTTGGCTAATTGCCAAGGAAAGCTGCGGTGCAAAGGTGAGTGAGCTCCGAGGAGACAGCTCCAGCCAGCACCTCTGGTCTCAATTCCCTGAGTTAAAGCAAGAGCGGCGGGCTTATGCACCCGGGTGAAGAAGGCGTGGGCTCTTCCAGCGTGTCCGTACCGAGTCACTTCAGTCGTATCCACGTTGTGCAACCCCATGGACTGCAGCCTGCCAGGTTCCCCTGTCCTTGGGGATTCTCCAGGCAAGAGTACTGGCGTGGGCTGCCGTATCCTCCTCCAGGGGATCTTCCTGACCTAACCTGTGTGTCTAAATCTCCTGCCTTAGCAGGCAGTTTCTTTTACCAGCAACGCCATGTGGTTAGCCTGGCGTCTTCCAGTACGAGGTCCTGACTCTCCAAGTCTGTGGTCCCAGTCCAGCTCCAGATGTCGGCACGCAGGAGGAGGGCTGTGTGAGGTCCAGGAGATGTGCCGTGGGAGCACCCACTCGGCGGCTGATCCACTGAGGACCTGCAGCGTGTACGTAGCGTGAGCACCCACAGTGTGTCTAGGACTCACGGACCACACTCTCTGGTGTCGAATAAACATGCACACGCCTTGGAACCCACCCAGACCTTTTTTTCTTTCTAAGATTTACTTATTATTACTTTTGGTGCTGCTCTAGGTCTTTATTGCTATGCAGGGCCTTTCTCCAGTTGCACGGAGCAGGGAGGACTCCTCACCGCGGCGGCCTCTCGTGTTGCAGAGCACGGGTTCTAGGCACCAAGGCTTAAGTAGTTCAGTGCGCTCAGCAGTTGCAACTTGCAGGCTCAGGCTCACTGGCTCAGTAATTGCGGCCCACAGGCTTAGTTATTCTGTGGCATGGGGGGGTCTTCCCTAACCAGGGATGGAACCCGTGTCCCCTGCATTAGGAGGTAGATTCACTGGATCACCAAGGAAGTCCTCCACCCCGTCCTTTCTGATCATTGTTTAGAGGGGCGGGGCCCAGCAATCTGCACTTTGAACTTGCCCCCTAGCTGATCCTAGTTCACGGTCAAGTTTGAGAATCACGGCTCCAGGGACTACTGCCTTGATGCTCTGTGAACTCTGCCTCTGGCGTGATGCTGGCAGGAGATGGGGCATCTGGGAACAAGGTCTGCAGAGGATCAAGGCTTCCTGGGCATTTTAAATATGGAACAGCTACTAAAGCAGATATTTGCTCCTAAAGTTTAAGACTGCTGCTAAGTTTAAGATGAGAATACAATATAATTATGAAGCATCTGAAGCGAAGGTCGCTCAGCTGAGTCTAATCTCTGCGACCCCATAAGCTGTAGCCTACCAGGCTTCTCTGTCCATGGAATTTTCCAGGCAAGAATACTAGAGTGGGTTGCCATTTCCTCCTCCAGGGGATCTTCCCAACCCAGGAACTGAACCTGAGTCTCCCGCATTGCCGGCAGATTCTTCACCTTCTGAGCCACCATGGAGGTAAGCTGGGAGGTGAAAATCGTGGCCAGCAAGCAGGCATCACCACCTCTGTTTCAGGACTATTATTAGCAAGTGGAATCAGGGTCATCACATTTAATCGGGACAGTGTTACCAGAGAAACAAGAAGATACATGAAGCAGAGGCAGTCTGCACGCCTTTAAGTAAAGAGAGGTATCCATCTCTTTACTGAGAATTCACATTGTTTCTACCGGTGAGAATTAGGAGACTGTTGAAGGGACCCAAGAGGGAGAAGGACATGACCTCGGCGGCTGAAATGGGAAGCGGGTGTTTGGATTCCAGGGTAAACGGGACAGAAGCGCTTGTATGCAGTCATTAACTGGGCTTCTGGTTTCACCATGAATTGACAAGTGGGACTAATATGGAAAATCAGTTTCATTTATTTATTTACATTTTTTGAGTCAGTTGAGGGAGTGTCCGGAGATTTAGTTTAGTTGAGCTTCTGGATTTGTGAACGTGAAGACGTGATGCAAGCAGAGATATTAAAGGTAGACACGGAGCTGTGAAGCCCATAGAGACACAGGCAGGAGAGAGACGGGAGCCATCCCCATGAGAAGCCGAATCATAAGAGCATATTGACTCCCCGAAGGAGACAGAAAATACTGTCTTGGGAAACACCAACATTTACAGAATGGAAGTAATTTCACTCGTCAGTCAATCCCCATCTCCACCACGATATTTACATGATGCAAAATATAATCCATGAGAAAGAGATGGGATTAACAGCTGATAAAAATCAGACTTTTGACATACATTCTCGAATTCTCTAGACCACATCAGAATGTCTGTAAAGTTGGATTTTAGCCAAAGAAATAAGATTGTTTTTCAGCAAAGGTAAATGGGTCTGATAATTCTTCATGCCTGGCTTCAGCTTTCTACCGGAGGTTTGCTAAGAAGTCTGGATTTCATGTGCAGTGGTAAATTGATCTCTCTATAGCATCAATATTTGTAAGCAGAGGTTTCTGTTTTTTATTTTTCCATTAACTGATTCCATCCAGCAGTTTTGCTTGCTCTCATTCTGATTCACTTTAAGTCGATAGATACTAATCAACAAAATAAGTTACTAGAAGCAGATAGTGTTACTGTTAAGTGTTTTTAATATAAATATCTAGAATCTGGATATGGGCATTGAATTGAAATTACCATATCTGAAATTTATGAACACGCTTCTTTGGTTCCTTTTGAGAAGAAAAAAAATACCAGTCAACTAACAATAAGATATCAATATTCAAGGAAATTCTAAAGTTTCCTATTTCTAAATGTCTGTCATCCACGAAGATGAAGGAACCAGTTAAATCTTTGGAAAAAAAAAGAAAACAGTGAGATTCCTAAATAAAAGCCTGTGTTTTTTTTCTTCCTAATAAAACCCTGGATAAGGAAACATTTATCAAATCTACAAAAATCTACACCACAAGTGGTCCTGACACAAGAAACGGGGCACCAGGAGCCTGGCGGAGCTCATTCTTATTTTCCTAAAAGTCTGCCCAAGAGGTGAACAGACACAGATGTAGATCAAGCTCTTTCTGTATGGGTCAAAATATCCTTGTCAAATAACCTTTAATAGTAACAGTTTGGCCTAGACCAGACAGATTTCATTGTTATGTCTGGGGATTCTGCCTGGAGAAAAGAAGGAGAGAAATAAAAGGAAGCTTCCTTATTGATTAGTGCATCTCCTTTTTCTGCTGATTTAAAGGTTCACTTTCAGAGCTGTCTTGGGCACATGGGGTCTCCCACAAATCTCTGGGGGTGAAGGCCAGCCAACAAGCTACAGAAGACGCTCCTGACACAGGTGGCCTGGGGAGATTGAAGGGACCAAGGCATCCCCCCTCCTCCGCACACATGTTATGTAAATATGTCTGAGGGCAAAGAGGTTGGCTGTCATCCGCGTATCACCCAGAATGTAATGTATGGCAGCCTCCGTGAGATAAAGATCTCCGCTTCTCAGAAGTCTGGGCAACACCATAAATCTCACCCGACATGTTTCACACTTAATTTATTCCACAATAGGGGCAGATCCTTTTCAAGGAGCAGGGGGGAAAAAATTACGCATTTTACAGACTGGCCACAAATCAGTCTCTCCCCCACATCACTCCGATCAGCAATCTTTTTGTAATTGGGCTCCCGGAAAGGCTTGTGGAAATGAGTGACATGATGATAAGGGCCAGGGTCCACTGTCTGGGATTACGACTTTATCCATCTCGCTAGGATGTGACTTAGGGGGCTGGGAAAGGAACCCCGGTGAATGCAGTCACGCCCCACCCTCATAAAGATGCACCTACAAGCACATCATATAAAGTGCTTTACCTCTTCCTCCTGCCGTAAAATGACATCTCAGAATACGAATGGAAATTGCAGAGAGTGCTTCCATTTTCTTAAGGGAAATAACAGTGAAAGGATCTTTAAAAATCTGCAATAAAACTTCAAAGACCTTACAGGTGTGTGCTTGATTAAAATATTAGTCACAATGCTTAAATGGTAAAGAATGTAATTTTTACAAAAATTGTCTTTAATCAAGGTAGCATTACCGATCACAAAAATCACCAGTTAGTCAGTGAAAACAGAATGTCACATCAACATAAGGTGAAACAGATTTCTAAATACTTTTTCTTTTAATATTATAGTTTCCACAGATAGAGGAAAATCTCAATTTTCTGCACTAACGTTCCCCTGAAGGCTTTCAAATGATACAGGAAGTGTAAGAAAAGATGATGCCATGACTGTGGAGGTTATATATTCCTTATCATCTGCTAAAGCTGCATTAATACCATAAATATTCTAACACACTTAGAAACATCGATTTATATAACACGAGCATATGTATAACATACAAGAAGTAACAAATATCTTTTCTAATGAATCAAGGACCTTTACCAATAATTTAGAAAAGTTATTCGGGACTCTAATATTCTCAGTGTAGCCAGTTGCTTAGATGGCTCCTGAAATACGTTCATGACCTCGATATCTGTGATGGATGAGTTTAAAAGTGTGCTAAATATGATGGTGATTCTGCATAGAAAGACCTTCGGCTCTTGTTGGGGAAATGTGACTGGCGTCTTTGACAGAAGGCTGCACAACAGTCCTCCTTGCACTGATCTCGTACTTCCCACTTCACCTTCACTTATCTTAGCCAACAGGCCGAGAAGCCGTACCACTTAAACTTCAAAGCGAGTTTTTTTGAGGTTCACAGCTCTGTTCCTCTTAATCACAAACTCCACCGATGTGCCGGCTGAGGGTCAGCGTACTCCGCAAAGTCACAGCAATGGAACCCCAAGCACCCTGGAGCATCTATCACACAACGCAGATTCCATCAGGTGAGGTAACATAGACTTCACCACACACCACAGTGGAGAGAAAAAGATGTGGGGGTGGGGGGCAGCAATGAGAAAAGTGAGACACGCCCCCCAAAATTCATGCCCACCCAGAACCAGAATGTCAGAATGTGCTCTTTTTTGGAAATAAGATCTTTGTGGATGTAATCAGTTACGATGAGGAGGTCCTACTGCATGGGGGGTGGGGTGGGCAGGGGGGTATGCAGTGACTGGTGTCCTTAATAAAGAGAAGGGGATACATAGAGACCCAGGCAGAGAGAAAACCTCATGAAGATGGAGGCAGAGACCTGGGTGCTGTGTCCACAAGCCAAGGAATGACAGCTGCTGGCAACCCCAGAAGCTGGGGGAGAGAGACCTGGAACAGATATTTCTCAAAGCCTGGAGAGGGATCCGACCTGCAGACACTTGATCTCAGACGCTGGTGGACAGAACTGTGAAGGATACATTCTACGGTCTGAAGCCACGCTGTGTGGGGGAGTCTGTCATGGTGCCCGCAGGAGGCTCACTCACAGCGGTGCAGTATTTGCTAAGTCACAGAACACCGCTCCCCCCACCCTGGAACATCAACACCGACGGTTGGGGTGGAAATGTTTCAGAGGCACTTTGCAACTTGAAAACGGCTATGCAAGCATCAGGCATGCTTGCTGATGAGGGAAGAGAGAGCAGAGTAACGTGGACGAGGCAAGAACTGGGGCCTTGGGAAGACAGGAAAGATTTGGAAAGAAAGAGGAAAGGGGTGTTCCAGGTGAGGAAACTGCGTGAGCAAAGACAGACATGGGGAAACGCGGACGTTATTTTCAAATGAATCAGGTGTAGTTTAAAAAAAACAAAACTACAGTGTTACAAGTTACAACTCCTCACTACTTTTCTAATCTGTAAACGCTGAACCAAGGAACAGGCGCATTAATTCCCAGAGCTGCTGGAACCAACAGCCACTCTGGAGTCAGGCATCCCTGCTTGCCATCCTGGCTTCTTCCAGCTTCTGGAGGCTCCAGGCTGCATTCCTTCAGTCCTTTCCTTTCTCAACTCGCCCTTGCCTCACGCTTATAAGGACACTTGTCACTGGGCTTGGGACTCAACAGATAATCCAGGAGGATCTTCTCCTCTCAAGACTCTTGACTTAACTACACATGCAAAGACCCTTTTCCAAATCAGATCCCATCTGTAGGCTCCAGGAGTGAGCAGCAGGGCCCGTCCTATGGGACGGGGACACTCTCTCACCCACCGTGCTGCTTGTGTGTTTGGAAAGAGAGGGAGGCTGAAACACAGACACAGCACCCTAGGTAAGAGCGACATCACCAGCTTGATTTCCATGAATCATCAATGGGACACTTACCCATGAATCACTTCATGCCAAAAAAACAACAATGATCACAACAAACAATGTTCAGACAAAGACTTGCTGAGTAGATACCAAAGAGGATCAAATACGTGTCATATCAGTTCAGTTCAGTCGCTCAGTCGTGTCCAACTCTTTGCGACCCCGTGAACCACAGCACGCCAGGCCTCCCTGTCCATCACCAACTCCCAGACTCCACCCGAACTCATGTCCATTGAGTCGGTGATGCCATCCAACCATCTCATCCTCTGTCATCCACTTCTTTTCCTGCCCTCAATCTTTCCCAGCATCAGGGTCTTTTCAAATGAGTCAGCTCTTCGCATCAGGTGGCCAAAGTATTGGAGTTTCAACTTCAACATCAGTCCTTCCAATGAACACCCAGGACTGATCTCCTGGTGTTATAGGAAGTGTCATATATTTGACAGCTATTAATCCTGATCTCTATTTTCATGAATTTAAGTTTTATTATTTCAGATTGCTTTACTATCTCTTAATCGATCCTCTTTTCTCACATTAAAGTGTAGGGACTTCAAAATACTACTTCTTTTAAAGTTTAGGAATCACCTTCAAGAAATTCAGCTTTCCTAGGAGCCAACGTCTTTTGCCAAATCATAATTCCTCCTTCCTTCAAGATTCTTAATTTTAAAAGCCAAATTAGATGCTCTTCCGGATTTAGTGCTTATCCGTCATTTAAATCACCAGAAGTTTAAGAGCAATCCCTAAAACAGGTAACTCCATATACAGTTTAAAATTTGCTAAAACAAATAACAACAATTAAAAAAAAATCCCACACAACTCACAGCTTCTTTAATTCAAATTCATGCTCACTAACAAGACCTTGTTAATATTTCATGCACAGTCTCTTCCCAATGACTTTAAAATATTTCTGAAACGGAGAGTGGAAAATACATCACGCTCCTATGAGTAATGAAAAATTCAAATGTGTTTAGGGAAGATCTTTGGCTATAATTTAAATAATGTTGCTTAAACATTTCTAAAAGACCTCTGAGCCTCTGCTCCAAATGAAATTCAGAAGCCTGGTCGGGGCTCCTGCAGTCAGATGTGTGGGTCCTGGGGGCAGGCGGCTGGAGTCAGAATCATCACCAGCAGCGATGATCGCCCTTCCTGTGAGATGTAGTACCCTTCTACTAACAAAACCAGGTAAACGAGTCACGGAGGAACAAGTGGTGATGGGAGGGACTCTAGCACATCTGTCTGGGCTAAGAAGAGACGCCCATCAAGCCCGCGACCCCCCAAGCCATCGTGGTCTCCCTGGGGATCAACTCGGTCATCAGAGAGCTATTCAGGCTTGCTCATCCTACAATCCAAAATAGACCCCTGCCTGCTGGTTTTAAGCCAATTAGCTCTTTGTTACAACTTCTGAATTACAGGATGCAGAAATGTGCTGCTTTCCTTGAAAATGCAGTGCCTCAGAATTGAAGTGTATGCAGCTACATCTGATGATTGGAATGGCATATGGCTTGACATACTGCCACAAATTACATAGACTCTATGCTTCAACATGTGAATAGTCCTCAGGGAGTCCTTGGGCTAAGACTCATCAGTACATCTCAGTGAAATGAAAGACTTTCATAAAACCACAAAATTGACTTCAATTATGGAAAATCCTGCTTTAAAGTATAAAGGTGCTTTTACAGGAAATTTTGTGATTCCACAGGGTCTTAGCTATGTGGCAATTAATCAATGGGCTTTCTCTGCTTTGCTTTATTGCTCTCAGAGCTCGGTGATATAATTGTATTCATTCAAACTCTTCATTGCTTTCCCCCAGATTTTCTTAAAACAACTGAAATTTTATTAAGTGCTTGTGTAATACTTTTTGAATGCAAACATAAACTAATTAGCAAGCAAAATATTATTCCAAAGCTTGGTACCATTGTTTAATACAATTAGCATTTACTGAACATCTAGTATATCCCCAAGATACAACACAGACTTACAAGGCAGGTCAGGAGGGTCAGGTGTGTAGTTACTGAAGATGAAACTTGCAGAAAAATAAGTTTTCAACTAAATCCTATGAATTCAGTAAATTATTTTTTAAAATCATCAAATAATTCATTTATTCATTAAATATGTATTGATGTCTTTTACATGCCAGACACTCTCCCAGGCACTGGGGATATGAAAGAATATAGAAACAAAGATAGTTGCTTAATAGAACGTCCATCAACAGAATAATGGATAAAGAAGATGTGCTACATATACACAATGGAATATCACTCAGCCATGAAAAGAACAAAATAACGCCATTTGCAATAATACGGATGGACCTAGAGATTATCGTATTGAGCGAAGTAAGTCAGAAAAAGACAAATATCATAGGAGGAACTTATCTGCAAAAAGAAAGACAGACTCACAGACGTAGAAAACAAACGATGGTCATCAAAGCCGAAAAGGGCAGAGGGATAAATGAGGAATTTGGGATTAGCAGAAAGATAAACTACACGTCAAAGATGAACGAGATCCCACTGTATAGCACAGCAAAGTATACTCAGCACCTGGGAATAACCTACAATGGAGAAGAATCTGAAAAAGAATATGTGTGTGTGTGCATATATACACATGCATAAATATACTTATGTGAAACTGAATCACTGTATTGCACACTTGAAACTAACACAACATTGTAAATGAACTAAACCTCAACTTTTTTTTTTCTGACGCAAAAAGTTTTCTTGAAATGAAAAGTTTCCTAGCATTCTAATGGTATTTTATTACGCAAGTATCTTTGTTTCTATGTTCTGTAATAAATTCTCAATATAAAGAAAACATAGATAAAAAATCTAAACACAGGACTAAAGATTGTCACTGCTATAAAAATCTTAAAGGCTAACTCTCTCAAATACAAAGATAGCTAATGATTTCTGAGAACATCCATTCATTATATAACATGATTCACTGCCTTCCTCCCCACACCCGAGCCATCACACCGGAACTTCCCCAGGTGTCCTGCCTAACCACCCTCTCCAGGCACACTTCCTGTTGGCCCTGACCTCTGCTTCCCTCTTGGTTTCCGTGATACTTTCCTTTCCTACTAATATCTTTCTCCCTCTTCTCCACATTCAATTATCAGATACACATTTTCCAAAATATGACTGTTTCTAAAAACAACCAACCTCCCAGCATCATTTTCAGCATCTCCTGAGGGTTTCCATTCAAAAATCTCTAATTCAAAATATCTGAAACTGAGTTATCTTTCCTTCCAAAGTGCCTTCTCCTCTAGCATTTCCCTTCTTGGTTGGCCTATGACAACCTTCCATCAGTCAACAGGGTGAGACCCTCAGAGTCATTTCCAGTCCAATGTTACTCTAAGCAAGTTATAGCATAAACACTTGTTAATTTCGCCTCTCCTTACTTGACCGTGGTATATTTGAGGTCTCTGGTTCGCTAATGCCTGGGCTGTGGCAGATGGGAGCATCCAGTAACCACTGGTTGAAATGAACTAAAATACACTGAGAAGGAAAGAATAACTAGGGATCCCCCCCCAAACGGTTATTTGTACTACAGCCCAAACATGGGGGGCAAGCCTGGAGGCTACAGATTCAGAAGTGGAAGAATTCACCGTGGATGGCTAAGCGGGATGTGTAGGTAAGTATGGAAAGATGGATACAATTGGCCCTTGAGAAGAAGACAGGAAGGTATTTCTAGCTTGAGTGTGAGGGGCTTCATCTGGGGGTGCATAGAGAGCTGCAGGAAAACAGTGAGTGGACTGGAATAATGCATCTGCCTAGAGGTTTTGTAGAGGACAGCTGGGCACATGAGCCTTGGAGGAAGTGATGGACCCACTTGGAGAAGCCCAACATGAGCCTGGCTTCAGGGGTGTGACGGGTTTACACAGATCAGAGTTGGTCCGTGAAGGATTTGAAGCATGAAGCATGCTTTACAAACCTGGTTAGGGAATGGAGAGGGACCTGAGAGCAACTTTCCTAGGTAGACATGCTTCAGGAAAGTAATTTCATACTAACAACTATCGGAAAAGACCCTGATGCTGGGAAAGCTTGAGGGCAAGAGGAGAAGGGGACGACAGAGGGGACAACATGGTTGGAAGGCATCACTGACTCAGGAGACATGAGTTTGAGCAAACTCCAGAAGATGGTGAAGGACCTGTCCGTGCTGCGGTTCATGGGGTCGCAGAGAGTCGGGCACGACTGAGCGACTGAACAACAGCAACAACTGTTTTGAGGGTAAGTAACCTCAGGTGTCCAGCTGGATTTCGAAAATATCCCGAAGTTCACAGCAGACCTTCTGCATTAAATCCAGCTCTCTTTTGCTCATATTGTTACAAATCTGGCATGCAAGCTCAGTCACTCAGTCATGTCCCATTCTTTGCGACCCCATGGACTGTAGACAGTCAATTTATATAGTCGGTCCTGTGTCCGTGGGATTTCCCAGGCAAGTATACTTGCCTGGGAAAGTATGTAGTTTAGAATTTTCAACAGCAGAAAAGCTGCATTTTTTCTTTCTGGTACATAGACCTATACATGTGCCTGACTGCTAAGTCACTTCAGTCGTGTCTGACTCTTTTCAGCTCCATGGAGTGGGTTGCCATTTCTTCCTCCAGGGGATCTTCCCAGTCCAGGGATCAAACTTGAGTCTCCTGCATCTCCTGAACTGGCAGGTGGATTCTTTACCACTGCGCCCCCTGGGACGTCCCAAGTTACAAATCTGGCAACATTATGAAAAGAATTCTACTGCACGCTTCATCACCCATGTTCTGAAGATGCCTACTCCTTATCAGGCAGAAAGGAAACAGCTCAGGGAAGAAAGAGCTTGTGGGTTGTTCGCCCAGTATCAGTGACCAAAACTCTACAATGTCAAGATCTTAAAGGGTTGCCCTTAAGGCCTTCGGTCCACGAGTGCTCAGTCCTGTGAACTCACCCGGCCCGCGTAGTGCATGACGGTGAAAGCTGCGCCTTGGTCTCGGAGGGCGAGGTTCCCATTTCCATCCTTCACGGGGGAGTAGACTGCATTTGTGTTTGAGGATTCTAGCAGACCGTGGAGCTTTTTGGAAAGACTTGGTTCCACTGACCAAATCATTTGACTTTCTTCGTCCAATAGAGAGAGAAATCCAGAAGGCTTCTGAAAGTTAAAAAGACAGCTGTTTTTCCCTTCCATTCCTCAGTCTGCTATTTTCGTTACTGTTCACACATACCATTTGCAGCCTCATCATGTTAATACAATCACTCAGAACATGAGTTTGCCTTTCAATACACGTCTATTTTTGTTCTCCACTGTGTCCCCACCACCTAGCAAACCTCTGATGTAACGTTGGCCCTCAGTAGTATTTTTTGATCAGGAATTAATAAATAAATAAAATAGCATGCTTTGACGTCCTGAAAACATGGGCGTTGTTCAAATATATATTCTCATCTTAAGAAAAATAGAATTTCCAACCACCAAAAAGTTGTATTTTTTCTTTCTGGTATATAGACCTATACGTGTGCCTGCCTGCTAAGTCACTTCAGTCGTGTCTGACTCTTCAACTCCAGGGACTGTAGCCTGCCAGGCTCCTCTACACATGGAGTTTCCAGGCAAGAATACTGGAGAGGGCTGCCATGCCCTCCTCCGGGCGTCTTCCTGACGCAGGGGTCGAGCCTGCGTCTCTCGGTTCTCCCATTGGCAGGCGGGTTCGTCAGCACTCGTGCCACCTGGGAAGCCCCCAGACCTACGTATTTATGTAAAAATGCAACTTTCACTCTGTCCTTGGTATGTCTTTTCCTTGCACTTTGCAGAGAGATCAAA
Organism: Bos grunniens; assembly: GCF_055505025.1. Classification (NCBI taxonomy): domain Eukaryota; kingdom Metazoa; phylum Chordata; class Mammalia; order Artiodactyla; family Bovidae; genus Bos; species Bos grunniens. The sequence goes on along the minus strand of NC_141176.1, from coordinate 90,496,411 downwards.
GAGAAGTAGCAGCAGAAATACCCAGGGTCATTTCCAGACCCTTATGGCAGAAAGTGAAGAGGAACTAAAAATCCTCTTTGATGAAAGTGAAAATAGAGAGTGAAAAAGTTGGCTTAAAGCTCAACATTCAGAAAACGAAGATCATGGCATCTGGTCCCATCACTTCATGGGAAATAGATGGGGAAACAGTGGAAACAGTGTCAGACTTTATTTTTGGGGGCTCCAAAATCACTGCAGATGGTGACTGCAGCCATGAAATTAAAAGACGCTTACTCCTTGGAAAGAAAGTTATGACCAACCTAGATAGCATATTGAAAAGCAGAGACATTACTTTGCCAACAAAGGTCCGTCTAGTCAAGGCTATGGTTTTTCCAGTGGTCATGTATGGATGTGAGAGTTGGACTGTGAAGAAGGCTGAGCGCCGAAGAATTGATGCTTTTGAACTGTGGTGTTGGAGAAGACTCTTGAGAGTCCCTTGGACTGCAAGGAGATCCAACCAATCCATTCTGAAGGAGATCAGCCCTGGGATTTCTTTGGAAGGAATGATGCTAAAGCTGAAACTCCAGTACTTTGGCCACCTCATGCGAAGAGTTGACTCATTAGAAAAGACCCTGATACTGGGAGGGATTGGGGGCAGGAGGAGAAGGGGACAACAGAGGACGAGATGGCTGGATGGCATCACCGACTCGATGGACATGAGTCTGGGTGAAATCCGGGAGTTGGTGATGGACAGGGAGGCCTGGCGTGCTGCGATTCATGGGGTCGCAAAGAGTCAGACACGACTGAGGGACTGAACTGAACTAAACTGAATTGAACTGAATGACGAGGGTTCCACTGAGATAACCATTCCAAAGATGACCCCCAAGGATGAGAGTAACCAAAGAGATTAATTTTGTTCCACTGACCACTGTTTAGCAGCCAAGGACAAAGCAGCAAGTGAGGAGGAGGGCAGTGGTACCCAAGGCTTTCCACATATGGTTAAGTATATGTTAACTTAAACGTATGTGGGAGAAGGAAATGGCAACCCACTCCAGTGTTCTTGCCTTGAGAATCCCAGGGACAAGGGAGCCTGGTGGGCTGCCATCTACGGGGTCACACAGTCGGATACGACTGAAGCGACTTAGCAGCAGCAGCAGTGATCTTATATTTAGTAATTCTCAGGCTAAAACTATTGTATCAATCTCTATCAGGTTAATAAAAATTTCAAAAGCTCTTAAAAAAAAAAATAAATAAACGTATGTGTATGTATATGTTAAGTATATGTATTGTCAACCCATTTTTAAATGAAGAGTTAGACTATATATGATGTGCGTCATTGTGAGAGGAGGCTTTCTGGAAGAGAAGAACTTCTGTAATTAAAACACAGCACACTGACAAGTTAGTAACAGAAAGGAGACCATTCTGCATGTTATTAACAGGAAAATGAATAAAATAAAATAATTTATAAGTGCACAGTTAAAAAATAAAGGGTAGAAAGCCATATATTACTCTTTCCAATAGTGAAATGGCATTCGTTTTAAACAATGTTCAAGTGTTTTAAAAATATTATTTGCAATATAATGCCTTATGTTAGTAGACACAGATTGCTGTTTATATGAGAGATTTTCATTTTATGATGGTGACATGGAGGCAAAGATTCTTGCTTTATAAGGTACAAACAATAAAGATAAGCATAAACACCCACAGAAGTACTAAGATTATATGGCATGTATGTATACACAGTTTTCTTCCTGCCAAAGTTTTCCATATTCAGACTCAGAAATTTGGAGATAAACAAGATTTTTAGAATTTATTTTATGATCTTGCTAGTTTGGAAGTGAAAGTTATTCAGTTGTGTCTGACTCTTTGCAATCCCATGGACTGTAGCCCACCGGGCTTCTCTGTCCATGGAATTCTCCAGGCCACAATACTGGAGGGGGTAGCCATTCCTTTCTCCATGGGCTATTCCCAACCCAGGAATGGAACCCAGGTGTCCCGCATTGCAGGCAGATTCTTCACCAGCTGAGCCACCAGGGAAGCCCAGGAATACTGGAGTGGGTAGCTTATCCCTTCTCCAGCAGATCCTCCTGACCCAGGAATTGAACCGGGGTCTCCTGCATTGCAGGCGGACTCTTTACCAGATGAGCCACCAGGGAAGCCCAGTCAGTCTTGGTACTATTTATAAAACAGTATATTTGTAAAACGGGTATTGTAACTATTCCAGAAGGAGAGTTTTAACGATATAACTGCTGTTGAATATTTTTATAACAAAATGATCTGATTATTTCTTGTTCTTTCAATCAATTGGTAATCCTTCAAGCATCCTTTCAGAGAAAGGTTGTATGCTCCTCAACTGACCCTGAATGATTATAAATGAATTAGAAATCATCAAGTCTCTTATAAATTTTCTTGAAAGAAAATTCTATGTCTCCAGTACTTTGAAATGCATGCATCCTGTGAACTATCCAATTATATTATATGAATACCTGAAAAAAAAAATCCAAAACTCCAGTCTGGTTACCAAGAGAATAAGCCGTTTCCATGGTAACTCCCTCTTGTACACATTCTGCTTGCTCCTGTAGAAAAAGCACTTCATTGATGTAGTGGTGCATCTTCTCATTGGTCATGTTGACACAGAGCTATTGTGGGGAACAAGAAAACAATTCACAAGGTGATTCGGCATGCACATGCGTTGTTCCAGGCCACGTTTCAGACGGGCCAAGTGCTGACTCAAGAATGGTCAGCACCAATTAGCCATCCAGTCGGCCCTGAGAAGCCAAAGTAGAGAGCTTCACCGGATGTTGTTGAATTTATATGGTCTGATTATGCAATTGAAAGTGAGTATGTTAAAAACAACAAGAAGTATAATTCCAACATTAACTTACAAATTTGGGGTCTAAAATATACTTCAGTATTTAAAATATATATTTCCAAAATGAAATTATATGTGGGCCCTTGTCAACAAGTGAAGATAAAAGCTCCATTTTAATGAGAAACCAGAGAAAGGAGGAGCAATTTTTGCCTCCTCATTTCTGAGGCGAAAAAAAACAAAAACAAAACGGGATTAAAAACGAGGTCTGGGGCGACTGCTCTGCTTCCAGCAGTGTTTCTTGCACCTCTGCTTCACAGTAAAAAATGGTTTCAGTAAATCTGATGATAAGTGAATGTCTATAAAGCTGAAACTGCAGTACTTTGGCCACCTCATGTGAAGAGTTGACTCACTGGAAAAGACTCTGATGCTGGGAGGGATTGGGGACAGGAGGAGAAGGGGACGACAGAGGATGAGATGGCTGGATGGCATCACCGACTCGATGGATGTGAGTCTGAGTGAACTCCGGGAGCTGGTGATGGACAGGGAGGCCTGGCGTGCTGCGATTCATGGCGTCGCAAAGAGTCGGACACAACTGAGCGACTGAACTGAACTGAACTGAACTGAATATCTATAGACTGGATAAGCTTCCCTATTGCTTCAAGTACAAAATAAGACCTTTAAAAAAGAATTAACAAGAAAGAGGGAAAATTGCTATTAATATCTCCCTTATTCTCAATTAATAGTTTGAAATAAAAAAATATTTTTTTAAAGTGTGTCTGTCTGAAGATCCCCTGGATTGCCCCAGCCCTGGCTGATGCCTGAAGGCGGCAGGCTGACTCTGGTCTGAGAACCCAGGGAGCTGAGCGGCAGGGGCCTGGAGGGGCCAGCGGGCACAGGGGCCTGGTTCGGGGTATTCAGCTGTGGCCTCGTGAGAGGGGCAGAGGGAGTGGCCCACGGTATACGTTTGTGGGCAACTGCGTGCCCAGCCTCATCCTTCTATGTAATTGATTAAACAAGGCTTTTTATAAGCCCCTCCCCAAAGAGTTACAAATAAAGTAAGAATGACTGCTGCTGTCTTGGAAATCATTTTAAAATTGAAATAACTTGAGAGAGAATTTGTCCAGACTTGGAACATCACCTCTTCCTTCTACCACTCCATCTGGGATCTCTGAAATTTCTTGAATTTTCTTCTTTCTCTCTGATTTGGCCAGTAGATAACCAGAGCCTTTTCTCTCTTCCTCTTGATGACTACATCTCATGAGATATATGCAAAGCTGGAAGGGTTTTAAATTTAAAACTGTTTCCTAAATTAACTCACAACTTTGCAGATCAATTCTCTGAATATAAACATATTAAAAATATAGTTGCTTTATTTGAGAACGTACCATATAGAACGAAGTTTCCACTCCTGGTTGTTAAGGCAAAAACATTTTGAATACAGATACAGATCCATAAATCTGCATATGAGAGCCGGGAAAGGAAGGTACAGAATTCAGAATTTAAATATCATCTGAAACATATTTCTTTCCTGATACAATCCTGATACAATTGTGAAGTGAAAGTCGCTCAGTCACGTCCGACTCTTTGCAACGCCATGGACTATACAGTCCATGGAATTCTCCAGGCCAGAATACTGGAGAGGGTAGCTGTTCCCTTCTACAGATCTTCCCAACCCAGGGATCGAACCCAGGTTTCCTGCATTGCAGGTGGACTCTACCATCTGAGTCACCAGCGAAGCCCAAGAATACTGGAGTGGGTAGCCTATCCCTTCTCCAGCAGACCTTCCTGACCCAGGCAATCAAACCGGGGTCTCCTGCATTGCAGGCAATTCTTTACCAGCTGAGCTACCAGGGAAGCTCCGATTGTAGCTGATACAGTCTAGCACATTCATCCCCCTGACTTGTCCCATCAAAACTAAGTGATATCAATACATCAAGATCTATGTTCATCTTTTCCATGTGGTATAAATCTCTGGGAATGATTCAGGAAAGACAAATCTTTCTCTGTAAAACAATGCAGCATCTGTCCACAACAGGAGCTCACCGTGAAAGGAATATATTTTCTTATCACTGTCATTATAATCATAAACGAATAACAGAAATTTCTGAAAATTGTTGACAGAGTAAAAAACACAAAAATTAAAAAATACTTCACTTTACTTAAAAAAATAATAATTTGAGGTGTTCCTCCAAACTAATAATGTGATAAACTCCTTTTGTCCTGAGATAATTTCTGTACCAAAGGTTAATAAATGCTATAAAAGAAATTTCTTCAATTTGAAGTGAAATATTTACAGTAAATGTACAGAAAATAAATGGCTCCATTATGAAATGAAGCCATTGGAAAAGATTCACTTTGATTAGATGACATACGCAGTTGAAATTTTTCAAACTTTTTGACATTAAAATATGCATTGAATCATCTAAGACAACACAAATAGATCCTACATCTCAGCAGTTTGATTTAAAAGCAGTTACAGAAGGTGTGCCTGAATGTTATACATTTGGGGAATAGATCACCCAAGACTTAAATGGAGAAGCTGTGAAAAATAACATGATGTCCATGACTGCATGAAAAAATAAAAAGAAGTCTGATAAAGGATTCTGAAATAAGCCGAGCAATGGCTGATTCTCTGCTGTAGAAGTGACATCCAAATTATGTGACACTTATCCTTCCCTTCATTTTGAGATGCTCTTGTTAAAAAGACTGGTAGATGTAGATTTCTCAAACATTTAATATAATAATTTTATATAAATTATATATGATATGTATAAATCATACAATATGATAGTTCTCTGATCGTTTTGCATTCAGAATAGACTTCAGCTCTGTTATAAAAACTACTTTTGGTGACAACTGACTAAATTCTCTTGCTCCTGACTATTTATAGCTGACCACCTCTATATGTACACCTGGCTGCAGTGTTTGAACTGACTCAAATGCTTTTATAATAAAAACTAGACATTTTAATTGGTTTTGATTCCTAACATTTTACTGAACTGAATATGGAGTTCAGCAAATTGATTCACTGTTTAGAAAGAATGACAATACCAAATGTGGATGTGGAGAAAGCCACCGTGGTTAAAAAGAGCTGGAAAAAGGGTTTTCGGTCTTTTTTTCCCCTACCTTTTTTTTTTTAACCCCAGGAAGGAAAGTCTAAAATAATCTACCAAACTTTGGGTAACAACAAAAAAAAGATTTGGATTGCACTTCTAAACAGAGGAAGCCAAATGAATGCTCTTCTGGTCAAAATGATTCATAAAACATACAGCTTCTGTCCCGAGTGTTACTGTTTTGAAGCTGCAGTGTTGGGTGGGACTCGGTGACAGTCCCACCATATATATTAAAAGTTCCCATATATTGGAACTTTTAATTGTACACTGTGTTCTTTGTATTCTGGGGAGAAAAAAATTTTATTAAAATCCCAAGGAAAACTCCGTTAGATACGTACTGGTGAATAGCCTGTGATTTCTGACTTGCAGCCTTTTTAACAGAGGCGCTTCCTGAAACTGAATGTGGGCCTGGATTTCTAACAGCGCTGAGCAATGCATTTAAGGAAATCACAGCGAGCACACGGGGTTAGAAGTAGACGCTTTTCAAGCTCATTTTGAAGTCATGCAGACAAACATTTTCACCAGAACGGTTTTCCTTTCCCTATTCTAAATTGTTGGTTGCACTCACTGTTTCAGCAAAGGTTAAAATATAAAAGAAGTGCTAACAGCATGGACTTCAGAACCACCAGGACAGGCAGCTAGGGGGACGGCTGTGGACATATCGCCCTGAGGCAGGCCCCTCGCTGAAAAGAGAAAGAAATGCATGCCACTAACGGGACGGTGGCCAGAACCAGGACGCGAACCTGCCCATCTTGGTTTGTCCTCACTGAGCTGTCTGTGTTACACGTGCATACGCATGCGTGTGTTAAACACCGTCAGAGACAGACAGACACAAAGATTTGCAAAGGCAAAGCACTTTACGTATCTAGAAGCATAAATCTGCATCAGTAATGAGATATCACTGACGTCAATGCAAACAGTCATTATTTTTATTTTTCAACTCTATCCACGGAACTATGTTTGAGTTTCATTAAAACCCCCCAGTATTCCCTGGAGTAGATGTTAATGTAGGTAAAAGGTGGGTTTTCATAAATGATAATGAACAATTATTAAGAACTGTTTAATTAGCATGCACCTTCTCTGATTAAAATACATGCTTTGTACATTAGGTGCCATTGTGGAGCGGTTTAATAATAAAAACCATGCACCCTTTGAAAACACTCTTTAGTAACAGGCCATTATTGCTTATCCAGATGGCCCATCATTTGTATTAATGACAAACTTAATTTCTTGAGTAAATTTTCACCAACTGTTCTCCCTTTATTTTTATTACTCAGTGAAATTTATCTGAAGCAAAAATATAATAAAGCATGACATATGCATCACAGAATTAAAGTGGAGATTAATTAAAGCTGACTCCAGCTGAAGGCAGAGCCCTAGGCGTTAGACGGGGATTCAAAATCCTACTGAACACTGGAATTAACCAGGCGCTTTTAAAAAAGGCTGATGTCTGGGTCTGACCCCATACCAATTAAATCAGAGTGCGGCCTGGCATTGATAGATTTTAGAAGTTTTCCGGGTGATTCGAACGTGGAGACAGATGATGGCATACACAATCCATTAACTGATTTCCACATCAATTTACACACACACACATGTGCATGACATATATCATACCATTATACTTTAAAGGACATTTGTTTCTGTCCAAAGTGTCGTTTAGTGGGAGCGAGGCTCAGGAGGCAGGGGATACATGCCTACTTACAGCTGATTCATTCTGCACAGCTGAAACTAACACAACACTGTGAAGAAACTATTTGTCGTTGACGTTGTTTCAGTTGCTCAGTAGCATTCAACCCTTTCGAGAGCCTGTGGGCTGTAGCCCACCAGGTTCCCATGTCCATGGGATTTCCCAGGCAAGAATACCGGAATGGATTGCCATTTCCTTCTCCAGGGGATTTTTCCTACCCAGGGTTCAAACCCATGTCTCCTTCATTGGCAGGCAGATGCCTTACTGCTGAGCCAGCAGGGAAGCTCAAAGAAAATATACCCCAAATTAAAATAAATTAAACAACAAAAAGAGAAAACACCAAAATGTCCTTTAGACATCTGCCTCATCAGACATTTGGCCCATCCCACGCCAAAAGGTCCTTGATATCTGCATGTGGGCTCAGCTGCTTAGTCATGTCCGACTCTTTGCAGCTCTATGGACTGTAGCCCACCAGGCTCCTCTTGTCCATGGGTTTATCCAGGCAAGAGTGTCAGAGTGGGTTGCCGTGCCCTCCTCCAGGGAGTCTTCCTGATCCAGGGATGGAACCCACGTCTCTTGTGTCTCCTGCACCAGCAGGCGGGATCTTTACCAGTAGTGCCATGTGGGCCATCTTCCGGGGAGATCACTGTTTCTTTAAGAAACCAAACACCCTTTCCGTCTCTCTGGATTCTCACTGAGATTTCAAATCAAACTCTGTGTTATAGGTTTTAAGCTAATAGAGCTGGCATTTACTTCACAGGCATGGAGACACTATTTTTATACAGATAACAAAAACACTTTCTCTTCCGACCGTATTTCTTTTAGGGATTCTGTCATTCAGTGCAACAGGGGTTCAAAAAATAAATTCAAGGGAGGTGGGAGGGGGGTTCAGGATGGGGAACATGTGTATACCCGTGGCAGATTCATGGTGATGTATGGCAAAACCAATACAATATTGTTAAGTAAACAAACAAACAAACAAACAAAAAAACCCAAAAAATAAATTCAACATTTTAATGAGTTTAATTCATGCCTAAAATCTCCTTTAACGTGACTCGCCAATATTTAGGGGTTGGTCAACAATAAACGTATTGGCTAATTTTCTGGCCATATTCTGCATCACAATCTGTTAATGTCAGATTGAAACACACAAACACTACTGAAATAAAGGTCTTTTTCAAAGAGTTCTCCTTATCCAGGATTAAACACAAAGCCTAGAGATACGGGCCACAAAGGAGGCTGAGCACCGAACTGATGTCTTAGAACTGTGGTGTTGGAGAAGACTCTTGAGAGTCCCTTGGACTGCAAGGAGATCAAGCCAGTCCACCCTAAAGGAGATAAGTCCTGAATATTCACTGGAAGGACTGATGCTGAAGCTGAAGCTCTAGTACTTCGGCCACCTGATGTGAAGAACTGACTCACTGGAAAAGACCTTGATGCTGGGAAAGACTGAGGGCAGGAAGAGAAGAGGGTGACAGAGGATGAGAGGGTTGGATGGCATCACCGATTCGATGGACATGAGTTTGATCAAACTCCAGAAGATGGTGAAGGACAGGGAAGCCTGGTGGCTGCAGTTCATGAGGTCACAAAGAGTCAGACACGACTTAGCGACTGAACAACAACAAAGAGATCCTGAAAACATCACAGACGTCAGAGCACTGGCTAAGGTGCCAGAGAAAGAGAGAGCGCGGCACAGAAGTGCCACTTTGGGACCCAACGGATTTGCATGTGGATTCCCGTGTAGCCCCGGAAAGGTTTCTAGATGCCCCTCAACTTTCTGAGAAGGTGCTGCAAGAGCTAGTGATCATAAAGGAAGAACGTCCGGGTTACAGGAGCGACTCCAGAAATCGTAGCCACTACTGATTGTTAGCAGAAGGCTAAATGGAACCATGCTCGAAGTCTGCATTCCTGGGGCTTTGCATCTGCAGACTCATTATCGTAAAGCTGAGCTTCTTCCTGGTCAGTTGTCATCAAAAGAACTCAACTGACTCTTATCTAAAGTGACCTGATACATATTTTCAAATACATTAATTCTTCCTATTACATTTTGCAACACCTCCTTTTAATCACCCTGGGGCAGGCACACCCCAGAGATACTTTGAGTTTAGTTCCAGACCAGGGCAGGAACAGGAATATGGCAATAAAGCTAGGCACACGCATCTTTTGGTTCCCCAGACCAAACTTCTTGGTGAATGCAGGGGATTCACTGAGAAATGTTACGCATACACTACACTGTGCTCTATTAAGTGTGCAATAGCATTATGTCTAAAGAAATGTACGTAATTAAAAACGACTTTACTGCTAAAAATACACTGAACAGCGTCTGGGCCTTCAGCATGTCTTAGCAGTAATATTAATGCTCACCGATCACAGACCGTCATAACAAATACAACAGTAACAAACAAGCATGGTGCGTGAGAATTACTAAAACACAACAGAAAGACGTGAGCTGAGCAAATGCTGTTGGAAAATTGGCTCCAGTAAAGCGTGCGTGATGAAGGGTTGTCCCAAAACTTTAATTTGTAAACAACGCAATGTGTGTGAAGCCGAACGGAACAAAGCGCAGTAGAAGGCCTGCCTCCACTTTACAGGGAGAGGACACGCCCGCACTCGCCAGCTCACTCATTCATGTTAAACAAATGGATGTGCTGGAAAACTGCACTATGAAAAACAACGGCATATCAAATTCATTAAAAGTTTATTGCTTCTGTATTTAATAGAATAAATAATATAAATAAATAAACATTGTATCAGAAATACAAAAAAATATACCCGTAAGAAGGTACCAATTAAAGCTTAGGAAATGTATAATATAATAATAATGAATCTTTAACTTTCAAACAACCTTTGAAATGTTCTGGAATCAGATGCTGGTTCTGTGTATTCTTCCTTGAGTCGCTTAAATTATCTGAACCTTAGTTTCTTTAGCTCTAAAATGGAGATGTTGGTTAAGTGAAAAAGTTTTGAGGGGAAAAAATTCATTAAATGTGCACTTTCCATGCTCAAAATTGTTTTCTTCTGCTTCATTTTTTTTGTGCCCCCCGAAATATTCTCAAAACTGTTAACCTATTTTTAAACACAGACTGCGATATTATTATAAGTACATTAAAATAGCATGTCATTAATTAATCTGCTTATTTTTCAATAGGAATCTGAATAGAACTATACTAGGGTTCTGCTATGTAAAAAAATAAATGTCCTCATTTGATTTTTTCTTGTATTGTATTATCAATAGTGTGGTGAGTTCCTGAAAAGATTCCAGAAAATTCCAGAAAATTAGATTTCAGAAAATTAGAAGAAAATGTTCTCAGAGCTAGACATTTAATGAATGCATGATTTGGGAATTTAAATGTGAAACAACTTAATAATATTTCTTGTATTTGTAGATCAATTCATTGAGCTGAAAATAGATTTTATTGATACCTAATAGTCTATCAGAACATGTGCTATGATTAAATACCACAATGAGGTATCACACCCCCAGCGGTCAGAATGGCCATAATTTAAAAATCTACAAATGCTGGAGAAGATGTGGAGGAAAAGGCACCCTAAAATAGGTTAGAAACAAGGACCTACTGTACAGCATAGGGAATTATATTCAATTTCTTGTAATAGCCTATAATGGAAAAGAATCTGAAACGGAATCTATGTATACACATAACTGACTCACTTTGCTGTACACCGAAATCAACAAAACACTGCATAAATTAACTATACTTCAATTAAAAAAATCAAAGGAACAATACATGGGACTTGCCATACTAGGGTGAACACAGAAGCCTTTTCCTCACTAAGGTTTTCCTAATTCTTCTCCCAAGATATCCACTTAGAATGAGTCCTTCTCACATTTGTACCCTCCCTACCTCGCTGTAGTGTCCCCACCTTTCCTAGTGCCTAATGCAGAGTCTGGAACTTGGTACACACACAAAAAACATTTGTTGAATGAATGAACCACAGAGAACTCTGATGCAAGTGAGCCAGAAAAAATGGACCCTTCCAGGTTCCGAGAAAACACTTTCTTACAGAGCAGAGACCATAGTACTCTCAGTTTTCCCATCTGTAAAATGGAATTATCTACATCAAGAGCAAATGGCTTGAGTTCAACTGATGGGTTCAATTGATGGCTGTTAATATATCCTCTGAGCTTCCCTGGTGGCTCAGATAGTAAAGAATCTGCCTGTAAAGCAGGAGACCGAGGTTCACTCCCTGGGTCGGGAAGATTCCCTGGAGAAGGAAACGGCAACCCACTCCAGTATTGTTGCCTAGAGAATCCCGTGGACAGACGAGCCTGGTGGGCTACGGTCCATGAGCTGGCAAACAGGTGGACATGACTGAGCGACTAACACTTCCACTTTCTTTCCATATGTCCACTGATTTCTTTCTGTATCATATCTAGATAGTGATTTCACAACTAGGGATTGCATGGGGTTTTTTACAGGTTGAGGTTGACAAACTATATAATCTTATTTCATAGAACTTTAGAAGTCCAGGCATTTGGCTTTTTCCAAACCTTTGAACACTTAGCCCAAATCTGAGTTATTGTTCACCAGGACTTTCCAAAAAAATCCCACTCTTTAGAAAAGATTTGGTAAGCAGGGAAATGTTTCAAATCCTTGAAGACTCTTCTGAAATCCGCTTAGACGAAGCCTCACTTGACGACTGGTCAGCTGTCATTATCTTATCTTCTACAACAGAAGCTTTTACTTTGAACAACTGTGTTATCTTTCCAAATTCTCTGTATTCTTATAGCAAATTGCTGATAAGCAGTTTTACAGACTCCATGGCTTTAAGTTTCATTTCATGTGGCTGCATGCTATGTGTCTAGTGGGAAATGGGGGGAAATTACTGAATGTTAAATCATTAGCTTCCACTACTTGGTTCTTTATGACTTTGGTGAAGATCTGTAGCCTGCAGAGCTTGGCAATAGCAACTGTTGGGAGAACACATTCTAGCATTTATTAAAATAATTTTCATATAATCTTAGAGTTTTCTCATTTATTCTAGATGGTACAGGCATATCGTATTTTATTGTGCTTCTCAGCCACTGCCTTTTTTACCAATTGAAACTCTCGAGTTACGTTGGGTCAAGTAAGTCTACCAGCATCAGCTTTTCAACAGCAGCTGCTCAACTCTTGCCTCTGTGTCACATTTTGGTAATTCTTGCAATATTTCAAACTTTTTTTATTATTATTATATTTGTTATGGTGACTTGTGATCATTGATCTTTGGTGTTTCTACAAAGACTTGTTGAAGGCTCAGATGATGGTGCTTTTTAGCAACGAAGTCTTTATTATTAGGGCACATACATCGGGTTTTTCTTTGTTTTTTTTTTTTTTAGATTTAAGCTATAGCACACTTAATAGACACAGTGTAGTGCAAATATTACTTTCACACGCACTGTGAAACCAAAGGAAATACACGTGACCAGCTTTGGCAGTATTTGCTTTTTCGCTGTGGTCTGAAGCTGAATCAGCAGTATCTCAGAGGGGCACCTGTATATTATGGACGCTCTCAACATACTCAGCGATGAAAAGAATAACCCAATAAACCCCATCTGCAGTCAACCGACTGCAACAATTATCAACAATTACCACCTCATGGCTAATTCTGCCTTATCCATTTCCTTATCCATTACCCTCAAAATTAGATTCACTGAAGTAATTCTCAGACATTGTGTCATTTAACTGCAAATATTTGAGTATAATTCTCTAAGCTACAATGTCTTTTAAAAAGTACCTTCACAGTATCTATATCACATGTAATTTATATCAAGGATAATTTTTTTAATTTTGTCAAATATCCAGATTTCACATTACATTGATTAACTCATAATGTTTATACTTAAGCAAATCAGGACCCACATAGTGCCTATATATGTAACTGATTTATATGTCTCCTGGAGCTCCTTTAATCTGTAAGTCACCTTCTTCTTTCACATTTTTATTCTTGCATTTTATATGTTGAAGAAATCAGGTCATTTGTCTTGCACTGTTTCTTACAGGTTAGATTTTGTAGGGTGAACTCTTGTAGTTTAGTTTATCATTCTGTCATCAGCTGTTTTTTTAAGATTTTTTTTGATGAGGACCATTTTTAAAGTCTTTATTGAATTTGCTATAAATATTGCTTCTGTCTTATATTTTGAATTTTAGGGCCTTGAGGCATGTGGGATCTCAGTTCTCGGACCAGGAATCGAACTCACAACTCGGCAAAGGAAGGTGGAGTCTTAACCACTGGACCGCCAGGGAAGTCCGTCCTCGGTCCCCAGTTTCTGTTAGTTAGTAGTTACATCAATGCACTTGATTACGCTCAGGACTTTTTCCTTTCCTTCCTTCCGCCCTCCCTTCCTTCCACCCTACCTTCCTTGGTGAGACACTTGACAAGCATCTGATATACTGTCCGCCTTCTTTGTAAGCCAGCTGTGATAGGCCCTCATCACAGAGACGCCTAGATTCATTACTTATCAGGAGAGGTGACGCTGACTTGCTCTAATTCTGTCATTCATTCTTCATTTATTTGTAGTGAGATTGCACCAAGTTATACTTATAAATTAACCTGGGGAGAATCCGGATCTTCGTAATAGCAAGGCTTTCTACTGATGCAGGAGGTCTTTTCATTTTTCACCTGTGATTATGCACCTTCCAGGAGCATTTTAGCTCTCACTTAGGCCAGTGGCTAACTTTGCTGATGTAAATGTTTTCTTCTTTTCCTCTGATTCCAGTAAACTGCCTTAAGAACACACAAAAGTCCTTTGTTTGACGAGCTGATGCACAACGTGCCATGTACCAGGCGCTCTCGCTGTCTGCGGCCACGTTTTCATTCGTCCTTTTCAGCTGTCTAAATATTAATCATCTCTGGACTGAAAAGTATTTTTGCCTCTCCCTGTCACATCATGCCTTAAATTGCCTTTGCTTTTCTAACATCAGTGGCACCACGATGTCCATGGGCACTAACATTTCCTAGTAGCAGAAACAAACCCTCAGGTAGAGCATCACAAGCTTTCAGCTAGTTTTTGGGAGCTTCTCGAGCATACCCAGGCTGGTGGTCCTGATTTTTGGAGCACTTCTTAGAATCTTCTGAAACTGTCCCTGTCCTAAAAATGTCAAGTTTCTTATGGAAAATGCTTATGGATGAACAATTGTCAAGAAATATATAAATATATATTTTCCTATTCCTGAGCAAGAAGAACCACTAGCAAATTTACTAAAGATTTTTTCTTATGAGTGTGCTCTTTAAATTTTAATTGAAACACATTTGTTAGTGACCGGTCACTCAGTCGTGTCTGACTCTTGGTGACCTCATGGACTGCAGCCCACCAGACTCCTCTGTCCGTGGGATTCTCCAGGCAAGAATACTGGAGTGGGTTACCATTCTCTTCTCCAGGGGATCTTCCCAACCCAGGGATTGAACCTTGGTCTCCTGCATTGCAGGCAGATTCTTTACTGTCTGAGCCACCAGGAGAGCAAGATTTTTTCTTATGAGTTTACTCTTTAAATTTCAGATGAAACACATCTGCTAAGCTTGTTTTCTATGCATAAAGTGGTATCACACCTGACTGCACTCTGTGGCGGCTGACATTCTAGTGAGAAGCTCATAGGTCAATAAGCTCAAAACAGAATAGAACAGATACTTATAAAGACATTAAGATCCTTCTGAGTTTGGTTCTGAATATAATATTGATCTGGTAAACACTCTGCTGCAAGTTTCCAGTGGAATAAGACATGCGGAAGTTCACCATTCTATCAGCAACTTCGAATCTAAAATGCATCATTCAAACCAATGGCCTTTAAAACACCTTCACAGGCAAATTCAGGAATCTGCTAAATCCACCGTAAGTTGAGATATGATTCCTCACAAAGAAAATAATTTTATTTTTCAGATGCCTCCTGGGTACTATCGTGCCCCAGTAATTAAGCCAGCCAGCGAAAACGGCATGGCCGGCCTACCCAGCAAACTAAAAGCACATCTTTCAAAATATTTACTGTTTTCTTAATTTAAGTCTAAAAAACTTCGTCTTGAGCTTTTACCCTTAAGTATCTAAAGCTTTTGGTATTTAACAGACTTGTTTTTTTAGATTAAAAAAAGCCATTCTTTGTTATATAAAAATCTCAAACCATGTATATGTTGTTAACTATATAATTAAAATATTTAACTTAAGGAAAGAGTGGTAAGGGATGCACATAACTGTAGTAAAGATGTTAGTTTTCATGAAAAGATAATATGAATGTTTTGCACATTTCAGCTGCCAGCACAGGCCTGATCGGTGCCCAGGCATGGGCGCAGAGTGGAGCCTGGGAGCCCAGCCTGTGCGGACACTGCCCACCTGTGATTTTTGTGTATCACTAACCAGGAGATGCAGAAACTGTGAGTCTCCTTAGAGACCAGAACTCCATCTTTTTCTAAGACAAAAATGTAAGGAATCAGTACGACTGGCATCAACATTCAAACACGGGGGCTGAGCTGCGTTGGCGGAGGCGGCTGCAGGCCTGCGTCTCTCGTGGGACAGCCTGCTGCCAGCTCTTCACTGCCTTCTTCTGTACGGGCATCACTGCTTCTCTTAATATTAAGCAGTAAATAAACAGACCACGAAGTCCTCCCTTTTGCATGAATCCATGGACACAGAAACACAAAGGGAGAAGCAATCTCTGGTCTCCTTGGTATTATTTCAGAGGAGAATTTGGGTAGGGTTTTGCAGAGAAATGATTCATGATGATTCACCCTGGATTAAGTGAGTCAGTATGATTAAGACCTAGTCACAGGGCTTTGCATCCCGTTTTTAGGGGGATAAAGGCCGAATTGGAAAAGGTTTTTGGGTGTTCCCACTTACAGAGGTGATCATAGCTACCCACCATTTCTTACACACGTGCAGAGAGCTGGAAAATGACACCAGAACCTCCATAATAGGCATCTTGTCTATGGTCACAGCTCTGTGGGTCTGTTGCCATCTTGACATTACAGATAAGGAAACCAAAGCTCATTACAGATTCTACATCTTAGCCAAGACAGCTCTGCTAGTGAAAGTCACAGAATTGGGTTTCAACCTCATGCTAGTTAATTTCTTATCTGGTGTCACTAACCACCCTAAGCATTGCATGCTTGACATTTTTCATGTAATACAATGCAGTGTGGCTTTTCCTTTTTCCACCTGTACCTTTTATAGGTTTATTTTTCCTTCTCTTCTGAGGCAAGTTTTATTTCTATTCTTAACATTTAATTTTTAGATACACTTAATTCAATTAAACTATTTGCACTATACTAATAGCATGCCTAAAGAACTGAGTGCCTTTCAAGTCCCCTAAATTGTAAATGGATTAAAAATAATCAATGCCTCTTTAACCTCCTTTTATGAGTTGGCCATTAGTCATATGTATGCATATGGCGTAAAGCTGAATCTACAAATAAGATCGTTGACCATGAAAGAGTATGTCCATTCCGATTTTTGGCCAGGGCTTGCTAAAGCCCTTCACCCTCGTTTCAGAGATGCCCACACTGTCTCTGGCCCAGTTGAAATGGCATTTCCATAAATACAGCTCCAGTCTTCATCTAATACTGTCTTTTAAAACAAGCGCCTCTGTTTAAAACTAAATGATTAGGCCAGTTTACAAGGTCATATAAAAATGATGACTATGTCAACAAACCAGGGACATTAATTTAAAACAGGGTGGCTAAGTACTTCTTTTAATTATATGTGTGCAAGAAATCATGGGGACAGTCTCTAATGAATTCACAAGAGGTAACTATTTGTTGGAAAAACCATTCAAGTTAATAAAATTTCAAAAGAAATCCACTTACTTGTTCAAATTCATTCTTTTGAAATTCTTCAAATCCGAAGATGTCCAGAATCCCAATGCCCCACGTCTGTGAGCTGAAATGGAACAGAACACAGTTGAATGGGCATCCTTAACCCTGCCCACAGCCACTCCAGGTCAGAGGAACCCGGCCACTGAGCACGTCGTCGATAATCTGAAGTAAAAGCATGCACATGGTGATCTTAACCTGGTGAAAAACTGAAAATTAGGAGGGAAGAATGTTCTTTGAATGCTTTGATTCAAACACAGACTCATTAACAAAAATGCGTTTGATATCTAAATACAAACTGCAACAACAAATGGATGGTTTAACATTTGCTTCTCTGCAACACTTTCTCTGTCGTCTCCTTCAACCAGACTTGCTTCCTCTGAAGGACTTTGCAGCTATCTGTTGAGTGGGTCTCCTCAGCTAAAACTTGTACCTTGCCAGGCTACCCCAGCCACAAGTCAAGCAATTTCTCCGTCATACATAAGTACAACACGAGTTAACCCCATTAAGCCACACGCATGTTCTTTCACAGATTAAAATGAGCCTCAAAGTGTTCTTGTAAATAAAGAACTGTGAAGATCATGAAATGCAGGTGCAAAATGGACAGGGATCCACGTAATGACTTCATTCTCCCGCGTAAACGATCATCCTCAGAACTCGCTCGTCCCGGACGGTCAAAACACAGATGCTGGCAGCCTCGCTCTATCAGCCCGTGTCCGGTCCTGCATCTTCTTTCAACCGCCCCGCCTCTTTCCACGCCACACACGGAGTCAGTGAGGAGAGGAGGGGGACCGTGCTTGACCGGCGACACCGACAACCTGGATTCTGTGGGGCTGTGGGGGCAGCACAGGGTGGGGTGGGGGGTACCCCTGAGGAGCTTCTTGCAAAGAAAGGCCTGGATGCTTCTGGAACACTGGTCAGCCCACCCCTCATGTTAATGTCTCTCTCCAGTGCATCTGCAGGGGGAATGCGGTCCGCATTTTCGGCCAGTGGGAGTGACGGTCCCTCACGACGACGGTGCTCCCTGTCTCATCACCAGTCTCCTTGCTGGCGCAGAGGGTGCGGGTTTTGCTTTTGTGTGCTTGGCCGCGCCGCATGGCTTGCGGGGTCCACTATCCTGTCTCTATTTACTGCCAGTAGTACAAATATGAGCTTCCTAAGTAGGAAGGAGAGCACTTTTAAAGCCCTAATACAAGCATCGCATGGCAAAGAGTGTGAGTCAGTTAAGGAAGCAGAGAACCATTCACTGGAGGTCTCTAGGTAACTAATTCAGTATTTTAGAAGAGAAAAAAAATAAAGTATTTCCCCCTCTGTCCAAATAAACTCTACATGGTTTAGAGAGTCAAATGCTAGAACAGGAAGCTATAAACACATACAGGAAAACAAATGTAACCATTTTTCCCCCCTTGTTTTCAGTTCTGTGTAAGGTCAAAGGAAAACATTCACAAGTATGATTATGCAAGTACTAAATTCCTCTGGAGGATAAATAGTTTAAATGCAATTAAATTCTGTTAGAAGTCACTATTGTTTTAAAATGCACGGTCTCTTTCATGTTCATAGATCTTTTGCACCGTCTTTTGCCTGCCCCGCCTCTTTCCACCATCTTTACAAGGTGGACAGAGGGACGTTGGGGGCGAAGCTCGCTCAGTGGGGACCGTGGTGCTGAGGTTCAGGCTGACCCGTCGCTTTGCTGTTTGTGCGTGTGTGTTTTCCATGTAATGAGCTGCATCATTTCTCTTGTAGGAGGCTAGTGATGAAGCTTGTCAAGTTTGGGAGTTACTCTATCTTCGCAAGAATCCTGATTCAAACACTTTTTAGTTGGATAACTTTGGCAAAGCCATTAATACTTAAATTTTCTGAGCTGAAGTTTCATCATCTGTAAATCTAAGATAACAAATCATATTTATCCAGCTAAACATTTCCTATGTAAGAAGTGAGGTAAAGAAAGTTCTAGAATAATAGCTAGTATACCGTGCGTCTCCAGTCCCTGGTAGTTGTTTTAAGAAAAGTTGTTGAAACATGCTCTTAAAGTAAAGAAGGTGGCTAACAGAAGAAATATAAACATCAAATCAGCATAGTAAAATGTCAATCTCATGAAAATTGCAAAGGAAATAAAATTCTGAAAAATTATGATGAGAAAGATATTCCCGAATACTTTTGTTGGCAGCTGAAACTGGCAGGGCCTTCTTGAAAAATGACTTCCTTACGTGGCATACGGAGAAGGCAATGGCACCCCACTCCAGTACTCTTGCCTGGAAAATCCCATGGACAGAGGAGCCTGGTAGGCTGCAGTCCATGGGTCGCTAAGAGTCGGATATGACTGAGCGACTTCACTTTCACTTTTCACTTTCATGCACTGGAGAAGGAAATGGCAACCCACTCCAATGTTCTTGCCTGGAGAATCCCAGGGACGGGGGAGCCTGGTGGGCTGCTGTCTATGGGGTCGCACAGAGTCAGACACGACTGAAGTGACTTAGCATAGCATAGCATACGTGGCACAAAGCTTTGAAATATTCACATCACTTGAACCAAGACTTCCATAAGCAAGAACCAATACTAAGACAATGATCAGAAATGCAATTAAAGACAGAATGATGCCCATTGTTACAGTTAAACAACAAAAAGAAGTAACAGATACCCCACTCTAACGACACAATTAATTAAAAAACATGCATCCTAGACGGGATTTAGTGAAACTGTCAAGTTAACAGAAACCAATACACAAATTCTGTACAAATAAGCTCTATTATGTATCTAGAAGACCTAGAAAGAAGTACAGTCCACCTGAGAAGAGGACCTGGAAATGTCTTCAGTGGTAGACCCAGAGGTGACTTCTTACTGTTCACAATGTCCTATGTGTGTGAGATGCCCAGCCACTCAGTCGAGTCCGACTCTTGAAACCCCATAGACAGTAGCCCTCAGGCTCCTCTGTCCACGGGATCTTCCAGGAAGAACACTGGAGTGGGCTGCCATTTCCTCCTCCAGGGGTCTTCCCGGCCCAGGGATCAGCCCTCAGCTCCTGTAGTGTCTCCTGCACTGCAGGTGTTACTGCCGAGCCACCAGGCTATTACAATTCTATTAGCCTTTGCTGGAAAGACGTGTGATTGAATGCAGAGTGGTCACCTTCTGAGCTGGTGGAGGAAGGGTAACTGTGACCTTCAGGGCAATGGAGCCCAGCCGAGGGGGTGTGGACAAGGGTCTGTTTTTCCACGCATGGGAGGTGCAGCAGGGACCCCGGGAGTCAGGGAAGAGCAGGGCTGCTTCCTGACGGCCAGGTGCCGGCCCAGAGCACGGCTGGTCGCTGCCACCCTGCACCAGGACCGCGCAATCAGGCTCTCAGGTCCGACTCCCCAGACTGGCCTGCTCAGCGGGCCTCCTCCAGACAGCCTGCAGTGTAGACAGGAGTCAGGAGAAAGGGTGACAGCCACGAGTGGCCAGACCTCACACACACTCTCTCCCCTTCTGTAACAACGGGGGCTTTGTGTGGACAGAGGACGCCAAGGCGGTCCAGCTGCACGCAGGTGAGCATGACGTTGATCGTGGTTCCGATCAGGGAAAGTAAATTATTAATTAGTAACGTAGACTAGCATGTATTTGGTTCAAAGAACACTCCTTTCATTTATTCACATTGCATACGTATCAAATTCCAAACTACATTTTGTTACCAGATAAAATGTTTAAAAAAGATGGAGAAAAAGGAATAACTATTTTCAGGAAAAAAAAAATTAATCCAGGTTTAATGCATTTTAAGGATTATTTTTGCAACTACTGACAGACAAAGTGTGTTTGCTTTTTTTTTTTCAAAAATCTATTTCATCATTTATGATTGAGTGAAATTTTGTTGTTCAGTGACTCAGTCATGTCTGACTTTTTGGGACCCCATGAACTGCAGGCTTCCCTGTCCTTCACTTTCTCCTGGAGCTTGTTCAAACTCATGCCCATTGAGTCGGTGATGCCATCCAACCATCTCATCCTCTGTCGTCCCCTTCTCCTCCTGCCTTCAATCTTTCCAAGCATCAGGGTCTTTTCCAATCAGTTGGCTCTTTGCATCAGGTGGCCAAAGTACCAGAGATTCAGCTTCAGCATCAGTCCTTCCAGTGAATATTCAGGACTGATTTCCTTTAGGATTGACTGGTTTGATCTCTTTGCAGTCCAGGGGACTCTAGAGAGTCTTGTCCAGCACCACAGTTTTGAAAGCATCAATTCTTCAGTGCTCAGACTTCTTTATGGTCCAACTCTAACGTCTGTACACGATTACTGGAAAAACTATAGCTTTATGTGACTGCTACTGCAATAGCTACCTTGGCAGGAGGGAGTCAAGGGCCTGCAGCCAGCAAAATGCCCGTTCCATGCGGCAGTCAGCAGTGCTGTCATTTCACTTATTGATATCTCGACTCGTATTACACAGGCATTTAACTCAACATCCAATTTCTAGCAAGGAGGAGCAGACAGAGGTCATCAAATGAACCGGGATTCAATCCGTTAGGCAAAATTAACATATTAATGAGATGATCTGCTTTAGTTCAAATTCTGCCCTGGAAATCTCCTGAGGGTTTTCTTAATGGTTAACAAAAATGCCTACCCCGCATCGACTCATTAGTAAAATACACCACTTTCGATATCAGACAAAACGCTAAATGCCAGGGCATCTGTCTGACTTTGATTTGCCTTCCAGGCCCGTGGGTATGAGAAAGGGGAAAGCCTGAATTAAAGAGCATGTCCTCTTTGGAACACGGATGAACTAATTTTATTTGGGCAGCGAGGTTGGGGGATCTATCCACATCAGGTTTTGTCCTCAGTCATCTCTGGGCAAGGAGGTGAACTGACAGTTACCTAAGTAATTCAAAGTCAGCTCAGGAAAGAAATGAATGCTGTTTGGCACAAAACCCTTAGATGGAGCCAGAGCTGAATCAGACCCTGTGGCTGATCGCTGACACGTCAGACCCCAGATGGGGTAAGAAATATGAACATCCTAGCATCATCTGCAGTGTAGAGGGCTGATTCAGAGTTCACCCCCTGCCAGAACGCAGGGGGCCACCAGATGTTTGGATGTGACCAACATCTTCCAAGGGCTTCCTTGGTGGCACTGGTGGTAAAGAATGGAGACGCAGGAGACGTGGGTTCGATCGCTGGGTTGGGAAGATCCCCTGGAGTCGGAAGTGGAAACCCCACTCCAGTATTCTTGCCTGGAGAATCCCAAGGACAGAGGAGCCTGGTAGGCTATAGTCCATGGGGTCACAAAGAGTCAGACACTGGGGGAACATCTTCCAAAATATCCTGACTAGGAATCATAAAATCCTAGGTCCTGAAAGCAAAACCAAGCCAGAGAGATAAGCCAACACCCTTCATTTGTAAGTAAATGAAATGCGATTATCGCAGCTTCAGAGGTTGAACAAATTAAGATTCACAAGACATAAATGTCTCACTAAAGATTTCATTAATGCTAAGTGTCAAGCTTAGAATAGAAACCCAGATCTCTCGATTTCCAACTCCCTTAAAAAAAAATTAAAACCGAGTTAAAAGATAAAATTGCTGTATTCATAAATTAACTACCATCTTGAATATCCACAAAAATGAGACCTATATAACATCTCAGCCCACTAGTCGAAAGTACAGTAAAAAGTGCTGCTTCATTTTTCACTTATTATGCTTTTCTCTTTTTTCAACCATTTTACTAAGATTTAATTACATACAATGTTGTATAAGCTTAAGGTATATAGCCTGTTGACTTGCCACACACAGACTGCAAAATTATCATGCTTTTCTTAATAGGGTTCCTTTTCTCCATAATAATTCTGTCTGAATACAAACCCTTCTTTTTATGAGGTTCCTTCTATTTAAATTTTAAAGAGCACTTTGGATTATCTTTGCTAGTTAATAGTAGATTTTGAAGATCCTTAAAGTTTGTGATTAGTCTGCCCCTCAGATGATGATAGAGAAGAATGTTTGGAAGAACTGGGATCAACAATCATCTCAGAATCCCTCAGACCACCCAGGAAATGGACACCTGTCTTTCTAATGATCACCTTCAAGTACATACACTTGCAACTTGAGGTTCAAAGGAACCGCCATGAAAATTCAATTAACTAGATAGTGACTTCCAGCAAGTGGCTATTGTTGGTAAGCAACCAGCCCCAAACTCACTGACCAAACAAAACAGGAAGTCCTCATTATGATTCTAGGTCCTTTTGTCAGCGTGGGTGGCCTGATGGGGGTTGGCAGGTCTAAGACAGCACCCTCCTCCCCAAGGGCCCTGGGGTTGGCCAGCCCTTGGCTGGCTCACAGCACCTCTCCCCACCCAAGAAGAGCCTGGGCTGAAGCGTGAGGGGCAATGACAGGGATCTCAGGGGGCTCTTGTGAGGCATTAGAGTTGGCGCCTCTTCACTTTGGCTGTATTCTCTTGGCTACAGCAAGACACAGGGGCCGCTCAGACGCCAAGGTAGAGAGAACCGACCTCACCTCTTGATGAGAGAAGTGTCAGAGCGGTTGGGCAGGGCAAGGATGCAGAGATGCAAGCAGCCGGGGGCAGTTTTGCCCCACGCTTCTTCACTTCACTTATTAGCTTGCTCACCTTTCAAACGGGTAGTTTGAAAAGTGCACCTCGTTCTGCAAAGCGCACTGCTGGCTGACAGAGACCCAGATACAAAGAACAGAGGGACAGAGGGCAGTGCTATCCTCAGGGACACGCCCATGGACAGGCACGCTAACTCTAAATTATCATCTTGGGAGGAAATAAAGAAACCATTTACATTTTTTAAAGGTAGCTTTAAAACTATGCTTTTTTAAAAACTCAATTTTCTGACCGTTTCCATGTGGGAGATGTTCCTGGGAAAACTCAGGTTTCAAGTCTGACACGCAGGGTTCATACTCCAAGCCCACTAACTCCTCGCAGCTGGGTGACTCAACCCCTCTGCGCTCCAGGTTCACCATCTGAAGAACACGCTCAGCTGCTTCAGTCAAGTCCGCCCCTCTGTGACCCCAGGGACTACAGCCCACCAGGCTTCTCTGTCCAGCGGATTCTTCAGGCAAGAGTACTACAACGGGCTGCCATTTCCTACTCCAGGGGAGCTTCCTGACCCAGGGATCAAACCCGAGTCCGCTGCACTGCAGCTGGATTCTTTATTACTGAGCCACCTGGGAAGCCCCTATCTGAAGAGAGGAGACAATAATTCCTTCCACATGCTAATGTCAACATTAGCTGCAATAATCCCTGGCTCAAAGCCTGGCTCATTTATAGGCAATTTCCAATTTATTGTTTATAGGTAATTTCCAATTTATTATTTATTTCCAATTTATTGCATTCCAATAAATGCACCTCACCACCTACTATTACATCTGCACCCAGAAAAAAGCCAGGTTTGGAAAGTGTATTTTTAATAAGACGATGTGTCAAGAGAGAAAAGTTAAAAGCTTGGAGCTGACGAAAACTAAAAATGTCCTTTTGTTGAAAAGCCCATCCTCCTCCATGAGGAAATGATATTAGAACAAGGCACACCCCATTTAAATCGCGGGGAGGTTTCCTTCCCGGTTTTCCTTTGGGGAGAGGCAGGGTCCCCGAGAGCCGGAGTGGGGCATCCTGCTCTCGCCTCTGAACGGCGCTGGGCCATCGTTTATTCTGGCAGAGCTGCCAGTGTGCGCCAACGACAGGTGTGGAGGAGCTGAATGCATACAGATTCTGTTAACTCTACCCAGCAGGACAGGTTATCGGGGGTGGAGCAGAGGCCAGACGCATTTCCCCAGCGAGAAATGAAACAAGAGCGCGGGCACCGCTAGCAAAGCGATGGGTTTCACCCTCAGCATAAAATAGACAAGCTTTAGCCTCTGCACTCTTGGCTCAAGACAGGGCTACAGGAGAAGGCTCATGGGTTTTTATCTGCCTAATACATCACTGAATCTCTTACATACATTATTAGATCTATTTGGCCCTCAAATAATATTTGCAAATCACATACTAGTCATTATCAAAAAGGAAAAGCACCAGTGCTCAATACTAAAAATGCCACGGTCTCATAGATCTGAAAGATCATCTCTTTTCCCCTCATGTCTCCTAAACACATGCACTCAGGGAAAAGTACACAGCTCTCTGTTGGTTTGATAAGTGACCTATTATTGAAATAATTTATCATATTATCATGATTAATATTTGTATTTAAACATTATTGTGTCCATAGTATGTGGTAATTTGTATAATAAGGATGGTAATTTTTAACCATCATTTTATATTTATTACGAAGTATTTAAAAAAATTTTGAGTAATACAATATACATGAAACTTTGGTAAACCTCTCACATTTTTTTATTTCTCTGGATCCTTTTATTTTTTTAAAAAAATGTATCTCACAAAAAAATGAAAAAAAAGTGCAATTACAAAGAAAAGGTTCATAGCTCTTTAGGAAATCATTATACATTTGAGTGTTTTGGTAAGGAAATGGAGCAGAAGGAGAATTATTTAGAAAGCAGGTTTTGTCTTAGATATTTTGCTAAATTGTGTAGTTTTGGTTGTCATGGCAATAAGTACCATGATTTAAATGTCTATGCAGAAATAGAAGTCACTCCTACCATATCCATAAGAATCAAAGAAATCTCATTACTTAATGGGAAAAAAAATTCTCAATTTGGATGAAGGAGGGAAAAACACGGCATGCCAAATTTATTTTTCTGACAAACTGCTTGTTATTTAATCTCTGAAACAAAAATAAAGACAAAATATTTAGAATTAAACAACAAAGAAAGAGCTACATACAAATCTCCCGGAATGCACTAAGTAGGCAGGAGATACTTCATACACTCAGGCCAGCAAAATCAGCAGAAACTATGAAACAAACATTTCAGTGAGGAAGTCAGATAAAAAAGAGAAATTCAGAGTCAAAACAGGGTATCATAAACCTGCAAAGATTAGTCAAATAAATAGCATACACATGAGGAAGGACAACAAGGCAAAGAAATTGAGTTTTGAAGACAATTCATACAGGCAAACTTAAGCAAGACGTGTCAATGAAACTGGGGCAAAGGCATAAATAAATAATATCAGGCCCGAAAGCTATCAAACCAGAATTATAAGAGATACTGACTGGAAGATTATAAACAAAAGAAAACTGTGATTTAGTTGGTGAATGTACTTAAAATCTTAAAGTGGGCCATTTTCTAGAAAATATATATGACCTTAAAAAGAGAGAAACTAATCTGATTAGAGCCACACACTTTAAGATAGTATTCATAGGTCAATTCTCCCTTCATCTCCTCAAAAATTTTTTGGGAGAATTTCACCGAACACTCAAGGCATATATAATTTTCATTTAAAACATCTTAGAAGAGAAGAAAAACAGAATGCTCTCAATTCTTCCTTAAACATAGATGCAGAGGATAACGTGGCGGGATGGCATCACTGACTCAACGAACATAAATTTTGGCAAACTCTGGAAGATAATAGAGGATAGAGGAGCCTGCTGTGCTGCAATCCATGGGGTCACAAAGAGTCAGACACAAGTTCCCCACTGAACAACAGCAGAAACATAGACATAAAATCAAAAGATTCTATTAAAAAAAAATCTTATCTCATTAATGAAAATAAATGCAGACATCCAAAATAATGACTAGAGAATCAAATTCAGTACATCATGACCAAAATAGGACTTACCCTGAAAATAAAGAATTACTCGACATCAAAAAAATATACATCACTAAAATTTGCCACATAAGCTAAAAAAGGAGAAATAATCTTAATAGATAAAAGAAAAACATTCAACAAAACAGCATCCATTATGGTTGAAAACATTCAGCAAAGATTATCTACTGGAACTCTACCTAAACAGATTTGCTGCTAAGTTACTTCAGTCGTGTCCGACTCTGTGCCACCCCATAGACAGCAGCCTACCAGGCTCCCCCATCTCTGGGATTCTCCAGGCAAGAACACTGGAGTGGGTTGCCATTTCCTTCTCCAAGGCATGAAAGTGAAAAGTGAAAGTGAAGTCGCTCAGTCATGTCCGACTCTTATCGACCCCATGAACTGCATCCCACCAGGCTCCTCCGTCCACGGGATTTTCCAGGCGAGAGTACTGGGGTGGGGTGCCATTGCCTTCTCCTACCTAAACAGATTACTCACTGACAAATGTTTAGAGGTATTACATTAATTTGGACACAAGACAAGAATAGTCTACTATCACCAGAAATTTTTAACACTGTACTGGGAGTGCTGGCCAATGCAATAAAATAAGAATAAACAGAACGACGAAAAAGACAAAGAAGACAAGATCACTATGATCATTTTCATGAAGATATTCCACTGGAAAATTATTAGAACTAATAAAGTCAGCAGGGTTTCTAGATATAAGATCAACATATGAAACTCAAGATTGAGTATCCCAATAAACAAATTAAAATATAATAGAGAAAGAGCATTCATCATAGCAACAGAAAGTACAAAGTAATTAGAAAAGAATGAAATAAAAATGTGCAAGAAATTGATAGAAAAAACACAAACATATTTAAGAAATTACAGAATGTATGAAGAAATATATAAGAAAATATATATATTTCATATTTATGAAAACAAAGAATCAACAGTCTAAAAAGGGCATTTCTCTCCATATTAATCTATAAATATATTTCTCCACAAAATCCCAAATGAATCTTTTAATGGACTGAATCAAAATGACTATAAAATTCATATGCAAAAATAGAGATCCAGAGATAACCAAAATAAATAAGAAAAATAAGAACATATTGTGAGAACTTACTTATTAAAACAATATATTACTGATACAGTTTAAGTCAAATAGATTAAAAATCAGGAGGGGGTAAAAAAGTATTTCTAATAAGTGAGATAGGGATAATTGAATATCCATCTAAAACATAACATTAAATCAGTTTCTCATATAAACAAAAATAAATTCCTGATGTATGGAAAATCTTAAAGTTTGGGGGGAAAATGTAAGATGACCTTGAAGTAGGAAAAGAATGACTATGCTAAGTGCCTAAGTCAGGTCACTGTAAATCCCTGAACAAAGACCACCACGCCTGTACGAGCGCGTCACCACGGGGGCAGCGCAGAACCTGCTTTTCGTGTAAAACCTCACTGGTAGTCAGAGAAATGCAGGTTAATACTCTCCCCATAATTCTGCTACTAAATATATACCCCAGCGAAAACTCTAAACAGATTCTCAGGGTGCGACATTGTGACTGAGAAGGAAAGGAGACCTAAGTGTCCATGTAAATGCAAGCAAATGTGGGCACTGTGGTTTCTCTGCAGGGAATTCAAGCAGCAGAACCAAAGAATGAATTAGCTCATTAGTATCAATGTAGTTAAACCTCAAAAGCCATGTGGGGTTAAAAAGGGGAGCACAGCATAAAGTGTACTGTATGAGAGCATTTCCTTACTTCTTGATGACTCATGATGTTACACACTTATTATGAAACACCAACATCCAGATGAATTTTTAAAACTGTGGGACATTTACACAGAATCGATGACACAGACTTCCTGTGTTTGAGCAGGAAGGAGAAGGATGGATTTATGCAGGATAAACAAAAGTAACTTCAGCTTTTAGCTGCAATTTTCTATTTCTTTTGTGTTAAAAAATTCTGAAGCAGAAGTGGCAAATGTTAATCATATGAGATAATAGGTAAGGCTCTTCCTGATTATAATCTTTCACCTCCCCCAAATACACTTAATGAAGGAAGGTATTACATGCTAAATGGGGAAAAAAATCAAAAGCCTATTTTCCTTTTCTCACAAAGGCACAGCAGGTATTTTAGTATTTCTATGAGGCATCTGGGAGTTAACAGTATAAATTCATTTATTAAGAAGTGTTTTACATCATAATTAACAAGGCAGTGTACAAAACATCATTTTACCAACTCTTAATTACTTACAAGTGTTGGTATAAATTTTCAGATTATCTTTCTTCTGGATGTGCAATATCCATCAGAGAACTTAAATCTTTATAATCATTTTAACAAAGTTCTAAGAGGGAAAGATAAAACTAATAAGTAGATACTCGAGTCTGAATCAGATTTATTTACACATTCAGTCTCTGCTTCAGCTGCAGGTTTTGCTTTGTACTTGCGTGTCTGAAATGAGGACAGGTAAACACGAGAGAAACAGAGAATGAGATATACTCAGGATTCACAAGTGGTGTTAAATATATCAAAAGGATCAGACGTTTCCTGGTGGAAATTAATTTCCAATTTTGTTATCAAAATAACGGTGAAAAGTATTTAATTTCTAGACGTTGTTCTCCTTACTTCATTTTCTCATCACCCAGTTTATCAATTAGATAGTTAATTTATTTTGGTCTCAAAAATCCTGTGTGCGTGTGCACCTGTGGGTGATTCACATCGATATATGGCAAAAACCACCACATACTGTAAAGAAATTAGCCTCCAATTAAAATTAATTAATTTAAAAATTCTGTGTGTGTGCATGCCAAATCGCTTTAGTCGTGTCCGACTCTTTGCAACCCCATGGTCTGTAGCCCACCAGGCTCCTCCGTCCATGAAATTCTCCAGCAAGAATACTGGAGTGAGCATTAAAAATTCTTCCTCACTGAGATTCCTTGAGTATAATGGGACAGATGTGTGTGGTTAAAGTATTTAATTTTGATATTCCTCTGCTTCTCAGTGGTCACACAGCCCTGCCAAGCCCTGTCCTGAACTACTGAGAATTAATACAGATCAGCTAGTGGATGGTCTCAAAGAGGAAAAGTATTTAAGCCTGGAGGGAGGTGACAGTTACACGAATTCCATTACAGATTTGGCAGGCACGGGGCAGGGGGCGGGGAGGGAGCAAGCAGATATCTGACAAAGTGTGTTGCTTCTTTTCAATAAAATTTTTCTGCAACCTCTGACTCAGGAAAGAGGAAACACTGCCCACCTTAACACTTCCTGTTGGAGAGAATGATGTCAGATCCTCGGCTAAGACCAAGGTGACCATCTCTGAGGAGGCAGGGCAGGACAGGCGTGCGGATGCTCTGAGGCCCTTTGGAGAGTTTCAAGTCCCAATAATGAGCGATTACAGTTGCCTGGGATGTAACCAGTGGATGTGGCCACTGGAAGAGATTAATCTTCAAATTTTAAACTCAAAGAAGTAACCTGACCAAACTGACTTCCTTGCAAAAGAAGAAACAAATGATACTTTTGTAGGAACCATCTGTAACTCTTGATGGCTACATTCTAGTCCTTTTAAAAAGTCAGGTAAAGTGAAGTTGCTCAGTTGTGTCCAACTCTTTGCAACCCCATGGACTGTAGCCTACCAGGCTCCTCTGTCCATGGGATTTTCCAGGCAAGAGTACTGGAGTGGGTTGCCATTTCATAGACATTTATTTAAAAAATCTTTTGTTTAAACAACTTAAGAAAAAAAATAACCGCCCCCCGCCACACACACCTGATTTGAATTTTTAGACATTTGCATCCTGGGAAACAGGAGGAGATGGTGCAGGAAGCATGACAAATCCAGCTGCACAAAAAGCTAAAACAACCTGTAGACAGAATTTGGAAACTGTCCTAAGACTCTAGGTACAGCATTAACATTTACAGGTGACGTATGCTAGCAGTATGGGCACGGACTAGAATCTAGAAGACGTTTCTCATGGTTTGTCTGCAATGCAGAGGACAGGGCTCCATCCCCAGGCCCCGAGAATTGCATAAACTAAGACGCTGACTTCCTGTCCCTGATGGATGAGATCCTTGACAAATCCTCAGTTATAGCTGCAAATCTAATCTACTGAAAATAATCTTAAAAAGATTAACATTCTTACCCCCATATTAGTGTAGTAAAAATCACATCTATCAGGGGGTATCTCAGTGTATGTTTTTAACAATCACAGATTATATCTAAAACTACAAAGTCAATTTTCTAATTAAAAAGAAAGTCAACAACAAAATCATTACAAACAAATTATTTGACTTAAAAATCCTCAAAAACTAGCAGGAGACTATGAACCAGATTGGCGGTACTATCTCAGAATTTATTAAGTTATTTAATCAACACATTAAGAAGTTAATACAGTCCAGTGACATTGTTGTTTATGTTTTTGTTTTTTTTGAGAGGAGAGTCCCCCAAAATTATATGTAAAATTGTGCATTTATTCCATTCATCAGATTCTCAAACTGGACTTTGACCTTAAATAAAGTCTAAATATACTATAACATTTCATAAGTACATTAAGTGCTATCTGGTTGCATCAATGAGAAAAAAATGGAAATCATAAAGAAGATTCATTATATCATATCATGTATATTATATCATTTCAATATAATATACAGCAAAACAGTCAATTCTGTTTAAAAATCCTTGGAAATTCAACCAATGTGTATATACACCACTGACTATTCATAACTTGTTATGAATTACTTGTGTGTAATACTACACACAAGGAGTTCTCAGCAGAACAAAGCTAAGAAAAATTCCCAAATGAAAACTTGAGCCATAAATCCACTTAGCCCAGTGAATTCACCTTGTCTTCATCTCAGAGCGTGAAGGTAAAACTCTGCTTCCACTCCAGTTCAGGGGGGCAATCTTCAGAGCAGCTACATAGGATCTCAAATCCTGAGCTGGGTTGTTTTTAAACCAGCCTTTAGAGTTCTTCAAGGCTATCCTCACTCTTTCCCCATTTGAAACACCTGCTGCCTCTAGGAAAGATAAACAAGTCTCACCGGTGAAGAAGTGCCATTTTTCTGAGTATGAAACTTACACTGCTTGCTACAATCTCACGAGCGCAGATCCGCTGCATGCATTCCGATGCATCTCATGTTGTCAGATGCTGGAGAGGACCGTGCCCACCTGATGCCCCGACAGGACCGCAAATCCACGCCCCTCTGCTCTTCCGCCTCAGGCCAGGGAGTGAGGTGCTGGTTGTGAGACGCCAGGACCCGCTGTTAACATCACCATCCTTTACAATGACTCACCAGGACTGCTGGGGAACACATGTGCCTTGTGGCAATGCAATGATGCAAATCTCTCTGGAGACCCAGGGCATTCCATGCTGACTTACAAAATCACTTTCTTATAAATTAAAACATATGAATTTAGAAGTGAAAGTGTGAGTCGCTCAGTCTCATCCAACTCTGCGACCCTGTGGACTGTAGCTCTCCAGGCTCCTTTGTCCATGGGATTCTCCAGGCCAGGATACTGAAGTGGGTTGCCATTCCCTTCTCCAGGGGACCTTCCTGACTCAGGGATTGAACCCACATCTCCCGAGTCTCCTGCACTGCAGGCAGGTTCTTTGCCTGCTGAGCCACTGGAAAAGACTGTGTTGCAGGGAAAGAATGAGGACAAGAGGAGAAAGGGACGACAGAGTAAGACGTGGTTGCATGGCATCACCGACTCGATGGACATGAGTTTCAGCAAACTCCAGGAGATAGTGAAGGACAGGGAAGCCTGGTGTGCTGCAGCTCATGGGATCACAGAGTTGAACATGACTTAGTGACTGAACAACAACAATGAATTTAGAAATGGGATAAGATACCAAAAATATCCTCCTGATAATTTCAAGAATTAAATCACTGCATTGATGTGTGGATTTTAAAACAAAACAAACAAAAAAACAAATAAAATAACTTCAATCTCTGTTTAAAATAGTCCAGCTTTTCTCACGGGTATACCTATTCTATACTTCTTCCTGTGTCTTCTCTCTCCAGGATCAATCTAAATCTACAGATCGAAGGACAAGGCCTCTGGACAGTTCCTGGAATGGTGACCCCTGCCTCCCGATGAGAAGCAGGATCACTTTGATATTTCAAGCCCGGAGCCTTCATCCCAATTTGACCAGCCACCTGTCTCCCAGTGCTCACAGGGTTGGCATCTCAGAGATCCCAAGTTTCCCCCTCGTCCAGTGCTTCCTCCACCACGTGGCCAGTTTCTGTCTACTCACTCGCCTGTCCATGCAAGGATACTACATGACTTTTTCCTCAAGGAGCCCCTACCAAGTGGGAAATGCCGTGATTACTAAGCCTCATGGACTTTATTTTTCCAACAATCAAAGCCCACAAACTGCGCTCTGGACCCCAGGTAATGCTCTGCAAATGTGTCACAGACGTGTCAGGAGAGAAGGGAAGGAGCGGAGGGGTGTGGGTACTGATCAGAGGTAACCCAACATCGCTGCTTCCTCTAAACTCAGCCAACAGTCACGCCTCAGATCCCAGTGGTGCACAGGAGTAGCCACACTACTCTTTCCACTACTCTTTCCCCATTTGAAACACCTGCTGCGTCTAGGAAAGATAAACAAGTCTCACCTATGAAGAAGTGCCATTTTTCTGAATATGAAACTTAAACTGCTTGCTACAATCTCACGAGCGCACATTCGCTGCATGCATTTCGATTTGTTACTGAAGTTCAGTCGCTCAGTCGTGTCCGAATCTTTGCAACCCCCTGGACTGCAGCCCGCCAGGCTCCTCTGTCCCTGGGATTCTCCAGGCAAGAACACTGGAGGGGGCATGGTTGCTGTGCCCTCCTCCAGGTGATCTCCCTGAGCAGCAACATCCCTATTCTTAAATTATTTCCTTTATTTGCTATTCTCCAAACAAGCAAGATTACAGAATCCACACAAAACAAGGAGTCTGGACTACACCTAGGGTTTCCACCATGCCCTCCATTTGCCTGTTTTTCCCAAGCTCCACATCACCACGGATGAACTAGGAAAGCTTCTTTCCAGCCACGGCCACCGAGATGCTGCTGTGGAACCACCCTGCTGTGTCCAGCACTGTGCTGACAGCTGTGTGTCCATCTCTCTTATCCTCGGGTGATCCTTGAAAGGGAGAAGGCAATGGCAACCCAGTCCAGTACTCTTGCCTGGAGAATCCCATGGACGGAGGAGCCTGGTGGGCTGCAGTCCATGGGGTCGCTAAGAGTGGGACACGACTGAGCGCCTTCACTTCCACTTTTCACTTTCATGCATTGGAGAAGGAAATGGCAACCCACTCCAGTGTTCTTGCCTGGAGAATCCCAGGGACGGGGGAGCCTGGCGGGCTGCTGTCTCTGGGGTTGCACAGAGTCGGACACCACTGAAGCGACTTAGCAGCAGCAGATGCTTGAAACCAAGCAGAGTTCTCAGCACCAGGCGCTGACCAGAGGGGCCGGCTTGGAGACACGAGAACTCAGGATGGAAATGGGTCAGAGTGAACTGGAGGGTTTGGTATCTGGCGACATTTGGAGAGCTCTCCGAATTTTCTATAATTCACTGAAGTAATTAATCATAAATACTTACATGTTTATGTTTAGCTCAAATAAAATATCAAAAGAATGTAATATAAGCATTTTTAAGACTTCAAAGGCTCAGTGACAAACAAAAAAGTCTCCATATGTATGCTTGAAACTCAGTTTATTTACTGTCTTATAATCTGCATGCCAAATTGTGCTCTCCAAAAATGTGGGTTCCAGATCATGCAGATATAAAGGAATAAATGAATGAGTGAATGGAGCATGTCTTCATTGCTCCTCTACTGAGTTATCTCCAAAACATCACCTACTTATAACCTTCCATCTATCAATACTTACTGTTAAGGTACTTCTACGGTAAAAAGTGGGGGCTGTTCCACAGGTTATATTCCTCAGGTGTCCCCGTATATATAAACCACTTTATTCAGAACTCATGGTGAAAATGAGTAAAAATAAACTAGAGGTTTCTATATCTGAAGAAATTTCCCAAAGTTTCCACACCTTCTCTGCCTCCCCAAGACCCTCTAACTTACAGGTGCCTCTACAGTAGGCATGTTAATACCAAAACTCTGCTGACGATGTCGGTGCAGGGAAAAAACAAAAAAACTTAAAGTCTAACACTGGTAATTCAACCCTGGATATGAAATGCAGAGATTGGGAAATAGGTCCAGTTATGAGAGATGCAAAAATGTGTTATCATTTGAATATTTTCAAGTTATTATTGTCCATTATACCTTAGGAAGAATCTGTATCTCATTTCATAATCACAAGGATAATAAACCTGTTTGGAACCGAGGTAGAAAAAGTAAAATTTTTTAAACGTATAGCCTTATAATACTGTGCCTACTCTACTATGATCCAGAAAATGAACTCAGCGTTCTAGGAACAAACATGTCATCTACTTAAATGTCACTTATTTTCCCTTTACAACCTGTTAGAGTACATCTTATTTATATTTATTCTCGCATATTTTACAAAAATTATATACTGTGATAAATATGTCCTATTAATATAAAGCGTGCCTGCCAATGTTAACCACAGGGAGATACAGATATATATAGATAATACAGATTTTCTGACATAATTACAACATTTTTAGCAAGT
This sequence comes from Bos grunniens, assembly GCF_055505025.1. NCBI lineage: Eukaryota > Metazoa > Chordata > Mammalia > Artiodactyla > Bovidae > Bos > Bos grunniens. Next base: position 90,460,766 of record NC_141176.1, on the reverse strand, counting down.
TGAGGACTCATGAACAATAAGTCTATCCCAAGTTTATCCAAGTTTTGAGACTTCTCTGTGGCTTAGGAAATGGTTCTGTAAATCTATAAGCTTTCCATGAACTTCAACAAATTAAAAATACTGCAAATACAACCTTTCTATGCATTATATTTGTATTGAAACTCAGGTTTGGGTGAGTCATGGGAGAAACAGAGAAGAAAAAAAAGGGGAGTTATGACTGAAATGAGAACACTGTCTTTTAGAAGTCAAACTTCTGATACACTAATTTATCTCTAATTTTCCAATAATCCCTGTCCCTATGCATTCACTTAGTAAATAAACACAGAGCTAAGACTTACATCATAAACCCACACACTGACACAGTAGCCGTGCTCCCACGGAAAGGCAAATAAAGTGTTTTCCAAGGTTTGTGTTTTCCTATGTGTGCAGTCAAAAATCCAGACTTTGTGTCAGTTTTTCCAACTGTATAATCTAAGTCTCTATAAGATTTAAATGGCAAATGGAAATTTCCTAAAAGTTCTTACCTGCTGCTAAGTCATTTCAGTCGTGTCCGACTCTGTGCGACCCCATAGACGGCAGCCCACCAGGCTCCCCCATCTCTGGGATTCTCCAGGCAAGAACACTGGAGTGGGTTGCCATTTCCTTCTCCAATGCATGAAAGTGAAAAGTGAAAGTGAAGTCGCTCAGTCGTGTCTGACTCTTAGCGACCCCATGGACTGCAGCCCACCAGGCTCCTCCGTCCGTGGGATTTTCCAGGCAAGAGTATTGGAGTGGGGTGCAATTGCCTTCTCCAAAAGTTCTTACCTGCAGTGGGACTTAAATACATTAAGGGTTTCAATGTCAGCTTCAGCAGAACAGCCAACAATTGCATACAAGACACATTTGGTTGTCTTAGCCTACTTGTATTATCCTGTGAATCGTCTTCATATTTAAAGGGAAATCACAAAGTAACTGGTAGCAAGAAATAATGACAAAATCCAGAGTCCTCACCACATCCAAGATTACGGATTATCTGCTTAAATGCAGGTAACACTACAGTGACCCTCAAGTCACAGACCATATATGGAACATGCCGATCAATGCTCTGGGTGTTTTTTTTACATGTATATTTTAGTGAGAATTTTAGTATGCCTTTGTCCTTGGAATCTTCTGAGATGTCTGCGTGTGTTTAAGAACTTTCCTGATAATACAGGGCTGTGCTAATGTTTTCCGGGGACCCTCTAAAAGGAGCGGCTCTCAGGAGTTTGGTGAAGTCTGTATGGACAACAAAGAAACCCTCAGGACGCGGCGTTCAAAGACCAGCAGACGTGTAAAGACTCCTGGACGTGATTTCGCTTCCAGGGGCCTGCCCTGCCCAAGGTCATCATTAGTGATGAGAATACTGACAAAGCCTTCCATCGACAAGGTGCCGAGGGGATCTGTCGTTTTTAGATGATCAAACAGCCCCGAAAAGCTGCTGCTTAAAGATGACCGAGGCCAGGAGTCAACGTGGTTACCATAGAGACGCTTCATCAAATAACCCCCCAAAAAGGAAGGAAACAGGAGGGATGACCGAGCTGAAACACGGCATCCCATCGGGTCTAGAGAGACAGGGGCGTCTCAACAGCGGCAGGGCTGCAGATATGCTCAAACTGTCCTCGCCCCAGATGTACACGTTTCTTCATACTTCTGGGTGCTCAAAAGGCCGCGTATGGCTTCAGCCCAGAGAGAAGGCATTTGCATCTCTATGCACAAGACATGACTGATTAATTCACCTAGGGGAGTGGGTGGGGGGCTCAAATCCCTTAAAAAAATAGTCTCTGAAATCCTGAAAGTAGAATCACCTCACTAAAATGAAATGTTTTAGTGACACTGGACTAGGAAGTATCTTTAAGAGCAAGCCTGGCTGAATCGCCCTGGCGGGAAGGACGCGTGAGAGGCGTCCATCACACCCACCTGCTGGGCTCCTCGTCACCGCGGAGGCGACAGTTCACCGCATTCACCAGAAAGCTGAACAGACGACTGTACAGGGACTTGGCCAGAAGATCCCGGTAAAACTCAGCCATCGCCACGGTGTGCCGCCGTGTAGTCACCTCTCCTGGGAGAGCGAGGAGGGGAGAGTAAGTGAGCACGAGGCTGTTCCTCGTTCAGAAGCCAACAGAGCTGGGCTGTTTATCCCTCCACATCTGCGCACATCAGAAGACGCTACCAACATGCTGTGACTCTGACAAATGCAGCCCCTGCCAGTTATTACAAAAATACATATCGGTGATTTTGAGAAAAAAAAAATAAGCCAACGGAGGAGGAGCCCTCAAAACCACAATCCAGAGGCAGGCTGGTGAGGCAATGAGCTACAGTGAGTGAGGGAAGGACGTTTGGGGAAGTCCCTCTGTGCACACTGAGTGCAGACCCACACCGCAGAGATGACCTCGGGAGTGTCCACTCGTCAAGTCACGCCCGACTGTCTACCTGTGACCCCACGGACTGTAGCCCGCCAGGCTCCTCGTCCATGGGATTTCCCAGGCAAGAACGCTGGAGTGGGCTGCCATTTCCTTCTCTAGGGGATCTTCCCAACCCAGGGATCGAATCTGCATCTCTTATGTCTCCCGCATTGGCAGGCAGGTTCTTTACTATTGAGCTACTTGGGAAGCCCATGAGTTGAATGGCGTCAGAGTCTAATTCCCAGCATGCCATTTACGAGTGATTTGATGCTCAAGTTTATCTAGCCTCTTTGAATCTTAGTTTTCTCATTCACTAAAGTGGAAAGAGGAGGGGATGGTTGGATGGCATCACTGACTGGATGGACATGAGTTTGAGCAAGCTCGGGGAGTTGGTGATGGACAGGGAGGCCGGGTGTGCTGCAGTCCATGGGGCTGCAAAGAGTCGGACACAAATGAGCAACTGAACTGAAAATGGAAAGAATTAAATCCATGCCTTAGCAATGTGTGCCAACTAAAAAATCCAGTGCTTATAGCACCCGCTACAGCTCCCTTCAGTTCACAAGTGCCCAGGAGGCAGCAGCTCTTGTTCTGTCTGATGAAGCAGAGGGAAAACGGTGCTCGCCAAGGAGGAGGGCAGGCTGCTACCACGGCCACAGCCACAGCCGATGTTTTAATTGCACAAATCCTCTTGGGTTGATGACTTTATGTCTAAAATGCCCCATTACCTATAAAAATGCAGCTCATCAGAATGGTCTCTCAAAAGTTCACAAAGGTGGAAGGCAAAGTACAGGAAACCTTACCCTTAAAATACTGGATGTCGGTGGTTAAAGCAGATGCCAGCTCATCCGGAGATACCTGTAGCATTCCAGCCACTGAAATTAAAGCGGTGAGGAAAGCATCAAGTTGCACACATGTTGACAGCGAGAACATGGCGTTTTATAGTTGGGAAGTGTGTACAGACCCATTCGAATATGTGTGTCTCAAAGAAACGGAGCTACCACTGAAATTGGCAAATTCAACTAGAGAAACGGCTTGATTAAAACGTCGAAGAGCTCCTGGGGCTCCGGCATTAAGCTGCTGCAGGAGTTTCCCCCTCCTCACCCTTACTAACGGCCCGGGATGCTTTTTTCCCCAATTTCTGGCTAAATCACTTAGATATGGGGTAAAGATACCAGTAGTTACCACAACCATCATTGTCTGTTAAGGTTACTTTGAAAAAAAAGCTGGGAGTGACTAACAAGGCCACTTCAAAGGAGAGAGGTTTTTGGCAAGATCTTTAAAGGGAAGTAATTATGTTCTGTTTAAATGTTTAGTTAATAACATGCCCTCCAAATATACAGGGTAGAGGGGTGGGGTGGAGAAAACTCAGAACGATATAAATAAGCCCTATTACGTGCCAGAGCAGCAACACTGTTACTCAGGCGGGCAGCGTGGGGACATCAACGTGCATCTTATTAATTCACACGACCAGAAAGACAAAAGAAGAAAGCGGATCTTGGCTTGTTTTCCCCACCACCCTCCCTGAATCCCACTCTGGCAGAAAGTGGGGTGAGCCCCCTGACTTTTCTGTACTGTGTCTCCATCTACTGGCCAGCCTGGAGAACTGCACGTCAAGGCATCGACGGTCCATGAGTTCCACTGACCTTGTTCCAGGAGCTGGAGGTCAGACACCAGCGCGGAGTCGGCCTCGGAGACAGCGGTGAAGCCAACGTCGCCGAGGTGCAATACGGCTGCCAGAATCACGCACAGGTTCTCCACCTCCTACGCGGGTGACCAACAGAGAAGATAAAGGGCGTTGCTTAGGAAGAAAAGATGCAGAGACCGATCCTTTGGAAAACCTCCAAGTAGGTTAAACAAAATGATGCGCGGCTGTGATTTTTTTCCGACTCAGAATGTCCCATAAGGGAACCACCGATCAATGGTGAAAATGGGCATGCCCCATTTAGGGCAAGCAATGTTAGCCTTAAAAATTCCCAATAATTCCCGGATTCCTAATTGGTACTTCGGGCAGGAAAAGCTCCTGCCGGAGAGAGTTTTTTTCTAAGAACAATTCTCATTTGCTCATTTGCACAGTGTGGTCCCTGTGCCATCCGTGAATTTTGTGCTGAACTTCCAGCTTTCAGGACAAGTAGTTTTATTATTAACAGCTTTAAAATGAGGTCATTGAGAAGGATAATGTGCCATTTTCAGTTATAATCCTCTCTGACTTCAGCGTTACTTAGACATGCTTTTGGTAGCCTCCAAATCACAAATTAGGGCCTCAGATTTTATTGATCTGTGCCTGTCTGAATAACCTTTTCCAAGCTCCTTAAGCTACCCAACATCTCCCTCTCCTGTTTTTTAAATAAATCCAGTCGACAGCTCCCTCTCCCGTTTTTAAATAAATCCAGTAACTCCTCATTAAAGTTCCCAGTGCTCCAAAAGAGACACACTCCTGGACACAGACATGAAGACTTTGTTCCGTCATCAAGGTTCTTGTGGTTCCGTACCGTGATGGAGACAGAACGGTGAAAAGCAGCCCGAAGGTGAGTGACGGTGTGGGGATACTAACAAGCTGCTCTGCGAGCAGGGGGCGGTGGCTGCTGTCAAGGCATTGACAGCAATGCGGTGAGCAAGCCCCCTGTCATCTTGCTGGTGATGGAGGATCACCTTCATGGTCAGATCTCCCGGAACCACACTCACGAGTTCTGACTCAAGGGTCTTGCCAGCCCAGAAGTACCTTCCTCCCAGTCTAACTTGATCTTTTCCTGCTGATGGACTAAAACTGTCACCATCTCAGTCATACCTGAGGATCAAGACGATCACTTTTCGGTCTTGGCTTAATCGCATGAATTTCTTTAACCAAAAAGCTTGTTAAATGCCCTGTTTGGCCCCTTATGTGGAGGACATATTCTGTGTGCCCTGCCTTTGAAGATCAGTCATGGGTTTCTACAGCCCCGTTTCCAACGAGCTGATACTTGGTGGAATGATTCCTTACCCGCCTCTCTATCTCAGTTTCCTGTAAGTGAGTAGAGATTGCAGACATAAATGGAGGAAGGGAAAAGAAGTAACAACAGCAAAAAAAAAAAAAGTAGCAAATGCAAAGACTGAAGAGTGCGAGTGGCAGGAGTTCGGGAAAGAGAGAAACAGGGGGATGCACAGAGAGAGCAGCAGAGAGCAAACGCCACACGGCCGCTCGCTCCTAGGATTCCAGTCCCTGATTGGAGATGGACAGAGAGAGCAGCAGAGAGCAAAACGCCACACGGTCGCTCCCTCCTAGGATTCCACTCCCTGATTGGAGATGGACAGAAGAGCAGCAGAGAGCAAAACGCCATACAGTCGCTCGCTCCTAGGATTCCAGTCCCTGAGTGCAGTGAGGCTGGCGTGGACCATCCACTGAGGGGGAGCCCCCACCTCCTACCCCTCCCTTGCTGTCGCCCTGCAACTCCTTCCACCCCTTGCTGCCCCATGAGCCGAGGGGAAAGACAGGGACCCAAATCGATCAATGTATACTGAGTTTAAGAAAAAAAAACTAAATCTGTCACTAAATCTTGGCTCATGAACTACAGGCATACCAGTTACCCATGCAGTCTTATGTTGATTGCTAATGAGGAATTAGCTGTCATTTAAAGTGACCCCATACTGAATGTCGGGGACACAGAGATGATGCATAGGAAAAGGAGATTTGTGGGAATTTCCGAGGTCTTGGTGGCTCAGTGGTAAAGAATCTGCCTGCCAATGCAGGAGACACAGGTTCGCTCTCTGGGTCGGGAAGATCCCCTGGAAGAGGAAATGGCCACCCACTCCAGGATTCTTGCCTGGAGAATCCCATGGACAGGGGAGCCTGGGGGGCTACAGTCCATGGGGTTGCACACAGTCGAACCCGACTGAAATGACTGAGCACACTTCACATCTCTTGTTCTCTAGACCTGTGTTATTCAATTCAGTGAACACTAACCATGCAAGACCGTGTCAGTTTAAACTAATAAGAATTTTTTAAAAAAAGTTAAAAATCCATGTCCTCAATCTACCTCAGCCTCCTCTACCGTGCCCAGCAACCCCAAGTGGCCAGTGACTGCCATACTGTAGGTGAAATCTGGAACATTTCTGAGATCATGGAAATTTCCATTGTGTATCAGCGGGTGTATGCACTTTAAATAGTACGTTTCAGCTTTGGAGGTATTTGATAATTCTTTAAGAATTAAAAAAAAAAGCATAGCGTTCAAGAATATAGTTTAATCGAGTGATTAGATTACTCTCCCAAGTGGTACTTGGAAGCAGACAGTCCCTTCTGTCTGCCATTTTTCTGGAGTCAGCCAGTGCCCAGTTCTTATCTGTTTTGCTCATGTGGTCCCTGTGGGAAAAGGTCTCAAGCACCTTCTTGAAGATGGCAGCCCATCTTCACGGTACCCTGTGGCCCTGGGCGTGATGTTTGCTCACGGCTCTCTCCCACTAGCATGCAAGCTCCACGAGGCAGAGGAATGTTTCTGAATGAATAACTTTTACAAACTAGCAGAGAGGGTTGATTTCCTCAGTGGAATATTTAACCGCATGACTCACCAAGTTACTGAAGCCAATTACATTGAGGGCTTGTTTCAAAACAGCAAATTTCTCCCTGTTCAGAGAATGCTCTGCTGCTGATATATCTTCTCTAAGGGTCTGGCGCAAATACCTGTGAGGAGGAAAAGCACACAGTTTTATGGCTTGGCTTGTCAACAAACCCCAGCGGTGAAGTCACTTCAGCCATGTCTGGTCTCCAGAATAATGGACATCACCTGGACACTGTGTCCCTGTGGTATTTATACGGCTTTGGTCCCTAAGAGCACATGCTGTTTCCGGAAGCAAGGAAGGAAGGTTCTTGTTGTACCAGAACATATTTACACTGCTTTCCTTGGTTCTCACTTGAGTGGCTCCCCTCCTCAGAGAAGGTCATGAGTACTTTGTGTATTTCATATAGAAATCTAGCAGATTCTACCGCACGCTTTGTAATTCATATTTGTAGTCAAGATTTTAAACTGAGAGCAATCTACGATTTCTTCTCATCAATATCTTTTAATTATGAGGTGGATGATTAATTCATGGATTTATTCCTTTCGTTCAAAGAGCACAAAAAGGAAAAAAGAAGTTGACAGTGTTCATTGCTCAGTCGTGTCTGACTCTTTGCAACAGCATGGACTGGAGCCTGCTAGGCTCCTCTGTCCATGAGATTCTCCAGGCAAGAACACTGGAGTGAGTTGCCATTTCCTTCTCCAGGGGATCTTCCCGACCCAGGATCGAACCCAGTCCTCCCACGTTGCAGGCAGATGCTTTACCGTCTGAGCCACCAGGGAAGCCCTAAGCACAAAGGACTCGCCCACCAAATACACAACACTAACCCTTGAGGATACAAAGAGCTTATCCTTGGAGGCCCAAGAGCACACACGGTGTGTCCACAGGCAGAGGCAAGGGAAAAACACGGCTGGGATGCAACACGGAAGCAGAGTAACAGAGAAGGCCTCGGCCTGTTTGCGGAGTGCAGAAAGGGAACCGGGGGAAAGGCTGCAGGCCAGGACGAGGCTTCGGTTTCAAGAGCTGACGTTTGAGTGAGGATCGCCCAGGCAAATCCGAGATCCAGGGTGATCCTCAGAATAACTGGCACCACGCGCGAAGGCGCACAGGCAGGATCATATGTGACGTGTGTGTTGGAAACTTGCGTTGTTCGGCACAGTTGGAGCCTCTGGGGAGAGGGGCGGAGGGTGGTGAGGCCAGACAAGGAGCCAGGGCCCCGTGTGTCCTGCAGAAGAGTCTCCATGGTGGCGTGGAAGTGAGGCTGTGCCCAGGGTCCTGCAGAAGAGTCTCCATGGTGGCGTGGAAGTGAGGCTGTGCCCAGGGTCTTGAAGCAAAGAAAGCCTGGCGGTTCAGCAGGGATTTCCCCGCAGCCAGTGAGGTGGCCTGGAATTAGCACTCAGCAGCTGTAGTAGTTCAGTCGCCCAGTCGTGTGTGACTCTTTGCAGCCCCAGGGACTGCAGCCCACCAGGCTCCTCTGTCCATGGGATTCTCCAGGCAAGAATAATGGAGTGGGTTGCCATGCCCTTCTCCAGGGGATCTTCCCAACCTGGATCTCCTGCATTGCAGGCAGATTCTTCACCAACTGAGCTACGAGGAAGGCCTGGGAAGAGATGAGGCAAAGAAATGAGCCGGCAGGTCTAGGGAGAGACCAGCAGTGAAGAGAAGTGGAGGAGATGGAGAGGCAGGTGGGCGAGAGGAGCGCTGGCTGTTCACGGGGTCCGTGGGGGCGACGTGTCGATGGCGCTTTGTAAGTTTCCCTGTGGGGAAGCGGGGTGGAGTGGGCCTCAGTCAGTCAGGGGGGCATCTCGAGAGGAGGAGTGTGTTCTTGAGAGAGGAAGACAGAGTTTATCATGGCTGTGTTTGTTCACTTTGAATTACTTGCTAGAAGTTCATGTGGTGTTCCAAGAAATAATCGGCTAGAAGGATCTGAAATTCAGAAAAGTCCAGAAAATAAGCCCTGGAAGTCGTCAACACGAAGATGACTAAAATCACAGGAGTGGATGAGCGCCCTGGAAAGAAGGTGCCCACATTTTACGGATGAAGACAGAGCTGATGAGAAGAGAGCGTAAGGGCAAGGGGAGGGGGTGACAGCAGGCAGGTGCAGACTCTGTCGGTGTCGACGAGGGGTCTAAAAGGCCTTCTCTGCCCTTGACCTTGGCTGGGATGGGGGTCAAAGTGAAACAGCCCACCAGATGGGGTGGGGAGTGGGGAGACCTCAGGAGGCTTCTATGGTGAGGCAGAAGCACATTAAGACTGGAGGAAACGAAAAGACGGAGGAGGAAGGAGAGGGTCTGGACTCGGTGCCCCTCGGCCCAGTGGAAGGATGCTGCCCTCCCCATATTTGGGTCAGGCGATGAATACCGGCCGGTGGCTGGACATCTCAGGGAGTAGAGGGACCCCTGCTTATGGCCTCAGTTTCTCTAGGACGGAACGTAGATGATGAGGCAAAGCGGATTTGAGGAATGGGCTGAGAATCTAAGACACTGGCTGTGGACAAGGGACACTGTGGTCAAGCAGAGGGCTTCCCAGGTGGTGCTAGTGGTAAAGAACCCACCTGCCTATGCAGGAGACACAGGAGAGGTGGGTTCGATCCCTGGGTGAGGAAAGTCCCCTGGAGGAGGGAATGGCAACCCACTCCAGTATTCTTGCCTGGGAAACCCATGGACAGAGGAGCCTGATGGGCTACAGTTCATAGGGCCACAGAGAGTCATATATGACTGAAGTGACTCAGCAGGCATGGAGCCAAGCAGGGAGACACAGGAGGTTTAGTGAAGCAGCTGAGGACCCCAGGGAGCTGCTGGCCAGCTTCAGCGGGGCTCTCTCTTTCTCCGAGGATAGGTGAGCTGGGGGTTGGGGTCTTGCACCAAAAGGAAAAGGTCATGGTCTACCATGCTAGCAAGGGGTTGAGTTAGGATGGTCAGAGCCGTCTGGCCTAAAATTCACAAAATTCTAGAAGCTGTAACCAGTCTTAATTCTTCCTGTTCTTACGGAAGTTTTCCATCCATCTTTGCTGGTGTCATCTTTTCTTTTCTGCTTGTAACATAGGATAGAATTCCATTCAGAGTGGTTATTTGACATCTTGTAAAGAACAATTAGCTCTCATTAACATTACAGAGTCAAATATGCAAAACATCACGGTTCCTTTCCACATTCTTGCAAGTTAATCAGTTAATGAACTCCACCTATGTAGAATTCAGTATTTCTTTATACCTCAGCATCTCCCACTTCGTGTGTCTTTATGGTGGGGATTTACGGCAGCTCTGACCTACTCCATGAAGCAGTTAAATTCTAGGCAGAAGGAACCATTGGAATTAATCTGGGTAATTTAGACAGGGCTATTAAATCTGTAATGGCTCATGAGAAACCAGATCAAAATTGGGGGTTTTCCAGGGCAGCTGACCTGATGGCAGGAATGATGCTTGAAGACTGTCTGTGTTTTCCTCGATAATCAGAAAACTTGTTGGTATGAGGACAATGCAAAAAAAAACACAACAACTAGATTTCAATGTCTTCTATACAAACTTTACAATCCTTCTACTTTTCAGTAAGGCCAAGGTTGATTTCACTAGAAATACAGGTCTTTACTTAACAGCCAAACTCTATCTTAAAGTGGGAAGGTGAGTATCAGGAAAAAAAAAAAAAATCAAATGTCTACATTTTAGACATTAAAAGCACGTTTTTTCCCTTTGAAATCATTTAATAATGAAACCGCACATACGGCAGGAGCTAGAGCAGCTCCAGGAGACGGTGACGGACAGGGAAGCCGGTGTGCCGCAGTCCACGGGGTCGCAAGAGTCGGCACGACCGAGCAAGGGAACGACAAGGTCACACAGGCAGGAAAATCCTGGAGAAGTACGCCTGGCAGAACACTGCGCCCAAGAACGCAGCAGAGCTCTGTCTGACCCTTTCTGATGGCATTTTAAACTTTTATTATCCATAAAATGGAATAAAAGTAGGTTAAATGTGAAATTAAAATAAATTCATTTGTCCTTCATGATGACTTTATGTTAATTAAATACGACACTATGTGTGATATGCTTTCTAAACTCAGATCGCAAGGTACACATAGAATAGGAGTATTTCCTGGAAAAAAATGTATCTTGCATGTGTGGAGGGCTTTTTCAGTGTGCTCGGTCATTAATGAACCTCTTTAATAAGATACATAACTAAGTCAAACGAAATACGGAACATTTTGAGAAATTACAACACACGCTATTAAGCATGTAGAATATTTTAAACTGTAAAATACACTTGTCTGTTCGCCAATAGATAAAAGTAATAAACAGATAAAGAGATCAAATGTTCACTCCTGATCATTTTCTCCCCCAGTGTGAGTCACTTGAAGGTTGACAATCACATGTGTGTTTCCACGCGGTTTTAACACATGAACAGAGGCAGGAATGACCGTGGGCCACGGCTGACCGACGTCCCTGCAGACGAGCCAGGCTGCGTTGATGCTTTCCCCCGATCTCAGCACCGTGGCTGAGACCCACCCGGACGAATCTGTGCAAGTGTTTTGTCTGATAGCTTCGGACTCTGTCACCTATCCATTGACGGTCCCACACGTCAACGACAGGTTGGCAGGTGCCAAGAGCACTTGTCGGCAACTGAACAGCGATGACCACAAGGGCCTCTGCCATCTGCCTCTGCGGAGATCGGACCCTGTACTGCTGCAGCTGCGCACCTTCGACACCCCCGCGGGGAATTCAGGGAGGAGAGGGAGGCACTCTGTGCTCCAAGGAAACTGGTGGAAGACGTCTTCAGATGGATAGATGTTTTCAGGAACTGATTTTGTGATCCTAATCCTCGCATCTCCTCAGATGTTGAAGCACACTGAATCCCTTTGTGGTGACATCAGCTCCTCGTGACTAGCAGAAAAGTTTTTGTAAAGTAGGCGCTTGATTGCATTGAGCTCCCCCTTCAGCAAAATCTCACATTTGGACCTTCCCCAGTGCCTCTCTGGAGCAGCCTCTCAGAGTGAGCTGTGGTGCTCTCTCCCCAACTGGAGTCCTCATTTTGCACAAAATAATAACTCACAGCTCACGCTGTGCATCATTTTTAGTTGACACACAATTCCCAGTATTCAGATCTTAGAATATCAATCTTCAGGGTCTTTCATGGCATCTTTTATGTCTTGAAAGCCATATACTTATAGCTCAAACAGTCTGCTTGTATCATCTCCTCTTAGCTCATACAGAGCTCGGAACAGTAGCATTTGGCAACGCGGACATGTCTGACCAGAGACAGAAACATCAGCAACGTGTCATTTGTGGAACCAGGAACTGTTGCTGTTTTATTTTCAAAAGGTGGACAGACCAGGGGACGCTCCGGGTGTTGTCCCGCCACAGAGCAGAAGACAGTAACATGGAGGCTGGGCCGTGTTAAAAACAGTTGGTGGGTTAATACTCTGATTAACTGGACTCAAAAGGAAAGGTGGTGAGAACTGAAACCACGTGTCAGACACTTCACTGGAGGTTCCAGAAGCACTTCCATTCGTCTTCAGATTGATCCTGAAAAGCAGAGCTATCGTTGTGCCCATTTGTGATATGAGGGAACTGAAGCGCGTTTAAGATTTCCAAGCCCGCACCTGGCCGACGGACAGCACCCTCTGTGCCTCTCAGCCCTCCTGCGAGGGGCTGGGAGGAGAGGAGAGGCTGAACAGCACCACAAGGCACCTTCCTCAAGTTTCAACTGGGCTTAAAAATGTGGGCGAAGGAAAATGAGACGTGGAATTACTATTACACACGGATGGGTTTTAAACAGAATGCAAAGTCTCACAAGGTTTTAAGATTCCACAGCATAGTTTATGATTATTCGATTCTGTCTCAACTCTATACTGTATTACAGGAACAAAATGGAGTAGCTGGTAACTGAGCAGGACCCCATGGGACCTTCCAGGGACAGATGCCCCTGAACCTCCACCTGCCTCTTGTTTGTGGGCAAGTTTAGCTCCCTAGATCTTCCCCACGTTCCAAAGAATAAACTTAATCAGAGAAATGAGAACATGCAGAAACAGAGGAAAGCAGTCAAGTAAGACAAAATTATAATAGCTTGATCGTTATGCAAAGAGTGCCAGAGAACTGATGCCTTCGAACTGTGGTGCTGGAGAAGACTCTGGAGAGGCCCTTGGACAGCAAAGATCAAACCAGTCAATCTTAAAGGAAATCTACCCCGAATAATTATTGGGATCACTGATGCTAGAGTTGAAGCTCCAGTATTTTGGTCACCTGATGTGAACAGTGGACTCACTGGAAAAGACCCTGATGCTGGGAAAGATTGGGGGCAGGAGGAGAAGGGGGCGACAGAGGATGAGATGGCTGGATGGCATCACTGACTCGATGGACATGAGTTTGAGCTACTCCAGCAGATAGTGAAGGACAAGGAAGTCTGGCATGCTGCAGTCCATGGGGTTGAGAAGAGTTGGACACGACTTAGCAACTGAACACAATAATCATTAAACAATGATTAATGATTAAACAAAGTCAAGGACCTTTAGTTCCTCCTGAAGAGCTATAGACATTATTCTTTAGCCATGTCCTTGAGCGGTTTTGCAGATACTGAAACCCCCACCAGTTGGGAGAAGTAAACTATATTCTTCCCTCAACAACTATATTCTATTCTATATATAGACCCCAGACAGGTTGAAACCAGAAGGTTGATGACATTGGCTCCTGATCACTTCACCACCAACCAATCAGAAGACTGTCTGTGAGCTGATCACACACCCTGCAGCCCTCTAGCTCACTCAGTCTTCAAAAGCCGTTCCCTGGAAATCACTGGGGAATTGGGATCCAGTGAGCTTTAGCTGCCTGGACGCTAATGGGATATAGCAATGGCTATTTCAGTCACACTCCTGTGACTGGATGAACTCATTTCCTAGTTCCAGGAAAGAGTTTTGTTTGTTTGGGGTAGGCTCCTTGGGTATCTCCCCTCTCCTTTGTTGCTTTTTATACAAAACATGATGGTGATTTATTCCGAACAACTAAGTTTATAAATCTCATTTTTGAAGATCAGGATGAGAAAAGCACATCTGTACCAAAGAAACAAATGACTTTGTTTTCACTCACATTAAAAATAATGGCAAAGCAGGTGACTAGGTGTTAAACTGAACGGCACAAAATCCCACTCGGCTCTGAAGGTTTTCATTACAAGTTAAATTTAAGGTAAGCCAGTAACAAGAAATGTTGATTTATGCTATTTCTAATCAACTGTTCCATGGTTCCAATCTGTTGACTGTCGCGACAACGAATAGTATTCCAGGAACGCATCTTCTAAGGTGGGGCAGAAATCTTGCTTGTGTCTGTGGTGTGTATATGCCTGTGAGTGTGTGAGTGAAGGGGGTGTGTGTGTGTGTATTGATAACTTTTGCTTTGCCATAAAGGGACACAGATTCTGGAATACACTTCCTATGGGTAGAGGGGCAAATTAAAATCGCTAATCCCCCAGGGTATGGCACCGCTGAGACAAGGGGGACGGAATTCAAGGCGGCAGCGATTTGATCCGAGTATCAAACAATGACCTTTTGCAAAAGAAGAAGAATTTCAAGGGTGTGGTACCCCCCGGGGCACCTGCACCTCCCTTCTCAGAGCCCAGCCCGACACAGCACAGCTGTGAACTTGCAACTGGCGGGTGAATGAGTCCTGCAGACGTGATGTGCAGCATTGTGAATCAGTCTACCAAGGCGTACTATATGCGTCCAAGTTCTGCTAAACCTTAATAGTTATCCCCACAAAAAAGAAATGACGATTACGGGAGGTGACAGAGGTGCTAAATAGCACTAGAGCCACATCCTATGTCAGTGTGTAAACGTGTCAAACCAACACGTTGTCCAGCTTCAACCGGCACAGCGGTGTTAGTCTCAGTCGCGCCTGGCTCTTTGCAGCCCCATGGACTGTGGCCCGCCAGGCTCCTCTGTTCATGGGATTTTCCAGGCAAGAATACCGGAGTGGGTTGCCATGCCCTCCTCCAGGGGACTTTCCTGACCGAGGGATTGGACCTGGGTCTCCTACCCTGCAGGCAGATTCTTTACTGCCTGAGCCACCAGGGAAGCCCAAGCTCACCACACAAAGCTGTATGTCAATTACATCTCAAAAATTAACTGACTTGATTTAAAAACACAAGAACAAACAGAAACAGCCACCCTGGCCATGCTCATCAGGCCTCTTGGTTCAGCAGACGGGGGACGGCTCTTCTATGCCCACACGAGTGCCCAGCACAGATGGGGAGAGCAGCCTCCAGTGGAAACGCTGTAACGGGGGTCCCTCCTTCAAACCACGTGCCTGCCCCTTCACCAGGGGCTCACAGACCACAGACGGCGATTTTTTGCTGGTGTTTGATCTGCCGCATAAACAACAGAAGAACAATGTCTTCTGACCGTGGGCAAAGCTGCCTTCTACTTGGGGAAGTTTAATATGTAAGCAGAAACCAGATAAGGCCCAAACCAGACAGTCGGCATCAACAAAGACAGCCCTGTTTACCAGCTGACGGAGGAAGATGGCAGCACGCTCCTTCCTGCTCCCCCACCCCCACCCTGCTCCTCAAAGGAAATTCTTTTCTTGACTGTTTTAAAACAATCTGGAAAGTATTAACCAATTTTAAATCCCCCCTCCATGGAATATGAATAAGATTTTTTTTTTTTAATTAACCGCAGGTTCAGATCCATAAATCTCCCCCAATGAAAATGTTAATCTATTAGCCGCAAACTGTTTTGTTTGGAGAGAGGAAACCCTGCCCGTGGTCCTAGGAGAAGAACAGAATCCGTTTAATAAATTACGCATTCAGAATGACTTCGGGTCTTGTGACATTCCCGGAATAGTTTGTCCATATTTTTCTCATCAGTCAGAATATTTCTGCAAAACATCTGGTGGGACAAACTCTAAACTCTCACCATCTTTCCAACGGGGGTGGGGGTGCGGGCGGTTGGTGCATCTCATAAAGTCGTTTAGTTCTTGAACACAGAGGTGGAGACGCGAGAACAGAGCAGCTGCCTCCAGCACAAAGGGTCCAGGACACGGATCTGGGGGTCGAACCCCAGGCTGCACTCCGTCCCCAGCCCTCTGTCTGGACGGGACTCCTCCTTGCCAGCGGAAGGGGCGTCCTTTCCTCCTCACAGACATAGAGGATCAGTAGTGATTATATGGATGACTCAGTGAGGTGGGAAGAAAGGGACATTTTCGATCAGAGCCAGGGTCAGGGTCTGGCCTTTATGAACCTGTTTAACTCGCCAAGGCCTGGGGGAGCTGCATCTGCTGGGTGGAGTAGGGGGGCTCCATACTTCACCCAAGTCCAGGTCGCAGCAGACCAGCTCAGGTTCTGCACGTGGGGAGGGGCAGCAGGTACGTCTGTATTCATCTGGCTCCGTCCAGGCTGAGCAGGTGCAGAAGTCCTCCTCGGGAAATCTCACCAAAAAGCTTTGTGTAGGGTCATACCCACAACACTGTGGTGAAGGATAACTCAGACCTACCCTGGGGTTTGAAATCCTGACTGAGGTTGACACCTGCATGGGAACGCCGGTCATCTGCAAGTGTTCCAGAAGGTGACAGTCCCGCTCATGAGCGTGTAGGGACGGTTACTGCTGATGCAGGGATTCCAGTGCTGGGACCCACTGTGGACTTGCACGGGTGTTTGTGCAAGGTTACCCGTGTGACAGTGCCACGCTGATGGCTGCTGTGGTTCAGCCGCTCAGTCGTGTCCAGCTGTGCGACCCCACAGACTGCAGCTCGCCAAGCTTCCCTGTCCTCCACCATCTCCCAGACTTTGCTCAAACTCATGTCCATCGAGTCGGTGATGCCCTCCAACCATCTCATCCTCTGTCGTCCCCTTCTCCTCCTGCCTTCTATCTTTCCCAGCATCATGGTCTTCTCCAATCAGTCAGTTCTTCACATCAGGTGGCCAAAGTATTAGAGCCTCAGCTTCAGCACCAGTCCTGCCAATGAATAGTCAGGACTGATCTCCTTTAGGATGGACTGGTTGGATCTCCTTGCTCAAGACTCAAGGGTCTTCTCCAGCACCACAGTTCAAAAGCATCAATTCTTTGGTGTTCAGTCTTCGTTATGGTCCAACTCTCAAATCCATACATGACCAGTGGAAAAACCATGCTGCTGCTGCCGCTAAGTTGCTTCAGTCGTGTCTGACTCTGTGTGACCCCATAGACGGCAGCCCACCAGGCTCCCCCGTCCCTGGGATTCTCCAGGCAAGAACACTGGAGTGGGTTGCCATTTCCTTCTCTAATGCGTGAAAGTGAAAAGTGAAAGTGAAGTCGCTCAGTCGTGTCTGACTCTGAGCGACCCCATGGACTGCAGCCTACCAGGCTCCTCTGTCCATGGGATTCTCCAGGGCAGAGTACTGGAGTGGGGTGCCATTGCCTTCTCCGTGTAAAAACCATAGCTTTGACTATAAGGACCTTTGTCAGCAAAGAGACCACCACAGGCGAGTCTTTGAATCCCACCAGGGGGAGCATGCCAAGGAGCCGTCCCTCTGGACTGAAGAGCCTGAGTGTACAGGCGAGTCCCCCATCAGATCAACCTTCCCAAGTCTTACTGGCCTCATGTCAACTCTCTACTCAGCTGAAACTTTCCCCTAATGACAGCCTCGTGCGTGTTTTCCAGCCTCCCCACAACACTGCTCTGCTCATCAACCCCTCCCTCTGTCCTGTTCCTGGGGGCCCCACAGGAGCTGGCCACCAGGCACCGTGACATTGACCATCTGCGCTTGGGAGCAGCCACCCAGATTCTCTTCCAGCCACACCCATGCGCCCAGGAAGATTCATGGAACAAAAAGGCTGACCCTCCCAAAGGCAAGAGGAGTCTCCTCGCCCCACTGTCTTCAACCAGGACACTATCTTCTCGTCTTTACAGACCAGATCTGAAACACCAGCTTTTCTTGGGTCTTGAGCCTGAGTGCTTTTGCATTGGAGCTCAAGCCACTGCCTCTCCCGGGGCTTTAGCTCACCCTCGCAGCACTGGGGACTCCTCAGCCTCCATGTCTGTGTGAACTCAATCAGGTATATATGTGTGAGCTCCCCTGGGCTCAGCGATAACGAATCCAATGCCAGTGCGGATGTGGGTTTGATTCCCAGGTTGGGAAGACCCTCTGGTGAAGGAAATGGCAACCCATTCCAGTATTTCTGCCTGGGGAATCCCATGGACAGAGGAGCCTGGCAGGCTACAGTCCACGGGGTTTCAAAAGAGGCAGACACAACTTAGTGACTAAACAACAAATATATGTGTGTGTGTGTATATGTATATGTGTGTGTGTATATATACACACACAAACACACACATGCATATACATGTCTATTACATACACACACAGACATATATGATATACATAAAGAAATGTATTCTTCCCCACTTTATTCACACATTAACACACTTAAATAGTAAATAGTTTTCATTTAACATCTACAACTTATAGGTCATCAATTTGACTCTTTTTGGATAGAGATCATGACAACCATGTTCCTGATTCAGATTCTTATAAAATCTAACTCAGTACTGACTGTAAGATTGTTTCCACACACACCTGAACATTTCCATGTGTCTTTGGGTTTTCCAGACACACCTGCTTGGCTCTGTTTATACCCCGCAGGTTTCCAACATGCCTGTGAGAGGCCATAGGTAACTGGTTGATACATAAGCAGTGAACAGAAACTCCACTTTTTTCTTTGATTAAAGGTTGGCAAAAGTAAGAGAGAAATCGAGACCATAAAACTCAGTCCTTCTTTCATCAGAAAAAAAACCAAAACAAAGAAAACCCCAGTGATACTACAGTGAAGAATTTCTCTGGGAAATGTTCTAGTGAAAAGGAGCTTCGGGTAAGAGAGACAGACATGCACGTACATGATCAGAGGCGATGCATCCGCTTTGAATTCTTCAAGGAAGGGCCGAAGGGAGGACTGAGAAAGTAGATGGGAGGGGAGACTGAGAAAACAGGACACTTCTAAACAGAAAAAGAGCTCACTTCATCAGTTTGCTGGCCTTTCTGGATAAGGTAAGTAGACAAATAGCACCCTTTCTGGAAAACAGTGCATGTCCAGAGCAGGCAGAAAGACACCCCCCCATGGGCAGAAGCTCACTGCCCTGGCATCAGAACAGCGTCCATGATAGCGGGTCTCTGTCATCTGAATAAGAAACACCAGGCTCTCCTTTTCAGCAAGCTGGGATTTTTGTAAAGAAGTTAAAATGAGTAAGGTCAAAATATGCTACGTCTGTAACTCTCATGAAGATTTAAAAAATAAAGTTCAGGAAAATCTCAACCACAATGCCTTCTTAAAGTGCAGGTAATGCATTAAAAAGTAATCTTGCCCAAGGCTAAGTGTGCAACTAGAAGATTTCAGAAGTGAAATATTAGAACTGGTTATCCCAGGAGAGATTCATAAATTAAACTAAATATCCCAGTTTTTCTTTCTGATAAATACCAATTCTCATTGAAAAGCTAAATAAAATTGTTCACACACACAAATACTCCTGAACTCATAACTGATCCTAATGATGTCTAGAAAAGGGGATGGGGAATGAGATGTCTAGTCCGAGCCCTACTATTCTATTGTACTTTTTTGCTCTTAGTTTTGAGTATTTTCTAGCAAAATACTTTTGTTGAACCTGTCCTTGTGATTACAAATGTGCTACACATTTTCAATAAAAGAATACATTATATAAAAATACAGTATAATATTATAACACAGAATTTAAAAAATCAGAGCCAAGATCATCTAAAGGAAAAATGATTGGAATTGAGTCCTTAGCACTCAACATGAAATGTTAACATATTCTCAGTTCAGTTCAAAACTTCTCTGAACTACTGCAATATTTCCACCTGAATGCTAAACTTGAACTACTTATTAGTAACAACAAAACACTATTCCCGAAACAACTGAGTTCAACCAAGTGCTCAAGTAAGTCCAGACAAGTGATCGCTGTGAGCTCCCCAATGTTGCACTGTGTTTCTAGGTCAAAATCCTTCTATGTGAGAAAAGAACATTTGCAGAAGAGGCCCAGGCATGTTGCCTAACTGCCATTATTCCCTGACACTTAAAAATTAACTGAAAGTCAAAAGTTCTGAAAACATTGACGGTGAGAATGACGTGCTTTATCTCTTTATCTCCAGATGCAATAGCCTAATTGTGATATGTCAATATGAGAAATCCAGGAAGTTACACAAGAATACTAAAAAGCCACCAGTTATGCCGAGAGGTATAGAATAAGTAAAAAAAAGTTCAAAACTAGTTTTTCCAAAGAAGGATGCTGGAACCTTCAAAGCCAGTAGGCATGGCTGTTTTCCATGCCTACATATGTTCATCCATCTAGAGCAATAGTAAACATTCTGCTTCAGCTTTCCTCTCCAGTGCTGAGGAAATGAAATGATGCTGTGACCTAGCAGCAATCAGGTCTTCAACTATTACTCTTCAAGTATTACTACTACCATCACTGTAGTATCATTCTTTGTAGACATAATGATAGTTTTCTAAACCAATTCTACTCTTGAAAATGTTAATAAGTAACACTTTAAAGAGAAATATGATGAAGCTCAGATACACCTTCCTTATCAGATTTACTTTAAATTTTCATATGTACAAAACTGCACATTTCCTTAGAAATAAATTTAAATGGATTTTGGGTACTGTGGATTCTTTAAACATTCTGCTGCTGTTGCTGCTGCTAAGTCACTTCAGTCGTGTCCGACTCTGTGCGACCCCATAGACAGCAGCCCACCAGGCTCCCCCATCCCTGGGATTCTCCAGGCAAGAACACTGGAGTGGGTTGCCATTTCCTTCTCCAATGCATGAAAGTGAAAAGTGAAAGTGAAGTGGCTCAGTCATGTCCGACTCTTAGCGACCCCATGGACTGCAGCCTAGCAGGCTCCTCCGTCGTGTGGGATTTTCCAGGCAAGAGTACTGGAGTGGGGTGCCATTGCCTTCTCCTTTAAAGATTCTAGAAACATTATAAACATTCTCTGGTATCTTCTTTCTGCCGAATCTGCTGCTTCTAACAACTTTAGTATTTATATTTCAGGTGTGAAATATAAAGAGAGTTAACCCTTCAAAGAGTTAACCTTAACGCTCAAATTTTGTTGAAAGTAAAAGGCTCTAAAACTAGGAAGATTTAAATCAGTAGGTATTCCCTTCTGATTTGTTAGAAGACATACAACTTAAAATTGAGGGGCGGGGTGGGGGGGGACAGTAAGGCAGAATTAAATTATGGTTTCCGAGGTGGCTCAGCGGTAAAGAATCAGCCTGCCAATGCAGGAGATGCGAGTTCAATCCCGGGTCAGGAAGATCCCTGGAGAAGGACATGGCAACCCACTCTAGTATTTCTTGCCTGGGAAAGTCCATGGATAGAGCAGCCTGGCAGGCTGCAGTCCATGGGATTGTAAGAGTCAGACACAACTTAGTGACTAAAGAACAAGAGGATTCACTTACACAAATTAACTAATAAAAGTTAAAAACCATAGCTGTCATTATTAAAAAAAAAAAAAATGAGGGTGATCACTGCCTATTTCCCTGCAGTGATGATTTTAGGAAAGCTTTATTTGAAAATCAGGTGGCATGGCCTCTTTCGGTCTTTCTTTTTTCTTTCTCTTTTTCCTCTCCTCTCCAGGAGTGATGTTCCTGTCCCAAGCACAGCGGTAACAGAGGAGGTGGAGTACAAAGAAAAAATATCTAGCATTAATGTTTCATCTGTTCTGCGCTTTGTTTTCCTTCCTCTGGCTTCTAACCTTAATCAGCTGATTTGCTCACAGCTCTAAATTTCCTTCTCACTTCCCACTAATCTCCGTTTTCAGATAAGAAATCTCTTCCTGCTGAAATTGAAAAGCTTCCACTAAATGGAATCAATCACACTATCAGCCAAAGAGAAATCAAGATCCATTTGAAAAGGTCAGATAAAGTAGGACATTTACAATGTTGATGATGCTACATTTAAACAAGTGCACTGCATCCTTATAATGACCTAGTTCAGGAAATTGCTGTGAAGTTTAATGATATGTTACTAAGTTACACTGCATTTCAGCAGCCTCCATATATTGCGATGTGAGCCTTGTAAATAATATTCGAGTAGCTAAAGCAGAAATTTAAAGGCAACATTTTATCAACCATAATTTAATTTGCCCAACATCTGATGCTAAAGTGCAGTGCTTATGCTCGGACAATGGGTGCTTATAAAAATGTTCATGTACTTTTTCTTTTGGGGGCCAAAATTTCATTTCTTTCACTAGATGACCATTTATATCATCACAGCAAATAATCTGAGCTTTGTTTATGCATCAGTTTATTCTCTGTTATCTTCAGGTGTCTGATTTAATGCCAGTCACGCTTTCTTAGGCTTCCCAGGTGGCTCACTGGTAAAGAACCCACCTGCCAATGGAGGCGACGCAGCAGACACGGGTTTGATCCCTGGGTTGGGAAGATCCCCTGGAGAAGGCAATGGCAACCCACTCCAGTATTCTTGCCTGGAGAATCCCATGGACGGAGGAGCCTGGCGGGCTACAGTCCATGGGGTCACAAGAGTTGGACAGGACTTAGTGAGTAAACCGCCAAGTCTGAGAGGCAAGCCAGTATTTGAAAAGGTGAACATTTTGGTGTTCTGAATCCTGAAATACTCCTTCATGTTTCAATCAACAATCGGTTTGATCAGAAGCTCTCAGTGTGCACTTCAATTAGCAACAGGATCAAATGTTAACAATTCTGTAAATGCCCTTCTCAGCCTACTGTCTAAGAGGCTTTATAATCTTGGGGGTTCTTCAAACATAAAAAAAAAAAAATCCCTCGTCTAAGGGAATTGAACTTCGAACTAAAGCAGATACTTAGAGGAAATGTGCTTGTAATTCTATGATGTAAGACAAAGAAAAATTGTCAAATAATAGAGTTACTGTTTGAAACAATAATGAAGGATTAAAAACAAAACAAAACAAAACTCTAATCAAAGATGAGGTAAAACAAAGCACTTTTCATGAAACACAGGCCTCTTAGCCATGCTGGTATTCCTTGAAAGTGAGGAATTGATTATTTTACGGATTCAAAACACAGTCTATTTCTGCCAGTTAGTACACAAAACAGATTACTGCATTTATGCATAATTAAACTGACTTCGAGATATGAAGGAAAATTCAACGTTAGTTGAACAAAATTAATTTGCTCTGAGACAAGGAAGAAAATATGTTTGTAGTACCCAGAGCAGTAAAACATGTTATGCTAATTTTGAATTAGTTAGAACTTTGGTGGCCACAGTGAGCTTTTCATACCAATATCTACAGGAAGGGGCATTTCAATTCAATCAATGTTTGGGAGACATTTTTAAAGAAAATAAGAGGGCAAATGCGCATGGCTGTCCATTTTCTGGCCCCTTCGAGTGTATCTGCGGCTTACTCTTTCCAAGGGCGTCTTCTGAACATGGGATAGAGTTCTCAGTAGGAGCTTTTCAAAGATGGAGGGGCAGGGGGTCCCTGTCTGTCTATCTTGAGGTCCCGTCTCCTGCCACTGACCTCCAGTGACCTCCCATTCTGGCTGCCGCATTCCTGAGATGGGTTCACTCCTGCAGATCACGCAGAACCACTCCTGCAGCAGACCCCAGCCCAGCCCAGCCCGGCACAGAGCCCATCCTCTGCGGAAGCTGTGTCTGTGCCGAGCATCTCCAGCCATGGCTCCCACTGAGGCCCCAGGACAGTCCTGCATCCTGGGAGGGGGCTTGAGGCTGGTAGAACACACAGCCAGTGATCCTTCCTGGGAACATTAAGGAAAGACTCTCTTCTGTGTAACGCAGGTCAAAATGTGCGTGCATGTGTGCTAAGTCGCTTCAGTCGTGCCTGACTCTTTGCAACCCCATGGACCACAGCCCACCAGGCTCCTCTGTCCATGGGATCCTCCAGGCAAGAGTACTGGAGTGGGTCGCCGTGCCCCCTCTAGGGGATCTTCCCGACCCAGAGACGGAACTGGAATCTCTCACGTCTCCTGCCTTGGCAGGTGGGTTCTTTACCACTAGCGCCACCTGGGAAGCCCCTATAGATCAAAATACTTGAGTTTATTTCATTTTTAAAGAACTCACTGTGAAGAACACCTTGATACGATATCAGATTTATACCCAGTATACCTCAGTATCTTGTACACCTCAGTCACATGGAAATGTGTGCATTTTGAGTGTTCAGGGTCTCTTTTTATTACGAATGCACTTTGCAAAGGTTATCAGCAAGCAATGATTTCCTGGTGAGGGTTTACAGGTACGACATGTAGGTGATTTTACGAAGCCAGCGCACTGGACCTAAGGGATGATTGAGAAATAGATCCGTCGCCACTGCAGGATGTTCTGTTTACTGTGAAATATTTAAACAGGTGGGAGAGTGCAGTATTCCAAGACACGCTCTTCTGTACCCGGACACACGCACACACGTGCCATATTATGCGTGACCCAACCACTTGTCAACATCAGCATGGGGTCACTATTGTGTCACGCCACCCAGAGGCTTCTATTGACATTGATGTTTGTAGCACTTGTCTTGAAAGAGTTGGATTAATCTGCCTAAAAGCTAAAGCTCTGGACTAGCTGGCTCTAACAATATTCCCCAAATAAGTACAGAAATGTTTAGAATCTGTCCAAATATTTGGCTACAATCAAATTTAGTAATATGCATTTCTTGGGTGCATATAAACATGCGTCCAGTCACACACACACACACACACACACACACACACACGTCAGCACGATCCAGTCTACATACATAGATTGCTCATAAGTCTTAACCTAAAGCCACTATTCACTCTAGATTTGTAGTGAAGGAAGAGTCCCTTCATCCCTCCAAAAAGGCCATATTTTAGGTTAGTGCGAAAGAAACTGCAATTTTGCACTGTTGAACTTTGCCATTTGATAATAGAATATATTCTTAAATAAATGTGGCTGTGTTATACGTCATTTTAATGCACATTTCTCACTTTACTGTTTTTCTGGTAATGATTTATCACTTGTTGTTTATATTTATTTTAGACTATAGAAACGATGTTAGACAACTAGCAAATTCAAATGAGTTTTTTTATTCGAGTTCAAAATGGGTTGTTAAGCAGCGGAGACAACTCACTACATCAAGAACGCATTTGGCCTGGGAACTGCTAACGAACGTACAATGCGATGGGGTTTGCAAAGGAGAGGAGAGCCTTGAAGATGCCGGGCATGGTGGCCAGCCGTCAGAAGTTAACAACGGCCAGCTGAGAGCATCATCAAAGCTGGTCCTCTTACAGCTACACGAGAAGCTGCCCAAGAACTCACTGTCGACCACTCTATGGTCTTGGCATTTGAAACAAATTGGAAAAGAGAAAAAGCTTGATTAGTGGGTGTCTCAGGAGCTGACTGAAAATTTAAAAAGCTGTTGTTTTGAAGTGTCATCTCTTATCCTACGTTACAACAGCGAACCATTTCTCGATCTGATTGTCACGTGCAATGAAAAGTGGATTTTATATGACAACCTGGTGATGGCCAGCTCAGTGGGTGGGCAGAGAAGAAGCTCCAAAGCACTTCCCAAAGCCAAACTTGCACCCCAAAATGGTCATGGTCACTGTTTGGGGGTCTGCTGCCAGTCTGAGCCACTACTTTTCTGAATTGTAATGAATCCGTTACATCTGAGAAGTATGCTCAGCAAATCGAAGAGATGCATGGAAAACCTCAACGCTGGCACTGGTCAACAGAAAGGGCCCAATTCTCCTCCGAGACCACGCCTGGCTGCATGCAGCACAGTCAGCGCTTCAAAAGTTGCACAGACTGGGCTAAAAAGCTTTGCCTCGTCCGCCATCTTCACCTGACCTCTCGCCAACCGAATACCGGTTCTTTGAGCATCTCAACAACTTTTTGCAGGGAAAATGGCTCCACGACCAGCAGGAGGCAGGAAGTGCTTTCCAAGAGTTCGCCAAATCCCAAAGGACAGATTTTTATGCTACAGGAATAAGCAAACATTTGTTGTTGGTAAAAATAAGTTCACTGTAATGGTTCCTATTTTGATTAATAAAGACGTGCTTAAGCTGAGTTATAATGATTTAAAATCCAATCACAATTGCTTTCGTACCAACCTGAATATATCAGCAGTGAAGAGCACCTCTAAGTGCACGTCTGGGACCCTGAGGACCAGACAAACTGAAACCTGAGTAAGGAGCGGCTCCTCGGCTCCCCAGAGGCAGCTGTGGCCTGAGCCTCAGCGTTCACAGGGACTTTGGTTTCTTCTGTTAACCAGGGGGCTGAGGTCCACGTGGGAAGGAGAACGTGGTTTTGGCCCTAGATGTCACACAAAGCCAGACAACCCAAAGGCTGCTACCTCAATGGAAGAAACACCACAAAAACAAAACTCGTCCATAGACACAGACAAGCAACATGGAAACACATCTGGGTGGATTCTGGGAGGGCAAAGGGCACTCTACAGAAGTCACAACCACAGCCAGATCCTTCCTGGTTTCAGGGGTTTACATGCAGGCTACAGGTGCCCTTAGGACATTTTAACTAAGGAATTAGCATTAGAATGGTCCTGGGTCTTAAAAGACCCTGAGCGTTGACCAAAGCCAGAGACACTCTCTAGCCTGCAGTGGCCCACAAGGTTTTGTCATCTGGGAAAGACCTGCTTTCCTGCAACACTATTTCTCCCACAGATTGGCCAGGGGCGGGGGGCGGTGGGGACTGGGGATGACTCAAGCTCATCACATTTATTCAGTTCATTCAGTTCAGTAGCTCAGTCGTGTCCGATTCTTCACATTTACTGTGAGCTTTATTTCTGTCATTATTACATTGGCTCCACCTCAGAGCAGCTGGCATTAGATCCTGGAGGCTGGGGACCGCTGTTCTAGGGAGCCAACCCTTGACCCGGGACTCTCCCAGCCTGGCCACCAAGGGACACCAAGTCACACCGAGTCACACCCCAAAGGACAAACATCAGGAGACATAAGCTTCCCTGAGCGGCTGTCAGCAGATGCAGTAAACAGCAATACTAGAAGCTTGAGAGCTTCAGATAACACAGTGATTGGTTACAGACAGTGAAACAAGCATGTCGGAAACAAATAAAAGAACTGGAAATATGAGAAAAGAACAAGCAGCAGCATTCAAGACAACGCAGATTTGAGAGAGCAAAGTACAACTCTTAGAAACAGGGAAAAGACACTGAAGTTAAAACACACGGTGTGCCTTAAACATCCAATTAATAACGGCTCCTAGAAACAGGGAAAAGACATTGAAGTTAAAACACACGGTGTGCCTTAAACATCCAATTAATAACGGCTCCAAAGGAACATGTAAACCATGAGAAAGCACTGCAAAGTTACTAGAATGAAGCACAGAGAGATACAGAGATGGAAAACATAAAAGAAGTCAGGGAAAGAGAGAGGAAATGAGAAAGAGCAGCATGGATCTAACAGGAGTTCCAGAGAGCGGTGTGGGGGGGGTCATTCACAGAGATGCTGGCCAAGAATGTTTCAAACTTGGGAAAATATACGCCTCTGATGATTTGCAAATCAAAGTCTCGAGCAGAATAAACAAAACGAAACTTATATCTAGAATCAGTGGTATAAAATCAGAAATCTCCGTACACACCAGCACACACACACATAACAATGTTTGTTTTTTTATCCGTTTGATTGCACACCTATTTTGCACTCACGATGGTGCCAGGACCCGGAGGCATTAAGCTGCTTAAGTCAGGCTCCCAAGTCTTAGAATGCTTGCTTCTTCGGCAAAGACAGCGATGCAGTCACATAATATATACAACCCCGTGACGAGCTCCACGGCAGAGATGAACCAGGACATACTGGAGTTTAGGAACAAGAGAATACACGTGGTCCTTGTCATCATGAAGGACCTTGGAAGGAGTCAGGCAAAGCGTCAAAGGATGGAAGTACTTGAGACGAACTTTTAGAATGAGGGTGTTTTCTGTGAAGAAGGAAGAGCATGAAGGCTTTGATTCATCCACTCATTCACTCACTCACTCACTCCTTCATTCATTCACCCACCCTTTCATTCATTCAGACGCTGGTTAATGCACTCCTTCACTTGTTCATCCACGGAACCCACTCAACCAGAATCTTGCCACCGGAGGACAGAAGAATTGGTGGGAACTGGGAGAACAGCTTGGTCAGGACTAGATGGAGATGTGTGCACGTGACTCTTAGGCAGAGCAGAATGCTGTAGAGAAATGATTTCAGAATTTTTGTCCATCATGAAAACTTTGAATATGAATCTTAAGGGATTTCAGTACACAAGACAGGTAAAAACAGAGATGCTCAGATCTGCTCAGACGAGGAGGAGTGTGTACACGTGTGAGTGCATTTAAGAGTGTATGTGTGTGGGTGTGTTCACAGTTGGAGCCCTACGAGTCACAAGTCTCTGTTCTCAGGTCTGCATTTTATTTACTAGGTCTTTCTTATTCACATAGATTTTATACTTCAGCAGTACTGTTAGAAGAACTACCTCTGGTCGTCTGTGTTACCTAAGTGGTTACGGCTGGTACATATACGACCTTTTCATTTTTGCATATGTTTGTTTTGTAACTCAAAACACTACTGAAATGTATTATTAGTGGAAATTCAGTTCAGTTCAGTTCAGTCGCTCAGTCGTGTCCAACTCTTTGCGACCCCATGAATCAGCACGCCAGGCCTCCCTGTCCATCACCAACTCCCGGAGTTCACTCAGACTCACGTCCATCGAGTCAGTGATGCCATCCAGCCATCTCATCCTCTGTCATCCCCTTCTCCTCCTGCCCCCAATCCCTCCCAGCATCAGAGTCTTTTCCAATGAGTCAACTCTTCGCATGAGGTGGCCAAAGTACTGGAGTTTCAGCTTTAGCATCATTCCTTCCAAAGAAATCCCGGAGCCGATCTTTAGAATGGACTGGTTAGTGGAAATACTGTGCCATAAATTAACTGAATTTTCTAGGTAAACTTTCATTTTACTTGGAAACAATAGTAATTGTGTCTTATCCTTGATAATGTTTATTCCTTTTTATTTTCTTCCCTTATCACAATTATGACAACTTTTGGATCAATGCGATAAAGAGCCCGAATCATTTTCACAAATAAACATGATGCGTACCTAGGCCTTGGGATTATATTCTTTTTTCTTAGGAAAGACTCCTTTTACTTATAATTAAAAAAAAAAAAAAAGGATTTCGGACTTGAATGTACAATCTTTTTGGCACCTATAGAAATGGTCAATTCATTTTTCTGTTTTTACTTATCCGTGCGATGGGTAGTACTAATAATTAAATTTCCTCATCCTGATCATTGAGTATCTTTTAATGGATTTTAGACTCTACTTGTTAATATTTTATTTATGCTTATGTAACTAAAGTCAGATAGTTTGTATTCATTTCTTTAGTTGGTATACCTTTTGATATATTGCAGTATAGACATTCTGGATTTGAAATATTTTTTAAAAAGTCTGACAGTGAGACTAGTTGTAAAAGTGGAACATACAGAGAGCCAATAGATCATTCTTTAACAATCTGAAAATGGCAAGTGTGACATATTTACTTCAGATCTTTGTTTTTTATAAATAAATTTCACAAAGTTCACATTCCCATCTATTCATTTCCTTCCTTATTAGACAGAAAAAGTATGATCGATTCTGTGTCAATGTTCTCAGTCTAGTTTTTAAAAATTAAATTGTATCAATACACGTATGTACCTACAAAATACGTAATTTTGCTGTATTTAAAATTACATAAATATTATGTACATTATATGCATCATTCAGCAAATTACTTTAACCCAACTTTAGATTTATAAGATCTATTTTACATAGAGTTTAGGTTCATGTGTTGATACCGTTTTAAAAATCCTCCACCACAACCACAACCTGATTATTTTATTTCCTGAAATAAAGTCGTTTCTTTCCTACTTGTGTATCTGCCTCTTTGAACGGTGCGTTTCATGTCCACGTCCGTGATTTTTACGCACGTATGTGGGGCTCCCCTAAGCAGTGCTTCTCCACCAGGATGACTGAGTGCTGGGGTCCGATGACTCGTGGCTGTGGGCCACCCCGCGGCGGGCAGGGGGTTCTGCCGTCCCACTGCTTCTGCTCACGAGCTGCCAGAGGCACCCCTCCCCAAGGGGCCAGAACCAAAGACGTGCCCACCTGCTGCCCAGAGCAGCCTGTGGGGTAACACCGACCTGCCTTGGTACGTTACGCCCGAGGCCAACCTGAACAAACACCGCTCCCCAGAGCGGCCGTCCGGATCTAAACTCTCGTCGGGAGTGTGTCAGTGCGGAGCCGGTCCTGTTATCTGGTTCGTTTTACCGGTGCAAATATTTTCACTGTGAAATGGCACCCAATTATCCTTTCAGTTTGCATTTCCTTGATTACTTGCGAGACTATGCATCTTTCACGGGACCACTGGAATTCTGGGGTTTCCTTTCTGCATAAGCTGCCTTCTGAAAAGGGAACAAAGAATTGTTTGCAATCGGTGATTTCTGTGATGCTTTAAACAATTTTCTGTTCTTTGAAGCTTTGAAAGTACAAGCTTTGGAACTTCCTGGGTGTGCCTTCTTTCGGGGATGGAAGTTGTCCAGGATCCTTCTGGTTTTCATCTCATTTGATTTTTCATTTTTTGAGTCAATGTCAATGGATTTTGTTTCTTCAGTGTCACACCCTCATGATCCTATGTCCTTTGTCTCTGCCACCAGGGATCAATATTTGGTTTTCTAGTGGCCTTTGTTTGCTTGCTTTTACTCCCACGTTTGGTTTCTAACTTTATCACTCTGTAGACAGAGAATAGACCCTGTACAATTTCTGAATTGGGGGATTTATTAAACTTTACTCTGTGGCCTACGATGTGCTCAATTTTTTAATAAGTACGCCACAGAGGCCTGAAACACAGCGTTTACACGAAAAGCGCAGACTTGGCTATAAGCTTTCATCTGCTCACCTGATGCATCTCAGCTTGTTATTTTACTTTAGGTTATTTCAGTTCAAAAGTAAATACAGCTTTAGGCTAATTCCTTTTCTATGAACTTTCACTTTACAGAACTGATTTATGTGGTCCTTCACATAAGCTACGCAGTCTGCCCACATACATCCCTTTTACCTACCCAGGGGTCAAACCCACGTCTCCTGCATTGGCAGGAGGGTTCTTTACCACTGAGCCACCTAGGAAGTCCACATATTATTATGTACATTACAAATAAAGCTGATTTCTCCTGCTTTATATTTGAGCTGTGACGTGGCACTCACTCACCTAGAAATCCATGTTTCTTGGATGCTAACATACTGGGTTGGCCGAAAAGTTCACTCAGGTTTTTCCATAAGATGTTTTGAATTAACGAACATTTTGGCCAACACATATAAGATAAGGATGCCTTGGAGAGAAGTCGCTCAGTCATGTCTGACCCTTTGCCACCCCATGGACTGTAGCCTACCAGGCTCCTCCGACCATGGGATTTTTCAGGCAGGAGTACTGCGGTGGGTTGCCATTCCCTTCTCCAGGGAATCTTCCCGCCCCAAGGGTTGAACCCAGGTCTCCCACGTTGCAGGCAGACGCTTCATCGTCTGAGCCACCAGGGAAGCCTCGTGCGACGTGTGAAGGACTCAGCAAAGAACAGTTTGAAAGGAGTTTGGGAAGGGCGTGTGGTAGGCTGGTGGACGGGTGGAGAGGGGTCGGTGAGGCAGGGCCCAGCAGGCCAGAGACCAAGCTTCTCTTTCCCTTTCCATCCTCACTGGGAAGGAAACCCCACAGCCCTGAGTCACCTAATCCAGAGTACCCCCACCAGCTCTCAGCAGTCAGCAGCCCGTCCTGTGCAATGGTGTTACCAGAGTCAGAGACTCTTAGCAAAGTTTGTTGAGTTGCACTTGACCACCAGTTCCTGCAACTCCTCACTCTTCACTGTGTCCGAATTCACACCAGTCTGAAGTGAAGTGAAACTCACTCAGTCGTGTCCTACTCTTTGCGACCCCATGGACTATACAGTCCATGGGATTCTCCAGGCCAGAATACTGGGGTGGGTTGCTGCTGCTGCTAAGTCGCTTCAGTTGTATCAAACTCTGTGCGATCCCACAGACGGCAGCCCACCAGGATCCCCCGTCCCTGGGATTTTCCAGGCAAGAGTACTGGAGTAGGGTGCCACTGCCTTCTCCGACTGGGGTGGGTAGCCTTTCCCTTCTCCAGGGGATCTTCCTGACCCAGGAACTGAACTGGGGTCTCCTGCACTGCAGGCGGATTCTTTACCGGCGAGGCCACCAGGGACGTGCACATCAGTCTGAACCACACTTCACTGCACCCTTTGGTCAGCTAGCACCATCCCAGGGGCTGGCGGGCACCAGGACGGAGGAGCAGCTGGGATCTCTGCCCGCAGGGACCCCGGCCTCCCCGCCTCGGGTGTTGGACAGCCTTCCTCTGGGTGCTCTGGTCTTTTGTGGCTTCAAGTGTTTCCACAGAATCTCTCATGTGTTTCTAGAGATTAGGGTTTGAGAGGCAAAGACATGAGGTGTTTAAGACAGGCTCCCGCACTCCTGGGATGTGACTTTGGGTGTTATTCACTCAACCTCCTGTCAGGCCGGGCTATGGATAAAGTGAGATGATACGCATCAAGTTCTTAGCATGAGCAAATGTTGGTTATTCTGATTTTAATTATGCCTCCCACGTGCTTTTAGACTCCACTGTGGATTCGCAAGAACAAACAGCCTTTGCTGAAAAGCAGTCCTTCTTACCACCGCCTGGAATGTCATTTTAGATCTGTGCGTGCGCACGCACACAAATGTTTCACTGTAGGATTCTACACAAATATCCACATCGTGTTATCAGTCTCCAAACTCACCCCGTGATGGACACAACGCACGTGTGGTGTGAACTGACAGAACCCACTTGGGGAGACAGGTGATCAAGAAAGAAGCATGCATTCCAAAATCTCATTGGGATCATTGTCCTCTCTGAGAAGTAAGTGTAGGTTTTTGGATTTAAAAATCTATGTTCTTTTTTTCTTCCCCCCCCTACTATAGCTGGTACAGAAAGGCAAAGAATCTGGGGCACACGGATGGATTTTCTGGTGCAGGGAAAACGTGAACAGGAAGGTCTCCATGAGTGTGCAGGTTCTGCCCAGGGCTGCGCTTTCCCCCGTGTCTCAGTCTCAGCAATGCAATGCTCTCCGCGGAGGTGGGCTCCGTGGGCTCATGGGAGACCCCCGATTTCCCAGCCCTTGCTGCCGCCGAGGGGCCCCTGGTCCCCCTTTCCATCCTTCACTTCTTCAGGAAGGCTGCACGGACTTCCATCAAAAGATCCAATTACGCGTGGATCACCGAAACAAGTCATTCATCAAGGGGACCAGAGACTCAGAGCCCTAGTCGCACAGCAGACACCGGGGAAGGTGCGGGGGAGCAGCCACGTAGAGGCAGAGTCAGAGCTCGGAGGGAGGGCGGCCCACACCCAGAGCTCCTCTGAGCGCTCTGATGCAAACCCCTCATCCGCTTCAGAACAATTACCAATTCGGCGGGTCTCAGGGACTTGGGTGGGAGAGAGCCCCCATAATCATGGTGATAGTTTGGCTGGTCCTTCTACAGCGCGTTCTGGGACCTTCTGTGGAGGGCTCCCGAGGCAGCCCGCACCGTCCTCAGTCACAGCAGTGCCCGCAGGTCAGCCCTGCTTCACCCACACGCACACACAGGTTGCCCGATTTTCCCCAACTGCCCAGCAGTTGAGTGAAGCGGCTCAGTCTTGTCCGACTCTTTGTGACCCCATGGACTGTAGCCCACCAGGCTCCTCCATCCATGGGATTCTCCAGGCAGGAAGACTGGACTGGGTTATCATTTCTCGAGAGGCGGCTTTAAACTGTGTCCTTTCAGCCAAGCGTACTGCTCTTAGCAGACCGTGCATGTTTGCCAACGAATATCGGGGACACGAAAAAGAGAGTCACCTGTCACGGAAGGCAAGTCCCTCCACACGCCAGCAGGTGCAGGACTTGACATCACAGCCTTCTGAGGAGCCTCTGCTCACAGCTGCTCGTGTTGACTGATTCCATGATGTGACTGTGAGAGAGTCAATTCCTAGGTAGGCTGATAAGAAGTCCAGGGTTCCCGACGAGGAGAAAGGGGGCTGGGGCTCTCAAGGAGAAAAAGACAAACATTCTTTTCTACGTTGCTTTTCTTAGTCAATATAACAATGTATCTGGCTCGAGGACATGTTTCTCCTTAACAAGAACCTTCTGACTAATCCTGTCATCTTAAAATGTCTATTATGGGAGTGGGTCTGGTAAGATCTTTCTATTGTTCATTCTAATCTTGTTCCTTTAAGATGAATGTTGTGGGAGTGGGTCTGAAAAAAGTGTATAAGGTCCTGATAAAACTAGCTGGGGTGGGGGGATGTTCTGCGTCCCCCTTCTGATGTCTATGTCAGAAGCTTTCTCTCTCCATTTTCCGACTTTCATAAAACTCTGCTACACCAAAGCTCTTGAGTGATCAAGCCTGGTCCCTGGTCCCAAAGCTAAATCTTCTTCTTCAGAGATCACAAATCCAACATTGTTGACTGTAAGCTATCAACTGCCTCGATAGGATGAGGAACAGCATCTTATCCACTGGTTCATTTCAGTTCAGTAGCCTGACTCTTTGCAACCCCATGGACCGCAGCACGCCAGGCCTCCCTGTCCATCACCAACTCTCAGAGTCCACCCAAACCCATGTCCATCAAGTTGGTGATGCCATCCAACCATCTCATCCTCTGTCGTCCCCTTCTCCTCCTGCCCTCAGTCTTTCCCAGCATCAGGGTCTTTTCAAATGAGTCAGCTCTTCGCATCAGGTGGCCAAAGTATTGGAGTTTCAGCTTTAGCATCAGTCCTTCCAATGAATATTCAGGACTGATTTCCTTTAGGATGGACTGGTTGTATCTCCTCGAAGTCCAAGGGGCTCTCAAGAGTCTTCTCCAACACCACAGTTCAAAAGCATCAATTCTTCGGCACTCAGCTTTCTTTATAGTCCAACTCTCACATCCATACATGACTGCTGGAAAAACCATAGCCTTGACTAGATGGACCTTTGTTGGCAAAGTAATGTCTCTGGTTTTTAATATGCTGTCTAGGTTGGTCATAATTTTCCTTCCCAGGGGCAAGCGTCTTTTAATTTCATGGCTGCAATCACCATCTGCAGTGATTTTGGAGCCCAGAAAAAATAAAGTCAGCCACTGTGTCCACTGTTTCCCCATCTATTTTCCAGTAAGCCCTGTCAATTCTGTCCCTCTGTGAACTGCAAAGGAAATCTGGGAGATGGTGGGGGTGTGCCTGTGGACAGCGCCGATGAGCCCAAGGGGCAGAGCGAGTAACTGACGTCTGTGTGCTCCTTCCTCTCTCCTCTCCACTGTCGGGCAGACATCGCTCACAGATGGAAGTAAGAAAGCCACGGACCCTAACTTCTTCCTATTGGCCTTTTTCACAAGTGAAGTGTACCGGCCCACTCACTGAAGTGATCCAACCTTCCTTGTACTTTGAACAGGACCTTCAGCTAAGGTGATCAATGCGCTTCAAACATTTTCTTACGCTCCTGGATAAAGAAACGGGCCAGGATTGCTTTTTCTGGTAGTTAGAGGGGGAGAGACTCCAGAAATGCCCTGAGTTAGTTGTGCTTAACTGACTGTAAATATTGATAAAAACGCACATACACACTTGGCCTTGCGCTTTCCCTCTCAGCTTCTTTGAAATCTCCTGGATGCAAAGCTGCAAACGCAGGAGGTGATATTTTACAGGCAGCGCTGCTGCAGAGACAACACAGGTTTAAGACCAAGAGGCAGACTCGGCTCCTGGCCAACCTCCCCATCCTCACGGCCTGGACCGTCTGGTGAGGCTGTGGTCCCGCGCCCTCTGCCCCGTAACAGGTGGGCGTTCAACATGACAAGGGAGACCCAGGAGAGGACCCCAACTGTGGTAAGTGCTCTGTAAGTTGCACTTATCACAGTTGTGATCATCATTTAATTAATAACAGAATCAGTCAGAAACTGAATGTAATACCTCCTGCCTCAAACCTTTGTCTCGGGACCATCTTTAAGCTTGGGGTGCATAAAATGTGCATCGAGTAAACTGTGGATTATATCACAGCATCGTTAAAAATCATCCTCAAAGAAATTTAAATTTACTCTTAACTTCTTAAAATTGTGTGCGTCTTTCTCAGGTTAAGTTCAACACGCATAATAAACCCTTAGCAAGAAAAAAAATGCATGTTCACTGAGAGTTCAGAGCTGCCTCACCTACTGTGACAGGTGTACTGGGGCAGCCCTCTCAAGTTCAAGTGCTCGGTGAGTCAGAGTTTCCCTTCACTAACACACAAGGTTAGAAGCAGGTCACACTCGCTGAGTCAAATGATTGCTTGCTCTCAGTTTATAATTCAAACCTGACCTTTGCAGAGAATGCTCTGAGGCCACATCCCAGTCATTTCCATCATTAATCAACATGAAGGGAGGTGAGGAATCAATTCTCTAGATTTCAGAGCCCAGCTGTTCTGGGACTAACCCCGTAAGAGCTGTGCAAAGCAGGCTGAAGATGAGCAATTGATGACTACTTCTGACTTTCTTTAAATCTCAGTTCCCAGGAACAGACACTGTATTTACTTTCCAGATGCAGTGTTGGTATCACTTAAAATGTTTTGAAATAAAATCTGAGAAACAAACAGCCAAGAAAAAGAAACAGGGAATCATAGGAAGAACCGTCAATAAAAGAGACCTTTGGAGACAGGATAGGGGTGGGGTGGGTGGGCTGGAGTGAAGCTCCTCTCGTGGATGCCTCAGGAACACATCCTCGGATGCGAAGGATCTCACAGGGCACCAGCTGAGAGCTGGCAAGCATCCCCGGACACTGGAGAGGAACGTACAGATCCACGCAAAACCTGGGAGGGTGCAGGAAGGAGGGAGCAGGAGGAGACTGAGCAGGACCAGGCCTGCACCCGAGACAGCAGGTGGGGCTGGGGGGACCGAAGCAGGGGTCCGATCCCCCATCAGGAAGATTGTTCGGGACAGAGGGCTGGCATCAGAGGCTCCTGGAGAGCGCAGCAGCTCACCCGTGACCGGCTGAGGCTAAAAGGACTGAGAACCATATGGACAGTTCCTGCTGCTGCTCTGTGTACCCCGGACAGGGACGCACGAACCCTAAAAAGGGCAGCTGCTGGGTGCTGGGCTGTGGGGATCGGATCGGAGCTTAATCCTAGGGCGAGGTCTGCTTTGCCTGTGGGGAGAGGGCCCAGGAAGACGTGAGGGAGGGCTCTGCGGTGGGAACGCCTCGGGGAAATGGGCAGCCACGAGGTGACACTGCTGAGTCCCACATGGCAGCTGGAGCCATCCTTGGGGCCTCTCCGCCCAGTACTGGCAGCTGAAGAATCGAGAAGGACCCTGGAGGAAGGTGGCCTTTACGTGCTTGATGCACTGAGTGACAGAGAAGGTCCCCAGCCAGGGGGGATGTTTAAGTGCCTTGAACACGCAGAGCCACAGAGAAGGAGCAGCCAAAAAGGATCATTTGAACACCAGCGGCCAGAGGCTGGAAGGAGGCTCCAGTCGGGTCACAGCTCCCGCGACCGAGGCAGATGGCGTCCCTGCACACTCGGTGCCGCCAGGGTCCCCGCGATCCAAGCAGGTGCGCCCACTCCACGCTCAGTCCCCACTGGCACAGAGCTGCCAGAGGCTCGGAAGAACCCTGAGAGCCCCGTGCTTCCCTCTTCCCTAGCCGCCAGCTCCGCTGGGTGCCCGGTGCTGCCAGCGTCCCCGGGATCCAAGCAGGGGACCTCCAAGCTTGGTTCCAAGCAGGGGATCCAAGCAGTGCCCCCTCCACGCTCAGGCCCCGCTGGGGCAGACCCCGGTCCTCCAGGGCCGCCTCAGGAGGGAGCCCCAGTGGGCGACACAGGCAGCAGTGGACATAGAGCCACAACCGAAAGCCAACCGAAAGCTGGGGCAGCGCGGCCCAGAGGCCAGAGGCCTTCCCACCAGCTGTGCAAGCTGCAGTCCACACGATCAACGAGGCAG
This sequence comes from Bos grunniens, assembly GCF_055505025.1. Taxonomy (NCBI): domain Eukaryota; kingdom Metazoa; phylum Chordata; class Mammalia; order Artiodactyla; family Bovidae; genus Bos; species Bos grunniens. Next base: position 90,422,889 of record NC_141176.1, on the reverse strand, counting down.
ACTCTGCCTGTTGAATACATAAAAGGACAAAGAGAGTTCCCGCAAAAGAAAACTCAGGAGCTCTGGCAGCCAAGGACGTCGGAGGCAAGAACACGCAGTAGCAGGACTAGATGAGAGTCCCCGCTGCCTCACAGCAGGTCCAGAGACCCGCGCGGAGCTGGAGGGCACCCTAGGAGCTGAAGGTGGACTCTGACTCACAGCGAGGGGAAGGATGCGGGCAGCCGAGAGCTGAGACAGACGTTTCTTCTTCTTCTTCATTTTGACTTGTTCTGTTTGGTTCTGGATTTTTTTATTCTTCTTTTTCTTTTTTTTCCTCTGTTGCTGCAGTTGTTGGTTTTATTAACACTAATAACTCTATTTAAGACTTTTTTTTTAATCCCACTTTTTATTTCCTTTATATATTTTTGCCTCTCTGTTGGACTTTTGCAATTCTGTGGGTTTTTTTTTTTCTTCGAATTTTTCAAAATTTATTTTTAAACTATTTTTCGTCTGTTTTCTTACTGCTTTTTTCCTGCTGTAGATATTCTTTAATACATATAGACCTTTTTTATATACTCTATTTAACTTTGCTTTTCTATTCTCCCTTTCTTTTCCTATTTTTCTTTCTTTTTTTTCATCCTGTTTGTTAGTTTATTTTGTCTTCTCTGCTTTCTTCCCCAGTTGGCACCTTGCTTTGATTTTGTTTTCTGGTTTGTGCTTTAGATCGTTTTTTTTAATTGGCCGATATCATTTTTGGTTTCCTTTCTTACTGGGTTAGTCTCTTGTACTTTATTTCCTTTGGACTGTTTTGGTTTTGTATGGGTGTGTGCATGTTCCATTATTTTTGTTATTATTTGCTTGATTTTGTACTCGCCATTTGTCTGGGGTTTATCTTTTGTTTCTTGTTTCTATGTTAAGTCAGTTCAACCACGTCTGACTCTTTGCGACCCCACGGACTGTAGCCCGCCAGGCTCCTGCGTCCATGGGATTCTCCAGGGAAGAATACTGGAGAGGGTTTCCACTTCCGACTCCAGGGGATCTTCCCGACCCAGTGATTGAACCCACGTCTTTTATATCTGCTGCACTGGCAGGCGAGTTCTTCACTGCTAGTGCCTCGGTATGTTTGTTTTAATCCCCTTTAATGCCAAAACAAATGACTTGCGGAGCCTCGGTCCCCTGGCCAGAGACCGGGCCGGAGCCTCTGGAGTGGGAGCAGTGAGTCCCAGACCCTAGACTGCCAGGAACTCCCAACCCAGGGAGCACTGATTGGTGAGAACTTGGCAAAGGCCTCCACCTGTGTACACGAGCTGGCATCACCCAACTGCTGCCAGCACTCAGGGCAAGATGCTCCGCCTGAACAACAAGCAAGACAAGGACCCAAACCCAACCGGCGGTGGGCAGGATTACCAGGGGCACCCAAAGCATAAGGCCTCACACAGCCCAGGATTACCAGGGGCACCCAAAGCATAAGGCCTCACACAGCCCTACCCATCAGAGGGGGAAAAAAAACCCCCAAACTCACCTCCCCCCACCAGAATGCAAACACAGATCACTCCCAACATGAAGCCTACATGAAACACTGGCTCAACCGTACCATCACGGACAGAAGCCAAACGGAAGAAGGAACACGACCGTACAGCCTGGACAAAGGAGACTGACAAGGGATCCCTTTCCAAAATATACAAGCAGCTTAGGCAACTCAGTAACCGAAAAACAAACAACCCAATCAAAAAGTGGCCAAGAGGCCTGAACAGACATTTCTCCAAAGAAGACATACAGATGGCTAATAAACACATGAAAAGATGCTCAACATCAATCGTTATTAGAGAAAGGCATATCAAAACTACAATGAAATATCTCCTCACACCCGTCAGAATGGCCATCATCAAAAACCCCCACAAACGACGAATGCTGGAGAGGGTGCGAAGAAATGGGAACCCTCTTGCATTGTTGGTGGGAATGGAAAATAACACAGCCACTGTGGAGATTCCTCAAAAAACGGAGCAGAACTACCAGAGGACCTAGCGACCCCACTACTTGGCATATACCCGGAGGAAAACGAAATTAAAGAACACACATGTACCCCAGTGCTCATTGCGGCGCAACTTACAAACGCTCAGGCACGGAAGCAACCTAGACGTCCATCAAGGGATGAATGGGTAAAGAAACTGTGGGACGTATATACAATAGAGTATTAGCCATAAAAAGGAACATATTTGAGCCATTCTACTGAGGTGGATGATCCTAGGCTCTATTATACAGAGTGAAGTAAGAAAGAGAAAAACAAATATCATATATTAATGCATATATATGGAATCCAGAAACGTGGTACTGACCAACATATTTACAGGACAACAGTAGAGACACAGACACAGAGAAGAGACTGGTGCGCACAGTGGGGGCGGAAGGAGAGGCGCGGGGAATGGAGAGTCACGTGGAAGCACGTACAGCAGCACGTGTGGCGTAGACGCCAGCGGGCATCTGCTGTACGACTCAAACCCGGGCTCTGCAGCAACCTAGAGGGGTGGGATGGGGTGGGAGCTGGGAGGGAGGTCCCAGAGGGAGGGGACACACGGATACCTATGGCTGACTCATGTGGAAGCCGTAGGTATATTGTGAAGCAACTTTCCTTCAATTAGAAATAAATAAGTTTGGTGGAAAAAAAGAAACCTTTAATGATGGAGACGTATTTTGGCCGTCTGATTTTGTGGAGAGTGTGCCATCTAGTGGTGGTTTTCTATAATGCAACTTACTGCTGCTGCTCAAAATGTCAGGACCCAGAGACATTTTTCCTGTGGTCGTTGTTTAAACCATCTGTCCAGGAAGATTCTAGGCAAAGTGTTATAAATATTGCTTTCATGCAGTTAAGCTATAAGATTTGATGTCTAGATCTGCTCCATTTCTATTCTATAAACAAGAGTCCTATCTGCTTGTTCTAGATACTGTTCCAATTATACAAACAAGAGAGTATTTTTAGGTGCATTTAACACTAAAATAAACCTCCATAAATTTTCATGTGAGACTCTGAAAACTTTTAGTTCCAAACCAGAGTCAAAGTTAAAAAAACAAAACAAAAACACTTCTGTAGCTTTAACTGCAGTAGCATAGCACTAGTTACAATAATCCTTTCTTCTCTTTGGAGTTCTGATCACATAGGGACATGTGATGAATCTTGGATATGTCTTCAGCTTACAATTCCTGTTCCATGTTTATTTACATGTTTCATGTAGGTAACCAGTTGGTAGTAATAAAGAAAAGAGGCATTTTAAGGAGGCAGGTTTGCAAACGTTTGTAATGTTTGCTTTAAAGACTCACTATACATCATCAAAATCTCAAGACAAGTTGCATTATGGAATAAGCATTGAATAAGCAAAGGGACATTTAGATGGTAAAGTAGATGCTTACTTGTTCTACCTGATAATATATCAATATCTCTTAAAATCAGATAAGTATGTGTGATAATAATATTGTTTACATATAAACAATATGTAGTTTATTTATATATTGTTTATGTAACAATATATAGTTATATAAATATAGTGATATCCTTTACCTATGAATTCCTTAAGGAGGAAACTCAGAAAGATCATCAAATTGTGAAAGGTTAGAAAGCTAATAAGTTATTAATACTACTGATTGTGAGCAAGCCAAACAATTTACAAAACTCTAGTACTTAATGTATGTAATGACTAAGCAAGGACGATATACCCCCAATACAAATATAAGCTCCTCAAGGCTGACCAGGACTGTAAAGGCAAGAAAACCCACAAACGCTGTGACTGTTAAAAGACCCACAGGACACAAATCACAGAAATATTGGGATGTATAAGACATTATAACTTGCAAAACTGCTGGTTTTATTATTAAAGAATACTCTGTCTGTGGAACTGTCATGGTACAAATGCTCCAATGGATATGTTTTATGAATCTGGAGTGGCAGTGTACATTTTTACTGAGGAATGTTGTTTTGCACTCGTTAGATATTTATAATTCATTTTAATAAAATAACTTCTTTGTTCAAGAGAGTTGAATTATTCATGATTTTGCTGAGCTCTTTCCTGTTGGGCCTTCTCACAAAGCAAGCCCTGACGTTTGACTTTCTAAATGGCCTCAGCGCTTCCAAGCTCTCTTTCGCAAAGAGAAACGGATGTTGGAACGGAGGTCAATAGAGAAACACTTGTTTTCTCCCACACGCTCTCACACTTCAAAAGAGGGGTCCAAACCGTGGCCCAAGAGGCTGAATCGTGTCTTTGAATGCTGGACTAGACGGCTGCCTTTTGTTCCTCAGTGGCTCTGCGTCTGCAAGGCCAGGCACACGCGTGTACAAGCACGCACACACACGCGTGCAGACGCAGCACCTAACGCAACGCTCTGCCGCCAGCTTTGAGCCTTTGCTGGCAGGAAAGATGAGGAATGCAAGCCACCGAGACTTTTCTTCCCCACAGGCTGCCCAGAACACCCCAACAGCCCCCAATCGGATGCTTTCCCTCCTGTCTGAGACGCCCGATGCAGAAAAACAGAGAGTGATTCAAGACCGGGTCATCCCACTTCTGCTGTTGTACTCACTTCGGTATAGACCTCCCTGTACCTCCAGATCTGATCTCTTCCTTTAGGAAATGAGGTGATTTGATAAAAAAATAAAAATGCCAGCGCACCTGTAGGTTTGCTGTTGTTCAGTCGCTCAGTCGTGTCCGACTCTTTGTGACCCCGTGGATTGTAACATGCCACACTTCCCTGTCCTTCACCATCTCCTGGACTTTACTAAAACTTGTGTCCACTGAGTCGGTGATGCCATCCAGCCATCTCATCCTCTGCTGTCCCCTCCTCCTCCTGCCCTCAGTCTTTTCCAGAATCAGGGTCTTTTCCAATGAGTCAGCTCTTCGATCATGTGGCCAAAGTATTGGGGTTCGAATCTCTGTTTTTAAAATTGCTTTTGCCTGGGCTATGATTCTTCAGTATCAGTGCTTTCTTTTTCTTCTGAATTTCTCTTGTTTGGGGGACAGTAAATCTCCAAACCACCTCTCACTTTGAACAACAATTTTGCTAAGGCCTTCTTCACTTTAAGTCTCTATCAACATGATAAACGGGATCTGTACTGTTGGCTGTAATAGTTTCAAGGAAACCGAGTGAGTTGTCATTAAATAATTAAATAATGTAATTAAATAATCATCTAAGGGGGCCTTCAAATAAGGCCAGTTCATTCCTCGCCCCTGGGCGCACGCCCCACCTCCTTCCCCTCTGCAGCCGTGGTGACCACAGACGTGGTCCTGTCCCCGCCTGGACAGGTCTGGGGGTTCAGCTCCATGGAGACCCCAGGGGGCTGGAAAAGGCCCCTCTCTCAGTGCCGGCACTGGACCCCTCCACCTCCCTGTCCGCTCAGCGTGGCCTTCAGCTCTCAGACGTGACCAGTTCTCTGGCCACGCTCCACCCTGCCGTGCGTGTGAGCTTAGTCGCTCAGGCATGTCTGCTTCTCTGCGACCCCAGGGACTATAGCCCACCAGGCTCCTCTGTCCATGATTCTCCAGGCAAGAACATGGAGTGGGTTGCTATGCCCTCCTCCAGGGGATCTTCCCCACCCAGGGATCGAACCCACGTCTCTTGACTCTCCTGCGTTGGCAGGCGGGTTCTTGACCACCATCCCCACCTGGGAGGCCCTCCTCCTCCCCCTCATGCATCCTTTATTTTCTCTCACAAAAATTCTCATAAAATCACAAGTACATCATTCTTCTTAAATCCGGCAACAGCCAGTTGTCAGGGGTCAGCGAATGTTTGAAGTTAACGCACAGCTTTATCAGAGCGCGGCCCCTCCTCGCTGCTCGGCCAGGAATTCACCACTGGGTTTGGACATGCCCACCCGCCACCCTCTCCCCCCGGCTCCCCCACTCCTCGTCTGAGTGGGGTTCCCACTCCTTGCTGGCTCATTCTCATCCTCTCCAAGTGTGGACCCGTCCATGAAGGGAGACACACAGGGTCAGGTGGTCGGCAAAAACGCATACGTCGCCAAGTGACCCCTTGCACGGCCATCCTGTGAGCAAGGCCCCCTCCTTCTAACAAACACGGTCTGCCTCCCCTGCAGAAAGTCAGTGCCCCCAGCCTGTGTGCATGGTTCATCTGAAGCCATTATGTAACCTCATCGGTTCCTAATGCACCATAATTGCTCAAATACCATGTCCCATTATTTCAAAAGACAACCCCAAATTAGGAATTCATAACTGTTACATCCAAAATATCCAAGGGAACACAAATGCTTAGAAATGTGCTAATCCATTATTCTGATCTGAAAACTAGAAAAATATAAGATAATACACACACAACAAACTTCACCTAAACACTCAATAAATGGTAATACACAGATAGTTCAAACCTAACAGTATATCCAATTATTCTCCTAAAAGAAGTCACCATTTCTTCTCTGAAAAATAAGAAGAAACTTTAAGACTGCTAAAACACAACCACAATTTGAGGGCAGAACTATCAAACTGAAAACACATAATCACTTACCGATGGGCATGTAAATTATTAAGGTGCAGTCCATACTTCTCTTCAGCAGATAATCCGTCCATCAGCAGGTAGAAGATGAGGAAATTGCTCTGGCCAGGGGGCTGTGAAACGAGTCTGGATTTCTCTAGCATATACGTGAAGATTCTGGCTGGTTAAAGAAAAGAAGAGGAATTCTGTTAAATGGCATTATTAGTTTCAGCTCCGTACATTTACACGTATTATCAGAAGAGAAAAGAATGCAGCTTCCTTTCAAACAGACTTTTAAAAAAACAAAATAATAGACTTTGTTTTCAGAGAAATCTTTTAAGTCCAGAAAAATTAAGCAGAAATTACTGAGAGTTCCAATATATCCCTTCTCCCTTCCCTAATAAGTCGTTTCGCTTGTTATTAATATCTTGCATTAGAGTGGTGCATTTGTTAAAATGAATGAACCAAGTCTGATACACTATTATTGACGAAAGTCTGTAATTTATGTTGGTATTCACTCTTTGTGTTATACGGTTCTATGGGTTTTGAGAAACGTATGCATCATGTGTATAGATTGGATGGCTGAATGGCATCACCGACTCAATGGACTCATGAGTCTGAGCAAGCTCCGGGAGACAGTGAAGGACAGGGAGGCCTGGCGTGCTGCAGTTCTTGGGGTCGCAAGGAGCTGGGCACGACTGAGCCACTGAACGACGGTATGTCATGCGTGCACCCTTCCGGCATCATACACAACAGCTCCATGGCACTAAAAGTCACTGATACGCCTGCTCCTCCCTCTGCCCAGCTCCCGGCAACCAGCGATCTCTGCACTGGCACTGTAATTTCGCCTCTTCCTGAATGTTATATGGTTGGAGTCACACAGTAAGAACCCTTTTCAGACTGCCTTCTCTCACATAATGATACGAAAGGGTACTTTTTCGTTTTTTCAAGGCTTTATAGCTCATTTTTTATTAGTGAATACTAGTCCACAGAATGAATGTACTACAGTTTATCCATTCACCTATTAAAAGACATCTTGGTTGCTTCCAGTTCTTGGGATGATGAATGAAGCAGTTATAAACATTCGTGCCTACACCACGTGGAGATGTAGTTTTCAACTCAGTTGAGTCAGTGCCAAGGAACATGCTTCATGGATCGTATGTCTTTCATAGAATAGAAAATTTTAATTGTAATGAAGTCTAGCTTATCAATTATTTCTTTTATGGATTGTAGATGATGAAATTCCATTTAAAGTAGGTGGGAAATGATGAAAGTATGTAGCATGGAAATGACAACCCTGGCGCTGCTTCAAAGAGGGCTGGGAATTCAGACTCTGGTGTTGGTCAGACCTTTTGACATATATTTGACATGTTGGAAATTCTGCTGTTTCTGGAGTATGCTTTTCATTTGCATCTAGGTTTATTCTTATCCATGTGAATGGCAGAAAATAGTCACACATTTCAATTTTAGCTGCAATTGTAAATAACTATAGTTTTCCACTTTGAACCAAAAATTTCTGATCAATAATTTTTTTGGATCCTAACAGCAGTTTTAGGAAGGCAAATAAATTCAATTTCCCTACATTTGAACTATAAACAACTCATGTAATGAGTTTGCAACTAATTATTCTAGAGTCCAGTCTCTAAAAGCAAAAATGTGAGGTCTCCAAGCTTGTTTTTATACAGTGAATCTCAGGGAACCAATGCAATCACTTCTTCAGTGCTTTATACCTGTAAATTTTGTGAGTGGTCAATTTAGTCTCAGAATGATGATCAGTGCTTTAAAAGTCTCAAAATTCATAAATTTTATTAAGAAAAGTTCTCTCACTGGACACCTTCTAGAAAGGTTGCCATGAGTGCATAAAGAAAGACTCTTTCAAAGTATCCCTTTAATTAGTGGTATTAAAGCCCCAAAGTGATAAAATTAGAAAGAGGTGGTATAATTTCTTTTCCATTTTTCCATAAGCATCGAATCAGTTGGTAAATTTCAAGTTGAGGTCTAAATTATTAAATTTTACTTTTCTTTCTTAAGCAAAATGCTGAAAACATGTTCCATTTGTTATTAATAGTATTGACCCTGAAGTAGCTAACTGCTAAAATCTGCACTCCTAGGAAATGAACTGTCAAGAGTTGTCCCTACTGTGGTTTTCTGTTCACTAACTAAAGACATCTCAGGTGGAAATGGAGGACCTTCATTCATCCTTCTGATCATCAAGCTTCTATCCTCAGAGGAAAGACTGACTTGATGCCCATTTGTTCAAGCCAACACACAAGCTTAATTTAAAGCAGCATTCCGAACTAATCAAATTCCACATCATAGAGCGACATCAATACACTTCATCTTTCAAAAATGGAATAATTAGTAATCATCCTAGTTAGCTCATCTCCAGCAGTGAATAAAATTACTGTGGATTAGCAGAATTCTGATCAGTAGATTTTTTTAAAAATCCATCTTGAAGATGGACAAAACAACCAAAAATTCAAATTTTCATGAGACCCTACTATTCTTCCAAACAAGGGAAGTGCAGGACTTTCTGTTGTGCCTGAAATGACACTGGAAGGAAGAGGATAGGTTTTGGAGCCAGAAAGGTTTCTGACTCATTCATGCAAGTGACCATGAACAGAAAGTTCCTACTTATTTCTCGAGTTTTCAAGACGTGTATGTTTTAAAAAGTGTTTCATGTCAGAAACAGTCTTGACTGGAAATAAGTCTGTGATCCTCCACATTTTCAGAACCCTATGTGAACATATCTCCCAGAAAGTTTCACAACTGAAAACATACATGTCAATATACACCTTGGCAGATTATATATAATATGCTGTGAAAGCGTCTTATAGATCTGGACGCATTTTTGATCAAGATGAAAGGAGATGGAGGTGAGAACACTCCCTCTCCTTCAAGAAGGAAGGAGCCCTTGGTGTTAAGGGAGCCACTGACTGAAGAAGGGTTTGGGCAACCTAGAAAGGTTATACTGTCAAATAAGTAATCAGAAGGGGAAGCCTGGGCTAAAAGCCAGGCTAGAATGTTATTTATTGATTAAAATTTCTTCAAATTAAGAAACAATCCTTACTTCACTGTAGCAGATGGTTCATAAAACTGATACTTGTATTTTTTATGTTACAATTTGTGTTTGAATGCCTGATCAAGGAGTTGGCATTATATCAAAGTATCAGCAATAGTATCAATAAAGGAAACATACAGCATCTGTCACCCTTAAATGAGTAAGATAGCATTCCCAGTATAATAAAATCACAAAGGGATGTGAGAGCTGGACCACAAAGAAGGCTGAGCGTCAAAAAACTGATGCTTTCGAATTATGTGCTGGAGACATCTCTTGAGAGCCCCTTGGACTGCAAGGAGAACCAACCAGTCACTCCTAAAGGAAATCAACCCTGAATATGCACTGGACATACTGAAGCTGAAACTCCAGTAGTTTGGCCACCTGATGTGAAGAGCTGACCCACTGGAAAAGACCCTGATGCTGGGAAAGATGGAGGGCAAGAGGAGAAAGTACGACAGAGGATGGGGATGGCATCACCGACTCAATGGACATGAGTTTGAGCAAACTCAAGGAGACGGTGAAGGACAGGGGAGCCTGGTGTGCTGCAGCCCATGGGGTTGCAAAGAGTCGGACACAACTTAACAACTAAAGAACAACCACCACAATAAAAGCATCACAACTATTATATGTGTTCATAATTTAAGGACACTGCTGTTCAGTTGCTGAGCTGTGTTTGACTCTATAAAGCACAAAATGAACCTGTAACCTACATATATTTTACCTAATTTGAGGTGTAAAAACCTTACTCCGGTTTGATTAACTATTTTCGCAAATGCTTAAAATTCAGAAGGCTTTTACCTGGGACTAATTTGATAACTCAGCTCGCTTTAAAAACTATGTAAAGTGAGTTAAATTAATACCTTTTATATTTTTCATTCAGAAAAAGGGCTCTTGGTGATGAAGTTATTCAAAACTCAGAAGTCAGATCTTACAGCTCCTTGAAGCGTTCAGAGAGTGCCTGTTTTTGAGGTGATGATGATACTTTTTCTTAGACTGAAAATAATTTTGAAAAGTAAAGACGAACACAATAGATCTGCCCCTAGTCTCTGTTGTGGGGTGAATCACGTCTCACACACAAAAGAAAACACTTAAGCACTGGGCCCTGTGACTGGTGACCCCTGGGCATGAGGTTCCATCTGAAAGCGGGTGCTGGCAGGTGCTCTCACGCCGAGACAAGGCCACACTGAGCAGGATGGGGTTTCCAGATCAGAGCAGCCTCTCCGGGCCTGGCATCTCACACTCACTCCACTCCATTCTCGTCCAAGCTCTGCCTGGTCTCAGCTCTAACTTCTCCATCCTACGAATAAGCCTAGAGCCTCTATGGTGTTTGATCCAGGTCATAGAAATAGGGACAGAGGTAGAACTGAGCCTGGGCCCAGGACTTGGGAATCTGAGCTCAGAGTGAGACCATCAGCTTCAGCCCCTCTTTGGAATCCAACAAAGACTTGTAAACACTCAGAGCTGCCAATCCTGGGCTCACATTCCTTTGTGTGCATGCTCAGTTGTGAAGTGTCTGACTCTGTGCAACCCCATGGACTGCAGCCCGCAGAGGCTCCTCTGTCCGTAGGATTCTCCAGGCAAGAATACTGGAGGGGGTTGCCCTTTCCTACTCCTGGGGATCTTCCTGACCCAGGGATCGAACCTGTGTCTCCTGCATCGGCAGGTGGATTCCTTATCACTGCACCACCTGGGAAGCCCGGGTTCCTCAAGAGCTTTTCTAGTCCTTGTCCTCTGTTAGAGTTTCTTCTGTAGCCTCCTTCCGCCCTTGATTCATCTGCTCACCATGTATCTACTGTCCACTGACTCTGCCAGATGCAGTGCCAGACCCTGCAGATGCGGTACACAGCGGTACATTGGGGGGGCAGCAGGTCAGAAAGACACGTCTTAGCCCTGGATGACCCTGCAGGCAGGACGCACTCCAACTGACTTCAAAGTGAACACCCAACACAACAGTATAAACAGAATTATCTAGTAAAATGTAGAATAACTGTTTTTTAAAACGATAAAATGGACAGAGTGGAATGGGTCCTAACCCAACATGACTGGTGTCTCGGTAAGAAGAAAAGAGACGCAGGAAGAACCCCCGTGACAAAGCAGAGCAGGGCGATGTCTCTACAAGTCAAGTGTCAGCCAGAAGAACGAGGACAGACTCTCTCCCGGGAACCCGAGGTGGCTCAGTCCTGCTGCGCCTGGATGCTGGGCTTGCAGCCTCCAGAACTGTGCAGGATAGCTCTCCACCAGGGCATGGTGCTCCGTTACAGCAGCTGCCGGTCACTGATGCCCTCGTCTCCTCCTGTCGACCCTGTGTACCCTGTGCTGCCAGCACCGGGAGGCCACAGTGCTAACGAGCCACCCTTCTCGGCATCGGAAGATCTCATCAGTGTTAACACAGGGCACATATTTGGACCCAGAGAACACGGACGAGGGGGAAGGTCTGTAGCACCCTCTGGTCCAAGCTCCGCATCGCAGGTTGGACCGTCTTTAGCATGCTAGCACCTGCTCTGCATCCTGCTTGAACTTTTGCCTGGGGTGGGAGAAAGCACAGTGTAGTCACGAGCAGGCTCCTTCTCTGGAACCTCAGCCAACTCTCTGCTGCACAAAGAATCCGCCTTTGTATTCAAGACGCTTTCCCCGTGGGGGGTGAATATTTGATGACACTCGTCACATCTCACTCAAGTCTTCAGCTTTGCAGTGTACACTTTGAAGTTTCTTCAAAGTTCACTCCAAAGAAAGTGCCCTTGAACTCTCACTCTCCTAATAAGCATCCTCTGAACATTCCTTGTCTTCCTCTTAAACAGAGTAAAACTAAGATCTGAGCCCACAGACTGCTCCCGTTAGCCTCCCCCAACCTCTCATGTCCTAGGCATTACACGTCAATTAGTGTAGCCTCAACGAGCACCAACGTTATATGCTTCTTTATTTATTAGCAGTTGTACTATTCTTCAAATCAAAAAATACATATATGTATATATATATAAAACCACTTCAAAATCAATTTGCCACATTTTTAAAAGAGCACAGCAGGAGGCTGCCCAGCAAACATAGGCGACAGGACCTGAATGAAGGGTGATCCTCAGGAGAAGGGGATGGGGGGAGAACCACAGGGCAAGTGGAGCATGCGGGGCGCCCTGCCCCGTGGGAGCCTGGACCAGCACGTTCCTAAGAGGATGCGCTCAGCTGCAGGCCAGGCTGAGACTACACTGATGCCCTCAGCTCAGCACCTACGCCGGGCGCATCCCAGCATCTGGGAGTGCCTCCGGTTCGCCGCAGGAGTACTTATCATCCTCGAGTTACAGCCTGCAGCCCGGAAGGCGGTCTGACTGTGCGGCGGCTCTGCGGGGCTGCTGGCTCAGTAACACAAGGCTCCCCTCGAAAGCCTGCTTCTGTATGCTTTCTGTATGGCATACGCTAATTTTCTAAACTAACATGCCTGAAGAGGACATTTTAAACTCTATCCATAAAAAAAGTAAATGAAGTGAGGAATGGATAAGACCGTCAGAAGGACTTCCCGGGTGGCTCAGATGGTAAAGAGTCTGCCTGCAACGCGGCAGACCCAAGTTCGATCCCTGGGTCGGGAAGATACCCTGGAGAAGGAAATGGCAACCCACTCCAGTATTCTTGCCTGGAGAATCCCATGGACAGTGGAGCCTGGTGGGCTACAGTCCGTGGGGTCGCAAAGAGTCGGACTCGACTGAGCAACTAAATAATGAGTCCGTCAGAAGCCACTTAGTGCGTCTCTGTCTTGGCCACGGGAATACTGACTCAAGAACAAGCTGCATCTCCTCCAAGGGAATCCTGTAGAAACCCTAGCGTCCAGCTGTAGTCGGGTTGGGTTAGAACCACTGCTTCCAGATGTCAGGGTCTGTCGGAACTGCCAGGGAATCCTGTTGAAGATTCCCAGTCCTGAGGTTCAGGGTGGATTATGAGACTGCAGTTCTAACAAGCTCCCTGATTACACTGGGTACTTATCTTTGGGTCCCCTGGAGTGACAAGGGGCTGGAACATGGGGCCTCTGGAACCCCCCGAGCTCCCAGCTTCTGTGGCTCCAACCCCTGATGCCTGAAAAGGTCAGGAGGAATTAATGCTCCTAAATGAAGTGATCCCTTCACTTGGAGGGATGTTCTGACTGGGTTGTCACAAGCAAAGCTGTGAAAACAAGAGTCTGATGCTTAAGACATTTGTCCTCTGAGGTTTTCCTAAATTGTAGACCTTCAAGTAGAGCTCTTAGCCATGGATTAAAAAATCAAAAACAAAACAAAACAATTTTCCTATTGCAAAATTTAAACCTCTAACTTTAACAGCTAAAATTATCTTTTCCTACTCCTTTTATGCATTTTTTTAACCAAATTTCATTTAGCCATAATGGGATTTAGACATACGCTAACTGCAAAATACAGGCTTGTTGTTCTTTAGTCGCTAAGTTGTGTCCAACTAGGTGTGACCCATGGACGGTAGCCCGCTGGGCTCCTCTGTCTGTGGGATTTCCCAGGTAAGAATACTGGGAAGGGAGTGGGTTGCCATTCCCTTCTCCTTCTTCAGGGGATCCCGACCCAGGTATGGAAGCAGCATCTCCGCTACTGGCAGGCGGATTCTTTATCATCGAGACACCTGGGAAGCAGAGAATACAGGTTATTTGTTTCTAAACTTTGGTCAGAAGTGACCATCGTTTCCTGAAAGGAAGATAGGGTAATTCAAAATGCCAAATAAAATCGGTCTACTTAAAAGGTCATTACAATTAGCAATTGTTTTCATGCCGACCGCTGTTACAAAATTTTGAAAATTAATATTTCTTCCAAGTAGATTCAGGCACTCTATATACAGTTGTATTTATGTTACTAATTTGCATATATACTCTTTTGATTTGAAAGATATAAAATCATGTTTATTTTAAATTAGTTGGGTTTTAAACAGAAACCCCTAGTTTAAAATATACATTAAATATATAAATAAAATTAGAAACAGTTCAGTTTGGTTTAGTGGAGTGATTATTTTGATTTTTTGACTTGTTTTAATCCAATCATTTTAAAATACAGATTCACTGTTCTTAAAAATAGATTTCAATGTATGTTGCATGAAGGAATTATATACTCAAGTTATATTTTATTTTGATTATTTTAGTTTGTTTCTCTGTTTGGCAAGTGTGATTCATTTCAACTGGTTTTGGTTTGGTTTCATATGATACAGTTTGTACAAACACTGCTGTAAAAGGTTCACCTTACATTTCAGAAGAGTTTTCAATTTGCAATCATTTCAGAACTCATGACTCGACACCCTCGATGTGCACGCTGAGACACTACACACACACAGGTGCATGCGCACCATACACACACTGTATACAGACAGTACACACACACGCACGCATGCACACACGTGTGCACACACGCACACACACGCACGCACACACACGCACACACATGTGCACACGCACACACATGTACACACATGTACGCATGCACACACATGCACGCACGTGTGCACACACATATGTATGCACACACGTACGCACATGCACACACACGCACACACGCGCGAACACATGCACACACACGTACACATGCACACACACACGTGTGCACACATGCGTGCACACACACACGCACACACACACACCTGTCACTGTTGCTGCCATGCTCAGTGTGTCTCTGGCCCCTTCCTGTAGCTCCTGAGGCCTCCTTGTTAATTTTACACTTACCTCCAGTTAAGTGCTTTTTCCTCTCACAGAACTGTAGCTCAAAATACTTTATGAAGCAGCTGGACAGGTCATTAAGAGTGGTCCTTGCATGTCCAAATGCTTCTAAGATGCTCATGACCTGTAGAAAAAGGGAAACAGTTACTGTGCTAATAATGTGCTTAAATAAAATGGGATGATTATAGCAAAGAGACAGGAACATTCCATCAGCTAAGAGGTCATCGACTGCCCATACGACACAATATTGCATTTTTAAGGTCACTCTTTCCTCAAGTGCAAACTGTTAATGTCCTTCGTCCCTACGGGTAACTAGTGGTAACAAGATAGTGATGCACAGAGCACACGACTGCCTTCCTCACACTACCCTCTCAGGGTAAGTGGAGGATGGCATTCTCTTCACACACACACACACATGCACACACACACACCTGCACACACACACACAACTCAGCACGTACTGTTGGTTTTTTCCAACTTAAGAGTAAAGTGCTTCAGTAGCTTTGGAAGGAGGAATTAAGAGTTAATATATGCAATGATCAGAATTTCTTTTAAACATAACATATTCACTTACACATCTGTTTACAACCCGCTTTTTGACCGGCGAATAGGTACCATTCTGCACCCACCGCCCGGGTCACCCTCCCACACCCTGGTTTCACTCCACGCCAACCATTCTCCCCGTAGGAGCAGGAATTAGAATTCTAGATGAAGCCTTGGACCCAGTGTGTCTCATCGCAAGGTGCTACTACAGAGACAGCTGTTTGCAGCTTTAAAGTGTTGTTACCACAGACCCTCAGAAAACTCTGGCCTCTGAAATTCTCTCTTGACGTATATCCTTAAAAATTGACTATAGAACTAATGCTATTCTTTTCTCACAATTAATTGTACCTGTGATAATTAAAATGCTCAATATTCTCCAAGCCAGGCTTCAGCAATATGTGAACTGTGAACTTCCAGATGTTCAAGCTCATTTTAGAAAAGGCAGAGGAATCAGAGATCAAATTGCCAACATCTGCTGGATCATCGAAAAAGCAAGAGAGTTCCAGAAAAACATCTATTTCTGCTTTATTGACAATGCCAAAGCCCTTGACTGTGTGGATCACAATAAACTGTGGAAAATTCTGAAAGAGCTGGGAATACCAGACCACATGACCTGCCTCTTGAGAAATCTGTATGCAGGTCAGGAAGCAACAGTTCGAATTGGACATGGAACAACAGACTGGTTCCAAATAGGAAAAGGAGAATGTCAAGGCTGTATATTTTCACCCTGCTTATTTAACTTATACGCAGAGTACATCATGAGAAATGCTGGGCTGGAAGAAGCACGAGCTGGTATCAAGACTGCCAGGAGAAATATCAATATCCTCAGATATGCAGATGACGCCACCCTTATGGCAAAAAGTGAAGAACTAAAGAGCCTCTTGATGAAAGTGAAAGAGGAAAGTGAAAAAGTTGGCTTAAAACTCAACATTGAGAAAACTAGGATCATGGCATCTGGTTCCATCACTTCATGGCAAATAGATGGGGAAACAGTGGAAACAGTGTCAGACTTAATTTTTTCTGGGCTCCAAAATCACTGCAGATGGTGACTGCAGCCGTGAAATTAAAAGACGCTTACTCCTTAAGGAAAGTTATGACCAACCTAGCTGCTAAGTCACTTCAGTCGTGTCCGACTCTGTGCGACCCCATAGAGGGCAGCCCACCAGGCCTCCCCCGTCCCTGGGATTCTCCAGGCAAGAACACTGGAGTGGGTTGCCATTTCCTTCTCCAATGCATGAAAGTGAAAAGTGAAAGTGAAGTCCCTCAGTCATGTCTGACCCTCAGAGACTCCATGGACTGTGCCTTCCAGGCTTCTCCATCCATGGGATTTCCCAGGCAAGAGCACTAGAGTGAGGTGCCATCGCCTTCTCCGATGACCAACCTAGACAGCATATTAAAAAGCAGAGACATTACTTTGCCAACAAAGGTCCATCTAGTCAAGGCTATGGTTTTTCCAGTGGTCATGTATGGATGTGAGAGTTGGACTGTGAAGAAGGCTGAGCGCCGAAGAATTGATGCTTTTGGACTGTGGTGTTGGAGAAGACTCTTGAGAGTCCCTTGGACTGCAAGGAGGTCCAACCAGTCCATCCTAAAGGAGGTGTTCATTGGAAGGACTGATGTGGAAGCTGAAACTGCAATACTTTGGCCACCTGATGCTAAGAACTGACTCATTGGAAAAGGCCCTGATGCTGGGAGGGATTGGGGGCAGGAGGAGAAGGGGAGGACAGAGGATGAGATGGTTGGATGGCATCACCGACTCAATGGACATGGGTTTGAGCAAACTCCGCAAGTTGGTGATGGACAGGGAGGCCTGGCGTGCTGCAGTCCATGGGGTCGCAAAGAGTCAGACACAACTGAGTGACTGAACTGAACTGCGATAAAGAAGATGACCAAGCAATACTCCTGAAAGAATGAAAAGCTGGAAGGTTCAAAAGTATTTTTCTGGATCTTTCAAGATGTGCATGCCTGCTCAGTTGTATCCAACTCTTTGTGACCCCATGGTCTGTAACCCACCAGGGTTCTCTCTGTCCATGGGATTCTCCAAGCAAGAATACTGAGTAGGTTGCCATACCCTCCTGCATGGGATCTTCCCGACTCAGGTATCGAACCCCCGTCTCTTGTGTCTCCTGCATCGGCAGGTGGATTCTTTCCCACCGCACCCACCAGGGAAGCCATCTTTCAAGGTACTGACAAGCTACATGCAGTTCCTCCATCAGCCACAAGAGGGCCACAATAACACCTTATTGATACACCAAGTGGTGGTTACAATTTCTGATGACAGTATAAGAATTTTATTCTAAATTTAAAAATTTTTCAGCTCCTCTTTAACTTTCTGTATACTGCTCTACTAAGGCATTCAATTCACCTGGAAGTATTTTATATTGTGAAAGATTACAAAACAACATTAATTCTAATCACAGGTCTAAGTACTAAATAAATGTTGGGCAAACAGTGAAATATATGAAAGTGTCTGTTTTTGAAGTTTGAACTTTTGGAGAGAAACAATGAATCCTTACACAAACTCTGTGATTTAGGTCTCTTTGCTGCTGCTAAGTCGCGTCAGTCGTATCCGACTCTCTGCGACCCCATAGACAGCAGCCCACCAGGCTCTCCGTCCCTGGGATTCTCCAGGCAAGAATACTGGAGTGGGTTGCCATTTCCTTCTCCAATGCATGAAAGTGAAAAGTGAAAGTGAAGTCACTCAGTCGTGTCCAACTCCTAGCGACCCCATGGACTGCAGCCTACCATGCCCCTCTGTCCATGGGATTTTCCAGGCAAGAGTACTTTATAATAACCTAAATTTAAAGATCACAACAGTGCGTTGTTAGCAGTAATAGCAGAAATATTTCTGAAAAATAATTTGAAATAATACTTATGATGGTCCTATATTTTCCCTTTTCCCCAACAACTTAATATGAAATAAATATATAGCAAGATTATACTGTAATTATATCACATTTAAACCTTTATAGTAGTTCCTTCAAATAATCGTTTTAAAACTCATAAAAAAGAATCTAATAAAATTTTTAAAGTGTTTTTTGGCTTCTAGTTACATTGGCATCGGAGAAGGCAATGGCACCCCACTCCAGTACTCTTGCCTGGAAAATCCCATGGACAGAGTAGCCTGACAGGCTGCAGTCCATGGGCTCACTGAGCAACTGAGCGACTTCACTTTCACTTTTCACTTTCATGCATTGGAGAAGGAAATGGCAACCCACTCCAGTGTTCTTGCCTGGAGAATCCCAGGGACGGGGGAGCCTGGTGGGCTGCCTCTATGGGGTCACACAGAGTCGGACACGACTGAAGTGACTTAGCATAGCATAGCATAGCATAGCATACATTGGCATTGTATCTGCTAATACACTAATTTTTATTATAATAGAAAATGAATATAAAAGGTAATTAATGACATGCACCTAGAAAGGAAGTATGCTGCTGCTGCTGCTGCTGCTGCTAAGTCGCTTCAGTCGTGTCTGACTCTGTGCGACCCCATAGATGGCAGCCCACCAGGCTCCCCCCTCCCTGGGATTCTCCAGGCAAGAACACTGGAGTGGGTTGCCATTTCCTTATAGGGTAAATAATTCAGTGCATGTGCCTTGGAATAAGAGACACCTGCCCTCAGACTCCAACTCTGATAATGACAAATGCTATAACCTTGAGCAAGTTTTGTAAATTTCCAAACCTCATTTCTTTTATTCTAAATAGAACAACTCAGTGATGATCAGAGTCCAGTGTACGAAGTGTTCAGCCTGGTGCCTGTAACATGGTAAGTATTCAACAAACAGCAGAATTTATTTTTGCTTTTGTTAATAATAGTAGAGAACAATTATACTGCACATTATATTGTACTGACTATGTGCCAGGAACCATATATATATATACACACACAATTATATATACACATACATGAATGTACATTTATATGTATATCTGTACATGTATGTCATTATATGTAAAATTATATATAACTGTAAATACATACATACATACATATGTATGACTGTATATGCATGTATGTGTTTATTACATCTTTTAATCCTCACAACTAGAGTCTCCATTTTATAGAAAAGGAAACTGACAAATCTGGAAAATTTCCCAAGATTGAAAACTTATAAATAGTGGAGCTGGGATTAAAACCTGAGTGATGTCTTGGGTTGGTGTGTTTAGTCACTGTAACAGAATAACAGTAAAGATATACAAGTGACGAGAGCCGCTGAGCAAAATATAAACATATGCATGTCTTCACTGCGCACGGCTGACCCGTGATTCAAGAGTGAACTGAAGCAATGAGTGGTATTGTTTCATCTTTTATCATCCTCCTGGCCAATAGGTGGCACCAAACAAATGTGTTAAGAGAAACACTGCAAAAAAAAAAAAGCAAATTGATACTGCTCTGCTACTGCTACTGCTGCTAGGTCTCTTCAGTCGTGTCCGACTCTGTGCGACCCCATAGACGGCAGCCCACCAGGCTCCCCCGTCCCTGGGATTCTCCAGGCAAGAACACTGGAGTGGGTTGCCATTTCCTTCTCCAGTGCATGAAAGTGAAAAGTGAAAGTGAAGTCGCTCAGTCATGTCCGACTCTTTGCGACCCCATGGACTGCAGCCCACCAGGCTCCTCTGTCCATGGGATGTTCTGCTACTCAACTTTAAAACAAAATAATGAGAAGACTGTGTCATAATAAAACTTTAAATAAAAATACAGGCAAGGGTAAATACGTATTTCCTCAGTACTCACTGACTCACATTTTATTGGCATGATTTGTTCCTATTTATATTGGATTTTTTTTCTATAACATGTTTGTAGTTCTGCCATTAAAAGCTGTGCCATATATTATGGTAGTAGGTAACCAATTGGCCTTTCTAAAAGTAAAGACTTGTACCCTCCTCAATAAAAGATAATGGCTTAATCAGGGCGACCCCATCACTCTGCTCTGTGCAAAGAGTTGCTCAATAAATGTTGATTTAAGGAACTTAAATGGGATTGAATGTCTCAAAGTTGAAACTCATTTGGACCAGAATTAGTGAAGAAAAGTCCCAGGCAATGGTGTTTTTTCCCAAAACATGAATTTCATGTGCCAATAAACCTACCGGCGTGGAAAGTCCCTGTTTCCACAGCTTGAAGTTCAAATACAGGGACTAGAAACAACTGTTCTTCTAGCTGATCTCAGCGGTTTTGAAGTTGCCAAGGGAAACACAAGCCATGTCTATAGCGACAGGACTCAAAGCCACACTACTTTTCCCAGGTTGGCCTAAAATGTCAGATTACTTTGAGCTGTGCTGTAGAATTATGCATGTGCCTAGTGTACAGATCAAGCGTAATAAATGGCTGTGAGTTAACGTCGTGAAGGAACACATGATACCACAGATACACTGCAGAGGGATTTATAGTATGTTTTTTGTAAAGTGAAAAACTGAGAAGAGCTTCTCCTTATAATCTGATCAACATGCTAACAGAACTTGCTAGAACAGTGTGAAGACAAGAGAATCAGACTACTTCAGGGGTCTCCTTGAATACACTGAATTTTACTATGTGAAATTGGACCCCTCTCTGAGCTGCCAACAGGCTCTCAATCAGCTTTCAGTGATTCCCTACAAAAGATGCTTATCTGGTCAATCCCCACAGATATATCCTATGTACACCCCAAACTGTCTCTTTATCAGTAAAAGTAATCAACTCTAATTATATTACATATTTTCAGCTCAACTGTTCTGAGTGAATACAAAAGAGTATGTCCCCAATATATTAAAATACACACAAGAAAACAAAGCTCAACCTCAACAGTGTTCATTTGCACAGAGCCTCCATCTTTTTTCCTTTATTTTCACAAATTTTGACCAACTTATGGTTAAAGTGAAGTCAAAGTCACTCAGTCATGTCCGACTCTTTGTGACTCCACGGACTTTAGCCCACCAGGCTCCTCTGTGGGATTCTCCAGGCAAGAATACTTTCCCTTCTCCAGGGGACCTTCCCGACCCAGGGGTGGAACCTAGGTCTCCTGCATTGCAGGCCGATTCTTTACCATCTGAGCCACCAGGGAAGTCCTATGGTTCAACTTAAAGCCTATGAAGATGTCTCCCCTTCTATTTGCAATCAGGTTTTTCCGATCCCATCATAGTCTCTAACTGAAACCAGTGACTTACATGCTTAAATTTGGAATCGAATATAGGTCTGCTGGAGCCAGACCTGCAGGTGAGGTGTCTCATTATCTGCTTGCTGGCTTCAGACTTTCCAGATCCTCTTTCTCCACTAAAATAAGACAGAAAAAATATACGTTTACTGTTTTGGCAAATATAGTAAAAAAGGAACCAGACAGTAATTCTCAGACGCAAAGAAGGTAAGCTAACTTTCAACGAGAACATGCCATCGTCTGACTTTCCCACTTGGTTCACTCATTAGTGAAAATGCAGAAAGCTGCGCGGTAGGGAAGACAATCTAGGGAAGCTACACATCAGCACAAACACCAGTCTTGAAAGAAGAAAGAAAACGCCTCAACCGAGCATCACCAGATCCCTGCGGTCCCTGATTTGCTCTTCATTTCTTGACCCTTGAATGAAAAAAATGTTTTTTTTTTCTGAGTAACGAGTTGATACATGGCATCATTAGCCTTTAAAGATGTCCCAAAGGAATACTAGTTCTGCGGAAAATAAACAAATCTTACTATTGATAGAAGAACAATCCCATGCGCAAGGGTATGTAGAAACAAGCAATTTCTTCACTGATGGAACATGCTTGGCACTGGGAGCTCTATAATTGGCAGGTTCCCAAAAGATGTCATTGGCTCTTCAGAGCTTCACTAAGAACCACAATTTTTGACAAGAATTAAGTGCATTCAGTGAGAGTTTAGTTACGGCCGTGGATTTGTGACAGTCATTTTAGGCTGGGGGTACCTCCGAGAGCCCCCCAAGGTGAGCCGCAGTGGATGAGCATGGTTGTGAGTGTGGGCAGGGGGCACTCAGGCTCCGGAGCGAGGCTGCTGGACTCACATCCCAGGGAGACCCCACACTAAGGAGCTAACCCTTCTAACACTCAGCCCTCGACACATAAAATGACAGCACTAACACTGGTCATAGTAACACGCATCCTACAACATCACTAAAGCGATGGACAAGATAACACGTGGACGGTACCTAGGGGAGGGCCTGATACCAGCAACTCTCAAAAATATTGGTTGTTATCACTGTCAACACAACTACACACTCCTTGCCATCTCCCTTTTTTTTTTTTTAAGTTTCCCTTTTTGTCTAAGCAAGACCAGGACCAGGAAACCCAATAGATAAAGCAGATAAAAGCAGCATTTCTTGGCTCAAGAATGCCAGGGTCCCCTAACTTCCACTTGGGGGACCCTTCAGAGCAGGTATAAAACCACCACTCGCAGCTATTTTGAAACCACATGACCAACGTCTGCCACACGCCGGTCTGACCGTCCATGGGACTCTGATGGGGTTAATAATATAAAAGTGTATACAGAAGTGCTTATTTACAGATTTAATGTTACTTGGGTTCTTTCCAGGGTTCCCTCTTCACTCTTTGATCTCGCTCTGACTCAGGCTGTGCAAAGCTTTATTTACATGTTCAGTCTTCAACTGATGCTATTGAGGATAACTATGCAAAGACAGGGGTATTCATGGATGTCTCCCTCTCAAGGAGGTGTAGCCTGATATACAACATAATTCTCAACTGTCCTTTGATACCTAAATATTTATTTAATTCTCTATCAGTACACACTCACATTTCACCCTTACTTCTTACGATACACTTTTTTTTTTCGCTCCAATGTAAATGACCCTCCTGAGCATCTTGACATTTAGGAGCTAACACTGCCATTGCATTCCAATAAAAATGACTTCGGGTGTATAATTCTGGTGACATGAGCCAAGGTAAATACCTAGAAGCAGCTGGGAAATTTCACCTCTGCAAGCTGCTGCATGGTGTCTCGCTCAGCACCACATTTTGGAGAAAGGTGGAATACTAGTCGCGGGCGCCCTTCTTTCCCTGTGTTTTCTAAGGTTTGAAAGCAAGGCGCTCTGGTTCTAAGACATAAATCTTCAAAATGAACTGAGCTTCAGGTTAAGTTTGTTGAAATATTCCAGCCACACCCGGGGCCGTTTGTAATAACAAAGATGTTTCTCCTCTGTAGCGAGTCAAGTGTACCCCCTGCAAAGACTTACAGGGACACAAACCGATGAGGAAGTCAATAAACATAAAGCAGAAGAAATGTGGACAGGTTTACCGCCAAGCTCCCGGGGCACAGCCGAGCCTGGGGCTGGGGCGGGTGAAGGGCTCACCTGAGGACGAAACACTGAGGTCTCCGCTCCTGGAAAAGCTGGTGGAAGGCTCTCTCCGCGCAGCAGAAAATGTGAGGCGGCAGGGAGGGGTTGGGCTGCCCAGTGCTGCTCAGGTACAGCTCAGAGACCTGGAGAACAGGGCCGGCACCTCTGTCAAAAGGATTCAGGGTCCTTTGCCCCACGAAGACACTGATACATTTCCAATACACAAAAGCACATAAATCTCTAATCTTGAGTCTCACTTGTAAACACAAACCATTTGTGCAATGATGCCCTCCTCAGCACATTTTAAGCATCTCTAATGGTGGTTCCGTCTGGTCAAAGCTATGGTTTTTCCAGTGGTCGTGTATGGATGTGAGAGTTGGACTATAAAGAAAGCTAAGCACCGAAGGATTGATGCTTTTGAACTGTGGTGTTGGAGAAGACTCTTGAGAGTCCCTTAGACTGCAAAGGGATCCAACCAGTCCATCTTAAAGGAGATCAGTCCTGGTTGTTCTTTGGAAGGACTGATGTTGAAGCTGAAACTCCAATATTTTGGCCACCTGATGTGACAAACTGAATCATTGGAAAAGATCTTGATGCTGGAATGATTGAAGGCAGGAGGAGAAGGGGACGACAGAGGATGAGATGGTTGGATGGCATCACCGACTTGATGGACATGAGTTTGAGTAGGCTCCAGGAGTTGGTGATGGACAGGGAGGCCTGGCATGCTGCTGTCCATGGGGTCACAAAGAGTTGGACACGACTGAACGACTTTCACTCAATCACTTGATCCCATACAGATCAGTACAGAGTGTTGTGGAGTTCCCTCTTCCACATGGTGGATCTTTATTGCTTCGGGCATCTATTTTATACACAGCAGTATGCCCATGTCCTCCTCTCCTTCCTCCCAAACCTTCTCCTCCTCCTCACCCCCCTTCTCCTTCATCTTCACCTATAACCCCCAAAATAATACGGGTAATTCCTTTTGCTCTAGTCAACCCTACTTCCATACATCTGCAGACAGCCCAGGGGTGGGACTGGGGTCGGGCTGGGTGGGATGAGGAGGGTGGGCATGTTTCAGGGCAGCTTTAAAGCAGCAGTGGAACTGACTTTTGCTAAGAAGAGAGGAGGGTTGGGCGGTGAGGGACCCTGTTTTACCCAAAAGTATTTCTGTGCTAATTCTTGGTTGATTCGTTGGGAGTTCAGAGACAGGAATGTCTCTCTCTCTCTCTTTCCCTCCCTGCCTCCACCCCACCTCCAGCATCTAAAGGGCATCCTTGCTTCAAGAACACAGGCTTCCTCCTTTCATCTCCTGCTCCCCCACCAAGGATTCTGCTTCACACTGGAGGCAGCCTGTGGTTGCACAAGAAAAAGAGTTCCCACGACGGCATTTTGATCCCAAAACACTTGGCAAAAATCATACTGTGCTTTCAGTTGCCTGGAATACTTTTTCAAAAGCAGCTTCTCTTTTAATTTTGACTCTCATGATTAAAGCTGGAAAGGCTCGGAAAATGTGTAAAGGCAGCACCGTCCTGTCTGATCCAATTGCCTAAACATCACAGGGCTCTTCTGAAAGTGTTCAGAGAAGAATTCTAAACCAACCGACCTTGAACTAGTCAAAAATGCATGGGAACACAGAGTTAATACAATATTTGATTTTAGAAGTCTGTCTAGGGACCACAGTCATAAGAACCACACATGACAACTGCAAGGGACTCTTTTGATAAAATAACATTCCTTTTCAATATTTTCTCAAAAGAAAATAAAGTCACTATTATGTAACCACTCAGGGCAGAATTTTCTGAGAAGCTTGATTTTAATTCCAGTTTTGCTTTTTCTTCTTAATCATTTGACACAATAGGTATGTCTAGAAAGTGGTTACTCTACATCATTAAAGGACATTTAAAATTTTATACTCACCACGGTGGAATAAATTGGAATCTCTTTGAATGGATTAACCAGCAGGAGAATGTCCCCAATAAAAGTCTATTAAATTAAAAGGATAGAAATTGTTATTGGACCATATAAATAGCACTTTTAAAGTTAAATATTGTATAATTTTTAAATCACTGAGAAAACTATAGAGAATAAATAAAAATCACACTTTAACATTTTGTGAATTGTTTTAAAAGTTTGTAAATAAAAAGTCAAATTCACATAAAATTAAACCAATAAGCTTGTCCCACTGAACACACAAGTGAAATGACTATCTTAAGTAATTAATTGAACACATGGATGAAATTTTGAAATAAGTAATTACCAAGTGGAATAATTAACTCACATTGAACACTATTACCAAGAACTGCACAATGTATGTTCATTTAAATTGAACACCAGCCAGTTCCAGTACGTTTAAAGGGTTTGAGTCACATAAAGTGCATTCTCTGATCACGGATTATGATGCAAATTAACCATGGATAGCTAGAAAATCACCAAATGTGTGGTGATTATACATTTGCAAATAACCTATGAGTCAAAAAGAGAAATCACAATGCAAATGAGAAAACATTTTAATTATGATATATCATAACATGTGAGATGCTACTAAAGATACACTAGATATGAAATTATTATTATTATTTTTTGATATGAAATTATTGCCTGAAACATATGTTAAAAAAGAATACAGGCAGGTAATGATCTAAGTACCTGTTTCTAGGAACTCATCAACTTACAAGAAATTATCAGAAATAAGTAACCAACATATGAGCAGAAATGAATGGAATTAGTAAACAAAAGCCATGGAGTAAATAAACTAAAGCAAAAGGCGATCATTGGAAAAGTCAAATAAAAACCTGGTGTCCTAACGAGACCGACTGAGGAAAGAAGAGGAAACAGACCACCAATATGCCAAGTAAGACATCACTACAGATCCCACTGAAGTGGGAACAGATGAAGAGGGATATTTAGATGATGTGGACAATAATCCACAATCTTACCAAGATAAATGCAATAAGATGTCAGAAATCTAAGTAGATTTATTTTCGGTAAAAAATTGAATCCATGTCTAAAACCTTCCCACAAAGAAAACTAAGAATTCACCAGTGAATTCTTGCCAACACTGATGTAAAAATAAACAAATTTCATACAAATTATTCCAGAAAGTAGCAGAAGAGGGAACATGAATCACTTCATTTTAAGAGGTCTGCATAAACTTAGTATTAAAAACAAATATATTGAAAGAAAATTATAGGCTGTTTTCCTTCATTAAAACACATGCTAAAATAATGAGAAAAATACAGACAAACTGAATCCAATAATACATTCAACAAATAATAAATTTCAACCAGAGGCTTTATTCTAGTAATTCAAGGTTGGCTTCATATCAGAAAATCAACTCTTGTAATTTGTATTACTAAGAAGTCAAGAATAAAATTTATATGATTATCTTAATAAATGCAAAAAGCATTTAATAATAGTCAATTCCCACTCTTGATTAAAAATAATAATAACTTTGAAAACTACTAATATAACGGAACTTTCTTAATCTATACAAAGTAATTACATGTGGTAATAACTTGCTTAATGATAAAACACTAATTTTAATGATAAAACAGCTTTCTGCAAGGATCAGAAACAGCACATAAATGTGTAATATGCTGACTTCCAGCCAAATTTTTAAATTAATAGCCCCTATATCATCAAATGGGGCTTCTCAGGTGGCGATAATGGTAAAGAATCTGCCTTCCACTGCCGGACACCAGTTCAATGCCTGGGTTGGGAAGGTCCCCTGGAGGAGGGCACAGCCACCCACTCCAGTATTCTTGCCTGGGGAATCCCATTGACAGAGGAGCCTGGAGGGCCATGGTCCATATTGCAGAGTTGCAAACAACTGAAATGACTTAGCACGCACACATATATTATCAAACAAGGCAGAAAAGGTAAGGATCTATCAGGGTTTCAAAGATAAACATGAAAGCCATTATTTGGCTCCCACTTAGTGGTGTGTGCAGAAAAGCCAAAGAAAGATGGTCGAAAGTAACTTAATCTGGAAGCTCTGGGAAGGTTTACTTAGAGACTGAAAAAGTACCTAGAGGGAGTTTATAAAGCTTTGCACTTCATGGAGTGAGAAAGAGAACTCCAGGGAAAAATTCTAAGGGGAGTCCCAGATGCAGGAAGGAGGGGGGTGACTAGGAATCACCAATGATCATGTTTAGGGGCCAGACAGGGAATAAGGACATGTGGCCATCCTTCCACGAAAAATGACAAGCTACCGAAAAGTTCTAAGACTGGGAGTTTTGAGATTACATTTCTTCTGCATAAAAATGGCCCTAGTTCCTTGTGAGATCAGACTGAAAAGGGGTGAAGTTTCCTCTAGAAAGACAGGAGGCTGCTGGGGCCAGGACGATGAGGGTGGTGAGCACTGGGAGGCAGAGGACGTGAAGGTCGCTCAGGCGTGTCCGATTCTGGGGATCTTCCCCACCCAAGGATCTAACCCAGGTCTCCCTCACTGCAAGGGGATTCTTTACCAGCTGAGCCACCAGGGAAGCTGTGGACTAAATGATATTTGGGAGAAAAAGCCACTTGAAAGGCATGAACGAAAGAAAGGAAATCAGAACCATTCAACACAGATTTATGGTTAGCAGGGGGGAAGGATGAAGGAAGGAGGGAGTTCGTACACACTGCTAGATTCAAAATGGATAACCAACAAGCATCTGCCCTGTAGCACACGGAACTCTGCTCAATGTCATGTGGCAGCCTGGATGGGAGGGGGTTTTGGAGGAGAATGGATACGCATATACGGATGGCTGAGTCCCTTCACTGCATACCTGAAACCATCACAACCTTGCTCATCGGCTCTACTCCAGCATAAAATAAAAACTTCAGTGGTCTACCGATAACGTGACTAAGACGTTAACAGGAAGAAGAATCAGCAAGACGTTATGGAAAGAGAGACAATGGCACAAACCACACAAGTGGCAAGGCAGCAGCAGAGACCAAAGTAATCAGGCTCTGCCTCTTCATGCTGATGACTCAATTCCATTAATTCTGATAGAAGTATTTAGTTTTAAGTGTATTTACAGTGGCAGGCAATTTATCCAAGTGTTAAGATGCTGCCCTGAATTTTCATAGGTTAATCAGCACCTGACAATTTATTACTTGTAAAGAAATCTCAGATTTCACATTTACATGAAAATTACTTAATCAATTGCTCAGTGGAGGAGGAAAAAAAAAAAAAAAAGGGTGTGATCCAAAAGGCATAGCAGACATGTGCATAATCAGATTTCTCTGTAGACCTTCTGATTGAATTGCTCTGAGTTGAATTTAATGAAATCAATGAGAGAGAGAAAGAGAGTCTGAGATTACATACTGCCAAAACCGATCCACGTACTGGAAGAAATAACACATATAAACCAGAGTAGAACCAAGCAAATCAATCCTCCGTGCTGTTTGTCATCTAAGTCAGATATCTGTATCTTATTATCAGAGATATGTGTATAAATTACTTACTCAACAAAGACATTTCTTGATAATTTGGAAACACAGTATCTTTTTTCATGCAGACAGAGGCAAGCCCTCAAGGCTCACTTAGCTTTTCCTCTCTGGCTTCCTTTTCCAGATCTGAGTGGCCGAGTTAAAGCAGATGAAACAAGCAGCATTTTTATAACTGACCTGCAGATCCTGCGGGATCTAAGCAGGATCTTCTCCTCCAGCAAACCTGACAACAGGAAGTTGTCTACCCTCAGGCAGACAACTTTAACCACGCTGAAGTGTGGGTCATTGCTGAAACTGCCTCATACCTGAATCAGAAGAACTGACCTGAACCCTGAGAAATCCACCTTAAGCTATCGGGATGCTCCTAAGTAACAAAGAGCCCTCTCCTTGTAATACTAGCAGCACGGAAGGGCCCTCTCCTTGTAATATTAGCAGCACGGAAGAGTGAATATACACACAAGACAAAGCCATGCAAAAGGCAATTTCAAGGGCACTTACGTAAATCTGATTGTTCCCAAAGCGCTTCTGAATTTCATAAAGCAGGCTGCTGTCTGTGAGCTCGCTGAGCGTCGCCAGGTCATCATTGGGAGCGGGAGGCATCAGCTTGACCTGAGGAAAAACCAGGTAAGATGAATTCTACTTCCCAATCAACTGTCCTCACAGCTGGATGTTCCAGTTTCAATTACATGTCAAAAGTTTACAGACCACATGACTGTGAAACTGTTATTAAAAGATGATACGGTTCACTTAAAAGGAGCAAAAAAAACTCACCAACCGTAGCAATGTATTCAGAGGAGAATCTGTTCCTGTGCCCCGCAGCCTGCACATGGACACGCACACACTCACCAACACACACACGCCTCATGTGGCCCAGCATCCACCACACCCTGAAGTCTGTCTAATTTACACAGCTCTGAACTGCGCTGAGCCCTCTGTAAGGCCAGCTATTAAAACGCTCACGTTTGCAGTGCTTCCAAAACTAAAGGAAAACTCTTTTCAGGAAACTGAAATAGGAAGAAAGCAGTGTA
Source organism: Bos grunniens (assembly GCF_055505025.1). NCBI lineage: Eukaryota > Metazoa > Chordata > Mammalia > Artiodactyla > Bovidae > Bos > Bos grunniens. Next base: position 90,392,420 of record NC_141176.1, on the reverse strand, counting down.
CACAGACGTCAGCTTCAGCACATGTGGAGGAGGATGCTGGAATTCTACAACAGACTCTAGAATTTTGGCTTGTAATTTTCATCCTGCCCTACATTACTCTTAAGGCAGTGGTGAGGTTAAGGTAATTCTGCCAGAAAGAAAGAGAAAAAACTGTTTTCCCACTCAATTTAATGTTGAGTGACAGAGTTGAAAAACTGGAAAACACTTCAAATAAAAAAAGAGATGAATTTGAATTATTTAATTAGATGAAAATCTATCATTTACAAGTCAGAAATGGACAATGTTTAGTTTTATAGACACAGACTAACACCTCTAGCAAGTTACCATACATGTTGAACTTCCAAAGCAACCATAAAAGAGAAAAACCAAGAGCAGGATTTTTTTTTTTTTTCCTTTAGGAGTAATGATTTACACTAAAATAATAAAATTCTCTTACAGTCACTGGTCTAAGGAGCAGAATGCAAATTTGAGTGCACGTTTAGAAAAAAAATAAAAAAGCATGAACAGCACTAACAGAAGTTTCACATTTGTCCCAACGAGCCTGTAAGAGCTATTGCAGCATCTCCTTGGAATTCTTGAGGATTTTCATCCACAGTCACAGCTGCTCCATGGTGAGAGAAAGTACCAGGCTGACGGTAAAAATGTGAAGACTTCCCAGCCAGCTTGCCGTGATGAAACATGAAAATACAGTCTTCGGGTAGATCAAGGGAAGAATTCCTTGTATTTATCATGTCGCATTCCAGACTGATCAGGAGTGAAGCTCTGATAATCAGTCTTAAGCAAGGCTCCCCAAGGGACACATACTTTATAAAGATTCCTAAAGCATTGTGACAGCTGACAACCAGTAGAAAGAAAAACAAGAAGTATGTCTGCGGATATTTTTATGTTCAGAGTGGAAGGCTTAGTGTACGCTACCAATGTCTCCCGAACAATTACAACTACAGTCAAAACAGAGACAGCATAAATATGTAAAAAAAAAAATTAACATCTTCACTAGGATTGATCATCATGGTTCTCATGAAGATATGCACGTTTCCATACGCACTGCTGTGCTTTGTTGTATCTGACTCTTGGCGAGCTCCATGGACTGGAGTCCGCCAGGCTCCTCTGTCCACGGGGATTCTCCAAGCAATAATACTGGATCAGGTTGCCATGCCCTCCTCCAGGATATATATGTGTACACACATATATTTTCTCCTCTTTATACATCCCTGGAGAAGGAAATGGCTACCCACTCCAGTCATTCTGCTCGGGAAATACCATAGACAGGGGAGCCTGGCGGGCTACAGACCATGGGGGTTGCAAAGAGTCAGACATGACTGAGCGACTGAGCATGCACACTTTATATACATGTATATTTCCCAAAATAGAGATCTCAAACACAAAACATACATAATTCAGGATAGAAAGTCAGGGAGAAATTAGAGAAGCGTTTTGATAAATGTTTTAAGACCCAAAAGGAATTTACATCTTGGAAATACTCTGAATTCACCCCTTCCTGTTTCCTGTTTGTCAACAGGGCTGTGAGTGCTGTCAGATTTATTGCTTTGTTCTCTTTTGTTTGACGGTGTTTTCTCTCTATGGGACATAAGCAGTGTATGTCAAGGAACCAGAACTTCAGTGGGCAAAGAGGAGTTCTGACAAATGGAATAAGTACAAGAAGACCCTGAGGAAAAGGTTGTCTAGGAGGAAAGAACCAAGGATGCATGAATGAAGAGGAAAGAGGAAATTTAAAAAAAGAACAAAAGATCTGCCTGGGATGGTCCTACCAGGGAAAGGGGTGACGATCTGACCAAATACCATGCTCCCCAAAGCTGAAGCCCTCAGCCTGCCTGCACAGCACTGTAACTGCTGTTACCTGCTTCTGGGGGCTTCCCTGAGAGCTCAGCTGCAAAGACTCTTAACTTCAGCTGTTTGGCATTTCCTGCTTTGTAGAGCTCCCCGGCGGAGAAGGCAATGGCACCCCACTCCAGTACTCTTGCCTGGAAAATCCCATGGACAGAGGAGCCTGGTAGGCTGCAGTCCATGGGGTCGCAAAGAGTCGGATACAACTGAGCGATTTCACTTTCACTTTTCACTTTCATGCATTGGAGAAGGAAATGGCAACCCACTCCAGTGTTCTTGCCTGGAGAATCTGAGGGACGGGGTAGCCTGGTGGGCTGCCGTCCATTGGGTCGCACAGAGTCGGACACGACTGAAGCGACTTAGCAGCAGCAGAAGCATCAGAGCTCCCCGGGGTGGCTCAGACCGTAAAGAATCTGCCTGCAATGCAGGAGGGTTGGTTTCCATCCCTGGGTCAGGAAGATCCCCTGGAGAAGGGATGGAACCCACTCCAGTATTCTTGCCTGGAGAACTCCATGGACAGAGGAGCCTGGCGGGCTACAGTCTGTGGGTTCACAAAGAGTGGGACACACCTGAGCGATTAACACTTCACACTTGCTTTTTATTCCGCTTCTTAGAGAGCGCGGTTTATCAGGTCCTGTGTTTGCTGAGGATTTATGCTTTTGTGTACCTGGGTGCTGGTACAGAAGGAGAACCACTGCCAACCTTCAAAAGCCCTCTGTGCACAAGGAGCCGTGGGACACACGCTTTGTCTCCCATGCGTAGAACTGTCCTAGGTCAGTCCGGCTGTGGGAAATAAACCTGGAGCTTGCAGTGTTTTCCCCAAAGAGCACCGGAAACTGTAAAAGAAACACTTGTGATTCTAGGCATCTTGAGTTTGTTTGGTCAGCTGAAATACTCAATTTGGAACTTGAGTGTCAGTTGAGAAGTGAAAATGAATTTTGAGAATTAAGATAATATATGTGAAAGTGTTTTTGTAAGCTCTTAAAGTACGATTTTGTATTATTATTTTTTTAAAGTAATCTATCCTTACACTGCAAAAAAAAAAGAGGAATTACATGAAGTAAGAGCAGACAAATGAATGGACAGAAGACTAAGCTACTGGGGCAAAACCTTACAGTCAGTCTATACAAGTAACAATCATAAAAACAGTAACTGTGTCTTACAGAGTTTTTATTCATGCTTGGTAACTGTGCTGTCATATTGCAAGCTTAGCCTTTGTCATCTTCAAAACAAGCAAGTAAGGTGAGTACTATATACCCATTTTACAGATAGGGCTTACTGAGGTTAAGGGGCTCCCAGAGCACAGAGCTCCAAAAGCAGGCCCGAACCAGAGCAAGTCTGCATGACCGCATCCTCCTCTCTCTTCACCCCTAGGAAAATGCACCTTCACTAAACAGAATAAAATGACCTGAATTTTAAGCTGGAGCCAAATTTAAATAAATATACTATGAAAGGAAAGGAGAGAGAAGAGAAGCGGGAGAAGCCAAGCAGGTAGGAGACTAAAAAGAGCACAGAAGCAGGCAGGCAGAGAGAGGAGGGATGGGAGGCAAGAGCAGTACAAAGTGAAAGAGAAGGAAAATACCGCACATTTTTAACCATCTTAAAAAACAAAAACAAAACTCTACATTCTCAGAGATATGATCAAGCTAATGTGAATTTTGGTCACTATCAGAATCAAGGGAAAAAACATTCAAATCAAGCCTTGAATATTCATTTACGTAGTTTGCTGTTGTTTCCACTAAGTTGTGTCTTGCTCTTTGTGATCCCACAGACTGTAGCCCGCCAGGCTCCTCTGTCCACGGGATTTCTCAGGCAAGAATACTGGAGGGCATTGCCATATCCTCCTCCAGGGGATCTTCCTGAACCAGGGATCAAACTCAGGTCTCCTGCTTGGCAGGCAGGTTCTTTATCACTGAGCCACCTGGGAAGTCCCATTTATGTAGTTATCATTTGATAAGACCTACATTTTCTAAAAATCTGGAAGGAGAGATGCTGTGGATTTTGTTCAACTTGAATTACACATGATATGTTTCTCTTTAAAACGTGAGTCAAAACTTGATTGCTCTGAGAAGGCTTTTCTAAAGCCCTCCTGGGAAGTGTGGGTGAAGAATCCAGTTGATGGATATTCCTGCCAAGAAACCAAGCACCTTGAGACCAAGAACGAACGATGACGATGATGGCGTGATGCTCATAGTGGGAGATATGAGTGAATATCCACCCAGTCAATCCTGGAGGAAATCAGTCCTGAATGTTCATTGGAAGGACTGATGCTGAAGCTGAAACTCCAGTACTTTGGCCACCTGATGTGAAGAACTGACTCATTGGAAAAGACCCTGATGCTGGGAAAGATTGAGGGCAGGAAGAGAAGGGGAAGACAGAGGATGAAATGGTTGGATGGCATAACCAACTCAACGGACATGAATTTGGGTAAACTCTGGGAGTTGGTGATGGACAGGGAGGCCTGGTGTGCCGTGATTCATGGGTCGCAAAGAGTCAGACATGACTGAGCGACTGAACTGACTGAACTGATTCCACAGATAACGTAAGCACACGAAACCTGAACACTAATTTCTCCTAGTTTAATACCAGATCAACACAACACGATGACAGTTGCTTTCAATGCCTGTGACACATTTATAAAGAGCTAACAGGAAAAAATTGAAAAGGTTTTCCGCAAGGATCACATTTGACATTATGCTGCTAATGTCTTTTCATTATTTTCAGATTTTATGTCTTAGAGCTGCTTTAGGTTCACAGCAAAACTGACAGGAAGGGACAGAATTTCTCATATACCCCAGCCCTCTCCTGGATAGCCTTCCCTATTATCAATATCCCTCTCCAGTGTGGCTCTTCTGTTACCATCACAAACCTCCACTGAAACGTCATCATCACCCAAGGCTCACGGTTCACATCAAGGATCAGGATGTGAGGCCGGATCCTTACAGCCTGGCCACTCTTACATCCTTTCATCAAGGCCACTCTTGGTGTTACATGTTCTCTGGATTTGGACATACGTGTTACATCAGGTATCTATCTATCAGGTATGACAGGGTCATACAGAGAGAAGCTCCACTGCCCTAAAGACTCCCTTCTCCTCCTATGTATTCCCCCCGCCCTGATCCCTGGCAACCTCTAATGTTTTTAGTGTCTCAATGCTGCTGCTGCTGCTACTAAGTCACTTCAGTCGTGTCCGACTCTTAGCGACCCCATGGACTGCAGCCTCCCAGGCTCCTCCATCCATGGAATTTTCCAGGCAAGAGTACTGGAGTGGGGTGCCATTGCCTTCTCCCAGTGTCTCAATAGTTTGATCTTTTCTTGAATGTCAAATAGTATAATCATACAGTATATAGCCTTTTCAGACCAGCCTCTGTCACTTAAGAATATGTATTTAAGGCTACAGAATGCTCATAGGATCTTTAAAACTGTTAAGAAAAAGCTTTGTCTTAAACTTCACCTAACACTCAATTTGCCTGTCACTGTGGACTGAATGGTTCCCCTCCTCCAAATTCACATGCTGAGGCTCTAGCCAGCATATGACACTGTTTGGAGATAGTGATTAAGAACAAGAAAAGGCCCTAAGTCATGTCCAATTCCTTGCAACCCCATGGACGTAGGGCTCCTACAGTCCATGGGACTCCTCTCCGTGGGATTTCCCAGGCAAGAATATTGGAGTGGGTTGCCATTTCCTTTTGCAGGAGAACTTCCCAATCCAGGGATCAAACCATGTCTCTTGCACCGCAGGCAGATTCTTCATCACTGAGCCACCAAGGAAGCCCTATAGGGCCTTTAGGAGGTTATAAAGGTTCAGTTCAGTTCAGTTCAGTCACTCAGTCATGTCCGTCTCTTTATGACTTCATGAATTGCAGCACGCTAGGCCTCCCTGTCCATCACCAACTCCCAGAGTTCTCTCAAACTCACGTCCATTGAGTCGGTGATGCCATCCTGCCATCCCATCGTCTGTCGTCCCCTTCTCCTCCTGCCCCCAATCCCTCCCAGCATCAGAGTCTTTTCCAATGAGTCAACTCTTCGCATGAGGTGGCCAAAGTACTGGAGTTTCAGCTTTAGCATGAGTCCTTCCAAAGAACACCCAGGACTGATCTCCTTCAGAATGGACTGGTTGGATCTCCTTGCAGTCCAAGGGACTCTCAGGAGTCTTCTCCAACACCACAGTTCAAAAGCATCAATTCTTCAGTGCTCAGCTTTCTTCACAGTCCAACTCTCACATCCATACATGACTACTAAAAAGCCTCTTGATGAAAGTATAAGAGGAGAGTGAAAAAGTTGGCTTAAAGCTCAACATTCAGAAAACTAAGATCATGGCATCTGGTCCCATCCTTTCATGGGAAATAGATGGGGAAACAGTGGAAACAGTGTCAGACTTTATTTTTGGGGGCTCCAAAATCACTGCAGATGGTGATTGCAGCCATGAAATTATAAAGGTTAAGTGAGGTCAAAAGGGTGGGGACCTGAATCTATAGGATTGGTGTCCTTAAAGGAGACACCAAAAAGGCTGTTTATTCTCTCTCTCTACCATGTGAGGACACAGAGAGAAAGCAGTTGTCTGCAAGTCAGAAAGAAGACCTTCACCAGAAATGAGTCAGCCAGCACCCTGACACTGAGCTTCCAGTCTCCAGAACCGCAAGAAAGAAGCTTTCTGGTGTTTAAGGCAAGTGGTGTGTTGTATTTTATTCTGGAAGCCTAAGCTGGTGACTACACCCACTAAAATTTGAAGATATTTCAAAATTACAAAACTGAATTTGTTATTTTAAAATAACAAAAATGAATGAAACTAAAAGTAGAGGTTCTTGAGAAAACCTCAACAAACTGTCTTTAAAACATCGAAATTAGACACAGTAGAAAAACAAAACACTTTCAGAGATTACTCTGACATTTATAAAAATGCTCTGTCATTTATAAAACATGAAATGTAAAACTGTCATTTATTTCTGTGGAATTGACAAACAAATACACTAATATCTATTAAGTTCCTCAAAGTAATCTCCCATCTTTTTGACATTGGGACAAACACACACACACACACACACACACACACACACACACAAACACACACAAACAATACACCAACACAATTGCATTTAACAAGTGACCCAGTGACTGACTTGCTTTTTTTCTGTGTTAGGTAAAATATTTGATATTTGTAAGAAACAAAAAACACAGTCTACATAATAATCAAAATGATGACTAATGCCATAACTGAAAATATTCAGAAATTTAGCGTATTAGCTGAATGTCCATTCCTGGTTAAGTCAAGATTATAAAATTCAAATCCTTGTGAAATACAACAGCAATTTTTGTTAATGGTCAGTATAATACCATAACAATATGGGCATTTCACAAAATATTAACATATGCACTTATTAATTTTTCTTTGAATGGAAATTAGTGGGAGCTTGCTTCTGAAAAGTTGGCCCTAAGGCATGAACTCGTAGCTGCAGCTGTGGCGGACACGCAGGAGGGTGTGATTACCTGCTCAGGCTTGGCGGGGCCGTGCATGGGGGCGTTCTCCACTGTGCTGTCCTGAGACTGTCGTTTGCAGAGACCTTTTGTTGCATCTTTGAACATAATGTCTTTTTCCAACAGGCTGTCTTGCTTGGCGATTGGCAATACCAGGGGACTGCTGTAGGAAAGAATCCATGCTATAATTAGTCTCCTAAAGTTGCCACCTCAATCAAAAACTACCATGACCAAACAGCTCAGTCTGGTTCACCCAAGAAACACTCTCAACACTGCAGGGAAAATCCGTGAGAAACTTGAAGCTTTTCAATCAGCTCCAAATTTCTTTCAACTTTACTTCCAAGAGAAACATATACTTATTTCAACTGGAGAAGAAAATGGTTATGAATGTACAGTACATAGGCCTTAACAGACGACCAATGGGCACTTTAAAAGCTAAGGTTGAAACTCGTGACTGAACTAAGCAAAATATCTAAATGTGAAAATGAACTACAAACAAGTGAAAGCAACATTCTACAGTTGATTAAATTATAGGATTAAAAATATATTATAGAATCATGTGAAAGGGGCTCAGTCGTATTTGACTCTTTGTGACCCCGTGAACTATACAGTCTACGGAATTCTCCAGGCCAGAATACTGGAGCGGGTAGCTGTTCCCTCCTCCAGGGGATCTTCTCAACCCAGGGATCGAGCCCAGGTTTTTCATATTGCAGGCAGATTCTTTACTGTCTGAGTCATCAGGAAAGCTTGAAAGAATCATAGGAAACAGTTAAAATAGTTTGTGATGAAATGTTAACAGGGGAATTAAAACTGAATGACGCAATAAAGGGCTGCATTGTGATAAACAAGTTCTATTAGTTCTTTACCATTCAATTTAGGGAAAAGTAAATAAATAAAACCTGTATCATTTTGTTGTTGTTCTTCCGTTGACTTCATGCCAAAATGGCTCAGTTTGGTCAGTTCAGTTGAGTCACTCAGTCATGCCCAACTCTTTGCGACCCCATGGACTGCAGCATGCCAGGCCTCCCTGTCCATCACCGACTCCCGAAGTTTACTCAAACTCATGTCCATTGAGTCCTTGATGCCATCCAACCATCTCATCCTCTGTCATCTCCATCTCCTCCCACTTTCAATCCTTGCCAGCATTAGAGTCTTTTCCAATGAGTCAGATCTTGGCATTAGCTAGCCAAAGTATTGGAGTTTCAGTTTCAGCATCAGTTCTTCCAATGAATATTCAGGACTGATCTCCTTTAGGAAGGACTGGTTGGATCTCCTTGCAGTCCAAGGAACTCTCAAGAGTCTTCTCCAACACTACAGTTCAAAAGCATCAATTCTCCAGTGCTCATCTTTATCCTCCAACTCTCACATCCATACATGACTACTGGAAAAATCATAGCTTTGACTAGACGGACCTTTGTTGGCAAAGTAATATCTCTGCTTTTTAATAAGCTGTATAGGTTGGTCATAACTTTCCTTTCAAGGAGCAAGTGTCTTTTAATTTCATGGCTGCAATCACCATCTACAGTGATTTTGGAGCCCAGAAAAAATAAAGTCAGCCACTGTTTCCCTCATCTATTTGCCATGAAGTGATGGGACCAGATGCCATGATCTTAATATTCTGAATGTAGAGCTTTAACCCAACTTTTGCACTCTCCTCTTTCACTTTCATCAAGAGGCTCTTTAGTTCCTCTTCACTTTTTGCCACAAGGGTGGTATTATCTGCATATCTGAGGTTATTGATATTTCTGCCAGCAATCTTGATTCCAGCTTGTGCTTCATCCAGCCCAGCATTTCTCATGATGTACTCTGCCTATAAGCTAAATAAGCAGGGTGACAATATACAGCCTTGACGTACACCTTTTCCTATTTGGAACAGTCTGTTGTTTCATGTCCAGTTCTAACTGCTGCTTCCGGACCTGCACACAGACCTCTCAGCAGGCAGGTGAGGGAATACCAGGTGGTCTGGTATTCCCATCTCTTTCAGAATTTTCCACAGTTAGTTGTAATCCACACAGTCAAAGGCTTTGGCATAGTCAATAAAGCAGAAGTAGATGTTTTTCTGGAACTCTCTTGCTTTTTCAATGATCCAGTAAATGTTGGCAATTTGATCTCTGGTTCCTCTACCTTTTCTAAAACCAGCTTGAACATCTGGAAGTTCAAGGCTCACGTATTGTTGAAGCCTGGCTTGGAGGATTTTGAGCATTACTTTACTAGCGTGTGAGATGAGTGCAATTGTGCGGTAGTTTGAGCATTCTTTGGCATTGCCTTTCTTTGGGATTGGAATGAAAACTGACCTTTTCCAGCCCTGTGGTCACTGCTGAGTTTTCCAAATTTGCTGGCATATTGAATTCAGCACTTTTATGGCACCATCTTTTAGGATTTGGAAGAGCTCAACTGGAATTCCATCGCCTCTACTAGTTTTGTTTGTAGTGATGCTTCATAAGGCCCACTTGACTTTGCATTCCAGGATGTCTGGCTCTAGGTCAATGATCACACCATCTTGATTATCTGGGTCATGAAGATCTTTTTTGTATAGTTCTTCTGTGTATTCTTGCCACCTCTTCTTAATATCTTCTGCTTCTGTTAGGTCCATACTATTTCTGTCCTTTATTGAGCCCATCTTTGCATGAAATGTTACCTTGGTATCTCTAATTTTCTTGAAGAGATCTCTAGTCTTTCCCATTCCATTGTTTTCCTCCATTTCTTTGTACTGATCACTGAGAAAGGCTTTCTTATCTCTCCTTGCTATTATTTGGAACTCTGCATTCAGATGGATCTATCTTTCCTTTTCTCCTTTGCTTTTTGCTTCACTTCTTTTCACAGCTATTTGTAAGGCCTCCTCAGACAGCTATTTTGCCTTTTTGCATTTCTTTCCCTTGGGAATGGCCTTGCTCCCTGTCTCCTGTATAGTATCATGAACCTCCATCCATAGTTCTTCAGGCACTCTATCAGATCTAGTCCCTTAAATCTATTTTTCACTTCCACTGTATAATCGTTAGGGATTTGACTTAGGTCATACCTGAATGGTCTAGTGGTTTTCCCTACTTTCTTCAATTTAAGTCTGAATTTGGCAATAAGGAGCTCATGATCTGAGCCACAGTCAGCTCCTGGTCTTGTTTTTGCTAACAGTATAGAGCTTCTCCAGCTTTGGCTGCAAAGAATGTAATCAATCTGATTTCTGTGTTGACCGTCTGGTGATGTCCATGTGTAGAGTCTTCTCTTGTGTTGTTGGAAGAGGGTGTTTGCTGTGACCAGTGCTTACTCTTGTCAAAACTCTATTAGTCTTTGCCCTGCTTCATTCTGTACTCCAAGGCCAAATTTACCTGTTACCCCAGGTGTTTCTTGACTTTCTACTTTTCCATTCCAGTTCTCTATAATGAAACGGACATCTTTCTTGGGTGTTAGTTCTAGAAGGTCTTGTAGGTCTTCATAGAACCATTCAACTTCAGCTTCTTCAGCATTACTGGTTGGGACATAGACTTGGATTACCATGACACTGAATGGTTTGCTTGGAAACAGATCATTCTGTCATTTTTGAGACTGCATCCAAGTACTGCATTTCAGACTTTTTGTTGACTATGATGGCTACTCCATTTCTTCTAAGGGATTCCTCCCCACAATAGTAGATATAATTGTCATCTGAGTTAAATTCACCCATTCCAGTCCATCTTAGTTCGCTGATTCCTAGAATGTTGACGTTCACTCTTTTCATCTCCTGTTTGACCACTTCCAATTTGCATTGATTCATGGTCCTAACATTCCAGGTTCCTATGGAATATTGCTCTTTATAGCATCAGACCTTGCTTCCATCACCAGTCACATCCACAACTGGGTGTTGTTTTTGCTTTGGCTCCGTTTCTTCATTCTTTCTGGATTTGTTTCTCCACTGATCTACAGTAGCATATTGGGCACCTACTGACCTGGGGAGTTCCTCTTTCAGTATCCTATCTTTTTGTCTTTTCATACTGTTCATGGGTTTCTCAAGGCAAGAATACTGAAGTGGTTTGCCATTCCCTTCTCCAGTGGACCACATTCTGTCAGATCTCTCCACCATGACCCGCCCATCTTGGGTTGCCCCACGGGCATGGCTTAGTTTCATTGAATTAGACAAGGCTGTGGTCCTAGTGTGATTAGATTGGTTAGTTTTCTGCGACTGTGGTTTTCAGACTGTCTGCTCTCTGATGGAGAAAGATAAGCTTATGGAAGCTTCCTCATGGGATAGCCTGACTGAGGGGGAAACTGGGTCTTATTCGGATGGGCGGGGCCATGCTCAGTAAATCTTTAATCCAATTTTCTGTTGATGGTTGGAGCTGTGATCCGTCCCTGCTATTTACCTGGGGCCAGGCTAAGAGAGCTAAGTTCATAAAATATAAACACAATCTGAATGCTTAATTTGTAACATTTTAGTATAGTAAAATTTAAAAATGTACTTCCCTAATTGTGACTATAAAGCAGAAGTACATATTTACTCAAATGCAACATATATAAATATAATTATTTCATGAATTTTACAGTCGTAGTTGTGATTCTAATTAAAGCATAATGCATTTTGTTGTTTTAGAAAGTTTTAGTTTTAAGGAGGATTTCCAAATAGCAAAATTCACTCTGTAGATAAACAGTTCAATGAGTTTTGTCTACATATATATAGTTATATATAGTTGGTTAGATATATAGACACACACACACTCATATAACCCATGTAACCAGCAACACTTAGGATCTTCATCGCTCCCAAATGGCTCTTTGCACACGGCTGTAAAGTCATCAACCTCCACAAACCCATGCCCTGTGGTGGTGGTGTTTTTCAGTTGCAGAGTCGAGTCCGACTCTTTGCAATCCCATGAACTGCAGCATGCCAGGCTCTTCTGACCTCCTCTATCCCCCGGAGTTTGCTCAAATTCATGTCCACTGCATCAGTGATGCTATCTAACCGTCTTATCCTCTGCCGGTCCCTTCTCCTCTTGCCCTCAATCTTTCCCAGCATCAGGGACTTTGGGAATGAGTTGGCTCTTCGCATCAGGTGGCCAAAGTATTGGAGCTTCAGCATCAGTACTTCCAGTGAATATTCAGGGTTGACTTCCTTTAGGATGGACTGGTTGGATCCTTATAAGCATGGGTAATTGTTTCCCGTTTTCTAAAATGACATATGGGAGGAATTACAGAGCATGTAGCATTTTGTGCCTTGCTTTGTTTACTTAATGTCTTTGAGATTCACTCAAGCTGCTACACATACCAAGTTTTTCACGTTTTATCACTGAGCAGTGTCCTCCTGTAGGACGCGCTGCACTTTGGCTGACCTTCAAAGCTTTGGGATTGTCCAGTTTTTGTCAATTATGAACGGAGCCTCTACACACACTCATGTGCAGGTGTCTGTGCTGATGTAAGACAAATGCTTTCATTCATTTATCTCCCCAAATACTTCCTTCCTTATCTCCCTTTATACTCGCTGTCTCCCTTTTCTGCATTGCCAAGAAATTAAAAAAAAAAAAAACAACAATAAAAAGTAAAGAGAGTTTTTGCGTATACTGAACCTTTTGAGTACAAAGTAATTAATAAACCAATAGTTAGATTAGTCAAGGTAGAAACTAGAATGATAGTTTATAAAAATGTAAAACCAAATCTAAAGGATTTCTAAAAGGAAGAAGGACAGAAATGGTATGGATCTAACAGAAGCAGAAGATATTCAGAAGAGGTGGCAAGAATACACAGAAGAACTAAACAAAAAAGATCTTCATGACCCAGATTATTAAGATGGTGTGATTACAAACCTAGAGCCAGACAGCCTGGAATATGAAGTCAAGTGGGCCTTAGAAAGCATCACTACGAACAAAGCTAGTGGAGGTGATGGAATTCCAGTTGAGCTCTTTCAAATTCTAAAAGATGATGCTGTGAAAGTGCTGCACTCAATATGCCAGCAAATTTCGAAAACTCAGCAGTGGCCATAGGACTGGAAAAGGTCAGTTTTCATTCCAATCCCAAAGAAAGGCAATGCCAAAGAATGCTCAAACTATCACACAATTGCACTCATCTCACACGCTAGCAAAGTAATGCTCAGAATTCTCCAAGCCAGGTTGCAACAGTATATGAACCATGATCTTCCAGATGTTCAAGCTGGTTTTAGAAAAGGCAGGGGATCCAGAGATGAAATTGCCAACATCTGCTGGATCATTGAAAAAGCAAGAGAGTTCCAGAAAAACATCTACTTCTGCTTTATTGACTATGCCAAAGCCTTTGACTGTGTGGATCACAATCAACTGTGGAAAATTCTTCAAGAGATGGGAATACCAGACCACCTGACCTGCCTCTTGAGAAATCTGTATGCAGGTTCAGGAAGTAACAGTTAGAACTGCTCCACGTCCACATGGAACAACAGACTAGTTCCAAATAGGAAAAAGGCTGCATATTGTCACCCTGCTTATTTAACCTATATGCAGAGCACATCATGAAAAGTGCTGGGCTGGAAGAAGCACAAGCTGGAATCAAGATTGCTGGGAGAAGTATCAATAGCCTCAGATGTGCAGATGACACCACCCTTATGGCAGAAAGCGAAGAAGAACTAAAGAGCCTCTTGATGAAAGTGAAAGAGGAGAGTGCAAAAGTTGGCTTAAAGCTCAACATTCAGAAAACTAAAATCATGTCATCTGGTCCCATCACTTCATGGCAAATAGATGGGGAAACAATGGAAACATTGAGAGATTTTATTTTGGGGGTCTCCAAAATCACTGCAGATGGTGACTGCAGCCATGAAATTAAAAGATGCTTGTTCCTTCAAAGAAAAGTTATGACCAAAGCAGACAGCATATTAAAAAGCAGAGACATTACTTTGCCAGCAAAGGTCCGTCTGGTCAAAGCTATGGTTTTTCCAGTAGTCATGTATGGATGTGAGATTTGGACTATAAAGAAAGCTGAGTGCTGAAGAACTGATGCTTTTGAACTGTGGTGTTGGAGAAAACTCTTGAGAGTCCCTTGGACTGCAAGGAGATCCAACCAGTCCATCCTAAAGGAAATCAGTCCTGAATATTCATTGGAAGGACTGATGCCGAAGCTGAAACTCCAATCTTTTGGCCACCTGATGCAAAGAGCTGATTCATTGGAAAAGACCCTGATGCTGGAAAGATTCAAGGCAGGAGGAGAAGGGGACGACAGAGGATGAGATGGTTGGATGGCATCCCGGACTCAAAGGACCTGAGTTTCAGTAAACTCTGGGACTTGGTGATGGACAGGGAGGCTCGGTTTGCAGCAGTCCATGGGGTCGCAAACAGTCGGACACAAGTGAACGACTGAACTGAAGTGACTGAAACGGAAGATGGGGCTTCCCCCGTGGCTCAGTGGTAAAGAATCTGCCTGTAATGCAGGAGATGCAGGAGAGGAGACGTGGGTGTGATTCCTGAGTTGGGAAGCTCCCCTGGAGGAGGGCGTGGCAATTCAGTCCAGTATGGCTGCCTAGAGAATCTCATGGACACAGAAGCCTGACAGGCTACAGTCCACAGTGTCACAAAGAGTTGGGCATGACTGAAGCCACTGAGCACGCACGCGTACAAAAGGAACTGGTGAGTTTACTGAAACAGCTGAAATACTTCTTTCACATCCCAAATCTAATCGCAGTGTTAACAGAAGGCTCTTTGAAAGGTACACTTGAAAAGAAGACTGCTCCAGGAACAGTATAGTGACCTCATTCTACGTCAGTCCGGGCCTCAGTTTGGTTTCTACCTGACCTTCTAAGACCATCCCTGAGCCTCAGTTCCACCTTTGCCAAATGCAGGAATTACAATATCTAAATGTATTTCAAGTCCAAATATTCAATAATGTTAACACACTCACCTGCGTTTTAAAATATCATGTATACACTCAATAAGATCACAGGTTATAAACCCTATGACTTACTACCAACAATAATTATGAGCAGCTAGTTACGAACACCCTCATTCGTGTGAGAATAATGCCTTGGAAAGATTTGGTTGGGCTGATAGACAGCATATTAATTAGTCAGGCAGATATTTTCTGTAAGAAAGTGAAAACCATGTACTTAGGTTCACGGCATGTGTTAATGTTTTGACATCTATGGAGCAATTTTTCTTCAGGTTTCTATTCTAGTTTTTAAACAGAACACGTTTTATCCACAATCACTGTGGTTAACAATAGCATCCTCCTGTTAATGTCTATATATTTAGCTTTTCACTGATTATCCATTTGTAGAATATAAACATACATTAAAATTCTATTCTTTTAGAAAAAGGAAGACTCTTAAAATAATCATGGGTATTTTAATGCTCATTAAACCTTTATAAATTATGGCAAAATATTTGATATAAGATTAATTTAAAAAATAAGTTGCAATTATATAGAAAGAAGAATTCAGCTTCATAAACAAGAAACATATAAAGCATATGAAGAAATATGCCCAGTGAATAGCAGTTTGCATCAAAAAGATAGACTCATGCTGAAGAAGGCAGTAACATTCCTCTCATTCCAACGGAGCATCTCCCTGCTCTGGACCCCTGACCCTTCACTTCTTAGAGAAATTACTTTAAAGATCTTAAGATTACGATTTTTTTTCTCTGCCTGCCTTTGAGATGTAAATCCCTCCTAGGCTTCCAAGGGCTTCCCAGGTGGCTCCAGTGGTAAAGAACCTGCCTGCCAATGCAGGAGATGTAAAAGACAGGGCTCAGTCCCTAGGAAGAATGGCTTCCCCAGTAAAGATCCGCTGGAGGAGGGCATGGCAGCCCACTCCAGTATTCTTGCCTGGAGAATCCCATGGACAGAGGAGCCTGGCAGTCTACGGTCCATAGAGTCACAAAGAGTCAGACACGACTGAAGCGACTTAGCACCCACGCATGCCCAGGCTTACAACCCAGGGGTTCTGTCTGCAGGAACTGACAGCCACCCTTCCAAGATGCAATCATCATGACAGATGGCCCCTGGTCTCCCTGTCACTGCCAGAGGGCAGGAGCCTGACTTCCATAAACACCAGCGAGCAAACTCCTGCCTCATCACTCCGACCAGTTCTGGTTAACTTCATCCAGCACCTTTCCTCTAAGCCCAGCACTAACAAGCTTTCTGGCCCTTACTCTCAATCTCTCTTCCCGACTGCTATGCATGTGTGCGCTCAGCCACTCAATCGTGTACCACTCTTTGTGACCCCCTAGAATGCAGCTCGCCAGGCTCCTCTATCCATGGGATTTCCCAGGAGAGAATATGGAATGGGTTTGCCATTTCCTTATCCAGTGACTCTGCCATCCTCTTGAATTAAGTATTTACTGACTTTTCTGGTGCACTTTTTCTTTGATGCTAACAAGAGATTACTGTCATCACATCAGATCAGATCAGTTGCTCAGTTGTGTCTGACTCTTTGCCACCCCATGAATCGCAGCACGCCAGGCCTCCCTGTCCATCACCAACTCCCGGAGATCACTGAGACTCACGTCCATTGAGTCAATGATGCCATCCAGCCATCTCATCCTCTGTCGTCCCCTTCTCCTCCTGCCCCCAATCCCTCTCAGCATCAGAGTCTTTTCCAATGAGTCAACTCTTCACATGAGGTGGCCATAGTACTGGAGTTTCAGGTTTAGCATCATTCCTTCCAAAGAAATCCCAGGGCTGATCTCCTTCAGAATGGACTGGTTGGATCTCCTTGCAGTCCAAGGGACTCTCAAGAGTCTTCTCCAACACCACAGTTCAAAAGCATCAATTCTTTGGTGCTCAGCCTTCTTCACAGTTCAACTCTCACATCCATACATGACCACAGGAAAAACCATAGCCTTGACTAGACGGACCTTTGTTGGCAAAGTAATGTCTCTGCTTTTCAATATGCTATCTAGGTTGATCATAACTTTCCTTCCAAGGCATAAGCATCTTTTAATTTCATGGCTGCAGTCACCATCTACAGTGATTTTGGAACCCAGAAAAATAAAGTTTGACACTGTTTCCACTGTTTCCCCATCTATTTCCCATGAAGTGGTGGGACCGGATGCCATGATCTTTGTTTTCTGAATGTTGAGCTTTAAGCCAACTTTTTCACTCTCCTCTTTCACTTTCATCAAGAGGCTTTTTAGTTCCTCTTCACTTTCTGCCATAAGGGTGGTGTCATCTGCATATCTGAGGTTATTGATATTTCTCCCTGCAATCTTGATTCCAGCTTGTGTGTCTTCCAGTCCAGCAGTTCTCATGATGTACTCTGCATATAAGTTAAATAAGCAGGGTGACAATATACAGCCTTGACGAACTCCTTTTCCTATTTGGAACCAGTCTGTTGTTCCATGTCCAGTTCTAACTGTTGCTTCCTGACCTGCATACAGATTTCTCAAGAGGCGGATCAGGTGGTCTGGTATTCCCATCTCTTTCAGAATTTTCCACAGTTTATTGTGATCCACACAGTCAAAGGCTTTGGCATAGTCAATAAAGCAGAAGTAGATGTTTTTCTGGAACTCTCTTGCTTTTTCTATGATCCAGTGGATGTTGGCAATTTCATCTCTGGTTCCTCTGCCTTTTCTAAAACGAGCTTGAACATCAGGAAGTTCATGGTTCACATATTGCTGAAGCCTGGCTTGGAGAATTTTGAGCATTACTTTACTAGCATGTGAAATGAGTGCAATTGTGCGGTAGTTTGAGCATTCTTTAGCATTGCCTTTCTTTGGGATTGGAATGAAAACTGACCTTTTCCAGTCCTGTGGCCACTGCTGAGTTTTCCAAATTTGCTGGCATATTGAGTGCAACACTTTCACAGCATCATCTTTCAGGATTTGGAATAGCTCAACTGGAATTCCATTACCTCCACTAGCTTTGTTCATAGTGATGCTTTCTAAGGCCTACTTGACTTCACATTCCAGGATGTCTGGCTCTAGGTCAGTGACCACACCATCGTGATTATCTGGGTCATGAAGATCTTTTTTGTACAGTTCTTCTGTGTATTCTTGCCACCTCTTCTTAATATTTTCTGCTTCTGTTAGGTCCATACCATTTCATATTTATATATATCATTCTACACTCTCCATATTTTCTTCAATGAAAAAGTATTCTGATTACAAAAAAAATTATGGCTAGACATTTATCAGTGAGAAAGAAAAAAATAGGATTAAATAGTTTACTTTCTAAAAGAAGGCTTTTGGTAAGGCAGCCTCCATAAACATCAAGAAAATGAAAGAGCTACCAGCCAAGGGTACTTTAGATTAATGCAGGAGAGGTAAATTTAACTCGACTGTGGAAGAAATTAGATGGGACTACACCAGCACACACCCAATTTCTGAACTCGACTAGATTTATTCAAGACTTACTTATTTCTATAAACATAAAAGGCATTTCATGCAGAGCAAGTGTGCCTGGAGGAACTGGGATTCTATTTCTGAAAATTGAAAGAGGAACATCATAAAAGTAATGAAGGCAACAATTATTGCCCATTATAACTCAGGCAGTTTTAGAAAACTAAAGAGAAGAAATAAAATGGACTATATTGAGATACATTTGACCCATAAGGGAAGAAAACTTAAAAGAAACAAATGTCGAGAAATGGCAAACGTGATTCAGTTATTTTGATGGTTAAAGTAATGGACCAAGTAGATAGCTCCTGATTTTAATCTTAGGAAAATAGCTACATAAATTATTACAGGGAATTGGAGTTATTCTGCATCAATGAAGTAAAATAATTAACCAAAGCTTAATGTGGAATGAAACATTTTTTGGAAAGTGTTTCAATTTATTGCTATTGTTGACACCCCCCCCAAAAAAAAACAACAAAAAAAATCAACCTTAGGTTTTTTAAGAAAAACCTACAACTTAAAAAACCACTTTGGTAAAATATCACTTGTCTCTAAAACAAAAATAAAAATTTCAGTGTGTCACTTGTGGTTGGATTTGAAATAATACTGTTTTTAAGACATTCATGCAAAGATGGGCTCGATAAAGGACAGAAATGGTATAGACCTAACAGAAGCAGAAGATATTAAGAAGAGATGGCAAGAATACACAGAAGAACTGTACAAAAAAGATCTTCATGACCCAGATAATCACGATGGTGTGGTCACTGACCTAGAGCCAGACATCCTGGAATGTGAAGTCAAGTGGGCCTTAGAAAGCATCACTACGAACAAAGCTAGTGGAGGTGATGGAATTCCAGTTGAGCTATTCCAAATCCTGAAAGATGATGCTGTGAAAGTGCTGCACTCAATATGCCAGCAAATTTGGAAAACTCAGCAGTGGCCACAGGACTGGAAAAGGTCAGTTTTCATTCCAATCCCAAAGAAAGACAATGCCAAAGAATGCTCAAACTACCGCACAATTGCACTCATCTCACACGCTAGTAAAGTAATGCTCAAAATTCTCCAAGCCAGGCTTCAGCAATATGTGAACCGTGAACTTCCTGATGTTCAAGCTCGTTTTAGAAAAGGCAGAGGAACCAGAGATGAAATTGCCAACATCCACTGGATCATAGAAAAAGCAAGAGAGTTCCAGAAAAACATCTACTTCTGCTTTATTGACTATGCCAAAGCCTTTGACTGTGTGGATCACAATAAACTGTGGAAAATTCTGAAAGAGATGGGAATACCAGACCACCTGATCCGCCTCTTGAGAAATCTGTATGCAGGTCAGGAAGCAACAGTTAGAACTGGACATGGAACAACAGACTGGTTCCAAATAGGAAAAGGAGTTCGTCAAGGCTGTATATTGTCACCCTGCTTATTTAACTTATATGCAGAGTACATCATGAGAACTGCTGGACTGGAAGACACACAAGCTGGAATCAAGATTGCAGGGAGAAATATCAATAACCTCAGATATGCAGATGACACCACCCTTATGGCAGAAAGTGAAGAGGAACTAAAAAGCCTCTTGATGAAAGTGAAAGAGGAGAGTGAAAAAGTTGGCTTAAAGCTCAACATTCAGAAAACAAAGATCATGGCATCTGGTCCCATCACTTCATGGCAAATAGATGGGGAAACAGTGGAAACAGTGTCAAACTTTATTTTTCTGGGTTCCAAAATCACTGTAGATGGTGACTGCAGCCATGAAATTAAAAGATGCTTATGCCTTGGAAGGAAAGTTATGATCAACCTAGATAGCATATTGAAAAGCAGAGACATTACTTTGCCAACAAAGGTCCGTCTAGTCAAGGCTATGGTTTTTCCTGTGGTCATGTATGGATGTGAGAGTTGAACTGTGAAGAAGGCTGAGCACCAAAGAATTTATGCTTTTGAACTGTGGTGTTGGAGAAGACTCTTGAGAGTCCCTTGGACTGCAAGGAGATCCAACCAGTCCATTCTGAAGGAGATCAGCCCTGGGATTTCTTTGGAAGGAATGATGCTAAAGCTGAAACTGCAGTACTTTGGCCACCTCATGTGAAGAGTTGACTCATTGGAAAAGACTCTGATGCTGGGAGGGATTGGGGGCAGGAGAAGAAGGGGGACGACAGAGGATGAGATGGCTGGATGGCATCATTGACTCGATGGACGTGAGTCTCAGTGAAGTCCAGGAGCTGGTGATGGACAGGGAGGCCGGGGCGATTCATGGGGTGGAAAAGAGTCAGACACGACTGAGCAACTGATCTGATCTGATCTGATCTGAAGACATTCATCTGAGAATAGTCTCATTCACCTTAAAGGAGTTCTCAACAATTATCACCAAAGAAACTTTAAAAAAGTCTCTTAAAGTAAGTTGAATCCAGAAGTGCTGTGCATTACGAAGGGAGTTTCTGAATACCTCAAGAGTTACACAGTCCCTTAGTCATCAAGAAGAAGCTCACAAGACACGGGCCACCCGCATCATCCTGTGTTGTACTACAGTGTGTTTCTGATACAAATGGACCACCTAGAGTCAGCATGAACCCCCAAGGTAAGGGCGCCGTCCTCAGCAAGTCAGTCCCACTTCGCATGTCAGCCACAGGTCTGGGCATTCCCAGACCACCTGCACTTTGGAGCCAACTAGCTACAATTTCAGGTGTTCCTTCAAACTGTCTCAGGTTAGATGATTCCCTGGAATGACTCAAGAAAGCCTTATACTTAAAACTGCATGGCTACAAACTTCATTTGGGTTTTCCCATAACATCCCAAACCAACTTTTTGGGAGTTTCAACATGAAGTATACAGACCAAGATAAACAGACACACACGGTAAGGTCTTGGAGGGCCCTAAACTCAGGTCCTGTGCCCTCTTTCCATAGAGCAAGGGCACATTATCATCCTAGTGTATCGGTATGTTTACCAACAAGGAACAGAGGCTAGGCTGGCTCAAAGCTCCCATCCTTATCCTGAAATTGCATCATTGGATTTTAGATGCTCAGAGTGAACCAGGTCAAAGGGTTGGGTGGATAAGATGGTGGACAGATGGAAAACAGTGGCCCCGTCTTGTTCTAATGCTATGGGCATCTCCGTTTGGAAAGCGATTTCATAGAAGATGGCAAGGACCGTGAGCGAGAATTTTGTTGAGGCTGCCATCACCCTAATACCAAAACCAGACGAAGAAAACTACAGGCCAACATCACTGGTGAACATAGATGCAAAGATCCTATTTCCTTTTGTGTTGCTAAGTTGGCTTGTTCATTTTACCTTTCCCCTGAAGGCAAAAGGTAGTTTTCTTTCTTTGTCTGGTTTTGGTATTAGGGTGATGGCAGCCTCAACAAAATTCTAGCAAACAGAATCCAACAACATACTAAAAAGATCATACATCATGACCAAGTGGGCTTTATCCAAGGGAAGCAAGGATGCTTCAATATTTGCAAATCAATCAATGTGATACAGCACATTAACAAATTGAGATAAATTTCAATTTGAGATATGATTATCTCAATAGATGCAGAGAAAGCCTTTGCAAAATTAAACACCCATTTATGATAAAAACTCTCCAGAAAGCAGGCAAAGAAGGAACATACCTCAACATAATAAAAGCCATCTATAATGAACCCACAGCAAGCATTATCTTCAGTGGCAAAAAATTGAGAACATTTCCTCTAAAGTCAGGAACAAGACAAGGGTGCCCACTTTCACCACTACTATTCAACACAGTTTTGGAAATTTTAGGCACAGCAATCAGAGAAGTAAAAGAAATGAAAGGAATTCAGATTGGAAAAGAAGTAAAACTCTCATTGCTTGCAGATGATCCTCTACATAGAAAACCCTACACACACCACCAAAAAATTACTAGAGCTAATCAATGAATCAAGTTGCAGGATACAAAATTAATACACAGAAATCCCTTGCATTCCTGTACACTACAATGAGAAAACAGAAAGAGAAATTAAGGAAACAATCCATTCACCATTGCAACAAAAAGAATAAAATACGTAGGAATAAATTTACCTAAGCAAACAAAAGTCCTATATATAGAAAACTATAAAACACTGATGAAAGAGGTCAAAGATGAGACAAATAGATGGATAAGTATACCATGTTCATGGATCAGAAGAATCAATATAGTGAAAGTGAGTATACTATCCAAAGCAATCTATAGATTCAATGCAATCCCTATCAAGCTACCAAAGGTATTTTTCACAGAATTAGAACAAATAATTTCACAATTTGTGTGGAAACACAAAAAACCTCAAATAGCCAAAGCAATCTTGAGAAAGAAGAATGGAACTGGAGGAGTCAACCTGCCTGACTCCAGACTATCCTGCAAAGCTACAGTCATCAAGACAGTATGGTACTGGCACAAAGACAGAAATATAGATCAATGGAATAAAACAGAAAGCACAGAGATTAATCCACACACCTATGGACACCTTATTTTTGATAAAGGAGGCAAGAATATACAAGACAATCTCTTTAACAAGTGATGCTGGGAAACCTGGTCAACCACCTGTAGAAGGATGAAACTAGAACCCTTTATAACACCATACACAAAAATAAACTCAAAATGGATTAAAGATATAAATGTAAGACCAGAAACTATAAAATTCTGAGGAAAACATAGGCAGAACACGCACTTGCTTGCTCAGAAATCATAGCAGGATCCTCTATGATCCACCTCCCAGAGTAATGGAAATAAAAGCAAAAATAAACCAATGGGACCTAATTAAAAGCTTTTGCACAATGAAGGAAACTATAAGCAAGGTGAAAAGACAACCTTCAGAATGAGGGAAAATAATAGTAAATGAAACAACTGACAGAAAATTAATCTCAAAAACATACAAGCAGCTCATGCAGCTCAATACCAGAAAAATAAATGACCCAATCAAAAAATGGGCCAAAGAACTAAACAGACATTTCTCCAAAGAAGATACACAGGTGGCTAAAAAACACATGAAAAGATGCTCAACATCACTCATTATCAGAGAAATGCAAATCAAAATCACAGTAAAGTACCATTTCATGCTGGTCAGAATGGCTGCTATCAAAAAAGTTTACAAACAATAAATGCTGGAGAGTGTGTGTTGGTGGGAATCCAAACTAGTATTGCCACTATGGACAATAGTGTGGAGATTCCTTAAAAAACCTGGAAATAGAATTGCCATATGACCCAGCAATCCCACTGCTGGGCATACACACTGAGGAAATCAGAATTGAAAGAGACACCTGTACCCCAATGTTCATTGCAGCACTGTTTATAATAGCCAGGACATGGAGGCGAGCTAGATGTTTATTGGCGGAAGAATGGATAAGAAAGTTTTGGTACATAAACACAATGGAATATTACTCAAGCTATTAAAAAGAACACATTTGAGTCAGTTCTAATGAGGTGGATAAAACTGGAGCCTATTATACAGAGTGAAGTAAGTCAGAAAGAAAAACACCAATACAGTATATTAACATATTTATATGGAATTTAGAAAGATGGTAATGACAACCCTATGTGCAAGACAGTAAAATAAACACAAATATAAAGAACAGACTTTTGGACTCTGGGAGAAGGTGAGGGCACAATGATTTGAGAGAATAGCATTGAAACATGTATATTACCATATGTGAAATAGATGACCAGTCCAAGTCTGATGCATGAAACAGGGCTCTCAAAGCTGGTGCACTGGGACAACCCAGAGGGATGGGATGGGGAGGGAGGTGGGAGGGGGGCTTTGGAGCAGGGGACGCATGTACACCCGTGGCTGATTCATGTCGATGCATGGCAAAAACCACCACAATATTGTAAAGTAATTAGCCTCCAATTAAAATAAATTAATTTTTTAAAAGGAAATAGGAAGCTGGGGGGTTAAATGATGAAGAAAGATGGGCAACTGTAATTCAGATGAGGTTTTATTTGTTAAATCTTCATAATGAGGACTAGAGATAAAAAGTGGGAGAAGAAAAAATTATAGAAGAAAAACTGTAGATTATATGGAGGAGAGAAGACATTTTAAGTTCTTTATAACTCTATGCTTCTCCTATCAATGAATATGCCCTGATCTGTCCTGGGAAAAATAAGGAAAAGGGAAAAAAAGGAGGGGAGCTTGCAGAAGATCTCAGCAACAGTGAGGAGAGAAGATAGAGACCCAAACCCTCCCCAAACACTGGGTGTTGTCACCACTGACTTCCACCCTACTAGTGGTTAGGAGAGAAATGCTGCTTTGTAAATGACGCCTAAGAGATTTTTAAAGAAATACATTTCTGTTTCCTGTCAATCATGTCAGTTGTCTGATTCACTTCATAATGGCCTCTACTTGAAAATGTCCCAACGTAGCTCAGTAAATTGTTGCCCAAATCAATCACCACTGTGAAACTGTGCTAAAAATCAACATCTAGTCTTATTTTTTCTCTAAAAAATACACACATTTGCCAGCTTTAAAGAAAGTGTTCTCATTCATAATGTTTGTGGGCTTCTTTATAGCTGGAGTTGTTGTTTTTGTTCAGCTGCTCAGTCGTGTCTGACTCTTTGGGACCCCATGGACTGCAGCACACCAGGCTTCCCTGTCCCTCACTATCTCCCAAAGTTTGCCCAAGGAGACTTCAGATGTCCACATTTTCCCTTCCCACACTAAAACAAGGTCTGAAAGTCAACTATACAAATTAAGAATTTTTGCCTTAAAACATAACTATACCTAGTTATTTTCATCCTGTTTATTCCAGTTCATATTTATTTCTAACACTACAAAGATAAAATCATGAATGATAAAAGAAACTTTACAAAATATCTTACTTGAGTTGCTCAATATAATTTTAGATTTTATCCCCAAAGAAAGTCTTAACATTAGACTTAATCTCCACCACCTGACAAAACAGATTCGGAGATGGGAAGCACCTTCCTCAAGGTCCCACTGATTGTATGCAGCAGATTTTTGCTTTAGTCTGAAATATTTTTTCCTCGTGCATGTATCTTACTGAGATATAAAATACATAGCACAAAATTCACACTTTCATGGAGTACCAGTCAGTGCTTTTTAGCACATTCACAAATGTGTGTAACCATCTCATCTACTTCCAGAAAATTTCCATCATTTCCCTAAAGAAACCCCATATCCATTCAGAGTTACTTCCCATTTTCCCCTCACCCTGCTCATCCAACTACTAATGTACCTTCTGTCTCGGTGCATTTGCTAATCCCAGGCATTTCATTATAAATTCAGCAATACACTATGTGGCCTCCTGTGTCTGACTTTCTTCACTTAGCACAATATTTTTTAAGTTTCCCCTTGTTTATAGCATGTGTCAGTCTTTAGGACATACTTTAGATAGTAAGAAATCATTAGTTTTATACTTAAGACAGAAAACAGTGACTATTTGTATTAATTCCCTCATAGCTTAGTTGGTAAAGAATCTGCCTGCAATGCAGGAGACCCTGCTTTGATTCCTGGGTCATGAAGATCCCTGGAGAAGGGATAGATTATCCACTCCAGTATTCCAGGGCTTCCCTTGTGGCTCATCTGGTAAAGAATCCACCTGTAATGTGGGAGACCTGGGTTTGATCCCTGGTCAGGAAGATCCCCCAGAGAAGGCAAAGGCTGCCCACTCCAGGATTCTGGCCTGGAGAATTCCATGGACTATATAGTCCATGGGGTCACAAAGAGTCAGACATGACTGAGTGACCTTCACTTCACTTCATTTGTATTAATATTCCCTACTTGAGCAAATTTAGCCATGATGATAGTTACTGGAAATCTCTTGCTTTCTTGTTAGATAGTTATTGGTTCAGTTAGAAATATGGAATGTACTTAAAAAAATACTACCATTGGTCTCATGATGACAAACTGAATGAAGGACTGAAATGGCAATGTTTAAAAATCAGAGGGTTTTCACGCCTGACTTATTTACTGTCCACAAGCATCTTTCAGCAAACACCGATAGGCAGGCTCTAACTTTTGGCTGGGAGACGGGCTTAACGTTCACTGAAAGGTGACAGGTGACTAGGGAGGATGCCCAAGGAGGAAGACTGAGTCCTCGGGAGTGAGGTCGACGACTTTGTGATCGGGGAGGAGGCACTCACAGCTTGCTGGGAAGGACCGGAAGGTCAGGGACGATCTCTTCATAAGGGTCCTCTTGGGCCAAGGCCTGAACACAGAGAGACGCCTGCGGTTTTCCTTCCCAGGCAGACTCGGCCTTCAGCAGCATTTCCTCAATCAACTCCGACGCAGCGACGTCTGCAAGAAACCAAGAGGCGATCGGAGCCGGTGAGTGCTGACGTCACAGGAGACCGCTCCCTTTCAATGACCCTGCTGCGCTTACCATGCTACGACTTATCAACACACGAAGCAAAACGAAAAACAGGAAAAGTCCACGGTGGGAATACAATGGCAGCATCACCATTGCAAAAGACCGTTCCCTGGTACATCAGTGAGTGGCATATTTAATTACAAATGAAAAGAACAAATACAAAAATAATACTCATGGAGTGGTCACGGGTAAAATGCGAAATCACTGAGAAGCCGGGCTTGACAGAACTTAAAGTCGGTTTTCCTCCGTGAGAATCTCCCTTCATCCTGGTGAATATGAGTCAAGAGAGGAAAAGAGCTGTACCCTCCCAACAACTGGGCGCTTATGAAACGGGCAGCAGGCGTTCTACAGGCATTCTGCTAAGTGGGCAGATGAACAAGTAAATACTCGGTTGTGCCTTTAAAAAACAGCGGGTCTGGCCTCTCTCCATAGCCTAGTTTTCACTTTCAATAAGAAATAAAAATAATCATATTTCCCTACAAATCACACGTTAACAATGACATCCGAACATTCTCGGGCAGCACTATAGATGTGCATCAATCAGATTTACGCTTGTTAGCAACTGAAACTGAAAATCGGCACATCCTGAAGAAAAAGTGGCATTAACAATTAGAAACCTGATGGCCACAGCTGCTCCTTTTGGCCCTCACCACTAAACTGTGTAACCTCCCGTGTCCATGGACTTGAGTTACATGCTTTACAGGCTGGGTGAAGTAACTCAGCTACTGCAAGAAGATATTTAAGCCAGGATTTGATCATCATTTGCTTTAGATTAAATCATTCCGTGTAATGAGTAGGAGACAGCTCAGGGCCCTCATTTCGGGAGATTATTTCTATACCAAGAAACAGCGCTACGTCAAATTGCTTGTATCCCCTAGATAATCCTTCATGTGTTCATTCCAAATTCAAAGAACACAAAATAGCAAGAATAGAATGCAGCAGTGATGAACAATTTTTCTGTGCTCAGCTGAAATGGGTGTGGAGCTCACTGTCCTTTGCACTATTATCTAACTCCTCGCTCTTACAGTTGCATGAGATGCCGAGTGCCCTGTGTCTGCTTGAAGCTTCTCACTGCCTCGAAGTCCTCTGTCCCTTGTGTGTGTGAGAAGTATTTCCATTCAATCAGCAAGTGTTTACTAAGAATCTACTTCGCACCCATCACGATGTCCCCTGTGATCAACATGGCATGGAAAACGGATTACGCGGATGCTAGACGCTGCAGGAGCAAAGCAGGCAAAACTGTCTGAGGCTCATCAGACACGAGGTCCGCAGCGGCCGGGGCGAGCCTAGACCAGCAGGTTAGTCACTCCTGGGGCTCTGGGACTGTCCCTGTCAATCGCCTTGGGTCTCTCTTTTTTGGCAAGTTCATACTAGACCTGAGAGGTCAAAGTGTGACAGACAGGGGTCCCTGCAGTCGGAGGTCAATCATATACACTATTCTCCGGGAGAAATGCCAGAATTACGATCCTGGAAAAACGTCACCTTCTCTTAGAACTAGAGTTAACAGAGGACGTGACTTGAATTTCCAATAAAAATGTTTGGAAAAGGAATGGAAAAAGCTACAAATTTCTATTTACTCTTTTCATATTTACCATCAAGCACATATTTTTGTAGGTAATGGTAAGACTACTGCCCTATCATTAATATTAAGGTGATTCTGAAGTTTGAAACTATTAAGCTGTCTGACAGGGGTTAGTTAAGTCTTCAGTCTATTTTCAGCAAATAAGATGAATAAACATTAGACAATGATACTTAATTCCAATAAAATAAGAAATAGAGCATTCTGTCTTAACTTGGTGGTTTATCAGGGAATCATACTTCGCCTTGAGACACCCAAGGCGATTGAAATGAAATAAGAAAGTTCAGGCATGACAAGCTTGTAGGTCACTGGAGGAATAAAAATGAGAAGAATAAGCATATTTATGTTATTCATATCAATTATTACCTTCAAAATTTTTATATCATTTTGTTACTTTCACTAGATTTTTCTCTTTGTTACTTAGAACTTTTATTTTTTAATATACCAAAACACCTTACAGGTAGTAACATTGTTGTCAACTTTTAAAAATTAGAAAATTAATGCAGCACTCAGTTTTTAAGAGTGGCAGAAAGAACTCTAGAAAACTTCAAAAGGTATTTATTAGAAAATAAGCAACATTAAGATTGTCAAAGTTTTAAATTAGGTTGGTAATACTAGTCTCTATTGTCTGTAATATAAATATTTGTGCAGAAAGAAAAAAATACTATTACCATTTTAGAATACCCTAAAGAACAAGCATGTATTTTAGAAAATCTATTTTAAAGTGAGCGACAGTGCAAGAATCACTGCCCAGAAAATTTAAAGCCTCAAAAGCACATTGCAGTGCAGTACAATGCAATGATCCCTGTGAACGGTAACTATTCTCTAATAGACTCCTGTAACAGAGCAGTGTGTAGGAGTCAGCGACACAGGCTTGGCTGGCGTGGTGGGGGGAGCGTTTCACTGAGCGTCCCCGGAGACACTGACTCACGAGGTAGCTGGGGCAGTGAAGGGCCAGCCACTCCAGGAAGACAGAAAAGGGCCTGGTATGATGTTCATGGCTTACCAGAAGCCTTCTCCTCATGGCAGTTCAGAAGGTGCGGATTTGCCTGATGCATCAGAAGAAGCTTCACCAGGTTCGCCTGAAACAGGAAAGGTAACTGACATAGTAACGATTACGCTGGATGCTCAGGATTCAGCGGCAAAGTGTCCACAGCCACCATCCTCCAGGGGCACAGATGGAAGGGAAATGCATTAGCGTGACCTACTGCCCCAGAGGTTTCTTACTCTCTGCTCCCAGTCCTTACTCATTTTTTTTTTAAATGACATTCAAACTGTTTCATCAATTAACACATTCAAATAAAATATTATTCATCACATAAGGGTTAAATCATTGAGGTTATGAAAAGTTTCACTTAATATTTCTCAGGTTTATTTTAGGGCATTGTTTGAGAGGGAATGGGGCTTCCCTGATGGCTCAGCAATAAGGAAGTCAGCTCTAATGCAGGACAAACTGGAAATGTGAGTTCTATCCCTGGGTCAGGAAGTTCCCTTAGAGGAGGAAATGGCAACATGCTCCAGTATTCTTGCCTAGAAAATCCCATGGACAGAGTTGCCTGGCAGAATACAGTCCATGGGGTTGCAAAGAGTTGGACATGACTAAAGTGACTTAGCACGCGCACGCACACACACACACACACACACACACACACACGGGAGGGTTTATACGTTATAGTGTGCTTTGTTTTGGAGCAGGAAGTGGCAACTCACTTCATTATCACTGCCTGGGAAATTCCATGGACAAAGGAGTCTGGTGGGCTACAGTCTATGGAGTCACAAAAAAGAGGGGCACAGGACTTAGCCACTGAACTAGTGCTGTGTTTCAGCAATTCATGAAAGTCACACTTCTCATTTCTCTCCATCCATTACAGCACCAGGGCTGAACTGCAACCTAAGGTCCCACTGGACAATTAGAAGAACTTCATCTCAAGTTATCAGAATAAAGCACCTTGATGAGAGATTAATATATTTTTAAGTTTATTATAAGACACGATACATCAAAGAGTATATATAATGGATATGTACCACTGAGAGAGCAAATAACAAATAGAGTCCCATGCACTCAAGTTTTTAAAATGTCATTCATGGTATTTCTGTGTGTTTTTCTCCCAAATTATCCCTGTTCCTACTTCTCAGAGTTGGCCACTGTCTTGAATTTTGTGTTACCGATTACCATGCTTTGCAGGCTTAGTCCCTTGGTATGGGAGGGCCCCTAATCAACATATCACTTGGCTGCATATGTTTTTGACATTTATAGAAACGAAAGTCCTGAAGTATGAATTCTTCTGTGCTTTTACTTTCAAGAATTATGGCGGATTCATTTTGATATTTGGCAAAATTAATACAATTATGTAAAGTTTAAAAATAAAATAAAATAAAAAAAAGAATTAATACTGCATTTCCGAGCATCCTTGGAGGTGATGGGTTTAGCAACCCTTCATTCCTTTGTTTGGCTGCACAGAATTGCCTTGTACAAACATATCACAATTTAGCCACCTTCCTCCTGGTGGACATTCAAGCCACAGCAATCATTCATCTATACTTACAGATAATGTTGTTATAAATACTCTAGTTTATATCTCTTGGTGTACACCTTGTTCAAGATGGCAGTGGTGATAGGCTACGTGCAGAAATCTTCACTTGGCATTGGAGCCGTGAGCAAAGCGACTGTGCTCACCCCCAACTCCTCCTCTCCTACTGAGAGATCCCCATAAACCAGCCCTGCCCACACCTCTCCGTCCTCTGATCAGAGAATAAAGCTTCCACACAGGGGACTATACTCAATATCCTGTAATAGACCATAGTGGGAAAGAATACTAAAATCAGTAACCATGTGTCACTGAATCACTTTGCTGTAGACCAGAAACTAACATAACATTTTAAATCAACTCTACTTAAATTAACAAAAAAGAAGAAGCTCCCCTTTGGTTGTGAGCCCAGCTGCTCAACCCTGTTCTATTGCTGTGAGTGAAGGAGGCAGGAGGATCCTTTCTGGAGCCAGATTTGAAAGGGTCAGTAACAGCATCTCAGTAATATTCATCTCAATACATGAATATGGCTTACTGCCCCATTTATTTAGATCTTCTTTAGCTTTTATTACATTGTTTCATATTTATATTATATTGTTAAATAGTTTCTAATGTATAAATCTTACACATCTTTTGAAAAAAGATTTCTATATATTTTATGCTTTTAATGAAATACTGTGAACAATTTAATGGTTCTCGTTTTTTTTTGTTTTTTTTTGTTTTTTTTTAATTTTGGGAGATTCCTTTGGAATTTTTAATCTTTCTTTTCCTAACTTTGTCCTTCCATTTCTTGGTTTATTATATTGATTAAAAGGGGGCTGGCTTTTCTGGTCTGTGGCTTTGTTGTTTTTGCAACACTTGAGGGTCATTCTCCACCCATGCAAGCACTCTGTCCAAACATCCCCAAGTATTTCCCCACCCACCACTTACTGATCTTGTTAGTGCTCTCATTCGAAAATGAACTACATTCTAAATAGTCTGTCCCCTCGCTAGCTTTCCCACAGGTTCATCCCAAATCAGGGTTTGGCTTTACAGAACATAAAATATAACAGTAACACTTAAATCATGTTACAGCAGACTGCTTCTATTTAGGGCTTAATTTTATTTCCAAATATACACAGTTTACTAAAGATGCAGATGTTCTCTTGAAATCTGAAAAGATATAATACATAGAGCAGGGTCCCAGCACATTAAAGTGGGTTAGGAAAGAGTTTTGTTTTATATTAAAAATGTGAGAGATTTGCTTGCTTTTCAACCATAAGAAAGGAAGGGAGGTTGGGAGGAAAGGATAGGGGACAGAGAGAACAGAGTGGAGTGAGGGAGGAAGGGAAAGTGGAGAGAGGAACAGGAGAAAGGAAAGACAGAAACACAAAGCCAAGAACTAAGTAAGATCACTCTTGATTTTCACAATTTGGAAAAAACGGCAGCACCTAAAGGCTTTTACGTCTCGGCAAAACTGTCAGATTGTCGGGAGAGTCTAACAATCACTCTGCATTTTCTAAATTCAATTCATTCTTCATGGCACTCCAGAGAGAAAACAAACTACCTCCCTCCACAGCTTCCCCCGTACCTGCAGAGAGCATTTAAGTCATCAAAGCAAACGGTTTCCTACATGAAAATCTTTAACAACAAAAAGTACTTCCATTTTATTTCAGGCCTGTAAAAACAAACATTCATCTGTGGAATGAAGAAGCTTCTCTCGCTTGGGGAATTCCATTCCTTTTTGTTGAAAGTCAGTAATTCCCGAGCGCTTCCGCTTCGAAATCAAGGAGGCATGCTCCAGAACTAAATTAAGCAGGGTAGTGGTGATTTCACTCTCAGAGTAGTCTGGAACATGTGTCTTAACCTCAGAAAAGATCTTGGCAGTAAATGACTTCAATGCGAGTAGTAAAGTGTAGAACCGAACAAGGATGCACCTTCACTATTACAGAAGCTTTATAATCACCAAAACGATCAAAGGGTAGTAAGGTGACTGACGTTCTGTGTGCGTGTGCCTGAGTGTGTGTGTGTGTGTGTGTGTAAGGAGGCTCTACATGACTGATAGAAAATGTATTTAAGCTGAAATTTAAATTCACACTGGCTATGGACTTTACTCATTCCTTGGATAATTATATTTCGGATTGGATAAATTCACCAAAATTAATTCCTTGATGGTCATTTTAAGTGACTTCTTTAAGAAGTAAAAAAATAAAATGAGTGTTCAGAGACAGACAAATTCCTAGTTCAGAAGCTAAAAGAGATTGTTTCACTTAAAGAGAAATTATAATAAAGGTCTCCGGGAATTCAGAATTTATATATACCCTCCACTCACTGGCTCACACGCTACATCTTCCTGAGTAAACGTGTCTTAACTCAAGACCATCTGAAAACCGTCAGGTGTACAGACCCCTCGACGGCCTCTTTGGACTGCTAACATGTTCTGCCCTTCATGGGGCTCCCCCTCCATCGTGTGCGGTTTCTTTGGCTCGTCCATCAAAAGTCTCTATGTCCAGCCCCACCTGCACGTGCCCAGCTGTCTCCTGGATCTCCACCTGAACACGTCTCCCGTCGGCCCAGGGGTCTCACGGTGCGTGCTCCCCTACCCTTTCTTCACACATGCGTTCAGTGACGCACTGAGACAGACAAGCGTCTGCACAACTGGAACATTCACTGGCTCTCGTTAATAAGTGCTAACTGAGAGCTCTGTGCCAGCCCTCTGCAGACAAGAAACCAGCGTTGCTCTCGGTTCTCCCAGACTGGAGAGCGACAAGGACAAATGCTAGAGACATTCCTAACACATGATCACTGATGTGACGGGATGGATACAGTTGCTACGCAGGGTGCCTGAGGGGGAATGTCACTGGGACCCAGAAAGGTAGGAAAGACGGTCAGTGAAGTGTCCGCTCCGAGCCATGCTGCAAGGCAGGGAAGGGTGAACCAGTCAACACTTCTAAGAAAAGCAAAGAACATGAAAAGGATGAACATGGTGGCCTATTCCAGAAATTAAAAGACGTTCGGTATCACGGTGTCCTCCAACCTGGTGGGGGAATAGGAAGAATCATGAAGGAGAATTAAGCAGGATTCCTGGCGCATGGGGACTCATGAACTGTGTTACGGAATAGGCATTTTATGTCATCAGCTGTGGAAAGGATGGTGGATTGAATACTTTGTTTGTATGTCCATGCAGAAATCTCACTGTAGCCCCACTGCTAAGAGTGGAGTGGCTGAGAACCAGGGGACTCTGCTAGGAGGCTGATGGGTTAATCCAGACACCACAATGCTGATCGTGAGGTGAGGGCAGACCCTGAGGATGCACGGATTGGTCGGCCGTGGTGGCAACTCAGGCAGCTCGAAGCTATTCACCAGGGAGGAGTCTGTGGGCGCAGGGGTTTCCCAGGTGCAAGACAGGCAGGAAAATGACCATGCCCAGGTTTGTGATAAGACAATGATGAAACACAGGAGTGACAGGCGGGGGACGGGAAAAGAAGAGGGTAACTCCCTTGGTACCAAAGGTGATGCTGAGGACAGGTGGACAGAGATAACCCACTGGGCAGTGGTCCTCATGGGCCGGGAAACTCAGGAGAGGGCTTTGGGGGCCGTGATCATGGCGAGTATTTGGAGCTGCAAGTGTGAGATTCTCTGAAGACATGGAAACGCTGAGAAGACAGGGAACCTAGGGCGAACCACTGAGCTGGTTGATATTTGATGCTCAGAGTGGTAGGAGGAAAACCAGACAGCGTTTTCAGTTTTTTCCAATGGAAAATAAATACCCAAAGGAAAAAAAACAACAACTCTGAATGTGTCTCAATTCTTATGTAATTGGGTAAAATGTATTTGAGAATACAAATAACTCCTTTGACCACCAAGATACTCAGATGTGTGATACAAATAATTTTGAAGGGAAGGAGATTTGGATATAACATTTGTATGATTATTTTATCCTTGTTTCAGGATTGCCAATCTTATTATAAACACTAAAAATATATACAAAGCTAGAAGCAAGTTCCATTTCATGTACAAATCATAAAAATTGTAAAATCAAAGGATTTATTGCTAACATAACTTTTTCAATTCCTAGTTTTAGATAAGAATAGGCATCTATTATTCTTCTCACTGGAAAAGTTAATATATTTATAAAGGCAAGATTTAAAGTATGTATATATGTCAGTTATAAATCCCAGTGCAGACGTCAATTATAAATATTTTTATAAATTATGGACCACTTTCTTCATAAAGGTATTTATATTTGTAAGACATTTATAAGAAACTGAAGTTGTTATGAACATCTGTAAAAATGTCATTAGTCTCTCCAAAATGTGAGGCTTTCTAAAATATTTTTCCACTCAACTGAGATGTATTTATTTACTTCCTTAGAGAGTTATAAATCTCCTGTGCATATAAACTGATATCCAGATAATACCTCTTTTGAAAGTATCATTCCCAAAATGAATATTAAATGGTATTTTTATGGGTGAACAAGTTTTTAAAATATCGTATGTTATTTTCTTGACAAAATAATTAAGATGCAATCTGCTCAGAATCCTCTATTAACATAAATCTCGGTTGTTTCTTGGATCTAAATCAAGGAAGAGTATTTTGGGTTTGGAGTTTTGTATTCTAATAGAAAAGCCCTGCTCTACTGACTCAGGGCCAGCGCTCAGCTCCTGGTTCTGGGCTGATAGATCCGGCCATTCAAGTGCTTCCGTGACTCTGCTGGACACCAGGAACGCACACAGGCCGACACAGACAAACTCTGCCAGGCTGGGTCCTGTCATCTGGGGGTGACTCCATTTGCGTAGGTTTAGTGGATTAAAATGGAAAAGACAGGTGATCGTCAGACCCTATGCTTCGTGTCAAAGTGTTTAAGGACTTAGAAAACTGAATCAACGGTGAGTCACTTTCCAGAGATGTGGAAGACAAAGGTGAGACGACTTTGTTTAAAATCTGCCTCATGTGCACAATGTGATGGCTGCTTTTGGAGAACTCTGGGCTGGATGTCTGTGTGAAGCTAGCAGCTGGATCAGTTGACTTGGACACTGGCTCCCTGATTGTCTGATACATTTGCCTCCATAGTCCTCCCCAATCTTCTGAGCTTCGTAATCAGAAGGGGATGGTTCTCACTGATCGAAGACCGTGGCTGGGTCCAGGCTCTGGGGACGGAGACGTGGTGAGTCTGGTCAGGCTCACACGGCCAACAAGGGCTGGCAGGTGCCCAGAGCCGGTGAGAGGCCCTGGAAATCCCTGGCACAAAGCTGCTTTAATCCCTGAGATGTACAGAACGACTTGCAAGTGTGTCGAAGTGTGAAGCAATGTCTGAGAAATACAAGGAAATATAGGAATCCCCAAAAGGAGGAATATGCTTTATAAAAGTTGGGGTCAGATACTGTGCAGCTGATTTGGGGGAAAAAAATGCAGCAACTGTAAAGCATTTCTTAACTCATCTGTTGTCATGTCTGACTCTCTGCACCCCATGGACTGCAGGACGCCAGGCTTCCCTGTCTTTCAGCATCTCAGTAGGTGATGACATCCAACCATCTCATCCTCTGTCATTCCCTTCTCCTCCCAAGTTCAATCTTCCCTAGCATCAGGGTCTTTTCTAATGAGCTGGCTCTTTGCATCAGGTGGCCAAAGTATTGGAGCTTCAGCTTCAGCATCAGTCCCTCCAATGAATATCCAGGACTGATTTCCTTTAGGATTGTCTAGTTGGATCTCTTTGCAGTCTAAGGGACTCTCAAGAGTCTTCTCCAACACCACAGTCCAAAAGCATCAATTCTTTGGTGCTCAGCCTTCTTTATGGTCCAACTCTCACATCCATATGTGAGTACTGGAAAAACCACAACTTTGACTATATGGACCTTTGTTGCAAAGTAATGTCTCTGTTTTATAATATGCTATCTAGGTTGGTCATAACTTTCCTTCCAAGGAGCAAGCATCTTTGAATTTCATGGCTGCAGTCACCATCTGCAGTGATTTTGGAGCTCAAGAAAATAGCCTGTCACTTTTTCCATTGTTTCCCCATCTATTTGCCATGAAGTGATGGGACTGGATGCCATGATCTTAGGTTTTTTAATGTTGATGTTTAAGCCAGCTTTTTCACTCTCCTCTTTCATCTTCAAGAGGCTCTTTAGCTCAGCTTCACTTTTTGCTATAAGGGCGGTGTTGTCTGCATATCTTTCGTTATTGATATTTCTCCCGCAGCCTTGATTCCAGCTTGTGCTTCATCCAGCCCAGCGTTTCACATGAGGTACTTGGCATATAAGTTAAATAAGCAGGGTAATGATATACTGCCTTGAGGTACTCCTTTCCCAATTTGGAACCAGTGTGTTGTTCCATGTCTGGTTCTAACTGTTGTTTTTTGACATGCAGGTTTCTCAGGAGGTAGGTAAGGTGATCTTGTATTCCCACCTCTTTAAGAATTTTCCACAGTTTGTTGTGATCCACATAGTCAAAGGCTTTAGCATAGTCAATGAAGCAGAAGTAGATGTTTTTCTGAAATTCTCTTGCTCTTTCTTTGATCCAACAGATGTTGGCAATTTGATCTCTGGTTCCTCTTCTAAATCCAGCTTGAACATCTGGAAGTTCTCACTGTCATCACTCAGCTAGAGCCAGACATCCTGGAGTGCGAAGTCAAGTGGGCCTTAGGAAGCATCACTACAAACAAAGTTAGTGGAAGTGATGGAATTCCAGCTGAGCTATTTCTAATGCTAAAGGATGATGCTGTGAAGGTGCTGCACTCAATATGCCAGCAAATTTGGAAAACCCATCAGTGGGCACAAGACTGGGAAAGGTCAATTTTCATTCCATTCCCAAAGAAAAGGCAGTACCAAAGAATGTTCAAACTATTGCACAATCGCACTCATTTCACATGCTAGCTAAGTAATGCTCAAAATTCTCTGAGTCAGGCTTCAACAGTACGTGAGCCAAGAACTTAATTCCTTTACCATTAATCATGAATAAACGGTGAGTGTTGGAAATGTAGCAAGTACAAGGGAAATACAGTAATAATGTTCATCTTAATTAGTCTTCCTTTTGTAAACTACATGCAAATGTTGAATCGTATTTCCCACACAAGTTCATGACTATGTTTCTCTAGGCTAAAAACAGGTCTAGAAAGGTGTTGGATCATAGATCGGGAAGGTTGTGAAACGTGACAGAAAATGGGGTGGAATTCTGACGTCCGCCAATGCTCCCTGCCTGATTCACCCATGATTCTTCTGTTTCTTGACTTTTGTGTGACAACAGTTCCAGGAAGTTCTGTGAACGAAGCAGCACCTGCATTGGGCTTATGTGTCTTACACCAAGCTCTGCAAGTCTTCCAGAAATAAGCTTTTTTTTTTTTAAACAGAAGCAGTTGTTTTAAAACACACCAGCTCGGACTGATTTCTTACTGGTCCTCCCCTTTAATTAAAATAAACTTGGGAAAAAGCAAGCAATCCCAGAAGAGCTCTGACAAGTGGAACAAGTGGAAGACGGAAGAGGCACTGGCTCAGCACCCGGGGGGGGGGCCACAGGGAGGCAGGGCAGCCCGTGTCCTCACACACAGCAGAGGAGGGCACCTCTGGGCCCAGCGCTTCAGCCCAACCCAGCAACGGAAGGGCAAGGGCGTGTCCCTGGTGGGCAGGGACACGCTTCCCACAGCTTTCAGACCATGTCTCCCTGACAATGTCAGGTGGAGCCAGCACCATGACCCTGAGAACAGTAAGTGCCAGAGGAGGCACTCTTTATCCTACGAGACTGACACCCCCCCGCCCCACTCCATGAGAGACAAGGGTGGCTAGGGAAGCGGGGCTTGCGAGCAGCAGGGGCACAATCAAAAGCCCCCAGCCCTGGAAGTTTGCTATCTCCATAGAGATTCTCCTACCCTACCCAGAGACATGGGCAGCTTGGCCCAAGGAAATACCTTCTGTCCTTCCTGGGGCACCGAAAAGAAACCCGCAAGAACCCCAGGGACCCAGGTAAACCAAGCACACCAAAGCAATACCGCGAAGGATCTGAAAATTAAACCATCACTGGACCCACATCCCACTCAAGTAGACCAGAACCTGGATGCTAAAGCTGAACACAGCTGCTGTTTGCTAAAATAGATTTCCATAGGACCAAGATTCTCCTAACAAAACAGTCAGAATGTCCAAGAAGCAACTAAAAACCACTCATCTTAGTCAACTAAAAGTCAGAAGAGTACACCTTGATTGATAAAAGACAATCAGTTGACACCATAAATCAAGATGAAGCATGTTGAAATTATTTGACGATGATTTTAAAGCAGGCATCATAAGATTACAAATTCTCTTGAATTATAAAACAGAACACCTCTTCAAAGACACAGGAGTTATAAGAAAGAATCAAAAGGAAATCACAGAACTGGAAAATATCATAGCAAACAGAATACATCAACTCATACCAAATATTTCATTTGACCTGAAGGCAAGTAAAACAAAAAACATACCCTGGGTTCTGATAAAACCATTTAAATGTCTAATAACAGATCTATCAATAGTGACATGTCTTAAAAACTTTTTTTTTTGTTGTTAAATTCTAGTCCTGTTCCTCCAGAGTTGATAACCTTATGAAAGTGGTTAAGGGAGCCAATTAGTTACTCTGAAATGATGCCTGACCCAAAATCTAAAAGTCCTGTCGGCCAAAGTGAAAACCTGGGTCAAACTATGCATTCAAGTTTGGGCAGCGCTCTGCAACATTTCACCACTTTCCGATTTAGTTCCTTCTGGAAGCAGTCTCTGACTGCCTTGGGCACATTTTGATAGTTCACTGACCATCACCTCCTCAGCACAAGCCAATAAGTTGTGTCCAAGGAATCAGTACTAGCTTATAAGTCCACGTCTCTGTTTTTTAGAGAACTTCTCCCCTACCGCATCCTGGGATCCTGCTGTGCTCTGGTGGACTACTGGTATATTGATGGTGTACTTTTGATGCCCCAAGACTCCTGTGATCTCGAGAGAACTGGAAAGCCGGAACTCTGAGGCCAATGGTTTTAGCTACCTCCAGTCTCAGCTCCTCAACACAGCCATTCACTTACACACACGTGCTTGCTAGAAGCACAGACCTGGTGTTACTAACAGCATGATAAAAATGTTTATTGAATGAATGAATCTTTTTCTACAGGAAATGTTGTCAAAGCAAACAGTGTTCCTATTAGTTTGGAAGAAGCACATCCTCAAGTAATATACTTTTCCTAAGATGCCTGAGATGCAAATAATTTCAGTGTTTTCAACAACTGGATGATTCAACTTGTATGATACATATTTACACATTGACTAGTATCTAAGGGATTTAACTTACTATGGATTCGGTGAGTGACATAGTTTGCACCAAACTAATGCTTGGACATCAAGAAGTTTAGCTCAAATCTTCATATATATGTAACCTCAGTTGTATTTTATACTATTAATACTAAGGCTTTCCCTAACACAACATATTATATATCTTTTAAAAAATCAACTTTAACATTAATAAATTATTATGAATACTGCTGAATTACATTCACTCACATACATTAAATACAATTGTATTTCTTCTTCATGGTAAGTCATAACCTAGTGAGAAGTTAGTTTGTGCAATAGTAACTCAAGATATATTAGCTATAGAGAATCAATTGAGAATCAATCAACTGAGAGTCAATTCAGAGAAAGAATTCTGCTATCCTTCATTTGTTACAATGAAATATAATTTATTAAGGAAAATAAAATATGAAATATTATTTTGCTTTAAATCTACTAACTGCAGGAAACAAACACAATTATCATAGACTCATGAAATCTGTACATTGAAAAGGACTGCTGCTGCTGCTGCTGCGGCTAAGTCGCTTCAGTGGTGTCCGACTCTGTGCGACCCCATAGACGGCAGCCCACCAGGCTCCCCCGTCCCTGGGATTCTCCAGGCAAGAACACTGGAGTGTGTTGCCATTTCCTTCTCCAATGCATGAAAGTAAAAAGGGAAAGTGAAGTCGCTTCAGTCGTGTCCAACTCTGTGCGACCCCATAGATGGCAGCCCACCAGGCTCCCCCGTCCCTGGGACTCTCCAGGCAAGAACACTGCAGTGGGTTGCCATTTCCTTCTCCAATGCATGAAAGTGAAAAGGGAAAGTGAAGTTGCTCAGTCGTGTCTGACTCTTAGCAACCCCATGGACTGCAGCCTACCAGACTCCTCCATCCATGGGATTTTCCAGGCAAGAGTACTGGAGTGGGGTGCAATTGCCTTCTCCGTGAAAAGGACTATATAATGTTAAAAAAAATAGTATTAAGACCATAAGTCTATAAAGACTGTTTCTGGTTTTGACTATTTCTCCAATGAGTCGGAGTACATTATGCAGAGTGTTGAGGAATGTAGGTTATGAAAGCTCTTTTGAAAAGTAAAATTTTTCTTTCAACCAAAAACATATTTTCTCAGTAAAACAATCCCATTAAAAGTCAAGTTACATCATGTCAGCACACATTTTGAAAAAAATTAAATATGAAATGATGCAATGATCATATGATAATTTTTA
Source organism: Bos grunniens (assembly GCF_055505025.1). NCBI lineage: Eukaryota > Metazoa > Chordata > Mammalia > Artiodactyla > Bovidae > Bos > Bos grunniens. The sequence goes on along the minus strand of NC_141176.1, from coordinate 90,350,950 downwards.
AAACTGAATTCAGGGCATATTTTACCTGGCCATACTTTGCTGCCAAGTGAAGCGGGGTCCAGTACTGATTATCTGCGGCGTTGAGGTCCCCGCCATGTTCCAGGAGGAGAGACACTACTTCCTTGTAGCCACTGGCGCAGGCCATGTGCAACTGCAACAAAAACAGCCTTAGTCATTGAACGTGAAAGAGCAGTGACAGCGATGTACTTCATCTGGTGGTTTGAAGAGATGCATTTAATAAAGTATCGGAGCTAAAATACAAAGACCTTTAAAAAAGAAGTTATATAATTGTATTTGTACAAGTGGACATCATTATTCTTTGGGGAAAAAAAAGCTAATAATAATAATATTATTTTCTGACTCTGACAACATGCATTTTTTCATGTAATTGTTTCCCTCTCCAGTGCTCCTTTCTACTACTGTAATCTGAATACTTTCAAATACAAAATAAAATATTTAGGTACATTATCCCTTCTTTTTTTAAATTTATTTTTAATTGAAGGATAATCACTTTACAGTGTTGTGTTGGTTTCTGCCATACATCAGCATGAATCAGCAATAGGTACATATACATCCCCTCCCTCTGGCACGTCCCTCCCACTTCCCACCCCAAATCTCCCCTCTGCTGTGTCACAGCACTGGTTTGAACTCCCTGAGAAATACAGCAAATTCCCACTGGCTGCCTACTTTACATGTGGTAATGTATGTGGTTCCACACTGCTCCCACTATCTCTCCAGCCCTCTCCTTCCCACACCGTGATCACGAGTCTGTTCTCTATGTCTGCATCTCCAGCTCAGTTCAGTTCAGTCGCTCAGTTGTGTCCAACTTTATATGACCCCATGGACTGCAGCACGCCAGGCTTCCTTGCCCGTCACCAACTTCTGTAGCCTGCTCAAACTCATGTCCATTGAGTCGGTGATGCCATCCAACCATCTCATCCTCTGTCGTCCCCTTCTCCTAACCCTAACCCAGCATCAGGGGCTTTCCCAATGAGTCAGCTCTTCGCATCAGGTGGCTAAAGTACTGGAGCTTCAGCTTCAGCATCAGTCCTTCCAGTGAATATTCAGGACTGATTTCCTTTAGGATGGACTGGTTGGATCTCCTTGTAGTCCAAGGGACTCTCAAGAGTCTTCTCCAACACCACAGTTCAGAAGCATCAATTTTTCGGCACTCAGCTTTCTTTATAGTCCAGCTCTCACATCCATACATGACCACTGGAAAAACCATAAATTTCACTAGATGGACCTTTGTTGGCAAAGTAATGTCTCTGCTTTTTAATATGCTGTCTAGGTTGGTCATAGCTTTTCTACCAAGGAGCAAGTGTATTTTAATTTCATGACTGCATTCACCATCTGCAGTGATGTTGGAGCCCAAAAGAATAAAGCATCTCCATTGCTGACTTGCAAATGGGTTCATGAGTACCATCTTTTGAGATTGTGCATATATATATGTGTATATATATAGTTATATATATATATATAAAATTATATAACATATGTTATATTTCTCTTTCTGACTTACTTCACTGTGTATAATAGGCTCTAGGTTCATCCACCTTATTAGAACTGACTCAAGTGTGTCCCTAAAAATGCTGAGTAATATTCCATTGTATATATATATACACACACATACATATACACCACAGCTTCTTTATCCACTGATTTGTCGATGGACATCTAGGTTGCTTCCATATCCTAGTTATTATCAACAGTGCTGCAAAAACACTGGGATACACTTTTTCAATTATGGTTTTCTCAGAGAATATGCCCAGTAGTGGGATTGTTGGGTCATATGGTAGCTTTATTCCTAGTTTTTTTTTTTAAAGATATCTCCATACTGTTCTCCACAGTGGCTGTATTAGTTTACACTACAACCAACAGTGCAAGAGAATTCCCTTTCTTCACACCCTCTCCAGCATTACTAACAATTTCCCCTTTTATGTCAGCATTTGCCTTATGAATTGAGGTGGTCTTATGTTGGGTGCATAAATATTTAAAATTGTTATGTATTTCCCTTGGATTGATCCCTTGCTCATTATATAGTGTCTTTCCTTATCTCTTGTAATACTTTTTAAGGTCTATTTTGTTTGACATGAGAATTGCTACTCCAGTTTTGATTTCCATTTGCATGGAATATCTTTTTCCATCCTTACACTTTCAGCCTGTATGTGTCTCTATGTCTGAAGTGGGTCCCTTGTAGACAGCATAGATAGGAGTCTTGTTTTTACATCCATTCAGCCAGTCTGTGTCTTTTAGCTGGAATGTTTAATCCATTTACATTTAAAGTAATTATTAGTGTCTATGTTCCTGTTGGATTTTCTTAATTGCTTTGGTTTGTTTTTGTAGGTCTTTTCCTTTTGTTGTGTTTCCTGCCTATAGAAGTCCCTTTAATACTTGTTGTAAAGCTGGTTTGGAGGTGCTAAATTCTCTTAACTTTTGCTTATCTGTACAACTTCTATTTCTCCATCAGTTTTGAATGAGATCCTTGCCAAGTAGAGTAACTTTGGTTGTAGGTTTTTTCCCTTTCAGTACTTTAAATATATCCTGCCACTCCCTTCTGGCCTGCAGAGTTTCTGCTGAAAGATCAGCTGTTAATCGTATGGGGTGTCCCTTGTATGCTACTTGCTGCTTTTCCCTCGCTGCTTTTAATATTTTTCCTTTGTGTTTAACCTTTGTTAGTTTAATTAGTGTGTGTCTCTTCACTTTCACTTTTCACTTTCATGCATTGGAGAAGGAAATGGCAACCCACTCCAGTGTTCTTGCCTGGAGAATCCCAGGGACGGGGGAGCCTGGTGGGCTGCCGTCTATGGGGTCGCACAGAGTCGGACACGACCTAAGTGACTTAGCAGCAGCATGCTGCTGCTTTATCCTGTTTGGGACTCTCTGCACTTCTTGGACTTTATTATTTCCTTTCCCATGTTAGGGAAGTTTTCAACTATAATCTCTTCAAAAATCTCTCAGATGCTTTCTCTTTTTCTTCTTCTTCTGGGACCCCTATAATTTGAATGTTGGTATGTTTAATATTGTTCCAGAGGTCTCTGCTGCTGCTGCTGCTGCTAAGTCGCTTCAGTTGTGTCCGACTCTGTGCGACCCCATAGACAGCAACCCACCAGGCTCCCCCGTCCCCTGGGATTCTCCAGGCAAGAACACTGGAGTGGGTTGCCATTTCCTTCTCCAATGCATGAAAGTGAAAAGGGAAAGTGAAGTCGCTCAGTCGTGTAGGACTCTTAGCCACCCCATGGACTGCAGCCCACCAGGCTCCTCCGTCCATGGGATTTTCCAGGCAAGAGTACTGGAGTGGGGTGCCATTGCCTTCTCTGCCAGAGGTCTCTGAGAGCATCCTAAATTATCTTCATTCTTTTCCTTTATTCTGTTTGTTAGCAGTTATTTCCACCATTCTATCTTCCAGCTCATTTATCTGTTTTCTGCCTCATTTACTCCATTGATTTGTTCTATAGTTTCTTTAATTTCAGTAATTGTGCTGTTTGTCACTGTTTATTCTTTATTTCTTCTCGGTCATTGTTATATGTGTTAAATAATTCTTGCATTTTTTCCTACCTATTTCTCGGGTTTTGTACCATCTTTACTACCATTACACAGAATTCCTTTTCAGGTAGTTTGCATTTATTTGGTCTTGTGAGTTTTTAACCTTGTTTCTTCATTTGTGCAATACTTCTCTGTCTTTTCGCTTTTTTCTGACTTGCTGGGTTTGAGGTCTCCTTTTCCCAGGTTTTAGGGTCGTACTTCTTCTCCCCTTTGGTTTCTGCCCTTGGTGGGCGAGGCTGGCCCAATGTTTCTTTAGACTTCGTGTTGGGAAGGACCTGTGCCTATGCTCTGGTGGGAGGGGGTGAGTTTTTCTTCCTCTGACCGGCAGGGCTGTGTGAGGTGGTATGTGGTGGGGTGCCTGTGGGAGCCTGTCTGCCGATGACTGAGTTTGTGGTTTTGTCTCGCTTGGTGTTTGGGTGAGGTGTCCTGCACTGGGGTGCCGCGGACGGTTGGGTAATGCCTGGTCTTGGATCCAGCAGGAGGCCTTCATGGGAGTTCTCACTAATTAGTACTCCTTGGGATCAGGGGTTCAGCAGTCCAGGCCAGTGTTCTGGACTCACTGCTCCCATTCCAGAGGCTCAGGCCCGATCTCTGGCCAGGAAACCGAGATTCTGCAAGACGTTTGTTATGGCATTAAAAGGGATTAAAAGAACCACACAAAAACAAAAAATAAAGCCAGAAACAAAAGACGAGCCCCACACAAGTGGTAAATGTAAAATCAGACCCCAAAGAAGGAACAACTGCACACACACAGACAACCAGAACAGTTCATAGAAAACAAAGCACAAGGAAGTCACCTGGTGAACAGAGAAAACTGAGAGTAGTGTCGACCAATTAAAAACAAAACTGACTGAAACATAAACCAAAAACAAGACCAAATGAGAGTTCCAACTGGTGAATAAAGCAAACAAAACAAACTAACAAACATGTTGAAATAAAGGAAGAAAAGAAAAAAAACAGGAAAGCAAAGTTAAACAGAAGTATAGAAAAATATTTCATATACTAAAGATCAACTACAACAGCAAAAGAATGTAAGAAAAACAAACAACAACAAAAATTAAAGAAAAAAAACAAACCGTAGAACCACAAAAAGCCAAAGTGATGAAGAAATATATAAAGAAAATAAAAGGTGTGATTTTAAAAAAAAGTTCTCAAAAGCTTAAATAGAATTAATAATAAAAATAAAACAACCACAGAAAAAGAAAAAAAAATTCAGAATCAAGTACAGAATGACTCAAAATACAATAATAATACATGTTTTTCTTAGATCTCTGCTGTCAGAGCATCCTTCCCCTCACTGTGAATCACAGTCCACCTGACCTCCCCAGGATGCCCTCCAACTCTGCACTGGTCTCTAGACCCGCTGTGGGGGCAGCCTAGACTTTAACCTGGCTCTATTCCTGCGTGTTCTTGCCTCCAAGGTCTGCAGCTGCCAGAGCTAGGATGTTTTCTTGTGCAGGAACTCTCACTATCTTTTTATATCTTCCATTGACACAGAGTCTGCCTAGTTGATCGTGTGGATTTAATCTGCAGCTTGTACAGCTGGTGGGAAGGTTTTCGATCCTCTTCCTTAGCCGCACTGCCCCTGGGGCTCAGCTGTGGTTTTACCTCCACGGCTGCCTGTGTGTCTCCACAGGGGTTTGCTCCTGAGGCTGCCCTGGAGGACCTGGCTCTCTCCCAGGGAGGACCAGCTGTGGAGGGAGTGCAGCGGCTTGGATTGCGGGGACCCTGGCAGGGCCAGGTACACAGGGTACCTGGCAGCCAACAGGCACAGGAGATATGGCCCTCTTGGAGATTTTGCTAACCTCTGGCAGCTCTGCCCCAGTGAGAATCAAGCATGGAGGTGGTTCAGCTGCTTAGATCGTGGGGACTCTGCAGCACCAAGTGTGCAGGGACATCAGTGGCCTTGGATGCAGGAGCTACAGCATTCAGATCAGTTCAGTTCAGTCCCTCAGTTGGTGTCTGACTCTGCAACCCCATGAACCGAGGCACTCCAGGCCTCCCTATCCATCACCAACTGCCAGAATCTACCCAAACCTATGTCAATTGAGTCGGTGATGCCATCCGACAGTCTCATCCCCTGTCACCCCCTTCTCCTCCTGCCCTCAATCTTTCCCACTATCAGGGTCTTTTCTAATGAGTCAGCTCTCTGCATCAGGTGGCCAAAGTATTGGAGTTTCAGCTTCAACATCAGTCCTGCCAATGAACACCCAGGACGAATCTCCTTTAGGATGGACTGGTTGGATCTGCTTGCAGTCCAAGGAACTCTCAGGAGTCTTCTCCAACCCCACAGTTCAAAAGCATCAATTCTTCAGTGCTCAGCTTTCTTTATAGTCCAACTCTCACATCCATACATGACCACTGGAAAAACCATAGCCTTGACTAGACGGACCTTTGTTGGCAAAGTAATGTCTCTGCTTTTTAATACGCTGTCTAGGTTGGTCATAACTTTCCTTCCAAGGAGTAAGCGTCTTTTAAGTTCATGGCTGCAATTACCATCTGCAGTGATTTTGGGGCCCCCAAAATAAAGTCTCTCACTGTTTCCACTGTTTCCCCATTTATTTCCCATGAAGTGATGGGACTGGATGCCATGATCTTAGTTTTCTGAATGTTGACCTTTAAGCCCACTTTTGCACTCTCCTCTTTCACTTTCATCAAGAGGCTCTTTAGTTGTTCTTTGCTTTCTGCCATAAGGGTGGTGTCATATTTTACTAGCCCCTGGCCTCCGTGGCTGGTCCTTCTCTACTGCTCAGCACAGCAGGCGCTCAAATGGTACCCCTGGCCTGGGCCCTTCTCCATCGGTCAGCACATCAGGCACAGATTGCCACCCTCTCTGTGGTCCTTTTCTATTGACCAGCTGCCGGCACCGGCAGGTAGGGAGAGAAAGACTACAGTGACGGCTCCACCCCAGGCATGACTCGGCAGCAAGCCAGGCCTCCGTGTCTGCCGGGCATTCCTCCAAAGGCATTCCCCACCGTGCTCCCATCCCTCACGACTCCTCCGGCCACCTCCCCGCAGTTAACAGCAGATCCTGCCCTGGGATTGCTCTCCAATCCGCAAGCCCCAGCTCCCAGCCACCTCTGCGCAGTCCAGAGGACATGCGTTCCTATCCGGGTACATAGTGCTGTGGGAAGGATTGTCCACGTGGTTCTCATTCCATGCAGCCGGTCACGGATGCACTGCTGCGCTCTCCAGGAGCCTCTGATGCCAGCCCTCTGTCCCGAATAGTCTTCCTGACGGGGGATCGGACCCCTGCTTCGGTCCCCCCAGCCCCACCTGCTGTCTCGGGTGCAGGCCTGGTCCTGCTCAGTCTCCTCCTGCTCCCTCCTTCCTGCACCCTCCCGGGTTTTGCGTGGATCTGTACATTCCTCTCTGGTGCCCGGGGACGCCTGCTGGCTTTCAGCTGCTGCCCTGTGAGATCCTCCGCATCTGAGGGTGTGTTCCTGACGCATCTGTGAGGGGAGCCGCACTCCAGTCCACCCACCCCGCCCCTATTCTGTCTTCCTGGTTTCCTTTCTTACTGCACACTGAACTACCATGATGAGATCAGGGGATGGAGGAAGTTTTCAAAGTTTTCTTACAGAGGAATTCTGCTTCTAAGGCAACTGGATTTATCTGTAAGTTATCATCACACTTGGGTTTCCCTCCTAGCTCAGTCGGTAAAGAATCAGCCTGCAGTCCAGGAGACCCTGGTTCGATCCCTGGGTCAGGAAGATCCTCTGAGGAAGGAAATGGCAACCCACTCTGGTATTCTTATCTGGAGAAGCCCATGGACAGAGGAGCCTGGTGGGCTGCAGTCCATGGGATCGTAAAGAGTTGGGCACCACTGAGCCACTGACACTTCACTTCACTTTATCATCACACTCAATTTAAACTAGGTTATTAAGTAACTACATGGTTGATTTTGTAATCGTAATAATTAATAAGAAGGATCTATAAGGAAAGGAAAAATAAAAACTAATTAAAAGTAGTAAAAACAAGGACTTCTAGGTTTTGAAGAATAGAACTTTGTAGCATAATTCCTTTCCATTTTTATTACAAAGACAAAATTACAGTAAAGTCAAAAGGGTTTATTAAATATAAATTTTGATAAAATTCAGCAAAAAATTTGCTTTTTGGCCTTAATTATGCTCTTCAATCTACAGTGACATTTATATGTTTATGTTTTGTATGTACTTTCAACTACATTAGAATAACAAATACATTTAATCTAACTTAAGGCATAAACATTCAGAAGTTAAGTTTCACATTAATCTTGCCACACTTTGTTACATACAAACTTCATCTCATTAACATTTTATCAAATACAATGTATCCACAGATAGTTTAGAGAAATATGAATTTACATACATATTCACCTAAAGAACTCATTTTTCACCTGCTTCTAAATTTATTCCATATTATCTGAATCATCAGTCAGTGATTGGCAAATTATTGCGCTTTAAGCACCAGCAAGTGGATTTCAGATTTTCACTTGCAGTATAAGCCTGCAGGAAGAATAGATCCACTTGGTGGTTAGTGCCTGATACTAATGATGCAAAGTTCATAGGCTCAAACTCCTTATGAGTAGGTTTGCTTTCCACATGGCAAAAGTCCTGCTCTACCATTTAGAATATAGGCCGAGATACTCACCAGGGAAAGACTAAAAGGAAAATGATGTTGGTTCATTTAGTAGCAAAGCTGCCCAGAGCAGGGGCTACCAGTGAGTGACATCTGGGACAGCAAGCAACTCTAATCCCAGGTAACATCAAAACAAAAGCAAAACACATAACTTTCTTTGAAAGTTGAAATGTGGTTGATTTACAATGTCATGTTAGTTTCAGGTGTACAGTGATGTGATTCAGTCATTTATATATATTTTTATATATATATATATATTCATTTTTAGATCTTCTTTCCTTATAGCTTATCACAAAATATATACTATATATATAAGTATTATTTATAAATATATTATATATAAACTATTCTATGCAAGCATGTGAAGTCCCGTTGCTACCAAGTTGCTTCAGTCGTTTCCGACTCTGTGCGACCCCAGAGACGGCAGCCCACCAGGCTTCCCTGTCCCTGGGATTCCCCAGGCAAGAACACTGGAGTGGGAACACTGAAGTCCCATTAGTTGTGTCCAACTTTTCATGACCCCGTGCACTGTAGCCTGCCAGGCTCCTCTGTCCATGGGATTCTCCAGGCAATAATACTGGAGTGGGTTGCCATGCCCTCCTCCAGGGGATCTTCCCCACCCAGGGATTGAACCTGCGTCTCTTATGTCTCCTGCCCTTGCAGGCAGGTTCTTTACTACTAGGGCTACCTGAGAAGCTTATTATTATAAAACTATCATATATATACTTATTGTATATATTTATGATAGTATGTATATATTTATACATATACATATACATATAATATGTATATATTTATACATATACAATAAGTATATATAATACTTTATATATACATATATACTTAAATATAATATACAAATATACTATATATATACACATTTATAAAGTAAATAACCAACATAACCAACAATAACCAACAACAAAGTTCTACCATGCAGCATGGAGAACAATGCTCAGTATCTTATAATAACATATAGCTGAAAAAAATCCAGAATATATATATATATATATATCTCTGTGTGTGTGTGTGCGTATATACATACATGTCCAGAATATATATACATGTATGTATATACCTGTGTGTATGTGTGTGTGCATACATATATACATGTACAACTGAATTGCTTTGCTTTACATCTTTAACTAATAAAACCTTGTAAATCAACTATGTTCCAGTAAAAATAAAATAAAAAATGTTAAAAAGATTTGTCTTACATTTGGTTATTATACTGCATATTCTAAAAAGGAAGAAAAAGCAGCAGCATAAAAACCATCTTACTAGGAGCAGATCTTCACCGAGTTTTTTGATAGTTTTTTGGTAGTTTAATCTGTTTTGCAGTGTAATAGCATGGGGTATAACGCCCAATTTTGAATCACAGCTGAAATTCCAACTCAGCATACAGAAGCCATATGTGGATAAGACTTTCTTCTTATCATTATCAGCAACAATAGGCAAGCACACACTATACACATACCTGTTACAGAAAGACAACTCGAAGCATTAACATAATTGACCAACCAAGTCAGACCCAAGAATCAAAGAGGCTGCTGCTTGCTAACTGCTGTGATCCTCAGGGAAGGGCTGCCTCCTGTTCATTGTTCCTTTCTCTGTACAAAGCTCAAAGATGATCACAACATCAATAATAAAACCAGATTCAGCTATTACAGAATAATTATATGCCGCGTTTGTGTTCTCTGTTCAATAAAAGAAAAGTCACAGGAATGTCAAAATTGAAGATGGCTGAAAGTGATAGCAATTTATTGCTGTGTATTGATTCCCTCCATAGCTTATCTTCTGAAGTTTGTAAGCCTTTTAATTTAGCAGGCATTTGAACATGTGTGCTGTTTTTATTTAGCTGTGATTTCAGAAAAACAACACAAAGTTGTAATATCTTCTGCCAAACTAAGAAACAGAGAGCCCGTGGATTTTTACTATGAGTTGGACGTCTTAATTAATGTAGCTCATGTGTTAAATCAACTATGGATTATCTTTATGTTAAATTTTTTTATTGTGGTAAAAGTAATATAAAACACCCGATTTTAACCGTATTCAACTGTACAGCTCGCGGCACTGAGTACACCGTGTTGTTGTGCAACTCTCACCATCATCCTGAAGTTCTCACTTTCCTAAACTGAAACTCTGCCCCATTAATCTCTGACTCCCCCTCCCCCCTCCCCACCCCCACCTCGGGCCCTGACACCCACCAGTGCACACTGACACTATGATTTGACTATTCCAGGCATTCCGTGTAAGTATTTGCACCTACTGTATACTGGAATGCATTTTTAAGGTTAACTTAATATATGTCCTACAAACAGACTGTACCTTCTTTCCCCCCCCCCCGAGATATACAGTAGAAATGAACTATTAATTAAACAGCCCACTCCAGTCTGATTTTGATCCCATCACTCAACCAAAGCTGCCCTGATGAGAAAACCAAGGACTCCCAGTTACTAAGCCTGGCAGCAAGTCTCTGTCTGCCCACTTGACTTCTCAGCGGTATTTATTTGACGGTTACTCATTCCTCCTCCTCCTGCTCCTCCCGCTTTCCTTGCAGGGCTCCCAGGACACCTCACTCTCTTGGTTTGCCTCCCACTTTGGGAGTTTCCACTCCCCCCTCATTCCAGGATCTTCCGCTTTGCTATGCTCCGTGGGTCAGTCCCCAGTCCTCTTTCCTTCATATCAGATTCGTGACTTCATCCAGCGTCAAAGAGCCTCAATAGCACAAACATGCTAAAGATCCCAACACTGCTTCTCCAGTCTGAACAGAACCCAAATTCCAGACACCAGTTGTTGTTATTATTTAGTTGCTAACTCCTGTCCAACTTTGTGACCTCATGGACTGCAGCACACCAGGCTTCCCTGTCCTTCACCATCTCCCAAGGGTTTGCTTAAACTCATGTCCATTGAGTCGGTGATGCCATCCAGCCATCTCATCCTCTGTCGTCCCCTTCTCTTCCTGCCTTCAATCTTTCCCAGCATCAGGCTCTTTTCCAATGAGTCAGTTCTTCACATCAGGTGGCCAAGTGTTGGAGTTTCAGCTTCAGCATCACTCCTTCCAATGAATACTCCAGGTTGATTTCCTTTAGGAAACCCTTTATGCATCAGACTCAATAACCCACCACAAACTCAGCATCTCCATGACAATGGCTAAGAGGCACTTCAAACTTCATGTTTCCAGAATCCACCCTCATTTCCTTTGCCCTCAGCCCGTTCTTCTCTCATTCCGTGTCAACTCCAGCATTCCAGCTGCTCAAACTAGAAATATTCAGAGTCACGCTAAAGTCGTCTTCTTCTCTCACCAAATTTCCATCAGGAAATCCCAGCGGATCTTGTTTTAACGTGGACTTTAGAAATGAGCCACTTCTTACTGCTGCAGCACCCACTGTGTTGGTTTGAGTCGCATCACCACCTGTTGGACAAGAGCCTCCTCACTGAACTCTCGGCTCCACTCCTGCCCGTTGACAGTGCATCCTCGTCGCAGCAGTTGGACTGAAGATCCTTCTGGAACTGAAGGAACATCCTCCCCTCAGGACTCTCCAGCTCATTCCTACTTCACGCAGAGTAACTGCCACGGCCCTCACACAAGCCCGCCAGGCCCGGGGTGGTCCGGTCCTGGTTGCCGCCTCCTCTTGCTTTCTCTGCTCAGCCACGCTGGCCTCCTAGCCGCTCCTTAGTCACAGCGCACCCGGCCCTGCCTCAGGACCTCTGTGTTCCCACTGCTCAGCCTGCAACACCCCGCCTTCACACCTGCAGAGGGGGCAGACTTCCTGCAGCTCACCACTCAGAGCTCTTCATGTCAGTGAGATCTTACCTGTCTACCGACCCAAAAATGCCAACTGTACTCTACCACGTCCCGGTCTTTGTGTTATTTCTCATTTGCGTTTAGTACTATGACTGCATTATATCCTTAGCCCACCTACACTGCATGGTGAATGTCTTCCCCAACGAAACGTGAGCCCCTGACAAAGACAAAAGGACTTTTGTGGTTTTGTTCACGGTGATGTTGTACACGGGACGCGGTTAGTAAATATTTCCTCAATAAACAAGTTGGAATGTTTTTTCCATTTGAAGATGTTATTTTTCAATAAACTCTAAAACTGCTTTGTCCTCTTATAGCTTATAGTTCCATTTTCGGTAGTCTTCTGAAATTTATATTCCAAAGATGAACATCAATGTCCGGGAAGATAACTCTATTGAGAAGTCTCAAAGTACTTAATTTGCACTTAATAAATCTACAAAGGTATCAGGTCTCACACAAGTCTTACTCACTCAGTTACACTGCTTTCCTCATCTACTGTGTTCAACCTCACACCATATTTTCCCATAGTAGAAATGGAATCATTTTCTAAAATTGGTTGCAACTGCCTCTGTGCACCCCTTGCTTCAGAGCTTTTCCCTTTTGCTTCTGTAGCTTACTTTCTTGAGACAACACATTCATCTCCATAATAATTAATTCTAACCCCAGCATGCCCGATCCAAGTAATTTTTATGGGTCAATAGGACCAAATGTTCTTCCTGTGATGATAAGACATTGTGCTTACATCCAAGTGAGTCCACATTTAATTGTTATGTGTTCAATTTAATGCAACTATGCCTGAGAGCATTAAAAAGCAATGGCAGGCGTTTGTTTGAATTTAGAAATTCATTCATCAGAGTAACACAGGTTCTTTTGCTTAAAATGAAAACAGTCTCCTGTAAGTTGCAGCTCAAAAGTCTCACACTAACAAAAATAATATAAAAATTACTCTAAATTTGTAGGAAAAACATGCATAGGACTTAAAGAGAATATATCAACAGATAAATGTTGGGTGATGGTATGTTATTTGCACTTTTTTTTGCATTTCTGTTTTGCAAAATTTCTGCAATAAATACGTATTACTGATATAATCAGAAAAATAAAAAAACCTTATTTAGGAGTTAATGGTACCCAATTCTCTGTTTTCGAAATCCATGCACATTTGCGTTGTAAGCAGTGTCTCCTAGAGAACCTTGTGACTCACCAGTGTTACGCCATCGTCGTTTCTCTCATTAACGTTTCCTCCACAGGACAGGAAGTGTTTGACGTCCGTTAACATGCTCACCGGTCTCTGAAGCTTCATCTGCCGCAGTGAGGTGAGATCCACTCCTGGAGGGAGAGGGGGAGAGCCTTTCAGACACAACTTAGAGCTGTTTCTCAGCTGCTGGGGGTAAAAATGTCATCTTGTATATTTCAATGTGTTCCTCTTTGAAGCCCCTCTTCCGCTTTGAATTCTCATTCAAAGCAGCTATAACTGTTTCTCCTGGCATGCAGTCTTACTTCCAGTCAGAAGATAGTCTTGAATAATTTTCCTTTTATATCCCAAAATATGACAGAATGCCTTAGCCATGGGGATCTCTCCGTGGATTTCTGTGTTTGTATAAATCATCAGCAGAGACTGCCCAAAGTATTTTAAAGTACCTGGACTGAATTGAAATGACTTTAAAGACATGCTTTCTGTTCCCTATGATTTTCTCTTTAAAATAGTTGCTTCTAAAAGGAATGGAATAAAAAAAGGATTTAGTGGGAAAACTGGAAAATTTTGGATAAAGGCTGTGTTATAGATAACATTATACCAATGTTTGGATAAATGCACCATTCATTCGCACATGCTAAGTCACTTCAGTCATGTCTGACTCTTCGTGACTCCATGGACCATGGCCTACCAGGCTCCTCTGTCCATGAGATTCTCCAGGCAAGACTACTGGAGTGGGTTGCCATGCCCTCCTCCAGGGGACCTTCCCAACCCAGGAACTGAATCTGTGCCTCTTATGTCTCCTGCCTTGGGAGGTGGGCTCTTCACCACTCGCACCAGCTGGGAAGCCCATGGCTGTGTACATTTTGAATGTGAGAAGAAGCTGGGTGAAGGGTACCTGGAATCTCTCTGTACTATTTTTGCAAATTTCCTGTATATCTAAAATGTCTTTAAAATATTTTTAAAGGATGCTCCAATTGATCATTTCATGACTACTAATTTTAATAAGAAGAAATAAACTGAGGGGAGAACTTGAGAACTGGGCTTCACTGAGGTGGGTGATTTATGCAGCAAAGATTCAGGTCAGCTCACCTGTTCATATCTCTGTGCTGTGCTTAGTCATTTAGATGTGTCTGACTCTTTGAGACCCCATGGACTGTAGCCCACCAGGCTCCTCTATCCATGGGGATTCTCTAGGAAAAAATACTGGAGTGTGTTGCCATGCTCTCCTCCAGGGGATCTTCCCAGCCCAGGGTTCAAACCCAGGTCTCTTGCATTGCAGATGGATTGTTCCCATCTGAGCCATCAGGGAAGCCCAAGAATACTGGAGTGGGTAGCGTATCCCTTCTCCAGGGGGAACTTAATGACGCAGGAATCTAACTGGAGTCTCCTGCATTGCAGATGGATTCTTTACCAGCTGAGCTAACCAGGGAAGCCCGTTCATACCTGTATCCAACCTGAGCTTTCATGGTGGTGTAATCTCCATGGTAGCATGTATCTCTGCATTTCTGCATCTCCTGTTCCTAGCCCTGGTTCCTGGACATATTAGGTGTTTACTAAAGGGAAATAATCCACATCATCCCAAATGAAAGTAATAGTAATAGAAATAGTGATATTAGTGACGTTGATGGTGGTGATCATGATGCAGGTGACATGAGATGACATCTGATTCTGAGAAAGTGTTTGCTGCGAACCAGCTACACCGCTGAGAATTGTTCTCTCTCATCTGATTGAATCCTTGCTGCAAATATGGCGATACAGCAGCGGGCTCGACCAAAAACGATACTGTGGTCCTCCTGGTTCCCCTGCACCGTGGCTGGCTTCCCCAGGGTGGGACTCTGGGAAAGTGACTTAGCCTCACCTTCCGTAACCTCCATCACAGATAAAATACACATCCCAGAGGAACGAAGCTAGTGGTAACACCTGAAAGACCCGGCTGCTTGGCAGAGGCTGGCATAGTGCCCATCGGGGGTCATGTCCCCTGTGAGCACGCCACGCCGGCCTCACTGCAGCCTCCTTCCCTGAGCTTGGACGAACTCCAGAGCAGAGATGGTCCAGAGCTTCAGTGGTGCGTCTTGCACTTATTAGTTGTACTGATAGGGTCAGGTAACTTATCTGCTGCCTCAGTTTCCTCATCTGCAAAGGGGCTGACAGTTTATTCCACTAGTTGGCATGAGAATGACTCAAAATACACACAGCATAGAAAACAGAGCTTGCAGGAAGCACTCGATGAAAGGGGCCCGTCGTTTTAGTATTAGTCAGCCTTCTGGTCCAAGCATCACCTGCCACTCACTCAGGGATGTTTTCCTTTACAATAAGGAGGCAGGGAGAACTCAAACAAAATGAAGCCAAATGCAATACTTGAAAAGCATAGCTCATTTCAAACACTCTGTCTAAGGTAAACCCAGTTTAGTGGAAACAGGAACGAGAACCACCAGCAGCCGTATCTCAGCTCCCTGGTCATCAGAAGTCATCTCAGAAGAACTAACAGATTTCCCCAATGGGCACATTGGCGGTTTCTTAAGAACCAACTAACACTGTCTCTGTCCTCTTCCTTCAAGGATTTTGGAATTTGACATGGGAGTTATATTTGGAAAACACTATTTCTCAGATGTCAGTGTTCAATTTTGGATGTTGAAGTAGCAGAAAAAACCTGATGGTTACAGTACTCTATGGCTTTGCTGACTTTTAAATGTTGCATGCTTACTGAAATGGTATGCATCTTCTAGAGAATTATTTAAACATGTAATTAATGCTGAGTGATAAAAAAGAATAGGGCTCAGATGAAAGACACAAATTAAAACAGAAATTAGCTGTCACTCATTTTTGACTTATTCACATTACAACATGTTATGGGAAACAATCTGTTTCTGGTCGCCACTGTAAAGATATGACTGGAAAGATATGACATTGTATCCCTTTATTTTAAAACTTGATTTTGAGTCAAATATGATACCAAGTAAGACATAACTTTTAGATTTTTGTAATGTGTTCAGGGAAAAAAAGCACAGATGTATTTTTGGTAAACCAATAGAATGGAAATTCCCTCATTTCTTGGTCAAATTTCTTAAGATGCCCCTGGGAAAAAACCAATCATGATGACTACAGCCCATAAGAAATCTATTATTTTGTGGTGGGTAACTGGCCAATCTGAAGCTGAAGCACCAATACTTTGACCACCTGATCTGAAGAAGTGACTCATTGGAAAAGACCATGATGCTGGGAAAGACTGAAGGCAGGAGGAGAAGAGGACGACAGAGGATGAGATGATTGGATGGCATCACCAACTTGATGGACATGAGTTTGAGCAAGCTCCAGGAGTTGGTGATGGACAGGGAAGCCTGGTGTGCTGCAGTCCATGGGGTCGCAAAGAGTTGGACATGACTGAGTGACTGAACTGAACTGGCCAATCCTCACTTTTTAATTTTCATACAATTTTTTGAAAAAATTAATACCTGGCCTGCTTAGATTGGCTTCCCAGCTGGCGCTAGTGGTAAAGAACCCACCTGCCAAAGTAGGAGATGCAGGTTCAATCCATAGGTCTAAAAGATCCTCTGGCAACTCACTCCAGTATTCTTGCCTGGAAAATCCCATAGACACAAGATTCTGGCAGGCTTTCCTTATGGCTCAGCTGGTAAAGAATCTGCCTGCAACATAGGAGACCTGGGTTTGATCCCTGGGTTGGGAAGATTCCCTGGAGAAGGGAATGGCTACCCACTCCAGTATTCTGGTCTGGAGAATTCCATGGACTGTATAGTCCATGGGGTTGAAAGAGTTGGACACGACTGAAGTGTATTAATCTAACAATCTGCTCAGATTTATTATTTTGATTGGAGTTTAGTAATTTTTTTTGTCTAATTAAGAACATAAGAAACAAATCATTTACCTGAGTTGCACAAGTTATTACATGTGATACAAATTATTATTGCCTGATTACATTTGATCATATCAATAAATGCTAGTGTGGAATGGAAAAGACATTAACACCTCAGGTTAATCTGAACTTTATCTTAACTTTCCTTAACTGTCCCTCTTAAGGTAATATTGTTTTGCAACAATTCAGCTTTTCCTTTTCTCTATTATCCATCCTGTATTGGGGATACTCTCTGCTGCTTTCAAAGATAATTTTATCATTAGGCAACGATACGACCCATCCCATGACTACACAGTGGGAATCCTTAAGCTCCGAGAATTGCATCTAATTTCAGATTTTGTCTTCATGGTAAGCTTTCTAAGAGATCCAAGACTTTAAAGAAAAAGGGTTAAGCAGGCAAATAAAGGAGTTGTAGCAAAGAAAAATAAACCAGGGATGCCAGACAGGTGTCATAGACCTCTACCAAATCCTTTCCTCCAACTCTGACCACAAGTATGCTGCAGGACTGTCCTCAGCAAACTGGGATCACTGTCACCACCAAACTGGGTGATTCTGAAGGGGCTGGTGCAGGAACAGCATTCTGAATGAACTTTGCTATGCGGGAGGAGTATACAAGGTCATCTGTGGACTGACACATCTGGAAGTCCTGTGAAAACTGCAGAGGGAGGGCTAAGGCTGGAGGCAGGAAGACTGGTGTCTAAGGCTGTTCCAAAATATATAGAAAGACCAGAATTTTAATCAAGGCAGTGATAGCATGGCTGGTGACATACCCAGACATATGAGAAAGATTAGCAAAAGGCTCTGTAAGATTTGGTGCAAATTCAGTGGGAGGGATTTAGGAGAAGAAAAGTGATGGTCAAGTAGTCAGATTCCTGGGTGCAAAGGCAGGCAGCCCAGAGGGCGTACGAAAGGGCAACAAGAAGGTCCACATCGGACAGATTATCTCAACTTATCTGACATCCAAGTCAAAGACGCAGGACAGGTAACAGAACTGCACATACAAGGTCTGGAAAGACTTCTCAGCTTCAGGAATGTCCCTGGGGTCAGGTGGGTGCTAAGTACTCGAGGAAAGGGAGAGATGAGCCGGAGACAGTGTGTGGAGAGAAGATGCTCGAAGACAAAGCCTTGGGAACAACCAATATTTTGGCTTCTGGGTGCATAAGCAACACATCCAAAGGGAAGTAAGAGAAGGGAGAAAAATGATGGGACATTCGTAGAAGGGAGACTTCAGAGCAGAGTGTGAGCAAGGTCCCTGAATGTCACAGGGAGGGGAGGTAAAGAAATACTGAACAGAAAATTGGCAGCTGGACAGAGAAGCAAGGGCAGCGGCAGGCGCTGTAGGGAGTTTCCAGGTCAGTGGGGGTAGAAGCTGAATGTCGGTGGGCTTAGTGGAGAAGGTAGGGAACTCAGAAGATAAATGTGAGCTCCTTCTTCTAAAACGATGCATTTGAAAGAAAGGAGAAAGCACTACAGGTGAGGATATATGTAGAGCAACGTAAAAAAGTTTTGCTTTATTTTTCAGGGCCTTGAAAAAACACATCTCTATGTTTTCCAGTAGACATGTACAGATGTGAGAGGTGGACTATAAAGAAGGCTGATCCCGTAAGAATTGATGCTTTTGAACTGTGGTGCTGGAGAAGCCTCTTGAGAGTCCCTTGGGCTGCAAGAAGATCCAACCAGTCCATCCTAAAGGAGATCAAGCCTGAGTACTCATTGGAAGGACCGATGCTGAAGCTGAAACTCCTAACACTCTGGCCAGCTGATGTGAAGAGCCGACTCATTGGAAAAGACCCTGATTCTGGGAAAGATTCAAGGCAGGAGGAGAAGGGGACGACAGAGGATGAGATGGTTGGATGACATCACCGACTCAATGGACATGAATTTCAGCAAACACTGCGAGAGAGTGGAGGACAGGGAAGCCTGGCATGCTTCAGTCCATGGGGTCGAAAAGAGTCCGATACAACTTGGCGACCGAACAAGAGCAGCATTTTGCCCATGGTGAGCATCCTTCCTGGATGCCTCGAGCTCCCCCAGCAGCGCTGCTTTCTCTGCCAGCTCATTTTATCATCAATTTGCTTTCCTTGAACACCAGCTGCTTTGCCGCACACCGGAGATGTCACAGGCATCAGTGACTGTGACATCGATTAGAACTCCTCAGCCATCCCGTCTTCCAGCCCAGGAAGCTCAGGCAGTGAGCTGAGGTTAATTGCTGTGCCCGTGTGTACAGCGTATGTCGGTGGTGACAGTACAATTAGAACTTGTGACCAGCGATTTTCCATGTAATCAACTTGCTCACGACCCGGCCTGCCTCCTGCCACATGCGTCCTGACGGGACAGCAAGATAAGCACCCTGATTTGAAACGGGGTGTGCCACCGCCAAGTGAGAAGACCGCAGTGCACCGAATGATGAAAATCCCACCTTGGAATATGAGAGATTTCTAACAGTATCAGCCCATGCTGTCACAACAGATCACTCTGAAAGGGCACCAACAAGGGAGGGCTCAGGAAATAAATTGAATTAGACAGTATTTACTGAAACTACGGCAGCGGACCTAGATAAGAAGGGATGTGGGCAGAAATGGAACCAGATTGTGAGCGGGGCGAGGGAGGGGCAGACGACTGCAAGGCAGAGGCCAGGGCAGGGGCAGCAACAAATGGAAAACAGAATTAAAAATGTAAGAGATATTAAATCGAATTTGTTCCAGCAAACATGCATTTCACAAACAGACTGTGACAGCCAGCATCGTGATGGATTTTTCTCCCAACCATCCAGTCAGTATCTCCCTTATATTTTTTTCCTTAATCGTTTTTAAAACCAAGAATGCACTTATTTTTCTTTATATGGGATAGCAATACGGCTCCGGCAAATACTCAGTGTTCTCGTGGAACAAAATCTTCTTGTGAGTTGGAAAAACATAGAAGCAAAGCTAATTATTTTATAAATAAAGATACTTAATTTTAGTTTCCAAACAGAAAGAGCTACAACTGTAGCTATTAGGAAAACAGATCAGTGAGAAAAACAGGAAACTATGCTAGAAAAGTGAAAGTGAAAGTGAAAGTCGCTCAGTCGTGTCCGACTCTTTGTGACCCCATGGACTATGCAGTCCACGGAATTCTCCAGGCCAGAACACTGGGCTGGGTAGCCCTTCCCTTCTCCAGGGGATCTTCTCAACCCAGGGATGGAACCCAGGTCTCCCACGTTGCAGGCAGATTCTTTACCAGTTGAGCCATAGGGGAAGCCCAAGAATACTGGAGTGGGTAGACTATCCCTTCTCCAGGAGATCTTCCCGACCCAGGAATCAAACTGGGGTCTCCTGCATTACAGGTGGATTCTTTACCAACTGAGCTATGAGGGAAGCCCATGCTACAAAAGTGGCCCAGCTAATTAAGACAGCCCCAGACAGCCCTGTTCTTCACTCAGAGGCATCCCAAGTTTTGCAAAGATCCAAATAATAAACCTCCCAACAGTGGAATGTGCATAGCTTTCAGCTTGTTCCCTTTGGAAGCCGCGGAGTCTGACTCCGACAACTCACAGCTGACAAGATGTGAGAAAGTTCAAGGTCCCTTCTGCAGGAAGGAGCAGGTACCAGGGAGTGACTCCACGTTACCGCCTGTCACCCCAGGGATGTGACTCGTGACTTGGTGACCTTCAGACCCACAGCTCAGCTCACACTGTCTCCAGGGAAGATAACATCCTTTACCTTGCTTTCAGAATTAATGAGACAAATTTTTTTAAGAACCCATGGCTGCGAAGCACTAATTATTATTATTCTAAGCCATCCTCAGAATAAACCTTTTGAGAGGCGCGATCTGGAGGAGGTGCGGGACCCAGAGAACAAAGAGGCAGCTGTGCAGGCTTTTCTGGGAGGCGAGAAGTGCACAGTCTCAGCACGGCGTGCCCCTCGGACACGCTACACCGTTTCTCTGACAAAAGATCACACTTGAAGGGATTGGAGTTTCTTTGGTGTTATTTATACCTGAACCGCAGAAAGAAAAAAAAAAAAAAACTAAAGACAGGGCATACTTCTCAGTTTAAGACCACATGGAACTCAGGGTTCCGAATGCCTCCCCCTTGGCCAAGGCTGGACTTACTCATGAAATTACACGCTGGGGCTGTGCAATTAAGCATTCTCTGTCAGGGAACACATCTGGGTCCCCAGCCTCAGCTTTTCAGGATGGCACCGGGACCGACCGTGGCTTTCTTCTGACAAGGGTTGAGCTTCCACGTGTCCCCAGGAATGGATGCAGAGATGCTGGGCAGACCGCCCTTGACTTGAGCCCTTGCTCACCTGCATGAGATGCTTAGGAGGCTGGACGTGTTCTCCCAAGAGAAGAGACTGCATGCGACCTCACGCTCATTAGCCCCAAATTCAGTTGTGCTCATTCACTTCTCCTCCCCTCCCAGCAGACAAGAGATTATAATTACAAACCCAGTCCCACTAATTAGGGACTTTGGAGGCCTGTTAAAATGTCCCTTTACGGTCGGCCTCCAGATTTCTGCCGGCTTGCAAACGTGCACTGATGAACCTGACTACGAAACAGTGCCCAGAACGAGGCCTCGTTTCACACAATCAAGGGGAATGACATCTGTCTGAACTCATGGAAGCACGGCTGAAATATATGCACTAAGAATCCTACCATCCTCTCTCTTCATCTACTGTTCCGTGGCTTTTTGCAATATCAGCCTACCATTTTCATCCAGGTAGGTCAGCAGGATGGAGCTCGAGTCAGTGCCTTCCGTGGCATAATCCAGTGGGATGTTTCCATTGACGTCCTGGAGAAGGACGTTGGCTCCAGCCTACAAGCGGAAAAGAAAAATGAACATGTACATGGTCAGCATAAGGGCTTCCCAGGTGGCTCAGTGGTAAGGAATCTGCCTGCCAATGCAGGGACTCGGGTTCCATCCCTGAGTTGGGAAGATCCCCTGGAGAAGGAAACGGCAATCCACCCTAGTGTTCTTGCCAGAGAATCCCATGGACAGAGGAGCCTGGCGGGCTACAGTCCATGGGGTAGAAGAGAGTCGGACACGACTGAGCAAATACACATCAACAACTGTTAATACAGAAAGCAGACCAAAACTTGCATTTCTAGCCTATTTAGGAAACCGACCCAGGAAAGTTTGCATTAAATACAGCTGGCAGGATCACATAGGAAACTGGAGTTATTTTTTGAAGACAAATTATGGTAGATGTTTTGTGATCAACTCTGATGGACCAAAAGGTTCAACTGACCCTTGAGAGGATCAAGAGCCCAGCCCCAAGTACTCGTCCCCACCCCTACCCCCCCATGCTGTGCTGTAAGACGCTCAGTCTTGTCCGACCCTGTGACCCCATGGGCTGTAGCCCACCAGGCTCCTCTGTCCATGGGATTCTTCCAGGCAAAAACACTGGAGCGGGTTGCCATTTCCTCCTCCAGGGGATTTTCCCAACCCGGGAATCGAACCCGCTTCTCTTATATCTCCTGCATTGGCAGGTGGGTTCTTTACCACTAGCGCCACCTGGGAAGCCCCGCCTCCACAACCCCCTTGAAAAACCCCAAATAGCCAATCCCTGGCTGCTGAGCCAGGCATGCCTCTGTGCCCGCTGCACTAGAGCAGCCTGGCTCTCCTAGCACGACACAGTGGCCCTGCCTTCGGATTCTGACATCCCGTGTGAACTCCAAGCTTCCCCAGACCATCCTGTTAAATCCTTATGCTCCTTGCTCTCCGCAGAAACTCACTGGAGAGCTGTCCTCATGTTACCATTGCTTTAATGAAGCCTGACCCCACAGACTGTAGCCCGCCGGGCTCCTCTGTCCATGGAATTCTTTCAGCCAAGAATACTGGCGTGTGTGGCCATTCCCTTCTCCAGGGGATCTTCCCCACCCAGCGTTTGAACCCGAGTCTCCTGCATTGCAGGCAGATTCCTTACCATCTAAGCCACAGGCAAGTCCAGCACAGTCACATTTCAGTCCCTTTAATAAAGACTGAGCTCATGGCTTCTGGCTGGTTTTTCTCTTTCCAGAAACTGCTGCTGCTGCTGCTGCTAAGTCGCTTCAGTCGTGTCCGACTCTGTGCAACCCCAGAGACAGCAGCCCACCAGGCGCCACCGTTCCTGGGATTCTCCAGGCAAGAACACTGGAGTGGGTTGCCATTTCCTTCTTCAATGCATGAAAGTGAAAAGGGAAAGTGAAGTCGCTCAGTCGTGTAGGACTCTTAGCGACCCCATGGACTGCAGCCTACCAGGCTCCTCGGTCCATGGGATTTTCCAGGCAAGAGTACTGGAGTGGGGTGCCATTGCCTTCTCCTCTTTCCAGAACTGCTTTCTGACAAAAAAGCATCATCCGGAGACGTTAATGGATGAAGTACATCGGATACGACTATCAGACATCTTTCAGCTTCACAGGCTCTCTCCCTCAGGCACCTCTGAGCCCACCTGCTCGACGCTCCCCCTCCCCCAGCACAAACACAATGATGGATGCGCTTTCATTCTTATTAATAAACAAGTAGTCACAGCAATTGTTACCCTGTCTCTACCTTCTTTAATGAGCTCCGTAAAATTTACCAGGCAAGACTTCCCATACGTTTCCTCCCAAAAACCTGTCACTAAACTCAGGCCAAGAAAGTGAACGTTTCACCCTATTCTTCTTCCTGAATACAAGTGTGTATGGCACTGTGAATATAGTTAATATGGTTCATATAATATCCAAACCCATGGCTTTACATAAAAAGGAATAGCCTTTTATATTAAATAGTTTGTATATTTATAATATTAGGGGCTTCCCAGGTAGCACAGTGGTAAAGAGTCAGCCTGCCAACGCAGGAGACCTAAGAGCTCTGGGTTCAGTCCCTGGGTTGGGAAGATGCCCTGGAGGAGGAAATGGCAACCCACTCCAGTATTCTTGCCTGGAGAAACCCATGGACATAGAAGCCTGGTGGGCTACAGTCCATGGGGTAGCAAAGAGTCAGACACGACTAAGTGACTGAGCACACACACACATTTATATATTAAATAGCCATATAGCAGTGGTTTTCCCAGGTGGCACTAGTGGTAAAGAACCTGCCTGCCAGTGCAGGAGGCCTAAGAGCTGCAGGTTCGATCCCTGGGTCGGGAAGATCCCCTGGAGGAAGGCATGGCGACTCACTCCAGTGTTCTGAGATCTCACCTTGTTTGAATGTGTGTGTAGCTATATAGTGCTTCCCTAAGCCTTAGCAAGTCTGCACAGGTTTTCGAAAAGACTGCTCTAATTATAGTAAAAAGTAGGTCAAAGTGGTAGAACATTCCAAATCTTCATGTTTTCCCTCCATGTAAGCTGTACTGTTCACCTGACCGTCCAGAGTGAACCACATTTCTATAGCCATAAAAAGAGACTCCCTTATTTGAATAGAACACGTTAGATATTTCCGATTTTCCCTTACCTAAGGAAAACTTCATTTTAAGTCTAAAGACGTCAAATTATCTTCTCAGTGCCTTTCATTTTCTTTCATAGTCAGAGTTTGAAAGGAGGTTACTTGAGGCAGTAGTCTGAAGTAGATTTGCTAATGATTTTTTTTTCTCTTAGTCTCCAACCAGGCAAATAAGGTTTTGCATATTTATCCTGGCTTCACTGGTTAAAGAATCAATTAAGACACAGAACCACAGGGCACCCTTACTTAATTCAGTTCTAACAGGTAGGAGGTAATCAAGTTATTTTTTCCCCAATGCATAAATGTTTCAGGTAGAATCTTATCCATGTCAGACATCTGGGTGGCAGATGACAGCGAATATAATTAAGGGTCACATATTATCAGTAACAGCAAAAATAAATAGTACAGCATCGAGGTAGCCCTGAAGGCAGGGCACTGGGGGAGAATGCTTTCTTAAGGACTAATGAGGCTTTTTCAGAGAAAGTCTGAAAACGAAAGGTGGTGCTGAATGTTTCATTTGGGTTCATTCACTGAAATTTACACCCGCTAATCACTGGTCTATGCTGCTGAAAAACCAGGTGTCGTCCCACGCACTGACCTTCCCAGGGGGGCGGGAACTTCCCTAATCACAGACCACAGCTAGGTCCTCTTTATGTTCCCAACAGTGCCTGGCGCATATGAGATCCTAAAAACTATTTACCGGAAAAAAAGGAAAATAAGCAACCAAACACTGAACTTAGTTACTACAAATTGAGGCAAAGGATTATGATTGCAGGGAAAGTTACTTTTAACTAAATTTTCTGACATGCGTTTTTAAGAGTCGATACATACAATTACAAAATCACTCTACGCATACTTAAGTTTCCAGCCTTCACTGTTTCTAGATAGGTGACAATTGCAGGAGACTCTTTCATCCCTCCCTCTCCCCATCTGTCCTTCCTTTTTATTTCCCTCCCTTCCTCTGTCCCTCTGTCCCTCCTTCTCTCCCTCCCTCCCTTCCTTTGTCACTGGACACGGGTGAGACATCCCACCAGGGGTGGCTCTGACCCCACCGTGCAACTGTCTGGTCTTAGCCAAGGTCCCCAGAAAGCCTGATCCTGTGTAGTAAAACATGCGGCCAAGGGACACCCCGAAAAGGCAGTATTTCTCGACTCAGAATTCTGAAATTGTGCACATGTATATAAAAACCCCACTGGCAAGATTCCTGGCTGATTGTCATTCTTTAGTCTGATGAACTCAGGGTTCATGTGCGCTGATGGCTCCTAATGGGTCCCCCTGGAACGGAGCTGCTGATGACTTGCAGAGCAGAACTCTGAGGCAAGTCCTTCCATTGGGCGTCAAGAAAATCAATCACACTGTGATTGGTTTCATCAGGGAAATGAATGTTGTATTATGCAAAGCAAAGTACTCAAATGCTTTTGTAGTTGAGGATTGGATAGTTCCTACTGGGAGTCCTGAATACATCTCCTCTCTCGTAATTCAAACTGGAAGCCCCACTTTGTCCTAAACTCTGCTCCGGGAGTATCGAAATAGAATCCAAATCTCCCATTCTCCTCAAATAGGAATCTTCTTTCCTGCATGTCAGATAACATACGAACGAATAAATGCACATTTCTGCAAGTAAATGTTTTATTAGTTTATGTAACAATTTACTGTCAGTGAATAGAAACTTGTCCATGTTTCATTTAATAATAATTCTCGAGCATATTAATATTGAAATTTGAAAGACGGGTACCTGATGGACTTTTAGTCAACAAATACCACTTTTTATATGAAAATACTTTGGTAACTTTTGGTTTTGATATAACTACAAGTTAGCTCAAAGTTGCAAGCGCAGTGCCAGGAACCACGGTGGGTCTGTTACGGGTTGAATCGCATGGCTCCTAAGGAAATGCTGATGCCCGAACCTCTGGTACCAGTGAAGGCGACCGTTACGTGGAAACAGGACTGCTGCTGACGAGAATCGCTATGATGCCATAAGGATTCCGGGGTAAAGTAAATGACAGGCGTCCTAACAGGAAGAGTGGCACTGGGGACGAAGACAGAGGGGAGACGGCCACGTGAGGAGGAGGCAGAGACTGCAATGACGGCTGCCACAAGCCAGCAGGTAGCTGGGGCCACCAGGAGTGGAGAGAGACACAGAGGACGCCCTTCAGAGGTGTCAGAAGGAGCACGGCCCCACCAACGCCTTGAGGCTGGACTTCCAGGCTCCAGAACTGTGAGAAGCTAGTTGCTTCAAGCTACCCTGCTTGTAGAACTTTATTATGGCAACCCCGGGAAAGGAATACTTTACCCTTTAGTCAAATTCACCAGTAAGTTTACTTTCCCCTATTTTCGCTTTCTCTTTGTCTCTTTCATTTTTCCTGAATCTCTTCAAAGTGAGTATATCATCATGTTGCTTTACTCTTAGATATTTATGTGGCTGTTGTTCAATTGTAAGTCACGTCCAACTCTTTATGACCCCAGGGACTGCAGCGTGTCAGGCTTCCGTGTCCTTCACCATCTCCCAGAGTTTGCTCAAACTCATGTCCATTGAATCGGCGATGCCATCCAACCATCTCATCCTCTGTTGCCCCCTTCTCCTCCTGCCTTGAATCTTTCCCAGCATCAAGATCTTTTCCAGTGAGTTGGCTCTTCGCATTAGGTGGCCAAAGTATTGGGAGTTTCAGCTTCAGCATCAGTTCTTCCAATGAGTATTCAGGGTTCATTTCCTTTAGGATGGACTGATTTGATCTCCTTGCTGTCCAAGGGACTCTCAAGAGTCTTCTCCAACACCACAGTTCGAAAGCATCGGTTCTGTGACACTGAGGCCTTTTTTTTAATAGTCCAACTCTCACATCGATACACGACTACTGGAAAAACCATAGCTTTGACTATTTGGACCTTTGTCAGCCAAGTGATGTCTCTGCTTTTTAATATGCTACATTTCAATAGCTTTCTGTTTTGGTATATACTTCAAAAAATAGGGACATTATTTCAAATGTGTTATCAAAATCAGAACATCTGACATCACAAAAACTCTATCCTATACAGCACCGACCATATCTGAGCTTCATTAATTTCACTGATGACATCCTTGATCGCCATCACCCTCTGACTCAGAATGGAATATGGAGTCTCCCAGTTTATTGTATTCCCCTTTCTCTTTAGCGTGCTTCCAGCTGAAACAGTTCATCTGTATTTTTCCTTAAGACTTTCTTGCATTAGGTTCTTCCAATGAAATTTTTGGCAGGCCAAGGACACAGGCAGTCACATTAGGTATGACACCTGGGTCCCACTGGTGATGCAGGTAATTGGATCACCTGGTCAAGTGATGTTTTTATGCTGTGAAGTTGCAGCTAGGAACCCACGGCTTCATACTTATATCAGTAAACGAATGAATCCCTGATACATGGGAGAAGAAAGCTCTTCCATACAGTAGAACACCAACTCATACATGCAGCATGAATGGCAAGGTTAGAATCTAACATTCATTACAGGAATAATTCAGAGGTTTCCCTGTGGCTCAGCAATAAAGAATCCACCTGCAATGCAGGAGACTTGGGTTGGATCCCTGGGTTACAAATATACCCTGGAGAAGGGAACGGCAACCCAATCCAGTATTCATGCCTGGGAAATCCCATGGACAGAGGAGCCCAGCAGGCTACAGTCCATGGGGTCACAAAGAGTTGGATATGAATGACTGAGCGACTGAGCACACAGATAATTTTGATCAGATGCAGATGGAAATGATGATGCACATGCTTTTGTGCAGTCCCTGCCCTCTCCACTCTGCACCACTGTGTACTCTTATTGTTGAAACAGAGGGATTGGCAAGGATTCTATTTTATTCTGTGTTATTCAAGCCACCAAAAGGAACTAGTGGAGAAACACCTTAATCTGGCTACCTCAAACAGTTGAATCACAACCCCTTTCCCAAAACCTGAGCTGATACGTCAGAGTTGTTAGTCTCAAGGAAGTCAGAGAGAAGCTTCAGGCAGGTGTGCACCAGCAGACGGCCGTAACAGAGCGACTTAATGCTGATGACCACTTAACCTGATGACCACTTAACCCTGATGAACACTTAACCCTGATGAACACTTAACCCTGATGACCACTTAACCCTGATGAACACTTAACCCTGATGAACAGGGCTGAGAAGGAAGGACTCACCATCTTGCCATTCCGTCCCTCCTGTTACTTGAGTCAGACCACCCAGAGGACTTCAGAGCTGCCACCTGCCTGAGAGGGCGGGGAACACAGGGAACTGAACCCCAAAGTCCAGGCATCCCCCAAAGTCCCAAGCAGAGACTTTTCTACGGATCCCCATTGTCCAAGCAGAAAGAGAAAACTAGAAGCATATAATTTTCCTTTGGATCCTAGATTTTTGGGCAGATAACACAGGAGGCAATACAGCTGAGAAATCCATTTATTCATCAAGGAACTACATATTAAGTGCTTATTATGGTGAAAGTGTACTTTGAGATTTTAATGATGGTGAATTTCTATGGTAATAAAAAATTGAAAACCTGTATGACAAGCATTTAAAATTTTCTAACAGTTGAAATTACATTGAAACCCATTTTTACAGCTCCCTCTGTAAACATTCTGAGGTCAGTAATTATTACTTCGGGAGCATGTAAATATTTATATGTAGCATGGCTGCCGTGCTAAACAGTAAACCATGCCAAGAAAAGAAACCCTGCAACAAAGAAAAGGTAATTGTAGAATTCCAAGGGACTGGAGTGTGAATGGCATTTACAGTCCTAACTAAAGAAATCTCTAACAGTGATCTGATGGAAGTGTAAGGGGACCATGAGCAGAAGATGAGCACGTGGACAGAATGGGGTATCCAACCAGGGGTTAAAGGAGCTGAAGCCCTGTCTTCCACACTGAAGATGAAAAATCAAGGTGTACCAATCTAAATAGCTATTTACCTCGAAACACATATAAAAGTCAGAGGAACCATCTAAAAGGTTAGAAGTGGTTGTATCTGGGAGGAAAAATTTGAAGGGTGGAGCTAAAGAGAAGAGAGAAGGGCTGACCTTTGCAGAGCCTCCAATAAGCCTTGGAAAACTCTCTGGCTTTTGAAAATATGGGTATGCACGACAGTTAAAAATCTAAAATAAAAAAAAATGCATGATAAGTCGCTTTGGTCATGTCCGACTCTTTGCGACCCCATGGACTATAGCCCACCAGGCTTCTCTGTCCGTGGGATTCTCCAGGCAAGAATACTGGAGTGGGTTGTCATGACCTGCAGGGGCCTTCCCAATCCAGGGAGCCCACCTGTGTCTTCTCTACCTGCTGCTCTGCAGGCGGATTCTTTATCACTGAGCCTCAGGGGAAGCACACACACAGAAGACTGGCCTGGGTACAAATACGGCATGAGATGCGATCGCCCTAATCATAAGATGATGTGATAACAGTATTGTAAGAATAGAAAGTAGTGAAAACACGCCAAAAAGAGGGTAATACTTAGTTAAGGACATTTTATGATGCCACTGCATACCATTGAAAACCGTGATGCAGAACAAAATTTTAAGGCCTGGAGAAATACAGAAAAAGTGAATATAAATAGGCTACCAAGATGTATATATTAATATCAGATAAATTCAGTGTGAATTTTACATGTGTGGGGAAGAGAGAAAGGAGAATGAGACTGATTTAAAAACACATCAAAATATATTTAGTGGGGACATCCCTGGTGGTCCAGTGGCTAAGATGCCCTGCTTCTGCTGCAGGGGACACAGGTTCAACTCCTGGTTCAGAACTAAGATCCTGCATGAGGCACAGTGCAGCCAAAAAATAGAAAAAGAAATTTAGATAAGTTAGTATTAAAGTAAAAGAACAACACAAAAGCAAGAAGTTATATATATATATATATAGCCAATGACTATGTGAAGGAATTATGAATGATATTAATTTTCTATACATTTGTGGGTGTCTTTCCATTTTATACAATAAACACGTGTGATCTTTATATTAAGAAAACTATCTTGGAAGCTGGACTGGAAGAACACAAGCTGGAATCAAGATTGCCAGGAGAAATATCAATGATCTCAGATGTCATCTGCAGAAAACACCACCTTTGTGGCAGAAAGTGAAGAGGAACTAAAAAGCCTCTTGATGAAAGTGAAAATGGAGAGTGAAAAAGTTGGCTTAAAACTCAACATTCAGAAAACGAAGATCATGGCATCTAGTCCCATCACTTCATGGGAAATAAATGGGGAAAGAGTGGAAACAGTGTCAGACTTTATTTTTGGGGGTTCCAAAATCACTGCAGATGGTGACTGCAGCCATGAAATTAAAAGATGCTTACTCCTTGGAAGGAAAGTTATGACCAACCTAGATAGCATATTCAAAAGCAGAGATATTATTTTGCCAACAAAGGTCCGTCTAGTCAAGGCTATGGTTTTTCCTGTGGTCATGTATGGGTGTGAGAGTTGGACTGTGAAGAAGGCTGAGCACCAAAGAATTGATGCTTTTGAACTGTGGTGTTGGAGAAGACTCTTGAGAGTCCCTTGGACTGCAAGGAGATCCAACCAGTCCATTCTGAAGGAGATCAGCCCTGGGATTTCTTTGGAAGGAATGATGCTAAAGCTGAAACTGCAGTACTTTGGCCACCTCATGTGAAGAGTTGACTCATTGGAAAAGACTCTGATGCTGGGAGGGACTGGGGGCAAGAGGAGAAGGGGATGACAGAGGATGAGATGGCTGGATGGCATCACTGACTTGATGGACGTGAGTCTGAGTGAACTCCAGGAGTTGGTGATGGACAGGGAAGCCTGGCGTGCTGCGATTCATGGGGTCGCAAATTGTCAGACACGACTGAGTGACTGAACTGAACTGAACTGATCTTTGAAGCTGAACAATGAACAAAACTATGAGATGAAATGAGATGAAAACACATGACCATTCTCTTGGGTCCCTGGCAAGTTTTAAATCTACTAAATTCAAAGGTGAGGAGTAAAACTGGAGACAAGTCAACAATGATCTGATGAGCTGGCTCCAGTAACATTTGAATTAGTCAATGGCCAGAGTATAGTTAAAGGTCAACCATCCAATTAAAAGATACAGTTTCGTAAGCAAGCCTATTGAATATGAATTTCTGAGAAAAAAAAAGTAAGAAGAGAGATCACGGGTTCGAGGGTTCATAAAGATCCCCCACATGGTTACGGTTAAGTTCAACATCATTTCAAGTACTGGGCACATGTTACATGTTCTATGAAGCCACTGACTTCTTCCCATAGACTGCTTTGCTGGAAGCACACAAATTTCAGTAAATACCTGTTGACTAAGACCTGAAAGAGCCAGGTAAGAGCCAGGACATTCCGAATTCATTCATCATCCATTCATACAGTTATTCTCCAATACCATTCTGATGTTTATTCTGCTTTAAAAAAAAAAAAAAGCCTGTTTGACTAATCGGAACATGTGTTATCTGTTATGAGAAAACACAGCCTTTTCTGGGTCTATTTAGCAATAAGCTGAGAATACAGGCTGTGAATATTCTCTGTCCCTTTAACACGTTGTGTTGTTGGTCTTCATGTGGGTTTATCTCCAGTGCCTTATGATGTCAGGGCCTTTATCTCCTTTTCCTTCTGTGGTGCAGAAAATTCTATGACAGTTTTCAAGTCCTATGTTGTAATATTTAGGTACGTACAGAAGGGAAACCACGTAAAGTTTAAGATGCTTTTACGCTTGATGTAAGGATTCAGATCGCAGTTTTCTCAGAGGTTTGCTTTTTTCATGTTTCAATGACTAGCTTTTCCTATACAGTAAGTCCCCCAGATACGAACGAGTTTCATTCTGAGAGCGTGGCTCTAAGTCCAATTTGTTCCTAAGTCCAACGCAGTCAGCCAAGGCACTAACACAATTCAGATCAGATCAGATCAGTCACTCAGTCATGTCCGACTCTTTTCGACCCCATGGATCGCAGCACGCCAGGCCTCCCTATCTATCACCAACTCCCGGAGTTCACTCAGACTCACGTCCATCAAGTCAGTGATGCCATCCAGCCATTTCATCCTCTATCGTCCCCTTCTCCTCCTGCCCCCAATCCCTCCCAGCATCAGGGTCTTTTCCAATGAGTCAACTCTTCACATGAGGTGGCCAAAGTACTGCAGTTTCAGCTTTAGCATCATTCCTTCCAAAGAAACCCCAGGGCTGATCTCCTTCAGAATGGACTGGTTGGATCTCCTTGCAGTCCAAGGGACTCTCAAGAGTCTTCTCCAACACCGCAGTTCAAAAGCATCAATTCTTTGGTGCTCAGCCTTCTTCACAGTCCAACTCTCACATCCATACATGACCACAGGAAAAACCATAGCCTTGATTAGACGGACCTTTGTTGGCAAAGTAATGTCTCTGCTTTTCAATATGCTATCTAGGTTGATCATAACTTTCCTTCCAAGGCGTAAGCATCTTTTAATTTCATGGCTGCAGTCACCATCTGCAGTGATTTTGGAGCCCAGAAAAATAAAGTCTGACACTGTTTTCACTGTTTCCCCATCTATTTCCCGTGAAGTGATGGGACCGGATGCCATGATCTTCGTTTTCTGAATGTTGAGCTTCAAGCCAACTTTTTCACTCTCTAACACAATTAATTGGCTATAAATACTGTATGGTAATAGATTTATAATTCTTTTCACACAAATAATACAAAAATCTTCCAGTACAGTAGCGTAAGCCAGTACAGCAGCTGGCATCCAGGGGCTGGCATCCACTGAACAGGAAAGAAGAGTTACAGGCTGGAGGAGGGAGAGGAGGTGGGCGATGGTAGAGCTGAACCAGCAGCAGCGATAGGAGACGCAGGGCGAGCTGCAGCTCCACTCACGCCTTGATGGAATGCACATTCCCATCGTTGAAAGCTCGCAACTCGAAGGTTCTTACGCAGCAGATGTATTGCAATTAGTATAGTCCTCCCATCACCACAAGGAAACTCTCAAGGCATTTATCCCCTTGACTTTCATTGTCATGAAATACAAGCTTCTGATTCTCCTTCTAAATCTGGCTCGCCTTTCTCAGTCTTCTCTTTAGCATCCTGTTTCTCTCAGAATCTTTTGATTAGTTTACTTTGGCCCCATTTCCCATGTTTTTTCTCGGACTTCACATTTTCATGGGTTGATCTGATTTACTGGAGGGCTTCTGTTACCCTGTGTATACAAATAAGACTCCTCTCTCTCTCTGCTGAGTTCCAGAACTAACTGCATCCTAGACTTCCCCAGGTGGATGTCTTCCTGTCCTATTGATCCTGACCTTCAAATATTCAAAGAAGTTCACAGTCCTTCTCATGGAAAAAGATTTCTTGGCTGCTGTTTGCTTTCTTTGTACATTGCAACCTCTCTCCCAATTTTCAGAATCAGAAAGCTTTAGTTCATTCTAAAATCCCCTCCTCTTCTTTAATGCCTACATTTCAAAGGTCAATATTACTATTGACTTCAATGCAAAATATATCAGTATTTCCTTCATTCGCATGGTTACCAGTCTCAACTCACAATCACTGGGTTTTAGGAAATGTTCTCCCAAAGGCAGGCTCTCCAGGGAGATGTCTGTTGGATTTTACTCCACTGCTTCCCAGGCCTCTCAGACCAGCTCAGACTCTCTACTCTCGAGCTTGCAGAGCACCCTTTACTAGCTCCTCACAGGCCTCACAGAAAGCTAAGATTGGATGCATGATATGCATAAAAATATGCATGCTGCTGCTGCTAAGTCACTTCAGTTGTGTCCAACTCTGTGCAACCTCATAGACAGCAGCCCACCAGGCTCCCTTGTCCCTGGGATTCTCCAGGCAAGAGCACTGGAGTGGGTTGCCATTTCCTTCTCAAAAAAATATGCATAAAATGCATAAAAAAACAGGACTTCCCAGGTCGTACAGTGGTTAAGAATCTTCCTGCCAAGCAGGAGACAGTTTCCATTCCTGGGTCGGGAAGGTCCCCTGGAGAAGGAAATGGCAACCCACTTCAGGATTCTTGCCTGGAAAATCCCCATGGACAGAGGAGCCTGGTGGGCTACAGTCCATGGGGTCACAGAGTCAGACACGACTGACTGACTTGACTTGTAACCTTTAAAGCCCTAGCCCACTGTTTTAATAATATTCTTCAAGGATTACAGAAAGGAGCACCAGCACTTGTGTCTAAAAAACTGTTCCCAAACTAAATTTTCTTTTGCATTTTAATGCCTAGGAAGTTAAATTGGATTAAATTTAAATATATTTCATAGTCTAATCGCACTTTTCCACATCATTTCTTTCATATAACATTCCTTCTTTTTCCCAGTTTCTTGGGCATATAGACTGCTCCTTTCTTCCTGAGTCATCACTTATCAATGATTTAGCAAACAGTAACATGCCTAGCAAACAAATACCAAAAATACAGGACAGTCATAAAAGCAAGGGTATAATGTGTGCATTTTATGAAACAGTAACCCTCACCTCATCTACATTCGCATTTTAACATAGAATTCTGAAAGTTTGTTAAGATGTTTGCAAATTACATAGTTCTCAAAGTAAAAGTCTTTGGAGGATTTAAATATTACTTTTCTTACAGACTACAATCATTAAGAGAATATAACCTACAGAATTTGTCAGAGTGATTTTCATTTGGCAAGTTCTGGCTGGAGATTTCTAAATTAAATTATTTTAAAAAACATGGATCTCATAATTTCTTCATTGAAAGAGATAAAATATCTAAAGTGTAAATGACCTAACATCATATTTCTATTAATATTAAAATACCCAAATCTTACTATAGCCATTGATAAAATACTGAAAAAGAAATAAGGGTGTCAAGAATATGAATGCAGACAGAGACGTTAGATTAAAGCATTGATCAGGAGTATGACTATTCTGGGTCTGATATCTGTGTTTCCCCAAAGTAAGTGAGCAGTTTTCACTACAGTGGTATAATACAGCACTTTTCAAATGCGGTTTAAATATTCAATATTTCTTTAAATTTGAATGTGAAGAAATTTCTGATTTTGTGCAGCTTGATTTACTAGCAGTCACTACAGACTCAGGTCCCTGGGATGAGTTCTGAACCAAATAAAAAATCACTGATAACTGCCACCCACACCAGACGCCAAGTGAGCCAGCCAAGTGTGCTGTCCTCCTGGAGTCGGAGCATGAAGCAGCAAGCTCTGGTGACTGAAGTCCAAAGAGCAGTATTCCTGCCCTTGCTCAGGCATAGGAATGTGAATTCATCCTCTGCTCAGATGAATGGACTGTATGGAAGTCAGCCTCAAAACTGAGCAGTCCTGAATAACACACGGAAGTGTGTTATATACAAGCCATTGGCACTGAACCAAAATGCACACTCACAAACAAGCTCTAGGGATAGGACACACGGTTAGACAGATGTGCATGGGACCCTGGTGAGCGGCTTCCAGGGTGTGCAACTGAGAAAAAGCACAAGCTGGATAGAAAGTCTAGGCACCAAATTACAGGATTCAGGGTGTGGCGTTTCCCTTCCGATAAATGTCTGGGTGTGACCTGAGGGTTCAGTACAGGTGTGACTAGCACTGAGTTAAACGCTGAAATAACCATCCTTCCCTAGAAAGTTCATAAGATATTCTCTTTACCTTTTTCTTTATGCTATACCATGGAGGGAAGACAGCACGATTCTGCCAGGACACACTGACTTCTATAAAAAATCCTTGCTGATGCTTCCATTGCTGATAATTTGCAACATAAATACAACGACTATCCAAGAAGCTGATGTGATGTCTGTAACACGAATACCCAGATAGCATCAGCTGTGTAAGATCTGACAGCTCTCAAAATACAGCGCCGGTTTTTTGAATGTATTTTATAGTAACCATCCAGGTCATTAAATGTAAGAGGAGTGCAAGTGGATGGAGAACCTGATTCTTTTCCAGCTAACTATCATTTGATAGGTTCATTCTGATGGCCCAAAGGGGCCTTATTTTCAGAAATGTAATTTAAGAGTGCAGGAAGGCTACAGCAGCAGACTGAGGCACTCCAATAGGTTCTATATTATCTTAGATTTTAAAAAGCTAATGAATTTCCAGGATCCTGCTTTTACTTAACAACTATTTCAAAATCCATTTCACTTCTTTAACTATGAATGAGTTAAGTCTATTACAAAGTGTAGATTCCTTGTAGAAGCCTAGTAATATTTTTGGATAATGGATAACTCAATAAAGCCATTCCTGAAAAGAAGTAACTCCAAAGAGAAAAAGTACATTTAACTAATGCAAAAACATATAATATTCCAAAATAGCGGGATTATGCTTTATTGTTGTTAAGCCTCTCTTATTATGCATTGGATTTATTATACAATACTGGTATAATGTCCCAGTCCTTACATCCTTTAGATCAACCTTTTTGATGTACTTACTTGATGCAATTTAATGTTTGACATATTTAATAATCAACGTACTTATTTTAGAACCAAACATTAAATATTTTAATACTTGATTGACAAAATTATTTTCCTCTACAAATTCATATATTTTTTTCAAATAAAATGGAAATTTCAACCTGATATCAAGCTCTAGTTTGATGGATTCACCTGTGGCTCAGATTTTGAGGTTGAAATATATTCCTGGCAACTTCAGTTCTCTGATGGCTCCAAGAAAAAATACTGATTTTCAGTTCATTCAGCCTTTTTTCTTCTTTTAAGGACAGGAAGGACAAATTCCTAGCATATCTGAGCTGAAACCAGAAATCATCCATATGTGTTTTTTTATTAATGACACTTTGCTTATTTTCTGAAATTTACTTTTATGGTCTTAATCACTGTTTAAAATGAGCAAGTATTTTCATTATAGATAAGATACTTATACCATGAACTCTACTGTTGAGAAAGTCGAGGTAGCAATAGATTTAGAAAAACACAACTTAAGAACAACCAAAAAATTCAGAAACAGAAAATAAAACGGTGGTTCCCAAGGGCTAGAGGGCAGACAGGATGGGAGATGCTAATGAAATGGCAGGAGGCTTTAGTTCTAAGATGAATAAGCCCTAGGAGTGAATGCATGTTATAGCGACTACAGTTCATAATACACACTGCACACCTGAATTTTGGTAAGAGAAGAGATTTTAAGCATTCTCACTCCAAAAAAAAAAAAATTAATACTAATTATGTGAGATGAAAGTGAAA
Source organism: Bos grunniens (assembly GCF_055505025.1). Classification (NCBI taxonomy): domain Eukaryota; kingdom Metazoa; phylum Chordata; class Mammalia; order Artiodactyla; family Bovidae; genus Bos; species Bos grunniens. The sequence continues at coordinate 90,313,432 of NC_141176.1, read as the reverse complement.
GCTGCTTAGTCGTGTCCGACTCTTTGTGACCCCATGGACTATACAGTCCAGGGAATTCTTCAGTCAAGAATATTGGAGTGGGTAGCCTTTCCCTCCTCTAGGGGATCTTCCCAACCCAGGGATCGAACCCAGGTCTCCCTCATTGCAGGCGGATTCTTTACCAGCTGAGCCACCAGGGAAGCCCAAGAATACGGGAGTGGGTAGCTGATCCGTTCTCCAGGGGATCTTCCCACTCAAGAACTGAACTAGGGTTCCCTGCATTGCAGGCAGATTCTTTACCAGCTGAGCCACCAGGAAAGACCATGTGAGATGACAGATGTGTTCATTTACTCGATTGTTGTAATCATTGCACAAAACTGACTTAAGTCATCATGCTGTAAAATACATACAGGCTTATTTGTCAATTACATAAAACCAATTACCATAAAACCGAAAAAAGAAAAAATATATCATTAATCAATAGTTACTAACCGGGCTTGTACCCAGAGTAGCTGTCTTCGAATTTGTACTCCAATTAGCACAAAGAATACAAACTTGAGTAAAAAATATTGAATATTTGCCCCATTTCCTTGCTTGACAAACTTGCTTTTAGACCTAGTGAAATATACATTAAGTGGGATAAACCATGAAATGTGTCCACTGACCCCATCACAGAGATGTCAAAGCATTCTTATCAAAGGGCCATTTGAGGGGCTTGAGTGGAGAGAAATCATGTCACCTAGATGGAGGGATGGGGGCCATAAATTAAGGTCAGCAAAAGTACACTGTCCTTCAGAGAAGTTTGACTATGAACATGAGAAGCATAACAGGGTGACCATCCAAGGAAAGAAGTTTGATCAATTTTCTATTCTTTTGTTTTTCTGATTTTTTTAAACTAATGGAAAGTACTAGAACATCAGTCAGTAAGTTCAGGCACTCAGTCATATCTGACACCTTGGGATCCCATGGACTGCAGCACGCCAGGCTTCCCTGTCCATCACCAACTCCCAGAGCTTATTCAAACTCATGTCCCTTGAGTCTGTGATGCCATCCAACCATCTCATCTTCTGTTGTCCCCTTCTTCTCCCACCTTTAATCTTTCCCAGCATCAGGGTCTTTTCCAGTGAATCAATTCTTCATATAAGGTGGCCAAAGTATTGGAGTTTCAGCTTCAGCATCAGTCCTTCCAATGAACACCCAGGACTGATCTCCTTTAGGATGGACTGGTTGGATCTCCTTCAAGTCCAAGGGACTCTCAAGAGTCTTCTCCACCACCACACAGTTCAAAAGTATCAATTCTTCAGTGCTCAGCTTTCTTCACAGTCCAACTCTCACATCCATACATGACTACTGGAAAAACCATAGCTTTGACTACACAGACCTTTGCTGGTAAAGTAATGTCTCTCATTTTTAATATGCTGTCTAGGTTGGTCATAGCTTTTCATCCAAGGAGCAAGCATCTTTTAATTTCATGGCTGCAGTCACCATCTGCAGTGATTTTGGAGCCAGACAAAAAAAAGTCTCTCACTACTTCCATTGTTTCTAAATCTATTTGCCATGAAATGATGGGACTGGATGCCATCATCTTCCTTTTCTGAATGCTGAGTTTTAAACCAACTTTTTCACTCTCCTCTTTCGCTTTCATCAAGAGGCTCTTTAGTTCTTCTTCGCTTTCTGCCATAATGGTGGTGTCATCTTCATATCTGAGGTTAATGATATTTCTCCTGGCAATCTTGATTCCAGCTTGTGCTTCATCCAGCCCAGCATTTCGAACGATGCACTCTGCATATAAGTTAAATAAGCAAGGTGACAATATATAGCCTCCTTTCCTGATTTAGAATGAGTCTGTTGTTCAATGCCCAGTTCTGTTGCTTCCTGACCTGCATACAGATTTCTCAGGAGGCAAGTCAGGTGGTCTGGTATTCCCATCTCTTTCAGAATTTTACATAATTTGTTGTGATCCACATAGTCAAAAGCTTTGGCATAGTAAATAAAGCAGAAGTAGATGTTTTTCTGTAATTCTCTTGCCTTTTGAATGATCGAACAGATGTTGGCAATTTGATCTCTGGTTCCTCTGCCTTTTCTAAAGCCAGCTTGGACATCTGGAAGATCACAGTTCACATACTGTTGAAGCCTGGCTTGGAGAATTTTGAGCATTATTTTGCTAGTGTGTGAGATGAGTGCAATTGTGAGTAGTTTGAGCATTCTTTGGCATTGCCTTTCTTTGGGACTGGAATGAAAACTGACCTTTTCCAGTCCTGTGGCCACTGCTGAGTTTTCCAAATTTGCTGGCATATTGAGTGCAGTACTTTCACAGCATCATCTTTTAGGATTTGATATAGCTCAACTGGAATTCCATCACCTCCACTAGCTTTGTTTGTAGTGATGCTTCCTAAGGCCCACTTGACTTCGCATTCCAGGATGTCTGGCTCTAGGTGAGTGATCACACCATCATGATTATCTGGGTCATGAAGATCTTTTTTGTACAGTTCTTCTGTGTATTCTTGCCATCTCTTCTTGATATCTTCTGCTTCTGCTAGGTCCATACCATATCTATACTTTATTGTGCCCATCTTTGCATGAAATATTCCCATGGTGGAGAGTTATGACAAAACGTGGCCTGCTGGGGAAGGGAATGGCAAACCACTTCAGCATTCTTGCCTTGAGAACCCCAGGAACAGTATGAAAAGGCAAAAGGATAGGGCACTGAAAGATGAACTCCCCAGGTCGGTAGGTGCCCAATATGCTATTGGAGATCAGTGGAGAAATAACTCCAGAAAGAATGAAGAGACGGAGTCAAAGCAAAACCAACAGCCAACTGTGGATGTGACTGGTGATGGAAGTAAAGTCCAATGCTGTAAAGAGCAATATTACATAGGAACCTAAATGTTAGGTCCATGAATTAAATGTCCATGAATCAAGGTAAATTGGAAGTGGTAAAACAGGAGATGGCAAGAGTGAACATTGACATTTTAGGAGTCAGTGAACTAAAATGGACTGGAATGGGTGAATTTAACTTAGATGACCATTATATCTACTACTGTGGGCAAGAATCCCTTAGAAGAAATGGAGTAGCCATCATAGTCAACAAAAGAGTTTGAAATGCAGTACTTGGATGCAGTCTCAAAAATGACAGAATGATCTCTGTTCATTTCCAAGGCAAACCATTTAATATCACAGTAATCCAAGTCTATGCCCTGACCAGTAATGCTGAAAAAGCTGAAGTTGAACGGTTCTATGAAGACTTACAAGACCTTCTACTACTAACACCCAAAAAAGATGTCCTTTTCACTATAGGGCACTGTCGTGCAAAAGTAGGAAGTCAAGAGATACCTGGAGTAACAGGCACATTTGGCCTTAGAATACAAAATGAACCAGGGCAAAGGCTAATAGAGCTTTGCTAAGAGAATGCACTGGTCACAGCAAACACCCTCTTCCAACAACACAAGAGGAGACTCTAGACATGGACATCACTAGATGGTCAATACCAAAATCAGACTGATTATATTCTTTGCAGCCAAAGATGGAGAAGCTCTATACAGTCAGCAAAAACAAGACCGGGAGCTGACTGTGGCTCAGATCATGAACTCCTTATTGCCAAAATCAGACTTAAATTGAAGAAAGTGGGGAAAATCACTAGACCATTCAGGTATGACCTAAATCAAATCCCTTATGATTATACAGTGGAAGTGACAAATAGATTCAAGGGACTAGATCTGATAGACAGAGCGCCGAAAGATCTATGGACAGAGGTTCGTGACATTGTACAGGAGGCAGGGATCAAGACCATCCCCATGGAAAAGAAATGCAAAAAGCAAAATGGCTGTCTGAGGAGGCCTTACAAATATCCGAGAAAAGAGGAGACGCTAAAGGCAGAGGAGAAAAGGAAAGATATACCCATGTGAATGCAGAGTTCCAAACAATAGCAAGGAGAGATAAGAAAGCCTTCCTCAGTGATGAATGCAAAGAAATAGAGGAAAACAATAGAATGGGAAAGACTAGAGATCTCTTCAAGAAAATTAGAGATACTAAGGGAACTTTTCATGCAAAGATGGACTCGATAAAGGACAGAAATGGTATGCACTGGAACATAAGCATGAATGAAGTTAAAGGAAAACGATACAAGGATGACTATGGAAATGAAAGCTTCATAAATGACGATGGAGAAATCTTTGTAGAAGGAGCAACTCATAGACTCTGAAGAGGATGTGGAAGCAATTAGCTTATAAAAGAGAACAAACGCCTCTCTAAGGGTGGAAGAAAGCCGAAGTATATTTAGGAAAAAATCAATACAGTTTTTAGTAGGAAGTTGAAGGTATTGAAGCCTGAAAACTTCAATTTTCTCAGAAAAGCTGAAGGCAAGACCAACCTCTGAAAAAAATATTAACTCTGGCGTGTGTGTCATTGTTTACATAAAGAGTTGAATGATACTCATATGTTCTGCCCAGTTCCTACTGGAAACCAAGGCGTATCATGAACTGTTAGGCTTTAGCTCATTTTCTAGGGAGAAATAAAATGTCATGAAATGGCAGGGTACCCTGTGTTCTAATATTTAACAGATCAAAGTGATGGAAAGGGTAATTTATAATTAAACAAATATAGAAAACAGTGTACTAAGATTTAACCTGGAAATAGTCTAAGTAATGAATGAATGAAGTCTTGGAATGATTTAATTTTGGTCTATCAACTTGGCCAGGCTCTTCAGGCGGTACAGTGTTGAAGAATCCTCCTGCCAGTGCAGAGGATGCAAGAGACAGAGGTTTAATCCCTGGGTCAGGAAGATCTCTGGAGGAGAAAAGGGCAATCCACTTTAGTATTCTTGCCTGGAAAATTCCATGGACAGAGGAGCCTGGCAGGCTACAGTCCATGGGGTTGCGACTGAGCACAGCACACATCGGCTTCGGCCACCTCGCATGGAGCAGGCAGTGTGTGTTTTGAAACATCACTTGCTATTTCAGTGGCAGCAGAACTGCTCGGTCCCGGCGGCTGCCTGCAGCGCCCGTTAAAAGGACCTGGTACCGCTGTGCCCACTGAACAGTGTGCGACACACTATGTCCCGCAGGCAGAGACATCGCTCACGTGAGACATGCAAACATCAAAGGCCAAAGGTGGGGGAAACACACAGGGCAGTTTCAGGGGATCGGTCCTCTGTTACTGGAGAGACACAAAGATAGTATGTCCATACTGAAACACTGCTGTTTCATTATTAGTGAAACAAGCACAGTATTGGTCTCACTCACTAAATGACTATCCATGTGCTGGTATCTCCTACACTTCATGATTTCAGGGAGTGAAAATATACTGCAAGATATCCTGGGAAAATTTAACAGTAAGGGTTCACCAATTCACCGTTCCCTGTCATCCCCTGAAAAATAAAACTATTAAATAACACTTTATCCTTCAGTTATCTATTAGTAATTTCTTGACAGTATGTATAATAGACACCCTTTAGAGTAAGGTTTATTAAACAGATCCAAGACAAGTGAAGAATCAAAGCTTTTCCACCTCAAGACAAAACAATCTGAGATGACTATTCAGGAGCACAAGTAATCATTTTCCCCCAATAGAAGCATCTTATAGTTCTTAACTCAAATTATTTTCCATTTAAAATGATTAACTCTACTATAAAAAAATAATTTGTTTCTTATGGTTCAAAATGCAATGGGCTGCTAAAGTGGACAGACTGGTCACAGTTTTAGGATTGCTAACAGGACAAAGCAGCTTAGCAACTGTGGCCACAACAAAAAATCAAATGTGAAAATTCAGATCTAGCATGCCTCAGATAAATGCAACCCTCTTATTCAAAGTCATGTCAGCAAAGAAGTGGACACGGAGCAATGCTATTAAGACACCATGGTAAGAAATAGAACAGAAAAGTCTATGGTTCCTCTCTCCACAGGCAAGAGACAGAGCAGATTCTGACGCTTACAAGTATACATTCAAGGCATAGATGTGCTAATAAAACATGCCATGAATCAGATATGTATGCAATATAATTATTTATATATATATATATATATATATATGATCAGGTTGAAATAAATATGAAGTCAAGATTTTCAAGAGATGGTTTGAGTTAACCACTTTTCAGCTTTTACAATTTACTCTTGGCTAACAGAGAAGTTTCTTAAAGTCTGGGAAACAGCAAATCACTATGGTATTATTTTAAAAGAAACGTTTAATGTGCTGATGATTGTAGCAGCGAGTGGGAGAAAATGCCAAAGAATAGGGGAATAAAATAACAGCACCCCAAAAGGAGTGTCGAGAAATCCTTCTCATCAAAATGGAGTTATCCCTGAGTCTGACAATGACATGAAGGGGGTGTCCCCAGTCAAGACAACAATTTAGCACTTCTTCAGACTGTCATTTTTTTTCTGAGCAAGAATTTGGGAAATGGCATTGGTGCCAGAGCTTCCTGATTTTCCTTGGAAGATACTGTTTAACCTCAACAAGAACAAGGCTCACATATATTTCCTCAGATATGCAAAAAGTCACACAGAAGACCTAACTAATTTGCCACTGTATGTCTAACTTATTTCTATAATTATTGTGTGCCTTCTATATTGACACCACAGGCACCAGTTCTTGCTCCGGTTGTAATCATGCTTCATCCCTGCCCTCAGGGTGGTCAGGGTGATTCTCTACTTCTGGTCCATCAGTGATATTTCTGGCAGCCATGCTGCTTGAGACCACAGCCTCCATATGCTGAAGGGGAGTCTTCTGCTCGAGATCACAGCCTCCATATGCTGAAGGGGAGTCTTCTGCATGTGGTTGCAGCTTCTGTGCCTTCAAATCAAACCCTGCCACTCTCGAGCCCTTCCCCTGGCTGTCCGTAAAAGTTTAAATTGTCAGCATCCTATGAGATGCCTGGACCAGGACTAAGTGCAGACTCTATAAAGAAGTCAGATCCTCCTACCCTTTTCCATCAGAAGAAAGAAACAGATATTCCAGAATGAAGGCAGGAAGGAAATCCTGGCAGGCAGTGAAATAAAGCCTGACAAATTCTCTGAACTCAAGAAAGTCTTTATCCAGCAATACATTGAGGAAATGAGAGAAGGATTTTAAGAATTCAAGTGCAGTCACATGAATATGGGGTTCTCAGAATAACCATAGGCATTTTGCATGAATGAAACAGAAATAGAAAGCCTATTCTGGCAAAGGTTTAGTGTAACTAATCACAATCAGAGAAAATAAATGGAGACGGGGCTTGAAAAAGTGACTGAATCTCTCAACTAATATTCAGAAAAAAAATAAATTGAAACATAGGAAAACAGCAAAAGCTATGAATCTAACTTTCTAACTTATTCTTATAAAATTAAAGTTCAGCATCACTCAAGTCATCCAGTGGTTGAACTTTCAAAAAAAAAAATATATATATATTAGAATGTTCCTGGCAGTCTATAGTGGTTGGGACGCCATGCTCCTAATGCAGAGGGCGTGAGTTCGACCCTTGACCTGGGAAGCAAAGTGCCGCATGCCTCACATCCAAAACATACAAATAAGCACGGGAAAGTGAGGAATAAATGATTTCTGAAAAGTTAGCCTGCTCTTCTATGAGTTCAGAGAATTCTAAACAGTTCACAGTTGATAATTTCATAATGTCACTTGAAAGGTCATATGGTTCTCTTCTGAAAAATTGTCCCTATAATAATAAGCAACTAAGCAAACCCCACGGTCTTTATGCTGACTTGCAGTGCAGTTCCTCTTAGGCTAAGTTTCTGTAAAATGAAGACTTGTTCTTACCAATGAGCGAAGTGCTTTACTGTGTGTTTTCCTGTAGAGTCCGAGCCCTCCAAATGATTCTATTTTAAGCTAAACAGTTCTTATTTCCTTTATCTTTTTTAATTCATTTATTATAGCCACCACATTCCAGGATTTGAAAGGAACACATTCCCAGTGACATACACTTCTACTATAAAAACAAAAATATATATATATAAATTCTTGAGGGACAAATTAGACAAAACTAGGCCAAATTAAACCTCTTACAAGACATCTCCAGTCATAGTCTTCATCCTTAAATGCTTCTGCTTATGATCGTAAAAAGGGAGAAGAAAACGGTGTGGCAGGATTGTGTTTTCTAAAAGGATATCTTCAAGTCCTAACCCTAAAATCTGTGACAGATCTTATATGGAAATAAGGTCTTTGCAGATCAAAGTGAGATGAGGCTGTATCGCGTTAAGGTAGACACTAAACCCTATGACTGGTGTCTTTATAAAGGGGTATTTGGATGCAGACACATAGGAACGAAGGTCCTGTGATAACAGAGCCAGAGATGAGAGTGGGGCATCTCTAAACAAAGAACACCCAGGACTCTAAGGGGTCTCTGGAAGCTAGGGGCACCCACGGAAGAATTCTTCCCTAGAGCTCACAGAGGCAGTGCTTACAGTGTCACCAGCATCTTGATGTTAGACTTCTGGTCTCCAAAATGCAGGACAATATGGTTCGTTTATATTTAGCCATCAAGCGTGCGGCGATTGGTTAGAGCAAGCACCAAGACCCACGGGAAAAAGGATCAACTTTGGACAACAATCTTGGGTTCAAATCTACACCTTGTTTTCTGGACTATGGCAACTTGCTTAATATCTTTGAGTACCGATTTGCTTGCATGTAAAATCTTGAGGGCTTCTGTAAAAAGCCAGGTACATAATAGAAAATCACTAAGGAACTGTATAATTTTTATCAATAAAGCAAAAAAGCAAAATCATTCATTCTTACTCTTATATTCTAGTATGCATTCTAACAATCCTGCATAATTTCTTAAAATCTTTGTTAGAGATAAACCAATCAGAAAGGATTCCAATTCTAAAGTAATTACAGTATGTGTAAGGACCCATGTCTACATCTGAGCTATAACTGAAGACAATGACAGCAAAATAATTCCAGTGATTTTATACTTAAAGTTTTCACTTTCCTGGAAACACAAATGTTGGAGGCACCTTTTTGCTAGATTTTAACATGAGAAGAAGATTCAATATAAGCCGTATATCCTTACTATCATATGCCCGGTTTGGCTGAACATTAGGAAAATGAATTGAGAGAGAAGACAATAATCATCAAACTAGTTAGCTCTGACTTGTGAGGTATCAAGGCATACAATTTCCAAGAAAAAGGTGAGAGGAGTTCAGTTTGGTATATCTACAAAATGGCTTTCCTAACTATACAGTGACCCACAACCTCAGTCTCCTAATTATCTTGTAATTCCAGGCAAATAAGTGCTGACATAAACACACGTATTTTTTCTCAACTGAAGTATCACATACTATCAAAGAGTATTAGTTAAGTATGTAGACTTTTCTACGTCTGGATACTTAGGTAAGTATCTAGACTTCTCTATGCCATCAAATCTCTTCAAATGGTAACAAACTGGATCGCTTTACTTACTAATATAAGCAGCAGGACAACGTCAGGGTTGTCACACGCACAGGCAATGTGCATCGGTGTCCAGAAGTCTTCATCCTGGTGGTTGACGTTGGCCCCTCTGTCAATCAGGATCTCTGCGATGAAGACATTATCATACCGAGCGCACTAAAAAAAAGAAAGAAAGAAAAGAAAATATACTATTGCAATAAACCATGATAGGCTTACTCCTATTCCAAATTTCTTTTCTACATACAGAAAACTTTAGTGCCAATTATGGAAGCTGGAGGTGGAGCTCAACTGGTGAGGAATTTGCTCCCCTTTTGTACTAACTTACAAGGAAAGAAGCTTATATAAGAAAGGAAAACCGCATCTATGGACAGTAGAAAGGAAAAACAGACTAGGTATTATAGAAGACAAGATTAGTGACTTAAAGGCAGTAAAAACTATATGACATAAAACAGAGAGAAAAATGACTAAATAAATGAATGGAGTATCAGTGAGTTGTAGGAAAACTTCAAACTGACTGACTGATAACCCAATAGACTGACAACATTGGAAATGGGGACTACAGGATAAATTTCTGGTTTTGTCATTATTTAATTACCTTTAAAATTAGCAATTAGAAGACAGCCTAATTTTTAAGCTTCCCTGGTGGCTCAGCGGTAAAGAACCCACCTGCCAATGCAGGAGACACAGGTTCAATCCCTGGGTTAGGAAGATCCCCTGGAGAAAGAGATGGCAACCCACTCCAGTATTCTTGCTTGGGAAATCCCGTGAACCAGAGGAGCCTGGTGGGCTACAGTCCCTGGGATCCCAAATAGTTGGATAAGATTGAGCGACTGAGCAGAGCAGGAAAGTGATTAAAACACTTGGAATTTAAGCTTCTAATAAAAACACAGTTCACAGTATTTTTGCATTATTTTCTTTTACTGTATAGAAACATACATGCTTTAATGTTTAAGCAATATGTAAACAGAAAGAGTTAAAAAGAAAAAGGAGATTCTGCCTCCTCTCCCATTTGGGTCACTGATAAAAATTTCTTATCTACTCTTCAAGATTTTCTCTGCTGTTGAAAAAGATTCTCCCCCTCCTCCATCTATCTGTCTCAAGTCTAGAAAATGTACTATTCCCTAACCTGTTTTTGACATTTAACAATATGCCCTGAGCATATTTGCGAATCTGTTGCAGCTTGTTTCCATTATGCTTATGTGTGTGCTCAGTCACTCAGTCGTGTCTGACTCTTTGCAATTGTATGGACTGTAGCCCACCAGGCTCCTCTGTACATGGGATTTCCCAGGCAAGAATACTGCAGTGGGTTGCTATGTCCTTCTCCAGGGGATCTTCCCAACCCAGGGATTGAACCCAAATTTCTTGTATCTCCTGCATCAGCAGGCAGATTCTTTACCACTGAGCCACTTGGAATTCCACTGCTATGGACCTCTGCTGTCATAGCACAGAATCAAAAGAATCTGCATTTCATACTCCAGTCAAGGGTGTTTCCTTAGAACCAAGAGCTCCTTCTCAACAGTTTATACATTAAAATCTGAACTTATTAATAAAACTCCAGACAGCATTTCAGCAAAGCCCTTTGTGACTCTGTTTTTAACTCCATACATAGCACCTTTCCTTCCAAAGAGTTAAGTCTGAGTTTTTTCTATACTGCCCTCAAGAGACTAAATCCCTGGGGTGGAAAAGATTGTTACTTGTTTTCATTACTTTTCCTCTGATAGTAGCTGACACCTGCCAGAGATTTGATTCATGAATTACTGAATATAAATAGGCAAATTCAGACTTACTGAAAGCTTATTAAAATGTGATAAAACTAAAGACTGCATACGATGAAAAATATTAAAACCTGTGTATCGATTATCCAGGGCTTCCCCCGTGGCTTAGCGGTAAAGAATCTGCCTGAAATGTAGGAGTCCCAGGAGAGAGATGTGGGTCCAGTATTCTTGCCTGGAGAATCCCATGGACAGAGGAGCCTGGCGGGCCACAGTCTATAGGGTTGCAAAGAGTCAGACACGACAGAAGCAACTAAGCCCTCAACATGCATCAATTATCCACCTTTAACACATATGGAATTATTCTTCTCCAACTTCACAGTTACTGGGCATTTCTAACAGAGGTCTTCCAGAAATCTCACTTAGACTCAGATACTCAGTGAATAAATGGAGTTAAATAAATGAAACTAGAAAAGCTTAGCAACTTCCACAGCTTTTCCCTGATGCCCTGCACAAGCATGCGATGTCTTTTTCTCAAAGATGTTGATCTAAGAATATATAATTAGCACGTTGGTGCTGATAAAGCATCAGGACTCATAATGCAGGATACCCAAGAGGTGGGGCGAACACAGAGCTGCTCACGCTTGACATTTTCAAGGGCGAAATTGCCTTTTTCGGTACCTAAGGCATTTTGAAACCCTGTAATTTTGTCTCTCTGGCAACCTGCAATTTTTTATTTGTTTTTATTTACTCAGTAACCCCCGGAAAAGGAGGTTCGGTGCTGAGCCCACGTTCCTGCAGCCGTCAGGAGGTTTTCTTACATGTATTCCAGCTTCAAAGCCTCTTCATCTTAGCCTGACAACCAAAGTCTAACAGTACAAAGATGCAGAGCATTTGCACTGGATTCAGAGCTAAATGAGTGCTTCCTGTTCACCTCATCACCTTCATCTTCTCATTTCTTCTTTCTTCCAACTCTACCATTTCTGAATCTTTTTACTCTGTTCCCTGGGCCGTCTCATTAGGCAAAGATCCCTATATTCTTAGAGTTCATCCATCCATCCACCCATCCCTTCATCCGCCCATTTATCCCTTTAGGATGCACTGAGTACCTACCATGCATCACAGGCTAAGGATACAAACATATCTAAGACGTCACAGCTTTTGAAAATTTACTCTAGCAGAGAGAAAAGCCACGTTCTCCACTCATTACAATCCGTTATGACAAGATTTATAGCAGAAGCAAGGACCATGTGTGATGAGACCTTGGATAAAAGAGTAAGTCTGACCAGAAGGGCAGAGGAGGCTTCAGAACTGACCTCTGAAGGTGGCCAAGTGATGTCATCATTTTCCTCTTTCTTATCGCCTGCTTATCCCTCATGCAGGTCTGCTGTGATCAGTTTATTTCTCTGTCTTTCTGAAAATTCCACTCTAAATAAGACTGCTTGCATCTTAACTCATAATATCTATCACAGCATCACATTAATAAATTAAGCAATTAAGGGGTTAATGTGGCTCCCCAACAAATCGACTGAGCACCTCTGAGTGCCAGGCCTCCCGTGAGTGCTACAGATGTGATGAAACTGGCCAAGTCCAAGCCAGCCGACAGTCTGGTAAACAGAACATAATTACTCTGAGCCTATAATCTGTTTGGTGGCAACTGTGTGATAAGAAAGGAGACAAACAACCACATAAACTTGAGCTGATTGTGGTCCGGTGGGGGTCGGTTACCATATCCTTGGGGACAAGCCCTGGGAGAGTGTTTTCGGTAGATGATTTTTGAGCAGAGACACGAAGCAAGCAGAGGAGGGAGCCATGTGGATTTCATCGGAAAGTGGAGTAACAGCGAGAGCACGGGAAGCTGGGGTTGGTGGGCCCGTTAAAGGATCAGGAGGGGCAGCAGAGATCCCTGGACCTGTGGGCACGGAGTGTAGGCTCATCCCGCGTGGCCATCGGCGGGGCTCGGGGTCTTCCCTGAGCGGGAAGGGAAGTTGCTGGGACATTTTGACGGAGGAGTGACCCAGCCTGGCTGCTGTGGGGGACACAGAATGAAGGCTGGACACAGGTGGGGCCATGGAAGTGTGCGAGGAAGCTGCAGGCCCAGGGGAGAGGGCGGTTTAGGGGAAGACTGTTTATCCAGGTAAGGAGAGACGGCAGCATCCTGGCCGTATTTCAAAGGTCAAGAAAGCAACTGCTGCTTTGCTGATGGACAGGATGTAGTTCTATGTGCTCAATAAAGTTGGACACAGCATGTGTATATGAAGAAGTGGTCATCCTCCTCTGCTTCTTTCTCTCCATCTGTCAAACACACACACGTACACACACGCACAGAGAGTAAAAATACATTACATTCTTATCTCTTGCACTACTATTGGGAATGCAAATTGATATAGTCACAATGGAGAAATGGAAGTCCCTTAAAAAGCTAAAAATAGAACTACCATGTGATCCAGCAATCTCATTCTTGGATATATACGCAGAGAAAGCCGTAATTCAAAAAGACATACACGTCCCGATGTTCACGGCAGCACCATTTACAACAGCCAGGACATGGAGACAAACTAAATGTCCAGTAACAGAGAAATAGACAAAGAAGACGTGGGCCATGAACACAGGGGAATATTACTTAGCCATGAAAAGAACAAAATTTCATCATTTGTAGACATGGATGGGCTGTCAACAATGAATCGACATGATTTTTTTTCCAAAGAAAATATCTATCTGCCACTAGTCCAATGGAATATGCATTCTCTGAAAACTTAATCCAGGTATTGCTGGGAAACTTACTGTGGAAAGACTACAGTATTTATAGATAGAAGGTCAGAGCTTAAGCTCTGGTACTAATTTCTGCTGTGTGAGTTTAACTGTGTTCCTCAGCTGCTTACCTACTAAAGTACATAAGCCTAGGCCTACCCCCACAGATCTACTATGAATATAAAAAAAGTCAAACGAGATGAAAATACATCATAAATACTACAATGCAAGGCAAGTATTAATATCTAACATATCAAAATCGCTTTATGGTTTGAAAGTCATTTGATCAACACAATTCATGCTTTGAAGTCCTGTTCATCGTAGTAAATACTTTGAAAGTATCAGCTTGTATAACATCCCCAACTCACAGACGGGAAAAAAAAACGAGGCTCTGTGAGCTTAGAAGTCTCCTGAAGCTTAATGGAAAGGGTACATGGACCCCATGTGATCACACAGAGGGGAAAAAAGACAAAGCAGCTGGCACGTGACTTACTTCCCTCCTGCTCACCTTCTGAAGGGGGACACAGAGGGAGGGGTCAGTGCCCCCAAGAAAAGAAGGCAGGGCCAGGGTGGTCTCCTCGAGAATATGCAGACTGCTGGACCTCTTGGTAAGGATGCCAGTGATACTGACCAAGAAGAGAATCTTATCTCCAGGAAGTCCTTAGTCTAAGACTGCTTGTTACAGCCAAACCTGGGGCCCAGAACTAATGGGCCACATGGCTCCTTGGAAATGTCATGTAAGCCAGGTAATGATGTGAGGATAAAACAGAGGCTTCACAGCCAGAACACCCTAGAACCCTCTCCATCTCCGTCGATGCTGGAGCGAGGCGGCTTTCTAAGGATAAAACAGAGACTTCACAGCCAGAACACCCTAGAACCCTCTCCATCTCCATCGATGCTGGAGCGAGGCGGCTTTCTAAGGATAAAACAGAGACTTCACAGCCAAAACGTTCTAGAAATCTCTTTCCATCTCAATCTGTGCTGGAGAGAAATGGCTTACATTCTTCAGCTGTGTTGTCCACCCAGATTCTGAGTTACCATTCTACTCTGCTGCGTGTGTAGTATGATTGCCTGCACCCTGGGTGCCCCCCAGGCTTTGGCAGACACAGGTTTCTCTTGCTGGCAGTGGTTCTCAACCTTGCCCATAAATTAGAATCACCTGGGGGAGTTCTGCACCACCCCAAAGTTCAATCGACACCCCAGAAAAGTGAAGTCAGAATCTCCAGCCTGGGCTGTCACCAGAAGGTCGATGTTGGCATCTTATAGCTGCCAGGTGACTCTAGGAGGCAACCAGGCTCAGATCCAGCCCCAGGTTAGAGAGCTTCCATCTGATCGATGCGTGACCTCCCTTAACATGGTTTGTGCTAAGTGAAGAAATACAGTATTTTTAAAATATTGGTACACAATTATAAATTAGGCTTTTATATTAATCTGGGCATTTTTTCAAAATCATGTCTTACGCTTGTCCTAAAGACCACTAAACTGAACAACTATTGACATCTCCCTTTACTTAAGTTTTGCCCTTAACTGAAACAGCAAAAATTTCTTGCATGTGAAATGGCTGTATTTATTTGTTTATGTGGTTATTTACTTGTTTATTCACTTAATCGTTCCCTGCTTGTTTCCACAAGAATGTAGTAAAGTTTTATTCACATTTATATTATCCAGGCCATGAGCAGAGAATTGTAAAAACTCAATGGGATAAGAAAGTAAATAAAAGAAAGGAGGGCTGCCTAATGCTCTATAATTGATACAATATTATTCTGCTTATTTGTTGAATACAATTCATGTTCAAAAGGATCTTCTTTAATGCAGATATGCAAACTCCATTCACTAAAGATTAGCTGGCTCAACGGTAAAGAAGCTGTGTCTTCCTATTTCTGACCAACAATACGGTTCTCTGGGCCATATATTTTATCATTCAAAACCGTTCAATTTAGCCTTGTATTATATATATATACATATATATATATATATATATATATATCTCACCCTGGGTTGGGAAGATCCCTGGAGAAGGGAAAGGCTACCCACTCTGGTATTCTGGCCTGGAGAAGTCCATGGACTGTATAGTCCATGGATGGGGTCGCAAAGAGTCAGACACGACTGAGCAACTTTCACTAACTCACTATTGACAGAGAGAGGGAGAGAAAGAGAGAAAGATGAGCTTCCTTGGTGGTTCAGGAGTAAAGAATCCTCCAGCCAATTCAGTAGACAACAGAAGACATAGGTTTGATCCCTGGATCAGGAAGATCCCCTGGGGGAACAAACGGCAACTCACTCCACTATTCTTGCCTGAGTAATCGCATGGACTGCAGCCCACCCGGCTCCTCTGTCCCTGGGTTGCAAAAGAATCAGACACGACTAAGCAGCTAAACAACAACAATTTACAAACTACATTACGAGTAATTAACAAGCATCAGCCTGTCACTGTTCAGGCCTGTTCCTCTGAAGCACATCACTGCACTGGTCGTCGTCTGTTACCAGTGCATTCCGCTACGGAGTTTGGAGTCCACAGTTGGTTCCCCTTCCACAGCGTGTCACCCACTCCCACCCGGGCATCACAGCTCTTACCAGATGGAGCAGGGACCCTCCGGAGGACACAGGCATGTGGGGGTCGGCCCCCTCCTTCAGGAGTCGCAGCACTGGAAGAATGAGAGAGGGGAGTTACGGCACGTCTTTGTTCCACACTGTGAACCAGAAGGGGCAGCGTTTCATCTGTGTCTAAATCCCAAACAGCCATGAAAGCCAAAGAAGATGCACGAATCGCCGTCCAACATTATTTTGGGGATTTAACCTTGGCAGCATTTCTCTTCACATTGAAACCCGTTTCTTGGTTTGCCAACATCATCACCTATGTCAGCCCCACAAACTATTCCCAAAGGGGACCACACTCTTACAATTTATTATTTCAAAATGCCTGGCTTAAGCTTCTATCATAGATCAAGGAGAAATAAGCAGAAAGAAGGGAATCACTTCACTCAGCTCATGTATGCTTTAGCTCACTCTTATTTTTTTAAACTCATTAGGACTCATTGGCTTAAAACAATAAAAGCTGACACTTTGCACATTAAGCTTTCCTTCGTGCAATTACCCCTTGGCCCCACTTCCATCATTCTCCCAAAGCCATTTGTAGCTAAATTAGCAATGTCAGACAGCTCAAAATAGATGCCACTCATCAGGATAACAGCACAGCTGGAAAGTGACCCGTGTTTCCATTTGAACAGCAGAGGTGGGCCGGGTAGGGCGTGGAATGCAACAGGCCTTGGGAGATAGGCTGTGTTGTTAATGTATCTTCTGTGACACTCTGTGGGCTCCAAGAGGCCCATCCATTCCCCAAGACACTATTCCAGTTCCCACTGTTAACAGCAGTATCGTCGTTTTCATGAAGAGCCATTCACGTTTTGTCCACAAATAGATAACTAAAGCAACAGTTCTTCAAGTTTGTTATTACACAGAACTGTACAAAAATGACTAAGATTCAAACTCATACTTTCTAGAGCAAACTGTCTTTCCACTACCTTTCTCTGTAACTTGTTAATGTTATTAGAACACAGACACTGTCCTTGTCACCCCACTTGACATACCTGTCACCCCAAGTCTTGACTGTGTTCCAGTCTCTGGTTTGTTACCATCTTCCCCAACTTTAACTGCACTTCACAGAGGACGGACACAGCTCCTCTCACACCGCTTTCTCTCCCAGACTATCTCTTCTGTGACGCTTGCACGAGGGATGAAGAGGAGGCATGCCAGCCCCACAGATGTGATAAACCCACACCCAGCCCAGTGCAGTCTCCAAACAGCCTCTCCTGAAATGGGAGCATCCCTGTCCAAGTCTCTCTCCTCGGGAAAGCCGGATGCATTCCTGCTCTCAGACCAACAGTGATACCTGGTCTGGCTCCTTGACCTCACAGCTTGGTCCTCCCAGCCCTCTTCCACAAAGAAGTGTCTCCACAGAAGCATGTCTACACTATTCATTCACCCAACAGCTTTGCCTTGATGATGTTCTTTCTTTAATAATTTAACGCTTTTTGTAACCTAGATTCTCCTAATGTGGGAGGTTGGTGACAAAGGTATAGGTCTTACAAGATGAGTTGTAACCTGACATCAGACGGCTCATCCATTTGCAGACACAGGTACCTCCCTTGTCTGCCCTCTACAGGACAGTCCAGCAAGGTGAGGCTTTGGCTTCTCTTCCCATCTCTGAGCTGCTGTGAACCAGCCTGTTTCCCGGCTGTATGTCAACGGGCTCCCTTGCTGCCTTTCTCAGTCTTCTTCTGCACATACATGTAGTAAGTGCATGCATGTCTTACTCCCTCATATACTTCCCACCCTTAATTTTAGAAAGTGTGTTCATGAAAACAGAAAGTTCCTTAACTATATTTACCAATAGTTTTCTCAGAATGAAAATAGCACTTTTACCCTAATAATTATTGCTTAACAAATGAAATTATTCATCTTGAACTGGCTGAAACCTCCTTGGTGCTTTATGGTCTTTACAACAAAGAACTTGTACTGGTGTGATCACACCACCAATAGTGAGGAAGATTATATGTTACTAATTAAAATGTTAGTAAAATGCTATTATATTTCTACAAAGAACCCACCATGCACACATGTGGTGAACTATACATTATATAAATCAGTGATACACTGGCCTTGCGGTTTGACCCATTTGAGACTGAGCCCCATTGGGTAAGTGAACGGACTTCTCTCTATGTCTTAGTTTTCTGTTAGTAAAATAATAGACAATTTTTGGACTCCCATGATGAGAGTGTAGTGTGAATTCAATGGAACAACACATACAGCAAACTGATCAAGCTTCCTGGCCCTGGTCAGGGGGTCGCTAAATGATTTTTATTAGTAAAACTACTGTTTAAGTTATGAAACCAATAATGATATATCATTAAACACATACCTTAAGGTTTATTCTAAATTTTTTCAAAACCCTATGATTATTAAATGCTGAATTTAAGTATAGGATGTAAGCCAATGCAAATTTACCAATATTTATTGAAAGATGAGTATACAATTTATCAGGCAGAATAAAGGGCAGAAGAGGGCAACGGAGGAGATGATGGGAGAATGATGAGCAAGGGGGGAGCAAACAACAGTCAGGAGTAGAAGGCTGTGTGTGACTTGGAGGAATGTGTTGTGGGGGATATTTTACATTACACTACAAGACGCAGGCATCATTCTGTGGCCAATGAAGAGGATCATAGCCTATTAAGCAAAGAAGTAAAAAAATCCTTAGGTAGGTGCTATGGACTAAATGTTTGTGTCTCCACAGGAGCAGGTGGGCCACAATGATGTGCTGGTGAATGCTCAAGGATGGATGGAGATGTCTAGATGATGGATGGATGGATGGGATGGTGGATGGATGGATGGGTGGGCAGGTGGATGGATGGGTGGGTGGGCAGATGGATGGATGGGTGGGATGGTGGATGGATGGATGGATGGGATGGGATGGTGGATGGATGGATGGGTGGGTGGATGGATGGATGGGTGGGTGGATGGATATGCATTTAGGAATTTGCTGCTATACAGGCGGTGCAACCCACAATTTGTTGTAATTCCATATAATCAAATGATTCTCACAAAATGATTTTGATTTTTACTTAACACTTGTATCCATACAGTCAATCTTTGTTTCCAATTAATGAGTGGGACCTTAGTATTCTGGTTGATATTTTCACTGAAATTGATGCATATGAGCCAGGGATCAGGAAACTCTGGCTGTCAGGCCAAATCTGTCAGCAAACAGCCCTTAAGCTAAGAATGACTTCTACAGTTCTGAAAGGTGTGTGAGGAAAACATAACAATTTAAAAAAATACAAGACAAAAAAATCCAAGAAGAATGTGTAACCCAGATTGTATGTGACCCTTAAAGTTTAAAATACTTGCTAACTGACCTTCACAGAAAAGGTTTGCTGACTCCTGAGTAAGACTGAAGTGAAGCAGTGAAGGATGTCAGAACTTCAGGAATTTATAAATAACCTGAGCGACATCTTTGCTAATCAGATATTAGTTTCTGAACAATGTAATCATATTTTATGACATCTTTGTGCTTTGGCCACTGACACAATACGTATTAAAGTACAATCTGCATCATCAACACTTTCTCCACCACTTCTTGAATGCTACACAGTCAGGATAATAAATTAAGCTCCGACTTCTAGCACTGACCGGTTCTTTTGGTGTGAATCTTCCACCATGGCTGATCCCAAGCTACCAGGATGTGGTGTCACTGAACCCAGAGTTTGGAGGCTATGTGACTCAGCTCACAGTTCTGTGGCATTTCTATCACACAGACAAAAGAGACAAAACGTTGAGAGCAAAAAAGAAGAAATGTAGAGAACTGAATAGGAAGTGATGAGCTTTGAGTTTTACCTTTGTGTTTATTACGATCTAAGTATGGCACCCCACTCCAGTACTCTTGCCTGGAAAATCTCATGGACGGCGGAGCCTGGTAGGCTGCAGTCCATGGGGTTGTTAAGAGTTGGACACGACTGAGTGACTTCCCTTTCACTTTTCACTTTCACGCATTGGAGAAGGAAATGGCAACTCACTCCAGTGTTCTTGCCAGGAGAATCCCAAGGATGGGGGAGCCTAGTGGGTTGCCATCTATGGGGTCACACAGAGTTGGACATGACTGAAGCAACTTAGCAGCAAGTAAAAATGAGTTAATTACAATTCACTACTTAATTTTATATACTTTAATTGTTAATATAGGTTTTTTTTTTTTTTAAAAAAAAACAACTGTTTTACATCCAACTCATTAATTCCTGATATTTTAACAATCGGCCCTCAGGGGCTGTGAGAATAGCCACCAGCATGGTACAGGAAGCACCATGGTGGACAAGCGTGAGGTGGATAAGGAACACTGTCCAAGAATATCCAGGAATTAGACAGACTCTGCACCCAGCAACTGCAGCGCATCTTTCCTGCCACAGTGAAACCAATGAATAAACTCCAGCCCCTCCCTCACCCAGGCAGACTTCAAACTCAGGAGAAAAAGAAGGGAAATCCGGCATTTTCTCTTCCTAGATAGAAAGACCATTTTCTTAAGCATTGTTCACACTATCAGAACTAAAGTGGAACCACAGACTGGTTATGGGCTGGTTTGCCCCTAAATACCATGGATCCAGAGCAAGAATAAGACGAAATCGACCACTGACTAAATAAAGAAACAGTATATTCCTCACATATACAAACAGTAGAATGTGCTACATTGTAAGCCTGTGCTAAGGGTTAAAAATGACATTGTAAGATACCCAGATGTAAATATATAACAAAGAAAAAATAAATGCGTGGTAAGCACACACTGAGCTTTCCGAAGTATGCAGGGATCTGATACTGCTCTCAGTGCTTTAGTATAAGAATTACTTTGATTCTCCCAACTCTGTGACACAAATACTGTACTTGTATACATATCAATACAATTGATAAGGAAACTGAGGCTTATTAGTTATGTGATGGTAGCATGATGGATGTAAAGCCTGTGGCTTCCAGGATTGTGTTCTTAACCGTGAAGAGCATCAGGACCCCTTACTTCTCATGTGACAAGAGACTGGAAGGGTCACCTTCAACTCGGGAACAGCAACAGGATTCAAGATCTACGGCAATGTCCTCACAATTACTGATTTTGTGGGAAACGGTCCCAATTCAGGTTCAAATACTTTCTTCAGAAAGGTTCCAGTTCATAACAACTTTATAACAGCGTGGTTGGAACTGACAGGCAAGTGAAAAGGCACCTTGACTCAGAGTCTGTTACAATAAAATCTGCAAGGAAACAGCTCAAGGAAAAACAGCCATCTGGGGACCAAACAGAATAATGAAGCTGCGGCTCCTTTTAGAGTGTTGCTGCTTGGAACCGATTCAGCATTTATTGTATATTTGTGGCTTCATCACCAAGCTGCCACAGAAGTTCCATCGCAATGTCTGTGTGGGGGCCATGATTTGATATTTAAAAAGAAACATTCAGTCTCTAAATCTTCAGCTATTGGGGTAAAAATGGATGCAAATCCATCATCGGCAGTAGGATCTGCAGCTGTCTCCCCTGCACATCCCCACCGTCATCAACCATCACCAACATCAACGGTGATGACAGTCATCACTGTAAGTGTCTAGACACGACAGATTTACCTGTGTTGAGGACAATCAGCACATCGATGATGGTAACTTGATAGCAACTTGATAACAGCAAGTGCTTTGCTGACCATAGGAGCTGGGGTGGACATCTGATTGCACAGCCATCTCTGCTCGCACATGGTTCTCGTGATAACAGGGGTTTTGTATTCACAAAGATTTCACATTTGAGATCAACAGAGTCAAGGAAGACTGAAACAAAACATTACTATGGCTTCTAAGCTGCATCCTCATAGGAAGCCCTGCGAAGGAACATCCTCTAGAGTACTAAAGTTTAGAAATACTGGTTACTAAGTAGTACCTGTGTGCATACTAAGTCACTTCAGTCGTGTTTGACTCTTTGTGACCCGATGGATCACAGCCCACCAGGCTCCTCTGCCCATGGGACTCTCCAGGCAAAAATACTGGAGTAGGTTGCCATGCCCCCCTCCAGGGGATCTTCCCAACCCAGAGACTGAACCCGTGTCTCATGCCTCCTGCACTGGCAGGCAGGTTCTTTACCACTAGTGCCACCAGGGAAGCCCAAGTAGTAACTCTTTTTTGGTAAATTTACCTACTACAACTAATATCAGTGGGAACGATGAAGAAAGAAGATATGAAGTGGCAAGGTGCTCCTTCATCCCCCAGGACATTTTCTTATCAAAAAGCCAAAACATCTCCCTATCAAAACCCATAGCATTTTTTGTAGAAAAAACACAAGCAGGTCCTAAAATTCATAGGAGACTCAAATAGCCAAAATAATCTTGAAAAAGAAAGAATGAAAAAAAGAAGAAGATGAAGCATGTGGGATGACTCACTTTACAATTTCAAAGCTTACTGCAAAGGTTTGGTCAGCAAAACAGTGTGGTGCTGACTGAAGACAGATAAACAGACCAACGAAACGGGAACGAGAATTCAGAGCAGCCAAAAGGTGAAACAACCCAAATGCCCATCAATGCCTGATGAGTAAAGAAAGGGAGTTAGAGCTACATAATGGAAAATTATTTAGCTATGAAACAGGAAGTAAATTTGTGTTACAAGATCAGTTCAGTTCAGTCGCTCAGTCGTGTCCAACTCTTTGCAACCCCATGGACTGCAGCATGCCAGGCTTCCCTGTCCATTACCAACTCCCGGAGTTTACTCAAACTCATGTCCATCAAGTTGGTGATGCCATCCAACCATCTCATCCTCTGTCGTCCCCTTCTCCTGCCTTCAGTCTTTCCCAGCATCAGGGTCTTTTCAAATGAGTCAGTTCTTCGCATCAGGTGGCCAAAGGATTGGAGTTTCAGCTTCAACATCATTCCTTCCAATGAATATTCAGGACTGATTTCCTTTAGGATGGACTGGTTGGATCTCCTTGCAGTCCAAGAGACTCTCAAGAGTCTTCTCCAACGCCACAGTTCAAAAGCACCAATTCTTCAGTGCTCAGCTTTTTTTGTAGTCCAACTCTCACATCCAAACATGACTAGTAGAAAAACCACAGCCTTGGCTAGACGGACCTTTGGTGGCAAAGTGATGTCACTGCTTTTTATTATGCTGTCTAGGTTAGTCACAGCTTTTCTTCCAAGGAGCAAGTGTCTTTTAATTTCATGGCTGCAGTTCCTATCTGCAGTGATTTTGGAGTCCAAAAAAATTAAGTCTGTCATGGTTTCCATTGCGTCCACATCTATTTGCCATGAAGTGATGGGACCAGATGCCATGATCTTTGAGTTTTAAGCCAAACTTTTCACTCTCCTCTTACACTTTCATCAAGAGGCTCTTTAGTTCTTCTTCGCTTTCTGTCATAAGAGTGATGTCATCTGCATATCTGAGGTTATTGATATGTATTGAGGTTATTGTTACAACATAAATGAATATTTAAAAACTAAATGAGAGAAGCCAGACACAGTAAGCTATATAGTGTGTGATTTCACTTATATGAAATATCCAGAGGAAGGAAATTCATAAAGATAGAAAGCAGTCTGGTGGTTGTCAGTGGCTGAGCGAGGGTGAAATGGAGATTGAGTGTCTAAGGGATTCAGTATTTCCATTTGGGGTGATGACACGCATGTCCTAAAATTAAATAGTGGTGATAGATGCAGAACATCGTAAATGTGCTAAACGGTACATTTTAAAACAATGAAAATGGGCAGTTGTATTTTAGATGGATTTTATCACAATAAAAAGCTATAATCCTCCTGCTGTGATGCTCTTATTGAACTTTATAACCTTCTTAAACCACATATGCTTTATTATATCTTATTAAATTATGTATGAAAGTGAAAGTCAGAGTCAGTCTTGTCTGACTCTCCGTGACCCCACGGACTATACGGTCCATGGAATTCTCCAGACCAGAAGACTGGAGTCCAGGGGATCTTCCCAACCCAAGGGTTCAAACACATGTCTCCTGCATTGCAGGTGGATTCTTTACCAGCTGAGCCACCAGGGAAGCCCAAGAATACTGGAGTGGGTAGCCTATCCCTTCTCCAGTGGATTTTCCTTACCCAAGAATAGAACCAGGGTCTCCTGCCCTGCAGGCGGATTCTTTCCCAACTGAGCTACCAGGGAACCTATGTAAAAACTGTATACAGAATGAAAAACAGAAATCGTTTTATTTGCATAAATCCTATTTGTGTTTCTCAGTAACTCTGAAGCAGCATGGGAATAATTTTCAGTGATAATAAAGTCTTCTTATCTGTAAAATATCATTTTGGAAAATTTTCCTCCAATGTGCTGAAATAGGTATGTTTAGCCAAAAGGATGTAGGTAGAGAGCAGTTCTGAATTCAGAAGTATAGTTTCTGGTCACTTAAGAATGACTCAGCAGGGGTGTTCAAGTCTAGCCCCCTAGACACTACTTTTTAGTTTTCAACTCAGCATCAAATAAACCACATGTTAGTCGTTACTTGACTCCGATATTTCCCAGGTTACTATTTCAATGTCTACCTTTTTTCTGAGTCTCATTCATCAGTACATTTTTCTTTTTTATGCTCTGACCTGTATGCCATTAAGCATTTATAACTGTTGTCCCCAGAGATGCTCATGTGGAAAAATATGTACCATGTGACACATTTAGGAAAGAGATAAACACTGCCCCTAAGAAATGATCAATTCCAATTTCAATACTTGCCAGAGGCTTCCACACTCAACAAAACTGAGTGAGCCCGCCCTTGCCTTGGTGCTTATGACCTCAGAAGCTACCATAAAAATCTGTTTATCAGAATTACGTCTTCACAGAAAGAACCGCCCTACAAATGCAAAATCAACAGTTTTTCATGTTCCTGCATGTTGCATACTTTATTTTAATTAACCGATTTCAATTTGTGTCTTAAATACTCTTGAAATCCAGCATTCTGTGCGCAGGCTAAGTTACGCCAATGAATCCCAAATACCTCCGTTCGTCTCAGAAGTACTGAGGACATTTCCGTCTCATGAAAAATCAAGGAAACATAAGGCATGCATCATGGATATCATTCCTTAAAGAGTAGGTCTTGAAGAAAAATCTGTTCCTGGTACCCAGCTCTTTATTTAGCTGAAATCTATACTGAGCATTTACATTTGACTCATGACATTATGTGTTTAAAATTCCATTATTAAGTGAAGTGAAAGTCGTTCAGTCGTGTCCAACTCTTTGCGACCCTGTGACTATACAGTCCATGGAATCCTCCAGGCCAGAATACTGGAGTGGGTAGCCTTTCCCTTTGCCAAAGAAAGTTCCCAACCCAGGGATTGAACCCAGGTTTCTGGCATTGCAGGCAGATTCTTTACCAGCTGAGCCACCAGGAAAGCCCAGGAATACTGGAGTGGGTAGCCTATCCCTTCTCCAGCAGATCTTCCTGACCCAGGAATTGAACTGGGGTCTCCTACATTGCAGACAGATTCTTCACCATCTGAGCCACCAGGGAAGCTCGTTATTAAGTGTGAGGGGAAAAGAAAAAGGCAGAGGCAAGTGTCCAACAAGTTAGGCTTTAGGGATGTTTCAAAATGCCACTGAAAGCAGTGCCTTTTAACTTAGAGACACTAATGACAAATCTGCTTTTGGATCTGAGAAGGGCACTTCTGTGCTGTCATCTAGTCAACCTCTAAACCGAGGTCAACACCTGTGCAGAGCAGGCTTTCCTGAAAGTTCAGGAATGTGGCGGCAGTAATAGACGTGGTTCTTTTTCTAGCCTATTTATGTTCATTAAACATGTAACCCATGAGAGTGTGGACTGCAAAAGTCACCTCTCTTCAAACCAGAAATAACACTGACTTAGCTAGATATTAGAATGGCTAAACAAGTGAGGAGGTGCATCGTCCACCACTCTGGACTCAAGACCAAACGAATCCTTATAACACAAACAACGGTAAGCAAAAGCCCAAATGATGAAATGGCCTGTGCTCAGACTTCGTGTTTCTTTCTCTCCCCTCACAGGGGAGCCTGGTGGGCTGCCGTCTATGGGGTCCCACAGAGTCGGACACAACTGAAGTGACTTAGCAGTAGCAGTAGGAAGACTCTACCCTTCCCAAAAGGAAATCAGCTAACCTAACTACATGTGTCTTTTTTTTTTTTTTTACATTTAACTTATTAATTCAGCCTCCACCTGGTTAAGTTCAGGACAGGATTTAAAACTCCTTGTGATTTTCACAGATCTTTTGCGTCTTATCCCTTTGCTGGCTACACAGATGCACGTCGGGTACCACATAATGTGGCTTCTGCTGCTGCTGCGCCACTTCAGTCGTGTCCGACTCTGTGCAACCCCATAGACGGCAGCCCACCAGGCTCCCCATCCCTGGGATTCTCCAGGCAAGAACACTGGAGTGGGTTGCCATTTCCTTCTCCAATGAATGAAAGTGGAAAGTGAAAGTGAAGTCGCTCAGCTGTGTCCGAGTCTTCGTGACCCCATGGACTGCAGCCCACCAGGCTCCTCCGTCCATGGGATTTTCCAGGCAAGAGTACTGGAGTGGGGTGCCATTGCCTTCTCCACACAATCTGGAGGAACCACAAAAACCCCAAGGTGGGAGAAGGTTGTGCTTTGAAAACTACCTGTAAGAAAATCTGATTAAACGTGTCCCCCTTCTCACCGTAAGTCATCCAGCAATGTTGCTACCAAATAATTTTTTGTTCAAATCAACCCATTATTCACCTCCATGTACTAAATAATCTTCATTTTTCTCAGACCGTAACAATCCATTCAGTTCTAACAAACATTGTTTCATCATTCTTTAAGCAATGTTCAGAGTTTTGGGCTGACACATGCATTGCTCATCACTGCTTCAAGTTTTCGTCTACTGGATTTAAGTGTTAGTTCCCAAGGTTTGTGTCAGTTGGGACTAGAACCCATATATTCAAATCATCAAAAAATATTTTTAGATTATCACAGAACTGAGGTTAGGAAAAAAGGTATTTACAATAAAAATGTATATTAAAATGTCTATGTGTGTAATAAAACACATTTAAGCTCCAAACTAAGAAAAAGATGCTTTTTATTTTTATTGGATTAAAAAGACTTAGCAACGTTGAGACATTTAGTACATTGGCAGCTTTAGTCTACAGTACAGTTGACCATGAAGATAGGCAGCTATCTAGAAGATTAAGGGATTAAAGAGCGAGTCAAAGGAAAACAGACAAATGAGATTGCAAGGAACGAAGGGGCTGAGGTGACTTCAGGGAAGCAATGAGATGCAGATATAGAGGAAATGTAGAATGGTACAGCTGGTGGCAAGTGAGGCAGCTACCAGATAACACCACGGAGAAGATGGAGAGATGCATGGTCCACCAGCAACACTCTAAGATAAAGCCTCCCCCACACACAAAAGGCCAGACAGACATGGATTTTACAGCATGATTTTGTGAGCGTGTGTGTGTGAGAGAGAGAGCACGACAGAGATCCAGTATTTTCTGCTAGTATCATTATTTTAATTTCACTGATTACAATCAACCCTGATTATCAGAGCAATCAGTTAAAGTAGCTTAATTTAAAAATGGGCTAAATTATGTAGAACAAAATTTACAGAACACATGCAGGAAACATTAATGCAGCACAAAAGCTGACTGTCCTCTGTTGCACAGATATACTAATCGGTTCAATGTATTTCACAGGTCACGGTGATCCTTGGCATGCGCCTAACAGCCTAGTCTCATCTAACTTGTCTACTCTTAAAAATGTTTTAAGTTTTGTCTTTTTCCTCTCAAAAGGAGTTTTTGTTTGCTCTTCAATCTTGATCTCACAAAGAGCATTGTCTAGTTGCTGTTTTTCAACAGACCTTTTTTTTTTTGGTTTTATAATAAATATATAAAAAGTAAAAAGGTGACTTAGAGTCAACATTAAAAGAACTGTTTGGCAAAAATACATTTGTAAAATAAGAATATAAGCAACAGCATAGGCACAGGTTAGCATGGATAACAGAGCATCTTTGTAAATTCTTTGCCATGAACTAACGGTCTAATTTAAAATTTTCAAACCACATATCACTACTAAAAGAAGAAGGAAAAATATTTATGCAGTAAAGAATAAGATTTTGCACGTTGGGGTGGCATATATCACCAGAGGATCATTTCTTCAGAGGGGTTGCTGTGAACAGTTTAGAAGAGCTTCAATGGCTTGAATTGTAGCTAATTTGCTTATTTCTAAAAGGTTCTCTTAGAACCTTTAGCAGTTAAGTTCATTTAATAGAAAATACATTTAGGAACTTTCATATGAAAAAGATTTAAGATTAATGAAAAAATTTTGAATGAATGTCTTCAAGGACTTGGAATTCAAATGATCAAAAGGAGTCATTGCATGCCTCTGTGTGTGAGAGAGACAAGGAAACAGAGAAAAAGAGACAGAAATCCAGACACAGGTCTTCATAACCAGGCTCCACTCATGGAGAAGGCACAGCAGTATGGTTGGGAGGCATTCCCGAGGGCACCCCTCTCCCGTGACCCACTCTCTGTGCTCATATCTGTTATGACTCTCTCTCTTTGAACATGGTTGAGACTGTGACAACTTGTCACCAAGGTTCCGGGACATCAGTTCCGTGACTGTCTTGACAGACTCACTCTAGAGACTCTATTTGAATTTGGCCTCAGACTAAGCTGAGAGGCCACTTGCCAAGAAGCTAAGATGGGTTCTAGGACCCGAGACATCCTGCAAGAAGCCAGGGCCCTTCGTCCTAACCCCCAGGGAACTAGTCAGCTTACAAGAAGGTTCTTCTCCAGTCGAGTCTCCACCACGGCCCACCCTCAGCTTAACCACAGCCACTTGAGACCCTAAGTGCACAGTCAGACTCCTGAACCACAAAAACTGAGACATACCAAGTGTGTGCCTTAAGGGGCTATGTGGGTGATTAACTTGTTACAGAATACTCATTGTTGTTCAGCTGCTCAGTCAGGTCGACTCTTTGTGACCCCATGGACTATGCAGCATGCCAGGCTTCCCTGTCCTTCACCATCTCCCAGAGCTTGCTCAAACTCACGTCCATTGAGTCCGTGATGCCATCCAACCACTGAGCAACAGAAAACTCATAAAGCCCACCCCAGAGTGCTTCATGAAAACAAGCTTATCAATCAAGGAAAACATAATTTCACACTTTTGAGTATCTGGAGACTTTTGGAAGAGAAAAGAGAGGAAAAAAGAGGACAGTGGTGGAATATTTTAGCAGGTTTTTGGTTACAGATATTTTATTTAGTGGAGGAACACAGCAGAGGTTGAGAGAAGAGGGAAAAGTCTTTGCATTGGAACCAGTACTATGAAGAAAGCTGAGAAGCCAAAAAAAAAAAAAAAGAAAGAAAAGAAAGTGAGATGCATTTGAATAAATCCAGAGAGAAGACTTAGAGCAGGGACTTAAGTTGTAGTGAAATCAGAGATAATGAAAACCGTGCTGAGATCAGGTTATAAAAATCTTGAAACTTCACAACATGAGAGAGGATCTTCATTCTTCCAGAAAAAAATGGCAGGTAGGCTTAAGTGTGTGAGATGTCAGAAGAATGAAATATTGAAGGTAGAAATTCCAGATAGAAGACCATTGAAAGTAAAAAGTGAAAGTGTTAGTCGCTTAGTCCAGTCTGACTCTTCGCGACCCCATGGATGGCTCCTCTGTCCATGGAATTCTCCAGTCGAGAGTACTGGAGTGAGTAGCCAGTCCCATCTCCAGGGGATCTTCCTGGCCCAAGAATCAAACCTGGGTCTCCTGTTTTGCGGGCATGGTCAGAGTTAATGCTGGCCTGGCCAACTCAATCCATAATAAGCATCGCCCAAACATAAAAATTCGGAGAAGGCAATGGCACCCCACTCCAGTACTGTTGCCTAGAAAATCCCATGGACGGAGGAGCCTGGTAGGCTGCAGTCCATGGGGTTGCTAGAGTCGGACTCGACTGAGCGACTTCACTTTCACTTTTCACTTTCATGCATTGGAGAAGGAAATGGCAACCCACTCCAGTGTTCTCGCCTGGAGAATCCCAGGGATGGGGGAGCCTGGTGGGCTGCCATCTATGGGATTGCACAGAGTCGGACACGACTAAAGCGATACAGCAGCAGCAGCAGCAAACATAAAAATTATGGTGGTGGTTCTGAGAGTATTTCAACTTGCCACTGATGTTCACTAAGCTATGAGTGAAAACAAAGAAATTAATGAGAAGAGTCAATCGGGTTGTTATATATTCTGCAAGCATGTTTCTCCATCAGATAAATATTGATGAAAATGAATGGACTTTGGCTAAACAATGAGTCTGACATCTACAGCCAGCCCTCTTCCAGTTCTTGAGTAGGAGGTGAATTTGGAAGTAGGGGAAGAAATATGCAAATAAATTGTCAAATAAAACAGCGGGAATTTCAATTTTAACCACTGTTGTGCAAAACAGCAGAAAGAAAGAAAAGCAGGAGAAGCCAGTAGAAAGAGAGCAATCTAAAAAGCAGTTGGTGCGCTCCGTCTCGCAAACCTACGCGAGTCAGAAGCACTCCCAGAAACTCCCACAAGAGTGCTTTTGTTCTGTCTTGTATGGTATTCATGTTCTAAGACAGTAACCTGACCTTCACATGAACAGGACTGGAGGGTGCCTCGTGGAAGGCACTGGACTTACTAAGCTGGAAAAGAGAGATTTTAAACAATATGGGGAGAAAAACAGTGGAAAATGAGCTGAGAGCTGGCTGATGGACAGAATGGTAAAATCACTCAGGCACATACATAATTCATTATATTCTGTGACATTCTCAGTCCCCACCGAAAGTTGTTAACAGAATTTTATTTAGAAGACGGTTTCTGTATCATGTTAATCTCACTGTTCCTCTGTTAATTGGTGCTTTTCTGTTAGAAATGAAGCATCCACCGCTGAGTGGGCTGTGGGGTGTTTCCAAGTCCGGTTTGGTATTTCAGGGGCTTTTCCACTTCCACTTCTAGATCACTATCGTGGTTTTTCTTTTAACATTAAAAAATATTATTGGAGTAAGATAATTTACAATGTTTCGTTTGCTTCTACTGTACGGTAAAGTGAATCAGGTAAACATGTACCTGTACCCACTCTTTCTTTCTATTCCTTTCCCATTTAGGTCATTGCAGAGGGTTGAAAAGAGTTCCTTGTGCTTAGAGTAGGCCTTTACAGGTTATCCCTTTTATATAGAGTAGTATGTATGTGTCAATCCCAATTTTCCAGTTTATCCCTCCCACCACCCTGCCACTGCCTTCCCCTCTAGCTACTATTGTGTTTTTATCCTTCATATTTCAGAGATTGCGTGTTCATACACTTTATAAGAAACGATTGTTAATGAAAAGAGAATAGGCAAGGATATAGGGTATTTGTCTGGTTTAACAAAGATACACTTTGACAATGAAAGTGTATTGAATTCTTACCAAACATAGTCATGGCAAGGATAATCAAAAATGTCTATTACTCACTAAAAGGTTTTTGGGAGGCATTTGAGTAAAATGATTAATTTTAATTCTTGTAATATAGCCCCTTGATAAAATTTGGGGGTCAATTAAAATTAACTTCACTAGCAAGTATGATTAAAAAAAGGTCTGACTGTGACATTTAAAGATAAACACATGCACACTGCAATAGCTAAATTTACAATTATCTTCAATGTATTTTTGAAGGTTCTTAAAAATTGTGGTACCACATAAAATTTCAAAATTAAATCCCCAATTGTGACATGATTAGCAGTTTTGAAAACTGTTTAAACTATGAAAATAAAATTTAGTTAAACTTCAGATGTCAAGTCAACAATCTATGTTCTTAAAGCTTGTAACCTAAAGTTTTAAAAGTGTCCCAGTAGTTTAGGGCATTATTTCAATCCTATCTTCCTAGTGATGATTATGAGTTATAACAAGTATAGTGACAATGCTCATTCTGAACAATAAGAAAGCTACCATTTAATAAGTATCTACCCAATGTCCAATCTTTACACGCTTGCAAACTAGTATCAACTCCATTTAACAGGTAAGAAACTTGAAACTCAAAGATGTTGAGTTGACTTGCATGATGCTGGCATCTTGACCCTCGATTTCAAGGCTTCAGAAACACGAGGAAACATCTGCCTGTCATTCGGCCACCAGCCTGTGTTCGAAAGCCGCGGCAGCCTCAGCTCACCAACACAGCTGGGTCACACTGGCATCTCGTTCTGAAGGCTCCTCCAGGTGCCTCTGCGTCCTTCCCCTTTTCTCCCTGCTGGTGTTCCCCCCACCAAATCTCCTACACATCTAATTTCATCTTGATGTCCACCTTCCAGGGAGCCAAGAACAAACAGTCCTTGGAATGAGAATTCGAGGGAAGTAGAGGGTGGGACGAATGGAAAAAGTCGCTCTGTCGTGTGTAAACCAGACAACAAGCGCAACTGCTGCAGAGCACGGGGAGCCCAGCCTAGATTTCTGCACCAGAGAGGGAGACGAGGCCCGGGAGGGAGGCGATAAACATACACACACATAGATATGACGGCTGATTTGCATCGTGCGGCAGAAACCAACAGAACATTGTAGAGCAATTATCTTCCAACTAAAAAATTAACGAATTGATATTTAAAAAGAAATGAGAATTCAAACAAAATACACCTTTGTGAACAGAACTGCATCCTCTCCAAATCGGTACGCTGAAGCACTGGAACCGTACTTGGAACACATGTGTGCACGCTCGGTCGCTTCAGTCGTGTCTGACTCTGTGACCCCATGGACTGTAGTCTGCCAGGCTCCTCTGTCCATGGGATTTCCCAGGCAAGGATACTGGAGTGGGTTTCCATGCCTTCCTTCAGGAGATCCTCCTTACCCAGGGACTCAACCTGCATTTCTTACGTCTCCGGCACTGATGGCACGCAGCTTCTTCACCACTTCCCCGCCTGGGAGGACACTTCTGAGGAGGTAAAGGCAAATGAGCCCACACGAGTGGAACCCTGGTCTAACAGGATTGGTGTCCTTATATCAAGAGACACAAGAGAGCTCATTTTCTCTTCAGGTATCAAGGGAGAGTCATGTAACGATACGGGAGAAGTCACCCATCTATAAGCCAGGAAGAGACCTCTTGCCAGAAAGCAAATGTGCCCCAAACTGCAATAAAATTAATTTCTGATGTTTAAAGCTTTCATTCTGCAGCATTTTGTTATGGCAGCCCACGTAGACAGGTACACAACACGTTTCCTCCTGAAGACAATCCCACAAGTGGATTAAAAAAATAAAAAAGGTAAAATTCCTCCCCAAGTGGCACCATATTGTCATCCAGCTCATGCACCCTTTCTGCAATGTTGAAGAAGGCAATCCATTTCAAATCCTCAAGAGTTTCTAAAAGCAGAAAGCATGTTGCTCCTACCAGTTGTCCTAGTTGGAAAGGAGATTCAGAGGATGAATGCCAAGGGCCTGAATTCTCAGGCTTAACATCAAGCTTTATCTTCCTAAAATTCAACTTGGACATAAAATTGCGTTTGTGATCCTCATTTTATTAGAGCCAGAAGGTAATCTTGTTTTCCTATAGAATCAGTTCCAAGTGAGAAGGAAATAGAGGCAATTGTCAACTCTATGTCACCCCAGGGTCTTCAGAAATGGCTTCTAGAATTACACAGCTGGAATGAGGCGGACTTACAGCTTCTTATATCACACGCCAATTCCACGTGAAGCGGCTCATTTATCAGACACAGATTTTTGGTTGTAGATGCCTCCCGTGAGAGTTTGGTCATGGGTTGTAACGTGTGGGTTTTTCCTGTTTTTGTTGTTTTTTCTGTATTTCCAGACACTGCTAAATCAGGCAGTAGCACTCTATTCTAGTGCTCAGGAGCTGCTGCAGTAAGGAAGGTTCCTACTCTGAACCAGCAACTGCAACTTGGGACAGAAAGTGACTGAAGACATAGCTTTGTTGTGAGTTGCACAGAATAGGGAAGATAGGCATTTATATTAAGAAGGACATTAGAAGGCAGATGTAAGTAAGTGAATCTAGATCCATGAATAAAATGCAAAGGAGACTTTCTTTTGGGATTGCCAAGGAGAAATATTATTAACGTTGTTTCAGAAATCAGAGATTATTTAATTCAAGTCTTGAAAGGTGAATAAAATACAGACATTTTGAGATGAAGATAAGAATAAGAAACAAAGAAACTAGAGGAGCAGGAAGCCAGCCTTGTATTCAAGGCCTGGCAGCATCTCTGTTAGATCAGATTCATCATGCTCTTCACAGGGATGACTGGGGCCTGAGACAGGACTACTATCTGTTTGTCATGGCCCCACAGATGGTGAAATGTGTGCCTTCTTTGTCCCTTGGACAGAGAATTTCAGTGAATCCCAAGAGTAGGTGTGACTGACGTGCCCAGTGGGAAGCACAGCAGAATCCCCAGAAGGTCTCTGAGAACACAGCTTCCTGCCCACTCCAGACTTTCAGATTCAGCAGGTCTGGGACAAGGCCAGCCGACCTGCATGTCTAACAGGCTCCCAGGTGTGGGCGATGCTGCCTTCGTGGGACCACTCTTGGGGTAGCGCTGTCGATGGCCCACAAGGTAGAGAAATGAAAACCAGCATCGGAAAAAGGAAATTATGAAGGGCTGTGAAGAGTAACTGAGTTACAGGGAGAAAGTCTCTGAGACGCCTAATTGCACTCCAAACGTACAGAAAGGGAAACAAAAAGCACCTGCATGGTTGCAGAAATCTCTTATGAGAAAACATGAATAGCCATATAAAATATTTGCTCGTGTAGTTCTCCATTCCATAGGGAGAAAAAAGACAAGCAAGGGATTTGTTGCATAGTGATAAGTGCAACGAAAAAAATGAAAAACATGGACAAATTCTGAGGAATTTTGGTTAAAAAGAAACCAGTGAAATGAAAGGGGTGTGGTTTAGTTTAGTTTTCTTTTCTTATCGCTTTGGAAAATATTACAAAGTATTTTTTCCCATGCAAACGATCTTGTGCTGTGAACAATGAAGGAGATGCTGGGAGAATGAAGACCTTGAGAAGGCCGGAGGGAGTGGCCTCCCAAGGGGCTCTGCAATGCGCTGCTTCATAAAGCAGCATTCTTAAGCTTCTAATTCTTAGAAACTGTCTGCATGTTGAAAATCCTCAATAAAACCTCTGAAAATATATTCTGTCCATTCTTACATGCACTACATGACTTCTCTGCTCTTATAGATGGCAAGTATACATTTTCCATGGAAAACACCTTACTCTGGAGTGTACAACAGTCATACTGTTGAAGGCAGACATGACCTGCAGACTGCCCGGCTGCTGCTGTTGTACCCTCAGCCGCAGTCTGGGCCTCTGACAGATTGAGCCTTTTTCTATGAAAATTACTAGTTTTTTTTTTTTCTTTTTCCTTTTTCCATAGAGTATTCTAAGCACAACGACTCAGAGAACTCTTGGTTTATACCAGAGGCAGCAATGCTACCTAAAATGTGATGGATTGAAGGCCTCAGCCACCATATTAATTCAGTGAACTCAAATACTTGTTTTCTTTTTCAGTCTCAATTTAATTAAAATTTGAGAGTACGCAGACTGAGAAATTGCAGATTTTAGATTCTACCACTAATTCTCATGAGACATTCACATTAGTCAAAAGACACCGAGTCTAGGAAGCAACTCCATACGGAACAAGACACTGACACAGATGAGTGATGCTGTAAAACTATACGACAATATTTTCTTGCACACACCAGAATTCACTACCCATCTTTCTCTCCTCTAAAATATGAAAACTATTGGGTTAATTTTTTAATCCAATATTTCCCTTTCATACTTTTTCTTATATTCATGTAAGAAATGGTATTAAAAAAAAAGAAAGGTATGATACCTAACTGGAGGTGGGCATGGCAACCCACTCCAGTGTTCTTGCCTGGAGAATCCCACAAACAGAAGAGCCTGGCAGGCTACAGCCCAGAGTCAGACATGACTGAAGCGACTGAGCACACACACAGGCATACCTAAATGACTAGTTTCTACCTTTACGCTCATGCTGCCATGTTGATGCTCTTGCTGCCATATGCCATTCCTTCAGATAGCCAGCAAAGGCTTTGAGTCCTTGTCCACGGAGAGGAGAGGGGTGACAGCATGCACGCTGGGAATGTGAAGGTTCACATGTATCTAAAGCCTTTACCCTGGCAAAAGTTCTGCTGGCCCTGCTGACTCCTCCCTACAAAACAAATGCCTTTTTATGTTTAATTCTGAGATGCTCCAAAGTCCTGAGGTTGGAGTGCTCCACCTATTTCAACAGCACCACTTAGTCCCCTTTCAAGGCCTAATAACAGCTGATATTTATTATGCCTGTAGTAATACATGACAAATATAAGTTCTTTGCATGCATTATTTAACTAATCCTTAACCTCAGATATGCAGATGACACCACCCTTATGGCAGAAAGTGAAGAGGAACTAAAAAGCCTCTTGATGAAAGTGAAAGTGGAGAGTGAAAAAGTTGGCTTAAAGCTCAACATTCAGAAAACGAAGATCATGGCATCTAGTCCCATCACTTCATGGGAAATAGATGGGGAAACAGTGAAACAGTGTCAGACTTTATTTTTCTGGGCTCCAAAATCACTGCAGATGGTGACTGCAGCCACAAAATTAAAAGACACTTACTCCTTGGAAGAAAAGTTATGACCAACCGAGATAGCATATTCAAAAGCAGAGACATTACTTTGCCAACAAAGGTCTGTCTAGTCAAGGCTATGGTTTTTCCAGTGGTCATGTATGGATGTGAGAGTTGGACTGTGAAGAAAGCTGAGCGCGGAAGAATTGATGCTTTTGAACTGTGGTGTTGGAGAAGACTCTTAAGAGCCCCTTGGACGGCAAGGAGATCCAACCAGTCCATTCTAAAGGAGATCAGCCCTGGGTGTTCTTTGGAAGGAATGATGCTATAGCTTAGACTCCAGTACTTTGGCCACCTCATGCGAAGAGTTGACTCATTGGAAAAGACTCTGATGCTGGGAGGGATTGGGGGCAGGAGGAAGAGGGGACAACAGAGGATGAGATGGCTGGATGGCATCACCGACTCAATGGATGTGAGTTTGAGTGAACTCTGGGAGTTGGTGATGGACAGGGAGGCCTGGCGTGCTGCAATTCATGGGGTTGCAAAGAGTCGGACACGACTGAGCAACTGAACTGAACTGAACTGAACTACAAGCACTTATGAGAGATGGTCATCTCTGCCTCTTAACCTTATTTACAGAAGAGGAAGGTGAGAATAGGAAGGGGGCCTGTCCCTGACCTGGAACACAAGGCTCCTAAGTTTTGGGGTTGGGATCAAACCCATCACTCCAAATAGAGTTAAAACTCTTGGTGCTAACTTCTGCCATGACACTCTCCTATAAGAAACCTACTTTTCTCTGCCTTCAAGCTGTTTTTCACAGCCAAAAATTCCCTTTCTCTCTTTCTACTAAACTCTGAAAATTTCCCAAAGAGCAGAGTTTCTGATTCATCTATTCCTCACCTCAGCCCAATAAATGCCCACTGAAATTGCTTTTAAGTAGATAGACTTCTAATTTCTTTTTTAAACAACAGTGTATCTTTCCACCTAGATTATAACTGCTTATGAAGCACAATTTTTTCTCTAGTTTTTTTTTTTTTCCAATTGCTCTCAGTACCCAATAAAGCTGTGATTACATGGCAGGCATTTAAAACAATTAGTACTTCTCAGGAATATGCATTTGGTATTGTGAACTACTAAGCCACTCATTCAGTTCACACAGAATCCCACAGAATTTAAATGCACTTAATTTGAGGCTATTTATGATTTTATAGCCTGTTTTGAAATGTGTGTGTATGCTCAGTCACTCGGTCATGTCCAAATCTTTACAACCCCATGGACAATACCCTGCCAGGCTCCTCTGTTCATGGAACTTTTCAGGCAAGAATACTGGAGTGAGTTGCCATTTCCTACTCCAGGGGATCTTCTATGACCCAGAGATCATACCCAGGTCTCCTGCATTGCAGGCAGATTCTTCACCACCTGAGCCATCAGGAAAGCCCATGTCAAGTAAATCCTCCTAATTTTAAGTTCTAGGCATATTTGTCCTTGTGGAGTACTTAACACGCAGCACAATTATGTTGAGAACAAATGCAAGTAGGGAATGAGGACTGGGTACCGACTTATTAGATTTGATCACTGTTCTCATGTTGGTAGAGTCTTGTATCATTTCTGTATATATTAGCTTAAATTTGCCCATGGACCATCATTTTCCAACTGCCTATTTGTGCAGCTGGTGGCAGGGAGGTTGGGGAGAGAGAACAAGGCTGCATTTGGTAAAAATCCACAGTCTCCACTGGGGAAACACCACCAGAGCGCAGGGGTCATGTTCATAATGATGACCTAGACAGGTGGGATGGTGAGGATGGGAGGGAGGTTCAAGAGGGACAGGATATATTTAAACATGCAGCTGATTCGTTTTACAGCAGAAACACAATATTTTAAGGCAATTATATTCCAGTAAAATTTTTTTTAATAAATAGCAATATTTTTAAAAGATTGTATCATTAGATGGTAACAGTGAAAAATCTTAATTGGCTCCTCCATTTATACTCTAGATATTAAAAAAATAAATAAATATAAATTTTATACAAATTTTTAAAATTTAAATAAATTTATGACTACTACTTCAGAATTTTAACTTCTGAGCCAATCCAGTAAATGTAGGGAAAGGGCTAGGAGCTTTACTAACTGCAGTCTCATTTCATTTTTTCATCTATGAAACACATAAAGAATATATGAAATGCATTCTCTGACCCAAGGCTTCACACTTGGTCCCCAATGATCTACTTATGAAATTCTAAGCAAAACCTCTTAGGAGATGATCCAATAGGTAGTGAGCATTCACTGCATTCTAGGCATATTCTGAGAAGGCTCTGGATAATATGCAGACATCTGACATTACCCATGAACTATTCAGGGGCAGTAGAACCATTAGCACTTTACAAATGTGTGCCTAAATCAATGTGACCTCCAGATATCCGGACCAGAAGGTGGGGAAGGGG
Source organism: Bos grunniens (assembly GCF_055505025.1). Taxonomy (NCBI): domain Eukaryota; kingdom Metazoa; phylum Chordata; class Mammalia; order Artiodactyla; family Bovidae; genus Bos; species Bos grunniens. The sequence continues at coordinate 90,274,125 of NC_141176.1, read as the reverse complement.
GGTGACATTAACTGAAACAGAAAACAGGAGTCTGGGATTGGGAAAAATATGGGGACAAGTACTCAGTTTTGAACGTAAGTTAGACGTGTGAGGCCATCAGAATGGTGGCATCTGGAGCTGAGAAGAAAGAACTAAATACGATTTGGGGATCGTCAGAGTGGGTGAAGGTAGATGCGATAGGGAAAGGGGAACCTTCCAGGGAAGATGGGTGGGACGGGAAGAGTTCAGCTCAAAGCTCTGGCTCATGACCCTAGGCCACAGCCTTCCAGGAAACCAAGGACCAGGGGTTGGAGAGACAGGAGAAGGAAACAGAGTCTCACGTTCCTATAATTTCATAGCTTCTTTTTTCCTAAGTGACGACGTAGAACTTTGAGTTACATGGAGTGGAGCTTGACATTACAGGTCTATAACTGCTTTCAAGCACTCTGGGTATCTGGAATAAAGCAGGCTCTCGGTGGGTATTTTATATGCAAACTAATGAATAAATGGTTTTAAATTGTAAAAAGAGGTGGGGGAAGGAAGGGGAGCTGACCACAGAAAGAGAAGGGAACACATTAGAGCATATCTGTCCAGTCCTTTGGCCGTTCCCTTAACAGCAGACTGAAAGTTCACCTGCCCAGGAGAAGACACTCAAATGGCCGAAGGAGGAGATCAGTGGGGTGGAGGGCTCAGCTCATTTTACCATCAGAGATAAGCTTGAGGGGCGCTATCATGCTCTCACCACAAAAGAAGAGAATCTAATGAACAGGATTAAGGGAGTGTGATAGATGTTTATGGCCTTGATGCTGGTAATGGTTTCTCAGATGTCCATTTCTCTCCAAACCCATGAAGATGCTACATGTCACTCTTATCTCAACAAAGTGATTTTCTTTTTTTTTAAGAAACTAACTTAAGAGACAGTGTAGTGTTGTGAACAAAAACAATGAATTCTCCTAAGGTTCAACGTCCTCACACACACAGAGGGGAGAACATTCTTGTACCTACTGAATATGGTTGTTGAAAGACTAAGTGACTAAAATCATGTAGGGAACAAACACTGCTGAAAACACCTGTAGAATGCTAAACAGCAAACGCATAGGGAAGCCACTCCACTGCCGTTTACATTACTTTTAGTCAAAACACATTGTGGACTAGTTAGTGAAAACTGGTATCTAGGAGTAGCAATTCTAACGGAATTGCATTCCCATCTAAATATTTTGTTCATATAGAGAAAATTTCCCTCTCTCTTTCTCTCTCTAACATGGTATAACTCAAAGAGAGTTAAATTAAAACCCTTAAAACAATTTAGAAAAAAATTTGCTTTCTAGATGGAAAAGAATTATGGAGCACATTTTAAATTGATGGAATACATTAAAATGACAGATTACACACTAAAAAATCACTATCTCCCTGAAGAGAACAATAAAGTGTTGAAGACATTACATTTATACTTACAAAAAGGCAACATTTAGAAAGTTAAACAGAAATCTGTGAATTTCTTGTTAATGAGACACCATAAACCTCAGCACATACAATATGTTGTCCTTTGACAAAGTACATTTGATTCCTTATACTCAGCAAGCCTTGGGGCTTCCCGGATAGTGCTAGTGGTAAAGAACCTGCGTCCTGGTGCAGGAGACATACAAGACCCAGGTTTGATCCCTGGGTCGGAAGATCCCCTGGGGGAGGGCATGACAGCCCACTCCAGTATTCTTGCCTGGAGAATCCCATGGACAGAAGAGACTGGTGGGCTATAGTCCATGGGGTTGCAAAGAGTTGAACATGACTGAAGCAGCTTAGCACACACCCACTCAGTAGGCCAATGAAAGAACTTGAGACTAAGTGACAAAATAATTAAAGCAAATACACACTCTGCATAGTTTTTTAAATAATTCAAATGGAAAGTTTTTTTCTTATGGCAACATATTTTGGTGTCTTAATTGTATAATGTATACATTAAAGTATGTGAGTAGCTTAAAAATAAATAAAAGTATGACTACCGTGACTATATGAATACTGTGACAAACCTAGATAGTGTATTAAAAGGGAAGAGACATCACTTTTCCAAGGAAGGTCCATATAGTCAAAGCTATGGTATTTCCAGTAGTCATGTACGGATGTGAGAGTTGGAACATAAAGAAGGTTAAGTGCTGAAGAATTGATGCTTTTGGACTGTGGTGCTGGAGAAGACTCTTGAGAGTCCCATGGACTGCAAAAACATCAAACGAGTCCATCCTAAAGGAAATCAACCCTGAATATCCATTGGAAGGACTGATGTTGAAGCTGAACCTCCAATACTTTGGCCACCTGATGCAAAGAGTTGACTCATTGGAAAAGACCCTGATGCTGGGAAAGACTGAAGGCAAAAGCAGAAGCGGGCAGCAGGGGATGAGATGGTTGGATGGCATCACCTACTCGATGGACATGAGTTTGAGCAGACTCTGGAAGACAGAGCAGGACAGGGGCGCCTGGTGCGTTGCAGTCCACGGGGTTGCAGAGAGTGAGACACGACAGCAAATTTCACCCATCGAATACCCTCAGTGTGCAGTTAGGGTTTGTGAGCCTTTGGGGGTAGTTAGGTTTGGGCGAGGCCAGGAGGACAGAGTCCTTGTGATGGGATTAGTACCCTTGTAAGTAAAGAGACAGGAGTCTCTTTCTCTTTCTCCATCATGGGAGGACACGGTAAGAAGGCAGCCATCCATGAGCCAGAAAGGGAGCCCTCAACAAGAACCGGATCAGCCAGCATCTCAATCGTACACTTTCCAGCCTCCAGAACTATGAGAAAGTAATGCCCGTTGTTGAAGCCACCAGGTGTCGAGTATTTTGTTATGGCAGTCAGAGCTCAGACAACCTCTGTGCACAGAAAGTTTTATTTTATATTTCAATAATGTGCTTAAATGTTTATCATTGACTACAAATTAAAACTCTGGCTGAATCTGAAGCCATTCAACTATTTCTTCATAATTTGATGGCAATATTGACCTTAGTTAATGAACATCATCTCTGCTTGCATTAGTAACAGAAATGCTTTCCTGGGAGAAGGAAATTTATATAAGTTGTATTTGAGGACATTTGTGTCTAAGAATCTTCAGAAACTGACTGTTGTTTCACCCCTAAAGAATAAACAGGTAGGGGCTTCCCTGGTGGTTCAGAGGTAGACTCCACCTGCCAATGCAAGAGACATGGGTTTGATCTCAGGTCTGGGAAGATCCCACATAGTGAAGTGAAAGGCGCTCAGTCGCGTCAGACTCTTTTGTGACCCCATGGACTACACAGTCCATGGAATTCTCTAGGCCACAATACTGGAGTGGGTAGCCTTTCCTTTCTTCAGGGGATCTTCCCAACCCAGGGATCGAACCCAGGTCTCCCACATTGCAGGCAGATTCTTTAACAGCTTAGCCACAAGGGAAGCCTGGGGAAACTGGAGTGGGTAGCCTATTCCTTCTCCAGCAGATCTTCCCGACCCAGGAACTGAACCAGGGTCTCCCACATGCCATGGTGCAACAAGCCTGTCCTGCCATAACTACTGAGCCTGTGCTCTAGAGCCCGCGCTCCGCAACAAGAGAAGCCATCACAGTGGGAAGCACACAAACCGAAACTAGAGAGTAGTCCCAGCTTGTCACACTAATAAATTAATAACTTTTTTTATAATAAATAAATAAAGGTCCATCTAGTCAAAGCTATGGTTTTTCCACTAGTCGTGTATGAACATGAGAGTTGGAACATAAAGAAGGCTGAGCACCAAAGAATTGATGCTTTTGAAGTGTGGTGTTGGAGAAGACTTGAGAGTCCCTTGGACTGCAAGGAGATCCAACCAGTCCATCCTAAAGGAAATCAGTCCTGAATATTCATTGGAAGGACTGATGCTGAAGTTGCACTCCAATACTTTGGCCACCTGATGCGAAGAACTGACTCACTGGAAAAGACCCTGATGCTGGGAAAGACTGAAGGCAGGAGGAGGAGACGAAAGACGATGAGATGTTTGGATGGCATCACCGACTCGATGGACATGACCTTGAGCAAGCTCCGGGAGTTGGTGATGGACAGGGAGGCCTGGAGTGCTGCCGTCCATGGGGTCGGAAAGAGTTGGACATGACTGAGCGACTGAACTGAACTGAACTTATAACATAGGGAACTGTATTCAATATCTTATAATAAACCGGAATGGAAAAGAATATATTATATGTGTTATATATAGAGAGAGTTATATACTTACACATATACATATACATGTATACCCTTACAACTGGTACACATAACTCATATATGTACCCTTTGAAGTACACCTGAAACTAACACAACAGTATAAATCAACTATACTTCAATTGCAGAGAAGGCGATGGCACCCCACTCCAGTACTCTTGCCTGGAAAATCCCATGGACGGAGGAGCCTGGTGGGCTACAGTCCATGGGGTCACGAACAGTCGGACACAACTGAGTGGCTTCACTTTCACTTTTCACTTTCATGCATTGGAGAAGGAAATGGCAACCCACTCCAGTGTTCTTGCCTGGAGAATCCCAGGGACGGGGGAACCTGGTGGGCTGCCATCTATGGGGTCGCACAGAGTCGGCCACAACTGAAGCGACTTAGCAGCAGCAGCAGCAGCATACTTCAATTGATCAAAAAAAAAAAAATCTCTAAAGAGCTCTCCATATTCTCTGGGCCCATTTCTGTTTTCCCACTCTGTTAGAACTCATACATTTAAGATTTCTGCTTCTTACAATTAGCCAAACCTATTCCTAAGCTTGATGGTCAAGACCCAACTTTTATCCCACTGGACTGAGCAGAAGAACTGGGAATAGTTGATTACTTGTCCCTCCTTGAAAATTTCTCATTATTTAACTCCAAGAAAGGCACCTTCACCTCATTTTTCTCCTTACTTCTGGGGATTTTACCTCACTTCTCACTCAACTTTTAATGCTGGAATTCCTTGAGACCCAGTCCTTGTACCCCTACAATTTAAACTCATTCCCTAAGTGATACTATAATATAATTGGGCTTTCAATACCACCTATATGTTCATCTATCTCAAGTTTACATCTCCAGCCAGTGCAACACCCCCTCTTATTCTGACTTTTTAGAGGCACCCCTGGAGAAGGCAATGGCACCCCACTCCAGTACTCTCGCCTGGAAAATCCCATGGATGGAGGAGCCTGGTGGGCTACAGTCCATGGGGTCGCGAACAGTCGGACACAACTGAGTGGCTTCCCTTTCGCTTTTCACTTTCATGCATTGGAGAAGGAAATGGCAACCCACTCCAGTGTTCTTGCCTGGGGAATCCCGGGGATGGGGGAGCATGGTGGGCTGCCGTCTATGGGGTCACACAGAGTTGGACATGACTGAAGTGACTTAGCAGCAGCAGAGGCACCCCTAACTCAGTTAATAGCATTTCATTTTTCTGATTGTTCAGGGCAGAACAAACTTGAGGTCATCCTTGAGCTTCTCAGTCCCCATGGCAGGTAGAATTTTGCTTCCATGAATTGCACCTTCTGATGTTATGCATGTGAATATGTTACATGATCTGAGGACAGAGAATTAAGAGTGATAATGAGCTGACCTTAAAATAGGGCCATTTCTCTGAATTCTATTATACAGACGAGCCCAATGCAATCACAGTGCCCCTAAAAGAAGAGGAGGGCAAAACATCTGGTCAGAGAGATGTGAGCAAGGACAGAAAAGAAACAAGAGGAATTCAAAGCTTGAGAGGCAGGTTCAACCTACCGCTGCTGATTCTTACAATGGAGGAGGAGGCTAAGATTTCATGGATGCAGATGGCTTCCAGAAACTGAAAAAGTTCTGCAAGCAGACTACCTGATAGAAACTCCCAGAAGGGAGCAGCCCTGATGATAACCTTGATGTCAGCCCACTGGGACCCACACCAGACATCTGTCCTATGGAACCATATGATAATTACTGAGATTATTTTCAGCTGCTAAATTTGCAACAACTTGTTATGGCAGCAATGGAAAATTATTATATTCCCCGTCACCGGTTCATCAGCATTTCCTGTCAGCTCTATTCTAAAAATGTATCCCCAAATTGACTACTTCTCACCACATCCTTGTTCCATTTTGGTCCAAGCCCCCATCATCTCTCGCTGAGTTTATCAATAGAGCCTCCCAACCAATTTCCCTGCTTTTGCCCTGGAAATCCTTCCATGAGTTCAAAATGCAGCAGCCAAGCCAGTTCTGATAATTCACAAGGGACAGCTGATCTCTCTTCTGCTCAGATTCTCCAACAGCTTCAGCAGGCCCTGGACGCAACAGCCAGAGGCCATTCCATGAGCCTCAAGTCCCCAGGGGATCTGGCTCCTCTCCTTCTGTGTCCCCACTTATTCATCTGCTCCCACCACCCTGGCTCCTTTATCAGGCTGGGATGCTCCCTGCCTCTGTACGCACCTGACATGGCCCTTCCCTCATATACCTTCAGGAGGCAACTGTAGACTCCTCAGCGTTTATCACCATCTGATACTACACGAGGCTTCCAGGTGATGCTAGTGGCAAAGAGCCCACCTGCCAACGCAGAAGCCGCAGAAGATGCGGGTTCAATCCCTGGGTCAGGAGGACCTCCTGGAGGAGGGCATGGCAACCCACTCCAGTATTCCTGCCTGGAGAATCCCCATGGACAGAGGAGCCTGGTGGGCTGCAGTTCATAGGGTCACAAGGACTTGGACTCGATTGAAGCGACTTGGCATGGACTACTCCTTTCAGACAGAGCTCCGTGTGTGGGACTCTCCATTCTCCGCAGCCGTTCACCTGCAATGCTGCTCAAGGGGAGTGATTTATTCTTTTCCTTCCTTCAAGTATCTAAGCTTTAATCAACCATCAAAACCAGAGTCACTCAAAAAAATCACAGACGCCAGGAATCTTTTCCCACTCTGCCACCTCCATCAGACTTCGTTTTCAGTCACTGTTTTCTATTTTACCGATTTTTTTCTCTCTTTTTCTACTTAGACTGGAGTTTTTCTGAAGATAGGATTCATCTCTCTCCCTGCTTTTTGATTACCCATGTGGCAGCACAGTTCCATGCCTATAGCAACTCTTTAAACATATTAATTCAGATTTTATGGTTCCAATGTTTTCACAAATTATAGTACCTAACATAATATATTAGAGCTTCCTCTTGTTCTCTGGGTTTATTATGCTACTATGCTTAATTTCTTGTCAACAGTAACTTAGGTATTAATTTTTTCCTGTAACTATTTTATACAGAGGGCTTCCCTGGTAGCTCAGTAGTATAGAACTCAAAGACCAAGGAAGAGATGCAAGTTTGATCCCTGGGTCAGGAAGATATCCTGGAAAAGGAAATGGCAACCCACTCCAGTATTCTTGCTGACAAAATCCCATGGACAGAGGAGCCTACAGTTCATGGGGTCGCAAGAGATATGCCTTAGCAATTAAATAACTTTACACAGAAGGCTTTATAACTTTGTAAATATTTTCTTGCTGTTTCTTTACTTTTAAATCAACATAGGGCTTAAATCCACCTGCATTCCAATTTAGGAATTCTCCGCCAACACCTGCTGGGTAACTTGGAAAAATCGCTCACTCTTTCCCTTCACACCCATGGAGGGTACTGGGAAGGGTAGGTGGGTATGCTGAAAAAGACAGTCCCTTGTCCCCTGATGTACACACAGCTTCACAGAGGAGACGGCCATTCAAAAAAGAGCTTCACATGAGCAGAGAATAATAAAATGGGAGGTGAAAGTGGTCTGGGACAGCCTTCTGTAAGATTTGACACGTTGACTGACTCTCAGCTCCTTCATGTGTAAAATAAGAGATTAGACTAGGTGATTTCTTAGGTCCTTCCCAGCTAGGAGATTCTTTGTCACTTATTCTATATCACCAAAAAAAAAAAAAAAAAAAACACCCAAAATCTCATAACTTCTAGTTTGACTATCAAGCCCACACAAAACCATGAAAAGAACTGCTTAGTCTTCTTATTACTGCTGTTATTGTACAGAATGAACTGACAGTCTTCTAAGATCCACAATTCCTCTTTGAAAGCTTTGGAGCCAAGAATATTACTAATTTCTCCAGACTGGACAGGTTAGAATTATAAAAAGCTCAAGGGACAGTTCTTCCACCAAATGAGTTACACTCTCCCTGCCCCCTACGGCCTCCCACCCACAAAAAAAAAAGAAAAAAGAAAACTTGTTTTCCAGAGATTTTTATTTTTAAATGTAATTAATGGGTCATGGGTATCTACTCTTTGTATATGTATGCCTGCTTTAGATTAATTCAGCCAGTAATTTTAGAGACAATCAAGACAAATTAACTTATATTTGATTCTTTGAAGCCTTCTACATTTAAACCTAAAGTTGGAGAGTTTCTCTCACACTGGAACTTTGGAAAGTAGGTTGTAAATCAAACAAAAACATCATATAAAAGAATACACAAAAATTGAGAAACATTATAGTATTGTAAGGGCAACCAAAATTTTAAGTGTGTATTCTTAATAAGATGTGATACTAAAAGTCAACCAACTTTAAAGGATAAGCCAATTGATTATTCTATCCTGTGAGTTTTGGAGGTAAGTGACTTCACTACTCTATCTATCCAGCTATAAGATAATAATAAATTTTGTAACACAATCTCATTAGAAACAGGAGCAATTTCATTGGGAAAAATTTTCATAACAATCTGAAAAATTTGCAAGGAAATCATTTGATTTCCATGTAGGTAATTTTAAAAACTATACATATAACAATTTTACAAAAATTTTGCCTTTTTTCCTCTTTACCAAGAGACTTGGGACCTTTACCTATATTCACTGAAGAAAGCTATTTTTTCCTTGAATATTTCATATAGTTAAAAGAAAACCTCTCATATTTAAAAGCAATTCTATCTTGCACTTCTCCACCAAAAAACAACAAAAAATATGAAACACCACATCAGAAAATGATTGTCTCGTCATTACCTTCCTTGTCATCATGGTGGATAATGGCATCCTGTATCATGTCAGCAAGATTAAAGTGAACCTTCTGGTTCTTCCCATGCTTCAGCTTCTTCAGGAGCCCCTCCTGCTTTTGAAAAGCTTTCTCTCGCTCATAGTACGCTTTGACTTGCTCACAGCGCATGCGTTTCACCAGCCGCTGCCGTTGGCCCAGGGGGAGGGACTCCAGCAAGCACTGGTCAATTTCCATTTCATGGGATCGGAAAACGTTACATAGCTGGAAGCAACCTGAAAGAAACAGTGCGAAAGTCAGCAGACCTATCGCTGCAGCCAAGACGGCAGCACTGCGAGCATCGCCCATCTTTCAAGCTGGAAACCCATTCAGGCCTATCTGTGTTCAGCAACTAATACAAACCCTTTCAGAGATTCCTGGAAAAGCAAAGCGAGTGGACGTCTTACTCAAGACTGCAAGAGGGACTTCCCTGGGGGTCCAGTGGTTAGGACTCCGTGCTTCCACTGCATGGGGCATGGGTTGATCCCTGGAACTAAGATTCCACATGCTGTGGGTCATGGCCAAAAATAAACAAAAGTAAAAATTGATGCAAAAAATTCATGATGAACAAAAAAATCAAAGCTAAAAACAAGACTGCATAGTAGCAAAATAGATGACATAATGAGATATCAGTTCAGTTCAGTTGCTCAGTCATGTCCAACTCTTTGCGACCCCATGGACTGCAGCACACCAGGCCTCCCTGTCCATCACCAACTCCTGGAGTTTACCCAAACTTAGGTCCATTAAGCCGGTGATGCCATCTAACCATCTCATCCTCTGTTGTCCCCTTCTCCTCCTGCCCTCAGTCTTTCCCAGCATCAGGGTCTTTTCAAATGAGATACAGATATGTAGTTTTGCTCAACATAATTACTAACAATCCATCCTTTCCTGTTTCTTTAAATCCCTACCAAAGTCTTAAATATTTTACCACAACATTAAGCTCCTTTGTCATTGAATAATTCCAACTAAATCTTACACGATAAATTTTGGCAGAAAGCCATTCCAGGTCTTTGCAAACATCCTTGTAAAACTGTACTAATGACTCTGCTGAGCTAATGTAATAGAACATATGATGGTGGTGGTTTAGGTGCTAAGTCATATATGATCCTTGCGACCCCATGGACTGTAGCCCACCAGGCTCCTCTGTTCATGGGATTCTCCAGGCAAGAATACTGGAGTGGGCTGCCATTTCCTTCTCCAAATAGAACTTATCAATCAGTTCAGTCAGTTCAGTCACTCAGTTGTGTCTGACTCTTTGTGAGAGTCGAATAGAACATATGCATGCTAGCAATTGTCTGTATGACACAGTGACCATTTTCCACCAATTTATTGCTGACCCCTTTTCCTTGTCACTAGTGACGTTCATTTCTAGAAGACCTAATGATGGTTAAGTATAAAGATTGTGCAATGGAAGACAGATTTTTCTCTTGGCAACTCAAAATCATAGATGGAACTGTTGCTGTCAAATCTTTATCTTATTAATATAATGATTAACAAAAGTGAGTTCTCTGCCGTGGACCTGAACATCACCCCTTTCTATTTCCTATAAACATGACCCAAAACACCTATAATGGATTCTACAAACATGTGTCAAAGTCTCTGTCTTAGTAATATAGGGATGAGCAAGATGAGTTCTCTGTCCTGGACCTGAAAACCATCCCTTTCTCTTTCCTATAAACACCACCCAAAACACCTGTAATGGATTGTACAAATTTGTATTGAAACTGGACAAAGGCTTGTGGGGTTCTCCTAGGTTAAAAAAAGCCTTCATTGATCCCCAGTTTCTTGTTTGTAGGAAAAAGGTTTCAGCCTCCTAAACCTGCCTTGAGTTCAAAAGGGCAGATTCAAACAGCCACCAATTAGAGGAGTGAAGGAAATGCAGAAGCAAAGGAGGGGCGGTGCAGACGGCAGGGCAAGGACGGGGCAGGGACCTGGCAAGCTGCGCATCTCCTGAAGGGCGCAGAGAGCACTTTAACACAGATCCCTGAGTTCTTCTACAGGAACTAAGGCCCTCTTCAAGAGGGGTGATGGTAACTTCAGGCTGAGCACAGGCAAGCGCACCCCAGACTGGCTGGAACCAGAAGGCTGATGACTTCTGCCAAACGCTATCCTGTTACCTCCCCACAAACTGATCAGAGGAAGGTCATGTACCCTGCAGACGTCCCTGCCAATTTTGTCTATAAAAACTATTCCCTGAAACCCATCAGTGAGTTCAGGAGCACAAGCTACCGATTCTCCTTGCTTGGTCCTGCAACTGGGAGCTTGTTTGGGCTTACTGCTCATCAGGCACACAAACTTGGATTTGACACTAGCATATCTACCACGACATTAAAATTTTACTATTGGCAGAAAATAAATGTTAGACCACTGAAAATTCTCAAATGTGGCTAGCAAATACAGGTTCAGATAATTGTTTATAGGTTCCTCTCTGAATATATTTATGATGCAACTCTCAGGAAAGTCAAAGTCACTGCATGCACAAAAATGTGGCTGATCATAAGTCACGTCTGGGAAGATCATACCATAAAGGTTTACTTTGAAAAGATACAGTATTCCTCTGACAGTAAGGAAAACTGTGACAAAGCTATTTTCATTTTTATCTCACGTGACACTCTGAAAAACTACTCTCACGTGAGCCAGGCATCCCTGTTGTGCAGGAAAAGAAAGCCAAGTTGAAAGAGGCTGTGACTTGTCCAAGACCAAAGAGATGATATTATGATAGAGTCAGAAACGCTGCATAGAGGCTCAAGACAGAAACAAAATAAAAGACAGCGATTCCTGAGAGCCAGATTTTATGTGTATTATTATACATGTACACATATGCACAAGGGAGAGAAGCAGAGATGGGGAGCTGTGTTTAGTTGTTTGTTAGCGATGACAAAAGAACCGTATGTTTTAATAAAATGCTTCATAAGTCTTTGCAAGAGTGATGTTAGAAGCATCAAATAGCTACACACAAAACATTCCCTTTCCAATGACCCAAACCCAAAGGGACACCAGGGGTTCTGAAATTATGACAAATGGCTCTCCAGTATGTCTGTCTGATAAAAGCCACAATCATGGCCATAGACAGATTGCCTGTGAGGGCTCATGAATAATGGACAGGAGCTATCCTCTACCTTCAAACCTGTTTAGAGGACATCACCAGGTTTGATTTATTAACTTAGATGCTCAGGACACTCTGACTTCCTGAGACTCTGCCAGGTTGTCAGTAGGTGCCCAGGGAATCATGGGAGCCACGGAAAAACCTAAAGAAGTAAGACAAATGACATCGCAGAGCGCCCTGCGCTTATCAGCATGCAGTCCAAGGGGGAGGTTAATCTAATAAACTCACAGGCCTCTGGTTTTTCACTCTTAAAGAAGGGTCTCATGGTGAAATTTTCAATTAACTTTTGAGGAATCTGTGGATACAGCTGGTGATTCATTGAACACTCTCCACTGTCAAAAAAGGAGCACAGAGGGTTATTCCTAAATGAATTACTCGCTTATGATTTGGAAAAACAGAAGCCAGGGCTGTCAAATTTCAAATCCGTACATGTACCAAATATTGCTCTTTTAACACTTTGCTGTTAAATAATCCCCCATGCTTTGATTTTAAATGGTCTAAAGTTTGATTAATTTTATATTGCTGAAAATATACTGGGCACTGCAACTTTCTTTTTAGCTAATTATGGGTGGATCCGTTTTGTCGTGTGTATGTGCTCCATAAATCTGTAAGATAGACACTAAAAATAGAGTTATGGGAAGCATAGCTGTGAGGCAGTTTACTGAAAATCTATGTAGCTTCGTCACCAGGGCACTCAGAATAACAGTAGCTGATTCTTCAGGTGATAATCGGAAGGGCCCAGGCAGAGGACAGGCGTCTGAACTGGTCGAGACTGGTTTTCTCCCGGGACGGGAGTCCTGAGCAGGCACTGGTCTCCCGCTGTACGATGGAGTTGACAGGGTAGTCTGCCCACCTACTGAACCTGGGTCTCTTGCCTGATAAATATCCCAGTTCTTTCCTCACTATTTTGACTCTGTTTGCCTAGAAAAAAACACACGTGAACCACCGAAGCTTCAACTTTCTACAGACCTCTTTCTCTCAGTAATACAGGAGTTCATTGGTGTGACAAAGACGCACGCTGTATTAAAACAAGGCGTATTTTCATTCTCTTACAAACTGACTATGAAACAAGCCTTGTCTTCCCTTAGACAAGTGAGTGGACTTCATTTGCCAGGAGGTGGGGAGGGTGGGGGAGGAGATTCCTATATATATATATGGCGACCCTCTAATTCTAGATAAAAATGTACAGACAGCCACAGCCAGAAGTCCCTCCTCAGCAAATGTGCATCTCCATATGACAAAAACTGAGAGCCAGCAGACAAAATACGTAAAGGAAAAAAGCCAAGATCTATATTCAGAAATAAATGTGCAACATCTATTAAAAAATTAGTAGCCCCATGCTTTGGCTTTGGCGGGCACCATATAATGTGCTGATTTCAGGACTTTATACTGTAGCAAACAAAAAATACAAACAGTAAGCTAAAGGAATTAGGAAACTGAACTCCTAAAGTTATTCTACTGTACAACTACCAGAAATGCTTTCATCTCAATTAGAATCAAAGTCTTCATGTGGCCATGGCACACTCAATGTGGGAGACTTTTATGCTTATCTCTCCATGACTGCTGGGCTTCTCTGGTGGCTCAGATGGTAAAGAATCCATCTGCAATGCAGGAGACCTAGGTTCAATCCCTGGATTGGGAAGATCCCCTGGAGGAGGAAATGGCAACCCGCTCCAGTATTCTTGCCTGGAGAATCCCATGGACAGAGGAACCTGGCGGACTATAGTCCATTGGTTTATCAAGAGTCAGACATGGGGGGTGGTGGTCCCGAGATGGTGGAGGAATAGGACGGGGAGACCACTTTTTCCACCACAAATTCATCAAAAGATCATTTGAATGCTGACCAACCTGTACACAACAACTTCTGAAGTGTGGTGGAGGACACCAGGCACCCAGAAAGGCACCCCATTCTCTTCAAAAGGAGGTAGGACAAAATATAAAAGACAAAAAGAGAAACAAAAAAGTTAGGGATGGAGACCCATCCTGGCCGGGGGGATTCGTGAAGGAGGAGAAGTTTCCAAACAGCAGGAAACACTGTCACCAGCAGGTCTGTGGGGAGTTTTAGAATCTCAGAGGGCAACATAACTGGGGGGAAAAAAACCCCACCAAATACACACCTAACTGCAACTGCCAGCAGAAAAGTAGCCCAGACCCAACCAGCAAGCAGGGGCTGGACAGGGAGGTACGGGTTGCATGCTTAGGGTCAGGACCAGGCCAGAATGCCCTGAAGACAATCTGAGGGAGCTAACGTGAGATAGCAACCCAAACTGTAGGATATCCAGGGAGAGAAAGGGAAAAAAGAGAGAGAACTTTCCCATGAAAAGCTCTAACTTAAAGCAGAGCCTGGCCCACTCACAGAACAAAGGATTGAACGAACACCAAAGGAGATCTAGCCAGCTGTGGAATGGTCCTCCCCCCGCTGGTGGCAGAGAGGCAGGCGGGCGACAGCCAGAGTTGGAAGGCAAGGGGCAATCTGGGCATCAGAGACGACATCCCCCACCAAACTGTGAGCAGGCTCCCAGTTGCTAACCATGTCTTCCTGGGATACTGGCTGGCTGACATCTGCCAGGAGGGTCGCAGCCTGAGATCTGCTCCCCAGAGGAGACACATGGCACACCTGAGATGGTACTCTTGCAGCGCACCCGGGAGCGGCCAGGACCAGGGAGGTGATGAGACCCACGGCCCACCTGGGACAGTGCGCTCACCACGCACCTGGTTGCCTGAGCTGCTCGGACCTGGGAAGGGCAAAAAACGCGTGCAAACGACTGAGTCTGTGCCTTTGTGGAGTACTCAAGAGCCTGAACCTGAGAAGCTTAGACCTGGGAAGTGCACGAAACCCAGGGCCTGCTTTGGACAGATCCCCTTCAGAGCAACCTGGCGCCCGAGCAGTGTAGACATGGAAAGCACACACTGCCGTGAGCTGGGGTAAGCCCAGTGTCCACACACTGCAAGCACTCCCACACACGAGTGGTGTTTGTCTGCAGTGTTCCTCCCTCCCCACAGCACAACTGAACACGTGCCCACCTTCGCCCCCTTGTGTCAGGGTGGAAATTAGACACTGAGGGGCTTGCAAACAGAGGAAGCCAAAATAAACAAAGAAGAGGGAACCGCTCTGGAAGTGACAGGTGCAACAGATTAAAACCCTGTAGTTAGCACTGACTAAGCTTTGGAAGGGGCCATAGACCTTGAGAAATATAATCTGGAACAAGGAACTATCTGAAACTGAACTGACCCCACTGCCCTCAACAGCTCCAGAGAAATTCCTAGATATATTTTTACTATTATCATTTTTTCATTTAAAAAAATTTTTACATTCTTTATTACTCCTTTAATTATTTTTATAACCCACTATTACCTTGCAAAAAAAAGAGACCATATTTTTAAAGCAAATCTCATATATATATATATATATTTAATTTTTGTGATTGATTTTGTTTTGTATTTTTAATATTGTATTTTTGAGAGTCTAACTTCTACTCCCAATTTTTAATCTTTGCTTTTTGGTATTTGTTATCAATTTTGTACCTTTAAGAATCTAATCTTCAGTACCCATTTTCACTTAGGGGTGTGATGACTGGCTTGATTGCTCTCTCCCCTTTGACTCTCCCTTTTCTTCTCTGGGTCACCTCTATCTCCTCCCTCCCCCTTCTCTTCTCTGCTTAACTCTGTGAGCATCTCTGCATGTTCTGGGCTGTGGAGAAAACTTAGGGAACTGATTACTGGATAGAAAGGTCTCTCCCCTTTGACTCCCCCTCTTCTCCACCTGGTCACCTCTATCTCCCTCCTCCCTATTTTCTTCTCTATGTAACTACATGAACCTCTCTGGGGGATCCAGCCTGTGGAGAGCACATAGGGAATTGATTACTGGCTAGATTGCTCTCTCCCCTTTTGATTCCCCCTCTTCTCCTCCTGGTCACCTCTATCGCCCTCCTCCTTCTTCTCTGAAACTCTCTGGGTGTCCCTCACCGTGGAGAATCTCTTCACCATTAACCTAGATGTTTTATCAACTGTGCTATATGGATGAATTCTTGAGGCTACTGTAAGAATAAGACTGAAAGTCAGAGGCAGGAGGCTTAAATCTAAAACTTGAGAACACCAGAAAACTCCTGACTCCAGAGAACATTATCTGACAAGAGCTCATCCAAAAGCCTTCATGCCTACACTGAAACCAAGTTCCACCCAAGAGACAGCAAGTTCCAGAACAAGACATACCACGCTAATTCTCCAGTAACACAGGAACACACCCCTGAGCATTAAAATACAGGCTGCTCAAAGTCACACCAAACCCATAGACACCCCAAAACTCACTACTGGACACTTGATTGCATTCCAGAGAGACGAGATCCAGCTCCACCCACCAGAACACAGATGCAAGCTGTCCTAACCAGGAAACCTTGACAAGCCACTAGTCCAACCCCACCCACAGGGAGCAGCCTCAATAAAGAGGAACCACAAACTTCTAGCCTACCCCAAAGGCCACCCCAAATATAGAAATCCAAACAAAATGAAAGGCAGAGAAATATTCAGCAGGTAAAGGAGTATGATAAATGCCCACCAAACCAAACAAAAGAGGAGGAGATAGGGAGTCTACCTGAAAAAAGAATTCAGAATGATGATAGTAAAGATGATCCAAAATCTTGAAACAAAATGGAGTTACAGATAAATAGACTACAGACAAGGATCGAGAAGATGCAAGAAATGTTTTACATGGAACTAGAAGAAATAAAAAAGAGTCAATCAATAATGAATAATGTAATAACTGAGATCAAGAGCACTCTGGAGGGACCCAACAGTAGAATAACTGAGGCAGAAGATAGGATAAGTGAGGTGGAAGACAGAATGGTGGAAATAAATGAAGCAGAGAGGAAAAAAGAAAAGAAGAATTAAAAGAAATGAGGACAACCTCAGAGACCTCTGGGACAATGTTTAATGCCCCAACATTCGAATCATAGGAGTTCCAGAAGAAGAAGACAAAAGACAGGCCATGAGAAAATACTTGAAGAGATAATAGTTGAAATGGATTAAAGATCTAAATGTAAGACCAGAAACTATAAAAACTCCTAGAGGAAAACATAGGCAAAACACTCTGTGGCATAAATCACAGCAGGATCCTCTATGACCCACCCCCAACAGTAATGGAAATAAAAGCAAAAATAAACAAATGGAACCTAATTAAACTTAAAAGCTTTTGCATAATGAAGGAAACTATAAGCAAGGTGTAAAGACAGCCTTCAGAATGGGAGAAATAATAGTAAATGGAGCAACTGACAAAGAATTAATCTCAAAAATATACAAGGAGCTCATGTAGCTCAATACCAAAAAACTAAATGACCCAACCAAAAAATAGGCCAAAGAACTAAACAGACATTTCTCCAAAGAAGACATACAGATGGCTAACAAACACATGAAAAGATGCTAAACATCACTCATTATCAGAGAGATACAAATCAAAACCTCAATGAGGTACCATTTCATGCTGGTCAGAATGGCTGCGATTCAAAAGTCTACAAACAATAAATGCTGGAGAGGGTGCGGAGAAAAGGGAACTCTTTTACACTGTTGGTGGGAATGTAAACTAGTACAGCCACTATGGAGAACTGTGTGGAGGTTCCTTAAAAAACTGGAAATAGAACTGCCATATGACCCAGCAATCCCACCGCTGGGCATACGCACCGAGGAAACCAGAATTGAAAGAGACACGTGTACTCCAATGTTCAACGCAGCACTGTTTAAAATAGCTAGGACATGGAACTAACCTAAATGTCCATCGGCAGACAAATGGATAAGAAAGCTGTGGTACAAATACAGAGTGGAGTATTACACAACTATTAAAAAGAATGTATTTGAATCAGTTCTAATGAGGTGGATGAAACTGGAGCCTATTATACAGAGTGAAGTAAGTCAGAAAGAAAAACACCAATACAGTATATTAACGCATATATATGGAATTTTGAAAGATGGTAATGATGACCTTATATGTGAGACAGCAAAAGAGACACAGATGTAAAGAACAGACTTTGGGCTCTGTGGGAGAAGGCGAGGGTGGGATGATTTGAGGGAATAGCGTTGAAATATGTATATTGTCATATGTGAAATAGATCACCAGTCCAGGTTTGATGCATGAGACAGGGCACTCAGGGCCAGTGCACTGGGAGGACCTTGAGGGATGGGATGGGGAGGGAGGTGGGAGGTGGGTTCAGGATGGGGAACACATGTAAACTCATGGCTGATTAATGTCAATGTATGCCAAAATCCACTACAATATTGTAAAGTAATTAGCCTCCAATTAAAAGAAATTAATTAATAAAAAGAAAAAGAGTCAGGCACAACTGAGCAACTAACACTTTTACTTTCTTTCTCCATGACTGCCAGATTAAACAGGAAAAAAAAAATTAGTAAGGGCATAGATAATTTGATCTAAGGGACATCAATAGAAACATGCTCTCAATTTTCAGGGAAAAACCTTTTTCTAAGAACTCATGGATGATTTACAAAATTGACTATGTCTTAGGCCAAAAAGCAAAGCAAATTTCAACAAATATGGAAGAAGTGACATTAGACATTTTCTTAACCCAACTGAGAACTAGATTTCAACTACAGAAACGAAGCTAAACCTCCCAGTATATTCAAAAACTTGCTAACTTGCCAATACCACCAGAGGTGGAAACAATCAAAATGTCACGGACAAATGAACAGATAAACCAAAGGCATATGTATATGGAGTACGTATAAGTAAATTCCACATAATGGAATATTATTCAGTCTTTTTAAAAAGAGAAATATTATCATAAGCTGTAAAATGGATCGACTTTGAGAACACTATGTTAAATGCAATAAGCCAGTCACCAAAAGATAAATACTATGTGGTTTCATGTATATGAGGTGTTTATTTTTTTTTTTTTATTATCTAATATCCTTTATTATCATCCCAGAAATTTTCTATAAATACAAACGTCTTATTGAAGTGAAGGTCTGTCAATAGTGACTCAATACTGATTTACTGAATGAGGACGACCTTGAACTTAAGCTTCACTTGTTGCTTTTCCATCTCAGAAACTTAGGACATTGATTAAGCCCCACTGGTGATTAACTTAGTGACTAATTAAAAGGAGGCTGGCAGGGGTTAGCACATAAGGCTATGGGCATCCTAAAGCCTTTAACTGGGCCAACGTTAAGACCTAATTACCTCTACAAACTCTACCCCACAGCCTAGATCTGGAAAAATCAGGTGGGAAGACAGAAAAAAAAAAGGGGGGGGGTGTGGGAGATGAGCACTCATAACACACCGCATGCCATTCCTTCTGCAGCTATTCCTAGCCAGCACGTGGGAAAAACTATATTTGTCAGCTCGTTTCACTTTTCCTTGATCGTCAACTTTCTTAATGGCTGCTTGGATAGCCTCTTGGTCGCCCAGGAACTGGTGAGGCCCAACAGTATGCAGGTTCTCGTCCAGTTCCAGGAGAATGGGGACCCCAGTAGGAAGAGTAATGTTGATAATTTCTTCATCCGAGATACCTTCCAGATATTTCAGGAGTGCCCGGCAGCTATTTCCATGAGCAGATATCAGAACGGTTTTACCACGCAATACTTCAGGAGCAATCCTCTCATTCCAATAGGGAAGGAGTCTCTCCAGAACATCCTTTAAGCTCTCGGATCGTGGCAGCTGATCCAAAGGCACATCACACACTTTATATTTCCGGTCGTTGTAGATTTCATGGTAGTAAGGATGGGACTCCTCGATGGGAGGAGGGGTCACGTTGTAGCTCCTTCTCCACAGCCTCACCTGCTCCTCGCCATGATTCAATGCCATCTGCTCCCTGTTGAGACTGATCAAGGCTCCGTAGTGACGCTCGTTGAGACGCCAGGAGCTCTCCACAGGAACCCACTCCTGCCCCAGCTCTTCCAGGATCAGCCAGGCTGTGTGGATAGACCGGTTCAGGATGGATGTGAACACGAGATCAAACTCAAAGTTTAGTGCTTTGAGTTGCTTCCCACAGTTCCGCGCTTCCTGCAGTCCATCACTGTTGAGTTTCTGATCCACCCAGCTACAAAAGCGGTTCTCTTTATTCCAGGCACCCTCTCCATGTCTTAACATAATCAGTTTGTACTTGGACATATTGATGGCTGAGCTTCTCTAGGGTCAGTGTTCAGTGACAACAATATATCTGCAAAAAGGCCACCAGTAGCAGCCGCTCCTCGGAAAACCGAACAGCCAGCGTCTCCCAGGGCTCATCATATGAGGTGTTTAAAATGGTCAAATTCATAGCAACAGACAGTGAAACCAAGCAGAACCTTGCAGGGCCTTCCACTGGACAGACCCCTCCCTTGGTGTCACTCAGCTCTTGCTTAGAGAGAAGCCGTAGTGTCCTATGCCTTCTCTGAGGTCCACAGAATAAGTTTAATCAGTGAAGTGAGGAAATGTAAAAACAAAGGCAGACAGTCAAGCAAGACAAAATAACAAGAAGACCTTTAGTTCCTCCTGAGCCACATCCTGTGAACTATTTTGCGGACACTAAAACCACCCACCAGTTGAGTTAACTGCATGCTGACCGATAGCACATAGACCACAGACCAGCTGCATCGAGAAGGTTAATGATGTTAAGTCCTGAAATGCTACCCGGTATCTCACCACCAGCGATCAGAAGACTGTCCATGAGCTGATCACACACCTTGCAACCCTCTGCTTCATCTTCCTTTAAAAAATTCTTCCCTGAAAGTCACTGGGAAGTTTGGGTCTTCTGAGGATAAGCTGCCCCTTCTCCTTGCTTGGCACCTGCAATGGCTTTAGAATCAGTTCTAGGTTTGAGTACCAGTTACTTCACTGGCTCAGGTGGTAAAGAATCTGCCTGCAATGCAAGAGAGCTGGGTTTGATCCCTGGGTCGGGAAGATCCCCTGGAGTTATGGCAACCCAGTCCGGTATACTTGCCTGGGAAATCCCATGGACAGAGGAGCCTGGAGGGCTACAGTCCATGGGGTCGTAAAGAGCTGGGCAGGACTGAGCGACTTTTCCTCTCCTTTTGCTTCACCACAACCTGTAACAGGAGGCATGTACAGCACATTGGGTGGGGGACCCAGGTCAGGAGGCCAGGCTCAGGAGCAGAAGTAGGATGGCGGTTACCAGGGCGTAGGGGAAGAGGGAGACAGGGAGTTGTTTAACCAGTTTAGAGAACCGTTTTGATTTTAATTTTTGACATATATACACTACTGGTGTGTGTGTGTGTGTGTGTGTGTGCTCAGTCACTCAGTGTTGTACGGCTCTTTGTGACCCCATGACTGTAGCCCTCCAGGCTCCTCTGTCCATGGGATTTCCCAGGCAGGAATACTGGAGTGGATTGCCATTTCCTCCTCCAGCGGGTGTTCCCAACCAAGGGATGGAATATATTTCTCTTGCACTGGCAGCTGCATTCTTTACCACTGAGCCGCCTGGGAAGCCCACACAGTACTGATATCATGTATAAAATAAATAGCTAATGAGAGCTTACTGGATAGCACAGGGAACTCTACTCAGTGCTCTGTGGTGACCTACAAGTGAAGGAAATCCAAAAGGAGGGGATACATGTAAACATATAGCTGATTCACTTTGCTCTGCAGTAGAAACTAACATTGTAAAGCAACTCTATTCGAATTAAAGATTTTAAAAAGAATCAGATTTTAAAGATGAAACATTTTGGAGATCTGTGGCCCAGGAATGTGAACATGATCCCACTACTGGACAGGACATTTTAAATTGGTTAAGGGAGTAAATCATCAGCTCAGTGGACATGAGTTTGAGCAAACTCCAGGAGATGGAGAAGGACAAGGAAGCCTGGTGTGCTGCAGCTCATGAGGTTGCAAAGAGTCAGACACAGCTGAGTGACTGAATAACAACAAAGGTAGTAAATTCTATTTTATATATTTAATCATAATAAAAGAAGCAGAAAAAAGAGAATGAGATGACACAAAGGGCTGGATCACAGGAGATTTAAAAACATACATAGACCAAGTGTTTTTTGAAAAATGTAGTTGCAAGCGTATTCTTTATTCCACTTTATACTAATGTTTTCTATGGACTCCAGGAAGGTAGTTTTCTGGGAACAAAATTAACATGCTTACACATGGGTGTTACATGTACACACACACACACACACATTTTATCTATGCACCCAACAACTCTCCAAGCATAAATTTCATCCTCAGAATCAGTTGTTACAACATGCTTCCAGAGATATTTTTACTGCATATACAATGACAATGAAACAAAGGAACAGTGAGGATTTTCAAAGGCGAGTATAATCAATTTCAACATACTCCCCCAGAGTATTAAAAAACACCCCTTTAAAGTCTTTTAAAAGTGCTAGATTTTAGCATCCTAGTAATCAAGCTGTAGGTCCATATCCCTATTTGCAGAGCAAAAAATAGTAAAAAGAAATTATATTTGGGGAAGATATGCCAAGCCCAAAAATATCTCAGGATTTAGGTCGACAATGCCTGTCTCGTGTAACCCTGCACTGAAACACTGCTCTGAAAAATGAAGAAATAAGCTTAAATAAAATAATTCTTCTCAAGAAAATCAACAATATTTGCAAATTTATGTACCAAGAACTGATTTCTTGGGTTTCCATCCCATTACTAGGGCATGCTTTTCTAATGAGAGAATGTAAAAAAAAAAATGTTTTCTCTTTAAATGAAAATGGGAATGAAGCAAATACATATGACATAAAAATGACTGCACACTCTTGAGTACATTTATTTTTTACACATCAATCTATACTTTTCTTTTTACTTATAATCTTTGTGTTACCACATTTCTCCAGTAATGAGTGATTTGATTATGATAAACAACTTTTCAGTGGAAATAGATCCACAGTGATAATTCTTTCCAGGATTGGTTCCAGGGTGACAATAAAACTGAAGATTGTCACCCTGAAGTGATGATGTTCCTGGTTTATTACCGAAGTGGATCCACATTTTACCAAATCTACGGTTAACAGAGGTACCACGTGATGAATGCTCTGTCCCGTGTCATCAATAGCTCCACAGTCGCACCCATGTATTGGTGCCCTGCACACTGACTTACCCTGATACATAGAGCACTGAATGACCAGGCTCCATTTTGGAGAGAAGCTGGCTACATTCAGGATCTTCAGAGTCTGCTGACTGACTCCCACCTAGACGTCAACTAGGAAAGTGCAAGTCGCTCAGTCGTGTCCCACTCTTTGCAACCCTGTGGACTATACAGTCCGTGGAATTCTCCAGGCCAGAATACTGTATCTTGTCATATGCACATTCAGTGAGAACTTCTCTGAGGCAGTCTAGCTTCTTTAATATCAGAATTGCTTGCTGATGGCTGAAATGTTCTGCCATATTGCTGAAATGATGTCCTATTTTCTTGAACGTCCCTGCCTTTCTAAACACCATGATTCCACCACTGGTTATCTCTAGGACTTGGAACTGAAATTGCTACCCTGTCCTTTCAAGAGAGGGCAATGCCACGACATTAAGACAGTCTCAGACAGGGTGTAACTGCTGGGTAGCTCAAAGAGAGGCATTCTCTTTGGACTTACAAGCAACACAATACATTTAGATCCTCTACTCCCAAATATGTTTTTGAACCCTGCAACTTTAAACAGTTTTCTTCCCTGAATCCGTATCTACACATTTCATCCTTAGTCAAAATCTTCACTTCTAGTTGGAAGAAACTCAGCTAGCTCTATTCCTGCCAGATGATGTATTTATTAGACAAATTCCCAGGTGTTCAGATAGTCTCAGAATAGGATTCGTGCCAATTTCAACAGATTAGTCCCCTCCTAAGGCAACAGAACCCATGACTGGCTCAGGGTCCTCACCAGTGAGTCATGAAGCTTCCTGGATTCCTTGAGTCTGGGTTCTGAAACAACAGGGTAAAATGAACATTGTGCATTTCAAGTTCAAGGTCAATGAGCAAATGTCATGTGTGCTTTATTAATGTTAACAGCTCCTTTTTAATTTTCTTTTTTGATTCAGAAGTTTGTGTATGCATCCATACAACATAATTTCATGGCTGCATGTAATTTTTTTAATGTTACCATTTCCCTGAGTCTTACAAAATTTTCTATTTAAAATGTTACTTTAATGCATAATATTTTATATTTGACATAATTTTGGTATAAAGTATTTTCATTCCTGAAATGTGAATTTCACATTTAATGTTTAATTTTGGCTTTAATAGAGTTTCTGGTTCCTGCCCCCACCCCATTCTTTGTAAAGGGAAAACTTTAGGGAAAATTCAGGTGCTAAAATTTCTATTATCCTTTCTAGAATAATAAATTTTCTAGGTTATAGTTTGCATCTTTTGTGATTTTGTTGTTTGTTTAGTCGCTAAGTCATGTCCAACTCTTTCCAACCACATGACTGTAGCCCACCAGGCTCCTCTGTCCATAGGATTCTCCAGGCAAGAATCCTGGAGTGGGTTACCGTTTCCTTTCCCCAGGCATCTTCCCAGCTACCACTGCTCTTAACATTAATTTGTAAGACACATTCAGATTAAAGAAATTCTCAAGGTCCGTTTCAAACCCAATGTCAGAACAAATAATGCAATTCACAGGGAAATCTCCCAGTGTCCAAAATAAGAACTGCCCTTGTCCCAAGTCTTGGTTACCAAATTAAACAACCTTGGCTTTGGTCACTCGCCACTCCATCCTGTTGGTCAGACTTTTCAAAAATAGCCATCTCAAAACTAACACAAATAGGGGTATAATTACTAAAAGCAGTCAAAATCTATATGCCCAGCATCAAAGGGCTCCACCCTGCTCAAGGAAGATTGCCACTCATTTGTGCCTCATACGAACAAACCAACCTTCTACATATCTTCCAACTTTACTCCCGTGTTCCTGCTACTTCGTTATATGGAAGCTGAAACTATCATTAACAACCTAGGGTTGCCCTTCATACCTTCTATAGCACCCTCCTCCTGGCCATCACCTCTCCACACTCACTGCTTGTGGTCCTAGTGGGGAATTAAAAATGCTGTCCAGTTCAACTGCCCACAGAATTGGAAACACACCTAGGTTGAGTCCACCACCATGGCCAGTACATTGAGGACCAGTGACTGGTTCTGGTGTGGGGATGTGGGCCTTGAGGGACAATTCAGGATGCTTTCCATGAGATTTGCTAGATGGACACTGGGAGATTAAAAAAAGATGCAGTCTTGTTGTTATAATATCAATTCACTAGGCAATAGGTATGTGTCTCATATCTTCTGAGACAGAGAAAGAAGCAGAGAAGAAAAAGAGATAGAGATAGAGAGAGTGCATAATATCAGTTACATCTCCAGATCCCAGATGCAGCAGTGCCTGAAGCCAACTGAAGTTAGAATTTCCAGGTATTTGGACCATTTCCCCCAGGGCATAATGGTAAAGAATCCGCCTGAAGAATCCACCTGCAATGCAAGAGACACAGGAGATGTGGGTTCAGTCCTGATCTAGAGATGGCATGGCAGCCCACTCCGGGATTTTTGCGGAGAATCCCCAGGACAGAGGAGCCTGGCGGGCTACGGGCCATGGCGTCTCGACAGAGTGGGATACGGCTGAAGCTACTGAGCACATGGACTATTTCCCAGACATGAAAGCTAATATTCCCTTTTGTGCTTAATTCATTATGAGTTGGTTTTATACCAATGGCAAACAGGCAACTCATAAAACAAACTAGTCCACGAGGATCTTTTCTTCCTTCCTCCTAAACAATACATTCTTATTACCATCTACTTCCTTTCTCTTCTGCCGTGACTGTGCACCTTATTCCCACAGAAGAGGAAGGGTTTAACTTTTATGTCATAGTGAATATTTATTATAGATTATTTATTTTACAATAATATGTTTACAAATTTCATAAAATTTGCATGGTGTATGTTTCAGATGTGCTGGGTTTAAGATGGAGAACAAAAATTTCCTTTTGTCTGCCAATTCTCAAAAGCAAGAAAAAATAAAATGAACAGAGAAAGCCCCTCTTCTTTCTAATTTATTCTTTCCCTTCATGGAACCAACATTTTTTCTTCATGTAGACTTGGGATCACAAACTCAGGATACAGGAAATTCATGCAGCCCTGGTAGGTGCATGCGTGCTAAGCACTTCAGTTGTGTCCGACTCTTTGCAACCCCATGGACTGCCAGGCTCTTCTGTCCATAGGGATTCTCCAGGCAAGCATACTGGAGGGGGTTGCCATGCCCTTCTCCAGGGGATCTTCCCAACCCAGGGATTGACCCCGAGTGTCTCATGTCTTCTGCATTGGCAGGAGGGTTGTTTACCACTGGGAACACCTGGGAAGCCATAGTCCTGGTACACAGGTCACAGTCAGGCTGAGTTTTGGGTAGAGTGGGAACGAGGTTGTGAGTGAGTCCTTGGAAAACACTCTTAAGAAGGGCTTCCCTTCTCCTCCTGAATCTTCACCTCCCTGTGTCCTGTTTAGTCTGAACTGGGGAGCGTAGGTCCCTGATTCTAACTTTCTCCACGGCTCCAGCTTCATGTGGTTGGTATAGATCAAGGTGGGAGCAGGAAAGGATGGAGAGAGGATAAAGGGTGAGACAGGGAGTGTTGGGTTCTGCTGTCATTTGGGGCCAAATCCAGTCCTTTCAGCTGCTTCCACCAGCTACCATCCTCCTCTGATCCTGTCCGGAGGTCTGTCTTCTCCTTTGTTACTTGGTGTGCCTGTTTTGCAGAAAAGCCAGAGGTCTTTTCCCCAGAATTATTGTGGGTAAATGAAACAGTGTTCCATATTCTTGGGGAGGTTTGATGGAGAACATGGCGTCAGGAGATCTAACCAGAGGTGGGCAAGACCGAAATCACTGAATGTCAAGAAAGCGTCAAGAAAGTGCATCCTTACAAGGTTAAGAGGCCACTGCAACAAAGGAAATTGTTGTGGATACTGGGAAAATAAAGAGAATTTGTGAAAACACAGCTTTGTCACAGAATATTAATGATAGTCATTAGGTGAACTGATAACCATTGATGATGCATTTTCATTTATCAAACATTATAGCATCATTAATATGTGTCCAATGTTATTGATGTAAGTTTGGCTTTACCACTGAATCAGGATTGTTGTAGGATCAGTCTTCTGTTGCCTGAGGGACTTCAGATCTAGCTTAGCTCTGACGCAAGTAAGCCCTGACCTTGAGTAAGGGAAGTATGAGGCTCCCCAGGGGCGCTAGTGGTAAAGAACCTGTGGCCAATGAGGAGATGTACGAGACGTGGGCTCGATCCCTGAGACCAGTGCCGAGTGCTGAGATGGATGAACGCATGATGGATAAATGAGTTTAGTCCTCGTGGTGTAAACTCAGCCCCACAAAGCTAACCTAACGAGTAAAGTTCTTCAGACAAAGAATAATGAACTAGAAATTTAGGAGATGATTCAATCTCCAAATGGCTTTCTCCCTTCAATGATGCTCCACAGGATTGAATTTTACAAGCTTACAATGTGAGGCACCAAGAGTCATACCTTTATCAATCTCGTATTTTTTCTCAGCCCACTTCCTGAGTGTTTCCTCTTTTTCCACCTGCATGAAGAACGGCCAATTGATTTCCATAAAACCAGTCATTAATTTGTATCTGTCTGTCCTGTCACTCCTCATTCCTAGTACATAAATAATTCAAGCTTCCTTCATCCTTCCTTATTCAAAAGACCCTGAAGCTTTTGCCTTTTATTTGTCCTTTCCTCGACCACATCCTATGAGCAAAAGGCCCTTCTAAGCTGAACTAAGCAAAACCAGAGGCAGTTTTAGAATGCACCATTGATTCATGCAATGCCATAATTTCCCTTCTGCATTTTATCATTGTGCTTTAAGGTATACAGATGCTCCCAATGGCCTTTTTTAAACAAAACTATCTGTAGAGATAACATTTATTGAACTGTCTATAGTGACATGTGCATAGTGTTCTGAGGATAGAAATCGATTTAAAACCCAACAGTTTAAGAACCATTTAAATGAACTCTGAAGTTGTAGATGGCTTCTCCTTAGAAAGGAAAACAGAATTCCACTGTGATTTGGAACAGAAGTTTTCAAAGCATGGCACACACAGGGCTATTCTCCTAGAACATCTCCCATAACAATAGTACAGGTGCTGCTGCTGCTGCTGCTGCTGCTAAGTCACTTCAGTCGTGTCCGACTCTGTGCGACCCCATAGACGGCAGCCCACCAGGCTCCCCCGTCCCTGGGATTCTCCAGGCAAGAACACTGGAGTGGGTTGCCATTTCCTTCTCCAATGCATGAAAGTGAAAAGTGAAAGTGAAGTCGCTCAGTTGTGTCTGACCCTCAGCGACCCCATGGACTGCAGCCTTCCAGGCTCCTCCATCCATGGGATTTTCCAGGCAAGAGTACTGGAGTGGGATGCCATTGTCTGTACAGGTGCTCTTCTAGCATAAATGTATTTATGACAACTGATGAAAACCAAGGTTTCCTTTCTGTCAAAGCTCTTCTAAATCTGCATTGCCCTCGATGTTATTATCATTGTTGCTATCATTAATTTCTTAAGCAATTAAACTATGCTCAAAGATATAAAAACACAAAAACAAAACCAGCCCCAACACACAGCCTTTAGTGATAAGTATGGAGTCATAGATGGATGTGAGCTTACCAAGATGAGGAAGTATTAATAGATACAGTGAACAAAACTACTCAAACATTTCCTATCTTAAAAGCGAACTTTTCTAAGCTCCACATCTCTGGCCACCAACTGCCCTTTCTTTTCTTTTCCTTTTAGAAGAGACCGTCTTCTAACGCCCTAAGTCTCCTTTCATTTTGCTTCCCTGAAAAACGTCCTTGTAACTCTGACTGAGCCAAACTAGACCAATATTTTGAGATAAATGGTGAACAAAAGCATTTGACATTTCAGTGCAATAGTGGTATGGAAGTTAAAACGCAGTAATTGGGTAGCAAGACATTGAAGGGACATCTACAGAGAACTTTTTAAGGAAGTATGGAAGTAAGACATTAACTTTGGATATTAACTTGAATAGATAAGAACATCAAAATAAAAAAACTGGTATTTACATATAAGTTTGAGAAATATTAGTAAAACTTTAAACAAAAAAGTTGACTTCTGAGAGCTTAGATAATCAGAATCAACCTGCGAACCATGCCCATTCTGGTCAAGGGGGTTTGCACCCACTGTTCCTTCTGCTGGGCACACTCTGCCCACAGGTCTTCACACCCTGCCTGCTCACTTTATTCAAACACTCACAGGTCAGTTCTCAAGAGTAGCTGTCCCTTAACCACCTATTTAAAATAGTCCCTTAAAATTGTTCTGTTCCCAGACCACCCATTAGATCTTTCAGTTCAGTTCAGTTCAGTCGCTCAGTCATGTCCGACTCTTTGCGACCCCATGAACTGTAGCACACCAGGCCTCCCTGTTCACCACCAACTCCCAGAGTCCACCCAAACCCATGTCCATCGAGTCAATGATGCCATCCAATCATCTCATCCTCTGTCATCCCCTTCTCCTCCTGCCCTCAATCTTTCCCAGCATCAGGGTCTTTTCCAATGAGTCAGCTCTTCACATCAGGTAGCCAAAGTATTGGAGTTTCAGCTTCAACATCAGTCCTTCCAATGAACACCCAGGACTGATCTCCTTTAGGATGAACTGGTTGGATCTCCTTGCAGTCCAAAGGACTCTCAAGAGTCTTCTCCAACACCACAGTTCAAAAACATCAATTCGTCAGCCCTCAGCTTTTGTTATAGTCCAACTCACACATCCATACATGACCACTGAAAAAACCATAGCCTTGACTAGATGGACCTTTGTTGGCAAAGTAATGTCTCTGCTTTTTAATATGCTGTCTAGGTTGGTCATAACTTCCTTCCAAGGAGTAAGCATCTTTCAACTTCATGGCTGCAATCGCCATCTGCAGTGATTCTGGAGCCCAGAAAAATAAAGTCAGCTACTGTTTGCCCATCTATCTGCCATGAAGTGATGGGACCGGATGCCATGATCTTTGTTTTCTGAATGTTGAGCTCCTTCACAGCATTGGCTGATACCAAATATTTTACATCTGTTTCCTTATTTACTCTCTGTCTCACCACTGGTACAGAAATTTCAAAATATAAGGAAAGCCAGCTAGCTCTATTCTTCTTGTATGCATAAACCTTAGGCCAGGGCTTGGAAAACTATAGTAGTTCAATGATATATCTTGAATGAATAAATATATGAGTTAAGAAATGGATGAGACAGAAGGAAAGTGAAGCCAACTAAAGTGACCCACTTAGTGTAGTTGCCATGGCACACCCATGCCCCTCAAGAGACACTAGTACGAGCCAACCATTGAGGGTATAAAGAGTCCCCTTTCATTCACCAAAGAACCTACAGAAGGGAGGGCATCACATTAGCATAACAGATGCCAGGTAAGGACACTGGTGTGGAACCCTCAGATATAATGAGAAGCCTTTAATTACACAGTGTCAGCACTGCGGCAATACATATAGCTATATCATGGACAGGCCATCAGGACACAAGGAGCCTTGACACTCCTAAGAATCTTTATAAAAGCGAAACACAGGTCAAAAGTGGAACAACAGACATAGACATAGGCTCTAGTGATTGTTCATTTTACAGTCTTCACAGTCAGTCTTCAACTCTGCTTCTTCACAACTGGTGACACGGGAAGAACAGATACAGATAAAAAGTACAGACAGATAGACGGGTAGACAGATGTGTGTGTGCTCAGTCGCTTCAGTCGTATCCGACCCTTTGCAAGCCCATGGACTGTAGCTCACCAGGCTCCTCTGTCCATGGGATTCTCCATGAAAGAATACTGGAGTGGGTTGCCATGCCTTCCTCCAGGGGATCTGCCCAACCCAGGGATCGAACCCACATCTCCTATACCTCCTGCATTGCAGGCAGATTCTTTACCCACTGAGCCATCAGGGAAGCCTTACGGGATAGATGGATAGATATTAGATTTGTATATAGAAAGAGATATCTTACATTAAAGATTTATCTTTAGCAACATATTTAATGGTTTCCATCTTGCTCTTAACTGTATTAGGTTTATGAGCCTTAGATTCATCACTAGATGAGAATTTTAAGCATTTTATTTTAAAAGATGTTCAATAATGTAATGTTGATAATAAAATATTTCATACATATAAGAAAGATTCATATATTTCTCAATGTACTGCTATAAAGGTATCACTTTGGGGGAGTTGTGTTACATACTGAAACTAATTGATTTAGCAGAACTATAGATACTATTGATCTACATATCTTATTCTAATATATTATTAAATCTAAACTTCTGAGCAACATTTTTAACCTGATGGGGGATTTTCAAAAAGTTAAGATTAGTTGAATAATTTTAATATTGAATGGAAAAGTAAATTTGACAATATCTAAGAAAGGTATGAAAAATAAGAAGGGACACGTTTTATTATATATCGAAATTACTATAAAGACACAGTAAACAAAAGCATAAGGCCCAGAACTAGACAAACAGATCAGCAATGAGGGGAAAAGTGATCCTCATCTTACTTCACGCAAGCATATTAATTTTACAAGGACTAGAATTTAAAATATAAAGATTAAAGTTTAGAATAAGATGTAAAAGATCAATCATTTAGCTTCAGGAATAAAAGGACAACCCAAAGGAATAAATGAAACCAAAATCTGTGAGAGACAAGAGAGCCATTGTTTCTATACAATTATTGGAAAACTAGATGCAAACCAATGCCCAAAGCCAAGACAGAGCAAAAAAATAGGAAATCTCTCTTCACCACATATCCAGGAAATATGACTATTTCTTAACAGAAAAATTACATAAAGTTGATAAGAAAAAAATAAATCTCAACATAAAACAAAAACAGGTTTGAAGAAATAAGACTAATTAAAAAATGGAGAAAATATCTTCATTATTAGTACAATAAAAATAGAACCTTGTGAGAAACTATATTCCCACCGTGGAGTTGACAACACTCATCTTGAACTGGCAGAGATGCCAACATTCTCTGCTGGTGGTGGGAATCTTGCTATAGCTACTTGGAAAGAAATCTGGCAGTTTCTACAGTACTTAAAGATGCACATGTTATTTGATTCAGCAATACTGCTTTTGTGAATCAATATTCTATAAGCCAAAAATGCTAAAATATAATGTTTTCATGCTTAACAAAATGGAAAGAGTTTATAAATAAATGGCTTTGTTGTTGTTCAGTCGCTCAGTCCCATCCAACTCTTTGCAACCCCATGGACTGCAGCATGCCAGGCTTCCCTGTCCTTCACTATCTCGCAGAGTTTGCTCAAACTCATGTCCATTGAGTCAGTGATGCCATCCAACCATCTCATCCTCTGTCATCCCCTTCTCCTTTTGCCCCCAGTCTTTCCCAGCATCAGGGTCTTTTCCAATGAGTCAGTTCTTCGCATCAAGTGGCCAAAGTATTGTGGCTTCAGCTTCAGCATCAGTCCTTCCAACGACTATTCAGGGTTCATTGCCTTTAGGATTGATCTGGTTTGATCTGGTTTGATCTCCTTGCTGTCCAAGGGACTCTCAAGAGTCTCCTTCAGCGCCACATTTTGAAAGCATCAGTCAGTATGAAAAGGCAAAAATAAATGGCTTAACAAATGCTGAAGAGTGTCACTTAATTATCAAAAAAGGAATGCTCAGATATACCTCCATTAGCTGGAAAAGATGTCCGTGTTGTTAAGGGAGAAGCGGGGGGGACACCTGGGTTAAAGGAACGTATCTGAGAAAATACAGATGGTGTTTAAACCACAGGAATGGGTAAGGTCACCAGGGGTTTTGCAAAGTGTCAGGACCAAGTTCTAAAGAGAAAAGGCTGACAAGGAGGTAGAGGACAAGCTGCCAGGGAATTAGGAGAAGTATCCTAAGAAGTGTAAACGAGGAGGCGAAATCCCATGAGAAATTAACTCACACGAGGAAGGACTAAAGTCTGCTTGGTTTAGACACACTAAGGTGGTTTAACCAAAGCGCATTCAGTGGAACGGTGAATGCACCAGCTTGGGGAGTAAAAGAAGCTGACAAGGTTCATAGGTCATGTGTTTCAATGTTCCCAACATGTGACCCTGAAAACAAAAAGACAAGTTGTTGGCCAACAAGGAACAGGAGGTGGAAGGGGACTGCTGGACTGCATTTAAAGCGATGGGAATGCTGCTGCGGAGAGCGCTTGGTGGTGCGGGAGAGAGGAGCAAGTGAGAGAGGGAGGCGACAGGTAGTGCCCAGAGCACCTTGGCTTTGGGTACAAGGAGGAACTACTCAGGCTTACACAACAGAAGTGAGCACAGAGAACTCACACGCTGGCCCTCCGCAGATGTCACGGTGGGAGGATGCAGCAGTTACATTGACAGTTTCCACTTTCTCAAGCAGGGAGACCTGAGGGGTCTCTAGGTTTCAGCCATCGTGACCACTGGGGGAATACGGTCAGAGTGTGGAAGCATGTTCTCTGTCTGGAGTGAAAGTGAGGTTGGTCTGCTTTTCCTCTGACAGCCTCCTTCAATGACCATCCATTACCGGAAGGACAGAGGAGTTGGAACGCTGGATTCGACCAGCATCAGACCTTTGTCCCTTGAGTGCAACAGAGGGAGGTGAAGATGACGGAGCGGAGGGGCTTCGGGATGGACCATGGGTCTGGAGTGGGCAGAGGGCGAGCTGGGAGACAGGGGCTGGCATGGCAGCAGCATGAGCTGATGGGACTGTGCAGGGGAGGTTTTCAAAGAAGTGAAGAGCATGCACAGTCAGTGCGAGATCTGGGAAGGCATCTTAGCAGAAGGAGCGTTTACGAGAGTGAGTGACAAGAAACAGATAAGGTGACTTTGTGCGCTGTAGAGGGCTTCTCAGGTGGCACTAGTGGTAAAGACCTTGACAGTCAATACAGGAGACAGAAGAAACGCGGGTTCCATCCCTGGGTTGGGAAGATCCCCTGGAGAAGGGAATGGCTACCCGACTCCCGGACTCTTGCCTGGAGAATCTCATGAACAGAGGAGCCTGGAGGGCTATGGTCCATAGGGTCACAAAGTGTTGAACACGACTGAATCGACTTAGGATGCATACACTGTAAAATGTACTTAATGTGCAAAATATCATCCTTTCTGGTACAGTTCCTCCTCAGTTGTCATGGCTGAATTAGCAGTTCTGGAGTCCATCCATTGTAAATAACTTTAATCTTCCTCCAACCACAAAGGATGGTGCCCCAACCCCATGTGCTTAGAGAAGAACCGAACTAGGGGAGAGAGAAGCTTGGCGAAGTCGTTCCAACACTTTGATTCCCAAGATACAGAAGGAAATTTCATGGGGTGGACATGAAGCTTTTGCTCCAGTTTGTTAAGAGGAAACCAGGAGTGCAGTCACAAGATTTCACGAGGCCCTGGAATTCTGAGGCCCACAGCTCACCTGAGCTCCGTTTCTCATTTCTTCTGGGACCTCAGCTAAGGCTTCCGGCCAAATTGATACATCATCTCATCAGGTGACAGTGAATGAAAGTGAGAGTGTTAGTCGCTGAGTTCTGCCAGTCAGACTCTTTTCAACTCCATGGACCATAGCCCCCCAGGCTCCTCTGTCCATGGAATTCTCCAGGCAAGAATACTGGAGTGGGTTGCCATTTCCCTCTCTGGGGGATCTTCCCGACCCAGGGATTGAACCCAGGTCTCCTGTATTGCAGGTGGATTCATCACCATCTGAGCCAACAGGTGTGTCCGGCCAAGTTCACACATCATCCCACCAGGTACGACTCAGAGTCTCACTGCAGACCCCCCAGAAGGTCCTTCTGAGCCAGAGACGCAGGAAACATCAGCACGTTGCGGTGGTGTTCCTAAACCTTCCTGCTACACCTCGCTTCCACAATACGCTTTTACACTCGACTTTGTAACATTTCTGAGTGAGATGTATGGTGTGGCTCAACTGGTAAAGAATTCGCCTGCAAAGCGGGACACCTGGGTTCAATCCCTGGGTTGGGAAGATCCCCTGGAGAAGGGGAAGGCTACCCGCTCCACTCTGGCCTGGAGAATCCCGTGGACGGGGGTCGCAAAGAGTCGGACGGGACTGAGCGACCTTTACTTTCACTTGTAGCGTTTCTGACTAAGATGTATGGTGCATGCGGAATTCGGTCAGGTCCCGTGGAGTCAGAAAGGAATATGGGTGTTGGTGTGGGTCTAATAAGCCATTTCTTTCTCTGAATAGTCTCTCCTACAGTGCCTTAAAGTTCTGCTTTTCTGACTGTAAAACATGCCCACTGTAGAGAATTTTTAAAACACAGAATAGTTTATCAAAGTAACTGATATTATTATCCTATAATTATGCATTTGATTAGTCATAATACATAAATATTTATATATAAATGTTTAATTATAATTGATTATTATGCTAATGGATGATTATAATACCAATTATAATTCATTTTAATCAAAGTTAATTAAATTATAATAACTAATCATTCCATAAGTCAGAGTTAGCTACTGTTGCAATCTGTGTTCAGATCTTTCAGCATACACATACTTTAACATTAAATAATGACCATTTCCACAGGCGACTCGAAGTTCCTTCTAAGGACTCTTCATGGTCTCCCAACATCCTGCCATAAGGTTCACTCCTAGGACCACATGAGGTTCTGTTGCCGAATACTTTCAGCTCTGTCTCCTTCCCTGGGATCACTCCACTTCCTGTATTGGGAGGAATCGGTCCATCATGGAAGTGGACACATGGTATCGTGATTAAACAGGGGCCGGAATAAAAAGGCAGGCGTGTGGAAGAAACAGAGCTCATCACAGAAGGAACGGAGTATGAAGAATGCAGCAACCGATCACCCCAGGACCAAGGTCAAGGGAACACAGTGCGATAATATCTTTTGCATCAGGAATCATGATTAAACTGTGGATTATGATCCTTATCAATAGCCCTTGCTGATTCTGTAAATGCCCTTGTTTCCCCGTCTATATTCTAATCATCCTTCAAGATCAAAGTCAAGACTATAAAATGTCCCTTGAGTCACGGCACATGACGAAACATAATGTCTGAGCTCCTTTCACCGGCTGTTCCATCCCACCGAGGAGAAGTTAGCATTTGACAATATCCATGCTGCCTTCACATTTTGCAGCTACTGCCAAACTCAGAGCTAAGGACACAGCCCAATCTTTAGTAAGAGGTCGGCAATTACTCTGATAAATTCATCAGGAACACTTTTTTCCCAGGTATTTGGAACATTTCCCCGTTCATTCATTTTAGATTTCACCTGGACTGCAAGAATGATCTCAAACGTGTTCCTGGGTCAGACATCATCCCTCCTAATTTTCTGAACTTCTAAATTCAGATAATTCAGCTGTAACAGAAGGAACGTAGGGCAGGAAGGGGCAGCCTCAAGTTACATTTGATGACTGACTGCTCCCTGAACCTCCAAGTTCTGGCCACTCTGTCCCTTTGAGCTTCTGTTCATGCCCAGGGGTGCCTCCCACCAGATGGGTGCTCCCTCCCTGGGAGCACCCGGGCTCCTTGTAGAAATGGCGCAGAGGGTTCCGGGAATTTCCTCTGCAGCAGCACAGGGAGGGGAGAGAGTGACATTCTGCTGGTGCAATGAAACATGAGGGGCAACACAAAAGCCAAGAGTGGGATCCCCTGCACGTTTCACCAGGATGGGAACCCCAAGATTTCTGGGGTTCAAAGACTCCTCCTGATTCCTAAAGATGCTGCCCATGCTTAATAAATCACTTTCAATTCATTAAAGAGCTAATTTTTAAACTTGCAAACAAGTGATTTTACAAATGAATTGTTTCTGGAGTTAAAATTGTCCTGCAAGCCAACATCATGCTTCTATGGGCGTGCTGAATAGCATGGAATTTTTCTTTTCATGAATCATAGAGTTTTCATGCCTATATGTATTCCCCACAAAGGTGACTATTGTCCCTTCCATATTATCGTGATTGTTTTAGGTCCCCTTTCAATATCCATTCCAAACACATGTTCCCTGAATGATGTTACTTAAATTTAACATTATTATGTCTTCTGCCAACCTTCATCTTAGGAAGGAACCATTTTCTACAAATATCACTCATCACTTTCAGACAATGACATATATGTACAGAACTTTACAGAAGTGCTACAGGAGAAAAAAAATGCATGTCTAGCAAGCTATTTTTACCAAAAATGTCTCCCTCTTCATTATAAACCAGAAAAGGCTTAGATGCAGCGTTTATCTAGCTCAGAAAATCCTGTTAAAAATTCAGAAACTAAAGAAACCCTTCATGAACCCATGAGAAAAGCCAGTGCCAAACTATTTTTCACCAAACTAGCATCAGTGTGGAGCGTCTGGTCACAGATGTTACCTGAGTCCCTGAGTACGGCAAGGTGAACGGTACAAGGACAAAAGTTTACAGTCAAGGATAAACCCAAGGTGAAGCTCACAAGTTAAGCATGAAATGTAGACACAAGCAGCACAACCTGAGAATAAAATAAGCAAATGGAGTCAGCCACGTATTAACAAGCTAAGTTTCTATGCCCACATTTTATTCATATATGCGTATACCTAGAAATAAACCTTATAAAATTCTTTTTCAATAACTGCTTTTTAAAAAAAATTGCTGTATCTTGTTCTTCAAAAGCTAGAGTTCTAAAGATTTCGATACTATCAGCATTTGGATCACACTGGAATTATTTCAGAATCCGGTAGGAAGAGGACATTCATTTAGCATGTGAAACACCTTTCAAAGTCACCATTCTCTGTCACTCAGGAACATGTGGCATGCCAGCAGACAGGCTGGCATCTGCATAAAATAGTATTTCAAGACCACAAATAATCAGATGAGCCAAAGAGCAAGGTTACTTACAGCACTTGATAAAATGAGAGTGAAACATCTTTCCATCTTAGACAGAAATCTTGCTACGGGTTCCAGCATTCTCTTCGGCTACAACTGTCGTCCCCAGGAAATGCATTATTGAGAGCTCCTACTCAGGTGGCACTTTACCGCGGGACGCATTACTGAAGCGAGGCTCAGTTCCACGGCCGTGCAGAAAGCTCCCAACTCATTCTCATTCAGCAGCTGGAGTTCAGATCGGCGTCCCCCGTGGCTCTGGAGCCACCACTGCCGCACGTGCTATTGTAGCCCCTTGATTGACAGGGCTCCTGGTGCCAGGAACCCAGGAATAGTCGCGGCTAATTGGTCCTCACAGATACCCCACCTTCCGCCGGCTCCGAGGTGTGCTGCAGTGCGGCTCTCTCTCCCGGTCCTGCCTGTTAATGGCTTTCAATAGCTTTCAGATGAGGGGGCTGCAGAGAAGCGACTGCAGGAGGGACCCTGAATCTCATTTCTGCACGCTGTCCATGAGCCAAATGTGACCAGATTCTTAGCTGGTCCCGAGCTGATTATTTTTAGTTGCCACCAGTTGCTGTGTGTGAACAGAACATTGATAGTGGCATCTCAGAATAACCACCTCCTAGAATCATAGGTCTTAGGAGCTGCCTCTCCTAATGAGGAAATTGCATTGTGCTTCTCAATCCATCTTGCTGGTTTTCTACGCAGAATGTGAAACTTAAAGGATCCACAAAAAGCTTTTGGTTTGCAACGCTTTACAAATTTAGGTTTGCTGCTACCTCTGCAGACTGCAGTGAATGCCACTGTACAAGCCGGCAAAGTAATTCTCACTGAATTGGATTCAGGAAGAAGGATGTGTGTGATCTTCAAGGGTTATTGCAATAAAAAAGTATAAAAATATCATATTCACAATGCAATAGCTACATGAACCAAAGAAAAGGTCATTTATAAGTCGCTTATGAATACAACATAATTTTTAAATTAATTTTCTAATGATGATCTCAAAAAGAAGTTGACATAGTCAAGAAGCTGTGTTTCAAATTTTGAGGGCGTGGGAAGATGAATATGAACAATGTACATCCTTCTAAGATAGAAGCTTAGGTCTTAGGTTCCCTTACTAAGCTAAACTCAAAGAGTAACGCCATTATTAAACCCAAAGATTGTAAAATTCAAGTCTATGCAACAAAGACCATAACTTAGATGACAATCGAGGAATCATTCTATTTTTGGAGTACAACACAGAAGAACGAGTTCAAGGTTTCGATCAGAATGGCCTGATTTCATATTTAGATTCTATCCCTCACCATGGTGTCAAACTGGACAAGTGATTTGGCTTCCAAGAGTCTTAGCTTCCTCACCTACAGATGGCAAGTACAAGTCTTAACCTTTGCTGTGAAGGTCCGAAAGATGTATATACAAATTCTAGTTGATATCATTGATTTTCAGCAAAACGGGAGCATCAGTGGTAACAAGGAAGTGATTGACATTTAGCTATATACCAAATGACTACTATAGACACTTGGAGTGGTTTCCCCAAGAATTAGAATGAGGCTTTCAGTCATTATCATCAATGCATAGTCCTCATTTATTCGTTCATTCCGTATTACTTACTGAAAGTCATTGTGATCAAGTCACCATTTTAAGTGCTTTTCAGGAATTAAAAACATGTCTAAACCATACCCTTTATATACATGGATTATAGAGTCTATTGTCTAAGATTTCCTTATGTGTTTTGAAATGATTTCTTATAAAACTATAAAAGACAACTACATGTATCAGCTTCCAGCAAAGAACAAAAGTCTCTCCTCCTACTTTAACACAAGTCTTCACATACACACATAGTAATACGACTTTATATGAATATCATTCAGTGTCTCTTTGGGGAAAGTACAGCTGATCTTGATACAGCTGTCCCCTCCTCTGAACAAAAGGTGATGTGTGTTATCTATATAACCTCCATTTCTTTGTTTTCTGCAAATTGCACATCTCTACATAATACATACTCAACATCCTAAGTGAGTCCTATGATACCATTTATTCATCGAAAGGAAAAAAATATAATGTATGAGTCAGAGAAGCATGGTATATGCTTGGCAAAGAAAATATGAAGAAGTGATTGAAAATATGATTGAGTTGAGCTTGAAAAATCTATTATTAAGTAACTTAAGCCATGCCTCCTACAAGAGCTCTTGTGTGTGTGTGTGTGTGTGTCTGTGTGTGTGTGCGCACATGCGTGCTCAGTAGTATCCAACTCTCTGCCTCAGCCATGTCCAACTCTTTGCAACCCCATAGCCCACCAAGCTCCTCTGTCCATGGGGTTCTCCAGACAAGAATACTGGAGTGGGTTGCCATTTCCACCTCCATGGGATCATCCCAACCCAGGGATTGAACCTGCGTCTCTTATGTCTCCTGCATTAGCAGGCAGATTCTTTACCACTAGCATCACCTGGGAAGCCCTATAAGAGCTCTTATTAAAGTCTTCTGTGAGAATTATCATCTTTCCCCATAGATCAGGGGCTCATTACCAAATGTGCTTATTATGGATTCATTACATAAACATTTGACAAGTCACTGACTCTTGCTACTTGAAGTACATTGGGAAAGGTGACTTCATCCTTGCCCTCAAAGAGTTTATAATCTGGTGAAACATATGCAATCAAGTTAGAACAGTGTAGTGTACTAAAAACTCTATGACAAGAACTGTGTGTAGGAGCAACATCCAGCCTACTTTTGGGTTAAATGAGACTATCACCAGAAAGTTATTCTTAGCTTTATCAAAATACTTAGAATCTGGTTCATATGGATTTTTTTGGTTTATAATAGATTTTTATAGTAAATATAAAAAACTATTATAATCAATATATAATCTATATATAATAAGTCTATTATAATTTGGTTTATAATAGATCTTTTCAGACTCAACTCAATCATATTTTCAATAGTATACTTTCTTTGCCAGGCACATACCATACGTCTCTGACTCTCATACATTATATTTTTTTTCTTTTTGATGAGTAAATTGTGTCATAGAACTCATTTGTCTTAAGATGTTTGTCAAGTATGTATTATGTAATACACAATATTATGTATTATGAACTGTAGATACATCTAATTCTCCTTGATTAAGAGTTTCTCTCATCTTTTCTTCTCTCAGAACCCAACACTCATGCTCAAAACACTAGTAGAATTACGTTTAACCACACAGAAATATATCTTTATATTTTCCATCATTATCAAACAAAACGTAGCTTCTATTACAGGCATGATAACTGAGGAAAAATAAATTTGGCTCTATTCACTTCACTTCCTTTATAAAAAATAATGAAAAATACTGGTAATTTACAACTGTTTAAATTTCTTGATCTCTGCCCAACTCTACAAAACTTAATTCAGTGTTAGAAAGTCACATGGACCACATTGGGGTCCTCTGAGTCTGATATGAGAAATGTAACAGAAGAATCGGTGACGATGGAGGCAATAAAGACCTAGACTGGGTTAGATATAATGTTAACGATTTATTTCACAAGAATATGTCATTAGGTACAAAAGGAAATTCCACATTTGAAAGTTATTTTTCATTGCTACAAAACTTAAAGGCTAGTAACGCATGAGGATTTGATTATCATTCAGAATTTATGGTGAACAATTGTTCTCACTGAATGTCATGAACAATATTTCAAAAGCAATTTGGAATAATAAAAAAATTCATGTTTCTCTTTTATACACCAAACATCTGCTCACTGTTCATGCTAATTCTGATTTTTTTAAAAAATGGCTTTTTTTTTCTTTTAAAGGTTAGCATCATTATACCAGGTTTTTTTTCAAATAAGTCTGAACTATTTCCAGAAAAACAACAACAAAAAAGAAATATGAAACTGGAATGATTCTAATGACAGACAAGTACTTGCTTACTATTAAATATCTTTAAAAGTGGGATACATGTGACACCAAGCTTCAAAATAGTTTTTCTCATGAAAACTCATAGGTGAAATACCCATTTAAAATCCTATTTGGCGGGATCTGTCATGCCGGACTTTGTGCAGATAATTCCCAAATCCAACACTTCTGCATTTTTTTCAGAATTTAGTCAATGGTAGAATTAAAACTCAATTTTATAGAAACCACCAGTTTAGGTAGGGTACTATAAAAATTCCAAATGAGGCTATAAATCACATGCACAAATTGTTAGTTAAGCAACTGCAAGTCCTGGGACAAAGTCATCTTTGTTTCTGCTGGAATTGGTCAGGGGCTTAAAAATATTAGACTTCGATGAAGAAAATCACAGACAGGTTTAGGAACCTTAATCCACAGGTAATCAACCTCCACAAATGTCTGCAAACCTAATTTATAGCATCGCCCATCACAAATAATGAATACTTCTGAATGATGGAGTCGAGGTCTTCTCTCCTGAGGACAATAATCTGGGTTAATCATTTAGGACCCTATAAGGT
This sequence comes from Bos grunniens, assembly GCF_055505025.1. Taxonomy (NCBI): domain Eukaryota; kingdom Metazoa; phylum Chordata; class Mammalia; order Artiodactyla; family Bovidae; genus Bos; species Bos grunniens. Next base: position 90,231,888 of record NC_141176.1, on the reverse strand, counting down.
TAAATGGTCCAAAGGCTGTGAAGAAGGAAAGACCCAAGTTTTCAAGAAGAAAAGCTGTAAATACACTCAGTTCTTGCTAGACTTTCGCCTCACTAGTCATCCCCCCGGCCCCTCAGGACCAGCATCGAGCCTGCCTTGCCTGACTGATCAGACCCCAGCCTCTCCATGCGTGCTCCCTTCCACAGTCTGCTGACTGTTGGGGCCAATGTGGTTTTCAATCAGACCATTCAACCATTGGCAATCAGATTTCAGGTCTCATCACCTTCAAAACAGCCTCAGAAGTCTCCTTCCAGAACGAGCGGACATTTAACTTAGATGTGGACAATGGTGGGGCTAACAGAGGAAAGAATTTACAATATGGATCTGAATGGCTAGAAGAGAGAATAGAATAATGTAGACCACCCTTTCTGTGTCAGCATAACAGTGAGGACGCAAACCCAGCTGAGCACGGCTTGAGGGTCTAGATGTGGATATGTACCATAAGGGACAGAAAATGTTCATCAGCATTTACACTAATATTTTCATAGAGGAGCAATGTAAAGTAAAAAAAAAAAATTACAATTTTGAAATTGCCCCACAAAAGATTAAAAATTAATTTTTATGCAATGCAATAGAGCCCACAGAATTCTCTAGGCAAGAATACTGGAGTGGGTAGCCATTCCCTTCTCCAAATATATACATATATATGTACAGTGCTCAGTTGCTCCAGTTGTGACCAGCTCTTTGTGACTGTAGCTTGCCAGGCTCTTCTGTCCATGGGATTCTCCAGGCAAGAATACTGGAGTGCGTTGCCATGACCTCCCCCAGGGGATCTTCTTGACCCAGGGATTGAACCAGCGTCTCCTGCACTGCAGGCAGATTCTTCACCACTGAGGCACTGGGGAACCCCACGTATATATTGAACCAGAAAAATAGATACGTATAGAGAGACAGATAAGGATGCAGCTATACACACAGGCTATATGGATGCTCAAATTGATTCATAAGGGCATCTGGTTACCACATACCTTTTGTGATTTTTTTTTCTCACTAATCACAACAAAATACTTTGAATTCTAATGTGCTGTGTGCTTAGTCGCTCAGTTGTGTCCAACTCTTTGCAATCCCCATGGAGCCTGTCAGGATCCTCTGTCCATGGGGATTTTGCAGGCAAGGAATACTGGAGTAGGTTGCCATGCCCTCCTCTAGGGGAACTTCCCAACCCAGGGATTGAACCCAGATCTCCCACATTGCAGGCAGATTCTTTACTGTCTGAGCCATCAGGTACCTAGCAAGGGAAATTTGTAAAACCTTCACAAATTCATTCACTTGGATTTTGACAACCACTTTCAAATCTCTCCAGCGTATGTTACGACTATCTAGGCTGACTTGCCCATTTTCAGACATTGTTTCACCTCCCCAAGTGTGACCTTGCCAACAAGAGTCTGCACATCTTAACTACAAGTACGCAGTGGACAGTGTCAGCTTGTGTCTGTATGACTGCACCTAAGTGTGTGTGCACAGGTGCATGGATTGGAATGACGAAGTCTTCTCCACCTGGTTCTTCAATCCCCTTGGAGCAGTGAGCCACTCTGTAACTGGGGGAACAAGCACAGGAATGACATTCCACTGATGATGAGTAACTATGGACATCAGCGATGGGCCAACTCAGAGCGCTAGATCTGGGACAGGAGGGTCAGATAATTGGGCGGATCTGTACACAACTGTCAACTAGAAGACAATCAGCTAAAGTATCGGGTTGGCCAAAAAGTTCATTCAGGTTTTTCGTAGCATCTTACAGAAACACCCAAACAAACTTTTTGGCCAACCCAATATTTAGATGACCTCATATATGTCAATTTTCCTGAAAAGGATGAAAGGAGTTTTGAGACAATTAAATCTGGAGGCTACTTTACACTTTCCCAGTTTATATACATTCCTTTAAAAAATGTCTCATAGAAAACATCTCCTTGTCTACAATTTAACCACCCATGCACTTATCCACATACATAACAAGTTACTTGTTCACTTTGTATGCATCCTTTGATATTCACTTCAAACCCATTTAACCTAAAAACTCTTCTTGGCTGATGTTGGCTAAGTAAGTCCTGGCCTTACCTTGAACCCTCTGCTCCCTTTTCCATGGGACAGTCCATCTAGCCTCTGATAATACAATGCTTTAATATATTCTTTACTTGTATCACAGAAAAAGCCTCTTTCAGTAAATAATTACTTATTTGAAGTATAGACTTTCTAATTTTCTTATTCCCTATGAAGGCTAAAACATCAAAGAACACTCAAGGGTCATCAAATGAAGAAACAGAGAATTAGAAATACTCTAATGCATCTTCTGGGGCACTACACGTAACCTCAGAGGAATATTTTATTCAATGCAGGATTATCAAACAACTGGGAAAACATTACTATACTTGAGAAAGGAGAAGAGGTGAGAGGTGGAGTGGAAGATAAGCCTTCTTCATGTGAGTGTAAAGATACAATAAATTTATTCATTTGCCTTTTCAGTTCCCTACGAAGGCTTCTTTAAAAGGCCTTATAAGATGATTTGAGGGCAAGTTTAAACACTGATGACTTCCTTCTTCCAAATAAATTCCCTGGTTTCAGATTTTACCTTTCTTGTTTGTTTTTTAGTTATGTTTTAACTGGAGGATAATTGCTTTACCATGTTGTGCTGATTTCTGCCATATAACAACGAGAATCAGCCATGATTATACACTCACCCCTCTAGGTCATCACAGAGCACTGGCCGGGCTCCCTGGTTACACGGCAGCTTCCCACTAGCTGTGTGTTTAACACGTGAGAGTGTATACATGTTAACGCTGCTCTCTCAATTCGTCCCACCCTCTTCTGCCCCTGCTGTGTCCACAAGTCCTCTCTCTAAGTCTGCATCTCATTCCCTGTAAATAATAGGTTCATCAGTACACTTTTTCTAGATAAAGAAGATGTGGTACGTATATACGATGGAATATCACTCAGCCATCGAAAGGAAACAAATTTGAGTCAGTTGTGAGGTGGATGAACTGGAGCCTGTTACACAGATTTCACTTTAGCTTTCAAAGGATAATGTATGGTCTCTAAACTGGGCAAGGGGGTGGGAGGCATGCGGACAAAATGTTAACAGTATTTTAAAGTGATTTGGAAAAAAAACTGTATGGTGAAATATCCAAATCCATAAATAATATTATTTCCCAAACTTAGAAACTTAATTTTTTTTGAGAAATTGCAATAGAACTCATTGTTTGGGAACAGATCTCCATAACTGTTTGCACGTCTACACAATCTGCTCTGCAGGGCAAAGGGCATCAGCCACTTTGGTTTAAGGATAATTGCCTAAAAACACTCCTGGGAGGCTAGGGATGGGGTAGCTCTGGGGAGATTTGGAGAATCATCTCTCCAGACTCATCTGGTTATATTTGAAGGTGATGGAGATGGAGACATCCTCCTCCCTCTCTAGAGGTCTGCATCCTGTGTGTGTGTGTGTGTGTGTGTGTGTAGATGGGGAGAAGTGCCCAAAGTCTACATAAGCTTCGTTTTCTAATTCTCTCCAAACCCACTGTAATAAGGGGCTTCCACTGCATTTTTTGGTGGGGACTGGGGCTCAGGAAACCAGCACTGGGATGCTGTGTGAGAACACAGTCTGCTCTCTGATCCGTAATCCATGACCTCACATTTCTCGCGGAATCTCTCTCTGCTCTGCCTTCTTTTTTCTCTTCCTCTTTCTCCCCATCTTCTCCCTCATCCCCTTTCTCCCTCTCCCTCCTTTTCATGTCTTTGGATGATTGGAGAACCTTCTCAGAGTTAAGCAATAAAGACATGGCCATTCTGCCAACCTTGGGTGAAGCTGATGAAATGCTAGGAGGATGGTGCCTCCTTTGCAGCACCAAGGCTCCTGCAGTGAGTGACCTAGAGAGGTGAAGGTGGAGAAGAGGCGAAGGCAGGTAAAGTGAGGTGGGGACACAGGAGGACAAGAATCTGACCCACGGCCCTCCCTGTGCCCCACGCCTTTGTCCTCAGCTTAGCTGTGCCTGACTGCTTTATCGCTGCAACGCCCCCCGCCTCTGCATCCTATTCAGGTTTACTTATGTCCACTGTGGGCTTTCTCTCAAAACGCTAATATGATGCTAATCAAATGATGTTTACTCTTACACCTAGAGTATCCATCATGGCAGACACTGCAATGTGGGGTCAGTCATCCATAAACGCACAAAAGGGTTTAGAAAAGATTTACAGATAGAGTAGGACATTATAGAAGGGAGAGGGGGTATATCTTTATATGTGGGAATTAAGTGGGTAGAGAAGAATGGACTTTTTAGATGCTTATAAAGCATCTAAGCTGGAGCACCTTTAATAGAATCATTTTTCAATTTAATAGATATATGCTGGCATCATATGTAAGCTGTTAATAGTATAGAATAATTTCCAGAGCGCCAAAGATGTTGATACACATCTCTAGACCCCAATATGGAGGTGCTAATTAAGTGGTTTAAGGTAGGTAATAGTGTGAAGAAATACCACCAAAATAAAAGTCTCACATGAAGCTGATGGGGGATATTTTGAGGGTGTCAAATTACAGCTCTTGGTTTACAAGAAGTTCAATAGCAGGTTAAAACTAATTTATGATGATAGAAGTCTTTAAAGTGAAGTATTGATGGAAAAGGAGCATAAGGGAACTTTCTAGAATGATGAAAATGTTTCCAAGTTGATCAGGATTATATAAGTACAAATATATAGAGATATAAGGGTATATAAAGATTTACTGAACTGTAAGATTTGTGCATTTTACCATATCCAAGTGTTTCTCTAATTATATCTAAGATTTTATTTTTAAGTGTCAAAGAAAGTGAAATAGTTCCTAATACAGCAGCAAGAGGTAATAGCAAAAGAAAGATCTCCAAGGTGTATAAAGCTAAGGCAATTCACCCGACATTTATTCATTTAACAGCCACTCACTGACAGGCTACATACATCATGTTTCATCCTCGGGGCCAGGCTTATTTAATCTGGAACCTCATAAACTCCCCGAGACTCTCTGGAGAGGGTGCACAGCTTTTCAAAGGGGTCCCTGACCTCCCCAAATAAAGACCACTCTTGAGACTGACGGAGAACAGCTAGCAGATTTTAAACAGATGAGCTAAATGTTGAAATTTCTCCGAAGGGCAAACTTGAGGGAAACAAGATGAGTAACAGGGAAGTAAATTAAAAGCTCTTATTAAAAGCCCAGGGTCTTCCCCAGTGGCTCCACTGTAAAGAATCTGCCTACAATGCAGGAGTCCCTTTCAATCCCTGGGTCGGGAAGATCTCCTGGAGAAGGAAATGACAACCCACTCCAGGGTCCTTGCCTGGGAGGTCCATGGGGACAGAGGAGCCAGGTGGGCTGCCATCCATGAGGCCACAAAGAGTCGGACACGACTGAGCAACTGAACACAGAGGGGACAGAGAAGGTTTTCAGGAAACAGTGATGCTGAGATTGCCAGGATGGGAAGTGAGATGCAGCAGGGGAGAAGGGAGACCAAACTGGCCACCACTGTCTAGCTGCTTGCTCTTCAGTGAGGTCCTGAACAGACAGCAGAGGAGGAAGACGCAGAGGAGAGCAGGGAGGAGAGGTCTGGGGGACGGTCAATAAGCTATTCTCCGGAGACAAAAATGTAACCAAGCAGGGCCCTAAGAGACCTTCTGAAAACAGAGCTCCCTCCAGCATCCTCCGCCTACCTCCCGTCTGTAGAAAACCTTTAGCCCCCTAGGCTTTTATTCTAAAGGATAAATTTAACCAAAGAAGTGAGGAATAAATGAAGATTTGATCCACAAAAGAGTGCACTGAGTAATGCAATGATATAAATCAATATAACTTTCCAAACAGGGAAAACTAAGCCATGACATTTTCTGGTTTTTTTTTTTTTTAATTTAAATTCACATTCAGTAAGTAAAATTAAAGGGAGGAAATTAGGCAGCCTCAAATCTATTCAGGAAGAAGATTTCATAGAATCTGATGGATTCCTTGATGGTGGGTTGAGAGATTGCAGAAGTTGAGATCTCTGTGCCTGCCTAGGACATTTTGAGGACCACGGTGAGGGTTACAGACATCAGGATGAGCTCAGAGACAGTCTATTTTAGGATGAGGTGGCTTCCTGATCTTTCAGGGAAGCATGAAATAGGGAATGAGTCATTTCAATCTACCTAGGAAGGAAGAAAGATAAGGAAGTCCAGATTTCAGAATAGCATACACTGGTCAGAAAAGGGAAATGCATGTTTTAATTTTATAATAGACTGCCCAGTATGGAGGTAGACAGCTGTAGACAGTGCTGTCTTGAAATGAAACCCAGAACAATCTGAATGCCTCTGACAACCACTCAGGCACTTTCCATGTCTTTGGATTTGCCAATTATGGACATTTCATAAAAGGAATCATACTATATGTGGCTTTTTGTGTCTGGCTTCTAAACTTGGCATAATATTTTTGCAGCATGGAACAATGCTCTTTCCTTTATATGGTGGAATAATACTCCGTGTGTCTGTGTGCGCTCAGTCATGTCCAACTCTTTGCAACCCCATGGACTGTAGCCCACCTGGCTGCTCTGTCCATGGAATTTCCCAGGCAAGAATACTGGAGTGGGTTGCCATTTCCTCCTCCAGGGGATCTTCCCAACCCAGAGATCAAACCCATGTCTCCTGAGTCTCCTGCATTTCAGGCAGATTCTTTACCACTGGGGCACCAAACAGTGGATTGGAAGCCAAATCCACTGTATGGACAGACATTTTGCTTCGCTGTTTCAATTGATGGATATTTGGGTTGCTTCCACTTTTTACTATTATAAATAATATTTCTATGAATCTTTATGTATAGGTTTTTGTTTGGACATTTTTTTTAATTATCTTGGGTAATATGCTGGAAGTAAAAGTGAAAGTCGCTCCATCGTGTCCGACTTTTTGCGACCCCATGGACTTTACAGTCCATGGAATTCTCTAGGCCAGAATACTGGAGTGGGTAGCCTTTCCCTTCTCCAGGGGATCTTCCCAACCCAGGGATCGAAGCCAGGTCCCCTGCATTGCAGGTGGATTCTTTACCAGCTGAGCCACCAGGGAAACCCAGGGAAATAGTATATGCCTACTGGTAGAATTTCTGGGTCATATGATAACCCTGTGTTTAAAATTTTGCGTAGCAACCAAACCGTTTTCAAAGTGGGTGCGCCCTTTAACGATGATACCAGCAGGGTACTAGAGCTGTAAGTTCTTCACAGACTGGTCAGGACTTGACACTATCTGACTGACTTTTTTATTTTAATCATTCTAGTGGATGTTGAGTGTAACTTGTAGTTTTGATTTGCATTTCCTTACTTTTTCTAGTAATGTTGAGCATCTTTTCATGGGCTTATTAGTCATCTGTATGTCCCCTTTTAGGAAAAGTTTATTCAAGTTCTTTGCCCACTTTTTAATGGGGTTGTTTGTCTTTTCATTGTTGAATTATAAAAGTACTTTATATATTCTAGAGCAAAGCTCCTCATCAGATATATAATTTTCAAATATTTCCTCCCATTATGTGAGTTGTATTTTCATTTCATTGTCTTGATGGTTCTCTTTCTACAACATAGTTATTCATTTTGATCTATGAAGTTTATCTTTTTTGACTAATGAGTTTAGTCTCATATCTGAAAACAACCATTGCTAATCCAAGGTCATAAGGATTACAAGGTCACATTACTTCAATGTTTCATCCTAAAAATTTTATCATTTTAGCTCTTACATATAGGTCTGTGGGCTTCCTTGGTGGTTCAGACAGTAAAGAAACTGTATTCTCCCAAAGTACAGGAGATCCAGGTTTGATCCCTGGATCAGGAAGATCCCCTGGAGAATGTAAAGGCTCCCCACACCAGTATTCTTGCCTGGAGAATTCCATGGAAATATGAGTCTGGCAGGCTACAGTCCATGGGGTTGCAAAGCATCAGACGCAACTGAGCAACTAACTCTTAATTATTGTATACGCTGTGAAGTGTAAATCCAGCTTCATTCTTCTGAATGTGGATATTCAGTTGTCTCTACACTATTTGCTGAAAAGCCTACTGATGCCCCATTGGACGGTCTTGACAACCTTGTCAAATACTGACCATAAAGGTAAAGGATTTTCTCTGGACTCTTGATTTCATCCCACTGATCTATATATCTACGTTTTTTCTAGTACCGTACTGTCTTGAATACTGCAGCTCTGTAGTAATTTTGAAATGGAAAACATCGGTATTGTTCCTCTTCAAGATTGTTTTGGCTAGTCTGGGCTCCTTGAATTTAAATATTAATTTTAAGCTCTAATTGTCAATTTATGAAAAAAGGTAATTTTAATAGGAGTTGCATTTAATCTGTAGACCAGTTTGTGGAGCACTGACATCTTTTCAACATTAAGTCTTTTTGATCCATAAACACAAAATGCATTTCTGTTTATTTTAGGACTTCTTTAATTTCTCTCAACAATGATTTGTATTTTTAAAAACACAAATATTGCATTATTTTGTTAAATTTATTCCTAAGTATTTCATTCTTTTTGATGCTATTTCTAAGTGAAATTGTTTTCTTAAATTCGTTTTTGGATTGTTCATTGTTGCCTTATAGAAATACAACTGATTTCTGTTCACTAATTGTTTATCCTGTAAATTTGCAAAACTCACTTATTAATAATGTGTGTTGGGAGGGAAGAGATTCCTTAGATTTTCTATATGCAAGATCAAGTTTTCTAAGAATAGATCATTTTACTTCCTCCTTTGCAATCTCAGGGCTTCCCAGGTAGCTTAATGGTAGAAGAATCCATCTGTCAATGCAGGAGATGCCAGAGACATAGGTTTGATCCCTGGGTGGAAAAGATGCCCTGGAGGAGGAAATGGCAACCCACTCCAGTAGTCTTGCCTATTACTGAGTTAAAGTGATGAGAGAAAATATCTTCTTGATCTTAGGGATGAAGCTTTCTGTCTTTTACCATTATATAATTTGAGTTGTGGGTTTTTCATAGATGTTCTTTATCAGGTTGAGGAAATCTCCTTCTACTGAGTATTTTTATCATGAAAGTGTTGTCAGATTTTGTCAGATGTCCTTTCTGAGTCTACTGAGATTATCATGTGGTCTTTGTCCTCTGTTCTGTTAACCGCACATTGATTTTCATGAGTTAAGCCAACCTTGCATTCCTGGGATAAATCCTACTTGGTCATGGCATATAATCCTTTTTATATATTTATGGATTTGATTTGCTAGTGTTTTATTGGATCCTTTTCTTTTTATATTCATATGGGGCTTTTGTGTAGTTTTTTATTTGGAAGGTCTTTGTGTGGTTTTAGTATTGGGGAGATACTGTCTTCATAGAATGATCGGGGAAGAGTCCTTTCTCTTCTAGCATGACACTAAGTTTTGAGAGTGTTTTGTTACACATTAAAGCCCTAACTCACATGAACATAATATGCTGGCATAATAACTTCACTGGATGTCAAGAATTAAAGAGACGGAAGGAGTAAAGACGCATTTTAGAAAGTCTCAAGCATATCCAGAAATGAGGGCATATTTCGATGCCATCACTCATTTACATATTTCCAATGTTTTTACAGGCAGAATGTCAAATCCAGAAGAAATATGTAGATTTTCCCAGACATTCAAATGTGTCCTACTATATTTAGAAAAAGCGGAAAACAAGTAGCTTCACGTTTTCGTCAAATTTATTTGTACTTTAGCCATTCTCAATGTGTCCAAACTACTTTCTTGACCTTTAGACATGTCCATAATCAATCCCACCTTTCCAAGCTATACCCATTATTCAACAACTTTAGTCAAGTTTACTTGTGGGCCCTTTCAGCTCCACTCCCTAAATAGTATATCACCTTCAAATGTGCAGTGCTATTTCTTGCTTCAGAGTCTGTCTCCGAATCATCCCCTCTCCTCATCCTGGCTACTTCTCCATAAATTGTATCCTAGTTTAATTTCGGGACCCAGTTAAAATAAGAACTACCTTTCTTAGTTTATTTTCTCATTCAGCAGGAGAGACAGGGTCTACTAACAGAGGAGAAGAACACGAAACGTTGCTTCTGATTACCGACTGTACATGCCCTGCAGTCTAAGGGTAGAGGGCAGAACGTAACTGGAGGATCGGTTGTCATGGACCCCAGTCCCTACCCCAGTTCTCCCCACCTATCCAGTCTCACTGCCTCATACCCGATAGAACTGCTTTCTTGAGCTCCCCTGTGTGTGGGTTAAGGATAATCTTGGCATCCATCACTTGATACGCCATTTATTCACTTGCTTGGGAGCCTTCTGTGAAATCCACATATGCAAGGACCATGTCTTATTTGACATTTTAACCTAACTACTGTACTTGGGGCATGTTAAGTGGTAAATTAGAACAGTGCATTCAGTTCAGTTCAGTTGCTCAGTCATGTCTGACTCTTTGGGACCCCATGGACTGCAGCAGGCCAGGCCTCCATATCCATCACCAACTCCGGGAATTTACTCAAACTCATGTCCATTGAGTCCGTGATGCCATCCAACCATCTCATCTTCTGTCATTCCCTTCTCCTCCTGCCTTCAATCTTTCCCAGCATCAGGGTCTTTTCCAATGAGTCAGTTCTTCACATCAGGTGGCCAAAGGATTGGAGCTTCAGCTTCAACATCGTCCTTCCAATGAATATTCAGGACTGATTTCCTTTAGGATGGACTGGTTTGATCTCGTTGCAGTCCAAGGGACTCTCAAGAGTCTTCTCCAACATCACAGTTCAAAAGAATCAGTTCTTCGGCCCTCAGTTTTCTTTATGGTCCAACTCTCACATCCATACATGACTACTGGAAAAACCACAGCTTTGACTCGATGGACCTTTGTTGGCAAAGTAATGTCTCTGCTTTTTAAATAGTGCATTAGAATTCTTTAAAATTAAGGTATTCCTCTGTCAAAACTGCACAGATAGTAACTAGAACTATCTCATGTCTAAGGCCCAAACATACCATTTCACATAGAATCGTATATTTTAATATAATGATCAGCTAGAGTAAACCCATAATTCAAGTATATTAAAAACTTCTGTATCTGGCATCAGCAGCTTATGTGTGTTCCCTTTTTTATCCTTGAAGATTCCTTCTTTCCTGAGGCATTCATTCACTCATTGAACAAGCAGTGTACAAGATATGGGACTACAGGATGAGTAAGTTTCATTCCATGTCCAGAGGAAGCTTCAGAAGAATCAACTAAATAGGCAATTAAAACATTATAATGCTCAGTTGTATCCATAAACTAAACCTTACAGCTGATTCAAATCTCTGCAAAGATGCTCACACATGCATGTGTATGTGTAAAAAGTAAAGCATATACTTTATCAGCATAGATCACCTGCTTTCTATCTAGCTCACCTGAATACAGAACTAAAACATGAAAACTTGTCAGACACAGATACATTTCTGTTCCACACCTCTCGTCTCCTTTGTTTAATAAGTACTATGCCTGAAACGACAGAGGATGAGTTGGCTGGATGGAATCACTGAATTATGGACATGGGTTTGAGTAAACTCCAGGAGTTGGTGATGGACAGGGAGGCCTGGCGTGCTGCAGTTCATGGGGTCGCAAAGAATCGGACATGACTGAGCGACTGAACTGAACTGAACTGATGCCTGAAAACAGCAGTTTAGAATTGTGGGTTTTGACTCCAACTCTGAGATATTTAGGTAAGACGGGTGTCACCTAGCTGTTTGTCTTCTCCCAGGCTCCTTGTGCTCAACTGTCATGTGGGATGGAGACCTTTGCTAGACTTCTCTGAGGTTTTGCAGAGAGAGGGCACAAGTTCAAGTAGAATTTTTGAGTCCCTAAATCATAAATGTGATTTATATTTTCCCTGATCACTAATTACTAACCGAAATCCTGGACAGGCACCAACATTATTTATTCTGGTTTTATGTTCTTTAAATGGCCTTTTTAAAAAAGTTGTCCTCATATGGGAATCTCTAAAGATTGTAGTATTCAGATTTTACACGGCTCTTGGTGAGGCAGATGGTAAAACATAAAAGTTGTTCTGATTTTAACTTGAACTGAGTCCAACACTGGCTACATGTCATTTTTTCTAGTTGTTCCAAATTAATTCCTTTCTCATTTGTCTCAGTGTGACTTCCAACTTGGAACTTTTAAATGATTAATTTGATTCATTGAATTGGTGCTCTTTAAAGTTTCGTCTGCATGTGTGTGCTTTCTGTGATTGAATACAGGTGAAAACAACAGACGAGGTCCACCACCCAAGTCTTTGAGATTAGAGAGCTAAAGTGTTACTTTGTGCATATCTCTTTATATCTTATATTGACTTACTCTTACTTACTTAGCTAAGTTATATGGATTTTTAGATCACTAAAATGATACATCTTTCAAATTTAGACAGAAGATATGACATTTTTTTTCAAAATGACATATGTGATACCTAATGGATATCTTTAATTTTTAAAGTTCATATACGAATTCATCACTCAAAACATCATGGCATTTGCGCCCCTGCTGTTTTTCCTATCACATTTTTTAATTAAAATTAGTCAATTTTTTAAATGAAGCATCTGGAAATGAACGTCCAGCAGATCTTTATTTATCTGGAGGAAAAAATACTCTAACATATCCAAAGTTAAAGAAGAGCAGATGCTTGCTTTTTAACTTTCCACCAATTCTATCTGCTCAGCTCTCTCAGCTTTTCTCTTTGCTTTTTCTCAAGGTCACCAGTGCCCTGTGCGGATAGCACAGCCTTCACTTATCAGAGCCTTCGCCAGATCTCACAAAACAGAAGCCAAGAGTGGAGCGAACACAAAAAAGAAGATATGCTGCGAACTGCGACGTGAGTGCGGCTGAGACCGAAGGCCCGCAGCTTCAGCCCAGAACTCCCGCATCAGCATCTTTCCACACACATTCCACATCTTCCTTGCAGCATCACTGCTCTGCACGGCCCTGCCTAAACCACTGCTGTGGCCTTATCTGTCCCTCCCACAAGGTGAACCGACGCAGGGGAGGACTGCAGGAGGGGCACAAGAGCCCTGTGCCCCACAACACACCCACACGCCCCAGAAAGCACCGTTTGGAAGAGCAGTCCAAGAAACAAATCCCTGCACACCACAGTCATTAAAGGAGAACCCGGAGAGAGGCAATGGTCCGATCAGACAAATGGCAATAAACGCAGCACGTGAACAGAAAGGCCTCCATCTAGTGATCAGGAACTTGACATGATCTGACACATGGGCCAGTCTCTGGGCTAAGCCCTTGAGGTGCTTTCTCTCCTTTTATCTTCACTATTAGTCGCTTAGCCATGTCTGACTCTTCGAGACCCCATGGACTGTAGCCCACCATGCTCCTCTGTCCATGAGGTTCTCTAGGCAAGACTGCATTGCCATTCCCTTCTCCAGGAGATCTTCCCAACCCAGGGATCGAACCTGGGTCTCTCGCACTGCACATAGATTCTTTACTGTCTGAGCCATCAGGGAAGTCCCTTTATCTTCACATATTTTAAGTTCTTGTTTAACACATACTCATTACAACCTGTTCACAGATGAGGAAACAGTGACTGTTCAAGGTCAAAAGAGAATAAGGCCTGGATATCTGTTTTGGGCAAAGCAGTCTGTCCAAAGCTTCATGGGAATTTGATTCTGCTTATCCTAGTGAAGTGAAAGTCATTTAGTCGTGTCTGACTCTGTGACCCCATGGACTATACAGTACACAGACCATGGAACTCTCCAGGCAAGAATACTGGAGTGGGTAGCCGTTCCCATCTCCCTATTGCTCCCATCTACTTTATGAATTACATTCATGACTTTATTTGTGAGAATGTGAGTCCTTGTATTCAATATACATGACTTTCTGGCATGCCACACGATTTCAAGCCCGGTGTTTCTCTCCCCAGCATCCCTGCACGCATCCATCATCTGTCATTTCCAATTACTATTAGTGGTGTTAATTCTAGCCCATCTGCTTAATGATATGGTGTAATTTCATGAGACTTCTTCTCAAATGACTATTTATCTTAAGATGCCCATCAGCATTGCTACATTTTTCCTACAGATGGTAGGGGTCATCATGGCTTGTATTAAAAACACAGAAAGCATTTGCATCCGATTTAGTTCAGATTTCACACCATATTCATATATATATATATATATATATATATATATATATATATATATATTTGAATTCGAGACAAGGAAGGAGAAGTGACATTTCCATCTGAGCAAACACAGCTAAAACTTGACTTCTGCTGGATGCATCCTGTTCAAGTCCTTCTCTGATCTCCCTCTAGCGTCTCAACGCAGTACTGCAGCTACTCAGCTCCACAACTTCAGGACTCCAAAACTGTTCCTTCCTTTATTCATCAGCCAGCACCCCGGGGCTCCCTCTGGGGGCCCAGCATCCACTGGACCCCTGCTCTGTGGAGCCAGCAGCCTCTCGCAGGGTGGGCATTAAGGACCCAGTACTCAACTACCTGAGAGTGTCCCTGGACACCTTTTATTGCTTGGGGCTCCCTGTCTGTGTGCCCACTTGGTGGGGCACTTTCTGCCTGGTGGAGAGACTCAGAGCTCAGCTGTTTATGTCATAGCAGCAGAAGACTGGCCAGGCCAGGTGGGGACGCAGCCCCCGGAGAGGACACCCAGGAAGAAGAGAGAGGCTCCAGGGAGGCTCCATAGGTACACCCCGAGAGAAATTCAGGAGACCACACAGAGAGGAAACAACAGGAGCCTGGGGGGCAGAGATGGCTGGACGTTCCCAGGCTGGCCCAGGACAAGGTTCTTGTTGTTAGAGAGTCAGATGTCCCCAACCCGCTTTCTGGGAAAATCAGGAAAAACAAAGGCAGTGAGGAAGACGGCTGAGGATGACTGTGCCAGGGTCACACAGGAGTCCATGACCTTCAGTGGTGCTGCAGAAGACTCTTGAGAGTCCCTGGGACAGAAAGGATATCAACCCAGTCCATCCTAAAGGAAGTCAACCCTGAATATTCATTGGAAGGACTGATGCTGAAGCTGAAGCTCCAATACTTTGTCCACCTGATGCAAAGAGCGGACTCATTGGAAAAGACCCTGATGCTGGGAAAGATTGAGGGCAGGAGGAGAAGGGGAGGACAGAGGATGAGATGGTTGGATGGCATCACCGACTCAATGGACATGAATTTGAGTAAACTCCAGAAGACAGTAAAGGGCAGGGAAACCTGGCGTGCAGCAGCCCACAGAGACTGGACAACGACAACAACATAAAGAAGTCCTCACACAGGCTCCATTTTTGACGCTAATTTTGGGTAGGGGAGGTGTCGCTTTTTAAATGCCGTTTCCTACATAGAATGGGTAGACAGGCGCAATGATTTATTCGGTTTACACACAGGTAAGTACATAAGCATTTAGATAAAATTTGTGAAAAATCCTGTCAAGGTCGGGAATAGGACAACAGGAAAGAAAATAACAGAGAAGTGTAATTGGATTGGACTGTGAGAGGAGGGGGTTCTGGCCAGGTCCGGCTGAGAAGCGGCTTTGGGATGAGATGGGCTTGATGGACAGGTGTCAGTGGGGCGGGGATTCCTGGTCGCTGCAGTCCAGGACGCAGGGAGCGTGACGGCAGGTTATTAATAGGTGAGCCGAAAAAATACCGAGGCGGCTTCCACGGAAGAGGAAGGAAGATCCGTGAAGGTTACGGGCCGGTCGTGCAGGAACTGCAAATGCCTGCTAACAGGCCTCTAATGGATTTCAGTAAATACAAGGTCATGTTTAAACACTGCCTTAGGCTGCCTCCCAGGACTCACATGTGGAAGGGAGGCTCCAAACCCGCGATGGAAACTAACATCCGAGTTTCCAGAAATGTGCAAAACGGAAAGGGATAATTATCGATGGTTAGACTCACAAAATGCCATGGGAAAGAGATCCTGACTAGCTGAGAAAATCAAGGGGAGCTTAATGCTGTTTACACTGTTTATTTTAAAAATGGGCCGTTTTTAGACATTCGGAGATGGAGCTCTAAGATCAGAAAACTGGGCAAGGCAGCAGAGGGAAGAAAGGCTCCCACTCACAGAACAGCCAGCGGGTAAAGCCTGGCCGCGCAGGAGGCCGTGGAAGACAGAGGAGGGGTCCTCGGGGTCCGACACCATCGCGCTGTGCACCGCAGCTGAAGGACACGCCAGCATGCAGAGTTCAGTTTCAGAAAGTTCCAGGGGGTACAGAGAGGGGGTGGGGATGCCTTTTCAGGTGAGAACCACACATCTAGGGGTCTGGGGACCCATTCACCATCAGAGAGACATTAAAGCGCAGGGTGACTGTGGGGCGTCAGAACACTTAAAGGTGTTTCTTTCCTTCACATAGAGTAAACGAGATGAGAAGTATTCTTACTACATAAACAAAAGGATCCACTCTTAGACATATGACTAAGACAGCCTCCTGAGAAACACAGGCAACTGTGTTCTTGGCGCTGAGGCTGTGTGCGAGTGTGCTTAGTTGTGTTGGACTCTTTGCGACGTCATGGACTCTAGCCCATCAGGCTCCTCTGTCCATGTAATGTTCCAGGCAAGAATACTGGAGTGGTCACCGTGTCCTCTTCCAAGGGTTCTTCCCGACTCAGGGATCAAACCTGCGTCTCCAGCATTGCAGGCAGACTCTTTACCAGCTGAGCCACAGAGGAAGCCCACCAACAGCTGCATTTAGCTGTGAAGTATAATTCTTTCACAGGAGTCTGTACTGTACCCATGAGTAGGTCCTTTGACAAATGAGGTTAATATGTAATTATGATATAGGACCATGATATAGGATGCAAGGAATTTGCTTATAACCAGAACCCAAGTACTATTACCAGACATGATTTCTTTCCTGTAGAAAGTTATCCTGTCCATTGATAACTGCTGGAGAAGTGGAAATGTTTTTATGAGGATTACAAGTTTCAAAAGTGCGTTGTCTTGCTGAGGTCTCCCAAATCCACCCATCCGTGTAGATGTCAACCAATCCACCTCTAAATGCACACATCATTTCCTCAGCCTTATTGCTGTTAGTTATTGCAGTTGTTAGTATTTTAATCCATCCCTGGTCTCCCAAAAAAAGTCTCAAGAGTTTTGGTAGAGCAGATCTTTTCCACAAAAATATTTTTAGCATCCCTTAAAAGACTGCATGTGGTACGTGTAGGTCTTCAACATATTCACTGAAAGTATTTGTTGTATCAGTCAAGGGTCACTAGTGATAAAGGCGAAAAAAAAGATTTGGAAAAAGAAGGATCAGCCTTGGCTTAAAAACAAGAAAATTGCATAAAAATGGATGTCAGGTTTAGTTGGAGGGTTGAATAACTGCTTTTGTCCCTTTAATCCTGTTCCATCATAGCCACTGACCTGCTAAATATAGCTAATTATAGCCAGTGCCGTGAAAAATAAGCTATTCAAATGAACTTACGTTGAGAGAAAATTAACACATTAATCCAAAGAAGTTAATAGCATGTTTTAAAAGAATGATAAG
Source organism: Bos grunniens (assembly GCF_055505025.1). NCBI lineage: Eukaryota > Metazoa > Chordata > Mammalia > Artiodactyla > Bovidae > Bos > Bos grunniens. The sequence continues at coordinate 90,214,452 of NC_141176.1, read as the reverse complement.
TAGTTTCAAATAAATTTAAAAGCATCAATCAATCCAAACATCAACAGAAAGTGACGGTCAATAATTCAAATAATGTAAGTAAAAGATTCAATACCTAACATGACAAAAATGAAAAAACAACAAAGTTATATATTAAATAAAGAAATAATATTATAGATTAAGATCATAATTTTTGCCTCCTTTGGCATATTTTAGAAATAAAATACAAAAAATCTCAGAGCCAATAAGCAGTATTCCTATTAGGAACAGTAGTCTATTTAGGGCTTCACAGACTGATCACAACATTTTGGGATGATATAAATATTTACAGGATTTTCTGTAGTTAGGAGAATTAGCCCTTTCCCCTACCTTCATTCCCTAACACACTCACAACACACACCAAAGCTGTCTGGGCTAGTCTGGACAAGATGTTTCAGGATATTTCACAATACCCTCTTAGAATATATCCTCTGGAATAGAGGTAAATCCTTTGCAAGTTCTTCTAGATGCTGAGTCTCAAATTCTCATTTATAGATATTGAAACTCAGCAAGAGCCTGTGGGGTCCTCCCAGGTGCAAAAGCCCCTCCATGTCCCTTGCCTCTTATTTTTAGAAAAACTGAAGTCTCCCAGGCCCCCTTGAGTCACAAAACAGCAGGCTCAAGCAGTTAACGATTAGGACAATGGAGTCACAGAACCTTCAGTTCCTCCCTAAAGGACTTGGATAACAGTGTCTCATGTACATTCCTGAGTTGCATTGCAGATACCGTAACTGCCGCCAAAGGGGAAAAGCTAACTGCATGCTGACCAGACTGCAGTCACGATGCGAGTGGCTCCATCTTGAGCAGTACTGAACCTACGGAATAGGAACAAGCTGACCCTGGAGTGGAGATCACCTTCTTCACTAGTTATTGTGGGGTTTTATCTTCTAGTCCAGGGGATTATAATCGGCACAATGACTCTTTGCAAAGAATTACTTTTAAAAAAGTGGGTAATGAGATGCCTCTTTAGAATCTCAGCTGGCACTTAAGAGAACCAACAAAGCACCTTGTCAGATCCTTCCACTCCAAGAATCCTTCAACACCCATGCTCAGCTTGAAGAAGTTCCAGAAGAGGGACCTTTGTGCCTTTTTCATAGAAATGGAAGGGAAATCGGACGGCAGGGCCTGTCACTGAGGTGGTGAGACTGGAACTGGGGACTCTCGGATCCGCAGCATTGCCCAACTCTATGTCTTCTTTAGCATATGGCTGTGATCTTGTGCTGACTACCCTGACTTCTATCCCAGTTCACCATAAGCTGAGCTTAGCTTGTGGCTGATGGACAACACTGCTGAGGCAAATCAAGACTGAAGATGAGCTGCTCTGTGGTCTTTACCTTGTTCCTCACTCTTCAGGACTAATCTCAAGTGAACCAGAGAGTCATGACTTACTTAAGTTCCAACAGCAAGCCAGACTTGATGGCTACTTGCAGTCTAGTGATCAAGACAATTGTCTCTAACCCTCCCCAGCATGTAGGCAGCCAACTGTTCTTTCCTCTGTATACTCTCCAAGCAACACCTGGGGAGTTGGGAGTTGGTTCTTTGGACATGAGTCCACCTTCTCCCCAGGACTGCTAGCTTCCTCAATAAAGTTGTCATTCCTTCCAACAGCACTTGTCTGTCAGTACTGGATTCCTTTTTAATTAATTTATTTTTATTGAAGTGCAGCTGAGTTACAATGTTGTGTCAGTGTCAGGCGTACAGCAAAGTTACTCAGTTATACATACATATATACCTATTTTTTTCAGTTCTTTTCCTTTATAGGTTATTATAAAATATTGAGTATAGTTCCCTGTGCTATGCATTAAGTCCTTGCTGGTTGCTGCTCTGCTGTTCAGTTTTGACTCTTGGTGACCTCATGAACGATAGCCCATCAGGTTCCTCTGTCTATGGGATTTCCCAGGCAAGAATACCAAGATGAGTTGTCACTTCCTTCTTCAGGAGACCTTCCTGACCTAGGGATCGAGCCTGAGTCTCTTGCATCTCCTGCACTGGCGGGTGGATTCTTTCCCACTAGTGCCGCCTGGGAAGCCTCCTTGTTGGTTACATATCTTATACAGAGTAGTGTGCATGTGTTGACACCAAGCTCCTGATCCTCCTTCCTCTTTGGTAATAACGCTTGTTCTCTGTGTCTGCAAGTCTGTTTTGTGTGTAAGTTCACTTGTATCATTTTCTTTAAGATTCCACATATAAGTGGTATTATAAAATATTTGTCTCTCTGTCTGGTTTACTTCACTCAGCATGACAGTCTAAAAGCATTATTTCATAAGCAATATTCCATTGTATATATACACCACATCTTTTTTACTCATTCATCTGTCAATGAACATATAGTTTGCTTTCTTGAGTGACCAGCAGCCAAATCTGAGCTTGGTACCAGTGCTTTTTGTAGACCCTTTCTTTCACTTTCAAACCACAAGTTACTGAAGCAGGGTTTTCCTTGCTGTTTGAAATACAGAAGGAAATATGGTGTGAACAGTGGAGGTCTTTCCAGGTTCTTTCTCTTGCAGCATTCTGTTCCCTCAATTAAAGGTAAGGGTTTTTTTTTAATTAATTAATTTTAATTGGAGGCTAATTACTTTACAATATTGTGGTGGTTTTTGCCATACATTGACATGAATCAACCATGGGTGTACATGTGTCCCCCGGTCCTGAACTCTCCTCCCACCTCCCTCCCCATCCCATCCCTCAGGGTGGTCCCAGTGCACCAGCTTTGAGTACCCTGTTTCATGCATCGAACTTGGACTGGTGATCTATTTCACATATGGTAATACACATGTTTCAGTGCTATTCTCTCAAATCATCCCACCCTCGCCCTCTCCCACAGAGTCCAGCAGTCTGTTCTTTACATCTTACTTCACTCTGTATAATAGGCTCCAGCTTCACCCACCTTATTAGAACTGGCTCAAATGCATTCTCCTTAATAGCTGAATGATATTCGATTGTGTATATATACCACAACTTGCTTATCCATCTGTCTATCAGTGGACGTCTAGGTTGCTTCTGTGTCCTGGCTATAGTAAACAGTGCTGTGATAAACACTGGGGTACACGTGTCTCTTTCAATTCTGGTTTCCTCAGTGTGTGTGCCCAGCAGTGGGATTGCTGGGTCGTATTGCAGTTCTATTTCCAGTTACACACCTGTGTTACATTCTCTTTAGGTTCACCTACAAATTCAGTTAACAAGAGAAGCTTATAAAAGCTGAGATGGAAAATCAAGTGGTACAAAATGAAAGTTCTTCTAAAAAATACTGAATTATTTTCTGGAAGATCATTCTTCAGTAGTCTCCAAAATATTGCAGGGCCAACCCATCCATTTATAATGTGGCCTTTACTTAACATTTCAAAGCCAAGACAGAGGAGATCTTTTTCAAAAGCAAGACTCCCCACCCAAGTTACAATATATAGCACACTTTTTTTTCCTGTGTTTGGTGACATTTTAACGTTTCAGCTTATTAGTGGCATATTCTATGACTGCTTTGGTTTTGAAAAATACTAGATGGGAGGAGATTTAGTCCTGCCAAAATACATCAAAATCCTACTGACACCTTAAAATCCAAACATACAGTTTCAAGATTGGAATTATATATAAAATGACTACCAGAATCAGCTAAGAATATCCACAAGGCGCAGAGAAGTAGAAAGCCACTGGTAAGACGCTGTGAGCCTGTGTAGGGAAGGAGGGTTCAGAACACAAATGAAAAGGTCACACTTTCTCAAAATGACCTAAAGGCCAAGTAACCACTCAGTGGAGTTAGCTTAGCTCATAGCTAAATTCTAAGCCGTGTGGGAAATAGGAAAATACCAAAGTAGACTCAGCATAGCGTCAGGGAGGGGGTCCTGGTCTGGGATGCAGAACAGCCTGTGGGTCCTGGGGATCGTTCCACCATTTCCCTGGTACACAGTCTCCAAATACACACTCTACACAGGAGCTGAGCATCACCTCGAACATGAAAAATTACTACACTATCATTATTAACAAATAAGAACTGTCCCCAAACTGAGTTTGAGGTGACCCTACAATTTACAAGTCTCTAAATGTGAAAGAATTATTTTCCCTTTGTTTTCTACATTCATGACCCAAAATTATGTCCCTATTAGTTTAAAAAAAAAAAAGACTATTGGGAGAGAACCCACTGAAAGATCAAATAATTTTCTCCGACAATGGAGTGCAACTATTACAATAAATAGGAGAAACTTCTCTCAGATTGGTTTTATGAAGCTTTCTCATTTTCTGCTTTTTACAACACAGTCTAAAGTCCCTCAAATACTCATTTCAAAAGCTTGTAATTCAGTCTCAGTGCCCCCATGGGCTACATTCTCCTAAGGAACAACGTGTGTTGAAAGGAAGGACAAGTTCACAATTATCTCTGAGCTGCCTCTCAAAAAGTGGTCCTTTTTTGGTAGATTTTTATATGGGTCACAACACCTACATGCTGAGTTCAAAGTCATCTAAGAACCACTCAAGTAAAAAAGGCCCTCTTATTACATTTTTCTCTCTCCATATTTCTTTCCATTAAAAAAGAAATCTTCTAGAGAGAAATGTACCACAGCTCCTCAGTAGCCTGCAAAAAATGACTTTTTAAATAAGATCCGCTGGAAAATAGAAACTTGAGAAAGCTGATTTACTTATAAAATGATAGTGAAATGAGTAAAAGGCCGGCATTTAAGCAAGACCAATTTCACCGTCAGAGATCTGTCACGGGCTCCATGTACTAAATGCTCAAAGCAGCAGACACGAAATAAAAGGAGAAAAAAAACCAGGGCTGCCACTGATGCAGTGGTTGCTAAGTTTCCAGCATTTCTAGTTAAAAGCACTAAAATTTCTATCAGAAAGTCAAGTGGTCCAGCCATGCTAGAAGTCGAATGGACCATTTTTTCCTCCACATGCACACGTGTTTTTCTAGTTCCACTACTTGAGTCCCTCCTAGGGAACTCTTTTTAAATGTAGTAAATATAGTAGAGAACATTTTGAAAGATGACACAGAACTTCAACAATCCAAAGTCTTTGAGTGAAACAGGGCTCACAATAGCGGTATGAATAGTATGATTCAACAAAAGAAAAGGACCAGCTACTTCTGAAAAGCTAAATAGCATTTTATGCCCCTTCCACGCATGATATGCTCACAGCTCGATGAAGCAGGTAAAATGCTACAATTGTCCGCATTTCATAGGAGGACAGAGCTTAGAGAAGATGAGCAAATTAACCAATGTCAAAGATCAACAAATACAGAGCCAGAATGTGAACCCAGTTCTGCCTGACATCACTGCAAACTCTTAAGCAACTTTTGTTCCTCAGTCCACACTCCCAGGGCAAGGTTGCCAGAATCTCTGCATTGGAATCAGAGAACTAGAAAACGTAGTCTTAAAAAGTCAGGAATTAGGGCAAATAGGAGTAATTAGAGAAAGGCTTACTTTGTTCACTTGAATAATTTTGTTTGTAAAAGCAGGTTCTGTGGGGGGCAGGATGTCTGGGCAGAGGAAAATGCAAATAGATGGCCTGATAGCTGCACAGAAACACCAAGAAAATGTTCCGAAACTTGGAATAAAGTCTGCTTCAATCACAAATACATTTTCTTTTGTTGACTTTCCTATCCATGATATACCATGTTAGGAAAAAAAAATCAAAGGAGTCTAATGCCATTTCTGAACCCTCCTCACACAACAGCAAGAAAATATGAATATTTTTGCGAGACAACCAGAAAATTTGGGGCTTCCCAGGTGGTTCAGTTGGTACAGAATCTGCCTGCAATGCAGGAGACTGCATGGAACAGGAGATCTGGGTTTGATTCCTGGATCAGGAAGATCCCCTGGAGCAGGAAAGGGCAACCTACTCCAGGATGCTTGCCTGAGAAACCCCATGGACAGAGGAGCCTGGCAGGTCCCAGCTCTTGGGGTCACAAGAGTTGGACTGAGCAGCGAACATCTTCATTCTTCAGAAAATTTTAGTAATTGGTGGAAGAAGCAGTCTTGAACAAAAAGGAACCATAAATATTTTAGCCCCCCCTTCCCGTAGGAATTCACAGAAAATTCTGAAAAGGTATCTGATCTCCTACATCACTGAAGAGGGGGATTTTAGTTAATTCTATTCATGCACTGATGCCAAGTATATTCATTGAGCACTCATCATGTCTGTGATGCTCCTTACCGGGTACCACTCCATCTTAGATGTGAGTGGACTGCGGCCTATGTCGGAGGCCAGGAAAAGAATAACTTAGTGGAGCACAGCCCTGGCTGCTGCCCAAGGCCCCCACAGGAAGGAAATGGCCATATGAGGAGCAACTAAACCACAAGGAACTTGGTTCAACAATCCCGTTGATCACACACACAATATTTCCTGCTCTAGTTCTCAAGGCAGAGCCTAAGTCAGGCCAGAGAGGCTGTTTTAGGTTCTGATGAAGAAAAATAGTGTAAGTGGAGATCACAAGTGTCTCTTCAAATCACAGAAGGAATCAATACACACTTGTCCATCCCTGCCTATTTTGCCATGAAAACCATTTTTTAATGAAATAACAGGTCCAGCAACAAAAAGGGATACATAACAATTCACATACGATAGTACCAGTTAAACAAACAAACAAAAAACTTGAGTAATCACTTTAATAGCAGCCTCTAAAATGTTTTTCTCAATTATAGAAAGATAATTCACTTGTGGTATGTGCTATAAATTTGGTATTTCATAAAAAAATCAGTGGCTCATGCAGTAAAAAATCTACCTTCCAATGAAGGAGATCCAGGAGACAAGGGTTCGATCCCTGAATCAAGAAGATCCCCTGGAGGAGGAAATGGCAACCTACTACAGTATTCTTGTTGGGAAATCCCATCGACAAAGGAGCCTGGCAGGCTACAGTCCATGGGGTCGGAAAGAGTTGGACATGACTGAGTGACTGAACACACACACACACGTACATATGGAAACACAGACTCTTTCTGAACCAATGCACTGATACAAGTGAGAATTTTACTAACCTTATGTTAGAGATAACAAATCTGGTATTAGAGAAAACAAAGACATTTGTATTCTACCAGCACTCATTCAGTAAAAAAACAAGTCAACTCACAGGACAATCTGAACATGCTCTAAAATCTCAGTGAATTTGGGAAGCATGTCAGCCCAAGTTCCATGCACATGCATGCACGTGTGCATTCACACACACACACTCAGTCCCCCACTGTTTATTTTGTAGAATGCCACAAGATGGCCACACGAAAGCGCCATCCCCTTGAAGCCTGGGACCTGTGTCTGATTTGCTCTTGTCTTACCCTGGCGTCTGGCAGGTGGTAGGTGCTCAGTAAACATCTGCAGAACAAGTGAATGAAAGTGACGCCGATACTGATTGCTGCCCACCTTCTTCATCCATGTCCCTGATACAGCTCTCCCCAGCATACTAACGACGAGCTCAGCCTGCACTGAAAGCACCCCTCAATCAACGAATATTCTCAAAGGCTGAGCAGCTGTGTCTCTGGGCAAGGAAACAATAGACCACTCAAATGGGAGTCCATTCTAAAGTAAAGAACAAAAGGGATAATAAAGAATGAAGACTTCATCTTTCACATGGTGCATCATATTTCTAAACACATTTACACCATCATGGAATATGCATAATATTAATTGGTCTTCCATTTCAAAACCCATCCATTAGGCACAGAAGCCTTAATAATGCTTATGAAACGCTGTGTAACTTCTATACACCTTGAACACGACCACAAGAAACTGCCAATTTTATAGGTCAGAGGCCGGGGCATGTCAGCAATTTCATACTCCTATCAACTCCAAACTGATAAAAAGTAAAGTGTGGCTGACAGAAACTGGGAAGCAGGGAGAGGATGGCAGCTCAGGAAAGGGTGGGAGAAATAACTGTATTTTATAAAATGGGGAGTTCAGAAATACTCTCTGTGGCTGACAGAACCACAGATGCAGATGAGGTGTGACTATGTTTTTCTGAGGTTTCAGTGGTAAATGACCAGGAAAGAAACTAAAAATAACTGTGCATTTATTTTTTTATTTATATTTATTATTCTATACATATATTCAACTGAGTGGGTGAAAGGGAGCTGGAGGAAGGCATAAATGAGGTACATGATGAACTAAATGGTTAACTATCAGCTGGACATCAAGGGACAATGGAAGTCTTTACACTTCAGTTCAGTTCAGTCCAGTCGCTCAGTTGTGTCCCACTTTTTGCGACCCCGTGGACTGCAGGACGCCAGGCCTCCCTGTCCATCACCAACTCTTGGAGTTTACCCAAACTCATGTCCATTGAGTCTGTGATGCCATCCAACCATCTCATCCTCTGTTGTCCCCTTCTGCTCCCACCTTCAATCTTTCCCAGCATCAGGGTCTTTTCCAATGAGTCAGTTCTGCACGTCAGGTGGCCAAAGTATTAGAGTTTCAGTTTCAACATCAGTCCTTCCAATGCATATTCAGGACTGATTTCCTTTAGGATGGACTGGTTGAATCTCCTTACAGTCCAAGGGACTCTCAAGAGTCTTCTCTAACACCACAGTTCAAAAGCATCAATTTTTTGGCACCCAGCTTTCTTTATAGTCAAACTCTCACATCCATACATGACTACTGGAAAAACCATAGCTTTGACTAGATGGACCTTTGTTGTCAAAGTAACATCTCTGCTTTTTAATAGGCTCTCTAGGTTGGCCATAACTTTCCTTCCAAGGAGTAAGCGTCGTTTTATTTCATGGATGCCATCACCTTCTGCAGTGATTTTGGAGCCCCCCAAAAATAAAGTAAGCCACTGTTTCCACTGTTTCCCCATCTATTTCCCATGAAATGATGGGACCAGATGCCATGATCTTAGTTTTCTGAATGCCGAGTTTTAAGCCAACCTTTTCACTCTCCTCTTTCACTTTCATCAAGAGGCTCTTTAGTTCTCCTTCACTTTCTGCCATAAGGGTGGTGTCATCTGCATATCTGAGGTTGTTGATATTTCTCCCGGCAATCTTGATTCCAGCTTGTGTTTCTTCCAGTCCAGCGTTTCTCATGATGTACTCTGCATATAAGTTAAATAAGCAGGGTGACAGTATACAGCCTTGACGAACTCCTTTTCCTATTTGGAACCAGTCTGTTGTTCCACGTCCAGTTCTAACTGTTGCTTCCTGACCTGCATACAGATTTCTCAAGAGGCAGGTCACGTGGTTTGGTATGCCCATCTCTTTCAGAATTTTCCAGAGTTTGTTGTGGTCCACACAGTCAAAGGCTTTGGCATAGTCAATAAAGCAAAAGTAGATGTTCTTCTGGAACTCTCTTTCCTTTCTGATGATCCAGTGGATGTTGGCAATTTGATCTCTTGTTCCTCTGCCTTTTCTAAAACCAGCTTGAACATCTGGAAGTTCACAGTTCACATACTGTTGAAACCTGGCTTGGAGAATTTTGAGTGTTGCTTTTTTTTTTGAGTGTGTGAGATGAGTGCAACTGTGTGGTAGTTTGAGCATTCTTTGGCATTGCCTTTCTTTGGGATTGGAATGAAAATTGACCTTTTCCAGCCCTGTGGCCACTGCTGAGTTTTCCAAATTTGCTGGCATATTGAGTGCAGCACTTTCACAGCATCATCTTTCAGGATTTGAAATAGCTCAACTGGAATTCCATCCTCTCCACTAGCTTTGTTCTTAGTGATGCTTCCTAAGGCCCACTTGACTTCACATTCTAGGATATATGGCTCTAGGTTAGTGATCACACTGTGATTATCTGGGTCATGAAGATCTTTTTTGTACAGTTCTTCTGTGTATTCTTGCCACCTCTTCTTAATATTTTCTGCTTCTGTTAGGTCTATACCATTTCTGTCCTTTATTGTGTCCATCTCTGCATGAAATATTGCCTTGGTATCTAATTTTCTTGAAGAGACCTCCAGACTTTCCCATTCTATTGTTTTCCTCTATTTCTCTGATCACTGAGGAAGGCTTTCTCATCTCTCATTGCTACTCTTTGGAACTCTGCATTCAAATGGCTATATCTTTCCTTTTCTCCGTTGCCTTTCGCTTCTCTTCTATTCTCAGCTATTTGTAAGGCCTCAGACAGCCATTTTGCCTTTTTGCATTTCCTTTCCTTGGTGGTGGTCTGCATCCCTGCCTCCTGTACAATGTCATGAACCTCCGCCCACTGTTCTTCAGGCACGTATATGTAAGTGTTAAGTCATTTCAGTTCGTGTCTGATTCTTTGTGACCCTATGGACTGTAGCACACAAGGAGCATCCCTTGGACATGTCCTTCTCCAGAAGATCTTCCCGACCCAGGGATGGAAACCACATCTCTTACATCTCTTTCACTGGCAGGCGAGTTCTTTACCACTATGACCACCGGGGAAGCCCCGTGGTACACACATACAACTCAGCCACAAGAAAGAATGAAATAACATTATTTGCAGCAATGTGGATAGACCCAGAGATCGTCATAGTAAGTGAAGTAAATCAGAAGGAGAAAGACAAATATCATATGATATCACCCATGTGTGGAATGTAAAGTACGACACAAGTTAACTTATCTACGAACCAGAAACAGACTCACAGACATACAGAACAGACATGTGGCGGCCAAGGCAGGGTTGGGGAAAGAAGGATTGGGAGCTTGGGATTAGCAGATGCCAACTATTATACACAGGATGGATAAACAACAGAGTCCTCCTGTATAGCAGCGGGAACTATATTCAACATCCTGTGATAAAGCATAATTGAAAAGAACATGAAAAGAATGTACATACAACTGAGCCACTTGGCTGTGCTGCAGAAATCAACACATTATAAGTCAACTATACTTAAATGAAATAAATTTAAATGAAATAGACAATGTCTGCGTAAATCCACTGCCGTCCTGTAACGGTGTTAGAATCTGGAGGTAGCTTCCTAAAAACTGAAAACAGAATCAGACATGGTTGTTGTCTCTGGAGTGCAAAACTAGGTGAATATATGATGGGGCCAGAGATGATGGGTTTTTACTGTGAGCCTTTCACTTCCATAACAGGCTTCCATGGAGGCTCAGATGGGACACCCAGGTTTGATCCCTGGGTCAGGAAGATCCCCTGGAGGAGGGCATGGCAACCCATTCCAGTATTATTGCTTGGAGAATTCCATGGAGAGAGGAGCCTGGCAGGCTACATTCCATGAGTCGGACATGATTGAGTGACTAACACCTTCACTTCCATTTGGTTATTTGAACCATGGTATGTACCATTTTGATATAAACATATTGTAAGAGAGTAATAAAAATGCCTAACTCAGAGGATGAAATGGGTAGATGGCATCACCAACTCAATGGACATGAGTTTGAGCAAGCTCCAGGAGTTGGTGATGGATAGGGAGGCCTGGATTGAAGGAAATGGCAACCCATTCCAGTGTTCTTGCCTGGAGAATCCCAGGGATGGGGGAGCCTGGTGGGCTGCCGTCTATGTGGTTGCAGAGTCGGACACGACTGAAGGGACTTAGCAGCAGCAGCAGCAGCAGGGAGGCCTGGCATGCTGCAGTCCATAGGGTCATAGAGTTGGACACGACTGACCAACTGGACTGAGATCATGAGTTTGTTGTAAGTATGTAATAAGATCACACATAAAGGCCTAGCAGAGTCTGGAATTCAGGAAGCATTAATAAATGGTGGCTATTACCTTTTAAGTTATTGTCAAGGTTGAAAAATTCAGACCATCTAGATGCTAGAATCCTACAAAAAATACACCAAGTTTTGTGAAAACAAAGAAAAATGTGTGCAATTTTAAGTCACCCAATACACCTTACAGCAACATTTAAAATGGATGTTTACTTGTTCCTCAAGATGAAAAGTTACGATTTTCTACTACAAGCTTCAATCTTACGTCAATCAAGCATGAGAATTTGCCAAAGCATTTTTAACTGAGAAAATCACCTTCTTTCCTCCTCTGTCTTTCAGAACGTTGCCTATCTTTCCTTTTTGAAGGTATGATTCCCTAAGGAAGACTTTCAGAATTCAGTTGTTATTTCCAGGTTTAAGTAGAGGTAAGATTTTCAAGAAAGGGACTGCATTAAACGATATTGAGTCTAACTATCAAACAGCAAAAACAGAAACCAAAACAAACAAAAAAGCTTTGATAGCGAAATACACACATTCTGAAGTTCCAATAAGGGACTTAAAGTCAGCTTGTGGACAACGCAGGGTTAATTCTGCAGGAGTTTTCCCTCCTCTCCTAATAGGAGGAGTGAACTAGAGTTGACCCACTTACCAGTGTGGACCAGAGGCTCCGCCCAGGAGGGAAAGACAACCTTCGCCTACCTCTCCTCGGCCTTACTTAGTCTCAGGCTTCCGTGGCGGCTCAGCTGGTAAAGAAACCACCTGCAGCACGGGAGACCTGGGTTTGATCCCTGGGTCGGGGAGGTCCCCTGGAGAAGGAGTGGATACCCACTCCAGTGCTCTGGTCTGGAGAATTCCAGCTCAGCTGGTAAAGAAACCACCTGCAGCATGGGAGACCTGGGTTCGATCCCTGGGTTGGGGAGGTCCCCTGGAGAAGGAGTGGATACCCACTCCAGTGTTCTGGTCTGGAGCATTCCATGGACTGTATTCCATGGGGTTGCAAAGAGTCGTGATGGCGCGTCTTTCACTTTGTCACAGTTAATTACACCTGGTCACTGATTTGCACCCTCCACGCCCTGCCCCCGCCTCTACCGCCCACCCCAGGCAGCTGATGCGGCCATTCTTGTAAGTCAAACCGTGACTTTTTTTTTTTTCTTAAGTCATTCTAGAAAACAAAGCAGCTCAATATGACCTAAGGCAGCCCCAAATTCAGTTCCACAGCCATCAGCCACTGTTCTTCTATGACTGTAGTACAGATCTTTAATTCACAGGAAGAGAAGAATTAAGTCCGCTCAGGGTAAGAAAAAAACACTGAAGTCTTAAATTTGGTAAAGGACTCTGGCTTGAGCACTACTTTTAATCTCCAGACACACTCAAAGGAGCCAGTGTGATGAACATCAAAATCAATACAATGATAAAGTTAAAGGTTTACCAGTAAGACAAGAGTGAACCTGAGGGGAGTTGGGGGAAGAGGAGGGTGGCGATCATAGCTTTGTTTACTGAAGGGATCAGAGGCAGATTCAGTGTCAAAACACTCCACAGGAGGTGGACAGGAGCTGTGATGGCACCGTGATTGGACAGCCCAATGTCCAGAGGCGGGAGGAGGGCTTCTTAGAGGCCAGATTTAAGACCAGGCTTCTTAGAGAGCCAGTGGGCTTCCCTGGGGGCTCAGATGGTAAACAGTCCTGCAGTGAGGGAGGCCCAGGTTCAGTCCCTGGGTCGGGAAGATCCCCTGGACGAGTGCATGGCAACCCACTCCAGTATTCTTGCCTGGAGAATCCCACGGGCTGATGAGCCTGGTGGGCTACAGTCCACGGGTTCACAAAGAGTCAGACAGACTGAGCGACCTCACCTTCACTTTTCAGAGGCCAGATAAGCTTCCTTCCACTAAAAGAATGTCACCACCTTAACAGCAATGGTTGTTTTAATCACTTGGGAGCATAACCTTGTATAATATTCAAAACTGTTTTGAGGAAATTTTTTGAAGGAAAAAAAAAAAACTAAGAGCCAGCTCTGAGCCAGGACCAGACATTTTTCTAGTCATGTCAGGCTGGGGAGATTTGACCTGATTCCATGAATCCATTCCATTCTGTAGAAGGAATTAAACAAGCCTATGAGACTTCTATGAAAAACTGAAGCAAGATTAATAATAAAATATGAACTACAGTTTTCCAATCTGACTGTACAAGCTCCTGGTCCCTGAAAGAAGTAAATTTCTGTGTAAAACAATGAGCTGATTAAAAAGGAGAGATGAAATGTACATGAAGGACAAATTCTCAAGAGAAGTCAAGACTTGACGTTTTTATCTCAGAATTACCCACACGGTCAAAATACCCATGAAATATACAGACTGAATATATTTTAGAGTTCAAAGTCTGGAAAGGAATAAATTACTTTATATATATATATATATAAGTTACCCTGACTTACCTTTCAGCAAAAGCAATCCATAACTGATCACAAAGAAGCAAGAAAAATTCCTTTTCTTCAAGGAAAAGGAACCATAACATCACAGAATTTTAGTTTAGAAGGGGACTCGCTAAGGACTGGTCCCAACTCTTTGCCAGCACAAAGATCCCATCCAGCCCAGGACTGAATGTTTCTAGTAGCTCATGACTGTCATATGTCAGATGGTGATGGCCCACGACCGGTCACGTGCTCCATAACACAGTGCTGGTGGAGCCTAAGGGAACTAACCAAGCTGCATTGCAGTGAGATGGTCAGGCCCTGCATCCCAAGGCTGTTTGAAAGTGATCGGTACCCCAGTGTCCCACTGGGAGACAAGTAACGGGGAATTCCAGGATGGGTAAATCAGAGCTCATCTCCCAGTATGGATGCCCACATGGTGAGGGAGGAGTAGAATAAACCAGCTGGGATTCAGAAGCAGCTCAGTTAGCCAGAGGGTGACAGAAGCAAGCGTGGGGGAAGGTGGAAAGAAAAGACAATGCCTCCAGACAGACCACCAGGAACACTCCTGAAGTGAAGCAGGTTTGAGTGGCACGCACGGCACGGAGGGACAGTGCACACGTCATGGGCTGCAGAGCATCTCAGCAAGAGGGGCTCGTTAAAGGACAGGCGGCGGAGTTGGGGAACTTTGGAGTGGGTTCCAGGATCTGAGATTTTTTTCTGGATCATTTGATGTCAAGATGTTGGGTTCATTCTGTGATTGGTCTCAATAAATCATATCCCTTAAGAGGGAGGACTGGGCAAGACTAAAGATGTAATTGTTCCAAAAGCAGCATCACTGACATTGACCAGCGTGAGAGATGTCCTTTCGTTTCTGTGGCTTGAGGATGTTCGTGTTTTTGTCTGTATTCACACAGGACAATGGAGGGACCTTGTTTTTGTCTCAGTCCACTACAGACGCAGGGTCTGATATTGATATTCGGTAAGTGTTTATGTTCATCAGAAGAAGACCCTGGGCTGGCAGTGGGTGCCACGAAGCTCCTGGATGGCAGGGGCTCCTTTACTCTTCTCAGAGGCTGGGAGGGGGTGTGGGGTGAGGTACTTCTGCTGGGCAGGGGGCTGGCTTGCTGGGATGCTTGGGAGCCGAACTGGGAGCCGCAGACACCCCAGCCGGTAATATTCTAAGCGTGACTCCAGCTCAGGTTTGAGAGGAGGGGATACCCACTGACCTTGAGCGAGAGTGGGTTTAGTGGAATCCTAGGCAGGGTCAGAGGAAGGCAGGGGACTGGGCTGGAGGTAACAAGTCGCTCACTAGCTGGTCCCACCCAGGCCTGTCCCGAGTTCTAGGCAAATACTTCCCAGTGGGTCAAAGTTGGCCACTTTGTAAACCACAGTCCGACTCCTCATTGTTAAATACACAGGAAAACCATATCTGCCAGGCTTCAAATTGTAAAGAACACACTGTACTCTCCCGTCCTTAGTGGCGTCTTGGACGGGTCCAGATCAAAGATTCTCAGTAGCACTCACATCCATCTCTAGAGCTCTGCCTTCAGGTAAGGAATTTCCCAGAAGCCACTACCAGTTCTCTGTTCCATTGGACTAACCCAACTCCAGCATCCCTTCTGTATCCTCCATAAAGCTTACATCATGCAGTGCCATATGTTTTGATCTTAACTCCTCCTCTAGAACAGTTTCTTGAATTTGAGGCTTGAGAACTTTATTTTATTCTCTTTGTTTATACTAAATAACTGCTAATAAATCCTTCACCATGAGTTGTGGGTCATCTAAGCATAATAGTCACCTCTACTCAACCACTCTCCATTTACCCATAGGTCTCAAGAGAGAAAATATTACCCTATTACATAACATTGAAATGTTAGTTTACGTATCGGCTTTCACATGATACAAAGTACAAGATGTTTTATTCCATCCATGTTCACAAAACTACCAAAAGAGGTTATCACCCAACTAGTTCAGTTTAAGCATAACTCTGTAAAGGGAAGATATATTATTTTTGTGGAGGAAAGAGTACAATGGCTTACAAGTGTAAATGAATAATTACATAAAAGCCTTCCATTTCAGGAGATCAAACCAGTCAATCCTAAAGGAAATCAACCTTGAATATTCATTGGAAGGACTAATGCTGAAGCTGAAGCTCCTTGGCCACCTGATGGGAAGAGCAGACTCATTGGAAAAGACCCTGATGCTGGGAAAGGTTGAGGGCAGGAGAAGGGGACGACAGAAGATGAGATGGTTGGATGGCATCACTGACTCAATAGACATGAGTTTGAGCAAATTCTGGGAGATGGTGAAGGACGGGGAAGCCTGGTGTGCTGCAGTCCGTGGAGTCGCAAAGAGTCAGACACGACTGAGCAACTGAACAACTTCTATTTCAACAACAGCATACTTTGTTCCTTTATTAAAAAAAAACAAACAAACAACATTTGCCATGAAGCCCTGTTGAAAATGACTACACGCTTCTCACAAAGCACCTAAGATAGGAAGGATCCTATGTAGTGAAGGGTATGCCACCCCAGACTATGACCACGGGAGTTCAGGACATGGCACCCCAAAATGTGTGACTGCAATTTGATCATTTTACAAAACAGCAGATTCAGCTGGAGCTCCCTCTGAACCCCCTGATCTGCCTCAAGACAGATCCTCTAAGGAAGATCCTCCAAAGGAAACTCACTAGTCATAAATCCCCCACCCTCCAGCCCCTGGAGTCTCACCCACCAAAAGGTGGACCCCACACCCAGGAAAGCTCTGTCCGAAGCTTCCCCACCTCCCACCAGTTCTAAGGCCCATTCCTCCTTCCTAACAATCACTGAGACCCCCTGAGGCCTCCGCCCTCCTCCCCTTCCCCTAGTAAGACCTACTGAATCCTGAATTCTAAGCCTCCCCCAGCCCCTGGGTTGCTCATTTCCTCCTGGTGTATAAGTGACCTACAGTTAGTAAACTTCTGTTTGTTTTTCTCCTGTTAGTCTTTTATTAAAGACGGTCTCAGCAAACAACTCAGGAGGGTGGAGGGAAAATTCTTTTTCCTCCCTACAGCAGCTCAGCATACACACACACACACACACACACACACAGGATTTGCTCCCTTAAAGATTAGTCATCTTATGTCTCAAAAGTGGGTAACCATCTTTTTATTTCTTATTTTTTACATTTTGACGAAAATGCTTCTATTCATAGAGTGCAAACATTGGCAGGCTGGTGGCTTTCCTTTCCAGCGAAAAAAGTTCTCGTGAGTGGACCAGTAAAAATAAAAAATAAAAGAACACAGGAAATGCTCTTTTTCTTCTCCACACTCAGCCATGTTGCACTCAACGTCAGGACCTCTTCCAAATTTGCTAGAAAAAGACAGAATCAAGAGCCAAATAAAAGCCTATTTAACTTCTTTTTATTTGAAACTTCAAAGTAGGTCATTTGCGCAGTGAGAAGGACACGGGAGAAGAAAGAGAAAGCCGTTAACATACAAACGAAGGCTGCACAGCAGTGAAACCCACATCCAAGCCCTCCTTTCTCCCGACACCACACTGTCCAGCATCGTCAGGAAAAATAACTCCCACAGTCAGTCTGGTTGTTATGTCTCCTTCCAGTCCTGGTGAAAGGCCATTGACTGGAAGCTGAAGAGGAGAAAGTAAATAGCCTGGCGCTCAAAACCCAAAGATGGAAAATTAACCATTTATGAACCCAAAAGCCAGACTTATCTTTCAAAACCCAAGCAAATCCATATTTTCTGTCGAACTCGGTTTTTAACTGTTTTCCATTCTGTGCAGGAAAATATACTGTACTCATCCACTGACTGCATTCCCTGGGAGACTGAAGAACACATTCATTTCAAAAATTATGTTCATGGCTTGGGCCACCAAGTTGCTGCTTTGGGGTACCTCCCCACCCCTCCAGGCCAGGCCTCTCAAACCACAGGGCAGCACAGGAACCACACAGGGGTCTTGTTCAGAAGCTGTTGGGACTCAGGACTCCGGGCTCAGTACCTGCACTGGCTTCTCCAACCGGCCCCAGGTGATGTCAGCGCAATGGCCACCCACTGCTGGGCCCAGAGAAGTAAGGAAAAACCCAGGAACCTGTGATCCACACCCAGGACTCGGTGTAAGTCCTTGGGTGGTACAAACTGAACCTCTTGATTTTCATAAAATCCAACCAAAGGCCGCAACGTGCTGGACCGGTGTCCTAGGGCCACGGTCACTAAGGGCCTGAGCTGTCTGGCTTACAGCACCAGAGAGTCCTTCCCACTGTGACTGGAAGCTAGGGATCCAAAATCGAGGCACTGGCTGGCCATGTGACCACCAGCACCTCCAGGGGAGAATGGCGCCCGTGCTTCCGGTTTCCGGTGTGGCCGGTGGTCCCCATGCTCCCTGGGTGGTCTATGCATCACTCCAACCTCCATGGCCATCTCCCCAGGGCCTTCTCGCTTTCTGTCTCCTCTGCCTCTGTGACCTCACATAGCATTTTCCTCTCTGTGCAACCTAGCGCCTAAATCCCCTTCTTTGTAACTTATGATTTCTTTATTATTTTTTTTTTTGATGGCACCACGCGGCAGGCGGGATCTTCCCTAACTAGAGACAGGAACCCTCCTCTCTGCACTGGAAGTCCACAATCTCAACCACTGGGCCACCAGGGAAGTCCCTCAGTCCTCTCTCAAAGACCCCAATCATTGGATTAGAGCCTACCCAACCTCATCTTAACCAATGACCCCTGCAAACACCCTATTTCCAAATAAGCTCACATCCACAGGTACAGGGGTTATAACCTCAACACACCCTAGGGACACGACTCCACTCAAAATGTGTGGACAGCGGAGTCTGCTGCTGCTGCTGCTGCTGCTACTGCTGCTAAGTCACTTCAGTTGTGTCCGATTCTGTGCAACCCCATAGATGGCAGCCCACCAGGCTCTCTGGTCCCTGGGATTCTCCAGGCAAGAACACTGGAGTGGGTTGGCATTTCCTTCTCCAATGCATGAAAGTGAAAAGTGAAAGTGAAGACACTCAGTCTTGTTTCTGCACACTGATGACTCATTAGAATCACCTGGGGAGTGTTCACAATTACACTAATTAAACCTGACCCTCGGGGTAAAACCCGGCATTCCTGTCTTTAAACACACAGCATTTCTAGTGCACGGCAAGGGCTGAGACCCACTGCATAAGAGTCAGGTTGTATAGCTCTTTGTGAAAATGTGAAATACTTAAAAAAAAAAAAAATTTAGCATGAATTAGAGAAAAATCTACCGGTAATTTAGTCTACGCTAAAAATATGCTGTTCAAAAAAACAGAGACATTTTGATAATACTCTTCCAGAACCCAAAAGTTTCTCATCCACATAATTACAGATATTTTGTGAAAGCATTATCCGCTCAGTCGTGTCAGACTCTTTGCAATCCCATGGACTGTAGCCCTCCAGGCTCCTCTGTCCGTGGAATTCTCCAGGCAAGAATACTGGAGTGGGTAGCCATTCCCTTCTCCAGGGGATCTTCCCGACCTAGGGATCGATCCCACATCTCCTGCACGGGCAGGCAGCTTCTTTACCATCTGAGCCACCAGGGAGGCCCAGTAGATATTTGGTAATTTCTTTCAAATGGACGTAATACAGACTACGAAAGTTACTCATTATAGAGATTGAGAAATACAACTACAGGGTTAAAGAGGAAAAAAGCATGTGAGAGAATAAAACTGAAGACATGTGAACCTGGGGAGTTCCTCTGCCTAGGTTCTCGACATCTTAACACAGTTTTCAAGTCTCGTCCACGGTGCTCTCTAATCTTGCTCCAAAGGGACTATAATAAAAGACTATTAGGTCTATTCCCTCCAAGTTGATCCCAATTTTCCAGAGTTATGATTTCAGAAAATACTTGGAATGGCTTCTAAATTTCTTAAGTAGATAGATGCAATTTCTGGGTTAAAAAGAGAAGAAGAAAAGAGAAACGAAGAATGCGGTATCTAATATACACACAGTCAGCCAGGAGCTCTAGAAAGCATTTTGGAAAAGCCTAAAGGGGTAATATTGCGTGTCACACACCCAACCACGAAAGGCCTAGAAAGGGAAGACCCGTTTCGTGTCTGCAAGAGGTAAAATGGAACTCTTTGCAAAAACCACTCATGACTACCATCAAAATACCTTCCTCACTCAGCATCCTCCCGAACCCTGCTCTTGCTGTAAACTTTCTAGTTTGGGGTGTGGGCTGTTGTTCTGGAAGGGAGGCCGTGTCTGACTTCTGTCTCCCTTTGAACAGTTTGCGTAACTTTCTGATGAATGTAGATAAGGGGCTCCCGCTACAAGAACGCTGCAGACCAAGCCATATTTCCTGTATGCCACTTTGCTCCACAGACTCCTCTGTTTCACGCTCAGCAAGCAATGAGACATGTCTGTGATCAGCATGGCCTGGGAAATAGCCACATTTGTCAAAGTACAAATTAGGAAAACGTCCCTTTCCCAAACAAGCAACTGATTGTAACACACAGGTGGTGTTCCTTTAAGACATGGGATTTTGAGTAGATTGCATTTAATCCTCTAAGAAGCAGAGAGCAAATTCCATACCCAACAGGATCTTTACGATGAAAGAGCTTCCCAGAGGGCTCTTCTGATAATGAATCAGTCTGTCAACACAGGAGACTCAGGAGACATGGGTTCAATCCGTGGGGTCAGGAAGATGCCCTGGAGAAGGAAATGGCAACCCACCCCAGTATACTTGCCTGGAGAATTCCACGGACAGAGGAGCCTGGTGGGCTACAGTCCATGGGGTTGCAGAGAGTCAGACAACTGACAGACAGACAGACACACACACACAGAGTTCATGGGGTCACAGAGAGTTGGATAGCTAACACACACACGTGTACACACACACACACACACACACACACACACACACACACTCTTCAGGAGAAAGTCCTGGAAACCAAAGCATCATTCTGAAAAGTACTGGGGAGATCCGAATTAACTCACATTAAAAAATTAGGAAAAAAATTTAGGTCTTCCTCTTATCCTGGAATGGCCTTAATAGTACAGAGAAAACATATTGAAACTATACTACTGAATCTAAGTGATTTACAGTCTCTCAAAAGGAAACAATGAATATGCATTAGTTCAATAAACACATGGGGAATGCTGGAAGCAGTTAAGCAGCTTCACTTGATTCTAACAGCGTAACATACTGAGCCTGCTTCGTGTGTTGCCCAGGGCTACCCCCTTGAGACACAGCAAAAGAAGAGTAAACCCTAGTGAGAGCAGGAAAATGAGAAATACAGATATTACACCCAAAAATAAGCAAGAAGAAAGGTGGAGGTTTACAGGGAGAAAAAAAAAACACCTCAATTGCTGATAACAGCTTTGAACAAGAATCAGATAGTAATAGAGTTTGAAGATTTTGTTCAATGTAGCTTATATTGAATAGTTTCAGTATGTTTTTTTGCATGCCACTAAGGACATTCCAGAATAAGATGAATACTTACAACATTTCCTAATTTTTTTACTGTAAGTTCAGATCCCCCAGTACTTTTAAGCCTGATGTTTTGGTTTTTCAGGACTTTCTCCTAAAGGTATGTGACTATTTCAGATTCAACTTGCATATTATATGCAAGCTACATTGTATATGTCATCTGTATATGACTTAGGGTTCTGACAGTCCCAAAAAATTTCAACCAACATCTCTAATGATATTCACATTCCTAGGATGTGATTCTACCTTTAGGTGCCTTAGGTAACATACAGCCTACAGAACACCCCTCTTCCCTCTGTGAAGTATGCTCATCCACATTGGTGGCATTGTGACCACAGTCAGCCTGGAGAATTCTATTCCCACCTGTAGAGATGGGAGTTCCCCAAGAGTACATGCTGCTGCTAAGTCACTTCAGTCGTGTCCGACTCTGCGACTCCAGAGATGGCAGCCCACCAGGCTCTCCCGTTCCTGGGATTCTCCAGCCAAGAACACTGGAGTGGGTTGCCATTTCCTCTCCCAATGCATGAAAGTGAAAAGTGAAAGTGAAGTTGCTCAGTCGTGTCTGACTCTTAGCGACCCCATGGACTGCAGCGCATCAGGCTCCTTCGTCCATGGGATTTTCCAGGCAAGGGTACTAGAGTGGGGTGCCATTGCCTTCTCCAAGAGTACATGACCTAGTCCCAAATATGGATGTGCTGCTTGTACTTCCTCTGGTCACATAACTGAACTAAATAAGCAGAGAAGCTGGAGAAGGCAATGCCACCCCACTCCAGTACTCTTGCCTGGAAAATCCCATGGATGGAGGAGCCTGGTAGGCTGCAGTCCATGGGGTCGCTAAGAGTCGGACACGACTGAGCGACTTCACTTTCACTCTTCACTTTCAGGCATTGGAGAAGGAAATGGCAACCCACTCCAGTGTTCTTGCCTGGAGAATCCCAGGGACAGGGGAGCCTGGTGGGCTGCCGTCTATGGGGTCGCACAGAGTCGGACACGACTGAAGTGACTTAGCAGCAGCAGCAAGCAGATAAGCAGTACAAATAGAGTTTTCACAATGAAAATTAAGCTTAATATTCTGCAAACAAAAAGCTGCCCAAATGAATACTGTACAGTTAACTGGGGGACAAGCAACTTAAAAGCTTGAGGGGAAATCCATAAAACCTAGAAAAACCTCTGCATTCAAATTGTTGGGTGTGTGTCTTTCTGTTCTGGTTTAAGAATTTTAAACCTAGAAATCACAGGGCACGTAATTATGAGGGTGATTAAGAGAAGACAGATTCTTGAACAATCCACCAACCTGTGGACCTCTACCCAGGAAAGCCCTCCATCAGAATGTTCGTGTATATGTTTTCAATTAAGTATTGCAGTATATGCAAACCATAGCATTAATCGTGCTCAGTCACTCAGTCTTGTCCAATTCTTTGCAGCCCTGTGGACTGTAGCCCGAACAAGTTCCTCTGAGCCTGGAGTTTTCCAGGCAAGAATACTGGAACGGGTTGCCATTTCCTACTCCAGGGGATCTTTCCGACCCAGATTCTTTACCACTGAGCTACCCGAGACTAAGCGTCTAAATGGCTTCTAATTTGAGTTATTGAGTTTGTCCCAAAGGCACTGGTGGTTGATGGAAAGACTCCACATGACCTAGGGAAAAGATACCAGCAACATCCCGGTCAGGGTGGACATACAGTCTTAACTGCAAGTCATGAACTGCATGGAGCATGGGCCTCCACTGTGTTCCAGGTCCCAAGAAGCCTGCAGGCCCCGTGGACCCCTCTCCCCTTTGCGTCTCTAATGGGCTGTGTGGGACCCACCTGGTCTCTTCCCTGGCTCCCCAGCCCCACTAGTAACTCTTCCAGGCAGTATGACTCTGTACTCCCTGCCTCCCAAAAACAAGTCCCTGGGGCACAACAGCGCTGTCCTGAATGTTTCCTAAAGTGAAGAAAGTGTTAGCCGCGCAGTCATGTCTGACTCTTTGCAACCTCCTGGACTGCAGCCCACCAGGCTCCCTGTCCCATGGGATTTCCCAGGCAAGACTATTGAAGTGGATTGCTATTTCCTTCTCCAGGGATCTTCCTGATCCAGGGATTGAACCCAGTCTCCTGCATTGTGGGCAGATTCTTTATCATTTGAGTCACCAGGGAATCCATAATGTTTCCTAAGACCCCAGGAAACCAACCCTCCGTCTCTTCGGTACTGCAGCTCTCCACACGAGGCAGCATGAGCTCCCTGAGACCACCCCAGCGGCCCCACAACAACACGTGACCCAACACTTTGGCTTGGATGACTTTCCTGGACATGATCCACTTTCCTCGTGAGTCCAGCTCCTCAAAAAGGATCCAGGGATTGACCACCAGCCCCCGTGAAAGAGCCTAAACTCTCCTCTCTGCCCCAGCTCCACAGAGAAAAACAGGGTCAGAGAATCTTCTGTCCAGCACCTCTAAGCACCATGACTTAGAGGGGAAGGGATGAGAGAGAGTGGGGGTGTCAGCCAGTAGCTGCTGGGAGACAGAACCACACCAGCTCGTGTCTCCAGGGACTTAGGCATAAAGTATGCAGCCATGACCCCTAGCATCTGGGGAGAGGCTTGAGAGTGGGTGTTGGTGCTGAAACCAGGATCCTAGAGAGAAAATGCTGCCTGCAGTCACTAGCATGTTGAAAGGAGCATGAAAAACTGGAATACTAGATTATGCTCCAGGAAAGAACTGCCAAGGCTAATATCTCTATGTTAAAATCAACCATCTGATTTTTAAAGGAATATTTGCATCCTAGGGCTTCCACCTACATACAATTTTGTAGCCAATGCCTGTGGAAAACTCAAGTGTTTGTACCTTGATTTTAAGTAAGTCCTTGTAATGTTATTTAGCCTCTAAACTGAAATATCTATATCAAAGGAGATATATAGCTTCTTTGTAGCTTAGAAATAAACATTAGTTCAGTTCATTTGTTCAGTCCTGTCTGACTCTTTGTGACCCTATGGACTGCAGCACACCAGGCTTCCCTGTCCATCACCAACTCCCAGAGCCTGCTCAAACTCATGTCCAAAACTGGTGTCCATCAAATCAGTGATGCCATCCAACAATCTCATCCTCTGTTATCCCCTTCTCCTGCTTTCACTCTTTTCCAGCATCAGGTGGCCAAAGTATTGGAGCTTCAGCTTCAGCATCAGTCCTTCCAATGAATATTCAGGACTGATCTCCTTTAGGATGGACTAGTTGGATCTCCTTGCAGTCCAAGGGACTCTCAAGAATCTTCTCCAACACTACAGATCAAAAGCATCAATTCCTCAGTGCTCAGCTTTCTTTATGGTTCAACTCTCACATCCATACATGACCACTGAAAATATCATAGCCTTGACTAGACGGACCTTTGTTGGCAAAGTAACATTGCTGCTTCTTAATATGCTATCTAGGTTTGTCATAGCTTTTCTTTGAAGAAGCAAGCGTCTTTTAATTTCAAGTCTTCAGTCACCACCTGCAGTGATTTTGGAGCTCAAGAAAATGAAGTCTGTTCATTGTTTCCCCATCTATTTTCCATGAAGTGATGGGACCAGATGCCTTGATCTTGGTTTTTTGAGTGTTGAGTTTTAAGCCAGCTCTTTTACTCTCCTCTTTTATTTTCATCAAGAGGCTCTTTAGTTCCTCTTCACTTTCTTCATACATTAAATGAAGAGCAATTGGAAAGTGATTTAGACTGGATCTTAATCAATAGATGATGTTATCATTTTGATAACATCAAAATGATATCTAGCCACATAGATTCTAGCCACATAGATTAACTATATAATTTCTATACATGCAAAATTCTCCACATTGATATGGAAGAGAACATGTACACCTCTATTTTCTTAAAAAAAATACCAATTTTGGTTTTATCCCCTAAAAACAAAATCTTGGTTCTTTCTCACATCTCCAGTCGAAGTTACACACAGTCAACGTCTTCAAGACATTGTGAAAAATTCTGCAGGAGATGGGAATACCAGACAACCTGACCTGCCTCTTGAGAAACCTGTATGCAGGTCAGGAAGCAACAGTTAGAACTGGATATGGAACAACAGACTGGTTCCAAATAGGAAAAGGAGTATGTCAAGGCTGTATATTGTCACCCTATAAATAGGGTGCATATAATAAATAAATTTAACTTATATGCAGAGGACATCATGAGAAACACTTGGCTGGATGAAGCACAAGCTGGAATCAAGATTGCCGGGAGGAATATCAATAACCTCAGATATGCAGATGACACCACCCTTATGGCAGAAAGTGAAGGAAAACTAAAGAGCCTCTTGATGAAAGTGAAAGAGGAGAGTGAAAAAGTTGGCTTAAAGCTCAGTATTCAAAAAACTAAGATCATGGCACCCAGTCCCATAACTTCATGGGAAATAGATGGGGAAACAGTGGAAACAGTGTCAGACTTTATTTTCTTGGGCTCCAAAATCACTGCAGATGGTGAGTGCAGCCATGAAATTAAAAGACGCTTGCTCCTTAAAAGGAAAGTTATGACCAACCTAGATAGCATATTAAGAAACAGAGATGTTACTTTGCCAACAAAGGTCCGTCTAGTCAAGGCTATGGTTTTTCAGTAGTCATGTATGGATGTGAGAGTTGGACTATAAAGAAAGCTGAGCACTGAAGAACTGATGGTTTTGAACTGTGGTGTTGGAAAAGAATCTTGAGAGCCCCTTGGACTGCAAGGAGATCCAACCAGTCCATCCTAAAGGAAATCAGTCCTGGGTGTTCATTGGAAGGACTGATGTTGAAGTTGAAACTACAATACTTTGGCCACCTGATGCAAAGAGGTGACTCATTGGAAAAGACCCTGATGCTGGGAGGCATTGGAGGCAGGAGGAGAAGGGGACGACAGAGGATGAGATGGTTGGATGGCATCACCGACTCGATGGACATGAGAGTCTGAGTAAACTCTGGGAGTTGGTGATGGACAGAGAGGCCTGGTGTGCTGCAGTCCATGGGGTCACAAAGAGTCAGACATGGTTGAGCGACTGAACTGAATTGACCTGAATGTCTTCAATCTCCATTATCTATATCGCAAAACTTTCTAACAGTTTCTTTGCTCTAATATTAACACATCGCCATAATAGTTCCAAAATAATTTCTTGAAACTCAAATTGCTTATGCCACAACTTCAAGTGACCAAACTGTAGACCAAGGGCCAGAGAAGTTCTCTCAAAGTGCAGATAATTAAGTTTTTGGATTTTGTGATCTACCCAGTTTCAGTAAGTGAAAGTTGCTCAGTCATGTCCGACTCTTTACTACCACATGGATTACACAGTCCATGGAATTCTCTAAGCCAGAATACTGGAGTGGGTAACTGTTCCCTTCTCCAGGGGATCTTCTCAACCCAGGGATCAAACCCAGGTCTCCCGCATTGCAGGCAGATTCTTTATCAGCTGAGCCACAAGGGAAGCCCAAGAATACTGGAGTGGGTAGCCATTCCCTTCTCCAGGGGATCTTTCCAACCCAGGAATCAAACCGGGGTCTCCTGCACTGCAGGTGAATTCTTTACCAATGGAGCTAGCAGGAAAGCCCCAGTTTCTATAACAAAATCACAGAAGCAGCCCTAGACAATACTTAGATTAAGGGGAGTATCTGCTTGCTGGTAAGTTTTATTTAGCAAAGACAAAGGGTGAGATTTCAATGGGTTGGTGCAAGCTGGGCCCATGGGCCAAAACCAGCCTGCCTCAGCCCTGTCTACACTGGGTAACATGTCACCCAGGCACTGTCCACACAGTCTGAGGTGGTTTTCACACCACATGGGCAGAGCTGAGCAGCTAGTTGAGACACTCGTATGCTTCACAAACTGGAAACCATTTGCATTCTGGTATTTTACAAAAAAAAAAAAAAAGCTTGCTGGCACCTGCTCTAGAAAAGAAAGTCCAAATCCCACTGCTCAGTACATATGTCTTCAGGGTCAGGCTCCTGCTTACTTACATCTGCCAGGGCCCCCATGCATCCTACTCTCGGACTCTGCCAATTGCCAACCCAAACTACAGATCTCTGTCTCTTTTTATAGATTGAAGGGTAGTTGATTTACAGTGTTGTCTTAGCTTCTGGTGTGCAGCAGAGTGACTCAGTTATACCTATACATATATGTTCGTATATTTCATATGGGCTTCCCTGGTGGCTCACACAGTAAAGAATCTGCCTGCAATTCAGGAGACTCAGGTTTGATCCCTGGGTCAGGAAGATCCCCTGGAAAAGGGAAGATTCTGTCTCATATTCTTTTCCACTATGGTTTATTACAAGATATTGAATACATTTCCCTGTGCTATTGTTGTAGGGTGTTGTTGTTTATTTATCTTAAATATAGTAGTTTGTATATGAAAAAAGTGAAAGTGTTAGTCACTCAGTTGTGTCCGACTCTCTGCAGCCCCATGGAATGTAGCCCGCCAGGCTCCTCTGTCCATGGGATTCTCCAGGCAAGAATACTGGAGTGGATTGCCATTTCCTTCTCTGGAGGATCTTCCTGACCCAGGGATCAAACCCATGTCTCCCGCATTGCAGGCAGATTCTTTACCATCTGAGCCACCAAGGAAGTCCAATTTGTATCTGCTAATCCCAAACTCCAAATTTATCCCTTCCCCACCTCCTTCCCCCTTTAGTAGCCATAAGTTTGTTTTCCATGTCTGTCTGTTTCTGTTTTACAAATAAGTACATTTGTATCATATTTTAGATTCTACATATAAGTGATATCATACGATATTTGTCTTTCTTTGTCTGACTTGCTTCATTTAGTGTGATAATCTCTAGGTCCATCCATGTAATAGCAAATGGCATTATTTCATTCTTTTATGGCTGAGTGGAATTGCATTGTATATACGTACCACACCTTCCTTATCCATTCATCTTTAGATGGACTTTTAGGTTGCTTCTATGTCTTAGCTATTGTAAATACTGCTGCTAAGATAGATGTTTTACAAATATCAATACAAAAAAAATTCTCAACAGTTACAAGCAAATGAAATCATAAACATATAAAAAGGATTATATACCTGATCAAGTAGAATTTATCCCAGCAATGCAAAGTTGGCTTAACACATGAAAAGAAAGCCATGCAACACACCATATTCATAGTATAGAGGACCAAAAAATACATGATCCCTGCAGCACACAGAGAAGCATTTAGTAAAGTCCAACAACATTCCTTACCAAAAACATGCAACAACCTAGGAAGAGAAGGGCTCTGCCTCAACCTGATAAAGAGTATCTACAAAAAGCCCAGAGCTAGTATCAGACTTAATGGTGAAATCCTGACAGTTTTCCCTTGAAGATCAAAACAAGACAAGGACGTCTGCTCTTACCACTTCTATTCATGGTAATGGACTTTCTAGCCAGGAGAGTCAGGCAGTAAAAGGAAGTAACGGGCACCCAGCCTGGAAATGAAAAATAAAACTACCTCGATCAACAAAGACATGCTCTTGCATATAGAAAACTCCAAGAAACCTGCACCAAAAAAAACCTTTAAGAACGAATAACTGAAATGAGCAAGTCTGCTGAGCACAAGATCAACCTTCAAAAATCAATTACGTCTCTGTGCACTAATAATGAACACATCAGAATGAAATTGGGAAACATTTATTTACAGTAGCAACCAAAATAATGAAAATACTCAGAAATAATTACACAGGAATTTACAAGTAGCCAATTTTGTTTTCAAAGACAAAACGGCATTAGATAAGTCGCTTGGGGTTCTTCGCACGCCCATGCTGGTGTGAAGTCTACAGCTCCTCCTCTATTCCTCCATGGCCTGCAGGTTTGAAGCCTTTTAAAACATGTTTCACTCTCAGCATACCACCAACGAAAACCTTACATTACATTTCACTGCCACACTCCTGATTAGTCTCTTACTTCGGAAATTTCTCAAATCGGCTTCATATCAGGAACCTGAGCATCCGCAGCGTCCCCCCGCCCGGGCCCAGGTTTTGTGTTTCCTACTCTCCACAGTTCACCAACCTTGACAATTCTGTCTTGATCTCCTCCGGGGGCTAAGCCTCAGTTCTGAGCCATCCTCTGATGCTCCTGCTTTCATCTCCACCAGATCCTCTTATCCTTAACCAGTGAGCCAATTCCTAGACTTCCACAGTTCACAGAGATTCAGTCATCAAAGAAGTATTTTATTAGAGCCGGAAGGAAAAAAAAAAAAAGGAAATACAGCAAAACTACTTGCCTCATTATCTCTCTTTTTTTTTGCCTTTTACCAATATTAAAATCTGAAATAATCAGATTTGGACTTGCTTCTACCAAAAACCAAAATTACAACAACCTGTCAGTGTCACCTCAGGCCTCCTAAGAATGTCTTTGATAAATGCATTGTCCACAAAGCTAACTTTAAGCAAGTGTCTAATAGACCCAAGAGATGTTTTAATTCAAAACAATGGCCCTCTCATAGGAAAGCCCTAATCTCAGCACAAAATCACTGAAGAGCTTAGCTGTAAGACAGAATAACAGATACAAGACCAGAAAAGAGGCGGCTCCTCACCTTAACAATGCCATTTATAATTATAAACAGATTGGATCATTCTCAATTTTTAAAATTTCCCTCAAGTCCTGAATTAAAGTCTTCCATGTATTATTATCTCAGACATATACATTGACTTGGGGGAACCTACAAAGTATTTCAGACTCTTGTACCCAAAACAGGCAACTAAGTACAAAACTCTAGCTTTAATTGTTGGCTTTCCAGGCCCATCTGGCTTTGTTTGGGAAGCAGAGCACACTTTTAAGGAAGAAGTAATACCAATTCTTCACAAAAACTTTCAAAAAATGAAAGATGAGAAAATGAACTCTAGCTTTAATTGTTGGCTTTCCAGGCCCAACTGGCTTTGTTTGGGAAGCAGAGCACACTTTTAAGGAAGAAGTAATACCAATTCTTCACAAAAACTTTCAAAAAATGAAAGTTGCCAACTCATTCTATGAGACCAATATTACTAAAACCAAGCAGATATCACAAGAAAACTATATAAAAATGTTTTAAGAATATAGCTGCAAAAAATCCTCATCAAAAAAAAAAGCATTTGAACTTTAGGAACATATGAAAACAACCATACACCATGATCAAGTGGGATTTATCCCAGAAACGCAAAGTTGGTTTAACATGTGAAAAGAAGTCCGTGCAACACACCACATTAATAGTATAAAAGACAAAAGCCGTACAATCATTGAAATAGATACAGAGAAGCATTTGATATTGTTAAAAACACTTAACAAACTAAGAAGTGAAGGGAATTTCTTCAACATAATAAAGGAAAGTGAAAATGAAGTTGTTCAGTCGTGTCTGACTCGTTGAGACCCCACGGACTGTAGCCTACCAGGCTCCTCTGTCCATGGGATGCCCCAGGCAAGAATCCTGGAGTGGGTTGCCATTTCCTTCTCCAGGAGATCTTCCTGCCCCAGGGGTTGAACCCGGGTCTCCGGCATTGTAGGCAGATGCTTTACCATCTGAGCCACCAGGGAAGTCAACATAATAAAGGCATTCACAAAAAACTTAGGCCTAGCATCATATTTAATGATAAAACCTGAAAGCTTTCCCTTGAAGATCAAAACAAGACAAGGATGGCTGCTCTTACCACTTCTATTCAATACGAAAATGCAGGTTCCAGCCAGGATTATTAGACAATTAAAAAAAAAAAAAAGGTTTCCAGACTGGAAAGGAAGAAGAAAAACTATTTCTATCAACAAAATGCATCCTCTTGTATAAAGAAAATCCTAAGGAATCCATACCAAAAAAAATCTATTAGAACTAAAAACTGAATTTAGCAAGTTTTCAGGATATGAAATCAACATACAAAATTGATTCTATTTCTATGCACTAATAATGAACAAGCCAAAATAAAATTAAGGAAAAAACCTATTTAAAATAGCAACAAAAATAATGAAAATGCTTAGAAGTAAATATAACAGAAGTTCAAGATTTGTACAAACTTACAAAACATTGCTGAAAGAAACTAGAGACTGTATAAACGGATAATCCATATTCATCAATGAAAAGTCAAAGTATTATTAAGATGGCAATATTCCCCAGAATGATCTGCAATGATTCAACACAAATCCTATCAAATTTTAGCAGACTTTTGTGAAAAAATTGGAAAGCTGATCATAAAAGTTATATGAAAAGGCAAAAGACCCAGAGTAGCCAAGACAGTCTTAAAAAAAAAGAACAAAATTAGAGAGCGCACAAAGTTATGTTTTTCCAGGAGTCATGCACAGATGTGAGAGCTGGACCACAAAATAGACTGAGCACCAAAGAACTGATGCTTTCACACTGTGGTGCCGGAGAAGACTCTTGAGAGTCCCTTGGACAGCAAGGAGATCCAACCAGTCTACCGCAAAGGAAACCAACCCTGAACATTCATTGGAAGGACTGATGCTGAAGTCAAAGCTCCAATACTTTGGCCATCTGATGCAAAGAGCCGACTCATTGGAGAAGACCCTGATGCTGGGAAAGACTGAGGGCAGGAGGAGAAGTGGGTGACAGAGGATGAGATGGTTGGATAGCATCAGCAATTCAATCAACATGAGTTTGACCAAACTCTGGAAGATTGCGAAGGACAGAGAAGTCTAGTGTCCATGGGGTCACAAAGTGTTGGACATGACTTAGTGACCGGTGGTGGTGGTTGAGTCGCTAAGTTGTGTCCAACTCTTATGACTTCATGGAGTGTAGCCCACCAGGCTCCTCTGTCCATGGGATGCCCCAGGCAAGAATACTGGAGTGGGTTGCCATTTCCTTCTCCAGAGGATCTTCCCGACCCAGGAATCAAATCCGGGTCTCCTGCATTGCAGGCAGATTCTTTACCACCTGAGCTACAAGAGAAGCCCAAGGGAAGACTTTGCAATTAGACAACAACAGCAGAGAGCTCACAATGACAATTTCAAACTGACTGAACAGTGACAACAATCAAGATGCTGTGGTAATGGGATAAGGACCATAGATCGACAGAATTTAATTGAGAGTCCATGAATAAACCTTTACATTTATGGTCAATTAAATTTTGACAAGGGTACAAATAGGAAAGAATAGTATTTTTAATAAATGATGCTGAAAAGCTTAGTATCCCCACATTGTGAAAGTCTCTCAGTCGTGTCCTACTCTGCAACCCCATGGACTATACAGTCCATGGAATTCTCCAGGCCAGAATACTGGAGTGGGTAGCCTTTCCCTTCTCCAGGGGATCTTCCCAACCCAGGGATCGAACCCAGGTCTCCTGCATTGCAGACAGATTGTTTACCAGCCAAATGACAAGGGAAGCCCAGTAGTCCCACAGAAGAATAAAGTGGGACCCCTGACTTAACACTATATAGAAAAATTATCTCACAATGGATCACAGACTCAGAGACCTAAAAAATAGTGCAGTTCTACTAACATATGCAGCTCACACCATTTGCAACACATCACACAGGCTCAGAGGCACCTTACATGGTCCCTGCTGATCAGAGATGGGTCCCCTGACCAGTTCCCTGGATGTCACAGCAACACCACACTGTCTAAATATTCCTAAGCACATTCTGTCAACATCTGTCCATTAAAGACCAACAACAACAACCAAAAAAATCCATGAACCAGCACTGGTCCATCTAAGAGTGCAAATTACTATCGTGATTGTCTAAAATGTCACTTTTAAATGCAAGTACCCCAAGCAGTATACACAGTAATCTTCCTAGAAATGGAGCTCATTGCTAATAAATTGTCACACCCTTAAAATCCACAGCAAATGGCATGCCAGTGGGTACCATGGCAGTGATTTCAAAGTAAATAATCCCTTTTTCTACACTTCTGATCTACTCTTATGTCCTCTGACACTCAAAGTACTTTCTGTGAAAAAGTTTACTTGGGCAAATAACACTGGAAGGTTGACTACAGAGGCCAGACTCAGAAATGCTCTCAAGATACTGACGGAGTGAGGTTGTGTTTAGAAACATTTTTCTTGTGTCCTGAGATTCCATTTTGAATACTGCTGATGTAGTACCTTCATATCAGAAAATATACCATTATTCTAAAAGTAACTTGGTACCAGAAGTTTTTGTTTGTTTTTTTTTCACTTACTTGCTTGAATGGCTTGTCTTATTTAGTATTTCAAATATGCATTTTTCCTAAGTCTGGGTGCTCAGAGCTCTAAATGGATTTACACATAAGAAACAGGTAATAGCATTTATATAGAAACGTAACTACGAGAGTACAAAGTAAAATTTGATTTACAGCATCACATTCATGGGCCAGCGTTTCAAATCAGTGTGATCATGAAGCAAAGGGGAACATATTTTATAATATCTCACCTCAATCTGAATTAAAAAACACTCATATCTTTTGATAAGAAAAATCAGTGGATCCACCTAGAACTGTTAGAAAGTCATAATATGCTGGAAGCATTGTTTGAGTTTAGAGAGTTCCATTTTATTGCCCAAGGAGAAATGCATCGTCAGCAAGGGTTTTGCCAGGATCTGGCAAACGCTGCCCTTGGAAGACTATGCTCAGAGAAAGGAAGAGAGCAAATATTGGTTTCTGTTATGTAAACAAGTCATGTGCTTCTGTTCTCCAAGTTGAACTAATGGGAAAGTAGACAGCTCTTAGCATGGACTGGGCCCCTGGGGTTAGCCACGTTCTCACTGCAAACTGATCATACCTGATAAATATATTTTGTTAATGTGAACCACATTTAATAGAGGCATTTCAGTAATTACCACATAACAGATCTTTCTCTGGTCCTTTCTGCTTCTGCAACCTTATGAGGAGACAAAGCCGAGTATGTATTATAAGTAAGAAATGAAAGAAAGCAAAGCACATCCATTTTATCAGATTACCCGAAATAAGCCATTTATCATAAAGATTACATTGACCAAGTTCAAGACCTATCTCATACCTAGAATAACACTATGTAATAACTGCATGCTAAAAACGAGTGCTAAGCACAATTTAGTAATATGTCGTGTGAATATATTATTTTTATAAAGCCTTACCATGGGTTCCTTAAATACTAAAATAGCAAATCTTTTATTTTTTCCCTGATTTAGACTACTTACATGTTACAACTATTCAATGTAAAACGGAATTTACATTTTACAAATGTTATCTAAAAATAAAAACATACAATAACGACTTTCATTTACATTTTCTAAAAAGTCATTTCTCTAAACGTGTTCATCTAAACAGAGCAAATAAAAGCAGCTTGACATCAAGGATACATAACTTACAGGATTCATCTCACATATAAAATTCTGCTTTAGATATCCAAATTTAGATGAGTGAAAACAAATTCAGTGTTACCTGAAATAACTGCAGAGCATTTATAAAGAGCATAAAATTTCCATAATACACTTAATTTTCAAACATCGTTTTACTAGAATATCCAAAGTAAATATTTAACATCATATTCATCATGTCTATATAATTTAAAATGCAGTTTCCTACCAGAAATGTTATCCTGACAAATTTGGCTTGAGCATATTCCTGTGTACAACTGAATCAATTTCACACTTACTCACCTCCCTGTCTCTGGGAGGTGGTCCATTCACTGGCTTGACATTGCCATGGCAACTCTGCAACACGGTAACATGCCAGCCAAGCTCTGCTCTTCCAGCCCCAGTATATAGTGAACTGCCTCATGCAAATAGCATCACTGCACCTTTATAGGCGGGTCTTTTCCACTCTTAGCCTGTTATTTTAAAATTGATATTTTAACGCCTACTAAAGATAATTTAGCACTAGGAAAGCAAATGTAAGTTTACTTCTTTTTGTTAGAGAGTGTGTGTTGGAGGGCATATCTAAAATTTTCTAAAAGCCCTCATGAAAAGAAGCTGAGCTCACTTGTATTATCACTGTGATAGGTGTGAGAGGACCTGTCGTTTACCCGAACAATGTTTAAGTCACTAGTGTTCAGGGTGAATCACAGGTCACTATATTATACTTTCAAATAAAAGGCAGTTCTCTAAAGTGATGGTGGTACTCTTCCTTGTTTTTCTGACAGGATCTTCCTGGAATGTGTGTTTGTATTGGTTTACTAGGACTGTCGGAGCAAATCGCCACAAACTGGGTGGGTTGAAACAACAGGACAAGATTCTCTGGCAGTTCTGGAGGCCAGAAGTCCAGAATCGAGGAGTGGGCAGGGCGGTACACCAGGGGAGGCTCTCCCACGCCTTCCTCTCAGCTCCCGGTGGCTGCCCCCAGCCTTGTTCACCGCGTTTGCTGCAGCGTCATCCCAGGCTCTGTCTCTGTCTTCCCCGGGCTCCCTGCCCTCTGTGTGTCTGTGTCTCTTACCAAGACATGGGTCACGTGAGGGCTGCTCTAGGGCCTCACCCTGGGGCTTCCCAGGTGGTAAAGAACCCGCCTGCCAATGCAGGAGACTCAAGAGATGACAGTTCGATCCCTGGGTCTGGAAGATCCCCTGGAGGAGGAAATGGCAACCTGCTCCAGTATTCTTGCCTGGAGAATCCCATGGACAGAGGAGCCTGGGGGGCTACGGTCCAGGGGGTCACAAAACAGTCGGACACGCCAGAAGCCCCTGAGCATGCACACATCTTCGTGAATTACGTCTTAAACACTTCCAAATAGTCACATGCAGAGAGGGAGGGGCACTGGATTTCAACAGCTTGGTGGCGAGGGGGAAACAAATTCAACCTGCCGCGGGGCTGCTGAAGGGAGGTTTCACAAAGTGCAGAAGGACCAAAGGCCTCATCAGGCCCTGCTCCATCCATCCGTGCGGACAGGCAGCGCTAAAAGGCACTCGCCAACGTGAGGACAGTAAGAAAACGATTCAGCACGTGCCAAGGGACGTGAGGCGACGCCTGCCTTGGAAGCCGCGCTCTTCGCTGGCACCTCGCTGCGCTCCAGGGCATCGCTGGGGTCTCCGAAGCAGGTTCCCACCCACTTGGGCACTCAGGGGGCAGAGGAGCCAGAGGGAGGAGCCGGCCCTGCCATCTGGTGCTGGGAACACCCCCCGAGGGCACAGCATTCATAATCCATCCGCGAAGCCAGGCGGGCGGTGGTTTTGGCAGGACAACGATGAACGCACACCCCGCTCACGTCCCTCACACACATTTCCTCCACAGACATCCCACGAAGCAGAGCCTGCCCTCTGCCTTTCTCCCCACAGCTGCTAATTTCCTTCGAGAAGACCCCCGTCGCGGGGCCCTCGCTCAGGACATCAGGCCCCGGGCAGCAGCTTCGCCCTGATTCACAGGGGAGCTCAGGAAACAGGACCAAGGATGCTCAAGTTCACCGGAAGTCTCCTCTGAAAGGCAAGTGGCTGGGAGACCAGGGACTTGTCCTAAAAAAAATTCGGTGGGAGCCCGAGCTCGTCAGGAATCGCCCAAATCAGTTGGACCCCAACATAAAACCGGCAAATCGGCACAATGAACAGCCTGAAGACAAGAGAAGGGAGCCCACTGGTTATGGCACCTGGCACGTTATCTTTGTCAGGAGAGTAACTCAAGCCCTCTTTGTGGAAAACTGAAATCACAGTATTTTTTTTTTAATTTCACTGCAGCAAAGCTCCTAATATTTGGATCCTTCTTTAAGAAAAATGACAATAATAAGACTTCAATAAAAGATTGCCTTAATTATTCTCAAGGAATGCTGGTGGTTGGCCGCTAGATTTAGTCTAATATCATGAAGCCCTACTGTGTGAAATGTGTGTGTGTCTTTCATTTATCTATCTATCTGTGTATTTGTATACAGACATTCAATTTTAGACATGCTGTTAATCACAATCTAGCAATCAAGTTAAATGAGAGAAAATGCATGTGCAGTACTCAAGGTTTTACTGGCATAATCCCTTTGGCCTTTAAAAGAGATTGCTGAATGAGTAAGCATTGCAGCTCTTTCTTTTGAAGAATTTATTAACCCAGTCTACTTAGATAATTGAAAAATTCTATAAAGTTTTAGAATAAACATAACTTTTCCCACTTTGAGGACAGAAATTGATAGCAATTGTCCCCAACTGCAAGTAAACTCAGTGGACGTGTTCAAACTGTGAAACCAGTTTAAGGGGTAGCAACCAGCATCGTCAGTAGACTTGAAAATATCAGTCTGTCTCATGGAGTGAGACAAGTATTGCTTTGTGTAACTTTTTTTTTTTCAGTTGTAAGCTACAGTTACAAGTGTCTATATACATGTGCCTGGGGTAGTTTGGTGCAGCACTAAAAACATTACCTAATGTGTATCATGGTAAAAAAAAAGTCTGAAAGCCACTACCTCTCAGGGACCTACCCATTGTGCTTGTACCTAGCAGACATGACCTGAAGTCAGCTAACCTGTGTCCCTGTGACTTTATTCAACTTTGAGCTTTAATTGACAAGGAGCACTTGATGAAAGTCTGTTGAATGCTGAAGAAATGGTTTAACATTTAAAGACCCTTTTTTAAAGAATAGCCAATTGATTAACAATGACTTCAATACTTGCTAGATGTCCAATGATAGCAAATAAAATAGAATATATAAATTAGACAGCTTTATGGTCTGAGAAGAGCTACCCTGGTGGGTCAGATGGTAAAGAATCCACCTGCAATGCAGGAGACCGGGATTTGACCCCTGGGTCAGAGAGATCCCCTGGAGAAGGAAATGTCAACCGACTCCAGTAGTCTTGCCTGGGAAATCCCATGGACAGAGAAGCCTGGAGGATTACAGTCAATGGGGTCGCAAAGAATCAGACATGACTGAGCCACTAACATGTCTGAGAAGGTGGCTTTTATTAGATAATACCCAGATCTCTTCTCTTATAAAAGACCATCGCCAGAAGATGAACTGAGGCACCTCATTTTCAGATTCAAGATGATAAAGGTAGCCTGGAGAAGCGAGTAGAATCTGCGGAATATTAAAATCTCCCGGAAGCAGACAATAGTAAGATCACAGCTAATACTCAGAGAAGATGGCAAAATTAATCATTTAGAACAGGGAGCCAAGATAATAAAGGTAGCCACTCAAAGAAGGGATCAACACTCTGTGACAGGTATTTATAGAAAAGATTGGAAGATAGCACATACCTCAAATGTCTACCTTTGGTTAAAGAAAAGCAAAAGAAAAAGACCCAAGGAAGGAAGTCAAATAATAATAAAAAAGATTAGAGTAGCATGACAGGGCAGTATCAGAGAAGAAATATTTCAGGAAGGAAAAGCATTGCCATAGTGTACAATTTCCGCAATCGTTGGCAAGTCAAGAGAGCACAGATCTTGATCCATGAACAGAGTATAAAATTAAAGAGAGAATGAAAGTGAAAAGAAGGTGAAATTTGCTCAGTCATGTCCGACTCTTTGCAACCCCATGGACTACAGAGTCCATGGAATTCTCCAGGCCAGAATACTGGAGTGGGTACCCTTTCCCTTCTCCAGGGGATCTTTCCAACCCAGGGATCGAACCCAGGTCTCCCACACTGCAGGCGGATTCTTTACCAGCTGAACCACAAGGGAAGCCCAAGAATACTGGAGTGGGGAGCCTAGCCTTTCTCCAGTGGATCTTCCCAACCCAGGAATCGAACCAGGGTCTCCTGCATCTCAGGTGGATTCTTCACCAACTGAGCTATCAGGAAAAACCAAAGAGAGAATGCTTGCCCCCAAATGTAGAGATCCCCCCGCTAAGAAGCTTCACAAGGCACCGGAAGGAAACCAATGCCCCTGTGAGAGAGCTCATCTGCTTTGGGACATTGAAGGACTGGCTTCATCCTCTTTCTCCGGCACTAAAGTCGTCAGCTGCAGACAACAGGGGGCAGCGAGGCGGGGAAGGACAGCAGTGTGGTGACCTAGTCCACAGGGCAGCTGAGAGGACGGTGCCAGGAACATGCACGACATGCTCCTTGCGATTTCTTAACCTGTTGGTGGAGGGCACGGTCTTGAACTGGAACCAGCC
The DNA here is from genome assembly GCF_055505025.1 of Bos grunniens. Taxonomy (NCBI): domain Eukaryota; kingdom Metazoa; phylum Chordata; class Mammalia; order Artiodactyla; family Bovidae; genus Bos; species Bos grunniens. The sequence goes on along the minus strand of NC_141176.1, from coordinate 90,175,195 downwards.
TATTTGCAACTGGGAGTGGGAGCCAAATACAGAAAACTTCGCTATCAAACCCACCACCTCATACTCCCCCACGCTGGGACAACTCAGAACGCCAGCAGACACAAGACAAAGTTGCTGCCCAGAGCCTTTCCAGTCCAATGTGAGAGAGCAAAGCAGCACATGTGAAATTACAGTCAATCGTAATTAAATACTACCGCAGACAGAGACAAAAGAAGCATTGTCTTCTGGTCCACACTGGAGGCTCCTGGATGCTTCCGAAGGGAAGAGAAGCAAGATCAGACCTTGAAGGGTGAATGAAAAGTAGCCTTGAAAATGGAAGGTAGATAGATGGAGAGGGGCGCCAGGTCATGGAGACACACCATCATGTGAGGCTAGAGCCAGGCAGCATTGGAGGTGATGCATTTGAGAAAGTGTGGTGGCTGAGACAGTAACGAATCTGCCAGCAGTGTGAGGGGCCTGAGTTTGATCCTTGGTTGGGAAGATGTCCTGGAGAAGGAAATGGCAACCCACTCCAGTATTCTTGCCTGAAGAGGAGCCTGGCGGACTATAGTCCGTGGGGTGGCAAAGAGTTGGACACAACTGAGTGACTAACACTTTTGACTTTTATTTGGAAACATTTAATTCAGATTGAAGGACAAGACATATGAACAGGTTGCACAAACTCTTATACAAAGCGTTCAATGTAAACTGCGGGCAAGTTAGTATTTCATGAGATAAAGGCAACTGGCAGGGAATGTGTAAACAGAAAAGTGCACAACACAGGCAGAACCCGGGCGAGTGTCGGGGAGCTGTGAGACGTGCCAGGACACACGGGGTAAATAAAAACAAGGGCCAACACACAGGAGTACTGCCTGAAGATGGCACAACGGCAGGACCACACCGTGATCTTGCACTTCTGAGACGAGAGCTCTGTCCCCCGAGTGGGCCACCAACCCGCGACACTCAGGATGTCACGTGTGGTGACATCCACATGTGTGGATTTGACCCCACGTGTGGTCTAGGCCCTGGAAAAGCAGAGAAAACCCACATCCCATCCGACGGCGGGTCGATGAGCGAGCCCCAGCTGTGGCCGGGTAAACCTGTTCTCTAAAACAGGAAGCGTGTGACATCAGCCCAGGAAGCCTTATATCCACAGGCCCCTGGTTTGGCCCTCAATCTGGGTGCATAACCACACCATCACCATCCTCAGCTTGTCCCGGGACTCAAGGGGTACATATGGGCCTCCAGCTGCCTGACCCTATCATATACACATTCCCGCACCCAACTCTTTGCCCAGCTCTTGCTGCATGTTTCAAATTAAGTTAGTGGCATTTTAATTTGGTGAGCTTTTCTGTTCCTGTGACCCCTGGGACAGCCTGGCTGGTAGTGCATCTGGAAGCTACCCTTACATCAGGATCATTCCCCCAACAAGAGTATCCTTGAGGAAACCACTGGGAATTCAACATGCTTGGAAGCTGAGAAAAACAAGACAGGCATCAAACCATAAGGCTTATCTACAAAGCTTCAGGTTGAAGAAGGGTGAAGAATTTATCCCTTTGGCAATGCCAAAACCTGGAAAGATTTCACAAGAGGAAAAATGGGATGATGCGTGACATGCTTCGGGAAGAACTACTGAGAACGAAAAGGAAGGGAACCAGACTCGAGGAAGAAGCAACAGTCAAGGTGGTCACATACAACTGCGATAGGAAATAAAGAAGCCTCGGTGCAGGCTTACCTGTGCAGTCTTGGGTGATGACGAGAAAACAGACTCAAGAGATGGCAAGCGAGCAAGACCAGGTGACGGGAGGACTGAGAGGGCTGCAGTTACAGCCAGACAGGAATAGCTGCTTCTTTGTGGAATGAAGAAATGGCAGTTGCAGGGGGTAGGTGATGAGTTCGGTTTCTGACCCAGGGAGCTAGCCACAGGATGGGGTCCTGTAGGTTGTGGTGTAGACGCATCTGAAACTTAGGAGAAAGACTTGGACCTAAGAGTAGATAAGGAAGTTACCTGGAAGAATGGCAAGATGAACCCAAGGGAACAGCTGCAATCATCCCAGGGGACTGTGTAGTGTGAAAACAGAGATAGAACAGATGGCTTTTTCAGTACCCCAATATTTAAGAAAAGTACAGATAAAAATAAGCACATGAAGAGAGGAAAGCAAGCATGAGCTGCTCCATCCCAGGTGACAGTGAGATTTTGGCATTTATACAAAAGGCAAATAAGAAGTTTCAGCACAGTGCCGAGTGCTACACAGTATGGACTTGCTGATACTGTATTTATCAAATGCGTGAAATGTTAGATTCCACTTTAATCATGCAGTATGGCTGTGGATACCATATTTCTCTTTAAGACACAGTCTCAGAGAGCAAGTTAACAAAGATACAAAAAGAATTAAGGAGAAAAATAATGGAACGTTCTTCCCCCAAATGCAATAATTCATTTTCAAAGCATTAGCAGGGATTCAATAAATGTTTTTTAATTGAAAAAGCAAATTTAGAAGAGAGAGACGGCTCTGGTAAGCATAATAAAATAAAGACAAATGGTGATCATTACTTTCCTCTTTCAATTTAGTTTATTACTATTACAGATCCACAGACATTATAATTTAAATACATCACTAAGTACTATAAATGATTCAATATTATTTGCTTTAGTTAAAAGTCACGACAGAGTACACACGGCAGATCTAACATCACCAGCTTGGCTTTTCTATTTAAAGTTGGGTTTGTAACTCTAGCACGTGAGAGAAAAACTATTTTTATACTTTCTTTAAAGAACCCCAAAACTCCTTATTCTGGTCCGAGGTATTAAGTCGAAGGAAAGCGTCGACATCACTTGGAGGATAATTTTCTGACGTCACTCGAGCGTGCGTGCTCCGCGTCTTTGCCCACAAGTTACGTGCTGGACAACCAAGCAACTGCAAAGACTTTTGTTCCCTCCGAGACTCTGCGCAGTTGCCAACAGGCTGACGCCACTGGCAGCGGCACCCCTAACCTCTGTCAAACGGCGGATGGGGGGCCCGGTGTCGCCAGTGACTGGACCATCCCTGAAGGCGGCTGTCTCGCCTCACAGCTCACGTGTTCTCCGGCCGGCCCATGGGCAGTCGAGGCTGGGGCCGAACAAAGACAGTGAGACGGTGTGCCAGCCAGCTGGCCCCGTCAGCATCCTGGTCGTGAAACGGAGCTGGGTTCCTTTCCAACAGCATGGGAGACCATCAGAGACAGAAAGCCCAAGCATCTTGCCCAGGCAGGGACCAAAGTGAGCTCATGGCTGTTTCTTCTGCTTCACATTATGACCAAAACTAGCTTTCCTTTCAGGTCAGATTTGTCCAAAGTTTTTAAACGAAGATTTTATATTTTTAGAGAAGACTCTTGAGAGTCCCCTGGACTGCAAGGAGATCCAACCAGTCCATCCTAGAGGAAATCAACCCAGAATATTCATTGGAAGGACTGATGCTGAAGCTGAAGGTCCCGTACCTTGACCACCTGATGTGAAGAGCCGACTCATTTGGAAAGACCCTGATGCTGGGAAAGATTGAAGGCAGGAGGAGAAGGGGGTAACAGAGGATGAGATGGTTGGATGGCATCACCGACTCAATGGACACGAGTCTCAGCAAACACCAGGAGATAGTGGAGGACAGAGGAGGCTGGCGTGCTGGAGACTGTGCAGTCGCAAAGAGTCAGACACGACTTAGTGACTTAACGACAGCACTCATTTATTGATTTTTGGCTGTGTCTTGTGGGATCCTAGTTCCCTCACCAGGGATCGAACCCAGGCCCTCAGCAGTCAAAGTGTGGACTCCTAACCACTGGACTGTAAGGGAATTCCCACAGAGCAGCTTTAGATCCACATAAATTTGAGGGGAAGGTACAGAGGCCTCCCGGGTGCCCCCTGCTCCCACAGTGCACAGCACCCCCCAGTATCAGGATCCCCCAGAGGGGACATTTGTTACAAATGATGGGCCTGCATGGACACATCAGAGGCATCCAGAGTTTATAGTTTATGGTACAGTCTGCTCTTGGTGTCTACCTTCTGTGGGTTTATCCACCATAATAGAATCATGCAGAGTATTTTCACTGCCCTAAAAATCCTCTTTGATCTGTCTATTCACACCCACCCCCAACTCTTAGCAACCACTGATCTTTTTACTGTCTCAACAGCTTTGACTCTTCTAGAAGGTCATACAGTTATTAATAAAACCATACAGTATGTGGCCTTCCAAAATTGGCTTCTTTGCCTTAGTAGCATGCTTTTAAGGTTATGTGTGTGTGTGTATAATTGAAATAGCATTTTAGAAAGGCATAAAATTATTAGCTTACTTATAGACTGTACATTAGATAACATAAGATAAAACACTATTAGGCTAAAGATTATATTATGTAAAAGATAATTCACCATGAGTTATGTCTCAAAATATAAACAAAGACACCTTTCATGCTGAGGTCTTCTAGGCCAAGAGAAATTTTTTTCAGCATGCTGAATGCTTTGAAGGTAAGCAGATGAGCTAAAATTCATAATTTGAATAAGTAATATTTAATTTCTCACTAATAACTATAGACCTCTTGGTTGATATAATCCCGAAACACATATCAGAATTTACTAAAAGGCAATATTAGTTTCTCAAAAGATCTCTGACTTTCCCAGCAAGGCTGGAAATCTGCGTGAGGAGACTATAAAATCTGACCAAACAAAAACCGGCTGACAGTAAATAAATTGGAACCAATAAGTAATCATCATACCTTATCATTTAATCTTTGCAAGAAACAAGACAGATATTCTGGGCCATTCCCACCCAACAAAAACAACCATTTAAAATCCTGATTTCTATTATAGGGTGCACTTGGCATTGGAAGCACTGTCATGATGTAGCCGGCATTCTGATTGATTACCTCTTTACCATTTTCTCCCAAATGAAATGCATCATTGTTGATACAGCGCATGTATGCAACTGCCTGCATGCACACGCACACACACACAGCAACATCGCGTACACACATTTCCAGCAGAACCTGGCCTCACTCAAGAAAATAACAAGGATACGTTTAGTCTTTTAAAAGTTTCCAGTGGAAATGGGCAGTTTCAACATAATAGTTACCTACATTTTAAGCGAGATTGTGCTAATTGGAATGAAAATAGAGCATAATTATTACATAGAAAGTATAAACAAAGTTCTTAATTGATAAGAAAGGCATGGATAGCTCTTTAAAGACATAAACTTACTACAGACACTGAATGGCATCTTTCTGCACCTTAAGTCTCTCATGCACGTTCTGTCTGATTTCTTACGCCAGGCGTGAATCATGTTAGGGTGGGTGGGAGGATTTATGTAAATACTAGATAACTTTTCTTTCCTGTAAACATACTTTTTGTATAGAACCTCTTTTCTTTCTTTCTCATCTTACAAAAGTATTTTAACACACAGAATGGCCAAGGCAAAGGAGATGGAGAAGTTAAGCAGGCTGGGGAGCCTTCAAGGTCCATAGGAAATTAAACTGCTTGTTGGCCTAATGCCACCAGAGCTTCCCCCCAAATAATGGAGAACAGGACCTTGGGTAACTGAGCACCGGAAGGAATGTAGGCATTGGAATTCCTTGCCTGTTCCATAGTACTAACCACCCTAATGTAACTAGTTACAACAATTAATGAGCTCCCAAGGAACTTTACTTGCTCACTTGAATCTGAAAGACTTGAGAGGACAGCCAAAGGAGGGGTATTAATTAAAACCCCCACCATTATCCCCATCATCCCCAACATCATCATCCCTAATGTCATCATTGTCTTCAGCATCACGTCACTGCCTTTAGTATCAACTCCACCATGCCATCACCAACATCATCACCATCTTCCTATATCACAGCAGTGTTACAGCAATGAACACTTATAAGCTGATTTTTATCATTTGAATACATCATTTTCCATCAAAACAAGCTTGCAAAAAAAAAACACGATTTTTAAAAAAGATTACTTCATGTATTTCACATAGGAAGACAACTTGGGCTCAGATCAGTGAGGACACTAAGGGACCTGCCAACACCTTCTGTTTGAAAGTAACAAACCCGTTTTCAACCTAAACTTTCTGACGACTCAGGACTCATTCCTCAAAACCATGCCATCTCTCAGAAAGCATAAACAGGGTGGTATCTGAACTAGAAGGATGATACAAAGAATGATCTGAACCAGAAGTAGAAGATGGGGCCTGCCCTCGTGACTCAGTCTGGACACTGAAGAGTCCCGCTTGTTTAAATTCTGTTAGCCAAAGCTGCTCGTGCAGGCATGGGAAACCCCACCCACCTCGGCACGTGTATGGCTGACCGTTAGACAACCGATGCCTAATGACGTCAGAGCACACCTTTTATTCATCCGTTTACCAGTTTTACTGTTAAGCTCTGGATGACAGGGTATTCTGTGCTCTACATCTTTATAGCTGCTAGAGTCCATTGTGCTGCTCTTGGGAATAACAGAATAAAGATCCAGTAAGTGACCCCCTGAATATCCCAAAAGGTGTGCATCTCTTTCCAGCTCCGAGTTCAGTAACGTCATGTCAGTGCCTTGAAACCCGCCATAGTAAGACTATACGTACTTCAGACACTAGGAAGTGCTGCTATCAGGGTCCCCTCCAGCCCTGGGAAGGGCCAACTGTTAACCCTATGGACACTGCTGCCTGCAGGCACAGGTGAGATGGCAACAGCCTCTATTCAACAGCCCTGGAGTTTGCTCTGAGTCCTGATATGTGTTTAGTAAGCGACGCTGAACCCAGCTCCAATTTCTGCTATCGGTCTTTATTCTGGAGAATCATGGTTACCAGTTGCCAACCTCATGTGAATTCTCTCCTGAGTTATTTGAAAACCAGTTTGGACATGGGGACTGCAAACACAAAATTCTATTATTTTGGTTTTCCTGAAACATAAAAATGAGGTAAGAAGTGGAAACACAAGGCCTCGCCTCTATCGATGAGTCCGTGTTGTACTGACTTTGCAGTGAGAGAAATAAAGACTCTGACATCTTGTACATTAAGCTCTGAAGATCTCAGTTATCAGTTGAATGCTCTGGCTGTGAGGATTATCTCTGCTAAACATTCCGAGAGCAAATGAGGGAAGTAAACGTTTAGCACTGGTAAGAGCCAGCAAGCTTTATAATAACCTACATTTGGAGCTGTGTGTGTATGTGTGTGTGTGTTGGGGGGGGTGGAGCGGAGAGGTCTGAGATAAATCTATTCTCCAGAGATATTACATTGCCAAGTTATACACTTTACAAGGTCCTCCTGATGTTTTAACACGCTTCAACTAAATGCCCTAGAAAAGCCGACTTTGAGAAGAGCCCCCAACAGAGGCGGGCTTCCCCGATGGCTCAGCAGTAAAGAATTCACCTGCAATGCGGGGAATGTGGGTTTGAGCCCTGGCTTGGGAAGATCCCATAACCTGCTCCAGTGTTCTTGCCTGGACAATTCCATGGACAGAGGAGCCTGGCAGACCACAGTCCTTGGGTCACAAAGATGACTGAGGGACTAAGCACCCAAGGCCCTCAAGAGGGCACTTTCAGTTTTTATATGCAAAACACCAGAATAAAAGATGGACAGCTGACCACGGGAGCCATGTACTCGAGACACAGCCCAAAGGGCTTCAAGCCAGCAGTGACCTCTGCCCCCAAGAACCCTAGTGTTATTCAAATGCCACTACTCCAGGCACGTCTAGGTGGGCCATACCTCACTTTCGTCTGTACCCCATTTTCACATGCAGATCACACTCAGGCCTGCGTGTCTCAAAATCATGAGGTTCTGGCTCATGCAGAGCAGTGGGGCCCAGCCTAGCTTAAACAGAGTCATGCCACCATGACCAGGGTCCCAATCTCAACATCATGGCAACCTTGACCTTCAGTAACTAGAGCACACTGAGAAATCATTATCCACACATTCTCACATCGGGTCCTCATGGAAACTATGAGATAGACACCTCCGATTCACAACAGCTGAAACAATCTGAGCACAGAGATGGCGACTGCAGCCATGAAATTCAAAGACCCTTGCTCCTTGGAAGAAGAGCTGTGACAAACCTAGCATCATATTAAAAAGCAGAGACCTTACTTGGCCGACAAAGGTCCATCCAGTATAAACTATGGTTTTCCCAGGCATCATGTATGGATGTGAGAGTTGGACCATAAAGAAGGCTGAGTGCCAAAGAACTGATGCTTTTGAACTATGGTGTTGGAGAGTCCCTTGGACTGCAAGGAGGTCAAACCAGTCCATCCTAAGGGAAATTAGTCCTAATATTCACTGGAAGGATTAATGCTAAAGCTCCAATACTCTGACCACCTGATGTGAAGAGCCGACTCATTACAAAAGACTGTGAAGCTGGGAAAGATCGAAGGCAGGAGGAGACGGGGACGACAGAGGATGGGATGATTGGATGGCATCACCGACTCAGTGGACATGAATTTGAGTAAACTCTGGGAGTTGGTGAAGGACAGGGAGGCCTGGCGTGCTGCAGCCCATGTGACCACAAAGAGTTGGACACGACTGAGAGACTGAACACCAACAGCAACAGAGAAAGCGGCGGTATTGGAGCCCACCCTCGGCCCTGACCCCACGTGTCTGAGCCCGGTGACTAGCAGGCACTGCGCCCAGGTGGCCCCAACTCCGCTCCTGTTCAACGGCAACCTTTGGTTAAATACGGCTTCACAAGGCCTTCTATTCTCATCTAATATCTAGGATATTCTCATCTAATAGCGAAAATGATGGGAACATTTCTGAAGACTTGTGCCCAAAGGGAGATTCACAGAGGGTAAGAACTGGCCTCTACATGCATCCTATAATAAATCAGATCACAAATAAGAATTTTAACTGAAACACATGAATATATCCAAGTGTCTACAAACCACTGAAATTTAATACTGTACAGTTTGGGAGATTAAAAAAAATACACTAAGGAAGGTATCATTCTCTCTTATGATAAAAAGCATTAAATGACAGCAAAACAGTTTGCCTGGCATATTTACTTTGATTAAAGAAGAGAATCTAGGCTTCTAGTTTGCTCAAATAAAATCTTATTTTATAAAGGTATATTAGCTTTAAAATATACCAAAATTACTTACTGGGTATTATGCATTTTATAATCACAATAATCATAGATGTTGGCTGAGGGTAATTAAACTTTAAATACTTGAAAATTTCTCTTTCTTCAAATAAATAAGTCTGAGGAATCATTCTTTACTTTGTTCATTTAATAATGAATTTCCTTATATTTACCAAATATTCATTTGATATTTTCTATAAATAGAAGCTTGTGAATTTGATACTGAAAAATGCTTTTTATTAAAACAAGTAGGATATTTTAGGATGAAATCAAGCATCTGATTTCTGAGGTAAAAGACAAAACAATATTGTATCTGCTCATAACCATCTCCAGGTAGATGTTAATGTATCATAAAGAAATCACCACATCTGTTACATAACAATAAAACCTTAATTTAACAATTAATGGCTTACTTAAAAATTAATAAAAGCATAAAATCCAGATGAGCTTCATCATAATTCTCCCCAACTCACACATTTACTCTAGTCAGAGAAAACTCTTTCTCAATGTATTATTAAAAAGTATAGACATAATCAATTTTCTCTTTCATACCATTATGGGATAAATTCCAGTACCTTGTCAAAATATCAGTAGCAACATTTATGTAAATTTCTCTGTGTTTACTACTTTCTAGGAATTTGTAGATAAAATTTTAAAATGCTTACCCGAAGGATAAGTTTGTTTATTAGCCCACCTCAAGAAATATTACAGAATTTCAACCACTGAAGAAAGTCACAGAGCACGAAGCTCCAGTAACTTTCTTGTTAAGAAATAAATATTAATAGTTTAATTTAGAGTATCAGAATATTTCCCATACTATTCTATTTCCATGTTTGTCAGAAATTTTTTCATGCTAAAATGTTGAAAAGGAAGATGAAAGAAAATGCTGAGCCCATGACTTTAAAGCATAACATAAAAAGTATGGAACAAAATCACCTAGTAGCTAAACTGATTATTCACTGAGTATTACAGTGCATTGAAAATGCATTCTTTCTAGAATATTGTGTATATGCCTATATTCATTTTAATATTCACACAAATATATATATATATATAAATATGTATAATGGATAAATATACATAACATAGATCACAAAGAGTTGGATATGACTGAACAACTAACACTTTCACTTTTGGGGCTTCCCTGGTGGCTGAGATGGTAAAGAATCTGCCTTCTAATGCATGAGACTTGGGTTCGATCCCTGGGTCAGGAAGATCGCCTGAAGGTGGTCATGGCAACCCACTCAAGTCTTCCTGCCTGGAGAATTCCATGAACAGAGGAGCCTGGCAGGCTATAGCCCACGGGGTCCCAAAGAGTCGGACAAAAAAACAGCCAGGGGTAGGGCATCATCTGAGGGTATTGAGGAACTTCCGGTTACAAGCATTCAATAATACCAATTCTCCTTTGGAAGTCCTGGGGTCTTCTTGGAAAAGTCTCAGTTCATCTCACATGAAAAGAAAAAAAACAAAAACATACCCTCTGTCTTCTTATTTATCTCACCTACAATTTTTCCTGATCTTCAAATTTCTACTTATCATGTGAATTTGGAATAATACAATTGAGCTTTATAATTTTAACATGTAGAACATTATAATTCTGCTATCACTTTGTGAGACAGAAGTTTCTCCTTCTTGGCCAACTGACTTGGAGCCCGCATTCTTTAGAACAGTTCTGCTTCTGGAGAAACACAAAGTTGGATACACTTCTGATCCAAAGAAGCCATTTCACATTATTTCCTAAGAGAGACGCTTCAGAAACAGTCTTTACGACTTTCCTCTTAAGATAAAAATGGAAACAGGTGAAGAAATGGGAATGGTATATTCCTAACTAAAGAAGACATACTGCAACACCAAAACGATTATATGCCTCTTTTATGTGAATGGGAAAAAAAGAAAACTCCAATTTTCTAGCCTTTAATAGAACTGAGCTTTGAACATCACTGTTTAAAACAGTACAAATTATAAACAACCTCTTTCTTGTGTGATATTTTTTAAGTTCGTTAATTTTTCATTGGAGGCTAGTTGTTTTACAGTATCGTCTCAGTTTCTGCCATGTGTCAGCATGAATCAGACACAGGCAGCCATGTATCCCCTCCCTCTTGAACCGCCCTCCCAGCTCCCACCCCATCCCACCCCTCCAGGTTGGCACAGAGCACCTGCTCCCTGCACATACAGCAAGTTCCCACTGGCTGTCTGTTTTACACATGGTAATGAATATGTTTCCATGCTACTCTCTCCCCTGCCCTGCGGTGTTGGAGAAGACTCTTGAGAGTCCTTTGGACCGCAACGAGATCCAACCTTAAGGATGGACTGAATGTCCATTGGAAGGACTGACGTTGAAACTGAAACTCCAATACTTTGGCCACCTGATACAAAGAACTGACTCATTGGAAAAGACCCTGATGCTGGGAAAGGCTGAAGGCAGGAGAAGGGGACGACAGAGGATGAGATGGTTGGATGGCATCACCGACTCAATACACATGAGTTTGAGTGAACTCCTGGAGTTAGTGATGGAAAGGGAGGCCTGGTGTGCTGCAGTCCATGGGATCGCAAAGAGTCAGACACGACTGAGCAACTGAACTGAACTGAACTCCCTTACCCTACTGTGTCCGTAAGTCTGTTCTCTTATGTCTGAATCTCCATTGCTACAAACAGGTTCATTAGGACCATCTTTCCAGACTCCATATATATGCATTAATATACAGCATCTATTTTTCCCTTTCTGATTTATTCCACTGTGTATAATAGGCTCTAAGTAAAGAGGAACTTTCAGTTACCATACAGACTAAGGTCCATCAAGGTGTTTCTTGATCACACCAGGCTCCTTTCTTTTGGATGACATCTCCAAGCCCCATTGTGAGTAAAATAAAGGCTTCTTCCAAATGGACAAGAGAAAAAAAATCTTCCAGTATCCTCATTTTACACAAGAGTTACTGTGATTTAACTGTTCTTCAAAATATTGGCTTTTCCACAGAGCAAAATCCACAAAAACAGGCATTCCAGATTGACACCACAAAGCGCTTGGCATTTCTGCCATTTATACTGACCATTACATGACCGTGCAGATATGAATATCAAATATTTTCTCACCTGTGTCCTTTATTACAGTCTGGTTTATGTAGAATCTAACTCAACAACTGTGTCTGAAAAGGGATGAAGCTAGTCTTATACATACAGAAAACAAGCTGATTGTTGTCCCTAAAATTTTTAATCTTTTTCTCAAGAAGGTTCTGTTGATGATGTACCCTTCCCCCATCACTGTGTGCTATTAATTTGAATTTTAGTGACAAATACTGGTTGCATAATCCTGGAATGTGACTATCATCTTCAATGACACAAATAATCTAATAATACTCTTTGTCCAGCCCTACACCCCCTTGAAAATTATTGGAAGGACTGATACTGAAGCTGAAGCTCCAATACTTTGGCCACCTGAAACAAAGAACTGACTCACTGGAAAAGACCCTGATACTGGGAAAGATTGAGGGCAGGGGGAGAAGGGGACGACAGAGGATGAGATGGTTGGATGGCATCACCGACTCAATGGACATGAGTTTGAGCAAGCCCTGGGAGTCGGTGATGGACAGGGAGGCCTGGCGTGCTGCAGTCCATAAGGTCACAAAGAATCGGCAGTCACGACTGAACAACAAAGGCCTCCTCAAAACAGAGCGAGGAGAATATATGTGTATTTCCTCTTCCTAGATGACCAATGACAAAAGACAAAATAAAATATTGATCTACTCTTTGGACTGAGCCTTCTGAGGTCTGTAACCATCCTCTTCTTAGCTGTGAACTGAGCAAAATCCAAAATTGATTATCCCTCACTTCTAGATCTGAGCTTCATGGATCTTCAACAGCTGACTAGTTAATTAAATACAGTAACAGAACACCAGATTAGAACTTTCTTTATAAGCCTGCCGTTAATGAACCTATTTTTCATTGTAAGAAACATCAGCACATAACCACTATAATATTCTTTTTTAACCACAGCATTTCATTCACTGTTTGACCGACCCTAAGTTATTTGACCCACTGGGAGAAAGATCATCAATTCACAGTTCCTTGTCCTGGTTTCCTGGCTAAACCCTGATGTTTAATATACATTTGAGGTCGTTCATCATTCATTTGCTCAAAGGATAAAATGCCAGCTCTCTAAGAACTGAAAACTGAAAGAATGCTCCAAGTCTATTGCTGCTGGGCCAGCAACAGGGAAATGTGAGCCTGGTCTCCTGTGCATGTCCATCGGTGAGGACTCAGCCTATCAAACAGCTCGAAAGCGAAAGCTCTTCTGCAAAACAGGTATTTAGTATTATTTGTCTCTGCCTCATGTGAATTATTAACATCAAGAAGAATATTTTCTTAGGAAGACACAGTCTTTGGAAAACACTGATGAAGTCCATTTTCCTTAACTGAAGCACAGAACATGGAATACTGAAAAGCCGTTTTGGGGATAAATGACACCTCAGCACTGTGTGTTTTTTTAATCTGGTGGCGTAGCGAGAATGCAATGTCATCTGGGAAAACACCCGCGGGAAGACACAGGGCCCCGGGGTGCAGACAGTGAGAAAGGACTTGATGGTGTGTCTTTTCCAGTTGAAAGAACTAAAAAAAAAGAGCATTTAAAACCAATGTCCACTCCTGTTGGAACTTAGATCAAATATTCTTACAGACAGGGGCCACGTCCAACTCGGCACTGGCGCCTGGAATGGCACAAAACCAGCTTTATGTTGGCGGGTCAAGAGAGGCTTTTTCTTTCCTTCCACAGATACACTTTTGAGTGTTGTAGCCACTGTGCTCAGCTCGAGGGATAAAGAGAAGAATCACAGGGAGACCTGTCCTTTAAGACCCTGGATGGAATGAGAGAGAGGCAAGGAGACCAAAAGGACTCAGTCCTAACTGGACCTAGACAACTCTTAGGCCCAGAGTGGCAGGCTGCCAGGAAAATGTCCTGGACATTTCATCCTGACCATCACTGAGACCGTCCTGGCCTCTGCTGCTCTGAGCCTCATTGTCTTCCCTTCCTCCAGGGACCACCCCCACCCCCCCACCTTTCCAAATCAGGTCTTTATCTTGCAATTTCAACCTATTTCTTCCAGTTGGACAGGTCCTTCTATATCCAAACACTCTTCAGAATCAACCTATTTCGTCCAGTGGGCCCGATCCTTCTGCATCCAAACACTCCAGAATCGTTGATTTTACAGCATCCATCTCCTTCCATCTCATCAGCCCCCACTCTCCCCATAAACAAGCTGGAAGCTGTGGCCAGCTCACTCCACACCCCTCTTCAACACACTCCAGTTTCTCTCCTGAGGCCGCTGTTCTGCCCAAACAGCTCTGCTGAAGATCACCAATTCCTCTATTGCTTACACTGGTCCTCATTCGACCTGACCACTTAGCAGGATTTTACACACTTGATTATCCCCTCTTCTTGAAATAATTGCTTCTTTGGCAAGCCCACTCCAGTGTTCCTTCCTGTAGAATCCCACTGAATGAGGAGCCTGGCGGGCTACAGTCCAACAGTCCACGGGGTTGCAAGAGTCAGATGGGACTTAGCGACTAAACCACCACCATCCCTGGTTTTAATAGCTGCCCATCTTCTCACACTTGCCCGTTTTTCTGTCCTAAAGTCCCCATCCGTCTGATCTCTACAAGCAGGATTCCTCCCAGTCTGGAGTCAGCCTTTTCCCTCACTCGGACCCTGTCGGCTCACCCACACCCACAGGCGTTCATTGCCAGCGGTGCACTCTGATATTTCATTCCCAAGACAGGCCTGGCTGGTGAGCTCTACGGAGCACAGACGTGCCCCCCTCATCCCAGGATTCAGTGTCTCCCCCACCAGCAGCTGGGATCAGAAATCTGATCAATTTCTCCACATCCTCTTCTTCGTCCAAATCCCACTTGAGCTCTGTCCCCAAGTCCTGGTGGTCGTGCTTCTCACGGGGTCTCCTCCACGCAGGCTGCCCTGGACCACAGGCTCCCGTTTCAATGCAGACCACTAAGAGGGCCCTGACTGCACGCCCTCTGCACGCTCCGCCCTCACCTAACACCAGCTACGCCGCCTTCACCACTCCACCTACAAGACAACCAGAGTAGTCTTTAAACTCACTAAACCATGCTCTTGTCTAAACACCTCCATCTCCCCCGGAACAAAGACTCCTCCGGTCCCGAGGACAGCCTTAGAGCCCTGCTCACTGTGACCGCTGACCATCCTTCTCGATTGCTCTTCACCCATCCCCACAGAGCTGGAAATGAGAGGAAGCCTGGGGGGCAATCAATTCAGCACTGATTTCATAAACAGGAGTCAGGATAGGGCTGTGTTTTTTTATTTCTTTTTCAGAATCATTTGTGACTTTTTCTACCAATTCAGTGATGCTCTCCACAAATCAAGTATCAGGTTCAAGGGGGAAAAAAAAAATAGCCTTGAAGACGATTAAACTGGGGTCCATCGTCTGACGCCCCTAACGGTCCATTCGTCTTGACAGCATTTTTTTAGTC
Organism: Bos grunniens; assembly: GCF_055505025.1. Lineage (NCBI taxonomy): Eukaryota > Metazoa > Chordata > Mammalia > Artiodactyla > Bovidae > Bos > Bos grunniens. Next base: position 90,159,652 of record NC_141176.1, on the reverse strand, counting down.
CGTGTGTGTGGGGAACACTACCAGCTCCAATAGAGCAAGGAGCTGACCCTGGTTTTAATGGGAAAATACAATTTCAAAATAAATAGAGGGACTACTCTTCTTTCCCACTGGAATATCTGTGAGCCTCCCAAAGAGGGCACTTTATTAAGTTATAAAAATAGGTTTAATGTGAAACTGTGTAAGGTTCCAGATTGACAGTTCAACAAATGAGGAAGTAAAGTATTTAATAAAGAATGGATTCTCTTCAAGAATCATGGCAGGTGCAGGAGCAAGAAAAGAGCACAAAAAACAACCAACCAGATCCTACCTTACAGCACAGGGAGCTCCATTTAATATCCTGGGATGAACTAAGATGGAAAAGCATAGGAAAAAGAATGTGTGTGTGTAACTGAGTCACTTCACTGTATAGCAGAAATTAACACAGTATTGTTAATTCACAAAATTCAATAAAATAATTTTTAAAAATGTAATGGAATCAGTTACTAAGGAGTGGACTGCAGCTGTAGTGAGGTCTACTTCAGAGGCACGTGGAATAAGGAGGAAATCATAAAACAAGGAGCATATCTTGGAAGTCCATGAATAAGTAAGAAAACTAACATCCTCAGGTTCAAAGAATCTTTTCACTGGCACACTTGTGAACACAGAGATTTTAGAAAAGCAGACTGAGAAAAACTTGTTTTTTAAATAAAGTAGGCAAAGCAAACAGGATTATTATTGAACCAAGATTCCTGTTTTAATAATCCTCTCAAATGAAATGAGTAAGTTGTGAAACTGCCCTCTCCTGTTTAAAGAATCCTTTTAAGTGACATATGCTGTCCTCACGTAGATGTTACAGCAGCCAGGCTACACAGACTGATGACTCGTAGACAATATAAGTCAAACTGCCAAACAACTTCTGAGCTCCTATAGGAATCTCTGCTAAAGAATCTCTTTACTGAATGAGCATGGAAATGAAAAACTCTAAGCCCCATATTCTTTCACTCAGCCTTTACTCAAAACTATAACCACAGTCAGAAACTCCAGACCTTAATTGATAGTTTAAGAAGGAATTGTGAAAAGAATTAGGGCTTCCCAGGTGGCTCGTCGGTAAAGAATCAGCCCGCAATGCAGGAGACACAGGAGACACAGGTTTGCAGGTTCGATCCTTGGGTCAGGAAGATCCCCTGGAGGAGGAAATGGCAACCCACTCTTCTTGCCAGGAGAGTCTCATGGACAGAGGAGCCTGGAGGGCCACAGGTCAGGGAGTCACAGAGAGTCTGACACAACTGAGCACAAGCTCGATGAAAAGAATTCAGGGAAAGTTAATACAGGGAACTTAATGAGATAAAGCACACGTTATCTATTACAGCTTATTAAAAAGGGAGGAAAAATGTTGTAAAATTTAGTTACTGATTACCATCAAGTTCAAGGTCACTTACATTTAATCTGTCACTTGCTATTATAAACTTGAATTTCTAAAGAAACTCAGTTTGTTTATAATGGGAAGAACAGTTTTCCTAGAGATATTTCAAAATAGGCTTAAATAGTTTAAAAGTTCCAAGGGCTGTATTTCCAATTGCTTGTTACAAGAAGCTATGTTCATTAGAAATTTGTCTCTGAAAGCTATACTTGTTGACTTAATATAAGCTATTCTGTCACAGAAGGTTGATTTTATCCACTGATCTGATGATAATTAACTCACCATCTGTGGTTTCACAGTATTTTGTAACTCCATCCAAATTTAATAACTTGACCTAATTGTCAGTGAGAGAGCAGAGATGACGCTTTGTGATGACTTTCTCTGAAATCAACTTATTGCAGAAGGAAGATATGAACCCAGGCAGTTTGACAATAAATTCCTGCTTTTAACCCTAACACTATAATGCTTCTTCATGAAAGAAATGAAATATTAGAAGGAATATTAACAGTAGAGTTGGTAGCATGATGACTAGCAGAGGAAGACCAGAAGTTAAATAGAATATTCACTGGAATATCCCATGGACTAGTTAATGAAACACTTTGACCCAAATTCAAATTTAGTGGATTGAGGAGTAAATGGGAAGGGCAAAAGAGGAAATGGTAGGTAGATTATAATTTTGGATTATTAAGATCCTTTCTTTCAACTATATAATGTAAATTAAAATAATTTCATTTATAAGATTTATTAATATAGTAACATCAGGATCAGCAAGGATCCTGTTTAACCATCTGCATTTTTGAAACACTCTATTTCAGTGCAATTAAACCATTAAAATGATCAGCATTTTGAGGGGGGGAATATCTCCCCCCAAAATTGATGGCTCAGATGGTAGAGTCTGCATGCAATGCAGGAGACCCAAGTTCAATCCCTGGGTCAGGAAGATCCCCTGGAGAAGGAAATGGCAACCCACTCAGTACACTTGCCTGAGAAATCCCAGGGACAGAGGAGCCTGGTGGGCTACAGTCCATGGGGTCACAAAGAATCAGACACGACTGAGCAACTTTCACTTTCATTTTCAAAATGTTGCCATAAGCACAGCATATTTTAAGAGTCAGTTAGATATTAGCAGGATCACTCTTCACCTATCTGAAAGTTTCCTACTTCTAAGACAGATGCTTCCACTTTAATCCAGCATTTTGTGACATATATTTATCCAGTTGTATTGAGCAGAAATTCAAGCACTACCAAAATGTTAGTGAATTAATAAATTTTAAAGTGCATTTCCAAGGCAATAACATGTCGAGTCGAAAATTTTCATTAGATGTGGCATCTGTAACAAAGCTTCCAGTGTCCAAATCCCCCCAAATTGCAACATACGCTTCTGAGAAAAAGAATAAAGTATCTGTTCAGTTACTGGTAATCCTAAAAGGGCAGGAACAGCTGCCAAAATCATTAGAGGTTGGTAATCCATGTGTGTCTTTTTTGAGGGAGACAATCTGTAATTAATTCCGCATTCGCCAGCTGGTGTCACTCCCGTCCCTCTCCTCCCCCGCTAAAAAAATCAGTCGTGGGAAGATGAAGAGTAGTGTCTGCTGCCAGACTTAGAAAAAGAAGAAAAGAAACTGGCGCCACATGCCCAATACACTCAGAAAATGTGTAAAATGAGTAAGAAGTAATTCTACTTCATTCGTTACCTGCAGTACGCTCGTTGAAGGAATTATTAATGTACGGATTTTAGCTTCAAGTGCAATTGTCGTTGTTCAGTCGCTCAATTGTGTCCAACTCCTTGTGACCCCGTGGGCTGCAGCCTGCCACGCTCCTCTGTCCTCCACTATCTCCCAGAGTTTGCTCCAATTCAGGGCCATTGAGTCAGTGATGCCATCTAACCATCTCATCTTCTGTTGCCCCTTTTCCTTTAGCCTTCAATCTTTCCCAGCATGAGGGTCTTTTCCAGGGAGTCAGCTCTTCACATAGGTGGCCAAAGTACTGGAGTTTCAGCTTTAGCATCAGTCCTTCCAATGAATATTCACGTTTGACTTCCTTTAGGACTGACTGGTTGGATATCCTTGCAGTCCAAGGAACTCTCAAGAGTCTTCTCCAACACCACAGTTTGAAAGCATCAATTCTTCAGCGCTCAGCCTTCTTTATGATCCAACTCTCACATCTGTACATGACTACTGGAAAAACCATAGCTTGGACTGCAAAGTGAGTCTTGTCAAAGCTCCTTTAATCAGATAACAAGTCTAGGAGGCATGCGAAAGCAACCATGAGGTGAGGCACTGATAGGTGTTCTTCACAAAGTATTGAATATTTGGCCACTTAGTGGAATGAAAACTAGAATTACAGAGTTGGCACTAATATCTAGATCAGTGGTTTTCAATTGAGGGTGATTCTAAACCCTAAACATCTGGCCTTGCCTGGAGACTTTTCTAAGATTTTAAAACCTGGTGCAGGGCGTGGCTTCCAGCATCTCAGGTGGAGGCAGGGATGCTCCACCCTGCCTCCTTTAGGAGGAGGGTAGCCTCCAAACACCCAGCAACACACAGGGCAGCACCACAAACACAGAATAACCTGGTCCAAAATGCCAGTCCTGCCCAGGTTGAGAAACCCTGATGAAGATTCCAGACACTAATGAATTTCCCACTTTACAGGTCTCTCTAGTGATGCTTCCACAGAATCAGAAAACATCCCTTGGGTCACGATGTGCCTGCAAGTCCCATGGTCAGTCAGCTGGTGGCAAGGCTGGGACCAGAGGCTGTGAGAATCCCCTTCTCATCCCGTCTCGTCTCCTGAGATGGAAAATACAAACTACACAAGGCCACTGCAAGACTGGGACACCACACCCTTCACACTCAGGCTCAACGGAATCAGAAGACGTGACACCTTCCCCACACGGCCCAAGGATCACACACAGAACACAACCTTCACACGGTTTAGCAACTGGTCTTAAGTCATCATTTTTATTATTTCCATTATAAATGGGAAAAAAATGCCTAACACTTGTTACTCAAAGTTGGCAGATCCAAATAATTTAGCTATTGATCAGACTGTTTCGTAACATATATGTTCAGTCATGCTGTTTTTGAGGCAATAACACTTGCTGTGAAATGTAGTGATGAGTGAATGAAGTAAGGGAGCTTGGTTTGCACCTTCCACACTCATTCCCTCTCCGTCTCCTGGTGACCTAAGGTGGTTCGCACTGCGGTTCTTGGCGGGACCCAGGCACACCATCTATGCCGGCTACGGGTGTACCTGTGTGGTCCCCAAATAGACATCTTTTTACTTTGATTTCACTTCTGCACTTGGACTAGTCATATTATAGCTGGTTTATTTATTTTTTTTTTAGTTTTAAAAATATAAACCATATGGCAATCATTTTACCTTAAAATCAGAAATAATCAAATATAGGGAAGCTGATTTTAAAAGTCACCTTCACATTTTCAAAAATAAATTGTATGTAAACTATCTACCCGTTAACAAAACTCTATATCTAAATTCCTCCTATCCTTTATCCTACCATCTACTACCATCTCAATCTTTAGTTTATCACTTCACTTAAATATGTCACTTGTCCCATCATCACAGCATAACCCTTGCTTGGCTCAGGTGTGATTATGTGACAACCACAGTCATTTTCCATCAGGAGGCAGCACAGGAACCAGGTCCTGAGGGATGGGGTTAACAGGAGCAAGGATGAAGTTCTTCTGGGAAGAAGACAATGAATATTAGCACAAAAAGAAACAGAAGAGGAAAAGCATAACCGCGTGCTTGCAACGGTCCTGAACAGGGGTTGGCTGTTCACAGGCAAAGGTCCCAGAACTGGGGACAGAAATAAGACAGGGCCACTTAGCTGGGATGTGGTTGAAGGACTCATGCATTTTGAGGGGAGGAGGGTAAACCCCAGGACTTCTAAAGTCCACTCCCAAGCTGAGATTCTTCTGCCCTACTGAACACTGACGTGAGAAATGTAGGTCAAGGCCAGGCTGTGAAAAGATTTGACTGCTTGCTGGGGTAGAGAGCTTGAAAAGGACTGACAGCTAGGGAGAGGATACGGAAGGTTTGGGACCTGCAGAGCAACGACCCGAGGTACCACGGTGACGAGTCAGGTATCGAGATGCAGGATGGATGATGACGGTGGGTGACAAATTCAGTGCATCACAGGAGGCTACCAGCCACGTCACTGATGTTCTGGAACTAAGGTTGGGGTGGGGGAGAGCAGAGAAAATGGAAGGAAAGGAAAAGACACAAGTAATTTATGAGATTCCTGGTCTAAAAGAGTGTAATGGAGGAGCGCACGAAGACCCAGATTCCACTGGTCCATGAATGGAATTCAGAATTCAGGAGCTGCTGCAAATTCAGTTAGAAAACTGAGTTTCCTTTTAGACAAGTTACGTGTGAGGTGCATGTTCACCAGAATTCCAACACATTCTTCAACTCTCAGATTCTACCTCCTCTGTAACGACTTCCTCGACGTCCTCAGCCGCGTGTGACAGCTGTGACATCATCACCACCACTACACAGAGACTCTCAACACCTACATCTTGCTCTGTCTCAGGTTCTGCACTTAATCTCATCCTCTGTCCAGGAGATTCCTACGTAGAAAGGATGGGAGCCTTTTTTTTAACACAGTTAACACAGTTATGGGCTGAATTCAAGAAATGAACACTCCTGAGATACCAATTTTAAATCCATGGGGAAAAAACGTGACAGATATTAAATATAACTTTTCTGTCTATTCATTTGCTCATTCAGTAAACAAATAGAGGTTTGCCTTCCTGCACTGTATTTGGATCACATAATTCAAGAGGACTTTCCTGGTGGCTCAGATGGTAAAGAAGCTGCCTGCAGTGCAGGCATAGACAGGTTCTACCCCTGGGTCAGGAAGATTCCCTGGAGAAGGGAAGGGAAACCCACTCTAGTATTCTTACCTGGAGAATCCCATGGACAGAGGTGCCTGGTTATAATCCATGGGGTTGCAAAGAGTTGGACATGACCGAGTGACCAACACTAACTCAGTTCTTGTCTTAACACTAATTCAAAGAAGTCGCTGCTCTCTGTACAGGAAAGAATTCGATCATCTCCAAAATTCTGGCCCAGTTCCAGCTCCATCAGAGCACACGTATTAAAGGAGACTGTCCTTTCTAGTACGACGTCAGTAACTGTCCACCACAGGCTCTGTACGTGTTTCTTTTCTTCTTCCCTGCGTGAATTTGATTTTGCTTTTACACTTAAAAAATAAAAACTACCTATTCAGCATTCTTTGTACCCAATGCTGAATACATTCTACTGAGGAGAAGAAAGGTTGGAACAAGTAGAAAGAAACAGTCACAGAAATCTACATCACAGTTACGTTGTTTGAGACTAATAATCATGAAGTTGTGCTTATGGTATACCTAGAAAAAAGTAGAAAAAATACACAACATCAGGAACATATAGGAACATTTCTAAAATGTGTGATGCCCACATTTCTTTATTTTTTTCCACATTCTAATTCAGTCAACTATCAAGCCAACGTGCTTATAAAACAGATCATTAAATATAATTATATTTACGAGTAAAACTACTTAAGATCCCAACTACCAGGATCAGAGGCAGATGATCAAACCTCAGGAGGACAGTCGTCAGTTTGCGGACTGCTATTTACCAGGCTGGTGCTCTATGGTGGCGGAGTAAGCAGCGTGCAGACACCTAGTACAGTTATATTACAGCCAACGGTGTGTGAGATGGAAGAAGCTGGAAAACAGGACTGCTGCACAGGTATCCGTGCTAGAAATAAACCTTGCAGACAATTAAAATCAGTTGGAATCCACCAGGAACATTTTCATTGTTTGCATTATGTGCTACCTCACACTGAGATTACAAAACAGAGTCGGTAAAGGACCGTATCTTATCACGTAACCTTGACTTTTATTATCCGCATAACTTAATTGTTTCTGACCTTCGGGCATCTCAGGAGACCCACAACACTCCCATGAGGTCTCGCCCACCCACTTCAGTCTCACTGATCTGCTGTGTTTCTGAACCGCTCTTGGACTGCAAGGAGATCCAACCAGTCCATCCTAAAGGAAATCAGTCCTGAATATTCACTGGGAGGACTGACGCTCAAGCTGAAACTCCAATACTTTGGCCACCTGATGGGAAGAACTGATTGTTTGGGAAAAGACCCTGATGCTGGGAAAGATTGAAGGTGAGAGGAGAAGGGGACAACAGAAGATCAGATGGTTGGATGGCATCACCAACTCAATGGACATGAGTTTGAGTAAACTCAGGGAGTTGGTGAAGGACAGGGAAGCCTGGTATGCTGCGGTCTATGGGGTCAAAAAGAGTCGGACACGACTGAGTGAGTGAACTGAACTGAACTGGACTCCCTGTCCACCTCAGTCCTGTTGGGACATGTCCTCATAGGCTGCCTTGCTGTTTGCTCATTTCCCACCCCTCCGTCTACAGTGTGACTCCAGAAGGTCAGAGAACATGCCTTGTGCTGCTTGGATCTCACAGCTGGCACCACAGGGCGACAGGCCCTTTGGATAAAAGGAGTAAGGGAAGGAAAGACAGAAAGTGGAGCCAAGGAGGAGGACAGGGACGGGAGGGGGGAGGGCAGGAGGGAACACACGAGACTGGAACACACCTCTACCAACTGGAAGAGGCCAGCGTGTCAGAGCCCCTGCAGCCAGTGATCAGAGAAGGCTGGAGAGGATGCTTACAGCCAGTGAAATGGCTTTACCTCTGAAAAGACACCCTTTCATTCAGTTGCAAGTTCATTTGTCTTCTTTTTTTCACTGAAATATAGTTGATTTTTTCCCGTAGTCACGTACGGATGTGAGAGTTGGACTGTGAAGAAAGCTGAGCACCAAAGAATTGATTCTTTTGAACTGTGGTGTTGGAGAAGACTCTTAAGAGTCCCTTGGACTGCAAGGAGGTTCAACCAGTCCATCCTAAAGGAGATCAGTCCTGAATATTCAATGGACGGACTGAAGCTGAAGCTGAAACTCCAGTAGTTTGGCCACCTGGTGCGAAGAACTGACTCATTGGAAAAAACCCTGATGCTGGGAAAGACTGAGGGCAGGAGGAGAAGGGGATGACAGAGGATAAGATGGTTGGATGGCATCACCGACTCGATGGACATGGGTTTGGGTGGACTGCGGGAGTTGGTAATGGACAGGGAGGCCTGGCATGCTGCCGTCCATGGGGTCGCAAAGAGTCGGACACGACTGAGTGACGAAACTGAACTGATAGTTGATTTACAATGACTCAGGGGTACACTAAAGCGATTCGGTCCCATACACACATGCACAAAACTTTCCCGGATTCTCTTCCATTCTAGGTTATTACAAGACACTGAATACAGCTCCCTGTGATCCAGTGAAACTTCTTCTCACCTACCTATTTTACAGTAACATAGTGCTGTGACTCTGTTAATTCCAAATTCCTAATTTATCCCCTCCCCACTTTCCCCTTTGGCAAACATAAACTTCTTTTCTAGGTTTGTGAGTCTATTTTACTTTTGCAAATAAATTCATTTGCATCATTTTTTTCAGAGTCCGCATATCATACGATACTTGTCTTTGTCTGACTCATTTCCTTGGTCTGAGAGTCTCCGGGTCCATCCACGTTGCTGTGAACGGCGTTCTTCGTTGTGCATAGCCGAGGAGCATCTCACTATATACATGGACCACATCTTCTTTATCTAGTCATCTGGCAGTGGACACTTAGGTTGCCTAAATATCTCGACTATTGGAAACTTGTCTTCTTTGTTTATGAATTCAATGCACCCATACCACAGAGTGTGTTAAAAGTTTATTGACTTAAACACATATGAAACTAAGGAAAGTTCCAATCTATAATTTAATAGAATTGCAAAAATACACCAGACTGTCAATAGATTTTTACAAGCCTGGTTTTCTCCTTGACAAATACTGATTTTGTTCAGTGTACCATATTTTATTAGTTCAAGGTTTCAAGATCATTAATTCTCCCACATGAGTCTTTACTGGCAAGATTCTATTAATAAAAAAATAAATCTCAAATTCACAATGTAGATAAAAATAATTTGATAATTATATTTAATTTATTTATAACTATATTTATAAATAAGCTCAGACGGTAAAGAATCTGTCTGCAATGCAGGAGACCTGGGTTGGATCCCTGGGTCAGGAAGATCCCCTGGAGAAGGAAATGGCAACCCACTCAGTATTATTGCCTGGGAAAGTCAAAGGATAGAGGAGCCTGAAAGACTAAAGTGCACGGGGTCACAAAGAGTCAGACAGGACTGAGTGCACGAACGCACACACACACACACTTTACTCACAAACACAAATTATATTTTTCAAGTAGAGATATGTGATAGTAATAGATATGTGTATACACAGAGTGCATATTACAGTCTTGAAAATGACTTTCACAAGCATCATTTCATTTGGCCCTCACTAAAACTGAAGCAGACCAGACAGAATTTATGATGCACACTTTATGAAACATTATAACAGTCACACAATGATGTGAGTGACTTGCCATGGATCACAAAGAAGTGGAGAGAGAAGGAAAAAGAAGACAGCGAAGGAAAGAGAAAAGGAAAGCTGGTGAATATAAACATGCTAAAGGCTTTATTCTCATTTTCCTTATTTCCCCAGTGGCAATATTCTCAAAACTCTAGTAAATTGCTGCCCTGTAAACTGATGGTTCCAGAATCATAAAAGCTAAGCTTCCTTTAGATGCAGTTCAGTAAATCAAACTCTTTATTAAAACAGATGGGTATCAAAATGTACAAGTGCTCAATTGTTCACAACTTGCATTTTTGTTTATGCAATGCCCACAATGCCAAGTCCTTCTTTTAAAGGAATGAGGAGACAAGAGAGCCACTTCCTAGCACATTTTCTCTGAATCTCACAGCCTTCCCATCATTATTTTCTTAATTTTACATAATGTCCACTTATGATATAGTTTTTATAAATGATCAGAAAAGATTCGGACTTTACTAAAAGTTGGAACTTTTTGTTCCTGATATATATGTGTGTGAGAGAAAGAGAGAGAGAGATACACATATTACATATTGCTTATTTTAGCCGAATAAGTTTCATTTTTACTATTTTTTCAGTTCAGTTCAGTCTCTCTATCATGTCCAACTCTTTGCGACCCCATGGACTACAGCACACCAGGCCTCCCTGTCCATCACCAACTCCCGGAATTCCCCCCCAAACCCATGTCCATCGAGTCGGTGATGCCATCCAACCATCTCATCCTCTGTCATCCCCTTCTCCTCCTGCCCTCAGTCTTTCCCAGTATCACGGTCTTTTCAAATGAGTCAGCTCTTCCCATTAGGTGGCCAAAATACTGGATTTTCAGCTTCAATATCAGTCCTTCCAATGAACACCCAGGACTGTTCTCCTTTAGGATGGACTGAGGGGATCTCCTTGCAGTCCAAGGGACTCTCAAGAGTCTTCTCCAACACCACAGTTCAAAAGCATCAATTCTTCGGTGCTCAGCTTTCTTCACAGTCCAACTCTCACATCCATACGTGACCACTGGAAAAACCATAGCCTTGACTAGACAAACCTTTGTTGGCAAAGTAATGTCTCTGCTATTTAATATGCTGTCTAGGTTGGTCATAACTTTCCTTCCAAGGAGTAAGCGTCTTTTAATTTCATGGCTGCAATCACAATCTGCAGAAATCTTGGAGCCCAGAAAAATAAAGTCAGCCACTGTTTCCACTATTTCCCCATCTATTTGCCATGCATGATGGGACCGGATGCCATGATCTTAGTTTTCTGAATGCTGAGCTTTAAGCCAACTTTTTCACTTTCCTCCTTCACTTTCATCAAGAGGCTCTTTAGTTCTTCTTCACTTTCTGCCATAAGGGTGGTGTCATCTGCATACCTGAGGTTATTGATATTTCTCCCGGCAATCTTGATTCCAGCTTTTGCTTCTTCCAGCCCAATGTTTCTCATGATGTACTCTGCATATAAGTTAAATAAGCAGGGTGACAATATACAGCCTTGACGTACTCCTTTCCCTATTTGGAACCAGTCTGTTGTTCCATGTCCAGTTTTAATTGTTGCTTCCTGACCTGCATACAGGTTTCTCAAGAGGCAGGTCAGGTGGTCTGGTATTCCCATCTCTTGAAGAATTTTACACAGTTTATTGTGATCCACATAGTCAAAGGCTTTGGCATCGTCAATAAAGCAGAAATAGATGTTTTCCTGGAACTCTCTTGCTTTTTCCATGATCCAGCAGATGTTGGCAATTTGATCTCTGGCTCCTCTGCCTTTTCTAAAACCACCTTGAACATCTGGAAGTTCACAGTTCACATACTGCTGAAGCCTGGCTTGGAGAATTTTGAGCACTACTTTACTAGCGTGTGAGATGAGTGCAATTGTGCAGTAGTTTGAGCATTCTTTGGCATTGCCTTTCTTTGGGATTGGAATGAAAACTGGCCTTTTGCAGTCCTGTGGCCACTGCTGAGTTTTCCTAATTTGCTGGCATATTGAGTGCAGCACTTTCACAGCATCATCTTTCAGCATGTGAAATAGCTCAACTGGAATTCCATCACCTCCACTAGCTTTCTTTGTAGTGATGCTTCCTAAAGGCCCACTTGACTTCACATTCCAGATGTCTGGCCCTAGGTGAGTGATCACACCATCGTGATTATCTGAGTCATGAAGATCTTTTTTGTACAGTTCTTCTGTGTATTCTTGCCACCTCTTCTTAATGTCTTCTGCTTCTGTTAAGTCCATACCATTTCTGTCCTTTATTGAGCCCATCTTTGCATGAAATGTTCCCTTGGTATCTCTAATTTCCTTGAAGAGATCTCTAGTGTTTCCCATTCTATTGTTTTCCTCTATTTCTTTGCACTGATCACTGAGGAAGGCTTTCTTATCCCTCCTTGCTATTCTTTGGAACTCTGCATTCAAATGGGTATATCTTTCCTTTTCTCCTTTGCTTTTCACTTCTCTTCTTTTCTCGGCTATTTATAAGGCCTCCTCAGACAGCCATTTTGCTTTTTTGCATTTCTTTTTCTTGGGCATGGTCTTGATCCCTGTGTCCTATACAATGTCACGAACCTCCGTCCATAGTTCATCAGGCACTCTGTCTATCAGATCTAGTCCCTTAAATCTATTTCTCACTTCCACTGTATAATTGTTAGGGATTTGATTTAGGTTGTACCTCAGTGGTTTTCTCCACTTTCTTCCATTTAAGTCTGAATTTGGCAATAAGGAGTTCATGATCCAAGCCACAGTCAGCTCCCGGTCTTGTTTTTGCTGACTGTATAGAGCTTCTCCATCTTTGGCTGCAAAGAGTATAATCAATCTGATTTCGGTGTCGACCATCTGGTGATGTCCATGTGTAGAGTCTTCTCTTGTGTTGTTGGAAGAGGGTGTTTTCTATGACCAGTGCATTCTCTATTTTTTCCATTGTTCAAATTTTAGATGAGATCCCTTTAGGTATAAATTTATTTACATATGCAGTATGTTTACCCAAGCAAGGAAAAAACTAAGCACCGTGGACTCCACGACTTGGAAAGAAGGAATGGAGGAAGGGAAGAGAGGGAAAGGGGGAAGAAGGAAGACAAATTTTCTACCCTACAGAAAAAGTCACCATCCGCTTTTGTTTTTCATAAAGCAGGTTGCATTACAGGGACAGAACTGGCTTCCTCAGAGCATCATTGCTGTGTTACAAATTGTTGTTGGCCACTGACCCTGAGCCATCTGCTGAAGCCCAAAGCATTCTGTGCTCAGCTGTGTGAAACCTGGACTTCTTGCCTCTGGTAAGATGATCCTGATGCAGATTAAAGAAACTTATTATGCCACTGCTACCTTGAGAATTTAAAAAGACTTAAGCAATAGCATCTCCCTTTCTTTCTATTTTCTTGACACTTTTAAAGCAGCATCTCTTCCAAACGCTTAGGGACAGTATTTCTGAAGTACATCAATTTCAGGTCACATCATTAAATGCATGTCCATTCTTTGGCCTGAGAATTGAATTCTGTTAAATTGTCTTAGAAAAGTAAAACAATCATTGGGTTTCTAACACACATGGATTCTGACATCCTTCTTTCTCAGTAGGAATCCCCTCCCCTATAATTCCTGTACTTCTGTCAGTCAAGGTTATTCTGAACTAAGTAAGCCGGAGGTCTACAGAAGACCCCATAAAGGGTATTCACCTTGGAATGTGATTTTGCACAACTTACTTTTTCAATGTGTCTGTCTTGCTGTTGCTGCTGCTAAGTTGCTTCAGTCGTGTCCGACTGTGTGTGACCCCATAGATGGCAGCCCACCAGGCTCCCCCGTCCCTCGGATTCTCAAGGCAAGAACACTGGAGTGGGTTGCCATTTCCTTCTCCAATGCATGAAAGTGAAAACTGAAAGTGAAGTCACTCAGTCGTGTCCAACTCTTAGCGACCCCATGGACTGTAGCCTACCAGGCTCCTCCATCCATGGGATTTTCCAGGCAAGAACACTGGAGTGGGTTGCCATTGTCTGTCTTAAGGGTTACCTTTTCCTTTGTTTTCACTTTATCCTTTTTTCCAAGTAATAATTACTCACATGGAAAACAGGTGCAATTGTCTGAATCACTTTACAAATGGTAAATGGAAACTATAATTTAGGACTAAGAAATATCTCCCTGTTCAAGATGTACAGAAATGTTTTCAGCAGGATATTTAAGGTTGCCTAGGATATCTCTGATGGGAGTGAATTTTTCCTGCCTCTCCTGAAAGGAAGATACAGAATCACATAAGACAATTCCTAATGTTAAAAATCTCCTTTTTATCCCATTGATTTGTGTTCTTTGGATAACCTTGACTAATATATCCCTACTTTCAATAATGTCTGGAACAATCAGACAGAAGACCAGCAAGGAAAGAGAGGACTTGACCATTATAGACCAAGACGGCTACCAGACCAGGACAGAACACTGCACCCAGCACCAGCAGCAAGCTTGTCTTTTCCAGGGTGCGCCGTTCTCCAGAGGAGATCACGTAACACATTTAACCACAAAACAAGTCTTACAAACATAAAAGGGTGGAAGCCACAGCCACTGAGTGAAACCAAAAATCAATATTAGACAAGTAACTGAAATATTAACAAATATGTGGAAACTGAGCAACACAGGCTTGAAAAACCAATGAGTCAAAGAAAACATCATAAGGGAAATTAAATAACATCTTGAGTCGAATAAAAGCAAAAGCACAACATACCAAAAACACAGGACGCAGTAAGTCAGTACCAAGAGGAAAGTTTACAGCAGTAAACACATGCAAAGGAAGAAAGATCTCCAAACAAAACAAAACTTTACACATCAAGGAAATAGGGGAAAAGCAAAACTGAGCCTGAACTTACCAGAAGGAAGGAAATAATAAAGACTAGAGCAGAAATAAATAAAATAGAGAATGGAAAAATACAGGATCAATGAAGTCAAGAGTTGTTTATTGAAATGATCAATAAAATGACAAAGAGAAAACTCAAACACATAAATCAGAAATGAAAGAGGAGACCTTGTAATTAATGCCACAGACATAAAAAAGAGTATAAGAGATCACTATGAACAATTATACGTCAATATTGGATAACTCAAGAGAAATGAATAAATTTCTAAAATACACAGCACTCCAGTACTGAATCATAAAGAAACAAAACTTTTGAGCAGACCTCTACCTAGTAAGGAGATTGAACGAGTAATCAAAACATCCAAACAGAATTCCAAGCCCAAACGGCTTCACTGGAGAATTCTACCAAACATTTAAAGATGAATTAATGCCAATCCTTCTCAAATTCTTCCCAAAAGTTGAAGTCAAAGGAGTGTTTTATGAGGACAGTATTACCCTTATACCAAACCAAAAATACTACAAAGAAAGAAAACTACAGACGAATATCCATGACAAGTATTGATGCAAAATACCACCAAACTGAATTCAACGGCACATTAAAAGTATAATAAATCATGACAAAGTGGGAATTAGTCCTAGGATAAAATATGTTTCAGTACATTAAAATGAATTAATATCCCTGATGCTGGGAAAGATGGAAGGCAGGAAAAGAAGGGGATGACAGAGGATAAGATAGTTGGATGGTATCACCGACTCAATGGACAGGAGTTTGAGCAAGTCCGGGAGTTGGTGATGGACAGGGAAGCCTGGCATGCTGCAGTTCGTGGGGTTGCAAAGAATCGAACACAACTCAGGGACTGAACTGAACTACATTAACAAAACAAAGGATAAAATTCACATGACCATCACAAATGACATAGATAAAGCATGTTGCAAAAGTCAACATTCATTTATAGTAAAAATGCTCAACAAACTAGGAATAGAAGAAAATTACCTAAACATAAAAAGCCATATATGAAAAGCCCACAGCTAACATCATACTCAATGGTGAAAAAAGACTGAAAGTGATTCCTCTAAGATGACTAAGGTTGAGTGCCAAAAAATTGATGCTTTCAAATTGCGGTGCTGGAGAAAACTCTCAAGAGTCTGCAAGGAGATCAAACCAGCCAATCCTAAAGGAAATCAACCCTGAATACTCATCAGAAGGACTGATGCTGAAGCTGAAGCTCCAGTACTTTGCCACCTGATGCAAAAAGCTGACTCTTTGGAAAAGACCCTGAGGCTGGGGATGATTGAAAGCTAAAGGAGAAGAGGACGGCAGTGGATCAGATGGTTAGATGGCATCACCAACTCAACAGACATGAAACTGAGCTAACTCTGGGAGATAGTGAAGGACAGGGGAGCCCAGCATGCTGCAGCCCATGAAGTCGCAGAGAGTCCCATGTGGCTTAGCAACTGAGCACAGTAACAAAGATCAGGAAAAAGGCGAGAACGTCCACTCCTATCACTTCTCTTCAACACAGTACTGAAGGTCCTAGCCAGAGCATCAGGCAAGAAAAAGAAGTCGAAGACATTCAAATCAAAAGGGAAGAAGTTATACTGTCACCAATAAGTTCTTATTTATTAAGGAGAGTCAAGTCCATCAAGGCCCTTCCTCTCATTGTTTAGATTTGGCAACAATAGCATGTGAGATGGCAACACAAACTTTTAAAAATAACTCAGACTGTCACAGAATAAAACATTCAGCAGAAGCCCTAATATATGAAAGTCTATGGCAGTCTATTAAAGTCCATATCAGGCTAACAGCACCTGCAGTTTACAAAGTTTCTCAACCAGTCCCTCCTAAAGGAAATCAGTCCTGAACATTTATTGGAAGGACTGATGCTGAAGCTGAAACTCCCATACTTTGAAACTCCCTGATGCGAAGAACTGACTCATTGGAAAAAAACCCTGATGCTGGGAAAGACTGAGGGCGGGAGGAGAAGGGGACAACAGAGGATGAGATGGTTGGATGGCATCACCGACGCAATGGACATGAGTTCGAGTAAACTCCAGGAGCTGGTGATGGACAGGGAGGCCTGGCGTGCTGCAGTCCCTGGGGTCGAAAAGAGTTGGACACAACTGAGCGAATGAACTGAACTGAAGCATATACTGGAAATTTTATCTCATTTAATCCCACATTTAACCCTACAAGGCAGGCACTCTGCTTATCCCATTTCACACACGAGTCTTAGAAAGGTTTCTCATGTATTCATGGTCCCAGAGAAATATGAAGCAGAACTTGAAATCCAACATAAGCTTCTTTACCTCAAATTTACCATTTATGTAAACAACATTTTGGTTTTTGTGCCTCAAGGCTTGTCATTCCATGTATTAGAAAAACCTTACTTACCAGGCTTATTTGAACTTTATCATGTATCTATAGTTCCAGCAAACCCCTTCCAGGGAAATAATGTATCTCAGGTCCACTCTGAAACACTATGATTTCTTTCTACAGGCTATAAAGTGAAACTAGCAACCTAAAACCATATGAAATATTCTGCAATATTCCACTCAACTAAATTTCTTTCTTCTTTATGTCAAAGTTCTTTTGTCTTGCTTTTGCATTTAGTTTTAAATTATTGAAATAGATGTAAAGTGAATGACTCGCTGTTCCAAATTATAAAGATAAAAGGCATATTAATAGACTTTTTAA
Source organism: Bos grunniens (assembly GCF_055505025.1). Taxonomy (NCBI): domain Eukaryota; kingdom Metazoa; phylum Chordata; class Mammalia; order Artiodactyla; family Bovidae; genus Bos; species Bos grunniens. The sequence continues at coordinate 90,142,238 of NC_141176.1, read as the reverse complement.
AAGAAGATTTGGGAGGTCGTGAAATGATTTCCACCCAGGGACTCCCAACTACATATTACCGAGCTGCTTATAACCAAGAATCTAAATTAGAAAGAAAATGAGCAAGTCTGAATAAGACTTTATCATTCTTAAAGGAATTAGTTAATATTTCAAATGTGTTCATTAAAGATACACAGTGCCACAGGCCAGAGGCTTTAACTTCCCAAGCTTATTTTTAAAACCCTAATTATAGTAATAAAAATGAAAAAAAATGCACTCCATACATTATTTATAGAAAAAAAGCATATTTGAATGCCTATTTTTATGTATAATTCAATTCCTCTTATAAGAATTTGAATATCAAACTCAGCTTATCCATACCCACAATGATATTTTTTAACCAAAAGTGCCCACAGTGATTCTTATGGGGACTTATCTGATTTAACTTACATTACTTAATAGTAGTGATGCGTTTCATGGTAATTATTCATGGGTAAGTGAGAAGCATCAAAAAGGGAAAAAATAAACACAGGACCTCAGCCATCTGAATGAGGTATGAGTTATGCCTTGATTCTTTTCTTCCTAAAATTCAGTTAATGTGTCTAGTTTTTCCCAGTATTAAAATTATTTACCAAAGTTAGTTTCCACATAAATTAAACTAGTTACACCTCCAGTCCCATTGTTCCTCTGGGACTGCAAAATTTTTCTGCAAAGAGCAAGATGGTAAATATTTTAGGCTGCAAGGACCATGGGGTCTCAGTAGGTCACACAGCTTTTGTTCTTTATTGTTTTTTGCTTATTTGTTTGTATTTGCTTATTTGTTCACAGGCTGTATATAAATAGGACTTAAGTTACATCTGGCCCTCAGACTATAGTTTGCTGCCCCAGCTGTGATGGCACCTGTTAAAGAGGCTTTTTTTTTTTTTTTCTCTTAAGAAAAAAGAAGTTGGATTTTTGCTGACTGATAAAACCACTACAATATTGTAAAGTAATTAGCCTCCAATTTAAATAAATAGATTTATATTAAAAAATAAAGAAAAAGAAAAGGCTTTCAGCTTTTCAAAAAGAAAAAAGAACTTGGATTTTTGCTGAGTGATAACTTCTATGAGACTTACTCTCCTATAAGCTAGTGGTACAACTTTGAACAAATTACTCAGTCTCTCTGAGTTTTCTTTTCTGATTTACCTATAAATGAGCAGATGACTTTCATGGGAGGGAGGAGACAGACAGATCCATGGGTCTCGGGGTAGGATGTGCAGTGATAGGAGAGAGGAGAGCCCCAGTAGGAAGTGGGTGGAGGTTCTGCGTGGTCAGAGTTTGGGAGCTGTGGAAGCCAAAATCTCCAAACGGCGTTTGTAGGCAGCTTGCCTTCTGCCAGCTGCAATGGTTACATCCATCCATGTAACATCTATGAAATCTGGACACCTACACAGAGATGAATAAAGTATTCACCTCAGCACAGTTGTAAGTCTGATATTCAACCGGAGACACAGGTTCGATCCCTAGGTCAGGAAGATGCCCTGGAGGAGGAAATGGCAACCCACTCCAGTATTCTTGACTGGGAAATCCCATAGACAGAGAAGACTGGCTGGCTACAGCCCATGGGGTCGCAAAGATTCGGACACAGCTGACCTCATATTGCCCACCCCATGAGAGCTCAATAGACGGAGTTGTTGGGAAAAGGAATAGAGACTTTATTCAGCAAGTCAGCCAATGGAGAAGATGGTGACCCCCTGTCTGGAAGAACCATCTTGCCTGAGTTAGAATTCAGGTTTCTTTTATACTAAAAGGGGTGAGGCTTACTGTCACACATTACCTGGCACTGGCCAGCCTCCCAAAGGAGGGGGGTGGGGCCTCTTTATGTCTTCTTTATTGCCTCCCTCCACAGGTGGGCCAGATCAAGAGGGGAGGTCAGAAAGCTGGACATCCCTGGGGAGAGTTTCTCAGGAAAGACGTTCTGGATTTGACCCCAGCCCTGAGCAAAGACAGAAGCAGCACCTTCCCAGCTTGAAGGAGCAACAATCAGGTCTGTGGGTTAAGAGATGCTAAGTTCCACGTGGAGGGGCACATGCATGTTGGGGTGGTCCAAGCAGAAGACGGGAGTCAAGAGAGTCGAGAGGAGGTTGGAGGGTGGGCAGGATGAAGTCAGGAAGGACAGCACAGGTCGTGCGGAGCAGCCCATGCTGGGCGCTGTAGGCGAAGGGATTCACTGAGGGCTTTTCAGCAGGAGGCCTCAGGGTCAAATCCACATTTCTGATAAATCACCCTTGCGTCTGTTAGACTGGATGTGAGGGAGCAGGCTAGAGCAGGAAGATGAATTAGAAACTGATCCCTTATCCTGGGCAGGGGGTGATGAAGCCCTGGCTAAAAGTCATAAAAGGTCAGAATAGAGAAGATGAATCTCAGCAGTACTTATAAGGTAGAATTGTAAAGACTTGCAGGCTGATGGGAAGTACTGGGAGGGAAAGGGAGGGGCGGAGAAATGAGGAGACTGTGGACAGTGCTTCCCACTTCACTGGGTGGGAGAGAAAACCCAGGAATCAGAGGCCAACCGCGATTAGGGACTCCAGGGCAGACGCATGACAGTGCAGAAGGTCCAGGGAAGGATGGAACACCTGGGAAAGGTGCCCTGTGGGCAGACGTGGGCCAGAAGGAAGGTGGGCAGAAAGGAGGACCACCCAGGAAAGGAGTGAGGGGCGGGGAGAGAGCACTGATGTGAAAACTGACACCCTACAGACCCCCACCGTCACACCTGGCGGACACTCCTGTGAGCAGAAAGAGCAAAGCCTAATAACCTTGCCAAGATCGAGTTCTGGGATCTTGACCAAAATGACCCAAGAACTCTGGGCCTCCTGTTCTTCATTTGCAGAACTGGGGCTTGAGTAGTTTATCTTACAAGTTCCTTCTCACCCAGCCTTCTCTCATTCTATAACATGCGCCGTCATTGGCCAGGATTTGCCCTGATGATAAGACCTCAAAGAGGCAGATATACTTCTGCGGTCCTCAGCTAAGCACATGCTCAGATTCAAAGAAACATCATATTCAAATACCCCAGTTCCATAGCAATGTCTCTTCTCACCTATGCAAATGTAATAAATGCAAAGATCTGCAAGTCACGTGTATACAGATAGGTATGTACACATGTACATATGCATAATATAGGAGCACACAGGCATTATACAAGTTATGGTTTCCGCAACAGATTACTTTCCTGATTTCTTAAGTAGGAGGAAATGTTTCTATTTCTATTCAGTCTCCCTCGAGAGCATTCATGCTCCGCACAGGTTTATACCCAGTGGACATTCTCTCTATCTGAAGGATACTGATTTACCCACAGATTACAGTAATGACCCACCCCTGTAGCTACTGGAGCTGTTATCATCAAGTGTCCTCAGATCAGAAGAAGCAAATCTTTAAAGTATTAATTGCTTGTGCAAAATAAACTAGCTATTTCAGATTAAAATATACTAACTACTATGCCCAAAGTAGATAACCTACAAGGACCTACTGTATAACACAGGAAACTACAACTAAATATTCTGTAGTAACCTATGAGGGAAAAAGACTCTGAAAAACAAAACATAGATATGTATTCAGTTATATATATAACAATATCTATTCAGTTATATATTTTTAGTTTTAGGTGTATAGCACAGTGATTCTGTGACCATACATACTATAGTGTGTGGCACACAATATATAGTTATACAGGTATACACATATATAGTTATATATATTAAACTGCATCACTGTGGCTATACATCTGAAACTAACACAACATTGTAAAATTATAGTTTAAAAAACACTTCAACTATCTTACTGTGTACTAAAACCATTTCACTCCCCCAAATTTTACAGGACACAGATAAGCTCGACCATACCATTATAAAACTGTTCTGATTAAAAGTATTTTTCCTTTAATAAATAAACATCCCACTTGGAATGATTTTTTTTATAGCAAGTACTATATCCCTGGAGCATATCAGTCTCTAAAGCAATGGCATATACTCTGGTTTCCCAAAAGCCCATCAGCTCTAACCTCATATGCACACACAGGCCGATCACATATGATTAGGGACCCTGGCAGTTGAGTACGTATCACATGCTTGTGTAATTTTAATAAACTAAACAGCGTCACACAGACAAATAGATATGTTCAGGAGGACGCTTAACCCAAGGATGACAAATCACCTTCAAAGCCTTTAGATGTACCCAGAGCAAAATGTAACCCACCCTGGCAGCTAGGCAGTAACCCCATAAAGAGGCTGCTAGCCGGCCCGGGCGGGGGTGTGGCTCCCCTGCCTTCCTCCCAGTCCCACGGTTTCGTTTCAGGATCTCAGGGACAACCTTGGAGCCTCTTGCTCTGAATCACTAGGAAATTCATACAGTCTGTAGGGGGTTCATAAATAACGCCCCCCACGAAAAAAAAAAAAAAAAAACAAAGCAAACGTTCGAGACATTTTAACCTTCACCTGAGCAGAAATTCCAGCCACCCTTACGAGATCCCCAAAGAAAGCCCCCTCTCAGAGGATGAGCGCTTCCGGAGCTTTCGCACTTAGCAGGATAAAGACCGCCCGGCGCGCCCCCCTTCCTGCCCACGGACTGCTCAGGCCAATTCACAGCAGCTAAGTTTTCTTGGCTCCGCTGAGCAGAAGACAACCCTTCCTCCTCCAATGGCTAAGCAATTCTTCTCAGTAGCAAACGCTTAACACACAACTGAAATGCCTTTGGCTCCTTCCCCCCCAAAACTGGAGGTCTGAGCCCCCCGGTGAGCAGCTACAGCTTTTCCATAAACGACAGGAATGCTAACAGAACTTGATGACAATCACCTCCCTTACCTCTCCGGGAAGTGGGGCGTACAAGGAACCATTAAACCCAACATTTTCACAGACCTCCTTGGTTTCCCCCAGCCAGGAAAGATGGGGCGGGGGCTGGCTGCGGTGGGTGCGGGGGGAGCGGGAGGCCCGAATGAAGAGCCCGGGGTGGGGACCGCGCCCCTCGCCGACGTGGCCCACCCCGTAGTGGCCGGACCCCTGAGACAATGGAGCGACATTGTCCCGCGAGGGGTCGCGGTCAAGGGTCAGTAGATGGGTGGAAGGCGGCCTGGGGGGCCTCCTTCACCCCTATATCTTTGTTTTCTGAAGTAGTCGCCCTCTTGCATCCCCAAAGAAAAAGAGAAAGAGGCCGACCCCTCCCTCGCCCCCCAGGAGTGTCCACGGAGGGCCCCCCGCGCCGCTCCTCCCGTCTCCCGTGGCAACCAGAGGCTTCCAGCCGTTCTCAACCGGCAGCCTGTCGTCTCCTCCCGGGCTGGTCCAGAGTTCGGAGGGTTCCAGCTCTCAGCCCGCGTCCCCTTCCGGGAAAGAGATCGCCAGCCCCCTCTCCACGCCCGCTCCCGTCTCCACCCCGGGACTCTGGCTGGGGAAGGGGGAACCGGGCGAGGCAGGTGCCAGCAGCCCACACCCTCCCGGGGTCGCCCCGCCGAACCACGGGACCGGGAGGCGAGGCTGCCCGGCCAAAGCACCCCGCGCTGGGACCGCGCCCGGCGCCCGCCGCAGCCCCTACCTGCTGGACAAGGGTGCCCCGCAGCCGGGACCCCGGGAGTCGACTCCGAGTGCGCCCCGCGAGGGTGCGCGGCGCGCTGCTGCCCTGCGCTTCCCCGGGGCCGTGGCGCGCTCGGGGCGGGCGCGCCGGGCGCACCCGGGGCCGGTGAGCGCCGTTCTCGTCCCGGCCGGCGCTGCGGGCTGGGCGGCCGGGGTCCGGTTCCGCGGCCGCGCTCGGGCTCCCGGGCGCCGCTCCGGCCGCCGGGGCTCCGCGGGGCCCGCCTCCGTCCGGGCCGGCCGCCGCCTCCTTCCCACGCGCTCGCGCGCCGGGACCGCGCCTCTCTGCTCTCGCTGCGCCTCCGGTCCCCCCTCCGGCTTCTCCCGCCTCCCGCCTCGCAGGCCAATCTAAGAACGGGGCTCACTCTTCAAACTTCTGCGTCCGGGCTCGGCCAGAAGCGGGGCAGCGAGACCGGAACGCGGGGGAGGCGGCCCGGGCGCGGGGCCCCTGCGCGGTGGCCCGGGGCTGCGACCTGGAGCGGGCATCCCCCGTGAGCCTGCCGACCCGAACAAAGGCCATCGCGAGGACTGTGGCAGTTGTCACCCGAGCAGATGAGTAACCCTGTTTAAAGACGCAGAGGCCCTGACCGTCCTTCCCGCTCTGGTATTCGAGAGCCCCTCAGATTCTCCTGAAATCTCCGAAATAACTAACTTAAGCCTGGGACGACCACCCCAGGCAAGGAAAAGCCCGACTCCAGGCAATTGCGCTCTGTTGCAGTTTTCAGGACAGAATAGAAAGCTGCCCTGCCCACTCCCCAAGATTTTGGTTTTGGTTGGCTGTGTAAACATATTTCACTGTCCACATTTTGCTATGAGGGCCGTATTCGATATTAATTCCAGAGTTAATGTGATATACATATATATATGTACAGATGAGTTTGTAAACATATGTACAGACACATAATAGTATATAGTAGCAGGCGGATAATAGCAGAGGTCTTGTTTATAACACTCGGTAACTTTATTCCAGTGAGATTGTAATTATATTGATTATTAATTATCGGATATATTGGCACAAACCCTATGCTACATGTGCATATGAAAAATAGAAGATCTAGGGATGTCTGCATGGACTGTAAGTTTCATATTAAATGACATTATACCAGTGCACGTTCAGGAAAGGATTAAATAATGACTTTGAGATACTGTCTTGATTTTCATTTATATCTCATATATTTCTGTTATTTGAGATACATTTTTTTGAATTTCAAAATAGGATCAATGAAATGAGCTAATTTACTTTGTAATGATGTGAGACTGTCTGGAGACACTTTCTCTATATAATGTGAGGAGAACGAATCCCAAGCCAGATTTAATTTCTTATAAAAATAATTTACAACATCATAGAATTTACCAAAGCAATTCAACAATAGTTTTAAAAATAATGTAGACTAGTAAGAATGAGTATGAATTCAAAGGAAAACAAATATTTTAGCACCTAATTGTTTTCTTGTCCTTTTATATATTAACACCAAGAGATAGATATGGACTGTGAGGACTGTTGCTCATTTCTGTGTTTATTGTGTTGAATAATATGTGAAACCATTCCATTTCTCTCTTTTTTTAACATTTTATTCTGTATTGTTAACCATTGTGATCACTAACAATGTTGTGATAGTCTCAGGCATACAGGAACGGGACTCAGGCATACAGGCACATGCATCCATTCGCCCCCAAACTCCCCTCCCATCCAGCTGCCACGTAACATTGAGCAGAGTTCCCTGTGCTATGCAGTAGATCCTTGTTGGTTATCCATAGTGGAAGAGAGCTAACCTACCCAAAGTTAGCTCTGGTAACTAGCTTTTAAGCTCCCTGGTGCTTCAGACAGTGAAGAACCCACCTGCAATGCAGGAGACCCAAGTTCAGTCCCTCAATCAGGAAGATCCCCTGGAGAAGGGAATGGCAACCCACTCCAGTATTCTTGCCTGGAAAATTCCATGGGTAGAGGAGCCTGGCAGGCTATAGTCCATGGAGTAGCAAAGAGTCAGACATGACTGACTGCTATCAAACTCTGCACAGAAAATAAAAAGTGCCTATTAAAATACTAATGTGAATTCAGCATGAGCGTTTACTATGAGTATGACTAGCATGCTTATATTCCTCAAATATAGGTTGTGTATTTGATATAGGTTTATATATATTATATATGTTTCTGCAATAGCAGCTTATAGTTATAGGAAACTAAAAGAAAATATGTTCCTAAAAACCTATGAATCATAAACAAGATCACATTTATATTCCATCTATTCCCATCACATTCTGCATCCCGTAGTCATATAACAGTGGCTTAAAATACACAATTGATGTTGATAAGGTTGTAAAAAATGATTTTGCTAACCAAGCATATAGGCAATATATTATGAAGAATGTCAATGTTGGTTCAGTTCCCAGAGGTAATTTTTCTCTTTACAGTGAGATATAAATGCTGGTTTGCCGCTGGTGAGCACTGTTTACAAGAAGACATCCACTTCTGAAATAGTGTTTCTCTCGCGAGCACAGAAGCAGGCCTTACCCAGCTTCGGCAGCCCCGGAAGGTGTGCGGTGGTGAAAGAGGGTTGCCGCGAGTAGAAACTCCAACACAGCTACTTTCGCATCCTGACTGAGAGCTCCTGTCACTTTTCAGAACATAAAGTATTATGGGAAAGGGTGTGCGCTAAATGCTTTGTATTTTATTACACTCATAGTCCATGTACCTCTCACGTACCTGTCTTGAATGAACAGGAAATTTTAAAATGAAAATGCAGTAATTTGCTAATTCTTAACATTGTGGGCAACGGAGCTCTTCATTTCCCATAAAATAACACATCTAGATTAAAGTTATGTCCTTAATATTCGGTATTGCTATGGGACAGCAAAAAGAAAATTTCATGTCTTTCACTGGGAAACAGGATCATGTTTAAATCAATGCACAGTTATAACTCCTGAGTCTCCGAAGTATATGACAGTCCAGTTTCCCTATTTATTTCCTGTGAACTGAGTGCTTGTATGTCTCTGAAATTCATCTGTGTATATCCTCACCCTGAGGTGAAGGTACTCAGGGGAAGGGCTTGAGGTCATGTGGGTGGAGCCCCCATGATGGGGTTGGTGACTAGAAGACAGAGAGCATGCTTGTTTGCACTGTATTCTCTGCCATGAGAGAACACGATGAAAAGACAGCCATCTGCAACACACAAGAGGGCCTTCCCCAGAGTCCGACCATGCTGGGGCCCTGATCTGACTTCCGGCCTCCAGAAATGTGAGAAATGAATTTGTGTTGTCAATAAGCCTACACTAATTTGGGTTTCCCAGGTGGCTCAATGGTAAAGAAGTCAAGGTTCAATCCCTGGGTCAAGTAGATCCCCTGGAGAAGGAAATGGCCACCCACTCCAGTGTTCTTGCCTGGAGAATCTCATGGACAGAGGAGCGTGGTGGGCTACAGTCCGTGGGGTCGCAGAGAGGCGGACCAAACAGCAGCAGCAGCAGATACTTTGTCATGGCAACCCAAACAAAGACATGGTTCTGTCAGTTGTTGAGGGAGGGGTACTCAGATCTCCAGCCATGATTTTGAATTTTTGTAGTTTTCCTCACAATTCTGTGAGTTTTTACTTCATGCATCTAGAATTTCCATTTTCAGTGTGTAATGTTTAAACTTGTTCTGCACTTCTGGTGAATTGATCCCTTTATCATTTTGAAATGATAGAAATGGTATGGACCTAACAGAAGCAGAAGATATTAAGAAGAGGTGACAAGAATACACAGAACTATACGAAAAAGATCTTCACAGCACAGCCCAGATAATCACGATGGTGTGATCACTCACCTAGAGCCAGACATCCTGGAATGCAAAGTCAAGTGGGCCTTAGGAAGCATCACTACGAACAAAGCTAGTGGAGCTGATGGAATTCCAGTTGAGCTATTCCAAACCCCAAAAGATGATGCTGTGAAAGTGCTGCTCTCAGTATGCCAGCAAATTTGGAAAACTCAGCAGTGGCCACAGGACTGGAAAAGTTCAGCTTTCATTCTAATCCCAAAGAAAGGCAATGCCAAAGAATGTTCAAACTACCACACAATTGCACTCATCTCACACGCTAGTAAAGTAATGCTCAAAATTCTCCAAGCCAGGTTTCAACAGTACTTGAACAGAACTTCCAGATGTTCAAGGTGGTTTTAGAAAAGGCAGAGGAACCAGAGACTTCCTCTTCAGAGAGTCTTTAGAGACTTCCCTGTAGCTCAAACAGTAATGAATCTGCCTTCGAGGCAGGAGACCAGGGTTCGATCCCTGGGTTGGAAAGTTCCTCTGGAGAAGGTAATGGCAATCCACTCCAGTATTCTTGCCTGGAGAATTGCATGGACGGAGAAGGCTGGCGGGCTACAGTTTGTGGGGTCAAAAAAAGTCAGACACGACTGAGTGACTAACCCAGTCCACAGAGGAACCAGAGATCAAATTGCCAGCATCTGTTGGATCGTTGAAAAAGCTAGAGAGTTCCAGAAAAACATCTACTTCTGCTTTATTGACTATGCCAAAGCCTTTGACTGTATGGATCACAACAAACTGGAAAATTCTTCAAGAGGTGGATATACCAGACCACCTGACCTGCCTCCTGAGAAATCTGTATGCAGGTCAAGAGCCAACAGTTAGAACTGGACATGGAACAACAGACTGGTTCCAAATCGGGAAAGGAGAATGTCAAGGCTGTATGTTGTGACCCTGCTTATTTAACTTATATGCAGAGTACATCATGAGAAATGCTGGGCTGGATGAAGCACAAGCTGGAATCAAAATTGCTGGGAGAAGTATCAATAACCTCAGATATTCAGATGACACCACCCTTATGGCAGAAAGAGAAGAGGAACTAAACAGCCTCTTGATAAAAGTGAAAGAGGAGAGCGAAAAAGTTGGTTTAAAACTCAGCATTCAGAAAATGAAGATCACGACATCTGGTCCCATCACTTCATGGCAAATAGATAGGGAAATTGTGGAAACAGTGACAGACTTTATTTTCTTGGGCTCCAAAATCACTACAGATGATGACTGCAGCCATGAAATTAAAAGACAGTTGCTCCTTGGAATAAAAATTATGACCAACTTAGACAGTGTATTAAAAAGCAAAAACATTACTTTGCCAACAAAGGTCCATCTAGTCCAGGCCACGGTTTTTCCAGGAGTCCTGTATGGATATGAGAGTTGGACTATAAAGAAAGCTGAGCAGTCAAGAATTGATGCTTTTGAACTGTGGTGTTGGAGAAGACTGTTGAGAGTCCCTTTGACTGCAAGGAGATCCAACCAATCCATCCTAAAGGAAATCAGTCCTGAATATTCATTGGAAGGACTGATGTTGAAGCTGAAGCTCCAATGCTTTGGCCACCTGATGCAAAGAGTTGACTCATTTGAAAATATCCTGAACCTGGGAAAGATGGTAGGTGGGAGGAGAAAGGGATGACAGAGGATGAGATGGTTGGATGGCATAACCAACTCGATGGACGTGGGTTTGGGTGAACTCTAGAATTTGGTGATGGACAGGGAGGGCTGGGATGCTACGGTCGGTCCATGGGGTTGCAAAAAGTCAGACACGACTGAGTGACTGAACTGAACTCCTAGTATTCTTTGGAATAAAGTTTACTTTTTCTGATAATGATATCTCCAGATTTTTTTTTTGGTTAGTAGTTTCTTGGTGTCTCATTCCCTCTTTTAAACTTAAATTATTTGGGTCTTTATGTTTAGAGTGTGATTCTGTGGGAGGAGGTTATGGACAGGATGTGACCACCGGTTGACCCCTGAGTTGCGTGTGGGCAAGCAGGAGCTCCTCACCCCTCCCCTGAGCCTGGGACGTCCACTCTGCCCACTGTCCCCGCAGCGGGCACTGAGTTCAGGGATGCAGTCCTCAGGTCACTGTGAGACCATCTGGACACTGCCTGTGCCTGAACTCCACTAAGGTCTTTCTGTAAACTTTTAAGATTCTACTGGGCAAGTGCGGTGGTCCATTCGTCTTGCAGAGTCCAGGCCAAGCCTTGGAGTGAAGTCTCCTTGCTTATTACCCCTGCTAACTACCATTCTGGAGAAGCTGCCTCTTTCTTGATCTCTCCTTGCCCTCCAGGACAGGGCCAGTTTCAGATTTCACCTGGGGAATTTCTGAGGCTGGGAACCGTCATTTTGGTGCCTTCGTTACCGTGGAGATACTGATATCATTTGTATAAGTGGAGCCTATTGACAAAAAGATGAAGCTCAGCCAACTCCAGACATTGTGTCGTGGTGGTTGGGACCACATATGTGGTGTGAAATCTATTTATACATCTGTGTGTTGTTCATGAAAGTGTTTGCCATTTTATAAATGGTACCAACAATCTAGAAACACTTTTAGTTTTAAAACATTCTGACTTTCTAAAATATCATTGTTTTTCTTCTGGTTTAAATATATTTAACCTTTAATTCATAGCTAACCCATGATTGTTGTGCCACCACTGATTTCAGTTTCCAGGAGTCAGAACAAGGCAGTGCTCAAGTGGTCCTGCAAACCCCTTAGGTAAAAAAGATCCTCATTTCTGCTAAATTCTCTGACTGGAAAAACAGCATCACTACACACTATAGAGTTTTTCTTAAAACTACTGGATTACATCTTTTTAGCTATTTGTCTGTTGCTGGACACTTAGGTTGTGTCTATGTCCTGGCTGTTGTAATAGTGCTGCAGAGAACACTGGGGTGCATGTGCCTTTGTGAATTCTGGTTTTCTCAGGGTGTACGTCCAGGAGTGGGGTTGCTGGTCATATGGCAGTTCTGGTTTTGGTTTTTTAAGGAAACTCCATACTGTTCGCCATAGTGGCCACACCAATTCACATTCCACCTACAGTGCAAGAGGCTCGCTATTCTCCATGCCCTCTCTAGCACTTACTGTTCGTAGATTTTTTGATGATGGGCATTCTGGCTTGGTTATATCAAAAGATATAAGAGTAGCTGTCGTTGTTTAGTTGCTAAGTTGTGTCCAACTTTTTGTGACACCATGGACTATAGCCCGCCAGGGTCCTCTGTCCACGGGATTTCTCAGACAAGAATATTGGAGTGGGTAGCCATTCCCTTCTCCAGGGGATCTTCCCAACCCAGGGATTGAACCTGGGTCTCCTGCATTGCAGGCAGATTCTTTACCGTCTGAGCTGCTAGGAAGCCCAATATAAGATGGTACCTATCATAAATCATATACCCTATTGAATTCAGTTATAAATGTTGTAAGATTAAAAAAAAAAGTAAGGGAGAGAAACTGAAAGCTGTGTTGTTAAAAATAACTGTAATTACAACAATTTCAAAGAATGTCTTACTTTTCTTGTCTAATGAGCATTTAGCACAATAATAATTACAGAAATCAGTAGATCTGTCAGATTTAGTTGGTGGAAAGCATTTATTGCAATAATACAGTCAACACACATGTGCCAATCAACAGGAATTATTGGAATTGTAATAGGGTCATATGTTCACTTGGGCTTCCCTAGTGGCTCAGCTGGTAAAGAATCCACCTGCAATATGGGAGACCTGAGTTCAATCCCTGGGTTGGGAAGATCCCCTGGAGAAGGGAAAGGCTCCCCACTCCAGTATTCTGGCCTGGAGAATTCCGTCAACTGTATAGTCCATGGGGTCACAAACAGTCGGACACGACTGAACACCTTTCACTCACTCATGTTCACTTACTGGGTCATTTAATCATATCTTTAAAATTTGAAAGTTTTTTCCCCTGTGCTTAACAGTAGGTTCTCATTATTATCTATTTTATACACAGCTGCCGCTGCTGCTGCTGCTGCTAAGTTGCTTCAGTCATGTCCGACTCTGTGCAACCCCATAGACAGCAGCCCACCAGGCTCCCCTGTCCCTGGGATTCTCCAGGCAAGAATACTGGAGTGGGTTGCCATTTCCTTCTCCAACGCATGAAAGTGGAAAGTGAAAGTGAAGTCACTCGGTCGTGTCCGACTCTTAGTGACCCCATGGACTGCAGCCTACCAGGCTCCTCCGTCCATGGGATTTTCCAGGCAAGAGTACTGGAGTGGGGTGCCATTGCCTTCTCCGTTATACACAGTAGTGTATATAATTCAGGAGATGGATGCTGGTGAGAGTTGCTCGACAATGTATATGTACTTTAGTGCCACTGAAGCACACAGTTAAATATGGTTAAAATAGCACTTTTCTTATTATTTGACTTTTACCACAATAAGAAAAATTTAAAGGTATGAAGTTAACACTAATTAGAAGTGGAAACGAGCCACACTGTCCAGTGTATGTTAACAACACAGTAATAGGTAAAGTACCCGTGTCAGGACAGAAATGAGTCACACAGCTACAGTTCAAGCAGCTTTCAGAGATGGAGACAGACTCAGTTTCCACCTGAGGGCTTTGATCTGGGAAGGAAGTCTCACTAGAAGTAAATCAGGGTTCCGCATCTTGCTTTAGGTCATTTTATTTCAGGTCCGCAGATAACAAGTTCATTTGCTTGAAAAGACAGGGGTAGCTGAGGGAATAATGAACCTGGAATCAGAGGCTGTGAGTCGCAAAGCCTAGATGGAATGAGTCTAAGGTAATAAGACCAAGATGAGTCTACAGGACAGAGTGAGGATCGCTGGAGGAAAAAGACTCAGTTTGTGAGAAATATCCAGACTGCGGAGCTCCTGTGACAAACACACCAGTGTCACAGGTCTAGAGGTCCAATCCCTGGGTCGGGAAGTACGATACGGTCATAAGACCAGCATCCTCCTCCTGCTTAAAAAAAAAAAAAGTTTACTTTCATATTGTTTTAAATTGCTTAGCAACAAATTACTTTCTTCCAAAAGAAAAGAGAAAATTTTTTTAAACAAAACCGTTTGAGTGTTGGAGCTGACCTAGGACAGGAAATTTATTTCTAATCAGGGCAAATGATGATTCAAAGTCTTTTCCATCTTAGACATCAGGAGATACCCTTAAGAGCAGGTGGAAACAAACAAACAAACAAACACTGAACAATGAAGCCAACTGGACGGAGACTAGAAACTCCTAAAGCCAGTGTCTGATTCCATCATTTCCCTGTACCTTCTTAGTCAAGAAATGAGGGCTGATAGAAGTTCCTCCAGAAACATTTCACATCTACACAAGTCTTAGAAAACCATCCGCCTGTGGGCGGATGCACCAGAGGCCATTATGATGCTTAACCAAGGTCAAGTGTCTCTTGCTGCTACTGCTGCTAAGTCGCTTCAGTCGTGTCCGACTCTGTGCGACCCCACAGACGGCAGCCCACCAGGCTCCCCCGTCCCTGGGATTCTCCAGGCAAGAACGCTGGAGTGGGTTGCCATTTCCTTCTCCAATGCATGAAAGTGAAAAGTGAAAGTGAAGTCACTCAGTCGTGTCCGACTCTTAGCGACCCCATGGACTGCAGCCTACCAGGCTCCTTCGTCCATGGGATTTTCCAGGCAAGAGTACTGGAATGGGGTGCCATTGCCTTCTCCGGTGGGAGGATGCACCAGAGGCCATTCTGATGCTTAACCAAAGTCAAGTGTCTCTTAACTGTGGTAAAATCTTACATGTGAAGCTCCTTAGTACCTGGGGCCCCACTTGTTTCACTGCTGAAATCTCTGTAATCAGTCGCTTTACTGTATTTCAAATCAATTGCATGGATACCGTCACCTCTGGGCATTTTAGGAATTTCTCTTGTACTGGAAGGTCTTTGTCAGAGAAAATGAGGCATCGCTTCAGAAAAATCTCTAGAGACCAAAGTGGTTTGTTTTAGCCATCAGATTTTCATGTGGCTCCTCTATATTCCTGTTTTATTAGAAAATCACTAAGAATAAAAGCGAAGTATCACTGGCCTCTGAAAAACACAATGCTCAAAACTTGAATGTTTAACAATTATGTCTTGTCTTTTTAACAATATTGAGTACAGTTACGATGTCTGATAATAACTCAGCATCGTTAATGTAGTTTTATGCATTTTTAAAATCTATGTTTTATACAAATATATTTATATACTTACAATTATACATATAAATACATATTTAACTTATAAATGCATGAATCTAATTTATAGATTATATATAAAGACAATTATCACAAACATAACTTATAAACAGTATTCTGAGATATCTATTTATTTATTTTTATTTATTCTTCTCTTCCCTCCAAAAGGACTGAGAGCTTACAAGGAGAAATAAAGTGGAAAGAGATGAATAGATTTAAATAAAAGCAAAGGCCAAACAGAAGCAAAATCATATGATGAAAGAAGTTATTGGTATAAAGCTCTGTGTGTTGCAAAGTTTCTGGTATGGCGATTTTGATGAATAATTAATAATATAGTGAGCATGAATGGCTGCTAAAAGTGGTCCTCATCCTTGTTTAAGTCAAAGCCGTAAAGTGAATGCAAATATAGTCTACATTATATTTACAGATGTGTCAACATTTGTATTTTTCACCAGATACACGTGTACTATTTGCTGTGGAGGAGGTGCACTTTCTTTCCTTGTTTTTTGGTCTGGGAAACATAGCTTCCACGGGGCATTTTATGTAGAGACACGTATAGCGAGGCTGTCAAAGAGGCAGTGTTTCAAAAATGATTGTAAGTGAGAACCAGCTGCACACCTTGGGGAGCTCAATGCTCCGTGGGGACCTAAATGGGAGAGAAATCCAAAAAATAGGGGTACGTGTATACATACAGCTGATTCACTTTGCTGTACAGTAGAAATTAACAATATTGTAAAGCGACTATGCTCCAGTAAAAATTAATTTAATAAATAAAATGCTGTGTGTGCTCAATCACTCAGTCGTGTCCAACTCTGCAATCCCAGGGACTAGCCTGCCAGGTTCCTCTGTCCTTGGGATTCTCCAGGCAAGAATCCTGAAGAAGGCTGCCATTCCCTCCTCCAGGGGATCTTCCTGACCCAGGGATCGAACCTGTGTCTCCTGCATTGGCAGGTGGACTCTTTACCACTGAGCCACCCTCCATTATCTCATCTATAGCTTTTGTTTCACTTCTTTCCCTCTTTAGAGCCTCCTAAGAGGAAACTTACCTGTAGACTCAGCAAAATGGTCAAAAAGACATTCTTAGGGGCTTATTTCTTCTTGTGGAAAAAATGCAATTGCTCAGGGTTTTTAATGCTTGTGTCCTTTAATCTTCTAAGTTTTCCCACCTTTGTTATTTTCCTAGCAGAGTCTTTCCATCACAGCCAGAAGAATCCATTACATTTGACTGACTGACTCTCGGCTGAGTTCTGCACCCCAGGGCCCCATCCTCAAGCTGCTCGGCTCATAAATGTTGAACGATAGTAATGATGCTCGCAGAACCATTTCACAGCAAGCCCAAAAGGTGTGACTGGCAACCACCCGTAAGAGAAACACTGTAAATTTCCGTGAAAAGAAAACCGTGATGACAATGACGTACAATGTTGGCAAGGTGATGTTCCAATCCAAAAGCGTCAGGAGCCTCCGGTGAGTCTCATGATGTCCGCAATAATATCATTCAAGAAACACAGCTTATAAATGAGGGCTGTCTTTGCCCACGAAGATTTAAAAAGCAATACTAATGCATACTGCAAAAACTGTCTTTCCCCCCAGTTCAGTCAGTTAGCACAGCGGGCAGGGATACAAAACAGACGAGCAGTGACTTCCCTGCTGGCCCAGTGGTTAAGACCTTGTGCTTCCCATGCAGGGGGCGTGAGTCCAATCCCTGGCCAGGGAACTAAGACCCCACATGGCGCACATCACGGCCAAATTTTTTTTTAAAATATACCATTGAAAAAGAGCACAATTCCCTGCCCCAAATAGACTTCTTGTTGTTGTTCAGTCACCAAGTCATGTCCGACTCTTTGCGACCCCATGGCCTGCAGCAAGCCAGTCTTCCCTGTCCTTCACTATCTCCTGGAGTTTGCTCAAACTCGTGTCCGTTGAGTTGGTGATATTATCTAACCACCTCATCCTCTGCCACCCTCTTCTCCTTTTGCCTTCAGTCTTTCCCAGCATCAGGACAGAATTAATTTTAGCAAGAGCAACTGTGTATGTTTTACATGTGTACGTGTGTATAAGACTATATGCACATATAGATAACATGGAAGAGAGCAACTACATATACGTAGCTACATATATTTACATATGTAGTTACACACATGTATGCTTTAAAATATAGGTGCTATTATTATTATTCAGGTATGATTAGGCCAATATTTCGGAAGATGACTCATTGAAAAGATGAATTGTTTTCATCACAGGTCCCAAGAAGGGGGGCACATCATGCCAGGCGGGCACACAGGGAAGCACCTCTGTGGGTCAGAAGGCAGAAGGGACAGGCAAAAACATGACCTTTACTGTGGTTTCTGATGGCAGAAATAGGGCAGCCAGTAGGCAGACTAAGGACTGGCTAGTCTGAATAATTTCTGCTTGCTCTGGGGGGCAGGGACGTCCTTCCTGGTCTGCTCTCTGGCTCTGCAGTGACTGGGGTCAAGAAGGAGGGGATAGGAGGGTGGGGATCTGGACTGGCTGATGTACATGTGACAGGCACCCTTGCAGACTGCACAGGAGTCCCTGACTATCTCTAGAAACTGGCTAACCCTGAGCAGGGAAGTCTCTCCAGGGTCCTCAGCCTCCCAAATCCCAAAGCATCAAAACTGCAGAAAATAAACAGACCTGGCCAGTAGAGTACGTAGCAGACTAAAACATTTATGCAGAGGGTTCTATCTTTAGTGCATAGGAGCACAATAAAAGAGGTTAAAAAGTATGCTTATAAACACTTTTGCAAATCATTCCTCACTTCAGTTCAGTTCAGTTCAGTCGTTCACTCGTGTCCGACTCTTTGCAATCCCATGAATTGCAGCACGCCAGGCCTTCCTGTCCATCACCAACTCCCAGAGTTCACTCAAACTCACGTCCATCAAGTCAGTGATGCCATCCAACCATCTCATCCTCTGTCATCCCGTTTTCCTCCTGCCCCCAAACCCTCCCAGCATCAGAGTCTTTTCCAATGAGTCAACTCTTTGCATGAGGTGGCCAAAGTACTGGAGTTTCAGCTTTACCATCAGTCCTTCCACAGAATACCCAGGGTTGATCTCCTTTAGAATGGACTAGTTGGATTTCCTTGCAGTCCAAAGGACTCTCAAGAGTCTTCTCCAACACCACAGTTCAAAAGCCTCAGTTCTTCAGTGCTCAGCTTTCTTCACAGTCCAACTCTCACATCCATACATGACCACTGGAAAAACCATAGCCTTGACTAGACAGACCTTTGTTGGCAAAGTAATGTCTCTGCTTTTCAATATGCTATCTAGGCTGGTCATAACTTTCCTTCCAAGGAGTAAGCGTCTTAATTTCATGGCTGCAGTCACCATCTGCAGTGATGTTGGAGCCCAAAAAAATAAAGTCTGACACTGTTTCCACTGTTTCCCCATCTATTTGCCATGAAGTGATGGGACCAGATGCCATGATCTTCGTTGTCTGAATGTTGAGCTTTAAGCCAACTTTTTCACTCTCCTCTTTCACTTTCATCAAGAGGTTTTTTAGTTCCTCTTCACTTTCTGCCATAAGGGTGGTGTCATCTGCTTATCTGAGGTTATTGATATTTCTCCCAGCCATCTTGATTCCAGCTTGTGCTTCTTCCAGCCCAGCATTTCTCATGATGTACTCTGCATATAAGTTAAATAAGCAGGGTGACAATATACAGCCTTGACGTACTCCTTTTCCTATTTGGAACCAGTCTGTTGTTCCATGTCCAGTTCTAACTGTTGCTTCCTGACCTGCACACAAATTTCTCAAGAGGCAGATCAGGTGGTCTGGTATTCCCATCTCTTTCAGAATTTTCCACAGTTTATTGTGATCCACACAGTCAAAAGTTTTGGCATAGTCAATAAAGCAGAAGTAGATGTTTTTCTGGAACTCTCTTGCTTTTTCCATGATCCAGCAGGTGTTGGCAATTTGATCTCTGGTTCCTCTGCCTTTTCTAAAACCAGCTTGAACATCTGGAAGTTCATGGTTCATGTATTGCTGAAGCCTGGCTTGGAGAATTTTGAGCATTACTTTACTAGCATGTGAGATGAGTGCAATTGTGCAGTGGTTTGAGCTGAACTGAACTGATACAGCTTGTTTTTCTTTAAAAATGTAATCTATCTATTGTGAAACTACATTGCTGATGGGTTAAACATTTCACTGTTAACATGAAATCATAACAGAAGTAGGATAAATTATAGGTGAGATTTTTACAGTGTTGAGTTTAAGGATTTCTTAAAATATCCACTGTTCAGTTATCTACTGACATGCAACGATTTCTCCAAATCTTAGCAGCCAGAATCAATAAGCGGTCATCATCTGCGTTTCTGTGGATTAGGAGCTGGGCGTGGCTTAGCTTGGAGGTTCTGACACGTCACAGTGGATGCTACAATCGGGGTGCCAGCCGGGATGCTATTATCTCAAAACTCAGTTTGGAAAATAAAAGGTCCACATTCGCTCACATGGACCTCCCAGCCTCTCCACAGAGCTTCCTCCTGGGTTTTCTTCAAAGGATAGGGGGGCACATGACAAAATCCACAACCCATTTTGTCCTATAAACTTGGAAGCAACTTCTCACCACTTTCTCCACATTCTGTTCATCAGAAGTCCCTACGTTCGGCCTGTGTTCATGGGAGCAGCTTACACAGGGCAGGGAGTGGGTTTAGAAAATGTGGGATACTTAACAACCTGCAAAAATTAAGCAGCTGGTAAAGAGCTTATTAAGGGTCTAAATATACAAAGAGCTCTTACAAATAATTATTAATAAATAATAAAAAATTAATTTTTAAGAGTTCCCAGAAAACCAAAAGGCAGTTCAGAAGAGAAGGAATTCATATTCCCATCAGACATATAGGAAAAAAAAATTCAACCATACTAGCAAAGAAAAAAAAATACTCATTAAAAAAGTAAAATTATGGTTTCCAACATCAGATAGGTAAAAAGGAAAAAAATAATATCTAGAGAAAACATACATGACTAATGGTAGTAGAAACTGGTATAGTTTTTTTTGAGGAAGCAAGTTACCTGTGAGTACAATAAGCTTTTGCTTCCCGGTGGTGCAGTGGTAAAGCATCTGCCTGCTGATGCAGCAGATACGGTTTTGATCCCCTGGAGAAGGAAATGGCAACCTGCCCCAGTATTGTGGGCCTGGGAAATCCCATGGATAAAGGAGCCTGATGGGCTACAGTCCAGTGTAGTCGCAGAGTCAGGAACGTCGGAGTGCGCACGCACACACACACACAGACACACACGGTAAGCTCTAAAAAGTGCTTGCACGCTTTACACAGAAATTCTCATTCCAGGCCTTTGGAAGAAGAAAGAAGATGTAGAGGCAGATTCAGCAGAGATATTTATCAGAGAATGACGCGTATGGGAAGAAAGTGAAAGCATTTGAATCTTCAGCACGAGGGAAATCGATCCTGCAAATGCAAAAGTGGCGCTCACACCACTCACCTCAATAGGAAGCAGGACAGCGCAGGCGTTTGTAGGTAAGAGTCTAAGTAAGAAGGCCAGGTGGAGGGCGCCCCTTCTAAGTCAGAGAATATTCCAAGAAGTTGCCCCAGTGCGACTCAAGGAACGACATCATCCGGAAGATGAATTGTTTCCTAAAGTACGAAGGACACACTCCGCTTTGCTCCTCAGAGAGCAGGGACAGACGAGTAGGTGAACACGCAGAAAAGCAAGAAGAAGGAAGAGAGATAAATGCTGAAATGCTGGAAAATAAAGTCTGAAACTGGAACCTTAAAAAAACTTCCTCAACCAGGACTTTACTATGAGCAGTGACATCTGTTGTCAGCCTTCAGGTTGTCTGCATTGTCCAAGGGGGACCCCTCCAGCTCCCCAGATCCTCTGTCAGTCACATATACAGATGCCTTCCTGTTATTTTTATTAAGGAAAATACCTGAAATTCATATCTGGGTCCGTGTGGCACTGAGGAGATCTATGTGAAATGGTGAGAAGGTTCTAGGGGTGAACTGATTTAATTGAAAAGCTCAAACATCCAGTTAGGATGGATGGTGAGAAAATGACACCTCTAGTAATTTACGGAAATCCTAATGAGGTCACTGGACTTCCTGTCTATCATGTGGGGATTTTGAGCCAATCTCTTAGACAGCTTAGAAAGCAGGGTGACTCTGATTGCTATGTCAATTGCCCAAATCGTAGAATTCTACCCAGCCGTTATAAACAAAGCTTTAGAGGAGTGTGTAGTGGCAGAGAAGGTGTCTAATGTTTATTATTTAGTGAATAAGCCAGTGCAGAATAGTATAGCTGATATTGTTATGTAATCATACATATATGGAGAGACATTGAATACATAAACTGTGCCCAAAGTGCCTGTCTGTGGACAGTGGGGTTAAAGGGAATTTTATCATATCTGTTCATGTGTATTTTATACAATAAAAAGCAGTGCTTGCTATCTGAGATAATCAGATATCCAAGCCCTTGGAAAGGCTGTCTGTGTGTTGATACCTCTTGGTCAGGCTCCCAAAAAGCAGAGCCTGAAATGGGAGTCCTTGTTTAAGTAATTTACAGTGTTTCAGCAGGAAGCAGTCTAGGACAGGTGGAAAAACTAAGCAAGAAGGTTTAGGCATCTCAGGCATTCCAAAATATTCCCATTTTCCCTTAAAAATGAATTCTTACATGGTATTAAACTCCAGCATTAGAAGATTTTAATTTACAAAATGAATACATGCTCATGGGTAGTTAAACTGTTTTGAATTTTTCCTGTGAATTTTCTGTAAGTGGTAACTTAAAGATACAAAAGATATATCCGTCTGAGTGCAGAGTTTCAAAGAACAGCAAGGAGAGATAAGAAAGCCTTCCTCAGTGATCAGTGCAAAGAAATAGAGGAAAACAATAGAATGGGAAAGACTAGAGATCTCTTCAAGAAAATTAGAGACACCAAGGGAACATTTCATGCAAAGATGGGCTCGATAAAGGACAGAAATGATAGGGACCTAACAGAAGCAGAAGACATTAAGAAGAGGTGGCAAGAATACACAGAAAAACTATACAAAAAAAGATCTTCACGACCCAGATAATCACAATGGTGTGATCACTCACCTAGAGCCAGATATCCTGGAATGTGAAGTCAAGTGGGCCTTAGAAAGCATCACTATGAACAAAGCTAGTGGAGGTGATGGAATTCCAGTTGATGAATCCTGAAATATGATGCTGTGAAAGTGCTGCACTCAATATGCCAGCAAATGTGGAAAACTCAGCAGTGGCCACAGGACTGGAAAAGGTCAGTTTTCATTCCAATCCCAAAGAAAGGCAATGCCAAAGAATGCTCAAACTACCACACAATTGCACTCATCTCACATGCTAGCAAAGTAATGTTCAAATGTCTCCAAGCCAGGCTTCAGCAGTACATGAACTGTGAACTTCCAGATGTTCAAGCTGGTTTTAGAAAAGGCAGAGGAACCAGAGATCAAATTGCCAACATCCATTGGATCATCAAGAAAGCAAGATAATTTCAGAAAAACATCTACTTCTGCTTCATTGACTATGCCAAAGCCTTTGACTGTGTGGATCACAATAAACTGTGAAAAATTCTGAAAGAGATGGGAATACCAGACCACCTTATCTGCTTCCTGAGAAATCTGTATGCAGGTCAGGAAGCAACAGTTAGAACAGGACATGCAACAATGTATTGGTTCCAAATGGGGAGAGGAGTACATCAAGGCTATATATTGTCACCTTGCTTATTTAACTTATATGCAAAGTACATCATGTGAAATGCTAGACTGAATGAAGCACAAGCTGGAATCTAGATTGCTGGGAGAAATATCAATAACCTCAGATATGCAGATGACACCACCCTTATGGCTGAAATAGAAGAGGAACTAAAGAGCCTTTTGATGAAATTGAAAGAGGAGAGTGAAAAAGCTTGCTTAAAACTCAACATTCAAAAAAATGAAGATCATGGCATCTAGTCCCATCAGTTCAGTTCAGTTCAGTTCAAGCCTCCCTGTCTATCACCAACTCCCGGAGTTTACCCAAACTCATGTCCATTGAGTTGGTGATGCTGTTGTCCTCTTCTCCTCCTGCCCTCAATCTTTCCCAGCATCAGGGTCACTCCATGGTAAATAGATGGGGAAATAATGGAAATAGTGACAGACTTTATTTCCTTGGGCTCCAAAATCACTGCAGATGGTGACTGCAGCCATGAAATTAAAAGACGTTTTCTCCTTGAAAGAAAAGCTATGCCCAACCTGGACAGCATATTAAAAAGCAGAGACATACTTTACAAACAAGGGTCCGTCTAGTTAACGCTACAGTTTTTCCAGTGGTCATTATGGATGTGAGAGTTGGACCATAAAGAAAGCTGAGCGGTGAGGAATTGGTGCTTTTGAACTGTGGTGTCAGAGAAGAATCTTTAGAGTCCCTTGGGCTGGAAGGAGATCCAACCAGTCCATTATAAAGGAGATCAGTCCTGAATATTCATTGGAAGGACTGATGCTGAAGCTGAAACTCCAGCACTTTGGCCACCTCATGCAAAGAGTTGACTCATTGGAAAAGACTGATGCTGGGAGGGATTGGGGGCAGGAGGAGAAGGGGACGACAGAGGATGAGATGGCTGGATGGCATCATCGACTGGATGGACATGAGTTGGAGCAAACTCCGGAGTTGCTGATAGATAGGAAAGCCTGGCATGCTTCAGTCCATGGGATCACAAAGAATCGGACATGACTGAGTGACTAAATTGAACTAACTGGTAATTTAAAGACCTATAGCAACTTGTACAGCAGGAATCATTCAAGACTGACCTCTTGTTCGATGATGTGTGTTGTCCAACACTGAAGGCAGGATCCAAGCTAATCAGATATTAGGTCTAATGAAGTACACATATTTTCCTGTAAGAATGAACATGCCATGATCCACGTCTACCTTGGGTGCAAAGTGAGTTTCTCAAACCTTCTATGTACCCCACTTGTCCAGGCTTGGTGACAGAGGATGAGATAGTTGGATGGGATCATCGACTCAGTGGACATGAGTTTGAGGAAATTCTGGGAGATAGCAAAGGACAGGGAAGCCTGGGGTGCTGCAGTCCATGGGGTCACGAAGAGTCAGACACAACTTAGTGACTGAACAACAACAACATATTGTACTTTAGTCTTGGCCATCAAAGCACAGGGTGGCTCTTTTTTCCATCTGCTTGGGCCAAATTCCTGAGAGTAAACCTGGGTCTTCTTTGCACATGTAATTCGGGAGCCAGTTCTCCTGACTCTTCCTTCAAATTGCAGACACAGTCTCCTAAGATACTCGCGTCTCATCACTTGGTTGAACCGTCCTTGTTTGTGACTTGGGCTGTTGAATTAACCTCCACACTGTTCTCCTCACCACTCGTGGCTCAGCTGGTAAAGAATCTGCCTGCGATATGGGAGACCTGGGTTCGATCCCTGGGTCAGGAATATCCCCTGGAGAAGGGAAAGGCTCCCACTCCAGTATTCTGGCCTGGAGAATTCCATGGATTGTATAGTCCATGGGGACGCAGAGTTGAACACAACTGAGTGACTTTCACTGGTCTCTTCACACAATCACAATGGGCATTAGGTCTCCATAGGCTAATCTTCAAAGAATACAAACATTCAGACCTTCAGTTCAGTTCAGTTGCTCAGTTGTGTCCGACTCTTTGTGACCCCCATGGACAGGAGCACGCCAGGCCTCCCTGTCCACCGCCAACTCCCAGAGTCCACCCAAACCCATGTCCATTGAGTCAGTGATGCCATCCAGCCATCTCATCCTCTGTCGTCCCTTCTCCTGCCCCCAATCTTTCCCAGCACTGTGGTTTGTGTATTACTAATTGTTCTGTACCCTGCCCACAGTGTTCTTGGGTCTAGTCTTCATTAACTGGAATATACTCGTGCACACTTTTTAGCAGGAAATTACTCCAGCTTCTGTCGCGACTTCAGTTCCTATGGATACTATTACAATAAACACATTTAACATGGAAGCAAACCCAGTGTAAAAACTAAATTGAGCTGAAACCCATGCAAGAGAGCATATTTGAATTTTGTTTGAACAAAACACAATGAATGTAGCTACTCTTTTCTCTTGCTCTTTAATTCTGATGAATTTTTAGTATTTCTAATATGAACTTATGTAGACACACAATTACAACATTCAGATGCAGACCTGTATTTACACCGATACTAGCCTGGTGTTCAGCCTCAGATACAAGTTTATTCTGGTCTTCATTATACATGAACTTGATTTTAAGCTATTTCAATAAAACAGTGAAAACCATACACACACTAGAAGTGTACCATTTGGGCTTTTATCCTTGGGTGTGAAAGAGGCCGGACAGTTACAACTGTGCCTCTCTCCTGAAAATTCATATGTTGAAGCCCTAAACACCAATGTGAACATCTTCGGTGATAATTAATGCTAAATGAAGTCATAAGGGTGGGGATCTAATTTGATAGAATTGATGTCCTTATAAGAAGAGAAAGAAACACCAAGACTCTCGCTCTCTCTGTCATATATGGACACAAGCAGAAAGAAAGTGAACATCTGCAAGACAAGAAAGAATTTCTCACCGGAAATTGAAATTTCTAATATCTTGATCCTGGACTTCCAACTTCTAGGACTGTGAGAAAATCCCTTTCTATTTTTTAAGCCACCCAACATGGGCTATTTCGAGATGGCAGCCTAATACCATGACATAAACTTGCTGAGAAAAATAAGTTGTAATTTAACTGCAACCCCTGCTGTATAACCATGGTGAGGGTGGATGGCATGTTCAGCTTTCCTCGGGAATCCCCTCGGTGGGCATCTGCAGCAGGTGTGGGGTGAAAGGGTTAAGTAATGTTTAACCAGGATGTATACTTAGTTCCCTTTATCTCCCGGAGACTTATTAGCACTCTGAGTATCAATTCCCTAGGAATGACTAATACCTTGAATGACATCAGCTTCCGCCGACATGTAGAGGTTACTATGGCAATGGAGAAAGTTTGTCAGAGCACAAAACAAGGACCATGCTTGATATATTAGTCAGCCAGGGAGAGCAGTCACATATAAGCTCCAGCATTCATTCGATGAATAGTCATTTATGCAGCATGCATGTCAGCAATTCCGCTGTGTTTTTCCGAACATCAAAACTTTGGCAGTTGAATTGAGAATCTTGGCGGATTTACAAAAGTGGGAGCACTCATTTTCTGGGCCTAGTTTGTTGGGTTTTGTCTTTTTTTTTTTTCATTCTTTATTTCTTGAAACCCATATTTTCTAAAGGTTCACAGGGTTTCAAATCCAAGCACCAAAGTGAATGTTTTCTGCTAGGGTTCACACCACTGTCCACGGCAAAATCAGCGCTGCTTTTGCTTCCAGTCATTCAGAACTTACTTTCATTTTATTAATTATATGTGGCCTTGTTTTTTAGTACAATGTTTTATTACACTGCGTCTGGTTCTATCAATCATTGTTAAATTCCTCCTAATTGGTCTTTTCAAAAAGGCTATAGAGAAAGAATGAATGACCAAAGTACAACATACTATAAATAAAATATTAGTAGGTAACTAGTAAAGACCTGCTGTGTAGTTCAGGGAACTCTCCTCAGTGCTCTGTAAAGGCCGTTATGGGAAAAGAATCTAAAACAGAGCGGATATGTGTGTATGTGTAACTGATTCGCTCTGCTGTACACCTGAAACTAACACAGTATAAATAATAAAGCAACAGTACTCCAATAAAATTTTTGAAATAAAATAAAAAAATTAATGGCCAATCTATCCTTATCAGGTAGGGTGTAGATCTGACTTCAGTATGTGGGTAAGAACCAGTTCCTTCCCCGTGAACAGATTACTTGAGAGAGAAAGTAATCATTAAACCCAGAACCAAAGCAAGTTCTCTAAATCCAAGGTGTACAAGGAAAAGTGTGAGTCACTCAGTCGTGTCTGACTCTTTGGGACCCCATGGACTGCTAGCCCGCCAGGCTCCTCTGTCCATGGAATTCTCCAGGCAAGAATACTGGAGTGGGTAGCCATTCCCTTCTCTAGAGGATCTTCCCGACCCAGGGATCAAACCCAGGTCTCCCACACTGAAGGCAGATTCTTTCCATCTGAGCCACCAGGGAAGACCACAAAGTATAAAAAACTGACATCATTCGTTTTCTTATTAACATTATTATACAGAAAGGAAAAATCAAAATCATACAGTATGTCTTGATTTTAGGGCACTCAATAGTCTCTCATGGGATTATTTTGCATGAAACTCCCAAATTCTAGTTCCAGTAGGAATTTCTATGCTGAGAAATCTGCAGCAAGCTGAAGCCAAGGTTGGCAAGGTCCAGGCCATGTACTGGATCTGTGGTAAGAGGACCAGAAAGTTGGTGATGCCTGTGATATGGACAATAACACTTGGTATCAGATGGGCAGGTGTGCAGAGCAGAGCTGGGTCTGCCGGTCACTCCATGATCACCCGACTCCCCTGCTTTGGACTTGGTGATTATCCAAAACCTGGGGGCACACAGAGTCTTCTGTCTCCCCACTGTGGTGTGGCTAATGGTTTAGTGAGGGAATGGACATAGAAAACTGGAAATGAGTGTTTCTGAGGAGTCTCAGAGGGACCCCACTGAGATGGATTAGAGGGGGATCAAGCAGTGACTTTTTCCCCTTACACACTTGTTTATTTTGCAATTAACCAATTCCAGCATTTTTGTCAAGAATGATGAAGGGCCACCACCTTTAGACTTGAGTCATCGAAAGAAAGATGATCTTCAAGACAGAATTCATACAGTTATGTGTTTGGCTTCCTCTGATTTTTTTTTAATCAAAATATAAGGAATGGTTCTTCAAAAGCAATGATGTACTTGCTGGAGTCATCAGATTCTTTCTTCTTTCTGACTGATGCACCCAAAGGCAACTCAGCTTTGCTTTTCCTGATCATTTAAGTTTTTAATGTGGGACAATTTAAAACAGCTTTGGCGACCCAGTTATTATAATTTTAATTCTGCAATGATAGAGCCCATTAATCTACATTTATATGCATAAGTCATTTGGGAGATTTGCAACTTGTTTTTCTCCAAGAAGGAAACAAATGCAGAGTGATAGTTTAAACAGATCATCAATAATGCCTATTAAAGACCCATCTGACAGTTTTGGTTTCAGAACACATCACTATATTCAACTCAGAGGAGAAATAAGTAGAAAAGGCCAAACCACAAAGTCTGGTTTCAGTTCCAGGGCTCACCACAAGAATGACTCCAACACAGCTAAGGTTACTTTCACTTGGGGTTACGATCAAATGGGTAGATGCACAGCACAAAGGCTCCCGAGAGATCCTGAAAGCGCGAGTTGTGCGGGAGCTACCTGTGCCCCCTGTCTTCGTGACAAATTCTTACCTGATTCGGGGCCTGAAGTCCGGAGGGCATCGGTGATCCCTCAGCTCTTTGTTACCTGGAATCTCAGGATAGCCTGGGGATCACGGGCAACGCTGCCTTGTAAAGGCTGCAGCTGCAGTACCAGGGAGAGAGTGAGTGCCCGGCGGCAGCTGGTGGGCCTTCCTTGCCATGTGCGTGCACCTGCTTCTTTGTGTTTCGGGTCTTCACTGAGTCCTCAGAACTGTCCTCCTGGTCGGAGGAAAAGGGCCGGAAGTCGCCTGCCTTATGCATGACACTCTGAGAACTACTTCCAACCGCTATTAATTTAAAAACTGAGAAATAAGTTAAACTAGTCGGAGAAGGCAATGGCGCCCCACTCCACTGCTCTCGCCTGGAAAATCCCATGGATGGGGGAGCCTGGTGGGCTGCAGTCCATTGGGTCGCTGGGAGTCGGACACGACTGAGCGACTTCACTTTCACTTTTCACTTTTCCGCATTGGAGAAGGAAATGGCAAACCATTCCAGTGTTCTTGCCTGGAGAATCCCAGGGACGGGGGAGCCTGGTAGAGCCTGGTGGGCTGCCGTGTCTGGGGTCGCACAGAGTCGGACACGACTGAAGCAACTTAGTAGCAGCAGCAGCAGCAGTCATGAAGCTGTCAGGCTATAGGGAAGGGGGCAGATGCTATAAATTGTGGGGCGGAGGAAAAGCACAGCTGAGATTTCCAACTTTCAGAAGAAACATAAGCAGCACGAGAGTCCAATAAATTTCATGATGCGCCTGAGTTAACCTGTGTAAGAACAGTGTTTGCAAATACATGCCTGAGCAGCAGGACAAGGGTCAGGGCACGCTCTGTGCTCTGTGGCTCCAAGGTTCTGCTCCTTAAAATCAAAGTGCCCATGTGCAAGGATCTTCAAATACTCCATGCCTTGGTTTGCTCATCTGTACTATGCGCATGACAATGGCAATTGTCTTGAATGTCTGTTAAGAGAACAAACGAATGAACAGCCCTCCCAGCATATAGTGCAAATTAAGTATCTAAACTGGTATCGTGATTCCTGCAGGATCCCTGGACTCTACAAAATGACCTCTAAGCTCTCCAAATTCAGGTTGAATTCTTTTGCTGCTTATTCATCCACTACTGAAGACCATTCATTTCCACTGGGAGAGTCTCACTTTCCTTAGCTCTTCCTTTTATGAAATACCCTTTGGATGGAAAAAAAAACATTTGTTTCCTGTCGAGTCTTGACTGTCGTCATCTCTGCTGTTAGAAGAGGTGAAATTAATGAGCAGGTGCAGGTCTGGGAACTTCCTGCGGTGAGAGAACGGAACTCAGACCTGAGATGGGAAATCCTGAATGTAGACGCAGAGGAATGGCCTTGGACACGAGTTCCTCGACCATCCAGGCAGCCCTCAAGGTCAATGGCAGCTTCCCGAAGAATCAAATAGTGGTAAAGACAGTAATCCTAAGAGCAATCGCAGAAGCAGTCACGTCACCAGGCACTGTTCCAACGGCACCAACAAATGTGCCCACGTTTAATCCTGACACTAGCAGCCTCTACTGCTACTCTTCATTTTATGATAGAAATCGGACCCAGAACCATGCAACTCGCCCAAGGTCACACAGCTTCAGACGGGGCTGGTCAGACATCAAGTCCACACTCTAAAACAACAGCCCAAACGGACTCCCAGGAAGTACTTGGAACTGAGACACACAGCAGGAATCTTATTAGAAATCCTAGAGTAGTTGATGAAAAACATCTCCATGTGTAGCGCTCCTATAGACCTGGCTTAGCTTTCTACACAAGATACTGTTTGAAAGTGCACATAGCTCTGCTTAGAAGCAATAATTCCGCTATCACACTTTAGAATTAGCTTCATAAAAAGAAACAAAAACAACTAGTAGAGAAGTTTAGAACAGACTTTCTCTTTCGAAGTCAGATTGATGCAACTGCACACTACTGCTTTTTTCTGTCATTATCACTCTGAAAATATATTTTAAAAAGCACTGCTACTTTCAGATGTCTAAAAGAAGCTGTTTGTCTCTGAATCATAAACAATCCTCCCCTAGGATTTCACTCATAATTCTGCTTTTCTATCTCAGATTGACTGCTTTTGTTGTGGCAAAAATAGAACAAGATTTGTGCTGTCCAAATCACATACTTCAAAACCAGTTTTCTTTCTCTTGTTATCGGAATTACTTTTCTGGTGAAAGGACTGAAATAATTCAGTAGTGCAAGGGATTATCAGGACAAATTTTAAATATCATTTCTTTTTTCATTAAATTGCTATGTAATGGGTTAGGGGTATGGCACCCCACTCTAGTATTCTTGCCTGGAGAATCCTGTGGACAGAGGAGCCTGGAGGGCTGCTGCCCATAGGGTCACACAGAGTCGGACATGACTGAAGCGACTTAGCATGCATGCATGCATTGGAGAAGGAAATGGCACCCCACTCCAGTACTCTTGCCTGGAGAATCCTGTGGACGGCGGAGCCTGGTAGGCTGAAGTCCATGGGGTCGCTAAGAGTCAGACACGACTGAGTGACTTCCCTTTCACTTTTCACTTTTACGCATTGGAGAAGGAAATGGCAACCCACTCCAGTGTTCTTGCCTGGAGAATCCCAGGGATGGGGGAGCCTGGTGGGCTGCCGTCTCTGGGGTCACCCAGAGTCGGACACGACTGAAGCGACTGAGCAGCAGTAGCAGCCAGTATTCTTGCCTGGAGAATCCCAGGGACAGAGGAGCCTGGAGGGCTGCTGTCTATGCTGTCTATCACACAGAGTCGGACACAACTGAAGCGACTTAGCAGCAGCAGCAGCCAGTATTCTTGCCTGGAGAATCCCAGGGACAGAGGAGCCCGGAGGGCTGCTGTCTATGCTGTCTATCACACAGAGTTGAACACAACTGAAGCGACTTAGCAGCAGCAGCAGCCAGTATTCTTGCCTGGAGAATCCCAGGGACAGAGGAGCCTGGAGGGCTGCTGTCTATGCTGTCTCTCACACAGAGTTGAACACGACTGAAGCGACTTAGCAGCAGCAGCAGCCAGTATTCTTGCCTGGAGAATCCCAGGGGCAGAGGAGCCTGGAGGGCTGCCGTCTATGCTGTCTACCACACAGAGTCGGACACGACTGAAGCGACTGAGCAGCAGCAGCAGCGTTCAAGATAGGCCACTTCCTAAGTGGTGCCAGTGGTACAGAATCTACCACTGTGGGAATCTGCCAGTGTGGGAGACACGGGAGACTTGGGTTCGATCCCTGGGTCAGGAAGATCCCCTGGAGAAGGAAATGGCAACCCACTCCAGTATTCTTGCCTGGAGAAACCCGTGGACAGAGGAGCCCGGCTGGCTACCGTCCATTGGATCTCAGACAGTCAGACATGACTGAGCCCACATGATGTAAGAGGTAGAGAAGCTGCCTTCACAGAATAAGCATTTTAGGGGAGGAGAGAAATGAAAGAAAAAAGGCAAGAAAGAAAATGGGAGGAGGGGTGGGGAGGAAGGAAGGAACGTTAACATTCTTTAGGACTGAGAAAGAAGGCAATTATAATGAATGGATCAGCACAGACCTACTTGGAAAAAGTTGGTTAGGGAAGACCACCTTTATCTGTGAATTCGATTTTGAAAAAAATTACATTTCTCAACGAGAAAGAGAAATTTCATTCATGTGGTCCAGTTCTGATTTACAAAAAGATAGTTTTAAAACATCAGTAATTTCCAGATAGTCTCCAAAAGCAAGATTCAGACATGCTTTAGAATATTCCCTCTGCTCTTTTTATTTTTCCTACTCAGAATGGCTCCTTACAAGAGAACTTAGAGAAACCCTGTTCATCCATTCAGATCCTGAAGAAGCACTGAATTGCTCTTCTTTGGTTTATTTTGTTCGTAGTTTTCATGATAGTAGCTTCGATTCAACGTTGAGTACTTTTCCATTTTCTTTTATTTCAATAAATGTTTAAAGAAAATGTTAAGACTGAGCTTTGAAAAATCAAGCGTGCTCACTTGAAATTGGTTTCATAGCTTTTATCTGATGAAGAGCGTCTCCCTTCTAACATGGGCCTGTGGTTCTGACCTTACATGTCAATCATTCAGATCCCTGAATAATATCAATGAATATTTTAGAGACAAGCTAATCATCACAAGAAATGGCGCTTCCTTCTCTGCTGTCTGAAACATGCACCCGCTTTCGTTTTTATCAAACATGAGCTTGGAAATCTTCTGTTTATCTGGTTTACTTTCATTTACAGTCTATCGACTGCCTCTAACATTCCAACTAACAATTAACTGTGTGTGCTGAGGAATGGTGTTGATAGTTAAATATTTGATCACTACCAGAGGCCTGGGAGATTTAAAGGCTCTACGCTCTGAAAAAAAAACCAGCACCAGATAATTGTATACAGTGGGTGGTGTGCCTAGGTTGCTTCCTAAACTGGCCTCTTTATTCCCCCATGTTGCAAAAAATGCTCATTATTATTCTGTTTTATTATAAAAGCAATAAAAGAATAATGTGGGGAATTTGGGGAAAAGTTAAAGTATCATTTACCTGTATCTCCACCACTCGTAAATAATCACATGTACTTTACAAATGATTCTCTTACGAAGCTGAAGACACACTGCTCTTACAAGTTACAATTTCTTGGTTCACTTTAAAATGTAAGATTTTTCTTTTGATGTATTTTTAATTTTAAATACCCTCTAAGAAGATAACTTTTGGTGATTTATTGAACATTTTTAGAATAAAAATACTAGACTGCAGAATACCCCATAGCATGAATGTACCAAAACTTAAGCGTGTTGTTCCATTGTTTGACATTTTTTGAAATTTAAATTTTTTAACACCAAAAACCATTGTCTGACATGTTTGCTGCTTCCAAATTCTGTAAACAGGACTGGGGTTGACATCCTTGTTATAGAAAGCTCTTACTGTATCTCTAACCATCTCCTTGGGATAAATGACAAGTGTGATCAATGAATTAAAAGACATAAAATTTATAGCACATTTTATGTGCACAGTCAAATTTTAAAATGTGTCCAAACTCACATTCTCCTTAGCACAGGATGACCATGCTTACCCTCACCCTTTTTACACTGACTGGTTTTACTTTGCTGAAATCTGGAGGACATATAGTCTTCAGAGGAAGAAGATACCTATTTGACATGTAACACAAATTTAAGATGTGGGTTAGGCAATGCTTACGTGAAATTTACTGACCTAAACATTAATGTCATTAGACAAGAATGAATTAAATTAAATTCCACCTTTGGAGTAGATCCTGCCAATCAGCTCTCATGTTGCGGCCCAAGTGTCTTTCTAAATGCAAATTTCATTATGTCTTATCTGAAACCCTTACTTCATTTCCTGTTCCTTCAGGATAAAAACCTAATTCCTTAGCTTTACGTATAAGGGCTCTTAATTATCCATTCGCGGCTTATCTTTTCAGCCTTAAATCTTACCAGTGCCCGTTCTCATTTGACTCTTACTACACAAAAGATAATACCGGCAGTTCTCTGTTCTCATGCCTCCAGACTTGAGCACATCCACTCTCAGCTATAAATGACCCCTCATACCTTCAGTTCAGTTTAGTTGCTCAGTCGTATCTGACTCTTGTGACCCCACGGACTGCAGCACACCAGACTTGCCTGTCCATCAACAACTCCAGAAACTTACTCAAACCCATGTCCACTGAATCGGTGATACCATCCAGCCATCTCATCCTCTGTTGTCCCCTTCTCCTCCTGCCCACAATCTTTCCCAGCATCAGGGTCTTTTCAAATGAGTCAGTTCTTCACATCAGGTGGCCAAAGTATTGGAGTTTCAGCTTCAACATCAGTCCTTCCAATGAACATTCAGGACTGATTTCCTTTAGGATGGACTGGTTGGATCTCCTTGCAATCCACGGGACTCTCAAGAGTCTTCTCCAACACCACAGTTCAAAAGCATCACTTCTTCAGCGCTCAGCCTTCTTTATGGTCCAGCTCTCACATCTTTACATGACTTCAGCTCAGTTCACTTCAATCGCTCAGTCGTGTCCAACTCTTTGCGACCCCATGAATCGCAGCACGCCAGGCCTCCCTGTCCATCACCAACTCCCGGAGTGCACTCAATCTCATATCCATCGAGTCAGTGATGCCATCCAGCCATCTCATCCTCTGTTGTCCCCTTTTCCTCCTGCCCCCAATCCCTCCCAGCATCAGTCTTTTCCAATAAGTCAACTCTTTGCATGAGGTGGCCAAAGTACTGGAGTTTCAGCTTTAGCATCAGTCCTTCCAAAGAACACTCAGGGCTGATCTCCTTCAGAATAGACTGGCTGGATCTCCTTGCAGTCCAAGGGACTCTCAAGAGTCTTCTCCAACACCACAGTTCAAAAGCATTAATTCTTTGGTGCTCAGCTTTCTTCACAGTCCAACTCTCACATCCATACATGACCACTGGAAAAACCATAGCCTTGACTAGACGGACCTTTGTTGGCAAAGTAATGTCTCTGCTTGTGAATATGCTATCTATGTTGGTCATAACTTTCCTTCCAAGGAGTAAGCGTCTTTTAATTTCATGGCTGCAGTCACCATCTGCAGTGATGTTGGAGCCAAAAAAAAATAAAGTCTGACACTGTTTCCACTGTTTCCCCATCATTTGCCATGAAGTGATGGGACCAGATGCCATGATCTTCATTTTCTGAATGTTGAGCTTTAAGCCAACTTTTTCACTCTCCACTCTCACTTTCATCAAGAGGCTTTTGAGTTCCTCTTCACTTTCTGCCATACAGGTGGTGTCATCTGCATATCTGAGGTTATTGATATTTCTCCCGGCAATCTTGATTCCAGCTTGTGCTTCTTCCAGCACAGCGTTTCTCATGATGTATTCTGCATATAAGTTAAATAAGCTGTGTGACAATATACAGCCTTGACGTACTCCTTTTCCTATTTGGAACCAGTCTGTTGTTCCATGTCCAGTTCTAACTGTTGCTTCCTGACCTGCATATAGGTTTCTCAAGAGGCAGGTCAGGTGGTCTGGTATTCCCATCTCTTTCAAAATTTTCCACAGTTTATTGTGATCCACACAGTCAAAGGCTTTGGCATAGTCACTAAAGCAGAAATAGATGTTTTTCTGGAACTCTCTTGCTTTTTCCATGATCCAGCGGATGTTGGCAATTTGATCTCTGATTCCTTTGCCCTTTCTAAAACCAGCTTGAACATTTGGAAGTTCACAGTACATGACTTACTTCTATTTAATTCCTTTTATTGCTGGATGATGGGAACCAAGTGTCACCTCTTTCAAAAAACCTTTGTTCTTCTCACTACCCCTCCATCATCTGAGCCACCTTGCTCTCCTGGGAGCTCTCTCAGCCCTAGAGTGGGGCGTCTTGCCATCACAGCACCATTTTGCTGCTTCTTGACGGTCTATTAACTTACTCCTTTCCTCCATCCACTGCTGCTGGAGAAGAGAGCAGCATCGCACCTGTTTGTGTTCTAAGTCCCACCTGCAGTGACTGGTACTTAGTAAGTGCAGCATGGATGTTAACTGAATTAATACATGAAAATTATATTTGGATTAATTTACTGTGGTCAGTATTCAGTATTACTGAGGACAATACTCAGAAGTGTGTGTTGATTCTGTAAATAATCATGTTGCTACTGCTGCTGCTAAGTCACTTCAGTCGTGTCTGACCCTGTGCGACCCCATAGACAGCAGCCCACCAGGCTCCCCGTCCCTGGGGTTCTCCAGGCAAGAACACTGGAGTGGGTTGCCATTTCTTTCTCCAATGCATGAAAGTGAACAGTGAAAGTGAAGTCACTGAGTTGTGTCTGACTCTTAGCGACCCCATGGACTGCAGCCTACCAGGCTCCTCCATCCATGGGATTTTCTAGGCAAGAGTACTGGAGTGGGTTACCATTTCCTTCTCCATAAATAATCATAGTTATTGCTTAATTATAATTATTTGTGAATTATATATGTGAATTCACAAATTATATGTGACTCACGACATGAATTATAATAATGTCATAGAAGTCATTTTCCTGACTTTTTAATCAGGTTACTAAGATTGCTGGGAGAAATATCACTAACCTCAGATATGCAGATGACACCACCTGTATGGCAGAAAGTGAAGAGGAACTCAAAAGCCTCTTGATGAAAGTGAAAGAGGAGAGTGAAAAAGTTGGCTTAAAGCTCAACATTCAGAAAATGAAGATCATGGCATCTGGTCCCATCACTTCATGGCAAATGATGGGGAAACAGTGGAAACAGTGTCAGACTTTATTTTTTTTGGCTCCAACATCACTGCAGATGGTGACTGCAGCCATGAAATTAAAAGACGCTTACTCCTTGGAAGGAAAGTTATGACCAACGTAGATAGCATATTGAAAAGCAGAGACATTACTTTGCCAACAAAGGTCCGTCTAGTCAAGGCTATGGTTTTTCCAGTGGTCATGTATGGATGTGAGAGTTGGACTGTGAAGAAAGCTGAGCACTGAAGAACCAAGGCTTTTGAACTGTGGTGTTGGAGAAGACTCTTGAGAGTCCCTTGGACTGCAAGGAGATCCAGCCAGTCCATTCTAAAGGAGAACAGCCCTGAGTGTTCTTTGGAAGGACAGATGCTAAAGCTGAAACTCCAGTACTTTGGCCACCTCATGCAAAGAGTTGACTCACTGGAAAAGACTGATGCTGGGAGGGATTGGGGGCAGGAGGAGAAGGGGACGACAGAGGATGAGATGGTTGGATGGCATCACTGACTCGATGGATGTGAGTTTGAGTGAACTCCGGGAGTTGGTGATGGACAGGGAAGCCTGGCGTGCTGCGATTCATGGGGTCGCAAAGAGTTGGACGTGACTGAGAGACTGAACTGAACTGAACTGAAGGTATAAACGCACCATGATTTTTTTCAGCTTCCCTAAATTCGCTCACATTATTCCTCTGCCTGGAATTCTCTCTCCCTTGTCACTGATCAAAATCCCTTCTTTCCCTGAAGAACCCCAAAGTTCTACCTCCGGGCACACCTGGAGCCCTATTCTCTGCCAACTCAGGCACCCCCAGTCCTCACCCGTTTTTGCCAAGTTATTTTTTTCTCATTGACCTTCTCTCGATTCCCGTCATCTCATCACACTTCATAGTCTAAGTAGCTAAGAGTTAAATTTTCTGGGAAGGACTCTAGGTCCTGAATCCTAGTTGGGTGACAGCTAACATCCCCAAATTTCTCTTCTGGCCTCAGTAACAAAGGAGGACCTGTATCCTTTCTCTCTGTGTTCATCAGTATTAAAGTCAGCAACTCTTCAGCTTTTGCCTGCTGTTTCCTTTATTTTCCCATTCAAAAAAGATATCAAACTTATATAAAATAATAAACAAGAGTGAAATGAATGCCATGTATTCACCGTCCATTTGGAACTATTCTCAATATTTTTCTAGTCTCATTTTATCTGATTCCCTCACACTGAAAGCAAACAGCAGACATCATGCCCCTTAATCTCTAATAACCTTGATCATTTTCCTGATATTCCAAATAAATTTCTTTTTATAACTCTGTACTGAAATGATGGTTAGAATTAAGAAGCAGAGTGGAAGATATTAGATTAATAAAGTTGCATATAATTTTCCACATAAAAATTACACTCAGTTAAATTTTTTCACCCCTATGGGCTTCAAAGATAACTGAAGCCCTACAGAGTCTATTCATTTTAAATCTTATTCATTTCATTATGAACAAAGCAAGTAGTAAGGTTTTATGCTTGGCCCTAACTGACTTGATTAACTCTAGTTCAAAAGATTTATAAGGTTAACATGAAGTCAAGATTGTAAAATAAAGGCAAAACATACCCAATCAACTTCTGTTTCCAAAGCTCAAGTGCTTTCATGAACCTGGACTTGGATCCAGGACGACTGCCCAGTAAGGAGGTACCAGCCTTGTCACAGCATCGCTATGGAAATGCCTGCCTTAGGTTGCCAGGGTTGCCATGAGAAAGGGCTGCAGACTGGGCAGCTTACACAAGAGAAATTTTATTTTCTCACAATTCTGGAGGCTGGGAGTCTAAGATCAAGTGTCCCTTTGAGGCCTCTCTTCTTGGCTGGTGGATGGGTATCTTCTGCCTGTGAGTGTCTGTGTCCTGATCTCTTCTTCTTATAAGAACGATGATCATGTTGGATTGTGCGTGCATGCTAAATCACTTCAGTCATGTCTGACTCTGTGACCCCACGGACTCTAGCCCACCAGGCTTCTCCATGGGATTCTCCAGGCAAGGATACAGAAGTGGGTTGCCATGCCCTCCTCCAGGGGATCTTCCCAACCCAGGGATTGAATCCACACCTCTTACAACTCCTGCATTGCAGGGGGATTCTTTTCCACTGAGGCACTGGGAAAGCCCCATGTTGGATTAGAATCACTCATATCCTTATTTCATCTTAATTACCTCTTTAGAGATCCTCTCTTCAAATGCAGCCACATTCTGAGGTGCTGGGGGTGAGGCTTCAATATGTGAATTTGGGGGGGACACATAACAGTGTCTTAGCTGACTGAGTGTTAGGAGGATTAAATGAAATAAGGTTTGGGAAAGTTACTGGCAGACCACAAAGCAGGACAGAGTATTTGTTTATTGTTTGATCATAAAAGTGAAAGGGAAGTCGCTCAGTCGTGTCCGACTCTTTACAACCCCACGGACTGTAGCCCACCAGGCTCCTCCGCCCATGGAATTCTTCAGGCAAGAGTACTGGAGTGGGTTGCTGCTCCCTTCCCCAGGGGATATTCCCAATCCAGGGATCGAACCCAGATCTCCTGCATTGCAGGCAGATTCTTTACCATTTGAGCCACCAGGGAAGCCTGGTTTGATCATAATGCATCTTTTAATCCATTATGAATTTAATTATGTGCATCTAATACATTCAGTGGGGGGCTTCCCTGGTGGCTCAGAGGGTAAAGTGGGAAATGGCCCCCCACCACAGCATTCTTGCCTGGAAAATCCCACGGACGGAGAAGCCTGGTAGGCTACAGTCCGTGGGATCGCAAAGAGTCAGACATAACTGAGCGACTTCACTTTCACTTACACTTTCTAATACATTCAGTAAGGGGCTTCCCTGGTAGCTCAGCTGGTAGAGAATCTGCCTGCAGTGTGGGAAACCTGGGTTCGATCCCTGAGTTGGAAAGATCCCCTGGAGAAGGGAATGGCTACCCACCCCAGTATTCTGGCCTGGAGAATTCCATGGATTCTGTAGTCCATGGCATCACAAAAAGTCAGACATGACTGAGCGACTTTCACTCGATACATTCAGTGCTAAGGGAGCTGCTCTCAGAGTCCTTGTATTTTAAGAATCCATAATCTTAAAGAGAAATCACAATGAACACATATTAAATGAAAAGCAGGGTATGTATGATCAGTCCAAAGAAGGGGCTGTCATGAGGCCAGCTGGGTGGTGTCTGAACAGTGTTTTAAAGGAGAATTAGGATTGTCTATGGTGGGATGAAGATGCAAAAATGACTTCGTGTTTTCTGGATACAGAATGAAATCTGGCCATACCCTACACTCTGCTGAAAGGTCGTGGGAAACACATTTAAATGGGCAAAACAGGGCTAGATTCAAAAAGACTTGAAAAATCTGGCAGATGATGATGAAGGTTCAGGATGATGAAGAAAATTAGATCTAAGCCACAGGTATAATTATTTCTACAGCTATGTGTTCATTCTTGATTTAACTATTTCCTAATAACAAAAACCAACAACCAAAAGGAAACTCCTGAGTGTGATAGATATGTCTGCTGTGATTTTATTCTTTATTTTCTGTTCACAATGATATTGGGCCAGTGTATTAGCTATCTCTTGCTATGTAACAAATTTGCCCCTGAATCTTAGCAACTTAA
The DNA here is from genome assembly GCF_055505025.1 of Bos grunniens. NCBI lineage: Eukaryota > Metazoa > Chordata > Mammalia > Artiodactyla > Bovidae > Bos > Bos grunniens. The sequence continues at coordinate 90,101,568 of NC_141176.1, read as the reverse complement.
AGCAACAGTTATTATCTCACATGCTTCCCTGGTGGCTCAGTGGTAAAGAATCTGCCTGCAATGCAGGAGACCCAGGTTCGATCCCTGAGTCAGGAAGCTCCCCTGGAGAAGGGAATGACTATCCACTCCAGTATTCTTGCTTGGAGAGCTCCATGGACAGAAGAGCCTGGCCGGCTACAGTCCACAGGGTTGCAGAGTCAGACTGAGCAACTAACAGTATTATCGACATGGTTTCTGAGGGTCGTGTGCTGGGCAGTTGCTTAACCTAAGGCTTAGGCTCAGAGCTACTGGTCCTGGCTCAGAATCTCTGAGATTGGAGTCAGGCTGTCAGCTGAGGATGTGGTCATCTCAGTGTCCACTCGGACTGGAGGATCTGCTTCCAATTTCACTCCTGCGGCCATGAGGAGGCCGTGGTTCTTCACTAGCTCTGACCGCTGACTTTGAGCATTTGACCATTTACTGTTTGTTGCCATTTACTTACGACTTGGCAGCTGGTTTCCACCAGATGGAGTGGTTTGAGAGAGTAACAGAGAGAAAAGAGAGAAAGGAGAAAAGGTGAGACAGACAGACAGACAGACATTCTGTCTGACCGAAGAGGGATCAGCTTGGAGGCTGTTTGCTGGAGCCAGTTACAAGGACATGCTCTCGCTTTTAAAGTAATAGCTTTTGTCAATATTACATTGAAATTTAATCTTTATATTATCAAGGGTTAATGAGTTCTCACCTATTTCTTTTCATTATAAGAAGTAAATCGGGGTTAAAATCCTTCAGGAGCTTTGTATACTCTTCAAATACCTTCTTTGGTGGAATGAATTCTAAATTGAATGGCTGTGTTATTTTGCCATTTATCAACCAAAATTTACTACTTTTGCAATTTTGTAAGCAAAATTTCAGGTATAGAGTAAAGGTGAGGAATGGATTCACATGGGTTTAGGCAGTTAAAGGAAGTCACTTGCAGCAGTCCCACAGCAGATGAAGAAAAGATTGGTGAGATACTCAAGAATCTTTTGCTTGAACTGAATAAGATAGAAGGTGTTATTTAAAGACTATTTAGCACACAAATTGCAGGAAATTTAAGCACAAAATAACACTCCTGGTGATACAAGTGATGCTTATTATTTCTAGAACTCATGAAAGAAGCAATTAAGCTGGGTAAGCAGTGTTTTGACTGTACTGATAGGAGGTGACCTGAAATGCTAGTTCAAGGGGACAGATGGAGAATTCATGACTCCGTGAAATGAAGTGGAAGGCGAAGAATCTGGAGCAATTGTCACTTCTAACTTCTTGGATGTGAACTCTGAATTGGATATCAGGCACAAACACGAGGACCCGATATAAATAAACACTTTTATGAAAAAATTATGAACAGCGTCTCTCAAAATATACAAGGAAATAAACAAGAAAAGAATCAATCTGAATTTTCTTGATTTGTGAAAATTAAGAAATATGCATATGAATAGCAAACCATCAGTTCTCTGTCACTGGTGTTTCTGAAAAAGATAAGCTGTGGGAAACTCTGAAGCAAATGACTTGTAAGCTCCCAGCATTGGTGACATACGTGTCCCATCAACCTTAGACAGGAGAAGTCTATGGCCTTAGGGCAGGAACCAAGAGGTTTGTGTGGACAGGGCAATATAGTGTGGGAAGAACGTGCTCTGGGTGTGTGTGTGTGTGTGTGCGCACAAGAGCACAAGGGAGGGTCAACCAAGGCACCTTTGGAAGCCTGAAACCAAATGTTATGTAAGTGTGTAAAACTGTAAGGGCTCCTGTGGTGGCTCAGTGGTAAAGAATCCACCTGCCAACGCAGGAGATGCAGGTTTGATCCTTGGGTCAGGAAGATACCCTGAAGAAGGAAATGACAACCCACTCCAGTACTCCTGCCTGGAGAATTCCCTGGACAGAGGAGTCTGGCGGAATACAGCCTATGGGGTCACAATGAGTCAGACACAACTAAGCCACTGAACAACAACATAATAAAACTGTAAACCATGGAGAGGTGTAGGCTTACATCCCTCAGGCTGTATCTGAGGGATGATTATTGAGTCATAAGCAACAACTTTTCAAAACAAAATGCAAATGTGGGTTTTGACCTCATATACCCTTCATCCAACATCACTGTCATGAAATTCTTAATCAGATTGGGACAAAGCGCCCCTCTTTCTATTTTGCACTGAGTCCTGCAACCCATGCAGCTCTTCTGGGCCCCTGGTCTCACGTTCTTTCTGTGGTTGGCGCAGTACAGCCTTGAGAGAGTCATTGGTCCCGCCCAATGCCGACGTTCCTGGGGTGAGAGCCTCCCGTCGTCTGTGCCGCTGTCTCCTCATCCCTCAAATGAGGCTGCGGGCAGGTTCACGTCATAGCATGCCCCTGAACTAAGATGGCCCTGGCACCCATCGCAGCCTGGCGTGAGTAAGGGCGTGCGCATGTTAGCAGCTCTTGTTTTGTTTACGTTTCATGGTTTTATTGGTTTCCTGCAAAATTGGTAAGAGGGAAAAAATCCAGTCCAGACTGCCAACCACCTTGTGCAAGAAACACTCAATCCAGCCCAGCTGCGCGTGTGAAAGTGACACACCAAACCCATCAGACTCAAGGTCACTTTGTACACTTTCAGTGAAATAACTAATGTGACTAGCTGGTGATAAACGTGTCAGATAAACCACACACACACACACACACACTACTACTATTTAAGGCCGTGACAGGACTTAAAATTAGTTGTATCTTTGGAATATAGACAGGGGTTTGTTGTGTTCAAAATAAATACTAACCATTAAAGATAAACTCCTTATCCAATTATGAGCAAACCTGAATGTAAGAAGGGACCAGGCCTGGGGGGTTTGGAGGAAGAGCAAAGGGACAGTGGGTAATGACAGGGGAACAGGAAAAGCATCATGAGCAAAGGCACGTGGTGGTGTGGAGACAAAATCACCCTGCATATCCTTCAGCAGCCACAGTTTTGTTCAGGGAATCCATGGACCCATAATCCCATCAAGCATCCCCTCGGGAGTGATCTAGGTCGCCCCCATTTCCTTCAGCTCTCAGTTCCAAAGAGAAAGCATCCCACGGAGATAACTATGCTTTTGAAAGAGTGAAAGCATAAATTTAAAGTCCCTCCACACCCCCCTGCAAACGCATAAGGCATGTATGAGAAAAACCCCACCCCCATAGTGAATACATAAGAAGAGGCCACTTTTTGCTCATGTTTGAAGGCCAAAGCTCATTTACAGTCTAGCTGCTTTAAAGGCACTCATTGCCAAGGTGCTGTCCAGGAAAACTCTTACGGTTACTGCAAACCCTGTGAACCAATACGTAGGGGACTGTGAGCCTAACTATGATACAGGACTTTTTGAAACTTTAACTAATGTGAATCATAACATTAGCCAGTTTGCACACCCCTAATGTCACCTTTCCCTGGCAGAGAACAGCAAAACAGACAACCCGCCTGATGGAAACGCAGCACATAATGAAACTGGAGGAGGGTCATGGGTCCCCCGGGTGACAGGTGTTATTAAAATTTGAAAGGACATTATTGTTACAGTTGGGCAGGGAATTTCGAATGTTGGCATTGCGGGCCATTAAGGCCATCTGTCTTGTGCAATGTGCCTGGTGATATTAAAGAAAACAGGAATGAGATGCTATAATTTGAAATAAGGCACAATACTTACACCACTTATCTTAAAACAGACACATTCTCAATAGGATGCCATTTCTGAGTCTCTGACACTGATGCTGCCTATGCACAGAATCAACTTGTTTTCCTCCTCTCTGTTTACATCTTCCCAATATTTTTTAAGTGGAAGTTTCACGGCCAGAGAGAGGAATGCAAATTCCTCATACTGCGTTGGGATCTATCATTTGCCTGCAATTAGATGACTCGCATAATACTGTGCTCTTGGGAAAACATCCCCTGAAGAATGTCTTCACTATTTCTTCCACTACACAAAAATTATGGGGCGAGAGCAGTCTTGTAGACAGCCTTCCTTGAAAATGTCTGCTAGGTAAATTCTCTTCTGCCTCCGATGTTCACATTTCTGGATCCTCTCAAATGTTATCACATCTTTATGCCTCTGAGGGTTTATGCCTCTGAATGTCTGTCATAGAGTTCGCTTCTGTCTGCTTAGAATCCTCCGGCTTCACTGGTATGACAGATGGAAGGATTATAAGACCTCGGGGTACAATGATTCCTCGGTTACAGCCGAAGTCACCCTGAATTTGCCTGCTCGTCGCTTCAAATCTGTATCTGTTTTGCAGTCTCACGGGTCTTTCCCAGCCCTCCAGCCCATGGCCTTTTGAGTATTTGCCCTCCTGATTGATCCGAATTGCTGGTCTCTGGATCCGTGAACTCACATTATTCAGGCTAAAAGTTACCTTGTTATTTCCCTTATGTATGTGTAACTTCCGGCCTTTTGAGTATTTGCCCTCCTGATTGATCCGAATTGCTGGTCTCTGGATCCGTGAACTCACATTATTCAGGCTAAAAGTTACCTTGTTATTTCCCTTATGTATGTGTAACTTCCGGCCTTTTGAGTATTTGCCCTCCTGATTGATCCGAATTGCTGGTCTCTGGATCCGTGAACTCACATTATTCAGGCTAAAAGTTACCTTGTTATTTCCCTTATGTATGTGTAACTTCTGGCCTTTTGAGTATTTGCCCTCCTGATTGATCCGAATTGCTGGTCTCTGGATCCGTGAACTCACATTATTCAGGCTAAAAGTTACCTTGTTATTTCCCTTATGTATGTGTAACTTCTGGCCTTTTGAGTATTTGCCCTCCTGATTGATCCGAATTGCTGGTCTCTGGATCCGTGAACTCACATTATTCAGGCTAAAAGTTACCTTGTTATTTCCCGTATGTATGTGTAACTTCTGGCCTTTTGAGTATTTGCCCTCCTGATTGATCCGAATTGCTGGTCTCTGGATCCGTGAACTCACATTATTCAGGCTAAAAGTTACCTTGTTATTTCCCGTATGTATGTGTAACTTCTGGCCTTTTGAGTATTTGCCCTCCTGATTGATCCGAATTGCTGGTCTCTGGATCCGTGAACTCACATTATTCAGGCTAAAAGTTACCTTGTTATTTCCCGTATGTATGTGTAACTTCTGGCCTTTTGAGTATTTGCCCTCCTGATTGATCCGAATTGCTGGTCTCTGGATCCGTGAACTCACATTATTCAGGCTAAAAGTTACCTTGTTATTTCCCGTATGTATGTGTAACTTCTGGCCTTTTGAGTATTTGCCCTCCTGATTGATCCGAATTGCTGGTCTCTGGATCCGTGAACTCACATTATTCAGGCTAAAAGTTACCTTGTTATTTCCCGTATGTATGTGTAACTTCTGGCCTTTTGAGTATTTGCCCTCCTGATTGATCCGAATTGCTGGTCTCTGGATCCGTGAACTCACATTATTCAGGCTAAAAGTTACCTTGTTATTTCCCTTATGTATGTGTAACTTCTGGCCTTTTGAGTATTTGCCCTCCTGATTGATCCGAATTGCTGGTCTCTGGATCCGTGAACTCACATTATTCAGGCTAAAAGTTACCTTGTTATTTCCCGTATGTATGTGTAACTTCTGGCCTTTTGAGTATTTGCCCTCCTGATTGATCCGAATTGCTGGTCTCTGGATCCGTGAACTCACATTATTCAGGCTAAAAGTTACCTTGTTATTTCCCTTATGTATGTGTAACTTCTGGCCTTTTGAGTATTTGCCCTCCTGATTGATCCGAATTGCTGGTCTCTGGATCCGTGAACTCACATTATTCAGGCTAAAAGTTACCTTGTTATTTCCCGTATGTATGTGTAACTTCCGGCCTTTTGAGTATTTGCCCTCCTGATTGATCCGAATTGCTGGTCTCTGGATCCGTGAACTCACATTATTCAGGCTAAAAGTTACCTTGTTATTTCCCGTATGTATGTGTAACTTCTGGCCTTTTGAGTATTTGCCCTCCTGATTGATCCGAATTGCTGGTCTCTGGATCCGTGAACTCACATTATTCAGGCTAAAAGTTACCTTGTTATTTCCCGTATGTATGTGTAACTTCTGGCCTTTTGAGTATTTGCCCTCCTGATTGATCCGAATTGCTGGTCTCTGGATCCGTGAACTCACATTATTCAGGCTAAAAGTTACCTTGTTATTTCCCGTATGTATGTGTAACTTCCCTTGTTTTATTTTAGATATTGGATTCCTCTCCTTGGTGATGTTTACAACACTTACCAAATTGGGATCAGTTTAGAAATAACAAAGTAATTGCTGTTTGTCCTCATTTCCCCAGCCAAAAACACAGATGCACAGTAAAGGCAGTCAGCGTTAACCCCCGTGGGCCTTCAACAGCAGCATGTCTTGAAGCCAGTACACTATAATTTAGTTGGATTTGTCAGTGTTTGGTTCTATCATAGTACATAATTGTGAAATAATTTCAGTTCTTTGTCTCCTCACAGGGAATGAGGTAGCTTTGAAAAGAAGAATTTTGTTTTCAACTTACAAGGTACTTTACACCACGTTCTCGTGAAATAGTGAAGTCTGGTGGCTCAGCAGTAAAGAATCTACATCTCCTGCACTGCAGGCAATTGAATGAGGGTTCAATTCCTGGGTCAGAAAGATCCCCTGGAGGAGGACATGGCAACCCACTCCAGTATTCTTGCCTGGAGAATCCCATGGACAGAGGAGCCTGGCAGACTACAGTCCATGGGGTCGAAAAGAGTCAGACATGACTGAGCATTCACACATACATTCCTATAAAGTGTAAATTCATACAGATTCCCCTGTAAATTAAGAAAGAGTTTAGGAGAAAATTCTTGTGCCACAAAGGAACCAGTTTGATGGGCCTTTGGGTTCATCTGTAATGTTTCACTAAGAAAACAGGAGCTGAGAAGGTAGGTGACTAAGCAAATCCTCTGTGGTGTCTATAAAGAGTCCTCCAGGAGTTCATGCACAGGATTTCTGTTCTGAGTTGCTCCATACTAAACCTAGGGTATGCTCCATACTAAACCTCCGTTGGACAGGCTGGGGTGTGTCCAATGGAGCGGCTCCAGCTGTGGGGGTATTGCAAAAGGGGGCTTTTTGAGGAAAGCTGAAGGAAAGGAGAATGGTCAGCTTGAAAGTGAAAGCTGAGAGAAGCGCCATAACTGCTTTGTGTGTGCTAGCGTGTCATGCTTTATGCAAGGCATGATGCTTAATTGTGTTATTTCAGGGGACAGAAGAGGAAAATAGTGGGAAGCTTTCTAATAACCAAAGATGAGGAAACTGGAATGGACGTCCTTGGAAAGACTTGAGTTCTCTGTCATGAAAAATCGTGCAAAGGCTGCAGAAGGTTAGGATCTTCTGAAAAAATAAGTTTCTAATGAGAACGGCCACTCTCAACTCCTTCCGCTAGGACAGTTTCCTCTGTGTCCGGGTCATGGGAGGGGCAGCACCTGGTGACGCCTCTGAGTTGCTGCAACACAAAGAAACGCTGTAACCGATGAGCCACCCAGCCAGCACGGTCTTTAGCTCAACTCCACATGAAGATACAAACAATGGTGATCAGACATGACCGAGCTTGATGGGGACCATCTCAACGCACTTGCTCTGAATCTAGATTTCTTCACCTACTGGTCCTAGCTGCCACGTCTGTAGCCTGGAATCAGTCATAGACAGAACACAGTGAGCGTGGCTGCTTGCCAATACAGCTGTAGCTATGGCCATTGACATTTGAACTTCACGCAAATTTCACGTCTTATCAATTCTTCCTCTTTTGATATTTGCCAACCATTTAAAACTGTACAAATCTACTAATAGTTCATAGGCCATCCAAAAAAGAAAAAAGGGATTTGGCTTGTAGACTATAGTTTGATCTAGGATGTTCTAAAAACTACTGCCTTACTTAGAAACGGTTTGGGGATATGATATGGCCACTCTCGGGATTCAGAGATAATTGTGGTGATTGTGATCTTTATTTACTATGTATGCTGGTGGAAAGGTGGCTTTTCTTTTCTTTGTTTTAGACATTTTTATGTGAACCACTTTTGAAGTCTTTATTGAACCTGTTACAATACTGCTTCTGTTTCCTGTTTTGGTTTTTTGGCCGAGAAGCATGTGGGATCTTAGTTCCCTGACTAGGAATCAAACCTGCACCCCTGCAATGGAAGGCGAAGTCTTAACCACTGGACTTCCAGGGAAGTCACTGGAAAGGTGATTTTTCAAAGGGTATGCACAGAGAAGTGCCATGATGGTTGCTGTCATTGCTGTGCAGTAGCCAAGTCTCATCTTGTCTGAGGCACAACTGCTCTAGCTCCTGGAGACAGGTGGGGTGAGCACAAACGCCTGTGGGATGCAGTGAAGGACAGCATAGTTTCATCTGAGAGAATGGAAGCTTCAAATTTCAAAGTCCAACTTAATTGGAGGAGTGTACCATACCCGATGCTGCTGCTGCTGCTAAGCTGCTTCAGTCGCGTCCGACTCTGCGCAACCCCAGAGACCGCAGCCCACCAGGCTCCCCCGTCCCTGGGGTTCTCCAGGCAAGAACACTGGAGTGGGTTGCCATTGCCTTCTCCAATGCGTAAAAGTGAAAAGTGAAAGTGAACTGGCTCAGTCGTGTCCGACTCTGCGCGACCCCAGAGACCGAAGCCCACCAGGCTCCCCCGTCCCTGGGGTTCTCCAGGCAAGAACACTGGAGTGGGTTGCTAGTTCCTTCTCTAGGACCATACCTACGTGACAGCAAAGAAGCCTGTGATCACTTTTGATCCCACAGAAAATCTGAGAATAGCTTATCAAGCTTGTTTAAATAGAATCTGCTGAAGGTACCCTAATAATGGCACAATTCAGTGTAGCCGCTGGGTTTACTTCCCTGACATTGGCACGATCCATGAAGGACGATGGTGACTCTCACTTATTCACTACTGTTTAGAATTGGGTAATGGAAAGTGACAAGGTTATCTAAACACAAATTCAATGTAGGCTTAATCTCATTCTTTTATAATAGAAATTTCAGCCAGGAGCCGGTCTGCTCTGAAAGATGCCTTTCTCTAGGGCTGTGGCTTCTACTCCAATCCATGATTCAGATATCAAAGAAATGGAAATTAACAACCAACTCCAGTATTCTTGCCTGGAGAGTTCCACGGCCAGAGGAGCCTGGCGGGCTACAGTCCATAGGGTTGCAAAGAGTCAGACACGACTAAAATGACTTAGCATGCAGGTACATCTATAATAACACATACTTATGTTTATAAAATAAAATGCCATAGGTGAAAATAATGCAGAAACTTGGGGAAAATATAAAGCAGCTAGCATTTCCAAGCCGTCTAGAGAAACTTGAGATACATTAATCATTGAAAGCCAAGTAGAACCAGTGGTTCATCTGCTGACACATCGGTGGAGTTCATCCCAGCTTCGGGATGGGCATGAGAACTGAACCCACTCACAGACAGCTTATTCAAGGGCAATTTAGACCCGAGCCAGAACAATTCTATCTCAAAAGATTCTGGTCTTCCGTACCCATGGCAGAAGTTCAAGTTGGGCAATATCCTATTTCCAACCACAAAATAGCCTGGTCGAGATAGATGCTTATTAGTCTCATCTTGGATGCTTACATTCTTAGCTTTTCTAAATTCTCTTCTAAATTCTAGTATCTGTTGGCATTATTTACCAATTTTCTTCCTCTTAAATTGTATGCTTCTGTCTTACCTTAAAACAACATAGAAATTAACATACTTTCCTAATAAATCAAATGTGGGCATTTCTTTGTTTTGAGATGATTCACGATGCAATGATCAAGAAGTGGATGATGAATAAGGCAAAAATGGGAGCATGATTCCAGGAGCAAATTCTTATTAAAAAAAAAAAAGATAACTTACAATATTCATCCTTTGAACCAGCAATTTATTTCAATTTTAAGATTTACCCTAGGGAAATTATCAGATTTTTCTTACTAGAATAGATGTTGAAGCATGACTCATCAAAGGAAAATTGGAAATAATTTAAGTAGCTAATGCTTTGACTGAGCTTCTTCAATTTGAACATCCCTTTAAGAAAAACCTAACTAGTATTTTGTTGTTCCTGAAATGAGCCATTAAGCCCATCAAGGCATCTGGCTATTTCACACTTCACTAAATTAAACCAACGTAGGCTCTTCTGCTCTACAAGTGTAGAAATGCCAGGTAGCTGTTAGAAGGGCAATCAAATTAAAATGGAAAATCCTGTACAAAAAGAAAGGGGTGCAGTCAAGTTATGAAAACTCCGTAGGGAAAAAGTCCTCATAACAAAATCAAAGAATGCTTTGCAGGATGCTATATTCAATTGAACATACTCAGTTGAAATCACTTTTTAAAACAATTCTGCACATTTTTTTTCAAGGCAATTTGCAAGAATAAGATTTCATTTCGATGGGAAATAGAATAACACCCCAGATGAAAACTTTTATATTTTTTCTGATTAATTGCTATCCAATAGAACACATATTGTTTTGGACACAGCCCTCAGCTGCGGCAAAGATTTTAAGGTTCGAAGACTTTGCTTGGATTGTGTTCAAGCGGTTTTGTGCCCACATCAGAGAACCTGATTATATGGTTCCTTTTCATGTCCTGTCATCTGTCACAGAAAGCTTTTCTTTCATATAAATTCTGTTTACTAAAATTATCTTATAAACCACTTATTTTCAATGTTATGGGAGAGAGGAAAACATTTCATGAAATCCAGTAAATCATGAAATTCCAGTAAGACTGGGGAACTTTCCCAGACTGTTGTTGTTCAGTCACTAAGTCATGTCTGATTCCTTGCAACCCTGTGGACTGCAGCACACCAGGCTTCCCGTTCGTCACTATCTCCCGGAGCTTGCTTAAACTCATATCCACTGAGTCAGTGATGCCATCCAACCATCCCATCCTCTGTTATCCCTTTCTCCTGCCTTCAATCTTTCCCAGCATCAGGGTCTTTTTCAGTGAGTTGGCTCTTCCCACCAAGTGGCAAAGCATTGGAGCTTCAGCTTCAACATCAATCCTTCCAATGAATATTCAGGACTTATTTCCTTTAGGATTGACTGGTTTGATCTCCTTGCTGTCCAAGGGACTCTCAAGAGTCATCTCGGGCACCACAGTTAGAAAACATCACTTCTTTGGTGCTCAAAGGAAAAAGAGTAGCAAAGTCTAGAGAAAACTGTATTTTAAAAAGGAGATGGTAAAGTGCCAGATGCTACACAGAAAACAGAAAAGAATGCATTGAATTTAGCAACAAGGCGGTCACTGCAGGATTCAGGGAGTGATGAAGGCCGAAGCTAGAGATCATGAATCTTCTTTATTATTCTTTCTCCAGCACCTGGAAGATTGTAGAAAATCAATAGGTTTGTGGAATTAATAAATGAATATATTGACAAACAAATTAATTTCAACAGAGGAAGAGATTAAGAGAGATTCACTTATTCGAGAAAAAAGGACTGAGAGGATCTCTGTGCGGCCGGATCTACTGTAGGTGCTGCTGTTAAAACAGTGAACAAAACAGAAAAGTCTTCCTCCTCTCAGGGAACTGCGGTTTAGTCGTGTGGAGCTACAGGATGAATAAATAAGCAGCTGAACAACAACAACAGACTTTCCTTTTATATCTCTGGCCAATTCTCAGCCTCCTTTGCTGTTTTCTCTCTTCTCCCTCATCTCTGCAGTTGGTGATCCTGAGACTTGGCTCAAATCCTTCAGTTTTTCTTCTGAATGCTTTACCTGGGCAATTGTACACATCTTCATTTAAAAATATATATATATTATTTACATGTTGATGGCATCAAAATGTCTGAACTCAGCTAAAATCTCTCCTTATTCTCTTAACTATCTCTAGTTCTCAGAACAAAGTCCGGCACATGGTAGGCTCTTAAATTTGTGGACTCATCTGTTAGATGGTTCTTTCCCCTGAGCTTCAGGATCAAAGCTCCTGTGAGCATCTCTGCTTGAATATCCCATAAAACAGGCTCCAAAGAAAGCCCAACACTTCCTCCACCAAACTCCCACTTCCATGCTGCTTCCTCCTTGAGTGGAGTTGCCATCAACGTGGCTGTCCACACGTTCCGTTCAGTTCTGCTCAGTCGCTCAGTCGTGTCCGACTCTTTGTGACTCCATGGACTGCAGCATACCCAGCCTCCCTGTCCATCGCCAAGTCCACAATAGACTTCCACACCATTCTTGACTTCTTTGCCTCAGTCCTCTACATCCAACTGGCCACTGAGTCCTCTTGTTTGATCATTTAATAGTCTTTCAGTTGACACGGAGCAGAAATGTCAGTTTCATCTTCAGTGAAGATGGAGATCCTTCAATCGCCCAACCCCTCCCCTCTCCAAAAGCAGAGTTTTGCCCAAGGGATTTCAGGAGAAGGCACACTACCTGCTCTGTATGCACACACTGAGGCCATTTCCCGGGTGGGAAGTGGTAAAGAACCTGCCTGCCAACGCAGGAGATACAGAAGCTGTGGGCTTGATCCCCGGGGGCAGGAAGATCCCCTGGAGTAAGAAGTGACAACCCACTCCAGTAGTCTTGCCTGGAAAATCCCATGGACAGAGGAGCCCAGCGGGCTCCAGTCTATAGGTCACAAAGAGTCCAACAGGACTGAGCATGCACGAGTGTACATACTGAAATGACCAGTGCTCTATTTGCATCTACCAACTAGAGGTTTTCAAATGATTACACGAACTCTGAATTGGGAAATATTGAAAGTTAGTATTATCAGAACCAACAAATCATATATATCCCAAAATGGCTATTTGAATGCAACTATTATTAAATCTTGAAAATATATACAGCTTTAATATATTTCTGCAATCAGAATTGCCTTTAAAAACACTAGCCATCCGTTTATTTTTAAATGAACAGAAATTCATTTTACTTAATAGTTCTAAAAGTGAAAAGATACGTGACAAAATAGGAGTGTGGATTTCCTATTGATTTTCCATGGATACAAATAAAACTAAATACTATTGTGTTTGGGGATAAAAGAGTTCTTTTTAAAATAATGGGTGGAAAATATCTCAAAACAACACAATTTTTGGTAATACTACCTTCAAACTCAAGAAAAATTGGGGCAAACATAAGGCGGTTGATTTTTCACAAGCCTGAACAACATTTAAACCACACAAAAAGCCTTTTAGATGAATCAGAAAAAAAGAAAAAAGAGTTCACAGAGAAAAGTAGAGTATGGGTCAAATTTTTCAGTAATATAGGGAATGTGTACAGCAGTTTTTTACAAGATGACTTCAGGATGTATTTAAATGAAAAATGACACAAATAATTAAAATTTTTAGCTCGTCCAAATTAGATAGCATTAATTTCACATATATTGGCCAAGCTGCTAATATGTTCCAAACACTTTTCTGGGCACTGAGAATTGAGTGGTGAATAAGACATTTGCTCAAAATCTTCCACTGCCTCAGAAGGCGGTCTGAACCTGGTGCCCTGACCGGAAGTGAGCGGGAGTCCCGCCCCCGCGCGTCACGTAGGGTTCCTGCAGGTTCCTGCAGCGTCTAGAATCTCAGAAGCAGATCATTCAGGCTCTACCTCAGCTCGTGAGTCGTTTTGCCCAGTCTTAACAATAGTAAATAAACACTGTGCAAACCAACCAACCAACAAATCTCCTCCGGACCCTCTTTTTATTATGCTCCTTCTGCATAATTTACCCTGGTGGTAAATCATTATCATTATGCGACTGTTACATTTGTTCTTGGAGAAGGAAATGGCAACCCACGCCAGTATTCTTGCCTGGAGAATCCCATGGGCAGAGGAGCCTGGCTACAGTCCATGGGGTCACAAAGAGTCAGATAGGATTGAGTGACTAACATTACATTTGCCCACATAAGGAGCAGAAGATTCTGGTATAAATGAAGCCTTCTGGAAATGATGAGGATCTTTATGCCATGAAAAGACTCTCAAGTCCTAATGAACTACAGGACTCATTTTAAGCGTTTCTCAAATCGATTAATTCCTGTTGAATGATCACTTAGACACATTCTTTGAAGTCTTTGGTAGCTGATTATCTATACTTGTAAACTATCTTTCTAAACAGCTTATTTATTTTTCAAAATTTTACCTGAAATGTCTTTATTTTGCTTTCCGTTTACTTTTACACATTTTTAAAACGTTAAAGTTTACTTTCCATTTACAGTTGCTACAAAATATGGACTGTGCTCCCAGGTAGTACAGTGCATCCTTGGTCTTTCTTTTACCTAAGAGTTTGCTTCTCCACCTCCCCTCCAACCCTGCCCCACTGGTGACCACAAGCTTGTTCTTTGTATCTCTGAGTCTGCTGCCTTTATGTTAATTCACTTGTTTGCTGTCATTTTCAGATTCCACGTACAAGCGATATTATAGGGTATTTCTCTTTCTCTAACATTTCACTTAGCATGAAGTCCTCCAGGTCAATCCATGTTGCTGCAAATGGTGGAATTCCATTCTTTTTATAGCTGAGCAGTATTCCAGTGTGTGTGTGTGTGTGACATATTTTTTATCCATTCATCTGTTGATGTCCACTGAGGTTGTTTCCACGTCTTGGTGATTGTAAACACATCTGCTATAAACGTTGGGGTTGTTTTTTTTTTTTTTTTCAGATGTATACTCAGGAGTGGAATTGCTGAATCATATGGTAGTTTTATAGTTTTTTGAGAAATCTCCACACTGTTTTCCTCAGTGGCTGTACCAATTTACATTCCCACAACGATCTTCAGGAGTTCCCTTTTCTCAGCAACCTCATCAATATTTTGTTGTTTGTGAACTTTTTGATGACAGCCATTCTTACAGTTTGTGATTTTGACATTCACTTCCCTGATGACTACCACTGAATCAGTTTATTGAAAGCTGTGGTAAATAAAAGGGCAACACCTGGTCCGTTAACTCACAAGTCCGGAGGTTTGTGTTTGTAGATACAGGTGGGCAAGACCTGAAAGGGGTATATTCACCTTGACTCTACACAGAGACTAGAAAGTCAAGATAAAAGACTCAGTACACCTGTATGGCTATTAGTAATAAATACCTTGATTATAAATCTTTCAGAACACACTGTAAAAAATTGTTAAATTTCTATCTTATACCCTTTCACCAGCCAGGTATTGGAAATATTAGTTACAAAATAATTTTTTAAAAGATAAAAATGAAACACTTTAATATTAGCATGTTCTATTACTAGATAAGATATTTCTAGTTTCCTGTTTCACTTGCGTTGGAACAAAGAGTTTAAAGTGTATAGAAAACATTCACACATCAAAGTCCAGCTACTGCAATATAATCAGCTCCTTTTTATACAAAGAATAATAAAGCTGTTGCTAGACTGGCTGTTCTTGCTGTCTTATGTAAAGTACGTTTTAGTTCAGCACTCTCTAAGCAGCAGAGAAAAAAAAGGGATTTTATCATAATCTGTACTGGCTATATCAATTAGTTTTTTGTAAACCTGGATCCAGAATTTAGCATCTATTGCCTCATCTTTAAAAAAGGAAATGATAACAAGTGAAAAGAAATGTAAATTTGATTTATTGTATCAAAGATAATTATTCTTTTACATTTATAATGCATTCAAATTCTGCATGAAGAGGAAACTAATTTTAGCTAAATTCTTTAAAAAAATAAAAGGCACAAGCATAACTCCTTAAATTAGTAAAAATCGTACAGTAACAGCTTACCTCTTTAATCAAGACTTGACAGACTTATCTGGATGTTAATACAAATGGGTTCTTAGTATTTGAATACTCTTTCCATTTTTATGTGATTTTACTCTTTTGTTCTGCTTACAGTCTTCTGTGAATTCAAAGAAAAAATGTTAATCCTCCTACACTGTTGGTAAGAATGTAAATTCTTACCATTATGAAAAACAGTAAGGAGGTGCCTCAAAAACTAAGAATAGAGGCACCATATGATCCAGCGATCCCATTCCCGGGCATATACCCCGAAAAAAACTCTGATTGGAAAAGGGACATGCACCCCCAAACATTCATAGCAGCACTGTTGACTATAGCAAGACATGGAAGCAACCTAAATGTCATTGAAAGAGGAATGGATAAAGAAGATATGGTATATATATGTACACAATGGAATATTCCCCATAATAAAAGAATGAAATAATGCCATTTGCAGCAGCATGAATGCACCTAGATATCATCATGTTGCGTGAAGAAAGTCAGACAGAAAAGCAATTCTATGATATCACATGTGATTAGTCATTCCGTTGTGTCTGATTCTCTGTAAACCCATGGGCTGTAGCCCGCCAGGCTCCTCTGTCCTTGGGGATTCTCCAGGCAAGAATACTGGAGTGGGTAGCCTATCCCTTCTCCAGCGGATCTTCCTGACCCAGGAATCAAACCAGGGTCTCCTGCATTGCAGGCAGATTTTTTACCCGCTGAGCTACCAGGGAAGCCTGGTATCACCTATATGTGGAATCTAAAATAGGATACAAATGAACTTATTTGCAAAACTGAAACAGACTCAAAAACGTAGAAAACAAATATGGCTATCATAGGGAAAGGGGGGTAAATGAGAAGCTTGGGGTTAGCAGATACACACTGCTATACATAAAATATATATTCAGGATCCTATATTCAATATCTTGTAATAACTTCTAATGGAAAAGAATCTGAAAAAATAAGAAACAAGAAAAGATATTCAAGAGAAACAACGCTCGTTTCCTGCTAGGTGTTAAACATAAACATGAGTCAGTTTCTCATAATGAGGCAAACACATTTATCCTCAGAAAAACAGCAGAGATGCAGCAAGAAGCGGACAGCAGTGCTTCCTGGTCGGTCCCCAAGAGCTGGGAAACGGGCGTTGTTGTTGTGTAGCTGCTCAGTCATGTCCACCTCTTTTGCAACCCTTTGGACTGTAGCCCATCAGGCTCCTCTGGCCATGGGATTCTCCAGGCAATACTGGAGTGGGTTGCCATTTCCTGCTCCAGGGGAACTGCCCCACCCAGGGATTGAACCCGCATCTCTTGTGTCTCCTGAATCGGCAGGAGGATTCTTCACTGCTGAGCCACTAGGCAAGTCAGAAGCAGGCGTGACTTCCTGGCAAAGAGACCCAGAAATCAGTTCTCCTGAGAGGCATGAAAGTGAATCAGCTGCATTTGCAGGCGCTTCAGAGGGCGAGGGTCCGCGTCTCTCCAGACCCCTGCTCCCCTGCTCTAGACCCAGCCAGGACTGACAGGACAGCTGCAGGAGGAACATGCCATCTTGATTAGAAACCAAGCAAATTCATTCAAGGACAAATTGCCTATGGAAAACTAGAAATTAAGCCTTAATTGCATACAGCAAATGAAACCAACAACAAAATGAAAAGGCGACCTACCAGATGGTGGAAATATTTGCAAATCAGGCATCAGGAGTTATCATGAATCGTGTATAAGGAGTTCATATCCAACATTTATGAAGAACTCATGCAACTTAATAACAAAGAACAATCCAATTTAAACATGGGCAGAAGATCTGAATAGATATTTTTCCAAAGAAGACATACAAATAGTCAGCGGGGACCTAAAAAGACAGATGCTCAACATCACTCTTCATTAGAAAATGCAAGTCAAACCCATAATGATATATCACCTCATACCTGTTAAAATGCCTTTTATCAAAAAGGACAAGAGAGTCTGTGTTTTGTCAAGGATGTGGAGAAAAGGAAATCCTTGTGCACTGTCGGTGGGAGTGTAAATTGGTGCAGACACTGTGGAGAACAGTATGGAGATTCGTCCAAAACCTGAAACTACCGTGGGATCCAGCAATTCCACTTCTGGGTGCTGAGATGTGAAAGGAAGGCAGCTTACAGGTTCCAGCTGATGTTTTCCAATGTGGGGAAAACTCAGGGATAAACACGATTGCTCTTCTTGAAAACGAACTTGATGGAGAAGGCGACCAGGAGGCGCACAAGCTTTCTCTTAATCCAGGACTCTGGAGGTAACTGTCGATTCACCCCACAGTTGGTTAAACTTGATCTGTTTGGGCAAGCGGCTCCCATGGAGAGCTGGGCATCTTGAGTGGTATGAGAACAACTTCCCACCCGGCTGACTGAGCAGAGGGCATCCTCCCCACCCCCAGCTCCTTTCTTGGTGTTGAGGCTCCAGTGGGCTTGCAGACCCTTAGGACGGGGCTCAGCGCCAGGCAGCTTTGTGTGCAGAGAAGCCTCCGTGCTCAACTGCAGGTTTGACATCATCTGTTAGCTGGTTTCCTTGTCTTCAAAAGGCTTGTTTGCCTTTCTCTTTCAACTGGATGGTACGGTTTTATTTGCAATTTGATTCCGAATTAGACAGCCAGTCTTTGTTTTCTCTGATGCTTTCTTGCCCTTAGCATTTTCACAGAGGTTCAGATTTGACTTGCTTAAATCGGTTTTCACTATGTGACCGAGAGAAGTTATTGACAAAGCACATTGTCTCAGTATTTCCTGTAATTTTCTTTCTTCTTGTTGCAGACAAGGAGCCAGGATCGGTGATTCTTTCATGAATTCCTTCTCCTCCCAAGCTTTTGGCCAGGATGGAAGCAAAAGCAGTCTGTTTCCCGATGGGGAAACTGTAAAATGCTCAACCCACTGGGGAGATGACCCTGACTTTCCTGGAGAGTCCTGGGCAGGAGGGAGCCTTGAGAGACAGGAGATGGGGTGGGGGTCACAGAGCACCTGGAAGGGGGTGAGATCCATGGGTCCTGAGAGGCGGGCTCCTGCTGAGGGGCTCTGCTGCCTCTGTGGCACATGGGAGCCCCTTCAGGTACCAGGACTAATGTGTCTGTGTTCCTAAGGAGGTGGGGATGGCAGTCCCTAAGGCCCCTGGATTATCTGCCTGGCTCATGGGGACCAGGAGCGTGTGTGTTGGATAGATCTGGGCAGGCTGGTGAGCAGAAAGTCTTCTCCATGGCCTTGAAGCTGCTTCAGAGCCTAAAAACAAATGAAGCTCAGATATTCTATTTTCTGCTTGGAATGCAGTTTTTTCATACACAGTTGATCCTTGAACAAGGTGGGGGTCAGGGGTACTAAGCCTTCTGACTGAGGAAAATCTGGATAACTTATGGTCATATCTGCCCATTCAAGTCTCCTCCAAGCCCACTGATGCATTGGGGATTCAACCAATCTCCAGACTAAGTAGTTCTGAAGTATTGACAGTGGAAAAAAATTTGTGTGTAGAAGTGGGCTGTCGAAGTTCAAACCTGTGTTGCGCAAGGGTCAACTGTGTGTGCACGCGCGTGCACACACACACACACACACACACGGAGTACAAGTGATTTTCATCACTGATCTTGATTTAGTGTATTTTAACTCTTAAAATGGTAACTTCAACCACATAACAAATGATATCTAATCTTTCTGAGAGGTGATCACTCTTAAAATGGCATACATCTTCTAAATTTATTTATTTGCATGGGAATACATGTGCACTTATTAATAATCTCACTCTATACTTGGTTTGGAGAAGGCAATGGCACCCCACTCCAGTACTCCTGCCTGGAAAATCCCATGGACGGAGGAGCCTGGTGGGCTGCAGTCCATGGGGTCGCTAAGAGTCAGACACGACTGAGCGACTTCACTTTCACTTTTCACTTTCCTGCATTGGAGCAGGAAATGGCAACCCACTCCAGTGTTCTTGCCTGGAGAATCCCAGGGACGGGGAGCCTGGTGGGCTGCCGTCTGTGGGGTCACACGCAGTCGGACACGACTGAAGCGACTTACAGTATACTTGGTTAATATGGCTCCTTGGACATATTTCTTGACCACCTACCAGTCTCCTCCTAACTGATTAGCTACCCAGTATTTATTATTGTGTAAAATGATTGTTCTTTAATCTGTAGTTTCACATCTTTATTGATAGGTGTATAGTTGGATCTAGAAGTGGATGGAATTCCTGGCTCAAGAGATACATACTTTACAAAAATTTTTGGTTGCTTTTACCAAATCAACCTCCACAATGTTAGCACAATTTGGTGCTCAAATGCTCAGTCGTGTCTGACTCTTTGTGACCCCATGGACCGTAGCCCACCAGGCTCCTCTGTCCATGGGATTCTCCAGGCACGAATACTGGAGTGGGTTACGATTTCCTTCTTCAGGGGATCTTCCCCAATCAGGTATAAAACCACTCACAAAAAAATATTTAAAGCACACAGGTGATGTGAATCCAGTCCCCATTGACACAGGAGGGACAGCCTGTGGTTACAGATGAATTTGAGGGAATGTATTTGGGGTGTGCTTTTTCCAAAACAAGCTGCTGGCTCATATTTCTGTATACTTGGTCTTGACAATTTTAATATTTGAGAGCTTTAGTACTTGCTTGGTGCTTAAGCCTGCATTAAAAAAAAATGTCTGAAAGAATTATCCAGCATTTTATAGAGTTAATGTATGGCTTTCCTGATTGGCCATATTGTCATTTCTGGCAGCTTTGTCTCTGCTTTGTTTCTGATCTTACTTTCAATACACAAGTAGTAAGTTGTTATGCAGTCAAATTTGTCAATATTTCATTTGCTATAAAGGTTACAACTGGTGGCATTTCTACTGACCAATGTGATACTTTTAATAGAATTAAAGAGAATTGTTTTGAAATTGTGGTGCTAGAGAAGACTCTTGAGAGTCCCTTGGACAGCAAGGAGATCAAACCAGTCAATCCAAAAGGAAATTAACACAGAATATTCACTGAAAGGACTGAAGCTGAAGCTGAAGCTCCAATATTTTGGCCACCTGTTGTGAAGAGCCAACTCATTGGAAAAGACCCCAACGCTGGAAGACATTGAAGGCAGGATGAGATGCGGGTGATAGAGGATGGTTGAATGGCATCACCAACTCGATGGACGTGGGTTTGAGAAGACTCTGGGAGACAGCTGAGGACAGGGAAGCCTGGCTGCAGGTCATGGAAGCTGCAAACAGTCAGACATGACTTAGCGACTGCACAACAACAGAACACAATTGGACAGGAAGCAGGGAATCCGTGTCTTTGTGACTTTCGGTTCTTTGTCATTGTTGTATTTACCTAAAATTATAGAATAACATGCTTTTTTGACCTCAGAAAACACCTAAACATCTGTATATGTGAATGTGTAACTTTCTAGTTGAAAGGGAACATAGAAACTGTAAAAGTAATTTTATTAAAGTGGAATCCGTTTATGTTTCCTCTCTTTTCTTCTTGGCTCCAGGGCATAACAGTTTACATCTCTAAAATTTTTTTCACCACTAAAGCAAATGGCCACCAATTAGACAAATTCTGTCCTGGACTTTTGACTACTGAAAACTCAATTCCTCATCTAGTTAAACTTGTTTTTAAAAAAAAATCTCAGACGTATTATTGCCCTTCATTTTAGAAGATACACACAAATGTAGTATCAACACATCCTAGAAAAATAAAGCTAAATTGATCTAGAATTTTCTATGTCCTCAGAAAACACCAGGAAATATCCAGGAAAGCAGGATATTAATATAACAAATTTAAAAGCCAGAGATCAGTAAAGCAGTTGGATTAGTGCTTATCACCATGCCAAGCAACTATCATAGTTTTAAAGTCATGTTGATATATGGCAAAACCAATACAATAATGTAAAGTTAAAAAATAAAATTAAAAAAATATTATACAATAAAAATAAAGTCAGGTCTGCCATTGATCTGTTTAACTGACCTATTGCTGGTAGTCAGCATTTTAAATCAGAATGCTTCATTAGGTGACTGAAGCTTTATGAACACCTTAAAACTGGAAATTAGGTTTTCACATTGCTAAATCAATTAATTGGTCGAGTGAAGAAGAGTCATAGGAAAAAATATGGTGATGTCATAAAAATCAAATAAGAATGTGATATACTGGTGTGTACATGTTAATCCCAGAGTCCTAATTTATCCCACTGTGCCCCCGCTGCCCCATGCCAGACTTTCCCCTCTGATAACCATAACATTGTTTTCTTAGTCTGAGAGTCTATTTCTGTTGTATAGGTAAATTCCTTTGTATCTTTTTTTTTTTTTTTAGATTCCACATGTATAAAAAGTGATATCATCTGGTTTTCTCTTTCCTGTCTGACTTTCTTCACTTAGTAGGATGATCTCTAGGTCCTTACATGTGCACTATATATAAAATACATTAGCAATCAACAAGGATCCACCGTATAACACAGGGGACTCGACTCAATATTCTGTAATAACCTAGACAGGAAAACAATTTGAAAAAGAACAGGGCCATGTATATGTATAACTGAATAACTTTGTTGTTCATGTCTGAGTCTTTGTGACCCCATGGACTGCAGCACGCCAGGCCTCCCTGTCCATCACCAACATCCAGAGTTTACTCACACTCAAGTCCCTCCAGCCAGTGATGCCATCCAACCATTTCATCCTCTGTCGTCCCCTTCTTCTCCTGCCTTCAATCTTTCCCAGCATCAGGGTCTTTTCAAATGAGTCAGTTCTTCGTATCAGGTGGCCAAAGTACTGGAGTTTCAGCTTCAACATCAGTCCTTCCAGTGAACACCCAGGACTGATCTCCTTTAGGATGGACTGGTTGGATCTCTTTGCCATCCAAGGAACTCTCAAGAGTCTTCCCCAACACCACAGTTCAAAAGCATCAATTCTTCGGTGCTTAGCTTTCTTTATAGCCCAACTCTTACATCCATACATGACTACTGGAAAAACCATAGCCTTGACTAGACGGACCTTTGTTGGCACGTAAAGTCTTTGCTTCTTAACATGCTGTTTAGGTTGGTCATATCTTTTCTTCCAAGAAGCAAGCATCTTTTAATTTCATGGCTGCAGTCACCATCTACAGTGATTTTAGAGCCCAAGAAAATAAAGTCTGCCACTGTTCCCCCATCTATTTGCCATGAAGTGATGGAACCGGATGCCATGATCTTAGTTTTCTGAATGTTGAACTTTAAGCCAGCTTTTTCACTCTCCTCTTTCACTTTCATCAAGAGGCTCTTTAGTTCTTCTTCACTTTCTGCCATAAGGGTGGTGTCATCTGCATATCTGAGGTTATTGATATTTCTCCCAGCAATCATGATTCCAGCTTGTGCTTCATCCAGTCCAGCGTTTCTCATGATGTACTCTGCATAGAAGTTAAATAAGCAGGGTGACAATATACAGCCTTGACGTACTCCTTTCCCTGTTTGCAACCAGTCTGCTGGTCCATGTCCAGTTCTAACTGTTGCTTCCTGACCTGCATACAGGTTCCTCAAGTGGCAGGTCAGGTGGTCTGGTATTCCCATCTCTTTCAGAATTTTCCACAGTTTATTCTGATCCACACAGTCAAAGCCTTTGGCATCGTCAATAAAGCAGAAATAAATGTTTTTCTGGAACTCTCTTGCTTTTTCAATGATCCAATGGATGTTGGCAATTTGATCTCTGGTTCCTCTGCCTTTTCTAAAACCACCTTGAACATCTGGAAGTTCATGGTTCATGTACTGTTGAAGCCTGTCTTGGAGAATTTTGAGCATTACTTCACTAGCGTGTGAGATGAGCACAATTGTGCAGTAGTTTGAGCATTCTTTGGCATTGCCCTTCTTTGGGATTGGAAAGCAAACTGACCTTTTCCAGTCCTGTGGCCACTGCTGAGTTTTCCAAATTTGCTGGCATGTTAAGCACAGCACTTTCACAGCATCATCTCTTAGGATTTGAAATAGCTCAACTGGAATTCCATCACCTCCACTAGCTTTGTTCGTAGTGATGCTACCTAAGGCCCACTCGACTTTGCATTCCAGGATGTCTGGCTCTAGGTGAGTGATCACACCATCGTGATTATCTGGGCTGTGCTGTGAAGATCTTTTTCGTATAGTTCTGTGTATTCTTGTCACCTCTTCTTAATATCTTCTGCTTCTGTTAGGTCCGTACCACTTCTGTCCTTTATTGTGCCCATCTTTGCATGAAAGATTCCCTTGGAATCTCTAATTTTATTGAAGAGATCTCTAGTCTTTCCCATTCTATTCTTTTCCTCTATTTCTTTGCAGTGACAACTGAGGAAGGCTTTCTTTTCCCTCCTTGCTGTTCTTTGGAACTCTGCATTCAGATGGGTATATCTTTCCTTTTCTCCTTTGCTTTTGGCTTCTCTTCTTTTCTCAGCTATTGTAAGGCCTCCTCAGATAGTCATTTTGCTTTTTTGCATTTCTTTTCCATGGGGATGGTCTTGATCCCTGTCTCCTGTACAATGTCATGAACCTCCGTCCATAGTTCATCAGGCACTCTGTCTATCAGATCTAATCCCTTGAATCTATTTCTCACTTTCACTGTGTAATCGTAAGGGATTTGACTTAGGTCATACCTGAATGCTCTAGTGGTTTTCTCTATTTTCTTCAATTTAAGTCTGAATTTAGCAATAAGGAGTTCATGATCTGAGCCACAGTCACCTCCCAGTCTTGTTTTTGCTGACTGTATAGAGCTTCTCCATCTTTGGCTGCAAAGAATATAATCAGTCTGATTTCAGTATTGACCATCTTGTGATGTCCATCTGTAGAGTCTTCTCTTATGTTATTGGATGAGGGTGTTTGCTATGACCAGTGTGTTCTCTTAGCAAAAGTCTATTAGCCTTTGCCCTGCTTCATTTTCCAGACCACCTGACCTGCCTCTTGAGAAATTATGCAGATCAGGAAGCAAGAGTTAGAACTGGACATGGAAAAACAGACTGGTTCTAAATAAGAAAAGGTGTACGTCAAGGCTGTATATTGTCACCCTGCTTATTTAACTTATATGCAGAGTATATAACTTATATGCATGAGAAACGCTGGGCTGGAGGAAGTGCAAACTGGAATCAAGATTGTGGGGAGAAATATCAATAACCTCAGATAAGCAGATGGTACCACCCTTATGGCAAAAAGCAAAGAACTAAAGAGCCTCTTGATGAAAGTGAAAGAAGAGAGTGAAAAAGTTGGCTTAAAACTCAACATTCAGAAAACTAAGATCGTGGCATCCAGTCCCATCACTTCATGGCAAATAGATGGGGAAACAATGGAAACAATGACAGACTTTATTTTCTTGGGCTCCAAAATCACTGCAGATGGTGACTGCAGCCATGAAATTAAAAGACACTTGCTCATTGGATGAAAAGTTATGACCAAAGTAGACAACATATTAAAAAGCAGAGACAATACTTTGCCAACAAAAGTCTGTCTAGTCAAAGCTATGGTTTTTCCAGTAGTCATGTATGAATGTGAGTTGGACTATAAAGAAAGCTGAGCACTGAACAACTGATGCTTTTGAACTGTGGTGTTGGAGAAGACTCTTGAGAGTCCCTTAGACTGCAACAAGATCCAACCAGTCCATCCTAAAGGAAATCAGTCCTGAATATTCATTGGAAGGTCTGATTCTGAAGCTAAAACTCCTATACATTGGCCACCCGATGCAAAGAGCTGACTCCTTGGAAAAGATCCTGATGCTGGGAAAAATCAAGGGCAAGAGGAGAAGGGAACAACAGATTATGAGATATTTGGATGGCATCACGGACTCAATGGACATGAATTTGAGTAAACTCCAGGAGTTGGGGATGGACAGGGAGGCCCTGGCGTGCTGCAGTCCATGGGGTTGCAAAGAGTCAGATGCTGCTGAACAACTGAACTGAACTGCTTCATTCTGTACTCCAGGGCCAAATTTGCCTATTACTCCAGGTGTTTCTTGACTTCCTACTTTGGCATTCCAGTCCCCTATAATGAAAAAGACATCTTTTTTGGGTATTAGTTCTAGAAGGTCTTGTAGGTCTTCATAGAACTGTTCAGCCTCAGCTTCTTCAGCATTACTGGTCAGGGCACAGACTTGGATTCCTGTGATATTGAATGGTTTGCCTTGGAAACAAACAGAGATCATTCTGTCATTTTTAGGACTGCATCCAAGTACTGCATTTCGGACCCTTTTGTTGACTATGACGGCTACTCCATTTCTTCCTCAGGATTCTTGCCCACAGAAGTAGATATAATGGTCATCTAAGTTAAATTCACCCATTCCAGTCCATTTTAGTTCGCTGATTCCTAGAATGTTGACGTTCACTCTTGCCATCTCGTGTTTGACCACTTCCAATTTGCCTTGATTCATGGACCTAACATTCCAGGTTCCTACACAGTATTACTCTTTACAGCATCGGACTTTGCTTCTATCACCAGTCACATCCACAAATGGGTGTTGTTTTTGCTTTGGTTCCGTCTCTTCATTCTGTCTGGATTTATTTCTCCACTGATCTCAAGCCTCTACCCCTTGGTTCATGGCCTGGAATTGAGTTTACTTCAGAAATAAGTTCCATGAAATGAAAGGGGTCAATACTAATCAAGTGAATGACATGGCAGCAGTGGAATGACTTTCCCATGTAGAAATCCCTCAGTAGTGAAACTACATATCTGGCAATATCTAGCCAGGATTTTTCGGCTAATAAATTTGTTAATAAAAATGCTGCTTTTAAATAAAAGGTGTAAAATTTAATATAACTTGGATTTAACAGAAGGAAAAGAGTGAAACTAAAAAATGTCACTTTTGAATGTCAGATGAATCTTTCTTTACCACAGAGATATGGATTTATAATATATCCTATTAAGGATATGCAAACAATATGACAAAAATATTAAAAAACTTGGAGTCCTTCTCCTCTTGGCTTTTTAAAACTATGCTTTAATATCAGACACTATTGACTGATTTCCTTGTAGAAATTAAAATGTTTCTTTCTATATAAAAACTCCATGAAGCTATACTTACTTTTATAACTTTATTGCTTTATTAAGGTTTGTAACTTTAATTTTTTTAATTCAAAACCACCGTTTTCACAGGTATTATCTTATTCCTATATTTAAATAATTGTTATGCTCACCCGTTTTCTTTCTCCAAAGCTTCTCTAACTTTGAATCATGCCACTGTATCTATTTTCGTCCATCCATCCATTAAGCTATCATTTATCCATCTTTTTGTCTATTATCCAAAGAGGTAGTTTTCATCTTTAGCTCATTATTTTGTTTCTCCAGAACTGTCTCTAATTACTATGAAAACTATATATGTCATGAATGGTTACTTTTTCTTCCTCTTATTATCTGCTTTTATTGTTTTATTAGCTGTACGTTATAAATTCTAAAATAGAGTATCCAAACTCTGCATCCTTTTTTTCAGTGTCACTTACTCTTGCAGACCTCTTGAGTTCTTGAGTGTCCTGTTTTTCTCTCCCATGTCTACTACCTGCCTCTTACTGTTTTATGTTCCTTCATCATCACTCTAAAAGGGATTACTATTGCTTCAATAGTTACTGATTCCACTTTGGGCATTGATCCCTTATTTTCAAAGAACACATTCTAAAGTAAAGATTAGTAGGAATCAACTTTCTGAGTCCTTTAAAAAAAATCTCTTACTTCTAAATTTTGTTTTACTGAAATTCTTTCTGCAACAACATTCTAAATTAAAAATTGTTCTTATGTATAATTGTGAAGGTGTTAGTCCTTGAACTTGAAATTTTGTGGTTAAAACTGTGAAAACCCAATTCTTTTCTGACTCTCATTCCTTTGTGAAAAGTGAAAGTGAAAGTCGCTCAGTCGTGTCTGACTCTTTGTGACCCCATGGACTAAACAGTCCATGGAATTCTCCAGGCCAGAACACTGGAGTGGGTAACCTATCCCTCTCCTGTGGATCTTCCCAACCCAGAAGTCAAACTGGGTTCTCCTGCGTTGCAGGTGGATTCTTTACCAACTGAGCTATCAGGGAAGCCCTTTGGGGTGACTTTTAGTCTGGACATTTTAGGAAATTCTCTTTAAACTCCCTTCCAAGATGACCTTAATTGTTTATGACCTAATTTTATGTTTCTGTACATGTGCGTGTTTATACATGGAGAAGGCAATGGCACCCCACTCCAGTGCTCTTGCCTGGAAAATCCCATGGACGCAGGAGCCTGGTAGGCTGTAGTCCATGGGGTCACTGAGGGTCGGACACAACTGAGTGACTTCACTTTTACTTTTCACTTTCATGCACTGGAGAAGGAAATGGCAACCCACTCCAGTGTTCTTGCCTGGAGAATCCCAGGGATGGGGGAGCCTGGTGGGCTGCAGTCCATGGGGTCGCACAGAGTCGGACACGACTGATGCGACTTAGCAGCTGCATACATGTATAAATACATATATGCGTGTGCATGTTTTTGGTTTACTTGCTTGTGTTTTGTCTCTTTGTTCTGACAAAGTCTGGGGGTAAATATTATGTTTATGTAATTAAGCCTTTGCATTTCTGATACCCCAGGTATAAATATTTAATGCATCCTTATTAGGCACATGAATAAGGTTATATATTGACTCTCCTGGGCCGCATATGGCCCACAGACATGTTTTGTTTGGCACACACGATTCTGCAATCATTGGAATGACTCCCATATAAAAATGCAGAGATTCAGTTTTATTGAAAAACTCTGACTAGGCTTCCTGGAAGCCATATTCTTCCTCATCAACAATCCTGGTCTAGCCTCTAGTTTCCCTCCGGGGCGGGTCCCGTAGGCTCCGCATGGCCACCATCTTCTGTCCTGTTGACTGTCATTTAGTCATTGACGTCATCTTTCTATCGCCTATATAGATAGGAGAGTGTAATCTCTGGAGTGCTGATGAGAACATTTATATCTTCACTTTAAATTTATTCTTCTATTTTTTTTTCTGCTCTTACATGTTTTGTAATTCTTTGTGGATATTATTTGCTCTGTGCTTGTGTGTGCGTAGAATGGGAGCTAGAAAAGGTGCCAGATTCCCGCCATAATTTCAAGCGCAAGTACCGGAACTCGGAGAGGCACAGGGCGGGGGGTGGCGGGACCTTCCTCCCTCTTGGTGGTCAAGGGGGCTTCTCTGAGAGCGATGCTGTCTCGGGTGTTGAAGCTTGTTCATCCCCCTCTGGAGGAGAAGAAACATGAGACTTGCGGCAGGCCAGTAGCTAAGGCTGCACCCCCAATGCAGGGGGCCCAGGTTCCATCCCTGGTCAGGGAACCAGACCCCACATGCTGCAACTGAGGGCTTCCCAGGCGGCACTGGCGGTAAAGAAGCTGCTTGCCACAGCAGGAGATGTAGGAGACACAGGCTCAATCCCTGGGCCTGGAACATCCCCTGGAGGAGGGCGTGGCAACCCTCTCCAGTATTATTGCCTGGAGAATCCTATGGACAGAGGGGCCTGATGGGCTAGAGTCCATAGGGTCACAGAGAGTCTGACACAACTGAAGCGACTTAGTATGCATGCATGCCGAAACTAAAAAGATCCTGCACGCCCCGGTGAAGGTCCTGTATGCTGCAACTAATACCCAACACAGGGAAATAAGTATATTAAAAAATAAAAATATCAAAAAATAAAGGAGAAGAAATGGACTCAGAGGTGGCAATAAACAGGGTAAAATTCACAGAGATATGAAAGGCTGGATCTTGGGCTTATTTTACATTTAGCCAAGTGTCACATCTTAGTTTTGCAATTTTGGATAGTAATTTTAACTCTTTTCACTATTTTAATATGTCTCTAATCTATTTCAGAAAACCAAGCTCCCCAAACCACTCCCAGGATATTTTGAGTCATTCTGACTAGCTTTTTGTTTCACTGGCATACAAGTGAAAACATGGGACTCAGCTCACAGTGATCTATTCTAATTTCTCAGCTCACTGACTATTCTAATTATCCAAAACTTAGCACTATCTATTCAATACCCTTCACTGAGCTGCATGTAACATGGTGTGAATTTGTGTGTGTTACATAGAGTATGCACATTTAATAAGTAAGTTCTGCTAAACAGAATATCAGGGAATCTTGTCAGCCAGCCATCTTTCAAAAGAATGTGTATGCCAATGTCTTAAAAAGAAGTTAGTTTTTTCAAATAAGCCTCACAGTAATTTTAGTAGTCTGCATAAAACTGCTCTTACATAAACACCAAACAGAACAAATTGCTTTTCACTCAGATATACTCTTAAAGAATTATGCATTAAAACTGTAAGTTTTTTAAAGTTAATGTAAATTCATTTTCAATGATTATAATAAGCCAACAAATGAGTTTTATGATGTATGGGTTTAAATTATATTTTCAAAACGTATATAAGGATTTCCCCCCATTAATTTAAATAAAGCCATTTTTCTACATAAACACATTTGAATTGAATTGCCTTTCTAAAAGCCAAACTATTCAGTTGTAAAATATCTATTTAATGCATGATATAATTCATTATTAATATCCAAGTTTAAAAGAAGAAAAAAACAACCACTGCAAGCTAATATCTTGTGGAATGTGGAGAGATGGTAATGAGTTAAAATGATGGGGAAATTTTGATTTAATTTTGGTTGCTCAATTTTACTTTCATTATTTTGATTGCTCAATAAAAACTCTGCAGTAATCTGCTCATTAGAGTTGTTTCCTTTAAAAGAAAAGTTTTGTGGGAGAAACTGGGCTTCACGAGTGACAGATTCTTCGGTCACTCCACCAGGGAAGGATCACTAGAGCGAAACTAACAGTGTAAGCAGCCAGTTCCGGGTCTGGTGCTCATTTTTGCAGGTCTGGGGAGTTGATGGCCGACACATAAGAGGCTAACATGTCCCAGCATGCTGACGTCACTGAAACTCACACTTACATAAAGTGTGCATTTATGTTACATCTACTGGGTATATGGGGGCTGCCCAGGTGGCTCAGTGGTGAAGAAGACTCCTGCCAATGCAGGAGACCCAGGAAATGGAGGTTTGATGCCTGGTCGGGAAGCTCTTCTAGAGAAGGAAAATGGCAGCCCACTCCAGTATTCTTGCCTGGGAAATCCCATGGACAGAGGAGCATGGAAAGCTACAGTCCAGGGGTCGCAAAGAATCAGACGTGACTGAGCGCACAGGCACACAACAGGAATATGTGTTACAGGCTGTTGTTGTTCAGTCGCTCAGTCATGTCCAACTCTTTGTGACCCCATGGACTGCAGCACGCCAGGCTTCCCTGTCCTTCATCATCTCCTGGAGCTTGCTCAAACTCATGTCCATTGAGTCAGTGATGCCATCCAACCATCTTATCCTCTGCCCTTCTCCTCCTGCCTTCAATTTTTCCCAGCATCAGGGTCTTTTCTAATGAGTTGGCTCTTCGCATCAGATGGCCGAAGTATTGGAGCTTCAGCTTCAACATTTGTCCATCCAATGAATATTCAGGGTTGAGTTCTTTTAGGACTGACTGGTTTGATCTCCTTGCTGTCCAAATATTCTACAAATTACAGATATTCGCTTCCAATTTGTAGTTTGTTTTCACTCTATTTGTGTTGTGTGTTGGTAGCAGTTTGAATCTCTAATTTTAATTAGGCCAACTTTATCAGTCTTTAGTATTTAGTTTTGTATGCATATGTGCTTTACTTAATAGGCGCTGCAACAACAATGACATATATCCTCCATGTTCTTCTATTTATAAAGTTTATTTTGTATTACAAATCTTAATCTAAATGAAAGCATGTGTATGTATGTGTGTGCACATGTGGTTGAGATAAAGATCTAGTTTTATCATTAGTATTTGTACAGTTAATGATCTTAGTAGGTGTTCTGAGGGCTTTATCGTATTTCTGGGCTTCCCTGGTGGCTCAGTGATAAAGAATCCATCTGCCAGTGCAGGAGACTCAGGTTCGATCCCTGGGTCAGGAAGATCCCCTGGAGAAGGAAATGCAACCCTCTCCAGTATTCTTGCCTAAAGACTCCCTTGGACAGAGAAGCCAGACAAGTTACAGTCCATGGGGTCGCAAAGGGTCGGACACGGCTGAGCGACTCAACAACAGCAACAGCTAGGTATATGGGATACTTGGCTTCCCAGCTGTGCCCATCCCTTTGTGGGATGTCGTGGAAACCAGATCACAACAGAAGTTAGTCAGCGCTCTCAGTGGTTCTGGTTGGGATGCTGAGATAATGCATTCCCCACTCTCCTGTTACACTGTTGCCGCTAACCAGATATTTGTATTCACCCACAGTGAAAACTTAAATACTTTTAAAATGTCTTAAATACCATTTGACGTACTTTATACTGTTATTTATTTTTGTATTTAATTCTCAGTATTTTTAGCACTAATTCTTGTATAGCTTACACATGTGTTGCTTTATATCTCATTCTTGTACTGGAAGATCTCTAAGTTAAATGAAAAATGGAAATGCTAAGGGAGGCACACTTTTCATCTTTTCACACGAAAAATTCATGAGAAAATGGTTTCATCAGCTACGTATTGATTTATGTAAGTTAAGGATTTAAAATTCAAGGTATGTTCTGAATATATAATATTTTATTCAGTTTTTATCTGCAGTTTTTATCTTAAGCACAAGAGATGGTTTATTTTTTATAAACTTGCACATATTTTCAGGGTATACAAGTGAATCAGAAATACTATAATAAATATTTCAATAACATTTGGGGACATCGAAATATCTTAAAGTGAATCCGTCAGTCAAGGTAAGAAAGAATTCATGCATTCATATAACAAATGTTCATTGAGCTCTGTTTTGTTTTAGCTACTACTGGAAATACAGAGATAAGTGGATATGGTTCCTGTTCACAGGAGCTTATAGACCAGCAGATAGAGAGATATGGGAAAAAAAAATACTTTATAGTAAAGCATTTGCCTACGTTGAAGAAGGGAATGGCAATCCACTTTAGTATTCTTGCCTGGAGAATCCCATGGAGAGAGGAGTCTGGTGGGCTTCAGTCCATAGGGTCACACAGAGTCAGACATGACTGCAGCGATTTAGCACTGCACTTGCCTACATAGAGGTAAATACAAAAATCTGCACAGTTGTAAATATGAAACTTTGGGATCCACTTGAGGCCACCTAGAAAGACTCCCTAGAGAAAGCAGCACCTGAGCAGAGATTTGCAACTGACAAGTTGCCCAGGACCTCCAAGCCTAAGGGACCATCATGCACCAAGACAAAAACGTGAGCAGATCCAGGAGATTCTGGGATCTCAAAGTAGTTTACTGGGGCTGGAAGTAGAAATGAACAAGGAGAACAGCCAGTTTGGAAAGGGATTTCCAATCCCTGGAAATATTTTAGGATCTTATAAGGAAACAGGCAGTGGTATTCTTTCCTAGACTTCACGTTCAGATCATTGAAGGTTCACAAGAAATGCTAGGAAATAGCAGTTCAGTTCAGTTCAGTTCAGTCGCTCAGTCGTGTCCGACTCTTTGTGGCCCCATGAATCGCAGCACGCCAGGCCTCTCTGTCCATCACCAACTCCCAGAGTTTACCCAAACTCATGTCCATCGAGTCAGTGACGCCATCCAACTATCTCATCCTCTGTCGTCCCCTTCTCCTCCTGCCCCCAATTCCTCCCAGCATCAGAGTCTTTTCCAATGAGTCAATTCTTTGCATGAGGTGGCCAAAATATTGGAGTTTCATCTTCAATATCAGTCCTTCCAGTGAACACCCAGGACTGATCTTTAGGGTGGACTGGTTGGATCTCCTTGCTGTCCAAGGGGCTCTCAAGAGTCTTCTCCAATACCACAGTTCAAAAGCATCAATTCTTTGGTGCTCAGCTTTCTTCACAGTCCAACTCTCACATCCATACATGACCACTGGAAAAACCATAGCCTTGACTAGACGGACCTTTGTTGGCAAAGTAATGTCTCTGCTTTTTAATATGCTGTCTAGCTTGGTCATAACTTTCCTTCCAAGGAGTAAGCTAGTCTTTTAATTTCATGGCTGCAATCACCATTTGCGGTGATTTTGGAGCCCAAAAAATAAAGTCAGCCACTGTTTCTACTGTTTCCCCATCTATTTTCCATGAAGCGATGGGACCAGATGCCATGATCTTAGTTTTCTGAATGCTGAGCTTTAAGCCAACTTTGTCACTCTCCTCTTTCACTTTCATCAAGAGGCTTTTTGGTTCCTCTTCACTTTCTGCCATAAGGGTGGTGTCATCTGCATATCTGAGGTTATTGATATTTCTCCTGGCAATCTTGATTCCAGCTTGTGCTTCTTCCAGCCCAGCGTTTCTCATGATGTACTCTGCATAGAAGTTAAATAAACAGGGTGACAGTATACAGCCTTGATGAACTCCTTTTCCTATTTGGAACCAGTCTGCTGGTCCATGTCCAGTTCTAACTGTTGCTTCCTGACCTGCATATAGGTTTCTCAAGAGGCAGATCAGGTGGTCTGGGATTCCCATCTCTTTCAGAATTTTCCACAGTTTATTGTGATCCACACAGTCAAAGGCTTTGGCATAGTCAATAAAGCAGAAATAGATGTTTTTCTGGAACTCTCTTGCTTTTTCGATGATCCAGCGGATGTTGGCAATTTGATCTCTGATTCCTCTGTGTTTTCTAAAACCAGCTTGAACATCTGGAAGTTCACCATTCACACATTGCTGAAGCCTGGCTTGGAGAATTTTGAGCATTACTTTACTAGCATGTGAGATGAGTGCAATTGTGCGGTAGTTTGAGCATTCTTTGGCATTGCCTTTCTTTGAGATTGGAATGAAAACGGACCTTTTCCAGTCCTGTGACCACTGCTGAGTTTTCCAAATTTGCTGGCATATTGAGTGCAGCACTTTCACAGCATCATTTTTCAGGATTTGAAACAGCTCAACTGGAATTCCATCACCTCCACTAGGTTTGTTCATAGTGATGCTTTCTAAGGCCCACTTGACTTCACATTCCAGGATGTCTGGCTCTAGATGAGTGATCACACCATCTAATAAATATAGATGATCTGATTTGCAAAGCAGAAATAGAGACATAGAGGCTGAGAACAAAGGTATGGATTCCCAGGTGGAATGGCGGGGTGGGTGGGGTGAACTGGGACGTTGGGGCGGGGTGGGGGGGTGAACTGGAAGGTTGGGGCAGGATTGGGGGGTGAACTGGGAGGTTGGGGCAGGGTGGGGGGGTGAACTGGGAGGTTGGGGCGGGGTGGGGGGGAAACTGGGAGCTGGGGTTGGGGTGGGGGGTGAACTGGGAGGTTGGGGCAAGGTTGGGGGGTGAACTGGGAGGTGGGGG
The DNA here is from genome assembly GCF_055505025.1 of Bos grunniens. Taxonomy (NCBI): domain Eukaryota; kingdom Metazoa; phylum Chordata; class Mammalia; order Artiodactyla; family Bovidae; genus Bos; species Bos grunniens. The sequence continues at coordinate 90,066,764 of NC_141176.1, read as the reverse complement.
CGGGTGGGGGGGAGGGTGGGGGGGATGGGGCTGACAGACACACACCATTGTTGTCTAGTCGCTCAGTCGGGTCTGACTCTTTGCGACCCCACAGCCTGTAGCCCACCAGGCTCCCCTGTCCATGGGATTCTCCAGGCAAGAATACTGGAGTGGGTTGCTATTTCCTTCTCCAGGGGATCTTCCTGACCCAGGGGTCAAACCTGAGTCTCTTATGTCTCCTTCTTGGGCAGGAGGGTTCTTTACCACTAGCACCACCTGGGAGTAAGTGGTGAATACAGTGTTTAAAAGCTATTAAATAATAGTAGATTCATGGAGAAGGAACGCAGATCTCTATCCTAAGCATCACGTCTTCTTTCTGTATGGCTCCCAGAAGAGCCGCACGTAAGGAAAACGGACGTTTACTGCTGTCCAGGTGATTGAACATGAGAGCAGGCCTAGACCTACCAAACTGCAGTGTGGTTTCTGAACCAGAGTGTCTCAGACCTTCATGTGCACACAGGTCACCAAGGGGTTGTGTCGACCTGCAGCTTCTGATTCAGTCACCCTGGGGCCACCGGAGCCTCACTTTGGATAACAAGGCTATCAACACTAAGGTCTTGGCTGCTCATCGGTGGTACCTGGGGAGGTTGAAATGGTCTCCATGCACTGCGTTTCTGCCAAAGAGCGTGGTTCGGTCGCCCTGGTCTGGCGTGCAGCCTGGTAATTGGGGTGGCCGTGGTTCAGCCTCCTGCTTGTAAACTAGGACCCCTGCCCTTCTCATGGTGAAGGATGACCTATAGCAACCCCCAGGGCAGGCCACCTGAAGACGAGTGTGGCAGCTAAGGACTTGTCCCAGAGATCAGACATTATTGGAACCTTCCTGACTTGTGCCTAGCAGCAGTGGATCAGAACACAGTTGTTCTTTTGCAGGAGGGTGTCAGTCATATAGTGGAATAACCAGGTAGGGCCATTTTGTGGAGCTCCTGATCCTGGGAGTAGGGCGAGGCTCAGGTGAGCATGTCAAGTAAACAGCAGCAGTGCATTGCCGGGCGGGGGTGAGGGGGTGGGGGGGGGTGTTGAGCAGTGTCCTTTCTGCTCCACATCATCAGCACTGAGGCGTGGTACCTGCCAGGGCTGAATGGAGGGAAATGGAGAGCACAGGTTCTCGGATCTGAATGCCGGAGACCCAGCCTTCCAGACAGATCTGGAGGGAGCCAGTGACTGGTCTGTGCCACCGTCAGATCCAAGGGACAGAAACTCTCAACCTTGCATGCGCACATGCTCAGTCACTCAGCCGTGTCGGACTCTTTGCGACCCCATGGACTGTAGCCCAGCAGGCTCCTCTGTCCATGGGGATCCTCCAGGCAAGAATACTGGAGGGAGTTGCCATATCCTGCTCTGGGGGATCTTCCCAATCAGGGGATCTAACCCATGTCTTGTGTCTCCTGCATTGGCAGACGGGTTCTTTACCACTAGGGCCACCCGGGAAGCCCCTCAACCTCGCAGTTGCTTCATAAGTCGGAAAAAAGTTTAGGTCCACACGTGTGCACGGCCCTGACAGCGCTGATGCAGATGCCAAAGTGAAACAGGTGGCCTTGGAGAAACACAAAATCATGGAATTCGTTTCTAAGATGTCATGGCTGTGGGCCAGGAGGCCTCAGTCCACAGCGGGGACACCTAACAACCTGGAACAACTTCTTTGTCAGCAATAACAGTGAAGATTTGGTGAACCGTGACCAGTGGACAAAGAGTGTCCTCAGGGTCGAGCGCGTGTTATCAACATTAGCCACAACCAGCGCACCGTGTCGTAGGTGACAGCGCCTTTTGGCACAAGTAGAAACAAGGCACATGGCTGTTCCACAGATTCCCGAGGTCACACAAGGTCATCCAAGCACCTCCACCAAGACAGCCGTCCCCAGAAGCTGTACTTCTGAGCACTATGACCGCACGCTCATACGCACAGCCCTGCGCCTCCCTGCAGAAGCCTAGCCATCTCTAAACAGAGAATGCTTATTATATCATCAGATTGCTAACGATGGTAGTTCTTTCCACACTGCTGCATGACTGGCAAGTGATTGCAACCCTTGAACTTTGCATTTTATTCCCTTTACCTGGGACTTAGGGGGCAAACACCAGAGCCTCCGTGGGCTCATTCTTTAGCAACAGCTGCGGCTCCATATGTTAAGTGAATTTTGCTCTGATTGCTCTCCTGTGAACTGGGAGTGCTAAAAACAGTGTAATTGGAAGCTGGAGTTAATTACTAAGACTTTAAATTTTTCAGAAAAGAAGGCTAGGGGAAAATGTGTCCTTTAAAAAAAAGACCTTGGTCTATGGTTAGTTGACCTTAACTTACAGGATCCCTGATTTACCAAGAAGAATTTCTGGGTGATAGTCCAGCTTTGCTTTACAAACGGAATTGTTGTAAATGTTTCCAAAGAGTTCTGATGCCCTGGGTTAATGTCCTCTTCTCACATATAAGTCACAGTAGACCAGTGAAATATTCAAATTCTCACAGACTATCTAATATTATACGTTTTTCATGATAAAATTATGAATCGAAAGAAACCTCAGTTTTATATATTTCCACCTTCCTTCTTCCCATTAAGTTGATGATGGGAGAATTGGAAAGTGAGCTCCCTTGCAGTTTATAGATGACAAAGTCGAGGCCAAGGGGTGAGGTTGGCTCAAGGTCAAACCAAATGTCAACTGCAGATAGAGAATTATAATAAGAATGATGCAGGGGTTTCGACTCTAGGACTAATTTAGCAAATTGGCAATCAGTTTACTGCCCTGGGGGCTGACAGACTCTGAGCCTAGCCATCAAGCAGGCTAGTGAGGTGATTGATTGGTAACGTCTGCAGAGGGGAGTAGGGATGAAAGATTTGCTGACTTTGACAAGAAGAGGGGCTCATGGACTTTCAGCATCCCAATGGTATTCCATCCGTTCAGTTCAATCACTCAGTCATGTCCGACTCTTTGTGACCTCATGGACTGCAGCGTGCCAGGCCTTCCTGTCCATCACCAACTGCAGGAGTTTACTCAAACTCATGTCCATCGAGTCAGTGATGCCATCCAACCATCTCATCCTTTGTCATCCCCTTCTCCTCCCACCTTCAATTTTTCCCAACATCAGGGTCCTTTCAAATGAGTCAGTTCTTCACATCAGGTGGCCAAAATTTTGGAGTTTCAGCTTTAGCATCAGTCCTTCCAGTGAATATTCAGGACTGATCTCCTTTAGGATGGACTGGTTGGATGTCCTTGCAGTCCAAGGGACTCTCAAGCATCTTCTGCAATACCACAGTTCAAGAGCATCAGTTCTTCGGTGCTCAGCTTTCTTTATAGTCCAATTCTCACATCCATACATGACTCCTGGAAAAATCATAGCTTTGACTAGATGGACCTTTGTTGGCAAAGTAATGTCTCTGCTTTTTAATATACTGTCTAGGTTGGTCATAGCTTTTCTTCCAAGGAGCAAGTGTCTTTTAATTTCATGGCTGCAGTCACCATCTGCAGTGATTTTGGAGCCCAAGAAAATATTCTTGCACTGTTTCCACTGTTTCCCCATCTATTTACCATGAAGTGATGGGACTGGATACCACAATCTTAGTTTTCTGAATGAAATGACTTCAAAATAACTGGAAGAATAAGTTCTGTAAGTGAAATGCATGAAATTGCAGCAGTGAATATGAAGATGATGTGTGATTCTAAAATAAAATGACTTGAATATTTTTGACACGGTTCCACAAATAGCTTCTCTATAGAAGTCAATTGAGTTCAGCATAAAACATAAACAGACAACATCCAGAAAAATAAACTTGTCGTTACAGAAAAGTAAATATTTTATGGCAAAAATAAATTGCAGACATAAATAAATTTGACATTTATGGGCAGTGAATGATTTTTTATGTCATCCATGCTTATAAAGAGAGATGGCAGCATTCAAGAGAGTATATGGCATTGGACAGTTCAGTACATCATTTAGTATAAATGTCAGTGCATTTTATGGCTCACCTTCATTGTGCTGATTTTGACACGATTTTTCTGAAACATGGTTTTTTATCTTTAGTTTAACACACTTTGTTTCCAATTGAAGTCACTAACTCTGTGCAAATGTAAGTTGCAACTCAGCTACTAAGATCTAAATCAGTCTCAACGGGGGGCGGGGGCGGTTTTGCTGCCCACCCATCAAGGACAGTTAGCGATGTTGGGGGACATTTCTGAAAATCAGGACTGGTTGGGGAGGAAGGGGGTGCCACTGGCTGGAAGCCAGTGATGCTGTTAAGCATCTTATAATGCACAGGACCGTCCCGCCTACAAAGACTTATCCAGCCTGAAATGTCAATACCGCCATGGTTGAGAAACCCTGATCTAACTGGATTACAAATCTGAATGAAATTATGCAAAATCTTTCAATTTCTTAAAATGTAAGCTAGCTATTTAATCACTTAATAGGCTCCAACCTCAGGTACCAGTCTAAATACACTTCACAAATTAGCCAGTAAAGGTTTCAAGGGAGAAACTTTTCAAGGAGGATGTGATGTCGGGGAAATAAAATTGTATGCATTTTCCATCCAGTTTTCTGACTTATATTATCCAGGCACTGTAGCTCTCAGGAAGTGAAATTGTCCTCCCATTAAAGTGATTGCTGTGGAAACAATTCACCGGGGGCTATAAAAGCACACTTTTGTTTTCAGCCTTAGCAACTCCACCCGGGAAGGTTCATGCCCCAGACCCCCAGTGGGTTTCAAAGGAAATCATGTGTTTTATAAACGACTCCTGTGCTGACCTCTTTTTCCCAAGCCAACCAGGCACAGTAGTCAAACTTTAAGAGCAGGGAAAATATATAATCCCTGGGGATGGTCTCGGAAGGGGAGTTCTCAGAGTCACGTGGGGCTGGACCTCCTAGAAAGCAGCCTCCACTGCACTGACCTATTTAACTGAAGATCGAGGTCAAACTGGTTCCAGGACAACTTAGAGCGTATGACTGTGATATCTTTACAAACATTGGTTCTCAAATTCATACTTTTCCCCTGAATGCTGGTATTGTGAATATGTACAGTACATACTAAAATTGAAATAGGGTGGGGCTGACTGATAACTAATCATAACTCGCCAATTCCCATAAAAGCATAAGTTAAAAATCTGAAACGGAACTTGAAGCCCATACGTTATCACATGTTACTTCTTTAAAGGTTGGATTGGTTGTTGAATGAAGTTGGAAGACGCACAGGACTCGATTTTAACTCTCATTGTAAAGCTGCGATGATCAGGACAGTGCTGGACAGAGCCTCTGAGTGGGTCTCAGTGTGAAACATGCCGAGCAGAAGGTAGCCAATAAGCTCTCTTGAAACACAGAGCGCACGTGCTTGGGGACACTCAAAGCAGAAGCAAGACTCCACGGTTAACTGCCAGATCCGTTCTCCGAAGACATTTGGGGGAAGAACACGGAAAAGGGGGATGGTTTCAGTCCCAGCAAAAGGACCACCTATTTGTCATATCTAAGGGCGATGGCTCTTTTCTGGTCATCACAGAGGGAAGTCAGCCTGTAAATAAGGCCACCAACAAACACAGAGTTTCTATTCAGTTTTTCTTCTTCAATATGAGAACCAGTTATTTTAAGAATCCTTATAATATAAAGGGGAAAAAGGCAAAATGGCTCAGGAAGATGAGTCAAGGAACAGAAAATAATAACAACAAGAAAGAAAGAAAACTTTAATTGGGAGGTGCATACAAATTCAAGAAATGAAAAACGAGAGAGAAAAAGAGAGGAAAAGATAAGTGACCCAGACTATCATTACGGGAGGTACAACTTATAGCAATTTGCAGAAGGGGGGAAATAAACCATCAAAGAGCTACACGTGACCCTTTCCAAAATCGAAGGGGCAGAATTCCATGGGAAGACACCAGGGGGAGATGGGCAGGTCTTTGCAGAAGAGGATGTCAGGACTTATTACACTGCCCATGACGCTCCTCTTGTCCCAGGACAACACACCACTGAGGTATGCATTCCCTGCCCCACCTCAGCCCCAGCCATCCGCCACTGAGCCAACACTGATGGAGCAAGAAGTACAAAGCTACTAGGCTGCACTGAGATCTGGGGGGCTTTTTTCCAGCAGTTCATACACTCTGACTGAAATAGAAACTGATAACTTGATTAAGGCTGATGTTACTGTAACACTGGGTTAGCCAAAACGTTCATTTGGGTTTTTGAACAAACATTTTGGCCACCCCAATAAAAAGCTAAAGAAATAAGAATAAACGAAAATATGTGGCCCTGGCATTGCAATGAAACGGTGGTCAAGAAACAGCTTTGCAGAGTAGATTGTAGGAGATACACGCTATAAAATAGAAAAACATTTGGTAAAAGTATAGTCTATGATATAAAAGGTTGGAAGACAGAATACCAAAATGTATGTTGTTTGCAGTGCACTGCATTTAGCCAATATCGTAAGACAGAAATGAGCTCACGAGAGTTAGAGAACAACTACACATTCAGAAATTGTCGGAAGAGGGAAATTCCATAAAACCTGGATCCTTAGAGAGTTATAGAAGCCTAGTTTCTAGAACCAGATGTTAATGGCCTGAAGTCCAAACAGCGACAGCAACACAAGAAAGGTCCCCTCCCAGAGGAATGGAGAAGGAAATGCACGCGGTGTTTTCAACTAATGAACTGCTAAAGACAAGTGTGTGCTCAGTCACTCAGTTGTGTCCAGCTCTTGTGACTGTAGCCTGCCAGGCTCCTCTGTCCAGGAGAGTTTTTCTAGTCAAGAATACTGGAGCAGGTTGCCACTTCCTACTCCAGGGGATCTTCCTGACCCAGGGATCAAACCTGAGTCTTTTGAGTCTCCTGCATTGGCAGGCAGATTCTTAGCACTGAGCCACCAGAGAAGCCCCCATACTACACTTGATCTTCGCCAGAAGGTATAAAGGTAACTCAGTGGTACTACCAGCTAGATGTGGAGAGAAGCCAGAGTCGGGGTACTAGTAATGTTCCAGGTCAGCGCTGATCAGAATAAACAGACCGAGCTACATATGATTGAAAATACTCGGTAGCCACGTTTGCCAAAAGTGAAAAGAAGCTGAGAACTACTTGTGTTTTATTTTATACAAAAGGAAAATTGTATAAAAAGTAGTGGTTTACTTCATATTTTTGTATCAAGCCTTTGCAATCAGTCTTTTTTACATTTGGAGCCCTCAGTTCAAACACTAATTTTTCAACAGAAATTCTTGATCTGTTACTTAGCTTCTGTAAATTTTACAGAGATAAAAGTAGATTCGCACACTCACGCTGCTCCAAATAGACTTAAACATTGTCCAACTGTCGAATCAGTAACTGGTTTTCGTAAGTACATCATGGAATCAGATCAGATCAGATCAGATCAGTCACTCAGTCGTGTCCGACTCTTTGTGACCCCATGTATTGCAGCACGCCAGGCCTCCTTGTCCCTCACCAGCTCCCGGAGTTCACTCAGACTCACGTCCATCGAGTTGGTGATGCCATCCAGCCATCTCATCCTCTGTCGTCCCCTTCTCCTCCTGCCCCCAATCCCTCCCAGCATCAGAGTCTTTTCCAATGAGTCAACTCTTCGCATGAGGTGGCCAAAGTACTGCAGTTTCAGCTTTAGCATCATTTCTTCCAAAGAAATCCCAGGGCTGATCTCCTTCAGAATGGACTGGTTGGATCTCCTTGCAGTCCAAGGGACTCTCAAGAGTCTTCTCCAACACCACAGTTCAAAAGCATCAATTCTTCGGCGCTCAGCCTTCTTCACAGTCCCATTCTCACATCCATACATGACCACAGGAAAAACCATGGCCTTGACTAGACGAACTTTTGTTGGCAAAGTAATGTCTCTGCTTGTGAATATGCTATCTAGGTTGGTCATAACTTTCCTTCCAAGGAGCAAGCGTCTTTTAATTTCATGGCTGCAGTCACCATCTGTAGTGATTTTGGAGCCCAGAAAAATAAAGTCTGACACTGTGTCTGACACTGTTTCCACTGTTTAGGGAATGGCAACTTGCTCCAGTATTTTTGCCTGAAAAATTCCATGGCCATGGACAGAGGAGCCTGGTGGGCTACAGTCCATGGGGCCACAGAGAGTAGGACACAACTGAGCAACTGAGCAACCGAGCCTGCACGCATGCATATAAGTACGTCATAAGTAGCTCTGGCTACTACACTGGACCGGGCAGCTGGACAGGTGACCTGGGTACATCGTGCGTTCAGTGTCAAAATTCACCGTGTACTTAGATTATTTGTGCCTTATCCTGTACATATGTTATTATTCAAACTGTAAAAGAATTTACTGCTTTGGAAATAAGCCTAAGAGTGAGCAAACACGGGATCAGGATTTAATTTCTGGGTTTTTTTTTTTGTAAGTAAATCAATTTTTATTTATTCTTGTCTTTATTTTTAACATTTGTGATCCATTTTATTTATTTTTGTTGGAGTATAATTGCTTTACAGTAGTGTGTTAATTTCTGCTATGAAAGCAAAAGTGTTAGTCAAGTCTAACTTTTTGCGACCCCAAGGACTGTAGCCCACCAGGGACAGCTCCTCTGCCCGTGAAAGTCTCCAAAGAAGAAGCTGGGGCTTCCCTGGTGGCTCAGATGGTAAAGAATCTGCCTGCAATGCAGGAGACCCAGGTTCCATCCCTGAGTCGGGAAGATGCCCTGGAGAAGGGCATGGCACCCCACTCCAGTCTTCTTGCCTGGAGAATCCCCTGGATAGAGGAGCCTGGCGGGCTGCAGTGCATGGGGTCACAAAGAGTCCAGACATGACTGAACAAATCTGCACATTACAGCTCATAAACCTGCATTGTCTGTCTTGTGGGACATGCATACACCATCAGTCTCCGGCACTCAGCATCTGCTACCATGATTACCCTGTTGGTCACTCTCCCCAAAAGCAATATTCAAAGATTACTGATAGGCCCTCCTCCACCAGATTTATACCCTAAAACTGACCACTGTCTGTGACCACACTCATGCTGTATACATGCTTCTTGTGAATGGTGTTGCTATAACTGATGAACCCTGACAGAGGGCAAATCAAAGTCCACTTTGAAATTGCTTTTCCTTGTGGTTCAGATCGACTGTGAAATAGTCTTGTTAAAACCTCTGTCTTGTAAAATGGGGCTGCTAAGTGTTAATTGTTCCATTGATGAATAGGTAGCTGCTGACTGATCCCACAAAGATAAATTGGTCTCTTTCAAGTACATTTTTTTAAAACCTTGTGCAATTGTGTGGACTCTCAAGGACTGAATGAATAAACAATTTTTCCCCAGGAAAGAAAATTTCAAAATTTCTAATGCCATAAAGACAGCTTGCCGGTCATCCAAGAATAATCTACTTATCTTAGTAAAAGCACAATGGTAATAAGTTTATCCTCATGTGATTCTAAATTCTAGGCTTAAGTCATAACTATTTTCATTCCTTAATTTGTGATTATCTTTTAAAAACATCTTTTGTGTGTGGTAATATTAACTAGACTTATTTTTATCATCATTTCACTACATATAAATATAGTATCATTATGTTCTGTACCTGAAACTAATACAATGCTTTATGTCAAAATTATAGCTCAATTAAAAAATGTTTAAATAAAATAAATATCAAAACTTGAAGTGCACATACAAATTGAATAAACAGCTATTTCTATCGTGGACTGGAAACGTTTCCTTATTCAGATTTGTATTTTATCCTGGCTCTTGGGGGAAAAACTGCAGTGCGTTTGTCTGCAAAATGTCAGGCTGGAGGGGAGGGGAGGAGGAGATGTATGGAAAGAGTAACATGGAAACTTACATTACCAAACGTAAAATAGATAGCCAACGGGAACTCGCTGTATGGCTCAGCAAACTCAAACAGGGGCTCTGTGTTAACCTAGAGGGGTGGGATGGGGCGAGAGATGGGAGGGAGGTTCAAGAGGGAGGGGGTATATGTACACCTATGGCTGATTCTATAGGTGTACGGAGAGGGCAATGGCACCCCACTCCAGTACTTTTGCCTAGAAAATCCCATGGACGGAGGAGCCTGCAGTCCATGGAGTCGCTAGAGTCGGACACAACTGAGCGACTTCACTTTCACTTTTCACTTTCGTTCGTTGGAGAAGGAAATGGCAACCCACTCCAGTGTTCTTGCCTGGAGAGTCCCAGGGACGGGAAGCCTGGTGGGCTGCCGTCTCTGGGGTCGAACAGAGTCGGACACGACTGAAGCGACGCAGCAGCAGCAGCAGCATGGCTGATTCATGTTGAGGTTTGAAAGAAAACAACACAATTCTGTAAAGCAATTATCCTTCAATAAAAAAATAAATTAAAAAAAAAAAACAAAACAGAGGGCAGACAAAACTTCATTTTACCTGAAAAAAAAACCCACAAAAGTGTCAGGCTGCAAGTTCTCTGAACGTCATCTGTTTAGGTCTCAGGTTTCTGGTTTGTCCATTTCTTCCTTTAGATCAGCGGCAGAGCTACAGCCTTGGGTAGTGGTGACGAGCCCCGATTGTGGTCATCTGGGCTCAGTAGTCCGTCATTCCTGATGGCGGGGGCATCGCAGGAGGAGAAAGAAGCTCCAGGGCATGAGAGGTGCTCTCACCTCCCCGCAACCCTGGGGTCCTCGGGACTGCACAGGACTCCCCTGGGCTGCTTTCAGGAAGTATCCATGCGTGAACTCCTGGGTCCCACGTTCTGATTGACTCTGTCTACAGAGAGACTGGGCTCCTGGGATGTTAAGGTTCCCCTCATTGCAGGTGACTGGGACCCTGGCTTATCTCCACGCCCCACTACTCAAAGATCAGAGTTCTGTCCCCTCACACTAACTCTGTCTAAGACAAACCACATCACCTTCTTCTTAGTGGGAAACCTAGTTGTACAGGTTTTGGGCTGTGCAGCTGATTGGCATGAAACAGAAACTGGAGGTCCAGTCTCAGGACTCAAGGTCAACTTGTCCCACCGAGTCACACTTGTTCCCAAATGTGAGAGATGCCAGCGAGGGAGGTGCTACCCAGCCTTAATCATAGGTCAACCTTCTATGGATCAGAGACGGAAGTGGCAACGCACTCCAGTATTCTTGCCGAGAGAACCCTGTTGACGGAGGAGCCTGGTGGGCTGCTGTCCATGGGGTTGCACAGAGTCAGACACGACTGAGGCGACTTAGCAGCAGCAGTTCCGTAGATCAAGGATGAGCTTCATTTTTCACTGTAACGCTCACTCATCTTCGTGATTCCCGGTTTTAGTTTTCCTCACTTTTGTCATCACTAATTCTCTCAAAGTTAGGGCCCACGCAAAAGACGCAAAGGAAGGACCACTTGGTGAAAATCCTTGCCATCATGTTAGTCTGGATCGCACCTCTGCCTTGGCTGAATACATTAACATTTCAGCAAACAGGCATTAGCAAGAATTAATTCAGAGCAAATATATGAACACACTGTAAACAGTGCTATTATTCTGCATGTTTTGCTGCTGTTGAAAGGCCTCTAAGTATATACTTCACAGTTATAGAAACAGTTGCCTAATCCTGTGCTACAGGGGGTGTCATTGTCATTTAGAGGCAGAGATAGCGGTGATTTCGGTCCATTGTGATTCTGAAATCAGAGACTCTTCTAGCGCTGTCCCTCTAGTATGCAGGTGACATTTCTGATCTACCACTGGGAGGATATGCCATTTGAGGTGTGAGTGGACGTGTGGGCTGTGTGCATGCTAAGTGGCTTCAGCTGTGTCCGCCTCTTTGTGACCCTGTGGACTGTAGCCCGTCAGGCTCCTCTGTCCATGGGATTCCCCAGGCAAGAATACCAGAGTGGGCTGCTGTGCCCTCCTCCAGGGGATCTTCCCAACCCAGGGATCAAACCCGAGTCTCTTCTGTCTCCTGCATTGGCAGGCAGGTTCTTTACCACTAGAGTCACCTGGGAAACCCAGATTTGTGGGTTACTCCATGTAAATTTCCTTCACTTCTTTTGTCCTTAGTTTGCAGTTCTTGTAATTAAACTTTTAAATTGTAAGTTATATACTGTCAGTCTATAGGAACTAATGGGTTATTCGGGCAAGTGCGTTGCCCTGTGTGAGGATATACCCCCAAGCCTGTAAAATGTGGAAACGGACACACACAGCAAAGATGGTCACCACGATTAAATGAGATGACGGATGTCACGTGGACCACGACAGATGCTCAACAAATAGTATCATTTGAAAGCATTCAAGAGAACCTGGATCAATTCAGGAAGGCTGAGTTAAGACGTGTTGACACGTGGATTTCACTTTCTTGTAAAAAAGAAAATGAAATCTCTCAGTCTGCTTCAGCTTTTTGCCCTGTCTTGGAGAGTCTGTGCAAACTGCTAGGAGTTCATGCAGCTGTGCTGTGTGCGCTTGGCTTTCTGCTGTCAAATCTGGCAGCCCTCTATTCAGACACATCTTTCATACACTTCATTACATTATGGTGTCATTTGGCGAGGGTTTTTAAAAGTATTCCATGCTGCTTGAAAGGTCTGATTCTGTGGCTTTCATTTCTGTTTTTCTTAAGGAACAGGAAAACCTTTGCTATGATAGTAATTCACAACTGGTACTCCGGATGGCATCCATCAAAAGTTCACCCCAGAGCAGCTGTAGTTTTTGGAATCTGACACCCAGCTGTCCCAGATGGTATTTTTAGCATTATGCTCTCTAAATACAGGAGGTGGTGTCAAAATACATTCAAAGGATAATATTATTATGGAGATTCTCGCAACGGAATTGGGTTTCCTCTCTTCCCTTTTCTAAAATAAATGTCCTCTACAAATAAGTAAACCCTACCATAGCTGACAAGTCTATCCTCATGGGAGGGTCAATCAAGAATCACCAAGATACACTTTTGAAATTCGAAATTGTGAATATGCCTTCAGAAGTCTTCTCATTTCTATTATACTTGAGTCCTATAACAATAGTTTAAAATTAGGGCCATTATTATGGTCCTAAAATTTTTAAATGATGATAACATTATATACATTTTAAATGGTGATAAAATTATATAAATTTTAAATGACTATAAAATTATAAAAGGAGAAGAGGGCGGCAGAGGATGAGATGGTTGGATAGCATCACTGATTCAGTGGACACGAACTTGGGAAAACTCCAGGAGATGGTAAGGGACAGGGAGGCCTTTCGTGCTGTAGTCCATTGGGTTGCAAAGAGCTGGACAAGACTGAGTGACTGAACAACAACAAATAAAATGATTATCTCTAAACCAGAAAGTATCCGCTGAACGCTTCCTTCCTGTTGTGGTTGCTATTTAAGTCATTGTCTTGTCCAAGGCTTACTAGGTGTCTAAAGTTACTACGAATTGTGCAGAAAAGATCCTTTCTTTGTAAAAACAAAACAAGACACTTTACTGTCTAGTTGGCAAGCTCGTTGTAAATGAATAAAATAAAATGCTGAATTGTGGGGGAAATATTTTAATACATGAATATATTTGCATTTGTGACATAATATTTGCAGCTGCAGAATTACTAACAACTGAACAACCGAACAGTTCCGAAGACTCAGATCCACAGTTATGCAATGGCCAGAGCGAAGGTCAGCTGTCAGCCAAGCCAGTGACCCCCTAGGGGGCCTAAACAGAAGCTGCTCCCAAAGGAGGCCTGGAATTCCTCTGACGTTCCAGCCACCAGCACAGGCCTGCCCTGAACATCCCAGGCCTGCCCTCAACTCCAGTCTCTGCCTCTTTGTCTGTTCTGAGGCTTTAAAAACAATCGTACCAATTCTCTAGTTGCTATCATCAAGTTTCGTAGCTTTAAACACTACCTATGTGTTGATATGTCCCAAACAGTTATCTACAGTTCAGAATTTTCCCCAAATTCCAGAAACCATTTGTCCCCGCATCTACTGATGCCCTCATTGAGAATTCTACTAGTTTTAAAAAACTTACATCTAAGGACTTCCATGGTGATCCAGTGGCTAAGACTCCACTCTCCCAAGGCAGGGGTCCCAGGTTCAACCCTTGGTCAGGGAACTAAATCCCACATGGCACTACTAAAAAGCCTACATGCCCACAACTAAGACCCAGGGCAGCCAAATAAATAAAAAACAAATATTAAAAAAAAATTACATCTACAGAGCAGAAACAGACTCACAGAAAAGACAGAACAAGCTAGTGGTTACCACGGAGGGAAGAAGAGAGGGGACGAGATGGGGCATGGGATTAAGAGGTTAAAAACTACGGGATATAAAATTATAACCAACAAGGACTGACTCTACCGCACAGTGAACTCTGCTCAATATTCTGTAACAAGCTAAATGGGGAAAAGTTTTAAGAATGGATACCTGTGTATGTATAACTGAACCACTTTGCTGTATACCTGAAGCTGACACAGTGTCAGTAATCAACTATGCGTGCTAAGTCGCTTCAGTCACGTTCGACTCTGCAACCCCATGGACTGTAGCCCACCAGGCTCCTCTGTCCATGGGATTCTCCAGGCAAGAACACTGGAGTGGGTTGCCATTTCCTCCTCCAGGGGATTATCCTTACCCAGGGATCAAACTCACATCTTTTTTGTCAGCTGCATTGACAGGTGGGTTCTTTACCCACCTGGGAAGACTTAATCAACCATACTCCTGCAATATAAGATAATGATTAAAAAGGAAGAAGAGATAAGCTACAAGTGTATATTGTACAGCATAGCGAAATATAGCCATTGTTTCATAAAAACATGAAGAGGAGTACAATCTATAAAATATTGAATCACCATGTTGTACACCTGAAACTAATAAAAAATTGTAAATCAACTATGCTTCAGTTAATAAAGAAAGAAAGAAAGCAAAAAGAAAAAATAGCTGTATTTAAAAACAAGTTTCTCCCTTCCCATCCATATGAAGACTTCCCCCTCTCAGGCCATGGGAACTCTGTGCTATGAACCTCCCCTCTGTCTGCGGTACAGTCATCCTTGTTGGTTATCGTTTTATGTCTAGTAGTTTTTAACCTCTTAATCCCATTCCCCATCTTTCCCTCCCCTTGTTCCCTCCGTGGTAACCACTAGCTTGTTCTCTCTTTTCTGTGAGTCTGTTTGTGCTCTGTAGATGTAATTTTTTAAAAATTGTATTTATGTATTTGGCTGCCCTGGGTCTTAGTCGGGACATGGAGGTTCTTTAGCAGCGGCGTGTGGGATCTGTGCTACGTGTCTTCCCTCTGGAGTCTGCTCCTTTCAGGAACAATCATGTGGTCTTTTCTCACTGTCTTCATGATGGATCCCCCAGTCAAGGGCATCATGAACCCTGGGTTTAATCACGGAATCTAACTTGCCCCTGCTTCTGCCATGGCTCCTTTCAGCATATTCTCCACACATGTCAGTATAAGCCTATGACAGCAGAGGGCATACATGGTCACTCCCCCGACGCGACGCTACGAGACAGTCCCACCTCGGAGTAGACACAGAACTCTCCCCATCCTGTATGATGTCCCGACCTCGTCTCCTGCCAATCTGCCTCCCGTTCTCGGCTTCCCAGGCACCCGATTCCCCAACACGCCAGGCACCTGCGCCCAGGACTTCGATGCGCGGCTCCTTTCTGCTCCTCTCCTGTCAGCGGTGACCAGCTCCCTGCCTTCATTCAGGGTTCATTCAGAAGTCACCCTCTCCATGAGGCGTTCTGTGTCTACACTCCCCAACGTGTCCCTGTCTTTTCCTGCTCCTTCCCTGGACTCCGACACTCTGTAGCCACCCCTGCCCCCTCAAGCCAGCTTTGAGACTTTTCTCCTAAGTTCTGATTATTGGTGCCTATGCTGTCTGTTTCCTGTATTGACTTTGCTGATATTGTCTGCCTCCTGCTCGAAATATACCTCCCTGCGCAGGGGTTTTTTCTCTTGTTCCTCACAACATCTCCCAAAACTAAAACAGAGACTGACCCGGAGACAGCCGTCAACTAAGACCTGTTTCGTAATCATTGACAGGGCTTTAAGGATGACTCTTCAGGGGCTGTGGTCTAGAAAGCAAGCAGAGGATTACGGTTTTATACACACAACACCAAAACAGAGAGAGAACCATCAAGAGAGTGAAAGTGTTAGTCGCTCAGTTGTGTCCAACTCTTTGCAACTCCGTGGACTCTAGCCCTGCCAGTCTCCTCTGTCCGTGGGATACTCCAGGCAAGGAAATAGGTTGCCATTTCCTTCTCCTAGGGATCTTCCTGACCCAGGGATTGAACACAGGTCTCCTGCATTGCAGGCAGATACTTTACCATCTGAGCCACCAGGGCATTGAGAGAGTACATTTAGTTAAACAAATGAACAAAGAAACAGGTTGACTCATTTGATTCTACTCATACGATCAGTTAAGGTTGTTCTTACCACAATAAAAACAAAAGCTCACCCATGCAGAGTATTTCATGCATCCATCTCCTGCAACTTTAGAATCACCTTCTCATCAATGAGCGTTTCTTAAAAATTACTTTGTTCGCCAAAGAAGCCAGAACACCACCTTCCATGAGATGGAGACAGAACATAGACACACATGGAGACAGCTCTGTGATTTCTGAAATAAATCTGAAATAAAGAGGAGGATGGCGTTCCTCCCGGCCCGAGACGTAGGCTCTAACTGCTCCTCAAAGGGCTGAGGAAAGTGTTTGGGGACGTTCCTATGAGCAATGCACTCTGTCGCTCAGGAGATGAGTAAAATCTAATAAAGGGTGTTGATTGCCCACCCTGGGGCCCCTCCTACCCTTCCAGGATGAGGATTCCCTTCTGATGATTGCTTCCTGTAGCAGAAGAACAAAAATTTAATAGGAACATGTGGGAGTCCAACAGCACTGCAGGAATCACCCCCTAGTTGCTGATCACTCACTAGATTAAAACCGAACAAGTGCAGAAGTTCCATTCTGCAGAATTGGAGATTAGCATTCCCAAAGAGTGACTGAGCCTGCCTTGAGAAGAGCGTCCATGTCTTTTCCATCTTGAACTCTGCGCTTCTGACATCTGTCTCATGTGTACTCAAAAGCGATTGTTGGTGGAAAGAGACATGTGAAGCTCTTAGAATAAACTATTGGATTGCAGCTTCCCACTGAATGTTTTTAGTAAAGCCAATGCGCCCCCAAGGTAAATCCATTAGAACGAAGCAACCGAGCAGAGCTCACCAGCGTCTCTGTCAACCCTGCTTAGCCATTTTCCATCCAGGAGCTATACTGTTAGTTACCTTGTCAATATCACATCGATGAAGAGAAAGGTTGCATTCATCTTCCTGTCTCTCTTTCTGTTTGGGCCTCGACTCAGTGACGCTTCAATTGTGAAGACCTAATCACAGGGCATTTTTACTCCCCTATTTCCTGAATGTCAAGCAAAGTTAAAAATATGTCAGATCCTTCCAGCAATGTGTCTTCTTTGACACGAGGTAGTTTTGAATAAGTGTGTACATCACCTAGGATGTAAGTGCCTTGCTCAGCAGAGAGAGCGCTTAGAGTCACCACGGAGAGGTTCAAGGCATCCATGGCTCCTTTGACTTTAAATACAATGGCTCTCAGAGCGTTATCTAAGGAAAAGGTGAACTTGACAAAGACTTTGAATTCTGTTTTCAACCAATTGCCAAAGCACAGTGATATTCTTTCTTCTGTGGCGGTCACAGAATTTCAGAGTCTTTGAGATGTAGCCAAATAAATGCACCTTGGGATCTTTAAATAAAGAATCATATTCCCAAAGGGCCAGAGGGGGAACTGCCATAGCAGACTTATACATTAGTTTCTGGGAGAGCCAAGCCGAAACTCTCCAGAGGGAGAAATGCACCGTTTCCCTCGGCAGACAACCGCAGCACTCTGGAGTCACTTTCAGGAAAAAATAGAACCCGAGCACTGCGTCCTCTGGGCCTCTTCTCGTTCAGCAGCCTCTGAGCAGTGAAGGCGGCCAGCGTCCCTGTCTTCATACTGAAGGTCATGCTTTATTCTCACTCCACCCTTTGCTTCTCTGGCTGAGATAATCCATGGTGCCTATTGGGTTCATATCAAAGCAAGTGGATTTAAGAACTACTGTTAGCCCTATGACCTCAGGAGACTAAGGTGGCAGTGTTCAACCCTCGCAATAATAGAAGGGTACTCACTGCATAAGTGACGGTCTTGCTCTCCGCTGTGTATCTCCCTCAGCTCTATCGTGTCCTTAGACCCCTAACAGCTCATTCATTAATTTGAATTATTAAACTGTAAATAATGCTCTTGTGGTAAGGATGGCATTTAACCAAAAACTGTAATAGTGGAATTTTATTATTACAGTAAGCAAGGAAGAATAATAAAGTTGTACGGTCTTCTTGCAGCATTCTCAAGTCTCAGTAAACTGATGTCTGCTTCTTTAAAAAGTGCTGTGGCCTATGGACTTTAGTTAAAAAGAATGTATTTAATTGGCTCATCAGCTGTAACAGGTGAATCATACTAGGAGCAGGGTGAGAGGGTGCATCAGAAATCTCTGTACTTTCTTTTAAAGTCTATTTTTTAATGAAGTTCTCAAGCAATTGAACTTGTTTAAAAAAAAACAGTGCTGTGAAAATATAAGCCAGTATCCACTGACAAAGTTAAGCATTGTAAAGAAGGGGAGAAGTGTTTGAACGGGAAGGAATAGGGTGAGCACACATACAGGTTACGACTAACACTTTAGAAATGAAAACATCTAAGAATTGGAAAAGAAATGGAGAAGAAATAAAATAAACCATTATATGAACCATTTGGATAGCTTCTAATATTGCTAAACACTGGTTAAGAGTCCGCCTGACAATGCAGGGAACATGGGTTCAATCGTGGTCTGGGAAGACCCTACAAGATGCGGAGCAACTGAGCCCAGGAGTTGCACCTACTGAGCCCAGGTGCCCCAAGTACTGAAGCCCACACACCCTGCAGGCCCTGGTCCCCAGCAAGAGAAGCCAGCACAGTGAGAAGTGTGCACGCTGCAGCGAAGAGGAGCCCCTGCTCGCCACAACCAGGCAAAGCTCGTGTGCACCAGTGAAGACCCAGCGCAGCTGTAAGTCAATAAATAAACCTAAAAAACAAACAAACAAACAAAAACCTTCATGTAACGTGACGATCTTTATTGTCATTCCGGCTCTCATCTTTGTTCATGTCCTGGGTATTTACAAAGACTTTCTGCACTTTGCAATTTGAGGGGACTTCAAACCTCACATAGACTTTGTTTTTGAAGGGATTTATGCCTCAGCCATCCTAGGGGGACAGCTGCAGTTGCCTGTGTCCCAGCTGGTCTTCACCTGCCCCTTCAGACAAGCGACAGCTGTTCCGAGCGGCAGGAGGACCCCCAGCCCCACCAGCTGGGGCCGCTGAGTGTCGGCACAGAGCGGCGTTTCCCGTGCGCCTTCTCTCCCGCTTGGGAACAGTCCTCCCCAGGGTGGGCTTGGAACCACAAGATCTGAAGTTCCCTTTGAATGAGCTCTTTACTGGGGACCTGAAAGCTGTCATCCAGGTCAACCGAGAGTCTGGGAGGTCAGGGTGTTGAAGCCGGTTCTAGGAACTGATGCAGCAAGGGCTTTGTGTGAGAGACTGCCTGCGTGCACATGAAGCCACTTCGGTCTGGTCTGACCTTCTCAGTTCCCTGTATTAAAGCCATTCAAGTGGAAACACTGAGAGTGACTTGTTTCTCTGACAACATCCTTCTTGGTGCTCAGACCCTGTCTTAGTTTTCTAGGACTAGCATCACAAAGCCCCACGGACTGTAGGCTTGAAGAGCAGGGCTTTACTGTCTCACAATCTGGAACCTGAAAGTCTGGGATGGAGGTGTCCAAATTTGTTTTCTTCCAGGGCCGTGAGGGGTGCTCTTTTTCATTCTTCTCTCCTTGGTGTGTAAATGGCCATCTTCTTCCTGTGTCTCTGCTTTCCATTCTCCTCTGAGTGTATCCACTTCCAGACTTTAACTTTTTGTAAGGAAACCAACTGCATTGGATTAGGACCAACCCTACTAACTCCATTTTAACTTACTTATCTCACTAAAGACTGTATCTGCAATAAGTCACATTCAGAGGTACTTGGGGATTAGAACTTCAACATATAAATTTGAGGGAAACACATAATTAAACCCACAAAAGATTCAAAATATCAGAGACTTATACAAGACAGATGGAGAAGGAAATGGCAACCCACTCCAGGATTCTTGCCTGGAGAATTCCATGGACAGAGGAGCTTGGCAGGCTGCAGTCCATGGGGTTGCAAAAGAGTCAGACATGACTGAGTGACTAACATACAAGACAGAAGCTGGATTATTTCTTATATAATCTAAGGATATTACGTCAACAGCTGGTTTGCTGCCCAACAACATTTTAGGTTGGCAAGCTCTTGTTTCTCAACTTGGCGTGGATGTTTTCCCTAAATTCACCTCATGGGCCAAAACTGCTGCTGTAGCACCAGCCATAAAGACTGTATTCCAGCCGGCAGGCAGTACGAGACAAAAGAGAGAGTGACAGAGAGCATAAGCAAGCTATCTGTTAAGAAAGCTTTCCCAAAACTGTCCACAACATTTTTGCTTACATTCTTTCGCCCAGCATTAACTCAAATGGCCCCGTCCATCTCTTGTGTGAGATGCTGCTTAACATGTTCTGAGAAACGATTAACCTGGTGAAAACTCTGTTGCTCTGAAAAAAAGGGGAAAGATGAATATTAGAGGTCAACTGGCAAAATTCTCCACCGTGAAGCTATTACAGAATTACAGGCCGTGGTTTCAACTATTTGGTTGAAAAAAATAGTGAAAAGACTTACACAGGTCAACCGAAATACTGTCTACTGTGTGGATTATGTCAAGACCCCAGCATTATTTCTAAAAGCCGGATTTCTTCTTTACCAAACATCTTTGGACACGGTGTATGTCTTGTCAAAGGCAAACTCAGATGCAGACTCACTTTCAAAAGGAAGGTGTTTCTTCACAAAGACGTCTAGGAAAATCAGGCGTCTGATTTTCAGAAGGTGTCAATCAGAAGGACTGGCTCAACAAACATAAAATGCAACAAATATTTTTAGCAGTGGCAAATGACCGGGCTTAGTACGTTTGTATTAGTCTGCTCATGGCGGAAAAATAGCAGTACTCAGCACTTATCATATTCACAAAGTTATATTCAAACAACAAGACAGGAAAAAAAATCAGGGACAAATTTTTGTGAAGTCCAGATATTTACAAAGTAGACAAGATTTTATCATTTAGGGTTATTGTTGTTTAGGTGCTAAGTCATGTCTGACTCTTTTGTGACCCCCTTTCCTGGGTCCTCTGTCCATGGGATTTCCCAGGCAAGAATACTGAGTGGGTCGCCATTTCCTTCTCCAGGGGATCTTCCCAATCCAGGGATTGAACTTGTGTCTCCTGAGTCTCCTGCATTGGCAGGTGAATTCCTTACCTGAGCCACCAGGGAGGCCCCATCATTTCGGGTACCAGAACCCGTAGGGTGATCTGTTAGTTTGGTTTATCCCAAGGCGTACAGTATCTTTTATGACCATTCTTAGACATCGTAGCAGCAGAGTGTTCATTTCTGATTCTGCAACATCAACCACAAACGTTAAGTCCCTCCCTGCCTGCCTCCATTTCCATCTTCCCTTTTATGTCCTTGGCAACAAGCACAAGGTATCCATCTGGACCTTCCCTGTAGAGATTCGAAGGCTCAGCTCTCCCTTCTTTGGCCTGCCGGTAAAATACTGGGATAACATTATTATAGGCCCTCCTGATCTCGACTTCCCAAATGGCTAGCACTCAGATGCCGCCCACAACTTGCCATCACTGGCCACCTGGCACTGTGGCCATTTTCTGCTGCTTCTGTGGGGCGGTGGGGGGTGGCTAGGGGGATGTGGGACCTGGCAGAGCACTATCCAAACACAGAACTGGTAAAACTGGAGGCCGGATTCCACGGCCATTAAACAGTCCACCTCTCATTTTCAAACGACAGTCTATCAGTTATGTGAGCGTATGAGTTATGAGCGTACAGGTTTTGCAGTTGCTCAGAAGCAAAGCTTTCTATTATTAGCCGCTGAAGAAATGGAGGAGGCGTTGTTACTGCACTCCATCTAGCGGTCAGCCCTGCAGACATAACGCTGCAGCCTTTTGTCTTCAAAGTCAAGGACCAGGATTGGATGGGATTGAAGCCAAATTTTATCCTGCCTTCAACTCTCTCCTAAGCCACCCGGAAAAGTACATTAATTTTTTAAGGGTGAGATGATTAGCCAGTGAAATTTAAGACTGATACCCCATGAAGAAATTTCTTTGAAGATTTACATTAAATGAGAGGTCATTATAGTTCACTATTAGCCTGAATAAATCATCACTTCCCTGTCACTGTACCTCTTCCCTTTTCTCAGAAGGTATTTTTAATATGATTTTCTAATGCAGGAATTGAGAGTTCTGGTCAGGAACCTTTTACTATTACTAGTGTCTCTGCAAACACTCTATT
The DNA here is from genome assembly GCF_055505025.1 of Bos grunniens. Lineage (NCBI taxonomy): Eukaryota > Metazoa > Chordata > Mammalia > Artiodactyla > Bovidae > Bos > Bos grunniens. The sequence continues at coordinate 90,044,434 of NC_141176.1, read as the reverse complement.
GTTTGTTTAGCGGCTGCTAAAGATTTATACTTTTCAAACAAGCAACAAAATGCTAGGAGCGTCCTGCCACTTGGAAACTGTTACTCAACCCTGATCTTTTTCCGACAGACTCCAAGCAAATGATTGCTTTATCCATTAGGACAATCTCACTAATGAAAAAGACCCTTTAGGATCACTCCAGTTAATTGGTACAGCAACACAACACCCTGTGTGAAAAAACCGAGTATGATTAGACTGGAAGCAATTTAGCCAAAGCACTTTGGCTCACTGGGATGGGACCGACAGAACCGAAGATGCTCAACCCCAAAGCCCAATTGAAAGCGAATATCCTTTCAATAATGAGTTTGTCTTTTAAGTACGGTGCTTCTCAAAATAATTTCTTAAAATATCTAAGAATTTTGGAGGGAAAGATTTCTACTTTATTCCCTCCTGACAACTGAAAAAAAAAATGTGCAACTTAAAAGTGGAGAATCATGTTTTATTCGTTGGACAAATCTGAGGACATAAGCCTAGGACACAGCATCTCAGATAACTCTGAGAAACCGTTCCAAAGAGGCAAGGCAGGGAGCGGGGGCGGGCAGTGGGTACCCAGGACATAAAGGAGATTTTTTTTGCAACAAAAGACAAGGAAATCAGAACATCAAAAGATTACTCTTAATATTAAATATTTATCAAAAAAGATTTCTAAAGGAATTTAGGGCCTTGCTATGTAGGGGAAGATGCAAGCGTCTGGGCTCACTGAAGTCATTCATTTGCACCTTAGCTGTTTGGACTGGTCACCTGTTACTTCCCATCCAAATTCCCTGAGGGATCACCTTTGGGGTGACTGCAGGCTGATCACTACAAGGGCAGCTGTTTTTCCTCCATCCTGAGTTCCCTTAAGGCTCACCGTCCAGGCACCTGTGATGCGATGGCTTGATGTCCACAGCATCCTTTGTTTACTGACATGACAGGCAACATTTTAGTTCACATTCCCAGTTTATGTTCTTTTATCACTGCAGTACACGTTTTGCTAGAGCAGAAAGGTCCAGTGCCCACACAGACCCTCATGAAGCCTTTCTAGTGACTTCCTCTGGGTCACCAAGGTTGTGAGGTGTTCTTTAGAGGGGAAATGCTTTTATTTTTCAACTTCAGTTCAGTCGCTCAGTCATGTCCGATTCTTTGCGACCCCATTAACCACAGCACGCCAGGCCTCCCTGTCCATCACCAACTTGTGGAGTCCTCCTAAACCTATGTCCACCGAGTTGGTGATGCCATCCAGCCATCTCATCCTCTGTCGTCCCCTTCTCCTCCTGCCCCCAATCCCTCCCAGCATCAGGGTCTCTTCCAATGAGTCAACTCTTCGCATGAGGTAACCAAAGTACTGGAGTTTCAGCTTCAACATCAGTCCTTCCAATGAACACCCAGGACTGATCTCCTTTAGGATGGACTGTTTGGATCTCCTTGCAGTCTAAGGGACTCTCAAGAGTCTTCTCCATCACCACAGGTCAAAAGTATCAATTCTTCAGTGCTCAGCTTTCTTTATAGTCCAACTCTCACATTCATACATGACTACTGGAAAAACCATAGCCTTGACTGGACGGATTTTTGTTGGCAATGTCTCTGCTTTTGAATATGCTGTCTAGGTTGGTCATAACTTTCCTTCCAAGGAGTAAGCATCTTTTAATTTCATAGCTGCAGTCACAATCTTCAGTGATTTTTGAGCCCAGAAAAATAAAATCAGCCACTGTTTCCACAGTTTCCCCATCTATTTCCCATGAAGTGATGGGACCAGATGCCATGATCTTCGTTTTCTGAATGTTGAGCTTTAAGCCAACTTTTTCACTCTCCTCTTTCACTTTCATCAAGAGGCTCTTTAGTTCTTCTTTATTTTCTGCCATAAGGGTGGTATCATCTGCATATCTGAGGTTATTGATATTTCTCCTGGCAATCTTTATTCCAGCTTGTGCTTCCAGCCCAGTGTTTCTCATGATGTACTCTGCATAGAAGTTAAATAAACAGGGTGACAATATACAGCCTCGACGTACTCCTTTTCCTATTTGGAACCAGTCTGTTGTTCCATGTCCAGTTCTAACTGTTGCTTCCTGACCTGCATATAGGTTTCTCAAGAGGCAGGTCAGGTGGTCTGGGATTCCCATCCCTTTCAGAATTTTCCACAGCTTGTTGTGATCCACACAGTCAAAGGCTTTGGCATAGTCAATAAAGCAGAAATAGATGTTTTTCTGGAACTCTCTTGCTTTTTCCATGATCCAGTGGATGTTGGCAATTTGATCTCTGGTTCCTCTGCCTTTTCTAAAACCACCTTGAACATCTGGAAGTTCACAGTTCACATACTGCTGAAGTCTGGCTTGGAAAATTTTGAGCATTACTTTACTAGCGTGTAAGATGAGTGCAATTGTGCGGTAGTTTGAGCATTCTTTGGCATTGCCTTTCTTTGGGATTGGAATGAAAACTGACCTTTTCCAGTCCTGTGGCCACTGCTGAGTTTTCCAAATTTGCTGGCATATTGAGTGCAGCACTTTCACAGCATCATCTTTCAGGATTTGAAATAGCTCAACTGGAATTTTATCACCTCCACTAGCTTTGTTCGTAGTGATGCTTCCTAAGGCCAGCTTGACTTCTGGCTCTAAGTGAGTGATCACACCATTGTGAGTATCTGGGTCGTGAAGATCTTTTTTGTACAGTTCTCCTGTGTATTCTTGCCACCTCTTCTTAACATCTTCTGCTTCTGTTAGGTCCATACCATTTCTGCCCTTTATCGAGCCCATCTTTGCATGAAATGTTCCTTTGGTATCTCTAATTTTTTTGAAGAGACCTCTAGTCCTTCCCATTATGTTGTCTTCCTCTATTTCTTTGCATTGATCACTGAGCAAGGCTTTCTTATCTCTCCTTGCTATTTTCTGGAACTCTGCATTCAAATAGGTATGTCTTTCCTTTTCTCTCTTGCTTTTCACTTCCCTTCTTTTCACAGCTATTTGCAATGCCTCCTCAGACAGCCATTTTGCTTTTTTGCATTTATTTTTCTTGGGCATGGTCTTGATTCCTGTCTCCTGTACAATGTCATGAACTTCCATCCATAGTTCGTCAGGCACTCTGTCTATCGGATCTAGTCCCTTAAATCTATTTCTCACTTCCACTGTATAATTGTTAGGGATTTGATTTAGGTCATACCTGAATAGTCTAGTGGTTTTCTCCACTTTCTTCAATTTCAGTCTGAATTTGGCAATAAGGAGTTCATGATCCAAGCCACAGTCAGCTCCAGGTCTTGTTTTTGCTGATTGTATAGAGCTTCTCCATCTTTGGCTGCAAAGAATATAATCAATCTGATTTCAGTGTCGACCATCTGGTGATGTCCATGTGTAGAGTCTTCTCTTGTGTTGTTGGAAGAGGGTGTTTGCTATGACCAGTGTGTTCTCTTGGCAGAACTCTATGAGCCTTTGCCCTGCTTCATTCTGTACTCCAAGGCCAAATTTGACTGTTACTTCAGGTGTTTCTTGACTTCCTTTTTCAACTTCAGTCTATTACAGATAGAACTAAATCAATTAGAAAAATTATAAAAATAGAAATCGAAGCGATTGATAAAGGTCTGAAAATCTGATAAAAATATTCAAAGATGGAAAGGGGTGCAAAGCTCCAGTGAGGCACCAAAAAATATCACTATTCAAAGAACGTGAATGCACACTAAGTCGCTTCAGTCATGTCCGACTCTTTGTGACCCCATGGACTGTAGCCCACAAGCTCCTCTGTCCATGGGATTCTCCAGGCAAGGTTACTGGAGTGGGTTGCCATGCCTTCCTCCAGGGGATCTTCTCCACCCAGGGATCAAACCCAGGTCTCTTACGTCTCCTGCATTGGCAGGCAGGCTCTTTATTACCAGCACCACCTGGGAAACCCTACCCAAAGAACACTGGGTTTTAATCCTTAACATTATAACTTGACTAAATTATCCTGGGGACCAGTTTACACTTGGATAAACAATATTGAACCAACCACCTGTGGGTACAGGGGGATGGATTGGGAGACCTCGGGCTCAAGCAGAAGCAATGAGATTGATCAGAGACTTCGGCAGTTACAGGACGGGGCACCTACGTGACAGTATGCTCACCTGCTAGGAAAGACATCATATGTCTATGAGCAAAGATGTTTGAGGCCCACATCTCAACATTATTATCGTGCTGGAATAAACACTGCAAAGAAATCATGAAGACTTTCCCCAAGAATCACCATTTAGTGAAAAAATATAGTTTGAAACAAAATCTTCTTCCAACCTGGAAATCCTCTCCATAAAGTCAGTAGAGAAAGAACATGGTTTTATTGTTGAAGAGATACTCAACCAGAACGTGATGCACGGAGCAGGAGGTCTGCTACGAGATTTCGAGAACAGAAAGAGATCTCACCCTCCTTTGTTGCCAAGTGGATGCAGCTCATTAGCTACACATTCTCAGGATGAACAGTAGAGTAATCCTCAAGTAACAGGACTTGACAGCAACATCTGTCCCACGTAACTCACCCTGCATCTACCTGGTAATTTGGGTGACCATTCGTGTCTGTTAATTGACTTTATACAAAGGAAAAACAAATGCCTATCTCTCTTACAGCAGGGAACCTTCCTGGAAGTTACACCTCAAGGAGATGGCTCCCAGGTCCTTGAGAAAGACTTTCCTGAGCTGAGAAACCTAAGTTTAGCTTTCAGAAAGATTTACATTGACTTCAAAGAGATGGGGAAAGAACTTGCCAGCTTTCTAAAGAAGACGGTCTAAGAAAAAGGAGGGGAGACAGCTCTTCCCTGATTCCTAACGGGCAGCAGGAGGCCTCTTCTTTCTTTTTTTTATTTGCCCCACACCTGCTATCTTCCCTGGTGGCTCAGAGAGTAAAGAATCTGCCTGCAATGCAGGAGACCAGGGTTCAATCCCTGGGTTGGGAAGGTCTCCTGGAGAAGGAAATGGCAACCCACTGCAGTCTTCTTGCCTGGAGAATCCCCTGGACAGAGGAGCCTGGCGGGCTATGGTCCATGGGGCCACAGAGAGTCAGACACGACTGAGAGACTAACACTTTCGCTTTCTTTTCTGTCTTTGCTTTTCCTGCAGCAGCACCACTGTCTCTGCCATCCTGTATCTTCAGTGCTAGCTGGTCAGGTCCTGAGGAGCATCTTCCTCTGGGAGGCTGCTGTCCAAGTGGCCCCAAACTCCCCCACACTCGGGAACCACAGGTCTGTTCTGTCCTCCATGCCTGTGAGTTGTTTCTGCTTCACTGATGAGTTCATTTGTGGCCTAGTTTAGATTCTACACATAGGTGGTTATCATATGATGCTTGTCTTTCTCTTTCTGACTTACTTCAGTTAGTTTGATAATCTCCAAGTCCAACCAAGTTGCTCCAAATGGCATCATTTCATTCTTTTGTCTGGCTGAGTAATACTCCATTATAGATAAATAGCACGCTGTCTTTATCCACTCATCAGCTGATGGGCATTGACGTTGTTTTCATGCCCTGGCTATTGTGAATATCTTCCTCTAAGAATTGATTTCCTCAGTTAAGAAACATAAACGGATACCTTTTGTGAATAAAACGGTGAGCTAAGTGACGGGGGTAGAAAAGTGGGTAAGATAGAGCCAGCCTTAGCCCCGATCAGCATCATCCTGGTACCAAAGGCATACTGGACTAGAGCTCATGGCCACACCTGCCCCAGGCAGAAACTGAGCTGCTAAGCGAGTTTGTAAGTTTTATAAACTTATCTCTGGTTCTCACATCCACTCTGTACAGATTCCTATCCCTGTTTTACAGATAAAAAACAGAGACTCAGAAAAATGACGGACTTACTCAGGAACATGTATCTAAAATTAACACAGCTGGAATTCAAGTCAGTTCATTGGATGCCAGGACCCCATGCTTCTGCCACAACATTACATTGCTTTTCCAGGTAATTTTAGGTAATTTCTGGGTAATCTAGCAAGCCCAGTCACTAAGACATATCTGACTCCTTGCTATGCCCTGGACTGTAGACCGCCAAGCTCCTCTGCCCGTAGCATTTCCCAGGCAAGAATACTGGAGTGTGTTGCCACTTCCTTCTCCAGGAGATCTTCCAGAGCCAGGGACTGAACCCACATCTCCTGCATTGCAGGCAGATTCTCTACCACTGAGCCACCCGTGTAATAGGTAGGTAATTTAGTAAGATACATCAAATAGGTAAAAATGAAGTTCTGTGTCATATCAGCAAAGGCTTAAGCAACTCCCAAATGGAGAGAGTTACAAAGGCTTCACGGTAAAGAAAGTAAATTCCTAGACAAACACTCACTGGAGTCAATTTTTAATTAATCAAAGCAAAATAGAAGTGATTCCACCCCTAACTGCCACTTTAGAGACATGCACACTGCTCCAAATTATTAATTCAAAGCTTGTACGTTCAGAGAAATGTGTGTGGGTGAAGATTTACAGAAGACGTTTCTTAGTTAAAGAGCAAAATATGTGTGGTCTTTGAAATATCAAATATGCCCTGTATTGAAACACTGTTTTGGTCTGGTGCATTAATTTAAAAGCAAATTGATGGACTGGAACTCCAAGATAAAGATGAATAACACAGTCATTAAGACTATGATATTTCTAGATATGGGTAATAAAATCACAAAAATTGTCTTATTTTAAAGTATGCTATTAATACGATTCACAATACAGATAAACCCCTTTACTCCTAGTGATGCATGGCTGATCCAGTTCAAACAAAGGTAACTGAACATCAATGAGGCTGCCTCTAGGCTCAGGGTCTGTGAAACCTAATTTTTTATTAAATTCACAAGCTAATTAGAAATTAGAAGAAAGCAGGACGAAGCTGCACACCCGGCCATGAATGCAAGCAGTTTGGTTCAGCAACCACGTGAAGGTTATGGTCATTTCAGCTTGAATGGAGCGTCGCCGCAGGAACTTCAACCGGACTGGCAGGTATTTAGTTTAAAGATAAAGTTTGTCGCCGAGGCTGTGAGCTGGTGTGGGTGGCTCACAGAAGGAAGAGACGGGGAGTTTGAGGGGCCGGGAGGTGTGGGCCATCCCACCGTGTCTGCATCGGTGTGGAGAGTGTGGGAAAAAGTTTATTAAGCCACTTATGAAAGGCGATCTGACTGCGGCCTCAATAAGCTGCTTGAAACTAGGACCACCAAGTCCTTCAGCAAAGAAGGCCACTGGGACTTTGGATGTTCTCACGGACTGGATGGGAGAAGATGAGTGGGGAAAAGCAAAGGAGTCCGAAAGGTCTCCCTCGCCCGCGCGGCTGCAGGGAGATGGGAGGAGAGAAGAGGGAACAAGAGGCGGACCAGGGGCCCACCCCCGCGTGCAGGGCAGGGGGCATTTCCCACAGAGGGCGGGGGCGTTTCCCACGGAGGGCAGGGGGCGTTTCCCACAGCCCAGCGGAGATGCCCGCAGAGGGGCTGCGAGGGGTGGCCGCGGATGGTATGGGCCCTCGGCCTGGAACCCACAGCCATTCGCGGAGTCGGGAAGTTCAGCTCTTGAGTCACAACGAAAACAGGGTCTCTACGGCGTCATGTTCCTTTTCCTTCTCTAGACTGACCTGCGCGTCCTCTGCACCTGGATTATCCCTCCGGTGCCGCGGTACCTAGACGGACCTCCCCGCTTTCCCGCAGGGTCCCAGTCCTCTCGCGCCGGGATGCTCCAGGACCTCCTCTCCTGTATCCTCCACCAGCTCTTCCCTGGATCCAGGCTTGGCGCCCACGCGCGACCCAGGATGCCTCGTCCAGTTCCTGCGCTTACTTCCTTCCCATCATCCGATGGCTGAGAAACTCCTCTCTTTCGTCATCAAATGCCTTGAATTGAAACGCTTTGTACTGTGTTCCCCAAGCCCCTTCCATGACTCCGCTCCCTGTAAAGTGACTTCTGACCACGCGCACGAGCACCCCCTGCTCCAGGCGTGGGTCTCCCCCACCTCCTCCAGGCCCCCGGCCCCTTGGGGAGGTTCGGCATGCCCTCCTGGGACCCCTCCCCGTTTCTCCTCCCGGCCAGCGCTGATGCTGAGAAAGTGGATAGTTCCAGCTCCACGACCTGTGAGCGTGGAAAGGCTGATAGCACAAATTCAGTTCAGTCGCTCAGTCGTGTCTGACTCTTTGTGACCCCATGGACCGCCACACTCCAGGCCTCCCTGTCCATCATCAACTCCTGGAACTTCTCAAACTCATGTCCATCGAGTTGCTGATGCCATCCAACTATCTCATCCACTGTCGTCCCCTTCTCCTCCCGCCTTCAATCTTTCCCAGCATCAGGGTCTTTTCCAATGAGTCAGTTCTTCGCATCAGGTGGCCAAAGTATTGGAGTTTCAGCTTCAACATCAGTCCTTTCGATGAATATTCAGGACTGGTCTCCTTTAGGATTGACTGGGTAGATCTCCTTGCAGTCCAAGGGACTCTCAAGAGTCTTCTCCAACACCACAGTTCAAAAGCATCAATTCTTCTATGCTCAGCTTTCCTTATAGTCCAATTCTCACATCCTTACATAACTACTGGAAAAACCATAGTTTTGATTAGATGGACCTTTGTTGGCAAAGTAATGTCTCTGACACAGGACACTTAGACTAAAATGAAGTAGCAGATTCCACATCAGGGTGGCTGTACTGCCCAGAAAACATTTCCTTGTTGAAAAAGAGAAAAGTACTTAAGTTCCTTTGGAGCCCCCTGTGGCTCTCTAGAGATGCGCAGGACAGAAAGACAAGCCACTCCTTAAAGAAGGCCTGTGAGATGCTGAAGGTATCACTCAGCAACCCCCCACAGCCTCCCCTCATTTCCCAAGTCTCCCCCTTTAATAAAAATTGCCTGTTATACAGAGTGAAGTCAGAAAGAGAAAGACAAACATTGTAAGTTAACGCACAGATACAGAATGTAGAAAAATGGTCCTAATGACCCTATCTCAGGGCAGGGATAGAGACCCAGACGCAGAGAACGGGCGTGTGACCCAGCCGGGAAGGAGAGGGCGGGACAAACGGACAGAGCAGCACTGACCATGTGGACAACAGGCAGCTGGAGGGCAGCTGCTGTGGGCCAGGGAGGCCAGCTCCCGCTCAGCGAGGACCTGGGTAGAATGGGAGCAGGGAGGGAGCTCAAGAGGGAGGGAGACAATTATGACCGATCCCCACTGCTGTCGGGCAGACACCAAGCAATTATTCTCCAATTAAGAAATTTAAAAACTAAGTCATAAGTTTAAAAAAAAAAAGAAAGAAAAGTTGGCAGAGGTGATGGTACACACGCAGTGTTGGTCACCCACCTTTTCTCCTGGGTATCTGTTTGGATGAAACCAATATTCTAGCCCTTGGCCTGGGAAATCTCCAGGCCAAAGTGATTAAAAGTAAGGAGAACTGACCCCGTGGCCTGACTCCTGACACTTCATTTTCACTTCTGCTGAGGACAAAATGAAATCCCCTGGGTTAAGTTATTGTGGGTTTTCCCTGCTCTTTCAAGAAACCACGCTATTGTTCTCTATGAAAAAAAAAAAAAAAAACAAACCCTGCTGTTGATTTGCATGTAATTTTTTGGAAGCAGGGTTTGATTTTACGGTATTTAAAAGTCTATTCTTAAACATTGACTCTGGCTAGCTCACTGCACTTCCAAGCAGGCGCCGGTTTCTAGGGTAACATGAATGGAAAATAGACCAACAGGAGGTTCTCAGCGGAGCACAGAGGGCGCGTGGTGCACAGCTCATACGGACGAACATGAAAGTGAAGACGTGGTTGGCTCTGCAGACCCAGCGCCTCCAGGGGCCCCAGTCCAGAAGCGGGTGCTCTGGCTTCTGAGATCTTGCGTGAGACATGGCCCCAGTTCCTCATCTACAAGACAGAGTTAATACTAACACCTCCAATCACAGGGTGGTTGCAAAAATTAGATGTAAGGGAACAAAATGAAAAAATCACAAAGTGGAAGGAAATCTTTACAAAACACACATCCGATAAAGGAGCTATATAAAAAATAGACAAAGAACTCTTAAAACTCAACAATAAGGAATATATGTTGAAAAATGGGCAAAAGAAAAAAAGATCTGAACACACACTCAGCAAAGAAGATCTACAGATGGCAAATAAGTCTGAAAAGATGCTCACCATCCCATGTCAGGAGGGAACTTCGAGTTAAAACCACAAGGAGGGAGGGCTTCCCTGGTGGTCCCGTGGTTAGAACCCTCCCACATCCACGGCAGGGGTGCGGGTTCCATCACTGCTCAGGAAACTAAGATCCCACATACCTTGAGGCACGGCCAAAACAAAAACAAAGAAACAAACAAAAATCAAGATTCTGCATGCCGTGGCCAAAAAAAAATAATGTGTATGAATCAGCTTTGTGCAGTTACATATATATACATAAATCATTATATAACATGAATATAATGATTTTTAAAATTAAACAGATGTAACCATTTCCTGGTTAAAAAGTCAGAGATAGGAAGAGATTTCTACGAAACCTGGACCAGTTTAGGGAGGAGACTGTCTTCCAACCTTTCTTTCTCCAGCCCCTCCCTGCTATCTTTCTGCCCCCAACTTCTGTGGACTACACAGTAGTCCAAAATTTTCTGGGTTTACAATTAGTACAACCACACAGGAATCAATTTGCATCACAGGGGAACAGATTTGAAAGCTTTAGAAATATGTTGCAAGCTTTAGTTAGGAGTTGAACATGGTTTAAGAAATCATTAAAAGGGTTTGGCTGGTCTTTTAATGCTTGTCCAGTTCTTGATTTTATCATTCTTAGTATTTCTCTACTAAGATCATGGCATCCATGCCGTGACTTCATGGCGTAAGACTGAAAGCAGTGACGTATTTGATAGACTTTATTCTCTTGGGCTCCAAAATCCTTGTGAATGGTGACTCCAGCCATGAAATTAAAAGATGTTTTCTCCTTAGAAATAAGCTATCACAAACCTAGACAGCATGTTAAAAGTAGAGGCATCACTTTGCCAGAAAAGGTCTGTATAGTCAAAGCTATGGTTTAGTTAGTAGTCATGTGTGGGTGTGAGAGCTGGACAGTAAAGAAGGTTGAGCACCAAAGAATTGATTTTGAACTGCAGTGTTGGAGAAGACTCTTGAGAGTCCCTTCAACTGGAAGGAGATCCAACCAGTTATTCCTAAAGGAAGTCAAGCCTGGATATTCACTGGAAGGACTGATGCTAAAGCTCTAATACTTTGGCCACCTGATGCAAAGAGCTGACTCATTGGAAAAGACCTTGATGCTGGGAAAGATTGAAGGCAGGAGCAGAAGCGGATGACAGAGGACGAGATGGTTGGATGGCCTCACCAACTCAACGGACGTGAGTTTGAGCAAGCTCCAGGAGATGGTGAAGGACAGGAAAGCCTGGCTTGCTGCACTCCACGGGGTCCCAGAGTCAGACACGACTGAGCTGCTGAACAACAATTAGTTGTTCTAGCGTGCCCTCTGGTGGTTGTGCACGGCTATGACATTTCTACAAAGCAAAGGTAAGGCTGTGTTTCCAAAGTAATGAGAAACATGAATTTCAAACTAGTTCCTTGAGAATTTGGCGATTACTACCTGGCCAGGTGACTACGTATCTCTGATCTGACGTGATGAGAAGGATGCTTCACTTCGGGGTTCCTCCCCCAAAATCATAACTCCATCCAAATCATGAGACAAGTATCAGACAAATCCAATCTGAGGGTCATCCTACAGAACATCTGCCTAGAACTCCTCAGAACAGTAGGACCAGGAAAACAAGGGCAGTCCAAGGTACGGGCATAGCCCAGAGGAGGCGAGAGAGACATGGCAACTGCATGCAATGAGGTGCCCTGGCTGGTATCTAGGAAGGAAAAGAACAGCCCTGGAAAGATCAATAAAACTGCAATAAAGTGTTCAATTCAGTTCAGTTGCTCAGTCACGTCCAGCTCTTTGTGACCCCATGGACTGCAGCCCGCCAGGCTCCTCTGTCCATGGGATTCTCTGGGCAAGAATACTGGAGTGGGTTGCCATTTCCTTCTCCAGGGCATCTTCTTGACCCAAGGATCGAACCTGGGTTTCCTGCATTATCGGCAGATTCTCACTGTCTGAGCCGCAAAGGAAGTCCTGAGAAAGACAAGCTACCCTCTCTGGGGTATGTTTCACCTCCTTAAACACTGAAAAGGTTTCTTTCTTCCCCCCGCCTCCCTGCACTGCTTCCTCTTCCTCTTTGTCCTTTTTTCCACGTTTTTCCCTCCTGTACAGAAATGTCTAGTGTTTTGACCTTCCCTCACTTGGCAGTTCCCACATTGCTGTCAGGTGAGCTTGGGAGACACAGGGGCCCTTCCACCTGTTGTGCAAAAGACTCAGGCAACGGGGAAGGTCAGGAGGAAGCCGGAGACAGCCTCAGACAGCGCTTCAAAGACAATGCCCTCCTCCTCCTGGTGGCGTGGGCACGGCGGAGCAGGGCCGTCCCTGTGCTTGGGGTCGCCCGTGGCCCCAGGCCAGCCCGCCCCTGTGGGGAGGAGCCCACCCCTCCCCACAGAAGGGAACCCAGAAAGGAGAAGGTGATCTCACAGGAGCCGGGAGATCTTGGACCCCCTCTAACCCTGATGGACCTGTGAAAGTGAGTCAGAGTCGCACTCATTTACAAATCAATTTAGAAAAGTGAATGAGCCCATGGGTAATCTGGAGTAAGTTCTATACAGAATCTTAGCACAGGCCAGAGAGATAACACCGGGCCAAAGAGAGCCCCAGGGTCTGCAACAAAGCAGAGGGCACTGGCCTGGCTGAAGTCGGCTGAAAAAAGACACTAGCCTTGGCAATTGTGGTCTCGGGTAGCCTGATTCTGTGTGACTTTCTGGAATTGTTTATGATTCAGGACATGTTTTGGAAGTACTAACTGAAGCAGGGCACACCATCTATATCATAACAATGCGTTCCCACAACACTGACATATATACTCTGGGCTTCTCTGGTGGCTCAGACAGTAAAGAATCTACCTGCAATGCAGGAGACCCTGGTTTAATTCCTGGGTCAGGAAGATCCGCTGGAGAAAACAATGGTTACCCACTCCAGTGTTCTTGCCTGGAGTATTCCATGGACAGGGGACCCTGGCGAGCTCCAGTCCATGGGGTCGCAAAGAGTTGAACAGGACTGAATGGCTAACACTTCTGGGCTTCTCTTGTGGCTGAGGAGGTAAAGAATCTGCCTGCAACGACGTATATACAATACTGCATGTAAAACAGAGAGCTGTGGGGACCTGCTGTATAGCACAGGGAGCTCAGCTTGTTGATGACCTAGACGGGTGGAAAGAAGGCTAAAGAGGGAGGCGATACATGCATGTGTGTAGCTGCTTCACGTTTTTGTACAGCAGAAACTAGCATTGTAAAGCAATTATACTCCAACTTAAAAAATAAAAACAACAACAAAACACAATTGCAGTCTTATGTGTAAATCCAGCAGATCATAGGGGTCCTCAAAATATTTTCAGAGACTATTCACGGTTCAGAGAATATTTACAGAAACATAACTCATGACAGGCCCAAACGGGAAATAGCCCAAAGTCTTTCAATAATAAAACAAACAAATATGTTGTTATATAATTGCAAAATGAAATTCTACTCAGCCAAGAAGGAGAATGATCTGTCTCTATAGGAAACAGTGTGGAAGGGTTTCACAAAGCAGTGAACAGATGTTCAAAAGCTTACATGCTGTAAGGTCCCATCTCTATGAAGTCCAGATGGCAAAACTCTACCTCAAGGACAGAAATCGGAATGGTGATCTCTGAAGGTCAGAGAGGAAGTGACAGACTTCGGGGTGCTGGCGAGATTGGGGTGCTGCGATTGGGGAGGTGATGTCAGGAGAGGGTCCACTTTGTGAAAACATATCACCAGGCTGTGCCCTTATGATTCTTAGTATTATTGCACGTATATTATAATCCCTCTCCGAGGCTGCAAAAGAAAACAGCTGTATTTCTGAAAGAAGTGTAAACGTCCTGTTTCATGTCTTGAGTCTAGAAGTTTATATTCGAAAACAACTCGAAAATGAGGAAGCAACGTGGCAGCCAAACCAAACACGTCCAGGCTCTCTGATGGTCTCCTAGAGCAGGAGAGTCTCCTAGAGCAGGTCTCTAGAACAGTAATGTCTCCTCTCCTGGTTCGGGATTCAAAGGGCAACAGAATTCTTGAGGTTCTTCTCTGGACAGGTTGCTGTGCCCCTAACAAAGCACCCTGGGAGGACCTTCTCTGCAGAACCTGGAGGATGGAGGGACTCCTCCAGGTGTCAGTGAGGGCTGCACCATGACTTCCTCGGGATGTTCTGCTCAGCCATTCAGGGCCCACTTTCCTTAGGCTCCAAAATCATTGTGGACGGTGAATGCAGCCATAAATGCTGCATTCATGAATGCAAACTTTAAAAGATGCTTGCTCCTTGGAAGAAAAGCTATGACAAACCTAGATAGCGTATTTAAAAGCAGAGACATCACTTTGCCAACAAAGGTCTGTCTAGTCAAGGCTATGGTTTTTCCAGTAGTCATGTATGGATGTGAGAATTGGACCATAAAGAAGGCTGAGCACTGAAGAACTGATGCTTTTGAACTGTGGTGTTGGAGAAGACTCTTGAGAGTCCCTTGGACTGCAAGGAGATCCAACTAGTCCATCCTAAAGGAGATCAGTCCTGAATATTCATTGGAAGGTCTGATGCTGAAGCTGAAGCTCCAATACTTTGGTCACCTGATACAAAGAGCCAACTCATTGGAAAAGATCTTTCCCTGATTCTGGGAAAGATTGAAGGCAGGAGGAGAAGGGGATGACAGAGGATGAGATGGTTAGATAGCATCACCAAATTAATGGACATGAGTTTGAGCAAACTCCAGGAGATAGGGAAGGACAGGGAAGCCTGGCGTGCTGCTGTCCACAGGGTCACAATGAGTCGGACATGACTTAGTGACTGAACAACAGCTGGGTGGTTATTTAGCATCACAAGTCTTGATTTTGGATTTAAGACAGAAGAGTATCTGGCCTGGGCCCATATACTTAAGTCTTAGAAATTTTCTTGGTAGGAAATCCCAAGATAACATCTTTTTCTGCTAAAATTAATTGCAGGAAAAAGAGAGAAGGGTGAACCTGGGCAGGAGCACTGACTGTTGCAGTGAATTTCCCACACAGACCTCTGTATCTACCTAACCTTTTTTGAATTTATTTTTATTGAAGTACATGATTTACACATGTTGTGTTAATTTCCGCTGTACAGCAAAGTGACTCAGTTATCCATCTATCCATTCTTTTTCACACTCTTCCATGATGGTTTATCACAGGACACTGAATACAGTTCTCTGTGCTGTGTGGGAGGACCCCGTGGCTCATCCATCCTGTATATCCTAGTTTGCGTCTGCTGATCCCAGATTCCACCCCATCGCTCTCCCATCACCCTCCCCCTTGGCAACCAAAAGTCTGTTCTCTGTCTCCCTGATCCTGTTCCTGTTTCGTAGATCAGCTCATTCGTGTCGTATTTAAGATTCCACATAGGAGTAATGTCCTATGGTATTTGTCTTCTCTTTCTGATTTAATTCTACTTCCTGATGGCTACATAAGCTTTAATTCAACCAATGTCTGATTTTCCTCACAATTTCACTGACAAGGAAGATAAGAGTCACGTTTTAATGCTGGGTTGAGTGGAAAGTGAAGTAACATTGAAAACTATTTTATGTGGCTGAATTCCACATCTGCTGACAAAATATGCTAAGTCATTTAAAAAGCAAAATGCTGCAAGCTGTAGATTACAAAAGCTTACAGCCCAAGCCTATCATTATGGTATTATCTTTATTTAACCTGTGCGTGCTTCAGTTAAGTCGCTTCAGTCGTGTCCAACTCTACAACTCTATGGACTGTGGCCCGCCAGGCTCCTCTGCCCATGGGATTCTCCAGGCAAGAATACTGGAGTGGGTTGCCATGCCCTCCTCCAGGGGATCTTCCCCACCCAGGGATCAAACCTGTGTTTCTTACATTTCCTGCATCAGCAAGAGGGTCCTTTACCATTAGCTTCACCTAGGAAACCCTTATTTAACCCAAGTCCTAAGAAATATTTGATGTATAACTTCACATATATAGTATTGAAGTAAACAAATCCTTTTTGAAATAAAAAGACATATTTATGACTTCAGATACTTTGCATCACAAACTAAGACACATACACACACTAATCTATAATGTTTATCACTTACGCACCTAATTCTATCATTTCAGTCTTTTTAATGGAAGTATAATTGATTTACAACACTGTGTTAATTTCTATACGGCAGAGTGACTCAATTGTACACATATACACAGTTTCTTCCATACTCTTTTCCATTGCGGTTTACCACAGGATACTGAATATCATTCACTTTGTGTACCTAATTTTTATGACAACATTCAGTGTTACAGAGAGAAACCAAAAGATGGATGGTGTAAGACGAACAATTCAAAAACGAGGCAAAGGCACTGATGTGTTTTCTCTGGCGATCCGACTCGCAGCAACACTGAGAACACCTCTGATTTCCTCCTCGTGTCGAAGCTTCTACCCTGCCTATCACTTTTTTCATTATCATATTGTAAAACAAATAAATTCAGAACATGTTTTATTTTAACCCAAAAGCTTAAACTATAGGAATCAGAATGTTGAACAAAGTTTAATTTTAGACACAAAATACAAACGTTTGTTTTGAAAAAATACCTTTAAAAATATTTTAATGTAGACTGGGGAACAGTCGTGTAGACGAGGGTCTGTTTTTCCATCTGTTTAAACAATGAAGTAAACGGTATAAACTGATGACATTTTAAAAAGTGAAACAAGTGATGTTATAAAAGATAAGTAGTATGATATTCTCAAAATGGTCCTTTATAAAATGAAAATCAGGACAATGTCTTCTGGCAGGTGATAATGGGGTTGCAAAGAGTCAGACACAACTCAGCGACTGAACAATAACAACAACAGCAACAATCTTTAGAACAAGCACATGGCATATACCCTACTCAGGATGCCAGGAACTTTAATCAATCCTCCACTTCTGAAAAGCTATTAACATGACTATTTTTTAAAGGCTGGGATATGTGAACTACAATAGCAGCAGTTTAAAACAGAAGAATAGGAAATAAAGGGAAATAATATTACATTATTACAAATGTGTTTATTAACTCCTATGGCAGATTTTACTTTTACGTAAAAACAATGATGGTTACTTTTTTCAATGAACGTTTATATGCATGAGTTGAAATTATATTAAAAGTTTCCAAAGTAACTGAAATTAGCTGTAAAAAATACTCTGAAGTGTAGACACACGAGAGAATGATTGCCCTTCTGTGAAATATGTCACAGAGTGTTCCAGCGGGTAATACATAATATTAGAGCTAAAACTGCAAACTCAAAATAAACCTAAAAGACTTAAATAGTAACAGTATCCTATTTTGAGTCCGATTATCTAATACAATATTTAAATTTAAACTTTGAGTTACTTTTTCATGTATAGAATGCAAGATTTCTCTACCTTTTTTTTCTTCCATTTCCTCAGTATTAATAGAAGAAAAAGACAGGGTATTTAACATAAAAATAGAGGGTAAATCCTGAGATTTCCCCCCAAATGTCACAGGCTCTGTTGCACAGTAAACAGTGGAATATCATTCTGGAAGAAACGAATATCACCCCTTTGAATCTTGTGCTTCTTCCAAGGCGGTAAGCACTAAGTTGTCCAACGTGGCATTATAGTGTAAGTCTTTCTAATTCTATTTTTCCGTAAATAGGCTCTAGTTCTCATAATTCACATGACACCCTTTGGCTGTGGTTGTCTGTTAAATTTCCTGTTTTGGTCGAGTTGCAGCAAACCAAAACAAATAGCTCCCAGAAAAGGCTATGGTAACTATTTTGTTTTTCCCTTTTGGTATTTCCAGTTAAGTGCTTTCTCTTTAGCGGCACAGAGAAGGGAAGAAAAGAGCCACACACAAGGTGTGAGCAGGTCACAGAAGCTTCAGGGCTCCGAAAAACGTGCCATCTCCATCTCGGGATATCTTAGCATCTTCCCGGGGTATTGCCAGTTGGAGTTCATCTCCTTCCTCCAGCTTGGCGATGCCTGGAAAGGAATGATTGGCGACAACTTGAAGCCATTGTGCAGGTGAAGAAGAGGGGAGGGCAGAACATTAAAGAAGACGACTTGGTTTTGGGAAAAAAAAAAAACTCACATAGGCATTCATTTTTCACATTACACCAGTGGGTTTCTAGACCAGTTATTATTCTATTTGCCTAACAATTAAAAAAAATAGTAAAAGAAATGAGCAGAAGGAGTTATAACAGACAAACGAATGTGTGGGGTTGGCCAGCATGTTCACTTGGGTTTTTCTGCAAGATGTTATGGAGAAACCCAAGGGAACTTTATGCCAGCCCAATATCACCTACTGTTGATAAAACAGAGAATCCAAATAACCAAAAGTCTAACTATAAGAAAAAAAGTTTAGTAAATCATAGCACATCCCTAGATGGAATATTATAAAGTTAAAAGTGGCTCTGCTTCACTTGACATGGGAAACTTTAAAAAATAATGTTAAATAAAAATACAAAAATATGCACACACACACTGCATAGCCCTAAATATACTTTCAAATGGGCATATAATGTGTGAATTATTAGAAAGTAAAAAGCAAAACACTACTTATTAGCAAAACACATCTGCTAACAGAGTCTTTCTGTAGAGTCCAGACTATGGAATTTGGAGTCATTCAGAGCGCTTTTTATAGTCCTCTATATTTTGTGTTTCCTTAAATGACCATAACCTGTCTTTATAATCCAAAGTAAGAAGCTAATTAGCTTCTCAGAACTGATTAATCTGCATGTGCCTAATTTATAATAAGGTAGCCTGTGATTCAGGAATACAAAATGCAACTCAGGAACTACACTCAGGGTATCAGGTCATTCCTGACCCCATTTTAAAAGAAAAATATGAAGAAAAAAAATAAAGAGGAACGGGGGCAGAGAAGAAAACCAAGGAACAAACAAATAACACATTGATGCAACTAAATTGTCAATACTCACAACTAATAATTTTAAAAGCAGGTGCATTGTTTCATGAGCAAGCCATGGAAATATATTTACAGAAACACATCTACCTTAACCTCAATTCCTCTGTCAAGCCCCAAACACCTATTCCCTGAACATTTCAGGTATACCAGACACCTTCACAGACATGTTGGGGCAGTGATCAGAATGCCCAAGGAGTCATTGTTTTTTGATAACAGACCAAGACAGACAGTAACAAAAGAACTTAGATATTTTTAAGGGTGATGTGCATTCTTTCCGGATTCCCATGGCATTTGATCATTACACTGAGTAGTAAAAAAAAAAGATTGAAGTGATTTGTTGAATGATTAGTAATTATCACAGATATTCAAGATAATCTAATAATTTGACAAAGGCTATAGTTCACACATCATTGCTGCTGCTGTTGCTGCTAAGTCGCTTCAGTCGTGTCCGACTCTGTGCGACCCCAGAGACCGCAGCCCACCAGGCTCTTCTGTCCCTGGGATTCTCCAGGCAAGAACACTGGAGTGGGTTGCCATTTCCTTCTCCAGTGCATGAAAGTGAAAAGTGAAAGTGAAGTCGCTCAGTCGTGTCCAACTCCTAGCGACCCCATGGACTGCAGCCCACCAGGCCCCTCCATCCATGGGATTTTCCAGGCAAGAACACTGGAGTGGGTTGCCATTTCCTTCTCCAATGCATGAAAGTGAAAAGTGAAAGTGAAGTCGCTCAGTCGTGTCCAACTCCTAGCGACCCCATGGACTGCAGCCTACCAGGCTCCTCCGTCCATGGGATTTTCCAGGCAAGGGCACTGCAGTGGGGTGCCATTGCCTTCTCCGCACACATCATTAGGTAACAGTAATTCTCAAAGTCGGTGTAAACTAACTACTACTTTTCAAAGTAGGTCCTACTTAAATATTCAACACTGAGTTACTGGCTATTTCAGTTCTTCCAGATGGTAGCAATCGCTAATTTGTTAATGACATGATGAATAAGAATCAGTTTCATGCATAAGAGAGGTTCCTTGGTGTGATACTGGGCTCTTCAAATGGACCAGTTTAATTTTTTTTCAGATTATTATGGAAACACTTTATACACCAATGTGTAGCTTTTAATGATTGTAAAACAAATTTTCTCTAGAACAGATAAAAACTGCAAACCTGAAATTTCCTAGAGAACACTTTTTGTAAATGATGCTAAGCTATCAGCACTGAGAAATATCTTTAAGGTCAAGTTATTTATTCTTAAAAAATCAGGCTAGGAAGTAACCTTGAGGAGCTGATGATCAGAAAAATGTATAAAGGAGTGTGTTGTAAAGCTCTAAGTGCTAATTAATGTAAGTAAACAACAGGCTGAAGTGACCTCCCCATTTATAGGTATTTTGCAACAAGAAATACTGATTACCACAGGCTGCGGGATAACAGTTCTCTATGAAAATTAGGGAATTCAAATCTAAGCAAACTTCCTCAACACCCCGTCAAAGCTCTTTATGGCTATGGGTCCAGGATGACAAGCATCTGCATTATTATCTTTCTGTCTTGATTCCTGGTGCATTTGTCAGTAAGTGCCTTTGGAATACATAGCTTCAGAGCACACAATCAACCCCCACTCCCTGTTCCACACTGTCATTCACGCTGTCTGGAAAGGAAAACATTCCTTGAGGTCCTGAGTGGAGTTGTCAAAACCACCAGAGAGAAATAAATGTGTTTAAGGCAACTTTTTTTTTCAAGTACTGGCCTTGATTAGTTTGAAATTACCCCCAAATAAAAGGAAGGCTTTGATGGCAATTCATTTGGCTGAGATGGTTGGATGGCATCACTGACTCAATGGACATGAGTTTGAGCAAACTCTGGGAGATTAGCAAAGGACAGGGGAGCCTGGCAGGCTGCAGTCCACGGGTTCCAAAGAGTTAGACAGGACTTAGCAGCTGAACAACAATAACTGAAGGCAATCACAGCCCAAACAGACCTGAAATGAAGACAGCCTGCATGTCCCCTTTCCTCTCCAGTCCTCTGGCCCTGAGTTGAAAGGCAGGCTCGGTCCTACCCTTTAGCATCCCAACTGTATCCATCTGGTGTCCACTGACCCCAGAAGAGAAATGGTGCCCTTGGATCTGACATTCAAAACTGGCCAAAGGGCATTTCTTCCACAGGAGGGAGGTAAGGAAGAGGTGAGATTCCGTGACTCCCACTCAGGCAGACTGGCTGATTTAAACCAAGTTCTGGAGCTGCTCAGCTGTGCAGCCCCAGACAACATGTGCTACATCTCTGTGTCTCAGTGCCCACCTCCCTTTCTTAAGGAGGATTACAGCAGGGAGCGCGGATGGATGTGCCTGGCACAGGTCATCATTCTCTTATGATGCAACCACTCTTATCACAGCTCCAAGAAAACAAGCTTGTTCTAGAGTAGATCAGTGTGAAGCTACTGCCCTTTCTAAACGTATATAAAAATGATAAACTTATTAATAACTAGTTAGCTAATTAATGAAAATCTAAAGTAATGATTGCATCTGTCTCTATCAAAACAGACTAACTCATCATTCGAGACCATAAACACCACACAGTATACGGAGGAATGTCTTTCTGTCTATGTATATAGAACTATTATTTACCAGCTGAGTAACAGGAATTATTGGGTAGTGTTTCAGGCATGTTTTGAATACATCGAAACAAAGTCACCAGACTCAGTTCGTCCCCAAAGACATGGACTTTTTTCCTCTGTATTAGGTGTCCCATGGCAAAGGTGTTATCGGTGTATAAAACCTGAGGAACAAACCAAAGAACTTTGTCAGAAGTCAGCACGAAACGGGGGCATTGGACAGCGGCGGCGGGTTCAGGGTCGAACCTACCTGACCGTAGATAAAGAAGTAGCCTGTCTCTTTGACCAAAATTTTATTCTCTTTTTCTTCTAGGGCTCTTCCTCTTTTAAAGCTGAGAAGCCAAGGAACAAAGGTGTACGCTCCTACAATGAAGAGAATGGTTTTTAAGGGAAAAGAAAACCCCTGAGAAACGCAGTTTTACCTCCATTTGAAACAGAGCAGGACTCCATGACCCTTGCCCCCCGACCGTGTCCCCTGCCTGCCTTTTTTCCATGGAAAACTTTGGTCAAAGATTAAGTTTAATCAGAGAAGTGAGAAATGCCGCAACAAAGGAGAACAGTCTAAGGAGACTAAATAGTAATAGTCAGTAGGCACCGTCAGGGACCTTCAGCTCTTTCTCAAGGGCTACAGATCATACTCTGAGCCACATCGTGTGAGCCGTCTTACAGATACTGAAACCCCAGGTGGAGGAGTTGGCTAATGATGACCAGACCGTACCCAGGACACGAGCTGCCCCAGTTCCGAGAACTGACCACAAAGAAATGGAACAAGTGCGCCCGGGACTGAAGACTAACTGTACCTGAAATGACCAAGATGACGCCGGCCAGACCGCTGATGACCGCTCAGGATGACTTCAGAGATGGCTGTGCTCTTTCTGCCTGTGGCCCCCCAACCCCTGACTCTGTCTATAACAGCTCTCACCCCCTGCTTGTCAGCAGGGGGTTGGGGGGAGTCGGCCTTTGGACAGATGTCCACCACTCTCCTCCACAAGTTGCCGGCATCTGAAATAAGGCCAACTTTCCTTTCCACCAACTGGCCTGGTTTTTGGCTTTTGAGCAGTGAGCAGCCGGACCTGACTCACATACCTTTTGACAACATGCTTAGTCACTAACCTAAGTCTGAAACTTAGAGGAGAATTTCGTCTTTTAAAAAATGACCATCCTCTGGCGGTTTCTTAGCATCTTTTACATACTCCCCCAGGCCAGCTATGAGATACAGGAACTTGAAAGCAAGCGCTTCATATGTCATGTCTGGGGTTTTGATTCCTTCTGTATTTCAGCAACTTTCATAATAATGTCTAGTCTGGATGGGAGAGTTTGAGGCCAAAGAAAGGTCTCTGAATAACACACCAATAGAGATTTTCAGTTTCTATTTGAGTCTGTTGGGGAGGAGAAAAATTTTCCTCTGCCCTTCTTGGAGGGGGGGTGGGTAGAAAGGAGAGAGGAGGCAGCAGGGAGGGGCCCTACAGCTCACCCCTCCTCTCCTCAGTTCCCACACAGGGGGCAACCCGATCCCCCCAACTTTCTGTTCCCAAAGATGGTCTCTGAGAAACCCCTTCCTTTGGTGCAAACCCTCCGGTGCCACCCTGGGTAACGACAGTCCACCAATAAAGATCTCCCTGGTTACACAGAACAGAGGTAACCTCATCATCGCCTGTTTTCATACGACATCATTTCGGGGAAAAGATTATAATGCCGTAGCTTTAAATTCTGTTTAGAGATCACATGCCCACAGCATTCTTTAAGGTAGAGTTCTGAAAATGTGAGGAAGAATTAATATCAGGGTTGTTATTATTAAAAATTATAAATACAAGCTGATGACTGAAGGCAACTATTTTCACGTTTTATTTGACCCTCTGAGCACAGAGGCTTCTTGTCCGCCTTCAGAACCATACACATCTTAGAGTCCAACTTCTCTGAGCCTGGGGACTGCTCACGTTTGGTTCCCTGCTGTTTCCTCGGGGCCTTAAATGATGCCTGACCCAAAACAAATGCAGCAAATATGTATTTAAATAAATACTAACCATTGTGCTATGCAATTAGTCACTAGCGTTCCATGTTTTAAAAGCATCTTACTACCTGGTTACTGAATCTCTGGGAAATGAAACACTCTCCATCAGAGAGGTAATATGAACTCTTGACGTGGAACACGTATTTCTAAGTCTGCACGCTTATATTCTGACTAGACATATTTACTGACTACAAACTTTTTTTACAGTACTTTACATTGATCCTCTATTTCTCTACACCATACTTATACCTATTTAGTCAGTTCTTACCAAATCCCACCATTATATTGTCAGAAGAAAAAGAAAAACAAGTCCTTATTAGGCTTATATTCTTATTTTCTGTTTTATTTTTGGCACTTCATCTTATTTTGCTGGAAAAATTCTTGTTAGAGAGAATCATCTACTTGTTTTTATTACTGTGTACATTTCTCGCCCAACCCTGCCCACATACATGAGAGCACTCATGCACACACACACACACACACACACACACACACACACACATGGATTACACTCCATCCAAGTGGCAAGAGTGGTTCCATCTGCCAATGCAGGAGACACAAGCGATGCAGGTTTGATCCCTGAGTTGGGAAGATCCCTTGGTGTAGGGAATGGCAACCCACTCCAGTATTCTTGCTTGTAAAGTTCCATGGACAGAGGATCCTGGCGGGCTACAGTCCACGGGCTATAAAGAGCACACATAGATCCATGTTGCTGACACTGAGGCTGAGGCAATGACCATCCCATAGTGACAGCCGGAAATTCAGGGGCCAAGAATGCAGCAGAGCACACAATACACACTCCAGCAATTTGTGCAGCTAAGTGAACTTTAAATTTAAGAAAATACACTAAAAAATCAACTAAAAGGTAAAGGGATTATAAACTTAATCATACATGATATGTTTCTACATATTAAAAATTACTTAGTGTTTTTTGCATGCTAGTTAGACCACGGATAGGTAAATGCTAACAAGAAAACATGCACTAAATGTCTATTCTATAGAAAGCTTCTCTAAGCTAGTAAGAATCACTTCTTACAGTAGATATTTAAGAATGTGGAAAGGAAAGATTTCAATGACCCCAGATTCTTGCACCTCCTCCTTGTACATAGAAAAGCACTAAAATCATTGAAGTGAGATATCTGTGCTTTTTCTTTGTGATTAGCAGTAATCTTTTGTTATTCCAGAAAAAAAAATTACATAAATCCAGGCTTCTGCCTTACTTTGAAATAGTCTCTCAGAGCTGTCTGAGAGGCTGTTTCCTGGGCTAGGCTATAGTTCTCAGTAAGACACTGAATAAACTCAACTCACAGTTCTTATATGGTAGGGTTTTATTTCAGTCAATGAAGGTAAATACTAGGAGCATTCATGCTTAATTTTGTTTTCAACAGCTAAAATACTAATATATTTTGGTATATAAAGTGTGAACTTCCCAGCTCCACGCAGCTTTCAATATTTGATGTATTTAAATGTCTTTGAAAACTTAACAAATTACTATGTACATTAACATGCGAAATTAAATTAAAATGACAGTATTCAAATATAAAAATAATTCACATGTATTTCTGAAAACGCCTGCTTTTAAGAGAGTAGATCTTTCCTGTTCTGATATATGTGAAAGACTTGTAGATAAATTTTAGAAGAATATGTTTTTATAGGAAAATCGGATCTATTTTGCCAATATCTGTTTTTATTCTATTTTATGAATAGGAAACGTCCTCCCAATTATTTATTCTTCCAGTGTTACTTCCTTAAATAATTGACCATAAACGCTCCAGAGAGCAGCTGTCAATCACAGCTATCACCCTTGACTACTTCTCTTGATTTTCTATTTTATTATCTTAAAATTCCTGGAAATAGTGTTAAAGGAGAAGAGATACTGATAATATTTTTGAAGACAGATGAAGTGAGCCAAGTCAAGGAATAGGGATTTACTTTTTACTTGAACCCACATGTCTGGCAGTGACATCCACAGGCATATGGCTTTGCGGCTGAGGCAGGACTAGGAAAACCCGCAGAAACAAATCAGACCGGCAGAGCCACGCAGGCTGGGCTGCCAGGGAGGCGGTGGGAGGCCCGGCAGGGCTGTGCGCAGTGGAGAAGGATGGCGACGGCTGGGTTTTAGGAACACCGCTGTGGAGTTCCCAGGTGAGCAGAGCGCAAAACTGGAGTCAAGGGAACCAGCCAAGGTGAGAGAAGACGGGGTTTGTACTAGGAGGGTGAAATGGAAACGAAGAGAAACACATCAGTTCAAATTACATATATGAGGAATCGTCAATAAAGTTATGAGATTAATGCAGTGACTTCAAGGAAGCAGTCAAGAGTGACACCCAGAATTCTGGGTTGAACAACTAATGAACCAGCATACTGGAATAGGGAATACAGGAGGGAGACCAGATGCGGGGGAGAGGTCTAGAGTTCACGCTGAGATGTCACCAAGGTACTCAGGAAGAGGCGCTCAACAGACAGAGGCATAAATAGGCTTGGATCTCAGGAAAGTCTACTGGACTAAAGATCTACATTGAGGCCATCACACATGGCTATTAAGTGACAACACAGGAGGATTTGAGAGTGCAAAGAAACAAGAATGAAGATAAGGGGACTGTGCCAGAGGTCTGAAAAACGTCCACATTGAAGGAATTTTTTTTTAAAGTTTAGAAAAGCAGTGGGTAAAAAAAGCAAGGAACGTGGCTGGAGAAACAAACCAAGAAAAGCACATGTTTTGAAAAGAAGGGAGGACTTCCCTGATGGTCCATTGGTTAGGAATCCACCTGTCAGTGCAGGGGACACGGATTCGATCCCTGATCCAGGAGGATCCCACATGCTGCGGGGCAGCCAGGCCCGCGAGCCTGCACTCTGGACCCTGCGCCCTGAAACAAGAGAAGCCACAGCAGAGAGAACGCTGCACGCTGCACCTGGAGAGCAGACCCCTCTCGCCACAACGAGAGAAAGCCCGCACGCAGCAGTGAAAACCCAGCGCAGCCGAAACCAAAAATCATCGATAAAATCTTTTCAGTAAAACGAGACTTATCAACTGTCAAATTCTACTGTGAGATTAAACCTCATCACTGCCTCTATGAAATCATTATGTTGAAAAACCAAAAGAGACTTCTGTTATCAACCCGACCGTGGGAATCCCCTCCCTCCTTTTCCACCTCCCGTAAGCCCTGTGCAAGGAACAGACTGATGTCTGTTGTCTGATATAGAGTCATGTCTATATCCTCCAAGATAACTCCAAGGCAGGCCGAAGCGACTGCGGTCACACCGAAGAAGAAGCCAAGGAAATGGTCAAGGGCCGGGAGGCAGCAAAGTTCACACAGAGTCAGCAAAAAATCAACTCACAGAAGGTGATGAATCTCTCATATACACGCAGGAATCTACAGGCAGTACAGTGTCAGCTGTCAGCTAAGAGGATTCGGGAAATTAGGAGGGAAAAAAGCTCACTTAGATGAACATAAAAGCTTCAGAAGGGACACATAGACTCTGCACAAAGCAAAATGAGAGGGAAATAAAGAAAGCATTAAGAATTTGAGAAAAGTTGTAGAACTATAGGGAAAAAACAAAAAAACAAAAAAAACAAGTCAAGAATTAACAGCACAGGAACTTCTCCACTGGTCCAGTGGCTAAGACCATGCTCCTGATGCAGAGGGCCCAGGTTCAATCCCCGCTCAGGGAACTGGATCCCGCATGCCACAGCTAAGAGCCTGCAGGCTGCAATGAAGACAGAAGGCCCCACACGCCACAGTTAAGACCCGGCACAGCCAAAAAATAATTACCAGTGTATACATAATTAGAACCCCGAGAGACATAACTAAAGCAAGAAAAATTCAAGCAGAGCAACCACTTGGCATGATTACAGTCTTCAAAGGCCCATTATGTGTCAGGGAAAGTTGATTCAGAGGAGTGTCATTAATTTATTATTACAGCTGTAACAAATTACCACACACAGTGGCTTAAAACAACACACATTTATCATCTCCCATTTCAAACATCAGAAGGCTCATCAGGCAAAGTCAAACTGCTGGCAGGTCTGTGTTCCTTCTGAATGCTGGAATGTCCAGCCCTTGGCTCCCCCAGCTTCTAGAGTTGGCCTGCTCTCCTGGGCTTGTGGCCCCCCCGTCCTCACAGGCAGCCGTCTCCTCACCCTGAATTCTGCTCTCACTGCCACCTCCCCTCCTCTGACCCTGAACCCCTAGCCCCCTCAAGAAGGGCCTCTGTGATTATCCTGGGGCCACCCCAGGAGAGAGCAATCAGCTTTCCCAGGATAGAGTCTAGAGCATGGGGTTGGTGGGGGTCTGGGAGATTAGATGGGGATGTCTGTGTGCTATACTCAGTGTCTGACTCTTTGTGAACCCAGGGACTGTAGCCCACCAGGCTTCTCTGTCGTGAGATTTTCCAGGCAAGAATATTGGAGTGGGTAGCCATTCCGTTCTCCAGGGCTTTTTCCTGACCCAGGGATTGAACCTGGGTCTCCTGCATTGGCAGGCGGATTCTTTACCACTATTGCCACCTGGAAACACCCAAGTCATCCAGGATAATATACCCAAATTCCTTATTTTAATCATATTTTCAAAGTCCCTTTTGCCAGATAAAGTAATAAACTTACAGGTTTCAGGGATTATGGTGTGGACATATTTGAGGAAATACGTTTCTACCTACCATAATACTTGATGTTGAATATAAAACAAAATCAGTATGCATTTTTAAGGTAAATAATTCTTTGTATAACCCTGCAACGTGTGTGCTAAGTGGCTTTGCTTCAGTCATGTCCAACTCTTTGCAACCCTATGGACTGTAACCCACCAGGCTCCTCGGTCCATGGGATTCTCCA
This sequence comes from Bos grunniens, assembly GCF_055505025.1. NCBI lineage: Eukaryota > Metazoa > Chordata > Mammalia > Artiodactyla > Bovidae > Bos > Bos grunniens. Next base: position 90,016,032 of record NC_141176.1, on the reverse strand, counting down.
TGCTGGAATACTGGAGTGGGTTGCCATGCCATCCTTCAGGGGATCTTCCCCACCCAGGGATCCAGCCTGCATTTCCTGCGTGTCCTGCATTGGCAGGCAGGTTCTTTACTATTAGCACCATCTGGGAAGCCTCAACGAGGCAATATCTTGAGACAAATGACAAAGAAGAAACACAGCAGACCAAGATTTCTAGGATGCAGTCAAGTAGTACTGTGGAAATGTCCACACACACCAACGTTTATTTACACGATCGAGATTGACTGGAGTCATAACTCATCACGTGGCAAAGGGTCCACATAAGCCCCGGGACCCTCCAGGGAGGGTCAGCATGGAGCGGCCGCCGCGCCAGGAAGACCACGGCTCTGTGAAGTGCAAGCTCACAGCGGAGGAGCAGCTGCATCCTTTACAGTGATGAACAGCATGTTTGGTTTTGGCCAAATGTGTAAAACAAGACTTTTCCAAGTTATAATTTTTCACTGGTCTTTTGAATCTTCTTCTGGCTCTATCTGAATTCTTAGGAGACAATTTGCTACCTAATAAAAGTTGCAAACATTGGACTTTGGAAAATGTCAAACAATAAGCAATAACAGAACTTCAAGTATTTTAGTATTGGGGTTGCATTTAAGATAAAATCACAGTGAAAAACACAGATGCAAGATAGATTTTACTTGTTCATTTGCTTGTTTTCTGTTTTCCCCTCATAGAAGGTAAATCCTGTGAAAATGAGGACTCACATACACATTATTCGCTGCTAAGCCCCAGTGCCCACACTGTAACTGGAAATTGTATGTTTTTAACCAGCACATGTAAGATATAAAGTAATAATTTCACACTGAAGGTTTATCACAAAAATGTTATTTATTTGTACATATTTTATACTTATTGATAAATAATTAATATAAATGTCTTTATGTTCAGTGTTATCTTCATCCTGTTAAAATATTCTATGACCTAATGTAACAGAGGAATGAATATTTCTGAAGATGATCTTGAGGCATTATAGAAGCCAAAATCATTTCTAAATAAAAAGCTGACTTTGATTTAGTACTAATTTTGCTTTATCACATGCTAATTATTTAAAATTTCTTAGTATTATGTCCTAAAGGTAATTCTCTCTGTTAGGTTATTATAGGAGCCTACATATTTATTCCCCAGTTATTTTAAATGAATCTATTATCTTAAATCTGATTATAAGAAGTTTTGAGGCAGATCATTGATTTGAGGTGGAGTTCAAATACAGTTTTGGGGCATGAAATCACAGGTAATTGGACTGAACTGAATCCTAAGTGGGAAAGTCCCTGTGATGCTGGATTACCTTTTCGTATAGTGGGCGTGTCACTGTCTGCAATCAGCTGCAAGCAGTCTTGAGTGACTGAAAAGCAAAAATATATCATTTAGTTACATGAATAGAAATAGGGAACGAAGACGACCAAGAATACAAAGCTACAAACCCACTCTTCCAATGGCCCCTGATCAATCATATCAATACTTTCTCACTGCCTACGTGCTGTTCTTAAAATCCCTTTAGGAAATATGCCCACAGATCTCAATATAACTTCTACTTTAAATGCAATATGTATATACTTGAAATTCAAGTTTTAGAAAAACTCTATGCTATTGAAATATAGTAGTTTTAAAATTATTTTGCCAACAACTGAAGTCCTGTCTGACTCTTTTTGACCCCATGGACTGTAGCCCACCAGGCTCCTCCATCCATGGAATTTTCTAGGCAAAAGTACTGGAGTGGGTTGCCATTTCCTTCTCCAGGGGATCTTCCCAACTCAGGGATCGAACCTGGGTCTCCCGCATTGCAGGCAGATGCTTTACCCTCTGAGCCACCAGGGAATACCATCTAAACAGTTTAGCTGAACTTCTTCTAAAACATACGCCTGTATAGAAAGAAAGTTTAGCTACTGTCATTTGTTCTCCAGTTCCCTCAAATATATGAGTCAAATGATCAGATTCCTCTAAAATGATTTTTTTAAAAAAATCTAACATTAAATCATAACTTTCATACCACTATTAATATTACTGAAAATAATAATAATTGCTAACATTTATTGAGCTAGTATAAATCCAGGCGACTTCACAAAAATCCTAAGAATTACCTACTGGAAATTACATCTTGGAAAGTGCAAAAAACTTGTCCAGTCCCCAGGGATAGACAGTGACAGGGCCTGAATTTAATCATGCCTCTTTCACTCTGGAGCCAAAGTCAGGCTTTTGGTAAAATGTTTGGGACTAGAAAGAGGAGAGCTACGACATCTTTTTAAGATAAAATAGAAGATTTCCCTAGGCAGCTGCATTAGCAGTAAAGCATCTGGGACACATCCACTCACATCTATTCACATTGCACATTGCATACAGAATATTCCACAGAGCGCATCAAAGAATATGCAGTATGAAAGTCACTCAGTTGTATTCGACTCTGTATAGTCCATGGAATTCTCCAGGCCAGAATACTGGAGTGGGCAGCCTTTCCCTTCTCCAGGGGATCTTCCCAACCCAGGGATCGAACCCAGGTCTCCCACATTGCAGGTGGATTCTTTAACCAGCTGAGCTGCCAGGGAAGCTCAAGAATATTGGAGTGGGGAGCCTATCCCTTCTCCAGCAGATCATTCTGATGCAGGAATCAGGTCTCCTGCACTGCAGGCGATGCTTTACCAACTGAGGAAAGCCCAAAATAATATATAGCTATTCTACTAAATGAAGACAGTGCCTTCAGGTTAAAAGCAAAATAGGTACTCTGTCTGTAGGAAAAGAAAGCACAGCAGTATCTATGAAAACCATGGAATATGGAGCTAAGTGTGCCTATTTTAAATTAAGAAAATATTAGTTTAGATTATTTTATACCACGCATCTTAGAGTTGAAGTAATGCTTTAAAAACATGCTTCACAATGTATACATTTTAAGAGCTTATTAACACAGTGGAGAGTTCCCACTGCAGATCATTAGCGGAAACCATGGAATAACAGATGTAATAATTATGTGATATTCTGAAGCCATGCAAATACAGGCCTAAAAAGAACGCTGTTAAAGGCAGTGATCACATAAGAAACTCCGCTAGAAAATTTTCTTTGGTATTTAAAAGCAGAACTGTAATGTTAAAAACCACAATCCTTTTTAACCACGAGATGTTTCTGACACATTTTTATATTAATCTGATGGTTTGGATAGGAGCAGAACGCTTTGGCTAGCTTGTGGCTCTTTTTTTTAAATTTCTTTTTATTGTTGATTTTTTATAGTTGATTTACAATGTTCTGTTAGTTTCAGCTGTACAGCAAAGCGAGTCAGTTCTACACATGCTTCCCTGGTGGCTCAGATGGTAAAGAATCTGAGTCAATTCCTGGGCAGGTTAATAAGAAGTCAGGGGTCCCTGAGGAGGAGATAGGGGTCTGGAATTCTCAAGGAGGAGGAAATGACAGACAGTGTTTTTTTTTTTTTTTTCTTTACATTTCTTAGTCTTAGTCACATAAAACATTTTTTTTTTTCTTTAAGCCCAGAACTGATGATTACACAACTCAGTTTAAACTCTGTACTAGGGATTATATAACAACAGTGTATCCTGGTTGAGGACAGTTTCTGCTTCCTGAAAACCTTCTGACTAATTCTGATATTTTAGAATGTATATTATGAGAGAGGGCCTGGTAGGATCTTTCTATTGTTAAGTTCTAATCCTGTTATCCTAAAATGTAAATTGTGAGAGTGGGTCTGGTAAAATTTTTACAACCTTGAGACATTCTTTTGATTTATTGTAATAACTAATTAAAAAAGTATACAGCTCCCTTGCTAACACTAGTGAGGGGGCCGCTCTCCATCCCCCTTCTGATGTCTCTGTCAGAAGCTTTCTCTCTCCCTTTTTATACTTTAATAAAACTCTGCTACACAAAAGCTCTTGAGTGATCAAGCCTGGTCCCTGGTCCCAAAGCCAAATCTTCTTCGTAGATCACGAATCCAACATTGTTCACCGTAAACTATCAAATCCACCTGCAATGCTGGTGACCCAAGTTCAATCCCTGGGTCGGGAAGATCCTGTGGAGGACGGCATGGCAACCCACTCCAGGATTCTTGCCTGGAAAATCCCATGGACCGAGAAGCCTGGTGGGCTGCAGTCCATGGAGTCGCACAGAGTCAGACAAGACTGAGCAGCTACCACTTTGACCTTTCATTCTTTTTTAGATTCTTTTCCCACATAGGCCCTTACAAAGTACCGAATAGAGTTCCCTGTGCTTTTCAGTGGTCCTTATCAGTTATCTATTTACATATGGGAGTGCTAGCGCTCAGCTGTGTCCAACTCTTGCGACCCCATGGACTGTAGCTCGCAAGGCTCCTCTGTCCCTGAAATTCTCCAGAAAAGAATACTGGAGTTGTAGCCATTCCCTTCTCCCAGAGGATCTTTCTGATCCAGAGACTGAACCCAGATCTCCTGCAGTGCAGGAGATTGCTTACCCTCTGAGCCACCAGAAAGAGAAAAGTGAAAGTGAAGTCACTCAGTCATGTCCGACCCTTTGCGACCCCATGGACTGTAGCCCACCAGGCTCCTCCGTCCATGGAATTTTCCAGGCCAGAGTACTAGAGTGGGTTGCCATCTTCTTCTCCAGGGGATCCTGAGCCACCAGGAAGCCCCTTATTTATACACAATAGTGTGTATATGTCAACCCCAAACTCCTAGTTTATCCCACCACATCCCCCCTTGAAAACCATAAGTTTGTTTTCCATGTCTGTGACTCAACTTATGTGTTGTAAATAGGATCATTTGTGCCATTTTTTTTAAGCTGGAAAACAATAGCAGGAGCGTCTGTGCAGCAGGGAAATGTGACTCATTACTGCAGTCACCACCGCAGACCGTCTGCAGAGCAAATATGGAAATGCATCGCAGCAGGCAGAGTAGCTGTGAATGAGGACAGCTTGAAAGAAAGGAACAACAGAACATCCACGCGTCTCAAGACTGAAAGGCACAGTGTCTGGAGCTGCCATATTCCACCTACTTTTCTAACAAACACCTCTTAAGGAATCACTACACACAAGGGGCCACGGTAAGGTCTGTGAGGGATGCAGGCGCCAACTGGAGCATGCGAAACTCTAATTTTTCCTCCACACAGAAAAAGAAGAGGATGTTGACACAAGTCAAAGTCAAATTTCCAAATTGTCCATCTTTCCTTTGCCATGGACATGCATACTGTTAAGACTGAGTGAGATGATGCGCCTGAAACATTTAGCAGCGTACCTGGGACAAAATCATTGCAAAGTCAGTCTTGGCTATTAGTAGGAGTAGCAGGAGCATTATTGTTCTTAATGGTAATGAACCAAATAAACTGGGAGCACGATGGAAGGATACTGTGAGAGAAAGAAGGCCAAGGGAACAGATAAAGAGACCTAGGAAATACTAGGAATACTATTTCAGAGCTTCACTGGTGGCTCGGTGGTAGAAAATCCACCTGCTAATGCAGGAGTCATGGGTTTGATCCCTGATCTGGGAAAATCCTACATGCCCCAGAGCAACTAAGCCAGGCACCGCGGCTACTGAGCCTGTGCTCCAGAGCCCGGGAATTGCAGCTACTGAGCCCACGTGCCACAACCACTGAATCCCAAGCACCCTGGAGCACACCTCCATAACAAGAGACACCACTGCAACGAGAAGCCCACACAGCACAGTGGAGAGCGGCCCCCACGCGCCGCAACTGGAGAAAAGCCCACTCAGCAATGAAGACCCAGCAATGAAGACGCAGCGCAGTGGAGAGCGGCCCCCACGCGCCGCAACTGGAGAAAAGCCCACTCAGCAATGAAGACCCAGCAATGAAGACGCAGCGCAGTGGAGAGCGGCCCCCACGCGCCGCAACTGGAGAAAAGCCCACTCAGCAATGAAGACGCAGCGCCATGGACAGCGGCCCCCACTCACCGCAACTAGAGAAAAGCCCATTCAGCAATGAAGACCCATCACGGCCACAAATAAACAAACACCTTAACAAAAAGGAAACACTATCTCAACTAGCCCTCTCCTTGACCTTTTCCATGAAACGCCTGTAGTAGATTCACCTCCTCCTCAGACCGAAAGGGGTTTACCTAATGAATGATATCTGGAAACTACCAAACTAATATGAAATACCTGAACTTTAATCTCCAGAGCCCGACTAAAACTTGGCCACAGCCTACACATTGAAGAGCAAAGGTCTAGGGGACTTCCCTGGAGAAGGCAATGGCACCCCACTCCAGTGCTCTTGCCTGGAAAATCCCGTGGACGGAGGAGCCTGGAAGGCTGCAGTCCATGGGGTCGCCAAGAGTCGGACACGACTGAGCAACTTCACTTTCGCTTTTCACTTTCATGCATTGGAGAAGGAAATGGCAACCCACTCCAGCGTTCTTGCCTGGAGAATCCCAGGGCTGGGGCAGCCTGGTGGGCTGCCGTCTCTGGGGTCGCACAGAGTCGGACACGACTGAAGCGACTTAGCAGCAGCAGCAGCAGCAGCAGCAGCAGGGACTTCCCTGGTTGTCCAGTGGTTAAGACTCTGCCTTCCAGTGCGGAGGGTGCAGAGGTTCAATATCTGGTCGGGGCACTAAGATCCTATATGCCTTGTGACCAAAAACCCAAAACATAAAACAAAAGCAGTATTGTAGCAAATTCAGTAAAGACTTTTAAAATGGTCCATATATTTTAAAAATCTTTAAAAACCCAGTGCACGGTAGCAGAAATATAACTTTTAGAAGACAATACACAATGAAGAGAAATTTTTATTTCAGAAAACCTTCAGAAAAGAAAATGGGACATTTAAATGACAGTTTAATAGCAGGGTTTGAATTATACTCACTGAAGCCAGTGCTCTTCATTAATTTTCCTTATTCTGGAGAAAGTCACGGGGCTTTGCAAGGACACATGTTCTTGGAAATAGAACAGGACCTTGCATCCTGTCCTGGTTAGATGCCACTCAGGTTTCATCAACCCCATCAGTTCTCTTAACCTCTTCACCTTTTAACTCTTCCCATTCCCTCCTCCAGGGGATCTTCCCAATCCAAGCATCAAACCTGGGTCTTCTTCTTTTTAGGCAGACTCATTACTGTCTGAGCCACCAGGGAAATCCCTTTTTAGGACATATGGTATCTATTAATAACTTATCTCCAGTTAAGTCTTTCAGGATTTTCTTTCCAATTTGACATACAGCTGATCTTTGACCTATAGATCATTGCTCACAAAAAGTGGGTCAAAAAAAGGGCAGCATTGTTTTTTTAAAATGTCCCAATGGCATAGATATCCAACCACAAGAGTTTTGAGGATGCATAGTCTAAAATAAGAAACATTAATAACAATTGTAGTATTAATTGATGGCGTTTGGTTTTCAGATGTCTTTTATACATCTTCCCTCTGCTACAGTTGAGGGGAATTATATAAGAGTTTGAGAATAGTTTATCTTTTTAACTTCTTTTTAACTAAGCAAGGCAGCAGCATACTTTAAAACCTTTTTCTAAAAAAAAAAAACAAAAAAACAAAAAACCTTTTTCTGTCAGTGGGAGACACATATTTCTAAATATATATATATGTACATGTGTATCTATATATATATTATATATCCTAATGATCTGAGAAACACAAATGATTAATCTTAAGTACAGTTTTATAGCATAAGAAAATTCACTCATAATATTAAACCATGTGAAAAATATTTCTAAAACAATACATTATATTGATGACAAAACTAGTTTACAAAAAAGAATTCCTAAAATAAGAACTTTCAGGACAGAAATCATTTAGTACTGCTCAATATTTGATATAATAAAATCCAACCAACTTTGTAATTGGAATAGTGGTTGGACTGATTGAGGTTGAAAGCCACCTTTTAAAGTGTGACATCATTTAATCAGGAAAAGAGCCTTGCCAGTTCATGGAATTGCTCATATCTGATGACTCAGTGGTAAAGAATCCACTTGTCAACGCAGGAGATGCAGGTTCAATCCCTGAGTCAGGAAGATCCCCTGCAATAAGGAGATGGCAACCCACTGCCGTATTCTTGGGAATACCAGGAAATCCCATGGACAGAGGAGCCTGGTGGGCTACAGTCTATGAGGTCACAAAGAGTCAGAGACGACTTAACAATTAAAGAACAAACAAATAGCTGTTGTACTGCATTCTGTGTTGGAATCAAACCCTTTCAAACCGGAATCCAGTTTCTTATACATTATTCCAACAAAGCTAAATCTAATAGAAACTACCATAAATCATGCAATTACTGCATATTGTGTGTGGTTCCCATGAGAAGCGCCCCACATTGAACTTTTCCCATTGCACATATTCTGTCCATGTGACTGTCCGTATTCTGTCCATCTGTCCTACTCCCATAGTTCTCCTCACTCATCTCATTCAAAAAACTTCTTCCAAGCTCTTCAGTCTGAATGAAATGTCCACCCTTCATTTTCTTTTATCTTTCTTCTTTCCTCTGTCTTCTTACACATTACACTGTACATGTTTTAAAAATGAGGACTCTGAAAGTGATGCCTAACATTCAGTACACGGAAGTCAGGACAAATGTAGGAATTTGATTTTTTTTTTTTTTTTGACCTGCTTGCGTACTAAGTCACTTTAGTCGTGTCCAGCTTTTTGTGGCCCTTTGGACTGTAGCCCGCCAGGAGTCTGGGATTCTCCAGACAAGAATACTGGAGTGCATTGCCGTTTCCTTCTCCGTGGAATCTCCCCAACCCACATCTATCTCTTAGTCTCCTGCATTGATAGGAGGGAGGGCTCTTAAACACTAGTGCCATCTAGGAAACCCTTTGCTTGAGTTAGTTTTGAATAAATAATCAGTGGCTGTAAAAATTTAATTAGGAAAAACCCCTTAAAAATGCACATGTTGACCTAATCCTGGACATAGATTTATGAAGAAATCGAAGAAGTCATGGTTTTGGGATAAACATTTCTATCGGAGTGGGAATACAAAATTTGAAGAGTGGGAACAGGATTATAAAGTTTTATTATCAGACATAAGCAGTTTGCCTTACCAGCAAATTTTGTTAAGTTACTTATTTGTAGCTTAAGAAACAATACGAGTTGAAAGAGTTTTAAAAGAATTTCTGGAGAGCTAAATTGAGAAGTTTGTTTTTGACCTGGTATAAAACAGAAAAAAAAAATTAGGAATTTTTAATCTTGAGAGGGGCTTGCTTAACGCATTCTGTGCTTAAGAAAGATCATACATGTGTCTCTGTGTAGAATCAGTTGCTATAAAGGGAGAACGAAAGTCAAGATTCAGCTGTTGACTGGTAATAAACATAAAAACGAGGGCGATTTGGTCTAAAAAGCAATTATGTAAGTGGAGCAACCAAAACAAACTGTGAAGAAAATTTTAAAAGTTTCTGACTAATGGGTATATGTGTTTGAAGGAGAATTAAAAAATAATAATAGAAGCAGCCTCTCAATTCTGGTGAATTCAGGAAGACAGCAGCACTATAATGGCCCTGAGGAGGGAAGAAAGTGGTGCTGATTTTTAGGAGGGCCTGGAATGAAGCTGATAAAATACAGTAGAAATAAACATAACTGACAGAAGTAAAGAAATATATCTGAACGTGGCCTACATGTATATGTGCAGAAAAAGAGTCTTGGATCACCTGCACATTGTCATGCACCACTCTTAGGCTATTCCTAAGGCAACACAGGGCATGTCAGACGGTCGCCCTCTGCATAGCCTCTTAAGCACTAAGAATAAAATTGCTGTTGTTTAGTTGCCAAGTTGTGTCTGACTCTTTTGTGACCCCATGGTCTGTAGCCCTCCAGACTCTACTGTCCATGGGATTTCCTAGGCAAGAACACTGGAGTGAGTTGCCATTGCCTTCTCCAGGGGATCTTCCCAACTCAGGGATCGAAATCGCATCGTCTACACTGAGAGGTGGATTCTTCACCACTGAGCCACCAGGGAAGCCCCAAGAATAAAATAGCAGAAAAAAAACCCGCTATCTTCATGTTTAATTTTGCAAATGGTCAAGTATTTCAACTTAAAGTTACCAGTTCTTTAATTGAGTCATCTTCACAGGCTATGCTTTTGCTTTCGTCATGACTTCTTTGTATTATTTTAGGATATTTCTCTTTAATAAAGAGGAATACTCAGGAGGCACTGGGCAACCTAACTTAACAGTGAAGAACATTAGCTTCATGACACAACATGCCAACAGGTCTGAAGTCAAGGAAGGTAAAACCGAAAGTAGAAACTCAGCTGACCATCTGGAGAAAGGCAGCAATAAATCGCCTAGTTGGCTGTTGAATGTTCCACTCTCCAGGGGACATTTGCACCTGGACGCCTCAGTGATCCCCAAGTTTCACACCCCCCGAACCTGTTTCTTTACCCTCGCCACTCACACTCACCTCTCACTCCTCGGTTGTCCTCTTAGTGAATTCTGAGTTGCTCAAGCAACACTAGCTTAAAGTTTCCAACTCAATAGTGGGTTCCCGGTAGGAGTGACTGACTACGTTTGGGCTGCTTCCCTGGTGGCTCAGGGGTTAAAGTGTGAGCCTCCAATGTGGGAGACCCGGGTTCGATCCCTGGGACAGGAAGATCCCCTGGAGAAGGAAATGGCAACCCACTCCAGTATTCTTGCCTGGAGAATCCCATGGACGGAGAAGCCTGGTAGGCTACAGTCCACGGGGTCACAAAGAGTCAGACACGACTAACCGACATCACTTTCACTTTCTTTCACTTTCAAAGTGCAGACAGCGATGCCAACCTCCTGGGTTTATTAAGAGGGCAAATGATAATCATGCATCCACAGGGCCAAACCCAGAGCTTTCACATGGAACTCATCTCTACCCTTTTCTGTATGTTCCAGAATGCCTAGCTCAGAGCTTTACACAGTACGCGTTTCCTCTATTTTGAGAAAAGTCTGTTTCTCTAACTCCTCAGAAATGCGGATACTTTTTAAAAAGGAAATCCCACCACAACAAAAGAGCAGCTGACCAACACAGATCGTGTAAGTAGGACTTGACCCATAAAAAGTGCAATTAACCATTAAAATGAATATCATCCATTTTTACAGAACTATTAATGAGAATGCATCCTTCAACATTATGACTTTATTTCTAAAATACCTATGTGTGCATGTGTGCTGAGTGACCCCATGGACTGTAGCCCACCAGGCTCCTCTGTCCATGGGACTTCCCAGGCAAGAATACCAGAGTGGGTTGCTATTTCTTCCTCCAGAGAATCTTCCCAACCCAGGAATTGAACCTGCGTCTCCTGCGTCCCCTGCATTGGATTCTTTACCCCTGCCCCACACGGGAAGCCCACGCATGTCTGAAGTTTTTTAATGATGCAAGTATAAAGAACAATGGACCTTTCTGGAATTAGATAGAAATACTTACCCTGGCCTCTCTTATATGAAATAGAGACACATCCCCTTGCCCTTCCTCACCCTTAACTCTGCTGGTTCTCTTAACCTCGCCCTAAAATGTTCACTTTTGCAATGTATTTGCCCTTTTCAAGTATTATAGTTTACTCATCAATTATGCTTATTGACCATTTTCTGTGGCTTCCCACCTCACTGCAATGTGATATCCCATGGGCAGGAAACCTTCATCTGTTTGTTCTCTGATCAATACCCAACAACCAGCACAGTGTTAGGAACCTCTGAGGTTAGGGAAGGTTGGAAGAGACACAATATCACTTCTGGCTACCCTGGTTGATCTGCTTCCTGGCTCTTCAGTTTCCCAAAACTTTAAACTTGATAAGAACAGGGTTCAGAGATGTGGTTATCAGGTCACTATTTGCATTTTAAATACTTTTGTGGAAATTGAACAGAAGCCAGCTCTTGCAACACTGAAAAGAAGTCTCTCCTTATTGAAGCAGGGGACAAGAAAAATAACACACAGGGAAGGCTCTGGTCAAAGATCACCATGACAGCAACCATCTGTTTCTGTTCTAGGAAAGAACACGCCCTTGCTGGGTAAGAGGCTGCAGCCCCATTTGGGGACAGAATGGATGGTTGAGTTACACACTGCATACTTGCAACATGCATTTTACAGCCTTGGAAGTTACAGCTGAGACCAAAATGTCGATAAAGCAAAGACTGGATGCTACAGACCCCTCAGACATCCCGTCTTTTCTTGCAAAGGAAATGGACTATGGATTTCAAGACTCAAAAAAAAAAAAAAGTGTTGATATATTTCTGTTTCCCCAGGTGGCACTAACGGTAAAGAAACCGCCAGCCAGTGCAGGAGGCCAAGAGATGCGGGCTCGGTCAGGAGGACCCCCTGGAGGAGGAAATGGCAACCCACACCAGCATTCTTGCCTGAAGAATCCCATGGACAGAGAAGCCTGGTGGGCTACAGTCCAGGGGGGTCACAAAGAGTCGGACACGACTAAAGTGACTTAGCATGTACACTTATGTTTAACAATAGAAATGTTTACCCCAGGGAAATATTTAAGTTACCATATTAGGCATTAATTTATGTGTATTAAGGAGGTAGAGGTGGCTCAGTGGTAAAGATTTCATGTGCCAATGTTGGAGATGCAGACTTGATTCCTGGGTCAAGAAGATCCCCTAGAGGAGGAAATGGCAACCCACTCCAGTGTTCTTGCCTGGAAGACCCTATGGACAGAGGAGCCTGGTGCACTACATTTCATTGGGTTGCAAAGAGTCAGACATGACTGGGCATGCACGCACTCATATTTATTATATTCAAAACTCTGATTTTTAAAAAAAAATCAAATGCATTGTGGTGTCCTGGATGGCTCCTGGAACATAAAAAGACGTTAGGGGAAAAGCTGGTTAAATTCAAATAAAGTCAGGGCTTCTCTGGTGGCTCAGACAGTAAAGAATCTGCTTACAGTGTAGGAGACCCACGTGCAATATCTGAATTGGCAAGATCCCCTGGAGGAGGGCATGGCAACCCACTCCAGTTTTCTTGCCTGGAGAATCCCATGGACAGAGGAGCCTGGTGGGCTACAGTTCATGGGGTCGCAAAGAGTCGGACATGACTGAGCAACTAACACTTCCAGGAGTTTAGTTAAATCCATGTTGGTCTCTGTGTTGTGACAAAGGCACCAAGGTAACATAAGATGCTAACTTCGGAGGAAACTGGATGGGGTCATAAGGGAACTCACTGAACTGTTATTGTAACTTTTCTGTAATTCTAAAATAATTCCAAAAAGTTTATTTTAAAAATGCAGAAATATAAAGTAGAATGGTCTGAATCTTACAGGAAATATTTACAAGATAAAATATGAGCAATTCTTTTTCTGCTCTTGTTTTTACTTTCTTTAAAATGCTCATGCTTTCACCACTATTTTTGTTATTAAAATTGAGACAAGTATAATAAATATTAATAAAAATAATTTTTGTCTTTCCAAAATCTGAAACACATGGGTTTCCGATAACTTTTAAATTCCCCACTGAACAAGGGAGAAAGCAAAAGGTCACCTCATTTTATTAGTGAACTGTTAGAGTTGAGTAGAAATGCATTTGGAAGAATTCACTTTCTTGATGGACTCTCAAGCTGATTATCTTTAGGTTCTTATGAAGAGAATCACAGCTAAGTTCAGGTTCAACACATGGATCACTGTGACTCCATCACTGAAGAAATATTTATGCATAAGATCTTCGAAGCTGTGTCACTTTAGGGTTGTTTTTTTTTTTTTAATTGGGACTATCTCCAAACACACTTATGGGCTGAAAAGTGAATTTTTGGCTATTGTAAGCCATTTGGCAATTTTACTCCTGGATTTCCCCACATTTCTGTTTGTTAGATTACAATCAGAAATTCTTATGAAACCTAGGAAACTTGCTAAGACGTTCATCTGAAACACAACATAGTTAAGAAAAGCAAAACTGGAGCCCTAGCACCAAATTCTAGAATTAAGTGGCAGCAGTGCTTTTACTCCTGGGTGGGGTGGGGGTGTCTGCAAGGAGTGCCAACTGGGTGTGCAGGCTGATGGGGGTGCTGCCCTTCATGTACTGACGTGCAGTTCGTGAATTTCACTGACTTGAAGATACATGCTCTTTTCTGAGTATGTAAAGAATACGTCAATTAAAATTTAAAAAAAATTAACTACATAAATTAACAATCCATGAAATTGTAGTTAAAGAAGTTGCTGAATAGGGGAGCTTCTCCGGCTTTTCAATGAACCCAAATACTGCCTCTGCCTGGGGTAGCGAGCGAGTCTGAGGGAAGGGGTTTCCGGACCACACCCCTGGGACTTGAGTCTTCTAATCATGCTCATTTTTTGGTTAAGCAGTTCTTTAAAAGGTCAAGTTAAAAAAATTTCATAAGAGGGCCTTTGATCAAAACTTGACAAATGAAGAAATATGGGAAAATCCCTTCCCCGCCCCCCTGCAGAATGATGTCACTTGGTGCTGGGTGCTCAGTCACTCAGTTGTGTCCAATCCTTTTGCGACCCTTTGGACTGTAGCCTGCCAGCTTCCTCTGTCCATGGGATTTTTCAGGCAAGAATATTGGAGTGGGTTGCCATTTCCTTTTCCAGGGGATCGTCCCAGCCCAGGGATTGAACCTTCGTCTCCTGTGCCCCCTACGTTGCAGGTAGATTCTTTACAGCTGAGCCATGGGGGAAGCAAAATGATCCCAAATCATTCCTAAATCATTCTATCTTATTTGATATTGAGCCCCAAATTGATTCATACCTGTTCATGGAATACCTACAGGGTGCAAGGGTCATGATGACTATACAATAGGAGAAATGGGACCAGACCACAGAAGTCTGTACCGTTTAGTTGTACAGATAGTCTACACACAAATGAAAAGAACCTTCCTAGGTGATTTGTGATGAGTATCAGATACTGAAAGAACTAGCCCACAACATACTGGAATTTACTTACAAATTGAATATATACCCAATAAAATTGAGATGCCTGCTGAAATCTGGGTTGGATTTATAGGAAAATAAGAATGGGTAACATTCTGATATATTACTTAACCATATTTAGCTGTGAAACTTTTGAGCATGGTTATAAAATGATGACAAAACTGACGTTGAGAAAGCAGAATATTCTAGGAAAAATCTAGAAGAATATTATAATTCTGTTAATTATAAATCCCCTAAGTGTCCTAAGTGTCCTGGTGTGGCTTAAAAATAAGTGTGAGGTCAAATACTATACATCATTTACTTGAAAACTCTGTATTTTTTTTAACAGTTTAACAAGCAATTTGAAAATGCCAAGGCTCCAAAGTAACAGTAACATTTTTTAATTAATCATGAAAGAATAGTGAAACCTATATAAGGAAAACTGCCTTATTGTGGAATTTAAAATTCTATATTTAATATAGATATTAAAAATTCTTGAATAGATAAATTCAAAATGTGAAAATTCATTTTTCCTCAGTTACAGGCTTTATAAAACTCCAATAAAATGCATCTAAACATACATAGATGACTAATAAGTGAAATGAAAACTAACATTTTAACACTAGAAGGGATAACCTAAGGCTTCTGAGTTTTACTTAAAATAAGTCACAACTAGAATGGAAACAAAAACCAAAGAAAGTTCCATAGATTCAAACTGCATAGAATCTTCTCAATTCCAAAAGAAGGACCTCACCAAACGGAAAACAGAGAAAAATCATGGCGCTTCATACAAACTTCTTGGTATACACATAAACAAATTTTACAGTAGTGCTAAACAAAATGACATTTTTCCTGCGTGAAAGGATGAAACAACATTCAAGTCAATTTTATTGACGAGATTTGCTGATAATAACCGTCATTGAGTTTCTTACCTCTAAATTTTTCCTCTGGGATCTATGAATGCTATACGTGTATGTAGAGAGAGACATAGAGATATATATGTGACTAAGTACTGCATATGTAACTAAGTATACAGTGTATATACTGTACACATATACATAATATATACAAAATATGCAGTATGTACTGTAATATACACAGTATACATACACAAATATAATACATATATATGCTACATTAAACTTTTATAAAAATCTGAGATAAACCATGATATTGATAATAGTGATTACATCTGTGCTATGGAAACTGGGTGGATTCTTATTCGTTGGTTAGAATTTTCTGCTATTCTCCAAATTTTCTAAAAACTGAAAGTTATTTGGAGAAAAATTTTTGTGAGTATATCATTTTTGGATGCCTTAGAAACACAAATATGGAAAAACATTCACATGGGATGAAATTTTAAAATATTAATGTATTAATAGAACATATTTTGGGGAAGTGGGACTTAGGGAGTTATTCATTTCTTACTCAGTTTTTTCCTTCTTAAATCTGCTGTAATGAGTCTATATCCTCTTGGAATGGGAGAGCTAGGGTTTATTTTTAATAATAAATTTACAGGTAGGAGTACTAGCAGACAAGGTTGAAGGAGAATGAGGCATTCTCACCCTACTAGATATTGAAGCTCATTTTATTACAAAATTCCTTAAAATATTTATTGCAGACAAATAGGATAATAAATCAATGAAAAAAGCAGTCTCAAAATAGATTCAACTATATATGAGGAACTCAATATAATATAGTAAGTGTTTCAATGCAAATGAATTAAAAAGAATCATCTAATTAATTTGGTTTAGATATTTAGCAACACTTTGGAAGGAAAAAGTAAAAGAAAGGAGAAGTTAAGGCTAGTATAACATGATTCACCAAAATAAACTCCAGGACTAATGGATTTAATACCAACTACAACACTAAATTACTAGAAAAAAGTCAAAATGGCAGAAAAAATAGCAAACTACTTTAAGAGATTATGGATAAGTGTGTATTTTAACTTTGATATCTTAGAGAAAAATTTTAAAAAGGGTATCACATTAAAATATACAGATGCAAGATCTCTGTACAAGTTCTAAAAAGCAGCAAAATATTGTGAAAACATTTACATCAAAATTTTGATAAACAAGATGCCTAATACAGAGTTTATTCAAAATTATTTTAAAAATAGGACAGATGAGTAAGGGAAGTTATAAATAAAAATTAGTAGAGGATAAAATTAGAAGCTATCAAAATATGCAAAAAAAAGATAATTCTTATTTGTAAGCAAGCCACAAATTAAATTTGAGGCACTACTTTTCAACTACTGAGCTAGCCAAAATATATCTTTAAAGGTAAAACGTGTAAGGATGTGAAGAACTTGTACACTGCATTTCTGTTGCATTCATTTATAATTCATTTGGAAAACAATATTGCAACAGATAGCAAGGGTGATAAAGACATTCACCCTCTTTGGCTCAGACATTCTATCTACGGAATTTATATTGAGTATATGCATCAAACTCCTCAGAAACAAAGAGATTTGCACAAAATTTTGACATGTTCCATTCTACCAAAAAAAATTGGAAATGATGATGATAATTATAAGATAATAAATTAATATATGTGAGAATTACTTAGAAATAAGGAAAAAGCTTATTGTGCAGTAAGTCAACACAAAAATATACCACAGTATATGTGCCGTATTTTTTCAATTACGCAGAAAATATGGATGACAAAATGCAAAATATGAAAATAAGGATATTAGAGTATAGTAAAAATATGAGGGTTTTCCAGTTTTAAAATGTGTAAACCCAGATGTTTCTGACAACCGGCATGGGGATATGATAAGCAGATACAAAATGTTTTGCTGTATAAAACTAAAGAGGAATTTTTTCTATGAATAAGGCATTTAGTGAAAAAATAAGTTTACAGAAGGAGCATCGTGTGTGTGTGTGTGTGTGTGTGTGTGTGTGTGTGTGTCAGAGACAGAGAGGCAGAACACCTAATCTGTCTCTCAAGCACTCTCCTTCGAAGTGCAAATACAGGTAAATAATTACACCTGATCAGTTTGCCTCATAGTCATCACTAAGGTTAAAGGAAACAGGAGACGCGACAACACCTCTCCCCCAGACAAGCATGCCTGGCACATTCTAGGGGCTCAAAAAATGCTCCTGCAATATAAAAGGGAAACAGCACAAAGGGTTTATTAAATTACAATATTAGTAATGCAATGCAAATTCTCTTTTCCATCCTTGACATGAAGGAACTGGAGCTGAAAGTTTGGGGTGTCCCCCCCTCCCAAATCTGAGATGTCTGTGGAGCAGGTAGAAATCACTAAAGAACTATTCCAGGAGATTATAAACCTGCGGAGCTCCTGGAGGAGCATTATAATAAGCAAAAGCATTAAAATCTCTGTGCCCCAGTGTGTAAAATAGGCTTCTTCTTAAAAAGGGAAGAAATCAAATAGAGCACCAACGTGCACCTGCCTGGTCTCCACGTGGTTTCGCAGCAGCTACGCCCCTCGGAGATGCGGTCTGCCCCTCGTATGGACCAAACCTCATTCCAGACTAGCTCCTGGAGCTCCCCGCCCCTCCCCCGCGCCCGAGGACTGCCAGACGGTGCTCCTGACGTGGGCGCGAGCTCTCTCTTTGAGGGGAGAGGTGAGCCCCTCTCCCCTCTTCTGTGCTCCAAGCGCCGCCGCACAGACGGATGCCCCCGAAACGTGCTCCCAGGAGGACAGTACACGCGGTCAGCCCAGGACGCTGGCCAGGGCTTGGCTCCGCCCTGGGGGGCACACAGGCTTGGGATGCCTTTTCCAGCCTCCGGCTTCTGTTCAGCGCCCCTCTCCCAAGCAGGATGCTCTCCTCCTCACCTGGGCCCTGGAGCCCGGACCCCTGGGCGCTTCTGTTCCCCCGCAAACGTACCTGTTTCTTCTGCCTCCTGCAGGGCACGCTTACTCCTGCCGCTCTGGCTGGAATTGCTTTCTCCCGGAGCTGGGGGTGCAAAGATCCGCTGCTAAGAGAAAAGCCCCACCACGTTACTGCCGGGGCGTCGGGGTCTGGGGTGGGGGGGCGGCGGCGGGGGGCGGCGGCTACTGCGGCACACTCACTTTCAGGGCAGGGGTGACGCCGGGAGCCTCCCTCGGGGCCGCGGCTCCGGCCTGGGGGGCGCCCGGCCGCTCCCGCAGCTCCGCCCGCAGGCTGCCCAGCTCCGCTTGCAGGGACGCCACCCAGCAGAAAGCCAGCACCGTGAGGCAGCTGGACGAGGCGGCGAGCAGCAGGGTCACGGCCAGCAGCTTTCCATCTTTGGAGCACCGGCCGGAGGGGCTTTCCTCCTGGGGCAGGACGGAGCCTCCCTCCTTCAGTTTCATTTCTTCTCTGGTCTGAGGGCAAGAAAGGCGGGACTGCTCCCCGGTGGAGTCATCCATTTCCCTCCTTGAACTTTGCAGGTTGGGGCCCCTAGCCTGAGTGACCACAGAGAATGGATCATTTCCTGTTATCTGGGTTTGTTGATGTCCCACATTGACTACACGGCCCAGCCTGGCTGCGCTCGCCCTGAGGCGAGTTCTCCTGAATTTTCTCCTCTCTGCCGCGGCTGCATCTCTTGCCCCAACTGTAGGCTAGGTCTTCCTGGCATTCACCCTTCTATCCGATTGCTCAATCGGTCTTCCTCATTTCACTTTCAGTTTTTGTAAGAATTTTAATGGCATCTCAGAACACTCATGCACGGACCCGGGGGGGTGGGGGTGCCGAAGATCTACTGATGGGGAGGGAACTGGCAGTTCGGACCAGCACACTCTGGGGAGCTTTTAAGATAGGAAGGTGTTTAAGGAGCTGCCCCTCAGGCATTAGGAGAGGACTGGGTCCACTTGGGGCCACGTGGCTTTGTAGGGAAGGGGGAAAGAACAGGAATAAATTCCTGCTAAGTGTGATAAAGATAATTCATGTGAAGGTCAGATAAGCTAAGTGCCTCAGTGGTGAATTGGGCTCCGCTGGAGAGTGATTTACGAACAGTCTTTAAGTAGGAAATAAAATGAAGTGTCCTCAAAGGAGGCACAGAGGTCCGCTGGGAGGCACTCTGCTCCGTTATCGTCTTGGCGCTATTATAAAAAGAATGTTCTTACATTTTGGAGAACTGTTTAGATCAGCTACGCGGAGGGTGGGTGAGAGGTGAGGGGTGGTGGGGGTGGGTAGTCTTTCTACGTGGGTGGGTGCAGTTTCCAAGAGAAATCTGAGGTCTTCCTCCAGGGACTCGGGGGTCCTGGGAGGCTGGGAATCAGTCATTCATGGGGGGGCCAGGCTCCAGGAGCCCTCCCACCTCTGCGGTCCGCACTTCTGGAGCTGCAAGTCCCCAGCACACTGGTTGGGGAAGAAGCGACCTTCTCTGGCTCTGGGTGCCCGGAACCCGAATTAACTGCTCTCTTCCTAGAGCAGCTTATCTGCTCGTCCCCGTTAGGCCCACTCGAGCCAGTCAATCATGTGACCCAACCTGGGTGGATGTGGCTCCACCCAGAGGGGCTTGGACTTCAAGTCTCCACTGTTGGATGTGGTGTGGCCTGTGAGTCAGTGTCCTCTCTGGGTGGGTGATAACTGTCCCTGAGAATCCTAACAAGACTCCCAGGAATGTGGAACAAGCTACCTTTAAGATGCTTCCATTTCCATTCATTCCATTCATTCATTATGTGGAATCCATTCATTTTATGAACAGAATGTTTCACATATTCAATTGTAATATGTTCATTATTGCTGCAATGGATGTCTTTGTGCCTTTTCCTGGGCATAGCTGCAAGGGCTTCGCAGGCACCCACCTGCTAGAGAAAAAGCCTGTCTCACCTTGACCAGGTGTCTCCCGAGTTACCTGCCAGGACTGCCTGCTTCCTCTGTGTCTCACTAAAGTGTCATGTCATCAGCCTTATTCATTTTTATCTATTGGGATTGGTACCCCCCCCTCCTTTGCACCTGCAAGCTCCAAGACTTTAAAAAATGACTTTTAAAAATATTTCTCTGTTTAAAAAAATGAAAAAGTGTTTCAGTGATTCCCTTGGTCCCATCTCGCTGGTGGGAGTCGTCATCTGTCAGTGGGTGTGCAGAATCTTTTGTGGAACACAAGCTTCCTGACAGTTCTTGTTTCCAGTCAATCAAGATAAAACACACCAGGTAACAGTTCAGTTGCTCAGTCGTGTCCGACTCTTTGTGACCCCATGAATTGCAGCACGCCAGGCCTCCCTGTCCATCACCAACTCCCGGAGTTCACCCAGACTCACGTCCATCGAGTCAGTGATGCCATCCAGCCATCTCATCCTCTGTCGTCCCCTTCTCCTCCTGCCCCCAATCCCTCCCAGCATCAGAGTCTTTTCCAGTAAGTCAACTCTTCGCATGAGGTGGCCAAAGTACTGGAGTTTCAGCTTTACCATCATTCCTTCCAAAGAACACCCAGGACTGGTCTCCTTTAGAATGGACTGGTTGGATCTCCTTGCACTCCAAGGGACTCTCAAGAGTCTTCTCCAACACCACAGTTCAAAAGCATCAATTCTTTGGCGCTCAGCTTTCTTCACAGTCCAACTCTCACATCCATACATGACCACAGGAAAAACCATAGCCTTGACTAGATGGACCTTTGTTCAGTTTTTCAAAAGAGGATTAGTTTGGGGATTACTTTCTGACTGAAAGTAATTGGAACTCACCCAGATTATATGGGTGTGTATTCCCAGGTGGTGCTAGTGGTAAAGAACTCGCCTGGGTTGGGAGGATCCCCTGGAGAAGGACATGGACAGTGTTGCCTGGAGAATCCCATGGACAGAGGAGCCTAGCGGGCTACTGTCCATAGGGTCGTAAAGAGTTGGACACGATTGAAGCAACTTACCACACATTCGTAGTACTTAAGCACATAGAAAAACAAAAGAATTCAAGGCAGTGCTGGAAGCCAATTCCTCTCTTTTTCACTCTGGACACCTGCAGTGTCTTTCTGTGGGTGGACATCCTTCCCCTTCTGACAAGCCACTTCTCTCTGTGTTCTGCAGTAAAAGTTCAGAAAAGAAAGGGAATACTTTCCTATAAGAAGTTAGCTTTGCCTTCAGCTGCTCTTCGGAGAGAACCATGAGCAGTCTGCTGGCATTCCCCTGTGGTCTGGACCACCAGTGGGCGCCCCTAGCTAGAGCTCCCCCTCCAAAGGCAGAAGGGGGAGGGCCCTGCCCGGGACATGGGCAGGTGAGGTCCCCGACGCCCATGATATGATTCAGAAAACAGGTAGAAAATGAAGTTGGCGTTCGTGTGCTCTCAAATTTCTTACTAGAGGAGCAAAAGGAAGTTATTACTCCATCAATCTAGGATCTGTTTCCTGCAGAGGAAAGGGTGTGACAGTAATTTAACTGAAAATCTGTTCAACAAATCGTAGTCCTTAGTCATTGACTCGGTCACATTCATGTTTATTTAGGGCTGGAGCTGAGCCAAGACTTCTCTGCCGTGATTCAGTTTCTTTTCACCCACTTCTTTTTCTCAACTGGCGTGTCCAGCATTCTCGTGCAACAGAGCTAAGACACACTGAATAAACAAAGTGAGTCCTCTGTCCCCTGACCCATCTACTCAGCAGAGGGCAGAGAGGAACAGCAGAGAGGATATTTGAACAGAACTAAAGTCAGGAGTTTATCTCACTGATGAATCACAGCATAAAACAGACATCTGCTCTAGGACCACTTGCTTCTTACATTGACAACCTCAAAGATATTCAGAAAGCTTAACTAACTTCTGGCCTAACAATTCTATGAGGAATTAGCTGGTTTGGGAACTCTCTTCTGTACCCATTTCTTTAAGGGAAAAAAGTGTCTTTCATAAAGATCTGGATGATCCAAGAATGGAAACAACAGTCCTTCCAGAAAGGCAGATGTACGGAAAAATAGATCCAGGTAAAACCGGCTTCCTTAAGTACTTAGAATATGGCAAATGGCTGGACACAAATAATTACTACAGTTCAGAAAAAAATCATTTTGCTTTCTGGTGGAAATATATAGATTCAGTCAGTTGCTATTGTCATTACAGTGAAACTTGATTTGGAAGGCCAAGTGCTAATCGCTCTAACTGAACCAGGAAGTAATGGTATGTTTTTAAACATAGACAACTTTAGTTACTTCTTATACAAAAAATGATGCCAGTGATTTCTATTTCTTAATGGCTATATTCAAAAGAGGAGTGTGTGTGTATTTACTGGAGCTTAATTTTTGTAGCGTTAAGTCGCTTCAGTCGTGTCCAACTCTATGACGCTATGGATTGTAGCCCACCAGGCTCCTCTGTCCATGGGATTCTCCAGGCAAGAATACTGGAGTGGATTGCCATGTCCTCCTCTAGGGGATCTTCCCAATCCAGGGATCGAACCTGCATCTCTTACGTCTCCTACATTGGCAGGCGGGTGCTTAACATCTAGCACCAAAAGTAATTTTTGTTACCGTTG
Organism: Bos grunniens; assembly: GCF_055505025.1. Lineage (NCBI taxonomy): Eukaryota > Metazoa > Chordata > Mammalia > Artiodactyla > Bovidae > Bos > Bos grunniens. Next base: position 89,992,890 of record NC_141176.1, on the reverse strand, counting down.
GGGAAAAAATCTTCTTTTGTAAGACTTCAGTTTCATTTGTGAATTGTCCTCAATTTGTAATGTAACTGCTTTCAGGTTTAATTCTCTTGAGTATGTGTTTATTTAAGTATGTTTTTTTAAGAAATTTCTGTTTAATACTATTTTCAATTAGCATACAATTTAGTTTCGAAGGAGAGGAGACACTGAGGCCTCCCCGGTCGGATCTTAGAAGCCCAGGCATAATTAGTAAGCATGGCGGGTTCCACACTCCAGATGGAGACTCAGCCAGAGTTTGAGAGAGAGAGAGACATGGGGAGACCAGTCTTTCGAGGAACTGATCCCAATTCTTTATTTTCCATGGTCTACTTTTATACACTGAGATGTTATGCAAAAGTCACGTGGGGTCAGCAGTCCTGACTTTTATCAAAGTCAGGTGCTTCATACAAATGTATACAGAGGTCTTAAGGGTGTTACATCATCTTCTGGCCAGGGGGCCTGCTGACAATTTATGACCCTCTCCTTGTGACAGCAGTCAGTCAACCAGGACATTTATTTCTCCAGGGGTGATTATTCTTAAAACAGACGCCACCCAAATAAAGTTACATTCCTATAGGGTGAGGGTGTAGTGGGTTTTAGTTAAGGAAAGAATTTACTTAGCCTAAGGTCTAACGTGATTAATATCAAAGGTTAATACTTATTTCTTCTATATATTCATTAATGTGCGTAAGGGCAGGGGATGTGGAGACTTAGCAATAAACATTGGCTCAACAAATGAAAAACCCTTCACCAATACAATTCTAATCAGCCCACTATACTTATACTAATGGTTTTCTAACTTTTCTAAGGAACCTGTTTTTAGAAGGTTTAAAGCATCTCGTGCCTCTCACGGTTGGGAGGCTGTGAGCAATCACATGTGGCCGGACAAGCCTGTCAGGCAGGCTAGAGAACCTTCAGAGGAGTTTGTAGGTTGAAACACTCCTATCAAGCCCAGGAATTATTATTAACTGGACCTCTAAGTTAACTCCTTCTCTGAAAGAGGTGGTGGGGGACAGCCCCCCGTAAAGTCAGAGGAGTAGGTGAGAGTACAAAGTAGTAAAGTAGGCAGGCTCTGGTTATGGGGGTAGATGCTCGAGGAGTTCCAGGGGGACCCCTGAGGCTCGATCCCGCCTTTGCGTATGTCGAGCCTCCTTCCTCATGACCTTTGCCATGGGCGGAGTGCCTCATGCCGGCCCCCAACATAGTTTGTTATCCTTTACTTCTATAATACTTCCAAGGATAATATTTTCATTTGTATTACAATGAATACGTATCAGTCCATGTGATCATCTATTTCATATATATAGACTGATTTTTCTATTTTACACACATGACACAGAGAATACACATCGACACACACGTGTGCTGAGTCACTTCAGTTGTGTACGACTCTTTTTGACCCCATGGACTGTAGCCCCCCAGCCTCCTCTGTCCATGGGGTTCTCCAGGCAAGAATTCTGGAGTGGATTGCCATGTCCTCTTCCAGGGGATCTTCCGGACCCAGGGATCCAACCCATGCCTCTTAGGTCTCCTGCATCAGCAGGTGGGTTCTTTACCACTGAGCCTCATACTGGGAAGCCCTACGCTGACACGCAGGCACACTCAAACAATACCTGGTCAGATTTGATCACCTCAAAAATGTTGAGAGAAATAAAGAATTATACCCATGTAGGAAACATTACCTATGAAATTCTGTCTGTCTTTAAAGATGAATAAAGCAGAGTTTGCAACCGTTTTTAAAGATTTACTTGAAATTTTGCTTATTAAATGTGAGAAATAGAATGATGGGTGTTAGGTGTACAGCCTCAGAAGTCAGACACATCTGGATGCTGGGTTTTGTTTTACCATCTTAACAAACACTTTTCTGGCCCAAATCTAAAAACTGATCTTGTCCAGACAGCCATCTTGGTAGGATAATAACTGCACACTCTAATCCTCATCATTGCAACACAATCCTGGTGATTCCATCCACACCAGCATTGATTGCTGAGACTGCACTGATAGGAGAGGTCCTAACAATCAGCCTGGGGGCAGGGGGGCTCCTGAGAAAGGGTCTGTCATCTTTAGAGAGAAGCCAAAGAAAAAGACAGCCTTCCCGCACTGTCACAGGTCTCCATATGACAACGGAGAGCCAGGCTGGCCATTCACAACTGCTGTGCTGCCCAGGTGACAGGTGAAGGCTAGGAAGAAAGCCTGGCCTCTGACTTGCTGCCATGCTGTGGAATCAACCAGGTCTACCTGTTCCCTACTGGGGACTTCTTACACCAAGTAATTGCTGCTGTTGTTTAGTTGCTAAGTTGTGTCCGACTCTTGTGACCCAGTGGATTGTAGCCCATCAGGCTCCTCTTGGAGAGGGCAATGGCACCCCACTCTAGTGTTCTTGCCTTGAGAATCCCAGGGATGGGGGAGCCTGGTGGGCTGCCATCTATGGGGTCGCACAGAGTTGGACACGACTGAAATGACTTAGCAGCAGCAGGCTCCTCTGTCCATGGAGTTTTCCAGGCAAGAATACTGCAGGCAGATTCTTTACCACTGAGCCATCAGGGAAGCCCATATTAAGTTATACTTTTTCCTTATTCTTTAAGCCAATTTGGGACAAGAGTAGATGTTAATGCATCCCAAAGCATCCTAACTAATTCTGCTGGCTTGAGGCTATTCATATACCTAGGACCAAAGAACTTTTTACATAACAGTTTCAAATGTTCTTTTGAAAAGTTTCCAAAAGTCTACATTGAAAAAACTACAATGTCAAGAGGAAAGGTCAATATATATCAATAGAAAAACTAGGTCATTCATTAAGAAGAGTCTTATTTCCATTTCTAGTACAAAGTTACTTTTTCACAACTTCAGTTATTTAGCAGAGTCAGCTGGTAAAAAATCTGCCGGCAATGCAGTGGGCCCTGGTTCAATTCCTGGGCCAGGAGGATCCGCTGGAGAAGAGATAGGCTACCCACGCCAGTATTCTTTGCCTTGCCTTGTGGCTCAGCTGGTAAAGAATTCACCCGCAATGTGGGAGACCTGGGTTGGGAAGATTCCTAGAGAAGGGACAGGCCACCCACTCCAGTATTCTGGCCTGGAGAATTCCTTGAACTATTATAGGCCATGGGGTCGCAAAGAGTCGGACATGACTGAGCAACTTTCAGTCTCAGGGAACTTCACATCTTTAAAGGTGCTGCTATGTGCAGACATACCGAATGTACCTGTGTTCTCTATGTGGTCTGGGAATAAATTCAGCCGCCTCTTTCAGAAATGAATATAGAAAATCAGAATTGTGGGTCACCATGTAAGGAGGGGGACTTCCCTGGTGACTCAGATGGTAAAGAATATGCCTGCAGTGTGGGAGACCAGGGTTTGATTCCTAAGTTGGGAAGATCCCCTGGAGGAGGGCATGGCAACCCACCCCAGTATTCTTGCCTAGAAAAATCCCCATGGACAGAGGAGCCTGGTGGGTTACAGTCCATGGGGTCGCAAGAGTCTGACACGACTGAGCGACTAAGCACAGCACAGCATGTAAGGAGGGAATCACTTCAAATGAAAGAAAAAAAATCAAGGGAAGCCCAGGGCATTGAGAAGAATGCAGCCTGAATTCATCTTTCTTATCATTCCTACAGGCTCTGACTTATCCCTCTTTCTTGAGACAAACTAGAGGAGGCTAGAGGCTGCTGGATGTTAGTGAGACCCTGGGCTCTAACAGGTCTCAGATAGAGAAAAAAGATGTGACCTTCTTCTCCCAAAGCCAGCTTTGGCAGTACTGAATCTGGGACTGAGGTCTCAGTAGGTCTTGGAATAAATGGCAGAGCGGAAACCTTTGGGCCCAGGCATTGGGGGCACAAACCCCCCATGAGTATGCCAGGCATCCCCAACCTGGAGAGGGCCCAGAAGAACCAGGTAGAGTGGAGCTAGTCCTCCTGTTCCTGGGGCTGGGAGGAGGTAAGTAGGGAGAGGAAGCGAGTGTCTCCCTGAATGCCAATCCCTCATGGGTAGACTGCAAGCTTCCCTGTGGGCACCAGGCCAGTTTATCCAGATGGAGAGGACTTGGTTTCCCACCAGCTGAACCAGTAGAGGAAAGGGCCGAGATGCTTAGGAGAGGTGAGAAGGTGTGACAGAAAGATCCTCCTGCACACACAGAAAACAGAGGCGACGGGGACAACCGGAGTTTTAAAAGTTAATGGAAAATACAACTGTAGGAGATTATCTTATTAACTATAAAAGATTCCCATAATTTCCCAGTGAAACAGCTGGGTAGATGAATTACAAAGGAAAGGATGGTCACTTATGAGCTCTGAATTACTGGCCAGCTGGCTTATGCTATGCTATGCTATGCTAAGTCACTTCAGTCATGTCTGACTCTGTGCGACCCCATAGATGGAAGCCCACCAGGCTCCTCTGTCCCTGGGATTCTCCAGGCAAGAACACTGGAGTGGGTTGCCATTTCCTTCTCCAATGCATGAAAGTAAAAAGTGAAAGTGAAGTCGCTCAGTTGTGTCCAACTCTTAGCGACCCCATGGACTGCAGCCTACCAGGCTCCTCCATCCATGGGATTTTCCAGGCAAGAGTACTGGAGTGGGGTGCCATTGCCTTCTCCGGCCAGCTGGCTTAAGTGTAAGTAAAACCTCAAAACACAAAGGAGATGGTACAGGTTGGGGGGGGGAGGTGGATAGATTAAAAGACAACAATTTCAAAGCTTGTAGAAAGAAAACACCTTTCTTTATCTATGAAGGACCTCAAAGCACATTTTGAAAGTGCTCGCCAAGTAGAAACTCAGAAAAATAGACCCAAGCGAGACCTGATGAAATTCTTGAATGTAGCAAAATGTGTAGGCTATCAAAATTTGTGAGCTGCTTCTAAATCTATTTTTATGAGGAAAATGACAGCTTCAATTGCAAATCTTAGAAAAGAAGAATGGTAAACCGTTCACACAGTCTGAAAAAATTAAAGAAGTAAAAGCAAATAAGCTTAAAGATAAAGAAATGCAAAAAGTAGAAAAGAAATTAATAAAATAGCAAGCAACCACACAATAGAGAGGATAAAGAAAAGTGGTTATTTGAAAAAGCAAATAGAACTAATAATTTGAGGGGAGACAAATTGAAGGGAAAAAGAAAGTAGAAAGCTGCATTAACAAATGAAAAAGGGAATGTTTCTGGAGCTATTACAGATGCTAAAAAGATAACAAAAGAACAAATTTTGCAGTAATAATCAGGGGAAATAGGAGTTGACGTACATTTATATTGTGTGCAAGGAAAACGAATTAAGAAAGAAGGGAAGGAGATCTCCAAATGAGGGGCAGTCCCCATTTAGTTCTTCATTCGTGTTCTCAGTGCTGGAAGGAAACAAAAATTGAAAACGCCTGCTTCACAGAGCTCACATGATACTGTATAAGATCAACCATTTTGAACAATTTCAAATTTGACTGGATAGGTTTATGCAAAATAGTTTCTAACCTGGTTCTCAATTTCAGTTTTAATATGTGGCTGTCTCTTTTTTCTAGCTGTCCAAAAAATTGTCTACTTTGGGAGGATAGCCAAAACTTACTTGTTTTGTTATTGTTGTCGAAGTAATCAGCAGATGGTTTTACTTATTATCTTTATGATTTGCCTCATTCTACTCAAGTTTATTTTGCTGTTCTTTGCTCTGACTTCAGTTGAATGCTGAAGCATTCATTTCCTTTCTTACTTGATCTCAATATATAGGCTATTAAATTTCTTATAGGTATTGCTTAGTGAATTCAATCCTATTTTGATAAGCAATGCTTTGTCATTAATATTTTAAAGAAAATCTGACAATTTGATTTGAACTTCTACTTTGACTCAAAAATCATTTTATGACATATTTATTCTTTTTGGGTTTTCAAGCATTTTTTCCATTGTATTACTAATTTTTACTCAAAGCACTATAATTTTCTTTTACTATTTCCATTTATAAAATTTAGTTAGTGTCTTTGTGGATTAATAATACTGTCATTTGTCTGAATATAACACAGTTCAGTTCAGTTGCTCAGTTGTGTCTGACTCTTTGCGACCCCATGAATCGCAGCACGCCAGGCCTCCCTGTCCATCACCAACTCCCAGAGTCCACCCAAACCCATGTCCATTGAGTTGGTGATGCCATCCAACCATCTCATCCTCCGTTGTCCCCTTCTCCTCCTGTCCTCAATCTTTCCCAGAATCAGGGTCTTTTCCAATGAGTCAGCTCTTTGCATGAGGTGGCCAAAGTACTGGAGTTTCATCTTCAACATCCGTCCTTCCAATGAACACCCAGGACTGATCTCCTTTAGGATGAACTGGTTGGATCTCCTTGCAGTCACAGGTACTTGAAAATAAGGTACAACCTTATTCATTTTATTATTTAAGTCTTCAATATCCTTATTTTTTAATATGGTCTGTCACAGACTAATGGAGATCAACTCAAGTCTCTGACAACTAGTGCTTTTTTCTGTGTATTTCCCTTTGTTTCTCCTTTGGATTTAGTTTTACACTTACTGAAGTTATGTTATTTATTATATGATTTAGTACAAGGATATTCAAAAAAGAGGAAGACAGTTACTCATGTCTAAGAAAAGAGATTCTTTTCCCCAGATGTACCAGGGACACTGACAAAGTTTAATCAACATGAACAACTCAAAAAAGGCGTGTTTTACGGGCTGCTGTGATAGTTTGCAAAGGTTGTGAGATCAGAGCCTCTAGAGGAAGCCCATTTGCAACAAGACTCTGTGTCCTATGAAAAGGCCCTCTGGTTTCTTGCCCCTGAATCTGAGCTGACCTTGTGAGATGCTTTGACCAGTAGGATATGGCAGACATGACCGAGTTCCAGTTTCCAGGCTCTTGGACTACTTTCCTGAGACCACCGTGTAGGAATGTCAGTCTGACATCACTGCCGGACAGGATGACACATGGAGCGTCACAGCCAAGAGCCAGCACCTGCCGCCAAACGTGTGAGTGAGGCCATCCCGAGCCTTCCAGCCCCGCCTGGCTGCAGGGACCTGTGTCCACAGGAGAGAAGAGGATGTGGCTGAAAGAAGAATCCCCATGGGAAGCCCACAGAATCACACAAGTAACACATCGTCACTTCTGTAAGCCACTAAGTCAGCGTGGGTCATCACTTAGCAACAGATAACTGGAACATCACACTCATTGGTCATAGTTAATATAAACAGAAAGCATTACAAACAGCCAATGTGTTGTTTCCTTGAAAATGTAAAGACACATCCACAGATAAACTCTGACGCAAGGAGGTATGCAAAACTGAAGTTAGAAACCACCCCGAAAGCAGAAGGAAAACTATTTAAATACTAAACAGTCAAGGCAACGCTCATTAGTAAAACTATAGCACTGAAAACAAAGCTATGGCCAAAACATACAATATTCAAAGGAATCAAGTGCTCATCTAAAGAAACTGGAGAAGGAATAAAACCAGGCAAAATAATCCAGGAAAGGAAAACTAGTAAGGATAATAACCACTGATGGTTAATTGTTAACTATGACCAAAATTATGAAGGACAGGGAAGCCTGAGGCGCTACAGTCCATGGGGTCGCCAAGAGTCAGACACAACTTAGCGACTGAACATCAACACATGTACTGGTAGTTAGAATGTGAGGAAAGGGTACTCTTTCAAAAACGTAAATTAGTAAAATTTTTTTGGAAACTGATCTGGCAATATCTTGTAACGGCGAAAACACAGACACTTCCACTCAACAGTCTTACTGCTGAGAATCTGTCCATAAGAGGGGAAAGCATTAGAAAACTGCATATGTGTGAAGTCTCAAGAAAAATTAAATTCCATTATGTTTAGTCCTCTATTGGAAATCTGCAACTGCTCTTCTTGTGCTTTCCTGCTACTCAAAATATAAACACTCTCCGAATCTCAAATTGTTTTATTACCAAGTCTGATTGCTCAACAGAAATACAATTTTATAAGAAATTTTTAAAAAGCTGCATTAAATAATCGTGGAGAGTCATAAAATGTGTTTAGTATGTCAGAACTCATAAATTGCATTTATTGTTAATTATATCTGAATGTATTACACTTGAATTTGATTTTTTGTCTATTCCTTTTAAATGTAAGCTTCTTTGTTCTACCACTAGTATGAAAAAAAGAGGGTGATTTCCAGAATTTTAACCAAAAGCATAATCAATTATCTCACAGCTACAGCTGTTTACATACTTTAAACTGAATAATAATTTTCTAATAGTTCCAAAATGAAACACAATCCAGACGACGTCAGTATTTCCACACTCAAGAGAAGCGATCCTGATCACTTATCAACCAGCAGGACTAGTAATAATTAGCCAAGGCTGTGCTGTGCTTAGTTGCCCAGTCGAGTCTGACTCTGCGATCCCATGAACTGCGGCCCACCAGGCTCCTCCGTCCATGGGCGTTCTCCAGGCAAGAACACTGGAGTGGGTAGCCTATCCCTCCTGCGGGGGATCTTCCCAACCCAGGATCAAACCCAGGTCTCTAGCACTGCAGGCGGTTTCTTTACCATCTGAGCGACAAGGGAAGCCCAATCAACTAAGGACAAGTCAGATAAAATAAACCGTACTCTGCTGGTGACTATTAAAATCCTTCAGCATTTTAGAACACTAGTCTTAAACCATTAACTGTAGACATTTTTTGAGGCTTTTTAAAATTGAGGTAAAAAAATTGGCATATGCCATTAGATTAGTTTCAGGTATACAACATAACTCCACCTCCGTGTACACTACAAAGTGATCACCCCCATTGTTCCTGTGCAATGGATCCTTCCCCCTTTCATTCACCCCTACAAATCCTTTCCTTCCCCTCTGGTAACCACCAGTCTGTTCTCTGTATCTACGAGTATTGTTTTGTCTGTTTTATATCTGCCACCACGTGCAGATGAACTCATACAGCATTTCTCTCTCAGTATGATTTATTTCACTTGGCATAATACTGTCAAGGTCCATCCACGTCACAAATGGTAAGATCCCCTACTTTTTCATGGGCAAGTATTATTCTACTACATGTGTATATATACACATATATATACATTTTTTACTTAAAAGTTGCATTAAAATACATGTAACATAAAAGTTACCACCTTACCCTTTAAAAAAAATTGAACTATAGTCAATTTACAATGTTGTGCTAGTTTCCTATGTACAGCAAGGTGGGGCAGGTGTACATGTAAACATATTCTTTTTCACACTCTGCTATGGTCTTTATCACTGGGTATTGAATATAGTTCCCCACAGTGGGTCCTGTTTATTTTATATATAGTAGTTTGTGTTGACCTTACCCTTTTGAAGTCACTTTTCAGTTTCTCTTTAGTATGGTTGACTTTTGAATTTGTAATTCTCACCCCATCCCAGATAAGGACAGGTGTTCCGTTTTAGGAAACTCCTGTGTGTCACGGATTCGCAGCAAGGAGAGGAATACTTGGGGGCATTGTACACAACCTCTCAGGCTCCAGCAGGCGGCAGTGAGGGGACAAAGCCCTGGGCGGGGCTCAGAAAATCAGGGTTCTGATGACAGCTGTGTGCCCAGGGTTGGTCCCTGCTCCTTGGGTTTCCTTTCACTCCCCTTTCATGTCTCTTCTACTCCAATCAGTACAGAGAAAAGCATTTTGATTCCCAGGACTGGCCTTTGCTCACAATGCCTCCTATGGCCCTAGTTAGTCGCTGAGTCGTGTCTGGCTCTTTGCAACTCCATAGACGTCAGGCTCCTCTGTCTCTGAAATTCTCCAGCAAGAGTACTAGAGTGAGTTGCCATTTCCTCCTCCAGGGGGATCTTCCTGACCCAGGGACCAAACCAGCATCTCCTGCATTACAGGTGGATTCCTTACCATCTGAGTCACCAGGGAAGCCCAAGTAATATGGGTAGCCTTTAACCAATCGACTGAAAGCCTGAATAAAACAAAAAGGCAGACTTTGCCTTGACTAAGAATGAACTCCTCCAGCCAATTAAGTGGGGACATAGGCCTTTTCCTGCCTCCAGACTTGTGAAATACGGGCTCTTCCTGTGTCTTGAGCCTGTTAATGTTCATAAGAAAACTTAGACCATCAGATCCCCTGGTTCTCAGGAATTCAGACTTGTACTGGAATGTGTGTGTGTGTGTGTATTTACACATCTGTTCAGGAGAATATTTATTAATGCAATGCCACATTTTCTTTATCCCTTCATCCATCCGATAATGGATAGTGAGAACCTTGGGTTGCTTCCACATTCTAGCTACTGTGAATAACACAGCTATGAATGTGAGCATGCAAATCTCTCTTTGAGATCCTGCTTTCAACATTTTTGGATACATACACAGAAGTGGAGTTGCTGAATCATATAATTCTATTTTAAATTTTTTGAGGAAACTCCATACTGTTTTCTGTAGCAGCTGCACCATTTTACACGTCCATCAAAGCACTTACGGGCTCCAGTTTCTCCATATTCCTGCCAATGCTTGTTATTTTCTGTTTTTTGACAGTAGCCATCCAACAGAAGTGAAGTGATATGCCATTGTGGCTTTGATTTAGATTTCCCTGATTAGTGATGAACAACAGACATTTTTCAGTTCAGTTCAGTTCAGTCGCTCAGTCATGTCCGACTCTTTGCGACCCCATGAATTGCAGCACACCAGGCCTCCCTGTCCACCACCAACTCCCGGAGTTTACTCAAACTGACGTCCATCGAGTCAGTGATGCCATCCAGCCATCTCATCCTCTTTCGTCCCGTTCTCCTCCTGCCCCCAATCCCTCCCAGCATCAGAGTCTTTTCCAATGAGTCAACTCTTTGCATGAGGTGGCCAAAGTACTGGAGTTTCAGCTTTAGCATCATTCCTTTTTAAAGCTCTGTAAAAATTTACTGTAAAAAAGCAGTACAAACACTAACTTATTTACCATGTGAAATGAAGCAGAGTTCCTGTTCATTGATCGGCAAGTCTTCTCAAATAGGCTTATAAAGAAAACCTCAGTATTCTTCCTGTGTATCTTTTTTTCATTTAGTTTTCTGTTTGCCCTTTCTGGGTATCTGTTTAGTCTCACACCACGGTCATACTCTCAACTCTTCTGACAACAGATGTGCGGAAATTTTCCCCCAGCAGTAATTTTCTGCGAAGCCAGCTGGCTGCCCATTTCAATTCTGATATTGAAATGGATATCAGAATTTGATACTGAAATGGGTATCAGCTGCATACTTCAATTCTGATACGTCTGTCTGGGGTTATGTCAGATTCCACAGGTTGAGGGCTCAGCCCCACAAGACGGCCTCCACCCCACTTCCGACACTGATTCCAGGTCCAGGCTGTCTGTGTTCCTCCTCCCCTCCTCCTTCTCCTTCTCCTTCTCACGTAACATGTCTGGGTGCCAGGTGGAGGGGGCAGGGCTCATAGACTTCTACCTCTAACATGTAGAGAATCCAGATATTCACAAGTATAAGCGTATTTGCTACAGCTGACGATCTAACAAATAAACCTCATCTGTTAAAGGGACCTGAAATCTGAAGTTCACTACACGCTCTTGTGTTTTCCAATTAAGTTTAGATCCTTCAAATTCCAACATTATGAAAATACTTCTATTTTTAAAATACCTATAAACATATTAGGTGGAAAATGTATGATGGAGAAAATTGTGTATCTAATGCTATACATCCCTAAGAAGTAGTTGACATAAATGGTAGATTGAGATGACTGATCGATAGGTCGATAGATTGATACAGACGGATGGCGGATATATGGATTATTTTATACATAAATATATATGTGCATATATAATGATTGTTGTCAATTTATAACTGAAATGTTTTAAATAACATTTATTTCTTTGAGGTAATTTACAAGCTGATCCACAACACCCTGACTTTTAAAACTAGCCATTTTGTTTTTAAAATTATTATTATTTGGCTGTGCCCTGGGGCTTGTGGGACCTTATGAACAGTTCCCAGACCAGGGACTAAACCCCCACCTTCAACAGGGAAACTGCAGTGTCCTAACCACTGGGCAACCAGGGAATCCCCACAGTACTCTGACTTTTAATACCAGACGTACCACTAAAAAAGACTACTTCTGTGAACTAGGGGAAGGGAAAGTTATTAAAGCAATCATACACCAAAAAATTCTCCATTGTCTTTTCAATATTAAGTACAAGAAAACCCACATTTTTGTCCAAGTTTTCTTTTTATTAAGAATTATTTTGCTTATACTTGGTCAACATATTGCATGTTAATTAAAAATCGAACAATGTTGAGTTCTGTACCTACTAATGATCTCTTCCTTCCTTCTTCCCCGACAGCAGTCTTTCCCTGATCTGTAATTAGTATCAACAGGTTAATGTATATAGTGTATATTATATAAAGTCAGATGGCGTTGGTATAAACAGATTTTATACCAACACCTTTCTCTTTATTCATATACATATATATACCCACCTACATATTATTCTATTTATATATATGCTTTCTAATGGACTAATACTGCTAGCATTGCACTGCAATAGCTTTTCTTCAGTAAAATATATCATGGGTATTTTCCCGGGTCAAACTTATAAATTTTAATTCCTTTGATAATTTATTATTTCCCACTGATGGGAGTGTCAAGCTCTTTTGTTGTTTCATTGTTTTGAGCACTACTACTACAAAAAAAGTCATATTACAGTATAAGTCTACACAGGCTCTCATCTAATTGTATTTTCAGGACAGACTTCTCAATGTGAAAACTGGGTTAAAAAGTGATAAAACTTACTGTTTAATAGTTATATGCAATCTGGTCTCTGAAATGTAACCGTTCACAATCCTGCCAGCACCTTGCTTCTGACGACGTCAGTCAATGGCACTGGTCTGTGTCTCCCCTTCACCATCCAGTTCCTGCGGACTCTGCTCTTTGATAAAAGAAGCCATTCTAAGCTATGACCTCAATTTGCTAATCTTGTTCACCATGATACTTTATACCAAATTTTATCACCCATACGTAATTACACCTGCGCTTAACACTCAGCAAGCTCAGAAGCACCCCAGTTGAGGAGTAAACTCATTTGTTCATTCAGACCGTGAACAAGGCTACAAACTTGTTCTGAGCAACCAAGTGCCAGCTACTCCCAGGTGGCGCTAGCGGTAAGGAGCCCACCTGCCAACGCAGGAGACTTGGGTCTGATCCCTGAGTCAGGAAGATCCCCTGGAGGAGGAAATGGGGACCCACCAGTATTCTTGCCTGGAGAATCTCACGGAGCCTGGTGGGAGACACCACAGGGTTGCAGAGTCAGACACAACTGAAGTGACTTGGCATGCGCACAGGGCCATCGACTGCCCAGAGCAGAATAGAACAGCTCATTCTGTCTCCTCTGAGACTTCTCTCCTTCTCCTACTCCTCAGCCTAGGTCCTACATTCTCCTTTCCTTTTAGACTCTTGCCCTAAACATTCTCATCCACTCTTTCCTGTTTTTAAAACTGTGGACAAATACGCATAACACAAGACTGACCATTTTATCCATTTTTGGATGAGCAGTTCGGTGCATGAAGTACAGTCACACCGCTGTCCACCACCCGTTCTTGTCGTGCCTCTGATGGTGACCAAGACACCCATCTTTAGCCCAGAGCTCCTTCCCCAAACCAAGAGGCCTTTTCAGCATCTTCTTTTGGATGTTCTACCCCTCAGGTGTCTCTTAGGTGCAAACAACATAAACTATCTCCAGCTAATCAGGCAGAAAAGGATTCTAATGGAGGGAGGCAGGGGAACTTCAAGAATCTCATGCTTCATCAGGTTTGGAGCATGGGTATGTATATATACACACACATATACATATACACACACAGATACATATATATATATATATGGACTTCCCAGGAGTGAAAAAGAACCCGATTGCCAAAGCAAGAGACAGTCAGAGAGGTGGGTTTGATCCCTGGGTTGGGGAGATCCCCGGGTCGAGGAGCTCCCCTGGAGGAGGGCATGGCAACCCACTCCAATGTTCTTGCCTGGAGAATCCCATGGACAGAGGAGCCTGGCAGGCTATAGTCCATGGGGTTGCAAAGAGTCAGGCATGACTGAGCAACTATCACTCACTCCCCTTAATAAGACAGGAGTTACATTCTCTAACCAGACCCAACTACTCATCATCTTTAAGGTGTAAAGCAAGAGTTGGAGAGTGAATCAGGAATGTGGAAAAAATTACCCTTTGAAAGTTAAGAACTAGAGATCTGAAAACTGCTCCCCCGGGAATCCAGGTTGGTGATCCCACAGGAAGCACACTGGGGATCCTACTTTGCCCCAGATCGACCCATGCAACAGCAGTCTCTTCCAGGTGACATCTTCACCTCTGCTTGCAAGGGGCCACTTTCCCGTCATCTAGCTGGTTCTGACACTATCTAAGCAAACAGATTTCTGGTTACGTAAAGCAAGCTACAGACCCCTAAAGGTCGAGTGACTATTGGGGCATCTTTATAATTAACCCCGAATCATTAACTCAATACTAATGAGAAGAAAAGCAGAATTTCACAAAAAGGCACTTTATGAACTCTCAAGGCAACATTAACTAAGAACAGTTAAAATCCATTCATTCCTGTATTAATGTAACTAATCAAATGCTTTGGGTCTCATCCACCAGCAGTTCACATACAGGAAATATTTAATATTAGCCTAAATGAAATGTATGTGGGAGAATAATACATTATAATAATGTATAATAATATTATACATTATAATAATGTATAATTATTATACATTAATATATATATTAATGGGACTACATTCATTTTATATATATATATATATAGGGAAGAGAAAGTAGATCTAACTTTTTATTCACACCAATAAAAATTCATTAATTTCAGTACAAATTCGCGAGTTTATTTGACCACTGAGGAAGATTTAATGTCCTTTCATATAATTTAGGTTAATAGAAAAGACTGAAAACAAACTATCTTAAGACATTAATCAAACTTTTAATGTATCAATTTATTGCATATGTCAGTACAGAAAAATAGAAAGTATATTTTAAAAGAAATTTATTTGTAAAAAAACAAATGTCAATGTTTGCTTGCCATGATTACCACATAATGCACTATAACATTCAAATCTGAGTTATAAAAGTTTATTACGGCTTCAAATAAACTATGGCAAATAACAAAATATGATTTACATTATGAAATTGGATTAACTTATTTTATCCTGAATGTATCTGAATGGGTTGAAAACAACTTGGAATTTCCAGCATATGGTGTACTGACAGAAATTGTTCAACATACACTCATCCCTGTTACGTATGTATATATGACACTTTTCATAAAAGTGTCTCTTATACACAGTCCTATTGTTAAACTACATTTTTGAGAAACAAAATATAAATGGAGGTATATTTGTGCCATCTGGCAAAAATGTGTTGACTACTATTAGAATGAATGCATTTATTTTGCCACACAAATGAACACACTATTTCTGATTAGCTAAGATGATGTGCATATATGGCAATATAAGTTAACAGAAGTGCTTTTTATTTTCTACTCTGATTTAAAAAATAGATGTCTGTGCTCTGTCATTCACAACTTTACCTGAGTGATATGAAAATACATAAATTTAAGCAGATAATCCAAAAGTACTCTTTTCACGTTTCTTTCTCTGTAACTGCAGTCAAACATATTAAGAAAAACGAAGAGGGGAAAGGTCAGTGGAGGTTTTCGGCTCTCTCAATCACGACCTAATTTAAAAAGGGATGTCAGTGACATCCCTTTTTAAGACTTACCGTATTTACTCCTAACCTCAAGGAAGGGACTCAATCAAAAACTACACTTTGGCCGGGCTTGCATGATAGTTTATATAAAATTGAATATGGCCTTCGTTAAGTCCACCAAACAAGCCCAGACCCATCTCAAACCAAATGGTATAAACTACTCATAAGAAATGAGTATGAAAGCATCAGGTGGCATGAATCCTCAGCAAGGATTACAGTGTCATTAATCTGGTGACACAAAGGTAGAACACGGGTTATTATCAACTGTCTACATTCAAGAAAAAAATAAATTTAAGCTGCCCCATAACAAAATTCAGAATATCATTTTAATGAAAATACGTTTTACAGTCAAAGTATTTGCAAAGACGTAGGGTAGATACAATTAACAGGTGCTCCAGTCGCCTCCTCTGTTAGAAACGCCGTGGTTCCTACGTTCTGCGTTCCATGTTCTGCTTCCTTGTCACCAACCTCAGCAGCTAATTACATCCTAGAGCCACCCTTAGGGACACATGTCTCATTCACCTTTCCAGTTGTCTTTATCTTGTTAGTATTCTTGTATCTGTTAGGAACGGTTTCCTCCTGTATTTTGCAGTGTCTTTCTTTAGGATACTCTTCACCATTTTACTTCCAATAATCCCTTTTAGAATAATGGATTTTGATCTCAATCAATTTTATTCTATTTTTAAAAATCACTCTAGGATTTCCAAATTACATTTAAAACCTCATCCAGAAATGCCTACAGCTGCTCTTGCATAAATGAGACAGAAATTAATAAGACGGACACAAGCCTATACCCACTAAGAGATGAGTCCAAAATGAAGGTGTGACTCATGAATTCATGTTTTCTTGACCAGTTGCTTTGGCCACAAAATTAGATGTTTAAAAAAAAAAAATGATGCCATGGGCTTCATGAACCCCTGATAATAGGAGTTTGTCTTCTACCTGTTTCCCATTTAAGGAAATAGCCTCAAATACACAAAGAAGCTAGGAAAGAGATTTAAATACTACAGCCCTAGACACAACCTCTCCCCTTTGCTGCAGAAAGAAAGGCTCCTCAACCCAAAGAGAAGAACAAAGGTAGGAATGGGATACACAAAAAAACCGGTGGGGAGGTTGCTAAAAACAAACAAAAAATAAACCTGAAGTACTAAGAAAAACAGCAGCATTAAATGAAACACCGATGAAGAAAAAGCTTTTTATGCTTCATCAGTATATTTATAACTAAAGTTGATAAATTGCTCCAGTGTACTAAATGATCACAAGAAAACATAATGTACTTTGTAAACGCTAAAAAGTGACACAAGTCTGGGTAAGCTCATGTCTAGATACACTACATTTTCAGGTCTTCTTCCTTTTTAACGTATTACTATCTGGGATAGTCATTCTACACAGCAATGATTGACAGAATGAAAGCAGCCTTTAATTGTCGTGAATTTATGCATACAAAATACACCTTCCATGATATGCGTTTCCAATTTCGTTTTTAAATGCATGATGTTTTTACAATTTATAGAAAACATTTATCCTTGAGAACTCACACTTGCTGTATTTTATTTTTTCTTAAACACTGACAGAAAGTGAGAGACAATAATGTGATTTGGCAAAACTGTCTCCTGCCCTGTCTTCACAGAGTTTTTGACTGAGGTCAAGATTACTGATCCATTCTTTCTCTGTCTGAGCTACTTGTACAAAGCCAATAAACACAGCTAAAATATTCACAACAGCGTACGTTAGAGCTGATGCAATAATGTACACATCTCAATTACCTCTAATTTTTGAGGACTGCTTATGTTTTTTCAGGTAATCTTGTAAGTTTAAGGGGCTCTTTTTTTAAGTAAGATTTTTCTTACTCTTCTATATGTCTAAATACTACTTCTCACTTACAGCCATTTAATGGTTAAACGTGGTAATAGGTTCTGTGATAAAAAGCTCTAGAGTTCTTTCACTCACACATTCTCACAGGTAGAAAATGAATAAATAAGACTTCCTAAAGCTGTCCTTTGATGCAGCTCCTCTATTTTATAACTGAAACGTTAAGCTGAAGAAGATAATTTTCATTTACTTTTGTTTTTGTCACTTCTATTTTCAGAAAGTCCAATAAATGTTACCTTGGCTTCAGTGGGATAGATCCACATAGATATTTGGATTTAAAAAAGCAAACGTAGGAATTTTTGTAAAACAGTATGTACAATAATGTAATAAGACTTCCTAATTGATTCTTAAATAGGTTCTGATCTTCATTATGACCGCTATTAGTGGTTCAGCTGTAGACTTACAAAATGACAGAAGCTAAAACTCCTTTTGCCACCAAAATCATTGATACAAATGTTAAAAAGTTCAAATATGCACATCAAAGCTGCAGTAAAAGTCTCAATTTCTGTTTTTACATGCCATGATCCAGACTGTACCTAACAAAACATGGTACATTTACACTGGAAAAGGGGGTCCCATTTATTTTGAAGAAAAGGCTGGATCTCAGGATTCAGCAGAGCAAAAGTCAACGGCGACCTGCACACAGGCCTCAATTTCATTTCTGGCTAAAAACAAAATAGAGTTTACATAAAAATAGATATAACCCAGGCTACCATATACACTGGTATATGATCAGTACTATTTACATTAAAAACAGTGCATTGCATAAGTCAAGGAATAAAACACCACCATGCATTTCATTTTAATTTTTAAGGTGAAAAATGCAATTACAGAACTAAGTTTGCTTACCATGATTGTCCCAGTATTTACTAAAGGAATAATACCCAAAGGTTTCTCGTTTACATGTCTCCTTTCACACTTAGTCATTAATCTAAGTGTCACACGGATTACACGTACATCTTGGGCAACAAGAAACTTTTGAATATGCTATAATAGCATATTAAACTAAAGATATGGATACGCAACCACACTGAAAAGTCTGGTGAAAATGTATGAAATAATCCCAATAATTATAGTTTTTCAAATGTAAAAAACTATTTGGATCATTTTAAAGGAGCACTGAAGTCCTTTCAAAGTTTAATGTCACTCTTCAGACAAGTACAGACATAACACGCTTCTAGAAAGGAGTATTTTTTTTTTATCATTCTGCACAAATTAAAATACAGTGCATTAATGAAAACGAAAACATCATATAATTGTTACATTAGATGAAGTTTTGGCCATCTCTTCAGGAGAAGGACTCTTTATTACTTCTTTGATGAACTGTTCGAGGGCCGTGAAGTAACCCTGGCACTGCCACGTATCGTTATGAGTTCCATCGGGAAAAATGGCTAATCTCTTAGTCCGAGACGGGGAGAGCTCATAGAGCTGCTTCATCATTACTGGTGGGATTAACTGGTCGGAGAGTCCGGAGATGAAGAGAGAAGGCATTCTGCACTGAGAGATTTTTCTGTAGGACAAGAACTTATTTTTGTAGCACCATAAAGGAAGGTAACGCATTGGAAAGAATGAAAATAAAGTGCTGGCCATGTGTGGTATGCTTAAAAATGTGTTCTCAACCATAATGGCTGAAATCCTATGTGAATTCTCAGAAGCCAAATGAATAGCTACCGCTCCTCCCAAGGAACGGCCAAAAAGGAAAATTTTTGTTTTGTCAAGGTCGGGTCTGGTCATCACATAGTCCAGCACAGCCTCAGAATCAAGGTAGAGTCCTTCTTCACTTGCCTCTCCTTCACTCTTCCCATAGCCTCGGTAGTCGACCAGCAGAAGATTGACTTTGAGGTTAACCAACATAAGCAAGGCATTTGGCAACCTGTGGCCTATGTTGCCTGCATTCCCGTGAAAATAAATTATAGTCGGGGAATAGGGCGAGCTGTCTCCAGTGTATCTTATCAAAATGAGATTCAGGCGCACTCCATCTTTGGTTCTGATGAAAATGTTTTCATGTGGAATACCAGTGGGCATGGGAACATAAAGGCGCGAAGAAGATGGCTGTTCTGGGAAGTAAAGCAATACATCCTGGAATTTATACAGAATACCTGCTATTGATATGAATATTAACAGAAGTAAGACAATGCCTCCATACAGATGAAAGGTCACTATTAAAGATAAAAGAGAAATGCGGCAGAGAGCCCAAGACCAGGAAGCCAAAGCTACCAGCCATCTTTCAACAAAGTTCCACAGCATCCAGGACTTTTCCATCGTGGCTCTCTGCAAGTGTCCTAGAGACAGAAAGAGAGAGAGAGAGAGTCAGTGAGGTGACATGTATCTATTAGCTTAAAAGTTAGGTCCATGATGTAACCAATCCCATCACCAGGAGAGTCCTTGGAAGCCACACCAGGCCATCCATAAAACCGCCCGTCCTAATTCTCTCGGTCCCTTCAGTTCCCAAGCTGTTTTCACCCTCCACTGCTGTACTGATGAAAGACAAATACGCATTAAATATATTCATTTTCTAAAAAGAAAAAAAAAAATGCAGGTTTAAAAAAAATGCGTTAAAAATACTTTCCTTCGTGTATTTTCCTTGATTTAAGAGAAAAATAAACTGATGCCATGTTCCCCATTTTTTCCAGGAGGGAACACAGGCTCAGGAGCCTAAGTGGATTGGCCACGTCCCAGCTTTGCAGGCAGAAGAGCCCGGAGGCCAGGAAGCCAGGCGCCAAGGCTCCTGGTGCATCCACTGGCCAGCTGAGGAGGGTGAGGGCAGTTTCTACACGGAGGTGAAGGGACACGTAACATTACGTCAGCTTCAGGCCTACTGCACATGCTGCACGGTGACCCCACAGCCAGTCTAGTCAGAGGCCAGTAGCTCACATAGGTGCGGGTGAGAACACCTGCGGTAGCGCCTCACTGCGGCTCTGATCTGCATTTCTCCAACTGGTGACGCTGAGCGCCTCTTCACGTGCCACTGGCCCCGTGCACGTCTTCTTCGGAGGAATGTCTATTTAGGTCTTCTGCACATTTTTTGATTGGGTTGTGGTGTTTTGCTGTGTTTTTGATATTGAGCTATATAAGCTGTTTGTCTATTCTGGAAAATAAGCCCTTGTTGGTCTCATGATTTGCGAATATTGTTTCCCAGTCCATAGGTTGTCTTTTCATTTTATCTGTGGTTTCCTTCGCTGTGCAAAAGCTTTTAAGTTTAATTAGGTCCCATTTGTTTATTTTTTGCTTTTGTTTCCATGACTGGAGAAGACAGATCCAAAAAACATTGTTGCAATTTAAGTCAAAGAGTGTTCTGCCTACCTATTTATTCTTCTCAATGAAACCATATACGAGATTGTCGTAATTTCTCTGATAGGTCATTATTAGCTTATAGAAACACAACATATTTTTGTATATTGATTTTGTATCATACACAATTATTAAGCTAAGTAGATTGAGGGCAAATTTTATTAAAGAGGGAGTTAACAGAGTCTAACCTGTCAAGATCAATCCAATATGCTTTATTGTCAATTTTCCACATTATAGAAAAAAATTATAATTAAACTAGGATAAAAAAAATAAAGTATCCCTTCCCCATTTGGAGGTTCTCGCGTAGCTAAATTTAAAAAACAATTTAAAACTGTGCTCAATCACTTTTTGAGGCCCCGTGGACCGTAGCCCACCAGGCTCTTCTGTCTATGGAATTTTCCAGGCAGGAATCTTGGAGTGTGTTGCCATTTCCTTCTCAAGGGGATCTTCTCAACCTAAGGATAGAACCCTTGTCCCTTGCATTTCCTGCATCGGCAGGTAGATTCTTTACCACTATCGCCATCTGGGAAGCCCTTTCTGCTGCTAAGTCGCTTCAGTCGTGTCCGACTCTCTGCGACCCCAGAGACGGCAGCCCACCAGGCTCCCCTGTCCCTGGGATTCTCTAGAACACTGGAGCCGGTTGCCACTTCCTTCTCCAATGTGTGAAAGTGAAAAGTGAAAGTGAAGTCGCTCAGTCGTGTCCAACTCTGTATTATTTTTAAGAAACGGTCTAATAATTTGTGTTTCACAACTGATTTAAAAGAAACTTCAGACTGCTAGCACTGTGCAACATGTTCAATCTTTACACAGCCCTGACTGCAACTTCACACCAGGGAGTCAGCAAAGACTGCTGCGGCATACTGATACGGCTGTAGACACTTGGGGGACAGGTGTGAAACAAAGACACAGAAAATTCTATCTGAGAACCAGAGGTAAGTGAAGAAAATTACTCACTGGAGAAAAAATCTTTTAAAACTTTGCTGAAAAATATAAGTGATATAAAGAAAATACAGAAGAAAAGCTTTCAGAAGTCAATGCTTTTATAATCAAATAAAATTTACACATACCGTCTTAAAAAGGCAAAAAAGGTGAGATGCTACAATGTTTTTAGTCATCTACTTAAGTATTTACCATTAAAAAAAATTCTCTTTTACTCACTAACAAAACTATCCATAAAGTTAGTCTTAAATTTAGTAAATAACTGTTAATGACTTATCTTTAAAATTTTACTGTATGCCATAAACTTTTAAATGTAGTATTTAGTTCATCAAATTAAATACTGAAGATCAAGTTAAATTATGCTGGCTATAAAGATGAGTTAGATAATTTAATAGATTTAGTTTTTCATCATTATCTCACCAAAAATTGTTAACTATTTCACTAAACATGGATTTTCAAATTTGAGTTTTTGTTCAAATGACTCTCTTTGAACACAAACCAACAGCCTAGCGTTCTTCTGAAGCTGCTCTGAAACCAATACTGCCACCCAGTTGTGGCAAGTTTTATTACAACAAGCTCGGCAGTAAGAGAAAAGCAGGTATCCAAGCTTAGAAGACAGGGCAGCAGGACCTGGGCATTAAGGGTCAGACCTGGGAAGAACCAGGCTGAGAGAAAGAGGCTGCACTACAGCAGCTGAACAAGCCGAGGCACGGAGGCCTGAATCCCAGCCCTGGGGTCCAGGTGGACAGCCAACGCGGTTCACGGTCCGGGACGACTATCCACCAACAGCCACTACACAGCGCTGCTCTATGACCGTCACTGTAGGGCCAGGTCTCAGAGCCACATCGGACCACTTTCCTTTTTCATCTAATGCTAACATTTACTTAATTTAATCCTTATTTCTGTTAAGTCTAAGAGAATGACTTTCATTTATACCTAGGAGTTGTATAGGAAAATTCGGAAATAGACTGGCATTTATTTGATACATCAAAACAAAACAATGTTTGTATAACGATTAGGATTAATAAGGTCTGGGATATAACATACAAATACACTAGAGCACTGTACCATTTGGGAAAAATGTATCATTTATTTCTTTAGTGAAAAAAGGTACATTTTTTTTCATAGTCAAGCCAATCATTTAGGACAGAAGTATCAGAGAGATGTGTAACTCAAATATCATTTGTTTTGTGACATATCAGGAAAAAAACACAGTAAAATTCCATCACCTTAAAGTCTGTTCTACCATATATTTGTTAAGTAATCTTGGGTGTATCACTTATTTTCAGTTTGAATTTTTTTTTCGGTAGAATGAGAATTTTTAAAATGCTCACGTAACTGCATTCTGAACACTGGACATGTATATTTAAGAGTGGACATCAGGAAAGTGGCATATTTGAGTCCATTATTGCTTAGGAATATAGGATTAACCTTGCAGTTTTCCACAAAGCTTTCCCGAAAAGTCACCTACATTAAATGACTTTGTGATACACAAATGCAATCTTGCAATGGATTGTTACACTGTGCAAGTCAATAAAAGCCAATTCACTTTGAGGAATAGCAAATGGAAGTCAATTTTAAGGACTGGTTAATAAAAAATGTTCTAGAGAGTGTGTGTGTCTTCTCTTGAATACACTGCAGCATTCCGGTGGTTTAGAAAGAGACCTCTGCTCACGGACTGCCTTATGTTTGCTAACCCAATTGCCAATGACTTCCGTCCCCATTCTGTACCATAGCTCCATGCTCTTCAAAGAGCTGGATCTAGCAAACTATCCAGGAAGGACTTCTACTGAACAAATTTGATGAAACTATCAACCAAGTACAATTATTCAAGGCATAACTTGAGCCATCTGTTGAGATGTAAAAATAACTTCGCATAAACCCAGATGCTATGATGGTCAGTAAAAAATGCAACACTTCCTTGAAAACAGTCAACAGATCCTAAAGCTAGCAGTAAGTTTCCCATCTGTTTTGCCAAAAAAATTAGTGTGAATAAAGGGTTAACAAAACCTCTTCTCCCCCAGGAAAAAGTGATGACCTCTGGTTAACCCTCAAGCACTGTTTCCGTGGGAACCTCCTACAGGTAGGCGATGAGAAATGTTTCTGAGGAGCTCTCTGTGTGGTGGGCCTGACACCACTGCAGAGCCGAGTCTGGGCTGAGCGGGGTAAGGTGTGTGCCTGGCGTGCTCTCTGCTGAGTCCTGGACACTATGCCTCTGTCTCGCAACAAAAGACCCCGTTTCCTGTGGGGCATGAAGCAGTTGGGTCACAGCACCACCTGCTCCCAGCCCTGCATCCTCTTCCCGCCGGCCTGAGTCGTCACGTGGAATGACGCACTCGACTCTGCCAAGCCGGGTCTTCTATCCGCATCTCTCAACAAGGCAGTGGGAGGCTGGTGTCAGGTATGGTCTACTGCGTCTTTTGAGAATGTCCAGCTGAACCCAAGACCACTGCTGCTGGTCATGCAGAATAAGCAAGGCAATTAGTTACCCCTTAGAAAGTACATCTTAGGAGGCAAACATTCATGAAAGGTGTTGCCAGAAGAGGTGGATTTTTGCCAGGCTCTTCTGCATGCTGCACTGCATTTGCTGATAACATCTTAGAACCATAAGCAATCGAGATGAACGGTGAGTTTAACATACCTGAAGTGAAACCAAAGTTTACACGGATTAGAAAAGTTGTTTAGAGGGAAAGGACGTTAGCCCTGTTGAGCACAGAAGCCTGGTGCCCAGTATCCCTCATGTTCCACGCTTCTTTTACATTATTACCATGTTTTTAACCTTACGCCTGGTGGTGGTGGTTGTTAGTCACTAAGTCGTGTCCAACTCTTGCGACCCCATGGACTGTAGCCCTCCAGGCTCCCCTGTCCATGGGATTTTCCAGGCAAGAATACTGGAGTGGGTTGCCATTTCCTTCTCCAGGGATCAAACCCGGGTCTCCTGCATGGCAGGCAGATTCTTTATCGAATGAGCTACAAGTCCCACATCTTAAATAAATATCTAACTTATTCCCATTTCTCAATCATGCCTTTGCCAAATTATCACACATTAACTGACTCTCAAGTCCATCTGTCTGTGTCTTTAACCATTCCAGCACCTGCTTAACCACTAAGAGAATTCAATGAAAAGCATGAGCTATCATGAGGATCTCTCATAAAAAGCAAACCCCGCTTGCTAATGAATCCAATGGATTTTTCTCGTCCACACTGCAACAGTGTACTGCTGCTGCTAAGTCCCATCAGTCGTGTCCGACTCTGTGCGACCCCAGAGACGGCAGCCCACCAGGCTCCTCTGTCCCTGGGATTCTCCAGGCAAGAACACCGGAGTGGGTTGCCATTTCCTTCTCCAATGCATGAAAGTGAAAAGTGAAAGTGAAGTCGCTCAGTCGTGTCTGACTCTTAGCAACCCTATAGACTGTAGCCTACCAGGTCCCTCCATCCATGGGATTTCCCAGGCAAGAGTACTGGAGTGGGGTGCCATTGCCCTCTCCGAATGTACTGCTAAGTGGCACTAAATCTTGAATCTTCCTTGGCTTCCAGTAGAATAAAATTCTTGTGTGTCTCCCCTCTGACCCATCCCTGAACAGGGGTGTTTTCCAAGGACCTGTATACTGACCCTTCTTTCCCTTGGGGATTTCATTCTTTCTCATGCCTCCATCATACCTGTTTATGAATTCTTCATGTCTACTTCATCCATAATCTCAATTTATCTGTTTGTTGAGTACCTGATGCTTCATAAGCAACGCAAACTTATCCCAAACTAAACAAATCCTCCTTAGCTAATGTTTTCCATGGTTTATGTAAATTATGAACAAAAAAGCATGATATGTGAACGAATGTTATTTTTTTGAAAACCAGCTGATTCTAGGGCTTAATATAACATGCAGACTAAATCTACATTACAGTATCAAAAATTAGCACATTATCATAGCATGTTTTACAGCTAAATAAAAAATATCAATCTTGGAAAAGTAATTTTTGTGCTTTTTATTTAGATAAAGTGGTTAGAAGTATCACACTGATATTAGTGAACATTTCTCAAAAAATAACCTATTAAAAACATGATTAATTTTTTATTATTCATAGCCAAAGTAAATCTAATCATGATTGTTTGCTTCTTAAAAAGAACAGTTTTGAAACAATTAGTAGTATCTTTTTATACTCTATTAGCACTTGGATCATAGGAATGAAACATATGGATCTGCTGATGATCACTGTGAGAATTTTACGGTCAACATTAAGTAGTTTGGTTCACCGTGACCACTCCGTACGCTTCCTATCTTTAAATATCAGTACAATAAGTGATTTAAGGCTAAAGATACAAAGAATGGATAGCTTGGAGCTGTCAGAACCACCATGCTGGGTACAGGGTTAGCTGAGGATCCAGTCAACTGAGGGAGCGATGACGGACATGCTCACTTGACCTCTGTCACGTGCTCTCACACGTGGACTCAGAAGACGGGAAATGGTTCCATTCCTAAGGGGAAATATTTAAATAACTGTTCTATAAGCTGAGGCTTAAAAATGAGATTAATAGCAAGTGTGTGCCCACCCTCAATGATATTATATGAGTTCTCAAGGGCTTTCTCAAGCCCAGCCTAGACCACAGAACACCCCCACGGCTGCTTTCCAAGCCTCGTCAGATTCCAATGCAGGCTATCATCCGATTTAAAGATGAAAGGCAATGCCATCAACACCTGCACCCATCTGCTATCTCAATCACAGACACTACAGGCGATTCAAAATTTATAAGTATGCACTTTTTTAAAATAACAGGACAAAGCACAATTCCAGGGTTACGAATCTCTCTTACTTTCCATCAAGCAGCTGTCTATGTCTCTTATTTTTATTCATTTAGCACAGTTATTCACAGGAACTGGAAGCATTCAAACAAAATCTAAATAAATACTTGGCGAGGGCAGTGTGAAGTAGAGCAGTTGAACTGGGTGAACTATAAGGTCCCGATGAAACCTGAGACCTCGCTATGCCCGTGGTTCTCAAAGTGTGGCTGCAGACTCCTGGGGTCCCCAAGGCCCGTTCAAAGGGTGTTTCAGATCAACAGGATCAACGTAAGCAGACTAGAAGGCTGCTTGCCGTTTCGCTGTCTGACGTGCGCACTAGTGGTACAAAACCAAAGATGGGTGAAGCTGCCAGTGCCTTAGCAAGATTCAAGACAGGGGCACCAAAATGTAGGTGCCACTGTCCTCTTTATCATATCTCTATCAGTGAGTCCACTTTGCAACATTTTGTGACAACGAGTGACCAAGCAAGGGGGGCGCATGAGGCACTACTGCTGAGTGTGGCTGCGCCCAGTCCCATCTGAAGCTTTGCGACCCTATGGACTGTACTGAAAACACATCTGAGGTGTGGGAGGAACTAGTTGCTTTATTTAAGTGACACCATTTTTACCTAAAAAGACAACTGATAAACTGTGGTTGTTCAGACTTCTGTGTTCGGCAGACATTTTTTCTGAAAAATGAGTGAAGGTGCTAATAGCTTCCTCGACTTAAGAGGCTCTTCTGACGGCACTGTGATGGTAATGACACAAACAAGTGTGATTTTTGACAACACATTAAATGTGCGAATATTTGGAAGAATCTGCCCAGCACAGTAAACTAATATTTTCAATGACCAATGACTGGTGTCACCAAAATCAAGCACAGATTAAAAAAAATTCATTGAAAGACAAACCAATGGATTTTACCATAACGGAGACAAAAAGTTCTTTGATATGGATTTCAGATTCCACAATGTAACTGATCTTTAAGAAACTACCATCTGTTGAGTATATCCACAATTATCTGAAAAGACTATTAAAATAACCCCTTTAAAACCATAAATCTGTGTGAGCCTGACTTTCTTTATAAACTTCACCGAAAACAACCTACCATATGACAATGAATGTAGAAACATGATAATATGCCTGTCTTCTATTAAACAGACATTAAAGATATTTACAAAAATGTAAAACAGCACTAAACTCCTTGCTAATTTTTTGGCAAAGATGGCTCTTTTGCATAAAAATGTTATTATGCTAAAATATGATGGATTTTTTTACTGTTATTTTTAAGTGATAAAATTATGCATTTTATAAGCTCCCACTCTTAATTTCTAAAATAATAAATATCTTTCTACATAGTCTACATATATGAAAACTCTTTAGAGACCTCAATAATTTTTTAAAATGTGAAGGTGCTCTGAAACAAAAAAAGTTTGAGCACCACTATTCTACACTGCCTAACTACATAATTTTATTGCCTTTTTCTGCAAAGACTTAACACCTTTAAATTAAGAATGAGGTACTACATTAATTTAAATCTTTTGTGCATTATAATATTTACTGGTTTCTAAAGCTTTATAGGTCCTGGAAGAGAAATATCTTTGGTAAAGACACATAATTTCTTTGGGTCCCAAGGACTACGGCCATAAGACAGATGACAAACATGGGGAGCTGACCTTTCAGCCTGGTCATCTATCGCCCTGAGTGCGGCTTTGACCCAGTCACTGCTGCTTTGCACACCTCGGGTGACTAGTCACGTCCACGTTTAAATGTGGGGAACCACTCTGAATGAGCATCCTTGTACGTCGCTTTCTGAGTTTCTACATTTGTAAAAGGAAGCAGTTACCTGAATAATACCTAAGGTCTCACAAATTCTACTTTACAGGTAATAGAGAAAAATTAAAGGCTGGAATTGGAAAGTAGGTATTGAATTATCAATAATACTGTTTTCACTAACTGGTACAGTGGAAATTTGGAGGCCCTGGTATGGGACTTTTAGAGTACCTGAAAAGCTACTGAGAGATACAGGACTCCAGAAATCACAGATGTGTGGAGATGTGGTGATTTTATATTTCAACTGAGGTCTGTAAAATATTTTACTCATCAAACATGTTCAGTCTCCTTCCCAGACCACCAAAGTAATATTTCTAAACAACGCACAGTCAAAGCTGTAGAAAATAACTTTGGCTAAACAATCTTCACAGAATAAACGACATTGCTATGTTTTAGGAGTCTGTAATTAACGGGAGGGGAAGAAGAAAAGCTGGTATTCAAAGACCATCATGAGTTTCCATGAACTCGACGGGTTTTTTTCTTTGCTTTGCACAGGGAACTCAGGTTATTCTCTCCAATAAAAAGCAATGTCAGTGATGCAAATGGCACCTTCCAGATTAATTCCAAGTGTACAGTAACAAGGACCCTCAACCTCCTCCTCACCAAAGAATACTACTGCTTTCCCTGTGAAGCTGGCAGTCTCCTCATATCAATCCTTTATGGGGCAGTATTTTATCTAAAAATTTAAAATAAAGATTAACAACTTACATTAAGAACTAAAACTCAAACTATGGGAATGAATACATTTAATTATGATTGTCCCAATGATTTGTTTTTGTTCAGTCGCTCAGTCGTGTCCGACTCTTTGCGACCCCATGGACTGCTGCACGCCAGGCTTCCCTGTCCTTCACCATCACCCGAAGTTTGTTCAAATTAATGTCCATTGAGCTGGTGATGCTGTCAAACCATCTCATTCTCTGCTGCCCTCTTCTCTTTTTGCCTTCAATCTTTCCCAGCAGAGTAAACTGGACAAGTATGTTATTCTTTCAATCACAGATAAAATTTTATTTTAATGAAGGTTGGAACTGATTCACAAAAAGAAAGTAAATGCTAATTATCATCATTATTTTTAAACTGCAAAAGTTTACATCGAATTGCATGGTATATGTTCATTTACTGATTCTGCCAACAGGAAAAGGTCTTTGAAAACTACAAAAGACGTTTTACCTATACAGGAATTAAATAGGAATTCCTCAAAAACAAACTGATTGAAGAGTAATCAATAATAAATACAATTTTAAACAAAACACCATTTAAAAAAGTCGTAAATGTACTATTATTTTAAAGGTCTTTATATCTATCTCAACTGATGATTTTAGGAACATTCTGTTTAAAAAAAAAAAAAAAACTGCTCATACATTAAAAAAAACCATACCAACAAGTGACAAAACCATGCATAGGTTCAAGGGAACAAAGTGGGAAGAAAATTCATGTGTCACTCCTGACCCCTACATCACAAGGGGAGAATGGTATCCTCTGGGGGAATTCACAGCTTCCAGTCACATTTCAAGTAACAGAGAAGCAGATTCAGCCTTCCCGCCTTAGTGTATCTCCTTTTCTGCTAAGCACTGGGGAGTTAGGAAACCATGCCAGCTGCACAGCTGAAATGGAAACACAAATAGCCGCTATCAGCGTGCTGGAGACACCACAGAATGAATTATCTATTTCCCTAATGGTTACCCACATGTCATCAATAATGAAAAAGCGAGTATTAATAGTCCTGTGGGACAAATGAACAATAACTGCCTATGGATATGCTGGATAGCAACTGAAGAGTTCAGAGAGCATTTTTAACTGGGATTTCAATCAGCTTGAGCAGACATCTGGAACACTATACTAGACAGCAACTCGGTAGCATTTTTGGGTTTCCCTTTCACTTGAAACACAGAAGACTTGGCATATAAGAGTCAACTCAGAGAACAAAAACGACAGATTCTTGTCACTATGGAAGTCAATCACAATTTGTTCTAAGAGTATAAATATCAAAGAAAGAAAATTTAAAAAAAGAAAAAAGATCTACAAGGCTAAAAATGTAAACACTGATGTCAAAATAAAAAATGATAATGTAATTCAGGAAGTTTCCAACTTGTGAAGCGATAGTGTTCTAAATACTATTAACCAAATGGATCAAACTTAGAATTCATTTTCTTATAAAATCAGTGTTACAGGAGAAGCAAGATTCCCAGGCTAACTCATAAATACACACAGTTCATGGCCTGAAAACGCTACCGCTTTGCAACTCCAGTACAATGTACTGCTGTAGGAGTTAAGACTTACAAGAAACAGGAACATAAAACGTAGTCATTTATTATGCAGCCTATCACTTCAGGGAAAGAAAAATCTTAATCAGAAAAAACTAGAATCCTTTTTTAAAAGTCTGTTGTAAAAAGAGTATACAAGGACCTCAAATGTTGTGGAGGCAACTAAACAAGAATTAGAAAGATTTTAGAATCTGTAACAACTGAGTTCTAAATTAAAGAAAAAAACAGAGAAATAGAAATAGATTCCAAGAGACGAGAGAGGAAAGATCATGGCAAAACGTGAGGGTGGATGGTTAACCCAGGACAGCGTGGTGAGCAAATGCTCTCATCCAGGCCTGAGGTGTGTCTGAATATACGCCAAGGTTCAGATATTCACCATCTGGCTTCCTGTTCTCATTCCAAAGGAAATTCCTCATTCCAAAGGAAACTATCAGCGGCAGGCAGTGTCTGTGCGATGGGAAGGAGCCTGTTTCCAAGCTCGGTATGTTAATAGCTAGGTGGCTTTTGCCAACCCACTTACCCTCTCTAAATATATGTCTCCTCGTAGGTAAAAAGGAGATCAAACACCTAATTACAACTCGGCTGAGATCAAATGTAATACAGTGCGTTGATAAACACAGCTCCTTGCAGGAGGCAGAATTTAAAGCATTCTGTTTACCTACGAGAGCAGACTGGGTTAAAGTACAGCTAGCAGGTCAGCTCGACTTGGATTTTAAACAATGGCAGGACTCGCTGGAGAACACCCGAGCCGTGGCCCGCAGGAAGTAACGAGGGCGACGCCTTCTTTTCTGTTAAAACTCAGCGCGGGTGGCAGTTCCTTCAGAAAGCCTTCCCTGGACCTCTGCTCCCTATTGCCAACCACGCCACATCCTGCAGTTGGCACAAACTCACGCGGTGGCACTCACTAGTGTAGCCTAACTCACCTGTTTTACAAGGGCTGCGGATTCCTTGACGACAGTGACATCACCTTATGGAAATCCGCCTAAAGATTTTCAGGAGATTGAGCAAAGCTGGGCACCCAGTAAGTATTAACAATGAGCGGTCTAGGTCTTCAGCAGGACAGTTATTAGGACAAGAACACTAGACGATCAACCGTGACTTATTTACTTCTTACTTAGAACAAAACTTAACCTTTTAGCAAAAAAGACATGCGAGCAATCTAAGCCTGCCCACGAAGAATTAACCACCCGATCGAATGATACCAGGAATAAGATGCCACGAAAAGCGAGCTTGACACTTAAGAGCCCGCATCTCCTTTTGTCTTTCCACTGAGTCCGTACTACGGGGTAAAGGTAACTCAAAGGGCCGGTGAATAATAAAACTTGTTTGGGGTGGGGGGCGGTTGTGACGCCTTGGGCAGTAAAGTCTCGTGATGCATTTTGTAGAAAAATATCCACACACGTTGCTGACACGGGCGTCTCCAGCCAAACTGACTCTCAACTCCGCGGGGGTGCTCCGGGGCGGCTCCGTCAGCGCCCCGAAGTTCCTGCCCCGACAGCCGCGGCTCTCACGGCCTGTCCCTGACGTGAGCGGCCCAGGCCGCCCCCAGCCCCCTGAGCCCTGGGAGCGGGGCTCCGGCCGCACCCGTCCCGAGGGCGGGAGGGCCGGGCCGGGGGGTGCTGGGGTTCACGCGCGTCCCTGCAGACGCCGCGGACAGCGGCTCTCGGACGCGCCCCGGGCCCCCTCCCGGCCCGCGGAGCACAGGCGCGCCCCGGGCGCCCACAGCGGTGCCTGTCAGGGCTTCTCCGGCCCCCTCAGCCGGCGAAGGCGCCCCCGCACGGCCCCGCGGCGAGCAGCCCCCCGGAGGCCCCCCGCCGGCCGCCCCGCACTCACTCAGACCCGCGGGCAGGCCGCGCACTCGGGAGCCGGCGCCGCGTAGCAGCGTCCCCCGGCGCCGCTTCCGTCGCTCCTCATCGTCCTCCTCCGCCTCCCGCCGCCGGACCGCCGCCGCCGTCGCCACGGTCCGGCCCCGAGCTCCCGCGGCGCCGCGCTCGGCTCCCCGACTTCCGGCTCACGCTCGGTGTCGCCGGCAAATGCCCCCGCCGGCTCCCACATCACCTGCTCTGGCCCTTCCTCCCGGGAGCGGGGAAGGCGGCCCCCGCCCTCCTGGGCATGCGCAGAGACGGCGGCCCGGTAGGGGCGGGGGAGTGGGGGAGTCCCCGGCGACGGAGGCCCGGGACGGACAAGATACCGCGAGGCCGGATACCGCGTGCGATCGCGGTGGGCTGGGTACCCCCGCCGTGCGTGTCAGGCATCCTCCGAGCACCGGTAGGCTTCCCGCCCTGCCTCTGACGCCTCAGGATGCGCTGCGGGACGCTTTTCTTCCCAAAGAGAGTGTCTGCCCCAGAAGGTTGTTAGAGGTATGGCAGTGAGTTCCGGCACTTCCATAAGGGCTCCCATAAGGGCACTTAACTTCTTGTCTTCTTCCAGCCCAGCCCGCTCCTACCTTCATCAGGGCGCACCGTCACGAGCGGATGCATGTTTTATTAGACCCCGAGACCTGTACCACTTAGACGGCCTTTTTATTAAAAAAAAAAAAAAAAGAAAGAAAGAAAGAAAAATTCAAAACTACCTTTTGCAACTTTTAACAAAAACCCAAGACCGTGGCAACATCTCTAGGGCCCCTAACAAGGCTTTGGAAGTGACGACACAAATGGAGCCTGAAGCTGGAACGTCGTGACTTTCACGGTCAACCCCATGCGCACCAAGCTGTACCGAATTGTTTGTTTATAGGTGTTTGTCTCCTGTCAGTCCCTATTCTCTGGACTCTGTTTTATATCTACAGAGGATATTTCATAATGTTTTCTTAAAACGTGAAATCGCTACCAGATTGAGAGCTCCAGTTCACAGAGGCTCTTGATAATAACTCCTGTTATTACCTGATAAGCACCACCCACCAAGACAGACGACCGCTTACGAACAAAAACTAATAATCAAAGCAACTCTAGGAGATACTTAATGAAAAACTGTTGATTCTCTTTAAACCAAGCATTAGAAAGGCTACAGTAACATGGTAAATTGGAGAGTGGGATTTGAATCAACTTAAGAGTTTGGTTTCGTGATTCATGGGTCCCCTGTTACATCACTAGTACAGAGCACAGTCCCCGACGTTATAGCAACTCAACAGATGCTGAACAAGGTACGAAAATGTATACGAATGCCTTTGCAGAAGATGGGCATGTAGGGGATCCTTTAACTTAACACTGTTGGATACTCCTCCCAAGTACATGGATAGGTTGACTAGTAGGTGGGAGAATTACCCACAAAACAGTACCATGTGACTTTACAAGTCAAGTGATTTCAGAGAAATGTTCAGTCAATAGAGGTGAATTAGACATATAAAGAAATTAACTGTTGGGCTAGAAGGAGCTAGACCTCAGTCCAGCTTTACTACATATTAGTACTGTGAATTAAATGTGTGTTAGTTTGTAAAAAGAGGCTTTTGTACATTAGACAGTCATGCATTGGAGAAAGAAATGGCAACCCACTCCAGTGTTCTTGCCTGGAGAATCCCAGGGACGGGGAACCTGGTGGGCTGCCGTCTATGGGGTCACAGAGTCGGACACGACTGAAGTGACTTAGCATAGCATAGCATAGCAAGGGCACTTAACGGCTTCAAGATGTATTCTTCAAGCCTGTTGCAGCAAAATTTCATTTTAAAGCAATAGTATTTTATGCTAAAAGGAAATGTCTAATTCTAAAAGTTGTTTCCTCCTACACTTTATGAATAAATTCTCAGTTCTCCATGGTGGAAGAGGACAAACCATAAGAGCATACTGGTAGAAATCTACAGCTCCTAGAACATAAGGATTCGGTTTGTTTTCATTTCTCAATTTTGCATATGTAGTACAATTACAATATCGTAGTAGCTGCTCAATAAAGATTTGTGGCATGATTTTATTTTGAATCCTTGAATATAAACTAGAACTCCACAGTTGATTTCCGAGTATGCAACTGTTTATATTATGAATGATACATTTTTTATTCTTATGAATTAGACGAGAACGCATCACAGTTGCATCATGAAAAACACATAGGAAAGCACAGGCTTAGACAATTTTGCGAAAGCATATTTTTCCACCTAAATGAAACAGCAGACGTTTGGGGAAGGAAGACACCCTCTTCCCCCCTGGGCGGTTTCTCAACCACGGAAATGAGCGTTGGTACCACTCTTTACACATAGGGAGCAGAACTCGAGAGGTTGTCACCTGCCAAGAGCAGCCTAAAGAGAGGCACAGGTTCAAAGTGCCAATAACGAGCCAGTGGACAAAGTGTTTTGCGGTCTTACTTCGCGACGAAATCCACTCTCGCGGGTCAACCGTTTGCAAATAGGATCTGCTGCTGAGGCCAACCGGATATGTGTTTGTAACCACACTGTAACCCCCGCTGCCTCCGGTCCTCCGCAGCTCAGCCAGGCGGGCGGTCCCCCCAGAGCCCTCCGGAAGGTTACTGCGCCTGCGCACATCGTCCCCCTGACATCACAGCCTCTGGACTCCGCAGGTGCAGACGGCGCATGCGCACAGCATCCCTATTCAGTCGGGACGGCCCCGTCCGCAGGTAAGCGACTGCGCCTGCGCAGGGAGCAGCTGCCGGAAGCGGCCGTCCGCGCTCCTGCTTCCGGTTTGGTGGCCGCGCCTGTGATTTCAAGTCAGGTAGGGGGTTAGTGCGGCGGCGGAGGCGGGGGAGGGCCCTCGCATTCCGGGGAGGGCCCAGAGGTGAGGCGAAGGCTGGACAAGTGTTGCCGAGGAGGCGGGGGCCGTGTCTCGTCTTCTCAGTCCAGCAAACGCTGTGGTCTTAAGAGTTCAGGTTTCTTCTTGGTCCTTCGGTTCATCCGCCGGCGTCCCCAGCTGAGGGGGCGTCGATGCCCTGGCGACGCGCTGCGTTAGAAGCCGCGTCTCGGCTTCAAGGTGCTTGCCCAGGATCCCACCCTTGGGACGTGGGGCGAGGGAGTGTGGTGCCTTTGACTCTCTCAAGAACCGTGTTGGCTGCTTGAATTGCCAAGATTCTGGCGCCCACCCTGCCAACTGGGGACCCTCGGACGCAGTCGATGGTAGTATGGGTCCTTCAGTGATTTTGCACGGGAGTCTGGCCTGAGGGAATGCTAGTTTCTCTTCTTACACTGGTTTTTTTCCCACGACTAATTTCTTTCTCCTGAGGTTCTTCCACAATATCACAAAGTGCTGTGGAAAGTGTAATCCCTTTTGTCTTGTCGAGGGTTGTACAGTCACTTTCTCTGCAATGAAATAGCGTTGACTCCCTTATTCACGGAATAAAACCTCGAGAGTTCGTTTGGTTTTCACTTCAGGGCGACGATCTAGGCAGCAGTTGAATGGATGATGAGTCATTATTAATACTAATTCCTGTATTCATTCTCTTAAGAGCTTTGGTACTTTGTAATATTTATGTTTTCAGTGTGTGTGTGTGTGTGTGTGTGTGTTTTGAACCAACAAGCATTATAGTACTGAAGTTGGTCAGGGGCTTATTAAATGTCATGTACTACGTTAAGCATCTGACAAAGATGTCATCCTAATTTATATGTAGTTATCAACCTCACTTAACACTTAAGGAAACTTAGAGAAGTTAAATAGTAGAGAAATTAAACAGTGTGTCATATCACACAGCTAATAAGTGTTAGACTTCACACTTAACTCGGATTTATTGGACTTCTTAGCCCTAAGCACAAACTTGTTTGTTTTGCTTTTTCATAAATCAGAAACATCAGCTAAAATGCTCAGATTCCAAAAAATAAGAGTGTGTAAAAAAGCAGTGGGAATACTAATATTTGACTTCTTGTACAGTTTTCATAAGTAAAAATTTTCAAGTGTATTCATTTTATACTAATCTTGGAATGTGACAGCCTTAGGACGCATGTATAGCTCTACGTCATTATGTGGTTCTCACTGCTCCTATAATTTGAGTCCTTGCCTGGGACTTTCTCAGGGAAACTGAGTTCATAGTAGAATCTACAGATAGATCAGAAACTGTACACCAGACTTGAGCATTCAAAAAAGTGTTTCTCAACATACTTCATTTTATACATATTGTATATGAATTGTAAACAGGGCATTGTGTGTCATAATGTGCTGGGTTGAGGGAGAAGGTCTTGAGAGAAGAGACAGTAAATAGATCTAAACAGGTGGTGCAGTCAGTTATGCAAATGAGACAGCAAGGGGAAGCCAGCTCCCATATTCAAAGATAAAACACTCAGCATTGTGGTCTTCTCCTGGCCTGTCTGACTGGGTAGAAGAAGTTGGGTTTCCTTTGCCAGGAATTTGAGAAGGGAGGCTGTTTTACCCTATAGGCCCCCAAATGAATGTTGTTCACCTTCCCCAAAGTGGTCATGACTGCTGAATGTTTTAAGCAAACACCCCACCACTTGTGTTTGTGTGGGTGTGTGATCAGCTCCTGGCTTTCCCTGGTGTGCTTTTCCAGGAACTCAGCTCCACGTTTCAGTAATTCATTCAACAAACTGATGAACTCCTATGTGCCAATTTATGTGGTACAAATTATACCGATTTCTAACTTCCAGAGACTGACAGTTTAGTAAATGTGGTATGGTGACTGACTCCTTGTGCCAACTGCTAGGTTACGTGGCCTTGTGCTGACATTGTGGTATTCCCTTTTGTTTCCTAGGGTGGGGAATCTCCTGGACTCTGTACCACAAGAGATCTCCCCACTCCTGGAAGCAGCTCTGGCTCCCTGCTCTCTGGGCTACTTGAGAACTACTTGAGGTGTCTGAAACTACAATATAAGGCATTCTTCAGATTCTTAGAGTACACATTTTACTTAAATCTTTTTTGGCAAAAGTTAGTATATTTTAGTGTTATATAGTTTAAACCATATTAAAATAGTTCTGTTATACATTTTAATAGAACATGCGTGAATATTTAAAGCTTCAAAGTAATTTTATTGTGGTAACCACTTTAACAAATAATCTAGACCCTAGTCCAGCAAGGTCCCCATTTTTCCCTCAGTGATTTTAGAAGATTCTTCAGTGGGGAGCTCTGTCTCATGGCATTTTACTTCTATTATATTTTTCTTAAAGCAATGAGCACTTTATAATCGTTCCCATAACATCCTCTTTTCGTTACAGAACGTGCACCTGAAGCAGAGCACACTGTATTCGCCCGTAGCACAGTGTCTAGCCCATATGTCGTCAGCAGGTGGCTGGAGGATTACTGGCATGAGAATATGAGCCAAAAACCTGTGCTGATGAATTCACATTTGTGAAACTGTACGAACTGTGATGCTAGAGTTGAGAGATAGGTAAAGTGAGAATTTTATGGGGAGAGTATTTTGATTTGGGCTTTGGCTGCCAGTGTGACTTGTCAGAGCAGGGAAGAAGTGATAGTGAACAGTCATAGACTTTGTCAGGAAGGAGAGGGTGCTTATTTGGAGGGGAAGGGGTCTGGATTATCTATGCACAAGTTCAGTTCAGCCAAATTTCAATTCAGTGAACCAGTGATTTGGTAAAAACATGATTTTAAGAAGTTTTTTTCCTATATATAATGGATAAACAACAAGGTCCTCCTGTATAGCACAGGGAACTATATTCAATATCCTGTGATAAGCCATAATAAAAATAGGAAAAAATTACACGCACACACACATATATATGTATAATTGAATCACTTTGCACTACAGCAGAAATGTACACAGCATTATAAATCAACTATAATAAAAAAAAAGATAAAATGTGAAAAATTGTTTGTAAATAAAGAAAAAAAGTTTGTTTCTGATGCTGTGTAATGGTGGTCTGAAAGAAAAAGAAGAACAATACAAGAAAAGACCTCAGGAGCCTAGAAATGAACTGGGATTGAAGCAAAATAGTTGATTATCATTCAGTGTAGAGGTTGCAAAGAGACATCATTTATAGTATTATCTGTTTTCATGTAATGAATGTTACTGAACATTTATTATAAACCACACACTCTCTATAAGGTCTTTATATTAAATATTTAGTTGAATTTTATCTTTTAAAGTTACTCTCTTTTTGCTTTACCAGATAAACCAGAAGATTCACCATCGCTTCAATGGCTGCCTCACAAACCTCACAAACTGTTGCATCTCATGTTCCTTTTGCAGATTTATGTTCGACTTTAGAACGAATACAGAAAAGTAAAGGGCGTGCAGAAAAAATCAGACACTTCAAAGCATTTTTAGATTCTTGGAGAAAATTTCACGATGCCCTTCATAAGAACCAAAAAGATGTCACAGATTCTTTTTATCCAGCCATGAGACTTATTCTTCCTCAGCTGGAAAGAGAGAGAATGGCCTACGGAATCAAAGAAACTATGCTGGCTAAGCTTTATATTGAATTGCTTAACCTGCCTCGAGATGGAAAAGATGCCCTTAAACTTTTGAACTACAGAACACCGACCGGAACCCGTGGAGATGCTGGAGACTTTGCAATGATTGCGTACTTTGTACTGAAACCCAGGTGTCTACAGAAAGGAAGCCTAAGCATTCAGCAAGTAAATGACATTTTAGACTCCATTGCCAGCAATAATTCTGCCAAAAGGAAAGACCTAATGAAGAAGAGTGTTCTTCAGCTTATAACTCAGAGTTCAGCACTTGAACAAAAGTGGCTGATACGGATGATTGTTAAGGACCTAAAGCTTGGCTTTAGTCAGCAAACTATATTTTCTATTTTTCACAGTGATGCTGCCGAGTTGCATAATGTCACCACAGATCTGGAGAAGGTCTGTAGGCAACTACACGATCCTTCAGTGGGACTCAGTGACATTTCCATCACCTTATTCTCTGCCTTTAAACCCATGCTGGCCGCTATAGCAGATATCGAGCGAATTGAGAAGGACATGAAACACCAGAGTTTCTACATCGAAACCAAGCTGGATGGCGAGCGGATGCAGATGCACAAGGATGGGGATGTGTACCGGTACTTCTCTCGCAATGGGTATAACTATGTAGACCAGTTTGGTGCTTCCCCACAGGAAGGGTCCCTCACACCATTCATTCATAATGCATTCAAAACAGAAGTGCTGAACTGTATCCTCGATGGTGAGATGATGGCCTACAACCCTAACACACAAACTTTTATGCAAAAGGGGAATAAGTTTGATATTAAAAGAATGGTGGAAGACTCTGAGCTGCAGACTTGTTACTGTGTTTTTGATGTGTTGATGGTTAATGATAAAAAACTAGGACATGAGACCCTGAGAAAGAGGTATGAAATTCTTAATAGTGTTCTCACACCTGTACCAGGTAGAATAGAAATAGTGCAGAAAACACAAGCTCATACTAAGAAAGAAGTAATTGATGCTTTGAATGAAGCGATAGATAAAAGAGAAGAGGGGATCATGGTAAAACACCCGCTGTCCATTTACAAGCCGGATAAAAGAGGTGAAGGATGGTTAAAAATTAAACCAGAGTATGTCAATGGACTGATGGATGAGCTGGACATCTTAATCATTGGGGGCTACTGGGGGAAGGGTGCCCGGGGCGGGATGATGTCCCATTTTTTGTGCGCTGTGTCAGAGAAGCCCCCTTCTGGTGAAAAACCCTCAGTGTTTCATACTCTGTGTCGCGTGGGCTCGGGTTACACCATGAAAGAACTGTATGACCTGGGTTTGAAGTTGGCCAAACACTGGAAGCCTTTTCATAGGAAAGCCCCACCAAGCAACATTCTATGTGGAACAGAGAAGCCAGAGGTCTACATCGAGCCTTGCAATTCAGTCATTGTTCAGGTTAAGGCCACAGAGATCGTCCCCAGTGACATGTATAAAACCGGCTGCACGTTGCGTTTTCCACGGATTGAGAAGATAAGAGAAGACAAAGAATGGTACGAATGTACATCCCTGGAGGACTTAGAGCAACTTCGAGGGAAAGCCTGTGGAAAGCTCGCGTCCAGACACCTTTACTTGGGTGGTGATGATGAACCACAAGAGAAAAAGCGGAAAGCTGCCCCGAAGATGAAGAAAGTCATTGGAATTATTGAGCACCTAAAAGCTCCCAACCTTTCTAACGTAAACAGGGTTTCTACTGTGTTTGAAGACGTGGAGTTTTGTGTCATGAGTGGAACCAGCAGCCATCCCAAGCCTGACCTGGAGAACAGAATTGCCGAATTGGGTGGTTACATAGTACAGAACCCAGGCCCAGACACGTACTGTGTGATCGCAGGGTCTGAGAACATTCGAGTGAAGAATATCATCTCTTCAGATAAACATGATGTCGTCAAGCCAGAGTGGCTGCTAGAGTGTTTTAGGACCAGAAGCTGTGTGCCCTGGCAGCCCCGCTTCATGATCCACATGTGCCCGTCGACAAAGCAGCACTTCGCCCAGGAATACGACCAATACAGGGATAGTTACTTTGTCGACACAGATTTGCACCAACTGAAGGAAGTGTTTTTGGGAATTAAAAACGCTGGTGAGCAGACTCCAAGGGAGATGAGTCCTGTGATTGCTGATTTGGAACACAGGTATTCCTGGGCCAGGGCACCTCTTAGCATGTTTAGACACCTCACTGTTTATTTGGACCTGTACGCTGTCATCAATGACTTAAGTACCAGAATCAAGGGAGCTAGGTTAGCCATCACAGCCTTGGAGCTTCGATTTCATGGAGCGCAGGTAGTTTCCTGTTTAGCTGAGGGAGTGTCTCACGTGATTGTTGGGGAGGATCAGAGTCGGGTTGCAGACTTGAAAGCTATTCGAAGGACTCTTAAGAGGAAATTTAAAATCTTACAAGAACGTTGGGTCACTGTTTCAATAGACAAGTGTGAATTACAGGAGGAAAATCGGTATTTGGTTTGAAGCTAGCTTTCTAGTGAGGCAAGCCTCAGATCTGACCGACTCATTGCAACAGATTATTATGATAAAATGTTAAACCATGTTTTATCTTCATCTTTTAAAAATCTGTGCTTAAAAAGTATTACTAGATACAGACGGTCATCATAACTTTATTTTTTTTCCTGTATCTTTATAGAGCTTTTAATAATAAGAAAAAAGATACTCATGTATACAAGGAAAACACTTAAAAGAAAAAAGTGGATTGTTTATCAAGAAATACAAATGGTGAAAAGACACCCAGTGGCCCAATGTCAAGAAAGAAAAATTTTTAGCAGTATAGTAAGTATTTCATTATTTTTATGACCAAGATGAAATTAAAAGTTTACCATTACAATCTCCTTATACAAATATAAAATTTTAACTCATATTAATAAAATAGAAGCTTTTAGATTCATTAAAAGTAGTGACCTAAACAGGATTTTCTGAAGTCGAATAAAATTTTTAATAATGGCTTTTGTCTAATAAAAGCA
This sequence comes from Bos grunniens, assembly GCF_055505025.1. Taxonomy (NCBI): domain Eukaryota; kingdom Metazoa; phylum Chordata; class Mammalia; order Artiodactyla; family Bovidae; genus Bos; species Bos grunniens. The sequence continues at coordinate 89,950,964 of NC_141176.1, read as the reverse complement.
TTGCAAGAAAAATATTGTTGGCACATTTGGATTTGTAAATGCGTCTTTTTGAGTTGAAGGCTAAAATTCCACTTTTAAGTGTGAAATGTGAACAAATTTATTTTTTAAGGTTAAGGTCAGGCTCATGAATAAAATGCCTTGTTAATGTGTGTGCTCAGTCATATTCGAGTCTTAACAACCCCATGGACTGTAGCCTGCCAGACTTCTCTGTCCATGGGATTTTCCAGGCAAGACTATTGGAGTGGGTTGCCATTTCCTCCAAGGAGTCTTCCCAACCAAGGGACTGAACCCATGTCTCCTGCATCCCCTGCATTGGCAGGCAGATTCTTTAGCATTGCACCACTTTAAAAGCACCTTGTTAATGATGTTATTAGCTAAATCAGGGGAGATTGAGTAATGGTCTAAAAACTTAGATCAGTTTGATTTTTTAAATCTCTTGCAATTTTAAATGTACTTGGCCTACACTTAATTTTTTTTCTAAAATAGAGCATATTTTAAAGAAAATATTTTTATATGAATTTGTACTTCAGTATAAATAGTATTCGGCAAAGAGTGGTTTTCCTACGTATGGCCCATTGAAAAGGTATCAGAATGGTGTGTGTGTTGTAACTTTCTCTACAGAGAAGTAAATTGCTTTGATTTTTTAAAAATGACTTATTTTTTCTTAGATTATTTAAAGTGTATAGTATGTGTAAATATAAATATATTACATCTGGATTTATATACCAAATATGTAAAACCAAAATATACCAGCTTTTGGAATGCAGCCTGTACATTTTGAAAAATATGTTTCATGACATCAGTTAAATACTTGGAATTTGGTACTTGAGAAACTGTGTGTAGATTGTTTGTAAATAGTTATTTTATTCAAACAGAGGAACAAATGTATGTTATTTTGTTGTATTTCTTAACTTAAATAAAATATTTAATATGCTATTAAAATAATTTATATTTATTTTAAAAAATTCATAATTGTTATTTCAGTCAAGTAGACGTTAAGGCATCAATGTCATTTTGATTTAAGTCAGTTCCTATTGAAGAGCCTTTGTGTTTCATATTACTAAATGAGCTTTATTAAAAATTTTAAATTTGTATAGTTTTACCCAATGTCTATTGAGAAAAATTGCAAAATATGTGTAGTGAAGAGAAAAGGACACAATTTTACCACCAAAGATGATAACATCTACTATTTTACGTTATTGATGATAAGGAAAGTACAAAATACATATTTTCAGTGTCAACAAGTGTAAAATAAGCTATCATGCTTTATATGATTAGCTTTTCTCAGTAAATGAGGAGCGTATTTCCGGTCACTAAGCTGTACCGGTTGCTGCACCTTGTTCCACTGACTGGTCTGTGACGTGCTGGACCTGGGCCTCACTGGTTTCCAGGTTACTTCACCGTGTCACCTGTACTTCTTTCTTGTACATTGCAGTAAATTGTTTACATTATTAGGAATGGAATTGCTGATTCCAAGTTATGTATTTTTCAGTGATTTGAGACACACTGTGAAACTCTGGCAAGAATGCCTTTCTAGAGTCTCCTCATCTTTAAATGCTGGAGAGTTCAGTTTCTAGACCTGTTCTCCCTCTTTTCAGTCCACAAGTGTTTGAATCCTGCCCAGTGGCTTTAAATGCACTAACGACTCCCACATTTCTTTAGTCCCAGTTTCTTTGCTTGAGTTCACATATCTGACCATTTACATAGCATCACACGAAGTCATTTGGCCCTCTCAACCTGTCCAACCATAACTATTCTTTTTTTTACTCATAGAAGAAAATGGTAAATGCAACAAGGAGGCTGACATAATGAACCTGTATGTGCATAGGACCCATTCTCAACAATTAGCAATTATCAATCTTTTTCATATTTACAGACCTCTGAATTATTTTGAAGCAACCTTAGATCACATAATTTCATCTAATGATATTTCATAGTAGACTTCTTGATTTCTCAAACATCTTTTTTAAAAAATTTTATATTGAAGCATAGCTGATTAACAATGTTGTGTCAGTTTTGGGTGTACAGCAAAGTGACTCAGTTGCATATATATATTTGTCCATTCTTTTTCAGATTCTTTTCCCATTTAGGTTATTATAAAGTGTTGGGCAGAATTTCCTGTGCTATACAGCGGATCTTTGTTGGTTATCTGTTTTAAGTAAAGCAGTGTGTACATGTCCAAGTGTGTACATCCCAAACTCCCAGTCTGCCCCTTACCCTAAGTCTTCCCTGTGGCAATCTTAAAATCATTCTCCAAGTCTGTGGGTCTGATTCTGCTTTATAAAATAAGCAAACTAGACCTCATCCACACAGTTCCCCACTTCACTAAATTGTATGTCTACTCACCAGGCTGCTCAAGTAGCTTCATCCCTGACTCCCCATCTGCTCTCATAGCTTCAGTGCATAGCATATCTTGTTGGATCCAGCCTCCAAACAGATTCACCACTTAGGGTAACCATAGTCTACACCTCACCCCTTAACAACTTACAGTAACTAGTCTACATCTCTTCACTGCATAGTGATTACTGTAGTCTACCCTGTTTGACCTACTGGACTTAAGAATGACCTCTTAATTGGCCTTTTTCCTTGTACACTTCACTACAATCTCTTCTCCCAAACAGAATTTTTACTTTTAAACATGCAAGTCATTTCATATTACTTCCCTGGTCAAAAGTACTGAATCACCATCACTAATAATGTCCAGTGACTTGAGATGGCCTGTTGGTTCTGCATTCCCTGACTTTGTAAAGACAGAATCCTCCCAAGTAGGTAGATTGACTGGAGGTGAGCAAAGGGAGCTTTCTAGAGTGATGGAAAGATGATATGTCATTGTGCTGCAGTTACATGGACGTGCACATCCTCCAAAGCTTCTGAACTTGAGATTTATACATTCTACTCTGTAAATCGTAGTTAGATAGTTACTAAATACTAAAAACGTAGTTGACTGTATAGTTACATACAGACAAAATGGTTCAACAACACTTCTTTCAGAAAGTAAATATTGCAAAAAGAAGAGCAGTAAAATATTTCCAAGTAGTAGGCAGTTCCCATGAATATGTGCTGAGTTGCTCTGAGTGTCTCAGTCCTGTCCGACTCTGCGGCCCCGTGGTGGACTGTAGCCTGCCAGGCTTCTCTGGAGGCTCCCTCCTCCATGGGGCAATTCTCCAGGAAAGAACACTGGAGTGGGTTGCCACATCCTCCTCCAGGGGATCTTCCCAGCCCAGGGATCAAACCCAGGTCTCCTGCATTGAGGTGGATTCTTTTCTAACAGCCACCAGGGAAGCCCATGAATATGAGGATGAGCCAATATTAATATGTTAGGTCGTGTAACTCTGTTAATTGATTAAAGAGCAATACAAAATTGGTATAGAAATTCTACTGCATTCTTCGTCAAGGAAGTAAAAATAAGTAAAAACAGACTTCTTAAACATGAATGCTTTAAAAAACCAGTAGCTTTGGAAATTTGGGGATGATGATGGCACTAACAATGGTTTTTGCATCTCTTACAAATTAGCACATAAAACCCAGATGGAACAGCTAGATAATAACAAAACACCCAAGGACAACATTTATGACAGGACCAGGTAATGAGGTGTCCCCAAAAATCTAAATGTGCAAGAGGTAAGGGTAAACAGGTGAACTACAAGTCTCAGTGGGATTAATATTTGAATGAAAAAGAAGGATCATATGGGCCTCTCAGGGCCCTGAGAAACCCAGAAACTACACAGATAATCAGCAGATGTTTATTGAAAAGCACAGAGGACCAGACGGAACACCCTGAAACCGGGAGGGGTTTTGTCCAAGACAGCAGCAGGAGAGGAAAAGGAGCCCCACCCAGACCCAAAGGCACCGTCTAGACCAGTGTTCAAGTTTGAGCCACCGTCAGTCCTTCCAGGACTGGAAATAAACTACTGGGGTTGGGTTAAAAAAAAAAAAAAAAGGCAAGCTAGGGATAATAGAGACAAGAAATCCAAGGTCTAAATGAAAGTGGGGAATGAAATAGCCAACATTTTCAGGAAGCAAGTCACCGTGTTTTGGAAAAGGGCAGTGAGAGTTCTGTGAAATGAGAAGTTACTCTTGACTACAGGTTCTTCCAAACATTCAGGGGAATTAATCTCATCCAAAAATGGACAACTAAGAAGTATGGAGACTGAAGACACAAAGCATTAACATTACTCTCAAAGTGAAAGTGAAAGTTACTTGGTCGTGTCCCACTCTGCGACCCCATGGACTATAGACAGTCCATGGAGTTCTCCAGGCCAGAATACTGGAGTGGGTAGCCTTTCCCTTCTCCAGGGGATCTTCCCAACCCAGGGATCGAACCCAGGTCTCCCACATTGCAGGTGGGTTCTTCACCAGCTGAGCCACAAGGGAAGACCAACATTAGTCTGGCACAGGCTTATTGCTCAAATAATAGCAGGTGTTGTTTTGTAGAGTTAGTGTACTTCCTGTTATGGGATAAAACAGGTGAACTGACGCTCATGAGATCTCGAGAATATCAGTACCTAAAATTTTGGTAATCAGTTTTTTTGTTTGTTCTTTTGCCTTTTTTTTTTCTGGTTGTGCCATGCAGCTTGTGGGATCTTGGTTCCCCAAATCCCCCAACAAGGGATCGAACTCACGCCCCTGCTGCAGAAGTGCAGAGTCCTAACCACTGGACCACCAGGGAAGTCCCTGTTAATCAGTTTCGACTGACGACTGTGAGATTGTCAAAGCTCCTGATAGTCTTACTAAACGGCACTATGTTCCTTAGATGCTTCTCCTTGTTCATTAAGGAATCGGGCAGCTACTGCCAACTTGAAGGCGTGCCCTTTCAAGAAATCAAAGTAAATTGAATTCTGAGGATAATCCAGGCCTTCAAGTTCTTGCAAAATGTATCATAATACTTAAGAGCAAAAATACCACTCAACACTCTGCATTCCCTAATTTTTATGTAATCTAAATAGCTGTGAAAAGAAGAGAAGTGAAAAGCAAAGGAGAAAAGGAAAGATAGAAGCATCTGAATGTAGAGTTCTGAAGAATAGCAAGGAGAGATAAGAAAGCCTTCTTTGCTGATCAATGCAAAGAAACAGAGGAAAACAATAAAATGGGAAAGACTAGAGATCTCTTCAGGAAAATTAGAGATACCAAGGGAACATTTCAGGCAAAGATGGGCTCAGTAAAGGACAGAAACAGTATAGACCTAACAGAAGCAGAAGATATTAAGAAGAGGTGGCAAGAATACACAGAAGAACTGTACAAAAAAATTTCATAACCCAGATAATCACGATGGTATGATCACCCACCTAGAGCCAGACATTCTAGAATGTGAAGTCCAGTAGGTCTTAGGAAGCATCACTACGAACAAAGCTAGTGGAGGTGATGGAATTCCAGTTGAGCTATTTCAAATCCTGAAAGATGATGCTGTGAAAGTGCTGCACTTAATATGCCAGCAAATCTGGAAAACTCAGCAGTGGGCAGAGGACTGGAAAAGGTCAGTTTTCATTCCAATCTCAAAGAAAGGCAATGCCAAAGAACATTCAAACTACCACACAATTGCACTCATCTCACACGCTAGCAAAGTAATGCTCAAAATTCTCCAAGCCAAGCTTCAGCAATACATGAACCGTGAACTTCCAGATGTTCAAGCTGGATTCAGAAAAGGCAGAGGAACCATAGATCAAATTGCCAACATCTGCTGGGTCATTGAAAAAGCAAGAGAGATTCAGAAAAACATCTACTTCTGCTTTATTGACTATGCCAAAACCTTTGACTGTGTGGATCACAACTAACTGTGGAAAATTCTGAAAGAGATGGGAATACCAGACCACCTGACCTGCCACTTGAGAAATCTGTATGCAGGTCAAGAAGCGACAGTTAGAACTGGACATGGAACAACAGACTGGTTCCAAATAGGGAATGGAGTACGTCAAGGCTGTATATTGTCACCCTGCTTATTTAACTTACATGCAGAGTACATCATGAGAAATGCTGGACTGGATGAAGCACAAGCTGGAACCAAGATTGCCAGGAGAAATATCAATAACCTCAGATATGCAGATGATATCTGCCACTCTTATGGCAGAAAGCAAAGAAGAACTAAAGAGCCTCTTGATGTAAGTGAAAGAGGAGAGTGAAAAAGCTGGCTTAAAACTCAACATTCAGAAAACTGAGATCATGATATCCGTTCCCATCACTGCATGGCGAATAGATGGGGAAACAGTGGAAATAGTAAGTTACTTTATTTTTCAGGGCTCCAAAATCACTGCAGATGCTGACTGAAGCCATGAAATTAAAAGACACTTGCTCCTTGGAAGAAAAGCTATGCCCAACCTAGATAGCATATTAAAAAGCAGAGACATTACTTTGCCAACAAAGGTCCGTCAGTCAAGGCTATGGTTTTTCCAGTAGTCATGTATGGATATGAGAGTTGGACTATAAAGAAAGCTGAGCGCCAAAGAATTGATGCTTTTGAACTGTGGTGTTGGAGAAGACTCTTGAGAGTCCCTTGGACTGCAAGGAGATCCAACCAGTCCATCCTAAAGGAAATCAGTCCTGAATATTCATTGGAAGGACTGATCCTGAAGGTGAAATTCCAATACTTTGGCCACCTGATGCAAAGAACTAACTCATTGGAAAAGACCCTGATGCTGGGAAAGATTGAAGGCTGGAGGAGAAGGGGACGACAGAGGATGAGATGATTGGATGGCATCACCAACTCAATGGATGTGAGTTTGGGTAAACTCCAGGAGTTGGTGAACAGGGAGGCCTGGCGTGCAGCGGTTCGTGGGGTCACAAAGAGTCAGACACAAGTGACTGACTGAACTGAGTGACTAACACTTTCCCTTTCACTCCTGACATTATGTGAAAAGTGTGTAGGTGACAGCCTTGGTTACATAGTAAAGGCGATTCACAAGCAAAGTGCCCAAGGTGCCCCCTGGTTTATTGCTGCTTATAGGAAAATGCGGAGAAGGCAATGGCACCCCACTCCAGTACTCTTGCCTGGAAAATCCCATGGACAGAGGAGCCTGGTAGGCTATAGTCCATGGGGTCGCTAGGTGTCGGACATGACTGAGCGACTTCACTTTCACTTTTCACTTTCATGCATTGGAGAAGGAAATGGCAACCCACTCCAGTGTTCTTGCCTAGAAAATCCCAGGGATGGGGGAGCCTGATGGGCTGCCGTCTATGGGGTCGCACAGAGTCGGACATGACTGAAGCGACTTAGCAGCAGTAGCAGCAGCATAGGAAAATGCAAAAGGATTCAAACAAAACCATTTTTCTGCCTGTGAAAGAAAACGTAGTTTGATGATTTTGAAAATTCTCAGCCTCTAGATAGCAAAGCTATTGAAATGAAGACATTGCTTCAAAAGTATCACACACAGTAAAAACTGAAGGTCTGACTTCGGAAACTTTGCTGAGAGCTCAGAAATATGTAAAGATCAGAAGTGCACCAAGTGGTTCTTTGAAGACCTTCTCTCAGGTCCTCTCCATCATCCTGTTAATATACCCACGACCCAGAGTAGGTTTGATGTCGTGTTTGTCTCTGAGCCATCTCAGAAGGAGGCCAAAGGACAGAAGGTCTCGTCTTGCCCTGTTGTGTGACTTTTGTCCAGAGGAGTGAACCCCACTGTGAACCCCCCTCGGGAGATCCACAGGGTTCCTGAAAAAATTATCTCAGCAAACACACTGCCAGCTTAGCCTGGAAGGGACCGAGAGAGTATAAAATGAAAAGAGACCAAGGGAAAACACCCAAGTTCTGCTGGCAGGACGAAGTCTCAGAAGACTACTCAACAGCAAACATATGCTTTCTTTCATGAAAAAAGGATGAGTCAGAGGGCAGAACCACGAGCCCAGAGAGTGGAGCCAAGAGCCACAGAGAATCATTCCCAAGCTTTGGAAACAAATCCAGAAACTCCAAGCCTGGCTGCAGTTCACAACTGCTGTGGACAGAGGCTCCTCTCTGTCTTGCATTTCTCCTCCCTGCCAAAGGGCAATGTGTCCAGCTCTCATTCCTGGTCACTCCCACCACGGTGTGCTAGGTGTATGGGGGCAGATCATTTGTGTCTTCTGTTTTGCCCATCCATAGATGGAGAGCTTTATACCGGAGACCTCATTCACACCTGATCCTGATGTAGACAAAGAGTTTCGTACTTTGCTGATATTATAATGGGATGAGACTCTTGCACAGCTTGGCAGGGTGCAAATTACTTTGCATATGGGAGGGAAGTAAATCTTTGAGGGTCAGAGGATGGACTATGGTGGGCAGACTTTAAGGTGGTCCCCATGGTCTCTGTCTCTTTGTGTTTCCATCCTCGAAATCCCATAGACAGAGAAGCCTCATGGGCTACAGTCCATGGGGTCACAAAGGAGTCGCATAGGATTTAGAAACTCAGTAACAACAGCAACGGAATCCCTTCCACTTGATGGAAGGCAGGACCATGATTTGCTGCTTCGTCAGTAGAATAGTACGAGGTGATGGGTGGTATTCCATAACTACCCCGCACTGTAGAAGTCTCCATCTTAGTAGCAGGCTCACCCCAGCCTCTTTGTCTCTCTTCTCTCTCTTCTTTCTGCCTTTCATAGACAAAAGCTGTGATGGATCCTATAGCTGTAAAAACTGAACCATGAGCACAGGGAAGCAGATGCTTTCCCAGTTGAGTCTCCAGTTGAAAACTCAGCAGTTGAAACCAATAGCTCTTCTCATCCTGTTCTCTCTGAGACCCTTGAGTGATTAAAGACGGTAATGTATGTCAAAGTGCTCACCAGTGCTTAGTTCACATGAAGCGCTGAAGAGATTCTTCCTCATTCGCGTTCCTTTGCTTGTAGTAGGAAAAGTTCAGACAGACTGTGGTACATTCATTGTGCATGCTTAGTCGTGCAGGCATGTCTGACTCTTGTGACCCCATGGACGGTAGCCCGCCAGCTCGTCTGTCCATGGGATTTCCCAAGCAAGAATACTGGAGTGGATAGCCATTCCCTTCTCTAGGGAATCTTCCCAGACCAGGGGTTGAACCTGCATCTCCTGTATTGGTGGGTGGATTCTTTACCACTGAACCACCTGGGAAGCCCATTTATTACCTGCCTAATTATCTATTACCAAATTATCCAATAGTGATTACCTATTACCAAACTGATAATTTTTCAATCTTATCTCTCTCTGCTTAGCCAGTTCCAACCAAACTGACTTATAACACTTCATCCTTTCAACTTTATGACTATCTCATCTTTTCCATCTGAAATGTCCTCTGAGGGCCTCATTCCTCAAATTTCAAATCCTCAGTTCAGTTCAGTCATTCAGTTGTGTCCGACTCTGCGACCCCATGAATTGCAGCACGACAGGCCTCCCTGTCCATCACCAACTCCTGGAGTTCACCCAAACTCGTGTCCATCGAGTCAGTGATGCCATCCAGCCATCTCATCCTCTGTTGTCCTCTTCTCCTCTTGCCCCCAATCCCTCCCAGCATCAGAGTCTTTTCCAATGAGTCAACTCTTCACATGAGGTGGCCAAAGTACTGGAGATTCAGCTTTAGCATCAGTCCTTCCAAAGAACACCCAGGACTGATCTCCGTCAGAATGGACTGGTTGGATCTCCTTGCAGTCCAAGGGACTCTCAAGAGTCTTCTCCAACATCACAGCTCAAAAACATCAATTCTTCGGCACTTAGCTTTCTTCACAGTCCAACTCTCGAATCCATACATGACCACTGGAAAAACCATAGCCTTGACTAGACGGACCTTTGTTGGCAAAGTATGAGTCACAGCTCACATGACGTTTTTGCCAGACGATCTACCCTAGTGCCTTCAGCATAATAAATCTCCCTACCACCCAGGAATTTAGAATTTGAGGTATTCCTTATAATCTTCTGCCTTGTAATCCTTTTATCTGATATCATATTCTGGATTGGCTCCTTGAGGATATGAATCATGCTTTGTGAGTCTTTTACGCTTCAGTGTGTCTTGTGTTTATCAAGTGATTCACCATATACTTATTTACAAATATACATCGGCCCAGCTGCCCCAGTGCTTTTCTTGAGACTTTGTTTTCCTTATTCACATCACCACTGTTGTTTTTTAGAGACTTTATGCTGACACTTACTGAACAGTTTCCACTTCTGCAAAACTCATTGCTGGGGAAAAAAAAAAAAAAAAAGCACATACAACATATATCCAGTTATAGCTCAGTCATCGACAGCGCAGACCCTGGAAGAAAAGTGCCTGAGTTGAACCTAGGCTTACCTGCCTAAGGGCTTCCCTGGTAGCTCAGATGGTGAAGAATCCATCTGCAATGCAGGAGGCCACCCTAGTTTGATCCCTGGGTCAGGAAGATCCCCTGGAGAAGGGAATCTTGCCTGGACAACTCCATGGACGGAGGAACCTGGTGGGCTACAGTCCATGGGGCCACAAAGAGTCAGACGTGACTGAGCGACTAACACTCTTTTCACCGACTTAGACAAGTTCGGCAACCTTTCTGTGTCCACGATTCCTCTTGTGTAAAGTAGGGCAGTGGTGGTACCTGGTTTATGCAGTTGTTATGAGGACTGTGTGTGTGTGTGTGTGTGCGCACGCACATGTGAGTTCATATTAGAACAATATTTAGAAGGCTCTATCTCATCAGTTATTATTTTTGTATATAAATGAGGAGGAAAAGCAATAGGTGCAGAGGTACTGTGATTCACGTAACAACAGAATGTGAATTGGAGAAAAAACTCGTTTGTACCAGGAACCCTGTAACGGCATTACCAGTCTTTTTTTGGCCCTTTCTCCTACAAAGTGGCAGTTGCAAATCATAGAAGCTGGGAGTGACTTTTGCCCACCAGGCGTTTGTCAACACTTGTAGAGCTTTTGATTTGTCAGGACTTGGGTGGTATGACTGGCCTCAAGGGGTCAGAGGTCAAGGATGCTGTTAAATATCCTACAAGAAGCAGAAAAGCTCCCCTCCTGAGGTAATGATCCAGACCAAAATGTCGGTAACGGTGAGGCTGAGAACGATTCGCCTGAAATGGAAGGAAAGAAGCCCTGATATTCCTTGTAACTCCAAAAGACCGTGCGTAACCACAGCTTCATTGGAAGCTGGTTTCTCATTCATAAACCGAAAGCGAATTCCTGGTTCTTCCTTTAAAAGTGTTAGAATGTGGGTTAATTACTGTTTGCGAAGTCCTTTGAAGATGTGAAGTACTCTGCAAATGCTATTTATTATTAATTGCCAGTCTGGAAGACCGTCCCATGACCCTCTGTGTTCAGGACCCCAGCCAAGCCTCAGAGGCCCGAGAGACACTGCCTGCTTTTTGATAAGTTGGAGTGTTTATAATGAAAAAGATAGGAATCAGGACCTGAGCCAATTTTCGATGGCTGGGATATAAGTGTATATAAATTGGCTCATTAAGATCAAGAAAACTATAGGTTTTTCTCTGGGGTATGTTTGCTAAATCAGAGTACATTTCTCCCAGTTTTACAACACTGTATGTGTGGGGGCAGGGAATTAGCAAGAGTCCACAGTACAACTTTAATAATTATAAAGAACAAAACGGATTTATAGAAAAATTCTACTGTCTGTATTTATAAACTGATTTTCTCTGGCCCACGAGTCACTGTGTAATTTGGATTGGGTCTGATAAAATGAACACAATAAAATGATTTGCAAAAACCTAAAAGAAATCAAGAAAGAGTATAATACAATTGTGTTTTTTCTCTAGGTATGAAGTGGAAATCATGTCCCATAAATATAATTTTACCCTTTGATGGGATGAATGCCTTTAAATTTCAGTATAGCTCTCAATTTTACCTAATGTGACCATTTTATTGTTAGGAGATAGAATCTAACCTCCAGATTTAAATAACAGTGCTCTCTTTAACTCAGCCTCAGCCTGGATAAAGTCTTTGTTGGCTACCTACTGGGGTAAAGAATTCTGAGCTGTTTGGTTTTGCTGAATTCCGATGGATGCATATGAGAACTTGAGTGTCTTATAAAGGTGATGCTTTATGTCAAGGAGGGAAACCATGAATGATTTAATAAGTAGCTTGGAGACAACTGTTAATTATCTAGGAAACAAAGCCTCTCTCATTGTTTAAATACATCTCAAATAAACAGATAGATGAAAGTAAAAGGAAGCCATGCAAATAATACAAATTTAGGAGAAGGGTGTTTTAAGTACTGAAAACAAAAACAAAAATAGAAGCCAGAGAAGATTGCTAAATTTAATGAATATAATTTGTAAAAACACTCTGTGGTAAATGCCATAAGTCAAAGGAGGTGACACAAGTATTTGTAACAAAAGTATTTGTAACAAAATAGCAGAAACATGACTTTCCTTTATTACATAAAGAGCTCTGATAAGAAAGGCTATCAACTAGATAAAAAAAATAACAAATAGAAGTATGTGAAAAACTGTTCAAAAACATAAAAATATACTTATAACAAAACACAGTGTTTTTAAATTTATAAAAATATATCCTCCTCATCCATAACAATGACAAACTAAAGTATTTTTCTTCTTGCCATCTGATTTGCAAACCAAAACTTTGAAAGTATTTTGTTGTTAAAAATGTGAGGAAAATAGATATTCTTCATGCTTTTTTTGATGCAAATATTTCTATCATGTATATATTGGTACTCTGAATGAAAATAGCTAACAAAATTTTAAATGTATTTATAGTCTGGCCAAGTGAGTGAATTTTCAGAGATTTATCTTTCAGAAGTTGTTACACATATACAAAAACATATATTTATCAGCATAGCATAGTTACTGTAAAATTATACTATGATGAAGAAGAGAGAATAATATGACAGAAGTTTGATTAAATAAATGATGGTACCTCAGCCCATGGTAACATAAAACCAGAGCTTCCTGGTTTCCATCAGTGTAAGCTGATTATTTGAAGGAGCTTCCTCTTTTGTATAGGAAATCCTCATGTAAAATTAGCTTCAATTTTTTTCAGTAGAGAAATCTCTTGATGTATTTCTCATACTATTGTCTCCTAAGAATAAATTCATTAGAAGATAATCAGCAAAATACTTTTTCAGACAATCTGTTACAACCAGGCTCCAATGCCAGCCTTGGTAGGAGCAGCTGCCAGACTCATGATTCACTGAGCAGGACAATAAATTTCAACCTTATTTGGTTTTGTTAATTAGTGTAAATGAGATCACTGTAGGAGCAGTTGCTAATCATCAGTTGCCATCAAATACCTGATGGGAGAGGTGGAGATGACATGCATAATTTTAATCATATTCATTTATTTTAACATAGTAAGAATGTGGGGGTTACATTTTTCATGAATTCTCCCAGCAAGAATGCTAGAGTAGGTAGCCATTCCCTTGTCCAGGGGATCCTCCTGACCCAGGGGTCAAACCCAAGAATCCTGCATTACAGGCAGATTCTTTGCTGCTTGAGCCATCAGTGAAGCCCTCATGGTTAGCATCACTCTTTGCAATGAAATTCTGTGTATGGAGAGACATGTATGCAAGGGTACTCACCACAATACTGTTTGCAATAGAAAACATTGGGGAAGAATCTAAATGGTTAAGTCAAATAAAGAGCTTCATATAATGACATAATACAGCTCTTAAATTTTTGAGTAAGAAGATTTCAGAGCATGCAATGTGTGCAGAACGGTATAGTGAAGTGAAAGTCGCTCATTCGTATCCGACTCTTTGTGACCCCATGGAGTATACAGTGCATGGAATTCTCCAGACCAGAATACTGGAGTGGGGTAGCCTTTCCCTTCTCCAGGGGATCTTCCTAACCCAGGGATTGAACCCAGGTATCCCACATGGCAGGTGGATTCTTTACCAGCTGAGCCACAAGGGAAGCCTGCAAAAGGATATAAACAGTATGCAAACAAAAAAAAAACTTGCATGGAAAAAATATAACCTGTGATCATATAACAAAATTTGAATATGAATTCAATGTAAATGAGAGAATTATGAGTGCTTTCTTGTCTTTGTGTTTTTCTGGATTTTTAGTACTTTTGTACCAAGGGGAAGGTTCCAGGAAAATTAAATTCATATGAATTTGAAAAAAAAAAAGTGAGACAGTGAAAAATGAAACTGAACACTGAAATCTGAAGTCTTATTTTTCTCTCCTGGCAAAATTCATAAGATACGCCCATTTTTTTCTTTTGGCTGATGTAATTTTTAAGATTTCATTTTAATGATTCCTTCATTATTTCACAAGTTTTTACTAATGGAAAAAAGGAGATATGTTTCATTCTAATTGTAAATTGTTGGGTACAATCTGATTCTAATTCATTGGTGATCTTGCTGATAGCAAATAGGGCCTGTAGACCTGCCCTCCAGCCCTTCTGCTGATGGGAGAGGGTGACTGACTATGAAATAGAGTAGAAAGTGTAGAATATTATGAGAATGAGCCCTGCATACACATTTTTAAAGTTCTTTAAACAAAGACCTGATTTTGTAGTACAGCGAATCAGAATAAGAATTTCCCTGGTGGCTCAGTGGTAAAAAACCAGCCTGCTAATACAGGCGAAGAGGGTTCAATCCCTGGATCAGGAAAGTCCCCTGGAGGAGGGCGTGGCAGCCCACTCCAGCATTCTTGCCTGGGAAATCCAATGGGCGGAGGAGCCTGGCGGGCTGCACTCCATGGGGTGGCAAAGGGTAGGACACAACTGAGCGACTGGCCAGCAGCACACCAAATGGAAGGCAACATTTTCACTCACAGCGGCCTTCTCTAACTTCTCTTTTCTCTGAACTCCTACTGTGTTTCTAGCCTCAATAAAAAAAAAAAAGGATTGGTACTTAGGCACTCTATGTGATCTAGAGTCATAGTAATCTTAATGGGTCTTTGGGAGAAATGTAATCCTTTACCTCTATTTTGAGGGGATTTTTCCCACTCCACTTGTACTTTATATAGTGAACTCCTTTCATTAATTGATTAAATATTATGTACTACTGCACTGTTCTGGAGAAAGCAATGGCACCCCACTCCAGTACTCTTGCCTGGAAAATCCCATGGATGGAGGAGTCTGGTAGGCTGCAGTCCACGGGGTCGCAAAGAGTTGGACACAACTGTGCGACTTCACTTTCACTTTTCACTTTCATGCATTGGAGAAGGAAATGGCAACCCACTCCAGTGTTCTTGCCTAGAGAATCCCAGGGACGGGGGAGCCTGGTGGGCTGCTGTCTATGGGGTCACACAGAGTCTGACACGACTGAAGTGACTTAGCAGTAGCAGCATTGCACTCTTCAAATTTGTATTTTTATCTTAGTAGTGTTAGACTGGAAAACTGGGAGAGTGTCCAAAAGGGGCTAATTAAATATTATTCCATAAGGTTGCTCATGAGCAACTGATGGAACAGATAGCCGCGTAAGAGGAAAACAAAGGATGATAAAAAAAAATTCCTTGCTGCTTATTATTTTTCAGACCTTTGAATGGAAGTGGCCACAGGACTTGCTGGGGGAGTGTGTGGTAGACTTTTGTACCCTTGAAGATGGTATTAGGTGCTGGGCATTGTCAATGACAAATTGGCACTTGCCTATGGGTGCGCGCCATCTACCTCTAGAAGGATGAAATCCGTGCTACTGCAGCTGCTGACCTTCAACCGCCCCCGAAAGGCATTCAGGGTGGAGGGCAGAAATGAGGCACTCTGTGCCCCCGAAAAACTGGTGGAACAGGTCTTCAGCGAGTTAAATATTCTCAGGGGCTGATTTTATGAGTGCAGTTCTTGCATTTCTTCATGTCTAGAAAAGCAGTAAATTTCTTCCTGGTGACGTCTTCTCCTGGTGACTGGCAGCAACATTCTGCAGAAAATATGTGCTTTACTGCGTGCATTTCCCAGTCACCAAAACCACATATATACTGACCTTCCCCCTACAGCTTCAGAGCAGTCTCTCGGAGCTATCTGGGGTGCCATCTCCCAGGCTATAGTACTCATTTTGCCCCAAATAAAACTTGACTCACAACCCTCACCGTGTGCAATTTTAAAAGTCAGCAGTGTTCTCTGACTGAGAAAATGGGGAGAGATATTGAACTTCCCAGATGGCTTAGACGGTAAAGCTTCTGCCTACAATGCGGAAGACCCGGGTTCAATCCCTGGGTCGGGAAGATCTCCTGGAGAAGCAAATGGCAACTTACTCCAGTATTCTTGCCTGGAAAATCCCATGGACGGAGGAGCCCGGTAGGCTACAGTCCATGGGGTTGCAAAGAGTCGGACACGACTGAGCACCTTCACTTTCACTGAAAGGACGGACTGTGACACTGGGGGCTCCAGGCTCATGGAGAATGGGTCGGAGGACTGTTTTTTAAGACCCTCCTTGGCTTTGGAGCTGGGGCTGAAAGCCGTGCGCGCCTGCATTTTCACTCTTCTGCTCAAGGTTCACACAGAATAGATGCTGCCCGCGTCCATCAGACTGAAGACATCATTTCACAGAATTGCTTCCAGAGCACTGTGAGGTAGCTTTGTCCATATTTTACAACAGGAAGAAACTGAGGCTCAAGGATGTTGAAATCTCGCCGTACGGTGTAGACGGAAGGAGAAGCGTAATATTATGGCGGAGACACCGGGCGGACTCTACCTCAGCCGGGTGATCCAGGGCCTCAAGTGGTCTTTCCTCGGTGGCTGTGTCCTTCCTGTCTCTGTGTGTCCCCTGCTGATGAGAATGCCAGTATGATGGGATTAGAGCCCACCATCAGGACCTCGTTTTGAATAATCAGCCCCCTAAATACCCTTCTCAGTTCAGTTCAGTCACTCAGTCCTGTCCCACTCTCTGCAACCCCATGAATCACAGCATGCCAGGCCTTCTTGTCCATCACCAACTCCAGGAGTCCACCCAAACTCATGTCCACTGAGTCAGTGATGCCATCCAGCCATCTCATCCTCTGTTGTCCCCTTCTCCTCCTGCCCCCAAGCCCTCCCAGCATCAGGGTCTTTTCCAATGAGTCAACTCTTCACATGAGGTGCCCAAAGTACTGGAGTTTCAGCTTTAGCATCAGTCCCTCCAGAAAATACCCAGGACTGATCTCCTTTAGAATGGACTGGTTGGATCTCCCTTCTCAGGTAGGCACATTCTAAAGTAGCTTCAACACATGAATGGGGGTGGCAGGAACACAACTCAGCTATGAGCTTACTTTTCAAATGTGAGGATAAAACCATGCATCTTTAAGAACCGGCCTTCCCAGGTGGCTCAGTGGTAAAGAATCTGCCTGTAGTGCAGGAGATGCAGGTTCGATCCCTGGTCTGAGAAGATCCCCTGGAGGAGGAAATGGCAACCCACTCCAGTATTCTTGCCTAGAGAATCCCATGGACAGAGGAGCCTGGTGGGCTACAGTCCATGGGGTCATGAAGAATCAGACGTGACTTAGCGACTGAACAACAACAAATATTTAAGAACTGTCATTAAAACATTTCCATTTTACATCTCAGATGGGATGAATGATACTTTGGGCACATCGGCTCCGAGTCCTTGCTCTTCCTGAGCGGTGCATTTCCTGAGGGGTGCCAGCAGGGCCTGGCTGGCATCAGCCCGATGAGAGCTCAGACCCTGTGTTCTGTCCTTTCCTTCTTCCTGCACATGGGCTTTCCCCATCCCGCCCTTTCCTCCTTCCTTTCGTATCCTCTTCTCATCAGGCATCTCATTCCTTGCCTGAAACTTATGCATCTGAAGATGTTTGGTTCTTCTAACCCCAGACCTTTTCTTTCTGTGACATAAGTTATTATACAAACATGTTTTTTTTGTTCTCTTTAAAAGTTAATATACACCAGTAGTTTTAAAGAAATGTCTAGAAAATTCCATGACATTTTTGTTATAATGTAACTTTCTTTTTTCTTCCCCCTTTTTAGGTTTGAGTGTCAATCCAGAGATTCACTATCACTCAGTTTTAGAGGGAGATAGAGGTTGAGGTCGATGGGTGCAATTTTTTTTTTAATACTTTAACTTTTTGGAAATTATGGCTGCAAGAGAGTGTTTTGTACAAAATGAGAAAAGGTGGAAAATTTAAAGCAGTTGATCATAATCTAAACTGAGGAAGGTCTTAGTTAACTTTTAAAATTTTGTTATATAAATAAATTATATGGACTTGAGTGAGCTGTAAGATTTCCCTAAACATCTAAAGGATTTTCAAAGAGGGAGAATGTCTGTAATTAAAGTGGTAAATCTTTAAGTAAGCAGTACTTAAATTATGCAGAAGCTCTTGAATAACTTGCTGGAAATAAAGCTGAGGCAGAGACTTAGGGTATAAATATGCATGTTATATATTACGTATAATTAATACATATTATATATAATTAATACATAGTATATATTACATATAATTGGTACATGTTATATATTATGTAAAATTATATGTAAGTACATGTATATACTTTTTTAATTTGGATTGGTATACTTTTGAGACATTAAATATATTAAATAATTTTTTAAACTACTACAAGCACATTATACATGAGATGAAAAGATAGATTAAATATCTTGGAATCATGGAGTTCTAAGGAGGCTTAGCAATCACATAGTTCTTACTCAATTTAATAAGAAGAAAACTGAGATGGAGAGAGGTACATATCTCAGCACTAACAAACGTGTCTGCAAACCTAAATGAGTTCCACCTTATGGTTATAACAGTCAAGTGAAATGAAGAGAGATGCAAAGAAATTCAACTGGAATACATGACCAATTTTAAGGAGAAAAAATTGATATAAACATTCCAGTTCTTCCTACTGCTGGACATAGATACTTGGACATGCTTTGGTTCCATGACGTCAGTCTGTTCTCTGAGGTCAGGCAGCTGTGGGAGATTGCGGATGGGTGCGCGTTTCTTGACAGCTCTCCCAGCAGAGGAAGGCCTGCTTCTCCTCTGGAAACTTGGCTGCTGTGATGGCCTTGGCTGACAGAGCGTGGGTGAAAGTGATGCCCTGGTGGTCCATGACTTGCTTTTAAGAGGACTGGCAGTTCCCACCTTGACCCTGAGGCCTGAACCTTTGTGTCCGGCGTCCAGCAGCTCTGCTGAAAGTACCATTTAGAGATGCCCTGAGTCTGGGGAGTAGGAGAGGGCCCTGCCTGAATTCCTGGCCCTCAGAATTGTGAAATACAATGAAATGACTGTTATTTAAAGCCTTGGAGTTTGGGGAGAGTTTGCTATGCTGTAATGCATAACTAGACTATTTCTGGTTGGACTAACTTAGGAAGAGATTTAACATTAATTTCAGGGAATGACTGTTTTTGCAAAAAAATAAATTGACATAATAGCTTAAGGTGTTGTGATAAGTCAAATATAACTGAGACATATTCATACCCTTAAGATTCATCCCGAGGCCATCAGATTCCCCTGACACACAGGCACAGGTTTTCTTGTCCTTAAAGTGCTGGAAATAATTGTGCTCTAGTGCCAAAGGATTGATGCTTTCACACTGTGACGTTGGAGAAGACTCTTGAGAGTCCCTTGGACAGCAAGGAGATCCAACCAGTCAATCCTAAAGGAAATCAACCCTGAATAGTCATTGGAAGGACTGATGCTGAAGCTGAAGCTCCAATACTTTGGCCACCTGATGCGAAGGGTCGACTCATCGGAAAAGACCCTGATGCCGAGAAAGATTGAGGGCAAGAAGAGAAGGGGTCGACAGAGAATGAGATGGCTGGATGGCATCACTGAATCAATGGACATGATTTTGGGCAAATTCTAAGAGACAGTGAAGAACAGGGGTGTGCTGCTGTCCATGAGGTCAAAAAGAGTCTGACTTGACTTATTGATGGAACAACAGCAACAAAATGTCCTAGCAGCTGAGACTGTGGTTCACAGTCCAGGACCATCAGCTTGATGGGAGCTTGTCAGAAATACAGGACCTCTGGCTCCATTCTAAACCCCCTGCAAGATTTTAACAAGATCTCCAATTATTCATTTGCACTGTAAATATTGAGAAGCACTAATATAAACAGCTTTATTAGACAGACAGGAATTTATATAAATAAATGTGAGAGGAACATTCTTTCTTAATTTTGTTGCAGAGTGCTCTTTCTTCTAGAATGTTTGAACTCTGGTTAAACCTAAAAGGAAAGTTGTTCACTTTCATTTTCTGCTTCCTTATTCATTTTCCTCCAATATTGGGTTGTTGTTAAAGGTAGAATTTCACCAAATCTACAAATATTCAGAAATAGGAAAGTATACTTTCAAACTGGGGCATGCATCATATATGTATTAAAGTTATAGCTTAATTAGATAAGGAATTATATAAAAGCTTTTATCAGTTCTTGGAAAATAAGTATTTTACAAGTTAGGCTCCTGGGAAAACAGAGCCAACGAAAATATTATTACAAATGGAATAATTAAACCAGTTCAGGTTTCTGGAGCTGGGAAAAGGTATAGCAAATTTGGAAGGCATCTAGACAAGAGTAGCTAAATTTATATTAATAAATTCAATATATAAGGTGACTTCCTCTGGGAAAACTGGTAGCCCAGTTGCAGACCTCACACCAAAGGCTTCCTGGTCATATCCCAGGGGATATTCTTTTGACATTTTCCACTGTTGCCACCTACTGCTTAAGAATGAATTTTCTTCTGTTGAGTTTGCTGTTGGATATTCATTGACTTGTATGTTCCTTGTGTGCATGCTCAATTATGTCCAACTGTTTGTGACCCCATGGACTGTAGCCCACCAGGCTCCTCTGTCCATGGAATTTTCCAGGCAAGAATACTGGAGTGGGTTGCCATTCCCTTCTCCAGGAGATCTTCCCAACTCAGGGATCAAACCTGCATTTTCTGTGTCTCCAGCATTGGCAGGCGGATTTTTTACCACCGAGCCACCTAGTTGTATGTTTATCTTTAAATAATTGGGCAGACATAAATTATGCTAGACACGAGACACCAGTGATACAACAAGACACTGTGCTTGTCTTAAAGAGTTCATGGTTTCATTCAACAGAAAGACTGGAGACCAGAGGGCACAGGAGCTCCTGGGAGAGACATCTCATCCACTTTCCAGGGTCAGGGAAGAATTTTCAGAAAGAAGCATAAAGACATGGTTCTAATGCAAGGTCCCAGTGTCAGAAAGCCTGTGATTCGTGAAAAGAAACTCAGGGAGGAAAAATAATGGAGATCTATGTGCTTTTAAAATTGTTTAATTTGAGGAATAGGTCTATTGATTGAGCCCTATTATGGTTTGTAGAAAACACACAGAAGAGGTGGTTTCAGTGTAAATCATGGAAAGATTTTTGAAAAGGAGGTTTTTCTTCACGGGTTATTAAAGATGAGCCATCTATATCCTTTAACAAATATTTATTAAGCACCAGCTGTGTACCAGAAGTGGCATGGCAGCTGAGGATTAAATAGTGATCAAGACCGTGAGATGGCTTGCCTCCATGGTTCTTGCAGATTCAGAGGGATTCTGCAAAATTATGCAAAAAATTATGAAATTTTTTGGGTTGGGGGAAGAGAAGGGTTGGAAAGAGGCTTCCTTGAGGAAGTGGTGTCTAAGTTGGGGAAGAGTGATTACCGGGGGTGGGACTTGTGGGCAGAGACAGAGGATTGCAGGCAAAGAGAACAGGATCAACAGGTACTGTTGAGGGTTTTACTTTTATCCCAAGGGCAATGGCGGCTTCCCTGGTGACTCAGGTTAAAGCATCTGCCTGCAATGCGGGAGACTCACGTTCAGTCCCTGGGTCTGGAAGATTCCTGGGAGAAGGAAATGGGAACTCACTCCAGTATTCTCACCTGGAGAATCCCATGGACGGAGGAGCCTGGTGGGCTACAGTCCATAGGGTCACAAAGAGTCAGACACGACCGAGCGACTTCACTTTCACTTTCACTTGAGGGCAATGGCAAGTCAGGAAGAGATTTTAAAAGGGAAGTGATCGTCAGCCTGGCTTGCTAGAAAATGTCTTTCTGGCTCCACCATGAAAAGGAGTGAGAGTGGGAATAGTGTTTTCACATGCCTGCTCAATGTCTGACTCTTTGCCACGCCATGAACTGCACCCCACCAGGCTCTTCTGTCCATGGGATTCTCCAGGCAAGAATACTGGAATGAGATGCCATTTCTTCCTCCAGGGGATCTTCTCCACACAGGGATTGAACCCACGTCTCTTGCATGTCCTGCATTGGCAGGCGGATTCTTTACCACTAGCGCCACCTGGGAAGCCAGAAACAGGGCTACCTGTTTCAAAGCTGTTCATTATTCCTCTCACATTTATTTACATAAATTCCCATCCTTCTAATAGAACTGAACTTTCACTGGGCCCTGGGAGGGGCAGAGGTGTGCCCAGATGCACAGACATCTTCAGCAGGAAAGCTAGGGATGGAGCCGCCACCTGGTGTCCCCTGCAGTGCTCGGCCCTAACCCCGCTCCTTCTAGACAGAGTCCAGTAGCCAATGACTTAGTGATTATTAAGGGATACGGGCTAATGTGCTAATATTACCAAGTCTTTGAAATGTGTCTCAACCCTCCAACTTCAAGAGACAGGTACTGCATTCCCTTCAAGTGCTTATGAGAGATGTCACACGTTCTAAGGTTCTGCTTGGGGTTAGCTAAATTTAAAGAGAAGGGGACGACGAAGGTTGAGATGGTTGGATGGCATCACTGACTCACTAGACGGTAAGTTTGAGCAAGCTCCGGGAGTTGGTGATGGACAGAGAAGCCTGGTGTGCTGCAGTCCATGGGGTCGCAAAGAGTCGAACACGACTGAGCGACTGAACTGAACTGAAATTTAAAACACTAGGAGTTATGTTTTCTAAGTTACTTGTGAAATTCTCCAATATTATTTTCCAGGCTTCCAAATGAATTTATCTCTCACTTTGGCTCAAAGTTTAGCCATAGCACAAAACAAAATATGATTCTCATTACACATCCCTAAACTCTGTGAAGCAGACGTCTGATGACTCCTGGAACAATGGGAAAAAAATTTAAATATATATTTTATATATTTTCCCTAACATTCTGAATAGAGATTATTGATGTTTTATCTCAGTGTCTCCTATTTGTTGAATCATTTTCTCATTTGATACTCAAGTATTTCTAAATAACACGAGGAAAACAGTTTTATGATATCAATAATTTAAATTCACTTAATTTAAAAATGCAATCTTTTAAATGTCACATTTATCTCACATTCTACTTTTCATTAAACTATCCCCCGAAGCATGGATTTTTGTAACTAAGAGAGCCTTTACAGTTATTATCATAAATACGAAGAGCCTCACGGTCACATTGGTCTTTTCACAGACCACAAGGCCTTTCCAAGCATTTTAAGATCTCATTTAGTTAGTCACAGAGCCAGCTAGTGAGAGCAATTGCTCAGATGAATATCAATGACTGAATGCTTTGAGTAATATGTTTTACTTTATTTTGTGTAAATGTGAAATTTTTTCAAACATGGCAAGGTTCATCACCTCCTCTGGTGAGGGGAACAGTTCCTGAGAGTTCCAGCAGGTGGCAGCATAGATTATTGCAAAAGGGTGGAACAGCCTCGAAAAAAAATCCAAGCACCAACATGCTGTTGTTTCTCATTTCCCTACGACTGAGCCGGACCCCCTCCCTTTAATGTAAAAGGAACATGCCTGGACATGCTAACAAGCAAAATAACTTTTCAGTACGGAGGTGACATATCATGCTAAACATAACCATAATTAAAATAGCTAAAATATGTGACTGCTGTGCTGAGTTGCTTCAGTCGTGTCCGACGTGTCCAACTCTTTGCTACCCTGTGGACTGTAACTCACCAGGCTCCTCTGTCCATGGGATTTTCCAGGCAAGAATACTGGAGTGGGTTGCCATACCCTCCTCCAGGGGATCTTCCCAGCCTAGGATTGGACCCAGGTCTCCCGCATTGCAGGCAGATTCTCTACCATCTGAGCCACCAGGGAAGCCCAAGAATACTGGAGTGGGTAGCCTATCCCTTCTCCGGGGAATCTTACTGAGCCGGGAATCAAACTAGGTTCTCCTGCATTGCAGGCGGATTCTTTACCAGCTGAGCTACAGGGAAGCCCAGCTAAAATACATTGAGGGCAAAATCTATGCTTCCCACCATTCTAAGACCTTAACAGGTATCTTTCATTTATTACTCACACCAGTTTGTCTGTGGTTATTATTAGTGTCTCCATTTCAAAGACCAGGAAACTGAGGCAGGGCCAAGCTTTCACAGCTGCTAAACGAAGGAGGCAGGATATTTAACCAGGCAGTCTGGCTCTAACATCCAGTCTCTGAACCACTTTATCATGTTTAATTGTGGGATCTGCAATCCTTGATGAAAATTCAAAGTATTAGGAAAAATACAATGAGTTTTCAGAAAAGAGACCTGAGTATTAGATCATGGCATCCGGTCCCATCACTTCATGGGAAATAGATGGGGAAACAGTGGAAACAGTGTCAGACGTTATTTTTCTGGGCTCCAAAATCACTGCAGATGGTGACTGCTGCCATGAAATTAAAAGACGCTTGCTCTTTGGAAGGAAAGTTATGACCAATCTAGATAGCATATTCAAAAGCAGAGATATTACTTTGCCAACAAAGGTCCATGTAGTCAGGGCTATGGTTTTTCCTGTGGTCATGTATGGATGTGAGAGTTGGACTGTGAAGAAGGCTGAGTGCTGAAGAATTGATGCTTTTGAACTGTGGTGTTGGAGAAGACTCTTGAGAGTGCCTTGGACTGCAAGGAGATCCAACCAGTCCATTCTGAAGGAGATCAGCCCTGGGATTTCTTTGGAAGGACTGATGCTAAAGCTGAATCTCCAGTACTTTGGCTACCTCATGTGAAGAGTTGACTCATTGGAAAAGACACTGATGCTGGGAGGGATTGGGGGCAGGAGGAGAAGAGGACAACAGAGGATGAGATGGCTGGATGGCATCACTGAGTCGATGGACGTGAGTCTCAGTGAACTCCGGGAGTTGGTGTTGGACAGGGAGGCCTGGCGTGCTGCAATTCATGGGGTCACAAAGAGTCGGACACGACTGAGCGACTGATCTGATCTGAAGTTGCTTCAGTCGTGTCTGACTCTTTGCGACCCTATGGATGATAAACCACCAGGATCCTCTGTCCATGGGATTCTCCAGGCAAGAATACTGGAGTGGGTGGCCATTTCCTCCTCCAGGGGGTCTTCCCAGCCCAGGGAGGGAACCCCATCTCTTAAGTCTCCTGCATTGGCAGGCAAGTTCTTTACCACTAGTACCACGGTCATTGTTAAAAGATGGAGAAATTACTAGGTTATTAAGGAGTGATACAGTAAGAAGTAAAGACATGAATGAATAAAACTAGAAGTTATTCAAGCAGGAGAGAAAACGGGTTTCAGGGAGCCAGCAGTTACTGGGATGAATCAGAGCAGCCTGCTGTTGGGCAAAGAGGTAGCGTGTGAGGGCAGGAGGAAGAGGAGAAATTCACGTGGGCACAGAATGTGTCACAGGGAACACGGGGCCGTGGAGAAGGCTCTGGGTCTGGAGCATCGCCCAGCGAGTCCATCCTTACTGTGTCCTGTGCTTCATCCGGCCCATCTCGTTCCAGGACGAGGTCTGTGTCACCTCCATCTGTGCCGTAACCAGTTATATAACCCCGCATGTGGGAACAGGACAGAGCGACAGAATGTGTGTGCTTGCCCACACTGTTTCCTTGGCGTGACATGAGGAAGAGTGAGGAGATTTACACGTGACCTTTGGTTGGATATTTCTGCCTCGTTCATTCCTGCCCTATCTGCTGGCGTCTTTCCCTGAACCCCATCCTTGCCATGTCGCTACTGTTCAGTCGCTCGGTCGTGTCCAGCTCTCTGCGGCCCCGTGGGCTATGGCTCGCCAGGCGTCGCTGCCCTTCACTGCCTCCTGCAGCTTGCTCAGCTGCACGTCCATTGAGTCGACGATGCCACCCAACCGTCTTGTACTGGCTAGCCTCTGAATCCATCCCTCACTTCATCCTTTTGTGCGTTTATCTTGTTTCCCCCAACCTGGAGGAGCCCCACCTCCCAGGCTCCTTTCAATAATGGTTATTGCACTAATGTCAACATTGAGCAGAGGAGAGGCAGAACGCATGGGTTGGAGAAACAGGTAGGGGTTTGTCAGAGTGGCTGGGGTGAAGAGCAGCTCTCACCCTAAAGCAGTGAGATGCAGTGCCTTCTCCTGACATCGTCAATCTGGTGTCACCGCGATTTCTCCAACTGGACGGTGAATTCCTTTCAGAGGTGAGGCCACGTTTTGTTTACCTTCAAGGCCCTCCTACCTCAACTTTATCTGCTAAAACCTCACTCCGGACTTTGTGCCCAGTAGGAATTGGTAAGTGGTCTTGGAGAATGGACTGGGGTGAAGTCCAGCCTGTATGGAACCTGTCTTATCTTGGCTAGACCCAACCACTTCTTACCTGGATTTCTTAGTAGCCCTGGGTCAACGAGGAGCTGAAATCAAACAGAGAGTCTTTCCTGTCTTTTAATTTGGGAGAGAGAATGTGTGTGCATGCTAAGTCACTCAGTTGTGTCCAACTCATTGCAACTCTGTAGACTGTAGCCCGCCAGGCTCCTCTGTCCATGCGATTCTCCAGGCAAGAATACTGGAGTGGGTTCCCATGGCCTCTTCCAGGGGATTTTCCCAATCCAGGGATCAAACCCACATCTCCTGCAGCTTCTGCATTGTCAGGCAGGTTCTTTACCGCTGAGCCACCAAGGAAGTCCAGGAGAGAGAATGATCAGCTACAAAATATGGCCATGAGGAGAGTAGACAGGTGGTCACAGTTGGCAAAATGAACACACTCGGGAATGCTCTACAGGCCCCCATCCAAGCCAGGAGGTATGCTCTTTCACTCCCAGGCTTGAAGGGAAATGAAAGCACCCCCAGAATGAGAGGTCTGTCCATGTGTAGCACAGCTCGTGTCCAGGCTGGAAGCAGAGTTGAGTGGGATGATGGTCCTCTTGGAGAAGGGCTGTCAGAAGCTGAGCAGGACTCAGGAGAACCCAGCTATTCACCAAGACCACCTCTTAATACCGTGGCGGCTGGGATCTCAGCATGTGCATTTTGTGGGGGACGTGGCTTTCTGTCCACAACACGCACCATGGGGGTACCCACCCTTGGAGAGCCTCTGCTTCACGCTTACTCCGTGGTGAGACCTCTGGGGGGTGCTTCTCTTATCCCATCTTGTTCAATGGTGATTTATTTTTTTCTTTCTACTCATGTGAGTTCTTCCAGGCCAAGTGCTGTTCCTCTAACAGTGCTTGAATATTCTGAGATGAATTTATATGTCCTTTAAAACTAAATAAAAGTGTAATTATAACTAAAACACTCTTAAGTAAAATGAAGCCGCTGATAACGCCACCAGAAAAGAGCTACAGTGTACATGGGAGTTGCGAAACCGACACGTATTGTATGTCTCTGGCAATGCCTTTTTTCACCTAAAAACGTTTTATGCTGACAGCATTGGATCTACTGATCAATACAGAATAACATTACGAGTAGGCTCATAAAAACTTTACCAGAATACTCAGGAGTATTTTTATCAGAAATTTGTTCATAATCAGATCTCTATATCTAACTTCCAATTTACAGGATATACAGGAATTGGAGGAATAAGTTACATGACAAGAATGCAATCAGCAAAATTGAGAATATGGGCAATTTTACATGAAATAAAATGATTACTTTTTTTATTATAAATGAAGATGAGAAAAAACAGAGAGGAGATTGTTATAGATTAAAAGAGACATCAACAAAATACAAAGTTTGGGCCTCATTTACATCTAAATTCAGGAGGCATTTTTTTAAGCATTTGAATATAGACTTCATAGTAGATTATATTAAGTAATTATTGCTATTTTTATGATAACAGACTGGTGTTAAACTAATTAAACGTATCATATCTACTGGTAATACATGATGAAATGTGTGCAGACAGAGTGATACGTGATTGGGACTTGCTTAAACACATTCCAGCAGGTTCTTGTGTTTCCATCTACGAGGGACCAGACCAACAAAGCAAACCTTCTGTATCCTCTGAAATCAGAAAAGAATTAGAAAAGCAACACCTAAAGCAATACTTCTCACCTACCTCTGCACCCCTCTGCAAAAGAAAATCTGTTCAGCGACATCAGAAAGCAGCCAGGGCAGCTAGACTTGAGGGTCTGAGACCAGAGAGAGAAGAGAAAGTCAAACCTGACCTTCGCTGCATTTCCCCAGAGGCGTTTGCTGATATTTAAAATAAGTTGGACCAGGAGCTGAGAATCCAAGGAGAAATCTGAACCGAGAGCAGCGACTGTGTGGAGCTTTGGCCATGTCACAGCAGTGGGGGAAATTCAGGTTTCTAAACACCATCACGTGGGGGACCAAGGCTTCAACATCTTGATTTTAAATGTACATAAATATTCAGTCCATAACAGTGAATTTGCAAAGTAAGTAGCTTAGGATTACTATTGCAAAAATTGCAGATGGAGAAGAGAGAAAGTAAATTAATATTAAAAATTGGGCAATGGTACTATGGGGAACAGTCTTCAGGTACCAAAAAACCTAAAAATAGAGCTGTCATAGTACCCTGCCATCCCACTCCTGGGCATATATCTAGAAAAAACATGATCTGAAAGGATCCATGCACCCCAGTGTTCATTGCAGCACTGTTTACAATAGCCGAGAGTGGGAACAACCTAACTGTCCATTGACAGAGAAATGGATAGAGGATGTTGTACGTATATACAATGGAATATAACTCAACCATTAAAAAAACGGAATAATGCCATTTGAAGCAACATGCATGGATCTAGAGAGTGTCACACTGAGTGAAATAAGTCAGACAGAGAAGGAGAAATATTGTATGATATCCCTTATATGTGGAATCTAAAAAATGACCCAAATGAACTTAGAAACAGCCTCACAGACAGAAAATGAACTTATGGTTGCTGGGGGGAAGGGATAGTTAGGGACTTTGGGATGGTCATGTACACACTGCTCTATTTAAAACGGATAACCAGCAAGGACTTATTGTATAGCACATGGAGCTCAGCTCAATGTTATGTGGCAGCCTGGATGGCAGAGGGGGTCTGGGGGAGAAAGAATATATGTCTGTGTATGTATGGGTGAGTCCCTTTGTTGTTTACCTGAAACTATCACAACATTGTTATCAGCTATACCCCAATACAAAATAAAAAATTCAAAAGAAAAAAAAATTGAGCAGTACTGTATCTTAAAAGGTCTCACAGCAGGGTCCTACTGTAGAGCATAGGGAACTCTATTTAATATCCTATAATAAGATGAAAAAGATAATGAAATAGAATATGAAAAAATGAAATGAAAAAATAATGAAAAAGAATATGAAGAAAAAGTCTTAAAAGGAACTTAGATTTTATTGTATAAGTTATGGGAAGATATTGAAGAGTTTTACATGGAGTAGTAACAAAATCAGTACAGCATTTTAGGTTTATTTAGGTGGAGTATTGTAGATACTGTAGATATTGTAGATAAGGAACAATGTCAGGGGGACCTTTAAAAAACATGTAATGAGTGCCTGACCCAAGGCAGCATTTGACGATGGGAATGAAAGAATGAAAACAGCTGTGAGATGTACAATGAAAAATCAGTAAGAAAGCTTAGATGTGGGAGAGAAAAGTGATGGAGGCTGGATGATGACTCTAGATTTGGAATGTGATGGAACAACCACAGACTCAACCTGCCAAGAGAAATAAGAGCTAGAGAAGAAAATTAGGTCTCACAGGAGGTTGAGTTGACCTAGGAACACACGTGTGGATTCGTTGAGTAAGCATTTAAATGAACACATTTGGACGTGGAAGTTAGCACTTTAAGGAGAACGTTAAATGGAGCCCAACTCCACAGAAAAGTCAGATGATGTAAGGTCAAAACATCAACTGTTCGATTTAGCAAATGCATGGAGCGATCAGTGGGACACACAGAGTCCTTGCTGAAGTTAACACGATTGTGAAACATACACTGACACACAGCCATGAAGAAAGCTCACAATCCTTACCCAGAAGTGTGCTGTCCAGGGGAAAATGTACTGAAGAGTAAACTTACTGCTCTTTATTCAGAAAAGTACAGAAGATAACAGGAGAAAGGCTAGTCATGTGATCAGCAGCACAAGCCTCAAGTCAAAGAGTTTAAGTGATTGGATGTTCAGTTCATCTCACGATTAGGTTTAGCTTTTAACTTCTTAGTTACTCTCATTCCAAAGCAGATAAAACCAATGTCCTTTTAAAGATCCTAGCTAATACCACACGAAGTCTCTAATGCAGTATAAAATTAATTTATTTCCCAT
This sequence comes from Bos grunniens, assembly GCF_055505025.1. Classification (NCBI taxonomy): domain Eukaryota; kingdom Metazoa; phylum Chordata; class Mammalia; order Artiodactyla; family Bovidae; genus Bos; species Bos grunniens. The sequence goes on along the minus strand of NC_141176.1, from coordinate 89,920,823 downwards.
CTAAGCTTCTTTCCTGTCTACCTTGGAAAAAGATTAAACATAATACAATCGGAGTTAATTTAGCTATTTTCTTGTTGCGTTTTCCTGGGTTTTCTCATTAAAACTCCAAATGAGTATCTTTGATTTTTCTCTGAAAATGCTTTTCAGTTGCCGATCCCTTCCTGGCTCCATGTGCATTAACAAGCAGAGACCGAAGTGGCCTCCGGGTAATGTAATATCAAGATCCCAAGCAATCTGAGATGTCAGAGCACCCCACAGGAACACAATTCAAACTGGGATAAAGTCGGTACAAGTAGAATCGTCCTCCCCTCGTAAAAGTATGACTTTCTTTGCTGTTAATATGCTAGGGGCTTGTATTCAGCTGGAGGAGGAAAAGTCTGTTTTGGCTGATCTGAAAGCACTTTTGCTAAAAATGACAGGTAGTGTGTCTGGAAAATTAATGTTCATCCATATTTATTCAGTTTTGAGATATTTTAGGGCGCAGGCAGATGAAGTGCTGATAACTTGAGCTTAATGTGTGTGTACCGCACTTATTGTGTATAGACTGCACTTCTGCTTTTTGTTGAGCATTTGTGTCCCCAGGCTAGGTGGGATTTTGCTTACATACAACCCCAAATCTTGTTTCAACAGCTGCTTGATTAATGTCTAAAATATACTTAGGAAAAGTATTGAAATATGGAAATATTAGATAGGTATTTCCATTTTATCGGGAAGGACATACAGGGTCTCCTTGGTGGCTCGGCCGTGTAAAGAATCTGCCTGCAATGCAGGAGACCCGAATTTGATTCCTGGGTCGGGAAGATCCCCTGGAGAAGGAAATGGCAACCCATTCCAGTATTCTTACCTGGAGAATTCCGTGGACAGAGGAGCCTGGTGGGCTGCAGTCCATGGGGCCACAAAGCACTGGACACAGCTGAGCAGCTAAGCCACACTTTAAAAAAGATTTGCATACATTGTAAAGGTTCAGGGAGAATTTAGAGGTTTTCTAAAGTAAATGCTTTAAGAATGGGAGGTCAGGGTCTACAGCAGGAGGAAGCCTGACTGAAGGTAGATGACATAGATGGGCGCGTTCAGGATTCAGGCCGTCCTGGGCATGATCACACCCGATGCCCATGGCCAGGGAGAGGCTGCAAGTGAAAGGGTGGCTCAGGGCCAGCTCAGGGCTCATCCTCGAAGTCCCGATGGGGAGTTCGGGCCTCATTCTTTAGGACCAAGTAATCACTTAAAGACTTTAAGTTTGGGAATAAAATGATCAAACTAATAACATTTTTAAAAGGAGGGAAATATGCCAATTTTTACGAACAAAGACTTGAAGAGGGCAAGACAAGTCACAGGTAGCTAAAAGAACGTAAAAGGAATTATCTTAGAGCTCAAAACTCTGTGATGTGGGTCCTTCCCATTTCCACTTTCACATAAAAAAAAAAAGCAGAGGCTTGAAGTGTTTAAGTAACTTTTCCAAAAGTGGTGTACTTAGTACCTGTGGGCAGCTTCACACCCAGTCTATCTCCCAATAAGGATAGAAGCTTCCCAGTGGCAACAGGGCTACTGAACCAGTGACGATCAAACAGAAAACGCTGTGGGTTTGCTTTGTGCGAGATGAGTGACTGGGCAGTGGTGGGGTGTGGTTATTCTGAATGGATGGTACTCGCATGACAGTGGAGACTGCAGAGTGGATCAATATCCGTGTCAGACCGATTGAGACAGTTGTCAGCTCTTCCTAAAATTACACTCCTGGGATCTTGGCCAACATGAGCGTCTTTGGGTTTCCTAGATTGAATAAGATAATACACCTCAAACAGCTTTAGAAGCTGTAAAATCCTAAGAGGCAAAGACTATTAATACTTCCGTGTGAGAAGAGCATTAAGCGTTTACAAGTCAGCTCCCACCTTAAGTGCACTAGGAGGGATCAAATTCATCAGAGGCCCATCATGGGTTTTTTATAAAGTGAGAAATTACTTCCTGTTGTATCTCTGTGGTGTTTCATATTTTTTAAGGCTCTCTGTAGATGACTCAAAGCCTCTCCTTGAAACCCCCAAACATGTCTTGAGAAAATAGCTATTTAAATATGCATCACTGGGCATCTTTTTGTGCTGCACATTATAGAAAACCCATCTCAAAACGTTTTAAACAGCAAAGTTAATTTACTGCGTTTGCAACTAAAAATATGGCATCCAGAAAAGGAGCTTCATGTAATGACTCCAGCAACATTCCCAGGGCCATGTTCATCCTGACCCTTCCTCTGCCTTGCTCAACATTGTGCTTAGCTGCTCAGTCGTGTCAGACTCTCTGTGACCCCATGGACTGTAGCCCGCCAGGCTCCTCTGTCCATGTGGTTCTCCAGGAAAGAATACTGGAGTGGGTTGCCATGTCCTCCTCCAGGACATCTTCCCCACCCAGGGACTGAACCCAGGTCTCCTGCCTTGCAGGCAGATTCTTTATTGTCTGAGCCACTAGGGAAGACTTACCTATAGGAGACACACAGTCTCCACCACTTTCCTCTGCAGTCACACCTCATGTAAGAACAACCAAAGGGCCTCAGCAGTTCCAGACCCTGGGGCTTCCCTGGTGGCTCTGTGGTAAAGAATCCACCTGCCAATGCAGGAGGCACGGGTTGGATACCTGGGTCCCACATGCTGTTGTGGAGCAACCAAGCCCAGTGCACTGCAGCTACTGAGCCCGTGCTCTGCAGCCTGGGAGCCGCAACTACTGAAGCCCGCACACCCTAGAGCCGTGCTCTGCAACAGGAGAGTAGCCCTGGCTAATGGCAACTAGAGAAAAGCCCACATAGCCACGAAAACCCAGCATAGCCAAAATAAACAAAAAAGACGATTGAAGCATGCTAAAAAAAAAAAAAAAGACAGTTCCAGACGTCAATTCTTGAATCACACGATTAAAAGAAGAGACAGGATCACTCCTAATACCTTCTGTGAAAAGAAGATACTTTGCAAAAATTGTCAGAATGACAATTTGAATACTGTTTAGTTCTTTCTGACTTCATCTTAAAGAAGCTTTGAAACCTCTGATATAAATGACTATTGATATGTATAAATAGATTGACAAATTTCTGAGGTCAAAGGGAATTTATAAGTCATTCACTCATACAAGAGATTCATATGCTTCTCATTTTAACGAGACGTGTACCCAGCAGAAATTATTGTGTATACATACGGTATCTTTGCATGGTATGTGTACATTTGGTATGAATTCACATCTCTCACCTTTAACGAGTATGTATAGAACCTACAATGATTTTCTGTTCACCAAGCAATTCTAGATTCCTTTATTCAGAGATCTTATGTTTTATTACTTCTCCCTCTTCCTTTTGTCAAGCTTTCTTCTTAATTATTTCTATTTATTCATATTTCCTGTTTCAGGGTCACATCTGAAAGTATTAAGTCGGTACGGTCAGGAAGTTCATTATAGATTCAGGAAAGGGGGAAACTTCTGGCAGGGTGTATGAGGAAGAAGAATACAGTATAGCTGGGCAGGACAAACGGCGGAAGACGGTCAGAGTTGCCTTTCCAGGAAGGAACAGCAGGGGGCACTGTGGCGGGAGTAGAGAGATGATTTTGTTTGGTTATGGACAATGAAATCATTGTTTCCTCCCTTCCCTCCTTTCTCTCTTTCTTTTTTTTTCTCTCTTCCTTCTTTTCTTTCATAACAATTGGACAGTAGTGTTTAGAGCCACTTCGGGGTATAAAACTAACAATATAATTACCTTTTAACACTTGGATTTTGAAAGTGGTCTCCAGAAGCAGTAGTCATTCTCTCCTAGGAAGTTTTATGTGTAGAATTTCATCTGATCTTTTCATCAGCCCCGCAGGTCGTATTGTTACATCTATTTGACAGAGGAGGAGAGAAGAGCTCAGGTTCTGTGGGTACCGATCCCGGGACTCACACAGGGGTGAGGGTGTCCTCACCCAGCTCTCTGATTCTAAACTGTGTCTTCTTGGTAACTTCCCTCTTTAGCAACCACTTTAATTGAACAGTGAGTGAAGTGAAGTTGCTCAGTTGTGTCTGACTCTTTGCAACCCCATGGACTGTAGCCTACCAGGTTCCTCTGTCCATGGGATCTTCCAGGCAAGAATACTGGAGTGGGTTGCCATTTCCTTCTCCAGGCCATCTTCCCCACCTAGGGACTGAACCGGGGTCTCCCTCATTGTAGGCAGATGCTTTACCGTCTGAGCCACCAGGGAAGCTAACTAAAAACCTCATAAATTACCAGGAAGCCCAGGGAAGTTCCATTTGAATTAGCATAATACTTCAATAATAGACTATCTAAAAAAAGAATGGAATCATGTCCTCTGAACACTGGTCAAGAAAGCATCAGTGGGTAGTTATTTTTAGGGTACTTGCGCTATTGAAATGTTTGAGTGATACTAAATTAACGGGAACGCATCTAAGCTATTTATGTGGTTTAAATGCTACTCCCATATTTTTAAAAGTAATAGTTTAAAATTTTGTAAAGCAATAGTTCTTGCCTGGAGAATCCCGGGGATGGCGGAGCCTGGTGGGCTGCCGTCTCTGGGGTCGCACAGAGTCGGACACGACTGAAGCGACTTAGCAGCAGCAGCAGTTTAAAAGTTAATTCTAAACATCGAAAGTCATAAAGCTAACTCTTTAATTTTTTAAGATTTATTTTCATTGGAGAATCATTGCTTTATAATACTGGTTTCTGCCATATAGCAGCATGAGTCAGCCATAGGTGTACATATGTCCCTTCGTTCTTTGAACCTCCCTGTCACCTCCCGCCCTATCCCACCCCTCGGTCGTCACAGAGCTCCCTGAGTCACACGGCACGTTCCCACCGGCTATCCATTTTACATATGGAGGTGTATGTGTGTTTCAGTGTGTATGCACGCTATACTATACAGCATAGGTCGTGTGTGTGCATGCTACTCTCTCCATTCGTCCCTCTCCTCCCCCACTGTTCTCTGTGCCCCTGTCTCCTTTCCTGCCCTTCAAATAGGTTCGTCAGTACCATCTTTCTAGATTTCATATATATGCTTTAATATATGATGTTTCTTTTTCTGACTTACTTCACGCTGTAAAAAAGGCTCTAGGTTTGTCTACCTCAGAACGGACTCAGCTGCCCTCCTTTCCGTAGCTGAGTAATGTTCTACTGCCTATATGTACTACAGCTTCTTTATCTGGTCATCTGTCCATGGACATCAAGGTTGCTTCCACGTCCGAGCTGTTGTAAACAGTGCTGTGGTGAACACCGGGGGATAGGTGTCTTTTTCAATTATGGTTTCCTCGGTTATATGCCCAGTAGTGGGATTGTTGTGTCATATGGTAGTTTTATTCTGAGTTTTTTTTAAGGAATTTCCATACCCTATTTTTAATTTTACGATTTAGCTGGCTACACAGGTATGAACTGTTTATGTATATTTCGTGTTGCGGTTAGTTTATGCTTGTTCACGTCTATTCCTGTTCCTCGGGCTTTCTCCAAGGGTTCTACCGTGGTCTGGCTAATGTGGCTATTTTAATACTGGTTCTCTTTGTCCGTGTGGGGGCCTGTCTGTGGGGTAGGGCTGAATTTGTCTGGGAGGACAGATTCAGAGCATGCAGCTCAGAGGCACACAGAGAGGAGTCTGAGGGAGCGAGATAAAGACTTTTCCTAAATGACCAAGTGTCAGCCAACCTGCTGGCACTTCTCCTTTCTCTTGATTGTGGTGATATTTCAAACTCACCCACTAGAATATGTGCAGATGTCAACAGCTGAACCCACCTTGATGAAGTACTGTAGATACTTGAGAATGTTTACTTTCCTGAGCTAGAAATTACAAATATCAATTGAATAATGAACACAGGCTACTGGTGATGAATGCTCTGCACTATGTAAAGATTCCACTGAACACCTCGAGTGAAAGGTTAAATCATTTCTGAGGACCAAGATCTGAACAAATCTGTACCCCAATGTCACATACTTTTGGCCTTGCAGTTTAATAAACATCTATGTAGATGGGCTATCAAACAGATGAGGGATTTTACTAAAATTAAATGCTCAGTAATACACTTTTCCTTTGAGCAGAAAAGCTTATATGAGACCTAATGTAAAGCCTGCATTTGCGTGCGGGGTCTGTCGTCTGGCAGCTTCCAGAAAATACATCTCCTTGAAGAGCAGACTGAATAGAAATTGCAGAGCTAGAGACCCCAGTGGTGAAGGCAGTCCTGTGCTCAGTTAATCATCTGATGATCACCTGCTCTTGGTAAAAGTGTATCCTCATAGTGGAGTCTCTGCAAGGGAATTCTGGTTCTAGAAGTGACATGCTACTCCCCTGCGAGAAAGCAGATAGCATCCTGCTGTGCAGGAATAGACGACAGGGGCCCAACGTGTGCTGTCACCTCTGTGACTTTGTGTGAAACTATTTCTTAAAAAAAATGAAACCACTTTTTATTGAAATATAGTTGATTTACAATGTTGTATTAGTTTCAGGTTACAGCAAAATGATTCATATGTATATATGGAATATACATAATATGTAGCATATATATAAATATATATGTTTCTTTTTTAGATTCATGCCCATTATATAAAAACCATTTCTTTTTTAAATTTATTTTTTAGTTGGTGGGAAATTGCTTTACAGTTTTGTGTTGGTTTCTGCCATACAACAATGCAAATCAGTCATAATTATATATATAGTATATGTGTATATGTATATATATATGTGTCCCTTCCCTCCTGAGCCTCCCTCTAGGGGCTCTCCCCATCACATCCCTCTAGGTCATCACAGAGCACCAGGCTGGGCTCCCTGTGTATATAAGACCTATTTCTAACAGTTGTTATTTTTATGGTCACATGCATCATTTCGCTAGTGATTATCATGATTTTAGATTTTTCTTTTTAAAGAGATTATTGCCCTACTATTCGACTGTTTCTGTTAAATGTACTTAAGTATCGTCCTTTAATGCAGGCTTATTCCCTCAAGTGTACATACCTTTTGTGTGATTTATGGGTGCTCTTTAGTTATTCCTTGTCCTTTCTCTAAAGGATTTCACTATTTTAGGGAAGGAATGATCATAATTTCCCAAAGCTCCATATTTGCTGTTATTACTCTCCAGTGGTCACCCAATGAATAAGCATCAAATAACTGGAAAATTGAATTTCATAGGGCTGACATGTTGAGTCCTAAAGTGACATAGCATTAAAAATAGGAGCCATCACAGATAAATGTTAATGATTACACATTTCCTGAAATATTAATAAACCTTTAATCTTGTCATTTTCAAGGGCTTGGTGCCCTCTCTAGGGTGAATTAAGCCTTGTTCTTTATCACAGGATTTGACTAAAACTTTAATTATTGATATAATACAGTCCTATTATAACATAGCTCATTATTCAAGTCAGATCTACTAATATATATTAAGCACCCATTTTCCCACTGGAATTATTCAAGGTGCTTGGGGACACAAATTTAGAAGAGAAAGAGAAAATGTAACAATCTTTGGGGGTTTTAATGTATTCTCTATATAATAGCCTAAAGACCACCCCTTGAGATATTATAATCACATATTGCAAAAATCTAAAATAATATAAAGAGCTTATAATCTGCTAGAGAAGGAAGATGCACAAACAGATAATTTTAACATTGTATAGGTTTTTCTCAGTTGGTTACCTACCTACAGGTGGTATGGAATGGCAGTCAGTCCATTCTAAGTTTTGGGAAGTCATCACTGACCAAGTGATGCTATATCTGTATCATGAGAAAGTATGTGTAGGCAGTGAAAGTTTAGAGGACTTCTGGGACAATGCCACACAAGTGAGATGGATATAGCATGTGGATAGATGCAGAACTCTGTTCAAGATAGAAGGAGGAAAAAATGGTTGCAGATGATGATGGACATTGAGGACGACCTTTGTGCATTCATTGAATTTAACTAGGCTTTGTCGTTGCACTAACACTCCAAATATTGGTCACTCGACCTACTACACCTTAACATCTCCATCAGGTAAAGTCTGCTAGATACCATGGCAAATCACCAGCACTGTTACAGAATACAGAACATCACACTGCTATTCCAGGTCTATAATGCAAAGACTAGACACCAGAATACAGGACCTTGAGAAAGAAACAGATTTTCTAATGGCAGCTCATCTTTACAGGACAGCACAGTTCACAGTGTCCACACAGATTGAACCCCACCCTGCACAAAAGGAGAGACCGTTTCCCAAGACCATCACAAAGGGTTGCAGTGGGAAGGCTTTTAAAGCTGTAAATCTCTCTTCTCTTCTACCTCCCCAGTCCCGCCTAATATCAGTGAGGTCACAGGGACAGCTCCTTAGGAATTTGAGATGGGTTTTAAGTGGATTTAACCTGAATTTGGGGGCTTCCTGGGTGGCTCAGCAGTAAAGAATACCCCTGCTGATGCAGAAGACTTGGGTTCAGTCCCTGAATTGGGAAGATCCCCTGGAGAAGGAAATGGCAACCCACCTCCAGGATTCTTGCCTGGAAAATTCCACGGACAGAGCAGCCTGGCAGGCTACAGTCCACAGGGTCGCAGAGAGTCAGACACAAGTGAAGTGCCTGAGCCCATGTGTTAAAAGATAGGGGAAAATAAGAAGGGAATTTTTTATCCTAATCCTGAATGGCCCTTAATCAGAACCCTACCTTCTGTGGCAAGTTAACACCAGGCAGATGGAACAGAGAACTCAAAAGACAGACCTCGACCTCATTAGAGAACAAAAGCCAGAGGAAATGATGTCAGCAGCCAACTGTGGGATGCAGGATGAGAAAACTCATGAAAAAGAAGCTGAGGGAATATTGAGAAAAAGGGCACAGAACTTGGGGCGCCCCCCCGGCAGGACCAGCACCAACAGAATGAAGAAAGCCCTTGATTTCCGCTGCCTCCCCCATAGGCTGATTAACTGCATATGCTTCCAGTTCCACAAAATGGAAGCCAATGTAAGTTAAAGAACATTTAGCTGGAGATCATTAAGAAATGAGTAAGAATATTAAACAGGTTAAGGCTTTGTTTCATTTTTTTCATATGGGAGGACTGAATCACTTTTAACCACAGTTTTTAGCTTGGAATTATGTTGAACATTTAGCTTCTTCATGTTTTAGGGGTAGCATAATGGTGAAGTGAATGACTCAGTACTTCCCCTAAACACACGATAAACTTTCGCATTTCTATACTCCTATCTGCCATGTCTCTCCACTAAATCTCAGTTGAAATCTCTCATCTCTTCTGGATCATCCTTCAATCTGCCCAGAGTCCACAAGTAGCTGGCTCTTCCGCACTTACATAAGCATCTGTGTTGTAGTCCTTGTCATCTAACACCGGAGGTAGTCATTTAGGCTTCTTTTCTTCCTGGGAGGCCAACCAGGGCAGGTCCTCTGATGCTCCATAGTTGTTTTGACTTGCCAGGGGTGAGTAAGGTGCATAAATAAACTTAAGAAATACATGAGTGATACAAATGTGAGAAAGCTGAGGTTCTGAACCCCAGAGGGACCTCAAGTCAGAGCCACAGAGGATCAGCTTCATTTTGTGGTTTGTCTGTCTGCTCATGGGATGGAGGTTCCGCTTTAACCCCTTCAATCTCCTTTACCCCTACATTCCTAGGGTCTGAGAGGAGGATAACCTGCATTTGGACTCAGAAACCCAGGTTTTGTGGAGGGGGACAGGGGGTAGAGAGCCCAAACGAATTTTTTGGCCAACCCAATATTTGCAGATGACCTACGCACAGTCTCTTGTACACTTTAAATGACCTCCAGATTGTTTACAATACCTAATATAATGTAAACGCAATGTAAACAGTTGCTGGGCAGTAAATTCAAGTTTTGCATTTTTGAAACTTCTTGAAATCATTTTGGATATCTTTCCATCTGTGGTTGCTTGAATCCTGCAGATGCAGAACCGAAGGATCTGGAGGGAGGGCGTGAGTTATCAATTAGAGGAGGACAGTAAGGAGGCAGATGAGATTCTGGTGACAAAGAAAGACGTCAATGAGGGTCAATTTGAGCAACTGTACTGACGGAAAAGCTAAACAAACAGGGCAAAAACTGACAGCCCCGGTGGGTCAAGTCTCAGTGGTACGACACGGAGAGCACCGACGTGCTGTCCTCAGCTGGGCTGGGAGGGGACCCGAGGATGGCTTTTCTGACAGGTGATCGATCACCCCGGATTCTGAGGGTAATGAGGAATGTCGAGTTCGTTCTTTGCATGAGCTTTCCAAAGGCAGCCCAAGCTCAGAATTTTAGAACCAAAGGGACCTGATGGATCCTCCTTTTTCTCAGAAGAGAAATTTGAGACGTAGAAGAGGTAAACAGACGGGCTGCGAGGGGTGCTGTTTGGTCACACCAGGTCTGAGACAGGAAACAAAATCTGGATGCTTAAAACCTCACCCTAGTCTAGGTTCTGCACTGGCCTTTGTACACATGATGCCGGGCATAGGGTGTTTCTTAATGATTTTTGTTTCTCTTTCATCGTCCACCTACTTGTGTCTCTCCCCGTCTGCTCCCTTCCCAATCCCATTTCCTCTTCTTATATGACCATTCACTGCAAATGGCAGGCTGAACTGAGGGTTGAGGTACCGGCTGGTGAGGTAATCCTGAAAACTCCATGCGGGGTTTGAGATGCAGTGAGAGGAGATATGATTTGAAATGACAAGGTGTGGGCTTGTTATTTTAGAGACACATGGGGTGACTCTGTCACCTGTGGGTATGTGGAAGATGGAAAATACACCTAATTTGCCAGGTGATTTATCCGAGGGGTGTTTTTCAACCACCAGGGTGTTGCAGGCGTTACCTGATTGCTCCCACTGCTTATTTAAAAAATGCATAAGGACAGGAATAAGTACAAGAAAGACGATCAACAGAAATAAAGCATGACTTGCTGGTTTGGAAGGCTCCCAGCTCTCCAGATGCTAAAATTAAAAATGGCTTCTGAGTAAGGCTCTAATCCAGAGAGCTGTCGGGATAGCTGGCATAGGGATGATGCTGATGATGTCGCTAGGTTTAACCTGGGAAAGTTCAACCTTCCATCAGACCCAGGGCCCCCCAAGGGCATGAGGAGGTGCCTGTCCATCCTCTGCGTCACGTCAAACTCTGGACGTCTGGGAACTTTCAAGGGGCTGATCCTCAAGTCATTCAGCAGAATCCCAAGGGCTTATTCTTTAAGTCGTCTGGGTGGACTGTTGCATGATTCCAGGACTTGGTTCCTGGCAAGGGGCTTCCCAGGTGGCCCTAGTGGTATAGAACCCGCCTGCCAAGGCAGGAGACTTAAGAGACACGGGTTTGACCCCTGGGTCTGGAAGTTCCCCTGGAGGAGGGCATGGCAACCCACTCCAGTATTCTTGCCTGGAGAATCCCAGGGACAGAGGAGCCTAGCAGGCTACCATCCATAGGGTCTCAAAGAACCCGACACGACTGAACCAACGTAGCACAGACACGTGCAAGTAAGCAAAGATTTAGTACCTGATGTGTGACATGCATTATGCTTACGATTGAACGAAAGTAGCTTTTTCCCTTATGTGAGTGTTTGCCTCTCAAATTCGGATCTCTCCCAGGACCCATCAGCGTACCTCACTGTAATTGTCATACACTCATTCTGTATTGATTGGTTCTGTTACAGGTCAGGAGAAAATGTGTAGCAAACAGCAAAGGCAAGAACCTGTCATTTTTCTGTTGATGGCAACAGCATTGTGTGAGTCTGTTCACCTTCCTCACATGAAAGATGCGAGCCGTCTAGGTGTTATTCAGAGACTGGGAATGTTGACAAAAGTAGCTAATAATGAAATTTTAATTCTAGAAAAGCACTTAAAGGATACGTAGGCTTGTGTGTGCGTGTGTGCTAAGCCACTCCAGTTGTGTCCGGCTCTTTACAACCGCATGGACTATAGCCCACCAGGCTCCTCCGTCCATGGGATTCTTCAGGCAAGAATACTGGAGTGGGTTGCCATGCCCTCCTCCAGGGGAACTTCCAGACCCAGGGATCGAACTCCCGTCTCTTATGTCTCCCGCATTTCCTCAGGTGGGTTCTTTAAGACTAACGCCACCTGGGAAGCTCTATGTAGGCTTACCCCATGTTTTAACTAGGAGAAACAGAGGTTGAGAGAAGTGACAGAAATGTGCCCTGAATCACAGATCAAGCTGATGTCAAAAGCAAGACAATTCATGTTGTCCAGCGTTCTTTCTACAATAGTTTGTGATGGATGGTGTGGTATGGGGGTAGTGACCTGGAGAACATTAATCATATGACTATAAGCGGATGCTGAGGCTGCACGGGATGGGAATCGAACCTGGGCCTCCTGCATGGCAGGCGGGAGCTTTACCACTGCACCACCCATGCACCGTTAATCGTAAAGCGGCCATTTATTAGGCACTTCCCCTGCCAAGAGAACTTTATGTTCGTGTGTGACCTAATATCTTCCTGGCGACCTCATATGATAGATACTACCATTTGTATTATTTTATGAATAAGGACAGTGATGCTTAGGAAAGGTAATGCCTTTAGCTATGGCCGTGCTACAGTTAATTATGAAACGAGCACCCTAACCCACGTTTCATCTAACAGAAATTCCCATATTCTTGACGATCCAGCTGCATCAGGCTTAGCTCTGAATGAAAGAGATCAGATTAGCTCATATCTGCCCATCCTACTTTGATAATTAGCAATCTAATTCCGAGTACAATTATGGAAGTTTGTGTCTTAAAAAAACAATCATTAAGAAGCTCTAAGTGAAAGATGGAATTCAATGTTCTTAAAATCACTCCCCTTTTTCCACCCCTACAGACTACAGTGAGCTGATCTCAAAGCTCCTAGGTATTAAACAGATCTTTGTAGTTGTCACAGAGATAACACAGGGCTGCTCTAATGAGAATGGCTACAGGGTGAACCCTGTTCATTCGTCTATTAACATTTTTACCTGTTTTTAATTGAAAGGACGGTACACCTACAATTTTCCTTTTAAATCATGCGAGTCTCATGCTGACAAGCATTGATCTTCTCCAAAACAGTAGACATGAATAATTTTTAAAAATATTCTGTCTTATTATTTTAGAGGGACAGCCAGAACTCTCTGCCGGGGAACAGGTTATTCAGTTAGCTCATTTGCTGTGCCCTGGGGTTTCTCTGTCTCCTTCCCGTCCTGTTCTCTTTGAGAAGGTGGATCTTATTAGCATCATCATTGCATGTTGAAGAGAGGCAAGCTTGAGAGCGGTTACGCTTCTTCAAAGAAGCTCAGGAGATAAATAAGCTTAAGTAAAACAAAGATCTGTGAGAGTACCTGATGTTTCTACGTATTCTTACTATTTCTCATCTACACCCATTTGGAAACCGTTAGTTGAAAATGTAGCTGTACCTTCTGCAGGCTCTATTTTCTGTTAGAAAGCCAGAGCACGGCAACAGGTCACAGGGTCATTCAGAACCTCGACAAAGGAGAGCACGGCAACAGGTCACAGGGTCATTCAGGACCTCGACAAAGGAGAGCACGGCAACAGGTCACAGGGTCATTCAGAACCTCGACAAAGGAGAGCACGGCAACAGGTCACAGGGTCATTCAGGACCTCGACAAAGGAGAGCACGGCAACAGGTCACAGGGTCATTCAGAACCTCGACAAAGGAGAGCACGGCAACAGGTCACAGGGTCATTCAGAACCTCGACAAAGGAGAGCACGGCAACAGGTCACAGGGTCATTCAGAACCTCGACAAAGGAGAGCACGGCAACAGGTCACAGGGTCATTCAGAACCTCGACAAAGGAGAGCACGGCAACAGGTCACAGGGTCATTCAGGACCTCGACAAAGGAGAGCACGGCAACAGGTCACAGGGTCATTCAGAACCTCGACAAAGGAGAGCACGGCAACAGGTCACAGGGTCATTCAGAACCTCGACAAAGGAGAGCACGGCAACAGGTCACAGGGTCATTCAGAACCTCGACAAAGGAGAGCACGGCAACAGGTCACAGGGTCATTCAGGACCTCGACAAAGGAGAGCACGGCAACAGGTCACAGGGTCATTCAGAACCTCGACAAAGGAGAGCACGGCAACAGGTCACAGGGTCATTCAGAACCTCGACAAAGGAGAGCACGGCAACAGGTCACAGGGTCATTCAGAACCTCGACAAAGGAGAGCACGGCAACAGGTCACAGGGTCATTCAGGACCTCGACAAAGGAGAGCACGGCAACAGGTCACAGGGTCATTCAGAACCTCGACAAAGGAGAGCACGGCAACAGGTCACAGGGTCATTCAGGACCTCGACAAAGGAGAGCACGGCAACAGGTCACAGGGTCATTCAGGACCTCGACAAAGGAGAGCACGGCAACAGGTCACAGGGTCATTCAGGACCTCGACAAAGGAGAGCACGGCAACAGGTCACAGGGTCATTCAGAACCTCGACAAAGGAGAGCACGGCAACAGGTCACAGGGTCATTCAGGACCTCGACAAAGGAGAGCACGGCAACAGGTCACAGGGTCATTCAGGACCTCGACAAAGGAGAGCACGGCAACAGGTCACAGGGTCATTCAGGACCTCGACAAAGGAGAGCACGGCAACAGGTCACAGGGTCATTCAGGACCTCGACAAAGGAGAGCACGGCAACAGGTCACAGGGTCATTCAGAACCTCGACAAAGGAGAGCACGGCAACAGGTCACAGGGTCATTCAGGACCTCGACAAAGGAGAGCACGGCAACAGGTCACAGGGTCATTCAGGACCTCGACAAAGGAGAGCACGGCAACAGGTCACAGGGTCATTCAGGACCTCGACAAAGGAGAGCACGGCAACAGGTCACAGGGTCATTCAGAACCTCGACAAAGGAGAGCACGGCAACAGGTCACAGGGTCATTCAGGACCTCGACAAAGGAGAGCACGGCAACAGGTCACAGGGTCATTCAGGACCTCGACAAAGGAGAGCACGGCAACAGGTCACAGGGTCATTCAGGACCTCGACAAAGGAGAGCACGGCAACAGGTCACAGGGTCATTCAGGACCTCGACAAAGGAGAGCACGGCAACAGGTCACAGGGTCATTCAGAACCTCGACAAAGGAGAGCACGGCAACAGGTCACAGGGTCATTCAGAACCTCGACAAAGGAGAGCACGGCAACAGGTCACAGGGTCATTCAGGACCTCGACAAAGGAGAGCACGGCAACAGGTCACAGGGTCATTCAGGACCTCGACAAAGGAGAGCACGGCAACAGGTCACAGGGTCATTCAGAACCTCGACAAAGGAGAGCACGGCAACAGGTCACAGGGTCATTCAGAACCTCGACAAAGGAGAGCACGGCAACAGGTCACAGGGTCATTCAGGACCTCGACAAAGGAGAGCACGGCAACAGGTCACAGGGTCATTCAGGACCTCGACAAAGGAGAGCACGGCAACAGGTCACAGGGTCATTCAGGACCTCGACAAAGGAGAGCACGGCAACAGGTCACAGGGTCATTCAGGACCTCGACAAAGGAGAGCACGGCAACAGGTCACAGGGTCATTCAGAACCTCGACAAAGGAGAGCACGGCAACAGGTCACAGGGTCATTCAGGACCTCGACAAAGGAGAGCACGGCAACAGGTCACAGGGTCATTCAGGACCTCGACAAAGGAGAGCACGGCAACAGGTCACAGGGTCATTCAGGACCTCGACAAAGGAGAGCACGGCAACAGGTCACAGGGTCATTCAGGACCTCGACAAAGGAGAGCACGGCAACAGGTCACAGGGTCATTCAGGACCTCGACAAAGGAGAGCACGGCAACAGGTCACAGGGTCATTCAGGACCTCGACAAAGGAGAGCACGGCAACAGGTCACAGGGTCATTCAGGACCTCGACAAAGGAGAGCACGGCAACAGATCACAGGGTCATTCAGGACCTCGACAAAGGAGAGCACGGCAACAGGTCACAGGGTCATTCAGGACCTCGACAAAGGAGAGCACGGCAACAGGTCACAGGGTCATTCAGAACCTCGACAAAGGAGAGCACGGCAACAGGTCACAGGGTCATTCAGGACCTCGACAAAGGAGAGCACGGCAACAGGTCACAGGGTCATTCAGGACCTCGACAAAGGAGAGCACGGCAACAGGTCACAGGGTCATTCAGGACCTCGACAAAGGAGAGCACGGCAACAGGTCACAGGGTCATTCAGGACCTCGACAAAGGAGAGCACGGCAACAGGTCACAGGGTCATTCAGGACCTCGACAAAGGAGAGCACGGCAACAGATCACAGGGTCATTCAGGACCTCGACAAAGGAGAGCACGGCAACAGGTCACAGGGTCATTCAGGACCTCGACAAAGGAGAGCACGGCAACAGGTCACAGGGTCATTCAGGACCTCGACAAAGGAGAGCACGGCAACAGGTCACAGGGTCATTCAGAACCTCGACAAAGGAGAGCACGGCAACAGGTCACAGGGTCATTCAGGACCTCGACAAAGGAGAGCACGGCAACAGGTCACAGGGTCATTCAGGACCTCGACAAAGGAGAGCACGGCAACAGGTCACAGGGTCATTCAGGACCTCGACAAAGGAGAGCACGGCAACAGGTCACAGGGTCATTCAGGACCTCGACAAAGGAGAGCACGGCAACAGGTCACAGGGTCATTCAGGACCTCGACAAAGGAGAGCACGGCAACAGGTCACAGGGTCATTCAGGACCTCGACAAAGGAGAGCACGGCAACAGGTCACAGGGTCATTCAGGACCTCGACAAAGGAGAGCACGGCAACAGATCACAGGGTCATTCAGGACCTCGACAAAGGAGAGCACGGCAACAGGTCACAGGGTCATTCAGGACCTCGACAAAGGAGAGCACGGCAACAGGTCACAGGGTCATTCAGGACCTCGACAAAGGAGAGCACGGCAACAGGTCACAGGGTCATTCAGAACCTCGACAAAGGAGAGCACGGCAACAGGTCACAGGGTCATTCAGGACCTCGACAAAGGAGAGCACGGCAACAGGTCACAGGGTCATTCAGGACCTCGACAAAGGAGAGCACGGCAACAGGTCACAGGGTCATTCAGGACCTCGACAAAGGAGAGCACGGCAACAGGTCACAGGGTCATTCAGGACCTCGACAAAGGAGAGCACGGCAACAGGTCACAGGGTCATTCAGGACCTCGACAAAGGAGAGCACGGCAACAGGTCACAGGGTCATTCAGGACCTCGACAAAGGAGAGCACGGCAACAGGTCACAGGGTCATTCAGAACCTCGACAAAGGAGAGCACGGCAACAGGTCACAGGGTCATTCAGAACCTCGACAAAGGAGAGCACGGCAACAGGTCACAGGGTCATTCAGGACCTCGACAAAGGAGAGCACGGCAACAGGTCACAGGGTCATTCAGAACCTCGACAAAGGAGAGCACGGCAACAGGTCACAGGGTCATTCAGGACCTCGACAAAGGAGAGCACGGCAACAGGTCACAGGGTCATTCAGGACCTCGACAAAGGAGAGCACGGCAACAGGTCACAGGGTCATTCAGGACCTCGACAAAGGAGAGCACGGCAACAGGTCACAGGGTCATTCAGAACCTCGACAAAGGAGAGCACGGCAACAGGTCACAGGGTCATTCAGGACCTCGACAAAGGAGAGCACGGCAACAGGTCACAGGGTCATTCAGGACCTCGACAAAGGAGAGCACGGCAACAGGTCACAGGGTCATTCAGGACCTCGACAAAGGAGAGCACGGCAACAGGTCACAGGGTCATTCAGGACCTCGACAAAGGAGAGCACGGCAACAGGTCACAGGGTCATTCAGGACCTCGACAAAGGAGAGCACGGCAACAGGTCACAGGGTCATTCAGGACCTCGACAAAGGAGAGCACGGCAACAGGTCACAGGGTCATTCAGAACCTCGACAAAGGAGAGCACGGCAACAGGTCACAGGGTCATTCAGGACCTCGACAAAGGAGAGCACGGCAACAGGTCACAGGGTCATTCAGAACCTCGACAAAGGAGAGCACGGCAACAGGTCACAGGGTCATTCAGGACCTCGACAAAGGAGAGCACGGCAACAGGTCACAGGGTCATTCAGGACCTCGACAAAGGAGAGCACGGCAACAGGTCACAGGGTCATTCAGAACCTCGACAAAGGAGAGCACGGCAACAGGTCACAGGGTCATTCAGGACCTCGACAAAGGAGAGCACGGCAACAGATCACAGGGTCATTCAGGACCTCGACAAAGGAGAGCACGGCAACAGATCACAGGGTCATTCAGGACCTCGACAAAGGAGAGCACGGCAACAGGTCACAGGGTCATTCAGGACCTCGACAAAGGAGAGCACGGCAACAGGTCACAGGGTCATTCAGGACCTCGACAAAGGAGAGCACGGCAACAGGTCACAGGGTCATTCAGGACCTCGACAAAGGAGAGCACGGCAACAGGTCACAGGGTCATTCAGGACCTCGACAAAGGAGAGCACGGCAACAGGTCACAGGGTCATTCAGGACCTCGACAAAGGAGAGCACGGCAACAGGTCACAGGGTCATTCAGGACCTCGACAAAGGAGAGCACGGCAACAGGTCACAGGGTCATTCAGGACCTCGACAAAGGAGAGCACGGCAACAGGTCACAGGGTCATTCAGGACCTCGACAAAGGAGAGCACGGCAACAGGTCACAGGGTCATTCAGGACCTCGACAAAGGAGAGCACGGCAACAGGTCACAGGGTCATTCAGGACCTCGACAAAGGAGAGCACGGCAACAGGTCACAGGGTCATTCAGGACCTCGACAAAGGAGAGCACGGCAACAGGTCACAGGGTCATTCAGGACCTCGACAAAGGAGAGCACGGCAACAGGTCACAGGGTCATTCAGGACCTCGACAAAGGAGAGCACGGCAACAGGTCACAGGGTCATTCAGGACCTCGACAAAGGAGAGCACGGCAACAGGTCACAGGGTCATTCAGGACCTCGACAAAGGAGAGCACGGCAACAGGTCACAGGGTCATTCAGGACCTCGACAAAGGAGAGCACGGCAACAGGTCACAGGGTCATTCAGGACCTCGACAAAGGAGAGCACGGCAACAGGTCACAGGGTCATTCAGACCTCGACAAAGGAGAGCACGGCAACAGGTCACAGGGTCATTCAGGACCTCGACAAAGGAGAGCACGGCAACAGGTCACAGGGTCATTCAGGACCTCGACAAAGGAGAGCACGGCAACAGGTCACAGGGTCATTCAGGACCTCGACAAAGGAGAGCACGGCAACAGGTCACAGGGTCATTCAGGACCTCGACAAAGGAGAGCACGGCAACAGGTCACAGGGTCATTCAGGACCTCGACAAAGGAGAGCACGGCAACAGGTCACAGGGTCATTCAGGACCTCGACAAAGGAGAGCACGGCAACAGGTCACAGGGTCATTCAGGACCTCGACAAAGGAGAGCACGGCAACAGGTCACAGGGTCATTCAGGACCTCGACAAAGGAGAGCACGGCAACAGGTCACAGGGTCATTCAGGACCTCGACAAAGGAGAGCACGGCAACAGGTCACAGGGTCATTCAGGACCTCGACAAAGGAGAGCACGGCAACAGGTCACAGGGTCATTCAGGACCTCGACAAAGGAGAGCACGGCAACAGGTCACAGGGTCATTCAGAACCTCGACAAAGGAGAGCACGGCAACAGGTCACAGGGTCATTCAGGACCTCGACAAAGGAGAGCACGGCAACAGGTCACAGGGTCATTCAGGACCTCGACAAAGGAGAGCACGGCAACAGGTCACAGGGTCATTCAGGACCTCGACAAAGGAGAGCACGGCAACAGGTCACAGGGTCATTCAGGACCTCGACAAAGGAGAGCACGGCAACAGGTCACAGGGTCATTCAGGACCTCGACAAAGGAGAGCACGGCAACAGGTCACAGGGTCATTCAGGACCTCGACAAAGGAGAGCACGGCAACAGGTCACAGGGTCATTCAGGACCTCGACAAAGGAGAGCACGGCAACAGGTCACAGGGTCATTCAGGACCTCGACAAAGGAGAGCACGGCAACAGGTCACAGGGTCATTCAGGACCTCGACAAAGGAGAGCACGGCAACAGGTCACAGGGTCATTCAGGACCTCGACAAAGGAGAGCACGGCAACAGGTCACAGGGTCATTCAGGACCTCGACAAAGGAGAGCACGGCAACAGGTCACAGGGTCATTCAGGACCTCGACAAAGGAGAGCACGGCAACAGGTCACAGGGTCATTCAGAACCTCGACAAAGGAGAGCACGGCAACAGGTCACAGGGTCATTCAGGACCTCGACAAAGGAGAGCACGGCAACAGGTCACAGGGTCATTCAGGACCTCGACAAAGGAGAGCACGGCAACAGGTCACAGGGTCATTCAGGACCTCGACAAAGGAGAGCACGGCAACAGGTCACAGGGTCATTCAGAACCTCGACAAAGGAGAGCACGGCAACAGGTCACAGGGTCATTCAGGACCTCGACAAAGGAGAGCACGGCAACAGGTCACAGGGTCATTCAGGACCTCGACAAAGGAGAGCACGGCAACAGGTCACAGGGTCATTCAGGACCTCGACAAAGGAGAGCACGGCAACAGGTCACAGGGTCATTCAGGACCTCGACAAAGGAGAGCACGGCAACAGGTCACAGGGTCATTCAGGACCTCGACAAAGGAGAGCACGGCAACAGGTCACAGGGTCATTCAGAACCTCGACAAAGGAGAGCACGGCAACAGGTCACAGGGTCATTCAGAACCTCGACAAAGGAGAGCACGGCAACAGGTCACAGGGTCATTCAGACCTCGACAAAGGAGAGCACGGCAACAGGTCACAGGGTCATTCAGGACCTCGACAAAGGAGAGCACGGCAACAGGTCACAGGGTCATTCAGGACCTCGACAAAGGAGAGCACGGCAACAGGTCACAGGGTCATTCAGGACCTCGACAAAGGAGAGCACGGCAACAGGTCACAGGGTCATTCAGGACCTCGACAAAGGAGAGCACGGCAACAGGTCACAGGGTCATTCAGGACCTCGACAAAGGAGAGCACGGCAACAGGTCACAGGGTCATTCAGGACCTCGACAAAGGAGAGCACGGCAACAGGTCACAGGGTCATTCAGGACCTCGACAAAGGAGAGCACGGCAACAGGTCACAGGGTCATTCAGGACCTCGACAAAGGAGAGCACGGCAACAGGTCACAGGGTCATTCAGAACCTCGACAAAGGAGAGCACGGCAACAGGTCACAGGGTCATTCAGGACCTCGACAAAGGAGAGCACGGCAACAGGTCACAGGGTCATTCAGGACCTCGACAAAGGAGAGCACGGCAACAGGTCACAGGGTCATTCAGGACCTCGACAAAGGAGAGCACGGCAACAGGTCACAGGGTCATTCAGGACCTCGACAAAGGAGAGCACGGCAACAGGTCACAGGGTCATTCAGGACCTCGACAAAGGAGAGCACGGCAACAGGTCACAGGGTCATTCAGAACCTCGACAAAGGAGAGCACGGCAACAGGTCACAGGGTCATTCAGGACCTCGACAAAGGAGAGCACGGCAACAGGTCACAGGGTCATTCAGGACCTCGACAAAGGAGAGCACGGCAACAGGTCACAGGGTCATTCAGAACCTCGACAAAGGAGAGCACGGCAACAGGTCACAGGGTCATTCAGGACCTCGACAAAGGAGAGCACGGCAACAGTCACAGGGTCATTCAGACTCGACAAAGGAGAGCACGGCAACAGGTCACAGGGTCATTCAGAACCTCGACAAAGGAGAGCACGGCAACAGGTCACAGGGTCATTCAACAGACCTCGACAAAGGAGAGCACGGCAACAGGTCACAGGGTCATTCAGGACCTCGACAAAGGAGAGCACGGCAACAGGTCACAGGGTCATTCAGAACCTCGACAAAGGAGAGCACGGCAACAGGTCACAGGGTCATTCAGGACCTCTCGACAAAGGAGAGCACGGCAACAGGTCACAGGGTCATTCAGGACCTCGACAAAGGAGAGCACGGCAACAGGTCACAGGGTCATTCAGGACCTCGACAAAGGAGAGCACGGCAACAGGTCACAGGGTCATTCAGGACCTCGACAAAGGAGAGCACGGCAACGGAGTCACAGGGTCATTCAGAACCTCGACAAAGGAGAGCACGGCAACAGGTCACAGGGTCATTCAGGACCTCGACAAAGGAGAGCACGGCAACAGGTCACAGGGTCATTCAGAACCTCGACAAGGGAGAGCACGGCAACAGGTCACAGGGTCATTCAGAACCTCGACAAGGGAGAGCACGGCAACAGGTCACAGGGTCATTCAGGACCTCGACAAGGGAGAGCACGGCAACAGGTCACAGGGTCATTCAGGACCTCGACAAAGGAGAGCACGGCAACAGGTCACAGGGTCATTCAGGACCTCGACAAAGGAGAGCACGGCAACAGGTCACAGGGTCATTCAGAACCTCGACAAAGGAGAGCACGGCAACAGGTCACAGGGTCATTCAGGACCTCGACAAGGAGAGCACGGCAACAGGTCACAGGGTCATTCAGAACCTCGACAAAGGAGAGCACGGCAACAGGTCACAGGGTCATTCAGGACCTCGACAAAGGAGAGCACGGCAACAGGTCACAGGGTCATTCCCAGGGACCTCGACAAGGAGAGCACGGCAACAGGTCACAGGGTCATTCAGAACCTCGACAAAGGAGAGCACGGCAACAGGTCACAGGGTCATTCAGGACCTCGACAAAGGAGAGCACGGCAACAGGTCACAGGGTCATTCAGAACCTCGACAAAGGAGAGCACGGCAACAGGTCACAGGGTCATTCAGGACCTCGACAAAGGAGAGCACGGCAACAGGTCTGGGGTCATTTCAGGACCTCGACAAGGAAGACGGCAACAGGTCACAGGGTCATTCAGGACCTCGACAAAGGAGAGCACGGCAACAGGTCACAGGGTCATTCAGGACCTCGACAAAGGAGAGCACGGCAACAGGTCACAGGGTCATTCAGGACCTCGACAAAGGAAACACGGCAACAGGTCACAGGGTCATTCAGAACCTCGACAAAGGAGAGCACGGCAACAGGTCACAGGGTCATTCAGGACCTCGACAAAGGAGAGCACGGCAACAGGTCACAGGGTCATTCAGGACCTCGACAAGGAGAGCACGGCAACAGGTCACAGGGTCATTCAGAACCTCGACAAAGGAGAGCACGGCAACAGGTCACAGGGTCATTCAGGACCTCGACAAAGGAGAGCACGGCAACAGGTCACAGGGTCATTCAGAACCTCGACAAAGGAGAGCACGGCAACAGGTCACAGGGTCATTCCAGAACCTCGACAAAGGAGAGCACGGCAACAGGTCACAGGGTCATTCAGGACCTCGACAAAGGAGAGCACGGCAACAGGTCACAGGGTCATTCAGGACCTCGACAAGGAGAGCACGGCAACAGGTCACAGGGTCATTCAGGACCTCGACAAAGGAGAGCACGGCAACAGGTCACAGGGTCATTCAGGACCTCGACAAAGGAAGGCGGCAACAGGTCACAGGGTCATTCAGGACCTCGACAAAGGAGAGCACGGCAACAGGTCACAGGGTCATTCAGAACCTCGACAAAGGAGAGCACGGCAACAGAGTCACAAGGGTCATTCAGGACCTCGACAAAGGAGAGCACGGCAACAGGTCACAGGGTCATTCAGGACCTCGACAAAGGAGAGCACGGCAACAGGTCACAAGGGTCATTCAGAACCTCGACAAAGGAGAGCACGGCAACAGGTCACAGGGTCATTCAGGACTCACGACAAAGGAGAACACGGCAACAGGTCACAGGGTCCATTCAGAACCTCGACAAAGGAGAGCACGGCAACAGGTCACAGGGTCATTCAGAACCTCGACAAAGAGCACGGCAACAGGTCACAGGGTCATTCAGGACCTCGACAAAGGAGAGCACGGCAACAGGTCACAGGGTCATTCAGGACCTCGACAAGGAAGAGCACGGCAACAGGTCACAGGGTCATTCAGGACCTCGACAAAGGAGAGCACGGCAACAGGTCACAGGGTCATTCAGGACCTCGCAAAGGAGAGCACGGCAACAGGTCACAGGGTCATTCAGGACCTCGACAAAGGAGAGCACGGCAACAGGTCACAGGGTCATTCAGGACCTCGACAAAGGAGAGCACGGCAACAGGTCACAGGGTCATTCAGGACCTCGACAAAGGAGAGCACGGCAACAGGTCACAGGGTCATTCAGGACCTCGACAAAGGAGAGCACGGGCAACAGGTCACAGGGTCATTCAGAACCTCGACAAAGAGAGCACGGCAACAGGTCACAGGGTCATTCAGGACCTCGACAAAGGAGAGCACGGCAACAGGTCACAGGGTCATTCAGGACCTCGACAAAGGAGAGCAAGGCAACAGGTCACAGGGTCATTCAGAACCTCGACAAAGGGAGAGCACGGCAACAGGTCACAGGGTCATTCAGGACCTCGCAAAGGAGAGCACGGCAACAGGTCACAGGGTCATTCAGAACCTCGACAAAGGAGAGCACGGCAAAAGGTCACAGGGTCATTCAGAACCTCGACAAAGGAGAGCACGGCAACAGGTCACAGGGTCATTCAGGACCTCGACAAAGGAGAGCACGGCAACAGGTCACAGGTCATTCAGAACCTCGACAAAGGAGAGCACGGCAACAGGTTCACAGGGTCATTCAGGACCTCGACAAAGGAGAGCACGGCAACAGGTCACAGGGTCATTCAGGAACCTCGACAAAGGAGAGCACGGCAACAGGTCACAGGGTCATTCAGAACCTCGACAAAGGAGAGCACGGCAACAGGTCACAGGGTCATTCAGGACCTCGACAAAGGAGAGCACGGCAACAGGTCACAGGGTCATTCAGGACCTCGACAAAGGAGAGCACGGCAACAGGTCACAGGGTCATTCAGGACCTCGACAAAGGAGAGCACGGCAACAGGTCACAGGGTCATTCAGGACATCGACAAAGGAGAGCACGGCAACAGGTCACAGGGTCATTCAGAACCTCGACAAAGGAGAGCACGGCAACAGGTCACAGGGTCATTCAGGACCTCGACAAAGGAGAGCACGGCAACAGGTCACAGGGTCATTCAGGACCTCGACAAAGGAGAGCACGGCAACAGGTCACAGGGTCATTCAGGACCTCGACAAAGGAGAGCACGGCAACAGGTCACAGGGTCATTCAGGACCTCGACAAAGGAGAGCACGGCAACAGGTCACAGGGTCATTCAGGACCTCGACAAAGGAGAGCACGGCAACAGGTCACAGGGTCATTCAGGACCTCGACAAAGGAGAGCACGGCAACAGGTCACAGGGTCATTCAGGACCTCGACAAAGGAGAGCACGGCAACAGGTCACAGGGTCATTCAGAACCTCGACAAAGGAGAGCACGGCAACAGGTCACAGGGTCATTCAGGACCTCGACAAAGGAGAGCACGGCAACAGGTCACAGGGTCATTCAGACCTCGACAAAGGAGAGCACGGCAACAGGTCACAGGGTCATTCAGACCTCGACAAAGGAGAGCACGGCAACAGGTCACAGGGTCATTCAGGACCTCGACAAAGGAGAGCACGGCAACAGGTCACAGGGTCATTCAGGACCTCGACAAAGGAGAGCACGGCAACAGGTCACAGGGTCATTCAGAACCTCGACAAAGGAGAGCACGGCAACAGGTCACAGGGTCATTCAGGACCTCGACAAAGGAGAGCACGGCAACAGGTCACAGGGTCATTCAGGACCTCGACAAAGGAGAGCACGGCAACAGGTCACAGGGTCATTCAGGACCTCGACAAAGGAGAGCACGGCAACAGGTCACAGGGTCATTCAGGACCTCGACAAAGGAGAGCACGGCAACAGGTCACAGGGTCATTCAGGACCTCGACAAAGGAGAGCACGGCAACAGGTCACAGGGTCATTCAGGACCTCGACAAAGGAGAGCACGGCAACAGGTCACAGGGTCATTCAGGACCTCGACAAAGGAGAGCACGGCAACAGGTCACAGGGTCATTCAGGACCTCGACAAAGGAGAGCACGGCAACAGGTCACAGGGTCATTCAGAACCTCGACAAAGGAGAGCACGGCAACAGGTCACAGGGTCATTCAGAACCTCGACAAAGGAGAGCACGGCAACAGGTCACAGGGTCATTCAGGACCTCGACAAAGGAGAGCACGGCAACAGGTCACAGGGTCATTCAGGACCTCGACAAAGGAGAGCACGGCAACAGGTCACAGGGTCATTCAGGACCCTCGACAAAGGAGAGCACGGCAACAGGTCACAGGGTCATTCAGGACCTCGACAAAGGAGAGCACGGCAACAGGTCACAGGGTCATTCAGGACCTCGACAAAGGAGAGCACGGCAACAGGTCACAGGGTCATTCAGAACCTCGACAAAGGAGAGCACGGCACAGGTCACAGGGTCATTCAGGACCTCGACAAAGGAGAGCACGGCAACAGGTCACAGGGTCATTCAGGACCTCGACAAAGGAGAGCACGGCAACAGGTCACAGGGTCATTCAGAACCTCGACAAAGGAGAGCACGGCAACAGGTCACAGGGTCATTCAGACCCTCGACAAAGGAGAGCACGGCAACAGGTCACAGGGTCATTCAGGAACCTCGACAAAGGAGAGCACGGCAACAGGTCACAGGGTCATTCAGACCTCGACAAAGGAGAGCACGGCAACAGGTCACAGGGTCATTCAGGACCTCGACAAAGGAGAGCACGGCAACAGGTCACAGGGTCATTCAGAACCTCGACAAAGGAGAGCACGGCAACAGGTCACAGGGTCATTCAGAACCTCGACAAAGGAGAGCACGGCAACAGGTCACAGGGTCATTCAGGACCTCGACAAAGGAGAGCACGGCAACAGGTCACAGGGTCATTCAGGACCTCGACAAAGGAGAGCACGGCAACAGGTCACAGGGTCATTCAGGACCTCGACAAAGGAGAGCACGGCAACAGGTCACAGGGTCATTCAGAACCTCGACAAAGGAGAGCACGGCAACAGGTCACAGGGTCATTCAGACCTCGACAAAGGAGAGCACGGCAACAGGTCACAGGGTCATTCAGGACCTCGACAAAGGAGAGCACGGCAACAGGTCACAGGGTCATTCAGAACCTCGACAAAGGAGAGCACGGCAACAGGTCACAGGGTCATTCAGAACCTCGACAAAGGAGAGCACGGCAACAGGTCACAGGGTCATTCAGGACCTCGACAAAGGAGAGCACGGCAACAGGTCACAGGGTCATTCAGGACCTCGACAAAGGAGAGCACGGCAACAGGTCACAGGGTCATTCAGGACCTCGACAAAGGAGAGCACGGCAACAGGTCACAGGGTCATTCAGGACCTCGACAAAGGAGAGCACGGCAACAGGTCACAGGGTCATTCAGAACCTCGACAAAGGAGAGCACGGCAACAGGTCACAGGGTCATTCAGGACCCTCGACAAAGGAGAGCACGGCAACAGGTCACAGGGTCATTCAGGACCTCGACAAAGGAGAGCACGGCACAGGACAGGTCACAGGGTCATTCAGGACCTCGACAAAGGAGAGCACGGCAACAGGTCACAGGGTCATTCAGACCTCGACAAAGGAGAGCACGGCAACAGGTCACAGGGTCATTCAGGACCTCGACAAAGGAGAGCACGGCAACAGGTCACAGGGTCATTCAGGACCTCGACAAAGGAGAGCACGGCAACAGGTCACAGGGTCATTCAGGACCTCGACAAAGGAGAGCACGGCAACAGGTCACAGGGTCATTCAGGACCTCGACAAAGGAGAGCACGGCAACAGGTCACAGGGTCATTCAGGAACCTCGACAAAGGAGAGCACGGCAACAGGTCACAGGGTCATTCAGACCTCGACAAAGGAGAGCACGGCAACAGGTCACAGGGTCATTCAGGACCTCGACAAAGGAGAGCACGGCAACAGGTCACAGGGTCATTCAGAACCTCGACAAAGGAGAGCACGGCAACAGGTCACAGGGTCATTCAGGACCTCGACAAAGGAGAGCACGGCAACAGGTCACAGGGTCATTCAGGACCTCGACAAAGGAGAGCACGGCAACAGGTCACAGGGTCATTCAGAACCTCGACAAAGGAGAGCACGGCAACAGGTCACAGGGTCATTCAGGACCTCGACAAAGGAGAGCACGGCAACAGGTCACAGGGTCATTCAGGACCTCGACAAAGGAGAGCACGGCAACAGGTCACAGGGTCATTCAGGACCTCGACAAAGGAGAGCACGGCAAACAGGTCACAGGGTCATTCAGGACCCTCGACAAAGGAGAGCACGGCAACAGGTCACAGGGTCATTCAGAACCTCGACAAAGGAGAGCACGGCAACAGGTCACAGGGTCATTCAGGACCTCGACAAAGGAGAGCACGGCAACAGGTCACAGGGTCATTCAGGACCTCGACAAAGGAGAGCACGGCAACAGGTCACAGGGTCATTCAGAACCTCGACAAAGGAGAGCACGGCAACAGGTCACAGGGTCATTCAGGACCTCGACAAAGGAGAGCACGGCAACAGGTCACAGGGTCATTCAGGACCTCGACAAAGGAGAGCACGGCAACAGGTCACAGGGTCATTCAGGACCTCGACAAAGGAGAGCACGGCAACAGGTCACAGGGTCATTCAGAACCTCGACAAAGGAGAGCACGGCAACAGGTCACAGGGTCATTCAGAACCTCGACAAAGGAGAGCACGGCAACAGGTCACAGGGTCATTCAGGACCTCGACAAAGGAGAGCACGGCAACAGGTCACAGGGTCATTCAGTCGACAAAGGAGAGCACGGCAACAGGTCACAGGGTCATTCAGAACCTCGACAAAGGAGAGCACGGCAACAGGTCACAGGGTCATTCAGGACCTCGACAAAGGAGAGCACGGCAACAGGTCACAGGGTCATTCAGAACCTCGACAAAGGAGAGCACGGCAACAGGTCACAGGGTCATTCAGAACCTCGACAAAGGAGAGCACGGCAACAGGTCACAGGGTCATTCAGGACCTCGACAAAGGAGAGCACGGCAACAGGTCACAGGGTCATTCAGGACCTCGACAAAGGAGAGCACGGCAACAGGTCACAGGGTCATTCAGGACCTCGACAAAGGAGAGCACGGCAACAGGTCACAGGGTCATTCAGGACCTCGACAAAGGAGAGCACGGCAACAGGTCACAGGGTCATTCAGGAACCTCGACAAAGGAGAGCACGGCAACAGGTCACAGGGTCATTCAGACCTCGACAAAGGAGAGCACGGCAACAGGTCACAGGGTCATTCAGGACCTCGACAAAGGAGAGCACGGCAACAGGTCACAGGGTCATTCAGGACCTCGACAAAGGAGAGCACGGCAACAGGTCACAGGGTCATTCAGGACCTCGACAAAGGAGAGCACGGCAACAGGTCACAGGGTCATTCAGGACCTCGACAAAGGAGAGCACGGCAACAGGTCACAGGGTCATTCAGGACCTCGACAAAGGAGAGCACGGCAACAGGTCACAGGGTCATTCAGACCCTCGACAAAGGAGAGCACGGCAACAGGTCACAGGGTCATTCAGAACCTCTGACAAAGGAGAGCACGGCAACAGGTCACAGGGTCATTCAGGACCTCGACAAAGGAGAGCACGGCAACAGGTCACAGGGTCATTCAGAACCTCGACAAAGGAGAGCACGGCAACAGGTCACAGGGTCATTCAGG
Source organism: Bos grunniens (assembly GCF_055505025.1). NCBI lineage: Eukaryota > Metazoa > Chordata > Mammalia > Artiodactyla > Bovidae > Bos > Bos grunniens. Next base: position 89,891,215 of record NC_141176.1, on the reverse strand, counting down.
ACCTCGACAAAGGAGAGCACGGCAACAGGTCACAGGGTCATTCAGGACCTCGACAAAGGAGAGCACGGCAACAGGTCACAGGGTCATTCAGGACCTCGACAAAGGAGAGCACGGCAACAGGTCACAGGGTCATTCAGAACCTCGACAAAGGAGAGCACGGCAACAGGTCACAGGGTCATTCAGGACCTCGACAAAGGAGAGCACGGCAACAGGTCACAGGGTCATTCAGGACCTCGACAAAGGAGAGCACGGCAACAGGTCACAGGGTCATTCAGAACCTCGACAAAGGAGAGCACGGCAACAGGTCACAGGGTCATTCAGAACCTCGACAAAGGAGAGCACGGCAACAGGTCACAGGGTCATTCAGGACCTCGACAAAGGAGAGCACGGCAACAGGTCACAGGGTCATTCAGGACCTCGACAAAGGAGAGCACGGCAACAGGTCACAGGGTCATTCAGGACCTCGACAAAGGAGAGCACGGCAACAGGTCACAGGGTCATTCAGGACCTCGACAAAGGAGAGCACGGCAACAGGTCACAGGGTCATTCAGGACCTCGACAAAGGAGAGCACGGCAACAGGTCACAGGGTCATTCAGAACCTCGACAAAGGAGAGCACGGCAACAGGTCACAGGGTCATTCAGGACCTCGACAAAGGAGAGCACGGCAACAGGTCACAGGTCATTCAGGACCTCGACAAAGGAGAGCACGGCAACAGGTCACAGGGTCATTCAGGACCTCGACAAAGGAGAGCACGGCAACAGGTCACAGGGTCATTCAGGACCTCGACAAAGGAGAGCACGGCAACAGGTCACAGGGTCATTCAGGACCTCGACAAAGGAGAGCACGGCAACAGGTCACAGGGTCATTCAGAACCTCGACAAAGGAGAGCACGGCAACAGGTCACAGGGTCATTCAGGACCTCGACAAAGGAGAGCACGGCAACAGGTCACAGGGTCATTCAGAACCTCGACAAAGGAGAGCACGGCAACAGGTCACAGGGTCATTCAGTCGACAAAGGGCTAAGCTTCTTCCACTGGTTTCCTGACTTTAAATTTCTCAGTTAAAAAATGCATTCTGAACATTTATGAGAACCTTCATGTTTTTATTGGTTATAATGCTCAAAATCTTATTTCTCAAACTGCGATCCTCTACTAGCCCAGGAAGAATGCCATATGAGACCAGAAAACATGCTCAGAGGCCTTTTTAGTTTCAACATTGAGTGTTTAATTAAACATTCAGTGCAAGTGTATTCTGGGTCATCTGCATGACTTTCTGGAACCGACTCCCAGCTCTTTTCTTTTGCTACTGTAATTACTTTTGTGTTTAACTTCACTCCAGGCAGAGACCACAAGTAAACCTTTGCAGTGTATTTCAGGAAAGAGGATTTTGCCACAATTTGAGAAAGGAGTAGAGGAATTGAGCCGTGATACATGTCTCCCTGGCAGAGGCTGGGTAAGTTTGGAACAACCTCTGCCTTTTTCACACGTTTTCCGTCTCCATGTTGGGGGTTGACTTACTTGTCGATTTCCAATAGCCTATTGTCAATGAAGACTTCTTCCGCGTCTGATAATGGCAGTGATTACAATATATACTCATGCAAGTCAGAATTCAGTAATGCAGCTATGCAAACTTTATATTCAAGCAGACAGTAGTACAGAATTAACAAGTGAATCCTAATTAAAATTGGCATTAGAGAACTTCTTATGGCAGCATTTCATAAAAGTGAGAAGCCATATTAACTGAGGCAGCCAAGTCTTAAAGTTATTAATATTTTATAAAACACACCAATGCAAACATGCATTTTCTGTGTATATATATTTAAGTAAACATGAGAGAAAATGTTAGAACTGAAATAAACCCAGGGCAAAATCTTCGTTGCTTTTAAATACAAATTCTTTGTTATTGAAGTCATTATTTGTAAGTGAATCTCAAGAAAACAGGCGAATAAATAGTCATTTGAAATAAATTTACTTTTTGTGGCTTGTTTGGTTCTATAGATACATAGGCCTGTTAAGAGTAAGGAATTTACACTAAGTTGTACAGATTTAAGACACAACAGGATTAAAATACCAGGAGATTTTTATTTCCTACAAAAACACAGTATACATTATAAAAGTCTAAGTATATGCTGTGATACGCTTCATAAATGGTAAATACTTGGTAGAAAATTTTCAGTCTTTTGGAATCACAGACTTGAAAGAGGACTTGAACATCATTTACTCTAATTCCCTTGTTTAAGGACAATGTGGACTCAGGTAGTTAGAACCGTCTTCCAAAATCATATAGAAAATTAAGTCATTCAGTCAAGAAATACTTCTGAGCACTGGTTCCCAGGTGCTAAGACTCTAAGGTGCACATGTGGTTAATGGCAAAACCCCAGTGAGAAACTGCACCTTTTATGGCCACATCTAGCCTGTTTTTGTTTCTCATGGATCCTTCTAAGCCTGCACACCAGCCAGGATGAACCCTGCTTAGGAACCAAACAAATCACAGTGGCTTCTTCCATTCTGCCTCCATTCACATCAGGATTCATTTTGGATTTAGTGAAAAGGTTGAGATTTTAGTCTCAGCTATAGAGAAGGAGAAGCAAGGGAATAAGTTTAAAAATATGTATATAACATACTGTAAATATGTATATACATTTGTAAGGGTAGTCATATGAAGTAAGCTGTGGCTTTCCCTTAATCAAAGACCACATTTTGAGTTGGACAATGATGGAAACTAGCGAAGACAAGGACAAAACCATCTCAGGTATGAGCTGCAGAAAAACCGCCTGTCTAGTTCATTGATTTGGAATCGTGAGTGAACCCTGGCTACACAGTAGACTTACCTGCAGAACTGTTTTTCTTTTTTAATGGCCAACCCACGTGATTTGTGGGATTTTAGTTCAGTCCCGACCAGGGATTGAACCCAGGCCCACGGAAGTGAAAGCACTGAGTCTTAACAGGACTGCCAGGGAATTCTTCACCTGCAGGACTATCAAACTCCTAGAGGAGAACACAGGCAAAACACTCTCCGACATACATCACAGCAGGATCCTCTATGACCCACCTCCCAGAATATTGGAAATAAAAGCAAAAATAAACAAATGGGACCTAATTAAAATTAAAAGCTTCTGCACAACAAAGGAAACTATAAGCAAGGTGAAAAGACAGCCTTCAGAATGGGAGTAAATAATAGCAAATGAAGCAACTGACAAACAACTAATCTCAAAAATATACAAGCAACTCCTACAGCTCAATTCCAGAAAAATAAATGACCCAATCAAAAAATGGGCCAAAGAACTAAATAGACATTTCTCCAAAGAAGACATACAGATGGCTAACAAACACATGAAAAGATGCTCAACATCACTCATTCTCAGAGAAATGCAAATCAAAACCACTATGAGGTACCATTTCACGCCAGTCAGAATGGCTGCGATCCAAAAGTCTACAAGCAATAAATGCTGGAGAGGGTGTGGAGAAAAGGGAACCCTCTTACACTGTTGGTGGGAATGCAAACTAGTACAGCCACTATGGAGAACAGTATGGAGATTCCTTAAAAAACTGGAAATAGAACTGCCTTATGATCCAGCAATCCCACTGCTGGGCATACACTGAGGAAACCAGAAGGGAAAGAGACACGTGTACCCCAGTGTTCATCACAGCACTGTTTATAATAGCCAGGACATGGAAGCAACCTAGATGTCCATCAGCAGACGAATGGATAAGCAAGCTGCGGTACATATACACAATGGAGTATTACTCAGCCATTAAAAAGAATACATTTGAATCAGTTCTAATGAGGTGGATGAAACTGGAGCCTATTATACAGAGTGAAGTAAGCCAGAAAGAAAAACACCAATACAGTATACTAACACATATATATGGAATTTAGAAAGATGGTAACAATAAGCCTGTATGCGAGACAGCAAAAGAGACACTGATGTATAGAACAGTCTTTTGGACTCTGTGGGAGAGGGAGGGGGTGGGATGATTTGGGAGAATGGCATTGAAACATGTATACTATCATGTATGAAGCGAGTCGCCAGTCCAGGTTCAATGCACAATACTGGATGCTTGGGGCTGGTGCACTGGGAAGACCCAGAGGGATGGTATGGGGAGGGAGGAGAGACGAGGGTTCAGGATGGGGAACACGTGTATGCCTGTGGCGGATTCATTTCGATACGTGGCAGAACCAATACAATATTGTAAAGTTTAAAAATAAAATAAAATTTAAAAATTAAAAAAAAAACACGTATGCAAAGAAATATGGTAAAACACTGGGGGCATCAAACTAAAGAACCCATGGATGAAATTATTTGGCAGGTAGCAATATAAGGAAAATATTCTCAAGTCTACATCTGGAACCTAATATCTAAATGTGCAAAGACGGCTTGGAAATTAACAACAAGTCAGAAGCAACCTTGATGTAAAAATGAGTGAAGGATATGATAGGGTGAACGCTACAAGAAAAAAAGAATCCTAAAGTTAAAAACCCATGAAGAGATATTCAGAATCACTGATAAATATAGAAACGAAAAATACAACAGAAATATCCCCTTGGAAATTTTGGAATGAAAAAATTAACAACCTGGATGTTGCCAAGGAATAGTGCAGATTTGAGCACATATATATATATATATAAAACTTCATGGCTTGATTCTAGAGTGTGGACTGGTACAGCCACTTGTAAGCGCAATCTGTCATTTAGCCAAACTACGCACATAACACAGTAATTCCATTCTTAGCTACATACCCCAAAGAAGTTCTCACATACGTCCTTATGGGAGTATGCTCAAAAAATATTCACCGCAGTGTTATCTGTGTTGCAGAGAGTTGGTTCCAAGTTTGTTGTCCATCTCTGGGAGAAGAGAATGTTAAAGTTGATAGATTTACAGCAAGGACTACTGTACAGTAATTAGAAGAAGCAGTTAGAGGCAATGAATTATGTACATGGATGCTTAAAAGCATTTGCTTATGAAGAAAGAAACAGTATGTCTTGCACAATGCCATCAACAGACTTTAAAACCACATGCACTCCAAATAAAAAATACACTGTTTTAAAGACTACATTAAATATCTATCCATGTACCATAAGGTACTGGAAAATAATTAGGTTATAAAGAAGAAGGGAATGACAGAGGATGACATGGTTGGTTGGCGTCACCGACTCAATGGACACGATTCTGAGAAAACTGTGGGAGATGGTGAAGGACAGGGAAGCCTAGCATGCTGCAGTCCATGGGGTTTCAAAGAGTTGGACACCACTAAGCGACTGAAAACAACAAATAAAATATATGAAAGAAAAACTAGGGACTCTGCTCCACCCCAGTACAAGTTTTCCTTCTCTTTCTCTCTTTCTACTTACTTTTGGAGGGTTCCCAGGTAATTATAACGTGCTGCTGCTAAGTCATTTCAGTTGTGTCCGACTCTGTGCGACCCCATAGATGGCAGCCCACCAGGCTCCTCTGTCCCTGGGATTCTCCAGGCAACAATACTGGAGTGGGTTGTCATTCCCTTCTCCAATGCATGCATGCATGCTAAGTCTTTTCAGTCGTGTCCGACTCTGTTCGACCCCATGGACAGCAGCCCACCAGGCTCCTCTGTCCACAGGATTCTCTAGGCAAGAATACTGGAGTGGCTTGCCATTTCCCTCTCCCAATTATAACATGAGGTATGAATAACTATTGAACAGAATATAAAATTCACCAAAAAATAGAATAAGTGTTCTCCAATGGCCTTTTCTCCTTATGAATGTCTTCATGCAAGATTCCAACTCCCAGACAAGAGAATCTGACTCCTCAGTGAAGTGGTATCTGTGCCCCAGGGCTCCTGAGATCAGATGCTGGGCACCTGGAAATCCCAGGAAGACCTTACAGGACCCAAGAATAATTAGAGTAAATGTTTGGAAGTCTCTGATTCTCAATCTATATTTAAGAAAAGATGTTTGATTCCAAGATGATAAAGATTCCTTAGTGTATGACGATTAATCACTATAAATTCAGGATTCAAATGATTTCACTTAAATAATTCAAAGCTGTTGAGAGCTTTGCTTTGCTTTTACTGAGTGCACAGAATATAGTTTTTGGATCTTGCCAACAGGAATTCCAGGTTAGATGGATTTGGGGCTGTCGTTAATGCTATGTCATGTCTTAAGATGAGATACTTGTGAATTTTTTTGTAAATGATTAAGAAAAACTGCTAAGGAAATGATTGGTATGGAAATGTTAGGCAAAACCCCTTACACGTGCTTTAAAATTTCCTGATGATTATTTTGAAATTTCAATACTGGATGAGATTCAATTCACTGTGTCCTCCTCTAGTACTTGCTCAGGCAACAGTGTGCTGATCGTGACTTTGGGCAAAGCTTCCTTTTAATTACTGCGCATGTGGTTTAGCAATAGAAACAGCTTTAGATCTAAAAGGGAGCTTTGGATTCTTATTAGTCCCATTTTTAGTTTTATTTTAAAAAGGACATTAAAGTCCAGAGAAATGACATCCCTGGCTCTAGAAGGTTGTAGAGTCAGAGTCTCATTCCAGGCTCTCACTCTGATGTCAGGACAATTTCATGGCTCTCCCCAGGTTTGCCTTCCCAGTGGATGATGTCTTCCTGGCGCATCCACAGGAGATGGTACCTAGTGGTCCAGAACCTTGATGGCTGCATAACTGAGGCTATACTGCTCCGTCTCTTTATTTTTTACAGTTTATTTCTTTAAAATCAGCTGTTTAGTGATTTAATGTGCTTAATCATAAGTAACAATATTATTGAGCCATTAAATGCATTTGTTCCAAATCTGTTTATATATATAAATATATATACACTTATAGAGAAATACATACATAGTAAATGTGAAACAAATGCATTTAATGGCTCAACGATACATAGATGTGTGTACCATGTATATGCGCTGTATACACATTGTCTATGTTTTTGGTGCATGTACGTTTGTACGTAAGTGTGCACATATAACCTTCAATTAGCAAGACATCCTTCTAGACATAGGGAATACCAGGATGAAAGAAATAGATGAAATTCATTCCCTCAAGGAATTATAGTTCAGAGGAAATAATTTGTATTAAAACAAACAAAGCAGACACCAATTCAGAAGTGCATGTGGCTTAGATGTTGATGAGTTTTGTGCTCACATGCATGTGTGTGTGTGCATGTGTGCGTGTGTGTGGTTGAGGGAGGGAATGCTGAGTGGGAAACAGGAGGCCTTTGAAATCTGAAGAAGACTGTATTTGTTAAGGTAGCTTTATGAATATTTTCATACGAATACTTTTCACCCGCTGAAACTCGTTGAGGCTCTGCTTGTACTCCAGGGGGCACTGACACTTTCTTTTCCTTCCCGACATTTTCACTCTAACCTAGAGCGTGATTTACCAACTGATTCGACTCACTTTGTATTTTAGGAGATTTTACTTTTCCAATTTTCCATGTGAAAATATTCCCCCCGCTTTTTCTGTGTGTGTTGCTTGATGTTTAAGCACAGGGACCTTTGGTAAAATGCAACTTTCTGATTATAATCTGATTATAACCAGACTTCTGGGTAAAATTCTTTAGTACACATTCAACTCTGCACACAGGAGCCTGATTGCTTGGTTGATTTCCTCTCTTCACTTCTCCCCAAGTTGTCCTCAAATCTGTGCCTTATTTTTCCTTGAAATGATACAACCTCCTGACTCCAACCAGCCCGTTATGCAAATGATTCCCACTTCCAGATCTGTACCCTTGGACCGTTTTCTGAACATGAGTGTTATTTGTCCAGAGACTCATGAAGAGCTCCAGCAGGCCACTGCATACAAGTGGACTCATTTTCCTGAAATGTAAACAGACTTGACCTCGTCATTTCTGTCAGTACTAGAGCACCCTCTCAGTCATTCAGTTTTGAGAACTTTAAGGATCATTTTAAGTCATCTTGCACTTTAACTTCTTGTATCCACTCAATCACCAGACACTTGTGATTCTTTCTATACCATCCTTCACCCTGATGTGGAAAACACATAAGAAGGTAAATTTACGGTGTTTTCCTGAGAAGGGACTGGTAGGCAGAGGGGTGTACATGGGAACCAGCCCTGGGAGAGACTGGGGTTGCGATTGCTTGTACATGAGAGTATTTTGCATGTTTTACTTTGGTTCTGATTCTAAGGCTGGAAGCTTAACTAGCTTTATTTGATCTTCTGGAAAATATTATTGAAGTTCAAAGTATATAAATTGCGTTTGGGATAATTTAGGAGGATAACAGATACAGACTACAATATATAAAACAGATAACCAACAAGGATCTACTGTATAGCACAGGGAACTCTACTCAATATTTTATAATAACCTAGAAGGGAAAAAGAATCTGAAAAGAATATATATTCTTTTATATATATTATATTATACTATATTATATATATTATACTATATATTATATTATATATATATTATCTGTTATCCTCCTAACTTATCCCAAACGCAATTTATATACTTTGAGATGGAAATACGAGACCACCTGATCTGCCTCTTGAGAAATTTGTATGCAGGTCAGGAAGCAACAGTTAGAACTGGACATGGACCAACAGACTGGTTCCAAATAGGAAAAGGAGTTCGTCAAGGCTATATATTGTCACCCTGTTTATTTAACTTATATGCAGAGTACATCATGAGAAATGCTGGGCTGGAAGAAGCACAAGCTGGAATCAAGATTGCCGGGAGAAATATCAATAACCTCAGATATGCAGATGACACCACCCTTATGGCAGAAAGTGAAGAGGAACTTAAAAGCCTCTTGATGAAAGTGAAAGTGGAGAGTGAAAAAGTTGGCTTAAAGCTCAACATTCAGAAAACGAAGATTATGGCATCCAGTCCCACCACTTCATGGGAAATAGATGGGGAAACAGTGGAAACAGTGTCAGACTTTATTTTTCTGGGCTCCAAAATCACTGCAGATGGTGACTGCAGCCATGAAATTAAAAGACACTTACTCCTTGGAAGGAAAGTTATGACCAACCTAGATGGCATATTCAACAGCAGAGACATTACTTTGCCAACAAAGGTTCGTCTAGTCAAGGCTATGGTTTTTCCTGTGGTCATGTATGGATGTGAGATTTGGACTGTGAAGAAGGCTGAGCGCCAAAGAATTGATGCTTTTGAACTGTGGTGTTGGAGAAGACTCTTGAGAGTCCCTTGGACTGCAAGGAGATCCAACCAGTCCATTCTGAAGGAGATCAGCCCTGGGATTTCTTTGGAAGGAATGATGCTGAAGCTGAAACTCCAGTACTTTGACCACCTCATGTGAAGAGTTGACTCATTGGAAAAGACTGACGCTGGGAGGGATTGGGGGCAGGAGGAGAGGGGGACGACAGAGGATGAGATGGCTGGATGGCATCACTGAGTCGATGGACGTGAGTCTCAGTGAAGTCCGGGAGTTGGTGATGGACAGGAAGCCCTGGTGTGCTGCGATTCATAGGGTCGCAAAGAGTCGGACATGACTGAGCGACTGATCTGATCTGATATGTATATGTATATATGTATGTGCTGTGTGCTTAGTCACTCAGTCATGTCTGACTCTTGCGACCCATAGACTGTAGCCCCCCAGGCTCCTCTGTCCCTGGGATTCTCCAGGCAAGAATATTGGAGTGGGTTGCCATTTCCTTCTCCAGGGGATCTTCCCAACCCAGGGATCGAACCCAGGTCTCCTGCACTGCAGTCAGAGTACTGACTGAGAAGCCTTGTATATGTACACACACACACACACACACACACACATTTATAAAACCGTATATATATGTAACTAGCTGAATCACTGAGCTGTTTACCTGAAATTAAAAAGACCTTGTAAATCAATAAAAAACAAAATAAAAATAATTGGATAAAAAATAAATGGATCAGCAAATGTGTTCAGGGGATACTTTTCTATGAGTTAGCTGTCACTGTCAATCACTTTGCTATTCAGCTGTCAGTGCTGAATATTCAATGGAGGGACTGATGCTGAAGCTGAAGCTCCGTTACTTTGGCCACCTGATGCGGAGAATAGACTCATTGGAAAAGCCCTTGATGCTGGGAAAGATTGAAGGCAGGAGGAGAAGGGGACGATGGAGGATGAGATGATTGGATGGCATGACTGACTCAATGGACATGAGTTTGAGTGAACTCTGGGAGTTGGTGATGGACAGGGAGGCCTGGTGTGCTGCAGTCCATGGGGTCGCAAAGAGTGAAACACGACTGAGTGACTGAACTGAGCTGTCACTGGTAACAAATTTCTAGAAACCCTTCATACTTCCTCTTGGCAGCAGAGGTCAGCTCTTTCTTGATAGTGGAGCCGGCAAGCGCGCATACCTTGAAGATGCGCTCTCAGACATGCACAGGGCTTGCTGCTTGTGTCCACATCCAAGCAGTGGCCCCAGGGGCCTCGTCAGGCGCATGCAGACTTAATGGTCACTAAGTAAGTTTTCAGAGGCAAGAGATGGTGGAAAATCTGCTTCGTGACTGCCGTTCCTCAGCTCAGAAAGCCGTCTCCTTTCTTAGCACACCTGCTGCCTGATTCCAGGACCCTGATGGTGCTGTTCTATCTCCTCCATTAGCAGTTTGGCCCAGTTAGGCCTGCCGCAGAAGTATTATATGATCTCTGCTTATTATTATTATATTATTATTATTATACGGTCTCTTCTTTACATGCATTAAGGTTTATTCTTCCGAGACTCAAAAATTTAAACCTCGCTTTTATCTCTCTTTGCTCTGTTCAAGGCTTTCAGCCTCGAGCTTCATGTTATTCGATGAAAATATTGCCTCTGGAGCTTCTTTTCTTGTCCTTGCTTGGTGTGGCCTTGCCATTCATTCACTGTAAACCTCTCTGTCACCTTGTCTTGTGGTGATTTCATTGATGATAAAGAGCTATTTTTACTCCTAATGCAGTCTGATCCTCACTGTATGTGATACAACATTTTAACCCACTGACATTTTGATAAACCTACTCTAAAGCTGCCATACACTGAAATACTTAATGCTATCTTCTCTTCTTTTGGCATTTATTTTCATGGTTTGGATCATTCTCTTTTTTTCCCTGTGAAAATGGAGTTTCCAGCATGCTTTCTAAATCTTCTTCCTACCTTATAGGAACATATCAGTGTTAAATAATGTTTGCATGCCCCCACTTGAAGTGTTTACTCCCATTGCTTTCCTTGCCCCAAGATGAACTCTTAAGAATACTTTGAATTATGACTTCCCTGACAGTCCAGTGGTGAAGACTCCCTGCCTCCAGTGCAAGGGGCGTGGGTTTGATATCCCTGGTTGAGGAACTAAGGTCCTACATGTGCAATCAAAAAAAGACTACTTTGAATTACCTTGTCTCCTTTTTTTATTCTCTCAGAGGGCCTAAAACCGTTTGTTTCTGAAATATTATTAAACTCACACCTATTATGCATCTCTTTTACTTTAAGAAGCTTTACATCACAATAATTTTTCAAATTCCCATTTTCATTATGAGCATCCATTAGGGTTTAGCAAAGCAAGGTGCATTGTTTTCCCACTCTTCCTTCCTTGGTGTCCCCTGAGGTGCCTGCTGTGATTCCAAGGTCATTTCTTAGAATACTTACGGTATTGATAGATGATGTACCTGAACAACGCATCAGGTCTTGTCAGTGAATAGGCTCCATGTGAGACAATCGAGTGGGTGAGAAGCCAGTGACAGGGAACCAGTGACAAAGTGTGAAAGAGGTGAGGCAGCCCACTGATCAGCTTTAGCAAAGGGGGACTGTTTCCATCAGGGCTGGAGTAATCAGGGGGCCAGGCAGTGTTGCCAGAGCTGTGTGGGGAGCTGGAACCACAGTAGAGAGTTGGCGCCCGCCAAGGAGGCAACCCGACGCGGGGAGAAGGAGGAAGAACGATCCCGGCTTCTCCCTCCCTCCTACTTGCCCTCTCCCATCAGGTCTCCTATTATTGGAAGTTCGTGAGAAGCCAGCTGGCGCGGAGACCTGGGGCACTTGCTTTGAGGACACAGACTCTGGGCAAGGGCAGGGCGTGAACTTCTAGCCACAGCCAAGGCCCGACCAACAGACTCCTTCCTGAACTTGGCAGTTCCGAGACTATCTATTTTGCACCAGCAGGCGGATGCTATCTTGGCTTGCTGTGCTCCTCTTCCTTGCAATCTTGGCTTCTCCAAAGTTTGTAATATTGCGCCACTGCCATCTTCCTACCAGGGTTTCCATTAAAAACAAAACAAAAAACTGGATTCCATCTGGTTTTTTTTTCGTGCATCACAGAGTGTGCACTATATTTTCTTTATTCTTCAAATTCAGGGATTACAAAGTTATCCTGGGATTTGGGGACGCCTTTTAAATTACAGATTCAAGGTGTATTTTTCACCTTTGGGCACGTGTATATGCAAATTGTCCTTTGGTCTTTTTCTCCGTCCTTCTAGAATTCTCATCACTCATGAGTTCTCTCTCCAATATCTTTCTTCCAATCTCTTTCATCATTTCCTTCATAATTGCCATCACTACCTTTTTGCTTTACATAGTTTTTTTCATCTGTTTCTTGAAACAAGTAATATACTTTCTATACTAGGATATCTGTGAGGTTATGGTTTCTTTATTCAAACATGGGGTTCAGCTCATAGGAGGTGCTTAGAAAATATTTGTGGGTTAAAGAATGTATAAATTAGTCAATCATATAATTATTTTCAGTTTACAGATCATAATATATATAGGCACAGATATATAGAGATGTGAGTGTATACATGAATGACTACAAGTATAAAAATAACGCTGCACATATAAACATTTAGATTTTCTAACAGTTACCACCAGATATACAAACTAAATAGGACTGTTGCATAAAGGAAATGAATCAATAGTGTACAAGCAAATATAGGCTTTCCAATACATCTTACCTCTAATTTCTTTCTTTTTAACAGGAAGCAATGGTATCCATACATTTTCTTGAACATTTTGCTTATAGAAATATATGTGTCTCATGCCTCAAGTCATATCAGAACAAAATCTTTTGAGTTCTACTTTTTATTAAGCCATTTAAAATGTTACTTGTTTTGCTTTTCTGAGTGGGAATAAGTCTAAAAATGCTATTCTAAGGAACAATATTTATAATGATAAATGAGGATAAATTTTTTAAATTTTATTTTTAATTTTCTTGATACATGAGACCATAATTTTAAAAAAGAAGTTATACAATATTTTAAGCTTACTAATATTAAAACCATCTTATAAAACACCTAGAAATATTGTACACACTAACAACAAATTAAAAAGGAAATGACCACCTAAATATTGAAGACACATTATTTCATTTATAAAATGCCTTTGTGTATGAGATTCTTAATTTTTATCTATTAATTTGAATTCAAAAATAAAAAAACATCGAAGAAACTATCATGTGCGTCTCTTCTTTCTGAGTGCAATGGTGCGGTAGTTTGAGCATTCCTTGGCATTGCCTTTCTTTGGGATTGGGATGAAAACTGACCTTTTCCAGTCCTGTGGCCACTGCTGAGTTTTCCAAATTTGCTGGCATATTGAGTGCAGTACTTTCACAGCATCATCTTTTAGGATTTGGAATAGCTCAACTGGAATTCCATCACCTCCACTAGCTTTGTTCATAGTGATGCTTCCTAAGGCCCACTTGACTTTAAATTCCAGGATGTCTGGCTTTAGGTGAGTGATCATGCCATCTGGATCATGAAGATCTTTTCCTATAGCCCTTTTGTGTATTCTTGCCAACTCTCACATCCATACATGACTACTGGAAAAAACATAGCTTTGACTAGATGGACCTTTGTTGGTAAAGTAATGTCTCTGCTTTTTAATATGCTGTCTAGGTTGGTCATATCATTTTTTCCAAGGAGCAAACGTCTTTTAATTTCATGGCTGCTGTCACTGTTGGCAGTGATTTTGGAGCCCCCCCAAAATAAAGTCGGTCAATGTTTCCATTGTTTCCCCATCAGTTTGCCATGTATTGATGGGACCAGAAGCCTGAGCACCAAAGAACTGATGCTTTTGAACTGCGGTGTTTGAGAAGACTCTTGAGAGTCCCTTGGACTGCAAGGAGATCCAACCAGTCCATCCTAAAGGAGATCAGTCCTGATGTTGAAGCTGAAACTCCAATACTTTGGCCACCTGATGCGAAGAACTGACTCATTGGAAAAGACCCTGATGCTGGGAAAGATTGAAGGTGGGAGAAGAAGGGTTTGACAGAGGATTATATGGTTGGATGGCATGACTGACTCAATGGACACGAGTTTGAGTAAACTCTGGGAGTTGGTGATGAACAGGGAGGCCTGGCATGCTGCAGTCCATGGGATAGCAAAGAGTCGGACATGACTAAGCGACTGAACTGACTGACTGACTTTTTCTGAATTTCCTCTTTCATTTTATTGAATGGTAGATTGTGACATGGGCTTCCCTGGTAGCTCAGCTGGTAAAGAACTTGCCTGCAATGCAGGAGACCCTGGTTCAATTCCTGGGTCAGAAGAAGGGATAGGTACTCAACTCCAGGATTTGTGGGCTTCCCTGGTGGTTTAGACAGTAAAGAATCTGCCTGCAATGCGGGAGACCTGGGTTTGATCCCTGGGAAAATTCCCTGGAGGAGGGCAAGACAACTCACTCCAGTATTCTTGCCTAGAGAATCTCCATGGACAGAGGAGCCTGGCGGCTACAGTCCACAGGGTTCCAAAGAGTCAGACACAACTAAGAGACTGAGAGAAGGTGTTTCTGTGAAGTGGTTTGTTTGCTTTAAAATGTACTTACTTGACATTTATATGCAATAAAATGCACAGACCTTAATAATTCACATTAGTGAGTTTTGACTGAGTAACTGTCACCCAAAACAAAATGTAGAATATTTCCATCATCCTATGAAGTTGCCTCAGAGAATCCCACAATTCTCTACTCAGCTCCCTACTGGGTACAGCATCCTTCTGGGTTTGGGTCTGTCCAGGGCCCCTTCCTTTGGGACAGCCTCTCCCACCCCAGTGCACCCAGTGGAAATCTGGTCTCAGTGTGGAGACATTGCCCACACTCTCAGAAGCAGTTAAGACTTTGGGAGATTTCCATCCTGATGACAATGCCAGAAATTTGTTTCTGCCCCTGGATCCATATTGGAATCCCCTGGGAGTTCCCCCAAAAGACTTTTTCTGTACACTCAGGCTTCAGACCTCAGGCTTACTGACACTTCATTTTAGGAGCAATTTTCCCAAGGGAGAAAATAATCAGGACTCGGCTTACCAGAGTGAGAATGAAAAGAGAAACAATAATGGCACAATAAATAGCATTTGTTAAAACTTATGAAATGCTCCTTGCACCGGTCAACCAGTTTAAAAATATTATTCTGCTCACAAGTACCTTACAAGGTAAGTACTATTGTTGTTACCACCTCTGTGTGATAGAGGAGAAAATTGAGTCCTTGGGATGCTAAGCAGCGTGGTCAGACTCATCATTTGCCAGCTGGTGGAAACAGGCTTGAACTCGCTTCTGTTTGAAATGAAATCTCCTGCTCTGAACTGCTGTACTGCACTGCTGCTCATCACGTTAAATTTGATTTACATGATAACGCCATGTTTATTCTAACAATTCTTCCTGCGTCTTGACAGGGAGAAAATTGAAGTATGTTTCTCTCTTATAAAAAGACTAAATTGCACATAATTATACACAGAATAAAAGTGTAATTAAAAATACACACATTTTGTTGACACATTTGAAACCTTGGATTGCAGAGCCTGCTTCTCTTTAAATGCATTAGGTTTCTAAATATAGCCACCACAGAATGGGCTACTCCCTAACAGCATAATGCGCTGGGGCACAGTGCATTGCTTCATATAAATGTGGGTCATTGTGCTTCATTTCCAAGGATGAAGTTCTCACATTTTTCACATGATCCCTAATGTCAATAATAAAACTCACAATAAGAACAGCCCCAGAGCACTGGTTTTGTGTCAGGCCTTGTTTTGAGCAAACCACATCTGTTCTCAACCTCTCAATAGTACCTCTCAGAAAATGGCATGGACAGCTGTGTGTGTGTGTGTGTGTGTGTGTTGTTTGATTTCAAGTTTATTCAAATTGACAAATGAATTTAAGAAGCATACTGGAAAAGTTAGGTTTGGAGAAAAGGAACTGAAATCCTGGAGATTCTCTGGATTTACCACCCCCCAAAGCAGGGATGATAAACTTAAGGACAGAAAACGCCACTGAGGGGTGGTGCAGTCTCATTTGGGAGCCTCCTGGAGGACTTCCAGGAGCCCAGCGGCTGGGACTTGTGGGGACCCCACCCACGAGGGATGCACACTTTTTACTGTCCCTGGCCCCTGCCCCCTGCCCACAGGACTCCTGATCCTCTGTCAGCAGCCCCCTCCCCTGAGAGACAGGGCTGGCAAAACTGTACAATCACTGCCTTCATCACTTTTGTTTTCTTCCAAATGTCCAAAAATTTTACTAACCAGGATGCCTTTTCCTTAAAAGAGTAAGTTATCTTGTTTAGTTTTATTGATTCATATAATTTATCTCAGGAGGTAAAGAATCCTTCTGTAGTGCAGGAAGTGCGGGTTCGATCCCTGATCCCAGGGTCAGGAAGATCCCTGGAGTGGATTATCATTACCTTCTCCAGGATTCTTGCCTGGAGAATCCCCTGGACAGAGGAGCCTGGTGGGCTACAGTCCATGGGGTCGAAAGAGTCAGATATGACTTAAGTGACTAAACCAGCACCACCACCATCTCAAATCCCAACATGCATTAACACATACAAAATTTTTTAACCTTTAAAAAATTTTGACTGCTCTGTGGCATACTGGATCTTAGTTCTCCAACCGGGGATGGAACCCAGGCCCCTTGCAGTGAAAACATGGAGTTTTAACCACTGGACCACTACGGAAATCCCCAGAAATTTTTCAAATAAGATTTATAAGATTTTCCACAAACAACCTTTGTTGCTATTGTTCAGTCACTCAGTCATGTCTGACTCTGCGAGCCCATGGACTACAGCACACCAGGCTTCCACGTCCTTCGCTATCTCCCGGAGTTTGCTCAGACTCATGTCCATCAAGTTGGTGATGCCATCCAACCATCTCGTCCTCTGTCGTCCCGTTCACCTCCTGCCTTCAATCTTTCCCAGCATCAGGGTCTTTTCTAATGAGTCAGCTCTTTGCATCAGGTGGTCAAAGTATTGGAGCTTCAGCTTCAGCTTCAGCCTCAGTCCTTCCAATGAATATTCAGGATTGATTTCCTTTAAGATTGACTAGCTTGATCTCCTTGCAGTCCAAGGGACTTAACCTTACATTATGTATTTTAAGACAGCAGTTGTCCTCCCAATCAGGATTTTCCTTCAAAATTTGCTCTTTATTCTAGGAAAATTCTTTTCACATAGAGTAGAATTCAAGCTTAGGAGAGAGAGCTTACTTTTCCTTAATGATTTGTATTTTAGTATCTAAATTTTAACCCAGTTCTCACTTCTCATCCAGCCCAAAGATTTCCATGCTTACTTCTTGTATTCATGCAAGGGGTGCTAAACAGGTGGCCTAGATTTAGATATTCCATAGCAATATTATTCCTGCTTAAACTCCACATAACTGATGACCTATGTGTGGCAAGCATGAATGCATGTTTAGTTGCTAAGTTGTGTCCAACTCTTTATGATCCTATGGACTGTAGCCCACCAGGCTCCTCAGACCATGGGATTCTCCAGGCAAGAATAATGGGGTGGATTGCCATTCCCTCCTCCAGGGGATCTTCCCAACCCAGGTATCAAACCCACATCTCCTGTGTCTCCTGCATTGCAGGTGGGTTCTTTACCCTCTGAGCCATCAGGGAAGCCCCATGTGTGGCATAAAAAGGCAAAAACCAACCTTTTGAGAACAGTCTAAACCCTAATTGCTGACTCATTTATTTTAACTGGCTCTAGAACTCATTTTCCAAGGTTACTCATGCCCTCAATAAACATCTATTAAATCAGTTCATGAGAGCTGTGACTGAGGAAGCTATTTGCTCAGGCTATAAAAACATAAAAAGTACCCTTTAAACCTAAAGAAAAATATACTCCCTGATAAAACAGGACTAAGATCGGCAGCATCAGAATCAGGCAGATATGTGGGAAAGGTAATAATGATTGGAAAAAGACATGGCAATTAAAAAATGGCATAAAAGAACTCAGGCTTCCCCAGTGGCTCAGCAGTAAAGAGTCCACCTGCAATGACATGATCCTCTACATAGAAAACCCTAAAGACTCCACCAGAAACTTACTAGAGCTAATCAATGAATATAGTAAATTCGCAGGATATAAAATCAACACACAGAAATCTCTTGCATTCCTATACACTAATAACGAGAAAATAGAAAGAGAAATTAAGGAAACAATTCCATTTACCATTGCAAAGAAAAAAATAAAATACTTAAGAATATATCTACCTAAAGAATTAATGTTGATGTATGGCAAAACCAATAAAATATTGTAAAGTAATTAGCCTCCAATTAAAATAGATAATGGAGAAGGCAATGGCACCCCACTCCAGTACTCTTGCCTGGAAAATTCCATGAACTGAGGAGCCTGGTGGGCTGCAGTCCATGGGGTCGCTAAGAGTCGGACATGACTGAGCGGCTGGCTTCACTTTCACTTTTCACTTTCATGCATTGGAGAAGGAAATGGCAACCCACTCCAGTGTTCTTGCCTGGAGAATCCCAGGGACCGGGGAGCCTGGCGGGCTGCTGTCTCTGGGGTCTCACAGAGTTGGACACAACTGAAGTGACTTAGCAGCAAAATAGATAAATTTATATTAAAAATAAAATAAAATAATTTAAAAAACAATTAAAAAAAAGAAACAAAAGACCTATATATAGAAAACTATAAAACACTGGTGAAAGAAATCAAAGAGGACACTAATAGATGGAGAAATATACAGTGTTCATG
This sequence comes from Bos grunniens, assembly GCF_055505025.1. NCBI lineage: Eukaryota > Metazoa > Chordata > Mammalia > Artiodactyla > Bovidae > Bos > Bos grunniens. Next base: position 89,872,343 of record NC_141176.1, on the reverse strand, counting down.
GATCAGAAGAATCAATATAGTGAAAATGAGTATACTACCCAAAGCAATCTATAGATTCAATGCAATCCCTATCAAGCTACCAACAGTATTTTTCACAGAGCTAGAACAGATAATTTCACAATTTGTATGGAAATACAAAAAAACCTCAAATAGCCAAAGCAATCTTGAGAAAGAAGAATGGAACTGGAAGAATCAACCTGCCTGACTTCAGGCTCTACTACAAAGCCACAGTCATCAAGACAGTATGGTACTGGCACAAAGAAATATAGATCAATGGAACAAAATAGAAAGCCCAGAGATAAATCCACGCACATATGGACACCTTATCTTTGACAAAGGAGGCAAGAATATACAATGGAGAAAAGACAATCTCTTTAACAAGTGGTGCTGGGAAAACTGGTCAACCACTTGTAAAAGAATGAAACTAGAACACTTTCTAACACCATACACAAAAATAAACTCAAAATGGATTAAAGATCTAAACGTAAGACCAGAAACTATAAAACTCCTAGAGGAGAACATAGGCAAAACACTCTCTGACATAAATCATAGCAGGATCCTCTATGACCCACCTCCCAGAATATTGGAAATAAAACCAAAAATAAACAAATGGGACCTAATTAAAATTAAAAGCTTCTGCACAACAAAGAAAACTATAAGCAAGATGAAAAGACAGCCTTCAGAATGGGAGAAAATAATAGCAAATGAAGCAACTGACAAAGAATTAATCTCAAAAATATACAAGCAACTCCTGCAGCTCAATTTCAGAAAAATAAATGACCCAATCAAAAAATGGGCCAAAGAACTAAACAGACATTTCTCCAAAGAAGACATCCAGATGGCTAACAAACACATGAAAAGATGCTCAACATCATTCATTATCAGAGAAATGCAAATCAAAACTACCATGAAGTACCATTTCACGCCAGTCAGAATGGCTGCTATTCAAAAGTCTACAAGCAATAAGTGCTGGAGAGGGTGTGGAGAAAAGGGAACCCTCTTAAACTGTTGGTGGGAATGCAAACTAGTACAGCCACTATGGAGAACAGTGTGGAGATTCCTTAAAAAACTGGAAATAGAACTGCCATACGATCCAGCAATCGCACTGCTGGGCATACACACTGAGGAAACCAGAAGGGAAAGAGACACATGTACCTCAATGTTCATCACAGCACTGTTTATAACAACCATGACATGGAAGCAACCTAGATGCCCATCAGCAGATGAATGGATAAGAAAGCTGTGGTACATATACACAATGGAGTATTACTCAGCCATTAAAAAGAATACATTTTAATCAGTTCAAATGAGGTGGATGAAACTGGAGCCTATTATACAGAGTGAAGTAAGCCAGAAAGAAAAACACCAACACAGTATACTAATGCATATATATGGAATTTAGAAAGATGGTAACGATAACCCTGTATGCGCGAGATAGCAAAAGAGACACAGATGTATAGAACAGTCTTTTGGACTCTGTGGGAGAGGGAGGGGGTGGGATGATTTGGGAGAATGGCACTGAAACATGTATAATATCGTATGTGAAACGAATCGCCAGTCCAGGTTCAATGCACGATACAGGATGCTTGGCACTGGTGTACTGGGATGACCCAGAAGTATGGGGAGGAAGGTGGGAGGGGGGTTCAGGATGGGGAACACATGTACACCTGTGGTGGATTCATGTTGATGTATGGCAAAACCAATACAATATTGTAAAGTAATTAGCCTCCAATTAAAATAAATAAATTTACATTAAAAACAAAACAAAAAAAGAATCCACCTGCAATGCAGGAGATGCAGGAGAGTCTAGTTCTGATCACTGGGTCAAAAAGATCCATTGGAAGAGGCAATGGCAACCCACTCAAGTATTCTTTCCTGGAGAATCCAATGGACAGAGGAGCCTGGTGGGCTGCAGTCCATGGGGTCACAAAGGGTCGGACTTGAGTAGGCAGACATGCACAAAGGAACTCATTTAACCTTTATCATGCTTTAAAAATATTCCTAGATTTTTTTTCCCATAACTGAATTTTTAAAGTCTAAAAATGTTGCCAAGTATAACAGTACTCTAAAAATAAGCAGCACTGCTATGGTAGTTCATGAGGAACTGATCACAGTCTTAAATTGTAACTTGTGTCTCCTCACTGCAAGGCAGTATGTCAGAGTGAGCCTGCAACTTGTGATCTGTGAGAATAAAACAGTCTGACATGAGCCAGTAGAAACAAAGGCTATTCATGGAGGCTTCCCCAGGATTAAAATAAAGCAATGTGTTTGAACTCCAACTATATGATGAATTCATTTTGCATAATTGTAATTTGTTGAAAGCAATTGACTTGGGTCATTTTTCTCTGCATCCTAATGAATTTCTGTGAATTTTTGTGAACAAAGAACAGATTAATTTCTTATCATCAGTGACCCCTGCCATTTATCCGCTGAAAGACAGTGATTAAACTTCCTAGGTTAGTTGAAGATCTCTGGCACTTGAGAATCCAATCATGTCATAAATTGGAAATTTTTAATTTAAAAAGCACAGCTGAACATTAAAAATGTAATAATGTTTACTTCTTTAAACATTCTTTTGTAAGTGACTTTGCCTGTGTGATAGCAATAAGGAGAGAGAGTGAGGTATGGCTGGTCTGTTCCAAAACTATGTAGAAACCACTCTTTTGAGGGTCATGGGTCTAAGTCAGTGAATATCAAACCAGAATTCCCACTGTGCTGGGTTTCAGAATTACTGAAAAAATAAGGTGGACATAGGTTTACCTGGTGCGGAGAGCTGACTCATTGGAAAAGACCTTGATGCTGGAAAAGATTGAAGGCAGGAGAAGAGGGGGAAAGAGGAGGAGATGGTTGGGTGGCATCATGGACTCAATGGGCGTGAGTTTGAGTAAACTCTGGGAGGTAGTGAAGGACAGGGAAGCCTCGTGTGCTGCAGTCCACGGGGTCGCAAAGAGTTGTACACAACTGAGAAACTGAACAACAACAGAAATAGGTTTATTTAAAAAGCAGAAAATAGGAAATAAGCCTACAGAAATTAATTTTCTCTGATTTTATTTTCTGAAGTTCCAGATCCTTATGACCCTGGAAAACTCCAGATTAGAGGCTTTTGAATTCTGCACACTTAAAACACTGAAGCTTCACTCTGCATAAAAAAAAGTATTAGTCACTCATTTGTGTCCAACTTTTTGGGATTCCATAGACTGCAGCCTGCCAAACTCCTCTGTCCATGGGATTCTTTAGGTGAGAACAATGGAGTAGGTTGCCATTGCCTCCTCCAGGGGATCTTCCCAACTGTACATAAAGGAGACTTCATTAATGTGCATTAGAGGATACCCCAGGTCAATCTGTTATACAAAACTGTCTCTTGAGTCTTTAAATTCTATACCGATTCTCTACCTCTGGTTGGCCGATTGTTTGTTTCTTTATTTAGGTTTTAAGGTGAATGACCTGGGGCTATTTGCGTCCATCAGCCCTGCATAGAGGCTCCGTGAAGGGAAGGCCTCTGTGAGGTTCTGGAACGCCGGGAAACTGCCACTGAGTGATCCGTGTTTGGATGGGCAGCAGTCAGAGAGAGAGAGACAGGAGACCTGCTGCCAAGACAGGGGCTGGGGCTCGAGTTGGAAAAGTCACTGAAGGTAGAGTTGGCTAGGTGCACAAAGTGGATCCAGGAACACGGTTTAATTCTTAGACTCACAGCAAGCAAGCCAAGCTGGGGGTGAGGTTCAGTTAGAAGCAAAGAGATGGGACAGGAAGCTCCTGGGGTAAGTGGTCAGACAGGGTGATGACAAGATCTCATTTTATATACACAGTACAGCTTTTCTTCACTGAGAAGAAACATCTTTTTTTTTTTTTTTAAGCTTTTTATGTTATATTGTAGTATAGGTGATTAACAATGTTGTGACAGCTTCAGGTGAACAGCAAAGGGACTCAGCCATACATGACATGTATCCATTTCCCCCAAACCCCCCTCCCATCCAGGCTGCCATGTGACATTGAGCAGAGTTCCCTGTGCTCTACCGTAGGTCCTTGCTGGTTATCCATTTTAACTGTAGCAGTATGTACACGTCCCTCCCAAATGCCCTGTCTCCTCCCTCTGTCCTTCCCGCTGCAAACAATAAGTTCATTCTCGAAGTCTGAGCTCGTTTCTGTTTTGTAAATAAGCTTATTTGTAGCATTTTCAAAAGGAATAGCATATTAATTTGGGCAATTGATTGCCCCATAGGTAGACAAATACTATAGGCTTTTATATTTTAAAAAATATGCTTATTTACCAAAGTAGAGATCAGATTGTGAAGAAATTGCATCAGATGTCCATATACAACCAACCTTTCTCGCCCCATGGAAATAATGCCTTCAGTTAATTTCCTCAATATGTAATCAAAGCATTGTGTTGGGCATACTGCTTTTGCTTGTTTAATCTCTTAACTTTTGGGACTATTTACTAACATTTTGCTCAGAAAAATAAACCTCCAAAGTTTGTATCTATGTTCCTAATGGAAATCCAGTAGGGCTGCTCAAATATTATATGGGAAAGTAATTTGAAATCTCTAAAGTACTGAATGCTATAAACTATTATTACAATAATGACACTAGAGAAAAGTCTTACCCTTTCCAGATTTCGTTTCAAGGTGCACTTTTAAAAGAGTGTCATCTTCCTATTATTTCTCTCTATTCTTTTTAATTTTAATTTGTTTGGAGACAATCTCAATGCTATTATTCTTCATAAAGTAGCTCCTGACTTCTCAAGCCCAAACCAACTTCTTCCTTTACTGAATTCTTTTTCACTAGGGTCAGTGTCACAGAATCTAGCCCATAATTGCTGTGGCATTGTTTCATATACGCCTTCATTGAAACTAGAATTTTTTGAGGACTATTGTGATGGCTATGTGTTAACTTTCCTGGTCACAGGGTCCCCAGATTAAACATTATGTCTGGGATTCTGTGAGGATGCCTTCACACGAGAGAAGCATTTGCACTTGTGGGCTCAGTAATAAATGGCCCTCCCCAGTGTGGGTGGGCATCACCCAATCCACTGAGGGCCCGAATACAACAAAAGGAAAAGGAAGGGGGACCCACCCCTTGTACCTCTTGCCTGCCTGCTTGAGCTGGTTCTCTGGTTCTCCTACTGGAGTTTGTACCAAAGTTTTAGCAACAAAAAGTAATCAAGTGCTAATGACAAGATTTGACTCTATGACATCTGCCCCTGGGATATTCTGTTCACCATATTGTCCTGTTTCCTTCTAAATTATATGAGTTAATAGAAGATTTTCCTCAGAAGTAAAAGTGTTAGTTGCTCAGTCGTGTCTGACTCTTTGCAACTGCATGGACTGTAGCCCCCCAGGCTCCTCTGTCCAGGATTCTCCAGGCAAGAATACTGGAGAGGGTTATCATGCCCTCCTCCAGGGGATCTTCCTGACCCAGGGATCAAACCCAAGTCTCCTGCACTGCAGGCAAATTCTTTACTCTCTGAGCCACCAGGGAGTTAATGGAGGATTTTCCTTATTTCACAGAAAATAAGATGCCACCAAAATTACACTATTATGTTTTATACCACTAGATAATAAACTCATTGCCAACTGAAATATGATACGTATCAATGATAAAATACAGTTGACTATCAGAGATGTTAAAAAATGTTAGGATTGAACATCCAACATATTCAAGGCTGTTTGATGGGCTATAGTCCATGGAGTCACAAAGAGTCAGACATCACTAAGTGACTGACACTTTCACTTTCACTCAATATATTCAAGATTCAAACATAAATTCCACAACTTTATATGTGAAAGAAATGATTTGACTTGGATTAAATTTGATTTGTAAAAATACCGTGAATCAGTTTAGCCTCTTGATAATAATCACCCAAAGAAAGGTTGATTGCCGATTGCCAATACAGTGTGACTGCATTTCAGTTAACACTGGAATATAGTTGTCATTTTTATTTGTGTATAACAAGAATGAAACAAAATTTAAATATGTAAATAACATCCTCTCCTATTCATTATACACTTCTTGCTACAGAATCATTCTTATTGCTAAATACGTACTTTCAATCAGCATATTTTTAAAATTTGCAATTTTGACCCTTGACTTAGTCAACTACTTTTAATTTTCTTTCTGTTGACTAAGTTGATTCCACGGGGCTTTCTTAAAAAGCTTAAGGCACCATTTCATTTGCTGAAGAATTTATGTGAAAAACAGCTTCTAAGATGTAGTTTCCTGTGGAAAACAAAATGAGAGAATAAGATGGTATGGAGTTTGAAAAGATGCTGAAGTCAAATTCTTTCCAGCAATTGGGATCTCTTTCCAGTATAAGGAGTTGAGCTGAATGCAGTCCTGGAAGTGCATGTGGGCCGGCATAATGATGCCTTTCCCCTTCCATCATTTCCCAGCAGAGTGGAGTCAACCTTAAGCTCCAGTGCATCTTTTCTAGACTTTAAGCAATCATGAAAGAATATATAAATTCATAAGACATTGTCATACACCATAGAACATGACGCATTTCTGATTTAAAACACTTTCAGTGAATTCAGTGCTTGTGAAAGTTGCCGATGTAGTAAAGCCTGTGCATGTATTTACAGGTCAGTCTGGAGAGCATCAGTCTCTCTTCTGACAGTTTGCTACTTCATCTGCAAAAAGCCTAACTCCTTTAGTGCCAAGAAAATTATTCCTTGTTTGTGCCAACATAGGAATTTATATGCTTCTTCTTACACAGAACTCAAAATGCTCTTAACTAATTCACTCATGATATATCCATAGGAGATGTGGATTATCTTATGGAAGGAACTTGCTATGTTCAGAGAGATGATTCAAGGACAGCGTGGTTGTGTTTTAAGGGCATAACTGAGTGGATGTCACCCTGGAATGCATTCTCTTCTACGACACCTTGGTATGTGTTCCCTCTATTTTAGTTGCCCCTTAAAGGACTTTAAAGTATTCAGATTAAAAAAAAATTATGTGCCTATTTATAAGAATGATTGAGGCCTTCCTTCAGTCATGCTATATCATACAAATTACCGAACTTAACATTTTCTTTACTAATTTGGAAACAAAGTACGTTGGTTCATTTTATGTTCCTTATGGATTTTATGTCCAGAGAATCCTAAAGTTGCCCAGGTTCCAGCCCAGCACCCTGAGTTGGCCACTCAGATATTCTGCTGGGTTTAGACATCCTGCTTCTTGCACCGCATGGGCTCTGAACCAGACTATTCTCAGAAGTAAAGACAAACTTCCAAGACGCCATCTGCTGTGATCTCATGGGAATGTAACCGGGCAAATACTGACAGTGCTTTGTGATACCATCGGGAGTCAGAAAAGCTATAAAACTGAAGACTGGTCATTGTTGGTTATCTTGTGCCTCTGAGAAAAAAACAAAAATGCCATTGAAAGAGGCCTGAGTGTCCTCTGATGTCACTTGATATCCGTAGCCAGCCCATGGAAGCTCCTGCCAGAGTGCCAGCCTGGAACCACTGTTAGCAACCAGATAGAACTCTAAGGCTGTTCTTCTCTCCAGACCCAGGAGGGTATTAAATGCTCTGTGGCAGATTCAAACCATTCAGCAGAGAGGCTTATATACAAACTAAACAGTACACGTCCTGCTAGAATGATGCTTTGGGGTGTTGGAAATCAGAAGAGAAACCTAGACCTTGAAAACTGAACAGACTTCCTCTATTAAAGGAAAAAACCAGGAACTACTCTGCTACTTCAGTAGAAGCTGTTGGTCTGCTTTACAGACCAGAACGGTGGTTCAGAATACTCCAGGGAGACCCAGTGGATTCAAGCTAATGTAAGATAGGAAGCTTGTCTCAAAGACCCTTAGATGGCAATGTTAACAGAGAATATTAAAAACAACAACAACAAAAAACCCTTGCAAGAGGTTTTCAAAACACATGCATACAAGCATCTCTGGCCATTTTTGCTAAGGCCCAGGAACAGGGATAATTAAGGTCAGATTGTAAGCCTGGCATTGGAATGACAAAGATTAGTAAAAAAGAAACAAGAAATGTGAAAGTGTTAGTCGCTCAGTTGTGTCATACTCTTTGTGACCCCATGGACTGTAGCCCGCCAGGCTCCTCTGTCCATGAAATTCTCCAGAAAAGAATACTGGAGCAGGTTGCCATTTCCATCTCCAGGGGATCTTTCTGACCCAGGGATTGAACCCGGGTCTCCTGCATTGGCAGGTGGATTCTTTACCACTGAGCCACCAAAAAGAAACAGATCAGATATAAAATGAGGACAGGAACAGAGATTAGGATCTAATAACTAAAATAACGTGCTCAAACACTCAACATGTTTGCTCATTCCTGATGGGCACTATTTTCCCAGGATCAAGATGGAAAACTGTTTTCCAATAGTTTCTCAGAACTGAGGATGGAGTGGCCAGCGGTGGTTTCAGATCAGGTGGACCGCGGGCACGGTCTTCCACCAACTCCGTACCTCTTCAGGTAATAAACCCGTCCTTCTTGTGCAGAACTCACTTCACCCAGCTTAGACAGCTTTGATGCTTCTCCCGTCTCGGGCTGGGGTAAACCAGGCGTAACTGGGACCTGTCTACAACAGTCCTGTGTCCACTGGGTGTCCAGTACTTAGCAAGCGGAGGAGTATTTGACCCAAACGGGCTGATGAGAATCCTCCAAGGTCACCTGCCGGACCTGTCCAGAGTGATATGATTTTTACTTCCCTGGGCTTCTTAGCAAGAGGATAATATAAACAGGAACTTCCGTTTCACTCCTGGCCGCCACGTGAAGGCAGCCTGCCAGACAATGAGATGCTTTCAACGCCTGGGTACCACAGAGCTCTGGGACTGCCCAGATGCACGGTGATGCATTTCTTTTACCCTGGTGTAAACGAATCTGTCTTGGGTCTCTGTCACTTTAAACTAAAGGAGTCCACCTAGAAATTAAGAACTACTGAGTGCAATGGTTCCATAACCTTTGATATTCATTCACTTTTACCTCCTAAATTTTGTGCAAGTTTTTCTCAGAATAGTTTGTTTTTGGTTTTAATGATGGATTTCTACTTTGCTCCTGTTGTCTGGCTATGATGTGACCACTGATCCTGCCTACACTTTATATCTGTATTATATCTGTTTATACCTGTATATCAAGTGTCTTTTTTAAAAAAATAGCTTTATTGATTTATTTTTGCCTGTGATGCCTCTTCCTGCTGCACGGGCTTTTCTGTTGCTGTGGCGCAAGGGTTTCTCACTGTCAGAGCGTCTCTTATTGCAGAGCACAGGCTCTGGGGAACGTGGGCTTCCGTAGTTGCGGCTCCTGGGCTCCAGCGCACAGGCTCAGTCGTCGTGGTGAACAGGCTTGGTCTCTCTGTGGCTCGTGGGATCTTCGCGGATCAGAGCTCTAAGCCATGTCTTCTACCCTGGTGAAAAGTGCAAGTGTTAGTTGCTCAGTCGTGTCTGACTCTTTGTGACCCCATGGATTATAGTCCACCAGGCTCTACTGTCCATGGAGTTTTCCAGGCAAGTGACTCAGACAGTAAAGAATGTGCCTGCAATGTGAGAGACCAGGGTTGTATCCTGAGTTGGGAAGATCCCCTGGAGGAATGGCAACCCATTCCAGTATTCTTGCTTGGAGAATTCCATGGACACAGGAGCCTGGCAGGCTACAGACCATGAGGTCGCAAAGAGTTGGCCACGACTGAGCGACTCTCATACCTATATACGTATACTGGAGTGGATTGTCATTCCCTCTTCCAAGGGGTCTTCCTACCCAGAGATCAAACCCTCATCTCTTATATCTCCTGTATTTGCAGGCAGGCTCTTTCCTGCTGAGCCATCTAGGGAGCCTGGCTGAAGGTCTGTGTGCGTGAGCTATTTTCTCTGGTTTCTTCTACCCCAGGTTTGCAACACATCATTTGCCAATCATGATGCCCTTTGCCCTAATTATTGCTCACTATTCTGAGTCTTTATCCAGGGTCATCACAGCAGAATTGACAGCTACTAATTTGGGGTAATATTTATGGTGAAGCTGTGTGAGATTTTCAGGACTTTTTAAGACTGCCAATCTTAGAATGAGGGAAAAGTTGTGAAATGGTATTTTTTTATTTGATGTTTCTTTTTGTCTTTGCCAAACTCAAGTCTACAAACACAATTGGCCACTTTGAATAAAGCATTGAATCAAGGTTGTTTTTTCTAGAAGGCATTAGCATTCTTACACAGGATTCATATTAACCGTGCCTTTTAAGCTGTTATGTGACAAACAGAGAGCCATCTCTCATTTATAAAAGAACCAGCTAAACACACACTTCAGGCAGCTTAGTCCACCAATTTGTCAAGAGTAATTAATGGTGGACAGCTTGGCAGTTTTCACTGCCACCAAGTCAGTTGTGTTTGAAGGCAAGGGTGCTGTTTTTCATCTTTTAAGAATGAGCAAGTTTGCCTTTTGATGAAATGGAAAAGTTTGTTCTGTTCCTCCACAGTGAATCCAGGTATAAAAATGTCACTTCTTAATCATAATTTACATTTAAAGAGCTCTTTTGCTCTCTAAATCTGAAATCTCATCTTTTGGATTTCAGGGCCCTTTTGATTCACAATTCCAGGCTTTGAGTTATTATTGACAGTCTCTCCATTTTCCCCCCTTTTGCTTAGGTACCAAAATGTCATAGTATTTGTGATATGTGACAGATAAAATTGAAAATCTCTAAGAAGTGGTACTGCTGCTGATGCTAAGTCACTTCAGTCGTGTCTGACTCTGTGCGACCCCATAGATGGCAGCCCACCAGGCTCTCCCATCCCTGGGATTCTCCAGGCAAGAATACTGGAATGGGTTGCCATTTCCTACCCTAATGCATGAAAGTGAAAAGTGAAAGTGAAGTTGCTCAGTTGTGTCCGACTCTGAGCGACACCATGGACTGCAGCCCACCAGGCTCCTCCGTCCATGGGATTTTCCAGGCAAGAGTACTGGAGTGGGGTGCCATTGCCTTCTCTGAGAAGTGGTACAGTAGGGATATAAATATATTTTAAAAGTGTATATAGACTATACTCATACTTTATGGAATTTTTTGTATTTCTATGCTTCTGAGAGCTTTCATCAAGGTGGTTATACAATTATCAAAGCTTGAGACAGGTCATACCCAAGGAATCAATCAAATTATGTTTGATTCAGGGCTTCATTTGGGAGATATATAAATAAACATGGGATTTATTTGTCTAAAAATATGGTTAAGGCTCCAGGCAATATTTGAGGCATTTGACAGGGACCGCACTTAATAGAGGCTATGTTGTTTGGTAGAAAGAGTATAAAATTTGGAGCCAAGCATGACCAAATTCAAATTACCTACAAGTAAGTTTATCACGGTCAAGTGATGATAGGAATACTTTCTTGTAAATATCAGCTTGAACAAATGCCAAGCGCTTAACCCAAGATGGTGCGTCACCCCTTGCAGTTCTGCAAGAAGCGGACGCCATGATGAGATTAGGTGTGCAAAAGCTTTATTAAAGGACATGTTTGTGCTGAGTAGAGCAGGGAGGATGGGGAACAGGCGAACAGCAGGGAAGTCTTCAGGTGATGAGGAAGGTATGATGAGATCGGTTAGACGACAGTGGGACGCAGGGTGGAGTCTGGTCACCAAGCCCTCCCAGAGCCCCGTCCCTGCCATCACACGCAGCCTACATTCTATGCAGCCGTCTCTCACAAAAGCTTTATCCCGGAAACAGGTCTTCTATCTAAATTTTTTTCAGCAGTTAAGGGAAAAGTAATAAGAAAAACTTCCTGAGTCTTTTTAAAAATAGTAATTTAAATAATAAAAAATAATCAGCCCAAATCAATCCTTATGCAGAAGACATACCTTTTGGAGTGGCGAATTTTGCTCCCCTGTTGGCAAACAAACACGGACATCAAAAGAGGATTGTTAATCCCAAAGAATGAGCATCTCACGTTAGTGATTTTAGTGCTTTTCTATGTACAAGAAGATGCGAGAGTCTGGGGTCACCGAATTGTTTCCTGGATGTGTGCTCAGTCAGTAATTTGTGCCCAACTCTCTGTGACCCCATGGACTGTAGCCCGCCAGGCTCCACTGTCCATGGGATTCCCCAGGCAAGAATCCTGGAGCGGATTGCATTTCCTCCTCCAGGGGATCGTCCCAACTCAGGGATCGAAGCCCTATCACCCGGTCTCCAGCATTACGAGTGGATTCTTTACTGTATATTAACTATCTAGTGGCCAGTATCCGAAGCACAGGATGCTTCCTGTTTTCCTGCCCACTGAATTTCCCTCAGGTGCACTGCTGGGCCGGAAAAGGCAATGGCACACCACTCCAGTACTCTTGCCTGGAAAATCCCATGGACGGAGGAGCCTGGTAGGCTGCAGTCCATGAGGTCATAAAGAGTCGGACACGACTGAGCAACTTCACTTTCACTTTTCACTTTCATGCATTGGAGAAGGAAATGGCAACCCACTCCAGTGTTCTTGCCTGGAGAATCCCAGAGATGGGGGAGCCTGGTGGGCTGCCGTCTATGGGGTCGCACAGAGTCGGACACGACTGAAGCGACTTAGCAGCAGCAGCAGCAGCAGCAGCAGCACTGCTGGGCAACTGCAGGGGCTAATGGCTTGATCCTAGTGGGTGACTTTTTTTTCATTACCAGAATAAGCACCTCCCCCCTGGGGACTCCCCTCCCCCTTGGACTCACGACTTCTTTTTCCTGTCATTGCACTTGGCACTTTGTCCTTTAAATCTGGATTTACTTGTCTCTCTTTCTCACTAGATACAATTATCTTTGAAAGCAGAGGCTGTGTTTTATTTGACTCTGTGTCACCAGCACTTATTTTAGCTCCTAGCAGCAATATTTGTAGAATTAATGAATTATGTATGAGTGAATAAAGGCAAGTAAGAAATACATTTGACTGAGAAATCTCTTGCTCCAGTGTCTGGGAGGATAATAATAAGATGAAGACGAGGTGACATGTAGAAACAGACTTTGAGAAGAAAAACTGGATTCATTTCAGGCACCTAGGCACGCAGCTCATGTCGTTTCTCTTGTTTTGTTGCTAGGTTGTGTCTGACCCTTTTGCAACCCCATGGACTGTAGCCTGCCAGGCTCCTCTGTCTGTGGGATTTTCCAGCCAAGAATACTGGAGTGTGTTGCCATTCCCTTCTCCAATATAGTTAATAACATTTCACAAATATTTGTTCAGAACTTACTAACTGCCAGGCACAGTGCTATGCATTAAAACAGTGGTTAACTTGCCACAGTGGTGGGAGACTGGCAATTCTCTTAGGCAGCTAGTTGTCAGCAGCTAAAAGGCTGAGGGGTTTTGGAGACTGAAAACCTTGTAGAATAATCCCAGACAGCAAGTCCCACTCCAGAGCTTTCTTGGGGTGGAACTGAGGTCCCTTCACAGGTGAGGATGTATGTGTAGGTGAGCTGAGCGCTTTAACAAAGGAAGTGGACTTCCTGTAACTTCTCTCTACAACCCTGAGCACAATTGGGAACTGCTCTTCTTTTTTTAAGAACTGATGTATTTTTATAACCTAAATTTTACACATACCTATTTTAAGAAGCCACTATAAAAAAAAAAGTTTGCAGAAAGAAAGAAAAATGACTATCCTTTAGGAGTTGATGGTTAGAGAGCATCAATGACTCAATGGACATGAACTTGAGCAAACTCCAGGAAACGGGGGTGGTCGGAGGGAAGACAAAGGAGCCTGGTGTGCTGCAGTCCATGGGATCGTAAGAGTCGTACACGACTTAGGGACAGAACAACAACAACTAAAAAGAAACACACACACACACCCCTGAAAATACATGCCTCATAAAAGTTATAAAGCCATTTGTTCAGAATGAGTTGAGCACACATTGTACTTGATGTTGATGGACAAGGGGAGTTTGGCTACGTTTTTGTAAAGCTCAGTGTTCTTCTGAGAATTTGGTTCAGGATTAGGATAACACTTCATCAGATGCACTAGGCTTCATATTTTCACATTTATTATTATCTGCTGATAAATTCAAATGTGATTGTTAAACATTGCTACTTGTCATGGATTAGACAAACAATTGTGCTTTGCCTACTGGAAAATAAGAAGTGGATCATGAAACTCATTATGTTTCCTGTAATTGACCTGACTTTCTTTGTCACCAACCTGATTTTCCATTTACCACCACACTGAATTCTCCACTCAGATTTATGTATCTGTTTTTTTTTTCTTTCTTTATGTATCTCATGTACTATTATTATTCTTTCTGGAAGAACCTTCCCTTTCCCCATTATGGAATAAAATTAAGAATTATCTCAGGAGACAATATTTGTGATATTTTTAGAAAATATTCATTTGAGAAAGAAAGACTATCTCTGTGATATCTTTAACAGCTACTCATTTGTTAAGTTTATGAGCCTGTGGCCTGAAAAAAAAACCACACCCTAAAAGTTGAGAATTTTTAGTCAGTGGACTTATTGAAAATTGAAACCTGGAATACAGTCTTTCATTTCTCTGGAGGACTGTTCTCAAGAGACAAGGGAGGAGTCAGGATATAAAGGAGTTTTTGCTGAAAAAAAAAAAAAAAAAACAAAACCCATGTAGTCAAAAGTGAGTCAGAAAGGGAAAGATAAATATCATATTCTAATGCCCATATACAGAATTTAGAAAAATGGTACTGAAGAATTTATTTCAGGGCAGCAGTGGAAAAACAGACAAAGAGAATAGATTTATGGACAAGGGGAGAGTTGGAGAGAGGGTGAGATGTCTGGAAAGAGTAACATGGAAACTTACATTACCATATGTAAAATAGATAGCTAATGGTAATTTGCTGTATAGCTCTGTATCAACCTAGTGGGTGGGATGGGCAGGAGATAGGAGGGAGGTTCAAAAGGGAGGGGATATATGTACACCTATGGCTGATTCATGTTGAGGTTTGACAGAAAACAACACAATTCTGTAAAGCAATTATCCTTTAATAAAATAAATAAATAAAAAGATTACTGCTAACCATAGAAACAGACATCTCCAGTCAATGATTTTAGTACTTTTCTAAGTATGGGAAGATGCAAGAGTCCAGACTTATTGAAATCTTTCTTTGATACTCATCTTAACTATCTGGGGCCACCACCCTGCTTTGCTCTATCCTGGGTTTCCTTGTGGCAGGGTGGGGAGGGAGGAGGTGAGGAGAACCACAGGGGCTGATGGCTTTATGGGCATGAAAGCCTTTGTTTACCGAAATGTAAGGACATACTTTGTCCACAAGCCAATTAAGTGGAAAGGAATGAGTTGTATAATATTCTTCAACATTTAAGATTTTTATTGTTATTTAGTCGCTGAGTTGTGTTCAACTCTTTTGCCACCCCATGGACTATAGCCTGCCAGGCTCCTCTGTCCATGGCACTTCTGAGGCAAGAATACTGAAGAGGGTAACCATTCCCTTCTCCAAGGGATCTTCCCTACCCAAGGATGGAACCTGGGACTCCTGCATTGCAGGCAGATTCTTTATCACTGAGCCACCAGGGACCCCATTTAAGGTTTTAGTAAAGCATTCAGTCCAGTTCATTCGCTCAGTCATGTCCAACTCTTTGTGACCCCACGAACAACAGCACGCCAGGTCTCCCTGTCCATCACCAACTCCCACAGTTTACCCAAACTCATGTCCATTGAGTCGGTGATGCCATCCAGCCATCTCATCCTCTGTCGTCCCCTTCTCCTCCCGCCCTCAATCTTTCCCAGCATCAGGGTCTTTTCAAATGAGTCAGCTCTCTGCATCAGGTGGCCAAAGTATTGGAGTTTCAGCTTCAACAACAGTCCTTCCAATGAACACCCAGGACTGATCTCCTTTAGGATGGACTGGTTGGATCTCCTTGCAGTCCAAGGGTAAAGCATTAAATAACATTTTTGCATCTTGAAGGTTATGTATTATTTAAATAATAAATCCCCTTTTTAAAATAATAAAACCTTTTACTTTGGCCTGGAAATAGTAAAAAAAATTTGCTAGTCTGAGCACTATAAAATTTTATTAATGAACAGAGAATAAAATATGTCTTCAGGTTTTCTGGTCATGTATATTTAAGAGAATGATAGACACATTTTACAATGTAGGGTATTCCCTGGTTTTCTAGTGGTTAGCACTTGGTGCTTTCACTGCAGTGGCCCAGCTTCAATCCCTGGCTGGAGAACTAAGATCCTTCAAGTTTCGAAGTGTGGCCAAAGAGTAATAAACTGACAAATCAATGTTCTCTCATTCTGTCCCTCCCTTCTCCCAGAGATCTCTCTGGTGTATTATCTTCACTTAATAGACATTAGTAGAATGCATGTACTACTAGAGAGATCAATGATGAAAAATTCTCTTTTTTTAAAGCAAAGGCTTATGTGGTTTATTTTAACTCTGCATTTATTTAGCACATTTGCAAAAATAAGTTCACATGGAAACATTATCACAAGTTTACAGAAAGAGAAAAAAGTTTTTTTTCTCTCTCTCTAAATGTCTTGGTAGTTAGATTATCTTTTTCATCTTCTCTAGTTCTATTGCTGAAAAGTATTCAATAATGGTGATTTAACAGAGAAGGCAATGGCACCCCACTCCAGCACTCTTGCCTGGAAAATCCCATGGACGGAGGAGCCTGGTGGGCCGTAGTCCATGGGGTTGCTAAGAGTCGGACACGACTGAGCGACTTCACTTTCACTTTTCACTTTCATGCACTGGAGAAGGAAATGGCAACCCACTCCAGTGTTCTTGCCTGGAGAATCCCAGGGACGGGGGAGCCTGGTGGGCTGCCATCTATGGGGTTGCACAGAGTTGGACACAACTGAAGCGACTTAGCAGCAGCAGCAGTGGTAACTAATAATATGACTCTTACATATAAATTATCTTTTTTCACTCATAAATGTATTAAAGACTGCTAATTTTGTTTTGCTTTTAAGCATAATTTTGTTATCATGTTAATATAATGTGATATGGGACCCAATAGAAAAAAAAAAAAAGACATCCTAATTTGATCACCATTATACAAATGTTGTTAAGAACTGCTTCCCAGGTGGCACTAATGGTAATGAATCTACCTGCCAATGCAGGAGATACAAGAGATGAGGGTTTGATCCCTTAGTTGGGAGTATCCCCTGAAGAAGAAAATGGCAACCCAGACTAGTATTCTTGCCTGGAGAATTCCAAGGACCTACCTAGGAGCCTGGTGGGCTACAGTCTATGGGGCCGCAGAGAATCAGATACAACTGAGCATAGCATGAGACAAAATAGAAAAAACACACACTCATAACTTAATCACCATTATACAAAAATTTTTTTTGTTTTGTTTTGCAAAAATTGTTAACATGTATTTAGTTATAGGAACAAATATACTAATTTTTGTTGATTTGGTCTTATGTAAAAGGTCCGTCTAGTCAAGGCTATGGTTTTTCCTGTGGTCATGTATGGATGTGACAGTTGGACTGTGAAGAAAGCTGAGCACCGAAGAATTGATGCTTTTGAACTGTGGTGTTGGAGAAGGCTCTTGAGAGTCCCTTGGACTGCAAGGAGATCCAACCAGTCCATTCTGAAGGAGATCAGCCCTGGAATTTCTTTGGAAGGAATGATGCTAAAGCTGAAACTCCAGTACTTTGGCCACCTCATGCGAAGAGTTGACTCATTGGAAAAGACTCTGATGCTGGGAGGGATTGGGGGCAGGAGGAAAAGGGGACGACAGAGGATGAGATGGTTGGATGGCATCACCAACTCGATGGACATGAGTTTGAGTGAACTCCGGGAGATGGTGATGGACAGGGAGGCCTGGCGTGCTGCGATTCATGGGGTCACAAAGAGTCGGACATGACTGAGGGACTGAACTGAACTCAACTGAAACACTGCCTATTTTTATATCCTTACTATGTCTTCTTAACTGTCTTTAGGTCTTAACTATCATTTTAAGTACATTCTACTTAATGATTTATTGTACAATTTTATATTATTGAACAACATTTTTCCTGATTTTTAATTATATTTAAATGTTATAAAATATTTTTGCATTTATGCATTTTAAAATATTTAATAATGCTTCTCTGGGGGCTTCCCTGGTGGCTCAGTTGTAAAGAATCTACCTGCCAATGCAGGAGACACAGTTTGATCCCTGGGTGGGAAAGAGCCCCTGGAGGAGGGCATGGCAACCTGCTCCAGTACTCTTGCCTGGGAAATCCCATGGACAGAGGAGCCTGGTGGGCTACAGTCCAGGGGGTCGGAAAAGAATGGGTCACAAAAGAGTTGGACGTGACTTAGCAATGGAGCATGCACCCACACACGCATATACACAATGCTTCTTTCAAATTGATCACAGGATATGGGGTTACTAAACAGCAGGAAAATTGTGTCTCTTATGTATAGTCTTATTTAAAATTATTTGTATGTTTTATAATATTTTTAGCAAAGTTTGAGGCAGCCAGAGTTACTACTGTTCTGTAGACATGAGTCACTTAAATGTTCATGTATGTCTTGTCAATATGATACAGTTGGGACCATCAGCAAATGCAGAGGATCAGAGGTGAGATCAGCTTATCTGGTGGAAAGCCTGCTGGAGCCATAAACCTACAAGGACACTTTAATGGTAACTTTGACCACATGTTCAAGGTTAAGAGTGGACTGGTATGAATGAGAGAAACATTCAGGGGCTGCAGACTGGAGCTTTCCCAGGCTTCCATGGGTCTTATATCTAAAAATCCTGCCAGACCAATGTAGTTTGTCACATACAGAGCAGCTGTCAATTATCCATGTTCACCCAATGTGAACCATCTAAATACACCAATTAAAAGGCAGGGATGGTCAGACAGAGTAGGTTAAACAAACAAACATGACCCAACATTGCCTAAAACAAACCCATTTAACATCGAAAGACAAATATTAGTTAAAAGTAAAGAAATGCAGAAAGACATCAGTTCAGTTGCTCAGTTGTGTCTGACTCTTCGCGACCCCGTGGACCACAACACACCAGGCCTCAATGTCCATCCCAAACTCCCGGAGTTTACTCAAACTCATGTCCATTGAGTCGGTGATGCCATCCAACCATCTCATCCTCTGTCGTCCCCTTCTCCTCCTGCCTTCAATTTTTCCCAGCATCAGGGTCTTTTGAAATGAGTCAGCTCTTCGCATGAGGTGGCCAAAGTACTGGAGTTTCAGCTTCAACATCAGTCCTTCCAATGAATACCCAGGACTGATCTCCTTTAGGATGGACTGGTTGGATCTCCTTGCAGTCCAAGGGACTCTCAAGAGTCTTCTCCAACACCACAGTTCAAAAGCATCAATTCTTCGGCCCTCAGCCTTCTTCACAGTCCAACTGTCACATCCATACATGACCACAGGAAAAACCATAGCTTTGACTAGACGAACCTTTGTTGGCAAAGTAATGTCTCTGCTTTTTAATATGCTGTCTACGTTGGTCATAACTTTTCTTCCAAAGAGTAAGCAGTCACCATCTACGGTGATTTTGGAGCCCCCATAAACAAAGTCAGCCACTGTTTCTACTGTTTCCCTATCTACTTGCCATGAAGTGATGGGACTGGATGCCATGATCTTCATTTTCTGAATGTTAAGCTTTAAGCCAACTTTTTCACTCTCCTTTTCCACTTTCATCAAGAGGCTTTTGAGTTCCTCTTCACTTTCTGCCATAAGGGTGGTGTCATCTGCATATCTGAGGTTATTGATATTTCTCCCGGCAATCTTGATTCCAGCTTGTGCTTCTTCCAGCCCAGCGTTTCTCATGATGTACTCTGCATATAAGTTAAACAAGCAGGGTGACAATATACAGCCTTGACGTATTCCTTTTCCTATTTGGAACCAGTCTGTTGTTCCATGTCCAGTTCTAACTGTTGCTTCCTGACCTGCATACAAATTTCTCAAGAGGCAGATCAGGTGGTCTGGTATTCCCATCTCTTTCAGAATTTTCCACAGTTTCTTGTGATCCACACAGTCAAAGGCTTTGGCATAGTCAATAAAGCAGAAATAGATGTTTTTCTGAAACTCTCTTGCTTTTTTGATGATCCAGTGGATGTTGGCAATTTGATCTCTGGTTCCTCTGCCTTTTCTGAAACCAGCTTGAACATCAGGAAGTTCACGGTTCACATATTGCTGAAGCCTGGCTTGGAGAATTTTGAGCATTACTTTACTAGCGTGTGAGATGAGTGCAATTGTGCGGGAGTTTGAGCATTCTTTGGCATTGCCTTTCTTTGGGATTGGAATGAAAACTGACCATTTCCAATCCTGTGGCCACTGCTGAGTTTTCCAAATTTGCTGGCATATTGAGTGCAGCACTTTCACAGTGTCATCTTTCAGGATTTGAAATAGCTCAACTGGAATTCCATCACCTCCACCAGCTTTGTTCGTAGTGATGCTTTCTAAGGCCCACTTGACTTCACATTCCAGGATGTCTGGCTCTAGATGAGTGATCATACCATCGTGATTATCTGGGTCGTGAAGATCTTTTTTGTACAGTTCTTCTGTGTATTCTTGCCATCTCTTCTTAATATCTTCTGCTTCTGTTAGGTCCATACCATTTCTGTCCTTTATCGAGCCCATCTTTGCATGAAATGTTCCTTTGGTATCTCTGATTTTCTTGAAGAGGGTTCTTTTAAAGATTTGCAACCCATGCCAGAAGCTCTTGATTTTGGAGTAAGCACTAACAGTTACTGTAGAGTGTGTTTGTTTTGTTTTTATGAAAACAGAAGCACCAAATCCGTTTCAACCACCATCTTGCCTGTCAGCATTCTGGGTGTTAACGTCATGGCCACTCTGCTGTGGGTGTGACTTATCGGCCCCTCCCACTTCCCCTGTACCCAAGGATCAGAAGGAATTTATGGTTGTATGTATCCATTTCAAAAAAGCAAGTACAAAAGATGAAATGAAGCTCTGGAAATGGGTTCCGTTTTTAGTGGTCTTGATGCACTCCTAAAATCAATATGCTTTTCCCTTTAGCTGCTCCAAGTCCTCTTGTTCTTTAGAAAACAGAAACATAAAGTACAAAACTTCCACCGTAATTACCGCAGAGAATAGAAAAGGATCCTTTGACCTGTGTTTTTTTTTCTGCGAGTGGACTGCTAAAAAAAAATCTCTTTAAACCAGATTCGGGAAAGACTCAGAAAGACGACCTCTTTGAATACAATAGGATCACCTCCTTTAAACTCCTAATTAGCCAGCTGTGAACAGGGGAGTTTCAGTCACCTTGTCTGAAGGACCTAGTTTTTCAAGATGACTCTCCGTATGGTGTTTGAATGGGGAAAAAGTAACTTGTGAAGCTGCTTAACACAGCTTGTTTCTGTTATTGTGTGTTGCGCTGGGCTGTCACTTCAGTATGGCCCGTAGCCTGCCAGGCTCCTCTGTCCATGGGATTCTCCAGGTTGCCATGCCCACCCCTAGGGCATCTTCCTGACCTGGGGATCGAACCCATGTCTCTAACAGCTCTAGCTTTGGCAGGCAAGATTTTTTACCACTAGTGCCACCTGGGAAACCCATTTCTGTTATTACTCCTATTTTATTTATTTATTTATTAATAACAGTTTGATGATTTCTTTTCAAATTATTTATTTATTTTCGGCTGTGCTGGGTCTTTGCTGCACAGGTTTTTTTCTCTAGTTGCGACAAGTGGGGGCTACGCTCTAATTGCGTGCGCCGGCATCGCACTGTGGTAGCTTCTCCGGTTGCAGAGCACCGGTTCTAGGGTACTTGGGCTTCAGGAGTTGTGGCCCCCAGGCTCTAGAGCCCAGGCTCAGTAGTTGGGGTGCATGGGCTTAATTGTCCCGGGGCACGTGGGGTCTTCCCGGAGCAGGGATCCAGCCCACGTCTCCTGCATTGGCAGGTGGATTCTTTACCACTGAGCCACCAGGGAAGCCCTATTGGTACTTTCTGATACTGCAAGTCCTTGCAACTGTAATTTCTAACACACACTCACAGGACTTGTCATTGCTAACATTGTGTGAGCACAGGATAAAACAGTTGAGTGGAAACCTCACCTTACTCCCAATGAATGAGTTATTAACTCTGTTATTTTTCTCCCTCCAAACAATGACATTATGGTGAAGCAGAAGATCTTATACAGTCTCCAGTGTGCTAAAAAGTACCAAGGACTCCTAAATGGCTCATTTCTAAGGGCAAAGAGCAATCCATAACCACTCCAGGTGTTCGGACTCGTCTCCTCTAAGTTTTAAGTAAGACACTGAGACTCAGAGTAAAGAACCATTCAAGAGAACAATTCAAATAGATAAGGTTAAAGTAGTCTTCTATTTACCTCACTTTATTAAAGAAGAAACCTAGAGAAGACAGGGCTTTGGCCTGTGTGTACAAACACTCAGAAGGTCAGAGAGACACACAAGTGTGTGACTGATTGCTTTCTAGGGGGCACTCTTCTACAAGGACTGTCTCCTCAGGAAAGGTCTAATGTGTAAACACTGTAATTACGGCCTATGCTGAACAATAAGGCCTCATTGGAAAAGACCTTGGTGCTGGGAAGATTGAAGGCAAAAGGACAAGAAGGCGGCAGAGGATGAGATGGTTGGATGGCGCCACCAACTCAATGGACATGAATCTGAGCAAACTCCAGGAGATGGTGAAGGACAGGGGACCTGGTGTGCTGCAGTCCGTGGGTCACAGAGTCGGACACAACTTAGTGACTGAGCAACAACAACAGTTAGAAAACAACCCCAGAACAGTTAAGGACGTTAACTCTGTCTACCCCAGAGCACAAGCTCCTAACCACCATGCTATGCTGCCTTCCCATGTCAACAGTGACTAGAATTCAAGGCATGACAGCAGAGCAAAGCACACTTGTTTTTAAGTTTTGGTATCTTCCTCCCAGATATTCTCACCAGGGGGTGGGGGGTTGGAGCAAGTTGAATAAAAGTGAAACTTAATTTTTCTAAAACAAAAAGTGGCTGGACAGCTATTTGTTAGTTAAAATCCTATTGAAAATTTTATTTCATTGAACTTGTCCTGAACGTGCAAAATTGCCTGCATAAATTCGAGCCAAAGAACCATCTGTTTTCCTCCTTTTTAATGACTTTGCCAGCATGTGATTTTCCAACATTTGTGCAGAATTCCTGAGAGTCTTATAGAGACATGTTAAGAAACCCCGTGGGTTACATTTGGAACACCAGCGAATATTTCATGTTCTGATTATTGTGGAGAAGCAAAGGGCTTTTTCATTATAAGAAAGCCAGATAAATATTTTTTGAAAAACATCATAAGCTTTTGGAGTGTCATAAAATCAAACCTACTTGACCTACATGCTCTCAAATTGGGTGCAAACACGACATCTTGCAAACTCTGGTTTCAACTATTAGAAAGATAGTACACAAAATGATTTGGTATTTTCACCATTTTCCCAGGGAAAATCACAGCACTCTTTCAGGTAAGCTGGTTTCTGTGATGTGGTCTATATGCAACCTATTTCTCATGGCATTCATCAAACAGACACTTATTCTCAGAAATGAGCAGGAGAGATGTGTGTGTGCTTGGTCGCTTAGTTGTCTCCAGCTCTCTGTGACCCCATGGACTATAGCCTGCCGGGCTCTCTGTCCATAGAATTTCCAAGACAAGAATACTGCAGTGGGTTGCCATTTCCTTCTCCAGTGGATCTTTCTGATCCAGGGATGGAACCTGCGTCTTCTGAATTGCAGACAGTCTCCTGTGTTGCAGGCAGATTCTTTACTGACTGAGCCACCAAGGAAGCCCCAAATTTAATAATAAATGGTTGTTCTTCAGTTGCTAAGTCATGTCTGACTCTTTGTGACCCCGTGGACTGCAGCACGCCAGGCTTCCCTGTCCTTCACCATCTCCCGGAGTTTGCTCAAACTCATGTCTATTGAGTCCATGATGCCATCCAACCATCTCATCCTCTGTCATCCCCTTCTCCTCCTGCCCCCAGTCCCTCCCAGCATCAGGGTCTTTTCCAATGAGTCGGCTCTTCCCATCAGATGGCCAAAGTATTGGAGCTTCAGCTTCAGCATCAGTCCTTCCAATGAATATTCAGGGTTGATTTCCTTTAGGATTGACTGGTTTGATCTCCTTGCAGTCCAAGAACTCTCAAGAGTCATCTCTAGAACCACAGTTCAAAAGCATCAGTTCTTCGGCGCTCAGCCTTCTTTATGGTCCAACTGGGTAGTGATTGTAAAAGTCAGAGTTTTGGGGGATTTGAGAGGTGAGTGTGGACATGAGAGTGTCAGAAGCAATTGCTGTCCTTGGGAAGGTGGGGAGCTGGGCTGCAATAAGAAGAGACAATTTAAAGGTGCTCCTCCCACTTCACAAGGCTCTTGTAGAGACACTGAATAAGAGATTGAAATGCTCCTAATTTCCTTTTCATTGATGCATGTGATTTGACGTATGTATTTGGAGGGGATGTGTGGAAAGCTGTGCTGACTCTGCTACAGGGACATTTGTGAAGGACGTAGTTGTTGTTAAGAACACTAATGCTATTTTCCTCAGCTCTGTTTGTATTTTTGAAGACATGTCTCTGAAATTTAGAAAACCTCATATTAAGATCATTACATTTGTTTTGGTTGGATATCCATTCAAATAAAACACATTTCATTGGAGCATTTTCTATATAGACAATCCAATGTATCCTATTGGCAGGATAGTAATAATATCCTGCCAATTTTATTGTTTTTGATTTTATTGTTTTTGACCTATGGAAAATGACTTTGAAGTTGGCTTGACCATTGTGGAAAAATAACTATATTAGATTTCCTGGAATGAAAACAGATGCTAGTATTTTATTGTATGAGTTCTTTCTATATATTATGAGGAAATATTTCACTTGTGTGCACACATGCTTAGTTACTTCAGTTGTGTCCAACTCTTTGTGATGTCATGGACTGTAGCCCACCAGACTCCTCTGTTCACGAGATTCTCCAGGCAAGAACACTGGAGCTGGTTGCCATGCTCTCTTCCAGGGAATCTTTCCAACTCAGGGATGGAATCTGTGTCTCTTATGTCTCCTGCATTGACAAGTGCATTCTTTACCACTAGCGCCACCTGGGAAGCCCCTGATATTTAACTTACCTGATGTAAAATTAAATATTTAAATTTATGATGTGGCATTTAGTAAGATACAGGCAGGCATTGTAATAACATAAAATATTCAGAAGTATTATCTGGCATTGGCTGTAGTATTTTACAAATGTTAAAATATTTTAATTTTGTTTTGCACATTACGGTTCTGGTTTGTGTCTCTCACTGTGCGTACGTTATGACTGGTTTAGTGGTATGCATAGAGATAGCACGAATCATTCCCTTAGCACAATGCAAGGTAAAACTTAAAGAATGCAAATCAAAATATTAATATGCTGTATTACGTGATATTTAGAATGGGAACATTTAGCTCAGATTATGTTGAAAATTAAGCTATTGGTTTACAAGCTGGATGATATTAAGAAGCCCTCCTTGTATTTTAGTTATTCCTAGTCACTTAGTCCTGGCTCTGCAGCTCTGTGGACTGTAGCCCTCCAGGCTCCTCTGTCCATGGGATTTCCCAGGCAAGAATACTGGAGTGGGTTGCCATTTCCTTCTCTAGCGCCTCTTCCCAATCCAGGGATCGAACTTGTGTCTACTGTGTCTCCTGCACTGCAGGTGAATTCCTTAAGCACTGAGCTCACCTGGAGACTGAGTTGGCAGGTGCTTTTCAGTAACACATACCCCATTCCTCAATCATTGTGCCTTAGATGTTACATTAAGCAGTGCAGAGACTTTTGTGTTTGTATGTAAAGGGATAGTATTGCAATAAGTATACTGGCTTCTAAGGAAGAAGGTATTTCTCTTTAATTTGTGCAACACTTCTGAGCTCTGTCTAGGAGAAAATCAACAGCTTTCCAGAGAGCAATCGCCTTGGCTTGTTAGGTTCGCACCCTGTCAGAGCAGGTCTGTTAAATCGCTGGGCAGGAGCGCCCTGGAGGCAGAGCGTCAGCAGCCTGCTGTGGATTCGTAGCATTGAAATCCATTCCAATCTGTAAAATTTCACGACAGAGTCCGGCAGGGGTGACACGGGGTAGAATGAAATCTTTGCCTACAGCTGGTGAAAAGAGGCGAAAAAAAAAAAAAAAAAAGAAAGAAAACAACGTTTAACAGTATTGATTCCAGAAAAGAAAGAGAGGACATTGGGGGCCATCCAGGTGCCCACCATCTGCCGCATGTGGGCGATCGGGGGCGACCTGCTTGCAAAGAGAGACAGGTGCCAGGTAACAAACCCAGGCAGAGTGCAGGGAAGATGTGAAATAAACAAGCCGCCCACAGTGCCATCTACTTCAGCAATAAACTAACAAGAGAACCCAGTGCTTGCTCGGTGATACACAGTACTGCCAGAGTAAAGGTGGAGTTCTAAAAGACTGCCTCTGGAACAAGAAAAATAAGTTAGTCTGGAAACCTGAGAGCATTTTCAAATCTGGTAAATATTTTTTCTGCAACCGGCTTAGCTTTTCTCCCAGCCTTATTGATGTAACCCATCCTGAAAGGTACATGGCATACACTGAGACGCTAATTAGAGTCTATCTGTAGTTGTATTTTGAGAAGTAAAAGAAATAACAAGTTTTTCTGAGGCCAAAATTTCATACTGAATGAGCTGGGTAAAGAACATGGATACGATGACTCAAGTGCTATGACTTTTGGGAAGTGAAACATAGAGAAATATTTTCTTATGGTTTATTTCCATTAAGTTTAAATTCAGTATCTTCAAGATAATTATCAAACAAATTCCCATCGAATGTTTTCTTTTTATTGACAAAGGCATAAAATTCATAAATCTGTTAGTGGGGTCATCGACTCAATGTACATGAGTTTGAGTGAACTCCAGGAGATAGTGAAGGACAGGGAAGTCTGGTGTGCTGCAGTCCGTGGGGTCACAGAGAGCCAGATACGAGTGAGCAACTGAACAAGATAAGGTAGTATTTAATCCAAATATTCTATTTTACAGATATGGAAATGGAGATTTATTGTTACAGAAGATAAAAAGACAGGAGAGGAGGAAGTTGAAGCATAAGAAGAAAATAAAGTAATTAAAATAGTAATAAAAGGTAAGAGAGAAAATTGTTCAATTGACCATACTGGGAGCGATCAAAGGAGTGCTCTGATACAAGATTTAGGAATAAAATGCCACAAAACCAGCTTCAGGAACTAACCAAAACTGAGGTAAACCTTCACATACTTGGGCTGAAGAAAATTAGACTGCCAGATTTTAGAAGCAGGATTAGAGATGTATCAATATGGAAGAGAAATACAGTGTGAAAAGATGATAGTTTATGCTTTTTAGTGGAGCTGCTGCTGCTGCTGCTGCTAAGTCACTTCAGTCATGTCCGACTCTGTGCGACCCCATAGATGGCAGCCCACCAGGCTCCTCTGTCCCTGAGATTCTCCAGGCAAGAATACTGGAGTGGGTTGCCATTTCCTTCTCCATTTTAGTGGAGCAGTTTTTGCCAAAAGAACATTTTTACCAATTACCCCAGTTCCCATGAGCCAGTCTTTGCCACCGATGCAAACTTGAGTACCAGTTCTCTACAGCTGTGGGGGGTGAAACTGCTCTTTCTCCCCTGCCAGCTATCTTCCTCGCTGGGCTGGCAGTTCGCAGTTAAGAACTGGGAGATAAATAAACCATCAGAGTTATCTTTGACCTGACCCTGTGTTCCTCTCTCAATATATTTTCCGGGAGATACAGTGTGGCTTTGGGTACAAAATGTCGAGGAGGGATTCATGGAATTGCTGACTTTGTCTCCACTCTCTCCCAGCCCTGTAGACTGGATAAGCCCTGGAGAAGTTAGAGGCAGGTGATCTTTCCTCAATCCTACCCTTGGCCATGGAGTTTGTAGAACCCTGGGACTCCCTTGGGGGGTTTCTCCATCATGGCTTCTGTAATCATAAATTGTTACGTGAGCTATGATTTTAAAAACCTGTCCTCTGAAGAAGTATGATGAGAATAGGTGGATTTTCAAGAATGCCAATGCTATATGACCATGAACACTGTGAAACCAAAGTTTTGGTTGACCAGCAAAGGGGGTTATTTGGTTAAAATGGTGTGCGTTGTTAAGTAAGACATCTTACACATCATTTCTTATTCATTTCAATATTAGGTGGAACCAAGGAATTTTTCTCCTTTTAGGAACTTCCTTTATAAACTTTTCTCTAGTATAAATGCTTCCAAAGTATATAACATTGATGCTAAACTCTTATTAAGGTTAAAGCCATGACAACAAATACTACAATGAAATCAAGGGCAAGCTCGGGCTTTAAACCTCATGTGGCTTTCAGACACACAGGACAAATTTGGATGAACTTTTTTTAGTGATCATTAAATTATAGCAAAAGTAAATAGATTTTTATAAGCCACTGATGTGGAGTAGTTTCTAATATATTCTTGTGACTTTTTTCCAATGGGTAAAACTATATGTTAGATTCCCATTTCCTTCCATGGTGGTAGCAGATTTACTTTCTCCCTGTGAACAACTGGAAAACTGGACAAGATATGAAAGAAATGCTCTTTCCAGACATTGGAGAGCAGGTAGAAAGGAGACAGATGGGAGAATCTCCCAGGTGCCCCGACTTGTGTCTGGAGACACATTCCCAAACCAGCGCAAGAGCGAAACCCAAGCAGAGCGCAGCGGGCTCCAGGCCCTGGGGAGGGGTTGGGGGAATAATAGTGGGAGGGCACGAGGGCATCAGAGAGGAGGGCCCCGCAGGGAAAGTGCTGGAAACGCACGCAGGGAGTCCGCTAAGTCTTGGTCTGAGTATTCGGTTGTATCTGTGTTGTTGAAACCCCGTGAGGTTAGGAGACCAGCATTTACTGTGCTCAGCCACTGCTGGACCATCCCTCAGCCCCGAAAAGTCAGAGTGAAGAAGCTTTCCTGACCAGGAGAGTGTTTATTCCACATTCCTAAGTACGAGAGGGTTTTGACCCAGGCTGGTCTGCTCACAACAGAGACTCATCTCCTTTCTTCTGAACAGACTGTGATGTAACGGCATCTTTGACTGACACTTGCTCTGGGCCTTCGTGCCTTAATTACGTCGTATGTAATGACCACTCTACCCTGGAAACTGCTCTATAGTTAGATATTGTTATTATGCCCGTTTCAACAGCAAGGAAACAGAGGCACAAATAAGAAGGTCTGGGTGTCTTTACAAATGGAGCTGGAATTTTCACCCCAACAGCCTGACTGCAGAGTTCTCCCTCTTAGCCACCGTTTCTCCTCTGCCTGGAAATAAATATACCAGGAGATTGTGTGTGGGTATGCTTAGTCACTTTGTCATGTCCAGCTCTTTGCAATCCCACGGACTGTAGCCCTCCAGTCTTCTCTGTCCATTGAATTTTCCAGGCAAGAAATACTGGAGTGTGTTGCCAGTTCCTTCTCCAGGCGACTTCCCTGACTCAGGGCTTGAACCCATCTTTCTTGGGTTTCTTGCATTGGCAAGTGGATTCATTACCACTGTGCCATCTGGGAAGCCCCTATACCAGGAGGTTAACAACGACCATTTCATTGTTATGGAAAGTGAACTGAAAGTCACTCGGTGGAGTCCGACTCTTTGTGACGCCATGGACTTATACGGGCCAGAACACTGGAGTGGGTAGCCATTCCCTTCTCCAGGGGATCTTCCCAACCCAGGGATGGAACCCAGGTCTCCCACACTGCAGGCGGATACCAGCCAAGCCACCAGGGAAGCATATGCATACTGGAGTGGGTAGCCTAACTCTTCTCCAGAGGATCTTCCCAACCCAGGAATCAAACTGGAGTCTCTGGTATTGCAGGCAGATTCTTTACAAGCTGAGCTACTAGGGAAGCCTTGGTTATTTAAAATGTTTCTATATTTTGCTGACATGCACTTTTAAATGTTTCTGAAATTAACATGTTCTGATTTTTTAATAACAACCACTTATTTTTAGAAAGAATATAACAATTGCTGTGAGTAGTGCATATAGGTGCAATCTTTTTAAAAAGCAATCTGGCAATATGAACCAGAACAAAAATAAGACTGTTCCTCTTTGTTTTTATTTCCATGAACAGCAGATATGTGTTCCTAATGTAGCAACAAACCATTTAACCCTACTTTTGTATAGTTGTCAAGAATTTAGAGTGATACAGAAAAATTTTCTAATTCCCTTGGTGCTTACTAGTGACTTTGGGCTGCCACAGCCTCCTTCTGTAACTCTAATAGCTCCGGCTTTCTTCTTTGCTAACCATGTTATAATTGTGATTTGGGAGCAAGCAGTAAGGGCAACAACACTAGGGAAAATATGAAGATTTCTAATTCATCATAGAGTCAGCCGAAAAATAAAAGATGTGTCTATCTTAGTTATTCAGTATAAGGTTTTATGTAATAATTTTTAATTCTCTAAGAAAAATACATCATTAATGTTACCTCATATTCAATCAGTATAATGAATAGGCACAGTTCACATGGTGATGCCTGTAAATAAAAAAGCAAAGCTCACATTTTTGTTGGTAATCAGTTATTTCTCTCCTACATTGTATGGCTTCAGAATTGTTTATTGCATTAGTCTTCAGAAAGGTCATATTTGATTGCCGTTTTTAAACCCTCATTGTTTCAGCTATTAGTTCTTTTGGTTTCTTTCCTCAGTTCATATCAGACAACACCTGTCACTGACTGCTCCCTTAAAAGCTGGAAATGCTTGATCGGCAGACGTGCCTATTACTTAAGCAGAAGATAAGAGGGTAAAATTCTTGGAAGATAAAAGCAAGCTTTATTTAGAATGACAACACTGAAATCTAGAAAATCTGGAAATGTTTTCTGATTGAATTATCTGAGAAAATGAAACAATTGTTACTTCTGTGATTTTGGTGAATTATCACATTTCAAAGAGAATCCCAGGCCATCATTTTAACAAATATTTGCGATATTTGACTTCCTGTCTGCATTGTTAGCTAAGCTAGAGTATATAACAATGTAATATTCTCTAGATTGCTTCTACATGGATGCAAACTAGCAAAAGTTCACCCCCAAAAGTTTGCTGGTAGGCCCTGTGGGTAATTTCTAAGTAGCAGGAATCATCTAATCAATTCTGAGGTTTGAAAATAATAATGATGATGTGAATTCTGTGGGAGTAAGAATCAAGGCTTCTATGTCTTCTGTACTTAACACGTTGTATCCCCAGCGCCTAACAAGGTCTCTGACATCTGCTGCGCTCCCAGTAACTAGACAGCAAAGAAAGAAGTGGACCAGGCACCACTCCGAAGAAACACAGCTTAGGCTGCATCCATCTCATGTCACAATTTCTCAAATGAGCAAGAAACTGAATGTTTTGGTTTTTATCCAGGCTCTTAGATGTATGAAAAGATGCTTAAGTACGTTTCCCTGGAATGTTTGGACCTTGGTAATTGGAGGTTTCATATTTTAATTTTATATGTTAATGACTAGAGTAAAACGAATTTTGAATTATATGCCTTCCTAGGGTAAATTAACATACAAACATACCCAATACCTATGGATAGGTGGCCTATATTTTTTCAAACCAAGAATCAAGATTTAAAATGTCTGACCTGACATCCATATGTTCTTGGTGGAAAACCAAAGTGTTTGAAACAAGGGTCACTCCTGAAAACCAAGATTTTTTCCTGTCACACTTACCACTTATTTCAATTTTGCATCAGTGTTAATTATTACCTCATGCAAATTTAATATTTTAGCAGAACGGTTACAGAGTCTAAGTAACGCTGTTATAACATGCAGTTTAGACACCCTCAGCTGGCTGAGACAATTCAATACTCAGCAGCTGCAAAATGAGAATGTCAAAACAAAAAAAAGTCCAAAGAATTTAAGTTATTTTAGGACCAAACATTTTAAAAAGGCAATCAGGCAAAAGAGAAAAAAACACAAATAATATCATAAATATGGACAAGTCTTTTTGAGAGACTGAATTCATTAAATTTCCAAGAACCAGGAGCACCTTGTCTCCAACTCAGGAGCTTGGCTTAAGGCTTGATTTTTTTTTTTTTTTATTTTTTATTTAGTAAGTGAAAGTGGCATTACTGATTTATACTTTTTATACAGTCAACTATGTACGTTGAGTAACATAATTCCTGCTTTGTCCCTATCTCTATTTTTCTACCATGACCTTCAAGAATTAGCTATTCATATTAAAGGATAAAATCTAAGGCACTGGAGAAGGAAATGGCATATGACAAACCTAGAGAGCATATTGAAAAGCAGAGACATCACTTTGCTGACCAAGGTCTGTATTGGCAAAGCTATGATCTTTCCAGTAATCATGTATAGATGTGAGAATTGAACCATAAAGAAGGCTGAGTGCCAAAAAATTGATGCTTTCAAACTGTGATGCTGGAGAAGATTCTTGAGAGTCCCTTGGACAGCAAGGAGATCCAACCAGTCCCTCCTAAAGAAAATCAGTCCTGAATATTCATTGGAAGAACTGATGCTGAAGGTGAAGCTCCAATACTTTGGCCACCTGATGGGAAGAACCAACTCATTGGAAAAGGCCCCGATGCCGGGAAAGCTTGAAGTCTAAAAGAGAAAGGGACGACAGAGGATGAGATGGTTAGATAGTATCACTGACTCAATGGACATGAGTTTGAGCAAACTCCGGGAGATAGGGAAGGACAGGGAAGCCTGGTGTGCTGCAGTCCGTGGGGTCACAGACAGTCAGACACAACTGAGTGACTGAACAACACCAACAAACAGGACTGAGTGAGATAAGGGCCCTAGATAGGTGGACAGTGTGGGGTGTGGTGGGGCATGGAAGCATTAAGTTATCCTCCTCTTCTCAAGGGCAGAGAAGTCACAGGTCCCACAGGCCCCTGAATCCTGAGTGATAAACAACCAAAGCCAAAAAGATGCCAGTGGATAACCCAGCAGATGCCAGTTGAGCCACAAGACATCAAAGACCATCTCCACTTCTTTCTGAGTCTTGTACTTGCTTTGGGTGTCACCCCACTACCAGGTTAGACTCAGTCCTCTGAGTGAAAAAAATGTGAATTTCCATGGTTTAAAATTCATACAGACATTTAGTTGTAGAGCCACAGACAGTTTTATTTCACTTTGTGTGCGCAAGTTAAAACTTCACTGAATATTCTGTTTACAAAACGAAAACCGAGGTGTGTATGTTTCGTCCCTGTGATTGTCTATATTCAGATTTCATGTTCTTTTAATTCGTCTTTTGTTTAGGCTATCTTTTATCACTTTCCAAGGCATGGGATATTTAAAGAAGTGTTTAAATATATCTTGGAACCATTCTTAGCTGTTCAGCTGTTCTGATTGCTAATGTGATTTCTTGCTCTGTTTAAACAACAGCTGTGCACCTATGTTTTCCTTTTGTATTTTAATGGTTTAAGCTGCATCCTAGGAAAATGCCGTATGGTTATTGCTGCGTTATGGTATTGATAAACACAATGCTAACATGGAGGTTTGAGATGAAGTTAATTTGGTGTCAATGTTCCTATAAGTGTAAATACTGAAACTGGCAATAAAACAGCCTCACAGAGATGTGGCCAGACTTGTAAGAACAGATCCCTCAGATACATTAATAAATAAACTGACAAGCATTGAGTGTTACATAGCATAGGTGCTTGAAGCTAATAAATGAAGGAAATGGCATTTGTTTATTTCTAGGCATCTATGATCATGATAAGAGGACTACAAGTTTTGTAGGAGATGTTTTGTTATATAAAAGCAGTAATTCACTTAAAGTCCCTTTTGCTTTTGTCATCCATTTTGCTCCTTTTGGCTTAAAATTTGCATTCAGAAGAAGATATTGAAAATTAAATATTCAAGGTATTTGCATTTTATTATGCAATTTCTAGGCATTAATACTTTTGTCTCTCTTAGAATTACTGACATTTAGAGTGAATCTTGCCATTGTTGATAGGTTGCGATAATTTTTGACATTTTACAGTTTGACTGGCTTCTGTGGATGTTACAACAAGGTATGGGAAGAGGCCGTAGGCTGAAGGGGCCCACTGCAGAGCCTCTTCCCACGGGTTCGGATGAGAGCACCATTCTCGTGTCTTGCCAGAACCACAGTAATTTTTGAGGGGAAAGAGAATTTGTGACTTCTTTTTAAATTTAAATTTATTTATTTTAATTGGAGGCTAATTTTACAATATTGTATTGGTTTTGCCATACATCAACATGACTTTAATGCAATCTTAAAACCATATCACTGTTTCCTCTTCAAATTTGGAAATGATATGTGGGTTTCAACTTAACTAACACGGAAAACTATCTACTGAAAGAATAAAAAGTACTGATAGCGTGACAATATTATTGTTGACAGTTTAATAAATGCCAGGCCCTTGGCAAGATTACCAAAAATATGCCTTCCCTAATATTCTGGATAAACAAGGAGGGGAGTGCATGTGGATTCGAGGAGGGTAGGTGTTCTGAGAGGTGGAAAGGGGAAGAGTAGGATCGGGATGTGGGGAATGGTCCATGTAACCCGAAGTCATATCGCCTGGGAGACTGAGCAGCAGATCCAAGCACGTGATGCTGGAGCTGATGCTCTAATTTCCTACCTGGTCTCCAGAAAGGGAGTGAAGATGAAGGGGCTGGTGGAGGCTGGCATTATCCTTCCCATTTATGGATGAGAAATTAAAACTATGAAAATTAAGTAACTTGCTCAGGGTTAAGTAAAGAGCAGAGCAAGAATGTAATCTATTTACAATGTAGATTTTTCCTATCATACTAAGGCACCTCCTAAGAATTAACTTTGCATGTATTATTTGGCTAATGATTTCTATTTTAAGTCCTCAGGATTATGGAACCAATAAATCAATGTCATTAATAGGCAACTCACTGGCACTCACTTCTAAAAGTAACAGAGGGTAAGAATTTATAATCTGACAAAATAGATAACAAGTGTCCAAAGAATCAGGATTACTGAAACCATCAAAACTGCACTAGAGAATTAGAGATAGCACTGATGATAAAATCAATAAATGGAAAAATGTGGTTGGAAAAGGTTGACCTTTCACAAGGAAGCAATGAAATATTACTATTCCATCTGGTTTCCAGAAGAACTAGAGGATAATATACTTGAATTTATTAAAAGCTCCTACAAGATTCTTTAAATTGAGCTTAGGGAAAGCAAAGCTGTATATATATTATGTCTGTTCGTGATTCAGGAAATACCCCACAACTGTGTATGAGTGCACGTGTGTAAATTTGTGGATGAGGAAACACAAATAAAGTCCCAAAACCTTTATTGCAGGAAGAAGGTGGCTATTCCATCTTCTTGCCTGTATCCAAAGAGTTGGGTAACAATTTCATGAAGTCAGGAAACTATATCAACTTACAATTCATTTCAACCAATGTAGAATCTTATTTCAGTGTGAACTTTCATTTCTTTGCTAAAATCTTTGCCTACTCCCTCAATCTGTCATGTATTGATCTAAAAACTATGGAGCATTAAATCCATTAAATTTAAACATATGTGAAGGAGTCATGGAAGTCAGATGTCTGAGACAATTGCTCTGTTATTGATCAATAGAGTATTGAAAGGGGGGAAAAGGGAGTTTGGACAGGAGAAGCAAATTAAGCACAGTGAGAGAACACTGTAAGTGAGCGACTTGACACACTTTATACAGCTGGAATCAGAGAAAGTCAATATCTTCTTATTTTACAAGATACTTTTATTGATAGCATGTTTTCTAAGGATAAAATTTGGATAAAATATGTTTAATTGATACTAAAGATGGCTGCTGTTGCTGCTAAGTCACTTCAGTCGTGTCTGACTCTTGATCCAAGGTTTATGGGCCCCAAAGCTCATACCTCAATAATCTGGATAGCCAACTTTAAGAGGGGAAAAAGCACCATAAAGTTAGAAATAAAAGCACAGGTACGAAGACTTGGAAGGAACTTGTCCAAGTGGGATCTTGAAGTTCAAATACATTAACTTCTGATTCAGTTCAGTTCAGTTCAGTTTAGTTGCTCAGTTGTGTCCGACTTTTTGCGACCCCATGAATCGCAGCACACCAGGCCTTTCTGTCCATCACCAACTCCCAGAGTTCACTCAGACTCACGTCTATCGAGTCAGTGATGCCATCCAGCCATCTCATCCTCTGTCGTCCCCTTCTCCTCCTGCCCCCAATCCCTCCCAGCATCAGAGTCTTTTCCAATGAGTCAACTCTTCGCGTGAGGTGGCCAAAGTACTGCAGTTTCAGCTTTAGCATCATTCCTTCCAAAGAAATCCCAGGGCTGATCTCCTTCAGGATGGACTGGTTGGATCTCCTTACAGTCCAAGGGACTCTCAAGAGTCTTCTCCAACATCACAGTTCAAAAGCATCAATTCTTTGGCGCTCAGCTTTCTTCACAGTCCAACTCTCACATCCATACATGACCACTGGAAAAACCATAGCCTTGACTAGACAAACCTTTGTTGGCAAAGTAATGTCTCTGCTTTTGAATATGCTTTGATTCAGACACACATACAAATATTTGAGGTTATGTTTCATTCTGAAAAGAACCTCTAAAAAATTTCAATAGTGGACTTAGTAGTAAAGGTCACAGAAACAACCAGTTTCCCCAAGTAAATGGCATTTTTACCCATTTCCGTCTGCAATCCATGTTCCTCCAGGACACCGAACACTCAGCTTTAATAAACTGAAGTCCCTGCTGCCCTGCAGACCTGAGTAGAGTCTCCGCTTTGTTGCCTGTGGATGATACCACCAACAGAATAATGATTCGACATTTCTGGTTTTTCCCAGGATAAAATACCATGTAGAAAGCACACCTGTGTTGCCAATGATACATTACATAATTTACTGGTATTTTCAAGATGGTTTACATGGTACAATTTCATTTAATGAAGATGTGTCTCTCTAATTTGAAGTTGTAGTTAAGCTGTATTTCATTCTCCATGTCTTTTCTGAACATTGCCTTGTCTTTAGTTTTCAGTTCTTACTCTATTATTTTGGGGTTTTCTAAATTTTCTTCAATTAGCAGGTATTAATTTAAAAATGTATTTTAGACATTGAAACAACAGTGCAATGTGAGATAAATGTCAGTACGTTAACTCAAAAATAAATGAAGAAGCATTATTCTGGTGACACGGTACAAGTAGAAAGTCTGTTGAATCAACAGTGCATTGCACCCTCAAGAAAATTCGCAATATTGTGTCTTCTGCACAAGTACAATCTTGGTGACATATGCGAAAACATTCACAATTTTCTTGGTGTGAAAAAAAACTACAACTGCCCTATTTTTATTGCTTCTCCTATGCAATAAAAATATAACTTTTCCTTAACTGAGTGACATGCATAAATTTACCGTATGTGA
The DNA here is from genome assembly GCF_055505025.1 of Bos grunniens. NCBI lineage: Eukaryota > Metazoa > Chordata > Mammalia > Artiodactyla > Bovidae > Bos > Bos grunniens. The sequence continues at coordinate 89,835,160 of NC_141176.1, read as the reverse complement.
GAAAAGAGATTAAATCGGAATCCATTCTGCTTTCATCTTACTTACCTTCATCCAGGCCTCATAGTCCCATAGGAAAGATTTCTAGTCAATTGTGTAAGTTTCAGGTTGACTTTTTAAATATCATATACTCTCAACTTAATATTCAGCAATCTGGTGCCCACGAGTTTCTAGTTTCCACGGCAGTTCAATTTTTAGAACAATAAAACCATAGGTTGTTTTGGGGATCCAGTATATTCTAACAGATGAGAAACTGTCAAGAAGACATTATAAACAGTTAATAAACGTTGAATATCTATATCACAGTTATATTGCTTCATCTAAAACCCCAGCAGGTGATTAATAGCTTTAGTAAAAGGACACAGGCACACACTACCCAAGTGAGCAAATAAGGTCCATTTTTAGTAATAAAAAGAGAAAGCAAGAAGCCATCTGAAAACTATGCCATTTGTTAAGTAGTAAATATTAAAATGCAAAAAAGAAAAGTTTTAGAATGTACTTTATATAGTTAAGAAAAAGGCACTATTCAAGGTATGTTCTCTCACCCTACTTGTTAAACATATTATAAAATCATGAATACATACCAAATTTATTGAGAAAAATTTAAAAGACATATCTATGTATGAAATTTGGCAATATCTACCTGCTTAAAAAAGATATAATATGTATCCAAAAGCTAGATGTAAAGAAATATGATATAGATGATTTTTTTAAAAGTGAAAATGTTAGTCGCTTCAGTCATGAGCAACTTTTTTTGACCCCATGGACTGTAGCCAGGCTCCTCTGTCCATGGAATCCTTCAGACAAGAATACTGGAGTGACTTGCCATTTCCTTCTCCAGGGGATCTTCCCGACTCAGGGATCCAACCCGTGTCTCCTGCATGGCAGGCAGTTTCTTTACTGTTGAGCCACCAGGGAAGCCCACTGATGATAAATGGGGTGTTAATTTCTATAATATGAAAAGTGCTACCTCATTGTGGTTTTGATTTGCATTTCTCTGATAATGAGTGATGTTGAGCATCTTTTCATGTGTTTGTTAGCCATCTGTATGTCTTCATGTTGTTGTATGGCAAAACCAATACAATATTGTAAAGTAATTAGCCTCTAATTAAAATAAATAAATTTTAAAAAGTGCTATTTGATAATTATAAGATAAATAAAAAATAGAAAATTTAATAAGGATTTAAATCTTCAAGGTGCACTAAGATAACCAGAGGACAAGTGTAGTCACTTAAATTAAAGTTAAAGTTTAAAATTCAGTTTCTTAATGACATTACTACATTTCAAAAGAATATGTCTACTATGGTAGAAAGTTGTATGGAAGGATGCTGCTTTAAATTGTCAATTGATACAAGAGCAAATATAAATGGCCAAGTTGAAAACTGAAAAAATATGGCCAGTATTACTAGTGTGTGGCAACAGTGATTAAAAGGAGCAGAGTATATTATTTCATGCTCAGCACACTGGCAAGGCATGCAGGGAGCAAGCGTCTCCTCCCTGCATGGGATTCATTTATTCTTACCATTATCAAAGAATATGACACAGCATATCACGTGTAAAAGCAAACCAGCAATATTTATTTTATAACATTTTATAATATATATGTGTGTCTTGTACAAAACTTGACAACAATCATTCCTGGCAATCTGAAATATGTATGAGGGTATTTATGAAAGTCTTGCTTGTAATGACTGAAAGCAAGCAAACAGAAATAAAACCTAAAAACAAAGAATTGCCCATCAATAGAGAAGTAGCTGAATATATTACATTGAACTCACATCTTGGAATATTCTGCAGACACTGAAAACAATAAGTTAAAACATTACAAGTAGACTTGGAGTGGTGCCAAAAAAGAGCTGTAAGTGAAAAGGGAAAGATTTAGAAAAATGTGCATAATAGGAATTTACTTTTTTGCAAAGCAAAAATGGCTGATACATTTACACACATATTCACATCTATTAGAGTCTTCCTGGAGAAGGCAACGGCACCCCACTCCAGTGTTCTTGCCCGGGAAATTCCATGTATGGAGGAGCCTGGTAGGCTGCAGTCCATGGGGTCGCTAAGAGTCAGACACGACTGAGCGACTTCACTTTCACTTTTCACTTTCATGCATTGGAGAAGGAAATGGCAACCCACTCCAGTGTTCTTGCCTGGAGAATCCCAGGGACGGGGGAACCTGGTGGGCTGCTGTCTCTGGGGTTGCACAGAGTCGGACACAACTGATGCGACTTAGCAGCAGCAGAGTCTTCTCAGGTGGCTCATCCAGCCAGTGTAGGAGATGCTGGAGATGCAGTTTCAATCCCTAGGTCGGGAAGATCCCCTGGAGGAGGAAATGACAACTCACTCCAGTCTTCTTTCCTGGAGAATCCCACGGACAGAGGAACATGGTGGCTACAGTCCATGGGGTCGCAAAGAGTCAAACATACCTGAGCGACTAAACATGCATGTCACACCTATTGGCCAATGCAAATATATATATATATATATATGATTATCTGAGCATGGAAATATAGGAAGGCTACAAATTAGATTGCTTATTTTGTTAACATGCTGTGGAGATGAGAATGGAGAATCCAAGATGGGAAAAGGGACAGTTAAGCGTAAAACCATTCAAAAAATATAGGATTTGATTATTAATGTAATCACGTGCATTTATATGTACCTATATCTGTGTCAAGACACTAAAATAATTTTAAAAATCATGCTTTCTAAACCTAGAGAAAATTTCAATTATCCAGATTAAATTTTAATGCACATTTCTTTTCCAAAACACTGAATAAGCTATTTCTCAGAACATATTGCTTGATTGTTTTATTTAAGTGTCAGTAAAGCTTTTTCTTTTTTACATATAGATGTAACTAACACATTCCAGGAAAAGCATAATGTTTCTTCAAATAAGCATAATTAGAAGGATTAAGATACCATAGTAATACGATCCAACAGAAATAAGAAATATAAGGCATGCTGGAAATGAGAGGTATAATTTAATTTAGAATTTAAAATTTTATATTTTATAAATACATAATTTATATATTTATAAATTTATATAAAAATATAAATTTTATAATTTAAAAATTTCTGATTGCCACATTTATAAAGTGAGAGGAAGCAGGTGAGATCAATTTTAGTAACATATTCTTTTTAATTCCAAATATCCCACACATTATCATGTTAGGAAGTAGTTAATGTAAAAATTACTGAAATATTTTTCAGTACTTTCCAATAGTAAGCCTTTGATAGGCTGGGTGTGTTTTACACTCTTAGCGTTTCTCAGTCTGTATGCCCACCGTCCAATGCTCCATACCCACTGGAGTGGCCAGGGTAGAGCCAGGCAACTGGGAAAAAAGGAAGGACTGAGATTAAAATGCGTCAGTAGTAAAAGTTTTGCTCGGGGGATAGAGGAGTCCAGAGCGTTCTGGTTTTTTAACTGTGATCTTTGGCACACCACACGCAAGCGGCACATAGCACTTCCAGAACACAGATTTGCCTGACGTTTCAGAAACGGTTTCTCCCCTCCCGGAGTGTCGTCGAGAGGTAACTGACCTGGCACCAGCTCACTTTAAAGTGCGCAGAATGATGGTTTGACTTACACGTGTTGTGCAATAATTACCACAATAGGCCCAGCTGACATACGTCACCTCACACAGACATAAAAAGAAAGGAAAGAGAAAAATGCTTTTTTCCATGAGGTGGGAACTCCTGGGGTCCACTCTCTTAACTTTCACACGCACCGTTCAGCAGCATCAGTCACAGTTGTTACGCAGTAAAACGTTTTCCTTTATAAGAATCTGTAGGAACACTTTTCCTTGGTGCCTGCAGAAAACTGCCCTTCTCTCACACAGGGTCATTTCAGAAGTGAGGGTGCGATGGAGAAATGTGTGTGTTTATGTTTGTGTGTTTGTGGATGTTTGTGTGTGTGTTTGTGAGTGTGTGTGTTTGTGAGTGATTATGTGCATGTGAGTGTGTCTGAGTGTCCGAGTGTTTTTGTGTATGATTATATGTGTGTGTCTGAGTGTGTATGTGTGATTGTGTGCATCTGAGTGTGTGTGAGTGTGTGAGAATGTGTGTGTGAGTGTGTTTGTGTCACTGTGTGTGTTTCTTGTAGACTCGGAACTTTTCACCTTTAAGCAATTCATTACAACCATTTACAGAACTTTCCTTTCCTAAAATTGAATCTTAATTGCAACTCAAATTCATAGATTCAGAATTTCCAACTCAGAGATGAATGTTTACTGTTTTTTTTTAATGCATACCTCATGAATCTGAGGTAATAAAGTATATTTTTGATGAACCCTGGTTTAGAAGTTTTGCTTCTGTTTTTGGCCTGCAGGCTTCTCAGCCCTCTGATTATACAGATATTTCTCCTGTGTTTTAGAGTTATACCCACTCTGGATTTATATATTTTGTCTCACTGTTTTTTCTCTTCACCTTGAGTAGGATCTTTACTAACCTGGTACTGACCCACCTTTTCAATACAAGTTATTCAACAGAGGAAAAAAAAAAAAAAACAGATGTATTAATGTGTCTTCCTGAAATGTCTTTACTAATGCATGACTTGAGGCCTCATTGCCCCAGGCGGTTCATTTGCCTGCAGAGATTAGTAATGTTACAGAAGGAATACAAATGCAAGGTTGTCGCTGTGAAAAATAGAACTTCGCAGCAAAACAATTCTCTGGGCAAGCCCGTTTATTATGTGGTTAAAGACTGCTGTTTGCTTTCCCTTTTTTCATCAGGGAGTCTAGTGCTACCTGCCCTTGGAATAGGGAGGAAGTCTAGTTCTTCTGCCTAGTCTGGAGGTGGTGGGTAGGACACGGATGGGACGAAAGAAAAGCCTGGGGGCTTGGAGACGAATCCAGGAGGGAGGAGGTGGAAGCAGCCCCGTATCCTGATCCCTGCGGGGAGGAAGCGGTACAGTCAATGGTCAGGGACAACCCCGAGACCCCAGTTAGGATGCTGAATAGCAGCTTTCTCCCAGGTCATTGCAAATGGACAGGAGGTTGAAGTCCAAGGAAATATGAGGCCCTGTGCCACAGGCAAGGGGCTGGAGATTCCGTACCACCCCTGGGTCTATGCTGTCTACTTACACACACACACAAAAAAACGCGCAATGTGAGAGTTGAGGGTTAAGTTTTATTCGCGGCAAAATGAGGACTGCGGCCTGGGAGATAGCACCTCAGGTTGTTCTGAGAGACAGCTCCAAAGAGGAGGGGGAAAGGTAAGGATATCTGTGATTTTGGTGAAGGTTGAATACACACAATCATGCGCTTATTTTTCCAGAAGTTTCTACTAGTTTAGTGAAAGCCTTCACTAGTCCTGAGGAGCAGTCATCACCGTAAAGAGTTTCATGCTTTTCTAGATATGAGGAGTTGTAAGAAGTGGGCTCATAAAACCAACTCCTGATAATAGCTAACTATCTGAAGACCCATCCTGCCAGGCTTTCCTGAGCACAGAGAGTCTCATTTCTGCTCTCCACCCTGACCTCCTTCCTTGGTTCTCAGTCCAGTCGCTCAGTCATGTCTGACTCTTTGTGACCCCATGGACTGTAGCACGCCAGGCGCCCTGTCCATCACCAACTCTTGGAGCTTGCTCAAATTCATGTCCGTTGAGTTGGTGATGCCATCCAACCATCTCATCCTCTGTTGTCCCCTTCTCCTCCTGCCTTCAATCTTTCCCAGCATCAGGGTCATTTCCAATGAGTCAGTTCTTTGCATCAGGTGGCCAAAGTATTGGACTTTCAGCTTCAGCATCAGTCCTTCCAAAGAATATTCAGGACTGATTTCCTTTAGGATGGACTGGTTTGCCCTCCTTGCAGTCCAAGGGACTCTTGAGAGTCTTCTCCAACACCACAGTTCAAAAGCACCAATGCTTCGGTGCTCAGTTTTCTTTATGGTCCAACTCTCACAACCACCTGATTCAATCCTTGTCGAGGCAGATGGCACGTGCCCATGTGTAGTTGACAATGTTGATTTATACTGGGGTCAGGCCTCGCAGGCGACTCAGGGGACACTTGCCTGAGGGAATAAGGTGACCACAGAGAGGGACAGAGCCTGTCCCACTTGCGCTAGGAATTCAGAGAAACACACAGACCCTTGCGGCGGGAGGCCGCGCTGGACTCTTCAAGCTGAGGAAGCAAGGTGTGGGTGTCAGCCAGCAGGGGGCGCTGAGCCAGCCGTCGCAGGAGAGAGTGCGTGGAGATGAGGGCCCTGCCCAGTGACCAGAGCACAGCAAAGGGATAAAACGAGAATAGTCAGAGTTCCAGGGCGGTGAGGAAACTGCCTGAAATCCCGAGGCCACAAGTCCGATTTCCTGCAGCCAGACACATCTTAGGGGCTACACCCTGAGGACTAAGGATCTTCATCCACCAGAGACTGCTAATGGCCTAGACGTCAGAGCAGAATCTGCTTTAAGCCAGAAGTGACATTTAATTAATTTTTGCCTGCTCAGAAAGGCCAAATTACTTAACTAAAAATCTAAATTAATTATTCTGCCTATCCATTTTGTAATGAGAGCTAATATTTGACTGCAACAAATAGATAAAGGAATGAATGATTTAGTGAAATAATCATCATTGCATGGATATTTGAATGGTGCTGAAGGAAATAGGAGCTGCAAGACAAAAAAAAATTTTTTTATGGCAAAATGCCCTATTCTTTAAGTTTAAGCAATATACTCACTTAGGAATTAATAACAAGATATAAAAGAAGATATAATTCTATCAAAGTAAGTGTGATATTTTCTATAGAATACTGTTACTAGTCAAGGTATGCTGAGAAAATAATGCTGTAGATTAGAGCCCACAGCCTGGGCTTTATCAAGATACACTTCACTCCGTCTCTGAGCAGCTCACCCTGTGAGCAGAAAGACTGTTCACTTACCTACTTAGAACAGAACACCCTTTACAGAGCATTCAGACTGTGGCTTGCAAATCTGCTCCTCCTTCTCCTCCACTAAGTTTAAAGACACTTGTTGCCCTAGAAGAAAAGATGACGCTAGTCTTTTTTCTAAGTTGAATAAATGGTATTTCAGTTAAAAGCTTATATGTAAGCAGTAATGACATCACTGGGGCGTCCCAGGTGGCTCAGTGGTAAAAGAATTCCCCAGCCAATGCAGGAGACACAGGTTTGATCCCTGGGTTGGGAAGATCCCCTGGAGAAGGAAATGGCAACCCACTCCAGTATTCCTGGAGAACTCCATGGTCAGAGGAGCCTGGCGAGCCATATAGTCCATGGGATAGTAAAGAATCAGACACGACTTAGGGACTGCACAACAACAAATTGTCCCCTTTGCAGTAGTTTAAGTTTTGTTGTTATTGTTATTGAGAAAGGGATTTCATTTAGATGTATATTTAGTCTTTTAAGCAAGTTGCCTTATCAGTTCAGTTCAGTCGCTTGGTCGTATCTGACTCTTTGCGACCCCATGGACTGCAGCACGCCAGGCTTCCCTGTCCATCACCAACTCCTGGGGCTTGCTCAAACTCATGTCCATTGAGTCAGTGATGCCATCCAACCATCTCACCCTCTGTCGTCCCCCTCTCCTCCTGCCTTCAATCTTTCCCAGCATCAGGGTCTTTTCCAATGAGTCAGTTCTTTGCATCATGTGGCCAAAGTATTGGAGTTTCAGCTTCAACATCAGTTATTCCAATGCATATTCAGGACTTATTTCCTTTAGGATGGACTGGTTGAATCTCCTTGCAGTCCAAGGGACTCTCAAGAGTCTTCTCTAACACCACAGTTCAAAAGCATCAATTCTTCTATGCTCAGATTTCTTTATAGTCCAACTCTCACATCCGTACATGACCACTGGAAAAACCATAGCTTTGACTAGATGAACTTTTGTTGGCAAGGTAATGTCTCTGCTTTTGAATATGCTGTCTACGTTGGTCATAGCTTTTCTTCCAAGGAGTAAGTGTCTTTTAATTTCATGGCTGCAGTCACCATCTGTGCATATTTTGGAGCCCAAGAAAATAAGGTCTGTCAGCGTTTCCATTGTTTCCCGTCTGTTTGCCATGAAGTGATGGGACCATATGCCATGATCTTCATTTTCTGAATGTTGAGTTTTAAACCAACTTTTTCACTCTCCTCTTTCAGTTTCATCAAGAAGTTCTTTAGTTCTTCTTTGCTTTCTGCCAAAAGGGTGGTGTCATCTACATATCTGAGGTTATTGATATTTCTCCCAGCAATCTCAATTCCAGCTTGTGCTTCATCGAGCCCAGCATTTTGCATGATGTACTCTGCATATAAGTTAAATAAGCAGGGTGACAATATATAGCCTTGACGTACTCCTTTTCCTATTTGCAACCAGTCTATTGTTCCATGTCCAGTTCTAACTGTTGCTTCTTGACCTCCATACAGATTTCTCAGTAGACAGGTCAGGTGGTCTGGTATTCCCATCTCTTTCAGAATTTTCTACAGTTTGTTGTAGTCCACACAGACAAAGGCTTTGGCATAGTCAATAAGGCAGAAGTAGATATTTTTCTGGAACTCTTGTGCTTTTTCAATGATCAAATGGATGTTGGCAATTTGATCGCTGGTTCCTCTGCCTTTTCTAAATCCACCTGGACATCTGGGAGTTCACAGTTCACATATTGTTGAAGCCTGGCTTGGAGAATTTTGTGCATTACTTTGCCAGTGTGTGAGATGAGAGCAATTGTGCTGTAGTTTGAATATTCTTTGGCATTGCCTTTCTTTGGGATTGGAATGAAAACTGACCTTTTCCAGCCCTGTGACCTTATATTGGCCCCTAAATTAAGACCTTAAAAGAAGTTTTTCTAAGGCTAGACTGAACTTCTTGATGCTGCCACCATACATCTATAGCAATCTTTTCTTTAAGTCCTTGAAATAAAATTAAATAGTTAGATGCACAGCCTTTGCCAAAGTAAAACTTTAAAAACTAGATTCTGTTCATTTGCAGAAATTAGAAATGGTATCTCTTCACAGATTAGCATATAAATGGGGTAAAGACTTAGAAGTGTGTGTGTGGTTCATAAGATATTAAGTTGCTATTCTTTCATCATACGATCGATTTTGTTTATAATCTCTATGACTTTCCACGTTTTCCTTTTCCTCTTCTCCAGTTTCTTACATCAGTTTCTTACATCATGATCTTACATCATGATGTGACCATAACCCTTTTGTCTCTTAATCCACACACAGTGAACAACAGAATATGAGAGCTAGAAATTCTGCCCACTGGGGATGTCTGCCTTCACCAGCATCTTTCAGGCAGTGTTCTGAGAAGGTTGCAGCCAAGCAGTGGTTCACTTCTCACCAGGGGCTCATGAACGGCGGGGTCCTGGGTTTTATTCCTCAGTCAAGTGTTCTTACGGAAGCCTCCATGAGGCCGCTGGTCAGCATTCAAGCTCCAGCTCATGCAAACTTATTAGGACCTTTTGGGCCTGTCATAGTCTGTATGGGGTTGGAAAAGAATTTCCAGAGATGAGGCAGTGTGTGAGGAGAATGGAGCTTATTAGAGCGGGAGGTGTTGTTGAACAACGGCCAGTTCAAGGGAGAGTTGACCCCTTTTGCGAGCAAGTAGTCAATATTTATAGCCTTGAGACACACAAAATTTCTGCTGGAAGGAGGTATTAGGTGATTTGTTAGGATGCTATGGTGGGTAACAGGGTGAGTATTATGGCGTCAACAACTGGTTAGCCTAGATCATGAGGCTCCTGGCAGCAGCTGGTATGGGGCTCAGTTACTTCTGGAGATTTTTGTCCTGTGACACCTGTGACCTTCCTGTAGAGCTCCAGAGAACCTGTCAAGCCTGACCTCTTAAATACCATTTCTACATGGTTATGAATTGTGGTGGAAAATACCCAGCATTATGGTGTAGGGGTGAGCTTATCACTAGTTCATGATGGACAATAGTTATGTGAAGTCTGAGGAGACATGCATTGGATCTCTACTCAGTCCCAGGAGAAAGCCAGACATAGTTCTTTTAAAGGAACATAAGGTATGTGTGCAACAGGAGATGACTTTTCTCCAACATTAACGGATCTCTTGCTAGTATGATCCTGTTTGAACTGCCGGAGTCAAGTTCACTTCTCATAAACATTTTAATTATGATGGGATTTTTTGAGGCCCAAATATTAGAGAAGCTTCACCAGCCTGGGCATGATACAGAGTCTTTTCTTGTTCTCTGTGTGGTGTGCTAAGCGTCTTCAGTCATGTCCGACTCTCTGTGATCCCATAGACTGTAGCCCGCCAGGCTCCTCTGTCCATGGGATTCTCCAGGCAGGAATACTGGAGTGGGTTGCCATGCCCTCCTCCAGGGGATCTTCCCAACCCAGGGACTGAACCTGAGTTTCTTAGGTCTCCTCACTGGCAGGCAGTTTCTCTACCACTGGAGCCAGCTGGGAAGTTCTCTGTTGTTCTATGCCTCACTCAAAATAGCAGATTAATGGGCTATGTAGCCAATAGACCAGACTTAATACGCTATGTGTTGACTGCAAATATGAAAAAGACCCACATATATGATGTGCCGTGCTTCAGTAATTGGAGGTGCAATGTGTAACATCTTAGCTTCTTCCACTTTGGAGGGATAGAGAGACGCTTCAGATCCTCATCAGGTACATGACAGTTAAAGCCAGTATATGTAAGAGGGCAGGTGTCAGGGCCTTGTGAGCAAGCTCAATAACAACTCTTAATTCCTGAGCCCCAGAATGGAAGCCACTAGAAAAATGGCAAAATTAGGTTGTTCGTTTCAACAAAAATGGCTGGTCCTGACAGATATTCTGCCGGGGATATGGTGACTTATTACCAGTAAGCAAGTTTTTTTGTTAACTAAGCTCTGCTTCCTGTTTATTATGCAGAACCGTGGTATAAAGTCTACTTTCAGTGAGAACTGAGAGTCAAGATTTATGTCACTAAAGAACATTTACCTTCAACTCTCATATTAACAATTTAACAGAGCCATCTGAATGAACTAGGCCCTCAGTTTTACTTTAAGTGGTGTTAAGACGTTTTGTCCTTGATGAGTTATTGTCATTTGGGTTCTAAAATCATTTAGAATCACTAAACATATGAAACTTCCTGTGAGAAATAACTAGCAATTACTCTTCTATTGAAAAAGAGAACTTGTGATGTAAACCCATTAAGTCCTGTCTCTAAATTCAAGAACAAGGACCAGAGCTGGTGGTCGCCTGGGGCTCCAGGTGGAGATTGGGATTTACTGTAAATGGGTATGGGGGACATTATTAGAAGAACGTGAAAGTGAAGATGAAAATCGCTTAGTCATGTCTGACTCTTTGCAACCCCATGGACTATATAGTCCATGGAATTCTCCAGGCCAGGATACTGGAGTGGGTAGCTGTTCCCTTCTCCAGGGGATCTTCCCAACCCAGGGACTGAACCCAGGTCTCCCACATTACAAGCAGATTCTTTATCATCTGAGCCCCCAGGGAAGCCCTGTTAGAAGAATGAAAGCATTCTAATACTGATTTTTTAAAAAATGTGTTCATTTATTTGGGTGCACTAGGTCTTCTTTGCAGAGAAGGCAATGGCACCCCACTCCAGTACTCTTGCCCAGAAAATCCCATGGACGGAGGAGCCTGGTAGGCTGCAGTCCATGGGGTCGCTAAGAGTCGGACACGACTGAGAGACTTCCCTTTCACTTTTCACTTTCATGCATTGGAGAAGGAAATGGCAACCCACTCCAGTGTTCTTGCCTGGAGAATCCCAGGGACAGGGGGAGCCTGGTGGGCTGCCGTCTCTGGGGTCGCACAGAGTCGGACACGACTGGAGCGACTTAGCAGCAGCAGCAGCAGGTCTTCTTCGTGGCATGAGGGGTCTATGAATTGTGGCATACAAACTCTTAGTTGTAGCATGTGGCATCTAGTTCCATGACCAGGGATTGAGCCCAGTCCCCCTGCATTGGGATCATGGAGTCTTAGCTACTGGACCACCAGGGAAGCCCCTAAAATTAATTTTTGATGATAGTTGCTCTACTTGCTAAAGTTACTAAAATCGTTGAATTGTACACCTCAAATGGGTGAGGGACATGGGTGATACAAAAATATCTCAAAAAAGTTATCAAGAAACATTAACATATGCGTGCCAGCTTAAGTAATTTGGATATTAATTGTTTGCTCTTGATAAAGAAATCAAAATCAATAGGTTCTACGTGCAATTGGATTTTTAGAATGAAATAGTAAAGAGTCCATACCTGCATATCAATCAGCACAAAACTGATGTATTGGAATACATTTGGCTTGTGAAACTTCATGTTTTTAATGTTTTTAATAACTGGGGATCAGTTCAGTTCAGGTCAGTTGCTCAGTTGTGTCCAACTCTTTGCGATCCCATGGACTGCAGCATGCCAGGCTTCCCTGCCCATCACCAATTCCTAGAATTTAACCAAACTCATGTCTGTTGAGTCGGTGATGCCATCCAACCATCTCATCCTCTGTCATCCCCTTCTCCTCCTGCCCTCAATCTTTCCCAGCATCAGGGTATTTTAAATGAGTCAACTCTTTGCATCAGGTGGCCAAAGTATTGGACTTTCAGCTTCAACATCAGTCCTTCCAATGAACACCCAGGACTGATTTACTTTAGGATGGACTGGTTGGATCTCCTTGCAGTCCAAGGGACTCTAAAGAGTCTTCTCCAACGCCAGTTGAAAATTTAGCATCAGTTCTTCGGCGCTCAGCTTTCTTTATAGTCCAACTCTCACATCCATACATGACCACTGGAAAAACCATAGCCTTGACTAGATGGACCTTTGTTGGCAAAGTAATGTCTCTGCTTTTGAATATGCTGTCTAGGTTGGTCATAACTTTCCTTCCAAGGAGTAAGCGTCTTTTAATTTCATGGCTGCAATCAGCATCTGCAGTGATTCTGGAGCCCCAAAAAATAAAGTCTGACACTGTTTCCACTGTTTCCCCATCTATTTGCCATGAAGTGATGGGACCAGATGCCATGATCTTCGTTTTCTGAATGTTGAGCTTTAAGCCAACTTTTTCACTTTCCTCTTTCACTTTCATCAGAGGCTGTTTAATTCTTCACTTTCTGCCATAAGGGTGGTGTCATCTGCATATCTGAGGTTATTGATATTTCTCCCAGCAATCTTGATTCCATCCTGTGCTTCTTCCAGCCCAGCGTTTCTCATGATGTACTCTGCATATAAGTTAAATAAGCAGGGTGACAATATGCAGCCTCGACATATTCCTTTTCCTATTTGGAACCTATTTGGAACCTTTTCCTATTTCCATGTCCAGTTCTAACTATTGCTTCCTGATAGTGTTTCTCTATTCAACAATGCTGATAAAAGAATGGTAAATAAGTGGAATATAACATAAACATATCATTTAAAGTCATTTCTGAATTACTGCTTAATATATTATTATACATTAAATATGTCTAAGTTGTTTATAATTCATTTTCAAGTCTTTTATACCCTCTTTTTCTTTTAACTCATGGAATTCTAAACTTACTTTCAGTGTCCTTTCTGTCTAGGAAGAAACTGATCATTCATCAACAGTAAATAAATTAAAAACTGGATTTGACTTTTCCCCCCCTCACTTTCAAGTAAGACTGAATAAAGGGGAAAAGAGTTCATCCATCATATGGTAAAAAAGAGACAAGGTCATCGGGAAACGAAAATACCAGATCCAGCAGTGATGGGATGAACATAGACTGTGGCAGGTCTAACCATGAAGACAGAGCTGGCTTCACAGGGGCAGGACCTATGTCGTCACACAGGCCCCCTCAAAGGGTCCACACTCGCTTTAACGTTCTGCTATTGCCATCTCAGTATTCTTAACAATGTCTTTAGCGAGGGGCCCCACCTTTTTATTTTGCATGGGGCCCAGGAAGGTCGGTTGCCAGTGCTGTGTGCAGAAAGCAGTATCTGAACAAAGGTGGCACTTTGCTGTATTAGTTGTACTCGAATTTTCCTCGCATGTTGAGATGTTTCCTCTTTGTATGCTTAGATAAATAGGGATAAAAATATATGCCTTTTATTTCTTTTTCTTCTCTGATTGCTGTGGGCAGCAGTGGAGAAACAGACATAGAGAATAGACTTATGGACATGGGGAGAGGGGAGGAGAGGGTGAGATGTCTGGAAAGAGTGACATGGAAACTTACATTACCGTATGTAAATAGATAGCCAACGGGAATTTGCTCTATGGCTCAGGAAACTCAAACAGGGGCTCTGTGTCAACCTAGAGGGGTGGGATGGGGGATGGAAGGGAGGTTCAAAAGGGAGGGGATATATGTGCACCTATGGCTGATTCATATTGAGGTTTGACAGAAAACAACGCAATTTTGTAAAGCAATTATCCTTCAATTAAAAAACAAAGAAATTAAAAAGTATATGACTTTCTGTGATTATACTCAAGCAGCTAAAGGAATTCATGGAATCTTCTAAGTCATAACCCTCATTTTGTTCAGTGTACTTAATTCTCTGCACATATTCCTGCATAATAACTGGTTTCATATTAAAATATTAAGAGAAAATTGGACTGGCACCCACCCAGCACCACATCTGTTTAGGCAACAAGCTCACAGGGCCGACACACCACCAGTAGCTTTGCTAATAGAGAAGAGCAGCCGTCTGGGGGACTGACCCCTGGAAGCCACCCTACCCACAGTTGATTGTGTGATAGGGAAGACGGAGGAAGAGGTGTTAGACAGATAAACGTTCCTTCTTTTGGAACCAAAACCCATCAATTATGCTATATTACACACGCTTGTGAAAGCAGGCTGGTGTCACCTGCTAATGATGGTTTAGCTGTGCTCGGATTACGTGAAGTCTCTCAAAATCTTTCTGTAAACAAGTAAAACATTTTCCGTGCAGTCGTGTCCAACTCTTTGCGACCCCATGGACTGTAGCCCGCCAGGCTCCTCTGTCCATGCGATTCTCCAGGCAAGAATACTGGAGTGGGTTGCCATTTCCTCCTCCAGGAGATCTTCCCAACCCAGGGATCAGACCCACGGCTCTTACACCTCTGGCATTGGCAGGCAGGTTCTTTAGCACTAGCAGAGAGCATGTATTTTGGAGGAAGTAAAATTGTATTTTCTCTCAACTTCATACAAAACAGTGCTTTTTTTCTATGTTTTCTCATCCTTGAGATCCTTACCCACTGTACCTTTCACTTCTGAAGAAATCTACAATTGCGAGACCTCCACATCCCCTTTATACTAACGCACACACATGGACACACACACGTGCACACACACCACCCTTGACTAACTGACAGTGGCCACCTCAGTGCTGAGATGAGTACTGTTAGCTGCGCCCTTGTCAGCAGTGAAGTGACTTGTGACTGATTAGCAGTGTCTCCCTGCAGGGAAAATGCTGCGATGGTGAGCAAGGAGACACACGGGAGGGAGTTTAGGGGAAGGACTGTGTTTTGTATCTGCTGTTAGAGAAGGATCTATTCTATTGCTGCCAACCAGCCGAGGGCCCTAACATTTGCAATTCCTTTTCATTTTGGCAGACGCTCACATTTGAGAAATACTGATTTAATAAATAATGCTATTCTGTATTCACTTACAGCTTGTTAGATGTTGCAAAGCATGAAAGCTGGACATAAAACTGGAACCTGGAATGAAACCTTGAGAGGCGCAGAGTGACTGAAGCTTTAAGTCACCTGGAAGAATACTGAGGCCCCTGTGTTTTTCTCCCAACATTTTCCCCCCTTGGAATGCCCCTGTTCGTGGAGTAATTGTATGCACTCCTAAAGCCAGGCTGGGCCTCATCTTCTTCAGTGAGTTATCCTGTCTTTTCCGACCAGGTCACTGCTGTCTTACCTTTGCCTTGTGTTTGCTTTCTTTCACTGTCAATGTGCTCATTTTGCAGACTGGCATCTTTTCTAAATGGTGAGTCTCACTGAGGGACCTAAAGAAGGTTCAAAAAGACGTTCTTTTCAAAAGACCTATTGGAGAGGGGCCTGCAATTTGGCCTCTCAACACGAACCCAAAGGTTTCTTCATACTGTTATCAATACAACTTTATCTTACATGCAACAGGCTACTAACAAGAAGTGCTGAATCGACAGCAATATGCCGCCGAGGCGGAGAGGAACACTCAGATCCACTGACGCTGCTCTCACATTTCACACAATGTCTTCAGTTTGATAGGTGCTACTGTCAATATTCATTTCTGAAGGACTTTGTATGAGTTTTCTGCAATGAGTTCTGCCAACTGGATGGCTCAACACAGCAGGGACGTGCTGTCTAACAATTCCAGTGGCTAGAGGCCCAAACTCAAGGTGTGGGCAGGGCCAGGCTCCCTCTGAAACCCAAAGGGTATAGGCCCGTCTCATCTCTCCCTACCTTCTGGGGGCTTATGGGCAATCTGTCGGGTTTCTTGGCTTGTATATGCATCTCTAGCAGTCCTCCGTCTTCACATGCCCGTGTGTTCAGTCGCTTCAGTTGTGTCTGACTCTGCTACCCTGTGACTGTAGGCTGCCAGGCTCCTCTGCCCATGGGATTCTCCAGGCAAGAATACTGGAGTGGAGTGCCATGCCCTCCTCCAGGAGATCTTCCTGACCCAGGGATCAAACCCGTGTCTCTTATGACTCCTGCATTGGCAGGCGGGCTCTTTACCATTAGTGCCACCTGGGAAGCCCCCACCTCCACATGCCGGCTACTTATAAGGACACAGTCATACCAGGTGAGGGACCCCCTCTATTTCAGTATCATGTTTAGACTGTGATTAACTATGGCTGCAAGGGCCTATTTTCAAGTAAGGACATATGCTACAGTAGTGGAGGTTAGGCCTTCACATTTTGGTGAGGAAACAATTTAACCCATACTTATTCTTCATGATTTTATTTATATTAATCTACACACAATATCTCTAAGATACTTTCTATTTGCAGTGATGATAATGCCTTAAATTCCAAATGAAGATTTTTAATATTAATTAAAACATGTAACTTGATTGTGTGAGTTAATTACAGAAATTTTCATTTTATTTTTTCCTGATTTTAAAACAGCTGGATTTTACTAAGATAACAAATGTAATAGCATGTTTACATATTAGAATAATTTAGTGTACATTTTCAATGATTGCATATTTTTTCCAATTCTTTCTGAGTAAAGTTCCTTATAAAATAAAACTAGGTGGGCTGATGTCACTAGCGGATTTATTGATAATTTGGGTAACATTTAGCCATCATGTAATGAATAAGACAATGAAGTATTCCTTAAGCTGTTAATAAAATAAAAATGAATGTTTTGAATAGTTTAAAGTCTACTATAAATACTATTTCAATGATTTGGATGTAGCATTTCTTTGCCTATATTATCTAAATAATTACTTCAGTTTTATACTTTTTTATTTTTATACTTTTATATTTTGCATGTATTTATAGTACCTTTTGTCTAACAAAATTCTAGTGGGAAACAGTGTGTTTTACATTACTTTTGCAGGACTTTTAAGCATAAGGAATGCTAAAACTCAAAAAGCAGTCATCAGCAAAATACCTAAATTATATCAGCTTTGAGTGCTTCTGTAATTAATAGCCATGCTGTCCATCAGTGAAGACTAGATACTCAGCTAAAAATCAATGGAAGGGCTAATGGTAAGGTCCATTCATTCTCTGACAAGACGATAATGAGGAACATGGCAAACTGTCCTGCAGCGCAGAGCACCCATGCAACCCTGCTGGCTCCATGCAGGAAAACAGTGTGAGTTGCAGTGGAAGACTAGAGAAGCCGACTGTAACAGTGGAAGCAGCTGTGACACCTTCATTCTTAGACTTGGGTACATCCTTTGTGCTAGTACTCACTCTCATTAGTAAGGAGACAAAGTGGAAAGTGTGAACTGTGCCCCCAGTTTAAGCATGAATCAAAAGGAAACACCATCCAGTTCATAAAAGTACTTCAATCCAGTGGATGACGTTTGCTTCAAGGATATTTTTATTAGTATGTTATTACGGATTAGGTTCAGCAGGTAAAGAATCCGCGTGCACGGCAGGAGATGTCAGTTCGATCGCTGGGTGGGGAAGATCCCCTGGAGAAGGAAATGGCAACCCACTCCAGTATTCTTGCCTGGAGAATCCCATGGACAGAAGGGTCAGTGTTGGAAGCAGAAGAGGACTTCTGTTGAGGCAAACCACATCTCCCCATTATGGCCATGCATGTCTTGCATCCATCAAAATTTGGTTTAACTGAGGCTTGTCTGTGCCTCTATTTAGCTAGTTTCCTATCTTCTATTTATTCTTCATGTAGCTTTAAAATAAACTCTATCAACTGAAGTGAGTTCAGTGCATCTTTGGTCTTTAAAATTAATACCTGATGGTACAATTTAAAGAAGTTATATAATCTCACTATCGTTACTTTGTTGCAGCAAATGCTTTTTGACTATTGCTGTTCAGTTGCTAAGTTGTGTCCGACCTACTGTGACCCCATGGACTTCAGCACGCCGGGCTTCCCTGTCCTTTACTATCTTCTACAGCTTACTCAAGCTCATGTCTATTTTTGACTATGGAAAAGGTAAATTCCAAGAAATCTGCATAAAAGGCATGTTCCTAATTTCCATTTATCTTTGCCACCACAATTTTTGTGTTTAAAAGTTCTAACACACGTGGTAGTAGAAATAAAAATGTTGGAAAAATTACATCCTGAAAAGAACATGCCCATTTTTAAACAAGCATATTTAACTACAAATGCATAACTGAACACTTAGGAAAATAAGTTCAGAATACTATTTGACAAAGTTTTACTTCCACTGAAAATTATATTTTATCAAAATTTTGTCTTTCAAAAAAATATAATATATTGAAAGTTTTTGACCATTTATTTTCTATTTAAGATTATCTTGAGTTTCCCACCACTGGTGAAGGGATTATCTTCCCTTTGAGTTTATAAGGTAAAAGGTACTATCTGACTTGCCTAATTCTAAGACCTTGAGCAATTAATGGGTCACCTAATATTCAGGGCATACTATAGAGTGGTTGAAAATGTACTGAATAGGTCATTTGACCTCAATTCCAGTTTTTGCTCTACCTGAATTAGTTGTAGGCTTTTGGTTAAGTTACTAAATTAAAATGAAGAATTTGAAGTCCCAAAGATGTTAAATGACTTTGGCTAGACTATTGCTAAAATTCTAAACATTATCTAAAGCCTCTGACTCTGTGGTATAAACTGGTCTACTATAATATATAAAATAGAATTCTCATATATTACTAATCAATCTCTAAAAATGCAAGGCAATGAATTTAACATGTAATCACAGACTAAAAGATGAAGGCTCACCATCATTATTTGATACAAGTATGGTTTTAATAAGCCTCATAAAATTTTTGAGTTGTCTACTGTGATGTGTGGCATAGTTGCCACAGTTATATTATGACATCATTCTTTATGTCTATTCTTTTAAAATACAATAATATATACAGTTCAGTCTCTGCAGAATGCAACATATATATATAGCAGTGTTAATAGGGTGTTCCTGTTCAGAACATCTTGGTATTGTCTTAGTATTCATTCCATTTTAAGTAAAAATAATGACTTGTTCAAATACAATTTAAAATCTAGATCTAATCAGTCACGGTATCACCCCAAGTAACAATATCTTTTCCTTTAGGTATCACACACATTTAAGATACATACCTACCTGCTTTCTTCCCATCTGTTTCTCAACTGAAGCATTTTATAAATGATTCATGTAATTACGGCTTATTTAGTGATTTGGTGAGGGCATTAGAAAGGAAAGGATTTAAAATTGTCTTATTTTTTAAGAAATTCAGTATGCAATAAAATCATCAAAAATTGGATCTTTTAGCATTCAGATTTCTCTGCTTTGTTTTATATTAATGGTTCATTAAATTATCATCTTCCCTCAAATATACTATCAAGTGAAATTTACTATTATTGTGGTAAAAATGCTGGGGTACCAGTTACCAAATGTTAAACAATCATGTATAGCCTTATTCCTTGGACTCATTAACTATTATTTAACCACAAGTAAAGTCAGCAACATAAGGTTCTTATTCAGTTTGAAAACGCATGTTTGAATTATAATACTAGAATGTTATCCATCAAATGTGGTAGGTGGATCTTAAAAAACTTATCTGACATAATAGCAATGAATACCTGGATAATGCTTTTGGGACTTTAGTATGCTGCTGCTGCTGCTAAGTTGCTTCAGTTGTGTCCGTCTCTGCGACCCCATAGACAGCAGCCCACCAGGCTCCCCCGTCCCTGGGATTCTCCAGGCAAGAGTACTGGAGTGGGGTGCCATTTCCTTCTTCAATGCATGAAAGTGAAAAGTGAAAGTGAAGTCGCTCAGTCGTGTCCGACTTGTAGCAACCCCATGGACTGCAGCCCACCAGGCTCCTCCATCCATGGGATTTTCCAGGCAAGAGTACTGGAGTGGGGTGCCATTGCCTTCTCTGTAACAATAGTATTAAAGCATTTTAATAGTATTGTGCATAACTTCTTCATGATTTAAAAATGTGGAAATGATTAGTACCTCAAGTAAATCTGTATGTATCCTAGAAGTCTGGGATACTGCAGTTTCCTATAGAAGCTCTCTTGCGAGGAAAACACTGCTCATAGAATCAGGATCCTGGGTGGGAATTCCCTATTATACCCTGAGGTTTGTAGGACTTGCTCTTCCTTTCTTACCTATAAGGACAATAATATCTGCTCTGACCCTTTCCCACAAGTGCCACCAGAATGAAATGAGATATTAGATAGCAAATAAATTTGAAAAATATGGAAATGAGATGCATGTTCAAAGCTCAAAGACAGATACACGAAATAAAGATCAGAACCAATATGATGTTCAGAAGTACTTTCTGAATATAAATTATTTTCTTGAGGCTGAAATTAAGCAAACATTCTGAAATAATTTAAAGTGAATAATTAGAACATTGGTTTATGTTACTGTGTTTGTATAACTACTATTACTGCTATTTTTACCTTTGGAGACCTTGAAAGGAGGTCCAGTGCTTTTCGGAAACTCATGTGGTCAAGATTAATGGAGTTCTCGGCATGGGGCCACCTTGTTTATGCCAATCATAATTCAGTGACTTCTACCAGAGTAAATTTGGTATTGAAGATGGTGTTTTTACTTCTGCATGTATCAGTCTTCAACTGTATCTCACATGCTTAAAGAATTAAGCTTTAGTCATGTCCGACTCTTTGCAACCCTGTGGACTGTAGCTTGCGAGGCTCCTCTGTCCATGGGATTTCCCAGGCAAGAATACTGGAGTGGGTTGCCATTTCCTTCTCCAGGGAGTATTCCAGACACAGGAATCAAACCCACTCACAGACTCGGCATGCTGATCAAACCTAGGTCTCCTGCATCGCAGGCGGATTCTTTACCATCTGAGCCACCAGGGAAGCATTTTAACATTAGGCTAAGACCATGAAAGAAAATTACATAATCTTTCAATATACTTTCCCAGGTGGCTCAGTGGGTAAAGAACCCGCCTGCAATGCAGAAGATGCAGGAGACTCAAGTTTGATCCCTGGTCAGAAAAATCACCTGGAGGAGGGCACGACAACCCACTCCAGTATTCTTGCCTGCAGAATCGGATAGACAAAGAAGCCTGGTGGGTTACAGTCCACAGGTCCCAAAGAGTCGGACACAACTGAAGCGATTGAGCAAATACTTTCTCCAGGCATTGTTGTTGCTGTTCCATTGCTCAGTCGTGTCTGACCCCATGGGCTGCAGCACGCCAGGCTGCCCTGTCTTTCACCATCTCCAGGAGCTTGCTCAGACTCATGTCCATTGTGTTGGTGATGCCAGTTGTAGAAAGGAAATTAACTACATGAAGTCCATCTTTCGGATAAAGAGGTAATATTCCTGTTATGTCTTCAGCACTCCACTGCCTCAAGGATGCTATACATATGTCCTGAGGTCTGCTTGATATCTACAATGATCCCTGGATCAAGGCTGATAAGGGATCTAATCACAAGGAGTTTGGAGGACTGATGCTGAAGCTCCAATACTTTGGCCACCTGATGTGAAGAGCTGACTCTTTGGAAAAGACCCTGATGCTAGGAAAGACTGAGGGCAGGAGGAGAAGGGGACGATAGAGGATGAGATGGTTGGATGGCATCATCGACTCAGAGGACATGAATGTGAGCAAACTCTGGGGGATAGTGAAGGACAGGGAAGCCTGGTGTGCTGCAGTCCATGGGGTCACAAAGAGTCAGACAGACTGAGCATCTGAACAATAACAACACGGAGGGGGATAATGATTCAGTAACTGTAGTAACCTTCCGGGTGTCAGGGCAGTACCACAGATGAGGTAAACTTGTCAAGACTGGAGTGAGAGAGTGAAAATGGGAGCGACTCTTGGAACCAACAAAAAGGCTATGTTGCTGGGCTCGTCTGCATAATTGCTCCGTCCATATTGTGACTAGACCTCTTGACATTTTGTTACCGTCTCCCTTCACTTTTAATATGAATTATACTTTTTAACTGGGCATTGTCAAAACTTTTTCCTAATATACTGTACTAAATTCCCCAAAGTACACACCTCAGAGCTGTTAATTAAAAGGGCCTGCTGGTATAAATAAACACATATGCTGCTGATTAGCCACCCTTTAGGGGTCAACAGTGGGGAAGTCCTGCTGGGCTTCTGTTAATTGTTGTCCAAAATCTTAACAGGAACTGTCTAATGATCTCGTATGGCTTTGGCCATCTGGCCCTCTGAGTTCACTTGCCAGTAAATAGCCAACCTTTAGAAAAAGACAGAACTATCTCTTACAAGAGGAATATCTTATAATATATAACTTAGCTATTCACATGCGTGAGTAAGGATGGTTTACTTTAATTCACTAATCAAATCTTACACACCTAATTTAAATTGTCTTTTAGATTAATTCTAATGTCAACTGCTTTAATACTAGCCAAAAGCTGGGCTTTTTGCTTCTTTTACATAAGCAGCATTAGATCACCAGGACTTAGTAGCATTGCATGTTATATTCATGGTCTTAAGCAGTGAAGAATATTTCTAATAATTAATATTTCTGAATTTTATTGACAATTTTAGGTACTGGTGCATCTTTTTCTCCCAGTGGAGTACTGTAGAACTGATGGCTAGGTGTAAAGCTTCATCTCATATATTCTAAAACAGAATTTTGGTTGGTATTACTCCTCTGAACATTACAAAGCTACACTACTAGCTGGTTTTACGCTACATTATCTCCCCCATTTTTAGCTGAATGTTTCAAAATAGAATTAATAGATTTAAAGGAGCTAATAAGAGAATGCTCTTCATTCGTAGTAGGACATTATTTTAGAAAACTTCTGTTCTATTTGTCTCATTTTTGAAAGAGATGAAAGTCTGAATATAGGGGAAGAGATCCTCCAGCTCAAGGTGTATATGTGTGTGTTTTTCATAGATAATTGTGTGCTGAAAAGAAGAATATAACTGGTCACATTTTCTCTCGTGTTTAATCTGCTCATACACTATCAAAAGTGATCTGACAGTACTCTAAAATTTACCCAAGTCGTAGAAATGGAAGTTAGTAATGTTTTTCATTTGTATTGTATCTTATTGTTATCTTGCATGTGTTAGTCACTCAGTCGTGTCCAACTCTCTGTGACCCCATGCACTGTAGCCCACCAGGCTCCTCTGTCCATGGGATTCTCTAGGCAAGAATATTGGAGTGGGTAGCCATTCCTTTTTCCAGGGAATTTTTCCCACCCAGGGATCGAACCCAGGTCTCCTGCCTTGCAGGCATATTTCTTTTACCATCTGTACCACCAGGGTGGGTAGAACTAGATCACAATATTATAAAAAAGGGAAATCTGTCTAAAAGAAATATACGTTTTCAAAAAATGGAAAGGAAAATTGCATAAATTGCATTTCATGTTAGAAAAAGAATTCTGAGAACTGTGTGGAAGACATGTTGGAGAGGGGTGAGACTGAGGCACTCAGGATCCTGCTAAATATCTGTTCTAAATGCAGTTTCTTTCTTGCCTGAGTGCATTTTTCCTAACATTTTTCATAGTCTTCAGAGACCTCGAGACATGCCATAAAAATGTTGGCCAGCTATTCTGATTCAGTTGTGAAATATAAATAATATATAGAATATATACTATGTGTGTGTGCTAAGTTGCTTCAGTCGTGTCTGACTCTTTGTGACCCTATGCACCGTAGCCCACCAGGCTCCTTTGTCCATGGGATTCTCCAGGCAAGAACACTGGAGTGGGTTGCCAGGCCCTCATCCAGGGAATCTTCCCAACCCAGGGACTGAACTGATGTCTCTTACTTAAGTCTCCTGCATTGGAAGGCGGGTTCTTGGGTTCCTCCCTGTAGCTCAGATGGTAAAGAATCTGCCTGCAATGTGGGAGACTTGGGTTTGATCCCTGAGTCAGGAAGATCCCCCAGAGAAAGGAATGGAAACCCACTCCAGTATTCTTGCCTGGAGAATTCCAAGGACAGAGAAGCCTGGGGGGGGCTACAGTCCATGGAATCACAGAGAGTCAGACATGACTGAGCGACTAACACTTACCACTAGCACCGACTGGGAAGCCTGCATATTACATATGTAATATTATATAAGACAGGCTTTGTTCTTTTGAGACACTGCACTTGAGAAACATGCTCATGCTTTGTCTCTGAACTGAATATGTCTCTCTAGAACGTTTTTATTCCCTGTGTACTTCCTTGTCTTTGTGCATATGTAATGAAAACTGTACTATTTTGGTATACACACTCTTTATGTAAGCACTGTATGTTCTAAAGAAGATATTTTGAATAATCAAAGCAATAACGTTCTGAAATAATATGATTTAGAAAATAGTACAATTAACCAGAATAATGGTGAATATTCATTACAACTCAGCATGCTCTAGTAACAACATCATTTCTTAAATTGAATTTCTTGATTATTTTTATTTCCTTTAGCATGTATTAAACATTAGCCAGTAGTGCTGCTCTCTACATAATGAAAGATTACCCATACATTCAGGCTCTCACATATATTTACATTTATTTTAGATCAGTAATCTCATGTGACTTTTGTGTAAAAACACACCAGATCAAAAACAAAAAAAAACAAAAACACCCTCCAACACGGAATCTTGCAGCAGAGTATAAATATGAAGACCAGCACTTTAAAATTCCTTGTAAACAGAAAGACTTGTATTACCGAACCACAAAATATGTCAAGAGACTGTGCTTGCTTATTTACTTTTCTGCTGCATATTACATTGGGCCTTTTCCTAAGTTTATATTTGCATAGTGTTAGGCATGCAGAGAAAGGACTGTGTCTATTTGCATTTTGAACATTCGGTATCTTTGGCATAAATGAAGGTAGGCAGTTTGCCCTCACATTCCCTCAGTACATTTCTTGACATGAAAACATCTCTCCAGTGATTCACTAATGTGGTTTGTAGAAGAAGCCAGAATACTACTGAGGCAATCTTCACATATCAGTTAAAGTTTTAGACTCTTGGTTCACCCTACATCTCAAAGGTAATTTTTAAAATGCTGTGATGAGATTTAGTCACATACTCCTTTCTCAAGACACCCCATCTGTCACCTCCAACCACTCCATGTGTTTGTTGATATAAACTTTTACCTGACTCTAATGTATGTTTCTAACCATGAGGAATGATGTCACTTGGGTCAGTAAATATGCTGACTCATTTAAACTAATCTTCTAAGGCACAGGGCAGTCTGACTGTAAATGGGAGAAACAAATAATAATGATATGTTCTGAAGAGAGCAGCCAGAAGCTGACATGAGGGTGCAATCCACACAGCTGTTAAACGAAGACAGCATCGACATAAAGGTTTCAGATACAGAGCAGTGGGCTCACGTTCCAGTTTTGATGCTTATTCATTGAATGAATTTTGGTAAATTTATAATTTATTCATTTTTATCCATAAATCACTTATTCAACAACTGCTTAAAACAACTTATAGTGAAGCAGAAATTTACTACCTGTATTGTATGCATGGCACATGGTAGGGAATTCAATACGTATTGCTTAAGTAAATAACCTGAATAGAATGAACTAAATATGAAAATTATTCAAAAGTAAAAGAACAGCTTAGTATATGAAACAATCTTTTTAGCTAAGAACACATTAGTTTGCACAGAACTATTTAGACATTCAAAGAGAAATCAAACAAGTAACGTTTGTTATTTTTCCATCACTTACAACATTTTTATTGTGTATACTTTGCTTTCTAAAATAACTGTGTGCCTTGGCTCACCAGCATTATCACATTATCACCACTCTGGCAACTTTCTGTTAGCGTATTTAAAACAGAAAAAAGAATGGCACAGACTCTTCAAACCCATCATAAAGAACTACACAGTGTCTCAGAATGACATGACAATGCACCTCAACTCTTATGAACTCTTGGCTATTACCAACAATGCAAATTTTTCTCTAGCATGTACTGTTGACCCTTGATCAATGCAGGGGCTAAGAGTGTTGAAAATCTTAGGCAGTTGAAAATCTGTATGGTGTTGCCTCAGTGTCCAAGGGGGACTGGTCCCAGGAGCCAACTTCAATACCAGAACCCGTGGTGCTTACGTCCTATGGTCAGCTTTCTGTGCCAGCAGTTCCACTCTGCAGGTTCAACCAATTGCAGACCATGTAGTACTGTATTTACTGGAAAAAAAAAATAAAAGCAAACACACACGAGTGGACTGGCACAGTTCAAACCTGTGCTGTTTAAGGATTAGTTACAGTTTGTTATTAATGAAAATTGGTATGTTGATGTCCATTAAGCAGAGAAAATCCAGCAACTGCAGCCAATATTTAGTTTTAAAAAATACGCTGGGAAAAAAATGAACCCCATGAATCAAAGCTTTGCTAAATATGTTAGTACTTTAGAGTGAGGGTCTTGTGGGCTACTCTCTATCCTGTCCCCATTGCTCCTTGGACATGGTACCAGTCTTGTTGTTCGGTCATTGTCGTATCCAACTCTTTTTTGACCGCATATACTGTAGCCCGCCAGGCTCCTCTGTCCATGGGATTTCCCAGGCAAGAGTACTGGAGTGGGCTGCCATTTCCTTCTCTTAATATGCTGACAGTCATTTCCTCCTATTGCTTTGTAGAATTATCACAATAATAGATATCCTTGAATAATATGTACATTTTAAAATTTTGCTTATCAGATTTATAAGAAAGGACTGATACGGTGTTAATTTATCTCTAATCATGCTTTTTATTTTTCAGCATTGTTTTTAGAGTCACCCAGGATGATTTAGGCAGCCCAGTTTCAATTATTGTCATTGCTCAAAAGTAGAAATTCTTGAAACTTTTGGTCTTGGGACTCTTTCTTCCCTCCTTAATAGACAGTAAAATTATTTGCCTGCTAACTTCAGTTTGTCATTGTCCACATCATCCCCACCAAAATGAACATGCTTGCCAGTACTCAGACTCGTGGACTCGTTCTCTACTCTTGAACACTCTGTCCGTCTGCAGCTAAAGTATAATAAAAACACCTAGAATTTTAGGTCTACATTGTCAAGAATATACATCTGTTGCTTGCTTTGTTTTATTCGGTTCCTTACATTGTGAGAAAACAGTTCATTTTACTAAAATATGTGAACCCATGACTTCCGTGGCACCTACCATCCTCCACAATACTGCTTTCTTTCTTATTTGAGTTCTTCCCCCAAGAGTATTTATAAATAGATCTAGGTATGGTAGACCATCTGATGCCTTGAAAGGCTGAAATGTTCTTTAACTATTAATCCAGTGATAATCGAATTGAATATAAAAATACAGCCTTAAACTTATTTACTTGAACACTTGAAAATACTCATTTTCTTCCTCCATCAAAATTGCAATTGAAAGTTGAGGCTGATCTGTTGGAATTTGTTTTCTGTCAAGGGAAGAGTTCTTTCACCTCTGGAGGTTTTGAAACATACTTGTCTTAATTTGCTTCAATTTCCCAAAACTGTTTCCAAGTGTGATGCTTTGAGTACTCTGAAGCTTTTAAATCAGCTGGCAATTTTTCTCTTACCCTTGGAAATTCTAAGATAGCATTCCTTTAGAATTCTTTTTCCTGTCCTTGAGTACTCCCTTCATGTTGATGTTGATGCATTTTTTCTGTTCTTAATATTCCTAAACTGTTACTTTGCATTATCTACTTCTTTATCTCTTTCTGACACTGCCTAGAAAAATATAAAGATTTGAAACTCTGAGTTATTAATTTGCCTTTAAATTTACTCTACTCTTCCCAATGTGTTTATTTATTCATCAATATTAATTAAAAATAAAAATAAATTAATACAAATATGATCCTTGGTTCTCTTTGTAATGGCTTATAATCCCTTATTTCCTTGAGACTACTTAATGGGACTAAATTAAATTCTTCAGTTATGTGTTCCATTAATTTTACTTTACCTGGTATAAGTGATTCTGTTCATCTTTCTTTTTTTTTTTATGTGTCTATTTCAATACTTATTCATATATTCACTCATTATTTTATTCACTTATTTAATGAGTGCCTATTATGAAGCTAAACTTCATGATATGATAAATAAGAAATAAGATATGAAATATATACTTGACATTGTTTTTAAAGAAAAGTAATTGTACACTATGTCCAAGAACCTTAAAAAAATAGACTCCATATTTATTTATTTATTTATTTTTTATTAACTTACAGTGGTCTCCCAAATTTCCCCAGGTTTCCCCTTTCTACCTATAATCCCCTACTGGGACTTTTATAACTACCTGTATAACTATTCTATTCTATCTCCATTACTTGGGCAAGCCTTGAAGTCCTTATGCCTCTGTTTTCTCATGTATGCAATGGGTATAATAATAGTGCATATATCATATGTTATTTATACTATTTATATTCCTTAATCCCACAATAGATACTCGTATCAGATAAATTAGACTTTAAAACAAAGGCTGTGAAAAGAGACAAAGAAGGTCACTACATAATGATCAAAGGATCAATCCAAGAAGAAGATATAACAATTATAAATATATATCCACCCAACATGGGAGCACCGCAGTATGTAAGACAAATCCTAACAAGTATGAAAGGAGAAATTAACAATAACACAATAATAGTGGGAGACTTTAATACCCCACTCACACTTATGGATAGATCAACTAAACAGAAAATTAACAAGGAAAAAAAAAACAAACAAAAACATGTATCTATAAAGCTCACTAAAGCAAAGCACAGTAAAATGAGGTATGGCAATAAAAGGCGATAAATTTATCAAAAAAAAAAATAATAAAGTGCTGAAAAATTAAAGCTGTCAATTCTGTAATAGATATTCATTGAAAGTATCTTTTGAAATGGGGGTGAAAACACCTTCAGAGAAATGAAAGCTAAGGAAGCATGCACGAGCTATAAAAAATGATAAAGTCCTTTATGAATGATGATAATATCAAAACAAAACTGGGAAATACAGGAAGGAGTAAAGAGCACTACGAACAGTCAATACATGGATAAACATTAGAAACTATTCTCTTTTCTTAATTTCTTCATGGTAAACTATCAACATTATATTGTGAAATTTTTCAGAAAAAAAAAAAAAAGAATATGGTATGACATAGTTCTGTCTTAGATATTATGCAAGTGGGATGAATACTGAAAATAACTAAAGTACCTCATGGTACATATTTTCAAAAAAAAAAAAAAGAAGACCGTGGTGAGAATTTTTCTCTCTCTCTCTGACAGGGGGAGAGGTGAGACAGTAGAGGGGAGAAGTACTTTGTGGGATTAAGGAATATAAATAGTATAAATAACATATCATCTTTCTTTTGTATAGTTGTGCTTTTTTCCCTCTCTTATATTTAGTGCCAATTTATGTTTTCTTAGTGGTACAGAGATTATGTAATTTTCATAGTTATTAGTTTCTCATTTGAAACACACCCACATCATTCCTCTCAACATGCAAATGAAGAAGATTAAGTACAGGATCTTACCTAAAATGACATGATTTATAACAGTGGGATCTCTCAGTTTTGAGGATATAATGTGCTCCACTCCAAGTCAAAAATTCTGAACTTAGATTAACACTATAAAGTTTGTATAATTAATGCAATTTTACAAATGTGGCATCAAAGTTTACAAACTGGAGTCATACACAGTGCTCCACTTGAATGATATTTTAGAAAATGCAAAGTAATAGAGACCTAAAGTAGATCAGTGATTCAGGGTTGTTGTTGCTGTTCAGTTGCTAAGTCGTGTCTGACTCTTTGTGACCCCATGGTTTGCATCATGTCAGGCTTCCCTGTCCTTCACTATCTCCTGGAGTTTGCTCAATTCATGATCATTGAGTCAGCGATGCCATCCAACCTTCTCATCCTCTGTCACCTCCTTCTCCTTTTGCGTTCTATCTTTCCCAGCATCAGGGTCTTTTCAAATGAGTCAGCTCTCCGCATCAGGTGGCCAAAGTATTGGAGCTTCAGCTTCAGCACCAGTCCGTCCAATGAATATTCAGAGTTGATTTCCTTTAGAATTGACTGGATTGATCACTTTGTAATCCAAGGGACTCTCAAGAGTCTTCTTCAGCACTGCAATTAGAAGGCATTAGGTGCTCAGCCTTCTTTACGGTCCAACTCTCACATTCATACATGCTATGCTATGCTAAGTCGCTTCAGTCGTGTCCGACCCTGTGTGACCCCATAGACAGCAGCCCACCAGGCTCCGCCATCCCTGGGATTCTCCAGGCAAGAACACTGGAGTGGGTTGCCATTTCCTTCTCCAATGCATGAAAGTGAAAAGTGAAAGTAAAGTCGCTCAGTCGTGTCCCACTCTTAGTGACCCCATGGACTGCAGCCTACCAGGCTCCTCTGTCCATGGATTTTCCAGGCAAGAGTACTGGAGTGGGCTGCCATTACCTTCTCCGCATTCATACATGATTACTGGAAAAATCATAGCTTTGACTATTTGGACCTTTGTAGGCAAAGTTATGACTCTGCTTTTTGATATGCTGTCTATGTTTCTCAGAGCTTTCCTTCCAAGGAGCAAACATCTTTTAATTTTATGGCTGCAGTCACCGTCCACAGAAATTTTGGAGCCCAAGAAAATAAAATCTGTCACCATTTTCACTTTCCCCCCATCTATTTGCCATGAAGTGATGGGACAGAATGCCATGATCTTAGTTTTTTGAATGTTGAGTTTTAAGCCAGCTTTTTCACTTTCCTCTTTCACCCTCATCAAGAAGCTCTTTAGTCCCCCTTTGCTTTTTGAAGTACAACACAGATGGGTAATATAAGACCAATTCTTTTCCCAAGATGGATTGTTCTCTATCTTGATGGTGGTATAACCAAACATTTGTGAAAAACTCCCAATTACACCTAACGTAGTGTGTGTATGTACTATAAACAATTAAAGGAAAACAACAACAATGCTTTCACCCGCTGCTGCTGCTAAGTCACTTCAGTTGTGTCCGACCCTGTGCAACCCCATGGACGGCAGCCTACCAGGTCCTGCCATCCCTGGGACTCTCCAGGCAAGAACACTGGAGTGGGTTGCCATTTCCTTCTCCAATGCATGAAAGTGAAAAGTGAAAGTGAAGTCTCTCAGTTGTGTCCGACTCTTAGTGACCCCATGGATGGAAGCCCACCAGGCTCCTCCATCCATGAGATTTTCCAGGCAAGAGTACTGGAGTGGGGTGCCATTGCCTTCTCCTTTCACCTGCTAGGAGAAAGGTAAACTTTCCTGAACCTTAGTTTTCATATGTGTAACACTTCCTTATACCACTTTGGGATCCTTCTTGGGAAGAACTGGACACATAGGGGAAGAAGGACACTGGCCACAACAGGCCTTTCTTGGAACCCAGTTATTAATAGAAGTCAGAGAATACTCTCCAGGGGGATACCTGCCCTCCTCTCAGTCACACAGCTGGTGAGAAAGCCACAGTGACCAGCTTCCAGGGTCCGGCTTTGATCAGATCCTGGGAACGCTGTGGTCTGAATCATGCGGGTGTGTCTGAAAGATCACTCCATGCGGGGTCCTCTCAGGTATATCCTAACCCTTGAGTATCAACATCACGTATTCCCAGAGCTGGTCTCCAGTTCTTACACTTCCCCTCTCAAGTCCCCTCTGGGCCTGCTTTCAAAGAATCAGGTTGAAAATACAACACCTGTCCTGCCCTGGAAATGTCCTCTGTTGCAACCCCGCCAGGTGATTGCGATGGAAGAGAAGCAGCTACAGCACGGAACCCACGTCCTGGAGCGAAGCGCAGTCTCCTTGGACACAAAACCTACGATGTCTGACAAGGATGCCCCGCCGGTCCTGGCGTTAGGAGTCTCTCAGGGGCTCACTGTGGCTAAATCTCCACCTTCCCCATATCTGGCACTTTCCACTGCCTTGGCTCGGGGTCGCCTCCTGAGAGGTTTGGGGCCGACTCTGAGGCCGGTCCCTGCCTTTCTCCGGAACTCAACCCACCCTGAGGAGGTCCAGCCCGTGGGACCTCAGTGGCCTCAGTGGCCCCTCGGCCCCCCGCTTTTGCTTCACAACCTCCCAGGATGCAGTGCGGCCACACAAAGTGGCAGGAAAGGCCCGAGGCCGCAGCCCTGAGGCACGCTGGGCTCCACCTCAGGTAAGGCCGCGAGGGCCCAGTGCCTCCCGGAGGAAGGGGCGGGGAGGAGCGGCGATGGCTGCCAGTGCTTGCCGGGTTCCCAAGGCAGCCACTCGGGGAGGCCTCTAGGGGAGACCTGAGGCCTGACGTGGGCCTCCGCCCTGCTGGGCTGCAGGCGTCTGTCGGGGAGCAGCGAGGGAGGCCTTGGAGAGGACGACCGTGGACGAGTCAGGTGGGAGTTCGGCGGTGGGGATGTGGCAGGGATGGGGTGGGGTCCCCGGAGTGGGGGCCCCGGGGTGGGGGCCCCTCCCCACACTCCCCGTGTGTGGCCTCAGCTTGGGCTCGCTTGTCAGTGCTGGGCCGCGGGCTGTCCGCATGTTGCGACTCATACTTCTTGCACCTCTTAGCACTGGAGTTTGTCAGGGGTGAGCCTCCCCCTCCCCCGCTAACATCTTGCCGTCGAGGGCGGGGAGGTTGAGGATTGAGTCGGCTCTGCCCTGTGTGCAGTTCCTTCATCCCTGTTGATGCTGCCGAGAGAAAAGCACCCCACACACCAGCTGCTTCTCCACCCTGAGTCCCCCACTCCTTCCCCACCAGCTCGCCTTCCTTTTTCTGGAAGATTCCACACCTAGCAGTTTCTGTGATGCTCTCTGTTGGTGGGCAGATCCATCACCTCCCTTCAGTTGTTCTTGGGTGGATATAGGGAGCCCTGGGGTTCCTCCTCCTGGGAAACAGTAAGCCCGCTGCTTGATGACCCTGAGTTGAGTGACTTTGTGACTTTGACATTTATGTTTTGGGGACTGATGGACACAGAGTGGAGTTAGGTTGTGATGCCCTGGTGTTCTCTTCCTCAGAAGCTCCTCTTATCTTGTGACAGGTGTGACAGGATATCTGTACACTGTTCCTTTGCTGTTAGACTCAGACAGTTGAGGCTGGAGATAAGCCCATCTCCAGTGGCAACGTGGCTTCTAGATGAAGCCCTCCCAGCAGAGGGAAAGCATGTAGGAAGTCTGTACACGGTGACATTCAGAGAGACACCTAAAAGTATTGCATCAGAAATCAGGTGGATAGGCAACCATCAGCTTGCATTTGGTAAAGGGAGATTTTTTTATCTACAAGGAAAATTAATAAATAACTCCAATAAGAGATTCATAAAAGCATATCTTTGAAGAAGAGAAAAGATAATATTGTCCTGAAAGCCCAGATGAATAGCTCAGTATTTGTTCTTTTAGGAATGGTAAATTTGCCTGAAAGTGTTAGTTGCTCTTGGTGTCTCACTTTTTGTGACCTCATGGACTGTAACCCGCCATACTCTGTCCATGGAATTCTCCAGGCAAGAATACTGGAGTGGGTAGCCATTCCCCTCTCCAGGGGACCTCCCTGGCCCAGGAAGCAGTACATACAAATATATAATGTAATTAAGAGTGAGTATGGAAACCCCTTTAAGACATCCTGGAGCTGATCTTCAGTTCCCAGATGACTAAGCTTGGCTCACAGAATGCTGCCCTTCTAGAGAAGCTGTCCACCCTGAAGCAGATTTCAGACCTGTAGATCAGGGGCCCAGTGATAAAGAGATCAGTACAGTGCCCAGAGGCCAGACACCTTCCAGGCTTTCTGGACAAACATGCTGAGGTACCTCTAACAAAGGGATATGCTGAGGAGTCCTGAAAACTACAGTTCTCTCCAATGTTGAGGTAAAGGCTCTCAAACCAGAGTTGGTTTGGTTAACTAAATTAAAAAGTGCCATTTCTTATTCTTTAAAGGCTGTAGAGAAATACAGATCTGACCTGCATGTGTGCACGCACGCACACACACACACATGAAAACACCGTAACAAAAATCTAAGAATACCAAAATATTCAAAAATACTTCTCTCTTATAAGTGGGAATAAGGAGAACAATTTCTTTCTTCATACTTTAATGCAAGTATGACCTTCTTACTTCATACTTTTTTCTGCCATGAGCAATTATTACATTTGTTATTGTAAAGTATTATTTTAATATAATAGGAAGAATATAAGCTAGTCTACAATCATTCTTTCTGTTTTCTTGCAAAGCTGCTGGAAAAAGCCTGACATGACTTCTGCTGCATTCAATATTCTTTCTCTCATTGAGGCCAATGGTCAAAATGAACTGTGTTGATGATATGGATGTTAATTTACAATAGTGGAAAGAAAGACACGGGGGATGTACTGCCGTGAAAGGGCCATGCAGTTAGTAGATTAGTAGAACACGACACCAGGCCTTTTATGGCACATGGTCAACACAGCCCAAACTTTAATCTATTCTTTTGCCAGTGTTCTTGGCACTCTTGGCGTTCAGTTTAGCAGCTTTTCCTGCAGACTTGACCCTAAACTTTAAGCCTTCATCATTCTGGAAATAATCATGTAACAAAAATACCTCAAGGCAGAGTTCCACCTTATTTGTTTAAACTGTGAGCAGACAGCCATGAAAAACGAACACTAGACAGTTTGGTATGCATCTATATATAGCTCTTATTCACATCATCACATGAAAAAGCAGTTGGTAACTCATTCAACAACTGTTAACAAATAACTGTTAATACTTTTATGTGGCACAAACCCTCAGATGCTGGACCATCATAAAATGTCCCTGGCCTCACAGACTAAACATCCTAGGGGCAGAGGCAGGTGGCAAGCAAGTGTACAAACAGGCATCCTCAATCATAACTGCAGATATTTTTTGACTTACAATGGAGTTACCTCCAATAAAATCATAAGTTAAAAATATCTAAGTTGAAAATGGATTTCATAAACCTAACCTTGCACAATTCATAGCTTAACCTAGCCTACCTTGAACATGCTCTGAATCCTTCCATTAACCTACAGTTGGGTAAAATCGTCTAGCACAAAGCCTATTTTATAATAAAGTGTCGCATATCTTATGTGGTTTAATGAATACTGTACTGAAAGTGAAAACCAGAATGGTTGCCTGGGTGCAGAGTATTTGTAAGTGTATGGATTGTTGACTCATGATCGTGTGGCTGACTAGGAGCTATGTCTCGCTGCCACTGCCCAACTCCACAAGAGAGGAGAGTGCCACATATTACTGGTCCTAGTTGGTTGGTTAGTTGCTCAGTTGTGTCTGACTCTTTGCGACCCCATGGACTGTAGCCAACCAGGCTCCTCCATCCATGGAATTTTCTAGGCAAGAACACCGGAGTGGGTTGCCATTTCCTTCTCCAATTATTAGCCCTAGAAAAGACAAAAACTCAAAATCTGAAGAACAGTTTCTACTGAATGCGGTCACTTTTACAACATTGTAAAGTCAAAAAATTGTAGTTGAACCATTGTAAGTCGGGACTATCTATATATGAATAACATTCTTAGGATGTGACCTCTGTCCCCCGAACATGTCCTGAGGACCACAAGATAAGCCCCACATTCAGCAACTTCACAATGTTATGTAAAAATGGAAATATTATCACTTTGACATAATCAAGTCTCTTTTTTAAAACCTTTTTTACTGTTAAAGCTCTGAGCAGAAACTTTCTAATCTTCAGGCCTCTGCACACAGTCTGTACAGGAACAAATGCTCAAGGTATTGAGTATCTTTTCATTCTGTCCTCACCTTCCACTGGTTTTGGTCTCAAGGGTATGTCTTAATAAATATTTTCCCTGCAAAACTCTCACAGATTATGCTTCTCAAGAAACCCAGACTACAACACATAGAAAATTAGGCTCTGGAAACAGACTAGCTCTGCATAATTGTTTTCAAATGTTCATCTAGTTAAGGCTATGGTTTTTCCAGTAGTCATGTATGGATGTGAGAGTTGGACTATAAAGAAAGCTGAACACCGAAGAATTGATGCTTTTGAACTGTGGTGTTGGAGAAGACTCTTGAGAGTCCCTTGGATTACAAGGAGATCCAACCAGTCCATCCTAAAGGAAATCAGTCCTGAATATTCATTGGAAGGACTGATGTTGAAGCTGAAACTCCAATACTTTGGCCACCTGATGCAAAGAACTGACTCATTTGAAAAGACCCTGATGCTGGGTAAGATTGAAGCCAGGAGGAGAAGGGGATGACAGAGGATGAGATGGTTGGATGGCCTCACTGACTCAGTGGACATGAGTTTGAGTAAACTCTGGGATTTGGTGATGGACAGGGAGGCCTGGCGTGCTGCAGTCCATGGGGTCGCAAAGAGTCAGACATGACTGAGCAACTGAACTGAACTGAAGAGGGCCAGGCCTGGCATCTGCTAGTCTTTGGATATGAGCCTCAGAAGAAGGGGCTTGACCGCGGCAGGGTAGATAGCAGCTCTAGCCAGTGGGCTGGTCCCTTCTGGCTGCAGCCTAATATCTCAAGCATACTTGACAAGTGGTGATGTCACTTTCCTCTTCCTCATCCCAGGGAAAGAGTAGGAGTAGGATTGGGTCACTGTATGTGAGGTTGCTGTGGGAGGGAGTGAGGTGGTATGAGATGGATCCAAAAGTTTGATGAGAGAACACTGGTGCATGTCTCTGGAATTGTAAGATGCTCTGGGTTGTGTACATTGAGGAAAAGAAGGAAGTAGAGGAATAGTCAGGAGTAATAGCCAAGGCTTAGAGTGCCCCAGAGAAGGCAATGGCACCCCACTCCAGTACTCTTGCCTGGAAAATCCCATGGATGGAGGAGCCTGGTAGGCTGCAGTCCATGGGTCACTAAGAGTCAGATACGACTGAGCAACTTCACTTTCATTCACTTTCCTGCATTGGAGAAGGAAATGGCAACCCATTCCAGTGTTCTTGCCTGGAAAATCCCAGGGACGGAGAAGCCTGGTGGGCTGCCGTCTATGGGGTCACACAGAGTCGGACACGACTGAAACGACTTAGCAGCAGCAGCAGCAGCAGAGTGCCCAGCCTGATCCTGTCACAAAATAATTTACAAACGTGGTTGCTGTTAATAGTATGGGACTTCCCTGATGGCTCAGCAGTTAAAGAGTCCATCTGCAATGCAGGAGACACAGGAGAACTGGATTCAATCCCTGGAGAAGGGCATGCCAATCCACTCCAGTATCCTTGCCTGGGAAATCCCATGGACAGAGGAACTTGGTGGGCTACAATCCAAAGGATCATAAAGAGTCAGGCACGACTGAAGGACCAAGTATGAAGGCATTAATAGCATGACCTCAGAATTTTGGAGAGTAGGAGAGCAATACTGTCTGTATCCAGTGCATTAGAAGAATATGTGGCAAGACACATTGAACTATGTCCTGGAGTAATCATTTAAATTGATTGGAAAATATGGCATATATTCTAAGAGAATGGCTGGTGAGTTTGCAAAGCTAGTTTAGGGGACATGTTTTAGGAAGCTCTGAGGGCAGTATGGGATGCATGATGACTTTGAGCCAGAGAATAGTCCTCTGGCTAGAAACATTAATAAGGATCTAGAAACATTAATAAGCTCTAGAAACATTAAACGAGGATCAAGATTTGGAGTGCACTTAAGTGGTTAGAGGTGAGAGGTTGACTGAACTGTGAAGAAAGGTAGAATGAGCATGGAAGTATGACGTGGTAGCTCCCTGACTTGTAAGTTATGTGACCATGGCCAGATTTCTTAGTTGGTCTCATTCTTAACTGTTTAATGTCTATAAAGGCAAACAGAATATTTACTTCACAAAAGTTCATCTAAGCAAACGACACGACAGAGGTTGTAAAATATCTGAGTGTATATTCCTAATTGTTTCTGGTTCTATCTGTCCATATCAATCAGTCTTCTGGGGTTCTGATATCAAAGTATCCTGGGATTAAAAATGATGTACCATAGAATGTTAGTGGTGAGGATAAACAGGGGAAATAAAGAACACTTAAATAGCCTGCATCTGTGATTGTACGCCCAACAGGAAATAGTTCAATACAATAATGGCAGTCATCACATTGTAGCAAATGATCGTAGAAGTTGGTTTTCACTGAAAATTGCTTGTAGAATAGAGAAGCCATGATAATTTCATAAATGATCTATTAAAAACCTCAGTATCCTGCGAATTTTACCTATCAGTTCTTCATCATCAAAAATTTGAGGCCACACATATTCCATATATGGGGTTTGAGGATCTGTATTGATGCTTAAATTGAACTTTGACAATCCTGGGGACATTCGATGATGCTGATAGGATACATTCTGAAGACATTTTGGCCACGCACCAAATGCGTAATCAGAATTCAAGGAGTCATTACCAGGGAAGTTGGTCCTTTATTTGCAGATAAGATTGGTCTTTAGTTATAAAATGTACCAAGTTTAAACTATTGAAAGAAAGAAGGTTGTTTTTAAGCTGTCTTATTTTATTTTTCAGTATTTTTCACACAATAAAAATCAAATTATCTCCTCCACTTCTTCTTTGGGATGGTCCCAAAGGCTTACAAAAGGAGAGAGACAATAGTAAAAAGAGCAAAGTAACTTTGAAACCACATGGTAGAATTATGTGAAATAGTTAAAAATAATGTAAATATATAGATATAGATTCATAAGACAAAGTATGTTCTCATATGTATGTGTGTGTGTGTGTGTGTATATCAAATAGCAGTATATGTGTATATCAAGCAACGTTTTTGTAATACTCCAGGACAGCCATGTACAACCACACATATAGGTATGTATATGTATGTGTGGATGTACATGCTTCTGCAGGAATATTGCAAAAGTGCTGAGTCCATACTGAGGACAAAGGATAAATAAGACTGGTAGTGCCAGAGGACAGAAAGATAACAAGTAACAACTCTAGAATCACTTGGCCCAAACAGCTTTTAATCTGAAGTTAAAAGTAATATATTTTCAAAATTTAAAGAAACATTGCTAACATTGCTAAAAAAAAAGCAAATTATTACTCAAAGATAGTCACTGTGCAATATTGTGATGTGTCTGTTTTCTTTGAATACATTATAGAGGCATAAGATAATAGCATATAAATTATATATGATTCTACTGTTATAATTTAACATTATATCACCAACAAAACCACTTGGTAATATTGTTTTAGAAAATAATTTTTGTATTGGCTTCATGATATTCTGTTGAGAGATTTTTTCAGCTGTTTATTGATACTTTGACCTTATGATTGCTTCTAAATTTTAACTATTATAAACAGTATCTCATATAATCATATTTGTCCTAAAAACAATCAAACTTTTAATTGGATGTGCTAGGCCACCAAAAGCACTTTTTTAAATAACAGAAAACACAAAAGATTGAAGCAAACTGGTTACTCCTTTGCTCAGAGAAGTTAGTGGGTAGAGGAGATCTATTCATAAGGAAAAATGAACTAGTCTGGTTTATTGCAAAGAGACTTTGCAGTGACGTTTCACATGATATTATTACTTAATATTAGTTCAGTAGTTAATGTGTGCCAGGCAATATTCTAAGCTGTTTATATTTAAACACTTTTTGATCTCAAACTAACCCAGGTACTACTATTTATTCTTATTTTATCAGTAAGGAAAAGGAGACCAATAATGTGTGCCAGGCAATATTCTAAGCTGTTTATATTTAAACACTTTTTGATCTCAAACTAACCCAGGTACTACTATTTATTCTTATTTTATCAGTAAGGAAAAAGAGACCAAAAATGAAGTAGTCTGGTTTATTGCAAAGAGACTTTGCAGTGACGTTTCACATGATATTATTACTTAATATTAGTTCAGTAGTTAATGTGTGCCAGGCAATATTCTAAGCTGTTTATATTTAAACACTTTTTGATCTCAAACTAACCCAGGTACTACTATTTATTCTTATTTTATCAGTAAGGAAAAGGAGACCAAAAATGTGTGTGTGTGTGTGTAGGTATGTGTGTGTATATATATATACACACATATATATATACACACATTGTGTATATATATGTGTATATATATATATATATATATACACACAATAAGTAACTTCCCCGAGATCACTCAGCTACCAAGCAGAGTGTCAGGATCTAGACCAGCTTGCCTGAGGCTCTCTTCGTGCCTGGTCCCTACCCTGCAGTAGTGTTTCGCTAGTTATATTGACTGTGTTTCAACAAACTGATCATGGATCATATCATGAGAATTCTTACTTGCCATCCTGGAAGCTGGAAGGCAGTGGAACAATATTTACAGATTATTCAGGTACAGAACTTCCATTTAACATTATTTGCACATCCAAGATAGTAATCGTGTCTGAAAGCAGAAGAATATTATCTGATACAGCAGGGTCTTGGTAGGTGTACCATCCAGGGTATCATTCTGAAGGAACAGATAGAGTAAATTCTCTAAACAAGAGAAAATGGCGTCAAAGCAAGATTGAAAGATAAAGACAGACAACATATGCAACAAAAAAATATGTCCAATGAATTTTATGTTTTTAGCTAAATTTAAGTGGATAGACGTTTGCTCCTAGCTGTGTTGAAATGACAAGGACCAGACTTAACCTACTGTCATAACTAATTAGAGAAGTGAGAAAAGTATACGAAACAACTGTTTTCAGACAGTGGATATCAAATACCCTCTGATGTGATCTTTGAGAGAAAGTAAAGAGGGTGGTGAGTCTTAGGACTGTTATCCACCTTGTTGCCTGGAGGCAATTTTTGGACTAAGAGCATGAAGTAAGGACATGGAGGTCGAGGCCAGCATTCTCCTTGGACTTGGGAGAAGGAGATGGGATGGTAGAGAGGCTGAGGCGGCTGGAAGTTGTGGGACAGACTGCAGAGGAGGGAGTCTTGTGGTGAA
Source organism: Bos grunniens (assembly GCF_055505025.1). Taxonomy (NCBI): domain Eukaryota; kingdom Metazoa; phylum Chordata; class Mammalia; order Artiodactyla; family Bovidae; genus Bos; species Bos grunniens. Next base: position 89,794,037 of record NC_141176.1, on the reverse strand, counting down.
AGAGCACCTGAGATCAATACATTGATATTGTGGTGCCTTTGCTGAGTCCTAGCCATGCGTGCAAGGTGTTGAAGGTGTTAGTTGCTTAGTCGTGTCTGACTCTTTGAGGCCCCATGGACTGTAGCCCACTAGGTTCCTCTGTCTATGAAAATTTCCAGGCAAGAATACTGGAGTGGATTGTTATTTCCTTCTCCAGGGTATCTTCCTGATCCAGGAATTGTGAACCTATATCTCCCACATTGCAGGCAGACTTTTTACTGTTTGAGCCACCAGGGAAGCCCTGGTTCAAAGAGGGTGGCTTTAAAAAGTCTAGGTAAAAAGTGAGCAAGAGATAAGCTGAACTCTTTCCAGAGCTCACACAAGGTTAAAACACATTTAAACTATGACCAGACCAATCATAGAATTCTCAGTGATTTACAGAGGCATTTAGCAGAAACCCCAGAACAGTAACGCCTTGTAGAAGAGCAGATGTTTCTCTGGAATGAAGTCTATTCTATACCTGTTCCAGGAAAGTATGAAAGTAGACTGTGAAGGGAACTCAGGAATTTTTTGCAGAAATTTTTCATAGTTCAGATCAGTTCAGTTGCTCAGTCGTGTCCGACTCTTTGCGACCCCATGAACCACAGCACGCCAGGCCTCCCTGTCCATCACCAACTCCCGGAGTCCGCCCAAACCCATGTCCATTGAGTTGGTGATGCCTCCAACCATTTCATTCTCTATCATCCCCTTCTCCTCCGGCCTTCAATCTTTCCCAGCATCAGGGTCTTTTGCAATGAGTCAGCTCTTTGTATCATGTGGCCAAAGTATTGGAGTTTCAGCTTCAACATCAGTCCTTCCAATGAACACCTAGGACTGATCTCCTTTAGGATGGACTGGTTGGATCTCCTTACAGTCCAAGGGACTCTCAAGAGTCTTCTCCAACACCACAGTTCAAAAGCATCAATTCTTTGGTGTTCAGCTTTCTTTATAGTCCAACTCTCACATCCATACATGACCACAGGAAAAACCATAGTCTTGACCAGATGGACCTTTGTTGACAGAGTAATGTCTCTGTTTTTTAATATGCTGTCTAGGTTGGTCATAACTTTCCTTCCAAGGAGTAAGTGTCTTTTAATTTCATGGCTGTAATCACCATCTGCAGTGATTTTGGAGCCCAGAAAAATAAAGTCAGCCACTGTTTCCACTGTTTCCTCATCTATTTGCCATGAAGTGATGGGACCAGATGCCATGATCTTCGTTTTCTGAATGTTGAGCTTTAAGCCAACTTTTTCACTCTCCTCTTTCACTTTCATCAAGAGGCTCTTTAGTTCTTGTTTAGTTCTTCTTTAGTTCTTATTTTCATAGTAAATGTGCTTTTAAAAAAATTACCAGTTTTCCTCAGTTTTGAAAAAATAATTGAAATTGCCTTTGTACATTAGGAAATATATACAGTGATACATAATTTATAAATAGATATTTATGTATTGGGTTTATGCTCAGATTTTACTGGAAAGACTGTACAATCTGAAAAGTTGTAGACAATAATAGTATAGAAGAGTAGGATTCAGTACAACAGTAGTGGGCCATTTAATGAAATTTGATGGGTCTATTTAATAGATTACTGTAAAGCCAAAAAACTAACCACTGAATTACATAGAAAAGCAATTGTATTTAATAGCAGTGAAAAAAAACTGAAGAAAGCATCAGTTCAGTTCAGTCACTCAGTCGTGTCTGACTCTTTGCGGCCCCATGGACTGCAGCACACCAGGCTTCCCTGTCCATCACCAGCTCCTGGAGCTTGCTCAGACTCATGTCCATCAAGTTGGTGATGCCATCGAACTATCTCATCCTCTATTGTCCCCTTCTCCTCCCACCTTCAATCTTTCCCAGTGTCAGGGTCTTTTCCATTTTTCAGCGACTCAGTACTTCGCATCAGGTGGCCAAAGTATTGTAGCTTCAGCTTCAGCATCAGTCCTTCCAATGAATACCTAGGACTGATCTCCTTTAGGATGGACTGGTTGGATCTCCTTGCAGTCCAAGGGACTCTCAAGTCTTCTCCAACACTGCAGTTCAAAAGCATCATTTCTTTGGCGCTCAGCTTTCTTTATGGTCCAACTCTAACATCCATACATTACTACTGGAAAAACCATAGTTTTGACTGCATGGACCTTTTTCAGCAAAGAAAGCATACAGATAAATGTTTAATGTATATTTATATTTTCACAAATCAAAAAATGGAAGGTGCCGAGGTCCAGCCCCGGCTGATCCAGGGAATTTGAAGGGGAGACGGCTTCGGTGAGCTCACTGGATACAATAGCTTTATTTAAATATTAGAGATATAAAGAGTAATAGAATGAGGATAGCTCAGCAGGAAAATTCAGTGGAGAAAAGAGGCTGAGTAGCTTGGTTTACGCGGAAAATCAGTATAACCTGTGACATCAGGTTAGCTCTGACCACGGAGGCCACAGGTGCCCTCTCGAATAGCGGAAGGTGCCCCACCTTAGGCACCTTCTCGAGTGGGTCTTAGAAGCCCAGGCAAATAAATGGTCGCAGAGGACCTCCACGCTCCAGATGGAGACTCAGCCGGAATGTGAAAAGAAAGAATGACATGGGGAGACCAAGCTTTGGTGAGCAAGGCCCGCAGCTTTATTTTCAACAGGGGCTTTTATACCCTAAGTTGCACATAGAGGATAATAGGGGATGTGAAATCATACAAAGTCAGCAGTCTTTGGTCCTTATGGAAACCAGGGTTTCTTTTCTGCAAACTTATCTTATACAAATGGTTTAGGTGATTTACATCATCTTCTGACCAGAAGGCCTATTAACATTTTATGACTCTTGACAAAGGTTTGTCAACCGTAAGACTTATTTTCTCTAAGAGTACTTATTTTAAGGTTTGGCGCCATCCTCTGAAGGTGTTAGATAAAGTTGCATTCCTATAGGGCAGAGGTGCAGTGGGTTTACAACAAAGGAAAGAATTTATTACCTTAAGGGTCTAAAGTTGCTAACACCAAGGCCACTACTTATTTTTTCTACATACCAACTATATTAATTAATACACATTCAAGGATACAATTCAGGGGATGTGGAAACTTGGCAGCAAGCATTGGCTCATCAATAAAATCTTTTACTAGTTTTATTCTGACAGTTTCTAACTCTCTGAGAGGCTCTAAGCTATTTGAATATCTTAAGCTTCCCATGCCTCTCCAGGCTGAGAGACTGTATGCATAGCTGTAGGAGTCCGAGTAAACTTGTCAGGCGAGTTAGAGAGCTATCTGAGGGGTTTGGATTTAAACACTCCTAATGCCCAGGAACTTTATTAACTGGAGCTGTAAGTTAACTCTTTATCAGAGAGAGCGAGATGGTGGTGGGGGACAGCCCCCAGTAAAGTCAGAGGTGAGAGCACAAAGCAGTAAACTAGGCAGACTCTGGTTTTGAGGGGTAGATGCTCGAGAATATCCAGGGGGCCTCCTGAGGCTCCATCCCGCCTTTGCGTATGTCGAGCCTCCTTCCTCATGACCTTTGCCACGGGTAGAGGTCCTCACGCCGGCTCCCGGCAGGAAGGTTACATAATTTTGATTCTATGGGTGTATGTATGTATCTCTCTCTCTATTTTTGCATTATTCTTCTGCATCATTACTTTTCTATATTTTCTGCAAGTACATGGAATGCTTAAAATTTATTTATTTATTTTTTGGCCATGCTGCATGCATGCAGGGTCTCATTTCCCTAACCCGGGATCAAACCCTCATCCACCTCAGTGGAAGCTTGGAGTCTTAACCACTGGACCACTGGGAAAATCCCTGGAATATTTTTAAATTAAAAAATCTGTTAAGTATTCGAAGGCTTTGTCATATTCAGGTTTATGGCATTCACATTCTCTGGAATATTGTTAGCATTCAATTTATATTCAGTGAATCCCTGATGGATAAGTGAATTAGTGAATAAAAATTTTATTATTCTAGAAATTATTTCTCAGGGATAAATACATTATTTGGTATTCTAATTAAGCAACATTATACTAAGTATTCAAAAGTAATAATTTAAAATTTAGTAGTCATCTGTTGCTCTTTGCTTAGATATTTTAAAAAGATATTGATTGTGTTTGTGCTTAGCTTTCTCCTTTCATTTATTTACATGCACAAAATTTTAGAAAAATCTGGTGTTCCTCTGGTGATTCATTAGGATTGAAGGCTTTAGCAGTTTTAATTGATTGTTTGAGAACCAAAGTCTGATTCTGAACACAGACTATTTATCATTCTCTAGTCTCTCTTCAGTTCACTACAATTTTTATTGCATTATCTTTGTAAAATGGAATTTGTAGGTGTAATGGGCACCATGACTCATTAATTAATGGATAGTATCAAGGGAAAGGAGGAAAGAAGAAAGGGGAATATAGGCTGTATAAATCCTAAATTCATCTAGATAAACAATGTGAAGGAAAGTGAGGAGTGGTGAAGGGAAGGAAAAATGGATGTAGAGAGAAAAGCAGTCAGCAAAACAAGGAAAGCCAAATCATGATAATCACAGTTGTAAGTTATTTTTATTTAGACTTTTATGTTTCATGGTAAAAAAATTCAGTGAAGCCTCATTCATAACTTTTAATCCCCAACCCCCTTTGTCTTGTCCAGTTTATCAAGCTTCAAAGTTGATGACAGAAAAATACAGTTGTGCTGAGATACCAGCAATGTTTGTAATACAGTGGTAATACTTTGTAGGAAGAAATAAGACTAAAATAACTTAATATTTCTACATAGTTACTATCAATTATCATCATTTATTAAGTCTACATTGTTATTTACAAGATAGTTCTGCACCTGTTTTGGATTTATGCAATCAATTGACAAAAGTAGGAGAAAAGCAAGCTAGAGGATGTACCTAACCTAAAGTTGATCAACGGAACAAAATTACAAAATTCAAAACAAGCAGAAGAAAAACACGCATGCTCATACAGGTAATATATTAAAAGAATAAAACCCAATAAAAACAGAAAGCATTACATAAAATATTAATGTGAAACCAAGAACACTGATCATATCAAGAAACTTAAATTGTTTTTACTCAGCTATTAAAATTCTATAACTTGCAAGTGGAATTATAGAATAAAATGCAAATGTATATGGCATGCAAGTCACTAAAACAAAAAGTGACTCAAAAACACTAAGAATAATGAGACAATTTAAAACAGTCCAGGCACAAACTGAAAGCAGGAGTCATGATACCTGTCAGTGTTAGACTTAAAATTATTGAACATTATAGAACACAAAAGGCCAATTTTGTATTAAGTATGAAATCCACAACAAGAATCTAACAGTTATTATTCATGTAATAAAATATCAGAAACATTCATAAAACAGGCAGTTCTCGTCTATTGAAATCAAGGAGAAATAGAAATGATATAGTAGGCAATTCAGTGCTACCTTTCTTGTGGCATAGTGTGTGGAAAAAATGGTGATAAAGATGACCTAGATAATTTGATGAATAAAAGATCTACTTGATTTAATGAATTCAGTACTTTGAAAACAAAGAATATGCCTTTTGGTCAAGTGACCATATGCCATCCGCTAGCCCAAAGAAACTACAAGTCGTGGAAGGCATTTTAAACATGATCTTGTAGCTGTCTGGAAAATTATCCTTTGTCCTGGTTCTCAGACACTGAATTCATGAATTGACTCAGGCCAGATTGTACAGCCTGAGACTGTGAGTGATGGATGAGGACTTCAGGTCTGGGGGCCCTGTTGTCCTGCAGTGATGCATTGCACAGGGTAGCTCCAAGATTGATGAAGCACACCTGGCCCAGGTGAGACATTCTCTGGCGTGGCTTCAGATTTGACGAGTAGCAAGATTTCTACTGCCTAATATACTAGGCTTCAAGATGTTCTCGAGTGACCTTCATTCATTCACATATCATCCATGGTTTGCACCTTTATAATCTCCAGTGAAGGATTTTATGGCAAGATATTAACCCTGTTTGTCTTGTCAACAAAGTGACCATTCATCTTTAAGTGCTGTGCTTAGTCACTTAGTCGTGTCCGACTCTTTGCGACCCCATGCACTGTGGCCCTCCAGACTTCTGTGTCCATGGGATTCTCCAGACAAGAATACTGGAGTGGGTTGCCATGCACTCCTCCAGGGCATCTTCCCAATCCAGGGATCAAACCCAGGTCTCCTGCATTGCAGGCAGATTCTTTACCATCTGAGCCACCAGGGAAGCCCATTCATCTTTAAGTAATCATATAAATAGACAAAGAAAACCTCAAACAATTTCACAAAGAAGATGTAAGGTATTAGTATTTTATCAAAATGCAACAACAATAAATGAATAAAAATGGGAAAATATCCTACTTTCTAGAATTTGAATGCTCTCTTTAAAGACGTTTGGTGAAGACTCTGGAGTGGGGCGGAGTGGTGTCAGAGAGAAAAAAATTATTACAGAAGATCTTCAAAATAATTGTAATGAAATATTACAGTTTTTATCTTTGATGGAAAAAAGGCACCATAAAGTATATACATCATTAGCTCTTTCCAAGGGAAAAAAGAAGCAAAGCCCAACTATTCAAAAGCAGACATGATAAGGAGAACTAATCAAAGACACAGGAAATTTACTCATGAGACTTTTTTGTTCAACACTAAGCAAACAATTTTGAAAAAAATGGGTGAGATACACTTTTTTCTAGAAAAGTAGAAATAAACAAAACTAATCATTGAAGATGTAGAAATTCTAAACAGACTTTAGAGGAATTAGGGAAAATTATCTAGCAGCAAAAACCAGAAAGATGTTTTAGTCCTAGGTTCTTTCACCAGCAGAGAGTTGTGAAATCAGTGCAGGTAAAATATATGGGTGATTTATTAGTATTTTCTTGTATAGAAATGAAAGGAACTTTGATTAAAAAAAAAACTCCCCTCATCCCCTGACATCTGATTCTGGTCATTCTAAATCTTACGTTTAGAAGCCTTACAAAAAGTACCAATTAAATGAAAGAGTTTCTGGTGAGAGGCAGGAAGTCTCCTGTGAATTCTCTAAAAGAATAGAATTTCTGGGCTTGGAATAAATGAGTAGAAGCCCAGTAAATGTTTTTAATAAATGAGGTTGGCACACTTAAATGGAAATAGTATCACAGCTGGCAGCAGGAAACTTGGGCTCTGTACTACTTCTGTTAACTAGTGACCGTTTGACCTTCAGCAAGTCATGTAAATTTTTGTGATTTGATTTATTTTTTGGTTTGTACAAATGGAAGATATGTTTTTTTTATTTAATAAGGGGATCTTTGACATATTAGGTTTCCCGTCAGTATTTGAAGGATGCTTAAATAGTGATGTTGAAATATTAAAAGAGAAATTTAATGCCTTTCAGACCATAGTGGGTGGACTGTGCTTGGTACCACCCCCATATGGGAATCTTGCTTTGCATTGTTAAGAATATTTTATGGAAAAGAGAAAAATCTTGGATTTATCAATGTCATACTCAAATGCAAGAAGTGAACTTAACTTCTTTCCTTCTTTTCAAAGAAGGAAACAGACTCCTTTCCCTTAGACCTCCCCTCTCACTCAGAAGTGGGGAAATACAATTTAACCCCAATAGACTAAACTCAGTCCCATGGGATAATTCAAGCATTCCTTTGAGAAATCACTCAGTGCTCTTAGGAAAGCATGCTTAGTCTCTAATGTTACCCCATCCACATTCCTCCACCTAAGATGACACCCAGGTATGTGAGGAGCTTGTTCTATCACATGGCAGCTGAAGAGTAGGGGTTTTCCATTCACGGCTGTGTTCTGTGGTTTTCCGCTAATCATCTCTGTAGAGTAGTTGGTGGAAGTCACTCTCTGAAGATGCTGGTGAAATTTCTGCCAGAGATGATGCCTGCTAAAATACTCCTTTCCTTTTAGAGTGATGAAAGCCCAATCAATTTCCAAAGCTGATGTTGCACACCTGGGTACTTCTGGTCTGGCACACCCACTCTCAGTTACCTCTACTTCCACTTTCCATCCTCTGACCAGGTTGTCAGTGGCACAGATGTGACTGTGAAGTCATCTTTCCCTTCAATAGTTCAGACACTATAAACAGACCTTAACCCTACTACCTACCTCATAAGGAGATCTGAGAAATTCTGGAATTTGCCTACACTGTTCGGGAAAATTGGCTGACTTGGGGAAGCTGAAGTCTAGCCTGACAAAAGAAATTATTGCATTATATAGCCAAGTCTGCTTTATTTGGGGGACTATCCTAAGTTGTGGGGTGAAGACAAGCACATCCAAAATGCTCTAGAGAGTCATTTCCTCCTCCTCTTCAGGATCTGACTCTGTATGTATAAGTTGACTCAATGGAAGAACAGCTCTGGAAGCTCTTGTTTTCAAACAGGGTTATTTCTTCAGCAGGAAGCTTGGTGGTTACATAATCCACTGCATCTGCCCTGCTCTCCTTTCTCTATAATCCACAGACTGAGTGGAGGGTTAGACCGTGTCGGTGTCCTTCCTTGATGTGGTCAGCTCAGCCCAACACAGCCTGCCTCTGTGAATAGCGAGAGAATCTGGGAACTTTGTACCATCCTACTAATACTTCTCTGCCTCTGCTTTTTCTCAGTAATCCTAGTTTTGCAGATAAAGTACACAGCACTGCCATTGTCATGTGTGTGTGTGTAGCCACAGCTGTACAATGATGGGAAGATTGCATACCTCCTCACTCAGACCAAGAGCTGCCGTTCTAGGGAATCAGACAACATACCCCTGCTCACTGTAATCAGAAACAAAAATACAAAGCCAGTGTCCAGTGATGTGCTGTGGAGTAGGCTTCTGCCCACACATGACAGAAGATTGTGAGCATGTTAACACAGCCTTTATTACAAATTAAATTATATCAGCTTATAATTAAATTTTATTAAGAAAAAATAATAAATGTTCAAGATTCATCATTGAGTAGCTATTTTCCTGCTGTCTGTGTGTTACGATTACTTACACCTATTATATTTTTATTGTGGAGGTACTATATCACCAGGTAGTGTTACTACTGCACATCTCTTCCTAGCTCTGCATTAGGCAACACTGTGTTGTCAGCTCCAAATTGGTCATGATAGGTGTATTTATACCAGAGATCAGCAAACACTGCAAACATAGGCATTATTTTTTCTCTTGGATTGGATTGATATTGTTAAACATGTAACAGCCCACACTGATATAACTCTCCCCAAACGAAGACTACTGTTTCTTGATAACTAGGATGCAAGAGCAGAGACCTATCAACAAGGCTGTCAGATTTTTGGAAACTAAGCCCCCAGGAAATGCTCCTACAGAGGAAACAAAGCAAATTTTTTCTTTTTTTCCTTTTTTTTTAATGAGCCATGTTGAGGGCCACCCAAGACAGAGAGGTCATGGTGGAAAGTTCTCGCAAAACATGGTCCACTGGAGAAGGGAATGGCAAACCACTTGATTATTCTTGCCTTGAGAACCCTATGAGCAGTATGAAAAGGCAAAAAGATAGGACACTGAAAGATGAACTCCCCAGGTTGGTAGGTGCGCAATATGCTACTGGAGATCAGTGGAGAAATGGCTCCAGAAAGAATGGAGAGATGGAGCCAAAGCAAAAACAACGCCCAGTTGTGGATGTATCCGGTAATGGAAGTAAAGTCTGATGTTCTAAAGAGCAATATTGAGTAGGAACCTGGAAAGTTAGGTCCATGAATCAGGGCAAATTGGAAGTGGTCAAACAGGAGACGGCAAGAGTGAACGTCAACATTTTAGGAGTCAGTGAACTAAAGTGGACTGGAATGGATGAATTTAACTCAGATGACCATTATATCTACTACTGTGGGCGGGAATCCCTTAGAAGAAATGGAGTAGCCATCATAGTCAACAAGAGAGTCCAAAATGCAGTGCTTGGACGCAGTCTCAAAAATGACAGAATGATCTCTTCTCTGTTCATTTTCAAGGCAAATACCATTCAATATCACAGTAATCCAAGTCTGTGCCTTAACCAGTAATGCTGAAGAAGCAGAAGTTGAACGGTTGTATGAAGATCTACAAGACCTTCTAGAACTAACACCCAAAAAAGATGTCCTTTTCATTATAGGGGACTGAATGCAAAAGTAGGAAGTCAAGAGATACCTGAAGTAACAGGCAGATTTAGCCTTGGAGTACAAAATGAAGCCGGTCAAAGGCTAACAGAGTTTTGCCAAGAGAACGCACTCTTGAGAGTTTCTTGGACTGCAAGGATATCCAACCAGTCCATCCTAAAGGAAATCAGTCCTGAATATTCATTGGAAGGACTGATGCTGAAGCTGAAACTCCAATACTTTGGCTACCTGATGCAAAGAATTGACTCATTGGAAAAGACCCTGATGCTGGGAAAGATTGAAGGCGGGAGGAGAATGGGACAACAGAGGATGCGATGGTTGGATGGCATCACTGTCTCAATGGACATGAGTTTGAGTAAACTCTGGGAGTTGGTGATGGACAGGGAGGCCTGGTGTGCTGCAGTCCATGGGGTTGCAAAGAGTCGGACACGCCTGAGTGACTGAACTGAACTGAATGTTGGTTGTAGATTTTTCCCTTTCAGTACTTTAAATATATCCTGCCACTCCCTTCTGGCCTGCAGAGTTTCTGCTGAAAGATCAGCTGTTCAGCATACGGGGTTTCCCTTGTATGTTACTTTTTGCTTCTCACTTGCTGCTTTTAATATTCTTTCTTTGTGTTTAGTCTTTGTTAGTTTGATTAGTATGTGTCTTGTTGTGTTTCTCCTTGGGTTTATCCTGTATGGGACCCTTTGTGCCTCTTGGACTTGATTGACTATTTCCTTTTCCATGTTGGGGAAGTTTTCAACTATAATCTCTTCAAAAATTTTCTAGTACCCTTTCTTTTTCTCTTCTTCTTCTGGGACCCCTATAATTTGAATGTTGGTGTGTTTGATATTGTCCCAGAGATCTCTGAGATTATCCTCAGTTCTTTTCATTCTTTTTATTTTATTCTGCTCTTCAGAGGTTATTTCCACCATTTTATTTTCCAGCTCACTGATTCGTTCTTCTGCTTCAGATAGTCTGCTATTGATTCCTTCTAGAGTATTTTTAATTTCAGTAATTGTGTCGTCTCTGTATGTTTATTCTTTACTTCTGCTAGGTCTTTGTTAATTGATTCATGCATTTTCTCCATTTTGTCTTCAAGATTTTTGATCATCTTTACTATCATTATTCTGAATTCTTTTTCAGGTAATTTGCCTATTTCCTCTTCATTTATTTGGACTTCAGTGTTTCTAGTTTGTTCCTTCATTTGTGTAGTATTTCTCTGCATTTTCATTATTTTTTTTTTTTGACTTATTGTGTTTGAGGTCTCCTTTTCCTGGGTTTCAAGGTTGAATTCTTTCTTCCTTTTGGTTTCTGCCCTCCTAAGGTTGATCCTGTGGTTTGTGTAAGCTCAGTATAGGGTGAGATTTGTGCTGAGTTTTTGTTTATTTTTCCTCTGATGGGCAAGGCTGAGTGAGGTGGTAATCCTGTCTGCTGATGACTGAGTTTGTACTTTTGTTTTGTTTGTGGTTTAGATGAGGTGTCCTGCATAGGGTGTTACTGGTGGTTGGGTGATGCTGGGTAGTCTAGGGTCTTGGAGTCAGTGCTCCCACTCCAAAGGCTCAGAGCTTGATCTCATTTGGTTCTTGAGCTGGAATATTAGGCACCACAGCAAGTCTGTTAATCTGTGCTGAGTTCTGCTAAACTGGAGCACTACTTGGAGATGACCAAATTGCATCACTGAGTCCAGCAGATTTTCCTGCTGCAGCCTCTCCTGCTGCAGCCTCAGCCTCCTCTCTCAGTCTCTCTGCAAATTTTTTCAATATGAAACTGCAACTGAACCATTCTTCAAGATATATAATCCAATCTCTGTTATAAACATAAATAAAAATTAACCAGGAGAAAAAAATATAATCATCTCAATGTAGCTTTGTAATCTATTACCTATATTTGGCAAGACATTTACCTTTCCAAATGTGTTTAGTTTAATTCAATTAGATATTAACTGTATAAGCAAATACCCTTTGACAGAAGGGCTCTGCAACTTATCCTAGGAGAAAGAGGAAAATAGCCTGATTAACATGTTTTGCTACAAATAATATATTCAAGAAAAAATTTATTTTTGCAGTTTCTTTTATGCCAAGATTCCAAAGTTGTCTGAAGTTAAATATTCTTTAGTTTCTATGTTTTTGATTCTTTTATAAAAATCCTAATTTATTCTTTTATTCAATACATGTGTGTGCTCAGTCACAGTCATGTCTGACTCTCTGCAACCCCATGGACTGCAGCCCACCAGGCTTCTCTGTCCATGGGGATTCTCCAGGTAAGAATACTGGAGTGGGTTGTCATGCATGCCCACTTCCAGGGGATCTTCCCAACCCAAGGATCGAACCCAGGTCTCTCGCATTGCAGGCGGATTCTTTACCATCTGAGCCACCAGGGAAGCCCAAGAATACAGTAGTGGGTTGCCATTTCCTACTTTAGGGGATCTTCCCAACCCGAGGATCTAACCAGTGTCTCTTGCATCGCTTGCATTGGCAGGTGCATTCTTTACCACTGTGCCACCTGGGAATCCCTCATGCAACATAGACTTTAAAAAAAGATGGAGGCTCAAGGATAATGAGGAGTGGTCTCTGCCCTCAAGGCAATTGTAATCTCCTTAACCCAGCAGCTAGTGCAGGAGATGTAAGAGACAGGGATTTGATCCCTGGGAGGGGAAGATCCCCTGGAGCAGGAAATGGCAACCCACTCCAGTATTCTTGCCTGGAAAATCCCGTGGACAGAGGAGCCTGGCGGGCTACAGTCCATGGGGTTGCAAAGAATTAGACGACTGAGTGACTGAACACACGGAGAGGAGAAAGCCAGATAAACAGTAAATATCCAACAACAAAGTGAGTGCAGTGATATCAGCGCAGCCTGGTTTGTAGGAGTGCATATGTGCACAAATGTCTCTTCAAATATACAAACATGGTATTGTCCCTCCTCCCTGCCCCCTCCCTGCTTCCCTCCCTCTTTCTCTGCTATACCCTCAATGATCCTGCTGGGTGAATCCATCTGAAATGTATGGTGATATCCCTCATCCTCAGTTGCTTCATGTGGTACTGTGAAAACAAAACCAATTTTAGCATCAAAGGATATTTTCAAGTATTTTTCTTCACTAGGCAAGCTGTAAGAATCTTCAGCTGTTTTGTTGCCATGGTGAGTGGAGTTGAAGCAGTATTTCTAGTCAGAGGAAAATCTAGAAAACGAATGCTAATATGAAATAAACTAACAGCCATCATTCTTTAAAGCAAGGAAGTTTAAATGTGAGAGTCATCACCTCCTGTCAGACATTCAGAGAAGTATGTACTTGTGCCTGAAGTTTAGGGAGTAAAGGTTGCCCATTTTCTCTTCTTTGCAAATTCAGTTTTGAATATAGCTAAACTTTTAAATTGTATTGACATTTTATTTTGAGAATGAATTTAAAATTTGATTGCAGTTAGAAAATAATTTTTTATGGCGGTGGAGTAACTAGGTTTCAGTCAGTCCTCCAGAAATTATTACCTCCTGATTGACCCAGAGAAATTTATATGTTTGTAGGAACTCATTTTCTTCATCTACAAAAAGGAAAAATGAAAATAAAAAAGAAGAAAACTAATTCTTTTTGTTCTTACAGAATTATTTTAGTAGTAGTAAATAATGTACTGTGTCCTGAAAGCTTGTAAACTTAGACCCCAGACAAACATTTAATTTTAGTATTGTCACATGATAATGTCGTTGTCGTCGTTTGGTCGCTAAGTTGTGTCAGACTCTTTTGCGACCCCGTGGGCTGTAGCCCACCAGGCTTCTCTGTCCATGGGATTCTCCAGGCAAGAATATTGGAGTGGGTTGCCCTGCCCTCCTCCAGGGGAATCTTCCTGACCCTGGGATTGAACCAAGTCTCCTGCATTGGCAGATGACTTCTTTACCGTCTAAGCCATCAGGGAAGCCCCATGTTTATCATAGAACCCTGAAATGTCATTTCTAGATATTTTTTCAAAGGAATCCCTTCTGTAAATCCAATTTCATTTATGTAGGTTTATTTGATTTCCTTTTGGTCTCTGATGTGTGTACTAACTTGCTTCAGTCATGTCCAACTCTTTGCAACCCTATGGACTGTAGCCCACCAGGCTTCTCTGTCCATGGCATTCTCCAGGCAAGAGTACTGGCATGGGTTACCATCCCTTCTCTAGGGGATCTTCCCAAACCCAGGGATCAAACCTGTACCTCCTATGGCTCCTGCATTGCAGGTGGATTCTTTACCACTGAGCCACCAGGGAAGCCTATGTCTCTGATACTATATTTGATTTCTTTATCTTAATGGTTTGTGAATTGAATATTATCTATCTTATTTAAATTCACTATTTTTCTTCTAAGTTAAATGTGCTATTACTATTATTCAATAAATAATTTGATATTTTTAAACTTTAGCTCTACAATGTCTGTTTAGTTTTAGTTTAGAGCCTTTGTTTCTTTGCTGAAATCCCTGTCATTTCACACATTCTAACCATCTTATCCTATAAATCAATAATACCTGTCTCCATTAGTCTTTTTATTTAGTTATTTAATTGTTAGTAATTTTATCTTATCCTTTAATTCTTGCTTCCTAATTTCAACATGTAGGACATCTTTGTTCTGGCCCTGTTGAGCGGTGGCTTTTTGTGATTACGGATGACAATTCCATGTATATTGGAATGTCTCTATTCCTTATACTATGCTAGGCATTTTATATACAGATTCAAAAGAGACTTAAATAGATCATTTTCTTTGGTTTTGCTGCAGTGGAAACACATTCTTTTGTTGAAGCCTAAATGAAGTGGCTAACACCATGAGTGGAACTGAAACTGAGGCTGAACAACTACAAATTTAATTAGTTTTACTTTATCTCTGATTTTAAATGAGATAGCAGGAAATGTCTTTGCCTTTTCCCCCAGCCATCAGCTTCTTGGATTGCCTGAGTGACTGTGTTTTTTGGTCTTTCCTCTATTTCTTGGGACTGAGTCTGTTTGCAGTGTTAGTTATTATTCAGGTTCGCTGAATTCACCTCCAGCTGTGCTCTGTTTTCCAGCTGTGCTCTGTCTCAGTTAACTTAGCAACAGCCCGGTGGAGGGCAACTGTCAAGATACTCTGGTTGGTGATTTCCTCCAGTTATCAACCAGATTTTCCTAGCAACAGTGTTAATAAAAATTGGGCTACTTTCTCCTTTTCCTACAGAGGTCTCTCCAGGTTCAATGGTCATATCCTTCCACTTACATTACCTGTTTGTCCACTTACATGTCTGTCTTTGCTCACTGATAAAGGACTTATCCATTGCAGAATTTATTTACTTTAGGTTTGTTTGCATACATTGTTCTTCGATGGCATTACAAACAAGCATGCTTTTATTTTATCCAATGTTTTCTTGTTTCAGTGGGAGCAGGGGACTGTTACATGAACTCATCAGTTACCGTTTTTATTTTGCAGTTTGCTTTTTCCTTTAACAGTATTCATTTCCCCTATCTTCCTAAAGTGGATAGCTCTCTAAATTAGTTCATGTGACTCTGTTTCATTATTTCCAAAGACTGAATGATACATTGTATTATGACAATACCAAAGGTATCTTAATTATCTCTCCTGCTGATGGCCATTACTACTTCAAATAATCAAAGGGTGAACAACATTGCATTCATGAGATATATATTATCTCATACCCTCATGTGACTGTTTCCCGTTGGTTCATTCCTAGGATTGGAGTTGTTGACTCAAAAGGGACATCAATTGTAACTGGTCACAAATATCAGCAAGTTATATTTAAAGTAAGTATTATCAGTAACCACACAAGAGAAGACCCTACACATGGACATCACCAGATGGTCAACACCAAAATCAGATTGCTTATATTCTTTGCAGCTAAAGATGGAGAAGCTCTATACAGTCAGCAAAAACAAGATCAGGAGCTGACTGTGGCTCAGACCATGAACTCCTTATTGCCAAATTCAGACTTAAATTGAAGAAAGTAGGGAAAACCACTAGACCATTCAGGTATGACCTAAATCAAATCCCTTATGATTATACAGTGGAAGTGAGAAATAGATTTAAGGGACTAGATCTGATAGACAGAATGCCTGATGAACTATGGACTGAGGTTCGTGACATTGTACAGGAGACAGGGATCAAGACCATTCCCATAGAAAAGAAATGCAAAAAAGCAAAATGGCTGTCTGGGGAGGCCTTACAAATAGCTGTGAAAAGAAGAGAAGCGAAAAGCAAAGGAGAAAAGGAAAGAAATAAGCATCTGAATGCAGAGCTCCAAAGAATAGCAAGAAGAGATAAGAAAGCCTTCCTCAGCCATCAATGCAAAGAAATAGAGGAAAACAACAGAATGGGAAAGACTAGAGATCTCTTCAAGAAAATTCAAGATACCAAGGGAACATTTCATGGAAAGATGGGCTCGATAAAGGGCAGAAATGATATGGACCTAACAGAAGCAGAAGATATTAAGAAGAGGTGGCAAGAATACACAGAAGAACTGTACAAAAAAGATCTTCATGACCCAGATAATCACAATGGTGTGATCACTCACCTAGAGCCAGACATCCTGGAATGTGAAGTCAAGTGGGCCTTAGAAAGCATCACTACGAACAAAGCTGGTGGAGGTGATGGCATTCCAGTTGAGCTATTTCAAATCCTGAAAGATGATGCTGTGAAAGTGCTGCACTCAATATGCCAGCAAATTTGGAAAACTCAGCAGTGGCCACAGGACTGGAAAAGGTCAGTTTTCATTCCAATCCCAAAGAAAGGCAATGCCAAAGAATGCTCAAACTACCACACAATTGCACTCATCTCACACACTAGTAAAATAATGCTTAAAATTCTCCAAGCCAGGCTTCAGCAATATGTGAACTGTTAATTTCCAGATGTTGAAGCTGGTTTTAGAAAAGGCAGAGGAACCATAGATCAAATTGCCAACATCTGATGGATCTGGAAAAAGCAAGAGAGTTCCAGAAAAACATCTATTTCTGCTTTATTGACTATGCCAAAGCCTTTGACTGTGTGGATCACAATAAACTATGGAAAATTCTGAAAGAGATGGGAATAGCAGACCACCTGATATGCCTCTTGAGAATTTGTATGTAGGTCAGGAAGCAACAGTTAGAACTGGTCATGGAACAACAGACTGGTTCCAATAGGAAAAGGAGTACATCAAGGCTGTATATTGTCACCCTGCTTATTTAACTTCTATGCAGAGTACATCATGAGAAATACTGGGGTGGAGGAAGCACAAGCTGGAATCAAGATTGCTGGCAGAAATATCAATAACCTCAGATATGCAGATGACACCACCCTATGGCAGAAAGTGCAGAGGAACTAAAAAGCCTCTTGATGAAAGTAAAAGTGGAGAGTGAAAAAGTTGGCTTAAAACTCAACATTCAGAAAATGAAGATCATGGCATCTGGTCCCATCAGTTCATGGGAAATAGATGGGGAAACAGTGGAAACAGTGTCAGACTTTATTTTGGGGGGCTCCAAAAATCACTGCAGATGGTGACTGCAGCCATGAAATTAAAAGACGCTTACTCCTTGGAAGAAAACTTATGACCAACCTAGATAGCATATTCAAAAGCAGAGACAT
Organism: Bos grunniens; assembly: GCF_055505025.1. NCBI lineage: Eukaryota > Metazoa > Chordata > Mammalia > Artiodactyla > Bovidae > Bos > Bos grunniens. The sequence continues at coordinate 89,776,440 of NC_141176.1, read as the reverse complement.
TACTTTGTCAACAAAGGTCTGTCTAGTCAAGGCTATGGTTTTTCCAGTGGTCATGTATGGATGTGAGAGTTGGACTGTGAAGAAGGCTGAGCGCTGAAGAATTGATGCTTTTGAACTGTGGTGTTGGAGAAGACTCTTGAGAGTCCCTTGGACTGCAAGGAGATCCAACCAGTCCATCCTAAAGGAGATCAGTTCTGGGTGTTCATTGGAAGGACGGATGCTAAAGCTGAAACTCCAGTACTTTGGGCATCTCATGCAATGAGTTGACTCATTGGAAAAGACTCTGATGCTGGGAGGGATTGGGAGCAGGAGGAGAAGGGGATGATAGAGGATGAGATGGCTGGATGGCATCACCAACTCGATGGACATGAGTTTGAGTTAATTCCAGGAGTTGGTGATGGACAGGGAGGCCTGGCGTACTGCAATTCATGGGGTCGCAAAGAGTCAGACACGACTGAGAGACTGAACTGAACTGATTGTCAGTAAAGGGATTCTCTGGTGGCTCAGATGGTAAAGAATCTGCCTGCAATGCAGGAGACCTGGGTTCAGTCCGTGGGTCAGAAAGATCCCCTGGAGAAGGGAATGGCTACCCACTCCAGTCTTCTTGCCTGGAATATTTCATGAACAGAGGAGTCTGGCAGCATACAGTCCATGGGGTCTTAAAGAGTTGGATACAACTGAGAGACTTCCACTTGATTATCAGTAAATGCTTCTAAATTTTATAAACTCTACCCAGTCATCTGAACTACCCCCCTCTCCTTGTTACCATGGTGTATCTCATTCTTTTAAATTTCTTCCAATTTCATGGGGTCAAATATCTTCCCACACTCCTTTTTTTTTTTTTTTTTTTTAGTTTTAATAGTCTCATTTACTGGTGAATTTCATCTTTACTAGTAACTCATAGTTAAACTTCATCTTTGAGAGCTGTTTATGTTTACCCATATACTTTACTATTGCATCCTTTTTGTAGTCTCTGTTGACTTTGAAGAACTACTTGAATATTTTGGATATATAAACATACTTATCATTAGTTATTTCCGTATCTGTATTTGTTACCATGTTGGAAACTTCTTGACATTAAATATAAAAACATATTATCCTTTTAAATCTCCAGGAAAATTACAGTTGCTCGCCTAAAGTAAACATTGAAATATTGACTAAATGAATAAAATTGACAGAGTGATATATTTCATAATTATTTCTCTAATGAATAATATGTACCAATGTATCCTATTATATGAACAATCAACTTGTTAAAATAGATGCCAGTCTATTGTTCCTTCTATTTCAGTAGTTGTGTTCATCTGTGTGGCTTTAAATGAACTTCATCATTATAACTGTACCCAGTCATCTGAACTGCCCTGAATGTCGGTAAAAACATGATTTATCATTTACCAATGATTCATCTCTTTCCAGTGCATCACTTGTTCTTCCTGACTCATTAATTGGTCTTATTCATAATGTAGACATGACCTAAGAGCCCTTTATTATTTTTTTTAATTAATCTATTTTAACTGGAGGATAGTTACTTTACAGTCTTGTGGTGTTTGCCATACATCAACATGAATCAGCCACGGGTGCACGTGTCCCCCCATCCTGAACCCCCTCCCACCTCCCTCCCCACCCCATCCCTCAGGGTTGTCCCAGAGCACTGGCTTTGGGTGCCCTGCTTCATGCATCCAACTTGCACTACTCACCTATTTTACATGTGGTAATAGACATGTTTCAGTGCTATTCTCTCAAATCATCCCACCCTCACCTTCTCTCACAGAGTCCAAAAGTCTGTTCTTTACATCTGTGTCTCTTTTGCTGCCTTTCATATAGGGTCATTGTTACTGTCTTTTTTAATTCCATATATATGTATTAATATACTGTATTGGTGTTTCTCTTCCTGACTTTCTTCACTCTGAATAATAGGCTCAAGTTTCATCCACCTCATTAGCACTCACTCAAAGGCATGCTTTTTTTCATAGCTGAGTAATATTCCATTGTGTATATGTACCACAAATTCTTTGTCCATTCATCTGCTAACGAACATCCAAGAGCCCTTTAAAATTGAGTTTGATCAAGGCACTTACCCAGAGTCCTGATGGTAGAATATGTTGCAGTCATTAAATCTGATTAAGAAAGAAGAGCCTCTTAAACAAGTATTATGAGTGTAGACATGACCCTAATTCATTTTTATTTTCGTTATTGAAAGCTAAACATGAGCCATTTTGATTGGAAAACTCTACTAAGAATGGCAAAACAAAGCAGGTGAAGCAGATGTTTTACTGAAAGAGCATCAGATGCTGCCTGCTCTCATTTCCTACTAGAACAGCTTTTCCTAGCAATGTGTCAGGGCACGCCTGTGTCTTGATCAATTATTGAATGTATGAAGAAGATAAACATCTCAGTATATAATTTTCAGGTGTACAAAAAAGACATAACTTTTTATATTATTCAATTTAATGTTTAATTCAAAACTTATTCTGTTTAGACACAGTACCCTTAAAATATCCCCTCCCATGTTGGGGCATAGCCATATAGTTATAAATATTGCAAAGATTTGGGGCCAGGTGGGGTGTGGAGAGCAATTAGAATATATTTCTTATATGTCTTATTCTTTGGTCTACACATGTTGCTGTGAATTCCTGCCCTAAAGGCTTCTGCCTATGCTGCCATACTCCTGTCCTCAGAGGGAGAGAAAATAAAATCAAAACATTCTCACTATCACATATATGGACAAGAAAATCACTACTGAGTATTGTAAATTATTTGCATATCAGTTCAGTTCAGTTTAGTCGCTCAGTCATGTCTGACTCTTTGCGACCCCATGAATCGCAGCACGCCAGGCCTCCCTGTCCATCACCAACTCCCGGAGTTCACTCAAACTCATGTCCATCGAGTTGGAGATGCCATCCAGCCGTCTCATCCTCTGTCGTCCCCTTCTCCTCCTGCTCCCAATCCCTCCCAGCATCAGAGTCTTTTCCAATGAGTCAACTCTTCGCATGAGGTAGCCAAAGTATTGGAGTTTCAGCCTTAGCATCAGTCCTTCCAATGAACACCCAGGGCTGATCTCCTTCAGAATGGACTGGTTGGATCTCCTTGCAGTCCAAAGGACTCTCAAGAGTCTTCTCCAACACCACAGTTCAAAAGCATCAATTCTTCAGTGCTCAGCTTTCTTCACAGTCCAACTCTCACATCCATACATGACCACAGGAAAAACCATAGCCTTGACTAGACGGACCTTTGTTGACAAAGTAATGTCTCTGCTTCTGAATATGCTATCTAGGTTGGTCATAACTTTCCTTCCAAGGAGTAAGCGTCTTTTAAATATTATTGGAGGAGGGCATGGTAACCCACTCCAGTATTCTTTCATGAAGAATCCCATGGACAGAGGAGCCTGGCAGGCTACAGTCCATGGGCTTGCAAAGAGTTGGACACGACTGAAGTGACTTAGCACAGCATACATGCATGTGTGTATAGACAGATGCAAATTTTTCCATCAAATACCAATATTCTCACTAATTTGTATTTGAAATTGTCTTTTTGAAGAGAAAGAAGCAGTTTACACAGCATACAGAAATATGTGCATAACTAAATAATTAAAATATGTAGTCAGATACTTTGGATGGATACTACTATTCTTCAGGATTTGTGGCAAAAAAAATGTAGGTTGATTTCCCAACAAAATTAACGAGTTTGAATATAGAAATTCTGGGTATATCATGGAAATGTGTCATGCATGAGAATATCTTCATTTGTGCCTGCAGCAGAAAATAATGTGTGGAAAGTATTTTATAGAGCAAATGTAATGGGCCGTGGCAGCTGCCAGAAGTTTGAAATAAAGCAAAAGAAGTATATATTTAACTAGACTCATTCAGAAAAAGTTTTCAGGAGTGAATGGACAGGAGTAGAACAGAGATATGTCCGTTGACTTTCTATTAAACAGATACACTTGATCACCTACTCTGTGCATTCATGAAAAATATGCATTAAATGGGAGCTAGAAATCCAGGAATGGGAAGCAAGGACTTTGTGAACATCAGGCAGCAATAACTAGAGGGATGTGCAGGGCAGTGTCATGTGTACAGCACACAAAGAAGAGCTCCGCTCAGCTCTCCAGGGCTGTCTTACATGCCTCTTGATTATGCTGTTTGCAAAACGAAGGTTTGATTTCTGTCGAGGAAGCCAGTTGTTATCTGCCAGAAATATCTAAGAGACTCGGTAGTGGTTATCCAAAATATGAAAAATATCTGTTAACACAGGATCACAAGAAATGTAAGACTTGAAAGCATATCAATAAATTGATCAAAGTTGATTCTGGTGCATATGTACACATCATAATTTTCGTAGCTAGTCTCTTTTTTTGATAGATGATCAGATCATGCTCTTTACTATTTTCTGAAAATTGCAAGTAACATCCATATGCATATTTTTTTTCTTCTAGGAATATTTCCTTCAGACTCTTCCATGGAAAAAGACCATTTTCAAATAACATGTTGTACTAATTTTACATTGTGACATATATTGCCAGACTAGTCTTCAGAAAGTTTCTTTAAATTTATATAACCACCCATAACTTGAAAGAAACCATTTTTACTCACTGTTAAGAACACCGTGGCAAGATAGGGTAATATTCAAAGATGCTATGAAGGCAGTTGCAGCTCAAGAAGAGAGGTTGGTATGTGAATGGGACAATTACTGTTTATTTTGGGGATCGTTGGAGAAGACTCTTGAGAGTCCCTTGGACTGCAAGGAGATCCAACCAGTCCATTCTGAAGGAGATCAGCCCTGGGATTTCTTTGGAAGGAATGATGCTAAAGCTGAAACTGCAGTACTTTGGCCACCTCATGCGAAGAGTTGACTCATTGGAAAAGACTCTGATGCTGGGAGGGATTGGGGGCAAGAGGAAAAGGGGACGACAGAGGATGAGATGGCTGGATGGCATCACTGACTCGATGGATGTGAGTCTGAGTGAACTCTGGGAGTTGGTGATGGACAGGGAGGCCTGGCGTGCTGCGATTCATGGGGTCGCAAAGAGTCGGACACGACTGAGCAACTGATCTGATCTGATCTGTGGAATGTGGTCCCTCTATTAAGAAATTGGAGTTGGAAGAACTAGAAGATTAAATAGAAAAATTAAAATATATTCTCACTTTGAGAATTGTGATTGAAAGTGAATCAGGATGAATAAAATATTAAAAACGGTAGAAAAGGCAAATTTAAATTTAGAAAGCATAAATCTGTAATAGAACACAATCCTGCTTCTTTTGCTGTAAACTGAAAACGCTAAAAGAAAAAGTGAATTGCATGTAGGGTAGGGTTGTAGAGTCGCTGTGTCCTGAGCTCACTGTGAGAGCTGGATCCGGGTATTTAAGCATCTAGGATACCGGAGAAAGTACCAGTGAAATAAGACTGGAACATCTAAGATACTCAACAGTATAGTCAGTAATGTAGTGGTTGGACCAGGGAAATTAGGGGAAGGTGAAGAATTAAGCTCTGCCTTTTTTTTTTTTTTTTTAACTAAAATGAGCATTCCTAAATAAGTGAATCCTACATAATGTCCACTAATCAAAACATCTTGTGTATTCACTGCTCAACAAGTGTAAATAAACATTATCTTCTTTAAGGAAATTCCAGAAGGATGAGCAACCATGTGAGGCAGACACCTGAAAGAGAGCAAGGCAAACACTCACTCCCTTCTCAGGGCTTTTCACCCGGAAGGCAGGGCGGTGAAAGCCTCAGGCACGACGGTGCAGCAGGGGCAGAGAGCCAGCGAGACGGCGGGGCCCGCCACTGCCCCACTGGTCCCCTCCCTGTAAATGTTTACTTGTTCAGAAACACAGAGTATCCGAAGTATGGTTGTGAAAGCACACACTGATTGAGACCTGAGTAGACTGAGCAGAAATGCCACTGGGGAAATTCCCTGGTGGTCCCGGGATTGGGACTTGGTGCTTTCACTGCTGGGGCCTGGGTTCGATCCCTGGTCAGGGATCTAATATCCTGCAAGCTGCAGAGCATGGTGAAAAATAATTAATTAATTTTAAAAAAAAGAAAGAAGTGAAACCGGGGCACATGAATAGAAGCAGAGCAGACAGAAAAACAAGGTTAAATTTTCTTAAAAAAATGAAAAAAGATTTAGGGGTTCAGAGAAGCTCTGGAGACAGCTTGGGTTCTTCAAAGCTATGGAAGAGGTGCTCAGAGCTAAATTTGTCCAGTCTTAAAGTACATGGCCGTCTTTAGTGACATGTACTTTTTTGCATGGGATTTTTGTACTGAGATGAAGTACCTAGTATGTTTTAGATTAAACTGTCCTTCAGACTTGAATTGAGAATGGATTCTCACTGTGCCTGTTAAATCCTTGAATGTGAAGCAGTCAGTTTGAGACAGATCAGGCAAGACTTGGGATTTATACACCACCTCGGAGGCGGTGATGTTATGGAAGCTTCTCTGAGAGATCTTAATTGGAATTCTGTGAGCTGTACATTTTAAGATGTGGTGATTCAGGTGGAGGGCCTGGCCCTGGAGGCCTGGGTGAGTCTGCTAGACTGAGAAAGGCTAAGGAGCCACGTGGTGATAGGAAAAATGTGAAAACTGGAGAGTAACTGGCTTTGGAAATGTAAATTTTTATCAAGAAATGGGATTTAGATATTTAGCCATGAAAAAATGTCAGTGGAAGATTCATGCCGCGTGATGAAAGTCCTTTTCTTGATTTAGGAGGCCTTCAAGGCTGGTTAGCTGCCGTGGGGTCAGCTCTCAGGCGCAGTTCTGAACTCCTGATGTTGCCAGAATCTAGAGACATTTGTCGGATAGACGGTGCCAGAAACAGGAGTGGAGAATTTTGAGTTGGCGTTACAGTATGTCACTGAAATTTGAGAGGAATGACAGGCCTCAGACAGGAGAAGTGACAGCTATAAATGGAAAGTTTGCGGGCCCTGGCATTAAGTATGATATCTGTTGCACGCTCTCAAACGCCTCCCTTTCTAAGCTGATGCACAGTGCACTTGAGTTAGTATGAAGTGATGTTCAGGTGTCCAGAATTTTGGTGTCGGTTTTCTTCCACAGCAGAAACTGCAGCGAATACTTCTGCCGTCATGCAGAGTTGAGAGAATCAGCCCTGGTTAGCTGAAAGCAAACTAAAGTATTTTAACTGCCCCCCAAACAAAAGAGACTTCCAGGAGACAGTAAGGAACACCCCTGCATCCTTGTGATTATTGAATCTAATTCAGGAGAAATGAGGGTGGGAGGCAGCACTGAATGGCAGAAGGCAAGATTCAACACTGTTCATCCATGGCACCAACCTGGGATCCCGAAGCCGGAGTTGATCCAGGTGACTCAGCCCCGGTGGAAATCCTGGAGTCAAGGGGATGCTCTCCACTGCTGTCTGCCCTGCTCAGACTCTGGCTAGAGACCAGTGATTTGTTTCTGATGTGTGGCATGCTAAGTCACTTCAGTCGTGTCCAACTCTTTGTGACCTCCTGGACGATAGCCTGCCAGGCTCCTCTGCCCATGGGATTCTTCAGGCAAGAATACTGGAGTGGGTTGCCATACCCTCCTCCAGGGGATCTTCCCAACCTAGGGATCGAACCTGCATCCCTTAAGTCTCCAGCATTGGCAGACAGATTCTTTACCGCTAGCACTGCCTGGGAAGTTCAGGTGTGCCGCGCGGGTCACAAAAAAGGCAGTGTTGAACCCGTTTGAAATTACCATCTGACTCCTAACAGACTTCTAGTAACAGTGGAATAAACTCTAGAAGGAAGAAAGAACTCCTGTAGTACTGTAATATTTACTATTGAAAAAGACCCATGTGTAAATAGACCTGCACAGTTCAAAACAGTGTTATTCAAGGGTCAACTGTATTTGGATTTTATTTAATTAATTGTGTAGCACATACAAGTGTGAGAGGCAGTCAGACGCATATACTGAAAGGTAAAATTGTGGGGAGTGACGTTCTGATGACTTACGGAGTGTCAGATCTGTTAGCTGCAAGGGACAGAAAAGTCCATCTGAACTGTTCTAAGCAGAGTCAACTTCCTGGCTCAAGCAACAGTCAGTTGTAAGAACTGGTTTTATTTTGTCCAATGCAGATTCAAAAATCGCCGTGATCTCCTGGGCACAGAGTCCCCTGTCTTCCACTGCTTCTCTCTGCTTTCCTCTCCTTGGCCTTCCTGGGACAGACTTGCTTCTTGCTGTGGCAGTCGGACCACCAACAGATCTGTGCTTAAGTACTCTTCTCTCTTTCCAGAAGTTGGAAAAATCCTATGACTGAAACTCGGTGGCTCTTTTGGCTCAGGCCTGTTTATTTTTTATTTCTCTGGTGGCTTAGACTGTAAAGTGTCTGCCTGCAGTTGGGGAGACCCGGGTTCGATCCCTGGGTTGGGAAGATCCCCTGGAGAAGGAAATGGCAACCACTCCAGTATTCTTGCCTGGAAAATCCCATGGACAGAGGAGCCTGGTTGGTTACAGTCCATGGGGCTGCAAAGAGTCGGACGGGACTGAGCGACTTCACTTTCACTTGTTTATTTGAATCACCCCCTAGAATCAGATGTGATGCTGACTGAGAAGGTTTGGTTCCAAGCCCACCTCTTGATGTGGTGAGAGTTTATACTGAACTGAGAACTGGGGTGAGTGGCCCCCTCGTCCTTTCCCTCTGGAGACAACCACTTTCTAGTTTTCTTTATAATTTTACTTTCTATACCCATCTCTGATTTTTAATTTTACATAAACAGATTCAGACAGTAGACAGTATTTTAACTGGCTTCTTTGGCTCTGTATTATATTTGTAAGATTCATGTAAAGCATTGATCACAGTTGTGGTTTATTCTTTGTCATTTATGTATTATAAATGACAATATATATGAACAGACCAAACTTTATTTTTTCATTATGATGTGAGAGGATGTTTTATGCTTTCCTGTCTTAGGCAACTACCAAAAAAAAAATGTGGTGATCACATATCTATGGCCATATGAAGAACATACATTTCTCTCAGACATATACTGAACTGGAACTGAATGTGGGTCATAGGACATACATAGTTTTGCATTTAGAAGATAAGGCCAGAACTGCTTTGTTATGCAAAGTATTTGTATTATATATTCCTGCCAGAAATGTATGAAAATTCCTATTGTATTACATCTCCTTTCCACTCAATATTGTCAGATTAACTAAAAAAGATTAAAAAAAAAAAACAACCACTGTCAGTCTGTTGACATATAATTGTATCAAACTGTGATTGTTCCTGGTGTATCTCTTGTTAGTAAAGTTAAGCATACCTATTAACATGTTTATTAAGCATGTAAATTTCCTTTTCCCTGAAGTACCTCTTTACTGTTTTTCACATTTTTGTTGGGTTTTAAGTCTTTATTTTATCAGGTTTTATGTCTTTATTTTGTTGGGTTTTATGTATTGTCTGCCTCTTTACTAATTTAAGTAGTCTTTATAGATTATGATACTGTTAGTAATTCCTCAATGCCTAAATAATGCAATTTATGGGTGGTGTTTCCTGTGTCTTGCTTAAACAATTACTTCCTATCTTTAAGTAAGGAAGTTATTTCCCTGTATTCTTAGTTTTATAATTTTCCCTCTTGATTTTAATCAATTTGGAGTTTATGTTTTGTAAAGTAAGAGTTAACCTTCACTCTTATTGTATGTTAGTGCAATTATCCCATAGCCATTTATTGATATCAATTATCAAAATGTTTATTGAGTTTTCCTCTGTCTTACATGCTGTGTCTCTCTTAAGTGAGGCATCCATGTAAGAAGGATCTCTTTCTGCTTCTGCTCCTCCCATTCTCCCCACTGGTCTTTGTGATTATCTGTCATCTAATACTACACCATCTTACTCACCACAGCTTAAAGATTAAAGTGGCTGTATAACTTATTTTCCAACCTGGGACAATGTGAAAGTTAAAGATGTCAACAAAAAGTAAAATTATGTGAATTGTTAAGCTGTTTATTCATGTGTAACTCAATTTTGTCATATTGGTGAGCTTATGGAATGTTCTGTTCAAAATGATTTTTAAAATTAACATTATATCTAAAAAATGAAATAGTGCTTATACAATATATTCATCATCTTTGTTCTAGCTGTTCTTTTAAAATGTCATAAACGGGGCAGTTGGTACCCAACAAAGTTTTTTTTTGGTTCTGGAGTCCTTTTTTCTAGTTCTGGAGTCTGGGAAGCCCATGACTGGGTGCTGGCTGATGTAGAGTCTGGGGAGGGTGAGCTTCCGGTTGGTAGATGATGCTTCTCGCTGTGTCCTCCTGTGAGAGCGCTCTCTGGGGTCTCCTTTGTATGATCATTAATCCCATCACGTGGGCTCCTCCTTCAAGATTTAAGCACTTCCCAAAGGCTCCCAGCTCCTAATAGCATCCCACTAAGGATTAGATTTCAACATACCAATTTTGAGAGGATGCAAGCCTTAAATCTGTAGCAACATTACATATGTTAAAGTAAATCTTTAAAACCTTTTATTTATTATCAGCACTAAAATGTAACACAGAGTAATAGTCTTGGTCATATTCACAAAATCTTTTCTTATCTACATTTGTTTATAATAGCCTGTCACTGGTATTTTAAAGAAATAAGTTACTCTTCTTCAGTATAATAGTATCAGGGCTTCGCTGGTGCTCAGACAGAAAGAATCTGCCTGCAATGCAGGAGACCTGGGTTCGATCCCTGGGTTGGGAAGATCTCCTGGAGAAGGGAAAGGCTGCCTACTGCAGTCTTCTGGCCTAGAGAATTCCATGGACTGCAAAGAGTCAGACATGAGTGACTTTCACTTGTGTCATTAGTTACGTTTACTGAAATATTCAAATTTTTACTTCGTGGTTAATAATTTTATATTTTTTGAAACCTTTATTCACTTTTCTCTGTATACCCAGGTATTTTTGAGAAACTATTCCTTTCAGGTATATATTTTTAATACTTAAAAATATTAAGTGTGTAATTATTTTACCAAAATATTTTCCAGATATTGTCTTTTAAGCCTCTATTTAGATCATCAATCTTCAAGAAAATTTTTTACAAGAAAAAAAATCTCTTTAAATCAGTTGATTCTATTTGTGATTCTTTTGAATATTTTACCAAATTTATACGCTGAAAAATCATAGGCCTTCTTGTTTCATTCTGTCCCAGTCAGAGCATAAATTTATCCAATTAAAATAGGAACTTCCTCAAAAATTCTTCTCACAATCCAAGATATTCCCAATCACACTTGTAGAAGTTAAAAATTAAATTCTGTACACCATCTGAGCTCTCATCCTTTGGTTTGTTCACTCCCTCTTGCTGTTGTCAGGGTAATTTTCCAGGTCTTCTACTTTGCGAGATACATTTTCAGTAATTGCAGCTTACCCATTTCTTCAAAAGCTGAAGTTTCTATTCACTGAATATGTTGATGAAGATTCCCAACCAATTTTGTGCAAGTTCAGACCAATTTTTCAAGAACTCAATTACAAAATGATTCAATGATACATCTAGGTTTGAGTTACCATAGCTCCATCCCTTCTGAACTTTACTGTTTTTGATTGGTTGTTTCCAAGCTTTAATGACTGTTAATTCCTCTAGATCAATATGAAGTCTCAGATACATTCTCATCTGCCTTGTGGCTGCATGTTTCTTGTGTGTTTTCACTATTTGTCGAATTGTTACTGGGATTATTTTTATCTTTCTCCTTGTGATTCTCCTCCTAACCTTTTTTATGCGTTAGAATATATTCCCTTTCTGTCCTCCCACTGCATGAGATAATGGGATGGGGAGGTAAGGGGGCTTTCTGTGTTTCCTTGCTGGCTTGTGGACGCCTCCCCCCCCCACCCCGCCCCTCAACTTTGTTGTTTTCCCGAGGGATTCAACGTGTGGTCCCACCTCACTCAGGTAGCCATTCCATGATTTCTCTGAAGACTTCTTGGGATGATTTTTTTTTTTCCTTCTGCCCCATGCCACAGGCTCTCGCCTTAGACATTCTCATTTTTTCTAGTACTTCTTAGACCTCTCCTGGGTGTCTCCCCTTCTGTCACCTGAACCTTCTCTCACTCCTAATGTTCCTTCTGTGTCAATTTGGATCCCTAAGGAGGAGCCTCCCACCTTCTGGAGACCAGTGTCCTCAGGTATTTCTGTGGTTGTTAGGGGCTCAGTCTTCTGTGTTAGGGGCTCAGTCTTCCGTGTTAGGGGCCCAGTCTACCATGGCAGTGTTTGAAGTCCCGTTGTGTCCTGGCTCTTGTGCTTGCCAGAAACTTGGCTGCTGTGATGGTTTCCAGCTATACCTGTGGCTCAGCCTTCCCAGGTTTCTAAACGCAAGTCTCAGTCCTCTCTTTGGGGAGAAGAAGAGGGAGATATTACATTGGATTCCACAGGGCTTATAGGTTGTGGATTGGTGCCTTTCAATAACAGTTTACAGGGAGGGGACCAGTGGGGCAGTGGCGGGCCTCCCACCATCTCCCTGGCTCTCTGCCCCTGCTGCATCTTCATGCCTGAGGCTTTCACCGCCCTGCCTTCTGGGTGAAAAACCCTGAGAAGTGAGAGTGTTTGTTTGCCTTGCTCTCTTTCTGGTATCTGCCTCACATGGTTGGTCATCCTTCTAGAATTTTCTTGAAGAAGATAATGTTCATTTATACTCGTTGAGTGGGAGAAGGCAATGGCACCCCACTCCAGTACTCTTGCCTGGAAAATCCCACGGATGGAGGAGCCTGGTGGGCTGCAGTCCATGGGGTCGCTCAGAGTTGGACGCGACTGAGCGACTTGCCTTTCACTTTTCACTTTCATACATTGGAGAACAAAATGGCAACCCACTCCAGTGTTCTTGCCTGGGGAATCCCAGGGACGGGGGAGCCTGGTGGGCTGCCGTCTATGGGGTTGCACAGAGTCGGACACGACTGAAGCGACTTACCAGCAGCATACTTGTTGAATACTGAATATGCAAGATGTTTTGATTAGTGAACATTATGTAGGATTCACTTAGGATTGTTCATTCTAGTAAAAAAAAAAAGTTTAATTCTTCATCTTCCCCTGATTTCCCTAGTCCAGTTGTTACATTATTGACTATACTGTTGAGTGTCTTAGATGTTCTAATCTTATTTCACTGGTACTTTCTCCAGGATCCTATTTTTAAAATATAGATGTTTAGAGATTAGTAAAGAATATGAGAATTTTAAATTTTAATTAATATTGTTAAATTACTTTGCAAAACAATTGTTATTGATTGACATTCTCATTTACTAAGAAGTAATTTACTAAGTAGTTTACTAAGAAGACTTCACTTCCTTTTTTACCTCTCATATTGAGTTAAATTAAGCAGAGGTGAAAGAAAGTGGAAGTGTTAGTCGCTCAGTTGTGTCTGACTCTTTGCCACTCTGTGGACTAGGCTATAGCCCGCTAGGCTCCTTTGTCCATAGAATTTTCCAGGTGAGAATACTGTAGTGAGTCGCCAGTCCTTCCCCGGGGGATCGTTCTGACATAGGGACCGAACCCAGGTCTCCTGCATTGTAGGCAGATTCTTTACCAGCTGAGCTATCAGGGAAGCCCTTCCTGTAAGCTTGTACTTATCAATTTTAAGGATGAAAATGAAATTAGCATTCATAGCATTTTATGTGTAGATTTAGAAACACACCTATTTGAATCAGTACTTAAAGTAATACTTTAATTTTGAAACACCTTTTTATACTCTCACATGCTGAGAAACAATATTAACTCTCCACTTGCATATTTAGCATCTGAACTTGTGTTACCACTAGAGACACTAACTGTCCCCACCGAGTTTATTCTATGCTTGATGAGCAGCTCTTAGATCGGTTTATGAGGATGCCGCTAGGAAACTTTGTGCCAAACCAGAGAGTCCATTAATGTAATGTTCTTTTCTCCTTAAAAAGAATCCCTGAAAATGTGTTCTTAACCACTGCCACAGGAACATTTATTAAATGTTATTTAATAAATCCTTATTTTAAAGGACATCTGATACTTGTATTGTGGCATCATTACCCCAGAAAAAATTACTAAATTTACCTCCTTAAAAAAAATTTCCTTTGTTATGTTGATAGCTCCATTGGGTACCCGCTGGAATGTATGTTAAACTAACATTGATGTATATTGTTTAAGGAGAATGCATCTTCCCCAAAAGAAGTTTGAAATAAAAATAGAGATAGGCTCGGACAGTATGAAATATTTAGTAAGGATTCAAATATAAAATGGCTTCCTCTTTTATGAGGAATAATTTCTTTCAGGAAAAATAATCTTACCTTATTTTTAGGCATATGTACAGTAATTGGGGGAGAATTTCCATTTTTATAATAACCATCTTCCTATTTAGACATAGGCAGATTTTTTCTGCTGTTCAAATCTTTTCCCTGTTTCTCAGTAACTTCTGTTCGTTTCTCCATATGGACCTTGCTCTGTGTATCTTGAAGGAAGTGTTTTCCCTTTGTGACTTTTTTTACTTAAAAACTTGGGTGTGTGCATTTACACACATACTCAGAACAGTATTTGGCAAATAATAAGTAATTTCTATGATGATGATGTAGATTTTTTAATGTTATGTGTTGGTGTACTATCTTTGCATTCTATGGAAAGGGTTCATGAACTAAGCCTACATGTGCTAATTCTTAATCACAAATACTGTTATTTAACAGTATATCCTCTAGCAGACAAATCTTGATATTGGTTTAGAATTTAAAGTGTGTACTTTAATTTGACTGACACTGGCCTCTTGTTCAGCAGGGCCATCACCGTGGATACCAGGATTCACTGGTCGTACAACTTCACCCAGAGAGATGTGTTAAAAGTGCAGTTTATGTGGACCTCATCTGGGTCCTGTTGAAATGGGTTTCTGGGAAGTGATGCCAGTTTAACTAAGCCCCTACTTGATTTTTGCCCACCAGTGTCTGGAAACCACTGAGCTAGAGCGTGCTGGAAGCATACAGGTGGAGAGCAAGTTCCGATTCTGCCCAACCAGCCCACTCAAGTCAAGGTCCCTGGAGGTTCAGAGTGACTCTGGCACATTTCCATTGTTGGTAATTAACCAGAGCCCTCAGAGTAGGTACCTTATGGTGCTGGAATCTGCCCTTTCCTTTAAAGAGAGGTTATATTAGAAAATTATAGTGGGCCTAAATCTAAAGGTTTAATCTTATTTTCTTTATAAATAAACCTAGCATACTCTTCATTAGCTCTTAATCCATAATTTGTTTTTAAAAATATAGACATATTAGTCAAGAATTTGCACACTATCTGTGAATTCTGAAAGCACAAGACTGCCTTCTAGATTAATAGATGAAGGGGACATGATGTGTTTCCACGAACGTGTGGCGCATAAACAGTGTATAATAACAACTAAGAGGATGTGCCTGTTTTTGTGCGTCCAGAAGACATTCAAAGTGAAAAAAGAAAATAGCTCAGGAGTGATTTGATTCACAGAGTGGACATATTCAAGTAATCGCGTTCATTGGAAAATAAAATATTTATTCTCGGTTTGACTTTTCTGTGGTAAAATTATTTGGCAGATAATTAACTCTAAGAAATAAATTTTTGAAAAGAGAACAAAACATCATTTTAATTACTTTTATATATAAAATCAAAGTAAAAGAAATCTCTCCCTTCCAGTCCATAACAATTCATTCATTTCATTAGGAATAAAGGTGCAGATTTGCATCAAAAAATATAATCAAATAAGAACCCTGAATTCTTTGAAAGATATAAGCATAAATGACATCCTGAACAGTAAACACGGAGCTGTGACACATATGTAGATTATTTCTGCAATGTTCTTTCGTAAAAGCACATTTAATCACCAGATCCCTCAGTATAATGTATTTGCAGCTGGGTGCTATTCAGCTGCCGTCTAAAATGTGCCTGTTCTATTAGGCTTCTCTGTGCCATTAGTCACACTCTTAGGTAAAACCCGTGTAGGAGTTTCTAGACTCCACAGCCTACTTTTTCTGATAAATGAAGCCCACACACCAGCCAAGCTAGCTGCTCTTCTTCCAGTGTGCTCCGTATGAGCCAGTCAGCTAACAAGAATCCACGTATTGACTAATCTGGCTAACACCTTCCCTGCACAGATTTCTGATTTTGATTTTGGTGAACAGTGATGTTAATGAAAACTAACTTCTAAATCACTATTTACATTTCCTCAGTGAATCCCAGGGACCTTCAGGAGAAGAGACAGTTTCTTGGCTTACGATACAGTATCACTCACGAGGGAGCCTCAGCCCTGTTCCCTGGTCTCTTCCTTGCAGCTGCGCCGTGTGCCTCCCACACTCCAGCCCAGCCCACTCACGCATAGATCCTCCAGTGTCCTGGGGTCCTTTGAGCGCCAGAGTCCTTAAACATTGGCGGTCTTCTTGAAGAATACTTCCTAATGCCACTGAATACCCCGATTCCTTCTATCCTGGGCCGTCCGAAAATCAGATTGGAGTTCATCTCTCCTCCTCCGAAGCCTCCCACATCGCTAATCCTTTATCATTCCTCACCAGGTTGTGGTTGCTGGCCCAGTCCTTTTCTCTCCTTTACTAAGCTTCAAGAGGCTAGATATGGTCTTTTATCTCAGTCTCTTTGTGGTTCATTCTTGGACCAACACATAGCAAGCAGAAGTGGTGCTGGCTGTGACCGTTTACTTTCAGAGGGCATGTACCCTTAAAGTTGGCTTATTTGAAAACATCCTAAATAGGAACTAGAAGAAGGGAAGGTTCAGATTACCTAAAAGTAAAGAATTAACTGTAATCTATTGTAGAAAGTAGTATTTTTCCAGTTATTTAGAAAATTAGTAAAATGCTGTTGCAGTATTTCAGATTTTACTAAGCATCACTGAAATATTTTGTGAGACATAGTTTGACTAGATAGAAATGATAATAAGATGAAAATAACAGAGTCTGACTTTGCTTCTTCCCCTTGTTTGAGAGTAATGAACCTTTAATTTTATATATTGTTCATTTCTTTTATTTTCCCATTTCTCGTTCTCTTTCTGATTTAATCACCTGGTCAGAGAAAGAGAGAGATCCTAATATTTTGAGACATCATTAGAATTTGTGTGTCTGATTACAGTTCACAATGCAATACTGTGGGAAGATTGCATTATTATCTAGTAAATGTGAATGTGTATGCTATCAGACCTCCTACTTCAGTCCTTAAACAAATCTGGTTTACTAAATATCACAAAATAGGGGATTTATAATGTAAAATAAATGTTAGATACTGCAGATCGTGGAAATAGCAACTATATATGGGTACTGGGATTACAACCTTTAAAATTCGTTGTTATTTTTAACTTTCTATATTGTGCATGTGGTATTTAACATGCATTTGATAACAATAATTACATTTATGTGAATTCACACATATGTTTGATTTAGTTTATGATATATTGTGACTGTGACTTCCCTGGTGGCTCCGATTGTAAAGAGTCTGCCTGCAGATCGAACCTGGGTTCAGTCCCTGAGTCGGGAAGATGCCCTGGAGAAGGGAACGGCAGCCCACTCTGGTATTCTTGCCTAGAGAATTCCACAGACAGAGGAGCCTGGTGGGCTAGTCTAAGGGGTCACAGAGAGTTGAACATGACTGAGCAACTAATACTTTCACTTTTTCACATTGTGATTGAGGGTCCATGTATAAAGTACAGACAGTTGCCTGATTAGTAAACAATCTGTAATAAATAATATTTTATCTGAATTATGGAGAAAATTCTGACATTAATCAGATTTAGGTAATTATCATTTATCCCCATGATTTTTATAGAGAAGAGTGTGGGAGGTTCAGATCAGATTAGATCAGTCGCTCAGTCGTGTCCGACTCTTTGCGACCCCATGAATTGCAGCACACCAGGCCTCCGTGTCCATCACCAACTCCCGGAGTTCACCCAGACTCACGTCCATCGAGTCAGTGATGCCATCCAGCCTCTAATCCTCTGTCGTCCCCTTCTCCTCCTGCCCCCAATCCCTCCCAGCATCAGTCTTTTCCAGTGAGTCAACTCTTCGCATGAGGTGGCCAAAGTACTGGAGTTTCAGCTTTAGCATCATTCCTTCCAAAGAAATCCCAGGGCTGATCTCCTTCAGAATGGACTGGTTGGATCTCCTTGCAGTCCAAGGGACTCTCAAGAGTCTTCTCCAACACCACAGTTCAAAAGCATCAATTCTTTGGCACTCAGCCTTCTTCACAGTCCAACTCTCACATCCATACATGACCACAGGAAAAACCATAGCCTTGACTAGACGAACCTTTGTTGGCAAAGTAATGTCTCTGCTTTTGAATATGCTGTCTAGGTTGGTCATAACTTTCCTTCCAAGGAGTAAGCGTCTTTTAATTTCATGGCTGCAGTCACCATCTGTAGTGATTTTGGAGCCCAGAAAAATAAAGTCTGACACTGTTTCCACTGTTTCCCCATCTATTTCCCATGAAGTGGTGGGACTGGATGCCATGATCTTCATTTTCTGAATGTTGAGCTTTAAACCAACTTTTTCACTCTCCACTTTCACTTTCATCAAGAGGCTTTTGAGTTCCTCTTCACTTTCTGCCATAAGGGTGGTGTCATCTGCATATCTGAGGTTATTGATATTTCTCCCGGCAATCTTGATTCCAGCTTGTGTTTCTTCCAGTCCAGCATTTCTCATGATGTTCTCTGCATATAAGTTAAATAAACAGGGTGACAATATACAGCCTTGACGAATTCCTTTTCCTATTTGGAACCAGTCTGTTGTTCCATGTCCAGTTCTAACTGTTGCTTCCTGACCTGCATACAAATTTCTCAAGAGGCAGATCAGGTGGTCTGGTATTCCCATCTCTTTCAGAATTTTCCAGTTTATTGTGATCCACACAGTCAAAGGCTTTGGCATAGTTAATAAGCAGAAATAGATGTTTTTCTGGAACTCTCTTGCTTTTTCTATGATCCAGCAGATGTTGGCAATTTGATCTCTGGTTCCTCTGTCTTTTCTAAAACCAGCTTGAACATCAGGAAGTTCACGGTTCACATATTGCTGAAAGGGAGTTTAAATATTTTCGATATTATTTATTGTTATTATTTCAATATTTCAATTCTATAACAAGAGGTGGTGATTCTGGGTGAAGATTTTAAGTTCCCCATATATAGCAAAAGAGTTACAGCTTCATCTGTGATGCCAGAGCTTCTGCCATGCAGATATGAATTAAGTAACTGCTAATTTAAAGAGCCTCTTGATAAAAATGAAAGAGGAGAGTGAAAAAACTGGCTTAGAACTCAACATTCAAAAAACGAAGATCATGAGATCCAATCCCATCACTTCATGGCAAATAGATGGGGAAACAATGGAAACAATGACAGACTTTATTTTTGGGGGCTCCAGAATCACTGCAGATGGTGACTGCAGCCATGAAATTAAAAGACCAACCTAGGAAGAAAAGCTCCTTGGAAGAAAAGCTATGATCAACCTAGAGAGCATATTAAAAAGCAGAGGCATTACTTTGCTGACAAAGTTCCATCTAGTCAAAGCAATGGTTTTTCCAGTGGTCATGTATGGATGTGAGAGTTGGACCATAAAGAAAGCTGAGTGTCAAAGAATTGATGCTTATGAACTGTGGTGTTGGAGAAGACTCTCGAGAATCTCTTGGACTGCAAGGAGAACCAACCAGTCAATCCTGAAGGAAATCAGTCCTGAATATTCATTGGAAGGACTGATCTGAAGCTGAAACTCCAATACTTTGGCCACCTGATGTGAAGAACTAACTCATTGGAAAAGACCCTGATGCTGGGAAAGATTGAAGGCAGGAGGAGAAGGGGATGACAGAGGATGAGATGGTTGGATGGCATCACCGACTCGATGGACATGAGTTTGAGCATGCTCTGAGAGTTGGTGATGGACAGGGAAGCCTGGTGTGCTGCAGTCCATGGGGTTGCAAAGAGTTGGATATGACTGAGCGACTGAACTGAACTTAACTGCTAACTGGAGGTGTTTCTAGAGCAGTGGTTCTCAACTCAGGTGATTTTGCTCCTGGGGACATTTGGCAATGCTTGGAGACATTTTTTAGTTGTCACAACTGGGGGAGATGCGTGTGCTGCTGCTGTGTTGTGAGTAGAAGCTAGAGAGGCTGCTGAAGCTCCTGCAAAGTATGCAGAGCCCCCACCCCATAAAGAATTATCTGACTCCACCTCTCAGTAGATGTGATGAGGAGAAGCACTGTCTAAAGTAATTGTGAATAGTTTGATTGCAATAGCTCGGTTGGCAATAAGGAGTTCATGGTCTGAGCCACAGTCAGCTCCTGGTCTTGTTTTTGCTGTCTGTATAGAGCTTCTCCCTCTTTGGCTGCAAAGAATATAATCAATCTGATTTCAGTGTTGACCATCTGGTGATGTCCATGTATAGAGTATTCTGTGAACTCCGGGAGTTGGTGATGAACAGGGAGGCCTGGCGTGCTGCGGTGCATGGGGTCGCAAAGAGTCGGACACGACTGAGCGACTGATCTGATCTGATCTGAACAGCTCTGTTGCCTCTTAGCTTTAAAGTCCATCCTCTAGTTAATGAGTCTGTCTGTCAATAGCAGGAGCATACAACAGAAACCACAACTCCAGGCTAGTGGACATAAATTTGAAGCTGAAAATGAACATGGAGTGAAGGAGCTGGGGAAGAGAGTCGGTATGAATTGTAGTATGCTGGACTTGGGACAGGAGAGACAGAATATATATTTCAAGACAGAAAAAAAGAACAAATGTGATAATTCATTTCAGCAGAACATCTGCCACTTTTTTCTTGGAGGCATAACTTAAGATCTTCCTTATATTCAGCTGAGGTGTTATTAATCACTGTGAACAAGAGCAGGTCTGATTCAAGCTGAAAGTCCAACCTGCCCGGGTTGAAAGCAAATGGGTTTGGAGGAAGCAGGGTTGGGTGGTGGCCAGATGGTGCACAGGTGGGGAGTGGTGACTGTTTAGGTACTTCAGCTTGGGAACCCTAACAGTCACTTTGCCCTCCTCTACCCCTTTGGGGTGGCAGAAGGGCTCTGGTGGAATTCCCTCTGGTTAAAAAGCCAGTCACCTGAGCTCAGATCATCTTTGTGTTCCGAAACTCAGCCTAGTCTGCCTGTGAACTTCTGTGTGAGCCTCCCTACGTGGACTTCCTTAGCCAAGGATTTTCTGAGCTTTCAGTCTTGCACAGTAGAGATCAAAAAAATGCAAATGGAGCACAGCTTCAGGTTAGAAAGAAACAAGGTGAAGAAGAATGAAGGGGGTAGGTAAGAGAAAGAAATAGGAAATTAAATCCTATAACCTGGGCATTAAACAACTACATCTAGACAGAGAGAAAGATAGATAGCTAAGCAAAAAAACAAAACAAAACAAAACCCAACTTTGTGTTTATAGAAAGAAAGGCCTCGGATTATCACACTCTATTTTGTCACAAAGGGTCAACAAGTTCAAAACAAAGGGAGAGAGAATCATTTCAGGATTTAGAGTACGCTGTGTTCACTTTCATATTCTGCAGAATGTTTATCAAGAAATAGAAATGGAGACTTCTGATATTATCTTTCATACGTATTTATTTATACAATAGAAAATGCCACGCCCATATACTCACTTACTTCTACAAGCAGACTTTATCTTATATTTAAATATGATTTGGTTTAAGTGTATTGAAGTTTTACACTTAAGAAAAAAGTAATCATGATGAGAGGGTAGGAGAAAAACAAAATGCTTTCTAAAATTTAAAGAGATTTTTCCAAAGGATATCTTTATCCACATCACTGGATAAAAAGAAAAATATTTTAAAAGAAAAATAAAAGAAAAATATTTTATTCAATGTCAAAATAATTTAAACTATGAAAAGAGAAGAATCGAAAAGACTATTTCCTCAGCTTCTGCTTTCTATACAAAACTCAAATAAAGTGGTTTTTTTTTATGTTAAATTTTCAACAGAACCTGGAAATTTGCTTAAAGATGCTATAAGATAAGGATAAACCTGCCATAGAAAGTATATATTTTAGTTTCTAGACCTTTTATGGAGTTAAAATTCAACACGCTAAAAGCCAAAGTACCAGAATGGTATACTTACACAGGTTGTCTTCTCAAACATTATATGACACTTTTAGATCAACCAGCTGTCAAATTGCACCAAGCCTTGATGGCCACTGCACGGAGTTTTTAGAAACTTACAATTTAACATGGGTAAAATTTAGTATTAATATATACCCTACTATGCCACAGAAAGGACCAGTTGGTCGAATCTTGCCAATTATCTTTTGCAACTTGCTTTTTAAAAAATACCCACTTCTCCCCGGTGTCAACACTCACAGCACCTCTAAAAAGAATATGAATACGGACGATCCGTCCTTTTGGGTTCTCAGCATACTTAGAGCGATGGCACACTAACACTGCTCATGTCAATGTGCACCCTACTGAATAGTTAGAGTCATTCGAAAGCAGAGAAGGAGCTTGCCACAGTGAGTGCTCAGTGGAACACACCGACGTCCTCTGCTGCGCTCCCGGCGCGCGCCCAGGGAAGGCGCCGGCACCGGCTCCGTGTCCTGCCCTCGCAGCTTCGGTGGGCGTGAGGGGCGGAGTGGGCACGGTCTTCACATAAAAGGAGACTGATGTTTGCCCACAGCACTGACCCGCATGAGGCGGGGTCGAGAGGACCCCTGATTTTCCTAGCGTGACAGGCTTTTCCTTCTCGGAACTCCAAGAGCCAACGCTAAGGGGCACCAGAGGCTCGGATTGCTACAGCTGCCACCCGTCAGGGCAGCCTGACGGCACGGTGCTGCGGAAGTCCTGGGCGACGGCAGAGCCCAGCTCGGTGGGGGCTGGGCGCAGGTCTTCGGAGTGGGGTTCACGAGAGCTTGGGATGCTCCAGATCGGAGGAGGAATCCTCCGAGGTCAGGAGGATTGGAACTCGAAACGGTGGGCTAGTCAGTGAAGGCTGGAAGGCGAGGTCCTAGTATTTTTCTCTGATACTCTATGTGGCCACTTCTAATCTTTGACTTTATGAAAAATGTCGCTGTCCTACATACAGCTAAGGATATATGCCACACGCCTCACCCCTGCCATGTACTAAAATCATCTGACAAGATAATACACTGGAAGCTGTTGATGTTTAGTTGTCCAGGGATCCCGAGACATGCAAAGAGATCAGGTGTCCCTCCTCTGCCCCCCGCCAGCCAATTCGGGTTTCCTCCCGTGCCCGCAGCCTTTCGTCGGAAGCCCACGCTCATTGTCTAGTTAAGGCGGCAACATCCAGACCCTCGCCCGCTAGAAGCCTCTGCCCACCCGCCGCAACTCGGACTTTTTCTCGGAGTCCGAGAGGGAGCAGGAGGTGCCGAAGAAATTCAGCAGGCATCCTCAAACCTTGCTGTCCGCAGTCTGACTTTTATCAGTAATAACAGAAAAAAACCAAAGGTGGCGGGGCTAGGGGTGGGCTGGCGGACGGCAAGGCAGGGCAGGCGTCAGCGCGCAGCCGCTCAGGCCGGCCTGCGGGCCCAGCCGGGCTCCCCCCGCCCACCCCGGACCCCCGGCGCCCTCGCCTCCCCCTCTGCCGGGCCGAGCCCGGTGCCAATGCGCCAGGAGGGAGCGAGCGCGGCGCGGGAGGAGGAGATGACGCACGAGCCGGCGCTCCCCCCCAAAAAGTGCTTCTCCAGGACGAAGATGGCGGCAACTTAGCCGGGGACTGAAGATGACTGTGGCTCTCGGGAGGCCCAGCGCAGGCGATTCGGCCCCGAGGTCCGGGGGAGGCGGCGTCAGCAGTCGGAGCCCGGCGCCCGCGGGCGGACCTGCGGCAGCGGCGGCGGCCGGAGCGCGGGCTGGGGGGTGGGGGGGCGGGAGCGCCCTGCCGGCGGCCGCCCAGGCTCCGGACTCGAGCAGAGCGAGCGAGAAGTAGCCGCCGGAGGAGCCCAGGAAGGAGCAGCGGGCGGGGGGTGGGGAGGAGGCGCCGGCGAGGCGCTCCGGCCGCAGTCCGTGGGCAGCGGAGACGCGGCGTGCCCCTGGCCGGGGAGAGCGGGCCGTCCTCCGCGGGGCCATGGGGACCCGCGCCCTGCCCGTGCCCGGCTGACAGGCGCCGCCACCCCGCCACCTCCGCCGTCGCCTCCTGCACCCGGCCCGCCGCCGGCCACAGCCGCGCCGCCGCCTCCGGGCGACCCTCTCCCCCCTGCCTCCCTGTCTCTGCATTGTTGTTTCCCACTCGACAGAGGATGGGGTCGGCGGATGCTTAGGTCGGAAGCGAGTCCTGCCTCCCTCCGAAGCCTGGTAATATTGATGTAGGCAAAGAGCGAGGAGCGAGGGAGAGAGAGGAAAGGGAGGAGGGGAGAAGGCAATCGAACCCCTAAGTCAATGCATATTGTGGTGACACCGGCACCGGAGCCCTCGCGGTGGAGTCGGCCAGGGCTGTGCGCTCCCAAAATATGACCAGGGGTGCTTGGATGTGTCGGCAGTATGACGACGGATTAAAAATCTGGTTGGCAGCACCCCGGGAGAACGAGAAACCGTTCATCGATTCGGAGAGGGCTCAGAAATGGCGACTGTCTCTGGCCTCTCTCTTGTTTTTCACAGTCCTGCTCTCTGATCACTTGTGGTTCTGCGCCGAGGCCAAGCTGACCCGCGCCCGGGACAAGGAGCAGCAGCAGCAGCAGCAGCAGCAGCAGCAGCGGCAGCAGCGGCAGCGGCAGGAGCAGCGGCAGCGGCAGCGGCAGCACGAGCCGTCCTGGCCCGCGCTCCTGGCGAGCATGGGGGAGCCCTCGCCCGCCGCCCAGGCTCACAGACTCCTCTCCGCCTCCCCGTCCCCCACCCTGCCCCCCTCCCTGGGAGGCGGCGGCGGCGGCAAGGGCGGCCGAGGCACCGACAGCCGGGGCAAGCCTCTTCTTCCAGGAAACTCTGCCAGACCCGCGTGGCGCCTGGAGACTTGTTACCCGCAGGGCGCCTCCTCGGGCCAGTGCTTCACGGTGGACAGCGCGGACGCCGTGTGCGCCAGGAACTGGAGTCGGGGGGCAGCGGCCCGGGGGGAGCAGGGGCAGCAGACCCGGGGCCCGCCGCAGCCAACTCCGCTCTGGAACTTGTCGGATTTTTACCTTTCGTTTTGTAATTCCTACACACTTTGGGAGTTGTTCTCCGGGTTGTCCAGTCCCAACACTTTGAACTGTAGTCTGGATGTGGTGCTCAAGGAGGGCGGGGAGATGACCACCTGCAGACAGTGCGTCGAGGCTTACCAGGACTACGACCACCACGCTCAGGAGAAGTACGAAGAGTTTGAAAGCGTGCTGCATAAATACTTACAATCGGAGGAGTACTCGGTGAAATCGTGTCCTGAGGACTGTAAGGTAGGAACCCGTGGATTTCCCCCCCCTTCCTCGCGCTGTTATCTCTGTGTGTGTTGGGTGGAGGTGTCTTCTAGAGTTTTAAAGTCGCTTTTTGACTCTGGTTTTGTTACTTCGACCATTGTTTTTGTGGTTCTAAGCGCCTGACCTGCTGCTTGACTTGGGTCTCTCTTGTGAATTGCTGATGAATCAGTGCCTTCTGAGAATCCTTGGAAGATCAAGAGGACTCTGGTCTTCTGAGATAAAGCCAGTGCTTTAACTATCTCTTAAAGCTACGGAGTTGGTTCAGATTCTGCCACTTTTTTTTTTTTTTTTTTAATGTAATTTGAGTGAAGCTTGTGAGGAAGACTGTGATGGGACTGCATACTGGTGACCACAGCTGAAATCAGAACAGGCTAAGACAGGCATGTGTGGTCTGGCTTATGGACCTGACACATGAAGTCTCTGATAGTGACAAATTAAGCTGGTTGGCCAAAGAGACAAGAGAAAGTGTTTGTGATTGTTTATGTGGGAAGAACTAAAAGCGTTTTACGTGTTTTCCAGGAGTAATTCTTGTTGTTTTGAAAGTTTGGGGGGCCTTCCTAAGCGTATTTACTCACACGAGTTTCTTGTTTTCTCTTAGAAATGTGTATAGTTATTGATCAGAAGCTCAGTGTGAGTAGAAAATTTGATTACGTATCTGGTGATAACTGATCAGTGTTAGATTATTTATTAGTCACCTTATGTAATTAGCTTGAATTTTCAGGATGCTCTCAGGAAGTATTAATTGGCAAATGCTTAACGCCATGACTAAAAAATACTGAACTCATTAATAGCATATATTATCTTCAGCCCCTTCCTGTTGAATATAATAATGGCTGTAAACCTTGCTGATTCACAAAGGAATAGTGTATGCAAGTTTCTTAAGAAATGGCAAATGTGACCATGGGCACATGTCCTAGTAGAAGTGTTGCTGTCCATGGTGCTGAAATGAGATTTGCTCAAGAGCTCCGTTGAAGATGAAGATACTGCAGTGACCTTTTAGTAGGGAAAGAAATGATGGCAGAATCTCAATAAACCTTGATATTTTGTCCCAAAGGTAATCTCTTAATGCAATAAAATAGTATTGCTTTTCAAAAGAAATAATCCGCCATATTGTCTCTCTACCTTTCTCTTCATCACACCCCGAACCTCCCCTAAGGAACACAACTGAGCCTCCTTTGCCTCCCTTGCTGGAAAAGTGTGGTCAAGGGCAGTATGGATCAAAGGGTTCTTGTGATGCTTTCACAAGAGAACTGGCCTAAAGGATACCTACTCAAACTGAACACAGTTCAAGGGCTGTATTCTAGCTTGTATTGATTAGTTGTGCTTTTGACAACTAAGCTAAACTAAAACTAAGCTTGCTTTGCCAACATTCTTTAAGACCAGAAACGTATCTTCTTTGCAGATAATGATATTGCATTTGCAGCATTAATTTGGAATGCTGCTTCATTAGATAAATGGATCTTAAAAGATTTTTATATATTCTTCTTAACCATATGCCTGGTAATTAATCTTAATGGTAGAAGTTACTAATGAATGACTAGTATATTTATTGCATACTTATTTATTTTGACAAGATAATGTTTCCTCAGAATTGCAAGGAAATGGATCTGTCTACTAATTTTACTACCAGTAAAAAACTTGCAAAGGTTTCAGTATATTTATGTTTAAAGTGATCCCTTGTAATAATTTGAATTTTCTTGCTTCCTTGAATGTAAACTCTCATAGAAATTTCTAGTTACTTCAGTTTGCATAGGCTCAGTATTCACAAGGTAGTCTACATTTCAGACTACAGAATATTCTTAAATAAGCCTGTCAAATTTATTTTATTTGAATATTCACATAATAAATATCTATACATGTATGTATATATCAATAAATATAGAGTTTTCTCTTGACCTGAAATAATTATCAACTTTATACGTATATCATCATAGCTATAAGGTATAGTGTAGGTTAAATGAAGATGTAATATTAGGAACTACTTCTGGATTATGTTTTCATATAAAGTAGTCATTGTGAGCTATATGCACAAAAGCACATTAAAAAAATCTTAACTCCTTTTAGAAACATTTCTTCATACTGAAAAGTAAACACAGACATTTGAGTTTTTCATCTCCACAACACAGGATTTATTACTTGTGATGCCTTGAGCTATTTTTTGGTTGGTTGGTTGGTTGTCAGTTAGAAACACTTGACATTTATTCCAGGATAACTGTTTTCACACAGTCTCAAATTTTGGGTGCCAGGGTGAGGTGTGTTCAGTGTGTGTTCTTGGTTGATAATTTACAAATCTATTAATTAGATCCTTAGCTTAACATACAGCTTCTTTATGATTTTGCAAAACTGTGATCATATCCACATACAAAGTATATTACTTAACTTAAAATGCTATTGGTGGTCTTTGAAGAATGCATCTGAGTTTCTTTCTGAACACTTTTACTTATTTCAAACATGCTTATAATTTGAAATGATGTCTATCTATCTTCAAGGGCAATGTTAAAGATATATAGTCCATGCAAAATTTTCTACATTTTAAGGTTAATGACAAAGTCTTAAGCTACATTAAAAGTAAATGCATTATATTTCCAGAGTTGGTAATATATTCATGAAAAAAATCTAATTTAATGGTTTATTAATATATTTATACATTTATATATAGGATATATGCTATAATATTAATTATACAAATAATTAGAATTCATATTTTAGAAGAAATACATTAACTTTATAATACCCATGTATAATTACATGATTAATATAGTGACTCCCAAACTTGAAAAGTTAGGACATATTATTGCCTTCTAGTTTTATAATTGCTCCCATTAAACAAAAAATGCCACATTCCATGTAGGTATGCAATTAAAATGGATTAAATTTAATTTTTATTGAACTTGATTTAAGGGACTTTTGGCCCATTATAGTGAAAAAAAAAAAACTCTTAATATTGACTTAATCAAATCATATTGCTTTGGACCCGTAGTCATTGGAGATCAAATATAGCTTGGATTTACTTTAGTAAAGGTTTATTTGCAATATATAATAGAAATCATTTACACCCAAGAATATTTTTTAATATTCTTAGAGATAGCTGGTTTAATTTTTAAAATAAATATACACTTTTATCTGGGAATTAATTTATGGTAAAGAACAAGAACTTCCGCATATATCATTTAAACTATAGCATTCAAGTAGCAAAAATTATGACAGTAATTCTTCTCTGAACTTTGCAGTTTTATTCTAAATAATGTTTTTAACATACAGCAGGAATCTGACAAATCTGTGAAAGTCTTCAAGATGGCTGGCAATATTAAAAAATACACTCTTCCAATCATAAACAATTACAATGTACATTATTAAAATGCCTTAATTTTTGTTTAGTTGTTTTTCTTATGAAGATTTTTTTAATACACCATTCTTTAGCTTCTAGGCATTCTTGAAATTACATATTATAAAACAAATATTTAGGGAATATAAATGTCCATGTTACAGGTAAACTTTTAGTACTAATAGTTTTATTCCTCAAGACAGATGGTCAGGAAAAGTGAGTTTGAGATTAGATTCTAATATAAATCACTGTACCACTGTATTTTAATTCTCTTAGAATAGATTATAATCCTTATACTGCAAGAATGTATGCATTCTTATACTTTTATTTCATAATTTTATGCTAAATTACATTGCATATTTTATATAACAGACAATGATCAGAAGAATACTCTGCTAATGTTCCTCGTATGTAGCAATTGTGATACTCAGAGCTTTGTGTATCCTTTGCAGAAACCACTCAAAAACATTAAGCAGTTTGAGAATGTAAAATTTGGTTACATAATATATAGTTTAAACAAAAAGTCATTTTAAAATTCTTATTTATTTTAGTGTCATATCCTGTAGATATTTTAAAATGATTTTTAAGGAAATAAAATAACAATTTTTTCCACTTAAATATTATATATAAAATATTTTGCTGTAATCAGTTTAGTGCTACTGTATATATTATGACAGTATCCGGAATGTGGAATACATCTGCAAATAGACCTCTTTTGCATTCTACCACTGTAGTATTTTCAAATCATATTTTTATAACTGAATCACTTCTCTGCAATATCACACAGTCTAACCGTCAGATGGTCACTTTAACCACTAATAAGGCCATTTATAAGGTCAAAGCCACTGTCATAACTTTTTATGACCAGATTTTAATTTTTAATAT
Organism: Bos grunniens; assembly: GCF_055505025.1. Classification (NCBI taxonomy): domain Eukaryota; kingdom Metazoa; phylum Chordata; class Mammalia; order Artiodactyla; family Bovidae; genus Bos; species Bos grunniens. The sequence goes on along the minus strand of NC_141176.1, from coordinate 89,746,978 downwards.
TTTTGCCCCATATAAAAATGGGGTGCTTTATAAACCAAGGAATGATTTTTTAAAAAAAATTCTGACTTGTAACTGGGTCAGATTAGTAGCTATATAGGGCATAACCACAAAATTTTAATAATTGCTGTTATACATTGGTTTTAATCACTTTAATTAGATGAGATTGGTGTCTGCATATGCAAGGTGAATTAAAGTATAAAGAAAAAAAATCAAATAATGTTCTCAGTCTCATGCTGTCCCACAAATAAATCAGAATGCATCAAGATATATTTTGATAGTAGATTGAATGTACAAAAACAAATCTATAGATAGCTGTTTGAAACACAATACTATTTTGGTTTGCATTATTGACCTATTGCCTCAATTTCAATTCCTCATTTCCGTTTCAATCTTAATCTTCTATGTTGACCTCATGTTGACTAGGCACCAAACATGTCATTGTTCGCTTTATGTTGACTTACACTCAAAAGATATTTCTTCAGTATCAGTTAACATTTACTCTAGATCAGTGGTCCTTGGCATTACAGCAGAATATCCTGGGAATCTTTGAAAATACGCCCAGCCCGAAGAGATTCTGATTTCATTGGCCTGACTTGCGTCATGAGCTTGGGCTCTTCCAGTTTCCCTGGCGCTGTGCAGCCTAGGGTGAGAACCGCTGTTCTAGTTGAGTGACAAGTGAAGTGGAAAGACCTTTTAGGTCCTGCGCCTCTGTAATACATAATAGCCTCACTGGTTCAACAGATGAGAAAGGAACTTACACTGTTTCTAAGTGGTAAAGGCTACCGGACTAGAGGGAGCGAATACCCTGTGGCGGGGCGGAGGAAGTCGGATGAATGCGAACCAGTTGTGTGCGAGCCTTAGGGAACGCGCCAAGGAAGAACACGGAGAGAAGGCCGCAGAAAAGGCCGGAGCTTCGAACATTCAAGGATGGGCCTACTGGCTGTGGATTTTCTGTCTTTTAGCCAGAACTGAGGCATTATTCTGTTGTTCACTAATGGGCTGAGCGCATGAGTGCAGAAATCAGATTGTTTCTCTGTGAGACGATCAACTATTTGATTAGAGGAGCCTCAGCCTCCTTACTTTGTCTCTAATTTTAGCTTGTATAAATGGCTAAAATTTAGACTTTTTCAAAAGTATGCATTGGTTTTAAGAGAAAACATTTCAGCTTGTCATAGTATTTCATGTGGTTTGGTTTATTCTTTCTTCACCTATTTACTTTATTCAACCTAGAGAATTACTAATTCTTTTTTATTGTTCTTTCTCCATTATGGTGACGAGCCATATCTCCTCTCTTACTTATTTCTGTCATACTGGAATAACTAGTTGACATTCATAGAGTGTTGTGAAGGTACAAATTGCTAAGTAGACACAGAATGCTATCACACTTAATTTAGGAATTCATTTTAGAGGGATCTTATCATTGTTCTGTTTTGAAGGGACTGTAATATCATCACATTTTATTTTTTTAAAGTTTAGATTAGAAATGCTGTGAAACACTAAATTTAAGTTTTACCTTAAATTAATAAGCAATAAAACCTTACAATCCAAATAATGAAATTTCAGTAATAAAATGTTTTAAATTCCTTCGATTCTTTAAAACTGAGAACAGGAATTCACATCTGCCTTTCTTTGGTAATAGTTCATGGTTTATGCTATGCGTTGTGTAGAATGCATGAAAATATTTCCTTCTTGGGTGTTTAAAGTGTTAAAAGGTTAGTAGCTGACCTTTCCTCTCTGTTTCTACACAGAGTCATTTATTAAAAGAAAAAGTTGTAGATGCTATTATGGATGGTAAAAAAGAAAAATCTTGCAAAAAAATGCAAGTTTGCTAGTGTTTAAATTCAGTTACTGATCTTAGCAGCCGTAGTAGTATATCTATATGTATGTGGAATGGGTGGATGCAATAATTACTTCTTTAGAAATACATGGGAATTATATATGTGAGATGCTCTGCCCCTCTTGAGAAGGAAATTGGGCTCTACTCAAAACCGTGAGTCCTCAGCCCTCGATTTCCTCTTCTTCCTGTCAGTGTGCCCTCTTGCTTTCATCTGGCTGAATCCTCTCCTGGCATCTGGAGGCTTCACTAGCAGGGCCTGTGTCCCATGGGACACCCAGAGTTCAGAAGTCTTACTTCTCTGCATCTCCACTGCCATCAGGAATAATCAGTCTCTTTCCTCCTGAACTGTCACTGACTTAGTTTATTTGGGGAAAAAAAAATTGAACTAAGATTTAAACATATGATCATGACAAAGTATTTGTTTTCTCAGAAAATGATCGGAGTCACTCAGAAGTTTAAGTGCCAGGACGAGCTTCAGTAGTAGCTAACAGGTTTTCGAGTTGATTAGAAGTCAGGAACTAGTCTAATTCATTTAATCATGCCATCTTTATAAGTTCTACCACATATTTTACAGATGCATAAAGTGAGGACATAAAGTTAACTCTCCCGAGCTCAAACAGCTGGTAGTGTTAAAGATCAAGCTCACTTCCTCACCTTATTGTGTTTTCTTTTCTCCCTTCATTATGATCATCACAGTCATACTGAATCAGTTCAGTTCAGTCTCTCAGTTGTGTCCGACTCTTTGCGACACCATGAGCTGCAGCACACCAGGCCTCCCTGTCCAACACCAACTCCCAGAGCCCACCCAAACTCATGTCCATTGAGTCAGTGATGCCATCCAACCATCTCATCCTCTGTCATCCCCTTCTCCTCCTGCCCTCAATCTTTCCCTGCATCAGGGTCTTTTCAAATGAGTCAGCTCTTTGCATCAGGTGGCCAGAGTATTGGAGTTTCAGCTTCAACATCAGACCTTCCAATGAACACCACAGTTCATCTTGAATAGTGAAGAGATAAGTATATAAATCCACAAATACTTTTTAATTTTTCATTTATCATTAAAAGTGTTTTATAGATGATATAGAAAGCTATGATGGCAGAAATTTGGGAGTCCTAGACAGCTGGAATGAATGGCCAAGAATTCCAGGTTCATAAAGTCTTGTTGGGGGGGCCAGTTATGACTATGAATAAATGGTATGACTACCAGCAGAACGCTTAGATTTCCATTTCGAGTGGCACAGAGGATGGATATAGATACAGTTTTGAAGGGAGGGAAGCAGACTTTGGAAATATGTGGTAGTCCTTACACTGAGTTCGTAAGTTCAGTGAGATACAGTCACTTGTTGTCTAACATTTTTCAACAGCCATCCAATTTTTACCACAGTGTTTTAAAAGATGTTGAGTTTATGAGTTGAGAATTGTGTACATATTGCCTGAAATCTGCAATAGTTAGAAATCTTAATGTTTATCTAAACTTTATTAGCCCTTTATATGCCCTCTTTCTGAATACAATCACACTGAGGGGTCAGGGCTTCAGTGTATAAATTTGGGGGGACATACTTCCACTCACACATTGAGTAAGCTATATGGCAAGAGCTATATGGCAAGAGGAAATGTCTCTGGAGAGAGATTAGTGCTCAGTTGTGAAGAACCGTGTATCCCATGCTAAGGGCTTGAATCTCATCCTCTGTGTGATGTAATATCAGAGAGGAATTTTAACCAAGTGATTTACTTGAGATGGTTTGTTTTCCTCAAAACTTAGCCCTGGCAGCAATATGTTGATAGGTTGGAAGAGGGTGAAGTGATGTCAGAAACTAAATTTCAAATTATATTTCATTTCAGTTAGTCTAAATTTAAATAACCCCAGGTGGCTAGTGGCTACCAGGATGGAGAGAATATTCTAAATGACTATGGTGGCTATGGAAGGGGAGAAGAAAGCAAGATTCAGGAGACTTTTCTGGGTTCTAATTTACCAGTTGCCATGTAGAGGAAGGATTTGATTCAGACTTTAGGAAAGGTGATACTCTGGATGTGGATGCATGGAATGAAATAGCAAATACAGGAGGAAGAACGCATTGGGATTGAGACTGGTGAAACGACAGGAGTCCGTTCTTGGAGATGATGCCATCAGGAGATGTTAGTAGGTAGTGTATCGTATAAGTAGGGCCTTTGGTGCGGCATTTCCTCTCTACATGTGATGTAGTTTGATCTAGGAAGCTGTGGGCAGAGAGTAGATGATTTAACAGAAACAGATTACGTGGAGAGAATGTCAAGGATGAATTCTGAGGAAGAGCAACGTTAAAGGGTCTGGGCAGAAAAGGGACCAGAACTAGAGACCGAAAAGAATCAGGGAACGAGAGTGAAAACGGGAGGATGAGAACAGAGAGAGAATGGGGGAGGGTGGGCGGGGAGGGGCAGAGGGGGACAGAAAGGAGAGCACCCTTAGCATGTGAAGATCTGAACAATATAGGGAGGAGTTTTAAGAAGGATGTAGAGTCAGTCAAGGGTGTCTTATGTTTCAGAAAGAACATGTAGGATGAAGCCTAGAAATAGGTCACTGCATTTGACAATCAAGTCTTGTTGAACCTTTCAAGACTAGCTTCAATAGAATGATGAAAGAGATGTCAAATTGTGATGCATTAAGGAATGAGCTGGAGTTGAGGAGATAAAGACTAGTTTGAACGATTCTTCATTAAGTTCGGTGGTGAAAAGAAAAAGGAAATGAAAAGGCGGGAAGATGTGAGTTTAAAGGAATAAATATTTTATGATGAAATAAGCATTAGAATATTTGTAGCTTTTGATCTGGGACCCAGATGGGAGTATGATATTGAAAGTATCACTTTCAGAAAAAATTAGCAAAGGCCCCAGATCCCAAAGGAAAGAGGACAGGCTCTAATTTATTGCTTATTCTTGGGAAGGAGGGAGGTTTTATCTTTGTTCATTGTGCTGTGCAGCTAAGATCCTTTGTTTTATTGTTTATATTTTAAAGAGGAACAATGCTTTAATTTCAGAATTTCAGATAATAAGTACAATTGTTATCTTGAAAATGCTTAAATAAAGTAGAATATTCATTTTCAAATAATAGAAAATAATTATTAGCTGTAAATATGAGATCATAAATAATTATATGTGTCACTGTGAATTATTTTCTTTAGAAATGTGCTGTCCTGGGGTTCAGTGACATATTTATAGAGTCTGTGGAATTAAATATGGCTATCTCAATATCTGTTTTCTTCAAAAATCTTTAGTATGTTTGATAGAAAGTTCTAAAAATAGAAATTAATTTTAAACCTAATAGAGAAGTATAGTAAGATAGTTACAAGAAGTATTGAGGATAGACTGGGTTCAACTCCCAGTTTCATCTCTTATTAATTATATGACATCATGCAAATAACCTAAAATAGGGATTCTAGCACCTCTTTCATAAGACAGTTATGGGAAGAAATCAAGAGACTCCCATGCATGTTGAAGTATCTAACCTGGGGCTTGATGATGCCCAATAAGTAGAAGCAGTTCATTAAAATCCATGGGGAGAAAGCTGTGGGGAAATCAGTAAAATTGCTTCACTTGAGATCTCATGTAAATTTTCTGGTAAGCAACAGTCAATTACAAGAGTTTTATAAACAGACTTTGTATTTTGCATGATAAACCTGGTTTTACTATGTCTACATCCCTTCTGCTTCTTTGGGAAGGTGACTAAAGGTGAGTCTTTAGAATGAAACGGAAAACAAAAATTCAGCTGAAAACAAAAATTCAGGGTGAAAATGTTGCATTCCTAAAGCTTGACTTTTCCCCTTGTTATTTCAGATTAAAAATTAACATGTGCTGGGTTTTAGACTCAGTGGATCCTCTTAGATTACTGCAAAGGGACTTGAGCCCTTTCGTGTACAAACGTTTGGGGGAGGACACATGGAGAAACCATTGTAATAACCGTCCATCTCCTGGAAACCTTGGGGTGAAAACAATCTTGGGGGAAATTCTCTGTTATGTTGTTCGTCAGGCACTGCAGAGTCTCCTGTGCCTCCAAGCTCCATTTTGAAAGTTGGAGCCCTTTGCTGAACCCTCTACTACTTGTCTTTGTGTTCTGCTTCGGTTGCCCCTGTTATTTTCCTCTCTGCCCCTCCATTTACACACTCTGCCATGCTTAGTGTTCTTATTAATTGGCGGGGGGAGAGGAAGTAGAGTTAAAGGTTGCCTCAGCATTTGAACTACAGCTGGTGGACGAGGCCAACGTGGCAGGCACCGAGATACGCCAGACTGAACAGGGTAGGCTGGAAGACTGAGCTGTGCTCTGGGAACAGTACATGGTTACCCTCAGAAAGAAAAGGCACAGCAAGGTTCTTTAACTTAATAAAAATTGCCATGTGGAAGCGGGGGTCTTGCTTCAACAAATGGGTTAATTAAGGCTTAGAGAACGTAGAAAGTGAGCCAGAATTGTCACAGACAGGTGTGGCATAGACAGAACTCAAACCAGTAGTATCTGGCTCTTAATCTCATGGCCTCTGACTTTATTATAATGTGTTCACTCTGCTGCAAATCATTGCTCATCTAGTTTTTTTTTTTTTTTTTTTTAATTTTCTAGGGGGAGAATGTGGGTGGCTGACAGCAGGAGTGGATAGAACATAAAGTTCTTTGGCACATAAGAGAAATTATAACTTCTTTCATCCAGTGTTTCTGTTACAGCAGCTGGGTATAGGAGAAGAGCAGAGGCCTAAAAGTCAGAAACACCTAGATTTACATGGCTGTTCCATCAGTTCCTGCAAGATGTGGATACATACATATCCATGTTGAGGAGAGAAGGAACAGGTATATAATAAAAAATGTAGCTGGCGAGGGAGTTTCCTGGTGGCCTCGTAGTTAGGATTCCGGACGTTCACTGTAATGACCTGGACTCTATCCCTGGTTGGGGAACTGAGATCCTGCAAGCCGTGTGGGCAGTGCGTGTGTGTATGTATGTATATATATATATATATATATACAGTGGATGGGTGGAGCTCTCATTTGTTCATCCAGGCTACTCTGAGAAGACAGGATGGCGTCACCCTGCAAAGCTCACCCGACTGTTAGACACTGAGCTGATGGAAACCATTGACAAGTTTGTCCCCTTCTGATCCAGTCATCAGTTTCTGACCAGAGCTGTCCTGGTGCAGGTCAACTCCCTGATAGAGACTTTTGACTTATTTTCCGTAGAGGCATTTAAAAAGGCACTGGTGATGCATTTAATCTTGGGAGTCACAGTGACCCTAGATAAGCAGCGAGAGTCTGTCTGAAGAGAAGCAAGTATTTTTAAAAAGGTGAATCTGAATCTTAAACAATTAAAAACAAACAAACAAACAAAAACAGAATTTCTCCTTCTTCTTAGTGAAAATGAGACAGGTCCCTATGGGCTGCTAAGCAAGGAGTTATGGGCACCTGCGCTTTCTGAGGCTGTGGCGTCATGTCAAAATCCAGGTGTCATCACGTGGGGAAAAAGGCCGCAGGCAAGTGCAGATGACCTAGCTGTCAGTGGAGCTGCGAGGCTTACATCTGATTAGCTTTGTAGAGGGCTGGCGAATTAGGACTAGATTCAGATATGTTCAATCTGCCCCATGGATTTTCTAAATATGTATTGAAAATTTAGAAGTCACTTATGAAAAAAATGAGCCCTTTCCTTATCATTGAAGTTTAGACTTTTTAAACTAAAGGTTCATTTTCATTTACTATGTCTGAAAATTCCACTGAGATGGAATTCAAGTCTGAGTAAACAAAATCCTTGTCAGCATAGTTTGGCTTCTTTGATGAATATAGATTATTTTCAGCTGGCGTAGTTATCAGCTGCTCAGTCATGGACTTGATTTCTCTGTGCAATTAATTGGCTATTTAAAATTATTAAAATAAATGATTCAATCTTTAGGTCCTTGTATTTTTTTGATCGTATGACTTTATGGATAGAACAGGCCAACCGAGTATATGCTGCTTCACCTACAAGAAGTCAAAGCAGTTATTTATCTAAATAATTTTTGATAAGAGCGAGCATATTAAAAGAGTGACCAAACTCTTTTTGTTTGTTTAGTCTTTGAGAAATAATTTATTTGCAAATAACTTAAAGATCTGGAGAAAGTTAACAAGACCCTTGAATGTTTGTAAGCCTCAGATCTGTAACCTTATGTTTCATACATTAAGCGCTTGAGCTTTTTGTAACAAAATCTAAAATGGTTCTCTGAGGGCAGCAGGGTTGATTTTTTATAATCTTCAGTTATTTCATGAAGGTAGAGCCTTTAAAATGCTGATAAAGAGTCAGTTTTAACATGGACAGAGAGGCTGGGCTTCGCCCCGGTTGTGCTGTCCAGACAGCAGCATGGCAAATGCGCCCAACTCGAAGTTCACTGACTGTTGGTGGTGGTTTAGTAGCTAAGTCGTGTCCGACTCTTGTGACCCCATGGACTGCAGCCCGCCAGGCTTCTCTGTCCATGGGATTCTCCAGGCAAGAAGACGAGTGGGTTGCCATTTCCTTCTCCAGGAGATCTTCCCAACCCAGGGATCAAACCTCGGTCTCCCTCACTGCAGGCAAATTCTTTACCAGCTGAGCTACAAGTTAGGTTCTGTATTAGAGTTTCTCCAGCATTGCACTCTAATTGGATGGATGTTCAAGTTTTTCCACAATACCCACTTTAAATAGTTAAATGCAAAAGCTGCTGCTGCTGCTAAGTCGCTTCAGTCGTGTTCGACTCTGTGCGACCCCACAGACAGCAGCCCACCAGGCTCCCCCGTCCCTGGGATTCTCCAGGCAAGAACACTGGAGTGGGGTGCCATTTCCTTCTCCAATGCATGAAAGTGAAAAGGGAAAGGGAAATGCAAAAACTCAGCAGTACAAATTTGCATTTCTTTATCACTTGTTTATATTAATAAAAATGAAAACATTATAGCTAAAGGCACTCAACGACTTACTTTTTTTTTTCAAGTCAAGACTAGATTTTGTTGTAGGTGAAGTATGGAAGAGTTAGCTCATGACGGATATTGTCTGGGCTTCTCTGATAGCTCAGCAGGTAAAGAATCCACCTGCAATGCAGGAGACACGCAGATACTGTTTAGGAAAAACATTTTCCCTTCATCTAAATATATTAGTTTATCTAGTGGCCTGACATTTGACATGCACATGACCAGGTGAAGGTGCTGCAGAGACAGAGGCAACACATGATGGTTATGGGGGTCCCCACTCCCCACTTCCGTGTGACTGGCTGCAGAGAGACCAGAGGCAACACATGATGGTCAGTCAGGTCCCCACTTCCTGTGTGATTGATGATCAGAATTTATTTTTGTTTGTACAATGTGGTCTCCATTCTGGGCTGTTTTGTATGGCCCTGAGCCTATTCTTATTCTCCCGTTTTTTTTTTTTTTCCTTCTTTTTCCACTGTGACAATATATGATGCATTTAATGTAGTAAATTATTAAAGAGAATTTCTCAGGAGGCTGTTCAGCTCAGTTCCTCTGATTTCTCCAGTTAATGGTGAAGGGCCATGCTCAGGGCTGCCAGTGCTTGCTTTGGATTTCAGCAGGTGGATCAGAGGGGCCAAAAGAGTGTCAGGCCTGAAGAAAACACACCCATTTTCTCAGAGTGATCACAGTGGTTATTTTAATCTTCTTTGCCATCCAGATCTATTAAAGGATGCTCCATAAAGAACATTTTAATAACTTAATTTGTAATCATCGCCTCTGGGAATGCACTTTGTCATAGTTTTTGGTGCTCTATAGTAAAAAAACATAGTATAAGGACGAATGAATATTTCCTTTTAAAAACAGATCTTTAGTGGTAACTGTTCTTAGATAACTTGAGCACTATTATTATATGGCAATAGTAATTTAGGCACTGAGATAAAAGATATCCCACAGCGCACCCAGTTAAAAAAAGAATAAATAATCAGATGCTTCATCATGTGTGACTCATATATGGACATGAAAAAAATGTAAGAACTTTATATATAAACAGGGTACTTACTAACGTAAAGAAGCAAGGAATATGAGGGAAAATCCAGGAGAATATTTGATTTTCTTTTTCTAGGTACTTGTTAATGAGAACAGGGTTAAAAGGCATGTAAATCTCTTAAGCTAAAACTGTTGTGTTCATAATCTGCTACTAAAAAACACAACTTGGTAACAAATATTTCTTTTCAAGTGGTCTCACTTTCAACCTGTAAATGGAAATTAGATTTCACTTAGAGCTTTGAAATCAGGACAGTGCTGTAATTTCAACATGAAATTGTTTCTTCTAACTTGCTTATAAATTAACTTTTTCTCTCTTAAAAATACAATCGGCCCTAAGTCAAATAATTACAAAATACTAATTTTATAAAATATGGTGTTTGATATCTTTGTTGCTGAACAAGAGCGCTTTTTATATGGCAAATATAAACATAGTATTTTATTTGTACATGCTTCTTTATGGGTAATTATGGGTTTCAAAAGTAATAAACAGTGTAATTATTCCATAGCTTGCAGTGGGGATGTGTTTCCTTAATCTGGTCACTTAAAGAAAGAAATAACTATTCATCCCTGAACCTTTTCAGAAAAGCAATTAAAAAAAATTCTGATATAGAAAAAATATATCATTGTTTAGTTCTGCTGATTAGTTTATGAATTTTGAGAGACTGGAAAAATAAACTTTACAATGGTTATATCATCTGAGAAATCACCTAGATAGGTCAGATAGTTCCAAAAGTTTAAGTAACCGACAGAGAAATGTCTTAAAATATCACTTTCCACTTAAGGAGAGCATTGTGACATCTGTGACTTGCTTTGATGTAGTTTGGATGGAAATATAAAAGTATAATAATTATGGTAACATTTGCCAAATCTGTTATGATTATATGGGTGTTTAGTTATTAGTCTTTCAAATTCTCTATATGTTTAATTTTTTTCATAATTCAATACTGTTTTAAAAAAGAATCAATGGTGTGTGGGGAGGAAAATGTTTGCTAATTATGCCAGTATTACAGTCTGTGTAAGTTATATTTATTATAATTTGGTAAACTGGCACTGTGGCTTAAAAAAACCACTTTCCAAGCATTTCGGTGTCATTTCACAGTGTGGAATGAGCTAGAGTGTTAGCAATATGACAAGGAAGAAGCTGACTCCCTAATGGGTATTCAGGGACTTTTTGTATTATTCATATAGAAATAAATATAAGTATAGTGACTGCTTTGGCCCTCTGATGAAGAAAGTTTGTTAATCAGTCAGCAACCCAAGTATAGGGAAAAAATGATGAAAAGCTATTTCTCTATCTTTGTAAATATTAATTTTGCTTTTTAAATTTTGATTTGATTCATGGGCAGGCAGCAAAGCTATGCCCAAAGTTGGAGGACAGTTTTCCTCCCTGTTACGATCATGTGTGTGCGTGCTTCACAATTAGCACCCAGGGTTGCTGCTAGACCCAATTTGTTTAATTCTCTGAAGTAGGTCAGACAACTCTCCCCATTTTGCAGAAAAGTAAGCAAAGAGCATAAGACTTTTACTTAAAACTCTTGACAATTATATTTGTTTTCTATTACATTGCTATAGTATAAAACCAGTCCTTGATTTTCAAAGATTATTGAAAAGAAAGAAAGTTGAAAATAACCAAAAACATTAGCTTGAAGACAGTTTCTAGCAGCATGTGGATGGTTTACATGATAAATCCATGCAATTGACTTCATACATATGTACCTGCCCATTTGTTTCTCCTGTTAGATTTTGAGACGACCCTTTAAGCCAGGAATTATGACTTATTCTTATTTTTTGTGTAATCATTTTTTAAACAAGAAAAGAAAGAAAACCTGAGCTCGTGATGGTTATAAAACATTGAGGCAGATTCTTTGATGCTTCTCCACCTGAGAGGGTGCCCTCCCTCTGAATCCAGGTATGCTTATTATGACTGCTTCACTCAAAAGACCGGCCAGAAATAGTGCTCCGTGACTTCCAAGGTAGGTGATTCAAGGTTATGCAGTTTCTTCCTTGTTCGCCAGGACACGTATTCTTGAAGCTTTGGGCTGCCAGTGAACCCAAGACCGCCATCCAGTAAGGAAGCCCAAGCCACATAGAAAGACCACGGGTAGGCTTTCTCATGAACGGTCTCGATTGAGCCCAGCCTTTGAGTTGTCCCGGGCCAGGTGCCACACATGTGAGTGAAGCCTCCAGGTGAGCCCTCCGCCCAGCATTTAAGTCACCACGAGCCCTTCAAATCCTCTAAAGCACCAGACACTTCAGAGGACGGAAAAGCTGCCCTGTGTGTGATGTCTGATTTCCTGAGGCAGAGAATCATAGCTGTACTGAGGTAGTTGCCGTTTTATACTACATTCTGGTGGTTTGTTACTCAACAACAAATCGTGGGGCTGTGTTCGATAATAGTTTGTTGAATGACTGATTCTCCATTAAGTGAGAGTTTTCACTGAGTAAAACTAATGAACACTGAAATAAAAGAAACCTATGTGGTCCCATATGCATTATTGAATTTTTTTCCCCCTCTCTGGTTAGCAGTGCTGGTAAGTTGAAGTTGTTCTTGTGACATATTCTCCTGGCAGTTCATTTGATTCATTTAGTAACCATTATTCATGCACTGACTCTTGTGGCCAGGTCATCATCTGAGGAATTTTGATGTATGTGGTGTTAAGATACGCTGTCTGTGAGCAGGTTGCGTGCAGCACAGCTGAAAAACGCGCTTGGAGGCTGCACAGGGACAGTGCCACGGAGGGACGGGCACAGTCGTCTCCAAGAGCTGCTCCTGCCTTCACTAGGTCACCCGTGTGTCTCACTGTGCGTCCATCTGTGGAGAGTCAAGTGGAAGCTCGTACAACCATCCACATAATTAAAGTGTCAAAATGTGTCTGCCGAAATTTTTGCGTTATCTGGAATATTCAGTTGAAATCCTCATGTTTCGATTTTTTTTTAAGACTAACAAGTTATAGTGAACTGTCCATGGGGTCACAAAGAGTCGGACACGACTGAGCGACTGAACTGATAGTGAGCTAGCCCACTTGAAATTGAAGAACTTATTCTGCATTTATGACCTAAATCGTTTTCAAGTGGTTGATTATTATGATATTCTCTCTTAGCCACAAGTTTTTACTCTTTCTTAGGAGGAAGTAGTAACATTTTCACTCACATATTAAAATCATCACTTCTCGTATCATGCACCTACTAGCCATGTCTTTGGAATTTTCTAAACATCATTTGTACAAGTTTTCACATTCAATTTATCTGGAATATTTGGGGAAGAATTAAAAGCCAGAAATCAAGAGAGAGAACTAGGCCTGGTGTAATCAGGAGCAAGTGGCTGGTCAGGAGCATGGGTCTGAATGCTGGGTAGAGAAGGAAGAGGCAAACAGTCGTCATGAAGGAGAGCACCAGTCAGCGTTTTAGTGCTTTCGTTGTTCAGTTGCTAAGTCATGTCCAACTCTTTGTGACCCCATGGGCTGCAGCACACCAGGCTTCCCTGTCTTTCACTATCTCCTTAAGTTTGCTCAAACTCATGTGCATTGATGCCATCCAACCATCTCAACCTCTGTCGCCCCCTACTCCTCCTGCCCTCAGTCTTTGCCAGCATCAGGGTCTTTTCCAATGAGTTGGCTCTTTGTATCAGGTGGCCAAAGTATTGGAGTTTCAGCTTCAGCATCAGTCCTTCCAATGAATATTCAGGGTTGATTTTCTTTAGGTTGGGCTACTTTGATCTCCTTGCAGTCCAAGGGACTCCCAAGAATCTTCTCCATCACTGCAATTCAAAAACATCAATTTTGTGGTGCTCAGCCTTCTTTATGGTCCAACTCTCACATGTGTCATTTACCAAGCATTTTATTCAATGGGGGTGCTTACCAGTTTTCATGGATAGTTTCAAAACTGAAATAATATTGTATTTGACTTCTTTTTGAAGTTTAAAGTGAAGCAGCTTAAGTCTATTTATTTTTGGTTTGCAAACAAACAAAAACCAAGCCCCAAAGTTGAGAATTTCCACTGTATTAGTCATTGCTCTGTAACAAATGCCACAAACTTAGACTAAAAACAATGCATGGCATTGTCTCTCAGTGCCTGCAGCTCAGAGTCTGACATGGTTTGGATATGTCCTCAGCAAGTCTGCAGTGAGTGTGTGAGCCAGAGCTGGGGTCTCCACTGAGGCTTTACTAGGGAAAGGTCAGACTCCAAACCCGAGTTGTGGTTGGTGGGATTCGTGCCTTGCAGACTGTGGACCTGGGGTACTCAGTGCTCATCGGCGGGATGCTGCCTTTGGTTCCTTGCCAGGTGGCCCTCCCTCAGCTCGTCCACAGCCTGGCGTCTTGCTTCTTGAAAGACAGCAAGAGGACATTTTCTCAGCAAGACAGACGTTACAGTCTTATGCAACGTCATCATGAAAATGACAGCTGTCATCTTCGTCCTCTTCTGTTCTTTGGAAGCAAGTCCTGACACTGACAGAGAAGGCAATGGCACCCCACTCCAGTACTCTTGCCTGGAAAATCCCATGGATGGAGGAGCCTGGTAGGCTCCAGTCCATGGGGTCACTAAGAGTCAAGCATGACTGAGCGACTTGACTTTCACTTTTCACTTTCATGCACTGGAGAAGGAAATGGCAACCCACTCCAGTGTTCTTGCCTGGAGAATCTCAGGGGCAGAGGAACCTAGTGGGCTGCCATCTATGGGGTCACACAGAGTCGGACACAACTGAAGTGACTTAGCCCGACACTGAAGGGAGATGGCTGGACTACCCCAGGATGTGAAGAGCAGGACAATGGATGGTGGCACACTAGAGACTGTTTGACCGTCAATTACTGTTAAGGTCCCTCAGAGATATTGGTCTCTAGATAAGCAGAGACAATGTCATTTATTTTTAAATTCCCTCAGGCAAGATACATCTTCATTTTTGTTTTGTTACTACGTCAGTATTTGATACATGTGTGACTATTAATGTAGGAGATCATCAGCATTATTAGGTACAGATACATTTTATTGCAGGGACATATGTAAAGAAGGGACTTCCCTGGTGGCTCAGATGGCAAAGAATCTGCCTGCAATGCAGGAGACCTGGGTTTGATCCCTGGGACGGGAAGATTCCCTGGAGAAGGGAATTGCAACCCACTCCAGGATTCTTGCCTGGAGAATCCCACGGACAGAGGGGCCTGGGAGGCTGCAATCCATGGGGTCGCAAAGAGTTGGACACAATTGAGCTACTAATACATACACACACATATGTAAGGAGAATCTTATTAGGCTTGATTCTGCATGGACAAAGTGAACTTTTAATTAAATAAATTGAAAGTGATCATTGTCAGTCTGTCTTACTTCTTCCAAAAATTGTTTCTGTGTGAAATTAAATTTTAAACTTTGCCTTGTAATATTTTTTAGAATTTAAGAGATTTGCTGTACTCATGGAATGATATCCCATAAATGCTTCAGAAGAATGCAATTTGTTTCCTAAAATGCATTTTTAGGGTAAATTAATGAATTTTAGAACCTGTAGTTTCTAAATGGTGACCTATAATTCCATAATAAGATTGATTTTTTTAGACCAATAGAGTAATCTCATATGCCTATTTAGTCATCCATATAAATCTCATTTGTCTGGAATGCTGCCCATAATGCTAAATTCAGATTAAAGATTTCAGCAATGGGATTTGAAATAAACATGAAGGCACTTTAGAGCAACCACCTTTGTGAATAGAGGCCTTAAAACTATCTATCTTTAACTATTCTGGCCCAACTAGAATACTTAGTTCTTTTTACCTTTTCTGGAATGGCAGACATGTTTCTAGGAGCAACTTGTGCCATCAGTCCCCGACGCTCACTAGGGCTCAAATTCTGCCTGCCTAACCGTTGTGCAGTGGTGTGTGCATGTGTGTGTTTAGTCGCCAAGTCGTGTCTGACTCTTTGAGACCCCATAGACTTAGCCCACCAGACACCGTTGTCCTTGGGATTTCCCAGGTGAGAATACTGGAGTGGGTTACCATTTCCTCTTCCAGGGGATCTTCCTGACCCAGGGATTGAACCCATATCTCCTCCATTGCAGGCAAATTCTTTACCACTGAGCTACCAGGGAAGCCCCGCATCATATTTACTTGAGTAAAATGGTTTTCCAATGTCTTGCTTACTGTATTTTTTTTTTTTTCGGGAGAGTGAAAATATCCATGGTGTAGGACTGGGAGTATAAAATCAGACTTGGGAGGTAAGTAGGCAGTATCAATCAGGATAGATCAGGTTATGCTGAGTTAATAAACATCCCCAAATGTCAGTGACTTACAGCAATGACACCTCCTAGATTTCTTTCTCGCTAACAGTACATGCCGTTGTGGATTGGCAGTGCTTCTGTTATGCATTTTCAGTGCAGACTTCAGTCTGCCAGAACAGTCGCTGCTTAGAACATTGTCAGTCTTGTGGCAGAAAGAAACGAGGCAGAATACCATAAAAGTCCAGCTCAAAAGTGAGACAGACTGCTTACAGTTCCATCTCACTGGCTGAAGCGTCACACGACCATTCCTGTGTTCAGTAGAGCAGAGAGGAAGCTAGAATGGCATGCAGCAGTACAGTCTACCAGAGCTAGTAAGGATAAGATGCAGAGAATCTGGGCTCAGAGAAGATCTGTTTTTATATTTCAAGTCTTTGCTGATGGCTGGTACTTTTAAATGTATGTTTTTAAAAATTATATATTAAATCCAACTCTGCCATTACCTTCCAAGTGTAAAATGAGGCTTTTTTTTTTTTTAAGGAAAATATAAGAGTAACATGGAAACTTACATTACCATATGTAAAATAGATAGCCAAGGGAATTTGCTGTATGGCTCAGGAAACTCAAACAAAGGCTCTGTATCAACCTAGAGGGGTGGGATGGGGCGGGAGATGGGAGGGAGGTTCAAAAGGGAGGGGATTTATGTATACCTGTGGCTGAGTCTTGTTGAGGTTTGATGGGAAGCAACAAAATTCTGTAAAGCAGTTATCCTTCAGTAAAAAAAATTAATTAAAAAAATAATTAGTAAAAAAAAAGGAGAGTATTCCAAAGATTACCTTATTAGTGGCATTCTTTTGGATGGTATGATATATGGAGATAAAATGATATAACTGATAGATGAGACTTTTCCTTATGTAATTTTAAAATGTAAGTAATTTGAAAGCAAATTATAACTTTCTGGGGAGTGGGAGAAGAGTGGGCTGATGTGTATAGTGATGTTTTGGAGTCCTCTCCCAAAAGCACAGAGGTTAAAGGCATCCCAAAATTTAGAGGAGTGTTCTGAAATATGTTTCCCCATTTATATTACTATGGTTTTATGAATTTAAATTATCTGAATAGATTTGCTTAGTGCTGAAAATGGAAAGCAAAGTTTGGAAATATGCTCTAATTTCTGAATTGATACTCATTGAGGACCAGGTGTGGAGGAGTGAGTAGACTGGTGTTGGGCAACAGGATCAGGTTAGGTTTATCGTTCTTCATGGCTCAGCTTCCACCCATTCTTGTCATCAGCTATCTCAGTTCTACCGCACAGACCAGACCTTTTGGTTGTTAAAAGTTGAAGTGGGCACTATTTGAAAAATGAGTCTAAGCATATGCAGTGGCACCCCACTCCAGTACTCTTGCCTGGAGAATCCCATGGATGGAGGAGCCTGGTAGGCTGCAGTCCATGGGGTCGCTAGGAGTTGGACACAACTGAGTGACTTCACTTTCACTTTTCACTTTCATGCATTGGAGAAGGAAATGGCAACCCACTCCAGTGTTCTTGCCTGGAGAATCCCAGGGATGGGGGAGCCTGGTGAGCTGCTGTCTCTGGGGTCGCACAGAGTTGGACACGACTGAAGCGACTTAGCAGCAGCAGCAGCAGCATCTTGGTATATAAAGAAGACAATGGAATTAACTATCCTTCATCTGGACTTGGGTCATGCCAAAGTGATGAGAATTACTAGTATAAAATTAAGAATTTAAAGGGCTTTCCTGGTGGCTCAGACAATAAAGAATCTACCTGCAATGTAGGGGACCTGGGTTCCATCCCTGGGTCGGGAAGATCCCCTGGAGAAGGAAATGGCAACCCACTCCAGGATTCTTGCCTGGGAAATCCCATGGACAGAGGAGCCTGGAGGGCTACAGTCCACGGGGTTGCAAAGAATGGGACACAACTGAGGGACAATTACTTTCACTTTCAAGAATTTAAAAGATTATCTCTGGATTTTTCTTTTTCCATAAATTGAATCATTTTCCTAGGCATTCTGAACTGACTCTTAAGCTATGTATGTTTTTCGTCTGTCTTATGCATAATTATTGACTTAGAAATAATGTGTTATGTAAAATTAGCTCCAGGTCTTTATTATTTATCCTTGCAGCACAGTTGGTACATAATTGTTCACTAAATATTTGTTGACTGGATTTAATCCATTTGGTGAAAACCTAGTTTTAATTCCATAATCATAGGAAAGTGGGGAAGGCAAATCTTCTGTAACTCCCAGAAGCACTTATCTTTGTGTTACACTCTTACCATCAGGCAGAATTTAGCTGTGGTCTTTTCTGTGTGATTCTGAGATGAAATCAAGCTGGATCACAGTGTCAAAATCTTGTTTGAATTAGGAAAAAAGAACTTAAGCAAACTCATGTCTTCATTTCAAAGTATATTCATTCTATTGTCAAACTATCAGTGGGTTTGGATTTCTTCAAATCAAAGCATGATTCATGTAATTACTGTATTATGATTAGCTTTATTAAAGGACTGAAGGTATTTTAATGGTTTGTGATGAATGAAAAGAAGATGAAGTATGAAGAACTAGTCTGCAATGAGAACTGGATGTTGAATTCAGTTATAGTTATTGTTGAATATTCTTTTAATAAGATTGAATCCAGAGGCAAGATATTTTGTTCCTTAAAAAACCCCATTGAAGTATATTTTAAGAATGACCTACATAGTAATGAATTTTCAAATTCTTATTAACATCCTGCAAAAAAAAAAAAAAAAAAAGAGAGAGAGAGAGAAAAAAGTCTGGCATAATTACTTGGCTTTTAAAATTTAAATTTATGCTCGAATTCATTTTAAGTTTTCTTCTGGTCATTTCATAAGAGTGTCTTGTATAGTTATTGATTTTCTAGATTTTCTTTAATTATGCATTTTATTAGTGACTACTTACAACTTTCTACTCAACAGACTGTATTTATTTCTAGTCATAAATAGTAGAGGAAGAAATGTTCACTTATATTCTAATTAATTATTTTAAAAACTCTTTGAAAGGAATTCCTTTAGAAATTTGATAAGGGAATGAATATTAATGTTCCTTTTTTGCTAATTTACATCAAAGTTAATTATGCAGAAGGTGAAGACCAAGCATGTTTTGATGCTTTAGTACCTGAGTAGAAAATTTTAAAAATACACGTTTTTTTTTTTTTTTTTTAAACACTGTCTCTTAGGAAGTATTTGATGTTAGATGCAAAGTCTGTTTTATAAAACAGGATTTTTGATCATCAGTTAATATGTGGTTTCTCTCCAATGTCTTAAAGTGCTTTTAAGTTTATTCTAATTTGCTTTTTGTTTGATTGCGTTCACAGATGCTTCTGTTTCTAGTGGCTCTTCTTAGTGGGCTTTTAGTCAGTTTGGCCTCTGTCCCAGGGAAGGCAGCACGGAGGTCTTCCGTGTGCCCCTTAGAAGTTGTAGTGTGTACCTGATGGAAAACAGAGCTGAAACAGGGAATTATAGTGGGTTCCGTTTACCTTTGGGGAATCTTGTTAAAATACCAAGTCTTGACTAGTATTCTGGACCTGAAAACTTCCGTGTTTCCAGCAAGTTTCCAGGACATTGCTAGGATTCAGAGACGTGGAATGGACCGTGTTTTGCGTTGCGGTTGTGTGGCCTTTGTAATCGTCGTACCAGTGAGGCTGGCTCACACCCCACTTGCCTTTGTTTTAGCAGACCCTTGGCATTCATAATTTAACATTCAGAGTTTAAAGTCCATTACTGGTACGTTTAATTTATAATATTAGTAAGGTACAATTTTGAATTGTAGATTAAAATAATGAGTCATTTATCAATTAAACATATGTGTATTGATCCTACTGTAGGTAGGCATATTCTCTTAGGTACTGGGTGACAAAGACAAATACGACTTAGACACACAAATGGATAATTGCAATATAACATGGCTACTGCTACTCCAGGGGATGTCCAGGTACCATGTGTGGCTTTGGAGAGCCTACTCAGACGACCCAGTATCGCAACCGAAACCTGAAGCCAGCAAGGCCTACGTGTGTAAACGGCAGAGACGTGTCCGGGACTCTCTGACGCCCAGAGTGTGTCTGTACATCAACAGCATAGCCCTGACTGGAGCGTGTTAGAAATGGAGTCTTGGGTCCTGCTTTGGAGCTGCAGCATCCCTGCGTTAGAATCTGCATTTTAATCATGTCTCCGGGTATACATGTGCGCATTAGCAAGATCCCCAGGTAACTCAGTCAAGGAGACACTGACTGTTGGTGAGAGAGGTGAGAGACACGAGGAGCTTGCAGCAGACTACAGGAAGTGTATCTCACTGCAGGAGACAGCTGAGCAGACATCAAAGAGCTGGTGCCTTGAAGGCCAGGGAGTGAAGGAGGTTATTCCTGAGTTTCTAAGTCAGTTAATCACAAAGTATACATTCTTTCCATTATCGCTAATAAACCAATAAAACTGTCTGAAAATGTTAGGTACAAAAGTCCATTGTTTGCTGGGAGCTTTACTACCCTCTGAGATGTGGTTTATAATTATGGGAGTTGGTCCTCTCTGGCTTCAAGTGCTTTACTGAAGTCTGCCTACTACATCATTCAGGAACAGTCTTCGCCTAAAATACCTTACATTATTTTGCTAGCCATAAAGAACATTGCTTATGCCAGTCTACTTTAAGAAAGATGTTTTCCTTAAAGACCCTCACTCATATGCAACATGCAATACTTCATGTCAGGATCCATTTCCAGGGATGCAGATTAAGCTGTGGCTCTCCCTAACAGACTGGTTCCAGATAGGAAAAGGAGTACCTCAAGGCTGTATATTAGCACCCTGCTTATTTAACTTATATGCAGAGTACATCATGAGAAACGCTGGGCTAAAGGAAGCACAAGCTGGAATAAGATTGCCAGGAGAAATATCAATAACCTCAGATATGCAGATGATACCACCCTTATGGCAGAAAGTGAAGAGGAACTCAAAAGCCTCTTGGTGAAAGTGAAAGAGGAGAGTGAAAAAGTTGGCTTAAAGCTCAACATTCAGAAAACGAAGATCATGGCATCTGGTCCCATCACTTCATGGGAAATAGATGGGGAAACAGTGGAAACAGTGTCAGACTTTATTTTGGGGGGCTCCAAAATCACTGCAGATGGTGACTGCAGCCATGAAATTAAAAGATGCTTACTCCTTGCAAGGAAAGTTATGACCAACCTAGACAGCATATTGAAAAGCAGAGACATTACTTTGTCAACAAAGGTCCGTCTAGTCAAGACTATGGTTTTTCCAGTGGTCATGTATGAATGTGAGAGTTGGACTGTGAAGAAGGCTGAGCGCCAAAGAATTGATGCTTTTGAACTGTGGTGTTGGAGAAGACTCTTGAGAGTCCCTTGGAGTGCAAGGAGATCCAACCAGTCCATCCTAAAGGAGATCAGTCCTGGGTGTTCATTGGAAGGACTGATGTTGAAGCTGAAACTCCAATACTTTGGCCACCTCATGTGAAGAGCTGACTCATTGGAAAAGACCCTGATGCTGGGAAGAATTGAAGGCAGGAAGAGAAGGGGATGACAGAGGATGAGGTAGTTGGATGGCATCACTGACTCGATGGACATGAGTTTGGGTGAACTCTGGGAGTTGGTGATGGACACGGAGGCCTGGCATGCTGCGGTTCACGGGGTCGAAAGGAGTTGGACACAACTGAGCAACTAAACTGAACTGAACTCCCTAACAGAGGGGCTTCCCTTGTGACCCAGATGGTAAAGACTCTGCCTGCTAATGCAGGAGACGTGGGTTTGATCCCTGACTTGGGAAGATCCCCTTCGAAGGAAATGACAACCCACTCGAGCATTCTTGCCTGGGAAATCCCATGGGCAGAGGAACCTGGTGGGCTACAGTCCACGGGTCTCTAAGAGTCAGACATGACTAAGTGACTGAAGAGCAACAACTCCCTAACAGATGCTCCCCCTTTAACTTCAGATGTCAAACAAAATGGACTGGGGTCTCAGGAATATAGATCAGGGTTCAGTTCAGTTTAGTTCAGTCGCTCAGATGTGTCCGACTCTTTGCGACCCCATGAATCGCAGCACGCCAAGCCTCCCTGTCCATCACCAACTCCCAGAGTTCACTCAGACTCACGTCCATCGAGTCAGTGATGCCATCCAGCCATCTCATCCTCTGTTGTCCCCTTCTCCTCCTGCCCCCAATCCCTCCCAGCATCAGAGTCTTTTCCAATGAGTCAACTCTTCGCATGAGGTGGCCAAAGTACTGGAGTTTCAGCTTTAGCATCAGTCCTTCCAATGAACACCCAGGACTGATCTCCTTTAGGATGGACTGATTGGATCTCCTTGCAGTCCAAGGGACTCTCAAGAGTCTTCTCCAACACCACAGTTCAAAAGCATCAATTCTTCTACACTCAGCTTTCTTTTTAGTCCAACTCTCACATCCATACGTGACCACTGGAAAAACCATAGCCTTGACTAGACGAACCTTTGTTGACAAAGTAATGTCTTTGCTTTTTAATTTGCTGTCTAGGTTGGTCATAAGTTTCCTTCCAAGGAGTAAGCATCTTTTAATTTCATGGCTGCAGTCACCATCTGCAGTGATTTTGGAGCCCCCAAAAATAAAGTCTGACACTGTTTCCACTGTTTCCCCATCTATTTCCCATGAAGTGATGGGACCAGATGCCATGATCTTCGTTTTCTGAATGTTGAGCTTTAAGCCAACTTTTTCACTCTCCTCTTTCACTTTCATCAAGAGGCTTTTGAGTTCCTCTTCACTTTCTGCCATAAGGGTGGTGTCATCTGCATATCTGAGGTTATTGATATTTCTCTTGGCAATCTTGATTCCAGCTTGTGCTTCCTTTAGCCCAACATTTCTCGTGATATACTTTGCATAAAAGTTAAATAAGCACGGTGATAATATACAGCCTTGATGGACTCCTTTTCCTAAAAGCACAAACAGACACAGCCTTCCTGAATTCGGCCACTTCCCAGGATAGAGAATTTAGGCTCATTGAACATAATGTGTATAATTTCCAATGTAGAGATCTGACTGTGTGCATGAGTTCTAAGTCAGTTCAGTTGTGTTCCACTCTTTGCTACCCCATGGACTGTAACCTGCCAGGCTCTTCTGTCTGTGGGATTCTCCAGGCAAGAATACTGGAGTGGATTGCCATGCCCTCCTCTAGGGGATCTTCTTGACCCAGGGGTCGAACCTCCACTGAAGAACCTTTCATTGGCAGGCAGGTTCTTCACCACTAGAGTCCCCTGGGAAGCCCAGAAATATGACTATTGATGAATGTCTAATATGATACAGTGCATGATGTCTGATGGGGATGTTTCACTTGGGACGACAGAGGATGAGATGGCTGGATGGCATCACTGACTCGATGGACGAGAGTTTGAGTGAACTCCGGGAGTTGGTGATGGACAGGGAGGCCTGGCGTGCTGTGATTCATGGGGTCACAAAGAGTCGGACACGACTGAGCAACTGAACTGAACTGAACTGAATACAATTCTGAAATATTATGGGAGAAAAAGAGTGAAGTTCTCAAATGAGTTATAGAATAGCAGTTGTAAAATTAGAAAATTACGTACGTATGGGCAATTATTCAGGCATTAAAAAGGACACCAAGTAGAAGTTGAAAAAGATATCAAAGCTTTTCATTTTTAATTTCTGGAATTTAAATAATTTCACAAAAACTTTTATGACCTTAAAATATTATTATATTTGTATCTTAAATGTGTAATCCCTCAAAAGTTATATAGAGACCAAGACTTGTTATTTACAGCAAGGTTACCGTGTCCTTTATTTTGCAGAGGAAGTTACAAATGCTTAACTGTATCTTAGCGGAGATTATTCGAGAGCTGCACTGTTTAAAATAACCTTCCACAAAGTCAGTTATGCTTCAAAAAAAACAAAACCTTCCATGATAATAGAAATATTTGACATCTTCACTGTTCAGGACAGTAGCCAGTAGCCTCAGGTGGCTGTTGGTACCTGAACTGTGACTGTACAACTGAGGGACTGAATCTTTAATTTTACTTAAACTTAACTAGTTTAAAATTTAATTTAAATGTCCACATGTGGCTAGTGGCTGCCACAGTGAACATCTAAATTCTAGAAAATAGTGGCTATCTCTGGCTAAATATAGTGGCTGAATATCTGAATGGTTTTTTTTTTTTTTTTTGTATCTCCATGGCAGCTTCAGGAATAACTTGTATGTACTCTCTACTCAGTTAATGATTAATAAGGTGAGGGGTGATTGAAATTTATTGTGCTGGCCTTTACTCAAAAGGTCATTTTGTCCTTATGAATGTCAGAATATACAAACTTCAATAAGAAACTCTCAGTGATTGTCAGTTCTTCGATGAAGTCTAATGAGTTTGTGCCAATATTTATAAGATCAGCATTATAAGGTCTGCTATTATATAACTGTGCTGTATGCCCTCAATGGGATGATGTGACTCTTGGTAAGGTAAGGTGAGCTTTGCAGGGCTCCTGTCATATGACGGCAACTCCTTTACTGGAGAGATCAGTGGTTCTCGGGGATAATTCTCTCCCGTGTTGCTTGAGCTCCCTAGTCAGAGTGTCTACATTCAGAGGTTGTCTCTGCAGTTTACCAGTGGTTTGGCTTAACTTAACTTTTGCTTAACTTTTTAAATTCCCAGTTGCTTCATCAGGGGATAATAATGGCCCCTCCCAGTTGGTGCTATCCA
The DNA here is from genome assembly GCF_055505025.1 of Bos grunniens. Taxonomy (NCBI): domain Eukaryota; kingdom Metazoa; phylum Chordata; class Mammalia; order Artiodactyla; family Bovidae; genus Bos; species Bos grunniens. Next base: position 89,722,280 of record NC_141176.1, on the reverse strand, counting down.
TAGAGAACCTGCCTGCCAATGCAGGAGACAAAAGAGACTCAGGTTCAGTTCCTGCATGTGTTGGGGAGATCACATGGAGAAGGAAATGACCGCTCACTGCAGTATTCTTGCCTGGAGAATCCCATGGACAGAGGAGCCTGGTGGGCTCCAGTCCATGGAATCACAAAGAGTTGGATACAACTGAAGTGACTTAGCAATAGCACCTAACGCCTGGGATTGTTACAAAGATTAAGTAAGCCCAGGTTACTCAAGCACTTGTAATAGAGTCTGGCACACTGTTAGTGCCATAGACGCATTTGCTAGATAAAGAAAATATGCTTGACGTGACCATGCAGCCAGCACTCAGTCACCGTGGATGTTCTGCTAAATGCGGTCAGGTAAATGTTACTTGTATTTCTACCACCCAGGGAAGTCTCATTGGCCTGGATGGCACACACGTGATCTGTGCAGCCTGACTGCATCCCTGGCGTGTCCAGGAATATCTGGGTGATGCTTTTATTGAAGAGAGCACACAGAAGCTGATTCGGGTCGGGCGAGGGGAGGGTGCTATAGATATCTAAATAAAAAGCTGGGCGTAAATATCACACTGGCAGATGTCTTCTTCCCAGAGATCTGCTGAGATTGAATTAAAACACTGTCAAGTTTCCCCCAAGAGTGTGCTGGGGAATCACTAATTACACAGGAGGTTAAAAGATATTGAAAGATAAAGAATTTTGTGTTCAAGTGTGCTTGAGAATTGGTAGCTTAAAAAAAATTAATTTTATTTCTATATGGCCGGTCTGCTCAGAGTCTTCTGTAAGTCAGTGTGCTTTGTGAATCTCCAAGCCTGGTAAATGTACAGATTCCTACCTTTACTCTTTATATATAATATATTTTTAATCCATGTATTTGATTTTGAAAGCAATTCTGATTTTTGCATCATAATGACTGGTAGCACTTAATGAATTTTAAAATGGCAAGGTACCAAACATCTGTAATAGACACATTATTCCCTGTCACCTGGCACAAATAATTGGATCTTTCCTGGTTTTGACTTTCTTATATGGAAACTAGACTTACCTTGTTTCAGTTCAGTTCAGTCGCTCAGTCGTGTCCCACTCTTTGCAACCCCATGAATCGCAGCACGCCAGGCCTCCCTGTCCATCACCAACTCCCGGAGTTCACTCAGACTCACGTCCATCGAGTCAGTGATGCCATCCAGCCATCATCCTCTGTCGTCCCCTTTTCCTCCTGCCCCCAATCCCTCCCAGCATCAGAGTCTTTTCCAATGAGTCAACTCTTCGCATGAGGTGGCCAAAGTACTGGAGTTTCAGCTTTAGCATCATTCCTTCCAAAGAACACCCAGGACTGATTTCCTTTAGAATGGACTGGTTGGATCTCCTTGCAGTCCAAAGGACTCTCAAGAGTCTTCTCCAACACCACAGTTCAAAAGCATCAATTCTTCAGCGCTCAACTTTCTTCACAGTCCAACTCTCACATCCATACATGACCACAGGAAAAATCATAGCCTTGACTAGACGGACCTTTGTTGGCAAAGTAATGTCTCTGCTTTTTAATATGCTGTCTAGGTTGGTCATAACTTTCCTTCCAAGGAGTAAGCATCTTTTAATTTCATGGCTGCAATCACCATCATACAGGTAAATGATGAGGTAGATTTTTTAAATGTTTTTTTTGCAATGCTGATATCTATGAGTATATGAATTTTGGATCACATTTGCTTTAATATGTATATTGGGTATTTCTATCACTTATCTTATTAAACTTAGAAGCCAAATTGGCTAAAATGTTTCAAAATGAGATAAAAAATTTATTGAATTGTCTCATGTATATGCAAAGGATATTTCACCAACTTATATTTAAGAAGGATTTCATAAATATAAGCAGAAAAATATATTTTTATTTTTAATAGGTAGCCATTCATTATTTTATGTACTTCTAAAATAATAGAAATTTAAATATAGATACACATTTCTGTATATGGTTTGTGAAAAGTATTCTTTTGCAAGAATATTCGAGGTTTCAGTGATACTTCAGGCATGCAAGAAATATTGTAAAAAGTAAAAAAGGCATATAATCAACTTTTCTTTCCCAGAACTTACTCAAACAATATGCTTCCCCCATGGCAGTGTAAAAACAGCCTTTGTGAAATGTGTTGTGTAAAAACAAAGCAAAACAAAGTTAAATAAAAATTGAAAGCATTTTTGTTTTTTTGTAGTTTGGGCTTTTAAAAAAGTTAAACAGATATTCCAGCTTTTCTTCTGCGTTTCTGTTTTATATGCCTGCCCTGAGTCATTCTCAGAGAAGAACGTAGAATATCTATGGGCTGCAATACTTATATAGATGATTTCAGTGCTGCGATGTCAACCATTTTCTCCCCTCAGGCATTTTACTAGTAGTAGTATTTTCCTATTAAATGAAAATTCTCGTAAGTGGCACATCCTCATGGCATTCACTGCGCTAAACAGGGTGTTGCCTCTGCCCAGCTCGCTCCCTTGGGATGGTCCCCAGGGCATCTGGAGCTGGGCCTTCGTCCAGGGCAAGCTCCCTGGGCACTGGTTTTGGCAGTGACAGGTGGGGGCACAGACATTCCCAGACTGCCTTGACCACCACATTGGATTGTGAAACCTTATGTGCTATTAATATTTTATTTGAAATCTGCTTAAGTGTAACTGCATAATTTAACCCATATTATCGAGCAACTTCCATATGCAAAACATTGGGGGAGGTACCTATAATAGTCCCTCTGTTCATGCTTGCTGAATACATGAATAAGTACGTGCCCGGATGACCCCTCTCTCCCAGGAGCATTCAATGGGAGAGACTGAAATGCTTAAAACTCTTTGTATTCCGGATCAGGAGTTGGGTAATCACTAGGAAAGGTCAAGTTCAACAAGGAAGGATTAGGGAGGATTTGACTTAGGAACTGGTTTTGATTGATAAACTATAAGGATGAGCAGAATCTTAACTTACAAATAGTGATTTTTTTTTTTTTTCCTTTACAGTTTTCTCATAGAAACCCAATATCCTGAAGTCAGTTGCAGTTCTGTGGGGTCATGTGACCAAGGAGTAGCCAATAGAATGTCTGAGGGAGTTCAGTGTGGTCGTTCAGAGGGGTCATCTTAGAGGGAATGCTATGCTAAGTCACTTCAGTCGTGTCTGACTCTGTGCGACCCCATAGATGGGAGCCCACCAGGCTCCCCCGTCCCTGGGATTCTCCAGGCAAGAACACTGGAGTGGGCTGCCATTTCCTTCTCCAATGCATGAAAGTGAAAAGTGAAAGTGAAGTTGCTCAGTCGTGTCCGACTCCTAGCGACCCCATGGACTGAAGCCTACCAGGCTCTTCTGTCCATGTGATTTTCCAAGCAAGAGTACTGGAGTGGGGTGCCATTGCCTTCTCCGTCTTAGAGGGAAAGGACACGATTTTTTTCCTTCCATCTCTCCACTTTGCTACCTAGAAGGCACATTTGATCTCCAGCTCCATGAGGCACCCCGAACCTTCATAAGGAAAGTCCTAAGTTTAGCCAGGGAACCTGATGAATATTTTGAGTCACTGCACCCAAGTGAGGCAACTTGTTCCAAAAGTTTTCCTTTTTAAAGTGAGAAAAAAATCTACCTGCTTGAAACCACTGTTCTTTGGTATTTTACTGTTACATATCTGAACAAATTTACATGGCAGTACACCGCTTTATCAACTGTGCTCATTTTAAAATTTATCCATACTTACATGTTAGGATACTTATAGGATCAATTTGTAGAACTCATTTTATCTACACAAAGAACATAGGAAGTCCACAGTATATATATATTTTAGAGTATTTGTTTTTGTGTCTTTGTCTATTAAGGAGAGATACAAGGTACAGGGGAAGTACAGGTTTACATGCAAGCTGAACACAATACACTATGTCAGCACTTTCAATTAAGCACTGAACAGTCGCTTCAGTTGTGTCCGACTCTGTGCGACCCCATAGACAGCAGCCCACCAGGCTCCCCCGTCCCTGGGATTCTCCAGGCAAGAACACTGGAGTGGGTTGCCATTTCCTTCTCCAATGCATGAAAGTGAAAAGTGAAAGTGAAGTCGCTCAGTCCTGTCCGACTCTTCTCGACCCCATGGACTGCAGCCCACCAGGCTCCTCCATCCATGGGATTTTCCAGGCAAGAGTACTGGAGTGGGGTGCCATCGCCTTCTCCAATTCTTAAAATCTTACATAAGACATTAAAATAATGTCTAACCCTAACCTTTCACCATGTTTATTTTCTTCCTTTATTCCTTGTCTTCAAAACTTACACCTTCTCTTACAATTTTGAACAGGTAGTGAGGGTCCCTTACCTACAATGTGAGTGACACTTCAGAGGTGTTTCTGTCTTAAACTTGGACACATTCTCACACTGTGGACCTGGGGCTAGAATGCAGCTGTGCTGCTTGCTAGCTGCGTGATCTTGGGCAACTTTCTTAAACTTTCTCTCTTTTAGTTTTCTAGTAAGGAAAATGAGTGACAAGACAATTTTCCTCAGAGAGTGAACTGAGTTGATATTGGAAAGTGTCTGTGTGGTTGTGGTGCTGGTGGTTGTTCAGTCACAGAGCTCCGACCCACTCTTTACAACCCCATGGACTGTAGCTGCCCAGCTTCTCTATCCATGGGGTTTTCCAGGCCAGAATCCTGGAGTGAGCTACCATTCCCTTCTCCAGGGAATCTTTCTGACCCAGGGATCAAAGCCACGTCTCCTGCATTGGCAGGCAGAGTTTTTACCACTGAGCCATCAGGGAAGCTCCTGTTTGTATGGTATTTGGCACCAATAAACACTATCAAATGATCAGTGATTATTCTAGTGGAGACCTTTTCACAGTAAGCTACAAAGTTTAGACTTTATCCATGTGTAAAACAGCAAACTATTTAAATTGGAAGCAGAAGCATATTAATGAGGAAACGGCAATTTTAGGTAAATTACAGAAATTGGAGTCTGGAAGATGGATTAAAAAAGGATACATCAGACATGCCAGATCAATTAAATGACAGCTGAGCTTACTCGAGGAGACTAGAATAAGGGGAATGTGACTGGTTTCGTCTTCATGGCATGAGAATTAGTCTAATCACTAGCTGCTGCTGGTAAGTCACTTCAGTCGTGTCTGACTCTGTGCAACCCCATAGACGGCAGATCACCAGGCTCCCCCGTCCCTGGGATTCTCCAGGCAAGAACACTGGAGTGGGTTGCCATTTCCTTCTCCAATGCATGAAAGTGAAAAGTGAAAGTGAAGTCGCTCAGTCGTGTCCAACTCTTTGTGCTAGGCCAACTAAATATGAATCCTTTACCCACCATCTTTCTTACAAATTGGGCATTTTTCTCCCGGATCAGATCAGATCAGTTGCTCAGTCATGTCCAACTCTTTGCAACCCCATGAATCGCAGCACGCCAGGCCTCCCTGTCCATCATCAACTCCCGGAGTTCACTGAGACTCACGTCCATCAAGTCAGTGATGCCATCCAGCCATCTCATCCTCTCTCCCCTTCTCCTCCTGCCCCCAATTCCTCCCAGCATCAGAGTCCTTTCCAATGAGTCAACTCTTCGCACGAGGTGGCCAAAGTACTGGAGTTTCAGCTTTAGCATCATTCCTTCCAAAGAAATCCCAGGGCTGATCTCCTTCAGAATGGACTGGTTGGATCTCCTTGCAGTCCAAGGGACTCTCAAGAGTCTTCTCCAACACCACAGTTCAAAAGCATCAATTCTTCGGCACTCAGCCTTCTTCACAGCCCAACTCTCACATCAATACATGACCACAGGAAAACCATAGCCTTGACTAGATGGACCTTTGTTGGCAAAGTAGTGTCTCTGCTTTTGAATATGATGAACCTTTGTTGGCAAAGTAATGTCTCTGCTTTTGAATATGCTATCTAGGTTGGTCATAACTTTCCTTCCAAGGAGTAAGCGTCTTTTAATTTCATGGCTGCAGTCACCATCTGTAGTGATTTTGGAGCCCAGAAAAATAAAGTCTGACACTGTTTCCACTGCTTCCCCATCTATTTCCCATGAAGTGGTGGGACCGGATGCCATGATCTTCGTTTTCTGAATGTTGAGCTTTAAGCCAACTTTTTCACTCTCCACTTTCACTTTCATCAAGAGGCTTTTGAGTTCCTCTTCACTTTCTGCCATAAGGGTGGTATCATCTGCATATCTGAGGTTATTGATATTTCTCTCGGCAATCTTGACTCCAGCTTGTGCTTCCTCCAGTCCAGCATTTCTCATGGTATACTCTGCATATAAGTTAAATAAGCAGGGTGACAATATACAGCCTTGACGTACTCCTTTTCCTATTTGGAACCAGTCTGTTGTTCCATGTCCAGTTCTAACTGTTGCTTGCTGACCTGCATACAAATTTCTCAGGAGGCAGATCAGGTGGTCTGGTATTCCCATCTCTTTCAGAATTTTCCACAGTTGATTGTGATCCACACAGTCCAAGGCTTTGGCATAGTCAATAAAGCAGAAATAGATGCTTCTCTGGAACTCTCTTGCTTTTTCCATGATCCAGCGGATGTTGGCAATTTTTCTCCCCAGAGGATGGCAATTATTGACTTACTTCGGGGTGGTGGAGGTCATCACAAATCCTCCGTCTCTGAGAGTGTTAGACCCAGAATCGAATCCAGAATTGGGTTCTGAGCTTTGCAAAGATAAGGCGCCTGCAGGTTCGTGTGGGGGAAGCGCATGTGCTGTCTTTCTGCAAGGCAGTGCTGTTAATTCTTCACTTGCTAGAACATAACAATTACTCACCAGTAGAATGTGATAGAAAAGGATTTGTTTTCGTATAATGACTTTCATACTCAAAACATCCCCAAACTCCTTGCAGATGAGTGATTGAAGAGCGCCGCGTCACCCTCCCACCTGCTCAGGAATAACTGGAACCGCTAACAGCCTGTATCTTTCTAAGCCAAGTGAGATCGCAGGGGGAGAAGACTAGAGTGGAGGTGTGTTTGCATGAATTTAAATGATAGCTTGAATAAAACATCTCCAAAGCACTTTTTACACTCTTGCTGTCTCATTGTCTCTGTGAAGACCTCTTTAATCAGTGATATAGCCCGGATGCACATTCACCATGCATGCTTCCCACCAATGAGCTGTGTTGTGCAGTGTCTTTAAGAAATGTGTCCCCAAGCCCCCTTTGAATAGGAAAAGCAAAATAATTTCCAAGTGTAGGATGCTCTGTACAGTGTAAACCATTATAGGGGAAAATGCTAGAGCTGAAAAGGAAAAATAAAAGCATTCAAGGTGATTTTATTTTATTGCTTAAGGAATAAGGTAGCTCAGATGGTGAAGAATCTACCTGCAATGCAGGAGACCTTGTTCTATCCCTGGGTCAGGAAGATCCCCATTCAGGCAACCCACTCCAGTGTTCTCGCCTGGAGAATCCCAGGGACAGAAGAGCCTGGTAGGCTATAGTCCATGGGGTCGCAGAGTTGGACACTGATAAGGAAGATACAGTCCATGGTGGTGCTTCTTCAATACACGTTGTGTGTTGAATCACCTGCAGATTCTTATCCCATAAATGGGTTAGGTTCTGAGAATGCCTTTATATCAAGCCCCAGGGGATGTTGGGCTTTTTGGTTGCACTCAGAGTAGCAAGCATTTAGCAAGCATTATGGCATAAAGGCAAAATTTGTTAGTAAATGTGAGAAAGGGTCAAAGACAAGCTCTTCAGAACCCTGCTCCTTCAGGAATGGTTCTTGTTTATTACTAGGCTTCCAGACTTTCAAAGTTGTCTAAACAGAAGTTACAACCCTTTCTACTGAGCGCCTAATCTAAATGCCAAACCAGAGCACATTTCTGAAGCATCATGGGTCTCACGTCAGTTTTTCGGCCTATCTTTGAAAGAAATCTGCGTAATCTAATGATGGATGCTCCCTTAAAAGTCAGGTATGAGTGCTATCTGTCAGAGAGGCCTCTGTGAAATGATCTTCGAGGTTTTCAGGGTATCTTTCTTTGCAGAAAGAACTGGTTAAGTATCATTTCCATGCTTCATTCTCTTCAAATCTCTGCTCCGGAACCCCAGGAGGTGCTGTGAAGTGCTATATCTAGAAAGTGAAAGCAGATGTCATGCCGCCTCCTGGGAGAGTCTGTGTAGCTGGTGGGGCATTCAGGGTCCCTATGCCCTCCCCAGACGGCTTCAGGTCGTTTGTGTCACTCAGGCTCTGATCTATCCGCATTCTCAATAGAGCGTCTGCCCTCTATTTTCAGGACCCATTCTCTGCAACATTCTCTGTACTTACAGAACTCATTCCAAATCCCTCTAGAAGGTGGATGCCCGAGGAAACTTGTGGAGGTGCATTGATGTTGGGAGGAAAAGGCCCTTTATTGCTGCAGAGTGTTATCATCATGGCCACATATCTCTTTGCTCAGTAAATCGGAACTTGAAGCTTTGAGAGTGTTGTCTGCTGATCTGTCTTATCTTCTCTGGCCCTGGTTCCCCCAGTGTTTCTACATGGTGGATGCTCTTTGAGGACCATGAGCTTAGAAAGGGTTGTGGATAACATCCCCTAGTGTTAGCACATTCACAGTGCGCTTTTCCATTTACAGAGCTTTTCATATAAATTGTCTCAACAACGAATGTAGGACAACTCGCCCGAGGTCACTTGGCTAGTGAGGATTTCAAAGGAAATTCTGAAGCCAGGTCAGAACTTTCACTGCTAGAAACATGCAGCTAATTACCCTTCAAATATAGAGCAGTATTTAACCCAGAATATTATGGAATCGTATTTTTGTTCTGTTTCAATGTTGTGATCTATTTCCACTATTTAAAGCTATCATTTAAAAAAAAATTAAAAACTTAACTGCAGAATCAAGTGTGGTAGTTCGGTTTTCAGAAAGACATTTCTCATTCTTGATGATGCCTTTTTAGATTTAACAAGAAAGTAACACTATTAAATGTTAACTACCTTGATTTCAAGATATATTATACTTTTCTAGGTTTTTTTTTTTTTTTGGTATAGAACACAAATAATTTGGTAGTTTTTCAAGCAAAATGTTTTCTGAGATTTATATAAAATTGTTTCTGTGTTGTGCTTAATGTGGGGCTGGCTCCCTGTGCCGGCTCTGGGGTTCCAGTTGTTGGGACAATTAAACTGAGACTGTACAGCACACAGCCTAGGGGACAGCAGGCATCCCTGAAGGCCAGCTCTTAATTACTGTTGTCATTGCACAGATTTTATGTCACCCAGCATTTATATTCTTTAAAAATGTTAATAACGAGCTTAGTCCTCAACCACTGATCTGCCTGTGGATCTCGCACCGGCTCTTAACTTTACTCAAATGGATCCGCTCTGGAGTGTATGCTTCCCCTGCCTCAGAGCCAGTGTCATGAAAGACACACGTCCCTGGACCCTCCCTCTTGGGGCAGAATTGGCTGAGGGAAGATACGATTCCAAAGTCAGATCTGTTCCTCCGGTTTTGGGGAGGACGAGTGGGTGGATACAGTGGTCCTTTTTTAAAATTAATGTCAATCATGCTCAATTGTAAGAGCTTTCACAGTGCTGAAAGTTAGGAGGGGAAAAGAGAGGTTAATCTATGTCTCCATCATTCAGGAGAAGATATTGATGACATGTAAAGAAATTTGTAAGGGTTTTCCCCTTCTGGGTATCTGAAAGTAGAAAGACGTTTTTGGGAGCCGTTCTGCTGGTGAACTTGTGCTCTTGAGTGCCTCTGTGTCCTCCACGTCTAACCAGACACTGCATCTCGACGGCTGTCTTGTAAATAAGTACTGCGCTATATCAAAGGGAAAAACAAGTAATTAGATAGTAATTAACCCCGTATCAGCCATCAGGGATGACATATGATTTCCACGAAGAAAGAACAGAACGGAAGGAAGATGCTAGCATGTATGTGACTGCCGTGTGTTCCACAGTCGGGCTTCAGAGTATCGTTTACAGCACGTCTCCTGCAGGTGTCTTCCCTTTCTCTCTCGGTGCCATTTGCTGTCATATTAAACCTGGAATTAGTTTGGTGTTCTTGTCTCGTCTCCTTAGGAACCCTTCTGAATGATTGGTTACACAGGAAATTATCATCCCACAGTTAGGAAAGTAACCTTACAGATGAATAATGTTTTGACAGAATTTTCAAAATTAAATTGCATACTATACCTTAAGTAGAGTTGAAATAACTTAATGTATATGTTCCTTGGAGAGTTATGTTTATTATTATCCACATGGGGGATACGAGAATGAGAAATAATTCCATTTTTCTTATCAAAAATTGGAGAGCAGAGCTTTTCTCCAGGCAAGTGATCCAGCTGTCTGGGGTAACATTTAGACATGAGATTCAGAATCTTTTTAATTACACTGGTTAATTGTTCACCCAGTTAGTACACCATCAATTGCCACCCTTGTTGGCCAGTACCCTGATGACTACCATTGCACAGCTTGGCTGATAAGGGGGGAGTGATTCATTGCTTTTCCCTCTGCTCTCATGGCATAATGGTAAGAGCTTTACTGTTATTAAAAAAAAAAAAAAAAAAAAACAGGTATCAAATTTAGTCTCATGTTCTCTGACTGAAATATGAAACAGAAATGGTCTAATTTAGCATTAGGTTTGATATTTCTCACAGTTGCCAGAGTTAACACATATGTTAGTGAATGGTATTGTTAAAAATAAAATACAGCTATCTTAAGTCTGCAAAAACTGAAATTTTAAATATTATTATGAGATGAGAGTAAAATGGTGTCATGGAATAATGCCTTTTCATGGGAAGCATTATGATGGCAGATAACAAGGGGGCCAGAAATCTTGGTTTTCATTTTTCTTATTTTATTGTGTTCAGTTCAGTTCAGTCGCTCAGTCGTGTCCGACTCTGCGACCCCATGAATTGCAGCACGCCAGGCCTCCCTGTCCATCACCAATGTTAAGAACATTTAGTAAGAGATTTACCCTCTTGAAGTTTTACATGTATAATACAGTGCAGTTAAATATAAGCAGTATGCTGTAGCGACCATCTCCAGAACTCACTCATCTGTGTAACTGAGACTTTATATCCCTTGACTAGCAGCTCTCCATTTCTACCCCCAGCCCCTGGTAACCACTGTTCTACTCTGTATCAGCTTGACTATTACATACCTTATTAAGTGGAAGTACCTGTCCTTCTATGTCTGACTTATTTCCCTTAGCATAGTGTCCTTCACGGAGAAGGCAATGGCACCCCACTCCAGTATTCTTGCCTGGAAAATCCCATGGATGGAGATGCCTGGTGGGCTGTAGTCCATGGGGTCAGTAAGAGTCGGACACGACTGAGCGACTTCACTTTCACTTTTTACTTTCATGCATTGGAGAAGGAAATGGCAACACACTCCAGTGTTCTTGCCTGGAGAATCCCAGGGACAGGGGAGCCTGGTGGGCTGCCGTCTATGGGGTTGCACAGAATCGGACACGACTGAAGCAACTTAGCAGCAGCAGTGTCCTTCAGGTTCATCCATATTGTTGCAAATGGTGGGATTTCCTTCTTCTTTTAAGGCTGAGCAATATTCCATTGTAAGTTGAGACTGTGGATTCTGAACCCTGGGCCAGGGCACATAACCTGACTGCTTGAAGAAATGTCATTGTGTAAGTCTTGTTACACCTATAACCGAACTGGAGAAACAGGTACCACCCCTCCAAGCAGCTCTGAAATGTTAACCTCTCAGTTGTGTCCGACTCTTTGCCATCCCATGGACTGTAGCCCACCAAGCTCCTCTGTCTGTGGAATTCTCCAGGCAAGAATACTGGAGTGGGTTGTCATTTCCTTCTCCAGGGGACCTTCCTGATCCAGGGATTGAGCCCGGGTCTCCTGCACTGCGGGCAGATTCTTTACTGTTTGAGCCACCAGCGAAGTCTGAGCCATCGGTGGTGGTGGTGGTTTAGTTGCTAAGTCATGTCCGACTCCTGGGACCCCATGGACTGTAGCCTGTCAGGGTCCTGTGTCCATGGAGCCATCGGGAGGCAGATCTAAACCCACATCCCTATTCATGCAGATGAGTTGTTACTTATCAAATGAAAGGATGAGTTCAGATTTCTTTTACACGGTTTTGGACAGGTGACCAATTGTTAGGCCATCCTTCTTGTATCTGCTTCTCCAAGCAGAAAGAAACCTCTGGAAAGAGATACTGGGTTGGGATGCACCAGACATGGAAATCATGCTTGCTCTTAGGGGAGGTTTGTGTGTGTGTGTGTGTGTGTGTCTCTGTGTGTTTATGTGTGTTATCATTAAATTTAATGTGAATCACTACGTATTCTGGGTTTCCTCACAGTGTTCTTCTCTTTGGGGAATCAGAAGTTCTCTATGTTCAACTCTTGAAAACCACCTTTTGTGTTCTGAGGGGTTTGATTTTATCAGAGTGGATAAGAGAGGCTGTAGACAAAGACGGAGGGCACACTGAGGTGCGCGGGTGTGGTCGCTGCTGCTGCGGCTAAGTCGCTTCAGTCGTGTCCGACTCTGTGCGACCCCATAGACAGCAGTGGAGCCTCATCGGAGGCCGCGCGCTGCCTGTGTTCCTGCCGTCACGGCCGATGCGAACCGCACACAAGGACATGAGTCTGGGCCTTGAAATAAAAACAAAATTTGGAGTGCAGACGACACTAACAGGGGCCTTGATTCTAATCACTGATACAAACCCTTTCAAAAAGAAGGATACGATTGTGTACTTTAGAAGTGCTCTCAGCTTTTTAAGAGTAAGCTGAAAATTGCCCAAATGAGAAATGATGGGAAATCCAATTCACAGATCCCTTTGGTTTGCGGGAACAATTGTAAGATCAGTATCAGTGACAGGAGTACGCATTGGTGTGGTGGCCCCAATGCCAGCAAGGAGATTCTGACCCAGGGACAAAACACACCCTCATCTGTTACACTTCTGTTCAAGTAGATATGTGAACCTTGATAGTCCCAGAAGAGTTTATCTTTTCTGGGCTGACAGACATCTTTTAACTGCCCTTTCCCAAGTTTACCCAAGTTCAGTTTTCTTAAAACCACAACTAAGATTTATTATAGTGTTTTTTTTCCTTCAAATGACTACTATACTGATAAAGAAAGAAACATGTAATTTATCTCATTTTTAAGTGTCTGTGGAAAATAAAAATGAGTATTTATAGATTTTTTAAAAGTAAACTTGTTGAAAAAAAAAAAAGACTATTGACTTGCAGAGTCAGTAGCCTTTCATAGGCTGAATGCTCCTGTTTCTTTAAAATTCATATGTTGAGAGGCCTAACTGCCAAAGTGGTGGTGTTTGGAGGCGGGGCCTTTCGCAGGTGATCTGGTCATGTGGGCAGAGCCCTCGAGTGTGATGGTGTCCTCAAAAAAGAGGCTTCAGGGAGATCTCTCACCCCTTCTTCCCCTGGGGGGACACAGGCAGCACTGCAGTGAGCACCAGGAAGCAGGCTCTGCCAGGCTCCAGCTCTGCCAGCGCCTTGACCTTGGTCTTCCAGGCTCCAGAACAGTGGGAAATATATTCTTGTTGTTTGTAAGCCATCCAGTCTACGGTAGTGTGTTCCAGCAGCCTTAATGAACGAGGATACAGGGCAACACTTGTATAGACCCATAAATATAACATAAAAAATGTGGGTAGTATTTAATTAAGAAAGTATAGCCAACGGGAATTTGCCGAGGATACAGGGCAAAACTTATATAGACCCATAAATATAAAATAAAAAATGTGGATAGTATTGAATTAAGAAAGTATAGCCAACGGGAATTTGCTCTATGGCTCAGGAAACTCAAACAGGGGCTCTATCAACCTAGAGGGGTGGGATGGGGCAGGAGATGGGAGGGAGGTTCAAAGGGAGGGGATACATGTACACCTGTGGCTGATTCATGCTGAGGTTTGACAGAAAACAACACAATTCTATAAAGCAATTATCCTCAGTTAAAAAAAAAATAAAAAAGTAAGTGGCGTGTAGTTTTTATCTTTATTGGAGTATAGTTGATTGGGCTTCCCTCATAGCTCAATCAGTAAAGAATCTGCCCGCAATGCGGGAGACCAGGGTTCGATTCCTAGGTTGGGAAGATCCCCTGGAGAAGGAAATAGCAACCCACTCCAGTATTCTTGCCTGGAGAATCCCATGAACAGAGGAGCCTGGCGGGCTACAGTCCATGGGGTCCCAAGAGTTGGACATGACTTAGTGACTAAAGAGAGAGAGAGGGAGAAGTGGAATGAATTAGTCTAGAGGTGCATAGCTTACTGGCCTGGGGACGTGGGTTTTGGCCATTGAGTTCTAGTATTTCCTTATGACCAGGGATCCCTGTGGGAAGACACCTGGTTTAGTTCCTAGGAATAGATCTGTTCTCCATGTTTCTACAGCAGATCCTCGGACAAATGGTATTCTTGGGTGCTCGGGGTGAATCCTTCTAATGGAAAGAAATAACTCGTTTAACAAGGAATCCTTATGTTCCTTGAGCTCAGGCAGACTCCCAGCTAGCTGAAAAGCACATAGGAGAACAGAAGAAAAAAATGCAAAGTCTAATGCAGTTAAGAAGACTCCAAGTGGCCCTTTATTAGGAGAATATTAATATTTTAATTCTTGAATAAGTACTCCACAAATATTTATTTCTATATCTATCAGATGAGTCAGATAATATTAGACTTGACTGGTTAAAACAAGTATATTGCAATATTTGTAGTTTTAGGAGCATATCATAAATCCTAATGCAATGTCAGAAATTATGCCTGGCTGAGGTTTATTCCAGAACATGGTGGATGCTGAATCTTATAAATAAATAGATTTCCGTGGATTAGTATTACTGCCTGAGGCATTCTGATATAATTTGATGTTTTAAGTTGCTTTCTCTTATAATTTTATTTCCATTTGTGTAAGGTCTTGTTTTTCTCATTAATTTGTAAAGATTGAACACCTACTTATGTGTCAGGCAAGGCACAAAGCCCACCACATTTTTTTCAACAACTCTAAGATCTCTAAGGGCTTCGCTGGTGGATGATTAAGAGTCCGCCTGCAATACAGGAGACCCAGGTTTGATTCTTGGGTCAGGAAGGCCCCCTGGAACAGGGAATGGCAACCCACTCCAGTATTCTTGCCTGGAGAATTCCGTGGACTGAGGATTCTAGCCGGCTGCAAGTCCATTGGGTTGCAAAGAGTCGGACACACCTAAGTGACTTATACACTTGAGATCGCTGATGCCGGATATACCAGTGAGAAAACTGAGGCTGGGAGATGTGTATGTTTTCCCAAGGTCACAAAAATAAAAAGCTGAAGCAGTGTTTTGATGGAAGTGTTTCTGCGCCCAAAGACCACCCCCTGTCCAGGGGGAAACGTCCTCTTGTCTATGAGTTGACCATGGTCTTCTCCACTCGTGTCCTTTATGTTTTATCCAGGAAATTGCTCGGACATGAACAGTTACAATGCTGGAAAGACTTTCCCATCCTTGCTGAAAATTGTTTATGGGTTGCCTTTTTCTTTATGCATTTTTTTTTTTTTTTCTGTTTCACTCTTTCAGTCTGGAGCCTCTTGGCATCTTTCTGTTCGCATTGGACCATTTTAGATAGTGCTTCTTTCTGCTCTTTCTGGGGCAGGCTCTTCTGTTTTAAGCATGCAGATATCATTCCTGCTTTCTCTATTGTGCCTGGTCCTCACACTGTGTTTGACAGCTTTTCAACTGCTGGCGTTCCCCGAGGCACACTCTCTCAGCTTGTGTTGTTGGTTGAGTGGCTTTGCACTATAGTCGGGGCTACACACACACACATGCACGCGTGCATCCATGCAGGATGGGTCTTACACAGAAATGGAATCGTTTAGAAAGACCACTTTTCAATCACCTCAAATGAGTCTCTCTCTCTTCCTCTCCTTGCTTATTTTCTTAATCTAAAATACTCTACTCCATTCTCCAGCAAAGTAGTTACATTTAAAAGACTGCCAGTGACACGCTTTTTCTCTTCAGTGGCTTATAATAGTTGTGGTCAAAATACAGGTGGATTAGTGGACTTTGTTGGAATGGTAACAGTAACCTTTCATTTAAAAAGTTTATGAAATTTCTCTTCTTTTTATAGTTTTGCATGGTTGAGGAACTGTTTATATGAGTAGATCAGGGAAGTCATTTATTTTCTACAAGTATGTGAATTTACTTATTTTTAATTACCTCTGTAGCTTTGAATATTAAATAATATTTTTAGGAGTTAATACTGTGAATTGTACTTTTAACAAGGATAATAGGGATTGAGGCCTAATTATGGACTGAGGCAAGAATTCAGATAAAGGAAAGAAAATTCTAATGAAAGATTATAGTAACAGATAATTTGTTAAAAATTAAGGGGTATCAACATTTTTTGATGTTATAATACATTTGATATTGAAAAATGGCATTTCACCAATTACATAACATGATTCTTTTAGATTAGGTTAGAAACGAAATAAATTATATATATAGTATATATACCTATATACTATATATATATATATAGTGAGAGAAATAGGAAATTACAGTTATAAAACCTTGACTAATATTCTCATTTTGCAGTTGAGGTGGTGTCTAGAAGGTAGAGTTTAGGTTACTTGTCACAAACAAGGACAGAAATTCACCTAACTCTCCCCTAGGCAGGAATATGTCTCTTTTACCCTAGGACCTGAGCGTTGCATTTTGCTTTTGAGAATCCTGAGTGGACTTTTCTCAGCACTGCCTTTCCTTTCTAAGCATCTAAAGCACTGTTAGAATCCAAACAAACAAGATGAATACCAGCGGCGTAACCACTAAATTTGGTTTTGGATCATGTCCCAGTGTTCAGGAGAGGTGGAAGGTAATTTGTTGCTTTACTTCCCTTTCATATTCCTGACACTGGCCACTGAAGTGGCAAACCGGAAGCCGTCAGGGCAGTGGTGCAGAGCGAGCGTGGTTCATGACCGCGAGCCGTGGGGAGGCCGACGCGCACGCTGGGAGGCGTGTCCGTACGTGCTTCTCGGGGTCTCATCAGAAATGAGCTGCAGCCAGGCCCCTGGCCTCTCCTCCCAGAACTCTGTGATGGCCTGTTTTATGTACGAAAATGGAGGAGTCCACGCATGTAGGAGACAAGCAATTTTTAGTTTGAATCGGTTATTTTAATCCTTTAATCTGGATTAGTTTAGTCCAAAATTTCCTGTTTAGAGTAGCAGACCTATGGCTTCCATTCTGCCCTTTATCTTCCTTGTGGGCTCAGATCTCAGGAATGTTTCCCCAGGCTTCATGTGAATGGAAAATGAATGCATTGGAGCATTTTCAGTGCAGTGAAGCATCACCCAAGAGGCAAATAGTAAAGAAAATTATGGGCGA
Source organism: Bos grunniens (assembly GCF_055505025.1). NCBI lineage: Eukaryota > Metazoa > Chordata > Mammalia > Artiodactyla > Bovidae > Bos > Bos grunniens. The sequence goes on along the minus strand of NC_141176.1, from coordinate 89,705,026 downwards.
AAAAGGCTTTAAGACATTTAATCTATTCACACTTTATTTTTATTTATTTCCTAATTTGTTCACTCAGTCATTAAATATTTACTGTATGTCTTTCACTGTTAGACTTGCAGTCAAAGCAGATAACTTTGAGATCATCCCTACTGTTAACAGTCAGACAATACAATGAAAAAACAGAATTATGTACTTATAATAATTATTTTCAGTTCAGTTCAGTTGCTCAGTCGTGTCTGACTGTTTGTGACCCCATGAATTAAAGCACGCCAGGCCTCCCTGTCCATCGCCAACTCCCGGAGTTCACCCAAACTCATGTCCATCCAGTCGGTGATACCATCCAACCATCTCATCCTCTGTAGTCCCCTTCTCCTCCTGCCCCCAATCCCTCCCAGCATCAGAGTCTTTTCCAATGAGTCAACTCTTCGCATGAGGTGGCCAAAGTACTGGAGTTTCAGCTTTAGCATCAGTCCTTCCAAAGAACACCCAGGACTGATCTCCCTTAGGATGGACTGGTTGGATCTCCTTGCAGTCCAAGGGACTCTCAAGAGTCTTCTCCAACACCACAGTTCAAAAGCATCAATTCTTTGGTGCTCAGCTTTCTTCACAGTCCAACTCTCACATCCATACATGACCACTGGAAAAACCATAGCCTTGACTAGACAAACCTTTGTTGGCAAAGTAATGTCTCTGCTTTTAAATATGCTGTCTAGGTTGGTCATAACTTTCCTTCCAAGGAGTAAGTATCTTTTAATTTCGTGGCTGCAATCACCATCTGCAGTGATTTTGGAGCCCCCAAAAATAAAGTCTGACACTGTTTCCACTGTTTCCCCATCTATTTCCCATGAAGTGATGGGACCAGATGCCATGATCTTCGTTTTCTGAATGTTGAGCTTTAGGCCAACTTTTTCACTCTCCTCTTTCACTTTCATCAAGAGGCTTTTTAGTTCCTCTTCACTTTCTGCCATAAGGGTGGTGTCATCTATATATCTGAGGTTATTGATATTTCTCCCGGCAATCTTGATTCCAGTTTGTACTTCTTCCAGCCCAGCCTTTCTCATGATGTACTCTGCATATAAGTTAAATAATTATTTTAATATGTGCTAAATATAATAATAACTATAGCCATTTGTTTATTCAACAGACATTTTTGAAAGTCAGTCATGTACAATTAATGTGTTCCACAAGGTGAGGAGATGGACACTGCCCTTGTCTTTAAGGAGTATGTATTCTGATGTGGGGTAACGATAAGAGCAATAGTCAGTAATAATATTGAGCATTTTCTGGATGCAAGTGCATGCATGCTCAGTGGTGTCTAAGTCTTTGCAGTGCCATAGACTGTAGCCCACAGGGCTCCTCTGTCCATGGGATTCCCCAGGCCAAGAATACTGGAGTGGGTTGCTATGTTCTCCTCTGGGGGATCTTCCTGATCCAGCGATCAGACCAGTGTCTCTTTCGTCTCCTGCACTGGCAGGCAGATTCTTTCCCGCTGCACCACCTGAGAATCCCTAGGTGCAAGAAACACTTTTCATGTATTAACTCACTGATTGCTCACAACAGCCTCGTGCAGTCAGCATTGCTATTATTCCTGTCTTATAGATGAGAGGATCGAGAGTGAGGAGGGTAAGTAACTTGCCCAGTATCACACATACATCTCAGTAGGCAGCATAACTAAGATCCACACCCGGGTCTTCCGGCTCCAGAGTCTGTAAACTTGTCACCCAGACTTACATAAAGCTGCATGAATGGAAGGGTGCAGAAGGCCTCTGGAAGGCCATGGCAGCTTTCTCTGCAGGACACGTGGGCATAAGCGGGTGGTGAGGGAGAAGGCGCTCCGGGCAGATACGCAGAGGCCTCTGGAGAGGCTGGACAGGCTCTTGGATGTGGCAACAGAAGCCAGTGGGACCGGAACCCAGAGGGAGTTGAGGCAGGAGGCATGGGCTTCTTGACCTTGGTGGCGAGATTTGCTTTCATCCTTCAGCGGTGGGAGACCAGTGGGCTTGCCTGATGGTTTGAGAATAAGCGGAGCAGTGCAGAGCCTCAGGGCAGTTGGGAGGGTGTCTGTCCTAGCTGGCTGGGAGACGACAGCCGTGCAGACAAGCGTGATGGCGGTGAAGTCCACAGTTTGCTACCTCTAGAGGAACTTTTAATTGCATCCAAGTCCCTGTTAGAGGAAGACCCTACAGAGAAGAAGCTGTCGTACTGGGCCTGATAGGGAGGACTTTGCCAAATAGGGCAGGTGACTGGCCATTCTGAATAGGGGAGAGAGGGGGGAGAGACAGATGTTGAGAGAAGAAATTTGGGTAATTGGACTGTCACAGTGAACCAAACAAGTGCTTCTAACAGCAGCGTATCCCTTGGCCAGCTGCGTCCAGCGCCTTTACACAGGTTCTCCTCCTCAGCAAACGGCATGGTGCTGGCTTGATTGCTTCAGCCAGTGGCAAATGCTTTGTTAAACCCCAGTTTGAAGAGAGAGGAGCCCTCCTCAGAATGATGAACTAATATTCACACAGGGTAAGTTTTTGGCTTAACTATAGCCATATAACCTGACTGAAGGGTTAAATTTTTTAAGCTGGAATTTGTCTTTGTTCTTTGTCTGTTTAACAGTGTCCCCAGGTTTTAAGCTCTTTCCAGAATGTTATGGCCATCTATCCCTTTAACTGTAGTGCCCAAACCTGGAACATTTTCAGTCATTTTAATGGTAAAAATGGGCTTCCCTGGTGGCTCAGCTAGTAAAGAGTCTGCCTGCAATGAGGGAGACCTGGGTTCGATCCCTGGGTTGGGAAGACCCCCTGGAGAAGGGAATGGCTACCCACTCCAGTCTTCTGGCCTGGAGAATTCCATGGACTGTATAGTCCATGGGGTCGCAAAAAGTCAGAGACGACTGAGCGACTTTCGCTTTCACTTAGTGGTAAAATAAAAGGAAAAAAATAAGAAAGGCTGTAAACAAAAGGAGCTCAGGACTCGAACAGTAGTCATGCTTTGTCAGCTGCAGCGATAAGACTGCATGGCTGTCTATGTTGGTGGCGTAAAACCATTGTCGCACCGAGTGGCTGTCATGAATGGTGAAGGCTGGATCCACCTTTGGGCGTGCTGTGGGAGCCCCTGTGGGCTTCGTCAGAGCACAGATGGCTGGGCTTACCCTACAGAGTCTGTGATTCAGTAATTCTTAACCCTGCACGTGAAGGGGTTCCCAGGTGACGCTGATGCTGCTGGTACAGAGGCTGTGCTTGAGAACTGCTGGTGGGAAGGAAGAGTGGTCCCAGCACACTCCTGCGTGACACTTGGCAGTTGACTGGGTCAGAGGCAGAGCAGAACTCGCCACGCAAATACATTTCCTTGAAACTGAATGGAAGGCGTTCGGGCTTTGTGTTGTTGCTGAGGAGGGTGAGCCAGGGGCCTGTCTCCTGGGTGCCCTGGCACCTTCTTGGCAAGTCTTTATATAGTAAAACACCTGCCTTCTAGGGTGTGCACATGTCTCAGAGAGAAGCAGATGGGCTCTTTCTCAAAGAGAGACATGTTGGCAGTTCATTTTTGTGTGTATAGGAGAGAGTGTAAATAGTAAGCCAGCGGCTCCATGTATACGTCTATCGTGATGCTAGAGCTATTTTAAAGGGTATATTGTGTCATGGCCAATTGGGTCATTATAGCCCTTTGAAAAACGTGCTCCACCGTGAACATGAATCATGAAATGATAAAGATACGTTTCTCAAAAGCTTAGGAAAGGTGAAGGAGAATGACAGTATTTTCACAAATAAACATCTAGTTTAACTTCTGTTCTTTTTTTGTTAACAAGGTTAATGATGCAAATTTATCTGGATTTCACCAATTAGCCCCATTAATGTCCTCTTTCTGCTCCAGTCCCAAGTCCAATCCAAGCCGCCAACTGACTCAGTTGTCTCATCTCTCCAGTCTCCTCTGGTCTGTGACGGTTTCTCACTTCTTCACTTTTTCTGACCGGGAGAGTTTGAACTACCTTACCCGGTAGAATATCACCAAGCTAGATATGTCTTTAGTTGTCTCAAGATAAGACTGGGGTTATGGGTTTTGGGGTGAGTACCACAGAGAAGAAATGCCCTCGTCATGTAACAGAGGCGTCCTGACATCAACGGGGCATCGCAGAGCTGCGCCTGTGTCTATGCAGCAGCAGGTATAGCTACTGAATCTAAGTGCTGTGATAACTGCACGGTGGGAAGCAGTTGAGCAACCTGGCATTTCAATGGCTGAAGGATATCAGTGTAAATCTTCACCAAATATTCTTATAAGTGTTGCTGTAATAAACTTAAATTTCATAAAATTCATTACAAACACTTCAAATAAGTTACAAAGTCATATTTAAGCACATAAATATCTTTTTTGTCCCTAAAGAAACAATTATTTTCAGCACTGGAGACGTACTTGACATGGAGGAACACAGGCCTTGATGCATACGTGCATTTAGTGGCTGTGCTTTATGCTTGCATTTTTAATGAAACGCCCAGGGGAGGGAGTGTGCAAAGTGAATAGCTATGCATTTTATCCACGTCCATGGGAGTTCAAGGAACACAAGATCATGTTTACTAATACCTGGGGTAAATATCTGACAGGCGCATTGAGCTGCCAGGTTTCAAACATTGATAATGAACTAACATCATGAAATAATATCATATTTTGCCAAATCAGTGTCTCCTGTGGTTATTAAGCCACAGACTAGAACTGGAAAATCTCTGTCAGCAGCAGTCACAGTGATAGAAACACCAATGCAGTGAGAAGAGGGAAACAGATATTTTCTATTAAAATCTGAAGCCCTTGGGCACGAAGAGAAAGATTTATACGGTAGATAAGGGGAAACAGATTAACTCTCCCAATATTCGTTTGGAAATTGTCATTTAGGCTTTTAGACTCCCTAAATACGTTGAGCTTCTGCCTGGCAGGTTTTGAAAAAAATAAGTTTGTGTGTCAGCTCCTTGACAAGGTAGATAGGGAGCTGCAGGTAACGAGGCTGAGGGCAGTTTTCTCCAGCTTGTGTGATACACCATGAAGAGTCTGGAATGATCCATTCAAAGCAAATGTCAGATGTCTATGCACATTCAATTTTAAAAATATGAATATGATTCAGGCCACCGGAGTCAGTTGTACTCATGAAAATATACGATTGCAATGAGTCCAGTTGACCATGAAATACCTTTGGAAGAACAGGAAATTCTCGCTTTCACAAAACACCACTCGGTGCAGCATTCATGAAACATGTGTTTATTGAGCTCTTCACCTTGGGCAGAACCCGGAGTGAAGCACGCCAGGTGATGCAGGAGGGCCTGCGATCCACATTTCAAGGATTTTGCTTCTGGATTCTCTCTGAATGCATCTATTGTTGGAGAGGAAACTGATAATAAGCTGGAGCCAGTTTAGAGCACTGCACAAACAAGTAACTGCAAATCAGAAACCCTACAGAATACACAGCGGCAAGGGCCACAGGAAGGTCTAAATGGTGGAACTTGTGTGAGAGAAGGAAGAGAGGCGGGAAGAAGGGGAAGAGAGAGAGAGAACTTCGAGATGGAGACTGTGGATTCGTCTCTTGGGAGTGTATTGTCAGAGAATGAGTAACATCTTCCTGAAGCAATTTGAGTCCACACCTTAGTCAGTGGTCAGTGGGGAGTGATTAATATTTATAAGTACTGAAGACATGGGGCTTCCCTTGTGGCTCAGCTGGTAAAGAATCCACCTGCAATGTGGGAGACCTGGGTTTGATCCCTGGGTTGGGAAGATCCTCTGGAGAAGGGAAAGGCTGCCCACTCCAGTATTCTGGCCAGAGAATAGTACAGTCTGTACAGTCCATGGAGTCGCAAAGAGTTAGACACAGCTGAGTGATTTTTTGCTTGCACTTCACTAAAGGCATAAGGAGACTTGTACTTCAGGACGATTTAGCAGCTTATAAAGTAGATTGTAGGTGGGTAGAGCAGTGGGTGTACTTCTTAGTACATGCAAAAGGTGACGTCCTGAGCTTGAAAAAAGGAACACATGCAAGAAACACTGCTTTGGTCGACTCTGACAGACGACTGTGCGCAGCAGAGTCAGTCGTGTTTAAAGATATGTACTGACTGCCTGTTCTTCGTGTGCGAGTCACTGTGTTAACACTGAAAATTCAGAGTGAACAAGATAAATACGATCTCTGACCTCATATTACTCATACTCAAGTGGGAAGAGGAGCTTGTTCAATTAACTGATTACAAATCATTCATTTCCTCAGTGGGTGTTTACTGGAAACCTACCTATCTGCAAGACGCCAAGCTCAGGAGATCGAGCAATAAACCCTGTGGTCATGGCCAGTGTTACTAAAGTGAGTATGTGCCAATGTGTGTACCTAGTCCAAGGGATGCAGAAGGAAAATAACTGAGGATGAATTCTCAGGAGCAAGCTGTCGCTCTCCCTAATTTCTCAGCATCCTCTTCCCTCAAGGACATAGCTGCATGTGTTCACCCTTAACGTTTGAGTTCTCAAGCCTGCTCAGTTGGATTTTTAGGACAGATTCTGACATCAAGTGACAGACACAGGCACTCTAACTGTCCTGTCTACAACTCCACCAGTGTGACCTGTCGCCTGAGGAGGGGCTCTCTAGGACTGGCACTCATCCTCAGTGTTCCCGCTTCATCAGGAGGAGTTGTGAATGGACCCCATGATCCAGGGTCCCCAGGGCCCTCAGCCCTTACCAGGGCCACCCAGCCAAGATGCACTTGGCCCTCGCTATCCCCAACAACCCCCGTGAACAAGGGGCCTTGAGCCAAGGCTGGTTGACACTCAGGCTCATAGTGCTTTGTGCGCTCCCTCCACTTCCATACCCCCCCAAAAGAGAGAGAGCAGCAGGTGAACCGAGCCCTTCTGATCGCTGCCCCTCAGTGTGTCCAGCTGAACAAGAGAAGCTTAATGCTTCCCAGAATGCCCCCAGGAAATGACTGCACCCCTTTCTCTGGCCAGGGGATACTTGTTGATGGTCCTCAGAGGCCATCATATAACACTGAAGAGATCTTTATAAGAAAGACAGCATTGATCAACCCTCCGACTTACTGGGACAGTTCAAGAAAGATAGGAATTGATCTTTTACTGCATGCTTGTCTCTACCGCCAAACAGCAACTTCAGAGCAAGGTGCTTGCTTTATATGTCTTTATATCCACACCCACAGACCACCTGACAGTCAACAAGTGTTTGTCAAATGGTGGCTGGATGGATGGTTGGATGCATGGATAGATGGGTGTGCGGATGGGTGGTTGGATGGAGGGATGGGTGGTTGGATGGTTGTGTGGATGGATGGATGGATGGCTATGTGGATGGGTGAGTGGATGGGTGGGTGTTTGTAGAAAGCAAAAGCTTTTATTTGTGCTGCTACAGTACAGCAAAGCAAGTGAAAGCTAGATTACACGGATGCTGTGTTGAGGAAATGTGGCTCCTTAGGGCAGTGCCCCTTCAGTTTTATCAGTGGTATGGAGAGGGACCGTGCTCGACAGAAGCACTGGGACCTTATTGGAGTCTGTATTTACAGTTTAGGAGACTTGAGAATGACTGCAGACTGATGGGATATCTTCTATGGTGAGATGTTGAGAACAAATCTTTAATGAGGATTAGTGGCAGATGGACGGATTACCTATAAAAGGAAGAAAAATTTCTTTATAAGAAAATTTGGAGAGGACATAGGAGAAATTATAGAATAACTATTTCTGTACTCCCCATGGTGAATGTTTGAAAGATAACATTCCTTAAGATATCATAGTATGTATCTTTGTATAGCTCTGCTGTGAGTCATTAACCATTTTGTACTTCTGGTATCACAGGTCTTGGTTTAAAAATTTACATACAGTTTTAGAAACATCATTCTAAATAATACAAAGATAACATAGCTGTTATGCATTGCTGTTTTCATACCTATAATGTGTCATTTTGCACAGTTCACCATTTCAAATGCATTGCATTCCAAGATAATCTATTAAATGATTACATTTCCATTTTTACTTGTGAGATATATTTTATGTGATTGTTATGTGAAGATCTTAATATTTATTTTTATTAGCCTATTTACTTATATTTAATCACATTTTTACCTCTTCATTTATTGATATTGGTACTCATATTTCATATTATGTTATCTCTTTCTCTCTCTAACCCAAGAACAAAGTCCTACAGAAATTTCAAAAAAATGACAAAAACGTTTGCATTAAATTCCCTGAAGAGAAGTCCATATGTATAACAGAATATGGAAAAAATGAAATCATAAAATGAGCTTGGAAATGTCACTCATGATTGTATTTGCTTGATTAGCTGACCCCCACTCTTTGCTTTTAAATGGCCCTGGCTACTTCTGCGTAGTTGGTAGAAAATTAATTGTATGAATTAGATGGACACATGCTACATAAAAATAAAATTCAACATGATTCTATTGCAATTTGATTCTAAATTGATTTTTGTTTTATTTAACACCAAATACATCAACAAGCCTTGTCATATAGACAATCACATGTGCTTTATTATCAATAAAATTTTTCTTGTAACAAGTTTGTTGCTATATAATTCACGTATTGTCAAATTTACCCTTCATACTATATCAACAAGGTTGTGCCACCATCTCCACAGTTAGTTTTAGAACACAGTCCTCACTCCCGAAAGTAGCTCTGGATCTGTTAGGGGCAGCCGGCGCTTCCTGCCTCCCTCAACACCCCCAGCCCTAGGCAGCTACCCGCCTGCCCTGCTTCTGTAGTCTTGCCCATTGTGAGTCTTCTGTGTAAATGAAATCAGGCAACGTGTGGCCTTTTGCGACTGGATTCTTTCACTTAGCATATGTTTTCAAGGTTCGTCTTATCTTAGTTTGTGTCAGTACTGTATTTTTATTGCCGAGTAACATCCATGGTAGGGATATGCTGCACGTTTTCTATCCATTCACCAGTGGATGGCCATTAGCGATGTTTATACAACAATACGTAAATATACACGTTTTAAAAATACAGTGTGCGTTATCTGTAGTAATAATATGTAGTAAGCAGCATCGAGTATTTAGTCAACCTTGTTTGTTGTTGTTCAGTTGGTAAGTCATGTCTGACTCTGCGACCCCATGGACTGCAGCACGCCAGGCTTCCCTGTCCTTCACTATCTCTTGGAGTTTGCTGAGATTCATGCCCATTGTGTTGTGATGCTGTCTAATCATCTCATCCTCTGCCACCCTCTTCTCCTTTTGCCTTCAGTCTTTCACAGCATCAGACTTTTTGCCAGTGAGTCAGCTCTTCGCATCAGATAGTGAATTTCAGCTTCAGTATCAGTCCTTCCAGTGAATATTCAGGGTTGATTTCCTTTAGGATTGATTGACTTGATCACCTTTCAGTCCAAGGAACTCTCAAAAGTCTTTTCTGACACCACAGTTCAAAAGCATCAATTCTTTGGTGTTCAGCCTTCTTTATGGTCCAACTCTTACATCCATACATGACCACTGGAAAAACAGTACTTTGGACGATACGGACTTTTGTTGGTAAACTGATGTCTGTTTTTTTAATATGCTGTCTAGGTTTGTCATAACATAAGGTAATATAAAATCACATGAGCAAATGTGAAAACATGCTTGAGTTTCCCAAAATTTATCTTAGAAGCCTTCCAAAATGAGATTATTATCATCCCAGAGCCTGCTCAAACTCATGTCCATTGAGTCAGTGATGCCACACAACCATCTCATCCTCTGTCATCCCCTTCTCCTCCTTCAATCTTTCCCAGCATCAGGGTCTTTTCCAATGAGGCAGATCTTTGCATCAGGTGGCCAAAGTATTGGAGTTTCAGCTTCAGCATCAGTCCTTCAGATGCATATTCAGGACTGATCTCCTTTTGGATGGACTGATTTGATCTCCTTGCAGTCCAGGGGACTCTCAAGAGTCTTCTCCAACACCACAGTGCAAAAGCATCAATTGTTCGACACTTAGCTTTCTTTATGGTCCAACTCTCACATCCATACATGACGGCTGGAAAAACCAGTAGATTTTCCTGATTCTTATAAGAGGAGTTAAATACCTCAGTTTCTCCAGGTAGGTTTGTGTGTTTTGTGTGTTGTTTGTATAGTAAACTTATGTTTCTAAATAGCTATTTTTAAGACCTATGATACAATTGTAAAATGTAATATTCATTTTTTATCAACTTAATTATAGCTTTGGTTTCTTTGGTCATTGTGATAATTTGCTGTGGGAAAATGACATATACAAAAAAGCATATTTATTCAATGCTCACAGTTCACAATTTATCAAAATTTGACCAAACGTGTGCCACAATGATTACTTATTAAGACAGTTGCTAATCTTATCCGAGTAAGGCCAAGGCAGTCTAAGCTTTCTAAAACTTTATAATATTAGGGCCAGAAATAATGTAACATTATTTAAAAATTTTCATAAAATTATACTTCTTGGAAGCATGAACTTTATTTAAGGAAGAATAACAATAAGTGTTAACTAGTTTTAATCATGAGAAGTTTTAAATGCCAAATATTAGGTAAATTGTTTAAAGCGCTGGATGGATCCATGGGTGAAAGTTATAAATCACTAAGCAGAATTTGGGGCTTTGTGGTGGCTCAGCGGTAAAGAATCTGCCTGCCAAGCGGGAGACATGGTGTTGATCCCGGGGTCAGGAAGATGCCCTGGAGGAGGGCATGACAACCCACTCCAGTATTCTTTCCTGGGAAATCCCATGAAGAGAGGAGGCAGGCAGGCTACAGTCCATGGGGTCACAAAAGAGTCAGACGCGACTTAGAGACTAAAAACAACACCAGTGTGTTGAGAAGCAGACTTGGCCTGTGGTTTTGTTTCTTTGTAAATTGCATCGTTAGGAGAAACGTGGAATGTTGAGCCCAAAATCTCCCAGTCTGAGTCTCTGCATCTTGTTTTGGCCTCAAGGCTGCTTCCCATTGTCAGGGAGCAGACTACCAGGGTAGACTGTTTCTTTTTCACCGGTATGATTTTCACTGCAAATTTTGCATGTTCTGTGATCTTGGAAAGCAAGGTTTCTTTGCCTTGTATTTGATATTAATTGAAAACAACAACAACAACAACAACAGGCTTATACTGCCACAGACTTATTTCTAGCTCTGGGAAGTGATGAGATAAATGTTGAGAGGTTTCAGAATGTTATCTTCCAGTGCCTTTTCTTTTACTACATAATTTTCCACATTGTTCTCTAATCTCTCCAAGGAGTAGTTTTTATTTGTATGATGGGGATTCTGTCACAACCACAAGTGGAAATGGAAATAGGAAAAACCACTTCTGTATCAGCGAAGCTTTTCCTTCCGCCTGAGTCTCGACCTGTGTTTCTCTAGGAGCCTCTGTCCGTGGTAGATGTCAATAGTATTGGCATTTGTTGAAGCTGAAACAATGCTGTTGGACAAGAAGTCAGGAGAAAGAGAAAGACAGGCTTAAGCAAGCCAAAAGTAGGAACAGCCTTGGAATAAATTTCTAAAAAAGTCTAAGTGAAATTTGTATTTTTCAGGATTAAAAAAAAGAGAGAAAGATGGGAGGACATTTCTTTAATGTGTAAAAATCTAAGTAAATATTATAAACATTTCATTGTGAACATTGGTTGGTGCCATCATTTGTATGGTCGTCCTCATAAAATATTTCCTGTGGGTTATACATCTAGGCTGCAGAGGCTTTCGGGTCCCACGGTACTTGTGTGCACACTAAGTCTCTTCAGTCATGTCTGACTCTGCCAGGCTTCTCTGTCCATGGAATCTCCAGGCAAGAATGCTGGAGTGGGTTGGGTCCCACCATACCCTTTGATAAATAAAGTGAAAAAAAGTAATTTTCTTAAATCTGACAGCTTGTTAATGAAAGAAGCCTACAGCTCGCTAGATTTGCTTCTTGTTTAATTTATTGTTTGTAGAAGGAACCACACTGAAATCTTGTGAGTTCATTTATCATTTATACATTTACTGTTTTATCACAATATGCAGGTAATGTAGTGTGAAAAGAATAATGTAAAATCTACAATTACTTCTTTAGTGGGAACTATCGGTGTTTAATTATTTTTTTTTTTTTTTGGTGAAAATCAACATTCGATAAGATTTGAAAAGTTTTATATTTTTGTCAAACATTTTAGATATCTGTTGCTTATTTGATGTGTTAAACCCTTTGTTTCTACTTACTTGATCCTGTCTGCCTGTGTAGAATCAGCCAAGTGCAGTTATACTCTTCAATAATTTATCATACTGTATTTTTATGCATGGTGACAGTTTGCAGTCTGGATGCACATAGTGTACATTACATATTGAAAATAATATTTTGCCATAATTCACATTGTTTTCTGAAGCTGAATAAGCAGATTCTCATACCAATGAAATCATGCTTGCATATTGAATATTTTGTAACTGAATTTACAAAGAAGTCTTGAAGGGATTAATACTAAAATAAACTAAATACACTATTCTGTTCTTTTTCAAGTACATATCAATATTAGGTATTTTAGCAAGTGTCTTCTGACTTGCCTTGATATTTAGAGTTTTAAACATGTTAGAATTCAGCAAAATGGAAAAAAGGATCACTTGCCCAAAATTATTTTAATTTTGAGAAAGAATTATAGAATGTCTGTTAGCAAAGTAATGCAATTTATAAGAATGATTTTGAAAGCAAAGAAACACATGAGTCAGGTGCTTTTAAGCACAAATTATTGATTTCTTACATTTAAACTCTTAGGGTTAAAAAGTCTTTGTTTTCAATTACTTGTAGCTAGTTGGAGACATATACAGAAAAGAAAATGCAGACCTTTCAGTGTCATTGGAAACTATCAGAACTGCTGGTCAGAGATTAAGAAATGACTTTTATGAGAAATGTTCTCAAAGTGAATTTTGATTTTTTCATCACTTGATATACTGAATCAACCCCTCATAAAGACATTTTTGCTTTTCTGATCTGATACCATATTTAATGATAAATGAATAATTCATTGCTGTATAAAACTCATACCATTTTATATTTTATGTAGAAATTTTATGAGATGATATTAAGAGATGAACACAACCAATACATGATTGACTTTTTTTTTTTAAGTGGTGTGCATCAAGATTCATTCCTTTTTTATGGTTCTCTTCAGAGATAATTTCTTTAATTTTATCTAGAGTGTTTTAACATATAGTCACACAATATATTCTACTTTATGTCCCCTAAATAAAAAAGGTCAGTATAAAACCACATAATCAGTGATTGCATTAAGGAAATAAAGTAAAGTAAAATAAAGTAAAACAAAGGCATAGAGAATTTTAAAGGTGTCAGTAAGAGAACCTGGAGCAGAGCAGAATATTTAGTCTCAGAAACTAGGTCATCTCTGCACAAATGCATGTCCCTTCCTTTTCTCTGTAGGTCACTTTCCGGTTTGTATGCTTAGTTTAGAATACTTGCAGTCTGCAATTGTTACAAAATGGGTGAGCTTTCTGAAGATTTCTCTGTGTTTCCTTCTACATAATTCTACAAAATCTATTTATAACATTGAATAACAGTAAAAATATATTTTAAGACTATCAATCCCTTTTCACCATATGATTATTATTATTTTTTTAATTATTTACTTCAATTGGAGACTAACTACATTACAGTATTGTAGTGGTTTTTGCCATACACTGACATGAATCAGCCATGGGTGTACATGTGTCCCCCATCCTGAACCCCCCTCCCACCTCCCTCCCCGTCTCATCCCTCAGAGTTGTTCCAGAGCCCCGGCTTTGAGTGCCCTGTTTCATGCATTGAACTTGGACTAGTAATCTATTTCACATATGGTAATATCAGCGTTTTATTTTAAACCTGCAAGTGTTTGAACTGGCCCTTTTGGTGCATGATCAGGTGTCCTCTCCTTGTCAGGGACCTGGGCCTGAAGAGGCCACAGACTGAAGTTAAACTGAAAGTCCACGCTAACACACTGGAGTTAAGAGTTGTTAACCAATTCATTAAGAAGATATTTCCAAAATGTTTATCCAAGACTTCTAAGACGATGATAAATGCTTTATTTGTATATCAGTTTACTCCTGTGATCACTCATCTGGAGTGTTAGCTGCACAGAGGATTGTATAGTGTTTCATTCTCAACTAAATGTGTATTTACTCATGGATTGTCATTAAGAAATTTTAGAAGCCATGCGTTTTTTTCTCCTGCATGGAAATAAAGGGTCAGAAGAAAGTGGACAGACTCTGTAGTCTATTAAAACTTTTCCCAACCTGTCTCTTCCCTCCGTAAGGATAAAAAACCCCTGTGACGGTGGAGAATAAACGTGTTTTGTTATCCTTGTAAAGAAATAAACGTACCTTGGACATCCTAAAATACGGCACAGAGCGTACAGGTGAAAGAAGCACTGCGAAGGGAAGCATGGTTGAAACTGCTGGTGCTAATGACTCTGGTAGGTTTCAGCGCACTTGAGGGAATAATTGGTGGTGATAGATGCGCATTTAAGAAGACGGCATATCTTATGTAAGTAAGCTCTTAGAAGTCATTGAAAAAAATGGGGCAATGACCTGTAGAATTTACTTACAGTCTGATGTAGTTAATGCTATCTCAAATGTTATGCAGTTGAACCCATAAAAACATAAACCAAGGATAATTACACTTGTCTAAATATATTTCAGTTGCTGTTTTCAGCTGCCTGGCTCCAGGATAATTGTTTAATGTCAGTTGTCCAGGGTCACCCAACAAGTCAGTGATATGTTCAATGATTTAAGTTATTTAAGTGTAAGTACATTTATATTTATTTTTTATGGTACATAAATTATGACATAAGTTTTACTCTTCCATGGTACTGTACTTAATTCCTTAGGTCTCTTAAAACATAATTTGAAGCAAAAGATAGACTATATAAGGCACAATATCATATTTTTTTTATATTGACAAGTAAATATCTTAGTTTCTATTTATTTCTTGTTCAAGGCAGTAAACCCCACATGCACTTTTTCAACCACTAATTGAACACAGTGATACAGTTTGTTATGCCTTAATTTTCCTTTATAAATTTAATGCTTGAAATTTTAATAAACATATATTATCTTTAAAGTAACCAACATGTGTAGACATTCAAAGTGGCCTCGCACTGAGACAGCACAGCCGCGCCTCGGTGTTCTGCCTGGTGGGAGGAGAGTCTGTTCAGCTGGACCTCCTGTGCGCTGAGCGCCCCCTGCGTGGCGGGCTTTGTGACAGACTAAGGCAGAGGCCCCTTTCTCCTGGCAGCCCGCCCGCTCGTGGGGTCAGTCCACCATGGATGCTGAAGGCTGTGCACAGCGAGGGCATTAAATGGGTTTATGCTGGCACCGGAACTGGAGAAGGCTTCCCAGAGAAAGAAAATAGCTTTTAAGCTTCATGTGAAGGACAGGGGAGTGAAAGGCAATGAGAATACACCGCGTAAGTCTTTGTTTCTCCTGCCTCCCGGCACTGGAGAGGTGTCATGGGCTTAACTGGTGCTGAATGCATTTTAAAATGGTTGACTAAGGAGCATTCCAGACAGAAGAGGGAAAGAGAGGAAAGGACACAACTGTGACATATTGGGCTGGGGGAATGGACAGGACTTGCTGTGTCATTGTGATGAAGGAAAAGCCCGTGTGACTACCACTTGTTTCGCTTTGGCCATTCACTGAGACTGGAACCAAGGAAAATGAACCAGCGGACTCGACAACAGTGGAAGGAGAGGGAAACACTGCATGTTACCCGATATCTGAGTCAGTGACTCAGGGGTAAGGTGTTCACTGTAGTGTGTGTGCTGGATTTATTTTGCAGAAAAGCAACTCTGGAAAATCTAAAGCAGGTCCCATTACTTAGTATAGGCAACTTGTCTGTCTCACTTTGCTCAGGTCAGTGGCTCTTGAAGTCTTACTTTGAGGTTTTCATTGGCATCTATAACCCTAGATGTGCACCTTGAGTAACTTCTCTATATGTAAAGCTGCTGCTGCTCCTGCTGCTAAGTCACTTCAGTCGTGTCCAACTCTGTGCAACCCCATAGACTGCAGCCCACCAGGCTCCCCCGTCCCTGGGATTCTCCAGGCAAGAACACTGGAGTGGGTTGCCATTTCCTTCTCCAGTGCATGAAAGTGAAAAGGGAAAGTGAAGTCGTTCAGTCGTGTCTGACCCTGATTTTCCAGGCAAGAGTACTGGAGTGGGGTGCCATTGCCTTCTCCAATATGTAAAGCTAAAGGAGATCAAAGGATTATGGCCTGGGTAACAAAACCCAATCAATTTAGGAAAGCTTAATGCCATTCTGGGTTTCAAAAACTTTAACCACCTCTAAAGTGAACTTGCAAAGCCAAGAAAGACCATTGCTCAATATTAGTAAGCTCTGTTACATGGTGTCCAAAAGATAAATGGGTGGGTGGACCCTTCCTCAAAGGAAAGCAATTGATTTCCTGCCCAAATGCTTCCACCTAGGTATTGTTCATGTGTCTCTGCTGTCACTCAGAAAACAGAAGCAAAGTTACTAGATCAGTCTAGTTGATCCTTACGGTAATGCATTCATGAGCTGTGTAGTGAAGGTGTACATGAGACAAGCAAGGATGTTTCCCTGCAGGACTCACAAAGTGAATGGCAGAGGTAGTTCACTGACAGCTCAGTTGGTGAAGAATCCACCTGCAATGCAGGAGACCCCAGTTCAATTCCTGGGTCAGGAAGATCTGCTGGAGAAGGGATAGGCTACTCACTCCAGTTTTCTTGGGCTTCCCTTGTGGCTCACCTGGTAAAGAATCTGCCTGCAATGTGGGAGACCTGGGTTCTATCCCTGGGTTGGGAAGATCTCCTGGTGAAGGGAAAGGCTACCCACTGCAGTATTCTGTCCTGGAGAATTCCACAGACTGTATAGTCTATGGGGTTGCAAAGAGTCAGACACAACTGAGCGACTTGCACTTTCAAAGAGACATTTAGATTTGGTGAGGAGAAAAATGAAGCAAACATTAGTCATGCTTACACAGACCATCGCATTCCAGGTGTTTCTGTCTGGTACCCCTGACTCTGTCTCCCTCTCTGCTAGGACCAAAGATGCAGTGCTCTGAGAGCTCTTTTCAGTTTGAGGCACAACTGTGATGTATTTGAAATAGTTTGCTCTGGTGGATTCTTATAGTCAGTTGAAACAGAGTACCATCCTTTGCCACTGATTTGCAAGGCAACAAGGCTTGAAGCATCAAGCACTTGCACTCTTCTCTGGCCATTCCCATCAAATTCTCTTTCTCAGAAATTGAAAACGATCAATTCCACATGTAAATTATTCCCAACATTACCGTTGCTTTAGAAAATATACAAGGAACATCAAACCACCGTCCCTCAACCAGCCATTAGAAAACCTCAGCTGTTAGGATCCAAATTGTAAGCTTCCAGAAAGGTCTCTATGATGACACTGACCATGGTGGTGTAGTCAGAGTGCGCTGATGCAGGGAACGCTGTGCTGGAGATTTTGGCAGTTTGGTTTTATGTCCCAGAACCCACTGGCTGAGCTGAATTACAGAATCAGTCCGTGATACATGAAAAGAGCCCTGACATCGGGGCTAGTATTTGGATCGGGTTCTGCCATTTTCACCAGTGTGGACTTGGGCAGGAGCTGCCCCCTGGAGTCTGCCGTATTTATTGTAGGGGTTTAAGTATTGCAGATGAAAGTGCCTGGTATATAATGGCCCTCATGGTTTGTTGTTGAGTCACTAAGTCGTGTCTGACTCTCTGCGACCCCATGGACTGTAGCCGGCCAGACTTCCTTGTCCCTCACTGTCTCCTGGAGTTTGTGGTTGGATATCCCTGCTGTTTAAGGGACTTTCATTACAGGCTTGCTAAATTTGTTATTTGGAGATAATTTTATTTCTAGTTAGTTTAGCAAATTAAAAGCATACACAAAATTTAGCCCCCATATTTCTAAGATAATTTTTCTAAGGAAACTTGTAGTTCAGAGAGTTTAGCACTTGTCTGGGGGAATGTATCACCTGCCTTGGGGACATCATTATAAAAATATGTGCAGAGAAAGGACAAAAAAGTGCATATGTAGTGTTTTGAAAATGAATATTCAGATAATGCAAATGCCATATCAAATATTTCTCGATGGTTTTTATCCTGAATAATGCAAAGCAATTTTTAAAGGTCTTAGACCGTAAAATACTAATTTGACTTTTGTTACCTGCTTTTGAGCAGGCTGTCTGTTAGTTCTCATTATTATGTCCTGGAAACCAACTTTGATTCTGAGAGAAATGTTGACCAACTTGTGTTCATTTTAGAAATGTTCTATTTAGAATTAAATTGTCATTTCCCTTTGAATTCTGACTAACATTATTTACAAATTGAATCCAGTCTCCTCTGGTTTTCTGAGCTGTTCACTTGCTTATTTCATATAGCAGGGACAGCTCCTGTATCTTTTCATAGTCTTTGAGAGGGCGAGGCCCGCTGCTCTGATTTGTGGGTGACATCCTATAAAGAGCATGATGCTGGCGCTCAGAAGGGGCTGAGTGAGTAGTTCTGAATAGCTGTGTGCTGATACAGTGACACCAAACGAGATTTTTCAGGCAGTTTTTCCTCTGACTCCATGAAGAGATCTTTCCATTTCTGCATGAAAGGCGTGATGAAGTTTTCAATATCTAGTGCAGCTGAGTTTATTGGTCATTGAATTCGCTTGAACCCAACTTTGGGTTTTTTCTTTTTGTTCTGTCAGGCAAATGGTTATACTCAATTTTCAAACCAAGCATTTGAACTAATAAAATTTCTAGCAATAGGGATGGTATAAAAATGGCTTTTCCCTTTTTACTCTGTTTAGCACAGTCAGCAACCTTCCTTTTATTCATTCATCCGTCTACACTCTAACAATTTATGAAATGATGCTCTCTGCTAAAGATTGTGTTAGGTACCATGATTGATATACAAAAATTAGTTTCTTTCCTCAAGGAACCCATATTTTGTACATATATTTTATTCTAGGAATTGTATGTCTATATATGTTATGCACTTGAGTAAAGTTTAGATGACTGTAGAAAAAAGAAAATAAGAAAAGGGTTACAGAAAAAATACAGAATATTGTATATTTTACTAGTTTTAAGATTTATAGAATCTTCACAGATTGTGATTAGAAAATCCATATGCAAGAAATATTTCTAAGGATATATTTTACAAAGAGTATGATTTTGATGTTGTTTGTAAAAGTTTTTATTTTAATGATCTGTAGTATATACAGATATATTTACCAATAAATTAGCTGTAGGCTGTAAAAGAAAAAGTGAAAATATACCAAAGACCTATTTTGGGAAGACTAATTTTGTCATTTCTATTTGGGATAATAAAACATTTTTCTAGGTATATCTACACAGCATACTCATTTGTAATATGCTAAGTGAATAATAAATTTCAGTTCAGTTCTGTCCAGTCACTCAGACATGTCTGACTCTTTGTGACCCCATGGACTGCAGCACGCCAGGCTTCCCTGTCCATCACCAACTCCCAGAGCCTACTCAAACATAGTCCATTGAGTCGGTGATGCCATCCAACCATCTCATCCTCATCCAGCCTTCTCCTCCGCCTTCAGTCTTTCCCAGCAGCAGGGTCTTTTCCAATGAGTCTGTTCTTCGCCCAAATGGAAAAAAGGAACAGTGTTACAAACTGAAAGAAAAAAGATGATAGCGTAAGATTAGTGACCTCTGTGGAGCTCAGATACACTTATCTTTTCTTTACCTGTGAGAAGAGACATTTAGCAACCAACTTATTGATAGTGGAGCTAAAGATATTTCTAGTGAGAAATTTTTCATATTGGGCTATTTGCATAAGATAGATTTCATACAAATTTCAACTTTTAAAAATCTCTAAAATATATTCCCAACTAGCAACGTGGGCACACGAGATGGCTCCTCAAATCGCTGACACAAATAGTTACAGACCTGAGCCAGTGATGTGTTCAGAAGGCAGAGGAACCACAGTCAGCCAGCCAGCACAGGGCAGGGTGTGATGAGGAAGGGAAGCAGGCAGGCCACCGGGAGGGCGAAGTCTGCGCAGGGCTTCCTGGCCGGTTTTTGAGAGCTGACTGAGTGGACCCGGCTCATCCTTGTGAGACATTTTTGAAATTGCTCTCTATCAGCGTTAATTAGGATATGAAATTAAAAATCTGTTCACATCCAACTGAATATTATGTCAGCAATACAGGGCACATCTTTAGTTGGCCCTTGACAGGATTTTAATTTTCTGCTGTCAGTTTCTAGAAAAACCTTGTAAGGAACGGAAGGTTCTGATCTCTATTTTCTATTGACAGCTGCCAAGGTTCTGCCAGATCCATCTGTCTTCGTCTTATTACCTTTTACTGGATTCCCTTGGAATTCTTGTACATAAAGAGAAGAACAATACCCCAGCATTACCTTATGACCCTGTTGTAATCGCACCCTGCCCCCTCCCAATAATTGCTCATTTACTCGTAACCTTTCCTGCAAATATTTTAACACAGATTGACGTCATCCTGGTGTACCACTTAGTTTACTCTTCTGAGATATCCGGGAGGTGTCTTAGTGCTACGCTTTGCACATACACTGGGTAGCTAGGAGAAGAAGTTACCTATGGAGGCATTGAAGAGTATTTTAATGAAAGAATTATGTGCAGTTATCTAGAATCCCTAGATTTCTGTGGCAGCAGTCATACTGTTATAGTTCTAAATGCTTTTCTAACAAATATCTTAATATTATGCTGGTAGTATGCCTTCTTATTTTTGTTTTAATGTGTACAAGGGACACAGGACTAGTCAAAGCAAATGGGAACAAGTATTACTCAAGGCATTTAAATTGTTCAACTGACAAATTATATAGAACCTGTAGCAAGATGATTATCCAAACCATTGTCCTTGAAATGTGGTTCAAGAACTGGTTTTAGCATGTAAGATAGTTGGTTAATGTCAGTGATTTTCTTCTGTTGGATAAAATATGATTCTAGAGCAGCCATCAAGGCTTTTTTCCAAATACCTAGAGTTTATTATCAATCTAAATGATGCTGAAAGGAAGAGTTGAATGTTTATTCATTTGTAATTTGCAAATTACTTTGACTGAAGTGTGGGGATTGGAAAAGGAGTGTTAGGTATAGTTTGGATCTTAAAAACAATTATTAAGTCCCTTTCTTCCTTCCTTCCCTTCTTTATTTTCTTTTACATCTCTTTCTTTTTCCTTCCTTCTTTTCTCCTCTCTCACTGTATTTTATTTTGTTATTCTTCATTTTTCATTGCTCTCTCCTGTCTCCAGTAGTTAGTTTAAAAAGATGTAACTCAAATTCCAGAGTTACATCTTAACCTGAAAACAATCTTAACCTTAACAGGTAAATTCTTAATCTGTTGTTGTTGTTTTTCCTTTCTCTAAAAAGTACAAGGAATCTGAACATTTGCATCCTCAGCCTTGTTATTTTGCTTTCATTTACTAGTCATAACACAGTTTTCAATTTTTCAGCTTTATTTTGATGCTCTTTTATATAGACTTAACGTGTGTTAATTCTACTCTCAAAAGTAGCTAAGAATCAGTCCATAGAACCTTCTACCCTAAGATCTATTATTATAAGCAAACAAGCCCTGTCCATTGTAAGAGTTACTTGTAAATAACGAGTCCACAGTTCTAGCCTTTAACCATAAGGTCCTTGGGTTTGTAGAAAAGCTGATGTGCATAAAACTCCTCCCATTGCTTTCATCATTCTCATATTTGCATATGCAAGAGAAGGAAGGTTAAAAGGAGGTTCAGGAAAACTAGCGTTTATGGAGTGTACCCTAGGCCCTTGGCCCTCGCACATTTACCTCGTTTGGAAGCAGGCCCCACTCCCCTCGGCACGAGGATCCTCTGTGAAGCCAGCCCCAGGCAAGAGGCTGCAAACAGGGCATAATGAGAGGAGGCTGGTGGCGGCCCCACAGTCACCTGCTCGTGATGTTGCACTGCCTGCTTTCACATCCCAGCAGAAGGCGCTTCGGTCACTGCAGTGCATGTCTAGGGCCACATCATCTTTGCAGGCCTTCCCCAGCTGGGCGTGCAAAGATTCTGCACTAAGTGGACATGGATACCACGGTTAGGAGAAGTCTTCAGGGATAAACAAGACCAGGGGGGTAAAGTCTGGCTTTTTTGGTTGTGGGACTTTAAATACACAAGGCTCTCTGAGGCTGATGTTTTCTATAAATGCAGGCTAATTATAAGAGAGTTGTGAACTTAAAAGAGAAAACATAAAGTTCCTGGCATTTATGAATGTTCAAAAGCCCTTAATTTATGTATTTACTATGATTACTTTGGCAAATGTTGCATTCTGCTCTGCAGTATTTTGGGGCAGATTGTTCACCTTTATTGCCAGGACAATGGGCTGCATTCAAAGTTGGACAAGCCAGAAAGACACAGTTCAAAAAAAAGAAATATTGCTTTATCCCACATTAGCAAACTTTATTTAGAAATTCTGAAAATGAAACCGTAAAACCCTTCCAAAGAAAAAGAATTTCCACTCGGTTTCTAATACACTGTTTCTAATAAATTAAATTGCTCCATCACTTGGCTCATCTGCTTGAGAGTGAGCAGATATCAAAATTCAAAAGGAAAAAGGGCACAAAAGAAAGTCCTGTTCTTAGGGCTCCAGGGACTAATCACAGTGTCACAGTCCTGAATGAAAACTGTCTTAATCTCTAGAGATAAGAAGTCAGCATACTTAACTAGCAGCATGCATTTAATATGCATTTTATTTTATAAATTTTGCTCTTTGAAAAATAACTTTGCAAGGAAAGCATGAGAACATACACAGAGCTAAAGTGAATTGTTGTCAGCGATTGATGATCTTTATTAATTGTTAGTGACTGTCCAAAGTGTCCCATCAGTCAGTCAGTCAGTTCATTCACTCATTTGTGTCCGACTCTTTGCAATCCCATGAACTGCAGCACGCCAGGCCTCCCTGTCCATCACCAACTCCTGGAGTTCACTCAAACTCGTGTCTATCGAGTCCGTAATGCCATCCAGCCATCTGATCCTCTGTCGTCCCCTTCTCCTCCTGCCCCTAATCCCTCCCAGCATCAGAGTCTTTTCCAGTGAGTCAGCTCTCCGCATCAGGTGGTCAAAGTATTGGAGTTTCAGCTTCAATATCAGGCCTTCCAATGAACACCCAGGACTGATCTCCTTCAGAATGGACTGGTTGGATCTCCTTGCAGTCCAAGGGACTCTCAAGAGTCTTCTCCAACACCACAGTTCAAAAGCATCAATTCTTCGGCACTCAGCTTTCTTCACAGTCCAACTCTCACATCCATACATGACTACTGGAAAAACCATAGCCTTAACTAGACGGACCTTTGTTGACAAAGTAATGTCTCTGCTTTCGAATATGCTGTCTAGGTTGGTCATAACTTTCCTTCCAAGGAGTAAGTGTCTTTTAATTTCATGGCTGCAATCACCATCTGCAGTGATTTTGGAGCCCAGAAAAATAGTCTGACACTGTTTCCACTGTTTCCCCATCTATTTCCCATGAAGTGATGGGACCGGATGCCATGATCTTCGTTTTCTGAATGTTGAGTTTTAAGCCAACTTTTTCACTCTCCTCTTTCACTTTCATCGAGAGGCTCTTTAGTTCTTCATTTTCTGCCACAAGGGTGGTGTCATCTGCATGTCTGAGGTTATTAATATTTCTCCCAGCAATCTTGATTCCAGTTTGTACTTCCTCCAGCCCAGCGTTTCTCATGATGTACTCTGCATATAAGTTAAACAAGCAGGGTGACAATATACAGCCTTGACGTACTCCTTTTCCTATTTGGAACCAATCTGTTGTTCCATGTCCAGTTCTAACTGTTGCTTCCTGACCTGCATACAGGTTTCTCAAGAGGAAGGTCAGGTGGTCTGGTATTCCCATCTCTTTCAGAATTTTCCACAGTTTATTGTGATCCACACAGTCAAAGGCTTTGGCATAGTCAATAAAGCAGAAACAGATGTTTTTCTGGAACTCTCTTGCTTTTTCCATGACCCAGTGGATGTTGGCATTCATGGGTGAAAGCAGGAAGCCTAAATCATGGGGAAAACTGTACCCTTTCTCACACATCCGCGTGTCTCTGAGGCCAGGAATATTGTCCTTCAGAGCATAGTTGTCTGCCTTGCTTTTGAAAGATTTCTACAGAATCTGCTGTAATCCAAGCTGAGGAAAAAATGGAGAAGAGTTTAAATAGTGGCAAATTACTTCCAAACTTTTTAAATATAGAAAAGAATAGCTATCTCGGGCCATTTCTATTAACATGTGTTTCATTTGGTCCATTGAAAATACTTTTATGTGCAGAATAGGAAGAGAACATAGAAGTACGGTGAACGGCCTTGCTGGAAGACTATACAGGTGTCGAAGTTTGCATTTCCTGTTGAGGAATGTTTCCTCATTCTGTAATTGGAAAGGTGATATTATGGTGAAGTTAGTCTAAATGATAAATCAGAGTGGCATTTTAGAATGATAACTGTGATCACACCTTAGCAACTAAAGCGGGATTGGAGACATCAGGAAGTCAGGGAGGTGCGTTGTTTGGCGAGGGCGTGCACTAAGAGGTAGGGAAGCAACGCAAGCACTTCCGGAAGGTCAGACAACAACAGGGATCAGTGAAAAGACATGGGCTTAAAACTTGGGGAGATTCTTAATAATTACTAGGAGAATTAACAGGTTTCACAGAAAATTTAAGTGGAGTTGAAATGGCAACATGAGTGAAAATTAAACACGTCTCAAGCATTTGTTCATATCAAAATAAGAGAAAATTTGGAAAATAACAATGTCAAAGGGAAATCTTAAATACAGGCAAACACTAGCGAATCTCCCATTAGGCTAGAAAAAATTCGGTTTAAGAAATGGAACCATGAAATCCCAGACCAGAGAAAGAGGAATTATTGACCATTTGGATGCTATTTGATGTGACTAAAAACTACACTGTATTTATTATACCGTTCAAAAGGTTGAAAGAAACAAGGTACATAAGATAAATAAAAGGAAATCCAATAATCATGACTCTAAGTTTTGAGGGAAATATATATAAGAATTATTAGTCTACATAATTATCACATACAAAGATTACCTTAGATTAGTCTTAAAACATGTTTTGATATAATACAATTATTTAACTATCAATAGCTGATATTTTTTTAAAAAATAGCATAGGAATACTGTAAGACACTCATCAGTGTTGACATTGATGTACTTTTGAGTCTGGTAGTCATCAGTCTGGTATGAAGTTTAACAAGTAAAAAGCAAAACAGTTTTTAAGACTGCAGAAGAGGAAGGAAGAGAGGAGAGGAAAGGGCAAGGAAGGATAGGGAGAAGAAAGAAAAAAAAAGTTCTACAGTGCAGGAGATTCCTGTTTCAAGAATTTTTCCTTGCTCTCACTGACGTAGCGCAAGACTAGTGAGGCAAAAGGTGCATGAGAGCAGTGTCTTTTATAGTCGAGGATGTGACAGTTAATGGAGTGCTGGAAGTGTATGTTGTAAGTCCTCATTTTTTACTAACATGATAATTTGGGCTTACAAAGTGAAAAATGCAAGTGCTTTAGGAGCTATAGCACTATTGAAAAGTGAAAATGTCTGTTGCTCAGTTGTGTCTGACTCTTTGCATCCCCATGGACTGTAGCCCGCCAGGCTCCTCTGTCCATGGGATTCTCCAGGCAGGAATACTGGAGTGTGTTGCCGTTATCTTCTCCAGGAAATCTTCCTGACCCAGGGATCGAACCTGGGTCTCCTGAATTGCAGGCAGATTCTTTACTATCTGAGCCACAAGGATGCCCAGAGCATTATTAGAGATGTCAAATAATTATTATGTGTACAGCATTGTGCTAGGTAAAGGGAGAATATTGAAGTTGTAAAAGAACAGAACCTTCTACCTTCTAAACATGGAATTCATTTGAAGAGAAAGGCTTCCTCCCGGAAAATGGAAAGACCTTTTCTTCCAGCATTTAAACCTCAGCTTGGTAAACGGCTCAAGGTGAATGTCCTTGAGAACGTCAGACTCAGAAGGATGGACTGCTCTGTTTAGTGAGACTTTCAACCCTTTGCTGACCAGTGGCTTCTGCAAAAGAATGCCTCCCTGGGTGCATTGCCTGTGAATAGTGAGCCTTATTCAAGTTTTCTATTCTTCCCTAGATCAGTGGCTTTTTCTTCCTCTTTCACAAGCTCTGTACTGATTTTTTTTCTTTTTTGCCTGAGAATGAAAAATTTAGATTGACCTAAATATTACTTGACTGTAGTTTATTTTATCCAGAAACACTGGCATGTTTTATAATTGCCCTTGTATTCTGAATAAAAATTGCAAATTCAGGACTCTAACATTACCTTAGCTGATTTTGCCTGCCTTGCTCGATGTGCACTCTTTTTACAAATATTTTTATATGCAAATTAACACTGTGAGATTAATGTGCATGTTCACTTCACCTCTTTTGTTTTGTTTTTTCTTTTTGTTTTTATTGTTACACTCTCAATCAATAAGTAGACTGGGAATAAATGAATCCAAAGATTTTCCTGTTTCTTCACTGTTAAAAAACTGTGTTTGGATAGATGTTTTTTCCCCTAATATTTAAGAACTTAAATCCATTATTCGATTCAATTTAAATGTAGCTTTAGGCATGATATATTATACAACACTCAAAATATAACTCAAAAAGCATAAGTGAAAGTAATTGTTCCGTGCTTCCTTTGTGACAGAGGTTTGCCTTACAGTATCTTAAATCCTTAAATGATCCTATAATGGAGCCTCCAGTATTTCTAATATTCTGCAGATAGAAAATAGTGCAAGTGAGAATTTTTTAACCTACTTGTGTAGATTCCAAGAATACTTGTAGAAACTGGCAACACAAGCCAGGTTTTCATAGAATTTTTTTTTTTTTGGTGGATGAAGGAAGTTTTGTAAAAAACAGTCTCAATATCTTAATATATTTTGTGACAAGCATTTAACATTGGCAGTCCCAAGCACAGAAAGGTGCAAACAAACAAAAAACCCCACATGCTAGTCCGAATAGAGAACAAAAGACATTTTCCATTATAATCAGCATTTTCAGATCCTGTGCATCTCTGTCCAGTTCAGGAATCCAGCAGCTAACCTGAGGAAAGAGAAGGACGGGGCAGGTATTTAAGAGGGGAGGGGCCAAAAGCCCAAGGGAGGACCGCCTTGGCTTAGATGGGGGTGGCGCGAGGGAAACCAAGAGCAACATAACCAAGAGCTCGCAGGTTGAATGGACGGGCAGCAGCCCGCTGTTCTTCATTTCCAAGGAACAAGAAGTAAGGAGTGTGCTACTGTGCGGTGGATTCCAGTTAAATGCAGATCGGCTGTAGGTGAAATATAAAATGGCTATGAGAATAATGTACAGAACCCATAGAAGATGTGTAACTTTTCTCCAGATATTATTTTAACAGTGAAGATTCTTTCACCCATTTGGAGTCGTTCAAGTATTAGTTACCATGCTTAAAAACAGGAGTGAACAGAACGAGTTAAAAAATTCATACTCAAGCTCATGTTTTTCAGATAATTTCAAGCCAACTTTTAAAGACTGAAATTTTTTAAAACTCTGTAATGATTCACTGTCAATTTAGAGACTAAAGAAAGTAGTTAAGCTGAAGTGGGTTTATTTGTGTCTGGATACCAGAATTTATAATAGGCTATGTAGGTGGGACAGACTTTATAACCTAAAATTGCAGTAGAAATTGATTCAGAATAACTAAGCATGATTCAAACTTACGACTAGTTAACGGCAGAAACTTTGAAGCTGAGATTACAAATGCTAAAATTTTGACACAAATCTACTTCTTACTAGAAGCAGAATCAAGTATTACTTGCCGTCTGGTTGGTGTCAAAAAACATAGCTTGGAAAAATTATAAAAATAGATTAAGTAAAACATTCAGGATAATGTTTTACAGATGCCCAACTACCTAACCAGAAGATAAGGATATAATCATGAGTTAGGCTTTGATAAATCACAGTAATGGATGAAGCCACCAACCTTAAAAAAAAAAAAAAAAAAAAGGATTTCTGTGACCTAGGAGGATTTGAGACACACTTATTAGTAACTTAAGCACAAACAATGTAGTTTTCTGAAAACAGTGGCTTTATTGCTTAACCTGTGAACTGTATACATTAGGTAGTGAGAGAGTTCAGACTGGTAGAATTTTCTTCTAAAGAAATAACTTTATATATACTTTATTTTAGTTACCAACTTACTGGAACAGAATGATGTACTAGTTACAGTAGCCAGAGTCAGGTAGCTCTGAATTCCATTCTCTAAAACTCCTCAGAAGACATGCGAGCAGTCGGTTTTAATCGCCCTGCTCGAGCCACATATCATGGATCTGGTAACACTGGTTGTTGGACAATTAAAGATGTATACACTGTGAATCATAAAGAGAACAAAGGGCATAGTCAAAGCTCAGCTCCTGTGAATTTGCAGCACTTATGAGCCTCTTGGAGAAGGCGATGACACCCCATGCCAGTACTCTTGCCTGGAAAATCCCATGGACCGAGGAGTCTGGTAGGCTGCAGTCCATGGGGTCGCTAGGAGTCAGACACAACTGAGCAACTTCAGTTTCACTTTTCACTTTCATGCATTGGAGAAGGAAATGGCAACCCACTCCAGGGTTCTTGCCTGGAAAATCCCAGGGACGAGAGAGCCTGTTGGGCTGCTGTCTATGGGGTCGCACAGAGTTGGACACGACTGAAGCGACTTAGCAGCAGCAGAAGCAGCGTGAGCCTGTAGTGAAGTTTACATTTTTGAGAAGTCCACCTGCATAAGCGTTCACACTCATGATTGTGACGGTAATCTTTTCTGCCATGTGCACCTTTACTGGAAACATTTAAGGCTGGAGTTTCAGGTTGGTCACAATAATTTTGGTGTCCAGGCCTATGTACAGATTTCTCATCAGTAGAAGAGTATTTTCTGTTGTATATATACAAGAGGATTGGTAAAAAAGAATTTTTAAAATCCTCCGTAATGAATATTTATGACAATTTAATAGAATAATGGAGAAATAACATTAGATGTGCATAATAGTCTAAAGCTTGGTAGGTTTTCAATGTTGGTCAGTAATAAGCATAGACCAGGAGACAGAATAACTGTGTGAAACAGTTATTTTAAGGTTCCAGGGTGTGTCTCTACTAGGGGCATTTGTTAGCCTGTCTAGAGTCTGGCATCCTTATCTCTAAGATGAAGATGGCAAACTCATGTCTGACCCACCAGATTCACTCGGCACTTTTGTCCACCGTGCTGAGGGAGGCGGGCCCTTAGCATTTGCTCTAAGCAGCGTCTCACTCCGTCCCTTAGCCGTCTGAGTGAGGTGCGTGGTTTTCCCAGGAGACGGTGAGAGGAAGGAGGAGCCGATGGTTAGAGTAGTCGTTCCTTGGTTCCCTTCCTCTGATGCTGCCTGGGGCTCACAGCTGTGTTCTCAACAGGCGTTTGATCTTCCAAGGAGACCCTCTCTGGAATTTCCCTTCTCATCCTTTCCTTCCCTTTTTGGATGTTTGTTGTGGGAAAAGGTAGCCCCTTGCTTTCACACTGCCCTTCCTGGTATCCTTATATCTTGCCCACAATTGTTCCTTTATGAATAAAGCCTTATCCCAATTTGAGTGCCTTCTATATCCTGTCAGATCTTGATTTAGACAGTAGTCTCTAGAATTCTACCCAGGAAAATTATTCATCGTTTCCATAGGTTTTGAGAACCACTGCCATCGAAGTGAAACCATGAATAAGTCTGTTCAGGAGAACAGTTATTGTAGACAATTCCTTGCATCTCAATGGAGTGACATCTTTTACTAATTTCATTTTAAATACTGATCAGAGCAGACCATAAACTAATTCACGTATATACTTTTAGGCAGTCTGATAAGTTTTCTTTTCTTACAAAGGGAGAAAAAAAGTCAGTGATGTACTGGGAAAAATCTTCCTGAACTGACAGATGGGAACAACTGTTCTGATACGTTTGTGTGCTTCTGTGTAACCACTCAGGACAGTTGCTGTTGCGATGCTCACTAGCAACATGAAATTTCCATATCTTCACCTCCTGTTGTGGTTGCTTAAAATCGCAATTTCTGCTTGAGACATGCCGCTTAGAGTAAGCAGGGGAAGGGTTATTTAGGCCATGTCTCTGTGTGGCTCTTCTTTTCTAAACAAACAGATATGTGCAGACCCTGGTGGGGACAGGTTTTCCTGATGGCCCATGTAGCCCGTCGTCTCTTACACCGTCTGCAGCTGTCAGCTGTTTGTGACTCTAGGGAAGGAGAGTTGGTTGTCTCAGTCTCTCCCCTAATTGCGGAAGCCGTGGTGTGGCTGTGCCTCTCAGTGACCCAGACCAGACCTGCTGCCTCTCAGGAGCTCAGATCTGTGAGGGGGTGCTTCCTAGAACAGGGGTGAGTTTACTTCTAGTAGAATGTTAAGATATTTTCACTTTTTAATGAAAGTCATCCATAGAAATGTAACTTGACCTTCTTTACAATTTTTATCATCTGCTAGGGAGACAAACACCAGACAAACAAACAAAAAAAACAGTGTTTGGTACATAGTAAGTCAGTTTTGTACAGAAAAATCATCACAAATATGACCATAGATTAGTCAGCTTTTTGGTTCATTTATTCATTCAACAGATTTTACTGAGCTGGGAAGTAAGAATGTTATTATGATTAAATAAAACATATGCACTTATTCTCCACATAAATGATTACAGTGAGTACATACAACATTCAGTTTAAAAAATTATTAAAATTAAAGAGCATAACTCTTAGAGGCCCATAGCAGAGACACGCAACCCAGATGAAGGGCTGCAGAGAAGAGCTGAAAAATGGGAGATACTTCTGACAGGGTCTAGTCAACTGTGCCTGCATCACTGTGTGGGAGTTACTGACAGATTCCTCCTAAAATATCATTCAAACATGTAATATTATTAATGATGGTGGAAGAGATGTGGTTGGACTCAAGTAACACCTGGAATTAGTAAAGAATTTACATGCAGTGGTTGGGGGTTGAGCTGAATAAAAGTTTTGTACAGATCCAAAATGTAGATCAACTTTTAAAAAGGCATCACTAAGTTACTCAGGCTGTTTCTTCACCTGGATGTCGATTTTTAAATCTCTTAAGGCTTATGGAATATAGCCTCTTATCTGGGGAGATATACTCTCCCATACAGCCTTGTTTTGCCTTAGAAGGATTAATGTAGAAAAGACTCGTTGAATTAAAATAAACTTGCTTTTTTGAAGACACATCTCTGGTTCCAAAAATATACAAATGAAATTAGATCTTTTGCATAATAATATTAGCATGGGCAATATTGGTTATTTTTCTCTTGCATAAGAAGAAATTTGCAATATTATCACAAGTAAAAAAGCAAGCTGCAAATCCACCATAAATTTGGTAAATATTTGACATTTCGTCTATGTTCTAGTTTATGCAACTAATAAAATACTTAGCAGGTATTGATTAAATCCCTGGAGAAGGGCGTGGCAACACACTTGACTATTCTTGCCTGGAGAATCCCATGGACAGAGGAGCCTGATGGGCTACAGTCCCTGGGGTCGCAAAGAGTCAGTTACTCCTGAACGACTAACACTATTGATTAAATAATTCAACATTTGAGCCTCTAATATGTGACAGGCAATGTACTAAAGCTAGGAATATAACGATGAATAAACACCTGGTTTCCATCTCTCTGAGCTCACATCCTATTACTGAAGACGTTGCAGTAGAGGTTTCCCCCCCTCAGGTTTATTGAGATAATACTGACATATACCACTGTGTAAGTTTAATGTGTACAGTGTGGTGATCTGATACATATGTGTGTTGTGAAAAGATTACCACAATAAGGCTAGCTAACATTCTTTGCCTCACATCACTATCACTTGGCTGGAATTGGTGGTGGTGGTGCAGTGAGAGCATTTAACGTCTCCTCTCAGACTCACTTCCAAGTGTACAGCACAGTGCCGTTACCGAGAAGGCAATGGCTCCCCCCCGGGTACTCTTGTCTAGAAACGGACGGAGGAGCCTGGTCACTTCCAAGTGTACAGCACAGTGCCGTTACCGAGAAGGCGATGGCTCCCCCCCCCAGTACTCTTGTCTGGAAACGGACGGAGGAGCCTGGTGGGCTGCAGCCCATGGGGTCGCTAAGAGTCGGACACGACTGAGCGACTTCACTTTCACTTTTCACTTTCATGCATTGGAGAAGGAAATGGCACCCCACTCCAGTGTTCTTGCCTGGAGAATCCCAGGGACGGGGGAGCCTGGTGGGCTGCCATCTCTGGGGTTGCACAGAGTCGGACACGACTGAAGTGACTTAGCAGCAGCAGCAGCAGCAGCACAGTGCCATTAACTATTATAATCACCAGGATGCACACCAGTTCTCTAGAATTTATTCGTCTTCTACCTGGGAGTTTTTACTCTTTGAGCAACATTTCCTTGTTTCCCTGGCTCTCAGGACCTGCCACCACCAGTCTGGTCTCTGTGTCTATAAGCTCATCTTTGTTTTGTTTCTTCTTAGTTTTCACGTGTAAGTGGGGTCACAGGGTATCTGCCTTGCTTTGTCTGACGTATCCAGTAGTATGATGCTCTCAAGCTTCATCTGTGTTCTCTCAAATGGCATGATTTCCTTTTTAATATCTGAATATTACTGCATTGTGTATATACATACACATCACAATTTCTTTACTCATTCATCTGTTGATGGACAATTCTTTCCATGTCATGAATTATTATTTCTGTTATTGCCATTTCTATTGTGAATAATGCTGCAGTAACATTGGGGTGCAGTATCTCTGTAAGATAGTGCTTTTATTTCATTTGGATGAATGCTCAGCGATGGGTTTGCTGGCTTCCTTGGTGCTTCTGTTTTTAACTTTTTTAGGAGCCTGCATCCTGTTTTCCATAGAGACTGTACTGATTTATATTCCCACCAACAGTGTACCAGGGTTCACATTTCTCCAAATTCTCACTAACACTTGCTATTTCTTGTCTTTTTAATAATAGCTGTTCTAACAGATATGAGGTAATATCTGATTGTAGTTTTATTTGCATTTCTCTGATCATGTTGAATACTTTTTCCTGTACATGTTGATCATCTGTATGTCTTCCTTTTTTTTTTTTTTTCCTGTTGTTTCAACAACAGCACAACAACAATTGTAAATTCAGGGGAAGATGTGTCTTTTGTACACAGAGCACAAAGTAATAATAGCACATTTTTTATGTAAAAATAAAAATTCTCTTTTAACTTTCATGAATACAACTTATTCTCCAAAGATCTCTAGTTGTGCTTTAAATTTTATAGCAGAGGGTATCCAACTTGAAGGTCTCAGCATGAAAAGGAAAAGAAGAATTGAAATATTAGTATCTACTTCATAAGTAAAAGGAAGTTACCTGAGGTCCTGGGAGAAAATAGAAAGAAAGAAGGAATTTCAAAAGGCAGTTTGAGAAGATTGATTAAATCATCCCAGTGTGGAGAGATCTCAGGTAATATATGAAAATGTCAGTGTAAAACTTGGTCTAAAAGGCAGAAGAGTAAAGAACTAGCCTTGAGTGTGCTGGCAATCAGCGTTTTTTCTCCAGCTCTGAGTGATTTGGCTCCCAGGGCACGTGACGCGGGACGAGCATTTCAAGGAAGGCTCTTTCACCTGCTTGTTATCAGCAGAAGGGCGCGTGGAAGACAACAGTATGAAAGCCACTAGATCTGATTTTTGGAAACAGTATTATCGTATGTGTGAATCAGAACTTATGAAGTATCTGATTGTAATTGTATATTTCCTTAGTGAATTATGGAAAGAAAAATTTACTTAAAGATATGATAGCATGCAGCATGTAGTGAAGAAGGTGGTTTTAGAGGTGGACTTTCTGGTTCTGAGTAAACACTGGAAGGATGAAGTCGTCTAAGGGGACGCCATGAACTCAGACACGGAGTTGATTCTATGATGATGCAGGTGTTCCTGCTCATTTAGATTCATCCTCAATTAGATCAAGTCAATCCAAAAGCCTCCCTTCATTTTTCCTGCTGTACATTCTGCCATCAGGATAAGATGATAAGATGACGGAATATACACCAGAAAAATGCAGGAAGGCCAGCGAGCTTTATGTATAAAAAAAGCAGAGAACAATTAAAATATTGTGTCTCCCTGGAATAATTCGGCCCAAATATTCTGAATATGAAATGAGATTTGTATAAATACATTGACCTAACTTGATGGCATATTGATTTTAAGATTGTTGTTGTTTTTCGGTTGCTGAGTTGTGACCTCAGGGACAGTAAGCCCTCCAGACTACTCTGTCCTCCACTGTTTCCTGGAGATTGTTCAGATTCATGTACAAATGTAAGATTAGGGACAACTAAATAGTAGTACTTTTTTCAGTGAAAATAGTTGGTAAGGGAAACATGTGAGACTCTGTGGCTAAAAATGTAGCTTTAGGAGGTGATAGTTGACTAGTGAGAGCCGAGGCTGTTGAGATCCACTGGCTGTTTAGAAAAAGTCCCTGAGAAACTGGATGCCGGCCGGGGCCCTTGCTCACCTTGGAGAATGAGAGGTGAGAGAAGGAAGAGGAGTCAGCAGGAGACGTGGGAGGGATTGTAGAGTTGTTCTGTCTGCAGGGGAAATGTGTGCTTTGACCTTTGAGAGAGAGGGAGTCGACTCCTCCACTGAAATACAGCATTCCTGTCTCAGCCCTGGCCTGAAATCTGCCTTCCTCAAAGGTCCAGCCATTGATCCTGGTCTGCCTTCAGCTCCGGTTCCTCCCCTACATTCAGCCTCTAAGGTGAATTCAGCAGTCATTCAGTCCAACAGTGCCAACAGTCCCGGTTCCTTTGACCAGTCCTCACGTGGTATTGCTTTAACTTTCCACTCTCCTGATTTTCCTCCTCTGGGCACACTCTAATTAAGTTCCTTCTTAACATGTGCCCACATTTAAACACGATGCTCCAAATAGGTTCCACGCATCAAGGGATAGAGGGAGACACATGTTTCCTTTGTTCTGAATCCTGTGTTCTGTCCACACAGCTCAAGTTTGCAGGGAAGTTTTGTCAGCCAAATCTCTCTCTTCACTCCTGTTACATATGCAGCCTCCCTGCAAGACCTGGGTGTTTTTAACAAGTTTTTCAAAATTTATCCCGGTCTCCTTGGGGTTTGGAATTGATTCTTTTTTAAACTTAACGCACACAACCATTTAAATCTATCTTATTAAATTTTGTTTTTAATTTATCAGCAAATAAATCAGTAGACAGTGTGAACGAGATGAAGAGGAAGCACAACATCATGTCACAGAGTCATAGGAAGCACCTTTCTAGGAGTATGTTGTAAAAATGTTTATCAAAATTTTTAAAAGTATACGTTACATAAAATCTATATAACTTGTGTGTGATGGAGAACGGATTAGGGCCCAGCCTGTCTGGCTTCAGAGCCAAGACCCCTGGTACTGCCCTCCATTGCCTCCCATCTGCTGGACTGCTCAACTTCAACCCTTCTAAGGATAAGAATGATTTAAAACAAGAAACCTTGCCCCCGATTTAGGTCACCTTGTGCATTTGTTCTGGGCTTTCCTGACTGCGTTCAAAAGAGGCAGCTGATGGGCCGTGGCACTTTCTTCTCCCCTCTGGCTGCCGAGACCAACAAGTCTTACAGTTGACATGGGAGAAAACAGACTCAACTGTTCCTTTCGGGCCGTGCGTGCTCCTGAGATAGCGCCCCTGAGCTGTTCCAGGCCAGGCTCGGAGCAGCCAGCCCGCCAGGACAGCCTCGCGGGGTCCCTTCCCAGCTACGCTCAGGGAGACTGTTCAGCCATGCCCAAATGCAGTTCCCTTATCTTCGTGAAGGTGAACGTGATGCCTTTCTGTGCTGTTGTAACAAGCAAGTAAAATAACATGTGAGAGTACCCACCATGTTGTCTACTTCAAGTAGAACTTCGTGTTTCCATCCAAATGAAGTTGATAGTCCGATGGGAGACCTAGGAATTTACACCTGTAACTGTAGTGTGCTAGTCTGGGAGATACATTTACTAGGCATATATAGAATACAGAGATATTGGGGAGGAAAGGTCCCTCCTGATTCTGGAAGGAGGGAGGAAGGTCCATAAAAAATAAGATTTCTCACTGGCCCTTGAAGAAAATTTTCAGCCTCCTTGGAGCATGATTAATTTCATAGCGATGTATTCCTGTAGGCTCAAGAAGTCAAAGAGAAGGATTGTTTTTCCAGCACTCCAGCCTTGCCGTCTAGCAGCAAACCTCACACGTAGTTTTAACAAATATCTGTTGGACGAATTAATAAACAACAGAATGTAATAACCACAGTAATATACTGTTAGGTCAGATGTACTTTTAACTCCATTTCACTGATGGAAAATTTAGACCCAGAGAGGTTGTAATTTGTCGAAAATCTAGTCAGGAAAAGAGAAAGGATCATAGAATTTCTTACTGTGAAATCTGTGATTGTATTTTCTTAGGAATTTTGTCTTCCTAATTTGTAACAGAATGGCAGAATACAATCAACTGTTCAAATTGCTTTTGGAACCCAGTGGTGACTGACAAGGACTTCATGTTCCCAGTTGATTTAAAAGGTAGATTTGTTGACAGTTCCCTAATAAAGAGCTGCAACTAAGATCTGCAAACCATTCAGAAAAATGCTTGGCGCCACATCCAAAATGGGAGCTCTGTGACACTCATATGCACATACACATAAATACACACATTAAAATTGACTCAGAATTACTGCTACCAGAATGAGCCATCTTAAACATGTGGAAAATATCAAGAGAAATGAGTAAAGTGACTGCTCTTCTAGCTTTCATTAAGAGGTGAATATTCTAGCTCAGTATCTGTAGCATAGTAGACCCTCAATTAACAGTTGATGACTAGAAGTGTAACAGGCTGACATAATTAATTAGGTAATTAATTTAATACTGAGCTCTTTAAAATACTCAAATTGGTCTTTGGGGGGAAAAGTGTCTTTAGTAGGAATGGAAACATAAAATAACTATTACATCCTAGTTGATTTTAAACTTATACAAAGTAATGATATTGTTATTTTTAAGTGATAAGGAAATCAAAACAGAAAAACATTTTAAATGTAAGATAAATCTCATATAGGATAATTTTTGTTTGGTTTGGTTTTAGAAATGTATTGAGAAATGGAGAGGTATAAAAATTGGAATAAGAAGAGAAACATTAATCCTCTAGGATTATTTTATAAACTTCGTAGTTCGTTCACCTCAGGGCAAAGTAATCACAAGATCAGTCTGCTGAGAGCTTCAAGGTATAGCCCTACAGGAGCTTTAAACAAAGATATTAATCCATATTCAGTATTATTTTTAACCTGGCTTATTCTATGAGTATGATTTATAACCATGAACTGTGATTTATCGTACATATAAAGATGGTTTCACATTTTCTAGTGCCGTCTTTGTTTCAGCTCATGTCTCTGATAAGAAAATTGAAAATAATTCATCAAGGTAGAATATGACCAAGCTGGAATGTGTCAAAATGTGAATAAAATATAGATCACAAGTCACATAGCTTCTGCAGACACATGGCCAGTAGACTGTTTACCTTAATTAAGAACCAGTGCTTTCCTTCTATCCTTTGATGAAAATAAGCTCTTTAAAAGTAAGAAATGTGAATTATTCATCCTAGATTACTTGTGCTTAGCAAAGTGCATTTTAGATACCCATTTAATGCTCATTAAATAAACCTTTTTTTTTTAAGTGTAATAGTAATAGAGATCTATCATGAAATGCTCTACTGTGTAAAACTTAAACATTAATTTTTAACTGGAAACAATCCCAAATCAATTGGAAGAGATTTTCTATATAATTAAAAAATATCGAATTTTAAAAGGTTCATTTCATACAGTGTAGCTTTCAGAGTTAAACGAGTGTGTTTATCAAATGGGAACCCAAGCTCTCAGAGACTTAATTAAAATAAGCTAATATGCAAGGTCATGATGCAAGAGAGATACATTACTGTGTTTCTCATGATCATTTTACCACAGAATTTTTTCTTTTTATTGAATATATTTTAGGAAAAGCTGCTGTAAGTGATACTGCAAATTTCAGATTTTTTTTTTTTTGCTGCTATATTTTCTCCATTTTTAAAATAAGGGATTCTTTTCACACAGCATTTCATACAACTCCTTAAAGGCCTCATTGAACTTATGTTTCAGATTGAATTTATCTCAGAAAATGGAGACATACTGACTGTTATTTGTGCCAGGAGAGGATTTTTTTCCCCATATAGTTTGTAAATGCTCCAGAATGCATAACCGTATCAGCCAAATGGTCCACCTACCTCAGTATTTTTACATTCACTGGCTATATATATATATATATATATATAGAGAGAGAGAGAGAGAGAGAGAGAGAAAGAGAATATCTCTTTAAAGAAAATAGCTATTATATATATGTATGTGTATATATTTATATATTTTAATTTTACATACAATTGAATTCAATTACTTGATAATCATTAAATTTATATATTATGTTCATAATTAATTTTCTAATTTCTGCATGTTCATTTGCAAAATCTTTTTGAAAATCCAAGTACTTGTACTAATAATAACTTAATATAAAAATAGAATCTCAAACCTACCTAGCAATTTGAGGTTTGGAAACATCCAGAAAGTAAAACTAAGAGTTATGTTAATTTTATGTTTTTGTTAGATTTTTTTTTAACTTTAATTACTAACTTGCAAATCTAAACTGCAAGATAAAATATAAGTACATAAATCTAAGTACATTTTCAAGTGAAATTGTTTCATGCTCCTTTGAGAAAACCAACATGGCAAGTGGTTTTATTTAAGGTGCTAAACCCAAATTTCTAATTCCTCAGAAGGCAGATAACTGCAAGGACTACTAAAGGTCAAGGGAAATTTAGGCCAGAACCAAGAGTGCAGCAAAGGAATTGCCAGAAGCAAAGAAGGCACAGGGTAAAGGGAAGTCAGCAAGTTCTTTAAAAAGGGAAGAGAAAAATGAAAGTTTAGGTCATTAAAGATTTAATCGACTAGTCAAAGTCGGAGAGAACAAAGCCATCAAATGAACTCTTAGTATGGCCCCGTGGAGAGTCACCCTGGCCATTAGCCTATCTTCCTAATGACGCAAGACAACTCTCAGACAGGCTGTTGGTAAACCCTGTACTTTTAGGAACATAATTGGATAATGGCTTGGAAGCAATGAGAAGGATCATTGGATAAGACAGTCTGTTTTTTTACTTATAGACCTTGAAGTCTATTTCAGAAGTTAAAACCCAGTTGTAGATACTTATGGAAAATACCTTTCCTCAAGTAGAGCTTTCCTTGAAAAACAAGCTAGAGTTACTATTCTATACATTCATGGAAATTTGCTATACATAAATAATATTGACTAACACTTTCACATTGAGAACTTTAGGCATGAAAAACCTATTTCACTTATAAAGTTAACCTTGACTCTTCATCAGTCCTTACAATGCATGACTAAGTGGATTATGAGGTGTACCCAATTGCCCCTGAGTTGTAGGCAGCTCCCCGAAACAGAAATAATCAGGAGAATGAGCCGCATAACTCTAGCGACTACTGGATTATCAAAATAATAGAAAAAATAAAGTAGATTTTGAAGTCTGAGATATTAGAGGAGTTTATGCTGATGGACCCATCACTTCATGGGAAATAGATGGGGAAACAGTGGAAACAGTGTCAGACTTTATTTTTTTGGGCTCCAAAAACACTGCAGATGGTGATTGCAGCCATGAAGTTAAAAGATCCTTACTCCTTGGAAGGAAAGTTATGACCAACCTAGATAGCATATTCAAAAGCAGAGACATTACTTTGCCAATAAAGGTCCGTTTAGTCAAGGCTATGGTTTTTCCAGTGGTCATGTATGGATGTGAGTTGGACTGTGAAGAAAGCTGAGCACGGAAGAATTGATGCTTTTGAACTGCGGTGTTGGAGAAGACTCTTGAGAGTCCCTTGGATTGCAAGGAGATCCAACCAGTCCATTCTGAAGGAGATCAGCCCTGGGATTTCTTTGGAAGGAATGATGCTAAAGCTGAAACTCCAGTACTTTGGCCACCTCATGTAAAGAGTTGACTCACTGGAAAAGACCCCGATGCTGGGAGGCATTGGGGGCAGGAGGAGAAGGGGACGACAGAGGACGAGATGGCTGGATGGCATCACCTACCCGATGTACATGGGTTTGGGTAAACTCCAAGAGTTGGTGATGGACAGGGTGGCCTGGCATGCTGCGATTCATGAGGTCGCAAAGAGTCGGACACGACTGAGCGAATGAACTGACTGATGCTAATAGAATTTTTCGAGAAGTGACCATAGCCCCTTGCAGTTGGGCTCAGGGACAGGACTTCTGCTGTGCTCATCCACAGCCATTGATCCAATGGGGGGCTGGCTGGTTTAATTAAGGTTAACATAAAGTTCTTAAGGTCAGCGCTATATTTATTTCCAAATTGTGAAGAAGTTTCTGTATCTGCCAGTTACTTTGTTTATCAATTTCATGAGTAGTATGGATTTTTAAAATTTATACTCTTACCAGATGGAGGGAAGTTTATTCAGAGAATAGTTCAAACTGTCCATCCTTGATCTTAATAAATGTTTCTGGAAATCTCAACTAGGAAAAGAGTTCTCAATAATTTGGTTCACATCCTAAATGTTTTTGAAACTATCATGTAGTATTCATTTATTGTGCCCTCTTGTGTTATGATATTTCCATAGATTATCTCTAGTCCTGAAAAGGAGGCCCAGTTATACGTAGGTATGTTTATTTTTATTTTGTAGAACAGCCAGGAATCACAATAGTTAACTAACTTGCCGTAAGTGTGCAGTGCTTAACCTGTCAGAGTAAACCATTATCCATTTATTGAGTGCTTACTGCCAGCCATAAACTGTTCAAAATGCTGTAGATGTAATATCTAATTTTCTTCTGAAAAGAATGTTATAGGGTATGTGTCATTGACCCCATTTTCAGTTATGAAAGCTGAGGTTCAGCTAAGTGAAATAATGGGTTCAAGCACACATGACTTTCCAGTGTTGGGGCTGCTGCTGCTGCTCAGCTGCTCAGCTGTGTCCGACTCTTTCTGATCCCGTGGACTGTAGCCTGCCGGGCCCCTGTGTTCCTGGGATTCTCCAGGCAAGAATACTGGAGTGGGTTGCCATTTCAGAGTTACGCATGCAGGTTGATTTGACCCCACCTGCTCTAGTCCCTGGGAGGGTCTGCAGGAATGATGGTCCAAGGATGGTCCTGGGGAGTTTTGCTTTCTCAGCATCTCTCTCCTTTGTACATATCTCCCTACTCTTCAAACTTGTTTTACATAAAAACATAACAACAAGAAAATCACTGTGTAGAGATCTAGCACTGCTTCAAAGTATATATTAAAGTAGGGTATGAAATCATATGTAAGCAGGAAACTTCTATCTTAAATGGCATTGTAGGATTATATAACCACACACACATTAAATATATATAAATATATTACAAAGTCTGACCCAGGAGGAAGCAGTTTATAAACCAAAAGTTTGCAAGAATTTCCTAATTTTTATCAATGTAAATCTGGAGAATATGTAAAGGAAAAATATATATCTGTGATTTATATGACATGGCCTTCAGCAGCACCAATATAACACTGACGATTACGTGAAAGCACATTATATATTGTTATCATTCTGTCTCACTTTATTGTGCTAATGCACTTTTGGGTACTTTTCAGAAGGAACGCAGCAGTCCCCTAATTGACATATAGGTATATGACATCCTAGAACATTATATATTGTTATCATTCTGTCTCACTTTATTGTGCTATGCACTTTTGGGTACTTTTCAGAAGGAACGCAGCAGTCCCCTAATTGACATATAGGTATATGACATCCTAGAACATTCTGATACGGACCATGAAACTGCATGTTGCGTGCCTTTACAGAGCCTTTTAGGACCACAAAGTAGCATGTCGTACCCAGTGGTTGCTGCAGATCCCTTGTTCAGGGCTAGAAGGTGCTGCCCGTTTACATGTGGATATGGAGAAGGCAATGGCACCCTACTCGAGTACTCTTGCCTGGAAAATCCCTTGGATGGAGGAGCCTGGTGGGCTGCAGTCCATGGGGTCGCTAAGAGTCGGACACGACTGAGCGACTTCACTTTCACTTTTCACCTTCGTGCATTGGAGAAGGAGATGGCAACCCACTCCAGTGTTCTTGCCTGGAGAATCCCAGAGATGGGGGAGCCTGGTGGGCTGCCATCTATGGGGTCGCACAGAGTCGGACAGGACTGAAGTGACTTAGCAGCAGCAGCAGCAGTGGAGCAGGCGGGGGGAGTCCCCGGCCCTGACTTCATCTCGTCTGGCCCTGGGGTGAGTAACAGGAAGTGACAAGCCATTTCTGCATCCAACCACAAAGCCCAGTGTGACTTTAGAAAAGCTATCGCAGAAGGGCACACCGTGTGGATTTGCAGCTTCTTCGTTTTTCTGTTTCTGCTTACACGTGACATTTATCGTCTTTGCACGTGAGAGAAGCATTCTGTGGAGTATCCCGCTGTCACTGTCCGCGTGTGAATCTCTTTCTTCATCTCTGGTTCCTCCTCGTCTGCTGCATATTCCCTGTCTCCCAGCCCTCACCAGTTCTAATTCTGTTGTCAGTAACCTGCTTCTTTAATTGATAACATAATATGAAATTCTTAAAAAAAATCAAATTCTCTAAGTTGCTTTTGGGCTCTTTCTATAATATGAAAATCAAAATGAATTTGTTTTTACTTCTGTAGCTTTCAGATGATTCTTTTTATGGATCAGACATCATTAAAGCCAAGGATGGGACCTGAACACACATTCTCCACCTTTCAATGAATCATTTTGAGTCCAATGCTCAGTTGCTAAGTTGTGTCCGACTCTCTGTGACCCCAGGGACTGTAGCCCACCAGGGTCAGACTTTGTCCATGGGATTTCCTAGGCAAGAATACTGGAGTGGGTTGCCATTTCCTTCTCCAAATATATGAAATAAATATATGATAATTTGCAATTTAGAAGTTTTGTTACATTCAATTTATTTTGGTACAATTTGTCATATTTTTAAATGGAATCAGTTCTTTGAATGTTGCTTTAACACAAAGATATCAATATGTTCATAACATGAGAGGAAATTTTTCTTATATTTTACATATATAGATAAAAATTCTCTCATAGGTTGACAAAAGTTCTAAAATATCCAGTTTGACACTTTACCTATCAGCTTAAATCTGCATTAAGTATATGTGTCATTAACCCAGGCAGTATTTGAAATAGCAGATTTGCTGTCTCCTGTCATTATTAATGCTAATTGACCACATTTCAATCTGCTCTGTAGTATAATTTCACTTGAAAGAAAGAAAATTAATTTTTAGTGACCTCGTCATACATTTTCTTTCTCTGATTTGCACTTGATTTGAAAAGGAAATGTTTTGGAGAGCACACTGTTACCCACAGCTTACTGCTTTGCAAGGCAGAATTTCTAACACATCTACAGAGCACTGCTTGCCTTAGCTGGCTGTCTAATATGAAAGATGCCTATCTTATTTACTTGATCGTGTGGGATGACACAGACTCATCTTACTAAAACTACCCTCAGTGAGATTTGCTCAGGTTCTCAGGTAGCCCCGAGCCACAGTGCCCTTGTGCTGGAGGGGGCATGGAACTGTGAGGCGCGTGGCACAGCTGCCCTTGTGTCTGCAGTTACACCCACCTCCTGAGTCAACGTGAAGAATAATCAACCGAATGTAAACAGTGGTAGCCTCTGATGGGGTTATTATGGATGACCCTCCTCTTCTTTATGCTGTTTTTTAATTTTTACAATGAGCAAAGGAGAAAACTCAACTAAAATATAGCTATTTTTATAAAAGAGAGTAATGTGACCTACATAAAGAGGAATTTAAAACAGCTAGTTGATTAGACCCTAAAGGAATGTGATTTGTCATAGATATAATATGTTCCTCAAATATTTATAAAGGTTAATAATAGCTGCTCTCTGAATATTTCATTCCTTTTAAAGCCACCCAAATCTAGGTAATATTTATTAATTTCGTAGGCTTAAATAAACTAAGAATATGTTTTAGGACCATTCAGTGAGAACAGGTTTTAGAAATGATGCAAGCAAGGTATCTCTTTTCATTTATTGTGAATATAAAGCATGAACAGACAGGAATCCTATTTACTAAATGGCTTATACGAGACTGTTTAATTTCTTTTCTAAATCTGCCTCATTTTTTAAACCTATCCTTATTTAAAAATCTATCCTTCAGTAGTGTAACTGTGTGTTATACTGTATACATTTATATACATACTCATAGTTAGAACTAGATAGGTAACTATTATGTAAGTGGGTTTGCAGGTTTATGTGCTAAGCTGTAATAGCTAATCAAGAGAAGATGACAGTTTGCGATTCCTTATATAACCAGTCCAAACTATCCCACCCACATTAACCTGACATTGAGCCTTAGAATTTTGTTTTTAGATGACTATTTCAGGGAGAAATTTAGAAACCCTGCTGGACTGCATTCATTCAAAACAGA
Organism: Bos grunniens; assembly: GCF_055505025.1. NCBI lineage: Eukaryota > Metazoa > Chordata > Mammalia > Artiodactyla > Bovidae > Bos > Bos grunniens. Next base: position 89,660,630 of record NC_141176.1, on the reverse strand, counting down.
TTCTGATGATACCCAACTCTTTGGAAATGGGTATTTATGGTTTGTTGAACGTTTGTGGTGCAATAAAAATATGTAAATTGCGGTTAACACAACAAAGCTGAAGAATGAAGACAGTTGTGAGACTTCAATATCTCTTCTGCCGAGGTGCTTGTGCATTTGGTGTTGGAGATTTCTGTGGTCTTGTAGCAACATATTTTCTTTCTACTCAGTGTTAAGTCTCGTTCAGAGAAGTGGCGAATGTCTCTAGAAGAGATATATCTACTAGATACCTCTTTCCACAGGTGAAGAGCAGCTCTTATTTAAGAAGTTACTAAGGATGCAGTTCCTCTTGGAAGGAAAGTTATGACCAACCTAGATAGCATATTCAAAAGCAGAGACATTACTTTGCCAACAAAGGTTCGTCTAGTCAAGGCTATGGTTTTTCCTGTGGTCATGTGTGGATGTGAGAGTTGGACTGTGAAGAAGGCTGAGCGCTGAAGAATTGATGCTTTTGAACTGTGGTGTTGGAGAAGACTCTTGAGGGTCCCTTGGACTGCAAGGAGATCCAACCAGTCCATTCTGAAGGAGATCAGCCCCAGAGTTTCTTTGGAAGGAATGATGCTAAAGCTGAAACTCCAGTACTTTGGCCACCTCAGGCGAAGAGTTGACTCATTGGAAAAGACTCTGATGCTGGGAGGGATTGGGGGCAGGAGGAGAAGGGGACTACAGAGGATGAGAGGCTGGATGGCATCACTGACTCGATGGACGTGAGTCTGGGCAAACTCCGGGAGTTGGTGATGGACAGGGAGGCCTGGCGTGCTGTGATTCATGGGGTTGCAAAGAGTCGGACACGACTGAGCGACTGAACTGAACTGGACTGAACTGAAGGATGCAGTAATTTGCACTGACTTGGAAAGCAGGGCTGTCCTCTGCGCTCTGTGCATAAGCTGCTCCCAAGTTGAAAGATAAACCACTGTGTATACTCTGTCTTGGTTCTTTCAGTCCAGTGGCTGAAAATGACTAATCAAATGTCGTTCTCCAAAGGGCTTGACTTGAGTTCACATAGTTGACCTCAGCACAGACAATATTTTGTGGGAGAAATTGTAAACTCCATTTAAGTATGTCCCGGATACATCCCTGGGTATTTGTACTTTTTCCACTAATTTTACAGATGTTGGTCATCTGATGAATATTTCTTTGATAGAAGACACTTCCAGCTATTTCACGCTACATGTTTGACAACACAAACAGCCCTTTTGACATAAACACAGTAATCTTTAGGTGCTGTTTTTAAGATGTCAGATGTACTTGGTTTTCCATTTCTTGATTTTTTTTTTTAAACCTTATTGTCACCTAGATGAGACAATGTCCCTTCATTAGGATATTTTGTCAGATATTGATGTCAGGGTCCTCAGTCTTTCTTTTTCTCTCTATGATAGACAGAGATACATGGATACAGATATGGACATAGGTACATATGTACATACAGATATGGACATAGGTACAGAGATATACAGATACAGACATATTTATAGATTTTATATATACGTGTGTGTGTGTCACTCAGTCGTGTCCGACTCTTTGTGACGCCATGGACTGTAGCCCACTAGGCTCCTTTGTCCATGGGATTCTCCAGGCATATATATATATATTTATATATGTATACACATATAAAATAAAGCTTTGCCTCGGTGCTACAGTATCTTGCCATCTATTTCCTTTTCTGTCATGCCCAGGTGTCATAATTCTTTACCTCAGCTCCTCAGCTGAAAGAAGAAGTGAAGCAAAGTGGTCATCACCATGGGGAAGTTCCCTTGATGTCATGGTAGCTCAAAGTATGTTGCCTGGCAGACTTTTCTAGAGCTCATGGAACAGAAATATTTGAAGACCAAACTAAGAAGATTGAATTACTGGGACTATTATGTTTATTTAAGTATACAGTGCAAAGCAGGAGGAAGGAAACACTAGGTAACACACTTAGGACAGGGTGTCAGTGGGCTGGGGCCGCTTTGGAGCAAGTAAGGCAGACCTCTTGGCCTGTGATGGGAAACCTCACCCAAGTGTCTGGATATCTGGTAGTCCTGTCTCTGCATAACCTTATATATGATATCTAGGTATTAGTTCAATGACACAAAATGGTAAATATTTTACTATTAGCATGTTTATATTATATTTCTGCATATATCCCTGTAACCACAAATGCTCAAGTCAGTGACAGGAATCATTAGCTATTTCTAAAGTTTCTAATAATATCAATTTTCTGCTTTTTCATTCATGATGTTTGTTTACGACAAGTAGAAGCAGGCCTGAGAGCTTTAAGAAACAATTCTGAAGGAAACTTTAAATGGAAACAACCCCATCTATTATTTTCCTCCCCAGTGAACTGGAAAGGCCTGCCATTTTTTTTTTTTTTAATTTCAGTATGGAAAACTTCAGTATAGATCCCAGATGTTCTAAGGGTACATAATCTGAGAACCAGTGATTTAGTCTGAAGAAAATAATAACAGGGCAACTGAATAACTATTTTAAGACAGTAAGTGGACATTATATAGAGGATAGCATCTAGTGATACTTAATTTACCAGAGTCACTATTTTTATCCATTAAATCCTGTTGGTGACTAATTCCTGGGGCAGGGGGAGGAGGTTTAAGAGCACTTTAAATGGATATTTCTTACTTGTGTGGATTTTGATTTTCTCATTTTTTTGTTTCTGTTGTATTATTTATGTTACAACATATATGAGATGGTTTCACACGATTTGTTGGATGCCAGAATAAGTGATGATTTCATCCTTTTTTTTTTTTAAAGCTGAGATTTGAAGCCTATTAGAAGAAGAAGAAAGTATCAAAACAGCTGTGCTCATTGCTATTCTTTTCAGTGTTCGCAAAGGCTGTATCCAGAGGCTGGGCAATCTGTAATTATTTTATCTTGTCTCAGTTCCCCTCTGAAACCACATGATGGTCTCTCATTGCCCCGCAGACACAATCAAAACTCCTTAAGAAAATTTATTGCTTTTCATTTTTTTTAGTAGTTTAAAAAATTGTGTTAAAAAAATAAAACTTATTTTCTCAGCCATTTGTACGTCTACAGTTCTGTAGCATCAAGTGTATTCAATCTGTTGGGCAGTAGTTCTCCAGAACATTCTCAAATGTCTCTTGCAAAACTGAAACTCTGTACCCACTAGACAACAAGTCCTCTCTCCCTTCCATCCAGCTTCCGACTGTCACTGTTCTGTAAGACGGTCTTGATCTGGCTTCTGCCTACACTGTTTGACTTTTGTCCTACCCATCTCAAAACCTGCTCTTGAGGTACACACAGTCTTCCTGTCCCCCATTCAAACTCTCACTTCAGGACTTTGGTCCATGTTCTTTCCATTGGTCAGGAGACTCTTCCTCCATCTCTTGTACTGTTAACCTCTGACTCAACTTTTACATTAGACGCATGTGGCTCTCTTAGAGTGAGAGATGTCCACCTGTGTGTTCTTCTATGCACCTCATATTTCCAGTTATCACAATAATAGCTTTAACATGTTCTCTAACAGTATGTGAGCCTTGCAAACTAAACAGGAGCTATACAAATAAGACCATCCATTCTTTCCCATTATTTTTTTTTTTCCTGGCACCATGGGACACACTAAATAAATACTTGTGGACTGAGTGAATCCATAATTATGATGATGGTAATAACATTTGCAGCAATAATGATAGTAGGGCAAGATGCTATCCCTGATGTTTTCCAAGCAATTTTAAATACTAGGCGTTTTTTCGCCCTTACTTGTATTACCTTGTTTAATCTGCATGGTAACTCTGTGCAGTTAGAAACTGTGATTGTGCTCATTGTCAGAGGAGGAAAGGCAACAGGGATGTTTAAGTGATTTGTTCAAGGTCACACAGTTCAAAAGAGCAGAAGTGTTCCTAGAATCAGACATTTTGAGTCTGAAGTCACGTTCAGAAATATTGCTGCCTGAAATATTTGGGGCACCACTTCCTTACATAATAGTAATTATTGTAACCATTTCAAATATGAGCGATGAGCATTAAATGCTCTAATCTGTGACAGTTGCTTAGTATGATGCCTGATGTGTAGTGAAAATTCAGTAAATGACAGTGACTACTGTCATAATATATGTCAAGTGTGCTGTTCAGTGCTTCTAATGATGGAGGCTTTCAATAAATGTTAGCTCCTGTCTTCTCGCTCTGCTCCCTTAATTAGAGCAAGTCGGAGGCAACTACTTGTACAATAGAATTAGGTCAGGAGCATATTGCTATGACCACCAAGAAAATGAAGTATAATTGGTAGAAGCTGTGGAGAAATAGCGCACATTTAAGAAGAAAACGACATCCTGTAGCTGAGTGCTCGAACTTTCCTGGGATTGTGGTAAAAAAATGTCCGGCATTTAGATAATGTTTATAACTCTGCAAGCGTCTGCACATTTTTCATATCATTTTTACTTCACAGCCGACCTTGAGAGAAAGGCTTAGAATATCACAGTTCCGTTTTACAAGCCTGCCCGATCCAGACGCTAAGGTGAGCTCACCGCTGCGGTGGCAGGAAGGCAGGCAGGCCGCGCGGGAGCACCCCCGCGGCGGGAGGAAGACACGACCGAACCCGGGCTCCGTCTGGGGAGAGGAGGAGCCACCGGACACACAGCCGCACGCTCCCGTTAACAGCCTTGGCCTTGGCGTGTGTTCCTTCAAAGATACTATTGGAAGTCTATCTGAAGAGCAGGGAGCGAAAGCTCTGTAAACATGCAGCCCCTAGCTATAAAAACACTCCAGATTTGAAACACTTCGGTGAATGCGTGTTTACGCTCCTCGTCATCCCACGCCGGTTGGAGCCTCCGTTGGGTCGTTCTTCCTCTCCATCAGTCCCCAGTCTTCTTCCGCGTGTGGGGACATTCACGAAAGGCCTTCCTTCCTTGCTGCAGCCATAGCGGTGATCTCCCCTCATCATCTGGGTCAGGCAGGACCCGTACCGTCCCGAGCTCCTGTCTCTCCGCTCCGTATCCTCACCTCACACTGGCATGCACAGCCTCCTGACCTTGCTGCTTGTGGCAAGGTGCGGACCGTGTCTCCAGCCTCCTCAGACCTTGAATAGGGCAGGGCTTTCGTGTTCACATGAGTCTTTAGTTTGGAATCACATCCGCATATAATTTTTTTTTTCTTTCCCGAAGTTCCATTGAATGGATATTCATAATGAAGGACAATTAGAAGTTAAGGCACACATCGATTTGTAGCTTTGAATACCAACCTATGAAATGAAACTTCTGACAACAACGCATCAAAGAATTCATGAGCCTAATTGTGAGGATTTGTGTGACAAGTGCGTCTCATGTCATTACAACACAATCAGATCCTGAAACCTTCATATGTGACTAAACAATTTCACAGGCACTGAACCTTCTGTCCTTGTTTACTGAGTGAAAGAGAAAGTGCAGATCTCCTTTTGAGGTTAATTGTTGCTTTCCCTGCTGACACGCCCTCTTTCTTTGCACCCCTTCAGAATTGCCTCTGACCCATGATGTCTTGTGAAAATTGATATTCATGGTTTATGGGCTGCAGGGAATGATTTAAATGGTAACTAATCCCTGGAGGTGTTCAATATAGTTAAGTATGCATGTTGAATAAGGGCCAAACATTTTAAAATGACAAGTGTGAGGATAAAAACCATGTCAAGCCTGTCCAGGCTAACATTTATTTTATTTTTTGTTAAATGTGGAGCCTCTATCATGATTTTATGTAAATATATCTAGTTTATACATCTGTATCAATGTTTTATACGCATTGACATTAAACTAATTTAATATTAATTATGGTTGATTCTAATAATCTGCATCTTTGCTTACCGTACATCTTTGCTCCTCAAAGTACACAATCCATGGATCAGCAACATCGGCAGCACCCAGGGGAACTTGTTAACGATGTGAAATTCAGCTGCTGCCCTGAACGACTTAGTCAAACTTAGTTTTAAGGAGGACCCTTACCCTAATGTTTTCTATGCATATTGAAGTTTGAGGGCTGTTCTCCATCTCTATGAAATGTATTCTTTGTTGATATGAATTAGTATTTGGTTTTGAAACACTGGGATTCCCTGTTGCTCAGCTGGTAAAGAATTCATCTGCAATGCTGGAGACGCTGGTTCAAATTCTTGGGTCGGGAAGATCCGCTGGAGAAGGGATAGGCTACTCACTCCAGTATTCTTGGGTTTCCCTGGTAGCTCAGCTGGTAAAGAATCCACCTGCAATGCGGGAGACCTGGGTTCTATCCCTGGGTTGGGAAGATCCCCTGGAGAAGGGAACTGGAGAACACCCCCTCCAGTATTCTGGTCTGAAGAATTCCATGGACTATTCCATAGGGTTGCAAAGAGTTGGACACAGTGAGCAATTTTCAGTATGAAACACTGCCATTGTTTTGGGAAAGTTTGAGTCCCTAGAAAAATAATTTAATATTTTTCATAACGAAGTCCAGATTTTACCTGGAGATTTTACTCTCGAGTCACACAGATGAAATATTGCAAAGACATATTAAACATGTGTCTTTAATAACTTAAAAGACAAGATTTTATTAGATACTCTATGTTTGGCAGGGCTCTTATCCCTGAAAGTAGGTCCTTTCTCATTAGTGACCCCTTTGTTAGTGGTCATATCTACATTTTATGTAGAAATTTACAGGACTGTCATAGAGTTGTGTATGAATAAAAATTTTGGCAAGTGGATTTGCTGGATTTTGATTTCCATTGCTCCTTAAGGGCTCCTGGTGGCGCTGCTGAAGATTTGAGTTCTGAGGCCAATTCTGCCTGCTGAACCCGGTCGGTTCTCGGTCTGCAGCAGACTGTAACTTCTCCCTGTGTCTGCACATATGTGTGCCAGCACTTGTGCACTCACGCAGACTTAGCGCCAGTTTTGAGCAGCTCTAACGGTTTTGTCTGTCAACCGAACTTCATTGTAGGAACTGTGGCAGTTAGGAGAGGTTAATCGAGAACAATTCTGGCCTTCCAGGCATCTGTAATCTAGTGTGCAACATAAATTGAGCAGAAGTTGTACCCATATGACATGTAACAAAATAGCCCTGGATTACTTTGGATGGGGTAATGAAAAGGACATTTTTTTTTTTTTTTATAAATTGATATTGAACCTTAAAAGATAATGTGGCAATCCAACAGGTAGAAAAAAGCAAGCACATTTTAATTGGAAGCAAAATGTGAACAAAGACAAGAAACCAAATATGGTGTGGCCTGGAAAGGAAATAGTTCCACTGAGGACAATAGTGGAGAGAAGACATTGGAAGCTGGCTTCTGCAAGGGTCAGAGATGGAGCTAAACACTCTGCGTTCTATTCAGAAAGTGAAAGGGGCCACGCTCAAGACTGCTTGTGGAGGGGCATATGATCTAAACAGAGCCGCACAGAGGAATCTGGCGACACACACAAAATGCCTTCGTTATTTTTAAAGATTTTTTTGTTCCTTTTTGATTTGGGGAGTTGATTTACTCAGGAAATCATTTAAAAATATGTATCTCTTGAGCATTAGCTCTCATGTGATAACAGCTCCTGGAGAATTTCTATAGTCTCAGGGGTCCTCACAAGTAACTAGATACCTTGTTTTTGGTGTAAAGCTGAAATGTGTAACACATTTAACTCTTTGCCCTTATAATTTATTTAAATTTACCAACGATTTTAGAGCTGAGATTTGAGATTATATTCAACAAAGACCAAAGGAAACACACGGGATTGTTACTACATATAACTTGGCCAGAAGATTTAAATCTTTTCATGAAAAACTCCCAGAAAAAATGAAAACTAAAAGGAAAATAGCAAAAATTAAAGCAAGAGAACTTTACTTACCATCATTCCATAATATTTATGTCTTCTTACTTTTTTCATAGCTTAAGTATATAAAGATATTATTCTTGAAAACACTGGGAGACTGAAAATACTCGAGTGGATTTTAGAGACACATATGAAAAGGAACTTGTTAAAATAGTTAACTAGAAAATCATGTAGTCTTAGAAAGAAAACATCGTGAAGAACCATCTTCTTCAACTTTCATATGAAGGACAGCAATCCTCTGTTTCCTTTCCGGTTTCATTTCCATCCAGGTTTTGTTTAAAGTCTTTATTGACAACTTTTTTCACTATTTTTAAGACAGTATCTGGAAAGTTCTTTATCTTGAGTTGATTGGAAATTAGAAAAGAACCATCTCTAAACAAGTTCTACGTGTTTGTCTGTGTGTGTGTTAGTTACTCAGTCGTGTCTGACTCTTTGTGACCCCACAAACTGTAACATATCAGGCTCCTCTGTCCATGGGTTTCTCCAGGTAAGAATACTGGAGTGGGTTGCCATTCCCTGCTCCAGGGGATCTTCCTACCCTGGGGATTGAACCCAGACCCTGATCCCAAACTAGGAAATTGGGAACTCATTTTTTCCTTTTGCTTAGAGCTTTGGTATTTCTTTAAGCTCAGATTCTTCAAATGTTCCGTACATGGTATGATGTATTTGTGTGTGTGTGTGTGTGTGTGTATACAATTTCTACATACTCTGATAGCCCTTTTTTGGATGAGTTCTCAGGAAAGTAAATGAGATCAGTGACTTTTCAAATAATTGCATTAGAAAGTCACACTCATGTGTCTAATTTCACTGCTATTCCAGAAGTAAAATATAAATTTCACTTCAAAAATAGGAAAATAACCTCAAAATAAAACAGCCCCTATCTGATAACAGCTTGATTTTATTATATATAGGAAAACTCTGCACAGTATTGTCATTTTCCCCCCACCCTTTTCCCATGTATTAGAGAAAATCTCTTCATGGTTAGCAGATCACAATATTGAAAGCAGCCTTCTCTGCGACTTCTGTTTTGTCTATATCTCTTTCTAAAATGTCCTATCGGAGTTGAACACGGTATTCTTAAGTACAGTCTTCCGTTTGGACTCACTCCCTGGGAAAAGGTGGCCAAATGCAGCATTGGGTGAGCATTCTGTTTGCTCACATAGCGCTCAGAAGACGCTGTCAGCCCTGCCACTCCACATCTTCATCTCTGCAGTTAACTTTTTGACCCTAAAGGCAATTCTTTATATTTATTATTTTCAACTGTATCTTTTGTACTGATTTTGTTCTAGTAATGCATTCTGTTGAGAACTTTCAAAATAATTGTGATTAAAAAAATCTTTTTTTATTTAGATATATTTGGTATATGTGTTGTGTTGTGCTTAGTCACTCGGTTGTGTCCAATTCTTTGTGGCACCCTGGACTGTAGCCCACCAGGCTCCTCTGTCCATGGGGATTCTCCAGGCTAGAATACTGGAATGGGTTGCCATGCCCTTCTCCAGGGGATTTTCCCAACCCTGGATTGACCCCAGGTCTTCCACATTGCAGGTGGACTCTTTACTGTCTGAGCCACCAGGGAAGCCTAAGAATACTGGAGTGGGTAACCTATTGCTTCTCCAGGGGAACTTCACGACTCATGAATCAAACTGGGGTCTCCTGCATTGCAGGTGGATTCTTTATCAGCTGAGCTTCCCATAGATTACATTAATTTCATTATGTTGTATGTACAAATGTTTGTATATATTTCAAATAATTAGCACAATAAGTCCAGTTAACATGCAGCACCATACATAGTTACAGAATTTTTTGTGTGATGAAATATTTTAAGGCCTATTCTCTTAGTAACTTCTGCTGCTGCTACTGCTAAGTCACTTCAGTCATGTCCGACTCTGTGTGACCGCATAGACGGCAGCCCAACAGGCTCCGGCAAGAACACTGGAGTGGGTTGCCATTTCGGTCTCCAGTGAATGAAAGTGAAAAGTGAAAGTGAAGTCACTCAGTTGTGTCTGACTCTTAGCGACCCCATGGACTGCAGCCCACCAGGCTCCCCCGTCCCTGGGATTCTCCAGGCAAGAACACCGGAGTGGGTTGCCATTTCCTTCTCCAGTGAATGAAAGTGAAAAGTGAAAGTGAAGTCACTCAGTTGTGTCTGACTCTTAGCTACCCCATGGACTGCAGCTCACCAGCTCCTCTGTCCATGGGATTTTCCAGGCAAGAGTATTGGAGTGGGGTGCCATTGCCTTCTCCATAGTAACTTCTAAATACATATTAAAAAAATATTAGCTATAGTCATAGTTCTATACATTACATCCCCTTGACTTATTTATTTCATAGCTAGAAATTTGAACTTTTTAACTTCCTTCACCCATTATAAAGTTTATTGCTGAAGTTTTCAGGATGTCAAAAAATTGAACAATTACATAGAGTTTTTTCAAAAGGCATTCTGTGTATCTTTAATATGTCACATTTCTTTCTTTACATAAATAAAAAGTGAATTAATTTTATGTAATTTAAAAAATCTGCCAGGTTGAAGTTTTGGCAAATACAGCTTAGGATTTCTTCATCATCTACTCAACATTTTTTATAATGCCTATTTCAAACAAAAATTATGTAATTGCATACACTTAAGGTATAGAACATAGTATTTGATACACATATAAATAGTGAAATGATTGCTACAGTCAAGCTAATGGGCATATTCATATTCTCTCCTGACATAGTCACCCTTTTGTGCATGTGGTGAGTGCACCTGAAGTCTATCCCCTTACGTCTCCAGTGTTGGGTACAGAGCTCCTGAGCGTGGTCACCCTGCCTGCACTGCAGCCTTGCTCACCCTGCGTGACTGCGCTGCACCTGCCTCTCCTCTGTCTCCCCCACCCCAGCCCCTGGTAACAACTCTACTGCTCTCTGCGTCTATGAGTTTGACGTTTTTAAAACAAACTTCTACGTGTAAGTCAGATCAGACAGTATTTGTCTTTCTCAGACCGACTTGTTTCACTGAGTACAATACACTCCAGGTTCATCCACGTTGTTGCAAATCATAGTATTTCCTTCTTCCTCAGTGGGTGAATATGGGTAGGGAGATAGATACAGACATCACATCTTCTTTATACGTCTATCTGTTGGTGGACACTGAGGTGATTTCCGTATCTTGGTTATTGTCAATTATGCTGCAGTGAACAGGGGTGCAGATGTCGCTTTGAGATACTGATTTCATTTCCTTTGGATATACACCTGGAATTGAGATTGCTGGATCATATAGTAGTTCTTATTTTTAAAATTTTAATAGTTTTAATAATTTTAATTTTCATAGCTTAATTTTAATAGATTTATATTTTATATATTCTTTAAAAAAACTTTAAGCTTTTATTTGTCTTGGGGTATAGCAGGTTAACAGTCTGTGTTGTGATAGTTTCGGGTGAATAGCCAAGTGACTCAGCCTTCAGTACACATGTATCCATTCTCCCCCAAACTGCCTCATTTTTAACCTTTTGAGGCACCTCCATACTAATTTCCGTAATGGCTGTGCCATTCCGTGTGTGTTCATTCCACCATAGTCCACTAAGGTTCCCTCCCACGTTCCCACATCGCTTATCTTTTTGAGAGTAGCTTTCCTTTAACAGGGAAGGGAATATGTCACTATGATTTTGATCTGCATTTCCCTGATGGTGTTGAGCACTTTTTCATATACCCACTGGCTATATGTAAGTCTCGTTTGGAAAAATGTCTATTCAGGTCTTTTCTGTCTATTCTGTCGAAATGGTCTTTTGCCCATTTCTTTGTTGGGTTACTTATTTTCTTGCTATTTAGTTGAGTTCCTTGTATATTAACTCATCAAATGTATGGTTTGCAGATATTTTCTACCATTCTGTAGGTTCTCTCTTTGCTCTGTTTTTCCTTTGCTGTGCAGAAGTCTTTTAGTTTAATGAAATACCATCTGTGTATTTTTGTTTTGTTGCTTGCATTTTTAGGGCCATATCCCCCAAGAAGCATCGCCTGGACCAGTGTTGAAACACTTTTCCTCTGTCTTTTCCCAATACCATAATGGTTTCAGGTCTTACATTTAAATCTTCAACCCATTTCCAGTTGATTTTTACAGATGGAGTGAATCAGGGTCCTGTTTCATTCTTCTGCTAGTAGAACACCAGTTTTTACAGTTCAGTCCAGTTCAGTCACTCAGTTATGTCCGACTCTGTGATCCCATGGACTGCAGCATGCTAGGCTTCCCTGTCCATCACCAACAGCTGGAGCTTACTCAAAGGCTTGTCCATTGAGTCAGTGATGCCAGCCAACCATCTTATCCTCTGTCGTCCCCTTCTCCTCCTCCTTCAGTCTTTCCCAGCATCAGGATGGTTTCCAATGAGTTGGTTCTTCACATCAGGTGGCCAAAGTACTGGAGTTTCAGCTTCAGCATCAGTCCTTCCAATGAATATTCAGGACTGATTTCCTTTAGGATGGACTGGTTGGATCCCCTTGCTGTCCAAGGGACTCTCAAGGGTCTTCTCCAACACCAGAGTTCAAAAGCATCAATTCTTCGTTGCTCAGCTTTCTTTATTGTCCAACTCTTACATCCATACATGACTTTGTTGCTCAGCTTTCTTCACAGTCCAACTCTCACATCCATACATAACTACTGGAAAAATCATAGCCTTGACTAGATGGACTTTTGTTGGCAAAGTAATGTCTCTGCTTTTTAATATACTGTCTAGGCTGGTCATAACTTTTCTTCCAAGGAGTAAGCATCTTTTCATTTCATGGCTGCAGTCACCATCTGGAGTGATTTTGGAGCCCAAGAAAATAAAGTCTGTCACTGTTTCCATTGTTTCCCCATCTATTTCCCATGAAGTGATGGGACCAGATGCCATGATCTTAGTTTTCTGAATGTTGAGTTTTAAGCCAACTTTTTCACTGTCTTTTTTCACTTTCATCAAGAGGCTCTTTATGAATGTGATTTTTATAGTACCACTTATCAAAGAAACTCCTTTTCTCATTGAGTGTTCTTGGTACCTTTTTTCAATGATCAATTGCCATAAAAATGTGAATTTTTGAAGTTTTGGTAAATTCTGCTCTGTATTTCTTCATCTGCTGAACATCTTCAAGAAATGGCTGCATTGTTTTTGTCATGATCAAAAGCATTATTTAAATAAAATCAGCAACAAGAAAAAATTTATTATTTTGCTTTCAAGAAATTCAACAAGCAATTTGGGATCTGAAAGAACCAAAGGTTAAAGTTCATTGGTAATGTCAGAAAATCTGAATGGACTGAAGCTGAATTGCAAAATGAATGAAAGAACCTATAAATATAAACTAGTTAGAAAAATGGCTCTAAAGAAAAGTAAATTGCTGACTCAGAAAGTTAAAAATGTGTCAAGATACTAGGAAAGCTCTCTGGAAAAGAAGAAAAAAATCTAAATCAAAGGGCAGGTGGACAAAGGGAGACCCACGCCTACACTGAGTTTTGCTTCATAGAAAAAAGCAGTTTTGTTCTTTTGCTGACTTCTTTATTTAAAAGGCAATCAGTTGGCCGTGAACAAATTTTTGAGTCTGTGATCTACTTGGAAGTGTTTGCATTATAACCGAGTGACTGAAAAGTAACTACAAATCCCATAAAAATCAATTTTTGTCTTATTAACACATAATACTTATGGCAAATGTCTAAATGTTGGCTAATATAGTGGTAAAAGACAATCAGAAAATCAAGAGATTGGCAGTCTCTTGTAGAGAAAGGATAAAGATGGTGTGTAATGTGTGTAATAGATACAACATTGAACAGGTATTTAAAGCTTCTGACATACCATTAATTACTGAATTTAATTTAATTCCTTTCATTGTGTATTAGATAATGATTGAATTTCTCTTACATTAATGTTTTGAAAAAATTTGACATTTGATACAATATTGTGAATATACTTTGCAACATTTAAAATCTGTTTTTTATCATATGCAAAAATTCTAATTCTTAATTCTAAGATGAATTTAATTCTATATTATTATAAATTATGAATGTATATAGATATATAGTATATGATTATATGCCGTATCAGTCCAGTTCAGTCACTCAGTCATGTCTGACTCTTCACGACCCCATGAATCACAGCACGCCAGGCCTCCCTGTCCATCACCAACTCCTGGAGTCCGCCCAAACTCATGTTCATCGAGTCAGTGATACCATCCAACCATCTCATGCTCTGTCGTCCCTGTCTCCTCCTGCTCCCAATACCTCCCAGCATCAGGGTCTTTTCCAATGAGTCAACTCTTCACATGAGGTGGCCAAAGTATTGGAGTTTCAGCTTTAGCATCATTCCTTCCAAAGAAATCCCAGGGCTGATCTCCTTCAGAATGGACTGGTTGGGTCTCCTGGCAGTCCAAGGGACTCTCAAGAGTCTTCTCCAACACCACAGTTCAAAAGCATCAATTCTTCGATGCTCAGCCTTCTTCACAGTCCAACTCTCACATCCATACATGACCACAGGAAAAACCATAGCCTTGACTAGACGAACCTTTGTTGGCAAAGTAATGTCTCTGCTTTTTAATATGCTATCTAGGTTAGTCATAACTTTCCTTCTGAGGAATAAGCGTCTTTTAATTTCATGGCTGCAGTCACCATCTGCAGTGATTTTGGAGCCCCCAAAATAAAGTCTGACACTGTTTCCACTGTTTCCCCATCTATTTCCCATGGAGTGATGGGACTGGATGCCATGATCTTCATTTTCTGAATGTTGAGCTTTAAGCCAACTTTTTCACTCTCCTCTTTCACTTTTCATCAAGAGGCTTTTCAGTTCCTCTTCACTTTCTGCCGTAAGAGTGGTGTCATCTGCATATCTGAGGTTATTGGTATTTCTCCCGACAATCTGGATTCCAGTTTGTGCTTCTTCCAGCCCAGCGTTTCTCATGATGTACTCCACATATAAGTTAAATAAGCAGGGTGACAATATACAGCCTAGACGTACTCCTTTTCCTATTTGGAACCAGTCTGTTGTTCCATGTCCAGTTTTAACTGTTGCTTCCTGACCTGCATACAGGTTTCTCAAGAGGCAGGTCAGGTGTTCTGGTATTCCCATCTCTTTCAGTTTATTGTGATCCACACAGTCAAAGTCTTTGGCATAGTCAATAAAACAGAAGTAGATGTTTTTTCTGGAACTCTCTTGCTTTTTCCATGATCCAGCGGATGTTGGCAATTTGATCTCTGGTTCCTCTGCCTTTTCTAAAACCAGCTTGAACATCTGGAAGTTCACGGTTCACGTATTGCTGAAGCCTGGCTTGGAGAATTTTGAGCATTACTTATAATGTATGTTATATGACATATATTACATATATATTATAATGTATATTATATTACTTATATTACATATGTATAGTATATTACATATATTATATTATATGCAGTATAATATCCTTATATTCAAGTAATAAAGCTTTGGTTTTATGAATTTTTGCATTCTCCTCATCATGATTTAGCAATTGAGACATAAGTGTTTTACAGGATAGTATCCTAGTAGGACTAAACATTGTACATATTCAATACCATTTAGCACATGATATATATAGTAGAAAAGTCTGTTGAAATTAATTAAGTCTGTTTTGAAGAAGAATTATTTTGGTTCAATAAAATGTGCATATACAGATGAGTGCTCTAACTTTGTAATTAATATATAAATAGGTATTTTTAAGGTAAAATAGTCAAGCCAGTTTTTGTGTGCTTAATTCAAAGGACAGTTGTTTGTTATCATATAGCTGTGGTGGGGCTTCCCCTATGGCTCAGATGATAAAGAATCTGCCTGTAATGCAAGAGACCCAGGTTTGATCCCTGGGTGGGAAGATCCCCTGGAGGGAATGGCAACCCACTCCAGTATTCTTGCCTGGAGAATCCCATGGACAGAGGAGCCTGGTGGGCTACAGTCTGTAGGGTCACAAAGAGTCGGACACGACTGAATGGCTAACAGTTTCACTTTCATATAGCTGTGAATTTTTAATGCAAGTAATGTTTTCTAACACTACAAAACAGCACATTCGTCAAGGTCAGTTTTCTGTTAATTTTAACCTGAAAGAAGGTTTCCATAAGCATACAAATGCAGCTTTTGTTTTACTTCTATCCTGGGCAAAGCCATGTGAAATATTGTTGGCACACGCTGTGCTGTTTTGCTGCGAGCCTTGCGATAATTTACCTACTCCAGAAAGGTTAGGGCATGTCATCCAGCTGAAACCTCCTAAGCCTACAAAATAGATTTTATGGTAAAACAGCTTTTCCTTTCTAAGTATGCTTTGCCCTGGAGGAAATGAAGTTGCCAGTTTGGAATTCTTAATAGCACCAGAGTTGTTGCTCCCAGAGATTAATCAATTTCTGCTCTGTTTTATCATCAGTCAAGAGGCTTCTAAATTAAGGTCCTGGACTATCACCTATGCTTCTAGGATGTAGCCTTTACAGGACACTTTCTACCTTGGAATTTTTCTGTTTTTCTCCTATCTCATTAAACAGATTTTAAAAATCAGTTATTTCAAATTTAATACATCTTAGCTTTATGAATTGAAAAATAATATCCTTAAGCGAGTTTACTTCCTAATTTCAAATATTTTATTTTGTGATCTTTTAGTGGAAAGGACTTCCATGTTAATATTTAAGAGAATGCCATTTAAGATCTATGATTCTTTCTTAGAATTGTCAACGGAGTACAGCATAATTATTATTTTAGTGAAAAGCTATATCTACTTAAAAGTATTATTGCTGCTGCTGCTAAGTCGCTTCAGTCATGTCGGACTCTGTGTTACCCCACAGACGGCAGCCCATCAGGCTCTTCTGTCCCTGGGATTCTCCAGGCAAGAACCCTGGAGTGGGTTGCCGTTGCCTTCTCCAATGCATGCATACATGCCAAGTCGCTTCAGTCGTGTCCAACTCTGTGTAACCCCATGGACAGCAGCCCACCAGGCTCCTCTGTCCACAGAATTCTCCAGGCAAGAGTACTGGAGTGCGTTGCCATTTCCTTCTTCCAACAGTATTGTTACCTGTTACTATAGCATAATTATTTGTTTTATTTGTTGCTTTTCATATTTCTCTTTTATTTTTCATGTTAAATTACAAAATAAAGTTGTGGTGGCTAAGGATTTGCCCCAAATAAATAACTTTTATTTTCTTTTTCCCTCTTTTTCTTTCCTTCTCTTTTCCACAAAGGTAGACATTCATATTGGGGCTTCCCTGGTGACTCAGTGGTAGAGAATCCGCCTGCCAATGCAGGATAAGCAAGTTCGATCCCTGGGTCAGGAAGATTCCCTGGAAAAGGAAAAGGCAAACCACTCCAGTATTCTTACTTGGGAAGTCCCATGGACAGAGGAGACTGGTGGGCTGCAGTCCATGGGATCTACCATGGGGTAGAACATGACTTAGTGACTAAACAACAGAAAAGGCATTCATATTACACAGTTTCATTCTAAAACACATTCAGATATAAAAAGCTAAATGGAGAAATTTATGTCAAAACTTAAAAAAAATAGTGATTAGTTCGGTTTTCTTGTTGTTCAGGCACTCAGTCATGTCTGACTCTTTGCAACCCCGTGAACTACAGCATGCCAGGCTTCCCTGTCCTTTACCATCTCCTAGAGCTTGCTCAAGGTCCTGTCCATCAAGTCAGTGGTGCCATTCAACCATCTCATCCTCTGCCATCCCCCTCTCTTCCTGCCCTCCATCGTTCCCAGCATCAAGGTCTTTTCCAGTGAGTCATCTCTTTGCATCAGGTGGCCAAAGTATTGGAGCTTCAGCTTCAGCATCAGACCTTCTAATGAACATTCAGGGTTGATTTCCTTTAGGATGGACTGGTTTGATCTTGCAGTCCAAGGGATTTTCAAGAGTTTTCTGTACCACCACAGTTCAAAAGCATCAATTTAGTATGAGTTAAATATTGGCTAAGTAATTTCCTGTATGTCTTCCTTGAGAAATTCAGTTCCCATGGTTACTTTATAAGGCCCTAGATAGACCTTCCATTGGACAGCTTGAAGCTCTTGCTGTGTTTCCTAGCCTCACTGGCTGAGACTAGATGAGACTAGCCTCGTGGTGGGTTGGCTCTGTTTTCACGCAGATGTTGTGCTGAGCCTCACGCCCACGCCCTCCTGTATGGCCGCCACTGGCCACCTGTGGCTACTGAGCCTCTGAACTGGGGTGCATGGGATGGAAGGAATGATTTTTTCCAGTTTCATTTAATTTTAATCATTTTAAAATTAAAAACTGATGCAGTGTAAAATAAACTTACATTAAGTATATCTTCATTGTTTTACTAAGACTATATTTGACCTTTGAAATTTTAGCATATGATTAAAGTGTAATGCAAAAAAAAAAAATCACAAGATTTCAAAGATACTATATGAAAAGAGGAAGTAGAATATCTGAGGAATAATTTCTATTTTCATTAGATACTGAGATGATAAGATTTTAGATACATTATGTTGAATAAGATGTACAGTTAAAATTAATTTCACATGTTTCTAGAATCTTCTCCACCACCACAGTTCAAAAACATCAGTTCTTCGGCGCTCAGCTTTCTTTATAGTCCAACTCTCACATCCGTACATGACTACTGGGAAAACCATAGCTTTGACTAGACGGTCCTTTGTTAACAAAGTAATGTCTCTGCTTTTTAATATGCTGTCTAAGTTGATCATAGCTTCTTTTCCAAGGAGCAAGTGTCTTTTAATTTCATGGCTGCCGTCACTATCTGCAGATTTTGGAGCCCCCCAAAATAAAATTTCTCGCTGTTTCCATTGTTCCCCCATCTATTTCCCATAAAATGATGGGACCAGATGTCATGATCTTAGTTTTCTGAATGTTGAGCTTTAAGCCAACTTTTTCACTCTCCTCTTTCCCTTTCATCAAGAGGCTCTTTAGTCTTCGCTTTCTGCCATGAGGGTGGTATCATCTGCGTATCTGAGGTTATTGATATTTCTCCTGGGAATCTTGATTACAGCTTGTGCTTAATCCAACCCAGCATTTCGCATGATGTATTCTGCATATAAGTTAAATATGCAGGTAACAGTATACAGCATTGATGTACTCCTTTCCAGTTGATGACTGGTTCCTGGAAGCAGTCTGTTGTTCCATGTCCACTTCTAACTGTTGCTTCTTGACCTGCATACAGATTTCTCAGAGGGCAGGTAAGATGGTCTGGTGTTCCCATCTTTTTCAGAATTTTCCACAGTCTCCTTGTGATCCGCACAGTCAAAGACTTTGGCATAGTCAATAAAGCAGAAGTAGATGTTTTTCTGGAACGGATCCAAGGGATGTTAGCAATTTGGTCTCTGGTTCCTCTGCCTTTTCTAAATGCATCTTGAACATCTCGAATGTCACGGTTCACGTACTGTTGAAGCCTGGCTTGGATAATCAAACTGGGGTCTCCTGCATTGCCGGCAGATTCTTTACCAACTGAGCTATCAGGGAAGTCTCACCCCAGTTTCAGCACAGATATTTTCATATTTCATGCTACACATTTCTAATTCTTGTCATTAGCTTCAATTAAATATTCATGACATTAAGTTAAATACCAGAGGGCATTCAATGCTACTGGTCAAAAACTATTTCTGACTAATGAGTATTAATTAATTGTCAGGTCAGTTAACAAATGTTTATTAGGAGTTTATGTTCTGCCAGGGACTCTGCTGTAGACACTGGAGATTCAGTGGTAATGGACATACGTGGAACTTAATGATCTGACCTAATGGAGAATAACTGTATCAGGAAATAACTGCCATATATGTAGCAGAAATAGCCAATGCAGTTGTAGTGTAAAGACTTGTTTGTTTATTACTTTGAGATTTCCTTTTTGCTCCTTATGTTAAACAAGATGTAGAACTTGTGAAAAAAGTTATATAGAATTGCAAAGCGTGCATTTGTACATAATACATGGAAAAGAAAAGTGAATGTTGTGTCTTATAAACCACAAGCTAGAATTGAAGTATCTTTATACACAAGATTAACAAAGGATATAAAATTACCACTAAGAAAGCAGAGGAGCAATGCTTGATACTACTACTACTACTAAGTCGCTTCAGTCGTGTCCGACTCTGTGCAACCCCATAGACGGCAGCCCACCAGGCTCCGCCATCCCTGGGATTCTCCAGGCAAGAACACTGGAGTGGGTTGCCATTTCCTTCTCCAATGCATGAAAGTGAAAAGTGAAAGTGAAGTCGCTCAGTCGTGTCCGACTCCTAGCGACCCCATGGACTTCAGCCTACCAGGCTCCTATGTCCATGGGATTTTCCAGGCAAGAACACTGGAGCAGGTTGCCATTGCCTTCTCCAATGCTTGATACAGTTTCCTGCTTTTCATTTTCTCCTGCTTTTTCCTCTTTCAGAGTGATTCATTAATAACATATAAAAATTAATTTGATCCCTGAAAAGAAGTAGGGAAACTGGATTTTTTTTTTACTGAGGCAGGGAAGAGTCATATTTCTGTAGCTGAAATTCAACTTTGTCATTCTTTTGGAATTGAAACCATTGTTTACAGAAATAACATGAGCTCTTTCAATAGCTGATTCACTTAAGATTTTCCTCATTGTAATCAGAACAGGGAAAATAGTCAGACATAAAATAATTCTATGAAATGTACTACTCATTGTATGCAGGAAAGAAAAATAATTAAATTTAGAATTAAGTATTTTAATCTTAAAGTTTTTAAAAAACATTTTTTACAATCTCAGAAAAGTCATATGTACATTTTAACAATAAGTTGTTTTAGATTTTAAAAGTACTAAACTTGTTTTTTTTTTTGAAGAAAGACAATTCTGTGTTAAATAGTTATTTTCCAGAAGAGGGGACTATGATATGACAGGGTAGTAGTTATCTGTGTCTAACAAAGTTGAAAGATATAATGAGTGTAGATTATAGAATATGGGCCTACAAGACTCTCCATTAGTTCCCAAGGCTGCTTGTCAAATATTAGGCTTATTCTAGGGTTTGGCCATCTCAGAAAAGTATGAGCCTTTTGAAAAAATATCTGTTCAGCTGGGTGTTTGGGCAATAAAGAAATAAATAAAATACTCTTTCCACTCAGATTGCTTGGAGTTTAATGGGTCAGACAGAGGTAAAACAGACTTGCAATTAACCAAACCAAAGGATGGATGTTCATTTACTAACAGCTGAAAGACAACCCTTGTTTCAGTAGAGTAAATGTAAGGTCCCATCTGGTGGGAGGTTTGAGCTTCACAAAGGAAGCAGCGTTTGAAATTAGCTGCACAGGATGGCAAATTTTTATACAGAGATGAGAAGAAAAGAGCCTTCCTTGCAAACAGAAAGAATCATGTGAACATAAGGCAGAAAATGCAGATCACCATTGGAGTGAAGCAAATAATGCTTTGATTATAGTATAATTGTAATCAAAAGGACTCAAGGTGAAAATTGAAGTTAAATTGTAAAGGCCTTGACTTTATGACATCTACTGTGTTCAATGGACAATGAAAAAATAATATTCCTGAATGAATTGTAGGAATGCTACTATTTCAGTAGAATCTTTTAGAGTGAATAGAATTTGGAGAAATATTGGTTTGGATGAAAGCAAATTTTGTGAGCCTGAAGCCAGCTTTCTTTGAGATCAAAATTCTTGGTGAGATTCAAGCAGTTCAGGAAACAACTCTGCACAAAAATATTTAGGTCCACACATTTTAAAAAACATTCCACAAGCAAAATATTTATTCTAATTTTTAAATAAAAGATTATTTTTTATTCAAAGTGTAAGTAATTTTGGAAAGTTTAGGTGAATTTTCTTTATACTTGACTATGAATCAAATTTGAGGCTTCCCAGGTGGTGCATTGGTAAAGAATCCTCCTGCCAACACAGGAGGCACAAGAGATGCAGGTTCAATCCCTGGGTCGGGAAGATCCTCTGGAGTAGGAAATGGCTGCTGGCTTCAGTATTCTTGTCTGGAAAATGCCACGCTCAGAGGAGCCTGGCGGGCCACAGTCCACAGGGTCACAAAGGGTCAGACACAACTGAGTGCACACACACATCAGTCAGTTTAACCAATGTTTTCTTCCCATATGAGCTCACTGAAATTCCCCAGAAAGCTAGAATATTAAAATAAAGATTCTAGAATTATATGCAATAACAGAAAAGCCTAACGTAGAAGCAAAGCAAGCTTGGTAGAATTACAGAGCTCTCCTATCATAATGGTATAGAATATATAGGCACATATATCTCTCAATTATTGATAGATCAAGAAAACGAAAAGTAAGCAAACATAAGGAAAATTTGAACAACACAAGGTACAGGCTTAATTTATTGAAACTTGTACGTAAAGCTCATGTAGGTATATCTTATAAAATACACATATTTAAACTATATATTGTTCACTCAAAAAGTCACCTACTGAGTCATACATAAAGCAAATCTCAATAAATTTTAATACATTTTAGATAATTCATATCACACTGTGGTATAGTAAAGCAGTAGGGTTTAGTGAAAAATACTACTGAGCCCCACTATGTGATTTCAGATCTCAGGTTCTTGACATACTAAAGACTCCGGGAAGCCTGGCATGCTGCAGTCCATGGAGGCTCAGAGTCGGACACGCCTTAGCAATGGAACAACCACAGAGACTCTAGGGTGATTCTGATGCTTTTTCTACTTGTTTCCTCGGCTACTAATAGAAGTAATAACAGTGCTCATCCATAGATCTATTGTGAGTGTTCAATAAGAATGTATGGAGAGTACTTGGAAAAGTATCTGGAACATAGTCAAATGATCTAAGAATTGTTATTGAAATAATGGTTTTTCGTAGTCCAGGGGCAATGGGGAAATAGTCTTTTCAGAGCAAGGCAGGACTTTCCCAGGCTGTCTGGGTAGAGATTGGAGCAGGAGTAAGGAATGACTGAGTAGGTGAGAGGCAGAGCGAAAAGGAGCCCGTAACTGGGAGGAGGAAGGGACTGGGAGAGTGAGGGTGAAAATCCAAATCCCCCTGCTGTGAGCTGAGCATGCTGGGAAACAGCGGTGGCGCCTGGCTTCTGGCTCAGCCACATGCTTGGCCCTGGTCCTGTCCTTGGGGACTCTGGAAATGTCTTTACGGATCCCAGGTGGGGCTGGGGTTGGTCCGGATGCTGGCGTAAGCATCTCCATCAGCCCCCTTCTCACCATCTCTAGGTTCTGAGCCCCCACCTGAGTGTGTGGCTGTGGACCTCAGGGACGTTGGAACCGAGGGCCCGCGGAGGAGCTCCTGCGGTCTGTAATGATCGAGCGCGTCTCTGTTTTATATGTTCTCTGCAGTTTCCCTTTCACCACTGATTCACTGTGAGAAGCGAACGTTGTACTCTGGGGTTTGGATCTGGGTACATATACTCGCAGACGTTTTGATAGACTGTCGAAGCCACGGTGGTCTTTCAGCCATGTTTATTACCATAGAAACTTGTTCTGTTCTCTCTGAGAAGGATAGCCAGATGCCCACATGAAGAACAGAACATTTAATCTTCATTCGGTCTGATTATCGGTAAACATAAGAATGCTTGCTTGAAAGGCCCTGTTAAAGAGTCCTTAAAGAGTCCTCCAAGTGTTTCTTTCCAATTAACATTGTGAAGAAGCCTCAGAAATTTCGTGTGTCTGCAGCAAAGACGTAGAAAATAACTCCTAAAGAATTCGGGCTTTTTGTTAGCGAAATTTCTAGTTAGAGAATAACCCTGCTACTAATATGCAGTTGTGGATGAATTAAAGAACAGTTGATCTCAAAAAGTCTATCCTAGAACAAAATGCTAAACAGTGAAAAATCAAGTTCTGTAACAATGTTTCCTGTAAGGTTTTGAAAGGAAACCTGATTTTTTTCCCCAACAGAATATCTATTTCCTTTAGACAGAGATTGGGTCATCAATATTCATTAAGCACCTGGGGTGAACTGCCCAGGATCTGAAATAACTGCTCTGCCTTGCTGGCTGTAATAAATAATAAATATTGGTGCTATGTTCAAGAACAGGAATTCCCTGATTTGAGGTTTTTTTTAAGTCAGAAAAGTTGACATAGGTCACAATGAATATTTTATTACTTTTTATTATTTATCTGTGCAAACCCTATTATGAAATAAAAAGAGAGTGAGAAGATTCAGATCTGTATTGTCTAAGGAGAAATAGAAGCTTCAAGGGGGATTTTAGAACTTGTGGAGACTTTCATGATCATCTAATCTGACAGTCTCATGAACATTTATTGAAACTGAGTCCTAGCAAGCGTCTACAGAATGACTAATATCAGCCAGCTAGTATATGGCAGAGGTGAGAGCAGAGTTCTCTCCTGGCTTCTTAACTCTCAGTCAAGGATTCTTCCCAGTGTATCAGCATCTATCCTACCTTCACGGTTGTTCTGTGTAACTTTCTTTGTAGGTGGGAAGAAAGCCTTGCTTCAAAGTTATATAAAAATGATAAAATCATGGGTTATCATGTTTCTATTTTATTTGAGTTTTAGTTGCAATGAAAGTCAATGTTGCTATCCCTTTGACCGTGGTATTTCACGGTACAGAACTTCCGCATGTTGAATTGGAAGATCGATAGTGTCGTATTTGTTAACAGACTTTGCTGAAGTTGGTCATGGCTCCTTCTTACTTACTGCAGCTGACGATGAACACAGGCCAAGTTCAGAATGAATGAAGTTGCACAGTTGAACCGTTCACGCAGGAGTGTGGCAGGCCATCGTGTCCCAGGCACTGTGCGAGAAGTGAAATGAATAAACAGTTTTGCTAAATTCTCCTTGCCTAGAGTGTGATCTTAAGGTTGACACTCTTAGAAATTTGAGTTTGTCTTTGAGAGTGTAATCATGTTAAACCATGTCGTAAGAGACTCTATATAAATTTCAATTCAGTGTTCATCAGACTTCAATTTAAAAAAGTACCGCTTTCGCAGAAAGCAGATTTCTCTAGTTGGCTTGCCCAGCCGGTGTTTTGTGTTACCGTAGTCAGACCTACAAGCGAAACCAAGTCACAAGCTCAGGGTGGTCTTGAGATCACGGAGGCGGAGGCAGACGCGTGCGTTCAGTGGTTCACATGGACTCACGCGCTGGATTCTGCGTTAGGTGCCCACCTGTCCGTCTTTCGCCTTCCTGTCTTTAACGAGTGAGGCTAGGCTGATAGACCCCACCCCTCTTCTGATTGGTAAATCGTATTTTATGTATTTTATTGAAGTATAGTTGATTTACAATGCTGTGTTAACATTTTACTGTACAATTTCCGCTGTACAGTAAAGTATACACATTATCGACATATATATTCTTTACAGTTTATCTCAGGATATTGACTATAGCTCCCTGCACTATACAATAGGGTCTTGTTGTTTATCCATTCTGTTGTAAATTCTTTATTTTCACAAGTTAATATTTTTGGCTAAGTGTGGCTTTGGGGATATCGTTTTTTAAGGACTTCGCTTACTTATTCATGCTTTAAGGACGGTGACAGTAACTGCCGTCAATTAATCACATGCTTAATGTTCTCCAGGCACTCGCTGGACTTCAAATGTGTTATGTTTCATGCCTCCCAAGCCAGTGGGGTGTGTCCTTTTCTCTTTCTTGCAAATGAAAATGTTCAGGTCTCACAAAGTTGAAAGAGCCTGCAAGCTCTCACCCTGGATTGAGCCCAAGTCTGTCTGACTCAGAGCTTTCTCTGCCTGCTGTATTTTGTATTTCATTTTTATGGTCACGTCCTTGTCTTGCAGCCAGTCAGGCTGTGGCTAGTATACACATCTGTTTTCTTTTTCTTTCCATCTGCTGTAACCTTAACTCTGGGCGCCATTATTTGCTATCCAGATTACTGGACTAGCCTTCTATAGGGATTTCACAACTCCTTTCCCAATTCTAATCTATTTTACACAATAAACAGGTCAGTTTTCCTAAGGCACATTCTGATCACGATGCTTACTTTCTAAAAAGTTGTCCAGGCTCTCCACTGCCTACATAACAGTCGCAAATTCTTGGTCAAAGAGACACTTCAGAGTCCCTTTCTAGCCCATCCTCCCGCTGGCCGCCTTCACGAGGTCTGCGGTCCAGCCAAGCTCACCCTGTTCCCCGTTCAAGTCTGCTGTTTGGCCTCTGTATGGTTCTCGTTTCTTTAACTTTGTTAAGAATAGTCTCCATTTCTTCTTGTGTGTGTACCCTAATCAAGTGAGGCTCAACCCACAGCAATGGATTTCGAATATAACATTTCGTTCTTTCTTCTTCGAGTGCATCTCTATCAGTTCTTCCAGGTACAGCCCCTGCCTGAGCTTTCAGAGCCCTGGATCTGCACTTCCACATGACTTCTGCTCCTTTTAATATTATACTACTGTGATTTAAAGTTGACATTTCCTACCAGAATGCAAGTTGCTTGTCCCAAAAGTCAAGACTGAAACGAGGATTTGAGTGTAAGCAATGTCTTCTGAAGCTGATCTTGGCATCACTTTCAGGAGAAGGGGAGGGGTGAGACAGGGAGGGAAGCGTGCATGCTGTCCGGCAGGGCAAGGCTCCGAGAAGCTGAGCTTCCGTCCTCTGTGTGTCTGCACTCGGGGTGGGGACCTGAAGTAGTCGCGCGTTTGGTCCTTTCCGTACTGGCCGAGGGCCACACCCAGTGACGGTAACTCAGCTCCCCCAGCCTGGCCAGGAAAGATGGAGCCCCTCATGAATCCGGAAAGCACCCAGGGAGACAAGCAAGCACTTTGATGTGGGCACAGTGAGAGTCTGCAGTAGCCTTCCAGAGCAGAGCCTTGTGGGTTTATCTCCCTGTTCTGTGTAGTGAGCACGAGTCTTAGTACGGTGGCACTGATTCAGCCGCTCATAGACTTCCAGCCATCTATCTGGTGTCTCTGTTGGATGGCAGACCTAGTGTGAGCCCTTGTGAACGAAGCCCTGGGCACGGCGGGCCCACCTCAGTGTTGCTCACGTGGAGTTTATGCACAGGGGGACGTCCCTGAACAAGGAGGACATAATCAGAGGCCTGACCTCTGTGCACTCTCCTCTAGGGATACCTGTAATCAAAATTTTGTTTGCCACAAGTTAAGTTAAGGAAGCAATAACTACATCAAAAACATTTAAAAAATCCAAGTAGTATGGCTTCAGTAATTGAGAAATATGCCAGTGGGCATGATTTAATATGGATATCTTTTCGTATTAAGCAAACAAACAGAAAAACAAAACATCCCAAGTTATTTACTTAAGGCATTTTAAAATTGTTATATAATGTCTTAGTTCTATGAATCCAGTAAGATTGCTTTTTAAAGACTGTATAAAAGCGGTTAAGATAGGTGCTCAAACGTTGTTTCTGGTTAATAATGAATGCATTTGTCATTTTTCATATCTTCACTTTATCCACAAAACAATCTTAACAATAAATTCATCATTTCCTTGAAAATGTATGCCTTGGCAAATATTTCTCTGAGGAGAGGTTAAAATATTCCCTGGTGTATAATTGCTATTTAACAGGTCTCCCTGTGGAATGGGTAGAAAATATTCTTTGTCATACTTGCTTTTTGGGAAATCAGCACTACGAGAGAGTCACAGTGTTACTGGGATTCCATCATCCAATTAGCACTGTAATTAATAAAAATAATAGATCTTAGACTTGTATGTCAATATGCCATTGATGAGCGATGCATGTTCTCCGGAGGGAATTATACTCGTATAATTGGTTTTTGTTGTGCTACAATGGACAATGCGCTACTCAGACAGGAGAATCGATGTGGTGCCTGGCGTATGGCGGGAGCACGTGGATGTGTGCTGAATGAAGGACTGAGTGAGCGTCCTGATCGCTGCCACTCCGGCTCTTGAAGTTAACGACACCTAAAGACGTTCTCTGCTGTCTTCACCTCCATCCCCCTGCTCCCACTCCCACTCTAGCCCACAGAATACTTTACCTTCTGTTTATGTCCCCAGCATATACTTCACCCCTTGCTGTGAAGGGTCCAGTGTGACTTTGTTTTCCTGATCCTCAAGAAAAAGATTGCAGAGCAATCCAGACATTTGGTAAAACGTTCTTGGACAGGTGATTCAAGCAAAAAGTTGTCTATTATATAAAAATGATTTATATAGTGATGGTATTAGGAATTCACTAGTATCTGGGGGCTGCCTTGTTGTCCTTCCATTGCTTAGTTGCATCTGACTCTCTGAGACCCCGTGGACTGCAGCACGCCAGGCTTCCCTGCCCTTCAGCATCTCCAGGAGCTTGTTCAAACTCATGTCCATTGTGTCGATGACGCCATCCAACCATCTCATCCTCTGTCGTCCCCTTCTCCTCCCCCCTTCAATCTTGCCCAGCATCAGGGTCTTTTCCAGTGAGTCAGTTCTTTGCATCAGGTGGCCAAAGTGTTGGAACTTCAGCTTCAGCATCAGTCCTTCCAATGAATATTCAGGACTGATTTCCTTTAGGATGGACTGGTCGGATCTCCTTGCTGTCCAAGGGACTCTCAAGAGTCTTCTCCAACATTACAGTTCATACCTGTCAGTTCTTCATTGCTCAGCTTTCTTCATAGTCCAACTCTCACATTCATACATGATCACTGGAAAAACTATACCTTTGACTATATGGACTTTTGTCGGCAAAGTGATGTCTCTGCTTTTTAACATGCTGTCTAGGTTTGTCATAGCTTTCCTTCCAAGGAACGAGCATCTTTTAATATCATGGCTGCAGTTGCCATCTGCACTGATTTTGGGGCCCGAGTAGAGAAAACCTGTTACTATTTCCACTTTTTACCCTCCTATTTGCCATGAAGTGATGAGACCAGATGCCATGATCTTAGTTTTTTGAAAGTTGAGTTTTAAGCCAGCTTTTCCCCTGTCCTCTTTCACCTTCATCAACAGGTTCTTTGGTTTCTCTTCACTTTCTGCCGCTAGAGTGCTGTCATCTGCCTATCTGAGGTTGTGGATATTTCTCCCAGCAATCTTGATTCCATTTTGTGATTCATCCAGCCTGGCATTTCACATGATGCATTCTGTATATAAGTTAAATAACCTAGGGGGTTACCTAGAATACTATAATTGGATTTATTAAAAATAGGTGAAACTCATGTGCAAATATTTTTAACTTTATAATTACATATATTATTTTATTATAGTTTATTATGTAATATATAACCTTTTATTATTTATTATAATATATTAATATTTATTATAGTTTGCACATGAGTCTGAAAGATCAATAGTAATTAATAATCGAATGACTCATAATTTCATATTATACCATTATATTTAATTGATTTTTAAGTATTTCTACACTAAGTTCCCCAAACCAAAAGTAGTTGTTTGAAGTCTTCATCTTTATTTTCCAAAGATAAAGAAAATAGCTATAATTACCAATAGATACCACACAGATTATTTCTATCTGGACTCTATTCTATGGTTTTGTTTCTGTTCTTAATGAGATATTCTCATTCTGTATCAATCATTTCCAGTGAGAAAATGCATCTTTTTCTCTATTCATAGATATTGTTTTTTACCTGAGATTTATAAAACTATTATTTTTGAGATATAAATTGTGCAAGTATATATCAAGCCCTACTTATCTGAATATGCTGTAGAGTTAATTTCCTCTGTGCATGCTCAGTTGCTGAGTCGTGTCTGACTCTTTGCTACCCCATGGACTGGAGCCCGTCAGGCTCCTCTGTCCCTGGGATTCTCCAGGCAAGAATACTGGCGTGGGCTGCCATTTCCTCCTCTAGGGGATCTTCCTGACCCAGGGGTCACACCTGCCTTTCCTGCATTGGCAGGCAGATTCTTCACCCCAGTGCCACCTGGGCAGCCCTCGGTGCTAATAAATAGCGCTGTTTACCTCGTGCATCAGGATGGCATTACCCCAGTAATACATTAGACATTTCTTTGTCACCATATGTTCCTGATGAGTCATTGAGATCAGTGTCAGCCTGTGAGAACTTGTCCCGTGTGTGACCAGGAAACCCCTGCAGGCAGATTTTTGAGCGGATATGCTCTTTGATTATAAAATGTAACTGCAGTTCTGCTTTGCAAACTATTTGCAGCTCTGTTGAAGATGCATCACTTCATTTCCAACTGCCTTCTTATTTACTCATTCTAAAATTTTAGGGGAAAAGCTCTTAATCATTTATTGTTATTGAGCTAGGTCTTATCGTTGTCGTTTCCTTGTGCAGTCTTACATGACTAATTATTTGACTCAAGCTGACTGTTTAGGAGGAGGAGGACCAGCCTGGGGACAGGGAACAGGGAGAAGCAGGGAAGCTGGGCCAAGTGCGGGCCTGGGACAAGAGTCATGCCGGACGCACGCGGTAGCGTGCGTGTGGAGGCTCTCCATCGAGGTCGTGAGTCTGTGTAACCTATAAAAGTCAACCGGAGCAGAACAGGCACATCGATCAGTGGACGTGAATAGAGAACCCAGAAATAGACCCTTGCACCTATGCTCAGTTAACCGACAACAAAGGCGCGAAAAGGACACAGTGCAGGAAGGACAGTCTCGTCAATGAATGCCGCCTGGAGACTTGGACAGCTACGTGTGAAAGAATGACACCATACACAAAAATGAATTCAAGATGGATTAAATACCTAAATATAAGACTGGAAACCATAGAACTCCTACAGGGAAATATAGGCAAAATACTCTGACATAAATCATGGCAATACTTTTTTGGACCTGTCTCCTAAAGGAAGGCTTCCCAGGTGGCTCAGTGATAAAGAACCCACCTAACAATGCAGGAGACGCAAGAGATGTGGGCTCAATTCCTGGGTTGGGAAGATCCCCTTGAGTAGGAAATGCAACCCACTCCAGTATTCTTGCCTGGAAAATTCCATGGACTGAGGAACCTGGCGGTCTACAGTCCATGGAGTCACAAACAGTTGGACACGACTGAGCACACACACACACACACACACACACACAGCAAAAGCAAAGGAAATATAAGGAAAGATAACCAAATGGGGCCTAATTACACTTAGAAACTTTTGCATAGCAAAGGAAACCATCAACAGAATGAAAAGACAGCCTACTGAATGGGAGAAAATATTTTCAAATGCTTTGCCTGATAAAGGGTTAATACCCAAAATATATAAACATCTCATACAACTCAATAAAAAAAAATGGGCAGAAGAACTGGATAGACATTTTTCCAAAGAGGGAATGCAGATATCCCACAGGCACATGAGAAGATGCTCAATATCACCAGGCATCAGATGCAAATCCAAAGGACAGTGAGATCCAAACCTCATACCCGTCAGAAGGCTGTCAGAAAAATCACAAATGCCAGTGGTGTGGCTGTGGAGAAAAAGGAGACCTCGTACGCTGTCGGTGGGAATGTCATTCGTGTAGCCGCTGTGGAGAGCAGGGTGGAGACTGCTCTAAAAAGACTCAGAATAGAACCACCATAGTGTGCCTGCATGCTCAGTCATGTCTGACTCTAGCAACCCCATGGACTGTAGCCCACCAGGCTCCTCTGTCCATGGAATTTTCCAGGCAAGAATATTGGAATGGGTTTGACATTTCTTGAAATTCCATTCCTGGGTATATATCTGAAAAAAAAAACCCAGCAATGATTAAAAAAAAAATGTGCCCTAATATTCATAGCAGCATTATTTACAATTGCCAAGATACTGAAACTGCCTAAGTGGCTATCAGCAGAAGGATGAAGAAAATGTAAATGTTTTCAACAGAATTCTACTCAGTCATAAAAACATGCAGTTTTGCCATTTGTGGCAACGTAGATGGACTTGGAGGGCATTATTCTAAGTGAAACATGTCAGGCTGAGAAAGGAAGCCTGTATCATCTCACTTATGTGTGCAACCTAAGAGAACAGCAGGCTAGTGACTACAACCGAAAAGCAACAGATTTGCAGACACAGAGAACAAACTAACAATCGCCAGTGGGGAGAGGAGAGGAGGACAATGTAAGGATAGGGGCTTAAGAGGTACAAACGATCATGTAGAAAATAAGCTGCAAGGATATATTGTATAATGTAGGGAATATAGCCAATATTTTATAAAAATTGTAAATGGGGTATAACCTCTAAAAACGGTGAATAACTCTATTGTACACTTGTAACTTATACAATACCATATCAACATAATCAAACTGACTCTTTGCAACCCCATGGACTGCAGCCTACCAGGCTCCTCCATCCATGGAATTCTCCAGGCAAGAGTACTGGGGTGGGTTTCCATTTCCTTCTCCAGGGGATCTTCCCGACCCAGGGATCGAACCCATGTCTCCCACATTGCAGGCAGACGCTTTACCCTCTGAGCTACTCTGTGCAGCATAATCAACTATACTTCAATTTAAAAAAGTGGTGACCTTCCATCCAAAACAAACTTCTCAGAGGTAGAAATAAATCTCAATTGGGAACATTCTAGAAAGTTGGTTGCAGTATCTTTTTTTCTGTCTGGGCATAAATAAAACGTATATGCTATTAACTATTTTAATGCACATTCTAAGAAATATCATCAAGTTAGTCCTAGAAACCGACACTTGAATGATTCAGATGGCAAACAGGTAAGAGTGACTTATATTTTCATTCTGTTACCTTTTTGCAATAAAATATTGCTGAGTGCAGAGACCTGTATTTTTGAATGTTTTAATCTTGTTCCTTAGTATCAAACTGAATGAGATAGAATTATTTTTATTGCTTCTTGTAAACATGTATTTATGACTATGCAGAAATTTTCTATTTTTTGAATGACTGTATGTTTTAGTACCTCTCTCTCTGAATTATCCATGCTTATGTTTTGTATTCTTCAGAAAGAATATTATGACCTCTATGTTAGACGAAGGAAATTGTTTCCATTAGACATATTGAGTGCCCGACAGCAGTGTATTCTACAGGATAACGGATTATTTGCAATGCTTTTATAGCTTATTGACACCATCAGACGATGCAACAAGAAATCTACAAATAATTAGAAAAACTATTTCTACTCTAGTTCCTTTAGCATCTCTGGAAGTATACTGTGAAACTAAGTAAAATTTAGCTTTCTAGTTTGAATCCTTTTTCCCAAAACAAGTCAATGTTTTAGTGTTAAGAAAAAATGATTATATAGTATAGAAACTGTAAATGGTTAAGAAATATGGGAAATGATGTCCTATCATTATCAAAGTTAAGTAAAATTTAATGATAACATTTTTCTGATTTCCTCCATCAATAGTTTTAAAAAATCATTTGGTTTTAAGATGTCTGTTGCTGTTAAGGGTTCAGTGAATGGGAATTTTGCATCGCACTGGAATGTTGATAAAACCTATTTCAAAGGTAATTTGTCTCAGTAAGCTTATAAATATTTATCACGTTTAACCTAGGAATTTCATTTATTCTTAGCTATTCAGTAGAAGCAGCAACTACAACAAACTCCCGAGAAATGCTTTTATGAAATTATTAATAATAATCTCAAAAGCTAGAAATTACATAATGACTAGTAAAGAGGTTACTGGTGCTTGCTTATGTAGCTTTAACAATGTTGTTTACCAACATTTAACAATAATATTTTAGTATTCAGAGTAAAAGGAGGGGATTATGGAGAAGTTGATGTGGTTCTCAGCTGGCTTCCACACTGGTTGAACAGACAAAACACAAAGTTGTAATTCATGGAAACACGTGTAATTAGAAATGAGGACCTGCTCCAGTGGTTGGCAGGCCATTAGGATTTCCTCACTGCCTGGGAGTCCACTGCCAAGCTAGTCTAGGGAAAATTGTCTTCATATGGCGGAGTGGCTTTCATTTATTTTAAATTTTGGAGAGGGAAGCTTCCCCTCTCTCCTCTGGCACTCCCTCCATATATTTTGCTTGTCTGTCAGTGCCTCATCACACCCCAAACTAGCTACGAGTCTTTGATTCACTCTGGCTTTTTCTCGTAACTTGTTGAACTAAAAGCAGTGACTTAGCAGACTGGAGTTTATAGACCCCAGAACTGGGAAGGACAGAGAGAGGGACCATGTAAGACCCCTGACATCTGAGAGGTGATCTCACACCCAGACGGAACAGTGGGGGTGTAAAGGTAACGTGGGCTCTTGCTGTCCTTGGGGGTTATTTCGAGAACTAACAGAAGGGGTGTTTTAAAGAGATTCGTAACTAGGCGGGAAGGGATGAGTGGGTTTTTTACTTATTTGTGCAGAGTTGTTTCTGCCTGTGAATTGCAGCATCTTATT
This sequence comes from Bos grunniens, assembly GCF_055505025.1. Lineage (NCBI taxonomy): Eukaryota > Metazoa > Chordata > Mammalia > Artiodactyla > Bovidae > Bos > Bos grunniens. Next base: position 89,626,774 of record NC_141176.1, on the reverse strand, counting down.
TTCAGGGAAGCCTGCTGACAGCAGCAGTAGCCAGGGGTGTAATCAACCTGCGCGAACAAGTCAACAAGGGAACTCCAGTAAGGAAGCATTCCCCAACCTACGGAACTGGCTGCCGCCGCCGCCGCTGCCGCACTCTGATGACAGTGTCCAGATGCCTTACAGACAGACTGCAGCTGGTTAAAACAGCGTATTCAGTGTGTGTGTGTGTGTGTGTGCGTGCGCACACGCGCGTGCATGTGTGTCTATCTTGGTGCGATTGGGAGAGAGGCCATAACACACAGTCTTTGTTCTTTATATCCCATTGGACTGTAGGTCACATCATTTAACCAATCAGTATGTGGTTATTGTCCCTGTCCTCAGGGTCTTTATAGTCCAGCAGGGAACATAAGATTAATATATATAACAATAACCTTGACACAAGATAAAATGAGATCAATGCCAGGAGAGGGGCACACGAGTCAGAGTATAGAAAAATCACTGAAAAGAGTTAGTAGCTCAAGAATGCACAGGCATCGTTCTTAGACAAGACTATGTCAAATACTTCTCTGTTAGCTGTGATGTTGTCATTTTAGATTCCGGGGCTCGCTTTTCCTTTACCCTCCACCAAAAACAGTTCGTGAGTAAAGGGGCAGGGCTGGAGGAGAAGCCTGTGTCCTTTTGCCAGTAATCTGTGCATGATGTGAATTCAAATCTAGAAGGTTACAGCAATTTGTACACTATTTACTGTTTCACCAGCATGATTAGGTATTTTAATAAAAAGAACAATTTTATGAGCATGACCTTTTAAAAAGGTCTGTTTGAGGCAAGACAAGTAATCCATTTTTTATTTCCTTCTTTGCCACTTACCCCTTTCTCAGTTTAATCTGAGTAAAGAAAAATTAGTCATGAAACGTATGTGTATTTAGATGGGAATAGGGAGAGGAGAGCTTTTCCGATTTCATAGTATCTTCCTGGGTGAAATGGGCTAGTCATCATTCTAACTCCAAGAGAAAAAGGCAAGCTGCCAAAGCGCAAATACTGGCTGAAAACATTTGGCCTTTTGCTGCAAATTAATTATTTTATTCATTCAACCATGTTGTCGTCCTGATCACTTGGAATCTAGAAATGCCCACTATTTAGTCTGCCGCAAAAGGCACCTTGGCTTCGGTATGCCTTTACTGTATATGTCTAGTAGTCAAATGTGGAGCTAAAACTTATTAAACCAAATGTATCTCTGAGACTCATGAGAATATGTGGTCTGGGTTCCGGTTTCCCACTAGGGTTCATGCAGCTAGATTAGGTCTTTATCGGCGTTTCCGAGCTCCCAGCCTCCCAAGTCTCCTGGTGGAAAGTTGTTTTCTTGATGGACATCAGGGTCTCCCACGGGCATCTGATAGCCTTTGACCCCGCAGATATCTGGATGGGGTTAGGTCACCAGTGAGCTGCTGTCCTACTCCCCCAGGTGGGGCGTGTTCACAGCCATGTCTCACCTCTGGCCTGGAGTGTGCTGGGGAGGGGACGCAGAAGTGAACCATCTTCTGGAGGCTCTAATGTCAGGCTTCCCAGTGGCACTGTGGTAGTGAACCTGCCTGCCAGTGCAGGAGAGACAGGAGACTCAGGTTCAGTCCCTGGGTCTGGAAGATCTGCTGGAGGAGGAAATGGCAACCCACTCTAGTATTCTTGCCTGAAAAATTCCATGGACAGAGGAGCTTGGTGGCCTATAGTCCACGCGGTTGCAAAGAGTATTATATATAATTCACTGACCTACAGTGCATGCTGTCAGTGGTGGTTCTCATCATCATTAGTGACATGACCACATTACACATCTTATTTTATCTTAATTATGTGCTTCCCTGGTGGCTCAGATGGTAAAGAATCTGCCTGCAATGTGAGAGACCCAGATTCAATTCCTGGGTTGGGACGATCCCGTGGAGGAGAAATGGCAACCCACTCCAGTATTCTCGCTGGGGAAATCCCATGGACAGAGGAGCCTGGCAGGCTACAGTCCACGGGGTAGCAAAGAGTCAGATGCGACTGAGTGACTAACACTTTCACTTTCCATGATATTCTTAGGCGATAAGCATTGGTATTCACACGATATGTATAAGAAAACTGAGGCTCAAAGAGATTAGCATTTTATCCAAGTCCCCTGGCTATAGGCAGGAAGAGCTAAAAATACATCTTTCAGGATCCAAAGCTTGTTTTCATCGTGCCACAGATTAACTATGTACCACAGCATAAACACACACACACACACACACAGACCCAAAACAACAGCAACAACTCTTAGCAGAATTTTAGGAAACCACTGGCGGTATAGCAGAAAGTGAATATATTTTCAGTATCTAGTATCTAGCTCTTGGATCTGTCTTAATTCAGTTATGATGCTTTTCTAGGCACGGAAAAGATCCATGTGTTTTCTCTTGTCTCACCATGTGGCACTGTAGATGCTCCTGGGTGATGACCTTCCCAGAATTAAATTGCAGGGCTCATCAATGGCTGATCCTACTGTATGTTCTAGCATAACTAAGTGATGTGATGGCAGGACCAGACTCCTATTTCTATAGCTTCTATTCTTTTGCTTCCCTCTTTTGGGAAACACAAATTATATCCTGGGAATGAATTTTGATATCACATGAACGATAGAGGTAACAGTATAAGTTAATCTTCGCTTGTGCCCTAGTGGCTTTTAATGGTATGATATTTCTACTAGTTTTTTTTTAATGTCATTGATTTATTTTTGTTATGTAGATTAGAAATTAGTAAAAATTCTTTGCTTAGTCTTAAACTAATACAGATATACCCATCTTTCAGGCTAATACTAATGTATGCTTTTGCTTTTTACAAAAGTAATAGATCTGAGATGCATTACTGGTTCCACTATTTGCACCATTTTGCTTTTTAAAGACTCACATATATGAACAGAAATGTAAAATTGTAAGCTGTTGGAATCTTGTATGTGACCAAAATTCTGGCACTGCCTTTAGAAATTCAACAAAAAGAAAAAATAACAGGTTTAAGCCATTTTGGAAAAGGAAAAGAAAAAAAACAAACCCACAGAGGCCTTGCAAGTTGTTAGAGAGTGAGCTTACTCTGCCGCAGCAGCATCTGCATTAGGGCACGTGTGTGTTCTGGGAGGTAGGTGAGGGCAGAGTGTGGGAGCCCACTGCTGTAATTCCTGCAGTGCACCGTGGGTAACAGGCTGTGAGGCTAGGCACTGGTTTAAGAAACTGGCATAACGACTGATGGGTTAATGTTCCAGACATTGTTGTATCCTAATAGAGTAACTTATGAACCCAGAGAAACACCCACTATTTCTAGAAGTCTTGAGTGAAGGTGCTTTTGATCCAGGTGTCCCTTTTCTCTCGGGGGTTGGAGAGGGCACTGTCTTGCTTTATGAATTCCCGTATTAGCTCACTCAGTTAGCACGGTGCTTTTTTTCCAACAACATTGCCCTCACGCCCCACCCACTGCCTTTCTCTGACTCTAAAACCTTGGGGAAAACCAAGTTTCGCTAAAGGGTGAGCTGTGTGCACAGTGTGTGCACACCCCTCATGGGCGGAGGAGGCAAGCTGAGGCGCAGATGCGGTGGTCATGCAGCAGTGAGGCCCTGTTGCTTAAGCTGCTCCAGCTGGGTGTGTGTTTCCTGTCATAGATGTGATCAGACGCCTGTGTGCTACGACCGCGTGTGGGCAAAAGATGAGGAGAAGCCTCAGATGTCGCTGTTGAGAGCAGTCAGTTAGAATAAACACATCCCCGGGGGTGCCCGTTGTGACCCTCCTCTCTTCTGCCGTCCCCTGTGAGACTTAGGAGAGACTGCTCGCGCTTTTCTGGCAGCTGTGCCCCGGATACACGGGTGAGCAATCCCGCGGCCGTCTTCTGAAAACCTGTGCAGAGAAGATGCCTGTTCAGTAGCACTTGGGGCATGGCCCAGCTCTAGCGGGGAAGAGAGGGAGGTGGGCACGTCCACACGTGACTTCCTGTAAGGCTGCCCCGTGGCTGGGTGTTTGGGCTTGCAGATAGTTAATGCATCTTTTCAGGTGTTCATTGTGTTCAAAGCAGTTGCCTGCACATGTAAAACTCACTGGGGTACGTGTACACCATGTACAAACCCAAGTGGAGCTGACCCAGCGCGAACCGTCAGTGTTGTGCATATGAAAGATAAATATTATTCACACATTCCATGTGTATACTTTTATATTTTTTTCATGTTATTCTGTGTAAAAAAGCATGTTTTATATATTGTTTTACATAATTTACATGACTGTTAGTTGCTCAGTCATGTCCAACTCTTTGCGACCCCATGGATGGGAGCCCACCAGGCTCCTCTCTGTCCTTGACATTCTCCAGGCAAGATTACTGGAGTGGGTTGCCATTTCCTTCCCCAGGGGATCTTCCTGACCCTGGGATCAAACCCAGGTCTCCTGCATTGCAGGCATTCTTTACCATCTGAGCCACCAAGTACAGTGCTCAAAATCTGTGGGAAAGAGTCCAGAAAAGTTTTGTGAAGTGGAATGAGTGAGGCTGCTCCCAGGGAGCTAAGGAAGAGTCAGCAAATGTGAGGATAACACAGAAAGAGTCAGCCTAGGAGCAGTAGGTCCGTTTACAGCAGTAGTAAATTCCCAATTCCTATTTTCCCTTGTTTGTTTCCCCTTATCATACAGCTTCCTACAGTCTAGATGAAAGAAGTGAAAAGTGAACGTGAAGTCACTCAGTAGTGTCCGACTCTGCGACCAGGCAATATTTTCCAGGCAACAGTACCGGAGTGAGTTGCCATTTCCTTCTCCAGAGGATCTTTCCAACCCAGGGTTCAAACCCAGGTCTCCCGGGTTGCAGGAAGATGCTTTGTGCTCTGAGCCACCAGGGAAGCCCAGTCTGGGTAGCCCTTCCCAATCTACTATAGCTAGCCCTCTGGAGAATTCAATATGGCAGAGGAAAGCAGGAAAGAAGGGTTTTTAGGAATTTTAAACTTTAGTAAAAATTATTATGTGAATCTTCAAGAACACGTTTCTTAGCAGTTGCACCCAAGTTGTGACATTTATTGAGAATTCACAGATGATATAGAAGCTCCTGTTGAGAGTGATATTGTTGTATTATTTAGAGGTACTCAGGGAAATAATTTGAATCATCTCCTTAGGAAGATATGCCGTATCTTCTATACTTTTAGACAAAGATTCCTTCCCCAGTTTGTTTTCTGCAAAGCTAGTCATCATACTGACTTCCTAAGAAAGATCGTGGCAATATACAATATTGCGTACTTTCCTAGTGACACCCGTCCCTGCCTTTTATACTCTAGGAGTAGCTTCCTGCTCTCCCGCCATTTTTGGCATGCACATCCCTCTCTGGGGTGGACATTCCATGAGCATACAGGTGGTGTGTGACGCAAAGCACTTCGTCACTGGACTGAGGCTGCAATCCCAGAGGTAATTTACAGAGTTTATAAGTTGCAGGGTCCCCAATTGCACACAGACTCTGAAACAAGACTTGCAGTGCGTGTTAGCTTGTAGAGGGCACGCTGGTTGGTTCCTGCAGTGTCTGGAGCGCTCACTTGAGACTCTGTTACTCATTTACTAACTTACAGTACAAGGAAAATGGTGACAAGTCATCTGAGATGCTTGCCCGGTTTTATGTAATAATATTAAGTACCCGAAAACATTGAAGAAGTATGACTTTTTATTAAAAATTCATTAAAATGATTTCTTTATGAAAAGTCACTTTTGCAATGGACGTTCATGCACAGTAACACCGAATGTCTTTTAAGGAAAGAGCAAGTAGCAGATTGGAGCACTACAATTGGTAAGAGACTCACTGTGTACTACAGACAGTGAATTAAGTCAAAACACAGAAATACTGAGAAAACACTAAAATAGATTAAAGTCCCAAGTTAAATTCATGACATGGCTAAAGGTAAAAAAAACAAAGCAAAAATAAAAATCTCAGCAGCTAATGTCAGTCATAGTAAAAAATGAGAAGAAACCATGGTGAGCGTGGCTCAGGTCTTCCTGTTGGAGAGTGTTCACTGAGCCTGACTCTCACTGCGATGTGCAAAATGTGTGAAAAGCGTCTGTGTGTTAACAGTATTCTCAGTAACTCGTTTGTGCCTTCTGTGAAAACAAATCACTTAAGGCAAAACAGTAGTGAGAAGATTCTCGACCGTATGTCTGTATGTAGAATCCTACTTGCTGAGTGTCCTCTCCCATGTTTAGTGAGAAGATTCTCGACCGTATGTCTGTATGTAGAATCCTACTTGCTGAGTGTCCTCTCCCATGTTTCCCTGAACAGACAGGTGTTTGGTCTTTCCTGAGCCACTTTAGTAGCAGGCTTAGAAGATAGATACTGTAGAGATTTTGCTATTGATAATTAACAGGGATGGCTTTTATGGTATTGACCAAGAGCTTCATGGATCAAGAAAACAATACATTTTGACTCCATTGCACAGAGTAAATACGCAGTACTTATGGGAGATTGAGTCAGTTCTTCTGGGCATCTGTCCCCAAAGTCCATCCTGTGTATAACTGTATGTGGCCAGAGGAACTGCACAGTTCATTAGTCTGATTCATTTCAAACTAATTTGTAAAATGAGCAGTGTAATGGAGCATACATAGCATCCCGTGAGGATAAGGCAGAAAAGGAGATTTATGGTTGGCCAAGTAAGATGCTTAGGTCAAGGATTGGCAGACTTCTCTGTAAAGGGCAAGATGATAAATATCTGGCTTTTAGCTTTGTAGTCAGTGTATGGTCTCTTTCACATGTTCTTATTTGCAGCGCTCTTCTACACAACCATTTAAAAATGTAAAAATCTCCTTAGATCTTTGCAATACAAAATAGATGCAAGTGACTGTGAGACTCGGGTTTGCCTGCTGAACCAAATCAGTGTGTAGTCGGTGCCTTGCGCATCCCCTAAGAGGAGTCCATTAAATCGGCATTCTCTGTCATGATGAACAAACATTTACAGGCCGTTTGTTAATCTCAAGAGATTAGTCAGAGTGTCTTTCAACTCGCGCGTGGGCCTGTGTCCTCTTCCTGTGGCCCGTTCGGAGGAGGCTCTTACCCTCTGTCGCTGGGCCTGTGTCCTCTTCCTGCAGCCCGTTCAGACGAGGCTCTTACCCTCTGTCGCTGGGCCTGTGTCCTCTTCCTGCGGCCGATTTGGACGAGGCTCTTACCCTCTGTCGCTGGGCCTGTGTCCTCTTCCTGCGGCCCGCTCGGACGAGGCTCTTACCCTCTGTCGCTGGGCCTGTGTCCTCTTCCTGCGGCCCGCTCGGAGGAGGCTCTTACCCTCTGTCGCTGGGCCTGTGTCCTCTTCTTGCGGCCCGTTCGGAGGAGGTTCTTACCCTCTGTCGCTCTGGCCTTCTCCTTGCCCTTGGACCTGACCTCTCTGCTGCGCCTCCTTCTGAACAGGAGACCGGTTTCCCGCGTTCAAACCAGGTAGTGCAGTTCAGGGAGGAAATGCTCTTCTGCCATTTCCTCCCTGCTGGATTCTTCTTCCTCTCCAGCTTCAAAAGCTGGAGAAACTGCAGGAACTGGTTCCAGAAGCAAGGGCTGTAATGGATGGCTGCTGCTGGATTCATGGAAGCTTTCTGTCTTCCCCTGCTGTCTGCAGGGGTGCTCCGAAACCCACAGAGCACTGAGTGTGATGCAGGTCCTAAAGGCACGGAGAGCGGTTCCTCAGCCTGGAACTCTGAGGAGAAGTGCCAAGACCCAGAGTGTTCTTCAGGACTAGTTTCTGGAACAACCCACGGGAAGTCAGAGGTAAGGGTGCAATGGATCTTACCCATTTTAGTCTTTTCAGAGGAAATGTTTTACACACTTATTTTAGTTGGCTTCTTTATGTATATTATCATATTTATTTATTTATTTGGCATGGCAAGCACTCGCTCTATTTTTTTTTTTTTTTTTTTAGCAAAAGACACACTGGTCTCAAGTCTGTGCCTCAGAATATGCAATGGGCAGTCTTTTGTGTCACTTAAGTATTTTTCTGGCCAATTTTCAGCTCTGCCATGCTGAAATTTTAGGAACATATAGGTTACACAGTGAAGCAGATGTGGATTCCAAACCTGGAAAAATAAAAATGAAGAATTACTGAAATTAGAAAATGCCAAACCTTGATAATAACACCTCTTAGACAAGAAAAGCAACTGAGGAACAGCTCTTTGGAAATTGGGAGTACAAAATAGTCTTACATTTTTCCTTTAAAAAATGCATTAAACTGTCTCACATTTTCATCTTTTTTCTGTGCTTCTTTGTAAGCGATTGCATGCCTTTGCAAATTAATTTGCAGCCATCTGTTCAATGAAAACAAATCCCTTATTTTGCAACTTAAGCTAGTCAACTTAAAATTTAACTTTAAATGTATCTTAATATAAAATTCAAGTGAATAGGTAAGGAATATTGATAAATACAACAATATATAAGGGCATTTTAACTGTTCAGGCTGTCGTATGACAGTTAGATGAAACAGTAAAATTTTTTGACCAGGGAACATGTATCAGAGATAAAATATTTAAAAACCACATAAATTTCTGATCGAAATAGCAAACATATTCTGAAGCCCAATAAAATTGGACTGAGCACAAGGGAACAAACAAAATGACAACCCAGATATGGGTCTGCTTGATTTTAAACAAGGGTCTGTGAAGCCCAACTGGATACTTGGAAATGTGTTACAGGTAATTTAATAAATCAAGCCATTAAACTAATTCTGCTTCAATGCTCAATTGCTTCAAGTGGAATTTTTGTCTTGAAATTAGAAGATTGACATTCTTCTCAGTTTCACTTATTTACCCAACCTTCTTATACTTACGTTGGACCAATTTTTTCCTCAACATCCATAGAAATTAAGCAGAAAATAGTAAGACTGTGACACATCTGGATGGATGAACATGCCTACTTCTCCAGCATGTCATAGATAGGTGTGGTTGTTGGCTCCACAGTCAGAGAAAAGGGAATCAGTGTCAATTTATTTCAGTCTTATCTGTAGAAAAGGTAAAACTCCATTTGATTCATAGCTTCATATTTTCCAAACAACAAAGAAATTTTTTAATATAATTTGAATTTATGGAGAAGAACTTAATTAGAAGCAAATGCAAATTAGCTACATTTTTTGTCATGGTTTTATTTTTTTTAATATATAAAACTTTATACATGCCATCCTGTTTTCTGTAATTTCATCACGCCAAATTATGGCTTGTTTAACAAAAGTTAAATAATACAAATCCCTCCCCACCGTCCAAAAAGTCACATTTAGCATGTAACTATGGAAGCATTTAGCACAGAACTGTGGAAACTGAGCCAACACATTAAGTGCACGTTAACTGCACTTGACTGTGTGCACAGTGGTCTGGCCAGCATTAGAAGACATATTTCGCTCTGCTTTGAATGCCTCCCGTCAACTTCAAGTATGCTGCTAAGCTGCTAAGTCACTCCAGTTGTGTCCGACTCTGTGTGACCCCATATATATATATAGAGTCATCCCTTGGTATCCTCTAGGACTTGCTTCCAGGACCCTCCAGGGAAGGAGAGTCCACAGATGTTCAGGTCCCTTGCAGTGGGACCTGAATCTGTGGATCCTGCCTCCTAGGAGAAGAAGGGCCAACTGCAAGTTTAAAGGTTTTTAATTAATTGCTCCTTTCCCTAATGACCAACACAGTATGTCAGAAATATATTGACACTACACGATTTGAAATGAATTTTGAGATGTCAGGGTAAGTATGGTGGGAAGAGAGACAATGTAACTTTAGCATCAAAGCCTATATCTTCCTTCTTTTATAAATGTTATCATTTAATCAGAACACCGAGTAATTGAGAACGTTTTTAGTTTTGTATTTAGTGACTCAGTGAACTAGAGCTAAGGATGATAAAATAAAAGTGAAAGTCGCATCTTACTTTTTGTGACCCTTTGGACTGTACAGTCCATGGATTCTCCAGGCCAGAGTACTGGAGTGGGTAGCCTCTCCCTTCTCCAGGGGATCTTCCCAACCCAGGGATCAAACCCAGGTCTCCTGCATTGCAGGCGGATTCTTTACGAGCTGAGCCACAAGGGAAGCCCAAAAATACTGGAGTGGTAGCCTCTCCCTTCTCCAGAGGATCTTCCCCACCCAGGAATTGAAGCGGGGTCTCCTGCTTTGCAGATGGATTCTTTACCAACTGAGCTATCAGGGAAGCCCTAAAGCCCTAAAGTTATATATCAGAAAAATAATGCAGGTGAACTATTCTATTGCTTGAGGTAGAAATTTCACTGTTTAAAATCATATTTGGAATACCTATGACTTCTATACGTGACTAACACAAGCTCTTCCTTACGGACAAGAAGTCATTCTGTAAGTCTCCCGTGTTTAAGTAGCTAGTGATTCCCTACAAAGTAGAAACATTTGCTACAAGAATATGGGGAGCGGGCACTTAGGTAAGGACAGGTGGACTAAGGAAGAACATCCTAAGTGAACAGATTTAATTCCAAAGCAGATGGTACTTAATACTTAATAATTTTAATTAATCACTTAATTGGCTATTTCTGATATGTATGTAAGCTGCAGAGAAGAGGCAATTGGGATAGTATTTCATGACAGAAAATAATTAAATGATTAAAGATGAAACTTCAATTCAGAAATGCACTTCAGAGGGAGACCTTAAGCTTGATATCTGAAAGTTTCATTTTGTAAGTAGGAGAGTTGAAATGTTTTGTAGAGTTCAAAATGGAAGCAGGCACTCTACTGAAGGAACAGCAATATGATGAATCTTTAGCTTTCAAATGTGACTTCCTTCTATGCTTTCATTAGGGCTATTTCACTTTCAACTCAGAACCCAGTTTATAATGCAGACTGTCATGTATAATCCCTAGGAAAAATTCTGGAGTTTTCCATTTGGAAAATATCAAAAATGTGCTTTTGGCTTTGACCACTATTCAGTAACTCAAGGAAATGCATTTCCTTCCTCATGTTTGCATATTTGATCTATCTTTTATCATGTGGTTAAGACCTGGCAGGCTCAGTGGTTGTCCGGTCCAGTTTAAGGTTCTTAAGATTGTCTTGTGTCACCCTTTATTCTTATCACAAAACCGTTTGTGTGTGTGTGTGTGTGTGTGTGCACAGTCCAGTGATGACAAAGATTGTCTCTCTTCTAACTGTTACTTACGAGGCATCCAATACTTATTGCTAAGTGAATGAAAGTACAAGATATTTAAAGATTATTTCAAACCAAATGTAAGAGATTACCATACTGAACTTGGGGGCGTAAAAGGATGAAAAGGAAAGTGAGATAGAAACTTGATAAGAGAGAACACCACTGCCAAATGCACGATGAATAAGAAGTAGTTTAATTTGCTCAAGGGTAATAAAGGATGTAGCAGCCCACCAGGCCCCTCCGTCCATGGGATTTTCCAGGCAGGAGTACTGGGGTGGGTTGCCATTGCCTTCTCCGATACGTTATGAAATACTCATCACGATAAGTATAATTACCATCCGTCTGCCTACAAAGTTATTATATACTAGTATAACTGTAATAATATGAGTATATTCACTTTGCTGTACATTATGTCCCTGTGACTTATTTATTTTATAACAGGATGTTAATACCTCTTAGTCCCGTTCACCTGTCTCACACATTCTGCACTCCCTTCCGGCAACTATTGGTTTGTTCTCTGTATTTATGAGACTGTTTCTGTCTTACGTTTGTTGTTTGCTTTGATTTTTAGATTCCACATATAAGTGAAATCATATAATATTTGTCTTTTTCTTCCTGACTTATTTCACTTGGAATAACAGCCTTTAGGTTCATCCACATTGTCATCAAAGGCAAGATTTCATTTCTAATCGCTGAACAATATTTTGTTGTATAAAAAACTACATCTTCTTTATCGATTCATCCATACATCGACACTCAGGTTGCTTCCGTATCTGGGCTGTTGTAAACAGTGCTGCAGTGAACATCAGGGTGCTTATATCTTTTCAAGTTAGTGCTTTGGTTTCTATGGAGAGATGAGATCTTCGGGTTTAAAGAGATTGTATAAGGTCTATTAAAAGTGTTTAAGTGCTTTTGTTATCATGGAGCTGCTGTGCCGTGTTAGACACCAGGAAGAAGCAGTACTCTCTTCATAGTTTAAAATCTTGTGATTTGTGGGTTTGTGTTAACTTCCATCCTGCTGCCAGGATATTGTTTTGATTTCCACAGGATCCACATTCGGAAAGTTTTCAGCGCAGGTCACTGGATGTTGGTTTCGTAGAGCAGAGCGGACGTTCTTATCCGTGCTCCCCCACAGCTGCCAGCGATATGCCTCACACACAGGCGGTACATAGGGTCTCTGAAGTTTTGTGTTTCCATCTTTCGGGACTTCTCAGCTACAGTCTTTCCAGCATACAGGGCATGTCTAGGGAATTTAATGTATTTTAAGGGGTGACAAAACATGGACTTTTTGAGTTAGTACACTGCAATGGGAATTGCAGGACGCTAGATGTATTGGAGAGTCAGGGCCCGTAGAAGCAGCCAGATATCCGGGCACTTACATAAATGGGAACCTTCATTTCACACTTATCATCCTCTTGGGTCCCCAGCAAATTGGCTCCATACTATGAATGAATGCAATAATTCATCAGGATTATTGCACGAGGAACTCCAGCTTTAGATGTGAGTTCTAACTAGGTGGCCTGTACGTTTTTTCTTTTTCAATATTGGAAATCTATGATGGATACATGCATAGACAATCCTAAGTTGCGTGATCATTTTAATAGCTACCCTGTTGGATCAAGCATGTGCTCAGAGCAGCCATATTTAGTAATATGGTTTTCCAAGAGGGACATGCAGGCTGGAATCCATCCCAGGTTGTAACAGTCTGACCCGACTAGACTGAATGCTTTAAATGAAATATTTGATATGGTTACAGCAGCCTTGGAATGGTATCTTATTACTTCGGCTTTCCAGATGGAAATAAGGATTAGGGAGGTTTTGTGACCTGCCTTGTGGATGTGGCTAGACATACCCCAGGTTTGACGTCAGGTCTCTCTGCACGCAGAGCCTTTCTCCCAGGCTCTGCTCTTAGGGCCATCAGCAGACATCTGGAGAAAGGAGACCTCCGTGTCCGGCGGGGCTGCAGGCAGGCTCCACAGGAAAGACTGTTCAGGAACAGCCTCACAGCCTTGGTCCTGAGTCCGGGGGCTCCACCTCTGCCCCCGGGCTCTGGAACACTGACGTCAGGCAGTGGAGCAGGAAGGATGTGCTGGACTACCTTCTACCTCCTAGAACATAAACCGTCAAATCATCATCCGCTTCAGAGACTGCGTCTCCTGGCTGTCTCCGCCTGGGCCCTCTGACTACAGGAGGAATGTGGACGCCACTCCTCACTGCGTGCCAAGACCAGGGGATGAGTTCTTTAATGCTCTCTCTCCCTCTCTGTCTTCACTCCCCCGACTCCTTCTCTCCTTTCCTTTCTTCCTCGGTTGCTCTTCTATCTCTGTCTCCGTCCGTCTGTCTGTCTCCCTCTCTCTGGTTAAGTCATGCTGCTGCTGCTGCTGCTGCTGCTGCTAAGTCGCTTCAGTTGCGTCCGACTCTGTGCGACCCCAAAGACAGCAGCCCACCAGGCTCCCCCATCCCTGGGATTCTCCAGGCAAGAACACTGGAGTTGCCATTTCCTTCTCCAATGCATGAGAGTGAGAAGTGAAAGTGAAGTCGCTCAGTCGTGTCCGACTCTTAGCGACCTCATGGACTGCAGCCTACCAGGCTCCTCCGTCCATGTGATTTTCCAGGCAAGAGTACTGGAGTGGGGTGCCATCGCCTTCTCCGGGTTAAGTCTGGTATACATATAATTTCACCAGTGTTTTTCTTTCATTACCTGCTGAATGCTTCCGTGTGACTGTATAAGGGCTTTAAATCTGCAAGGTTGCAAACAAAGCCCTCAGCGGTGACTTCGTCCGTTTCTCCTGAGCCAGGGTGTGGGGGATACACAGAGCACGCCCAGAGCCTTGTGCATTCGTATGTAGCTTGAGAAAGTTTTTTTTTAATTAACTTCTTTATTTTAATTGGAGGCTAATGACTTTACAATACTGTAGTGGTTTTTGCACGTTCTAGCAGCAGGGTAGGAGTGTATCTGACGGCTGGCTGTGGACCTGCAGTCAGAAGCCCGGGTGGCTGCGGGCTCCTCTCGCAGGAGCGAGCTGGGAGGGTTTTGTGCATTCTCTCTGCTACCACCAGGAGTGGGATGAATGTACGGAGAAGGAGAAATGCGGATGGAGACCGTCCCCAACGTCCATCCCTCCAGGGAGAGAGGCGTCTGGACTCTGTCGCAGGAGTGGCTGGCGGACGCCGGGGGCAGAGCCCGGGGTAGGAAAGCCCTGCGCAGGGACGGACAGGCCAGTCTCCTGCAGCGTGGGGCCAGCCAGGCCCCGGGCTGGGGCTCCTCTGTGCTGTGGAGAGAGAGAAAGGCAGATTCGCCCGAACACTGCAGACAGCCGAGTTCTGTTTGTCTCTTCAAGAACACACAGAACTCAAATTATGAAACCGTCTCTATTTGAAATGCAGTCTAGCATCAAAAAGCCAGAGAAGTCCATAGGATGGACTCAGGCTGCCGGGGCCGCTCAGTCTCTAAATGGGCCTCAGGGCTTCCGGGCTGCGATGAGGAGGACTGTGTTTCCCTTCAGTCCTAGGTGCTGGCAGAAGCTGAAGGTTCCAGCTCACGGGTTGAGACGGCAGGCAGGCAGGGACAGAAGCGTTAGCAAAGCCACTGTCATCACAGTGCCTGGGGGCACAGTAGCCCCCAGGAAGTTGCGTGGCTCTCACGTGTGTTAACTTTATTTCCTATGGTTTGCTGTTTGATAGCCAGAGCACTCGCAACCCAGTCCTGGATATCTGCTGCAGAAGTGAATGTTAGGATTGTTCTAGTAGAGACTCTTCTATGTGTGTTGAGATCCTATGGCAAATCAGTTGTAAACGAATGCGGCCTCAGAGTAAACAGCGCAGTTCTCAGATTCCAAGGAAACAGTCGCCTATGCACATGACGAGATGCCCGCGAGGATGGAAGTCATGTGGACTCAGCAGACTTAGAAAAGAACGCCTCCCATGACCTCCGTGTTCGGTTCAGATTTGACTGTCCACAAATAGAATTGTGTTGGATCAGGCTCCCAGAATGGGGGTGGGGGTGGGGGAACAACCCAGCAGATCTGCAGCCTTTGGTGTAAACAGATGTGTTTCAACCTGTGTTTACCCAGAAGGTGGGAGGAATCACTCCTCTCAGCACAGCATGATTTTACTCTAAAGTGATCAGTCATTAAAAGGACATGGATTAGAACTGCAGTGCAGGCAGGTGGGTAATGCCTGGGAAAATAACAAACTCTCCCTGCTTCCCCAGCTGAGTTCCTTCCATCATCTGATTTGGCTAATTTGCTGCTGCAGTCTTTAAGGTGGTCAAATGCAGAGCTTAAAAATCTACTCCAGCAGGCATTACTAGACTCTTGACACGCCTAGGAGCTGTGGCTGTTATGAAAGTGAACAGAGGAAAAGATCAGGATATGGTAAATAGAAATCTAGAAATTTCTTTAAAAAGTGATAGTCAACTATCCAGTCAAGTGATAAGCGTGACCATATCACCGTAAAAGAAGAAAGAATGGTAAATGTTTACATTTATGGGAAATGAGAAAAAAGGAGACTGCAGACATGGAGTCTAGGGGCAGAGATGGCAGCAGTGGGCAAAAGGAACAAGGCCATGCTGAAGCAACGGAGAGAATATTCACAGAGTGAAAGTGCTCAGTGGGTCAAACATTAGAAATGTCTAGGAACCTTGCTAACCTGCAAAGTAAGAAGTTATTGGTAATGTCTGTAGAGAGTTGTCCAGATTTCAAGTAGTAAAGAGAGTAGGTGTGAGGAGACAGACATAGATGGCTCTTTCAAAATCATTTTGATTAAAAAAAAAAGAAAATTGGTAGCCTGAAAAGTGGTAGCAGCAATAACATTTACTGAGGACCTGCCCGGGGCTGGGCAGTGTGTGTGATCCCCCTCACTTACCTTGGGTGCCAACAGTCATGATTGGAGGTTTGGAAGCGAGAGAAGGTGAAGGCGTGAGGGCATCACTTCACCCCCCCTCCCCACACGTTCAGCAACTTGAAAGATGATGAAGGCAGAAGATTCCTTTTTTCTCATTGAGACTCAGTCCTTTTTCGTCTGGGTGTAGCCCCTTCTCCCACTCTCGTCAGCTCTTGGTTATAACTGCTGTGCCCTGGGCCCTGGGCCCAGCTTCCAGTGTCTGCCAGCTGCCTCCACGAACACCTTCCTCCTATCTGGGTTCTCCCCTCCTTCCTTTTGGGGGGTTTTCTAGTTCTCCAGCCCTCGTGTGCAGCAGGATCACCTGGGGAGTTTGTGAGACTGGTGCAGGCTAGCCTCCAGCTCCAGCATTTCTGACTCAGTAGGCATTTATGGTGAGACCTGAGGTTTGCCTTTCTAGTAAATTTGAAGATGATGCTTATACTGCTGGTCAGGGCACTGCACTTGGGGAATTTTGTAGCTGAAGCATATATTGGATGGACTCTGGAGAGCATGGCAGACTGCTTCACACAGCTCTGTGGTTGTCGGCTGGAAGAGGAATTTTGTTGATGTTTGTTTCCAGTAGATACAACCAGAATTAATGAGTGGAGGGCACACAGACATCTTATTGGCTCACAAAGAAGAATTGAACTCACAGAGGGGACGGGGGGTGACATGTGAGCTTGGCAGACACTGCAGAGGATTGGGGAGCAGTTTCCAGCAGGATATGCAGTTGGAGTTGCTGCTGCTGCTAAGTCACTTCAGTCGTGTCCGACTCTGTGCAACCCCATAGATGGCAGCCCACCAGGCTCCCCTGTCCCTGGGATTCTCCAGGCAAGAACACTGGAGTGGGTTGCCATTTCCTTCTCCAGTGCGTGAAAGTGAAAAGTGAAAGTGAAGTCGCTCAGTTGCGTCCGAACCTTAGTGATCCCATGGACTGCAGCCTTCCAGGCTCCTCCGTCCATGGGATTTTCCAGGCAAGAGCACTGGAGTGGGGTGCCATTGCCATTGGAGTAGATGGTCTTGAATCTTCCACCCAATTCTGAGATTTCAGTGATTTTGATTCTTCCAGGTTCAACATTTTTATTCAGCGTGGCCTTGTCCCTCTTGGTTTCCCTGGTGGGTCAGATAATAAAGAATCTGCCTGCAATGCAGGAGACCCAGGTTCAATTCCTGGGTCAGGAAGATCCCTTGGAGAAGGGAATGGCAACTCACTCCAGTATTCTTGCCTGGAAAATCCCATGGACAGAGGAGCCTGGTGGGCTACAGTGTATGAGATCGCAAAGAGTCAGACACAGCTGAGCGATTAATGCTTTCCCTTTGGCTCTCTTATTTTCTAGAACCAGTCTCTCCCCCCAGCATTAAAACAACCATAAAGCTGTAAAATGTGTTTTTCTTTACTGCTCCTCCACCGCCACCGTCACTCCTGGAGTTAGCAGCTGAACTCCCTTCCTACCAGACTCAGCGTTCACCATGCTCTCTGCTGAGATGTGCAACCCACATAAAGTCCAATCAACCGTTAAAGAGATTTCATCTGAAGACAAATTGGTGTTTAGAGATCATCACAAGTCCTGTCTTCAGCCAGGCAAGCCACTGCGTATCCCACTTTTGAAAAGGAGGGATTTTTGTGTCTTTGTTTTTTAGAGGGGACCAGGGTGGGTCGCATCACTCGGCGTATAGGATCTTAGTCCTCCAGCCAGGGATTGAACCTCCGTCCCCTGCATTGGAAGCACAGAATCCTAAACAATGGACTCCCAGGGAATTCCCAAAAAGGAGATATTTTTAAAATGTGTAACCTGCCTGCCCAGGAAGTGAAAGTGAGTTGACCAAACACCTGATCTGTAACTCAAGTGCAGAGTTTCTCCCCCATATCAAGCCGTGGCCCTTCGTTATACTGAGGAGGAGATTAGGAGGGAAAGGAGGAAAGTACATGCAGTGAAAAGGAATATGCTATGATGCTATCTTCTGGGGTTAATTTTACACCTGTCTGAAATCAGGGAGCAGTGTTCCAGAGTGATTGAAAGTTCTCTTTTCCAAACGCAAAGACTCGTGAATTTTGAACCTTTCAGCACTGTTTTATCCTTGGTAATAACTCCAGCTAAGAAGTGCAAATGAGTCTGATGCCTTTGAGAACATCTGAATGGTCTTGATGGAAGCATTGATAGGGGAAAGTGGGAAATTAATGTTGCCTTGAAGGGTGACATAAATGGGTTTCAATTACTGCCTGCAACGGACAGCCTAATTTATACGGTTAACATCAGTCTTCCCAAAGTTAACTGTGTTCCAGTCATTGAACTTAGCAAACTTTGATAAAGCAGCATCAGAAGAAACAGCTAGTGTGCCATATCCCTTACACTGATCGATTTACTTTCTTTTCTTTGGAGCAATACTTGTAATTGCAGGGAAAAAAAAAAAAAATTCCGTCCCCTTGCAAGAAAGCACTGTACGGCAATCTTTTGAGCTATTGTTTTCATTTAAAAACTTCAGAGGAGGCTTTTAATCCAGTCAGTGTGGCCAACCACAGTGGGGAGGCAAAGTCTCTAGAGGTCTCTAAGGCAGGAATGTGTGCTGTAGGCAGTGCTTTGCACACTGTCTGTCCTGATGGCTGCACTCTTCCTAGTACATCATAACCTCCGGGGGTGTACAAAGCTCTCGTGTGCCACGCACAACTTATCACTGAGTTCTGAAACACTCCAACTAGGAGATACTCTTGTTCAACAGTCGTCTCCCTTGATTAGACACAGGAATGCTGCGAATTATTGCATCATTATAAAAAGTTCCAAAACACTTACTTTCTGTGGACCTTAACTAATTGTCTGTGGCCACAGCTGGAGGTGTGCGTGTGTGTGAGTGTGTTAGTCGCTCAGTCGTGTCTGACTCTTTGCGACCCCGTGGACTGTAGCCCGCCAGGCTCCTCTGTCCATGGGATTCTTCAGGCAAGAATACTGAAGTGGGTAGCCCTTCCCTACTCCAGGGGATCTTCCCCACCCAAGGATTAAACCCAGGTCTCCTGCATTGGCAGGCGGGTTCTTTGACACTGAGCCACCGGGGAAGCCCATGGTGAAGGACTTGTGGAAGAAGCTCCTCCATATCGAAGAACTTGGTTAGTTTTTGAGACATCTTTTAAAAATGAAAGTCTTTCCAGCACAAGTGCCCAAAGCAGCGGATGTTGCCATGGACACCATTCCATCCCTGGAATCTTGGAATTTAAAGTAGGAAATAATATTGATACAGACACTTCTATGTCAAAATCATAGGGGGTACACTGGGGTTATCAAAGCAGAGCAGGGTACACAAGAGAGGTCAGTGTTCTATGCAGGTTAAGGAACTGCCCAAACTTGTGAATGAGTGATTAAGAGCAGTTTCAGGGGATCTGCTCCTGTGGTGGAAGACTCTAGGAAACTGAGCCAGCAGCCAGTCCTGGGAGACAGCTGGGACAACTGAAGGACAGCTGCTGCCTGTGAGCTTTACACGGACTTACTCATCATCACGTCTTATGATCACCTGAAATGGAATGTTGGCCATGAAGTAGATTCTTTATGTTAAAATTTTAATCACAGAATGAAAAGCTGCAGATTAAAAGCTTCAGTGATTATTTCTCACATAAAGTCAACTTAAATCCATAGACTTGAAGTCATTTGTCACAGGCCCCACTGGTCGTAAAAGTTGAGACAGGGTCCCTTGTCTAGGGCTTCTAACCCACATATGAGATCTTTTCCTATAGCCTTTTCTGCCTCTCTCTCCCTCTTCATTCTGATTCTTTTCAAAAGTTATTTCACAGTGCTTTGCTCCTTTAGTCTCTATAGCCTACTACCCATTAGGTAATTTAAAAAAAAATTCAAGTATCTTGTTTCTTCGCTTGTAGGAAGGTTTACGGTCATGCTCTCATTTGACCCTTTCATTAAAAACATAGATACAGAAAAATTACTGATAAATATATAACATACCTATTGTATATGCTGGTTAACTTAAACTCTATTTTATCATGCTCTTACCTCCATAGTCTGACACTGTTTCCACTGTTTCCCCATCTATTTCCCATGAAGTGATGGGACCGGATGCCATTATCTTCATTTTCTGAATGTTGAGCTTTAAGCCAACTTTTTCACTCTCCAATTTCACCTTCATCAAGAGGCTTTTGAGTTCCTCTTCACTTTCTGCCATAAGGGTGGTGTAATCTGCATATCTGAGGTTATTGATATTTCTCCCGGCAATCTTGATTCCAGCTTGTGTTTCTTCCAGTCCAGCATTTCTCATGATGTACTCTGCATATAAGTTAAATAAACAGGGTGACAATATACAGCCTTGACGTACTCCTTTTCCTATTTGGAACCAGTCTGTTGTTCCATGTCCAGTTCTAACTGTTGCTTCCTGACCTGCATATAAATTTCTCAAGAGGCAGATCAGGTGGTCTGGTATTCCCATCTCTTTCAGAATTTTCCACAGTTGATTGTGATCCACACAGTCCAAGGCTTTGGCATAGTCAATAAAGCAGAAATAGATGTTTTTCTGGAACTCTCTTGCTTTTTTGATGATCCAACGGATGTTGGCAATTTGATCTCGGTTCCTCTGCCTTTTCTAAAACCAGCTTGAACATCAGGAAGTTCACGGTTCACATATTGCTGAAGGCCTGCTTGGAGAATTTTGAGCATTACTTTACTAGCAGGTGAGATGAGTGCAATTGTGCGGTAGTTTGAGCATTCTTTGGCATTCCCTTTCTTTGGGATTGGAATGAAAGCTGACCTTTTCCAGTCCTGTGGCCACTGCTGAGTTTTCCAAATTTGCTGGCATATTGAGTGCAGCACTTTCACAGCATCATCTCTCAGGATTTGGAATAGCTCAAGTGGAATTCTATCACCTCCACTAGCTTTGTTCATAGTGATGCTTTCTAAGGCCCACTTGACTTCACATTCCAGGATGTCTGGCTCTAGGTCAGTGATCACACCATCGTGATTATCTGGGTCGTGAAAATCTTTTTTGTACAGTTCTTCTGTGTATTCTTGCCATCTCTTCTTAATATCTTCTGCTTCTGTGAGGTCCATACCATTTCTGTCCTTTATCGAGCCAATCTTTGCATGAAATGTTCCTTTGGTATCTCTGATTTTCTTGAAGAGATCCCTAGTCTTTCCCATTCTGTTGTTTTCCTCTATTTCTTTGCATTGATCGCTGAAGAAGGCTTTCTTATCTCTTCTTGCTATTCTTTGGATCTCTGCATTCAGATGTTTATATCTTTCCTTTTCTCCTTTGCTTTTCCCTTCTCTTCTTTTCACAGCTATTCATAAGGCCTCCCCAGACAACCATTTTACTTTTTTGCATTTCTTTTCCATGGGGATGGTCTGTCTCCTGTACAATGTCACAAACCTCATTCCATAGTTCATCAGGCACTCTGTCTATCAGATCTAGGCCCTTAAATCTATTTCTCACTTCCACTGTATAATCATAAGGAATTTGATTTAGGTCATACCTGAATGGTCTAGTGGTTTTCCCTACTTTCTTCAATTTAAGTCTGATTTTGGCAATAAGGAGTTCATGGTCTGAGCCACAGTCAGCTCCTGGTCTTGTTTTTGCTGACTGTATAGAGTTTCTCCATCTTTGGCTGCAAAGAATATAATCAATCTGATTTTGGTGTTGACCATCTGGTGATGTCCATGTATAGAGTCTTCTCTTGTGTTGTTGGAAGAGGGTGTTTGTTATGACCAGTGCATTTTCTTGGCAAAACTCTATTAGTCTTTGCCCTGCTTCATTCCATATTCCAAGGCCAAATTTGCCTGTTACTTCAGGTGTTTCTTGACTTCCTACTTTTGCATTCCAGTCCCCTATAATGAAAAGGGCATCTTTTTTGGGTGTTAGTTCTAAAAGGTCTTGTAGGTCTTCATAAAACCGTTCAACTTCAGCTTCTTCAGCGTTACTGGTTGGGGCATAGAGTTGGATTACTGTGATACTGAATGGTTTGCCTTGGAAACGAAGAGATCATTCTGTCGTTTTTGAGATTGCATCCAAGTACTGCATTAGAAATAGATGGGGAAACAGTGGAAACAGTGTCAGACTTTATTTTTCTGGGCTCCAAAATCACTGCAGATGGTGACTGCAGCCATGAAATTAAAAGACGCTTACTCCTTGGAAGGATAGTTATGACCAACCTAGATAGCATATTCAAAAGCAGAGATATTACTTTGCCAACAAAGGTTCATCTAGTCAAGGCTATGGTTTTTCCTGCGGTCATATATGGATGTGAGAGTGGGACTGTGAAGAAGGCTGAGCACCAAAGAATTGATGCTTTTGAGCTGTGGTGTTGGAGAAGACTCTTGAGAGTCCCTTGGACTGCAAGGAGATCCAACCAGTCCATTCTAAAGGAGATCAGCCCTGGGATTTCTTTGGAAGGAATGATGCTAAAGCTGAAACTCCAGTACTTTGGCCACCTCATGCGAAGAGTTGACTCATTGGAAAAGACTCCGATGCTGGGAGGGATTGGGGGCAGGAGGAGAAGGGAACGACAGAGGATGAGATGGCTGGATGGCATCACTGACTCGATAGATGTGAGTCTGAGTGAACTCCAGGAGTTGGTGATGGACAGGGAGGCCTGGCGTGCTGCGATTCATGAGGTCGCAAAGAGTCGGACTTGACTGAGCGACTGATCTGATCTGGTCTGATCTACCTCCATAGTCTATTGTCTACTAAGTAATCAGGGACTGAGGTGAGAAATTGGGGTAAGATTCTGACAGCACAAGTTTTATGAACACTGGCTGATGCAGTCCATCTGTCAGCCGAGTGTGTGACCTCAGGCGACGTGTCTGATTTCTTTACCCCTGAGTTGCCGGGTCTAGAGAATGTGGATCATACAGTGTGTACCGTTCGGTCCCACTGTGAGGTTCATCCGGGGCCATTTATTTAGGCACTGCCTCGGTGCCCAGCAGTAAGCAAACCATAAGCTTCACTCTTATCATACCTGTTTACATCATTATATTCAATAGAAAAATATTAGCGTCCTTAAAAGACAACAGGGAAGGAAAAAAAAAATCACGGAGTGAATTAGGAAGGAACAAGGTCCATTTATGTTGTTAAGCTCTGAGAGAGTGAAAGCCATTTGTTTGTGTTCGTCTCCCTCCAAGGGTAATCCAGATTCTGTAACGTTCTGCTTTCTGAAGGAACAAGGAAATTATTAATAGAAGAATGTAATTAAAGTAAAAAAGACATCGGAGACTGCCGTTTTTGGGCAGCGTCGGGTGCTGCCCCGCACGGCCGTCCCCTCTGTGCTGTGGTCCGCCCGGCACACGGATGGGGGTCGGGGCGGCCCTCCTGCAGGGACCCTGCGGCCCGGCCCCGCGGGAGCAAGCGCACGGGCCTCCGCCTCGGTCCCGGTGATCTTCTGGACGCGGCCCGTCGCCAGTGGAGATGAGACCCGGGGGGACCTCAGGCCTCCTTGTCTGTTCGGTTTGCGGCTTAGCTTTGATCACAGACGAGAGACCGTCTTTTGAATGGAAGGAATCAAACCACTGCAGCGGTTATGAGGCAACGATTTGAAAAAGCTTTGGTAGACTTTTTTTTTTTTTTTTTTTTGCTGAAAGGAAGCTCTGTACCTTTTCATACAAGCCTTTCGCACTGGGTGACATTTTCAGTGCTTTCATTTTTTTTTTTTTAATCCTCCTAGCGCATGCCACAGTAAAATTACAAGTATAGCAGTCCACCATCTGGCAAGACTCCTTCTCCCCGCAATAAAGCCGGGGATGCGGAAGAGGCTTTTTGTATTTCACGTCCCTGCGTCCCTACCTCTGTTCAGCTTTGTGTTGTTTCTCCTACCGGTTAATCAAATCTTGAAAAAGAACCTTCAGAATTAATTTCTAAGGCTCTCAAGGCCTCAATACTTCATCCTGGAGCTCAGCGTAATTCAGGAGCTGAGGACTTCCTGTGTGTTTATGGCTCACATCTGACATATTTTTTAGACTGTGTATGCCCCAGCCTCGGTTTTATTGCTGTTATTACCATCTGTTTGTTTTTAAGGGTTCATTCCTTCCGGTTTTTTCCTCCTTTTTGGGGACTGTCACTCTTTATTAATATCTCTATCAGGAGAGAGCAGAAAGAGGGGGAATGCAGGCTTCAGAACTTCTCCAAATTCAAATGTAAATGGCTGAGTTTCATGTGGTCATCATTCCCTTTGGACATTTTGTTTTGTTTTGTTTTTAGATCCTTATTACCTAATCAAGGTACAAGTTATAGAATGTGAGTTTAATATAGGATTAAAATATAACTTTATTAAGGTGTGTACAGATTAAGGTAGTTTAATTGAGGTAAAATTCAAAGAGTTTTTAATATTTTGGTATGGAAGGATTGAAAAAAGTAGGGTCCTGTTTGTTTATTCTGGCTGGGGACTTTTTGTATCAGTCCATGTAAAAGGCCTGTTTCTCTTGCTTTGAAATCCAACTACAGGTGTCTCATACAAGGCACTGTTTTCAATAAAAGTATTCTTGGTACCAAACATGTTTCTTATTAACTGGGTATAAACAAAGATTGATAATTATAGCAAAAGCATGCTTTTTTTTTTTTTTTTTAAAGCCTGTCTCCCCACCTGTTTCCATATTAAGTAGTATTTAGGAGTACTCTTGAGAATATTGTTTGAAACTTCTGTTGAACATCTGGGTTTTGTCATAGATCCATAAGATATTTCTTCTTCTTTTTACAAAATCCTCCGTACAAACCCTCCTAGAGCATAGATCCCCCCAAGATGATGAGGAAGGCATTTGATACGTTCATGGACATTTCTCTGGACTTTTTCCTTCATGAATGCATATACTTCACACTAGGTTGAAAGGAGCCCTGTAAAAGGAAGGTATGCGTTTGGTGCAGCATCACACTGGTATACTGCATTCAGCTCTAGAAGCACTTCCGCCTGTCTGCTGCCAGCAGGGCACTCTCTTATCCCGTAAGAATAGCACAATGATGAACAAGATACGGCCTGTTCTCTCAAGTTGCTTATAGTGTAGTAGAAAAATAAGGTAAACATACTACCGTAAGGGCTTCCCAAGTGGCTCAGTCGTGAAGAATCCACCTGCCATTGCAGGAGAAGAGGGTTTGATTCCTAGGTCAGGAAGATCTGCTGGAGAAGGGAATGACAGCCCACTCCAGTATTCTTGTCTAGGAAATCCCGCAGACAGAGGAGCCTGTTGGGCTACAGTCCACGGGGTCACAAAGAGTCAGACACTACGAAACAACAACATAACTATTATGACATCTGTTTGTGAGTGGTACGTTACTGAGCATTTCAGAAGGAGGAATCACATTATTTGAAAAGATAAAGCGTAGAAAAGTCATTGTCATTTGAAGTGGCCTTTCATCAGATAATTTCCTAATACCTGGATTCAATCATTCCCAAGCAAATAAAACCCACAGAGACATAACAACTGGGAAAAGCATTTTTATATACTAGTATTCCACACAAGATAGATACTAAGTATCCCTGCTGATTTTTATAGAATTGCGTTGATGCTGTAAAGCTTAGCTTATATAAAAAACTCAAAAGTGGGCTGTCTACACAATATCTTAGGATAACTGATAGCCTCCCATCTCCTTCTCATTGGATGCCAGTGACTGCCAAATTTGATCAAATTGTTAAATCTCAGTGAGCGTGTCATCACATGAATAGGCATCAAATTAATAATGTGCTTTTATATCATATTTTTATAGATTATGTAAATATACATATAAATGTATAATATGTTCCTTCTGTATTTTTACATATAAAACCAAAAAGAATTAATTAATGTGGATAAAACTCACAGTCTGTTCATTTACTAACAGTAACTTTTCAATTGTTTCATCTTGAAATGGAAATTTATAAAATAACCATGTTTTTCTATCCTAAACAACATATATTAAAAGAGCAGAAAATAATACAATGAGAAATATTTTGTGACCTTCTCTAAAATTACCTTCTTAGTCCACTGAACCTTAATTGTATCTAAGAGAGCAGTTGATAGTCATGTTTTCTTTTTAAAATTTAAATTTAATGAAGTAGCATTAAATAAAATTTTAAAAAAATCATCTTCTCAGTGGCACTAATCACAGTTTAAGCACTCAAAAGCCACACATGGGTCATGGCTTCTGGGTTTGATGCTGATGATAGAGTATTTCTATCATTATAGAAAATTCTATTGGACAGCAGTGTACTTAAGTTCCTTGGAGGGCAGTCATAATTTGTATTGCTTAGGAGATTAAATAAATATTTTTTGAAGAGTTAATTGACAGAGAGACCTGGGAATTCCCTGGCAGTCCAGTGGTTAGAACGCTATACCTCATTGCAGTTGGATCCCTGGCCGGGGAACTGAGATTCTGCAAATTGTGTTGCCTGGCCAAGAAAGGAAAAAAGAAAGAGAGCCCTACTCTAGAATTTTTGGTCTCTTAGAGCTTTTGGGAGGGAGGGGGCTTTGAAAACCCCTATCTTCAGTTGAATGTAAGTGCTAAGCTATAATGACTATATTGATGATGGTGGTGGTAGTGATATTTATGAAAAGATGATGATGGAGTTGAGGGTGATGAATATAAGAAATAAGAATGTTTACCAAGACTGAGCTGATCTGAGGGTTTGTTATCTAATGAGCAGTTGTCAGTTTCTCCAACAAGGGATGGATTTCTAGAAGTTTGGTTATGTCTGTGATGTGGTTATGCATGTGAAAGTCAATCAGTCGTGTCCGACTCTTTGTGTAGCCTGCCAGGCTCCTCTGTCCATGGAATTCTGCAAGCAAGAATACTGCAGTGGGAAGCCATTCCCTTCTCTAGGGGATCTTCCTGAGCCGGGGATCAAACCTGGGTCTCCCACATTGCAGGAAGATTCTTTACCAGCTGACACACCAGGAAGTTACGTGATATGGTTACACGTACTTACATAGAATCCTTTTCAGTTACATCTGAAGTCTGGTGAAAACTTCCATTAGAAATGTTCTATGTTTGGGACTAAGTCCTTATGCAGTAGACCTTGAATGATTTACCGCCAGTATCTGGTAGGGATTGTAATATGCCATAAGGGTTTTAAATGGTGCAGGAAAAGTCACTGAAGGACTAGTCTGGGTTTCTTAAATAGTGAAATCGCTCAGAAGAGTTTCTGAAAGCCACATCCAAGTTAAGACTTGATCCCTCTGTAGCTTCCAACTAGTGGAAACCAGTTTTATAAGAGAATGAAGAGATTTTTCAAAAGGATTTTCTTCCAGGAGACATTTCCTTAGAGGCTGCAGTGATACATTTGCCATGGAGACTGTCTCCTCATCTCCTTCCCAGTATAAGTGATCTTGTGAAGCACGTTTGTGATCAGACAGCTATTCTGTTAACAGGCAGTCAAGCTGAAGGCTTTGATCTAGAGAGAATATGGTGAATATTTGCCCATCTCCCTACAAAGCACATCTTGCCTGGTAACCAGAGAGGCACTTGGCATATAGTTCTCTTGGGGCTTCCCTGGTGGCTCAGATGGTAAAAAACCTGCCTGCAATGGCATGTACTTCTCTTATAATAAAGGGTGTTTTTCATTCATATTATTTAATGTTAGTCTGCCCTCGAGATGTTACCATATTATTGAAGACAAAACTCTCACTTGGTTGGTTTTTCTTCCCTTCCCCAGCCTATATGCTGTCTGCTTTAGCTGTGTTCTTGCCCATGTTAGGGACTGGACCATTTCAGGAGATCTGATAGAAGTAACTGAGGGAATGTTCATAAAACAAACCTTCGGCCAAAAACGAAGACTGTGACTTTAAGGGGCAGCTGTGGTCTCCATAAGAATTACTCTTTTTCCCCAGCAAGACTACCTTGATTCCAGATGTAATGGAGAAAAATGGAAGCAATATATTTTTCCCTAAGGGTAGACTATTCCCTAGAAGCAAATTTTATCATGACTTTCTAAGGTCCCATCATTATCTTGGTGTAAAAAATTTATATAGGCATTTTCTAGATGGCAGCAAACTGACCCTATTCATCCTTTCTTTGCTGTCATCTAGAAAACACACATATCCATGCAAACAACTGGGGACAGAGTCTAATTATTTGTATTAGAATAACGTGCATTTCCAAAATCAGGAATGATTGTGTGTCTTGGTGGTCTGGAAGTCCCCAAAATAAAAATATTTTGGAGCAAACAGAAAACACAGAATATCAGTCAGAGTTCTTATTTGCAAGCAGCTAATATAAGCATGAGAGTATATTGTATTTAAGGCTACTAGAAACTCTGGGGCTAACAGAAACTAACAGAACAGGGACTCTAGGGCAGCCAGCTAGCCGGGTTTGAAAGCTGTGTGTTTGCGAACAGTGCAGTGATCTCGCAACATCCAGCCGTAGGAAGAGGTCACATCTCCATCTCTGGAGCAGTGTTCACTGCTGCCACTGCAGACATTCACCAGAAGTGGTTCCACCCCTTCTCTCCGCTTCATCTCGTTCGCTTCCTGTCCACAGTAGCGACTGAGTGCTTCTGGTTGGCAGACACTAAGTCCTTGGGCTGTACCCTGGCTGGGGGCGTGGACAGAAAGAGTATGGAATTTTCAGTTGGGTGCTGAGAGTTGGGCTCTGTTTCGAAAGGGAGGAGATTCCGAAATGAAACAGCCAAAACTAATGAAAAAGCCCTACTAGTCCTAACATCTAGCTAAGGCTCTTCATCACTGACCTTGGAAGCATCATTTGTGTGACTCGCATAATTAAGGAAATTACTCTTTGCCAGATTAGATTTTACCTTAGCCTACCTGTATGGCCAGGTATGGGAACAGTCATATGAATGTGCTTAATCTAAAAGCTGCAGGACAGAATTCTCTCACCAGGTATGCTGAACAATTAACAACTGCGTTCAGATACGAATAATTGATGTTTTTAGATTAGAAGATAGGAAGGTCAAAGAACTGAAGGCCATCTTGTAGCCAATCCTAGAAGCCATGTGAGGACATGCACCATTATCCCATAGCCTGTTCTGTGTGAGTAGGGGCTGGTGTCAACATCTTCTCGTTTAGAAAATCCATTCTTTTGTTTTTTTCTGGATGATGATGCTTTGCTTGGGACTAATCTTGCTTTCCAGGTATCAAATGAAAAAGACCGCCTCAAATGCTGCGTTTAAGTTTGCATTGAGAAAAGCTCCAGTGAGGGGTGGTGGGGTAGCAGTAAGCATAAAGAAATGAATGTGACCGTGAAATCTGTGCAGGAATAGAACTCACCTACTTCAAAGGAACCCAAGTGAGAAATCTAAGTATAATAAAAACCCTTATTAGGCTTCATGAAGTGACTGCCAGTATAATCTGTCTTGCTGGGTCCTTATACATACCCATCCTCTATTCCCAGCAAAAGAAATATGAGGCGAAGGAAGAAATTTATAATGTCTGGAAGGGAGCAGAGTTCTGCTTACATTCCTGAAGAATAATTTGACTTTCCCTCCCACGTAGACATCGGGGAGAGCAGTTTTCGGGCATTTTATTGCCACTAAGGATTGGATTCTGTGTTCCGGAATACTGCAGACATCCAGCTTTCTCTTCCTCTGCAGTTTAGGAGGATGTTGAGAATGTGTCCTTAAAGGGAATAACTCGTCATTTATCCAGACGTGTACCTTATAGTCACTGGTGCCGTTGGAGCTGGAGCTCAGATTCCCTGTGGAGTTAAGCTGCTGATGGCTCCTCCGCGGTTTCTGCCTCTGCAGCTCCAGACACCCCATCCCCCGCCTCCCCTCCACCCCTCCCCTGCCTTGAAATCCACAGCGCATATCCACCAGAACAGAAACTATCGACTCCTTTCCCTCTGCTACAAATCTATCACCAGATATAAACTCTCAATGGAAAAAAAGAAAAACGAAAGCAAAGCCTCCCAAGATCTGCACTAGCGTTTCCGTAAGAGCGTTTGTTTGTTTTCCTGTGCTGAACGCCATCCTTGTTTTTGTTTGTCCTCAGTTAGGGGCTTGGCTTTGGAGTAAATTGCAGGGACAGTTACATTACTTTCTCATTTCCTTTCTTTCTAAGCCAGTGTTTTGCTTCTGTTTGAAAATGCTTGCACGCATTACGATCAGCGCCAAATTCGGTGTTGTTTTATACTTGAGCACGACTGTAAACATAGCCCATTTTGGATCGTAATTATAAATATGTATGACGAGCACACACATATACACACGCACTGCTCTCGTCTCGTAGACTTAGTGTATGAACTTTGTGCAATGCACTGCCTTAGGCTGCATGGTGGTGATTTAGTTGTTAAGTTGTCTTGTCTTATGCAACCCCGTGGACTGTAGCCCACCAGGCTCCTCTGTCCGTGGAATTCTCCAGGCAAGAATACTGGAGTGGGTAGACATTCCCTTCTCCAGGGGATCTTCCCAACTCAGGGATCAAACCCAGGTTTCTCACATTGCAGGCAGATCCTTTACTGACTGAGCTACCAAGGGAACATAATCTGCTAATATTGCAAAAGCAAGTGTGTTCTCCTGCGATGCATGGCCTTATCTTGAGTACTTTCCTGGGGCTAACTGCAGTAAATGGTTTGAATTTATTTAAATTCAAGTTTCTTTTGAAAGAAAACAGCAACATCGACTCCAGCTTGTGTTGGGAGCGCATTAGGTGGGGCACATCCGCTCTACATTCTCCTGAGGGTGGTGATTCCACACAGAAGTCAGTTGCATAAGCTTCCTGACTGGACAAAGCTGGGTTTGGATCGCACCACCACCATTTACAGTGTTTTGACCTTGAGCATATCTCTCTTCTTTGGCCGAAGAATTGATGCTTTTGAACTGTGGTGTTGGAGAAGACTCTTTAGAGTCCCTTGGACTTGCGAGGAAATCAAGGCAGTCAATCCTAAAGGAGATCAGTCCTGGGTGTTCATTGGAAGGACTGATGCTGAAGCTGAAACTCCAATACTTTGGCCACCTGATGTGAAGAACTGACTCATTTGAAAAGACCCTGATGCTGGGAAAGATTGAAGGCAGGAGGAGAAGGGGACGACAGAGGATGAGATGGTTGGATGGCATCACCGACTCGATAGACATGGGTTTGAGTAAGCTCCAGGAGTTGGTGAGGGACAGGGAGGCCTGGCGTGCTGCAATTCATGGGGTCGCAAAGAGTCGGACACGACTGAGCGACTGAACTGATATCTCTCTTTCACTGTCTGCAGAAGGGAGTAATGTGTATTTTTTCAGATGCCTGACACAAAAGTTTAAATGAGAGAAATATCTTTAAAGCCTGTCATACAACATGAAAAAAGAGGTCTGCGAAAAGCCAGTTTCTGTGAATTATGCAGGCCAGCTGTGGGACTGATAATCGGAAGACTGGTTGAAAGTCTCTTTGCGCATCAATTAGACCCACCGGTCAGAACCTAAACATCCAGGGAACATTCTTGCTCCCATTTTCGCCTCCTTCAGTTTATTCTCTGGGGTAACTGATACGGAGAAAGTGAGACTTGAGGTATCTCAATTCCAGGGTGAAGTTTAGAAATAAAAATACAGTGATTGTATTGCATTCGATACTCTGAAAGGCGGGGTTCCCTATCTTCTTATCATTTTACCTGAGAATGCCTGTGGCCAGGTGTGTATTCCCCAAAGTTCGAGCCTGTAAAATTCTTCTTTGAATAAACTCAATAACCCCAACAAAAGACCTAATGATGCTAAAACCTAGGAGCCCACAACAGACATCTGGCTCAAGATAAATGCCGCTGCAATAAAAGAAAAGAGCAGGATAGGATGTAAAATAAATTGTCAGACAAGTGAAAAAGAACTCTTGGAAACTGGGACTATAATTGCTGAAATTACCAGAGGAATTATAGTCTAAAGTTGAGGGAATTTCCCAAAAAGTATGATGAAAATGAAAGAGATGGGCAATAGTCTAGAAAATATTAGTAAATGATAGAAGACAATGTAGGAAGTACCAGACCTAATTACTTGGAATTTCAGAAAGGGAAACCAAAAGAAAATAAATGGAATATTAGCAAAGAAAGAAAAAATTCAATAATTTATGCCAGGATTGGAAAACACAGATCTTTACATTAAAAAGACCGCCAAGCATGGAGAATAATGGATGGGGGAAAAGGTACATGACCACGCAATTTCATGCTTTCAGGCATAATAGTGAGAACCAACAACATCTAAAAAGAAAAGTTTCGTGCAAATGTATCAGATTTAATTATATGTCTTAAGAGCAATGCTGGAAGCTAGGAGACAGAACAAAGGCCTTTCAATTTCTGAAGGAAAAATATTTTAGAATTATATAGCCAGCCAAAGTATCAGTAAGAGTGCAATAAAAATAAAGATACTTTTGGAAAAATATGTAAAATTCTAAAAGAAGTTTTTGCTCTCTCTCAGTTTTTACCATGATGTGCCATCAAAACAATGAAGTAAATCATGAAAAGAAACAGGGAGTTTAGCAAGAAGAAAAAGAAGTTCTCTATAGGGGCCGGACTAGAAAATTCCAGTGTGAAGTACTACATAAAGCAAAACAAAATGAAACAAATGAGCAAGCAAAAAAAGTAGAATTTATAGGTTGTCTGGTGCATTTGAAAATAAGTGGATTAGATGATAGAGCTTTTACAGTTGTCTTTGGGAAGTTTTCACAATGGATATGTTAAAAAAAATAAGCAATGAAGAGATTCAAGCCAATTGTTAATTCTAAGAAAAACAAATTTGTACGTTGTACAATTTGTCATTGTAATAAAAACATATTACAATGTTTGGGTTC
Source organism: Bos grunniens (assembly GCF_055505025.1). Taxonomy (NCBI): domain Eukaryota; kingdom Metazoa; phylum Chordata; class Mammalia; order Artiodactyla; family Bovidae; genus Bos; species Bos grunniens. The sequence goes on along the minus strand of NC_141176.1, from coordinate 89,594,141 downwards.
AGCAGGGAATGATATTTAATTAGTTATAAATTGTGCAAGTTAGTTTTTAATTTAAGTAAGAAATTGCTTGAGATGGCAGAATATCCATCCCCATAATGGAAAATGAGTAGAAAATTCCTAAAATGTATATTTTAAGAATTAATTTTTAAGCGTTCTTTTTTTTTAAGAAATATAGCTGTAGATATTAAAAGAAACAACTAAAATGTGCTTGTTTCTGAGAAACGAGACTGGTGAGTCAGGAGCGGGTAGACAGAGGATGCTTGTCATAATAAGCTTTGTAATAGAAATTGATATTTTAAACTTTCTGTTGTATTAATTTTAGTGCATGCAGCTTACACCGTTACTTCTGGAGAGTGAAATTAAAAGTCAAGGAAATTTAACAACTAAGCTAATGTCATTTGGATAGTAAGTGAAAGAACCAAATTTAAATCAAATCTGGTGACTCCAAACTTTCATACTCTCAATCTTGACAGTGTCATCAACAATTGTGTGTGTGTATGTATTTGTGTGTGTGTATGTGTGTGTATGTGTGTGTAAGTATGTGTGTATGTATGTGTGTGTATGTGTGTATGTATGTGTGTATATGTGTGTATGTGTGTATGTATGTGTGTATATGTGTGTATATGTGTATGTATGTGTGTGTATATGTGTGTATGTGTGTGTATGTGTGTGTATGTGTGTGTATGTGTGTGTATGTGTATGTGTGTATGTGTGTATGTATGTATGTGTGTATATGTGTATGTATGTATGTGTGTATATGTGTGTATGTGTGTATGTGTGTATGTGTGTGTATGTGTGTATGTATGTGTGTGTATGTGTGTGTATGTGTGTGTATATGTGTGTATGTATGTGTGTGTATGTGTGTGTATGTGTGTGTATGTGTGTATGTGTATGTATGTGTGTATGTATGTGTGTGTATGTGTGTGTATGTGTGTGTGTGTGTGTGTGTGTGTGTGTATGTATATAGATCCTTTTCCTGAGTCAGTGAGTAACGCAGTGTGAATTCCTTCCAAACAGAGATACATGGGACCAGCGGAACCGGGCAGTGTGTACCTACTAGAGTTTACAGTCTGCTGTGATCTCCGTGTGTATTTTTCTCCAGATGGCTGCATGGCTTTAGGAGCCCTCCCCTTCTCAGTCAAGGCAAACCCACTAAAATGAACACAGGTTATCACCTGTTTTAACTAGAAAGAAAACAATGATGGTGCTCCAGATGCTCCTTCACCCTGTTCCCTCCATCATCACCCCGGGACAAGATCCTAGACTGTCCAGGAGGGTTATTGCTCAGTATGACGTTTCGGTTGTTTTAGAAAGGAGGATCTGTGAACAGACTCATACCCAAGTTGATCCAGGATAGTTGAATTTTATTCCATGCGTTTCTCCTCCCTTTATCAAGGTTAGGCCTCAGAGGAAATGACCTCTGAAAACAGGAAAGTGACCCCAGTTAGTACTATGGTAAGAGGTTAGAGAACTTTCCCTGACTGAACCCCAGAGCAGGGAGACACTTGAAAAGTAGATTGTAGTTGCTTTTGGGTGTGTACACTGGCAAAACACCTTTGGAGAGTAATTTGGTGTTTATCTCCTGAATTTTAACCCTGTATATCCCTGATCAACAGTTTGTATATACCAGCACACTTGAGAAATTATGTATGTCCAAAGATAACTCATTATATTATTTTTTTTTTTTTGGAATAAGAAAAGATAGGAAATAACCTAAATTTCTATCATCAGGAGACTGGTTAAATAAGTTATGACATATTTATATAATGAAACGGTAATTGCTATTACAAAATTATGAGGATAGCCTTTATGAATTCCCTTGAGATTTCCTAGAAAAATATGTTTAAAATCTAAACAGACAAAACCAACAGTCAAAATGTGGAACAGTGTGTATGGTATTGATGCTATTTGCATGAAAAGGGTAGAGATTTTATAAATGAATTGGCTTGTATATTATACACTGGAAACTGGGAAGATGAGTAGATGGGGTAAGAGTGGAGAGGACTTTTCCACAGATGTTTTATGCTGTGAGGTTTGAATTTGCTGCTGTGCCGAAGGTGGTGTAGGGAAGAGTCGAGTTGTTTGCTAAGAGACTGTTAAGTTACAAAGTGTTAGAGTCAAGAACAAATGCAACCAAAGAAAAATAGCTTTTCAAATCAAACACTGTTTCAGTTTATAATAATTTGTAGCTAACAATTTTTTTTATTTTATATTTAAAGATAGATATTGTGAAAAAATTGAAATTCCCTCCTTCCTCCTCAATAGACATTTTGATGAAAGTTTTCTTAATAAATAAAAGGCCTTTAAAAACAATAAAATATTCAGTACAGAACAGAAGCAGCCATTTTTAATTGAAAATATTTAACTAAAGTCTGAAAAATGGATATACTCAAGGAAGCAAAGTAATTATAGGTGAAATACATGGTCGAATATCAGAAAATGCAAATAAGTTTTTACTACAATAAGGCATAAAGTTCAAAATGAAATTATCCATTTTAATTTATGAATGCTAAGTTAAAATTAATATTTCTCACTAAAGTTCATTACAAGCCATTAATTCCAGCTCTTGGAATTTTTTTTTATTTAAATAAGATACTTGGTATATTAGTATGTTCATATAAGGTATTCTTCACAAATCCGCTGCTACAAAGGAATTATTTAGTAGTCTCACATGAAACATACCAGAAATCTTATAAATAGTTGTCTTGGGGTTAGTAATTCTATTGAAATGTTACATACTTAAAAATTAGGCATATTTACAATTTCAGTTTCTATAGCCATGATATGTGGCTTTAGATGTAACTTATATTCAGTATAATCATTATTTAGACAGTTATCTAAAACTCACCAAAGTTTCTCAATGTACCAATTTTTTATCCCTTCTTTCTCCTTTACTATTGATCTGTCCATGGGATTCTCCAGGCAAGAATACTGGAGTGGGTTCCCTTCTCCAGGGGATCTTCCTGACCCAGAAATCGAAGCCGGGTCTCCTGCATTGCAGGCAGATTCTTTACCAACTGAACTACAAGGGAAGGCCTTATTATTGATCATTAATCCATAATGACCATACTAGCTTCTTTCTAGCTTCTTGCCCATACAGATAAAGAAAATAAAAAATAGCATGTGGGGAGGGGAGGCTAAGGAAGAGAGAATGTGTCCATAACCATGGAGGAGGCTGGTGAAGGTGGGATACAGGCCAGGGACTCAACACACAAAATGTAAAAATCAGGGCAATTAGAAAAATAAAAACCTCCCAAATGCAAAATGATTCCAAATATAAACATCATTTAATTTACAAAAATTAAAGCTGCGAGTTATTGAGGTTTTTTTGTATAGCAAACATTATGAGTTATTTCATATATACATCATCTAATCTGAATTCCCAAATTCTAAACATGTCTGTGAAATATTATTGGTTCTGATATTTCAGTTGTATATATATGTGATATTTGTGTATATACCAGAAATATACACACAAGTTATAGGTATCTTCACACATAATACATATACATGTACAAACACATGCATACATGCATGCTTGCCGACCTGGAGATGTGAAATACTTTGCTCACATACTAGAAAGTGGGTAATAGAGCTGGTATTTAAGCTGAGTGTCTGACTCCCGAGTCTTTAATTCTACCCTCTCTTGTCTGTGTTCATTCTGCTTTCCATTTGAGTGAGGTTCTCAGCTGAGAAATGGAAATCAGATTTGAATCATCCATTATCAAACGGATGTCCACCATGATTAACATTTGCAAGGTCCTGGAAGTTTTGAAATGTAAATTACACATAGCATAGCTTCTACTAGAGACACTCCTGTACTTCCTACTGTTTTAAGTCTCACAGACTCAAAGATGACTAATAAAGGCTCTTACCAAGAATTATGGATGAGCAAATGTACCTCATATTTTCCACCATAAAACTGCACTAATTCATTCAACCAAAATTTATTGAACCCAGGCATTGTGTTGAAAATTGCATCTTATTTATGCTTTTCATAAAGGTGTGCTTAATTGTATAGGCTTCCTAAATACAACAGTATATCAGGAAGACACTGGATAATAAACCAAGGGTACACAGTGCGATAGAGAAAGAGCTCAACTAGAGGCCAGGAGAACTATATTACTTGTGTGTTCACTGGCAACCTGTGTTATCTTCAGTCTCTTAAGAACCCAGTCCTTTCATCTATAAAATGAGATGGACTAAAATCTGTGTATTTAAATTAAGAGCTTATTCTGGGCTGTGAGTAAGCACAAATGAGACAGCAGTGTTAGGAGGAAGAAATAAGCAAAACTGTTTAGGTACAAAACTATGAATCTGCCTCTAAAATGATTTTTTAACTTGTTGAGAAAATATGTGAGAGGAGAATCACTGAATGTACCCTTATGCCATGGTGACCCTCACCACTAGGTGTGTTGATTTAAATAAATAATAAATAGTAAATAAAATTAAATAAATAATAAATAGTGTGTTGTGGTTTCTAGGAAGTTAAAGTTATGTTTTACGATTAAAAGGTGCCCTAACCTTACTTACGCATCCAGATTCATGGCAGTTCTCTTACCAATTATATATACATGTGTGTGTATTATATAATATATATATCAGTTCAGTTCAGTTCAGTCACTCAGTCGTGTCCGACTCTTTGCAACCCCATGGACTGCAGCAGGCCAGGCCTCCCTGGCCATCACCAACTCCCAAGGCTTGCTCAAACTCATGTCCATCGAGTTGGTGATGCCATCCAACCATCTCGTCCTCTGTCGTCCCCTTCTCCTGCCTTCAGTCTTTCCCAGCATCAGGTTCTTCTCCAGTGAGTCAGTTTTTTGCATCAGGTGGCCAAAGTATTGGAGCTTCAGCTTCAGCATCAGTCTCTCCAATGAACCTTCAGGTCTGACTTCCTTTACGATTATATATATACTCATTTTTCTCTGAGTGTTCAACAACAACATATATATTAATATATACTCATCTTTCTTTGACTATTAAGACACAGTAGGTGCTTTTGTATTTTTATTCCCTTTCACCTTAAAGGTAGCATTTGAGAAAACTGAGACTTGGAGGGGAAAGAGTTACCTAAGTTCAAGTAAGTTGGGGAGCTAGGGTCTATAACCAGAACCAATTCCAAAGTAATGTCATAGAAACAGTTTGTTCAGGAGGAAAAGTAACTGTTTTATTGCTATAAATAAGATTTGATTATATATATTTGGTGGCATGGGAGTACTTTGTTAGTGGGGCTCAGTCCCTGTTACAGGCAGATTCCCCCCCACCATCCCATCAAAAGAAAATGAAATGTATCAAATTTCTCAAGAATTTAGTCCCATGCAAACCAATCATTGCTTTCACAGTTGATTTTGACTTTTTAATGAAATAGAAAGAAATACAGACAGATTTAGAAGCAAATGCAGCCTGCCTTATCAAATCCTCAGAAGTGAAATGGAGAGAAGAGTAAGGAGCATGTGGAGGAAGTAAAAAGTGAAAGACAACTTGGCTTTCCATTTTAAAAGAAGGATTCAGGCTGAGAGGTTCCATTCCTGAGCTCCTAGGATTTCAAATGGTATCTTCAGTCTCCTGATCGTTTCTAGTTTCAACGTCCGTTTGAAGAATCCCTGGTCCACGTTTTTAACAAGTACTGGTTGCTGCTGCAGGGCATCACGTAGAGTAATTTCACCCATGGCAAAACGTCTTTCTCCATCTCGTTCTGTCTTTTAATGGTGGAGTGCAGAGAAGCAGATGGTGGAATGTGCAGTGTTTGTAACATCACTACGACTTCTGTGACCCCACATGCACAGTTTAATCATTCTCCTCTTCAGTTTCTTCATCTGTGTGTTAATGAAGGTGGTGACTTTCACCTAAGGAGATCTTGCAAATATCCATGAGGTAAGTGTGCAGAACAGTCAGCCCAGTACTTAGAAAAAACCGTGGCTCTTGAATCTGACAGTCATGGTTTAGCATGTCCCATAGCGAGTTGTGTCTTCTGTTTGATGTGTGTGTCTATGACATCTTTTTTGGGGGGGAAACATACTATATTATCTTCATTGGGTCAAAGCTGGTGGCAGTTAAGAGGGGCAGTATCGAAGAAAATTCTCAATAAGTAATCATTACTTAGCTGATGATCAGGCACAGCTAGTTCTTCTTTCACTTCCATTACAGAGAAAAAGGAAAAGAACTTTGTAAAAGGACTTTGCACAACTAACAGAATATTGGTGATTTCCATGCAACTCTCACTGAAGAATGTTTCGACTGTTGTATTTCTTCTAAATATGTACTGTTCTTTGCTATATAACCTCAGAACTTTTATTAAAATTCATTTAAGAATTTTTACCATTTTTTAGTTATTTAGGCACATATTAAAAGGGTAGATTTCTAGACATCCTTCTATGTTAGGTCGACATTATTGGTCTGACATAGCCATAAATATAAGTCAAATTGAGAAGATTACTTTCCAATATATTGGGTGGGCCTTTTTAGTTATAATGGATAGTTTAACTTTAGATTTAGCATTTTTATGTGATTTTGTTTGAGACTCAAAAAGAAACTACTAAGAATCACATAGTCTGGATTTCTTTAGCAGCAAATAAAATACAATGCTTTAATCCATAAGTAGCTGAATTAAAGTAATTTCTTGATTACTTTAAACTGGGCCAGATTTATGTAACACAAAACCAAGTTACATTTGATTTCTCAATTGAGATTTTGAATGAAAAATAAAACTTGTGTTTCATCATATTTTTTTCACATATCCAATATACCACTTCACCAAATTCATTTTTTACACAAAATCAGTATTTAGAAAATTAGTTCATTGTATATGTAACAAATTCAGCTATCAAAGGGAGGTAACAAAGAATTGGCATTGACTGCAAAGCCTTCAAACTAAAGCCTAATTTGGGGAGGAATAAATTGAGTCTTTTAGCTATTTTTAAACTTTTCATAGTTCAAAATCATCAGGTGAATGATTTTAAATAATGTGAATTATTTATGAATCTCAACACATCTCCCATCATTTCTTTTTTATGCAAATATATTATGCTGAGTTGTCCATAAGATTTTATTTTGCTTCACTTGTTTATATACAGACTTGAGAAACATTTACCGTCCATGTATTAATGTGTGTGTGCTCAGTCGCTCAGTCGTGTCTGACTCTTTGCAACCCCGTGGACTGTAGCCTGCCAGGTTCCTCTGTCCGTACGATTTTCTAGTGTGCTAAAAACTATGTCTGGAAGTGAGGATAAAAAAAGACAGGACAGTCTGTCTTCAATTTATCCACAAAATAAAGGAACAGCTAGAGTATTATGGCTTAATTTTTTTTAAGAAACATACATTTTTACTAAATCTTTTTCAGACTTTGTTTATGTTTGTTTTATTCATATACCACTTTTTTTATTTTCAAATTTGTGAACTACATCACAAATCATCTAACAAGGCCTAACATTCATATGAAATATTTGAGAAGAAGTTACACAGTATAAATGGATTTCAGATACTTGCCTTTCCTAATGTTCCAGTGTTAATTGGTTGCTGCACTTTTTGACTTTGAAAAAATTCTGTTACTAAGAAAAAGGGACCTCTGCTTCATGGGAGACAGAAGACGAGCTCTTCATTTTCCTGATTCTGATCTAAAAAGCCAAGTGCCTGTGGATGCCACTCTTATGATATGATACAAGCTGTATAGAAAGTCAGAAGAGAAATACATCCTGGGGTACTTTGGTGACCTGCTAAGGGCAGCCGTACCAGAGGACCGCAAATGAGGCAGTGGGTGGCTCAGGTGGTCAAGAGTCTGCCTGCAGTATGGGAGACCCAGGTTCCATCCCCGGGTCGGGAAGATCTCTTGGAGAAGGGCATGGCAACCCACTCCAGTATTCTTGCCTAGGACAGAGGAGCCTGGTGGGCTACAGTCCATGGAGTCGCAAAGAGTCAGACATGAGTGAGTGACTAACACTTTCAAACAGGTGGCTTTCCAGATGGCACTATTGGTAAAGAATCTGCCTTCAAGTGCAGGAGACACAAGAGATGGGATTCAATCCATGGGTTGGGAAGATCCCTTGCAGTAGGGAATGACAACCCACTCCAGTATTCTTACCTGGGAAATCTCATTGCCTGAGGAGCCTGGCGGGCTGCAGTCCAGGTGGTCGCAAAGAGTTGGACTTGACTGAGCAACTGGACACTCAAACAATAGCCTGGAGCCTGCCAGTCTGCGATCAAGGGTGGTTCCTTCTGAAGCTGTGAGGGTGAATGTGTTCCAGGCCTCTCCCTCACTTCTTGGGGTTGCTGGAAAGTTCTGGCATCTCTTGATCTCCGCATCACCCCAGTCTCTGCCTTCATCTTCCGACCACTGTTCGGTGTGCGTGTGTCCAAATCCCCCTGTTGATGAGGACAGCAGGCATGTTGGCTTAGGGGCCCCCCTAATGCAGGACAGCAGTCATGCTGGCTTAGGGGCCACCCTAATGCTCTCAGCTTTACTTGACCATTTACATTTGTGATGGTCCTATTTCCACGTGAGGGACGTTCTGAGGTACTTGAGATGAGGTTGTCAGCATATGAATTTTGGGGAATTCTATGGGAAATAGATGGGGAAACAGGGGAAACTGTTCCAGACTTTATTTTTCTGGGCTCCAAAATCACTGCAGATGGTGATTACAGCCATGAAATTAAAAGACGCTTACTCCTTGGAAGGAAAGTTATGACCAACCTAGATAGCATATTCAAAAGCAGAGACATTACTTTGCCAACAAAGGTTCGTCTAGTCAAGGCTATGGTTTTTCCAGTGGTCATGTATGGATGTGAGAGTTGGACTGTGAAGAAGGCTGAGCGCCAAAGAATTGATGCTTTTGAACTGTGGTGTTGGAGAAGACTCTTGAGAATCCCTTGGACTGCAAGAAGATCCAACCAGTCCATCCTAAAGGATATCAGTCCTGGGTGTTCTTTGGAAGGAATGATGCTAAAGCTGTAACTCCAATACTTTGGCCACTTCATGCAAGGAGTTGACTCACTGTAAAAGACTCTGATGCTGGGAGGGATTGGGGGCAGGAGGAGAAGAGGACGACAGAGGATAAGATGGCTGGATGGCATCACTGACTCAATGGACGTGAGTCTGAGTGAACTCAGGGAGTTGGTGATGGACAGGGAGGCCTGGCGTGCTGCGATTCATGGGGTCGCAAAGAGTTGGACACGACTGAGCAACTGAACTGAACAGAACTGATTCAGCTCACAACAATGAACTCTTGGCTCAGATTTACATAAAACGAAGTTGATTTTCCAAGTCTCTGCAAGAATGCACGAGTGCATTTTTACCAGCGTCTTGTTGGTGTACCTTCTTCATGACTGTTAGTAATTTTCCACAAGTGTGTATAGTGTGAGTAATTAAACTTCACCTCTCCCTGTCTCTTCATCCTCTCCACTGCAGCGTTTGATCGTTTGCTTAAGACACCGTTCTGAGTGGCATCCGTCACCTCTCCTCCCATCCCTCAAAGTGTTTGTTCTGATCGTGTTTGGTAGACTAGTCGAAAACATTATTTTCCTCATGACTACTCCTGACTCGGAGTCTGTACCATTCCTCACTATGTAGTTTTTATTTCCTAAATTTTAAGATAAGCACTCTCAGTGTAAACAGTTGATCTGCTCCACTTAAGCAAAACATCTTTAATTTTGAATGCTTTCTTTAGTTCAGATCACTCACTAATTCCCCAGGACACAACGCAAAAACCACTTCAGCTTCTCAGAACAAACACACTTCAAAGTTATCATTCAGAATGTCCTACATAGAATTCTCCCTGGGGAAGTCAAGTCTTGGAAACCTTTAGATGCTGTTGGACCTGTGAACTGCATATGGAGAATACGACAGTCTCTAATTTGCATTCCTTCACTCCGAGTGAAGCCCCGTATCTCTTTCTCTTGCACTGTGAGTGTCATCACCGAGACTTGGATTGCATTAACCTTTAAAGCGTAATAGAATGGTCTGAGCATGGACTTGAGATCACAGCAGAACTGAATTTGCATGTCAGTTTAGTTTTTCCTTCGTTCTTAGCTCTGAATTCCTAAACTCCCCTATGTAACTCCCCTATGCCCATGTTCTTCATCCGTAAACTCAGGATAGTAAGACCTGCTTTGAAGACTCACCACAGTAAATCAGGTAACACAACAGTAAAAGGCCGTTAATGCTATGCTTCGTTCCTCTCTTCAACTTGCTTTTCCATATTTTTCACCAACTTATACCTACTCGAATGCTGAATTTAAATACTAATCGCTTCCAAAAAAGTACAAGTCCAGACTTAGTTATGTCTATGGGGAGCTATATTGTTTAATTACCAAAATGATAGCATACATACAGTGCTCCATGAGATGTGACCTTTGACAGTGTCTTCAACTTGCAAAAAGGAATGGAGGCAAATGAAACCAAAGGGCAGGCCTGGAGTGTTTTCACAGTTGCCATGACTTAGTCACTTACATGTATCAAGAATCTGAAAACTTTTTCTAGAAGGAAAGATATTTTTCTTCCCCACTACTATTGCATTCCCAGATTTACATGGAGAATTCAAACATCACAAAAATAAATCCAGCTTTGAAAATATTTGTCATGATTTTCTGATGTCATATTTTAAAATTAAATCTTCTGATATTATTATTTTTCATGTTCCAAGGTGCACTCAAAGGACCACCCCTTGAATTTCCGTTTTGGCCAAATTCCGTAAGACCGAGGTATATTCCCTTTAATTGTCAGCCTAGCATCAAGGTGGTTTTAGTTTCATTTATTAGAAAGCTGAGAAAAAAAAAAATTCGACTCCAGTGTGATTCTTCATTTATGTGGGACCCCGAAACAAAGGACTTCCTGGTAGCTCAGATGGTAAAGCATCTGTCTACAATGCAGGAGACCTGGGTTCGATCCCTGGGTCAGGAAGATCCCCTGGAGAAGGAAATGGCAATCCACTCCAGTACCTTTGCCTGGAAAATCCAATGGACAGAGGAGCCTGGTAGGCTACAGTCCATGGGGTGGCAAAGAGTCCGGCACGACTGAGCGACTTCACTTTCACTTTCTGAAACAAAGAATGGATTAATTCACAATTATGGATTGTATCCATTATAACAAACTGTCATCTTAAAAAGCAAACAGTAGAGTCCAGTAAAAAGGAGAAGGGAAGAGAGAGGGGAAGGAGGACAAAGGAGAATAGCCAGTGGGGAGGGCAGAGGAGTAGAGACGGAGGAAAAGGTGAGACAGGGTGGGAGGTGGGGAGCACGCAGACACAGCCAGCTCCTCCCTAACCGTGGTGACGTCTCTCCAGGCGTTTTCAAGGGGCCTGCAGAGAAAGTGTCTCCAGGGCAGCAGGCTGTCCCAGGAACCTTCCTGGCCACTCTAGTGACAGAACAAGTCTAGGCTCTCCTGGCTGGGTCTTTCCGTCCCGTGTCCTTTCGTTTGGTCCTTCTACTCCATTTAAAAGGTGCCCTCCCGCTTCTCATTGCCATCAGCCTCACCCACGACCTCCGTGTAGAGATCCTTGTCTGCTTCAGGTTGGTGGCGTTTTCATTAGGAAATGCGTTTTACGTCACCAGACCCAGGAGCCACATTCTACCGGTCTTTTCTCTGACCTCTCAGTCCTCCAGGCAGATTCTTCCTTTGGGTTGAAATTTTGAACTTCTCAGGTGGCAGGTCACAGACACTGGAGCTAGGGTTGCTTGTCTGTAGGGTGACGAACACGCTGGCTTTGACACTGCCTCTGGCTTTCCCTTGGAGAGTCTCCCCACTCCCACCTGGTCTGTGGGCCCTCTTACTGTCTCTCCTACATACCAACATTGCCTTTACCGTGCAACCTTAGACTGTTCTGGAAAAGTTCTACACCCAGACATTCCCATGGCTTTTCATCAAGTTCTTCCATCCAACATCACCGTTTAAGAGAGCTTCCCCTGCCACCCCCAGCCTACTTTATCACACCCAGCACCACCATTAATGATTTTTGTGGATTATTTGTTATCTGCTCCCCCCATCCTAACTAGAGTATAAGCCTTATGAGAGAGGCGCCTGGTCTAACTTATTCACTGTTGACTAGCAAAGACTTTGGAGAAGGAAATGGCAACCCCCTCCAGTATTATTGCCTAGAGAATCTCGTGCACAGAGGAGCCCGGTGGACTGCCATCTGTGGGGTCGCACAGAGTCAGACGTGGCTGAAGCAAGTTAGCAGCAGCAGAGCAGCAAAGACTTGGTGCTCCAGTAGACTGGTTAAATGAATCAAGAGGGTGGCCACATATGGTCATAAGGGCTGGACCGTAAAGAAGGCAGAGTGCCAAGGGAATGATGCCTTCAAACTGTGGTGCTGGAGAAGACTCCTGAGAGTCCCTTGGACAGCAGGGAGATCAAATCAGTCAATCCTAAAGGAAATCAATCCTGAGTACTCATTGGAAGGACTGATGCTAAAGCTGAAGCTCCAGTATTTTGACCACCTGATGCGAAGAACTGACTCATTTGAAAAGTCCTGGGTGCTTGGGCAAACTCCGGGAGACGGCGAGGGACAGAAAGGCCTGGTGTGCTGCAGTCCTTGTAGCTGCAAAGAGTCGGCCACGACTGGGTGACCGAACACCAACGATGACGACAACAAGGCTGATTTCCTCTTTCTGTTTCTGCACTTTGCTTTCATTATTGTCTCTTTCCCCTCAATGCTGGTGTGCTTCATGTGGTTGGAATCTGAATTTCCAGAGAAACCCACTGAACCCATTAAAGATTTACAGAGACATTGTTGAAACAAAATTTTGCTTCAGGGAAGATGAAAATTTTCCCTTTAAAAATAATATAGTCTATGGCAAAAGAATAGAAACATAGTTAAAGTAATTTATACAATTTTCTATTAACCCCTATTGAAAATATGAATGTCTTTGGGAAATAACAGTGTCCTGTCTTATCCCTCTTCCTTCCCATAAACTTTGCATCTAAATATACCCGTCAAGAACCCAAGTGAATATGCAAAGGTTTTTGTTTCTTTTTTTCAATATTCTGTCCTGTGTGTGCTCAGTCATGCCCGACTCCTCGAGACCCCACAGACTGTAGCCCAGCTGGTTCCCCTGTCCTTGGGATTTCCCAGACAAAAATACTGGAGCAGATCGTCATGCCTTTGTCCAGGGGATTTTCCCGACCCAGGGATTGAACCCACATCTCTTGCATCTCCTGCATTACAGGTGTGTTCTTTACCAGGAGAGTTACCTGGGAAGCCCTAAAAAATATTAGACCATTTTTTATTTCAAGCTGCTGTCATTCTGTGCTTGAATTTTAGCCCTTGCTTTCCCATATAATCAATTTTGAGTAATTAAAAATACTTTAGGGCTTCCCTGGTGTCTCAGACAGTAAAGAACGCTCCTGCAATGCAGGAGACCCAGGTTTGATCCCTGGGTTGGGGAGATGCCCTGAAGGGAATGGCCACCCACTGCAGTATTCTTGCCTGGAGAATCCCATGGACAAGATTCATCCTGCCCCTTCTCTGCTGTTAGTACTGCTCGGGAAACAAAAATGCTCAAGTAAGAGAGTTTGTGTCTTAAAGGAGTACTTTTGAGCAGGAAGGAAGATGAGGTGCGTGCACAGTAGAGGGTGTGTTCCTCAGGCTCACAGGAGCGCCCGCGGAGCAGAGGAGGCAGCCTGAAGGGCAGCGAGGTGACAGAGGAGTCGTGGGCCTTCAGGGACCCACAGAATTAGTATCCACGCATACCAGCTAGTCAGAGAGGTTGATTAGCTAGGCGTGATTTTATTTAGAAACTTATCCCCAAGTTGAAGATACCTGTCCACAGCTGTGCTCATGGAAAAGTATTAAATATCCTGAAGTCCCTTATGGGTGGTAGTGAAATAATCCACTAGAGATAACTAAACTGAAATGACATGTTTTTTTTCCTACTTTGCTGAGGAAAAGGATCACGCCAGTGTGACATGCTGAGATGTTGCTGGTTTTCCATCTTTGAAACCTGTAATTCCCTGTCCTGTTTGGAATGGAGGAGAGCTGGCCGGGGGTGGGGTGGGGGGGTCCACTTTCCTGGCCCCCTCCCCTCACCAGGAGTACCCCTGACTTCCCCCTCCTCCAGAGCCCCCCTGGGATCACTTGGGCCTCGCCCCTGGCCATGGGACTCGGAACCGGAATGGTGTGTTCCACGATGTCCGTGTGCATCCTGGCTTCAAGCTCCGTGATGGTGGTAGAACGGGAGCCTCTGCCCTCAGGCTCCCGAGGCTCCAGAATAGGGGACCAGACCTCAAAGTGGGGGTGATCAAAGCATGTCCTTCCCCCTGCAGGTTTCCACGGGAAATGGCCTGGGAGATGTCTCTAAACTCAGAGCCAAAGGAGGTCCCAGGCAGGGCTCGCTGCCTCCCAGCCCAGCAGGATCCTGGGGCGGGAAAGGTTTGGGGACCCGACAGGGAGGGGCGTGGAAGGCTCGCCAGGGGGCTGGCCAGAGGCTTTGGAGCGAGGCTGCGTGGATGCTTTTCACGCCAGTGATGTGGTCACAGGAGCAAGGTGGTCCCGTCACCAGGTGCCCGGGAGACCCCACAGGACAGCCTCAGCTGGGAGCCCGGAGGCCAGGAAGAGTCCCGAGTGAGCCCCCAGAGAGAGGGCAGCTGTGCGGGCGGGGGCCAAGCCGGGGCGGGGCAGGGGTGGGCAGTTCAAAGGGGAGGGAGGGGGGCCAAGGAGGGGGAGGGGGCAAGGAGGGAGGGGGCCAAGGAGAGGTGGGGGACCAAGGAGGGGGAGGGGGCGAGGAGGGAGGGGGCCAAGGAGAGGTGGGGGGCCAAGGAGGGGGAGGGGGCGAGGAGGGAGGGGCCAGGGACGGGGGCCTGCAGGCAGAGCCCCCAGGGAAGAGGCTGCTTGGGCTACTCAGGCCTCTCCGGGAGCTCAGCATCCACACTCCAGAGCTGCGAGCAGGCAGAGATTCCACACACCCCCCCACAGCCCCACTGCTACTCACGCACACACTCACACACACACACACCCATCCCTCCTCCACACACCCCCATACACACCCACCCCACACACCCCACACACCCCGCACACACAACTACTGACACACCCACCCACATAACCACCCACACACTCACACACACACACACACACACACCAGCCCCCCCATCCCCACACACCCACTCACACACATACACACCCCCCACACACCTCCCACACACACGCCCCACACACCCGCACAAACCCCCCACACCCTCCAACACACCCCTCCACACCCCCACATACACCTACCCACACACACCCACATACACACCCCCCACACACACACCCCGCACACACGCACCTACCCACATACCCACACACACCCACACACCTCCCCCCCCCACACACACCCCACACATCCACACACGTCCCCCCACACACACCCACACTCCCCTGTAGAGAACGGAGGCAGACCCAGCGCTGGGTCGTCTTGGTCTTCCGAACAGCACCTCCACTCTCGGTTCCCCTCATGGAATTCAGTGTTTGCCACATAAAAGCCTGTGAGCCCGTCTGTCTGCGTGTGCAGAAATGGCCCAGAGACTGTGCCAGAGGTTCACCACGGAAACAGAAAGATCTCCCCACTGTCTCTATCATCAAGGGGCAGCAGAAAATCAAAATAAAACTGTGCTTTCTCATAGCACTGCTGATGTGATTCTCTGGGTTTCTTTTGTACATGTCTAAACCTTCTTGTACATGTGTGCATTTAATTAATTTATTTTTTAATTGAAGGATAGTTGCTTTACAGAATTTTGTTGTTTTCTGTCAAACCTCAACTATGTGATTCACCTTTGTGTAGAAAAAATATTTGTTATTAAAATTAAAGCTAAACATAATTTAATTTTAAACTTATAACTCAGGAAGAAAAGGTCAGACTTTTTGAATAGTTCCAGGCCGTGCATGCTTTTGAACTGTGGTGCTGAAGAAGACTCTTGAGAGTCTCTTGGACTGCAAGGAGATCCAACTAGTCCATCCTAAAGTCCCGGGTGTTCTTTGGAAGGAATGATGCTAAAGCTGAAACTCCAGTACTTTGGCCACCTCAGGCAAAGAAAAGACTCTGATGCTGGGAGGGATTGGGGGCAGGAGGAGAAGGGGATGACAGAGGATGAGATGACTGGATGGCATCACTGACTCAATGGACATGAGTCTGAGTGAACTCCGGGAGTTGGTGATGGACAGGGAGGCCTGGCGTGCTGCAATTCATGGGGTCGCAAAGAGTCGGACATGACTGAGCAACTGAACTGAACTGAACTGGGCCGTGCGTGCAGCTGTGGTGAATTGGAAAGCATGCTGAACTTGGACTCAGACAACCTGCCCCCCGACGCTCGGACTTTCTGCTCTGACTTGGGGTGTGCCCCTCGGTGGTGATGGGAAGGGTCTACTTGATAGGGGTGCAGAATGGGCTGGGCAGACACGGTCGGGCTCTCCCAGAGCTTACGGTCCCCTGTGAGTGGCAGATACTCATAAACCAACACATCTTTGCTTAAATGATACCACATTTAAGCAAAACCGTTGCGAAAGAGAAGCGCTGGGGCTCTGGACCCCGTCAGGGAGGGGGCTCTGAAGAGGTCCTGTGGGTGGGTGCAGGCGCCCTGTGAAGGCGCAGGGGCCCCTCTGAGGCGCTGTGTTTCACTTTCCTCAGAGATGGCAGCTGCTCCAAGAGCCGTGTCCTCTAACGTTTATTGTGATTCTAACCAGCGCTCACCTGCACACGTGGTCCAGGTGGGGGTGAAGAGGCCCTGCAGTGTGACCTCTGGCTCTGTAACCCCCTTACTCAGGTCCTGTCCCTCAGCAGAGAAAAGACTTTCAACAGTCTTTGAGAAATTGTTACATGTTAAGCCCTAGATGTACCTGAGAGGGAATTCATAAAGACAAAAATGCCTTGAATCCTATCTTATTGTGCATAGTTAAAGATGTCTATATTTTCCAAATAAAACTGAAGTCTAGAAGAAGCATATATATATATTTTTTTGCTGTAAATTTCTGTGAAAAGACCAGCAAACCTCTGAAAAAATAAAGTATTAATTTCTTGATCTAATAAATTAGTACTGCTGAACATTTTTAAAGCTGCAGGAAACTGAAACTATTCCAGAATATATGATGTGTACCGCCCTAGAGATAAAGTCAGATACATGGAGCATGAGTCAAAACTGCAACTTGCAATCTTCATTTAAGCTGCCTGGCTTGCCAGGGTGGCTCAGTGGTAAAGAATGTGCCTGCAACACAAGAGACCTGGGTTTGATCCCTGGATGGGGAAGATCCCCTGGAGGAGGGTGTGGCAACCCCCTCCAGTATTCTCGCCTGGAGAATCCCCATGGACAGAGGAGGCTGGTGGGCTATATAGTCCATGGGGTCTCAAAAGAGTCGAACATGACTTAGTGGCTAAAGAACAACAACAAGCTTAAGGAAAGGGAATGTGTGTGTGTGTGTGTGTTCAGTCATGTCCAACTCTTTGTGACCCCATGGACTTTACCCTGCCAGGCTTCTCTGTCCATGGAATTCTCCAGGCAAGAATAATGAAGTGGGTTGCCATTCCCTTCTCCAGGGGATCTTCCCTACCCAGGAATCAAACTGAGTTTCCTGCATTGCAGGCAGATTCAATGGCTTCCTTGGTGGCTCAGATACACACACACACACACACACACACACACACATATAATATATACATATAAATAAAAAACACCAATTATTTGCCAAATACTTTGTTAATTGCCTTTTAAGCTACAACAAATGAAACCAGTGTTCAAAGAAGTTAATGGCTTTGCCCCAGGATGGTATAGGATGGTGTCCTAGTGTAGTGAACCTTTCTACCCACTTTTCATGAGCTGTGGACACATTTATACAAAGTGAAGGATCATTCTAGAATTTTCTGTGCAGTTAAAGCTTTGCAATTTCCTGCCCACCTCCTTCCCTTCTCCTCTGCACTTACCACACCTTCCCTCATTCCCAGCAGATGAATGCCATGCTCACAATTAATCCTTCACACTCAGAATGTCATCGAGTGATCAAGTTCCTTGGGAGAAAAGAGAAATGCATGCAACTGAATTGTAAACCTGTTACTCCATGAATGCTTCAGAGAAGGTCACCGGTTTCAAAAACAGTTTAGCCAGGATTATTTTTCATTTTTACACACACAGAAAAATAGTCCTTGTGGCTCTGTAATTATTTGTGACCTGGTTAGTAAGAAATCCAAAAATTCCTGATTCCACTGAAAAAAATAGTCAAGTGACTGCTGTGTATAGATATTTTTCTCAGTTTACCTTGGGAGAAACACACTGGAAATGTTACCACATGAGGGGAGAAGCTGTCACTCTAAACCCATATAAAGTGTTCCAGAAATTTCAATTCAAACTTCCGTAAGGCATAGGAGTCAAAGGCATGTATTATTTTGCTCGTTTTTGCTTCTGTTATCTCACATTTCACATTTAATTCTTTACCATATAATCACCCAGGCTGTGGGTAAATCGACTGAATAACATGATTAAAAGCAGCTAAACAGAATAACTAAAAGTCTGTTAAGCAATATTTTGACCATATTTTATGTATTTTCACCTGACAGTTTAATATTATATCTTTACATGTTCTTATAAGAAATCATTTTGTTCCTTTTTAAATGTGTTTATTTTTAATTGGGTGGGTTTCAGTGGTGGAGCTCGCTGTGGGGTTCAGAGAGGTGGTCACCATGCACTCAGCACACATGGCCCACCCCCGCTCCCCCACGCCCTGTTCTGTGACTTTGGGAAAATAGCTTAAATCTACAAATCTCATTTTCTTCACTCATTCAAAGAGAATAGAAAGTACTTGTTTGGATTGATGAGGATTAAATGAAAGCATGATTGCCTCTACAGCAAACGCAGGCATAAAAGATATCATTTGACTTCATCCACAGTTCCTGTTCAGGGGGTAGGAAACACCAACTTCTCCTCCTTTCCCTGGCAGGGGTGCAGGCAGAGTGGGATGGTGACGGAAATAAGATGAGAGAGGAACAGCAGCTTGGAGAGGCTGGGTCAGGAGGTGGATGGTTAGTAGACACCGGCGTGCAGTTCAGTATTAAACCACGGAAGGAGGTGTGATGATCTAGGGGTGTGGAAAGAACTATGCCAAATGGAAATAGAAACTGGCGCCCCTGGAGATAAAACATTTAACAGGTTGGTGATGGAGACCAAGCAGCAGGAGGCTGAAAATCCAGACAAAGAATCATAGAAACATATCGCTTTGTAGACACTGTAGACTCAGCACATCTAATGGCCACATGATACCCAGTGAAGAATTTAATGGCACAAAAATGTTAATTAAGAAATGTTTGTGTCGTTCAGACAATGCCAGATGAGAGTTTAATTGAAAATTTAATATCCAATAACGGTAATTGATCTGTTTTATTTTTTCAAATCAATTTATTGTTCTAAAGTCATCAAGAACATTTCCTTACGTTCATGGAATTGCTTTTAAAAACATTTTCTTTTGTGAAATTAAACAATTTGTCATTTTGTCTAGAAGGATTTACCCCTAAGAAAAGATAACCCCTTCCGTTGTGTAGTGAATGGTTACATTTCCAATAAGAATTCTGATAAAGGTCTACCCTGGTGGCTCAAATGGTAGAGAATTCACCTGCAATGCAAGAGACATGGGTTCGATCCCTGCGTTGGGAAGATCCCCTGGAGGAGGGCATGGCAACCCACTCCAGCATTCTTGCCTGGAGAATCCCGATGGGCAGAGCAGCCTGGTGGGCTACAGTCTGTGGGGTCGCAAAGAGTCAGACATGACTGAGCAACTAAGCACAGCCCTGGACAAATAGCCAACAGAAATTCTTCTGAAAGGTAGACTTGAAAATACCCATACAGATAAGAGGTGTGACTCAGAGAGGTGTGCTCTGTCCACCTGAGATTCCCGTGTTATATCCGGAAAGGAAGCCCTAAGCACAGTGGTGAGGCTCAGTTCCAAAGTCATGGGTCTTTGTGTCCAAAGAGTGTATTTTCTGTGGTCTCTGGGTTGCCTAGCTGATGGTGATGGGCAGCTTTCTTGCCAACCCTGCGTTGTGCTACCATTAGCTAGATGGCCACACAACTGTCTCCAGCCTGTGTATGGACCTTTTGTCCAGAGACCCTTACCTTTAAATGTTTTACACACTCTGGACAGATTATCTGGGTCAGATCACTTGTCATATAAGGTTAGATTTTGAGGGAGAAGGAAAGGAAGGAATCTGCATATACATATAGAACATGGTGACTAAAGTCGTTGGAACCTTTCTTTCAGTTTGAGAAATTTGCCCTTAATGTTACTGTAACTTTGAAAATTCTTGTTGGCTTGAGCAGAACATTCTGGTCCACATTCGTATTAGGACTTCAGGATGATTAATGATACACTTTCAGAATTCTAGGGATTCCTGAGAAAGAAACCAAGGGGAAAGAAGTTGTAATGCAACATGATAAAGCTACTTTAACATTTTCAACAGATGGGTAAAGATGGATTCCACTCCCTAGAGAAAAGTAATCAGAACAACTCTAATCACATCGAGTCAACTAGCACGTGTTGGCTGATGACCCTGTCTACGAGCAGGTGATGGGAGGGCAGTGGGGATGAGGAAGCAGGTATCCTAGTGGGGCTGGCTGACCACTATCTGCCAGTGAAGTACAGAGGTGGCCACATGAACATGAGGACAGAAGGCATTATGCAAGAGTGCACAGAATGCCAGCTTTCTTCTGAAAGGGAAGGTTTAGTGTGAATGGTGATATCTGAATTGAGCCTTTTAACCCTGTATGGATGATCTCTCTGGTCCCAAAGCCCAGCCACTTGCCCACTCCTGGTCTGTTCCTCTCTCCTGCAGAGTTCTGCCCCTAGGAACGGCCTCTGCACTTTGTAACAAACCCCTCACACCTCACGGATCCCCTACTCAGCTCCCTTCTATCTGTGAGGATGCAGTCCTCAGAACTGAGCCCCAAGCTTCCAGGAGGATCTTACGGTTGAGCAGTGGGAGGGAAGGAGGGAGGGATGGTCCTCTCCTGCATAGATGACATCATCTCCTGCCACCGGCCTGTCACTCCTGCCATCGTGAGTGTCCCCCTGGTCCCCGGATCCCCAGAGCCTTCCCTGTCCTGTGATGAGAGCATCTCGTCTGCTGGTCTAGTCTCAGACTTAAGTGAAGTCTTCCCTTATCCCCTCAGGCCTCTGCCTTACTTGTTAATGCACGCAGGTGGTGCACATCTTAGAAATGCAACTTACCTGTCTCTTTCCAGTCTCATGTCTTAGCCTTCGAGGGTAGGCACAGGGCCCACCACACTGCAGGATTCACAGTGTGGACTGAACAAATGCTGTGTGCTTAGTCACATCTGACTCTTTGCCACCCCCTGGACTGTAGCCCGCCAGGCTTCTCTGTCCATGGGGATTCTCCAGGCAAGAGTACTAGAGTGGGTTGCCATGCACTCCTCCAGGGGATCTTCCCAATCCAGGGATCAAACCCAGGTCTCCCACATTGCAGGCTGATTCTCTACCATCTGAGCTACCAGGGAAACCCAAGGATACTGGAGAGGGTAGCCTATCCCTTCTTCAGGGAACTTCCTGACCCAGGAATTGAACCCAGGTCTCCTGCATAGCAGGTGGATTCTTCACCAGTTGATCTACCAGGGGAGCCCCAAATAAATGCTATTTGAAAACAAAACAATGCAAAACAATGAGGCAGAAATAAATTCAGATTGTTTCAATAGAAATAAACTGGAAAGGAGAGCAATCTTTTCAAGGCAGTTTTACCCTAAAAACAGAAGTAGGGTACTTTTCCATTATTAAAAAGTCTTCCACATTTTTGAAAAATGAAAGCACAGAGAACCATTTTAAAAACCACACGATCCATTTTCCATCACAGTAGTGATCTCTACTAACATTCCAAGCCTGTGACTCTCTCCTAGACAGGAAATACGGCATCATACTTACTAACCACTATTCTTTGATTACTGAAGAATCCGTGGCCATTTTTCATGAAATTATTGATCATTAGTTAATTTTTAGGGAGTTTTCCTAGTGAATTTAAGACCATCTGAAGGTAATTAGCTGGTTTGCATAAAGGCGAATTTCTTGTGTAGAAGGATGGGCTGAGACAGTCATCCAAAGTGAAATTTAAATGAAATTCTGAAATGCATGTAAAGAAAGCATGGTCTTAGCAGCTAGTAAAATAGCAAAGATAGTCATTTTTTTAAATACACACAACAACAACAGAGCAGCAGGACTGTAACTAGTCCTGTAACTAGACTGTAACTAGTGGCACATCTGTGTAGCCGGGAGCAAGGCCAGCTGCTGATGTCCACTCTGTAATTTACTGTATTCAGCAGCCGCAGCAGAAAGCTATGATGGCTCCAGTTTACCTCAGAAAACAAATTCAGAGGCTGAGCCTCTTTCTAGAGACCTTCCCTAAGTCAGTACCTCACGTTCCCTTTCAGTATCTTAGTGATGATGGGATAAAGGAGACGCTCTGAGCCTTCCTGTGTTCTTGTGAGCATGAGTGTGTGCATGTGTGCACATGTGCGTGCGCGTACTTGCATGAGACTATTTTTAGGAATGTGCCTATTTTACTAGTCACTTAGACTGTGCTTTCTTCACGTGCATTTCAGAATTTAATTTCGGTTCACCTTGTTGATGCCTGTCTTAGCCCATCCTTTACATACCATTATGCAATCCACTGGAGAAGGCAATGGCAGCACACTCCAGTACTCTGGCCTGGAAAATCTCATGGGCGGAGGAGCCTGGTAGGCTGCAGTTCATGGGGTCACGAAGAGTCGGACACGACTGAGTGACTTCACTTTCACTTTTCACTTTCATGCATTGGAGAAGGAAATGGCAACCCACTCCAGTGTTCTTGCCTAGAGAATCCCAGGGATGGCGGAGCCTGTTGGGCTGCCGTCTATGGGGTCGCACAGAATTGGACACGACTGAAGTGACTTAGCAGCAGCAGCAGCACCATGCAATCCACCTTTATGCAAACCAGCTAGTCACCTTCAGGTGGTCTCAGGTTAATGAAACTTTATGAGCAATTTTAATAAGTGACTCCAAACTGGAAGTATAAACTTATCTCTGGGCACAAACATCTGGTGAAGTTCAGGGGATTCATTTCCTAACAGAGGATTAAAAAGTAACCCTTTTGCATTTTCTGTGAATCATTAAAAATCACAGGGTGAGAGCAAATTAATTCCAAACATCTTTTAAGTGGCATCAAGCTTTCATCACTGCGGGTCTGCAGCATCATTGTCTGCACAGTTTCACAACCTGAAGATCTTTCCTCTTCCTTTCTTCTGGATCTCAGTCTTGGGGAGTGCTGACATATAATGGGGCCTTACAAAATGTTTATTGACTGCATAGATGAGTGTGTAGTTACGAACATAAGAAAAATACAGACTTAGCACCAGCGCCCCATAATACTTCAGTGCATAACATGGAAAGGAAAATGTAAAAAGCAAGCATTTAGTAATTTCTGATTTTGAAGCTTTTAGGGCTTTTTTTTTTTTTTGAAAAAACAAAAAACTGTTATCTGAAAGTGAAAACTCAGGAGATGATTCCAATATTTAGTGCACTGTCTATCTACCAAGAAGCATGTAGTATGCTCTGGACCCAATCTCATTAAATTTCATACTATCCCTCTGAAGTAGATGATGAGTTATGGCTAAAAAACGAAAAGTGGTTAGATGGACAACAGTGTCTGAGGCGCAGAGTCTCAGAGGGCAGAGAGAGCGGCTTGGACTCTAACAGGCACATCCCGGAGCGCACAGGGCAGAGCGGCTCCTGCTTCTGGCAGCCCCGGAGTCCTGGAGTGTGAGCGCGTCTGAGTCCTAGAGTGGGGAAAGAAGGCAAGACTGCTGCGGTTGACACACGACCTCCCTCCAGTGGGAACCACTGCTTGTGAAGGTTTGTTTGCATTTGTAAAATGTAGCTTTGCAAATGGAAACCAAGGAACACAGGTAGATTTCGTTATCTAGGCATAAGATGCATAGACCACGGAGCCAAGAGGGCCCCTAGGGAAGTCAGGGCTCCAGCTCACAGCACAGACTTCTCTGCACCCTCCCCGCCCCCCAGCTGACAGCAGCAGCAAGGCTGCCTGGGTGGGGTGGGGAGGGGAGGGAAGACGCTGGGCTTCCCTGTCCCAGAGAGGACTTAGCGCTGAGACGCCAGGACACTGAACAGGGGGTGTTGGTTTGGTTAAGGTTCAGCAGGGTGCGCTGTGCCTTCCTCCAGTAACTTTTGAAAGGACAATTTCAAAATAAATTGGAAACTATTTGAATTATCCGTATACATTTTCAGTTAAGTGATTCATCATTTCTACTTAAAAAATAATCCTTGACCCAAATTTCCATATGGCCCTATATTTTTATAATTTTGAAGATGTCAATTATGTTGAATAAATGATATAAAGATACATACACAATTTAAAAAGTAGGTTTTTCCTGCCCTCATAAAAAATAAGAAATATTTTCCATTATATAGAGAAGAGATATTTCACAAGTTCATATCCTCTCATGATTTTACAGTGTTTGGTTAGGTATCAAATAATTTTGCCATCAAAGAATTATAATACCCTACATTTTCCATAAAGATCTTATTTCTGACAGCCATAGAAATTACACAGTTTAAATTTGTTTCTGCTGAATAGACACTTGGCTTTCTTCTAAAATTTTGGCTTTTAAAAAATTGACTTTGAGCATTAATTTTTGCTTGAAAATGTATGTCATGTTGAAAAGAACATGCTGATCTTCATTTTATGCTGCTTCTCTACCTTCACATTGACTTTAACAATCTTAGGAATCTTCTAGTTTAAGTTCTTACATAATTAATGAAGAAACTGAGGCCCAAATTGTTAGGTGACATAAATAATGAAACACAAATCTTTTTTTTTACTTATTTAAAATAACCAGTCATTGATATGGGGTCTAGGACGAGATTGGTGGATGGCATCACTGACTCGATGGACATGAGTTTGAGCAAGCTCCGGCAGTTGCTGATGGACAGGGAAGCCTGGCGTGCTGCAGTTCATGGGGTCGCAAAGAGTCAGACATGACTGAGCAACTGAACTGATTCCCCTTGGCTCATGATTAAAATTGGAGGGGAAAAGATCTTTCAATAATTTAAAATGAAACATATTTTGGGGAAAGTGGGTGATGATAGGTTCCTATAGCATGATTTTGTGAATTAAATGATATTGATATTTTCAGGGCTTATCAGTGTTTAATCATGTGTGTGTGAGTGTACAGGGTGTTTTTACATAAATATAAATGACTCAAATGAAAATATATTTATGGTAACTGTTGAAGTTAAATGCAATTAACTTGTTGGATACCTGTTTCTTAGCTGAAATTTCATTTATTGAGCACTTAATATAGGTGGAGGAAGAATTAAGATCAAGACTTTAGTACTGAAATCTGTAAAAAATCTTAAGGACATTTGCTTGTCTATTTAAAATGGTATAAGAGTTTCTCTTTTTCTCTGGTTCTTTACTGTTTTTCTTTATTATCCTCAATATTTTCAGAAGCTTTAAAGGCCATTGAAAAAACATAAACAACATGACAAGATGAGATAAAATACAAATAAATGTGAAAGATAATGTAAGAGAGCAAAATATCGCCACCAATAACACTAAGGTATTTAACTCTAGGTTACACTGAGTCAGAGAAAGGAAAATATGTTTTCTGAAGAATTAGCATGCCACAGATGGCTTTATACTTGTTAGAGATGATCCACAAGCTTGTCTATAAGTTTTATTGCAGATAAAGCTGAGATGGCAACCTATCAGTTCCAATATTTACAGTGTTCATATTGTAAAAACAGAATTCTTGCTCAAGAAAAAAGCTATCATGATGCTAGCAATGTATGTCTACCTTAGAGATATCCTCCATAGTCTTGGAGTAAACACGGTGATAACTCTTTCTGGTTTGCTTGTTAGGATCTCTCTCCTTGCATGTTTTATGCAGAAAGTTAGTGCTGAGAATAGAGATGGTGGAGGGGGGGTGGTCTCTCAGGTGGCACAAGTGTGAAGAACCCACTTGCCAATACAGGAGATGTAAGAGACACAGGTTTGACCCCTGGATGGGGAAGATCCCCTGGAGGAGGGCATGGCAACGCACTCCAGTGTTCTTGCCTGGAGAATGAACAGAGGAGCCTGGTGGGCTATGGTCCATAGGGCTGCAAAGAGTTGGACACAACTGAGCAACTCAGCATGCACACACACACACACAAGGAAACCTGGAGTTCTGCCAAATAATTAGAATTGTAAAACTAGTCAAACTTCTCCTTTACAGGGAATTCAGAGCTGTTTATTATCTCACTGCAGCAACTGTAGCATGTCAGGTTCTAAGCACCCTATTGCCCGTTGGAAGTCTTGACATCTCTTTCTTCCATGTCAGGTTCTAAGCACCCTATTGTCCGTTGGAAGTCTTGACATCTCTTTCTTCCACCTTCCGTTTCCCTCGCCCACTGTTGTTCCCCTTTGTCCTGAGCTGTCTGTGTGCTGCTGCTGCTGCTAAGTCGCTTCAGTCGTGTCCGACTCTGTGCGACCCCAGAGATGGCAGCCCACCAGGCTCCCCCGTCCCTGGGATTCTCCAGGCAAGAACACTGGAGTGGGTTGCCATTTCCTTCTCCGATGCATGAAAGTGAAAAGTGAAGGTGAAGTTGCTCAGTCGCGACCCCATGGACTGCAGCCCACCAGGCTCCTCCATCCATGGAATCCTCCAGGCAAGAGTACTGGAGTGGGGTGCCATTGCCTTCTCCTGGCCAGCTGTTAAAAGGAAGTGTAGGGTATGAAGAAGGGGGATTAAACCACCTGTGCAGGTAAACCTCAAGTTCAAGGCATCCTTGGGAGACTGCAAAGTGCTTGCAGAAAAAATACACATGCTGGGGCGAAGATCAGTAAGAACAAATAATGAATGCGTCACTGGGCCAAAAGAATAAAGTGCAGAAAATGACAGCTTCAGCTAATGCCTTCAATGGTGTATGTTCTTGTGTTTATATTTGTGGCAAAGGTAAAGAAAGTCAGCCATGAGTTAAAGATGAATAGAGTGGGAAAGCCACTCCAGTGTTCTTGCCTGGAGAATCCCAGGGACGGGGGAGCCTGGTGGGCTGCTGTCTATGGGGTCGCACAGAGTCGGACACAACTGAAGCGACTTAGCAGCAGCAGCAGCAGAGTAGGAAAGAGGGTTCAGGAAAGAGTAAAAGGAAAGAAGTTCATAGACGGGGAGATTGGGAGCAGCTCTGAATCTAGTGGGAAATGGGAAACCGCAGAGGCTTTTGTTGGGAAGGGGGAGCTGATCTGACTTGTCTCGGAGACTTGTCTCCTCCACTGGGTGGATGAGAATGCAAGCGGGCATCAGCCGGGAGCCGGCGGTGTTGATCCCAGAAAGACGTGGAAGGAGGCTTAGGCAAGATGGGGAAGGGGATGGACTCGCGAGGGCGATGGGAGGACTGGCAGGGTGAATGTGCGGGCCGGTGGGGCGACTGGGAGGGGGAGGAGGGGGCGAGGAGGACTGGAGGCCCCGCGTCCACAGCAGAGACTGGGCGGTCTGCACGCCTCCTCCGGCGGGCTTTGCTCAGACGTCTCCGAGGCGGGAAGCAGGCAGCTGCGCACCTGGCCTTAGGCGAGGGTTGAGGAGTTGGAGATGGACGCGTGGGGCCATTAGCACCTGGGGGGCATGGACGCCAGGGCCCTGGGTGGGACCCAGAAGGCGCCAGTGCAGACTCAGAAGAGGACGAATCCCAGGGCGGCTGCAACCCTGAGAGGCTGGGAGTGAGGGTGACAGAGGACGCCCAGCGGGACAGCGGGTGGTGTGCGCAGGAGCCCACGGGGTGCTGGGGTCAGCTGAGAGCCACGGAGATGCCAGAGTTTATCATCAGCGTCGACAACGAGGAGTGACTGATGCCTCTCTCTGAGTCGTTTCTCTAGAAAGATGAAGGCAAACGGCTGATGGGAACGTCTTCCAGAATGTTAAAGATTTTTCAAATTTTCTGCGATGAACTATTGTATTGTCTAAAATGTCTGGAACAAAGTATAACGTATTTCTCGAGGTAGCAATACAAAGAATTTAACATGTATCATTGTAGGTAAACTGTGGCCTGAGGCATTAAGTTTTACAGTAAAAAGAAAAAGGACTATTATTTTGATAGTCAGGGATTGAGAGTGTTCTGCTGTGAAGTTTATCAAAAATTAACTGGGCTCTCCAAACTTGTGGTTGCTGGAAGGGACAAAATCGATGGTCAAAATGGATGAGGGGGATTAAGAGGTACTAACCTCCAGTCATGAAATAAGTAAGTCACAAGGAGCTAATAATACAGCATAAAGAACAGACTCAATACCACTGTCATAGCTTTGTAAGGTCCGATGGTTACTGGGTTTATTGGGGTCATTTCATAATGTATTTAAATGTTGTATTGTACACCTGAAACTAACATAATATTGTAAAGTCAACTATGATTCAGTTATTATTAATAATAATAAGAACTAGGTTCTCAATTGCTGAAAATAGCTTACCTGTTTTTCCCCACAGCCTTGGTATTCACCACATACCTCATGAAGGTTTCTTTTTTTTTTTTTTTTGCCTGTAGGATAAAACAATTTTACTTCATCAGTTTTCTATTCAGGGCTATTACCTTTGGACAGAGAAAAGAAAATGTGTTCCCTGAGGATCTGATGAATGAATTTTGTGTGCAAAGTTATGAAAAGAATCACTTGAATTTATCACCTCCAAACACAGTTGAATATTATTTTTCAAGTATGAAATAACACAGTATATTTTAGTGTAAAGGCTTATTACGGTGAGACTATGAGATGATACTTACATAGTACCAGCATAATTTTTTTTTCTGTGAAATGGAATGATTGAAGTTGAATACACAGCTTCAAAGTAAGTGGGCGAGGGGCACACATATATATATTTATGTTTATTCTGTTGGTTTAGGTGAGTGAATTCATTCACTCTTACATAGTTAGGCATGTTGGGGTGAATGATGTACAAATATCAAAAATTAACACTTAAGTTAGGATTAGGAATACATTTTAAATGACCAAGATGATTTTAAGCTTCAAAATCTTTAGAATATACTTATTCTTAAAAAATAAAATAGTTTTTATTTAGTTGAACTAAATCTTTTCTGTGACTTGGTCTTAGAGCTCCTGAAAAATGAGAGTATCCTTTTTACAACTAATAATAGTATTTACTATCAATTAGAATATGTTCAGAAGTACAGATTCCCTTTTCTTATGTTTTAATATAGAATCTTATGTAATAACATCTTACGTAACAATTTACTGTTGCTTTGTTAATTTAAACTTTCAGAATCTTTAAAATCATAAAATGAAAAGGAGAGTAAAGGGACATTAATTCTATCTTCAAATTATTTTGAATAGACATGGTGTTGGATAACTGCATGAAACACATTTGTAGGAAATCATATTATGGTGGCAAACCCAATTTTCAAGAAAGATTATTCCCATGTATTTCCTATGCTGTTTATTTTTATATGATTGCTATCACAGTTAATTTTTCCTCTATAAGGAACCACTGTCAATGCTCTCAATAATGTTAAAAATCTATTCAATAAAAGGTGGACGTGTAGGAGGTGACGACGTCACTGGTTGTTGCCTTCTGTCACAGAGACATATCCCGGAAATAAGTTTCACTACCAGCCGGTTGGATCTGGTGCCCAGGAAAACATGTGGATGTTTCTTGGAATAACCCGTGACTGAGGTTACCTCCAGCTCATTCATCACCAGCCCTGGCAGGGCTATAATGACCAGGCCCTGGGACACCCAGCAGATGAAGACAGTGGCTGCCGAAGTGGGGAGGAGAGGAACCACCAGCCGGAAGACAGCCATGTCCAGAAATGCCGAGAAAGGTTCTGTTTTCATGGAATTAGAGAAGCTTTCGTTCTGTAAACCCACACCATCCCTTTTATTTTTTACTTTTACCTAATTTGAATTTCTGAATTTAGCTTTCCTTGGGAAGAAATAAATGTTAATAATTTCTTCATACAAATTTTCAAAAGATTGTAGCTATAGAAATAACCCACAAAATTAGAAAATTACAGTTTAGGTGGAAGAACTGAGAAAATTTAAGGACTCTAAATAGATTTTCTGTTTGCCTTTACTTCGTCATATTTTTTTCTCCTTTCTGGATAAAGCTGTAACAGATTTAAGTATCAGGCTTAAGATATGTATAAATTTAGTGTTGTAGAATATTTTTATTCCTTGACATTTCTTATTAGCTGGCATAATTACCTCCATGTGTATTGGGGAACCCATGATTTTCCCAGTGTTGATGGATGACAGGATATTATCTCAAACTGTGATATGGGAGGAAATTCAGTTTTCACAGAATATTCATGTAATGCTAATTGAATTAATTCTTGGGTTGTGCAGCATGTCTTGTTTAAGATATTGCACACCCAGTCCTTTTATTTGTTA
The DNA here is from genome assembly GCF_055505025.1 of Bos grunniens. NCBI lineage: Eukaryota > Metazoa > Chordata > Mammalia > Artiodactyla > Bovidae > Bos > Bos grunniens. The sequence continues at coordinate 89,563,769 of NC_141176.1, read as the reverse complement.
GGAAGCTTCTCCATCATGGGCTTCCCTGATAGCTCAGTTGGTAAAGAGTCCACCTGCAATGCAGGAGACCCCAGTTCAATTCCTGGGTCAGAAAGATCCTCCGGAGAAGGGATAGGCTACCCACTCCAGTGTTCTTGGACTTCCCTTATGGCTCAGCTAGTAAAGAATCTGCCTGCAATGAGGGAGACCTGGGTTCAATCCCTGGGTTGGGAAGATCCCCTGGAGGAGGGAAAGGCTACCCACTCCAGTATTCTGGCCTGGAGAATTTCTTGGACCATGGGGCCGCCAAGAGTCAGACATGACTGACTTTCACTTTCACTCTCACTTTCTCCCTCATGCATTTCCCGTTTAGCTATTTGTCACCCTGGTTCGCCTGTTCCCTTGTGAAAGATGTGCCTGCTGGTGGTTTCAGGGGTATCATGTGGTTCACCCCCACTTGCTTAAATATGTCTTGAGTAGCTGATAACAAAGTAAAAGCACGCTAAAAAACTGCTTTCTCAAGCTAGCAAAAAAGTGTGTCACAGGTTAAATTGAAAGTGTCTCATGGAGTCTGGTAAAATACCCTCGCGAGCACCCATTGCCAACAATGAAAATAGTTTTGCTACATGCTGGTGAGATTTGGAGGGAGGAGGATGTAGGTGGGACTGGAGGCAGATGAGAAATCCTAGAAATCAGATCCAAAGGTGCTCAATACCTGTCTTCTGATGATGAGTACAAACTTATCTTTAAAGTTCATAGAATTTAGAAGCTCACTGTACTGAACCAGTGTTGTTTGAAAGGTGCTCCTATTTTCCCTCCTGTAAAAATAATTAGAGCTACTTCCCAATGTCTCCAATAAGATGCCAACTAAGTGCTACAGGAGAGAAGACGGGGGAGGGTTTCTTGGAATAAGTTAAATGTTGATAGTTTGAGGAGTAGAGATCTTTTTTGGTATTTATCCATTTGACTTTTTTCTTTTAATGCCAACAACGTGGAAGACACTCCATTGGGTACCAAAGACGCAAAGATAAAAGACGCTCTCTACTGATAAGTCACCTGCCATCCAGTGGGGAGAAAGATAAATACAATAGGTTACATGCAAATTATAGGCTAAAAGTATAAATGGGATGGTGTGCAGCACAGAGAATCAAGAGACTCTTCCTCTCTTGATTCACCCTGGGAGGTGTGGTCGGCTTCCCCGGGGGAAGTGACATTTCACTGGATTCCTGGGTGATGAGTAGGAGTTAATTAGGAGGAGAGCTCCGTGTGTGCACCTGTGCACTGTGTGCGTGTATGTAGGGAGTGAGGCTAGTTGAGGAGCGTGTCCCAGATAGAATGAAAGGATTGGCATGGAAGGCTTCATGGAAACGGAAGAATAACGGTGCATGTGAGTAACTTCAGAGAGTTCAGTTTACACAGACACAGAGCACATGGGCAAGACGAGCTGGAGGTACAGCGGGTTTTACGCATCTCATGATGGAGCGACACAGACCTGTCAAACACACAGCTTGAGGAGGGAATGCTGATCACATTTTTTGTTACAGAAATATCTTGAGAGCGGTATTAAGGGCAAGAAACCAGAGCTAAGGAATGATTTGTGGCCAGAGGGTTGTTTTAATACTAGTAAGAAATGATAAATGTGGGCGGGGGTGACAAAGCATCCATGAGGCTGCAGGGCTGGTACAGTTGGAGTAATGGGCTCCAGGTCTAGAATAAAGAATAAAAGTCTGCAAATCAAAGCAGAATGATTTTCACTTATCCACCCTTTTGTTAATTACTTTTACTCTTGTTTGTCTGTAAGATCACTTTGGTGACCCTCTCCAAGGTTAAGTTCCCCACCTATCTAATCTGTAAACAATATATGAATTTCCAAGTAGTTACCCTACCACAGCCACATGCTAGGCACCCTGCTAGAAGCTGGGGTGGACCCGGTGATGGCCAAGACATGTACTTCCTTTTGAACAGCTCGTGATTCATTGAACTAGAAAAAGCACTCTATTCAATTTCTACTGCTTCTATAAATAAACCATGCCATTTCTACAAAACTGGGAATTTGGTGGCGGAACAACATACTGAAATGGCTTGGTTACTTTGCTTTGTCAACGTGATGCCCAGTGGGCAATCAATGCTGCTGTTTTGTGGAGAGAAAGCTTATGTTACAGAAAAGTCATGAAAAGATTTACTAAATGTTAGTTGTGTTCTAGTATGTAGAGCTCAAAAATATTTCACCAAATATATGAAAGTCGGCGCCATACAATCAGAGAGGCTGTTCACCCTTTCACTTGTGTATGTAGCCGGCACGTAGACACAGCCCCTAGTGACACCCAGGGAGAGAGCTTCTGTCTCAGAGGGCTTTGCCAAATGCAGAGAGATAAATCAGCCCTGAGTCTGGGTGTCTGGAGTGTGAATCTGTCTAAGAAAAGCCCTGCATCCCCTCCCAGTACCGTACTTGTTCGGTGCAAGTTCTCCCAAGCCTCTACAGAGAGAGAGATGCTCTCTAGCTTCCAGACTAATGTCATATGTTTAGTTTCATTTTTAACTCCGAGCTCAGAACGGGTAATAATACTTCATTTGCTTTTGCAAATGAAGGAAGAGATTTTAGAGTCCCTGTTAACATATTCCTCCCGCCTCACTTTGTTACGTAGGAATTTTTCTCCTTCATTTGGGATCCCAAAGTACCTCCTCCTTGTCCGAAGGACCTACTCATCTCTCACTGCACTGTCCCTGGCAGCTGCCAGACGTGGTGTTATTCCCTTTGCACACGCTGAAATACACACACCCAGAGTCCAGGCCAAGGTGCAGGAAGCCCACTAGATATGACCTGCAGAATCCCTGGTAGGTGGACTTACCTTATCTTCCCTACTAACACCTATTTAAGTTGTAGCCCTTATTTTGTAGCAGAGTACATATTATATAGAATGAACTATAATCATAAATTCATCAATATTATTGTTTATATATACACCAATACTTATTCCTTCTAACATGTATTTACTAACTCCAAGTTCTATGTGTCTCCAAATATTACATTGCCACTAACATCCTTTTCATGTTTGTGGTAAAAGTGAAAATGAAAATAGAAAGCTATAGGGTGGCTATATATATGCAATAATTTTGCAATTTAAATAAATTTAACTGGTGTAATCTAAGCGATACTGTGCAAATGGAATGCTATTTTGGAACAACATCAGTCCTCTGGGTAGATATTCAAATTGCACTCTATATCTAAGCAAACTTTTTTTTATTTAAAAGACTCAAGCAGAGTTATCTGTATTTTTCTAATTGCTTTATTTCAAAAATTAATGAGTGACATTAAGACATTCTGATGGGAGAATTTAATAAGTGAAATAAGAATATACTATACTTAGTGTTTGAGGGCTTTTTTACCTTGACATTATTAAGTACTTATATATTTGATTTAGTGCTATAATTTCTGAAAATTATGTTTGCATCATAGTCATAACCTTATTTTTCATTTTAACAGTAACAAAATTAGCCTTGACCAATGATAATTTAAAAGCTATTTGATTTCCACCAATCTTCTCTGTTCTTGTTTCCATTATGTTACATCTGTCTTATTCCCTTTGTCAGCATATTTTTTGATAATATTTGAGTTTTGGTATTGTTTTTCAGTAATTTGACCATTGCATCTTCTGGTTGAAGTATTTGCAGAGATGAGTATTGCATTTATTTCTGATTCCTGTACCTTTCTCTCGCTACTCTGATCCTTTCCGCATTTCAGACTCCCACACGTGTAGACATTAACAGCAGAGCAAGTGAACACCTAGTCTTTGCCAAGAGAGCTTTGAAATATATGCAGTTTTCTACACATTGGTGTCAGTCGCTCAGTCGTGTCCAGCTCTTTATGACCCCGTGGACTGTAGCCCGCCAGCCTCCTCCAGCCGTGGGATTCTCCAGGCAAGAATACTGGAGTGGGTTGCCATTTCCTTTTCCATTCTATACATTAAAAAAAAATACTTATTTCTTTCAGCAGTCAGGTTTTCAGAGACATGGCAACTAAAAATTAGGAAGCCAAAGTTTACCTAAATTATACAGAATTTATATGTAAATTATACCAAATAAATATAATATTTATACCAAATTATAACAATATAAATTATACCAAAATTATATATCAGAAGAGTACTGATTTCTTTCTTATTTTACTTATCCAGTACAGTCGGGGCATACATACATTTTATAATGTTTTACATTAGTTTCAGGGGAAAAATCATAAAACTCACAAATTAAAAAAATGGTAAATTGTTCTGTCTTTTTTTCTAATTTTTTATAACTCATGGGATTGAAAACTATCAGATTGGCTGAAAAGTCTTAGATAATGAGACGGTGATGATGAAATTAAGATCTGTGAAGGCTATATTTACAACTCTAGTAGGTTTAAACTGTTTTATATCAATCTATTTTCAGAGAGCCTTTTATTAAGAATTAATAAAATTTTCTATTTTTTTCATGGAAAGGTCTTTGTTTTAAAGAAAGTGAATGTCATCCAGTGCATTTGCTTCTAGGAATTACACAGGATCATCTTTAACAATATAGAAAAATACAGTACAAGGAGCCACAATACCATATGTAATGTAAATAGTGAGCGGGGACCTCCTAGAAGCACAGGGAGTTCAGCCAGGTGCTCTGTGATGGCTAGAGGGCTGGGCTGGGGGCGCAGGTGGGAGGGAGGTCCCAGAGGGAGGAGTAGATGTACACATTTAGCTGATTCACTTCATTGTACAGCAGAGGCTAACACAACATTGTAAAGCAATTGTACTCCAATTAAAAAAAAAATTCTAAGTATGAAGAAAAAAATGTAATGGGGGATTTACACCATCATAAGAGTTTTAGGCTTTTGAACTGTGGTGTTGGAGAAGACTCCTGAGAGTCCCTTGGACTGCAAGGAGACCCAACCAGTCCATTCTGAAGGAGATCAGCCCTGGGATTTCTTTGGAAGGAATGATGCTAAAGCTGAAACTCCAGTACTTTGGCCACCTCGTGCGAAGAGTTGACTCATTGGAAAAGACTCTGATGCTGGGAGGAATTGGGGGCAGGAGGAGAAGGGGATGACAGAGGATGAGATGGCTGGATGGCATCACTGACTCGATGGACGTGAGTCTGAGTGAACTCCAGGAGTTGGTGATGGACAGGGAGGCCTGGCGTGCTGCGATTCATGGGGTAGCAGAGTCGGACACAACTGAGCGACTGATCTGATCTGATCTGAAGAGTTTTAGGAATTTCCTGGCAGGACTTAGGGGTTTTTTGTTTTTGTTTTAATCACTGGGTAATTTTTGTTGGATTTTCTGGAATAAAGTTAGAGGGTTACCAAGCTTTGCTACATTTTCATGTTCCTTTTCCCACTATGAGATCATCTTAGTTAAAATTTTTTTCTTTCATTTAATTCTTTCAGCCATAGCAATGATATCTAAGACTCAGATGGGAACATAGAATTCTTAGGATTTGTTTAAGCATATCCATTCCAGTCGCTTATTTTTTTTTTTTTTTGAGTTTCTACAGCAATGAAAAGATTTGCATATAGTGATTCTATGAATAATCTCCTGGAAGCCCAAAGTACAGCTTAACTTTATTCTCAAGGCTAGAAATGCTCCTAGAAATAGTCCAAGAAAATTCTACCTTTTTTTCCCTGCCATTGTTTTAGCAAGGTTTTCATCCCCAAGAAATGCTTTTGTATTGGAATTTTATTTCCGCTCCAGTGGTGGGTGGGAGGTTGCAGTTATTTCCAAACCAGAATCGTTAGAGAGTGAAGTTCCTTCAACCTCATTTATCTCCCAGGAAACATAGTTGGCAGAAATCATGAAGGGAAGAAAAAACAAAAACAAGTGAACCCAGTGGACACAGAGCATCCTGTGGATAAATTCAGGATGCAGTGGTCCGGGGCGTCCAGTGCGGCTTCTAATTGTTGGTGTTGTCCACACTGTGAAGAGGAAATCACCAACAAAGTGATCCCAGGGATAAAGTCCTTTATTCACAACGTAAGGGTGATAAGTTTATCAAGATAGGAACGGGAACAAAAATTGAGGCAGAAGCTAATACACTATTGTAAAGTAATTATCCTCCAATTAAAAATTTAAAAAAGGAAAAAAAGATGTACAACATAGCTAATATAGTCAATATTTTGTAATGACTGTAAATGGAATGTAACCCTTTAAAAAATGTATAAAAATTAAATGAAAAATCAATTTTAATTTAAAAATAGTCACCAGATGCATAAGCTCTTAAAAAAGAAAAAGAAAAATTGAAATAAAATAATACTCCTGGAATATTTCAAGGGAGATAGTCTCAAAATTCTAACACTTAAAAAAGGATAAAAAGAAAAAAGTGTCTTTGTAAATGTTTTGTTCCCTGACCACCGTATGCTTTCTGAGGAGAGCTTAAAACTCCCAAATGCATTAATTTAATGATAGGAAAATAAGGGCCAGGTTTGTTCGTATTTGACATTTTGATTCTTATTTTTTTATTTGGTAGTTTTCACTCTTATCTGTAGGATGACATTAGGTTGCAAAATAGTTTGAACTCAAGCAAGAGCTTGTTTTCACTAGTAAATCTCCCAGACTGAAGGGGAAGTAGATAAAAAGTAATACAGTATTCTGCATCAAACTCAAAAAGTTTTTTTCAACAAAGCATAAGGAAGCTATTTATAGAGCTAATTATGGTGAAAAGTGTTAGTTACAGACCCCTCAGACTGTAGCCCTCCAGGCTCCTCTGTCCTTGTGTTTCTCCAGGTTAGAATACTGGAGTGGGTAGCCATGCCCTCCTCCAGGGGATCTTCCTGACCCAGGGATCGAACCCAGGTCTCCCGCATCCAGGCAGATGTTTGTTGTTTTTTTTTTTTTTTTTTTACCATCTGAGCCACCAGGAAAGCCCAGAGGTAATCATACCCATATCTAGAAAGATTTTTATTTAATTATGCTGTATCTTCATATTGTTCATGATCTCATATTCATTAAAATGGAAAACTCCCAAGTTTAAAATTAGCTCTGATGTAGTCCCGGGGGCACTCTCCGTGGTCCTGGTTGAACATCTCAACATCTGGTGGAAAGACACACCCTGCCTTCCCTTCTTCATTCCACCCCGAGTCTTGTTTTGATTGGACTAGATCGTGGCACTTGAGATTCAGTAATTGCCAAGTGCCTGTTATTGAGAACGCAGCGTGTGGAAGTTCTCTAGGAGCCTCCTGTAATAAGCCGATGCTTCAGCTGTCTTCACAGATGGTTGCGGGTGCTGGAAGACGAAGGTGTGGGTGGAGCTTGGGTTTCCTCTGAAAAGAGGTAAGCAAGGCGAAATGTCTGCTCCATTCCAAAGGTAATGAATGTGCTGTTTCATTGAGCAGGCTAGTGTTTTAAATCTGTTTAATACTTGTGTCCATCGAATTTTCAACTGTTACTTAAGGTATAATCTCAACACTTCATTGTGCAGGTTTTCTTTATTTCAGGGGTTTCCCTCACCCCACACATAGAAGCCAATGAAATCTGCAAGACATTAAAATACCGATGAAAATCTCATTCAAATGAGATAAGAGAAAACTGAGCTGGGTGACTCAACATTCAGGCATTGAACAGTTGGAGTAGTGAAATGCCTTCAAGCACCCTTGACATGACCAGTTGTCCCTGCTTCCGGATCATTGCTCTGTGCGAATAAAAACGGAGCATGGGAGGAGCCCTGGTCGGAATGTCTGAGTGGCAGTGTCCGTCGGCAGGGCCCTGTGGGACCCTGGGCAAGTCCTTGACCCTCTCCCTCTCTCTCTCCATATATAAAATAAGGACAACAGCTCGTTTTCCTCATCTCGCCCAAGTTTTAAGGTCAGATATGGTAATAGATTTCTAATTATTTCCCTAAGCATATGTCGCTATTTGAATGCATCATCCGCCCAAGTCAGCTCCTTCGTTGGAAACTGATGACGGCCACTAGGTGGCGAAGTCTCATTGCACTCCCCCGCCGGGCCATTTCTCCTTGCCAGACAACTGGTCCTTAAGGATGCGAGACTTTGCTGACTTCTTGGAAAAACTAAAGTGACCTTCCTTTGCATTTGCTATTATTAGCTTAGGAGCCATCTGCGTCTGCTTCATCTTATCAGACAGATCAAGAGTATATTATTAATAACCGTGGAGGATATGCCCCCAAGTGGCGCAAACTCCTCCCACTCTAGAGCTCCCAGGCAAATCTCAAATACTTATTGTAAGACCGGACTGATCAGCAGAGCAAGTTTAGTCTTTAAAATTTAGAGGACACTATCAAGGATGTCTTTAAATTAGTGTTTCTTTAGCTTTTAAGTTTTACAGTTTATAGGCCAAAGTAAGTCACAAATGTCAGCAATAGTTTACATAGAATGTGGTTTTAAATGACAAGCTGACTTTTAAGAGCTGAGGCCTGACCTGTGCCTGAATCCTGTGCTTAACATCATCTTTTCAGTGTGGACTCCAGGCCCAGCACATCACAGATTACAAAGTTTCCTGAAAGATAGTCTGTTTTATAAAACGTTGACTCCCCTCTGCTGTCTCCATTACATACATTTCCTTTCAACTATTTAACATAGCTTGAATTTTTTAAAGTAATTCTCTAGGATTTTTTTTTTTTTTGACTGACCAACTTCTTATGTTAAAGGTTTGATTTGCACTTAAACAGGATTAAATAATAGTAAATATATACAGTGTGTACATTTGATATGCCTCATAGGAAAAGTAATTCATATGAAACAACTAACTCTTTAACCCAGGACTTAAATGAAAATGCTTAGCAAAGGAAATATCAAATTTAATCATCTTAAATATCTAATTAAATAATTTTTAACTCAATCATGTTTAAAATATAATGGAAAAAACAATAAAAACAGTATCATCAATACATTAAAAAGCCGATTTTTGTAAGTCTTACTGTGTAACATTCAACTAAAGCATAATCTTTGAGAAGGCTTTTGGTATAAAAAGAACACAGATGTATATATATTTCTCTTGATAATTTAATATCTTGATTCAAGATATAGTAGTCTTATTATGAGAATCTGTGAAGTGAAGTGAAGTCGCTCAGTCATCTCTGACTCTTTGCAACCCCATGGGATTTTCCAGGCAAGAGTACTAGAGTGGGTTGCCATTTCCTTCTCCAGGGGAACTTCCCGACCCAGGGATCGAACCCGGGTCTCCCGCGTTGGAGGCAGACGCTTTACCGTCTGAGCTACGAGGGAAGCTGTATATCTGTGTACACAATGAAAACTGAAAGTCCCCACACATAGCAGGATAAAAAAGAAAGTAACGGGGTTAGTTCATACTGTAGCTGATATCATTTTTTAATGTTTTAAAAGAGTGATAAGAGGATTTAAAAAAAAAGGCATAGGCAAGGAGAAATATTAACAAAACACATATTGGATAAAGAACTTATATCCAAAATATAAAAGAAGTCTAAGAAAACAAACAGCTTTTAAAATGGGGGAAAATCTCTGAACAGTGTCCCCAGCAAAGAATCTTCTTTATTTATCTCCTAATATTCAGAGGGCAGATAAGCACACAAAAGGAGGCTCAATATCATGTGTCACTAGGGAATTCAATTAAAGCAAGATACTGATCCATACCTACTGGGATGCCTGCTTTCAAAACACTGACACCACCACACGCTGGCAAGGACGTGGAAAACAGGAGCTCTCGCTCATTATGGTGCAAGCGCGAAGTGGTGCAGCTACTTTGGAGGACAGTTTGGCAGTCTTACAGAACTAAACATGCATTTACCATATGATCCAGCAATCATTCTCCCTGGTATTTACCCAAATGAGTTGAAAACTTATCCACATAAAACCTGCACATGAGTGTTTATAGCACTTATTCATAATTACTCAGACTTGGAAGCACCAAAATGTCCAACAATAGGTCAATGGATAAACAAACCTCAGGAAATACACGCACTGGGACGTTGTTTAGTTCTAAACAGACATGTGTCATCAAACCACAGAAAGACGTAGACGATCATTAAATACATACTGCTCAGTGAAAGTCGGCAGTGTGAAAATACTGCACCCTGTATGGTTCCGAGCATGTGACATTTGGAGAAGGCGTAACCACGGAGACGGTAAAAAGATCAGTGATCGCCCGGGTTTGGTTTTTGTTTGTTTATGGTTGAAGAGAAAAATAGGTGGGACATAGGGCCTGTTTTTGCCTTTTCATACTGTTCATGGGGCTCATGGTGGGGAGGAGGAGTAGGGGACAGAGGATGAGATGGCTGGATGGCATCACTGACTCGATGGACATGAGTCTGAGTGAACTCCAGGAGTTGGTGATGGACAGGGAGGTCTGGCGTGGTGGGATTCATGGGGTCGCAAAGAGTCGGACAGGACTGAGCGACTGAACTGAACTGAACTGAGGGCGTGTTTAGGATGGAAATTTACAGTTGGCCTTTTAATTTGCTAAGCTGTTTTAAAAATTAATTCCTAGATAGACGAGCTTTTAAATAACATTTTCAACATGTGATAAAGCTTCCTGACTTAAATTTTAGAGACTATTTAATGCCATTGTTTGCATTATGTAACACTTGCTACACACCCCACTTAAGTATCCCTTGTTTGTGTTTAAAGTAATCCTTTTCTATGTTTTTTCTCGCTTGGCAAATTTAACTCAGAGCTAGCAGTAAGCTACTCGGGACAGATAAGTCATCATTGGTGGGGCCTCCTGAAGTCCATGTTCCTGCCATAATAGGAGTGTTTTGTGTTAAATAGCATCTCACTTATGTTATTAAGTTATTAAGACTTTTATGGGGGTGTGTTAAGTTTACAGTTCTGCTTTTGTAGGAGCAAAAGAATCTATTAGGGACACATGTATTCTATTTTAATTAAGGAGAATGTTTTTGGTTGAAAAGTAACATATAGTTTAAAAATGTATTAATAAGAACAGATAATTTAAACACATAGAACACATAACCCATATAAATAATGATAAGAACACATAATTTAAAAGGTAAATTTCTCAGGTCGTGTGGCAGGTGGGATTTTTTTTAGTTTCTTGTGTCCTTTACCGGGAACATCCCGGTCCTTCCATTGCTTTCTTTTTTTTTTTTTTTTTTAGTTGAATAAACAAGTTTATTTGTAAATTTAGTCAACATACATAATTGACCTAAAAACTTCAATAGAAGGATAAATTTTAAAACCACTTGGAAAGCCATCTCTATGAAGTGATTTTCCCAGAACCTATGCCACATGAACACCATTTTAACTGGCAGAGATTCCATAAGCTGAAGCTGTGTCCCTCCCCCACAGCAAGTTCACCCTAAGTTATAATACAAATCCCACAAGGAAAAAAAGTTCGGTATTGTTCCCCCTTGGTAGAGAAAAGTTCAACCTAGTTATGAGACCAATCACAACACAAAGAAAAGCTGCACTAACTACTATATTAGTAACAGATGATGCTGGTGTGAATAACTTGTATTATAGTCTAGAGCCCTTATAAATAAATCCCCCTCCCCGTTAGTGTTTGCATTATCAGCTAGAAGGTTAGTTTAACATGTGGTAGAATGAGGACTTATGCAAGGCATAACGCGCAAAGCATTTTACTACATAAACAAGTGCAGTCTACTCAGGAGAAACCCAATCAAACTCTAAATTACACACCTTAAAGACAACACTCCCCACCACATGTCAATGTAAAACATTTAATTTAAAAATGTTGACACTACAATATATAAAATAGCTATTATAAATGCACATAGTGTATTCTATAGCTGCCAGGTTTACTTTTTTTTTTTTAAGGAAACTGTAAGTTACACTGTGGTTAAGACTTGGTTTATTTTCATTTACCAGTATTTTTTAGTGAATCTTATTATCACATAGCAAATGACCTCAAGACGCACAGCGATTCACTGAGTCCATTTAATGCAATTTAATGTAATTTAACCAGACCCTAGTGATGGGTCTTTAGAATATTTCCAAACTTTTAGTTTACTAAGAAGTTGCAGTGATTATTATCCAGTATGTATGTTTCTGTCCACATAAGCAAATATATCTACAGAGTACATTTGTATAAGTGGAATTTCTTGGTCAACATTTGAGTGCATTAATGTTACCAAATCATTAAAGAAATTATGTATATTATTGGCCTTAGAAGAATAAAAATTCACTCTCTTTTTTAACCACTGCTGCTGCTGCTGCTGCTGCTAAGTCGCTTCAGTCGTGTCCAACTCTGTGCGACCCCATAGACGGCAGCCCACCAGGCTCCGCCGTCCCTGGGATTCTCCAGGCAAGAACACTGGAGTGGGTTGCCATTTCCTTTTCCAATGCATGAAAGTGAAAAGGGAAAGTGAAGTCGCTCAGTCGTGTCTGACTCTTCTCGACCCCATGGACTGCAGCCCACCAGGCTCCTCCACCCTTTGGATTTTCCAGGCACTAAGGCCATTCAAATTCAAACTGAATAGACATCATGAATTTTACTGACAAGGAGTTAAAGATAACTTTAATGTCAGTGTGAAAAGATTTGTTTTATACTTATGTGATAGTTAAATAAAGCTAAATGTAGGAAACTCAAAAGTTATAACTATATATATATATATGTATATATATATAGAGAGAGAGAGAGAGAGAAGGAGAGAGAATATCTTAATTTATATTGGAAATCAAATGCACATTACTGCACATTAATTATTAATAGATAAATGATTCACATAAAAAGAAAACTATTTTACTCAGTAGTTAAGTATAGGGAAATAATCGAGGTCATCTGATGAACAAATCACTGGGCACTTTAACTGTGGAAAATATAGTACAAGATGAAAAGCAAAGCAGAGGTAAGAGAGTGAAAGTGAAAGTCACTCAGGCGTGTCTGGCGACCCCGAGGACTATACAGTCCTTAAATTCTCCAGGCCAGACTACTGGAGTAGGTTGCCATTCCCTTCTCCAGGGGATCTTCCCAACCCAGGGATCGAACCCAGGTCTCTCCCACCGCAGGTGGCTTCTTTACCAGCTGAGCCACCAGGGAAGCTGTAAGGGAAGCTGCAAGGGAAGAAAGATCTCTTCAAAGAATTTATTTTAAGGGAGTAGCTTTTCAATGGTGAGAAAGCCGTAATTCTATCTCATGCTGTTTTATTAATATTTTTACTGCATCATTAGGCAAATATTCCTGCTATTATTTTAGAAATTGAAAAGGTTCTTATGCATCTACACTTTTTTTCATTCCTTTTTTTTTTTTTTCCTATGTAGCTGGCAGTTACCCAGGGAATTTGTGTTCAGGAGAACAAGGTAGGGAATGTCAAAGCTTTCATTTATAAAATAAAACTACTCTTGCAGTTGTGAAGGAATAGCTTGTAGTTGACCAATGCTCCTGCTGAGAACAACTGGAAAAATCAGATAAAATCTGTAAAATATGTGTGAGAGGATCAGCCAGCTGCTGAAGCAGCCGAAGCCAGAAGGACCACTGCCAAGAGGGAAGGGAAGACATCAAAGGGAGCCAAACGCGCTGCATTTCACGCTATGGGAGCTGATACAGGCCAAGAGACAGAGAGCGGGGTCAGAGCAGCCGCCGAGAGGCGGAGAGAGCTCTAGGCCTCTCGCTATACCTCCTGAAGCCTGGGAGACCCAGCCTGCAGCTGAATTTTGCCACGAGACCCAGGAAACAAAAACCCAGAAGAGATGTGCAAAGAAATGAGCCCAGTACTCAGTACCAATTTCTCAGTTTGTTGAGTTATTTGCTAATGAAGCTGCTCAGGGCAAATGTCCAAGAAGCCAAGAATAAAACAGCTAGAAATGAAAACATCTCCCCCCTCTAGCATTTTCATGACGCTAAGGTCAGGGAGATTAGGGCTCAGAGCTTTTCGAAGGAGCCATTGTCGAGGATGGCCTACAACAGCAAACTCTGCTGTCAAAAGAAAGCTATGAAACGGGGAAGAATAAGTGTTAAATGGGCAGGTCAAACAGGCTGCAAACAGTTTCACAGTAGACATAAGCCCAAACGTATCAGTAAAGCCCATTAAATCCAGTAAAATGTATATAAATTGTCAAATATTCCACTTCAGAACTAATACCCAATCGGATAAAATGTGCAACTATATAGCATTCAAAGCAAAATGAAGATTAAAATACAGAAAGATTGAAAGTAAATATATGGAAAAATTATATGATAAAGGTCTCAAAAGAACTGGTTTAATTTGACTAACATAAATCAAGGTAGACTCTATAAAGAAAAACATTTTGTACTAATAAGTGAAAGTCGCTCAGTCGTGTCCGACTCTTTGCGACCCATGTCTGTATAGTCCATGGAATTCTCCAGTCCAGAATACTGAAGTGGGTGGCCTTTCCCTTCTCCAGGGGATCTTCCCAACCCAGGGATCGAACCCAGGTCTCCCGCATTGTGGGCGGATTCTTTACCAGCTGAGCCACAGGGAAGTCTCAAGGGAATTCCCCACAAAGGAAGAATATTAGTACAATTTACTAATAGGATAGTTATTTCACGGAATGATGTAACAATTCTAAATGTGTAGGTAACACAGAGCTTTACTGTGGCAAACCTGACACATGAAGATTGTATATACATGTAAGGTGTACCACCATATATATCCACTGAGAGATGATGACAAAATCAAGCCCGTTCATGTATCAGTCACCTCACAGTGTTACTTTTTTTGGGTCTATGTGTAAGATCTACTCTCAACACTTTTCAAGTATACGTTGTTATTAACTACAGTCACTATATTTTAAGTTGTCTTCACTTCTGTTTTCTCCAGCCCCACAAAAACTATACATGAGAATTTCTATTCTGACTTTTTCCTATCTCATTCTATTGGAATTATTTCCTGTGTGTGTGTGTGTGTGTGCACGCACTCAGTCTTGTCCAACTCTTTGCAACCCCATGGACTATAACCCACCAGGCTCCTCTGTTCATGGGATTCCCCAGGCAAGAATACTGGAGTGGATTGTCATTTCCTACTCCAGGGGATCTTCCCAACCAGGGATCAAACCCAGGTCTCTTGCATCTACCACATTGGCAGGGATTCTTTCCCACCACCTGGGAAGCCTCCTACAATGAACAGTCTTTCAAACCATCAGCAGTCTAACTGTATCATACGGCCTTCGTGATGGAAATAGTTTATTAAACCGCCTCCTCCTGGTTTGCTGACCCTTTCTATTTACTCCATGTTAATACTTTGTAAGGTTGCCGTCTCTGACATCCTGTGGTTAGCTGCCCCACCTGTAACCTGCTCTTTAGCCATCAGTGTGCCGTGATACCTGCCGTCTCGCTCTCTGAGACACACTCTCTGCTGTCACGTGCTGCGACTCTCATACATGTGACATTAAGATGAGACAGAAACTTCAATACGAGGTCTCCACATCAGCTCCTTGTCCTGAATCACGTATAATACAAAAGCAGGACACAGTTGCTATCCTTAAGTCAAGGTAAAGGAACTTCTGAGTTAAAGTAAAACTTAATTAGGAGAATGAACCAGAGCGTCCTGTAATGAGCACCATGACTAACACGGCTAGATGTTCTGATGACTCACGTACCCTCATTTCCCCTCTGCAGAGACATCTCCTAGCTTCGGCCGTTGTGATCTGTTTACCCACACCTCCTGGATGCGCTGGTTTGTCCTTTCACAGAAGCTCTACACATTTCAGAAATATATAAGTAAAAACAAATTCACCCAGCATGAATCACATTCATATTTTCCGGAGTTGTCTTTTGATATTCATAGATAAATGTTAGACACTGATGATTGTAAAGGAGCAAAATGGATGAATTTCAGTTCAACTACATGCAGTGTGCGTAACGATCACTACCTTATAACTGGGCATGTAAAGTCTATTTTTTATTTATTGGAAACTGAAAGCTTCAATGTCTGGTACAGTGTCAGACACACAGTATTGACTTAATAAAGCTGTGGGTAAGCGCTGACTTCAATGTCTCTTTTTTTTTTTAATTGTGCAGACATAGCCAATGTTTTAGCTCAATTAACTGAAGCACAGAGAAGTAAAATAAGTGAAACCCAACCTTTAGTTTATGGAGAAGGTAATGGCAACGCACTCCGGTATTCTTGCCTGGGAAATTCCACAGACAGAGAAAGGAGCCTGGCGGGCTACTGTCCATGGGGTCGCAAAAGAGTCAGACACGACTTAGCCACTAAGCAACAACAGAAGCTTTAGTCTTAGTGAAAATACAGCTCTGTGAGTTATGACAGTCACTTCCTACCAGCTTTGATATGTGTTTAAATCAGTGCTTCTCAGCTTTCCCTGTGCATGAAAATCATCTGGAGATTTTGTTAAGATTCTGATCCAGTATCCCTGGAGGATTCTGCATTTCTAAGAAGCTCCCAGGCCCTGTTGGTTCTGAGGGTCTGAGGCCGTCACTTGGCCTTAGCCTGTGTTTGTCACACTGGTCTGTACACTGGAACCGCCCGAGAAGCTAGAAAGGTGATTCTGAATCCCACTCCTGAGATACTAGGATTCGACTCGTGTGGGGTGAGGAGATAACTGCTCCCTAGGGTGGCCATGCCCTTTGGTCCTGCTGAGTTGGGCCAGGAAAGTCCAGGGTGTGATCCCTGACCAAGTCCTGCCACCCCTCTAACTTTTATCGCCAGGACTGTGGTTATTGCCTAATGCAGAATGGTGAGGCACGTCTGGGTGCCTGCCTCTTTTCTGACACTTGAGAAATAGAAGCATCTTTCTGTGTAGAGACTAAAGGATGAAACCAAGCTAATAAGAATTGAGGAGATCTCAGGACTCCGGTGTTTTTGTTCCTTTCTTTTGAAATCCAGCTACATTTAACTGCCTTTAGCCTATATGAATTGTTTCTTCATCTTTGAAAGAAACTCCTCTTTGGGAGTTATCTAGCTGCTGTCAAATGATTCTTTGCTAAGATAATACCTGATCAATTTAAACAAGAGGTTTTAAAAGTCCCTCTGACTATTAAATTATAAGTGAATGCAGAGGACATCCCTGGGGATCCAGTGTTTGGGACCCTGCACTTCTACTGCTGGGGGCTCAGATTCGATCCCTGATTAGGGAACTAAGATCCTGCCTGCTGCTCAGTGTGGCCAAAATGTTTTTTAAAAATTATATATATATAATAAAGAGACCTATAAAAATGAATACATATGTTCACACATTCTTTATGGAAATATACTGCCAAAACAGCATCTTTGCTGGAAAAACAGGGAACTGAATGAATGTAGAAGGAGAGATGCTAAGAGACACACTGGCGTCTTGCTTGCTGATACCCGGCCATTTCATCCTGCAGCTGTGACGGGTGATTCTCAGGACTCTGTTGGAGGCTCACCCAAGAACATGCCAGTGTTGGGAAAAGTCATAGAAGAGTCAGGCAGGAGCTCACAAAACCCGTATTTGAAGTCGTGTGGTCCGCTTCCTTCTCCCGCTCCAAGGGGAACTGCATGAACAGATTTCCTCAGGAAAGTCTGTGTGTAACCCCAGTAGATGGAGGTACCTGGAAAATTTAAACTCTGATCCATGAGATTTGGTTCCATGAACTAGTCTTTACACAGCTACATACTCACTACGTTCTTGGCACAGTGATATATAACTTGCAGAGGGAAATGCCCCTATTTTCATGGTCCCTACCTTCCGGGAGCTTCTCATACAGTTTCTTTTACTTGCGCGTCATTTTCTAAGTGCCGATATAACAGGCAGGAACTTGGGACTTTCGGCGCGGTTTCCACATTTAAATTACAGCTCTGCCACTTTGCGTTGCGTGAACCTGGGCTTCATTTCTTTGTCTGTGGAGTGGGAATAATAAGAGTGTCCACCTCCAATGCGTACCGACAGGATAAATGATTTCAAGTCAAAGGCTTGGAATAGTCCTTTGCCTATGGTGGGGAATCATTCATAGCTTTTAGCTATTATCACTATCATTGATTTCACTGTTATTTTTATTCCCAAATCTGTATTTTTTTCCCCTAAGCAAAATGGTTATTCTTTAAAGAAAGATGTTATACCTTTTAATATTTCATCTGTTATCACAGGGCCTCAATACTGGTCTCAGGACCCAGCTGTAGCACAGTATATAGTGTTAATTCCTTTGTATTCTTAGGTTTCACCCATCACTATTGCTTTCAGGCCTCACAGAATGGCATAACACACAAGTCAAACATATCTCTTTCACTAAAGCATTATTCTTAGAAAAACATTCATGCAAACAAGGCCTTCAGGGGAAAAATCTTAAAAGGAATATTTTGCAAATACTGTTTTCTTGCTGACAAATGTTTCCGTGAGACATCAACCGCAACTTTGAACAGTACTTGATCTATAGGTGATTGTTTTGGTTTCATATTTATTCATCTCAAATCTCATAATGTAAAACTGATGTGAAATTAATTGAAGATTATGTGAATGTTGCCAGGAAAAATGACTAGAATCATTTGAATGGCTTCTTAGTTTATCATAAGAATATTATATTAAAATTAAATAAAATCAAGTAAGCAGATACAGCCAGGAATATTTCATTTTAAATTATATTCTAAAATTCCCTGCCTTGACTTTCTAAGTACTAAAATCTATTTGTACTATTGCAAAACAAGCCATGTCCTCACCAGTTTAGCTGCAGGCTATGTCTTCTAGGGAAGCTTATAATTTTCATTTTCTTCCTGTGACTAATGCCATGGTTCTTACTGGTGGAGACATAGAATTTGTTTATAACCCTCAACACTGTGTAAACTTGTTTTCTTCTTTGGTAGAAGATGCTTGTGATTATCATTTTAAATGATTTCCTTTCCGTTCACCAAAGCCATGCCACAGTAACAAGAAGGCCAGGTAAATTATAAATACTTAAAGCATTAAATAATTATAATCCTTTTGAATATGAGATTTTCTATTATCTTATCGTGCATTTGCTTGGATGCTGTTTGATTATGAAGATTGTCTCCAAACCACCATAATATAAAATACATTGAATGATACTTCTCAAGTATTTATATAATCAACAGACATTTATTATGTACCAACTCTTTTCCTCAGGTACTATGAATACCGACATAAACAGAATACATCCCCACTCATAATAATCTTTGTAGGGTGGTGTCGACATAAAAATAAAGAATGTGAAAAGCACAGAGAGGGCACACGGCTGAGCAGGTTCATTTCCACTTGGGGCGCGAAGCACGGCTTCAAAGAGTGGACACCTCTGATCCGGGTCAGGGACCCTCATTTACTTTAACAGTTCACTGAATACCTCCTCTGTGTCAAGACTTGTTCCTAGAGGCTCGGGATGCAAAGATTTATATGCTCAAAATCTGCATCCTGAAGATGTGCCATCTGGTGAGGAGAACCGACATTCTAAGCAAAAAACAATACGCACAGGCTGCCGCGAGGACAGGGCAGAGACGAGGGGATGGAAGATGAGTGGCGCAGGCTGAGTAGCTTGGGAAGCTTCTTGGATAAAGTATCACTCAAGATGAGATCTTAGAAGCATGGGTTGGAGGCAGAGAGGAAATAGTAGGAGCAGACACAGCCGTGGCCCGGCGTATCTACAGAAGTGTAAAACCCATTTGTCTGCAACCTGGGCGGCAAAGGAAGGTGCTCTTGTCGAGAGGTATGTTAGACAGGTAGGCAAGAGTCAGACGGCACAAGGCTTTGACCCGGCTTCCCGGTCAGGGTCGTCAGAGGAGCAGGGGGAGATGGCATTGGACGTTGCCTTGCAAGGTGGCTGCAGGATGGATAAGAAGTAATCCATTTGGCCTCCAGCAAAACAAATAGCTTGTATTAGGTAAATTACCTCTTCCATGGGGACAGCTATCTTTTTCATTATTTCTCTCAGGAGAACAGTTTGCTTTTACTGGGAATGCAGTGTAACCAATCAGCTGTTCCAACAATGATCAATCAGCCCCAGTGTCTCAGGCTCCTGTAAATGAGAAGCGCTTTTACGTCATGCGTGTAGATGGCGGTCAGGCTCAGCCGCGTGAGGGTCCCTCGCCGTATCAGCCCCTTGGGCCCGGCCTCCCTTGTGTCCGGGACTTCATCGCCCTCCCGCTGCCTGAAGCTCGCTCCTCCGCAGCCTCCTTGGCCTTGAGTGGCCTGCCCTCATGTCCTTGCCCATTCTGTGCCCTGAGACCTTCCTCCCAAATCCTCAGATGGCTGCCCCTGACACACTCAGCCTCTGGCTCCTCAGAGAGGCCTTCCCAGACTCAGAGACCCACAGAGGCTCCCTCAGCTTCTGCCCCGACTCCATCGCTCTCTTGATCTTTCTCTTCTATGAAGCTGTGTCACTTTCTGGAATCATCCTACGTTGCTTTACCTAGCACCGTCCTCTTCTGAGCCCTCTCGCAGAGGGTAAGGCTCACTAAAGCAGGGCTTCTCCGTCTCACTCACTCCCACCACCCAGCATTTTGAATAGCATCTGCAACATAGCAAGCCTTCAATAAATACCTGATGAATGAATGAGAAAGAATTCTCATTAGAATACAACAAAATCGAGTCAATGGATCAGACTTACCTCATCAGTTCAGTTCAGTCACTCAGCTGTGTCCAACTCTTTGTGACCCCATGAACCACAGTATGCCAGGCTTCCCTGTCCATCACCAACTCCCAGAGCTTGCTCAAACTCATGTCCATTAAGTCGGTGATGCCCTCCAAACATCTCCTCCTGTCTTCAGTCCTTCCCAGTGTCAGAGTCTTTTCCAATGAGTTAGTTCTTCGCATCAGGTTGCCAAAGTATTGGAGCTTCAGCTTCAGCATCAGTCCTTCCAATGAATATTCAGGGTTGATTTCCTTTAGGATTGACTGGTTGGATCTCCTTGCTGTCCAAGGGACTCTCAAGAGTCTTCTCCAACACCACAGTTCAAAAGCATGAATTCTTTGGCACTCAGCTTTTCTTTATGGTCCAACTCTCACATACATATGTGACTACTGGAAAAACCACAGCTTTGAGTAGACAAATCTTTGTTGGCAATGTCTCTGCTTTTTAATATGCTGTCTAGGTTGGTCATATATTTTCTTCCAAGGAACAAGCATCTTTTAATGTCATGGTTGCAGTCACCATCAGCAGTGATTTTGAAGCCCAAGAAAATAAAGTCTTATCTCATATATAATGTATTTGTGAATAGGAGAGAAAGTGAGATTCAGAAATACTGGGGGATATTGTAAAAATCTGAAATAACTTTGGTTATTTAATGAATAACCAAATAATGTCTTTTAATGAATAAAAGAATCTGCTAATTGTGTTAACTATAAAATTGAGACTAATTTGAAGACTACTATAATTTCATATCGTAAAACGTATTTCCCCTTATCATATAAAACTGTATAAGAATAGTAATAATAAAGAAGACACCATTAATTTAAAAGCAACCAAAAAATCAAAATAAAATGATGCGTGGTTTAAAAATCACTGCGTTATGAAGGCATTTCATTCTGTTAGAGTCAGATATAATGTTTTCCTGGAAATAAATTGCTAGATGTATAGTCTTCTTGATCAGTCTCCATCTTGAGTAACCACAAGTCAATCTTCTAAATAACATGCAATGAAGGTTTGTTTCATCTCTGTTCCATGGAATTGGCGCCACACAGTTCCAAACAGAGATGTGTTTGTTTAAAAGCTCTCAGTGGATGGGTGCATGGGAAAACACCTCCGTGTTTTATTCCAGTTTATTTCTTGTTTGGCACCTCTGATTTTTGGACCCAGTTATGCTGGTTAATGGATTCAGTAATTCAGCTGATTGAGGTAGTGATGGTTTGTGCTTCTCAACCACGCAGGAGAAACTCAATTGACTTCCGGCATTATGCTTCCATCGGTAACAGATTCAGCCTGCAATTAGAGCACTCTTTCTGTGGTCTGGTACAGTTCCCTGATTATCTTCCCTTCCATACCTTCAAAAAATGCTTTGTTTACATCTCAATTATGTGTTTTTCCTTCCTGAACATCTCTCAGTCTGATTCAGCTTTGCAGGTTTAACAACTGAGTAAGCTAGAGTGAGATATCAAATTATACCGTGGATTTGTGACTAGGCTTTTCTATCGAAGCCAATTGTTGACCTGTGTAACAAATAGATTTTATTTTGATTGGGGCTGCTACTGATATTTTCAACTAACATTAAATAACAGTCAGGGGTTATTCATGGGTTTAAGTGTTTCCCACCCATTATTCAATTCTCCAGACAAACTTACTAGCAGTTTATAGAAGCTTTGGTTGTTAAGACATTCACATACTCAGATTTGGTCAAAATTTTTTTGCTTGTGTGTTCTAATCATCAGGATTTGGATAAATATGAAGTAGACAACACAGGGTACTGTAACAGATATAACCCGTTACTCTTAGTACAACCATACTTTTATATTCTTTCTAGGGCTTCTTCTAGTACTTCCCTGAAACAGTTAACTGTAACTCTTTTGCTCCATCTCAAGTCCATTGCTAGCCTTTTCCTCCAAGATGCCTGTGTGGCGTTTGATACAGACTCAGTAAGACACTGAACATCCTCTCTTTGGTCTCTTTTTCTTCTGCCTTGATGGGAATCAGTGACATTTCTGACCCTCTCGACATTCTTCTCTCTGATTCTGCCTGTGCCCTCTATCATCCTTCTGTCCCTGGGAGATAAATGAGGAAGGGAGGAAAGGAAGAGGTGAGAAAGGGAGTCATAAGAGGAAGAAGAATAATTGCCTCTGGATCTCCTTTCGTATCATTTTCTCACCTCTGTTCTTTCTCCTCCCTTCTACTTATCTCAGTCTTTCACAATTGAGCTGAAGTCCCACCACCAAAAATAAGTCTTTTACATTGCTCCAAGCTCTAGAGTTTTTTCTTTTTTCTAAACTTCTCTTGCAACAGCACATGTTTTGGAAACCAGTTTGTTCTCTGATCTGTTCACATATATTAATGACATTTTTCCAGCTGGAATATAAATATATATAAGAGGAGGGAAAGTAAATTAGCATTTTAGTTACTGCTTCCCACCATCCTTACCTCCCTTCTCTCAGGTCATTCACTAAATATACCTTGTACGGATGGTAAATACTTACTGATCAACCAGTTTCCTGCTTGGAGTCAGTCCTATAATTCTACACAGTTCTATGAAAGACTAAATAACTAGTACTCAGTATATCCTTCCATATGACTTTCTGAGCTTTATTTGTTGTTCAGTCGCTCAGTCCTGTCCCACTCTTTGTAACCCTGTGGACTGAAGCATGCCAGGCTCCCTGTCCTTCACCGTCTCCCAGAGTTTGCTCAAACTCACGTCCACTGAGTCGATGATGCCATCCAACCATCTCATCCTCTGTTGCCCCCTTCTCCTCCTGCCTTCTCCCCTGAACTTTATACTCTTTAGAATAATAATGAGACCAGTTTTATTTTTATATGATATATAAAGTAACATATATGTATATGAAAATAAATGTAAAGTAGGCCTAAAATAGTCTGGTTTTGTTTTTATAGTATTATTCAAAGTCTTTTCAAAGAGGAAAGAAATGAGAAAAGAGGTTTAGGAAAGTATTAAAAGAGATAGCAACCCACTCCAGTATTCTTGCTTGGCAAAATCCCATGGACAGAGGAGCCTGGCCGGCTACAGTCCACGGGGTCACAAAAGAGTCGGACACAACTTAGTGACTGAACAACAACAATATGACATTTATAGGCCATAAAATATCACAGAATCAGGAGAGGGAGTAGATAGCTTGGATGGGAGGAAAATTCCTGACAGTATCAGTGCAGTTCTTACAAGTTCTTGAGTGTCCTGACCCGATTTTATTTATATTTTACATTTATTATTTTCAGAATTCCTTGTATCTGTATTTTATATGTGCTTTATATTGTGTCCTGTGTACATGGAGAACTTCAGACATTTATTTTTTGAAATGTCACAGACTTTGGAAATTGTCTTTATGTCAAACTGTGCATGTCTGAATATGCTATTCAACCATTCTTTTAATTATAAGCAAAGCCTGTTTAAAAAATTAAATTAAAAATGGGATATGATTTTGGAATCACCAGATCAATTATTCTTCTTTTCCAAAAATACCTGCATGTCTTATTTTGCATACCAGGCCTCAGTGGAGATGGGTGCTAATTTTCAAAAGAGCTGCGCTAAAGCTGTCAGTGAAATCTACACACCTGCACGTTCATGGTTTTCTTTTTTTTTTTGGATGAGACTTTAGGGCTACCCTGGTGGCTCAGATGGTAAAGAATCTGCCTGCATGCGGGAGACCAGGGTTTGATCCCTGGGTTAGGAAGACTCCCTGGAGAAGGGAATAGCAACCCATTCCAGTATTCTTCCCTGGAGAATCCTGTGGACTGAGGAGCCTGGAGGGCTACAGTCTGTGGGCTCGCAGAGTCAGATAAGACTGAATGAATCTCTGTCTGTTATAAAAGTTTCAGCTTTCATTTCTATTTTCTGTCTTTTATTTACTTTGAAATTTTGAATATAATGTTTATGCTCATTTTGTCTTAAAGTCATTGACCTTATATATATATATCTGTTTGCATAAACCTCTATCAAATTTAGCCTTTATGACATCTGGATGTAAGTAGCTAAATGAATTTATTTTCACCCTGTTATTAGGTTTGGTGGGGCAGCAGGTCATTGCCTGGAGAGGCAGGGGATGCCAAGAAAAGAGGGGAGAGAGAGGGTCGATGGTCCTGAGATGTGCTCACATGCAGAAAACTGCAGAGGCTGGAAATGTTTTTGGAAGGATGGTTCCTAAGGAAGGATAGCGAGAAGGAGAGGCAGGAGGAGAGTGAAGGTCACACAGAAGGGGTTCTTCTGCAGACGTGAGCCAAGGCCAGGCCTTTCCAGCCCACCTCATTTAGCTTCCTTCCCAGGGGGCCAGAGTCTAGGAGGGCTGCACAACAGTGCAGTTAACCCACGGAGAAAAAGACAGAGACCAATTAAATGTCTCGGTGTGTGTGTGTATAGAAGGAGATGGATGATTATATAGATAGCTTTGTAGAAAAGATGCATAGTCCCAGAGAGATAGAAAGCTTGTCCCCAGAACACTGAAAACACGCACATCCTACTAGAGGCATTGCTAATGCCCTGATGTGGTACCGTAGACCCACTGTAAATTAAATTCAGTTGCATGTCAACTAGGCATGCCCTGCAAACAGTAGCTGTCACTAATTGTTATTTACATATTAACATATACATTTAAAATTATTTTATACCCAGGATATGAAATTTGGAGGCTTAAACATAGGTTATTGCCATTTCTGAGGCCTCTGAGAGTCATCTGTTTTGAATTTTTAAAGGGGAAATTGAAGAGGTGAGCGAGCGAGAGACTGTTGTGTGGCTGAACTGATATTTCCCCAGATTGCTTCTGAAAAACGAAAAGTGTCTCCTGTGAAATATTTCTCATATTTCTGGCTTTGTGTCATCTGTATCAGAGGAGATATGTTGTCCTTGGGTTTGTTGTCAGCAAGGATGTGGAAGGCTCGTGATAAGAACAGGAATGACTTGCCACTTGAGGTCCCAGGGAGTCTGTGTGCGGCCCCCCAGCCCAGCGATTCCAGGCGAGTCTGCTGTGTGTTCTGCTTGCTCGCAGCGTGTGCTCTGGAGTGAAGAACTCTGCAGACGGCCCCCAGCCCGGATCCTGCGTGCCCAGTAAACTCAGGGCATCATGTCTGTTAGGTTTGCCAAATTTCATAAGTGATTTTCTCGTATTTCAACTCCCTAAAAGTTAAAATTAGGATTAATATTCAGCTGCTGTCTTAAAAGGCAGTCTTTCCCCGTTAACATTCTTTTCTCATAATTTAGCATTATATTTTCAGATTCTGGTTTTTTCAGTAAGACATGGGAGCACCACCCACAGGGCAGAGGTAGGCGTGGCCAGGCATAATCCGCCAACATGGGGGAACGCAGAGTGGGTACCATGTATTGGCAGCTTTTATTATTACATAATTATTAAGGGGGTGTTGAATATCCAGCATAGGAAAACATAAGCCATTTTGCCACATAAGATAATACTTACAGAGCACTGTTATATGTAAACATTCAGGTCTGTAGATTCAGAAAGCTGGGAGGTTTGAGTTGAGTTACCAAGGTAATTGCCTCAGCTGCCTGTTGGATTTGCATGAATCCTCATCTCTTCTGTTCAGTATTTGATGTGTCAGTCACCCCAAAGATGAGGATAGTAAAAATATGTTGTAACATACACCATAAACCATATAAACCATAGCTCAGAATTCCTTTTGGTCTTGAAACATTTGCCTTTTTTATGCCACACTTAGATCAGACCTATATATGCAAAATAAAGTCTAAACCACCTATTAATAACTATAACAAAAATGTAACTTTGTTCCGATTATTCATTCAACAAGCACATATCAAGAGCTTGCTCTACGGCTCTGTGGCAGGGACCACAGGTGGACGGATGGCAGAAACCGTAGCCCTGTTTGGGCTGCAGTGGATGAGAACGACTCAGGAGTTCTGTGCAGTGATGGCTTTCTGGTGCTCAGAGCAAGCCTGTAGTTTAATGCTATTTTGGGGACAGAGGATGCTATTTGCGGTTCTTTTCATTCATATGTGAATGTTCAAGGATTTCCGGAAGAATCATGAGCTCCAGAAAAGGCCCTAAGTCAGAGAAACTCATGTTATATAGAGGGGTATGAATGAGCCAGAATGACTATCCAGAGTGTGCAGTGAAACTCAGAGGGGATGGATAGAGTGGACAGACAGCTTGGCGAACTTGAAAGGTCCTCATATGTAACAGTATGGACTCAATCTGATCAGGCAAAGAGAATTCAGCAAAGGCATAGACACATAGATGGTAGATCGATCAATTGATTGATTGGTCTACTTCAGTGAGTGTGTTCATTCCCATCTTATTTTTTTTCTGTCTTCAATGAAAATTACATGGCTACTTTCCGGATTACCTTAACAGCTTCTTAACTGCAGGCATACATTGGAGATACTGTGGCTTCAGTTCCAGAATGCTACAATAAAGCAAACATTGCAGTAGAGCAGGTCACATGAACTTTTTGGTTCCCAGTGAGTGTAAAAGTTATGTTAATATTGGGCTGCAGCCTATTAAATGTGCAGTAACATGCTGTCTAAAAACAATGTATATACCTTAATTAAAAAGTACTTTATTGCTAAAAAGTGCTGAACATCACCTGAGCTTTCAGTGAGTCTTAAGATGACCTTTTTTGCTGGTACAGAGTCTTGCCTCCATGTTGACGGCTGCTGACTGGACAGGGTGGTTGCAGAAGGTAACCCAGGGCAGAGGCTGTGACAATTTCTGGAAATAAGACAGCAGTGACGTTGGCCGCATCGACTGACTCTCCCTTCATGCAGGATTTCTCTGTAGCATGCAGTGCTGCTTGATAGCTTTTACCCTCAGGATTAATAGAATTCCTTTTAGAGTTTGAACCAATCCTCTCAAACCCTGCTGCTGCTGTGTCAGTTACCTTCATACAAAATTCTGTGAACCCTTGGTTGTGATTTCAACTCTCTCGGCAATATCTTCATCAGCAGACCGCATCTGAACAGGCAATGACTCACCCATTAAAAGTGTCATCGGTAGAGTGCAACAGTTCAGTCACATCTTTCGGCTGTACATCTAATTCTAGTTCTCTTGCTGTTTTTACCACATTGGCAGTTCCTTCCTTCCCTGAAGTCTTAAACCCCTCACTGTCATCCACAAGGACTGGATTCAGCTTCTTCCAGACTCCTATTAATGTTGCTATTTTGACCTCCTTCCATTAGTCACAAATATACTTAATGACAAGTAGAGAGCTGAGTCCTTTCCAGAAAGTTTTCAAATCACTTTGCCCAGATCCTTCAGAGGATCACTATCTGTAAGAGAGAGAATCTTACAAAATGTATTTCTTAAATAATAAGACTTAAAAGTTTATACTATTTCTTGACCCATGGACTGTAGAATTGATGTTGTATTAGCAGGCATGAAAATAGTATTAATCTCATCATACATTTCCATCAGAGCTTTTGGGTGACCAGGTACATTGTCAAGGAGCTGTAATATTTTGAAAGACATCGTTTTTACTGAGCAGTAGGTATCAACTGTAAGTTTAAAATATGCAGTAAACCATGTGCTGTCATCCAGAATTTGTTGTTTAATTTAGGCAAGACAGACCAAATAGATTTAGCGTAATTCCTAAGGGCTGTCTGATTTTTACCATGGTAAATGCCCATGGTCTTCAACTTATGTCACCGGCTGTATTAGCCCCTGATAAGAGAGTCAGCCTGTCCTTTAGATTTTGAAGCCTGTCACTGACTTCTCTCTAGCTACTAAAGTCATAATGACATCTTCTTCCAATAGAAGGCTGTTTTCTCTACACTGAAAATCTGTGTTCAGTGCAGTCACCTTCGTTAATACTTTTAGCTGGATGCAACTTCATGCCTTCAGTTCAGTTCAGTTCAGTTCAGTCGCTCAGTTGTGTCTGACTCTTTGCGACCCCATGAATCGCAGCACGCCAGGCCTCCCTGTCCATCACCAACTCCCGGAGTTCACCCAGACTCACATCCATCGAGTCAGTGATGCCATCCAGCCATCTCATCCTCTGTCGTTCCCTTCTCCTCCTGCCCCCAATCCCTCCCAGCATCAGAGTCTTTTCCAATGAGTCAACTCTTCGCATGAGGTGGCCAAAGTACTGGAGTTTCAGCTTTAACATCATTCCTTCCAAAGAAATCCCAGGGCTGATCTCCTTCAGAATGGACTGGTTGGATCTCCTTGCAGTCCAAGGGACTCTCAAGAGTCTTCTCCAACACCACAGTTCAAAAGCATCAATTCTTCGGCGCTCAGCCTTCTTCGCAGTCCAACTCTCACATCCATACATGACCACAGGAAAAACCATAGCCTTGACTAGATGAACCTTTGTTGGCAAAGTAATGTCTCTGCTTTTGAATATGCTGTCTAGGTTGGTCATAACTTTCCTTCCAAGGAGGCTGCAGTCACCATCTGCAGTGATTTTGGAGCCCAAAAAAATAAAGTCTGACACTGTTTCCACTGTTTCCCCATCTATTTCCCATAAAGTGATGGGACCGGATGCCATGATCTTCGTTTTCTGAATGTTGAGCTTAAAGCCAACTTTTTCACTCTCCACTTTCACTTTCATCAAGAGGCTTTTTAGTTCCTCTTCACTTTCTGCCATGAGGGTGGTGTCATCTGCATATCTGAGGTTATTGATATTTCTCCCGGCAATCTTGATTCCAGCTTGTGAGAACAATATTATAAATTCCTAACAGATAATTGTAAAAATGCATTTCAAAGATTTTGTTTATGTTAAATAAATATAATGGGTGAGAGTAGAATATTTTAATGTATATATATTGATTACATATTAGTACTGTTTTCAAAAACAGCAAGTAAATAAAAACAATTATAATTATTGAAATAGTAATGAACATTTCATAAAGTTGACTTGATCTTTGTATGTCTAGAAATGTTTCTTCTTTATTGCACATCAATTTTTTAACATTTTTACAGTATTCTTGTTGTGGAATTTGATAAAATGTTAATAGATTTGTGTTTTGTGTAGAGGGATATCTCAGTGCCCAGATGACAAGTGAATTTTAAATATGCAGCAGAGAATTGGATACATGTGATAGTCAGCAGTCCTTCCAAAGGTGCTTAATAGTGGCATTTCCCTCTATTCTTAGGTGTCATGTGTCACTAAATTGTTCTTAAATTGAATGATCACTTAGTTTACATCAAAGGTGCTCACTGAGGTAGTTTGGACTTTCTTTCCATATTAGAAACATAGGAACCTGGAATGTTAGGTCCATGAATCAAGGCAAATTGGAAGTGGTCAAATAGGAGATGGCAAGAATGAACATCAACATTTTACGAAGCAGTGAACTAAAATGGACTGGAATGGGTGAATTTAACTCAGATGACCGCTATATTTACTACTGTGGGCAAAAATCCCTTAGAAGAAATGGAGTATCCATCATAGTCAACAAAAGAGTCTGAAATACAGTACTTGGGTGCAATCTCAAAAATAACAGAATGACCTCTGTTCGTTTCAAGGCAAACCATTCAATATCACAGTAATCCAAGTCTAGGCCCTGACCAGTAATGCTGAAGAAGCTGAAGTTGAACGGTTCTATGAAGACCTACAAGACCTTCTAGAACTAACACCCAAAAACGATGTCCTTTTCATTATAGGGGACTGGAATGCAAAAGTAGGAAGTCAAAAGATACTGAAGTAACAGGCAAATTTGGCCTTGGAGTACAAAATGAAGATGGTCAAAGGCTAACAGAGTTTTGTCAAGAGAACGCACTGGTCATAGCAAACACCCTCTTCCAACAACACAAGAGAAGACTCTATACATGGACATCACCAGATGGTCAACACCGAAATCAGATTGATTAAATTCTTTGCAGCAAAAGGAGGAGAAGCTCTATAAAGTCAGCAAAAGCAAGACCAGAAGCTGACTGTGGCTCAGATCATGAACTCCTTATTGCCAAATTCAGACGTAAATTGAAGAAAGTAGCGAAAACCACTAGACCATTCAGATATGACCTAGATCAAATTCCTTATGATTATACAGTGAAAGTGACAAATAGATTCAAGGGATTAGATCTTATAGAAAGAGTGCCTGAGGAACTATGGATGGAGGTTCATGACATTGTACAGGAGACAGGAATCAAGACCATCCTCAAGAAAAAGAAATGCAAAAAAGCAAAATGGCTGTCTGGGGAGGCCTTACAAATAGCTGAGAAAAGAAGAGAAGCTAAAGGCAAGGGAGAAAAGGAAAAATATACCCATTTGAATGTAGAGTTCCAAAGAATGGCAAGGAGAGATAAGAAAGCCTTTTTCAGTGATCAATGAAAAGAAATAGAGAATAATAATAGAATGGGAAAGACTAGAGATCTCTTCAAGAAAATTAGAGATACCAGGGGAACATTTCATGCAAAGATGGGCTCGATAAAGGACAGAAATGGTATGGACCTCACAGAAGCAGAAGATATTAAGAAGAGATGGCAAGAATACAGAGGAACTGTACAAAAAAGATATTCACATCCCAGATAATCACAATGGTGTGATCACTGACCTAGAGCCAGACATCCTGGAATGTGAAGTCAAGTGGGCCTTAGAAAGCATCACTATGAACAAAGCTAGTGGAGGTGATGGCATTCCAGTTGAGCTATTTCAAATCCTAAAAGATGATGCTGTGAAAGTGCTGCACTCAATATGCCAGCAAATTTGGAAAGCTCAGCAGTGGCCACAGGACTGGAAAAGGTCAGTTTTCATTCCAATCCCAAAGAAAGGCAATGCCAAAGAATATTTAAACTACTGCACAATTGCACTCGTCTCACACACTAACAAAGTAATGCTCAAAATCCTCTTAGCCAGGCCTCAGTAGTACATGTACCATGAATTTCCAGATGTTCAAGCTGTACTTAGAAAAGGCAGAGGAAACAGAGTTCAAATTGCCAACATCCGTTGGATCATCGAAAATGCAAGAGAGTTCCAGAAAAACATCTGCTTCTGCTTTATTGACTACACAAAAGCCTTTGACTGTGTGGATCACAACAAACTGTAGCAAATTCTTCAAGAGATGGGAGTATCAGACCACCTGACCTGTCTCCTGAGAAATCTGTATGCAGGTCAAGAAGCAACACTTAAAACTGGACGTGGAACAACAGACTGGTTCCAAATAGGAAAGGAATATGCCAAAGCTGTATATTGTCACCCTGCTTATTTAACTTATATGCAGAGTACATCATGCGAAATGCTGGGCTGGATGAATCACAAGCTGGAATCAAGATTGCCCAAAGAAAAACCAATAACCTCTGATATGCAGATAACACCACCCTTCTGGCAGAAAACGAAGAAGAACTAAAGAGCCTCTTGATTAAAGTGAAAGAGGAGAATGAAAACGTTGGCTTAAATCTCAACATTCAAGAGACTAAGATCATGGCATCCGGTCCCATCACCTCATGGCAAATCAATAAGGAAACAATGGGAACAGTGACAGACTTTATTTTGGGGGGGCTCCAAAATCACTGCTGATGGTGACTGCAGCCATGACATTAAAAGATGCTTGCTCCTTGGAAGAAAAGCTATGACCAACCTAGACAGCATATTAAAAAGCAGAGACATTCTTTTGCCAACAAAGGTCCATCTAGTCAAAGCTATGGATTTTCCAGTAGTCATGTATGGATATGAGAGTTGGACCATAAAGAAAGCTGAGTGCTGAAGAACTGATGCTTTTGAACTGTTATGTTGGAGAAGCCTCTTGAGAGTCCCTTGGACTGCAAGGAGATCCAAGCAGTCCATCCTAAAGGAAATCAGTCCCGAATATTCATTGAAGGACTGATGTTGAAGCTGAAACTGCAATACTTTAGCCACCTGATGCAAAGAACTGACTCACTGGAAAAGACCCTGATGCTGGGAAAGATTGAAGGTGGGAGGAAAAGGGATTGACAGAGGTTGAGATGGTTGAATGGCATCACCTACTTGATGGACAGGAGTTTGAGTAAGCTTGGGGAGTTGGTGATGGACAGGGAGACCTGGCGTGCTGCAGTCCATGAGGTCGCAAAAAGTCAGACACAACTGAGCGACTGAACTGAACTAAACTGAAAATTTGGACTTGAAAGAAATTTTACAATATAATTCATCCAATTTCTCTTTAGAACAGGGATATGGTGGCCCAAAGTTGTTCGTTCAGCTGATGTCAGGACTAAAAGTGAGTGTTCCCGACTGTGTACACTGTATTATTTGTTTTATCTCACAGCTTATATTGGCCAATGGATGGTAGCCACCTTGCAAAAAGTTGGCCACATTAGTTTTAAGGAATTTAATTTATTTCCTAGCTGGTGGATGAAAGATGGATAAGACATTGGAAAATACACTGCCTCTCAAGTAAAGTTTTATGAAGCAGAAGACTGAGTATAAGTACCCTATTGCAATGACAGGCAGAAGTTAAAAGCATATGCTAAGCAGTGTGAACTTTAATTGGGGAGCCTTAAGGTAAGGATTCAGAGAACGAACACATTAGCATCACTTCTTAATATAATGCTTCAGTGCTCTGATTTACTAAAAACTGCCCAGTTTTTGATAAATTATTTTATCATCAGTAATAATTTTTTAAAAAATTTCATTGGCCTTCCATGTGAAAGCTAATCAGGGTTGGTTTGTTTGTTTAGTTTTTTTTTTTTTTGTAGCATTTGCGAATTGACTGGATCAGATCAAATGCAAACTGACGGGATCAGATCTAATGGTTCCTTTCCTGAATAAGAAAAAAAGAAATGTGTGATTGAAAGAATGTTCAAGATATTACTTAAAACTCATTTAGTCTCTCATTTTAAAAGAGCATTGAGAATTACCACAAGCAACTAAAAAACCGTGTTACCTTTGATATGCAAAATACTTTAGCAAACTTATTTCACCTAATTATCTTTTCCATTTGCTGTATAGTTGTGAGCACATTGAATCAATACACCTTTTAATAATGTGAAGCATATTTGATGAAATGTAGAAATGGGGAAGCATTCCTCAGACGTTTCCGCGACACAAAAGGAGCTGAGGTAAAGGGTGGGCTGCGTGAATGAAACATGCTCTCACTGTAACAGTTCTGCCAGTGGCCTCGGAGTCTAATTGGGGCTCACAAAATAACAGAAGATCAATTAGTATTCTCACTTGACATTCTGCTAGAGAAAAGCAGTGACCAGAAGGGGCATTCCAGTGGAAGGAAAGTGGGGTTTCGGGAGGTAAAGTTTAGGTCCGTCTAGTCAAAGCTGTGGTTTTTCCAGTAGTCATGTATGGATGTGAGAGTTGGACTAGAAAGAAAGTTGAGGGCCGCAGAACTGATGCTTTTGAACTGTGGTGTTGGAGAAGACTCTCGAGAGTCCCTTGGACAGCAAGGAGATCCAACCAGTCCATCCTAAAGGAGATCAGTCCTGAATATTCATTGGAAGGACTGATGCTGAAGCTGAAGCTCCAATACTCTGGCCACCTGATGTGAAGAACTGACTCATTTGAAAAGACCCTGATTCTGGGAAAGACTGAAAGCGGGAGGAGAAGGGGACGACAGAGGAAAAGGTGCTTAGATAACATCACCAACTCAATGGACATGAATTGAACAACCTCCAGGAGATAGTAAAGGACAGAGAAGCCTGGCGTGCTGCAGTCCATGGGGTCTCAAAGAGTTGGACACGACTGAGCGACTGAACAACAGCAACAACAGCAAGTGCCCATTACATGAGAGGGCTCTGGACTTGGCCTTCAGTCAGCTAAACTGCACTGAATGAATGCAGAGTAAAGCATGTCTGTTGATTTATTTATCAAGTGACCAGAGTATGAATCTTGGCTGTCTCTTTAAATTAAACGTCTTGCTTTGGAAAGATAACAAACGTCTGCTTGAAGCGTAGCAGACCTTCACAATGGTTTATTAAAAAGCAAGCAGACATAGAAGATCAATCATGTGGGTGAGAAGGTGTCCATGCCACTGAAGAGAGGTGTCATCTGATTCGTGTGGTAGCACATGCGTTTTCAATTGTATGAGAGCATAGTTTCATCTTTGTAATATTTATGGATTCCATATATACATTACTTCGAAATGAAAACAGAATTACTGTCCTTGGTTTTTTTTCCTACTTTCAAGGCAGGAAAAAAAGCCTTTAACACTGCCTCCCTATTGTTTAAATGAGCTGGATTTCAGAACTGCTCCAAAACGATAACTAGCCTGGAGTTTAAGGCAAAATAAGCAAACCTATGGAAGGCATTCACATTAAGTGCATGCAAATTTGTACTTTCTCTCTGGAAAGAGGATGCTTGAACTAAGCTGAGAATTAATAATAATCAGAAGGGGGATGAAAACACAGAGTCCATAGTTACCTTGGTTTCTCCAAAGTGCTCTTTCACTTGATCCTTTGTTCCAGGGTGCTTTCTGAGTGGCATTCTTCTTTAGGCCTTATGTGTAGGCTTTAAAATATAACTTTTACAGGAAATTTCTCTCCTCTCCATAGAGGGAAGAATGTGCTCCCCTTGCTGATATTCAAGTGTCTTTCATGTGGAGAAAATAGAGGTTCAGAAGGGACCCCTTCATTAAGGTTTCACTGGCACTTGTGAAAAAACAGCCTCCCCCTCACTCATGGTAAATAACACTGAAAAGAATGACATTCTGTGAAATTATGAACTCCATGAGGGACTTTTCTAACAATAATAATAGGGAGGATAAAGCCTCCAGAAATCTGTTCATTTTAATAATAAGTTCAGTTCAGTCACTCAGTCGTGTCCAACTCTTTGCGACAAGGGTCTGGTAAATTAGTATGATGGAATCAAACTGGTGCAGGGCTTAATCTCACAAGGTACTCATTTCTTTTCATAAGTTTTTTGAAAATCACTCTCTAATTCCCATATCCCAGGGAAATATAATCTATTTTCTAGGTAATTAAGACTTTCCCAAGTTCACTGGTACATAGAGCTGGGACTACATAAGTTGGATTATAACTATTTCAACAGGGGACAAAAATCACCTTGCTATATTTTGATTCCATTTTCAATGTGTTTTCATTCCATCTTGAAATTGACTCAGCTTCTGGAATTGCTCCTTGTAGGATGTTGTAGAGAGCTTCGCTGATAGCTCAGTTGGTAAAGAATCTGCCTGCAATGCAGGAGACCCTGGTTTGAATCCTGGGTCAGGAAGATCTGCAGGAGAAGGGACAGGCTACCCACTCCAATATTCTTGGGCTTCCCTGGTGGCTCAGCTGGTAAAGACTCTGTCCACAATGCGGAAGACCTGGGTTCGATCCCTGGGCTGGGACGATCCCCTGGAGAAGGGATAGGCTACCCACTCCAGTGTTCTGGCCTGGAGAATTCCATGGATAGGGTTGCAAAGAATCGGACACGACTGAGCGACTTTCACTCTCAGCCTGTGGTAGGGGAGAATGAGAAACCATATGGCGCTCTGGAGTTGATTCAGCTTTGGCAGTCATTCTCGCACTCTGGCAGAGAAGAGTGAGAAGTAAAATGTGCCTTTGTTTATTGAATGACCTTCTTATTGTAGATCTTCTCGATTGTTTTCCAGTTATAAATATTATTTCAAGGAGCACCTTTGCATATAACTTTTTTGCAGTGTCTGTGACTGAGATTTATAAAAGCGGGAGCTCATGACTTAAAAAAAAAAAGATTTTTGACATCCCTATCACCTCATCAGTAATTAACAAAACTATTAAACATCCAGTGTTATTTTTTTCCAATTTTATGTAGTGGGTAAGACTAACAGGTTAGAAATTATACTCTACAAAGTCAATCTTTTAAAATAAGTGTTATTGAACTAAACAAATACTCTGGATGTTGAGTGTACAACTGTAAAGTTTTTCTGCTTTGAATATGAAACCCCTCATGTATCAATTCATGCACTAAATTGACTAAGCTGTATCTGCATTGCCAAAACAGCCTGTCAGAGAAAATAATCACTCAAAACAAGTTATTTGGTGTCAGGTAGGAATGAATTTCCTGTTTTCAGCAGGTTAAATCTGTGTCTCGTAGCTCAGACTGATCTCAGGTGGCCTCGGCCTGCAGCATCTTGGAGCGGGGCTTGGGTTCCCAGCCAGAGACCGATGCTGGGTTGCAGCGGAGAAAGCACCAGATCCTAGCCACTAGACTAGAGGTCAGTGACCAGGGCCCTGGCCCTTCGGCTTTGCAGAAAGAATTCTCATGGAGATGGAAAGCAGTGAAACCGGTGAAGTGTTTGTGAAGAGGAAAAACAGTACAGTGCGTGTGGACGGACACACGGCAGCTCAAGGAAGGAGTCACTGAGTCCTGCCCTCACGGTGGTTTGAGTTACTTTCACAGGTGATTTCGTCCAGGCTTGCTTTGGCCAGTCGTTTTGATTTACCTGGTTCACCGTCCGTATTGGTATATCTCAGGATCCTCCCGTGTGTGCCCAGGTGTCTCTTAGCCAAAATGGATTTTACCGAAAAGGCGTCTGGGTAGAACACCCTTGACATAGCTCCGCTTTGGTCTCTAAGGAGCATTCTCTGCACCTATGTGGTCAGGGAGGTCTCCCCAGTTCAAGAAAAAGAAATACGTGGTCTCAACAGGGCCTAGCCTCCTCCCTTAATGGTTCTCTTATTCCCGTCTTGGAGTTTTGATTCACAGGGAATGAATCTCCAATTAGTTTACCATGGAGGAGAAGGGGCCGGCTTCCCTGGTGGCGCAGATGGTAAAGAATCTGCCTGTAAGGCAGGAGAAAGACTTGGGTTCAATCCCTGGGTCAGGAAGATCCCCTGGGGAAGGGAATGGCTACCCACTGCAGTACCCTGGCCTGGAGATCCCATGGACAGAGCAGCCTGGCAGGCTACAGTCTGTGGGTCGCAAAGAGTCTGCCTCAAGGCTAGAAAGAACATTATTCCAGAAGTATTAATCTTCCTGGAACACTGTACCATTCACCTGGGCTGGAACACTGATGGAAAGCTTTATGATGAAGGTAATGATGAAGAAGAACACTGGGGTTAAATGGGTTGAAAAAGACCTGGTTAATTTTTTTCAGCATGTCATTAATAAACTTTGATTTTCAAAATAAATTTTATATAGATGGCTATTGTCATACATAAAATGGAGCAATAAGATATATAAAAATAAGAGATGGAAATTATGGCATTTCACAATATCCAAAAGGTACTTTTAAGCATGTTCTGATATGCAACAACTTAAACAACAATTTTTGCATTAAAATTACTCAATTACTTAAGAGGTAGCTAATGGTTTGGAGTAGGTAGTTCATATCTGTGTGCTGTTTACTGCTAAATGCCAGGAAGTTGATATATGTTCTGAATTGCTAGGATGCTCCCCTTTTAGCCTTTTTTTTTTTTTTTAATCAAAAACATTGCTCCATGTTTTTGTTTTTGTCAAGCTACATTGTCCATGGACAGAGATGAATCTAATGCTAAATCTGCATAAAGCTGCAAGGAAAGATAGGTTAGGATGTGCAAATTTAATCTTTAAAGGCACAAAAATGATTTTCTACAGGGGAGTTCAGTGCCTGCACTGTGGTTGTTGATAGGTCCTCAGCATTAATGACTGAGGCCCTGCAAAGCAAAAGGAATCCTTTGCATGTTGGAAAAAACCAGGAGTTCTGTGGAAAACAATCTGTGTTAAAAAGTTGTAAACATCTATGGTATAGCATTTGAATGTGTTATTTTTAACTTTGGCCTGAAGCTATAACCTAACATTTACTCAGAAAATTTGGAACCAGAACATCTTTCCCCATCTTGCCTTCCTATCCCCTTCTCCTTTATTGAAGAGATGAGGGGAATGTAGGTGACTCTCAAATAGGAACTGGGAGAGGAGGGTTGGGAGCCAAAGGTCAAAGGCCACGGATATGGAGGAACTTAACACTTTAACTTTGTCTGTTCTACAATTCACTATTTAAAGGTTTTACAACCAAAATTAGAAAGAACCCAAGCACATATCCATAAATATGCCCACACATTCATATATCTACAGCTGTAAAAAAAAGGACACAAAATTGATTAGATTGTATTAATTATAAAATATCTCAGTTCAGTTCAGTTAAGTCCTTCAGTCGTGTCAACTCTTTGTGACCCCATGGATTGAAGCATGCCAGGCCTCCCTGTCCATCGCCAGCTCCTGGAGTTCACTCAAACTCATGTCCATTGAGTCCATGATGGCATCCAACCATCTCATCCTCCATTGTCCCCTTCTCCTCCTGCCTTCAGTCTTTCCCAGCATCAGGGTCTTTTCCAATGAGTCAGCTCTTCCCATCAGGTGGCCAAAGTATTGGAGCTTCAGCATCAGTCCTTCCAATGAACACCCAGGACTGATCTCCTTTAGGATGGACTGGTTGGATCTCCTTGCAGTCCAAGGGACTCTCAAGAATCTTCTCCAACACCACAGTTCAAAAGCATCAATTCTTTGGCACTCAGCTTTCTTCACAGCCCAACTCTCACATCCATACATGGGCTACTGGAAAAACCATAACTTTGATTAGATGGACCTTTGTTGACAGAGTAATGTCTCTGCTTTTGAATATGCTATCTAGGTTGGTCATAACTTTCCTTCCAAGGAGTAAGCGTCTTTTAATTTCATAGCTACAGTCACCATCTGCAGTGATTTTGGAGCCCAAAAAAATAAAGTCTGACACTGTTTCCACTGTTTCCCCATCTATTTGCCATGGAGTGATGGGACCAGATGCCATGATCTTAGTTTTCTGAATACTGAGTTTTAAGCCAACTTTTTCATTCTCCTTTCACTTTCATCAAGAGGCTCTTTAGTTCTTCTTTGCTTTCTGCCATAAGGGTGGTATCATCTGCATATCTGAGGTTATTGATATTAGATATTTCAGATATATAATAACCGAAATATCTGAGGTTATTAATAACCCCAGATAATAAAATATCTCAGGATGGGTTAAATTTAAAACAGTGAAAAGTTATGTCTGTTATGCTACCTTTTTTTGTAAGAAAGAGGGAGATGTGTGTGTGTGTGAGTATATGTGTGTGTTCCGTGCGTTTGTGTATGTGTGTGTATCTGAGTGTCGAAAACAGGGGTATACACAATGAGGTGAGGAAGGATTGGTGAGTGTGAAAATCGAGGACAACAGAAATTAGAGTCAGAGCCAGACTTTTTAACCTATAATTTATTAAATCATTTTGATTTCTTAATCATAGGGATGAATTACTCTTCAAAATAGTGAAATTCACCTTTAAAAAGAGAAGCTTTGCAAAAGTATCACACAGGATGACACCCTGTGGTTTTTCCCAGAACTGCAAATTGAAAAGGCTCTGATTTTCAGACAGTTTTTACCAAGAAACTCTGATATACTGTGGAGGGCAAGAGTTCTGATAAATAATTTGGAGTTTAAGCACTCCAATAACTGTTGCCTGTGTTTTCCCCTATCCTTCGTCCTCACTGGCCCCACGAAATATGTACTTACATTTGTATAAACCATATGTTGGCTTAGTAGAAGTGCATTACGCAATAAATCAGAAGAAATTTGCATATCTACCTCCCTAAGTACCTTTAGGTAATTCACTAATATTTCTGAGCCTCCATTTCTTTGTTTGTAAAGTAAGAATGATTATTCCTCCATCACTGAATTATTCTCCATCAAGACTTAATGCTATAA
The DNA here is from genome assembly GCF_055505025.1 of Bos grunniens. Classification (NCBI taxonomy): domain Eukaryota; kingdom Metazoa; phylum Chordata; class Mammalia; order Artiodactyla; family Bovidae; genus Bos; species Bos grunniens. Next base: position 89,523,821 of record NC_141176.1, on the reverse strand, counting down.
TATTCAGAAACCTTTTGCAAATTTTTAAAGTCCTCTGCAAATGAAAATGGATGTTGTGGTTGTTCTGTTACACGACTGGATAGCAGTTGTGCCTCAGTCGGTCAAGTTCATATGTTAATAAACACTTCCCTCTATACATGTTCATCCATTGTCATAGTTTAAAATGCTTGTGCCTGTCATTCCCACTCCATCTAGAAAATACCGCCTCATTCTTTCAACCAAACTGATTTGGTCCTCTTTCACTCTCCCCTCCACTCTCCTCTTTCACTTTCAAGAGGCTTTTTAGTTCCTCTTCACTTTCTGCCATAAGGGTGGTGTCATCTGTGTATCTGAGGTTATTGATATTTCTCCCGGCAATCTTGATTCCAGCTTGTGCTTCCTCCAGCCCAGCGTTTCTCATGATGTACTCTGCATAGAAGTTAAATAAACAGGGTGACAATATACAGCCTTGACGTACTCCTTTTCCAATTTGGAACCAGTCTGTTGTTCCGTGTCCAGTTCTAACTGTTGCTTCCTGACCTGCATAGTATCTATTCCCTCAAAATTGTTTCTAATTCATATTGTCTTCTGAATGTGGCCGTTTTACTTGCTCAGTTGATGAATAGATATCTGTGATCGCTTCCGATGTCTGGGGAGGCTCAGGAGTGTTGGGGTGCACAGGCAGCCCAGGGCACGTCCCTCTCCTTACTCCCTAGCCCGCGTGCCTGACCTCTGTGTTTCCACACAGGTTTGTGCAGTTGACTTGGACACTCCAAACAGCAGAAAGAAACGGTGGTTCAGGTAGTACCTTTATTTAACTTAAGACTTGAGGATATTTTTGCATCTAATTCTTCAGCATTCAAACGCTCCCAAGAGTAGCTTTAGAGATACGGCTCAAGAGGAGTTATTTTCTAATTTCTTTACCCTGTTTCCTTTCAGAAATATTTCCTTTCTCAGTGATGCAGACCTTCGATGTAAACAGTGTGACCTTACTTGAATAGCAATGTTTTTCTGAAAAAAAGAAGCACATAAAAAATCCTCTATGGTTTTCTTTTTTTCTTTGAATACAAATTCAGTAAAAGAAAAGTCATAGTAGAAGATGTTAAAATGGTAGATTTATAAACCCTCTAACTTAACTGTATTAATCGGACTTGAAAGACTAAGTAGAGTTGATAGAGTTGACTGTGTGTGTGTTATGGTGCATGCTCTCCACGCTTTCCTGTGAGACCTACAAGCCCAGGGACTCAAGCCCTTGTGATCCATTGTGGAGCCGAACCCACTTCATTCTTCAGAGCCAGTCTGTGTCAATGGTAGAACCTATTACAAAAATTTGCTTTCTTTTTTCTTGTGAAAATGATAATTTATATTTTTGATTTTTCCCAGATTTATTGAGATATAAGTGACAGGTAACTTACAAGTTGTTGATTTAATACACACGAATATTACAAAGCAATTACCACCACAATCTTAACACCTTCACCAGGTCACGTGATTGCCGTTTCTTTCTTGTGGTGAGGATGGGTAAGATCTATTCCCCAGCCACTCCCAAGTATGTAATACAGTACTGAAAACTGTAATCTCTGTGCTGGACACTTAATCCTCAGAACTGACTCCTCATGTAACTGGGGGTTTGTACCTTTTGACAAGCATCTCTCCTTTTTTCCTGCCGTGGCCACCACCATTCTATCCCCTGTTTCTCCGTGTTCAGCTTCTTCAGATTCCACAGATCAGTGATGTTATTTAGCATTTGTTTTTGATATACGGGCGTACTGTAGATTTCACTCACAAATCAGATTCATTCCATGATCTACAATTTTGCCTGGTGCTATGAACCTGTTTCCTAGATAAACGTGGTCTCATATCAACGTATTTTTTTTCTTCACTTTGCCAGAAAACTACCATAGGTGGTCTCAGTCATTTGCAATTCCATCGCTGGGACCAGTTTCTGTAATAGCTTCTGAAAACCAGTCCCTGCAGGGTGTACCGTCTAAAGGGTACAAAAACACAAACATAAAAAATAAAAATACCCGAGCTATATCTGAAGTGGGATAGTTTTTGCTGGTGAATAGTGATTTGTTCATTGAGTAATCATTGACATTCCACCTGGGCAGATGGATTTGTAAATCCTCAGGCTGAAAGCAACCCCAGCGTTTTGTATAGAATATTTTTCTTTTCTTTTAACCTCTAAGGTAAGCAGGAGAGTTAATCGGAGACAGAGGATGAGTGGAAGAATCATTTTTGGAAAAAAACTCTCTCATGAGCATATTTCAGATATCATTCCGTGAATCACAGGGACATCTCCTGTGGAAGGGACAGTCTTCTTCCCACTTACATGGGTGGAAACTGATTCCCGGAGCCGAGAGGGAAAGAGAGGCTCAGGAAATTCAATCATTTGCGATAGTACTCAGACCAGAACCCAAGTGATTGGACTTCAGCTTGACTTCTGCCTCATCTGGGCCTTCATTATGGCTTCAGTGCAGTAGCGTGGCTCAGTTTTTCTCAAGGGTTTTGAGGGTTCAGTGTTAGCGTAGGGGTGGCAGGTCAGATAGGCAGGCGTTACTTTGAGGCAGGCCTGGGTAAAATGTATATGGTCCCGGAGAAATAGAAATATCTAGAGGCAGAAAGCAGTATCCTAGCAACTATACGAGAGGAGCAAAGAGTCCAGCCACTTTCAAGCGAGAGCCGGTTAGCAGGAGCGGGAGTGGCAGGCGTGCACAGCACAAGCTTTGCTACGACTGTACACTCGGTGACTCAACAGCTCTCTCTGTAATTTCCCATCAGAGTAATTTAGTTGAAAAGTTCACCAAACAGGACTGTTCCTCACAGTTCGCAGCTTCTTCATAGAGATTAGAATGATTGACACGGTCAGTAATGAAAGAGAAGTCCCTTCGTGTTTTTGCCGTTCTTTTAACCTTAAGTATCCTTAATGATACCGGAAAGTATTTATCAAACCAAAAATATGATAAGAAAATATTATTAATCGACCTGGGAATGTACAAACTACCTCCTAGGGGGCTGCCGTGTTAACCCTGTAATTTGGGATGGGAGAATCGGGTGAAATTGCAGGGGAATCTGAGGCCCTAGATGTAATTACCTCCTGGAAGATTAACTGGAACACCCTTTCCATAATGGGATGGATCAGCAGCAAAACTTTCAGGATCAGGCGGGGGTCTGACCCTAATCACGAGTGACGTTCCCTGGGGTTCTAGTCACCTGTGCCCTGCATGTGAGCCCCCAGTAAGCTTGGTGCGTTGGAAGCTATGACGAGGTGAATGGCATGCATTTTTCTTGTCCCTGTGAAAGTCACTGACTCGTCCGCGGACTAACAGTCCATGGGATTCTCCAAGCCAGAATACCAGAGTGGATAGCCATGCCCTCCTCCAGGGGATCTTCCCAACCCAGGGATCGAACTCAGATCTCCCACATTGCAGGTAGATTCTTTACCAGCTGAGCCACCAGGGAAGCCCAAGAACACTGGAGTGGTTAGCTTATCCCTTCTTCAGCAGATCTTCCTGACCCAGGGATCAAACTGGGGTCTCCTGCATTGCAGGCAGATTCTTTACTAACTGAGCTATCAGGGAATGTCTTTCCTACTGAACTTAAAACAGAGAGAGGATGAGAAGGAGGGAGAGAGGAATAGAGCGGGAAGAGTTTGAAGGAGACAGAAAAGATTGCTTCTAATACTGGGGACTGACGTTGCTGGTCAAATCAGACATTTTAGAAAACTTAGAAGCACACAGAATGGGGATCAACTGGGACAAGGGAAGCGTGGTGTTAGCTGATGGATGCCCTCCCTCACAGACAGTTCTGGATTTCTCTGCTGCATGGTCCCATGGGAACAGACTATCAAAGGAAGAATAGGATTGACTTGGAAATACACTCAATATTTAGGAAGTGCATCTGGTGTGACTTGTTGGCTGGATGTTGTTTTGCATATATATATATTGCCATTTTATACTCTAGGTGTCCAAAGAGTAGATGGTGGACAAGAAAGCAAGGTTCTCACTGCTGTGAGCACGTCCCTTGGTGCAAAAGTATCAGCAAGTACTGCTCATCCACAGGGAACCCATGGGTGAGGAGGGCGTCCCTTGGTGGATAAAGGTTAGAAAAATGATGCAGATAAAGAGGTTCCCTGGTAACAGACCCTGTTAAAGAGTCTTGAACATTCAATTATAGAATCACAGAGATTTTTCCGTCCCTCTTAGAATCTCCGGAAGGCCACATACAGTTAGAGATGACTGTGTCTCGTTCCGACAATAGCACGCTGTTCCCCACGCAGATGGTCCCTCTTAGTGTACGATGGCTCTCTGTGGCTCAGGTATTGATAGCTTTAAATATCAGGAGTATTTCCTGCTTGACCAAATCATCACCATTCTTTTGAAATCCCTCCTCTGACTGTCTGGCTCACCATCAAACTGTAGTTCCAATGTGTACTTTGGTCTTCAATGATAAGCTTCCTGGCTAAGGACTGAATGCCTTTCTTTTTATTTTTTCCTGTCCTAGAATAGGCTTTTTTTTTTTTCTTTTTTTTGGAACAGGTTTCAGACATCACAATTAAGAATTATTCCATTTTAAAGGTCCTATGAAAGCCAATTGGAAAATGCCAGAGGAAAAAAAAATGTTCCATTGACGCGTGCCAGATTATTTAATAATGAACACACAAAAAGAAGGACACCTGTTTCTTTCCAACCTCCTAATCTATTTATGATTTGGGAAATTTGACAAGAAAACAGAATGTCCAGGCTGTAGAGCCTCTGAAATTTCCACATTGGCCACCTCTGGGGGAAAAAGAAATGACTTTGACCCCTGATGTTTTGGTTAAATCATCGTATGATGTGGTTACGTTGGGAGTGTAACTGCTGCACACTAAGAATTAGGAGGCCCGGATTCCTGTCCCGGGTCTGTGGCAGGTCCTGTGTTCCTGGAAGCAGCCCGCTCATTCATATGTCAGGTGGCAGAACTGCATGGTGTCTGGGAAACTTCCAATTCAAATAGCCTGTGGTTTTCTCAAAAGCTGGAATTCATTAGATGCTTCATACATTTTCTTAGCTTTACAAATCTGACTTTAGTAAAAGATCGGATAATTGGCTCTGATCTAATAAAGAAAACTGCAATATGTAAAAGGTTAGCATTATACTCTGAGGCAACCCTGTCTGAATTTCTGCTTGTAGAGCTGTATTCCTTCCAACACTGCTGATGACTGGGGTCCCGGAGGGAGATGGGTTTGCTATGGAGCAATGAGATCCTTTCTGATGGAGTATGTGCCTCATGTCAGTTAGTATACCAGATGAGGAGGATCTTCTAGGGTAGCAGCGGTCAGAATAAAGAGGAGGAGATGGTATGAGAAATATTTAGAAATAAATCAGCCAGTGTTTCCAGGAGTCATGTATGGATGTGAGAGTTGGACCGTAAAGAAGGCTTAGCACCAAAGAATTGATGCTTTCAAACTCTGGTGCTGGAGAAGATTCTGGAGAATCCTTGGGACTGCAAGGAGATCCAACCAGTCAATCCTGAAGGAAATCAACCTTCAGTATTCTTTGGAAGGACTGTGGTAAAGCTCCAATGCTTTGACCACTTGATGCAAAGACCTGACTCATTGGAGAAGACCCTGATGCTGGGAAAGATTGAGGGCAGGAGGAGACGGGGGCAGCAGAGGATGAGATGGTTGGATGGCGTCCCCAACTTAATGAACATGAGTTTGTGCAAACTCCAGGAGATGATGAAGGACAGGGATGCCTTGGTGTGCTGCCGCCCATGAGATTGCAGAGTTGGGCACAACCGAATGACTGGACGACAACAGATCAGCCACATCTGAGGCCACGTGTGCCCCATCCACCGCATTTCCTTGTCTCCCTGTACGTTCGAATCCTCAGATTTCTCCCCCACAACCCTGACACAGGGAGTCCACTCGCCAGTCCTGCGGATCGCCTCGAGGTCCCTCCTCGGCGCCCACTGCCAGGAGGAACCCCGGCGAGCCACCATCACCACGCTCACCTCCACCGCTGCACAAGTATTCCAGGTGCCCTCTTTGTTTTCTTGCTCATCCCGACGCTCATTTACTTCCCACACAACAGCAGAATGAGCTTTTTAAAAGCATCAGAATATGTCACACTTTCATTGAAAACCCAAGGGCTTTTCCTTTGCACTGTGACAAACCATGTCCACATGGCCCTGTGACCCTGACCCGCAGCACTCCGCCCCTACCCCCTCCTCCTCTGCTGGGCGTGCTCTGCCCACGAACAGCTGCTTTCTTCTGGCTTCATTCAATCTCAGCCCAAATCGCTTTTCTGCAAGAGGCTTTTCTTGAGCTTGCTTGAGGTCCTTCTCTATTTTCTGTCTCAGCACCCGGCTTACATGCTCAGTAGCACTTTATCACAGCCTGTGAGTTGCTTTAATGTATTTGAGTTTCATTTTTATTATTGTGCTGCCAGAAAGCAGACATGATGTTTGTATGACTCGTCGTGCAATAGTCTAATAAATATGTGGTGAGTGAATGAACAATTAGATGAACAAAATGCACTTACCCGTTCCGTTACCTGCACCAAGCGCTTTGAAGAATGAGGTGCAGCAAAATTTCGATAGGAAAAGGTGATCACACACACACCGGAGCAGTTAGGTCCTTCCGAGTGGCAGATTATGGACAATGGAGGGGAGGGGAGGGTAGGAAACACGGGCTCCCGGGCTGTGGCAGGGAACTCCGGAGAAGAATGAGGAGAGAGGTGGGAATACCACCAGCTTCCTCCGTGTGTCTGCGTCTCCCGCGACCTTCTTCTTTCCATCTGTCCCTCTTGGCCCGTGCTAGTCTTCCTGCCTCAACTTAGTTTTTCTTTCAATTTGTGGCCCTTTTCTTGCTCTGTTTCTGCCTTCTCTAACCCAGGGACGGACCTCTGCGAGCTCCCTGTTTGCTGGGCCATTGTGCCTCCTGACAGGGAACAGGGTTGTTCACTGTGCCCCTGCTGATGGTCAGACCGTCGTTCATTTGTGAGAATTGACTTTTTTTTTTAAACTTCATATTCAGGTAGCAGTGGCTCAGATGCTAAAGCATCTGCCTACAATGTGGGAGACCTGGGTTCGATACCTGGGTCCAGAAGATCCTCTGGAGAAGGCAATGGCACCCCACTCCAATCCTCTTGCCTGGAAAATCCCATGGACGGAGGAGCCTGGTGGGCTGCAGTCCATGGGGTCTCGAAGAGTCGGAGACGACTGAGCGACTTCACTTTCACTTCACTCTCAGGTAGCTAGAGCCGAAATGTTCACGCAGTTTCTGAAACATTGCTCTTCACAGAACTTGTTATCCGCAGCGTTATGTTCTTCCTCCTCGATGTGTAAAGGAAAACCGTAGAATTCTTTCACAGAGTGGTTATCACTAATGGTCCTCTGACAGCACAGTTAAATGCAGCCACTGGTTTGCAAACTGAATGATTCCTTTCATCAAGGGTTAAAAAAGGGCTTCATATTTCTTCAGATGGAGGCCAAGTCTTTTCAGCATTTCACAGTTAAATTTAGAGGGACATGAATACATTCAAATTTAAGGAAGCAAAATTTAAAACTCCCAGTTTCTTTTCTTTGAATTATTAAGTCCCTTGACAAATGGAATGTATCTCTATCATGAATTCAGCTTGCTAAATGTGCTGGAGAAATCCCATTTTGTACATGCCCTGGCATTTTTATGTTAATTTTTTTTTTTTTCCAGGATAACTAAGCTTTGTAGGAGCCTTTTGCTTTTGCATACCTGGGGTTTCATTTCTGTATTTCTGTCCTCGGGGTCCATCTGTCTGTAGATCCAGGTGCTTTTTGCCATCCAGGAAGAGGTGGGCACGGCAGAGAGCTTTCAGAATGGCTTTGGGGGCACCTCCTCCACCCTCTGCAGTGGGAGGGCTCCTGGCAGCCTGGGGACCAGCTGGTCCTTCCACTCTGTCACTATTCCTGATGACCCCAGAGCACTGAGTGTCTTCTCACGAGTCCGCCTGTCTGGCATTTGTTCTACAAAGGATGGATGAATTAGCAGCTACTGACATTTGCTGTGGACTAAAGGAGGGAAGAATAAGCATCCAGTTTGCTGGGTAGCAGGGAGGTTTCTGAAACCTTTCAGAAGGTTTCCGTGACTTTGGTTTCAAAGCCAAATTTGTGTTTTGCTTTCAGTTTTAACATTTCACCATCACAAAAGAGAAGATCAGTGGCTTTGAAAGATATACTTATTAACAGAAAATCTGGTTACAACATATATGGCACCAAAATGCTTAGCCCTCGTTGAACTAAAAATGACCGTGCTCCTGGATTAATACTAAGTGTGATAGCAGTGAAGTGATGGGGGCCTGCTTTCAAAGAGCATGCAAATCGCCAGGCAGAGGGACAGAAGTTGATTACTAGAGATCTGGTGCCCACTTGAAACCTCAGCAGTGTGTGTGTGGTGTGTGTGTGTGTGTGTGTGTGTGTGTGAGTTTCTGGAATTTAATCCTAACACTCACATTTTCATTTTCTGTCCTTATAAATTTTTATTTTTCAGATAGATTTTTATTTTCTAGGAAGTTTATATCTTATTGATGCAGGCGTTAACTTTCACATTTTTGCTTTCAGCCTGTTTACAGGCATGGTTCTAAGTGCTTTACAAATTTTGCTTGAGTTAGGTTCTGTGATTTTCCCATTGAAAAGATACAAAAAGTGAGGGAAGGGTAGTTCAGTAAATTGTCCAGCGTTACACAGCTAGTAAGTGAGAGAACTGGGACTCACACCTGTAAGCTCTGACTCCAGATTCTAGGTTTTAGGAGCTTCGCTACTTTGCCTCTGCCGTAGAGACAGCCCAGGTCTGAGAAGGGGTCAGGGCGGGGGGGGGGGGGGCGGCTGTGTCACTGTCCACAGAGAGCCCCTGGGATCAAATAAACAGCCTCCGTTGATTTTTTTTAGTTTGGACTTCTTTCTCTTTGCTGGAATTGGTCTGAAGTTTTTCCATTTTATTACTAGTTCCGGTTTCATTGCAAATCTCTTCTACTTTTGCTATCTGATTCATTACATCTAATTACATTCTTTTCAGTATTCATTTTTTCTTTTTCCTTTGGGCTATCCATATGATTATTTTCCAGCATTTGGAAGCGAATGCCTACTTTGTTTATTTTATGACCTTTCTTATATTTCACGAATCCATTCAAGCTTACAAATTTCTAAGACCAGTGTGGTTGAATTTCTGATGTTTTAATATGAACTGTTCTTGCTATTGTTCATATCTAAATGGTTCATAAGTACATTCTGGTTTTCTCTTGGCAGTTTTTTTCTTTTATTATTTTTGCTGATATGCCTCAAAAGCCTTCACATTATAAGCCCTGGAGAAACTCCCCACCTACCAGAGACTAAATATGATAAGAATTAGGCTCCAGAGTAACAAAGAGGGAGTTGCCTCTGGTTACAAATGGCTTGGGACAGAGCAAAGGTTGGATGCCGTCACCGACTCGATGGACGTGAGTTTGAGCAACCATCCAGGAGATGGCGAAGGACAGGGAAGCTGCAGTTCATGGGTCACAAGGAGTCAGGCACGACTGAGGAACTGAACAACAGCAATAGCAAAATTCAAACAGTCCCACTGTTATTCAGCAAAGCTAGATTGCTATGAAATGATGAAAAATCAAGCCTATTAAGTTATTCACTTTCAGGATAGACAAGCTTTTTTTAAAAAAGAAATGCAAATCACTAGTATCTTAGAGAAACATTGTAACAGAGAAAATAGGAACCCAACCAACCAACTGACTCTTCAACTAGGGAATGAAATTTAAGATGTAAACGGTTTTAACTTGGATTTTGTTTTTTAACATCACCAAATATACTTTAAATGATTCTTCTAAAAAGATGCTAAGAAATAGAAAATGGGTAGGAAGATAGAGAATATTTTCTCGGGGAAGGGTAGATCCACGTCTACTGCTTGATGCGCTCGTTGCAAACATTAGTGCCCATCATAGTTACGGCGCGAGCAAGGATTACAAAGTACTCATCTGGGGCTTTTTATTGTACATGTGAGTTTAAGTAGTAGAAAACACTTTTTTTTTCTTCTCAAATTGTGCCTTTTGCATGCAGCATAGATGTGAATGAAGAACTGTGTTCTTTAGGGTACATCAGGGAATCTGTCAGAGGTCAGACTATCCAATAGTAAAATTCAGGACTCCCAGGCTGGTGCCCCGTGATGGACTGTAACTTCAGCGATTCGTCTGTGTTTTGGGAAGGAGTTAACTAATGCATAGGAGTAGCATTAGCTTCCCAGCGTGGGAACAGGTTGTCTGCTAAATAATGTTTCAACACACGTTTGCTTCAGCTAACATGTTTCACTGTGTGGAGCGGGTGTCTCCAGCGGCAGTGACTCCACCCGGCTCTGACTGGTTGGAAGCACCCGTCAGGCTCTCTGGAAACACGCCAGATGGGAAGACAGGCCACATTTTCAAGCCGGAGAACTTTCCAGTGTCATATGCACAGAGATGGAGATTTCTAAGAAAGACCAAGTTGGGAGTCTTCCCTTCTTAGGAATAGAGCCTTATTTCCTTTAACAAACCACTTTTATTTCATGAAACCCATAAATAATATCCATAGCAAAAGCTGGTAGAAAAAAATGTTAAACACAAAAGTATTATCAAAAGTATTAAAACTATTATAATATTATGCAGTTAAGCAAATAGGACTCATGAATTATCTTTGAATCTCTTATCAATCTGTACAGCCAAGTCTGAATCTATTAACAGGGAGAGGGGGGCGTAAGAAAGCACCTAGAAAGAGCAAGCTGCCGTCAGTAGTACGTGTAGCATTGTTATCATCTCATGACTCACTGTCTGCTCCATACCAGAAATCGGCCACAGTTTCAGGGACACAGCACTTTCAAGATGATCATACAGAGTGTATCCTCACCAGGTAACTGGGAGGTAGCACAGCCATTTTCTTAGGTAAATTTCAGGCTGAGACTTGATTTTTTTTTAATCAAAATATTATGGGATATTGATGAGGCAACTTACCACGTTCTGCCAATTTTCTCATCTTATGTTTTACTCCCAGTCTTAATTAGAGAGAATAATTTTCCTATTGTGTTTTTAATGAAATCTTCAAAAGAACATCAAACATGTAAAAAAGTACACACCCTAGACTTTTCTGAAATGAGCAATGTGTTGTTCAGATATATTTCCCAAGAAACGAAACATCCACTAATTCAGATTGGAACTGCATTGCTTTGAGCATTTTAGTTTTGATTCTGAGTCTTCTAAAATGTCTAATCATACAAATGAGAAAATTTTTTTCTTAATTCCTTAGGAAAAGAAAAAAAAAGGAAAACCAAACTGCTGAAATCTAAATGTGGACAGAAAAGATGAGCAAATAGTTACAGATTAAGAAACAAAAATCTAACGTGTCACCTCTCAGTTCTCCTGAAGAGCAAAAAGCAATTTTCATGTGCTCGGGGGAAAAGTTCAGGGGAAAAGAAGGAGGAGGAAGAGCACTGGCAAGATGGTAATTATCTGGAGGACCATCATTTCTGGTCTCGAGGTCATGCTTAAAATCTTGAGTGTGGAGTGGTTATTAGTATTTCAACTTCTGTCTGCTTGGATGTTGTTTTGATGGCTTAGACACTTTACATGATTCATTTCTTCTTGTCTTCAAATATAGCTAGAGGACAAATTAGTTCTGAAAGATTTGAAATTGAGAATGACTTATTCCTCAGATGAAACTAAAAAGTCTCTGGGTGGAAACACAGCCTCCTGCATTTGGCCCTGTGTCACCTTTAGCCCCGCCCCATCTCCAGGGCGGCAGGGACAGAGCACCCTTCCAGGGCTCTGCTGACAAATGTAAGTCATCGGGTGTCCAAATGGGCAAAAAGCATGGCATTTTCAAAACAGATAACTAGTCCTTAGAATGCTGTTGGTATTTGGAGTAACAGATGGAAACAGAAAATGGAGCCACATGTGCAGATAGCACAGTTCACTGGTCAGCCACACCATGGTCAAAGGATTCCTATCTTAATCCTTGTTTTCTTCTTCAATTTAGTTATCAGCATCAGATTTTAAACTGGCTCTTTGTGAATGTGTCCATTACTGCTCTGTTATTAAAAGGAGAGGGAGCTTGATTTTTATATGATATTGTTTAATCCGTCTTTTAACTTTTGATACACATTGGCATATTTAAAAATAACCCTGTATCACTGATTTCAGACTGTGACATTGGCACGGTTATGACTTCAGTCTTTTAAATCCACAAGAGTATTTCATTTGCCAGGCTTCCCTGGTGGCTCAACGGTAAGGAATCTGCCTGCCTATGCATTCAGTGCAGGAGACGCTGGTTCAGTCCCTGGGTCAGGAAGATCCCCTGGAGAAGGAAGCCGGCCACCCACTCCAGTATTCTTGCCTGGAGAATCCCGTGGACAGAGGAGCCAGGAGGGCCGGAGTCCATGAACTCCTGAAGAGCGGGACACGACTCAGCGACTAAACAACAACAAACAGCTCCTTGCTGCTTCAGAATGATAAAAGAACACCTCATTTTTGGCCAACTTTTCTGATCGACCTGCAAGTAAGTGATTACATTTGAATAGGTTCAGATAGAGCCGACAGTCTTTCTTCTTCAGAAATGAACTGGTGCCTCTGTTGATTTTTGACTAAGAGAATGGAGTCATGGGCCCATAAGTCACCTAGAAAGTGTGAACAGAAAGTACACTCTAATTAGCAATGCCTTGGCAGCCCCATTTCAGTAGCATTTAAATTTCACAACTAAGTATTAAGTTGCAAGCATGTCCAAGAAAAAAGGAAACTGAGATCTAGGATTAATGCTATCGTTGCTTTATCAGTTAAGAAGATTTAGTTTTTACTTTTTAAGAAATCTCACTAAGGAATAATTTTGAACTTGCAAAAATGTCTCTTCACAGACAGGACTCTGACCAGAAGTCTGTGTTAGGAGAGGTGCTAAAACTATCCTGTCCCTTCATTCTCTTAAGAGATATCTTGGGCAAGTCATCAACTGAGAATGAGGTTGCCCATAATTACTAGAGAAGATGAGTTGCGAAGCATGTCTACTGTAACATGTCTAATGAGACATGAGCACAGAGAATCATCTGTCCCCGTGTGTTTCTGTGTTCTGGTTCTGTGAGTTTATCAGGAACATAAGTGAGATGCATGGATCCCTGAGAAAACTTGCAGCTATAAGTGCCTGAACTGCAAAACTTATGTAATTTAATGAATCACACCTTTTATAGAATCAAACTAAGTATTAAGTGAAATCTTTTAAGCATTCCCCAAATATTTAAAGGTAAAACTAGAGTACAGTTGGAAATACGTTGTGTAACATTTAGGGAAGATAGGAAGGCATTAGTAAGCCATGCTATCATGCTATAAATACCTGCATTATAGATCACTGTAGTTTCCTAGTGAAAATGTGAGTGCATTTGAGGTAACTCAGGAAATTGATGTAGAGGCTAGCAGAAATTATTCTTTCTGGAAGGAGACAGAGACAGTGTTGGAAAGGAGACTGGATGTATAAATTTACAAAGTCATTTCCTCTTTCTAGACCTCATTTCCTCAGCTGAAAATGAAAAAAAAAAAAAGGTTAAAGTAATTTATAAGATTATTTCAGATTCCCAAATTTGTATTTCTGTGTTATAGAGGGAATTTGTGCAGGAGAATCCATCCTCTCTGGTTGGCACCTTCCCAGCTCAAGTATCCTTACCTGCAGCCTGAGAGTGCATGTAAAACTCCTCTGGATCTTCTCATTCTCGAGGAAGTGGAAGGGGACGAGCTCGGGAGGGTGCCTGTGCATTTTTGGGAGGAAATGACAGGTTAAATGTGATCTAGACATTAGGCACTCAATAAATAACATTGTTTTGGCAACCAAATATGTATAGATGGTGTTCAAGAGCAAAGTTCAGAACTAGAGGCATGTATTTGAGAAACTTTGATCTATAAATTCATTTAAAACAATGAGACTGAATGCTATTATCCATTATGTCAGTATAGATACTTAAGGACTAAGCTTTGGGTTACCTAAATATTTAGGGTCTTCCTTCGTGGCTTCCCTCAGAGCTCAGTTGGTAAAGAATCGCCTGCAATGCAGTAGACCCCAGTTTGATTGCTGGGTCAGGAAGATCTGCTGGAGTGGGATAGTCTACCCACTCCAGTATTCTTGGGCTGCCCTTGTGGCTCAGCTGGTAAAGAATCTGCCTGCAATGTGGGAGACCTGGGTTTGATCCCTGGGTGGGGAAGATCCCCTGGAGAAGGGAGAGGCTACCCACTCCAGTGTTCTGGCCTGGAGAATTCCATGGACTGTATAGTCCATGGGGTTGCAAAGAGTTGGACATGACTAAGTGACTTTCATTTTCACTTTCCAGTGGCTCAGTGGTAAGGAATCTGCCTGCAATGCAGGAGCCACAGAAGACACGGGTTTGATCCCTGGGTGAGGAAGACCCCCTGGAGGAGGGCATGGAAACCAACTCCAGTATTCTTGCCTGGAGAATCCCATGAACAGAGGAGCTTGGTGGGTTATAGTCCACTTAGAGTCTTATAGTCTCTAAGAGTCATGCACAAGTGAAGTGACTTAGGATGCATACACCTAAATATTTAGACATTGGAAGATAAGAGTCTTCAGCTAAAGAAAGTATGAAATTGTTGCAATGATGAAGGCAAAAAAGCAAGAGTGATTGGTATCTATAATATAAATGTAGATGAAATGGAAATCAGACATCTATGAAAACTTGGGATTGTGTGTTTGTGTGTCCTCATAAGGCAATGTGGAAAGAACAAAAGGTTCACAGTAGTTATCCCCATGTAGGTAACAGAATGCAGAGTTTTGGACACATTTTTACTTTATCTTTTATTCATTACCGTATGACTGATTTTAAAAAATAGTCCTGCATTATTTGTATAATTAGTGCAAAAGCTCCTTTCATTAAAAAAATCAGACAGGCTTGTCAAGACTCAGTCTTGAGATACCTTGTACTCGTTTCTCAATGTATTGAATTACCTAACCTTGACTATTTTTCTTTTGTAAGCTTTTGTATTTTTTTCCCTAGAAGCGAGCCATATCCACAGTTCAGTACCCTTTATGTCACCTCCATTATTTATAAGAACGAAAGCCCTGGAAAGAAAGAATTTTCATGAGTGTGATATTCATAGTCTCAGCTGGACCTTAATGTACACCCTGAGACTCACGCATTTTCGCTGTCTTTATTATACAAGGAAAGGTTTGGAATGAATGATGTGGGAGCTGAGATGCTGGACGGAGAACATACTCTACACGTTTCCCAGATCTTGTACTGAAAGCATAGCTTGAATCATCTCTGCCTTCACCTTTTCTGCATGTGAAGAGTGCCGTGAGTGTGTAGGAATGTGTGAGTGCATGTGTGTGCATTCGTTACACAAGTCCCCAGGCATTAAGGCACTAACACTCTAATTGATGCCAGCGTCTCTGAAAACTGAGTCTGAAAACAGTTCCAAGGACTTACCTGAATAATCTGTTCACAGTCTCCTCAAGAGACTTCTGATGTTTGCAGAGAGCAGGTATGAATAACAGCCCCCTCAGTTTCTGCAAAGTATCAGTAAGGGCTCATTGTCATCTAAATATAGATCAGAATGTCTCAGGAGAACACCAGACAGAAGCGGAGCAAACAGAGGTGCCTCCCTAGAGAAGCAGACCACTGCTATGACTGTTCAGCGGCTTGAGCTGACTTCAGAAAGTACAGCTGCTCGCTGGTTACAACAGCTGAGAATAGAAGCAAGCGAGGCCTCCACCGACAGGTGAATGGGTGAGGAGCATGTGGAATATCGCTCGGCCGTCATAAGAGTGAAAATGCCGTTTGCAGCAACACGGATGGAGCTAGAGATGACACCAAGAGAGATGAAGGCGAATATGTGATATCCTGTATGTGGAACCTAAAAAACGACACAGATGAGCTTATTTACAAAACAGAAACATAGAGACATAGAAAACAAATTTATGGTTACCAAAGGGGAGGGGAGGGAAGGAATAGGTTCGGAGTTTGGGATTAACAGATATATAACAGATATACCACTAAATATACATTAGATAAGCAAGGATCTACTGTTAGTACAGCGAACTAGAGTCAATGTCCTGAAACTAACGAAACATTGTAAATCAACTATTCTTCAATTTTTTAAAAAAGTTCACCTGCTTGAAAGAAGAAGCACAATGTTTTTTACTGAGATAAGTATCAGTTCAGTTTAGTCGCTCAGTCGTGTCCGACTCTTTGTGATGCTATGAACCGCAGCATGCCAGGCCTCCCTGTCCATCACCAACTCCAAACCCATGTCCATTGTGTCAGTGATGCCATCCAACCATCTCATCCTCTGTCATCCCCTTCTCCTCCTGCCCTCAATCTCTCCCAGCATCAGGGTCTTTTCAAATGAGTCAGCTCTCCGCATCAGATGGCCAAAGTATTGGAGTTTCAGCTTCAACATCAGTCCCTCCAATGAACACCCAGGACTGATCTCCTTTAGAATGGACTGATTGGATCTCCTTGCAGTCCAAGGGACTCTCAAGAATCTTCTCCAACACCACAGTTCAAAAGCATCAATTCTTCAGTGCTCAGCTTTCTTCACAGTCCAACTCTCACATCCGTACATGACCACTGGAAAAACCATAGCCTTGATTAGACAGACCTTTGTTGGCAAAGTAACGTCTCTGCTTTTTAATATGCTGTCTAGGTTGCTCATAACTTTCCTTCCAATGAGCAAGCATCTTTTAATTTCATGGCTGCAATCACCATCTGCAGTGATTTTGGAGCCCAGAAAAATAAAGTCAGCCACTGTTTCCACTGTTTCCTCATCTATTTGCCATGAAGTGATGGGACCAGATGCCATGATCTTAGTTTTCTGAATGTTGAGCTTTAAGCCAACTTTTTCACTCTCTTCTTTCACTTCAAGAAGCTCTTTAGTTCCTCTTCACTTTCTGCCATAAGGGTGGTATCATCTGCATATCTGAGGTTATTGATATTTCTCCTGGCAATCTTTATTCCAGCTTGTGCTTCCTCCAGCCCAGCGTTTCTCATGATGTACTCTGCATAGAAGTTAAATAAACAGGGTGACAATATACAACCTTGATGTACTCCTTTTCCTATTTGGAACTAGTCTGTTGTTCCATGTCCATAACATTGAGCATATTGCCAATTTAGGGGAAAAAATGAATAGGAAAGAAAATCGCCTTTTCCTATGAGAGGTACTTTAACTTCTTTAGAGAGTTTGATGTAGCATGCTTATCCTCTGATGAGACAGGCAGAGACCTTACTATCACAAGACATCTGCTACCTTGCATTTGCCTGGATGCTTTTCCTCTTAGAGGCTTCCCTGGTGGCTCAGCCTGTAAAGAATCTGCCTGCAATGTGGGAGACCTTGGGTTCCATCCCTGGGTTTGGAAGATCCCCTGAAGAAGGGAGTGGCTACCCACTCTGTATTCTTATCTGGAGAATCCCATGGACAGAGGAGCCTGGAAGGCTACAGTCCATGGGGTCACAAAGAATCAGACGTGACTGAGTGACTAACACTTTCGTTTCACTTTCCCCCTTAAATTCCTCCTCCTCTGAAGATTGATTCTCTTATTGCCTTCAGAGCCTGACCCCCTATACATACGTGTGCACACACGCTCACACACCCCTACACACACATACGCATAGGCACTTACACCCGCAGGCTCAGTATTAGTGATTTGAAAATTACTTGAAAATCTTGAAAATTACTCTTTTTGTTTATTATCATAGTAGCTGTTGGCTAAATAGCTAAATTGAAGTCCCAGCAACATCTAAAAAATAAGCAGGAAAGCCAGATGGTGCACTGGGCCAATACAGAGAGAACTTCAGACAGTGGTGGCAGACAGGTCACGTGACTGCCTGTACTTCCTACTCATTGTGTTAAAATAGGTCTAGTTCTTTAAGCCTTAATTTCCCAGTTCGTCAGAGCTATTCTGAGTTTTCTGTCATACACCACTCACGGTCACGAGTGATGCCATGTGGTAGCTGGCTCAGACTGGACATGTTAATCAGAATTTTGCATTTAACTTCTTAAATAGTGATTATCTGGAAAATATGGCAATTAGAAAGCATGCATTAGGAATGTGTCTGTTCTTCCTTATATACAAATAAAACTGGTCATGACTCTGCATTTATTTAGTACCAGCTATGTTGGAATGTCACAAAATGGAGTCAGTGCAGATGGGGGCCATGGAAAGCTTAAAAATCCAGGCAATAAGAGAAAAACTTCCCTCAGTGATCTATACAATGGCTGTTTTTTGTTCAATCAATAGAAAATACGAGAAACCTCCTTCAAACAACTTTAATATAGTAAACTTTGTGGACGAAGAGAAAGCAATGCCTTGAATTTGTTCTCATGGCTTAGAACGTTCTGTGTAAGAGTAATTTTCATAGAGCTACAATGTGTTCTCATAATGTCCTAGATTTGATGTATTCCAATTAAAAGGAAAAAATTTTCCCTGGTTATGAACAATGAGACAATTTAAAAACTATTACTATGTGGTTTTGATGTAAAAGGCTGGAGAATTTCTGTTCCTTTAACTATGAGGGACAATACTTCAGGGACGTGGTGGCTCAGGGTCTTGGTGGCTCCCATGTTCCTGGAATGTTCCATATGTGTGTGTGTGTGTGTTTTAAGAGGATGAAAGGCTAATTAGTTTCTGTAACATCTAACATTTGATGTGAAATAATTGTAAAACATAATGAAATCCTGGCCTGAGAGTGTATTGCTCCTGCTGGTAGCATTATGGAGAGTGTATGGAGAATTCACTGCATATTATTTTTCTGCCAAGATTTTCAAACTTTTAACAGACTTGTTATTGAGAAAGCACCATTTTAACATATTCTTTAAAGGGAAAAGCAATAATATTAATTGACTTTTACTTTTCAATTTATAGGGATAATTGTCATAGTTGAATTTTGGCTCACTGGTTTTTCTTCATTTTCTGCTCTCATAAATTAAATTCTAATCAGAAGCTTTTGGAATTATTTTAAAGGCAGCAAACATAGAATGCTTTGCTAATATGCCAAAGTAATCAGTTTAGCAGAAAACGTGCACACACACACAGAGTAAAAAAAGAAAGGAGGCGGGAAGGAGAGAAGGGACTGGTGTCACTGATGCCACAGAGTGACTGGCTGCATATCTCACTGCTCAGATTCATGCAAACAATCCATTATTCATGACTTAAGTCATCGAATGTTTATCAAACGTCTGATTTCCCAAGCAATAAAGTACAGGCTAGAGTGTTCGGAGAAGTGAGATAGTAAGGTTTGCCACTGTCGCTCTGTCTTGTCAATAGCCATGTGGAAGACGGCCCAGAACCGGAACGTGGAGACGGCTCAGATGCAGTGAGAGATGTGGAGGGCGCAGGGGAGTCAGGCTGCCGGGGAAGGGGCGGCTAGGAGAAATAAGCAATTGATTGGATGCTGAAGGAGGGTAGGAAAGAGGTCAAGTTTGACTCACACTTCTAGATTAATTGACTTTGTAATGTCGTGAAGGAGAGAAAGTTCCAGAGGACAGCAGTTTTCAGTTGCCATATTGTGCATGAGGCATGCACTTGGTATTTAGAGGTGACATCAGAACCTCAGAGGGCTGGTCTGAAGATTGTGGTATGGGGATGTCAACTTGCAAATGAGAGCTGAAATCAAGAGAGTACACGGGGCCTTCAGAGGGAACACAGAGGAAGCAGAATTGTGCAAGAATACACTTTTTACAGAAACCAGCAGTTTAGGGAGTGTGCAGAGGAAGGGTCAGCTCTGTGAATCCAGAGGAACACATCAGGACTGGCCAGAGGACAGACTGGCATTGCCTCCAGTTTGTTCCACTGGGAAGGATGAGAAAAGGGAACTTACATTTTGGGGGAACATGGTGGAAGAGTCAACGGTGGAGGGAAATAAAAGCAGAAGACTGTGAGTTGTCATGGAAGCCAAGCAGGTAGCGTGTTTCAGGAAGACTGGCAATGTCAAACATAAAAGGCAGGCTACTTATTGAATGAAACCTAAACTGCAGGGAAGTAGGCCCAAGAGATCCCTTTCAGCCCAATTTCAAATGAACTGGAGAGGGAAGGGGAGGACTCAGATTGACAGTTTTGAGAAATCTGGAAATGAAGACTGAGATGGATGAATGGATCACTATCTAGAAGGTTGAGGTGAAGTCCTGCCTTACTTGGACTGTTCAGGCTGCTGGTCACAATATTCCACAGACTGAACATCTTACCTGCAATAGAAATTCATTTCTCAGTTCTGGAGACTGGAAATCCAAGATCAAGGTGCCAGTGTCTTAGAAGAGAGTCTCTTCCATGTTGCAGACTCACAAGGCAGAAGATCAGAAGGAGCTCTCCATGGTGTTTTTCATAATGGCACTAATCCCATTCAGAAGGGGTCCACCCTCACGACACAGTCCCCTCCCAAAAGTTCTGCCTCCTACACCAGCACCTTAGGGCTTAGAATTTCAATTTATGAATTTTGGGAATACACAAACATGCAGGCCAGAACACTCATTTTTTGAAATGAGAAAGGTTTCAGATCAGATCAGATCAGTCGCTCAGTCGTGTCCAACTCTTTGCAACCCCATGATTCCCAGCATGCCAGGCCTCCCTGTCCATCACCAACTCCTGGAGTTCACTGAGACTCACGTCCATCGAGTCAGTGATGCCATCCAGCCATCTCATCCTCTGTTGTCCCCTTCTCCTCCTGCCCCCAATCCCTCCCAGCATCAGAATCTTTTCCAATGAGTCAACTCTTCGCATGAGGTGGCCAAAGGACTGGAGTTTCAGCTTCAGCATCATTCCTTCCAAAGAAATCCCAGGGCTGATCTCTTTCAGAACGGACTGGTTGGATCTCCTTGCAGTCCAAGGGACTCTCAAGAGTCTTCTCCAACACCACAGTTCAAAAGCATCAATTCTTCAGCACTCAGCCTTCTTCACAGTCCAACTCTCACATCCATACATGACCACAGGAAAAACCATAGCCTTGACTAGACAAACCTTTGTTGGCACAATAATGTCTCTGCTTTTGAATATGCTATCTAGGTTGGTCATAACTTTCCTTCCAAGGAGTAAGTGTCTTTTAATTTCATAGCCGCAGTCACCATCTGTAGTGATTTTGGAGCCCAGAAAAATAAAGTCTGACACTGTTTCCACTGTTTCCCCATCTATTTCCCATGAAGTGGTGGGACCAGATGCCATGATCTTAGTTTTCTGAATGTTGAGCTTTAAGCCAACTTTTTCACTCTCCACTTTCACTTTCATCAAGAGGCTTTTGAGTTCCTCTTCACTTTCTGCCATAAGGGTGGTGTCATCTGCATATCTGAGATTATTGATATTTCTCCCGGCAATCTTGATTCCAGCTTGTGTTTCTTTCAGCCCAGCGTTTCTCATGATGTACTCTGCATAGAAGTTAAATAAACAGGGTGACAATATACAGCCTTGATGAACTCCTGAGAAAGGTTTACTTAAATGTAAATTAGTCCTATTATCTGATGGCCTGAAGCTCAGTATTCTTGAGGTTTTATTGCCTGTAATATATTCTTAAAATATTGTTTTAAAAATTAAATATGTGTTCAAGAAGACTCTTGAGAGTCCCTTAGACTGCAAGGAGATCCAACCAGTCCATTCTAAAGGAGATCTGTCCTGGGTGTTCTTTGCAAGGAATGATGCTGAAGCTGAAACTCCAGTACTTTGGCCACCTCATGTGAAGAGTTGACTCACTGGAAAAGACTCTGATGCTGGGAGGGATTGGGGGCAGGAGGAGAAGGGGACGACAGAGGATGAGATGGCTGGATGGCATCACCAACTTGATGGACATGAGTTTGAATGAACTCTGGGAGTTGGTGATGGACAGGGAGGCCTGGCATGCTGCAGTTCATGGGGTCGCAAAGAGTCGGACATGACCGAGCGACTGAACAGAACTGAACTGAATGGAAAAAAGACCGTATATAGAACCTGGCCGTGATAGTCTCAAAACAAATGCAATTTCCTAATTCTGTTTTTTCTTGATAGAGACATACCAGAGACAATCTGTATTTGGTCTTTGATCATAATGGAATTTTTTTCTTGGTTTGTAGTGATGACACGGAATAGCCATTTTACTGTTTGTTATTCAGGGTTTCATGGTGTGTGTGATGTCAAGCGCACGATGTGTGTCCCCCAGATGTACCAGGCGGCATCCCTGGACGTTAGTGCTGGCACTTGCAGAGTGGTACACAGAACACAGTGGTGGGAAGTGGTCTTAGGCCTCTCCTAGTTCTGAAATTCTATGCGTTTATAGCTTCTCATTTAGGGTTATCATCTACTAATTGCATTTATTAAAAAAAATGTTCTATTTCTGTGGGATGTTGCAGTAATGACAAGATCATGACCTGATTCTGTCTTAAACTGAATTCGGTAAACATTTTTCTCAATACATGCTACATCTCATCCATTATAATAAACTGAGACTAAAAAGTAATCATAAAAATAATGGGAAAATATTAGAGAGAGAGAGAGCAAGTGAGAGCTTGGAAACAGTTAAGGCTCTCTGTTTTGGCTTTTTCCAAAAGCAATATTTTAGTTGCTGTACATACACACACACAGACAAACAAAAGGGAGGGAGGGGCAGAAAGAAATGGGATCATAGTATAGCAGATTTGAAAAAAAATTGAATAAAAGTGAAATTTAGAAACAGAAATATTTGATTTAGTCAGTACTTGAAATTGTAGGGCAAATGTTGTAAATTATCTGTACTTCTGTGTTCCAAGAACGACAGAATCTCCATCCGTCTTTAGAAGTATCAGAAATAACAATAATTCTTCATACAGATTTACTATTGGGGAAAAAATGTTCAGACTAAGTTTAATTTTTGGAAACTATTTTGTCAAAAATTTTAATTTAAGTTTACCTACATATTTGGAGAAAAAAAAAATTACCAAGAGACATTCAAGGAGGTTTTTTTCGTACTTGGTTTCTCCCAGAATGAAGCAAGTGGTACCTACTACAATTCTAAAAGGCTGTAGAAAAGAAAAAAATGGCTTTCTTCTTTCCCTTAAACTAACAGAGAGAGAAAATCAAGAAACCCAAATCCAGTTGCACTTTATTCATTTGGTATACACCCTGATATGTTAAGACTAAGTGAATATGAGCACCTTCTTACACTGCATCTGGCATTTAACTGAACGTGTGATATAGTGGCAGAACGCTCCGATTAGCATTTGCGTTTGCCTGCAGTCACTCATCTAAAAGGTAAGCTCTGATGCGTTTTCAGGCACGTCCATCAGTCTGAAGAAGTCAGAAGCAACGCTGATTGCTCTCAGCCTGTTATGTCACAGAGAGGAAGCTTGGTCACTCAGATGAGAGTTCTTTTCTCCTGCCGTTCCATTTACTCGAGCTGTTGCAGGGAGAGGTCTCCGAATATTTCCTCCCGTCGTCCACCTCATTCGCTTCCATCTTAGACTCACTTGAAAGTTCCCTTTTCCTGTTCAGCACTAAGCATAAGTTTACCAAGAAATCTTAGTAAACATTGTACCGTTTGGTTATAAAAAATACTGGGAAACCATTGAAATATTGAATTATCCTCCTCTTGGGAATTCAGTGTTATTCTTGTTCATCCCACGAGACATTTGACCCACTGATGGTCACTCTTCTTTCCCTGCCCAGACACTCAGCCATATCCAGCTCCTTGTGACTCTGTGGTCTGGAGCCTGCCAGGCTCTCTGTCCCTGGGATTTCCCAGGCAAGAATGCTGGATTGGGTTGGCATTTCCTTCTCCAAGGGATCATTCTGATGGAGGGATCAGACCCAAGGATGCATCTCCCGCATTGGCAGGCGGGTTCTTTACCACTAACAACACCTCTCCTCTTTGTGGCTTCTCGGTTTCACATTTACGTGTTCTTTCTGTCAATAAGCTTTATAATAAATAGTCTTCATAAATTTTACAGTTGAGTTAGTAACAGTTTTATCATCCTGTATTTAGAAAATAGTCACCCAAACCCTACGACTGCCTCGTCTGTCTGTCAACCACAGTTAATGGAAGGACTTTCCAGGTTACAGACGAAGGCGGAGGAAGCTGGGCTCTGAGATGGAGCAGGGGACTTGTCAAAACTGCACGAGGAGAAGGTACTTGGCTCATCTCAGTACTCAGACAAGTCACAGACAGTCTGTTCTTACTCATATGCTGTTTCAAGGTGATGCCCATTCACTCCTACCAAAGGACAGCGCAGGGAAACTCACAAGAGAAAGGTTTGTGAATGGACAGAGAGTGGAGTGAGGGATGGCTGAGGCTTGCTCCTAACCTCTGAGAAAAACTCCACCGATTTTAAACAGTGTTTTTCTTTCTGTTCAAAATCTATTTTTTTTTTGATGTCACAAAATATTCACTTGTAAACCAGAAAGACATTTTTTGTTGTTGTTTTTATGATTAAAGCAATGAAGATGGTTTTATCCATTATATAATTGTGCTGTTACATCATATTTCAGTGTTTTATCATGATCCTGACCGAGCACTTAGTACACTGTGAAACTGACGGGACCAGTGTGTAAAACCATGGTATGAGAACTGTATAGAGAGGCTCCAGCAGACCTTCCTACAGGTGTGTGGAAAACTTTGATTAGGATAATAAACATCACTATTCTCAGCCATGGGAATACTCTCCTAGCTCAGTTAGAATGCAATCTGTAAGTAATAAAGCTTCAAAATGACATGACTTAAGCAGTGGTTGCTCAGTCGGTAAAGAATCTGCCTGCATTGCAGGAGACCCAGGTTTGATCCCTGGAGAAGGAAATAGCAACCCACTCCAGTATTCTTGCCTGAGAAATCCCATGGACAGAGGAGCCTGGTGGGGTCACAAAGAGTCAGACACGACTGAGCCACTAAACACAGCACATTCTCAGCCATAGGGATTCTCCGTTTTAAAAAAGCATCAAATTTGTCAGGTTATATAGTACCTGTACAGAGAAGGCAATGGCACCCCACTCCAGTACTCTTGCCTGGAAAATCCAATGGACAGAGGAGCCTGGTAGGCTGCAGTCCATGGGGTCGCTAAGAGTCAGGCACGACTGAGCAACTTCACTTTCACTTTTTACTTTCATGCATTGGAGAAGGAAATGGCAGCCCACTCCAGTGTTCTTGCCTGGAGAATCCCAGGGACGGGGGAGCCTGGTGGGCTGCCGTCTATGGGGTCGCACAGAGTCAGACACAACTGAAGCGACTTAGCAGCAGCAGCAGCATAGTACCTGTAAGCCCTTTAGTTAGTGTCCATTTGTTCCTACCATTGCTCATCAGAATATTTAGGCTTAAAATTGGCTCTATATCACTCACACTCCTAATTGCCATTCTCTTTGTTGGAGAGCCTAGCTGTAACACAAAATAGAAAAATGTTAAGGGAAGAGTAATAAGATTTTAAGAACCTCTGTAAATCCAAAGTTCAAATGATAACCGTGCTTCTGGAGGCGCTATTAATAAGTTCCCTGAGGTTTCAGAAAGCAGACTGCAACACGTACTCTGCTAGATTTAAGTTAAAGATTTGAAGTAGAGTGGTATCTTCAGACACCAACGCCCCAAGCAAGTCCTTACCTGTTTGTTCTAGATAAGAGTGATTAAAGCAGAAGGCTTAAAGGGGGAAAAAAGTTCCTTGAAAAATCTAGAGTAAATTTTTGGTAGGAGGCTTATTTATTGTCAACAGCCTGATCCTATAGGAATCTGAGTATATTAAAGTTTATATATGTACATGTAGAAGAAACTTTGATTTTCTGACAGTTTTTTCCAGTTAGGCTCAATAAGTCACTGATTTTCAGTAAGACAGATGACTTCTATTTTAAAAGATAAAAAACAGTGAGGTTTGGGTTTCCTGTTTTGTGGAATACTTAACAGATCACTGGGTAATTCTGAAATATAAATAGGTTAAATATTTTTTTCTTAACACATCTCTTTGCTTAATGCCCTAACCAAAAAAGGAAATGATTTCCAAAATTTCTTCTTCATAGTTCATTCCTTGTCTGGGCAACTTGTAAAAAGTCATACTATATAGTCTGTCCTAATTAGGGGAAGGGCTTTCCTGGTGGCTCAGATGGTAATGTGTCCGCCTGCAGTGCAGGAGACCCAGGTTCCATCCCTGGGTTGGGAAGATCCCCTGGAGAAGGAAATGGTAACCCACTCCAGTATTCTTGCCTGGAAAATTCCATGGACTGAGGAGCCTGGTAGGCTATAGTCCATGGGGTCACACAGAGTCAGACACAAGCCACTCAGTTGTATCCAATTCTTTGCGACCCCATGGACTATAGCCTGCCAGGCTTCTCTGTCCATGAGATCCTCCAGGCAAGAATACTGGAGTGGGTTGCCATGCCCTCCTCCAGGGGATCTTCCCAACCCAGTACTCAAACCCAGGTCTCCTGCACTGAAGACAGATTCTTTACCATCTGAGCCACATTGTAGAGTTAATAATCTGTAATTCAAGCAACTTTATTTTCTTTCAACCAATGAACAGACTTACTCAGTACATGATACTTATGGGAATATTATGCCCACACAATACAAGGATTATCCTGAATGTCATGGATCACACTGTTTTATCCTAAGCAACTCTGAAACATTTTGGAAATTGAAAGGTTAATGAACTCATAGTTTTGTTTCTTAGAAGAAATGATACAAATAGAGTTCTGACCTTAAAAGCCAGAACTTGACTGGTATTAATTTTGTGGAGTTGTTACCAACTCAATTCAGATTTTTGAATCATCTCATTTATCTTTTCATGACAAAGATTAAACATTTTCAAACTATCCAATGATTAGTATTTTTCGTGATAAGAATGTTTGTCAAAACAGTGCTTGCTACTATTATAATCACAGTCTTGATGTATCTCCAGTGTCTTCTTTGCTAGCGGAGAACAGGACTAAAAAGGAAATTTAACTTCATTCAAGTAAAAACTAAGGAATAATAGCCTGTTAACTAAGAGAAGTAGTGGAAGTAACTCAGAGCCTGCAGTTACCTCTGTCAGCTGAGATGCGAACGAGGCAGCTAGTCTAAATATGTAATCTGTTTGGTCATCCTGCCTGATGTTACAAGTTTTAGCAAGTATTGAAAGCCCAATCACGGCGTATAATCACTGCCTCGGGAATTTCAAAAATCAGGCAATCAGAGAAAAAAACTAGTTTACCAGATATCTACTCCCTTAATCAGTATCTAATTATACATGAATTGTGTTTTGGAAATATTATACTTTAACGTTTCATTTCAGAATTGCAGTCTAATTACACAGAATTTGGATACGTTTATATTAAATATTGTGGACGAAGCTTTAGTAAATGCACTCTAATATCATTAATTTAATGTTTAGAGGGCAAATACCAGTTATTTTCTCTCTTGTTGTTTAGTCGCTAAGTCATGTCAGGCTTGTTTGCAAGGCCAGGGACTGTAGCCCTCCAGGCTCCTCTGTCCATGGAATTCTCTAGGCAAAAGTACTGGAGTAGGTTATCATTCCTTCTCCAGGGGATCTTCCTGACCCAGAGATCAAACGCACATCTCCAGTGTTAGCAGGCAGATTCTTTACTAGTGAGCCACCATGGAATCTTGGAGAGATCACTTACCCTCAAGAGCCATTCAAAATTATTTAAATATTAAAGCAAATTCATAAAATAAAGTTTAAAACTTCCAAAAACTTTACTAAATATGTCATTGATTCAACTGCACCTATAAAAATTACAAAGTGTTTAAGAAATTATTTCCCTAAATAAATAGATTATAGTACAAAGTATTTTAGTTGCTATTTAGTAAAAAGCTACCAAAATTCAGACAGCTGGAATTTGTGTTCGGCTTCTGTTATAACCTTAAAATGTAACCAAAATTTTAATGGTGATAAAAATAGTGCATGTAAATTCATCTTCATCTTGATTTTTCTAAACACTCCTAGTGAGCCAATAGTCACGAAAATGTTAAAAAGCAGGAAAAGAAAAGTCATGAACAAGAGATGAACAACAATGTGAATAATTCACAAACTGACATTTGACTTTTGACTTCTTGAGAATTCACCATATATACTACCACAAAAAATTTTTAAAAAATGAGAAAAACCAGGAACAAAAATCATGGTCCAAAATATCTTGGCAGCAACCTGTTTGCTATTTTCTGTCCTGAAGATTTTAGGCAAATTTTCAATTAAAATGGATTGTAATTAAATTATTTTGGGCAGAAATGTGCCGTAGCCTTTGATTAAGTTCAGCATTTCAACATTTAAAATGCTTAATCTATTTCTCAGAATGACATCAAGTTGTGCTGTTCCCACTGATGGAGGCTCACATGCACGCAGGGCATTTAAAGGTTTGGCTCTGTTCTCTTTTTTCATTACTCCTGGAAAATAGAATTGATTCAGTTTTATGCACATGCAGAATGCCATGGACATGGTGCCAAGTATGCCCCATTCAGGAAAAAACAAAACTCAAAAGGACATTTCTTTTTACGCAGCAGCCAAAATTATGCAGATGTAGAAATTAAAAATCCTGAGACTACTTGCCAGAAATTGTCCGGGGAAAATTTATTTATGTTGTTTTCCCTTTCCCACTCACAAATAACAGATTTATAAATACCAAAAAGTGCATGCATGCTCAATCTTGTCCAACTCTGCAACCCCATGGACTGTGACCTGCCAGGCTCCATTGTCCATGAGATTTTCCAGGCAAGAATACTGGTGTGAGTTGCCATTTCCTACTCCAAGGGATCTTCCAGACTCAGGGATTAAACCCACATTTCTTGCATCTCCTGCATTGGCAGGTGGATTCTTTACCACTAACGCCACCTGGGAAGCCCAAATACCAAAACAGCCTCCATCGAAACAGTATAAGGGGCAAAGTTGCTCTTTGATGATGCCTCTCTCTCCCGCTTGTGTCCAGACCCTCCTATCCCAGAACCCTTTTCCATGCCCAGTTATTTGGAGCCTGTCTGCCTTTTCCGAGCACACTCCATTGGTTCATTTATGAAGAACTTTCCCTATGGTTCCAGAGTCTAAGGCTGTCACGATCATCTTTCCCAACTGTTTCAGATCCTGTATTTCTGTGTTATCCCATGCCATGCTGAATCTAGTAAGAGACTCAAACTTGCCTTCAGTGATAAGGGCCACTACCTTACTAGACATAGAATAATGTCTATTAAGGCTCTTTAAATGTATCAGCTGAAATGTGTGTCTGTTGACAGTGGCTGACCACTGACACTCAGCTTTTAGAAGCTCTTGGGTAATGTCACTGTGAGAGAGGAAAGGAGAGTGTTTATGGCACACCCATTTTCTGTGGGCATGGTAGGAACAGCCCCTGATGGGTGGAGTATGGTGGCTTAATTCAACAAGCCTCTGGGGATAAAGTCTCTTATTCGAGCAAGCAAGAGAACTCTATAAACCGTTCAATCATTCGGTCATTTACTCAAGGCATCTTATTGTGCAGGCCCTGGATATACAGAAGAGAGGAATATAGACTTCACATATCTTCCTGTGGTTTATGCTGTTTAAACTAATGCATTTTATAAATTCCATTCTGGCAGAAAGTATATTTACGAGAACCCTGGATAAAGGTATGATCTCTCAGTGATTCCTTTCTGAAAGGGTAGTCTTAAAACAGAAATTAAATTACCTACCTCTCATAACTAGACACATTCAATTGTTTAATTGAGTAACCAACAAAATATCTGAAGGTATATCCGTAACATACTGGTATTCTTGGAGCATATTGGAGCCATTGCATTCTGTGCTTGGAACCACGGAAATTGAAGACCCTTGTGACACTCAGACTTCATATGCTTATGTCTGTCACCAGGTGAAGCACTGGGACGCTCACTGGTAGAGGAGATGTAAGACCACATCTCTTGGAGCTTTACTCTCTTAATAACCACTCTAGGAAGCTTGTGGAGAAGGCGATGGCACCCCACTCCAGTACTCTTGCCTGGAAAATCCCATGGACGGAGGAGCCTGGTGGGCTGCAGGCCACAGGGTTGCTAAGAGTCGGACACGACTGAGCGACTTCACTTTCACTTTTCACTTTCCTGCATTGGAGAAGGAAATGGCAACCCACTCCAGTGTTCTTGCCTGGAGAATCCCGGGGACGGGGGAGCCTGGTGGGCTGCCGTCTATGGGGTTACACAGAGTCAGACACGACTGAAGTGACTTAGAAGCAGCAGGAAGCTTATAGGATGGTGGTCGGGCCCACTTTACAAATGAGTAAAATGAAATTAAGATTCCACGTGGCTACAGATTCAGACCAGATGTTCTCTTGCAGTACTTGCTCCAGGCAGGGCAGCTTCATTTTCGGGTGCCTGGAAGTTCCTTCTGTGTCCCTTCTTGCTTCCTTCGCATGCAGCCTTCCCGACTCAGTAAGTGTAGAGCAGATGTCATGGCGTGACTACATTATGTCACCTGCAGAGGCGACAGGCGTTCTTCCAGAGCTCGTGTTCCCGTTAGCGGTGTCTGAGGACTACCTCTGCATCCTGTCTGCATCGTGTGCAAACGTTCCAGAGCTAAACATACGGTCAAAAGTCATTACATACGCACTTTGTGTGAGATTTCCGAGAACTGATCATTTTTCCCCAGCAGAAAGGATTCTGTGGAATGAGTGATTAAATTAATGAAACACCATACAGCGTGTTTACGAGGTTGGTATGTGGTAATGGCAGAAACAATAAACACAGAGAGCGTTGCTTTGTTGTTCCGAGGAATTTATTGTCCCTGACTATGATCTGAGAACAGATGGCGGAGGCTGTCAGCTGGGTTGTGAGCCCCGGCAAGCAGGAAGTAGGTGATGATAAACGGTTGGTAATTTCCCTTAGTGGAGCAACCTACCGCAGGCTCTGCCGGGAAGAATAGATGCTAGTCTGAAACCTCATCTATGGAATCTTGTCCAATACTTCATTTTTTTTCTTTAAGGAAAGAAAACACGGAGGTCTTGTTCTTTGCCTTTGTGAGATCTTCAGAAAGCTCAGTAATTTGTTTGCTCCTGAAAGAGAATTATCAGCTGTATCTAAAAGCTGAAACCTCATACTTCTTGCAAGATCAGTCGGCTTTTTCTTCTCGTCTATAAGCACTTGGGCTTATCAGGTACTTCCTGTTTGCCCACCACTCCGCCAGCTGGGAGTGGTTTGTCCCAGATGTGTTTGTATCGATGTCCAGGTGAGGGAATGGAAGAGCTTCCCTAGCTGATCTGTTTAGGCAACTGACTATCAAGGTCCCGTTTTGAAAGGAGACTCATGCCTCATGTAAAAGAAAAGTCAAGTCTCTAAAATCGTAATAAATTTGAGCTGCAGTTTTATCACCTTCTGCCTGTGTGTCTGTAGTCAGTATCTTTACCTTCCTGGGACTCTGTGAATCATCTGCAAAGTAAACTCACTCCCAAAGCTACTGTGAGAATTAATTATTTTTAATTATGTAAGGAAGCCGGCACTGTATCACAGCTAATAGGCATTTAGAAAATTATTTATTCATTTATGTGTTGTTTTTCAGTCACTAAGTCGTGTCCAATTTATTGATTGATTGATGGCTGCTCTGGGTCTCGGCTGCTGTGCGTGGGCTTTCTCTGCTTGCGGTGGACGGGGTTACTCTGCTCTCTAGCTGGTGCAGGGGCTTCTCGTGGCAGTGACTTCTCTTGCTGAGGAGCACCGGCTCTAGGGCGTGGACGCCGGGGCAGGGGCTCAATAGTCGTGGCCCACGGGCTTAGTTGCACCGTGACATGTGGAATCTTCTCGGGTCAGGGATCAAACCTGTTTCCTCTGCTTTGGCGCTCGGGTTCCTATCCACTGTATCACCAGGGAAGTCCCCTACGAGGCATTTAAGAAAAAGAAGCTGGTATTAAGTAGCAGTGATAGCTGTGACGATAGTATACTAATAGTAATAATACAGTATAATGGACGAAAAAGGCAGGGGAC
Source organism: Bos grunniens (assembly GCF_055505025.1). Classification (NCBI taxonomy): domain Eukaryota; kingdom Metazoa; phylum Chordata; class Mammalia; order Artiodactyla; family Bovidae; genus Bos; species Bos grunniens. The sequence continues at coordinate 89,491,996 of NC_141176.1, read as the reverse complement.
CAGGAGCCAGAAGCACCCAGCCTAAGGACTTCAGATGGAGCCATGCAGGACACAGAGACTTTCCATCTGAGCAGCTCCGGGAATCCTGGGGAGACCTCCCTGCTGTCAGAAACCACCCTCTCCATCAATCACAGGGGAGAAGTGCAGGCTGAAAACACACGGCAGCTCTGTTAATGCCTCTGTTTGGTTTAACGTTATTTACCTCAGTGATAAAGAATGAGAACCATTTTGATGCTTGACATTCCCTCAAGAAGAAATAATTTAAAAGCCTCTTCTAACTGCTGTTCTTAGTTGACACATTGATCACTGCTTCTTTGAGGTTTAATTTATGATGCTAAACTGCAGGTATGAACTGATAAATGAATGCATAAAAAATGAGTTCTTCAAATTCAAGATTCAGAAGAAAGTAGCTAGTTTCCTTAAATAGTCATGCATTAAAATACTCTGTGATTCTACTTGCTGAGTACCATACTCATAAGTGGTAGCTTTCGACTCTCTGGCATTCCAAATCACAGCTCCTATTAAATTTATGAAATAACTCTTATTGTTCAGTCGCTCAGTCTTTGTGACCCCATGGACTGCAGCACAACATACCTCCCTGTCCTTCACCATCTCCTGGAGTTTGCTCAAACTCATGTCCATTGAGTCGGTGATGCCATCCAACCATCTCATCCTCTGTCTCCCTCTTCTCCTCCTGCCCTCAGTCTTTCCCAGCATCAGGGTCTTTTGCAGTGAGTTGGCTCTTCGCATCAGATGGCCAAAGTATTGGAGCCTCAGCTTCAGCATCAGTCCTTCCAGTGAATATTCAGGGTTGATTTCCTTTAGGATTGACTGGTTTGGTCTCCAGAAATAATTCTGGTGTGTGTCTAATTTTATCATATATGGGACTCATACTTATCTTACGTTTATGTAGCTGGTTCCCACATCCCTGTGTCATTCATTCAAGAAAATGCGTGTACACCCATGGCGGATTCATGTCAATGTATGGCAAAACCAATACAATATTGTAAAGTAAAATAAATAAATTAAAAAAACTGAGATTAAAAAATGCATGCATTCCTTTCAGAAGCAGGAGAAGAAAAGTTGTTCATTGGCGATCCCAGAGGTTATTGCATATCTTGAAACAATTTTGGGAGTAAGTTAAAACCAAATAGATTCCATCTGTTCAGGTACCAGGGCCTTTGTCCTGTATGGTCTTTAGGCTGCATTGCTCTAATTCTCATGACAGGTAATGGAAAATTAAAGGAACTTTTTGGTAGTTAGGCTTGGAGTAGAGTAAACCTTTCTTCTTCAGTAGGAGTCAGTGGAGGAGATAATGAGGGGAAGAAAGACACACCAGAGGCAAGAAAGGGGCCTCATTAGCAAGCAGGTGCTGGGAAAGGTCACAGTGCATTTCGGTGGACAGTAAGGCTTAGGGACACAGCGCTTTGAAATCTGATGAAAGCCAGGTCCTTGCAGCCCTGTTAACTGTATATGCACAGCTTGTGCGTCCGATTTCCAGAAGTGTGAGTACTTCCTGAAGTGTTAATCATTAATGTCAGATTAAAAACCCTGAGGCTCTTTAGGTGAGAGAATGTCAAAAGTTATACATACTAACTTGTGCTTTTTAAACAGAAGGCTGAAACTATTTGCTCCCAAGTGTGCATGTCTTAAAATTAGACTTAAAGTCCCAATGGTTATTTTAATGGATGGCTTTTGTGGTATTTTACCGCTGGCCACACAACCAATAGAAAATATTTATTACATGGGAATGGAGTTCACGCATACATAACAAAATTGTGCTTCATAATTTACAGTTGAGGGGTATCCCCCTTGGCTCGGAGGGTAAAGAATACACCTGCAGTGCAGGAGACACAGAAAACCCAGGTTTGCTCCCTGGGTTGGGAAGCTCCTCTGGAAGAGGAAATGGCAACCCACTCCAGTATTCTTGCCTGGAGAATCCCATGGACATGGGGCCTGTCAGGCCAGTCGTTACACAGGCCATGGGGTCTCAAAGAGTTGGACATGACTGCAGCAACTTAGCACTCATACACGCAACTTTTAACTGATCTGAAGTAAAATGTCATAGGAAAAACATTTTACTTATTTGATGATATGAAAAATACTAATATTATTTGAAAATATACTCACCTTGTAAAATATATATATAAATTCTAAAGATTTAAGTATATCACAAAAGTGATTCTTGTAAATATGTACATTATAAATATGACATAAATTATATAACTTTATATTGTTTTGTAAATATGATATTGCTATTTTTTTGCTAAGTCACTTCAGTCGTGGCCGATTCTGTGCAACGCCATAGACGGCAGCCCACCAGGCTCCCCCGTCCCTGGGATTCTCCAGGCAAGAACACTGGAGTGGGTTGCCATTTCCTTCTCCAATGCATGAAAGTGAAAAGTGAAAGTGAAGTCACTCAGTCGTGTCCGACTCTTAGCGACCCCATGGACTGCAGCCTACCAAGCTCCTCCTTCCATGGGATTTTCCAGGCAAGAGTACTGGAGTGGGGTGCCGTTGCCTTCTCCGAAATATTATATTAGTATATGTATAAATGTTTAGTCTGTCAAATTCAGAGTCTTTATTTCCTTCTATATGAAAAGACTGGATGACTCCAAAAAGAGGCAGAGGAAAGAGGGAAGAAATAACCATGAAATAATTGAAGAAATTTTCCTGGAAATGATTAAAATAACCTTAACCCTCGATGCCTTATTGGGAAATTTCAAATCATTAACGATGAGAGGAAGATTAGAAAATCTTCCAGACACAGGGGGGAAATGACTTTCAAAGAATCAGGAATCAGAAAGGTTTGGATTTCTCAAGAGCAAAACCAAAGTGAGGAAACAGTGCCTGAGTGTATAGGCTTGATTACATGATTACAGATGAAAAAATTTGAATCTGTCTAGATTGTACATACACTTATTTTTTTTTTTCCTTTTTAGGGAAGGAAATCGTCATAAAATTATTGTTCTTAGAATTCTTTGATCTTAAATATGAACATTTTCCATGTTTGGCATATATACATTTTCTTACATGTAAAAGAAGAATATATATATATGTATGTGTGTGTGTGTGTATGTGTGTGTGCATGTGTAACTTCAAATTTACTTTAAATCTTTCCCTAAATGAAAATTTAAGAAAAGCAACAATTTATAACTAAAGGTTAAAGTTGGAAGAATCTTCTATAAATTTTGATCCAATAACCAGTTATGCTTCTTGCTCCAAGTTCAACTCAAACTTCATGCTGGGCCTTTGACTTCACTTATTTTTCTATTCGTCCAGAATAGCTTGGTAAACCTCTTTTTGGCCTGTAATGGTTTCAGTCCTTGAGACCAGGTCCGGTTGTTACCTGTCTGAAACCTTCAGTACTTCTCTGAAAAGGCAGGGGACTTGTCCATCAGGGCTCCTGTAACACTTGTATTTCCAGTGTCATCATCAATTATTTTGTCTCTACAGAATGCGGGTAGTTCCACATTAGTCGTAATGTATCCTCAGAGAAGAATCCATGTCTCCTCTGGGCTTGGATTCCTGGTTTCTTTGTTAGTACTTATTTATGACTTAGGACTATTTGGAAAAAAAAAAAAAAGACAAACAACAATCTGCTTCTTAGGCTTTCATGTCATTATATTAATATTAGTTTCTAGACAACATCCAGCCAATAAGATTATCTTTCCCATCATGTGTTTACAATTTTGTGTGTTTTTATACCATGTCCTGGGTTTTGTGCTAAGTAACCTGTAGCATAGGATGCTTCAGTGACAATGTAGAAGGGAATACCAAAATTGCTGGAAGAAAGCCTATAAATCTGTAGCAAATTAGTCATATGAGAAGTAAGTGCCCAAAGAAATCTGATGAGGGAATGATCACCATGAGATGGAGTTGTTTAGGAATAAGAACAGTTACCACTACCATGAATTTATGTGTGATGATGGGTGAGAACAGAGTCACATAAGTAGGAAACTATTCAATGCACATATTTTTGGGGGCTCCAAAATCACTGCCGATGGTGACTGCAGCCATGAAATTAACAGATTCTTGCTCCTTGGAAGAAAAGCTATGACCAACATAGACAACATATATTAAAAAGCAGAGACATTATTTTGCCAACAAAGGTCCACCTAGTCAAGGCTATGGTTTTTCCTGTGGTCATGTATGGATGTGAGAGTTGGACTGTGAAGAAGGCTGAGCACCGAAGAATTGATGCTTTTGAACTGTGGTGTTGGAGAAGACTCTTGAGAGTCCCTTGGACTGCAAGGAGATCCAATGAGTCTATCCTAAAGGAAATGAGTCCTGAATATTCATTGGAAGGACTGATGCTGAAGCTGAAATTCCAGTACTTTGGCCACCTGATGTGAAGAACTGACTCCTTGGAAAAGACCCTGATGCTGGGAAAGATTGAAGTTGGGAGGAGAAGGGGATGACAGATGGTTGGATGGCATCACCGACTCAATGGACATGAGTTTGAGTAAACTCCTGGAGTTGGTGATGGACAGGGAGGCCTGGTGTGCTGCAGTCCTTGGGGTCACAAAGAGTCAGACACGACTGAGCGACGGAACTGAACTGAACTGATCGATTGCCATTTACCTGACACAGTTCCGGATGCAAGAGAGAGCAGTGAGGAGAATGAGCCCCCTCGTCGGGAACACATTCTTAAGGGAAGGCCCATAAAAGCTGATAATGTAGACAACAGTTTGAGAGAGTGAACAGGCTCTGAAGAGGAAGAGCACCCGGGACGGGACGGGACGGTGCTGCTGTGAAAGAGTCCCGGGCAGACCTCTGCACGAAGCGCCATCGCAGCTGCGACCGCCGGGACGGAAAGGAACCCGCGTGCCTGGAACGGAGGAGGGAGCTCCAGGCGACGGAGAGACGGGTGCCCAGGCTTGGGTGGGAACCGGGCGGAAGTGTGGGGCCGGGAAGACAGATACACTGAAGCGCGGGCTTCCAGAAGTAAACGCTGGATGGATATTTAACAGGAAAATGGATATTGAAATAGAAATGTGAGAGGATGTAGACTGTAGCAGTCTCAGCATGGCAAGCAGTTAGTAGGTTATCGTAGTCATTTAAACACGTGCAACGGTGGCTTGGATTAGAGTGGTAGTAGTTGAGGAGGGCAGTAGGAATGTCAGGACTAGCTGATGGATTAGACCTAGAAGATGGGAGAAAGGGAAAAGTCAGTGGTGGGGCCAGTTTGTGACATGAGGCCTCGGAGTATACCAGCAAAGCAGACTAATTAAAAATAAGATAAAAATCAGCTAAGACAAAAATAAGGCTATTAATAGACAGTATATATTTGAATATCTGCACATATGGCTCCATCCCCCAGACAAAAGAATTGTGAGGAAGGATGAAAAATTACTCTATTAGAATGTTAAGTGGAATGGATTGAGGGGAATAGTGGGAATTAAAGATATGAGTCTGAAATTAGTGAGTTTAACTAAACAAGTCCTGATTGATGTCCAAAAAAGAAAATCAGACTGGACATGATGGGGAACAGGGTGTTGGGCAAGAGGAGAAACAACCAGAGGAAATTCAAGTTGATTGACTTAGGACTTATTTGAACAGAAAAGATGGTGGAACTTGTAAAAAAAAAAAAAAAATGTGGGTATATAAGTAGAGGGAGTCAAATAAGTAGAGGAGTCAGAGATTCAGATTTTAAGTTCCAATGACTGCAGAATAGATACCGGATGAGGAGAAGGAGGAGAAAGAATCTGGGGAGAGGATAGCATCAACTCATTGCTGCACTCCTGGAGTTTCTGGTCTTAGTGAAATCTGCTGGAGGTTGGGTTATGCATCTGAAGACACGGCATCAGAGCTGATACTTGACGATGAAGTAGACGGATGGTCTTAAAGAAAAGACGAACGTTTTCTAGCAAGATGGGTCAGGGGCCAAAGCCAAACACTCAAGGTTGGAAAGAAAGGAGGAATCAGACAGGACTCAGAGAGGTAGGGGCTGAACTTGGAGCACTCAAGTTCCAGCACTCAAGGAGTTCACAGGGTTGGGGTGGGTAAGTTTCAAGAACATGGTAGTTTTTACAGCATCAGAGACCACAGAAAATCTGAGGGAGACAAACTGACAAGAAAACAAATCCACCCATTCAACCAATAAGGAGATTTTCACAACAGAGGCAAGAAGATTTAAGTGAATTATTTACATCACGGAGCTAATACGTTGAGTGAGGAACAATATGGTACATTCCTTGACTTGGCCAAAGAGGCAAGAATATATATTCCCCAGATGACAGATGACCTGGTTTGGAAGTATTGTGACTTTAATAGGTTGGAGTGTTACAAATGGTTAGTTTTTTTTTCCCCAGAATCCATTCTCCTTTCTTCCTGAGTCTATAGCTGCTCAGTCAGAATGGATATTGCTCTCTCTCCTTATAGCTATGTGTGGCCGTGTGGTTTGACAGCCTGGTTTGCCTAATCCCAGCCTCTTACATGAGACTGAAACAAACTTCCATGTCACTTAGGTCATAGAATAATAGACACTTTTTGTTGTGGAAGTTTTGCCTACCCTCTAATGTATGTAACTCCTGACCATGTAGGGCTGGCTGCTGTATCCTCACTCTCATGAGGACGCTCATCTATGGACGAGTTCAACGAGTATGAACAGTTAGGAAGTTAGTCTCCAGTTGAGAGTAGGAAATATTTGTTGTCTACACTTCTGTCCTGCCAAACTGTCCTGCCAAAACTTGTCATTTTTAATATACATCCTACCATTTCATCCCCCTTGCATTTATAAAGACTGCCCTCTCTTTGTAGACTGGTTTTCTCATTTTCTCTCTGGCTTACTCCACCCAGTTCTGTAAGATCCAAATCAAAGAAGCTTCCCGAAATTAATCATCCCTTCTCTGACCTGTGTAAAGGTGACCTGTGTGCAAGCCTGTGTGCATAGTCTTACTATAGCATATCACGTGGGGTGATGATTAGCTTCTTATGTTAGGCTCCTCCTCTAGGCTGGGTGAGGAGGGAATTTGGATTCCTGGTTCAGTGGAGAGCATGATTTATTTATCTCCATTTTCCAGCCCTCATCCTTTAGGGTTTCTGACACATAGAGGTCTTCAAATTTAGTCTGAACAAAGAATTCTTGGTGGAATAGAGAAAGAAGAATGCTCTTCTCTTTGGGGTAATTATTGTTTCACTGTTAGGAATTTTAGACCCAAGAAGGAACAATGTCAGTGAATATGTACAAGTTACTGATTCCGTGGTTATTCTCTGAAATGGAACTTTTTAGTGCACTGAAAACTGTCCCAACTAGAGCTGGATCATTATCTACCATGATAAGACCTGTTGGAGAGATTGCCTTTCATCATTAAATACAGAAGTTGAAGAGGTTGGGAGATTGCACCCTCTTTTTCCTGATTCAAGTAGGACAGAGAAGTTAATCAGGTCTGATCTTGTCACTGTTTTATTTATCCTCTTGCTCTGGAACAAAAGCCAGACACTAAATGTGTCAAATCTGCATGTGTGTGCGTGTGTTCACACACACACACACCCCACACACCTCTTTCCAAACATGCCTTCATGAACTTTGTTTTATACTCAGACTGTGCTCAATCTCAGACTGGAATTCAGTATGTTTGACTTGTCTTACAGATGGAAAAAAAATATTCACCTAAATGCAGTAATTTTTATAGCAGTCTGATATTTTCACAAATCCTTCCCAACCACAGTCAGGTGGCAGAAAGGGAGAGTCAGGTGTCCGTCTTTAGCCGAAGGAGAGAGAAAGAGAAGGACGGCGGAGGCATGCGGTGGAGGTGGAGCAAGTCGGCCAGACCCACGAGAAAAGGCACAACGTGGACGACGGGAGCAAACCAGTGAATCAAATCAAGAAATGTAAATCCCTGCTTGCCATCGTTCAACATCATTGACATGCTCCTTGAGTCTCTGTTGTTGGCCTTCGTGCTCTGAGGTGACTCTGCCCTCCTGGATATGTAGGAGAGTCAGGGGGTCTATGCAGAGTTTACCCTGGAGACTGGAGCTCCAGGATGGTGGCCTGGACTGGGCTCTGGCCCTGGTTGCTCCCTGACCTGGTGGCTGTCTCTTTGCACCTCAGTCTTCTCAAGCACACAATGAACACATTCCCCAGCAGAGAGCCTTGAAGTCCCTCTGTGTATAAGACCATTTTTTCTCCCCTGGAGTCTACTAATTTTGTTAATCTGGGAAATTCACCAAAGTTCTATGACTTCATTCAACTATAAATAATTTTGTATTCTATATCCAAGTAACTTTCTAGTGTTAGTGGAAAATAGAATTTCACAGTGGGTAGTGTGCACTTTAGGTCTCAATTTTTCCCTTACCCCTGACACAGCAAAAAAGAAAAAAAAAAGGTGGAGGAGGAAGTAAGACCCCCTTTCTAAATCTCAGGAAAAACTTTATTGCATGCGTCTAAGAATTTTGTTAGCTGAGGAGGTATTCCTACAATGTAAGTGCATGATCCTTACCGTACAATAACAACTGCTGACTGCTTCACTGTCCTGGAGTTCTCAAGGACTTTGATGTGCTTGCCTTCCATGACTGCTGTCATTGTTCAGTGGCTAAGTCATGTCCAGTTCTTTGCAACTTCATAAACTGCAGCACATCAGGGTTTCCTGTCCTTCACCATCTCCCAGAGTTTGCTCAAACTCATGTCTATTGTATCGGTGATGCCATGCAACCATCACGTCCTCTGTCGCCCTGTTCTCCTTCTGCCTTCAATCTTTCCCAGCATCAGGGTCTTTTCCAATGAGTTGGCTCTTTGTATCAGGTAGCCAAATACTGGAGCTTCAGCCTCAGTCCTTCCAGCCCTCCATGGTAAGTGACTTTCATTCCCAGCCCGTTCTACGCAGAGTGCAGGTTTCCATTTGAAATTCAAAGATAACGTCTTTGCTAAAGAAGGGCTGCTCATTGATACGCAGATTGAAGAACCCAGGTGTCCTTTAGTAGTTTTCAAGCTATGAAATCAACCACAGGCCTTCAGAACAACAGGCCCAGGAAGCCTTTTACACTGTGAGACTTGGATCTGCTACTAACAGTTCACTAAGTTTATCTACAAGCTTCACTTAACACGAAAAAGCAGAGCTTGATCTCCAGGAAGTGATTCTAATGCAGGAGTATGTAGCACAAGATCAATTGTAAAAATTCAATCACTGACTCATGTATTCACTTACTTAACAAATTTTTATTGATCGTTTGTATTTTTGCTGCTAGAAATTGGCCTGTTGTCAAAAAAAAAAAGACTGTTCTCATGGATCTTATATTCTAGTTGGGGTGAGAAGAGAAGAAACAGACAACAAACAAAAACAGACATTAGTGATAAAGACAGTAATCTGGTCTTTATCTTTAGATGAGAAGTGGTGGAAGAAAACTGGCATAAGACTCATTCTTACGTAATTAAGTGCCAAGTAGGAGACTCAAAAGGGCTTGACTCAGAATAGGTTGTAGTGCAACAGGTTAAAGAGCTTGGCTCTGTTGATTCTGCTCCCCTTTTTAAAGATTTTAAAGATTCAAATTGTGCTCATATACTCATGCTGAGGTCAGCCAGCCCAGCCAGCCAGGGCTCAGGGGCCCTGCCTCGGAGGTCTCCAAGCCTTTGGAAGTTCATCTTTCCTGCAGGTGTCAAATTCCTTCTGGTCACACAGCCAGCTCTCTTTGAGATCACCTAAAGGTGACCTGTTGAATCAGAAATGGTAATATATATATATATATATATGTATATGTATATATGAAAGTGAAAGTTGCTCAGTCATGTCGGACTCTTTGTGACCCCATGGACTTAGTCCATGGAATTCTCCAGGCCAGAATACTGGAGTGGATAGCCTTTTCCTTCTCCAGGGGATCTTCCCAACCCAGGGATCGAACCCAGGTCTCCCACATTGCAGGTGGCTTCTTTACCGGCTGAGTCACAAGGGAAGCCCAAGAATACTGGAGTGGGCAGCCTATCCCTTCTCCAGCGGATCTTCCCGACCCAGGAATCGAACCGGAGTCTCCTGCATTGCAGGTGGATTCTTTACCAACTGAGCTACCAGGAAAACCATACATATATGAGAAGTATTTTGTTAGGACCGACAGCACTCATGGAGTTAATACAAATACAATTATCTTAAATTATACTAATGTGTACAAATGAAAAAAAAAAAAAACTTACGTGGAAAGCGAGCCCTGGAGACTTTCGGACCCTACCCCCACCCTGCGCTGGCTGGGCTTGGCGCCCCCAGCTCTGAGCGAGGCGGTGAGCCGTGCGGGGTGCTGTGCAGTGTGTCTCTCCCTCCACCTCCTATCACATCAGGCTGAAGGGCATCTGAGCCCCTCCTCCTGCCTTTAAGGCTGTCTCCCCTCAAACTCCAGGGGCCTTGCACCTCTGCCATCGCTCCCAACAGAGTCGTTAAGGTTCAGAGAGACTTGACTGTGACTCCCGAGACTCGCTCATCTCTATTTCGAATGGAGTCTATTTGTGTTCATATTGTTATCGCAGAGTGTGGGAAACACTGAAAGTGTTCCTCGTTTCCAGTAGAATGTGCTCTGCTCAAGTCTTCAGTGAAATCCTTCCTTGCCTGTAAAATTGTGGGTATCTTTTGTGAATGCCCTCTCATAAAATCCTCCCGATTGCCACGAGTAGGGCGAACGTTTTTATAGCAGTTCTTGACTTTAGATGAGAAAAGAGTATCTTCTCAGCTTAATGTCGCGGAGAAAAATGTGCCTACCCCTTAGAAATTCTCCTAGTGTTAATAACTACTGTCCTGTGAAGGGAAAGACTATATTGGCCTTTATCTAAGTAAATTACAGTTCATGTATGTTAAGACATAAGCACATCTTTTACTCTATCTGGAAAAACAGAATTATCTTTTACCTGAAGAGCTAGGCTCTAGTTATTCGTTGGTGATTTTTGAGCTTGAGAAGCATTTCTTTGCCCTTTAAAAATGTAAATGTTTGAAGTCTATTCCTATAAGAGGCTGCTAGAGGTCACTAGTGAAATCAATTGCAAAGTTTCACAGGGAAATTCAAAGTTTTTGCCTGGGCAAAGTATTTTGAGCTTATCAATTTCAAGAACAATCACATTAAGGAGAAAAACCCAATTATTCTCCTACTGGAAGAAATAGACGCCTTGAGAAGTCATAAGTTACAGGGGGAGAAACGAAACAGACCACATCCTGATACTGATGCGTGTGCACACGTGCATTCTTTATCATGATATAGCAGTCATGTTTCACCGGTGAGAAAATCGAGGCCCGCTGAGAACAAGTACTTGTTTAAGAGGGAATTTCTTGGCAGATTTAGGCATACAGAGGAGGCTTTCCAACCCGTTGGAATGTTTTTCTTTAGAGAATCTCTGTCTCTTCTCTAGTCCATTTTATCCAGGGATCCCTTCTTGTTTTGTTTTTACTTGACCATCTCCTCCTTGTTAGCATATTTTCCTTTCCACGTTCCTAGGGCTCCTATTGGGAGAAGGAAATGGCACCCCACTCCAGTGTTCTTGCCTGGAGAATCCCGGGGACGGGGGAGCCTGGTGGGCTGCTGTCTATGGGGTCGCACAGAGTCGGACGCGACTGAAGCGACTTAGCAGCAGCAGAGCTCCCACTGCATTGTGTCTCTTCACGGCAGTGACTGCTGATTCTGGGCCGCGTGCCTGTCTCCCTCCGGTAATCTCTGTGTTTCTGGTTCTTCTGTGACACTGCTTGTTTTCCTTGTTGTGGCTGCTTGACTTTGATTTTGCGTTTTTCCTTTCCCTCTGGGGGACGCTGCTTCCTCCACACGTTTCCTTGTTCCGCTCTCTCCTCCCTCCACTCGTTTTTCAAGTCGCTGTGCTCTGCCTGTATTTTCCCCTCGATTCTCCTTCATTTGTTCCATCTCCGCCCCTTCCATTTGTTCTCGCACTTCATCCAAAGACACAGTTCCCTATATTTCCTTTTTTTCTCTCAATATAACCAGTCTCATCTTCTTGTTCTTTCCTGATTTAAACACGACTCTCCATGTAAAATGAAAAGCAAAGAAAAATAGGCACTCACATCCCTGTTTAACCATATGGGTCAGTGTAAAACTGAAAACCATATTGGTGCCTTCATACGTAACCGTGCTCCCAAAACACGACTGTCATGTTCCTTTGGATTCGGACACAGATCCTGTGGCAGTTCTTGTGGGGAGTGGTCCCGCCTGGGCTCACTAGGACGGCATCAGCTCCCTGCCTTCTGAGCCTTGTCGCAGCTTGAGCTGCACACGGGCCTTGGCCTCAGAAGTCTAACGACCCTGTCTTAGATGCAGAGGATGAAGAGGGCCTGCTGCCTCTAGCTGGACTGTGGAGTAGGAAGACTGATTAAAAGAAGCTCAGTCCCCTTGCCCTTGACACCCCTCTAACCGTGGAGCAGAATAAGCTATAGGCTAAATAGATAGGCTGACCCATCTATCGAATAAGCCCTCTCCAAATCAATGGAGAGGGGCATACTCTATCTATGCCCCTCTAGAGAGAGTAGCAATCTGCAGTGTTCAGATGGTTTCAGATATGGGTGTTCACGTGAGCTATTCTGAAGAGGAGCAGAATCTGGCCTTCGGGAACAAGCTTAGTCCGTACTCCCCTCAGGGTGAGAACCAGCAGCCAGGGTAACCCAGGAAGGCCCACTGCATAGAACAGCCTCGTGTTGGAAGGACACGGTTTGATGTTTACTCCAGAACCTGGTCAGAAGGCAGAGAGGGGACTTAAAAGGTGACTGGCAATGTTCCTTTTTCATGAAGATTCCCAGTTTGAGGAAGTAAGATTATTTTGATGATTCTCTCTTTCTCACACACACACACACAGACATACATATTCATATATTCACAGCTGCTTTATGTTACAATATGCATCTCTAAAACCTTTGAAATAAAAAAATAAATTTAGAGCCATTAGACTTTAGACCAGTAAAGACTTCCAATTGATTAGTTGCATATTCGTGTTTAAAAGATGACCCTCTGGATTGCAGAAAGAGAGGACGTTTCATTCCCCCACCCTCCACGAGGACTGGATATGATCTCCATTCTCTCCAAAGCTGCTTCTTTGCAGGCCATCTGTGCCAATATACCCTGTATCTCCCAGAACTTGCTGAGAACTCTGAAAGTTCGAAAGATACCGTTCTGGTAAACAATAATGGGTCAAGTATGAGACATACAATGGATGCTTAGAAATCTTCGGGAAAGGTATTTTGATAAGGGTATAAAGAATTTGTAAATGACGTTTAATTCTCTCCTATTCTAAAATGGTTATCTGCCTGACATATTCATAGTGGATTAATTTATGCTTTTTATTTGGCCCCGGATGGATAAACTAAATGGAATTAGAATTATACAAGTAAATGTTATTTCAAACCCTCCAGTAGCAGGAAATAGCTTTATAACAGAATTACATAACAGCTGGTGCTGCCTCCAGTGACCGGAATGGTAATGTTTTCTTTTGATTCCCTTGCAACCGCGCAGGGCTGTTTAGCTGCGCGTTCTTCAAAGACTTTCGGCAACATGAGGCAGAGTTAAGGGACGTTAGGGCTTGATAGGGATAAATAAATAATACATTACTTATTTATAAATATATTGCAGCATAAAGCACGATCTCCTCATCTGGGTTCAACTCTGCAAAGTTATGTCACTGTTTTAAATGGAATAAAACGAACAACCTGCTCAACCACGCTTCTCAAACATCACTGTGCAGCCGGATCACCTATGAGACATGTTAAAATGCAGATTCGGGCAGATTCAGTGATGCTGCTGGAGTCTGCCCTGCTCTTCCAAGAGCGGAAGTCTCCAGCCCTGCTGGGGTTTGTCAGGACTGACCCGTGAGGTCGTGCCTGTCCTTGAGTCTGCAGATCTAGGCGCTTCTGCAGGGGGTTCTGGCTTTTGAGATAGGGGCTTGGGATCTGAGTTCAGCACCTACAGTTCACATAAAGTAGTCATCATTCTCAGTATCCCAGGGTCACCTTGAGGCAAGGACTTGATCGCATTCCGTGTGTTCACTCCTCACATATCAAATAATGTGCCTGCCACCGACTTTGTGCTCAGTTATTTTTTTTTTAACTCAGATTTGAATAAACAGTTGCTAAAACTCGTTAAATTCATTCACTTACATTTGCCTGTTTGTTTGAAGAAACCCATCTGAGTTCTCAGTAGGGCCAGCTGATTTCTGAAGTCGGCATTGGCAGTTCTGAGGTGGAACAGAAGGGAAACGAGGCGTGGAAGCCGTGCAGGCTCTGCTTGGCTGAGAGGCAGACTTGTCTTCAATGAAAGAGGACTCAGACCACCCGCCCCTCTTCTAGCTGATTTTGCAAAGGCCTTCAGGCTCAGGGCCAATTTACCTCCAGCCTAGAGCACAGTGGATGGTCCAGGAACATCTGAGGACAAAGCCATGTGGTCTTGGAAACAAATAGCATCAGGATTCTGAGGTCCACCTTCGAGGGTGGCACCTGGAGAAGCTACACAGGAGGTCATGGTTTCCAAGATCCACTGCATCCGGAGCGCTTATCAACCGGTTTTTTTCAGAGCTAGATAAAATGGAAACTTTTGTGTTTACATCAGATATCCTCACAATGCCCGGCGCTGCAGCTGCCGTGGGTCGCATGCAAAACAGAAGAGGCACAGCAAGGGTGAGTCTGTGCAGATCCAAGGCCTGTGAGGTTTACAGGCTCCTGTCTTCTCCAACAGTCCTGTGGTTAGAAACCGAGTGGCAGATAAGGAGAGAACACACAAATTACAAATACGCCCTGACAGTCATTTCTCTTAGAGATAAAACTGCACAGATGCTAGCCCGGGGTTCATTCAAAACAGCACGTGCTGCAGAATGGCTGTGAGGGTTAAAGCCGTGCCTAGATAATTCCATGGGCTCTACACCGTCCCCAGAAAGTGTCCAGACAGTGCAGTGGACCCTGGAGCAAAAGACTTTTTTGTTCCCAAGATCTCAAGGCAAAGTCAGACTAGCAAAATCTCTTCCTTGTTTTCTCATAGACTGTTAGGCAGTCCTTGTTAGGTTCTATGAATGTGATTTTACTGAATATGCTTAAATTCAAGGGATTACGAATTGGCTCCATTTTGCATCTCGTGTTTTAAATCTTAAATGACAAACTTTGGAGAATTTCTTTCAATAAAAGTCCCTGAGTACTAATGTAACTAATTCTCCAGAGTGAAGAATGTTAAACGCTGGCAACATGTGGTCCCTACCTTTTTAGAGTCAACAAAGGGAGGAGACAGTGCCATCAACACTTAGAAGGCATTCTGTACCAGAGGCTTGCATGGGGGCAGGAGGGGGAAGTTTTCTATGCTCTGGGACTGATGAACGTTTCATACCAAAAAGATAAAAATAACGTGTCATCTTAGAAGCTTATGAGTTTGGGCTTCCCTTATGGCTCAGCTGGTAAAGAATCTGCCTGCAATGAGGGATACCTGGGTTTGATCCCTGGGTTGGGAAGATCCCCTGGAGAAGGGAAAGGCTACCCACTCCAGTATTCTGGTTTGGAGAGTTCCATGGACTATACAGTCCATGGGGTCGCAAAGAGCTGGACACGACTGAGCCACTTTCACTTAGAAGCTTAACAGTAGTCTTAAATAATAATGGGTAGGGATTTACAAACTAAAAATCTCACAACATGTTTGCATGTTCCCACAGTTTCTCCCTATAGATTGCAAGAGTTAAAGGGGAATGTATCAATAGTAATTTTTGCAGTGGAAATGTTAGACAATACCTTAACAAGAATTCAAAATGAACATCACCCCTGGGAGTGGACAGTGTGTGTTTTTAAATGTGGTGCCCTGAGAATCACCGTTCTGTGTTCTTCTGGTCAGAGGCATCAGACAAACCAAGAGAGGAATGTTCTGTAAAATAACTTATCCTCGGCCTTCACAATGTCAGTGTCACAGATTGTTCCAGATATGAAGGAGACTCAAGAGACATGACAACTAAGTACCTTGTCCTCGTGGACTGAATTCTGCTTCAGAACTGGGGGATGTTATAAAGGACATTAGTAGACATTGTTGGCTTTATGGAATGTGTGTGACATGAAACCGTGGTGTTGATGTTACATTTACTGACTGATGGCTGCATTATGCACTGTTATAATGTAAGACAACACCCTTCTTCTTTGGATTTAAGACTTAGATGAGTATTAAGGACCAATATTATGTAAAAGGTGATATGTGTATATATGTGTGTGTGTGTGTGCTCAGTTGCTCAGTTGTGTCCAACTCTGAGACACCATGAACTGTAGCCCCCCAGGCTCCTCTGTCCATTGGATTCTCCAGACAAGAATAATGGAGTGGGTTGCCATTTCCTTCTCCAGGGGATCTTTGCAACTCATGGATCAAACCTGCATCTTCTGCAAGTCTCCTGTATTGCAGGCAGATTCTTTACCACTGAGGCTCCTAGGAATCCTCTTACGTATGTATATATGTACCTATGTACATATGGTGACTGCAGCCGTGAAATTAAAAGACGCTTACTCCTTGGAAGGAAAGTTATGACTGACCTAGATAGCATATTCAAAAGCAGAGACATTACTTTGCCAACAAAGGTCAGTCCAGTCAAGGCTGTGGTTTTTCCTGTGGTCGTGTATGGATGTGAGAGTTGGACTGTGAAGAAGGCTGAGGGCCGAAGAATTGATGCTTTTGAACTGTGGTGTTGGAGAAGACTCTTGAGAGTCCCTTGGACTGCAAGGAGATCCAACCAGTCCATTCTGAAGGAGATCAGCCCTGGGATTTCTTTGGAAGGAAGCTAAAGCTGAAACTCCAGTCCTTTGGCCACCTCATGTGAAGAGTTGACTCATTGGAAAAGACTCTGATGCTGGGAGGGATTGGGGGCAGGAGGAGAAGGGGACAACAGAGGATGAGATGGCTGGATGGCTTGATGGACGTGAGTCTGAGTGAACTCCGGGAGTTGGTGATGGACAGGGAGGCCTGGCGTGCTGCGATTCATGGGGTCACAGAGAGTCGGACATGACTGAGTGACTGAACTGAACTGAACTGATATATATATATGTACATACCCTTTTCAAATGGTTCAGGGAAAAAAAAAAAAACTGACAAGGTCATTCAACACTTAGAAGATGCAAGTGATGACACAAAATAATTGTGATATATTATAAAAATAATGAAAAGGATATTTGAAAAAAAATGTGGCATTATTAGTGGTGGATGGTATTAGGAAATAAGGCTGGAAAAAGTGTGTTGAGAACAACTAATTAACTTCTCAGCCACGTGGGGGGTTTATCCTGTTTACATGATGGTCGTGATGAAGACTTTCAGGTTCTGTTTTGAGAAGGTTTTTCCTCTGCCTTGGCTAATATAAAGATATGAATATTTTAAAAAGATTGGTCCTGGGGGAGCACCGGCAGATCACAGAGAGCGCACAGACTGAACACCTCTGTGCGTGAGTGTGCCTGAGTGTGTGTTAGTGAGCGTGTGAGTGTGAATTGACTGTATTAGGAAGACATTATTAGTAAGGACGTGCCAGTAGACACATAGTTTGGGGATACTGCCGTCCACTTAAAATAACTTAAAACCTAATCCTACTTCAAGCCGTATTAAAATTTTACTTCAAACCTTTTAAAAGATTAGATTTAAAGAGGTTTTTTAAATTATTATTACTGCAAGAAAACATAAAACATATTTAATCTTGGAGTGAAAAGGGCCCTTCTAAGTAATATTGGACATAATGTCAGTACCTGTTTGCTTTTTTATTTTCAGTGTCCTTGAAAGAAAATCATTAGACAAATCCTGGAGAATTAGTTCTTGTCCGGGATTTCTTTTTCTTCTCAGTCCCAGAAATGACCCCCGCACCCCACTCCGCTGTGTGTAGACAGTACACGCCTTCTCCCCTTTCTTGTCTTCTGTCAGCCTTCCTTCTTTCCTTCTTTCTTTTTCCTTGACCTCCCCCTCCACCCATTTTGCCCACTTCCCCGAAACCAGCAGTCACCCGTCTGCTCTCTGTGTCTATAATGAGCTGTTTTAAATTTTTGTTTCCTAGATTTCACCTAAGGAAGATCTCTGTCTTCTCTGACTAATTTCACTTAGCATAATGCCTCTAGGCCCACCTCTGTTGCCACAAATGGCAGATTTTCATGTCTGAATCATGGCGTTCACTTTTGACCTTATCATACCTTCACTTTTCTTTGCCGACTCCAAACGCTGCTCCTGGAAGCCTGCAGATTCGATCCACTCCGCTGGAAAGTCCTACTGGCTTCTCACACTCAGCATGTGCAAACCACTCTGTTTCTCCATTGCCCACGTGCTCTGAATCCCACGTGAGGTGTTCATTTCCCTCGGGGCTCCCTCCCTCCTTAGTGAGATCTCATGATTCGTGGTTACAGAGGGAAACCTTGGCGTCATACGCCTTCTCGCGTTCCTCAGCCAACTCCATGTTCATCCCCGCGGGTTCCATGGTCACGGAGTCTCTCCCCTTTTCCTCTCCTTTTCTGTCTTCATACTGACCCTTCGCAGAACATCATTATCCTTTCCCCTTGTATAAAAGATTGACGTCAACATTAGTTTTTAAAGTTTTGCCATTAGTGAACACTGAAGAAGGATACAAACAGCAGCCCTTGAGATTTTATTGCTCCCTTTGACATAGATTGAATGCTGAGCCTGTGCTTCATTGCACGACCCTCATTCGACCTTGATTTTCGGAGACTCTCCGTCCTGAGTAGTTGATCCTCCCCTTGACAACTTACGAGGACAGAAGGGCAGTGTGTGTCCCCTTACCCCCTGGTCACCATGACACCCAGGTCTGATCATGTTTCCTTCTCTACTTTGGATAAGGAAGCTCAGGTCAGAACAATATATTATTAGATATTTCCTTTATTTATCGCACATGTATTTTCTTCAATACTTCTCCAATTATTGTCATATTTTACCTCACTCCTTGTGTCTTTGTCAACTGCCTTAGCTCGTTTGCTTTTTATGAGGCAGTTTGTACATGATTTAAGGATTATTTCTTACCTGGACGGCTGTCTGTCCAGCCCCATGCGCGTTCTGCAGGGTCCGGAGGTCACCCCCCACCACCTTCTCTCCCACCCTTTCCTTGACGGCTCAGTCTGCTTCTCTGCATTTGCTCTTGCAGTTTCCCCGCCATGGGGTATCTTCCACCACCCCCACCTCTCCCGTTCAACAGGTTCCCGTTCATGCCATTCCTTAACCCAACAGCAAAAGTGGATGATTTACTCTTCCTGTGAAAATAATTGTATGTACCCACCATTGTTCTTAGTAGTTTATGTAGGTGATCATGTTAGTATTTCCTTTCAAGAAATGTACGGGACTATTAATGCATTTAGAGGTAAAGTTAGCCTGACTGGAATGCTGTACAGACAAGCAGAGACCCACGTTTTATTCAGATTCACCGCTCATCTTCTGCACTGTTTGGGAGCAATTCATTTCTTCCTCCTGAACGCATCTTCATCCTTTTTTTTTTTTTTTTTTTTCCCATGGAAGAGTCACAGGGGAAGCTCTGAGAGTCATTGGGCCAGTGACCTGAGTGTACAGTGTCCACAGGGACATGGCTCGGGTTTCGGTTCTGTTTCGTCTATTCAGTCTTTCTAAATGCCACCACTTCTCTTCTATGAATGACCACTGTGACAATGACACAGCCCACAAAAATGCCAACCCACAGCAATGGTGCATAGACACAACATTGGCAGCAGGCACTTTTGGTAACATTTTAAGTGTTTTTTTAAAAGAAAATCAGAGTCACTGTGGAGCCTCTTTTCTATTCATCAAACATCAGTTGTTTGTTTTCCGTCTGTATTTTCTTTCACAGTGTGTATGGTAGAAAGCATGTCAAAATGGGACTTGGGAACCACAGATCTTGTGCCTTAAGAAGACGACTTAAATTTTCTGTGTCTGAGTGTTCTGTTCTGCAAAATGTGTTTTCCTTCACAAAAAAGGCCAGGCTTCTGGGAAACCGAAATAATGGAAGGAGGGATAACCACCCTTCATTTTCCAGGGAAGCAGGGAGAGTGGCTTCCCCAGTGGCTCAGATGGTAAAGCATCTGCCTGCAATGCAGAAGACCCAGGGTCGATCCCTGGGTCGGGAAGATTCCCTGGAGAAGGAAATGGCAACCCACTCCAATACGCTTGCCTGGAAAATCCCATGGACAGAGGAGCCCGGTAGGCTACAGTCCACGGGGTCGCAAAGAGTTTGACAGGACTGAACAGCTTCACTTTCTTTGTTTCTCAGGGAGAGGGGAGCCAGGAAGGGCCCTCGCCTGTGTCGGCAGCTCAGACAAAGCCTCCAGAGGCTCATGTGGGGGTGGGGCCTGAGTCCTCAAACAGTCCTGCAGCATCATTTGGGCCATACGGGTCCCCACTCCCCAAGTCTGGTTCTCTAAGATTTTAGGATATCCCCAAACGTTTATTTTCTTCTCCCATCGGCCAAGACCCACTTGTGTTGCTTGTGAAGGTTAGATCTCTGCCTGCTGCAGTCAGTTCCCATGGCCAGCAGTCCACAGTGAAGATTTAGGAGAAACTGAGACCGGGTGAAGTACTGGAAGCTGCAGCAGATCTCAGGGTTTGTGGATAATGAAGTTACTCCTGCTAATCAAATATCTTTATGGAGAACTTATTATACATTAGGAACTGAGTTAATAAGCCTTTTCTGCATTATTCCCTATAGTTCATGGAAGATACAGGATTTAGAATCTAGTGAAAATGAGCTAATTGGAAAGACTTAGCCTGCAGGTTAGTGGTTGTTGATGATGATGATGAGGTGTGAAGTGAGGAGTCTTACAGTTGGGGTCAAGTCTATATATTACTGTTTCAGTTCAGTTCAGTTCAGTCGCTCAGTCGTGTCTGAATCTTTGCGACCCCTTGAACTGCAGCACGCCAGCCCTCCCTGTCCATCACTAACTCCCGGAGTCCACCCAAACCTATGTCCATTGAGTCGGTGATGCCATCCAACCATCTCATCCTCTGTTGTCCCCTTCTCCTCCTGCCCTCAATCTTTCTGAGCATCAGGGTCTTCTCCAGTGAGTCAGCTCTTCACATCAGGTGGCCAAAATACTGGAGTTTCAGCTTCAACATCAGTCCTTCCAATGAACACCCAGGACTGATCTCCTTTAGGATGGACTGGTTGGTTCTCCTTGCAGTCCAAGGGACTCTCTAGAGTCTTCTCCAACACCACAGTTCAAAAGCATCAATTCTTCAGTGCTCAGCTTTGTTTATAGTCCAACTCTCACATCCATACATGACCACTGGAGAAAAACCATCACCTTGACTAGACGGACCTTTGTTGACAAAGTAATGTCTCTGCTTTTTAATATGCTATCTAGGTTGGTCATAATTTTCCTTCCAAGGAGTAAGCATCTTTTAATTTCGTGGCTTCAGTCACCATCTGCAGTGATTTTGGAGCCCAGAAAAATAAAGTCAGCCACTGTTTCCACTGTTTCCCCATCTATTTGCCATGAAGTGATGGGACCAGATGCCATGATCTTAGTTTTCTGAATGTTGAGCTTTAAGCCAACTTTTTCATTCTCCTTTTCCACTTTCATCAAGAGGCTCTTTAGTTCTTTTTTGCTTTCTGCCATAAGGGTGGTGTCATCTGCATATCTGAGGTTATTGATATTTCTCCCAGCAATCTTGATTCCAGCTTGTGCTTCCTCCAGTCCAGGGTTTCTCATGATGTACTCTACATATAAGTTAAATAAGCGGGGTGACAATATGCAGCCTTGATGTACTCCTTTTTCCTATTTGGAACCAGTCTGTTGTTCCATGTCCAGTTCTAACTGTTGTTTCATGACCTGCATACAGGTTTCTCAAGAGGCAGGTCAGGTGGTCTGTTTGAGGTGTCCCAAGTCCTGTTGACGCTACTGGCAATAACCCCAACTTTTGGTAAGTCTCCTTCACCTTCATAAAGACAGAATTTGAATAACTATTAATTGTAGAAATAACTTCGACATCTCCTGGAATTAGCCTTGACTTGGTGGTAAGCTCTCTCCTTGGCCAATCTTTCAGTTTTCCAGTCCTAATTAATTTGCTTATGAAGTTACCAGTGGATTGATGTTGAGCTCCAAGAACCGTGTTGACCAGGAGCAGAAGCTCAGTTGTGGCCACCAGCGTGATCTTTGTGACTTACCCATTGGGGAGAAAGGACAGCATGGTGGATTTTTGGTACGGAGAGTAGCTGGCCATCTAGCCTGGTTTCAGCAAGTTCTCTTTGAGATTGAAAAGCATAGATAGTAGCTTCCTTTAAATAGAGTGGTAAAGTTAATAAATAGTGATGAGTATTTAAAGGTACTCCAAGAAACGTGTCAAATAAAGATTTTGGTAAAGCAAACCCTAACTACCTATCAAGGTCCTTTGTCTGAATTATAGACGAGCAAAAGGTCTCAGGCAGGGCCAAAGAAAACTAAAATATCCCCAGTGAAGCTTAAAGTGGGGAGGTATTTTTATTGCACACCCCAGAGGAGGGCCGTTAGGATGGAAACAGTTGGGAAAGAGCAGGCTCTCGTCTTCCGCCAGCTGCGCAGAAACCCCAACACCCTCCACAGAGTTTCCGTCTTCTCCTGAACTGGGCTGGGCTGCACCCTCCAGGACGCCTCTAGAAGGGTTTAGTAAGAACTCTGTGCACACACCGTGCCTGCTCACCTGCGGACGGCAGTAGGGATGAGAAGAGTTCCAGGCTACAGTCAGCCGTCAATTCAGGTGAATGACTGAATGACAAATGAAGGTTCTTTAAAAAATACTACCAAAACAATATTCATGTTAAGAAGCAAGCCTCCGGCCATAGAATATTAAATAAATAATAGATACCACGTTGTTGGCAATTGAAAATCGAATTCCAGTTCTCAGTACTTGGGGTCAGTGGGCTTCTGTGCACCAACCCAGCGCCTGGCTTGATGGGCAGCTGCGCGCTGGCGCTAAGCAGTGGTTTGCACTGAATGCTGTTGCTTCTCTTCCTGTGTCAGGGACGTCCTCCCCCCCCTTCTCTGCTCCATCCTCTCCCTCTGCCTCTTCCTGTCTCTCCCCATCCTCTTCCTTCTTCTGTCCACTGCTGACAGACAGCACGCCTAATCCAAAGGAACTGTTGAACAATGAAACAGACAGGAATTCAGCATTTTCTATATGGTCTCTTGAGTTCTAATGTTAAAGGAAAGATCAAAAAAAGTTCTAATCCAATTATTATTTCCCAAGGCTTTCCCACATATCTAAAAAAAAAAAAAAAAAGTGGCACAGTTTTGAAGATAAGCAAACAGAACTATTACCAGCCTCACATCTGTGGCCAATATAACCTTTTCTTCCTCCTCTGTCTCTCCCTGTCTTTCTTTTATTAATCAATTGGTATGTCTCCCACAGACCTATATGTGTAAGAATTTGGTTGAATCCTCTTGTGCCTAAACAACTTTAGCTTAAATATAAAGCCAGAATAACCTTCAAGACAAGAATACATTCTTGGACTAAACTTAAAACTTTACTGATTTAGAATTTGAGAAGATTCAATAGTAATTTGTGCAAAAAAAAAAAATTATTTAAATACATTCCTGAGCTCTTTTAGGTCAAGTTGGGGCATTTGTTTTTAATTTCAACAGTGTTCTAAACATGCACCATTCTTATCTAGTCATTGAACATGGGCCTCGTAACTGCTGGTGGGAGTGTAAACTTGTACAGACACTGTGGAAAACAGTATAGAAATTCTTCAAAAAAATTTAAACTAGAACGACTGTATGATCCAGCAGTCCTACTTCTCAGTGTATAATGCATATTCAAAGGGATTAAAATCAGGATCTCGAAAGGATGTCTGCACCCCGTGGTCACTGCAGCACTGTTCACAGTAGCCAAGATGTGGGAACAACCTAAGTGTTCCTTGACAGAAAGGAAACTGGTACATAATATAGCAGAACATTGTTCAGCCTTAAAAAGAAGGGTATCCTGCTACATGCTACAGTGTGGATGAACTTTGAGGACAGGCTGCTGCTAAGTCACTTCAGAGGACCCCATAGACGGCAGCCCACCAGGCTCCCTCGTCCCTGGGATTCTCCAGGCAAGAACACTGGAGTGGGTTGCCATTTCCTTCTCCAAATTTATCTCCATAAGCAACTGCTTTTCCCAAAACTTGAGTCTTTGAGTCGGGAGTCAGCGTTTATCCCAAGATATATATCACATCCTTCCAAGTAAGATCATAAGGCAAAGTAAAACCTTTAAAAGCTCTAATATATTTTTCTGGGTCCTCTAAATAGTCTCTGAGATCCTCCTTGATTCTTTGTATTTCTTGATAAGAAAAAGGCTTGTTATCAATAACCTCAGATATGCAGATGACACCACCCTTATGGCAGAAACTGAAGAAGAACTAAAAAGTCTCTTGATGAAAGTGAAAGAGGAGAGTGAAAATGTTGGCTTAAAGCTCAACATTCAGAAAACGAAGATCATGGCTTCTTGTCCCATCACTTCACGGGAAATAGATGGGGAAACAGGGGAAACAGTGTCAGACTATATTTCGTGGGGCTCCAAAATCACTGCAGATGGTGATTGCAGCCATGAAATTAAAAGACGCTTACTCCTTGGAAGGAAAGTTATGACCAACCTAGATAGCATATTCAAAAGCAGAGACATTACTTTGCCAACAAATGTTGTCTAGCCAAGGCTATGGTTTTTCCAGTGTTCATGTATGGATGTGAGAGTTGGACTGTGAAGAAGGCTGAGCGCTGAAGAATTGATGCTTTGAACTGTGGTGCTGGAGAAGACTCTTGAGAGTCCCTTGGACTGCAAGGAGATCCAACCAGTCCATCCTAAAGGAGATCAGTCCTGGGTGTTCTTTGGAAGGACTGATGCTAAAGCTGAAACTCCAGTACTTTGGCCACCTCATGCGAAGAGTAGACTCATTGGAAAAGACTCTGATGCTGGGAGGGATTGGGGGCAGGAGGAGAAGGGGACGACAGAGGATGAGATGGCTGGATGGCATCACTGACTCGATGGACATGAGTCTGAGTGAACTCCGGGAGTTGGTGATGGACAGGGAGGCCCGGCGTGCTGCGATTCATGGGGTCGCAAAGAGTCGGACACGACTGAGAGAGTGAACTGAACTGAACTGCACTCTCATAGGCTGATTATTTCTCCCCGTGGGTGCTTCATGAAGAGGTAACAGGTTGTGTGGCTGTTCCTCAGTCTCTCTGGCTGTTCTGCGCCTATATCCCAGGGATAGATTGGAGAAACCTGCTATTGTTTATCTCTTTGTCTCCTGTCCTCCATCTCATCTAGCAAAGTAAGAGGACAGGAGGGAGCTGAAGGAGCCACACTCAAATCTATACCCTTAGGACATAAGTCTGGCATATTTCACAGAGAGAAAAAGGGCAACACATATGCTACTTCTACCCATTTCCGTGGTTCTTTACAGAACCGGTCTAATTGTAAAATAGTATTATACTTAAGAGACCCTCCAAATGGCCACCATTCGCCATCCTCCAGTGGATACTTCGGCCATGCAGTATCACATAGGAAGACCAGGTATGTCTTCTTTAAGCCCTGGGGATCAGATCTATCCCAGTTTTTCAGGATACAGTTCAAAGGAGTGAGGCTGGAATTGTTAGCTGCCATCTTGTCCTGAAGAATCCCAGACGAGCTCCCAAGATGAAAGGTTGTTGCTGAACCACGCAAAGATGCCAGGATTCTTGGCCTCCGGAGGAGAAGAACTCAATCCGGGGCCAGGGACAAGGCTTGATCACTCAGAGATTTTGTGTAATAAAGTTTTATTAAAGTATAAAGGAGATAGAGAAAGCTTCTGACACAGACATCAGAAGGGGGTAGAAAGAATATAGTTTGAGGACATAGTAGAGGGAAATAAGCCAGTCATTAGAAGACAAACACTGCATGATTTTACTACCGACTTGCTGTATCTAAAGTAGTCGGACTCATTGAAGCAGAAAGTAGAGAGGTGCTTGCCAGGGTTGAGGGGTGGGGAACGTAGGTTTTGGTTCTGTAAAAGGAAGAAACTCTAGAGTCCACTGCGTAACACTGTGGCTATTGTTAACAATATTGGCATGTACAATGGAAAATTCATTAAGAGGACAGATCTCATGTTATGTGCTTTTTGCTACAATAAAACAAACACACAGAAAGAGATCTGCACCATTTCTAATGGACCATATGTTCTGCTAGCTACTGAGTCAGGCGTGACTTAGCCACTGAATGACAACAACGGTCTTTATATAACCTTATACTGTTGCAGGCAGTAAAACTGAAGTTCTTCTAAATTTACTCTATAAAGCCTACTGATTTGCTAATTCAAATAGGTTTCCCCCTGTTATTCACAATTATTTTCATTATTCTTCCGGGGCATACCTAATGAATGATGTGCTGGTTAACAATGAGGCAATGTGAGCAAGTGGAGAAAAGCAAATGATTGTTATCCAAAGTGGATTCGGGTTTCCCGAGAGCTTCCCAAATCTGTTTTACTATAATCAAACATTTTTCTCCTCCTTTCAAAAAACAAACGTTGAGGGATAATTTGCATGAAGAAGTCTGTATGATC
The DNA here is from genome assembly GCF_055505025.1 of Bos grunniens. Classification (NCBI taxonomy): domain Eukaryota; kingdom Metazoa; phylum Chordata; class Mammalia; order Artiodactyla; family Bovidae; genus Bos; species Bos grunniens. The sequence continues at coordinate 89,465,562 of NC_141176.1, read as the reverse complement.
CTGTTCCAGCGCCTATTCTGATGGTTGGGGCGGGGGATGGATCCCAGGATGATTAAGCAGCCCGCCAAATGATGGATTGGATTCTGTTGGTTGCTGCCAACTAGAATCATGAGAGAGCTGCGATAATCACTGGAGTCAAAGCGGGGTTTCACAGCTCAACGTGGTCTCTTTTACCTGTCATGTGTAGGAGGAGGAAAACCTCTCTGAGCAGCACCTCCTGGGTGGTTGGGCTCTCTCTGTGCCTCCCTGGGGCCCGGCCTGCCTGCAGAGCCGGGCAGATGCTTCTTCTGCAGTCTTGGTTCCTCCCTTCTTAGCATCCTCCCCACGGGAGTCTGGCACGCCGCACCCAGCCCTGTGGACCAGCCTGATGGTGCATTCTGCCCTGGGAAGACCTTCCCTCCACCAAAGGAATGGCATATTCATCACGATGCCTGGGTGGCAGCTGGAGAGGGAGTCACAAAGACACAATACAAAACTGTGGGGCAGCGAGCGGGGCTGGGGGGCCAGGAGCAGCGGCTGTTAGAAAGGAAGGGAGCTGGCAAGCTCTGGGGTCAAAACGTGTGTCAGTGAAGCATCCAGTTTGATGGGAGCCAACGGGGAGGCCCTGGGGTCCCCAGGCTGCAGAGGCTCTACCCGCCCTGCCTTCCCTCAGCCCTCCCTGGGCTGCGGGCACTCACTGGTCTGTGCTTGGGGGAACTGGTGTGCTCGGCCCTGACCTTCCCCAATCCCTGTCTGAAGTTGCAAAGCCTCAGGGACTCACCAGATCCTCCCCGCAAAGTATTTTTAGTTTTCCCTTGTGGCCTTTTCCCCAGGACAGAAGACCAGACACAGTTCTGTCCTCGCAAGCAATCTAGAGAAAGCTGGAAACTCAGCTTCCTTCTGAGGCAGCCCGGAGCTGCACTGAATTCTGACTCCTCTGGGCTCAGCTCAGACCCCCTGCCATACATCAGGAGGCCCTGCACCATGCCCCATGCCATCTGTAACATCCCCCGCCCATCCCCAACTCTGTGAGGTCATAGGAGCATCTCCAATTATAGACTAGGACACTGAGGTGTGTGGTGGGTGACCAGGGAGGGGGTCAGGGGGGCTGCTGAGGCCAGAGGCCTCCACTTCCTGGCTCGGTCAGGTCGTGAACGTGCCCTTTAAGCAGGCGTGGACCCCCAGGCGGTGAGAACTGGGGCAGGATCGGTTTAGAATCAGGCTGTCAGAGCCACAGAGTGAGCCTTCTTTCTTATAAATGAAGCAGAGTTGAGAAGGCCTCCACGTGGAATAACTTCGGTGACACTGTTCGCTCCAAGTGTATCAGTAAGGTCTCTATAAATGACTGACAAGAGTGATTAAATGCCTATTTAACTCATTCGGATTTCCCAGGTGGCGCTAGTGGTAAAAGAACCTGCTTGTCAATGCAGGAGGCAAGAAAGGCAGGTTCAGTCCCTGGGTTGGGAAGATCCCTGGAGCAGGGAATGGCAACCCACCCCAGTATTCTTGCCTGGAGAATCCCCATGGACAGAGGAACCTGGTGGGCTACAGTCCATGGGGTCACAAAGATTCGGACATGACCTAAGTGACTTAACACACACATACAAATCACTGGTAAAACATGAATCTTTTACTTTCTAAAAATATGATGTAATGCTTTAAACATATTCTAAATACCCTTAAGATTACAGTCTGAAAACTGGCAGGCTATAACATAATTACCCATCTTTTTCACATGTTCTTTCTTTTTGTAGGACTACTACATTCATTATGAATATATATATATATATATTGGCAATATAAGGCAATATATATATTGCCTTCTCCATATATATAAATGGATATATGGAGATAACAGTTCAGTTCAGTTCAGTCTCTCGGTCGTGTCTGACTCTTTGCGATCCCATGGACTGCAGCACGCCAGGCCTCCCTGTCCAACACCAACTCCTGGAGTTTACTCAGACTCATGTCCATTGAGTCGGTGATGCCATCCAACCCTCTCATCCTCTGTCGTCCCCTTCTCCTCCAGGGTGCTGGAGACACCTTTAAGGGCAGGTGGTGCCTGCCTTAGATGGATGGCAGAGATCAGCCATCAGGATGGAGGAGGGATTTGTAGACAGTGCTAACAATCAGGGCGGTCCCTCCACTGTTTCTTCTAGGTTCATAGCCTTTCCTTCTGTGACCCCTTGTCCTGCCGCCTGTGGTCTTGCAGACACAGCTCTTCCATCTACGTTTTCTAAATATCATTTTGTTTCACTGATGGCCTTGCTGGATTTTAGACTTGATCAATAATTTCAATTTAATATTAACACAAGCATGCCTTTACCGCTCTGTGAAAAGGAAATGGCAACCCACTCCAGTACTCCTGCCTGGAAAATCCCATGGACTGAGAAGCCTGGTAGGTCACAGTCCATGGTCCATGGAGTCACAAAGAGTCAGACGTGACTGAGCCACTTCACTGAAATCTGCGTCACCCCCTAGATGGACTCACTCCCCTGAGGTCCCCAGTGTTGAAGGCCGAGGGTGAGCTGTAGGGAGGGGCAGTGTGGGCGGGTTGGGAACGTGGGCTCTGCAGCCACCAACCTGCCCTTTGCACCCTGTGTTGCACTGACAAATCACACCTCAGTTACCTCATCTGTAAAATGGGGATAATGACGGCTGCCAACCTTGCTGCTGTGAGGATTAATTAGTGGACTTGTGTAAAATGCTTTTCACATGACCTGACTAATGGTAAACACAAAATGATCATAGTTATATTATTATTAAACAACAGATTTAAAAAAAAAAATCAGTAACCCACAGATGGTATCTATTATAGACTCTTTAATTACAAAATTTTGAAACATGTTATTCTAATACATATTAGAAAATGGAAGAATATGGAATTTCATAATAGAATTCCCCCTTTCTGGATTTCAGTTTCAGTACAGCATTTCCCTATAATATGGAAAACTAATAACAACTCCTTCACGACCTCTGTCCTTTTAAGTCACATAACTATGGTATAGCAAATTATTATATCTGTGTGTTCTCTTCTGATGTCATAAAAGTACAGTTTACAGTGTACGTTCTCTTTATAAGTTATGAGTATTATTGAAAGTAAAAGTCGCTCAGTCGTGTCCTACTCTGCGCCCCCATGGACCATACAGTCCATGGAATTCTCCAGGCCAGAATACTGGAGTGGGCAGCCTTTCCCTTCTTCAGGGGATCTTCCCAACCCAGGGATCGAACCTAGGTCTCCTGCATTGCAGGCGGATTCTTTACCAGCTGAGCCACAAGGGAAGCCCAAGAATACTGGAGTGGGTAGCCTATCCCTTCTCCAAGGTATTTCCCGACCCAGGAATGGAACCAGGGTCTCCTGCGTTGCAGGCGGATTCTTTGCCAGCTGAGCCACTAGGGAAGCTCTGAATATTACTAATGACTTCCACTTATGGGACGTTCTCCCAAGTGTGAGGCCCCAAAGAACAAGATTAGAAACATATTCTTGCCATTTTATTTTCTAATTTTGGTAAGTATTGTTATCCCCACTTGCAAATGAGGAGGTAGATTTCCCTGGTGGCTCAGACAGTAAAGCGTCTGTCTGCAATGCAGGAGACCTGAGTTCAATCCCTGGGTTGGGAAGATCCCCTGGAGAAAGAAATGGCAACCCACTCCAGTATTCTTGCCTGGGAAATCCCATGGATGGAGAAGCCTGGTGGGCTACAGTCCATGGTGTCACAAAGAGTCGGACACGACTGAGTGACTTCCCTTCACTTCACTTCAAGATGATAAGAAAGATGGAATGACTTAGTGATGGTCACACAGCTAGTATTTGAGTTGGATTTAGAAAATCAGGCCTGTGAACATTTTTTCTGAAAATCACTCTGCCATATTTCCTTCCTATACCATAAAATGACAAATATGATATCAGGTAGCCAGGGAAGTGCTACTTGGAAAAGGGGGAGTGGGAAAAGAGAGATGTCAATTTTAATACATATATTTTATGCATTATATATTTCCTGGATATCATCTATCACAACATTTCTATTTTTTTCTTACACTTGTATTGATATATTTGACAAAATTCTTATTTTCTACTGCAGGTAGCTTTATATACTATTTCAATGGGACTTTGTTTATATAGCTTTCTTTTTCTTTTTAGTTCAATATTGGTCTTTAGAGGATTTTTTCAAGGCATAGCAAGCCTGGATGGTTAGGTTGAACACAGCCAAGAGAATGGGAAATAGAAGCGATAACAAAATAATTAAGCTTAACTTGTAGCGAAGCATTATTGATTTGTATTTGCAGTGTTCAAGGTTGCAGCCACAGGTTTTTTTGCCCCCTGGAAGTGCAAATAAAAAGGTCAATATAGAACATGAATGCACAAATGAATGTAGTTTTAGGACGGCCGATCCTAGTTTAAAGTGAAATAATTCAGGCTATTACAATCTGGACATGTAACCCCCATGAGGTCAATTAAAAAGAAGTGTGTGAGCGATGTTTCTGGGCCAACCTGTGTTAGGGAAGGCTGGGAGGCCATAACAAGGCAGATTTGTGCTTGCCGTTGACTTCTCTTGCTGGTGGACGAACACGGCAGTCTGTTTATTAAAAGCCCCAAGTTCAAGCGGCAGCCTCCCACGATACCAGCCTGCAGAGGAGGAAGACGGACAGATCACCACGGCCTTGACTCACAGTGGCTTTTGTGGGCACGGTGGCCCCCAGCCCCACAGGCTAGTGTGAGTTACAGGTGATGCTGGGTGGTTGGCTCTCTCCCCAGGAAGAAGGGAGGCCCACCAGCTTCCAGCCCCCTGTGAGGTCTCCAGGAGCAAGCTGGGAATTGTTCTCAGACGCGCTGACATCTCAGTGTCCAGGACATGCCTGCTTTTATTTGGTGAACAGAGGCCTGCAAAAATGTCCTTTCCAGAATGGTATCTGCTATCAGAAAGAAGCTCCGCTGTTGGGCACACTAGTTATTAAGGGTATCTCTAGGTGCCAAGAGGCTTCCCTGGTGGCTCAGACAGTAAGGAATCTGCCTCCAAAGCCGGAGACCTGAGTTCGATCCCTGGGTGGGGAAGATCCCCTGGAGGAGGGCATGGCAACTCACTCAGTACTTTTGCCTAGAGAATCCCATGGACAGAGGAGCCTGGCGGACTACAGTCCATGGGGTCACAGAGAATCAGACATGACTGAGTGACCAACACTTGCCTCCTTGTAGGCTCCAATGCTATATACGTTCCAGGGTGACGGAACACGCAGGAAGAGAGTCGTGCATAGAGCCTGTCTCCTGCTCAGACACGAGCCTGCTGAATGCTTTTGTTCCTCAGCCCTTGAGGCCTTTACATCCTTGCTGGCCTGCCTGCCTCCTTCCCCAGGCGGGCTTTACTGTCGGGGTGTCATTCTCACCCACCTCCTCCCAGCTGGAGCGCATCAGACGCCTGGGCTTCCACAGCCTTTGCACCACGCTGGTTCGTGTCTGGAAACACGTCTGACCCCCAACTCCGTTATCTGCTCCCCCTACTCTTCCTTCAGGCCTCAGACTCCCACGTCACATTTTCAGGGAGTCTTTCCTGACCTCCCTGCTCCCTCCTCCTGAGATCAGCTCCAGTCCCTACCGGGCTCTCCTGCAGCCTGGGGTCTGACTGTGCTGCCTGCAACAGCAGAGGCATCTGCCTTCGTCCCCGGAAGCTGGTCGTGTGAAACCGGTGTTGGCAGGACCACATTTTCCGCAGGGAGAGTCTGGGCCCTGCCCCTCCCCTGGCTTCTGGCGTGGCTGGCAACGCTTGGCACCCCTTGGCTGAGAGAAGCATCGCTCCCTTCTCTTTATCCGGCATCTCAGAGCGTTCTCCCTGCATCTCGCAGCATCTTCCCTCCATGCAAATCTGCCTCTGTATCTCTCCCTTCTTATGAGGAGAACAGTCTCCCTGGATTAGGGTTTGGTAGGATTGGATGGGAATGACCTCCTCTTAACCTGACTCCATCTGCAAAGGCCCCAGTTCCAAATAAGAGCACGCTTAGGGGTCCTGGGAGATAGAACCTCTCCATGTCTGCAGGGAGGGTCACAGTTTGACCCAGAGCCCAGAGCACCCGGCACAGTGTGCCAGGGCATGCTGCTCGTGTGTGGTCGCTCTGTGTTCCACATCCGTCCCCTGGAGCGGACCGGACCTCTGTTAGTTCACCTCTGGCTCCGTCTGGCTCCACAGGAAGCGACTGGCACGCAGTGAATGCTCCAGGATTTTTATGAGGGCATCTCTCTTCTGCCTCTCAGCTCACGCTCGCAGTGCTCCAGCCTCCCCCCGGGGCGGAGGTCAGCAGCAGGCTCCTCTGTGGAGGGGAGGGGGCCAGACCTTTACACAGAGGCAACGGCAGGAGCGGGTTTCCTGCAGCGGTCCCTGCAGGTGGAGCCCGCGATGGCATTCTGGCCAGTTTGACCAAAATGTTGTCGTTACACCTGATTTGTCTCAGTGTCGTGGCAAAATGGCTTAGAAGAAACTGGAATTCTGACTTTGGAAATTGCTCATGCTTCTATTTTGCCTTTGAGATATTTTTGTTTATTACAGTGGGAAATTGTGAGGAAAATTGCTGTTTTTCTTCATTTTGGATAGTTAAGACATCTATTCTCATTTACAGCTAGACTCATTTGAAGTAAAGAAGTCTGTGAACTGGGAATACAGAGCATATTAAAATAACGTCACGAATGCCAAATCCTTTCTAACTGAAGGATTGGGTAAAATCACATCCTTCGACTGTCTCAGAAACTGCATTTGCAGATTTGAGGGCCCTTCCCTAAAACCAGGTGTCAGCTCACCTCCCTTATGTGAGTGGCCTGCTTTTAGATGGCTCGCTCAGAGTGACTTTTCATAATTTCATTTGCTGTACATATAGCTTGCTATTATCATGTTTGCACATTCTGATCGTCTGACTAATTCTAGCAGAAAGATGCATTCTGATATGTTTGAGTATCAAGATGCTTTGTTTATATTTTGACTTTATTCCCTGACTAGAAACACCACCCACTGTTAGGTTTAAAAAAAAAAAAAACCAACAAAAAACACTTTTGGCCATATGTATTGACAATAAAAATATTTTGTCATCTATAGATATTTAACACTTTAAATTGCCACTATATTTCCACTATTTCACTTCTAACTCAAGTTGAGAACTCTAAAACTTGTTACATATAAACAGTATATATAAACTTGTTATATACACGTGTGTGTGTGTGTGTGTGTGTGTGTGTGTGTATGGCAGATTTTTGTTTCTTTAGGGAGATATCTAGTAAGCCAAGGTCTCTGCCAGTTGACTGCATTATACTTGCCTTTTCATATAAAAGGTAGAGGGCATACCTGGGTCATTTTTCCCATGAGTAGGTCTCAGTAAATGCACTTGGATCTGCAATATGTGGTTTTCATTTTGTGGTTCCCGCTATGTTAAACACAGTGAGCTGGGATGGAATCATAACCTACGATGTAGCTTTTACATTAGGTTTTAGTGCTCGGGGCACCTGGAGTTCCCTTGATTCAATTTGGTGTCTGTTACAGGAACTGTTTGTTCTGAATTTAGGAACAGAATTCACTCTGAGAAATAACAATGTTTCACGTTTCAAAGTACACAAGCTTAGTGGTAATCCTGTTTAATGTGAATGCTGTAGCCACACAATAATTGCATACACTTCTAATGTGCAGTCGCTCTAACAAAAGACAACAACTTGACTTTTAATATTCATGAAGTCTGTTAAAGAGTTCCGATCTGCATGTATGTGGGATGACTTCAACTGATGTCTCTAACTGGGTGAGTCAACATGGCTCTTTAGAAAACAGAGGTGAGAGACTTAACAAGGTTTAATCAAGATGATGATAGGTTAGATCAGAGATTACTAAACATTGTGGTTTAATCAAGACGATGATAGGTTAGATCAGAGATTACTAAACATTGTGAGGAGAAAGGGGGTCATGACAGATGAGGGGATTAAGGGAGTTAATATAAATCATCACAGAATATAAAATGCCATGGCTTCTAGTGTTTTCTAAATATGAGTTAAAATGATAAATTATAGCATCATTTTAATAATCCAAAAGTGTAATATTTAGCACATTTTCCAAGAAAAACTATAAGCTAATAATTTGACTTTTATTTTTAATTTTTGTGAAAAGCTTTATGGAATTATCTAACAACTACATGTAAAGAATAACTTATATGTTTCTTTAATTTTATTTTCAGTTAATATCATATATTGATGAAAAGCCATGGCCTTGGGCGTCATACTAAACCCCGTGTAAAATAAGGAAATGGATTTGGCTGAGAGGAAATAATAACAGTGAAGTTTGCTTCTTTTCCAAAGTGAAAACACCTTTTGACCAAATCTAATTCAGTTACTATTTTTTCAAGAAACCAACTTTATACATACATAATTCACATACCATACAATACACCCATTTAAAGTATACAGTTCAATGGGCTTTAGCATAGGTTCATAAATGGGCAGTCATAATCACAGTTAATCTTAGCACATTTTCATCACTGCAAAGGGAAACCCCGTCCTGTAGTTATTACCCCTCTGTCCTAATATCTCAGACTATCCCGCTCAGCCCCAAGTAGCCACTAAGTTCCTTTCTCTGTCTATAGGTTTGTCTGCCCCAGACATTTTGTATAAATGGAGTCATAAAACTTGTGGCCTCTGACTGGCTTCTTTTACTTAGCACAGTGTTTTCAAGGTTACCTCTGTTAGTTGTTTGTATCAGTACACCTCTTTCCACTGCTGAATAACATTCCTTCATATGGATAAAGGACAGTTTGTTTCACCATTCATCCTCTGACAGATATTTGAGTGGTTTCCATCGTTTAGCTGTCGTAAACAGTTCTTCTATGAATGTTTGTGTACAGTTTCTTGTCTGCACAACTGTTACACGTTCCTTAACATGTGTACCCAGGAGAAAAACTGCTGGCTGATATGGCAACTTTCTGTTTAAACAAGTGAGGCACTGCAGGGCTGGGTCCCCAGGGGCTGTGCCATTTTCCGTCCCCCGCAGCAGTGCGCAAGGACTCCTCTGCAGCCTCCCCAGGGAGCGTGAGACACCGTCTCACTCTGGGTTCGATCTGCAGTTCTCTGATAATACAATGGCAAGCATCTTTTTTTTTAAATGAGCTTATTGACTATTCATTTGTATACATTTTTGGAGAAGTATCTATTCAGCTTCTTTGCGCAATTATTAATTGTTACTAATTCAACTTATTTTTAACTTTAATGATTTTCAGTCTTGCCCATACTTTAGATCCTAATAGCAAGACTTTTCCAATCCAAAAAAAAAAAAAAAAAAGCAAACTGCCCTTCGTGTTACCTTCCCTCCTGTGCTCTGCTTTCTCTTGCTGCCTCCACGCACACCCTCCTGTTCACAGCCTCCGGTCTCAGCCCATGCATCACCTCCGCAGGGAAGCTTGCCCTGATTGCACTAGACGAGGGTGGGTGGTCCCGTCCTCTGTTCCGAGGGAAGCGTGTGCTTGTGTTTAAAGGACTGGAGCTGTCATGGAATCATCACCGCAGTCAGATCTGTCTCCAGCTGCTCGGCCTGCACTTCGTTCTTGACCCCTAATACAGCTGAGGGACTTGCCCAGGAACTCACATCTGTCAATGAGTGATCCAGGATTCAAGCCCTGATATCTCATCCCAGAGCCCAGCCTCTTCGTCTACACTGGTTCATCTCGCTCCCTTTGGCAGTCTGTAATTCTTGAGTGAGTGAAAGTCACTTAGTCCTGTCCGACTCTTTGCCACCCCATGGATGGTAGCCTGTCAGGCTTCTCTGTCCATGGGATTCTCCAGGCCAGAATACCGGAGAGGGCTGCCATTTCCTTCTCCAGGGGATTTTCCCAATCCAGGGATTGAACCCAGGTCTCCTGCATTGCAGGTGGATTCTTTACCCTCTGAGACATCAGGGAAGCAAATAATGAAGACAAGTTCTAAACAGAATTGGCATTCTTTTGAAAGCCTAGCAAGATTTAGAGTTCCATTCAACACTACCTTTCCCAATGGTAATAAGAGGCTGCTTGGCATTCCTAGTAACAGATGCTGCCGTGCACAGAGCAGAGGTTTCTGCCATACTAACAGTGATCAGTGTAATGTAACCCAGGCGCTGGACACTCGGGAGGGTGGGCACCAGGGGTCTGCCCCCAGTGGGTACCCCTGAGCCCTGTCATAGAACAGGGGCCGGTCACGATGCCCCTCCAGACTGCAGAGGCCCCTCTACCCTTCACTGTCTTTGCTCAGCTCACCCTTGTTCATCCTTCAGAATACTGATCAGACATCACCACCTCTGGAGGCCAACCCTCCAAATTCAGACCACTTGCCCTGTGGAGTGTGGAGGAAAACTGGAATCTTCTTTAATCCACACAAGTCCACATAACATAATTTAACTCTTGCTCAGTCTACTCTCACCGTTAACTCCTTGGGACCAGATGCTACAAAGGGGGAGTAAACTCTGGATTTGTAGTATGTCTCACATGCATGTTAGTTGAATGAGTAATAGACTCTATATCTCAGTCATGGCATGGCTGTGTATATGGCATAGCATGGCATAGCTAATGTCTGTAATTGCACTCAAGTAGATATTTTCAGTTTAGCTGTATAGAATTAGTAAACCAGTATAAAGTGTTTCATAAAAAAAACACCAGGATCTTTGGATTTTGAATAATATGCTAGCTGCTAATGTAGTACGGTTCCTAATTTGTCTCCAAGGTGGTGGCAAAATTTCATACATTGTAACCAGGAAGGTGACAGCCAAGATTTCCTTCTCATGCTCATGGGAGGAAAAAGTGAGGTCATTTATGCTCCCTGGTCCCAAGAGTTTGGTAAATGACATTGGCTTGGTGAGTCAAGGCCGTCCCCAAACTCTGCCTTCACGTTCATTAAATTTTTTTTATTCCTTCTTCATTCAAGCATGTATAGTTGCCAAGGATAAAGAAGCACTTGATATATAGAAATGTACTTTACAGTCGCTTTTCTGGGGTGTCCTTATTCTGAGCTGTCAAAGGTTCTTTCTGAGTTCATGCTGAGGGAGAAGGAACACGGCAAGCCAGGCACACGGTTAGTTCTTTAAGCTGCGCTGCGTAAAACCCACTGAGGCGGGAAGCCTTGCAGGGCGGGAGGGCATGTGAACCGGATGGCAGTCTGCTTCTTTTCTTCATCCTGGGAAGACGCTTAACACCTTCCTTTGCTTTATCTGTTGTTCCACATTTGTACTTGAAGGCTATCATGTTACTATTGTTAAAACCCGTGGGCTAGAATTTTGAGACTCCCTCTAAAGAACTCTTCACCATCAGGGCATTCACTTTAGTGAGATCCCCTAGTGCTTCTCTGTAACATTCGCATCTATTGCTGCAAATTCCATGTACATATCCCTGAAATAAAGGTGCACAGTACCTGTACGGTTTTCAAGCTATATATGATGAAAATACAGTGTTCTGGTGTTGTCTGCAGAGAAGATAAATCTTGTTTTCTCTCTTTACATCTCTCTCTGTCCACCCCCACAATTTCTGTTTGCCAAGAGATTGGTCATTCGGATGTCTTGAGTTTGGAATTAAAGCTCTTCTTTCTTCTGCCTAAATGCTTCTTTTGCTCTGGAAAATAGAGGAGGAAGGCTCCTTCTGCAGATGCAGACATACTAAATTAATATCCTGAAGCCATAACCCAGTTACAGGACAAAGGGCCATCCGAGTTGAAGCAGCCTCTTCATGAAAGGCCAGAACAGCAGCTCCAAGAATCAGCCTGTATCTGAAACATCAAGAAGATCTCCTTCAAACAGGCACATGCTATCCTAGCTTTTTATTCTCTGACAGTCGAATAATTAATTGCAATGAATTTGTAAGATTATTAAAAGCTTTGAATTGGGTGGAGAGAAATAAGGAACATAAATCTTGCTTTTCATTTTTTTTTTTTGTTTATTGTAAGTGGCTGTCAGGGCTGTTTTTAATTTATTTAATATTCTTATTAATAACAAGTCTAATTAAGAAATCCATTAGAAGTCTGTGAAGTTAATTTAACAGGGGGAAATCCTAATGGAGTGTTATTGGAATTGTCTTTATTAAAAGAATGTCACAGGCTTTCATGGGTCCTTAATCAGAATCTCCTGTCATCTGAATTAGACAGTGTAGTCAAACTTGTATATTTTTAGATTTTTATTATTCGAGCTTATCTCAAAGCATTTTTGGCATATGTTGTATATGTCACTGAGTAGGTACATCTCCCAGACAGTGGCTGCTATGATGTCAGGAGTTTGGAAATCGGATTACTTTAATTTATATAAAACATTCTGAGTGTAGCAGATTAAATGATGTTTACCCCTAATGAATTCAGCATCTTAAAATTCAGTGACCGACAGTCACTGTAGAAGTCACACAAGAGCTTTCAATCAAGCATGCATTACAAAAGCAAATCATTCCCTTCTCTAGAAAGGTCTGTATTTTCTGCCTCCAGCTCAGCATATACATACAGGTATAAAATATTTGTTTTAGGAAATCGAGGATGCAATTTTAGAATACCTGAGGCTATCTTTTGACCATGATAGAGAAATTATAATTTCACATATTATCTATGTAGATGTTACTGAAAAGTGGTTAAGTCAAAACTCAGAGGCGGTTTCTTTGTCCAATTTAACAGTAGTTTGAGATGTTAGGTATTTCTCCCTCTAGCAGAGGCTGAGAAGTTTGGGATATCTTCTCTTTCAAGGGGCTGTAACCTTCTTGTGAGGAACAGGAGTGCTTGTAGAGTGCAGTCCCTGCAACACTTAGGAAAATGTCATTTGTGTCTACCTAAGGTAGAAAGAGCTCCCCGGGTGGTACAGACCCTGCCTGCCAATGCAAGAGGCACAGGAGACACAGGTTCAATCCCTGGGTAGGGAAGATTCCCTGAAGGAGGGCATGGCAACCCACTCCGGTATGGCCAGAGACGCCTGGAGGGCTACAATCCACAGGGACATAAAGAGTCGGCTATGACTTGTATGAGTAACAACAGCAACAACAATAAGGCAGAAAGAGCACCCCTCCACCAGAACACAGAGTGACTCGGCAGTTTTATTCTGATGGAATTGCCTGCTAAACCACAGCGCTTTTAAAATTTGCTTAGGATTCTTGTTACATCATCTCGGAACCCTTTACATTTGTCATGGGCTAGCAAAATCTAGCGGCTTTCTGATTTTGTTTTCTTTGTCTTGCTGTATCTTCAGATCAGATCAGTCGCTCACTCGTGTCCGACTCTTTGCAACCCCATGAATCGCAGCACGCCAGGCCTCCCTGTCCATCACCAACTCCTGGAGTTCACTCAGACTCACGTCCATCAAGCCATCCAGCCATCTCATCCTCTGTTGTCCCCTTCTCCTCCTGCCCCCAATCCCTCCCAGCATCAGAGTCTTTTCCAGTGAGTCAACTCTTCGCATGAGGTAGCCAAAGTACTGGAGTTTCAGCTTTAGCGTCATTCCTTCCAAAGAAATCCCAGGGCTGATCTCCTTCAGAATGGACTGGTTGGATCTCCTTGCAGTCCAAGGGATTCTCAAGAGTCTTCTCCAACACCACAGTTCAAAAGCATCAATTCTTCGGCGCTCAGCCTTCTTCACAGTCCAACTCTCACATCCATACATGACCACAGGAAAAACCATAGCCTTGACTAGATGAACCCTTTGTTGGCAAAGTAATGTCTCTGCTTTTGAATATGCTATCTAGGTTGGTCATAACTTTCCTTCCAAGGAGTAAGCGTCTTTTAATTTCATGGCTGCAGTCACCATCTGTAGTGATTTTGGAGCCCAGAAAAATAAAGTCTGACACTGTTTCCACTGTTTCCCCAGCTACTTCCCATGAAGTGGTGGGACCGGATGCCATGATCTTCGTTTTCTGAATGTTGAGCTTTAAGCCAACTTTTTCACTCTCCACTTTCACTTTCATCAAGAGGCTTTTGAGTTCCTCTTCACTTTCTGCCATAAGGGTGGTGTCATCTGCATATCTGAGGTTACTGAGATTTCTCCTGGCAATCTTGATTCCAGCTTGTGCTTCTTCCAGCCCAGCGTTTCTCATGATGTGCTCTGCATATAAGTTAAATAAACAGGGTGACAATATACAGCCTTGACGTACTCCTTTTCCTATTTAGAACCAGTCTGTTGTTCCATGTCCAGTTCTAACTGTTGCTTCCTGACCTGCATACAAATTTCTCAAGAGGCAGATCAGGTGGTCTAGTATTCCCATCTCTTTCAGAATTTTCCACAGTTTCTTGTGATCCACACAGTCAAAGGCTTTGGCATAGTCAATAAAGCAGAAATAGATGTTTTTCTGGAACTCTCTTGCTTTTTCCATGATCCAGCAGATGTTGGCAGTTTGATCTCTGGTTCCTCTGCCTTTTCTAAAACCAGCTTGAACATCAGGAAGTTCACGGTTCACATATTGCTGAAGCCTGGCTTGGAGAATTTTGAGCATTACTTTACTAGCGTGTGAAATGAGTGCAATTGTGCGGTAGTTTGAGCATTCTTTGGCATTGCCTTTCTTTGGGATTGGAATGAAAACTGACCTTTTCCAGTCCTGTGGCCACTGCTGAGTTTTCCAAATTTGCTGGCATATTGAGTGCAGCACTTTCACAGCATCATCTTTCAGGATTTGGAATAGCTCAACTGGAATTCCATCACCTCCACTATGGTATTTTAACTAGAACCATCTTTATATTGTTCTAGTTAAACATTAGGAACTTAAAAAAAAATCAGACTATGTAAATTTATACATCTCAGTAATGTAAAGCAAAACCAGTACATCACGCTAGTTAAGAATAGCTGCTTTGGAGCTAGAACCTGGTTTGAATCTCAGCTCTGCCAATTATGATGTAGAAACATTAATAACCATTGCAATTATAAACATCATTGTCACGTGACTGACAATGTTTCAAGGAACCATTATAAATCAATCAATAGTTCAAATAATGTCAACACAGTTATTCCATTAATGCTATATAAAATATTTTGTATATTTTATCCTATTCTAGAATATCAATGGATGGTTTTATGGTAGTGATTAAATAAACATGGCTTCTTTCTTCTTGTTTTATAGATGAAGAAATAGGTTTAAGAAAATTAAGTTGAATAGAGTAAAATTTTATTGAGTGTCAGCCCTCTTCACAGAGTACTTAGGAACTGTAGGAATGCAGAGATAAGGCACAGGGAAGAAGTGCACAGCCAAGTAGGAGGCACGATAAACATTCAAATTCCAGTGATGAATTAAAAACAGAATGTACCTGCCAATGCCATAGACATAAGAGACACGGGTTCCACTCCTGAATCAGGAAGATCGTCTGGAGGACGGCATGGCAACCCACTCCAGTATTCTTGCCTGGAAAATCCCATGGACAGAGAAGCCTGGGGGGCTGTGGTCCATAGTTTTGCAGAGTCGGACATGGCTGAAATGACATAGCAGGGCACATAGACCTATACACACTTCGTGCTTGAGTGTAAAATGAATGAATGAATGAACCGAACAATAGGTACTATTTATCCAGTGGTTTTTGACCTGTGTTGACCATTTAGCGATAAAAATATTGCAAGTGCTGTGCTAGCCCTTTCATAAATAGGATCTGTGTAAGGGTTACAACAGTGTTGTGGAACATATATCATCCCCTTCTTACTGGTGAGTGTGCTGAAGCTTACAGAGTTCAAGCTAGTTTGTTCACTCTCTCAGGTGACATCAGGATCTTCAATAAGGTCTGACTCCGACAACGTATTCTTGAAACACACTGTCAAATATAGGCGCTGTGACCGTGATCGCCTAATTAGAACCCCAGATGGGTGCTTTGCTAACTCGGTTCCTCGGAAACTAATTTCACTGAGCTCCAGTGGCTTCACCATGAGGAAAATAAAGTCCTGTCTCCCAGAGCTGTGCAGATTAAATGCTTTGCATATGAAAATGTTTCCTAAAATACATTTAAGGGGTACAAGATGTAGGGTTCAAAGGAAAACGGCTCAAGGATTACTGGTTTCTTCAGTCATCTTTTTATGGAGGATAAAAGGAAGTTTCCCAAAGAATGGAAATAGACTATACACAGAAAAAGTAAGCGATGCAACGATTAAATGTCTTAATTGGAACGTAAAGTCAGTTAGAGCTTCAAAACATAGATCATGAGTCAGCTGTGGTAAGGAGACATCTCTTGTTGGGTTCTTAAAATATCAGAACATTTCACAAATAAGTTAGTACCTTGAGCTACTCTCTAAAAGACTGAAGACTCTGCCCCCAGGTGTGTGTTGTGCGTGTGATGCTCAGTGCTTCTGGGGCTGGAGGCCCCCCTCACCGCGATCCTCCGGTACTCTCCTGGAACCCCGGCTGGCTCCACTCCTTCATGTTGCCTGGTTGGTCCCTCAGGGCTTCTGAGCTGGTCATCCTCCTGGAGGACGCCAATCATGTCATCTTCCACACAAGTCTGTGAAAACACTGTTGAGATGGCAAGGTAGAAATCAAGTGTTGTCAGTGCCGGTTCCATCAAAATCCTCAAGTCACCAAGTAAACAAGTCATAGCAATGAAGCTAAAGAATAATCAAATGCTGCCTCTACGTTATAAAACAAACCACATGTGTAAGGGAAATGACATGTTGAAGTTGGTTCCCAATTGGGTTAACTAATTACATACAAAGTGCTCCTATAAAAAGGCTCATTTGGGTGTCTAAAGGGACAGAGGTAAATAATTATATACCAACAGCCTGCGGGAATCTTAGTATGTTGATGTGTTCACATCAGAAGAAAAAAAAACATGATTTATGCTGAACACTCTGTCCTGTAATACACAATCCATGGGATAATTTCCTTCCCAGTGATGCTCCGGTCACTAATTGTCAGGTGGGGCCCATGAGGCCCTTCCAAATCACTTTTACTGTTTTCTTGGAACAGAGTCTTGTATCTGTGCTCCAGTCACTTGGACCAGATCCCAGAGGGCGAGACCTGGGATCTGTGATTACCAAATCACTGGTGAAATTTTAGCCATTTCAGTAGTAGTAGCAGCTGCTCAGTCATATCCAACTCTTTGAGACCCCATGGACTGTATAGTGTGCCAAGCTCCTCTGCCCATGGAATTTTCTAGGCAAGAGCTACCGGAGTGGGTAGCCATTCCCTTCTCCAGGGGATCTTCCTGACCCAAGGATTAAACCTGTGTCTCTGACACTGCAGGCGGATTCTTTACAGTCTGAGCCACCAGGAAATTAGCATTCCCGGTTAACTTTTCTTTCCTCTCCTCCTCCTTCCCATCCTCCCTTCCTCCCCTCTTTCCCTCCTCCTTCCCTCCCTTCCAACTAAATGATCAGTATTGTCCTGTCTCCATGGGGGATTGGCTTCAGGATCCCGTGGATTCCAAACCCAAGGGTGCTCCAGTCCATCTTATACAATGTGAAGTACAGTTGGGCCTCGCTGTCTACGGACCAGAGCCTGGGATTGCTCGAATCCACAGATGGGGTTATGAAGGCCAACTGCAATGGGTTAAGTTTTTCTAGGGACGACTGTTAATATGTCCGTAAAGAAGAGAAATGCATTTTAGGAAGGATATTTCACTCCATTGTTCCCGATCAGGAGGTGAGAGGGCTTGTTAAAACACAGTAATGGTCCTTACCGCAGTTTCTGGTTTAGTGACTGGGTGTGGCCACAAACTTCCAAGTGTTGCTGACATTGCCGGTCCACGGAGCGCACTTTCAAAGCCGGCACTTTATGCTCCCCATTCGGCGTCCTCCCCCGACCCTGCCTCCGCTCTCTCTCTCTGTTGTGCGTGGAATTGCCTCCTGCACCATTTGTCTCAGGCTGTTTTGCTCCTTGGTGCTTCTCAGGCAGCCACAGATGTCTTCATTCCTTCTCCTCCCCATTGTCCAGTAACATCGATTTACATCATCCAGCCATCTGAGAGCTGCTATTCCCTTATGTCACCAAGGATTTGGGAAGGCCCTCTTCTGAAGCCACTGCGTTTTTCATGAGTCCTTAATCAGTGTCGTGATCTGATCGTGCCCTTCCTTTACCATAGAGACTCATGCAGCAGAGGAGAGTCTCAGAGTGTTCGCTTTAGGTGGTGAGCTTGTTTTATTTTCCAAAGGAAGACCTTCTAATACTCTCTCAAATTCTTTTTTTATAATTTATTATTTTTTAATTTCTTTATTGAAGGATTATTGCTTTACAGAATTGTGTTGTTTTCTGTCAAACCTCAACATGAATCAGCCATAGGTGTACATATATCTCCTCCTTTTTGAACCTCCCTCCCATCTCCCACCCCATCCCACCCCTCTAGGTTGATACAGAGCCCCTGATTGAGTTTCCTGAGCCATAGAGCAAATTCCCGTTGGCTACCTATTTTACATACAGTAATGTAACTTTCCGTGTTACTCTCTCCATACATCTCACCCTCTCCTCCCCTCTCCCCATGTCCATTTGTCTGTTCTCTATGTCTGTTTCTGTGTTGCTTCCCTGTAAATAAATTCTTCAGTACTATTTTTCTAGATTCCATGTATATGTTTTCCAGTTCCAGTTCAGTCGCTCAGTCATGCCTAACTCTTTGCGATCCCATGAATCGCAGCATGCTAGGCCTCGATGTCCATCACCAACTCCCGGAGTTCACTCAAACTCATGTCCATCGAATTGGTGATGCCATCCAGCCATCTCATCCTCTGTTGTCCCCTTTTCCTCCTGCCCCCAATCCCTCCCAGCTTCAGGGTCTTTTCCAATGAGTCAACTCTTCACATGAGGTGGCCAAAGTACTGGAGTTTCAGCTTTAGCATCAGTCCTTCCCATGAACACCCAGGGCTGATCTCCTTCAGAATGGACTGGTTGGATCTCCTTGCAGTCCAAGGGACTCTCAAGAGTCTTCTCCAACACCATAGTTCAAAAGCATCAATTCTTCAGCACTCAGCTTTCTTCACAGTCCAACTCTCACATCCATATATGACTACTGGAAAAACCATAGCCTTGACTAGACGGACCTTTGTTGGCAAAGTAATGTTGAATACGACATTTAGCTTTCTCTTTCTGACTCACTTCACTCTGTATAATAGGTTCTAGGCTCATCTCCCTCATTAGAACTGACTCAAATGCATTCGTTTTTAAGACTGAGTAATGTTCCATTGTGTATATGTACCACAGCTTCTTTATCCCTTCATCTGTCGATGGACATCTAGATTGCTTCCATGTTCTAGCTATTGTAAATAGTGCTGCAGTGAACAATGGGATACATGTATCTTTTCCAGTTTTGGTTTCCTCAGGGTATACGCCTAGGAGTGGGATTGCTGGGTCATGTGGTGGTTTTATTCCTAGTTTTTTAAGGGATCTCCATACCGTCTTCCACAGTGGCTGTATCAATTTACACGTCTTCCACAGTGGCTGTATCGGTTTACATTCCCACCAACAGTGCAAGAGCATTCCCTTCTCCACACCCTCTCCAGCGTTTACTGTTTGTAGACTTTTTGATGATGGCCACTCTGATCCATGTGAGGTGATTTCTCATTATAGTTTTGATTTGCATTTCTCTAATAATGAGCATCTTTCCATGTATGTTTCCATCTGTATGTCTTCTTTGAATAAATGTCTGTTTAGGTCTTTTTGCCACTTTTTGATTATGGTGTTTGTTTTTCTGGTATTGAGTTGTATGAGCTGCTTGTATATTTTGGAAATTAATCCTTTGTCAGTTGTTTCATTTGCTATTATTTTCTCCCATTCTGAAGGTTGTCTTTTCACCTTGCTTATAGTTTCCTTTGCTGTGCAAAATCTTTTAAGTTTAATCAGGACCCACTGGTTTACTTTTGTTTTTGTTTCTGTTATTCTAGGAGGTGGGTCATAGAGAATCTTGCTTTGATTTATGTCATTGAGTGTTCTGCCTCAAATTCTTATCGAAAGATATCTGAACACATTACAGGAATTGTGCTATGATCATAAATACTGTTAGACATTTCAAATGTGTAAACTTCTATAAAGATTTCTAACAGTTGCTTACAAACAATCAAAATATATAGAAAGAAAGAAAAAAGAGATTGGTCGTGAAGAGTTGGACACAACTGAGCGACTTGACTTTCACTTTTCACTTTCATGCATTGGAGAAGGAAATGGCAACCCACTCCAGTGTTCTTGCCTGGAGAATCCCAGGGACGGGGGAGCCGGGTTGGCTGCCGTCTACAGGGTTGCACAGAGTCGAACACGACTGAAGCGACTTAGCAGCAGCAGCAGCAGCAGTACCAAACCTGTTTAAAAATTATGGTTATAACTGTGTATATCAGGGAATATTTATGCTTGGATAAAATGATTCAAGTTTTAATTCAAAAGGACTGGCAACAATGGAATCTAATTGAAGTAGTTCAATTTTTAAAACTGTATTTTGAGTTTCAGCTTTATTTACACTTCATTCGTTTTCATGTGATTTAAAATATGTTGATAGCTATCATTTTCATTCAGTTTTCCTAATCATTCTGCTACTAATGTAAATATAACTTTCAAAACCTATCTAGGGGTCAACATCTTGTCTTTGGTCAATATAATTGCGATTTTATCTTTAGAAACTAGCACAGAAATGTGATTATATTGCTATCTTTTCAGGGATTCATATTTTCTCTAAATTGAAATTCTTGAGAACTTCAATAATATTCAAGGCTATTCATATAAATTGGCTAGACATATGAGACAGAAAAATCAAAGTTGGATTGATGTCTATGAGAAATCATCAAATATTTTACGTAACTGATGTCAAAAGATATGGGTATATAAAAACTTCACATAATGCATTTTGATTATGAAGTGTGGATCTGGACTAGATCACATCAAAAGCCTGAGACTTACATGACCTGAAGTCTCAATATTTAACAAGATAAACTTCATGTTTATTGATGAGGACACACATGCCACTAGAATGAGCACTTCTTAGAAAAACATGGAAACACAAAGTACTAGCAATGATTTTTTAATCCAAAAATTAAGTAGCAAATAGTTCATGATGGCAGCTCATCCAAAAAAAATAAAAATAATTGAAAATTCTTAATGAATTCAAGATGTATCCTTAAGTAATACTATATCTCATATTGAGGGAATTAAAAACATCAAAGGATCTGATGCAGTTTTACTTTAAAAATTTGTTCTTGAAAACTTGCAGTTTTTTCAAATTATAATTCTGTTCAGTTTCTCCTACTTTTTTTCCCATTTTTAGTTGATGATAAGAAACTTTATTCAGAGCAGAGCACTTGAAAAATTGTGTGTGCATGTGCATGTGCTCAGTCATGTCCAATTCTTTGCGACCCCATGGACTGTAGCCCGCCAGGCTCCCCTGTCTGTGGAATCTTCCAGGCAAGAACACTGGAATGGGTTACCATTTCCTTCTCTAGGGGATCCTCCCAACCCAGGGGTCGAACCCGTGTCTCCTGAGTCTCTTACATTGGCAGGTGGATTCTTTACCACTAATGCCCCCAAGTTTTAGTGTACGATAAAGTGGCTTATAAATCAGTTAGGGAATAGAGCTTTTTTTGTTTGTTTGTTTTCATTAAGCACTTCTTGGATAACTAGCTAATCATTTGAGAGAAAAGAAATTAAGTTAGATTAGCACAAGAAATTAGCTGAAAAAGATTTAATTGTGAAAAATGATGGCTTAATCACCTAGAAAGCAAAAATATGACTATCTGATTGCAATAACCTTATAAATTTAAACTTTGTAAGAGAACTTTATAAGCATGAAATTAATGAAAATCCAACAGAGAATATCAGTCGGTAAGTCTTTACAAACACAAAGCTTTGGCATGTCCAAAAGCACCATGAAATTAAAATGCAAGTCAAAATCTGGAAAAATTGTTTGCAATGGTATGTCTATCAAATTCAGAACAAAATGAGCATGCTTATAGAATGGAAAAAATGTTGAATATGTACGAACAGACCAATCATGAAAAATAAACATTCATTGTGAATTTAACCAAAAGTACCATTGTTTTAATATTGAATTGGAATAAATAGAGGTAATTGATGATGAAAATCAGTGATCAAGAACTCTTTCTTTCTAGAGGGCCACAATTTTATACTATAGATATATAAATACATACTCTTCCATGCAATATTTCCTATTATGGGAGTGTACCTTAAGGTAACACCTCAGTTGCAAATGAATATTTGTGTATGAGAATGTTCAAGAACGGGTTATTTATGTAGAATGCAGAGGACAGAGTTCTAGTTCTGTTAAAGTTTTTAACACAACTAAAATTTCTTCACTAAAATTTGTGGTAAAAATAGGGAGTATTCTTTGCATAGGCTCAGATACACGTCTGTCATTTATGCTGCTTTCCATTATTATTTCTGAAATTTTACTGCCAGAATGGAGAATCCAGAGCAGAGTCCCTGTATCACTTAGAAATGCTTGTTTTCTTTACATCATGTCAGCTGCTTTTCATAGACGATTAGCCTCCTTGTTCTGGAAGGATTCCAGTTCACATAATTATAATCTAATTGATATTATGTCCTCCCAGTAGCTTTGGTGATTTGCAGTTTTGTTTTTGCTTCCTGTTTGTCCTGCCATGACTGCTCAGTTGCCCCTACAGGCGCTGTCTACACCCTGGCATTTCTCTATGTTTGCATGCACATACTGTGGGCATATTAAAATAATAACACCAAGTATATTTAAGTCATTTCTTTTAATTTAGAAATTTAAATAGGAGACATTATTGGGCTTTTCTTCTTTCTATGTGGATGTATTTCTTCAACTTTTTTTTTTTTTTCTTTACTGAGCACTTAGTATGTACCAGGTTCTTCACGCCAGTCAGAGAATACAGGCAAGAAACGGGAAAACGAGTACAGAGATTACCACCAGCTGGGATACATGCTATGAGGTGGAGGAAGGGAGAGAGTCCTGCCGGGGTGGAAGGTTTCGCCCTGGACAGAGCTGCTGGAGGCTGGGAGTAGGTGAGGGAGTTATGAAGAGAGACCAAGCCGGCTCCTGAGAACTTCCTTTATTGCTTTTCTATTTTGGCTGTCCTGAAGAGAGCCCGAGCTAGCTGTATGGCGAGTGCACGAGGAGCGGTCCAGGGTGAGGAAGAGGCAGGGGAAAGGCCTCAGCTGGGAGTCTGAGAGGTGGGAGACCCGCGGGGCCGGCGGGGCTGCCGAGAGCCGCTGTGGGAATGGGGGCTGGGGTCCCAGTCACACCCGGCCTGTTCCCCTTGGCCGTGGACCCTTCTCACCTCCTTCCTGAGCGGGTTAAGCACGCGAGGACTGGTGATGAGTCCTTATGAGAGCTTCCTCAAGCCCCACAGCCACTTAGACGAACAGAGCCAAGCCAAGAGACCCCCAGGTGGACAGTTTCCGCATGAGGTCACCGTCGGAGTCGGCTGAGCAGCGATGCTCCTTCAGGGACGCCTGCTCGTCTTCTCAGGGCTTCCTGCGCGCGACTCCGTGACTTCCGGTCACCGCCCTGCGGGTGAAGCCGGCGAAGGCTTGATTGGTGCCCCTCACGGCACCTGGAAGAGTGCAAACTGTCTCACCTTTTAACTGAAAGTCGAAATTAGACCCAGGAACTGCACTTAGAGGGTTTCAGTGTATGTGGTGTGACAGTCTGAGGTGGTATGAAGCGTCCAAAGCGTCAAGTTTGCAGGCATCTAAACCTGCTGGATGGAGCCGAAGCAAAAAGAACCCCAGCTGTGGATCTGACTGGTGACAGAAGCAAGGTCCGCTGCTGTAAAGAGCAATATTGCATAGGAACCTGGAATGTCAGCTCCATGATTCAAGGCAAATTGAAAGTGGTCAAACAAGAGATGGCAAGAGTGAACGTCGACATTCTAGGAATCAGCGAACTGAAATGGACTGGAATGGGTGAATTTAACTCAGATGACCATTATATCTACTACTGCAGGCAGGAATCCCTCAGAAGAAATGGAGTGGCCATCCTGGTCAACAAAAGAGTCCGAAATGCAGTACTTGGATGCAATCTCAAAAACGACAGAATGATCTCTGTTTGTTTCCAAGGCAAACCATTCAATATCACAGTAATCCAAGTCTATGCCCCAACCAGTAATGCTGACGAAGCTGAAGTTAAACGGTTCTATGAAGATCTATAAGACCTTTTAGAACTAACACCCAAAAAAGATGTCCTTTTCATTATAGGGGACTGGAATGCAAAAGAAGGAAGTCAAGAAACACCTGGAGTAACAGGCAAATTTGGCCTTGGAATACAGAATGAAGCAGGGCAAAGACTAATAGAGTTTTGCCAAGAAGATGCACTGGTCATAACAAACACCCTCTTCCAACAACACAGAGAAGACTCTATACGTGGACATCACCGGATGGTCAACACCGAAATCAGATTGATTATATTCTTTGCAGCCAAAAATGGAGAAGCTCTACACAGTCAGCAAAAACAAGACCAGGAGCTGACTGTGGCTCAGACCATGAACTCCTTATTGCCAAATTCAGACTTAAATTGAAGAAAGTAGGGAAAACCACTAGATCATTCAGGTATGACCTAAATCAAATCCCTTATGATTATACAGTGGAAGTAAGAAATAGATTTAAGGGCCTAGATCTGATAGACAGAGTGCCTGATGAACTATAGAATGAGGTTCGTGACATTGTACAGGAGACAGGGATCAAGACCGTTCCCATGGAAAAGAAATGCAAAAAAGCAAAATGGCTGTCTGGGGAGGCCTTACAAATAGCTGTGAAAAGAAGAGAAGCGAAAAGCAAAGGAGAAAAGGAAAGATATAAACATCTGAATGCAGAGTTCCAAAGAATAGCAAGAAGAGATAAGAAAGCCTTCTTCAGCGATCAATGCAAAGAAATAGAGGAAAACACAATGGGAAAGACTAGGGATCTCTTCAAGAAAATCAGAGATACCAAAGGAATATTTTATGCAAAGATGAGCTCGATAAAGGACAGAAATGGTATGGACCTAACAGAAGCAGAAGATATTAAGAAGAGATGGCAAGAATACACAGAAGAACTGTACAGAAAAGATCTTCATGACCAGATAATCACGATGGTGTGACCACTGACCTAGAGCCAGACATCCTGGAATGTGAAGTCAAGTGGGCCTTAGAAAGCATCACTACGAACAAAGCTAGTGGAGGTGATGGAATTCCAGTTGAGCTATTCCAAATCCTGAAAGATGATGCTGTGAAAGTGCTGCACTCAATATGCCAGCAAATTTGGAAAACTCAGCAGTGGCCACAGGACTGGAAAAGGTCAGTTTTCATTCCAATCCCAAAGAAAGGCAATGCCAAAGAATGCTCAAACTCCCGCACAATTGCACTCATCTCACACGCTAGTGAAGTAATGCTCAAAATTCTCCAAGCCAGGCTTCAGCAATATGTGAGCCGTGAACTTCCTGATGTTCAAGCTGGTTTTAGAAAAGGCAGAGGAACCAGAGATCAAATTGCCAACATCCACTGGATCATGGAAAAAGCAAGAGAGTTCCATAAAAACATCTATTTCTGCTTTATTGACTATGCCAAAGCCTTTGACTGTGTGGATCACAAGAAACTGTGGAAAATTCTGAAAGAGATGGGAATACCAGACCACCTGATCTGCCTCTTGAGAAATTTGTATGCAGGTCAGGAAGCAACAGTTAGAACTGGACATGGAACAACAGACTGGTTCCAAATAGGAAAAGGAGTTCGTCAAGGCTGTATATTGTCACCCTGTTTATTTAACTTATGTGCAGAGTACATCATGAGAAACGCTGGGCTGGAAGAAGCACAAGCTGGAATCAAGATTGCCGGGAGAAATCTCAATAACCTCAGATATGCAGATGACACCACCCTTATGGCAGAAAGTGAAGAGGAACTCAAAAGCCTCTTGATGAAAGTGAAAGTGGAGAGTGAAAAAGTTGGCTTAAAGCTCAACATTCAGAAAACGAAGATAATGGCATCCGGTCCCACCACTTCATGGGAAATAGATGGGGAAACAGTGGAAACAATGTCAGGCTTTATTTTTCTGGGCTCCAAAATCACTACAGATGGTGACTGCAGCCATGAAATTAAAAGACGCTTACTCCTTGGAAGGAATGTTATGACCAACCTAGATAGCATATTCAAAAGCAGAGACATTACTTTGCCAACAAAGGGTTCATCTAGTCAAGGCTATGGTTTTTCCTGTGGTCATGTATGGATGTGAGAGTTGGACTGTGAAGAAGGCTGAATGCCGAAGAATTGATGCTTTTGAACTGTGGTGTTGGAGAAGACTCTTGAGAGTCCCTTGGACTGCAAGGAGATCCAACCAGTCCATTCTGAAGGAGATCAGCCCTGGGATTTCTTTGGAAGGCATGATGCTAAAGCTGAAACTCCAGTACTTTGGCCACCTCATGCGAAGAGTTGACTCATTGGAAAAGACTCTGATGCTGGGAGGGATTGGGGGCAGGAGGAGAAGGGGACGACAGAGAATGAGATGGCTGGATGGCATCACTGACTCGATGGACGTGAGTCTGAGTGAACTCAGGGAGTTGGTGATGGACAGGGAGGCCTGGCGTGCTGTGATTCATGGGGTCGCAAAGAGTCAGACACGACTGAGTGACTGATCTGATCTGAAACCTGCTCAACCATGGCTCATCCACCAGTGGTCCTCACTCCCCTAGGTCTCCCTGACTTAAAACTCTCTTTTCCTGTCTGGAATGTACTCCTTTCCTGACAGCCTGCATCACTTTTTTTCTTTTTTCTTTTTTTTTCAAAGGCCAAAATAAGTTAACTGACTTCTCAAAGCCACACAGCCTTTTTAATACCAGAACTGGGTTCTCATCCTTCTGCTAGTCCCTTGAAATGTGGAGGGTGTGCCAGGCCTGTGCTGAGAACCAGGAAAACAAATGTGGTTGACAAGAGACCCTGACATTAGGCTACTAACCTAACGTAACCTTGTTGAGCGAGGAAAGTGGGGTGAAGGCATAAGGTGATGCAAGAGGACAGAAGTGGGACTGAATAACCCCAAAGGAAGGGATTGTAGAGTCTGTACTTCAACTGAAAAATAATTCAAGTGGGAAAGTTTTGATGGTCAAGGACTACACCCAATCAGAGGCTTGTGATTCAAGGCGTCGTGCCATTTTTATTCATTAAAATATTTAGCTGTGCTCCCGTTTCTTCAGTTATTAAGTTGTATCCTCAAATCTTGAACTTCTCAGCAAAAGTGGTTTGATTGTAGGTAA
The DNA here is from genome assembly GCF_055505025.1 of Bos grunniens. Classification (NCBI taxonomy): domain Eukaryota; kingdom Metazoa; phylum Chordata; class Mammalia; order Artiodactyla; family Bovidae; genus Bos; species Bos grunniens. Next base: position 89,438,489 of record NC_141176.1, on the reverse strand, counting down.
TGGACACCTGGTCCTCTGCCATCCATTCTCAGAAACCACATCTGCATTGTGAGAGTATCACAGATGACGTTAGGCTTCCCCGTGTGGCTCAGTGGTAGAGAACCCGCCTGCCAATGCAGGACACTCGGTTTTGAGCCCTGGGTCAGGAAGATCCCCTGGAGAAGGAATCAGCTACCCACTCCCATATTCTTACCTGGAGAATTCCATGGATGGAGGAGCCAGGCAGGCTATAGTCCATGGGGTCACAAAGAGCCAGACACGACTGAGCACGAGACATCCCCCCTATAAATGACTTTCCTGAGTAAGTCAGTGACGGCTGGCATCAGCTTTTGTTGGGAAGATATGCCACCTGTTGTCCTGGTCAGCGAGCAGTGTGCTGTCCCTTTGGAACCGCGTTCATCTGCAATTCATGCTCACACACCTGGACACCAGGACCCTGCCCTCAGGTGCCTCAGAATGTCGATGCCTTTGAAACTGGGTACTCATCCCGGACACTTATAAAGAGCAGATTTTGCAAATTCAGGTCATTCTAATAATTTCAAACGATAACAAAGAAACAGGAGTTCCAGGGACTTGGCTAATGGATCCTTGTTGGATTAGACATGTTTTAGATTAAAAACTGACTCTACTGAAGACTGTAAGTAACTGACACTGCTTAATATATTTGTATCCATTTTCTTAACCAGAGTGTATAGTTTTAACTTACTTTTGGTATGACAAAAACATGAAGTTTCTATTTACTTTATTATGTAGATGAGCAAATCAGTCCCCTTGTGAAAAACTGTTCTTTTCTAATCAGTAAAATATGTTGATTTCTTAAATTGCTATTATCAACATGCAAATTATTATATTATTGTCTGGATTTATTGCAGAGAATATTTTTGAGCTATCTTGTATCACGTAATTTGCTGGTAATTTAAGAATACTTATGTACACTTGGGTTTTTTAATTAGTGGATGTTCCTTCAATTATGTTAGTAATGACCTCATTCATTTTAAAGTATTAGTTCTATTTATGTTCCTCTCCAGTAAAATAAATACATTTGAAATATTTTTTTTAAATCTTATTTTTTAAAGAAGAGAAATCCAGGCAAGCTTAAACTGCCCAGGCTTTTTTAAACTGAGGCAAAAATTCAGTATTTTAATTATCAGTTGTAATATTGTGTGTCACCACTTCATGGGAAATGGATGGGGAAACAGTGGAAACAGTGTCTGAATTTACTTTTCTGGGCTCCAAAATCACTGCAGATGGTGACTGCAGCAATGAAATTAAAAGACTGTTACTCTTTGGAAGGAAAGTTATGACCAACCTAGACAGCATATTCAAAAGCAGAGACATTACTTTGCCAACAAAGGTCTGTCTAATCAAGGCTACGGTTTTTCCAGTGGTCGTATATGGATGTGAGAGTTAGACTGTAAAGAAAGCTGAGTGCCAAAGAATTGATGCTTTTGAACTGTGGTGTTGGAGAAGACTATTGAGAGTCCCTTGGACTGCAAGGAGATCCAACCAGTCCATCCTAAAGGAGATCAATCCCGGGTGTTCATTGGAGGGACTGATGTTGAAGCTGAAACTCCAATACTTTGGCCACCTGATGAGAAGAGCTGACTCATTTGAAAAGACCCTTATGCTGGGAAAGATTGAGGGCAGGAGGAGAAGGGGATGACAGAGGATGAGATGGTTGGATGGCATCATCGACTCCATGGACATGGGTCTGGGTGGACTCGGGAGTTGGTGATGGACAGGGAGGCCTGGCATGCTGCAGTTAATGGGATCGCAAAGAGTTGGACACGCCTGAGTGACTGAACTGAACTGAATATTGTGTTTGTGTGTGTGTGTGTGTGTGCGCGCGCACATGTGTGACTAAAAGTAATACTGAATGATTGGAAATTTATAATTTTAAAATGGAGAGTAACTGTGCCAGCTCTCAGAACATTATGTTCCTCATAGACCATCAGAGTTCCTCTGTTTATGTCCCCACACTTGTCCTCTGAACCTTTTGCAAATGTTAACAATTTATCACAAAGGAGCTGAGTTAAGCATGGAGGTGTATCAGTACAAATCCCTTCATCCTTCTACACATCAAAGTGATCTCCTGATGACAGTAGGTCAGTAGCTGCAATTCCCCAGGTAGAGATCAATGTCCTTCCTGACATTTTTTTTCCTTAACACTTAAGGCAATAGAAAAATCAGATTTGAAATTTCGCTGGGGTTTATTAGAAAGCTCCAAAAGACACACTGTAGGTACTGCTGCTTATAGGAACCATGCCTGTTCTAGTTTTTCAGTGGAGCTGTCTCCAACAGACCAGTTGGTCATAACCAGTTAGACTGTGCTTGTTTTCAACTTAATTTTATCTTGTCACTGAATAAACATACACTTTCCAAGCTGTCTCATGTTCAAAAATGTTTTCCTGACTCATATTTTTTTTCCTCTAAGCATCGGATGTTGTTTCTTAATTGTAAAAAGATCTTTGGGGTGGATTTCCATTGATTTCAAATGTCTAACCTTTGTCTAACATTTAACATCCTCTCAACACAGAGGAATGAGCTGAGTCTCTCCACAGCCTTAACCCCAGGTCTGAAATTTCAGATCAGCGTCTTTCATTTTGACCTTTGAATCATATCAAGCTATATTGATAACACAGCACTTACTATCACTTTTCTGGGATCTCCTCACTAAACAATGAATTTTCATTGTTTATCCTACTTACCATAATCTTATTTGTGGTTAGAATGAAACTCAGTCCTCAAAAATTGTCAGGCTTGCTATATTGCCTTGGAAAATGCATGAGATGAATAATAAATATTAAATTATTCATACAAATAACCACCCTGTACAAGGACTCCCTGTTTCTCTGCTAGGGGAATACACGGATAGCATAAAACAGTTGAAACAGAGTTAAGAGATAAAGGCATCAGAAAGCACAGCGTCAGCGGCTGCCAGGAAAAGCTTTCAGTAGATGGGGCTTTACAAAGGAGACGGGCTACCCTGTTTTAAGTACAGCTGAAAGGTCAGGTTAGCTTAATAACACTCCCCTTTGTCTGAAGGCACTGTGCTCAAGGAAACAACGGAGGTAAAGAGTAAGTAGTTCTAGAAAGAAACTAAATGAGGGGGGAAAAAGGCAGAATAAAAAAAGACATTTAGAACTTTTGTTCTTTGACAGTTTGAATGAAAAGACAGACTATGAGCTGGGTGAAAGGGTGATATTTGCTTTGCAAATATCTGACAAAGTATTTACATGGAGAGTATGTAAAGAGCACACAAAATCAACAGGGGAAAAAGCAAACAACCCAATTAAAAAAGGGACAGAAACATGTATGGACACTTTGCCAAAGAGGATATATGGATAGTAAGTGAGCACACAGTGAGCTGTTCAACATATTAGCCATTACAGAAATGCAAACCACTCTAAGTTGCCACATCCCGTTAGAATAACTTAGATTAAATGTGTATATAAAAACAGACAGTATTAAGTGTTAGTGCTTATGCAGGGCAACTGTGCATTGCTGAAACAAAATAGTGTAAAAAAGTACAAAATAGTAGGGACATTCTGGAAAAAATGGTCAGTTTCTTATAAAACTAACTATACACTTACCATATGACCTGGAAAACCTCGTTTCTTTTAAAAGAATGCTAGTGTTTACCCAGGCAAAAATATAACTGTATGTTCACACAGATTTGTAAATACACATTTATAAAGACTATTCATAATGGCCTCAAAGTAAAATCAACACAAGTGTCTTTCGGTGGCGAATTGACAAGCCAACTGTGGGACTTTTGTACCATGGAACACAATCAGCGTTTAAAAGCAACAAAACACAGGTACATGCAACAACAAAGAGGAATTCCAGAGACATTATGAGAAATGGAGCAAGTCAGTCTTGAAAGACTACATACTGTACGATTCCTTTATATTCAGATCAGATCAGATCAGATCAGTCGCTCAGTCGTGTCCGACTCTTTGCGACCCCATGAATCGCAGCACGCCAGGCCTCCCTGTCCATCACCAACTCCCAGAGTTTACTGAGACTCACGTCCATCGACTCAGTGATACCATCCAGCCATGTCATCCTCTGTCGTCCCCTTCTCCTCCTGCCCCCAATACCTCCCAGCATCAGAGTCTTTTCCAGTGAGTCAACTCTTCGCATGAGGTGGCCAAAGTGCTGGAGTTTCAGCTTCAGCATCATTCCCTCCAAAGAAATCCCAGGGCTGATCTCCTTCAGAATGGACTGGTTGGATCTCCTTGCAGTCCAAGGGACTCTCAAGAGTCTTCTCCAACACCACAGTTCAAAAGCATCAATTCTTCAGCGCTCAGCCTTCTTCACAGTCCATCTCTCACATCCATACATGACCACAGGAAAAACCATAGCCTTAACTAGACGAACCTTTGTTGGCAAAGTAATGTCTCTTCTTTTGAATATGCTATCTAGGTTGGTCATAACTTTCCTATGCCAAAGCCTTTGACTGTGTGGATCACAAGAAACTGTGGAAAATTCTGAAAGAGATGGGAATACCAAACCACCTGATCTGCCTCTTGATAAATTTGTATGCAGGTCAGGAAGCAACAGTTAGAACTGGCCATGGAACAACAGACTGGTTCCAAAAAGGAAAAGGAGTTCGTCAAGGCTGTATATTGTCACCCTGTTTATTTAACTTATATGCAGAGTACATCATGAGAAACACTGGACTGGAAGAAACACAAGCTGGAATCAAGATTGCCAGGAGAAATCTCAATAACCTCAGATATGCAGATGACACCACCCTTATGGCAGAAAGTGAAGAGGAACTCAAAAGCCTCTTGATGAAAGTCAAAGAGGGAAAGAAAAAAAAAAAGAAAGTGAAAGAGGAGAGTGAAAAAGTTGGCTTAAAGCTCAACATTCAGAAAACGAAGATCATGACATCTGGTCCTTTATATTACAGTCTAGTAAAGACAAAGCTAAGAGTCGGACATGACTGAGCAACTTCCCTTTCACTTTTCACTTTCATGCATTGGAGAAGGAAATGGCAACCCATTACAGTGTTCTTGCCTGGAGACTCCCAGGGACGGGGGGTGCCTGGTGGGCTGCCATCTATGGGATCGCACAGAGTTGGACAGGACTGAAGCGACTTAGCAGCAGTAGAAGCAGCAGCAAAGACAAAGCTATAGCAATGAAGAACAGATGAGTGCCTGCCATAGGTAGGAGTTGGGTGGGGGGTTGACTTGAAGGGGAGAGTGTGAAGGATGTTTTGAGGGGTGATGTGACTGTTCTGCAGGGCTTCTCTCATAGCTCAGTTGGTAAAGAATCCACCTGCAGTGCAGGAGACCCCGGTTCAATTCCTGGGTTGGGAAGATCCCCTGGAGAAGGGATAGGCTACCTACTCCAGTATTCTTGGGCTTCCCTGGTGGCTTAGAATCCACCTGCAATGAGACTGTTCCATATTCTGACTCTGGTGGTTGTTACATGATCACATGTGTCAAAATTCATAGAGCTTGTCCATGCAAAAAAAAAAAAAAACAACAGTGTAACTTAATTTAAATGTAGACTCTTATCGAGGAGGTTAATATAGTCCCTTGAAATCTTCAAGATTCCCTGACTCAACTGCAGATTAATCTCAACAAAGCCCGTGGAAAACAAAGTCAGCAATGGTGGGGTGGGCTTGGGAGGCCTGAACACTCTGTGTCCCCTGAGATTTTTGTTTTCTGAGAACAAGTTCCTCAGCTGTTACACTGATATGTTTAAATTCACAGCTTTTAAACTGCAGCTGCTGAACTATGGCTCTGGAAATCATCTGAATCTCAGAATGTGTAAATATTATATATACAGTAATTTAGAGGAGAGTCAACATTTCCTTTCTTACCCCCAAGGTTTTGAGTTCCTGAAATTGCCAAGGTTGAGTAAACTTTGAAGCCACTCACCTTATTTCTTCTTATCCAAGTTTTCCTACTGAATTACTCTCTGCCTGCCAAGGGTATTCTAAAATTCAAATGATTAGACTGCAAAGTGCTTTGAGGCTTTGGGATACAAAATGATTCAAGTGTTAATTATTATTATGCAGTATTCCAAAGGAAAAAAGAAAACCTCCTCTACCTTGGCTCCTGTTACACTGCCTTATCTCCCTCCTACTTCACTGATCATTTCATCCTAACTTTTTCTATGGACCTTCTCCTTTCTCCCACCCTTCAAATGTTGACATTTGGCTAAGATAGAAACTTGGATCTATCAATTCCGTTCTCTCATACACTGTTTTCTTTGAAAAACAACATTCATTGTCTTGGCTTTTTTTAACCATGGATGTACCCTCCAAGCCAACACTTTCTACCCTGGCTTCTTTATTTAATTAACTTTAATCAATTACATCTTGTCTACTTGACTTTTCCAACAATATCTTAATCTCTCTGTATTTGAAAAATCCCATTGCTGCAGAGAGTCAGAATGGAAATTCTCTTGCATTTTTGTTGGAAATTTAAACTGAAAGACATTTTGAAGTGCAGATTGTCCAGAGGTACCCAAAGTTTGAGGGAGGAGAAGGGGATGACAGGATGAAATGGTTGGATGGCATCACCGACTTGATGGACATGAATTTGAGCAAGCTCCAGGAGTTGGTGATGGACAGGGAGGCCTGGTGTGCTGCAGTCCACAGGGTTGCAAAGAGTCGGACACGACTGAACGACTGAACTGAACCCAAAGTTTCTGTGGCATGCCCTTTGACCTGGCAATACCATTTTCTGGAATTTAAAAAAAAAAGTGTACAAAGGTGTATAACTAAGCCTCATCATTTTATAGCAAAAAAATGGAAAAAAAAATAAACTTTAATATTCATCAGTAGGGAACTGCCTGAATAAAATCAAGATAATCCCGTATTTATATGTTTCTGTATACCTTTTGTGTGTTTACATTTATAGATATAAATTATGTTTTTAAATGACAATATGAGGTCATAACATAGCATATAAGTGCTTCTTTTTAATATTTATTTCCCTTGGCTTCATCAGATATTATTTTTATAATCAGAATCCTGCCATTATGTTTTCATTTCGTCAACAGATAAGTCTATATTTTCTCCATGCATTGCAGGAGGATTTCTAAAAATATAATCAGTAGAAGATTTGATTTTTTCTCACTGAGACCAGTATTTCTGTTTTGTTTGTTTGTTTTTTCATGTTTTAACTTTTTATTTTGTATTGGAAAGAAAGTGAGAGTAAAAGTCGCTCAGTCACGTCTGACTCTTTGCGACCCCATGGACTGTATAGTCCAGTCCTGGAATTCTCCAGGCCAAAATACCTGAGTGGATGGCCTTTCCCTTCTCCAGGGAATCTTCCCAACCCAGGGTTCGAACCCAGGTCTCCCACATTGCAGGCAGATTCTTTACTAGCCATTTTGGATTGGGGTGTAGCCAATTAACAATGTCATGATAGTTTCAGGTGGACAAAGGGACTCAGCCATACATATACATGTATCCATTCTCCCCCAAACTCCCCTTCCATCCAGGCTGCACATAGCATTGAGCAGAGTTCCCTGTGCTATACAATAAGTTCTTGTTGGTTCTCCATTTTAAATATGGCAGTGTGTACCAGTATTTCTAACTGTCTCTTTCTTTTGTGGACTGGAAGAGTGTATCCCTTGAGAAAGGGACAGAGTAAGATTCAGGGCCCTTTTTCTGTATGTGTATGAGATCCAACCAGTCCATTCTATAGGAGATCAGTCCTGGGTGCTCATTGGGAGGACTGATGTTGAAGCTGAAACTCCAGTACTTTGGCCACCTCATGCGAAGAGTTGACTCATTGGAAAAGGCTCTGATGCTGGGAGGCATTGGAGGCAGGAGGAGAAGGGGATGACAGAGGATGAGATGGTTGGATGGCATCACCAACTCGATGGACGCGAGTTTGAGTGAACTCTGGGAGTTGGTGATGGACAGGGAGGCCTGGCGTGCTGTGATTCATGGGGTTGCAAAGAGTCAGACACGACTGAGCGACTGAACTGAACTGAACTGATGAGTTGGAAGGAGGGGGTGGTGAAAAGAGAGGTGGAAAGGAGAATCAACCTGCTTTTCTACCAAGTTCTGGGACAGAGCTCTTTCAGGAAGAGGCTGAATTAGAAGACATCTATGCCTATATTTTGTAAAACTTTGTTGTACTCACGAGTATACATTCTCTGTTTGTTCAGTGGGCTACTTTAAATTTAAACTTTGGAGCCGCTGAGATAGTAGCCTGCCAACGAGGTGATGAAAGCAGGTTTGGGGTGAGTAATACACTCACAGAAGGCTGCCTTCCTGCCTGCCCCCGCGCTTAAGGCTGAAACGTTAGGCTGGTTCTAGGTTCCAGGAATCTATCCGTGAACAAAACAGACAAAACCCCTGTCTTTGTGAAGTTGAATTAATTAGCGTCTAGTAATTATTTTAAAAATACTAATAATTTACTGTGCGTTTGCAAGGGCTTCCCTGGTGGCTCACTGGTAAAGAATCTGCCTGCAACGTAGGAGACAGGAGATGTGGGGTCGATCCTTGAATTGGGGAGATGCCCTGCAGAAGGAAGTGGCAACCCACTCCAGTGTTCTTGCATGAAAAATCCCATGGACAGAGGAGCCTGGACGGCTACAGCCCAAAGGGTCTCAAAGAGTCAGACATGACTTAGCGACTGAGCATAGCACAGTATACCAATGTAAATGTAGCAGCAGTTCACAGTTTAAATTGGGTTGTCAGAGAAGAACTCCTTGAGGAAGAGATAGTATTTGGGCAAAGACCTGATACAGCAAAGGGTTTGCTCACTTGCTGAGATATCTGAAGGGAAAGGCAGTCAGAGGTGCCCTACCTCACCTTCTGCTGGGCAAGTTTCTTTCCAGTTCATGAGGCCAGGCTTTGTTTGGTATCTCCAGAAGTCACTTTCCACACTGCTTAGTTTGGCAGGTTTGAATCCCAGTACTCATGTTGTGACCCGATAAAAACTAAAGTTTTAGTTTCAGAGCTTTTGTATCTATATGGATCTAGCACCATATTTCAAATGTATGCCCCCAACACAGCCATGCATTTAATTTTACATTCTTTTTTTTTTTTTTTTTTCATTATAGCATGTGTGCAAATACTGTCCTGGGAGGGGTTTTGAGAAACATCTGCTCCCTAGGGATTACACATCGACTCTGCGGCCTGACCGACCACATGTTTGAACCTAGCTCGACTGTTCTCTAGTTCTGGAATTATTGGCAGTTGTTTAAGTTTTGTGCTTCAGTTTCTTCACCTGTGTGTGGAGATAATCAGAGGATCTCTCCAGGAGGTTTGTGAAGGGTCCTGTACCTAACAGACTTGCATCCCTGCCTTAGGCAGCAGATACATGTTAGCTAGGAGGATGATGGTGGCTTAATTGCCTGTTCCCAGTAGCGCACCTCCTGACACGTTTTTAAATACCTGGGCAAGAGGTACCACAATGGCACCCCACTCCAGTACTCTTGCCTGGGAAATCCTATGGGGGGAGGAGTCTGGTAGGCTGCAGTCCATGGGGTCTCGAAGAGTCAGACACGACTGAACGACTTCACTTTCACTTTTCATTTTCATGCATTGGAGAAGGAAATGGCAACCCACTCCAGTGTTCTTGCCTGGAGAATCTCAGGGACTGGAGAGCCTGGTAGGCTGCCGTCTATGGGGTCACACAGAGTCAGAGACGACTGAAGTGACTTGGCAGCAGCAGCAGCAAGAGGTACCAAGCCCAGCTCCTGGATGGCAGAGATCGTGTCCTCCAAGCTCCGTGGGGCAGGAGGTAGGGGTGACACCGCCTCTCCCTTGAGTTAGAAAGGTGGGAAGAGGCTTCTTTGGGTGTCAACAAGATCCCTCAAGTACGCGTGCATAGCCATGCCGATTGCTTTGCAATGCACAGGGCAGTCACGTACAGTGAAGCACTGTTACACGCAATGACAGAGCAGCCCTGTTGAGAATCACTGTGTACAGAGCCTTGCACACAATAAAGGTTTGATAAATTAACTAATGATTGAGTGAATAAAGTTCATTCATGGAGAGTCGAGTGTAAAATGCTTATCTGGCTGCCAGGCACCATGTAACGCTTTAATAAATGTCAGCCGCTGTGGTCACTAGGATTGCTACATTATGAGACGTTTTGCTGCTTTCAGATTCAGGTCAAATGACAAACAGTTTCTAAGCTGGTTTTCTCCAGGTCTATTTCAGATCTTTCCCTCTTTTCATTGTAATAATCTTTTTTTTTTCTTTCACATTTTATTTTTGGACTTTCCATATGAAAATCTATTGAATGAAGAAATATAAATCACATGGGGAGTCCTAAAATGCATTTACACTCTTTTAATCATAATTTTTGAACAGGAAATTCTCATCTAAGTGAAATGGGCTTCCCAGGTGGCGCTAGTGGTAAAGAAAAGAAAGAAAGTGAAGTCGCTCATCCGTGTCCAACTCTTTGAGACTGCATAGACAGTAGCCTGCACCAGGCTCCTGCATCCATGGATTTTCTAGGCAAGAGTACTGAAGTGGGTTGCCATTTCTGTCTCCAGGGAATCTTCCCAACCCAGGGATGGAACCCACGTCCCCCGCATTGTAGACAGACGCTATACCATCTGAGCCACCAAGGAAGTCCTGAAGAACCCATCCATCAATGCACAAGACATAAGAAATGCAGTTTCAGTCCCTGTATCGGGAAGATCCCCTGGAGGAGGGCACGGCAGCCCACTCCAGGACTCTTGCCTGGAGAATCCCATGGACAGAGGAGCCTGGCGGGCTACAGTCCATGGGGTTGCAAAGAGTTGGACACGACTGAAGTGACTGAGCACACATTCATCTAGGTGAAAACCAATGAAACTGACAGCTTACCAACTGTTTTTGTTCTTATGCACATTTCCCCTTATGCCTGTATGAAAACAGTTACATTGACTCCTAAAATGCGGTTTCAAAAGTATGACTTGGGCCAGTGCAAATGCACTTCAATTTCCCATAATTTCCTCCTGTACCATCTACAATTTGATATTCATGATGCTGACCCTAATTACTATCAGATACTGAAGAACTTTCCAGTCCTTGAAAAATAAAGCCTAATCATTGTAATGATTTTTTACTTTACATCATTTTACTTCTTGAATTCTATTTTATTTATGATTTATATATATATTTTACATGTAAATTTTGCATATTATTGGCAACTTTTACCAGAGTACTCCACATTTTGAAATATCTATTGCCTAACTGAAGTTATACGTAGTTGCTATTTCTAAAATGAACCAATAACTAATTTTAATTGAATAATCCCTGGATATTGTTCCTTAAGCTCCTTCTCTCTCTACCTATGCCTTTGGTAATATTATCAAACAACTGCAGTGGGAGAAAAACATTACTTTGGCTGGACAGTATTGTTCACTTAGTTAAGCATATTAAGATTTAGTTTTATCTAATATTTTGATTTTAAATATTTCTATTTTGAAACTTTAGTTTCTGTGGCTAGGAAGGAGTGAAAATGGGATCCTTTCTCTGTCCCTGCAAAAATCAACAATTATTTAACAACTTAAATTGCTCTCTCATTACTGAACAAATAGCCATCCCTTGGGAAACCATAAACTGGGTGTTGTGATCCTTCTAAAAGGGTTCCTGGGGAGCCGACATCCTGGGGAGACACAGTTCTTATAACTCAGGGGCCTTTGTAGGTCGTAACTTACATGTACCCCAGCTGCAGTTGTTACATACTTCTGTAAACGTTCTTTGAAATACTCTTTTCTTCCTCACATTTTCTGATTTGATATCACATAAGAATCTTCTTCATGTGTAGCATGCATACAGTACAAAGTTTCATCCTTAACTTCCAAGAAGTAGAATTGAATGCTCAGAGTTGTTTTCATCCCTTTTTGAGAATCTGAAATCTAAAAGTCTCATTGGAGACTGATGTGAACAATAATTATATTTTATCTGTAACTGTGGTTGGTTATAAACACAGATCACAAACTGTCACCTAATAATCTTTACCACATATTAAACAAACTCTCTGGAAATCACATTGTAAATTCTGCACATGAAAATATCTGCCCACTTCTGAGTGCTGGTCCAACTGTGTGTTTACTTTGCTGGGTTACTTTCCTGTGAGGGTCACCGTGGTCTTAACTTGGCCCTTGGCATTCCGATCCTACCTTCATTTCTGCCGTGAATCACTCTGGCCTTGTTATCTGGTATGGTTCCACTTCAAATCCACTTTCCCAAATAAATCACTGTGATGTTGAAATGTTCTCAAATCTGTTTAGGATGTTCCATCCAAAAAGCATCATGCTTGTTGAAGCACACCCGAAAGAAGTCAATGTACCATTTCAGGCTAAGTCAGGTATCTGCTTTGATCACATTTAGCACAGAGTGATAGCAGGAACCTGTCGTATCTCTGATCCGCTTGGAGAAGCCTGCCCGCAGCCAGGCCTGCCCCAGCACTCACCAACTCCTCACCAGTTGCTCTAAGTTTTTCTCCTAGAGCAGTTATCACCTCTAACATACTATATATTTTCTGATTTGTCATGTTTACATTTTTTTTTCTGTCTTTCCCCACTAGAATGTAAGCTTCAGGAGAACAGTAACTTGAAGTATCCCAAGTGCCTAGAAAAGTGACTGACACATAGTGCAGCTCATAAATATTTGTCTAATGAGTAGAAGAATGCACGACTGAGAAATATGCATACATGTGTATGAGAGAAAAATCTTAAAACTGAAGAAAATTATGTGAGTAGCCTAACATTTTCTCCGAGAAGCAAAATTGCTATTCAGTGTTTGTAGAAGTGTCCCACCAAAGTAGTATATATATGACTTGCTGAAATGATGTATATTTGAATTCCCCATTCCTCTCACCTGGCCCCTCGTGGAACTATGAGGCTTGTCAGACCGTAGGCCTGCAGTCCTCGGGGCTTCCCTGGTGGCTCAACAGCTAAGGAATCTGCCTGCAGTGCAGGGGACACAGGCGACGTGGATTCAATCCCTGAGTTGGGAAGATCTCCTGGAGGAGGAAAAAGGCAACCCACTCCAGTGTTCTTGCCTGAGAAGCCCCGTCAGACATGACGGAAGCACCGCCACGCGCAGGCCTACAGTCCTTAGGCCATTTCCTTGTTGTTCCAAGAGCTCCTTTCTTTCCAAGACATATGAATACCTCAAGTTTCATTTCACTAATTTTCTCCAAACTGCTCTCACTCTTCCCATCCCTAGATATTCCCAAGGTCCAACATTTGTGTTTGGTTCATAGAGAAGATGTAAATAATTAGATGAAATCAAAGCCATAAAAATGACCTACTTCATCCTTAATTATTTTCGGGGATATTTGATCATATCTGTTCTGTTCCTCTTCTTTCCTCACTTTCAGTGCAATGTTTACATCTTTCACCTGAAAATAAACAATAAAAATAACATATTTGTACAGGGGAGAGAAAATAAAATGACTATTTTTCTCATATTTGATACAATTATTTTATTTCTCAGTGCTTACATTATGACTCTTCTTTCAAAGCATCAAATCTTTCTAGTTTTTGTTTGTCTCTCATTTTGCGCTCTGTGCAGGATTTGTGGGTTGGTTCTGTCTGTACTGTGTTCTGCCTTACTCCAAACTACTTTTGAGCTTATGTTAAGTTTTAATTTCCTTTTTTTTCTACTTAAAAAATATCTCAATAATATGTGGGACGAAGTTAAGAAGTGTAGGCAATACTGCCAACAGTTTTTTCTTTTCCTTTATTTTTTCAATTATATTTTGTCTATTTTACAAAAAAGATCTGACTTTTCAAATAAATATGTAAGATAGAATATTTTTCTAAACACTGTCAAAGACCAGTGGAAGCTGGAGCCAAGATACGCATGCATATAGACACATACAAACTTCAAACAGAGATAATAAATAGTGAGGTAAGAGTGTGTGAATAGTGAGGAGTGTCTTTCTGTTTCATTCAATGGGGAGAGTGTACCTCTAGGCACTGTGCTGCGTCTTTATCCAAGAATGTCAGCATGGACATATTTTATTTATCTAAGTTTATTCAAAATAGTGAAATTTAAAAACTTTGGAATCAGGTGTTTATTAAAGAACCCACATCCATTTTTGAAAATTGACAAAACACAAAGTTGAATGTTTATTCTGGAGAATATCAGTGAATATCCCAATGTTTACTAAAATCCTCCTTAGCTGGTCAGAAATCACAGTGGATGGTGCTTCAGAAAGGTTTCCCGTGATGTATGCACTTGAAAAGTGGGAATGGGATGTGCTCATTTTTCCTGCATGCTAAGTTCAATTTGTCTGTTTGTAATAAAGACAGTGAAAGAGTAGAAATCAGCATTGAAAAGGTGTGTTTTTTTTTTTCCAAAATGTAATTGCCAACCACTACAAGATTGCTTCAATTACTGTATTATTTTACACAGGATCTGAAGGTTGACAATATGTTGAGAAAGCAACATACATTAATAGAGCTGTGAAAAACTGAACTGAGTTGTCAAATTAAATAAAATCTTTTTGCTCACATCATGGCAAATGCTCATGTGTAAAGACAGGGTCTCTATACTTAAAGGTGGTGGCTGTTACGTTCTGCTACGGGGTTTTAACAGACTGGGGACAGCGAGCACATGTTGATGCCATTTACTGTCCTTGCACCCCTGCTTCTGGCCACACTGATGGATTAACCCGCTTTGCCTTTATCCTGAATCTGCCCTTCCTTTCTCTACTTCTGAGCCCTCAGACCGAGGGCTGCTCATTGTCCTCTGTGCCTCCTGCCGGTTTAGGAAGCCGGATGGAGGCTCTTTATGGCTTGTGGATCAGACATCAGCCTTTCTTCTCCTTAGAGCTCTGCAGGTCACGCCCAGTCGCTTCAACTGGCGGAGGGAGCATTTTCAGAACCGCGGAGCGAAAGCACCCTGGAAAGGCGTCCCTCTCTCCTCACACTCCGCTTCGCCTCAAGCAGTCAATTCACCCTCCTCCTTTCACTTCCTTCCACGCCCTAGTCGATGCCTGAGAGGACCACTTCCCGCTAGATCCCTGGGGCTGCCTATTCTCCCATTCTCTGAGACCTAAGACCTGGAAGTGTTCCTTCTTCCAGTCTGTCTTCATGCAAAGAGTAAAATCGGGTCATTTGTGCTCCAGTCCAAACCCAAAAATAAGTCCGAGATGCCGGAAGTACAGGGTTCAGGTGGCGGGGAAGGTGGTGAGAGATGGTGCAGTGAGTGTCTCAAGTTCAAAGTGTGAACGGCGGTGTCCCAGTGCCCCCATGGAACACACCTGGTTCTTGTTAGTGACAGCAGCATAAAGGAGCAGAATGAGGAATCGGGCACTTGGAGAGCCGTGCAGTATACGCTTCAGACTTACAAGCCCATTACCAGCTGAGCTACCAGGAAAAGTGAAAGTGAAGTCGCTCAGTCGTGTCTGACTCTTTGAGACCCCATGAACTGTAGCCTACCATGCTCCTCTGCCCATGGGGTTCTCCAGGCAAGAGTACTGATGTGGGTTGCCATTTCCTTCTCCAGAGGGTCTTCCCAACCCAGGGATCAAACCCGGGTCTCCCAAACAAAAGCAACTATTAACTTTATACAGGTATTTTTCGTGGTTCAGCACTCACCTTTTTGGGAGAGTCATTCAGTTCAGTTCAGTCACTCAGTCGTGTCCGACTCTTTGTGACCCCATGAATCGCAGCACGCCAGGCCTCCCTGTCCATCACCAACTCCCGGAGTTCACTCAGACTCAGGTCCATTGAGTCAGTGATGCCATCCAGCCATCTCATCCTCTGTCGTCCCCTTCTCCTCCTGCCCCCAATCCCTCCCAGCATCAGAGTCTTTTCCAATGAGTCAACTCTTCACATGAGGTGGCCAAAGTACTGGAGTTTCAGCTTTAGCATCATTCCTTCCAAAGAAATCCCAGGGCTGATCTCCTTCAGAATGGACTGGTTGGATCTCTTTGCAGTCCGAGGGACTCTCGGGAGTCTCCTCCAACACCACAGTTCAAAAGCATCAATTCTTCATTAATAACACTCAAAAACCACCAACTCGCGGACATTTGTGATGTGAGGGTGAAGTGCTTTGGGTACCTACTTTCAGATATTCAAAAAACTAGTCAACAATGAAGGTAGTGGATGGTTGTAAAGGGGTGAAAAATTGTTTTCGTGAAATATGGTTAGGGACTACCACACTTGTAAAATGACTGTGATTTTATCCAATTTTCACCATATGGAACAACACTAACAAAGTAACCTCATAAGTAGATATCCTCTTGGTTGACCAGTTGTTCTACAGTGTGACTCCCAGCATGATCAGTTAGCAGCTGCTAAGACTCTTGCCAAGATATCTAATTTCTCAGTGCCTCACTTTCTCTCATTTGTCAAATCTGAATAAAGTAGTTATCTGACTCGTGGTGTTTTGAGAAATGTATTAATTTATATAAGGCACTTAAGTGCATGCTCAGTGTAACAGCCTTGTTAACGGTCACTGTTTTGTTGGAGTTGGTGTGTATTCGGGCATTTATGACATCATTCTAACTCATCTACCCTTTCCCACCTGCATATTTATAGATGCCTTCATTTCCTCTATGGATTTCATTTGCCAACTCCTTCCATCAGCTCTATGTGATTTTCTTTCTCCTCTGATTGTCTGTAAATCTATATTTGAGTTTCTTATGATTCCAATCACATGCTAAATATTCTAAGGTCATGTGTAATAAATCTCAGGAGATGACAGTATAATATAGTCACAGCAAGGTGAAGATAATAGGAAACAACGTTTTGAGACCTGCATCTGGCAATTAAAATGCTACTTGCTGAAGTCACTTAAACCTCTGTGTTTTACTATGTCACTACCTTCCAGCATTGAAGGCATGTGATACACCAGGAGCACACCTGTAGTTACACAACTTGGATTATTACCTGTTGCAGGAGCAGGAAGGAAACACTATAGGGCACCATGGGATGTCTCTGATGTGGAGTGGGAGGAATTTTTGTGTTAGGCAACTGGAGAAGGGCTTAAGAAGTAGGGCTCTGCTGTCAAGAAGCAAGACACTTGATGGGGTGAGGGACTGTATGATTGGATATCTTAATAAATCACACAAGAGTGAGACTAAGCTGTAGCTTGTAAGAAAGTAGTAGCCTTTCATGTTAGCCAGCATAGAGAGGGACGGTCTGGCCATCTGTGGTTGGCACAATGTCCATGCTTTTGTCAGTGTTCGGACGTGGTTATGGATGCTCTAGATCTGTCACGGTCACAGGCTCGCCTTGTCTGGTGTTTATGGTCTGTGAAATTGTTTGGGTTCAACAGCAGAAGGCCAGTCTTGGCTGAGTAATGGGAAAACTCCAACATGCTGGAGGCAGCTCTTCTCTTCCTCAACTACTTCATCATCTGTAAGTTAGGTATAATAAAACAGGGGTTGCAGAATTATAGTAAGAACTAAATTAATTTGAAATAAAACCATCTGTTGTAGGTTCAAAGGGAAGAGCATTCCTCTCTAGCTCACAGTTTCTACTGGGCCGCGACCTTAAGAATCATGGTGTGGACTGGGTCTGATTGCTGATTCTCCCCAAGAGTTAATAAGAGTTGTGAAAACAGCAGTGAAGCTGAATGTGTCACTTAAGTAACACTGTCATCATCACAAACACATTCGAACTTCGATTGAACACTGTACAGGCATATGAATGTTGGTAAACAAGCCTAACTCTTAGTTCGGAAAAGGCGACGGCACCCCACTCCAGTACTCTTGCCTGGAAAATCCCATGGACGGAGGAGCCTGGTGGGCTGCAGTCCATGGGGTCGCGAAGAGTCGGACACGAATGAGCGACTTCACTTTCACTTTTCACTTTCCTGCATTGGAGAAGGAAATGGCAACCCATTCCAGTGTTCTTGCCTGGAGAATCCTAGGGACAGGGGAGCCTGGTGGGCTGCCGTCTATGGGGTCGCACAGAGTTGGACACGACTGAAGCGACTTAGCAGCAGCAGCAACTCTTAGTTAAAACAATTGTTCTTTTAAGAATCTCAAAGGAGAGCCAGTCTAAAGCCATTTTGCCAGATGGTTATAAGGACGGTTTCTGAAGTGGTTAATGGTTGCTTATTGACAGTTTACTTCTCAATGTATTACTTTCTTCCCATCTTTTGTAGTGGTTAAAATGAGAAGGTGAATCTGGATCTAATAAAGATATACACATTAAAAAACAAATGGAAATATCATTGTAAAAGTGACATTCAGAAGTGCAACAGGGCTTCAGGACAGCCCAACATTCTGTGACTGTTCCAAAAAATGAAGGACTACCCTACTATTCTTCAGTTCAGTTCAGTCACTCAGTTGTGTCAGAGTCTTTGCAACCCCATGAACCGCAGCATGCCAGCCCTCCCTGTCCGTCACCAACTCCTGGAGTCCACCCAAACTCATGCCCATTGAATCGATGATGCCATCCAACCATCTCATCCTCTGTCATCCCCTTCTCCTCCTGCCTTCAATCTTTCTCAGCATCAGGCTCTTTTCAAATGAGTTAGCTCTTCGCATCAGGTGGCCAAAGTATTGGAGTTTCAGCTTCAACATCAGTCCTTCCAATGAACATTCAAGACTGATCTCCTTTAGGATGGGCTGGTTGGATCTTCTTGCAGTCCAAGGGACTCTCAAGAGTCTTCTCCAACACCACAGTTCAAAAGCATCAATTCTTCCACACTCAGCTTTCTTTAGAGTCCAACTCTCTCATCCATATTTGACCACTGGAAAGACCATAGCCTTGACTAGATGGACCTTTGTTGGCAAGATAATGTCTCTGCTTTTGAATATGCTGTCTAGGTTGGTCATAACTTTTCTTCCAAGGAGCAAGAGCCTTTTAATTTCATGTCTGCAGTCACCATCTGCACTGATTTTGGAGCCCCCAAAATTAAAGTCTCTCACTGTTTCCACTGTTTCCCCATCTATTTGCCATGAAGTGATGGGACCGGATGCCATGATCTTAGTGTTCTGAATGTTGAGCTTTAAGCCCACTATTGTATATCCCCACATACCAGTTTTTAATCTGTTTCTCATAAATCTTTTCCTCCTGAAATCTTTGTTGTGAGGGCCTGATTACAGTAAACTTAGTCAACAGCCCCCTAATTACTAATTTGCTTTTTAACTTAGATTTCCCAGAGTTAACGCATTAATATATAGTAGAAAGTAGTGTGGTCATTCTATCAATAAACATGGAATACAATCTGTAAGAGTGTCTGGTATGTTTGTATGAGTGAAAGTCTGAGTTTGTGTGCAGTGTCATAAAGCAGTATGTCACATGTAGATAAAATACTGTGCTGGGCTGTGCTGAGTCACTCAGTCATGTCTGACTCTGCGACCCCATGGACTGTAGCCCACCAGGCCCCTCTGTCTATGGGGATTCTCCAGGCAAGAATACTGGAGTGGATTGCCACGCTCTCCTCCAGGGGATCTTCCAGACCTAGGGATCAAACCATGGTCTCCTGCATTGCAGGCGGATTTGTTACTATCTAAGCCACTAGGGAAGCCCAAGAATAATGGAGTAGGTAGCCTATCCCTTCTCCAGGGGAACTTCCCAACCCAGGAATTGAACTGGGGTCTCCTGCATTACTGTCTGCATTACCAGGAAGTCCTGATATAATCCTACTACATATAAGTAGGTATACCAGTGGTGCAGACAGATAAGTCAGTTCTGCATGAACAGTACGTGGAATTTGTGTATTTTGTGTATTTGCAGCCAATTTCTGTTTGAAACAGAATCTGAGTAAAAATAAATATTGTATATATATATATATATATATATCAGATTTTTAATTGCATTCATTACTGGAACTTTGTTAAAATATAATTTGAAAATAATTTATTTTTATGTTAGATTTATATTTATAACAAATAATCATAATATACTCTAAAAAGAGACAAAGAAGAATTTCCAAAATCCAAATTTTAAACTTATTTAGCATGGAAAATGCCTTATTTTCTTGCTTGCTCCTTTGCTGTTTAACAAGTTACTGGTCTGCTTCCTGTCTGAGGCTGATCTGCTGCTTCTCCCTGATTTTGCATCAGTTGTGAGAAGGGGGTTGCCTGGGTGTGATTGAAACCTGTGATAAAGCGCAGCGGGACTTTTCCTTCAGATGCATATTTTTGGTGTTGCTTTTCAACTGCCGGCTCAAAGGAAAACCAGAGTGAGTTCAAAAGATGACAATGGAGTCTGAAAACCTAGAACTGCGTTTCATTGTCAATGTTTGAAAGTTATGTCCCTCTATGTAATAGATGAAAGTGCAAAGTTTAAAAAACATTTATTGACTTGTTCAAGATTCACACCTAGTTGGTTACACAGCCTCTCCTAGGCACAGCTGAGCTACATGCTATCAGAATTCCTTATTTTCATTAGTATGATTCATCATAGTTGCAATGAATATACCAATCTAAAATATACAATATGCAATTGTGTATCATTAATTATATAAAATGTATGATAGTAATATAATGATAAAATCAATATCCCAAATAAATATGTTAAATTATATTAATGTAATTAATATATCCATATAATTATATACATATATTAGTAGAATATATAGTATAATATATATTAGTATGATCCTTGGTTGCTATATGATGAAAACATTTATGAATAACTTCAGAAATCTAAATACTTGTATTATTCAAGGTAAAATAAAGAGCTGAATCAGTGGTTTCAAAATTTCATAGATCAAGCCAAATCTCCAGTAATGCTTACTTATCACCCTGAGCAATATAAAGCAACAATAAATAAATCATTATTTTCATGTTTATATTAAGACCAAATATTCCTATGACCATTTCAAATTGACAGAAGTCATGATAGATACATTTTCATA
The DNA here is from genome assembly GCF_055505025.1 of Bos grunniens. NCBI lineage: Eukaryota > Metazoa > Chordata > Mammalia > Artiodactyla > Bovidae > Bos > Bos grunniens. The sequence continues at coordinate 89,417,731 of NC_141176.1, read as the reverse complement.
TAGGGTGGAGCAGTATAATTTGTTACTCTTTTTCCTAGTTAATGAGCCTCATCTGTTTTTATGCAGAAGGTGGTGATTGGGAGGAGACAAGGCCAGCAGGACCCTGGGGTGTGGGAAGAGGCTCAGAAGTCGCAGGCCAGCCATTCCATTTGGGAGCATCCGGATAACCGAGCCATTCTTGGTCTCCTAGCTGACACACCTAGCCATCTGTATTCTTTCAACTTGGATATCTCTTTTGGTTCTTCCATTATCTATTCGGCAATGAATGCTAAGTATTCCCTACTATTTCATAAACGCAATAAGTATGATTTGAAGGAGTCCCAACATCTGGAGGGCAAGAGAGTTTTAAGACGCCTAGAACCCAAAGTCCCACTTTCAAGCAACTTCATCGCTCTGGAAAAAGTGGGTACTTGACAGTCACTCTGAACTTCACTGAATTGAGTGTTTCTGCCCTTGCTTTCTGTACACAGGACGGAAAATTCTAGCATATTGGGACACCTTTAGACTTTCTTTTTTTTGAAAAAGTGATTTAGACTTTTAGACATACATGAGCAGGTTCATTAGCCCTTGATTGCCTCAAATGCCTCTTATGTAACTTTCCTTAGCCATTAGAAAAAAAAAAAATCTAGCACATAAAATGCATGAATCTCCTCCGGGGCCACTTATAAACAAATGTCCTATATTCTAAATTAACGAAGGAAAGGCAATTTGAAGAAAACCCGTTTTCCTCCTATGTTTTGCTGTCAGCTGCTAAAACCTAGGGACTCCCTAATAAAATGCTTGAAGTAGGTCAGCTTAACATAAAATTCTATTTGTGAAGCTCTATTACAATCCAAATAATGATTTCCTCCCTGGAAAATGGCTTAGACTTTTCATATGCATCCGTTCAATGTTAAATGAGGAGTACGTGCTCCATGAAAGAACTGTCCACTCAGAAATGAGCGCTGTCCCAGAAATTCAGTATTCCTTCTCTTCTGTATTTTACCGATACAAGATGATTTTCCTGATAAATTAAGAGCTAATTTCTTAATTATGCTTAGGTTTAAAATACATTTAAAAATACTGTTAGTCAAATATTATACTGCTGCTGCTGCTAAGTCACTTCAGTCCTGTCAGACTCTGTGTGACCCCATAGACGGCAGCCCACCAGGCTCTCCTGCCCCTGGGATTCTCCAGGCAAGAACACTGGAGTGGGTTGCCATTTCCTTCTCCAATGCATGAAAGTGAAAAGTGAAAGTGAAGTCACTCAGTTGTGTCCAACTCCTAGCGACCCCATGGATTGCAGCCCACCAGGTTCCTCCATCCATGGGATTTTCCAGGCAAGAGTACTGGAGTGGGGTGCCATTGCCTTCTATTATACTACTAACTGTATATTTAAGAGAAATGAAAAATATTTCCACTCAAATAAAAATTGTACTTGAATCTTCATAGCAGCTTTATTCACAGGAACCAAAAGGTGGAAACAACTCAGTTGTCCATCAAGTGATGAATGGATGAGGGGTGGGTATATATACACGGAGATTTTAATCAGCAGAATAAAATCGAAGTTTTCTTACCTGTTGCAACACGGATGATCCTTGGGAATATTGTACTTATCAGAGATGACATACTTTATTATTTCGCTTACCTGAGATTTCCAAAATGGGAAATGTATAGATCGAGAAAATAGAGTAATAGCAGCCTTACACTGATGTAGGTGACTGCTAGTAGGTACAAGTATTTGGAGGAGTGGGTTGGGCAAGAATGTTCTAAAATTCGATTGGGGGATGATAGTTGCACAACTCTGTACTAAAAATCATCGAATTGTGCACTTTAAATTGGTGAGCTATATTTGATATGAATTATATTTCAAAGAATGAATTACATCTCAAAATTAGAATAATGTTTTAACATACCCTATTTTGCTTTTAAATATACTATTTATCATTGTTTGGTCGCTCAGTAGTGTCTGACTCTTTGTGACCCCATGGACTGCAGTACTCCAGGCTTCCCTGTCCTTTACTATCTCCCAGAGTTTGCTCAGATTCATGTCCATTGAGTCACAGATGCTATCTAACCATCTCATCCTCTGCCACCCGCTCTGCTTTTGGTTTCTATCTTTCTCAGCATCAGGATCTTTTCCAATGAGTCGGCTCTTCACATCTGGTGGCCAAACTATTGGAACTTCAGCTTCAGCATCAGTCCTTCCAGTGAATATTCAGGACTGATTTCCTTTAGGATTGACTGGTTTCATCTGCTTGCAGTCTGAGGGACTCTCAAGAGTCTTCTCCAGCTTATCTGTGTTTCCTGTTTCCCCTGCTAAAGCATAGCCACTCTGCACGCAGGGATTTTTGTCTGTTCTCTTCAGCACGGGCTCACCGGCAGATGTTTGCCGCGTTGAATAAACAGAGCTGTCGGGAGGGAGTTACTGGATCTGGCGCTCAGAGCACCTTCCCCTGGGATGCCCTCTTCCCAGGCACTAGCAATGACAGGCAGGGGAGAGTCAGATCAGTGCTGTAAGCTGTGATGGTAGTTGAAGCAAAATAGCAGAAAGGCCTGAGTAAAGAGCCATGCTATACTGAATAGAAATATGAGCTTGGGGATGAGGTCAGTTTATGGATGAAATGCAAGAGCTAAGTTAGGGCTAGATTTTGGCAAGGACTTCAAGATCCGCTGGAGAAGGGATAGGCTACCCACTCCAGTGTTCTTGGGCTTCCCCTGTGGCTCAGCTGGTAAAGAATCCACCTGCAATGTGGGAGACCTGGGTTCGATCCCTGGGTTGGGAAGATCCCCTGAAGAAGGGAAAGGCTACCCACTCCAGAATTCTGCTCTGGAGAATTCCATGGACTGCATAGTCTGTGGGGTCACAAAAAGTCAGACAGAAAAGATGCACTTTCACTTTTAGTATTAAGAACTTTGGACTTTAGGTTATAAAGAATATGTAAATCCATTAAGGAACGTGAAAGTGAATAGTGATGTAATTAGGCCTTTTTGGTAATAAATTAGGTGTCCTTTTAAAAAGTACAATAAGCAGTCATAGCCACCAAGGGTCTCTTATAAATACTGCCTGTTCTGTCTTCTCACATCTGTCTTCTGTTAAAGGCCGTTGTTAATGGCCACAATTTCCAGGGCCTCTAAAGCTGGACAAGGCAGGAAAGCTAAATGGATGAACTGCCCTGGCTGGAGGGTTTCCTGGGGAAGAGGCTGAGAGAGAGCTTGCCCACCCACACACGCCACATTCTAGTTTATTTTTCTGAACTTGGAGTCAAACAACACTGGCGGGCCTGCAGGGTTCATCCTGAGGCCACTGGGCCTTGCGCCTGTTCTCTGGGAGCCAATCAGCTGACCCAGGGGCCACCGCGGGGCTGCCTGCTCCTTGGGGTTAGGGGCTGTGTTCAGGGGGACGTCACCTGTCGCTGCAAAACAGTTACCTTGACAAACACAGACAGAAGCAAGCTGCAGCTCTGCTTTTATAGATTCATTTGAAAATAAAAAAAAAGTCCTCATTAAATAACATTAGTACTAATTCAGCTGCATTTTCTGAAAGCTTTTAGGAAATCGAATTACAAAAAAGCACTTGCTGGAGTGGGGTTTAGATTTATCCATGTTTCTTCTTCACGTTTATCTCATTGAAAGAATTTTGACATTCTAGAATTTATTGTTGAAGTGATTACAGGAAGCATAACATCTCACAGAGATTTTTTAAAAGGAAGGTGCATACAAAGTCTTAAGGGGTGTGCCAAGGTGCTCTGGGCCCTTGGGTGGGGATCTGCAGTAATGGAATGAGATGGGAACAGGCTGATTCCCATGAAGTTGGGTTCTCATTAAAGCCATTGCGTTTTTCATTTTATAGTTTTTGATGAATACCTTTTAAGCAGCTTACTCTTCTAAATTAATAACAACTTGTGCTAAGTCTTTTCAGTCATGTCTGACTCTTGGTGACCATGTGGACTGTAGCCCACCAGACTCCTCTGTCCATGGGATTCTCCAGGCAAGAATGCTGGAGTGGGTTGCCATGCCCTCCTCCAGGGGGCCTTCCTGACCCAGGGATCGAACCTGCGTCTCTGTCTCCTAAATTGGCAGGCGGGTTCTTTACCACTAGTGCCACCAGGGCTTCCCTTGTGGCTCAGCTGGTAAAGAGTCCGCCCGCAATGTGGGAGACCTGGGTTCCATCCCTGGGTTGAGAAGATCCCCTGGAGAACGGAATGGCTACCCACTCCAGTATTCTGGCCCGGAATTCCATGCACTGTATAGTCCATGGGGTCGCAAAGAGTCAGACACGACTGAACAACTTTCACTCTCCACCTGAGAATAATGCATCTCTTTAAACAAAAATCTCCCATGAGATTTAACTCAGAGAAACAGAAGGGAGATTTATACTGTGTTTACTGAAGGATGGGGTGCTGGGGAGTGGAAGGAGAACCCAAAAAGCTAAGACATATTTTTAAGGTCTTTTTTGAAAAACAAAACTTAATGTCAACTGTATTTTTCTAATTTTCCACACTATCAATATGAAATGTTCTCAACGAGATTTTTATCGTACTTATATTTTCATGAGTCCCCAAGATATTAAAAAAAGAGAGAGAGAAAAGACATATTACTTGAGCGTACATGTTCTCTGCACCCTTGACGTTGTGAAGCAGGTACTCAGGGCCAAAAATAGTTGCTCTTTGGACAGTTTGGGCCTGGAAATAATCTGTCCTAAGTCAAACAGAGTTTGCAAATGATGAAAAGTGAAATCAATCCTTTTAAATTCAAGGGGATTCTTATTGCCTTCTCCAAAAGGGAGCCCCAAATCGTAATTCATTTGCATTTGTTCATGTGGAAAGCAATAAAATGCCCTTCAGAAGTTCCATCTTTTCAGTTGGATAGGAAGATTATTGGTTGTTGCTATTATACTTTAAAAGACTTATTTATATGAAAAGTAATGCCTGAAATCATATTTCACAAGATGGAAAAAATGCACACACAAAAAATCCTTCTCTCTTATTTTCTAGCAAATCATTATTTAATTTCCCTCTTTAAATCACCACATTCAACAGAAAGCAGAACTCTGTTCCCATCTGTGGCTACCTTAAATAATTCAGACTCTGAGGCTTAAAATTGTATGAGGAAACTGACTTGGTAACTGCGTGAAGTCACATCTTCTTGATATGTTTGACATTCTGAAAATGGGGCTTCTCTTTGAATACTTAAGTCTATTGAATCACTGAGCAAAATATTTGCTGTTTCACCAGCTTAGTTCTCAGCAGGTATCTTCATGGGGAGATAAGGAATGGACACAATGAAAATTACATAAAAAATATTTAACACAATGGGAAGAAAATTAAAGTTGAAGCAAAGTGGTGTTAGGAATGAAATGATATTTTAAGACATATTTCTTTACCACCACAAAAGCAAAACAGTGTTTGTTTTTTTTTTCTGTTTTTGGTATCTCTGTCCACATTAGGATTAATATATGTGAGACTGTCAAGCCTTCCCATATTCGTGCTGACAAGCTCGATTGTAAACTTCTAACCTTGTATGCGATAATGGATATTGGATATAGCTGACCTATAAACTGTGTGTGATCTGTTTTGATGGTACAGATAATTTTGATGCTACTTTTATACCTGACCTTTTAAATGGAATGTTAGGGTGAGTTTTAACGATAATGAGTTGCCTGAGATAAACAATAGAGTTGTCTCTCGGAGTATCATTTGAAAATAAAACAGAAGCATCGCCCTAGATGATGTAGATAAAGCCCCACCATCAGGTCAAGTGCCAAGTCACTTATATCTCCATGTAAAGAAAACATATGTGCATTAAAAAAAATAGGATCATTAGAGAAGAAGATATCAAATTAAGAATAGCAGAGAATACACACCGAGGCATAAAGAAATAATTGATTCTTTTTTCCTTTGGTCTCTAAACCCCACTGTTCATTACTCTGTTCTGGATTTTCAGAATGGTACCGTAGGCATCACACATTCTTAAGACAGTGTGAAATAGTGACTTAGTCAAGAGCATGTGTGGGGCACATAACCTAGAATTTCCAACTGAAAAGTAAAATTTCCACTGCTTCTGAGACTAAGTGACTTAACCTTATTGTACATAACCTTTAAATATGAGGCAGGATTTGATTCTAATCATCTGTGAATTCTGTAGCTCTTTAATTCTCAAAATGCTTGAGAAAAAAAATGCTTTTAGTGTTCTAAGAAAATTTTAAGTGCTGTATATTAATAAAGTTTATTAATTAACCATGTACCATATTTTTTCCCTTCTGGCATTCATTTGTTAAATAAGATAATTGAAAATGAGACATCATCTCAGTTTTACCTGCAAGTGAATCGACCTTTTGTCTTTGCTAAAGTAGAGTCCTTGGACTGCAAGGAGATCCAACCAGTCCATTCTGAAGGAGATCAGCCCTGGGATTTCTTTGGAAGGAATGATGCTAAAGCTGAAACTCCAGTACTTTGGCCACCTCATGCGAAGAGTTGACTCATTGGAAAAGACTCTGATGCTGGGAGGAATTGGGGGCAGGAGGAGAAGGGGACGACAGAGGATGAGATGGCTGGACGGCATCACCGACTCGATGGACGTGAGTCTGGGTGAACTCCAGGAGTTGGTGATGGACAGGGAGGCCTGGCGAGCTGTGATTCATGGGGTCGAAAAGAGTCGGACACGACTGAGCTACTGAACTGAACTGAGTCATTAGGTTAGGGCTGCATCACAGTGTGTGTGTGTGTGTGTGTGTGTGTGTGTGTGTGCATGTGTGTCCCTGTGTACATAGGTACACACATATATGATGAATACTTAATAACATTAAAAAAATTTATTACTACTGTGCTTTTCACATGTATCCATTTTCATTCATTTGTTCTGAATGGAAACTGCTTCTGTTTGCACAAAGATTTTTTTTTTTTTTATTAACCTGGAAGGATTCCTTCCAGCCTCTTATAATGACAGTTGTCAAAATTGCTGTTTTTATTTCTCTTGTTGAAGAATGTTGGGCTCATTGTTAAAATAATGATAGGAACACGAACAAAAGTCAAAATCCTGTTTATTTTTTTTATAATCCCAGTGTATTCATTGTCCTTCCCTACATAAATGAGACACGAGCATTTGCAAGGCATCTCCCCGGTCTGAGATCACTTTTCAGTGCCACATTGTTCTTCTGATGTCTTCTTCCCACCATTTTCTCTTCTTAAAATTGCAGCAATAAATCTCACTCTTTGATCATTCGTCATCATCCTCCCATATCCCTTTCTGCACAAAACTTGCTTACCCTCCAAAACCACAGCCCAAATTCTATTGACTTTTAGAAACCCAGAGCCATTTTTAACAATGATTGGAAAGCAGACATTCCCAGGGCTTTCTTATTTTCTCCAACATAAACTGTTCCTCTTCCCCGACAATTCCCTCCCAAGCCCTTCAAATTCCTCTCCTGTGGTTGTTCTGTAATGGATCCAACGATAGGAATCTTTCTTTGAGCCTAACACTATCTGACATATTTTCTCTTCCTGACTCCTTTTGACACATGATTAATATGATCGCAGCTTCCTTTTATAATATAAGAATAGTCCATCAGAAACAACTTTTTAAATTCTTGTTATTTACCCATAGATTCTGTGTATAGGATTTGTTTTATGTGATATCTTTTTATTTAGGTAATCAGTATTTTATCTGCTCTAACATAAAATTAATATCAGATCTGATTGGCTTCATCTTACTTCTTTTGGATAGCGATCAGAACTTGGAAGGCAGTCAAGGTGTTTGCATTTCATGAAATAGTTTTCTATTCTTACAAGGGCACAGGTTTTGATAATTAGGAAACAGATAAAGTTTACAATTACTTTATCTGCATGCATGCAGTGGATCTGTTGATTCATGATTTAGCTGTTTTGTTCTATTTAATTGTCAGATGCAACAAAGACACATTTAATCATTCATCATTAATTAGATTAAAGATCTCTAGCTATGAGAGTTCCTGTAAGCCTATGAAGATGAGATTGGGCGCCTGACCCTGGACTGTCTATATGTGATGAAGAAGATTTGCTGCTGCTGCTGCTGCTAAGTCGCTTCAGTCATGTCTGACTCTGTGCAACCCCACAGATGGCAGCCCACCAGGCTCCCCTGTCCCTGGGATTCTCCAGGCAAGAACACTGGAGTGGGTTGCCATTTCCTTCTCTAATTCATGACAGTGAAAAGTGAAAGTGAAATTGCTCAGTTGTGTCCAACTCTCAGCAACCCCATGGACTGCAGCCTACCAGGCCTCTCCGTCCATGGGATTTTCCAGGCAAGAGTACTGGAGTGGGGTGCCATTGCCTTCTCCAAAGAACATTTGCATGTACCCAAATATCTATAGTACCAGATTATAGTAAGTAAGTAAAGAAGTGGCTCAGACTGTAGAGAATCTGCCTGCAATGCAGGAGACCCAGGTTTGATCCCTGGGTCAGAAAGATCCCCTGGAGAAAGAAATGGCAACCCACTCCAGTATTCTTGCCTGGGAAATCCCATGGACAGAGGAGCCTGGAGGGCTCTGTGGGGTCAAAGCGTCGGACACGACTGAGTGACTAATACTTACTTAAATATCTATAGTATAAGTCAGCTTATAGAAAAGTTTTATCCATAGTGCTGTGGGGAATTATGAACTATTAATTTTGATTGCTTTGTTTGCAAAAGCCCTTACTGATGAAGTGGCATTGAATATGATTCTGAAATTATCTAGAAAGATGTAATTGAAGGGAGATGTACATCAGGCAGGAAATGACTTGTCCTGACTTTGGCTTGGTGATCAAAGTGAACTCCTTTGTAGGAAGATGATCCAGGATATAACTAGACCAGATAAAACAGAACCATGACAGCCATATGTGACAAATAATTACACAGTAATAAAATTATGAAACACTGATGTCTATTTGGATGATAACATTATTTCATATTATTTATTTTTCCATTATATAAGTGCTATTATTTAGATAAAACAATTAACAGCACCACTTCAAAGCAATGAAACAGTAAGAATGATTAATCAAATATGTATGATAAAAATATGACAATATTGAGATAGGTTCAAGGATGTATTATTATACAATACAGGGAGTATAGCCAATATTTTATGATAACTATAAATGGAAAGTAACTTTCAAAAATTTACATAAAAATAAAATTTAAAATATAACAATATTGTGTAACATTTCTTTCTGTTCTTGGATACAGCAGTTTACTTAACGTTTTTTTAAAAAACTTTGTATTTAATATTTAAAATTCTTAAGCTATATTATTGGATACCCTCAATATTCATAAATTAAGAAAGGAAAATACATAATCCTGATCAGATATTGCCTATTTTTAATAAAATAACACTGATGTTGCTTCCTATCCCACTGTGCATAGGATAATTTTTCCTTCCTCCCCCGTAACACTTTGCGGGACTGCCCACGGCCCTTGGGACATCCCCCATTTCTCTGGGGTGGTGATGAAACTGGATACAGTTGAACATCAGTTTCACCTGGACTTGCAGCTCTGCTCTCAAAAGACCCTCATGACACTGATTTCTGGTGTCAGTCCTACGTGAGGACCTGAGCTAAATGTTCTTTCAACAGTAGGGCTGGAGTGTGGGATTCTTAGGGTTTGACTTGCCAGCAACAGCAGGTTTTAGACATGTAGGAATTAATTTCCAGGTTTCCCAAAATGCCCATCCACTTTGTACCCACAGGCTTGTTTTGGAGACCAGCTGTTAGTCAATTAGGACCTTCAAATTCATCAGACAGGCTATCTGTGCCTACAACATCTGATATTTTTAAACACGCTAAAGCACGTTGGCTCTCCTCACCAATTACACGGCCCTTTCTCAGGGAACATGCTGTTAAAGCACAAAAGCAATCTGAATCTGCGAAGTCCAGGTTGGTTTCCAAATACCTTCCAATTTAATAAAGAAACCGAGGAAGGACTGTGTAATTTGTTTGCTCTTCTCTGGTAGCAGTTTTTGTTTTTTCATTTTAGTTCTTAAGCAGTTTTGTTAAAAAAAATTTTTTTTTTAATTTCTTCTGTTGAGTTTTCATCACAATGTATACGTGACATTGAACAACACAGGTGTAGTCCGTCCATCCCTTTCCAGGATCCTTCTGAACCCCACAGAGCTCGCTGCACTTTGGAGGAGCACATGGAGGTTCTCTTGCTGCGTCCCACCCTTCGTTCTCATCCAGGGCGCTGCACAGTAGTGGGCGCTTGGAAGGTCTCATCTTACTTTCAGGTCGTTATTTTAACGTCTTTCCCGTGGCTCACAGATCGTAATCATCTTGTCTAGGGGTGGATGTTCTCTCCATAGTTGTCACATCCCGTTCAGTGCATGTTTTGAAGCATCTGAGGAGTGAAGAAAACTTTATGAAAACCTCAGTGTCTCAGGGAAGCAAATCTCCTGCCGTTTTGTAGTGTTGTATGCAAGACACATGAAGCATTTGGGAGGTAGTTTTTAAGGAGCTGAGTGAGAGGGCAGAGTCTATAGTCTAAATGGAATTTACCAAAATGTGTATTTGTGCTTTCTGCCACATACGCTGTTGGATGAACAGAGTCTAGTTTACAGTTGGATAGGGGCTTCTCAGGAAGTGCTAGTGGTAAAGAACCTGCCTGCCAATGCAGGAGATATAAGAGACGTGGGTTCAATCCCTGGGTCAGGAAGATCCCCTGGAGGAGAACGTGGCAACTCACTCCAGTATTCTTGCTTGGGGAATCCCATGGACAAAGGAACCTGGTGGGCTACAGTCCAGTTCAGTTCAGTTCAGTCGCTCAGTTGTGTCTGACTCTTTGCAACCCCATGGACTGCAGCATGCCAGGCTTCCCTGTCCATCATCAACTCCTGAAGCTTGCTCAAACTCGTGTTCATCAAGTCGGTGATGCCATCCCACCATCTCATTCTCTGTCGTCCCCTTCTCCTCCTGCCTTCAGTCTTCCCCAGCATCAAGGTCTTTTCCTGAGTCAGGACTACAGCTCATAGGGTGGCAAAGCTGACACAACTGAAATGAATTAGCACACAGAAAACACAAGGTGGGGCTTAGCAGGTGGCGCTAGGGGTCACGAACCCACCTGCCAACGCAGGAGGTTCAAGGGATGTTCCATCCCTGGGGTGGGAAGATATCCTGGAGGAGGACATGACAACCCACTCCAATATTCTTGCCTGGTGCGCTACAGTCCATAGAGTCACCAAAAGTCGGACATGACTGAAGCAACTTAGCTTGCGTGCACGCACATACAAGGTATCAACAGCTTTTTCATTTTATGTTTTCTGTGCTTTCATTAAAATCTGCATAGAAATCAAGATGATGATTTAAAGTTCCCCTTTTCAGAATAACTAAGAGCTAGGAAGACCACTTTTGATTGTGTGGCTGTGATTAGACAGATCATTTTTGAAATATTATGGAAAGCATGATTGTCAGTATCATCTGACAAAATCAGCTCTGCGTTCTGAAGGCCAGCACATCTCTTGTCAGCATTCTCCCTTTTGTCCCCCCGTGGAACACTTGGGTTTCCACCTGTGATTCAGGAAGTGTTACTTGGCTTCACTGAGCCCTCAAGGGAATGATGTGATAACTATGTTTGTTTGAATAACAAGATATCATGTATTTGTGCAGTGTGATAATGTGCTCATCTGTGCAGTGTGCTCGGATAAGTTCAGTAACTGCTGCGTTAACTGAGTGGTGTCTTTGGGGAGACAAAATCTTCTGATTGATTTGTTAACACCTGTTCGGCTCATGCTAACCCGGGAGATTCCATGTGCAAGTTGGCTTTTATACCCCCTTGTCTGTTGTGTGAACTCAAGAGTCTGTTGTCAGATACACTCTTTTGGTTGTTTACCTTCCTAACCCAGTTGAACATGTCCTTCTATCTGTCATTTAAAATACAACTGTTGTTCTTTTGCAGTGATGTCTGGGTCACACTGGCTTGGTGTAATCCTGATGGTTTTCGCTATGTGACTTCTTAGGAAACGTGAACACAATAGCCATCATGTTAAAAATTAAGCTACTGCGATCTTGAAATGCAGTGCAAAGCACAAAAGTTAAGCAGTAGGCAAGCAGGCGCTTGTGAGACTCATGATTACAGCGCAGGGAAACGCCATCGCTCAGCATGACGCAGCCACAGAGGATCCAACACCCGGAACCGGAAACCGTGGCCCCATCAACGTCAGGGGGTGGGGGTAAAGAGCAACCTGGACGCCTAGGCCAATCATCTGTGTCACACCCACCTGAAACTGAAAACGTGCTTTCAGCCCCTCATCTGCAGGCTGACTTTGGAGTTTTGTTCCTTTCCCTAGGCTTCCCTCGGAGAAGGCAATGGCACCCCACTCCAGTACTCTTGCCTGGAAAATCCCATGGATGGAGGAGCCTGGTAGGCTGCAGTCCATGGGGTCGCTAAGAGTCAGACATGACTGAGCGACTTGACTTTCACTTTTCCCTTTCATGCATTGGAGAAGGAAATGGCAACCCACTTCGTATTCTTGCTTGGAGAATCCCAGGGGCAGAGGAGCCTGGTGGGCCGCCGTCTGTGGGGTCGCACAGAGTCGGACACGACTGAAGCGACTTGGCAGCAGCAGGCTTCCCCCATGACTCAGTGGTAAAGAATCCACCTGCCAACAGGAGAGTCTGTTCGATCCCTGGGTTGGGAAAATTGAATGGCAACCCACTCCAATATTCTTGCGTGGAAAACCCCCTGGACAGAGGAGCCTGGCGGGCTACAGTCCATGGGGTTACAACTTAGCAACTAAACAACAAAAACAGCCAGGTTTCAGCACTCATCGCCCAAGGCTAACTTCCTAAGCTTTGCATCCCGGGAGACATTTCCTGGGATATGGAGTTCTCTCCCAGAGCAGGATTCTTGGCCTGGCAACAATCACAGAAAGTGGGCATGGTGCAGAAGCCGGCGGCTGGGCAGAGTAAGGCCTCTGTGCTGGTTGGAGTCTGGGATGTGTCCTTCCATTCTGCGTCTTTGTCCCTTTATCAAGAAAGTCAACAGGCTCCTCTCTGTCTCATGCCGTTTCTATCTGGAGATGTCAAAATGAAGAATAGCAAGATCAGCCTTCTCTCCACCTGCTGGTTTAATCCCAGCCCTTTAGAACGCTTCTATTTCTTTGTTTCTAAAGGTCCCTAACTTTGAATTTGTGCTGGTGGAATAAACGTACTGGGTCCTTCAGTCAAAATAAGGTGGTGGCCTTTCACCCACTGAGACTCCAAATCAGATACCTAGGAGATCCCTACCCTGTTTCTAAGATTCTATGTGATAAGCAAAAGTTTAAAATAAATTTCACTTTGTATCATTACTTTCCAGGATTACTTTCTGGGTGTAAATGTTCCCAGGTGTTGCCTTGTCCAGCCCATCCAACATTTTTTGTTTTTGCTTTATTTTCCTCAAATGTAAAATAGAAGTGATAATGTCTTTTTCTGCATATCAGGGCTATCATGAGAGGATGAAACCATAAAGATAAAATAATGATTATGAGAGCACTTTGAACAGTTCTAAAGATGATAAAATGGTGGATGATCCTGTTACATAAAATTCCAGTGATAAATTCTGATTCAGCCATACTTGTTCTTAATAACAGATTGCTCCATTTTTCATAATTATTCTCCATATTAATATCACTGTGAAGTCATTTCAACAGCTGTCTCTTTTTGGTTGCAGATGTTTTACCCTCAAAGAAAATGAAACTGTGTACTTCTTTTCTTTTCTGGAGTTTTGATTGAACCAGTTTTGAATCTAAATAACTCCAGAAATGTCTATTGTTGCTTATCAGTGAAGAACACCCATTAACAGAATCTCATAAGTTAATCTTTTCCAACATACTTTTTTTTTTTGATACCTAAGAAAACATCCTACTTGCAGACAGCAAGGAACCGATAGGAAAGAAGGAGAGAGAGAAATAAACAGCCAATTATAGAAATATTGTGGAATTGCAGTCCTAGAGTTATAGATGAGATGTTACAATGAGCCATTGGGGAAGGCAGTGGAGGCTTCTTTGAGGAGGTGACCCGTGAAGTGAGGTTTTATAAAAGGAGAAATTTAAGGAGGCAGTGGTGCAGAGGAGAGCTCAAGAAAGCCTGCAGGGGCAAAGAGAGATAATTGAACTTTTCGGTATTATTTCTGCTGCCATCGATCGGCCCCATCAGGCCGAGTTTCAGACAGGCCAGTAAAAATGAGGCAGAAATACATTTGCAGCCTACCTGAGTGCCTTACAGGGTATATGTGCCCAAATGTCATTTATCAGCATGATAACAATGGCAATGAACATCACTATAATTATTACTGTCATTTAAAATCACTGATCTTCAGTTTGGCTCATTTTGGCCGTTGTCTTCAGTTTCTTTTCTATTTCCTTTATAAGTGATCTTTGTAAGAATGAGTACAGGTCTCAGCATGTTGCATTTATTAAAAACGTATGGAAGTGTTCTGAAGAGAGAGGGTCTGTGTGTCCAGAGGTGGGGATGGGTGGGACTGTGAAATGTGAGCTCAGCTTGGTGGCTCAGATGGTAAAGAATCGGCCTGGGTTCCATCCCTGAGTCAGGACGATCCCCTGGAGAAGGGAATGGTAGCCCACTCTAGTATTCTTGCCTGGAGAATCCCATGGACAGAGGAGCCTAGTGGGCTGCAGCCCATGGGGTCTCAAGGAGTCGGACTGAGCAACTAACACACGGAGACAGAGGACGTGCATCAGCGGTAGTTTCTGAGGGGGTTATTCTGATGAATTTCAAATCCAGCCATTACTGCTGCTTTCTTATGGTACACGATTAACTTAGTCTGTGCGGAGGTGGACCACAGGACCATCCTAACTGGCATGGCACCTTTCGGGAGCTGGATCAAGACCCCCTGCTGTGGGCTCAGCCCTGGGTGTTGGACTCCCTTCTGATCTCCTGGCAGGCCGCCCTGCACCACCCCCCAACCCCGCAAAGCTGCGCATCCCCGCATCAATACAGTGTCCCCTGCTCCTCTGCAGCTGTGTCTTCTCTGCAGGCGTTCGTGTTTTGCTTTTCATGCTCAGACCTGGACTCAAGTCATTGAGACGGCTTTCTCCCACTGTCTGTCACTCCTTCTAACTGACAAAGCCATTTGTACGTGACCCTCGAGGGGGAAACAAAGACCCTCTTCAGGCCTTTCTGAATGTTCTGAATCCCAACTCCTGGTTCGTCCTTGAGGTTAGTTCCATCCTGACGAGGTGTTCACTGTGCTGGGAATCCACTCGGGCTGTTTTCTCTGCCACAACGTCATGTTACTTTGTTCTCAAACATCTCCGGCTCTAATGTGCTGGCTGGTTAGATTCAAGGTGTTCGCTATACATAACTTGGAGGTAGAAGGTGGTGTGGCTTTTTTGAGTTGAACGTGGAAGATCCATGGCTTGGCTTTGCTGAGATAGTTCAATAACTGGGATACGGACCCCGGTGTCCTTGTTCCTGGAAACGTGGGTGTCTCTTCAGCATAAGGTCTCTTTGCAAAGTTGAATTGATTCCACATCTTTATTAGTCTTTCAAGTATATTATATTGTCATTTACTGTGTTTTTATGCTTAAGTGTATTTCTACATAATAAACTTGAGCAGAAAACCCCAAGAGGGTGATGCTTGTGTCACATTTTTAAACTGTGACAGCTTGTGGAGGAATAAGAAAATGTTACATAGAACTCTGTGTAACATTAACATTTATCATATCGGTTTATACATTTTCAACACCATGGATCCACGGCAGGTCCGTTCATGGATGCTGAACCAGTGAAATTGTTCCTTTTGATATGGAGTTTTCATCATGTTGGTTCTAATTCCCCCATTTTCCCACAGAAGCCTCCTGTTTATTTGTAAGTACCTTCAGTTTAGTTCAGTTCAGTCAGTTGTGTCTGACTGTTTGCGACCCCATGGACTGCAGCACACCAGGCTTCCCTGTCCATCACCAACTCCCAGAGGTTACCCAAACTCATGTCCATTGAGTTGGCGATGCCATCCAGCCATCTCATCCTCTGTTGTCCCCTTCTCCTCCCGCCTTCAACCTTTCCCAGCATCAGGGTCTTTTCCAATGAGTCAGTTCTTCGCGTCATGTGGCCAAAGTATTGGAGTTTCAGCTTCAGCATCAGTCCTTTCAATGAATATTCAGGACTGATTTCCTTTAGGATGGACTGGTTTGATCTCCTTGCCGTCCAAGGGACTCTCAAGAGTTTTCTCCAACACCACAGTTCAAAAGCAAGTACCTTACTAACAACATTAAACTTCTCAAGAACAAGACAGATACCTGCAGACGTGTTTCCCAAGTCCTAACTGTATGTGACTGTGTGTGAAAGTTACTCGTGGTTTGTCCACTCCTGGTTACCCCAGATAATTGTCCATAGTTAGGACTGTCCATCTGGAGAGGAAAGTCTATGCGTTTAAATGGTCATCTCCTGAGTTGTCAGAAGCCTCCTGGGATGTGTCCATGAGGGCCATGTGGATGGTGCTCTTCACTCATGAGGGAATAAAGCTGAGAACAGTCTTGGAAACACACAGGTGAGATCACTGCATGGGAGGAATTCATGTTCTCTCTGCACAATTTTCTGTTTTACATAGAATCCAGTCTCTTTCCTTATAAATTGGTGCAGACTCTTTTGAAGTTAGGATTTAGTAGCCTTTTGAATGGATACCTTTTAAAGGCCTTAGTGTCAAGACACAATGGGCATGAATGTGAGCAAACTCCAGGAGCTAGTGAAGGACAGAGGAGCCTGGCTGCAATCTGTGGGGCCGCGAAGAGTCGGACACAACTGAGCAACTGAACAAGGAGGTTGTCGGGTTTACTCGTCACACAGAACATGTTGAGGAGACAAAGACAATATTTCCCTAAAAGGTTAACTGCTTCCATGAACACAGGGTGAGAAGAAGTGATAGCCTCCGATATCTTGGGGCTTCCCTGGTGGCTCAGATGGTAAAGAATCTGCCTGCAGTGCTGGAGGCCTGGGTTCAATCCCTGGATCGGGAAGATCCCCTGGAGAAGGAAATGGCAACCCACTCCAACAGTCTTGCCTGGAAAATTCCATGGCCAGAGGAGCCTGGTGGGCTACAGTCCATGGGGTCGCAAAGAGTCGGACACGACTGAGCAACTCCACTTCTTCTTCTTCAGGTATCTAAAGAGACTGAGTAGAAACAGCTTATGGTGGGCAGGAAATGAAGGGGAAGAAGAAAATAATGCATTCCTTGCCTTATTTCCCCATCAAGAAAATTGGGATTGGAAACAGGATGTGAGAACGTCAGAAAGAAACTCCCTTGTGAGTACCTTCTGTGCCCGAGCTTGCCCCGCCCGCCGCGGGGTCGCTGGTCCCAGGTCTCTAGTGAGAGGGCAGGTGGGTGAAACCACACCAGGCTGGAAGCATCCCGAAGCACAGGAAGGAGCACACTTCTCTCTCCAGGAAGCTCAGCCTGCTCTCGACTCAGAGACACAGGGGTCCAGGGAACTGGAGGATCCTGGCTATGGCTTAATAGGAGAGCTCCGTCTTCCTAGATCCTTGCCTCCCGATTCTCCTGCTGATGCTGCTTCATGTAATCGTTCTCCTAGTAACTCCTCTCTACTTCGATTGCCTTTCCAGTTTAACAACTAAATAATTAAATATTCTTCTCCCTGTATCAGCTTCTAGTTACTAGATAGGTCTCGCTAACTGGTCCATGTCAGCAGTGGTTTAGTCGCTCAGTCGTGTCTGACTTTTTGCGACCCCATGGACTGTAGCCCGCCAGGCTCCTCTGTCCGTGGGGTTCTCCAGGCAAGAATACTGGAGTGGGCTGTCGTTTCCTTCTCCAGGGGATCTTCCTGACCCAGGAAACCAACCCGGGTCACCTGCATGGCAGGCAGATTCTTTACCGACTCAGCTACGAGGGAAGCCCCAGTACATGTCAGACCACGACCTATAGAAAACGCCCATTTGTCCAGTCGGTTTGGCTCCCTTCCAGTCTGTGGGAGCAGAGGGTATCCTGCATATATGTGTGCAACTGTAGCCAAGAGGGAACTGAGCCTTCTTAAAAGTAACAAATATTGGGGGCACTCAATTTTATGCCTGACATTGAACTAGAGTCTAGGAGTAAACCAGGAAGTAAAAACAGGGGGGAATCACAGAATTTGGTGGGGTGGGTAAGAGGAGTTGTAACGGGACCGACGAGCAGTTTCACAGGTTTATGGAAAATTATTACTATTCTAAGTGCATGAGGGCATATAACAGGGAAACCTGTCATGGTCCAGGGAGTGGGCATATTTCTACAAGGAGGTAATTATCTTGGCATTAGTTCTAAGGGGGTGATGAGGAGGCTGATCATTCAAATGTGAAAAACTCTGGGAGCTGAAGCTAAGAAAAGGCTTTGCTACCAAAGCCCCTGAATGTATGTAAAAGGTTTGACTTCATTTAAAGGTCAGGCAAACATCACTGGGTGGTTTACGGCAGTTGTATTCAGACACGTTTGTATTTTTATTAGAGCGATTTTCACTTGTACATTCAGTGTGTGTGTGTGCTCTGTTGTGTCTGACTCTGCAACCTCGTGGACTGTAGCCCACGAGGCTCCTCTGTCCATGGGATTTCCCAGGCAAGAATACTGGAGGGAGTTGCTGTTTCCTCCTCCAGGGGCTCCTCTCAAGCCAAGGGTTGAGGCTCTGTTCCCTACACTGGCAGGCAGATTCTTTACTGCTGCCCACCTGGGAAACCCGCACTCAGTGTACAGTAAATGAAAATTCTCTGCACACTTCTCTCTGTCCTGGACGCTGGGAACATAGCAGCGACTGAGGCCCAGCCACTGCCTGCACGCAAGCAGTTTCATCCTTCAAGTATTTACAGCATCAACGTTGAGCATCTGACAGCAAATGAGATGTGGACAGTGCCTTTGCAGTTAAGGTGGGGAAAGCTCGAGTCTTTGTTTCAAACGGGATGAGGCCGGTTCACAGGTTTGAGCTGGTTTGCTCTCGTGGCTAACGGAGGGGCCGAGGTCACCGCAGACACCTGGGGTTTTCAGTGCAGGGAAACGGGAAAGGAACTGAAGGAATCCCAGCCCGGAGCTTCCTGCAGCTCCAGCAGAAGTGCCGGTCAAGTGTCTCATTAATTTTTGCTAATTGGCAGTCTCTGAGAGAGGCGACAGTGAGCCGCACCGCCTCCCTCTCCAGAAGGAGCACAGACGCACACAGTGTAACTGGCGGCGGCTGTTCTAGTGGGAGGGCAGCAATTACCCACGGAGCCCTCCTTCTTAGCACTTCCACCAGAGCTGCACATTTAGGAGATGTGCTTGAAAAATAGTATTTTCCAAGCGCTGTGTGAGCTAACTAGCGTTTACGAGGCTAGCAAGTCCCATGAAGGTACAAAAAGAGGCAGGATTTGATACTCCATCATGTACCACTGGCCAAGCACTTTGATCAGTCGAAATACCCTAAAGACAAATAGTCTGCAACCGTGATCCATCTGAAAGGCTTTCAAACCAGAAATGGATTATTATGACTGTGAACCCCAGTTTTCCTGCAGACTTTCTCTGTTACATGGCCTGTGGAGTGATGACTCGAAAAACAACTATTGCCTTCTGCTGCTCAGAAGAAAAGAGGACTATTCTTAGGCCTTCGTCGCATCCTTCATCTACCGTTTAGAACTCAGTACAAACGTCAGTGTCTTAGGCATTTCTTCCATCCTCATCTTTTCCTTGGAGCTTCCCTGGTGGCTCAGTGATAAAGAATCCACCTGCAATGCAGGAGATGCAGGTTTGATCCCTGGGCTGGGAGGATTCCCTAGAGGAGGAAATGGCAACCCACTCCAGTATTCTTGCCTAGAGAATATCCCACGGACAGAGGAGCCTGGCGGGCTACAGTCCATGGGGTCGCACAGGGCTGGAGGTGATGAGCACACTTGCACACACACCTCTTTTCCTGCCTCTGGTCAAGTGTGCTGTATTTCATACATATTTCAATCTTATATTTATATTCTTATATAAATATTTCATTCTTATATTTCATGTTATAAGAGCTACCAGTGATCTGGAAACATTTATTCACAGGGGCATTCATTCAACCAATACTTATCAAATGCCATAGGGAAATCCCAGGTGGGACTAAGGAACCCTGTTAGAGGCTTTCTTGTTCTTCATTTAACCTCAATGAAGGAGAAGGAAAAAGAAGGAGGAAGAAGAAAGTCCCTGTCGTGCAGGGCAGAGGCTCCTCACCTGCACACCTGTTCTCCTCGCCAAGGTCTTACGGGGAGTTTGAAAATCCTGCAGAATAATTGATGTTTCAGACATCTAACGTGTGCTTGTGATTAAAAAATCTGACCATTCCCTAAAGTCATTTTCCAGAAAGTGTTTATAAAGGAAGACAGTCACAAATGGACACAGAGCTTGTTCAATTTGGTATTGAATATAGACTGTGCAGGAAAAAAAAAAAAGATCATTTTTTTCTAGAAGTACTGCAATATGTGGAGATATTGGACACATATTCCTTTATTTCAGTTACCTTTCTGCTGTCAAGAACTGTAATGAATGATGAATTTTTCATTCCTTTTTGGCTTTCTACATTGTGCTATAGAGATTTGAGGGAAAGAGACTGAAATTTTAGAGTCAGGAAATTTGCATTTAATGTCAGCTTTTCCCTTTACTTCTTGTGGACTTTGGATAAAGCATTTAACCTCCAAAATTGTGAAAAGTGGGAATAATAATAATAATTGTGATACAAGTAGTATCCATTTCTTAGAATTTTTTAAGACTTACAATATTATATATATTTTTTAAAAACTCTAAAGATTTTTAGTTACTATTTTTATATAACATATTTATGTCTATAAAATTGCAGTCCTTTTTAATGCTACAATGTTATCATATTACAAGTGCAAAAGTTTAAAAATTAGCTTCCAAGTTGAAGGTCCAAATTCTTCCTATGTAAATCTCATTCTAGTCTAATATAGTAATGATAATCATTGGTTCCAAGCTCTTCAAACAAAACTCTTATAGTTTAAAAAGCTATTCCACTCCCCGAATAACCTGAAGTATATTTTACCTGGTGGTTTCTTCCTTTGAAGACTCATATTTATATCTGTAGATTGAAACAGTAAGAAATACCCTTTATGATTGCTGTTTTAGTTGTTTTAATAAATCAGACTTTAAGTTACAGGGCTTCCCTAATAGCTCAGTTGGTAAAGAATCCGCCTGCAACGCAGGAGACTCCAGTTCGATTCCTGGGTCAGGAAGATCCGCTGGAGAAGGGATAGGCTACCCATTCCAGTGTTCTTTGGCTTCCCTTGTGGCTCAGCTGGTCAAGAATCCGCCTGCAATGTGGGAGACCTGGGTTCGATCCCTGGGTTGAGAAAATCCCCTGGAGAAAGGAAAGGCTACCCACTCCAGCATCCTGGCCTGGAGAATTTCATGGACTGTATAGTCCATGGACTCGCAAAGAGTTGGACATGACTGAGCAACTTTCACTTTCTTTTCAGTTTTCACTTTTTCTATGTTACAGGTGGAAATCTGATTCATACCAAGTATACACTGCATTTCATCACACCAAATATCCCATCGATCATAGGACTAAGAAAAAGTCACAGAGTATGACAAGTTATGGATTTTATTACACAACTAGACTTCAGAAACTTTACAATGCAGTGGATGAAGTTGTCTTAGAGTCAAAGAAATCAGAGACGTATATGCATTTCACCTGTTAGCACACACCGCTCATCATGCTGACTACACAGCGTTCACTCATGCATTCATTAACTGACAGATACTGAGTAATCTTGTAACGTGCACACCTTGATGTCAGGTGAATGAAAACAGACTCAGTCAGTGCTTGTTTGTACGTGGGAGCCTGTGCACTGTTCAGCAGGCAGGCACTAAACCGATACGCCAACAACTACAGGAAAAGCCCGACTCTAAAACCATTTGGAAAGAGTTACCCTCAGCACGGAGCAGAGGAAGCCCTCTCTGAAAGAGTGCCATGGAGTGGAGACCAGGAAGATGACATAATGATGCTCATTGCGAAGGAGATGGAGATTGTGGTTCACAGCTTGAATTACTGATCAGGATGGACTGGGCCCCCGTGGCTAGGAAACAGCCCTGGGACTGGTTTTGCTCACATTCCTTTTCTCCTTGCCTCTTGAAATTCCCTCAGATTTTTCCTCCAAATAGGATCACTCTCCATTTTCCATGTTGATCTGGACCAAAATGCATCTCTGTTTTCCTAGGGCAGTTATTCTAGGCCATTTCCTAAGCTCTGGCTGAAAATTCATTTCCTATATACTTTTTGTTAATGCTTCTGCTTAAAGGGCTTATTTATTTCACATCTGTTTATGAAAGTTGGCTGCCTACCTGACTTGAAATGGTGTAGTTTCTTTCTTTTTCCATTCTTTTTTACTTAACATGGATGTTCTCACTCCTACATTTGAATTGTCTGCTCCACTGTAAACATAGAAGGATATTACAGACTTCCTTGGTTGAAAAGCTACATTCTCGTTGGGGTCCCTGAACGTATCATTTAGGATTCTCTAGAGAAAGAGGGTTTCTCCGGTGACTCACACAGTCAAGAATCTGACTGCAATGTGGGAGACCTGGGTTTGATCCCTAGGTTGGGAAAATCTGGAGGAGGGCATGACAACCCACTCTAGTATTCTTGCCTGGAGAATCCCCATGGACAGAGGAGCCTGGCAGACTACAGTCCATGGGGTCACAGAGAGCCGGACACGACAGAGCAACTAAGCACAGCACAAAGAGATCCATGAGGGGGGTGTGTGTGTGTGAACAGGAGAGAGAGACGTGTTTTAAAGAACTGGCTCACAGTTATGAAGGCTGGCAAGTCCAAAGTCTGCTGCACAGGCTGGCAGGCAGGAGACCAGGGAAGTGTGGATGTTGCAATCTTGAATCCATAGGCAGTCTCCTGGCAGAAATCTCTCTTTTTTGGGAACCTCAGTCTTTTCTCTCTTAAGATCTTCAACTAATTTAATGTGACCCTGCCCCACCCCATGTTATAGAACATCATCTACTTTGCCCAAAGTCTGTGGAGTCAGAAGTTAATGTCATGTAACAAACACCTTCACAGTAACATCTGGACTGTTTGGCCAAATACCTGGACACTGGCAGCTGACCAAGCAGACACGTAAAATTAACCGCCGTGCTGAGATCATCAGGTTCATGCAGAAGGCAGAAATAAGGATAAGGGAGCACTTTCCACGTGGCCTGAGCCCGCAGCCTGTACTTCCACCAGAGCTCATGGTGTTTCTAGGACTTGATCAGGTAGAACCGTGTAAAAACCACACGGTCATGGAACAGAGGACGCCTCTCACACTCCTGGTCCTGCAGGGCCCGCGGCAGGCATCTCCCTTGCCAGGAAGCGTTGCTCCTACCACTCCTTGGACCCGCCCGTTCCTTCCCCTCAGTGCCCAGAGCGCCTCCCACCTTCTTCCCCTCAGGTTTCCACTCTTAACTGCTGTGCAGGAGACGCTTCGACAAGGGCAGCCTGTCGTTTTCATCCTGTATCCTCCACTGACTTTCACCCAAAAGGTGCCTAACAGATCATTTTAATTGGATTACAAAATCCCCTAAAAAGTCGGATTCAGTGTATCTGTTTGTGTTTTGCAGTGAAGTGACATAGCTCGAGGCTGGGTCTGTACGATCGCTTTTGTATGATAATAGCCTATTTTTAATAGAAAAGAAAATGTCACTGGGCTTCCTTTTTTCCTCTAGAGTTTGAAACCACAGCAGAAAAGACATTTAGACTTCTAAATCATTTCAGATAGGTCTTTGTGACAAATGTTTATTTTGAGCAAATAATTTCAAGATAGTATTTCATTTACGACGAATTTGAGGTATTAGCAAGCAATCCAGTTTGTCAGATCAGTTTAATCGTATTTAATAGAAGAGAAGATCTTCATTTTCAAAGAACCAGATGCTACCACAGAACCTCTTTGGGTGGTCAGAAATACTAGGATTCAGATCTTAATCTTTACTAAGGTCAAAGGGTTACTTCAGTATCAAATGATCAAAACCTTTTCCCTCTTGTTTGTTTTTCTTTCAAATATTTTTAAAGAATACAGTAGAGTTAGTAGATATATTAAATCAAAGGATATTAGAATGCCTTCATCAGTATATCTTGTTTAAAATTAGAGTCTTGTTGGCAATCCTATTGTTAGTGAATACGTAGAGCTATAAAGTTTACCGTATCTCATATAAGCTCAGTTCTGTCCTAAAATAATTTATTTTAGTTTCAGTGGTTAAAGAATCTGTCTGCAATGCAGGAGACACAGGAGATGTGGGTTCCATCCCTGGGTCAGGAAGGTCCCCTGGAGGAAGAAATCGCAACCCACTCCAGTGTTCTTGCCTGAAAAATCCCATGGACAGAGGAGCCTGGTGGGCTACAGTCCAAAGTGTCGCAGTGTCGGACATGACTGAGCAACTAAACACACACACACACACACACACAAATGGAGAGTGGTTCCTTCATATGAACAAATGTAGCTGTTCTATGTAGAGACCCCAAAGACTCATGACTTGTAGCAATTTGAAATTTTACTGAAGAACAAATTTGAGTCAAAATACTGCAAGGCAGATATGCGAGGATGATTTAGCAAATGAATGACTTAGCAAATGAGTGATTTAGCTAATGAGTGATTTAGCTAATGAGTAAGCTTAACCTCCAGAGAGGCAAGATTAGTGTTGTTATTAAAGAGGGTCTCTGAAGCCAGCAGGGTTGGTTTCAGCCCAGCTCTGCCCCTTGCCAGCCACAGGCCCATGAGCCTGAGCCTCCTCACTCAGCCCCACTGTCCTCCAGGGTAAACCGGGACGATACCAGTGGGAATGCTCCCTGCTGAAAGACGGTAGCTCTCAGGAGCCTGATTGGCTTTGACCTGTTGTCTCCATGTTTTGAAAAGTAATTCCCCTCCACAGATTAGCATGCTTAGTTCTTTATGAAAAGTGACTCTTTTCATATATATATGACTCTTTTCAATAATATATATATATTTCAAATATTGAGTTTGGGCTCAACTCAAATGTATATATATTTTTTCCCTTGCACTACATAAGGCCAGAAATTCTTTTTTTTTTTTCCAAGCCAAACTGTATCCAGCTTTATTAAAGATACTTTTCATAAACAATCATGGTATTTCAGGCAGGACATGGGCAGACAATCGTTAACAGTATACAACTTTCAAACTCCCTTTTTCAGTGGACTACCAAATCAGAAAGCCACTATAAAACCCAAAGAAATCTTCATGTGATGCTCTGAACAGGCAAAGTTTAGAGTGAGGGTTGACATTTCACATTTAGCATGTCGTTTAACAACTTTTCACAAGCCGACCCTGACTTTCAGGAAATGGAAATGAAAATGGCCGAAGTATCACTCTGAGGAGCCACAGTCTAAAGGAAGGAACTGCTGCTCTTTTGAAGGACGCCATCTCAGTGGTGGCACTAGAAAGTCCAGATTGCCTGACATACTGGTCATCAATTTTGGGGGAGCACGGGGTTCAGGTTCCAACAGGTCTCTGGGTTAGGGGAGTCAAGTCTGTGCTGAGGTGGAGAGGGAGAGGAGGACATAAAAACTAAAGTTTAGCTCCCCACACCACAAGGTGTTTGTGCCAAGGTGGCTCATGTGCATCAACACCAAGGAATCCCTCCTTCCTGGGAACCAAGAGGAAGTCTCTCAAAACTAGACGGGGAAGGTATTTTCCCCCCACGTCAATTCAGCTTCGGAGACATTCTGTTAGTGACATGCGCTTCCCCCAAAAACCAACAATGAAGTGTTCTATGTGCTAACAACATAGCTTAAAAAAAAAAAGTAAAACAAAATTCTGCATTTTTATAAAACTTGATAAAAAATAGTATTTCAAACTGTACAGTCACCAGAAGTACACAGTTATCAAAAATGCACACACTTCAGTTGGCATCTCCAGCAGCTTCAGCTTTCTGTGCCTGGTCTGTTTTGGCATCTCCATTTTCTGCAGGGTTATTCCCATCCTTGCCAGTATCAGCCTTCCCCTTTTTCCCTTTGGGTACCTTCTCTGCCTTCTTTGCAGGGGCCTTTTTAGGCTTGGGCTCTGGCTTTGGAGGAGCAGGTTTAGCAGATAACCTTGCAGATCTTCTCTGTGGTTCGTCCTTCACCTTGGCTTTATCTCCTTTAGCGTCCCCGTCAGCCTTTCTCTTGGACATGGTGGCTGCAGCCGCGGGACGTAGGCGCTGGACCCGGGAATGCAGCGGCGTGCGGGCTTTAAGTCGATCCAGGCGTCGCTCTCGCCTCTTCTTCACACTGCTCCCAGAAAGTCTTTAAGTGGCACATCTTCCTGAAGATGTTATACTTCCTTATACATGGTGTTGCAAACACTTTTCATGAAGGTAAAACTTAAAGAAAGAAATGGGAAGAGAGAGAGAAAAATTGAATGGAAATAATTGTGCAGGACTTTCAAAAATGAATCTTTTTTTCCACAATATTAAATTCTTCCTGAGTTCTTAAAAATAATCACTTTGACTTAAAAAAAAAAGGTACTGGCAAGTTTCAAATACATGACTGCCACATTTCACATCTAAAGTATTACTTTGCAATAGGCTTAAAGAGTAGGAATATAGCATAATTATTATATGATATAATATATATAATGACATCCTTCTTGAAGTTCAGGATGTTATTTAGTAATATACATAATTAGAAAAGCATTTGCTTCTCTTCTCTACAAGTTTTTTTTTTCTTTCTGGAAGCAATCTCATTTAAAACCCCATCTAGCACTTTAATTCAGTTTATAAATTAACTATTTAACAATTCTAATCACCAAAGAGCAGAATGTCACAGTTATATCCAGAAAGTGGATATACATGAAATATATGCCAGTGAAAAATCGTTTATAAAGAAGACTAAGGTGGAGGAGAGAATAATTAGATAGAATGGGTCCTCTTTGACAAATATGTTAAGATAACAGAAACATTTCACAATGTAGGAAATGCTTATAATGTTGGTATTTCTTTAATGTGGGCTTAAAGCTAGTACACGACAGAGATGATATGAAGCGAAAGTTCGTAAGAGACTGACTGTTATGGTGCCAGGAATTTTGAAATTCCCAAAAGGCAGCCCGTGATCATACATCAGGTGTCCTGAGGAGTCTGCATTGTCAGTTCACATAACCAGATACCTGAGACACTGGCTAGAGAGCCTTGGCAAGAAGG
Organism: Bos grunniens; assembly: GCF_055505025.1. Lineage (NCBI taxonomy): Eukaryota > Metazoa > Chordata > Mammalia > Artiodactyla > Bovidae > Bos > Bos grunniens. Next base: position 89,390,632 of record NC_141176.1, on the reverse strand, counting down.
GAGGACGTGATCTAGGAAGTGGGGTGGCTGGTCCGCTCCTGGCTCCGTGGACCGACTTGAAGGACATCTTCCACAGAAGTCTGGAACTGCCAGCATCAGCGGTTCCTTTGACACTCAGAACTCATTTGAATAAAAAAGTGACTTTGATCCGAAGAACTTTTTATCCTCCTGGTTTGCTCCATACGATGAAACTCTAGAGAAACTTTGGAACTGTAACTTTCGTGAGAAGTCAGAAATTATTTTATTTTGAAATCTGAAATGAGTATATTTGCTTCTAAAAATCTTATATGTTTCTCAAATATGTATTTTTAATACTTAATGCAGCTGTAAAACCTATGTAACAGTATTTCATGATGAACTTATCCAAATCTAAGGTTTTAATGAAAACTAAAAAAAAAAAAAAGGCTGAGTTTCTTTAGTTTCTCCAAAGCAAAAATAAAGTAATAAAAAAAGTAAAAATAAATGTAAATGTTTAACCATAAGGAAGAGATTAAGTATAGCATAGTGGTTTAAACACAGATTTAAAATCCAGACTTTCTTTGTTTGACTTTTCTCTGTTGCTTGGACAAGTTCCATAACCATTCTGTTCTCTGTCTCTTTTCTTTAATCTGTGTTATAGAAATAATAATTTAAATAATTTCATAATGTTTTATGAATTTTAAGTAAATTAACACAAAGAACAATGCCTGCTGTTAATTATGTAATATTTAGTACCTAACGGAAAATATGATTATCTGTAGTTTCACAGGTCTCTTTCACCTTACTTGATATATTATATTGCATTTGTAAATAATCTGAAGCATTTGTGTTTTGAGTCTTTCCAAATACTCATTAATTAGAATGAGTAATCAATTAGATATTGTTGAATTCTCTGAGGAAATAAAAATAAAGTCCAAATAGAAATGAAAATCTCATTTAGTAACCTTAACATTCATTTCAACAAAGAATGAATTATGCATTAAAAAACGTACATTTCTTATGTAAGAAAATGAATACTGAACATCAATTACCTGAAAGACCTTGCCAAATCAAAAGTGTCATCATAATGTTAAACAAGCCAGGGTGACTCTATTCAAGACTGAGGACTCTTGAGAGTCCCTTGGACAACAATGAGATCAAACCAGTCAATCCTAACGGAAATCAACCCTGAATATTCTTTGGAAAGACTGATGCTGAAACTCCAATACTTTGACCACCTGATGTGAAGAGCCAACTCATTTGAAAAGACCCTGATGCTGGGAAAGATTGAAGGTGGGAGGAGAAGGGAACAAGGATGAGATGGTTGGATGGCATCACCTACTCCATGGACATGAGTTTGAGCAAGCTCCCGGAGATAGGGAAGGGCAGGGAAACCTGCGGCTCTGCAGTTCATGGTTTACAAAGACTTGGACACGATTTAACAACTGAACAATCGGACCCAGAAAGGTCAGTGTTTTAAAACCAGCATTTATGAATAAACAGTTGTTTCTTCAGAGACAGGGGCTGTCTGAGCAGTCTGTTGCTTTGGGGAAACTTCCTGAAGCAAACAGTGAAGTTATTTACCGGTTTACAGCCTTATCTTCTTTGAGCAAGAATTTGCTGGAACAAATGATAAAGTCATGGTGATACAGAAGGTCTAAACTTTGGTCCTGCTAATTAAACTGTAGAATGCCATGTGGTCTCAGCTCTCAGTAGTTATTTGGACATTCAACTGTACAGTTCTTTCTTTCTTTCTTTTTTTCTAGAAATTGAAATAGGAAGCAAAGATGATTTTCATTTATTTCACTGGATTTGTTTCTCAACTTAGTTTCCCTGACCACAAATGCAATTCGTAAGAGCTTCAAATGTCACATGAAGATGCTTTTTAAGGTTACAGTAATATAACTTACTTTTTTAAAGGACTAACTGTCCCTTCACACGCTCCAGCTACTTTCTTAAATTGTTGCTTGGCTTACAAATTAATTGATCCCGAGGTCCTAAATGCCTCTTAGCTTATTATGGAAACATTTGTGTTAATTTACCCAACCAAGGGTCTCTGTGATTGTCTCTGGTGCCAGAGAACTTCCACCAAATAAGTTTATGTAGGGATTCCAACATAAATCTATGGTCATAACCCAGTGAGATTGAATGCAAAAAATCTCAACTCTTGAGTGCTTAAATTGAGGTGTACTTATAAACAAAATTAATAAAATGACCAAAGGTTATCTATACTTCATCCACTGCTTATATGAAAGATTAAATGTTTTGGATGATTTGATACTATCCAAATATGAAAGAAATGTTTTAGAGGTCTTGCTCTTAGAATGATCAATTTGCTTATAACATATTCAAAATAAATTGACTAATTTAATATTATCACTCAATGGACACAAGTTTGAGCAAACTCCAGGAGGTAGTGAAGTACAGGGAAGCCTGGCGTGCTCCAGTTCATGGAGTCACAGAGAGTCTGACATGACTTAGCGACTGAACAACAACAATATTTTTATCCCTGTCTTTTTCAAAGCAGGATTATATACTTTTGTAGCCAAATTTTAATTTAATCTAGCTCATTTTTCTCTTTTCTTTCATGTATGAGAAAAAATACACTCGAATACACTCAAATACACTCAAATGGTTAAGGATATGATCAGATAGTTAACGGGGGAAATTAAAGATTCTAAACTGTAGATTGTTGCTCTTCATACCACATTGCCTGCCAGTTCAGAATACTGTATTTTGCAAACACTTTCTTTGGTGAGTGATTCATGGTTCAAAATTCAGAGCTCACGACAAGTCTTCTGTGTCCATACAATGTCAGATCCACCGTGAGAGTGCCTGCTGCCTACGAGGACAGAGCTTTCTTTGTAACTTGAGGGTGCACTCCCAAACATAATTGTATTAATCTTTTATTTTTGAAATATTTGTTTTTTTCATAAAGTTAGTACAATAATTGATCTCCCCAAAGAGTATGGTTCTACAGACCTGAAATCTTCTCTATCGCAAGAGGCATCGTGTGCCAGAGATTTATAGAGTATTGTACTGATTTCCTTTTCATTTCTCCTAGCATTTCTGCTCCTTTATTAAAAAGAAATCCAGAGAGACATGTATGTTTGCACAGGGTGAAGGCTTTGGGTTTGTGTTGCTCCATCTATGAGTTCCTACATAGTGTTGATTGAACAGCTCTAAATAAAGAGCCTCTGTGAGGCCATAATTTCTCCCTCAAGCTCTCTTACTTTCTGATTTAATTGTGTCCATTTCATTGAGCTGAGACAATAGCTTCTCTGATAATTTCTCTAGCAGTTTCTAAAATAAAATTGTTATAATTGTACTTATTTTCATAAGTTTTTTACTTGGCTCCTCAAGGGCACCTTTAAAATGCTGATTTGAGAAGCAAGTGTTTGTGAAGTCACAGTTGCTCAGTCGTGTCGGACTCTTTGCGACCCCATGGACCCCCATAGCCCGCCAGGCTCCTCTGATTCTCCAGGCAGGAATACTAGAGTGGGTTGTCATTCCCTTCTCCAGGGGATCTTCCCAATCCAGGGATCTAACCCGGGCCTCCTGTGTTTCAGGCAGATTCTTTATCATCGAGCCACCACATACCCCTACAAATCTACAATAAACTCTCTGTCAAGAACACCAGGCATCTGATCCCCTTTGGTAATTAGCGTCTTACGTTTGCAAACAGAAGGCTGTGTAAGGAACCAAAGCACAGTGCTTTCCGCATGTATCAGTGAACACGAGCGGGATTTGAGTGGAATCTTCAGGGATTTGCAGCCCATCCTTCTGTATGCCTCTCATGCGTCAGCTCTTTTGGTCTCCTCTCTCGGAATCGAGTGCCCCTCCTGGTTCTCTTGTAAGAACATTTTGTTTCATTTTTCTGGATGGTAACAACTTCAAATACTAGGTCTAGTGAACCATGGGTTTATCTCTCAGCATCTCCAAGTAGGGTGGATAGCTTTATCAGTAGGGTTCAGATAAAGAGTGGCTTAATGTCAAAACGCCATTATCCACCTTTCATTATATAGTTTCTGAAGAACAGTTTTCCATCTCTGTGACCTAGTTTTCCTTCTTGGTCGTATATTGTGAAAGCACTATATACTCTGTAATACTTTGATTGATGCAAAATGGGAAAAAAATATAAAGTGAAAGTTGCCCCTCAAATTATCCTGGATAACTATTATTAATAATTTGATATTACCCTTTTGTGTGGGTAAATATGGCTATGTTTATATAAGCTTTATAATCATATTAAATTTTTCCATCGAAGATATTTCTTTGGCACACTTCTGTGATCCCTATAGGATCATCTTACTAGTGCTTGTGTCTGTATCAGATTCCACTGTGTGTGTATAAAATAATCCATTTAGCCATTGACCATTAAGGCGCATTTAGGTTTTTCCACCTTCGTCTGTTTTGTAATTAATGCTGCAAGAGACACATTTGCGCACTCGGGCTGCTATAACAAAATACCATGGACTGGGCATCTTAACCAACAGATATTTATTTCTCCAGGTCCAGAGGCTAGGAGATCAAGGTGCCAGCAACCAGCAGATACAGTTCCTGGTGAGGGCCCTCTTCCTTGCTTGCAGACAGCCATCTTCTTGCTCTGTCTTTTCATGGAGTGTGTGTGTGAATGGAGAGGGGGCGGGGGTGGAAAGAGAGAGAAAGAAAACAGAAAGAAGGAAAGAGAAAAAGGGAAGATGAGCACACTCCACTTCTTCTTGTAAAATACTGATCTCACTTGAGGCCCCACCATTAGGACCTCATCCAAACCGAGTTACCACCCAAGGTTCCATGGCCGGATTCCACCAGATCAGAGGTAGGGCCTCAACACATGGATTGCGTGAGGGGCACAATAGCAGACGTATATCCATGTATATGAATACTTCTGAAGGATCAGATCAGATCAGATCCGTCGCTCAGTCGTGTCTGACTCTTTGCGACCCCATGAATCGCAGCACGCCAGGCCTCCCTGTCCATCACCAACTCCCGGAGTTCACTCAGACTCACGTCCATCGAGTCAGTGATGCCATCCAGCCATCTCATCCTCTGTCGTCCCCTTCTCCTCCTGCCCCCAATCCCTCCCAGCATCAGAGTCTTTTCCAATGAGTCAACTCTTCGCATGAGGTGGCCAAAGCACTGGAGTTTCAGCTTCAGCATCATTCCTTCCAAAGAAATCCCAGGGCTGATCTCCTTCAGAATGGACTGGTTGGATCTCCTTGCAGTCCAAGGGACTCTCAAGAGTCTTCTCCAACACCACAGTTCAAAAGCATCAATTCTTCGGTGCTCAGCCTTCTTCCCAGTCCAAATCTCACATCCATACATGACCACAGGAAAAACCATAGCCTTGACTAGATGAACCTTGGTTGGCAAAATAATGTCTCTGCTTTTGAATATGCTATCTAGCTTTCTAGAAATGAAATGTTTAGTCAGATCAAGCTCTGTTTTTATTGGGAAGGGATCATAGCTGAGCAATGAAGGAAAATACCCTGACATCCCTAAGGTTTGCAGCACATGACCATTACCAGATGTTTATGACCAGCTCCAGCCAGAATAGCCTTTTACTCTGCTGTCTGCAATGCACAACGTGAGGCTTACTGTCTGCCTAAGAGAGGAGACAGAGCTTCATTTTCCTTTCGTACTTGAATCAGTGAAAATAGTTGATTTTTAAAGCATTGAAAACTTTAAACTTTAACTTTTAAACATTTTCACATTTTAAACTTTTCTATGCTATCTGTCAAATCAAGAGAGAAATAACTTAAGAAGTCAATAGCTTGGGAATAACTACATATATCTTAGCAATGCCATGGACTGCAGCCCACTGGGCTCCTCTGTCCACAGGATTCTCCAGGCAAGCACACTGGAGTGCGTTGCCGTTTCCTCCTCCAGGGGATCTTCCCAGTTCCCAGGGATCAAGCAAATGTCTCTTATGTCTCCTGCCTTGACAGGCAGGTTTTTTTAGTCACTGGTGCCACCTGGGAAGCCCAAAATAACTTGAGTTAGGGACTATTAGATTCTTCCAGCTAAGACTCAGTGATTCTAGCTTGTTTTAGAATAATTGTTTACTTTTTAATAATTCCTCTGAGAATCAAAACAGCCTGTTGTCCATTTCATTGGCATGTAATTGTTTATAGTCATCTCTTGTGATCCTTTGTTAAAAGGTCTTTTTAATATGTTTATTTTATCTAAAAGTACTAAGTGTTCTGTATCTGGAATTATAAAAATATATCTGATCAGCTTATGCTGCTGAAAAGAAACATCTGTCCACACGTTATTTTGTTTTATTCTCATATTTTTCCTAACAGTAGCCAGTGTTAAAGTGCAGAAACTCAGGCCCAGAACTCAAGTGGGTTAGCCACTCTGCCCAGCGTGGCAGCGGCAGGTCATGGTCCCAGATGCTTACAGCATCACACCTCTGCCCTTCCTTCGCTCTGCCGTGTTCTGGACTTAAGTGTTGCTCTTTCTCCTCCGGATGTTAAGGTTTACCATGGCAGTTCTTCTTCTTGGAACCAGTAAATATTTGTTGAATGGAATCAGACTTTTTGGCATAATGGCCTCCCCTCAGGTAATTGCAAGTAAATTTTAATAAGTTAGAGTTGGGTTAAATTGAAACAAGAATCGCTGCAGCTCACCACAGTGTTCAGCGCTTTTCTTCTCTGAGTTGTAAAGCATCAGCAATTTGTTTCTTGATTGCATTCATCAAGAGCATTTACTTAGTACAAGACAGAGGTGAGGGACAGTCACATGACTTTTCTTAGCCTGACAGTTACTGAGGTTAGTAGTTCCAGAATATTGATCGCTGAATCGTATACAAATTTTACTGATGGTTTAAAGTATTTGACTTTTCAATGACCTTATTTGCTTCCCATATAGCTGTTTCTCTTGCTAAATGCAGTATTGATAATGTAAGCTTCCTAATTGGTACTTTATTTTCATTAATCATAAAAAATTATGCCATAAATGAGAAGAAGATAATTTAATTTTTATTGTGAATTTCAGTATCTTGATTTTCCAAGAACATAAAGAATGAAATAGGACTGAGTGTGCTGCTGTTCCTTTATAGGTGGCTTGTGAAAATTTTTATGAAATCTTACTACACAGAAGTGAGAGGACATGAAACAGTGAGAGCGCTTTGAAAGAACTGGAGGCATAGTTCAAACCCTAGTCTTTCAGAAGTGAAAGTGTACATCTGTGTCACATGCCTCTTCACTGAGTGCAACTGAGAATTTCACTGGATCTTAAAATCAAGTTTCAAAGAACGTGGTTTGAAAACTTGTAGGCCATACTTAGTGACATAGGCACTGCTATGGGTAAATTAAAAGAAAAAAATGCAGACACAACTTCGTAAAACTGTCTCTGACCTAGTTGGAGACAAAATACACATGCAAGAAAAGGATACATTTCTTATTCTTCCTGCTTCATAAAGGAGGTTGTTAGAATGATTTTACGTAGAATACAGGGTTTTGGAAGTTCAATACAGAATTAAATGTTTCTTAAAGCATTTTAGAAATAAATGTTTCTAAAATCTCATTTTCTTCAACTTGGCAGTAAGTCTAATATTGTCTTCAGCAATTTAGTTCATAAGTGACATGACATCAAATGTTTATGCAAATTATAGCATGATTTCACCCAATTTTATTTACTTCATGCTCATGATAGTTTTAATAAAAGGGCATTTAAATTTTATCTTTTTTCTATCCAATAGGAAGAATACAATTTTCTCAAAAATAATTTGATCTATTTTTTTAAGGAACATAAATTATTTCTACTTTTAAGATTGTCAGTGCGGACTTCCCCGGTGGTCCAGTGGTTAGGACTCCATGCTTCCCACGCAAGTGGCGAGGGTTCAGTCTCTGGTGGGAGAACTACCATCCCAGAGGCTGAGTGGTGCAAGCAAAACAGAAAAAATGTTAATGATAAATTGGAGAGCTTGGGGCCTGCTCCATAGGTTTGGTCAAGGTTCTGTGTTATGGTCCCTTTTAACAAAACAATTCTCTGAAGTTTGGTCTTTTAGTCGGTCAGTTACAAGCAAAGCAGTATATTCAGACTTTGTAACATGTTGACTTTTAAGTCCCACAGTCAATATTCAAAGATGTGTCCTCACGTGCCAACTGATTCTTTTTAAAAATATAATAAGTAATATTAAAGACAAAGTCAATATCATTTATTTCCTTCTAATACCCATGACCAGACCACCTGACCTGCCTCTTGAGAAACCTGTATACAGGTCAGGAAGCAACACTTAGAACTGGACATGGAACAACAGACTGGTTGTAAATAGGAAAAGGAGTACATCAAGGCTGTATATTGTCACCCTGCTTATTTAACTTATATGCAGAATACATCATGAGAAACGCTGGGCTGGAAGAAGCACAAGCTGGAATCAAGATTGCCGGGAGAAAGATCAATAACCTCAGATACGCAGATGACACCACCCCTATGGCAGAAAGTGAGAAGAACTAAAGAGCTTCTTGATGAAAGTGAAAGAGGAGAGTGAAAAAGTTGGCTTAAAGCTCGACATTCAAAAAACTAAGATCATGGCATCTGGTCCCATCACTTCATGGCAAATAGATGGGGAAACAGTGGAAACAGTGGCTGACTTTATTTTTTCTGGGCTCCAAAATCACTGTGGATGGTGATTGCAGCCATGAAATTAAAAGATGCTTACTCATTGGAAGGAAAGTTATGAGCAACCTAGACAGTGTATTAAAAAGCAGAGACATTACTTTGCCGACAAAGATGTGTCTATTCAAGGCTATGGTTTTTCCAGAAGTCATGTATGGATGTGAGAGTTGGACTATAAAGAAAGCTGAGTGCCGAAGAATTGATGCTTTTGAACTGTGGTGTTGGAGAAGACTCTTGAGAGTCCCTTGGACTGCAAGGAGATCCAACCAGTCCATCCTAAAGGAAATCAGTTCTGAATGTTCATTGGAAGGACTGATGCTGAAGCTGAAACTCCAATACTTTGGCCACCTGATGCGAAGTACTGACTCATTTGAAAAAACCCTGATGCTGGGAAAGATTGAGGGCAGGAGGAAAAGGGGACAACAGAGGATGAGATGGTTGGATGGCATCACTGACTCAATGCACATGAATTTGGGTAAGCTCTGGGAGTTGGTGATGGACAGGGAGGCCTGGCATGCTGTGGTTCATGGGGTTGCAAAGAATCGGACACAACTGAGCAACTGAACTGAACTGAACTGAATACCCATGATTATATTATGCCGCCATTAGTCAAAGAGTTCTTACATTTAAGGCTAAATTTGATAGTCTGTAAAGCACCTTTAGAAGAAAATGAATTCTTAGAATGATTTAACCTTGAGAAATATGAGTTGAGAGAAAAGCAAAATCTAATTTAAAAACCATGATAACTTTTCATTATCCATATACATAGTTTCATGTATATAATACTGGATACCACTGTAAAATGTGTAAAATTTCCCACCTACGATATGCACCCCCTGGCAACAGACAGCAGCACATGAAGATCTCCAGTGAGATTTGCTTGATGCGGAACGGATCAGTGCTTTGCTTAACCACAGAATTCTGTGCAGGCTTTGCAGACATTGACTCTGGTGCCCAGGAACATCTTTTATGGAACAGAAGGCCTAGGAAAAAAGGAAGCGTATTAGGGCAGAGCACATCTCCTCCTAGCAATGGAGTAATACCCTGACAATGAGTGTCAGTTGTTAGTTCTTAATGTTAGAGGCAGGTGCCAAGTCTCAGAATCTTTGAGATGTGTGTTAAATGAGGAAAATAACTGGCTGTTATATAAAGAGTCAATCGCCCTGCCTGCTGAAGCCCCATCTCCAGCCCCTCTGGGACACGGGCTCACGGGTGGGATAGCCAGCAGTGCCGCCTGGGGGTAAATGTGGAGGTTGTGACTCCCTGGAGATGGCCAGGCTTCTGGCTTTCTAATTTATCATCTTGTCACCTCCCACTCTCGCCTCTTTGGGGCTGAGATGAAAGAAGTGAGATATAAAGGAATATTCATTTCACTTTTTAATTAAACATTTGGTTTGGTTCCAACATACAAGATTTCAGTTCACATGCACAGAAAAGATGTCAGAAAAATGGTAAAAAAAAAAAAAAAAAAAAAGCTTAGAAATTATATTCTTACATACAAAAGACTTATTTTGTCTTCAGCAGAAAAAAACAAAAAATTCCTCTTGGAGGGTCCAGACAGGGTTCATAGAGTGTCGTCGTGGAATGTGGATATTTCTTGACTTCTGTCAGTGAAATTAGCGCAATGGACCATAGAAATATACATTATTGTGCTTTCTGATTTTTTTAAATGTTTCTATTTTTACACATATGCAAAAACGTTTAAGCAAAACTGGCTAACTATAGCCATAGAAGCGTGCTCGGAAAGTGTTTATTTGTCGGGCTTTCTTAACCCAAACAAATGCTAGCGCACTTGTTTGAAAGACTGTCTTCTCTCAGGTTCCTGTTGGCGTCTGTTCTCACCCTCCTCCGCCGGCCATTTAGTGTCAAGCTATAAATCGACTGTAGATGCTCAGAAACATATACATGTTTGTATTTGATCTTAGCCTATAAAGATGCAGTTACCAGTTCGGCAGGTGAAATATTAAGCATCCTCTAAGAGTCTGAATGATAAGGTTTTGTTCCAAGGAAGAGAGTCCTTCCTGTTTCGTACCTGCCACAGATTCTTGGGTCTCAGCATACTGTTTACAGATGCAAATTCAAAAAAACGGGATTTAAAAAGTATCTCGAGTTAGGTCAGTGCCAGTATGAGTTCTGAGGGTCTTGAGAGTCTCAGGGTTCTTTCCTAGTCTCCTGGTCTCATAAGCAGGCTTCTCAAGGCCCAGTGGGCCTTCACGGGTTAGTAAGGTGACTGTTGGCAGGTTTTAACTTCCTCCTTAGTAAAACAAGGGATTTAAATCAAATTTCTTAAATGTCCCTCCCAATACTAATCTTCCAGGGATCTCTTTAATGTGTCAGTGCCTCGTGGAGGGGTTTTACTCTAGGACAAGATCAGAAACTGTTGGGATGTAAACTTCTTTAGCATTAAAGCAGGACCTAGACAATTTTAATGGAAAAATCAAGCCAGGAAATACTCTTTCCATTGACTTGATCATTGAGTTTTTCTATGTACCACCTTCTTTCTGATAGTGGCCTTCTGCTCTCACATCCACAAATACCATGTGAATGCTGTCATTTGAAACCTGTGAACTAAATACAGGTGGCAATTTACACAGCTGTCGGTCTGGGCAGGCAGCGAATCTAAACCCCGCTCATGGCGTCCGTGGGGAAGGTTCTCATCTGTCACACCTCATGCCTTTACTGAGACGATATCCTGTTCTGAAGCTCCGTGTGATTTTAAAGATTGTTTTCCGAACGCATAGACAGTAGAGTAGACTTCTTACATGCCGTCCATATAGACTTTTCCCAGAATTGAATGAGTTCTGAGCAAGGACAAGCTGTGCCTCATCTTTCTGAAATAAAACCAGTATGAAATCTGAGCCTGCAGAAGGAGATCAAAGCTTACAAGACGTTGTATATCATCACTGAAGATGAAACTCCTGCTGTGAAATCTGCGAGCGGTGTAAGAGTTTCCCCATGTACATGCTAGGTGGTGAAACTTTGCTGCCGAGCCAGAAGCTGTTGTTCAGAGTTCCTGCATATTTTATTAAACATGACGGGCCAGGTAGACAGTATGGTTTATTCAGGTGATTCCTACTGGTCCCAAGGAAGTATTCCTTGACTCTTCAGACAAGAGATCATTCCAGTAAGAAAAGAATTCTGAAAACTTAATGATAAATGTCATGGGGAGCATAAACCTGGGTGACAAGATGTTCTGAATGTTCGTCATTTCTTCCTCTTCTGTTTTTGCACTTTACTGGAAAAATACCTTGTGTCCCAGTTCTGAATTAAATAGGGACTGAGTATCAGGGGAGAGAGCTTCTGACAAGCCTTTTTTTCTTTTTATGGTTTGTGTCGATGAAGAAGGTCCCCCTGGCTTCCCAACTGTGTTGCCCCTGACATTCCTGCAGTCAACAAGAGCACTGAAATAATAATAATAAGGTGAAGCAATCTACACTTGTGCACCTGGGTATTTATCCAAAGGAGCTGATAACTTACTTCTGCACAAAAACCTGCACACGGATATTTATAGAAACTTCATTCTTAAGTGTCAACACTTGGAAGCAACCAAGGTGTCCTTCAGGGTGCGAGTGGATAAATAAACATCAAAACAATGGAGTATTATTCAATGTTAAAAAGAAATGGTCTGTTAAGTCACACAGTGGAGGGATCTTAAATGCGTCTTGCTGGATGAAAGAAGTCAACCTGCAAAGGCTCCATTCTGTCTGATTCCAGCCTTCTGGAAAAGGCGAAACTGTGCAGACCATAAAAGGATCGGAGCTTGCCAAAGGTTAAGGAGGAGGAAGGCATGGAGAGGCGGACCACAGGAGATTTTAGGGTAGGGAGGCACTTTTGTATGAGACTGTGAGGGTGAACGCATGCCATGAAACACTTAGCTAAACCCAGCAGAACGTGCAACATCACGAGCGGATCCCGCCAGGAGCACAGGCTTCGGGTGACGAGGACATGTCAGTGTCGCACTGGGGTTGCAGCTCCTGCCGCACTTTGGTGGGGGCTGGGGTATCACAGTGCGGAGGGGGCGGCTTTGCATGTGTGTGAGCGTGGAATCTTTGTTCTTCCCGCTCGGTTTTGTTACGACCCTAAAGTTCCTCTATACATAAGTCTCTTTTTACAAAATAAGACAATAGTTCTCTTCAATTATAGAATTTTGAGGAGCCTCGTGTTACTTACTGGAATAGGAAATGGCAAGCCACTCCAGCGTTCTCGCCTGGAGAATCCCATGGACAGAGGAGCCTGGTGGGTTACAGCCCGTAAAGTTGCACAGAGTTGGACATGACTGGAGAGACTTAGCAGCCGTAGCACTATGTCACTTATACTACTTAATACACATTAACATTAACTAGGATGCAGTATGTTCTATTGCTGGGTAAAAAAAAAAAAAAAAGTGGGTCATTGAAAGCACCCTCATTTCACTTTAATGATAAATTTCACTAGCCAGACCTAATATGTTACTAGTAATACATCAGTCTCTTTCATCAGGCTAACAGCAAAAACGATTGCTCTCCTAGCAAACAACAGTAGTAGTCCTGGGAAAGGCTCTGTGGGGCCCCGGAGGATGGTCTGAATGGTGGGAAATCTCCAAGAGGAACCTCTGAGCTCAGCTGCAGACTGTGCTCCGTGCAGAAGGATGGTTGTCAGGGAGAAACATTTCCAGATTTTCAGGTTTTCAGTAGAAGCCAGAGCACTAAGACCTCCCGTTTTAAAAATCTTGACCCAGTGTTAAGTAAAACATGGCAGATCCAGCACATGTGTCAGACCACTTGACCTCTGGATCAGCAGTGTTTTACCTTCTAGAGCAAGACGTGAGCTTGAGAAAGACACAGGGCTGGGAGCAAAGAATTGACCTAGGAGGAGCAGGAGGTCAGTGAAGAAAACACATCCATGTGTGACAGACGGAAAGATGGACAGGGACAGACAGGAGAGAGAGGAGGGAAGGACATGCGAAGTCAGGGAAGCTAATAAAGCGGAAGACGAGGAAGCAAGCAGGGTGGATGGAGTCTGTACAGTGTCTCTGGGATTCACGTCCCCACACGTGAGGCTGAGGACGGTCCACTGGGCTTAGCCGCTGAGGTCGCCTCTGGCCTTTGACACTGTGACATCTCTGAGCATCAGGACCACAGATGTCCTCCAAGGAAGGAGGAGACAAACCGGGTGGAAAATTGGAAGGAGTTGTGCACAGTTTATTTATTTAACAAGTCTGATAGTCAGAGGAAAGAAATTGGTCAGAAACCAGGGAGACAGGGAAGGCAAGAGAGAACTAATCTTTCTGGGTAAAGGAGATCTGTTCAAGTGTAAAGCAGAAGTGAGAAGGGCAGCGTGGCGAAGGAAAAGTAAAAATGCCGGAGGGCAAGAGAAAAGGGGTTGAGAAACCTCAAGGGTTTATTCACAGACGCTCCTTGTGGCTCCTGTTTCCAGAATGACACTGTGCCCTGTCATTTCGTGAGCTCTTGTGACTTCACACACTCGTGGCTCAGTGGGCACTGTTTGTTCAAGGACTGTCACCCCTAGGTGGTCAGGACACAATAGATCGTTACAAAGCTTTAATAGTCATCCAATGTAGCATGTGTGCTTTGAAGGCTGTTCTCTATAGACAGCCACGATGTAATAGAAAGGAGGGGGTATGGGCAGGTAATGGACCCAGCCACGCCAGCTCCGCTCCCCAGCCCATCTGTGGTTGTGTGAGTCCCTCGGAGGGGTCTTGGGATCTGCCAGCTGCTTCTGCCTTGAGAGGATCCGGCGTGTCCACTGGCCCCTGGTGTCCTGCCCGGAGCTCTGAGCCAGCCTGATCCTCCCGGTCTGCTCGATGGAGCACAGCCGTCCTAATTGCCTCCCTTTGGGTTTTCGTTTCGTCTACAGGGCAGCCAGGCTCGGAAGGTCCACATCCTCTGTGGAAGCAATGTAATATGAAATCCAGTGTTATTTCCTGTGCTGTGACTCACACCCCATCTGGCAGAGCCAGGGACTGAAACAGCATCTCCAGGGCACCAAGGATTGAAAATGTAGCTCATCGTTGGAGATTTCCACAGCCAACTCAAAGCCTATATTTTCCATCAGTTAAATATTTAGCATTGGCAGCATGAATTTGGATTCGTTCCTCTTCCTGCAAATTAGCTGTTTATAACTATTAGTGATGCCTCGTGAGGCTGGCGATAAAGAGGGCTCCTTCCTCTCCCCAGCTCCAGTCTCTCTTCTCGGGTGTAAGCCGGTTAAGGACACAGAGCCTGGGGAAGGGAATTCAAACACCACGGCCCCAGACATCTTGGGCCTGGCAGGCTTTCAGCCTTCTGTTCTCCTTTCTCTGCATTAAAAATGCTTCCTTCACCTAAACATCCCCACACCCCAAACTACTCAGCGCAGCAGTCTAAACTTAATGCTTCCATTTTCTCATCTTACTCCTGCGTTCTAGCCCCTTGCAGCGGGGTTTCCTGATTCACTGCAGAAAAACGGCTCTATTTTGACCTCCGTTTTCGAGCTCAAGGGCTCTCTCAGGTGCACGTGTTCAGTTCTCCCCGTGGTGCTCCCCAGCCCTCTCCCCTCTCTCTCCGGCTCTGGCCAGAGGCTGCCTCCCCTGCTGGGTCCTGTCTGTCTCCAGGCTCCGTGGCAACTCCTGCTTCCCCACATCCTTTCCAGTGATCCCTCACCTGCCCCGTTTGTTTCCCCCAGCCCCTCAACTGCAGGACTTCTTTGGGGTTTATCTTTTTTGGCTCCTCTCCAGCTCCTGTTAGCTGCACTGACTAGAATGAAGTTGGGCTTGGGTTCCAGGGTCTGGGCCTGGTGCGGGGAGGCAGGAATGGTAGAAGGCAGGTCGCTATGTCTGTCATCTTGTAAGCTTGTTATGCCTTATTTATGCCAACCCTTCCATCATTGCCTGTCAACCTCCTCCTCCTCCTGGACAAACACTTTGGAGAAAACTGTGGCTGCAAACACTGGCCACCGCACCTTTGTGAGCGAGAAGGTGAAACAGCCTGCCCTGCTCACTCTCCTAGCTGCCTAAGAATTCTAGGCAAGGTGTCCAACTTCTTTAAGTTTCTTTCTTTCTCTCTAAATTTGGGCTATTAATGGGACCCCTAAGTTGTTGTGATGCTAAAATTAGTTACGGTATTTAAAGCACTGAAAATAGCATCAAAGAGCCCCAGTGGCCGTCGGCTATTATTATGACGCACAGCTTCGTTCCTTAGCCTACATTTCTAGCACCCAGCTCTCTTCTAAGCCGCGGGACTGACGCCTTGACCTCCATGTCCCCCACGCTCCTGACAATAGGAGAAAATCAGGTATCTCTTCACCTACTTCTTCTGCAAACCTGCTTGATGTTATCTTCCCGGACTTAAAAATATCATCGTTCTGTTTTACCACTGTCCTTGCTTGCAAGTCCTCAGTCGCTTTAATTCCTTTGTCTCTTTTGTCCTGCTATTCACCCTCGGCAAGGTGCTTCTTCCGTTTTCATCCATTCTTTCTTTATGTTCCACTGTCAGTAATTGAGGTCAGGCTTTCTTCCCTGGTTGGCACAGAGAGGAGGTTCTTGACAGGTTTACACCCCCCAGCCCATCCTGTGACCCCCCACCAGGCCGGCTCGGGGTGTGCTGACCCCAGCTCTGCTCTGCAGGGCAGAGTTCAGAGGACACCCAGGAAGAGCCCAGGGCTCCTATCCCGGCCGCTGCAGGGAGGCAGTGCCCAGCATGAACTGTCATTAGGGAAGGGTAATATCATTCCTGGGGCTGCCCTAGTGCCTCAGACAGTAAAGAATCTGCCTGTGGGGTGGGAGAGCTGGGAAGATCACCTGGAGGAGGGCATGGTAACCCACTCCAATATTCTCGCCTGGAGAATTCTACAGTCCACGGGGTCACAAAGAGTCAGACACGACTGAGCGACTGACACTTTTTCACCAAAAAAGTGCATTAGGGCATGTGAGTGCATTAGAGCAAAAAAGAGCATTAGAGAATATATGTTTTCTTTTATTCCAAATGCAGATTTTAAAGTTTTTTTTTAATATTCCTCTGAATTTATTTAGTCCCTAAGTAGTGGAATACACAACTGCATAGAATCATTTCTCAAGTCTTTTTCACTAGCATTTGAAGTACTGAGGGAAAGCTGAAAAATCATCTCAACGTCGCTACATCCTTTTATAATAATGCTTTTCCATAATTAGACATTATCTTACCTGTGTTTATTCAGCCCTGAAAGTACCAAAATGAGTAATAAGCAGTGATGATGAGAGCTAAACAAAAGTTATAAAGAGGTAAAGAAAACATTTAAAGGCTGTCAGTTCAACTCATGGCACAAATTAAGATTGTTTAAGCTTGTTACTGGTTAGGAATAGCACTTTTAAAATTTTAAAGATCTCAGAAAAGAAAAATGTATGCAGTATCTTTCCAGCTGAAAGAAATACAAGCTTAAGAATGCTGCTGATTTGTATATAAGATCTTTCAGAAAACTAATTTTATCAGTTCTGTCTTTGTGCATACATAAAAGAACACAACCAAATAAAAATGATAGATGCTCCAATTCAGGATTATTGTCTTGACTTATATTCTTTCCCAAGTGAAAGCAGTTTGCATTGGTTTTGGGCTCGTGGCCCATCCTCTTTGCCTCTGTATTTACACTGGAGACCAAGAGCTTTAACAACCATAAATTGCTCTGTGAGTTGAACTGACAGTTAGGTGGTTGTTAGGTGGTGTTCTTGGTGTTGCGTGTAATCCCCAGTCAGAATGACAGAATATGAGTTTACTTTTTTTCTTCTATAAAACAATCTCAAAAAAATAAATAAATAAAATAAAACAATCTCTCGTCTGACAATCATTAAAAAAGTTCACATGGGCTCAGTCACGTGCTCAGTTGGTCACTTGTGTCCGACTCTTTGTGACCCCGTGGGCTGTAGCCCACCAAGCTCCTCTGTCCATGGAATTTTCCAGGCAAAAATACTAGAGTGGGTTGCCCTTTCCTTCTCCAGGGGATCTTCCTGACCCAGGGATCCAACCCGCATCCCCCGTTTGCCAGGTGGATTCCTTACCACTGAGCCGCCTGGGAAGCCCCATGTGTATGGGAGACACATACGTTGTATCATCTCTTTGGTCATCGTATTATATCATTTGGCCTTCATGACACCTGAGCACTCATGTGATCCGTCACTTACCCGTGAGGAAATAGAGTTTTAGGATGTCAGAGAGCTAGTGAACTGTGCTGATACAGATCCAAACCTGAAGGGGCCAAGATGATTCCACATTGCCCCACTGCGGAACGTCTGTGAGCTAAGGTGGGTTTGGGAGAGGTTGTTACTTAGACTAGCACATCTTGATGCCTTAGTTTCAAAATGCAGCACTGAGGGAAACTTACTAGGATAAGGCTCTCTTGGTGAAGAGACCGTCGGGGTCAGTAAGGAGTGGCCGGGGCCGCAGGAGGAAGAGGGCAGAGGCGAGGTGGTGGGGAGGTTTCCCCGGAGGCGGTAGCGACGGGATCGCAGGGCAGATTTCTTTTAGTCCACCTGAGACGGGAACAGAATTGGAAATCGCAGGTCAGGACTCTCAAGTGCAGAGAGAAATGGGAAGGTTACTTAACGCTGTGTTTCTGCTCTGGTCCTCTCTGCTCCTGCTTTTCAACCCAAGTGTGCCTCGTGTTCTAGCGGCGGCCTCGGGGGCTTGTACAGGGCGGTGCCAGGCCCTTAGAATGGCTAGTGATTCAGGAAGGTCCATGCTGGTCCTGAGGGTTGAATCCCAACCCGACCCGACCCGCTGGTTTTCTCAGTCGAGACTCAGTCTTCTTCTTCTCGCCTGACATTGTTGGTGGTGAGCAAAGTGCGCAGGAGACGAGGCCACCACACCAGCCTGTTTGCTGACCCCTGTTCTGTGTCCTCTGTCTTCCAGGATTGCCTGGCACATAGGTTCCCCTAACCAGAGAAACGTAGCACAAGCCCAGACGGCAGAGCGCTGGCCCATCCTGAGACCCCACAGGCTGTAGCATCTCCATCCATGGGCACACGGCAAGGGGAACCTATTTTTGATTCATGGTTTGCAAATATCTTCAGCAATGAGTTTCTCCCTTCCAATAATTTCTTCCTTACACAGAAGCCCAATAATGAAAACAGATGAAAAGTAGACCTGATAATTTAGGTGTCAGACACGACTGAGCGACTGAACTGAACTGAACCGAAACACTGTAAAGAACAATAATTTCAAATAGAAAATAAAAGTCAGAGAGGTGGGAAGAGGGGAATTCCTAAAGCTGGGCCAGGCCCCAGAACTGCCCCAGGTGCCCTGGCCAGCATCTGTTTCACCGCTCCTCTCTGGAGACCCGGAGACACAGCTCCAACTAGTAGTTAAACTACAGATGACATCTGTGCATAACTAGAGGTGAGAGTTTCAAAATGGCCTTTAAAACAATGCCTTTGACCAACAGACTTTACTTTTAGCAGATTGAAATAGTCCATACTTTAAAAAAGTGAAAGTGTTCATTTAAAGGATTGGTCAGCCAGAAAATTTAGTACAATGAAAGTCACAAAAAACAAACAAACAAACACAAAAATTGGCAGTGTCCCTCAGAACATGGGCTTCCCTTGTGGCTCAGCTGGTAAAGAATCCGCCTGCGATGCGGGAGACCTGGGTTCAATCCCTGGGTGGGGAAGATCCCCTGGAGAAGAGAAAGGCTACCCACTCCAGTATTCTGGCCTGGAGAATTCCATGGAATGTATAGTCCATGGGGTCACAAAGAGTCGAACACGACTGAGCGACTTTCACTTCACTTGGAACATGGTCAGGAGAGAAGCTGGACAGAAGTATGAATCTGTAATCATAGCACTGCAAAGAGGAAAACAAGAACAACTAACATATTATTGATATTATTGAAGGGGAGCAGGACACTCTGGCCCTTGCCCCTCCTGCCACACCTCACCACATGTCCTCTGCCTGCCTTTTCCCTATGGAAAACTTCAGTCAAAGACTAAGTTTAATCAGAAAAGTGAGAAATATGGAAACCAAAAAAAAAAAAAAACCCAATCCGAGGAGACTGAATAATAATAATAAAGTAGTCAGTAGGCACCGTCAGGGACCTTCAGCCCTTTCTCAAGGGCTACAGATCATACTCTGAGCCATATCGTGTGAGCCGTCTTACAGATACTGAAACCCCAGGTGGAGGAGTTAGCTAATGAGGACCAGACCGTACCCAGGACACGAGCTGCCCCAGTTCCAAGAACTGACCACAAAGAAATGGAACAAGTGTGCCCGGGACTGAAGACTAGCTGTCCCTGAAATGACCGAGATGACGCCGGCCAGACCGCTGATGACCGCTCAGGATGACTTCAGAGATGGCTGTGCTTTTCTGCCTGTGGCCCCCCAACCCCTGACTCTGTCTATAACAGCTCTCACCCGCTGCCTGTCAGGGAAGCGGGGAGTCAGCCTTTGGACAGGTGTCCACCACCACCCCAGCCCCAGTTGCCGGCATCTGAAATAAAGCAAACTTTCCTTTCCACCAACCTGGCCTCTTTATTGGCTTTTGAGCAGCTGGACCGACAAACTCCTTTCAGTAACATTATTGCCCTGTGCCAGACTTTGTACTGAATGTTAATACTTTCGTATGTTAACTCATTGAATCTTCCTGATAACCCTATGAAGGAGATCACTATCTCCACTTCACCCAGTAGAAAACAGCGGCACAGAGAAGTTAAGTGAGTTACTCCAGGTCACACAGGAATAGAATCAGGGCCAGAATTTGGAGACAGGGAATCTGATCCGGAGGCTGAGCTCTACCTGAGCACGATGAACACGCCAGGCAGCCTTACATGACGCCCTAAACATTCTCTCCCTGGAAACAACTTTGCTTGTTCTGCGTTCTAAGCACATCCTTCTAATTACGACAAACCTTCACCCGTAGCTCTGCCTGCAGAGGTCATGCTGGTTATTGATAGTCTTGTTTGTAATGGTAAAATGAGAAATCAGCATTTTGGTTTAAAGCATCAGTCTTTCTTAGTGGAATCCCTGGAAACCATTCCCCTTTGATTTGCTTCAAGATTAGTTCATCGACTTGGACTTGCAGGTAGCCCTGTTGTGAATTCCCTGTTGGAATGCAGACACAGCGCTCATGGCCAAGTGACAGGAAATGCCCAATGCCTGCACATGGCTGCAGGTTGCCCTGTGTGACCCTCTTTCTTGCTAAGGAAGCTCCATGTCCACTCCACTCTTCTCATGGGCTCCTGGCGTAGACAGCAGTCGACCTGCCCTGGCTGCATTATGGGGCCCAGTCCATGATCAAGCCTACTTCTCCCCATTCTGGCTCAGACATGGCAACCAACTTAGGACTGATCCCACTTCCCTGAGACCCTCCCGAATCCTTCACCTTCCCTTCCACCTGAAGCCTGAACCGTGCAAAACGTGCTTTGTGCTGGGTCCACGTGGAGGGACATTCCGCACTTCTTCCCCAGTGCCTTCTGAGCTTGCATCAGGTTAATAAACCCCTTTGGTCAGGCTGCAAGCTCGTGCCCAGTGGCCCTTGGGCTTCAGTAGCCCCTGGCCCCTCGCACCTTGTCCAGATCCGACAGCTGGTTTCTGAGACTCCCAGGTGGGTTTAATGCTCAGGGCTTCAGTTTGCTGCCCTAATTCAGATGGGCCTTTGTGTGTGATCTTCAAGATGTCATCTCTGGCTCATCTGCCAGCTCACCAGTCCTTTCTATCTACTTAGATTCTTGCTTTTTTTGAAAAAGTCAATAATGCATGCTTTGTAGAGAAAGGGCTCAGTGTTCACACAAGGCTGATTATAAGACGTGCGATGTGGGCGTAGACAAGTTACTTCAAGTCTCACAGTCTCATTCTCCTCATTTGTCAGATGAGAATAATTTTTACCTCATCTAATGATGTGAGAACTGGATAAATTGTATAATGTGTCTTAAAAGTAATGAAAGTGAAAAGTGAAAGTGTTAGTTGCTTCAGTCGTGTCCAACTCTTTGTGACCTTACGGACTTGTCGCCCAATAGGCTCCTCTGTCCCTGGAATTCTCCAGGTAAAATACTGGAGTGTGTTGCTGTTTCCTTCTCCAGAGGATCTTCCCAACCCAGGGAACCAACCTGGGTCTCCCACATTGCAGGTAGATTCTTTGCCATCTGAGCCACCAGGGAAGCCCCTTAAAAATAATAGAAGTTTTAAAAACGTTAATCCCTTCCCTTAAGGCTGCTTACCCTCCTGACTCCAAACTGCAAATTCCAGTTGCTGCCCAGTTCCAACCGTAGTGTCTGTCTTGTATAAAATAGTAATAATAATAATAATGATAGTACTTATTTGATAATGAACACTTAGTGACTCTGTTGTTAGGTGTTAGGCAATATCCCAAGGAATTTGAATTTATTTAATGTTTTCAACACCTCTATAAATTAAGCCCCATTAAAAATCTTTATAGATGAGAAAACAGAGACACAGAGAGGTTGAGCAAGTTGCCCATGGTCACACAGCTTGGTGGAGGAGGGATTTAAACTAAGAAAGGCTGCTTCTAACCCAGTGTCCCTACCCCATGCTGTGCCTGTTCTGTAAGGAGAGGCTTTATTGTAGAGGTGACAGAAGAGTGTTCTGAATGTTGATCTCTGGGTATGTAATGTTTATCATGGTGCTTTAAAAAGTTGAATTAGTGGGAAATAGTTTTCTAGAATTAAAAAAAAAAAAACTGTGCAAAATTTCAGGCTTAAGAAACTGAAAGCTGTAAGGATCCCTGGCCTGAATACTCACCTGGCGAGATCACCTCTGGGCTTCCCTTGTGGCTCAGCTGGTAAAGAATCTGACTGCCATGCAGGAGACCTGGGTTCCATCCCTGGGCTGGGAAGATCCACTGGAGAAGGGAACGGCTACCCACTCCAGTGTTCTTGGGCTTCCCTTGTGGCTCAGCTGGTAAAGAATCTGCCTGCAGTGTGGGAGACCTGGGTTCCATCCCTGGGTTGGGAGCGTTCCCCTGGAGAAGGCACCCACTCCAGTATTCTGGTCTGGAGAATCCCATGCACTGTGTAGTCAATGGGGTCGCAAAGAGTGGGACACGACTAAGTGACTTTCACTTTCACAGGGTCGCCTCCAGGTGGGTGTGCACCTGCAGATGGGACACGAGTCGCAAAGAGTGGGACACGACTAAGTGACTTTCACTTTCACAGGGTCGCCTCCAGGTGGGTGTGCACCTGCAGATGGGACACGACTAAGTGACTTCCACTTTCACAGGGTCGCCTCCAGGTGGGTGTGCACCTGCAGATGGGACACGACTAAGTGACTTCCACTTTCACAGGGTCGCCTCCAGGCGGGTGTGCACCTGCAGATGGGTCACGACTAAGTGACTTTCACCTTCACAGGATCACCTCCAGGCGGGTGTGCACCTGCAGATGGGCCCGTCCCTGCCATGGACACCTGGCCTCTTTACTGCTTCACGCAGACAGCTGAGCCCTGCCGCCCCTGGGGTTCTCAAACTGGCTTAGATGCCTGTCTTTGTAAGTGGTAAAGGCATATATTCAGACTTTATGTAGCTCAGGTTGGAAAATAATAAATGTACCCTAAATTAGACTATTTTGTTGAAAAGGAGGAGCTTACAAGACTTTTTCATCACTGTGAGTTTTAAATATAGAGTAGATTTTAAGATCATATGTTAAAAAAAACAAAAGCGGCCTTATCTGTGAAAGTAAGACCACAAAGACTTTGGGAGAAACCAAGGTTCATATTTTACAAAAAAATTCTGTTGAGTGAGAAATGCAGTATGCTACTAGGAAAAGAAGACTTTTCAACTTTGGGGACCCTAAGCATTGGAAAATAGTGAAACTGCTACAGTTATATTTGTTTAGCTTTCAGAATTAAACTATAGACTGTAATACATTAATAGTGTTTCTGCTCATATCAGTGTTGGACTTTCTATGACATTAAAAACAATAAACTCATGCATCAAGGGAGAAAACTGATTGATGTCAATTATGTAACATTTTTTAAAGTGATATTTTAGCTATGTTCTAAGGGAAATAAACATCTATATTTGAAATTTTCAAGTCATATGTCATTTTAAAATATTAGGTATATTTTGATCACTCTAAACAAAATAGATACATCTTTTCAAACCACCCCAAAGAATCCTTTTAAGAGGAAAAGATAAGCCTACTCTAAGAGTGAATAACTTATAGCTAGGATCAAAGGCATGGCCCGGGAAGATTTAACTGTCTTGCTTAATCTAAATAATTGTTAAAATGAGGCTTAGAACATAGATTCACTCAATTTACTTCAAACTAAATCTGAAATAGCTAGGGAGTCCCTTGGTGCCTGCTATAGATAGTAGAGTTTCAAATGCAAAAATATAAAAAGATAGAGATTAGTCAATATTTCTTCTTGTTTCAAAATCTATTTCTGAAGCCTTCTGTGTAATTGCAGGATGTTAAACCAGAAAACCTTGTCTATCTCCTCCTTTTACCTCAGGTTAAATTTCTCTGCAGATCTAATCTAATTGTAAGGAAGAATAATTTCATAATGACAGATTTATTTATTTCAAGCAAATCATTTTTTCTGGTTGCACCAATGATGAAATACATCAATATTCTCAGCTATTAATTACCATCACATTTTTCTGTCTCTGACAAATGATGTCAGGAACAAGAGGTTTAAGGACTCTCGTGATTTTTTAACAGACTGAATTTCCTGGGATTTGGCCAAAATGGCAAACTGTACAGAATTAATACTTAAAGAGGGTCTTAACAGACTCCCCAACACAATTTTTAAAAAATTCTCTCTGGGGGCGGTGGAGGGACCTTTTAATTACCATCTACCTGAGGTCACCATGTGGTGACCTGGTTGCATTGGTTGAAGGAAGGGGCCATCTTTTGTTTATTCTATACAAAAAGACAGCCCAAAGGAAAGTAAAACTGCAGGCTGTCCAGGCTTCACGTAAGGGCACGTGTGAAGGAGCTGCTTGAACAACATGAGAGTTAAGAAACAAGTCCAATCTGATGACTGAGATTGGCTTTAACGCCTAGATTTTAAGTTACAGAATTTGCTTAGTGCCCTAAAATCCAATCCCAAGCAAGGTTCCGTGCTATCGTCCTCACGCGTAAGTAAACTGAAGTAAATACACAGACTCCCAGATGCCCCATTTCCTGTGTTTGCTCGTCCTTCACACGTTGTGTTTCAGCCGCAGACCTGCGGTTCTTCCCGGAAAACACCATCCTCTTCCTCTTAACACTCTGTCCAAACCCTTTCACTGACTTTAGAAGAGATGTTTTCTGTTGTTTCTCCAGCACTTGGAAGAGTGTGCATGGTAGGTGTTAAATAAACACTTGTTGAGTAGATGAAAACATGTGACACAGCCTTTGGCTTCTTCGGGCTCAACTTTCCTAAGTGGAACATACCCCAGCTAACCACTGCACTGAGCTGACATTCCATGCATCAGCTGTTAGGTTTCCCCCACCCCCATGCCTCCCATGTCTGTATATCCCTCAAGGCCCCTTCCATCAGTCAGGTAAGCTAGGGTTAGCCACTGTGGTTGAAAACAGGTAGAGTTTTAATGCAAAAACAGAAATAGAAATTACTATGCATTTCTTCGAGTTTTGAAACCTATTCCTGAATCCTCATCTGTAATCAAGGTTGTTAAGTTAGGAAACCTCTTGTATCTCCTTTTCCCATGATTGTCTGATTCTGCCTAAACTACAGGGATAATGGATAAAGTCAGATATTCTGAAATATTAAGTGGAGGCATTTCTTTTTGAAAGTTCAAATATTAAAGCATACATGTAATTAAAGCACATATAATTTGTCCTCTTAAATTGTCAGAGATCTGTAATTTGCTTTGCAATTTCAGTCACATTTGAAGGATAATACAGTCAAGGGTGAGAGGTTTTTCTTTCGCTCTCCCCACCTCCCTCTCGTCTCCTGGACCCAGGATCAGCCAAGACCATTTTGGGGGAAACTTATTGACTTTGGCAGCAAAAATCTGGCCTCATTATGAGGGTAGCTGACCGATCCTAGATTCAGGGGACAAAAGGATGCTGAAACCGTGATGTGTATTCTGGAAGTGAAGGAACTCTGCTTTAACGCCATCCAGCTGAAAGCAAAGTTCACCAACACTTTTGAGAGTTGAGGGGATTCAGACACACTTTAAATGAGTCACGTGGAGAAGGACAATACCTGAGGGAAGGAGTGTGGAAAGGGAGTTGCGGTTGGGAGGGGAGAGCTTATCCAGGCATGTAGTTGTCTCTTCTCCTAAAATCACAGATCAAGGGCAAGTGGGATTTTCTTTAGCTGTCTGGGAAATATTGTCATTCTTTACCGTGAAGACACAGGCCAATGTATCGTGCTCTCCTTGTAGACACAGCATCAGGAGAATGAGAATAAGGTCACGGACGGGGTCCTGGTGAGAACCAGCTCTGAAGGGGAGGACAAAGGAAGGCTCCCCGGTGTCAGTCCTGTGGCCCTGAGTGTTCTCACGCTCTTTCTTCCAGGAAACTGATACATGTGTATTTCCCTCGGATGTTATAAATCCCCTGCCAGCCACATAGGCAAGATGGCTAAGTGCTCAGGGTGAGAATCGCAGAACATGCGGAAAATTCGGTCTCTGTCTTCAGGCTCTTGATGCTAATTTAACATGTAAGACTGTCTTAGAATAAGGGCACCAATCAGCCAGCACTCTGGTTGCCAAGCTTTAAATATGCTTCATTAAGAATTCAAATATTTGTGAATTTTTAAAAAAGGAATTTGCATTTTAGCTCTTGGGTGGTGTGAACTCTTTCCCTCAGCTCTTATTAATAATAGATGACGTCTCTGGGTTTAAACACAAACACCAAAACATAACAATATGCCTTAAAATGAATGCCTATAGCCATGTGAAGGATTGTGTTGCTAGTATGCATTATTAATCAGTCTTTCTTAAAAAACAAAGCCAAACATCTGTTACTCTGTTCTGCAATTTTCCTCTGCCGATTTCAAAAAGCCCAAGTTAGATTGTAACCCAGGAGATACTTTTCATCCTACTTACGTTTCTTAAAAGATCTTAGGCGAGCATTGTAGAAGTTAAATTCCAATCAAGTTTCTGGGCCCTACCTTTACAGAACCAGTGTCTCAACTTGAATGACACAATGTAAAACCTTTAACTGTTCTTGTCCCGAGAATGGTAAGTATGCTTTTTTCCTTTCTAACTATGGTATCTAGGTCATATCTGGAAGAAATTTGAAACTTATTTCCTTCTCAAAGATGAATTTTCTTTCCCAAGGTATATTTGACTTATATTAACCTTGGCAAGTATTTGTAGAATTCTGTAATAAATTCGTGTAATTTAAAATCATTTCTATACATACATATATATATTCAGATCATTTTCAAACACGTAGAAAAGTTGAAAAACTATACACTGGCCATTCATACACCCACCATCTATATTCTGCAATTAATATTTTTCTCTATTTATCACAAAAGTATGCATCAATTTGTTCATGTATCAGTTTTGATGGATTTCATAGTAAGTTGCAGACATCACCACACTTCCCCACTAAACACTTGGGTATACTTTATAATTAACTAAAGGTCAGTATTTTCTTTTTTTTTTTCTTTTTATTTTGAGGTAGAATTTACATGAACTGGCCTACTGCACAGATCTTAAGTCTCCATCCCATGAGTGTTGACAAATGCACACAGCTGTGTGATACAAACACTTATGACTTTGAGAATCTCACCATTACCCAGGGAAGGAGTTCATGGCTCTTTCTAGACGATCACCATCCCCACTGCCCCAGGGGCCACCATACATGAGCTCAGCCTGTCCTAGAACTTCATGTAAGTTGAATTGTAGACTATGTACTCTTCTGTATCAGAGAAGGCAAAGGCACCCCACTCCAGTACTCTTGCCTGGAAAATCCATGGACGGAGGAGCCTGGTGGGCCGCAGTCCATGGGGTCACTAAGAGTCAGACACGCCTGAATGACTTCACTTTCACTTTTCATTTTCATGCATTGGAGAAGGCAATGGCAACCCACTCCAGTGTTCTTGCCAGGAGAATCCCAGGGATGGGGGAGCCTGGTGGGCTGCTGTCTATGGGGTCGCACAGAGTCGGACATGACTGAAGCGACTTAGCAGGAGCACACTTTTGTATAAAGCATTTTCCACTCGTAATGTCTTTATGAGTTTGTTCTTTTTCACTGCTGACAGGTGGCTTGCCTTGGTGGCTCAGATGATGAAGTATCCGATTGCAATGCAGGAGACCCAGGTTCGATCCCTGGGTCGGGAAGACCCCTTGTAGAAGGGAATGGCAACCCACTCCAGTATTCTTACCTGGAGAATTTCACGGTCAGAGGAGTCGGGTGGGCTACAGTCCATGGGGTCGAAAAGAGTCAGACATGACTGAGAAATTAACACACACGCGCACACACAGCATTTCTGTATGTGTGTGTGTTAGTCGCTCAGTCGTGTCCAACTCTTTGTGACACCATGGACTGCAGCCCACCAGGCTCCTCTGTCCATGAGATTTTCCAGCCAAGTATACTGGAGTGGGTTGCCATTTCCTTCTCCAGGGCATCTTCCCAACCCAGGGATTGAACCCAGGTCTCCTCCATTGCAGGCAGATCCTTTACCGACTAAGCTACAAGGGAAGGCAGAGTCCCTCAGTCATGTCCTACTCTTTGCGACCCTATGGACTATATACAGTCCATGGAATTTTCCAGGCTAGAATACTGGAGTGGGTAGTCAAACCCTTCTCCAGAGGGTCTTCCTGACCCAGGAACGAACTGGGGTCTTCTGCACTGCAGGTGGATTCTTTACCAACTGGGCTATCAGGGAAGCCCTTCAGTTCAGTTCAGTCTCTCAGTCATGTCCGACTCTTTGTGACCCCACGAATCGCAGCATGCCAGGCCTCCCTATCCATCATCAACTCCCAGAGTTCACTCAGACTCATGTCCATCGAGTCAGTGATGCCATCCAACCATCTCATCCTCTGTCTCCTTCTGTCTCCTTCTGTCATCCTCTGTCCCCTTCTCCTCCTGCCCCCAATCCCTCCCAGCATTAGATTCTTTTCCAATGAGTCAACTCTTCACATGAGGTGGCCAAAGTACTGGAGTTTCAGCTTTAGTATCATTCCTTCCAAAGAAATCCTTCCAAAGGGCTGATCTCCTTCAGAATGGACCTTATTTCTGTATAAATACATCACAGTTTATTCAGCTATTCTCCTATTGATGCACATTTATGTGGTTTCTAGGTTGACAATTATAAATAATATGAATGATACACTGTGAGCATTTTTGTACAAGTTTTCTGGTTTTCATTTTCTAGACCTTGGTGTGAAAAGACCATATCACAGGATAGGTGCGTGTTTGGTTTCATAAGCAATCAACAGGCTGTTTTGCAAAGTGGTTGGCCTATTTCATACACCTAATATAAAGGAGGAGAGAATCAGCCAGCCCCTGCACATGGAGCAAAGTTTGTCATGATCAGTTTTTGGTTTGGGGTTTTTTTAAAAATAACTCTTTCTACTGAACGTGTGAGGGTATTTCATTGTTCTTTTAATTGGCAATTCCTGGATAATTAATGATTCTGGACATTTTTTGAATGTATTCCCTTAATATTTGTATCTCTTCCTTTGTGAAATGTCTAAAAATTTTGCCTTTTAAAGTATTCTTGGATTGCTTGTCTTTTTTAAAATTGAGTTGTAGACGTTTTTTCTGTACTTTGAAGATCAGCTCTTTGTCACGTATATGAAAAGTTAAAGTGTTAGTCACCCAGTCATGTCCAACTCTTTGTGACCCCGTGGACTGTACGTGGCCTGCCAGGCTCCTCTGTCCATGGGTTTCTCCAGGCAAGAATACTGGAGTGGGTAGCCATTCCTTTCTTCAGGAGGTCTTCCTGACCCAGGGATGAGAAGACAGTTTTTCTTCTTTCTGAACTTCTTGCTCTTGTATTTTCTTGGTTTACTGTACCAGTTAGGACCTCCGCTACTGTGTTCAGTAAAGGCGGTGAGAGTACACGTCCTTGCCTTGTCCTCTATCTTAGTAGAAAGATCTTCAAAATTTCACTATCTATGATGTTCGTTTTTCAATGTGTTTATTATCAGGTAGAGAAAGCTCCATTTAAGTCTCTGTACTGACCTTTTTTTAATCTTAAAGGGTGTTGAATTTTATCAAATGTTTTTTTTCTGCATTGATTAAAATGATCACAGACTTTATTTCTCCCTTTCTTCTGCCAATACAGTGAATGATGTGGATTTATTTTCAAAATTGAAGCAATCATATTGTTTGGGATAATCCCCACTTGATCATACTGTATTATCCTTATTTACTGCCAGTTTCTGCCTTTTATTTAAATCTCTACATTCAAGGAGATGTTTTTTAATTGCTTGCTTATTTCTTTTTTCAACAAAGTAAATTTTCTGTTTGGATAATGTTCTGAGATAATTCTAATTAGCTGAGTAATTGTAACTGCAAGAGTTATTTCTGAGAGCAGGTTTACGCAGTTATTCAAAAATATCCTAGGAGGACACTATAAATCACAGAACAAATATATTAACAAATGCACAATGTTCACCAAGCTAATGAATAATTTGCTATTATTGCCATTTCTTTTTTTAATTTTTATTTTTATGAATAAAATTAGCTATACATATATCCTGGAGAAGGCAATGGCAACCCACTCCAGTACTCTTGCCTGGAAAATCCCATGGATGGAGGAGCCTGGTAGGCTGCAGTCCATGGGGTTGCTACGAGTCAGACACAACTGAGCAACTTCACTTTCACTTTTCACTTTCATGCATTGGAGAAGGAAATGGCAACCCACTCCAGTGTTCTTGCCTGGAGAATCCCAGGGATGGGGGAGCCTGGTGGGCTGCTGTCTATGGGGTTGCACAGAGTCGGACACGACTAAAGCGACATAGCAGCAGCAGCAGTAGCAGCAGCAAACATATATCCCCACCCTTTTGAACCTCCCTCCAATGTCCCTCCCCATCCCACCCCTCTAGGTTGACACAGAGCCCCTGTTTGAGTTTCCTGAGCCATACAGCAAATTCCCTTGACTATCTATTTTACATATGGTAATGTCAGTTTCCATGTTTCTCTTTCCAGACATCTCACATAAGTCATAGAGAATAGACTTATGATCATTGCCATTTCTTGCTCTCTAACATAAAGCTTCTTGAGAAATCTGTATGCAGGTCAGGAAGCAACAGTTAGAACTGGACATGGAGCAACAGACTGGTTCCAAATAGGAAAAGGAGTATGTCAAGGCTGTATATTGTCACCCTGCTTATTTAACTTATATGCAGAGTACATCATGAGAAATGTTGGGCTGGAAGAAGCACAAGCTGGAATCAAGATTGCCAGAAGAAATATCAATAACCTCAGATATGCAGATGACACCACCCTTATGGCAGAAAGTGAAGAACTAAAGAGCCTCTTGAAGAAAATGAAAGAGAGTGAAAAAGTTAGCTTAAAGCTTAACATTCAGAAAATGAAGATCATGGCATCTAGTCCCATCACTTCATGGCAAATAGATGTTGAAACAGTGGAAACAGTGGCTGACTTTATTTTTCTGGGCTCTAAAATCACTGCAGATGGTGACTGCACCCATGAAATTAAAAGGCGCTTACTCCTTGGAAGGAAAGTTATGAGCAACCTAGACAGCATATTAAAAAGTAGAGACATTACCTTGCCAACAAAGGTCCATCTAGTCAAGGCTATGGTTTTTCTCCAGTGGTCATGTATGGATGTGAGAGTTGGACTATAAAGAAAGCTGAGCGCAGAAGAATTGATGCTTTTGAACTGTGGTGTTGGAGAAGACTCTTGAGAGTCCCTTGGACTGCAAGGAGATCCAACCAATCCATCCTAAAGGAGATCAGTCCTGGGTGTTCATTGGAAGGACTGATGTTAAAGCTGAAACTCCACTA
This sequence comes from Bos grunniens, assembly GCF_055505025.1. Lineage (NCBI taxonomy): Eukaryota > Metazoa > Chordata > Mammalia > Artiodactyla > Bovidae > Bos > Bos grunniens. Next base: position 89,359,213 of record NC_141176.1, on the reverse strand, counting down.
CTTCAGCCACCTGATGCGAAGAGTTGACTCATTGGAAAAGACCCTGATGCTGGGAAAGATTGAGGGCAGGAGAAGAAGGGGACAACAGAGGATGAGATGGTTGAATGGCATCACCGACTCAATGGACATGCGGTTTCCATGGACTCCAGGAGTTGGTGATGGACAGGGAGGCCTGGCGTGTGTGGTTCATGGTGTCTCAAAGAGTCAGACAGGACTGAGCGACTGACTGAACTGAACTGAACTGAACATAGAGCTTTGATCTTGTGTTGGTTTTAGAAATGGGGTGCAGTGCTCTTGGAAAAGACGTGACCGTTTTCTCATCAAATGCTCCATCTGTCTACATAATTCCTCTCTTTCCAGCCCCTTCACTCCCAGACTCGTTCATCTTCGCTCCTTCTTCAGTCACAGAGTGAAGATGTGAATGTCTATCAAAGCTCCTGTGCTTCAGACATCATCCTGTTCCCCGTTTCCCTCCACTCCTGTTCACCTGTAGGAACGTGGTCCCTTCCACCCATACAGGTGCAGTTAACAGCCCAAGTACTTCCGTGGTTATCTTCAGGGAGCAGAGGGCTAGGTGAACAGCTCCGCTGTAACTGCTAGAACGTGTCTGCAAGTGAACACAAAATGTACATGTAATCATGCAGAAAGCATTTAAGACACTAACAGATTTATCACCCAGAAAAGCAGGTAGAACTGCTGCCTGCATTTCTTAATTTAATAAAGAAAACCACTTAAAATGAGTTGGCTAACAACATTTTGAGCTAACTTGACTTTCAATTTTTTTAAATCAACCTCTAAGGTGCTATTATGTTCAATATCCTCTCAGCTCCACAGCTAGGAAAGATTCTCAGAAACCCCCAGAGCCTCCCCATGACCCATTTCAGGGCCACAGCTGGACGAGCTGCCTGTTTTGCTTTTCTTTCACGACTGGCCTTCTCCTGCCACCTTGGGCTTTCTGTCCACACATTTCTCACAGAGGCCAAGTTCTAAATGGTAAGAAATTGCCAAAGTTATCCCGGCAAATCTCACTAAACGCATCAAGGGCCCTGGGGAGGAAAACCTCTTTGAAACACACCTGATATCTACAGAAACCTCCAGTTATTTGGCAACCATTGCCATTTCGAAGCCAACTTGGAGATAAGTGTGACATTGCAGAAGAAAGGCTACAATGGGCTGTGTTTATACCCCTCTCCCCGTGTCTGTACACCCCACCCTCCCGAGAAGACTGGTGGCAGTGACTGAAGTTACTGAACACTCTCTGCATTTTAGGTTCTCTGCTACACTCTTTCTACACACCACTGTATTGAAATCCTACAAAAATTCTTTAAGACATACTATTCTCTGCATTTGCAAAACAGGGAAACTGTCTTGAAGAGGATATTTCAGTCCCTTAAAGTCGCTGCTAGTAAGCAGCAGAGCTGGAATATAAAGTAAGGTTCAGCTGGCTACCAGCACTGTGTTCTTGAATGCTGTCCCCCAGCCCTACCAGTGGCTCTACACCCAAGAGTTAGGTCTAATGACCCAAGTCATACTCTATCTGTGAGCTTCTATTATTGTTTATTTTTGGAAAATATAAATCACTTTTGGCTTCCAGAATCAACTGGCAGAAAAGTACAGAAGAGCTGGGCTGGCAAAATGCAGAGAGAGAAAAATCTAATTAAAGAGACTCATGTGAGTTATACAGTCTTCTTTTACAACTCTGGTTAGTGTGAACTGATGATGGATCTTTATGAACTGGTGAAGAGAAGAATCGATTTCTCTTTACCTAGTCCTTTGCCAACAAGGGTCTGTCTAGTCAAGGCTATGGTTTTTCCAGTGGTCATGTATGGATGTGAGAGTTGGACTGTAAAGAAAGCTGAATGCCCAAGAATTGATGCTTTTGAACTGTGGTGTTGGAGAAGACTCTTGAGAGTCCCTTGGACTGCAAGGAAATCCAACCAGTCCATTCTGAAGGAAATCAGTCCTGGGTGTTCATTGGAAGGACTGATGTTGAAGCTGAAACTCCAATACTTTGGCCACCTGATGCAAAGAGCTGACTCATTTGAAAAGACCCTGATGCTGGGAAAGATTGAAGGCAGAAGGAGAAGGGGATGACAGAGGGTGAGATGGTTGGATGGCATTACCAACTCAACGGACATAAGTCAGTAAACTCCGGGAGTTGGTGATGGACAAGGAGGCCTAGCATGCTGCGGTTCATGGGGTCGCAAAGAGTCAGACACAACTGAGCGACCCAACTGAACTGAACTGAGCTGATGAGAAAGGATAATGGGAGCATCCACTTTAAGGGTCAATGGAAATCAGCACACAGTACATTGGTATACAGTCTCTAATTTCATAAATACAGAAATCAGGATGGCAGAGTTCATTGACTCTAGGTGTCTTTGCGTCTTAACAAAACACTCTCCCACTCAGTTTAGGATGGGATTACATGACTCTGAAACCAGACCTCTTATTCAGAACGTGACATATTTCTAACATTCTAAAATTGGATGTACAGTTGGTTCATTTACTTTGCATTTTAGTACTTTAGTAGGGCGGGGGGGTATCAGGCTTCAGGTTCTCACTTGACAATTTCTTGGTGTTCGAGCACATCTTCCTTATTCAGTGGACATCGAATTTGCTCACATTTCCTTGTGGTTTATAGTCTTAAGTGGCCAGGGCTTGTCAACCACGAGATCTTGTCTTCACGTGGAGCTCGCCAGCTTCCGAGTGCTTGGTTTCACATCAGCCGGCAAATTGGCGGCTTGCATGTTTCTTGAGCTGTGTCTCTGTTTCAGCAAAGCACCTGGGAGTCTGTTTAACCTTACACACTAAATGAAAAATGATCTCCAGGGAAGTCTTCTCCTTACACTTCTCTCAGAATTTCTGATCGAGAAGAGTCAGGGCCCACAGTGCTTCCACTTTGACACAAAAATGAACCATTTCAAACTAAAGAAATAGGAAGCATTCTTCTAGGAATAAATGAGAGCTAATTATCTCCCTAATCTCCTTTCCATGATCTGTAACTCCACTGGCAGAGTGATTTGTGATAGGATGGTCAAATTACCCTCAAGGCCAAGTCTCTGACCAGTGAAGAAGATATGACTCAGACAATGTAAGGTATTTGGATTTTTAGAAGAAACAGTTTATCTAACTGTAGGACAGTTTCCATCATCATTATGTAGCAACTGGTCTCTTTTCCAGCCTAAAGTTATTACAATGTACAATAATAAAGTAAATTTATTCTTATTTTGCAAGTGTAACAAAATCAGCGTTTTATCCAATTATCTGTTTTTAATAATTTTATTCATTTATTGTTTATTTTGGTTGCACTGGGTCTTTGGTACTGCACACGGGTTTCCTCTGGTTGCGGTGAGCGAGGGTTAGTCTCTGTTGCAGTGTGGAGGTGTCTTGCTGTGGTGGCTTTTCCTGGGGAGCCCAGCCTCGGGGGCATGCAGGCTTCAGTGGTTGTAGCCCGTGGGCTCTGGAGCACGGCTCAGCAGCTGTGTGTGCCAGGTTAGTTGCCCTGAAGCATGTGGCATCTTCCCGGACCAGGGGTCGAACCCATGTCCGCTTCATTGGCAAGCAGACTCTTACACACTGTGCCAGCAGGGAAGTCCTCATCTTACACACTGTACCAGCAGGGAAGTCCTCATATTAGCTGCTGATGCCAGAATTCTATTTAGGGTCAGCTTGTTTCTGAGGAAATAGTCCCAGAATTTGCTTAAAAGTGAAGGTAGAAGAACCATGGGGAATGAGTGTCTACTTGTGGGCCAGACAATAAGATAATAGATTTTTCTGTACAAACAAACATAAAAATGTATCTTGAGATGGGAATGAAAGGAAAGATGAAGAGACAAGTAAGGGGGGAAGAGTCAGAAAGAGAGTAGATGCTTGGGGGGGTCCCTGGGGTAAGTGCACCGCGTTTGTGGTGGGACGACTTAAGGATATTTTAGGAGATGAATATCTAATCTGCATCACATATATTTGCCTCTGTAAATGTAAATTCCTCCCCAATTCTGAAAACAACATGTAAAACCAATCATAATCTGAAGTTATCTGAATGGACCATAATTGAAATCACAAAGAAATGCTGAAAACGCCACAAGCAGCTGACAGAGCCTACGGACAGAGGTCCCTACAAACCACGAAGCTCCGCGGGAGCTGAGTGCTTTGTGGAAGGTTTTGAATTTACTGGGGCAGGGAGTCTTGGGGTCATGTGAACCCTGTCTAGAGGTGTAAGGTCAAGGGACAATGAGGACTGTTCCTGGGAGAGGCTCACTTGCCCAACCGGAAGAGGATCATTTGACAAAGAGCCAAGAAGTAGAGTGTCTGGAGCTTATGCCCTGGAGACACACTGAAGCGTGTTTGATTAGGAACTCCGGTGTCTGTTGGCTCTGTGGCCTTGCCATGTCTAGGGCTGGCTACTTGAATTTTCGGTCTTGATTAATATTATGTTCCAACTTCCTTCTATGGAATGGGTTTTCAGTAAGTATACTTGAATGTGGACAGAGTGATGAATATATATTCTAAAATCTCTCTTCATTTGAGGTTCCCTGCTGTGGATGTATTCTGCAGAAAATGATGTCTCTCTTAATATTAAAGCTCAGAACTGAACACCAATATCCAAATATAGCCTCTTCTCTCTCATGTGGAAAAGTTAAGCAGTCTATTAATTTATATATTTGTTTAACAGCTTTATCAAAGGTTGTTCTTATTAAGTTGGGCCATGTAGAAAACCCAAGTATTTACCCATCAAGCTGTTTTAATAATGCCTGCAAACCTGAATGGTGTATTTGATAGACTGATTTTAGGATTTTTACATTTGTCCCCTGATAAATGTACCTCACATATTCCAGGTCGATGTTTCCCCTGCATTTCTTTGCTTGAAATTTGGGTCCTATTTTTAATCATCTCATTATTTCTTACCAGCTGGAAAGCACTGGAAAATACCCTTACATCATTGGTGACAATATGGCATTAGAAGGGGAGAGCAATGCAATGCCCACACCGTAGAAGCGTCTCTCTTGACATTATTCAGTTTATGGACACTGATGAGCAGGCTCCTCCGACTGGAAACGAGTCAACCCAGTGGTGTTATCACACCACGCTGATTTCGTTGCTTTATCTACACGGAGCGTGAGGGCGGCAGGACTGCCCTTTGTTTTCCCTCTCAACTAGTTTAGTCTCTTGTGCTCCACCTGCTGCTGCTGCTGCTGCTAAGTCGCTTCAGTCGTGTCCGAGTCTGTGTGACCCCATAGATGGCAGCCCACCAGGCTCCCCCGTCCCTGGGACCCTCCAGGCAAGAACACTGGAGTGGGGTGCCATTGCCTTCTCCTGTGCTCCACCTAAACGATATTAATTTGTGTTTGGCAGGTAAGCATAATTAACACATGCAAAACATTTTGACGACTTTATAATTCTTTTCTCTGAAAGATGTAGACAATCTATATGGTGAGGATTTCAAGGAGATGGTTACATGATGAGGACCCAGGATAACACCTTGTTCATATTAAACACTCAACAGCCATGCCGGGGCTTCCCAGGTGGCTCAGTTGGTAAAGAATCCACCTGTGATGCAGGAGACTTGGGTGTGGTCCCTGGTTGGGAAGATCCCCTGGCAAAGGGAATGGCAGCCCACTCCAGTATTCTTGCCTGGTACATTCCATAAACAGAGGAGCCTGGAAGGCTACAGTCCATGAGGGTCACAAAGAGTCAGACGTGACTGAGCAACTTTCACTCACTCACTCAACCATGCTGAAGAAGTTACCTTTAAATGTATAATGATTTACTTAAAGTCTTGTTAGAAGAGATCTTTCATGGTATAAAGGTTGAAAAGATTGTTATTAGAACTCATTTTCAGTTGCAGCAAAATGTATATAGTTTGTTAAAATAAGACCAAGAGGGCACCATAAATAATTAGTTAATAGTGAAATCTTTAACTTAAAACTTCCTCAAAAGCAGTGAAGTTTGAGTAAATGTTTTTTTTTTGTTTGAATCTTTGAGAATCTAGAATTTAGCAACAGAAATCAAATTACTAATTACATTAGAAGTTAATTACATTAATTACTAATTAATAGTATTTCTAATTACATTAGAAATCTCCCTTCTGACGTTTCCTCCATTGTTTTGCTGCCCAGCACCTTTTGTTGGGCTACTCCCTGTTTCTAGGAGGTTCTATCCTCAGAATTTCAGAGCTGGAAAGGAGTCTAAAAATAATCCAACCTCAAATCCTTCTCAAATTTTAGGGGGAAAAATGAGATCCAGAAAATGACTTTTGACATTGAAGCTGTCAGCAGCCCGCATTTCCTGATTTCCAGATCAGAAGGCAGCATGGATGGCGGTAGGGATTCGCATCCCTGGGTCAGGAGGATCCCCTGGAGAAGGGAATGACAAGGCACTCTAGTATTGTTGCCTGGAGAATCCCATGGACAGAAGAGCCCAGCGGGCTACAGTCCATGGGGTCATAAAGAGTTGAACGTGACTGAGCGACTGAACAACTCTATCTAAGGGGCTTCCCCGAAGGCTCAGTGGGGGAAAAGCCTGCAATCCAGGAGACGTGGTTTTGCTCCCTGGGTTGGGAAGATCCCCTGAAGAAGGAAATGACAACCCACTCCAGTATTCTTGCCTGGAGAATCCCATGGACAGGGGAACCTGGCGGGCTGTGGTCCACGGGGTCACAAAGAGTGGGGCACAACTGAAGGTCTTGGCACAGCATGGCTCAGGGGAAGCCCTGCATCCTATCCATAGTCAGCTCTGTTTATAGTATTGCTCCACACACTCCTTCAAGGGTCAGCTCTTGCAACGCTTCTTCTAAGAAATCTGTCCAGCCAGTTTCACTGTTTCCTCCCCGGTAATTCTGTTTTGCCAATTACTTCATTCAGATTTAGAGAACTGGATGTCTCTTTCCCCCAGTAAGGTTGTTTGTGCTGTAAGCCCTATAGAATATTTCAAATTAAATACATGCTTGTTGACTTGAAGTACATTTTCCTTTAGGATACTGAATTTTCGAGATAGCTTTATCTTTTCTTTCCATCCTTAACCGCATTTGGATGGAGAATTTGTATTCCTGGAACAGAGCTCTCAGCCAGCTTATGAGCAGCTCCTAGTGAGGCCACTCCGCAGAGGAACCTCCTAATTGGATCTGAGAAGGAAATCCGCTCCCTGCCTGATGGCCTTGTCCTGAGTTAGCCCAGGAGAGAGCGCAAGGTGGGGGAGTTTGTTTTGTTTTTAATTAAAAAGGACAAAGATGTCATGAAATGGTCTTAACATTTCTCTTCTTCATCTCTCTCTTTTTCTTTCCTTTCTTCTCATCTGAAGTTAACTGATTTGAAGTATTATTTAGGAACTTCTTATATAAAGCTGATGACTTGACTCCAGTCCTCTGAATCTTCCTTCTGTTTCTTAAGAAGTTTATTTTTCAGGAAGTGAAATTCAAAGAGATGTGTATTTTTATACCTCTGGTAGTATGTCTCCTGGAAAAATAAAGTAAAATTCCCCAGTCAAAATGAATATGATAATCCTTTCTCAAGTTCCGTTGATTGCTTTTTAAAATTAAAAATAAAATATTCTGCTGTTATACTTCAGGACTAAAAAATATTTTGGAAAAGTGCAGTAAGTATAAAAAGTGAACCAAAAAGCACAAGTATTTGGTTGTTCTAAAAAACAATGAAAATAGCATAATTATTTATATTAAATGGAATAAAATATTTATTTAGTGAAAAAAGAAATTTTAGCTTCCTCAGTTGTGTGTATTTATCCATTTGAAATGTCAATATTCTCATTTTTTAAATTATAATAAATTTGTGGCTCAGTGGTAAAGAATCTGCCTGCAATGCAGGAGACCCAGGTTTGATCCATGAGTAGGGAAGACCCCTGGAGAAGGGAATGGCAACCCACTCCAGTATTCTTGCCTGGAGAATCCCGTGGACAGAGGAGTCTGGTGGGCTACAGTCCATAGAGTCGTAAGAGTTGGACACGACTGAGAGACTAACACTTTCACACTTAGCCATTAACACATCATCCTTACATCATTGCATAATTTTAATTTTGCATATTGCTTTTCTCTATATATAAAATTAGAATATATAGTAATAATTAGGATAATTGGCTGATATTAGATATAATGTTATATAATGTGCTAAGCACTCATGTTGTATGAGAGCTATTGTCTTCACTTTATAGTCTTTGCAATGATCAGTTTTAGAAACTATTATATTTCATTTAATCTAAAATCTGAATTATTTTACAACTCAAGGTAGCCTGATATTATTGAGCCAGTTTTTTTCAAGAAGCAAACAGCTGTAGGGAAAGAAAGGGAAGCAGTGTCTCTGGAACCAATCTGATGAAACCCTTTGGTGTGTGTGTGTGAAGATGCTGGTTATTTGGCTGGAAGAAATTAGAAATTCTGAAGCTGCATTTCCACTTCCAGGAACGAACCTGGTTATACAGAGGCAGCTATGAAGGCAACACTCCAGTATCTCTCAAGGCATATTGATCGGACCATTTACAAGTTCCCCCAGGTTTTTTGTATATTCAGTGATTTGTCGTGGAAACGCAGGGAAAAACTCCCAAACACACTTCTGGATTTCAAAGGTGGTGGAGGAGGCCGAACATCTGCATGTGGTGAAAAGCCCGTGGCCCCTAATGTCGCACTCTGGTGAAGGTTCAAGTACCTGTTTCTTCAACTTTGTAAAATGGTGCAGCATTTTTCTTCAGTTATTCCATGATTTCGGGTCTCTTGGAGCTCACTGTAGAACCCAGAGGACCGATACTGATCAATCACTGACGTCATGGAAGGTACAAGAACAGATACGTGTGCGGGTAGAACTGAATGACTTTGCTGTACACCTGGAACAAACACCACGTGCCCAGTCATCTCTACTCAAGCATAAAATTCAAAAACAGAAAGACAAGAACATTTTTTAAAAAATGGAGAGAAGAGAAAAAAGAAGGGAGAGAAGTTCTGTTTTACGCCTCCAGGTGATAAAGACCCTTAGTTGCTTGAGAAGCCAAGGAAACGTTCCTTAAGGCAGCGATCTTGGTGTGTGACCAAGAATGAGAGGAGACCTGGGTGTGGGACGGGGACTGCCCATTGGGACCGTTTCATGCAGGAGAAACGGAGCCACCATCTCTTGGAGCGGGGAGCGCGTCCCCGTTGCAGGCAGAAGAGGAGGCTGCGTGGCTGACAAGACTGAGCAGGAGACCGAATGAGAAAGTGCCTGACAGGCTTTCTGGTTCAGGGCTCCTTGTTGCGCTCTTTTGACGAAGAATTAATGAATAAAACCTGCGTTAGCAGGAAGTCAACCTCTTCTATCATCTTATTCCTAACTTGACCATTCTCTTTCTTCTCCTTCTACATTTTGATATCAAATATATGCTCTCTCTCTGCTATTTTGGAAATCCCCATATGAATATTTGAGGTCAGATTTTCTGATGAGGCTTTTCTCTTTAGAAATGCACCCAGTCGATGGTGAATTATGGATCAAGCACGTATCCACATTTTCACCCACATTTGATTTGTGGTTCTACACGTCAATTCAACCAGTATAAAACTCCAAAGTTTCCTGCCTTTGGTAAGAAACCATTTGTTTCTCAAAGTTTACTCCTGACTGCCGATTTGGACTTTGTTCCAAATAACTTTCTTTCTGAATGTTTCCAGGAGAGGAAATAGGGAGCAAACTGTAGCTTTCATTTGCTAGAAAGGTTTTGGTTTGCCTAACAGAGCCAGGTTCTGAGATCAAATACCTCTGTCTTACCCAACAGATAAAATGAAGAACTTTACATATATATGTAACTTTGTCGCCGATACATATTGTACATATTGTGTGTGTCCCATTTGTAAGGAATCCTAAAGAATAGAGAGATGTGTATCTAACAAAGCCTCATTTCTTCAAGTAGAATACTAAAGACATGTTAAACAGCCTTTTAGTGACCCGCTGTTAACTTGTGCTTATGTGCTTAGTCGCTCTGCGTGTCCGACTCTTTGCCACCCCATGGACTGTAACCCACCAGGCTCCTCTATCCATGGGATTCTGCAGCCAAGAATACTGGAGTGGGTCGCCATGCCCTCCTCCAGGGGATCTTCCCAAAAAGGGATCGAACCCAGGTCTCCCACGCTGCAGGCGGATTCTTTACTGTCTGAGCCACCAGGGAAGCTTGGAAGTTCTTAAAACTCCCTGAAGAAGTTCTGGAAATCAAGTGACCTTTTAAAGAATTCACGGAAGTTGAGATCTACAGGACTTGAAGAGAAAGATGACATATTATCAATGATACACCTCTAAGGAAGATCTGAAGTATGTAATATCTGTCTCCATCAATGACATAAATTACACAAAAAAAATTTAAGTGAGATAGATAAACTGGCTTTTACAGGGCCATGAGCAGTCACTTGAATTAAAATACAGTTCTGTTAATCACTTGCAAAAGCAATCTGTAAGTACATGGTGTGTCAGAACTGCCCACATGTATATGAGAAAGAGGCTTATTTTCAAGTGGGGCAGGGAGTCTCCAGCCACTTTGGAAAGTTACCTAAGTGTTTACTTGAGGTGTGGCTAGTATTGGATGAGATCTGGAAATAAATGTGAAAAAATTAAACTTTAAGCAGTCAAAGAGTTATGTTAAAATTAGAAACACCATTTCTTCACACAGTGTCTTAAGATCTAGACAGATGCTGGCAGATAGAACCGATTATGTTCAACTAATAATTTGCTGCCTTTTAAAAATTACTGAAGTCACATGGCATATCCATCCATTCATCTGCGATTTGTGGCCTCAGGAAACTGTAAACAAAAGAAATTTGTAGCGAGCTTCCGGAGGCAGCAGTGCATTTGTGTGTCTGTGTTTGCTTCCTGGTTGTTGAGATAGTTCAATTCTGGCTTTAGAATCAGTAAAGACCAAATGTTCATTCCTCCAGCTTATTAGTACCTTGTTTTTATTAATTCTGGTCAACCTCCAAAGAAAATGCTTATTATGCAGCATAGTAAAATGATTATAAACAGAGTTTGGAATAAGTAAGCCTGGCATCACTCAAGTCCTGGCCTGACCACTTAAATATATATGTTACTTTGGGGAAGTTATCTTGGAGCTTTAAACCACAGCCTATTTGCAAAGTAGAGATAATACAGTCTCCACTGACCAGATGTAAGTATTCAATGTTTGAGCAAAGTCTATTCTTGGTAACCACTCAATAAACAGATACTAATGATCAAAAAGATGTGAGAATGCTCTTTCTAGCACTTTCGTGATATTTTTGACATTCTGATGAGTGAAAAATATTCTTAAATAGTTGATGGTGATGCTTGGAAGGCTGCAGAGCTTGCCTGCCCCACTGGGTGGCTTTCGTGTCGGGGAGCCACATGGACAGTGCTAAGGAGTCAGCTCTGGGCTGGGGCTCTGGTCTCTGGAGTCAGTTGGCTTCAACTCTTACAACCTGTGAGACCTTACATGGGTTTCTAAAAGCCGTGTTGTGTCATCACGCCTGTCTGCAGCGTGGAGATATGTATCTCACACTGCGGTTGGAGGTTCAAGTAAAATTCCACATATACCGCCATACCCGTGGTGTGTAGTGGGCACCCTGCATGTTAGCCATTATCTGCAAGAAGAGCATCTGTCAGACCAGAACAAAAAGACAGCCAAGCCTACTGCTTATTGAGTGTGGGTGGAGGCTGGGAACTGTTCACCCAGCACCGCATGCCTCTCGGGGGTGTATGGAAAGGCATAGTGGTTTCAAATTTGTCTTTTTCCCTTTAAGGAGGATTTTTGTTTATCCATAGTGAGAGATGAAGAAAGTCTAATCTGTGCTAATATTTTGTGTCTGAAGTACTAAGAAGGGATCAAAAGAGGTTGAAAGAAAGGGGAGGGAGAGATTGAGAGGGAGAAGGTAGGTAAATAGGACCAACGATGTTGCATGGAGCTGAGTCGAGAGGAAAAATCCCAGTCTCTCTCCAGAGCACGTCCCGTCCACCTTGCTGATAGGTGGACGGCATCACTGACTCCATGGACGTGAGTTTGAGCAAACTCTGGAAGATGGTGAAGGACAGGGAAGCCTGGCGTGCTGCAGTCCATGGGGTTGCAGAGAGTTGGACATGACTTAGCGACTGAACAACAGGTTTCTCAACTAAGGAATCAAGACGTGTCCATTCTCCGCTCTCTGTTTTTTCCTTCTCTTCTTCTTCACCTCCCCTTTCTCCTGCTCCTCCTGTATTATCTTCTATTATTTTTTTCTTTTGTTCTTATGACACTGTTGTGATGACTTGTAATAGCCGAGGGAGGTATATCCGGCTGCTGTGTTTGGAAGTAGAAATGCCAGGATCTCTAGCCCTGCCCTATGGCATCAGGCTTTGTAAGGGGTATTAAGAACTATGTCTTCTTCATTGCAGTAGAACTGCAGTTAACGAAACAGAAGGGATGACTGAAATAGAAATCACCATTTAGCAAACACTCCAGTAATAATTATTTCAGGCAATTGGCATCAGTGAATGTTAAATCTACTAGCCTACAGTATAATGAGAAAGGAGATATTTGCATAGCCTTAGAGTATCTTTCCATAAGATATTTATTAACTGCAAAGGATAAGATAATAACTTTATAGTGGAGAAACCTGACAGACGTCACATTAACCAGGTCAACAAACCTCACCAGCGGTGAGACGTGCCGCCAGCACGCACGCCCTGATGTGCTGTGAAGAGCAGGGCACTGTTTCCCTGGCACTGTGTCCAAGAGAACGCAGATCCCTGATTTTAATCTTGATGAAACATCAGACAAACCCAAACCGAGGGGTATTCCAAAAGTAAAAGCAACTGTTTCAAGGACTGCTTAAACACTTCATCTGGATCACATAATACAATCTTGGTTTGCTATAGAAACATCTCGGAAATAAATAATTTGAAGATTTATATTCAGCACATGAAATTGTTCTAAAGTTTTTGGTAGACCTACAGGATTATCTATATGTCTTAAGTAGATTCATAATAATAGCGCACTGCTTTTTCCAGAGTAACTCCAAAGCTAGAAATGCTATTATTGCTCCAAGATTCATTTTATCCTTCATGGGAGCTGAAAAGATTTAATATGACAATATTACCGAATTTTCAGTCAAAAGCAACTGTAGTGAGATATACCAGGAACCCTTAATGCAGGATTTATGTACACAGTTTTGCTGTGTTTTTCCCCTTCTGCCCTTGGGAGGGAAAAAATAAAGAAAAATGTATTTCCTTCAAGTTGTTTTTCCACTTTTGAAAATAATATTCACTGTGAAAGAGGTCTCTGTTTTGGAGTAGTGGATTTCCAACCAGTGGCGCTTTCTACAGGAAATGGCAGCAGCAGCTTGTGCTGCAGAAGATGGCAAAGGGCACCTCCACACAGAGCTCCGCCCTGCCGGCCTCTGGTTCTTTGTTCCCCCAGCCGAAGAGTAGGAATGCTTGCTCCAGACGACCTGCCCCTCCTGGTCGTTCCTACCTTCCCTGAACTCTGCTGCTCAGAGTCTACTCTTGAATCACCCAGTTATTCACTCCAAAGTGTTTTTTTTTCCCTTATGAAACCTATAGTGAAAAGAAGTGCATCCGATGTTGCTAACTCCCAAGGCAGGAGCTGAATTACTCAGGTCCTCAGTTCAGTTCAGTCACTCAGTCGTGTCCGACTCTTTGCAACCCCATGGACTGAAGCAAGCCAGGCCTCCCTGTCCATCACCAGCTCCTGGAGTTTACCCAAACGCATGTCCATTGAGTCGGTGATGCCATCCAACCATCTCATCCTCTGTCGTCCCCTTCTCCTCTTGCCCTCAATCTTTCCCAGCAGCAGGGTGTTTTCAAATGAGTCAGCTCTTCGCATCAGGTGATAAAAGTATTGGAGTTTCAGCTTCAACATCAGTCCTTCCAATGAACATTCAGGACTGGTTTCCTTTAAAGTGGAGTGGTTGGATCTCCTTGCAGTCCAAGGGACTCTCAAGAGTCTTCTCCAACACCACAGTTCAAAAGCATCAATTCTTCTGGATGTGAACAAACCTGCTGTGTTTCAATACAGCATGTTTCCTCTCACCACTGTATCAAGTCACCCCTGATTTAGTGGCTTCAAACCACACAGTTTTACCTGACAGATCTAAAGGGGAGAGGACCAAACTAAGCTTTCCTGGGCTACAGGCAAGATGCTGACAGGATCGCATCCCTCCTGAGACTCGAGGGATGTGTCCCATGCATCCCCTTTCCAGCTCCTAGTGGCCGGCTGCCTGCCCTGGCTCCTGGTCTGAGGCAGCAACCACAGCATGCAAACTTCAGCTTTCCCAGCCACAGCTCCTCTCACACTCTGACCTCTCTCTTTCCCTGATAAGGACCCTTGTGATTCCACTGGGTCCCTCCAGCTGGTCCAGAATGGTCTCCATCTCAAGAGCCCTACCTTATCCACATCTGCAAAGTCCCTTCCACCATGTAGAATAATGTATTCATGGGTTCTGATGATTAGGAAGTGGGCATTAGGAACCCAGTACTCTGCCGATTGCCCTTGACTTGCCATCACTGTGCAGTAAGAATGACATAAAAGCGGGGTTTTGAAGATAAGGAGAACAGTCTACCCGACTAGGGTCCACTGATGCGCTGAGTGTGATTATTACTCATGCAGTAGTTTTAGGCTTTATTTCTTGAGATGCTAAGGCGTCATGGAACAGCTCTCCCGCTAATTTACAATAAAGTCTGCTCAGCGGAGGGTTTGCGGATTCAAGCTCTTCGTCAGTTTCACGTGCTAAGGTAAGAGGATGGCAGCAGTTGAGATCCTAGGGCTGAGGAGCAACACAAAATGTATTTTCTCGTTAATAGTACCAGTATTAAATAATAAGCTCTTTGGCGGTTCAAACAGTAAAGACTCTGCCTACAATGCAGGAGACCCAGGTTCTATCCCAGGGTCAGGAAGGGAATGACTTCCCACTCCAGTATTCATGCCTGGAGAATCCCATGGATGGAGGAGCCTAGTTACAGTCCATGGGGTTGCAAAGAGTTGGACATGACTGAGCCACTAATGCACCCACTTAATGGGGAACAAAATAGGCATTTAACTTTTTGGTCTGATGCCTAGTACAGTCATGCAGAGGAGGAAGTTGGATCCGTGTGTTTCCTAAGAGTGATTGTAGCTATGATGATGAATGGAGCAGTGGTCCTTCCCCTAAGAAGTGAGCTATAAAATACACACAGTGCGTTTTATGGGCAGGACTCTAATAGTGACACGGAGAGAACCCTCCCCTCCCAAGGAACAGGATGCTAAAAGGAAATAAATCTGCCTTATGGACGGCCACCTTCAGAAAACCTGATTGGTGCTGCCGTGCTCCTAAATCTCTGAGATTCTCAGTCTGCCTCCTCCATGGCTGCCTCCTCTCAGTCAGGGCTTTGGCTAAGGTTGGGTTGACAACCAGCCACGCACTGGTGGTTAATACCACCAAGGACCGTTCTTTCAGTGTTTACAGAGAAGGGGCAATGCCGAGGAGTGACCAGGGCAAGCTGGCCCCCGGGAGCACGCACCGACTCCTCTGCGGCCCCCCTCGTGGTCCACTTGGAAGGCAGCTACTTGGAGCTCACCTGCCGCCTGCGTGACCTCCCGCAGGGTGAGACAGCTCAAGGATGAACCATCACATTTGCATAACTAGCCTCCCATCTATCTTTCTGGCTTTCTCTGTTTAGGGAATGAAATAAGATATACCTGGTGCGATTTATTCTACCCTCATTTAGAATTCACTGGTCCCCGAGTCAGAGTTACAGTGCCCTGTTTTACTAAATAGCCAGTTCTCTTACACCCCTCAATAGCACAAGACCCCGAGTAAACAAATAGAAATCTATGACTCTCTGCAAAGCAATGCACACAGGAGCAGTTAGAATCCTCTGGATATAAATGAAGAGGAAGCACCAAAGATGATACAGAACAAATGTGTGCTTATAAATCATCAGGGCTCTGAGAGGACTGCTCTGCAACACCCCAGCTCCAATCATGGGGTGATGTCACATTAAGTTTTCTCTTTCCCTCGGTTCGAGGGGAGATGCTGCTGAAAGGTAGATGGATGTTTTGAGATGAGTGCCATTTCCTTCCACCTTTAAAGCCACTTTCATGTCGTCTGTTGATGAGATAAAGACCTATCACATCTCCCCTTTATGACCCCTTATTTGTGTTGCTGAGTAAAAGCAGTTAAGGCAGCCCCTACGATAAAAATAAAGGAAAGAACAACCAAGAGATACTGGATGGCGTGCCTGGAGAAACGCGCAAAAACACTCACGAAAGGGAAGTTGTAAAATGTTTCCCAGTCGATGATAAATAAGGCCCATAAAAATGCAAATGTGCCTGGTATGCCTGTGTGTGTGGGACTCTCCCTAGATTAATATATTGAGTGGATGCCATTAGAAACTCTAAGGAGGCAATATAATTTCTGAAATGAAATTGTATATGTAGCTGTCGTCTCTTTTGGGTGATTGCCATCTCATTTCTCAGCTCTGACTTCTCTAAGAATTGCTTCTAAGACACGTGAGCTTCAAAAGAATTCTATCAAGTGAAAGGTGAATAATACCTGACTTAATTGCAAAAATTAAAACATGCACGTTTCCCCTAATACATAGCTATTGTTTTATTGATTACTTTTCCTCAAGAAAAGAAGGTGTATCTTTTTTTTAGAATGTCAAGTTACCAGCATATGAAAATTTTTAATAGGGAAATCCTCTAAATGAAATAAGCATGGCTATAAAACAGTTCAATCATTGCATTTTTGTTTTTGTTTTATTCAAAATTGAAAAAATCTCTCTCTCTCTTTTTTTTTTTTTTTTACTTTTTCTGACAATAAAATCATGCAAGCAATTCAAAGCAGGATAATTTTAAAACAGCATCCATCTTTTAGTTCTCTCTGGAGACACTGAAATTGAATTCTATAACTATAGTGTCCTAAGGGCAGTTGAAAATGGATATAGACAATGTAGTTATGAAGTTTAAACTCAAACACACCTCCATTGCTTTTCTTGTCTTTTCAGCTTTTGCCCCAGACATGTAAAATGTCAGTAAGTTATTGTCCCAAAGCTCCATAGCCAACGGACTTCTGATTTTTTTTTCAAATATTTTTAGAGTTGGGCAATTTTTCTTGCAGATTACAACAAAAGCTATCAATTTTTACTGACACTAAAAATTAGAAACACTGCAACCATTACCTTATTTTATTTGCCAATGCAATTGATACTTCTACAATATTCTATATTTTTGCCTCTTTTTTCTTTAAGAAATATGTCATTAGGGTGTTTCTTAAGTTTGAAAGGAATGGATTAAGAAGGAGAAATAAAGAAATTAAAAATATTGCCCTATGTAGTTATTTCATTAAACTTGAAGCGTTAAAGCTGGAAGGGATCTCAAAGTTCAGCCACCCAGTCGGGGCTCCTCCTCTGCCTGGCGCCCGCATTCTGCAGTTTTCCAGTCTACACTGTAGCTCTTCAAGGATGTGAGACTTACTGCAAGAGCTGATTTCATTCCTGTTGAACTCCTTTCACCTTTTTTTAGATTTTATTGAAGTATGGTTGATTTACCATGTTGTGTTAACTTCTTCTGCACATCACTGACTGTGTTAGACACATATGTATTCTTTTCCACTGGGGTTTATCATAGAATTTTGGATACAGTTCCTTGTGCTGTTACACAGCAGGACCTTGTGGTTTTTCTGCTCTATATGTAACAGTTTGCCTCTGCTAATCCCAAACTCCCTCTCCTTCCCCCGACCCTGCCCTTGACTCTCAGCAGCAACATGGTTGGATCTACTGTTTATCACTGGAGGAGGAGATGGCAACCCACTCTAGTATTCTTGGCTGGAGAATCTCCACGAACAGAGGAGCCTGGGGGGGTTACAGTGCATGGCATCACTATGAGTCGGACACGACTGAAGCGACTTAGCATGCACGGTGATTATCATACTAAGTGAAGTCAGAAAGAGACAGACAAATACCGTATGATATTACTTATATATGGAGTCTAAAGGGTGATATAAATCAACATATATGTTCTTTCTTATATAAAACTTTAATCTCTTTCTCCATATAGTTGAAGGCTAGCTTTGTAGCAATGTTCCTTGCAGTCTCTGTGCAGAAAACTGTCTGATTTTATATAGAGGTGTGATGTGCCCAATAACTGATCTTATGTTACAGTACTTTCATTGTCAAATGTAGCTTCACAATCCTAGCAGTTTTAGAAACAATGTAACGTTTTTATTAATGTTTAATTGGATAACCAACTTTTAAGCAGATCATATACAAATCTACAAACCAAAATTAGAAAGAGCCATCAGATCAGATCAGATCAGTCGCTCAGTCGTGTCCGACTCTTTGCGACACCGTGAATCGCAGCACGCCAGGCCTCCCTGTCCATCACCAACTCCCGAAGTTCACTCAGACTCATGTCCATCGAGTCAGTGATGCCATCCAGCCATCTCATCCTCTGTCGTCCCCTTCTCCTCCTGCCCCCAATCCCTCCCAGCATCAGAGTCTTTTCCAATGAGTCAACTCTTCGCATGAGGTGGCCAAAGCACTGGAGTTTCAGCTTTAGCATCATTCCTTCCAAAGAAATCCCAGGGCTGATCTCCTTCAGAATGGACTGGTTGGATCTCCTTGCAGTCCAAGGGACTCTCAAGAGTCTTATCCAACACCACAGTTCAAAAGCATCAATTCTTCGGCGCTCAGCCTTCTTCACAGTCCAACTCTCACATCCATATATGACCACAGGAAAAACCATAGCCTTGACTAGATGAACCCTTTGTTGGCAAAGTAATGTCTCTGCTTTTGAATATGCTATCTAGGTTGGTCATAACTTTCCTTCCAAGGAGTAAGCGTCTTTTAATCTCATGGCTACAGTCACCATCTGCAGTGATTTTGGAGCCCAGAAAAATAAAGTCTGACACTGTTTCCACTGTTTCCCCATCTATTTCCCATGAAGTGATGGGACCGGATACCATGATCTTCGTTTTCTGAATGTTGAGCTTTAAGCCAACTTTTTCACTCTCCACTTTCACCTTCATCAAGAGACTTTTGAGTTCCTCTTCACTTTCTGCCATAAGGGTGGTGTCATCTGCATATCTGAGGTTATTGATATTTCTCCCGGCAATTTTGATTCCAGCTTGTGTTTCTTCCAGTCCAGCATTTCTCATGATGTAAACAACCATAAAAACCTGTAAAGGAAAGAAGAAACCTATTCAGAACATACACTGTTTAACGCATGTGCACTTTGCTTGGGGCCAGTCAACCTTACCTCCAAAAGGCAATAAATTCTACTGATGCCGTCATATTATTTACTGGACTTAACCAGTATTAGGTTCGATCTCCAGTGCCATTCTCCCTATCTAATTTTCCTCTCCGTCCTAAGCGATGGAAGATTCCATTTAGCGTCTGCCAAACAGTTCATTGAAACAAAATTAAGAACTCTGGTACTAGACCACTTACTTTCCTTTTCTAGAGGAGATGCAAGCAATCTGTATTTCAGTGGTATTACACGTATTGTGAAGTGAAAGTGCCTCAGTCGTGTCTGACTCTTTGCGACCCCATGGACGATACAGTCCATGGAATTCTCAAGGCCAGAATACTGGAGTGGGTAGCCTATCCCTTCTCTAGGGGATCTTCCCAAACCAGGAATCAAACTGGGGTGTCCTGCATTGCAGGCGGACTCTTTACCGACTGAGCTACCAGGGAACCCATTACATGTGTATTATCCTCATACATACAAATTACCCTCAAGCTTAACAACTGAGAAAAACAAGTGTGCATTATCTCACAGCTTCTGTGGGTCTGTAATTTGGTGATAATGTAGCTAGGTGCTCCTGTCCAGGGTTTCCCCGGTGGTGGCATTTTGGGTTTGTGGTGCAGCTGGGTTTGCAGTCACATCAAGGCTCCACCTGGAAAATACGTGCTTCCAGCCTCAAAGGGCCTTTCCAGTATGGTCCCCTCCTCCTCCGCCTTTCCCAAGAATTAAGTCATCTAAGAGACAGAGAAACAGAGAGACATGAAGATAAAGGAAGACCCAAGCCACAAGCCTCCATCTTTTTACAACCTAATCTCAGAAGTGCTATCTCATCACTTTTGCTGTATTCTCCTCATCAGAAATCAGTCAGCTCTGCCCACAGGGCCTGAGTGCCGAGAGGCAGGAATCATCCAGGAGGTAGGACCACCTTCCGGCTGCCGGCCCCAAGGCCTCCTCGAGAGAACACAGAAAGGCCGGATAACTGGAGACCATAACTTGCTTTCCTGGGCCAAGCAAGCAGAAAGCATATCATACCATTATGAATGAAAATACTTTTTTTCAGTCCAGTTCAGTCACTCAGTCATGTTTGACTCTTTGCGACCCCATGGGCCACAACACTCCAGGCCTCCCTGTCCATCACCAACTCCTGGAGATTACTGAAACTCATGTCCATCGAGTTGGTGATGCCATCCAACCATGTCATCCTCTGTCATCCCCTTCTCCTGGCTTCAATCTTTCCCAGCATCAGGGTCTTTTCCAATGAGTCAGCTCTTCACATCATGTGGCCAAAGTATTGGAGTTTCATTTTCAGCATCAGTCCTTCCAGTGAATATTCAGGACTGATTTCCTTTAGGATTCACTGGTTTGATCTCCTTGCAGTCCAAGGGACTCTCAAGAGTCTTTTCTGACACCACAGTTCAAAAGCATCAATTCTTCAGCATTCTGCTTTCTTTATGGTCCAACTCTCACATCCATACATGACAACTGGAAAATCCATAGCTTTGACTAGACGGACCTTTGTTGACAAAGTAGTATCTCTGCTTTTTAATATGCTGTCTAGGTTTGTCTTAGCTTTCCTTCCAAGGAGCAAGTAGCTTTTAATTTCATGGCTGCAGTCACCATCTGCAGTGATTTTGGAGCCCAAGAAAATAAAGTCTGTCACTATTTCCATTGTTTCCCCATCTATTTGCCATGCAGTGATGGGGCCTGATGCCATGATCTTAGTTTTTTGAATGTTCAGTTTTAAGCCAACTTTTTCACTCTCCTCTTTCATTTTCATCAAGAGGCTCTTTAGTTCTTTGCTTTCTGCCATAAGGGTGGTGTCATCTGCTTATCTGATGTTATTGATATTTCTCCTGGCAATTTTGATTCCATCTTGTGCTTCATCCAGCCTGGCATTTCACATGATGTGTTCTGTATGCAAGTTAAATAAGCAGGGTGACAATATACAGCCTTGAAGCACTCCTTTCCCTATTTGAAACCAGTCTGTTATTCCATGTCTAGTTCTAACTGTTGCTTCTTGACCTGCATACAGATTTCTCAGGAGGCAGGTCAAGTGGTCTGGTATTCACATCTCTTGAAGAAATTTCCATAGTTTGTTGTGATCCACACAGTCAAACCCTTTAGCATAGTCAATGAAGCAGAAGTAGATGTTTTTTCTGGAATTCTTCTGCTTTTTCTTTGATCCAATGGATGTTGGTAATTTGATCTCTGGTTCCTCTGCCTTTTCTAAATCCAGCTTGAACATCTGGAAGTTCTCAGTTCATGTACTGTTGAAGCCTGACTTGGAGAATTTTGAGCATTACGTCACTAGTGTGTGAGATGAGTGCAATTGTGTGGTAGTTTGAGCATTCTTTGGCATTGCCTTTCTTTGGGATTGGAATGAAAGCTGACCTTTTCCAGTCCTGTAGCCACTGCTGAGTTTTCCAAATTTGCTGGCATATTGAGTGCAGCACTTGCACAGTATCATCTTTTGGGATTTGAAATAGCTCAACTGAAATTCCATCACCTCCACTAGCTTTGTTCATAGTGATGCTTCCTAAGGCCCACTTGACTTCACATTCCAGGATGTCTGGCTCTAGATGAGTGTGAGTGATCACACCATCGTGATTATCTTGGTCATTAGGATCTTTTTTATGTAGTTCTTCTGTGTATTCTTGCCACCTCTTCATAATATCTTTTGCTTCTGTTTGGTCCATACCGTTTCTGTCCTTTAGTGTGCCCATCTTTGCATGAAATGTTCCCTTGGTATGTCTAATTTCCTTGAAGAGATCTGTAGTCTTTCCCATTCTGTTGTTATGCTCTATTTCTTTGCATTGATTGCTGAGGAAGGCTTTCTTATCTCTCCTTGCTATTCTTTGGAACTCTGCATTCTAATGGGTATATCTCTCCTTTTCTCCTTTGCCTTTTGCTTCTCTTCTTTTCTCAGCTATTTGTAAGACCTCCTCAGACAACCATTTCTGTGTTGTATTTCTTTTTCAGGGGGGGTGGTTTTCATCAATGTTACAAACCTCCGTCCATAGTCCTTCAGGCACTCTCTCTATCAGATCTAATGCCTTGAACCTATTTGTCACTTCCACTCTATAACTGTAGGGGATTTGATTTAGGTCATAGCTGAATAGTCTAGTGGTTTTTCCTCCTTTCTTTAGTTTAAATCTGAATTTTTTCATTTGTTTAAGCCCTTGTATTCTTGAAGCTAGTAGGGAAGGGGTGGATCCAGAGAGCCATACTTGTATTCTTTAAAATGCTGTTGCCTTCTGCACGTACTGGTGACGTTACCAAGAAGGAGGTAAGGACAGGACACGGTAAGACTGGAGTGGGGTTGTTATGTCCATGCACTGACCGCTGCAGTGGGCAGAATTTAGTGCAACGCACTCCCACCTAGATCTCACACTCAAGTCGGGAAGACACAAACAGAAAGGGGTAAGTACACGGAAGCATTACATTAAGTATTAAACTCCACGGCGCAGATGTCAAATGTTGTAGGAACCTGGACAGAACGAAATGAGGAGTTGCACCTGACCTTGTCCAGAGAGATTTGGGGTTGCTAGATGAGGATGATAGCTACTGACTTTGATAACGCTCTGAAACACGTCTTGGAAAGATGTGATTGATTGGTATCTGGGGCTTCAACAAGATCAAAAATCTGATGTGGACAGGAAAAGGACTCACTCTGAGAAATTAGAATCAATGTTCCAAATCACAGACAGTGGTTAGGGGTCCAAAACCAGGGTGAGTTTGGATGTGACATGGACAGGTTACTCAGAATGTCTTCTAGCAAGTCCCAGAAATGCCTTCTACATTGCTGGGGAGGATGGCTGAGAGATAAGAGCTTTGGAAAGGAGCTAAATGAAGCAAAGCATTGTATCATATATCCATTGTAAGAAATGGAGTGAATAAAGTAACCCTAATGAAAGGTGTCAGAGATGGGAGGAAAGTTTTCCCTCTTGGCAGGGTGACTGTTGGAGGAAGTTGCATGTAAGACCAGCAGTGAGATGGGGACCCACGAGTCCTGGAGAGCTGGGTCAGTTGACAGGTCAGACCTGTCACCAACAGGTCCTCAGACTCAGGGAGGAGCGATTTCTTCCTTCAAGGGTGTGTTGAATAAAATCGAGAAAGGACAGTATAAGCATAAGAAACAGTATAAGCAAATGCAAACAGTGGCATGAAGAACACGTACCTGGACTGGTAAACAGGTGAGTTCAAGGGCAAAGTGGCTACAGAAAACACTGGGAAGTTGGGTTTTAACTTCAGATGGGTCTCAGATGTCAGATAATAAATCTCTCCTGCACTCTAAATGTGCCCCATAGGATTTCTCAATGCCGCTTATTAGAAAAGGCCCTGATGCTGGGAAAGATTGAGGGCAGGAGGAGAAGGGGACCACAGACGATGAGATGGTTGGATGGCATCACCGACTTGATGGTGATGACTTGAGTCATGATGGCCTTGAGTTTGAGCAAGCTCCGGGAGATGGTGAAGGACGGGGAAGCCTGGCATGCTGCAGTCCATGGGGTTACAGAGAGTCAGACACAACTGGGCGACTCAACAACAACGGAGTTTCTCGATGCCATAGTTAGGAACTAGAAAACCCAAGGTGCCAACTCATACTGAAACATGCAGTTTGCAAATGTCATTTTTTGGAAAAAGATTACAGATGATTCTGACTAGAAAGGAAAATGCAAAAATGAATTATATAATTTCCTCTACATTTACAGTTAGAAGAAAAGTAAATTATGCCACAATTTAAGTTTCTCCAGGTTCAGAGGGAAGTGCTTTTCAGGGCAGCAATAACTAATTAGGGTGAAGTGTCATAAACATATTATTTTTTGATTGCTTTGGAAAGTTTGGGCCTTTTCTTTCAGGATAATGAAATCTGCTCTGTTGTCAGCAAGATGCATGTGAAGGAAAACTTGCCAGTTCTCACCCACCACTCATCCTAAATCTGTTTCAGGCTAGGTAGCACATTGTGTGCTGTGGTTTCCAACCAGAGGAGCCTTTGTTTTGCACTGAAAAAAATCTCTCATTTGGTCCTTACTCCCCCACCCCAAGCTACTGGGCATTTGGCAGTGGATATAAAGTCCAATAAAATTTTACTATCTCAGAGTTAATATATTTGATTAATCTTTTTATTCTTTAACTAACTGGTCCCTCACCCACATAATAAAAAAAGACAAGATGGTTTTGGTTTATGAAGATAGGCCATGTACTAGGAAGACAGCGTCGTCGCATAGATACATGTCCCATGTACAGATTAGTGGTAAAATCAGTTAACTTTGCGTGTCTTGTTTACCAATCTGTATGTTTTCAAAATAAGCTTACAAAATTAAGTTTACAGAATTATGTCAATTTATATTTAGTCAAAACTCCTATGAAAGTTTATTTTGTAATGATAATATTACTAGGGTATTATTTTTCTTATGTGGGTTTTATCTTCAGTTAGACACTGTAATTCATCACAGTTTTTAT
Organism: Bos grunniens; assembly: GCF_055505025.1. Taxonomy (NCBI): domain Eukaryota; kingdom Metazoa; phylum Chordata; class Mammalia; order Artiodactyla; family Bovidae; genus Bos; species Bos grunniens. Next base: position 89,334,541 of record NC_141176.1, on the reverse strand, counting down.
CTGGCAGTGACAGTTTTGATTTTATCTTTATATATATTGGGTTTATTCAATACTTGCTTCTAAGATATTGGGCAAGGGTAAAAACATCTATAACTATGAAAGTGAAAATTCAGAATAAGATTCTTTCAAAATATTATTTTAATAGTCTATTTGTGACTTTTGCTTCTTAAGATGTGATAAAAAAACATATACAACCATGATTTTACAGGAAATGTATGGTCAAGATTGAGAAGTAAGATTGAAATTAATAATCTGTATATTAAAAAATAAATAAAAAGTTCGCTGGGAGCAAGCACTGCATTTGATAAGATCTGTACCATTCTTTTTAGTTATGAAGAAGAAAAATATCATTATTTAGGAATAATATGATATTTACTCTTGGGAATCTCAAGGTAATTTAATAAAAATCTTGCTGAAAAAAATTGAGTGGTCTCTGAGGAGACTGACTGCATAATTAATGTATAAAATAAATTATACATATGAATATATATAATTGAAGAAAAATGGCCTAAAAATTAAACTTAAAAACAATAGTAATTACTCATAAAATACTTGGATATAAATTTAACAATGAGTATCCAGAAACTATAAGAGGAAAGCTACTCAACTATTGGGGTGGACAAAAGAAAGAGAATAAATGCAGAAACATTACTTTCTTGATGTGAAGCTCAGTTTAAAACATTAATTTTAAATCTAGTAGGTATACTAAATTTAAGTTCAGTCTAAATCCTAAAACCCCTTTCTGTTTTCAACTCTTAGATAACAATTCTGAATTGTTTATGAGGAATGAAGGTGAAAAAACGATTAGAAAAATTTCTGAAAAAGAGGAGAGTACAAGGTTTGAGGGAAAATTTGTCTCAGTGGCAGTTACTGGGAAAGCATAATTAAAAACAGAAACTTCTCCCAACTCAGAAAATCTCTCCCGAAATGCAGTAGAGAAGGAAGCCGTGTTTGTTACCACATAAGCATTAAACCCAGAGAAGTCAATGGCACCCCGATCCAGTACTCTTGCCTGGAGAATCCCATGGACGGAGGATCCTGGTGGGCTGCAGTCCATGGGGTCGCTAAGAGTCGGACACGACTGAGCGACTTCACTTTCACTTTTCACTTTCATGCATTGGAGAAGGAAATGGCAACCCACTCCAGTGTTCTTGCCTGGAGAATCCCAGGGACGGGGGAGCCTGGTGGGCTGCCGTCTCTGGGGTCGCACAGAGTCAGACATGACTGAAGTGACTTAGCAGCAGCAGCAGCAGAAGTTAAAAAATATACATACATATTAAAGTTAAATATACATTTTAAAATTTAAAGTTAAAAATATAAATGTATATATATAAATATGTATATAATCCAGAAATTGTACAGAGATGATTTAAGATTGATTAATTGTCTTCTATCATTTTCTTCTATCTTTTGGCCTGACACACAAATAGGACTCCCTTGATAATGGATGAGATTTAAATGTAGAAATTTGTTTCTTGTATTCAAAATATAACTTAAGACTGTTAGCAGTTAACCTTTTTATCATTGCAAATAAAATATACTAGAATTATGTGGGAATTAATTATTCTTTCCAAGTTGATTTATTCAGACTCATTTGCTCAAATATGAAGCTAACACATAAACATAAAATGTACCGTGTGCTGTGCTGTATTAAGTCGCTCAGTCTTGTCTGACTCTTTTGCAACCCCATGGACTGTAGCCCACCAGGCTCCGTCCATGGGATTCTCCAGGCAAGAATACTGGAGTGGGTTGCCATGCCCTCCTCCAGAGGATCATCCCAGCCCAGGGATCGAACAAATCAATGTCAGATATTTCCCCTACAAGCAAAAGGTTTACTTTCAATTTGACAGATAAAAATGGGGATTATTCTTTTCATAATTTGTGTTCCCTTCTGACTGGTTCTGGAAAAGATGTTCCTCCTTTTGGCAAGAAGACAACTATTTGTAATAGTCAACAAATCCAGGTTAAATTTTTAAAAACCTCACGTGTCCTTCATAGGTCACACATGACAAGAAATTATTCTCAAAGTACTTTCCAAACAAGAAAAGTTGGAATTTCTGCTGGAAAATAAACTGATACACTGCCCTGACAGAAGCATGTTTCTTTCACTATTGAAAAATGAAGATTCTGCAAGTTCAAGAGGCATAATATCCATGACTTCCTTTTTGTGAAGACATCGTTATGCCGGAGGCTCCCCTGTGGTAGAGCTGGAGCCTCAGTCCTGACTGTGCCCTGTCAGTTAAGGAGTTAATGGGTGAATCTGCATTTTTTTTTTTTTTTGTATCACAGTCTTGTAAATATTCTCCAGGCAACATCTGACTGAACAATCGTTTAATGCTTTGTCGCAGCCATAGCATTATGTGACAGTGACGTGCACAGCACATGAGATGCGATATGAACTCAGCAACTGAGGCTTGCAGCAGGCATGCGGAGCGGCAGTGGCCTGCTGCCATCCTCTGTGAGACTAGACGGCCCTGTGGAGACGCTGCATTTTAGCATCCTGGGAGCTCAGTCACGACACCGCGCTGGCAGCCACAGCAAATCAACGACGTACACGAAACGGCCGTCCTGGGGGCAGCTGATTCAGGGCTTCCCCAGCCAGGCTGATCAGTTACCAATATGTTTCCAATGTGGGCAAGTTCTTTTTAATGTCTTCCCTGATGGCTCAGATGGTAAAGAACTGGCCTGCATTATGGGAGACCCGGCTTTGATCCTTGGGTCCAGCAGAGTTCTTTCTAATATCACTGATATTAAATGAAAGGAATAATAGAAGCTCATCCATAGCATTATGCCAGATCAAATGGGAGGAGTTTTGTGATGCGTTTAGCTTGGGGCTTTGTATAAATGGAAGTGAAAGTGAAGTCGCTCAGTCCTGTCTGACTTTTTGCGACCCCATCGACTGTAGCCTACCAGGCTCCTCCATCCATGGGATTCTCCAGGCGAGAATACTGGAGTAGGTTGCCATTTCCTTCTCCAGGGGATCTTCCCGACCCAGGGATTGAACCCAGGGATCAAACCTGGGTCTCTCACATTGGAGGCAGACACTTTAACCTCTGAGCCACCAGGGAAGCCTTTGTATAAATACATTTCCGTCACACATTAAGCTATTATTACTCTTGCCGCTGCTTCCATGAAAACTGAGGTCCACTGAGAAACTGCCCTCTAAGTGTGTGCAGACCTGGAGCGCGTGGCGTGTCTGCCTCTCACTTGGTGTCACTCTCACTTGGCTGTGAAACTGTGAGTTGGGTAGATTCTAATAATTTGTGGATTGTCAGGTTTTTTTGAAAGCACAAATGAGATCATGTCAGTGGTTTCCCGTCATTCTTAGGATAAAATAGCAAAGAGAGGTGGACTTTTGCCAGCATTGCTGGCCTCCACTCCAGCTACTCTCCTCCACACCACTGTCTGCGCACACACACACACACACACACACACTCACACACACACACACACTCACACACACACACACACTCACACACACACACACACACTCCCCTTCACACGCCCACACGTACCCCTGACCCCGAGACTGCAGAGGTGTCCCAGGGACCTTCTTGTCCACGTTCAGTTCTTTTTTGCCCAGATCTTCTCCCAGGCCGTCCCTTCTGGTCCCTTTTTACCTAGCTGGCTGTTCTCATCTTTTAAAAGCACCTTCTGGAAAGCTACCCTGAGGTCCACCCCATCTCAGGGCAGGACCTAGTAGAGCCTAAGGCAGTCACTGGTGTGGGGAGTGAGGGTGGGCACGCAGAGCTCATCTTAAGTGGTCCGTAATCCCAGCTAGTCTTCCTTTCTTTTGATCCCCTAATGTCCTGCCCATCTTGCTGACTCTCATCATCTCGTGCTCACTTGCCCAGTGACTGCCTTCCTGCTTTGGTGAAGGACGCTGACGGGCGGGCCAGTGGCCGCTTTCCACTGGTCTATCTGCAGGGTCTCACACAGCCCTAGAACTACAGTCAGCGCTGAACCCTGGATGTTCAAGTCAACTCCACATTTTTGTATTTTACCTGCAGCCTGTGGGCCGGATTATAACAAAGCGTTTGTCATGAGTCCTGCAACAGAGGAAAACCCACCAACCTTCCTTAAATATCTTTACATTTCTTTGAATTTCATAACCTTTCCAGCAATCCCTTGCTCCTGAGACTTCAGTCCAACCATCCCTAAAGGCTAAAAAGCTGAGATGTAATTTTACAGTTAGAGGAAATATATTTCTTGCACATTCTAAAAATGTAGCCTTCCAGTAGTCATGTATAGACATGAGAATTGAACCATAAAAAAGGCTGAGCACTGAAACTGATAGTTTCAAAATGTGGTGCTAGAGAAGACTGTTGAGAGTCCCTTGGACTGCATGGGGATCAAACCAGTCAATGCTAAAGGAAATCAATCCTAAATATGGACTGGAAGGACTGATGCTGAAACTGAAGCTCCAATATTTTGGCCACCTGATATGAAGAGCTGACTCAGTGGGAAAGACCCTGATGCTGGGAAGTTTGAGGGCAGGAGGCGAAGAGGGCAACAGAGGATGAGATGGTTGGATGGCATCACTGACTCAATGGACATGAGTTTGAGCAAACTCTGGGAGACTGTGAAGAACAGGGAAGCCTGGTGTGCTGCAGTCCATGGGGTCTCACAGAGTCGAACACAACTTATCGACTGAACAACAGTAAAACCTAAACAAATCAGATGGCCAATTTCAAGCATATCCATTGATAGTTTTTTGACTCTCAGTTTTCTGTACAACTTACCACCTCCAAATCTTATTATAGTTGAAAATCTGATCGCTTTGGGTTCCTTTGGCTTAGGTGTTTTCAAGTCTCTTCCAGAGCAAATGCCTTATATTGGGTGGGAATTGAGGCTCTACACAGATATTTTTCAGGATATTTCAGAGTGGCTATGATTTGCCCTGTGTATTTTACTCTCCTCCCTCTTTATAATTTTGAATAAGAAATGTTGGACACAGCTGAGGTATATATTCTGAAACTGATTGACATAAAATCAGGTTGTCTATACTGAAGTGTCATATAGAGTCTCATTTACTGTCTCTTCTGAGACACAGTCTTTCTCCCTACTCTATACCTAGCAAACATTTCGCATGTTTTAGCAGCTTTAATTGTTACTTATTTTTGTGTGTGTACTGTGATTTCTTAGTCGTTTCCTACTTTGGAAACAGGTACAGGTACAGGTCCTCATAAATGGCCATTCAGGGCGGTGGGACATGGCCTGTTTCTCCCGAATAGACCTTTTCAGTCCCAATTCGACTCACATTTGTAGGGTGATTCCTTTAGTAGATTTTATTCAGATGGCTTTTCCGTTTTCCACTTGTACTTTGGGGAAGGAAAGAACCGATGATTCTGGAAATCAGAAAAGTAACAACAGGAAAGTCTACATATTTAGCAATGCTAATACTGAAAATATGTCATTCAAAATGAGACTTTGAATATTGTGCTGGTTGCTCATTAGACATGGTGATCATTAAATTAGTATCATTCCTCACTCCTGAGCGCTGTAATCTGCCTTTCCTGGTCCACTATCATTTCAGGCTTACCCCACTTCCTTTCTCTCTGTGAAAACAACACCTAATATCTCAGCTTTCTGAATCCCTTTCTTCTCTCAACTTTTAACTAAACTTTTACAATGGCACCCCACTCCAGTACTCTTGCTTGGAAAATCCCATGGATGGAGGAGCCTGTTAGGCTGCAATCCATGGGGTCGCTAAGAGTTGGACATGACTGAGCGACTTCACTTTCACTTTCACTTTTCACTTTCATGCATTGGAGAAGGAAATGGCAACCCACTCCAGTGTTCTTGCCTGGAGAATCCCAGGGACAGGAGAGCCTGGTGGGCTGCCGTCTATGGGGTCGCACAGAGTCGGACACAACTGAAGTGACTTAGCATAGCATAGCATTACATTTAATTATAAGTTGTTTCTCATATATTTTTCCACTAGTTTCAGTTTGTGTCTAATCTTCCTGACTCCCGGATAAACTATATGTCAGGTTTTGCAGTCAGGACTGAACTGAAATGTATCCATTCAACCCGTAAATATTCACTGAGCACATGTTCTGCTCTAGATAGCAGGGCACCACAGTGACTAAAACACAACCCTCCCGTCTCAGAGGGTTGACTTCTGATGCTGGAGACATCGAAGCAAATCAATACTGTAATACAAGGTCTGGATGCAGACCTGAGGCAAAAAACACCAAAAGGAAAAAGAAACAGGGAGGTGCTGCTGCTTTACCCAGTGTGGGTGGCAAAGGCCTCTGATGGAAGAGGAGCCGTCCCAGGGTCCGTGGAGAGGAGAGAAGCGGGCACGTGCGAAGCCCCAAGGACAGGAGGGAGCCTGGTGGGTTCCAGGGCAGCAGAGCAGCTGGTGAGCCTAGAGCTGAGGGCTGTGCCAGTGCAGAGAGAGTAGCAGGGACCTGGGGAGAGGGACTCTGAGTCGTGGAGGGGGAAGCCCTGGAGAGCCGAACAGAATAGTGACACACTCACACTTGCCTTATGGAAGGATTCCTCTGTCCTTGTCTGGATATTAGATTGTACAGAAGCATTTCTCAGTGTTTTGACCATTGACCACCTTAGTAAATGCATTTTTAAAAGACTGACTGATTGACTTGGCTACACCCGGTTTTAGTTTGCAGCACGAGGAATCTTTGCAGCACGCAGGCTTAACTGCTCCACCGCACGTGGGATCTTAGTTCCCTGACCGGGGATCTTAACCTGTGTCCCCTGCATTGCAAGGGGAATTCTTAACTGCTGGTCCGTGAGGGAAGTCTTGTAAACTCGTTTTACATTGTGACCTAGAATAATATGTGTATGTGCACCGTGGGTTTATATCAGGAATAATAGTTCCATGAACTAATCATTTTCAAAGCACGGTGCACTTTATATCACTAAGTCCACTCCATGTTTCTTTTCCTCTTGCTTTGTGAAGTGACCAGAACACAGTAACACACTAAGTACACCCATCCGCCCCCCGCCCCCGCCACCCCCGGTGTGAAACACATCTCACCGTAGAGTTCAGGGAGGAGGCTGAGAGGAGAGCTGATATTTTGAAGGCTCACCAGCCAGAAGCCATTGCCTTGCATGAGACCACAATATGAGCCCGTGAATATAGGGAAGAGAAAAGGTCCAGGGTGTTTAGAGATACTGACCCCCCCAAACCCCGAGTAGGAAGATGGGGAGAACTGCAGGGAGATCAAGGAAATGAGGAAACCAGCAGAAGATGACATCCTGGAAGTCAGCTGAAAAAGATGCTTAGTGCATAGGAATCGCCTGCCGTAGGGGACTCAGTAAGTTGAATTGATCTTCATGGTCCATTAACTTAACTAAAAATAAAACGCCTTGAACCATTTATATCTTAAAGCATTTACTACCTCTTGGGAAACACCAAGTGTTATTACCTAACATATGTAGGAATAGAGTATTTTCACACATTTGACATGAAACTGTATTCTAGAAAGCTCATGATATACCTTCCCATACCAGTAGTTTGGAATTTACAGAAATTAATGTGTATACCTTCATTATGGCATACGTGTCTATTAAATCCTCTCTCCTCATCTGCTGATAGTGTCCCATTGCCAAGATCTAAGAATGCAAACTGAGACGTTCCTGTAATATGGAATCATCAGTAGACAGGAAAAGGAGGCACAGGGTGGTGCTTGCGTGCTGTGGTGGGGGGTGGGGGTGGCTCCAAGGCAGAGGAGGTTGTGGGGAATCCCCTCCCCCCAGTCTAACTGCATGGTGTTTTTATGGAATGCACACCAACAGATGTTATCAGATCGAGATCTGTCATTTACTTTCTGGGTAACTGTGGATAAACTGCTTAAGATTCCTAAAGCCTTGGTTTCCATGATGAGAATCATAGTAAAACTATTTTCACTGGTTGTTGTGATCGTTAAATCACAAAGTTCACAGAGTAGGTCCCACTTCTCTAGGTCAGGTTACCACCGTTGATGTCCTTTTAGTTCTTTGAATGTCCCCGAGTCATCTCACGTTCTCCCTTCAACCCGCAGTGTTCCCCCAGACCTGCAAAGATTCATCACTCAGAGGAGCCCCCAGACCTGCATCTGTTCCTCTCTCAGAGCGGAGCCCAAGCAGTGGTTCTTCAGGAAAATCTCCCCAACTGTCCTCAGATCCTTCACACACTCCTTCCCATGTTTCCTTCTCCTCTCCTTTCCTTCTCACAGTTGCAATTTTGCATTATTTACATGGTGGTTTGGTTAACTTTGTCCCAAGACCACAAGCTTGAAGACGGTTTGTTCCTGTTCTGTGGATCGCTGTGTCTCCACAGCATCTGGCCCAGAGCCTGATGTTCCATGGGTATTTGTTGAATGACTATGACCGTGATTTTACTGTGCTGCTGGTTGGGTGATGGGTCCTTTAAGAAGCTATTAAACTGAGCTGAGATCTGACTGACATCCTCCACTTGGGGTCCAGCCAGTAGCCACACCTCCTGTACGTAAACACTCTTTTCCACTTAAAGCTGACAGCCTATTCATGTTGGGTTTTGTTTTCTGACTCATCTCTTTAAATTCCTCCTGATGACTTTGTTCAATACTTTTTGCTATTTTTCATGGCACCCACGAGACTCCTTTTGTAGTAAACTTGTAATTCCTACTGAGGTGTACATGGTGGACAGTCATGGAATATTTGTTGACTTTACAACAGCATCTCTGACATCCTTGTTTGTTATTTAGTGCTGAAATCATTCCTAAACTTCTCATGGTGACTGTTTATTGCACGCTTTTTAAATAATTGCTCTCTTAGGGACTGACTTGTTTAGTTTTCAGAATTTGCTTTCTGTTGGTCCATCGTAAAATGTGTCAGTGCTTTACTTGACTATATAAGAATGGATAAAACATTTATTTTTCTTTTTAAAAAATAAACCAAACTCTCCAAAGCATCATTAATTCAGAGAAGTTATCATGGTGCTTCTGAGAGCACTGCGATGCCATTTACTTTAAAATTGCCCTTCCTATGGAATAGTTAGTGCAAGCCTCAGAAGTTGTTTTTACCTGCTAATTACAAGCTGCACACTGACAGAATCTGTTACATAATTGGTAAGAATTAAATCTTGGGAGAAAAATGTTCCAGTTCCATCGTGAGGTGAGGTAAGGGGTGGGAGGACTGTTTTGATTTTACCTCTTACTCAAAAAGCTGGACTTTCAGGTGGATTTAGGTGGAATTTAGGGTGGATTTAAGATGATGTTTATTATGACAATGAGATACTTCCATATCAATGTCTTACAGAAAGATTTGTGAAGAAACATTTTTAAAATTTTTGATGATTTCACATTGATGCTTGAAAATCCAAATAAAAACACTGGCGAATCTTCAGCCTTATGCGATGTCATCCAACTCAAAAGGTTAGGCACCTCTCCACCTTTAATCTTTCCAAGGACCAAAACAAATCTTATGACCACTTCTTCAATAGTATAAGACTATGGTTCCCAGGTGGCTCAGCGGTAAAGGATCTGCCTGCCAATGCAAGAGACCTGGGTTCCATCCCTGGGTCAGTAAGATCCCCTGGAAAATGAAATAGCAACCCATTCCAATATTCTTGCCGGGGGAATCCCATGGACAGAGGAGCCCAAGAGGGCTATACTCCATGTGATCACAAAAGAGTCAGATGTGACTTAGTGACTGAACAACAGTTCAGTTCAGTCACTCAGTCATGTCCCACTTTTTACAACCCCATGAACTGCAGCACGCCAGGCCTTCCTATCCATCAACAACTGCCAGAGTCTACCCAGACCCATGTCCATTGATGCCATCCAACCATCTCATCCTCTGTTGTCCCCTTCTCCTCCTGCCCTCAATCTTTCCCAGCATCAGGGTGTTTTCAAATGAGTCAGCTCTTCACGTCAGGTGATCAAAGTATTGGAGTTTCAGCTTCAACATCAGTCCCTCCAATGAACACCCAGGACTGGTCTCCTTTAGGATGGACTGGTTGAATCTCCTTGCAGTCCAAGGGACTCTCAAGAGTCTTCTCCAACACCACAGTTCAAAAGCATCAAAACCAATACAATATTGTAAAGTTAAAAAATAAAATAAAATATATTAAAAAAAGCATCAATTCTTCCACACTCAGCTTTCTTTATAGTCCAACTCTCACATCCATACATGACTACTGGAAAAACCATAGCCTTGAATAGACACATCTCTGTTGGCAAAGTAATGTCTCTGCTTTTGAATACACTGTCTAGATTGCTCATAACTTTCCTTCCAAGGAGCAAGCATCTTTTAATTTCATGGCTGCAATCACCATCTGCAGTGATTTTGGAGCCCAGAAAAATAAAGTCAGCCATTGTTTCCCCATCTATTTGCCATGAAGTGATGGGACCAGATGCCATGATCTTCGTTTTCTGAATGTTGAGCTTTAAGCCAACTTTTTCACTCTCCGTTTTCACTTTCATCAAGAAGCTCTTTAGTTCTTCACTTTCTGCCATAAGGGTGGTGTCATCTGCATATCTGAGGTTATTGATATTTCTCCAGGCAATCTTGATTCCAGCTTGTGCTTCCTTCAGCCCAGTGTTTCTCATGATGTACTCTGCATATAAGTTAAATAAGCAAGGTAACAACATACAGCCTTAACATACTCCTTTTCCTATTTGGAACCAGTCTGTTGTTCCATGTCCAGTTCTAACTGTTGCTTCCTGACCTGCATATAGGTTTCTCAAGAGGCAGGTCAGGTGGTCTGGTATTCCCATCTTTTGAAGAATTTTCCACAGTTTGTTGTGATCCACACAGTCAAAAGCTTTGGCATAGTCAATAAAGCAGAAATAGATGTTTTTCTGGAACTCTCTTGCTTTTTCCATGATCCAGCAGATGTCGGCAATTTGATCTCTGGTTCCTCTGCCTCTTCTAAAACCAGCTTGAACATCTGGAAGTTCATGGTTCACGTATTGCTGAAGCCTGGCTTGGAGAATTTTGAGCATTACTTTACTAGCGTGTGAGATGAGTGCAATTGTGTGGTAGTTTGAGCATTCTTTGGCATTGCCTTTCTTTGGGATTGGAATGAAAACTGACCTTTTCCAGTCCTGCGGCCACTGCTGAGTTTTCCAAATTTGCTGGCATATTGAGTGCAGAACTTTCACAGCATCATCTTTTATAATTTGAAATAGCTCAACTGGAATTCCATCACCTCCACTAGCTTTGTTAGTAGTGATACTTCCTAAGGCCCACTTGACTTCACATTCCAGGATGTCTGGCTCTAGATGAGTGTGAGTGATCACACCATCGTGATTATCTTGGTCGTGAAGATCTTTTTTGTACAGTTCTTCTGTGTATTCTTGCCACCCCCTCTTAATATCTTCTGCTTTTGTTAGGTCCATACCATTTCTGTCCTATATTGAGCCCATCTTTGCATGAACAATATCAATATAAATCTGTAGTATCCTTTAAAAAAGAAGAATAAGATCTGAGGCCAGAGTTTATTTTTAAAGTATATTCCCTGGCAGCCTACCGTCCATGGGGTTATGAGGAGTCAGACTCGACTGAACAACTCAGCAAGCACAGTGTGACATCATGATGGTTGTATGAAGTGAAAAGAAGGTTCTGTTAGTTCAGATAAAAAAATTAAAAAAGGCTCAAAAGGTGTATAAATACATTCAATCATTAATATGATGTTCCTGAAGGAGGTGAGTCACTGTTTCTCTCTGATCTTTGTGGGGAGAGAAGGTATTGGATTTCCTCCAGGAGGACCTTGCCAGCAGAAGTTGCTTAGCATTTATTAAAACAATTGACCACTTTCTTTCCCCAGCTTTGCAGGACTGATGTAGCAATTTGCTTAACTACCCCAGTGGGTATGTCATATAAGCTATGAAAAATGTGTTCTTTTTTCACCTTCTGAGTACGTTGAAAATGTTGAATTACACATTTTAAAGACCAAATCAACAGAGTGATGGAGTGCACTGAACATTTAATCCCTTCCGACATATGACTTTCTCCCAGTTCTGATTTGTCTGCCGAGCAACTCTTTACCTGGGCATCTCCCACCAGTCACATATATGTTTGGGTACAGCAAGCGTGTTTGTTACACAGATAACAGAAGTGTGGTAAGAGAATTTTAAGCAAAAGCATTAGAAACTTTACTCCTTTCCATGATCACACTTCTCTGCTTCTAAAGCATAAAGGATTATGGGAACAGGGTGCACAGCCAGAGCAGAACAAAGAAGCGAAGGTGGGAAGAGCTGCAGTCAGTCAACTCAGAGATTAAATCATCCGTCTTGCAGGCACCCAAACCTGGACATCTTGTCTGTGAGAAGACTCTGACCTTTGGTAGGACAACAATTACAGGATCTTTGCTGAGACTCAACAGCTGGGGCAGTAGACTGAGCCGAAAAGGGAAAGAGTTGTCAAGGTAGAATGGCAGAGTGCCCAGAAATAAGGGGGAAAAAACCCCAAAGTTATAGATTATAGTGTTTTCTTTAAAATTTTAATAGTCATAACTCCAGATGACCTGGTAAGAGAACACACTTCTTATACACCGGACAACCCTCTGAAGTAAGAATCATATTGGGGTGGCCCAAAAGTTCATTCAGGATTTTCCATACAATATTACAGAAACATGTAATATTGTATGGAAAAGCCAAATGAACTCTTTGGCCCAATATAACCCCTCTTAGAGGTGAGAAAACCGAGGCCAAGAGACTTTAAGTACTTTGCATAAACTTGCTGATTATACATGCAGCTCTGTCGGACTTCAAAGCCTGTGCCCTTCTGTGTCTCTCAATGAAGAGTGTGGTTGTGGTGTAGCACTGCTAGTTGATATATTTATAAGTAAAAACCATTAATAATTTATATAATGCAAATACAGTGACAAGTATTAGTTATCTATTGCTATAAATGAATTATCACACATTTGGAAGCTTAGACCAACACTCATTTTTGATCTCACAGTGTATATGGATCAGGAGTCCAGGCACAGCGTAGCTGGCTCTGCTAGTGGTCAAGAACCCGCCTGGCAATGCAGGAAACTTAAGAGATGCAGGTTCAATCCCTGGGTCAGGAAGATCCCCTGGAGGAGGGCACGGCAACCCACTCCAGTCTTCTTGCCTGGAGAATCCCATGGACAGACAAAGCCTACAGGGCTACAGTCCATAGGGTCTCAAAGAGTCGGACATGACAGAAGTGACTTAGCACCACTTCTTGAGCCAGAGGGTAGGAGAGGGGTCTCTCCGGGAGTGAATTCAAGGTCTTGGGTGGGGCTGAGGTCTCATCTGACGCCTTGACTGTGGAAGGGTCCGTCTCCAAGCTCCTGTGGCTGTTGGCTGGTTGTTTACAGGTCCTGAGAGTTGTTAGACTGACGACTGCAGCTTTCTGCTCTCTGCTGGCTGGGGGCCCTGCTCCATTTCTGATTACATGGGCCTCGCCAGCCCGTGGCTTCTTGCTTCATCAAGGTCAGCAGAGAAGAGTCTGAAAGGGTGACATCAGTGCCTTGTGAAACCTTGGCGTTGAAGGGACGTGCTGTCAGCTTTGCTAGGTCACTGCGCCCTTGGGAGGAGAGGATCATATGTGAGCATGAGTCCCGGGTGGGTAATGAGGGCCATCTGAGAGTCTGCCCTCCACAGGTATGGACGTCTAAAGGACTTCCATAAGAAATGTTATGGTTTTGATCTCACTATTCAGCTGAATGCTAAAATAAGCGAATAAGTAAATTAAGTAATTCAGAAACAACTGAAAAGCCAAACTGTTGGTGTAAAGACGGATTTGGTTCTGACTTTGTCCTAACGTGAATGCAGTCACATACTTCCGGTCACGTGTCGTTACAGCAGACTGACAATTATTACAGCGGGAAGAGAAGCTCGGCATGGTTTTTAAAACTGACAGTTCTTTCAGTTGGGTGAGGATAATTTAAAAATAGTCTGTTTATATTAGAGATGCACAATATTTTTTTTCCCTTTGACATGGAAATGAGAAACTCCAGAGAAAAGCCCGTCATACAAAAAACAATCGACGAAATAATAATTTGCTCTAATTTATCTCCAGTGTTTTTGGTGATGAAGATATCTTAGATCTGATTTTAAAGGAGACAGCATAGTCACTAGCAGACCAACTACTGGACTAGAAAACAAAATCCCTTTACCGGGTGCTGACTGGACTTTAGATCTCCCATGTTCAACAAGGATTTATATATTCACCAAGTCAGAATATACTCATGATTAAGACTTCATTTATTCTTAGAGCCCATCTCAATGGGATTGAGTGAGCCAGGTATCTGGAGAACTTCATTAGGGAAGGAGTACCTATGTGAGGTCTTATCTCAGCTGGTCCATTCAAGTCCTTCCAAGCACATGCATACATATAGCTCAGTTGGTAAAGAATCCGCCTGCAATGCAGGAGACCCCAGTTGGATTCTGGGTCAGAAAGATCTGCTGGAGAAGAGGGCTACCCACTCCAGTATTCTTGGGCTTCCCTCGTGGTTCAGCTGGTAAATAATCTACCTGCAATGTTGGAGACCTGGGTTCAATCCCTGGGTTGGGAAGATCCCCTGGAGAAGGGAAAGGCTACCAACTGAGAATTCCACGGACTGTATAGTCCATGGGGTCACAAAGAGTCAGATATGATTGAGCAACTTTCACTTTCATTTCACTTTCATACATTTCAAGGCTTGCTTTATAAACTAGATCGTTACAAAAGATTATAAGAGATTCTTAAAGACAAAAGAGTAAAATTGAAATGTTAAGACATGTTAATGAAAGCAGATTTAAATTTGTCTGTGTTCTTTTTTTACTAGAATTCTAAGGGAGGACAATAAAACACATTATTTTTAACGTGGAAGAGAAGGTAAAACACAGTTAGAAAAATAAAAAGTGAAATTTGATCAACCATGTAATCTGTTCTCAATTGGAGTCAGTTTTGAGACTGAAAAACGATGTTTGAAATGTGTAATCTTTAAAAGTACATATTAATCAATAAAAGTTTTATTACATTGGTGAACTTATAAAAAGTTATATATAAAAATCATTTTAATGAAATTTTTTTCAAAAATAAAAGATAACAAACTATATGCATGTTAAACAACTCCCCCACAAAAATATATGAATTATTTGAACATTAAATATGAACACACATGGAATGATTATTCTTGATACATTTCAGTTCAGTTCAGTTCAGTCACTCAGTCGTGTCCAATTCTTTGAGACCCCATGAATCCCAGCACTCCAAGCCTCCCTGTCCATCACCAACTCCCAGAGTTCACTCAGACTCAGGTCCATCTAGTCAGTGATGCCATCCAGCCATCTCATCCTCTGTCGTTCCCTTCTCCTCCTGCCCCCAATCCCTCCCAGCATCAGAGTCTTTTCCAATGAGTCAACTCTTCGCATGAGGTGGCCAAAGTACTGGAGTTTCAGCTTTAGCATCATTCCTTCCAAAGAAATCCCAGGGCTGATCTCCTTCAGAATGAACTGGTTGGATCTCCTTGCAGTCCAAGGGACTCTCAAGAGTCTTCTCCAACACCACAGTTCAAAAGCATCAATTCTTTGGTGCTCAGCCTTCTTCACAGTCCAACTCTCACATCCATACATGACCACTGGAAAAACCATAGCCTTGACTAGATGGACCTTTTGTTGGCCAAGTAATGTCTCTGCTTTTCAATATGCTATCTAGGTTGGTCATAACTTTTCTTCCAAGGAGTAAGCGTCTTTTAATCTCATGGCTGCAATCTCCATCTGCAGTGATTTTGGAGCCCCCAAAAATAAAGTTTGACACTGTTTCCACTGTTTCCCCATCTATTTCCCATGAGGTGATGGGACCAGATTCCATGATCTTCGTTTTCTGAATTTGAGCTTTAAGCCAACTTTTTCACTCTCCACTTTCACTTTCATCAAGAGGCTTTTTAGTTCCTCTTCACTTTCTGACATAAGGGTGGTGCCATCTGCACATCTGAGGTTATTAATATTTCTCCCAGCAATCTTGATTCCAGCTTGTGCTTCTTCCAAATGTGCTTCTTCTAAAATGTGATACATTTTAGATACTTTTAATTGGCACATTCGCTAAATCTTTCCCAAATATTTTACCTCTAGTGTTTTCCTGAAGGATGCCTCTCAAAATACCTTAATTTTTTAAAAACATAATTGCCTGTAATCTTCATCATGGAGAAGGCAATGGCAACCCACTCCAGTACTCTTGCCTGGAGAATCCCATAGACAGAGGAGCCTGGTAGGCTGCAGTCCATGGGGTCACTAAGAGTCAGCCACGACTGAGTGACTTCACTTTCACTTTTCACTTTCCTGCATTGGAGAAGGAAATGGCAACCCACTCCAGTGTTCTTGCCTGGAGAATCCCAGGGACAGGGGAGTCTGGTGGGCTGCCATCTTTGGGGTTGCACAGAGTCAGACACGACTGAAGTGACTTAGAAGCAGCAGCAGCAACCCTCAACAAAAATACATTTTATATTTTCTTGCTTTATGTTCACAGAATAACAGCATGTTCAGTTAACTCTGACCATGCTGTACTATTTTTAATTGAGGATAAGCTATCTTTACTGTTGTAAAGTATCTGGAAAAGTCAGAGCAAATTTTAGTAATTGGAGCTTATTCTCACTATAACTTTGTTTATATTTTAATGGATAAATATTTGAATGAAAACATCACATTTATTTGGTTAAAGTCATTCTACTTTTGTTTGATAAGTATTTTTGTGACAAAATTGAACAGTTTGTTTCATTTACTATTATTTGAAGTATTTGTCACTTTCAGATACTTCAAAACTGCCGGCCTTGCAGATGTCATGCAAGTCTGGCATATATTATAAATTTATCCAATTAAACACAAGTTCCCTCCAAAGGCATTGCCTTGAATGGAGGTGATTCAAGGCTCACCACTAGACCAGATGAAATTGAATCTTGAGATGGTTTAAACTTTTACCACATTATTGTGTTCAGGTTAATTTAGTCTATTCCTTCCTTGCTTTTATAAAGATATAGTTCTATTTTTTGGCACACAGTTGTCAGTTGCTAAAATAATTTTTAAAACACTCAAAAAATTGAAAGCTGAAGTGTTTTGATGCTTTAACAAATATTTATATTAAAAACGTCCACTTTATTTTGAAAAAATGCAGCAAAAGTTTACAGACTTTATTTTCAAAACAGTTCAAAAATAATACTATACTTGGAATAGTTTTAAGAGTAGTTCTTCAGAAGTTAAAACATTCCTAAGATACTGTCTTTAGGTAACTTTTCACAAAGTAAGCTTGGAATTGAAAATGGGTGTGTAGTCAATCTAAAAGAGCAACTGATATTTCACTATTAACAAAGTTAACTTCCAAAAGCTTTTCTGTGGTTTCATGACTTGGCTGAGAAACTTTGAACTGTTACTGGAATTAAGTGACTTTTAATCTGAAACATCTGGTGATGCTGGTTATCAACATTTACCAGTGTTAACTGCTGATGCTCTTTACCTTGAAATTTCAGCAATAGCAATTACCCTGGGTTTAAACTTGTCCTAAAGCTGTTCTCAAAGTGTGGATACCAGACCATCAGTGTCAGTATCAACCAGAAACTTTTTAGGAAAATATTTTCTCAGACTACCACCCCTAGCGTCTGAGTCCGGAGTCTTGCACTTATGTTATTACAAGCCTTCCAGAAGCTTCTTATGTTTGAGAGTCACGGCCAAAAAGCATGGGCTTCCCAAGTGGTGCTAGTGGTGAAGAACCCGTCTGCCAACGCAGGGGACGTAGAGACATGGGCTGGATCCCTGGGTCAGGAAGACCCCCTGGAGGAGGGCACAGCAACCCACTCCAGTATTCTTGCCTGGAGAACCCCATGGACAGAGGAGCCTGGCGGGCTACAGTCCATGGGGTCAAAGACATGACCAGTCCACGTCATGACCAGTCCACCGACTCCAGTCCACGGAGTCGGACATGACCGAGCTACTTAGAATGCACACATGCCAAAAGTGTGGTTGGAGGCCGTCTTCTTCCTGCTGGTATTTTAAGTGTACCTAAGGTAAGCATAATTATATATATTAAAGGACTGAGTTAATCATTTATTATTAATAAACTTAACTAAGTTGGATAAATTGAATAATCCATGCCTCAATTTGCATAACTAATTGATAAAAGGCTAAATTCACATATGTTAATATGCCTAATTATGTTTGAAAAGCTAGAAAATTAGATGACTTGTGCATCATTTATTGAACAATTACATGCATGAAACCAAATATGCAATTCTGAAGTAGAGGTATACAGTAATTGTGGTATTAAGTGAACGTCATTGCAGACAATTAGCAAAATTCTAATTCTACTATCATTTCTTATTATACATCACTGTCTGACAAAACTGTTTAAAATGAAACATTACAGTCTTTTAAAAGGAGTATCATTCTGCAATGACTTTACTTAGCAGATCATTTTATATAAAAATTCACCTTTGCAACAATAAGGTACACAGAATAATACAATTATTGTTCTTTTCCACTTTCCAGGTTTGTTTTTGTTTGGTCTTTTTATGACAGGTTTGCAAAGGAAAATCAAAGCAGTTACATAAACATTTTAATAGAAATTGGAGCTGAGATTTAGAGCATTCTGCTACTTCTTTTCTTGGTAAAGCACTCGGGATTTCATATCCCTTTAAACTCTGAGGTTGTCAGCGTGCCATGCATGAAGAGGATCTGAACTCACGGGAAATGGGAAGCCAGGGGATTTGATTAAGCAGGTTCTGCAGGCCACGACTTGAGGTGGATGCATTATGATGGTGACGTGGCGGGGGCCACAGTGCAAGGAGCACCAGAGCTGAGCAGGCAGGAGAGGCGGACTTTAGCTGGACTGATCTCTTCTCTGCTAGGCACTCTGTGTGTGTCCAGTTTTGTTTTAAATAATTTATTTTAAGGAAAGATGGTGCAGGTTAGGTGACTATGAATGTTGGACATCTCCCTAGATTGTGGGCATTCTGTTTTGAGTGCCAAAGAAACACCCAGTTATATGAAGACACACACACATCCCTCCTTGCACACACAAATGCACAAACACACATATGCACACAGTCATTCGTGTTCACACATACACGTGCAAGCACACACTCACGTGTATATTTTATGTATGTATATCTCCATACAAATGAGCACTTATATATAAGAATATATGGTTATATTATATAGTAAAATAGATAATGTATACAATTATATATAAATATATGTTTATGTAAAAGATTCAATGTATTTCTCATCTTCTTTGAGTATAGTATAATTTATATCCCTCTTAAGTCTAGAATTAATGCTTTTGAACTGTGGTGTTGGAAAAGACTCTTGAGAGTCCCTTGGACTGCAAGGAGATCCAACCAGTCCATCCTAAAGGAAATCAGTCCTGAATATTCATTGGAAGGACTGATGCTGAAGCTGAAACTCCAATACTTTGGCCACCTGATGCAAAGAACTGACTCATTGGAAAAGACCCTGATGCTGGGAAAGATTGAAAGCAGGAAGAGAAGGGGACGACAGAGGACTAGATGGTTGGATGGCATCACAGACTCAATGGACATGAGTTTGAGCAAGCTCCAGGAATTGGTGATAGACAGGGAGGCCTGGCATGCTGCAGTCCATGGGGTCGCAAAGAGTCAGACACAACTGAGTGACTGAACTGAACTAAGTCTATAAATGTTGTATATAACCCTCCACATACATTTTTCCCATTAAGCAAATAATCAGAAAGCGGCTTCTGAAGTTTTTATTTTGAAGTATTTTGAAGTATTATTTATTTATTTATTCATCACCGAAGAACATCAGGGTGAAATATGAATTCCCCATTCTTTCTGTGCCTCTGGAACATTGTCATGTGGCTGGCAGGGAGAGTGAATAAATATCAGTCAAGTTCCTCTGTAAAGGGATCAATTATGTAACAGAGTATTAGCCACTCCGATTGTAACTGCTTTTCAGAATGGCCATCATTTATATGGTAAGCCTTCCATGCCAGTCTCTGGGTTATTTTTAGAATGCTGGAATTTTCTATATATAGGAAGACGTATTAATATTAAACATCAAAGTAGCTTTTTGACTGCTCTCTTTTTTGCAGTCACTAACTTAAATAGACTGGAGCCGGGCATTAGCTTCCTAGAGTCTAAAACTGGACACTGTCATAGATTATTCTGTTTGACAAATACGGAGCAAAGGGATGAGCTTACAGCCGTGTCTTTGGAGAACTCTAAACATCAAATGTGGGGCTTTGCAGGTGGCTCAGTGGTAAAGAATCTGCCTCCAGTGCAGGAGATGCAGGTTTGATCCCTGAATCGGGAAGATCCCCTGGAGAAGGAAGTGGCAACCCTCTCCAGTGTCCTTGCTGGGAAATCCCATGGACAGAGGAGCCTGGCAGGCTACAGTCCACAGGGTGGCAAAAGAATCAGATACGGCTTAGCGGCTAAACAGCAACAAACATCAAATATAGGAAGCCAAATGTTTATACCAAGTAATGCTTAGATACAGCAGAAACTTGTGCTCTGCACTGAGGTGCTGACTCGCCCCACCTTCCTGGGCAGCACCAAGTAATTCCTAGGAGGCTTCCCATGGCCTTCAGCTCACGGCCTTCATGAGGTTGTTACCAACTCCGGGGCTGACCCAGCGAGCATGGTCATCGGTCAGTTCACCTACCACCGCAGAAGCTGAAAGTGCAGCCCTGTGGAATGCCCTCATTTCGTGTGGTCAGCAGATCATCTCAGCTCTAAAAGTGACTTTTCATCTGCCTGCTTCCGTGAACACAAGACAACCAACCTGACTATTTTGACTAGCTTGTTTCTTGTCAGGTAAAAGCTGGTCTTCTCTGAGAAGATTCTCCGTTTCTCATAGACCTTCTCAGTAACTCATTAATGTATTTACCAGGGGCAGGGGAGTGGAATCTATGCTTTTATACTTTTGTATCTTTCTTAACGCCTGGCACTTGTGGGAACTCGAAAATACATCGTTTAATTTAATGAAGCAGAACCTCACTGGGTGTCCCCCTTGGAACGTCCCGCTGGGACCACGTCCGCACTTTGTGGGCCCTCCTCCTGCGGCCGTGACTCGGTTTGGATTTTCCGTCTGCCCGCTCTGGCTGGATCCTTCTTGCAGCACTGCTCTGAGAGGATGTCAAAGTGGAGCGGTTCACCCGGGAGTCTGCTCAGGCCTAAGACAGTAGATGTCACCTTCCAAATGGACACCTGGACTGCAGGCGCATGGAGGAACACTGCTGTCTGCTCCCTCTGGTAAATCTGGATGGAGGGAAGACCCGCAGCCACCCCACTGGACGAGCGAGGCACTGGTCCGCGTGTGGGGCACTCCGGGGTGAAGCCCCAGGGGATGAAGTCACTCCAGGGAGTTGGAAGGGAGAGGGTCTCTGAAGATTCCACAGAAGCAAAAGTTAACAAGAAGGGAGGACAGGAAACAGGAAAGGGAGAGGCTGCCATTGATGACAGGCAAGGGAGCTGCAGATTTCAAACAAAGTTTGCGACATCCCCAGTGGCTCAGACGGTAAAAGAATCTGCCTGCAGTGCAGGAGACCTGTGTTCATTCCCTGGTCGGGAAGATCCCCTGGAGAAGGGAAGGGCAGCCCACTCCAGTATTCAAGCCTGGAGAATTCAGTGGACAGAGGACCCGGTGGACTATCGTCTAAGGGGTCACCAAGAGTCGAACATGACTGAGCACTAATGGTTTGATCGTTTTGATTATTACGCTGAGCTGGTACTTTAGTTCCTGATTGGAGACCATGACTTGAAGTGACCAAGTGTCTCAGCCGCTTTGTTACCGTCTGAGAGCCAGGAGCCACTTCCTGGAACCCGTGCTGATTTCATCCACAGAGGTGGGAGGGGCCTGCCCGCATGGAAGAGGGTGAAAAGGACCCCGAAGAGCAGGAAGGAGCCGACACCCCCACGTATCCTACCTGCTCAGGGCAGTGGCTTCCCAGCTTCGACCTTCCTTCTTCCTCCTCCTGCATAGGGGAGCGGCTGTGTCTGATGCTTGGCACACACTAAATGCTAAGTAATTTCTTAAAAAATAAACATTGAATGCATAGAGCAATCTGTCTTTCATTCTTTTTAAAAAGAACCTCTGTTACTACTGCTGCTACTTTTATTACTGTATTTTTGCTTCTTCTGCCCCATTCCACCTGGCTGAAGGTATATTTTGGCGTCTGAACTTTGGATTTACAGAAAGAATGGTATAGCAAGGACTCTATTTCTGCTTTAGCTTCCTGCAACCCACCGGAAGTCCGGCTGTCATCTTCCTGTGAAATCTGACCCTTTATTGAATTTCTCTATGCCTTTCTTCTCTCATCTGTAAAGTAATAGCATTGCCCAAGTCGGTCTTGGGTAGTCAGTGATGTATCAACCTTTTCTCAAGTAAATTCTAAAGCACTGGGCTTTAAATATTGTTGCTTGTTCACAACTGTTCTAATGGGATTTTTTGCTTCTTACTTATGCTTCAAGATGTTTAATTGATTCAGGAATTTAATAGCTTGTAAGCTCTCCAGGGTCGAATTAAGTTTCTGGTCAAAGGAAAGAGTTATTTTGAATCTTCTACTAAGAGATATATTTTGACTACCGAAATGGTCCAGCCACAACTTCACCCCCAAAATCGTGAGATAAGTAGAGATATGATTAGAAAAAAAATCAAACCTTGAAAGTTTTACTTTCATGTTAAACATCTGACAAGGCACATTTTATAGGCTATATTAAGTAACTACTGAGCTATTAAGTCCAAGGTCCTTTCCTTAACTTTTAGCCCTGATTGTCACATCAAATTACCTATGAATATGATAGAGTTGGTGCTCTGAAATGATTTATTTATTCAGTAAGTATTCATTGAACAGTGCTGAATGTCAGGTGCTGTTCAGAGCAATTATGATGCTTAGATTAATGGACAAAACAGATGAAACTTGACTCCGTGAGCTTACAGGCTGGCCTGCGTGTGTGGGCAGGCATTCAGTACATCATGAGGTGATGATGGGTCACTGAACAACATAGACGGTGTGTGTGTTGGTTTTGCGGGCCACCGCCATGAAGTACCACCATCTGCATGGTTAAACCGTGAAAATGTATCATCTCACAGTCTGGAAGCTGCAGATCTAAACTCCAGGTGTCAGCAGAAGTGGGTTCCTTCTGAGGCCGTGACGGAGGGTCTGCTCCAGGCCCTTCTCCTTGGCTTAAAGATGGCTGTCTTCTCCATGTCTCTTCATACGGTTCTTCCCTCTTTGCATGTGTCCAAACACCCCCCTTTTTTTGTAAGGGCACCTACTGTACTGCATTATGCCTGCTAAGTTGCTGCAGTCCTGTCCAACTCTTTGTGACCCCATGGACTGTAGCCCGCTAGGGTCCTCTGTCTGTGGGATTCTCTAGGCAAGAATACTGCAATGGGTGGCCATTTCTTTCTCCAGATACTGGATTAGGGTCCACCCTAAAGACCTCGTTTTAAATTGACCCCCTCTGTAAAGACGGTCTCTAAATAAGGTCCGTTCTGAGGTCCTGGGAGTTGGGACCTTGTCTTTTCTGGGAACACAGTTCACCCCCTGCCTGTAGTGAAGGTGTTAGAAGAGGTGTTAGCAGGTGAGAAGCACTTTGGAAGAGTGCCCGTACTGAGGATGAGGACGTGAGCCCCTTGGACGTCTGCGGAGGAAGCAGCCTTGTAATGTGGGGACTTCGAGGCATTTTCAGACCTCCCCCTGGGCAGGCAGCCTGTGTCTGAATATTAGATACTCAAGTGGTGGGGAGAGAGGAGGCAGACCGGGGAAAACACGAGCTTCCACAGGAGAACAGGAGGATCTGAGGTGCCCAGGGCTCAGCTGAATCCTGTGTTCCCCATGTTGGAGATCCATGTGTTAGGAGGTGGGGCCTTTGGGAGGTGATTAGGTCGTGAGGGTGGAGCCCTGGTGAGTGGGGTTAGTGCCCTAGTAAAAGGAACCTCTAAGAGATCCCTCAGCCCTTCAGCATGTGAGTTCACCTTCTACCACCAGGCAGGGAGCGCTCACCGGAACCTGTCCTTCCCGGCGCCCTGTCTCAGACCTGTATCCTCCGGAGCAGTGAGAAGTAATCATCTTGTGTGTATAAACCCGCCAGTCTTTGTGGCTGGTTTGTTCTAGCAGCCACAATAAATCAAGACATTGAAAAGTGACAGGGAAAGTGTTAGTCACATCCGACTCTTTGCAATCCCGAGGACTGTAGCCCATCAGTCTCCTCTGTCTGAGGGATTCTCCAGGCAGGAATACTGGAGTGGGTAGCCATTCCCATCTCCAGGGGATCTTCCCAGCCCAGGGACTGAACTCAGGTCTCCTGCATCGCAGGCAGATCCTTTACTGTTTGAGCCACCAGGGAAGCCCCAAGACGATGAAGGCATATGCAGAGACGTCCCAAGCAGTGGGACAGCAGGGCGAAAGCCCAGTTAGGAGACAGCAGATTGCTCACAAACTAAGAAGCATCATGGACACAATCATTTCACTCTCGGGTCAGAAGTGATCGATTTGACTTACAGAGAGCCAACCAAGGAGGTTTTGTCTACAAATGTTGCCATTAGATACTTTATTTTGTCAATAATCTAGAGATTACATTGCTGTTATTTTGAAGAAAACCTATCTTTAGTGTAGATACCCATCTTTGAATTGGTATTTACCCATTCTCCTCAATGCCAGATTTCCCAAGCCAGTTTGCACTGAGAAGACGGAATAAAGACGCAACAATCTCATGTTCAATAGTGTTTAATAAAGAATGTGATTTTGTGTCATTTAAGGGAAAGCTGTTCTCTATTTCAAAGTTAAAGATTGTTCTCTGTTTCAAAGTTAAAAATTAATTCTGCAGTTGTGAGCTAGTGGACTGTTCATATTCTAAGAGGTTTTATTCCTTTCTAATTCTGTATCTGGATTCAACTAAGAAAAGTCCTTTCTGTTTAACTTAAATATCATTAATGAGTGAGAACAAAATTTTACAGTACACTATGAAATATCATTTTCTATAAATGGGACTAGAGTGTGAAAATGTGCAATTTGCTCCTTTGACATTATTTTCTAACAATCAGCATATACAGTTTGCAAGTTATTGAAGAAAACAGTATCTTGTCCTCCAAGTAGCGTGAAAACCTGTTATTTTAAGATACTTGTAGTGCAGTTAATTTCCAAGAACTTAAAAACATCGGCTTTACCTCTCCTCACAGAGTTAAATAAAGGAATTCCTTATTTAGAAAAGAAAGCAAGGGAAGGGGAGATACTTTTTATATCAACTGCACATGGGGGAAAAATGGTATTCTTGTTAACTTTAGAGTTTTTCAAAATAATAATGACGGAAATACACCGACATTTAATTACCCCTTAATATGTGCCAGAACTCTGCTCACCATGTTACTTTGATTATATCATTTAATTTCTATGACCCTGGCAGGTAGGTATGGATATTATCATCTGCTTTCTGCAGATGGAGAAGCAGACTCACCGGGAGCACTTTGCTGCTGAAGTCCCACAGCCGGGCACAGGACCGAGAGTCAAACCTAGGCTTCCACTCCTCCTCTTAAAGATGTCTCAACTGGGAGAGAAGCTACCTGTTCCATCAGACTTTGAAAAGCAAAATTGACATATTTTCCATATGAAATTTGGAGAGGAAATGGCAACCCACTCCAGTATTCTTGCCTGGGAAATCCCATGGACAGTCCGTGGGGTCGCAAAGAGTTGACACAACTTAGCAAATAAACCACCGCGGCCGCCACCATTTTAAATTATTTACTAAGTTATTTGATTTTCTTGTTCATATGATACAGATAAAGATGGGTCTTTCTTAACTTTCCCTTTCACCACTCTGATTGAGCCGGTTTGATTTTAACATGCTGACCCTCAAAGAAGGGAAAGTCAAGCTATAAGCTCATAAAGCTATAAGCTATAAGTACCAAGCTATAAGTTTGTTGACAAAGTGCCTTTTATTATTTGTGTCTGATTTTTTTTAAAAATACGCTTGCTTGGTTTCACGTATTTAAATGGTAATTGACTCACTTCTCATTTGGGAGAAATACTGTTTCGTTTTTGTCACAATATATGTGCAGGGGGCTTCCCTGGTGGCTCAGTGGTGAAGCAATCACCCGCAATGCTGGAGACTCAGGATTGACTCATTTTCATTTGGGGAGAAATATTACTTCATTTTACTCCCTGTAAAGGGATATAAATTATAGAAAACATTTTCTCCCACTCAAAATAAAATTTCAGAAGAGTAACTTGCCGCTCCAAAATTAAGTACTTATATAATAGTTCTGGTACTAAATCCCTAGGCTTCTTATAAAGTAAGATGAGAGGCCAAAGCTAGTCTTCTGCAGAGACACACAGGCGTTGGAGTTATAGATGCACTTGGCTTAATACACTGTGTTAAATTTTTAATTGCACCTAACTTGAATTTATAAGGGACATGATACCTACCCGAACTAAGGGCATTAAACCGAATCAACCAATTTATCATTCAGGTGTTGCAGTTTTTAAAACTTCATTTTAATTTTCTGAGTCACTTACTTTTCAGCCTTTTGTTTTCTTCTTTTTCAACTTGATTTCAATTCTATATCATGAGTTCGTCGCTGTTGTTTCAGGATAAAAGAGCAAATGTTATTCCCTGGTGGCTCAGAAGATAGAGAATCTGCCTGCAATGCAGGAGACCTGGGTTCAGTCCCTAAGTTGGGAAGTTCCCCTGGAGGAGGGCATGGCAACCCACTCTAGTATTCTTGCCTAAGGAATCCCATGGACAGAGGAGCCTGGCGGGCTGCAGTCCGTGGGGTCTCAAGAGTGCGACACAGCTGAGTGACTAATACTTTTCCAGGTGCTTCGTTTTTCTAGAGCAATGGGAATTATCCCCCAAGTATGATTTTTATTCCCTCAAAATACTTCTAAGCATAACAGTGGGATAAACATCAATTATTACCCACAAAGAAACAAAACTTTTTTTTTTAATGCATAGAGCTTTGTAGTATATGGAATTTCAAAGTTTGATAGTTTTAGGAGAACTTTTTAAAAAGATCAGAGTCTTTTACATTAATCTTACACACTAAAATCTTTTACATTAATCTACACATTAAATACACACAGTGAGTATGTACACAGAGACTGGTGTTTATGTAGCTTGAATAACCATGTTGAATTCTAACCAGGTTAGTAGAACACCACCAGATGGAGTTTTCATTTGCAAATGAGGTGAAATCATATAATAGGTGCTATTAATAGGCTAAATTTGACTAGTTCAATTATGTGTTAATAAAAGCAATGACTATATTTTTGGAGGATGAGATGGTTGGATAGCATCACTGACTCAATAGGAATGAATCTGAGCAAACTCTGGGAAAAAGTGGAGGACAGAGGAGCCTGGCAAACTTCAGAGTTGCATGGGGTTGCAGAGTTGGACACAACTTAGGGACTGAACCACAGCAAATCACTTTCCAAAGAGAAGGATCACAGAATTATTTTGCCGTTTGATTCCTGAAGTTGTGTGATATACCAGGAATTACATAATACCCTCAACAGTATTTGCATATTGAAGTAGATTCTGTTTTTCTCTGAAGATGCAGACATCTTACAGGCACATACTGAAAAGAATCTTTATAATTTAATGAGGTCACAGAATGTTCAAATATACCCAACTACGAAGCTGTGGTATTCAAACTCTTGGGAGATGCACGGAGCCTAGATGTCCCATGCACAGTCCTGATGTTACCTCTTGCCTCTCCTGCAGCCCAAAGTTCCTGAGCATTATTATTTCATAACACTTACAAATTTACTAATCTTTTAGTGCCCCCCTCACCCAAACTTGCTAAATTAGTTTATGGATGTGACTGTTAAGTTACAGTTTTATTCATTAAATTATTTTTAATTACTGTATAACTCCAATTATGTGTAATTCATGTGACAGAGTTCCATTTTTTAAATGTCTAATTATTCAGATAGACTTTCAATTAAGATTAGCTGTTTGAATAGTTATATAATTTTTTTTTCACATTTTCCAATAGATTTTATTTATTTTAAAAATAATTTATTTTAATTGGAGGCTAATTACTTTACAGTATTGTAGTGGTTTTTTCCATACATTGACATGAATCAGCCATGGGGGTACATGTGTTCCCCATCCTGAACCCACCTCCCTCCCCATCCCATCCCTCAGGGTCCTCCCAGTACACCGGCCCTGAGCACCCTGTCTCATGCATCGAACCTAGACTGGTGATCTGTTTCACATATGGTAATATGCATGTTTCAATGCTATTCTCTCAAATCATCCCACCCTCGCCTTCTCCCACAGAGTCCAAAAGTCTGTTCTTTACATCTGTGTCTCTTTAGCTGTCTCACATACAGGGCTATCATTACCATCTTTCTAAATTCCATATATATGTGTTAGTATACTGTATTGCTGTTTTTCTTTCTGACTTACTTCACTCTGTATAATAGGCTCCAGTTTCATCCACCTCATTAGAACTGATTCAAATGCATTCTTTTTAATAGCTGAGTAATACTCCATTGTGTGTATGTACCTCAGCTTTCTTATCCATTCATCTGCTGATGGACATCTAAGTTGCTTCCATGTCCTGGCTATTATAAACAGTGCTGTGATGAACATTGGGGTACACGTGGCTCTTTCAATTCTGGTTTCCTCAGTGTGTATGCCCAGCAGTGGGATTGCTGGGTTGTATGGCAGTTCTATTTCCAGTTTTTTAAGGAATCTCCACAGTGTTCTCCATAGTGGCTGTACTAGTTTGCATTCCCACCAACAGTGTAAGAGGGTTCCCTTTTCTCCACACCCTCTCCAGCATTTATTGTTTGCAGACTTTTTGATAGCAGCCATTCTGACTAGCGTAAGATGGTACCTCATTATGGTTTTTATTTGCATTTCTATGATATTGAGTGATGTTGAGCATCTTTTCATGTGTTTGTTAGCCATCTGTATGTCTTCTTTGGAGAAATGTCTGTTTAGTTCTTTGGCCCATTTTTTGACTGGGTCATTTATTTTTCTGGTATTGAGCTGCATGAGCTGCTTGTATATGTTTTAGATTAATTCTTTGTCAGTTGTTTCATTTACTATTATTTTCTCCCATTCTGAAGGCTGTCTTTTCACCTTGCTTATAGTTTCCTTTGTTGTGCAAAAGCTTTTAAGTTTAATCAGGTCCCATTTGTTTATTTTTGCTTTTATTTCCATTACTCTGGGGAGGTGGATCATAAAGGATCTTGCTGTGATTTATGTCAGATTGTGTTCTGCCTGTTTTCCTCTAGGAGTTTATAGTTTCTGGTCTTACATTTAGATCTTTAATCCATTTTGAGTTTATTTTTGTGTACGGTGTTAGAAAGTGCTCTAGTTTCATTCTTTTGCAAGTGGTTGACCAGTTTTCCCAGCACCACTTGTTAAACAGATTGTCTTTTCTCCATTGTATATTCTTGCCTCCTTTGCCAAGGTAAGTTGTCCATAGATGCATGGATTTATCTCTGGACTTTCTATTTTGTTCCATTGATCTGTATTTCTGGACAATTATTCAATTTATTTTTGCATAATGAATGGTGACTGGCCAGATAGAAAATGTTTCATTTTGGGCAGGGGCGGGGGGGCAGCAGGAGAGGGTCAGAAGCTCTGCTCAGGCCCAGAGGCATCACATTGTTATTTTATTTTTATTCTTCCACCTCCCTCCCCGCCCCAATAACTATTTGTCACAGTCCTACTGTGTTCTGGGCACTGTTCTAAATGCTGAGTATATACTTGGAAAAAAGATATGGTTTCTGCCCTTTTTGTTCTTTTATTTCTATAGGAGAAACAGGCAATGAATAAGTAAATGAATATATGTTGTTGTTATTGTTGTAGTCGCTCAGTGATGTCCAGCTCTTTGCGACCCCAAGGACTATAGCCCACCAGGTTTCCAGCTGCATTATTGTTGCCTGGGGGATCTCATGGAGAAAGGAGCTGGGCAGGATACAGTCCATGGGGCTGCAAAGTGTCGGACATGACTGAAGTGACTTAGCAGGCCCGCACACGTGTCTCCTTGCTATAGAAATCTGCACCCAAATTGTGTTTCAGTGGTTAAAGCTAGCAGTTTGAACTCTTAATTACTCCATCTTCATATAAGACTTTTCCTTATGACAATTTGTTTATATAACTTTACATTTTCTTGTTTTTGTAATTAATCACATACAAAAATAATGAGAGTGTTTTCAAAAAAAATAAAGGAAACAGCATTCAAGTATTCAAAGATCTGGTAAAGGTTGGAATACTTGAAATTTTTCAGGCTATGCTGATTAAAATCGAAGAACTGGGAACGTTAAACATACTAATGCTTTTTTTAAATGGTTATTTTAGTAGGCATATTCGGTTACTGACTCAGAAATACCACACGTAATGACAACAAATTGTAACTGAATAATAACTGTGAAAGAATCTGTTACTTTCTAGTATCATAGAAGAAAAAAAGGCCATATCTGTCATTAAAAACATTCTTGACATGTGTATAACTTTATTTTCTTGAAGCGTAAAAGGAGTTTATAGTAAATTCCCAAGTGAGTGTGGGACTTTGTAATCGAGCACGTACTTGCTCACATCTGTCTTGGCGTTTCTGACATCTCCATGTGTTCCGGATTTAGCAGAGAGACTGCACCTCAGCCTTGAGTCTAAACCCCAGATGACCCACCCGGTTGCTCATTTCTCTCTAAGTAGAAGCTAATTCTCTGATAAGTTGTCTGAAGGCGTGCCATTTGTCTGAAGCTTAATTAGTTCTGAGCAGGTGTTGTTTAATGAAGTGCTCAGGCTGGGATGCGGTTAATCGGATGAGGTTTCTTGAATGCAGGGTGGTGAAGAGGCACACGAGAATTCTCCAGGTGGGTTACAGCAAGTCTGGAGTGAAACGGACTCACAGATGGCCAGGCTGCCCTGGTGTGGACCCTCTTCCTAGAAAGGGCAGGCGTTCTGTGACGGTCCCTTGTGGGCAGGCAACAACCCTCCCTTCTGGTCAGAGTCCCTTTGCAATCCCCCAGAGGGATTGCAGACCTGAAATCCTTAGCATCCTTGAACTCGGAAATGCACTTGGAGTAGGCAACGTTGTATCAGTAAATGATCATTTAAGCTTTGTGGAAACAGTTCTGAGAAACTCTGCTGGAGAGTTCCTATAGCAATAACAGAATCAAGCCTGGCTTGGGACCAGGACGTGTAAAGTCATTGTGACTTGTTTTCATTGTTTCCTCGGTGATAAGGGAAGCTACAACTAAATAACAGCCCACTACTCTGGTTATTTCTGGGTTATCACTGAGCAGAACATAAAGTGATTGTTTTTTGAGCTACATAAGAAGTGGAACATTTCAATTCTATTTAAAATGATGTCTAACTCGCAAGGTGGTCTATGAAGATAAAATAATTTCTTCTTGGAAGAGGTCCTGTAAGTTACCTAGGGAAAGCAATTATTTTTTTTCATGATACAATAAGGAGTTGTGTTAGCAATGACTTATCAACCTACAGTGGTGATCATTACTTTGGTCAGAATGCTACTAAGAATAAAAGCATTCTAAATTAATGTGATCTTGGTTGTATTTTTCGTTTAAAATATCAAGTCCTGATTTTCCTGTGTTTCAAGATAATCAATACATCATTTGTTTTTCTGTCCAAATAGCTGCATTATTAAAAAAAAAGAGTAAATGCCTGTATATTTTATTTTTCAGCAATAATATTAAAAATTTTGGGGAAAAAAATCTGTTGTATTACCTAAAATTTCTTGCAAGATTAGCTATATGTTTTCTATTTCTTTTCCACCTATAGTTTCAACAAGAGTGCTGACAATAATTCAGATGAATTTTCAGATTTTCAGATACTCAGCTACATGTTTTATCACTTGGAACCAGAATTTGTAGTAATTTCTCATAGTATTTATGGCTAGAAAAAGTAAAACAATTCTCAGAGAAAATGTATTCTCAGAGTAAGTTTATAAATGACCGTTTCTTTCAGAACATTCAAAAACACTATCTGCACGTGTTTCCAGCCTGAACATCTCGCTAACCATCAAAACTGGCCACATTGCAAATATATGTATTATGTATCAGCAAATTATTAGCTGCTGAAGAGCAGTAACACGGTAACGACTGTACACTGCTTGTATAGATCTCAAACGTACAGACACAATTTGTCTGCCTTATTCAAATATGTAAGCACTGCTTGATTTACTCAGGAGAAAAATCGTTTTCATTTTCCTTGTAGCGTTTTACAGAACGTGTACAACAAAGACCGTTCTAACGTGGGCCTTTCAGGCAGCTCTTGTGTGCAGCAGTTCAGGATTTACTGTGTGTTTTTTCCAATGACTGGGCTCTTCCCATCACGTGGCCAAAGTACTGGAGCTTCAGCCTCAGCCTCAGTCCTTCGGATGAACATTCAGGGTTGATTTCCATTAGGATTGACAGGTTTTCTCTCCTTGTGGTCCAAGGGACTCTCAAGAGTCTCCTCTGAGGTTGTTACAGAGCCCCAGTTTGAGTTCCCTGAGTCCTAGAGCGAATCTCCATTGGCTATCTCTTTTACAAGCAACAAGTGCTGGAGATGCATGTTAAGTAAAGAAATGATAGCTGATAAAACCTGGAACAGGTAGGAGAACAAGGAGAAAGAAGAAAAGGTTGTTTAGGAAAGGAATGTTAACACTTAAGTTCTCATGTAAGTTTGAGACAAAGTAGAGTAAGGGCTGATGCTGGGAAAGATTGAAGGCAGGAGAGGGGGACAACAGAGGATGAGATGGCTGGATGGCATCACCGACTCGATGGACATGAGTTTGAGGAAACTCCGGGAGTTGGTGATGGACAGGGAGGCCTGGCGTGCTGCGGTCCATGGGGTCACAAAGAGTCGGACACAACTGAGTGACTGAACCGAACTGCACTGAGAGTGAGGGCAGGGCCCAGGGCCCTGAGTCAGGGAAATGGCCTTGGCATTCTCCCCTTCTCTTTCTGTCTCCTCCTTTCCTGTGTCTGCGAACCTCTGAAATCCCTTTGTTTTCTGTGACCCACTGAGGAGACCCCACAGTGCATTCCTTCAGATTCTCCACCACCCGCTTTGGGATGCAGGGGGTCAGGCTTCCCACGCCAGACCCAGAGCTGTCTCCTGTGCTCTTCTAGGACTCCCCTCCCACACTGGCTCCAGGGCTCGTCTAAGCCTTCCTGGGAAGCGGACTCCTCCCAAGGTCAGGGGACAGTGGCCAGTCCTGGTTCCTGCTAAGCCCTGGTCCGGAAAGCAGGTAGACACAGAGCCCTGCAGCGCAGCTTCCTGGGCAGGTCAGGGTGGGGCTGTGCGTGAGCTTCCTGCAGGAGAGCGAGTTGCCTTCTGGGGTTTCTGTCTCCCTCTACTAAATGGGCTTCCCTGGGAGCTCAGATGGTAAAGAATCCGCCCGCAATGCGGGAGACCTAGGTTTAATCCCTGGGTTGGGAAGATCCCCTGGAGAAGGGAACAGCTACCCACTCCGGTGTTCTTGCCTGGAGAATTCCATGGACAAAGGAGCTTGGCCGATCAGGAGCCAAAGTGACCTCATTGACTTGGGGAGGGGACGGTGGGGACAGAGAGACCGGCTGATATTAAGTGGCTGGGAGAGCACAGAAGGTTTTACAACCGTCTTGTGCTGAACAGGAGAGGGTTGACAAGGGAAACACAGCGATTCCTGGGCATTTGGAGGGGCTGGCTGAGGTCAGAGACCATGAATTCCCAGAGCAATCCATCTTCCTTGCCGTGCAGTTCTCTCCGCTTTTGTCTAGACCATGTGAGATGAAGTAGGTAAATTTTCATCCTCCTTTCCACAGTGGTAGATGAGGCTTACAACGCTGTCATTGGTTAACAGCTCAACTTTTTCAGGGTTTTGAAACATTTGATGTATTTGTAGCCCATTTTATTGCAGACAGAAGGTAAGGTATTTTTGAAATATTAGGCACAATTTGTGGTCTCTGTTACATTACAGTCTTTGGCAACTGCCTGAGAAAGAAGGTGGCTGGTTGCATTTGCAGGGTCTTCTGGTCATTTTCATATTGGACCAGGAGCACACTTTCAGTGGAAGATGTTGAATTTATTCAACAAACGTTTATTAAGAGCCTACTGTGCACCAGCTACTTTACTAGGCATAGGGCATAGGGAGAATCAAGATGGGGGAAGGTGCTGCTTTGGGGATGCTTGTATGAATTCATGCTCATTGTCTAAATAAATGGAAAATGCTAAGAGAAAGTGGAAGTTCCAGTGTGTGTCTGCGGAAGGGTCTCATGAGTGTTGAATATTCATCAAGAGAGAGGATCATTGGGGTCATATTGGAGCCTGGCCACCACACCTATTTTCCACTTCCCCAGGTTCACTCCCTACTCCAGTTTGGTCTATCTTTTCTGAACCTTCTTTAAGAAGAATGTTCTAGAACATTCTTCATTTTTTTTCAAAGTTGGAGCTACTTTGTCATTCTATTCTTTCTGTTCTTTATAGAGTTCTTACATTATTTTTAAAAATCATTAAAATATTCAACTTTCAAAAATTCAAAATTGACGCTTAAATCACTTTTCATGTATTTCTGTTCTATATTTTTTTCTCAATTGATGATGAAACTATGCAATCGGAAGCTGTTAATCACTGAAATTGGACAAAGCACAGGGATGAGATGTTTCCTGTTTATCTACATGATAGATACTTTCTGGAATGCTTTTTCTTCTTGAATATACATTTTCATGAATAGGTGAGAACATAAGAAATAGTAAAAGAATTTCCATTTCTTTGTTGGCTTAGTTGAATAGAGAATGTCAAGAGCAGCTTTCACATGTTAAATAGAACCTGATTAGGTAGGAAGAATGTTCTTTGAAACTACATACTTGAAAGCTAAATACACATACCCATGCCCAGATACACGGCATCACAGCCCATTCTGTTCACATAGTTTACTCACCTGGATGGCTTGAATCATAATTGTTAAGATTCTAAATGTGCTGCATTTATCCTATCAAAATTAATGCAGTTGAGTATATGCACATATTAACACTTTTCCCCTGTAAAACTAGAGGCAATCTAATTGAGCCATTTATGTCTTTAGAAGGTATGTGAAGGCAAATTTTTAAAAACCAGTGTGTGTGTACTGTCATGTCCAACTCTTTTTGACCCTATGGACTGTAGCCTGCCAGACTCCTCTGTCCAGGGATCTTCCTGATCCACAGATCAAACCCTCATTTCCTGCTGCTGCTGCTGCTGCTGCTAAGTTGCTTCAGTCGTGTCCGACTCTGTGCGACCCCATAGACGGCAGCCCACCAGGTTCCCCCATCCCTGGGATTCTCCAGGCAAGAACACTGGAGTGGGTTGCCATTTCCTTCTCCAATGCATGAAAGTGAAAAGTGAAAGTGAAGTCACTCAGTCGTGTCTGACTCCCAGCGACCCCATGGACTGCAGCCCACCAGGCCCGTCCATCCATGGGACTTTCCAGGCAAGAGTCCTGGAGTCTCCTTCATTGGCAGGTGGATTCTTTACCACTGAGCCACCTGGGAAGCCCTATAAAGGCGGATGGTACCACTTTAAGTTACAAAAGTATACCTCTGCTCCAAGCCTAAGTGAAAAATAATCAGGTGATGTTTCTCATCTCATAAACACGTGTCATCAAATTATCTAAGAAAATAAATTAGCAAAAACTTTAGACCATGAATTAATTCTCTTTCTTGATTTGCTCTTGACATGAGACTGGGGCAGCCTCAGCTTCTGTTTCGCCTTGATGATTGAGGTAATCAGTAGCATCTCAGTCAGCATTTCTTCAAGCAACTCCGTGATGATTACAAAATACTTTTCTCAAGTGAAAGCTACTTAATGATATTTAAGTTGTCATTTTTAGGTACAGCTTAGCCTGTAATACCAAACCTGAAACAATAAGAAATAAGTTGTATTCCAGAGTTGGCAAGGCAATCTACTTGTTAATCTTCCACTGAACTGAAAACTAGCCCAGTGAAGATGCCCTGGGCTCCCCAGGTGGTGCCAGTGGTAAAGAGTCCACCTGCCAGTGCAAGAGACGTGAGGGATTCGGGTTCGCTCCTTGAGTCGGGAAGATCCCCCAGAGGAGGGTATGGCGACCCACTCTAGTATTCTTGTGTGGAGAATCCCATGGACAGAGGAGACCTGCAGGCTATAGTCCGTGGGATCGCAGACAGTCGGACACGAGTGAAGCCGTTTAGCATGCGCGCAAAGATGCTCTGATGAAGTCATGTGCTGAATCAAGAGTAGAAAAAAATTTCTCCAAAAACAATTCCATGTTCTTGATAGTATGCTGTTCCATACAGAAGGTATGAATGGCATGAAGTCTCAATTCAAGCAGAAACATGTAGGGGAATTAGCTTGCATTTATGGAATGATAACTGGTCTAGATTGACTAAAGCAGAGAAGAATTTGCACAGGAAACAGGAAGAAACAGGACATCAACGACCTTCATAATATACATTCTTTATAACTGTAAGTATCGTGGAAAACAAAGGAACATCGGAAAGGACAGAAACATCCCAAATGCATTTTTTCCTAAAAATGCTTCATTTTTAAGGAATATTAAGTCTGATGTCAAAAATATTGATCGCTATGTACAGAGGATTTTTCATAAATGTTTTTAAATGCATGAAATTCCCTGTAAATAAGGTAGATTGCTTTGATAGATAATCCTAAACTTCTACCATGCTCAGCCAGATTTCTTTCACTTTTATCATCTGAAACTGTGAAATTTATTTTGAGATTTTGAACCCGAGAATCAGCCTAAATCTCAGGTTCAAAAAAAAAAAGAAAGAAAGAAAAAGATGACAGTGTTGCCCTCTTGTGGCATTTTGAAAGACCAGATTGATGCTTAGAGAGATCAGATCTGAACAGCATCTGTTGCAAACAGATGAGGTAGCCCTGGAATCCAAAGAGCCCCTTTTTCCTTTGGTCTGGTTTAGGAATGCGGCTGGACTCAGTGTTAGGATCCTGGTGAGGTCCCACCTCCCTGAAGCTACAGCTGTGTGCTTGTATGCTAAATCGCTTCAGTTGTGTCCGACTCTTTGCAGCCTCATGGACTGTATGTAGTCCGCCAGGCTCCTCTGTCCATAGGATTCTGCAGGCAAGGATACTGGAGTGGATTGCTGTGCCCTCCTCCAGGGGATCTTCCCGACCCAGGGATCGAACCGACATCCCTTGAGTCTCCTGCATTGGCAAGACAGGTTCTTTACCACTAGCACCAAGAGGAACGTGCAGGGTAACGCAGAGTGAGCCGAGGGGATCAGATCAGGGTCTCAGCGCTCTCTGTCATGTTGAGCGCATCACTAACAGTCTCTCAAGTTGAAACTATTAAAAATAGGGATTTTCCTTCATTTACTCACATCCATCCCATTGGGCATCTTCAGTTCATCCCCAGATCTTCGCTTCTCAGCACATCTTCATCAGCCA
Source organism: Bos grunniens (assembly GCF_055505025.1). Classification (NCBI taxonomy): domain Eukaryota; kingdom Metazoa; phylum Chordata; class Mammalia; order Artiodactyla; family Bovidae; genus Bos; species Bos grunniens. Next base: position 89,297,235 of record NC_141176.1, on the reverse strand, counting down.
TTGCTCAGAGTGAAAATGAAGACCCTGTACCAGCTGTCAGGAGAGCCGAGTGCTGGTCTCAGGGCTGCATTTCATTTACGATCTGTACAAAGGTACTTTCCTCTTCAGCCTCATTCCTCTTTAATGAAGACTGAAGGAAGAGAAAATGGGAGCCCGCAGTTACTGAGCTCCCAGCTAGAACCTTGCTCTCTGATCGGTGCTGTTCCTGCCTCATGGGAAGGCGTTATTATCCATTTATTGATTATGTAACTCAGACAGCTACAGGGACTCACCCCCAAAGGAGTCAGAGTGTACGTATTATCCTCAGTTTTCAGATAAAGGAATTGAGGTTTCGAGAGGTTAGATGACTTCGTTGGTGCTTCCCTGGTGGCTCAGACAGTAAAGAATCTGCTTGCAATACAGGAGACCCGGCTTCAACCCCTGAAATTTGGGAAGATCCCCTGGAGACAGAAATGGCTACCCACTCCAGTACTCTTGTCTCGAGAATCCCATGGAAGGAGGAGACTCATGGGCTACAGTCCAAGGGGTCGTGAAGAATCCGACACGACTGAGCTACTAACAGACAAGTTCACAGCGGCTAGCAGAGAAGGAGTTAGGGTCCAATCCAGATGTTTCTGATATTATAGTAGCACCTTTACTGACAGTGAATGAGTGATTAATAGATTAGTGGCCGTGTATTTTTGAGAGATCCTGCACTGAACAAAATTGATCAGGTTTTCTTCAGAGTTCCCAAGGCCTTTGAGATCTAAATGTCCACAGCCATGCCTGTGGCTCCTTTCCAGACGCCTTCACTCTGTAGATCTCTGGGATCTGCCCCCAGATTGTTTTCCCTTACTCATCTAATCAAAGATCTTCCCCGATTATTCAGTCCATCTCGAAGAGCTTTTTTGTCCTCATGTTTCTTTCCATGATTGTCTTTAATGATATCTGCTGCTGTTGCTAAGTCGCTTCAGTCTTGTCTGACTCTGTGCGACCCTGTAGACGGCAGCCCACCAGGCTCCCCCTGGGATTCTCCAGGCAAGAACACTGAAGTGGGTTGCCATTTCCTTCTCCAATGCATGAAAGTGAAAAGTGAAAGTGAAGTTGCCCAGTTGTGTCCGACTCTTCACGGCCCCATGGACTGCAGCCCACCAGGCTCCTCCGCCCATGGGATTTTCCAGGCAAGAGTACTGGAGTGGGGTGCCATTGTAATGATATCTGCCATATGATTTATTTTAGTGATGTAATTTCATTGGGCTGCTCTGGTAAAGAATCTGCCTGCCATGCAGGAGACCCCAGTTTGATTCCTGGGTCAGGAAGATCCCCTGGAATAGGGCTTGGCAACCCACTCCAGTATTTTTGCTTGGAGAATCTTCATGGACAGAGGAACCTGGCAGGCTCCAGTCCATGGGTGGCACAGAGTCAGACATGACTGAGCGACCAGGCACAGCACACAGTTTCATTAAATATTTCTTCTCTGCTAAATTTCAAATTCCTAGAGGGCAGAAATTAGCTCAGTGATAACTATAGAGCCTTTCAAACAAGCCAACACTCTGAAAATAATTGTGAAATATGCGAGTAAGATGATGTGGTTATGCCAATCACGTTTATATTTAAGTTTGCCTGGGATGTTCATGGCTGGCGTGTCAGGCGTCCCTAACGAGTTGTTTCAGCAGAGGCCTGGCATAGGCTGCCCAGAAGGTTTTCTAAAATAGAACCCGCAGGCATCCTGACACTGTCAGAGAAGGATTTGATCAAAAGGAGATTTCAAGGTCCTTTAAATCACATTCACGTTGTTAAAACCTTCGCATTAGAGGGGATTATATGAGTCTGCAAGATGAAAGAAATCGAGACCTTAGTTCATCTGTAGCGATTTATCATCCCGGCATCTCGCCTTCTCAGGCTGCGTACATAGCTGAGACTTCCCCGAGCTCTGCAGAGCCTCGGAGCAGGAGTTCAGCCAGCAGCATCCTACTCAGCTCAAAGAACAAATGCACAGTCACTGACTTTGGGGGCTGGAGGGACTCGTAGAGGCCATCCTGACAGGTAATTTTCCAACTGTGCAGAGTCCTGGGAAAGGGGAAGGGTTGGGAACATTTGATTACATTTTTATTCCACAAGATATGTTTACATATTTCTAAAACGCAATAAAATTTTAACACATCAGATGTCTCCTTTTTGACTACTGCTGCCAGCTTTTATTTTCGGCTCTTTCTACATGATTAAAGATTATCCTAGATTGAGGTTAAATACTATTTTTTTAAATCGTAATTTCTCAGGGTCTATACAATCATAAGAAAATAAAGTGGATATTAAGACCAGTTGTAAAATCTATAAAATTATATAAAATTGCAGCTCTCAGTCATAGCTACTAATTTCAAAATATCATTTTTGTTCTGGCTGATGGATCTGATCATAATAAAAGGTTGAAGGACAAGTTTATGAAATACGCTTGTTGTAACTCCGCAAGTTGGTGATGGACAGGGAGGCCTGGCGTGCTGCGGTCCATGGGGTCGCAAAGAGTCGGACACGACTGAGTGACTGAACTGAACTAATGAAGCATCACCTTTGCTGTTTCATATTTTGGATTTTTCCTTGTTTCAGAGCTTTCTGATATATTTGCCTCAGAGGAAACTCAGGGCCAGAGCATAGCTAAAATTCTCTGGGTCCCTTAATTCCACATTTGATAGTTTGCTTTCCCGTGTCCTCTGCCATGTCTCCTTTTAAAGCCAAACCCTACACAGGGGATCAGGATGAAGTCTGCCATTCAATGGCTGAGAAATGTAAAATGATAGAGCTTTCACTTTTTCCCTTCCCACGAGGTTCCTCTTAGACCGACCCGCAGGGCAGCCTACGTCTGACTGATGTCTGTGCTGACCTGAGTTCACTGGCTCTCCAGTGGCCCACCATCTACAGGTTTGGTCTTTGCACATCTTTGAGACTTCCCATTTTGAGAACACAGCATAAAAAGCAGGCCTTTGTGAGAGTGTGTTGGAATTCTCCTTAGGAACTCAGCAAACCCAAGTGTCTTCCAGAGTCAGAAGAAATCTGTTCTAGGAGTGGGCTGTGTACCTCCCAGCCAGAGCAGACTCCTCTTCCCGAGTGTGGTGAACACCAGGCAGGGGTTAGTGTTTGCCCCCTGAGGAGGTCTGCTGGAGAGCTGACCTCCCGCCGAACTACAACGTGGAGGGAAGAATTGGGGGGTTTATTCTTTGTCAAGTTCACAGACTTGTACTCTCTGTGCCTCAGGCTAATAGACACTTAACCTTGGGGAAATAGATTTGTATGCTTCAGAAGGATGGATTTCTATTTACAAGTTTTCCCTGATCACTTTTGCTCCTGCAGCGAAGTTCATGTTAATTTGAATTCATAAAAGGTAAAAACTCATGAAAGCTTGTTTATTTTCTGTTCTGTCTTTGATTTATTGAATGAGTGAACTAGATGTTTCTCATGAGGCCCCAGTTATTAATACTCTCTTTCCACGTTTGCTCAAGACCGTCTTTGGAAAGACAGTGAAGTTGAGAGGGTGGGGAAAACATCTTTTGTTACATTTTAGGACATTGTGAAGAAGAGACAACTTCAAGAATGAATTACTTAGAAGAATAAAGTATCTTCACTATGTGGAAGAATTCTTTTATTTCTACTCCTAAAATCTGTATATAACCTGGATAGTAAGTAAACACCTTTTGATAAGATCTTAAAAATAAATCTTCAGGAACCCTAGCCAAGACTTATGTTTGGGCCAAAGTAATAGCTTCTTTGAATCTTTTATTCTGTGACCATTGTAGCTATCTTTAATTGGCAATTTTTTAATTCTTTGATTCATTAATTTATTCAACAAACATTTATTAAGTGCATGCTGTGTCTTGGAAGGACAAAATATATTTACAGATTGAGTTTAGTAACTTTTTATATACCCACAAGTATGCACATACACAGAGAAGGCAATGGCACCCCACTCCAGTACTCTTGCCTGGAAAGTCCCAGGGACGGGGGAGCCTGGTGGGCTGAAGTCCATGGGGTCGCTAAGAGTCAGACACGACTGAGCGACTTCACTTTCACTTTTCACTTTCATGCATTGGAGAAGGAAATGGCAACCCACTCCAGTGTTCTTGCCTGGAGAATCCCAGGGACGGGGGAGCCTGGTGGGCTGCCGTCTATGGGGTCACACAGAGTCGGACACGACTGAACTGACTTAGCAGCAGCAGCATGCACATACAATGAAATAAACATAAACATAGGGAAGATCTACATGAATCAAATGTTTCCTGTTTTTAACTTTTGATGGTAGTGCTGGTGTTAGTCGCTCAGTTGTGTCTGACTCTTTGTGACCCCGTGGACTGTGGCCCACCAGGCTCCTCTGTCCATGGGATTCTCTAGGCAAGAAGACTAGAGTGGGTAGCCATGCCCTTCTCTAGGGAATCTTCCTGACCTAGGAATCAAACCAAGGTCTCCTGCATTGCAGGCAGATTCTTTACCATTTGAGCCACCAGAGAAACCCTTTGACGTCTGGGTTTCAGGCAATCTATATTTTTTTCCTTTTATACTTATTTAAACAGTTTCAGTTTATTTGTGATATAAAAAATGTTATTAAAAACATTACAGAGCACCTGGGGTGTTGAAAGAAACACAAGATGAATTTTTGCAATCTACGGTGAAGGAAACACAATCAGACGAAGCTTTTGTAGAAACACCAGGAAGCATCATGACAAGGGCTCTGGTATGTTTGTGCATTCAGCGCTCTGCAGGTTCGGAGAAAGAGCACCAGCTTCCCTTGGAAGAGGGCACGTGGAGGCAGTAATTGGAAATTTGGGGCAGATGATGAGTAGGAGGTCACAAGTTGCACAAGAAAGAAAACCACATTTCTTGCAGTGCGAAGACGCAACGCTGTGTGAACAACTGACGTGTTTGATAAGGGTGACAGATAGGTCAGTATATAGGGCGTTGCAGGAGATGAGATTAAAGTGAACCCAGCGAGCCACACAATCAAGGGTGTAGTGGGTCCCCTAAAAATATATCCACACCCACCCCCCAGAACCCATTGGCGCTGCTTATTTGGAAAAGGAAACTTTATCAGTATCATTAGGCATCTGTAGATGAAGAGATCCTTCTGGACTGTCTGGATGAGCCCTATATCCAATCTCAGTGTCCTATAGAGGGGACCCATGGACAGAAGAGAAGACACAGAAGAGGCCATTGATGATGGGGCGGAGATTGGGGTGAAGTGGCTTCAAGCCAAGGAAGGACCAGCATTTCCTTCAACCCCCAGGCATCAGAAGAGTCAAGGAGCGAAATCTCTCTCAGAGCCGCTGGAAGGAGCACGGCCCTCCCAACACCTCCAGAGCTGAGGGAGACTACATTCCTGCTGCTGTAGGCCACCGAATTTGTGACAATGGCCACAGGAAATTAATACAAAAGGCACTGCATGCCATATAATGAGGAGGTTCATATGATTTTAGTTGGGAGTAAAGGCATCATATTTGTGTTACAAATATGCAAGGACTTGTAAATTTTTCCAAGAATTATGAGACATCAAAGAAGGCAATTTATGTCACACAATTTAAGTACACAGAACCCTGTATTTTATATACAGAGAATTCCATGCTGAACAATTTAGCTCTTTTCGCAGGCAACCAGGTGCATGGTGTGAAAATGCTCATTCGTGTCCAACTCTTTGTAACCCCATGGACTGTACCCTGCCAGGCCCTTGGAAATCTATGGGATTTTCCAGTCAAGAACACTGGAGTGAGTTGCCAAGTCCTTCTCCAGGGGATCTTCCTGACCCAGGGATCGAACCCACGTCTTCTGCATTAGCAGGCAGATTCTTTACCACTGAGCCTCAAGGGAAGCCTGTGGAACCAGAGTATAATGGCTGTACTGAAATCAAAGTCAGCAGATTCAGAAAGGCATCCTTTTTGCAATAAAAACTTTCTCTAAATGCATCTTTTTTCCTTCTGCTCTGAAGTTGTCTACCTGAGTTCCTTAAGTCCAGCCCTGATTTGGGTGTCCAAATCATAGCCTGTCCAAATGTTTGACTAGCAGTTTGTCAATGGACAGTGCCATTTCCCTGTCTGCCTCTCAGAATAGTGATGAATGTGAAGATGAAATACTGTATGATTTGGCACAAGGGGATGTGTAACTGGGTTGACTGTGTAGCTGTGGGTACCCTCAGCCCACGATGATTAGGTGTCGAATGGAAACGTGTCAGGTGGCTCGTCCTGCAGGCCAGGAGGCTCCCGTGAAGCCGTGGGCTGTGTGTGTCTTCTCCTCCTGGTGGGGCAAAATACAGGCCACCTTCATAATTAATTTCTTCCCACGATGGGTTTTCTTCCGTCAGACAGAGGAGACGCTAATCAGATAGGAAACTCATGATCAATGTATCCAGGCAGGAAATGAGTGTGAGACTTTGTCCTCTATCTTCTGATCAATATATCCAGACAGGAAATGAGGGTGAGCTGTGTCCTCCGTCTTCTCAGCTGGAAAGAAGACGTTAGGACACTGTGAATTCCAGATGCTGTTCAGGACTGAGCGACCTGTGCAGCGAGCACCAGCGGGTGGGGCTCAGGCCCGTGTGACGGCAGAGAGTGACCTGTGGTTCTCCCAAAGAGCTTTGTCTTTCCACACAGTGTTTTCTCACCGTAATTCCTTCCCGAATCCCTTTTTTACATTGGCGCTAACTGAATGTGTGGTAAGAGGAATTATCCCTCCGTTTTTTAAAAAAATTATTTTCCTTATTTAAGCACGTGCATCTCAATTGTAGTGTTTCTTTCACTGCCTTAACTTTCACTTTCCCTCTTGCCTTTTCACATCCTTCCTTGACTTCAAGACTAGCTATGCCCAGTAATTCTGCTCTTCCCCTGGAGTTTATTTGGAGCCAGAACCAATGCGGTGCTAGTGGTAAAGAACCCGCCTGCCAATGTAGGGCACTCAAGAGACACCGGTTCCATCCCTGGATCAGAAAGATCCCTTGGAGAAGGGCATGGCAACCCACTCCAATAATCTTGTCTGGAGAATCCCATGGACAGAGGAGTCTAGCAGCCTGCAGTCTATAGGTTTGCAAAGAGTTGGACACAACTGAAGCAACTTAGCATGCACCCACGATCAGAATAAAGACTTCATTTCCCAAGTCACAAAGTTCTGGCCAGCAGGATGTCAACAGGAGGGATTTACGGAATACGCGGGAAGTATCTTAAAGGGAGGTTCAAGTATTGGTTCGTGTTGCAGGCTCAAGTATTGACATGATGCCTTGATGGTGAAAAGGTATCGTGAGGGTAACAGAGGGACCAGGGAGAGAGAGCTGGAGTCCCCAGGGATGTGGGGTCTCTGGCCAACCCTGGATTGCTTACGATTAACTGACAGAGATGTAAACTTCTACGTTGCTCAAGCCACCATCAGTTTGGAACCTCTGTGCCACAGTTCAACGTGTCTTCCAAGGCCAAGGTCCACTGGCAGAGTTGAAGCTGTGATCCAAATTAGCCGCACTGGCAAGGTGTGGTTGAAAGAGTAACATAAAGGGGGTATACGGCTACATGAGAATTTCTTGCCTCAAAAATACATTGACCTGAGACCTTTTGTTGCTATACGTATTGTGAACTGACTCATTCCACATATATAAACGTCCTTGATTACAGGTTTAGCACAGGCATTGCTTTGCAGAACTTAATAGCAGAAAGAAACTAACAGAGAAAGGCAGGGGGATATTGCAGAGTCAAAATGGTTGTAATTCCCACTTCAAGTTGAGATATTCAAAAGCTTTTCTCATAGGCGGCAATGGATCTCTGTGTATAACCTGACTCTCTTTTTGTCATTACAGTCATAGCACAGTAAGCACTTCTGCTTTGCTCTCCTGTAGATAGGAATCTAGTTTTCATAGAAATCATTTGTCCCAGAGAAGTTCTTCATCAATGAGGCTCGTTCACTGCCTCCCCTTCTGGACTGCTCCTCTGCACCTGCTCGGGGTAGCTATTGTTTCCATCAGAATAAACCGTGATGGATTATCACTCTGGGTATCTCTACATGTTTTAGAATGATTTCTCTGCTTGTTGTGTGACTTACTTTGTTGCCTTTGGCAGGGAACTGTAGAGCAGGCCCACAATAGACTTCACAATCTCATTGTTGCTTGGTAATTGAACCTCCACATTTATTGCATTAGGGCAAAATAGCAAGCCCCAGACACGTAAGGAGCTGGTACACTGTCTGGAGGGACTAGTCGTGCTGAATAATGAACAAGTAGGAAATATATATAAGCACATAGCTTGGGTAGTTATTCTCTAAACCAATGAGATTGTCGCTCTGGGAAGCGATACGGTTAGTGATATTTTAGAGATGATCTCTCTGCTTGGATTTAAACACTGAGTTTACCTTCCAATTCAGTCCACAAATGAGGCCACAAGACAGCTTCATCCTCTTTATTAGGCAAGATGCCTCTGCAGAAGGAAGTTAACTTCTTCAGCAACCCGGCCACGGCCCCAGGCACCCATGTGCACAGCAGACGACAAAAGACTGTACGTATGGCATACATGCATCTACGTTCCTGCTGCGTCTCCGTCTTTACCACTTTTCCTCAGGTCAGAAACTCTAGAGAAGAAGTTCTAAAGTGGAAGACTGAGCTGAGAGATGTGTGTTGGTGGTGTGAAGTTCCTCTGTACCACCTCCATAGGAAAGGCTTAGAGCAAAGAAATTTGCAAGAATGATTCTGAACTTCAGAGCATCATAAAAGTCCTTGGGCAACAGCAAAGCAGCAGAAAGTTCACTCACCATTTCCTCTCACGGCTGGTCAAGTATTCACAGCTTGCAGTGAGGTATTTCCCACAGTTGTGATTCTTCTGCACCTTTTCAAACCTGATCTGGTCACTTCCCAATAAAACTATATCCATCACAATATAGGTTGAGGAGCGTCCTCAAGTGAATATGCTGCTGTTCTTTTTTTGAAGGAAAAATATGAAGAAAAAATTCCAGACCCATCACATATTCAGTAACAGACCAGACTCATGAAAAGCCCCATCTTTTTATCTCAGTGTCAAAAGTCACATCATTCTGAGTCTGTGTCAGGCTTTCAGAGACAGGTGTTCGTGAACTTGGGACTTAAGCTCGTGTCTGGCCCTGTTTCCAGATTTGTGTTAAGGTCCTTGTGTGTGAGTGCTCAGGCACTCAAGCGTGTCCGACCCTTTGTGACTCCTTAGACTGCAGCCCTCCAGGCTCCTCCGTCCGTGGAATTCTTTAGGCGAGAATACTGGAGTGGGTTGCCATGCCCTTCTCCAGGGAATATTCCCAACCCAGGGGTCGCACCCAGGTCTTTTTCACTGAAGGTAGGTTTGTTACTGTCTGAGCCACCGGGAAAGCCCTGTTAAGGTCCTTAACCACCTTGAAGATGAAGTGGAAGGAGAATGCTGACTCCTTTGCTTAAACCTTAGCTCATTTGGTCAACAGCATCGAGTACTAAATCTGCACGAGAGGTGCTATGCTGGTGCTGAGAACTGAGCAGCCTGGCATTCCCATCCTTAAGGAGTGGATGGGCAGAGCCAGACCCTGTGATCTGGATGCACGGACTCCGGAGCAAAGATGGGTGCAGGAGAGTGCACATGATGCCTCCTGGGTGTGTCTGCACTGCTAACCAGGCTGCTAGCACTGTGTTCCCCTGGTAAGCCCCTGGAGTGTGTGTTACACCTGCAGACAGGCTTAGATTTGATGGACAGCTGTGTGCCTGCATCTCACATCCACACACTATGGCTGCCTAGCCTCTGTGCTTTCTGAAGTTTCTACAAAAATGAAATAGTTGGCACTTCTTTTTCGAGATGAGTAACAAATTTTTATATCAAAGACAAATTTGACCTCTCTGTGTCAACATTACTTTAAGTACCTGAAGAGACCCACTGTACAATTTTTTAAGTGTTGTGAGCTATAGCAATTGTTTAACAAACCAAGATACCTTAGCATCTAGTCAAGGCTATGGTTTTTCCAGTAGTCATGTATGGATGTGAGAGTTGGACCATAAAGAAAGCTAAGCACTGAAAAATTGATGCTTTTGAACTGTGGTGTTGGAGAAGACTTTTGAGAGTCTCTTGGATTACAAGGATATCCAACCAGTCAATCCTAAAGTAAATCAGTCCTGAATATTCACTGGAAGGATTGATGCTGAAGCTGAAACTGCGATACTTTGGCCACTGATGCGAAGAGCTGATTCATTGGAAAAGACCGTGATGCTGGCAGAGATTGAAGGCAGGAGGAGAAGGGGACGACAGAGGATGAGATGGTTGGATGCCATCACCAACTCAATGGACATGAGCTTGAGCAAGCTCCGGGAGTTGGTGATGGGCAGGGAGGCCTGGTGTGCTGCAGTCCATGGGGTCACAAAGAGTCAGATACGATGACTGAGCAACTGAACTGAACTGAATTGAAGTAGCTTTTGTTTCTCAGCAAAAAGAGAAATATTCCAAATATGATGTTATGAATGGTATTCAAAACATAGCTTACTATTTACTCAGCTCATTATTTACTAGAATGTTCAGAAAGTATGATGATGAAAGTTTTTATTTCTGCCCATTTATGCCTGTTTAATTTCATTTATGGCTGTTTTTTCTCAAGGACACTCTCACTAAAAGAAGCCACTTGTCACTGGATTTCCAGGTGACCTTATATCACCCAAAGGAGACAGGGAAATGCAACATGAAATTTATTTCACTGCACCCTCTCTTTGAAATAAAATTAAATGTTTTACAATTTTATTTATAAACCCTATTGAGGAATTTCTGATCCAAGAAGTATTTAGACCCAACTTATTCATAATCCTGAGGCCAATTTTAGAACAAATCAAAAATTATCTCATTTATTGTGGGTCTTAAACATAAGCAAGTCCTGAGTAAAACCAGATATTTATTCCGAATGAATCAGATAAACTGTATTTATCGACCTCATGTAGGATAAACAGTGTTCTGTGTAAGATTGTATAGAATCCTCTTTGACCATTAGAAAACTGCTGAAGTTAGTACTTGTAGGAATACTAAGATTTTAGAGGAACATCTGACTGTCTGATGGTCTAGATGGGAATGGACAAACCAAATACAAATGCTTGACTTGAGGATTTTAAAGCATATGCAGTATTAAGTGGCTTAATTTATTCTAATAGAAGTTCAACGGTTAGGCATGTGATCTGTTGTTTTCCATATAAGATTTATTTTTCACTTGATGATTCCAATTGATGTATGATAAGACTTTGAATTTTGGGAACATCATGATTCTGTGAAAGAGGATATAAGATATTGTATCAGCCTGAATAATGAGCATAAAGGCATGTTTAGAGAAAAAAACACCTCACCAATTGCAGATATACCAGTTTTGCATCACCCGTGGCTGCGCTGTGTGTGTGCCCAGGGGGACATGTGCGTGAAGACTCAGCCTCACGTGGATGCCCACGTGGACACACGCATTGAACACTCAGCATCGCTTGGGTGCCCACATGGACACGCACGTGAACACTCGGCATCACTTGGGTGCCCGCAGGGACACACGTGTGAACACTCGGCATCACGTGGGTGCCCGCGTGGACACGCACGTGAACACTCGGCATCACGTGGGTGCCCGCAGGGACACGCGCGTGAACACTCGACATCACATGGGTGCCCGCAGGGACACGCAGATGAACATTCAGCTGTCATGTGGGTGCCCACATGGACACGCATGTCAACGCTCACGGGGAATTCCTGTCAGGACACTCGGTGCTTTGCAGGGCTGTAGGAGCTCCATCTCCCTCCAAAAGCTCTTATTTTGGCTTGAACTGAGTTACCCAAACAAGATATTTTGAAATCCCAACCCCAGAACCTATGAAAGTGACCTTATCTGCAAATATTAATTCCTTCCTTTTTTACCTTATTCCTGTATCTTTTTAAAACTAACCTTCTGCTGTGCCATCCTCTGATTGCAACATTTTTCTCCAGTCTTATTTCTTCTTCTAATTCACCTATTCCCATTCTCAGCTCATATTTTTTTTTTTTTTCTTGACTCATCTTCCTCTTCCATATTCTTACATCCTGGGTCTTTCCAGTGTCTTCTTTTTCCCCACTGTGCTTTCTCCTGGGATGTTCTCCCTGTCTGTTGCCACACTGACTATTTTTATGTTCGTGTGTCTGGTCTTCAGCTTTCCCTGAGCAATAGATTCCAACCATCTAATACTCACTTCCTGAACCAGTTACATTCTTGGCTCTTCTGTGAGCTTTTTGCAACAGTCTTCATCAGAAGGCTTCAAAGTTCTCATCAAAAGTCACTTCCTTTTGTCAGTATTCCCTGAACCCCTCAAGCCTAGCTCTGCAGGAAATGTAATTAGTACCTTTCATTTGTCTATCCGAGTACACGCTCATGATAGAGGAGGGCTGAACCATTAATTGGTAAGGAAAGGAAGTTCTTGGTTGTTGGTCTACAAAGTAAAATATTTCTATGTATGTAAGATTTGACTGGAAAAAAAGGGAACCTGAAACTGATAAAGCCTCTCAGTTCAGTTCAGTTCAGTTCAGTCGTTCAGTCGTGTCGGACTCTTTGAGACCCCATGAATCGCAGCACGCCAGGCCTGCCTGTCCATCACCAACTCCCAGAGTTCACTCAAACACATGTCCATCGAGTCAGTGATGCCATCCAGCCATCTCATCCTCTGTCGTCCCCTTCTCCTCCTGCCCCCAATCCCTCCCAGCATCAGAGTCTTTTCCAATGAGTCAACTCTTCGCATCAGGTGGCCAAAGTATTGGAGTTTCAGCTTCAGCATCAGTCCGTCCAATGAACACCCAGGACTAATCTCCTTTAGAATGGACTGATTGGATCTCCTTGCAGTCCAAAGGACTCTCACGAGTCTTCTCCAACACCAAAGTTCAAAAGCATCAATTCTTCAGCGCTCAGCTTTCTTCACAGTCCAGCTCTCACATCCCTACATGACCACTGGAAAAACCATAGCCTTGACTAGACGGACCTTTGTTGGCAAAGTAGTGATAAAGTAATGATAAAGCCTATACATTTAATTACTGATTTCCAGGAAACATGGGAGAAAGAACATATCAAATAACACCTTTGATATGCAGTCAGTAAACTGAGACTATAGGAAATCCTACAGGAAAAAAGAGATGGATTATTAACCAAAAATGTTGCAACAGAAAAAAAAGAAAGACAGCAGGAGACAATAGAGAGAATGAGAGAGAGAAGCGTAGCTGTAAGATTAGAAACAAGCTTTCAAAAATCAGCCTATTACAATCTTTGCATTATGATTTGACCATACTATTAAAAATTATGAATAAGAAATTGGATTACAGTAAGCAATTTACTATATGTTCTAGGTGTGATAATTGACGATGCTGATTTTTTAATGTTTAAAATATGTTTTTTAAATAAAATATATCAATATAATGTCTAACATTTATGTCAGAATAATCCAGAGTATGAAAAAGTAGGTGGAAATACAGATCAATTACAGTTTGCTATGAGTTAAAATCAGTTGATAGGATGTGAGGGTTCATTTATTCTCTTTTCTTTCTTTGTATTTGAAAGCTTTCATAATTAAAAAAAAAAAATAAAGTTGGTTGAACTTGCCAAATAACAACTAAGCCTCCAATTTTCATGATTCGAAAAGGGTGAGATATTTCATTAGCAGTTCAAGTCCGTGAGGATTTGATGATTCCAATGGGGTTTTGATCTGAAAGGGAAGAGGAAAGACTATTCGGGCCTGAATTCTTCTGGGATCTGACCACCATAGACTGGTGGAGGTTGTGTTAACAGTTTGAATCAAGATTAGCCTGTAATACACTATTGAGTCCAAGATAATTAGAACTCTACCCAAACTTCCTTTGGCTCTGATTCATTTTCTTTCCAATGCCATTTTTGTTGACTTGTGGATGCATACAAATGCCTACTTTTATCGTCTTTTTTATTAGTTCCCTAGCAGGCATCATCAGAGTAATTATTTCCATTGTCATGCATTTAATTTTACCTTGTCTTCCACATGTTGCTACAAGTCATTTGCAAATTCTTACATCGATGCAACAGCATAACCACATTTGTGATCATCAGCTCTAAAAATCAATTTTTCCCTTGTGCCCATAGTAAAAATAATTACAGGTTATATAATGCGAGTTTTATCATGACAGGAGAGCAGAACTTATGTGGCATACTAATTTGTTCATTAAAGTGCAAATGAACGAATTACAATCGAAGGTGGTTGCCTGGTTTCCTTCTGCCTCTGTTGTCCAGAAACGCACACTCCACTCAGATGGGAGGCTGACAAAGATGGAATCTTTGGAGCCCTTGAGGGCACTTGGATTTCAACCCACTTAAAAAGTGATTAAAATGCCACCCTCTAGAGGCAGCAATATTTTTTATATGGGTCCTTAAGTGGAGAGATACTGATTCTGTGGGAAAAGGAAGGAAAGAAGGCAGAAAATAACCTTTTCGGGAGTAGAACTTAGAAATTTGTACCGACATGCCACTCAATGCTTCTTTAATATTTATAGAATTGGCTGCTTGTAAAGGCGTATTGTTTGTGTCTTTGATGAAGTGACACCATAGCAGCTGTTCTAAGTGGATCACAAATTCCATTCTAAACAGGGCATTCGAGGGCAAAGACCAGACTAACTCAGACCTTGAAGTCCAGTGGAAGGAGGAGGACAATCACCAGTATATCCATTAGCAAAGCGCCACCCGTCAACAGGACAATATAATCGTGTTCAGGTGGGAGATGTTCACTGTGGGACTGGGGTCCAGGGGAAACCCCAGCAGGAGAAAGAGACTTAGAGAAAAGTGGGATCCATCTGATGTGCAGGAAGAGAGAAGAAGGAATTCTCAGAATGAGAGGGCAGTGAACAGACTCCCAGGGAAGGGTGTGTCCGAGTGTGTCTGGAGGAGTCCCGGAGCCAGCCTGACTAGGGCAGAGAAGGTACGATTAAGGGGACAGTCAGAGACATCGTTCAGGGTCTCCAAGGATGCCCAGGACTTGAAGCAGTTTTCAAAACCAGGAATTGACACCCAGTGGGGCTTTAAGGGCAAAGTGCTCTGTGGTTGACAGGCTGTACAGGGGCGCTGTCTCTCCAGGAGATTTGTCTTCACATCCAGAACCGACGCAGCCCCTACACAAACAGAGAAAAGACATGTTGCTCATCAGAATCAACATTTCAATTATGTAAAATTTGATGGTTTCAAGCTTGCACATTAGCATGGATCTCTCTTTGGGGATGCTGACTGAATTCACTTGTGTAATATATTGTGTTCAATGGTGCAGGCACCAGACATATTTATTCTCACGGCAGTGGCAAAGGGCATTGTATTTTTAATTTCGACACTGTGTTTCTTTTGTGTATTTTCAAGAGACATGTTTCTGGGAGTATCTTCTTCAGGCTTCATATAAGGAGGTCTGGTATTTCAAACAGCTGAATTAGCATTCCTTATCTGGTGGTGTGTGGTTAACATAACCCACACTGCGGAGTTAAAAACACTGCGGAGATTTGTTTCCCAGCATTTACCAAGTGCCATGAGCTTCAAAGCTTTTCTTTCTTGACTGCTCAAATGCTTTGTGTGGCAGTTTCCAGTATTCGTTTCTTTTGGCAGTTGGGGAAACTGCCAAAATGTACCATCAGAAAAGTTAGGTAACTTTCTTATGGTAAGACAGCAAAAGAAATGATAAGATCAGGAATCAAATTATACCAATATTATTATTATGACATTAATAATTTATTAAATTATGAATAAATTCTTTGTGTATGCATGTTAAGTTGCTGCAGTTGTGTGTGACTCTTTGCGACCCCTTGGACTGTTTAGCCCGCCAGGCTCCTTTGTCCATGGGATTCTCCAGGCAAGAATATTGGAGTGTGTTGCCATGCCCTCCTCCAGAATATTAAACCATTACTAAAGGTCCGTCTAGTCAAGGCTATGGTTTTTCCAGTGGTCATGTATGGATGTGAGAGTTGGACTATGAAGAAAGCTGAGTGCCGAAGAATTGATGCTTTTGAACTGTGGTGCTGGAGAAGACTCTTGTGAGTCCCTTGGACTGCAAGGAGATCCAGTCAGTCCATTCTAAAGGAGATCAGTCCTGGGTGTACATTGAAGGGACTGATGCTAAAGCTGAAACTCTAATACTTTGGCCACCTCATGTGAAGAGCTGACTCATTGGAAAAGACTCTGATGCTGGGAGGGATTGGGGGCAGGAGGAGAAGGGGACGACAGAGGATGAGATGGCTGGATGGCAATGCTGACTCGATGGACGTGAGTCTGAGTGAACTCTGGGAGTTGGTGATGGACAGGGAGGCCTGGCGTGCTGCGATTCATGGGGTCACGAAGAGTCGGACACGACTGAGCCACTGAACTGAACTGAACTGAAATGTGATTGAATTATATGGTATATATATAAGGTATATTTTTATATAAAATATTTTCACATTTTATTACTATTTCATATTTTAAAATCATTAAAATTTTCACATTTTATATAAAATAGGTAGAAAGACATGTGCTTATGTATATACATATATATAGAAATATATATGTGTGTGTGTGTACACACATATATGTACCTGTGCAGAGATATACATGTGTGTGTTAATGTCTGTATATATGTACATTACTATATAACTCTTTTGTTTGTTTCTTCATTTATTTCCTTATTGCAAATGCAGTATAAGCACCCAGTCCTGAAACTGTGAGCTACACTTGATATCGTGTGTGCAGTTAATGGGTCATGGGGAACTTGACAGTGACCCCTAACCTATAGTGAGCTGTGCTGAGCAGTTTATTCGAAAACTCCTCAGGAAACTAAATTCTCCAGTTTATGCCCATCTGTTACTGCATCGCCCTCTGCAAGAAAGTATGAAATCATTTGTCGTTATCATCTCCAGATTATGTCTGCCTACTTTGGCAGTCACATTTCTTTTTTATAGGAGTGAGCGAAGTACTCTGGAGAATACAAAAGGGCCCTTCCCTTGGACTGTCCTTCCCCTCCAGTCATCTGTTAGAGACGCCAGAGCTACTTCCTCTGTGATGTTTTTCTTTGTCCCTCAACCAGAAGTTATCTCGCTTGCTCTGTCTCTCTCAAGACTTGTGACAACACCCTTTCTACATCCATCTCCTTTCTACATTGCACTGTACGTGCTCTTGTACATCTCTTCCTTTCTTTATGAGATTTCAGGCCACTTTATGTCTGACTCATCTTCCTGTCCCTCACTGCATCTGTGTGACACAGGGCACCTTGGGAGTCACCACACGTTGATGGGAACTGCAGGATTGTAACATAGAAAAGGTTTGAGTTCAGCAGAATCAGTGACTTTGGCATGGTTGGCATTTGTTTCCTCAAATTGGTGTTCTAAGGCAAACTGCAAATTTTCTCGGTAAATTCAACAGTTTTCTGGAAATTTGTTTTTGCCCTTGTAGATCTGACCGCAGAACGTGTCCCTCTGCAGTATAGATAACAAGAGAACTCAACAGGAGTTAAGTTTATTTTAGCAAGAGTTAGCTTCTCTCTAACAATAGAATTTTACTTTCAAAAGTTTTATTTACTCTTGTTTAGTGTTTAACCGTGAACTTTGAAAAACACAGTTGCCAGCTGTTACTGGGAGTCCTTTAACTTCCAAAGCTTTGCCCTGGAGGTGTCAGTTTCAGGATCTGAGGGTTTACAGCCCCTTCCTGATCACAAGTGCTCAGCAGTGAGGCAGGATGGGCGTGAATGGAGAGGTCGGCAGGCTTCGGAACAGAGTCATGCTAGAACAGGGCAAATAGACCCTTCACTTTGAAGTGATAAAGGCTACCCACACTGTAATTTTGCTTCCCAAGCAATTTCAGTCATCTTGGTCGATAGACACTAATCTGAAAGAATCTAAAGTTTGGGGGAGCCATTTTGCACTGAGCTCACTCGAGACCTAAATTCTGTTTTTGTTGTAGACCCTTGACAGTTTGGAAAACTTAATTAACTGAGCATCCCTACGGTGTAATAGAGTTCATATTTTCATTAAAATCCACCCCTGCCTAATATGGCTAATGTAGACTATCTTGGAGGACTGAATTGCAGATGTGAGCCAGTACTAAAGTGTGGTTACTGGTGGATCAGAGGGCACATCCACAGAGCTTCATGCAAGATCCACGAAGCTTCTGAGGTTTTAGATTCTGCTCTGTACCTACCCCAGGAGCATCACATCAGACTGTGTGTTTGTTAGAGGAGGGGGCACTCGGGACCCTGTATCACAGGCGTTCAGGAAGGCAGTTACTGGTCACAGTAAGGAGGGCCTTTAGTCAGACAAGGGCCGTGTAGCAACCAATCCTAGATTTGCACTGAAATGTTTCGGGGCCAGGAGTCTCAGTCATAAAATGCACTGAGGTACCTTGTCCTCTGATGCTGTTCTTCACCTTTCTCAATTTCCAGGCAGCACCTTCTGCACAGGCAACTTCTTTAGAAAAATCCAGAGAAAATATATTCTAGGACTTACCATCATTTTGCCAAAATTACTGATTGCCAAGACCAATATTTCTCAAACTGAAGTTGGAGACTGATTCCCTCTCATAGCCTTGCTTAGAAAATCATGTAGCCTAATTTATCCCTCTCCCTTTGTTTTTGGCTTTTTAGAAACTATTTGTTTGCTTCTGCTTCAAAAACTCTCTTTTTTGTGCATGAGTACTCTCTGTCCTCTAAGATGACCTATGATGGGTTTGAGGCTGTAAACCTAGTCATAGAAGCACTGTTTTCCTCGAGACCTGCCACCTCAGTGTGAACCACTGTCTCTGGAGCAAGAAGACCAAACAAGTCAATCCTAAAGCAAATCAACCCTGAATATTCTTTGGAAGGACTGATGTTGAAACTGAGGCTTCAATACTTTGGCCACCTGATGCAGAGCCAGCTCACTAGAAGAGACCCTGATGCTGGGAGAGATTGAAGGCAGAAGGAGAAGGGGGTCACAGAGGGTGAAATGGTTGGATGGTATCGTTGACTCAGTGGACATGAATCTGAGCAAACTCCAGAGATGGTGAAGGACAGGGAGGCCTGGTGTGCTGCTGTCCATGGGGTCGCAGAGACTCGGAGACTCGGACACGACATAGCGATGAACAACAACAGCTTCATGAGTTATGGTCCCTTTTTCTGTGTGAATGAAAAGATGATTAATACACAGGTTAGTAAGGGACTGTTCTCCTAACTTTTAAAAATAGTATTGCTTTTCTGTGAACCACTAACAATATGCCCATCATGGGTTTTCCTAAGCAAATCAGTAGTTTTTGTATATAAAGCTCTATTTTTTCATAGGAAGTCATAGATGATGTGTCTTTTCTCTTTTAGCTTTATGAAGATGTATTTGAATTTTAGTAAATGGATTTGTCTTGATGTTACAACTCTCTGTGTTATCCCAAAGCAGAGAACATAACAGGGCAGCACACGCTGACCTCTCTTCTCTAGAAGTCAGAGGGTCGGCTTGTGGGCATCAGGCAAGACGAAGCAATTAGATGAGACTGCTCCGTTTTCTTATCTCCTCTCTCGGGCTTGTCTTGCACAGAACAGTTACTCTCCTGTGGGCCGTGCAAGGACATTGAGGACAGTCTGATCTGACAGAGGACCTCCGGGGCCCCTACTGATGGGCCGGAGCGCGGCCACGGGGGCCGGAGGCCACAAGTGAAGCAGGCAGAACCCGTTCAGTAAGTTTCTGAGTAGCTCAGCAGAGAAAACTAGCTAGCGGGAGGAGGGAGAGATGAAGAAGGAAGCCATTTCTCTCTTTTGCAAATACATAGACTAGAAAATATCGGTGTAAGAATCAGGCTAAAGGGAACACCCCAGGACTCCTCCTTCACAGTCAGGAGTCACAGATATGTGCCCAGTGTCCACCACCACGTTCCGCGGGCGGTATTCCAGTGGCCGCTTACACTACTCAACTTGCCATCTCGTTTGGCAAGGAACAGCAGATACATTATTTAAAAAAAAATTTATTAAAAAAAATTTTTAGATTTTTATTTTTAATTAAAGTATAGTTGATTTACAATGTTGGGTTAATTTCTGCTGTACAGGAAAGTGATTCAGTTATATGTATATGTACATTCTTTTTAAAAAATATTCTTTCCCATTGTGGTTTATCATACGATACCTTTTTTTCCCCTTCCCCACAATGTATTTTTTTTTCCTTTTTAGCAAAAGCATTCTTAAAGAACAGATGGTGTCTGGGTCAGAGCATCTTTGCTCTCTGCCTCTTACAAAGGAAGAGCTAGTGTCTGAAACAAAACAGAGGCTTAGTAAGAAGGAAATGGAAATGAGAGAAATACGAAGGGTTTATTGTAGCTAAGTTTATCGATTTTCATCCTTATATTTTTAAATGGTCTAAAAATACCATCCCATACACATCCCTGCCTCGTATCATCAAAATATTGAATGCCTGCTTCCTTTGAAAATATGACTTGTCGTCAAATGAAATAAATGCACACTTCTCATTAGTGATTAAGAAAAGAATGTTTATTATATGCATTTTAAATTTCCCCTAAATGATTTGACACATTTATTGAAATCTGCTCAAGTGTTAAATTTGCTTCTGAGTAAACTCACCCTTTTAATGCCAATGAAATGCTTCTTTAAAAATCCTGATTGCTCATGACTTGGATGAATTAAATTATTTGATCCATGAACTACACAAGTAGTATTGTTCTTTCTTCTAAAAGTGTCCCTGGCATAGCAGTCAGCCAATTGAATATCAAGAAGCTCTTTTATGTTTTCCACAGAAGTAAAATAAACAGCATTCAAAGCTAGCCCAGTGTACAAACGACTGAGGAATGTTTCTAGGTAATTAAATGTAGCCAGTCGAACCACGGGAATATTCTGAAATAGGTGTGTAGGAAGCACGTCAGTGGTATTCAGGACTTCCTAGAATCAGCAGGGGTGGGGAGACTTCCTTCCCTTCTGCTATGAGGAGTAACAGACAAGACCAAACCCCACCTGGAGAAGAGCAACTGCTGGTTTGGGGGTGTAGCCCCCACCGCATTTGCGTCATAGAGCCCGTGCATTCTAAAAAGCCCGGAACATTTCACGGACAACCAGCAATTAACTCTCCTTGTGGTGACATGCTCAGAGGACACTGTTGAAGTTGAAGTTTAGACGCTGTTATTAGCGTAAGGACAATATTTGCAGTCCCAGACAGAGGTATGGTTAGTAATCAGAAAGTCTTTTTCATTTCATTTGCCTCAAACACAGACTTTTTTCTATTTGCACTCTGCGGCACTACAAGGGTCCGGAAACAAGGGCAAATGGGCATTGACTGCTCGTCAGGACTTGACTTGGCAAGAGAGCCGGCCCCTGAAGGAGAGGTGATGGAGTTCTAAAGTAGACTGTCGTAGCTGGATAAACAGAGCCTGTCATGGGCTTGTAATAATTACACAGATGGTTTTTTACACCTTGTATCATAACTCAAAATGTGTTTCCTAACTCCCTCATGAATCCTAGCGCTGCCAAGACAAAGGGCCACACTGAGGCTTGTGCTCTGCTTAGTCGATCAGTCATGCCTGGCTCTTTGTGACCCCATGGACTGTAGCCCTCCAGGCTCCTCTGTCCATGGGGATTCTCCAGGCAAGAACACTGGAGTGGGTTGCCATACCCTCCTGCGAGGGGATCTTCCCAACCCAGGGATCAAACCCAGGTCTCCCACATTGCAGGCGGATTCTTTACCAGCTGAGCTGCCAGGGAAGCCCAAGAATACTGGAGTGGGTAGCCTATCTCTTCTTCAGCGGATCTTCCCAACCCAGGGATCAAACCCAGGTCTCCCACATTGCAGGCAGATTCTTTACCAGCTGAGCTACCAGGGAAGCCCCTACACTGAGCCTTAAAGCCCCAGAAATCTCTCTCACAGTGCTGCAGGCCTGAGGTCTCTGTGCCCATCCCTTCTCGGGGGCTCAGAGGGAGAAGGCATTCCACACCTGCCTTTGTCCCAGTTTCCGGCGCTTGCCTGCGACCCCTGGCACTCGCTGGCCGCACCCCTCCAGTCTCCACCTCCATTGCTATGTGTCTTCCCTCTGAGTGTCTTTGACTCTGTGTCACATATATGTGTATGCAAATATATGTGTATATTTGCAAAATGGAGGACACCATAGTACCCATGGACTGTGGTGAGGATTATAGTGCTCACGTTTATTACAGACATTGAAGCGCTGGCTTCCCCCTCTCTCTGTATATATCTATATACTCACACATAGGCTTCCCTGGTGGCTCAGTTGGCTAAGAGTCTGCCTGCAATGTGGGAGACCCAGGTGCAATCTCTGGGTGGGAAGATCCACTGGAGAAAGAAATGGCAATCCACTCCAGGACTCTTGCCTAGAGAATCCCACCGACAGAGGAGACTGGTGGGCTACAGTCCAGGGGGTCACAAAGAGTTGGACACGACTGAGTGACTAACACACACACATACACAGTGTATATACACACGCCCACACAGACGCACGCACTCAGTGTGTTTAGGTCAACTTGCACGCGCTACCTGAGCTCATCCCCCCTCCATTGCGTGGTGTGTTCTCAGCTGCACCCAAGAGTGACACACGTTGTCTACCTAGGAGACCCGCTGCTAATGTTTCAGAGTTTGTACAACAGCAGCTCTCGGGAGGTGTGTTTGTCAGATGGAAAGACATCTCCTGTGCTGGACAGTGAGGTGGTCCAGGCCTCCTTGTCCGCAGCCCCAGGGTCTGTTAGAAATCTTGCCGTTACCCTGCACATTGGCAGGAAGAAGGATGTGTGGACACTCAGGGAGAGGAGACACTAGGAGAAGGAAAGATGGGACAATAACAGACTTTTCCTGAGTTCCTGCAGCTCGCTTTCCTTCTATAAATCATGGAGATCCCAGCCTGTCAGAGAGCTCCTTCCCCGGGGCCCAGACTGAGCCCCGTGTCTCCGTCACGCAGTGTGATGGCCCCGCAGCCACCCCGCCAGTCTGTCATGAGGCGGAGACTGCTTCACATCGCAGGTGCTGCTGGAGTGAAACTCAGGAGAAAACGAATCCGAAATAAAAAGAAAGCATAAAGAGGCTGACGCTGAAAACGGACCACTGTGGACTCGAGTGGCCGCTGGGGATGTGGAAAGGGGCCCCGGGGTGCACGGGGCAGAGTGGGCCCCCGCACCTGCAGACCTGCCCCGAATTCTCCGGGTTGACACAGAGGCGGCCTCTGATCCAGTCTGAGCCTGTCTGCAGCCTCGGTCATGGAGGCCACTGTGTCTGTCTGCTCGCCCAGTCTCTCTCCCATCCATGCTCTGGTTTATACCTTCAGCAAAAAGGAAAGAAAAGAAGGAGGCACTTAAGGAGCACACGGGACAAGATGCTCCCGTGGAGGGGAGAGCACACGGGTGGGGATGGCCGTCTGGGAGGACAGGATCTCTGAGGACGCCTGGCATCTTTGAAGGAGGGGGACGGGGCGCACTTCTCAGCAGTGATCACGTGGTCCATTGGGAATTGTGCTTCAGTGTTGGCTTAGCTGCGTGAATCGGAAAGGAAAGCGTTTTTCTTAATTATGGCAAAAAATTGTAGGGGAACACAGAAAATGTTATACGCTGATACATGTGTGGGCACAGACGCACACACACAAGAAACAATGAGCCAGATCCACAGAACAGCTGGTTGTATTGCTTGTACAGGATCAGTTCAGTGGCTCAGTCCTGTCTGACTCTTTGCGACCCCATGAACTGCAGCACACCAGGCCTCCCTGTCCATCACCAACTCCCCGAGTCCACCCAAACTCATGTCCATTGAGTCAGTGATGCCATCCAATCGTCTCATCCTCTGTCGTCCCCTTCTCTGCCTGCCCTCAATCTTTCCCATCATCAGGGTCTTTTCATAAAAGCACAGTATATTCTGACTGGAGCACAAATTGAGTTAGTGGTGAAGGAGAAAGAGAATGGCTTATTCTTTACAATTGGTTTTTATCTTAGCTGAGAAGTGTTCCACCATTACTGGGAAGTAAAGGACGAAATTTCTCATTTTGAGGGAAGAATTTATACAGTTTCTGCAATTCCACTCAACACTCTAGCTCCTCCAAATTTATGACTTGAGCTTCCCTGGTGGCTCAGATGGTAAAGAATCTGCCTGCAATGTGGGAGACCTGGGTTTGATCCCTTGACTGGGAAGATGCCCTGGAGAGGGGGACAGCTACCCACTCCAGTATTCTGGCCTGGAGAATTCCATGGACAGAGGAGCCTGGCAGGCTACAGTCCATGGGGTCGCACAGAGTCAGACATGACTGAGCGACTTTCACACACGCACACACACGTCATTGCCTGCACTTAGGTGGTGCTAGTGGTGAAGAACCCGACTGCTAATGCAGAAGACCTAAGAGTCAAAGTTTGATCCCTGCATGAGGAAGATGCCCTGGAGGAGGTCATGGCAACCCACTCCAGTATTCCTGCCTGAGGAACCCCATGGACAGAGGAGTCTGGCTGGTTACAGTCCATGGGGTCACAGAGTTGGACACACGGGGTCACAACTGAAGTGACTTAGCACACACCACATGTCATTACCCTGGAAATCACAGACTCTTCTGTTTCTTCTGGGCGTGATATTTACACAGCAACTTTGAGGAGCCCTGGGCTAGTGTTTCTTAAAGAATGGGTCCATGGACCAGCAGTGTCTGTGTCACCTGGGATTTGTTAAAAATGCAGATTCCCAGGGCCCCAGTTCAAACCTTAGAACCAGAATGGCGGGGGTGGGGGGCAGGAGCCTCTATTTTAACATACCCTGCAGGTGGCTTGTGCACTCATTTCCTTTGAGAAGCACTGTCCGTGGAGGTAAATAGGATTATTGGACCACCCGGCATCTTTGCCTCCCCTCTGAGTACCTGGTTAGAATTTGCTACATTTTAAGCAAACCCAGGACATACATCTCTAAGTCAACAAAAGATCAGCAAAAATAATCAGATCAAAGACTAGTGTGGAAAAACCTGTGAATTATTTCACGATGGTTCTCTGTTAGGCTGTTTCACATGCACATCTCCGTGAAAGACGCGGGATCAATAGGCCCAATGGTGCGCAGCCGCAGACATTTCTACACAAGCTCTCCGTTAAACATCACAGCTGTAGTAGATAGTGAAAATAGTAACTGATCTTAACTAGGGCTTAGCAGGTGATAAGCACTTTTCGAGGAGCTTTGCAAATACTAACTTACCTCATTCTGACAACATCCCCATGACGTGTTATTTGATTTATAGCTCCATTTTACTGAAGGGAAAACCAAGACTCAGAGAGGAGAGGGCAACGGGCAACGTCACGTATGTCTTACGTAACAAAGGCAGTAACCAAAGGCCAACAGGCCAGCTCCAGACGTCACGTCTTCACCACTAGGCATGGCGACTTTACTGTAGGCACGTTTGTGTGATATCACTGGTGGGGAATGCCGATCTGCTCAATGCTTTCTTATGGTTACAGAGTCACTGACTGGCAACCCAGCTCTGCCTCACTCCTCGGACTGGTCCACATTCTCCTGTGCCAGCTCCTCCCTAAGTACCAACCACATCAATCAGATTTAGCCTCTTGCATAAAGGGATTCTACCCCATAGGAGTTGCTGGAGGAAATAGGCGAAATAATCCATAATCCAGTCCAATAATCCACTGAACTGAAAGAGTTCAATTCTTAGCAAACAGTGAGAGGTCAACTTTAGCAAAGACTATGCATTG
Source organism: Bos grunniens (assembly GCF_055505025.1). Taxonomy (NCBI): domain Eukaryota; kingdom Metazoa; phylum Chordata; class Mammalia; order Artiodactyla; family Bovidae; genus Bos; species Bos grunniens. The sequence continues at coordinate 89,271,635 of NC_141176.1, read as the reverse complement.
TTATGTTAAGTAGACAAAGATTATATTGTATGTCATAGAATTTAAGGTGTTATGCCTAAGGAACATCCCACCTCAGAGATCCTAAAATATGAAAGTATGTGCATCTTTATAATAGATGAAATATGGCACTCGATCCATTTTAGATTTTAATCAGTGTTGAATGTTGGATTGTCCTAGACTCAGCAGTAAAGAATCTGCCACAGTGCATGAGATGCTGCAGGAGGCATGGGTTCCATCCCTGAGTCAGGAAGATGCCCTGGAGAAGGTCATGGCAGCCCACTCCAGTATTCTTGCCTGGAGAATCCCATTGACAGCGAGGCCTGGCAGTCTACAGTCCATGGGGTTGCAAATTGTTTAGTTTTGACTAAACAACAACAACAATTTTTTTAAGTTGTTAAGACGTGTGTGACAGGGTTGTAGGTAGGTATGTTTTTAAATTTCTCACCCATCTGCTAAGGGATTATTTTTATTTCTTCTTATTATTCATTGCACACATGAAACAGTTGGGACGTAGAAAAATTAAGCAACTCAGTCACAATCAAGCCATGAAATGGTGGGGTCAGGATGGCCGTCCGGTGCCTCCGACCCCAAAGTCTTTGTGCTGTGCTGAGATGCATCAACCGTCTCGAATCCCCAGATGCTTTTCTTGATTCTTCGTGCTCCTTTTTCAGCTCTGAGACCTTGACTTTTTCACAGAGCAAATGACTGTAACGATAGACTGAAAGCTTCTGCAGGATCGAGGGAGAGAAAGGACTTGAACACTGAGGGATGGAGTCGCAGGCGGAATGCAAAGGCAAAGGTGCCCCATCTGCTCCTTCACCAGCTCTGACCTTGCTCAGCAAACGCATCGCAGGATGTCAAGCTCCAGCCCTTCACTGGGGAGTCCCAGTGCCGCTCAGCCCCCTCGAGCCTTCAGCTGTGCAGGAAATCAATCACACAGGACGAGCGTGTGGTGGAAGGCAGTGCAGGCTCAGGCCTGGGCTCCAGTCTTCAAACAGTGACCACAGCACATTTTATTCCGTGGCAAAGTAATCACCCTATCATCAAGTTTAAAGAAATAATAGAATTGTGAATTTCCATATCTCACTGTGGTCTAAGAGAGGGACCCCCATACCCAGCATTTTAAAGGACCAGCCCTAGGCTTTCTGACCTAACACAACAAGCTTCTGACCGTTCAGATACCTCATTTTCCAAAGGGCGGGCTACGTCATGAGAGCGGCCATACTCATCCCTGGCCTTTTCTTCTGACGTGTTTTCATAGTTAACAAAAGGAGATGCTTTATTTCATTTCCAGGATGGCCTGCTATTTGGTATAGAAAAGAATGGCATTGGTTTCCCTAATTGATCATTACGTATGAATGTATTAATATTGATTAGTAACAGCCGCTCCTGAAAGAGTTCTTACTTTTCTAAGTTGATTCTCTTGTCACCGTCAAACAGAGTAAGGGGAAAGAAAAGGGCTCGTAGAAGTGTCACTCCCTCAGTCGTGTCCGACTCTTTATGACCCCATGGACTGTAGCCCACCAGGCTCCTCTGTCCATGGGATACTCCAGGCAAGAATACTGGAGTGGGTTGCCATTTCCTTCTCCAGGGGAATCTTCGTGACTCAAGGAGCGAAGTCAGGTCTCCTACATTGCAGGCAGATTCTTTACCGTCTGAGCCACCAGGGAAGCTTGAAAAGGGCTTGGGGATACTCCAACTCAAGCTCAGTTACACAACTAAAATTAGCTTTTCCGTTCAGAAGAGTCTTGCTTGAATTAGACTGTTGGGGGGAAATGCAGATCTGTTTTATAGTAGATTATCTTTAGGGAACTTTCATAATAAGGAAAATAGTACTACTGATAACTGAGCTCTACTCATGGTTTTGAGTTCCAGGGCATTAACAAGTGAGACTCGGTCGGTTGATAGCATGTAATGAGTTGCCCGCATTTGACTTCCTGACGCTGCCTTAGGAAGCAGGTTGTGTTCTTCTCTGTGTGATTTTAACAAATGACTTTACAACGTCAGTGGCTGTTGTACTACTGGCAGCCAGAAAATTAAATATATATATATACACACACATATATATATATATATTTATATATAAGAGTTCAACTATTTTAATATTTATGCTGTGAAGGATCTGTAATGCAATTTCCCAATCCATGGGTTTATTAGATTGTAAATACTAATAAGATACTAAGTGTGTAAGAAAGAGGAAGACTATAAGAAAAATCCATCCCCCCTGCCAACCTTTCTATTACCTTCCACAGTTTTCTGCCACATTAGCTGACTGGAGATGCATTTTCTAAAACTGAAAAAAAAAAGATAGTTAACATTTGAAGATGTGCAGTTTATAAAACTGAAAACAGGGACTTGTTAAACTTTGTAAGTATATCTTTATGAATTAAGTAGAAACAAGTATATTATAGTTGGTGAGAAGAAAAAAAAAGAGTGCAACTTGAAGAATCTAAAATGAACTTATCTAAAATGAACTTATCTATGAAATAGACTCACGGATGTAGACAACAAGACTTGTGCTTGCCAAGGGGAAGGGGTATGGGGCAAGGGGACGGACTGGGCGTTTGCAATTAGCAGATGCAATCTACATGTACAGGATGGAAAAACCACAAGGTCCTACTGTATCACAGGGAGCTATATCCAGTAACCTGTGATAAACCATAATGGAAAAGAATGTGAAAAAGCACATATATAGATAGCTCTTTGCTGCTTGTACAGTAGAAATTAGCACAACATAGTAAGTTAACTATAACTTCAATAGAATAAATGAAAAGATGAGTATAACTTGCTTGAGGTTAAAAGAAATGTAATAAATAATATTTCCAAGCGGCTACAGATTTTGAGATAGTCACGAAGAAGTCACAAACATGCCTTGCAGTTGGGATTTCTAAATGACTTTTAAAGCAGTGGAAAATTAAAAGGAGACGTTCAGTTGTACATGAAAGATAGGGAAAGGCCATTGCTCTGTGAGATTTAATAGGAGAGTCTTAAACGTGCCTCCTCCAGCACTTTCTGAAGACTCGTGAAAACAGCTTATAGCTCTGAAACACTTGATCAGTTTTATTTGTGCTGCGTGTAATACAGGAGCTTCAGGAGCCGCTGTTTTAGTGACAGTGCCCAGTTGAAGTTGTCAGGTATCACTGAATACAAAAATCTTAAGGAATGGAAATGTCCTCTGATAGCCAGGGCCCCAGGTTTTCATTTCCAGGAGATTTAGGTTGGGATTGTCTTGGCCCCCTCTTACTCTCTCTCGTTAGCAGAGCAGAGCAGTCTCTCTTTTCTTTCTGTGTGATTGTGGATGCTGGCTTGGGGGCAGGCTTGGGGGAAGCAGGCTTCTCTCCGACTTCCAGGCCTCATCCCAACTATGCCATGGAGGAGATTTATAAAGACTCTGGGCAAGTGAGCCCTTTATGTTTTCGCATCTCCTCATCTTTAACAACAACTCTCAAAATCTCCAAACCAAAACCCCATAGCATCACCACGAATAACAAGCAGTGAGCTAAGCCTCCGTCGCAAACCCTGCCTGAGCCTAGGAGCCTTTCATTTCACCCAGCAAAGCCAAACACCGGAGAACTGATAGGCCCAACAGGGGCTCAGTAAACAAATCAGGGGATTTGTTCCCAAGTCCTGTGTTCAGGAGGCTTCACTGTTTTCCCCTCAAATTGCTTTCAATCTGTGTAAAGAGCCACACCAAAAATTAAAAAAAAAAAAATACATACACAGCCCTAAAGGTAAACAAAGGCTCCATTTCTAGTAAGAATTGCAAAATTTTAACTGCAGTGTGTTTCCCTGCTTCCACTAAGGTTAAAAACACAACCTTACCTCTAGTCAACTCCTGTGGTCTTTTACGAAGAGGGTGATGGAGATTCTAGAAGAATGTGCAAATCAAGGGTGCTGAAAAGGGACGTTTTAGGGACTTGGGTGGTTCTGTAGGGGGCATACAGAGGGGTGAGGATGGAGCTGAGGTGCTGAGCATTCATTCTTGGTTCTATGGGCCACATGCTCTCAACAGAGATAAAATCAGATGACCAGGTTCACCAAAATCACATATTCATGGGTTTCTATTTTGGGAAGACCTCCCCAGATAATATTGCTATCCCACTATGCAAATCTCAGAATATTACTGCTATGTGAAATAAAGTATTGGTGAAGTTGGATTCCCTTGAGTTTGATCTGCCATCACTTTCATTTAAATACAACAAGAATATTTCATTAATATTTAGTTTCCTTTCCAATGTGGGTTTTAAAATTTGCTGAGGCATTTCTTACCCTCTAAACATAGCTCCATGAATGAAACAGTGATATGAACGAACAGAATACATTCCCTTTATTTGAAGGAAACTCGGAAGGAAATAAACACACAAAAATAAAGATACATCCTTTTCTCTGAATTATTCATCCGTGGGAAATTCTGAAACTTGCAAATCACAGTAAGTTCTTGAGTAGCAAGGAAAAAATACAACCCGAATCAACCAGCAGAAGCAGCCCCTTCTCCAGACTGGAAGCATCCCCTGTCCTCTTGGGAAAATAAGGCAGGAGCAATGGTCATTTCCATTTTCATCTTCACTTGCTCTGCATTTTAGCCCACTGTATATCTGCAAGCCTTGCATGAAAATCTTCCACAATATCTCAGGTATTTGTTTCATGGGCTTTCTCAGGTTCTGCCAATCTTTTTTTTCTTTTTAAACCAAAGTATAATCGACATAAAATACCATATTAGTTTCAGGGGTACATCACAGTGATTCAGTATTGGTACACATTTTGAAATGGTCACTGTGATATGGCCGGTTACCATCTGTCACCAGGGGAAGTTATTACAATAACTTGCTGCACATAAGCTTCCAGTTATAAAGTAAGTCACAAGGATGTAAGGTACAGATTTAACCATGTTCATTGTCTGCTGATCTTATATTTGCAAATTCACCTACTTGATAAGATTTATTTCTAACCCCCCCAAAACGAATACCTGGGTGCTTTCCTGGTCTCTAAGGGACTCACAGAGCAAGTTTGTGACCCAAGGGGCACGTTCCCAGCTCAGGTGGTAACTCTGCCCTCTTGTTTCAGCTGTGATACCACAAGCATGTACTCTTTCCATGGTCTGTTTCATGCCACGTCTTTTGCATTTTTTAAATACTTTTTGAACTGGTGATTTCCCTGTTTAAAATGGCCCCCAAGCCTGGTGCTGAAGGGGGCATCTTGTGTAGGAAGGCTGGGATAGGACTTAAAGAGAAGGTCATCTGTTAGAGGGGCTTCATTCAGGCACAAGCACAAGCTTCTGGTCACGATATCTTTATCAACCAACCAACATACAACCTGGTTTTATGTGTGTTTCTGTTTAAAGACGCCACGTTTAACATTAGGTATTAAATGTGGCGTCTTTAAACAGAAACACACATAAAACCAGGTTGTATGTTGGTTGGTTGATAAAGATATCGTGACCAGAAGCTCACAGGAACGCAATCCCGTGCTCCCCTCTAGGAGCTATGGTTAGTATACACCACCTCAGTATCCACAGCATCAGAGTAGAACATAATTGCCACAAATACTTCCCAGGTGGCTCAGATGGTAAAAAATCAGCCTGGAGGGTGGGAGACCTGGGTTCAATCCCTGGGTTGGGAAGATCCCCTGGAGAATGGCTACTCACTCCAGTGTTCTTGCCTGAAGAATCCCATGGACAGAGAAGCCTGGTGGGGAGACAGGTGGGCTACGGTCCATAGGGCTGCAAAGAGCCGGACACGACTGAAGCAACTTAGCACCATCAATAAGGAGCATCTGATTTTTTTCACTATTCAAGTTGTTTATCGGACGTAGAATTGTCTTAACCTTCCGTTGTTTTAGAATCGTTTTGGAATACTGATAGGAGTTCAGTTTCAGCACCACAGTTCCGTAGAGCCAGGCTCCCACTTATCTGTTCTTCAGTCTGACCGTGAAGGGAAGATGCCGTATTTGCATTCTGGGAATCTGGCCCTGGCCTCTGGAGAGGAAAGGGCTTTACTTCTCTGTGCAGCTCTGAGGACGGCCATCTGTCACAGCAGGTGAAAGAAAGACCCTCCAGCTGTATTTTTCCCCTCCTGCCACGCCTCTGTAAAAATTTCTTTCACTGTTTCAACAGTTTTGATTTAATTTTCCATGTTTAAATTCCCTATCTGAATGCCAAATGGCATTATGGCTCAATGGAGGTGTGACTGTCCCTTCTGCAAACTGGGCAATTTGTACAAGGAAGGGAGGGATCATTCCAGACTTGTTATAAAACCAACAAATGAGTATTTCTGAAAATCAGCTATTTATTTCCACTTTAAAAGCATCTGTATATTCAAAAGCAGATTGTTTTATATACAGAAAGGAACTATTTGCAAAGGTCCACTTCCAGGAACTGAGTATTCATATCCACATTTAAGAATTCTTCTTTTATTGAAATTTAAATTTACTGACAATTTGCTTTGGGAAGGAAATATTTTGCAAGTAATTCTCTTTTGAAACAGACAACAGAAGTAGGGTACGTTGTGATTTTTACTCTCATTCTTTCAGGGACTATCTTGATGTCCTTGCAACCATGCATTGTTCTTCATCCCTAAGAGTTAGTATTCTAGGACATATAAAATTGAAATGTCTTATGAAAGCATTTATAAACGTTTTGATATTCTTTTCTAAGTGTCTGACCCCTTCTGAATCTTCTAAATATACATAGTAATTTCCTCTAAGTATTAGTTGAAAGAAAATTGTATCTGTTATATAAAAATTGCTTCATGAATAATTATCTAAAAGTTACTGTTCTATTATGCTTAGTTTTGGGGAAGAGCCTGCAACAACCATCAGGAAAAGTTTTAGGGCTCACTTTGCTACTAGTTCACTATACAAACTTCTATCAATTGCTTGATTCTTTCTGGGACTCAGTTTCTTCAGTTTAAAATAAAGTGTTGAGACTGGTTTCCTTTGTCACGTATCATCTGGGGTGAAGGTGTGATCATATGTACACGGTAAGCATTCATCTTGCCCCAAGAACTTTGTCTTTATATCTTATATCATTATTATTATTTATGAACAAATCATTTCTTAGAATTCACGAATGATGGAACAATTGTTCTATATTGTTATTACACTGTTGGGAAAGGTTAGGTTTGAAATTCCTCTAAACACTAATAAAAATGAAATCAATATATAGATATTTGTGTTCAATATCATAAAACTAAAGTTTCCAAGAGACAAAGAAGGTCACTACATAATGATCAAAGGATCAATCCAAGAAGAAGATACAACAATTATAAATATATATGCACCCAACATGGGAGCACCGCAGTATGTAAGACAAATGCTAACAAGTATGAAAGGAGAAATTAACAATAACACAATAATAGTGGGAGACTTTAATACCCCACTCACACCTATGGATAGATCAACTAAACAGAAAATTAACAAGGAAACACAAACTTTAAACGATACAATAGACCAGTTAGACCTAATTGATAGCTATAGGACATTTCATCCCAAAAAAAAAAAAAAAAAGACTGCTCACTATGGCAATTATTGAAGCTGATTTAGGATGACATAGAGGCTTATTTCCCTTTACCCTTCTGAGTTCTTAGCTGAGGATCTCTGTAAGAAATGACAGAATAGCAGGACAAAATCAAACAGAAGTTTATTAACATAAAAAATAAAATAAAAAGGAAGCAAATTCTAACACAGATTACAACATAGATAGACCTTGAAAATAGCTAAATGGAAAAAAGAAAAAAAAAGAGGTTGAAGGTAGATTGAAACAAGAAATTATTTCCTATATCTTTGTAGATAATATATAAGCTTTAAAAAAAAATAATAAAGTTTCCAGATTACTATTATATTACTATTTTTTTGTAAACCAGCTTCAAACACTTTAGAAAAAGTGAATATTTAAAACTATTAATCTCTTGTTTTCTTCTATAGTTAATTTTTCATCTTATTCTATATCGTTGCAATTATAACATATTTTTGTAAGTTCTGGGCCATCTTGGTGATTCAGGTTACAGTCAGCCATTGAAAAGATTCACTATGTAAGTAGAGAGGAGAGATGCTGAAGTAGAAAAGGATGTGACACAAGCGGCTAGGCTGATAGAAAGGTTTTCATGTATTTGAAAGAATTTTGTTGGCACAAACCTTCCTTTTTCTTCTTGTTTGGAGCGTTCTGTGACGTTCTTCATGACAAGGCTTGAATTTAGACGGATTGCGTTTGCAATTGAAAGGTGCATTTCAGCTGTTTGCACACAAATATAAAACAATTATTGCTCGAAGCGCATTTACCCCAGTATCCCTGTGTAACCATGGTGACACAGCCTCGCAACTTGAAAGATGGCCCTGGACGTGCATCTGTGAACAAGCCTCACGCTGTAAGTCTGGACGAGAAAGACCGTGGAGAGATGTGAGTAGAAGCTGGATGTGCTGAAATCCGAGAATGTGCGGCACCTTTTATTTTAGGATTTCTCATTTGGGTTTTAAATACAAACTACTCCTCTCATAGGGGCCAGATTCCCAGAATGCAAATACTGCGTCTTCCCTTCACAGGCAGACGGAAGAACAGCTCAACGGGAGCATGGTTCTACAGAAGCCCGGTGCTGGCAGAGCTTCCTCACCGAGCTTCTCCTTGAGTCTCCAGAACCAAAGGTGTCTCCCAAGTGAAAAGCACGTGTTTTCATTCCCCAAACTTCCCTTCTCCAAATCCTAGGACCTTGTCTTCATTGGTCTGGGCTGCTATAACAGAATACCACAGACAGAATGGGTTTGAGCAATAGATGTTTGTTTCCCGCAGCTCTAGAGGCTTCACATCCAAGATCATTGTGCTGACGCAGGTTCTGGTGGTTTACAGGGGGCCACCTTCTTGCTTCACCCTCACGTGGAAGAGAGAAAAAGAAGAAAAGAAGCAAGCTCTCTGACGTGTCCTGTTACAAGGGTGCTAATCCCATTTATGAGGACCACCCCCTCATGACCTCATCTAAACCTGATCGCCTCCCAAAGCCCCCACCTCCTAATGCCATCACAAGGGGGTTTCAACATATGAATTTGGGGGAGACATTCAGTTCATAATAAACCTGAAATAAAGGTGAGGGGGGAGAAATGGGCTGCCATTTTTAAAGATGAAGTTAGGCATAAAACCTGTGGGGACAGTTTCTTTCAAAAAGTAAATTAAAGACTCAAGCCAGATTTTCTTGAGATAGTCGAAAATTTAGAAAATTTAGATAGTCAAAAATTAGGCTTGTTAGAAAACACTTAGGTAGGTCAGGACATGATGTTTCCAGAATACTTGACATCAGATTGCATTTGCTAAAATGCTTTTTTCTACTCCATTTGGCTATTAAATTGCTGCATGGATTTCAAGAAAAATGCTTTGGACTTTGTTGCATCAAAAATGTAAACTGTTTTATCAAAGCAAACTTTAACATCTACTAAGATTTCATCCTTATATTGTGCTTTCCTAAATTCCTCAAGACATATTATCCGTTCCTAACAAGCATTATGTTTCAAACAATATTTTATAGAAATGCAGTCTGTTTTTATGGTCTTGAATATTTCATAGCTTAAGATGATCGTAATTTGGCTTTGTTGAGACCCCTCTCTTCATTTATAAAAGCTTACCTCTTATATTATCATACAGATGAAACATCTCTAATTTTACATTTCTAATAAAAAACCTAGTTAACAATATTTGCTGTAGACTGTTGGCCTGTTGTCCCTGAAACACCTCTTGGTTGGCACTGGAATTCTATTTGCTTGAGAGTCGGCAAAAGAGGTAAATTTCTGATGATTTAGACAAGCAGTGTGGATGAGCCCTGAAAACATCAGAGCTTTTCATTTATTTCCTACGTGAATGGGAGAGGCTTAGGCTGTGGATTCCAAGTTTATCCCTCAATTTCTCCCTTTAAAAATGAGATTAGAAAGTTGTTTTCCCAGAACACGGGTAAAAAGATTTATGAGGCATTATGCTGTTCCTTTAGAAATACATTTTGTTCTTCCAAACCCCCATGCACCTGTAGAAGCGAGAGAGGCAGCAGAGAAACCAAACAGCGTGTCAGAACCATCCCTCCCAAAAGCCCTGCAAGAGCTGACTGACAGAGGAAAATGCTTGAGGTGAGGGTTTGTGATATCCAGCTGGACTCGAGCTGAAGTTGAGATCAATTAGACAGTTATTCAAAAAATCTGAACGAATGTCAGAAAAAGTTTGCTTTAAGCACCTAAAACATGCTAGGTCCTGGGCTCGAACTGTGACAAGTTTAGGGAGGAAAATTATACATTGCTGGGAGAGAATAGAGAATACTGCAGTGAGAGCTGAACAAAATGTGTGTGTGTGTGTGTCTGTGTGTGTGTGAGAGAGAGAGAGAGGAGAGGGAGAGAAAAGTCACTTTGGACTAAGATGTGAAGAATGACCTGGAGTTGGGTAGATGGTACCACACTCTCAGGAAGAAGTGACCGAAACAAAAGTGTGTATCCACTGGCCGGTACAGTCCCAAGTCACATAAAGTTAACCATTGTTATGTAGTCGCTTCAGTCGTGTCTGACCCTTTTGTGACCCCATGGACTGTAGCCCGCCAGGCGCCTCTGTCCATGGGATTCCCCAGGCAAGAATACTGGAGTGGGTTGCCATTTCCTTCTCCAGGGGGTCTTCCTGACCCAGGAATCGAACCTCCCCCATGTCTTCTGCATTGGCAGGTGGATAGTTTACCACTGAGCCACGAGAGAAGCCCAAAGTTAACCACAGAGCCCTGAATCTCTGATGGTTGTTGAGGCTAATTATCAAGTACTTAAGAAGAATTAACTAGCCTTTGGAACGCTGGTATTGCAACCCCAAATATGTAAAGAGAAGAGCAAGTGAATCCATCACCCACCCTGAGAAGCCTATGCAGTCTGGTGGTCCAAGTCAGGTAAAGTTTTAAAAGTACAGCTATCATCATGTTTCATCACCCTGAATGATATATTACCATATCTAGGACACTCAGTGACATTTGATTAAGAGGTAATTATACCAAAAGCTTGATAATAGGAAAGAATGTATTAAGTATGTGAATGACAGCCTATTAGAATATTACCCATTATGGGATAGTTCAGCCATGGTGATCTCATTCATATTGCATTTATTTCATAAAATGATTTCTCTTGAAATAAGTATAGTTCAAGAAAGCTTCAAGTTTCAATGCCTTTTGTTAGGAATATTCTCAGAGACCTGAAATGTTTGATCAGATCAGCTGTGCCTGGCCCATCTGGTTATCTGAAGGAGAATCGGAGAAAGTGTTTTTGGTGCGTAAGCTGGGCTAACCCACCCAAAACTTTGCTTCAGGTGTGCTTGTCAAGAAAGGACCGATGCTAATTTTCCCAGATGTTAGATGACTTAGAGAAGACTCAAACTCCAGCTTCCTGATTCCCGCTTCCTAGCTTCTCAGCCTTCAAAATTATTTCCACTACCACAAATTTTTTAAAAATATTGTTTGAACGTTTGAATATTCCTTTTTTCTGCTGGTTTGATGCTAGTGAAATGATTTGATGAGAAATAGATTTGTTTTCTTAAAAAACTAGCAGCTACTGTAGAAGGTGATATTAGAAGTCAGAGGAAAGAAATTGACTTCCCACCTGTGTTTTGCTCTCAGCTCTGAAACTGACAGGTTTTGTACAAGTTGTTATTTTCCATGAATTTCTTTTTCCTGGTCAAATCAGGACTATAAAATATGTCTCACAGAATTTTCTGGAAGATTAATTAGGAAACAAATGTGAAAAAAACTGGAAACATAAATTCTTGGAAAACTTAACTCGTTATTATGCATTATATTATTAGGCCATTACGTTGCATTAAAGTATTTGGATTATTTTATTATATGGTATCATATTATGCCATTGTATATTATAATGATACACACTATGTTTTTCAAATTATATAGTACTTGTTAAGTGCATGAAAAATTTAGACCATGACAAATAATTCCTATGTTAACAGTGCATGTCCATATTTTCAAAGAAGCCACTGGCAATTTCAAGATAGTATTTGATAGACCAGATTATCTTTGGCAGGATGGAGGGATTTTTAGTAGTCATCTTTACAACTGATTTCATTGCTTCAACAAATCCTTTTTGTGGCAACAGACAAAATCATTTACGATGGTTAAGGTGAACAAATCGACTTGTCCAGGTTTTGTTACTATCCTAGTGGAGATACAGTGTACATGGCATTAAATAATATACCTTGAGTTATTTGATAGTAGATTTTTTGGCATAACTGTCCTGTATCCATACCTTTTCTGCAATAAATAATTATTTCTTTAGAAGTGATATAAACTACTGAAAAATGGGAAATATTTCTTGAAAATCCAGCCCCTGTTTCAAGAAACTACATGTTCATCTACTGCACATACAAACACGCATGCCCCAGATTCACACACAATATACCATGAGTTAATGTATATGCATGGTGATGAAATGGAATGCTTGGATCAACCAGTGATTATAACTTTATGCAACAGTATCATCTAGAATAAGGATACTTTCTTGGAATTTAGAGACTTCCTTAAAGAAATTTGTCTCTGAATATGCAGACAGGGCCCTGAAGACTGTTTAAAACAGGATTTTTTAAAATGTATTACTTTAATCTGTTAACTAGAATGTTAAATACAAGGTCAAGCATTTTAAAGAGACCTCAGAAATGCAAATTTGAAATAGTTCCTGCTGAGTTTAGGTAAACATATTAATCCTAGAGGAAGGAAAAGTTAAAATGAGGTTTAAAAAGCTATTTATGGATAAAAAAAAACCAAAATGCTTTAAAATGACAAGATATTTTTTAATAAATCTTTGATGAAAAATATAAGATACTATGAGTTAATCACTGCAGATGGTGATTGCAGCCATGAAATTAAAAGATGCTTACTCCTTGGAAGGAAAGTTATGACCAACCTAGATAACATATTAAAAAGCAGAGATATTACTTTGCCAACAAAGGTCCGTCTAGTCAAGGCTATGGTTTTTCCAGTGGTCATGTATGGATGTGAGAGTTGGACTGTGAAGAAAGCTGAGTACCGAAGAATTGATGCTTTTGGACTGTGGTGTCAGAGAAGACTCTTGAGAGTCCCTTGGACTGCAAGGAGATCCAACCAGTCCATTCTGAAGGAGATCGGCCCTCGGATTTCTTTGGAGGGAATGATGCTGAAGCTGAAACTCCAGTACTTTGGCCATCTCATGCGAAGAGTTGACTCATTGGAAAAGACCCTGATGCTGGGAGGGATTGGGGGCAGGAGGAGAAGGGGACGACAGAGGATGAGATGGCTGGATGGCATCACTGACTCGATGGACGTGAGTCTGAGTGAACTCCGGGAGTTGGTGATGGACAGGGAGGCCTGGCGTGCTGCGATTCATGGGGTTGCAAAGAGTCTGACACGACTGAGCGACTCAACTGATGAGTTAGAAAAATAATAGGCAGTCTTGGAAAATATTTGTCAACGTGTTGGGACAATCATAAAAGTGAATCTGCTATGAATTAGTTTTGTCTCTCCTACTGGTGACAAAATCCGTATAGGATATAAAGGGCAGATATGTCCTAACAGTCTCTTTGATAAGCTCAAATTTAAAACAAAAAATTAAGGAAGAAACTAAGGATGACCAGGGAAAAACATGGTGGTATGTTTCATGATTCAGTGATCGTGCATTTATTTTACTCAGCAAGTATTTAGTGCAGGCCACTTGCAGTGCAAGCGCTGTAACAGGCTCCTGGGCAGTGAGGAACAGCAGAACCTCATCTCCTAAAATCTGATGTCAGAGAAAAACGAGTCATTAGAAGCCACTGATAGATTGTCAGCAGAGAAATTAACAATTAAATTTTAAAATGCTCCCTCCAAAGACAAAGTAGAGAAAAAATTGGAAGGGGCAAAAGTCAGAAAATAACTCGAGCTGAGTATAAAGTGACCCCTCTCCAACCACCTTCCCTCCAAAAAAAAATAAAGAACAACAGAAATGTGTGTTAGTCACTCAGTCATGTCCGACTCTTGGCGGCCCCGTGGATGTAGCCCCCCCAGGCTCCTCTGTCCATGGGATTCTCCAGGCAAGAATATTGGAGTGGGTTGCCATTCCCTTCTCCAGAGCATCTTCCTGACCCAGGGATTGGACCTGGGTCTCCCTCACGGTGGGCCAATTCTTTACTGTCTGAACCACCAGCGAAGCCCAAATGACAGAAAAACAAGTTTGATGCCATTCATTCAAGGGGATGCAGTCCTTGTATTGGGGAATACGGTGGAGTCTTCCTGTGTAGGAGTGAGTTTAAGCAAGAGGGACTGTACAGAGCCTCAGCAGAGCACCTTGGAAATGGCACAGGGAGGTCGTGCGTCTCCCTGTAAGGCATCAGGTCCTATTTTCTAGGGTCAGGTGAGCTAGCTAACGCTGATCTGTAGGATCGTGATTGGTCTCTTTGACAGTGAGGACCTTCCAGTGAGTGCAGGCTGACCTACGAGTAGATTCCTGAGCTGGTCCACTGGGGTGGTCTCCATTTCACGGGCCTGATACATGAATTTCCTTTATCAGGTTGAAAATGTGGAAGCAATACAGATGAACCATCACAAAAATTTTAAGTGATGATCTGAAGATGAAAGCCCTAAATGCAGCAAAATTGTCTAAGTGTTCTAGCATCAGAGCGGAGCTTCTAAGTCTGCCCAGGAGACACTGGGGATTTACAAATACAGTATTCTAGGGTACAGCTGTTGTAAAACTAATCAGAAGTTGTGCAGTACAGGGACATCTGCAGCTTTGTTGGAAGATAATCTTAATCCTGCAGCAGCAAGTTTGGAAAGTAGGGAACCACAGTTGAGCTGTCCCCTCTCTCCAGGTCTTTGCTTGTCAGTGCTCCTCTGATGTGTTGATGGAACCCTGAAACAGAGAGACAGCTCACTGAGATGTTAGTTGGAAATTAACTGTGCTTACTGTTAGCGAGTACAGTCAGTGATGGTAAAACCAGCCTTGGGGTTTCTCCAGAAACAAGAGGTGAGGTGGGGCTGCCACAAAATTAGAGGTAAAATATCTCTCCAAAATTCTCAGTGGCAGAAAAAAGGAAAACAGGTACCATGATAATGATCCATAGTTGATTTCTTGTATTGAATGATTGGTCTGTGAGATATCAAAAGTCATCACAAGAATCCAAAATTAGTTTATCCAGTCTGATGTCATAGATTATCTTACGCCCTAGGAAGTTTTCATTGTCTCCCATGAGGCATGCAACAAGACGTCTTATGACAGTCTTTTAGATACCATATACATACCCCAGTTCCTACATGTAGGTAGGTTTTGTTTTGTTCTGGAGAATATTGTTTAAGGGGAAATACCAAGCTGAGGGCAGGGAGGTTCTACATACTAGGCTTACACAGAGGGAGGTTTATCCGGAGGTAAATATAGAGACTCGCTAATGTTAAAAAAAAAAATAAATCTTCACATACACAAGACAAGGAGATCTGTTTTAATAAAAACTCTATATTCAGTATACTTGCAAAGAACTGACTCATTGGAAAAGACCCTGATGCTGGGAAAGATTGAAGGCAAAAGGAGAAGGGGGCGGCAGAGGATGAGATGGTTAGATAGCATCACTGACTCAATGGACATGAATCTGAGCAAACTCCGGAAGACAGTGGAGGACAGAGGAGCCTGGCGTGCTGCTGTCCATGGGGTCAAAAGAGTCCGACTGAACCACAATGACAAACACATCCACCCAATACAGTGGCTGATGTGGCTACTGAAAAATAATAGTAATAAAGCATAGCCTCCAATCATAGAGGAAAGGACATAAAAATCTCACTCAGCCTGAATTGACTGAATACATCAGAAATATGTGGGACTTCCCAGGTGGCTCAGTGGTAAAGAATCTGCCTGCCAACGCAGGAGACACAGGAGATACTGGTGGAGAAGGGCATGGCAACCCACCCCAGTGTTCTTACCTGGAAAATTCCGTGGACAGCAGAGCCTGCTGGGCTGCAGTCCCTGGGGTCACAAAGAGTCGGACACAGCGGAGCATGCACACAGGCACGGATCAGAAATATCTACATTTTTGAAGTTTGAGAAGTCACATTTTAAACAGTGAGAATGGTAGAAGTCAAATCAAAAAAGTGTTAACCGGTTAAAAAAAAAAAAAAAAGGTCTATAGAAATAGCTGAAATGGCGTGTTAATGAAGTCGTGGATGGATTCCATGTATTTCTAGACTCAGGACTAGGAACAACCTACAGAAATTGCTAGAAACAGAGTTCAGGTCCAGATGAGAACAAGCTTCTCAGCCTTTAGAGTGTCTGAAAGGGTTGTGGACTCCTTTTCCAGAGAGAAAGTTGGCGAACGTCCTGGTCCTCAGAAAGTCATCTCACTCATAATTTCTGAAATCAGCATTGAGACACTTGGAACAAACTAGCTAAGCATAGCTTTTTCTTCAACTCACAAAGCAGATTTAATGTTTCCAGTGGAGTCTGACATAGTCTTCTAGCAGGGAAAATTGCACAGACTACAGGGAAAATGATTAATACTCAGTATCCGTCACTTGCAATGTTCTCATATTTTTGTCTCGATATTCAGAAAAATAAAATTGCTTGTTCTGTTCTTTTAGCCAGACTGTTCCCTTCAACTCATTAATTTATCTCGGAAACTCCACTTTTCAAATTTAAAGACCCATAATTAGAATGCTTAATATTGATGGGAAAAGTAAAATGAATACATTACCAACAAAAATAAAAACATTTGCCATCCTTCTAAATAAATGTCCTCTAGATTTGTTTCATCCACTGTAACTTTTGCTTTTTAGAATTCAGTGTGCAGTAGTATTGTAAATTTCTCCAAGATTTAGACATCCTTATCTATAAACTCACGTGAAAATTTTTTATAGTTCTTTTCTTTAAACTTTATTTTATTTTTAATTGGAGGATGATTGCAATATTGTGTTCATTTCTGCCATACATCAACGTGAATATAGTTGGAAAATATTGATAAATAATATTCTTAAAGACATAATAGTACCTGTTAAGAAAATCTGTTCAATAAAAATTCATAAAGATTCATATCCAGATCTCACATCCAGAGATCGTACCACCTAACCATGTGTTACAATTAAAAGATGAAAACTTGTAATCAATAAAGCAGGCCCAAGTAAGCCAGCCACATCACCAGTGAAGTGCCCAGGATACGGAACTTAGTGATTGCTCATTAAGTCATTGTTCTTTACTTGAAGGAAGTGTGATTCTTGCAACATTAAACAAGTATTTATTAATAGTGGAAGGCTTGTAGAAATAATTCCTGATTGTCTCAAGGTTTGCTTTGTAGTACTGATTTTTTTTTAATCCATTCCAGATCCTGCATGATTAACAATTTAATTCTGATTTGGTCCCTTGGCTTCATTCTCTGTAACTAAAGAGTCAATGTGGAGAAGTAATTCTATTAACTTAAGCTATTGGGTTTTGCATGCTTTCTAAACACTTTTCCTTCCAGAAATTCAAATTATTTTATGCCCTATTCAACTCTTTTGTTAGCCTTTGCTTCTTTTCTTTTATTAACTGGAAGAATTTCTGTGGCCTTTTTATTATTTTTTAATTCTAAAGTTAATATTTTAATACTTTTCTTTAAATTTTACCTGTTTTGTTTTAGTTATCCTAGATTGTAGTGTGGAGGTTGTAGTTAAATAATTACTGGTTAAGAGTGAAAGTGTTAGTCACTGAGTTGCATCTGACTCTTTGCGACCCAACGGACTATAGCCCACCAGGTTTCTCTGTCCATGCAATTCTCCAGGTAAAAATACTGGAGTGGGCAGCCATACTCTTCTCCAGGGTATCTTTCCAACCCAGTGATCGAACCCGGGTCTGCTGCATTGCAGGCAGATTCTTTACTAAATGAGCCACCAGGGAAGGCCCCTACCTACCCTACCTACCCCCACTCCCCGCACCCTCCCCCACCCGCCAGCCCATGAAGCTGCATAAATCTGAGAACACCCATGAAAACCAACGTGAATTCTTTCACATTGTCTCTTTTGATACACAAAAGGGGTACTGAACAAAGGTCAAGTCTGAAAGGAAATGTCATACATTTAGTTTCTTTCAAGTTGATTTTAAGATGAGGGCAGGGAATTCTCATTGAAAGTGTCCATTTAGCTGCTGGAGAGTTTGCGGCGATCCATGAACCGCCACATCAAGTGTCTGGGTTGACACTGTCATGGAAAAATGAAGGTGTACAGAGAAGATATTTTCTGGCTAGATCCCGTACTCCATCAGCTAGCAGCTGTGCTGCTCTGATTCCATTATTTGAATTGCATGAGCTTTCTTTCATCCTTTCGTTTCTTAATTCAACTAACATTTTTGAGTGTTTGCTAAATGTTTTGCATTGTGCAATGCCCTGGACATGTTAATGGAGAAATAAACAGGCTCCTTCCAGGTTGGATAGTCTATTAGGAAATATTAGCACATAAAAGACAACAAAGAATCCAGTGGGGTAAGTTCCATGTCAAATAAACTGTATACCTAACCCAGCCTTGGCAGGGAGGAGGAAATGCTGAGATGACCGGGGTAAGACCTGGTACACAGGGATTGCAGGGGACAGTCAAGTTCAAGTTCACACCATATGTGAAGGGATAGGAGGGGCAAAGGAGCACTTGCTCAGAGTGCAGCTGAGGAAAATTCAGGGCTTCTGAACTAAGATTGGGTAGAACTAGGAGGAGAGAAAGGGAGTGTAGAGAGGGGTGCTGGAAAAAAAAGCTAGAAAGTGCTAAGTAGGGTCATATCATACGGAATCTCATTAAGGAATTAGTGCATTAGCCTGATGCGGAGAGAAGATGAAAGGCTTTGCCTCTGTAGATTATTCAGACTGTCAGGTGGGGAGTGGATTCTAGGCGGCCAGCTGAAAGTGGAAGCCTGATTAGAAGGCAGTCACCATGTTCTTGGATGGGAAGGAGGGTGGGCCTTATTGGGGTAAAGGCAGTGGGGCTCAAGCGGAAGTTAGTAGATTGAGAGCTATTTACAAGATTGTTGGTTCCCTGATAACTCAGTTGGTAAAGAATCCAGGAGATCCCAGTTCGATTCCTGGGTTGGGAAGATCCCCTGGAGAAGGGATAGGCTACCCACTCCAGTATTCTTGGGCTTCCCTGGTGGTTCAGGTGGTAAAGAATACACCTGCAATATGGGAGACCTGGGTTCAATCCCTGGGTGGGGAAGATCACCTGGAGAAGGGAAAGGCTCCCCACTCCAGCATTCTGGCCTGGAGAATTCCATGGACTGTATGGTCCGTGGTGTCGCAAAGAGTGGGACACGACTGAACAACTTTCAACTTCACTTTTTATGTGAGTATATAATTTTCGTAGTATTGATATTTTCTTCTGCTCTTTGTATCATGACAGCCTTTCCAAGTGTTCTCTTTTGATTTATTTTGGTTTCATTTTTGTGTAAATAAGAAACGTTCTCAAATATCCTATGATACTTGCCTCTGTGTGTGTGTGTGTGTGTGTGTGTGTGTGCCTGTGTGAGATTAGGAGAGAGACACTTAAAAAGCTGACTGGGTAATTTTTTACTGGTGGATGGGAATTTCAGAATCTGTATTGAGTTCTCTGTGCTAATCCGTCAACATGAGCATCTAAGGTTTATCTTTCTTATTAGGTCAGCAACCACTTCTCCTTTGGCTTTTACTTTTTGTATGGATTGTGGTTCCAGGATTTAGGTGTCTCTGGGTTTCATAAAAGATTATATTACTGTTCTGATTCTCCTTGATGTTGTTTTTAAGATTTCCAACTACAGAAGGCAGTTTTAGAAGTGTCTGAAATATGCCATCTTCAAATCGGAAGTCTGCTATTTAATTATTTTTAGATTTTTATTGGGCACTCCTAGGGAACTGAATTATGATGAATTTGCTCAGATTATCATATAATTATCATTAATTTAAAGAACAATTAAGTACACTTTATTCTTAAGAAAACTCTTTCTTGACTACTGTGCTACTGTGCTCACTTCTAAGCCAGTAAACCTAATGAATGCCACAAAAACAGATGTTTTAATAATTAGAATGCTTGTAAGTCTTGAGATATATGTTTTAAGATCTGACAGTTTTCAGATTAGAGAAGCAGCACCAACCATTTTACTTTTCAGATGGCTCTTTTAAAATTGATGTACAATTTCAATTACAGTTAAACTCGGACGGTAAACGTGTTTATCTTTAAAAGAAGCCTGCCGGGAGGTAGCAGAAATTATTTTTTGCACTAGACCTCTTTCACCACTTTTTTTTTTTAACTTAGACTGTAGAGGAAGTACCTTCCAGCAAAAATAATGCACTCGGTACTGAGAGCAGAGATGGTAACAGCTGAAGATTGAGCTCATTTAGTAGGGAAGAAAAAATTCTTAGAGCAGCATTCAGGGTATCTGGCTCCCTCAGAGGTGTTTTCTTATCAGATTGATACCCTGGTTTCCCTCAGACCACGTTTTCTAATTTCTAGCCAGTCTTTTCACTCATATGTGGTCTTTAATAATCACGGATGATTTCATTGTGTTTTAGGATAAGATGCTTGATAGAGTTACATAACTCAGTAGAGAAAGAAACTCCTGGGTTTTGCCGTTGTGGTTATTCCAACATTATTTTCATGTCAGGGGAGCTACCATTCTCCTGTAAATGTGATGAGATGAAATTCATCCTGATATTTTGGTATAAAGAAGCATCACCGGTAAAAAGGAAAGAAAGTCTGTTTCCTTTCTCAGTGTTTCAGGAGAAATCACATCTTGATTGATACTGAAGTAACCACAATATAAATGTCTAAAAACAAAACACAACCAAAAACAGCATGCACACTCAAAGCCGCATGAGAAAACAAAACAAAAACTGTATCCCCGCCTTTGCATCTCATGCTGGTAGCTTGTGAGCCAAAGTGCCGTATGGAATTCACATCTGGAATTTTTGAGATAATCTGCCAGGTGCTCTGCTCTTAAAATGAGGAAATAAAATGGCTGCAAATGTTTACTTCAGATGAATCTTCTCTACAGTGAAACTCAGAAAATGAATGGGCTTGTGAAGGAGAGCCGCTGAGCCACAGTGAGCGAGAAGCTGAAATCGGAGCTGCGTGCTGACCAAATCATTAAATGAGCAGTGCGTTTTTAAGAGGAGCGTGTCAGATGCCCCAGTTATGTTATAGTCAGTGTCCTGGTAAGTGAAATGAGACTCAGAGTTGGGAGTGACCACACAACAATGAACCGACCCATTCTACCACGCACCAGGCTCTACATTGAGTTTGAGCCACGTGGGCTCATACCTGACCACGATCACCAGATTCCCCTTTCTGGCACCTCTTCTTGCCGTGGGCTCGCATGCTGACCTCCTGTCATGGTGATGCCTGTTCCGAGCCAGCAGGGAAGCCCCCTTCACGTCCTGTGCCCACTAACTTTTGGAAACTCGGAGTGTCTCTGTTTGAAATTCATGGGAAATTATTGGTAATATTTCACATCATTACAAATACCTCTCTGTTTTTGAAAACTTTGGTCATAATTGCTATGGACACTGCAAAGAATAAAGGCATAGATGCGAAGAAGAGGAAACGCGGAGGAAAACCGCTGCAGAAATCTAATGAGGCTCCCTGCGATTTCTTGGGCAGGAAATAATGTAGAAGGACTGCGGTATGAGCAGCACAAATGGTGTATTCAGTGCCCCACCCACCATCCGGCCCCCTGGCACCTTAGCATTATACTAAGGGTGTGTACTTCATAATATTAATTGCTCCTTAGAAGATAATCATAACACCATCAATGAGAGTTATAAACTGCATCATGGATTACAGTCTAATATATCACTTCTAAGGAGCTAACTGCCCATGATCATCAATCACAGCAAGTTTATTATGTCCACTTGAAACATTCGTATAAATGAAAATTGCTCCTTTCTCAGTGTCTCATGAGCATTCTTTGTCAGATAGACAGAAAGCCATTCTATCTGTGTTTAAGGATTCCTCATTCCCTCAATTGTTCAAGGGTGAACAGACCATCCGCAATGCTACCGAGAACGATAAAGAACAGCGGGGGCCCCAAGACTGATTTCATTTACTGGTTTAATTTTCTGACATCAAATTAAATGTCTGCCTTTATGGCTCCAACAACTTCTTCTTGTATTAAAAAAAAAAAAAAAGAGTCACGAAAACATTGAATCAATCACAGTAATCAGGAAAAATGCTTCTCCCTTGAAGCGACTGTTCTGCCTAGTCCGTGTCACTGCCTAGTGGACAGGAGTAAGCCGGAACTTTCCACTTCCTGTCTCTGTCCTCTCCTCTCTGTCCTAAGAGACAGGCATCTTCTTAATGGAGGTAATTGTTTCGTTGTCACGGCAAGCAGATCAGAAAACAGAGCACCGTTTCCAGCTAGTAAGGGGAAAAGAGGGTACGAAGCCCACCCCACCGGTTCTCCAGCTTCGCTGCTGATTGGGTCATCCTGGAGCTTTAGCGCTCCGGCCCCCACAGTTCTGATTTAACGGGGTAGCCTGGGCACTGGCTGTCTGAGCTCCTCAGTGATTCTAAAGGCAATAAGGGTTGAGAGCTACCGGTCTGAGGAACCTCACCTCATCACAAGTGTGCACTCCATCCATTGACGTGACTGAGACCCCAGACATAGCAAGACTTTGATCAGGGGAGTGGGCACGTATGCTTTGGAAGAAAATAGACATACATATGAAAAACACCTTATTTTATTATGGAAAAATGTCACCAGGGCTTTTAGGTGTCAGCATTCCAAAGACTTGGTATTGTTTTAAATAGAAGTTACTCAATTCATATTTCTCACGGTAAAAATATCAGGTGAGACGGTTTTTCTAATCAATTCTTGACTGAAAATGAAAGGTCATTCATTTTTATTGTGCAGTGGTAGGGGTGGCTTTGTTGACAGAACATGAGCAGAGCCTCTTCCTTTAGCCCCTCACAAATTATAAATGATAATTCATTCAACATTCAGGGTTTGCACATCATTGGAATACCAGATTTCATCATGGACACTCAGTCATCACTGATGCTAAATAACAAAACCACCACCACGGATCGCCATGAACAGGACCGTGGCCGGGGCGGCGGGCCTTGACTCCGACCGCACAGTTGCCCTCTGGCGCTCCAGACAGGAGGTGGAGAGCAGCTGTGTGATCCAGCTCATAGTCAAGGTCCCACGTCAGTCTTATGTCAGCATGACAGGTCTTACCCTGAGTTTTGTTTGTTTGCTTGTTTGTTTTTGGCATGTCTAGTAGCTTTTCTTGACTTTCAAAGAAGTTAATTTTAAAAAAGGACTTTGGGATAACAAGTAATGACTTTGAGATCACTTAGAATTTATCATCTAAATTTTTCATTTCATTTTTTAGTTGTGTAATATTTTATAGTTTTCATTTTTTAATTTATAAACGTGGACAACTTTAAACATGTACAACGAGACTAGGACCGAACTAATGAATCCCCACGCACATATCACCCAACTTCTGTAGTAATCAACATTCTATCTCAAGTCATCTATACCTCCACCCCCTCCCCCTACTGCTTCTGGATTTTTTTAATTGCTTCTTCCATTTTTAAAGTAAAAATTACAGACAACAGGATGCATACATCTTAGCAATGGTTTTTGACAAACGGATAGACCTGCGTAACCTCTCTCTTTTCACAGGGTAGAACATTTTCTCTTACAGAAGGCTTCCCTCTCATTACTCCCAGCCTTCAGTAGCAACCACTTTTCTCATGGTTTTCACCCTGGATTATTTTTGGCTTTTTCTAGCATTTCAGATGTAAGAGAATAGGCAGCATATGTTCTTTTGCTCAGCGTAAAGTCTATCAGATTCATCCATGTTGCTCTATGGTTCAGGATTTCATTCCTTTTCATGCTGTGTAGTATTCAAGGAGAACGCGTGGGTTGGTTTGGTAGCTCAATGATGTCATAAAAGAGACACCTCTTTCCTGCCAAACTATGTCAGAGTCGTCATTCTTCATGGAGACGTGCTTTGTCTGCTCATAAGAAGTCTAAAGCATAAGGAAGGCATGAGTTTAAAACATGATGAAATTTTTGAACAACCCTCCGAAATAAAATTAGCATTTGGATAACCAATAAATGAAGCAGTAATAAATAATATAATAATAAATGTGAATATATTAATGCCATTCGTTTTAGAAATCTATAGGCAACCGGCATTTTAATTTCATTTTTATGCCCTAACAATTGCTACTCTGAAGTTTGTTGTAAATAATGAACAGATAAATGTGAGATTTCATGATCTGTTTTGTCGTTTTTCTTAAGATAATCAACCTAAATACAGTAAAGAAAAAAATTCTTTAGACTTCTTTTTGGTCCCTAAAACAAATTGCTGGACACATTGCAGATCCAGTCAGTGTTTTTAACTTGACAATGAGAGATGGTGGGATTTGCTAACATACGAACAGCTAGCTAATTGCTGAGTGTAAGGCTTGGACTTAGAGTAGGGGGCATAGAGTTTCGTGTTGTTTTGTTCAACCAACTATTGGTTTGAAAACTCCTGATTGCATTTCTTTTAACAGCCTATTATCTCCCTGTACACTGAAGGACCTCTTTTGAGTTCTTATTATTCTGTATTCAAAACAGGGCTCCAGTGAGACCTTGGAAGACTTCTGCATTTATTTTCCAGGAGTTAGCTTGCACTCATAATTAACTAATGGTCTTTAATGTGTCCATGACACAATACCCACTGTGGTAAGTAACAGAGAACATTTGCACAGGGTTACTGAGCTGACAGGCTCAGACCTCCCTCTGGCAACTGACATTCCTATCACTGCCATCTCTTGACACTGGTCTCCCCTGGTTTGCCAGCATGTCGTGGGTCTCCTTTTTCACTCCACTCTGTCTTCTTTAATTGGATTTTCCTCCTGCTCGTAGGTGTAATTATTATTCAAGGTTTTTAAGAAGCAGCAGACTAGACATGAGAAAATAAGAATCCTAGTCTTGGATCCATATTTTAAGCATTTATAGTGGATACCATTAAACCTCTCAAGGTACAGTTTCTTCAGCTGTAAAATGGGTGTTTTCATTTTTCCTTTGTTGATTCTGAGGGGTGTTGTCCCCGCCCACTGATAACTAATGTGTTCGGCATTCTGAACTCAAAGTCTTTTTTAAAGCACCATGCAAATTCGAGGCACTGCACTTGCTGTGCTCTCTGCGGACTCTCAGCATAGTCTTCAGTCTTCTCTCTGCTTCTCCGGCCCTTGCACACACACACACACACGTGGTTCTGTCTAAACTCCTGTAATGTGTCCTGAAATCTTTTCAGTCCCAGTGAAACTTCATTTCAGTCTGAAGCTCACATTAGTTTGTCTGATCTTCTCGATACGCCTAAATCTTTCAGGCTCAGTCTGAAACTTCCATTATATATTTATCTAGATGTAAGAACTTCTTGGTTCTCAAATACAAACAGCATATTGGGTTGGCCAAAAAGTCCATCTGAGTTTCTCATAAGGTGTTATGGAAAAACCCAAACGAACTTTGTGGCCAACCCACTGTTTATACTAAATAAATTTAATTAATTTAATGTTAACTCAAAGCACAAGTGGTATCTAATTTGAGAGAAACTTTTTTGACACGGTTTTGATAAATGTATTGTTTTTAAATGTAAGTTTTCATATTCCTAGTTCTTAATTGTAGCTTTTTTTCTAAATACCCTTCTCCAAGAACAGGAATCGGGGCTCTTTGGAGAAATGGCTAAGTCATGGTTTGGGGTAGAGAAAATACAGGAGAGTCTGGACCTGTAGGCGTAACATCATTTCTGGGGGCATCTTTCGACCATCAATCTACGCATGAGAAAGTATCGGGCAAACCCAAAATAAGAGACATTCTACAAAACAACCGAGCAGTGTTCATCCAAAGTGTCAGGCTCATAACAGAGGAGAAAGGACAGAGATTGTCACAGGCTGAAGGAGAGGAAGAAGAGACAACAATTAATGTCGGTCCTGAGTTGAATCTTAGAGCAGAAAAAGGATGAGAAGGAAAACACAGGTAAAATTGGAATAAATTCTAATACTTGTTTAAGAGTACTACGTAAAGCTTATTACCTGGCTTTGAGAATTGGCTTTGGTTATATAAGGCGCTATGATTAGACTGGATGAATAGTATATGAGAAAGCTCTTATTCTATTTTTGTAATTTTTCTATAAGTCTAAGGTTCTCTCAAGGGAAAAAATACTTCTATGTGTTATGTGTGTGTGTGTGTATATATATATATGTTTATTGATACATTTTAATTCAAACCTGACCTATCAGACTTGCCCAAGTTTCAGCACATAAATATAGAAAGATTTCTATTACAGTTTGGGATGTATTTGGGTGGACAGCAGATAGCTTCTACTGTGGCGATGGCTGCTCCCTTGGATTGTTCAGAATTTTCTCATGGAATTGGATAACATTATTTGACCTGTTGCTGTTAAGTCACTTCAGTCGTGTGACTCTGTGCGACCCCATAGATGGCAGCCCACCAGGCTCCCCCGTCCCTGGGATTCTCCAGGCAAGAACACTGGAGTGGGTTGCCATTTCCTTCTCCAATGCATGAAAGTGGAAAGTGAAAGTGAAGTCACTCAGTCGTGTCTGACTCTTAGCGACCCCATGGAATGCAGCCTACCAGGCTCCTCCATCCATGGGATTTTCCAGGCAACAGTACTGGAGTGGGGTGCCATTGCCTTCTCCCATTTGACCTGTAGATCCATGGAAATATTTATAAATGTGCCCTGTCTCTCATTTTGCTTCTGATGTATGCAGTTCACATTCATGTCGCTATATTCTATTCAGCCATAATTCATTAAGTCTGCCCCACGTTTCCATCTGTGCAATAACTTTAAAAGTTTTCATTAAAATATAAAACATAAGCCTCATTATTGAGGTAAGAAATGCTTCAGTAGATGAGTTCAACTCAAGTTAGAAACATATCTGCCAGACTGAACCAGTTCTCAACTTTTCATCAGTTACTCTGACAATCATCCATCCCTTTGGAGAAAGGTCTGGGAAGAAATCTGAGATCCTTTGATTTTCTTCCTTTCCCCCTGTAAGTTACATTTTCTGAAATCTAGCCTTTTGGAAATGACTGGCTCTCTTCTTGAGGACAATGTCAAGTTCCCCCTTCCCTTTAACATCCTGAGGTCACCTATCTGTCTCCATAAGTTTTAAACATAGCGGTAATTTCAGGCATATACTAAATTTTAGAGGGGAACCAATGAAACTCAGGTAGATGCATTGCATAAGGTCACAATTATTTTACTGGCAAATTGAGAAAAATTGTATTTCTTTTCATTATCGAAGCAGTCATTAATAGATTCAGCAGACATTCTTACAGGGTCCTCAACAGCGGAGGTAGAACGATGAAAAGACACGATCCTTTTCCCCACAGAGCCTCCCATCTTGTGCCAAGGGAGCGAAGAAGAGATTATAATGGAGCCCGGAAGGAGAGTCACAATAAAAGCCTTCATTCAGGGTGGACCTTTGTGCCGGCTGAGAGGGTCAGGAAAATCCAACACGAATGTCATCTGTATTTTCTGTCACAGCTTTATTACTCAGTGAAAAGGGAACTCTGCAGTCTACATGCATCTGAGCGGTGACTGATAATGCTGCCTTCAATTTCTGATCTTTTTCCTGAAGACCTTTGCCAGAAGGCTGACTTCAGGTGGCATCTGCCCGCCCGGTCCGTGGTGGGTGTGGTCCTCCCTGACCCTGGCGCTGAGCTCGGCTGAGGGCGAGTCTCATCCTCCTTCAGAATCTTGTCTGTACACACTTTCAGTCACATTGCCTTGCTTTGATCACCTCTAGCCACTCCCTAAGATTGCAGATTACACACACACACAGACACATTTTTTCCCCCTACTTTTTGGGGCATTTTTTCTATGTTATGCAGCATGTGGGATCTTACTTCCCCTACCAGGGATTGAACCCATGTCCCCTGCCGTGGAAGTGCAGAGTTTTAACCACCGGTCCTCCAGGGAAGTGCCCCTAAGATTACATTTTCATTCACTTTTTACCTGCCAGTGTTCTCTGTCCCCTGTGAGAACCTCCGTGTCTGTACACTGTGATGACCTGGAAATGGCCTGACTAGACATCCTTTGGTAAATATTTGTTAAAATAATGAAAGCTAGGCATCAGCTGATACCCACTGTTGGTCAGTTTAAAGTGAAATACTTTCTCTTGAAACTTCCTCCATGGAGCCGACACCAAGTTGAAGTCAGAGCTTCAGTGAAATGATTTTTCAGGGCCCACACCAGTCCAGAGTCGCCCTTCATCCTTGTTCTGCTCCCGTCCTGACCATCCTGGAGGCGGCAGAGTGTACTTTCATCGGTTTTTAGTCTCACTAATATTCACTAGATATTCTCTTAAAAGGTAGTCCTCCAAAAATCAGCTGCGAGCAAATTTAACTGTAGCTATTTTTAAATAGTACTAGGTAGCCTATCTTCCAGTTACTTTTCTGATACATTCAAAGCAAGTTTAAAAATAAACACTATAACGAAATTGAATTGGATGCAGTACAAGTACTTCTTTGGCAGAGGTTTTTTGGCAGAGAAAATATAGTTTGTGGGACTGCTATTAATTTGATGATATTATGCACATTTTTTGTTTTCCTGTTAAATTATATCCTATTAAATTAGATAAGGAAATGTACATGCAACTGGAAATATAGTCAAATTGGCAGTGTTTTTTTTTTTTAATGTTTTTGAATATTCCCCTGTATCTTGCTTAACAATTTTCAGCTTTTTCCTTAAGTTTTTTTAAGCTCTTACATTTCAGAGGAATTCAATCAGTATTTTTTTTTTCTTCAGAATTTGCACTGACAGTTCAAAACACCAACTTTCAAGGGTACTGAGATAACCAGTAGTTTTTGCAGACACTTTGCTGCTGCTGCTAAGTCGTGTCAGTTATGTCCGACTCTGTGCGACCCCATAGTCGGCAGCCCACCAGGCTCCCCCGTCCCTGGGATTCTCCAGGCAAGAACACTGGAGTGGGTTGCCGGTTCCTTCTCCAATGCATGAAAGTGAAAAGTGGAAGTGAAGTCGCTCAGTCGTGTCCGACCCTCGTGACCCCACGGACTGCAGCCTTCCAGGCTCCTATGTCCATGGGATTTTCCAGGCAAGAGTACTGGAGTAGGGTGCCATTGCCTTCTCCGTGCAAACACTTTAGGGAAACTTAAATAGTCAGATTTTGACAGACAAGGTGAATTTTATGCCTGTAGGGTTTGATTCTGAAAATAATAAAATTTAATTTGGAAAATCAATAGTTTAGTTCAAAATCAAAGGAATTTGATGCTTCTGTTTCAAACTCCAGCAGACACCATTCTTAAACAGCCATTCCCTCAATTTTCACATCTTTAGAATGGGATGATCATAGTACCACTCTGATAGCATCACCAGGGATCCTAAGAGTTAAGACATGGAAAAATGTTCAGATAGATTATTTGGCACAGGTTAGGTGCTAAATAAATATTTGTGGAACGAATGGGTTTTCCAATAAATTTTGCAATAATTTTTCTTGTCGTTATTGTTATTATCATTAAGTAGCTTCCCCAAAGTTTCACAGATAGTACAAGATAAAGATCTGAATGTGAATGTTAGATCTGATATTTTGTAACTGTGTGACCATGGACTAGTTAGAAAGAATAAAGTTCAGTTTGTCTACATTGAGTGAAAACAGCAGTACCCTTCAAAAAGTATGAGAATTAAATAAAACAATGAATGTCACAAAAGGAAGAAACTAAAAAGAAATGCAAATCAAAACTACAGTGAAATACCACCTCACACTGGTCAGAATTGCCAAAATCAAAAAATCTGCAAGCAGTGATGTGGAGAAAAGGGAACCCTCTTGCACTGTGGGTGGGAATGTAAATTGAGACAGCCACTATGGCAGACAGTGTGGAGATTCCTTAAAAAAGCTAGGGATAAAGCTACCATGTGACCCAACGATCCCACTACTGGGCATATGCCCTGAGGAAACCAAAATTGAAAAAGACACGTGTTCTCTGACGTTCACTGCAGCACTGTTTACAATAACTAGGACATGGAAGCAACCTGGATGTCCACAGACGGATGAATGGATAAAGGAGCCGTGGTACATACAGACAACACATTACTCAGCTCTAAAAAAAACACATTTGAGTCAATTCTAATGGGGTGGGTGAACCTAGAGCCCATTATACAGAATGAAGTCAGTCAGAAAGAGAAAAACAAAGATCGCATATAAACACACATATATGGAATCTAGGAAGATGGCCCTGATGAACGTATTTTGCAGGGCCGCAGAGGAGACACAGGCATGGAGAAGAGACCGGATACAGTCGGGGAGGAGAGGGCGGGACGGATGGAGAGAGTCACACGAAACATGCACACTGCCATGTGTAAACAGGAGCCAGTGCGATTTGCTGTATGACTCAGGGAGCTCAAGCCGGGGCTCTGTGATGACCCAGAGGGCTGGGATGGGGCAGGCGGTGGGAGGCAGCCTCAAGAGGGAGGGGACACGTGTGTACCGAGGGCTGACTCAGGTTGATGCGTGGCAGAAACCAACACAACATTGTAAAGCAATTATCCTTCAATTAAAAATAAATTAATTTAAAAAAAAGAGTCAGTCATAACCAACTGAGAGGGAGCCATGGCCTTTCTTCCTGTGATTTGCCTCACAGTCTCCAGTGAGGACTCCAAGACCCTCCACCCGGTCAATTAATAACTGTTTTCTGAATGTGTCTGTTCAGACTGGCACTGGTTTTTCATTAATTCTGTGAGATACAAATTTGATGTTGGACCCAGAAATCTATGCCAGCCTATGTAGACCTATAGATGATATGTATATTTAAATATATATATATATATACTTGCTTTTCTAAATTGCAACAAATCCTTTTTGAAATAAAATACTAGTTTAAGAAATACCTTTCTTTCCTCCTATTCCTGTTTGTTTGTTTTTTTTTTTAAAGAGAGGAGGTAATTACAGTGGTTGGTTCCTGAAATCATTAAAGTTTAAGTGTCCTGATAGATCATTCACCATCATTCTGTTGCAAAAATGTACTCCAGTTTCCCACCTCTGTGGGAGAGTGGGTGTGTGAGGTTTCTGAGGTTGCGGATAGGTAGCAAATTTAAAAGCTTAATAAAGAAATTCTACCAAAAACGTCTGCTGAAGTCCAAGCATCCTCCAAACACGGGATAATCCTATCAGCTCTCAGCACTCGGCGATGCCGCCTGATACCTTCACCCGCCGCCCGTCCTGCTGACCCTTCCTGGACCAGATCACTGCCCCCGACCCTGCCCCACGTTTGAAACGGCTCATCCCTGTCCCTGCTGGTCCTAGGAAGGGGCTCATCTTTTGAATTCATTTAGTCTTTGAATTCATCTGTTCATTTACACTTTGTGACTCACAGGAATGACCGTGGTTTGGTTTTTTTTTCTAATGTTCTTTTAGTCATTGAAACATCTACGTTCCAAGCTATTCTGGTAGAGGATTGGTGATGAATTCATCCAGGAAATAGCTCGTTTTACTTTCAAATGGCTCTCAGCTGGAGGACTGCAGATGGTGACTGACGGGTTGGCATGTGTGCCCTGCAATGTCCAGACTCCCTGAAAGCATCAGCGGGTCTGGATCTGATGAACCTCTAAGTCACTGAAGTCTAAAGCATCTGTAAACAGCTTTGAACACACCTCCCCGTAGGTGTGTGCGTGTGTGTGCATAGGTGTATGGTATAACATAGCATAACATCTGTGTGTTGTAAAGGCGTACCGTGGCAGACCTCAATAATTATTACAGTCTAAAATAAAAGGAGCATAACATGGAGTCTTTAAAAGAAACAAGGTATCACTTCTTTTAGTGAGCAATTATTGAGCACCTTTTTGTGCCACGTACGATCCTAAGTGATGAGTATTCAGCACTGAACAGGACATACGTTGATACTTCGTGGAGCGTGTATTTTAGTGGGTAAACAGTAAATATGTAACACACTGCCAGTGATGAGTATTTTGAGAGGGAAGTATGGTATGTTGTTAAGAGAGGGATGGGAACTGAAGTATCATTTCAGCTAAGGCATTCAGAAACACTGGGCAAAGACCTCAGTAGTCAGAGGGGAAGAAGAAGCGTATTTGGTACAACAGGGGGGAAAAGTACAATACCTTGAGACATTGAGGTGAAGATAAAATTGACAGAATTCATTTAACAGCTAATGAGACACTGAGCTTCCCCAGCGGCTCAGTAGTAAATAATCTGCCTGCAATGCAGGAGCCACAGGAGATGTGGGTGTGATCCCTGGGTTCAGAAGATCTCTTGGAGGAGGAAATGGCAACCCACTCCAGTATTCTTGCCAGGAAAATCCCATGGACAGAGGAGCCTCGCAGGCCACAGTCCATAAGGTTGCAGAGTCGGACATGACTTAGCAACTGAGCACGCAATGAGACGCCATTAAGGAGAACGAGGGCATATCTGCGTTACACATAGTCTTCTAATATATTTGAGTTTTTTTGAGCTACTTGTTTTATCCAATGGGCTTGTCATTGTTTTAACTTCAAAATGTAGCTAACGGAGAACTTGTGCCGGGAATATGAGAGACTATCAGCTGTCCCACCGTTCTCTTTTATTCACATATTTAAAAAAAAAATGTTTTCAGATCATGTATATTTCCTACAGAGACGTGAGACCAGCCTGCTATTAAATATGTTGTATACGGGTCAGTTGAGGTACGACTTCAAATCTTTGAAATGACAGTCATGAATTTTGATTAGGGAGGATTATTTTATGATAAAAGCACAGAGTTAGCTATTAAAATTTTATATTTGGTACTTTATTATACAATATTAATAGAAAAAGAGACCTAGAAGGCAAGGATCAAGTCTTTTGAAGTATCTGCATATCATAATGAAACCACAGAACCAGAAATACATCAGAGCTTCAGTTTATTAATAACGGCCTCGTACAGTTCAAGCAAATGTCAGACGATCATTTGGGTTAGTGTACAAATCTCCTATTAGGTCGTCAGAATTCTGTGTAATGTAGCACACCTGTCTGCAAAAAGAGCCCTGTGAATCCTGGAAGAAAACTGAATTGCTTACTGCTTATCTGACCAGTTCAGATGGTCAGAGAGGCCCTAACAAAGTCAGAACAGCCCAGACTTTGAAGACAGCCCTGTAACACACCAGCATCGCAGCTTTCCCCCCTCTGTTGTATCAAATGCTTTTCTTCATTCCCTCTGATTACTGAGGTCTTTGCTCAGTGTTCCTGAATGCTCAGCTGAAATAATACCGCAGAAACTCGCTGGCTTGCGTCGTGTACAGTTTGTGTAGGTCAGGTCAGAATGGGAAACGTCTGAACGAGGCAGTGTTTGCCAAGAGCACCCGTAAAGAATGGGGCCCAGATTGATTTTAGATACTGCTGTGTTCGCTGTAATGTTCCGCCGACAAAGTCAGAATCTTTATGCACCAGAAGAGTTTGCCAAACAGTGAGTGTGGACGGATGGTGGTGAAGATGGAGTGAAGATCATGGTTACCATTTTATTTTAAAAAGTCATGAACAGCTCTTGCCAATTCTTTATTTTTTATTTCCGTTATTGTACTTTTCAGCTCCAGAACATCTAGTTGGTGACTATCTTAGTTTTTTCGGGCTGCCATAAAGAATATGGTAGACTGAGTGACTTAAACAACTAAAATGTATTTCTCACAGCTCTGGAGGTTGGCAATCAGAGATCCAGGGGGCACACAGCTTGGTTTTATTCCTCAGCATCTTCTCTTGACTTGGAGGCAATGCTCTTTCTCTGACGGTTCACATGCCCTCTTCTCCATGCCCATATGGAGAGAAAAGGAGAGAGAGGATGCTCTGGTTTCTTTTCACACAAGGGCGCTGACCCCACCAAGAGGCCAGAATCAGTAGGGGCCTCGGAGGCTGGCTGTCATGTTAAGTACCTGACTGGTCACAGGTCACTGGTTCTACCTTTCCTAGTCCATTCATCCTCTCCAGTTCGTTCTCTCTGTTGTAGCCATTAGCCAAGCCTTGTGCAAGCGACAGCTTTATATGTTTTACTTATAGCGTTTCGCACAGGTGACATCGGTAACGAATACTCAGTAACCACTAGGCTACTCCATTGATTCCCATAGGATTTCAGCCTGACCTCTGAAGACCTGTCTGGGATAGACTGTTGATATTAACGATGACAACTTGCAGTTTGGGCATGTGTGCATGCCCAGTCGCTTCAGTCATGTCTGACTCTTTGCAACCCTATGAACTGTAGCCCTTCAGGCTCCTCTGTCCATGGGATTCTCTAGGCAAGAATACTGGAGTGGGTTGCCATGCCCTCCTCAGGGGGTCTTCCCGACTCAGGGATCGAACTGGCGTCTCTTACATCTCCTGCATTGGCAGGCAAGTTCTTTACCACTAGCACCACCTGGGAAGCTCCCCTAATATACTAAGAGTCCCTTAAGAGCGGGATTTCTGTCTAATTTATCTTTTTATCCCCAAAGCACCCAACAGTACCTTGCATGCAGCAGGCAATCAATAGATATTTTTGGAACAAATTAAATTAGTCACCAATGAGTATTCAGAGGACTACAGCCCCTACATAGTCGCAGATCTTCATATTTGCTAGTGTACAGGGATATAAAAAGATAGATATGCATCATAGAACATCCCATAGAAAATATTCAATTAAACAAATATAAAGCTCTGCCATGCTATCAACACAGAGGGCTACAATACTGTTTCTGATGAATGTCTTATCCTAGCCAATTAGAAAAACCAGAGACATAGCTTCAGTTGTGAAATTCTCTGGTTTGATGCACAGATTCCTATTTCCATAGTCTACATAGGCAAGTGGTACAGAAAACAAACATACAACTTGCTCTCTTTTATTAATATTTGACCTTTAATTGGAGCTCCATAGCCACAATTTACATAAAGGTGGCAATTCAGAGCATAAAGTCTTATGCTTCTTTGGTTTGTAACTAAAGAAAGACATACTGGAGACAGATTGTACACGTTTTAAATTATAGTTTGCCATCGAACATAAAGGCATTTAAACTGTAGGTTACATTCTGGTTATACCTTCTGTGATTATATATTGGAAGTTAATCAGTCAACAAATGTTTGCATGTATTGATATCATTCAGTAACCTCTTCATGGTTCAATATAGAGCACTCCTGGGTGACTGATGAAACCCCAGTTACCAAACTATCGATGCAAAGTAAAAAACGACCTATAAAGTTTATCAGACCTCATTCAATCTACTGCATAAGTGAGATGTAGTATTTGCACAGGTAACTAACAACACAATTGAAGTTTCTAAAGACACAAATGAGGAGACCTGAACTTTCAGAATAGTAAGAGATCATTTTCATAGAAAAAGCATTTGAGCTGGACTTTACATGGCAAAGAGAGAAATTTAACAGTTGGAAGTGGTCAGTGGGAGAATTCCAAGGCTCAGAGACATCAAGTGCTATATTGATCATGTAATGGTTCAGTCTGATGAATAATAGGAAATTTATAGAAGAGCTTAGGTGCTACAGAAGACAGCAGAATAAGAGATGAGAAAATGCCATCTTAATTGGCACTTAGAAGGTAACTGGCTGTTGGGAAACTGTTATTACTATTAAATTGTCAGCATAGATTGCAGGTCATTACTGAACCAGTGAAGAGAGAATGAAGGTGTAATAGCAAGTGGAGATTGTGGAGACTGATGATAGAAAAGGCTTGAAAGATAAGGCTGTGTGTTGCAAAGATGCAAGACCGAGGGTAGGAGTTTTTAGAACAAGGGAGCATTTGTAGGCAGAGTTGAGTATGTAGAGATGGAGAGATTAAAGACAGATAACAGGATAATTGATGGTGCAAGGTCGGGGAAGAGGAGATTTCAAGAGCATCTCTGGAGGATTTTGCATTGGCAAGCGTGGAGGAATGGGGCAGCCATCTCTTCCTCTTGTCAGGGCAAGTGGAGAGTAGATGAATGGTTTGAGGAAACAAAGGAAGAAAACTGATACAGCTCAAGGAAAGATGGCCTTGATCCCAGTCAAGGTAGAGGCTGATACAGAAAGTCGGAGGTCAAGAAGGGGAAGATGATTTTTTTTTTTTTAAAGTCCTGAAAAAAACCAAATAGAATGGCAACCAGGTGAGGATGGATGACCTTCATTCGCCTTGAATACAATCAGCTTTTTTTTTTTATTCCTGACTTCCTCTGGTAACCTTGCTGCAATGTGGAAAGGAGAACTTTGCATAGCATGAGAAGTTCAGCACAGTCTTTAAAGCAGATCACAAATTCCACTGTACTGGGGAAAGCATTATTCAAAATGTTCACAAGCTAATTGTCTTCTCTTAGCAATTCTGCTTCATAGCCAGTCATTCGTGGCTTAGTAGGATCAGGTAAAAATATATCATTATCAGATATTTTTTAAAAAAACAGCAGTTCATGTCCTGCCATTAACTGGTAAGTGATTTCATTCTACATAAACAGACTACTGGGCATCCAAAATTAGCCGATCTGGTCAGAATGTGTGTTTTGTTGTTTTTGTAGGC
This sequence comes from Bos grunniens, assembly GCF_055505025.1. Lineage (NCBI taxonomy): Eukaryota > Metazoa > Chordata > Mammalia > Artiodactyla > Bovidae > Bos > Bos grunniens. The sequence goes on along the minus strand of NC_141176.1, from coordinate 89,235,185 downwards.
TCTTAGAGTGTGAAACATGATAGACCCACCCACCCACCCCTCACTCATTTGTTCATCCACCCGTCGCAGTGGAGGTGCTGATGAGGGTCAGTGAACGTAAGTGTCATGGAGAGAGAAGAGGAAAGGCCTGTGTAGTCCCTGAGTCCAGGGACCATGTGTGGTCTTTAACAGATTATCTTCTTTATTCATAGGCCGCACAAACACCAAATAACATGGACTTATTAGGAAGGATTTTCCTTTTAAAAGAAATCCTGCTTTGGCAGATAATTAACAGAGAACATTAGAGCGTGAGTTTGGGAAGGGCAGAGATCAACGGGTCCAGATCTATCTTGAGTATGAATGGGGCTAAAAAATACATACGACACTCCAGTGAGTGACTGACTCTTCCGTCTACTAATCTCTCGAAACTGTGAGTGTCCTTGAATGGTGAGTTGACATTAACGTGACCAGTGATTAAGTGGGTAACCAATATTTTTTGACACATTTTTAAACATTTTGTAAAAACTGTTGCTCTGACCCATAAATCACAGTGGAAAAGGGAAACACATTGGCTGCTCTTGGCCAGTTTTTCCCCTTTAATTATTAAGCTGGCAAAGTCAAAGGCACAGAAACCGTCAAAATATCTAGTAAAAACTTTGCACCCCGTGCAGGGGACCAGCAGGTCCACTTCAGGGACTGATGGGAGGACTATGTGAGGAGGTCGTGGGGCAGAGCGTGTCACAGCCAGTGCCCATCACAGCTGTTAAACTCCCCAGCTCGCTTGGCCCTTTAAAACCATTTTGATTTGATGCTGATATTTTGAATCATCTCCATAAACTCTCTGACTGACGCTTTGTTAAATAACAGGTGAGTAGAAGAAATGCCGGGAATTGGTGGATCGGCCGTGGGTGGGGACCGAAATAGAGGCTGGGGACTGGGAGAAAGAGACAGCCAGAAGCGGGAAGCATGGTTACATCTTTTAGGCACTGGCTTTAAAAGCCAATTTCGTTCCCTGGATGAGTGACTTCAAGTAGCCATTTTCTAGCACGATGCTAATGAGAACCTGACTGTCAAGATCCAGATTTAGATCCTGATGATGGCTCTTCTCGGCCTGCAGATAGCCTGAAACAGCTCAGTCTTGACCAAGGGAAGGCGTGGAAAGCTTCCCTTCTGGGTAGTTGAGTTTTTAGAGGAAATTGCCTAAAGTAGGAATGAATTTGTAACTCTTCCTTTCCTGAAAGAAGGAAATTGAGGCAATGCTAAGAATAACACCTATGATCTAACTCCTAACGTGGCATGGCATTTGCTAACTGAAATTACAGCTTTATTAATAACTACAACAATTATTTATGTAAAGAAAGAGGCTGGCACTAATAATTAAGGCATCTTTTAACGAGGATACTCAAAATGCCCCTAAGATCTGAAGGAAAAAATGCCTTTGTAATTCTAAAGACATAAACTGGAAGTTTTCTGACTGATACCGTAACTTATTTCCAAATCACAGAGGAGGAAAACAATTATCTTAGATTACCAGAAAGTTCACATAATTTCCTAGAACCCAATGAAAAACTGCGATGTGAATGCAATGTTCTGTATCTTACATAACTTATTTAAGAGAAAAAGAATTTAATTGTGAAATGTTTCTTGAAGAATTTTCTTTTATAGTTTCTCTTCCTTTACTGTTTTCTGACTAAAATATTCTTGTTAGTGTCATCAATACATAATCAACATTTTGTAAACAGTTATTAAGAATTAAAATTCTTATGTATGGAGCCAGCTCAATTAAAAGATAGTTTTCAGATAATAGAGTGTTTTAATTTTAAATATAAATGCATCATTTTATAGTTTTTAACTTATAAGTAATGTGTTTATCTTGGTGCAGTTTGGAAAAATGTTTAATATTCTGTCATAATCTATAAAAAGATGCAATAGAATACGTTGATTTTCTTACTACTCATCATAAGAGGAGGTATGCAAATATCATTCTGTATTGAACTAGGCCTATAGAAAGATAGCTTTTAAATAACTTTTATTAGACCCAGAATTCATGCATATGAGTTTCAATGTCTATATAGCCGTTCTTCATCATTAATTCTACAAAATGCAGTTAGCTGTTTGTGTGCTAAATCTCTTATGGTCAGGTAACCTATTATTTCTTATTTTGGATATGTTTTGAGGGGAGAGAGGAATAAGTCAGGGAAAAAATGAGCTATGATTTTAAAGGCTGTTCTGAACTTAGAAAATTTCATTTTTGGGGAATACAACCACTGTGGGTAGCTTCCGTGATATCTCCATTGATCCCTGCTTCTTAGAAAGGGCCTTGGGTAGCCCCCCTCTCCTGGATGTGAACCAGTTGACTGACTTCTTTCAACAAATAGAATATGGCAGAAAGAATGGGCTGTCCCTTTCGAGATTTGGATAGAAATGGGCAGTGGCTTCCATTTGAACCCTCTCTTGGATCTCATGCTGGGGAGCAAGACAATATTTTGCAAGCAGCCCTAGGGAGAGGTCTGTGTGGTCTGGCCAAAAACTAAGACCCTCCATCTAACAGCTCCCAAAGAAGTGAGGAACCCAGCTCATGAGACCCTGAGCCCCACGGGCAACCACGTCGGTGAGTGACGTCTTGAGACATCACAGACCCAGCCAGCATTTCACTGTAACCTCCTGGGTTCGTAGCTAAAAATACAAGATGCTCTGATGTGTCCAGATTTAGTAGCTAAAAATACAAGACGCTCTGATAAATCAGAATTTCAGATAAACAATGGTAAATTTTTTTAGTATAAATATGTCCCATGCAATGTTTGAGACCCATTTAAACTAAAAAATTATTTGTTATTCACCTGCTGACATTCAAATGTCAGCATTTAATCTACATTTTATCTGACAGCACTAGAAATGAGATACCTTGAACTGCAGGCATAGCAAAGTCATGATCCCAGTCCTGACCCATAGAAGCTGTGAGGTTAAAAACCTTGCCACTTTAAGGTGTGAAGTTTGGGGATAATTTTTTCTGCAATGACGGATAACTGATACATTACCTAATGACTGGATGAGGGTCCTGACAAGCTGATTGATTGGTGTTTTAATTGGTCTCTCAAATGCAGAACCAATAGGGATACTTTCCGTCTGCCTGCCTCACTAGAATGCAACCTGGTTTATTGCTCTGGACACAGGAAAGATATATTATTTGCATTTAAACGCTATTGACTGAAACACAGCTTTTGAGAGACAACCTGTCTAGCCCATTAGAGAGATGTTTGGAAAAGCTATATAAATAATTTTGAAATTTTAATTTCTAAAATAATTTACCCCTTTAAAATACTGTGGTTAACAAAAATTAATAGGATGATGCCAGAGAGAGAGGGTTTGTTGGTAAAACAAAAATAAAAAAAATACAAAAGTGTATTTTGTAGCTATACACTTTTGAAGCTAGATTTTTGTAACTATAACTTTTAAAGCTATGTGCATATTTTATACACATAACCATACTACATGAGGCGCATTACCCATCAGTTACACAGATAATCAGACAACCAGAGGGCAGCCTCTGATTTGAATGTTCTCTTTTCTCTCCCTGCACATCTAACCAGTCACCAAGTACTATCAGGCCATTCTTTGCAACATTTCTCAAATCCTTCCCTTCCTCCTCTCATTTTTGCTTTCACCCAAAGAAGACCTCTCTTAATTCCACCTGCTCCACCACCACGGTCTTCTAATTGATCCCTTTGCCAGTTTCTCACATGACCAGTATTCGCCTCCAATGCCAGACAGAGTCCATCTTTGCATAATATTGCAATCGTCACGTCAGTCCCACACTCTAAAAGCTTTGTCTGTGTTGTTGTCGTTTAGTTGCTACGTCCTGTCCGACTCTTTGTGCCCCCATGGACTGTAGCACGCCAGGCTCCTCTGTCTACGGGATTTCCCAGGCAAGAATACTGGAGTAGGTTGCCATTTCCTTCTCCTGACTCAGGGATCAAACGCGAGTCTCCTGCACTGGCAGGTGGATTCTTTACCACTGAGGAACCAGGAAAGTCCCTAAAACTTTTACTTGTTTCCTGTAAACTGGAGAATGATTTCAGCTAACAGAAGGTTATTTCCCTAGGAAATCTGATTATCATTGTTCTCTGTGGTAATTCTTTTATGACATCATTTTTCTTTCTCCTGGGATCTGTCGCCTTGCACCCAGAAGATAGTAAGCATGTAAGATGTCCCAACTCAGTATTTGCAGTTCTGTGTTGTAACTAAATTGAATGTCTATCATAATATATTGTTAATATATCATCTTAATGGCACATCCTAATTATGTTAATTTTCCTGGTGGGAAGCAAAAACTTTGTATGATGTGGTACTTAATCCTTTTTAGATGGGCAGATAAATGTGTCAGTGGCTTCTTTTTTCTTGTTTGGTGACTAAAAATATATAAAAGATAATGCCGTTCAATCTAAAATTTATTTTTGTGTCATGCTGTAAGACTGATTTATTGGTCCAAGGGTAGAAATTTTCAGTAAATTTAAGAACCTGCATTAATAAACATCTGGGTAACTAAAAAGATACTTCAAGCCTATTGAAAATAAGAATATTATATTTATTCACAAAGATATTCCCCCTCATGAATGAATGTTTCCTTTCATGCCATCAGGTCCTGATGTTCTATTAATTAGAATTGTGTTTGGTGACAAGTGACAGAGACCTTAACCACAGCGCCTTGAGCAAAGTTGAAATGTCTTCCTCCCTCGGCAAGTGAAGTAGATTCAGGCAGTCAGGATGGGCAGGGCAGCTTCACGGAGCCAGAGATCCAGCGTCTCTACACAGCGGTTGCCCCGTAGGTGGTTTGTTTCCGAGACGCTCCTGCTCCAAGGTGGCTCCGGTAGGTCCAGCTGGTCCCTGTACTTGGGAAGCACCGGAAGAAGGGAACAAAGCAGTCACATCCTGTTCCCATAAGGACATTGTGATTCTCCTGCCTGTGTCTCACCGGGTAAAGCTTAGCCCCATGCTGTGTCTGGCTGCAAGGAGAGGCAGAGAATGTGACCTCATAGCCGGAAGACGATGTCCCAGTTAAAATTTGATGATGTCATACACATATGTATATGGTTGTTTATAATGAGGGTTTATTTAACATGTTTATCTTAAGGTCAATTCATTATAGATTTTTTAAACATATATATTCTATGACTGAGGGATGGAATACAGCTGAAGAAATAAATTACTGAAAGAGATGCTCCTGGGAGGGGGGTGCGTCTGACAGATTCAGAAATATTTTACAGAAGAAAAAGGTTATAAACACAACTTGGCAAATAAATGGCTTAGTAAAATCACAGGAACAGAAGACACCAGGGACTCACCCCAAAATAGCACAGCTCTGGCTGCCAGTGACCAGGCAAACAATATCTGAACCCATGGCTGAGTTGATCATAATTAAATTTAGTTCTAAATGAATGAAAAGTCAGGGTGTATTTCCCCTTCATAAGAAAAACAAGCTCTTAGAAAATGTATACACTGATGCTATGAAATCCTAAACTAAAGCTTTGAGTCATAATGCTGAAAAACATTTCATTAACGCTATAGTTAATAAAGAAAACATCCTGATACCTTCTCATGTATCATAAAACTGAATCAGCAGCAGCCATATAAGCACATGCTTTCTGCTCCTTGGTGCAATATCTTAAAAATTTGGTCAAAATTTTGGATATTATTTGTTTCAGTTCAGTTCAGTTCAGTCGCTAAGTTGTGTCCTTGCAATCCCATGGACCGCAGCATGCCAGGCATCCCTGTCCATCACCAACTCCCAGAGTTTACTCAAGTTCCTGTCCATTGAGTCACTGATGCCATCCAACCATCTCATCCTCTGTCGTCTGCTTCTCCTCCTGCCTTCAATCTGTCCCAGCATCAGGGTCTTTTCAAATGAGTCAGCTCTTCGCATCAGGTGGCCAAAGTATTGGAGTTTCAGCTTCAACATCAGTCCTTCCAATGAACACTCAGGACTGATCTCCCTTAGGATTGACTGGTTGGATCTCCTTGCAGTCCAAGGGACTCTCTGGAGTCTCCTCCAACACCGCAGTTCAAAAATTATTTGCTTAGAAGGATGAAAAGATGACTGCAATTTTAAAAGCTAGGTAAGGCGGGAAGTTCCATTTTGTTATCCCGAGAATCAGTACATGAGAAGAAGAAATGAGGGACTTTTCCAAGAAGCCCCAACCTTACTGAGTCAAGACTTGCATTGTGGCTCAGTTATTCTCAGCTAGCACAAGACCGTGTGGGTGGGTATTGCGAGTGGCCTGGATGTCTGCCACCTTAATTCTCTAAGACACACTGCCATCTAAAGGAACTGTGGTGCCTCAGATAAGTCTGCCTCGCGTTTCACCGTGTTCTGTTGCATTCTCTCGTGAGAACCCGCTGCTGCTTTCTGTCTGCTGGGCATCAGTGCCGTTGGCAGAGACTGCTGCTACTTCCTTTTCTGCACATTTGTGTCGGAGGGTGCTCCGTGCCCTTCTCAGCAACAGTGCTCCGTTTCTGATCACTGCCTGCCAATTTGTTCCTTAAACTGCTGTGTAGCTGAGTAATCTGCAGAAATGCAGCACTTCTCTGTCTCTCATTGCCCTCGTGTCTTCAACCCATTCTCTGCACACGCGGTGCTTCTTCTTGTGCTCTAAAGACAGCTCCTGCATGTTCTTTTTCCCTCCCCTGTCTACCTCTCTGTTTTATAGACTACCTATTAAAAATGCTTATTAAATTGTCAAGAACAACAGTAAGTACATGTCCTGAGACTCTCTTCTAGGGTAGCTTTTGCTTTGGATCTTCTGATTCTTGGCATCATTGCTGATAATCTTTGGCCATCATTATGGAAAAGAATTTGAAAAAGAATAGATGCATGTGTATATATCACTGAATCATTTTGCTGTTTACCTGAAACCATCAAACACTGTTAACCAACTATACTCCAAAATAAAATACTAAGTTTTTTACAAAAAGTTAAATTATTTATTATTCATAAATAATATGAATTAAAAGGCTTTATAACATACATGGTGGTATGAGTGAACAACCCAAGCTTCTTGTTAGTGCTCTTTACTTTCTCACTGAAAGAACCGTATGCATGCCTTCCACGCTCCTATTTCTGTATTGCAGCTCATACGTTTTAAAGCATGCATTACTTAGATAGCTTATGCAATGGGGTTAATGTTCATCTCGAATGGGTGGCAGTCCCTGTTAGAGGAGTTCTTTAGTTGAGGCTGCCAACCGCCTTCAGCTTCCTCAGTTCTAACAGTTTGACAGATGTGTGCACATTTCAAAGCAACCAGTGATTTATAGCATTTGTCTCTTTGCCTGAAAGTTTTCTCCAGGGCTTTTGTTGGTTTTATAGTCTATGAAGTGGATATAAGTCTTGGAGGACTGAAAGTGCACTTCAATACTGATTTATCGTTTCCCGAGCCTGCAACATCGTTGGGCCAAGTACGTTATCCAAAACAAGAATCGTTAAACAAACTAATGTCATTACAAACTGTTTTTTTTTAAAAGTGCACAATTGTATATAGGATCATCAAATGTAACTGAACACATACTGTTAAAAAAAATTCTGGCGATTTTTTTCATGGAAATTAGTGGATCTGCTTATTTTTGGTCAGAAAACTTGTCATATATGTATGTGGACCTATGTATGTTATACATTTGTGTGCATATATATGCTGCATGTGAGTATAAATATTGCATTATGATATTGTGATGCTGCATGTACTGTCATAGCTATTTCATTACAGAGTGTAGGCAAATGTGCGAAGTTGCTCTCTGAAACCCGAGCACCAAGCTAGGAGATAGGAGAGTGGTCCAAATGAGAGTCTGGACGTCTCATGAGCATTCTTACTTATAACGTACAGACAATTACATTGGTCTCCAACGTGCTCACATTATCCTCGTTTGCTAAAGTTCATTGCCAAAGCGTAACTTGCCATGAGGCATGGGTTTGACCTTCCAGTGTGATGTGTGTAAGGTTTATGAAATTGCAGAGTAATGGTCCAGCCACAGGATGGGAACGGGAACTGCATTTCTGAAGAACTCGCTAAGGCAGGCACTGGGCTAGCATCTTTGTCACCCAGATCATCTTTCTTTCTTTCCGTTTTTATTGAAGTTTAGTTGGTTTACAACACTCTGTCAGTTTCTGTTGCACTCCAATGCTTTGGCCACCTGATGGGAAGAGCTGACTCCTTAGAGAAGACCCTGATGCTGGGAAAGCTTGAAGGCAGGAGGAGAAGGGGACGACAGAGGATGAGATGGTTGGATGGCATCACCGACTCAACGGACATGAGTTTAAGCAAGCTCTGGGAGTTGGTGATGGACAGGGAGGCCTGGCGTGCTGCAGTCCATGGGGTTGCAAAGGGTCGGACACGACTGAGTGACTGACCTGAGCTGAACTGTAGTAGAGCAAAGTGACTTAGTTAAACATACATATTTATCTATTCCTTGTCGTGTTCTTTACCATCGTGTTCATTACCATTCATTGGAGGATATCGAATACAGTTCCCTCTCAGATCACCTTTAGGACAATCTCTCCATTTTCGGCCATTTACAAATTGCACAGACTCAGCCGTTGAAAGCAGCGCCTCTCGCTGACACACGGCTCGAGTGGGCCAGGCCCGGCACCGCAGGACGGGTGCTCGGCTCAGTCAGCCGTGGTCCTCGGTGCTGGCCGGGCTGTGTTCTCGTCCACAGTGTGAGGCCTCTTCTAAACCTATGCAGCCTGTTGAGCAAGCTCAGTGGCTGGTGGCTCTTCCCTCGTGGGCTGTCCGCTAAGAGCCCCAGTTTCTAGAGGCCTCTCGCAAGTCTTGCCAAGTGAAGATATTTATAAAAACCTATCAAGAAAATCTTCAGTTGTCTTTATTTCTCTCGACTAAAATGTCATGGAAACCCATTGCATCAAAATAATTTAATTTTACCTTTAAACTTACACTTAAATATAAACTCCATGCTCGTGCTCATGCTAAGTCCCTTCAGTCATGTCCGACTCTGTGACCCCATGGACCATAGCCCGCCAGACTCCTCCGTCCATGGGATGCTCCAGGCAAGAATGGTGGAGTGGATTGCTGTGCCCTTCTCCAGGCGATCTTCCCAACCCAGGGATCAACCCCATGTCTCCTAGGTCTCCTGCATTGGCAGGTGGGTTCTTTACCACTACTGCCACCTGGGAAAGCCCCAAACTTCCATATTTAAACTTAAAATCATACCAGTATTCCTTGAAAACTCAAGGCTGTATTCCTTCTTTCATTGATGTGTTCAATAAATTATTTAAGGGTCAACTTCTGCATATCAGTACTCAGTTCAGAGGATACAACAATGCTAAATAAGACATTTTCTCCGTTTTCATAGGTAGAAGAAAATAAATCAAGAGATAGATTATCTATCTATCTATGTGTGTGTATATATATATATATATATATAGAGAGAGAGAGAGAGAGAGAGATAATAACTGGATTGGTAGATAGAACTACTGGTAATTGCAATAAAGTTAAGCAGATCTGATTTAACTCAAGAATGTCTTATAGTCTGAGGCCTAAAGGATCAAGGAGAATTGGTTTTGCTCCTAGGAGGAGCAGGAATCAGGTACAGGAAGGACTTTAGCAATGAGGGAACAGGAAAAAAAAAAGTCAGAGTCCCTGAAAACTATTCCTCAAGGGTAAAAGTGGCAAGAAATAGAAATGGTAGATGGTCTATAAGTGTGGGCTTCTCTGATCACGGTATAAAATCATGGCTTATTTCTTTGTGGCTAGTTTCAAATCATAAAGGACATGTGGCTGCATGTATAGGGATTAGTAATATCTTCTTTCTCATTATTTAAAAGTCCCTAATAATAGAAGTGATAGCTTTGGGTAAACATTTATCAAAATAAATGGACCATTCTCCTGTAAGCATTAAAAGTGTTTTGAGCATCACTTCTGAAATTAGCTTGATATATAGTGTATGTATTGGCTCAAGAAATGAAATTGCAATTAGACTGACTTTGGGGCTTCCCAGGTGGCTCAATGTTAATGAACCCACATGCCAGTGCAGGAGAGGGGTTTCAGTCTCTGGATGGGGAAGATCCCTTGGAGAAGGAAATGGCAACTCAGTATTCATGCCTTGGAAATCCCATGGACAGAGAAGCCTGGCGAGCTATAGTCCATGGGGGTGCAAAAGAGTCGGACATGACTGAGCCGCTAAACAACAAACAACAAGTGTTGCCACTGTCTGAAAGCAATCCTACAGCTTTATGCTGCTTGCGAGAGCTTGCATTATTCGTGGCAGTAATAGGTAGATGCTCGAGCAATTTAATTTATTTACTCCTTAATGTGAATCCTAAGCATGTAACCAAATAAGGAAATAAAAAAATGAAGAACAATTGTGATCTGTTGTTAGGTTACATTATTAGTGCACTGAAATAAACAAATATTCCTTTTTGCTTTATTTTTAAATTATTTATAAAATGCAAAGGCAGATCTGAAGCAGTGAGTATAAAACGAGTTAAGTGGGATATAAGGTTGAACTCTGGGGAGCATTAATCTAGGTTTCAGAAGTTAATGATCTAGCAGCCGACAAATGATCCCAGAAATGCTTTTGAAAGACACATGTGACCCAGGTAGATTTTCATACCTGAATACATTGTTGAAATGGAGAGGGGGAAAAAGAAATTCTTAAGCCTGTTAAACTGGCCTTGAAATTTCCATTTTGAAACTGCAATATTTGAGATACTTTTTCCTCTGGTGTGCGTATGTATTAATGCTTTGTTGAATAATGAGGGGTTTGTTTGCTCAGAGGACTCAGGCCTGGAGGTAATTTGGTTTCTGAGGTTCACACACCCCGTGACTCCTGCGCCCAGTCTGTTGTGTCATTTCCTGTAACCTCCAAACACGGCGGCCTGGGGACATCCTGAACTCTAGGTTCCCTCTCCTTATTCCTAGTGTCTCCCCAGTCTGGCCCTCAGCACTGTAGTATCTGACCACACTGGTTTCATCATCCCCTTCTCCTCTTTTTCATACAGTGTTTCTGCTGGGTTTTTTTTCTTTGTTTGTTTTGCATGCCTCCTTCCAGATCTCAGCTTTTCTCATAGCATGGATTAGAACCCAACTCTCTTGCTGGTGGCCTCCGAGTCCTGACATGTGAGTAAGATTTTACAGAATTACAGACTTGATATTTGGAAAGAGACAAATGCTTCCAATTCCTAGCCTTGAGGCTCTAAGTTCCTCGACAAAATCTGCTTTCTGCCTTAATCTTCTGAAGATGGAGCTCTCAGAGCCGCTGGGAGCAGCGCTTTATTAACTTTATGTTATGGAGCCACACCTCCCAATTCACTGAGAATATCCTTCAAAGACTGAGAAGTAGCTTAGAGTGCTGTGTCTGTGCCGTTTGAATAACCTTATTTCCACAAGCTGTCCATAAACGTATTTCCTTTAATGGATAACTGGCCATTCTGGTCACCTTACTTTCAGAGACTTTTTGCTTTGTCAATATGTCACATAAGAACTGAGTGCAATGCTCTCTGTGGCATCAATGAGTTCAGAAGAAATCTATTCTATTTGCCCATCCTGGTAATGCCACCTACTGAGAACTACGAGATCAAACTGGCCTAGTGGTGCCCACACTGGTGTCCATCATCCCAGTAGATAATGTCAAGTTTAGGCTAATTAACTCTGGATAAACCACACTTCCAGTAACATGTGGTCTTAGACTTGAGAGACTTGAGGAAGGACTTTGCATTTATTCTAATTAATTTTTTTACTACTGTAGATACGACCAGTCTTTCAAGCTAATTCTAATCTTTTGGGTCAGAAGCTATAAACTTTCTCTTTAGCTAGAGGAATGAGTCAAGGCAGGGTTGTTTACCTTGAATTTCAAATGTTAGGCAAGACAATGGGAACGAGATTCTGTATTATAAAACCAAAAGGAATAAAACAGAAACAAAGATCCTCTTGCTTGAAATACTGCTTCAGCAACCTAATTAAAAAAAAAAAAAAGCTTTGAAAAATAATCTCACATTTAATTCATTGGAAGCTATTCAATTATCATTTAATTTCTGTAGACTTTACCTAAGATCAGAACCATATTTTCTTTGCAGTCTTTTGCTGTTACCAAATGGTACGCTTCCCACAGGGCACTAGTGGTAAAGAACCTGCCTGCCAATGCGGGAGACGTAAGATGCATGTTCCATCCCTCGTTCAGGAAGACCCCCTGGAGGACGACAACCCACTCCAGTGTTCTTGCCTGGAGAATCCCATGGACAGAGGAGCCTGGCGGGCTACAGTCCACGGGGTTGTAACGAGTCAGATACAACTGAAGTGGCTTAGCACACAAGTGTGGAGAGGGCAATGGCAAACCACTCCAGTGTTCTTGCCTGGAGAATCCCATGGATGGAGGAGCCTGGTGGGCTGCCATCTGTGGGGCTGCACAGAGTCGGACACGACTGAAGTGACTTAGCAGCAGCAGCACACAAGTGATATGCTAGGTATCACAAAAGTATATTCTTATGGGAAGCAGGTCATCACACTCAGAAACTGTTCCAGTGCAACACGAACTAGAATGGACTCGTTGATACACTTACGGTGTGTGTAAGCTGTGCCCGAAATTATTGATTGTTATGGAGGTATATTTTCCCTTTAGAAGGAGCTCTGTCACTTTCTAAATGCGTGCAGCAAAGCCTGAATTACTTGGAGTTCCCCCTCCTATTTCTGTCCTGGAAGGAGAAAGATTTTCAGAGGCTCGGGGCTGGCTCTGGGGCCCTGCATGGTGTTGCATCGCCCCTCCCCCATCCCTGTGATCCCTCAAAGCCACCCTTGTGTACAGTCACATGACCCAGCTGCAGTGATGGCAGCCCAGTCCCCTGGCCTCAGGGCAGCGGGAGGTGGGAAATAGGTCACTGGCCTCTTCACAAATAGGAGAGTTCCCTGCTGCAGTTTCTCAATATCAAAGAGAAAAGCCCATCGGAGTGATGCTCAGAGGCTCTTTACCCCAGAGGTGTCTACTAGAGCCTCTAGGAGATTAAATCTAAATCAAGAAAAAATAAAGTGGGAAGAATGATTTGAGTCTCATGAGTGTTCATAGCATTTTCACACACTGATGTTTTCTCTGAACATTAAACATAGGTTAGAGCAAGTATTTTACATTTCTTGTCGTTTGCTGAATGAGTCTGTGCTCCAACAGAGGCAAGATCACGATGGCCTTATTTAATGGTGTCCTCTGGGGTGTTCAGGTAGATGGTCAACAGCAGATTCAAGAGGCGTGCATGGGTGTTTAAGTGCCTAGGTTCATTCTACATGTTACTGATACAGAGGATGGGTCATACACAGTTTGACCTGAGTACACAAACTCAGGGAGATAGTGAAGGACAGGGAAGCCTGGCGTGCCACAGTCTGTGGGGCCGCAAAGAGTTGGACACGACTCAGCAAATGAACAGCAACAAAGCACACAGTTTATAAAAGTAGGGACATGTAATCCTCTTTGTTGCAAATTCTATTTAGCTAACCATTTCTCGCAGAATACTTGTGCTGATTTTGGTAAACTCTTGTATGTGTACCCCAACTATGGTTGCAATGGACAAATTGACCAATGAGTGTGGCCAAACATGAACGGCAGTTGCTATTCTTAGTTACATTAACCAGGGGGAAGACACCGACACAGTGAGGCACAGTAAAACTCCTCTCATTTGTCGCTACGAGTCGGACATGACTGAGCGACTTCACTTTCACACATTGAAGAAGGAAATGGCAACCCACTCCAGAGTTCTTGCCTTGAGAATCCCAGGGATGGGGGAGCCTGGTGGGCTGCCGTCTATGGGGTCGCACAGAGTCAGACACGACTGAAGCGACTTAGCAGCAGCAGCAGCATTTGTCAATGCAGTGACGTGAGAGCAGCCTCTCTTCTGGATCAGGGGACAGTTGTTGAACACTGTAAAGATATTTCCACAATTTTTATGCTACTCACAATGTGACGGTTATGTTCATGAAGCACTTTTATGTTTAATTTGGTTTACTAACATTTTCTCCATCACTCTCGTAGGACTAGACAATCAACAAAGCAATAAATCAAACTGTGACTTACATTGATTACCTATTTCTGTCCCGTAAACATGGCCTTCTTGGCCAAACTTGCACCACCCGTGTGACACCACCAAACGCATCACTAAACGCAGTGCCCCACCCATATCTGGACGGTGGAAATACCATCCAAATGGTATGTTTCCACCATCCAAATGTGCTCCATATAAAAACCTCAATGAGAACACAGATAATAGTAAAGTTTAGTAAAGCAAGGAGTAATGCACTTTAAATATTTATTACCTTAGTCTCTTATAATTTGACTGTAAATTTGTTTAATGTTTAATTCTATCTGCTTAGACAACTAGTTTGCAAAAACACTTTTAAATTTGACAGTGAATCCCAGCCAGTGCAGATTCACCCCACCTACCATGTGAGCATCCCTGCTTTCTGATAGCTGTATGTGGGCGCTGAGCATCCAGGGTCAAATAATGTTGGTTATTACTGCCTGTGCCAATATCTGATTTATCAAATTTCTTAACATATTGATCATACATTCTGATATTAGGAGGCCACTGAGTATATTGACCAAGTGATAAGGTTCTACTTTCTTTGAAGAAAAGGTGAAAGAGAAAAGTGACTAAAAGGAAAGTTTCAGAGACAGACACACAAAGTTTAAATCTTGGATCTATGACTTCCTAGGTGTGCAGAACCAAAGACATGGCCTGGGTTGCTTCCATTATAAAATGATGATAATAGTAACAATGCTAGGGGGCACTGTGAGCATTAAATTAGATACTGTATATACTAAGTGTGCTGGGCCAAGAACTTGAAAATGTTAATTGTTGTAAAATTTGGGGTTAGTCCTCCCAATTATGTATATGCAGAAATTAAATTTCTATATCTACAAAGTAGAGTTGATCCTTCTGGTCCTTCCTAAACCTTGCAAGGATGTCAGCCAATGACTCAGAAGGCCATGAAAATTACTGTTACTCAGAGAGTGGGCCCCCGTGGATCCGAGCTTTACCTTGTATAGCACCACCCCCCCATCCCCACAGCTTCAGAGTTGAATATTAACCCATACTCTTACTTAAAAGTTACTTCAGTATTAGAAAGTATGAAACATAAAGGGCTGAACAGAAAAGTAAGCATGAAAAATCTTTCTTTGCTAAAGGGATAAGAGAATGAATTGTTTTCTACCAGTATGCCCCCCATTCATGGAGTGAATATGTCATCTTTGAAAGATTTGTCTATTTCTCCTGCTTTAAAATAGGAATGCAGGTCTGTGAATGAAATAGACAGCTACTTCCCAAGCACTGCTTATAATCCTCTTCCCTGTGGGGAAGACTGAAAAGGGTATTTGCAAAATCTGTGAATGAGCAAAATTCATATAAACTGAGTATGTCCTGAGTTTAGTAATCTTGCATTTTTTTGAGAAATACCAACTTTGGAAAAGGAAAGGTTAAATAAATATGGGCTTACGTGGATCCAGTGATATTTGTTAACTACTTCCTTGAGTTAATATCGTTAAACTGGATATTTTATGGTTATAAGCCAACATGCTAATGATGATAACTAGAATTATAGTATTTTCTTGATTAATACAAGACTGAAATATAATTTACCCCAAATTCTTGATGCATCAAAGGTTGAAATCAGTAAGGACCATAGGGAAAAAGATTTGTCAGTGATGACTAGAATCGGAAAGGAAAAGCCTCACTTTGCAGGTTATGTCATTTCACTTTCTTAGGTGGCTTCCTCTTTAGGAGAAGTCTTTTATCAATGTGAATAGTGGCTGCAGAAATCACAGTTCCCCCCACTCTGGTGATGGCTTTTAGACCATGGTGAACAAAACTCTCAGTAGCCTCTGCTACTGTTCTCCTGTCCTCTGTCTTCCCCCCAACACACACACCTTGTAACACACCTCCAGCTTCTGCTTAGTCACCTTCTGCTAACTCTTCAACAGTCAACGAGTCTCACTTCTCACCTGTTGCCTTTCAGTAGAACGAAGCTGAAAGTGTGAGCTTCCGGTGGCCCGAGTTCAGATTCTGCCTCTGTTCATCTCTGGGTGAGCTCCCTGTCTCTTTTCTGTAAAACGAGAACGACACCTCCTGCAGAAGACTGCTGTGGGGACTAGGCGGCCAGGACACAGGAAGTGTCCCAGACCTTGCCCGCAGACACATGGCCTTCAATCTCATGAACCTGTACCTGGGTTCGATCACTGGGTAGGCAAGATCCCCTGGAGATATCTAAACTGCTCACAGTTTACATAAACATGTTCCAACCTTATTGTCGAAACACCTGTCATGTGCCGATACTGTTGGGGGTGTTGAGAATACAGTGGTGAACAAGGCGAAGCCCTCACCGTCATCACCCCTATATCCATCCCGGTGGCAAAACACATAGGTAAACACGTGAATATATACTATGGTGGCAGATGATACAAGCAGCAAGAATAGAGAAACAGCAAGGGGCGTTGAGAAAGAAGGCTTCTCTGAAGAGGTGTCATTTGAGCAGAAAACTAAGTGGAAAACAAAGAGGAAGTGATGGCATGATGGCAGCCACATGCCCCAACGCACTGAGTCAAGAACATCTTAGGTATGTCCAGAAAGAGGCAAAGAGGACTGAGCAGCTGGAGCTAAGAAGTCAAGATAGTGACAGGAGGTCAGGCTGCAGAAATGGGCTGAAGTCGTGCTAAGGTCTTAGTGTTTCATAATCAGGAGAAGAAGGGGGTGACAGGGGATGAGATGGTTAGATAGCATCACTGCCTCAGTGGACATACGTTTGAGCCAACTCTGGGAGATAGTGAAGGACAAGGGAAGCCTGGCATGCTGCCGTCCATGGGGTTACAAGAGTCAGACACGACTTAGCCATTGAACAACCACAACAACAAAGCTGTAGAATTAGTACTGTAGAATGATCTGATAGGATTGTATCATGGAAACCAGACCAGAGATGCATGGAGAGGGAAGAACAAAGAGGTAGGATGGGGTGACCTCCCTATTTCAGGGTGGAGCTTAGGAACCTGTCAAAGGCAGCAAGGTGGCTTTCTGCTGGTATGGGCAATCGATCGCCTGAAGAGCAAACGTGAGCATCTGCAAAACTGCTCCAGTTGTGCCTGCCGTCTGGAGAGGCACTAATCATCAGTCACGCAGTATCTCTTTTGACTTATGGGCAAATGGATTGAGAAACAACCTGCCGGGTGTCTAACTTGTTGCTACAGAGATGTGCTTCAGTGACAAAGTATATGAGAAAGAGGAGAAGGCAGTGATACAAGAGGTGAATAAAAGACGCATTGTCCCAAAGGTCTTAGCAATATGAATTGGTTCAGATCTTCTTTTGAAAGGTCTAGGTACTGATTTTGAAAAGTCATACAGTAATAGAATTAAGACATTTCCAGGAAGTCAAAACCTGCACATTCTAGACAGTCTTGCTTTTCCCTCAGTGACTTAGCTCACATTGCATCCTTTTCCCCACCTTCTTTGGCATTTCCACAGTTAAGTTTCAGCACTCTCCTAGCTGCAGTTTGCGGTGCCCTTTGAAGCCACATCACAGTTAGCAACCTCTCATTCCAGGTTGGGTCCTGAGGCCACTGCCGTTGGCTGTGCCTGCCGGCAAGCATGCATCTGTGATGAGGGCTGCTGCTGCTAAGATGCTTCAGTCGTGTCTGACTCTGTGCGACCTCATAGACGGCAGCCCACCAGGCTCCCTCATCCCTGGGATTCTCCAGGCAAGAACACTGGAGTGGGTTGCCATGTCCTTCTCCAATGCATGAAAGTGAAAATTAAAAGGGAAGTCGCTCAGTCGTGTCTGACTCTTAGCGACCCCATGGACTATGGCCCACCAGGCTCCTCCGTCCATGGGATTTTCCAGGCAACAGTACTGGAGTGGGGTACCATTGCCTTCACTTGGTCTTAATTAGGGAAGCTCCTGGTCTACCTTGGCTGTCATCAGAAGCAACATCTTCTGTTCCACTTTTACCAAATCTATGTCTTTTAAAACTCAAGACAAAATGGAGAACAGTATCTTGCACTGTTCTTTTAATTCTGTGACTTCTTTTCTAAGCAGCCAGGAATAGGGCTTTCTTGGATTTTCTGGGTGGGCTGCTTTCTAAACTTCATATAATGAGGTTGAAGTGGAGGTATTCACTGGAGAATTCAGCTGCACAGTGTGCCTAAGCTAATGAGCCGTGGGACTGCGCTTTCCCATCATCTCTGAAAACTGGAGCACAAGGTGTCAGTGAGAATAAACATGGGTGACATTTCTGTCACATTAATGTTAACATCTCATGTTACTATTTTCAAGACTGCCAGTGAAATACCATGTGAGATGAGACATGGTCATCCCCATTCTTTTGGAATTCTCTAATTCTTATATATATATATATATATATATATATATATATATATTTAAGTATTTTAAAACTTTTGTAACTATTGCTGGGGGTCATATTTTGAATTCTCTTTTTCTGATGTGAATACACTAAATACCTTTTATGCTTGATTAATAACAGGGTAAGTAGTCTTTCAGTTCAGCTCAGTCGTTCAGTCGTGTCCGACTCTTTGCGACCCCATGAATCGCAGCACACCAGGCCTCCCTGTCCATCACCAACTCCCAGAGTTCACCCAAACTCATGTCCATCGAGTCAGTGATGCCATCCAGCCATCTCATCCTCTGTCGTCCCCTTCTCCTCCTGCCCCCAATCCCTCCCAGCATCAGAGTCTTTTCCAATGAGTCAACTCTTCGCATGAGGTGGCCAAAGTTTTGGAGTTTCAGCTTCAGCATCAGTCCTTTCAGTGAACACCCAGGACTGATCTCCTTTAGGATGGACTGTAGCTCAGTTCAAGTATGTAAATATGTTTTTTTCCTATATCTTTCTCTTGGTGATAATATCTCTTAAACACATGACCTCTTTTCCTGATGTAGTCGGCATTGCATATACGTAACCATAATTTAGGGCTCCAGCAGTAGTGGAGAATTTATCTCATCCAAACTTCTCAATCCTGGCTACACAGCAGTACTGACTAGGAAGCTGGGGAAAAAATGCCAGTAACCCAGCTAGCCCCTGGAGGATCTGTTAGAGCTGTTCTGGTTAGGAGACAAATTGTTGTCCTATTTTATCACTCCCCAAGTGATGCCAGTATGCGCCCAGTGTTGAGAACCAGTGATTTATAACTGATGGGATGTCCCGTAAAACTGGGTGTGTGTTTATAAAGTGATTAATGGATACACATCTAGTTACTCCACATGAAAACCACGTGTTGTGATTGATTTCATTAGCACATGTAATTTCCAAAACAAAACTTTTATTAAATAAAAAGCTTTTAGACAAAAACCAAAGGACAACATAATTTACCATCAATATGTCTTTAAAAAGTAGATGCTGAAAGGAAGGAAGGAGGGAGGAATAGAAGGAAGGAGAGAAAGAAGATAGATGATCCAGAGTAAAAATAAAAGTACCCTTCATCTATGACATAATAAAAAGGAAGGCTTTAGCCACATTCCTGCATCTGTATTCAACACTGCTACAGTTTGGGCTCTTCTGAATCTAAATGGGAAAGCGGAGCATTTGTACATGAAAAATTGCTTAAGAGGGAGTCCCATCACCCTTCAGGATGAGTCTTGAGTATCTCATCTCATTTTATACAAAGCTGTCAAGCTACAGTCCCTCACCAAATACCTTTTGTCTCCCTCACGTTGGTATTTTTGTTGGAATAAGAGCATGAATTGGAATAGACTCAATTCCTTAGCATCCCCCTGGGCAATTAATTTGTCTGAATTTTACAGACCATTTGGGATGTAATTTTTCTGTGTTTTTCTAGATCCATTCCTCAATGAAAACATAAGATTCTCAATGAACTCCATTTTATTGAGATTTCCTTGCCATAAATCATCACAGCAGTATCTAACTATAAACTTATGACTGAAAATTAAGTTATCTCCTTATCATATCTTTGTCATTAAAATCCCAGAAGATAAATTTTGCTTTGATAGTAATCTGAGTAGTTTTATTACGTCTTTTTACATGTGATATTAAATATGGTAGAAAGCTTCCTCTGAATGAGTTAAAGACTGTGAGGAAGATGCAAATTCTCAAATCAGGAAATATTCTGAGATGTCTTATGACATAGTTCAATTTTCAGTATGCCATTATTATTTTAAAAATGCATGTTTTACTTTATTTAAAAATGCATATCCGTGTAGACAGGGCACACTTCTATGTTTTATATTTGTCATCTTAAATTAGCCTTCCAAAAAGATTTGAACATTTTTTTTCTATTTGATACGATGTCTTCATCCATATTCATCCAAGTAAATGTCATTCACTTAGAAACTGCCTATTTCAGAACTCTATATTGTGAGAGTAAAAGGTTGTACATTAATTTGTACAGCCAAAATGATCATATTATCAAAAAGCTCCATTAAACCCAGAACATTACTTGTCCAGTAGAACTTTCTTTGAGTCTGTGAGCTATATCTATATTGTCCAATATACACACACGTGACTTTCAATGACTTAAAATGTGGCTGGTGCACCTAGAAGCCTGGATTTTTAATTTTTAGGAATGTTGTATTAATTTCAGTTTTAAAACCATATGTAGCCAGTGGCTACCATATTGGAAAGCACAGCTCCAGGAAAAAAAAAATGGAAAAGTTAGGTTTTACTAACAAGTTTTAGTAAAAATCTGGACTGAAACTCAACATTTAAAATATTAAGATCATGGCATCCGGTCCCATCACTTCATGGCAAACAGAAGGGGAAAAAGTAGAAGCAGTGACAGATTTTCTTTTCTTGGGCTCCAAAATCACTGCGGACAGTGACTGCAGCCATGAAATTAAAAGATGCTTGTTCCTTGGAAAGAAACTATGACAAACCTAGACAGCATATTAAAAAGCAGAGACATCATTTTTCCTGCAAATGTCCATATGGTCATAGCAATGGTTTTTCCAGTAGTCCTGTATGGATGTGAGCGGTGGACCATAAAGAAGGCTGAGTACCAAAGAATTGATGCTTTCAAATTGTGGTGCTGGAGCCTTGGACATCAAGGAGATCAAACCAGTCCATCCTAAAGGAAATCAACCCTGAATATTCATTGGAAGGACTGATGCTGAAGCTGAAGCTCCAATACTTTGGCCACCTGATGCAAAGAGCCGGCTCGCTGGAAAAGATCCTGATGCTGGGGAAGATAGAAGGCAAAAGGAAAGTGGGGTGGCAGAGGCTGAGACGGTTAGATAGCATCACCGACTCAATGGACATGAATTTGAGCGAACTCTGGAAGATGGTGAAGGAGAGGGGACTCTGGCATGCTGCAGTGCTTGGGGTCAACAGAGAGCTGGACACAACTTAGGGACTGAACAATAGCAACAAGTTCACTGCTGGCTTTTCCTTAGGCTACAGGAAACTTTGAAAGTTTTAACTTGCAAAAATTTTGCAAGAATTTAAGCCGGTGAATAAATTGCTTTCAATGGTTGTCTACCATACCTAGGAATAAGATGTAGTCAGTTGGGTGACTAAACTAGCAAGACCTCAGAGGGAAATGATAGGTTTTAGTCTAAATTCTAAGCATAGTATTCTTACTACAGAGTGCACCTGTGTTTTGCACATAAAGCATAAAATTTGCATAAAATTTCCTGCCAGGTTCCACTGAATCTGTGAGTCTTTTTTCCCTTTAATCCATGCCCTTTTGTTTTTTGGCAGTCCTGTCTCCCATCCCCTTGTGAAGAGACAACATTCTTCTGTCTTTGTGCTCATTTTGTCTTTATCTTTCTAAATAATTTTTCCCACCCTTTCATTGTTGCTGCAGCAAAGTGAGGTTAATATTAATAATAATAATGTTAAGATACACAGTTGGGCACCTTGTTATCTGAGCTGCTGAAAGCTCTCCTGTAGATGTGGATATTCCCCCAGATATCGGGTAATTGTTAGCAACATTTTCTGATCCTTTTCACCTCTTTGCTAAGCTGCTGTCTTGTCCTGGACTTTGAGCAAAACGCCCAGGTGTGACCTCTTCAGACACTGCATAATGGCACACTCATTTATATTCAGCCCGTTTCTGCTCCGGAAGTCAGACAATGGAAGGGTTTTGTGTTTTGACTTGTCTCTGCCTCTGTGAATTCCAAATCCCACAGTCATTTCTTAAGATCCCTGCTCTTCCTTCTGCTTTAATCTCATCCCATCATCATGACTTTTTGTTTCCTACATTGAACTTATTAAATTCAATTCTCTTTCAGTCAAAATAACATAACCTCATGTCTCCCCTGAGAAGCAGGGAGCTCTTTTCAAGCACATGCGTTTCAACTGTATATTTAACTTGTGATCTCAGTGTGTAATATTCTTTTCTTTCCTACTCTCTCAGGCAGTGCTTTCATTTTTTTTTCCCCCATTAAATATCTTTTCACCAAGGGCTCTTTTAAAGTTGCTTAATATCTGTATTTATGAAAATAGGCAAACTGTACTATCTTTTTCTCACTTGCATTGATCAGTTATGCAAATCAAATTCATTCTGGGGTATCTCACAAGGAACATTGATTATCCATGTCTGTCAGGACCATGCAGGTTAACAGATTTCTCTGTCACCGTCTTTCCAGAAATTATATTTCAATAGCTGACACTCGTTAACATTTGAAGATGAATGGACTGTTCATTCTTGAGTCTTAACATTTGGTCCTGTAGATATTGAAGAAGAAAAAGGAATCATGTGTTTCCGAGCAACTTACATAATGTTTTGCCCTCATGTGTCTCGACCAATTGATTACTGGTAGCATTAATCTAGACTCACTGTAGCATTTCCAACTGTTTTCTTTTTCTCGTTCATGTTAATCCAAGGAGATTAAAAAAGGCCAAACTAATTAAAAATTGAATTGGATGAGGAGAACTTATTCCCTGGCTTGGAAATGTTTAGTTATAACTCTGAGTAAATTTTTACAGATGAGAAATAAATCCTTATAAATAAGTCTCATAAAAGAAATAATAGAATTCTTGAAATACCTCAGTGGAAGCTGTCATGTATGTGTGTAGTGACTATAAAATAAACATACTTTTTAATTCCGAAAGTCACCATTTAATTGTTTATTGTAATTTTGGAAACTATCATTGAAAGATGAAGCTTTCTCCTCTCTTCTTTCCTCCATCCAAACATAAGCGTTATGTTTGATAATTTATCATAAAGAATAATCTCCAAGGCAGCATTTTCTTCCAGAGAAAACAGAAACGATAATTTTATTATGTTTAAATTGTCTTGGTAGGTTTTCTGTGCAAAAGATTTTGGCAAAAACATTCTAAATGGGGAAATGTTCTTGAATCAGATGTTATATATAACCTTCAAAAATACTCGTGAGGCATCAAAATAAACAAATATGGTTGAACGGTCTTTTTTGAAAGTTATGCCTTTGACCCCATGAGAGTTTTTTGTGACGTTTCTCCCAGTTCTGGAAAACAAAACAAGGATTCTAAAGAAAAACAACTTGATCTTTGAAAGAGAGAACAAAGAAGGTAGAAGAACACAAAATACCCTACGTTCTCTTACAGGATTTCAAGATTGAGTTTTCGATATTCAAGCAGGATTCGAACTTTGCTTTGTTCTCATTAAAAAAAAAAAAGATTGCTAAATATAATGAAAGCACAATTTAATGTATAATGTAAAAAAACTAGTTCTGTGGTACGGGCTGAAGATAAGCCGGGAAAGAGCTGGACCTTGAAGGGTAAAGAAAATGATTTTGTCTTTCTTGTTGCAAGAATACTTACAACCTGAAAACCTACAAGAAAAAAATATTTCGTACTGCTTGAAGCATGTCTTCAAATGAATTTTTCAAAATGCACAGATCAAGAGTGTACAAAATGCTCTGGCTTTCGGTGAAGTGCAGTTTTGCTGTTTGTGCAGAATGAGATAAAGATGTGTGGGCGGAGTGAGAGGACACTCCAGGTCCCAACAAAGTCAGCAAAGCCGAGGGGAGGAGAGATGTTGGCCCCAGGGGAGGGCGGCGCATCCTGCCTGCTGGGAGCTGAGTTCCCCTTTCAGGGGCTAATTGCTCCTCCAGGAGGCCCAGTCTGTGCTGCATTCAGTGTGGGGCTGGGCCTCCAGAGAGAGGCAGACTGGGGCATGGACGCATGGATTTGGCAATCAGACACACTGAAACAAAAACCTCTGAACTGGGGGAGGGACTTAATTTGGCCTGAATATCCAAGAAAGAATTCCCCTTATCTTAAGCTTTTTGAGAGGCAATTCTTTGGGGAAATATATATATGTATTGAAAATAGGACTTCCTCCTGCATGAACTGATAGACAAAAAGTGTTTTTTTTTTCCTATTTGATGCAATTTTAGCTTCTCATGGCAAACACGCCTAGGGAAAGATACAAAGAAGAAAAACAGCAAAGTGAGCATATGAATGCACAAAATCATTTAAATGGTTGTCTTAGGATTCACTTTACAGTAAGACTCTACTATTAGATGAAATTATTATTAATAGGCGTTGACCTGAAAATAGAGCTTTGCCTGGTGAGATGTGAGTCTGAGCAAGCTCTGTCAGTTACAGGAGGCCTAGATGTACATGGCATGTATGATCCAGGGCACAAGCATTTTTGTGTCTAATGTTTTGAAAAGCGAATGAAATAAAACTTTGGACTGGATTTCACTAACTACTAGAAACATAATGAAAAGTAAATTTTAAAATTTCAGTAGATCTATAGCTTCTAATACCTTGGCCACCTGATGCGAAGAGCTGACTCTTTCGAAAAGACCCTAATGCTGGGAAAGATTGAGGGCAGGAGAAGGGGATGACAGAGGATGAGATGGTTGGATGGCATCACCGACTCAATGGACATGGATTTGGGTGAACTCCAGGAGTTGGCGATGGACAGGGAGGCCTGGCATGCTGCAGTTCATGGGGTCGCAAAGAGTCAGACACGCCCGAGCAACTGAACTGAACTGAACTGAACTGATAGCTTGCTTCTGATCAACAGGAAGACCATATTTTTCTTAGCATAAGTAATTCAGGTGAAGAAAAATTAGCTATTCTTCATTTCACAGACAGTTGTTAATTCGTTTCAAATTTTAGAAACAGACTTTTAAGTGTCACAAAGTCATAATGAGAGCAGAATTATCCCACACTGACAGCCTCTTTTATTCTGGTTATTGTTGTTGCTCAGTCGTGTCTGACTCTTTGCGACCCAGTGGACTGCAGCACATCAGGCTTCCCTGTCCATCACCATCTCCCAAAATTTGCTCAAACTTGTGTCCATTGAGTCAGTGATGCCTTCCAACCATCTTGTCCTTTGTATTCTGGTACCTCAAGATTAAAGAGCTGTTTCCAGCTATTATAATAGATGCTTTATAAATTAAAGTTAGTGTTAAATTGCCAAGTGATCATGGTCCTGGTCAGCTAACTCATTAAAAAGTGCTGATGGTGGACTTCTTTGACCATCAGAGATAATGAGAAGCATCTTGTCCTCTGGGTCTTAGTTAAATAAGTAATAGGAAAACATACTTATTATCTGCTATCAGTGAGGATCAGATGACAACTCCATAGCTAAACAAAATTAGTGGGGAAAGATGAATATGTCTTTCCTTTGACTTTATGACAATACAATTGGAAATACATTTATAATTTATTAATTGGTTTCCCATATACTACCCCCATTCTGTGTTTCAGTATTTTCATCACAACACTATGAGGTAGGCAGAGAAATACTCTTTCCCTCTATGAGGACTTTGTTTGAGTCAACTATGGAAATAAAACTTCTCAGATGAAAGGAAAGGGAGATGAGAGATAAGCCTCACAAGATGTGTAAAACCCAGATCATGGATATTCCCCAAACACTGGCTATTTGCCCTCTGACATGAAGAATCTGTGTCAATGGAACAAACACATCTACCCTTGAAGACAAACAAATCTGTCTTCATAAGTCTACAATTCCTATCCATCTCTTCTTGTCTTTCATAGGAAAAAAAAATGGATCTATTCTCATAGGATACTAGGTCACCGTGATGAAGCTCATAATAAATAAACAGTAGTGTGAATACACAACTCTTAAAAGTGACAAGATGTATAATACTGTACTGATGGTGTTCTTCTTTGACCATCAGAAATTACAAGTAACCTCTTCCGAGCAAAGTCACCATAGCAATTAATATTTTTTATCAACTTTGCAGCATCACTGCAAGACACAACGCTGACAGTGGAATCATTGCTGCCGGATTTGAAATGACTTCCTGTGCAGGGAAAATTATGTAGCAAAGTCTGACACAAAAGGATGGCACAGCTTGCTGCTAAGTCCTTGATGCGCCTTTTAATTGATGGATTCGCTACCAAAGGCAACATTCCTGTAGTCCACAAGGATGGCCCGACTTCTGTGATTTCAGAAACACTTGGCATTGCTTGCTCCAGTAGTTCTCCTCGGTGACTGGATTAGGGAGGAGGGGGCTGGGAGGGGGACGAACGTGAAACACCTTCAACAGTACAGTCTGTCTTTGGCAAAACTGAGTGCCTCACAGAACCCACAGCATCGGAGTCAGAGGATATCACGTCATTTCATCTCCCTTTCATGACAGAGTATACTTTGGATTCCTGATCCCTCCTGTCAGCCCCATATATATATACTGTAGCTAAAAGAAATAAAACTAAAGCTTTAAAACAAATAAGGGGACTGGAAGGAAAGGTGGCATTAAATATCAGAAGGCCCTTCTCTAGCTCTTTCTCTTTTTCAACAAAGCTGTATCCTTTTATTTCATGAGATGTCTTTATCAGTATGGCAATCAGGTCTTCGATGTTTTAACATTAAAATGAATGTCACGAAGCATATTACAAGAACAAGAAAAGTACTAGAGACTGAAAGGTGAACCCTTGATGCGACTACCCTTTGGCCATTTTTATCTTTGTGTTTCCTTGAGGTTAGGTCTGGCCCACTGGGAGATATTATTTTTATCTACCTGTATCCATGGCAGAGCTATTAAGCTGAAGCACGTGGAAGTTTCAACATTTGACTATTTTTTCCTAAAAGAATAATTATTTTATATGGTTCAACCTGGTATTTTTCAGCTTTAGATTTAAAATTAAAATCTGATTCTTTCTATACATGCAGATGCTCAGCATGATTATTTGTCCATTCATTTCTTTAAAACATGTTCAGTGAGTGCTCACGGCCCTCCAAAGCATTAAGTTGGGTGCCGGACAGTCAGTGAACCCAGGCTCAGTCCCAGGCTGATACCTGAGTCTTATAAGCTCAGGATTTGGAGGACTGCTGTTATTCAGTTGCTAAGTCATGTCTGACTCTTTGGGACCCCATGGACTGCAGCACACCAGGCCTCCCTGTTCATCACTATCTCCCAGAGTTAATTCATGTCTATCGAGTCAGTGATGCCATCCAACCATCTCATCCTCTGTCACCGCCTTCTCCATCCCTCGATTGTTCCCAGCATCAGGGTCTTTTTCAAATGATTTGGCTCTTCGCATCAGGTGGCCAAAGTATTGGAGTTTCAGCTTCAGCATCAGTCCTTCCAATGAATAATCAGGGTTGATTTGCTTTAGGATTGCCTGATTGGATCTCCCTACAGTCCAAGGGACTCTCAAGAGTCTTCTCCAGCACCACAATTCAAAAGCTTCAGGGGGTGATCAAGCACATGAAGGCGTAACTGACACACACAGTGACAAGGACCCTGGAGGAAACCAGCTGGGGCCATGATGGGAAAAAAGGGCAGGGAGGGTTGTGGCTGAGCTGAAATCAGCCCATGATCCGGGAGCCGTGTCGCAGGAGGGAGAAGGAAGAGGTGGGGGACAGGGCATCTAGCACATAAGGTGAATAAGATACAGGAAGAGCTCAGCTTCTTTGGAGAATGGAAGCCCATGGGAGAGAGATCTGGGGAAAAGATGGCAGAGAGGAGGCAGGGGTCAGAGGATGCCAAGGTCTCAGAGGTGGGGCCTGGGCCTTGAGTCCCAGTGCAATGTGAGCACAGCGAAGGCTCGAAAGCCGAGAACAGTGAGCTGGGGACCCAGCTCCCTGCCTGTCCTGTGAGGAATCTGTGGGCCAGGACGTGAGCTAGCTACCGGGAGGGGACGACGGGCCTACAGCTGGGAGTGGTGAGGGGGGTAAGGAGGTATTTTAGATATTCCTTGGAAGCATGACTAATGATAGGAATATGAGCCTTTATGCTTATGGAGCAAAAGTTGGAAGAAAGTTAGGTGATCATTTTTTGTCCAACATATTCAGTGTTTTTATAGGAAAGTTTTAGTCTCATATCTAAAGAGATAGAATCCATAGACAGAGTCTTCTTCCAGGGGGCTACACAGTAAAAGGGGTCGTTAGATTAAATAGAAAGACATAAATAATGTGCGCATGGCTCCAAGCTTGAATTATTTATGAATCCTTTGTTAATTAATGTGGATCAGTTAGTTAAAATAAATGTAAATGCAAAAAATATTTTAAAAATATTCATGTTTAAATGTTATGAAGGAAACCTACCACTGGCCCAAAAGCAAAAGGCAACTTTATTCCATAAAATAAGTAAAAGAGAACTTATTGAAGGTGTCTGGCCATCCTCCGTTATTTCTCCTTCTTTCCTCCTTGTTGTCAGGGGCTGGCAGCTCCTGCCGAGAGCTCACCTGGAGCAGAGCCTGGAAGAGAGAGGCCGAAGGTCCTCCCCAGCAGGGGTGCTCCGCAGCCTCTTCAGTGCTGAGGACACCAGGTTCTGGTGGGAATGAATGGAGGATGGGGGTCGGGGGGCAGCCAGGTCCATGCTGAGAGCCAGAAAGTCATTGATCAAGAATCAATCACTGATCTGCAGAACCCGCTTTGAAGGTACGTTTCTGTACTTTCCTGAGCTGGGAATGCAAGCTAGGAAATGGACTTGAAAGGCCAATTTGAAGCAATTTAAAAAGTAGGGGTGAGTGACTCAATGTTCTGTGCAGCCAAGGGTTTAAAAATTTGGAGGTCTGTCAATAGCAAGAGCGGTGCTAATTGGAAAATAAGATTTCTGCAGATCTTCCAGAGTCAGCAGGCCCTCCCACGCATCCCAGGCAGCATGCTGTTTGGACCCACTCAGCATCTCCTGCCAGGGATTCAGGCGAGCCTGGCGTGCTGTCTTCCTGGAAAAAAGGGGGAGGGGGCTGCACTCCCCTCATCTCTGCGGCAGCTCTTCAGCTTCATGATCGTCATCTGACCAGTGGCAATGAAACCTGTGAAACAGACATTCCCATTTTGTAGGCAAAGAAATCGAGTGTCCCGATCATTAAATGACCTTTCCAGGATCCTACATGCAGTCACAGAGCCTGGCTTCGTGTCAGCTTTCCAAAAGTGAAGTGAAAGTTGCTCAGTCATGTCTGACTCTTTGCAACCCCATGGACTATGCAGTCCATGGAATTCTCCAGGCCAGAATACTGCAGTGAGCAGCCTTTCCCTTCTCCAGGGGATCTTCCCAATTCAGGGATCGAACCCAGGTTTCCCACTTTGCAGGCAGAAGAACAACACAAGAGATGGGTATCTGATGCCAGACACGGTTTTAAGGACTTTTCTTGCATTAACCATAAAATCCTCACAGCCAGTGAGCCGCATGTCATGAGTAACCCATTTTATACTTGGGAAGAAACCGAGGCACAGAGACACTCAGGCTTTGTCACAGAGCTGGTGGGTGGCTGAGTAGAAACTGAAAAGGATTCCCTTTCTTACTGAGAAGTCTCCACTGTGCTTATTTATTAAACCTGCAGGTAATTATTGCAAACTAATACCAAGCATTCTGGATGCCTCCATCCTCTCATCCCAGTCTGACAGAGATGCTGTAACTGGACGGTGATCAGCCAGGACTCCAGTGGCACTTTGAAGCTCAGCCGGTCCTCACATCTGATATCAAAAGCATTGAGAATTACCATGGTTTATAAACACTGCAGGGCTTCCCTGGTAGATCAGCTGGTAAAGAATCTGTCTGAAATGCAGGAGATACCAGTTTGATTCCTGGGTCAGGAAGACCCCTTGGAGAAGGGATAGGCTACCCACTCCAGTATTCATGGGCTTCCCTGGTGGCTCAGATGATAAAGAATTTGCCTGCAATGAGGGAGACCTGGGTTTGATCCCTGGGTTGGGATGATCCCCTGGAAGAGGGCATGGCAACCCACTCCAGTATTCTTGCCTGAAGAATCCCATGGACAGAGGAGCCTGGCAGGCTATGGTCCATGGGGTCCCAAACAGTCGGGCACAACTGAGTGGCTAAGCACAGCACAGCACAGCATAAACACTCTAAGGGCTTCCTTGGTGGCTCAAATGGTAAAGAATCTGCCCACAATGCAGGAGACTGGGGTTTGATCCCTGGGCCTGGAAGATACCCTGGAGAAGGGAATGGCAACCCACTCTAGTATTCTTGCCTGAAGAATCCCATGGACAGAGGAGCCTGGCAGATGGGATCACAAAGAGTTGGACACGACTGAGCAACTAACACACACATAAATACTATACTTTTGGCTCTGCTGACCATGTGCTTCAACCAACCACAGAATATCAGAGCTGGAAGAATGTTTAGGGCAGTAGGAGAATATTAACTTCCTTGGTGCAGGTAATTCAAGTCTAAGCGACTCAGTCGATGTGTTTAGTCTAAGATGGAGATAACATACCCATGACGAGGGCATTTCAGGAGAAAACCCAGGCATTCTGATCTCTAACCCTGCTTCTTTAGAGCCCTTCCAGCTCTGAACTGCTCTAACCTGTGCTAATCATAGAACAAAACCAAAAATGAAATCAGGATCATTCAGTAAAACACCATAATGGTACGGAGGAGGAAGGGTACTGAAGTTCTATTATAGTAGAATTAAATTCTAAGGAAATCAGGTTGGCCCCCATAAAGATGCCCAGAAAATTTATTTCAGTTCAAGTAGTCACTCAGTCATGTCCGACTCTTTGCGACCCCATGGACTGCAGAACACCAGGCTCCTCTTTCCATGGGATTCTCCACACAAGAATACTGGAGTGGGTTGCAATTTCCTCCTCCAGGGGATCTTCCGAACCCAGTGACTGAACTCTTGTCTCTTGTGTCTCCTACATTGGCAGGTGGGTTCTTTACCACTAGCGCCTCCTAGGAAGCCCTTATTTCGCTACATTTTATACTTATTTTTAAGCTTCAAGATAAGCATAGAAGCTTTTTTCTGCCAAAACAAAATAAATGTTTTGTGGTTTGTGTCTCCTCTATAAGGATTCATATGTTGTCGTTCATAAATAAACATCCAGGTTATTTATACAAGTGGATAAAATCCCTCACTGAGAGGATTAACACCTGTAATGCCACTCTTAAATGGTCATAGATTATGTGTTCACACTACTCGATTAAATTTAGACTGATAGTTTTATAGCTGATAAAGGGCCATCTGAAAAGAATTTCCCTGTTGAATAAAACTCATAGGTGGGTATGAAAATGAAGAACTAAAACAAGATGGGGTGGGTGAGAACTCAATATGCAGTGATCACGGAGCCAGGAAGAGTGATTCAGGCGGGAATGGTCTTCTGGTGGCTCCATCAGCAGATCTGGGAAAGAGTTTGCCTTAACCATTCTGAGACATTCTTATGTGACGACGTCTTTACTTCCAACTCACCCCTTTTCCATGGGAGTTTAGTCTTTAAAAATAGGTGAAGCAAAGGATATCTTTAGTTAGAATTTCCTCTTTTAAATGTAAACACTTTAAACTTTGAAACCACATTCTAACATACTAACCACACACACACAAAAGTCCAATTTATATTCTCAGAGAATTCTTAAAAACGTGCTGTGACACACAGAAACGTACTATAGATTCCTACGTCAGATGCGCTGGCTCTCTTTGCCTATTTCCTAAAGCACAGGTGATGTAGTTGGTGTGGTCTGAATAAAAAACGCCTGTACCTTCGTGTCAGTCACCTCCTTTGTTAACATAAATGGTGACAGATAAGCACTTACCAAACACGTGCTCTAAAGGCATCTTGTGTTCGTTGCTCAGTTGTGTCCAACTCTTTTGTGACTCGGTGGACTGTAGCCCGGCCGGCTCTTCCATCCATGGGAATCCCCATGCAAAAATACTGGAGTGGGTTGCTGTTTCCTTCTCCAAGGGATGTTCCTGACCAAGAGATGGAACCTGGGTCTCCTGCATTGCAGGCTGATTCTTCACCATCTGAGCCTCCAGGGAAGCAGTGCTTATCATAATGTCTCTTAAAATAATCAAGAAAGATGAACAGAGAGGAAAAAAAAAAAATATATATATATATATATATCCCGAAAATATATATATAACATGTCCCAAGAATATAAAATATATACTACATAATATGTCCCAGGAATATTATTATATTGGTCAAATATCATTAAACTACTGAATGGAGAGATGGCATTTACAGCCTACGCTAATTTGTGTAGCACTGAGAAACATACCACTTTTCACCATGAAGATACTGTGCGTTCTTAACTTCTGACCTGGGAGTCTGCGGTCTGCTGTCCTCTGGGCTGAGCCAGGAGAGGAGCCGTGCTTCCCGTCTG
Organism: Bos grunniens; assembly: GCF_055505025.1. Taxonomy (NCBI): domain Eukaryota; kingdom Metazoa; phylum Chordata; class Mammalia; order Artiodactyla; family Bovidae; genus Bos; species Bos grunniens. The sequence goes on along the minus strand of NC_141176.1, from coordinate 89,202,732 downwards.
CTTCACCCTGACCGGAGCCCGCGCTTTCTCAGAAGAGAGGACGCTGACTTTCGACCGGGCCCAAGCACCGTGCTTCCCTTCTCCCTCACCCTGACCAGAGCCCGCGCGTTCTCAGACGAGAGGATGCTGACTTCCGGCCGGGCCCAAGCACCGTGCTTCCCTTCTCCTTCACCCTCACTGGAGCCCACGCATTCTCAGAAGAGAAGACACTGACTTCCGGCCGGGCCCAAGCTCCGTGCTTCCCGTCTCCTTCACCCTGACCGGAGCCCGCGCGTTCTCAGAAGAGAAGATGCTGACTTCCGGCCAAACCCAAGCACCCCGCGGGTCTAAACCGCCTCTTCTGCAGAGAACACGGCTCCTGGACTGGGAAGCCTGAGGAGTTCCGGCCTTTCACGGGCCCTTTCTGGCCCTCCTGCTTCCTTCTATGTGTCCTTTGGCAGATGCCCGTCGGGCACCAGACAGGGTGCCAGGACCTGGTGCCAACTCCAGCCCGGGGCAGAGAGCGCCCCCCAGCAGCAGGCTGTGGAGACTTCGGTCTGTGCCGTCTTTCCTGCCGTCTCGGGCGGAGGGCACCTGGACCGAGGTCAGAGCTACTGGCAAGCGCTGTCAGGAGACGGAGTCCTCTATATCATTCTCTACAATGGTATCTGTAAGTGAGGAAAAATCCCACGTCTTCAAAGCATGATAGGTGGTGGGGTTAACCAAGGCATTTTAGGTAGTATACCCACACCAAGTATTAATTGAACTGAAGAAAGTACTGTGAACATCTATCATATATGGGGTCTTCCCGGATGGTGCTAATGGTAACAAACCCACCTGCAGTTCAGGAGTTGTAAGAGGCTCATTAAACCACTGAGTCAGGAAGATCCCTTGGAGAAGGATAGGGCAGTCTGCTCCGGTATTATTGCCGGAGAAATCCCATGGACGGAGGAGCCTGATGGGCTACAGTCCACAGGTTCGCAAAGAGTCAGATAAGACTGAAGTGACTTAGCATGCACACAACCACTACCATTTATGATTTCATAAATTCTGTCATAATTCTTTGAAAAATATTTGATTAAAAGTGTTCTTGAAAATGGTGCTTCTTTGAATCATCACAACCATTTACTTTGCAGCAAATGCAATGTATTTTTTGAAAAATATGTGTTCAGAAACTTGGGTTTCTTTATGTTACTCTTTTTAACAAAGTGGAATTATTAGTAAATATATACTAACTACTTTCAGGAATTATTTAAATAATAGGGCAGTGCACTTCAACAATGAATATTGCTTACTGATTTCTGGTAAACTTACTCTACAAATTACATGAGGATAGAACAGTGATAGAAATACAGAAGCATGTTGCTGAAAAATCTTTAATTTCCAGTGCTGTGGACTAAAGTATGGCATCCAGTATTTTGAGTCTCAAATGAGAAATTAGACATTAGGGCCACTCTTCTATATTAAATGTAGAAAGCACAGTTCAGTGGAGACTTGTGTGTGTCCCATTTTTAACACTTGCCTGTTTTCACTTTACTTTTCTGTATATGTCGGTCTTTAATTGACTTAATGCACTATGATACTATCAGGCATGGAGATTTTCAGTCTTCCACGTTCAGAGGAAGGCTGAGTGGGGATTCCTTGGATAAGAGCATCTTTGGGATGAAGGAAGTGGAGATGAGGGGGAGGCCTCCAGGCATTAGGGTCATGGAGTCAGCATCTCTTTCTGAAGTTGGATGAAGAGTTTCTGGGTGTCAGTCAGTCCCGCTGTTGACTGTCAATCAGTAATTGCCCAAAACAAATATGTCACAGACCAGTTCTTAAGAATAACCATGTTGCAAAACATTAAAATTTTTAAAGCAGATGACTTGAGAGCTTAATTATTATTTTTTTCTTTTTTTGCTGAGTTACTGTCTGGACACAGTGACAGGGGCTCAGGGTGGCTCTTCCCAAGGCCACGCAGCCCTGGCGAAGGAGAGCAGGTGACTCGAGGGAGCCTGTCCTGCCACTTTTCCACGTGACCGATGGCTGCTGAGCACAGGGCTGGCGGTCGGCACCTCTGAGCCCCGCCGGGCTGGCTGTCCAGCCGGGCTTTGATGTTTATAAAAATGGCATCCTCATTAAAGCAGAGAACACAGAATCCTGCCACCTCAAGGACACGTTACCCCTTGTGAAAGGATAATCAGGTCACGGCTGGCACAGACTCTGCCGTGCAGGTGGTTCTGTCTAGTGTCTGAAGATGCAGAAGGTCACCAGGCTCCCCTAATGCAAGAAGGGGCTCGCCAAAGCTCAGGGAAAGTCTTCTTTTTCATTAGATTTCGACCAGGTGCAAACTCGCTTTCTTTAAAAAAGATGAGAAAGAAAGATAGAGTGTATTTGAAAGAGCATGTCGATTTATGCCTCTTTAAAACTGGAACACACATGAAGTTCCACTGAATTGAGCTTGCTCCACTGAAAAGATAACGACACCCCTGATGTCTAATTTCTTGTCTGAGACTCAGAATTCTGGATCCCATACACTGAATTTCCAGTGTATGTATATAGCACTGGAAAATGAAAGATTTTTCAACAACATAGTTCTTTATTGCTAATGCTGTCCTTTCCTGATATAATTCATCTAATAATCTCATAATTCAAATAACTGTAATAAAAGGAATGCAATAATAGAAAAAACTCATGTGGTACAGTGAGATAATGTGTTAAATCATCTATAATGTTATATCATAACTCTTATTTTTTGACATCTTACCAATAGACTATATTCTTAATCTTTGTGTCTTTCTTCATTTAGTTTGAGAATGAATAACAACTTTTAAAAGTGATTTGCTAGTTGTCTGATACACATTTGATGAATTAAACTGTTTCTAATTGTGATTATTCGGCTTGTTGCATTTTGAAATACCTCTGCAGTCAATTTTCCTTTCACTGTTAAATATATATATATATGTATTTGTGGATGACAAATAATTTTTAGACAAAGACTTTTAAGAAAAAAAAAGATGCAGAGGAAATGACTTTCATTGGGTAAATGGTTGGATGCAGTAGTTTCTAAAGTGAGGACTATGATTCTACAATTCTACTTCCGTGCTTCTTTTTTTATATATATAGGACAATAAGATTGTTGTTCCCTTCGCTGTTTGATGGTGTATGTTAGAAGTAAACATCACTCTGCGTGTGTGTTAATGGGAGCCATCCCCCCTCTCCCTCACCCCGTCCCTCTGCCTTGTTGTGGTGGTAGACGCAGTTGTTTAGGCACTGAACTCGATTTAGTCGTATTGATTGTTGTTCTGCTCTTGCTGCCCGAGATCCGCTTATGTAACACGCAGCAGACAGAGCCAGACAGAAACCCGCCCTCGGAACTCTGAAGCAAACCACTGACGGGTATTTTTGTCCTTTTTTGTGCCCCCAAATTTTGGCTGCAATTGTCTATTGGAGATATTTTCCACTCAGTTATGTATGTGAATACCCAATAAGGCCCTTTATCTCAAGATCTGTCAAAGATTGAACTGAATTGGGAATTCATGGGCCCACGCTATGGGTTATGGATGCTGTATGCTTTCTACTTTCTCCTAAATGGTTTGTTGTTTTCAGATACAGTGGACTACAGATACATCTTGTTTTAGCTTGTCATCTTTTCTCTTTAGAAAGAGACGATAACATGAGCTATAGATAGCTGGAGACCTATAGATGGCTGGAGCTGTAGATGACTGGAGACCTATAGATGGTTGGAGCTGTAGGTGACCTCTTGCCTTGGGTTTTAGCTGTGTCCTGACTTTATCACAGGGCCTCATCTTCCCCTGGGCTCCTATTTCCATGTTTCTTCCTGGTCAACTCAATCTTCTTGATTTGAGGTTTCCAAATATGACATGGAGATGCATCTCTATCTTTCTATTTATACTTATTCAAAATGAAGAATTAAAGCAGGCCTTTCCCCAACTATTTTAGTTGTTAAATGCTTGTTCTTAACTAAAAAGCTTCCCTGTGGACTTATAACACTCTCCAAATGAGAAGCAGCAAATCAGAACAGAGAAGCACACAGGTTCTGACGCTGGTCTGTTTGGAGTCAAAGTCCTGCTCCAGCACCAGCTACCCGTGTGATCTCAGGCACGTTACTTATCCTCTGTTGGTCCCAGTGCCTTCATCTCTGAAGATGGGGTACAGGAGTACCGGCTAAATGGAGTTCTGCAGAGGATGCCATCAGCCACAGTGTATAAAGCCTCTAGAACAATAACTGAAAAAGAGCAAGTCGCAAAAAACACAGGTCCCTTTCATCCTGTATGTTATGAGCTCTCCAGGAGCTACGCACGGTGTTTCTGCCTGGGGTTTTAGCCCTCTGTCTGCGCTGCATCCGGCCCAGGAAAGTGCCTTTGTCCTTTCATCACTGATGAGCGAGAAACATTATTCAGATAAATGGACTTTCCTGGCTTTTAAGTCCATGTCTAGTGGAGAAGGCAGTGGCACCCCACTCCAGTACTCTTGCCTGGAAAATCCCATGGATGGAAGGGCCTGGTGGGCTGCAGTCCATGGGGTCGCTAGGAGTCGGACACGACTGAGCGACTTCACTTTATTTTTTCACTTTCATGCATTGGAGAAGGAAATGGCAACCCACTCCAGTGTTCTTGCCTGGAGAATCCCAGGGACAGTGGAGCCTGGTGGGCTGCCATCTATCGGGTCGCTCAGAGTTGGACACAACTGAAGCGACTTAGCAGCAGTGGCAGCTTAGAGGCGGAAGGAACCTATAAGACTGTATTGCTGTTTCCCCACTCTCATGCATCTGAGATCTCTACAACTCTCTACAACGTGGAAGATACCATCTGACTGTCGAGAAGACCACAGTCAAGGCAGCCTTCTTATGGCCAGAGCGCCCTCCTGTCCTGTCCAGCACCACGGTTCCCCTTCTTTTGAACTTTCCACCTGTCAGTCCTCTGATGTGGATACCCGGCACGACGGTGGGAATGGCAGGGCCTGCCCTCACCCATCTCACTCTCTTGGCTTTGTTTCCAAGTGCTTCGTAAATGCTTAATGCCAAGGAGGTCAAGCCGTGCTTTGGAGGACTGACGTACAGGTCACTGCATTCTTCCCAGGCCTTGTTTGCAGATGTTAAATTTAGATCAAATGGCTCGATCAACCTTGCTTATGGTCAGTGCCCCAACTTTCATGGTTTTTCCGACACACTAAGAACACAAGCTGGTTTTAGAAAAGGCAGAGGAACCAGAGATCAAATTGCCAACATCCGCTGGATCGTGGAAAAAACAATAGAGTTCCAGAAAAACATCTATTTCTGCTTTATTAACTATGCCAAAGCCTTTGACTGTGTGGATCACAATAAACTGTGGAAAATTCTGAAAGAGATGGGAATACCAGACCACCTGACCTGCCTCTTGAGAAATCTGTATGCAGGTCAGGAAGCCACAGTTAGAACTGGACGTGGAACAACAGACTGGTTCCAAATAGGAAAAGGAGTACATCAAGGCTGTATATTGTCACCCTGCTTATTTAACTTATATGCAGAGTACATCATGAGAAACGCTGGACTGGAAGAAGCACAACCTGGAATCAAGATTGCCGGGAGAAATATCAATAACCTCAGATATGCAGATGACACCACCCTTATGGCAGAAAGTGAAGAGGAACTAAAAACCCTCTTGATGAAAGTGAAAGTAGAGAGTGAAAAAGTTGGCTTAAAGCTCAACATTCAGAAAACGAAGATCATGGCATCTGGTCCCATCACTTCATGGGAAATAGATGGGGAAACAGTGGAAACAGTGTCAGACTTTATTTTTTGGGGCTCCAAAATCACTGCAGATGGTGACTGCAGCCATGATATTAAAAGACGCTTACTCCTTGAAAGGAAAGTTATGACCAACCTAGATAACATATTGAAAAGCAGAGACATTACTTTGCCAACAAAGGTTCGTCTAGTCAAGGCTATGGTTTTTCCTGTGGTCATGTATGGATGTAAGAGTTGGACTGTAAAGAAGGCTGAGGGCTGAAGAATTGATGCTTTTGAACTGTGGCGTTGGAGAAGACTCTTGAGAGTCCCTTGGACTGCAGGGAGATCCAACCAGTCCATTCAGAAGGAGATCATCCCTGGGATTTCTTTGGAAGGAATGATGCTAAAGCTGAAACTCCAGTACTTTGTCCACCTCATGCGAAGAGTTGACTCATTGGAAAAGACTCTGATGCTGGGAGGGATTGGGGGCAGGAGGAGAAGGGGACGACAGAGGATGAGATGGCTGGATGGCATCACTGACTCGATGGACGTGAGTCTGAGTGAACTCCGGGAGTTGGTGATGGACAGGGAGGCCTGGCATGCTGCAATTCATGGGGTCGCAAAGAGTCGGACACGACTGAGGACTGAACTGAACTGACTGAGAAACACCCATCCATTTTGAACTCTATTATTAGAAAATGAAAGGAAACAAAATTGTTTAAAAACGTTTGACTGCTTGCACATGTGACAAAGCATCAAAACTCCTCTGCTGTCAGGGATACTGTCTGTAGACATCAGTTAGGCTGAAAATGTGAAAGACTTTTGAAGAGCACCTAGTATTTTCCATTCTCCTTCCCCCTACCTTGATGCCACAACATATGATTTTGGGTTGCTCTTTAAGTGCATGGCTCAGACATTAAAGAATCCACCTATAAGGCAGGAAACATGGGTTCGATCCCTGGGTCAGGAAGATCCCCTGGAAAAGGGAATGGCTATCCACTCCAGTATTCTTGCCTGGAGATTTCCCGTGGACAGAGGAGCCTGGCCAGCTACAGTCCATGGGCTTGCAAAGAGTCAGGTACAACTCAGCTACTAACACTTTAACACTTTAAGTGCACACACCAGCTTTGGTACTCAAAATCACTTCAAAAATTAACAGCTGTCTCTTGGGGGAAATGTTTCTGCACAGCTCCAAAACTGTTTTTGTATATTATACTAAAAGCCTTCAAAGAGCAAAATAAGAACAAAATGCAGTTGGTTGTAGCAATGCTGAGGAGCAAAGTGAAAAACGTAGGGCATAGATTTTTTTTTTCTAATGTGGATCTCTTCCATGCCCTTTTAGACTAGGCAATTTTGTCCAGTCTAAAATTAATGCAACTTCAAATATGCACAGTTATACATAGCTCGGCAGGGAAAAAAACACTGATCATGTGAACAATTAAGAAAGCCACAATCTGGACCACTATTTTCCAGCAAATTATACCTATGTAACATTTAAGATCATTCAGACGGTAGAAGACAGTTGACTAGCACAGACAAAAATATGCAAATAACCAAAGGAATATGGAGATTGTTATTGCAAGATTTTTTGTATTGGATGGACAGCCTTAGATCTCATATTCATTCTTGTAATCCCCTCTTTATGCTGCCCTGGGCAAATATTTTTATAGAAACTACATTTGCTGATTTTCCATTTCAAAATACATGCTACTTAGCTTTCACTTGGTAAATTGCAGACCCTTGAATATAGGACTACCCACAGCCATCACGGGGTCTCAGTATTAAGGTGCCCTCAACGGTTCTTTTCCTCTGCTCCCCAGCCTGGTTGGCACCTTTCTCTTTCACCCCATTCTTATCTCTTTTTCTAATGCCCTTTCATTTTTCTTCCTTGTGTCTCCTTTGTATTTCTCTCAATACCCACTAGGCATGCAATAAATATTTATCATCTTAAAGTTTGTAATTTTCCTACTTCATCTTACTGTTCCTTCCACACTGAAGGGCAAAAATAAATAAATAAATAACACCCCAAAGAGAAGACACATGGACCTATGAAAGTCAATACAAGAATGTCAATATATTCACACAAAAAAGGACTGAAAGTCTTTTTCACCCCAACAGGCAACCAGAGATAAAGTTGCTGACCTTATTCTGTGCTTCTAGTCCACAGGCATAGATACAGAAAAGCTTTTGAAATTCAAGGGCATATAGAACAGAGATGAAGGAGAGAAAGAGAGATTTGGTGCTACAGTAGAGTACTTCTTCATATAAAATTTAAACATTCTAGTTTATTAGATAGAGCCATATGAAGTTGCCATTTTTATAGATCAAAATAGTTGAATACCAGACTCAACCTAATAAATTTGGCTCGATTAGAGCTCAACCTAATAAAATTAACACTCTCATGAAAAATTTTTTCTATCCATAGAAATAGAAGCCTGCTTCTAGAATCCACCTGCAAGGCAGGAGACCCCAGTTTGATCCCTGGGCCAGGAAGATCCCCTGGAGAAGAGAGAGGCTACCCACTCCAGTTTTCTTGGGTTTCCCTTTTGGCTCAGTTGGTAAGAACCCACCTGCAATGTGAGAGACCTGGGTTCAATCCCTGGGTTGGGAAAATCCCCTGGAGAAGGAAAGACTACCCACTCCAGTATTCTGGCCTGCAGAATTCCATGCACTGTATAGTCCATGGAGTCTCAAAGAGTTGGACACAACTGAGCAACTTTCACTTTTACTTTAACATTTCTCTGAGACAGTTTAGCCCCAGACACTTAGCAACAGCACATTCTTTCAGGGTAACCAACAGTAGCTTCCTTCTCAACAGCAAAATCATAAGAGGAAAGCCTTCCCTATAACGAGTCTAATCTCCCATCACCAAGAGGAATCGTGCTCCTTTGCTTTTCCTTCGTCTTGCATGGACTTGGAGCTCAGTTTGGAATCTGAGGCAGTAAAGATGGTTTTGCTGAGGCAGCAACAGGAAGATGAGTGACCCTGGGAAACCCCTACCTGGCAAATGAGCTTCCTGGAGCCCAGGGAGACTTTAATTAATGTTAATGGAGAAACCTCCTTCAAAACCTAATTAAGCACTTGAATGTGTTCTTAATGATCTCTGCTCCCAGAGTCGGGGTGCAGCGAGGGGAATTGATTTAACACCAGGAATAAAACTGTAGACGTTCACCGGTCCAGTCTGCTGCCTTTTCTGGGGAAGCTTTGCTTTCCCTGGTAAACAAGCCTTCCCCCAGTTTTCTCACGCACTCCGAAGCCTCTGTGGGCTCCTCGCCCTGCTCTCCTGAACTGTGCGATGCAAAGGTTAGCAGCTGAGCTAAAGGCCTCCCTGGATGCATAATAACAGTTACATAAAGCACTTTCCAAATACAAACAGACTTTGAGTACCCAATTATGCTGCTGGTGTTGTGCGTCCCCCAGCAAGAGAAAGGATCCCACACTATCACCAGGCCAAGAGGATGACAATTCCCTGTCCCCAGGGACAGAGGGCGTTCTCCAGCAGCACACGGTCCCCACCATCATGACTGGTATTGATTTTAGATGACTGTTTCCCATCATATAGTTCTTTGTTGTGTGTGCATGCTCAGTTGTGTCCGACTCTTTTTCTTTTTTTGTCCGATTCTTTGAGACCCCGTTGACGGTAGCCCACCAGGCTCCTCTGTCCATGGGATTTCCCAGGCAAGAATACTGGAGGGGGTTGCCATTTCCCATTCTAAGGGATCTTCCTGGCCCAGGGATCAAACCCACTTCCCCTGTGTCTCCTACACTGGCAGGTGGGTTTTTTACCACTGAGCCACCTAGGAAGCTCAATAATAGATTGTAGCTGCCATTAACCTTCTTTGAGATTAATCTTCATTGATATAACCGTTTAGCCAAATTAACCAAAAAGATACAGGTTGATAAACAATGGTACCACTCATTTTTACCAATATATCTGGCCCAGGCCCATCACATAATACTTTGTAGATGTTGATGGAATGATCAAGTTAATATTCAATAAAAAAAGGCGATCCATTCTTTCTGCCAGTGTGTTATACATAAAGAGCTTACATTATGAAACAGCTGTCTTTGCCAACACATAACATTAGCAAAATCTTATTAGATTTTATTGTATTTTATTTTTCCTTACATACATATGGTTCTTTTTATCCTTCCCAAAATCCTGTGAAATTGGAATTACTAACTGAAACTCGAATAAGTAATCTAAGTGCAAATAAATGCCCTTCTTCAACCCATCCAAATAATAAGTGACAGTGCTCACAGCTTTTCTCAGATCCTTGTCACTTGAAGGGCTCTTATCTCTCCATTAGGTATTCTTTTTCATTCTGTTGTCAATCTCATCATGTAAGTCTTGCATGTATTGGCTGTGGGGGGAATGTTGATTGTTTCACTTATACCTACACTCTTGTCTATGAAGACATGAAAATCACCAGTACTATGCAAACTTGAATGATGTTATGGAGAAGACATTTCAGAAAAACAGCGTGCTCAAATTTTAACTTAGGGTGGCCATCAAGACTATTTGATCAGAAGGCCCAAATCCATTCATAATGATGTTTAAACGTTCTCAGCAGGCATTGTGTTTACCAAACATCTTTCTTGGAAGGATTTTTACACACCTTGTGTCTTGAACATTTTTAGCTGCGACAATTAACCCATTCAGTAACTCTTCATAGATCAAGGCACAGTGCTAGACATAGAGTTGTTCAGTCTCTAAGTTGTGTCCCATTCTTTGTGACCCCATGGACGGCAGCACACCAGGTTGCCCTGTCCTTCACTATCTGCTGGAGTTTGCTCAAACTCGTGTCCATTGAGTCAGTGATGCCATCACACTATCTCATCCTCTGTCATCCCCTTCTCCTCCTGCCTTCGATCTTTCCCAGCATCAGGGTCTTTTCCAATGAGTCAGCTCTTCGCATCAGGTGGCCAAAGTATTGGAGTTTCAGCTTCAGCATCATTCCTTCCAATGAATATTCAGGGTTGATTTCCTTTAGGATGGACTGGGTTGATCTCCTTGCTGTCTGAGGGGCTCAAGAATCTTCTCCAGCACCTCTACAAATATCAGATAAAGTGTGGCTCTAATGAAGAGTCTAGTCTGTGACAGACTGCCTCAACACTACCTGCCTCTAAGGAGAAATTAAGGCAAAAGCAGGTGTAGCCTGATTCACAGCCAGTCAGAACTGCAGGATTTGGGAGCAACTGCATTGCTTGCTAGAGGGAAAGACGGTCACTCTTTTTCTACAAGAAATATTGGGGTAAAATATTACATACAAGTGACAATCTGTGTGGAAGTACACAGCATCTGTGGTTTGTAAAATGGGAGATTTATAGAGAGGGACTGAAGCTTGGACTCAAACAGGAAGAGAACCATTGACGATGAATGATACACAACCTCAGAGAATTTTCTACCCTGTTCTGATGGTATGTTGGCTTGCTCCATCTACACTTTTTATTTGGCCAAAAAGAAATATCCTGAGGTGATGTAACACAAGAATGTTTACATACAACATATACAGTATTGAATGGACCACATGCTTTTGAGAATATGGAATATCTAGCAGTCATCACAGAGGTCTCAGAGCTAAGTGGCTGGGTGCATGAGAGTTGAAAATAGCTAGCCTGTGTGTAAGTCCTGGCCCCTTGGCTTAGCTTGCTCACTTCAGTTGGGGAGTTAGCTTTCTGGGCCTCATTTTTTCACTTCTGTTTAAAAAAAAAAAGGATGAATACTGTTATTTATTTTGGGGGGTTTCTTGAGAGGATCAAGTAATACTTTTATCAACAGCTTCTGGTGTATGCGTGGCTCAGCAGTAAAGAATCTGCCTGCAATACAGGAGCTGCAGGAGACCTGGCTTCGATCCCTGGGTCAGGAAGATCCCCTGGAGAAGGAAGTGGCAACCCACTCCAGTATTCTTGCCTGGAGAATCCCATGGACAGAGGAGTTCAGCAGGCTACAGTCCAGTGGGTTGCAAAAGTGAAAGTGAAGTCGCTCAGTTGTGCCCGACTCTGCGACACTGTGGACTATAGCCTGTCAGGCTCCTCTGTCCATGGGTTTTTCCAGGCAAGGGTATTGGAGCGGGTTGCCGTTTCCTTCTCCAGGGAATCTTCCCAACCCAGGGATTGAACCCAGGTCTCCCCCATTGCAGGCAAACGTTTTCCATCTGAGCCACCAGAGAAGCCTTAGTGGGTTGCAAACCTGAGTGACCGAGCACAAACAAGTGCTGTGTAAGTGTCGGTGCTCATCAACTTCGTTTTTCATAAGATGCTGTTTCTATCTGATCTGAAATCACCAATTTGCTGTAATCATCATTATATGTCTTCAAATTTGTAGCAGGAAACTGGTGTTACATTTTTTCAGCTGGTTGGATTTGAATTTCAACCATCGGGACCTTATGTTTTGTCAGCTACTCACCTTGTTCCACAGTGAATAAATGACCTCTCACACGGGAACTATGTGAAAGGAGCAGGTTATTGGATAATTTTTCACCAAACAGAAGCAATTTCCATCTAAATGTTAACAAATTCCAATAAATATGCAATTAGCTTTGTTTCGCTCTTGTAACAGCATACATTTTCTGGCTGAAACTGACTTTAAACAATGAAGAACATGTTAAATTGTAAGGAATAAAATCAAACTATAATTTTGACAGGATTTCCTGATTTCTGGACTTGATATCACACAAATAGCACTGCTTTCTGATCTTTCCCACCCAATGTCTCCCCTCCAGTCAGTTACTTTGGCCTTGGTGTGTGTTTAAACAAAGGCATTCACTCCGGTAAATCGTCCTCCTCCCCACTCACTGACTCTCAAGAAAACAACCTTCATGAAGGGAACTAAATGTTCTAAAGGCTCTTGGAGTCATAATTCTACCCAGAGGAAAAAAGCATAAGGAGGGTGCATGGCTGTGGAAAGTAGTCAGGTGTTTTTATTTTAACTTGTAAGGAATAGCTCAGTTCTAAGTCCACTGTAAGGAAAGGCGGGAGATGTTTTTTCTTTGAGGAGATAATGAAATCTGGCCAACTGTAAAGAAATGTGTGTGTTTTCTGTGTGTGTGTATCCATGCGCATGTCTGTGTGTATATCTCTATGTCTGTGTATATGTCTCTGTGTCTGTGTGTGTGCTGGAACACTTTATAAATAAATATCTGTGAAAGGGAAATATATTCAGATTTTAAATGGACATAGTGAAAATGTTTATCAAGTGCAGTTTCAAAGATAAATAATTTTGGTGTCCATTCTATGTAATTTAATAGTCGAATAAATGTTCACAGGAGACATAGAGAAGGAGCTAGAGAAAGAGCAGGATTGAGGGCCAGGACTAGGAAAAGCAGCTTCCTGATTTGGTTGGTGGTGGCTGTTAGCTTTAGTGACAGGCAGGGGATGCACACGACTGAGCATGTAGCACAACTGTTTGCAGACGTAATCCTGACTCTTTTCTCATTAACAACGGCATACTCATGTCACCAGAGCTTGGCGTTACAAGTGTGTGTTAATAAGATCACAAACATGGCGATGCTTCGCTGTACTGAAAATCTTTCACTATAGAGGAAAATGCATAGCAGTTGCTGAAGTATCTTCTTGAGATGAAACAAAGTACAAAGCATTAAAAATGTTCAAATCTCCAACGCCTATCCCCAGAAGACCCAGGAACAACCTACAGAAACTCTCAGAAGTTAGTGTTTTCTTTACACTGGAGGTCTGTGGGGTACAACAGGCACATTTTGTTCAGGGCAGGAGTGCAGAGTAAGGTGGCCTGAACTCAGCCAGGCGTGGCTGTGTTCTCTGCCCGTGGGACTTGGGCATTGATGAAATTCTCTGAATCGTAATTTTCACCTCATGAAACTGGAACAAGCGCGCTCACCGGACGTAGGCAAGGCTTTGATACCTAGGTGAGGAGCTGAGCACAGGCATACCTCGGTTTTACGGCATTTGCTTCCTTTGAGTGTTTTTCACGAATTGAACGTTTGTGGCAACCCTGGTCTCTCAGGTCAGTTGGCACCATTTTTCAACAGCATCTGTCACATGTTGGTAAGTCTAATAAGTTTTCATTGCTATGATACCCGTTACGGCGATCTATGATCAGTGACCGTTGAGGTTATCATCATAACTGTTTCAGGGACCCACAGTCCCTGCCGTAGAAGATGACCAAATTAACTGACAGAGTTTGCGCGTATTCTGACTGCGCCACTGACAGGCCATTCCCCGGCTCCCTCCCTCTCCTCAGGTCTTACTTGAAGCACAGCAATGTTGAAGTTAGGCCAATTAATAACCCTAGAATGGCTTCTAAGTGTTCAGATGAAAGGAAGAGTCACGTATCTCTCACTGTAAATCAAAAGCTAGAAATAATTAAGCTTAGTGAGGAAGGCATGTCGAAAGCTGAGACAGGCTGAATCCTAGGCCTCTTGTGCCAAACAGCTAGGCAGGCTGTGGATGTTAAATGGAAGGTTCTCCAAGGAAATTAAAAATGCTTCTCCAGTGAACACACCAATGATAAGAATGTGAAACAGCCTTGCTGCTGATGTGGAGAAAGATTTAGTGGTCTAGAGAGGTCAGACCGGCCGCAACATTCCCATAAACCAAAGCCTCTTCCGGAAGGCCCCAGCTCTTTTCAACTGTAAAAGGCTGAGAGAGAGAGAGGAAGCTGCAGAGGAAAAGCTGAGAGCTGCAGAAGGTGTTGCTTCATGATGTTTAGGGAAAGAAGCGGTGGCCATAACACAAAAGTTCAAGATAAAGCAGAAAATGCTAAAGTAGAAGCTGCAGTATTTCCAGAAGATCTTGCTCAGAGTATTAATAAAGGTGGTTGCACCAAACAACAGATTTTCAATGTAGACAAAACAGCCTTCTGTAGGAAGGTACCTATAGGTATCTAGGACTTCCATAGCTGGAGAGGAGAAGTCAATGCCTTGCTTCAAAGGACAGGCTGCCCCTCTTGTCAGGGACCAATGCAGCTGGTGGCTTCGAATTGAAGCCAGTACTCATTTATCATTTGAAAATGCCATGACCCTTAAGAATTATGCTGAACTGCCCTTCCTGGAAAAACAATGGAAACGGGGAGAGACTTTTTGGGGGCTCCAAAATCACTGCAGATGGTGACTGCAGCCATGAAATTAAAAGACGCTTGCTCCTTGGAAGAAAAGCTACAACCAATCTAGACAGCATATTAAAAAGCAGAGACATTACTTTGCCAACAAAGTCCATCTAGTCAAAACTATGGTTTTTCCAGTAGTCATATATGGATGTGAGAGTTGGACTATATAAAGAAAGCTGAGCACTGAAGAATTGATGCTTTTGAACTGTGGTGTTGGAGAAGACTCTTGGGAGTCCCTTGGACTGCAAGGATATCCAACCAGTCCATCCTAAGGGAAATTAATCCTGAATATTTATTGGAAGGATTGATGCTGAAGCTGAAACTCCAATACTTTGGCCACCTGATTCAAAGAACTGACTCATTGGAAAAGACCCTGATGCTGGGAAAGATTGAAGGCAGGAGGAGAAGGGGACGACAGAGGATGAGATGGTTGGATGGCACCACTGACCTAATGGACATGATTTTGAGCAAGCTCCAGGAGTTGGTGATGGACAGGGAGGCCTGGCATGCTGCAGTCCACGGGATTGCAGAGTTGGACGTGACTGAGTGACTGAATTGAACTGAACTCTTCCTGTGCTCTGTTAATGAATGAAAAAGCCTGGATGTCAGCACATCTACTGGCAACATGGTTTACTATTTTAAACCCACTCTTGAGACCCAATGCACAGAAAAAAAATATTCCTTTCAAAATATTACTACTCATTCGTAATGCACCTAATGGAGAACTCTGATGGGGCTGGACAACAAGATTCATGTTGCTTTCATACCTGTTAACACAACATCTATTCTTCTGCCTGTGAATCAAGGAGGAACTTCAACTTTTAAGTCCCATTATTTAAGAAATTCATTTTGTAAGGCTATTGCTGACCTAGATGGTGATTCCGCTAATAGATCTGGGCAAAGTCAATGGAAAAACTTCTGGAAAGGACTCACCTCTCTAGGTATCATTAAGAATATGTCGTGATTCATGGGGAAAATGCAACTATCAACATTAACAGAAGTTTGGAAGAAATTGATTCCAACCCTCATGAATGACTTTGAGGGGTTCAAGACGTCAGTGGGGGAAGTCACTGCAGATGTGGTAGAAACAGCAAGAGAACTGGGATTAGAAGTGGAGCCTGAAGACACCGCTGAATTGTTACAACCTCATGATCAGACTTGAAAGGATGAGTAGCTACTTCTCATGGGTGAGCAAAGAAAGTGGCTTCATGATGCAGAAACTGCTCCTGGTGACAGTGCTGTGAAGACTGTTGAAACGACAACAGAAGACTTAAAATCTTGCATCAGCTTAGTTGATAAAGCAGTGGCAGGGTCTGCGAGGTTTGGCTCCAGTTTTAAAAGAAGTTCTGCTGTGGGTGAAATGCTACCAAATAGCATTGCCTGGTACACAGAGATCGTTTGTGGAGAGAAGGGTCAATCAATGTGGCATTGATTGTCTTCTTTTAAGACATTGCTGCAGCCGATCCAGCCTTCAACAACCCTCTGCCCTGATCAGTCAGCAGCCAACATGGAGGCAAGACCTCCCACCGGGAAAGGCTGAGGATCAGACACCACTCATCGCTGCTTTCTCCAAACCAAAGCACCTCCTGGTAGCACACGGTCCACCATGTCTTGCCTGGTTTTCTTTAACAATACTATGCTTGGTGCCAGGGAAAATGTCTCATCACAAAGCTTTCAAGCCACCCTCCACCCTTGGTGGGAATTCCCTACAGCCAGGCCGATAGGTGACTCTCAATAAATAGATGTGGATTAACGGACAGATCGAATGATACCTTTGAAGCCCAGGCTGGAAGCAACCAGTCAGCTCCTGTGTCAGCTGCAGCCTCCCAGCATGTACACTGTCGATACTGTGCATGAAATAGGTAACTAACGCACACCTGTGTAGCACAGGGAACCCTGCTCAGGGCTCTGGCGTGGGCATCGTCATCTCCATAAGGAGCTGTCATCTCTCCTGTTCTTGGTCCTCAGAACAGGACCTGCCAGAATAAAGCAGAGAACCACAATGAGCGCTGTTGAGCTTGGACTTGATGACAAAGGACCGGAAGTGCTGCTTCTCACCCATGGGAAAAATAAAGAACGAAGCGTCCATTCAACCAAGGGGCAAAGACATTATTATTGTTTTAATCGACAACCCCTGTGGCTCTAATGGGCTTCCCAGGTGGCTCTGATGGTAAAGAACTCACCTGCCAATGCCGCAGATGGAAGAGACGTGAGTTCAGTCCCTGAGTTGGGAAGATCCTCTGGAGAAGGAAATGGCAACCCACTCCAGTATTCTTGCCTGGAGAATCCCATGGACAGAGGAGCCTGGCGGGCACAGTCCATGGAGTCTCAAAGAGTTGGACACGACTGAAGCAACTTAGCACAGCATAGCACACTCCTCTGATATCATAAAGGATTTGTTACCATGTATTATTCATCAGAAATGTCTTGACAATACTGCAAAGAAGTAGAAAACTTAGATGTTTACCCCAGGCATTTTATACACTAGTATTATAGTCCAAGGCTATGTAAAATGATCAGATTGTTAGATAACTCATTTTACTTTATTACTGCAAGTTTTCTGTATTTTACTTTGGGGTCTATGATAAAATTATGCCTTGATTCTCTTTTAGACCTTTATTATGTGTTTTCATTAAGTGAAGGAGTTATAGTGTATCCCATTCTATTTAGTTTTGTGAAAAAAAGAATACATGTGCATTTTTTAGTTAGTGTATTGGTTACCTATAATAGTTCTACTGAATGCACTGATATTTTATAGACATGCTCTAGATTCTGGGTTACAACATTCATTTATTAATCAACTGCTCCATGAATTTGTATGCAACTCCTATAAAATAAGGAGAATCTATTGTACTAACTCCCGTTTCCTT
The DNA here is from genome assembly GCF_055505025.1 of Bos grunniens. Classification (NCBI taxonomy): domain Eukaryota; kingdom Metazoa; phylum Chordata; class Mammalia; order Artiodactyla; family Bovidae; genus Bos; species Bos grunniens. Next base: position 89,185,085 of record NC_141176.1, on the reverse strand, counting down.
GATGAATGCATTATCCTTACCATGCTTAAAGCTAGTTTCAGATTTATCTGCAGACTTACTTCCATTTCCTTCTTCAAAAAGTTGTATTCCCAAATTTTTAATCCATTTCAACATTCTCAATTCACTTAACTTTGGGACTCCAGACTGAATTTATGTCGAAGTGTTTCCTAGCTGTCTTTTTAAAGCTGTAAATTCTAATGGGATCACTGGCACTTTGATGGGAGTTAATAAAGACCTCGTTAAACGCAGGGTATGTCTAGAGGACCATGGGACATAATACCACCACGTTTTCAAGGTGTTGACTGGCTGACAGCCTGCAGAACAAGCTGTTATTTGTCCCCTTCCTTTCCTGCCCCTCGAAAAGGCTGTTGAGAAAGCGGCTGTTATGTCCACCCGTGGCCGACACGCAGAGGTGGTTTCCATTAAAGGACTTCTTTCCTTTTTGTTTATTTTTCAATAGACTCGTTTACTATCTTGGACCCACAGTGTATTAAAATGCTGAGCATACTCTCTGTGTCCTCTTGTTCACTTCACGCCTGAATTTTTCCAAAGTTACACCACATGCATCATCTTTAAAGCTCCATCTGCAGTCCAAGACCCAGGGTTTCGAGGCCCCCTTTGTGCCGTGTAAAATGACGAGGCACCTTCATTCAAGGAGTCCATCACCGCGAATGCAGCTGCAATGTTAGAGCTGTCCATAAAGAAAGGGAAAGCCTTGCCTGACATTTTGGCAATTCTCAGCCGTCCCTGAAGAGACACTAAATACGCTCTTGGTTTTCCCAGCCGGATAAAGCAGAAAGTGCTGGTGTGATGGTTCAGCCACTCCAGGATCAGGTGTTTTTCTGAATACTCCCTGGCCTCGTGCTCCCGGCGCTCATCACTGGGTTCTTGCTGCCTGACCTTCCCCTCCGATGCCCACGGCAAGGCTCCTGACAGCCTGGTCACTAACATGAGCTTTCACTTCTCCCACTTCTACCATTATGAATGTTCATTTTAGAGGTGCCATAGAACTGTTTTGGAAAGGGATGGGCTAGTGTAATCTGACTTCTGGACACTTCTTGCTGTAACCCCGGCCAGAGCAGCTCGTCCATCTCAAATGATAGGTTCAGAGCAAATCCCTCCCTCGGGGCTCTGCAGGCCTCCCTGAGTCCTGCTCATTGGACCACCTCCTGCCTCCTTTATGCAGAAATCCTTCTCTGCCTACACCCCACCCCATGTGTTTCTCAGCACCCAAACCACGGTATCCGCTGGGAAAGAGAGATTCATTTCAGGAAGTAGGCTTTTCACTTTTCATTTCTATAGGCTTTATTTGTCCTCCCATAAGAGAGTTTGCTGATACCTCTAAAGGGATCCATAGGACTCAATATCTTGGAAGCACATCAGAGTTCACAGTTTGAGTCCGTTCTCTGCAGGATCTCAGAGTCAAGCGGACTGGCTCACACGAACCAAATAGCCAGAGAGTACAGTGGACACCTGGAGGTTTCCTTGGAGGCTCAGACAGTAAAGAATCCGCCTGCAATTCAGGAGACCCAGGTTCAGTCCCTGGGTCGGGAAGATCCGATGTTGAAGGGAATGGCAACCCACTCCAGTATTCTTGCCTGGAGAATCCTATGGACAGAGGAGTCTGGCAGGCTACAGTCCACACGGTCACAGAGTCAGACATAACTGAGCGAATAAACACACACACACACACTCTGCATACCTGAAGGCCATGGTGTGAATTTCCAATAAGAACTCTATGGATGGTCATTTTCTCCCAGGTACACCCAGGGCACCAAGAAGATAAAAGTGTGCACAAGGTCCCATCATGGGAGCCGAGAAAGGGAGGCAGACAGACAGGGTTTCACCTTCAGCGTGAGTCCACAGGAAGAGAACGTTCCAGGAGCTTCAGAGGGGTGGGCTTAAGACTGGGGGCAGGAAGGTTTACATACGAAAATCACACGGGATGGGTAGGAACCGCCCAGGCCAAGGGCTGTGTGCACGGGGTGGACAGGGGAGTAGGGTGCAAGGTCTCAGGGGATGAGGTGCATCACTGACCCTGTGCATCACCCTCCACGGCCACTGTGGGCCAGGGGAGGATCTGAGACTGGAGCGCTCAGCTGGGCAAGGTCGCAAAGCTCTGAGTGCAATTAGGGAGTTTGAACTCCCCCGAGTGCCGTGGAGAGGCCCCGGGTGATGTAAAGTGGAGTGCTGATGCCAGCAGATGGATTTCACAGTGGTCACCCCAACTGCCGGGTGGTGGCCAGCATGTAGGGGCGTGTATGACTGAAGCATAGAGGCACGTCCGTGGATGCGGCATTGCTAGGCGAGCAGGGGAGTGGCTGAAACAACAGTGCCAGCCGAAATCCAGAGGTTGGCAGACTTGGTACTCAGGAAGCAGGCTCACAGGCCCTGGGCCAAAGAGCCTGGGTAAAGCGGCTGTGGGAGAGAGCAGAAGCGGCACTAGGTGACCCCCGATTTCTCACGTCTCGTTTCTCTCTGAAGAGCAGATGCTGGATTCCATTCTGGACTTGCAGAAGCTAAGATGCTAAAGAGCGTGGACCCAGAGACACAGAGAACGCAGCTTGTAGACAGAGCAGATGAGAGAGAGAGGAGAAAGGGGTGCCCTGGAAATACAGATTTAGGCTTCCCTGTTTTAAAGACCACAGCTGAGTCCTGAGAGTGGGCGATTTACCTGAAAGACCGTGCATTAGAAAGTTTAGAACAGAAGCCCAGGGCGCACCGACTCGGGGAAACGACAGTTACAGCGAAACAACCGATGCCATACTGACTGGCGGAGCAGGAAGAAGCCCAGGATGGATAGGATTCTCGTAATTAGGGGGCCGGCATTTCAAGAAATAGTTTCTTAATCAGTGTCAATCACTGCTGTCAAGAGGGCAAATAAGAAAACAGCCCATTTTAGCAGCTGGGTTTGTCATCACAGAGGCCAGATTGCTTAGAAAGAGCAACTCTCCGGACGGTGGTTCGGGCTGACACCAAAACGTAGTGAGATGAGGGGAGGAGATAAGATGTGGCCGGGACGGCATTGTCTCAGACAGCGCGGGCGTCTATTGATGGTGGAAGGAGGGAAAGCAGCAGCCAGCTGGCCCTGTGTCCCCCAGACCATGGACACACTGCCGATCCTTCTCTGGTTTCCTTCGTCACCGAGATCATCACCGGTTGGGTGCATCCTCTAGTCCAGGAAGCTCCCAGAGTGGATTCTCCTCTTGTTATCATTGCCCATCGAGGGTCTGTGGACCTCCAGGTACCACCCCTGACGGGCAGACGGACCAGGCCGGGCCTGCCTTTTCATCCCTCACCCATGCCCTCCCCTGAAGGGACTGCGCCCAGGGCTCTGGGCTTGCAAACCTAGGGCAGCGCCCGGAAGCTAGGGCCGTCATTCTGAAGTTCAGGGGATTAGATCAAGTGTCATAACAAGATCTGCAAAGTGGGTCACCGAGAGAAAACAGGAAGGCATTTGCATTTTATTTCAGAGATGGAGCCAAGACACAGCAGGACGAGGTGTGCTCTCTGACACTCTGAATCTCCGGCGGATCAAGGAGCCTGTCTCCTTAGGCTGCCCATCTCTGAGCATCCTCGGAGGAGGGGGACTTGGCTCAACCTGCAGGCAGGGTTTGTTTTTTTGTTTTCCTCTTAAAGCACGGCAGTCTTTCCAGTCTCTGGGTGCAGCCTGTGCTTTAGCCAGACACTGACACAGATTTAGACGAAAGACATTCAGACATATGAATGTGAAGATGTATTCTGACTTTCTCCTCCACTTAGAATTGTAACAACATGCCTGGCGCATCAAAGTGCATTAGCCGGAGGCCGTCACCGCGGCAGACTATGCTTGCATAACCAATTATTTCCCCCCGCACCCACCCCACAGGCTCAAAACACAGGCCACACACGCATGAGAGCTGACAGCAAAGGAGCTCATAAAATGCATCAACACAGGCTACCCGTGGAAAAAGAGCCAGCCCTTAGTAACACTCACGGGAAAGGGGAGAGAAAGAAGCTGTCCTCTAAGGTGAGAATGGCGACCCCTTTCCGTACCTGACATTTTTCTTCATAATGAAAAATTGTGACCGGCATTATTTTTTTCGGCCTGCTAACATGTATTTGCAATATAAATTGGTTCCTTGCTCTAAAACGTGGATATAGATTTCAGAGGATGGAGACAAGTATACTTAAATGAAACTCTAAGCCCCATGGGGAAAAAATACAAGTCTTGGGTGTTTTGTGACAGGCTCTCCAGGAGATAAGCCCAGGTCATGGGACCTCCCAGAATCAGGACCTAGTGTGTGCTGACGTCACGTGCAAGGACGAGGCTGAAAACCATGATACAAGTTGTAGTGAAAAGAATGGTGGCTGTTTCTGGCTCCTCCCGCTACCCACGTAAAGCGCCCCCTACCAGAGTCCCGAGGCTTAACCTCACGTCCCACCATCGGGAAACAGACGCCTCTGGACTCGGTCCGTCTCCAGGGATTTCCTCTCAACCGTGTTCCTGCCTCCTGCCAGTTACAGCCAGAACTTTTTATGAGAACTAAGAATCATCTTTAAAAAAGTAATAAGTAAATTCATCTAAGAGTCAAGTGGACCACAGTCCCCTGGGGTCCCCTCCTCGCCTCGCACCATCCAATAGGCCCCAGTAACCTGGTGCAGGGAAGACCCAGCGATCAGCCAGAGGTGGGAGCGGGGCCAGGGGTGCTCGCTACAGCCCACAGCACAGAGTTTCAAGGGAAGATAAGAAAGTGCGAGTCTGGGATGGAGTGACTTGCCGAAAAAAAAAAAAAACAGGTTACAACTGGATCAGTGGATCTCTCCTCCAACACTGTGCTGAGTTGTTAGAACACCGCCTGGGAGGGCAGGGATTGGGGGTTGCCGTCAACTGGGATCTTTCCCAGCCCCCCTTCTCACTTTAAAATGAGAGGCTCAGCTGGGCGTTCCGTAGGACCTTTCCCCCTTGAACTGCCCTCCTCCCCTCGGGGGCTCCAGAAACCCGGCCCCTGCCTTCTCATCCTCACTTTCCACTTCTCAGAAGCGTCCCAGCTGCCCGGGGGCCCAGGAAGGGAGTGCTGGCCTGAACTCCAGGCAGTTCCTACGATAATCTCTCTATAATCGGGTTCTTTATTTGTAGACTATTTCCCAAAACTGTCTCAAGGGTTTCATAGGGGAAAATAACAAATGAGAAAATGCTCTGGGAGGAAAAAGAGAAAACTGGTATGCAACTGTTTAAGTGAAAATGTCCTTCTTACGCGGACCCCTCTGGCAGTCTAGTCTAGTTTGTCTGTTCCTTGTCGGGACTGTAACTGGAGCATGTTTCCTGATGCCTGCAGGCCGGGCGCTGTCAGGCCAAGTGGTACACTCAGCCATGATTTCCAAGGCGGGGAGCATGCAGTGGGGTGGGGGAGGGCTGTCCTGGAGCATAGTTACCTAGCAACGAAACTGCTTCCCGGGAGAGAGGAAGTGCAAACCCTCCAGGAGAAGGGGGTTAAAGGTAGTTTAACCGTCCGTTTATCACCAGGAGACCTTAACTCTCTTTTTGTTCCTTCCCCAAATTATTCTTTAGCATCACAGAGCCATTTATACTATTCAGTGACACCTAGAAAAGCGATGATCCCGTATGTCACTGTAGGAGAAGGCTAAGCCGTTACAAAAAAGAGTTCTGGCCTTCCTTATATACTATGGTGTTCTTACAAAGGAAGACAAGTGTATTCATGTTTCATCATGGGCTTCTGTCTGAAAATCCCTCTGTTGTTAGTCACTAAGTCCTGTCCGACTTTTTGCGACCCCAAGGGCTGCAGCACACCAGACCTCCCTGTCCATCACCAACTTCGGGAGTTTACTCAAAACTCATGTCCATTGAATCAGTGATGCCATCCAACCATCTCATCCTCTGTCATTCCCTTCTCCTCCTGCCTTCAATCTTTCCCAGCATCAGGGTCTTTTCAAATGAGTCAGCTCTTTGCATCAGGTGGACAAAGTACTGGAGCTTCAGCTTCAGCATCAGTCCTTCCAATGAATATTCAGGGCTGATTTCCTTTAGGATTGCCTGATTGGATCTCCCTGGTTTCTGGTTTTGTGCCACCAGAAAACACCTAACTTTCTCAACGCCCACCCCTCAAAAAATTCTTAAAGGGCAGCATTGGAAAGTGTCTCAGAGCCATTTATTTCTCTCTCCTTTTCCTGACACAAGAATCCTCCTTACAGATATTGGCAAGAGTTACCTAGATTCTGTTTGGATTCTGGGTTGTCCACTTATTTGTACTGTTGATTATTATCCCTGTGCTAATGCATGTGCTGAGAATTACATGGGGGGGAAAACGTATGTCAGCTGCTTAGACCAGACTGTGGGACGCAATTCCTATTATTCTTGCTATTATTGTCTGGTGTTTATCATCAGTGTACATTTAACTGCAAACCACCCACTTTTCCAGGTAGGACATAGGCAGCAAAATCTTACCTGAATAGTATTAACCCTGAAAACAGAAGAATAGAACCAAGCATCAGGGAAATACCTGAGTCACAGCCGTGGGTACGGTGGGATACTTTGTCATCGTTTTATTGAGACCTAGGAGTCGGACGTGACTGAAGTGATTTAGCAGCAGCAGCAGCAGGTTCAGTTTGTTCCCTGATACAGAAAAGCCTGTTTTTGTTTTTCAACATTTGTTTTCCGAAATACCTATCAACGACAGAGGGTTAGATGAGATCATAGCCCTTTCACATGTCACTAAGTTAAGCAAATATTCATCAAACATTCATGCCGATCACAGAGGCTGAAGGTCCAGGATCTGATGAGCGGTCCTAACTCCTCCTCCTCACCACGGCACGAATGTAAGCTATCTGATTTAGGCTGGGTGTTTCCGGGTTTTCGGACGGAGAGATCCTTAGTGTCTCCGATGTGAGACATGAATGTCAAGGCCCACCACTGTCCGCCCAGGGCCCTGGGGTTCAAGCTCAAACCAGGGCATCCTCGTTGCCGGGGACTCAGCGCCACCTCGTGTCTATGGTGGGAATAGCTGGCGTCTGCAGGGTTCTGGCCCTTTTAAACAAAAAAGCATCAGTTCAGTTCAGTTCAGTCAATCGACCCCACTCTTTGTGACCTCACGGACTGCAGCACAGCAGGCCTCCCTGTCCATCACCTGTCCAAGAGTTTCCTCAAACTCATGTCCACTGAGTCAGTGATGCCATCCAACCATCTCATCCTCTGTCATCCCCTTCTCCTCCTGCCCTCAATCTTTCCCAGCATCAGGGTCTTTTCCAATGAGTCAGTTCTTTGCATCAGGTTGCCAAAGTATTGGCGTTTCAGCTTCAGCATCAGTCCTTCCAATGAATATTCAGGGTTGATTTCCTTTAGGGTGGACCAGTTGGATCTCCTTGCCGTCCAAGGGATTCTTGAGTCTTCTCCAACACCACAGTTCAAAAAAGCATCACCTTCTTACAAACAAAACAAAGCATTTTTTTGTCCTTTTATATTAAAAAAAAAATGTCCCCATGTAAAAGAAATGGAATCACTGATGCAATGGACACAGACTTGGGCAAACTCCAGGGAGTTGGTGAGGGACAGGGAGGCCTGGCGTGCTGCAGTCCTTGGGGTCTCAAAGAGTCGGACACGACCGAGCGACTGAACAGCTACAGGGCCCAGCACCTCACACCTGCAGTAAATAACCCCAGTGGATCCACACAATTGTTTCCTTTCTTGTCTATCACTGGATTTTTAAAACTTCAGGTCCTGCTCAACTTCACAGATTTTCACTTGAGTTGGGGCTTCCCACATGGCCCTAGTGGTAAAGAACCTGCCTGCCAATGCAGGAGACGCAAGAGATGTGGGTAGGATCCCTGAGTGGGGAAGATCCCTGGGAGGAGGGCAGGGCAACCCACTCCAGTACTCTTGCCTGGAGAATCCCATGGAAAGAGGAGCCTGGGGGGCCGCAAAGAGTCGGACACGACTGCAGTGACTTAGCACGTGCACCAACAGCCCGTCACCTGTCGAGTCCTCCGAAGGGCTCCGTAAACAGCGTTTCGCTGCTGCCAAGACATTGTCTGCAGCTGGCCTTGTGTCATAGGCTTTCTCCAAGTGCGCGTCTTCTCAGGAGCCACTCGAAGCCCCAGCATGCTTCTCCCAGGACAGCGTGTCCTCCGTTGGTCAGAACTGTTGTCATCCCACCCTATTTCTGATTCTTCTCTGTTTCAGATTGTCTACAAAGCCTGGCTGTGTTCCCAGTACTTTGAAGTTGCGCAGCTGAACTGCAGAAAGACGATCCCTTGCAAGCAATACTGTTTGGAGGTTCAGACTCGGTGTCCGTTCATATTGCCCGACAATGACGAAGTCATCTACGGGGGCCTCTCCAGTTTCATCTGTACAGGTACAGTGCTGGGCGGGGCGGGCACCCAGCCCAGGCGGTGGACTTGCGTTGGCACCCAGGCTTTGTTTGCTTGGGGATCTCCTCCTACCTACGAAGCCCTGAAGGCTCGGCCAGGACTGTTCCATTCTTTCCTTCACAGACCCCTCCCAAAAGGACCCGAAACTGACTCGGAAATGCCACGCGATGTCTTGTCTGTCTGTGACCACCATCATTACGTTCGTAAAAGGGTAACATGGCAATATGTCAGCCAACATTAGATTTGTTCCAAATGTGACTTAGAGACAGTTGGGTTCCACCTGCCGTGTCTTTGTATTAACCTGAGAACAGATGAGGAGATAAGGCCAGTAAAATTACATTTCTTCTTCAAACCAGCAATAAGTTGAGGTCAGAATGCCGTCACTGAATATTTGGGAATCCGTCTCTTCTTTCCCCAACTGTCAGTTGCACTTCTGTTCTTTTTATTTCTTCTCAAAAGTGTGCAGAATAAATTCTGAACTCATTTTGCTCCTAGGGCCTGTGAAATTTTCTGACAAAAAAAAAAAGGTGCTAATAAATAAATACTTATTAGCTTAAATAAGTACAAGTATTTAAGTATATACTTGTGAAAGTTGCTCAGTTGTGTCCAACTTTCAGCAACCCCTTGGACTGTAGCCCACCAGGCTCCTCTGTCCATGGAATTCTCTAGGCAAGAATACTGGAGTGGGTTGCCATTTCCTACTCCAGGGGATCTTTCCAATTCAGGGATTGAACCTGTGTCTCCTTCACTGCAGGCAGATTCTTTACCATCTGAGCCACCAGGGAAGCCCAAGTATATACTTAAATAAGTGTGTGTGTGTGTGTGTGTACCAAGAGTATAAAGAAACACTCATTTAATTTACTTGTGTGTGTGTGTGTGTGTATATACCAAGAGTATAAAGAAACACTCATTTAAGTTACTTTGTGTGTGTGTGTGTGTGTGTGTACCAAGAATATAAAGAAACACTCTAAGTTACTTGTGTGTGTGTGTGTGTGTTAGAATCACATACTAAGGACCAGGAGCAATTTTACCTCGTATTTCCCATTGATGATGTTTTCTTCTTTGATCAAATGACTCAGACTGGGCAGAACACCAATAGCGGCCTTCAGTTTCTGGGTATTTATAAGCATTACACCATTCAGGCATAGAATAAGATGTAAAGGAGAAGAGGAGATTGCTTTTTAACATAAATGTTGAGTAGGCGGGTGAGGACGGTCCACTCCGCCGCTGTGATGTACCCATCAGAGCTGTTGTTCCGTTGCCTCTCAAAAAGCGCTCCCTGATGTCCTCGTAACTGGATGGCTCGAGTTGCGGCATTTTCAAGTTTTGATCAGTGAGAATTTACCGGATTCTTTCTCGAGCATTTATCTCCACGCCCATCCATTAGCTGTACTGTTCTCAGTGATGAGCTTTCAAGAGACCGTCCAGCGAGGCTCTGCCCCGAGGACCTGCCTATGCATGGGAGGACGGCTATGCTGACCAGACCTGTGGGGAAACCATCTGGATGAAGGCTAAGAGATGGGGCTCTCCTGTTTCTGCGGCGCATCGTCTCTGAGCCGCTGTCTTCTCAGCAGTAAACTAGCAGCAGCAACAGCCCCTAGGCACGTCTGGCTCGAGCATTACCGACGGAGCCCGGAGCGTGAGATCCGTCAAGGATGCGTCATGCACGGGTCGTGGACGAGGCACCCGAGGAATGTAAGGGGATTGGCCAGCTGTTCATGTGGCTCCACCCATTTGATGCTGAGATCACTTTTCATACAGCTCCTCTCTGCTGGGAGGACAGACAACGAAAGGAAGGGAGAAACACAGAAAGATAGCAACACCTCCTTCCTTTGAATCAGAGCCAGAATTCACCAGTCACAGGCTATTCAGTTATTTGACTTCTATATAACATTTTCAACAAATGGTCATCAAGATAAGGCCTTCATCTCTTGACTTTGGTGTCAATGAGGTGTCCATGATTTTAAGACTTCAGAGAAACTTCTGGAATTCCATGTGGAGGTGGCGCTCTTGTTCATGCACACACACATAGCTTTTTCCCTGGAGAAGGTCCGCAGCTTCTCAGAGCGGACAGCAGCCTCAGACCACGGGGTAACACCTGTCTCTGTCTCCTGCTTCCTGGTCTCTTCTCTGTCAGTTTGAATCTGAAACCTTGGTTTCAGTGCTTGTCTCTTTCCTTGCATACTTCTAAGGCCATCAGAAAGCCTAACATGGAATTTAATCTCTTTCTGCACAACGTGTGCAGAAAGTCTGTCTTATATATTTTAATTACCTTTGAGTTTTTGGAAGTCAGATGTTTCATCTGCATCATCAAGGAGCACAGACAGGGAAAGAGAGAGCTGTCATTTCTCAGGTCTGGGGGAACTGTCACTGACTTTGGAAGCTTCCTGGGAGAATCTCATCACTGAATCTTTGGGAACCAGCCTCTTCTTTCCGCACAGTCAGTTCAGCTTCTATTCTTTCTCTTACTTCTCAAAAATGTGTAGAATAACATTTTGAAGGCATTTTGCCCCTAAGTTCTGTAACATTTTTTGGACAAAAATGTACTAATGTTCAGATTGACCTTCTTTTCTGAGCTGTGGCCCAGGCCTCCTGGAAGAGTTCTCGGGTATCCGGATCACTGGCGGCCATCCCTTCCCACTTTGCGTCCCAGAGGCCCCTTGAGTTCTGTTACTTTGTTGTTGTTCAGTCACTCAGTCACGTCTGACTTTTTGCGACCCCATGGATTGCAGCACACCCGGCTTTCCTGTCCTTTGCTATCTTCCGGAATTTGCTCAAACTCATGTCCATTGAGTCAGTGATGCCATCCAACCATCTCATCCTCTGTCGTCCCCCTCTCTTCCTGCCTTCAATCTTTCCCAGCATCAGGGTCTTTTCCAGTGAGTCAGCTCTTCGCATCAGGTGGCTGAAGTATTAGAGTTTCAGCTTCAGCATCAGTCCTTCCAATGAACATTCAGCGTTGATCTCCTTTGGGATGGGCTAGTTTGATCTCCTTGCTCTCCAAGAGATTCTCAAGAGTCTTCTCCAGCACCACAGTTCGAAAGCATCAATTCGAGCGTTCAGCCTTCTTTATGGTCCGTTCTTTGTTGCTGGGCCTGAACAAGATACAGATTTCTGCTGATAAGAACCACTTGGTGCCATGTCCCTACTGACCAGGGTCCCCACCAGGGCCCCCAGAGTGTCTCCTTCTGGGTAGAAGGGAGGTCTCAGGGCCCACCAGGGAGACCCCACCGCAGAGCCCAGTGGCCGCTGGCATTGGTAAGGAGACTAGTGAGGCTTTTGCATATGAAGTCTCTCTATGTGCATACACAACACATAAAGAGACTTTGGCATGTATTTTGCGTATAAATGTGATCCCAAACTTTGTCACACAGTCTCTTACAGATATGGAGATACAAAGAATTCACCTTTTCAGGTAAATTTGGAGTGAAAGCAGAGTCATCTCACACATCTTTATGCATTTCGAATAAAGCGTCTTCTGTGCTCTGGCAGAATTAGACTCAACCTAGTCAAGAAATGGAAGTCTTTTTCCTAGTTCTCCAGTCAGCTGCGCATAACCTGAGACCCCCTTCCCCTCCCCGATCCCGGGAGGCAGGCTCACAGGCGGGTTCCAGTTCTTCCTCAATGAAATGGGTGAATGACAACAAATCCCAGTTCCGTTGAAAGGATTTCACCAAGTAGACTGGTCTTCACCTTTGCCTCCAGTAATTCCTCTTCTTTAAAAAGATTAATAAATGGTTTTGTTTCCATTCTATAGGCTGGACAATAGCATCGTTTATCATCAAAAGTTGAAGGAATAGCGTTTCCTTCAGATTCAATATAATTAATCACATGATCTTCCTACTAATATGGATCCAATACCTCCAATTCTGAAGCTTCCAGAAGGAAAGCGATTCTCTCTAAAAGTCAAGCTCAAAAAAGTACCCAGTGAGCATGTGACTGCAAAAGCCTCGCTGGCCAGATGCGATCTAGGGAGGGTCAACTGTGTTCAAGCTGCTTTTCCATGGCGACGGACCAGTGGTGTGATGATGGCTTCTCCAGTCTTTCAGAGATGTGGGATTGCAGGACTCTAATGGTCCCTCTCACACAGGCTTTTACTGGATATATACTGATGCTTAGAATTTCTGTCCTCTGTCCAAAAAAATAAGTGCATCTCAGCCCTTGGAATCAGGAAGCCAGTTAGAGGGCTCAGAACAGACAAGATTCCTTTAAGTTATTTTAAATATTTAAAATTCCTTTAATCCGGGAATTACTTAAAATTTTGAAAAGTTACTAGATGCCATCTTTAATGAATCATTTCTTAAGAGGCACGTTACTTACCCATGTCCTACATGGGAATGTCTTAAATTCCTATTTTTTGGTCATCCTTAGCAAGCTGGTAGCTTATTTAAAAAAAGCAACGAAATATCTGAGAATGTACGTCAACTGCTGAACAGTGTCTTTCACTGAGGCTGTTACTGAAGGTCAAGACCAAATGCAACCACAAAGCTAGAGGAGAGAAGGGCATCCTCGGATGTTAAGTTCTGCTTCCGTCTTAGGAGACGAAGGAAAGACTCTTTAGCCTGGAGATCTCTCCTGGCTTTCCTGTTAGAGAAGAAAACTGACATGTTGCTGAAGGAGCATTTGAGAAATTAATCAGGGAAAAATTCCGAGGCGCTGTCAGGGTGAAGCCTGTCATTGGATGGCAGGCTTTCTTGAGTTAAAACTTTTCAGAGTGGGCTCTGCTCTCAAGCTGGGTTCACACGACCACTCTACTATTTTAGAAACTGTTTCTTCATCTTCAGAGTGAGGGGGTGGAGTCGTTCATGGCTTCTGTGTTGTCAACCCATCATCCTGGTAATCAGGCAGGGTTCCCCCCCACACACACTCCCTCGCCTTCTCCCTGAATCCCCTAGAGGAAGCCCTGGATTGCTTACCCGGGCTGGGGAACCAGCATTAACCACTCAGAAGCAGCAGCACGCGCAGGCTGCAGGTGCTATGGTAACAAACATTATGAAAATTGCCTCTTGATTGACGGATAAAAGAGACTCGACAGGATCCGCTGCTGTATTTTTCATAGATGAATTATTGAAAAGGAAGAAAAAAGAAAAAAGTAGACATCTATCTGCTGGGGGTTACTGACAATGGAGATAAAACATATTTGAGAATTCTGTGTAAATTCTGCATTTCATTTTTTGAGCTGTGACAAGGAGGAGGTTATGCTTCTGCTGGTCGGGAAAACACAGTGGGCTGGCTGTGGGTGCATGGTTAGGGTGACAGGTCTGATTATGATGTGATGGGTGCTGGGCTCCCCCTGGTGGCACAGACGTGCTCCTGCAGGGGCCCTAAAGCAGACAATGGCCCGCAGGCCGGGAAATTCAATCATCAGTGGAGAGACAATGATGGAGAATACTTGGATATGCATGTCGATCACATCAGAAAGGAATTTTTTTAAAGCATGTCTCGCGTCATTCACAGGAGAGAATTCACAACTGTGAAAAAACCTTCCCAAAATCGTGTCCTGACGTGACTGCAGAATTGATCAAAGATTTTTTAGAAAGATGACATAAGAGATTTTCTCACCAAAGGAGTATTTTAGTAGAATAATCTGCTACCCAGAGATCTCTTCATTTGGACATCTATGATATTTTTAATTTCTGTACTTTCTTCAGCATGTGAATATGTTTCATGATTTGTCTAAAACTTGTTTCTGCTTCCCCCACCCCAGACCCTGGAAGAAAGAATAATGAAATACCAGTTAGCTATGTATTGCAATTAAAAAAAAAAATCTTTACATACGTACTTAGGCCGAAAGGGAAGTGTGAAGGAAGATAGCATGATCAGGATAGTGAAAATCCCTCAGTCATGTCCGACTCTTTGAGGCTCCGGGACTATACAATCCACGGAATTCTCCAGGCCAGAATACTGGAGTGGGTAGCCTTTCCCTGCTCCAGGGGATCTTCGTGACCCAGGGATCCAACCCAGGTCTCCCGCATTGCAGGCGGATGCTTTACCAGCTGAGCCACAAGGGAAGCCTATGATTAGGCTTCTGCTGCTGCTAAGTTGCCTCAGTCATGTCCGACTCTGTGTGACCCCATAGATGGCAGCCCACCAGGCTCCTCCATCCCTGGGATTCTCCAAGCTAGAATAAGAAATATGAAAACAAGTTACTTTTAAAAACCTCGCGCAGCATGTAGTACCTTCATGTGTTTGGGACACCGTCTTCCCTGAAAACCCTGCACTTTCGGACTAAATGCATGTACTTAGATCTGAGCTCAGGTCCTCATACTTAAGATCACCTTCCCCAACGTCCACCTCCGTGTGTGTTTCCGCAGCAGCTCAAGTTTGCCTTGAGCAAGGAGGCTAATGCTGGGAAAGAGCCCTGGAGTGGAATTTCGGTTGGTGGGTTCTGCCCGTGGCTAGGAATTTTGGAAAGTCGCACCCGCTGGGTTTCTATTTCATCACTACTAGGGGCTGGCCGTGCTGGGCCTCCAGCACTCTCGCCCCTCCTGGTAGCCGAGGGCCGGATCAGAGTCAGACAGGTCTGCAGCCATATCACCCTGAGCTCGCGGGGTCCTGTGTGAGTCAGACGGGCAGCATGAGGGCGAAGCGCTGCGGCTGCAGACCACACGGCCATCCTTTTGGGTGTTGGTGGAGGATGGCCTCTGGCTCCAGGTCCCCCTGGATGATGCTGGTGGGAGAGCCAGGCAGGACTGGCGATAAACTCACCTGCCTCCAGGCGTGCTGGCTGTACCCTCCCAAGCCCGCATACCTCCAAGACGTTCTGACATAGTCCAAGTGGTGCTTCTGCGTTTTCTGTCTCTACCCCACCTGATCCAAGAGGAGAAACAAAAGGGATTAGACCAGGCAGAGCTGAGGAGCCCATGCCTGGAGCTTTTGCCTGGCCAGGGGTAGAATCAGCCCCAAAGTGTGCCCAGTCTGTATGGCAGGGAGCTCGGGGCTCACCGTCCCAGGATTTGGAGGGGCGAAGCCTGCAGCCACTTCCTGGCCTGTCCCCAGGTCACTGAGCAGAAAGCTGTCCTCTCTTTAACACGCCCTGGTGAGGACGTGTGATATCATCTCACGGTTGCGACCCCGTGGACTGCAGCCCGCCAGGCTCCTCTGTCCATGGGATTCTCCAGGCAAGAATCCTGGAGTGGGCTGCCATTCCCTTCTCAGAGGATCTTCCCAACCCAAGGATCGAACCCAAGTCTCCTGCACTGCAGGCGGATTCTTTACCAACTGAGCCACCAGGGAAGCCCAAGTTAACCTGTGGCCGCACTGAAACTTGCTGGCCTGGGCAGGAGCATCGCGTCCTCTCTGACCTCCCAAGGATGGACAGCAGCATTTCTTTGAAGCCACAGCAATTGATTGCTGCCCTGGAAGCACCAGAGCAGGGCACCATGGGCAGTCAGGCTGTGGGTCTGCCCTCAGGTGGACATTGAATCAAAACGTTTAGAGAGCTTCCCGAGAGTGAGGGGGAAGGTGAAATACACACCCTTCTACAGGTTCCCCAGAAACCTGCCTGACTGAGGAGACACAGAGGTGTCGATGGCTGACATGTAGCAGTCAGAGCAGCAAGACGAGGAAGGACTTTCATTCTGGAAATTAAAGTTTATCTGGGAGGATGAAAGTGTCAGTCACTCAGTCACGTCTGACTCTTTGCGACCCCGTGGACTGCAGCCCTCCAGGCTCCTCTGTCCCTGGGATTCTCCAGGCAAGAATACTGGAGTGGGCTGCCGTTTCCTCCTCCAGGAGATCTTCCCGACCCAATGAGTCTCCTGCATTACAGGTGGATTCTTTACCGGCTGCGCCACCAGGGAAGCCCTATAGCTTTGGGCAAAGAGGGATCTCCCAGAACAGGTGAGACCTTTTCCAGTGAAGGCATTTACTAGCTGTGTCTGCAGGTAAACATCTCTGCAGTCAAGCCTCTGTGAAGCATGTGTCTCCACCTACTAGCTGTCCTGGGTACCAAGCTGCTCTGGACATTCCCATGATCCCCCGTGACTCGATCAATCGCTCTGGACATTCCCATGATCCCCCGTGACTCGATCAATCGCTCTGGACATTCCCATGATCTCCCGTGACTCGATCAGTCTTAGAGCCTGAGTCACGGACGTCATGCAGTCTGACGCCGCTTTTGTAGTGGATTAAGCAGAGCTGCCACCCCTAACCTGCCCCCCACCCCACACAACTTGTTACTGCAGAAGCTAAGATAGTCCCGAGCTTCCTGGCTGTCAGTCCAGTGTTTGCATCACAAGTGAAACAGGAGGTGACCAGTCGATCGGTCTGTCTGGAAATGAGCTTGGAAGCAAAGGTCTGCTTTCTGGCCTCCAACAGGACAGGGTCCCTCTGTAGGGAGAGAGAGGAGGGACACACAGCTTGTGGTGTGTGTGGTGCCGTCTCCAGCGTTCAGCACGTACCTCCTGCATTCACAACGCCGCGTACCTTAAAAATGAACATCACGTGTACTTTCTGCCTAGACCATCCTTTCTGCTTGAAGAAAGGGGAACGTCTGGTACTGTCCTCTGGAGGAGTCTGTGCTGAGAAGGCTAGTTTTTCTCAGTCTGACTAGTTAGCAAACATTTTAGACTGCACACATACAGACCTACAGATATATTACTATGAAGGGTAAAGACAAGGACCCAAGGCGTCACTGACTCAATGGACATGAGTTTGAGCAAACTCCGGGAGAGAGTGAAGGTCAGGGAAGCCTGGCATGCTGCAGTCGATGGGGTCGCAAAGAGTCGGACATGACTTAGTGACTGAACGACAAAGGCCTTTAAAATGTTTACCTAAATAATTGTGACTCTACTCGAGCGTCTGCTTTGTGCTCAGTCTAGGTCCCATGAGGAAATGATGCATTTGGTGCATTTTAAAATGTAAACAGAATCAATTCTTCTCAGTTTTGAAATCTTGTCTCTTTGGTGGACTGGCTTGACATTACCAGATGAGATGGCCATTTTAGTCATAATTGTTAATGTATCAGATCATCGTAGTGTTACTCTTGTGTTTAATGTGAAGTTTTCTTCAAATTAGTAAAAGTTTAGGAGGTCAGTTCTTTTACGCATGATGCAGTTACTGTTCAAAATCATTTTTAAAATGTTCTTCTTGGGGCATGAATAATTTTCATATTCTGCAGCATTCTCTTCATGCTTTGGGAGACTTATGTGAACATGTCTGTTGTTTATTGCTTCCCTGGTTGCTCAGCTGGTAAAGAATCTGCCCATAATGCAGGAGACACAAGTTGGATTCCCGGGCTGGGAAGATCCCTGGAGAAGGAATAGGCTACCCACTCCAGTATTCTTGAGCTTGCCTGGTGGCTCAGTCGGTAAAGAATCTGCCTGCAATGCAGGAGACCTGGCTTCAATCCCTGGGTGGGAAAGATCCCCTGGAGGAGGGCATGGCAACCCTCTCCAGTATTCGTGCCCGGAGAATCCCATGGACAGAGGAGCCTGGTGGGCTACAGTCCTCGGGGTCACAAGAGTTGGACACGAGCGAGCGACTAAGCACAGCACACCACGTGCTGTTTATGGCTGTATCCCAGTGCCCCCAGAGGCGTTTGACACAGCTTGTGCTCAGTGAACAAATAGTGAATGAATTAATTAATGGGGGGCATCTGTGATAGTCCCTGCTGTGAGCACAGATAGTCCGTTCAAGGAGGGGCAGCCCAGGAAGGCCGAGGGGTGGGTGTCCTGTGCGGCCACCAGGCTCCTCCCGTCTGCATCTGTCACTGGTGATATTACCGAGACTGCAGGAAGGGGGCTGACAAGCAGATGCGCTTCCACAAAGCATCCCTCCATTGGAGTCAGAAAAGAACATCAGCGTTTCCCCAAAAAGCCATTCTGTCCCTCACAGTGACCCTCCTGTAACAGGCAAAGTGAAGACTCAGGTCCAGTGTCATTCAGACGAATCACACACATTGCTCACTCACCTGGGAGACGAGGACTCTACGCCTGATCGACAGTGTGACAGCTCCCTGGTGGAATTTACATTTTAAATGCCCCTCAAACTGAGCGTCAAGGTTACATTGCCTGCTGTCCCTCAATTCAAGTCTCAACCCCCTTCCCCTAGTTTCTCAGAATGTGACTTTATATGAAATAGGGTCTTTATGGAGGCAATCAGGTGGCTGGTGGCTCAGACAGTAGAGAAAGTACCTGCAGTGCAGACCTGGGTTTGATCTGTGGGTTGGGATGATCCCCCAGGGGAGGGCATGGCAACCCACTCTAGTATTCTTGCCTGGACAATCCCGTGGATAGAGGAGCCATCAGACACGACTGAGTGACTAACACACACACACACACACACACACACACACACACACACACGGAGGTAATCAGGTTAAAACGAGGTCATCAGAATGGGCCCTAACCCAGGGCTGACCAGCGGGCATGTTAACTTGCTTGGACTGCCATAACGAGATGCCACAGATGGAGGTTTAACCAACAGAAGGTGTCATCCCTCAGTCCCAGAGGCCAGGCGTCCAGGTCAAGGTGCTGGCAGGCTCCGTTTCTCCAGAGGCCTCTCTCCCAGGGCCTTCACACACTCTTTCCATGTGTGCGCCCAGGGCTTCCTGCGTGTCCAAGCTTCCTCTTTTCACAGGAGCTACCCTGGACTCGGGCCCACTCCAAAGAGCTCCTTCTAGCAGAATCATCGCTTTCAAGGGCCTCTCTAAATATGGTCACATTCGGAGGAGCTGAAATTTAGGGCTCTAACACCTCAACTCATCTCACAGCAGTGTCCTTGTCCAACGGGGCCCTTCGGACCTGCAGCACACGTGGAGGGAACACGGTGTGGACGGATGCAGGGAAAGCCACCACCTGCACCCCAGCCTACCCCCTGGTCTCCACCACCCGCCTCCAAAGCTGTGAGGCTGTCAAGTCCTAACGTGTAAGCCGCCCAGCACCTTGTCCCGGCGGCTCTGCACGACGCCTGGCAGTTTGGGACTAGAACAAACACATTCAGCATTGTTTGTTCAAGAACAGAATAAGGCCTCACCCTTCCATGGAGACAGATTCTGTGCACTTCAGAAGTTCTGGGGGGTTACAGGAGAAGAAGCAATAAAAAGGAATTATATAGGCAAGGAGGGAACTCAGCCAAGAGGATTTGGAGGCTAGTAATTATGCAGAGAGAGTAATGACGAGGAAGAAAGAGTATTAACCAATACGGCTTGGTTTTAATTATACGAGAAAATTATTTTCTTCGATTTCATGAGCCTCCCTTCGAAGGAATTTAAAACCACCACATGCAGTTTGCGAAGCTGTTGTGTATGCCGTGTCCACGTTTTTCAAGGCTTCCTAATCAGAAGATTTTACACCTGAATCTGCAAACCTTTCATCTCAGGAAACTACAGTTAGCGACTTTCAGTTTGGAAAATCAAATCTCTCTACTCTCTGCTCAACATTGCTGCTGACCTCAAACTGCTCTAAAAAAGAAATCCTGATGAAAAGGAGGCAACATCTAGGTAGATAAACGTTCTATCTCTAGATAAACTGCCTTCCTTTTGGAAATGTGTGTGTTCTCATCATTTCCAGCCCACTCTTGTGGTGTAGGGAGGAAATGCGGGCACATTTTTTTCTATGACAGTTTTATGAGGTTTGTGGACAGCTTTCAAACTCCCAGTCTCAACCCTGACAAAAAGAATGGCTTGTATCGCTGTCCTTTTCTGTTATTCTTTCCGCAAAGACGGAATACTTAAAACACGTGGAGCATCAGGAAAAGCATGAAATGTATTAAAAAATCACGAGCCGATCAGTTAGCACAAAAGAACCAATCGTGAACGTGTAATTAGGGGAACTCCGTATGTGGAGTCTGATGGAGGTTTAGAGCTGGAAGGACATGAGCTGTCGACGAGCTTGTGAGGGCAGGTTTCGTGCTGGCTGTATGGACACTTGGGTCTGGACTTGAAAGGTTGTTGTTGAATCACGCGAATACACCGGGATTCTTGGCCCCCGGAGGAGAAGAAATCAATCCGGGGCCAGAGACGAGGCTTGATCGCTCAGAGCTTTTGTGTAATAAAGTTTTATTAAAGTATAAAGGAGATAGAGAAAGCTTCTGACATAGGCATCAGAAGGGGGCAGAAAGAGTACCCACTTTCTAGTGTTAACAATGAGGTTATATAATCCAAAGAATGTCTGGAGGTTGTAAAGACCTCATCAGACCTACTCCCATAATTTACATTTTAAGATAACACTGTCCTTAGGCAAGATACATCCTTGTAAAGACCAGGTCTACTCCCATAATTTACATTTTAAGATAACAGAAGGTTGAATCCAAAGACTGTCCTTAGGCAGGATATATTAGTGTTATATAATCCTAAGGAATGTGGAGAAAGAAAAAAAAGTTTGTCCTTTCTTCCTCCTTGAGAATTCCAGACCCCTCTCTCCTTGGGGACCCCTAGACTCCCTATCAACCTGCTTAGGAACTGACTCTCTCAGACTGTAAGGAGGACTGAGGTCCCGACTGTTCATGGATCCAGGGGTCACCTAGAAAGGTCTGAGCAGTGAGGAAGCAGGCAGGGGCTTCCCTCAGCCATTTGCATCCAACATGACCGCTCAGCAGTTGAACCAAGCAGAAAAGACCACCGAAGAACAGAGGAAGCAAGTCTTCTCCCAGGTTCCCCCTAAAGCCTTCCGAACGAGCGCAGGCACCTGGCTCCGGGCAGCGCAGGTTTCCTTCCCGCTCAGCAGAACTTCACTTTGTATCCGGAGTGGCCAGCCTTCCCTCAGCCGTGACCTTCTCCTTACATGCGTGGTCCTTTTTTCCTCTTTTATATCTCCTCTTAATATCTGTCTAATTCTTAATTGAATACATAACCCTTTCTTCCTTCCTCCCCTCCCTTCTTCCCTTTCTGTCTGCCAGGACTCATGCATAGTTTCCTTTTCCTGCGTCTCTGTTTTCTTGTGGAAAAGAAAAGGCCCAAGGAGTCTGCTTTTTAGCGCATGAGGTTATGCTGTATTGCCTCTGAGCGACACATACTTCAAAACTCATTTTTATCGTTCTTCATATCTTCTCAGCTTAATACTTTCCCAGTTTACTATATGTATAATATATATATACTTCTATATATTTGTATATATATACTTATATATATAATTACATATTTTATATTATATATACTTCTCTACGGGCTTCCCAGGTGGCACTGGTGGTAAAGAACCCGCCTTCCAGTGCAGGAGACAGAGAGTCACAGGCTCAGTCCCTGGGTGGGGAAGATCCCCTGGAAGAGGAAATGGCAAACCCACTCCAGTGTTCTTGCCTGGAGAATCCCAAGGACAGAGGAGCCTGGCAGGCTGCAGTTTATGGGGTCACAAAGAGTTGGAATACTACTGAGCACACACACACACACACACACACACACACACCTTTCGATATGTATTTTTAAACGTAACCCAACAGAAACCAGAACACATGCCTTTGTTGTTCTCAAAGAACAGCTACTCTGTGTCTCTCACAGAAGATCCATAACTGAGTGTTAGGTCCTGTTGTCCCCCCACCCACACCCCAAAAAAGACTAATGCTCAGGGGTTTTATCTCTGTCACTTCGCACTTCTTGACTAATTAGCGATCATTGTCAGATACCAAACCTCAGGGAGCAACAGCTGGGAAGCATGACAGAGAGATAACCCAAGTGCCACTGGACAAAATCAACCAAACCATGCTGCTCTACCTGACCCTGTAACTGGGAGAATAAACAACTAATACACCTGATACCTTTGGACAGCAAGAGATCAAACCAGTCAGTCCTAGAGAAAATCAACCCTGAATATTTATTGGAAGGACTGATGCTGAAGCTCCAGTACCTTGGCCACCTGATGCAAAGAGCCGACTCATTGGAAAAGCCCCTGATGCTGGGAAAGATTGAAGGCAGGAGAAGAAGGGGTCGACAGAGGATGAGATGGTTGGATGGCATCGCTGACTCGATGGACATGAGTTTGAGCAAACTCAAGGAGATAGTGAAGGACAGGGAAGCCTGGCGTGCTGCAATCCTTGGGGTCGCAAAGAGTCAGACATGACGTACAGACTCAACAACAACAACATACCTGATACCATCCTTAGTCAAATGACATGTCAGAATCTGTCTGTGGAAAATATGTGTGACTCTAAGATATGATTTTATTTTTTATGGAAGTCTGCCTTCTAATGAGCCATATCCTCTTTAAATGGACCTATAGCTCATTCCCCAAACACCCACCTTCCTGCCATCAGTCTCATTCTTTCCAATATTTTTATAATTCCTTTTTTAAAAAATTGCTGTGCTGCTTCGAATGTCAAAACTATTGGAAGTCAATTCAGTTCACACCTGACAAATAAAGATAATCATTCTAGTTAAATTCTTTTGTTGAATTTAATATTGACTCTCACATATTGAAACGAATTTTCTTACTTCATCCACTGAGAATTCTAGAATGTCAGCTTTTCATTAATGTCTTAATATGACAAACTAAGTTGTGGCATTTGTTTTGAGTAAAAACATTTTGATGAAAATCAGAACTATTTTTGTTCACATTTAATGCTTCAAAAACTGGTGATCACATTAAGAAAATAATTTCCCCCTACCTCATTGAAAAGAAAGCACATATTTGAAGTCAGGGTCTATTTACGAGGTGTTTTGATGTCTTGAAGCCATCAACGTGTGTGTGTGTGTGTGTGTGTGTGTGTTGTGTGTGTGTGTGTGTAGGCAGGGGAGCACACACACGTTGGGATGGTTTGAGCATGTTCTCTGATTACACAGAAAGTCTGTTTTTCTTTTTTGGAAAGAAAAGCAGGAAATATTGTTGGTACTCTAAATACATTCGTGGATGGATCAAAGCATTAGCAAAACTGTCTCTTCAATTACCAGTCACTGTTTGAGATTCCACAGCCGTCGGCTTTTTTTTTTTTTTTTTTAATGTCGTTTCCTGTTTTTATGGCTATTTCCTTTGCAGAGTCACAGTTACTAAGGATTTCCAAATTAAAAAGGACTGAGTAATCTACCAAACATGACGCTGATTTACAGTATGTGAGCTCCACCGTGTCACTTCACAGGGAAAAGTAGCGAAAATGAGTAGAAATGCAACATAATGGGTGATTTCCTTAACCAGGACCGTGCAGTTTTCTTCCTGGGTAACAATGCTGCCCTTAGTCATTCAGTCATGTCCGAATCTTTGCGACCGGATGGACTGTAGCCCACCAGGCTCCTCTGTTCCTGGAATTCTCCAGGCAAGAATACTGGAGTGGGTTGCCATTTCCTTCTCCAGGGGATCAAACATCTAGGAGAGATCCACTTTCTTCATCTCCTCCTAGACTCACGTGACACAGGTAAACGAGTTTCTCTGAATTCTGGAAATGCACTTCATGAAATCCCATACACAGCCTTCCCATCTGTAAGGGCAACCCAAGCAGAAAAATGAAGGCACCTTGAAACCATAGCTAGATCATGGGGGTGGAAGAGGAGTCAAGATGAAAAGACTAAGAATTAGAAGAATAAGAATAAGTCAAGATTCTATTCCTTCCCTCGGGTGGCTTTGACCAGCCACACTTGGTTCAGGTCCCTGGTGCTGGCGGTGGTGGTTCAGTTGCTCAGTCTGACTCTCATGACTTCATGGACTGTAGCCCATACCAGGCTCCTCTGTTCATGGAACTCTCCAGGCAAGAACACAGGAGTGGGTTGCTATTTCCCCCTCCAGGGGATCTTCCCGAGCCAGTACTTGAACCTGTGTCTCCTGCATCACAATTGGATTCTTTACCAACTGAGCCACCAGGGAAGCCCCTGGTACTTGGAACAGGAAGAAGAACACGCCCTGGCTCTGATGGTTTGCACAGTTGAAGACAGCTGCAGTCTAGGGTGTGGGCTACTCTTCCAGGAGCCCACATGGCTCTCCTTCACCCCTTCCAGTGAAGTCTACATCAGTTCAGTTCAGTTCAGTCACTCAGTCGTGTCTGACTCTTTGTGACCCCATGAATCGCCGCACGCCAGGCCTCCCCGTCCATCACCAACTCCCGGAGTTCACTCAGACTCACGTCCATCAAGTCAGTGATGCCATCCAGCCATCTCATCCTGTCATCCCCTTCTTCTCCTGCCCCCAATCCCTCCCAGCATCAGAGTCTTTTCCAATGAGTCAACTCTTCACATGAGGTGGCCAAAGTACTGGAGCTTCAGCTTCAGCATCATTCCCTCCAAAGAAATCCCAGGGCTGATCTCCTTCAGAATGGACTGGTTGGATCTCCTTGCAGTCCAAGGGACTCTCAAGAGTCTTCTCCAACACCACAGTTCAAAAGCATCAATTCTTCAGCCACTCTAAAAGGAATCATCAAGGATGCAGTGGAAAATTAAATGATGTATTTGGTGAGCAAATATATTCTTCATCCAATACATTTTTCCTCTTTATTTACTTAGAATAATTTTTTCATAACTAAAAATATCACTGTAACCATTTTAGGGCAATAACAATGTAAAGTGATATTTATCAGCTGTATGTTACTTCTGTTGAGGCTGCAGAAGACAGTCTTTGTTCTTTTAGTAAAATCCTAGAAAAATTTAGGACCCTTTGTTGAGGAAGTTCTCTGTTGAGCTTTAAGACATTTCTAATTTATCCCTAAATTTAGCTTATGGTCTTATGATCTTAGGAAATGAATGAGTTCTTTGTAGGACTTCTCTGCCATTTTAGTGTGGGCCTTTGATCTCCATTCGGTACAATTTTCAGTTTTGAGAGCAATCTGTCTTCTGTCTAGCATGCACTTAGCTATTCTCTCTGAATGACCTTTACACAGGCAGGCACTTGTGTGGCCAGCACTTCAGACTCTACATCCCTTTTCTTTCTGATTCCTGATACGTGTACTGATGTTTTACTATTGGGTTATCAGCTCAGTTCAGTTCAGTCGTTCAGTCACTCAGTCATATCCAACTCTTTGTGACCCCGTGGATTGCAGCACGCCAGGCCTCCCTGTCCATCACCAACTCCTGGAGGCTACTTAAACTCACATCCATCACGTCAGTGATGCCATCCAACCATCTCATCCTCTGTTGTCCCCTTCTTCTCCCGCCTTCAATCTTTCCCAGCATCAAGGTCTTTTCCAATGAGTCAGTTCTTCTCATCAGGTGGCCAAAGTATTGGAGTTTCAGCTTCAGCCTTTCCAGTGAATATTCAGGACTGATTTCCTTTAGGACAGATTGGTTGGATCTCCTTGCAGTCCAAGGGACTCTCAAGAGTCTTCTCCAACACCACAGTTCAAAAGCATCAATTCTTCGGTGCTCAGTTTTCTTTATAATCCAACTCTCACTAGATGGACCTTTGTTGGTTATATACATGTGCTAATATATTCAATCCACTGAAATGATCTCTTACAGCTCAATGGTGTTAATGCATGATCCTTTGGTTTCTCTCCTTCATTAAACAAATACTTACTGTTCTCCAGGAGATAAGTGGATTGCTAGGTGTTCATAGTAAAGATGGAGTAGTTAGAGCTAAAAGTGATATTAGCCTTAAAACTTATCATATGGGTCTGACACATTTGCCACTACTCCTTTCAAAAATAAAACTAATCAATTTCAAATATATACTTTAATTGGGGTCTTACCTGATGGCTCAGCAGTAAAGAATCCACCAGCCAATGCAGGAGATGTGGGTTCAGTCTCTGAGTCAGGAAGATCCCCTAGAGAAGGGAATGGCAACCCATTCCAGTATTCTTGCCTGGAGAATCCCATGGACAGAAGAGCCCGGTGGGCTACAGTGCATGGGGTCCTAAAGAGTTGGACACGACTGAGCAACTAAACAACAAGAACAGCATACTTTAATTGCTTACGATTGGCCCTTGCCTTGAAAAGATACAGTAAAGATTGTAAATATATAGATGCTCCTAAGTCTTATTCAGAAAATGAAGATCATGGCATCTGGTCCCATCACTTCATGGGAAATAGATGGGGAAACAGTGGAAACAGTGTCAGACTTTATTTGTGGGGGCTCCAAAATCACTGCAGATGGTGACTGCAGCCATGAAATTAAAAGACGCTTACTCCTTGGAAGGAAAGTTTGACCAACCTAGATAGTATATTGAAAAGCAGAGATATTACTTTGCCAACAAATGTCCGTCTAGTCAAGGCTATGGTATTTCCAGTGGTCATGTACTGATGTGAGAGTTGGACTGTGAAGAAAGCTGAGTGCCGAAGAATTGATGCTTTTGAACTGTGGTATTGGAGAAGACTCTTGAGAGTCCCTTGGACTGCAACGAGATCCAACCAGTCCATTCTAAAGGAGATCAGCCCTGGGATTCCTTTGGAAGGAATGATGCTAAAGCTGAAACTCTAGTACTCTGGCCACCTCATGCGAAGAGTTGACTCATTGGAATAGACTCTACTGCTGGGAGGGATTAGGGGCAGGAGGAGGAGGGGATGACAAGATGAGATGGCTGGATGGCATCACTGACTTGATGGACGTGAGTCTGAGTGAACTCTGGGAGTTGGTGATGGTCAGGGAGGCCTGGCGTGCTGCAGTTCATGGGGTGGAAAAGAGTCGGACACGACTGAGTGACTGAACTGAAGTCTTATTCTTTCTGCAGATGGTCACTATGATTTGGAAATTTTTTTCCAGATTTCTGAGAGTGACTTCTCATTTTATATTGTTTTACCAGTCCAATGATAAAATAATTGCCGAAATTTAGCAAAATCTTTTCAGGTCACTTATTTTATTTTTACCTTTTTTAAAAAAGTGGATACAATTTGGATACTGGTGCAATTATATATTTTTTGTATGTTATTTCTAAATAAATACTAGGTTATATACACGTGAAACCACTGTTGTAACAAACATAAAACAAAAAGATATTAAAGGTGAAACACTAATTTCAGAAACTGTTTTTTGAAATGCTAAGGATTTATGTGTAGTAAAAAGTGGTCTTGTGCTGAGTCCCTTTAGTCGTGTCCCACTCTTTGTGACTCCATGAACTGTAACCCTCCAGGCTCCTCTGTCCATGGGCTTCTCCAGGCAAGAATAGTGGAATGGGTTGCCATTCCCTTCTCCAGGGGATCTTCCCAACTCAAAGACTGAATCTGCGTCTCTTACATCTCCTTCATTGGCCGGCGGGTTCTTTACCACGAGCGCTGCTGGGAAGCCCTCCAAAAAGTAGTCTTGGTAATGAGCAGACCACTGCATTTGAGTTTGGGCATGACTTCCCATTCAAGGTGGCAAGCTGAAGCCACACTTTGACTTTCCACCTACCTCTGACTCTTACTGAAGTTGAAGTTAAAACTACAAAAAGGGATACATTCATGGAAGCTATAAAACCTAGGAAGTGGGACATGGCTAAAACAGAGACTGTTTTTAAAAATGTACAGGAGGGCAAAGGCAGGTGCAGGCCTCTGGGGAACACAGAACCATGTGGGCCGGCAGAGCAGGCTCTGAGAGCAGACTGCAGCCCATGCGGGGACCATTCTGCCACTGGGACCCTGTGACGACCACGAGCTGCTCTGGGGACAGAGAGAGAGCAGAACAGAAGGAGAAGGAGCTCGGTGATGGGTTAAAGGCCCTGAGCTGACGTCTGAGCCAACATATTCTCCCCAGTCCTGCCTGTGCAGCGGGGCGTCTGCCCACAAAAGCCAGGATCCACTCTCTAGACACTGAATGAGCTTCCTGGACGGGTTTGAGGAAGCCTTCCTACTAAGGACTTGTGGGGTGTCGGGAAGGGAGCTGACATTTGCCCATTTCATGTCCATTCACTCACCCTGAAGACGGTCCCGCCTCCAGGAGAGACGTGACAGCTGAAGGTGAGAAGAGGAAGAAGCATTGCAGGGAAGGAGCAGAGTCCACCCCATGTGGATAAAACAAAATGAAACAACAAAATGGTATGAAGGCGGAAGTGGGGAAAGGAATTTATAATCCAAGCCATGCTAGAAGGGATTTCTCCAGTGTGGAAGAAAACCATGGTTAGATTGCAAGAGCCCCAGCAGGAGAAGCTGCAAAGAAGCCATGGAGATATAATTTCTTGAAATTTTAGAAAACAACCAGTCCAGGTTTGATGCATGAGACAGGGCGCTCAGGACCTGTGCACTGGGATGACCCTGAGGGATGGGATGGGGAGGGAGGTGGGAGGGAGGTTCAAGATGGGGAACACACGTACACCCATGGCTGATTCGTGTCAGTGTATGGCAAAAAACCACCACAATATTGTAAAGTAATTAGTCTCCAATTAAATAAATTAATTTACAAAAAAATTAAATAAAAAGTGATACATCAAATTCCAATTCAAAAAAAAAAAAAAAAGAAAACAACAAATATATGAAATATCCAAAGAGATGTCACAAGGTATCCAAACCCACAGTGAAATGAGAAGGATATTAACGTCTGTGTCGTAGCCAAGATTTTAGCCCCTGTGGTCTTTCCTGATAAGCCCATGAATATGGCACATTACATGGCAGAAAGGACTTTTCACATGGCATTAAGGTGGCCAATCAGCTGACCTTAAACTAGAGAGACCGTCCTGGGTTATCCAGGCCCACCCAGCGTAATCACAGGATACAGAAGTGTCAGCCAGAAAGATGAAGCCGAAGGAGAGATCACAGAGATGGACAGCATGGGAAGGACTCAATCCACTGTTGTTAGATTTCAAGACGGAGAAAGGGGCTCGTGAGCCATGGACCCAGGAGGTGTCTGGATGCTCAAGAGTCTCCAGGCAGCAACCAGCAAGGTAGGAGAGTTCAGCGTTACAGCCACTTGAAACTGAATTCTGCCAGCCTCCTGACGCAGTTTGGAGAATCATGGCCAACGCCTTGATTTCAGCCTCATAAGATATTGTCACCAACATCATCCTGGGTTAAAATGGCATCCAGGTGTTAGCTCACAGCTCAATAGGTTGGAGCCTGGGCTGGTTCCAGGCTCCAACATATTGAGCTGTGAGGCTATATCTGGATGCCATTTTAAGCCACTCTGATGTCTGTGACAGCTTTTTATAGCAGCAATAAATGGAAAATTAATAGGGATTCCAGCACATAGAAGTGGAGTGCAGCTATAACAAATGCCTTTGCTGTTTAGTTGCTAAGTTGCGTCTGATTCTCTGTGACCCCTTGGACTGTAGCACTCCAGACTTCCCTGTACTTTGCTATCTCCCAGAGTTTGCTCAAACTCATGTCCATCGAGTTGGTGATGCCATCCAACCATCTCATCCTCTGTTGCTCCCTTCTCCTCCTGCCCTCAGTCTTTCCCAGCATCAGGGTCTTTTCTAATGAGTTTATTCTTCACATCAGGTGGCCAAAGTATTGGAGCTTCAGCTTCAGCATCAATCCTTCCACTGAATATTCAGGGTTGATTTCCTTTAGGATTGACTAGAAATGCAGAGATGCATTTGGAACCAGGCAGTGGAATAAGTTAGAAAAATTCTGAGAAGCATGATAGAGAAAGCCCAGATTGCCTTCAAAAGGATGTTAGTAGGAATATGGTCATTCAAACCTGCCAGGGAGGCCTCAGAAGGGAATGAGGAAAGTGTTTATGGAAATTGGAAACATCTTCAGTGGTATCAAAAAGCTTAGCAGAGGGGACTTCTCTGGTTGTCCAGTGATTAAAAATCAGCCTTCCAAGGTAGAGGATACAGGTTCGATCCCTGGTCAGGGAAATAAGATCCCACATGCCACAGGGCAACTACACACAGGAGCCGAGACTAGTGAAACCCTATGCAGAAACTAAGGCCCAACGTGGCCAAAAATACATAAATGGATTTTAAAAGAAAGAAAGGTTAGCAAAATTGTATCTGCAGTTAGCTGGAAAGCAGAGATGCTAAGTGATGATGTTGGCTCCATAGCTGAGATTTCCAAGCAAATGTTTAAGGTGTGACCTGGTTTTTTCTTGCTACTTATAACAAAATGCAAAAGGAGAGACATACAACAATCAGGAAACCAGGATTTGATGATTTGGGAAAATCTCAGTCTACCGAGATGGCAAAAGATTTAAAAGAAAAAAAATTGCTCTTGGGAAATCATGCCCTAGAGAAAACAAAACAAAAATCCTGAGGTTGTGTCTGTACAACCATTCTACAACCTCGGGAAGTTTGGAAGGTCAGAGCATTAAGTTACACAAAAGGCTTTCGAAGCGATTAGGTGTGACTCAGATTCCCCTCAGCCCTTTGAGGAGCAGCCAAAAGTATAGGAGGGACTATCTAGGAAGGGCTTGTGGGGGAGCTTCTTGTCTAATGGGGTGAACCTTGTGACATGAAGTCTCACAAAGTCAGTGAGAATTTTATATTAGCAGAAACATGGCCAGGGATGGAAAACAAGATGAAATGAAGAAAGGCTGTTGTTGTTTTTCATTAGCTCAGTCGTGTCCGACTCTTTGCAACCCCATGGACTGACTGCAACATGCCAAGCTTCCCTGTCCTTCACCATCTCCTGGAGTTTGCCCAAACTCACGTCCATTGAGTCAATGATGTTATCTAAGCATCTCATCCTCTGTCACCTACTTCTCCTCCCGCCCCCAATCTTTCACAGCATCAGGATCTTTTCCAATGAGTTGGCCCTTCGCATCAGGTGGCCAAAGTATTGGTGTTTCAGCATTAGTCCTTCCAGTGAATTTTCAGGGTTGATTTCCTTTAAAGTTGATTGGTTTGATCTCCTTGCTGTCCAAGGGACTCTCAAAGGTCTTCTCCAACACCACAGTTCAAAAGCATCAATTCTTCAGTGCTCACCCTTCTTTATGGTCCAACTCTTACATCCCATTCATACATGACTACTAGAAAACCCATAGTTTTGACTATGGAATAGCCTTGAATTTTTTTCATATTCTTCCCATTAACTGTACTTGGTTTGGTTTGGTTTTGTTGCCTGTATTAGCTCTTAGTAAGTTTCTTTTAAATGCACCTGAATAATCCCTGAGTAAGGTACATTTAAAACAATAGGCAATTATTATTAATAGTCATTGAGGGGAAGATACAAAATGTTAGTAATGTGATAATAAATAAGTTCCAAACATCTGATTATAGCCTCAAAAACGATGAGGGATTAGAAATTGAAGGAAGTAAAATTTTGACAACTTCCTCATCATTGATCCTGATAATCAGACAAATGTGTCCAAATGTGTGATTTTTTTAAATAAAAGGTAAGTTCTAGTAGAATTAATAATTGCACATATTTAACAAATTAGAAGATATGCGCGTAAATCCACACTGCAAATGATTAGATAAGCAACAAAGGAAATGGTCAAGAAACACTTTTAAATGTTTGCAAATGTTGTTACATGATGATTAAGGCAAGAACACGCACTACAGGTCTGACAGTGAGTGTAAGTGAATTGAACTGTCCTTTCAAATCACTGTGAAACTCTACAGTGTACAACACAGTACAGAGAAAAGTATTAAAAGATCAAGAATATAGTTGTTATAATTCATGTCAGATAGAGAAGAGTTTGTAGCAAAATGTATCAGAACAACATTTCGTTAACTGAAAATTTGCCTTTGTCCTTTGTTCATCCCCTTACGCATTTGTGCAATGAGATTATTGTTTGAAAAATTCCTTCATTTGGTAATGTGTCCTTATGGCTCCTTTGAATGAGGAGGAAGAGTCAGTTGCTCTAAGGTGGCTTTCCCAGGAAGTATCTGGGTCCAGGTGGTTGAGCAGGAGGAACTCGGAACCACACCTGTGAGGGAGTAAGAGAAGAAGGTTATTCAGCAGATAGAAAAAAAAAAAAATCCGAGGCTGGCGTGGCTTTCACAGGCCTGAGGCTGGTTTGGCTTTCACAGGTGCCCTGGTTGTTGGAGGTGGCTGCCCAGGGCCTGTGCTCGGGGAGTTTCCAGGGAGACCCCGAGACAGGCTTGATCCAGCTGCAGGCAGCAGTCCTGGCTGGAGGGGTGACCAGACACGGGGACAGAGCAGACGGCTGGAGGGAAGGGTGCAGCAGAGCTTTCCAGGCAGACCTGAGAGAAAGACACTGTTACCAGACAGAAATCCAAAAGGGCAGAAGACTGGATGGGGCGACAACCACCACGCCCTCGTAGAAGCCAGAAAGAAGTTCAGTGCCTGT
Source organism: Bos grunniens (assembly GCF_055505025.1). NCBI lineage: Eukaryota > Metazoa > Chordata > Mammalia > Artiodactyla > Bovidae > Bos > Bos grunniens. The sequence continues at coordinate 89,152,764 of NC_141176.1, read as the reverse complement.
TTGAAAGGATCTGCTGATGCCTGGGGAAACGAAAGCTAAAGCAGCAGAGAGGAAGCAAGGAGTCAACCAGATTTCTCCACAAGTCTCCACCCAGACACAGGAATGGACACCATGGAACACTTGGGAGGAGGGGACGACATAAGGGGACCCGGTGGAAGTGTGTTTATGAGGCGTCTTCGCAACCCATGCTCCCTCGGCAGAGAAAAATGCTGGCATATTCCCTTGTGGGAGGGGAACCCTATTTTTTGGAGATGGTTGGAAAAAACTGTTGGACCGGGTGACAGACATGAGCAGGACTTCCCATGTTAAAAAAAAAAAAAAAAGAGGCAAACAAAGAAGAGAAAAGCAACCCGGAGAAAACAGAACACACGCTGGGAGGAAATGAAACAGGACAAAGCAAAAGCACAGGAATAAGTTCAAGCGATACAAGCAACTGAGAAGCGAGAACAGCCACCTAGGAAAAATGCAGAGTGTATATAAAAGAGTTCTCGGAAATTACAGTGCCAGCATTTTTAAAAAGAGACAACCTCAATAAAATTATTATATGGTATTAGTCTCTCAGTCGTGTCCGACTCTTTGCAGCCTCACGGAATGTAGCCCATCAGGCTCCTCTATCCGTGGGATTCTCCAGGCAAGAATACTGCAGTGGGTTGCCATTTCCTCGTCCAGGGGATCTTCCCGACCCAGGGATCGAAGCTAGGTTCCCTATGTCTCCTGCATTGGCAGGCGGATTCTTTACCACTGAGCCGCGTGGAGAGAAGTTATGGGAGTAATGCTCAAATAAATCTGAAGGGTAAGAATTTCTAGACTGGAATTCCACGATCAGCCAAATGATCAGTTAAATGTGAGATAAGCATTTTAGGCATACAGCTTCTCAGAAATTTACTCTAGAATTTGTCCTTATGAAAATACTAGATGCCTGGTCCACCAAAATGAGCTAAGAGGAATGTGGAAAAAGAGAAAGGAGAGAGGCTGCCAGCACTGCCAAGAGGGAAGTTCATTGGAGTTTTCAGGCTGGAATCTGTGCATTAGGCATAAAAGCAACCAGTCTGGATGGTTAAAGACTGTAGGAGATAGTTTAGGGAAATAAAGCTGATAGGCAAGAGTTGGCAAAGTACGGGTATTGAATTAGTAAGTACGTAGAAAACTCTAAGATAATCGTTATCTCTAGGAAAAACTGGAATAAGAACAGAAAATGAAAGTTCATTGCACATCTGAGTTGAGACTTGTTTTTACAGCATCCTAATAAAGGAACATGGAGAAGGCAATGGCAACCCACTCTGGTACTCTTGCCTGGAAAATCCCATGGATGGAGGAGCCTGGTAGGCTGCAGTCCATGGGGTCGCTAGGAGTCAGACACGACTGAGTGACTTCACTTTCACTTTTCACTTTCATGCATTGGAGAAGGCAATGGCAACCCACTCCAGTGTTCTTGCCTGGAGAATCCCAGGGACGGGGGAGCCTGCTGGGCTGCCGTCTATGGGGTTGCACAGAGTCAGACACAACTGAAGCGACTTAGCAGCAGCAGCAGCAATAAAGGAACATACGTATTAAACTTGCTACACCATGGAGGAATGGGGGTTACTTTTGCCTGGAGAAGGCTCAGAATGAATGTTTTATCCTCATGTGTCCTGGGTAGGGGGAGATCTATAGATAGTGATAAAAAAAAAAGAAAAATCAAGAAAAATGTAAAGTAGGTTATTTCTAGAAATGGAGCTAGTACAGAAAGAAAGAAAAGAAGGGCAATATTTGCCTCTGAGGAGGAAGAATTTGAGATGGGAGGGTGGATGAACTTTTTAATAAAGTATCTTATAGAAGTATTTGATGACTAATATGAATGCGTAACTCTGAATAAAAATTCTTAACAAATGGAAAAGGGAAAGAGTATTAATTTTTTAGTCAAGAAGAGTACATGTACTGACCTGAATGAATTACCTTATTTTTTTCTGAAATGACTTCAGGTATAAATCAGCAAGCTGGTTCTGAGCAACTTGGGAAGAACTTGTTATTTGGATGACATTGTTAAACCTATTCTGTATTCTGACTGTTAACATTCCAAAATGTTAATCTAAATGCCCTTTAGATTTCTATTGTTATAATCTTAACTATAAACTCTTCTTTGAAGAATATAATTTTGAAAAACATATACTTCAATAAATTACTAGTCTCAATGAGGTATCTTATTTGAAAACAGAAAATATCATACAATAAAAATGTCGGAGCTGCAGACCTCATTAATTCAGTTTTTTTTTCCATATTCTACCTAGGCGAAGGTGAAGTTTACCTTTGAATGCCTAAGAAGAAATGACTATTGTAAGCATCATTATAAGGATACCTTGGTCATTTGTTTAAGAAATGAAGGTTGCATTGTATAATATATTATATAATAGACTCTTTTACTGAGTAAATATATATTGAGTTTATTCATGTAACAAATCTCATTAAGTATCTATTTTATTCAGACATTCTGCAATATATTGGGAATGTGAGGCTGATACTGTATAGTTTTTGCTCGTACAGTGACACATAAGGAAATTGACATGAAAATGAGCAATTGTGATTAAAAGAAAAAATGTAATTGCTCTATTGAAAGAGAAATTAAAGTTATAAATTGATGGAGAAAATTCCAGAAAGAAGCTTGGGCCGTGTGGTACAGATTTGGGTGAAAGTGTTACATGTTCTGAGAACTGCCAGTAGTTCAGGATGTCTGGAGCCCTGAGCAGTGAGTCTGAAAGAGAAGACAGGAAACTAGATTTCATGAATTAAGTAGAGTCAGAGAGACATTATTGTGCATGTTAGTCACTTAGTCGTGTCCAATGCTCTTTGACCACATGGACTGTAGCCCTCCAGGCTCCTCTGTCCATGAGATTCTCCAGGCAAGAACACTGGAGTGGGTAGCCATTCCCTTCACCAGGGGGATCTTTCCGACCCAGGGATGGAACCCAGGTCTCCTGCTTTGGCAGGTGGATTCTTTACTATCTGAGCCACCAGGGAAGCCTGAGACATTAAGAATAGTGATTACAATTCAGAGTAGCCAGATTTTTTCAAGTTATTTCTCTGTGCTGTGTCCTGAGTCAAGCACTTTACATACATAATCATATTCAATCCTTACAGCTAATCCATCATCATTTTTAAGGTTTTCAGGCTTAAGAGTAACAATAAAATTGATGTAGAAACACCATACTCTCGTGAGAAAATGTTTTAGTCAAGTAGAAAAAAAAAAAAGATACAAAATGGCTTAAGTAACCTCATAAAAATGTTATATATGATGTAACAAGAAATGAGATTGGAGAGGTTATAGAAAGCCAGTTGTTTTATTTTTTCACCCCTGAAAAGTTTCCAAAATATCCATCTGTCAATTTAAAAGTAAGAACAGTGTGTATTTTTAGAGGAAGAAGGGGAAAGATAAAAGCAATTGAGATTCTGTGACTAGGGAAGGAAAAAAAAGGAGAGAAAATAAGAGAGTGGGAGACGAGTTACACCCACAATTACTGAAAAGCAGTGTTGGAGAATTGGAAAGGGAGAAGCATGGGGCAGAGGTCCAGGCAGAAGACAAAAAAGGCTTCAGTTTAAGCAGTCATCAATAGGATAAGAGCAAATGGAAGAATAAGAGACGTGTTTGGAAAAGGGTCACCTACTTGGTGTGTAGATGGTTAAGCCCATTAAGGGAGATGTGAACCATGGTGAGGTTCCGGAAAGGAAGTGATTATTGACATGGTCCCTGTAGCTCTGGTATTACAATTGGGTGGTTGTTTCCTAAATGAAATATCCTAAATATTCTAAAGTATAACTAGGTGGTGTCACTTTACGCATTGCACTAATTAATCACAGTCCTATTAAAGAAAAAAATAATGGTGGCTGAATGTCTTTGGTGGCACCACATGGATCCAGAACGTGGGATTCTGATTTGGATGTAATGAAATCTTTCATCCCCGAATATCCATCACAAGCCAGAACTCTCAGGGGGTGACCACCAAGAGTCCAAAAAAAGAACAGCGAGGAAGCTGAAAGTGCTGGTTTGGGAGCACGGTGGGCCTCTGACCCAGACCGTAGTGCCGCGACTTTCCTCTACACTCGCTCTGACGGTGCGGTGGATCAGACATTAAGGTCATCCACTGCCCTCCGCTCTGAGCACCTTTCTGCCCACTTTCCCCTCCGGCTAACCCTGCGCTCTCTTCATCCCCCACCCAGGGCTCTACGAAACCTTTCTAACCAATGATGAACCAGAATGCTGTGACGTCAGGAGAGAAGCAAAACCCAAGAGCCCCTCCAAGGGGGCAGGGGACAGAGGCGGCGCCTGCCCCCGGACGTCGCTCTCGGCCTCGTCGGCGCCCAGGCTCGGCCCCAGCAGACTTAGACTGTGCGTTCTCGTGCTGATGCTTCTCCACACGGTCCTCACGGCCTCGGTGGCGCACAACGCCACGGCCCTGGGCGTCGGGGGCGTCCACACGCTGGATGAACGCTCCGCCAGCGAGGAGTAGGGACTCCGCACCCTGGAGCATCCTCGCAGCCCCGGCCACCCGCCCGCGCACATCCCCGCCTGGGTACCGGACCTGCGCGCGCATCCCCACCTGGGTACCGGACCTGTGCGTGCATCCCTTGGCGCAGGGCCTGGATGGCCTGAATCCAAACCAGGAGACACACACATACACACACCACACACCACACACACACACACACACACACACACGCACAGCTTTTTACGGACTAAAAGGCTGGAAAGTGACTTCGATTTCTCACACCATTTTATACACTGTGTTTTAATGTTTGGAGGTTTTCTTTGCTTTCCTTTGGACTTGAGTTTATCTGTTTTGTTTTTGCACTTGTTAATACAGGCTTTATTTTGGGGGATGGTTTCTCAGAGGTAAACTAAGTCTTTTCACTGTCTCTCTCTCTCTATATATATATATATTTCTAGTCATTGTGTGTGTTCATCAGATAGTTCTGTCTCATGTCCTGTCTGTTTCTATTAGCGGAATGACAGCTATGACCTTGCGGTATAGCCAAAAAAACAAACAAAAAACAAAAAAAAAACTACAACACACACACAAACACACAAAAAAATCATAAAAAAGAAAAAAAAGACAAAAAAAAAAGAAAACAAGAAAAAATAAATAAAATAAAAAGCTCCCTAACTCTCCCTCCTGCCTAAGGAACCCACGTCCCCGACCCTGCCCGCCCGGGGACTCCCTCCCCAGCAGATGCCATCCGCTTGCTTCAGTCCTTGTCGCCGCCGTGGTGGGCACAGCGCCTGCTCTGCTGGGCCTCTGAGCCGCTGCTGCAGAACGGGGGGCCCCCTTCTATCTGAACAAACAAGTGCTCTCCTTAACAGGTGGCATCAAACAGTTAACACATCTTTATGTTACCTTGAACTCCGTTGGGTTCATCCCAAGGGCCCCAGGCCTTCCTCGCTGGTCAGGTGGCTGGAGGCAGCCGCCCAGGGTAGGGGGTGTGAGCAGGTGGGGACCTCCCCGCCCCCGCCACGAAAGCCTGCAGGCGGCTGGGCTTTCATTAGAATTTCAGTTCTGTTGCAGGAATACTCGAGCATGTGCCGCCCATGGTCAGGGGGACAGGAATCCAAGGACTCAAATCTGGACTTCTTTTTCCTCCTTTTCTGTTGCGGGGGAGTTGGCAGATATGCGTAGACACCACTGCATACAGAATCTAGACCATTTCACCCCAGTATTCCCCTACACAGGGTTTTTAATTCCTCCAGGTATAAAGTGTATCCAATTCAGCATTATGGAAAAGACCTTCTTTTCAAAAAATAGGGTAGCCATCTTCATTCAAGTGCAGAATCGTTGTCTCCCTCACATGCTCCAGGTAGTTGAAGACGAGAGGAGAACTCGGATTGCTCTGTTTGTATTTTTCCTTTTTGTGGGAACATTTCACCCGCTGAGTGTCTATGAATTTGCTTTCTTAAAAACAAACAAACAAACAAGGCTTTTATGAGTTTACAGTAGAATCAGTGAAAGGAAGAGTTAATAAGGGCTGTTTTTAAAACAAAACAAATAATTTTAAAAAAATAACCACTTCACATTCCTTACTATTCTCTAACTACACTCGGGAACTGCGATTCAGGGATGACTGCTGTACAGCTGGGAGACGAAGGTAAACCATGGAACAGGTCCTCTTAGCGAACAAAATTTAGTTCTTAACTTTCTAGCTATGAAATTCCCCCAGGCATTTGTTTTCGTTGAAACAAAACTTTAATCTCTGCATCATACCTAACTCTGCGACACGCGTTACAGTATGCATATTTTGTTTTGAATAAAAAAAAACAAAAACCTGTTTTGTTCCAGTCTGTTAAGAATATTCAAAATAATAAAGGTATTGCTTAATAAAATTGCTAGAATTGTTTAGCAGTACATGCACAAATATTTTACTAGATTCTTTGTTTTAATAGTGTTTTGTTGAGACTGAAAATCCTAAAACGGTCTGCGCAAATACAACAACAACAAAAAAACCCACCCAAAATGCAAAATTCTCCAGTTTTCGTTCCTTTTTTGAAAATTGTTTTTTATGCAAATGCAAACACACATTCACACGTGCACACACACAGGCGTAGTATTTGTAACATATGGGAACGATGGCGCTATTTCTGGGGACAGTGGGTGGCGAGTGGCTGGGGGACACAGACGCTGCATTGCATTTTGTGACACTTTCGGAAGAGAGTTGTGGTAGTGCCTCACCATTTTGGTAGATTATAGATTTCAGTGGAGTTGAGGGTGCAATGAGAAGGGGTAGAGAGCCGTGACTACTGGAAGGGGAGGGATGGATGAGGACTCAGGAGGAGGAACTTAGCAGCTGAACTCCTTTTCCACTGAGCTCTTCATGACCGTAAGAAAATGACCAGAGCAAAGTGTGCCCTGACCTTCACCTCCCTCTGCCCGGCAAATACCACCCCGCTGCTGTCCCTTCCTTCAATGTTCCTCCTGCTTCTGTTCTTGCCAGAGGCATTTCCACTCCTTCAGGAAGATGATGCAACAACCCAGATGCAAGCTGCACCCACTCTTCCAGGGATGCCAAGAACTTAATGCATCTAGACACTGAGCCAAATGCTGACACATAGTATCCCTTGACAACAGGGTTTCATTTTCTGTTCATACTAATCTCTTTGTGTGCATGGTTGAGATTCTTGTCCAATAGAAGGGGACTGGAAGGTTCCACCTGCCCCTGTTTTAGCTTTGGTTTGGGTAAGTGGCAGCCCAAAGAGGGAAACCAAAACCACCACTACTGTCAGTGAGAGGTAAGTCCTCCAAAAGGCAAGTTCAACAGCTGGGAGAAACAGCAGTGTCGTGAGTATGCACTTCTCGTCTAGGTGAGGAGGGGAGGGGAGGGTGGGGAGGGGAAAGTCTTGTCAGCCTGAGCTGGCTGGAATCGTCTGTAATTCTGGCTCAGTCTTTGCTTGCCATGTACTCCACGGTGAGAGGGCTCTCTGTGCCCAGTGTTTGTGATGGTAAACGCGTAACCACTTCCCTGCGGCCTTTCCACTGACTCAGTGAGCTAGAGCAGCTTTTCCTCTGATCACCTAATGGATTCAAATAGACACTGACTCCTTGACAAAATTAGGGAGCAACCATTGAGAATGCCGTAGACAGAGGAGCCTGGCGGACTGCCGTCCATGGTTTCTCAAAGAGTCGGATACGACTGAGCCCATAAACTCACCAAAGCACAGATCTCGCTACATCCAAGGATCATTAGCAGTGGTTCTCCTACTCAATAACATGCTTGATGTTCTGCACAGAAAAAATTCAGACACTACACCTTTATCATCATCTTATTCTCTTTTCCTCATGCTGGGTGACCACTGAATAGTAGATAATGGATTACGATACTATTGTTGTTCAGTCGTTAAGTCATGTCCAACTGTTTATGACCTCATGGACTGCAGCACACCAGGCTTCCCTGTTCTTCACCATCTCCTGGAGTTTGTTCAAACTCATGGCCATTGTGTAGATGATGCCATTCAAACATCTCATCCTCTGTTGCCCCCTCCTCCTCTGGCCTTCAATCTTTTCCAGCATTGAGGTCTTTTCCCGTGAGTCAGCTCTTCTCATCAGGTGGCCAAAGTATTGGAGCTTCAGCTTCAGTCCTTCCAGTGAATACTCAGGGTTTATTTCCTTTATTATTGACTGGCTTAATCGCCTTGCAGTCCAAGGGACTCTCAAGAGTCTTCTCCAACACCACAGTTTGAAAGCATCAATTCTTTGGCTCTCAGCCTTCTTTATGGTCCAACTCTCACATCCGTACATGACTACTGGAAAAACCACAGCTTTGATTATACTGACCTTTGTTGACGCAGTGATGTCTCTGCTTTTTAATATGCTATCTAGGTTTGTCAAAACTTTTCTTCCAAGGAGCAAGCATCTTTTAATTTATGGCTGCAGTCACCATCTGTAGTGATTTTGGAACCTAAGAAAATAAAATTTGTCACTGTTTATACTTCCCCCCCATCTATTTGCCATGAAGTGATGGGACCAGATGTCATGACCTTAGTTTTTTGAATGTAGATGCTTAAGCCAGCTTTTAAAACAATTATTTCTGAAAACAAGTTGAAAATCAAGAAAATAACAATTTTTCCACAAATGTATGAAACAGACTTCTCCATATTTATTATTGTCTTTTTTTTTTCCTACAATAGAGAAATCCCAGTTTGAAGAATATGTTGATACTGCAAAACCAAATGTCAGATAACATAAGTGGAGTTCTATGTTATTCCTATTGCATTGACGTTTGGTGATACATTATGTGGACTTTTCTTTCATTAAAAAGATAATATTGTTCTCCTAACCTACAAATAGTAAGCCACAGTTGTTCTTTTAAATGACAACATCATTAGAAAAAGGGAATTTAGTTTCTTATCAGTGAATTGGTACCATTAATTATTAGAACCTGTAGTCATTGAAGAGGCCTCCCTGGTGGCTCTGCGGCGAAGAATCTGCCTGCAAAGCAGGAGACAATCCCTGCAAAGCAGGAGGGTGCGATCCCTGGGTCAGGAAGATCCCCAGGAGGATGGCATGGCAACCCACTCCAGTATTCTTGCCTGGAGAATCCCATGGACAGAGGAGCCTGGAGGGCTACAGTCCATGTGGTCGCAAAGAGTCACACATGACAAACGACTGAGCATACACGAACATAGTCATTAAAACCAAAGAAGGCAGCAAGGGAAATAACAGGCAGGCAGGCAGGCAGGAAGGAAAGTAAAAATGGATGTTGTATGAACGAATAAAACCCTCACTTTCATCAGGAAAAAAAATAAACAAAAGATGTAGTTGGGTGTCAGATCCATATGCCAAAGCTGAATTGGCAAATGACATTTGGCATCTGGATGACATTAAAATATTGATCAGTCTCAGGCATTGTTTTATTCATTTCCTAGTAATACTCTAATTGACAGGGGTGTTGCTACGGGAAGTATACAACGTGCAAAGGAATGAAAAGCACATCTTCTCCTCACTAGGACTGCAGGTGGGTACCTGACTGTTCATGCGTGCGTGTGTGTATAAGGAGAGAGGGTGTTAGACCTATGGCAGCTTTTCACAGCGAGAGTGGGGCGGCGTCTGGCGGTCTGGTGGTTAGGATTCAGCACTTTCACTCCCTGGGCCTGGTTTCAATCCTGCAAGCCGTATGGTGGAGGAGTGGGGTGGGGGGAAACACTTGATTGCTCTCCTACTTTTTATCTTTTCTTCCTTGAGTTTCCATATCAATAATAAGCTTTTTAATATTTGCACCGAAACTTGGTATTTCCACTTTTTTAGTTCTGTTAATGATGTGTGATATATTAAAAACAGGGACAACTATGCAAACACATATGTTATTTTAAAACTCTCATTCTAGATTCACTCAAGTACAATTTTTACATAAACAGAAACATAGAGCCTAAGTCGTAATGACACTCAATTCTAAGAGACGTGAAACCACACACGTTTCACAGCACCTCCACATGGGATGCTAGCAGCTAGAGAAATGCTTTACTTCTTAAATGTCAAACTTAGATCCTTAAAATATTAAATATTACAAATACTAAAGAGATACATAAGACGTTGCTAAGCTTTGTTTGTGCCCTGTTTCCCTGGTTGGCTGGATTACTCGCTTTAAGTGAATTAGCTCTTTCAATGCCATCGTGCAGCTGTCACAGTTGACCCCACTCAAAACAGCACTGGCCAAACTTCCTTTTGAAAATATGCATATTAGGTTTGATCATCTGGTTGACTGAGTCTCAAAAAATAATCTAGTTACCTTCAAAGTTTTCAGTACTAAGCTTAATGACTTTTTCTTTTTCTTTTTTATTTTTTGCTATATGTGTATATGGTATGAAAAAAATGGATCAACACAGTTAAGGAAAAAATTTCTGCTGCTGTTATCAATTTGTCCAGAAGGCCAGTGGCCCACTGCCATGGACTGAAGGCAATCTGAGTGGCTGAGGTGGGCCCAGCACCCTCTTGGCTCAACGTCCACCTCCGTGACAGCCCTGTGATGACCGAGGGACCTAACCATGGTGTTGCTAAGCCCTTGCCAAGGATGTCACTGTTTTTAAATGCTAGAAACAATACCATCTACTCTCCTTCTCCTTAGTCTGAAGGGTGTGCAAGCATTATCAGCAAGGGAAAACTGAAAGGAGCAAAGCTCTTCTCTAAGTCTCTAAGAAGTGACTCAGTTTTGGTGAAATTCCTGGTGAAACCTAAGCAGAACTCAAGATGAGCCAGTGCTTTGATTTAATGCAGTTTTCTTTTCCTGAGATGTGATGCAGCGAAATGAGAGTTTGGATATGCAAAATGCACAACATGATGACTGAATATATAAAACATACGTAAAACCTTCTCAGGTATTTTTTAAATCATAGAGTCTCAGATTTGGCAGTTTTCCCTTTCCCTTTAAGACAACGTACCTTTTTATTTAATTCCTGTGGGTTTTCAGAAACTCTTTTTTTTTTTTTTTAGCTTCCTAGTTCTCTTCACACGTCATATGGATTTTTGCAGTCATACCCATGTTCACTAAAACTCTTGAAATTAAAATCTCCCTATTCATCCGTTAGGCTCAATATGTACCAGACAAAATCTTCAGGTTGTTACAAGCAGATTTAATTACCTCCTTTTATCCTGAGTTCTTCCTCCTTTTCCTTCTGCCTCCCATGCCTGTCCCGCCCTCTCTCTCCACACCCTCCAACCCCTGCCGTCTCTATTTCTCTCTCTCACTCCCTCTCTTTTTCTGTCTCTCTGTCTTTTGTCTCTTGCTCTGTCAACTTTTAGATTTTAAAATGAGCTATACCCATGTCAGGGTTTTTGTTGTTAAATCATGTTGCCTGTCCTGTGACTCTCAGAATTAAAAAGGGAAACAAATCATCTCATCAGAACAAACAATATTAAAAATGTAAGATATATTAAATATTGCACTATTAGAGCAACTAAGACCCTTTAAATTTCTAGTGAAAACTTGAATGAACTAATTTATTGCAATGACTCACAAAGAAATAGTCTTTTCAAAATGACTTAGGGAATCTGTTAGAGAATGTGAAAACTACTAATATAATAATACACTAGAATACATTGCAGACAATGACTTTGACTTTTTTGGGGTTAGAAGATTTATGTACATTGTAATGGGGGCTTCCCAGCTGTCTCTAGTAGTAACGAATCTGCCTGCCAATACAGGAGACACAGGAGTCAAGGGTTCGATCCTGGCTTGGGAAGGTCTCCTCGAGAAGGAAATGGCAACCCACTCCAGTATTCTTGCCTGGAGAAGCCCATGGACAGAGGAGCCTGGTGGGCTATAGTCCATGGGGTCACATAGTCAGACACAACTGTAGCAACTTAGCATGCACACGTGTGCAGTGACAAGTAATAGCTAAATCCTGCAAAATACATATTTAATGCATCCCATCAGCACGTGATTTCATTCCTGAAAACAGGTCAACGCCTGCTCTCTTCCTTTTTGGCTGCAAATTTGACCCATCAATCATTTTTCTGTTCCTCCCTCAAGCTCTTCTCCAAGGTGAGTGGAAAGTGAAAATTTACTTTTTGTGACACCAGAGGGAAATCAGTGAGGCTTGGGTGCAGTGTTTGAGTCCTGGCCATAGAGTCTCTGGCAGGCTCACTGCTCATCGTCCTGAAGGCACCCCTGCCCAGGTCTCCCCGACGTGTGCCCTGATCACTGACGCTCTCCCGCCGGAGGGGACTGAGGCCCCATCCTGCTCTGCAGTCAAGCTCAAATCAGAGCAAGATGTGGGGGAGCAGGGGTGGCGTTTGGTTTTTAAATCACAGGATGAACGCCAAGAAAATTTCTGGATAATAAAACCATCTCTTATGGTAGTCAAATTAGCGTTAAGTACATTTCTCTTCTTCTTTTATGCTGTATGGAAGTTTTCAGAAAGAGAAAAAGAACCTGAAGATTCAAATCAATACCTAATGCTTTATCATTGTTATTATTTTGAGAAGAGTATGCATGTTTGAGCACACTCCAGGAGATGGCAGAGGACAGGAAAGCCTGGCGGGCTACAGTCCATGGGGTCACAAAGAGTCGGATACGACTTAGCGGCTGAACACACACTCATGCACATTTTACATCTTCATTCATTCGTTTATATGAAACTGATATAAACTGCCTACTTTTATGACTTTCATTCATTTATTGGAAAAAAGAAAAAGAGAATCCTCCCTGTCACTGGGACTAAGCTAGGCTTTGGGGAAACAGACAACGAAAGAAGTATTTCTGGTTTTCCAGGAGTTCTTAGACCAGAGTCGGAGAAGGATGGACATTTGATTATAAAGCAGAGGTAAGTCCCGAGCTTGCAAACCGGACCGTGGAAACCTTAACTCTGCTTGGTGGAAATGAAAGTTCCACAGAAAAAGTCACATCTTAGTAATCAATTTGAGGACTTCCCTGGTGGTCCAGTGGTTAAGAATATCTGCCTTTCAATGCAGGGGGTGTGGGTTCGATCCCTACTCAGGGAACTAAGATGCCACAAGCCCTGAAGCAGCTAAGTCCTCCAGCTGTGACTAGAGAGTCTGTGCACCTCCATGAAGATCTCGTATGATGCAACCAAGACTCTGTGTGCCACAACTTAGACCAACACAGCCAAACAAATGAATGCCAAACAAGAAATGATCAAGTCGGAGTCAGTCAGAGCACAGATGGAAATCGTGGTCTCGTCCAAAGACACGGGAGCTGAAGGAAGCTTCCTGCAGGTCACAGAGAAGTACAGGAGAGCCTCACGGATGGAGAGACAAGAAGTGGACCTCATAACCCAGCCTGGAAGTCTGGATCTGACCCCAACGTAAGAGAAAGCCATGAGAAAATGGTTTTAAAAGTAATACCGCATAATGAGCTTTATGGACATCCCCAGTGACTCAGTGGGTGAAGAATTCACCTGCAGTGCAGGAAACACAAGAGACACCAGTTTGATCCCTGGATCGGTAAGATCCCCTGGAGAAGGAAATGGCAACCCACTCCAGTATTCTAGCTTGAAATATCCCATGGACAGAAGAGCCTGACGGGCTACAATCCATGAGTTGGACACGACTGAGCGACTAGGTTATGAAGGGTTGGATATGACTTAGCAAGTAAGCACAAGCACAGTGAAATTTACACATGAAAAGCTTTTCACCTGGAGGCAGCAGAGAGTGCAGACTGAGGGCAATAAGGCAGGAAGGGGCTGTAATGTTGAGATATGATGAGACTCTGGACAAGTTCAACAGCAAAGGAGACAGAGGAGAGGGGTGAACTGGAGAAATACTATGAGGCAGAATGAATGGGGCTTGATCATTTTTCTCAGCATGACTTACAAAGACAAGTGAAAGGCAAAAGGAAAAGAAAAATCAGAAAGGAATCTGAACTTTCCAGAGTGGCTATTCGTCAAATCAGGACCACAGCCAACCAGTGTGCGACTGGACCCCTGAGCAGGCATCCTGGTGGGACCACTCCCCACCAGCGTGGAGGGTGACATTTGCTCTAAAAACCAGACACACAGTTTCTACACGTTTACTTTTTGCTCCCTTCCACACCCAGTGGGCACTTCAGCTGTGGTTCATTCCAAGACCCAGGGCTTTCTCTCGTCCTTCTGGTAAATCCTTGGCCATGTCAATCCAGGTGAAATGGACAGTGTGGGAAAGCCATGTCTACTTTCTAAACATGACGATGATTAAAGCTTTGTCAAAGAAGACCTCTGGTGGTGGGAGATGAGTCATTTGTCCCAGAAGGACAAAGAAGACTTCCAGGGAGATGGTGTTTTTTGTTTAAGTATCTGTCAGGCACTTTTCATAATTCATTTCTGGTTCTCACACAAGCCCATATAAGAGATCCTTTTTCACCTACATTTTTGGAGGTGGTTCAAGTCTCAGAGAGAGCATGGAAGTGGATGGAGGTCACCCAAATGCTCAAGCCCTGGGCTTGGATTTGACTGTGTTTCTTTGTCGTTGCTGTTGCTGTTGAGTCCCTAAGTCTTATCTGACTTTGCGACGCCATGGACTGTAGCCTGCCAGGCTCCTCTGTCCATGGGATTCTCCAGGCAAGAATGCTGGAGTGGGTTGCCATGCCCTCCTCCAGGGGATCTTCCCAACCCAGGGATCAAACCCAGGTCTCTGGCATTGCAGGCAGATTCTTTATCACTGAGCCACCTAGGAAGGCCCCCCCCACACTTTTTTTTTTTTTTTAACAATATGAGGCTTTATTTCTTTTCTTTAAATTTGTAAAGTATTACTTGTTTATTTTTAACTGGAGGACAGTTGCTTTATGATGTTGTGCTGGTTTCTGCTGTGAAGTCACAGGGATCAGCTGTCTGTATAAATATACCCCCTCCCTCCCTCCCCCTACCATCCCACCCCTCTAACTCACAAGTGTGATTTTTCTAACACCAAGTCCTTCTTCTTCTCCTTACAGGACATTTCGTCTAATTCTGCTCTCAACCTGGGAAGGTGCCTGGATTGATGAAACATAGAACTCAATTTTAGCCTTAAATGAAAAAAAAAAAAAAAAGGAAATCGCAATTTTAGTTGTTAGGAAAACAGGAGAAATGCAGTAAAATCATCTGGTAAAAGGAGCTCCCATTTTTCTGTTCTTACCTTTTGATGCTCAAGATTAGTGAATTTATTTATAGAGTGTTCTATCCACAGCTTAATAGTTGTCAAGTCTCTTAGAATGAGAATTTGGGTTCAATACTGTTTAAATGTGATCATACCGCGAGGCTGTGGAATTCCTAGGAAAACCAGGTGACGTTAGTTGAGACAGACTAGCCTCGTGTTGAGGACTTCCCAGGTGGCGCTAGTGGTAAAGAATTTGCCTGTCAACGCTGTAGACACAGGAGATGCTGGTTCAAGCCCAAGGTCAGGGAGATCCCCTGGAGGAGGGCAAGGCAATCCACTCCAGTATTCTTCCCTGAAGAATTCCATCGTCAGAGGAGGCTGACGGGCTATAGTCCATGGGGTCACAAAGAGTCGGACACGACTGAAGGAACCTAGCATGCAAGCATGCACCCTAGTGTTCAGGGCACTGGTCAAGGTGAGTAGTAGATGTGATCTCCCATCGTGACAGGTTTATAGCGATGAAAGCTAGCGGCACATGGCTGAAGGGGACTGGGACCTGTGCTCCTCACTTTATGGTCTCGGTCTGTTATAGGCAAAGGACCAAATTATCTTGTGCCCAGGGGTGTAGTGATTGGGGTTCATTCTCTCAAAATTGACAGAGAAAATGACTGTTCTCCAGAAGGAACTCTATTAAAAGGGAGAACACCCGCGCTATTGCTAGGGACATGTGAACTTACGGAGTATTTCATCGCAGCATGACATGCAGCTCAGTGACAGCGTGGGTCATCTGTAGCAGGGGGAGATGTTCCCTGAAGTCACCCCCTGTGGGGGCGGCCAGGAGAATTCCCATAATTTCCTAAATACCTATGTTTAATTCTTTTTTCTTTACTTGAATTTTAGAACCAAAGAGAGATGCATAATTTCTTTTTTTTTTTTTCAATTTAAAAAATGTGGGCTTCCCTGGCAGCTCAGTGGTAAAGAATCTGCCTGCCAGAGCAGGAGACCTGAGTTTGAGCCCTGATCCGGGAAGATCCCATATGCCACAGAGCAAGGAAGCCCATGCATCACAGCTATGAAGCCCATGTTCTTGAGCCGGGAGCCACAACTGTGGAGCCCACATCCTGCTGCTACTGCAGCCTCCGTGTCCCAGAGTCTGAGCTCAGCAACAGGAGAAGCCACTGCAACCAGAAGCCTCTGGAGCCCAACTAAAGAGTCGCCCCCTCTATCCGCAACCAGAAAGAGTACATCCAGCAACAAAGACCCAGTGCAACCAAAATTAAATATAAATTAAGTACAATAACAAATTAAAAAAAAATAGTTGTAGGTAAAAACAAAAAGTTTATGTAAAATAGCGAACATCTTTTTTTAATGTTCCCAGTTCTACCTAGAGAATAATGAGCTTCCCAGTGGTCAGGAGAGAGAATGTTATCAGCAAATGTTGGTGGAGTAATTTTTTTATTCTCGATGCAATTGTATTGCAGTGTTACAAGATGATGAGCCAACAGAAATACCACATGGAGCCAAATGGGCCACTTTATTCCAAGTTACTCACATGGGAAGGGACATATCTTGAAAAGATAAAAAACAGATTAGTTAAGAAGGTATTTTTCAAAGAGGAGAACGCCATGCACACTACTGAGTTTTATGAGTTGGATTGGTTTTTGTATAAATGCTGCTTTGAAACTTTGATAAAATGCTGTTAACTCTCCACGCTGGAACTTCCCTGGTGGCTCAGATGGTAAAAGCTATTCAGGCTGATGGGGGGAGAAAAGCAGCGAGGTGGTGAGTCACCCCAAGTCATTTTTGTTTGGCTTTGGTGTGTGTTGCGTGTGTTTTGGTAACTGACTCACCATAACAGCTACAGTTGCTTTGCTTAATATTAAAAATGATATTTCCTGGGCACTCACAAATCATGGCAAAAAACAGAAATAGCTTGGGGAAAGCAAAGTTTAAATTTTAAAACTGCCGTATTAGCCCTGAATGGTTGGTTCCTAGAAATACTGTTTGCACAGTGGACTATTGACAGCTACCAATATTTGCCACATGAAGAGGGTGCCAGCTGGGTCACAGGGGTAAGTCTTCTGGATTCCCCTGGAGAGTTCCTTCTGCCGAGCACTACAGAACTTCCTGGGTCTAAATTTCCCCCTGGCACCTCCGTGTCCCACAACTTGGCTCTGTCCTGATTCCCCTGCCTCCCTGGTGCCTTTCTGCATCTAGAACTGAAGCCAGAACTGGCCCAAGGGGACAGAGTCGGTAATGGGAACAGCAGAAAGAGAATGATAAGAAAACAGATGGGTCTGTTGAGTTGGCTCCCATGGAGCCACATCTCATTGCGTCTTTCTGAAGGCACGGGTAAATGGAAAATTGACGGTCTGGCTCATGCATAACATGGATAAACCTAACCACGTCCCCTCAAATGAGGTTGTTAGTGAACTGTGAGCAGCTGGAACAAAAGACTGCTCCACAAAGGGGACAGAGATGGAAATACTCTTGAGGTACCTACACATGAGCCTTGTCTCCTGTTTCACTGTTTTGGGTAAATGCCTCCTCCGAGTGTGTGTATGTGGGGGCTGGGGAAGGTCCTGTAACTTGCTTCCTACCCCAGAATAGGGAAAAGGTGACAGATGCATGTGCCTGTGTGGATGTGATGATGCGATGACGTGATGTAACTGATCACCTGACTTCCGGACTCCTGGGTGGAGCGTGTGTCAGGGAGCCCACAGGCGGGGAGCTGGAGGCAATCTCTGGACACTGACAGTGGCCTCTGACCAGCAATCGTCAAGAAACCCAAGTCGTCGTTCCTGCCACCCAAGGAACTGAACTCTGCAAACCCGAGTCCATCCCTCTCCAGGTGGGCCTCGATACCGCCTCCCCACTCAACACTTTTGATGATTTTTGAGAGCCCAAGAGCAGATCTAGTTTTATCACACCTGGCTTCCTTACCCACAGAAAATATGAGAGAAGAGATGTGGACTTTCTTAAGCAGTCGCATTCATGGGAAATTCTTATATAGCAATAGAAAACTAATACAGGGAGCCATTCCAAGAATTTAATCAAGGTGCATCAAAGGGGACTAAATAAGACGTAAGACCCAGCGTCTATGCCAGGAGCCTTCCTTCAGTGAGATTGTCTGGGGGAAAATTATATATATATATATATATATATATATATATATATTGCAGTTTAGTATATAAAAGTTTTTGAGAACTCATGTAGTAAAAAAAAAAAAATCTGCTTAGCAGTTAAAGTTGGAAGGTCCCAAATGTATCTATTCAAAACAATTCTGCATGTATTAATGTGCCAAGAGACATTTCTGCCCATGGATGCTCGGGATGACCTGTTGGTTAAAGGCAAGGTACCTGGATGCAAAGCATGTGGTACCTCTGACTATCACAGCATTTATTCACCTATGGTGACCACACGGACAGTGGGCTGGAATTTCTAGGACTCACTGCAGTGGAGATCTTAAAGAAAAAGATGGGGGCAGGGCTTTAAACTCCCCACTCAATAGTCAGAGAAATATAAGTCCCAAAATTAGTGGCTTTAAAAATGTCTTCTTCTGGACTCCTGGTGGTCCAGTGGTTAAGAATCTGCCTGCCAGTGCAGGGGATACAGGTTCGATCCCTGGTCTGGGAAGGGTCCACAAGCCTCAGGGCAACTAAACCCATGAGACACAACTGCCTGAGCTTGTGCTCCGGAGCCCACAGACCACAGCTGCTGAGCCCAGGTCCTAGAGAGCCTGCACATGGCAGGGAGTAGCGCCCGCTCACCGCAACCAGAGAGGCCAGAGTTCAGGGACGAAGACCCCCACGACCAAAAATAAAATGAACAGTTTAAAAAAACAATGCATCAGTATTACTTTTAATTGTCTTCTTTCTTACAGCCACAGTGGAGCATCATTAAGAACTCCAACCAGACACGACATTATTTAGGTTGTCATTTACAAAGCAAGTTGAATGCACAGTTGCTAAATTTCTTACGTGAGGTAAGGAGAAGGCTGACTAAAGAGTAGGACTGAGAGATTTTGGATGGGGATGAACCTGAGTCTTGAATGCCAGCTTCTGTAGGGTCCCCTCTGGCCGTCAGACAGGCCCCTGTCCCCCCGTCCGAGGAGGCTGCCCAAGGAGCTTCGTGCCCCCGTGAGATCTCAGCAGGGGCAGAGTGTTGATGGGGTTACCACCGTATCCTTCTCCAGGCTGGTACATAAAGCATCTTCCAGCGTACTCTGTGTCGGGTAGTGCAAAGTTTAATCTTGGAGGAGATAACTTGTACACACCAATCATTGCTAAATCAGCCAATTTATACTGGCAGAAAAGTAGCAAATATGTGTGGGAACGGATTCCCAGAGTGCTAGACCCACAAGACCAATAAAACACTGTCTCAGCCCACACTTACAGTTTGGGGTACACTTCCCTGGGAATTTGAATTTAATGTGATAGTTCAAGCAGCTGGAAGTAGATGAAACAGTCTACTTGGATGACTGGATGGGATGTTGTCCTGAATTTAATGGGGCTGAAGTTTTAGAGCTGTCAGAACGCGGAGGAGGAAATCTAAACGCTTGGGGAAATAACGGTGTCGGGGAATGTCGTCATATGCAAATGCTTCACCTTCTCCTTTACTCTGTCAACTATCAGGGCCCCAGAGACACTCGGTTTACTAAGGTGTTAGAAAGGCAATAGGTGAGAAAAACAGCGTCCTTGAAAGCTCCTAGGTAACTGACCTGCAGCTGATCTATAGCTGAGGCTGGTGGGATGGGCGTCCACTGGGATGGGCGTCCACTGAGATGGGCACCTTGATCGTCGAAGTGATGAGCTCAGGGATGAAGCCATGTGGGAGTGCTCAGATGCTACAGACAAGGAGGTGAGATTACGGAAATGGGAAGCAGGAACACGGTGGCCATCGCTGTGTTTTATTCCAAAGGCATCGGAAGTGAAGTGAAGTGAAAGGCACTCAGTCGTGCCCAACTCTTTGCAACCCCATGGCGGTCGAGACAGAGCTTGGCACACAGTAAGAGCTCTGAAAGTGTGACCCAGTATTTATCACAATGATGTCCTAGCCATCAGTCTGCCTCTCTTGATCTTTCTCCAAAGGTCTTTGCTGGGCAAACTCTAACACAGGGAAAAACATGCATCGCTGGCTTGTCCCCACGTGGGAAATAGTTGCTGGCTCCGTCCAGCCCGTAGGATTACATAAGCCCTGGTCTCCGGGGGCCTGCAGTCTGTCCAACAGAATGACAGTGTTTCTACTCAGACAACGTTCGCTCTTTGGCAAAAGATGATTTGATAGCTTTCCTCAATTCTCAAACCTCCAGTAACCTCCTCTCTCAAATCCTCCTTTTCAGCCAATGACTTGGCCTCCTGTTCAACTTTGGGGTTGAGAAACATCAGACGGAAACACTAAACCCTAAACCCTGTGGTCTTCTCATCTCAGATCTGAAACCCTCCCCAGGTCAGCTCCTCTTCCTGTGCTTCCAAAGGGCAGGTCCCTTCTCTCATCAGAGAAAGGCACGCACCCAGTCCAGGCCCACGTCCCCAGGACCTTCTCAGGGATGTTGCTCCTTGACCCCTCCCCTCCGCCTCCTTCGGCTCCGTGCTCCGCCGGGTCCTTGTCACCAGCGTCCCTCTTGCTCCTCTCGCTGACCTCCGGTCCCTGTGTCCCCTGCGCCTCCTCTCTGCTCCCTGTGTCCCCTGCGCCTCCTCTTGTTCACCTCTGCACCCTGCACCTCCTCTCATGCTCCCCGTGTCCCCTGCACCTCCTCTCATGGTCCCTATGTCCCCCTGCACTCCTCTCGTTCACCTCTGCATCCTGCACCTCCTCTCATGCTCCCTGTGTCCCCTGCGCCTCCTCTCATGCTCCCTGTGTTCTCCTGCACCTCCTCTCGCTCACCTCCGGTCCCTGTGTCCCCTGCGCCTCCTCTCGTGCTCCCTGTGTCCCCTGCGCCTCCTCTCGTGCTCCCTGTGTTCTCCTGCACCTCCTCTCGCTCACCTCTGCATCCTGCACCTCCTCTTGTGCTCCCTGTGTCCCCTGCACCTCCTCTCGCTCACCTCCGGTCCCCACGTCCCCTGCACCTCCTCTCGTGCTCCCTATGTCCCCCTGCATCTCCTCCCACTCACTTCCGGTCCCTGTGTCCCCTTGCACCTGCGGTCCCACTGCTCTGTCGTCCAGAAACACGCTCCTCACAAGGTCTAACCCAGGTCTCTATGCCTCTTCTCGTTCCACTCACTCCCATCTGAGCTCTGAACATGCGAACGTTTTTGGATCACCTCCATTTATGTTGTTCACATTTTCCTATTTACTTTCACCCAGAGGTGACATGATTTTTAAGATCGAAGGCGGGAGGAGAAGGGGACAACAGAGGATGAGACTGTTGGATGGCATCACCCATCACCATCTCAATGCACTCGAGTCTGAGCAAACTCTGAGAGATGGTGATAGCCAGGCAAGCTTGGTGTGCTGCAGTCCAAGAGGTCGCAAAGAGTCGGACACAACTGAGCAATTGAACTGAACTGATATCTAACTATGTCAAGAATAATCTCTTCTGGTAAGTTTAAATCCAGACTCTAGATAAAGGAAAGCACTGGGTGACAGTTTAACTAGCCACGTTGTTTTTCTTGATGGAAGGTACACTATCAAAGTATCTGACAATCGGTGCGGCTGAGATGTATGAAACATGGTACCATGCGTGCACGGAGACCTTGACTCCGTGGTCTGATGGTCTGGTGACTGCCAGTTCTCTCAACAGTCATTCTCATCTTTGCTTCTCCAGGGGCTTATCGTGTGTGTGTGCGTGTGTGTGTGTGTGTGCGCGCACGTGTGCTCAGTCGTGTCCGACTCTTTGCAACCCCATGGCCTGTAGCCCACGAGGCTCCTCTGTCCATGGGATTCTCCAGGCAAGACTACTGCAGTGGGTAGCCACTCCCTTCTCCACGGGATCTTCCCTACCCAGGGACGGAACCCGCGTCTCTTACATCTCCTTCTTTGGCAGGCGGGTTCTTCAACCACCAGGTGCTTAGGCCCGCCGTAGATGTGTGTGTCTCTTTGTCTGCTGTATAAGTCTTGCCAGGACGGGGCCCTTGGAAGGCACAGGCACATCTAGTCGACTTAGCCCAGGATGCCCTCTGCCACCAGAGAGCCTGGGTCACCAAAGGCTTTCGCTGCGTGTGTCTGGGTCCACGGAGTCAGAGGATGAAGCCTCCTTCCAGGAGCTCACTCTGTTAGGAGCAGAATCTGAGCTGCTATCAGCTAGAAGGAGTTTGCTCTGATTTTTGCCTCAGTTAATAAGCTCTAAAACAAAACGCTGTAAAACACTTTAACATGAGAACACTCTTGGGCTTTGTAAAATAAGACATATAAAAGGCAACCGCCCACCCACTCCCCTGCCCCCGCAGTACAATGAGGCTTAACTATTGGTTTGCTGTGCCTCCTGGGTGAATCTTCTTAATGAAATGACCTGAATATGTAGTTGGAGTATCCTTCCACATGCCCTAAAAGGGTTTCCCAGGTGGCTCAGTGGTTAAAGACTCTGCCTGCAAAGCAGGAGACCCAGGAGAGGCAGGTTCGATCCCTGGGTCAGGAACACCCCCTGGAGAAGGAAATGGCAACCCACTCCGGTATTCTCGCCTGGAGAATCCCATGGAGAGAGGAGCCTGGTGGGCTATAATCCATACAGTTGCAAAGAGTCGGACACAAACAAAGTGACTGAGCAGGTACACGCACGCCCTAAAAATGTGAAGTTTTCAGAAGACAAAACAAATGAGCAAACATAAACAAAACCCTGGAAATTTCTTGCACAAATGCAAAGCAAATATCCTCTCTCTGGACTTCAGGGATATAAACCAGAGCACAGCAATTGTTCTGGGACCCCTTGGGTCCTTAAGCAAAGGACAGAGGCAATTTTCTCTTTTATATACAAAAATAAAGAAGTAAACTCTGATTTGGAACAGGTGCCAATGCTTAAGTGGATCATAAGCCATAATTCACTCTAAGTGATGCCTTATCTCACCTTTGGATCCAAAATTTTCATTTTAAAGATGAGATGAAACAGTGGAAACCCCTAAACTGTGTAGTTGTCCCTGTGGTTCTGAATGGGGTCAGGGTTATTCAAGGAGAGTGCAACCCATGTTTACTGATGTTTAGGTGCTGCGGCTTGCTGGTATTGTGGGAGGAGACACATAACTGATCATGAATCATTAAATGTCTACAACTTGCATTTGGAAAAATCAATTACCAGCTGCACCCACAGACCTAAGAAGTTGAACAAATGAAATATAATGATTTGCTTTCTCCTGGGGATAATGGGAGACTAAATGAGAAAACATGTATTAAGTGCTCTTTGAAAATGTCGTATAAATGCATGCTATTAACAGCCAGCATTATGTTTTCAGCATTTTCTGGCTCATTAATTTATATCTGGGTTTCAAAAGATTTATCCACCATTTTAACCGAAAGAAGCCACATGACTTAATGTTTTTTTTTAATAGATTAAGTGTACATTCATAAAGGAAAACACTCACTTCTAACATGTAAAATGATTTTTAGAATTTGGCTTCTTATTAAAGAAACTTGGAGACCCAGGTTCTATTCCTGGGTCGGGAAGATCCCCTGGAGGAAGGCATGGCAACACACTCCAGGATTCTTGCCTGGAGAATCCCATGGACAGAGGAGCCTGGTGGGCTACAGCCCACAGGGTCACAGAGTTGGAAACGACTAAGCAAGTGGAAGGACTGATGCTGAGGCTGAAACTCCAGTACTTTGGCCACCTCATGCGAAGAGTTGACTCATTGGAAAAAACTCTGATGCTGGGAGGGATTGGGGGCAGGAGGAGAAGGGGACGACAGAGGATGAGATGGCTGGATGGCATCACTGACTCTATGGACATGAGTTTGGGTGAACTCCGGGAGCTGGTGATGGACGGGGAGGCCTGGCGTGCTGCAATTCATGGGGTCGCAAAGAGTCGGACACGATCGAGCGACTGAACTGAACTGATGAAGCAAGCGACACACATCAAAATCTTTTCTAGATATGTTATACCAAAATATACCAGCAGGGGGCAGCAACGCCCCATAATTTAACTAAGTCGCGTTTCTTGGATTGGAAGGGAATAATAGTCACTTCCATTTTTCATTGCAAATCAAAGCATAATTATAAATTAATGTCTTATCCTGGCACCAGCCGTAGAGGTCATCGGAGTATGTTCTATAAATGAAAAGAAATGGTTAGTTCTAATTACGCGCGAAATCACTATTGTTTTATCTGGAGTTACTGTTTTCCTCTTGGTTTTACTCATCTTTAAATTGGATGAGACATCATACGAGAGACAAAGACTGGCTACCGGTATCCTTCTTGGATTAATTTCTATGTATTGTGGCTTAAGGTATATATTTGATTTATTATCCCTATAATTTTTTAAATCACTTCAAATTCAATTACTGCATTTCCCTAATTCCTGCATTTCAAACCAAGAACACAGACGAGATCAACCTAAACAAAGCAACGTGTGGGTTTTATTTTGTAAACCAGATCCTTTCCTCACACGTGTACAAGGAAATCCAAAATAGTGGGCGTGACATAGGTTTTCACCTGCCTGAGTGGGCGAACGTGGTCTTGGGTACGTTTGAATTCTCCTATTTTTTGGTCCTGAAAATGGAACCCAATGAATCGGAACATAAAACGTGTGGGCGGACGGAGGTATCGAGGTAGAAGGAACATTCTTTCTAAGCCCTAGGGTCGGTAGAGCTGAGGCAGAACCCTCAAGTAAGCAGGGCAGGGGATGGGGCATCCACACCCCTATTTCCAGTCAAATTTAGCAGAACCAAGAACGCAGGGGAAAACTGCCATGAGACAGGTTGCAGGCCACTCCAACGCGAGCTCCATAACCGCGCGTGTGTGTACGTCGCTCAGTCGTGTCTGTCTCTTTGCAACCCCATGGACCGTAGCTCCCCAGGCTCCTCAGTCCATGGGATTCTCCAGGCAAGACCACTGGAGTGGGTTGCCACGTCCTTCTGCAGGGGACATTCCAGACCCAGGGATCAAACCCGGGTCTCCTGCATTTCAAACAGATTCTTTACCGTCTGAGCTACCAGGGAACCATAAGAACCACCAAACAGGATAAGGGCTTCTATGAGAAACCGGTTTCCCACGAGCTTCAAAGAGGGCGCAGACACTTAGTGATCAAAGGCTGAAGGTCTTTAAGTCACTTTGCAAATCCAGATGCTCTCAGGTTGACGTTGGCTGGTGGAGCATCTCCTGGGCACCAGTGGCTGCGTCTGGGGACCCTAGAGCATCCTGCCCCATCCTGCCCTGGCGTGGTCCTGGAGCCGATGTATGAAGAGGTTGACTATGTCTCTCCCCTTTTCTTTCAGACTTCAGTGGCCTGTCCTTCCGAGCACCCTGCCTGTTCCTGAACTTCACACACAGGGACAAGCTATAACAAAAGACAGTGTCAAACAGGTCAATCTTTTTTTAAAAAATAATTAAATTTATTTATTTTAATTGGAGAATAATTGCTTTACAATATTGTGTTGGTTTCTGCCAAATGTCAACATATTTCTGCCAAATATCTGCCAATATCAACAAATGTCAAATATCTGCCATCAGTATACATGTGTCCCCTCCCTCTTGAGCCTCCCTCCCACCTCCCTCCCCTTCCCACCCCTCTAGGTTGTCACAGAGCCCGGTTTGAGCTCCCTGAACCATTGGCTATGTATATTACATATAGTAATGTACGTGTTTCCATATTACTCTCTCCACAGAAATCCCACCCTGTGCTTCCTCCTCCCCCTGCCTCTGGTGCCTCAAATGGATCAATCTTCTTTAAAAAAATTGTTGAAGTATAGTTGATGCACAGTAATATTAATAAGTTACAGGTGTACAATATAGTGATTCATAATTTCTGAAGATTATGCTCTATTTACATAATTATAAAATACTGGCTATATTCCCCATGATGTACAGTATATCCTTGTAGCTTATTTCCTGCATAATAGCTTGTACCTCTTACTCCTCGACCCCCGTCTGCCCCTCCCCCATCTATCTCACTCACGAGCCAACCACTAGAGAGATAAAGTTCTCTTTATCTGTGAGTCTGCTTCATACTGACTCAGTATGAGCAACAATAGTTTGCTGTTTTATAGATTCCACATAAAAGTGATCATACAGCATTTGTCTTTCTCTGACTTCTTTCACTCACCAGAATGCCCTCCAAGTCCAACCAGGTGGCTGCAGCCGGCAGACATGCTGTTCTTTTTCGTGGCTGAGTAGCGCTCCACTGTATAGCTCCAGCACGTCTTCTTTCTCCACAGAACTGGTCCATCTTTGTTTCACTTTCTCAGGTGACTGCAGGTGGGCTTGCATCAGCAGGACCTGAGTCAAGATGCCAAACAGCCACTGAAGCCTCCCAAGCTGCACCCCATCCATGGGGCACCCCCCTTCCAGCACCCTGTGGGCTCCTGCCCTGCCCGCTTCCCTGACACGTGCATAGGAGCTGCCTCCTCCTGACACATGAGCTCCTCACTGGGAGCAGAAAAAGCCCGACTGTCCACTGTGGCTGCCCCCTGTCCAGGCTACAGGCTCATCTCTCTCCACTTCTGCTCTCTGCCCCTCTGGGTCCCCAGCACGGGACTTGTTTTCAGGGACATCTCTCTGTCCTTCGATGCCTCCTGGGTCTCCTGTTGTGAGCTCCCACTGCCTCTGGGGGTCCTCCTAGCTCCGTGTCAGCACCTGAGCCCATGGCTTGAGGGTATAGTTTAGACACCCTAAGGTGACCTTCACACATCCTTTCAGATACTCTGCTAGTGGATACTCAGTAGTCACCGTGTATCCAGCCTCCACTGGAGCAAAGCCTTAAGTGAATGATTTCATGTAACATTGAAAACCCTCTGAAGTTACATGGGAGGATTCACTAGGGATAAATATCAGGAACTCTAACCAATAAAACTGACCACATCCCCCATCAAGTTAGCTGAACTACAAACAGAAAGCACACATTAATACGTTTATCAGCCAAAATGCTTGGTAGCCAGTCAGTTAGCCTAGGCTTAATGGGCTTGATTTACTAAAGCTGTTGAAAGAGACATAAAAAAGTATTAGAACCTATATTAATCCAAACCAACATTTCAGTTGAGTCCAGCCCCCGTATTAATTTTAAAAAGCAGAGGCAGAATGCTTGTGCTCTATCACTCTCATCACTGGGTTACTATATATTTATAGAAAATGCTTGCAATTGAGAAGTAACACTTTGCCTTATTTTTCAAGTGGAATTAAAAACCCTAAGCATGGTTTCTAAATTATGTTAGATCATCTTATCATTGGCACATAGTGAGTATTCAATAAGTGTTAGGTATCTTTATGATTTGCAGGCTCACCAGGATGGAGCTTCTAAGGCCTTTCTGTGGATCCCAGTCATTCGTGAGTCTTTGGGACCTAAAATGGTGCTGGGGACATCATTTATGCTCAGGAAGCACTGTATCCAGCACGCTGTCATATACAGTTGAATGTTTCCTGGCATAATGATAAAATACCTGAGCTGTGACCCCCAAGTATTGAAACAGCAATGTACCTACCTGGCTCTGGGACCTGACATGAGTCTGCCAAGTCTCTTTCACCTTCATTTCTTCAGTTATAAATAAAGCTAAAGATAATACTGAGCTCCTAGAGTTATCATGAGGAGCCGTGGGGAAATGCTCAGAAAGGACTTCAAAAAGCCCTCTGGGATGGAGCAAGCGGCCAGCGATTACTAACTGCAGCCATTATATCATCTCTATGTGTAGAAACACCTTTATGTGGCTCAGTGGTAAAGAACTCTCCTGCTAATGCAGGAGATGCAAGACATGCAGTTTCCATTCCTGGGTCGGGAAGATCCCCTGGAGTAAGAAATGGCAACCACTCCAGTATTCCTGCCTGGAGAATCCCATGGACAGAGGAGCCTGGCAGGCTGCAGTCGTTGGGTTGCAAAGAGTCGGACACAACTTAACGATAGACGTTAATAGTGCAGAAAACAAATGTGTCTAGGATACAAGTGTCTTCTAACACATTTAGGTCTACCTTCTCCCTGCCTGGATGAGCTGTCCCAAATGAAAAACTCAAGTCTCAAAGAGTTTCCCAAGTCCAATGTGTAAAGCTCTGTAGGTCACACCACCAGAGTTCCATACAAGGCGTGTCTGATTCCTACTGAGCAGACAGCTTTGGCCACATTATACTTGATCTTGTGTAGACTGGCTTAAGATACATACAATTCACTCCCACAATTGCTTTATGATTTAAGTGGAGGTTGGTAGGAATTAATCTGAAAATACGTAATGTGAATATACTCACACCCATCTTATTTCAGGCTTCCCAGGTGGCTCAGTGATAAAGAATCCTCCTGCCAACGCAGGAGATGCAGGAGACACAGGTTCAATCCCTGAGTCTGGAAGATACCCTGGAGAAGGAAATGGCAACCCACCCCAGTATTCTTGCCTGGGAAATCCCATGGACAGAGGAGCTTGGCAGGCTCAGTCCAGGGGGGGTCAAAAAGAGTTGGATATGACTGAGCACATACGCGTCTTATTTTGTCAAGAAGGCAGCCCTCTGCACCTCGTCAGCTTTCAGAACAAGCAGCCAACTTGCTGGCCTGAGGTTCTGTTAGGGCCGGACGCTTCAGGGTCAAGGTCTAGTTGGAACTGCACTTGGGAGACCACAGAGCAAGCAGACAAAAGCAAGCCAGAACCTCACTGCTGAGTGGCTAGTGTGAGGAGTGACCACTTTCAGGAGAAGGGTGGCCTGGCAAATTCAGAATGAGAGAGGGAGAGAAACAGAGAGAGACTGAGAGCTTTGAGAGAAAGAGCTAAGGCTCTATGATGGTTCAGTCGCTCAGCCGTGTCCGACTCTTGTGACCCCATGGACCATAGCCCGCCAGGCTCCTCTGTCCATGGGATTTCCCAGGAAGACTACTGGAGTGGGTTGCCATTTCCTTCTCCAGGGGATCTTCCTGACCCAGGGGTCAAACTCGTGTCTCCTGCATTGCAGGCGGGTTCTTTACCCCTCATATCATGAGGGGAGAGCAGTGTGGAAACCTGGGCTCTTCCTGCGGGGTGGTTCTGCCCAGGCTCAGAGGAGGCAATAATCCTGCCCTTGAAGTCTATGACTGCTCCTCTGGTCCTGTTTTAGATCAGATCTTCTCTTTATTACAGCACTTACCTGACTGTATTCTCCGGAGATGAGAGAAAACCTCTAGCTTTCCCTGTCCCATCCACCCCCGTGCAGTTTGGGAGCCAGCAGACCGAAGCCCTGTCTTTTGATCTGACTAGCAATTTAAGAGTTGACCGATTTTCATATTCTTAGGAATGCTTGTCTCCATCTCGGTGTTTATCCTTGGGGACATCTTATCTCTTTCAGAGCAGGGACACAGGAGTATTCTAGGAGTATCCATTCTCCTAGGGAAAAGATGGTCACCCTAACATTTGGAAAGACCATCTCTCTTAACTACTAACATGAGCTGTTTTGTTTTAGTTGTTTTTTTTTTTTTCCTTCAGTATGGCAGGTCATACTTGGGGTAGAGCTGGAGGAGGTGGAGAAACAAGCAGGTCAGTGTCACTGAGTCTGAATTCCAAACACGTCATTGAATCACACAGTTCACTTAACTCTTCTCGTACGTCTGGGGTTGTGCACACACAGACATAAAAAAATTTGCTGTGTTGGGATGAAAAACCCATATCATGAGTCACAACAAGATATTGTTATGAGAAATGCCTGGTTAATGCTTAATTTGTACAGAGCAGAAAGAAAGAAGGTTTTCTTATTAACCAGGCTTAAGCAAATTCAAATATTCTTTGAAGTATTAATAATTACTGATATTAAAGGGCATGAGTTTGTTAACAGCTACGCTACATACTTTTTCTGATCTTTTAAATGCAGTGTGAAGCAGCATTCAGACTTTAGCTCTGAATTTTGAATCAAAACTTCGGTTTCCTAGAGAATTCATCGGACATGTTTGTTGCCACTATTCGCAACCCCACCTTAGCATATTAGAGCTCAGGTATGCTAATTCCCAAATGGGACTTACATTTTGCACTATTAAAGAATGGGTGTGAGACCTTTTTATTTAAAACAGTTAAATTGGGAGCATATATGGTCTTCCTGGGAGCATTTATTGTCTTGTCAATAACATTTTAAATGCCAGTTGTTTGTATTCCTTTACGCAGTTCTAAACCTTCTAGGTAGATGTTTCATGAACTACTTAAATTCACAAAGTTATTTCTACAAAGTTATTTCCTGGAGGCTTTTTCTGAGCTGAATGGCTGTGTTGAATCCTGCTAGAGTCTCCCAGCCTTTTCTGTCTCACATATCCCCTCATCAAACTTCCACCCACATGTCCCAGCACGAAGACTCATGGTGAGTAGCAGTCATTGTCTATTATTTGCCAGACACTCTGCTAAGCATTCGTACTTGTTACTTCTCAAGCATGTGTGAGTGCTCAGTCTTGTCCGACTCTTTGCAACCCCATAGACGGTAGCCCCGGAGAAGGCAATGGCAACCCTCTCCCATATTCTTGCCTGGAAAATCCCATGGGCGGAGGAACCTGGTAGGCTGCAGTCCATGGGGTCGCTAGGAGTCGGACACGACTGACCGACTTCACTTTCACTTTCATGCTTCGGAGAAGGAAATGGCAACCCATTCCAGTGTTCTTGTCTGGAGAATCCCAGGGACGGGGGAGCCTGGTGGGCGGCCGTCTCTGGGGTCACACAGAGTCAGACACGCCTGAAGCGACTTAGCAGCAGCAGCAGCAGCAGACTGTAGCCCGCCAGACTCCTCTGTCCATTGAAATTTTTCAGGTAAGAATACTGGAGGGCGTCACCATTTCCTCCAACAGGGGATCTTCCTGACCTGGGGATCGAACCCTCGCCTCTTGCATCTCCTGCATTGACAGGTGGATTCTTTACCAGTAGTGCCACCTGAGAAGCCCAGTTACTCCTCAGACAGCCCCATAAAGTAAGGAGGATTTTCATCTTCATTATAAATGTTTGAAGATTGAGACAGAGGTACGTTAAACAGCCAGTAAGTGACAGATATTGGACTTTTAGCCCAGAGACCTCATCTCTGTGCTTTTACTAAGCACTTTGCTTGGGCACTAGAAATGCAAAAAGCAAAGAAATGTTCTGCCATGTAGAAAATCTAGACGTGGACACAGCGACAACAACAAAAAAGAATTACAATACGATTCATTTCAAACACTATGATTTAGTCGGTGTTAGGAGAGGCACTGAAGACCTCATTTACACTGTTTGCCTATCGTACGCAATCCACCATCCCAGACACTTAGACCAGATACTGGTCTAATGGGCTTCCCAGGTGGCTCAAGTAGTAAAGAATCCGCCTGCCAGTGCAGGAGATGCAGGTGACATGGGTTCGACC
The DNA here is from genome assembly GCF_055505025.1 of Bos grunniens. NCBI lineage: Eukaryota > Metazoa > Chordata > Mammalia > Artiodactyla > Bovidae > Bos > Bos grunniens. Next base: position 89,121,355 of record NC_141176.1, on the reverse strand, counting down.
CCTGGGTTGTGAAGATCCCCTGGAGGAGGAAATGACAACCCACTCCAGTATTCTTGCCTGGAGGAGTCCATGGACAGAGGAGCCTGGCGGCTACAGTCTGTGGGGTTCACAAAGAGTCAGACACTACTGAGCATGCACACCTACTGGTCTAATGGTCAAACTGAATTTCTAAGGAATCCATGATGATCCATTTAGCGTGGCAGAGGACTGGTGAGCCTGAGGAGTGGTGTGGTGGGGCTGACCAGGGACGCATCAGAAAGGACTCTCCCCCGGTGGAAGGATGCTGCGTGTCCTCAGGGTGACATAGTCGGCTCTGGTTCACCAGGCCCAGGACTTTTTCCAGGTGGGCGACCAGCCAGCCTGTGTTTCCCAGGATTCTCGAGTGAAGTGAACTCCTCGGAATGATTTCTAGCTGAGGGAATGTGCGCTGGTGTGATGTTCTGTCCTCCGTCATCTGCCCAATGAAAGTCATGGCATCCCACCCGGACTCCCAGGGGTAGGACACAGCAGAACCACCATATGCAGAAAGCCTGGCTTTCTGAACAAGAGCAGGAAGGACAGATTGAGTGCTGCCCTGAGCCCCTGGAGAGGGTGATGTTTACAGCAGCCAGCCCATCTTGAACATGCTGGACGGTGGTTGGGTTTTAGACAGAGAGACTGTGTTTCCAAGATGACTCTGGGGTGTCCGCCATTGGCGTGGACTGATACTTGTGGCAAAATTATGGGATAAAAGCAGGAAAGTCCTGGTGTTCTTCCAATTTAAGTACAAAATGGTAGTTTATGCCATCTGGGGACTCCTTGCCAAGTCTTGGAATAATTTCTTACTGGACCAATAAAAATCTGTATGCATAGACCAAACAGGATCTCTAGTGTGTTTTTCAGAGAAGGCAATGGCACCCCACTCCAGTACTCTTGCCTGGAAAATCCCATTGATGGAGGAGCCTGGAAGGCTGCAGTCCATGGGGTCGCTGAGGGTCAGACACGACTGAGCGACTTCACTTTCACTTTTCACTTTCATGCATTGGAGAAGGAAATGGCGACCCACTCCAGTGTTCTCACCTGGGGAATCCCAGGGATGGGGGAGCCTTGTGGGCTGCTGTCTATGGGGTCACCCAGAGTCGGACATGACTGAAGCGACTTAGCAGCAGCAGCAGCAGTGTGTTTTTAGAACGGCAGCTCTCAAGTTGCATGTGTAGAATAATCACCTGGGGAAAATTCAATTTGTAATTCTCAAGGTTTGAGGCCAGGCTTCCCAGGTGGCTCAGTGGTAAAAAATCCGCCTGCCAATACAGAGGATACAAGAGATGAGGGTTCGAGCCCTGGGCCAGGAAGATCCCTTGGAGAAGCAGTGGTAACCCACTCTAGTATTCTTGCCTGGGAAATCTTACGGACAGAGGAGCTTGGCAGGCTACAGTCCATGGGGTCACAAAGAGTCAGACACAACTTGATGAGTAAGGATGCATGCATTTTTTTTTTACTTCTAACCATCATCCAAGTGATTCTGACACAGCCAAGGTTAAGGGTGAATAAATTCCCTTTTGAGAAAATCTACCCAAATTCTAATCTACTGATGTAGCCCAGATGTTATAAGACTAAATATAGGAATACAAAATAACACCATTTGACGTGCACTGGAAAGGGCTCTGTAGGCAGGACCTATAGAGATGACACGGGAAGTATAGCATTGAGAAAATCTGACCTCAGCAGGAATGCTGAAAATTAATATCTAACCCCCCTTCATTAACTCAGCAGGAGTTCCTTCTTATACCTCAGGGTGTTATAACAGCCCAAACAACCAAATAAAAAATAAACTAAAACTCATCTGCTTCTCCAGGCCCTTTTTGTCATTCAGTTGCTAAGTCTTGTCTGACTGTTTGTGACCCCCATGGTCTGCACCATGCCAGGCTTCCATCCTCCACTGTCTCTTCATGTCCACTGAGTCAGTGATGCTACCTAACCAGCTCATCCTCTTAATATCCTTATTTTATACTGGATGCATCAATACGGCATAAATAATTTAAATGATACTGTGTAGAAAACACACCTTAGAATTTATTTCTGAAAACTAGAGAGGGAAGTTATTTTTCATTCACGAGAGTTACCATTGGATGGTTGACACTGCAAACTGATCACCAGAAAATGTAAAATGTAAACTAATGTATTTGCTCTTGGTTGTTCATGGACTTACTCAAATAAAGTCGATGGGGTTTCTTCTTGCAAGCTCACGGTCCTGGATTTCTGTGTGCCTGCCCCTCTGAGGTGGCAGGATGGAGCAGGCTCCATTACACGCCATCCCGGCTTAATCCCTTGCTGTTACCAGAAGTGGAAAATGCAATTAAACGCACTTCGGAAACCTCCCCCCAGAGTGCTGTTTACAATATTGCCTGCATTAAACAGGCCAAGCACAGCGACGTGGCCACTCTTCCTGCATCTGGAGGCTTTACTCAGCCTTGGGAAGCCCGCTTGCAAATTAAAGCGTTCCATCAGCAGCTCTGAGAATCAGTCCACTTTGTTATAAAAGAATATTGGTGAACTTAACACTCATGCGGGTTTTATTTGGAGTAGGGTTTCAGAGTGGGAGGGCTAGTGCGACTGTCCTTGGGAACCATTTTGCTCCCCGAAAGTCAGAGGAATTTCAGTATCAACAGACCTTAAAATTACCTTCACCTAGGATTCTAAGCCAAGCAGCACTCTGTCTCCCTCCCCTTAAATGTTAATCCATTATTTAGATGAGCAGGGGCGGCCTGTGTCTTTCTGAGGTGTGCTATTAATACTTTCTCATTGGACCCTATTTCCATCTGCTTCTCTCACTGGGAAGGGTGCAAAGTGACAGGTGACCGGGAGCCAGAACAAGATGCAGCTTGCTCTTGGATCCGCCTTGGGCTCGGTGGGCAGCTGTGGTCAGGACATGCAGCCTTCTGGTGACGCCTCTGCCTGCTGAACTAGATGCCGAAAGACTCAAGAGGTCTCCACACCCTGCAGAGAGAACCTTCACTCGGTCTCTCACTCGAGGTGAACTTGACGTGGTGAAACACCCAGCATCTCTACCACATGTTTCCTCAAATGGTGGTCAATTCCCATACCACCTCTTCCTCTTGAATCTGCCTCTTCCTCTCGAGAAGATACTCTTTTCTCTTTCCCCCATCAGTCACAGTCTTCCCAGGCATCTGCTGTGGATGGGAGACGACTGTCTGGCAGTCCCTGGCCTTGCAGATCTTTCAGGGTCTTCCCCCCAGCCCTCTGCTCTCTTCCTTCATTTCATTTTCACAATGCGTAGGGTCTGCCCCTTAACACGGAAAAGCCATGAGCTGCATCTCTGCCACTCGCCATCCCCGCCTCGTGTGAGCCACTGAGAGCACTGACGTTTCCTCCCTCATCTGTCTTGGTTGCCCCATCTCCCCGCTTCCCTGTCTGCCTCCCATGCCCTCCATGTCATTCCTCTTCTCCGCTGCTTTAAATAAACACAAGGTAACTTATAAGTCTCTTCGGCTGCAGCGATACATGTGTTGAGAGGTTGGTGTGATGAGCTAAGCCTGGTGGTGAGCCATCAGGATCAAAAGAGGCATTGGTCCCTGTCCTCCCCAGACCCTTCATCAATAGACATCCCAGCTTCAACAGAAAGGTTCAGCCCCACCACGAAGTCACCCCAAACTGACCAAGGCAACCCATGCACCCGTCTCCCAAACCAGCAGCCCATGCATCTTGCTGTTGCACGAGGTTCAGAAACCCACGTGCTCACAAAATCGTGGAGCTCTACCCACCCTAGCAAACTAACTGGACTTCTGGCTCCATCTTCAGTTCTGCTTTCTTTTTCTTTGTTGGGATTAGCATCTTTTTATGATTCCAAGACCCCAGACCTAGTGCCCCATTGTCATACCTGTGTCTTATGCACCCCCTCTTCTGTCTGTGACCCCACCCTGCATCCAGAAGTGAAAGGCCGGATGACCTGCTGGGCCCCAACTGCCCATAGCCTCCTGTGAGCATAGAGTCTGCTGGGGCCCTCTCAGTAAGCTGGGAATTCTGTGCTCAGAGACCGACCGGAAGGAAATGGAGTGGACAGACAGAAAGAGGATTCTACCCCATAATTAAGTCAGTGCGAACATAAGACAATGGTGAACTCTTTTTCCTAATTGTTAAGCATTTACCAGTCCATCCTAAAGGAGATCAATCCTGAGTGTTCATTGGAAGGACTGATATTGAAGCTGACACTCCAAAACTTTAGCCACCTGATGCAAAGAACTGACTCACTGGAAGAGACCCCGATGCTGGGAAAGACTGAAGGCGGGAGGAGAAGGGGATGACAGAGGATGACATGGTTGGATGGTATCACCAACTCAATGGACATGAGTTTGAGTAAGCTCTGGGAGTTGGTGATGGACGGGAGGCCTGGTGTGCTGCAGTCCGTGGGGTCTCAAAGAGTCAGACATGACTGAGCAACTGAACTAAACTGAACTAAATAACATTTTCGAGACTCAGAAAATTAAAGGTTAAAACTATTTCAATTGTACTAGGATCATTTCCTTCTGGGCTTCCCAGGTGATGCTAGTGGGAAAGAACCCGCCTGCCAATGCAGGAGACACAGGTTCGATCCCTGGGTTGGGAGAATCCCCTGGAGAAGGACATGGCAACCGACTCCAGTATTCTTGCCTGGGACATCCCATGGACAGAGGAGCCTGTCAGGCTGCAGCCCAAGGGGGTCACAGAGTTGGATATGACCTATATACATTTGATGATGTATTAAAATTAATAAATTTAGTAGACTTTTTCATATGAAGGCCTTGGTAGACTTAACTTATTCAAATTAACTTAATTTGAATAGCACTTTACAGTGCTTTTAAAAATACTTGATTAAATATCAATTTCAAACTTTTAAGATGAAGTTTATAATACCTATATTTCCAATGAGGAGATTGATTCTACAAAGGTTAATTATCACACAAGGACTCAGCTTTTTCCTATCCATTCTCATCTCTGATGCTTCTCTTTGCATAGGAGCAATATCCGCTTCTCTAGAAAGCCCTATAAAGCCTGAAAACCACGGTGGAAACTCTGGTTTGCTTCCCCATCCTCATTCAAGGCAGATCCAAGAGTGGGAGGCTGGGTGGTTGAAATTTATGAATAAACTAAGGAGGTCAGTGGTCACGGCTGAGACCCAACATGGGTGACCAGCAGTCCAAAGAACAATTTCCTAAGTTATGACGCAAAAGAGATGTCAGTCTGGGTTTCCGCCATTTGAGAAGGCTGATTCAGCAGACGGGCCCCAGAGGGGGAATCTTGAGCACAAGGTGTCTAGTAGACTTGGGACTTTTGCAACGTGGAAGAGGAGAGAGCTGGTGAGGATGACACCTCAGAGAAAGGTGAGTGTAAACAGAAGGAGCATTCATTAGAGGTAGGGTCTTCATTTGGGAGAGGGAGACACTTATTGCGTGGTTTCATCCATTGACCAGGCATTTGTCATCTCCTCTGCCACAGATAGGAGAAGGCAATGGCAACCCACTCTAGTACTCTTGCCTGGAAAATCCCATGGCCAGGGGAGTCTGGAGGACTACAGTCCATGGGGTCACTAAGAGTCGGACAGGACTGAGCGACTTCATTTTCACTTTTCACTTTCATGCATTGGAGAAGTAAATGGCAACCCACTGCAGTGTTCTTGCCTTGAGAATCCCAGGGACGAGGGAGCCTGGTGGGCTGCCGTCTCTGGGGTCGCACAGAGTCGGACATGGCTGAAGCGACTTAGCAGCAGCAGCAGTAGCAGCAGCTGCAACAGATGAAGGGCTTGGCGTGGGGAAGGCGATCGTGAACACAATCCCTCTTCTTCAGGATTTTTGCTCCAGACGCAGTGAGCAGTGAGGGGCTGGGGAGATAGGCCACAGTCCAGTCCCCAAGAAGGTCTTGGCCAGCTCAACCCAAGTCAGCCAGAGGCCAGGGCAGGAGTCCATCTGCAGAGGAGAATGCAAGCCAGGAAACTGCGACAGACACTCGGCCCCAGACTAAAAAACGCGGCGAGGTGGAGCGGCAAGTTCATAGCGGATGAACAAGGAGGGCACGGGGCTCAGCACGAGCTCCACACCTGGGGTCAGGGGCGGAGACTAACTCCAGGCCCCTCCCATCAGGACCGGACTTCCGGGCTGAGCAGCCTCTGCTTCCGGGCGGGACTCAGCCAAGACCGACTGAGTTGTCGCCTTCCAGTGTTGCCTCCAGAACAGTGAGTTTTGGTGTGTATTTTCAAAACATCAGCTCTGCTTATGGAACTTTCACATTTTTCCGCTCTGAAATGATCAGGAATGCTTCAAAAGAAGTCAAACCGAGAACAATGGTTTTGTTGTCGTTAGTGTATTCACGTCACTCAGTAAACATCCAGGGTATTACTTCCTCAGATGTAGAAGAAAGATTAAAATCTGTCTGAAGTTGGTGAAGCTAAATTTTAGAATTTATTCACGTCCACATGGTACTCAAATATGTAGTTGAGTGGATCCAATATCCTGGAGATTTAAAGTGAAATTGTTAGAGCTATTTCCTGAAAGGTGGCAAAAGGTTCACAAATTAACATTTTTAGGTTGACCATCAGAATAATACCATTTTCCAAGAGCTTCTCAGGTTTTTCTAATTTTATGGGTTTTGTACCATCAGTGGCAAAGAATGTCATATTTTAGAGAGAATCCGTAAAGAGCATTTCCTCCAGGGGTGGCTGGCAAGAATTAGGGCATTTTACTTGTTGAGAATGGTGTTGTTTAGTTGCTGTGTCCTACTCTTTGTGCCCCATGAACTGCAGCACACCAGGCTCCTTCTGCCTGCCCCTATCGCCCAGAGTTTGCTCAAATTCCTGTCCATTGAGTCATGACATTCCAGTCAGGATGTTCAGATCAGATCAGTTGCTCAGTTGTGCCCGACTCTTTACGACCCCATGAATCGCAGCACACCAGGCCTCCGTGTCCATCACCAGCTCCCGGAGTTCACTGAGACTCACATCCATCGAGTCAGTGATGCCATCCAGCCATCTCATCCTCTGTCGTCCCCTTTTCCTCCTGCCCCCAATCCCTCCCAGCATCAGGGTCTTTTCCAATGAGTCACCTCTTTGCATGAGGTGGCCAAAGTACTGGAGTTTCAGCTTTAGTATCATTCCTTCCAAAGAAATCCCGGGGCTGATCTCCTTCAGAATGGACTGGTTGGATCTCCTTGCAGTCCAAGGGACTCTCAAGAGTCTTCTCCAACACCACAGTTCAAAAGCATCAATTCTTTGGCGCTCAGCCTTCTTCACAGTCCAACTGTCACATCCATACATGACCACAGGAAAAACCATAGCCTTGACCAGACGAACCTTTGTTGGCAAAGTAATGTCTCTGCTTTTGAATATGCTATCTAGGTTGGTCATAACTTTCCTTCCAAGGAGTAAGCGTCTTTTAATTTCATGGCCGCAGTCACCATCTGTAGTGATTTTGGAGCCCAGAAAAATAAAGTCTGACACTGTTTCCACTGTTTCCCCATCTATTTGCCATGAAGTGGTGGGACCGGATGCCATGATCTTGGTTTTCTGAATGTTGAGCTTTAAGCCAACTTTTTCACTCTCCACTTTCACTTTCATCAAGAGGCTTTTGAGTTCCTCTTCACTTTCTGCCATAAGGGTGGTGTCATCTGCATATCTGAGGTTATTGATATTTCTCCTGGCAATCTTGATTCCAGCTTGTGTTTCTTCCAGTCCAGCATTTCTCATGATGTACTCTGCATATAAGTTAAATAAGCAGGGTGACAATATACAGCCTTGACGAACTCCTTTTCCTATTTGTAACCAGTCTGTTGTTCCATGTCCAGTTCTAACTGTTGCTTACTGACCTGCATACAAATTTCTCAAGAGGCAGATCAGGTGTTCTGGTATTCCCATCTCTTTCAGAATTTTCCACAGTTTCTTGTGATCCACACAGTCAAAGGCTTTGGCATAGTCAATAAAGCAGAAATAGATATTTTTCTGGAACTCTCTTTCTTTTTCCATGATCCAGCAGATGTTGGCAATTTGATCTCTGGTTCCTCTGCCTTTTCTAAAACCAGCTTGAACATCAGGAAGTTCACAGTTCACATATTGCTGAAGCCTGGTTTGGAGAATTTTGAGCATTACTTTACTAGCATGTGAGACGAGTGCAATTGTTAGCAGTCGTTAAATATTAGTTCATTTTTATTTTATGTAAATATGGGATTAATCAACATTTTTACCTTTTGGGTATATCCTGGGCCTTGTGTCCTGCGAAGAAAAGACCACCAGGATGGCCACAGGATACCTGAAAGTCTGATCTGGAAGGTCTGATGAACAAAGTGCCTATTCTGCCATCATTACTGAAAACTTTGCAATACTTAGATGGATGTTGTTGTTCAGTTGCTAAGTTGTGTCAACTCTAGCCATCCCATGGACTGTAGCTCCACCAGGCTTCTCCGTCCATGGAATTTTCCAGGCAAGAATCCTGGAGTGGGTTGCCATTGCCTTCTCCAGGGAATCTTCCTGACCTGAGGATCACACCTGCATCTCCTGCATTGGCACACCAGTTCTTTACTGCTGGGCACCCCCTGGGAAGCCTGTACTTGGATAAAGGGAGTTTTTGAAGTACGTGTGGAATCAGTGGTGCAGCAGGACTGGGGGTTGATTCATTCAACATGTTTTTATTGGGCACCTGCCATGTGCCATGGCCAGCGTAGGCTGGAAATACAGGAAACCTAACTCACAGGTTCCCCCTCAAGGAACTCCCTTCTTGTGCAGAAGACAGAAAACAAGCAAGAAAGAGCACTGTCCAGGACTCACAGATTTAGCTGTATTAGGTGACCAGGAGTGGTCAAACAACTGGCACATTTAAGGGTATTAAAGCCCAGGAACAATCTCAGAAATGAATATGGATACTCCTAGAAGGCAGTGGCACCCCACTCCAGTACTTTTGCCTGGAAAATCCCATGGACCGAGGAGCCTGGAAGGCTGCAGTCCATGGGGTCGCTGAGAGTCGGACACTACTGAGCGACTTCACTTTCACTTTTCACTTTCATGCATTGGAGAAGGAAATGGCAATCCACTCCAGTGTTCTTGCCTGGAGAATCCCAGGGACAGGGAAGCCTGGTGGGCTGCTGTCTATGGGGTCACACAGAGTCAGACACAACTGAAGTGACTTAACAGTAGCAGTAGCAGCTTCTCCCCTTCAAACAGTTTTCCAGTCATTGCATTACATTCATTCATTCATTCACCAAACTACCTCTTAAGTGCCCGGTGCTTGACTACCAGATACAAAGATTAACTTGACAGATGTCTGCCTTTGAGGAATGAGGCATGCAAGCATACATTACTGAGTGTAGTAAGATAATATATTTATATATAATATAAATGTATATAGTGTATATACTTATGTATAAGTATATAAATATATAATATATATTATGCATATATATTATATAAATTTATATATAATCTTACCACACTCAGTAATATTTGTTTACTTGTTATATATAAATGGGCTTCCCAGTTGACTCAGCAGTAAAGAATCTGCCTGCCTATGGAGCAGATGTAAGAGACTGGTTTGATCCCTGGGTCAGGAAGATCCCCTAGAGGAGGAAATGGCAGCCCACTCCAGTATTCTCGCCTGGGAAATCCCATGGACAGCAGAGCCTGACAGGCTACAGTCCCTGGGGTCGCAGTGAGTCAGACACAACTGCACACACACCCCTTTCATATATAAATGACGATATCTCAGGATATTTATGTCATAAATATACATATAAATAGCATATATATTTATATAAAATGAGTTTATCACAGGAGATCACAAGACCGAGTGCTCAGTTTTGCTTACAGGACCTGGGGAAGGCTTCCAAGAAGAACAAATGCTTCACCTGAGTTGACCAGAAGCTTATTAAGCTCAAGGAAGCTCTACTAGGCACAGGGGCAGGTGGGATACAGGCAAAAAAATGCTGGAAATAGCACGTGATGTGGCTGAGCAAAGGGATATGGGAAATAGCATGGAGATGGTCCCATGAAGAAGGGAAAGAGAGATGGATCGTGTGACACTCAAAGATCGTCAGTAAAAGACTTTGAGCCTTCTGGTATTTGAATAGCATGTTTTGGACGATGGACTCACCCAGTCATCTGGACAGCAGTACTGGAAATCCTGTCTCTGTGCACACTCACATTTATCCTCCTCTAATTTCTAGTGGGGAGGCAATCACCATGTACATAACCTTAGGAGATAATTATTTATTACTGTACTATAATCCACATACAGTGGTTATTAGCAATCACTCTTCTAAGCCATAAAAGATCATTAATAAGGTGAAAGATCTAGATCTATAGTGAGGGGAATTTGCTTGAGGTTTTATTTCAATGCTGAAGAAGACAATATAAATCATGTTTTAGTGGTGATGAAATGCACGGCAACAAATCTAAGCATCATTTATCACAAGGAGGATTTTGTCAAACATCATATTTCATTCAGCTGACACAAAACTATCAAACATCTCAGACCCAGTGTTAGCCTGGCTGCATAAATTTGGTGTCACTTTTATTGCCATTTTGTTAATGAAATATAAAAATTAAATGTATTACAATGAAACGATGAAATAAGTAGGATTCCACATGCCTTTGGCCTCAACGAAAACAAGGTGGAATGAATGATAATCAGCCGCTGAGCCAAATGGAAAAAAAAAAAAAAGAAGCAAAAGCCTATAAAGTAATTTAAGGGATGTTCGCTACCCTTCTTCACTTCAAATTTAGTTTTCCTAGGAATCTGTGTCAAGATACGTCATAGATCATTCTCTTTGAGCCAGGATTGATTGATTGATTTTTTTTTTATGTTATTGGGTAGAGTCAACTAATACCTTGATTGATTTCACAACAACTCACAGAAGAAGAGAAAAATGGATCAACAGAGTCCTGCCCAATGAAGAGTATGAAGTTACAAACCGAATCACACTCCGAAATGGCAAGGTCGCCAACCACTTCCTCTCAGCAGGCATTTATTTGTCTCCACCTCTGCACCAGAAGCCGTGCTGATGAACTGCTTCATCATGGCCTCATTTACGTCTGTGCTCAGGATCTCAGTGTCATTTCTACTTTTTCCTGACGCATTCCGTGCAGAATGACCAACATCAGGGAGGTGGGCCAGGGAGTAACAGATAAGACCTGGAGGAAGCCATGCCCAGCCAAACATCCATGTTCATGGGGGGCTAGATGTGTGTACAGCAGAGAGCCAGGGTGCAGGGCAGGCGGTCCCCACACATATGAACCATGTGCTCCAGAAGCTGCTCCCATGCCATCATGCAGATCTGCGTGAAGAGAGATCATGTCAAGGTCCAGGGCTGTAGCCAAAAACCCATGACACACAGTTGGGTCGTTGACAGAATCTTATTGGTAAAGAATCTGCCTGCAATGCAGGACACCCTGGTTCGATCCCTGGGTTGGGAAGATCCCCTGGAGAAGGGAAAGGCTCCCCACTCCAGTATTCTGGCCTGGAGAATATCATGGACTGTATAGTCCATGGGGTCGCAGAGAGTCAGACACGACTGAGCAACTTTCACTTTTCAGGATTTTAAACAAGCATACAGTCGGATCTTCCTAATGGCTAGCACCATAGATAAGATTAAACATGCCATTTTCTGTAAATTGGATTTGGATGTAAAGAAAGCAGAAATATATGTAAACAGAAGGTCAGTGCATTTGATACAGGCCAAGGCTTGACTTTTCTCAAGCTGTGTCTCTTCTCAGTGGGTGAATCAGTTCCAAGCTTATCTAACTGTTGCAGAAGAAATAAGATCAGCTCATTGGAGTCTGGCCTAGGATTCTTCTTTATAAAGGTGGAGAAAATTATGCCTACTAAGAACTCCATTTCAGTTCAATTTGCTTTCAGAGCTATAGAACATCTCAAGTGGGGATAATATAAAGGGATCAGGGGAGCTTTAAGAATAAAAGAGAATTGGATGTGTTTAGGTGGGTGCCCTGAAGTTTATAGCACTAAGTTGAATGCTTTTGCAGTGTCAACTTTTTTTACAAACATCAAACAGACAGATAACACTTGCTTATTTTCTTGTATTTAAATCTGTGTAAGCACTTGTTTCTGTCACAGTTTTTCCCACCAGAAAAAAATAAAGATATTTTATTTTTTCAAAAGTGTTGCTCCAGGACCATCCCCAGTCCCTTCTGCCACTGAAAAGAAGTTACCATCCGGCCAAAATAAATCTTCAGGCAAAAGGCAAAGGTCCAGTGGGATTCGGGAGGATGGCGGAGAAACCACGCCTTCTACACCAGAGACATTTTCTAAGAAAAGCAGGAAAGCCATCAGAAGTGGTACTCACCTTACAGAGGATGCAGAAGATGCTGAATTTGAGCCAGAGGGGCTTTCAGAAGTTGTAAAGAAAGGGTTTGCCGACATCCCCACCGGAAAGACTAGCCCCTACATCCTGCGGAGGACAACCATGGCAACCAGGACCAGCCCCCGCCTTGCTGCCCAGAAGTTAGCAGCATCCCCGCCAAGTCTCGACAAAGAAAATCTCACCGAGACCTCCAAACCAACAGCTGGTGGCAGCAGATCACAAAAGGTCAAGGTTTCTCAACAGAGCCCAGTGGATTCAGGCACTGCCTTCCGAGATCCCATTGGCAGATCTCTCTCCATCAGTGATCTTCCCGAGAGAAGTCCAGTGGGCAGCCCCAGGGAGGGCCTGAGAGCCAAGCGAGGCCGCCACGCCCCCAGCCCAGAATCCAGCCTGGAGTCCAAGGGCAGCGAGAACTGTAGGGTCCAGTAGAAGACCCCGTGTGTGTCAGGACTCCTGGAAGGTGGCAGTTGTTGAACAGAAAGCAGTGTGACTGTGCGCTTGTCTTTATTCATCAGCAAGCACCGTACCAGAGGGAAGAAAACTCCTTTTAAATAGAAATATATTGACTATTTAGATCTCCCCTGTAGAAGAATTAGAAAAGTTTGGAAGCACTGATTACCTCTACATTGATATTCCTCTTCTGTAATGTAAAATAGTCCTGTATAAAGCATTTTGGCAATGTTACACTTAAATGGCAAGCACTATATTACAACTCCTGTTTTTATGTGGATTCTACACTAAAAAATGCAAGTAACATTTTCTTGCAAGGGACAGCTCCCAGGAAAATGTAAACTTTTGCTTTATGATATTTCTTTTGTATAATGTTAGACATGGAATAATTTTAGATCAAGAGTTTCTTTGAGTTGAGTAAAATGAAGGAAACCCTGTTACATGTTTTTAAGGAAAACATGCACACAGATACGTGTGTGGGTGTGTTCCCCTCTCCAATGTGTTTTCTAAATCTTGGCTCACTTACATAACCTGTTCATGTTTGGGTGTGGTGTGGTGGGCGTTGTGTGTCGATTTTCAATTAGCCTGGCTGCAGGCTCCTCAGAGGTGTAGTGTTTTGAGCTTTCTGTCATTGTGCTGTTTCTCTTCAAGGCCAGTTTGTTGTAGTGTTTTGGTAGGATTCTCATAAATGGTGGTCTATAAAATATGGCATTTTTTCTAATAAAAAATTCAATTCAAAAAAAAAAAAAAAGTGTAAATGTAGAAGCCAGACTCAGAAATAGCTTTATTTTTTCTTCAAAGGCAGCATTCTACATCCAGACAGCAAGTACTACTGGGAGAAAGCTTAGTACCTAGCAACAGGCAGACTATCATACTCCCCAAACATGCAATAATTAGAAGGATCTGTTAATAATGAAACTCACAGTCTTCCTCTAATCATGATATAAATAAAAAGTATTTTACAAGTTGTAATTATTAATTAAATTGATGATAACTATCAAGGATAGAACAACTTCCCCATGAGTAAGAAAATCATTATTTATATAATCAAATCACTTTTCCAGCATGGATTTTGTTTGCTGAAGATTTTGTTTGTTTTTTTTTCTAAGTTTGAAACTGGACAGTGCTGAGTTGGGTAGCCAGCCTTCCTGTTCAAAACATTCCCAATATTTTTCTATTTATTATGTAGGTTTCCACATTTTATAATCAATCTGCCTGGGACACTAGACTCTCCATAAATATTTGTAACTCATTTTTTTTTTCTATCATGCTAAGGGAATATGAAAAGGTTTTACGATTTATGTTAACTTGGCAAAGAACTAGTCAAATGCCTACCTGCGAGGGTGAGTGATAAAGATTTCCTCTTATCTCTTTTACTGCATGCTTGGAGCTGTAGAATTCTAAAATCTCACAGTACTTATCAAAATGTATTTTCTGAGCAGGATTTATTGTTAATGAATATTTTTCTGTCTTTGATCACCTTGCAATTTATTTTATTAATAACAAGGATATAGCCAAGAATAAAATGCATGCTGATTATTCAAAGGTGCTCTCAGGCAAGAATAAAACCCATGCAGCTTTTTTTTTTAAAGACCCACATGGTTACCTTTATCTGTATTTATATCTATAATCAATGTTGGCAGATTCCCTTCAGGAGCATGATATTCCTGTTGATTAATTACCTGATGTCTTTATTCTTAAAACCAGTCTTCCAGTTTTAGGAAGTGATTTTTTTCTTCTTTCTAAGCTTGAAATAACCCTGGAGTAAATTATTTCCTCGATTTCATTGTGCTTTGAACACATGCTAAACTCTGCTTTCACCAATAGCCTGGCTTCCTTTTTGAATGGGCAGGAGCTTTTGTTCCTGTTTACCGTGTATGCTCCAGGCACCAAGGGGTCCCGTGGATGAAGTGGGTTCTTCTGGGCTGACGTTTTCATTGTGATAACTTAGCCGTTCAAAGCTTTGCCCTTTAGATCGGCCCTTCAGACTGTTTAATGAAGCGCGGTGCTTTGTTCTCTCAGTGCCTTTTCCACTGTCTGAAACCACATTGTTGTACAATATATATTCTAGGAGATTCATCTGAAGTAAGTGCATCTGAAGAAACTTTCATAACGCTTAGGAGAGCACGATGATTGTCGAAGATGCAGGGGGAAATGTTTTGACCCTTCAAAAACAGAGGGCATGATTGGAAGTTACAAAGTAACATTCCCAATATCCAAAAGTACCCGATTTGAATAGTCCCATTAAAAAAAAAAAAAAAGAAGCCAGGATAGTTTTAACAGGAATGCTTCACTTTCACATTAAAAGAGTGAAGATGCAAAATGTGGTCAGATGATGGGTAAAGGATTCCCTTTAGACACATGTGCTGAAGTTGGAGTTGGGCTAGGTGGTTCTCTGGGTCCTTGAGAAACCCACTGGAAAGTGCCATGATCCCTGGAGAGGAAAAACTCTCAGTAAGTACAGAGTGTTATTATCTTGACACTTTGAGATGTCCTTAACTGCAGTCATTTAAAAGAGGGCTTCCATAACCAAAATATTACAAAATTAACCTTTCAGAGAATTGCAAGGCAGTTCTAAAGTATTTGGAATCAGGACAACTTAAAGAGATTTCAGGAGCTCTGTTGCTGTTCAGCTGCTAAGTCACCCAATGGGCTGCAGCACACCAGGCCCCCCTGTCCTTCACTTTCTCCTAGAGCTTGCTCAAACTCATGTCCATTGAGTCAGTGATGCCATCCAACCATCTTATCCTCTGTTGCCCCCTTCTCCTCCTGCCCTCAATCTTTCCAAGCATCATGGTCTTTTCCACTGAGTTGGCTCTTCGTATCAGGTGGCCAAAGTATTGGAGTTTTAGCTTCAGCATCAGTCCTTCCAGTAAATATTCAGGGTTGATTTCAGAAGCTCTGCATTCAAACACGGAGATTCATGAAGATTATGTGCCCAATAAAGGAACAGAGTGTTGAATCGCCCTGTCTGTGAAGCACTCGCCAGGGAGCAGAGGATGGAGCCTGTGACTTGTCTTCTCGAGGATGATGAGGTTCTGCTCTTACTGACGTGTACACATCTTGGTGCATACACCAGGGGCCTGCACAGAGGACAGGAAGGATAAGCCCTTTCAGAGCAGATCCCACCCTGTTTAGAAACTGCAGAATGTTTTGTTTTAAAGAATTAATGTGCTGTGCTTAGTCTCTCAGTTGTGTCTGACTCTTTGTGACCCCATGGACTGTAGCCCACCATGCTCCTCTGTCCATGGGATTCTCCAGGGAAGAACACTGGAGTGGGTTGCTGTGCCCTCCTCTGGGGAATCTTCCCGACCCAGGGATCGAACCCAGGTTTCCCACATGGCAGATGGATTCTCTACTGTCTGAGCCACCAGGTAAGTTCTAGTGTTAATAGCTGGTAGTAATAAACATATTTGAACAAATGATACCCAGTTAATTTTATCACCTGATATGAGCAAGTTGACAGAGATGAGAACTTGATTGGGCTTAAGAAGACCTGGATGAGGTCTTCCCATACTAGCCATGTGCTCTGAGTCTAATTAGAGAACCTGACTTAGACCATTTGTCAGATGTCCTTTGGGAGATATTTCGAGATGATCTGAGGCCACTGAGTCACTTCGGAGTTTTCCATGTGTAAAAGTCAACATATCTAAGACTTAGCTCATCCTATCTATGATTTTGACATCCTTTTCAATCTATCAAATCCTGTGGATAAGATGCCCACAATGGCAAAGTGGAACTGATGGGAAGAGGAGAGATTCATATATTTTCGGAAAACAGTGACTGTGTTGGGGCTTCCCAGGTGGTTCTCTGGTAAAGAGTTCACCTGCAGTGCAGGAGACTCAGGTTCGATCTCTGGAATGGGAAGATCCCCCTGGAGGAGGAAATGGCAACCCACTTCAGCATTCTTGCCTGGAGAATCCCATGAACAGAGGAACCTGGGGAGCAATAGTCTATGGGGTAGCAAAGAGTCAGACTTACACATTTGACTACGTTGGTATTTTCAAAGTTGCAACCTAAATATAAAGGCACTGGGTATAGAGACTAGAAAACAAACATGTAAAGAAATAATGTGATCAATACTCCTCTAGTGTTGTCCAGGAAAGAGGACTCTTCCCTGCAGAAGGCATGGCCTGTGGACCGGCATAAAATAAGAAACCCCACAAGATCTCCATGCTCAGTCCAGTTGGAAAGGCAGGTAAACAAACTCACTGCGAAACAAAAGTTTCTTCCTGATATTCCTGTGTGTGTTTTCATGCCCATAAAACACAGCTTTCTCTTTGCTGAGCTGAAAGTCCATACTTGAACTAAAGCAGTGTCACAATTAACAGCTTTCTGATTAAAAAATGTTTTCTATGCCTGTCGGTTCTTACTTCTAGGCCTGGGTCTGGAACCGTCCCTCCTTGGCTCCAAGGTCCTCCTCCCCAGTTCACCTAGCACATCCTTCAGGGTGGTTTACAGTCATGTTCCCAAAGCAACCAGCCATGCGTACTTCACCATCATCCTCAAAACTGGCTCCCTGAGGATCAAGGTCACCTGAGACTCTAGAATGCACTTTCTCTGCCCGACCCCAGACCTACTGAGTCAGCAGCTCTGGGAGCAGGACCCAGAGATGAGGGTTTCACAAACTCTCCAGGTAAAGGGGATCCTGCTAACTCAAAGAACCACAGTTTCACTGCCATTGCTGATTAAGTGGCTGTAAGCACCAGATGTGCAGAAACCACACCTCCAATCACACTCGTGTTCCCAGTGTCTGGCCAATACCAGTTCAGTTCAGTTCAGTTGCTCAGTTGTGTTCGACTCTTTGCGACCCTCTGGACTGCAGCACGCCAGGCCTCCCTGTCCATCACCAACTCTCGGAGTTTACTCAAACTCATGTCCATCGAGTTGGTGATGCCGTCCAACCATCTCATCCTCTGTCGTCCCCTTTTCCTTCCATCTTTCCCAGCATCAGGGTCTTTTCCAATTAGTTCTTCGCATCAGGTGGCCAAAGTATTGGAGTTTCAGCTTCAGCATCAGTCCTTCCAATGAATATTCAGGAATGATTTCCTTTAGAATGGACTGATTGGATGTCCTTGCAGTCCAAGGGATAGCAGATGGTCAATAAATATTTTTTGAGTGAACAAAAAACTGATTGAAATAGCTTCCTAAAAGACATTACTTCTTCCACTACATTTCTTTCAAACCACCCACTTAAAACACCCTCAAAATATCATATAAAGTTTAAATAAAGAATCCATCCTGTGACAGATGATAGATGAACCTTCTTTAAAGCCCTCATCATGTACTTTCCTAATGGTTCCCAGAGGCTTCTAGCCACTGATGTAGTGGTACCAATGGCTCCCTGCTGAGATGACTTTGCCCCTCAGGGGACATGTGGCATGTCTAGAACCAGTTTTGGTTTTGACAGTTTTGACGGGGGTGCTTCTTGCTTCTAGAGAGTAGAAGACAAGGATACAGCTAAACATCCTGTGCTGCCCAGGATAGCTCTCCAAAGAATTGCCTGGACCCAAGGGTTGAGAGTGTTAAGGCTGAGAAACCCTAGTGTATGAGTGATTCCAAAATACAGTAACTAGTGGTAAGCATGGAGTATACATTTCTGAGAGGTGGAGGGTCAGCCATGGACCACTGTGGAGCATCTCTTCACACCGCACTCTTCAATCCAATAGTTCTCAAACATTTTCCTCCTGAGAACATTCTTTTTTGTTTTCTGCTTCACTCTCATATGCTTTGAAAGGCAATCTTCCAAAGATAGAAAAGTACAAAGCTAATGCAGAGAAGCGCTGAGCAATTACTCAGTGCCCTTGCGTTCAGCCTCATGCTAAAAGTCTTCACGACTCAGAAGGGAAAACAGCAAATGAAGAAGGAAGGGGGACTGGGACATCTGGGTCCCTTCATCCTGGTTCACGGCTGCTGCCATTGCGCAGTTATTTGGGGGTTGTTTTGATACACTGTTTCGCCTTCATTAGAACTCTCCCATGTGCCCCGAAGGGCTTCCAAGCTCCCAGTTAACTCAGTGGTAAAGAGCCGGTGCTCTGGGACAACCCTGAGGGATGGGATGGGGAGGGAGGTGGGAGGGGGGTTCAGGATGGGGGACACATGTATACCCATGGCTGATCATGTCAATGTATGGCAAAACCCACAATATTGTAAAGTAATTAGCCTCCAATTGAAATAAATTAGTTAACTTTAAAAATTCACATGCAATGAAGGAGCCGCAGGAGATGCAAGTTTGATCCCTGGGTTGAAGAGTCCCTGGAGGAAGGCATAGCAACCCACTCCTCTATTCTTGCCTGGAGAACCCCATGGACAGATGAGCCTGGCGGGCTACAGTCCACAGGGTCACAAAGAGTCAGCCACCAGTGAAGTGACTTAGCACGCGCGCACACACACGCCCCTAAATGCACTGCTTTTCAGATGAACACGCGCCACGTAGGCATCCTAGATGTAGGAGGCTAGGTCTGTATGTGGCCACTGTGTCAAAATGATGCTCAGAGGTCCAACACGCTCCGATTACTGTCTCCATATAAAAAGCCATTTGAGGCAAAACCAGGACTCTAGCTGCTTGCAACGTCTGTTATGCCCCGAGGAGAAGTGAGGGACAGCTGAAGACTTAGCACAAGCTTTATTTGACAGGAAACACAAACCAAAAACCTACGGAAGGTGAATGAATTGTGTTACTGCACCAGCTGCTGAGTTTTGTCTTGGATCTGGTGGTGTAATGGGTTAGTGTGATTTAAAGTGTAATAGTTTGGTTGGAAAACAGGTGAGAGTAGCTAGAATGACCTTTTTGGGCTTTGTGACTTTCTGAAAGTCAATGCTGGTGGTGATAATTTAAGATAAAACCTTCATTGGTCCTAAGAACTTGATGTTATTCTTTCCAAAGAATTATTCACACAGTGTAACCAAAATGTGTGATTTAGCATCTTCTCTTACCAGAATCTTATCCCTTCGTTGATGGCATACTATTAAATTTTATACTTAAATCCTTTTGTAATTCAAAAGTGTATAATGAATGTCTTAAAACCTAACCATGATAAATAAAAATGTATTTGGACTATTCTGATATAAATTGTATCTATGAGAAAAGAAAATGTGTTAAAGATCTAGAAATATTGTTTCTAAATGAAATGAAAAGTGACATTTTGGAGACTAGACACTTAAAAATTACTTCTTTCAATACTCAGTCATGCACTTGGTTATTAGTATATCTCAATTTCATGTTTTTTCCTTAGCAGAAAATAAATATTTAATAATAAATTTGATTTACATTGGTGCTGACTGGGATATCATGCCAATAAATTTTGAAAAACCAGCTAACAGCAGAGTACAGAGAAATACAATGCCACTTCATCACAGCAGAAATAAAAATACAGTCTTTCAATTTTTCATGACATTTAACCATCCTGTTCTAAACTCAATGAATCGAAAATATATGGTTTGAGGGAAATAATTAAAGTGTGGACATTTTGAGTTATTTTGATATTTGGAATGAGAGCTTGTCTACCTTACCACTCCTCATCCATCAGACTCTTTTTTTTTTTTTCCCTTTAACTTGAAGTGACCTTAAAGTTATTAAGACACATTCACCTTGAAGACCAGTTCTAAAACTTGGATAAGCAGCCATTTGTTTGAGTGAGATTTCCTTGATGGATAGATTAAGGTCACAGGCTTATTCAATTTCAGTGGAAACTGAAGACACTGAGAATGATCTGAGCTGGATGTAAAATGGCCCATCCTCAAAGGCCCTATTTTGATGGATCATATAGACATAACCAAGAAGTCTCCTCATGGCTGGTTCCGGAAACATTGTAGGAAGCAAGAAGCAAAAGCTATGCTGCTGAAAAAAATGCACACACGCTTACTGATGATAACCTGGATTAGACACGATGCATCAGGTACCACATACATTATCTCAAAAAGATGTCCATATTATGTTTATAAGATCCTATCTTCTTTCCAGAGGCCCGTCTGAAAAGCTGTTTCAATGACGGTAACGCTACTCAAGGTATTTTGATTACCAAATCATTGACAGAAGGCCCACTGTGTGCAAAATGCAGTGCTAGATGGTCTGTAAGTGAATGGCCTGCTTGTAACTGCACAGGTACGAACCTGTCTGTAAGAAATGACAGGCATACTAAAGAGCTGAATTTACCTTCCTCTACAGAGGTGTGTCCAGACTGCGGTCCCCAGGCCAGCAGCATCGCCTCATCTGGGAACTTGTTAGGCATGCAAATTCTTGAGCTTGCCACAGACCTACTGAGTCAGGAAGTCTTGAGCTGGTATCCAGCAGTCTGCCTTCTAAGAAACCTTCCAGGTGATTTTGGTGTGCATTACAGTTTGAGAACTCTTTTCTGCAGTAGTAGTTCTCAAAATATGACTGCATGATCCTGGGGAACTCTGAGATTTTCAGGGCTGGAAGGCTAACTACATAATACTAAGATGTCATATGCCTTTTGTGCTGTGGCAACGTGTGCCCTCTTGGTATTAAAAACAAACAAAGATAGATGACACTGATTCTTTAGCACTAACAACAGGGATACCAAACTGTATTTGTAGTTGATGTATTTTTCAGCAGCACAAGCATGCAATCCCCAAATCCTCTATTTTATTTAAATGTTGATTGCATAGTAAAAATAATAATCATTTGTGAAAACTTGACCCTTGAGTAGGTGGTGTTTATTATTCTGTGTGTTGAAATGGGAAGAAAGCTTGAAGCACTTTTACTGGGAGTCCAAGTCAGATGACTGTCTAAAGGAAAAGCACTAATAATAATAAAGTTGTGAGCTGAGCTAGTAGGTTTTTTTTTTTCATGGAATGATATTTCTACTTGAAAAAAGGATTGACAGGCAAACTATGGTTACTCAGACATGGGTATTGGACAGATATTTTGTCCCAAATGGATAAAATGAGGTCAACACAAGGAAAACAATTGACACTATTTGTTGCCAAATGTTGAGCTGAGGACAAAAATTACAACTATAAACATCTGCTGTTCACCCTTGTGCACTTAATAGTTTTCCAGTACTCAAAGAGTTTTCTGATTAGATCAGTGATTACTAACAAAAATGATTTTTAAAATATCAGTATGAATATGTGTTAATTGTATAAGTTATCAAATTGTGTAAGACTTCATATATCAAAGTTATGCACCAGTAACCCACCTGCCAATGTTCGATACGTAAGAAAAGAGTGTTTGATCCCTGGGTCTGGAACATCCCCTGGGGAAGGAAATGGCAACCCACTCCAGTATTCTTACCTTGGAAATCCCATGGACAGAGGAGTATGATGGGCTACAGCCCATGGGGTTGTAGAGTTGGATATGACTGAAGCGACTTCGCACAGAGTACACACAGAAATCCAAAGTGTAAACTAATCCAAAGGCTTTCAAAGCAGCAGCACGTGGAGAGTTTAAAGGTATGATTTCAGGTTCCATGTTTCACCTTACCATTCCAAAGTGATCATTTGTTGAGTTTGATTGAAGTGGCAAAGAAGAACATCCAGAAT
This sequence comes from Bos grunniens, assembly GCF_055505025.1. Lineage (NCBI taxonomy): Eukaryota > Metazoa > Chordata > Mammalia > Artiodactyla > Bovidae > Bos > Bos grunniens. The sequence goes on along the minus strand of NC_141176.1, from coordinate 89,099,068 downwards.
ACTCTCAAAGGTTATCATAGTACTCCTCTCTTCTTAAACCTCATACCCATGTGAGGCCAGATTTTCTTCCCCAGTACTTAGACCAAAACAGTGGGTCACAGTCGATGGAATGCAAGCAGATGTGCGAATACAGCTGTCTTCTATTAAACCTGATGATAAAGAGATTTGCATCTTATACAACAATGTCACGCTTCTCAGTGTCCTACGGGTTGGAAAATAAGGCTATTTTTCATACATAAATGTTGTTTTATTGTTAGTGGCTTGTCACTAAGTCATTTACAACTCTTTTGCAATACACATAAAAAGAGAACTAGAGTTCATCGTCCATACCCATTATAATTCCAGCTCAATAATGGTAGGAATTTTTTCTCTTTAATTTACTGCTATATCTCCAGCACCTAGAACAATGTGGTAGGTTCTCAATAAATGCTTGTTGAATGAATGAATGAATGAATAAATAACTGCAGAAATGAATTGAAAGGCAGAGAAAGAATGAAAGGAAGGAGGGAGAAAAAGACTCAAGGCACCCTCGCAGGAACCTGTCACTTTTCCCCAAATATTTTATAAACACTTATGAACAGAAAATTATTTTATAGAAGATAGGAAGCCTGGGTCTACCTTCAACTTACTGCCAACTTCTGAATTTCACAGCATTTCTTAGTGACACTGTCTTTCAAAATACAACATCCTGCTCAATTTCAGAGATTTCACAACTAAATGAGATTATGTGATTCTACACATATTCTTCAGAATGAATATCATTGAAATTCAAGATGTCACCATGATAATTACTTTATTTTGGTTACATTGCTTTGAATCGTGTGATGCCAACAACAGATACCTTGCATTAGCTCCTCCACAAAGCAGTAATCCATCTTTGCAAATCTAAAAGTTGTATTTTCTGAGAAATGTACTTTCCTGAAAAAATCATCACAGATCTCTCCAGAAGATGCTGTTTCAAATTCTGAAAGCTGACAAAGACCTTTACATGGGTCTGATTTGCTATTTTCTATAGAAAAGGCCTCTTGAGGATTTGATAGCTGCTCTCAGAATGAAGAGTAATTGCTTAATACTTCATGTTTACAACAGAGAATCACTGTTTTGTCATTTAGACATGCAACACTGCTGTTCTACACAATGCAATGCATCAGAAAAGACTGAATAATCATTTCTTAACCAGTATTAATTTGACTGACAATGGACTGTAGGGTGTAACTGTTGGAAAAAAAAAATTCCCAAGAACCGATGTTTTCAATTCCACATTCTTTCGAGCAAATAAAATACGTAAATAAATACTTAGAATGAATATGATGCAAAAAAATTTCCAAATGCCTCGCAAGCATTCTTTCGTTAATCTTCACAACCAGGTGGCAGGCAGACAGTATTATTTCACCGTTCAAGATGGGGAATAAAAAGCAAGAGACCTTCAGCTATGGAGCTAATAATAGACTAGTAATGAGGTCACCTGGTGTATGCATGTCAGACCCTATTTTGAGATCCCTTTACGTAATTTCCTTAGAATGGTTCTGCCTCTTTAAATCATCATTATCAATATTTATTTTCAGAAACTTCTAAAATAGTCATTGTCCCATGCCTCTCAAAGATTTCTCTTCCTAAAGTTCAAAAAGACATTGAACTCAGTCTAGGAAACAGAAGTTAACTGGCTTTTTTAGCTGCATATAATCCTGTGAAATCTCCAAAATAAAATTCTGCACTGATGTTTTATTCTATGCTTAAGGAAACGGGATGTTCATTCATCATTTTCTCCATCACCACTAACTCTGGGTAAAAGGTGAGATCTTAGGTCAGCACCGTGTGTCTCCTGGGGCCTCAAGGCTTAACTGTGTGCTTGTATCACTCCCCAGGAATGAATGGTGAAACCAGAGGTGATGACATTTCCGTGAGAAGCTGAGTTTTTTTAACAGTTTTCAGGACTGACTGCATCACCCAGTAACAGTATCAATAATACTTTTGAAGATGATGCTAAGGAGGCCGCTTTCCAAAGGGATAAAAGCTGGGGAAGAGATTGGAACAAAGAGAGAACTCATTTAGATGGCTGCCCAACTCCCTGGTAAAGAATCTGCCTGCTAATGCAGGAGACACAGGTTCAATCCCTGAGTAGGGAAGATCCCTTGGAGAAGGAAACTGCTATTCACTCTAGTATTCTTACCTGGGAAATCCCATGGACAGAGGAGCCTGGTGGGCTACAGTCTATGGCGTCACAGAGTCAGACAGGACCTATGGATGAAACCACCGTCACCACCAAGTCTCTATGTCAAAATCAAGACTCAGCAGGACGATTTTGTTACAGTACCAGAAAAAAAGCCCTGTGAGAAGGTAAATGCAGCAAGAAAGGCTTCCATGAATGATTTGTTTAACTTAGGAGCTGACACAGACCTGGGCAATGGATTGGCATTTACTTATTAATTTACTTTTAAAAATAAGTTGTTGAAATATAATTAATTTACAATGTTGTGCTCATTTCAGGTGTACAGCAAGGTGATTCAGATATAGATCTAGATGCTTCTTAAAATTCTTTTCCATTATTGTTGTTTGATTGCTAAGGTGTGCCCTACTCTTTGTAACCTCATGGACTGCAGCATGTAGGCTTCTCTGTCCTTCATTATCTTACGGAGTTTGCTCAAACTCATGTCCATTGAGTCAGTGATGCCATCCAACCATCTCATCCTCTGTCGCCCGCCTTTCCTCCTGCCTTCAATCTTTCCCAGCATCAGGGTCTTTTCCAATGAGTTGGCTATTTGCATCAGGTGGCCAAAGTATTGGAGCTTCAGCTTCAGCATCAGTCCTTCCAATGAATATTCAGGGATGACTTCCTTTAGAATTGACGGGTTGGGTCTCCTTGCAGTCCAAGGGACTCTCAAGAGTCTTCTCTAACACCACAGTTCGAAAGCCTCAGTTCTTCAGCACTCAGACTTTTTTATGGTCCAACTCTCACATCCATACATGACGACTGGAAAAACCATAGCTTTTCCATTATAGGTTATTACAAAGTATTTAGTAAAGTTCCCTGTGCTGTACAGTAGGTCCTTGTGGGTTATCTATTTTATATATGGGTATGTATGTTTTACATTTTAACACACAAAAAAAATGGATGGGGGGCGGTGCTAGTTCTTCAGGATTGAAAGCTGGAATGAAGCAGAAGTCTCTGTGAAGACCTTTGACCCCTGATGTCAGGAGACACGGGTGGCTTCTGATTTTCATGCTGGCCTGACTTTCACTGAATGTTGAAAGCAGCCTGGTGTCTGCTGAGTGTCCATGTGGTGTGAGCAGGTCGCAGCCTCCTTGAGCACAGACGAGAGGGCTGAGTCCCACAGACACTGAGTCCTGGAGCCCTGGGCTTGCTCTCCCTCAAATCTGGTGTGAACGGGAGGAAGACAATGCCTCGGAGTGGCCACTCAGAACTTCAAACACGTGAATAAAGCTTTCTGAACCTTCCACTGTCATACCCACACTCCAAGAGAGAGGGCCTGCTGCTGTGCCCCAATGTATCGAGATAGCTGGCACTCATTCCCAGTACTGGAAGTGTCAGTGCTTAATGCACATGAATGAGAATGGGGTATTTGCTATTAGAAGTAGGCTTCCTTTAATTAGAATTTTTTATACTCGACTCTCCCAGTTTATGAACCCTTGTGATGGATATAGCTTCACTTAGATAATTGCTTGGGATGAGTGAATACCCCAATATTTATTTTGCAGGGATGTCAAGGAGTTATGAATGGACGCAAATAGTTCCAGTGGGCAGGCGCTCTAATTAATAAAACCAGTTTCCCACGGTTTCCGGTGCGTGAGAGCAGTGCCAGGGCTCTGTGGCCTTGTAACTGATGCACTAACAGATGTTAGGGACAGTCCCGAGAGAAGAACAGATGTAGGGAGGGGAGAGTGGCTGTTTTATCTCCTTTTTATCTCAGAGTATCTCCTCTCCTCCATCATAAAGACCGGGATCAAATCCATTTATTTGCATAAAATGGCCTTTCCCTCTGGGGCTGATAGTTTAATCTCAAGCATTTACTGACCTTGGTTTAATAGATTTCCTCTCCTGGGAATTTTCTTGGGAGATGAATATTCTTCAACCTTGGATATTCATCGGAAGGACTTATACTGAAGCTGAAGCTCCAATACTTTGGCCACCTGGTGCGGAGGGTTGACTCATTGGAAAAGACCCTGATGCTGGGAAATACTGAGGGCAGGAGGAGAAGCGGGTGATAGAGGTTGGATGGCATCACCGACTCTATGGACATGAGTTTGAGCAAACTCCAGGAGATACTGAAGGACAGGGGAGCCTGGTGTGCTGCAGTTCATGGGGTCCCAAAGACTCAGACATGATTTAGCAACTGAACAACAAATATTCTTAAACCATGAAAAGGGCCAGTCTAGAGCTACTCTGTACATGCTGAATATCAATTGATAAAATATCCAAACATCTCCACACCTTTTGGTAGACAGCAACCGCTCATAAGCGCTTAGAAAGTGGCGGCTCATCACACTTCACTAAATAAAGAGTTAATGTCCACCAAGAGTCTTTTTAGGTCCTGATATCAACCTGGCCTCTGATTTATCAGAAATTTCTTGTGCCTTATTGACTGTTAAACATTTGGAATATGACTTCCAGGTGCCCCATTCCACCCCCCAAACTTAAATCCTTGAATTCTACCTGCAACAGTACAGGGCAGAATGCCATCTGCGGGCCACAGGAGTGCATGGGTGTCTTTTACCTTCCATTTCGGCATCCATCCAGCTGGGCAGTCCTGGGAGGGAACATGGAAGGCAGGTGCCGTGGTAACCTTGAACTATATTAAGTCTTGGTGCAGCAGGCGGGAGTGTGGACCCTCTAGGTTTGGTGGTGTTCTGCTTTATTAAACAGTCATGTGAGTGTGACCGTCTTCCCAGGTATTTTGACAAGTGCATGCTTCATGTCACTTAATCCTCACATGAGTTAAGGTGTTATAATGCCCATTTTACAGATGAATACAATAGTTTTGCCTCCCTCCTAAGGAACATGGGATGTCATCCCTATTCTAAGAAGGCCCCAAGATTCATGCCCTCATGGACACAGACTGTACAATCTGGCTCCCTTGTGCTTGGCCAAGATCTGTGAAGATGATAAAATCTCAGTCCCATTAATAGATGACATCATATGGTAAAAGGGAAGATATTTGTAAATGTCATTAGGTCCCTAATCTGTTGACTTTAAGCAAAAGGGAGGTTATTCTGAACAGTTTTCATCAAGATTTACTGACAATAGTCCTGGCTTTCAAACATGCCTTGTTCAATCCCCTTGTCCTATGACTGTCAAAATAAACTTTCAAAAAAATAATCAATCGAGTAACTCCAAGGCTCACAACATTCTGTTGGTTTCCAGGATATAAAATGTAGACTCTTGGCGACAAGGACCTGAGCTCTGACCAACCCTTCTTCTGGCACCTGTTTCCCCTCGTCATCAGGTCCTACCTTCCCCAGATTTGTTGACTTCTTTTTTAAAGCTAATTAATTAAGTTTTTACTAAAAGTATAGTTGATTTACAGTATTATATTAGTTTCAGGTGGACAGCAAAGCAATTCAGTTGTAAATATATAGATAGGTGGATGCTTCTTCAGATTCTTTGGCCATATGTTTCCTATGTACACAAAATACAGATAGAAAGCAAACTTATGGGGAAAGGTGGGGGCAGGGATATATTAGGAATTCGGAGGTGACATATGAACACTGCTGCTGCTGCTGCTAAGTTGCTTCAGTCGTTTCCGACTCTGTGGGACCCCATAGACGGCAGCCCACCAGGCTCCTCTGTCCTGGGATTCTCCAGGCAAGAACACTGGAGTGGGCTGCCATTTCCTTCTCCAATGTATGAAAGTGAAAAGTGAAAGGGAAGTCACTCAGTCGTGCCCGACTCTTAGCGACCCCATGGACTGCAGCCTACCAGGCTCCTCTGTAATAATCCATGACTGAAAATAATGTAAAAAGGAGAACTATTTATGTATATAACTGAACCACTTTGCTGTACACCTGAAACTAACATGACATTTTTAAAATCAACTATCAAAACAAACAAGCAAGCCTGAGATGTCCACTAGAAATTCAATGGAGATAAAGAGATCTAAAAGGCGCTGAGTGCTGACAATGGACCAAGCATGTTTTAAGCATTTCACACATTAATTCATTCAATCTTTTAAAGCCAGAGACAGGTATTTTGATTCCAGCTACCAAAGGAGGGAGGGCTTCCCAGATGGTTCAGTGGTAAAGAATCTGCCTGTCAACGCAGCAGCCACAGGAGATGCAGGTTCAATCCTTGGATCATTAAGATCCCCTGAAGGAAGACATGGCAACCCACTCCAGTATTCTTGCCTGGAGAATCCCACGGACAGAGGAGGCTGGCGGGCTACAGTCCATGGGGTCGCACAGAGTCGGACAGGACTGAGCATGGGTGTTCATGAACAAAGGAGGAAGCTGAGACACCAAGGAGCTTTTGCAGCAGTGACTGTCATCAGAGGGGATGAGCATGGGCAATCCTGATCCTGCTCTAATGCTGCCACCTCCCAGATGGCCGGGTACCCAGCGGGTGGGCAAGCCTAGAACTCAGGGCTGAGGTTGGACCAGAAGAGGTAAGCATGGGAGTCATCAGCCTAGAGATGCTGGTCAAGCCAAGGGCTCCAGCTCAACAGCCAGGCAGTCTGCAGGAAACAGGCGCCGACTCCATCAACTAGACCGTGTCCACACTTTACATGGATTTCATTTCGTTTTCAAACAATCTGAGGAGGTAGTTATGCTATCCACACTCTACAGATGAAAACACCAAGGTTCATAAAAGTTAATAATCTGACCTCAGTCAGATGGCTAGAGAATTCAGATCTTGGGCCGTCTTGTTCCTGGCGTGTGCACGTGTGCTCAGTCGCTCAGCCATGTCCAACTCTTCTGCGACCCTGTGGACTGTAGCCCACCAGGCTCCATGGGATTCTCCCAGTGGGTTGCTATTTCCTTTCCCAGGGGATCTTCCCGATTCAGGGATCAAAACCACATCTCCTGCACTGCAGGCAGACTCTTCACCACTGCTCCACCTGGGAAGCCCGCATGCCAAATTAGTGTTTTTGGACTTAGGAAGGCCCGTGCAAAGTGAACTGCTAAGAGAGGACACAACAGATAGAGAATAACAATCAACTTCAAGGCTGTAGCCAGTAAAATCTCTCCAACTTTCTTCCTATCATGGCATCTGGTCCCATCACTTCACGGTGAATAGACGGGGAAACAGTGGAAACGGTGGCTGACTTTATTTTTCTGGGCTCCAAAATCACTGCAGATGGTTGGTGATTGCAGCCATGAAATTAAAAGATGCTTACTCCTTGGAAGGAGGTTATGACCAACCTAGACAGCATATTACAAAGCAGAGATATTACTTTGTCAACAAAAGTCCTTCTAGTCAAGGCTATGGTTTTTCCAGTTGTCATGTGTGGATGTGAGAGTTGGACTATAAAGAAAGCTGAGTGCTGAAGAATTGATGCTTTTGAACTGTGGTGTTGGAGAAGACTCTTGAGAGTTCCTTGGACTGCAAGGAGATCCAACCAGTCCATCCTAAAGGAAATCAGTCCTGAGTATTCACTGGAAGGACTGATTTTGAAGCTAAAACTCCAATATTTTGGCCACCTGATGCATTTGGAAAAGACCCTGATGCTGGGAAAGATTGAGGGCAGGAGGAGAAGGGGATGACAGAGGATGAGATGGTTGGATGGCATCACTGACTCAATGGACATGGGTTTGGGTGGACTCCGGGAGTTGGTGATGGACAGGGAGGCCTGGCATGCTGTGGTTCATGGGGTCGCAAAGAGTCGGACACGACTAAGCGACTGAGCTGAACTGAACATTCTTCCGGGACTGGCAAACAGGACGGTGCAAAGTCCAGTTGACCAAAGGGTGTGTCTGAATCTCCAGGTATTGAGTAACTGGAAAGATATACTCAAGAGCATAATTAGTTTCTTTGGATGCATTTACAAACATATAAATTTCCACTGAAATTAAAGAAGGATTTTCTGTGTTTACCAAAAGGTAGAATAGGTTTACAAAAAGTAAAGATAAACAAACTTAAAACTGCCTTGGCATCCATGGTGGCAGAGACCTTATGTCACTGGAAAATTCCCAAATCACATTAAAAAAAAAAAAATTTTACACTTGAAAGGATTGAGATTATGTTGCTAACTAATGGAATGTATCTTTTTGATATGGTTTGGGTAAATCCAGAGAGTACTCTGGGATAAACATTATAAACCACATGCTTTGTAAATCTTACCCCCTCCCCCCAAAATAAAAACCTTTCCTAATTCACTTCTCCTTCCTTGGAAATGACCATGGGAGACTTTCCACTGAAGAAGGCGATCCTTTTCCCTGGAGGAAACTGTTGTCTCCCCCCCAGCACACCCCCACCGCCCCCAGAACAGCTGACTCTGGTCCTCTCATTAAGAGGTATCCTCAAAGCGTGCTTCAAGAAACGAGACCCATAATTAAATGTCCTCAAAATAATGGCTCAATAGAAATGACAGATTGGGCCCCTCCGTTCTGTTGTTTTGTCTACGTGACACCAAACAGCCTCCTTGGCTCTTACTTTCGCTGAATTAATTGGTCACATCTGTTGCAGAAATGTCAGGCGCGCCCTGACTTTGCAACGCGGCACCTCTTGAGGGAGGTGGGAGGGGCAGGCTGGTGCCCCATTAGGGTTGTCACGTTGGAAGGTGGGCCGTGAAGTCTTCTGTCCCCAAGGCTGCTCAGTAACTGGTCAGGGACCAGAATATCCCCTTCAGACTCCCTTAAGGGGCAGGAAACTATTTTAACAGAACTCGAGGTAAAACTAGAAACAACACACCCTTCACCCGACTGTTCTGTCTTCCAGGTCCTCTCCACGCTCCCAAGCCGACTCAACTCCCAGCTCCTCCAGATCAGTGACCTGCAATTACTCCTTCGTCCTTCCCTTTCTTCCTTCACTTTTCTTGCTCTGCTTTTTAAAACTTTTTATTGGAGGGTAGTCGATTTACAGTGCTGCTCATTTCAGGTGTCAAGCACAGTGAATCCGTAATATATATACACGTATCCTCTTTTGTTTAGAGTCTTTTCCCGTTAGGCTATCACGAGCACTCACTAGAGTTCCCGGTGCTATACAGTAGGTCCTTGTTAGTCATCTGTTTTATATATAGGAGTGTGTATATGTTCTTGTTGTATTTTAAAAATAGAACAATTATTCGCTCTTTGAGCCAATACTTAGATGCTTCCTCATGTAATTATTTGACAGTTTTATGTATGTTTGTTCTCAATAATCTTATTGATCATACACATCATGTCATATTTAACTGGGGTTGCCGTCCTCCCTGTCTTGTCTAACCTCATACTGAATACAAGTAATTATTCAATAAAATGACTTCTAAATGGATGAAATATGCGCTGTCTCTGTTTTTGACAATTCCTAGATGGAATTTCTAGAGTTTCTGAAATCTGTCTGATCGGTTCTCCTCTTCAAGATCCCACCTCTTTTGGCAAAACTAATGCAATATTGTAAAGTTTAAAAATAAAATAAAATTAAAAAAAAAAAAACTCTATCTGGAATTACATCAAACAGTAAACTTAAGCCAAGGTCCAGTGCGCTGTGCTTATTTTCTTTGACTCTGTGCATTACAACTTCATCACATAATTCTTCCTTTCTTGAAATACCCACATTCTATACGGGTAGTCTTAGTTTGACCTTTGGCTCACCTTTGGTGGGAGTGATATTTCAGAAAACTGTATTTCAACCACATCTACATCCCATACTTTCAGTTCTATGGAAATAATAAAATTTACTAAAGCATTTCATTAACAACCTTTCATCTCTTTCATAATTTTATGTGCATCTACCTTAAATGTCTCATAATCCTTCACTGATGAGTCTCCTTTATGCCAACCCTCAAGAAATCTCTGTTATTACAAATATCTTGGTCTGGTTTTTCCCCTAGACTCAGTCATCAGTTCTGGCTAAAAATTTTATTCTTAAAAGCAATTGACCTACCACTAGTTCAGTTTGACTCCAAACACAAGTTCAGCTATTAAATCACTGTAAAAAATGGAGTAAGTTTCTTGTAGATAATCCGTAATAAAGGTTCTTGACCTGAGATGTTTGTATTCCCTAGAAGTTGTAAGCAGGATTCTCTCTCTGTGTGTGGATCTATTCTTTTTCTGGCTAAAGGACCATATCTGTATCAGTTTATCACAAAGCTCTGTGACTCCAAAAGAATAGTGAATCTTCTAGAAATGGGTGCTGAAGCAGGAGCAGAAACAAGGCAAGATCCAGGATTTTGGAAATTTCTATTGACATTTTCATCTCCTGGGTTCACAGATGTGTCCTGCATTGGCGATAATATATAAATACCAAATTTTTAAATAAGCAGACATGTATAGTTTTTACAGAAAGTTTAAGGAAGCTATTGACTCTGAATCCTCATGGCTTAATCTGACATAGTCGAAGAGAGTCTAAGAGGATGAGATAGCATCACCAACTCAGTGGACATGAATTTGAGCAAACTCTGGAAGATAATGAAGGACAGGGAATCCTGGCATGCTGCAGTCTATGGGGTCACAAAGAACTGGACATGACTGGGCGACTGAGCACACACACACAAGATAGGGTGCAGGGGGATAGAAGAAAAAAAGATTGGATTTAAATATGGAAATATTTACATAAGAAACCCAGACCCCTTCCAGTGAGTTTACATTCTGACCTCGGGAGGGTCTTAGGACTATATCTTCACTCTTTAACACTGTGAATTTCCCGGACATTACGGACTCACATGTAAAGCCAAAAGTGAAGATATAAATGACCTTCCTTTCATCTATCTTTCCCATCCCAATATCAAGTAAAATTAAGAGTTGATTCTCAAAGAAGACATCATACAGACAAAAACAAACACAAAATATTGAAAGCCCTCGAGGAAGAAAACAAAGAGGAACACAAAATTATCCTCTTTAAAACCTCTTAACCTCACTGGGACTCAGGCCTCATTTTATCCTAGGAGGGGGAATTAAATTAGATATTCTTTAGGGTCCCTTTCAACTCTCAAATCCTTGGATTTCTGTGATCTTGTGGTTTCATTATTTTTATTTCCAGTTTCAATAAGTGATTTCAGCCTCAGCCTGCTGAGAAATTCTATGTCCATGTTCCCTGCACGACCCTGTGGGGCCCGTGTACCAAGACCCCAAGGATGCCACGGCCTTTGCTGGCTGAGCAAGTGGGTGAATTTCACTAATAGGGTTTGTGAACAGAAGTGCGCATGCCCACACAGACGCCTCCTTGTGACAGCACGTGTGCACCCGCCTTTCCTCCGTCTCATCGTCCGGGCCGTTGAAATCAACCGGGAGAGCAGTGTGGGACGTTTAACACAGCGATTGGGAAATGAAAGCCATGCACAATGCCATCTTGGGAATAATGTGACTCTGGGGCGTCCTGACACGACAAGACACGCAAGCGCAGCCTGGAGAGCGATGCTGGCCAATTACATTGGCAATTACCGAAGTAGTTTTCTCCCGTCTGGATCTGAAGTGATCCCAGGAGACACATACAGGGTGAAAGTGGGCACCCCTGCACAGAAACACAGGATGCCATTTGGGGGACATCAGACAAGCGTTTCAGAAAGTACCCCTTTCCCTTATCGCGATGCAAAAATCAATGAATGTAATGCACACAGCTCCTGTCCTCAGTTGGTGGAAAGCATGGCAGACTTATGTCTGTGTTTAGAAGATAGTCCAGCCCCACTGCAGTTGTTAGCATTGCTGGAGAAATAGCGGTTGATAAATGGGTTGTCTTGGGAGGAAAAAAAAAAGAGAGAGAGAGAGACAGCCTGTGCCATTTCTCTAAGTCCTAGTTACAATGTTATAGGAGGGAAGACAAATATTGATGGGAGAAGCATTGCTTTTCTTATGTAATAAGAAGCTAGGAGGTGGATGGGAGAGTATAAGGGAATTAGACTTCCTGGGAGAAATAAACTAATTTGCAACAATAAAAAGAAATGCTTGGCTCTCCCTCTGCCTAGACTAGCTTGCACCTCGTCAAGCTGGTGCCTTTTTTCTGACTGTTACCTTGCAGGTAAAATGTGAGTAATCATGGCGACTGCTCCTTACTCTTTCTCAAGACTGTTATGAAATAAACAAATTATTCAGCTACCAAGGTATTTAGGATTTGCAAGTGAATATCCCCTTGGGATTATGAATGGGCGTGTGGTCACCATCCCATGGAGAACATGAATGAGGCATCATGGCCCAGTGCAATGTCGCCTGGAGTATGTGCACCTTGATCGGAAGTCTAGGCAGAATCATCTTGTTTTCCACCCAGGAAAAGAATGTTCTCCCATAATGAGCCCTGCCTCCTACAACCTCAGCTTCCTAGACGTTTGAGTGGAATAGAGTCTTTCTGTACATGTAGGCTAAGACAGGGTGTGATTGGCAGATGAAGAATAGAGAAGCGTTTTATGTGATTACATTTTATATCTCTGACTCTATACATCTTCAGAGGTGCTCTTTCTACCTTTACTGTGTTGTCTACACTAGTGATAATCAGTTTGTTTCAATTCCTTTGTTCAGTCACTCAGTCAGGTACAACCCTTTGCGACCCCATGGACTGCAGCACGCCAGGCCTCCCTGTCCATCACCAACTCCCGGAGCTTGCTCAAATTCATGTCCATTGAGTCAGTGATGCCATCCAATCATCTCATCCTCTGTCATCTTCTTGTCCTCCTGCCTTCAATCTTTCCCAGCATCAGGGTCTCTCCAGTGAGTCAGTTCTTCACATCACGTGGCCAAACTACTGGAGTTTCAATTTCAGCATCAGTCTTTCCAAAGAATATTCAGGACTGATTTCCTTTAGGATGGACTTGATTGGATCTCCTTGCAGTCCAAGGGACTCTCAAGAGTCTTCTCCAACACCACAGTTCAAAAGCATCAATTCTTCGGTGCTCTTGTACCAAACAATTAATTGCCAGTGCTTCCTGGAACACTGTGTTGAGGAGGAGTCTGAGTCTGTGAGAGCTCTGAAAGCCTCCTCATCTTTATTCTGCTGGGATAATGCAAATTCTGAGGGGTATTTTCACCTGGGTCAACTTGGTGACTGCAGTATAAGAGGGAAATGTCAGTGAGAAAAGTAGTCATAAGAAGAAGTGTCTTATGGATTTCACAGATAGGGACAACTTGAAATGCAGAAGCTTAAGTTTAGAAAGATGACAAAGTTTAAAAAAACTCAAGTTGTTAATTATATTAAAATGAAAATGTTAGTCATTCATTCATGTCCAGATCTTTGCAACCCCATGGACTGTAGCCTACCAGGCTTCTCTGTCAATGGGATTCTCCAAGCAAAATACTGGAGTGGGTTGCCATTTCCTTCTCCAGGGGATCTTCCCCACCCAGGCATCAAACCTGGGTCTCCCACATTGCAGGCAGATTCTTTACCATCTGAGCCACCAAGTGAAGTGGCTCAGTCCTATCCAACTCTTGCCAACCCATGGACTTTAGCCCACCAAGCTCTTCTATCCATGGGATTTCCCAGGCAATAATACTAGAGTGGGTTGCCGTTTCCTTCTCTAGGGGATCTTCCCAATCCAGGGATCGAACCTGGGTCTTCTCCTGCATTGCAGGCAGGCTCTTGACCCTCTGAGCCACCAAGGAATTCCCTGAGTAACCAGGGAAGTCTTAATTATATTAAGGCCTCCATTTATTATCAAAAATGACTCAGCATTCTTTCTGAAGGCCTTGAGTCTACTGGGCCTAAATAATATGAATTTACTATTTGGACTTTATGCATAACACATCTCTCAGAGCCTTATTAGCATTTACAACCATTAAATGAATATAATTCATTTTTTTTTCCACAAGAAAGAAAGAATGAATAATTTGAAGGTTTGTTTTGCTACTAAAATAATTATCTACCCATTACTAGTAGGGGAGGTGGGCATGGGAGGGCAGAGGAAGGAAAAGAGCAATGTGGGTTCTATTTCAGACTTAATTATCTTGCCATCCATTGGCATAAAATACCCCTGTCAACATGAATTTGTACACCAGGGTGTGACATGCCAGTCTCCATCTGTGCTGTATTCATCACACAGCCCAGAAAACCACATACCAAAGAATGGACTCTTTTTACAAACTACTATTTAAAGAAAATAGTTAATATTAGAAATGTGAAGTCTTCAACTGTGCCCAGAAAGTGTCAAAAGTACTGTTTACTCCATACCTATTTGTTTCTCATCATGCGACTTCTAAAAAGTAGAACCTCTGGACCATGATTATTGTCTGCAGATTATTTTCCTGTGTTAAGATTTCATTTCTCTGATGATGGGCATTTTTTTTTTCACAAGTCATTGAAGGCACAAAAGTGAGGACTCTCCCTCCAAACAGCCCACCCAGCAGTTATCTTTTAAGTCAGACTCTGTCTAAAAACTTGATTGAACTGTGATGGACATACCATAAACTGTGTATCCTGTAAAGTATACAGACTGATCAACTTTAACTTACATATGCTCTCGTAAAACTATCACTGAAATCAAGATAATGAGCATGAAACCCCCATGTATGAGTGATGTATGGAACCCCCAGATTTCCTCATGGCCTTTTATAATCCTCCCTGCTGGCCCTCCCTATGACGGTTAATTTTATGTGTCAGTTTCTCTGGGCCACAGCACTCACATGTTTGATGGCCTTTGGACTTGAGCTGAAATATCAACCAGCCCTCCAGTTGGGGAGCTGGTTCCTTAAAATAAATCCATCTCTAGTTCTACCTGTTTACATGGTGTTGGTTTGTTTCTCTGGAGGACCCTGACTACTACAATAAACTCCCCAATTCTTCACCAGCCCCATTCAACTCCACACCCTAGTCCCAGGCAAGTGCTGATCTGCATTTTATCCCTATAGGTTAGTTTGGATTTTAAAGAAATGTATGCAAATGAAATACTACAATATGTCCTCTTTCATCACACTTATTTTGAGGCTCATCTCTGTTGTAGCATCTTTCTATGCCCCAACCCCATGGACTGCAGCACACCACTCTTCCCTCTGCCTCACCATCTCCTGGAGTTTGCTTGAACTCACATCCATTGAGTTGATGATGCCATCCAACCGTCTCATCCTCTGTTGCCTCCTTCTCCTCCTGTCCTCCATCTTTCCCAGCATCAGTGTCTTTTCTGAGTCATATACCATCATATGTTTATGCCACAATTTTTTAATCCATTCACCTGTTGCTGGAAGTTGGAGCAGTTTCCAGTTTTTGGCTTTGACAGATAAATCTCCTACAAACACTGTGAAGAAGTCTTTGTATGGAAATAGGGTTTCATTTCTCTTGGGTAAAGGCCTGCCGGTAGACTGGCTGTGGGTCATATGGTAGGTGTATATTGCTAGCAGGCTTTTAGCTCTGTGCTGTTCTCTATTATGTAATAGCGAGGCCAAAAGCCCAATTTATCATTCTTCTATAAATCCTAGGTACGAATTATGATTTATTTCATTCTTGGAGTTCAGCTCAACTTTTCAAATGAGTATTTACAGGTGTGTCTTTGAAAGCCTAATGGAAATAAATCTAAGCTCTCAAGTTCTAAAAAAATGACCTTATTTTATGTGAAAAGAGGATTGCTTTACATTCCTTACATTAAACTACAGTCAACGAAGACTAGAACTCAGTTTCAATAAAGAACAGAATTACAAGCTTTTTCGTAGGTGTCACACATTTTAAATATATGCCTCAGTCTAAAAAACAAGTGTAGTTATTTTTTCCTATTACTGAGTAGTCTGTAGTTTAGTGTAAGATTTGGTTTACCAACCAAACTAGTATTTATTAAGAAAAATGCCAGGCTTTTACCATTAAAAATCGAGTTGCATGAACATTCAGCAAATTAGCTGGAAAGTGACAAAGCTGGTAGACTTGTCGAAAAACTGAATTATACCAAACTGTTTTCCTTTCTGCTTTCCTCAGATTCATGCAGATTTGTTTGCTTTCATCAGTATTAGGGGAGTTTGTTACCAAGCAAGGTTTTCATGATCAGTAAGTTATCTTTCAGAATTCTCCTTGTTGGCAAAAGTAGTGACTCAGAAGGCAAAGCTTATTAAGTTGTGGGACACGAAGGAAACAGGATGTGAAGTGGTATTATCATCTCTCTATAAGTGAATTCCTGGCTTATCCCTGGCATCAGAAAGATAATTTAAAAATAAATAAAAATAAAGCCAATCAGTTATTGAGCCCTAAGGCACCATTGAATAGGAATCGTAATAAATCAGACTGATGGCCTTCAAACAGCTCCTGATTTTTCTTACTAATCAAATGAGACCAGAACTCAGCCATCACTGCAGGAGAAAAGCCAAATTTAATTAGCTTATCCAATAGTGTCATTTAGTAAATCAAAAGCCTTTGAAAGGTCAATGAATCTTACCCTTATCATCTCATTATCTTCCATCACTAACGAGGTATCATTAACCAGCCCCATAGCAACAGTTACTTTAAGCAGGCAATAGCTTGCTATCCTTCCTGACACTTTCCACCTCAGAAGTGGTAGTGTTGGAAAAGTCTATGCTCTTCCTTCCAGTTTTGCTGTAATCTTTTATCTTCTCCATGACTGTGATGTGAATACTATCTTCCCTCCCTTATTTAATAAAGGTTGATAAGTAACAATGCCCTAGAATTCATCAATGTTGGTATCTACTCCAAGCACAGTCATTTAAGTAAAACCCAACTACTGCTTATAATATTTACTGAGCATCTACTAAGTGTCAGGTAGTCGATGAGGCACTCATAACATTAAAATCCCTTCCTAAAGGGTGAACTCACTCTTTTGGTTTTTGCTTTGGCAACTAGCATGAGCTCCATTAAAATGATGCATCACTTCAGTTCAGTTCAGTTGCTCAGGTGTGTTCGACTCTTTGCGACCCCATGGACTGCAGCACGCCAGGCCTCCCTGTCCATCACCAACTCCCAGAGCTTACTCAAACTCATGTCCATTGAGTCAGTGATACCATCCAACCATCTCATCCTCTGTCGTCCCCTTCTCTTCCCACCTTCGATCTTTCCCAGTATCAGTCTTTTCAAATGAGTCAGTTCTTCACATCAGGTCCTTCCAATGAATTTTCAGGACTGAATTCCTTTAGGATTGACTGGTTGGATCTCCTTGCAGTCCAAGGGACTCTAAAGAATCTTCTCCAACACCACAGTTCAAAAGCATGGATGGCTGTATTTTTAGTTTTTTAAGGGAACTTCATGTTGTTCTGCATAGTGGCTGTACCAGTTTACATCCACATGATCCTGCAATCCCACTCCTGGGCATATATCCAGCAAAAACCAAAATTCTAAAAGCTACATTCATGCTAATGTTCATTACAGCCCTATTTACCAAGACATGGAAGCAAGAAAAGTGTCCACTGATAGATGAATTGGTAAATAAAATGTCATACATATACACAATGGACTATTACTCAGGCATAAAAAAGAATAAAATAATGCCATTTGCAGCAACATGAATGTACCTACCGATTATTGTACTAAGTGGAGTAAGCAACACAGAGAAAAATAAATAACATATGATAACACTTATACGTAGAATCTGAAAAAAAAATGATACAAATGAACTCTCAAAACAAAAAGAGATTCACAAACATATAAAACAAACTTAACGGTTACCAAAGGGGAAGGAGGAGAGATAAATTAAGAGTTTGGGATTAAAATATACACATTATTATGTATACAATATATAACCAAGAAGGGGAAGCCTCCCTGGTGGCTCAGATGGTAAAGAATCTTCCTGCAATGCAAGAGACCCAGGTTTCATCCCTGGGTAAGGAAGATCCCCTGGAGAAGGGAATGGCAACCAACTCCAGTATTCTTGCCTGGGAAATCCCACGGACAGGGAACCTGGTGGGCTATAGTCCATGCAGCCACAAAAAGTTAGACACAACTGAGCAGCTAACACTTAACTAATTTATGCATAAAATATATAACCAACGAAGACTTACTGTACAGCACAGGGATCTACACTCTATATCCTATCATACTCTATAATGGAAGAGAATATGATAAGGAATATATTTATTTCTATAGATATATGTAACCGAGTCACTTTGCTGTGCACTTGAAATTTACACAACACTGTAAATCCACTGTATTTCAATAAAAAGTAAAATCAGATACATTGAACACCTAGATTGGAGCATCTGCTCTGCATGCTTAGGATTTACTGGGATGCGATGCACACAGTGGGGAACTTTGATGGTAGCTTCAGAAATGTTGGGTTACAGCTGATTGGCTGAGCAAACTGTCAGTACGATGGGGATTCGGCAGATGGAGAATCAGATGCTGGGGCCAGAGACACAGCTGCTGGATGGAGGAGCCAGCCCTTAAATGGGTACCAGAGTGTTACCGCATTGAGGACCCTTCATGGGAGTCAGTAAGGAGCAAAGGCACAGATGCAGGAAGCAGGGGTCGGGGGGGGCGGCGCTTTTAGAGAACAGTGAGGTCACAGTACCAAGTGCATCAGGGCTGTGGTCCCCAAGCATGTTTTGGCCACAAATCCCTTTCAGCATATCATCATACGATGTTGATGATAACGATAAGAATGGTGTTAGCAGTTATGTAAATGGTAAGTAACACATGTAATTTCAATGTACCCTCAATGTTTTTCATGTAAGTGCTTTTTACTAATTTAACTTTCACAACCCCGTGAGGTCTCGTGACCAAGCTCTCCTTTTACTAGATGACAAAACTTAAGTGTAAACAGGTCAAAGGTCATGCAGCCAGAAATGGGTGACCTGGAATTCGGGCTCAACACCACCC
Source organism: Bos grunniens (assembly GCF_055505025.1). Classification (NCBI taxonomy): domain Eukaryota; kingdom Metazoa; phylum Chordata; class Mammalia; order Artiodactyla; family Bovidae; genus Bos; species Bos grunniens. The sequence goes on along the minus strand of NC_141176.1, from coordinate 89,080,254 downwards.
TGCCTCTCCAAGCAATAGGCTCTTTTTCCAGGAAAAGGTGCATTCTGCATTTCCACACAATTTCGAAGGGTTCACTGAACTTCATGTGTTGACCTTCAATGACCTTGGGTTGAACAGTTTTGATTCATGGAGTGGCTGATGGAAATGTTGGATTCACATTAGTAAATAACCTCAGATGCCAAAACTGGGAGCTCCCTGTAGGCAACCAGAAACGCTGAACATTCCTCAGCTGGAAATGATATGGAAAAGCAGCTTAAGAAGCACAGAAAGTAAAGATTGCTAATTGATTAGTGTATTAAATAGTATGTCACTTAATCCTCCCAGTAGCACTGTCTTTTTACCTAACCCTTCTTCCTGTCTTTTCTCTTAAAAGAAAAGAATCTGGTCCCCTGATAGTGTAATTTTCCCAAGGTCAGTGCACACCACCCACCCTTTCCCCAGGCACACGGAGCCTGTGCCTCTCACCAGCCCTGCGCATCGTCTCCCAGCTTCTGCAAACTGCCTCCTAGTAATCCACATTGGCCCCAGTCAGAGGCTGGTCTTGGCCAATGGGTTCATGGCCCAACTAACAGAGAACCAAGAATTCCTTTGACTGCCACCACCAACTTGTGATCAGTGACTGGTGTGGAAGGACCAACACCCAGGACTTGGCCTGGACACACCTTCCAGAGCTCCCCGTGGGCTTCCCTCGTAGCTCGGTTGGTAAAGAATCCACCTGCAATGAAGGAGACCCTAGTTCAATTCTTGGGTCGGGAAGATCCGCTGGAGAAGGGATAGGCTACCTGCTCCAGTATTCTGGCCTGGAGAATTTCATGGACTGTATAGTCCATGGGATTGCAAAGAGTTGGACACGTCTGAGCCGCCTTTCACTTTCAGAGCTCCTGCAGAAACCTGCAGAATCTGGGTCTTCATCTCAAAACCTGCCCAGCCTCACCCCTTCTCTGTCCTGCTTTCCCAGGCTTCACGGAGCACGTCCCAAGAAATTACTTACACTCAGATCTTTGGTTCAGGCTCTAATCTTGGCAAAACCCAGACTTAGCTGGTCACTCCAGCAGCAAGACTAAGAGGACACTGAGTCTGGCTTTGATCTGCTTTTGCTCTCTTCCTTACAACCTGTAGGGGTTTCTGTGGTGGCTCAGATGGTAAAGAATCTGCCTGCAATGCGGGAGACCCAGGTTTGATCTCTGGGTCAGGAAGATTTCCCTGGAGAAGGAAATGACAACTCACTCCAGTATTCTTGCCTGGAGAATTCCATTGACAGAGGAGCCTGGCAGACCACAGTCCACAGTGTCGCAAAGAGTTGTACATGACTGAGCGACTAATTTCACTTTCACTTTATATCCCAAAGCCATCAGCTACAGAATTAGATATAGCTTCATTTTGGCGAACTAATTCTATGAGCCATTATAAGTGGGAAATGTATTCAATGAAAACATTTGAAGGGAAAACTAATAAGCATGAATTATTGTATACTATTTTTCAACTTGCCTTCTAATGCCTTGATTTTTAGGTGTGTAAATTACAGGTATGGACATTACACAGACCATTATTAAGACAAGTTCTTTGAAGTCTCAAAGGCTTCTAATACTAGCCTAGAGGTAAGAACTCAAGTCAACTTCAATGATGAATGAGGACAACTCTAAAGAGAATATGGAAAGAAATTGTACCAATAACACACAAATCAAAAAGCCCCCATAAGTCTTCTCTGGCTTGGTGTGATCCTGTTTGTGGACTTCTTTTTCTTTGTTGTGGGATCTTCCCAGACTAGGGATCGAACCCACGTCTCTTGTGTCGGCAGGCCGATTCTTTACCACCGAGCCACCAGGGAAGTCCGTGATAAGGCTTTCTGAAGATGTATCTCTCCTTGTCCCATCTCTGATCCACGGATGAAGAGCTCTTCATCTTTGTCACCTTTGGTAACAATGTGTAGAAGCCATGAAGTTTCATCACATCAGTGACCAATGAGCTGTGGTCCCTGCAGATAACGAGAAGTATAGCCACTAGTGGTAATAACAGGAGAAAGCAGAAAATACACAATTCAATTCCAGAGGTGGATTTCTATGGATCATGGTTCTGTGTGTTTGTCTTTAAGGGGAAAAAAAAAAAAAAAAACAAGCCCTCAAATTGGATTAAAGTTTTGTAAGACACAGTATTTGATGAAATCAAGCATGTTGATCATCATAATTTAATATGCAGCAGGTTTTTCCTTCAATAAATCATAGATATGAGTTTATTTTTAAATACACATTTTTTTTCTCTAGAGTGCTTATTGAGACAAAGATTTTCAGATTTAGGAAGAGATATTTTTCTTTCCCTTAGGAAAACCTCTACTCTACATGGTTTTTTTTTTTTTTTTAATTACCATTTGTCTCAGGAAAAGTTAGCTCCCTTAAGTAAACAGAGACAAAATAAACAGGATTCTTTCCTCAAGTAGCACTTTTCACAGTTTTATGTCAAAATATTTTATAGCTTTTTAAATTATGTGTTATATTCCTCTATTAGATACATATATGGTATTTTTCAAGGACTTTTTTTATTTGTGAAATGATAGAATCTCTCACAAGAATTCTGTGAAGTGGGGGGAAAAATACAAAGAGGGGAATCCCCAGAAACAGATCTGAATGAAGTGTTTGGATAAAGAGGACACCAGATAAAACCTGCCTTCTTTTCTTAGGAAGGAAGTTTTTCTTTCCAACGAGTGCTTAAATACCCCATGCTCTGCTGTGGGCTTGTAGGACCTGATTTGAAATAGCAAAACTTTGGCCAAAATTCATGGACTTTTTACACAAACAATCAGATGGTGAATCCCAGTTGAGAAAAAAGAACAATCTTCTTGAAACATAAACACCAACAAGAATATGAAGAAAGCTATAAGTAAAGTAGTGGCCTCTGAGACCATCCTTTTTTAAAAAAGAAGCAATGCGTCTTCAACAAAAACCGCCCGCGGCTTTCATACAGTGGCTATCGTTAACTCAGTTGTTTCCTTTCGATGTACTAAACCTCAGTGGTTACATCTTTTGATTTCCTGTCATTTGTTTGATCAGAATCTCTGAAAATGTACTCGTGGGAACTTTCTGTCAAGCGCCTGAATGACAGTGTGAAAAAATGTTTGGAGAAGGAGAAAAGCAGTGCATATGGGAGTGAGTGACAACTTCTTAAGGGAAACCAAAAAAAAAAAAAAAAAGAGAGAGAGATTTCTAGCCAAAATGTTTAATTACCGCCTCATCAAGACAGGCCATGCCATCTGTTGGCTGGGATGCTGTCCCCACCTTTGGGGGGTGCCTCGTGATTGGCTGGCCATGTGTGAGAGAGAGCCATCTCCAATGGCATCTGTCATCTGTCAACCCCCCAACTGGAATGATGAGCAAAGTTGCCATCGGCTGTCAATGGGCCATATGGAATGATGAGCAAACGAACAGACCATGTCCCAGAAGCAGGGCTTCTCACAAGCAAACCAACCCCTCACTGGCCCCTCCAGCCCAGGATGGAGCCAAAGGCTTACACTCTGCAAGGAAAGATGAAGAATCAGGGTCATAGATACACGTTAGACATCATCTCGTCTTACATCTTTACTGGAAAGATGAAGGGAGTACGCATAAATAAGCCCATCGATTAACTTATAAAAGTATCTAGGTTTGTTGTTTAGTCACTAAATCATATCCGACTCTTTTGTGACCTCAGGGACTGTACCCCACCAGGCTCCTCTGTTCACAGGATTTCCCAGGCAAGAATACTGATGTGTGTGTGTGTGTGTTCCTGAGCAGTCACTTCAGTCATGCCCCACTCTGTGTGAGCCATGGACTGTAGCCCTCCAGGCTCCTCTGTCAGTGGGATTCTCCAGGCAAGAATACTGGAGTGGGTTGCCATGCTATCCTCCAGGGAATCTTCCCTACGCAGGGATCGAAGCTATGTCTCCTGCATTACTAGGCAGATTCTTTACCATTGAACCACCTGGGAAGCCCACCTATATAGACTAGGGTGGAACCATGTACAGTCTACACACAGAGAGCTTCTAATGTCACAGACGTTAGTCCCAGGAGTACTATCGGTAGGAAACATGCCTGTCTGTATTGATTATCTTGAAAACTAAGGAAAAACATCCTAACAAGGCTTGAAAACCATCTCCCTCTGTTTTGGGAAGCCTCACACAGACAAGCAAATGACTGAGGGAGAAAGTTTTGATCTAAATATATACAGAGTTCACTTGAATGCTTGACCAACAAAGCGAAGATTTTAATGTCATGTTCCCATGGCATGACAGATCTTTATATGTGTGTTCTCTAAGATTTATTTAAGAAGGCTTATTACAGGGAGTTATCTACCTTAAAGCACTATTTCATAACCTTCAAACTGTGGAATACATTCATTTCACCTAAATTAAGTCAGAATTTGATGCGGAACCCAAGACAGCAGTCATTTCTGGGACTACAGACAAGAGCAGGTGAGAGGTAGCATTTTTTGTAGCTGAGGAATCAATGCAGTTCCAGGTTCTTCAACTCCATTTAGTTGTGGAGACTAACCAACTTTGGTCAGTGGTTCTCAATCTCAGCTACTCATTGGACCATCAGTAATTGTAGGAAGTAGGACCCAGCTATAAATACATATTTTAAATGTTAAAATATTAGTTGTTCAGTCATGTCCAACTCTTTGTAATCCCATGAACTGTAACCCACCATATTCCTCTGTCCAGGGACTTCTCCAGGCAAGAATACTGGAGTAGGTTGCCATTCCCTTCTCCAACGGATCTTCTAGACCCAGGGATTGAACCCACTTCTCCTGCATTGCAGGTGGATTCTTTGCCATGTGAGCCATGGAACTTCCCAATTGTTACCTATGATTCAAACGTACATTTGAGAAGCATTGTTTGTAAGTTCAGTTTAGCAGAAACATGAGCAGAACCTGACAAAGCCTGAAGGGGATGAGACCCATCTCGAGCAGTCTGAGGGCCGAAGCACATTGGCTTAGTCTTGCACTTTCTGCACACGTCTGTTTGGTACAAGTTGTTTCTGCATGAACATCATGTCAGTACTTCAGCCTTATCAGGACCAAAGCTCATCCTTGAACCTCTTCTGCCTTCCAGTTCCTCCACTGCAGAGAACAGATCCCCTAGAATCCTGGTAATGTTTCCTGTCCATACTTGACCATCCTCAAGGCATATGTAAGGTAAGAATTAAGGTAAGAAATGGCAACCCACTCCAGTACTCTTGCCTGGAAAATCCCCTGGCTGGAGGAGCCTTATAGGCTACAGTCCATGAGGTCGCAAAGAGTCAGACCTGACTGAGCAACTTCACTTTCACTTATTATCACCATATTTCAGATAAGAAAAACAAAGCATTAGGAGGTCCCTCCATTTGCTTATGCAATTGTAGTGTTAGATTTCATGCCAGACTTGGCTGACTCCGGAGTCAGACATTTCCTTTCAACCACTTCCATCTGCCTGCTCCTTCCTATTGGACAAGGTTCCTGGATACATCCCATCACCAGCTGAGTTTAAACAGGTGCCAAATCTACACCCCACCCCATCTTCCCTTCTCCTCATCACGGATCACTCCAGGTTCCTCTGACCCCACCTTCCCTCCTCATCACGGATCACTCCAGGCTCCTCTGACCCCACCTTCCCTCCTCATCACGGATCACTCCAGGTTCCTCTGACCCTTTCAGGACTTTGATTCTCCTTTTCAGGACTGAAAGAATGTTTCACTGTAGGTTGATCTTCAAAAGCTTTATACTTGATCAATAACATAAAAAGAGCCTAATCAATGATTGTCTTCTCCCTTACCTTTGGAGCAAAATTTTCTCTTCCTGAATCTTGATTAATTTCATTAAAAGTTTTTTCAGATTTATTTTCCTTAAATAAGAGGAAGAATAATTCTGAATTAAATAATAGTAATAGTAATTACTTACTCAGAAGAAATAAAATTCTAAATTCAAAGTAAATAGGGCAGTTTGATTTTAAAAAATTAAGAGACAAACAGCCCATTAAAGTTGAAAAATCAATTAAACTCTTTCATTAGTTCTGAGGTTTTCAGAATTGGGTTGCAATATCACTGATAAAAGCATTAAAATATTTTTGACACTTTTATTATAGTAATTTGCTTATAATAATTTGCTTAAAGTGACATTCCATTGTTGTTTCAAGAGTGATGCACGTGCTTGGAAAAGTAGAGCATAATCATGAGAAAAGCACTGTTAATATTTCAAAGTGTTATATTTCATTAAAAAGTTTATTAGAAAAAACAAAGCTGAAGAACTTGCCAAATTTAGAACGAAAGTTTCTTATCAACAATATACATCAATTTTTACAGATCTCTATGAAGTCCGAAATTTTTCAAAAACTTTAGAAGGTGGGTCATTATATAAAAAGTGATAAATCACTCTCTAGAAAAGAAAATTGTGGTAATTACGGTTGTGGCTCTCATAAATGCACAGTGATGATACCTGAATTGAGAATATCTGTCAGCCTTCTCTTTTCCTACGTATTACCTGAAGAGTGTTTGTTTGTCTTTGTTATTTCAAAAGCCACTGTTCTTTAAACTCCATCACTGGCTAAGAATTATGTCAAAATTTCATTTGGGGACGATGATTTATTTTCACCTTTTTTTTTTAACCTCACTTTGTAATTGCCTTTCTTTTTTTCTTGACGGGAGACATAATCACTCATTTTGCACGACACTATCTATTCGTTGCTTAGTCGTGTTTGACTCTTTGTGACCCCGTGGACTGTAACCCACCAGGCACCTCTGTCCATGGGGACTCTCAAGACAAGAATTCTGGAGTGGGTTGCCATGCGCTCCTCCTAGCTCCCCCTTAAAACTCATATCCTCTTCTTTCTCAGATTTCTTTTTGGATCTGTATCCTGAATTTGCATTTTTAAAAAATTGTTTACAGTTTATTTTTTAAAAGGTGCATGACCAAATAAACTTGCTGAATCTCTTTCTGTTGGAGGGCACCTAGTTTTTGCCCAATGCCTGAATGCTAACATGGTTTCCCTCAGACCATTGTCACTCCATGGTTGTCAAACATTAGATTTTGCTCATAAGAAGTCTAGGAAACCAGAAGGGAAAGAGACACGTGTACCCCAATGTTCATCGCAGCACTGTTTATAATAGCCAGGACATGGAAGCAACCTAGATGTCCATCAGCAGATGACTGGATAAGAAAGCTATGGTACATATACACAATGGAGTATTACTCAGCCACTAAAAAGAATACATTTGAATCAGTTCTAATGAGGTGCATGAAACTGGAGCCTATTATACAGAGTGAAGTACGCCAGAAGGAAAAACACCAATACAGTATACTAACGCATATATATGGAATTTAGAAAGATGGTAACAATAACCTGGTGTACGAGACAGCAAAAGAGACACTGATGTATAGAACAGTCTTATGGACTCTGTGGGAGAGGGAGAGGGTGGGAAGATTTGGGAGAATGACATTGAAACATGTAAAATATCATGTAAGAAATGAGTTGCCAGTCCAGGTTCGATGCACGATACTGGATGCTAGGGGCTAGGGCACTGGAACGACCCAGAGGGATGGTACGGGGAGGGAGGAGGGAGGAGGGTTCAGGATGGGGAACACATGTATACCTGTGGTGGATTCATTTTGATATTTGGCAAAACTAATACAATTATGTAAAGTTTAAAAATAAAATAAAATTTAAAAAAAAGAAAAAAGAAGTCTCATGTTTGTTTAACACTTGCTCCTATTTTTTAAAAGGAAGGTTTAGAATTTTTCTCTGACTGCTGAGCTCTGAAATGCCCACCAGTCAATACTTATGTGTGAATTGCTTCCCTACCTTTCAGAAATTCTTCCCAAGTCTTGGTTTGCCAATAACCTCTTCCTTTACACTGTCCATTCTGTTTATGTTATTACTGAGTAACATGGTAAATGTCCCATCTTGAACTGGCATTTCATCTCCGCTCTTTCCTTTGGTACTAACTATGCTGGCAAGCACAGTTATGGGTAAGACCACCTTCGTCCACAAGAAAATAAAGCACGCACACAAATAATCACCATATAAGGCTTTTAGGACACAGTTCATGCAACGTCTTGTACTGAAATTCTTAAGCGATAGAAAGTCTGAAGCGAGAAGAATCTTTTCCAGTTGTAATAATCAAGAAAGGAAATTAAAAATCAAGAAATTAAAAATAAGGGAAAAAAAGAGCAATTGACTAGAATCAGCAGTAGATGAAAGAAAAATCCAGTCTGAATGGCCAGAAAGGGAGGAAGAGAAAAAGATTGATGGGGAAGGTAGAACAGATAAAAAACAGTGCAGTATGTATTCTTGGGATAGAGACTAGGCTGATTCAGCTGCAATGCAAACGCTTATGTCAGGAATTGACAGAATGTGTAAATTGCTAGGAGAGTTTCACTCTCTCACCGAACACCTGAGCACTGGTAATGAAAGAGTCAGCAAGCCCAGCACAGGGAGTCAGGCTGGACTCGGTCTCAGGGCAAAGCCTCTGAGTAAATGAAATTTAATAAACAGGGACAAGTTTATAAAGTGACACACATTTGTACCACTATATAGAATATTAAAATGATAGATTATCCATGGGGGCATAAAAGTGATTTTCTTGGGAAAAGCGTGTGTTATGATTTAGGGCATTGAATATGGGGCTCTGAAGACATTTCTCCAAAATCCATATGAAAAATTCATAGGAGCTACCCCACGTTCAAGGTAAGGAGCAGCAGCTGTGCTTTGCTGCAGCAGCCGTGAAGATACCCCACGTCCAGAGTAAGAGAAACCCAAGTAAGATGGTAGACACTGAGAGAGGGCATTAGAGAGCAGACAGACGGAAACCACAATCACAGACAACTAGCCAATCTGATCACACGGACCACAGTTTGTCTAATTCAATGAAACTAAGCCATGACCCGTGGGTCATGGTGGAGAGATCTGACAGAATGTGATCCACTGGAGAAGGGAATGGCAAACCACTTCAGTATTCTTGCCATGAGAACCCCATGAACAGTATGAAAAGGCAAAATGATAGGATACTGAAAGAGGAACTCCCCAGGTCAGTAGGTGCCCAATATGCTACTGGAGAGCAGTGGAGAAATAACTCCAGAAAGAATGAAGGGATGGAGCCAAAGCAAAAACAATACCCAGGTGTAGATGTGACTGGTGATAGAAGCAAGGTCCGATGCCGTAAAGAGCAACATTGCATAGGAACCTGGAATGTCAGGTCCATGAATCAAGGCAAATTGGAAGTTGTCAAACAGGAGATGGCAAGAGTGAATGTTGACATTCTAGGAATCAGAGAACTAAAATGAACTGGAATGGGTGAATTTAACTCAGATGACCATTATATCTACTACTGTGGGCAGGAATCCCTTAGAAGAAATGGAGTAGCCATCATAGTAAAAAAAAAAAAAAAGAGTGAAATGCAGTACTTGGATGCAATCTCAAAAATGACAGAATGATCTCTGTTCATCTTCAAGGCAAATCATTCAATATCTTAGTAATCCAAGTCTACGCCCCGACCAGTAACACTGAAGAAGCTGAAGTTGAATGGTTCTATGAAGACCTACAAGACCTTTTAGAACTAACACCCAAAAAAGATGTCCTTTTCATTTTAGGGGACTACAATGTAAAAGTAGGAAGTCAAGGAATACCTGGAGTAACAGGCAAATTTGGCCTTGGAATACAGAATGAAGCCGGGCAAAGGCTAATAGAGTTTTGCTAAGAGAACACACTGGTCATAGAAAGCACCCTCTTCCAACAACACAAGAGAATACTCTACACATGGACATCACCAGATGGTCAACACCAAAATCAGATTGATTATATTCTTTGCAGCCAAAGATGGAGAAGCTCTATACAGTCAGCAAAAACAAGATTGGGAACTGACTGTGGCTCAAATCATGAACTCCTTATTGCCAAATTCGGACTGAAATTGAAGAAAATGGAGAAAACCACTAGACCATTCAGTTATGACCTAAATCAAATCCCTTATGATTATATAGTGGAAGTGAGAAATAGATTTAAGGGACTAGATCTGATAGACAGAGTGCCTGATGAACTATGGATAGGGTTTGTGACATTGTACAAGAGACAGGGATCAAGACAATCCCCAAGAAAAAGAAATGCAAAAGAGCAAAATGGCTATCTGAGGAGACCTTACAGATAGCTGTGAAAAGAAGAGAAGCCAAAAGCAAAGGAGAAAAGGAAAGATATAAGTATCTGAATGCAGACTTCCAAAGAATAGCAAGGAGAGATAAGAAAGCCTTCCTCGGTGATCAATGCAAAGAAATAGAGGAAAACAATAGAATAGGAAAGACTAGAGATCTCTATAAGAAAATTAGAGATACCAAGGGAACATTTCATGCAAAGATGGGCACAATAAAGGACAGAAGTGGTATGGACCTAACAGAAGCAGAAGATATTAAGAAGAGGTGGCAAGAATACACAGAAGATGTATACAAAAAAAGATCTTCACAACCCAGATAATCACAATGGTGTGATCACTCACCTAGAGCCAGACATCCTGGAATGTGAAGTCAAGTGGACCTTAGGAAGTATCACTATGAACAAAGCTAGTGGAGGTGATGGAATTCCAGTTGAGCTATTTCAAATCCTGGAAGATGATGCTGTGAAAGCACTCCCCTCAATATGTCAGCAAATTTGGAAAACTCAGTAGGGGCCACAGGACTGGAAAAGGTCAGTTTTCATTCCAATCCCAAAGAAAGGCAATGCCAAAGAATGCTCCAAGCTACCACACAATTGCACTCATCTCACACACTAGTAAAGTAATGCTCAAAATTCTCCAAACCAGGCTTCAGCAATATGTGAACCATGAAATTCCAGATGTTCAAGCTGGTTTTAGAAAAGGCAGAGGAACCAGAGATCAAATTGCCAACATCTGCTGGATCATCAAAAAAGCAAGAGAGTTCCAGAAAAACATCTACTTCTGCTTTATTGACTATGCCAAAGCCTTTGACTGTGTGAATCACAATAAACTGTGGAAAATTCTGAAAGAGATGGGAATACCAGACCACCTGACCTGCCTCCTGAGAAATCTGTATGCAGGTCAAGAAGAAACAGTTAGAACTGTACATGGAGCAACAATTTGGTTCCAAATAGGAAAAGGAGTACGTCAAGGCTGTATATTGTCACCCTGCTTATTTAACTTATATGCAGAGTACATCATGAGAAATGCTGGGCTGGATGAAGCACAAGCTGGAATCAAGATTGCTGGGAGAAATATCAATAACCTCAGATATGCAGATGACACCACCCTTATGGCAGAAAGTGAAGAATTAAAGAGCCTCTTGATGAAGGTGAAAGAGGAGAGTGAAAAAGTTGGCTTAAAGCTCAGCATTCAGAAAACGAAGATCATGGCATCTGGTCCCATCATTTCATGGCAAATTGATGGGGAAACAGTGGAAACAGTGGCTGACTTTAATTTTGGGACTCCAAAATCACTGCAGATGGTGATTGCAGCCATGAAATTAAAAGACGCTTACTCCTTGGAATGAAAGTTATGACCAACCTAGACAGCATATTAAAAAGCAGAGACACTACTTTGCCAATAAAGGTCCATTTAGTCAAGGCTATTGTTTTTCCAGTGGTCATGTATGGATGTGAGAGTTGGACTATAAAGAAAGCTGAGTGCCGAAGAATTGGTGCTTTTGAACTGTGGTATTGGAGAAGACTCTTGAGAGTCCCTTGGACTACATGGAGATCCAACCAGTCCATCCTAAAGGAGATCAGTCCTGGGTGTTCATTGGAAGGACTGATGTGAAACTGAAACTCCAATCCTTTCTCCAATCCTGATGAGAAGAGCTGACTCACTGGAAAAGACCCTGATGTTGGGAAAGATTGGGGGCAGGAGGAGAAGGGGACAACAGAGGATGAGATGGCTGGATGGCATCGCCGACTCAATGGACACACTTTTGGGTAAACTCTGGGAGTTGATGATGGACAGGGAGGCCTGGTGTTCTGCAGTTCATGGGGAAGCTAAGAGTTGGCCACGACTGAGTGACTGACCTGAACTGAACTGAAGGCCTTTGAGCCTGGGAGTGGTGTTATAACACACGTTTAATAACCCTAAGGCTGGGACTGCCCTGGGAGTCCGGTGGTTGAGACTTCACTTTCCAGTGCAGAGGGTGTGGGTTCAACCCCTGGTCAGAGAGCTAAGATCCCACATGTCACATGGCCAGAGGCAAAATAAATAAATTAATTAATTCAATAAAGACTTTTAAAATGATCCACACCAAAAAGCAATTTGAAAATAAGCAAACCTGAAGCTGATGGCAATTTATGAACAATGAAAGTGTTAGTCAGTCATGTCCAACTCTTTGGGACTCCATGGACTGCAACTCGCCAGGCTCCTCTGTCCGTTGGATTTCCCAGGCAAGGATACTGGAGTGGGTTGTCCATTCCCTTCCCCAGGAGATCCTCTCCACCCAGGGATCCAATCCGGGTCTCCCATGTTGTAGGCAGACTCATTACCATCTGAGCGACCAGGGAAGCCTGTTTATGGACTCTAACAAAGAAGAGAAAATAAAACTTAAAAAAAAATTTTTTAAGCCACCAAGTGAATGAGAGCACTGATAGAGAGTCCCTTTGAGAAATTCAAGAGTACAGTGAGAAAGGAAGAGGCAGCCGCAGGGAGAGGTCCACAGGAGAGGTACAGGGCGAGTACTGGCCCTTGGAGGAAGGTCGAGGGGTCGGGAGGAGGGCAGGGCAGTGACAGAGGTTAGCAAATCTGAGACTCTTCGTCCTCAAACTGGAGGAGAATTGATGGCGCTCTAAAAGAAAGCTCAGACCTCCCTGGTGGTCCAGTGGCCAGGACTTTCAGCTCCCAATGCAGGGGACCCTGGCTAGAGAACTTGATCCTGCATGTCACAGCTAAGAGTTCGCATGCCACAGCTAAAGACCCTGCAGACTACAACTAAACAAACAAAAAAGTCTCGCAGGCTGCAAAGAAGACCCAAGATCTGCTTGCCACAACTAAGGCCTGGCACAGCCAGATAAATAAATATTTTCTTGAAGATAAAAATTTTTTAAAAGGGCCTGGTACACCACATAAATAAATAGGTACTTTTTGAAAAATTAATTTTACAAAATAAAGGATAGAACATTCAAAATGCATCATGATGGTGAGGAAATGACAAAGGTTCTGCTCTTGGCAGGTCTCATCGAGTCCGATTCCTGCCTCTAATCATTATGAACCTTTGATGAGTCTCTGCCATCTCTGGGTCTCATTGTCCTCACCTATAAAATGTGCTTGCTGTAGGATATGTATATATATATATCTCTTAATCTGAACATTTAAAATATATATGCATAAATATTTTAAATGTTCAGATCACAATTCTATAATTTTACTTAGTTTCTACATTAGTTTTGGTGTCATTCCTCCAGTATCTTTGTCCCATATCTTCCTAAGCAACACACAAATTCTACTTTAGGTGAGCAATGATGCTCATTTCCCTGCACATCTTACCTTAGGAAGGATTACTTTTTATTTTTCTAAAGCATGGTATGAATCAGAAAACAATGGAATCATCCTCTAAATTATTTGAGAACTAAGGAAAGGTTGTTTTTATTTTTTTTCCAAATATCCCTGTATTTTACTTTAAACTCCAGAGCAGTAAATCAAGTCAAAGAATTTTAACGTGGATTTCAGTTTTATGTATAAATCATCCTGTCATTTTGGCACAGCCACTGAGTTTCCTCCTATTAGCTGGAGAAGATCATGAATAAATTTGCAGCAGGCTGCACGTGGGAATTTGTGTACATGAAATAATTCTTACTGGCAATGGCTTCTACAATTCACCGCATAGAAAACTTCACGTGAGGGCACAGAATTTCGTGTCTCACACTAGCCTGGAAGCTGAGAGCCACAAACACATATGTTGGAGAGCCTCTGCTCTCCTGATCAATACAGCTTGTCCGCAAACCTGTTCTGATCTAACACCAGACGTGCACAGCAACGCTAGCCGTGATCTCTCAGTGAAGTCCCTTGGCTCTCAGATAACATCACGCCTCTTCAGTCTGGTAATCGAGGTCTGCCTGACGCTAATTCAGTCCAGAGCCTCATCATTAATTTGGATGCTCCTGGACAAGAATGCTGAACACGTGAGGTGTGTGTTGACCTCCATCCCATGCTCCTGTGAGGCTCCATTACTTGGCTCTGGCATTCTTTTTCACACAACGTAGTAACATATCTTCTGAAACCTTCTCAGTACCACATCCCAGGAAGTGGCTTGGACAACTGATCAGAGTGTGTTAGTCGCTCAGTTGTGTCTGACTCTTTGTGACCCCAAGGACTGCAGCCCAGCAGGCTCCTCTGCCCATTGGGATTCTCCAGGCAAGAATATTGCAGTGGATTGCTGTTTGCTTCTCCAGGGGGATATCCTCCCGAACTAGGGATCAAATCTGGGTCTGTCGCATTGCAGGTTGATTCTTTACTGTCTGAGCCACCAGGGAAGAATCTGATCAGAGTGGACATCAGGTTTAAAAATATCTACTGTTCTTGGTGGCCTCTTTCTTCCCCTCTTTTCCAAACCTTGTGGCTAAGACTCCTTAACTTCCATCTCTAGTTCAGGTTCATCCCAAACCCTGAGGTCCAGCTTCACAGCAAGGATACAAGTTTAGGGAACTTCATGCCAGTATTTTAGAGGCTCAGAAACAAGTTGGCCTCCTCATGGGCTCCCCTTCTGGCCTCACATCTTAGTTCTATTCACTGGCCTGTTGATTTATGCCTTAGGATCCTTTGCATATGGCACCATATCTAAGTGTCTATCTTTTTAAAAAATCATTATTAAATTTGTTACCATACTGCTCTGTCATACATTTTGACATGTTTGACATGATTCCATATGACATGAGGCATATGGAATCTTAGCTCTCTGAGCAGGAGTAAAAACCACACCCGCTGCATTGGAAGGTGAAGTCTTAACCACTGGACCCTCAGGGAAGTCCCCTGAGTTTCTATCTTGGTTGCTTGCTGGGGATACATCTTTTCTTTGAGGTTTGAGTGTTCCCTTTCTCTTAATGGTCTCTTCAGAAGCCAGAGATCTTTCCTGTGATGTCAACTGCCTGCATGGTTGCCTGTTTCCTGGAAACTGAGATACATTTCAGAGCTCTCTGCTTCTTCGGGGACTCATGCTTTGGGCTAACCTTGGACCTGAGAGCATCACCTCCTGCCAAGCTACCTGACATTCCACCTGGCCGTCCAAGTCTCTTGGTGGAAGCTGGATAATATTGTACTGAACACTAGTGTGGTATTTCTCAATTGGCAATATGTTATCTCTTCCCACTGCACCTCACAGAGCCCAATTTTAACACAGTTCTGTAGCGACCTTCATTTTAGTTAACCTGACCTCTGAGTGTGTTCCAGGGTTTTCTCCTCCTCTGCAGGTTTCCTCAGAACATTCTCCCAGTCCTAAACATCCTCCCAAGTCCTCTACTGCATCCTTCTGCTGATTCAGCTTAGAGCTGCCCTGAAGCCTCTCACCCTCTCTGACATTTGCTTCATAAACCCAGCACCACAGTTAGTTTTAGAGCTTAATAATGCTTGGGATTTTGTCTCACGAAATTATAAATTCCCAGATTTGGAAGATACTGAAGGCTGAGTAGTTCCAACACCACCCTGGCATGATCTGTGAGCTTCTCCACCGTCTCCACCGAGTGTACGCCAGGCCCAAACTTGAACACTCCAGTGATGCTGAACTCATACCTCTTATATCTCTGAGGATTAAACATTTAATCCTCAAGCCATCTAATTATATACTACTGTACACTTATTCTCAGTGTCTGAACTTAACTCATGGTGGAAACATACCTAAATATTTAGTGACAGCATGACCAAACGGTAGTGCCATAAGGACTGAAGACAAACCTCATGTGTTCACCAGTCTCTGGGCCAAGACTGCAGTTATTTCTGATATTGTAAATTTTCTGGTTACCTCATAATGCTGGATCCACCTCATAGTACTTTTTTTTTGTCTTCAGAGAGACTTATTGCATGCAGTTCCATTTTCACTGTGTTCTCTGCTGTGCTCATCCTCCTTGCTTGGAACAAAGGTGATAAATATCATAGAGATGTTGATCAAGACTGACTATTTAATGAGGATTCATAAATTATGGGCTAATACAGAGTGTGTGTTTATATGTGCATGTTCTATAGGAAGATTGTTTAAATGAGACATTATGGCTTCACTTAGCCAACCTGAATCCAGTGGGTCAAGAGTTTTGAAAAATAATCAGCATTTATTTAAAACATAAGGATGGACAATTTATCACCCATTTGTTCCTGTCCTTTGCGTGTAGAGAAGCTAAAGGCAAAGGAGAAATAGAAAGATATACCCATTTGAATGCAGAGTTCCAAAAAATAGCAAGGAGAGATAAGATATAATTACTCAGTGATCAATGAAAAGAAATAGAGGAAAACAATAGAATGGGAAAGACTAGAGACCTCTTGAAGAAATTTAGAGATACCAAAGGAACATGTCATGCACTGCTGGGCACGATAAAGGACAGAAGTGGTATGTACTTAACAGAAGCAGAAGATATTAAGAAGAGGGGGCACGAATACACAGAAGAACTGTACAAAAATCTTCATGACTGAGATAACCATCATGATGTGATCACTCACCTGAGCCAAACATCCTAGAATGCGAAGTCAAGACGGCCTTAGGAAGCATCACTATAAACAAAGCTAGTGAGGGTGATGGAATTCCAGTTGAGCTATTTCAAATTATAAAAGGTGATGCTGTGGAAGTGCTGCCCTCAATATGTCAGCAAATTTGGAAAACTCGGCAGTGGCCACAGGACTGGAAAAGGTCAGTTTTAATTCCAATCCCAAAGAAAGACAATGCTAAAGAATGTTCAAACTACCACAAAATTGAACTCATCTCACATGCTAGCAAAGTAATCCTCAAAATCCTCCAAGCCAGGCTTCAACAGTACATGAGCCGTGAACTTCCAGACGTTCAAGCTGGATTTAGAAAAGGCAGAGGAATCAGAGATTAAATTGCCAACATCTGTTGGATCATTGAAAAAGCAAGAGAGTTCCAGAAAAAGATATATTTCTTTTTATTGACTATGCCAAAGCCTTTAACTGTGTGGATCACAACAAACTGTGGAAAATTCTGAAAAAGATGGGAATACCAGATCACCTGATCTGCCTCCTGAGAAATCTGTATGCAGGTCAAGAAGAAACAGTTAAAACTGTACATGAAACAACAGTCTGGTTCCAAATTGTGAAAGGAGTACATTGAGGCTGTATATTGTCACCCTGCTTATTTAATATACAAAGTACATCATGAGAAACACTGGGCTGGATGAAGCACAAATTGGAATCATGATTGCCAGAAGAAATATCAATAACCTCAGATATGCAGATGACACCACCCTTATGGCAGAAAGCAAAGAAGAACTAAAGAGCCTCTTGGTGAAAGTGAAAGAGGAGAGTGAAAAAGTTGGCTTAAAGCTCAACATTCAGAAAACTAACAACATGGCATCTGGTCCCATCACTTCATGGCAAATAGATGGGGAAACAATGGAAACAGTGGCAAACTTTATTTTCTTGGGCTCCAAATTCACTCTAAATTGTGACTGCAGCCATGAAATTAAAAGACACTTGCTCCTTGGAAGAAAAGCTATGACTAACCTGGACAGCATATTAAAAAGCAGAGACATTACTTTGCCAACAAAGGTCCATCTATTCACAGCTATGGTTTTCCCAGTACTCGTGTACGGATGTGAGAGCTGAACTATAAAGAAAGCTGAGCGTCAAAGAATTGATGTTTTTGAACTGTGGTGCTGGAGAAGGCTCTTGAGAGTCCCTTGGACTGCAAGGAGATCCAACCAGTCAGTCCTAATGAAAATCAACCCTGAATATTCACTGGAGGGACTGCTGCTTAGGTTGAAACTGCAATACTTTGGCCACCTGATGTGAAGAACTGACTCATTTGAAAAGCCCCTGATGCTGGGAAAGATTGAAGGCAGGAGAAAAGGGGACAACAGAGGATAAGATGGTTAGATGGCATCACCAACTCATTGGACATGAGTTTGAGTGTGCTCCAGGAGTTGGTGATGGACAGGGAAGCCTCGTGTGCTGCAGTCCATGGGGTCACAGAGAGTTGGACATGACTGAGTGACTAAACTGAACTTTTTGTAACCACTATTTTATAAGTGCTTAATACATGGCAGCAACCATTCTAGGTGCTGTGGATACAAGGATGAACAAAACTGCTAAGTTCCCTGCAACTATGAGGCCACAAACAGGAGAAAACATGTAGTCTGAATGGTAGCAGATGACACGTGCCTGACACCCATTCTCCAGGGTTTCTGTGAAGGTGTGCAGACATGCAGAAATGCAAAATAAACAGGCCACACACCATAAAATGTGAATGTGGAAGCAGAGGTCAGTCAAGGTGAAATTTCTACTGACTGTACTTCTTGTGAGCAAAAATGAGTTAAGAAGCATGTTACTAATAAACACAACCAATGTTCTGGCCTTTGAAGAGAACAGAATGCATATTCTGGTTAAAATTTTTGACTTTTCTATCAACTATAATGGTAAGTAATATCAATCATATAATAAGAGGATATTGAGCCCTAGTTATATAGAAATAAATCTGAATTTTAAATGTTTCAGTTATGTAATATTCAGTATAGTTTATGCTATAGAGGCATATTAAACACCAGAAACCAAGATTCTGTGGTCTGGTTTCTTGGTTTATTTTTTTAAACAGTAATAAAATACTGTAACTACACTACCTATAAAACATCAAACTAACAAATGTAACCTATCAGATTCACAATTTAGCCATTGATAGAATGGCTTAATAGAGTAATACAAAAAGAGGTAAAATCAAAGACTTTTAGGTAAGAAAGGCAAAAACAATCTTGCTATTTTTCTGGACCTTCAAAGTAAACACATTGGGAGTTGGATGAACTTGGAAGGTTACTGCTTTTAATGTCCAAGTTGTGTGGATAGAGGATGATTCTCACCGTGGGTGTTAAGATATTTCTTGATACCAGTGAAGATCAGGGCTTGGCCAGGACAGAGGGCTGGGCTAGAGGATTCCTTGGGAGCTTTGTCCTTGCTTTCCACAGGGGGAGAAGCATGGGCTATGGTCTTCTCAGGAGGTGACTCCTTCTACAGGATCAGTCTGTGCTTCCCCTTTTGGGGCCACCTGTGTCTTTGGTCAGATTCAACTCAGTGTTGGTTTTGTTGACTTTAAAAAATGCACAGTGTGAATGTGGACAGTTAAGTCTTATTGGGGGCAAAATGAGGGCTGCAGCCTGGGATGCAGCATTGCAGGTAGCTCTGAGAAACTACTCTGAGGAGGTAAGAGGGGGAGCCAGGTTACACAAAAGTTTTGCAAAAAAGGGCAGGTAGTCTGAATGTCAGAATGTTTTTGTTAATTAAAGAAAACCAGGTATCCCAAGTGAAGGAATTTAGTGCTTTTCTATGCATGGGAAGAGGCAAGAGTCTGGGGTCCCTGAAATCATTCCCTTTGAAGCACCTCAGCCATCTGGGGCCGGTATCCTGTTTTCACATCCTGAGTTTCCTCAGGGCTCACCGTAGGGAGTGGCTGCAGGCTGATGGCTGCTAGATGGCAGGCATTCTTGCCTTCCTGAGTTCCCTCTGGGCTCATCAGCTCACCATTCAGGGTGGCTGCAACCGCTGACAACAGTGCCATCCTTTGTTTGATACGCAGCAAACATTCCATTTCTCAGTTTCTGGGGCTGGGTACCACTTGGGGTCCTGGTCCTTGGCCTGTGCATGCTGGGTCATCTGTTCTCAGTTGCATTTTCTCCTTCTGGAATGGCCTGTGCTCCTTGTCCGGCTCCTGAGTGCTCAGAGAACTTCCTCTGTCAATGTCTTCTTTTTTGTCAGCATCTTCCCTCAAGGCTCCTGTCCCTGTGTCTGGGACCAGGTGCTGGCCTCTCTCTGATAGTCTCACCTGGTCTGTGGGTCCCCACAGAGCTTGTCACTACAAAAGAAAGTCCCCTTCTAAAAGGAAGAACAGACCCAAGGGGAGATTTTGAAGACCAGTGGACCTCGTTTTTTGGTTGCCAAGAGATCGCTGCCTCTAAGACAAGTTAACAAATAATAATATGGAAGTCTCCCTCTTGCAAAGTGTGGCTGGCTGGCCCTCCACCAGGGAGAACAAATGAAGAATGATCCCAACTCCCTCACGCTTTCTATGTCCCCCAAAACTTTCATATGAAGAAGAGAAACTTGTCAATGATGTTTGTTCCTAAAATCAAACTGATTAATTATGAATGCAAACTGCTTTTTGTACAGTTTTAATATGAGTAGTGTTTTCTAAGAATGCAAATATATATCAACTGAGGGAGAATATTTTTCCCCCTGAACTTTCCCAAGAATTATTCATCATTTTGGAAAATCCTATAATGTTGTCCAAGGCATTTACATCACCACCACCAGGAAACATCTGAATCAGTCTTCACTTCTCTCCACCACAGTCATGGAGAGTCCACCCATATGGGAGAGAAAGGCCCTGTCTTTCAACCACACAACCTCCTCCATTATCATAGCATCTCACTTCAAATAGATCTCTGATTGGCAAAATTTCTTGCAGAAGCCCACAGTGAAATGCCATATTTTATGCATCATGAGAGTACCATTTGGGAGCAGAGTGCATCACAGCAGCGTAACAGCCCTGAGAAGTGCTGACACTGTTGCGTGGCTCCATGCATCTCGAGTGACGTTTCCCACCTCCCCGAGAGGTCCTGTGGCCACAGATTGGCCAAGCCAGAGGGGGTCTCTGTGGAATGTCTCACCTCCTTCATTTAGGAGGAATTTAGTTCAATTCTTCTCCTCAAAATAAAAGCTGCTTATTATTTGAGAAAGAAAAATTAAGATCAAATCATCATAATTAATGGTTCAAAAATCTCCAATCCTCTCATTAGAATCACAAAAATTTTCACATTCAAAAATTATGTCAGGGACTTCCCTGATCCAGTGGTTGAGATTTTGCCTTTCAAAATTTCTTGACAAAGTGTCAATGCATGGGATGCTGATTTGATCCATGGTCAGTGAACTCAAATCCTACATGCCCCTTAGGCAAAAAAAAAAAAAACAAAACAGACCATCAACAACAGAAGTCATACTGCACAACAAATTCAATAAAGACTCTAAAAATTGTCCACATCAAAATAAATAAATTAAAATTTTGTTTCATCTTAATTTTTTCCCCAGGATGGCAAAAGGACTCACAAGGTAAAGCTTTTGTACAGTTGGATGGTATTAGTATTGAGAGATGGAAAAACTAGTCTGGAGACCTTCAACTCCTGCAAATGCCAATACCAAGGAACAAGAAGGAACAAGAAGTGGGAACTTGTAACCTGCACTTTCACCAACAGGGAGCACGATTTTCATTCAGCCATAAATCCTGCTGTGTATGCAACTGGAAAGTTTGCTAAAGTTTGTGCCAAACTTTTTTTTTTTACCGTTTCTCTCATATTTTTAGTCATGAGTTTCTTTTAAAAAGAATATTTTAATCATCAACCATTTAAAATCTATGCTTGTGTTTGATTCATAACCTTATGCTGACATTGCCTTGTGCTGGGTATTCAGATGACTAACTCGTTTGCAGAACTATTTACATGGGCATTAGATCATCTTCATAAATTTGATTTTAGTTCAGTACTGGTTAATGGGCCATAAAAATAAAGGGTGAGCCAACAACAAAAGGAATATGGTTTATTGCCTGAAAGAATGCCTGAGACTGTGGCTGTTTGATAAGTTAATAATAGCCAAGCATGAACTTCCCCCAAGCCTTTGTCATCTGTGAAAGTGAGACCGTGTGATACCCGTTTATAAAGGCACACTTTAAATGTGTGCTTTGAAAGAGTGAAAATATAGAATGCAGGGAAATCGGGTAATTTCCTGCCTGAACAATGAAGCTGAAGTTCAGGTGTGTGTCTACCACACCGCAGAAGTTCCTGTCACCTGCTGGGACAGTCACTCAGTCTCCATCTGATGGAAAAACACTGGCTGGAGATGGATTTTTGGTCAGATGCATTGGCCACAAAGTATAAGAAATGGCAATAAAAATGTTTCCATGTTTTAAGGACACTGTATGCACACTTGCAATGAAACTAGTTTAATTTTCTGTTTTTTTAAAAAAAACAGGCTCTTCCTCCAAGGGTTCTGATAACAATGGAATATGTTAGAAAAATGTAGGTGTGTGTGATTTACTCAAAGCTGCTACTGAACTGAGCTCGGTGTTTTGGCGGGAGACATAACTATCTAGAGAAATGAGAGTGACTCATCTTCCTCCAAAATAGGTAAAACTAAAAAATGTGTCCACCAACTGAGGCTTAAAATTTTGCCTAGGACTTCCCTGGCGGCTCAGTAAAGAATCTGCCTGCCAATGTAGGAGACACAGGTTTGGTGCCTACTCCAGGAAGATTCCACCTGCTGTGAGTGACTAAGCCCATACACCGCCATCAGTGAGCCTGGGAGCCACGACCGCTGAAGCCCACGTGCAGGAGAGCCTGTGCTTCGCCACGAGAGAAGCCTGAGCACCGCAACTAGAGAGCAGCCCCAGCCTGTCACAACTGGAGGAAAGCCCGGGCAGCATCAAAGACCCAGCACAGACAATAAATAAACAAAAATTAAGACAAAATTGTCCCTGAACATTTTGTTTCTAGAAGCAGGAAATTTTAGAATAAGTGGAGAAACAAAAGATCCTGCTTTTTCAATTTTCCTAGCAACATTTTTCAAGTGGCAATTGACTGAGACCAAGGAGATCCAACCAGTCCATCTTAAAGGAAATCCGTCCTGATTACTCATTGGAAGAACTGGTATTGAAGCTAAAACGCCAATACTTTGGCCACCTGATGCAAAGAACTGACTCATTTGAAAAGACCCTGATGCTGGGAAAGATTGAAGGCAGGAGGAGAAGGGGACGACAGAGGATGAGATGGTTGGATGGCATCACTGACTCAATGAACCTGAGTTTGCATAAACTCCGGGAGTTGGTGATGGACAGGGAGGCCTGGTGTGCTGCAGTCCATGGGGTCACAAAGAGTTGGACATGACTGAGAGACTGAACCGAACTAAGACCAGAGGCAAAGAACACTTTGGCAAAACGTGAACTTTGAAAAATCGGGAGCTGAAGAGATGGGTTCTGGAAGGGAACATCTCTACCACATTAACCATGATTTAGAGCATGGGGGCCATCCAGGAAGCAGGGAAGGGCTGAGCAAAAATTATAGTAAAGTCAGTGTGAATTGTCTCCTTGGGATAGAAGAAAGGGTGAGGGAGATGGAACATAGAGAACACACACAAGGGAAGTCAATCGATCGTGCCAGCAATAGAAATGGACACGGCAGGCTAGCCAGTCGTTTTATTTCAGCATCAGCTTTGGTAGTAAACATACTTCATTAACATATGTGTCCACTCACCATTCATTGAAACCAGCGAGCTGAAAAGATCTTTAAGAATGTGTTTGCTGAAAACTGTGCATATGGGGCAAAGAGTGCCCCCCAGTTGGGGTGGATCAAGTTAAGAGTAGGGAAGGTCACCTCTGATCTCCTTGGAAAGTTTTCATCATCTTCCCTTCGCTAAAATAAAAGTACTATTTGCCAAGAATGGAAAGTCTAAACCGCTCCGTTTCTAAGTTTATTTAAAGTTGTTTCTGGAGAGGCTAGCCTCTATTTGAACTTCCCAGGAACAGATTTGCTGCTTTAGATAAAATTGAACAGTCTGCACTCAGTTTTTTGTTTTTCTGAAACTTTAGTAGATTTTTAAAGTGGAAAAAAAAATGTAGGATCCATTATGTACCGAAGCAACCACTTTTTTTGAGATGGAAATTAAAATGTGGGTCAGAACTTCGAAGAGCGAGGTCATAGAGATATGGACAGGAACAGCAACCAGCTGCCAGGCATGCTTCTTAAAACGTTCTTAGAAAACTCCCCTTAAACTGGGTGCAGGTAGAAAAGAATGAAGACACATGAGTCAGTACTGATATTTCATCTTCTGTGATGCTACAAAATTTCAGACTTACTAATATGCTGTGCCAACACAAATAAGTTAAAACAGTTAAAGAAATGTCATTTTTGATACAAAAGTGATTGGATGAGTTGGCTATAGGAATGTTGTGTGTGTGTGTGTGTGTGTGTGTGTGTGTGCATGCGCGTGCAAGCATGCATGCTCAGTCATATCAGATTCTTTGCGACCCCAGAAGGTGTAGCCTGCCAGGCCCTTTGGCCCTAGGATTCTTTAGGAAAGAAAACTGCAGTGGGTTGCCATTTCCTCCTCCAAGGGATCTTCCCAACCCAGGGATCGAACCCATGTTTCCTGTGTCCCCTGCACTGCACGCAAATTGTTTACTCACTGAGCCATCGGGGAAGTTAGCCTTCTCAACCTTCTCTTTTTAGAAAGAAGGAGCTTGGTGGTTTGGGATGTCACCTGTCAAAAACCTGGTTGGCGGTGTTCAGGCAGGGGCAGAAGCATGGCCTGGGCCGCCTGGCACTGCTGGGGCTCAATCCTGAAGCCACATGTGGGAGCAGCGTGGTCATAGTTCCCTGCAAGGCCTTAGATAAGAACTCTTCATCCGTTTATCGCATGAAGTAGGCAATGCATGTGGGCAGCACTCTCTAAACCCGTATACATGCCCCGCCCCTGCATGTCCCTATCCTGATGTTGCATAGTCTTCTCCGTGAACCAGATGAGAAAGCTGGAGCCTAGAGTTGAAAGTGGGCAGGAGGTGACTCCAGAATTGGGGCTCAATTCCAATGTATAGGGGCTTCCCTGGTGGCTCCATGGTGAAGAATCTGCCTACAATGCAGGAGACTTTGGGCTCCACCCCTGGGTCAGGAGGTTCCCCTGGAGGAGAAAATGACAATTTACTGTGGTATTCTTGCCTGGAGAATCCCATGGACAGAGGAGCCTGACAGGCTATGGTTCATTGGATCACAAAGAGTCAGACACAACTGAGTCACTAACACTTTCAATGTATACGCTTTCCCTTCTGCTGAAATTTTACTTGAAAAGTCACATTCTTGTCTTTCTTTGACGTAGGGTCAATGACTTTTCCTTTTATTTTGTTGATTCTCCCAAATCTTCCAACGCCACCATGCCTTGTCACTGGGTCCTGTGGCTTGTCTTTCTCTAACAGGAAGTAAACCCTAAAAAAAGGTTTCCACCGAGTCCTATGTTTGAATACTGCTTCTGTGTTGTCTGTTTCCGCTTCATGAAATTCCTACCAAAGTCCAGCTACAGCACACGAGAAAGACCCAGAGAACAGGACCTAGGAGAACAGTTCTGCCCAGCGTCTAGCAGAGCCCACAGAGAGAGATGTGTGCAAGGTCTAGCAAGGCTCGTCGTGGTTTTAAAGGTCATAAAGATGGTCTGTCATTTATAGATCCAAATCTAGGCCCTGAAACATCATGCGGTAAGGAAAACTCGTATTAACACCCTAAGAGCTAAAACATCATGGAAGTATTTCAAGCTTTCAGAAATCTTAGATATCACCTGTCACCTAGCACAGTGGTTGGTGTGTGCTTAATCACTCAGTCATGTCTGACTCTTTTCAACCCCATAGACTATAGCCCACTAGGCTCCTCTGTCAATGGATTCTCCAGGCAAGAATACTGGAGTGGGTTGCCATTTCCTTCTCCAGGGGATCTTCCCAACCTGGGGATAGAACCTGGGTCTCCTGCATTGCAGGTGGATTCTTTACCACTGAGCCACCTGGGAAGCCCCTCTAGTGTGGTGAATTGCATGCAATCCTCCCAAACATGCCTTTCTCCCACATCCCAGATATTCCAAAAGAAATAATAAGCCTCACAGTGTGCTCAGTACAGTATATCAAATATTCCTCAGATGTATTTGTCTTTCTAAAGTAGATCTGCCTGCTTTTTATGCCTTCATTTTAGCTACTAATAAACATCTTGAGAAAGATGGATCTCGAGACAGAAGCGTGTTGAACTTCTGAACTCCGTGGCGGCCTCAGATAATTAAACAGCAGATGGCAGCCTGATGTTATACCTCTGAGTTCAGCCCCAAATCTCCTGTCCCTTCAACATTCCAATATCACAGTCACAACAATATGAGAGTAACTGTCAACTGCATCTGGCTCATCTGAAACGTGTGCCTAGTAACCCTAACAAAAAATACTGCATTTCTCTGGTCAGGCTTGATGTGTTTTTAGCGAATGCACAATCACCAGATTCTTTTCTAAATACTCACAGACAACCTGCCGAAAAGAGTTAATTGTCTATTTTGGCCACAATTCCCAAAAGTCTGTCGTTTCTGGAAATTCCAGAAGACTTGCACTAGTTGCCATTCTTCAATCCAAAAAAAAAAAAAAGGAACCTCACAAAATCCATATATTTTTATAACTTATAGTTTTTCTGAGATTACTCATATCCACTGAACACTTTCAGATAGAATTCTCATGCATATAAAGACTTGAGTGTATTGAGACTGGTCAGTTTTGTTTAAAGATTCTTTGCAGCTGACTTGCATTTGGTTTTTTCCCCCAAAGAGGCCTGACCCTGTGCACTTTGGGACCAGCCCGTCCTCTGAGTTGAAGGCACCAAAGC
Organism: Bos grunniens; assembly: GCF_055505025.1. Lineage (NCBI taxonomy): Eukaryota > Metazoa > Chordata > Mammalia > Artiodactyla > Bovidae > Bos > Bos grunniens. The sequence goes on along the minus strand of NC_141176.1, from coordinate 89,053,697 downwards.
CATCTGGGAAACACAGTTCTCTGCCTTTGGCCAACGTGACGTCAGAGTTCCCGAGGACCCATTCTTTCTTTGTTCTTGTCGCTTCAAACAGAAAAGAAGGTCTATGGTTTTTCTAGCATTTTTCATGAACTTCGTTCGTCATGGGTTTGAGCCTTTCCTGACATTGTTCTTACAGGTTCATTTTATGCTTTCCTCATGTGTCTGTTCAATTTTGCATGTGTCCGTCCCACTCAGAGAGGCTAGACGTGCTTTGTGTGATTCAGCAGAGGTTGAGTCACAGATGAGTAAAACCAAGTGAGCGGAAGAAAGGAAAATTCTGTGGGGGTTGGCACAAGGCCCTGGTTCCTAATATCTGCCCCTTCCTTCTCCTTTCAGGAGCAGCTCACTGGCCAGTCCTCCTGGGAAAGTTCCTGGCTCCCATCCGCTCATTCTGTTACAGGAAGCCCCGTGTCCCTTGAAATACCTCCCCAACATCACCCCTTTTAGCCACTGGAGTGTTTGCTTTAAGAAACTCCCAGTGCTGCCCAGAAGAAGTGATCTGAGCTGGGCCTTCACTTCATTTGTTCATTCAGACGTTCAACAAGATTTACTGAGTGTCTACGGCATGCCAGGCACTGTTCTAGCTGCTGTTAATTTACTGATTTGTGGCTCTGTGGGGTCTTCCTTGCATGTGGGCTTTTCTCTAGTTGCGGTGAGCCGGTTTCTCATTGCTGTGGCCCCTCTTGCTGCAGAGCACAGGCTCAGTAGCTGTGGCACACGGGCTCAGTTGCTCCTTGGCACGTGGGATCTTCCCAGACCGGGGATTGAACTCATGTCCCCTACATTGACTGGCTAATTCTTTATCACTGAGCCACCAGGGAAGCCCCCTAGGTGCTTTTATTATCCCAGGGAACAAAGAACAAGAGCTCCTTTTAAAAAATTACTTTAAACTTTAAATTTTTTTTAAAGTTAAAACTAAAAATAAGTATACAGAAATTTTAATTAAAGAAAAATAGAACCCCTGCCGTCCTGTAGCTTGGTGGACATTCTAGTGAGCCACGAAGGATGAAAAGACATAAACAAAACTTCAGCGGCCATAAGAGCACATGCTAAGGCCAAGGGTCAGAAAATAGCCTCCAGTTTACAGGAAAAAGCTGCAAATCCTTAAAAAGTACTGGCAGGTAACCAACAGGTAAAGCCGGGCGGCTGGCGAGGTGGGAGGTCCCATCAGAAAGGCTCTGAGTGCTCCTGGGTCAGACATGGTGCCCACATATAAAAATCATATATCTGTCAAAGAAAAAAAGGTATGGCACTTAGTTTAAATTTTGAGAAGTGCAGTGGTTCTTAGAAAATATGGTGAGTATTGAGGAACTTGGTAGTTTTTTGATGAATGAATAAAGGAAGGATGTAAGGAATTAGAACAGTGAGATTAGAATGTTCAGAAGGTAATTTGTTGCATCAGTTTAGAAAGTAGCTTTGGATGGAAAAGCATCAGAAAGGAGGTGACTAGATTAAAAAAAAAAAAGGAGCCAGAGCCCCAGGAAGGAGTGGTAAGAAGAAGAATCTGGGCCCCAGCATTGCTCCAGGAGGTCCACTCAGGGGAATCAAGGGCATCATCCAGGAGAACACACTCAAACTCTGCCCTCGGAGCTATGCAGGGGCCAACCTTGGGTGGGAGCAGCAGGAATGAAAAGTGGGAGGAAGATAAACGATATTTGGGTGGCAAAAAGAGATTGAACTTGCTGATTATTTGATATTTTAAAGTTCATGGCCAGTGACAGAAGTATTGAAAATTACATATCTTTTCCTTCAATTTTTATTTGAGTGACTATAGTAAATTCTTAAGTTAACATTATCAAACCACAGAATACAGATATGATTTTGAAGAACTGAAAAAGCATTTTTACCGCTTTTTTTTTTTTCACCAAAAACCTAATAAACTTGAAGTTGCTGCATCTTATTTTTCACATTGTGGCCATGGCATTGGAATCTTAGTTCCCTGACCAGAGATCGAACCCACAACCCTTGCATTGGAACTGCAGAGTCTGAACCACTGGATCACTAAGCAAGTCACTATTGCTGTATCTGTATATGCCAGTTGAATCCAACGCACACTTCATTTCTTTTGTGAAAATTTTGAATTTACCTTGATTTCCCCCTGGCTGTTTCCACAGGCCTCTCTTCAACTAAACAGCTAGTGCATTCAGTGACCTTAGCATACTACTTAATACCTGATCATATATTCCTCCCTAATTATTTCTGGCTAATAACTCTTAGCTACCCAATAATTCTCTAATAATCACTATGATGGTTATGAGGTTTGAGGTTAGGCATGGGTTAATATAAGATAGGGCTTCCCTGGTGGCTCAGATGATAAAGAACCTGCTTGCAATGTGGAGAACCAGGTTGATTCCTGGATGAGGAAGATCCCCTGGAGAAGGGTACAGATAGCTACTCCAGTTTTCTTGCCTGGAAAATTCCATGGATAGAGGAGCCTGGCAGACTACTACAGTTTATGGGGTGGCAAAGAGTCGGACATGACTGAGAGATTTTAAGAAACAGAAGAAAAGAGAAGAAATGTAAGATAGGATAATGTCATAAAATTAATGCAGTTAATCTCAGTATTCAAGTTTTGCAAGAGAAAAGCCTCCCTCCTAAGAAAAATCTTTAATGCTTTAAATTTATATTTTCAGTTAAGCAATTCTTGAAATGTCTTCATGTAAAAATTAATGTGTTAGGAAAGATAGCAAATGGCTTCTTATCTTAGCATTAGAATGATAAAAAGTCACCGATCTGTTCTTTTGGGGGCCATTTAATTTTTTCATCTCTAAAGTTTATTGCAAGTTTGTAAGGTTTCATGTTTCTCAGTTTCTATTTCTAATGTGTGGATGTTATTTCTATATTTGTTAAAAATGTGTCTGCATTTTGCACATTTCTAAGATGATCTGCAGGTGTGAAGTTTCTGTTCAGATTTTTAAGTAAGTTGGTTTTTGAAATCTTATCTTTACATTGGAAACTCTTAAGGTGCTGGGGGTTGGCTTATTATCCAGAAGACTGGCTTGATTTTAAATGTCTTATTCATTTTAAAAGTAAATTTAAAATGCTTATTAAAAGTCTTATTAGTAAAATTTTGTTGCTGTTCTTGGTCATGATTTGGGATCTTTAACAAGATGAAGGGAGTATACACCAGGTGGTACAGTTAATCTGGTTAGGAATAAAAGAGGATTATTTGTTTTCCAGCCATTGCTGAGATACCTTGAAAGAATAATTTGGGATCAAGCAAGGATGGGGAAGTATATTAATCAAATTTGATGAAAACTGACATGATACTTGAAATGCATGCAGGGTTTGGGTTTCATTAAGGGTTTCCAGGGAACAGGCAAAACCCTCTTCCACAGGAGCATCACAGGTCAAGGTCAGATCATGGACACAAAGGTCACCCGAGTGCAGCATCTGTCACACCAGAGTCAGTACAGTGGTCCTCCTCTTTCTGAGGGCTTCCTTCCTCACTGTGCGCTCCCCATGTTCTTCTCTTGAAAGTTAGCATGCAATAAAACACACAGAGGGTCGCTAAAACCAGAGGGTCGATATGTGGTCAAGAAGGTTTAAATAGCCCTGCAACTCCACCAGAAGTACAGAGCAGACTTATAGACAGATTTTGGTTTTATGCCCAGAATTATTCAGTAACCCAACTGCACAGGACTGATAAAACAGAAGCAGAAGTCAAGACAGCAGGAAAAGGACTGGGAGTCAGATAATACATCTCAGTTCAGTCTCAGTCTTGTTGACTTATGGTATTGACCTTTCTGATCTCTGCTTCCGTATCCTGAGAACTGGTCAGCCACTGCAGCTCAGGAAAGAGGTCAAAACCAAAAAACTTTGGCGAGTGTCCATCATCTGTTTATAAGAATTAAGAGGCCTCTTCATGAACTTTTTCGTTTCTTTCTTTTTTTTCATGAATTTCTTCTTTAATGGGATTTCCATGATGAGTCTCTGGTTTGATGGTGAACTCCTGGAGGACATGTCACCTGGCTTGGTTATAACCACCCATACCTCCCATACTTCCCATACCACCCATACTTCTACCTCATGGGTAGAAGAACAAAATTGTGGAACCTCAGAAAGGCCCCAAAGCTGACAATCACCAATCAGATCCTTGACACTTCTCTACATTCCTGTCTAATGACCATTGTGGTGACTTGTTAACTTGACTAGATCATGGTACCCAGTATTTGGTTAAACACCAGTCTAGATCTCACAAGGCTTCCCTTGTGGTTCAAAAGAATCCGCCTGCAATGCAGGAGATTCTGCGTTCCCTGGGTTCGACCCCTGGGTTGGGTTGGGAAGATCCCCTGGAGAAGGGAAAATCTACCCACCCCAGTATTTTGGCCGACAGAATTCCACGGGCTATAGTCCGTGGGTAGCAAAGACTCAGACACGACTGAGCGACTTTCACTGGATTTTACTGTGAGTTTTTAAATGAAATTAACATTAAATCAGTTGACTTTGAATAAAACGGATTACTCATAATTTGGGTGGGCTTCCTCCAATTAAAGGTCTTAAGAGAAAAGGCTGAGGTCCCCCAGGGAAGATGAAATTCCTCGCCTGATTGCCTTTGGATTTAAGATTGAAGCATTAACTTTTCCCTGAGTTTCTAGATTGCTGGCCTCCTCCGTAGATTTTGAATTTGCTAGCCTCCATAATTGCATGGAAAACCCTGCCTAATACAACCATTTATCTACCTCTCAAATATTGTCACGTGATCAGAAGCATTTTTAAGTTTGACCTCTGTAACATCAGGATCATGGGATTGACTCCTATTTTAACAATTTATTAACTGTGGTTTTGAGCAGTTATGTAAACCTTTCAGTCTGGCTCCCCGTGTATGGAATAGGTGTAATACCAACTACTCTGATGGAATGTCTTGGAGATCTCAGGCAATAAATGTGAAACACTTATAACATAAATAGTTCTCAATAAACAGTAACCACAATTTTGCTTTGATGAACGAAATGTGAGTAAATCCTATTAGTAGCTAACAGCAAGGCTAGCTTGAAATTCTCAAGTGAATTCATCTTTCTAGGCTAGAAATTCCCTGGAAAAGGAAATGGTAACCCATTCCAATATTCTTACCTGGGAAATCCCATTAACAGATGAGCCTGGCAGGCTACAGCCCATGGGGTCCCAAGAGGCGGACACAACTGAGCTCCTAAACCACCATCCCCAGGCTAGAGACTGACTGTATATCTGTATTTTCAGATGGTCTTTTGTTGTAATGGTGTCACGCAGGCTTCAGAGAGATACCTCCAAAATCGAGTCAGCTTTCTTCATTCTGAGGCAATAAACTAAGACCTCTTACTCTCTCAGTGGCTAGTAAGAGCAGAACCACAACTGAAGGTACAAAGAATGGGGAGATAACGGTTTAAACAGCTTTAAAAAGTACTTTAAAAAAATAGTGCAGAAGTTCAAAGGAGATCCTTTCTAAGGATAGTGTTATCCTATTAATCAGATTCCCAAATGAATCAACTCTCTTAAAAAAGTAATAATCACTAACCTATGGTGTATAGGCATCATGGGATAATGTTTTATTTGTGAGGGCTCACATTTTCTTCTAAAGACCATAACTGTTGAGCTGATAATTGTTTTCTAAATATAAGTGTTAGTGATTTCAAGAGCATACCATCATGATTGACATTTTGGATATTAAGTTACAATAAATTATTAGAGATAATTTTTTAAACTTTTGTGAAATTGAATGACTATAATTCTATTTAATTTGAAGTAATAAGGCTTTTATTTATTTTTTTTAAGGCTTTTAGAAAGATACATTTCAATCAATTGTTAGCTAAGGGCATACAATAACATTTTCCACAACTTTTCCTTCAATTCTAGGTCCCAAACTACTTCAGACAAGACATTGGGACTTTCTGATTTATCGGTCAGGATCTAAGTATTTCCAAGAAAAGGCTCAAGAACAACTTTCACGGAAGGTTTTATCACCTCTCCCCAAATCACATTTCAAATTGCTAACACGGTTTTGCCTGTAGCACAGTGAGACCACGTGTTCCACAGTCAAGACAGGGAGACACGATTTTAAATGAGAAGGAGGGCCGGGAGCACAGAACCTCGTGTCTATACTTTGCAGACAAAGCCAGAGTTAACGACGAAGCAGCACTGGAATGCGTTAGTGAGAACTTGTCACAAGCGCAGCTCTGCTCCAGGGATTGCTCCTTCAACAGCAGAGACTGGCTGTCAGGAGCTAGTGGTCTGTGGCAAGCTGACTCATCAACAGTCAAGCCACCCAGGGATTCTCAGTCCAGACCTAGAATGCTGTGACTGCAGTAAGCAATGGCAGGACATTTGCTGAAATCCAATAAACAAGCATCACCAACTCAATGAACACAGATTTGAGCAAACTCCAGGAGACAGTGGAGGACAGAGGAGCCTGGGTCCCTGGGGTTGCAAAGAGTCAGACAGGACTTAGAGACTGAGCACCAATAACAATAAAGTAAAGGAGAGTCAACCAGGACTTGTCCGGAATGTTCTGGAAGCAATGGGTGGGAGAGGGTATAAATCAGGGAACCTTAATAATATTTTCTTTGAGAACAAAATAATATGAATACTGACGGAAGCTTATATTTGCTGTTGCCTGTGTTTCCTAAGTCACTTCTGGGGGAAACTGAGAAATCATATCACTTTGTGTTAGTCTTTGAAAAGAGCTAGGAACTTTTCCATAAATGACTTCAAAACCCATCACCCAAGAGTTTATTCAACTTTAACATCTGTCATTTTACCTTCTTCCTGTTTACTTTGTCACTTAGAATCAGTTCTTTAGAGACTTTTTTTTTTTGGGAGACCCACTCGAACTCTCCCTCAACTTCAGGGGCCAAAGTCACAAATTTAAGAGGCTACAGGGCTCAGGGAGGGAATATGAATGTGCAAAATTCCCCATACCGGTTACAGTGAGACAGGAAGGATGGGTGTGGCTTGTGATGACCTAGGGAGTGAATGTCTTGTGTCTTATGCCTTCTCTCCAACGTTTCCTCAGTCTCTTCCTCTCTTCACTCTGTCCATTTCTCAGTTAAACAAATGAGCTAATAATAATATATACTCTGCTGCTGCTAAGTCGCTTCAGTCGTGTCCAACTCTGTGCGACCCCATAGACGGCAGCCCACCAGGCTCCCCCATCCCTGGGATTCTCCAAGCAAGAACACTGGAGTGGGTTGCCATTTCCTTCTCCAATGCATGAAAGTGAAAAGTGAAAGTGAAGTCGTGTCTGACTCTTAGCAACCCCATGGATTGCAGCCCACCAGGCTCCTCCATCCATGGGATTTTCCAGGCAAGAGTTACTGGAGTGGGGTGCCATTGCCTTCTCCGAGACTTTTTTTTTTTTTGATTTGTCAACAACATGGGATAAGACCTTCTTCCCCATGACCCGATGAGACAGTTCACAGGACTGGAGTAGAGATTTCTGTCCGCAAGGGTAAAACCCGTTCTCTACATCGACCTTAAACAATCAGCATAATGCTGCCTCCTTCCATGACCTTCTGATTATTCAGGAACAAAATTATCTTTCTTTGCTTAAGTGTGTGAGGCATTTGATATGTTGGTTTTTTGCTCTTTATGTCATTTGAAGCCTGTGTTATCTGCCTATTCATGGGAGCTCTCATTTTAGAGAATAAAGGGAACTGTGCAATAATATTTCATTTTGTCATCACAGATAACAGATTACGAATGAGTGGTAGCTTTATAATGTATGAAAAGAGAGTAATTCCTAAGGATGTTCATTTTGAAATAATACTAAAAAGGCTAAAAATTAATAGGAGGTAAATACAAATAAAAGAGAATGCTAAAAAGAGTCAGACATGACTGAGTAAGACACAGAAGAGAAAGGCAAGCTTAATTCATGACTTTGAGAAATGCTAGGTCCTGCTTCTATAGGAGTTTAGAAAACTATAGTAAACAATATTTTAACATCAATATTGGAGACAATGTTTAAACTTTCTTAAAATTTCAAATACATATTAAGAGCAAGAGTCAGACTTTTCTGATTTGACTTTGGCGGCCTGTGGTTTCTGCTTGATTATGTGCTGCAACATGCATGGTTGTTTAGGTGCTAAATCATGTCTGACTCTTTTGATACCCCATGGACTGTAGCCCACCAGGCTCCTCTGTCCAGGGGATTTCCCAGGCAAGAAAACAGGAGTGGGTTGCCATTTCCTCCTCCAGGGGATCTTGCGAACCCAGGGATCAAACCCACGTCTCCTGCATTGGCAGGCAGATTCTTTACCACTGAGCTACCAGGGAAGCCCATAACTATGTTTGAATTTAATTCCTAGATCAGTGATCACCCTGTGAACACACAATTTGAGAGTTTCTTCTTCATGTTCCTTGCCTTCTAGTTTCTAGTTGGCAAAACAGAAGAATAAACAACATATTTACCCGTGGGAGTTTTAATAAGGCAAACACAGATTACTGCAGAATGCTTAAAAAAAAAAGAAAAAAAGCATTTCTACTTGAAAGCAGCATATGAGATATTCAAAAGCAAGGATTTTGAAGTATAGTTAGACTTCTGACTGGATGTGTTAAGCAGGAGACATTTGGCCTGGAGGAAATCATAACTTAACCTCTGAAATACTAGTGACTTAGGTGTCAAATGCAGAAATGAGGAGAGCTATCACACCACCACCCAGAGTTGTCATGAGGATTATATGAGATGGAAAAGTGTGCTTGGCCCTTCTCCTTAGATCTCAGGAGCCCACTGGCATTGATGACCATTTATTATTGCATGAATAAGAGTTGATGAATTGATTTTCAAGTAATTAAAACCATTGCCTTCAAGCTGAAGAGTAGGGCTAATTCCAGTCTCAGTGCTTCTTTGAATAAGGTTGTAGGTCTGGCAGGAAACTGGAAACACAGATTGGGAACTGGGGTTGGGGGGCAAGTCTTAGCTGGACCTGGCTTTTGGGTTCTCAGTCATTGTGTAGGAAGCCACACATATGGATGAAATTGCCCAGAAAAATAGAGAGAAAAAGAGAGGGAGAGAGAGAAGAGAAGTCCACAGGGAGCACATAGAAAAGGTAAAGAAGGTGAAAGAGAAAATATGTCTTTCCCCTTGAAACCAGAGGGATGGAACTAGGGGCTGAGCACAGACACAGCCAAAATTGTAGCTAGGAAGAGAGTAAAGAGTTGGCATAGTTAATCATCTCTACCTTCTCTGTTGCAAGTTTCAAGCTAATTGAATTTGAGGAAAGAATAGAAATAAGGCCGTCGAGGAACCAGCATCAGTGATGCATGTAATTCATACATGAGACTGGAAGGAAACAGGTTAGAAAGAGACATGCGCTGATCAGTGGGGAATCTTAGCTGTTAGAATAATATTTATCCTCCTTCTCTGCCTGTATGCTAAGTTGTAGCCTGCCAGGCTCCTCTGTCCGTAGAATTTCGCAGGCAAGAATATTGAACCCACTCCAGTGTTCTTGCCTGGAGAATCCCATGGATAGAGGAGCTTGATGGGCTATAGTCCGTGGGGTTGCAAAGAGTCAGACACTACTGAGCGACTTAGTATGCATGAATGTGTGCCATTTCCTCCTCCAGGGGATCTTCCCGACCCAGGGATCAAACTCTAGTCTCCTGTACTGGCAGGTGGTTTTTATACCACTGAGCCACCTGGGAAGCCCCTCCTTCCCTGCGGGAAGGGATAAAATGAAACAGAGACTTTGGGATGTTAAATACCCATAGAATACAGGATAAACCATAGGGAAACTGGTGTCAAGGAAACCAGCTTGCTGGCCTTTGAGAGAAGGTGGGATGAGGGTGACTTCTTGGATGGGATGTATTCTAAATGGTCTGATCTTTACAGTCTTCCTTCAGCCATTCTACCACCTCGGACCCCATCAACTATCTCCCATTTTTCTGGTGACTTCTAAGAATACAGAATTCACTGCTTTACCCTTAAGGTCCTCTAAGAGTTATGGTGGAATAGGACTTTATGCAAAATAGTCTTCTATTTTTAATAGGAACTTAAGAAAATACTTAACTTCGAATTATCTAGAGTTGTTTCCTTTAGAAACCAGAGCTATTTATCTGTATTTAAAGCAGTGTTTATTATTTGTACCGATTCTTATTCCTCTGCGTGAATCAATGCAAGATAGTGGGAAAAAATCAATCAATTAACCCCATCAATTATCCCCTTCTTCTCATGGCTAGAAACTCTTCATCCTTCAATTCTCATCTTGGGCATCATCTGTTCAGGGTAACTTTCCCTGACATCTGGTCTAATCTTAATATCCCTCCTCAATATTTTCATAGCATCCTACTGAGAAATTTATCACACTCTACTCTAACCCCCCATCCACTTGTCTTTCTCCCCCATTGAAACTGCAAAATTCCTAACAGGCAGAAACTGTTCCCCCTCCTTATTCCCTGGCATCTAAGCACATAATTTGGAACACCGTCAAAATTCAATAAAGGTGAATGAATGAATGAATGAGCAAGTGTATGTATAGTGGCTAAATACTATTAACATAAATCACGAAATCATAAAGGGAACGCAGACAGAGCACATTTAATAGCGAGCTATGTGAAAATGGGTCTTCTAAGAAAATGAAAGGCAATGAATGAACATTTTTGCAGTGAAGGTCAATATGTTCTTGTTAAGCCATTCCAGTCCCAATTTGCATTCAGACTATTAATTTGCTCCTCACAATCGCTTCCAAGTTATTCTGTGAAGCACTTAGCAGATGCGCTAAGCCGCTCCCTGTCAGCCCAGAGCCACGCGGGGTGAGAATGGAATGAAGGTGCTTTTCTTTTTTGTGTGATCTTTCAACAGAACAGGCTTCTCCGTGAAAGGATTGAATCAGCCTGACCTTCCTGCAGCGAGTGATGTTTTACAGCATTTTTTTTTTTAATGCCACCCGAAAGGCAGTGACTTTTACATGGTGAGGCTTTGCCGATAGTCACGCCAAGTCGGTGATTTCACGGCATCGGTCTGCTAGTGACTTCTCAGAGCTCAGATGTGGTCTGCCGGAGATGATCAGGAAGAAATCCCCTGTGCTTTTTTATCCAGAAAAGTGTAAGTTTCTCACCCTAAAAGCATCGTTTATTTTAGCATTCCTCCACATCCGTGTTTTTCAAGCCTTTTTAACATCCCTCTATGTGACCCTGACCGATCACTTACAAATATAGGAATGTATTAAGTTTCATGAATTTTCTTTTACCTCTTTCTTTAGATTTATTTTATATTGGACTATAGTGGATTTACAATGTTTTGTTAGTTTCAGGTGTACAGCAAAGTGATTCAGTTATACATACACATACATCTATTTTTTAATACATTCTTTTCCCATTTGGGTTATTGCAGAATGTGGAGTGGAGTTCCCTGTGCTATACAGTAGGTCCTTGTTCACTATTTTAAATACAGTACTGTGTATGTGTCAGTCTTAAACTCCCAATCCCCTTCTACCTTTTGACCTTCCTTCACTGATGTTCTATTAATTTTTTTTTAAAACCCACTATCGCCTTTACTGGAGAAGGAAATGGCAACCCACTCCAGTGTTCTTGCCTGGAGAATCCCAGGGACCGGGGAGCCTGGTGGGCTGCCGTCTATGGGGTCGCAGAGAGTCGGACATGACTGAAGCGACTTAGCAAGCAATGGCCTTTACACTGATGTCTTCAGCTCAGCCACAGTTCGAGAAGCATCATTTTACAGCACGTTGAAAGCAGTAAAATTATGGTCCGGAGAGCAAACTGCTGTTTCACTCTTGTATCGGTTTTCACTATTTTGCCTGTTTCAGTTAATCCAGCTGATCAAGTCAGTCAAATTTTAGACTCTTCATCTGTGTTTTAATACATTTTATTTTTCAACTTCTTTTGGTTGTGTTCCACATGTATTATGGGAGGAGTGATGTGGAGAAAAGCAGGATCACAGACCACATGAGCTTTGTCTGGGATAAAAGATAGCTTTTGGGAAGTGCAGACTATAAATGAGACTTTAAGGTCATCTGGCTTCACGTTCTTGGAATTTTACCTAATGTTTGCCTGGTTTGTGCACCCATTCAACAAACCTTTTGTCACACTTTTTGTTGTTGTTCAGTCGATCAGTTGGGTCCGACTTTTTGCGATGCCATGGACTGCAGCATGCCAGGCTTCCCTGTCCTTCACCATCTCCCGGAGTTGGCTCAGACTCATGTCCATTGAGTCGACGATGCCATCCAACCATCTGTCGGTCAAATTCTGGGCCAGGCATTTGGAGATTCAAAAATGAAATACAGGTTTCTGCCATAAATACATTTATCATCTGGGAGCAAAGAAGATGTGAGAAAAATTATGAGGTAGTTATTTTGAAAAATCAACATGCCTTCTAGGTTTCTGGATCAGCATTACACTGATATCTCAGTGCAATAAACCACAGTAAGTCCCTTACATATGAACCTTCAAGCCGCAAACTTTCAAAGATGCGAACATGCGTTCCATCAACGTCAGGCATGAATGAAATTGCAGCTTGCCCTCCGTCTCCTATCGGTGACGATCCTTCAGCTCCACCATTTCCCACCTTTTCCTGGTTCACAAGGGCACTTTCATTCATTTGCTTTGGCTTCATGTCTCTTCCCTCAACCCCAAAGCTATCGAAGAGCATCTTTTTCTGCACTCCTAAAAAGTTTGCCCATCTTGAAAACATTCTCTACTATCTTCTCTTCTTTAAAGCCTTAATAGAGCATTCTTAACCTAAACACTCACTCATTCTCACCTAAGCTTTATTTCATGGGAAGAAAATCTCAGAATGTTCTTATCAATTAGCAGGTTTTAAAGTTGAAAGCATATTTATTTTTCTTAACTTTTCTACAAAATTCTGAATATACTGTTCAATGTTTCTACTGTTCATCTCTCATTGTTTCCCCTGGTATTGACTATATATATATATATATTTATACATGACATAAATGTATATATCCATGTAAATATGTCAACATATACATTTATACTGATAGATAAAATTCAGAGCATCATCCTGGTTAGATAAAAAGCCCAATTTACAAATTTTGTATGATGTACTGATACCGAGCCAGACCCTGTGGGGCTCACAAAAGCCTTTCTGTGTCCCCCATTTCTTGATTACAGGAAATAGGTTTCATTCAGCCTCCTTTATCTTCCTGAGTTCCAACAGGCAGGTTGAAACAGCTGCTAATTAGAGAAAGGAGGGAATTTAGAGACAAGGGAGGAACATTCAAGAAACAATAGGGCAGTCCTGAGGCAAGGTCTTTGTTCCTCCTCAAGGGATCAGTTCAGTTCAGACGCTCAGTTGTGTCCAACTCTTTGCGACCCCATGGACCGCAGCATACCAGGCCTCCCTGTCCATCACCAACTCCTGGAGTTTACCCAAACTCATGTCCATTGAGTCAGTGATGCCATACACATGACAAGATCTTTAAGCTTTTTGCTGATACTGAAACCCCCACCAGCTGGGAGAAGTCAAGAACACACTGCCCACAAGCACTGGGACTCCAGACTAGTCAGAAGCAGAAGGCTTTAGATGCTGACTCCTCCTTACCTCCCCGCCAACCAATCAGAAGCATGTCCATGAGCTGATCATGCCCTCTTTGAACCATCACTGTAAAACTCCTCAGGCTTCCCTGGTGGCTCAGCAGTAAAAAGTCTGCCAGCCAGTACAGGAAACACTGGTTCATCCCTGATCCAGGAAGATCCCACATGCCTCAGAGCAACCCAGACCATGCCCTACAGCTACCAAGCCTGTGTTCTAGAGCCCAGGAGCCACAGCTACTAACCCATGCATCCCTGTGCTCCGCAATGACACCAACCCACTGAGAAGCCTGCGGACCGCTTCTCAACCAGAGATTAGACCCCACTCACCACAACTAGAGCAAAGCCCAGGCAGCAGTGAAGACCCAGCACAACCACATTTAGTTAATTAATTAAATTTAAAAGCTCCCTCAGTACTCGCTTCAGGTTGGGACGCACAGTTCTGAGGGCAATAGCCCGCTGTGACCCCTTTTGCCTGGCAAAACAATAATGTTATTCTTTCCTACTTCACCCAAAACTCTGTCTCTGAGAATTAATTTAGGGTTGGTCTGCAGAGGCCAGATTCGGCACTGTGTTTGCATATAAATAAGTAATTACTTGTAAAATCTAAGTAAAAATGATTTGCTTCTATAGTTTTTGACAATCTACCAAAATCACTGAGCTGTGTAGATAAGACTCTATAAAGAAATCTATGACTCTAGAATAAAGATGGTCTTACATCTTTGTAGTAGTTAGCTCAGTTCAATTCCACGCTGAACTTTTTTTTTTTCAAAGCTGGGTTGTGATTGATTTTCTCAACACAAACAGCAGTAGATTAGGGAATTAATTAAGGGAAACCTAGAATGTCTTCTCCTTCACTTCACTTTGCTCACAATGCCTGCTGGGCAGATGGAGGCTGCCCTGGTAAGGAGATTATTTCTCCTTAGGGTGTGCAGAATATAACACATGTTGTGATTAAAAGGCCTAAAGGATTTATATTGAGAAAAGGTTCAGTGATGACCTAACCACTAAAGAGTGTTCAGAGAAATCAATTGCAATTAATCCTTCCAACTGGCCCCCCAAAAAAGTACCAAATTTTTTAAAGAACCTAAAACTAAAATAATATAAAATAGAGAATGACCCTAAAATCGAGTCAGAAAAAATGTCATAAGACTAACACATTTAGGGTTGCACATTTATCATTTCACATGTGATAAATCAGCTTCTGGTACTTTCCTACATTTCTTTGAAGTAGATTTGTTCCTGAAAAGTTGGCATTGGAAATTTTCTAAAAGGCTGTGTTTTGGGGGGGAAAGATATTTTAGAGTAAAGTGACATGTTTGGCCATTTATCTGGTGCACCTCAATATACGTGGTGTATACATTTGTGGTCACTTGTGTCCTACTGCTTGGGAACAAATGAAAAATGCTGGCATTTCAAGACAGTTAAAGTGCTTTAAAAATTGCTTTTTAAAGCTCTTTAAAACAGCAGTTTTAAAAACCCTTTTCTAAACGCATCTCCCCTTCCCTCCCACAGGTGAGCATTCTGTCCCCGGGCTGGGTCCATCTCAAGCTTCTCTTTTGAGTTATCCTCTCCCGGGCTGGCTTATTTCCCATGAAAGGTGACTTGTGGTTGGAACAATAGCTGTGTCTGTCGTCACAGAGTTATTTCGGGGATGTGGATGGTATTGCCCAGCCTTGAGAGTCAAGTTCACACCTCTGTTCACAACTGAAGTCTGAAGTCTATGAATGAAGGGGACGATAGATGCAGAGAGATTTCTCTCTTTCCAAGCAAAACACCCCACAGTTCTTCCCCGCAGCGCTGCCAGACCTCGTGACACTGACGTCTAGTAACCACACTATTTAGAAAATATCAAAACAAAGCTTTTCAAGATGGTTTTCAGACCCTTTGGGATGTGGCCTGGCTCCGTGCTCTTCGGCATCTTTTCTCCCACCATCTCTCAGAGATGCTGTGCCCACCGCACCACAACCACCCTCTTCCAGCCCCACAAAGGCCCCACTTGTGCTTGTTGCATGTATGTTTCATTTTGCCTCAAATGTTCTCCAACTCTGCTCTCATCCTTTGTGATGAATCACCAGGACCATTGCCTCTACCACAGTGTGAGCAAGTATCCTCCCCTCCTAACTCACGTTATATTCCTAAAAGCCTGTTGTTTGTTTTCTAGTCGCTAAGTCCAACTATTTGCAACCCTATGGAGTATAAGCCCACCAGGCTCCTCTGTCCATAGGATTTCTCAGGCAAGAATACTGGAGAGGGTTGCCATTTCCTCTTCCAGGGCATCTTCCCAGTCCAGGGGTGGAACCTGCATCTTCTGCCTTGCAGACGGATTCTTTACCACTGAGCCACCAGGGAAACCTCCTGAAAGTCTACTGTGCCTTGTTATCTCTTGAACTGCTTCATCTCCCACCTAGATCTGCTTTAAAGCCACGGAACCCAAACTGTCACCTGACATCAAGAAAGCCCTTCCCTGAAACTAACTCAGTGTTGTCAATCAACTGTGCTCAATATACAAAATTTAAAAATAAACTACATAATATTTTATGAAAAACAAAGCACTCACAAACACCCTTTGAATGTGATAATGAACTAACGCATGTGTGAGCGAGTGACGTTACAAATGAGCGAAGCTCTGAGCTCACCGTGGATTTTACTGTGCTTCTCGGTCAACTGGGGTTGATCCCTGCCAGCCCCTGCTGCGCGTGCCTTGGGCGTGTAGACATGCTTTAGATACAGAAAGAAGGGTTGTTTGCTGGGCACCATCATTAAAAACGTCCCTTTTGAGCACTAGCTGTGCTTTCCCAATGTTGTGGTGTTGTGTTGGTGTCACAACGGAGGATCTTGTAGACTGAGTCATCTGGGGATCCCAGATATAAAATAAACATCCAAACATCAATGAGCTCACAATAATATAAATAAGTGACTAAATAAATAAGCAAATAAATAAATAGGGAAGGATAGACACATATGCAAATAACCTATGCAGTATTCTACACTTAGGGAGGTGGCATATAAGCTCGCTCTGCTTACATATGGGCTGTGGAGTGTGACTTGGAAATAGTGGGAGAGTAACTTTCCAGTGGGAAGAGCTGAGAGCTCTGACCTCAGTCCTACGGTCAAGGCTGACATCAATAGAGTTAATCCATGTGGCCAGCGTGTGCCCTTGATTTGAGATAAGAATGGGACTTCCCTTACCTCTGTGGTCTTCCTCCCCAGAACACATTATCCCAGTCAAATCTTAGAGGGGGGGATAAAACAAAACAAAACACTAGACAAATTTCAACAGGGAAGAGTTCCAGAAAATATCCGCTCAGTCCTTCTCGAGATTGTCAAGGGCATCAAAAACAAGTCTAAGAAACTATCACAGCCATGGAGACATGAGGGTGAAGTGTTATGTGCATCCTGGACAGGATCGTGGACTAAAAAGGAAACATTTGGTGAAAACAAGGACTTCCCTGATGGTCCAGGGGTTAAGAATCCTCCTGCCAATGCAGGAGACACAGGTTCGATCCCCAGTCTGGGAAGATTCCACATGCGGTGGAGCACCTAAGCCCGCGCACTGCAGCTGTTGAACCCCCGCTCTAGAGCCGGGGAGCTGAAATGACTGAGCCCACGGGCAGCAACTACTGAAGCCTGCACCTTCTAGAGCCCGTGCTCTGCAAGGACAGAAGCCTGCAAGCCACAGCTAGAGAAAAACCCACGCAGCAGCTTAGAAAAGCTCTAAAAAAAAAAAAAAAAAGCCCAGTGCAGCCAAAAATAAATGAAAAAAAAGTAATATAAAACTCAGGCGATCTGAATAAGCTATGGACCTTATTTAGTCCTAGCCTACCAAGACTGGCTTATTAATCGTAACAAATCTACAGTTCCAGTGTAAGGTGCTAATAACAGGGAAAACTGGGTGAGGAGGTATATGGGGACTCTCCGGACTACCTTTTTAATTCCTGTGTCATTCTAAAACTGCCTTAAAAATAAAATCTATTTTCTCAATAATACAAGTATGAACACGAGGGCACACACTTTACTGGCCGCCTTGGGCTTCACTACGGGTTGGTCAACACTGGCTGTATCCCCATGCAATTGGAAAGGAAGATCCCAATATTTTGTACAATCATTTCAAAACTGTAGACGTGTTTCCACACACTCTCAGTCAGGATTTCTCCCCAGAAATAATCCTGAATCGGTAAAAAAGACGACAGTATGCTATCATTTTGAGCGGCTGAATTCCTCGATAAATGGAAGCTTTGTTTCAAAAAAAGACTCAAGCATCATCTATCCAGAAGAGATCATTTTAATTCAGTAACTATAAAATGGTACTTTGGGAAAATCGCTGATAACTTTATTTTTTAAACTAAAAGCAATAATACATTATTAAAATGTGTTTTTAAAAAGTCAAGTTTCAATGTTAGGTCTTTGCTGTTTCTCTAAACACGCTAACACACCAAGTGCACACTGCATGCTTGTCTTTCTTTTTGAATAAATGTCTTATTCTTACACCCAACCCGTTCTTGCAGCTGTGCTTGCTCTCACTTCCTACTCTTGGTGATATTCTTTTGATCATTTAAAAAGTTATCTTTGCCCTTCAGCATGATGCGGTGTTTGTCCACCTTTATAACCAGTGAAGGTACCACATAATCCTGCAGACCTCGGCAAAGCTGATAATAGGAGGGACCATAATTTACACCGAACCTGTTGGAAAACCCGCTGTAACAGTAAAATGGAGGGTGAGCGCTGGAAATCAGACACGAAAGACCACACGTTGCGTGATTCTGTTTACATGAAGTGTCTATAAAGGCAAATATATAAAGAAAGACTAGTGATGCCTGGGGCCAGAGGGCAGAAACGGGGATTGACTGGAAATGGATACAGAGGATCTTTGGGGGATGGTGGAAATGTTTAAAGCTGGATTGTGGTAAACTTCCCATAATTCTGTCAATTTCCCAAAAGTCATTCCAATATATATTTCAAAGGGTCAGTTTTATGGTATATAAATTATACCCCAATAAAGATGCTTATTAAGATGGTCCGGAGTCCATCTCAGCCAGTCCGGAGTCATCAAGGTGGATTTCTAGAACTATAAATGTTTTAAGGGTGGGGGAGATGACTTTCTGAATCTGAGAATGATTATGGTTACTTTGCCTCTGAATCAGCATTGAGTCTCACTGGAGGAAAGCTGCCATCCTCCTGGGTTGGGACCAGTGTGTTCACGGCCCTTAATCCATGAGAGAAACTGTGCAAAGGATTTCACGATGAGTAAGCTAAGAAATTCATTATTCTGGATCTTGTAATTACTTTCTCTTTTATTCCACCATTACTTCTTCATTTCTATCATCTGTGTTTGACAACTTAAAAAAGTAACCTATCTTTCTTCTTTTCATAATTTAATGTTAGCTACAATTGTAGGTGTTCCTTTTCTTTTCATTAAAGCCAAGGGCCTTTATTTTTGTACCTAAGGCTGTTGAGTTCAAGCAATTAGCGGTAGAAAAAGCCATGAGAATTTTTCTTTTTCCAACTGAACTGAAGATCATAACCTGTGAATAAATAAATGTCATTGCTGGGTTAGAAATCAATGAAGAAAGACTACAAGGAAAATCGTGTTGCAAGAACAGGCACTCTTTTGCAACCCTTAATGTCTGCATATTTATGGAAAGTATTCATGAATGTTAACCAAGGGTATTAGGCACCTCTTTGTATGATTAGGGGAAAGGACCAGAAAGGAGCCAGTTAATAAAAAAAAAAAAGAGAGAGAGAGAAAGAAAGAAAATTAAAAAGTCCAGTGGTGAGAAATTGAACATATCAACCATGAAATTGTGTTAATTTGATAATTAAAGTGTCTTAGTGCAAATGTAGATTCTGGACAGTTAACAAAATGGTGACAAAATAATTAGGAATGAAGGCATATTATATACACATTAATAGCTGAAATGAATAAAGTAGAAAGCTCCCTTCAGGAAAATGCTTTTTGAACAGCACAGAGCAATTATGAATAGACTTGATCTTATTTCATCCTTCAAAGAGGATCTGGGAAGAAAGACAAGGAGCCTTTCTAGATGCACTGAGTTCTGAAGGGTACAAGCAGAAACAGAGGGGGGGAGGACGGAAGCAGGGACAGAAGAAAATGGGAACTGGTGAATAAAGAAAGAGGGGCACAGAGGCACAGAGTCCCACAGACTGGACCCTTCTCTTCCCTTCTAACTTTCTGACTCCTTGCTTCGCTTCTCTCTCCTTCTCAGCTTTCTTCTCTCACATTTTTTTTGTCCCCTTTAAGATTTTCTCTATTCTCTTGGCATAGTTTATCTTTCCTTTCCTTCTTTCTCATAAAAACATTCATTAAGGCAAGAAAACTCCTGAGAAAAATGAAAATGAATGGTTTCGTTTTTGTACCAAATTCAAAAGGTGGAGACGAAGAAAGGAAACCCATGCATCATGTCTTTATAGCTCAGACGGGATAGCAACCTTTGGAGAAAATAGCAAACCAGGGGATAGAAGCAGAGGCCTTTCAAGGAAAAAGGTAACTCATTACAATAGCTATTGTTCTGAGGCTGGGTGTGCGAACTGATATTTGTACAATTTCAGCCAGGTAATTGGGTTCTCTGGCTGTGTCTCTTTCCCTTGAGGAGTTTAAATTTTTCCTTTTATAACCATAATATGAAGATGAGTCAGTGGCCCAGTTTTTTAAAAAGTAGATTTTTTTTAAACACAGTTTACAGTATAGTTAGAAGTGAAGCATCTCCTCTTGTGTATAAAGCATCCAGGAAATGCATTTAGCTGCTACTTTTTAGAGAGGAAGGGAGGGAAGGGTGGCTACACCCCCACACATCAGAGTCATCTCATTCATGAAGTCTTTATATCATCAAGACCATCATTTCACTTACTGCCCTGCAGCCATCCCTCTTGTTCATGCTTCTTATTCATTATTATGATCTGTTCATTATTATTTCTATTTTTATTACCAGTATGTGCATAAAGCAACTGAAGTTAAATCATTTTTGCCAGGTCATTCTTCTTTTCAGACCTGAAAAAAGTCAATCCATGCTTATTATAAAAGAGAAACAGAGATGCAGAGAAATTAAGTGCCTCACCTATGTTACATTGCAAACTAGGAGCCAATCTGGGCCTAGAAGTCAGGGCTTTTAGAGTGCTCTGGCACCAGTCCAAGCTACATTTTATGTATTCCCACAGTGATCCAACCAGCGTGGAATAACAGGTATTTTATACCCATTTGCATTCTTTTTCTGGAGAAGGAAATGGCAACCCACTTCAGTATTCTTACCTAGAGAACCCTGTGAATGGAGGAGCCTGGTGGGCTGCTGTCCATACGGTCGCACAGAGTTGGACATGACTGACGCGACTTAGCATGTATGCATGAATTCTTTTTAACCAGGTCATCAAGCAGCAAACTCTTGCATTCAAACTGCTTTGGATGGTGCTGGCTAATCCCAGAAAAGTTGCAAATATCAATAAGTCCCCTACACACAGACCTCCAAGTTCTGAACTTTCAAAGATGGGAACTTTCCCCCAGTGTCTGGTGTGAGCAACACCGCAGCCTGCCCTAGGCTCCTGTTGCTGACGGTCCTCCAGCCCTGTTTCCCTCCTCCAGCCAGTGACTCTTCCTGCCTGTTCACTCGATGCCAGCTCCTGTGTGCTGGCTATTGTGCTGGACTGCTGTACTTTTCAAGGTATGTTACTGGAAGATTAAAAATGTTTTATTTTTTTTGTTTGTTTTTTAATGTATTATTTGTGTGAAAAGTACCATAAACCTATTACAGTACAGTACTATACAGCCGATTGTGTTAGCTGAGGACTGTGTGCTGTGCTCAGTTGATCAGTTGATCAGTCGTGTCCGACTCTTTGTGACCCCACGGACTGTACCCGCCAGGCTCCTCTGTCCGTGGGATTCTCCAGGCAAGAGTCCTGGAGTGGGCTGCCGTGCCCTCCTCCAGGGGATCTTCCCGACGCAGGGACTGAACCCATATCTCTGGGGTCTCCTGCACTGCAGGAGGTTCTTCCCCCACTGAGCCACCTGGGAAGCCCGTTAGTTGGGTTCCTAGCCTAACTTTGTTGGACTTTGGAACAAACGGGACTTATGAACAGGCTCTTGGAACAGGACTCATTTTTATGTAGGGGACACTCCATGAGGGTAAGGGAGAGATGGTAATTCACAGCCAGCCCTAAGCCACAACAAAATATCCCAGTGTGTCAGGAATTAGGACAATTTTTCAGGTTAGTAATTAGTAACCGATCCTGAAGAAGTGATCCCAAACTCCTGTCCTTCTGAGAGCACTTGGCTGCGGGTAGCTAGCACTCTCTTCTTCATTTCAGCTTCTAAACCCCTACGAGAATTCAGATTTACTTCAAAGCAGTGCACCTCAGTAATTGCCCTCTATTTTCAGAGAGCTAAGCCTTCCAATGATCAATGCAAAGAAACAGAGGAAAACAACAGAATGGGGAAGACTAGAGATCTCTTCAAGAAAATTAGAGATACCAAGGGAACATTTCATGCAAAGATGTGCTCGATAAAGGACAGAAATGGTATGGACCTAACAGAAGCAGAAGATATTAAGAAGAGATGGCAAGAATACACAGAAGAACTGTACAAAAAAGATCTTCATGACCCAGATAATCACAATGGTGTGATTACTGATCTAGAGCCAGACATCCTGGAATGTGAAGTCAAGTGGGCCTTAGAAAGCATCACTACGAACAAAGCTAGTGGAGGTGATGGAATTCCAGTTGAGCTATTCCAAATCCTGAAAGATGATGCTGTGAAAGTGCTGCACTCGATATGCCAGCAAATTTGGAAAACTCAGCAGTGGCCACAGGACTGGAAAAGGTCAGTTTTCATTCCAATCCCAAAGAAAGGCAATGCCAAAGAATGCACTAAGCTACCACACAATTGCACTCATCTCACACACTAGTAAAGTAATGCTCAAAATTCTCCAAGCCAGGCTTCAGCAATATGTGAACCGTGAACTTCCAGATGTTCAAGCTGGTTTTAGAAAAGGCAGAGGAACCAGAGATCAAATTGCCAACATCTGCTGGATCATGGAAAAAGCAAGAGAGTTCCAGAAAAACATCTATTTCTGCTTCATTGACTATGCCAAACCCTTTGACTGTGTGGATCACAATAAACTGTGGAAAATTCTGAAAGAGATGGGAATACCAGATCACCTGACCTGCCTCTTGAGAAACCTATATGCAGATCAGGAAGCAACAGTTAGAACTGGGCATGGAACAACAGACTGGTTCCAAATAGGAAAAAGGAGTACGTCAAGGCTGTATATTGTCACTCTGCTTATTTAACTTATATGCAGAGTACATCATGAGAAACGCTGGGCTGGAAGAAGCACAAGCTGGAATCAAGATTGCCGGGAGAAATATCAATAACCTCAGATAAGCAGATGACACCACCCTTATGGGAGAAAGTGAAGAGGAACTAAAAAGCCTCTTGATGAAAGTGAAAGAGGAGAGTGAAAAAGTTGGCTAAAGCTCAACATTCAGAAAACGAAGATCATGGCATCTGGTCCCATCACTTCATGGGAAATAGATGGGGAAACAGTGGAAAGAGTGTCAGATTTTATTTTTGGGGGCTCCAAAATCACTGCAGATGGAGACTGCAGCCATGAAATTAAAAGACGCTTACTCCTTGGAAGGAAAGTTATGACCAACCTAGATAGCATATTAAAAAGCAGAGACATTACTTGGCCAACAAAAGTCTGTCTAGTCAAGGCTATGGTTTTTCCAGTGGTCATGTGTGGGTGTGAGAGTTGGACTGTGAAGAAAGCTGAGTGCCAAAGAATTGATGCTTTTGAACCGTGGTGTTGGAGAAGACTCCTGAGAGTCCCTTGGACTGCAAGGAGATCCAACCAGTCCATTCTGAAGGAGATCAGCCCTGGGATTTCTTTGGAAAGAATAATGCTAAAGCTGAAACTCCAGTACTTTGGCCACCTCATGCGAAGAGTTGACTCATTGGAAAAGACTCTGATGCTGGGAGGGATTGGGGGCAGGAGGAGAAGGGGACGACAGAGGATGAGATGGCTGGATGGCATCACCGACTTTATGGACGTGAGTCTGAGTGAACTCTGGGAGTTGGTGATGGACAGGGAGGCCTGGCATGCTGCAATTCATGGGGTTGCAAAGAGTCGGACACGAATGAGCGACTGAACTGAACTGAAGTGAAGCTCACAGTGTCACACGCTGTCCCGTTAGCACACACAGAGTTTGAGGCAGGCAGTGGGCATCTGTCTGGTGCCTTTTCCATGGTCGAGCTTGAAAGTCAATGCAGATCACAAGTATAGTCAAAAATGAAAAGGAAAAAAGAGCCAATATTTATTAATATTCTTCCTATTCAATCTTCAGAGTCAGTAGTGTTTTATTTCTACCATGCTTCTGGGACACAACTCAGAACAGATCGCGTGACAGTTGATTTCCTAAAAGAACAGTTTTTCACTGGCCCCCCTTTGGTGGCTTCAGGCACGTGATCTAATCTTTCTGGGCCTCAATTTTCTTTTCTGGGAAACGAAGCCAATATAGTGGCCATTTCTATGGTCAGTTGAGAGGATTAAATGAGTCAAAATTCAAAGCCCCTGGTGACTAGGGCATGATCAATCCCCCAGAAACAGCTGTTCACTACTTTTCTGGGGAAGAACACTAAAAGCATAGATTGACTATCATACAATTTTCAGACGATCTTATTTATTTTTACTTTTATTATTTTAAAATTAATTATATTGGAGTATAGTTGCTTTCATTGGAAGGACCGGTGCTGAAGCTGAAGCTCCAGTACTCTGGCCACCTGATTCAAAGAGTTGACTCATTGGAAAAGGTCCCAGTTGAGGAAAGAAGAGAAGACTGAGGGCAAGAGGAGAAGGGGGTGACAGAGGATGAGACGGTTGGATGGCATCACGGACTCAGTGGACGTGAGTTTGAGCAAATTCGGGGAGACGGTGAAGGACAGGGAACCTGGCGTGCTGCATGGGGTTGCAAAGAGTCAGACACAACTTAGGGACTTGAACAGTAGTTGCTTTACAATGTTGTTTTCGTTTCTGCTGTACTGCAAAGTGAATCAGCTGTATGTATACATATATCCTCTCCTTTTTGGATTTCCTTCCCATTTACGTTACCCCAGAGCACTGAGTGGAGTTCCTTGTGCTATACAGTAGGCTATCTTTTCTGAATAATCTTACCTGGTTCAGCTATGAACAGTGGACCAAAAAATAGTGTACAATCTGTTTTGTTCATAAGAAACCCAACAGCCCTCTACATCCCAGGTTTTCTGTGCTCTACACTAATTTTCATTCTTATGTGCACAGGTTGTTAATGTTGCTTGGTTGCTAAGTTGTGCCTAACTCTTTGAAACCCCACACACTGTAGCCCACCAGGCTCCTCTGTCCATGGGATTCTCCAGGCGAGAATACTGGAGTGGGTTGCCATTTCCTTCTCCAGGGGATCTTCCTGACCCAGGGATGGAGCCCAGGTCTCCTGCAGCTCCTGGGTTGGCACTCAGATTCTTTACCACTTAGCCACCTGGAAAACGTCCATTGTTAGTACTGGGTGTATCTGAACTCAGATCTTCTTCTTTCGACCTCGACCTTCCATCTGAGGTTCTGTGAGGTAAACGGCTCTAATGTTTGAAACCGACATTCCTTAGAAAGAGTTAATAGTTGAGGGGGTGTTATCTTTATTATGGAAATTAACACTCTCACTGTTTTATTCATTAGTGTTTTAATATGTTTATGATGAGACGCAACCCAAACCAATTTCCAGATCAAATATGTTCCTCCGCCACTTGATTTGTTGGAACAGAGAACAAAAGCATTACCAACAGGGTAGTATGAATGAAATTATAATTAATTAGGCATATGAATGCACTAATTTTGGATGAGTAATTAGATGACTAATTACGTTGAAAACAGATCTGTGTGCTTAATGAGATGACCATGGCCAATTCTACCCACAGAGAATTGTTTCCATTACTTAAGCTTTTGATTGCTGTTGATGATCCAGGGTCACCTGTGGCACAGGTATGTTGAGGAGTGATTTGAGCCTGTTTCGGCTCGCAGTTTCCATCAGACACCCACAATTCAGGCCACTTCCCCCAAACATGTGTCCCATGACTGTAGTCTGCAGATTTATTGATATTCCATTTCTTTTCTTTCACACCCTCAAATGCACACACCTTCCCACCATGGTCTATATCCCAAGATAATTGCTCTAAGTTTCTAAATATAGCTATCGTTCATTACTTCGGCTTAACTTTGGGATCTACCCAATGATAAACTAAACAAGAAGAGAAATGACACATCGATTGGGCTATAGATAAATCTTCATCCATCTTGGAGACGAATCCACTCTGGCAGTTTCTCCTTTGAAAGGGCTCTGCCGGGGAGACTGGCTCAGATCAGAGGCAACCTTCAAGCACTTAGTAGTTCCGCTCCAGGCAGCTGGTTCTAACTAGCACCTATTTGGCAGAAACCTACACTCAAGATTTCTGGGTTTAAGTTCAAACCAATATTTCATAGCAACTGTGTTGTCAGAACTCAGGTCAGGGAGATGGCAGATGTTAATTGAAACCAAAGAAGCAAAAACAAACTCCTTTTCACTTTTTCCTTTTTTTATCATGCAGTTGGCAGCTCTACACAAATTCAGAACAGAAAGTAAACCAGGAGCAGTTTAGAGACGCAGAGAGTAGAGAATGTCTGAAGGTAGTTTGGTGTCTGGTAAATACCAAAATGATTCTAAAATTGGACAGATAATTTAATGGTGGGAAAAGGGATGGTCTTTGTATGTCAGAAAATAGCATTGTTGATTTTCTTCATTCTACAAAGCAAGCTGAAAATCATCACTACCCCAGTTTTTATGGAAATGCCTTAATGGTCCATATTATTTAACGATTGTAAGATCAGTCCCCAGAGAAAAACCATTCACCTGGGGTCTCTTCTTTCTTCCGAGACTTCAAAAGGACTTCCTTTTCAGAAAGTGTTACATCTGCAGGAAAAAGTGTAATTATGCTTAGAATCTAAGTAGAGTCAAATCCACTGTGTGGTTAAAACTCAAGACTCCCCACTCTTTCTGATAAATGCGAAATTGCAGGAAAAGTCTGTGAATCTCTGTGAATATACTTATTTGGGGGCATTTGTGTGTATGTAACTCACTGTATATTTGCCTTGCTCTTCATCTGTTTTTACAGTTTCAAAAGGCAAAGACCCAACACTGATCATCTCCCTGATCAAGGTTTCTATCTTAAAAGGGAATTATGGCTCTACCATAAAATCACCTGAATTAGCACTTCATATTTCTTCACCTGCTTTATGGTGCTTTTCTTCCACACTGAAGAAATTATTTAAAAATTATCTGCTGTACTCTTCAAATCAGTAACCAGTTACTTGAGCAGCGTTTGAAGATTATCAAGTGGCACTACCTTGTCTGATCAATATTTTGTTCCCATGAGACCAATAAACTCCGTGCACTCTGGCTCCTTTTATGGCTCGCTTGTTGACGGAACATTTCTGCAGAGATTGACCATCACCACCAAGCAGTTCTTCGGTCTGTTGTGTGATAATCTTATCTGGGTTGCCGTTTTATTTGGGTTATTTTTACTGACCTTTTCCTTGCCCAGGAAAGCCTTTAGGAATGTGAGTTCTCCACCTGAGGATATTGGAACATTATTTACTTTAGATTAGATACGTTGGAAGGTCTTGCTTAAGGAGACCCATCAGCCTTCCACATCCTGCCCAGAAGAGGTCACTTCAGACACGCCAGCTTGTCCTTCCTCGTTTCCACGCAGGAGGGGTCACACTTCAGGAAAACAGAGGCCCTTTGCTTCTGCTGGTTTAACCTAAAGAGCAAAAACAGAAGCCCTCTGTCGTGTTTATTCCTCAATGAGAAAAAAATTTAAAAAGGAACACTTTGAAAGAGAAATTTAGACTCTACAGAGGTCTTTAGGTGGAAGTGAAGGCCCAGTTTGGAAATTCACAGAACAAAAATCCTGAGAATTGTTTCAGCCTGTCCCCTTTTCATGTTAACTTTCCCCCAGGTTTGGCAAAATGATGCGCTTAGCTTTAGTTGTTAACAGTTTGTCCCACTTCCAGAATTTGGGTATTGTTTCCTTTCTGCGCTGGAGATTTATTAGAAAAACTGATACTGTGTCAGAGAAGCCGAAAATAGAACAAGACAAAGGGAAGCAAAATAGTCACTTGTTTTTGTTTTTTAAAGGTGCTACTTTAGAAGGCAAGGATCAACACACTTTTACCAGCTTAGAGTATTCTGTCCCCAGCGTTTGCATCTAAGTGTTGAAGGTACCCTGGAAAACGGAGAGTGTTCGGCAATGAGAATGTTGACTTGGTTCAGTCCAGTACTATCTGATGCGAGTGGGTTCCTGTAAAGCAGGGATTCTGTTACACAGTCCTAAACTCATTCAATTCAGTGAAGTCAAAGTTAGCAAATATTTACTGAGTGTCCCTCATATGAGCTGCGCGTGTGCCTGGGCCTATGGAACAAACATACAGTCGATTCAAAACAAAGAAAAATTGGTCTGTAATTTATTATTGACCAAAAGTGAACATGAGGGTAATTTATGTTGGCATGCAAACACACACTGCGTGTGTGTGCATCTTTAGCCATGCATGCCTTGCTTTGACTGCATGCCTATATGTGTGTATTTCATATTTGCTGAAAGTGTATGTGTGTGAGTGTGTGCTTAGTCACTCAGCTTTATCCGACTGTTTGTGACCCCGTGGACTGTAGCCTACCAAGCTCCTCTGTCCATGAGATTCTCCAGGCAAAAATACTGGAGTGGGTTGTCATTTCCTTCTCCAGGGGATCTTCCTGACCCAGGGTTCAAATTCAGATCTCCTACATCGCAGGCAGATTCTTTACCATGTGAGCCACCAGGAAAGCCCACTTAATAAGTTATTAGAAAGAATTTACCCTTGGATATTTTAATAGTCTTTTATCATGTCCCTACAAACTATAAAGCAATAAAACACAATATATGTATGTGTGTATTCTATGTTTGCTGAAAGCATATATCTTCCAAAATGTGAATAATTCAGGTTGATTTCTATTTTTTCCCAAATCTAAAGCAACAATACTTCTGAATTATTATATCTGGTTTAACTCTTTCTACACTTGACTCATGTGTTGCTCATTATATTACTAGAATTCTACCTGGTCATATAATTTGTGTTGAAAAATCTATTTCCCTAGCTTTTTGGTCTGATAAATAAACGTTTTGTCAAAGAAAATACACTGGGCTCATAAAACAGACTTTACATTTTAGCCTTAAACTAACTGACTGGTGGCTTACCTAGTGGCTCAGACGGTAAAGCGTCTGCCTGCAATGCGGGAGGTCCTTGGGTTGGAAAGATCCCCTGGAGAAGGAAATGGCAACTCACTCCAGAATTCCTGCCTGGAAAAATCCCGTGGACGGAGGAGCCTGGAGGCTACGGTCCATGGGGTAGCAAAAAGTGGGACACAGCTGAGCAACTTCACTAACTGACTGGGATGGTTACGTTTGTTGGACTTGTTAGTGTTTGCTTTTTGCTCCTTTGTGGAAAAGACTTAAGTTCATATTAGCCCCAGGGGTTAGTGTTTCAATGGAGTTTCTTCTGTATTTAGCACCCCAAATAGAATGTAAAGTATGTCCTCACTGAAGGTTATTTATATGGGCATCCAGTAAAGTATCTTTTAACTGGCAATGGAATTCCTTAGTTACATTCCAATATACATTCATAACACTCCTAAGCTTCAAGAAAAACGAATTGAAAAAAAATCAAGATAAGGATATCCACACTTTTTCACCAAAAGATTTCTGACATAGTTGGCTAGTGAATTCTATTGTTTCTAAAATCATTTAAAGTAAGATTAGAATGACTTTGTTGTGTTTTATTGCTTTACAGTTCATGGGGATATGATAAAAGATAATTGAAATATCCATGCGTAAATTCTTTCTGACAACTTATTAACTATTCTCCAATTGAGCTAACATAGACCTCAGAGGCTGGGAGGTAGAAAGTAGGGGCTTGGTGGCTTTTATCTCACACAAGATCCAGAATTGTCACACGCCTGTCAGGCACAGGGTAGGTAGGTGCTGAATGGTACCCGGGAACGGATGCTACCCCAACTGAAGATGTCCTGGTTTCTTAAAAAACAAAGTTAGCAAATAGCTCCTTGTTGTTATTGCTCACTTGCTAAGTCATGTCCCACTCTTTGATATCCCGTGGACTACAGCATGCCAGGCTTCTCTGTCCTTCACTATCTCCTGGAGTTTGCTCAAACTTTTATCCATTGAGTCAATGATGCCATCCAACCATCTCATTCTCTGCCCAACCCCTCCTCCTGCCCTCAATCTTTCCCAGCATCAGGGTCTTTTCCAATGAGTTGTTTCTTCGCATCAGGTGGCCAAAGTATTAGAGTTTCAGCTTTAGCATCAGCCCTTCCAAATAATATTCAGGGTTGATTTCCTTTAAAATTGACTGGTTTGATCTTCTTGCTGTCCAGGGGACTCTCAAAAGTCTTCTCCAACACCACTGTTCAAAAGCATCAATTCTTTAGTGCTCAGCTTTCTTTATAATCCAACTCTCACATCCATACATGACTACTGGAAAAACCATAGCTTTGACTATGTGGACCTTTGTCAGCAAAGTGATATGTCTGCATTTTAATAAGCTGTCTAGGTTTGTCATAGCTCTTCTTCCAAAGAGCAAGCGCCTTTTAATTTCATGGCTCCAGTCACTGCCTGCAGTGATTTTGGAGCCCAAGAAAAGAAAATCTGTCACTGTTTCCACTTTTCCCCCATATTGCCAAGAAGTGATGGCTCTACACTGTTAACAACTCATGAGTTGAGATATGTAGGAGTCCATTGTCAGTTCTAAACTAAATATGGAGAAATAGGAAAAAGAAAAACAAAAACAAATGTGAGGCTGGTTTCTGCTTTCCATCCCTGCTTTCCCACAGACCTTGAAAGGCCCATCCTCTCCCACCGTGTGGAGCAGCTGAGGATTAGCGTCATCACCACAATTTTGTGTTGTGCATACCCCGTCTCTGTCCAAGCATGAGAGCCATTACGAAGGAGGAGGTCCAAGGTCACGTGTGAGTGCAGCTGTGGAGGTGCCCCCAACAAGGCAAAAGGACGATTAGTTCAAAATGGCTTACACATCCCACCGGCTCAGGCTGAGTGTGCAGGCAGCTGGATGACAGCTGAGGGAGCACCTGGCTTCCACCCATCCAGGGCTGAGTCCTGCCCTTCCTGGTGGACGAGGTGAGCGGGGAGACTGGGACCAAACATCAGAGGCTGAACTCTTCCCCCCGCACCAGGTGGCTCCCTAACAAACACCATCCCCTGTGGATCTATAGCATCCATTTTCCCCAGGAATTCTTCCAAGCACTGGTATGTAATGATACTTCCCCCAGAAAACGTTTTTAGGCCTCAATACTATGAATATATTAAAGAGTCCCAAAATATTGACTTTATAAAAGTGAAATCTTACCTACAGTCTTTGTCAGTTGAAATAAAAATAGTTAAATCCCATATTTATAAACAATTTTTCATCATGTGTTATAAAAACAGGAACAGGAAAAGTATATGATTAAAAGATTTGTTTATGACCTTGTATGCACTTAGCCAAGAACTCCAAAAGAGTATGAAGTAATAAGGCTGTGGTGGGGTCAACTTGAAATTCACAGGAATTAAGTGAATTCTTAGCAGATAAACTCAGGGAACGCTTGAGATCAGTCTATTCCAGGTCTGCAAACAAGTTACTTAGATAAAACTTAGAACTTAGCATCCCAGGAAGATTTGAAATGGGGAGAAGTATGTAGCTCCTTTCCTCAAAGAAGCAGACAGTTTAGGATGAGAAAAATTAATGTACATTAGTAATAGAGTGGAGAAAGAGGACTTGGTGGTCAGAAAGGGATTGTTTGATCTGAGGGTAATTGTATCTGTGCTACTAAGACTTAATACTTAAGCCTTCCCAGGTGGCTCAGTGGTAAAGAATCTACCTGCCAATTCAGGAGATGAAGGAAATGTGCCTTCAATCCCTGGGTCGGGAAGATCCCCTGGAGGAGGGCATGGCAGACCACCCCAGTATTCTTGCCTGGAGAATTCCATGGACAGAGGAGCCCACGGGCTATAGTCCATGGGGGTCACAAAAGAGTCAGATATGACTGAAGTGACTTAGCATGCATGCACACATAGAACTAAGATCCCACATGCCTAGTGGCATGGCCAAGAGATCAAAAACAATAACAACAATAATAACACATTTTAAAAATCACAAGCACGTCTCAGTCATCACAGACTCACATTCTGTGGTGGTGGTTGTGGGAGCGGTAAAAGATACCCAATAAATACACAGTGTACCATATGTGTGTACACAGCATGTCATAGGAGGGCTGAAGCTTTTAAATCAAGTGGTCAAGATGGCCTCAGGATGAGATATCTGAGTAACAACCAACCAGCAAGTGGTGAAGTAGAAGCTCTAATGGGAAATGAGGGAGGAATGTGTCCAGGTGGGAAGACCAGCACCCACCAAGGCTCTGAGCTGGGAAGATCAGTGCGGGGCCAGGATGGCTGGAGAGGAAAGAGCGAGAACTCAAGGGGGCCAGGTGAGGTCAGAACGCCAGGCCACCATTTTGAGGCTCTGTCGTTTCCTTGAATTGGTGTGAAGGGTCTCAGGACTGAGCAGAGGGCACCAATCCGCCCCCATAACAAAAAGATCCTCTCATGTAGCTATTGAGTGAGGATTCTAGAGGACCAAGGGGAAGCCAAGGAAAGAGCCTGGCGGCTCTGAGGTGTCCAGCCAGTGTCACGGTGGCTGGGACCAGCGTGGTGTGTGCAGAGATGGTGAAAAGACTTGGGTCGAGGACTCTGAAGGTCACGGCAGCAGGATTTGCTCTGAGAGGAGAGACACCACAAATAACTGGATCTGAGGCCTAAGTAACTGGGAAGAACCATTGCCATTTGTTGAAAGCGGAAGACCCGTGGGAGGAGCAAGTCTCAGGGGGCAAGTGGTCAGGAATGTGGCTATTTTAGTGCCTGGTTGGCTCAAACTAGTATTTCATTATTTCTCCTTATTTATGATGCTTCATGATAATGCTTTTTGTACTGGGATAAAGTCACACAAACCTACAAAATAAAGACTGTTTCATGAGCTATGAGTTAAGGAGCTTTACTTCTTTAAAAATCCAATACTGCCAGCGTTGATAACTGCATTTTATTACAGTTATTTTCTTTTTAGAATGACTTGGAAGTGATTAGAACAGTTAGGAAACAACGGGGACTGTATATAGAAAGATAAACTATTTTGGCAAACAGGGCTAAGGGAATTAAATAAAGCCAAAGCAACAAGCAGCTTCCCCAGTGGCTCAGTAGTAAAGAATCCGTTTGCAATACAGGAGACATGGAGATGCAGGTTTGATCCCCAGATTGCGAAGATCTCCTGGAGGAGGGCATGGCAACCCAATCCAGGATCCTTGCCTGGAGAATCCCATGGACGGAGGAGACCAGTGGACTGCAATCCATGGGATCGCAAAGAGTTGGACACAACTGAAGCGACTGAGCACGCATGCAAAGCAACAGGAGGAGTTTGCAAAGGGTCTCATCAGATGTGGAGAGAGACAAAATGCCCTGCCAAGCTCTGGTGTAGCCAGAGCTCTCCTAGACAGAAGGGGAAAGAAGTCCTTTCAATGAGAAAAAAGCTATTCATTCCTCCCTGTCCCACACACGAGAATATCTTAAGTACCAATCCTGATTGCAGTATTTCAAACTATGGCAACATAAATTATGATGAGTGGCCTTGAGATTTAATAACCTGCCACATTACAATACAGAGTGTTCCATCAATATCAATAACTGAGAGTAAGTGAAATAACCTGCCAAATATGTAGGAATTTAAGGAGCAAAATGTAATATCATGCTTCCTGGGCTAATGCACACTACATGATGTTAAATGTCTTTTTCCCCCAATTTTATAAATGGCCAAGCATCTAATTACTGACCTATTATTTGGCCAGTGTCAAACTTATATAAAGAAATGTACGTGTGTGTCTTCTAGAGGAAATCTTTGCAGTAGTTGATGGTCAAAGTTTTTAAGGGTGCAATTAAAACTTTCATTTTGGAGAGCTAAATTATTAGTGCCATAGTAACTATTATCACCTACATCTCATGTACCCCCAGGGAGGTTCTATTAAACAGCTGAAACAACACTTATTTAAGATGGTATATACCTTCATTTCTAATTTGACAGGCTAGATTCTTTTATTCCTTAAACTTTCATCTTTTAATAGGAAATAATTGTTTAATTCATATTCAGTTTTCTGCATATAGGGCTTTTTTCTAAATTAGAAATATAAAATTCCAAATTAAGTTACAGTTGGATGAAGGGCTGCCTAAAGTCCATTGCCATTAATGGGTTTGACCTCAGAGAAAATAGAAATAGAACTTTTAGTCCATTAATTGCAAATTGCTGATGCCAGCAACAAGAAGGAAAGAAGGAAGGAGAAAAGGAGTAAAATAAGAAAAGAAAAAAAACTAGAGAGAGAGAAAAAGAAAGTCAAAACTATAAGCAATAGAATTGTTTCTTATCAAAATGGAGAGATCCTCTAGATGGACAGACAGTCCCAAGTTCAGTAGAGCTTGTTCCTCGCTTTGAACTTGCTTCTTGTGGTTCGAATGTCTGTCCCCCCAGCTCCACATGTTGAAGCTTTAACCCTCATTGTGATGGTCTTAATATTTGGAGATGGGCCCTTTGGGAGGCAATGAGGCTTAGGTGCAGTCGTGAGAGTGGGGGTCCCATGAAGGAAGCCGTGCCCTTATAAAAAGAGGACGAGAGACCAGCACTCTCTCCCCACCATGCGAGCCAAGGTGAGAGGCTGGCCACGTACCAGCCTGGAGGAAGCTGACCTTACTTGGCACCCTCAGACTTCCAGCTTCCAGCTTGTGAAAAATAAAGGTCTCTTACTTAAGGCCCTGGAATTTCGTGATAAGTCAGTTCAGTAGTATCTGGCTCTTTGTGGTCCTATGGGCCGTATCCCGCCAGGCTCCTCTGCCCGTGGAATTCTCCAGACAAGAGTACTGATGCGGGTTGCCGTGTGAGTCTACAGCATGTTGTTATGGCAGCAGAGTTGACTAAGATACTTTCCTTTGCCCCTTTGCACTCCAGATGGCTCCTGTGGTCTTACCTGAGGGCCCATTCTACTGTGCTCAGCTCTTGCTGTACCCTGTGTAAAGGTTAAAAGAGCTTCATCCTGACCCAGACACCAGGAGGAAAGAGTTTTATTTACTTTCTCAGCGCATCTGCTCGTATAGCGCAGAGCAATATGCCCAAATAAGGCCTCAGATCCACGGCGAGGAGGCCAAGGAAAGCTACTCCATCCAACATCCTTCCTGCAAATGTCAAACAATAGGTTGTTAGTTTACCAGTCTTTATGGCAGTGTTCTGAAACAGTCCATACAATGAACATTCTTCATATTCTGCATTGCTCCTTGGAATATGTATTAATTTGCTTCTATCCAAGAAATCTTGCTAGTCAATCTTTATTTTCACCATGTGTTCTAATCCATGAATGTGCAACTCCAAGGATTAACTTCCAAGTGATTTCTTAAAAAAAAAAAAGCAGCTCATGTTTTTATCCTCCAATATATTGCTGCCAATCTGGGCAGCTTTCGTTTTAGAAGTTTACATTTTAAACTAGTGACAATTCAAGCAGATTGCCTGTGTTAGGCTTAAGGAAAGCGGCAGAGGAAATACATCCTTCAGTTTCTGATCAGTTCAGTTCAGTTGCTCAGTCGTGTCCGACTGTTTGTGGCCCCATGGACTGCAGCACGCCAGGCCTCCATGTCCATCACCAGCTTGCTGAAACTCATGTCCGTCAAGTCGGTTTGTGATAGATTGAATGAATGTTACTGCCTCCCTTACACAATCTTGACCCCATGAGAGTGCCTTTTTAGGACATTTGGATTTATCTGACACTTCTTAAAATCTAAAAAGGCATGCTAGGTTTTTTTATTATTACTATTGAATATTTTTTAACAGGTTGGGAAACAGTTCATTGGATAGAATTAAATTTATACTACGTTTTACATGACAAGATTTTCCCGGGTGGTGCTAGTGGTAAAGAACTCACCTGCCAAAGCCGGTAGACACTGGTTCACTCCCTGAGTTGGGATAATTCCCCTGCAGGAGGGCATGGCAACCCACTCCGGTATTCTTGCCTGGAGAATCCCATGGACAGAGGAGCCTGGTGGGCTATAGTGCATAGGATCACAAAGAGTCAGACACGACTAGAGAGACTTAGCATGCACACATACATTAGATATGCTTATGCTTAGCAATTTCCTTAAGTATAAACAAAAGTATCCATCAATGTCTCTCTTTTTTAATTGGACTGTGGTTGACTTACAATGTGTTAATTTTAGGTGTACAGCAGTGATTCAGTTACACATACATACATGCCTTTTTTTTTTTTTTTAGATTCTTTCCCCTTACAGGTTATACAAAATACTGAGGAACGATCGTGTCATTCTTCCGCTGAAAACTTTAAAATGGGAGACAACAAAACCTTGCAACGGCTCCCCACTGCTCTGAGAGTCAAGTGCAAACTCCTTAACGCGTCTCATGGGTCAATGATGTCGGCTCCTGCCACCTCTCCAGCCTCCCTCCCCGCCACTCCCCCCTACCCCACTGTGGTGCAGTCGTGCTGACCTTTTTATATTCCTGAGACTCTCCAGGTCACTCCCTATGATGCCCAGCCCCTTCTCAGGAGCCTTCATCCTCAGGCCTCAGATTAGCAGCAGGTTGTCAATGAACTCTGAAGTCTGAGTTGGTTATGCCTCCCTGTGGCATCCTTTACAGCCTCTACTGATTTTTATCGCCATAGTGTAAAGTGTTCCCTGCTTGCTTATTTGTAGACTCTCAATGCCTTAAGGACAGGACCAAAGATTGTACTGCTTCATCTGCATTCTTCGTGCTGGGTTCAGTGTCTACCCCCGGGTAGATGGGCAAGTCATTTATTTTGTGCCTGAGCTGTAAAATGGAGATCACCATGGTACCCACCTTCTTGGAAGTCATGAGAACTGAGTGAACGCTTACCTGGGATGCACTTGAACTAGCACACAGCACACAGTTGTCGATGTTGTCCAGTCTCTAAATCCTGTCCGACTCTGCAACCCCATAGACTGTAGCTGCCATGCTACCCACCACTGTCTCCTGGAGTTTGCTCAAATTCAAGTCCACTGAGTCAGGGATATTATCCCACCATCTCATCCTCTGTTGCCCCTTTTGCCTTCAATCTTTCCCAGCATCATGGTCTTTTCCAGTGTGTCAGCTGCTTGCATCAAGTGGCCAAAGTATTGCAGCTTTAGCTTCAGCAACAGTCCCTCCAGTGAATATTCGGGTTGATTTTCTTTAGGATGGACTGGTTGGATCTCCTTGCAGTCCAAGGGACTCTCACATAGCACCTGCTCAATAAACCTTAGTGACTCTCACATAGTACATGCTCAATAACCCTTAAAGATTGTGATGTACTGAATGGGCAAGTAATTGTTCTGACCAGAGGGACTCTCTGCCCTGGGACTCAACTTGGATTCATGTTCCCCATAGGGCCAAGAACTTATGAATATGGTTCATATGCAACATATTTGAATATGTTTATATTTATTCAATACTTTGAATAAGATATTTTATTCAATATTAACCGATACTTATTCAAGTAGCCGATGAGAGGCAGAGGGTGAACAGCACAATGTCCCAGACCCACTTGCCTTAATACAGGGCAGGAAATGCTGAGTATGAAAACAGTGGGCTGAATTGTTATGGAGACCTGCAGGAGGAAGGATGTTCAGTAGAGGTCGGGTCAGATGAATGTATCTGAGAGCTCATCTCAAAATTTTTAACTTGAGGAAATATACATTGCAATAAATATAGGAATCACTTGGGGAAGATAAAGTACATCAAGTTACTTTACAAATCAGGCCAATCTATTACTGCATTGATAATTAACTAATATTTTAATAGAAACCATACCTTTCTTTAGGAGCTACCTAAGCTAGAGATGGCCTCTCAGGTGGCTCAAGTGGCAAAGAATCCGCCTGCCAATGCAGGAGACTTGGGTTCGATTCCCTGGGTTGGGAAGATCTCCTGGAGGAGGAAATGGTGACCCACTCCAGTATTCTTGCCTGGAGAATCCCTTGGACAGAGGAACCTGGTGGGCTACAGTCTATGGGGTTGCAAAGAGTCAGACATGACGTAGCAACTGAGTACAAGGTGTAGGTCACACAATCTGAGTACTGAGATTGCAAAATATATATATATATATTTTAAAATGTGGTAGAGCCTTACATAAATCTTTATCTTCCTGGAATTGCAACGAATGTAACCTAACTAAAAGGATTAACAGCTTGCATCAACTTGAATGATATAAGCCCAAATACCTACAGTCCACATTGTAGAAAGTGGCCCTCAAGATGTGCATTTGGGTTCACATTTTCTTACTTTCGTGGGTGTAACTGTGAATCTAATGTAATGAGCTTCTGCCACCTAACCTCCCAGAAGAAATTGTCACAGGTCTTCTTGTTAAATGTGTCAGGAAATACATCGATAAACATGCTTCTAGGTACGATTGTGTTTTTCCTCCACACATTCTGCACCCCACAGATCAGGATTGGTTGTTTCAGGGACTAAACCTCGAGGAGAACAAGTCAGTCCAGCTCCCTAGTTCAGCAATGCGCGCAGAAAGGCACTGAATGGTCTTGTAAATAACGATGATGGTCACCACGAGGAGTTCTAAAGTCGGCACCACTGACATTAGGGCTGTCTGATTTTCTTTGTTGTTGGGGGGCCATCTTATGCTTTGTAGGGTGTTAGCAATATCCTGGCCTCTTTCCTCCTGTGGTCAATTCACTCTCTACAGCTAAAAACGTCTTCAGGCATCACGCAGTGTCTCCTGGGGAGCAAAACTGCCTCCCCCCAACTGCTTGAAAACCACTGTTGTACACACACTCAGGTGCAGTGGTTTGAAAGGCAACCCTGGCAGGGAAGGGATACACCCACACCACATTCCTGTTGTGCGATCTTGGTGTCCGGGCCAGTGAGCTCAGAAAGAGGCATAGGACGGCCATAGCGTCTACCTAGAGTCTGATGGTCTTGTTGTTTAGTTGCTAAGTCATGTTGGACTCTGTGATCCCATGGACTGTAGCCCACCAGGATCCTCTGTCCATGAGATTTCGAAGATAAGAATACTGGAGTGGGCTGCCATTTCCTACACCAGGGATCTTCCGACCAAGGAATCTAACTCTCATCACCTGCATTGGCCATCAGAGAAGCCCCTGATGCAATAATTACCCACTGGATTCAAAATTCGTAGTCCACCTTCAATTTTCATAGCTTCTTCTACAAGATGACAACTGAGAATTTATGCCCTGGAGGTAGCAGGCATAAATGAGCCTTGTGAGGTCCTAGGTGGATTAAGCTTTTTATAAATCAACAGTGTAGTATGACTAACTGCCAAACCAAAGCCAGTTTGATCTTCAGCTGCATTAAGAGTTTCATAATTTATTAAATGATGGATTTCATGCTCTGTACTTAAGATCACTTTTGGAAGGTCCTGAGACTGCATTTTAAGAATATCTAGGAAAGCTATCAGGAAATCACACATCTCTCTACAGAATAAACTGTCTGAAGAAGTTGGAGATGTCTCAGTGATGCTGAAACTCAGGCAAAGACCTAAAGGCCACTGATAAGAATAGAAGAGAAAAGCATTAAGTGTCATATGAACAATTAAACTTGAAAATTAACACCCCCTTCTAATCCAGAGAGGCTGTGATTCCTTAACAATGATCTTTTTTTTTTTTTTCTCTCTAGCCCATGAAAGAAGGTAGGGGGAACGGGTCTTGCCAGTGGAGGATGAACCAGGTTCCACGTGCATCTGAATAACTCAATACCGCTTTACAAACATCTTCCCGACATCTTGCTCTCTTAAGAACAGGATAAATATCAACCACCCCCCTACCCAGTTACCCTACTTGACTTCTGCAGACATGACAATGCGTTTCAGACCAAATAAATTATTGACTATTCTGCCCCGATACCATGGAATTTATCTTTTCTAAATAGCTTTAATCTTTGTTACCTAGTACATCATTATTTGTACAGCTTGGGTTTATCCATGAGAAGGTCGCCGCTGAGAATGTGATCAGACGGGATTGAAGTTTCCCAACAGTAAAGCTGTTCTGACCCCGCTGACTACTGAAGACACCTTCAAAGGTGAATTTCCAGAATTACCTCCTTGCACTTTCATTCCTTATTTCTTGAGACAACCTATTCATAAATCGGGTCTTCTTATTCAGTTATACATCACATATTAGATTGGATCCATTTGTGACCCAAAAGTGACCTAATGTCATAGCATTAGTGAGTGACTATTGCACAGTATTCCACAGAATATGATGTGACCTTACTCAAAACAGGCTTCCCTGGTGGGTCAGATGGTAAACAATCTGCCTGCAATGCAAGAGACCTGGGTTCGATCCCTGGGTCAGAAAGATCCCCTGGAGAAGGGAATGGCAACCCTCTCCAGTATCCCTGCCTGGAGAATCCCATGAACTATAGTCCATGCAGTCCCAAAGAGTCAGATATGACTGAGAAACTAACACTTTCAGTTTACTCAAAATGTAAACTTTTGTTTCAGCTTCACCCTGAAGATGACCAACATGCACTAGTTGTAATAATCTTTACAGAAAACACAAAGTTTGTTAGTTTTTAAAAACTAGCATGATATCTCCAATTAGACGACTTTCCAAATTTGTGAAATCCTCGCTTTTGTTTAAATATCACTGATGCTCTTTTATGTCATCTCAGCCTTTGAATTTTAAATCAGATTAATTCTCTACCAAGCAAAATACCAAGTTTCCTCTCACTCCAAAGTCAAACATAATTTGAGGGGGAAAAAATCCACAAATAAACTAATATGATTAAATTCTGCTACAAAGGGGTGCCATGAATTTTTTTAGATGTTTCCCATTCATGTGATAATTGTTGTTGCTCATCTTCAACAACCCACTCCAGTGTTCTTGCCTGGAGAATCCCAGGGACGGGGGAGCCTGGTGGGCTGCCGTCTATGGGGTCGCACAGAGTCGGACACGACTGAAGTGACTTAGCAGCAGCAGCAGCATCTTCAACAAGTCCCCTCACTTTGTCTTATAGGATAGGGTGTGCTTGCTCCACTCAACGCTGTTGCTTAGTTTAGTAGACAGTGTTGAAGTTAAAAGTCAGGAAATGTGTTTCCCTCACCATCACAAGTTGTGAATCCTTTTGTTTCTGTATCAGACAGTTCCTACCTATAAAATGAATTTTCTGTCCCAGAGAGGACATGGTTAGGATTAGTAAATAAATATCTAAGGGGTCTCAAAGATATCAGCCACAGATTTTTTATATAACTTCTACAACTTAACACAAGGCCCTACCAGTCTACGGTTATGAATGTCAGAGCTCATAAAAGCATGGGACGAAAAGGGAATCCTCATACACAGTAGGTGGGAATGCAAATTATTGCAGCCTCTGTGAGAAACAGTGCAGAGCTTTCTCAAAAAATTAAAAATAGAGCTACCACGTGACCCAGCAATTCCACTCCCGGATAGATACCTGAAATAAACAAAGCACTAATTTGAAAATATACCTGCACCCCGATGTTCATAACTGCACCGTTTACAATTGCCAAGACATGGAAATAACCTGAATGTCCATCAACAGATGAAGAAGACGTGGCGCATACATACTATGGAGCACTGCTCAGCCACGAAGAGAATGAAACAAGGGAAATATCATACAACACAGGGAATATAGCCAATATTTTACAATAAATACAAATGAAGCATAACTTCAAAAAATTGTGAATCTCTATTTTGTAACTTACATAATATTGTGCAACAGTGCCAGTGAGGTTGCTCAGTCGTGTCCGACTCTGCGACCCCACGGACTGTAGCCCACCAGGCTCCTCCATCCATGGAATCTTCCAGGCAAGAGTACTGGAGGGGGTTGCCATTTCCTTCTCCAGGGGATGCAGACGCTTTACCGTCTGAGCTACCAGGGAAGCCCATTGTGCAACAACTATACTTCAGTTTTAAGAAAGCCTATGAGGGGACTTCCCTGGTGGTCTGGTGGCTAAGATTCTGCACTCCCAGTGCAAGAGGTCTGGGTTCGATCTCCAGTCAGGGATCTAGACCCCACAAACTAAGAGTTTGCCTGCCACAAGGAAGACTGGAGATCCTGTGAGCTGCAGCTAAAACCCAGCGCAGCCAAATCAATAAATCAATATAAACATTTATTTTTAAGAAGCCTGTGAAAATGTTAAGACGCACTAGCGTGTATTCTTCGACAGTGAGCAAGGTGTCTTGCTTCCTCTTATTTCTATGATGCCTGCACCTGAAGTTGTAAATCTCCCATTGTTCTTCTTCTTCTTTTTTTTTTAAATGATAGCCCTCAATAGAGGCTACTGTCAGTGGCAAGCATTCAGTCTGGGCAGCTGGGCAGCCACAGTGCTGTCCTCAGGACAACCATTACTCATGGACGGAGGGACAGGTAGGCAAATGCATGACCATCTCTCCCTTTGGAGGAGAAATCTGTGCTGCACATGATGTGATTTCCCAAGGGGTCCCAAGAGGGCTTGAGCCCCAGTTACTCACAGCAGACACACTCTTTACTGGTGCATTATTTTTTCCCTTGGCTTTTTCTTCCCCTATCTCAGTCCTCCACTGGAGTGGGTTGCCATTTCCTTCTTCAGGAGATCTTCTCAACCCAGGGATCGCACCTGAGTCTCTTACATTGCAGGCAGATTCTTCACCATCTGAGCCACCAGGGAAGCCCCCTCATGCCTGGAATCAGCCTCCAAATGGACCACTTGCACCCGAGACCTCACATCAAGCTTTTTATGGGGGGTGAACACCAACTAAGATAATTTCCCAGGTCACTTCAGTTTAATAAACTCTTATTGGGCATTGACTCTATGCTAGGACATGTGCCAGGGTTTAAAGATAAGCAGTGTAGTCATGCATTCTCCTGATCTCAAGGAGGGGTAGCTTGTTTTGAGGGCAAGAGACAAATAGATACATGATCACAATAGAACATTATCATTGCTATGATAATAGCATGCACAGTGGTTTATGAGAGCTCAGAGAAGGGAGAGATTTTGCAGGGCGGGGGTTGTGGTAGCAGGCATTTGTCTGAGATGCTTCCAGAAGAGGTGTGTAAACCAATACTAACACTGTTAGTTATAATAATAGTGTGCGTCATGACAGAGGGAAGGCAGGAATAATCTGAACAAAGCCAGAAAGCATGGGCTGTGTATTCCTTCCACGTGACTTACCGAGCACAAAGCCATGGTAAGCTTTCTGCTAGACGCTGAGGATGAGTCAGTGAAGGAGACAGCATTTTGTTTGACATTTTTCATGACTCCACTGACTTTTCAGTGTACTGTGAACATCTTGACATCAGGGACTACTTTTCTTTTAGTTTCATACTGAAATTTATCAAAACCTTGCCTTTGTAAACTTTCCTCTATTTTAAACATCATTATCAGGCAGCCTGATTTATTTCTTTTTAATTTTTTTTTAATTGGAGTATAGTTGATTTACAATATTTTATTAGTTTCTATGAAATGAAATGAGATGAAGTCGCTCTGCTGCTACTGCTAAGTCGCTTCAGTTGTGTCCGACTCTGTGCGACCCCATAGACAGCAGCCCACCAGGCTCAGCCATCCCTGGGACTCTCCAGGCAAGAACCCTGGAGTGGGTTGCCATTTCCTTCTCCAATGCATGAAAGTGAAACGTGAAAGTGAAGTCTCTCAGTCATGTCCGACTCTTCACGACCCCATGGACTGCAGCCTACCAGGCTCCTCCGTCCAAGGGATTTTTCAGGAAAGAGAACTGGAGTGGGGTGCCATTGCCTTCTCCAGGGGATCTTCCCAACCCAGGGATCGAACCCAGGTCTCCTGCATTATAGGCAGACAGTTTACTGTCTGAGCCACCACAGAAGTCTTATTAGTTTCTGCTGTACAGCAAAGTGATTCAGTTACACACACACACATATTCTTTTCCATTATGGTTTCTTACAAGATAGCAAGTATGGTACAGTTCCCTGCATGATACGGTAGGAGGACCTGTTGCTTATCCATCCTGCATACAATAGTTTGCATCTGCTTATCCCAGTCTCTCAGCCTTTCCCTTCCTCACGTCCCCGCCCCCTTGGCAACCACCAGACTGTTGTCTATGGCTGTGAGTCTGTTTCATAGATAGGCTCATTTGTGTCGCATTTTGGATTCCACATGTAAATGATATCGTACTTCTTTCTCCATCCGACTTCCTTCACTTAACGTGAGCGTCACTAGGCCCATCCAAGTTGCTGCAGATGGCATTATTTCATTCTTTTTTTATGGCAGTCTGACTTGCTGCTTGTTTGAGTGACTCGATGACGCAGAGATGAAGACACCCACAACAACGTGTCTGAGGAGCTTAAAGCTGCTCGGCCTCTCCTCAGACTCGTATTTCTAAAATGAACTGAAAATGTCTTGGCCCCAAACCTCCTCTCGGCTTGTCAACCACTGTGACTCTCGCCCTTGAAACGAGAGAAGTTGTTAACCGTGCATCTGAGCGAGGAACTTACCCGCCGATAATCACTCAGGAAATTTTGCTCTGTAAACGTGACCTGGAGTCGTCCAGAAAACCAGCTATGAGACCTTGGTCTGGGAGGTTGTGTTGATGTGATAGAATCAGAAGCAGAAACGCAGGTGAAAGGGGCACTGTTGGCTCCCAACATAATGAAATACGCAGCCATCTGTGCGTGCAGGGACAGATTTATTTCCTGCTAAAACATGTATTTCCTGTCTCATAAACACAACTTGAACACACCTTTCAAACACCCAGGGAGAGACAAAGGCCGTGGGGCAGAGGGGCACGGTCCACCGGCCAGCTCGCACTGGGTCAGTTTTCATCTACGGAAGGTCACGTTTCTCACTCTAAGTTTAGCGTCCATTTCCCCCTCCCCCTCCTGCAGCCCAGCGCCCAGTCTCTATTTTTAAAGGATGATCCCGGTGTCTTAGCTCAGTAAACTGCCTTGTTTAAATATTCTTCTCATCTATTTTTTTTTTCCCTCCTCTGGGGAGCAAAGTATTTCCTGACATCTGTTTTGAATTTGTTTTTCTTTTAATTTCTGTGTATGCCTTTTTCCTATCATCTGTACTGAATTGA
Source organism: Bos grunniens (assembly GCF_055505025.1). Classification (NCBI taxonomy): domain Eukaryota; kingdom Metazoa; phylum Chordata; class Mammalia; order Artiodactyla; family Bovidae; genus Bos; species Bos grunniens. The sequence goes on along the minus strand of NC_141176.1, from coordinate 89,008,948 downwards.
AAATGGCATGTTGAGTGGAAGGGTTTTTTTTTTTTTTTTTTGCACCATTTCTAGGGTAGTATTACCTTTCACCCCTGGGAACTCTGAAGGGCATGTGAGCTATGTCTTTGTGGATCGTGTGGTCATTGCCACGCAGCCACCTAGGTCTCAGGGGACCGAAATGAAGCCCTGTGTCCCTGCAAACCTCCCTGGAGCCATGTCATCAGTCTGGAATCCTTACTGAAATAGATCAGCGGATGGCCGCTGCCGGGGACTGAGTGTCTCCCCCGAGTTCTTATGCTGAGGCCTTGATCCTCACCGTGACCGGGTCTCAGGGAAATAATTAAGATTAGAGGAGGTCAGAGGGTGGGGCCCTCATGCTAGGATTAGAATCCACATAAGAAGAGGTTTCTAGGTGGTGCAGCGGTAAAGAAACTGCCTTCCAATGCAGGAGACGCAAGAGACACAGGTTCGATTCCTGGGGCGGGAAGATCCCCTTTAAAAAAATGGCAACCCACTCCAGTATTCTCGCCTGGAAAATCCCATGGACAGAGGGGCCTGGTAGGCTACAGTCCGTAGGGTTGCAAAGAGTCAGACATGACTGAGCAACTAAACAACAAGGGAGAGACACCAGAGAACGCCTTCCTTCTCTATCTCCCTCTCTCTCTAGGTCTCCACTACTACGAGGACACAGCGAGAAGGCAGCCATTTGTAAGCTAGGAATAGAGCCCTCCCCAGAATCTGCCATGCTGGCACTTTGATCTGGTACTTCCAGACCTGACTATGAAAAAAATCAATGGTGATGATTTAAGACGCCTATCCATGGTACTTTCTTGTGGCAATCCCAGCAGACTAGCAAGGCAGCCTTGTTGCAGTTTTCATGGTTGCCACTCTGTACATCAATAAACCTCTTCCAGACAACCTGAGTGGGGACCCCTCTTTCACTGGGGACGACCAGACTGGCCATGTTAAGCTGTTCCTCGAAACTCTAAACTCTGGCAGCTCCTGATGAGGACAAAATGCAATAATGCTATTTGAAAGTGAAAGTGAAAGTCGTTCAGTCATGTCCAACTCTTTGCATTCCATGGAATTCTCTAGGCCAGAATACCAGAGTGGGTAGCCTTTCCCTGCTCCAGGGGATCTTCCCAACCCAGGGATTGAACCCAGGTCTCCCACATTGCGGGCAGATTCTTTACCAGCTGAGCCACAAGGGAATGCTATTTGGGGTATGCTTTATAGACTTTTTGGAGAACAAATGAAAATAGAAATTAAATAAATTGCTTATAATTCCACTACCCTTAGATAAATAACAAGTATGTGTTGCTAAGATTATTTCTAGTCTTTTAAACATACATATGCATGCTTAAATTGAAGCACACATGTACATACATTTGCATGTATATGTATATGCATGTATTATTCTGTGTTCATGAATATTACATGTATGTATTTAGTGGATATGTACTTTGTAAGTGTGTATACACACATGTCTATGAGGAATAACATATCTGCATGTGTATTAGTTATGTATTTGTATTCATTGTTGTTCAGTTGCTCAGTCATGTCTAACTCTCTGTGACCCCATTGCCTGCAGCACACCAGGTTTCCCTGTCCTTCACTGTCTTCTGGAGCTTGCTCAAACTCATGTCCATCAGTCGGTGATGCCATCCAATCATCTCAACCTCTGTCATCCTCTCCTCCTGCCCTCAATCTTTCCCAGCATCATGGTCTTTTCCAATGTGTTGGCTCTTCACATCAGGTGGCCAAAGTATTGGAGTTTCAGCTTCAGCATCAGTCCTTCCAATGAATACTCAGGGTTGATTTCATTTAGCATTGACTGGTTTGATCTGCTTGCTGTCCAAAGGACATTCAAGAGCCTTCTCCAATACCACAGTTCAAAAGCATCAATTCTTCAGTGCTCAGCCTTCGTCTATGGTCCAGTTCTCATATCCGTACACGACTGTTGGAAAAGCCATAGCTTTGACTATCTGGAACTTTGTTAGCAAAGTGATGTCTCTGCTTTGTAATACACTGTCTCGGTTTGTCCTAGCTTTTCTTCCAAGGAGCAACATGCATTTGTATAAGCACATGCTGTACACACTACACACATACGTAATACCTATGATGTCAGCCGAAGATTACATTCTTGGTGATTCAGAATCTGGAGAATTGAGAATGAATGAACAATTGGAAAATGGAGAGAGTTCTTAAAAAATATTGCTGAAAATTAGAATGTGGATCCCTTACTGTGCTATTTGAAAAATCAAAGTAAACATTAGAACCCTTATTTGCTGCTCAGTGGCTGGACTCTTTTCCAAATCCAGCTCCACGCAAAGACTCTCCCATGTGGCTCCCTGGCTTATACTTAGGATAATATAAAAATGTCTCCAAATAGGGCTGACCTGATCATCCAGCGTGGGTCAGTTTCCAAAGGACATTGCAGTTTTCTGCACTGGACATCTCTTTAAATGAACTATTTTGTGAGTAAACACTATTTAAACAATAAAGCAGTATTTAGAGGTGAAATATCGCTCTTCGTAGTAATAAGGGGAACCTAGAAATCATAGTTAACGGTAGATAAAGGGGGAAATACAATGAAGGTTTAGCTTTTCGGCCGCCTCCCAAGGCCAACCCTGAGAACTGAGGACGGCGAGGGAGGCCCACCACCAACTGTGAAGGCAGCCGGGTTCTGAGTTGGAGGGTGGCTCTGCCATCTCTCAGTGACCCAGGGAGCCCTTCCATATTCTCGCGGCCATTGGCCCCTGGCCATCTGTATTTTGAGATCTTTGCAAAAGAGTGGGAAAATATTTTCTTCTCTTTTCCAGCAAGAAATAATTTCTGTAGCTGATTGACTTACTCTAAACAGTCCTCATTCTAAAATTCACATTTACTTAAATGGGCATCTCCTTTTAGAAAATGAAATATCTGATCAGACTGTCTCCCAAGTTCCGTTCTCACGATCCCCCACGACCTTGGAAAGGAAGAAAGGGACTAGATGGTCTTATTGGGATGTGCTCCTGGACTGTCGATTATGAACTTCTGAAATTGCTAGGATGAATAAAACCTTGGAATATCTCCTAAAGGTACTTACTCTGTGTTTTTCAAAGACAGTTCCAAATGGGATATTACGATGAAACATGGAGATAAAGTGTTTTAAACATCATGAGAAGTTTTTTTATGAATTAAACCATTACATGATTCTTAAAAAAAAAATGCAAACAGGCATTAGGTTTCTTTGCAAGTTACCTAAAAGATAGTTTCCTGAAGATGATGAAGCAAAATGTCCCATTCCTGTTTTGCATGAACTCTAAAGGATGTGGGGTGTCCAGCTTGGGTGGGGAACAGATAAAGGAGCTTAAGAAGATGAGATCAAAGCCTGTACACTAGAGGGGAAAATGCTTTTTCTGTGCGGCTTTGAAAAATCTCTTCTTCAAGGGATCCCCTTCCCCACTTACTCTGGGGTTTGGCATATGGTTCCTGCTACAGATGGATAAGCAGTAATACAGCTGTTAAGTATCTGGCACTCGCTCTGCGGTGCTCCCCGCCAACTGGCCAGCACAGCCTGGGCTTGTACAACGAGCTGATTCCTCCCAGCTGCGATGCGAAAGAAAATAGAGACGTGTTGTTATTCACCAGTTGTCCTTCTAAGCCATCTTAGCTTCGATGCAATCCCAACAAGGATGACTTCCGCGGAGGCCAGCCTCTCCTGAGCCAGCGTGCTCTGTGCTCTAAATAACGAATGAGCAAAAACCTCAGTCCAGGGGGTTTGTGGGGCATTCGCTGTGCTGCCCAGATGCCAGCAGCACCCCCACAAAGCCCATGAGACTGGAAGCAAGGAAATTCATCCCCCTGTAGATGTGGAAGAACCATCCGAAGGTCGCCTCCCTCAGTAGTGTGCTTCAGACAAAACATGCATCAAGCAATGCTTATAGTTAAAACAGAGAGAGCTCTGAATTTGAAATGAAACCCACAAAAAGCTGAAAGTGTTGCAAAAGCAAATCCTATCTGGGAGGCCAGAGATGCGCGAAAGAGGAGGTGATGGATCAAGCTTGCCGGGGGAGGTCACCGTCCTCTCTTAGAAAGGGCAAAGGTCATGGTCATCTTTTAGAAATGTGAGAGAGATAAAATGGCAGTTTATATATTCTTGATGAAGATGAAAGCATCTTATCTGTAGATACTTAATATCCTGGATTTACATTTTTCTTCTCAAGGGTGGTTGAACCATCTCACTTTGAATGGTGGTGGAGGAGAAAGGGGTCTTGCCGTAGGACCCCTCCTCATGATTACTGAAACTGACAAGGTGCCCCCTCCCTCTCCAGCCCCAAATCAGGGATCATCTCAGCTATCCCTGAGCATCTGTGCTTCATCTCTGCGGATCCCAGCAGTTTTATGAGGTAGGGAGAAAGCAGGGAAAAGGGGAATGATGCACGAGAAAATGGGATGTTTGCAAGATTCTCCTGGACGGCTCTGAGGGACTGCCAAGGCTTGTGATGAAGGGACATCTGGGCCTCTGGGAGGAGGAGAGGGGTGAACAGGAAAGGCAGGACCACCAGGCAAGCCTCTTGTTTGCTCCCTATTGTGGCTTCTGAAATACTACACACTGCTTAAGCTTGCCGGAGAAGGCAATGGCACCCCACTCCAGTACTCTTGCCTGGAAAATCCCATGGATGGAGGAGCCTGGAAGGCTGCAGTCCATGGGGTCGCTGAGAGTCGGACACGACTGAGCGACTTCACTTTCACTTTTACTTTCATGCATTGGAGAAGGAAATGGCAACCCACTCCAGTGTTCTTGCCTGGAGAATCCCAGGGACGGGGGAGCCTGGTGGGCTGCCGTCTATGGGGTCGCACAGAGTTGGACACGACTGAAGTGACTTAGCAGCAGCAGCTTAAGCTTGCAAATCCGACCAGCAAAGTAAAAACCAACCTTTGCCTTGGGCTCTTCAGCAAGTTCACAAGGAAAGTGGAAGCGGTGGGAAAGAGCGCTAAGTCTTCGAGAGAAACTGCAAGTCCCCACAAGACCCGCCCCAGAGTCACGCTGGATGCATGAGCCCACCTCCTGCCAGGGGACAGGCTCTTTTATCTTTCCCCAAGTGTAACAGAAAAGCTATCATAAAACATGGATATACAGCCCATGATGGGGGAGAAGGCAGAGTGGCCAGGAGCATAATTACCATAGAACGTAGAAGGGAAAAAAGACAAATTTACAATTTGAGGACATCAGGAGCTAGTTGAAAGGAAGGAGAACAATCAGTGAATGAATGACTCTTTTCCTTTTACTCTCAGCAACATGAAACATTTTCATTAAGCAGAGTTGGAGGAAAGATAATTAGTATTTTTAAAGCAGCACTTTCGTAAAACATCAGAGCAAAATGAAAGAACAGCATCCCGCATGGAATACACACTGAGCTTGTGCGATTCATCTGGGACCCAGGATAAGACGCTTCTAAACACTCCCCTTATCTCCCCTGGCTGCCCGTTTCATCACACGTGGAAGGAGGGCTTAGGAAATAACAGCACACGGGCTAATAAGCGTTGTCTGGTCCTGTGATTTATCTTCTTCAGAAGTTATCACTATGTTCAAAATGATACCCAGCAAAGTGTCACGCGTTAGTTTAGAAATATTTCAACAGGAAAGTGTATCTATGAACTTTGTGACGTTGCCACATTCCTGCTTAATACACCCTCTCATTTGTCCTCCTTTACTGGCAGCAGTCATGGCAACAACATATCTCATGGATGCCACTGAATACTCAACAAAATGCATGTGCTAAGTGCCTTCTGTGTGCAGAGTACAACACACAGCAACATGACAGGGTTGGGATGGTGGCGGAGACGAAAGAGAGGAGGAAAAGAGGTCTGGTTTAAGGAGTAGACTTTCCACTACTAATCATCTCCATGAGCCGAATTCTTTCAAAGAAACTGTTGAATGAAGTGAAGGGTTTTTGAGAAGTGGGGGAGTAATCCCCCTTGCCTGTCAGAACAAATAGCCTGGCCTTCCCTGGTGATTCAGTAGTAAAGAATCTGCCTGCCACTGCAGCAGACACAGGTTCAATTCCTGGTCCAGGAAGATCGCACAGCTAAGACCATGAGCCACCACTACTGATTTTGTGCTCGAGAGTCTGGGAGCTGCCTCTATTGAGCCCACGTGCCGCAACTACTGAAGCCCGCACTCCTAGAGCCCACGCTCTGCAGCAACAGATGCCACAGCAATGAGAAGCCCGCCCGCTGCAACTCTCTGCAGCCCCTGCTCTCTGCAGTTAGCAAAAAGCCTGCACACCAGTGAAAACTCAGCGCAGCCAGATAAATAAATAAGTAAATAATTTTTTTAAAAAAAGAACAGATAGACTGAGATGAAGAGAAAAAGGTAGAAACATGGGAAGAAGTGTGCCTGTTGGGCTTCATGGTTGTGTACTTTATGAAAACGTTGGGAGAAACACTCCTGTCTTATTATTTTACTGATGAGATAAAAGTCATGGATTTTCTAAAGAATTATTCAAAATACTGAGGTATCTGGTCCTAAGATATTCTTTCTCATGGAAACAATGTTCAAATGCATGCATGTCATTTGGACCAGATTGCTTTATCTTGACTACATTGGTGGAGTTTAGGATGATGACAAAGAATCATAGAATATCAATCACTCTCTTGCCTTCACAGGCACAATGCCCCCTCCCTTAAGGTTTATTTTGGTAGCTTCTCTTTCTCTACTGCTGAAACCCCGGAACAACTTGCCATGCTCATATCCAAAAACAGTGATTCTGGAAAGAAATCTTATCATGCAGGAGACCATGGGAATATAGGTAGAAGGAAAATCCACATAATCTCCAGGGAAGCAGGGAAATGCAGACAGGGCCTGTTGCCGTGGTAAACCCAGCTTCCTTTCCAAACCTTGCTTTGAAAAACAAAGTCTTGGTGCCAACTAAAGCTAATCGCTAGTCTTCAGACTTAATGGCCAACATTCCTACTTTCATATTCTCACTCACACCAACTGCCTACAATATCCTAGGGAGAGCACAGGATACAACTGAACGTATATGGCTCCAGCCTCTAGTTCTGGTACTAATCTAGCTATCACTGAAGATTAGCATTTTGCCATGGAGCTCAATGGTAAACAATCTGCCTGCAATGCAAGAGACACAGGAGACTTGGGTGCGATCCCCGGGTGGAGAGATCCCCTAGGGGAGGAAATGGCAACCCGCTCCAGTATTCTTGCCTGGAAAAATCCCGTGGACTGAGGAGCCTGGGGGACTACAGTCCATGGGGTCACAAAGAACTGGACACGACTGAGCACACACGAATGGGTCCTATTTTGTTGCCATTCTGTAGGAAAGTACTTTCCCCTTCTTTCCTGAATCTCTGCAGGTTAGTAACTGCATACCCAGTTCAAGATCCGCTCTTTAATATCTCACATGCTCTTCTGAGCTGAGCCTCATGTATGACAAGCAAGTTGAGACTACTGGAACACTATGATACAGTGTATTAAGCAGAACACTAAAGAATAAATATATGGGGATTAAGTCATAAGAATGATCAGCCACTAAAGAAACATGCAGCCTTAAGAATGTCTTTCTTCTCATCCTGGTTCCACTGTTAGCTTCCCCAGTCTTGTGACTTGGCCAGATTTCTTAACAAGGGTGGATATGTTAATTGCAGATGGTACTCAATCCATGTTCCATCTCAGAGTTGTCTTTAAATTTTATTGATTTCATCTGCTGAATTTCTGTCATGTCAGCACTTTCTCCTCCTAATTGCTGTTCCACACAGCCTTGAAGTGTCAGAAAAACTAATCTTCTTGGATATTAATGCCCGCCGAAAAAATACCTGTTGTAAAAAGGTGGTGACAAAATAAAATACGTATGAGAAACTTGATAGAATTCTCTGGTTTAATCAAAGATAGATAATTCCTGGGTGGAGTATGATCTACAACGTCCCAATGGAAGCCTTTTAATCTATGTTTGTGATGATGGCTTACTTCATCCCTCCCAACTTTTACCATCTTTTTCTCCCACTGCAGTATCTGGGGTTGAAAGAGATAAATTTGTTACTTCACCGGGATTTATCTGTTTAACTGTTAATAAATATTTATTCAGCAACTACTCTGCATCAGGCACTGTCCTTGGTCTAGGATAGAGTAGTGAACAAAACAAAGATCTCTGCCTTGATAGAACTACGTGATTGGATGGAGACAGGCAATGAGATGAAAAGTAAATGTGAGTGTGTCGTGTGTGTGTGTGTGTGCGTGTGCAAGTCACACCGTTGTGTCTGATTGTGACTCCTTGAACTATAGCCCGCCAGGCTCCTGTGTCCAAGGATTCTCCAGGCAAGAATACTGGAGTGGGTTGTCATTTCCTCCTCCAGGGAATCTACCTGACCCAGAGGTCAAACCCATGTCTGCAGCATCGCAGGCAGTTCTTTACCCACTGAGCCACCAGGGATGGTGGTGGTAGAGACCAAATTGCAGGGAACTCAGGAAGAAAGGGAAGAAAGAAATTGGCTTCTTACTTACCAGGAATTTTCCTCCAAAGCTTTCTTTCTTGAGTGGATTGGCAGTAAGACCTTTTTTTTTTTCCAACCAAAGAAATAAATGGGTTGTTTTCTCATAAAAATGTTGGAAAGACACAGGGACACTTGTTTAGCTGAGGTGTTACTTGAGCAGCCTGGGAAGCATCACCTCATTTACAGCAATCCTAGTGGCAAAGCTCCTTCAAGACTGATGTTCCAAACAACACTCAACTTGGCTTTCAGTCCAAAAAGCTGGAGGCATTTTTTTTTTCCTGAAAATTTCTCGAAAATTGTAGGCTAGATTATGATTACTAAGAAATCCTGGAAAGCTGTTTTTTTTTGTTTTTTTTGTTTTTTTTTAAGAAATCATCTCCTAAAAGCTTTCTTTCATGTGTAAGTACCAAAATACCTAAGTCAACATCATGTTTCTTTTACTTTCCATAGTCCTTCATGGAAAATATTTCTCAACCTGGGAACAACTCAGATTTGCACTCTGTAAAAATAAAAGCCATATCAACCTTGAGCACTACAGAGGAAAAAAGTCAGAGATGTATTTCAGAAGTAGTGGATACTGCATGCAATTATTTGCTTTTGTGCCAAAGGAACATAACATACCGTGGACCCTGTGCTGGAAAGATGGAAGACTGTGTCTCTGTCGCGTCAGACAATGAAAGGAACCGTGTTGCAGAAAAAATATTAATGAGGTCTCTCAGACCCACGGCCACTTGTGTTTCAACAATTCATGAAATCTCTCAGACCCACGGCCACTTGTGTTTCAACAATTCATGAAATCTCTCAAATCCACGGCCACTTGTGTTTCAACAATTCATGAAATCTCTCAGATCCACGGCCACTTGTGTGTCTAACAATTCATTCTCTTTTGATGATTAAGAAGCACGTGGGTGCCTGCCAGAGTGAACTGCAATCAATTTCTGACCACTGCTGCTGCTGCTGCGGCTAAGTCGCTTCAGTCGTGTCCGACTCTGTGTGACCCCGTAAACGGCAGCCCACCAGGCTCCCCCATCCCTGGGATTCTCCAGGCAAGAGCACTGGAGTGGGTTGCCATTTCCTTCTCCAATGTATGAAAGTGAAAAGCGAAAGTGAAGTCCCTCAGTCGTGTCCGACTCCCAGCGACCCCATGGACTGCAGCCCACCAGGCTCCTCCGTTCATGGGATTTTCCAGGCAAGAGTTCTGACTACTAGAAAGTTTCTTTTGCGTGGAAGAGAAAATGAAAAGATGAGCTTTGCTGGAGAATTCTGATACATTTGAGAAATCCTAGATCTGATGCTGCTTAACTCCTAAAAAGCCAACCAGTGTTATTAGAAGTTATGCATCAATTTGAAACAGGGTCTTCTACTCAATCATCATTTGAAATTCACATGGGCAACACCTTTGTTCTTCGACTGTCATCCATCAGCTCAACAGTGATCAAGGAGCCCCAATTCAACATTGAGTTTCTGAACTCTAATATTTACCAAATGTGCAGCCTTGATCCCTGGCAATCCTCTTTCTGAGTTAGAAAACAGAGACCACTGGCTTCCTCAAAGTCTACAGTGACTTGTAATTATAGCTGATCTCATCTCTGACTTTCCCGTGTACCCATTGTTTTTCTCATTCTATTTATTCAATACAAAGCTACAGCATGTTCTAAACCTCTCTAGGTAAAGTGAAGCAAATTTGCTAGTTTACCACTGTAGCATTTGCCTTAATTTAGAGAGAATCATTGTTAAAAGGCATTTAAGGAATAAAATGAAACCTCATAATTAACCAAAAGTGATCATCTCAAATTTGCAGCATTATTATTTAAAATGCAAAATGACCTCATATTTTATTTATACTTTGAGATATTATGGAAATTTTAATATCATTATAGACCATATACATTTTTCCACTCAGATCATAATTTGCTTAATTGGAAAGATTATACTTCAGGATGAAACAATAGGCCATGATTTGAGTTTTTGTGACTCAATGTAGGGTTTCTAAATTTAGCAAATCTATCCATGGGACATACTTACACTGAAAAGCTACTCACTGTTTATCTTCAAGTCAAATTTAACTGGGTGTCCTATATTTTATCTGGCAACCTAGATGAACATCACAAAAGTAAATAAAATGCATGAAAAGCATTTATGTGATTCCCTTTTGGAATGAAGCAATGAAAAATCTTCCTTTAAGATAGCATTACTATTCTTATCTTTTTATTTTTATTTTTTTATTGAGGTATAGTAGATTTACAATACCATGTAAGTTTCAGGTATCAGGACAGTGATTCAGTTACACTTATATATATGTATAACCTTTCCCAGATTCTTTTTCCTTATAGATTGTTGCATAATATTGAATATAGTTCTTGACTGCAGGCTCCCTCAGTGGCTCAGCAATAAAAATCCACCTGCAATTCAGGAGATCAGATCAGATCAGATCAGTCACTCATTTGTGTCCGACTCTTTGTAACCCCATGAATCGCAGCACGCCAGGCCTCCCTGTCCATCACCAACTCCCGGAGTTCACTCAGACTCATGTCCATAGAGTCAGTGATGCCATCCAGCCATCTCATCCTCTGTCGTCCCCTTCTCCTCTTGCCCCCAATCCCTCCCAGCATCAGAGTCTTTTCCAATGAGTCAACTCTTCACATGAGGTGGCCGAAGTACTGGAGTTTCAGCTTTAACATCATTCCTTCCAAAGAAATCCCAGGGCTGATCTCCTTCAGGATGGACTGGTTGGATCTCCTTGCAGTCCAAGGGACTCTCAAGAGTCTTCTCCAACACCACAGTTCAAAAGCATCAATTCTTCGGCACTCAGCCTTCTTCACAGTCCAACTCTCACATCCATACATGACCACAGGAAAAACCATAGCCTTGACTAGACAAACCTTTGTTGGCAAAGTAATGTCTCTGCTTTTTAATATGCTATCTAGGTTGGTCATAACTTTCATTTCAAGGAGTAAGCACCTTTTAATTTCATGGCTGCAGTCACCATCTGCAGTGATTTTGGAGCCCAGAAAAAAAAAGTCTGACACTGTTTCCACTGTTTCCCCATCTATTTCCCATGAAGTGATGGGACTGGGTGCCATGATCTTCGTTTTCTGGATGTTGAGCTTTAAGCCAACTTTTTCACTCTCCACTTTCACTTTCATCAAGAGGCTTTTGAGTTCCTCTTCACTTTCTGCCATAAGGGTGGTGTCATCTGCATATCTGAGGTTATTGAGATTTCTCCCGGCAATCTTGATTCCAGCTTGTGTTTCTTCCAGTCCAGCGTTTCTCATAATGTACTCTGCATGGAAGTTAAATAAGGAGGGTGACAGTATGCAGCCTTGACGTACTCCTTTTCCTATTTGGAACCAGTCTGTTGTTCTGCGGGTTCAATCCCTGGATCAGAAAGATCGCTTGGAGGAGGGCATGGCAACCTGCTCCAGTCTTCTTGCCTGGAGAATCCCATGGACAGAAGAGCCAGGCAGGCTACAGTCCAGGGGGTTGCAGAGTCAGACATGACTTAGTGACTGAACAAAAACTGTGATTCTTTTTAAAACACTAGACAAAGCTGACTGTTTCCAAGTGGAACCCAGAAGCAGCAAGTAGTCAGCAGTGATTCTGAAACCCGGGCCAGGGGTTGCAGCAGCAGCGTCACCCACGGGTGCTGAGATCTGCGCACTCAGGTCCCACCCAGATGGCTGAATCAGAATCTCTGGGGGGTGGGCCCAGCCGTCGCTGTTTGCACACAGATTCTGATATGCAAGCTTAAGAACGGCTGACGAGGGGCCTCTTCTACTTCCATTCACGTCTATAAAAGAAAAAGGAATATGTGTACACTCAAGAACCTTGTTGTTGGCTTTGGTTTTACTTTTTATTACAGATATGGAGCATGTGTGGCCTCTTTTGAAATTTTATTTATTCCATTATTCCATTTTATTTATTTATTTATTGGCTGTGTTGGGTCTTCATTGCTGCACGGGCTTTTCTCTAGCTGCAGTGAGCAGGGGCTACTCTGTATTTGTGGTGTGTGGGTTTCTCATTGTGCTGGCTTCTTTTATCACGGACCATGGGCTCTAGGGTGCTCGGTCCTCAGTAGTTGCAGCCCCCTGGGCTCCAGAGCATAAGCTCAGTAATTGTGGTGCATGGGCTTAGTTGCTCCACAGCGTGTGGGGTCTTTCAGGACCAGGGGTTGAACCTGTGTCTCCTGCATTGGCAGGTGGCTTCTTTACCACTGAGGCCCCAGGAAAAATCCCCATTTCTGTCATCTCTTAATTAAACAATGAAGATGTGGATATGAAGGTGGAAGGAACAAAGAGAGAGAAAAGTTTTGATCTGTTATTTGAAACAGCCCTTCCTCCAAGGGCTGGCCGAAGACCACTTCCTCAGCACCAAGATTATTTATTAACTACCACGTGAAGCCATTTAATCAAATCAGCTCCTTTGTAAGGTCAGTTTTGCAGATAATGGGGCCACCCTATCTAAGCAGTCCATTATAATGGTTTCTAAGTAAATCAAGGAAGGAACATTTTGAAGCTGCTAGAGGAAATGCTGGGTATAATGCTTTGGCTTTTCACAGAGAAGTTTGGATCAGGGCGTGAACAAAGAGACATCGTAGCAAAGACCTTCTGAGACTCTGAAGGACCTGTGAACTGTAGTTAGGGAAAGGCCTTCTGAGACTCTGAAGGACCTGTGAACCATAGTTAGGGAAAGGCCTTCTGAGACTCTGAAGGACCTGTGAACCATAGTTAGGGAAAGGCCTTCTGAGACTCTGAAGGACCTGTGAACTGTAGTTAGGGAAAGGCCTTCTGAGACTCTGAAGGACCTGTGAACCATAGTTAGGGAAAGGCCTTCTGAGACTCTGAAGGACCTGTGAACTGTAGTTAGGGAATGGCCTTCTGAGACTCTGAAGGACCTGTGAACCGTAGTTAGGGAAAGGCCTTCTGAGACTCTGAAGGACCTGTGAACCGTTGTTAGGGAAAGGCCTTCTGAGACTCTGAAGGACCTGTGAACCGTAGTTAGGGAAAGGCCTTCTGAGACTCTGAAGGACCTGTGAACCATAGTTAGGGAAAGGCCTTCTGCGACTCTGAAGGACCTGTGAACCATAGTTAGGGAAAGGCCTTCTGAGACTCTGAAGGACCTGTGAACTGTAGTTAGGGGCATCTTCATTTGGGGAGTTTGACTGGACATTACCTTAATTCCATTGCAAGCAGATTCTTTACCCTCTGAGCCACCAGGGAAGCCCAAGGATACTGGCAGGGGTAGCCTATTACTTCTCCAGGGGATCTTCCCGACCCAGGAATCAAGCTGGGGTCTCCGGAATTGCAGATGGATTCTTTACCAACTGAGATACCAGGGAAGCCTAGCTACATTAATAAGGAATTTTATATCCCTGGGTTTAACATGCATATTTCGTGCATCCTAATGATATTAAATTAGAATGTTATTACTTGATAAAAAGTTTTCACCTAGCTGAGATCCCTGATTTTTTATATCTTCTTACTCTAAATTTTAGCATAGTCTAAGGTTTTTGATCAAATAAGCATATTTCTATTAGCTTCTTAAATAAAGAAATAAATATAAATTCACTTTAGGTTGTTCACCTTGGTAATTTCTTTCTTTTTGAGTGCTGTTTTTCAGGTTCTAAATGTAAAAAATTAGTACTGTTTTTGTACAATGTAATTGTCACCCTTTCCAATATAATACTATATCTTCATTTGATGAGGCCTGATTAAATATTTCATTAAATATTTATAAAGAGGCATAATATATATGAAGACAAATAAACACAGATGTGTATAACTGTATTCTAATACACATGTGTAAATATATACATTACACAGACAGCATGTCTGTCGACATCTAGGTGATGCTGTAGTTTTTACCCTGAGTCTATACAATGGCCACGAAGCACTGTTCAGTAAACACACTGGCTGCCAACCCAGAAACTCTCAAGAAAATGGATGAGAGGGGGCCTCACATGATCCCGATGACAAACATTCAGAGAGATTATAACTGAAGGACGAGTAATTCACACACAATGAAAACCTTTTACGAAAACATAAGATGGCAAAACATTATCTACCACAATTTGAGTCAATAACCAATTTTCAATACAAGCTCTTGAAGACTGATGGGCATGGCTTTCATCCTTGACAAGTGGGGAAGTACATGAATTTTAAAAATGGTTAGTTCTCTCAGAATTTGTAAATTTCTCCAAGACAGAGTACTAACCAAAATTCTGCAAGTCTCATCTGACCCAGGGTCTTTAAGAAGGTGGACACACAATGAAAATTGGTTAGTAAACAGAGACCTAAAATACAATACCAGGTGTTAAAGTATTTGAATTCAGAGGTGTTTTAGTTAAACTTATGGTGAAATTTGAAAAGTTAAAAAAAAAATAGAATAGTGGCTACTGTGCATAAATTTATCTTCACTCCAGAAAAAAAAAAAAAACTTTCCTTTATGTACACACTGATTGATGCAAGCTTAAAATAAAATGGGCTTCCCAGATGGTAAAGAATCTGCCTGCCAAAGTAAGAGACATGGGTTCAATTCCTGAAGTCAGGAAGATCCCCTGGAGGAGGAAATAGCAACCCACTCTAGTATTCTTGCCTGGGAAATCCCAAGGACAGAGGAACCTGGCGGGCTACAGTTCATAGGGTTGCAAAAGAGTCAGATATTACTTAGTGACTGAGCAACAACAAACTTAAAATAATGCAGAAAGTAATAAACCATATCTATTTGAAAGTACAATTCTCTAATTCCATCATTCCCTTAGGCAACAACAGTTATGACAAATAATTATCTTTGTGCTACTCAAGCAGAAAGAACTCTACATTGCTTTGAAATTTTATTTCTGCTCACCTTGATTAATTCTCTCGATTACTGATACGTTACTCTCTTTTTTAAAACAAAAGAGGAGAAGGTATTCTAGAAGGTTCAAGACATATTTGTTTCTTAAAACTCATTTCTCTGGGTCCCAAAGATTTCATGACAAATCACAAACTCATTAATATTTTTTTATGGCCCAAGAAGTCAAGACACGCTATTGTAGGTAACATCAAAGCAAGGAACTTGCTTTATTTTATTTTATAAATGCTCCAATATTTGCAAAAATTTATTATACCTAAAGATGTTTCCACTGAAGAAATAAAACTACCATAAAACTAGACAAGGAGTCATAAAAAATGAATCATGCAATATTAATCCTAATATTTGATTCATGTTTAAGATGGTCTTCAGTTGAAATGTTCAGATGGTGTAATTGCTATTTCTTGCTAAATTAAACTGAAAAGCACACAGAGCATTTCTTTGATGATATAGGGTTTCTATGGGTTTTCTTGTCTCCCTGTTTGTGTAACCAGTGTTCACAGACTACCAAGACAGTTTGATTAAAAATTCTCACTCAATGAAGTTATTCTATTTACATAGGTAAGTACACTTGGCTGGTGAACCACTTTATTTTTAAGAAAGAATAGTTTAAATATGAAAGACCAAGCAAAAAAATTGAATATTGAGTTATGAAATATAGCACGAAGTTCTCCGAAATTAAGATGCAAATCATTCCATCACAGGCTTTCAAAGAAATGAGAAGGATAAATGTTCAAAGGGACCAAACTCCACTCTTGCATTTTTGGTAGATAGATTTTTTCTTTTAATATTTATTTATCTGGCTGCATAGGGACTTGGTTGTGGCATGTGGGATTAGGCCCCCAACCAGGGATCCAACCTGTGCCCCCGCCTTGCAAGTAGATTCTTAGCCACTGGACCACCGAGGAAGTCCCTCCCCTCTTAAAGTTCATTGCCCAGAGTACCGACAAAGAGATGCATATGCAGGAGGAAGGACAACGTCTGGGAAGAAAGGGAAATTAGGCACACGAGACAGTGCGTCTGAGCATCCCAGACCCAGTTCTCCTGCTGAACCAAATACACTTGCCTAAGAACACTGCTTCAGTTTAATTCACTAAATCTGCTTTCAGGCAGTCATTCTGGGCAGGCAAATGTTCCAGGCTTTGCAAGAACTGAAAAGAGGAGGGAAAATGCTCTTGGACCTTGCCACCTGTCAAGGGTCATAAACAAATACCTAGGACGCGGGCCGTGAGCACCAGAAGAGATGCGCTCAGGGCCCAGGGAATTCAGGGCACGAGGACAGAGTGTCTGCTGGGGGAGAGGAAGTGAGGCTGAGCGTGAAGAAGTCGGCAAGGGAGGATTTGAGGAGGAGAACTTGGTCGAGTGAAGATAGGAGGGATTTGAGCATGGACATCAAGAAGACATGTGCAGGAAAGGGAGGGGAGGAAACCACAGCAAAGACGTGTGAGGCCTCCGTGTGGGTGAAGCTAAAATCACTGGAAGAGCTGGGATTTGCTTCATGCAACAGTCACTGAGAAGGGCTAGAAAGAGCCTTATCGGGGTGGTGACATGGCAAACGCAAGACTGTCAATCAAGGTGGGAGCTGGAGGAAGAACCAGGATTTGGGGGGCTGCAGGGGGTTTCGTGGAAAAGATTTCTGATGCCCCATTCATCCATAAATAATGATCTCCAGTTTCCCCCAGTTTTTACTTCCTGCTCTAAGGAGCTTACAAAATGACAACTTTGGTATCTGGTTAATAGTCAACTGTCACTGATCTGTAAGGAGTTAGATGTCTTGAGACTTTCCCGGTGGTCTGGTGGTAAGGACTCTGCACTTTCAATGCAGGGGCCATGGGTTTGATCCCTGGTTGAGGAACTAAGATCTCACATGCCTCTATGCTCAGGCAAAAAATAATACTAAATAAAATAACAATAATAAAATAGTTAAAAGGAAAGAAATGCTAAAAAATGAGTTAGATGTCTTTAGAGACAATATGTGGAATCTTAACTAGAACCCATTTTTTCACATGAGAAAGCTGAAGGTCAGGTGACTAAATAAATCTGATTCTATCTTGTGTCTTCCATTTCCAACTTTATGCTGATTCTCTATTTATTTCCTCAGGCACTTATTCTCTCCTGGTCTTTGAGGGTCTTATGTTAAAGTTCTTATTAGACTTTTCCTCACAGCT
Source organism: Bos grunniens (assembly GCF_055505025.1). NCBI lineage: Eukaryota > Metazoa > Chordata > Mammalia > Artiodactyla > Bovidae > Bos > Bos grunniens. The sequence goes on along the minus strand of NC_141176.1, from coordinate 88,991,453 downwards.
GTGCTGCAGAGACTCAAACGCCACATCGCAGGGGCTCATACCTCCCGTGTGTCAGTGAAGTTGCAACAAACCTGCTCACACACCAGGTGCAGGTCACACACACTCAGGAAGTGCAGAGCCAGCCTCCGGTCCTCTGCTGCCCAGAAACCCAGTACAGTACAACTGCGTCTCCTTGGCTCAGCGGTAAAGAATTCGCCTGCCAAGCAGGAGATGCAGGTTCAATTCCTGCGTTGGGAAGAGCCAATGGGAAAGGAAATGGCAACCCACTCCGGTATTCTTACCTGGGAAATTCTATGGACAGAGGAGCCTGGCGGGCTACAGTCCATGGGGTTTCAAAGAGTCGGACACGACAGAGCAAATAAACGACAACCAAGTCTCCCTGACTCTAGAGAACTTTCAGCCCTAAATTCACCCTCATTTCCACTGGCACTCCTCAAGTTCAGGGGCCCATATTAACTGTCCTAGACTATAGGAACGGATTCCTCATTCATCTTCCTGTCCCCAGCCTTTTCTCCCTCTGGTCTAGCATCCATTTCTCCTCAGCATTAGTGTTATCCATGTAAAATGCTTTTGAACTGTGGTGTTGGAGAAAACCCTTGAGAGCCCCTTGGACTGCAAGGAAATCCAACCAGTCCATTCTGAAGGAGATCAGTCCTGGGTGTTCATTGGAAGGACTGATGCTAAAGCTGAAGCTCCAATACTTTGGCCACCTCATGCGAAGAGCTGACTCATTGGAAAAGACCCTGATGCTGGGAAAGATTGAGGGCAGGAGGAGAAGGGGGCGACAGAGGGTGAGATAGTTAGATGGCATCACTGACTCCATGGGCAAACTCCGGGAGGTAGTGAGGGAAGGGGAAGCCTGGCGTGCTGCTGTCCATGGAGTTGCAAAGAGTCGGACTCACCTTAGCAACTGAACAACAAAAACAAATATAAAATAGAGCTGAGATAACATCACCCATTTCTCCAAAAATGGCTTTCCCTATTGTCCCCTTAAAAATGAATACAAAACCCCAACAATAGCATTCCACGTCTCTTTACAAAGGAGGTCTAAGGCATCTTTCCAGCCAATGCTCTAACCATACAACACAGTCCACCATTCATAATTTGCCACAAACACACATTCCAATGCCTTTAAAGGCTTTTTGGCTGTCTACCGAGTTCTTATTCATCCTTCACTTCCTCGTGAAGGTGAAGTTCACTGGTATTGCTTTGTATCTTGGGCTAGCATTCAAGATCAAGGCTGAAGAAGCACAACTGGAAGGGGGTGAGGGAAGACTCTTGTGGTTTACCTTGCTGGGGCAGGGGGCGGTCTTTGTGAGCAGTACGCCTACCATGAAAGACAGGAGAGTAGGGACCAGTGTGTCTATGTGTGTGTAGGTGTGTGTGCATGTGAACAGAAGGAATTTATAAAAGAATGTCTCAGGCAGCAATGAAATAAAGTGGAGAAGATAAAAGAGAGAAAAAAATGAAATTGAAGCTTATAAGATCAGTATATATATAGAGTGCTTAAAATTTGATGTGGATACATGATGAAATTGATAAAAATAAATCTCATAAGTAGGAATGATAGAATGTAAGTGGGACTCAGCCTTTTTTGAAAATTGAATGTAAGAACCTATTAACGTAATCCACAAATATATTGAATACCTACACATTCTAGACACATCCAGAAATGAAAAGAGCAACAGATACAGAGTGTAGCCACAGACATGGGTTGTCAGTAGAGCTAAGACATCCCCCCCATCCTGAAGTCCTCTCCCCTCTGTTCACCCCAGCACACCCTCAGCACACACGCACAGGGACATGCGCACAGAAATCCTTGTCCGTAAGCACCGCAAGGGCATGCCAGCACAGAACACTCATAATGGCCTTGTAAAAGGCAAATGAGGAAGATGGCACATTTTCTTTCTCTGACAGCCTGGCAGGCACATCAGCAAAAGGAAAACAATTGTCATGGACAGCCAACACCGATAAGGCTGTGGCGTCTGACCTCTGCAGCGCTTATCATGATCGAGTTTGCTGGTTGATGAGAGTCTGTGGCATGGTCTCTATGTACTGAGATAACGTAGTTAAGCTTTTTCCTGAAGGGTCCTGTTCTAAAGATAGTCAGCTAGGAGTGCAGTGTGAACTTGGATTGTACCATAAAAATGACTGTGGAACCTGGATTATTAGACTTACATATTAATGATCCACGTGGAGGACCGGAGACCGAGATCATCAAATGTTGAGACACATTTAGAAGCTAGATTCTGCAAGATTCTGTTGGCTGCTGCAAGGATTATTTTTTATGATGTCTTACATGCTACATTAGGCAGAATTCCTAATACCTTATAAAACACAAAAATGAAATGAGGAAAGGAGGAATCACCATATCAATTAGAAATGTGATTTTATATTTTATGTGTTTCTATGTGTTTTATATACTTTGCCAACAAAGCTCCATATAGTGAAAGCTATGGTTTTTCCAGTAATGACATATGGATGTGAGAGTTGAACCATAAAGAAGGCTGAGTGCTGAAGAAGTGATGCTTATGAACTGTGGTGCCAGAGAAGACTTTTGAGAGTCCCTTGCACTGCAAGGATATCAAACAACTCAATCCTAAAGGAAATCAACCCTGAATATTCACTGGAATGACTGATGCTAAAGCTGAAGCTCTAATACTTTGGCCACCTAATGCAAAAAGCCAACTCACTGGAAAAAAACCCTGATGCTGGGAAAGATTGAAGGCAGGAGGAAAAGGGGATAACAGAGGATGAGATGGTTGGATGGCATCACCGACTCAATGGACATGAGTTTCAGCAAGCTCTGGGAGATGGTAAAGAACAAGGAAGCCTGGTGTGCTGCAGTCCATGGGGTTGCGAAGAGTCGGACATGACTGAGCAACTGAACAACAATATATTTTTTACTCATATCATTTTACATATAATTTATGTAATATATTTTTATATACTTTATAAAGCAATGTGAGTAAATTTGAGGCTGGATGACAAAAGAAAGTCAGAAGTGCATGTCATTGAAATGTAAATGCAAAATCAATTAAACATCAAGGAAATCCCATAAGTAGCAGAAAGATCTAGTAAGAGTTATGATTGACCTCAAGCTACATGAGTCATCATTGAAGTTAATATTAAAACTAATATTCAAGGGTGACACTTTCTAGATGGCATCGTGAAGAGCTCAATGAACAATTTTCCTATAGAATAACCATAAGCGGGGGAAATTACTAAACATACACAAATATACATATAACCAAAATTCTGGGAAGTGTCCTAAGGACCTATAGGAAAAAAAGAGAGAGAGAGAGAAACATTTATTCAAGACTATCTACTAAGTCTCATTGGAAAAGACCCTGATGCTAGGAAATACTGAGGGCCAAAGGAGAAGAGGGCAGCAGAGGATAAGATGGTTATGTGGCATCACCGACTCAATGGACATGAATTTGAGCCAACTCCGGGAGACAGGGAAGGACAGGGAAGCCTGACGTCCTGCAGTCCATGGGGTTCCAAAGAGTCGGATGTGCGTGATGGAACTACAACCAACTAAGTTTCAGTAAGAGCACCAGGAGTCTGTGGCATTTGAGCCATGATCCATTTCACTATCCCCACTCACCACCGTCTGCAGCTCACCACGACGGAGGTGCCACTGCAGGCGGATGCAAACTGGCATGAAGACATTCCTCTCCCCCAGCCCCAGTCTAGGGCTGTGGAGCCTTCCCAGAGGGGCAGGCTGCAGAGGGGTCCAAACGACCAACAAGCAGACGAAAAGATGCTCAGCATCATTAGCCATTATGGAAATGTACATCAAAAGCACAGTGAGACCCCACTTCACACACACACATGTGCATACACACACATGTGCACACACACACACACGCACACACACACACACACGCACACACATGCACACACATGCACACGCTAGAATGACTAGAATCAAAAAGGCAATGACAAGCATGTGGAGAAAATGGTGACGCTATTCCATAAACACTCTGGTGGTTCATCCAAATGTTAAACAGAGTTCCATATTATCAAGCACGTCCACTCCTAGGTATTCAGCCAAGAGAAATGAAAGTGTATGTCCACCCCAAAAGTGTACACATATTCAGAGCAGCATGCTTCATAATTGCCAAAAAGTGGAAGCAGTGTCTATCAGTTGATGGAAGGATAAGTAAATGTGGTAAAGACATTACTAGGCAATTACAAGGAATAGAGCGTGAGAGTTGTTACTCTATGGTTGTACCTTGGAAACAGTATGCTAAATGAAAAGAACTGGTCACAAAAGATCATATATTATATGAGTAACTTATGTGCAATATCCAGAATTGGAAAATTTCAATAAAGCTTAAAAACAGCATGAAAGTGGCATGTATTCATGGGAGTCAACATAAAATACCCCACGAAATACGTTATTGAGTGGTTAAGAGAACGGTCTCTGTAATCAGAGAGAGCTGATTCAAGCCTCACTTTTGCTGCAGTTTGCTGAGGGACCAGACGTAAGCGTGTCTGTGTGTTTGCTTATAAATCAGGAATCCTGATGATGACATCTCAGGATGACCATAAGGATTATAGATCATAGGGGTTACCCAATGGAGACCAAGGACAAAATACTATTTAATAAATCACAGCTGTTACGGGCATTAATTTTCAAAGCAGTCAGTGGTTATTTCCTACATTCTGTCATTTTAAACCTCTCTTCTATTTTTTATTTAGAAAACAGCAACATTTTCCCAAACAGAACTAGCTAAGACTTCTAATGACCCTAACTTGGGGAAAAGCCAGGTATCCTAAACCTCCCTATGCTGTCCAGGCTCCAGGCATGGCCAGTACCCACGACTGCCTCCCACGTTCTCCTTGACCCCTGAGTTAAGACTCCAGTGATTTCCTCAGTCTCCTAGTTCTTGCTCCCCAACCATCCCAGCAGCTCATTTTCCTGGAGACACCAAAAAATAATATCTCTGCAGAACTAGTTAGTTATGTCCAGGTCAACATCAGTGTTAGTTGTATCAGAAGGAATTCTATTTTTGTAGATTTGATGTCTCCATCAGCAAAGCACTGCCTCCTCGAGAACAAGGAGGGTGTTTCCTGACACCATGAAACTTCTTGTAGTACAGACCTTTGAAGGGGAAGGCTTGTTTCTGGCTGGTTTGGAGGACAACGCAAGGTCCCCAACATTGCTGGGGGGACTCTGAGCAGGCTTTCACTGCTGCAAGGCTCCTGGTAAAACAGGAGGATCTCCTGGGGTCCACTCTAGACTAGGGCAAGGTCACGTTCTACTGATGTCATATATCCACACATATTCAATTTTTGCCTTTATTTCACACGATTGCTGCTACTGCTGCTGCTGCTAAGTCGCTTCAGTCGTGTCCGACTCTGTGCGACCCCACAGACGGCAGCCCACCAGGCTCCCCCGTCCCTGGGATTCTCCAGGCAAGAACACTGGAGTGGGTTGCCATTTCCTTCTCCAATGCATGAAAGTGAAAAGTGAAAGTGAAGTCGCTCAGTCGTGTCTGACTCTTAGCGACCCCATGGACTACGGCCCACCAGGCTCCTCCATCCATGGGATTTTCCAAACAAGAGTACTAGAGTGGGGTGCCATTGCCTTCTCCGTTCACATGATTATTTACCCTTAAAAAAAGTCCTATTTTTTTTGCTGTTGTTGTTTTACTCTTTACTTGTTCCCAAGAGGATGTTAATTTACAAAAATCTATACAATATAACAAAGTTAATTAAGGTGGGTAATAAAAGCACTTCTCTGGCGATCCAGGGGCTAAGACTTTGTGCTTCCTGCCATTCTCCACAGTGACTGCATCAATTTACATTCCCACCAGCAGTGCTAGAGGGTTCCCTTTTTTCCACACCCTCTCCAGCATTTAGTGTTTGTAGATTTTTTGACGATGGCCATTCTGACAGGTGTGAGCGGATACCTCATTATAGCTTTAATTTGCATTTCTCTAATAATGAGTGGTGTTGAGCATCTTTCCATGTGGGTGTTGGCCACTTGAAAATAAACTCAAAAAAAAAAAGAAAAGCCTCTGTGCTCTCAGGGCGGGGGTGCTTGCTCGATTCCTGGTCAGGGAACTAAGATCTTGTTGCATACAGCTCTGCGTGGACAAAAAGCAAAACGATAGGCAATCAAAAGAATCTAAAGGTAATGTGAAAGGTTGGAAAGTAAAAAGGGATCAAGAGTGGGCTTTTAGGTTGCAGAGGGAGGCCCCAGCTCCCTCTACACCTTGCTGAGGCCAGATTGCAAACCTAGACGGACATGTTCAGCCCGCAGAAGGCTTCCCAGGTGGCGCTAGTGGTAAAGAACCCGCCTGCCAAAGCAGGAAACATAAGATGGCGGGGGTGTGGGGTGGGGTTTGATGCCTGGGTCAGGGAGACCCCCTGAAGGAGGAAATGACAACCCACTCCAGCATTCTTGCCTGGAGAATCCCATGGACAGAGGAGCCTGGAGGTATGGTCCACAGGGTTGTGAAGAGTCAGATACCACTGAAGCAACTTAGCAGGAGCACTCAGAAAGCTGGGAGGAAATGGCTGGATGCAGGAGATACTGTGCTCCTAAGTTATAAGCAAAGCGGTTGCAACAAAAACCCCACAACTCTTCCTAATGCTGAACAACAGAAGACATTTTTCCTGTGGATTTTGTATGATGACATAATTCTAGAAGCAATGATGAATTTCAGGACGCACCCTTTCAAAACTGATCCTTATAACTCATTTGAGAAATACACCAGCATGTTACAGTAAAGGTGATGGTCTGAAAGAGCAAACAGCATTCATAGTTATCGTCTTCTGCTTTTCTGGAATATAAAGGCCCTCATCTCTTCGACAATGCGTGTTACCCTCTATGACATATGAACGGAAGACATCTAACACGCAGAGATAAACGCCGTTGACTTAAATGTTCACATGCTACACACCTGTGTTGTCCTTTTCATGACATCAAAAAAGCAATTTTCAAAGCACTTAATCTTCATTTGGGTTCCCCTTCAAAACATTTTTTGAAAATACAGTTTGAAAATATCTTCCATCGAAAGAAAGATGGCATCGATTTTTGTTTGCTCCTTTAACATACAAAGATATTTATAATAGATCCCACCAAGTTGACCTCAAGCTTGCTTTTCTGAATTCACGGCAGTACAGTCATAAAGGAATTCAGGGAGCAGATTCTAAATTAATTGGCAGTTTGAACTTTGAATGATCATGGCTTTGTGCCTGTTTGGGAAACAAGATTGCTGGATTTAGAGATGGATAATGACAAACTGCTCTGCTCTGACAAACCATTCTTCTGAGAAAATTGAACTGTTCTTTTCCAACGGGGTAATGATACCTAATCCATCGAGATCTAAAAACTCTATAAAAAGGTCTCTTTATGGAGCAATCTGGTCAGCCGGTTAAAGACAGGGAGCAGTGTTCTTAATGCAAGGTAAACCGTTGCCTTACAGCATTTTATCCATCATACTAATCTAAAAAAGCGTCCACTCCCGGACTGAAGTTACAAAGACTGTCAAGGCAGGCTGCTTGGCTCAGTCAGCAAGTACCTGGAGCTTAGTGTGCAGAATGTTTAAAATATTTGGGAGAAAGCTTGGCCCTACACATTAGCCTAGGCAGACTCGGTGAACCCGACGTGAGATAATCCAAAACAATTCAGGTTCAGCAAAGGTTGGGAAAATATTGTAGTAGATGTAAAGCTTTGATGGAGAGCTTCTTTGATCTAAAGATTATAAAATACACAGTTTCTAATCTGACAAATTTTGAGCTGCAGAGCCCGGTATCTAAACATTCCTCTTTTGTCATAACAGTTTAATCCCTTAAGAATGTGATTTAAACCACTGGGGAGCAAAGGTTACCATGAGATTTGTATGAAAGGGGGAAAATATGCCTCAGACACCTTGATAGAAGTATGTGAGGGTCATTAAATTATACAACAAAATGCTGCTTGCAATGGGCCTGCAGGCTACCTTCAGTTCAAGGCATGCCAAGGGCCCATTTCTTTTCTTGCAATTAGGTTAAAAAAAAAAAAAGAAAGAAACAAGTATCTCTCTCTTTCTCTGCTTTTCCCTTTCTTTTTCTTTTCCTCTGGTTCAAGATTTAAATTCCCTTAATATCACAAAACTAGTATCTGTAGGTGCTCTAGTAGCTACAACTAAACTCTTAATACAAGTTCTGACCACTGTAATTACATGCTTCCCATATCAGCAGGTTTTACCAAAAAATGCATATATAGTATCTTAACAATAATACCTGAACACTGAATGGCCATCAATATGTTGTTGTTTTCGTTGCTAAGTCGTGTCCGACTCTTTGGCGATCCCATGGGCTCTAGCCAGCCAGGCTCCTCTGTCCATGGGATTCTCCAGGCAAGAATACTGGCCTGGGTGGCCATTTCCTTCTACAGGGGACCTCTCCGACCCAGGGATTGAACCCACATCTCCTGTGTTGGGAAGCAACTTCTTTATCACTGAGCCACCAGGCCATCAATATAGACAAAATACTTTTTTTTTTCATATTGGGACCAAATGTACTTCCTTGTTCCTGCAAATGGAAGGAAATTCGATGCCAGTAAAGAAATGAAGACAAAAGGCTATTAACCACGGAGATTATCTTAACTTTTATCTTAACTTTCTCAGACTACTCAGGTAGAGTTGTAGTCCAAGGACGCTGGATATCTGACTCTCTAGTCATTGATGATGATGTGTGCAATTGGTCTGTCTCAAGCCTGGCGTGCTGCAGTCCATGGAGTCACAAAGTCGGACACAACTCAGGGACTAAGCAATAAGCACGTGTGTAAATGCCCCTCTCAGAGATCTGAATTGATATAGATTGTCAATGATGTTGTAGAAGTGGTGTTTGGTATTTAAAGATGAAGGTGGGTATTATACCCCTGCTCTACCTACCTGCCCCTTTTTGTTGTGGGGTAGGAGTGGGGGTCGGCTTCAACAGGGAGACTGAGAGCTTCATTCAGGAATGTCATTTCCCCACCCTCACACCCCCAGATGGTTTAGGAAGCCAAGGAAACATGCATTCCATTTTCTCAGAAATGTCAAGTTAGGAGGAATCTTGCAACAGTAATGGCTCCTACTAGCCAGATTTATATATGTGTCTATCTCCCTTCAGGAAACCGGTACGCTTTTCCCAAATATTTTATAAGCAAATTAACCCATTAACTGAGCTTGCCAGAGGACTAGCTCGACATCTAGTTTTCAGGACTGGGTACCAGAAGACACAGGTGTGGCGGGTTTGCAAACACCCTGGACATGAGAGAGGTGAGTGGAGCTCGAAGAAGAGCTATGCACTAAATTCCCTCCCCTGGCCCGGTGAGTACCCAGTGTTGACTTGGGCAGGGAGCATCTGAGAGCATCCTCACACAAACTGGAAATGAGCCTGCACCTCCCTGGGTCCAATCAGGCTACAGGGTCACCTGGGCTGACTCTGAGCAGAACTGACCTCCAGGGATGTGTGCTCATTCACTTAGCATCTCCTGCATGTCTTTGGAGCTCGCACAGAAACTGGGATATTCCCAGCATTCCAATAAAGGTTCTGATCCTAATGGGCTGAGCCACTTTTAGCCAAGAACCTCGTCCTCTCCATGGGCCACATGGGTTTGCAATTTTGGTTACAATCCTGTAAGAGTGACAAATGCTGTTCACTTTTTGTATTCCCTGTGGGAGGGAACACAAAATTAGCATGCCACTCTTTGAATACAATCTGGTGTTTATATAAGAAAATTAGAAATCACATTTAATGGAGCTTTTCCATCAAAACTTGGTCGGTGTTCTCTTATCAGAACCAAATAGGCTCCTGTGAGCAAACGGTTTTCTATCTTTATCCCATTAATGAGGTCATCTTCCTGCTTGTTTCTACTTAAAAATAATTTTGAAAGAATAGATTTGTTCAGAAGGATCAGTATTATCTCTTCTTTAAATGTGTGTAGATTTCTCCTCTGAAGCCATCTGGTCCTGGACTTTTGTTTCTTGGGCGTTTTTTAACCACAGATTCAATTTCACTACTGGTAACTGGTCTGTTCATATTCTCTATTTCTTTCTGGTCCAGTCTTAGGAGCTGACGCCTTTCTAAGAATTCATCCATTTATCCTAGATTGTCCATTTTATTGGCATAGAGTTGCTCTCTTACAATCCTTCATATTTCTGTGATGTCAGTTGTAACTTCTCCTTTCTCATGTCTCATTTTATTGATCTGAGCCATTCCCCTCCCTCCACCTTTTTGTTGCTGTTGTTCAAATGCGTAGGACTAACAGTTTATTATGTCAGAGAACTTGGCTGAAATATTCAGCCATCGGGTGATTGGCCATTATTTTTAAGGACTCGTGGAGGACACTGTGAAGCAGCAGAGGACTTGCAAAGGGCAAATGCAGTGTCTAGATTTTAAAATGGGATGAACGATGACCCTGGAACTTATAGGCGTCAGCCTATTTTCCTTACCTGGAAAAACCTGAACAAATCATCCAAAATCAATTTGTGAGTGCAGAGGAGAGTGAGCAGTGTTAGATAATAACTCACAGATAGTCTGAAGCAAAACGCTGTCAAAGTTTTATAATTTCTTCCTACGCTCGTGAGAGCCTGGTAAATTAGGAGGCAGCACTGGCCTCATATTTCTTCACTAATAAAGTTTATTGTCCCTTGTAACAGTCTCGTATCATCTGAGTAAATAGGAACTAGAACTAGAGGTCAAATACAGCAACATGGGCACACACATAATGCTGGCATTTCACTGAAATCCTCATTAATGAATAATTACATCCCAATTTGATAGCTTAATAAAGTGAGATTTTGTGAGAGGTCCCTGGGGATCTAGGACTGTGTGATATTTTCACCTTTACCACATAAAAAGACTGTACTCTTGTTAAATGAACCATCAGTAATCTAAGAGGTAGAGTTATCACTGTTAGCAATAGTATTAGAAGTCAAAATAACACTGAAATAATACAAAGAGTGTACTTTAGCAGAGTAAAGGGAAGTTACAAGGATATTTGTCTTCTGGAACAGCAAGAAAGGAAATCTATGGAGAAAGGACTATGAGGGAAAGAGAAAGCAAAAGTCGCTCAGCCGTGTCTGACTCTTTGCAACCCCATGGACTATACAGTCTCTGGAATTCTGCAGGGCAGAATACTGGAGTGGGGAGTCTTTCCCTTCTCCAGGGGATCTTCCCAACCCAGGGATCGAAGCCAGGTCTCCTGTATTGCAGGTGGATTCTTTACCAGCTGAGCCACAAGGAAATATGAAAAAGAAAAAAATCTAGAATGTGAATTGAAATACATGTAGGTAATTATTCAACAATAAAAATTGGTTATAGAAATAGATTTTGGAGAAAGGGGCATTTTTAAATGATCAAATTCATAATTTTACATTTAAAAATAATTGTTCAATAAAAGAGGCTTCCAACAAAGTAATGTAGGATTGAGTTTGAGAGTGCCTGATTCATCAGAAATTCAGCATCCAACTGTGAGACCTTTAGGGGTGGAAAGGAGGACATACTCATCTTGAAGCCCATGCTGGGGATGGCGGGTTCTTTTCCCAGTAGGAACTGATTGGAAATGACTGGGTTGGAATCAAGGCCTCCTTGCTTACAGTGAACATATGAGCTGTACTTCTGCAAAGATGCTGGCCCCGAACTGCTGCATGTCCTAGGCTAGTCAGGTGCTGAAGTTCAGAGGAACTATTTTGAAAAAAATGATTTCATGTCCATTGAACCCAAGAATTAAAGAAGTTGAGGCTTTCCGACATTAAGCACAAGCTGGAATCAAGATTTCCAGGAGAAATATCAATAACCTCAGATATGCAGACGACACCACCTTTATGACAGAAAGCGAAGAAGAACTAAAGAGCCTCTTGATGAAAGTGAAAGAGGAGAGTGAAAAAGTTGTCTTAAAACTCAACATTCAGAAAACTAAGATCCTGGCATTTGGTCCCACCACTTCATGGCAAATAGATGGGGAAACAATGGAAACGGGGACAGACTTTATTTTAGGGGGCTCCAAAATCACTGCAGATGGTGATTGCAGCCATGAAATTAAAAGCTGCTTGCACCTTAGAAGAAAAGTTATGACCAACCTAGATAGCATATTAAAAAGCAGAGACATTATTTTGCCAACAAAGGTCCGTCTAGTCAAAGCTATGGTTTTTCCAGTAGTCATGTATGGATGTGAAAGATGGACTATAAAGAAAGCTGAGCACTGAAGAATTGATGCTTTTGAACTGTGGTGTCGAAGAAGACTTTTGAGCATCCCTTGGACTGTGAGGAGATCCAACCAGTCCATCTTAAAGGAGATCAGTCCTGGGTGTTCATTGGCAGGACCGATGTTGAAGCCAAAACTCCAATACTTTGGCCACCTGATGCGAAGAACTGACTCATTGGAAAAGACCCTGATGCTGGGAAAGATTGAAGGCAGGAAGAGAAGGGGAGGACAGAGAATGAGATGGTTGGATGGCATCACTGACTCAATGGACATGAGTTTGGGTAGACTCCAGGAGTTAGTGATGGACAGGGAAGCCTGGCGCACTGTGGTCCATGGGGTCAGAAGGCGCTGACCTGAACTGATATTGTTGGTGGTGGGAATGTAAATTGGTGCAGCACAGTATGGAGGTATCTTGAAATTAAAAATAGAATTGCCATATGATATTGAAGTCCTGTCCTTGGGCATATATCCAGACAAAATTATAATTCAAAAAGATACATACACCCCAATGTTTGTTACAGCACTATTCACAATAGCCAAGACATGAAAGCAACCTAAGTGTTCATCGACAGATGGATGGATAAAGAAGATGTGGTATATATATATGAAACGTGAAAATTAATCGTGCAGTCGTTGTCTGACTCTTTGGAGCCCAAGGACTGTACCTGCCAGGCTCCTCTGTCCGTGGAATTCTCCAGGCAGGAATACTGGAGTGGGTTGCCATTTCCTTCTCCAGGGGATCATCCCTACCCAGGGATCCTGGGTCTCCTGCATTTAAATATATGTATATGTATATATGTATGTATGTGTATATATATACATATAAATGGAGCATGACTCAGTCATAAAAAATAACCAAATAATGCCTTTTTCAGCAACATAGATAGAGATTATCATACCAAGTGAAATAAGTCAGACAGAGACAAACAAATATCACATGATATCACTTCTTTGTGGAATTTAAAATACGACACAAATGAACAAACAGAACAAGACTCACAGACGTAGAGGACAGACTTATGGTTGCCAAGGGGAGGAGAGGCTGGGGAGGACTGGACTGGGAGTTTGGGGTCAGCAGATGCCAATTGTTACATATGGAATGGATAAACAGTAAGGCCCTACTGCGTAGCACAGGGAACTATGCTCAGTATCCTGGGGTAAGCAGTAATGGAAAAGAATATGGAAAGGAATGTATATGTATGTGTATATATAGATTCACATATATTATACATATAATATATATGTAATTTAATCACTTTTCTGTACAGCAGAAACTAACACAACATTTTAAATCAACTATACTTCAATAAAACAAATTTTTAAAAATTGAGGCTTGTGTTTCATATACCTTTTCTTTTCTAGTCATTTCTTAGCACTTCAGTTCTTTTGTATTTTACAAACACAGGGTTTTTCAGTGAGTTGGAAATTTTAAAATCTGGCTTCTCACCACAGGTAGTTTGAGAAAAAAAATGATACAGAGCACATAGAAAAAGGGGAAATTAAATTCTTTCATTATCTTAATACCAGATTGGTTTATTTAAGACCATTTCCAGAAAACAGACTGCAATATTTGGAAAACTATCAAAGAGATTTAGAGTTATGAATATGGTTCACATATTCACATAAGTAATAAGACCAATCAGTGAATTATAAATCAATGGTCATAAAAATGATCTCTTTAACTATCTTTCTCCTTTGTGATATAATCTTTCTAATTCTTCATGGTCATTTTAAAGTGACTTCTCCTCCAGAACACTTAGAGCAAGCGTATTTATTTTAGTGTCAATGATCATGCTAATAATGCCTTTCCAAATCTCCTTCTGAAGAGATTATTAAGCTATGGAGCAATTCTGGTCCTGACATTGTTTACCTCTAAGGTCAGTGCAGAATCAGTTGCTAGGTGCGATCCGTGATCAAAAGCCTTAAGTCCACACAGACTGTCTCTTCACGTCCCCTTATCTGCGTCCCCCTCACTCCGTTGCAGGGCACAGTTAGAAGAGGCTGACAAAGGACTTGGAGCGATCCCTCACACTTATTTCTCTAGGTTTGGCCCTGATGAGTATCTTCTTTTATCTATCAAAGGGAACTTTTCATCAAAATCCACATCCTGTACACATCCTTTACAATAATACACAGTGGATGGCTTTCCACATGCTAAAAACAATGAAAAGAACTATGAAGGAGAAAAAAAATAAAGAACTCCAGAGGTCAATAGCCTGATGGGTAGAAGTTCATCTCATCTTACACTCTGCCCTTTAACATCCTCAGGGAATGACAAGGGGACGAACTAACAGTTAGTGGCTTAATATGATGGGGCTTCCCTGCTGGCTCAGACGGCAGAGAGTCTGCCTGCAGTTCAGGAGCCCTGGGTGGGATCCCTGGGTCAGGAAGATCCCCTGGAGAAGGGAATGGCTACCCACCCATTGCCTGGAAATTTCCATGGACAGAGGAGCCTGGCGGGCTACAGTCCATGGGGTTGCAAAGAGTCAGACACGTGAAAGAGTTTACATGAAAATGAAGTTCCTGATGCTGATTGAAGTATACAGGCACCTACCGACCTCGGTGCACCACATGGGTGACTGAGCATTTGCCAGTCAGCCCCATTTATAGCACCGTTTTTAGACGCCCTTCTCCTCTGACAGGATCACTCTTGAAGGGTTTCTCAGTGGCTGCCCATAGAGCAGCCACGTAGGTCTCAGGAGGCAAAGAACAAACCCTCTCGTAGGCAAGAAGCCGGGTTGTTGGTGTTGTTCTATTGCTCAGTCGTGTCTGATTCTTTGCAATCCCATGGACTGCTGCATGCCAGGCTTCACCATCTCCTGGAGTTTTCTCAAACCTATGTCCATTAAGTCAATGATGCAAGAAGCCAGCACCTCACTTCATAAAGGCTTGACTCCTGCCCAAGTATTTCAGAGGGGGTTATTCAGTTCCTCCTTTAAGGCTCATGACCGGAAGACTCACCCAACTCTTCAGCCAGGCATTCAGGGACCCTGGGGTTCTACAACTGTAACATCCACCCAGAAGCCCCGAATTTGCTCTCCCTCCAACCTCCTCAATGCTGGACTCTAATGCCATCACCAGCCATGCCGGGCGGGGCCCAGATGAGTCAACGAGCCTTCTACATGCTCCTGTGACTGTGTGTTTATGTGGTTCTGAGACATATTTCACTTCCTATTCAACCTCCCTGACCCCACAGCAGACTCACTCCTTCCCAGCCTGGAACGGTGCCCCTAGGTAGTCACAAAGCCTGGCACACAGCCAGCGCCCAGGGGTGCTGACTACAGGAGTTTCTGAGCAGAGTCTCTTTCCTCTCTGGACCCACTCACGTCAGATGGAGTTGGTGGGGAGGGCTCTGTGTCCCTTTCTCATCCTTTCATGCTTATGAAAACATGGCATCACTGCTCATTCGTCCTCTCCAGTGAACAGTCCTAAAACTCTCTATGATCCTCTGTGATTTCTGTTTGCTGGTGCCCTCTCAGAGACCACCTCCCTTCTAGAATTTTCCTTGACTTCTCCCTAGATTGTACCTTCTGCATCTTTGTCCTCTTCCTGGTCCTGTCCAGAAGCTATATCTCTCATAGCCTTCCTCAGAAGCTGCGCTCAAAGCCTCAGCACCAAGGAATGCAGCAGTGAGGTCGGTGTTCTTCCCTCCTGCCACCTCCTACAGCCCTCCTTCACTCCTGATGTAATATTTCCTGCTCGAACGTCCTGAAATCCTGCCACGCCATTGTCATCACCAGAGTGCCTGGTTGGCTCTCCCACCATCGAAGGCTTCGCCATAAGGGTGCCTGTGTTACTTTACACCCTGACCTGATTTGGAAATGGGGCCATTGTGGGTGGAATTAGTCAGGTTAAGATGAGGTCGTACTGCAGGCGGGTGAGTCCCTATAACCCAGTATGGCTGGTGTCTATGTAAGACACAGAGAGAAGCATCCATGTGAAAACAAAGACTGTCTGGGGAGGATGGAGCAGAGAATGGAGTGATGCGGCTGCAAGTCAAGGGGGGCCAGGAATGGACAGTCATCCGTCACTAGAAGCTAGGAAGGAGCTAGGAAGGGTTGTACTCAGAGTGATCAGGAGAAACCAGCACTGCCAACACCTTGATTTGAATTGTCAGCTTCCAGAAGGTCAAAGATGCATCCCTGTTGTTTTAACCCGCCCCACCCCCCGCAACTGTGTCTGACTACAGCCCTTGGAAACCAAGGCACAAGCCTACACTCTCAGGAAACTGTATCTCCCCCTCCTGATAATTCCCCACATGCTGAACAGACTCTCTAAAGAAGACCCAGAGAGTGGTCATTTGCAGTCATCAGTCCACAGATTCAAATTCAGAAACATTAAACTCAAGAATCAAACCATTCTATGTCTGGTGTTGAACCATGTGATTTGGGATAATGTATCAACTACAAATGGAATATATTCATCACAAACAGAATGATGTTCAACACATTGTTTTATTTGAGATTCAACCTAATAGTGAGTTATTGATTAGATTTCCCCTCAAGTGTCAGTAAAGAAATGGAATTGAGCCAGAAGCATTTCACATCAAGAAACCATCATTTCCAAAAGAGCCTCCAAAACAAAACACATATTAAAAATCTAGACTTGGTCCCCAAAACGAAGTGCATTTGATTTGTTTTAACTGTAAAATGTTGTCCACATAATCCTTATGTGTGCTCAGTCACATCTGACTGTTTGCAATCCCATGGATTGTAGCCCGCCAGGCTCCTCTGTCCATGGGACTTCCCGGGCAGGAATACTGGAGTGAGTTGCCATTTCTCTCTCCAGGGGATCTTCCTGCCCCAGGGATCGAACCCACGTCTCCTGCATCTCCTTTATTGGCAGGTGGGTTCTTCACCACTGCACCACCTGGGAACCCACATAATCCTGCTGCTGCTGCTGCTGCTAACTCACTTCAGTCGTGTCCGACTCTGTGCGACCCCATAGATCGCAGGCCACTAGGCTCCGCCGTCCCTGGGATTCTCCAGGCAAGAACACTGCAGTGGGTTGCCATTTCCTTCTCCAGTGCATGAAAGTGAAAAGTGAAAGTGAAGTCCCTCAGTCGTGTCCAACTCTTAGCGACTCCACGGACTGCAGCCCACCAGGCTCCTCCGTCCATGGGATTTTCCAGGCAAGAGTGCTGGAGTGGGGTGCCATCGCCTTCTCCGACATAATCCTTAGGCAGCATTATTTTTCCCCTACAAAAAATTTCTAGTATTGGGCCATGTTCTATTCCAATTCATCACCAAGCCTAAAATAACAGTTCATTTATGAGAGGAAGATTTCAAGGATGACTTCATGTGCAGCAGAGACACCCACACAACTGACCTGGAATCGTCTCCAAAGCTGTTACAATAGCTGTCTTTGAACTTCACCAAAAAACCTCAAGATTTCCTGTCCAAAAAAAAAAAAAAATCACAGCTTGGCCTCTGAATCCTATAATTAGTCAGTTTTCAGACTTAACCTTTTCTTTTTCATTTGTAGTTCCTCTTTCTAGGAAAATTTCCATCTTTAAAATTCGAATCTTCTGAAGCATTTGATGTGTGAAATGGCTTCTGACCCAGACGAAGGTATTTACACTAGAGACATTCAGTGAGCTCCTACTGTGTACAAAACATTGTTGTCTCCGTGGTTCTAGAGAGAAAAGCAAAATGAGTATTATCCCTTATTTTACCAAAGTTCACCAGCTATACAGATATGCATATTGATAACTGGAGAAGGAAATGGCAACCCACTCCAGGATTCTTGCCTGGATAATCCCATGGACAGAGGAGGCTGGCGGGCTACAGTCCATGGGGTCGCAGAGAGTCAGACATGACTGAGGACACCCATGTATACTGATAAATACATGTTGATTGATATATCAACCCAAATTAGCTAAAAGTCGGCTTCTGCCCCAGCCATAGACCCACCCCTGAGATTCCTTCGAGCTGTTCATACGGGGATTAATTCTCCCTCTGGAACCATTAAGTGGGTCGCGCTCAGCCACCTGCATCAATCACTCCTAAGGCAGGTGCACTTTCAGCATTGCTTTCTGTGAGCTTCCCTGGTGGCTCAGACGGTAAAAATCTGCCCGCAGTGCAGGAGACCCGGCTTCAGTCTCTGGGTCGAGAAGATCCCCCTGAGAGGGGAAATGGCAACCTACTCCAGTATTCTTGTCTGAAGAATTCCAGGGACAGAGGAGCCTAGCGAGCTACAGTGTTGCAAAAGAGTCCGCACGACTGAGCAACTAGCACTTGCACTTTCTCTGTGTGGACAGAGGTGACAACCATGCCCTCCTCCAGGAAAAGAGGGCATGGACAGTCCTTTCCTCTGCCCTGCCTCTCGCCTGGCTGCTGGATAGGTTTGTCAAGCCCTGGTTTGAGTTAGAGTTCGGACCACTAACCTCCGCTGTTTCTGCCTGCACGTGGCCTCTTTGTGTCTGCCTGAGTGGGGAGCAGAGGCAGGGGGAGGAGAAAATAGGGAGATGCAGTAAAAGGCGAAAGGAGAAAAGGAGTAAGAGACAAGTGGTCAAAGGCAGTGTATGCCAAACGAAAGCACGAGACTATGTGCTCAGTTGTGTCTGACTCTGTGACCCCATGGTCTGCAGCCTGCCAAGCTCTCCTGTTCATGAAATTTTCCAGGCAAGAATACTGGAGTGGGTCTCCACTCCTTTCTGCAAGGAATCTTTCCTACCCAGGGATTGAATCCAAGTCTCTTGCTTCTCTTGCATTGGCAGGTGGATTCTTTACCACTCTGCCACCTGGAAAGCCCATGCCAACTGAGATGAAATAATTTAATTAGTTCTTCCTTTTAAAACAATTGCTCATGCACCCCAAACTTCACTGCAGCACTTTTTATTACAGCCAGGACGTGGAAGCAGCCTAAAGGTCCATCAGCAGAGGAATGGGTAGTGAAGATGTGGTACACATATACAATGGAATACTACTCTGCCATAAAAAAGAATGAAATAACAGCATTTGCAGCAATGTGGATGGGCCTAGATATTGTCATACTGGGTAAAGTAAGTCAGATGGAGAAAGACAAATATTGCATGGTGTCACTTACATGTGGAATCTAAAAAAAAAGCATATAAATGAACATATTTACAAAACAGAAATAGACTCATGGACATAAAAAAACAAACTTATGGTTACCAGAGGATTGGAGGGGTGGGTAAATTGGGAGATTGAGCTTGACATGTATATACCCACAACTGTATATAAAATAGCTAATAATAACCTGCTGTAGAGCACAGGGAACTCTACTCAATACTCTGTAATGGCCTTTGTGGGAAAAGGTTCTAAAAACTAGCAGATATATGCTGCTGCTGCTGCTGCTAAGTCACTTCAGTCGTGTCCGACTCTGTGCGACCCCACAGATAGCAGCCCACCAGGCTCCCCATCCCTGGGATTCTCCAGGCAAGAACACTGGAGTGGGTTGCCATTTCCTTCTCCAATGCATGAAAGTGAAAAGTGAAAGTGAAGTCGCTCAGTCGTGTCCGACCCTCAGTGACCCCATGGACTGCAGCCCACCAGGCTCCTCCATCCATGGGGTTTTCCAGGCAGGAGCACTAGAGTGGGTGCCACTGCCTTCTCCAGCATATATGTACGTATAGTTGATTCACTTTGCTGTACACCTAAAACTAAAACATTATAAATCAACTATACTCCAAATAAAAAAATTTTTTAATTGCTGAAATCTAAGATACTGCTAACATTCTGATACCTCCCCCCATTTCTGTGGCACAATGTCATAGGTATCAAATTTTGTCAATTACTTATTTGCTATATAAATTAAAGTACAATCAATATTATTCCCATGATAATACTTTCTAAATTTTGAGTTGTATATTAATTTTTTTTAAAAAAAAGCAAGCAAACTTCTAATGACTGTCCAGTGTTAACCAATCATTTTCACTATAAAGTTACTAAGGCAGGTGGAAAAATGTTACGTCCTATCTCCTCTACCAGCACCACCACCGAAGACAGTCACCTTCTGCTTCCTGGAACCTGTACATGTTACCTTATATGACAAAATAGGGAGATGGTGATTTGGAGATGTAATTAAATTGAAGATTTGAGATGGAGATTTGTATTCCAGATTAGTGGGCCCTAAGTGCAACCACAAGTGTCCTTATAGGAAGAAGTACAGGGGGATCTGACACACGCAGAAGAAGCCAACATGAAGACAGAGAACAGAGACACTTGAAGATGTGACCACAAGCCAAAGAATACTGGCAGCCAGAGACATCTGAAAGAGGTAAGGGTCAGATTCTCCCTGGAGTCTCTGGAGAGAGGGTGGCCTGGGGCTATGTTGCTTTGTTCTCAGACTGAGTGCTGAAGAATTGATGCTTTCAAATTGTGGTGCTGGAGAAGACTCCTAAGAGTCCCTTGTACTGCTAGGAGATCAAACCAGTCAATTCTAAAGGAAATCAACCCTGAGTATTCATTGGAAGGACTGATGCTAAAGCTCCAATACTTTGGCCACCTGACGTGAAGAGCCAGCTCCTTGGAAAAGACCCTGATGCTGGGAAATATTGAGGGCAGGAGGAGAAGAGAGTGACAGAGGATGAGAAGGTTGGATGGTATCATCAACTCAAGGGACATGAGTCTGAGCAAACTACAGGAGGTAGCGATGGACAGGGAAGCCTGGTGTGCTGCAATCCATGGGGTCGCAAAGAGTCAGACATGACTCAGCAACTGAACAACAAGACTTTAGAAACAGAAGAAAATAGAGGATTATGTCATTGTTGTTGAGCATGTAAAGCTCATACACATACAAAATGGAACACTAAAGATTGATAAAGTTGGCCTAATTAAAGTTAGAAATTCAAACAAACTGCTATCAACTGAACACAAATACAGTGAAAACAAACTACAGACTGGAAGAGAACCTTTGTAACATATGTATGTAACATATGTAACACATATGCCCATGCATGTGTGTGTGCTCAGCTCAGTAGTATCAGACTCTGTGACCCCATGCACTGCAGCTCAACATGCTTCTTTGTCTATGGGATTTCCCAAGTAAGAATGCTGGAGTGGGTTGTTATTTCCTCCTCCAGGGGATCTTCCCAACCCAAGGATTGAACCCAGGTCTCCTGCGTCTCCTGCATTGGCAGGTGAATTCTTTACCACTGAGCTACCTGGGAAGTCCAACACATATACCTACAAAAGATTAGAATATAGATATATTATGCTGCAAATTAATGAAACAAGCAAACAACCCAATGAAGGAGCACACAAAAACTGTGAACATTCTGCCATGCAGAGTGAAAAAAAATGAGAAGAGCCAGTAAATATATGGATATACTCCTGCAACATTATTAATAATAAGGGAAATGCAATTAAACCAATGATGAAATTCGATTTCAATTCATCAGACTGGAAAACCTATTAATCACTCTGTATGTGACAATAAGGATAGAAGAACTCTGATACAATGTGGTTGGGTGCCTTGTACAACCGTCTAGGATGTAGTATTACTGTGGAGAGCTGAAGAGGTGTGTTCACTAAGTGGAGGGATTGCAAATTTTCTCTGGATTAGAAGGTCTACCTTATGTGCACAAGGATTTTTGCTGCAGTAGTGTTTGTAGCAGTGAGATAATGAGCAAAGTGGAACAAAGTTACTATTCCCCAGTAGGGGAACACATAAGTAGATGGTATGGACCGAAAAATTACAGGCAACCTAAAAATTGAGAGTTATGTTTTATTTGGTGGAAATTTTTAGGACTCAAGCCCAGGAGGAAGCATCTCAAGTGACTGTGAGAGAACTGCTCCGAGAAGGTGGGAGGTGGAAGCAAGAAGCCAGGTTATACAGAAGTTTTGCAACAAAGGGCAGGTAGACTGAACATCAAAAGACTATTGTTAATTAAAGAAAACCAGATAACCCAAGTTAAGGCATTTAGCAGTTTCTTATGTAATGGAAGATGCAAGGGTCTGGGCTCACTGAAATCACTCCTCTCATATGCACCTCAGCTGTTGATGTTCAGTATTCTGTGTTTTCACATCCTGAGCTTCCTGTCCTCAGAGCTCACCGTAGGGAGTGACTGCAGTCTGATGGCTTCTAGATGGAAGGCATTCTTCTCCTTCCCGAGGTCCCTCAGGGCTGACCAGCTCACATTGGAGGGCTGCAATCGCTGCTAACTTACATCCTTGTTTACTGATAAGGCAGAAAATACTCCATTTCTCAGTGGGTTTTTCAAATACTGGAATCCCACAAGACCGTTGTT
This sequence comes from Bos grunniens, assembly GCF_055505025.1. Lineage (NCBI taxonomy): Eukaryota > Metazoa > Chordata > Mammalia > Artiodactyla > Bovidae > Bos > Bos grunniens. The sequence goes on along the minus strand of NC_141176.1, from coordinate 88,969,044 downwards.
TGAATGAACTGTATTACCATGTACCCACACATGTCGATGCCAATAGTAGGGTACAAATGGTAAATATAATGATGCAATTGGAGTAAAAATTCAAGAGGGATAATCATATAAGTTGCTTGTAATAGAAACATAATAGGGGTACAAACATACGCACAGCAAGGATATACAAAACTTTAGCCTCTGGAGAGGAAGAGAAGGGTATGGAAGGAGGCCCAGTTTGAGTGGTGTCTCTTTTCCTCTCTTTAAAACAAAGAGGAGAACTCTGAAGTTAGTGCAACAAATGCTTAACATCTGGTAAATCTGGGTGGTCCATACTTGGGTATCTGTTATATTATTTTCATTGCTTTTCAGTATGTTTGACTTATTCCCTATAAAAATAAAAATGTTTTAAGTAAAAACTGGCAATTTATTTACTGTTCCAGTTAAATGACATTTTTTATATCTTCAAATGGCTGATTGCATTACTTTTATGCCGTTAAAATATTTTAACGACTCTCATACCCAAAAAAAATGCAGCAATCTTTGCTTTATTCCTGTGAAGAGTGATGGGGAAGGAGACTGACTGTTCGGCTTTGTCCATGTGAGTGTGTTGCTTATAGGAAAGTCATAGCACATAAAAGATTGAGAACTTTTGGCAGAGAGAGCAGAATCCAGGACGGAAAGAAACAGATGGGAAGCAACAGACCGGGCGGAGATATGAAGTTCCAGCAGAGGGACGGCAAAATTGAAGATCAGAAAAGAAGACCAGTTTTAATGGCAAGTTCAATGACATGCAGCAATTAAATCAATGTGGAGGGAGGTATACTATGCCATCCTGAGATTTTATGTCTGAAAAGAGATGACCCAAAGATAGGACACTCAGTGCTTGGAAACGGAGAAGATGATGAGTCCTTTCTGGGACATGCTGGATTTCTTGTGATTTATTTGAAAGCACAGCATGGTTTTCTGATGTGACTGGTCTAGAATACAGCATTCCAATCTGTGGGATTTCAATAGCTTTCTTGGCATTCTGCTCTTTGTCAGGAATGTCCAGAACATGCCTATAAATCTCTCATATCATGAATGCTAAAATGGAGGGAAATATTTTGATTTCTTCTATCATTCTGGCTTAAAGTTCCCCCTGCCTTACATACAACTCTTAAAGACAGGAGTATGGAAATATTATCTGGCCTCAGAATTATTTACTCAATAAATATCCATGTCAGACAAAAATCTAGACACTGAGATAGAGTAATAAATTTTAAAAGATTGAAAATATGTGCCCTTATAAAGTTTATAGGCTTCCCAGGTGTCTCAGCAGTAAAGAATTCACCTGCCAACACAGGAGACACAAAAGATGTGGGTTTGATACCTGGGTCAGGAAGATCCCCTGAAGAAGGAAATAGCAACCCACTCCAGTAATCTTGCCTGGAGAATCCCATGGACAGAGGAGCCTGATTAACCACAGTCCATGGGGTCATAAAGGGTCAAACACGACTGAGCACACATGAGTGAGTGCTAGAGTTTGTATATACATATAAACTCTTCTACTCAGAGTGAAATGGGAAGATACTGAAGGATCTGACTAAAGGCTAATAACTTAGGCAGCTGGGTTACAAACACACTGCAGGGACAACAGAAAGAGGAGACCTACTGGAAAGCCTTTGAAATAGTGCACAGATGAGATGATAGTGAATTAGCTCCTGAAATTTGCAACAGAGGAGCCGTATACACACTTGGAATATAGTGTATAAAAAAATACACAAATAAAATACCAAGTAAATCAGTAAACTAAAGCAAGAAGAGAGAACAGGTATTCAGGAAGATTCACCATTTTAAATGGAGTTCACCAGGGAAGAAATCAGAACATAGAATTGAGCAAAGACCTGTGAGATACAAGAGGGTTTCAGTTCAGTCACTCAGTCATGTCCAACTCCTCGTGACCCCACGGACTGCAGCAAGCCAGGCTTCCCTGTCCATCACCAACTCCTGGAGCTTACTCAAATTCACGTCCATTCAATCATCTCCTTCTCTGTCATCCCCTTCTCCTCCCACCTTCAATCAGTCCCAGCATCAGGGTCTTTTCCAATGAGTCAGTTCTTCGTATCAGGTGGCCAAAGTATTGGAGTTTCAGCTTCAGCATCAGTCCTTCCAATGAATTTGCAGGACTTATTTCTTTTAGGATGGACTAGTTTGATCTCCTTGCTGTCCAAGGGACTCTCAAGAGTCTTCTCCAACACCACAGTTCAAAAGCATCAATTCATAATTGACATAAGAGTGTTTATGAGAGACGGATCAGGAGCAGTCTGCTCCAGGAGGGAAGCACAGTCCATGCCAAGGCCCTGAGGTAGGGCTTCCTCTGAGAGTGGAGGGACAGCAGTGATGCAGAAGTATCTGGAAACAGAGTGAAGGAGAGGGAGGACTTTGATCAAGACACTGTTAGAGGGTGGCTGTCGATATAACAGAGTCATTGAGACCACCGGAAAGACCTGGCCTTTGACTCAGAGTGAAATGGGAAGATATTGAAGGATCCAACTAAAGGCACACAACTCAGGCTGCTGGTTTCCAAACACGCTGCAGAGGCAACAACAGAAGGAGGTGACCTACTGGAAAGACTTTGCAACAGTGCGTGGAAGAGCTGATAGCAAATGAGCCCCCAGAATTCGCAGCAGAGGAGCAGTATTTTGAAGGGAGATTCAAATTTTACTGATGGATTGAATGCAGACTGTGAGTGAAAGAGAAAAATGAAAGGTGAATCCAAGGTTCTCCTGACCTGAGCAGCCCAGAGGATGAGTTTGCCCCCAGCTGTGATGTGGAAGAGATGGGGAGTGGGAGTAAAGACAAGCAGGTCCTTACGTTCAAGATCAGACACCCAAGGGAACACGTGAGTGACAGTTTATCTGATTCTGGTGTTCAAGGAAGACTTGCCAAGTGTGGGTTATTAATATATGGTGCAAAGCATGGCCACCTAGAACTTCAGCAGGTGGACGGATCATCTTCCAGTTTTCTGGCCAGAATGACCACCTCATCCTTTCCTGCTGTTGTTCAGAGACTCTCTGGTCTCCCATGATTATCCCCTGGACAAAAAATCCATGTGCCCTTGTGTAAAGGCATGCACACACACACACCCCCCTTCCTGGAAAGTCATTCTCCAAATGTGTGCGTGTATGCTAAATCGTTCAGTCATGACCAACTCCATGTGATCCCATAGGCTATAGCCTGCCAGGCTCCTCTGTCCATGAGATTCTCCAGGCAAGAATACTGGAGTGGTTTGCCATGCCTTCCTCCAAGGGATCTTCCTGACCCAGGGATCAAACCTGGGTCTCCTGCATTGGCAGATGGATTCTTTACCACTGAGCCACGAAGGAAGCCCAGTCCAACTCCATTTTTAAGAAAAGCAATATTTCTCTAAGTACAGAAGATGAGAACTGCCATGCCACTCAGTGTATATTTTAAGAAAGGAAACACTTAGAGTATGTATTGGTGTAGAACAAGGTTCCCCAGCAACTCTGGGCTGGTCCATGTCCACATCTGCTGGCCTTCAAAGCTCGCCAAGCATCTCCTTCCAGAGTAAAGGGTGAGGACCCCAACTCAAATACTTGCTCACGCCTCAGAATACGAACGTGTTTACCGTTATACCAAGTAAGAAGTCAGAATTCCACTTTAACTGATTGTGAGCTTTATTCTACATCAAGCAGTCTATTTTAACAACTTCAGGGGGGAAAATACCTCTCAAAACACAACCTAAATATTTTATCCGGTATAATAATTTAAGAGAGTCCCTTGGAGAGCAAGGAGATCAAACCAGTCCATCTTAAAGGAAATCAACTCTGAATACTCTTTGAAAGCACTGATGCTGAAGCTGAAGATCCAATACTTTGGCCACCTGATGTAAAAATTTGACTCATTTTAAAAGACCCTGATGCTGTGAAAGATTGAGGGCAGGAGGAAAGGGGGATGACAGAGGATGAGATGGTTGAATGGCATCACCGATGCAATGGACTTGAACTTGGGCAAATTCCGGGAGATGGTGAGGGACAGGGAAGCCTGGTATGCTGCAGTGAATGGGGTTGCAAAGAGTTGAACACAACTTGGCAACTGAACAACAATAATTTAAAACTGAGTCTCAAAATAAGATGCTGAGAACGTGTTTGGATATGGAAAGAGAACTGCTCTGGAATGCATGTGCTGAGGTGGACTTGAAGTTTGTTATTCCAAATCTTGTCTGTAAGAGATTTAAAGTTTCAGACTTGAGAATGTGCCTCCCTGAAATTCTCTCCCCCTCTTGCTGTTGGACGTGCCTGGACGGTTCCTTCAATGGGAGCCTCCCATTCTCTTGTTTTTTCCCGCTTTCCTTCTTTTGGAGATGGGGTAGGATCAGCCCTTCATGCTTCTCCATTCTTAGTGATAATTTCAGTTCTTAGTTCTTAATCTCTCTGCTAATGTTCATTCTGCTACTGCTGCTACTAAGTCGCTTCAGTCATGTCTGACTCTGGGCGACCCCATAGACGGCAGCCCACCAGGCTCCTCTGTCCCTGGGCTTCTCCAGGCAAGAATACTGAAGTGAGTTGCCATTTCCTTCTCCAATGCTCATTCTAACTCCTTCTAAAAAGGTAATGAGTTTAAGGTTTAAATTCTCTACACAATAAGGAACTCTGTTATTTATCTGCACTTTTCTTTCTTTCTTTTTGGTATTTCTGTTGAAAAGACTTCCATTATCCTCACAGGAGTGGGAGAAATTTGAAAGTACTAAAAGGACTACTTGTTAACACTATTATCAAGCTAATGCTGTCAGAGCTGGGTGCGTGCTCCTTTTCACTTTTAATGGAGCATTTATTGTCAGGCATTACTATGTGCAAAGATATATCAGGGATGGTCACTTTCTTGAGAAGGTTCAGAAGCTAATGGTGGAGTGGTAGACATACACCCTAACAAATTAACAAATGCCCTTTGTCAAAAATATATTTTTTAAAAATATGTAATACTTTTTAGAGAAAAACTGGATACAGCTTTCAGAGAAAGTCTCTAGTAATATGAAATATCTGTGCTGAGATTTTTCAGGTAAGTAGGTGTCTCCGGTGGGGGGACAGGGCATCCAGGCCAATGGAAGGGTCCACATATAAGCAGAGGAGTGGGCAACCTTTAGAAGAAGTTCAGTGACCTACTGGGGCTGAAGTAGAGGGGGGTTGGGAAGGGAGAGATGGACAGAATCTAGCTTCCTATCCAGAGAGTGAAGATTTTTGAAGGCTCAACTACATGCCCTGGAGTGTATCTACCTGGCGAAGGGGAGTCTGCAAAGGCTTTTTTAAATTAAGACGTAGTATGAGGTCACTCTGACCTGGTGCTGTAAGAGAAGGGGGTGGGGGGCTGCTGTGCGGTGACCATTTCTGGTCTACCAGATCCCCACCAAGGTTTCCCACAATTTCCTCAGGCCATTCAGCTCTGACACTTGACTTTGATTTTTTTTTTTTTTTCCTTCCATTATCTCCTCAGGGATAAGCTTTTCAAATAATTATTACCTTTTATTAAAACAAGATAAAATAAAACAAAATACACATTCTATCTTATTTAAATATCCTCTAGAAATGAATGGATAACAATTGGTATATAAGTGTCATAAATATATAGAAAAGATTTCACTGATTTTAGGGGACACATGATACTTTCTTGGTCAGTTCTAGCTTTTCATTATTCCTTGTGGGGCAAAGTAATATTTGGCCTAAGAGATTCTCACATCGCCATGACCTCAGGCTAATGGAAAGCATTTGATGGGTGCAACATGAGTTGAGGAAAAGAGGGAAGGGGAACAAGGAGTGCATTTGTCAGATTTCTTCAGAGAAACTGAACTAATAGGATACATGTCTGCACAGAGAAATATTTATTTTAAGGAATTGGCTCACAGGACAATGAGGGCAGGCACGTCCAAATTCTGCAGGCTTGCCTGCATGCTGGAGACCCCAGAAGACCCATGGTTTCAATACAAGTTCAAAGGCCATCAGGCTGGAGAATTTCCTTCTGGCTCAGGGGGTGTCAGTCTTTATTCTAGTCAGGCCTTCAACTGATTGGACAAGGCCCACCTACTTTATGGAGAGCAATCTGCTTTACTCAAAGTGGTGGTTTAGTTACTAGGTTGTGTCCAACTCATATGAAATCGTGGGCTGTAACCCACCAGGCTCCTCTGTCCACAGAATTCTCCAGGCAAGAATACTGGAGTGGGTTTCCATTTCTTTCTCCAGGGATCTCCCAACCCAGCTATTGAACCCGGGTCTCCTGCACCGCAGCAAGATTGTTTACCTGAGCTGTCAGGGAATTCAAAGTCCACTGACTTAAATGCTACTCTCCTACAAACACCCCACAGAAATATTCAGTATAATATTTGAGTATATAGCTGGGCCCAGTGATCAGCCAAGTGGACACATAAAATGAACCACCCCAAAGATGAACGTGAAGGGTACTAGAAGGGGGTGGACAGCGTCTGTAAGTCTGTATCCTGTGTGTCCGGCCTGACAGTGCTGGGCACACACAAGGCAGTGTGGTAGGCTAACACAGTCATGTAGGACTTCCCTGGCAATCCAGTGGTTAAGCATCCCCCTTCCAGTGCAGGGGACATGGGTTCAATTCCTGGTCGGGGAACTAAGATCCCACATAGCACAGGGAAACTAAGCCCACACCCTGCAATTAGAGAGCCCGAGGGCCATAGTTACAGAACCCATGCTCTCTAGAGCCCGTGTGCCGCAGCTGGTTTATTCATTTATGGCCAAAGCAGCCATAAGTAAGTATATATAAAATTAAAAAATAACATGGAAGCATACACACCACCATATGTAAAATAGATAACCAATGGGAACTCGCTCTATGACTCAGGGAACTCCAACTGGGACTCTGTAACAACCAGGGAGGGGTAGGCCCGGATTGGAGGGAGGTTCAAGAGGGCGGGGACATTTGTAAACCTCAGCTGATGTACAGCAGAGGCCAACACAGCATTGTGAGGTAATTATCTTCCAATTAAAAATAAATTTATTTTTTAAATAAGAGAAATTGAAAAAGAAAAAACAAATAAGATTACCCATTAATAAAGCATAATATTCATTCAGTTTCTGAGTTAGCTTGAAGATTGAGATGAAAATAAACTTTCTTCTAACCTGATAGTAGATAGTAGAAATTGACTGTTGCTGGGCTAACTTTTCACAGCATGTAGAGAAATACTTTTGCTGTAGCTTTTCAGAACACACATACTTTATGTTAATATGCTATGCATATGAAAAAAATAAAATAAAATATTCCTACTATAAACAGATCACGAAAGTTGCCATGGAAAGGGTTCAGCTATGACTTCCCTCCAGGCCTTGCTCCAATCTACGGTCATGTACTGGCATGGCCCATGTGGCTTTTAAGCATTTTTTAAGCTATATTTAGAGCTTCTTAGAAGATAAAAAGTTGACCATACATTCCTTTATTTTTATGCCCAAGTTTCCACTCCATCCCTCTTACTTACTCTCCGCTTCGAGAAATGCCTCCCATCAGAAGTCTGTCACATGGAAAGCTTTCCTCTCTCCCCTTCAAGGCAGTGAGGGAGACCCACGTGACTCACTTTACACCACTCTCCTCTCCGCACAGCAGGTTGACTGACCCAGAAGAACTTGAGTTCTGACCAAAGGGAGGAGAGTTCAGGCTTTCACTGTGTGATTCCTACACAGCGGGGACTTCCTGGAACCAAGGTGATGACTTAAAGATGACCCCAATGCCCACGTGTTCACAGAGCCAAGGGGAGAGTCTGGAACATTTTCAGAAGAAAACCGGGCAAGTTTCTTGTACCCAGACTGACACTTGATTAGGATGGGCTATCTTAAGGCAGCACGTGTCGGAAGTGAAAGAGTCTCTTGGCAACAGGATGCTATTTAAGATAAGAAATTAAAGGAGGGCCCTTCCGCCCTCCTTTACTTCCGGTAGCCCCTACATGCTGATCGATGTGATTAGGACCACAGACAGCCTTCGGAAAGATCAACAGTCCGATGCCCTTAACTTGCTTTATTTATTTTTTTAACTCAAGAGCAGATTTCACCTTTCCTTGATTCAAGAGCATGTAATGACCAATTAGCAGGAAAGGTGAAGGTGAAATTAAAACTGTGTAAGAGGTTTTCACAATGGCCTGAGGAAAAAGAGCCTGTGAGAACACAGATAACTCCTAGACAGATGAAGAATGAGACACAATTACTTAAATAGCATCTCTTCTAACTGATGAGAAAGGGCATTCTGCCAATTTTTACTTGAGACTTCAGAGGAAAGTGATCTTTCTTGTTCAATATAATCATTTTCAAGATTTCTTGACTATGAAGAAAAGTTTCTGAAAGATTAAAACAAAATAGAGCTCTTTTAAAAATACACAAAATGTGAGTTGATAGCTGAATTGTTTTTAGTCTCCCTTTTGTTTTTCTGGAAAGCTGCGCTAAGGATAAGAAGGTGAATGACTGTATCTACCTACTGCGGAAAAACGCCAAGAAATTTCCATGAAAATCCTGGAATTTTATTTAAAAAATTAAGAGACTATAGACTGCCTTGGTTTTCCTATCTTTGATACCTTCTCATATTTCAGTTTTACTCTAAACGATATGCAAATTATAGAGATTCAGAACATTTTTGATAAATTCAAGAACATCAAATAAAATCATCAAAACTCATGACATCTAACCCCATAATAATTGTGGAACCAGCATGAAATGATCCATAAGTAAAGGCATTTAAAAATGAGTGGCGATTCAACAAAGACATGAGAAGATGCTCAACGTCACTAATTATTAGAGAAATGCAAATCAAAGCTACAGTGAGGGACCACCTCACACCGGTCAGAATGGCCATCATTAAAAAGTCTACAAACAATACATGCTGGAGAGGGTGTGGAGAGAAGGGAGCCCTTTACACTGTTGAGGGGAATGTGGATCCGCCCAGCCAATGTGGAGGTTTCTTTAAAAACTGCTCAAAATAGAATTACTGTATGACCCAGAAATCCCACTCCTGGGCACATATCTGGAGAAAACCATAATTCAAAAAGGAAATGGCAACCCAGTATTCTTGCCTGGAAAATCCCATGGACAGAGGAGCCTGAGGGGCTACATTTCATGGGGTTGCAAAGAGTTGGACACGACTGAGCGCACACACATGCAAAAAGATACATGCACCCCAATATTCATTGCAGCACTATTTACAATAGCCAAGACATGGAAAAAACATAAATGTCCATCAAGAGAGGAATGGATAAAGAAGACGTGGTGCATATATACAATGGAATTTTACTCAGCCATAAAAAGGAATGAAACTGTGCAATTTGCAGAGACATGGATGGAGCCGAAAGTGAAGCAAGCCAGAAAGAAAAAAACAAATATATAATACAGCTTATATGTGGGATCTATAAAAATGATACAGATGAACTTGTTTACAAAGCAGAAATAGAGACACAGACTTATAGAACAGATGTATGGATACAGGGGAGGAAGGAGGGATGAACTGGGAAACTGGAATTGACATACCCACCATAGCACAAGAAACTCTACTCAATGCTCTGTGGTGACCTAAATGGGAAGAAAATGCAAAAAAAAAAAAAAACCAGAGATACGTGTACATATAGCTGATTCACTTTGCTCTACAGCAGACACTAACACAACATTGTGAAGCAGCTACACTCCAATAAAAGTGAATTTTACAAATGAGCGGCCTTGCCCTACTGCTTGAACGGTGATCTGCATACAGGGCTTTGCTGGTTGAGCACAGGGCCACACTTAGAAGAACCTGTGAGTGTTTCTCCGTCACTTGGTTTGTCCAGCCAAAGCTAGCCTAGTTTCCTTCACGCTGATTCTGTGGCTTCCTTCACAGACAGTCTGGGATTGATAGTTACCTGACGTTCATTTATTTCTGAACTGTTCAACTGAAGGAAAAAGTTCTCTCTATTGCATCAAAAGTAGCCCTCAGTCCTACAGGCAAAAAGTGACATAAAGTGATGAAGAAATAATTTTTGCCAATTTCAATAGATCCTTGATGTTAATGATCACATCAACATAAGGTGTGCTCTCTCCTTTCTCTCTCTCCTTCTCTCTCTCCCCTCCCCACCTTACTCATGCCTCTGAGTGAATATTTGGCTCAGTCTTTCCTGGAAAATCCCATGGACAGAGGAGCCTGGTAGGCTGCAGTCTATGGGGTCGCAAAGAGTCAGACACGACTGAAGTGACTTGGCAGCAGTTGACCTTAACCAAGAGAGAAAACACTACTCAGCTAATAAGTAGCTGTTGGTAGCAATTTCCCTTCATGAGAGGGAAGGCTTTCTTAAACCGATAGCAAAGGTGAACATGTAACTTAGCATTGCAATCATCTGACTTCTGCGATGGTCTCTCTCTGGCATATCTCCACATATCACAAATCCTTCTCTAAATGCATAGCTCAGCTCCCATTTTCTCATCGTCTGTAGCTAATATCCTCGCGGCATCTCAAGGACTCTTCATTCCTTCAATCACTTCCAGGAAGAAAAGGAAATTATGGTAAAAAGGAGAGTCTCCTTCAAGGAAACTAATCACTTAGATAGTGAAGAGATTTAAAAGCAAATTTAAAGACTTGGAAAGAAAGTTTTAGAAAAGAAATCTTTAGAAATAGGTATTGTATCTGTGATGTGGTTTTAAAGTGCTCAAATCCAGTTAAATAAATGGATTAATCAGTAGAGTGCATTAAACAAAACCAACTAACGTGATTTCTAGTCCAAGGATAAATTAAAAGGAAAAAAAAAGAGGCATGGCCAAGCTTTATTTGTTTGGAGAATTTCAAACTGAGAGAGGGACCAACTGTAAAAACATCTGCAGTCAGCTGGAACTGCGTTTCCTCCAGCACAGGGCAGCTGAGATGCGTGCAGCCAGCTCTTCCAGGACATCAGAAAAGGAGGAGCCTGATTGCTTAGCCTTGGCTGGTTAAACAGTAAAGCACATGGCTGTGTACAACGGAAAAGAAATGATCTTGTGAGGGATTGAAGAACAGCAACTTGATAGAACTTCCCTTTGCAACCTTCCCTGGGTGGGTAGCATGAGACAGATCAGCATGCTGCTATAGCTCTTACTCGTCAAACAAACAACAGAAGCTTTTATGGACAGGGCATAGGGATCTTATGTTTTTTCTAAGTCAAGAGTCTAACCCTCTGGGGAAGAAATGAAACTCCTAGACTGAAGCCCAGTAGTCAGTACTCTTTTAAATGAATCCTGGGGTGAGGTACTGTCTCATGAGACAAACAGCCCCATCATAAATGTAAATTTTATTTACACTTGTGGTCACAGAGGATGAGATAGTTAGATAGCATCACTGTCTCAACAGACATGAATGTGAGCAAACTCCGGGAGAGAGTGGAGGACAGAGGCGCCTGGCGTGCTGCAGTTCCTGTGGTTGCAGAGTCAGACACAGGTTAGCGACTGAACAACAACTCTAAAATTTACTGAACTTATTTTGCTGGAAATTAGTCCCTACTACCCCCACTGACCTTTTTCTACTTCATTTTTCTTCCGTGATGTTTTTCACAGTTATACTTATAGTTGGAACCCATACAGGGTCTGCCTTCTTGTGTTTAAGAAGCCCATTTTCTAATATGTTGTCCCTTCATGATTCCTTTCCTAATGCAGTGGCCAATTCTGAACCGGTAACCAGGTGAATTATGAATTTGGAGTAGCCATCATCATTGAAACCCCTTCATTTTCTCAAGCCTGTTACCTTTGGGCACAAAGGCAAAGAGCATTGTGAACAGTTCTGAATGAATCCAGAGAGAGACAGAAGAAAAAAATTGTTTCCGTTTTCCAACAGTAGGATTCAAACTGTTCACAAAAAATACCATCTGTAAAGCAGAAGGGCCTGGACTGGAGGCTTCAGGGTCTCTGGAGCCCCTCAAATGCAAGGTAAAGTCTGCAATACATGTCCTTTTTTTTTTTTTTTCCTGATTGAGTAAATAAGAGATCTGAAGTGATTTTACTTTTATTTCCTTCACTTTAAGCCAATCATGAAGTTTCACAGTGATTTCTGGGGCAGAAGAAGGAAGGTGGTGCTGAGCAACTTCGGGGCTGTGGTCCAGCTAGCCCAGGAGGTGTGGGCCTCACTGGGGCAGCTGGAGGAGCACCGACTGCCCGGCGGGCAGGTAGGTGATGTTCCGTGAGCGCGACAGCTGGTACGCGATGTCTTCCGCTGCCTCCAGCTTGCGCAGCTCGATCAGGCTGTCGCCTGCAGTGGCGAGCGAGTTGGCAATTAACTCTGCCGCCTTGGAGTCGCCCTCTGCGGAGATGATGGCTGCCTTCTTCTGCTGCTCAGCCTTTTCCACCACAAATCTGGCCCTCTCTGCTTCCTGCTGAGCCACCTGTTTGGCTTCCACCGCTTCTGTGAACTCCTTCCCAAAGGTCAGATGCGTCAAGGATACGTCATCCAGGATGAGCCCAAAGGTCGCTGCTCGCTCTGTGAGGTCATCGCTCACCTGTCTGGAGACCAGCTCTCTCTGGGTGATCAGTTCTCCAGCATCAAAGCGAGCCACCACGGACTTGAGGATCTCTGTAATGATGGACGGCAGCACGCGCTCGTCGTAGTCCCCTCCGATGCTGGTGAAGATGCGAGGAAGCTGACTAGCAACCCGCCGGAAGAGGATGCGCAGCGTGATGTTGACATTCTGTTTAAGTCTTTGCTACCAGTGATTACTGGCACATTACGTGGTCGAGAGCGGCAGTCAAAGATAATTGGTTTCTGTACCCAAGGGATGAGGAAGTGAGTCCCTTCTCCTACAACAATGTCAGCACTCCCCGGAACCAGTCAAAGATGACAGCTCTGTGCCCAGCATCCACATTATACAAGGCAGAGTTCACCACGCCTCCTGCAACTGCTAAGGCAAGACCAAACTTGCTCATGGACTCAAACACTTTGGCAGCCATGTCTCCTTTGGCTGGACCCACTCACACCTGCTTCCACTCTGACCTCCACATGAATTCCCCCGCAATTCATGTACTTTTGCTACAGAATTTTTCATCAGTTTGGTAAACAACTAACAATTGAAAATAATGGTAAGGGGAAACTGATTCAATCTATATTTCTACAATTCAACCCCAGACAGAATCTGGGATAACATAATGACATGAACTTATCACACCATCCTCCATGACATAAATGTATGGTCAGTTGCAGGCAAAGATGTTGGGATGGTAAAGCCACCTGGGATAAATTAAGCATGAAAAAGTTGCCAGAGTCCTATTTCCACTGACTTCCTGAGAGGCACTGGGAACACGCTTTGAAAGTGACATATCCTAGAACTTATGGGAGTTGAGAATTCTAGACTCGTGAACTGAGAATAGGATGAAGCTGTCATAAAACTCCACAGGAGACAAGAGAAGGGTAGGCAGATGGACATTTGGACTGCCCCCACAGAGACGATGAGCTGGAAGATACTGGAAATGGATAGAACCCCTCCTTGGAGATTGATTCTGTGTGTTCCAAGAACATATGTTGGCTATATCCCAAACCTTCTCATTCAATCCTATAGGGACTTTCCCTAAGTTCTTCAGAAAATCTGAGGTTTGTAAGGAAGAGAGAATTGCAGCAGATCTTGGAAGGACCATGTTAGGCATGTAAAAATCTGATGCAAAAAATGTTTGGAGAAAACCTTTTTCTTGCCGCTGATGTGGAAGGACAAAGAAGAAGAGGAAAGGGGAAGAAGAAGGGGAAACACAGTGCCAGACCCTTTTCTGGGACTGGAATGTCTGAGAGTACAGCAAATTTCCTCGAGACCTTGGGTGGCAGAGTGAAGCATCTTCTCCACAGTAAAATCACCTGTGAGAAAAGCAGGAGCGTGAAAGCCCCAAGAAAGGAAAAGGTCCGGGATATTCTCTGGGTGACAGCAGATTTCTATGCATGAATTTAAAGTACGATGCTGAGACTTCCCTGGAGGTCCAGTGGTTAAGACTTCACTTTCCAGGGTAAGGGGTGAGGGTTCAATTCCGGGTCAGGGACCTAAGATCCCATGAGCTTCCAGGTCAAAAATCCAAATCATAAAAACAGAAGCAACATTGTAGCAAATTCAATAAAGATGTCTAAACACCATGTTGACTGTTTGTCACATCACGAAATCTAGTGTGAAAAACAGCCCCAGAGCTGCCAACACCTTGACAGTGTCTGACACACGCCCCACTCCAAAGGGCTCACCCAGCTGGCTGTGTTTTACCCCCATGCTCAACATGTCTCGTGTGTACACCAGTGAGTGAAGGTGAAATTTAATATTTTGAGGCAAGGGCTATGAGGCAGCAGTATCTGAATATTTAGATGGAAATGATCAGTGTCAGACCAGCTTGTGAAATGTCAACAGGTTAGTGACATGAATACAGGGGCTTCCCAGGTGGCGCTAGTGGTAAAGAATCTGCCTGCCAAAGCAGGAGACACAGGAGACACTCGTTCAAGCCCTGGGTTGGGAAGATTTCCTGGAGGAGGAAACGGCGACCCACTCCAGTATTCCTGCCTGGAAAATCCCATGGGTAGACGAGCCTGGCGGGCTACAGTCCAAGGGGTCACAGAGTCGGACACGACTTCGTGACTAAAGGGCAGCAGCAGCAGACTCGACTATAGTTCACGTTAGTATGAATTAGTCTGAGGAGCTGGTTACCTCAGCCCCTTCCAGACAGACAGTGAGAGTTAGAAATGTCTAGTTACAACCTTAATTATTAAGTGGTCTGCACATTCCAGATGCAGTGCCATTTTCAAGATGAGATACTTTTACTTTATAGAAGTTAAATGAAGATTCAGTCTTGGAACTCTCCGATTCCATATTGTTTTTCTCTTATCAGCTATACTATTGGTCTTTAGAATTCACTATTTTTTTCTTTTTGGTTCCATCAAAGGGTCTAAAATTCTGCCTTAGGCACTGTTACAGAGGTCCTGCAAAATCAAGGTGATTCCTTAGGTTAATCTGATAACTGACTTGTCTTTATCATACTGTGTATCTGGAACACAGATACATTAACCATGGAAGGATATTATTTGCATTTTATCAAACTTGAGAAAATGACATTTCTATAAAGTGCTAAAGTGCAATGGTGAATAGTTTGGTCTTGGGAAGGTTTTATAATACTCTGGAGGAAGCAAATATGACATCTGGCAGTGCTAAAGATGCAAAGCATACCATGGAGTTTGGGGGATGGGGGAGACCTACATGTGCCGAAAGAAAAACAAGAGAAAACAAGGAAGAAAAGTAGAACACAGACCAGGCAAGAACAGACTGGGCTAACTGCTTGAGAACATTTAGGAAATTCTAATAGAAGAGTTCAGGATTTCCCTGGTGGCTCAGACGGTAAAGAATCAGCCTGCAGGTCCAGAGACTTGAGTTCAATCTCTGGGTCAGGAAGATACCCTGGAGAAGGGAATGGCAACCCACTCCAGTATTCTTGCCTGGAGAATTCCATGGACAGAGGATCCTGGCAGGCTACAGTCCATGGGGTTGCAAAGAGTCACACACGACTGAGAAACTAACACACACACACACACACACACACACACACACAACTAGAAGAGTCCACATTTAGACTGAATCTCAAAAAGACAAGATGATACTCTCCAGGGCTCACACAATGCATTCAACGAGGTACAAGTTGGCCTGGCCGGAAATCAGATCTATATGGAGAAAGAGTAAGAGCAGACTCATAAAGAGACTTTTAGAGACTGTCTTCTTTTCCAAGCCAAGGAGTCTGGAGTTTATCCAAACGTAGCTGATGGAGAATTGTTGAAGAATTTTAAACCAAAGGAACTATAGGTGCTTAGAAAAATTGTCCTGGCAGCACATGTAGACTGGATCAGGGGGGGCGGGAAATTAGAGGGCAGCTGCAATGGAGGGGTCCAGAGGGTGTGGGCCTAAGGAAGTCCCCCGAAACTCATCAAGCCCGATTATCTTCATTTTACAGTCAACCAAGCCTAGGAGGAGATCAGCCCTGGGATTTCTTTGGAAGGACTGATGCTGAGGCTGAAACTCCAGTACTTTGGCCACCTCATGCGCAGAGTTGACTCATTGGAAAAGACTCTGATGCTGGGAGGGATTGGGGGCAGGAGGAGAAGGGGACGACAGAGGATGAGATGGCTGGATGGCATCACCGACTCGATGGACATGAGTCTGAGTGAACTCCAGGAGTTGGTGATGGACAGGGAGGCCTGGCATGCTGCGATTCATGGGGTCGCAAAGAGTTGGACACGACTGAGCAACTGAACTGAACTGAACCCTAGGAACCACAGCTTCAGGCACGCACATGCTGGTGGCCATGCCGCTGGGAACTCGGGTGAGGGGTCCAGGCAGGAAAGAGGACAGGCATCGAGAACTGATGACTGTGGTTATGAAGATCACTCAGTGAGGACCGAGAAGAGAGAAGGCTCCTCTCTATTTTCATTTGTGCACTCTCCTGTTTTCTCTCTCTCTTCTCAACTTCCAAGCATCCTCATTTATTTCCCAAACTGAAATAAATAAACAGAAATCTCTCCAGCCCTGTGCTGCTTTCGAGCTCCCACCCTCTGAGCTTTCTTTCTCTTCTCAGCCAAGCTGCTTGAACGCAATGAAACTGACATCCTCCCGCTCTTCCTTCCCTTCCTCACCTCCCATGCATTTTTCTTCCGACTGCCATCTGCTCTCTGCCTCCAGGACTCCCACAGAAATGACTCCGGCAAAGGGGAGCAAAGACGTCTTTATCATCAGAGCTCCTAGGCTCTGTTCAGCCTTTATCCTCCCAGATCTCTGTAATAACCCAGTATTAGAGAACGTTCCTTGGCGAAATATCAAGGGGGACTACTTTGTCCCTTCCAAAGTGCAAAACGTATTAATTAGCATTTGTCTTTTAATTATGGCAGTGATGGGTGGATTCTATGGCTGCAAAGAGAGACCTTAATCTGAAGAGTTCTTGTTTGATTTTTAACAGATTTCATTTATTTCCTGGAAATGTCAGGACCTACCATCTTCCCTGCCCTTTGCTGGTGATTTCCATTTCCTTGACTTATTTCATAATTTAAGCAGAGTAAAAGCTACCTAAGAAAAGAAATTCATCCAAAGTCAATCTCCAGAAACATAGTCTAAAAGATGTTCTGCCCTTGTGGAGTAACCTGCCTCCTTTTTTCATTTTTGAGATGCTTTACAATGATGTGATGTTGTTGCAATCTCTTCTGTGTCCTATGAGACCTTAAAAGGGAGTGGATGGTTCTACTATATTTTGTTGAAAATATAATATATATATATTGTATATACTATAACTATACATATTTATAAATACTATATGTAAAAGTATTTATACTATTTATACTTTCAAAAGTATAAAGAAACAAGCATGCAAAAAATTCTCAAGGCCAGACCAGTAGGTATAGAATGAAGAGGATTCTTCTGTTTATAGTTCCTTCTTACTGTACAATTTACATAAATTATCTCTGGAGAATATAATGGATCAGTCATGCTCCCCTTGCCAGAGTTTATCAACTCCTGATGAAGTTTCCAGATAAAGATTGTTCCAGATTGTTCCATGCCAATGGCTCCCTGAGAAAGGGTTGTACAAGGATTCACTGGCACAATTTCTATAACACTGTCCTCCTCATATGATTCTTCTTTGGCACCATTTTCCCCATCTCACTTTGAGGGCCTCCTCTTCATACCCTTCAACTGGTGTTTCCTGGGTTTCTTTCCGTGGCCAGCTAGCCTCCTTTCTTTCGTCTCCCTGGGTGATTGTGAGCCCTCAAGGCTTGATGACATTGGGGTGGGAGAGTCACAGCCTCACCTGGCCCCCATCTCTTCTCCCTGCTCAGAGCCATTGCCCTTTGGACATGGATGTCTGGATGTACCACAGACTCATCACATCCTCAACACATTCTCAACCAAGCTTGGAGCTACTCATGTTCCCAACCAAGATTGGTGCTCTTGATATTTCCCCAAATATTTAGTACTATAAGAAGCCAGTCACTCAAGCCAGACATTTTATAGAGTTCCTAGATCATCTCCCCAGAATAAACAGTGCACTACACTAGAATCCTTTGCCCCAGCTCCCCAACGGCCTTCCTTCCTCACAAATTTGAACTCTCCCCTCTTGATTGGATCAGCCTTTGACTCTAAAGTCAGAATGCCAGGATACCACCGGAGACCACTGCGCTATTCACTCCCCCAGGAGAACAATCAGGGGAGCCTGCACAGCTTTGGTGTACTCTTGTATCTGGACTTTTTCAATCACTGCTGCTAAGTCGCATCAGTCATGTCCGACTCTGTGCAACCCCATAGATGGCAGCCCACCAGGCTCCCCGTCCCTGGGATTCTCCAGGCAAGAACACTGGAGTGGGTTGCCATTTCTTTCAATCACTAGGTAAGGAAATTTGTGAACAGAAATCCTTGGATCCAATACACATAACCTTCTGATGCTGGCTAAGACTTATAAAATATCAAAACCTTCTTATGGTCTAAGAAGAAGACAGTAAATGAGAAATATGACAGAAGGAGTATCTATTAGGAAATGAAGGCTGAAAAACATAATTAAAATAGTAGCTTGCCTTCACATGGTTCTACTATTAATCTGATCAAATCTGTAAACTATAATATTGATTGCTTCACTAGGGGGACAAAAATTCTCCTGGTTTATATACTATTGGGTTAACCAAAATGTCGTTTGGGTTTTTCTGTACTATCTTATGGACAAACCTATATGAACTTTCTGGCCGACCCAATATTTACCAATACATCACCTGAAGAAGAACCTATCTGGGACATTTCTCAATATTTTCACATGTCAAATTAAATGATCTGATCATATCATTTTGATGCCTCATAGGTATTCACTATGGGCTTCCCTGGTGGCTTAGTAGTAAAGAATCCACTTGCCAATGCAGGAGACACAGGTTTGATCCCTGGGTTGGGAAGATCCCTTGGAGAAGGAAGTGGCAACCCACTCCCGTATTCTTGCCTGGAGAATCACATGGACAGAGGAGCCTGGGGGGCTACAGTCCATGGGGTCACAAACAGTCAGACATGACTGAATAATTAAACAATAACATGTATTCACTGTGAAAGACCCCCTTTCGCCCTCCAAAAAGGAGAACAGTACAAATGAACAAAAGTTTGGAGGGTAAAATGAAGAGCTTGTCTCCCATCCAGGTGACTTGCTGCAGGGATAGAAACAGTGCTCAGAGGCGGACCTGATACCTGTAACTTTGAGTTTCCAAACGAATGGAACAGAGATGCATCGGTTTATAATGTGTCCTGTTTGAGAGCCTGATAGTGATTTGGCCGATTTCAGCCAAGTCGAAACTCTGGAAATGATTTTACGAAACTCAGTCAAACTCTGCTCATAATGCCATTTGTTGATGAAAACGAACAAGGTATAATTTGCAGCTGATCAAAGCCATTAACTCCCTCTTCATCAGTCGCTCAGTCATGTCTGACTCTTTGAGACCTCCTGTACTGTGACCCACAGGCTCCTCTCTCCATGGAATTCTCTGGGCAAAAATACTGGAGTGGGTTGCCATTCCCTTCTCCAGGGGATCTTCCTGAACCAGGGGTCAAACCCAGGCCTCTCGCCTTGCAGGCAGTTTCCTTACCATGTGAGCCACCAGGGAAGCCCAACTGCCCCCTTAGATCTAGAAACTGGCTATCGATTTTCATGGAGGAGTGCTTCACACTGTGGCTATGTAGTCACAACTCTGAAACAGAGAGTTCCTCCCCATAGACGCATCTGTTTGACAGCTCTGACCGAGTTACCTTGATAAAGTCTCCATAAAGCGGGCATCTTTCTCTGAGACCTCTGAAACCTTCCACACTAGAGAAAAGAACCCCTGAATTCCAAATTATCCCTTGCACATAGATGCCTCCATGGGATTGTAGCTGTGGTTGTGGAACCAGCTTCCCCTGTCAGCCTCCTCCTGCCCGAGATTCTCTAATTGATAATGAGCTCCTTGGGGGAGCGGGATTTCAGAGTGTAAGTTAATAATCGTTTTCCAAGGATGGCACCTGACTCTTAATAACTTATCAACTACCTTGTGTGTTATCTTTAGGAATAAACTTGTCCTGTAAAAGGTAAATTTACAAAAAGAAAAAAAAAATGTTTTGAGTCTGATGGTAAATGACACACATTTATGATTTGCACATAAGTAAACATAAAAAACATTTATGATGTTTTGAGTCTGACGATAATTGACACACATACTTATGATTTGCACATAAGTAAGCAAATCAACAATTGTGGCAACCCTACTTAAAAAAAAATATGTGTGTGTGTGTGTGTGTGTGTGGCTGAGTCCCTTTGCTGTCCACCTGAAACTGTCACAGCTATGAAAGTGAAAATGAAAGTCTC
The DNA here is from genome assembly GCF_055505025.1 of Bos grunniens. Classification (NCBI taxonomy): domain Eukaryota; kingdom Metazoa; phylum Chordata; class Mammalia; order Artiodactyla; family Bovidae; genus Bos; species Bos grunniens. The sequence goes on along the minus strand of NC_141176.1, from coordinate 88,948,729 downwards.
TCAGCCATGTCCGACTCTTTGTGACCTCATGGACTATACAGTCCATGGGATTCTCCAGGCCAGAATACTGGAGTGGGTTCCCTTTCCCTTCTCCAGGGGATCCTCCCAACCCAGGGATGGAACCCAGGTCTCCCACATTGCAGGCAGATATTTTACCAACTGAGCCACAAGGGAAGTCCTCACAGCTACACTTCAATATAAAATTAAAAGTTGAAATAAACAATACCAAAGTATAAAAAAAAATAAAATAAAAAACACCATCTATGTTGTCTAAGACAACTTGTTGAGTTTAAAAGTATTTCAGACTAACAGCTGAGTGTATGTAGGGCAGGTGTTTCTTAAATCCGAACTCATAGATGCTGACTTTGCCAAGAGAAGCTTAGGAAAGTATGCTGTGTTTTAGTCAGTACGTCATGCCTGACTCTGTGACCCCATGGACTGTAGCCGGCCAGCCTCCTGTGTCCCTGGGATTTCCCAGGCAAGAATACTGCAGCGGGGTGCCATTTGCTTCTCCAGGGGATCTTCCTGACCCAGGGATGGAACCTGCGTCTCCTGCATTGGCAGGCAAGTTCCTTACCATTGAGCCACCAGAGAAGCCCAAGAAAGTGTTTAGTGAAACTCAAAATAGTTACAAAAACTCTGACTTATCTTTAAAAAAAAAAAAAAAAAAGCGTTTTAGGTTTCCTGGTTCGTCCTAAATGATTCTCAGTGTTTGTTGTTGCTCAGTCCCTAAGTCATATCTGACTCTGCAACCCCGTGGACTGCAGGACGCCAGGCTTCTCTGTCCCTCACCATCTCCTGGAGTTTGCTCAAATTCTCGTCCACCGAGTCGGCGATGCCAACCCGCCATCTCATCCTCTGCCGCCCTCTTCTCCTTCTGCTTTCAATATTTCTCAGCACCTGGGTCTTTCCCAAGGAGTCAGCTCTTTGCATCAAGCGGCCAAAGTACCGGAGCTTCAGCTTCAGCCTCAGTCCTTCCAATGAATATTCAGGGTGGATTTCATTGTTTTTTATAACCTGTATTTAGGGAGGTGGATAAGGCACTGGTAATAAAGCTTTTTTTGAAATAAATAATTCAGTAGCCAGAGAGTGTAAAGACACCCTTGAACTGCTGCTGAGGGTTTTGTTTTCTGATTATGAAGGGCTGGAAGGCCTGATGCCCCAGGCTGAGTGACTTCACCAGGTTTGTCCTGCGGTTCCCCATTGTCGCCCTTGAAAAGAACATTCCCACAGAGCGGGCTCTAAAGACAATAAACATCGTATGTAAAAAGAAATGACATAATAGTCGGAGCTGATAAGGGAGCTTTTCCCAGGGGCTGCGTGGGACCGAGCCCAGGAGGCCGTCTGCGCGCTGGGTGCCTGGAAGGAAGTGTCCCCAGGGTGGTGGTCGGGGCCAAGGCAGGCTCTGCACAAAGGACCCAGAAGTGGGCAGGGCCCTCCCCGCCTCTGTGAAAATCAATCCAAGGAAGTCTGAGGCCGTGGAGCAGTTTCCTGTCCTCTGTGTGGGAAATTCAACCGAGTGCAAGCGGCCACAACAATGGGACAATATATTATCATAAACAGGAAAAATAGCATCGGCCACGGAAATCAATGGCTGGAGTTCATGAGGCATTCAGAAGATTGACAGGTGAATAAATTAAAACCCAAAGGTTAGGACACTGAAAGAGAAGTTAATTTTATGTCTGCCCTGGAGCTCCCCTTTTCAGACTCAAATTAAGACTGTGTAGAATAAAATGAACATGAAGTCTTTCGATACACAGAAAAGGCTTCCTTCAGACCTACATGGTCAGAAAACCAGAGAAGCTTTTATGAACGTCCCCCTGCATGGATAGCCGTTGTCCACGAGGCGTTAACAACCTCCTCGACAGCGTGACCAAAGACTTATTTAATCGAGTTTCTTGCTTTAAATAAACCTGCTCTCAGCAACCAACTGTTCGTCCAGGAAGTGATGGGACCCCCTCCCCAATACCCTGAAGAAGTTTATTCAACCAGAACGGAATGGAGCTGTGAGAGACACAGTGCTATTTAATTTAAAGAACCCAGGAAAAAGCCACACGAGAGACCTCCAAACCCCCAAATAATTATAAACAACAGAACACAGCTAACTCTAAAACAGGCTTCAGTTCCATAAACAATGATCAATCCTTTGCCATGCCACAGTGACTTTCTTTTTTAAAGATGTTTTTAAAAGTATGTTTGGCTTTCTTTTAATAATAAAATGACTTTAATTAGAATTCACCACTGAACCTTGGTTTTGCAAGAAAGTGTTTGACACACCAAATTCTTTCTCCTAATTACTATTAAAGACAGAGCTTTGTTCGGCAGACAAAGCAACAGGCTGAGGATTTTGAAACAATTAATTCTAACCCAGACGTTGCAACTTTCACTCCATCTGAGTTCCCTTCACAATTAAGCATGAACCCATGGTTTATGAACTGCAAGTTATTACAAAGCATGAAATGTCTGGTGACTGTGGCTATCGAGCTATTTCACATACCCGCCTATTCAGAAGCCATGCCTCGAGTATGTCTCGCAAAGTCTGGCTTGGCTTTCAAATATATTTTGCTGTATTTTTCGTTTTACTTTTTGATTTGGGGCTGAGGTGGTTTCTTTACATACTAAGGATCGCTGACAGGGTTTAACAATCTGGAAAGCTTCACCACTTAGTCTTTACAAGCATAAATTAACTCAAGAATTTCTAGTCTCCTAAGAATACGCTTAAGCATGTAAAAGTAGAAAGATAACATCAAAGTGCCAAACTCTGGTTTTACCTTAACATTTTTACTATGATTTTAGGAGGATGTAGAAAGATTAAGAAATAACATCCTTCAATTTCTTTATTATTTTAAATGTAACAATCTAGAGTTTTTTTCTTTTTTTTTTTAAGTTTTCCCAGAAGGAGGAGGGGAGGAAAAAAAAGTCAAATTGATTTATTAATCCAAGCTTGCTATCCTAAACACTGACTTCAGAAGCTGGTCTAAAACAATCGAAGTGGACAGCAGAGGGCAGTATATAACAGCAGAAACAGTCTATCTGCAAGGTATCTCCTGTTAGTTCTACAGACCAAAAGAAAAGAAAAATAACAGTTGTACATGGAGGAGCTTCTGGCCCAAGAAGCAAACATTCTGGCATCCGAGTAGATATTAACACGTAGTCAGAAGACGTGAAGGTTCCTGGAAAATCCTCTGAATCTTGGAGATATCCCCGGAAACGCCCCTCATACGCCTCACTCCATTTTGTCTCTGAGGCACAACACAGTCCTTGACTTCCTCATCTCAGCATTTGGTTTAACTGAGGCTCCATCCCTCTGAGCAGCAAAAAACACCCAGGACTGTGTTCAGCAGAGAACCCGGAGCACCTTGGATGAAAGTCCACAAGCCTGGGCAGAGGCCTGGCTGGCAGCCTGGCGGCTCCATCTCCCCGACCCCTGGGGGTGCCGGGCCGGGTCCACGCGGTCCATGTGGTCCCCGCAGGACTGGTCCCAGCTGTGCTCCGAGCATCCGCCTCTTCTCCCTGCCTTCATCCTGGCCCTCATCTGAGGTTTCCCAGCTCCATCCACGGCCCCAGCTTCTAGCCCGTTCTGAGTGGTGGGCGAAGCTGCCAAGGTCCTCATACCAAGCTGCATCTCCGTTTGGTCCTCTGGGTCCACTGCATCTTTTAATAGTCATTGAAATTAAAAATAGCGCGTGCTTTCCTTTGCAGCCCAGGCGTGGGCCCTCCGGTCTCCTCCTTCCCTGGGGCCAAGGCCAGACCTTCTGGGTTCCCCTCTCACAGGAGCCCCGCCCTTCCCTTGACCTCTCCTCACCACCACCATCACCACCACCACCCCCCAACCCCAGCCTCAGATCCACAGAACTGAATTAATAATCATAATAGTTCTTGGGCACCGAGGTTTCCCCTCTTCTCCTGTAACTGACCCCAGCACCCCCTCCCCAACTGAGCTGCTTACTCCCCTGATTATACATCTAGCCTTTCTTATTGCTCGCCTTTTCCCGATCCCCCCCTCCCTTTGGTCTTTTCCTTAGGAAAGCAAAATGCAGGACAAAGACAAAGGCTGACTATTAAAATAACAACAATAAGAAGGATGAACCTGCTACTCAGGGTCTGAACCAAAGTCACACAGGGCTTGCAGTACCCCCAGAACTCCCATCAATCAAGTCACCTGAATGAGTTAAGACCTTGGCAATTGGAGTAATGAGTGGGATCCCTTTTTAAAATTCATTGCATTGTGAAAAGGAGGAGAAAGAAAAAAGCAACTTCAGTTCCTAAGCAGCCGCATCTGCTGCTGAAATTGACATGAACTTAAGCGTTTAACTCAAAGGTGTTTCCTTTCCTCTCAAGACAATTTATCACATTTCACTTCAAACGTGGAATTTGAGTTTGCTGGATGGCGTGAAATACATTCAGTAACTTTCAAATATTCTCAATTAGAAAAAAAGGAATATAGGATTTCATCGTTTTCAAAGAAATATGTGTTGCCTTCCCAGTTATTCACATTTAGTTGTATTTTTTTTTCCATTTACTTTTTAACGTTGGCATTCAGGCTTTTTGATGTGGTGGCAGAGACTTCTCTAGTTGCAGGGCATAGACTGTGGGTGGGGAGCCCAGTATTTGCAGCCTGGGCGCTCTAGCTGTGGCCCCAAGGCATGTAGGATCTTGGTTCCCCGACCAGGGATCAAACCTACGTTCCCTGCACTGGAAGGTGGATTCTTAACCACTGGACCTCCAGGGAAATCCCCACTTTTAATTTTAAAGGAAAGACTGTTTTGAAAAACTGAACAACGATCGAATGATCCCCAAGGGTGATACGAATTTGGACATTTCCTTCCACGTCGCCGCCCACTTCACATCTAAGCTGGACTTGACCAAGTCTCAGCAGGAAGTTTTAACTCCAGAAAAGGAGATCCCATGGTCTGCCCCACAAACAAACCCAGCCTTTGAAAGAAAATCCTCCATGGACGTGGTATTGCTTTCTCTCTTCTCCACGATGAATAGACTTAAATTTGCATTCCCCTGAGTCCAGTGTGATTTTGAAAATCATTATATCACTATCAACAGTTTCTACTCTGGTCAAAATTCAGAGGGCTGGTTATTTTTTAGGAAACTTCAGCCCTTTAATGTTTTTTTATCCATCTCAGTGCAAACATGCTGGTTCTCAATATTGAGCCTGTGATGTATAAGCGGGACTTGGGGAGTGTTCGGATGCTCACTCAGAACTGACCCTACGGCCAGCCTCCGAGGAATCCCATCAACGGAGTCTTCAGGCAAGTCTTCAGTCTTCCCATAAACAGGCAAGCCTTCATCCTTCCTTTTCTAAACGCCCCAGTGATGAAGAAGAACTTCTCTTGAAAGGAGGTCTGTTATATTTCTAGGCAGAATAATGGGCAACAATCCATCCTTATATTAATTAAGCCCAACTGTGCTCGTAAATTCTATTCATTGAGCTTAATCCTAACTTCTGGGCACCCATTGGGAAAAAAGTCCACATATTCTCCCGTCATATTTGAGTAAATCTCTCACGTTTCTTGAAAATCCTCTGGGTTCAACAGTGCTGGCTCCTTCTAATGTTTTGCTTATAGCATCTGAGCAAAGCCCTCCCACCCCGGTCTCATTTCTCAGGATCTGTGTTTGTATTTATAACACGCAGTCTGGGAACTGAACAGTCTTCTGGGTGTGGACTGACTAGCACCTGATGAAACGTCTTCTTTTTCTTTATCAGTAATTCTCAAACTTCTGTGTGTCCAAGCATTACGTGGGGAACTTGTTAAAAATGGACATTTCCAAGCCATCTTTCTGGACATTGAGGTTTCTAGGGGCCCAGGAAGCTGCATTTGATGAGAAGGTATTCCTGAGCCCACATGTTGAGAACCATTTTCTTAGGGCCGTGTGTGTGCTCATTCAGTCATGTCTGACTCTTTGCAACCCCACGAACTCTAGCACTCCAAGCTCCTCTGTCCATGGGATTTTCCAGGCAAGAAGTCTAGAATGGGTTGCCATGTCCTCCTCCAGGGGATCTTCCCAACCCAGGGATGGAAACCAAATCTCCTGTGTTGGCAGGTGGGTTCTTTATCACTGAGCCACCACGGGAGCCCCATTTTGATATTACAGTCGACCTAAACTATACGCCTTCTACAGGAACCCCTATCAGAGCCCCTGTGCTACAACTGTATACGCTTTAAGGCTGAAATTCATGAAAATGCATTTATGCCTACGTAGTGTTGCCAGAGAAAACACAGGAAGCCCAATTAGATTTAAATGTCAGACAAACAACAAATTGTTTCTTATTGGGATATATATTAAGAGAATTCACTGTCTATCTGAAATTCAGATTTAACTGGGTGTCCTGTATTCTTGTTTACTAACCCCATGAAACTTATTCTGGTTGGATCTGTTTTGTTTTGTTTTCCTTGTCATGCCTCTGTGACCACTTTGGATTCTAATTCTGTCCTCAAAAGTGCTTAGTTCTCAAAAATAGTCTCCTGTTTCTGACCATCAAGTTACTCTGCCTGTTTATGTGAATTCCAAGGGATGGGATCAGAGTTGACATCTGACCCCATCCATAGAAAAAAATAGACTCATCTCAAACAGTGATTAAGTACAAATACCCATTTTTCTTCACCATTCCCAACCTTCTCCAAGGTCCAAGGTGACTTGTTTGTTTTCAGCTATAGCATAAATAAAAGCACACTCAGCTTAGACTCAGACTCCTGAGTTTACACGGTGGTGGCCCCATTTGAGAGCTGTGTAACCTGGGGCAATTCATAGACTTCTCTGAACCTCCATCTCTTCACTTGTAAACGGGCCTACTTAGAGTGATGATGAGAAGTTAATGAGATGATACAGAGGAAAGTTTCAAGCCGGGTGCTTAATAATTGATAATTCCTCAAAAATAATTCTTCATTCATGAATTTTTTAACTAGTTATGGGAGCTTCAAGCCCAGATTGGCAGAAATAAGTGTGTGCATCAATTCCCATTTGTCTTAAAGTCTGTCAGAAGTATAAAAAGAAGAAAAATCTGTAACTATAAAGAAAAAAATAGGGATGAGTTTGAGATTAGCAGATGCAGACCCTTATATGTAGACTGGGTGAACAACAAGCTCCTCCTGTATAGCACAAGGAACAATATTTATTATTTTGTGATAAACCATGATGGAAAAGAATTTTTTAAATGTGTGAAGTGAAGTGAAGTCGCTCAGTCGTGTCTGACTCTTTGCAACCCCATGGACTGTAGCCCACCAGGCTCCTCTGTCCATGGGATTTTCCAGGCAAGAAGACTGGAGTGGGTTGCCATTTCCTTCGCCACAGGATCTTCCCCACCCAGGGATTGAACCCAGGTCTCCCGCATGGTAGGCAGACGCTTTACCGTCTGAGCCACCAACTGAATAACTTTGCTGAGCAGCAAAAATTAACACAACCTTATAAATCAACTATACTTCAGTTATTTTTAAAAGCCAAGAAGAGAGGACGCCATCATCAGATGTGTGTGATGAACGAGTTCCTGGAGAAGAGAAAGCCAAGCCTCTGGGCACATGAAGCAGAAACAAGGAAGGCAGCTGGAAAAATGCTTTTCTCTGAAGGGCCCGGGAAATGGGGCTTTGATGCGTTCACACTGAGAGAGGGCGTGGCGCAGGAGAAAACCAGCAGGTACGGGGGGAGGCGGGGAGAAGGGGCAACGGAAACAAATACGGTGTGACGAACAACAGAGAACCACGCGAATACTTACTTTGACTGAAGATGCACCAGGCGTAGGTTACCAGGGGGTTGGCATCAGGAAAACAACAGCAAACGGAAGGACAAGTGGGCGCTGGCTATCCAGAGCCTGGCTCTGCGGGTTCTGACATCGCCTTGGAGGTGGCGGGAGGAGCTTGCCACTGACGGCAGGTTCCCTGCCCGTTCACGCTCCAGAGAAGCCAGGAAACAGGCTGTACCCGCATTCCAGGGGGCCCAGCTAGTCCACCCCACCGAAAGGAGGAGCCTGAACGTGTCCATCAAGGGGGGACTTCCTCACATTGCAGCAGAGAACCCCACCCAGCTCCCAAGCCTGCAGTCTTAAAAGGGAGCCAAGCACGCTGGAAGGGGCCTCAGTATGAAAAGTAAGAGGGAGCAAAAGCCAACAGTAGAACTGAACCCAGAAAGACACACACAGTTCAGACAAGCTAGAGAACTCAGAATTGTGTGGGTCATCACCCACCCTTCCCCTTAGGGACTGACCCGTGACGTCACACAAGAGAAGGCAGTGGTCTGGTCTCAACAGACTGATTTGAGCAGATTCTGAGCTTGGTGTGTCTTTGTTAGTGCTAGTTGCTCAGTCGTGTCCGACTCTTTGCGACCCCATGGACTGTAGCCCGCCAGGCTCCTCTGTCCGTGGGATTCTCTAGCTCCCAAATTTGTGGAGGGCTAAGTAATGAGTTCTTTTTTAATTTAATTTTTATTTTCCATTAGACTATCATTGATTTACAGTGTTGTGTTAGTCTCAGGTGTACAGAAGAGTGATTTAGTTATACATATATCCATCCTTTTTCAGATTCTTTCCCCAGGTAGGTTATTACAGAATATTGAGTAGAGTTTCCTGCTCTATACAGTAGGTCCTTGTTGAACATCTATTTTATACAGAGTTATATGTCATTTACGTTATGTATATGTTATGTGTGTGTGTGTGTGTGTATATATATATATATATATATATATATATATATATATATATAACGTGTATCTTAATCCCAAACTCTTAATTTATCCTCCCCATGAGGTTTTATAATACAAGATTAAGTAAAATAATTATGGAGAAAAAGGACATAGAAAGGGCTCAGATGGGAGGGAAAAAAAGTCAACTGAAGAAATCAGTGGTTTAAATTGTGCAAGCAAAACAAAAGAGGTGACATCAAAATACTTGTTTTCGAGAGAAGAATAGAGGCTTTCTGTTCAACTGAGAGCAGCAAGTAAGCTATTACTTTAAATGACAGCGGAAAACTAATGGGAAGGTCCAAGGTGGTTTGGGGAAGGAGGGACCGTATAAGGGGTGATAACGTTTGCCCCTGGCACTTATTTCATTTGAATTCTCATCCACTGGTACCAGTGATTTAAAATTAAGACAGTGACATAAAGATGATCACGGAAACAATGATTTGTTTCAAATATGTCCTACCAAGAAACTCAAAGTCAAAGGTGATTGGAAGATTAGAAAGCCTGGGGCGGCGGGGAGGGGCAGAGAAGGGGGAACAGACTCAAGAAACCATGCAGGATTTAGTTGCCCAGAGGTATCTCTGTCGGAGGACTTTTCCAGAAGAGCGCTATTTTCTCGGCATTATGCTTGAAGAAATTAGCCAACATCCAAACAGCAGTACCAGGAAGCAATGAGCAGAGGTGGCAGCAGCGGCTGTGGGGGCTGCAAACCCCATAAATAACCACCCTCCACTCGCACGGCGCTATTAGCCTGACGGCGGAGGTGATGAGCACAGGTTACTCTGACAAATAGACACACACTCCAGACACGCTGGATGGGTTCCAGAATATATCATCGACCCCAGATGACCCTGGAGACGAGGGACCGCAGAGCGGTACAGCACAAATCACGAGATGGAGTGTAATTAAAGCGAACGGTCCACGGCGTCAGAGGGCTCGGGGGAGGAGGGGAGGACCAAGGAAGAGAGGACAGCACACTTCGGGGACGCGCAGAGGTCACTGCAGACAATACAAGGACGCGGGGAAGAGGGGACTCAAATTATGATGCTGAGCAAATCGATTCTCAGTTACGCAGGGATGGAGATAAACTGCTCCAACCAAGATGTATAATTACCGGCTGCACGAGCAACAAACGATAGCAATTGTCAGGACTTTATCTTAAGGAAAATGAGAACCTGTAAATATACATCACATCAAATCAGAAAAAAAATTATATATATATTTAATTCAATAAACCTAACAGAAGGCCAACTACATGCCAGAATTCAAAGGCAAATAAGAGACTCCAAGGAGTTTGTGACCCAGATGAAGAGAGGGAGACATGAACAGGCTGGGTTATTTCATAATGTAGGAGCCCTTGTGTGTATTTAGGCCAGGGCAGACATGTTCCCATGGAAGGGTTATGACGGGGGAGCTTTTCCATGAATGCGTGTGATTTTAAAAGGTGTTTACGGAGCGATGAGGGGGAGGGCATCACAAGGAAGGAAGGTAGGCGCAGGAAGAGGGTCATGGCGAGACCTAGCACAGTCAGCGCCCACCCCTGGGTCTGTCTGGGGAGAGGAGACAGTTCCCAGGGTCAGGAGCTGGCAGGGTGGTGGGTGGCTAAGATAAGATGCGGAAGAGTAGGTCCTGGTCGGTCCTGGGGAGAACTTGTGTTCAAGCAGGGAAGAGGGATCTTTGTCTCCAGGCGGTCAGCGGGGCACTCTGGTCTCAGAGGGATGGTTCTGGTAGAGGTGTGATGGGCAGACTGGGCGGAAGCAAGACTGAGGGTGGCGAGGTCTCTGTCTCCAGATGCGGATGGTGAAGACCCACAGTAGGAAGCGCTGACACTTTGAGAGGTCCTCTCCTGACGTTGTCATGGGAACAGCTACAAACTGCCCATCGCTTCCCGTGCAGACGGCTTTACCTGCGAAGTTCCCTCGCTGACTCCTTGTAACCATCAAAGTTTTCCCTGTTTCAGGTGTCGAATTCTCCCTACAGCTCAGAAAAGGCGAACAACCTGCCAGATTCTTACGGGTCTTTACCCCAGAGCGACTCTAAAACCTGCCTCTTAACACCACCTGTGCTTCAGAGAATTTTTTTCCTAAACATTTGTAAAACTTATAAATCTGAAAGTTTGTAAATAGACTTAATTTGGTGAGGAAAGCACCCGTGCACGTCCCATCACTCCCAGCCAGTGTCTTAGACTGGACCACAAAGCACTTCTTTCTGAAGGAGAGTCTTGAACTGACCCTTTCTGCCACACGTGTAACGAGGTTTGCACACACTTGCCCTCTAGACCGGAGCTTCTGAAGGCAGGGTGCCCTGAATCTCTCAACCCCCAGGTCTCAGTAAGTGCCCTGCACACAGCAGACTCAATTACTGGTTGAATGAATGAAGGAATCTCCTGAGTGGCTTTTCAGCCCTGTAAAAGGGCTGTAATGGCCATCTTAGAGCTGAGGTGGTGATTGTAAGTCTTAGGACTTAATGTCCCCTCATCAAAGGACCGGCTTTCCCAGGGGATGACTGCAGATTCTCTCTTCATCGGAGTGGCCTGATTACCAAGCTTTTAACTAGTGAGTGAGAAAAATAAACCAGTACAGAGCTGTATTCATTAATATTTTAGTCATGGTAGAATCATCAAATAGGCTGTAAGTCAAAGAATACTATAGAAAATGCATTTAAAGACAAAGATATGTTTAATGCTTAAGAAAACTGTCAATTTTTTATACACATTGCTATATTTAAAACGGGACTTTGGGGAGGTCATGTACACACTACTATATTTTAAATGGATAACCAACAAAGACCTGCTGTATCGCACGTGGAACTCTGCTCAAGGTTATATGCCTGCCTGGACGGGAGGAGGGTGTGGGAGAGAAAGGATACCGGTATATGTATGGCTGAGTCCCTTCGCTGCACACCTAAAACTACCACAACATTGTCAATCGACTGTACCCCAATACAGAATTAAAAGTTCACAAGAAAAAAGAAAACAAGAAAGAAAAATGTCCATTGTTCAGCCCTGACTTAATCACACAGCTTAATGTAATCATTGCATTTTCCCATCCTTTGTTAGAAAATGACTTCCTCGCCAGTCATCAAGTTCAATTTTAGGGTCCTCTCCTCTCCAGGGCTTACATGCCTCTTAGGAATCTCAGCTGTGGGCCAACTCCTCCCCTCAGGCTGCTCTAGCTCCTTCCACCTGCTAAGGTTTCTCCTGCACATTGCCCACCTCGATCCACTTAGCTATTGAAGCTGCTCATGCTAAATAAATGTAGGTCTCCTGGCGAGCCTGTCCTTATCATTCTGGAAAGTGCTGTCTCTTCTCTCTGGTCTCTTGGCTACACTCTTCACCGTGGACCGGCCAGGCAGGAAGCACTAAGGTGACAAGAAACCCGTCAGCTTTTATCTCTGAGTCTAGAAGGCCCTCCACACCTGAGTGCCTCCAGGGATTTTCCTTATGGCTGCTTTTTCCTTTCTTCTCCTTTTCGAAACAACTCTCTCCAAGTTTTATTCCTTGATGATTAAATTTTTACTCTATAAACCATGACTTTCCTTACTAGCTCCCTTATCATCTTTAAGTCTTTACATCCTTAGTGAAAAGGACTCTGTCATTTAACACAGAACTTAAGTTTTTAAAACAGTCTTAAAAAAGATTCAAAACGGGTTTTACATGGGGTTTTCTCTTAATCATCTATCTCTTGGTGGTGCCTTAGTCACTCAGTCATACCCGACTCTTGCAACCCTATGGACTGTAGCCCGCCAGGCTCCTCTGTCCATGGGATTCTTCAGGCAAGAATACTGGAGTGGTTTGCCATTTCCTACTCCAGGGGATCTTTCTGACCCAGGGATCGAACCCAGGTCTCCTGCATTGCAGGCGGGTTCTTTACTGTCTGAGCCACCGGGAAACCTATCTCTTATGTAAATAAGATTCCTACCTTTCACCAATAAAGCGGATGTATTTCAAATGAGGTCAACTGCATCTCTAAATACAATTTCCCAGCAGATGGAGGGAAATTAGTACCACTCAAGTGAAGAGCCTAGAGTCCTAACCTGGGGAGGCTGTTTTTGCTAGAAAGCTGTGTGCTCAATGTAGGAACAATAAGGCTAACTTCCTTAAGAATCTGAACCATAAATAACGCAGCAAGAGTGTAGCAAGACATCACAGTTTGTCTTTTTTTTTCCTTCTTATCCCACTTAGTGAGACAAAGGTGAGGGAAATGATGACTGATGATGACAAAGGAGCATAACAGCAGAACGAACTGTCATCAGAAGGACATTATTTACCACCCTCCAGTCCATGGTGTCGCTAGGAGTCGGACACTACTGAGCGACTTCCCTTTCACTTTTCACTTTCATGCATTGGAGAAGGAAATGGCAACCCACTCCAGTGTTCTTGCCTGGAGAATCCCAGGGACAGGGGAGCCTGGTGGGCTGCCGTCTATGGGGTTGCACAGAGTTGGACACAACTGAAGTGACTTAGCAGCAGCAGGAGCGTGCTTGCCAATCCCCTCCACAAAAGAGCTACTACTTCTATTACCATCTTCTTGGGTCTATTCCTCACCCAGGACCCATTCCAAATGCTGGAGTTTAGTGAGCAATGTTTATGCCCCAAGGACTTGAAAGGCCCTGGACTTAATTATATCACCTCATTCAGGAATGCCAACTCCGTGCAACCAATCAAAAGAAAGCGGGCCTGCGGGCCTTCCCGGAGAGCCTGGTGTCTCGCCTCAGCCTCCCCCACCCACATCCCCTCTGGATGCTCTGCTGTCTCCTGCAGACCCTCTCCCAGGACGGCTGAGCGCTCCGGGAAATGCCCAGGGCAACCCTGTGGGCTCCAACTCACAGAGCAGGCAAGAATAGCATCTTCAGTAGCCATATTCAAGGGCTTCAGAGTGGCTCAGGGACACTGCAGCTTCAATCCCTGGGTTAGGACGATCCCCTGGAGGAGGAAATGGCAACCTACTCCAATTTTCTTGCCTGGAGAATCCCATGGACAGAGGGGCCTGGTGGGCTACAGTCCCTAGGGTCACAAAGAGTCAGACACGGCTGAGTGACTAACACACGCAAGATGAGTAAGAATAAAATTGAGAACAATACGGAAGAGTAAGTGCTGTTTAGTGTTACTCATTAACTGATTTTAAATGCGTGGAGTCAGCAGGTTAAACCAGAGCTGAGAATGGGAGTCGTTGCATATCCAAATTAAAATGTAATCCATCCCACTTTCAAGGTTTGGACTTGAAGCCCAGTTTGACCAAGAGACTATAAAAAAGGTTCAATCTGTCTCTCATCATTTGGGGAAAAACTGCCCTGGATGTCCACCTCTCTGGATCTCATACTGCAGCCAAAATCTCTGAACATGCAAACTCAGTCGGTAAATGATGTAACCCAACTTACTTGGGATAGAAAATTGTATCCATAAAAGATAAATAGATGACTATAAATAACCCAGAAAGGTTTAGAATCAAGTATATTGGTGATATAAATCAAATTGATTGCATGAAGACTTATGCGTTAAGTTTGGGCACAATAGTTTGTATATTTGATGTGTAGGGTGCTAATAATGTTTAAGAGAATTTGATATCCTAGAGAATCCAGAAGATTAGCAATGGTATTAAAATTTCTAATGCAATTAAGTAATTAATTTAGACTTAATTTTAAGTTGAATTTTTTAAGTTGAAAGTGAAAAGATAATTTTACCAAGTTTGAAAATAATATTAGAATATGTAAAACCAACTATAGTCACCATATTTTCTTTAATAAATATTTAATTTGTCCACATGTATTATATTATACGGGCTTCCCATGTGGCTCAGTGGTAAAGAATCTGCCTGCAAAGCTGATGACTCAGGTTCGATCCCTGGGTCAGAAAGATCCCCTGGCAAAGGGAATGGCAACCTACTCCAGTATTCTTGTCTAGAGAATCCCATGAATAGAGGAGCCTGGTGGGCTACAGTATGTGGGGTCGCAAAGAGTCGGACATGACTGAGCAACTGTCACTTCATTTCAAGTATAGAAAATATTTGGCACTAAGGATAAAATTTTGAAGCATTTCCATGTCAAATGGAAATATCCATACCCTTTCTCTAGATAATGTTTGCTTCACTCAATGTGTTTATTCCCTTTTTTAAAGAGTTTTACACACAACAGTGTGGAGAAATGTCACTTAAACTAATTCACCAGCCCTATCAATGAAGAAACAGAGACGGAGAAATTAAGTGATTTGCTCGAACTACAAAAGTATTTAGGTACAAATCCAGCAAGAGACTTCATGAACCCCAGTACCATCAGTGTGGCTTATTGTTTAATGAGGTGATGTCATTTCCTGGGACATGTCACTGATAGTATCTTAGACTGAACACAGTAGATGGTTCTCAGTTTTCCAAACAAAGAGGAAGTATTTAAGTTACCCCCAACTTTATAGCTGAGAACATTCCTCTTCCTGGTTATGAACATTCTCTCCTTTGTAATAAAAACTACATAATAAAAAAGGTACAACCCTAACCAAACTCCACCGGCTTCTTTCCTAAAACCACTGGAAAATCCCAATGACCTGAACAATATTTTGTTCCAACTACAACTTATCCATTACTTAGAGATAGAGTTTCTTAATGTCTAATATCCTATGTTTAATATCACAACTGTAACGAGTAGTTAACTCCATATGAGACTTTGTGAAGTGCTTAAAGCCCTGAACAATCCTCCTCAGACCTACAGACCTACTGGAGAAGGATCTTATGCTGTAACAACACTGATTATTTTATCTCTGCTACAAGCAGAAATCGAGGTCCTGTTCTGAAGTGTTAACATTTCTCTAGGGGTGGCTGGAAAACGACTTAGGCAGGGAAGTGATCTGGCTTGTCGTCAACAAAGCACCAGGAGCCCTTGGAAGAGTGGTATTGTGCAGATGCAAAGCTATTATTATATAAAAGCATTCAGAGGATAATATTAGCCAGAATTGTATTAAATATTAATATTAATGCAAATGGTGGCTAAGAGCTTTAAAGAACTGCAGAAGTCAATAATACATGGAGTAAATGTGTATAAAGTTCACAAATTCTAACTAGGCGTGCCGCGCAAAGCCAGCAAACTGAGGACTGACAATGAAGCGTCAAAAGTTGTGCTGTTCGTCTTTAACTCTTTCAGCTCAAAAAATTAAATTACAAAACTAAGCTGGTCAAACACTTTCCAACCAGCATTGAAAACTGGACTTAAGCTCAATTTACTTTATTTCCATAGGCAAAGGCTTTTTTTTTAATTGGAGACTAATTACTTTACAATATTGTAGTGGTTTTAATATGGCGACTTGGCCAGGTGAAAACACAGTTCTCAGTTACTCAATCAGACTCGGATGCTAGGGACATTGTGGGTGTGATTAGAATCCCTAATCAGTTGACTTTAAGTCAATGGAAGGGAGATGATCCTAGATGGCCCTGACCTTATTAAGTGAGAGTCTTTTAGGGCTTCACTGAGCTTGAAGACTCTGTGCTTTTTAACTCATTTTCATGGGTAGCAGTCTGTGCAGCACCCTCTAATCGTCTCTTTCTGACTCCTGACTTACAGACTGTGGGCTCGCTTAGAAGGCTCCCATAACGCTGTAGACCAATTCTCTGCAATAAATGGAAATATCTGTCTGTTCTCTCTCTCACTCTCTCTCTCTCCTACTGGTTCTGCTTCTCTTACCACAGCCTAACACACGGTGTTTTTCAATAAACATCCATGTAGGTTGTTGGATTTTCTTGGATGGAAGAATGTACTCTAAGCTATACAGTTTTACTTTGCAACAATAATGCATAAACAATTATTTAATTTTGCTACCATTATAGATGACATAATCTACCATTGATTTTAGGATATCACTACTCAAGATGGATGAGTTTTTCAAATGTACTCCAATTGGATTTCAAGTGAAATTCCAAACACAATGAATTATTGGGCCCTACAAATAAATGCTTGAATAATTTGGGTTAAAGAAAAGTTTGGACATTTAGTATCAACCAGAAAAGGGCTCTCAGCACCTTGTATTCTTAATACCTTATTTCCTCCATCCATTATAGGAAAATTGCACTTGAGTGCACACACACAAAAACACTGCCTGGCAGAGCAACACAAAATGTAAGATTGGGATCATCTCTCAAAAGCCTTAGAAATATCGAAAATTTTAAAATGAAATTATAGTTTAGTTCAAAGTTGAATAATTAAAGTCATTTCACCTGGTTGTAATAATTATCTGCTCTATTTCTCTTAAGCAGTTTTTGGTGTCTTAACAGATGCCATGCATGTTTTATTAACCCCCTTTTAAGAAGTGAAAAACCAAAATATTTTAAATGATCTATCAAAAAGCAGATAGGTCATATTTTAAATGATCTATCAAAAAAATATCTATCAAAAATAATAATGTCTCAAAATTAAAAAGCACCAGAAAAAGGCAAATTCTAACACATTTGTATAACAGAATATTTATACAGTCACTGAAAATTATAAAGTAATAGAGCTCAGTTCAGTCGCTCAGTCATGTCCGACTCTCTTCAACCCCATGGACTGCAGCATGCCAGGCTTCCCTGTCCATCACCAACTCTTGGAGCCTACTCAGACTCATATCCATCACATTGGTGATGCCATCCAACCATCTCATCCTCTCATCTCATCCCATCTCATCTAGTGAATGGGAAAAAATTATATATATATATATATATATATATATATATATAATTATATATATAAGCAGGATAAAGAATTCCATATATAACCCAATTTATAAAACATGTAGGAAAAAATATTGGGGGAAATGTCCACAAAATCCAGTGACCTACGTGCCAGGGATCAGAGTTGGCCAGTGCCTGACTCTCAACCATGTGCGGACCATGCACGAAGCTTCTGGTTGGCTTTCGGTGTCCTCAGTCTTTTTGTGACTACATTTATCAATACAGCATGACTTAGTAGGAAAGCCAAGACTATATTAAAGTCTTGGTAATGCACACACACACACACACTAAACAGGTGTGAAGTCTTCATAGATTAAAGAATTTGCTTTACTTTTGGAGATTAAATTCATCACCGTAGCCTGCTGCTTCACACACTGCCCTATTCTCACAATCACGCTCTCTGCCTGTTCTCAAACAGATGTTTTGATTTCCGTTTTCCTCTCATTATATTAACTGCTTTTCTCCCTCCCGGACCCTCTGTCAAGGGGCTTTGCTGTCTCATCCTAAGTTCTCTTTTGCCAGAAATATCTTTCTAATTAGAGAGGAACAGATGGACAGAAAGTACAAGAAAGAGTTGAAAACAAGGGATATTTAAATCAAGAACTAGGAACTGACCCCAGTAATTTTGTGTTAGAAGAGTTCCCCTGCTTTCCTTCTGCATTCATGTTCCCTGCATATGGCGGGGGTGAGGGGTGGCACGTGGATCGAAGACCCTTAACTTCAAAGACTGTATATCCCAGGCTGAGTTTCAGACCAGACTCTCTCTTTAGGATTTCAGCTTATGTAACATCTAGTTCTGTCAGCACTTTAAAAAGAAAAGCATAGAGGATGATGTTCCAGCCTTTGGCTCTCCTGGAGAAAATACTTGGGACTGTGTCCATAGCTCCGTGGAGAACCATTCTGATCTGGAGGCAGAGAAAAGAAATTTTCCTTTCACCAAAACCTCCGAAAGGCTTTCCTCTGCTTGTTAATAAGAAATCAGGACTCTACATCCAGATCAGATAACCAGATATAATTTCTTCACCATCAGATTCATCATACTGAACGTAGCTTGTTATCTAGCATAATGATAAAGAAAGCAACCAAATTGATGACAAGTATTTTTAATAATAAAGACCTGATCTTCTACATTACAAATATATAAATATCATATATCTAGAAACAGGTTTGGGGGAATATTGAAAGAATCACATTGGAGTGAACAGCGAATAACTTGGAAGTTACTCTACTTGAGTAGAAAGCCACACGCACACACTAGATTATTTGCTTAAGTTTTAATTGAAACTGGAGCTGTTCCAGTTTTGGTCAGGATGACAAACTAGTTGGGGACGGGCGGCTACCAGCTCTGCCCCCAGGACTTCACTCTGGAGATCCGGCGAGATGAGAAGAAGTTAATGGATGTGAGACATGGGCATCAGAGCCGTTTGACAGCCCTGGGGAGAGTGGTGCTTCCTGGGCAGTGGGGGAGAGTGATGGGCCAGAGCAGACACTGTCAGGAGTGGAATGGGGGCGGGTTGAGGGAGAGCATTTTCTTTGCAGTATTTCCTTTTTGAGTCCTAATCCAGGGCAGATTATGGCTGCCCATCAAGTTAAAGGCTTTGAAAGGAAGGAGAAGCTCATCTAACAGGCAGTCACTAAGTCGTCTCCAACTCTTTGCAACCCCATGGACTGCAGTCCACCAGGCTCCTCTGCACGTGGAATTTTCCAGGCACGAATACTGGAGCGGATCACCATTTCCTCCTCCAGGGGATCTTCCCAATCCAGGGGTTGAACCCGCATCTCTTGCATCTCCTGCACTGGCAGGTGGGGCTCTTTACCCCTGAGCCTCCTGGGAAGCCCATTGAGGAAGGTACTCCAGACAAATGTAAACCAAAAGAAAGCCACGTTAGCGATTTTAATAGCACATACAATAAAAATTCAAGGTGAAAATTCTGTAACTGGCATTATGTAACAAAGTGATAGATCTTAGAATTTTATTTTTATAAACATTTACTGATCTAACATTATTGCCTCATAATATATAAGGGCCCCACTGACAAAAGCACAAGAAGAATGAGAAGATTAAAAAAAAAAAATTAGTCAGTCCTGCTCATGGGGAAAGGAAAGTATATTAAACTTCACTGGGAGACTTACATTATTTATAAGCCCAGTACAAATCCAGATATTTGACAACATAACATATTGGTGAGGCCATGGGGAAATACATACATTTACCACTGCCAATGGGAATGCAAAGTTATTCAGCACTCAGGAGAAGAGTCTTCATCTAGCTAGAAAAGTTCCAAAGGAATTAACTCTTTGACTCAGCAGTCTTACTTCTTATAATTGATCTCAAATATACATGAACACAAATAAAAAATGAGATTTATGCAGAAAGTATTTATTTCCCAAAACAAAAGCTTAGGAACAACCCAAATGACCATCAACAGCAAACTAGTTGAAAATTTTTGGTACCATCCACAAACTGGGATATACACAGCTGACTATGGAACGACTAGAAAGAGTCTCTATATCACGATACGGTAGGCTACATGGTTTTTTAAAAAAGCTAAGTAGACACAGTGGTTACTTAAAGTGTGAGTGAGAGTGTTAGTTGCTCAGTCATGTCCAACTCTTTGTGACCCCATGGACTGTAGCCCACCAGGGTCCTCCATCCATGGAGTTTTCCAAGCAAGAATACTGGAGTGGGTTGCCATTTCCTTCTTGACCCATGAATTGAACTTGGGTCTCCTTCATTGCAGACAGATTCTTTACCGTCTGAGCCATTAGGGAAGCTCTCTAGACATAGTGGTTACCTAAAGGGAAGTCGCTCAGTCGTGTCTGACTCTTTGCGATCCCAGGGACTGTAGCCCACCAGGCTCCTCCATCCATGGGACTCTCCAGGCAAGAGTACTGGAGTGGGTTGCCATTTCCTTCTCCAAGTTACTTAAACTCTTGGGTAAATAAGGGGAAGGGAAAATTTTCTTCAAAAGAAACAATAAAGAATAAATAATAAACTTGTTACCCATTGGAGAAGGAGGAAGTACATTTTCTGAGCAAATAAAATAATGTAAAGAAGTTTAAAATCTGGCAATATTAAATTTGAATTGGAAATATCAGAACAATTTTATGATATGCTTTGCTTTAAAAACTGTGTGTGTTTTCCAGGCTAGAAGCAATGAGCTTAGAAACACGTACAGCACTTAAACTGAGGTCCCTAAAACCAATTCCCATTAAAGCCTGGGCACACAGAGATGTAGAAGATGCCAGGTCTGAGGGAGAAAGTTCATAAGTCTTTCTGGCATAAGCTTCTTGCTATGTCAGCATGAAAGGAAGTTATGTGGGTAGCCATTCCCTTCTCCAGGGGATCTCCCTGACCCATTGCAGGCAGATTCTTTACCATCTGAGCCACTGGAGAAGCCACCAACATCAAAGACTAGCAGGATCCTATTTCAAGGACCCAGGGACTCACCTAAAGGTTGGCCTCATGGCAGGGAGAGGAGGGGCTAAGCATGAAAAAGAATAATGATATGCAATAAATGGAACACTTCAAGCATATGAACACTCACAGGCTCTTGATATTAAAATACACACACTGGTCACCACTGGAGGTTGCTAAGATACAAGTCCATGATTGTGAAAATTGATAATGGCAAGAAAATTAAACATTCATCCTGAATTTCTTTTACCAACCTTATGTGAGGGTAAAAAAAAAAAAAGTTGCTGAGGGATATTTCTTCTTTATGGAAGAATTCTGGCTAATGCATGCAGAAGGAATAAAAGAATTATAAAATCGTTATTTTGCTATTTCTAACAAAATAATAAAGGTTGGCAACAATGACCCAAGACCTCTGACTTCAAGTTTAGTTAAATAAGAAGTCAATAAAAAAAGAACTAAGCAAGATTCCAGATATTCAGAAACTGAATGGATGATTACTAAATAAGTTTTCAGTTAAAGAGTAAATTACATGGGAACTGAACAATAAAATACTACAGGCCAAAATATGCAACACAGCTCAAACAGCATGTAGCTTATGATGAATTTTTTGGTGAACGAGAAAGTTGGAGAATAAACGGCTAAGCATTCAACTTAGGAAGTTGAAAAAAAAGAGCAAGAGAAGAATAAACTCAAACAAGATGAAAAGAAATAGTGTTGGTACGAGGATAAATTGATGAAATAGAGAATTACAACAAAACCAAGAATGATAATGTTTCTTGAATTAAGGAACATGAATCATTCAACGTCCTGCACTTGAAGTCTAAATAAAAAACAAATGTATGTGCCAAATAGACAAAATATGTAAAGAAATAAAGTTGAGACCTGGAGACGACCTTTCGATAGAACATAGCCCAGCAGGGCCATTTCGATTCTTGTTTATAACATTTTTCCGGCTCCTTCCAAATATAGGCAGACCTCAGAGATACTGTAGGTTCCATCCCAGACTATTGCAATAAAGCAAGTATTATAATAAAGCAAGTCACATGAATCTTTTGGTTTCCCAGTGCATATGAAACTGTTGTTTACATTATCCTGTGTTCTATTAAGTGTGCATTATGTCTAAAATAAAATGTGAATACCTTCATTAAAAAATACTTTATTGCTAAAAAAAAATTACTAAGCATCAGCTGAAACTTCAGCGATTCATAATCTTTCTTGCTGGTGGAGCATTTGAAATATTGCAAGAATTACCAAAATGTGATATGGAGACCTGAAGTGAGCAAATGCTATTGGAAAAATGACCCCAGTCAATTTGGTTGGAGTAGGGTTGCCCCAAACCTTCAACTTGTCAAAAATTCAATATCTGCAAGCCCAATAAAAACACATGGCAATAAAACGTGGTGTGACTGTATATTGAATGCTATGAGTTAGATGAACTGGAAAGTCTGAAGAAACAAGACCGCCCTCACTTTAGGTATCAGCTGCAGGTTCAGGGACCACCTGCACTTCAGACCCGCTGACTGCAAATTGGAGGGACTCCACATACCCACTGTCAGGCTCAGTGCCTCGCTGAGAGACTCGCAAAGCTCACGGAAGGCTCTTCACTCACAGTTAGGTTTATTACAGACAAGACACAAATGAGCTCCAGGTGAAGGCAGAGATACCCAAGGTGCAGGCAGGCATCTCTGGGAAGGATGGGCACTAGCATCACACCTGGGGGCTCACCTGGAGCTTTGGTGTCCAGAGATCCTTCCAGAGCTCGGCCCCATCCTGCTCGTAGGGCTGACCTGCATGCCTGGCCCCTCCTGGAGGTCTGGGCTTACTTTACTCTGGTTACTCTAGAGAGAGAAATTAACCTGAATATTCCCCCCAAAGCCATGCCATAAGTCACATTGTTGGACTGTCCAGTGGCCAAAATCCCAGGCAAACAAAGACACTCTTATCAGACAGGATATTCCAGGAGCCTGGAGAGCCCCTCTTAGCAGCCAAGGGCAAAGGTCAGACCGCTCTTAAGGTCCAGTTCATTCTTTACTGCACACTGACTGCGAATCTGGGGGAGTCAGACAGAGAATCCAAGATTTCTAAAAGCTCTCTGGGTGATTCTGATAAGCCAGACTTGGAAACCACTGATGTAGCTTAAAATCATGGTGTGAAAAACAAGAAATGGAATGCCTTTTCGTGTTCATGACCATACAGATATTGAGTGGAGTCAAGTCTGGAATTTGGGGAATATGGCTGAGCCATAGAAGGTTCCAGGTTCCTGCAAAGCACCCCCTCATCTTTATGCACCATCCACCCCCTCATCAGCCCTCAAGCATTGTCTACTGATTGAACCCGCATCACCCTCTTACCTACAAACCTGTTCTCATATTGTCGCAGTTAACAAACTATGAATTCTTGGAAAAGCATTGTGGAGTTCTTCACGGCCTTATAATTCAGAAGGTTGGTGAGGGAGGTTTCAAGGCGTGCCCTGAGGAGACGACTTGGGGATAATTCAATAAGTATGGTTTATCTATTATGCCAGCAAACTCAACCTTGCCCTTACCTGTCCCTGTGTCAAATTTCATTTCCCCGAAGTCAGACATTGGCAAACGTGGAAGGGCTGTTGCCAATTTGATAAAACAAAATGGAAGAAGATTCTTGCAGTCCAATTACTTTTTAAATAATTTATCATTCACTCAACTTCACCTGCGTTTCCCACAAATGGGAATCTCAAACACCATGTGGGTTTCAGACAGATTATTGTCTTGACTAAATGTCGACTATGCATTCTTTCTCTCTTCGGCTGTGCCTCATACTCAGTGTTACTGAAGCAAAAGAATCAGATGAGAATCCATTTCTTGTTCCTGCTTCTTCACTTTATGAAGCCTTGTTGCATAACCGTTAATTTTTTCCCTTCAATGATTGAAGTCAATTGCTCTACTCACAATTGATAACATTTCTGCGATTCCTGATGTGGAATTAACAATAAGGATATAATCTATGTCAAAGTAATTGTTACCCAAAAAGGAGGTAAACAGAATCTAAAATTATACTCAATAAATAGTTGCTGAGCACGGCCCCACTGCAGGCTTCTGATGGCATAAATCTGTTTTGAAAGCCAGGAATCTGCATTTTAAATAAGCAACTGGTGACACTGCTTCCCAGGCGGCACCAGTGGTAAGGAGCCCGCCTGCCAACGCAGGAGACACAAGAGACACGGGTTTGATCACGAGGCTGGGAAGATCCCTTGGAGAAGGAAGGGCAACCCACCCCAGTATTCTTGCCTGGGAAATCCCGTGAACAGAGGAGCCTGGAGGGCCACAGTCCATGGGGTCGCAGAGTTGGACACGACCGAAGTGACTTAGCATGACGCTGTAGCAGAAGGTTGTAGGGTCACTCTGTGAGAAACATTTTAAAATCCGGATATGAACATGTGTATCACCTGTGGATATTTCCTCCTGGGCAAATAAATACTCCTTATTCCCCTAGGCTACTAAGAAGAGAGATAATTTAAATAATAAACTATGAATAGATGTTAAAAATATTTAAATATTCCTACTTTAAGCCTAGGGGTGCTTTTGTATCTTTTTTTAAAAAATAAATATACTTCCTACATACACTTGGAGAAAAAAAGGTATTATTTTTCCCAAATAACATGTGTCAAAAATAATAATTCTCTCCTACCCCAATCTAGCTCAAATTTAGATGTCTGAACAAAAAGAATATAACTAAGAATAAGACATGAAGGATGAGAAATATTTCCATAACAATATGTATAGAGACTAACCCTACCCAGGAGCCAAGTATGGCAGAAAACTGCTATAATTAAGGATACAAAAACATGTTCTGTTTCAAGCCTTAATTTTAAGATACTTGTAGCTTTTCACAATTTTTCTTCAAGGATAAAATTTCTGAGATTATGCCTATGAATGTTGAGGAGGTCTTTACCAGGAAATGGTTCTTTATCTGTTTCTTAATAGATAATAGGTGACATGTATAAAATATGTATTTACAGCCTAAAAGGAAAAGGGAGCTGAAATGTCAGATTTGAAACTTTTAAATGCAGTCTGTAAGTCAGTCTCAACATTTATGACATATTTTTTTCAAGTTCTAAATGAGACAAAAATGATAAATTGAAAGAATATTAATGAATTATGATTCAGTCTGCTGGGTTGAGTTTTCCCATTGATGGCCAATCACACTTAATAAGAGCCTCTATCCTTACTCCTTTCAGTTCAGTTGCTCAGTAGTGTCTGACTCTTTGCGACCCCATGGACTGCAACAAGCCAGGCCTCCCTCTCCATCACCAACTCCCAGAGCTTGCTCAAACTCATGTCCATTGAGGCGGTGATGCCGTCCAATCATCTCATCCTCTGTCACCGGCTTTTCCTCCTGCCTTCAATCTTTCCCACCATCAGAGTCTTTTCAAATGAGTCAGTTCTTCGCATCAGGTGGCCAAAGTATTGGAGTTTCAGCTTCAGCATCAGTCCTTCCAATGAATATTCAGGACTGATTTCCTTTAGGATGGATTGGTTGGATCTCCTTGCAGTCCAAGGGACTCGCAAGTGTCTTCTCCAGCACCACAATTCAAGAGCATCAATTCTTTGATGATCAGCTTTCTTTACTGGAGAAGGAAATGGCAACCCACTCCAGTATTCTTGCCTGGAAAATCCCATGGACGGAGGAGCCTGGTTGGCTACTGTCCATGGGGTCGCAAAGAGTCGGACATGACTGAGCGACTTCACTTTAAGCGACTTTCTTTATGGTCCAACTCTCACGTCAACACATGACTACTGGGAAAAACCACTGCTTTGACTAGACGGACCTTTGTTGGCAAAGTAATGTCCCTTTACTTTCCCTGGGGACATTTTGATTTCTTAATTCTCCTGCGAAGACTGCGGATCTCTCTGGAGTGCTGGCCCATGCAGTTCCTCTAAGGAACCAACCCTCCCCAAGCAGATGGCTTCTTCAACAGGAGCGGCCAGCAACATAGACATACATTTGAAGACTTGGTCAGCTGACCCCTCCCTCAGCTTCCCTGACAGCTACTCCTGCTGCCTGTCAGTATCTCTGCTCAGCCTTACTCCTTGAGCTCCATGTAGATCAGCCTTCTCTCGTCCCTTCCTTCTCCTTCTGTCCTGGATCTGGTCTTCTTCCACCCCCTGAGGTCTGCATAACCAGAAGAAAGTCTCATGATAACATCAGTCTTGACCATGCCGGGGCTCTGCATGCCTTTCTCATCAGTGTCAGTTCCCAGGTAAGGACCCCTGAGCCCACCCGGTACCTGTGTCCCTCAGCCTTTCAACTCATACACATTTAAAGGCAGAGAAGCACAGATGCCCACCCTCAGGACTTCTGGACACACCTCAGCCAGCCTGCAGGTGCAGTCACACTCCCAATTAAGTTAGTAGAGCTTGGCCATGTCACTGGTACCCGTATGAATGTGGCACCATTTTGCAATGGAAAACCTGAAGCCTGTGAGGAGGCCTGGAACCCAATCCAGTGCAAGCGTGCTAAGTTGCTCAGTCATGTCCGACTCTTTGCGACCCCATGGACTGTACCCCACAGGCTTCTCTGCCCATGGAATTTCCTAGGCAAGAATATTGGAGTGGGTAGCCATGCTCTCCTCCCAGGTATCTTCCCAACCCAGGGGTTGAACCAGCATATTTTATGTCTCCTGTATTGGCAGGTGGGTTCTTTACCACGAGCAACACCCGGGAAGCCCAACCCAGTGCAGGGGTAGAATCAGCCCTTGACAGTGTTCTCAGTCCCTGAGTTTCCTCAGCAGCACGTGGGTAGGTGATGGAGGCCCTGGCAGAGAATCACACATGAGCAGTTTGGATAAAGACAGCCGAGGAGCTCTCGGTCATTCTCTGGGAGCTCAGGGTTCTAAGGGAAGGGAAGGTTGACCTTAGACCCTTCCTTCCCAGGGCCCCAGATTTTCATTTTGCACTGAGACCCCACAGATGATGCAGCTGGCCTCATTCAGGGTGGAATTAAAGCTTATATTGTCTCTCTACTTCCGAGAAGTAGGAGATAGATCATGAGAGTGAGCTAGGCTTGAGGACTGGTGTGGAGGGGGTAAAGGAGAGCCTGGGAACCCACGCTGATGTTCAGGGGTTCCCTGCAGTGGAGAAGGGGGCCTGGAGACAAGAAATCTTTACCAAACACAGTGGCTTTGAAATCAGCTTTGGGGAAATAATAGTAGTATTTCCTGTTTTCAGATGTGAAGTTGTCATCTCTCTTACTGACGAGGTGTTCATATTCTTAAAGCACCATCCGTATATAAACAAGTAAAGATGCAATTCACTTTCTGCCAACAAGTCATTGGGAATAACTGTTTGCACACTTAAGGTCTAAGAAATTGTGGATGTATGGTTTCCATTTCCTCAAACAGAAACCCCCCGTCTGTTCCCCAAATTTTTCTATTTGCTTCTGTTTTCTTCTAGTAAGTAAACATATAAAACATCTATGGCTGGAAAAGCTAAAGGCAAAAATCAGAAAACGCCAAATGAGACTTCTCATTTCAGGGTTGAGAACCAACACGCGTATACTTTATTGTTACAAGCGCATGCACACGAGTGTGATGTGTGTGTGTGTGTGTGAGAGAGAGCCCAGGTCCCTGAAGGTGGACAGAGGACACACTTGAAAGCCATTACGTGGCTTGGCCTGAAGTGGAGAGAGGACAGCCAAGTCATAAAGCGGCTCAAATGGAAGGTGCAGGGGGTCCGTAGGGAACTATCTGGCCACAGGGAACCGGGGTCTGTTTCCCAAGAAACTAGAATTTAAAAAAAAAAATGTCAACAAGAGCGAAAATGATCGTCCCCCGGATCCTAATTTTGGGAAGTTTTGTGTCCTTAGGGACATAATTCCTAAACGATTTACTGGGCATTTATTTGGACCACTCTCAAGTATGCCCAGTTTGTGAGAACATAAAATCAGCCCTGTAAGACTAGAAAGCAGGAGAGAACCCCTTCACGATGTCTCTTGGATAAAAGCTAACATCCTTCACAAACTGTTTGGCTTTCCTGGTTTTAGCTATCGATACGTGTCTGCAACTTGTGGGGACAACATCCGTTCAGCAGTGATCAGCTGTGAGCTTGGCTCCAGGACGCCGGGCAATACTCAAACATGGATCTGACTCACAGCGGCGCGGCCAAGTGACTTCCGTTTACTTGCTCTGTGCTGTGCAACGTCATTACTGAATTACTTGCTTTCCTTATCAATAATAAAAGACTATTGCATGCTTATTACGTGCCAACCCCTTTAAATGCATCATCCATTTAATTCTTCTGTCAACCCTGCAAGGTAGATGCTGATGCTACAGTGAGATGCATCTGATGCAAGGTTGGTGGGGGCAAGGGTCGGAGGGGCAGTGAACTGAGAGAGCAGAGCAGAAGAGCCGGGCTTTACATCTTCTACTGTCTGTAAAGTGCAGACTCTCAGCCAGGTTTATGATAACCTGCTGCTGCTGCTAAGTCGCTTCAGTCGTGTCCGACTCTGTGCAACCGCATAGATGGCAGCCCACCAGGCTCCCCCGTCCCTGGGATTCTCCAGGCAAGAACACTGGAGTGGGTTGCCATTTCCTTCTCCAATGCATGAAAGTAAAAAGTGAAAGCGAAGTCGTTCAGTTGTGTCCGACTCCTAGCGACCCCAGGGACTGCAGCCCACCAGGCCCTTCCATCCGTGGGATTTTCCAGGCAAGAGTACTGGAGTGGGGTGCCATTGCCTTCTCCGTATGATAACCTAGGTACAGCCAAAGAATGCTGCACTGCTTTAAAGAGACGATCAAGTAGGGGGATGGGAATACAATCCAATGAGTCTATTAAGCTGTATTCTGAAGTCCTTCTATAGGAGTAAAAAAAAAAGAATTAAAAAGCTCAGTGTCTTGTTTCTTATCATAATCACCCTTATCTCTTACATTCAACTATTGTTTTGCTACAGAATGTATTATAACAGAGTGCTTTTGACCATTTTTCCCTTCTCTGGGGCCCAGATACTAAATATTTATTAATGAGAAAATACCTTAATCTTAACATTTAAATAATGGGTAAAAAATATATTGTGTTTAAAAAATGGAATGAATGACATACGGAAGTTATTTTAGAAAAAAACCAAATGTTTTATTTCAAATGAATTTTTTAAATTGAAGTATAGTTCAATCCAAAAGGAATTCAGTCCAGAATATTCACTGGGAGGACTGTTGATGAAGCTGAAGCTCCAATACTTTGGCCACCTGATGCAAAGAACTGACTCATTGGAAAAGACCCTGATGCTGGGAAAGATTGAAGGCAGGAGGAAAAGGGGGTGGCACAGAGTGAGATGGTTGGATGGCATCACCTACTCAATGAACATGATATTTGAGCGAACTCCAGGAGACAGTGAAGGACAGGGGAGCCTGGCCAGGGGTCTCAAAAAGTCGGACATGACTTAGTGACTGAACAACAACAACAGTTAGTTGACAATGTTACGTTCGTTTCTGACGTACAGCAAAATGCTTCAGTTATGTGTGTATATGTATATACATATACACATCGATATATATATATATATATATACATATATACATATCGATATATAGATATATAATTTTTTGGATTCTTTTCCATTGTAGGTTATTACAAGATATCGAATACAGTCCCCCGTGCTATACAGGAAGACCTTGCTATTTATTTTAGATATAGTAGTGCGTATCTGCTAATCCCAAACCTGGATTTGTTTTTAATGGAAGTAACACCTACAATGTCTTTAATAATAAAACAAACAACCAAAAAGCAGGTACTTCAGGGCTTACAGAGAAAAGCAGCAGGAGCTCCTTGATCCATCCTGCCCCTCGCACCCCTGCTCCTCAGAACCGGGGCCTTCTTTTATACACTTTGTGTCTGGTTGTTTTCTCATTGCTAAATAATGCAACCACATCGCTGCCTTGAATCACCAGTTTTAAGCATCATCAATCGATTTCCACCTGGTGAGAGAAGGCAGACATGAGTTAGATCCAAGCCAAGCCTGGCCGTGCGGAAAAGAAAAGCCAGTTTTGAAATCAGGGGGAAGGACACGTCTTCAGTGGCCAGCTGTTATTTGTATTGCCTTAAAAACTAAGAATGTGACCTTTGGCCTCTCGAAATAATGGAGTCCATCTTGCAGTCCTTCAGGGACAGTGGAGACACAGATAACCAAAGGATCCTCGTAGAAATCCTCTTTCTACTTTGTTTTCACTCGTCCCCTTTGGCTTGTCTGGTTGGATAATCCTGGACTCTAGATTCCAAGGGGGCTGTGTGTGCTGGCTAAGAAACCCAACACCCATGCAAAGGCTCCAGGAAGTCGTCTTAAGGAGTAAGTATGTTTTGTAAACAGATGACTGGCATCGGACTGAATACACGTCCTCGTAAGCCACCCCTTGTTTGCGCTTGCTAATGGTCTTCAGGATTTGAGCCAAGGATTTAGCTTCAGCTTCAGTGTAGCCAGCGTTAGGATATGCTAGCAACACGGTTGTTCTCACATCCCGGTATTTTCTTCATTTACAAAGTCATAAACTTCTTAAAATAAAAGGCACAGCCTTTTTTCAACATGAACCTACTCGAGCATAATCCTAGCTATCTTTAATAATACAGGAAATAAAAAGAGCATGGTTTGGAAATAGACGAAGGGAAGCATGGCTGGATGAGAACTAAAATAGCTGGGTTTACTGAGTAGTTCCCAGTGTTTATTCTGGGAAGCCTTGGGATTATTTATATGATCTTAAAATATTCTCAACAGTCTAGAGATATGGCAAAGCCTAAATAGTTTTGATTTGAAAACCAACATAATTAGACTTTTTTTCCTGACATATTTTATAGGGTTGGCCAAAAGGTTCATTTGGGTTTTTCCATACGATGTAATGGAAAAACCCAAACAAAAGTTTTTGGCCAACCCAATATAATATAGTTGAAGCAGGAAGAACAAGAACAAAAATATGAAAAGAACTGTCAGCTCACATTCAAGCAGATGTGGATTCTGTGGCTCAGGTTTAGTGACACAGGTATGTATAACAGTGTTAGTCACTCAGTCATGTCCGACTCTTTGTGGCCCCATGGACTGTATCTCACCAGGCTCCTCTCTCCAAGGATTTCTCCAGGCAAGAACACTGGAGTGGGTGGCCATTCCCTCCTCCAGGTGACCTTCTCAACCCAGGGAACGAACCTGGGTCTCCAGCACTGCAGGCAGATTCTTTACCATCTGAGCCACCAGGGAAGTAAACATGTATGATAATGACCCCCTAATTTTTAAAAAATGACAGTGAATCTTTGGGTCTCTTACCATTCATACTATGTTTCATATTATGAAAATTAAAAGCTTCTGGCATTTCAGACAAGTCAGGGCATGAGAGTCTTGAAGGAGACATGGGTTTTTTTCACCTTCCTTTCCCTGACTTAGACTGCAATAATATCGACACTGTCTATTCCAAATGCAACTCAAAAACATAATTATCACAGAATCAGAAAAATCAGGCTTGTAAAAAAATTTCCTGAATACAGATTCGTTTATACATTTTATTTACATGAAGACGAGACATTAACAAGCATGAGTCCCTGCCCAGTTGTGACAGTGTGACCAATCAGTAAGAGAAGACGACAAAGCCGTCCTAGAGACAGGAACTGGTGGAGAAGGAATAAGAATAAGAAATAAGAAGGAAAAGAGCTCACAGTTCAGGCAATGAGGACTTCATGGAGTGGAAAACAGAACAATTTTCAGTTAACTAATTGAATTTGGAAGACAATCTGTTTTTCCCGATAAGAACAAAGTCTTGAACCGTAACTTGGACATTATCGCCAGACACATTTCTACTTTTCCTTCCATGATTTCTCAACACATGTCAGAGTGTGGAGGAAATAGCAGAGTCAGCATCATAATGTGTGTGCCCTGAGTTGATTTCTATGCACTTGAATGAATTCATCGATAGAAAGGCTTCTGTCTGTTTTATCAATAGTGCAATTGTCACAAGTATCATTTCATGATATTAATTCTGAACCTAAACTGAGTTTGGTTCAAGGTTGAGTTTGCTTATCTGAGATATGTCTTCTTTATTGCTTTTTTTTTTTTTAAATACTCTTTCATGGGGAGGAATTTTAAAAATCAAGAGGAAATATCACCACAGGTTTCAACCTTGTGGATACCTGTCAGAGATGACAGCTAAAGAGATTTAAGGGACTAGGTCCTCTTAGAACATGAGCTGATACACCAGGGAGCGTCTCCGAAATCTTGAAGACGGGTCGTGGCTCTGCCACTGATGTGGTGTGTCATTTGACATGTGTCACCATGCCAGGAATCACTATTTTCTAAATAACAGTAGCCTACTTCCGAAGGGGTTGGTAAGCTATCTGATTTAAGACATAAACAAACAAACAAAAAATTTTTTAAAGATTTTTCTTCTTCTATTACACACGTTCCATCACTGCCCGAGTACAGGATAAACCCTTATGAGTGAGGGTGGTGTTTATTTTTAAAAGTACTGCGTGCTCCCTGGGTGTGAACACAGGCATTTATCGTAGCAGTTAGCAAATGCCATCAAGTTAACCATTTCCTTCTTAGGCCAGTAAGTTACCAACAACCAAAGGCAGAAAGCATGTTATCAGATATGGGCTGTGATTTAGAAACTGTTCACCTAGAAGCATCTGATATAGAAAAAAAAAGTTGGATTTCTTTTGAAAGACTTTGCTTGAAATCTGGTCTGTGCCCCTGAAGGCGGCTTGACCTTGAAAAAGTCACCTTAACCTTCGGAAGCCTGGGGTCTCTTCTTTGTAGCGGGAATAATAACATCTCTCTCACCCAGTGGCTCTAAACATTCTGAGAGTTTAAAGGCTTGGGGTGGGGTGCGGGGCTCTTTTAAACTGTCACGGCAACCCTACATCAAATTTTGAGATTCTCACTTGCATTTAGACTGTTTCTACACACAAAGAACAAGTTAAAAGATTCCACAGGAGAAAGAAGACAGTGGGATTCAGTCGACTTACCCGATTCAATTTCCCACAAACTAAATAACCATTTCACTTCCTAATTATTTTGGCATTGTTTGGACACAATCACAGAGAATCTAAAAGCACAGCAAATGTTTACCTTTAAACTTCAGAACCATCCTCTGACAGTTTTTTTTTAAATTTTCAACTTCTTCGCCAATGCTCCCTTCTGAGAAAAAAGACTGAATTTTGGAAAGAATTTACATGGATTCCATTCCCACGGTTTCATGCACATTTAAGCGAGTGGTTAAATTTTGTTCCGAATGATTCTATGGCTGCTACAGGCAGAGTGACACAGATTGGAGAATTGGGACAACTCGAGAGAACACTCAATATTAAAAGTAATTATTCTTTCCTCCTCCATGGTACGATCTCAGATGATATTTTTCTCTTAATTATGTAATTAATTGCCTCAGTTCTTCATTTCACTCTGAAACACTATGAAACACCACAGTCTCAGAAAGTAAAATACTGGGGATTGTCCACCCACCAAAAAACCGGGGAGGCAGAGAAAATAAAAGCTGTGATGAAATAAACGCATTGCCAAGACTCTCAGTTATAATACAGTTCTGTTGTTTAGTCGCAAAGTCGAGTCTGCTTTGCCACCCCGGGGACTGTGGATTCTCGGCTGCTGAGTCACGGAGGATACGGAATACAGTCTAGCATGTGAACAAATAGCCAGGTACAGGAGATGAGTACATCAGTGGTGAGAGTGACGACTTCACCGAGACAGCAGAGCGGCCCGCCGCGCTTCATACCTTCACGGAACCGGTATGCATGGTGTTCCCGGAACAGACATTTAAGTGGTGCTGTGTCAGCCAGAGGAGGTTCACGAATCATTCCATCAGCGAAACACCAGCTTACGGTGGTCTCTGCGTGGTCTTGTATACGTTCAAGATTTCGAATTTCTCCTCTAAGGCAATGACCCCCAGATTCTATGTCTCTAGACCAGATTACTATTCTGAGCTCCAACCCATAAACCTAACTCATCGGGGGACCACGCTCTTGGCATGTAGACAGGTACCCTACACCGCATTTCCAAACCTCTAGTACAGTGGAGTGTCGGTACCACTGGGAGAAATGATTCCAGAACCTCCTCCTTCCATGTATACCCAAATTTGTAGATGCTCAGATTTGTAGATCTTTTTATATAAAGACATGTGGTATTCATATGTAACCTACACACCTATTCCCAGGTCCCAGTTGTGTCCGACTCTGTGCAACCCCATAGACGGCAGCCCACCAGGCTCCCCCGTCCCTGGGATTCTCCAGGCAAGAACACTGGAGTGGGTTGCCATTTCCTTCTCCAATGCATGAAAGTGAAGAGTGAAAGTGAAGTCGCTCAGTCGTGTCATCTCTAGATTATTTATAATACCTAACACAGTGTAAATGCTATGTAAACAGTTGCTGAGCGTGACAATTCAAGTTTTACTTTGGGGAACTTTCTGGGCTTTTTTTAATAGATATTTTTGAATCACAGTGGTTGAATTTGTGGATGTGGAACCCATGGATATGGAGGGCTGAGTGTATGATGAGGTTTCAAAGGCACGGACTCCAGAGTCAGACTGCCTGGGGCTCTAATCCTGATTCTTCTCCTGACACCCTCCAAGCTGTGCGTCCTTGATCAGAGTTGTTACCCTTTCTGGGCCTTAGCTTCTTCATCTTCAAAGTGGTGGAGAGTTAGCTAAAGATGAAGTCAGTTCATTTCTGAGGACCTAAAATACCGCTGGCAAGCGCTCAATAGGTGTCATATTCTTTTCTCGGGATTCTTCTTCTCTGTCTCAACGAATGGCATGGGGATTTGCCCAGTGATTTAAGCTGGATTCAGCTCTTGGACCAGCCACTTATCAGCTCGGTGACCCTTGGCAAGTGACACAACCTCTCCGAGAGCCTCGGTTTTCTCCTTTGGGAAGCGAGCATTCCAGAGATGACTATATGGATTTAGATGAAACCCAAGTATCAACAGAACGCTTCACCCAGGGCCTGGCATGTGGCCATACTCAATAAAGATAAGCAATTACTCTTACTTCTCTTGGACTCTTCCTCTTCCCTAAGTCCCATTTCTAATTACTTATCAGGCCTTGTTGCTTTTAACTCCTGTTGTTTAGTCGCTAGGTCGTGTCCAACTCTATGTGACCCCATGGACTGCAGCACGCCAGGCTTCCCTGTCCTTCACTGTCTCCAGGAGTTTGCTCAAATTCACGTCCAGTGAATCAGTGATGCTATCTAACCATCGCATCCTCTGCCATCCCCTTTTCTTTTTGCCTTTTAACTCTTACAAACCTCTAAATAACTCCCCTCTTTTTTTCTGCTGTCTCTCCACTTTGTCAATTTTCATCTCCTAACTGGTTCTTTGACCCCCCAGCTCTGGCTTTCAAATCCATCTTTAGTTCTCCTCTAACTCAGGTGTACTTGAGTCACAGCACTGCCCCCATCCTCCAGCCTGCCTCTCACCTGCACCCTCAGCACAGCTCAGGGAGACGCCACATCTCTCTCTGCCCCAGGCTTACCTGTCCACCTGAGAACCAGCTCCCCTGCACAGACATTAGCCCAGCCTTTCCAAACGATCGCAGCTCCCGGTGGATCTCATGGACCCCTGGGTCCTGACACACATGCCCGTCCCCCAGGCCAGCGATGCCACAGGGGCAGGAAACAGCAGCATCAGATACAAAGGGCAAGTCACGCAAAGCCTTCTTTTCAGATGTCCGCCCTCTAGGAAGAGACCAGTATATAACAGTGTTCGAGCGACTTAGCGGGAAGTCCAGGGTTGAGGCTTCCCCATCCAATGCAGGGAGTAAGGATTCGACCCCACATGGCTTGTGGCCAAAAAAGCAAAACAGAAACAATATGACAACAAATTCAATAGACTTTAAAAATGGTCCACACCAAAAAAAAAAAATCTTTAAAATATAAGATTGTTTGACCTATAAAACCAGAAGTCGTGTTTGATACGATCTAATATTAGAGATGAGAATACAAAGTTTCCATCAGTTTTCAGGTTGAGACACGAGAATTCACAGATGCCTTGCAAAGCGTTGCTGTGGGTGGGGCCTGCGAAGCTTGGGGATGCCGTCCACTCCTCTCTGCCGTCGAGGTTGTTTCAGGCGAGAACCCTGAAACTCTCTCCCAATGTCTCATACCCTCCTCTCTGAGCAACTTGACAGACAGACAGACCAAGACCACGCCCTCCCCACGGACCAGCTGAGCGAGGGATTCCTCCGTGTACACAGAAGGCGCTTACTACGTGTCCCCGTCTTTCAGGGAAGACGCGCCTTGGTCATCATCTGCCTCTGTCCCCTCTATAGTCTAAGAGCAGGGTCTGTATCCCTTTCGTTTCTGTATTGTCATGGTCCAGCCTTGCTCCTGACACACGGCCAAATACCAAACTGACTTTGGGCAAAGGCGATACGTCTGCAAAATGAATCGTGTTCCACAGGAAGAACTGTCTGGTATCCGACTGCGCTTTTTCTCACGACTCTTTCGGGTTCTGAACGATGCACTTCGATCTGTAGCAGAGGCCACGAGGTGGGTCATACGTGTTTCATGTGCTCTAAGTCCCTGCTTGATAATGGTCCCTGTGACATGTTGTTAGATGGCTAAGACATACACCTAAAAATATCTGAAGTTTTCAAACAGTGGTGAGCAAATCACTCAGTCTTCCAGAATTTAAGGCCGAAGGGCATAGTCGTCCCTTAGAAAATATTTTGAGTTAACTTCAAATTATTTATTTTCCGTAAGATTAAAGTCTCTCCTTCCAATTATACTCCTGAGGTTTGTTGTATTCTTTGTTAACCGGAACTGCACCCTTCGAAGGCAACTTGCCAAAACATATCTTTCTTGATTTGTTTTTGTGGTTTTATTTTGGAGAAGTTTGAGGGAAGGAGCTTAGTTTTCTTTCCTCTTTTTTTTTTTTTAACTCTTTGTCAACATTTGAGTTACAATAGCTGCAACAGTGGCCAAGCTGATAAGAAGGGGGAACCTTGTAAAAGAACAAACCTTGAGCAAGAAAGGAAATTACCAAAGAGAGAATTTTCATTCTCCTAAAATTAAAAACAGCCTAAAATTAAAGCAGCATGACTGGAAGCCTCCTCTGGTTGTTTTTAATTGGCTTTTTTTCCTTTTCATCTCAGTTTTATTTATTTATTTTACTTTACAATATTGTATTGGTTTTGCCATACACTGACATGTTTAATTGGCTTTTAAAGACAGCCAAGAGGCGACCCTGTAAGCAGAAGACAGCAATCGCCTTTTCTCCCCCATCCCTCCCCCAGAAGGGGCAGCACGTCCCCAGGACGGTAAACGACACGTAGGCACAGTCTGTTCTCTCAGACCCCCCTGTTCTTCCTGTGTTCTCCGATTCTTTTAAGAATGTTGCCCACAAAGTCAGACTTGAACTTGCAGTGCTTGGGGAAAAAAAGCGCGGACTAAGCTGTGATAAGGAATTTTGGCATCTCTTGAATGGAAGGTCTACAGACCGGCTTCTTATCTGGAGCTGGTGGGGTGAGGACGGGGAATGCAGAGGAGGGTGGAGGCGAGGGCTGGGCTGCTGTGAAAATGCAGACCAATCAGCGGTCTTTCTAGGACTCGTGGTTCAAGGACTGCGGAGGAAAGGATGCTGGAGGCACCGGTCCAAGGTCGCTTTCTTCTGGAAGAGGAGCCGGGACAGCCCCGAGTATTTGGATGGCCCATTACGGTTCTCCTGATTCCAAGACTCTTGTCTTTGCTCCCTTTGACCTTCCATTTGCTCCTGAGATTACTTAACAATAAAATCAAAGTGCAAGGAAGTGCAGAGTATTTCTGCAAAGATCAATCGACCTGAGCGATTCAGAAGGTGTGCATATCAGATTTCACTGTTTTTCCCCCATGTTCTCACTTCCTTCCAAAGCAAATGATGAAACCACTGCCAAAGACATCAGCCGACAGGTGATGAGAACACTGTCTCACCGTTCCTCAGACTAGCTAAACGTCTCATACAAAGATGCACGTTTGCAGTTACTGTAGTACTTTGATGCTTATTCAAATGTAGGAATAAACTACATCAGAAGAAGAAAATGATGGAAGAAGGAAGTGGAAGGCAGGTCCAACTAGGAGTAATCCTTTGGGACTAGTTTAATAACCAGTTTTGGATTTCCTAAGTCTGTTTTCAAGTCGGTGACACAGAGGACTTGTCTTAGGCAATCAGACTGCTGTAAATCTGCAGGGGCGGGGGGTGGGGTGCTTAAACAACATTTATTTCTCACAGTTCTAGAGGCTCAAAGTCCAAAATCAAGGCAGATACGGTTCTTTGGGAAAGCCCACCTCCTGGTTTGTAGATGGCTTCTCTCTGTGCGCCCACAGGATGGAGAGAGAGAGCTCTGGTGTTTCTTCCACTTCCTATAAGGATGCTAATTCCATCACTGAGGTTTCACCCTCACCACCCCACTTTAGCCTAGCTACTTCCCCAAATTCCCACCTCCAAACACCATGGCACTGGGAGTTAGGGCTTCAGCACACAAATCTCAGGGGGACACATTCAGCCCATAACCAAAATCATAATCAATTTACCGAGATTCCTTTTCAGTTAACCGTTAATAAAAATATGGTTTAATCAGATCTGTGTCCATGAAGACAAGACTTCAAGAAGGCTGTTTTAGTAATTGAGACTCCTAACTCTGGTTCCTGACAAACCCTAAAGACAAGCTTGTGACTCGATCCTGGGGGTTTGTTGTTTTGCTTTGTTGTTTCTCCCAAGAGAGTTCTTTAAAAGTAGACTTAATGATATCTTTGTAGATTGTCCTCCTCCACAACAGACAGGACAGTCTGGAAGCTAGAGTTCCTATGTTCCACCTCATTTGTAATCACAAACTGCAGCCTTGCAATAGGGAAACAGCTGTATTTTGTGAGGTGAATAAATTGGCCAGGCATATGCCTCCAATAACTAGGCTGTACTCTCTAAATCATGGTGATAAGGAAAGTATTATCTTATATACTTTCTTATGTAGAACATGGTACTACTTTTGTGTACCAAATTATTTGCTGGAGAAATATCTGGATAGTGCAGGAATGTTTCAAAATGCTATAGTCAGCACTAGGGACTGTACTCAATATTTTGTAACAACTTATAAGGTAAAAGAATCTCAAAAAGAATAGATAGATAACTGAAAATATAGATAGATATATAGTTGAATATATATAGATATATATGGGTATATATATATAATGTATGCATATATGGGGCTTCCCTGGTGTCTCAGCAGTAATGAATCCTCTGGCCAATGCAGGCAATTTAAGAGACGTTCTATCCCTGGGTTAGGAAGATCTCCTGGAGAAGGAAATGGCAACCCACTCCAGTATTCTTGCCTGGAAAAGCCCATGGGCAGAGGAGCCTGGAGGGCTACAGTCCATGGAGTCAAAAAAGAGTTAGACATGACTTAGCAACAAAACAACAACAATGTATGTGTGTGTGTGTGTGTGTGTGTATGTGTGTGTATGTATATGTGTGTGTGTGTATATGTGTGTGTGTATATGTGTGTGTGTATATGTGTATGTATATATATATAACTGAATCACTTTGCTATATACCTGAAACTAACACAGCATTGTGAATCAACTATACTTCAATTTAAAAATGCAATAAGATTTTTTTAAAACGCCATAGCCTTTTCCTTCCTGATGGCCCGTTTCTAAAGCTATTTGGCAAAAGTCTAACTCTTCAACTACCTCCATAAAACTCGAACTCCCTGCAGAAAAATGGAAGGGTGGAATATTAACAGATCAACTATGGGAAATCTTGCTGGTCAGGGCAGAAGTCTGCTCTGGAGGAACGTGGCGTGCTGTGACTCCGTGTTGTCCCCACTGCATCACTGAATGACAAGATAGGACAGGAAGCAAGAGCTTTCAGAAGGATTTTGCCAGGCCCTAGGAGGGGCTTAAGGCCCCTAAAAGTAGCAAGATGATGTTAAGTTCTGTTTGAGTCAATGTGGCAAACATTCAGTTAAAGGATTTCTCTCCAGAAGTAAAGGAGTCACCACCTTTCAGAGAATGTTTCCAAGTCCCTGTGTACAACCAACACAGCACCTTATCAAGAAGAGGTCCCAGGAGAAGGCGGACTGTGAGCTCGAAAAACCTAAGTAAGCACCTGTCCCAGCGTCCTGACCGTAATGACTGCATTTAGAGCAAGAGGCCCTTACATCTATAGAGGTCATTTTTTCTCTTAAGCATTTACCTTTATACAGTAAAGAACATCACTCCGTTAAGAAACTGATTCTGTACAAATAATACTATAATAATTAACAGACTTTTTAAAAACTGAAGGTAACATTAGACGAATCAACTAATAAATACTGTGAACTCTCCCTAACTGGTGAGTTAGCTTAACTGAAAATAACGAGTTATTTTAACAGATACAATGAGCTGTGGTGTTAGAGAAGGCTCTTGAGAGTCCCTTGGACTGCAAAGAGAGTCAACCAGTCCATCCTAAAGAAACTCAGTCCTGAATATTCATTGAAAGGACTGATGCTGAAGCTGAAGCTCCAATACTTTTCGCCCTGCATGCAAGCCAACTCACTTCAGTTGTGTCTGACTCTTTGCAACCCCACAGACTGTAGTTCAGCAGGTTCCCCTGTCCACGGGATTCCCAGGCAACAATACTGGAACCAGTTGCCATGCCCTCTTCCAGGGGATCTTCCTGACCCAGGGATCGAACCTGTGTCTGTTACATCCCCTGCATTGGCAGGCGTGTTCTTTACCACCAGTGCCACTCGGGAAGCCTCCTAATAGTGGATAATCTTGTTAAATTCCATTCTATCCACTGATGCCAGACATGTATCGGATACATAACCTTTAAGACCTGGGCTACAAAACGTTAGGAAAAAGCCCCATTGGAACACCCACCCCACTGTTAAAACGCCCTCACAAGATGCGAACTGAAACAGCCTCCAATTACTGCACTCCTGCTGTGTGTTGGACTTCCGGCTTGGCAGGTCAGCTCTCTGAATCCTCACT
Organism: Bos grunniens; assembly: GCF_055505025.1. Taxonomy (NCBI): domain Eukaryota; kingdom Metazoa; phylum Chordata; class Mammalia; order Artiodactyla; family Bovidae; genus Bos; species Bos grunniens. The sequence goes on along the minus strand of NC_141176.1, from coordinate 88,907,984 downwards.
AAATCTCCCCTTTACAGGAGGAGAAACGGTGGGTTAGAGGATATGTCACCTCACCCAAGGGCATAAACTTGGGTGTGGGGTGAGCCTAAGCTGAACTTTTCTCCCCAAAGACATTACCCGGGGAGGTGGTTTCCCATCCCAATGTCTACAATTTGCAAAAACCTTCGTGCAAATCACACGGGTTATGTAGAGCTGAGCTTTGACTACGGCCCTAAAAAAGTGAAAAAAAGTGAAGCATTCGCTCTGCCAAGACGTGATCCGAGTCGGTAATATGAGAATGGCACTTACGAACTGAAACTATTAGATTATAAACTGTCATAGAAATGATTGGAAGGGCTTTCCAAGGCTTCTAGCGGGAGTGACTGCATCCCGGCCTGCGCAAGCGCGGGTCCTCCCCCCCCCCCCGCCCCCGCCCCCGCCCCCGCCCCCGCCCCCGTGACCTGTTGGACGCTGGCTACTGCCTCCTGGATGAAAAATGCAATCAGTGTCTCCCTTTGGGCTGAAGGTTGTCTAACACCGTGTGGTTGCTGTTGCTGTTGCTGTGGTTGTTTTAATTGTGTTTGGACACTTTGCAAGGGAGATCTTTGCTACCCAGCTACAAAAAGAGTCATATAAGGAAACTTCCTGCGCATCAAAGAGCCTAAGCTCTTGCCTTTGCAGGGCCTCCCAATTTCAGCGTCGCCTTTGATGACCGGGCCTGTGAACAGCGTGCCCGCAGGCACGGTGCTCCAGGCGTCTGCTCAGACAATTTAATTTGCTAAGACAAAGGTTACCTAAGGAACCTAACTCCCTTTCCACGCACGAGGCAGAAGGGTTTTGTGACCCTGGAGGGGGAGAGCGGGGGTTGGGGCAGGGGTTGGGGTCGGGGGAGGGACACAAAACCCAGAAACACTGCCAGACCCGACGTTTTAAGCTGCCGGGGAGGGAACTAGGACCGGACTCTCCTGGTCTCACACCCCGCGACTTGGCTGCCCCGGCCTTCAAAGAAAGCATCCGTGACTCCGGACCTCCTTCCTGCCGGACGCCCTGCCTTTTGTTTCTAATTTAAGCTTTCTTCTTTTCACTTTCCTCTCCTTATTCTTTGAGGGTCTCTTTTTCATCTTTTCCCTCCTCCCTTTTCCCTTTTTTTCACTTTGTTTTCCAGCACAAATAATGTATTGTGAAATCAAGTTTAAAGGAGGATAAAAGGGGGAAAAAATGAACTTAAAAGGAATCAGAGATTTAGGGCCCTTTCTGATTCTTAAACCACAGGAATAGATCCGTTTTGCATCTTCAGTGGTCACTGGATCTATCAGATCTCAATAAAATTGCCTTTTAACTTTTTCACTCAACATTCTTTTGTTAAGTGGTTTTCCCTTTCCCGGAAAGTTTTTGTAGAGATGCAATCATTAGGTGATGTTCTGCCCTGTCAGTATGCCTCTTGTTTTTCCCTTGCCTCTTTCTTTTCTGCATACACAAGTCTCTGCTTTAACCATCCCAGCTACAGCTGGGTGTTGCATTTGTCACAGCATCGGGTGGTGGAAAAGTCTCGTGTAACATTCACACTGTTGTGTTCCAGTTGTGTTAACTGATCGTAACCAGTGTTGAATTCACCTATTTCTATTTGCAGGCTTTTAGGGGCACTTTTAAGGAGCATCAGTACTGGTGAGCGTAAAGCTGGTACTCTCTCCTCCTCAAACACCCTGAGAGCCTGCAGGTTGCTATTTCTCAACCACAGAACATTTCCAGGCAGAGGCAGATAAGGCTTTCCACTCATGCTGCCTTGTGTATATATAAAACTTGGGTTGGGTGTGTGGTGTCAGTTATTTTAAAAGCCTTTGTCATTTTTCAAATTTTCACTCCACTTGCAGAGCTCTCCTGATGTAATTCAGCTCTAGTTTTTCCTGGATCTGTGGAATGCTTCTGTTTCTAATTCTCAAGTTGTTTTCTTCCTGAAGTGCAACTATATATTTATTTGTACAACTAACCTAGAAACAGAAAGCCAAAGAAGAATAAATGAGCCTTGCGATAAGCCTGTTATCTTCTCCTCTTGCCGTCGACCAATATTTCCTGCGTTTCCATGTGCCACGCCATGCTATCTAATAATTCTCTCAAGTTTCAGCTGATATGATGAACAAACTTAAGACACAAGCTGCTCCATTCTTATGGTCATGAAATATGAACCAACAAAATGAGCATTGACATTGTAGGTAAGCCTTGCAATTGCCAGTCCATGAAGGCAGGCTTCCAGCGGGTGTAGAGGTAGCTAACTCATTATCTAAGTTTAGAATTTATTTCTTTGTGTGATTTTTTTTTTTTTTACTTCCCAATACTACCCCTCAACCCTGCAATAACTACATTAAATAATTTCCTATTAATTCTACCGCCAAGTGAAAAATTGATACATTAACATCAGATCAGATCAGTCGCTCAATCGTGTCCAACTCTTTGCGACCCCATGAATTGCAGCACGCCAGGCCTCCCTGTCCATCACCAACTCCCGGAGTTCACTCAGACTCACGTCCATGGAGTCAGTGATGCCATCCAGTCATCTCATCCTCTGTCGTCCCCCTCTCCTCCTGCCCCCAATCCCTCCTAGCATCAGAGTCTTTTCTAATGAGTCAACTCTTTGCATGAGGTGGCCAAAGTACTGGAGTTTCAGCTTTAGCATCACCACAAATACAGTTTACACTGGAAAACTTTCCCGCTTCCCCATTTAACTGCTCTGGAATGAGAGCATTACTGGGCCATTAATGGGTGAGGACACTTGATTGTTCAAGGTAAAATCATCACTTTCAAGTTTAAAAAAACAGTGAGCATGGGTAAAGATTTTATTTAACTCATTAATAAAACAGAAATGAGTAAGACATTAAAATCAGTTCAAAAAAGAATTTATACACAGGTGTGGGCCATAAGAAGTGTGACACAGGACGCTCACCCCAGTGCTCTGCGACAAGCTAGAGGAGGGGGGATGGGGTGGGATACGGGAGGCAGGCTCAGGAGGGAGGGGACATATGTGTACTTGTGGCAGATTCATGTTGACATAAGGCAGAAACCAGCAGAATATTATAAAGCAAATATCTTGCAATAATTTTTTTTAAAGTGCTGAAATTGAATTTACAAATTGATGCAAGACTGATAAATCTCCAATAGGGAAATAAAATGCAATGTTTTGGATCGTCTTTTCTGTAAAGGACAAGTCAGTTACAGGGACTAACCAAATTCATTTGCTTTGCTGTAGACGAGAATCACTTGCCTCCTTACCAGCTTTCTACAACTTAACTTCTACCCCAAAGAGTTATAAAACAACCAAGTCAACAGAAAGGTGATTAAAGGTTCAATTCCTGTAAAATCGGTCTCCAGAGAACTGGCTAGCCCTATACTGTTCAAGACCATCGCCACCAGCATCTGTGGTTATTTAAACTAACACAGTGACATAAAATTTAAGCATGAGTTCCTCAAACTGCAGTAACCACATTTCAAGTTCGCAACAGCCACAGGGGACTAGTGGCCACCATACAGCCCAGGGCAGGTAGAGGACAGCTACGTGACCGTATGACTGCAGAAAGTTCTAGAGAACAATGGCACGCTGTACATTAATGACCACAATTCAACTGAAAGGGAGCCCAGTAGCCCATTTGTCCATTTCCAACTCAATGTTTTTCTGACAGAACAAAATAAGCAACAGCAATAATGATATGAAACAGAGTATGTGGAGGGGTAATGGCTAGTATTTATCAAGTATCAACCGTATGCTAGGCACCCTATAAGATGATTTACATATATTATCTAGCTGAGAGTTTACAATTTATATATATTATCTCATCCAGTCCTTAAAATTGCTTAACCATATGTATTAGTTGAGGAAACAGAGACTCAAAGGGATTAAATAATTTGAGTCCTCATAATTTACATACATTATCTAGCAAGGCCTCATAGTAACTCAGACACACTTATTAGTGGATGAATCAGAAACTCAAAAAAACTAGAACAATTCACTTGAAACTATGTAACTAGTAAGGGGTAGAGCCTCACATTTGTGTAACTCTGAAGTCTTGCTTGTTTTCACTGGAACAGACTGCCCTATCTACACGTCTTAACAGAGCAGTTAGGACAGTGGGCACAGGCACACGTAGGATACGACACCCGGGAAGCCCCAGCGTTGTTATTCAGTTCAGTTCAGTTCCGTCGCTCAGTCGTGTCCGACTTTTGGCAACCCCGTGGACTGCAGCACGCCAGGCCTCCCTGTCCATCACCAACTCCCGGAGCTTGCTCAAACTCATGTACATCAAGTCGGTGATGCCATCCAGCCATCTCCTCCTCTGTCGTCCCCTTCTCCTCCTGCCTTCAATCTTTCCCAGCATCCGGGTCTTTTCCAATGAGTCAGCTCTTCACATCAGGTGGCCCAAGTGTTTGAGTTTCATCTTTAGCATCAGTCCTTCCAATGAATATTCAGGACTGATTTCCTTTAGGATTGACTGGTTGAATCTCTTGGCAATCCAAGGGACTCTCAAGAGTCTTCTCCAACACTGAAGGCAAAGGAGAAAGGAAAGATATACCCATCTGAATGCAGAGTTCCAAAGAATAAAAAGGAAAGGTAAGAAAGCCTTTGTCAGTGATCAATGCAAAGAAATAGAGGAAAACAACAGAATGGGAAAGAGTAGAGATCTCTTCAAGAAAATTAAAGATACCAAGGGAACATTTAATCAAAGATGGGCACAATAAAGGACAGAAATGGTATGGACCTAACGGAAGCAGAAAATATTAAAGAGAGGTGGCAAGAATACACAGAAAAGCTATACAAAAAAAAAAACCAAAAAACTTCAGTGTTCTTTTTACTCCAAGTCAAATAAATAATGAATCTTGCTATAATGTCATAATTCTCAATTTTTGCACTAAATGTCACTTCTGATGTTTGACTTAGGGAATAGAAAGTGAAATGCAGGCTTGTGACCATCTACCTTAATACATTTTTTCATATAAATGGATCGTGTCCCATCTAACCCTATAAAACATTCCCGCCCTTGTCACCTCATGCAAAAAAAAGCAAGACCATTGTTTACAAGATTCCAGAAGCAATGCGATTAAATGAGAATTTCAGAGCTGAGTAATTTTCTAACTTAATGGCACTTGACTGAGCATTTCCGTTTATCTTTTAATTTCTTTTCTAATGGGGAGACAGTGTGTGTACATGCTTTTGCTGCTTCAACCAGAATGGAAATGCCTTTTTTTCCCCTAGATGTCCTGGTGCTGATGCTGAGGCTGAGGAGAAGCGGGGACAGAGGGAATGTTGGTGGAGTCAGAAGGCAGTCAGATCAGTGATTGAGCTTAGAAACTCCTGCAGGCATTGGTCAGAGCCATGGATGTGGCAGGCCTGGAGGAGAGGTGGAGGGGGTGGATTCTTGGAAATATGATAGAAGAGAGAGGCTTGACGCGGAGGTAAGTGTAACAACACACATGCTGTGTGCTAATCCTCCCGAGTGCACGCTCACACACTCAAGCAGTGGGGCTGAGGGTTTCCAGGGTCCTTTCTAAAATGAACTAATCTCCCGAAGCAGGTCGGCTGAGGCATGGACCCCCCCAACCCTGGAAACCCGAGCCAGCCCAGTGGCAGAGCCCAGGGGTGAAATCCTAGCCCGCTAGTCAGCTACATGATCTTACCCTACGCAAATTCTGTGTTTGCTAAACACCTAACGCCTGTGTACACAGCACCGAAAGTGAATGCCTCTCGTTCTCAGCCTCCTGGGATTAACGGTCTGTATCAGTCAGAGCGTCATGGACCCGGCACCCTCCTTCTCAGTCGGCGGGAGTTTCCTTTTTCACGAGGTGAGTAAGTTGAAATCCGCGTGCCAGTGATTTGCCAAAGGTACCCCGCTGCAGAGAGAGAGCTCTCTGATTAGCCTTGTCCTGTTATAATCATTGGCTTTCCAGGAGTCATTCAGGAAATGTTCTCAGTGCAACCTAATACCCACCCGCACGGAAAAACACCGAAGGATTTTGCAGATAGACATTTAATACGCAAATAGGCAAAAAAGAGCTGTTCAACTCCGTCTTTATTTGAGGATCCAGCTAGTTAATATGTAAGGACCGTTGCCAAGAAACGTGGTAGGACTCTTTCTGTCTCCAGAAATGCCTAAGATAATTGTCTTGTAGAGGTAAGAAGGTACTCGAAAGCAGATCCGCTGCATCCTGAACCCTTCAGGTCCTCTGAGAGGTTTGTGATAAAGAAACCCGCCTTTGTCATTCACATTTCTTCCCTGGTGATTTATGCCAATACTCAGATTTTTCACTACCTAGAAACAGATTTATGGATGAATGAATCCTTTCCTCTGAAAGAAAACGTTTCAGCCTTCCTAGCCGGGAAGTCTCCAAAAGGATATTTGTTTAGATGATTATAAACTCCTCTGATACCCTACTACACCGAGCTTTGGAAAATAATAACTATATTATCCGTGACTGTAGCAGAATTGAGACTTCAGAGTATTTACATTTCCACTCAAACAAAGGAGCAAAGTGTAATCCAGTGTTTCAAAAATCATTATATGAACCTACTACTACTCAGTGGGTTTAAAAATTAAAAGTCCCCTGTGTTTCTTCCTAGTTTATCTGCAAAGTAAGCAGGGACATCTCGAACAGGAGTAAAGGAAAAAAAGGAAGGAAGAGAAAGGCTTGTGCAGCTGAGTTATTCATTTACTTGAAATATTAACAGGAGAAAGCCTTGGAGTGACTTCTGCCCACAGAAAAGGCTCAGAACCTGGAGAGCCCTCTCATCGCTGAAAGCTCCTGACTCCAGTGTGGTAGAAAAGATGCTGGAGCCCCGTCTAACACGGAGGAAGCAGACCAGGGGAGGACCAACCCCAGATGTGCTGGAAAACCATCCAAGAAGAAACAAAAATTATAACAACTTCCGGTTTACCCTCAAAGACCCCAAAAAATATGTCTTCTAATTTGATAACGTGTCAGAAGCAGATGTAATGTCATTTAAGAATCAAGTTGCTTTATACCAGTTCAAGCAATCATTTTAGTATCTATGAATGAGAGGAACATAGTTTTATTTCTGCTTTTTCATTTTAACAGGTTGCTCCAGGTAAGACCAGGGAAATGTTTATTTGACTCTCATACTCAAATTTCTTTCACTTAACAATTTGGAAAATACTCCCCAAGATGTTTGTAGTCACCTAAATTCACAAGAGCTTTTGGGTAAAATTTCAACTGTCAATTGAAATAAATTCACAACGTGAGACTGACAAGTTAAGTTTTACTGGGGGTAAGATGAGGACTGTAGCCTGGGAGACAGCACTTTGGATCACTCTGAGAAACTGCTCCAAAGAGGCAGGGCCACCTGACTGTGCGTGTGATTTTGGTGAAGGGGGGCACATGCAATCACGCACATGTTTTTGCAGAAGTTTGCTGCTAGTCTCATGGGGTTATTGCTAGTCACAAGGAATAGACCTCCCCATGGAGGGTTTTCATGCTCCTCTAGATATGAGGAGACGCAAGAAACTGGGCTCATAAAATCTTCTCCTGAAAATATCCATCTGAAGGCCTATCCTGCCAGCTTTTCCCAGAGCACAGAGTGCCTCACTCCTGATCTCCAGCCTGAACTCCTTTCAGGACGCGCTGAAGGTCAGCAGTGGCGGCGTGTGAGACCTCATCCTTGTAGAGACAGGTGGTGAGTGACAAGCTTCAGTTAGTGCAACTTAATCATTGAAGTTTTAAAGGAGAGTGCAGACGTTTTATTACATTTAACTTCATTAATAATAGTTATATTTTTGTTTGAAAAGCATTCTGAGTTCCTGTGTATGCTACAAGGCATGAGGTCACCATCTGTATTCAGTTTGAACATGGCTACAGGCACAAGCCATGGAGAACAGGAGCCTTTGTGAAACCGAGTAACCTCAGGCAAGTTGTTTAGCTTCTGAGCTTCAGTTCTCTCTTATGAAAGGCTGGGTTTATAAAGCTTAACTAGTGAGAATTAAATGAGGTAACCAATCAATAAAATAGTATGTTAATCAAAAGTTATTGAGTAATTGTTAATTACCAGATGCTATGCTTGAAACTCTCAAAAGAATAATAAATAACAATAGCCATTATTAGAAGGCTGCATTAATTTTTACCCATCACTTTGGGTCAATACATGGCCATCCACCGCTGATAAACAACCCCCAAGCCCAGAAGATAATTAGCTTTCATTAATTTGGACAAATTAACCCAACCTTAACTTCTGGAGGAGAAAGGTGGCAAGATCTGTTTTTATTTTACAAATGAAAACAGGCTAAAAACTTCAGATACCTTTTACAAGGCAATAAAAGTCTCTAAGAACAGGAACAACTTAAAATCATTGTTTTGAAAGAAACTACTTTACCATCCACAAAGAAGTGCACAGGGATAATGTGTTTTTGTTTTCTTGCTTTGTTCTTTTAAAATTTGTTTGACTGCGCCAAGTCTTAGTTGTGGTATATGGGATCTAATTCCCTAACCAGGGATTAAACCCTGGCCCCAGCATCGGGAGCACAGAGTCCTAACCACTGGACCACCCGGGAAGTCTCTCAGGATAGCGTAATGCGCAAGCAAACACGCAAAAGGCAAAGCAAGAAGAAGATGCCATCACTTACAGGATTCCAGGAATGAATAACTATATTAGTAAATTTAACTATATTACTAAAAGTTCAGTTCAGTTCATTTCAACTGCTGAGTCGTGTCTGACTCTTTGCAACCCCATGGACCGCAGCACGCCAGGCCTCCCTGTCTATCACCAACTCCTGGAGTTTACCCAAACTCATGTCCATTGAGTCAGTGATGCCATCCAGCCATCTCATCCTCTGTTGTCCCCTTCTCCTCCTGCCCCCAATCCCTCCCAGCATCAGAGTCTTTTCCAATGAGTCAGCTCTTTGCATGAGGTGGCCAAACTATTGGAGTTTCAGCTTCAACATCAGTCCTTCCAATGAACACCCAAGACTGATCTCCTTTAGAATGGACTGGTTGGATCTCCTTTCAGTCCAAGGGACTCTCAAGAGTCTTCTCCAACACCACAGTTCAAAAGCATCAAGTCTTTGGCACTCAGGTTTCTTCACATTCCAACTCTCACATCCATACATGACCACTGGAAAAACCATAGCTTTGACTAGATGGACCTTTGTTGGCAAAGTAATGTCTCTGCTTTTGAATATACTGTCTAGGTTGGTCACAACTTTCCTTACAAGGAGTAAGCATCTTTTAATTTCATGGGTGCAGTCACCATCTGCAGTGATTTTGGAGCCCAAAAAAGTAAAGTCAGCCACTGTTTCCACTGTTTCCCATCTATTTGCCATAAAGTGATGGGAACGGATGCCATGATCTTAGTTTTCTGAATGTTGAGCTTTAAGCCAACTTTTTCACTCTCCTCTTTCACTTTCATCAAGAGGCTTTTTAGTTCCTCTTCACTTTCTGCCATAAGGGTGGTGTCCTCTGCATATCTGAGGTGATTGATATTTCTCCCAGCAATCTTGATTCCAGCTTGTGTTTCTTCCAGCCCAGCGTTTCTCATGATGTACTCTGCATAGAAGTTAAATAAGCAGGGTGACAATATATAGCCTTGACATATTCCTTTTCCTATTTGGAACCAGTCTGTTGTTCCATGTCCAGTTCTAACTGTTGCTTCTTGACCTGCATACAGATTTCTCAAGAGAGTAACTCATACAAAACAGTCCTGTGTCTATATGTTTTATAGAAGAAAAGTCTGTCTCATTTAGCACTTCCACCAGCAATGCCTGGGAGGGACTACCTGCAGTCTTTGGTTACGTTGAGATTTTAGTAAAGCAATGGGTCAAATTTTGGGTCTCTTTCTTGCTTTATTTTTCATTTCTTTTTTCATGTGTTAATTGGCAATTTATGTTTCTTCTTGAACACACGTCATCATCTCCCTTAATTTTTTTCTATGATATTGGTAGTCTTGTTTTTAAGTGCTTTGAAAAGTTCTTTAAATATTAAGTATATATTATGGTTATAGTTTAGGTATATTTTTGCCAGTCTCAAAGTTTTATCTTTTAACTCTTTATGCCATCATATATTTGTTATAGAAGGTTTAACTTTCTATGTTACAACTTTGTTTATCATCTCTGATAAAAATTTTAAGATTTGTATCTTTCTTAAGAAGGCTTTCCCTGTCTCATTTTGGATGGACATGTACACACTGCTATATTTAAGGTAGATAACCAACAAGAACCTACTGTAGAGCACAGGGAACTCTGTTCAGTGTTATGTGGCAGGCTGGATGGGAGGGGAGTTTGGCGGAGAATGGATACATGTATGTGTCTGGCTGAGTCCCTTCCTGTTCTCTTGAAATTATCACATTGTAATCAGCTATACTCTAATACAAAATAACAGACTGGTTCCAAATAGGAAGAGGAGTTGTCAAGGCTGTATATTGTCACCCTGCTTATTTAACTTCTATGCAGACTACATCATGAGAAACGCTGGGCTGGAAGAAACACAAGCTGGAATCAAGATTGCTGGGAGAAATATCAATAACCTCAGATATGCAGATGACACCACCCTTATGGCAGAAAGTGAAGAGGAACTCAAAAGCCTCTTGATGAAAGTGAAAGTGGAGAGTGAAAAAGTTGGCTTAAAGCTCAACATTCAGAAAACCAAGATCATGGCATCCGGTCCCATCACTTCATGGGAAATAGATGGGGAAACAGTGGAAACAGTGTCAGACTTTATTTTTCTGGGCTCCAAAATCACTGCAGATGGTGACTGCAGCCATGAAATTAAAAGATGCTTATTCCTTGGAAGAAAAGTTATGACCAACCTAGATAGCATATTGAAAAGCAGAGACATTACTTTGCTGACAAAGGTCCGTCTAGTCAAGGCTATAGTTTTTCCTGTGGTCATGTATGGATGTGAGAGTTGGACTGTGAAGAAGGCTTCGTGCTGAAGAATTGATGCTTTTGAACTGTGGTGTTGGATAAGACTCTTGAGAGTTCCTTGGACTGCAAGGAGATCCAACCAGTCCATCCTAAAGGAGATCAGCCCTGGGATTTCTTTGAAGGGAATGATGCTAAAGCTGAAACTCCAGTACTTTGGCCACCGCATGCAAAGAGTTGACTCACTGGAAAAGACTCTGATGCTGGGAGGGATTGGAGGCAGGAGGAGAAGGGGACGACAGAGGATGAGATAGCTGGATGGCATCACTGACTCGATGGACGTGAGTCTCAGTGAACTCTGGGAGTTGGTGATGGACAGGGAGGCCTGGCGTGCTGCAATTCATGGGGTCGCAAAGAGTCGGACACAACTGAGCGACTGAACTGAACTGAACTGAACTGAATACAAAATAAAAGGCTTTTGTTTTTAAAAAGCACTGTCAGAAAAGGCCTTCTTCAGCTCAAACGTATAAAGATATTTTCCTTTTCTGTTCCTCTTATTTATATATGCCTCTTTTGCTGCACTGCACGGCCTGGAGGACCTTAGTCTCAACCAGTGATGGAAACTGGGCCTCGTGCCGTGGTGTGGAGCCCTAACCAGTGGCTTGCCAAGAAATAAGAAACTCCTTTTTCTTTTTTTTTTTTAGGTTTTATTTACTAAGTCTAAATGTTTAGTAATTTCTCCCACTAGATCTATACACTTCTCTGAATTGACTTACAACACCAACCCGACAGTAAGTTTCTGTAGGAGAACAGTTACAACGATGCTCGCAATTAATGCCTTCCATGCGCCAAGTCTTTCACCTCCTGCAGAGAGGTAAACCCTCTTTCTCCACTTTTCCTCTGCGCCCGCCTTGCTGCTTTGGCCAGGGGAGTGCAGCCCACGGGATGGTGTGCCACCCTCAAGGGGCCATGCCCACATCTGCGCGCTCTCTGTATCAACAGCCTGGATCAGCCAATTAAAGCCTGAGGGACCACAGAGAGAAGAACCCACATTCCTCAGCTCGTGCCGTTTTGAACCCGTTTACAGCCAGCTCACCCTCACACAAGCAGGAGAGCCCAGCCCAGCCTGGAACGGCCCAGCTGGCTTGGGGATCCATGAGCGGTAACAAACGATTGTTATTTTAGATCACTGAGATTTTATGAAACAACAGTGCTATCTGATAGGCACACTCCGTTCTTATTCATACACAGTCTTCCTGGATTTGATTGTCTCCCATCGACTCTTGGCATGTTCCTGCAGTGTGTATTTCCACCTCACCACTCTACTAGGGATTTTCTGCCAGATTCTCGGCCACATCCAGTGTGAGGTGTGATCAATGACAGTTTTCTGTTTGGGACGTCACACACTCTTCCACGTCCCCTAAATGCTTCTGGGCGAGTTTTTTCTTTCCTTTGTAAACGTCCATCCAACACCTACTGCCCGCCTAGCACCACACTAAGCTCTCTAGCCGCTCAAAGAACTCTCATGAACTGATGTCTTGGGATAAAACAGCACAACCCTCATGGTGCTTCACATACTGGATAACTTTGTACTCAAGAAATATTTTTTTTTAATGTTTATATCCTGTCCTACAGCAAAGCAAAACTCACTCTGATAACCAGAGGCAGAGCAGCACCCTCTTTGGCTCAACAGTGCTAGAAAAGAAGGAGAAGAAAGGGGGAGAATAAGGTCCCATAGTAAGTACTGGGTTGGCCAAAAATATCCTTTGGGTTTTTCTGGGACATCAATAGAACCCCAAATGAATTTTCTGATCAACCCAATACCTACTCTGAAGCCCCAATACTTTGGCCACCTGAAGCGAAGAGCCTACTCATTTGAAAAGACCCTGATGCTGAGAAAGACTGAAGGCGGGAGGAGAAGGGGACGACAGAGGATGACATGGTTGGATGGCATCACCGACTCAATGGACATGAGTTTCAGCAGACTCTGGGAGATTGTGAAGAACAGGGAGGCCTGGTGTGTTACAGTTCATGGGGTCACAAATAATCAGACATGACTTAGTGACTGAATAACAATACCTACACTAATAACTCAATGATGCTATTTTTTATTTAATCAGTGTAAAAACTGAGTAGCCCTGTGAAAAGAAAATTTTCCGTTTTCTCAAATGTTCTGAAAAGCAGATATACAAGTTTCCCGAGAGGGTAGCGGTCTAGATGATCCAGCAGCTAAAGGGTGTTCTATTTCTAACCTTCTTTAAATTCTCATTCCTTTTTCCATCTTACAAAATAAAGTCACAGACTCACTCTACTGTCTCTCACTTTCTATATTAATAAAATTGTAGCATCTTGTGAGGTTTAATTAGATAATAAAGCACTTTAAGGCTCCTCCTTGGTAAGTCTGTGAGAGTGAAGAATATTGCTATTTTAATAATCATCATATGCACTGAAAGTTTTTCTGCTAAAATGTGCATACACACTTTTAAAATTCTGGACAATCACATCCGCTCTGGGTAGAGTGAAAAATAAGGACTGATGAGAACCTTCGTCCCTGGATGGATGAACTATGTCGTGCTCACTCGCTTTTTAAAATTTCTATTTGTATTCCATCTTCATTTAAATGTTTAATTAGGGAGGAACGCGTCTATGCATTATAATTAAATGCAAGCCCAGATTCTTCACCACAAAAGAGTCATTTTCCATTCAGTTTCTACTAAGTTTTGTTTTGTTCCCGAATGAATCAATGTGAAAATTAAGCTGGTTGTCTGAAAACCTTAAAAAGAAGTATAGCTTTCATAATACAAGGAAGATTAAAATGAATTAAAAACCTCAAAGCATATCCTTTTAGAATAATCACTCGCTATATTCTCGCAACTCTTAAAGGTAGCTTTCCCAGAGAAAAGAAAAATGAACAAAGAGGGCCTCTCGTTCCAGTTTATCTGCTTTAGGAGCTGAAACCTTTTCAGAGTTTGAAGTACCATTTTTCACTTTCAGTTGGTGAGCTGGTAATCGGGAGGTTGCGGGGCAGGAAGGGACCGCTGTCCTGCTTAGTGATGCGGGAGACCTGTCAGGGGCAGGAGGCTGGAGGTAGAGAAGGAACAAAGGATCAAGTTTAGATGTGAATCTTCTCCAGACAGTCTAACCCTTTCAGAGCTGCAGAACGTGGCTGGAAATCTTGTACGTTCATGAGAATGAGCTGACACTGGGAAGTCCTCGCTTTACCTGTTCAGTCCGCTCCATGAGAATGAGCTGACACTGAGAACTCCTTTACCTGTTTAGTCCGCTCCGTGCTTCTGTTTGCCAGAATTCCCCTGCAGTATGTACACGTGTGCAAACCCGTGTGCGCACGGTATAAAGAGGATGAAAATGGTTCCTTAGTGCCTCAACTGCTCTTCGCTGCTGTGGTTGTTCAGTCACTCCGTCATGTCTGCCCCCCTGCGACCCTGTGGACTGCAGCCCGCCAGGCTTCCCTGTCCTTCACTGTCCCCCAGGGTTTGCTCAAACCCATGTCCATTGAGTTGGTGATACCATCCAACCATCTCATCCTCTGTCACCTCCTTCTCCTTTTGCCTTCAGTCTTTCCCAGCATCGGGGTCTTTTCCAATGAGTCAGCTCTTCGCATCAGGTGGCCAAAGTATTGGAGTTTCAGCTTCAACATCAGTCCTTCCAATGAACACCCAAGACTGATCTCCTTTAGGATGAACTGGTTGGATCTCCTTGCACTCAAGGGACTCTAATGAGTCTTCTCCAACACCACAGTTCAAAAGCATCAAAGCATCTGTTCTTTGGCCAACACTTCACTTCCAGCACTTCAGCCAGAACCTTGAAGTTAAAGCTACCCCAGTGGTAAATAACACACCACTACCAACCTTGAAAAAGTATCATGGGTATGAGTTAAACTTGAACTGAACATAGGAAGGCTCATAGTTTAACAAAACATTTTCTTCACTTTGGACATTGATGTTTAGTTTTGGTGTATCTAACCACTCACTATGTTTAAAAGAAGAACTGATAATTCCACGGTTGTCTGGGCCCAAATCACACAGAAACACAGATGGTGTCTTAATTGCTGTGGTGTCCAGAAGCTAATGTGTATGAATCTGTCCACCAGCATTTAAATGGGAGTGTTTTTGACTTGTCTAATTGCAGGGGTAAGAACAGTAGAAATCACCAACCCATTGGAGTAGGAAATTGCAAGACCACTGACTGAATTGATGTCATCTTGGTTTATTTTCATGTGAACTAGAAAGTTGAGATAGATCCCAATGGATTTAGGTTATGCTGAAAACAGATTATAAGCAATCAATAGATAAACAGATAATTGTGTGTGTGTGTGCGAGCTCAGTCCAGTCCAACTCTTTGTGACCCTGTGGACTGTAGCCCACCAGGCTCCTCTGTCCTCAGGATTATCCAGGCAGGAATACTGGAGTGGGCTGCCGTTTCCTTCTCCAGGGGATCTTCCCAACTCAGGGATCCATCCCGTGTTTCCTGAGTCTCCTGTGTGTCCTGCATTGGCAGGCAGATTCTTTACTACTGAGCCACCTGGGAAGACTATGTATAATTACAGATAATTACTTTTTTTCTCCTCAGTACATTACACACTCAACTGCCCCATACACTTTCATCATGGTCCTATGTTAGATAGTCACACATGAATTGCATGAAACATTTCATTAAGGATTTGATTGATGACTTTACTTACACCCACTGAGTCCAAGAAATCAGAGTTTACTTAACCAGCAGGTTTGCATAGCCACAAAACACAGAAGAAGGCAACCTCCCCCACGCACGTGGATGCAATACACCAACCTCACCTCCCCAAAGTGATACAGAGTCTCCTTCTAACCAGACGCTGACATCTGATTCAGCTGCAGAATCTCTTGCCAACACTCTTTGCTTGTTTTGTTTTTTTTCTTTTTTTTTTTTTTGCTTATTTATTTTAACTTTTTATCTTGCATTGGGGTACAGCCAATTAACAATGTTGTGATAGTTTCAAGTGAACAGTGAAGGGACTCAGCCGTCCAGATATATGTATCCATGCTTGAAGGTTCTGAAGCACAGGAAGTCGGGAGAACTGGAAGGAAGTGCAGTGGGTTGGCAGCTTTGGAAGCCGGAAGAAACGGGCAGGAAAGCAGGGTGTGACACAGCCGGATTGGCAATTAAAGTAAAAGCAGAAATTGCCTAGCGTGGTCTAGAAGCCCTCTGACTACGAGCTGAGAGCAGCTAAGCCGGTTAATATTGAAAGCACATGACAGGAGCCTGTTGGTGGACAGTTAACTGCTTTCCGTCGAGGTGGAGGTAGACAGAGGCTAGCGTGCTTTACGGAAAACCAGCTATTATGTTAAGAACTAAAGGACTGTCTGTATTTCCCAACTGGAAACCTGGAATACTGCCCTCAACTTCTAAGTGTTTGCTTGTTATATTTATGCTTTATTTTTTAAAGATGAGTCCAGAGTTATAAAGCCTCACCAAGCCATTTCAAAATGATACAAATGGAAAGAAATGAATTAACATAATTCCTTTGGAGCATGCAAAAATCTACAACTCCCATATGTGTTTGCTTTCCTAGTCAACAGGCAATTAAAAAAAAAAATCTGTTATTTAAAGAGCATTGGCCTCTGTTTGGGGCTTCTCAGGTGGCACTAGTGGTAAAGAACGCACCTACCGATGCAGGAGACATAAGAAATGTGGTTCGATCCCCTGGAGGAGGCACGGTGACCCACTCTAGGATTCTTGCCTGGAGAACCCCATGGACAGAGGAGACTGGAGGGTTATAGTCCATAGGATTGCAAAGAGTCAGACATGGCTGAAGCAGCTTAGCATGCACGCACAGCCTCTGTTTATCAGATGAGAAATCCAGCCTATGTAAGGTTCAAATCTTTCCCCAAATCCTGTGGTATGACAGAAGATGCAGAAAAATAAGAAAGAAAAAAATGGCAACATCTTGAAAGCAGAGTAGAGGCCTATCGAGGGGTCAGAAGTTCTGAAGACTTTCTAAGAGACACAGGGAAACTGGAATTAAAAATAGAGAGGCTTGATCAATGTGGAGCCTTCCAGTGTTTGAGCATCAAAGCACGGTAGGAAACAGGCCTTGGAGGGAGTCAGATGTTCTTCACCAACAGGACCCAGAAAAGCTCCTATAAGATCTTGCAGAGAGGGAGGTCTTATAATTTTAGAGAAAAGTTGCTGTGAAGAAAAGACCAGCACACTTGATTTGACAAAATATAAAAACTGGAGCTTCCCAGGTGGCTCTGTGGTAAAGAACCTGCCTGCCAGTGCAGGAGATGCAGGTTCGCTCTCTGGGTTGGGAAGATCCCCTGGAATAGGAAATGGCAACCCACTCCAGTATTCTTGCCTGGAGAATCCCACGGACAGAGGAGCCTGGCGGACTACAGTCCACGGGGTTGCAAAGAGTCAGTCTCAACTAAGCATGAGCCCTTCCCTCCTGATAGAGATACTGCTAGAAAGAAATCCTCTAAATAAAAATAAAAGCCATAAAAAGTGTGACATTTGCCAAAGGACCTCTCTGTCATAAGACTGCCCGTTTCTGAGTTCTGTCTCTTCCCGTCCATCATCCTACAGAGACTCCCTTTGGAGTGGGCCCCACCTCTTCTCAGGTTTTCTTCCTCCTCCACGCCGCCCTATGGATCGTCATCTCGCCTGAATCTCAGTTAAGGGCAGCCTTTACTCTGCAGTGTAGTGAGGGGGAAAGCAAAAGCCGCTCAGTTGGGTCCGACTCTGCGACCCCATGGACAGTATAGTCCATTGCGGTGTAGGATCAGCCATACATTTGTGAAGAAGGCCACCCAAGGGTGAAGCGCATCACTCATCAGACAGGTGTGTGTGCTCATCTCAAACATGTTTGGTAGACTTAGATCTAAGAAGGGTTCAAGGCGAGGCCCACTTTCTGGGGGTGTGGGCTTCTCATTGCAATGGATTCACTTGTTGCAAAGCATAGGCTCTTAAATCCTTCCCATTTTAATATACTTCCAATTTTTATAATTCCAGGCCTGTAAGCAACATCTGTGGGGCTTACCTTGTAGCTCAGAAGGGAAAGAATCTACCTACAATACAGGAGATTTGGGTTCAATGCCTGGGTCAAAAAGATCCCCTGGAGAAGGAAATGGCAATCCACTCCAGTATTCTTGCCTGGAGAATCCCATGGGCAGAGGAGCCTGGCAGGCTACAGTCCATGGGGTCACAAACAGTTGGACATGACTGAGCCACCAACACATTCCCTTTCAAGCAACATTGTACTTCATTCTGGGCCAAAGAGGAGAAAGCCTGTACTCAGCTAATCAAGAGTAACAGTAGTGACCACTGGTGAAGTCCCAGTTTTTATCTGCTGCTGTTTAGCTTTTGTTTTGTCTTCTAATTCATGCACTATGTTGTCTATACTATGTAAACGATAGAAAACATAAAATATTATTTTCAAATAATGTATTTTATCCCAGACAATTAAAATATCAATGAAAGTGAAAGTCTCTCAGTCGTGTCCAACCCTTTGCAACCCCATGGACTGTAGCCCTCCAGGCTCCTCTGTCCATGAAATTCTCCAGGCAAGAATACTGGAGTGGGTAGCCATTCCCTTCTCCAGGGGATCTTCCTGACCCAGAGATCAAGCCCGGGTCTACTGCATCGCAGGTGGATTCTTTACCAGTTGAGCTATTGTGTACACAATATGTCTATAAAATGTCTCTTCAATCTCTTATTAGTATCATTATAAATTGATTACACTCCCGAGCAGAGTTTGAAATGCAACAATGCACAGGTTTTTTCCTCCTGGGCACTTGCATGTGTGAGCTGTTCTTTTGACATTTTTGTTTGCTGCACACGCCTAATCCCTGGGGTGGAGACTCCCACCTTTGGAAGCAGAAATGAATGTCCTCATTTTGTTAAGGTCTGTTCCATCAGGGCTTCTACCAACACCTGAGCCCTGAGCATCTGGTGTGCAGGCCAGAGAGCAGGAAGGGAAGATACTTATGATCACACAGGTAGGAGGGGAGCATGTAAGTATCCCCTCTCAGCCCAGGGGTAGCCGAGGAACTCCTAGAGGAACTGAGGAGCTTGCTGCCCAGCATGTCAGCAGCAGGGGGGTTGTGTTTCCTGGTCCTCTCTCAGACTCTGAGCTTCTCAAAGCGGGAGCCACACCTTACTCACCTCTCCCTTGTCCTCTTTATCCCCAATAGACACCTGCCACAGACGAGCTCCAACAGGACACCTGCCAGGGATAAGATGGATGAATGGATATATCTGACGTCAACCTGGTACAACGACGTGAAAGTGCAGGTGAACCGAAGGCTTCGTGTTTTTGTAGTTATTGTCAGTTCTTCATTACCTGACCAAAGAATATGCAGCATGTAATAGAGGATGAAAGCAAGCAGAACTTCCTCGAGCCCTAGAGACATGAAGTATGACAAAATGCCAGGAGCCAAGAAGGGAGATCTGGGGAAGAATTGAGGTTAGGGGCTGATAAATGGACGTCGTATGGCCTGCCAACCTTTGATTCCAGCTTCCATGCCATCGACACTGTCAACGATGGAGAGGTCATTTTATCTCTTTTGAGTAAATATATTTACGTGCGACAGCGTGACAGTGAGCAGTGATGGATCTACGACGCAAAATGCAGTCAAGGGAAAGCTGTCAATGTATTAATTACACAGTGAAGGGAAGCATCCATCCAGAGGCTAGAGGAAAATAAATTTGTCCTGGGGAAAGGCAGGTAACAGGCTGTGGAATGTACCATGATCTGGACAAGCATAAGAAAGACCGTGGAATTCCCATCTAACCACCACTTCAGTCATTGCTCTAAGAGAAAAGGGACTTTTAACACTTAAAACACACACACACAGACCAACTTGTTATCCTAAAATTGATGGCTTATTTGGACACTTAATTTTTATAACTGGGGCCAAGCGTCTTCGCATACCGTGTGGATTTCTGCAGAGTGGTGGAGGGGATAAAGGATGGTTACCTAAGATGCTCGCTTTCTCTCAGGAGCAATTTCAGCAGAGACCACTAATGTCTCAGGTCTCAGAGGAGGCAGGGGGTCATATAATCAAACCCACAAACTCCTGCAAGACGGCAGGAGCAGTTCCTCGGTGTGCAAGGAAACACGGAGCACAAATATTTATAGGTTGCTGCCCAAGACTTATCAGCACAGCAGTCAGCCCCGCTGCAGCCCACTAACAGCTTTCACTCATGTGCGCTGGCGTGGGTGAAATATCACAGCAATTATACAACTCAGGATGCTGGAGAGCTGGGCTTTAGGAATGGCTCCAGCAAATTGCTTCCATTTTTCAGTTCACAGTGAGAAGAAAGGCAGAAAGAGAGAGAGGTGAGAAAGAAAGCAAAGGCACATACCTAATACACGCTGTATATTCTGCGTGTGTACATATATAAATATATTAAGCTTCCCTTTTGTGCCTGGGAGAGAAAAGAGACGGAATCAGCAAATCAGCGATGATCAAACAGATTAAAGTCAACACTGCATGTGTCTCTGAGGAGCCAGTTTGAACATCTTTATTCCTGCTCAGCTACCTTCCTTGCCACGCTGGGTGAGGGAATGTATTTTATTAAAAACATTTCTTTTACCTGGAGATCCTGTCAACTAACTAACACGATGAAAAAAGAAGAAACTGAGAGTGTTCTTTGCATGCCAAAAAATAAGCTCATGAAGGAGATACTATTTTTTTAATAGGGGGAAAAGAGGAAAGAAATGAGCCTGGATATTCCCCCTGTGAAGTTTGGCAGCATTTCTGCTACCACGAGGACCTTCCCTTAGTTTCAAGGTACGTTGCCCGTCAAAAATAGACTTTGAGCTAAAAATGAGCAATTTGTTGTTGTTGTTGTTGTTTTTAATTCCCTTTCAAAGATATAAGGAGTCTCTTATTTGCAAACATTTTCATCACTACAACACTAAACTTTTTTTTTTTTGCTAGATAGCACTAGTAAATGGATTTTACTACTGTAAAATTCGTTAATTTAGTTTTTTGAATGTCTTTTTATTGATAAAGAGTCAGATAATGGGATTTAATCTATTTTGACCCAAAACTTAAGATTACTCTGCTATGTAGCTGAACTCTCTTTAATATCCATGGGGTGAAAGTGAAAGTGAAGTCGCTCAGTTGTGTCTGACTCTTTGTGAGCCCACGGACTGTAGCCCACCAGGCTCCTCCATCCATGGAATTTTCTAGGCAAGAGTACTGGAGTTGGTTGCTTGCCATTTCCTTCTCCAGGGGATCTTCCCAACCCAGGGATCGAACCTGGATCTCCAGCATTGTGGGCAGACGCTTTACTGTCTGAGCCACAGGGCAATAAAAGACCTTTAGTGTATTTTATTTGATTTTTTACTTTTGATTTATCCTTCTGGAATTTTTTAAATTTCTGGATATCAGAACATGACAATAAATTATAATTTCAAATTTCATTATTTTAACTAGTGTTTACTGCCCGTTGTCAAAAGAATAAAGATGTAAGCATTAATTTCTATTTTCTAAAGATCACAAAATATTTTCAAAGAGATTATTCCTTTACAAATTGAAACTTTGTGACATTTCCCCCCAAATCTCTAATTGCAAATTGAGTCCCTCAAAAGGCAGACAGCTACCTGGGGTTTGCATGATGCAAAGTCAGCTTGGCATTACTGGAGGAAAACTTATACATCACACATCTGGGACTTTTAAGCCCTCAGCTGAAAGACAGTGGTTGAGGGCTTCCCTGCTAGCTCAGCAGTAAAGAATCCACCTGCCAGTGCAGGAAACATGGGTTTGATCCCCGTCTGGGAAGATCCCACACGCAGAGCAACTAAGACCGTGTGCTATGTGACTACTGGACTGGGCTCCAGAGCCCATGAACCGCAGCTACCAAGCCCACAAGCCACAGCTACTTCACCCCAAGCCCCGCGCCCATGCTTCACAAGGAGGGAAGCCACTGCAGTGAGCCCACACACCACTACAAAGGGTAACCCCTGCTCTCCACAACTAGAGAGAAGCCCCCACGGCAGCGAAGACCCAGCACAGCCGGTGGTGGAACAGATTGCCACTGAATTTCACCACAATAGGCTTTTTTTGGGGGTTGATTTTTCTCACTTGCAAAACGGGGCGGGGGTCAACCTGCAAGACCTACCCCACAAGCCCGCACTCCTCCAGAGGGCTGTGCGGTCTGCACCAAGTCAGACAGGAAGCCCACAGAGTGAGCTTTGCTACAGGTGTGAACGCTGAGGCTGACAGAGCTCACACCTGCGGCCCGGAGCCAAGAGGTGGGAAGAGAACCTCAGTGCTTGTGACCACAAAGACCCTGAGTCTCCTGCTAGGCTCTGCCTCCTCGTGGTCAGTTCCGAGGCCCACTGTTCTGGGTGCTTTGTATGGTCTTTCAGCTTTACTTCCAGGTCTTTCCACTGGATACAGGTCACTTTCACTCCATCAGTCTCCTGTTTATCCCTCAGTTACAGGTTTCCAATCTGCCGGAGAGGATGCGGAGAAAATGTAACCCTCCTATACTCTTGGTGGGAGTGATACAGCCGTTATGAAGAATAGTATGGAGATTATTTTTAAAAAACAAGGAATAAATCTACCATATGACCCAGTGATCCCACTACTGGGCATATACCCTGAGAAAACCATAATTCTAAAAGACACATGTGCCCCAATGTTCACTGCATCACTACTTAAAATTAGCAAGACATGAAAACACCCTAAATGTCCATCCACAGATGAATGGACAACAGGATGTGGTGCACAGATGCAATGGAATATTACTCAGCCATGAAAAAGAACAAAACTGGGTCCATTCTAGTGAGATGGATGAACCTAGAGCCTATTATACAATGGCACCCACTCCAATACTGTTGCCTGGAAGATCCCATGGACGGAGGAGCCTGGTGGGCTGCAGTCCATGGGGTCACTGAGGGTCGGACAACTGAGCGACTTCACTTTCACTTTTCACTTTCATGCACTGGGGAAGGAAATGGCAACCCACTCCAGTGTTCTTGCCTGGAGAATCCCAGGGACGGGGGAGCCTGGTGGGCTGCCGTCTATAGGGTCGCACAGAGTCGGACACGACTGAAGCGACTTAGCAGCAGCAGCAGCAAGTCAGAAAAAGAAAAATATAGCATATTAACACATAAATATGCAATCCAGAAAGATGGCATTGATGAGCCTGTTTGCAGGGAAGGAGTGGAGACAGATGTAGAGAATGGACTTGTAGACACAGTGGGAGGGGAGTGAGGGAGAGAGTGGAGAGGGCAGTGTCAGGACACACACACTCTCACGCATAGAACGGCTAGTTGGTGGGCAGCTGCCGTATAACGCAGCAAGCCCGGTCTGGGGCTCTGTGATGACCTGCAGGGGTGGGAGGGGGAAAAGGGACGAAGGTTCAAGAGGGATGGGTGTGCACAGGTGAGTGCTGAGTCACTTAGTCACATCTGCTTCTTTGTGACCTCAGGGACTGTAGCCTGCCAGGCTCCTCTGTCCCTGGGACTCTCCAGGCAAGAATACTGGAGTGGGTTGCCGTGCCCTCCTCCAGGGCATCTTCCCAACCAATGGGTCGAACTTCAAGTCTCTTCTGTGTCCGGCACTGGCAGGTGGGTTCTTTACTGCTAGTGCCACCTACGACGCCCAGAGGGATGGCATATGTGTATAACTGGCTGATCCATGTTGTATGGCAGAAACCAACACAACATTGTAAATAAATTTTTTTATTAAAAAAATAAACTTAAATGGGACGGTAGTCCCAGTAGACACGTGTATACATATGGCTGAGTCCTTCTGCTGTCCATCTGAAACTATCACAACATTGTTAATCAGCTATGTGCATGCTAAGTCACTTCAGTCATGTCAGACTCTTTTCAACACCATAGACTGTAGCCAGCCAGGCTCCTCTGAACATGGGATTCTCTGGGCAAGAATACTGGAGTGGATTACCATGTCCTAGATCTAGGGGATCTTCCCACCCCAGGGATGGAGACTGCAGCTCCTGCATTGCCAGCAGATTCTTTACCACTGAGCCCTCCGGGAAGCCCCTAATTGGCTATACTCCAGTACAAAATAAGAAGTTTTTAAAAAAATAAAACAAACTTCACATCCAGAAAAAAAAGAATGTATTATGTCCGCTTTCACTTTGACCAATTGCAGTGTGCTATTTCCTCCACCAACTCCTCTTTCTCCTGCAGGGCTGGGCTCCTGCCCAAATCTTAGGGCCCTGGGACCTCCATAAAGTTTCCCTTTGTTGACTGAAGTAGTAAAGTGCTTCTTGGGGTGGGGAGGGTTGGAGGTGGGGGTAAGTGTGTGTGCGTGTGTGAGTGTGTGAGCATGTGTATAATTAGCTTTGATACCTCTCAATAACCTCACGAAGCAGATGAGTCAACAACTGAGACCTGGGTTTTATCAACAAGGAAACTGAGACTCAGGCATTAAACAGACTGGTCCCACACTGATGGGGCAGCCCAGATCCTCTGCTTCCTGGCTCCTTGTCCAGCCTTGCTTGTGACCCCGTAACCTCATAAGCCTTCCTGGGTCAGAACCCAGCATGACGTAAGGTGGTGATTTCTTCAAGTCCTATCTGAAAAGCTAAGTCTGGCCAATAAACCCAGAAACACCAGGCTCAATGAAATTCATATACACTTGGAAACTATTTCCCCAATAGAGCCAAAAGCTTAAAAATACCAGAAGATAGACCATCCCCGTGTAGTCTAATCACCGTTTGCTTCACACTTCAGGATGCCTGTGAGTAATGAGACTGAGGACTCCAGCATCCCCTTTGATCATTTGTTCTTTCGTGGTTTCCACCTGGTAACAAACCTGCTTCTGAGACAGGTTTTATTAATTGCATATTGTTTTGTGTTGCTAATGTTTCATTTCACTGACTTCTGGGTTTTTTTTTTCCTTCATTTGCAGATTCCGGTTGTCTTCCATGTTTAACCATTTCTTCACCAGACCAGGCAAGAACAGACCAGGCTAACTGCTTGAAAACATTTAGGAAATTCTAATAGAAGAGTTTTGGATTTCCCTGGTGGCTCAGATGGTAAAGAATCTGCCTGCAACGCAGGAGACCCGGGTTCATTGCCTGGGTCAGGAAGATCCCCTGGAGAAGGGCAAACCACTCCAATATTCTTGCCTGGAGAATCCCATGGACAGAGGAGCCTGGCGGGCTACAGTCCATGGGGTCGCAAAGAGCTGGACGTGACTGAGTTGGACATCACTTCACTTCCACCATTTCTTCATAGAGATCTTTTTCATCTGGTTTAATCTTTGAATGGGAATTGAAGTTGGCCAAACTGCTTGCTGCAGTCTTGTCAGCGTTTCTGCATTCAGAAGTCTTTGTTGATTCAGTTGCAGTCATAAAGATTTTTCCCACACAGTCTGTTCGACACTTTTGAGTTCAGTATGCACCCACGTCTATTGTGTTAAGCAAATAACCACACAGCACTGAAATTCCACTCATTGTCAATGCTGAGGCAACAAGATTTTCTCCAGTTCACCGCCAGCCAAAACTGCAGTTATCAGAGAGTCCTCTCCAGATGCAAACTGAAAAGAATCATGTGACCCAGAAAAAAGATTGGTCTTCAGGAAGTCTTTGGTTTTTGCCATGTTTGTCAAGACATTCCCAGAGGGAGGGGAAAATAATAAAGTAAAACGTTTTCTGGAATGAAGCCCATTTCAAAATAGAGTCTAGGAACTTTTAAATTTGTAGACAGGGCTTCTCAAAATAAGAGCCACAAAACTAGGGCTATGGCAAACCCAAAGGGATCAGAAGCAATTCAAAACAAGGGATTTAGTAACTTTTAATTGCCTCATTTTCAATTCAAAAGGGAGTGTAAGTGTTGATATTAAGCTATAGTTCATCTGCACCCACCAATCAGCTAGTTTGCTCTGACACATGGATCCTCAGAGATTCGCCATTACCTGGGGTTTCTGTCATTTCAGATGAATCTTCCACCTTGTTAGAAATAACACACTGTCCTTCCCTGCTCTACTCTGTTTCTACATTCTATCTGGGGAGACGGATTTACATTAATGTTCCAGAAAAAGCCTGGATAGGAAACAAAACCACGATCTTTCATTGTTGAAAAGGCATGGTGTAAAAACCTTGTTCTAAAGGCATCACTGACTCGATGGACGTGAGTTTGAGTAAGATCCAGGAGCTGGTGATGGACAAGGAGGCCTGGAGTGCTGTAGTCCACGGGATCGCAGAGAGTCAGACACAACTGAGAGCCTGAACTGAACTGAACTAAAGGGCCTCTGAGGGACTTCCCTGATAGTCCAGTGGCTAAGACTTCACCTCCAATGCAGGGGATGGGGGTTTGGTCCCTAGTTGGGATCACAATAAACTGGAAAATTCTGTAAGAGATGGGAATACCAGACCACCTGACCTGCCTCTTGAGAAACCGACATGCAGGTCAGGAAGCAACACTTAGAACTGGACATGGAATAACAGACTGGTTCCAAATAGGAAAAGGAGTACATCAAGGCTGTATATTGTCACCCCGCTTATTTAACTTATATGCAGAGCACATCATGAGAAATGCTGGGCTGGAAGAAGCACAAGCTGGAATCAAGATTGCTGGGAGAAATATCAATAACCTCAGATATGCAGATGACACCACCCTTATGGCAGAAAGTGAAGAGGAACTCAAAAGCCTCTTGATGAAAGTGAAAGAGGAGAGTGAAAAAGTTGGCTTAAAGCTCAACATTCAGAAAACAAAGATCATGGCATCCAGTCCCATCACTTCATGGGAAATAGATGGGGAAACAGTGGAAACAGTGTCAGACTTTATTTTTCTGGGCTCCAAAATCACTGCAGATGGTGACTGCACCCATGAAATTAAAAGACGCTTACTCCTTGGAAGGAAGTTATGACCAACCTAGATAGCATATTGAAAAGCAGAGACATTACTTTGCCAACAAAGGTCCGTCTAGTCAAGGCTATAGTTTTTCCGGTGGTCACATATGGATGTGAAAGTTGGACTGTGAAGAAAGCTGAGCGCCAAAGAATTGATGCTTTTGAACTGTGGTGTTGGAAAAGACTCTTGAGAGTCCCTTGGACTGCAAGGAGATTTAACCAGTCCATTCTAAAGGAGATCAGTCCTGGGTGTTCTTTGGAAGGACTGATGCCAAAGCTGAAACTCCAATACTTTGGCCACCTCATACGAAGAGCTGACTCATTGGAAAAGACTCTGATGCTGGGAGGGATTGGGGGCAGGAGGAGAAGGGGGCGACAGAGGATAAGATGGCTGGATGGCATCACCGACTTGAGGACATGAGTTTGGGTGAATTCCGGGAGTTGGTGATGGACAGGGAGGCCTGACGTGCTGCGATTCATGGGGTCGCAAAGAGTGGGACACGACTGAGCGACTGAACTGAACTGAACTGAACTGGGAAGCTAAGATCCTACCTGCCTCATAGCCAAAAAATCAAAAACATAAAACAGAAGCAACGTTGTAGCAAAGTCAATAAAGACTAAAAATGGTCCAGATTAAAAAATAAAAATCAAAATTAATTTAAAAAATAATCTTGAGGAAACCTAAATTGAAAAAGACGCATGTACCCCAGTGTTCATTGCAGCACTATTTACAATAACTAAGACATGGAACCAACCTAGAAGTCCATCAAAAGAGGAAAGGATAAAGAAGCCGTGGTACATATACACAGTGGACTGTTACTCAGCCATAAAAGGGAAGCATCTGAGTTAGTTCTGATGAGGTGGATAAACCTAAAGCCTATTACAGAGAGTGAAATGTCAGAAAGAGAAAAACAAATATCATATATCAACACATATATATGGAATCCAGAAAGACAGTACTGATGAACCTATTTGCAGGGCAGCAATGGAGATGCAGACACAGAGAAGAGACTCGTGCGCACGGTTGGGGAGGAAGGGGAGGGCGGGACGAATGGAGAGAGTCACGTGGACGCACGCACACCATCACGTGTAGCTAGACAGCCAGCGGGCGTTTGCGGTACGACTCAGGGAACTCAAACCCGGGGTCTGTAGCAGAGTAGAGGGGTGGGATGGGGTGGGAGGTGGGAGGGAGGTCCAGAGGGAGAGGACGTCTGTACACCTCTGGCTGATTTACGTTCATGTATGGCAGAAACCAACACGATATTGTAAAGCAATTATCCTCCGATTAAAAATGATTTTCTTAAAACAATAACTAAATAAATGTATATAGCATTCGTTGACCACAGGAATACAAAGCTTTTAGAACCCAAGATTGGAACTGCAAATCATGACTTAACACAAAATGAGAAAGGAGATTTATAAAACCGGCTAATGAATGGACAAGATTTATGCCCAGGGACCAGCTGCTGGGATGTCAAGCCAATTCCAGAGACTCTGAGGTCTCTAGGACATGACTCCAACCAGAGAGCTTTACTAAGACAAGAGTCAGGGTGCACCTCCTTGTCCGTGACAGCTCCTTCACTTCACTCACAGGGGAGGAAGATGGCACTAACATCCTTCATTTAGGAGCGTCAGGAAGAACCAACGGATTCCTTCTGAGTCTGCTCGTGTGTTAGCTATCTCTTGCACGTGCCTGCATGCATGCTCAGTCACGTCCAACTCTTTGCAACCCGGTGGGCTGAAGCCCGCCAGGCTCCTCTGTCCATGGGGATTCTCCAGGCAAGAATACTGGAGTGGGTTGCCATTTCCTCCTCCAGGGGATCTTCCTGACCCACAAATCGAACCTGCATCTCCTGTGTCTCCTGCGTGGACAGGCGGGTTCTTTACCACTGCGCAATATGGGATGCCAATGACCATCATATTCACAGAGGAGGAATTTTCATCACATCCATAGCATATTCATTATATTCATACACTGTTGTGAAATGCTGAGACGGGATGATATTCATTTTGACCCATTGAATCAGCATGTTTCTCATATAACGCCATCTTGGGGGTGAGGAATAAAATTTTCTTTCAAGAGGAGAAGAGAGAGAAGAACAGTTGACGTGAAGGAAATGGATTGAATGAGAAGAGCTGGGCGTGAGAACTTCCCTGTTCGTTCAGTGGTTAAGACTCTGTGCTTCCACTGCAGGGGGCATGGATTCAGTCCCGGATTGGGGAACTAGGATCCTGCATGCCATGAAGAGAGGTGAAAGGGGCTCAGTCGTGTCTGACTCTTTGCAACCCCATGGACTAGACAGGCCATGGAGTTCTCCAGCCCAGAACACTGGAGTGGGTAGCCTTTCCCTTCTCCAGGGGATCTTCCCAACCCAGGGATCGAACCCAGGTCTCCCAGATTGCAGGCGGATTCTTTACCAGCTGAGCCACCAGGGAAGCCCTGCATCCCAAGCATCACGATCAAAAAAATAAATATGTACAGTTTAAAATAAAAACAGATTTGGAGGTGGCTGTAAGGTCAATATCTGCTTCGAACAGTGCAAGCATTCGCAGGACCAGAAGGTGACATGTAGAGAAGGTGATGAAGGAGCAGGTCTGAATGAGGTTGAGACTAGGTTTGAGGTGGGGGCCGTATGAGGGATTCGGAATGTCTGACTAACCAACCCGGGCTCTGTTGAAAGCAGCAAGGAACGATGACTTTTGAGGAAGGAGGGAAATGACATAATCAGGTCTGTGTCTCAGGAACCACTACATGTTTTTATTTTCTTTTCAATTTTTAGGATTTGATTTCTTTAAAAAATGTTTATCAGAATATAGTTTATTAGCAACATTGTGTTGGATTCAGGTGCACAGCAAACTAAATCAGTCATATACACATTCAGTTCAGCTCAGTCCCTCAGGCGGGTCCGACTCTGCACCCCATGGACTGCAGCACGCCAGGCCTCCCTGTCCATCACCAACTCCCGGAGTTCATTCCAACTCATGTCCATTGAGTTGGTGATGCCATCCACCCATCTCATCCTCTGTCGTCCCCTTCTCCTCCTGCCCTCAATCTTTCCCAGAATCAGGGTCTTTTCCAATGAGTCAGCTCTTCCCATCAGGTGGCCAAAATATTGGAGTTTCAGCTTCAGCATCAGTGCTTCCAGTGAACACCCAGGACTGATCTCCTTTAGGATGGACTGGTTGCATCTCCTTGCAGTCAAGGGACTCTCAAGAGTCTTCTCCAACACCACAGTTCAAAAGCATCAATTCTTTGGCACTCAGCTTTCTTCACAGTCCAACTTTCACATCCATACATGACTACTGGAAAAACCATAGCCTTGACTAGACAGACCTTTGTTGGCCAAGTAATGTCTCTGCTTTTTAATATGCTATCTAGGTTGGTCATAGCTTTTCTTCCAAGGAGTAAGCATCTTTTAATTTCATGGCTGCAATCACTATCTGCAGTGATTTTGGAGCCCAAAAAATAAAGTCTGTCCCTGTTTCCATTGCTTCCCCATCTCTTTGCCATGAAGTGATGGGAACAGATGCCATGATCTTAGTTTTCTGAATGTTGAGTTTTAAGCCAATTTTTTCACTCTCCTCTTCACTTTCATCAAGAGGCTCTTTAGTTCTTCTTCACTTTCTGCCAAAAGGGTGGTGTCATCTGCATATCTAAGGTTATTGATATTTCTCCCGGCAATCTTGATTCCAGCTTGTGCTTCATCCAGCCCAGCGTTTCTCATGATGTACTTTACATATAAGTTAAATAAGCAGGGTGACAACATACAGCCTTGACATACTACTTTCCCTATTTAGAGCCAGTCTGTTATTCCATGTCTAGTTCTAAATGTTGCTTCCTGACCTGCATACAGATTTCTCAAGAGGCAGGTCAGGTGGTCTGGTATTCCCATCTTTTTCAGAATTTTCCACAGTTTGTTGTGATCCACACAGTCAAAGGCTTTGGCATAGTCAATAAAGCAGAAATAGATGTTTTTCTGGAACTCTCTTGCTCTTTTGATGATCCAATGGATGTTGGCAATTTGATCTCTGATTCCTCTGCCTTTTCTAAAACGAGCTTGAATATCTGGAAGATCATGGTTCACGTACTGTTGAAGCCTGGCTTGGAGAATTTTGAGCATTACTTTACTAGCGTGTGAGATGAGTACAATTGTGCGGTAGTTTGAGCATTCTTTGGCATTGCCTTTCTTTGGGACTGGGATGAAAACTGACCTTTTCCAGTCCTGTGGCCACTGCTGAGTGTTCCAAATTTGCTGGCATATTGAGTGCAGCACTTTCACAGCATCATCTCTCAGGATTTGAAATAGCTCAACTGGAATTCTGTCACCTCCACTAGCTTTGTTCATAGTGATGCTTCCTAAGGCCCACTTGACTTCACATTCCAGGATGTCTGGCTCTAGGTGAATGATCACACCATTGTGATTATCTGGGTCATAAAGATCTTTCTTGTACAGTTCTGTGTATTCTTGCCACCTCTTCTTAATATCTTCTGCCTTTGTTAGGTCCATACCATTTCTGTTCTTTATCGAGCCCATCTTTGCATGAAATGTTCCCTTGGTATCTCTAATTTTCTTGAAGAGATCTCTAGTCTTTCCCATTCTATTGTTTTCCTTTATTTCTTTGCATTGATCACTGAGGAAGACTTTATCTCTCCTTGCTAGTTTTTGGAACTCTGCATTCAAATGAGTGTATCTTTCCTTTTCTCCTTTGCCTTTCACTTCTTTTTTTCCATAGCTATTTGTAAGGCCTCCTTAGAAAACCACTTTTTTAGATCATTTTCCCATATAGGGCATTATAGAGCATTGAGTAGATTTCCCTGTGCTATACAGTAGGTCTTTATTAATTATGTATTTTATATACAGTAATGTGTATGCGTCAATCCCAATCTCCCAATTTATCTCTCCTCTGTTACCCACTGGTAACCAAAAGTTTGTTTTTTTACATCTGTAACTCTATTTCTGTTATGTAGATAAGCTCATTTTCATCTTTTTTCTTTTTTTAAGATTCCACATGTAAGCAATATCATATCATATTTGTCTTTTTCAGTCTGATTTACTTCACTCAACATAACAGAGGAGGGCATGGCAACCTGCTCTAGTATTCTTGCCTGGAGAATCCCAGGGGCAGAGGAGCCTGGCAGCCTATAGTCCATAGGGTTGCAAAGAATCAGATACTACTGAAGCAACCTACCATGCACGGAACATGATGGTCTCTAGCTCCCTCCATGTTGCTGCAAATGGCATTATTTCATTCTTTTTCATGGCTGAGTAATATTCCCTTGTATATATGCACCACATCTTCTTTATCCATCCATCTGTGGATGGACACTTAGGTTGCTTCCGTGTCCTGGCTTTTGTAAATGGTGCTGGAGTGAACACCGGGGTGCCTGTGTCTTCATGAACCACTATTAGTCATGTTTTCTCCAGTTTAATATTCTGTGTGCAACTTCACTGATCTTAGGACTGAATCAACATCTCTTGGATTTGCTGTGAGAACTTACCACATTAATATGTGAGAATTAAATAATAAGCAAAGGGCTAGAACAGCTTTGGTAAAAACATAATGAAAAATGTTTGGAAATGCTTTCAAGTGTGAGAGCTCTTTAAATCCTTCCACGTCATTTCAACAGGAAGAAAACAACAAAGAATCCACACATTGTGTGTAAAGAAGGAAATACTCATGGCTTCACATTCTAAAACAACAGCTGAACAGATTTTTTGAAGGTTCTTTTGTGATTTTCCCTTTAGATTTCACTGCCCATCTTCAGAGGTTTACAGAAATGTTAACACACCGTCGTCAACAAAAACATGTCAGAAAAACAACACTGAATTTCCCTCATTTTCTCCTTTGAGTTCCTTTTTCTCCTGGACCACGTCCCATGTGAACCCAGGTCTTCAAGCTTCCCTGTTGGGACAGCATCTTCCTGCCCACTGTGGGTTCAGGGGAGAATTCCGCAGGTTCTAAAATGCTGGAGCCCACAAAAGGCAGGCACACAGCATCCTTCTTTTTTAAAAAAGGAGCTTGTACTCTTTTTAGGGTGTTTATTTCGGCTGCGCTGGGTCTTAGCTGCGGCACGGGGGATCTTTTTCTTAGTTGCAGCACTTGGACTCTAGTTCCCTGCTGCTGCTGTTGTTTAGTTGCTCAGTCATGTCTGACTCTTTGCAACCCCATGGGCTGCAGCCCACCAGGCTCCTCTGTCCATGGGTTTCTCCAGACAGGAATACTGGAATAGGTTGCCATCTCCTTCCCCAGGGGATGTTCCCCACCCAGGGATAGAACCCATGTGCCCTGCATTTCAGAGTGTGCAGTCTTAACCACTGCATCACCAGGGGAGACCCCAATGGTACACTTTTAAATTTATTTTTTTGTAGGGCTTAACTTTTTTAAAAAAGAATTATTATCAAAAACTGGTCTTTTATTGAAGCTCAATTAGAACAGCAAGCAGAAAACACCAGGATCTAACTCATTTTTCAACCAGCGTTCCCAGGGTATTTGTTGTTGAATGATTAATGGCTGGGTGTGGGGGTCACGCAGAAGAGCTCAGAGGTGAAGGCTAATGTGCATAAAATAAGCACTTGAAGGAAGAGGGCAGAATCACATCGGTCTGGAAAGCAGACTAGCTTTTCTAGAGAATGAAACAACTTCTAAGAGATAAAAAAAGAGATGTTCGTTTAAGAAACAGAATCAAAGGCAGGATATAGCCTATATTGATTACAGACACAATGCAAAATGGGAGAACTACCCCCTTGATCATCTTAATTACTGTTTTAATACACTCTGGTCAAAGTGTAGACTGGGAAACAAAATGTAAAATCTAAAAATAAAACCAGGAGAGATATAATAATAATGATTATTGTATTTATTATATTATAATAAATTATCATCATAATAAGTGATTCTTCTTTCTAGAAAAAACAAATATCATATATTAACGCATATATGTAAAATCTAGAAAAGTGGTACAGATGAACGTATTCATGAAGCAGAAATAGAGACACAGATACAGAAAACAAGCGTGTGAGGAAGGGGGTGGTTTGAATTGGGAGACTGGGATTGGCATATACACACAACAGCAAAGGTCCGTCTAGTCAAAGCTATGGTTTTTCCAGTGGTCACGTATGGAGGTGAAAGTTGGACTATAAGAAAGCTGAGCACTGAAGAACTGATGCTTTTGAACTGTGGTGTTGGAGAAGACTCCTGAGAGTCCCTTGGACTGCAAGGAGATCCAACCAGTCCATCCTAAAAGAGATCAGTCCTGGGTGTTCATTGGAAGGACTGATGCTGAAGCTGAAGCTCCAATACTTTGGCCACCTCATGTGAAGAGTTGATTCACTGGAAAAGACCCTGATGCTGGGAAAGATTGAGGGCAGGAGGAGAAGTGGACGACAGAGGATGAGATGGCTGGATGGCATCACTGACTCCATGGGCATGAGTTTGAGTAAACTCTGGGAGTTGGTGATGGACAGGGAGGCCTGGCATGCTGCAGTCCATGGGGTCGCAAAAAGTCGGACACGACTGAGCAACTGAGCTGAACTGAACTGAACTGATGTGTAAAATAGATAACTACGGAGAGTCTACTATACAGCACAGAGAACTCTACTCAGCACTCTGTGGTGATCTAAATGGCAAGGAAATCCACAAAAGAGGGGATATTTACCTATAGCTGATTCGTTTTGCTGTACAGCAGACACTAACACCACATCATAAACCACTTATATACTCCAGTAAAAATTTTTAAAAATCATTCTTCTTTCTAAACATTGCCATCTGTTTTCTTAATCGAGATTATATACAAATCATTGGTGTGGTATTTTAAATGTAGTTAAGTAATATCCTTTCTGCATTCAGGACACCAAGCTTTAATCTGCTACATGCTAGTAACAATGAATACAGTTTTTAGAATGCAAATTACCATGGGCTAAATGTCAGCTTTAAAAGGTCTAGAAAGGCAAAAACTTAGATTATTAAATCAGCTCCTCTACCACCTCACAAGCCAGCACCCTTGTGTCCTTAACACATAGATGTGAGTTAAGACGTCCACGAGAGGAAAAATAACCACACACGAGTCTCCCTCTTGCTTCTCCTGAAGCTGAGCGGGAGAGATCTGCTGAAAAAGGAGCTTCAAATAAGGGGGAAATAGGCCAGAGAATTAAGGAATATGAAAGCACATGTTTTCCCCTGGCCTCTGCGCTGTGTTGATGATGGCAAACAAAAGGGACTTCTTGAAATACGGGATCCTTTTTCTCCTCCCATAGAGGCTTTTATGGGAGGGCAAAAGGGGACCAGGGGGTTTCTGGTTGCTCCCGCTTCTCTCTCTGGGGCCTCTTTGCTTATCTCTGATAGAGCTGTCTCTGGGGTGGTGACGTCAGCATTTTCGGTCGTCTTCCCCGAAGGATGCAGGATGCGGAGTTGCTCTGCGGGCTAAACCACGCCCCTCGCGGCCCCAGGCTTTTGCGTCAAGACGAGAGGCCCCTGGAGGCTGGCGGCGCTTCAGGCTGATTTCTCTAGGGCTGATCCACAGCCTTCTGGAAGACAGCAGAAGAAATACATGGCACCGGTGCTGAGCTGCGTCCCTGCCCACCTGGACCCGTCACTAGGCTGGCACCTGAACCCCTCGCTCTAGCGTTCTCCTGTCTGGAACGTGCCAGGGAGCCGGCTGGCACAGGAGCCTCCACGGCTTTACCTCTGCATGCCTGTGGTGGGAGTCCTCTCACCGAAAAAAAAACCCAGATGGTGGTGTTTCAAGCCATCGCTTCCAGTGGAAAGGTAGATGGGAAAGTGATTGAGGAAGAGCGCCAGGTGGGGGGAAATGCCCGGTATGAGAGTGACACCACCGAGTCGGAATGAAAGAGAAGTGAGCGCAGGTTTAGCTGACCCGTAGCAGGTCAGCTACTAGGAAGAAACACCAATTGTAGACGATGTGTGGCAAATATTTTCAGTCCACGAGAACACCAGCACTGTTTTCTCTCTTAAGTCTGTCCCTTTTAAAACTGCTGAATATCGGTGTCATCTCATCAAACCAGAGAGCAGTGGTATTCAGCTTTGGAATCTGGACTCGGATTTCCCCCAGACAGTCTCCTTGCCACCTGGCGGCACAGGACACGCAAGGCACGACCAAACACTAGCAAAACGTTCAAGAGTCGCACTGGTCAGTGCATCCATCCTTAGCTATGCAGACGGGCTACAGAGTGTCTTATACTTTATTGGATGTTAAAAGCAACTTAGAGCACAGAAACTGTTGTAGTTGTTCAGTATCAGTTGGAGTAGTCGGAGTATCAGTTCAGTTCAGTCGTTCAGTCGTGTCTCTTTGCGACCCCATGAACTGCAGCACGCCAGGCTTCTCTGTCCGTCACTATCTCCTAGAGTTTGCTCAAACATTGAGTCCGTGATGCTATCCAACCCTCTCAGCCTCTGTCGTCCCGTCCTCCTCTTGCTCTCAGTCTTTCCCAGTATCGGGGTCTTTTCCAATGAGTCAGTTCTTCGCATCAGGTGCCATAGTATTG
Organism: Bos grunniens; assembly: GCF_055505025.1. NCBI lineage: Eukaryota > Metazoa > Chordata > Mammalia > Artiodactyla > Bovidae > Bos > Bos grunniens. Next base: position 88,871,815 of record NC_141176.1, on the reverse strand, counting down.
GAGCTTCAGCTTCAGCATAGTCCTTCCAATGAATATTTAGGGTTAATTTCCTTTAGGATTGACTGGTTTGGTCTCCTCACCATCCAAAGGACTCTCAAGAGTCTTCTCCAGTCCTTAATGTTAATTTCATTAGGAAAGGCAGAATGTGAAGCAGATAAAGAAGTTCAAATATATTATTGGGGGGAAAATGCAGTATGATATTCTGTGAGCAAATATTTGCTCTGAGTTAGATTGAGGCTTTGAAATGGGCAAGGTACTACTGCATTAGGAGATCAACTGACTTGGTCTTCTCCTCTCTTCCTCCATCTGTGCCCACATGGGCCAAGCAACTCATGACCCAGGATGTTTGCACATGCTATTTCCTCTGAAAAGAACACTCTGTATCTTCAGGCATCCGTGTTGCTCTCCTTTTCAGCAACTCAGGTCCTTTGTTCATCTCCCCAGTTAAAGGCTTTCCTGAGTCAAGAAAACCACAAGCGTCCCCACTGTCTTCTGCAAAACCTCTTTCTTTCTTAACCTGATTTGTTCTTCTACAAAGATGTGTTACCACCTGGCGGACTATGTATTTTTATTCCTTTATTGTTCTCTACCCACTAAGTGGAGAAGGAAATGGCAACCCACTCCAGTATTCTTGCCAGGAGAATACCACAGACAGAGAAGCCTGGCAGGCTACAGTCCACAGGGTCGCAAAGAGTCTTGGACACGATTGAGTGACTAACAGTTACTACCTACCTAATATGTACGCTCCATAGAGATCTTTTGTTCACTGTAGATTCCCAGGCCTGGAATATATTTTTACACACAGTAGATGCTCAATACATATTTGCTGAATAATCCAAAGAAGGTGGGGTTTCCCCTTTACCCTGGCGCAGTGGTAAAGAATCTGTCTGCCGATGCAGAAGACCCAAGAGATGCAGGTTCAATCCCTGGGTCAAGAAGATCCCCTGGAGTAGGAAATGGCAACCTGCCCCAGTATTCTTGCCTGGAATATCCCATGGATGAAGTTATCATAATTAAACCTCCACTAAGCTTCATGTTTTCTGCCCTTAACCACACAAGTGGGAAGCTGGTCATTTTCTCAGGGCACAGATGTGAGCATGTCACTTCTTTGAAAACCTTCAACAGCAAACAGAGAAAGGAATAACAGGAAATGCCCCACATAAGATAAGCCTAGTGTTGCTTGCTCAGTCGGGTCTGACTTATTGCGAGCCCATGGACTATAGTCTGCCAGGCTCCTCTGTCCATGGAATTCTCCAGGCAAGAATGTAGAGTAGGTTGCTATTTCCTTCTCCAGGGGATCTTCTTGACCCAGGGAACAAACTCAGGTGTCCTGCATTGCAAGTGGACTCTTTACCATCAGAGCCACCTCACAAGTCTGATAAGCCTAAATAATGCCTCGATCTCTTAAACTGGCTCACTAGGCTTTTGATGATCTGCTTCCTGGGTATACCTCCAGATCTGTTTCCTACTACTTTGCCCATCATGTGCTAGACACATGAATTCTGCAGCTAAAGTACCAGCTCCAGAATTCAGCTTTATCACATGACCTGTGCATCGTAACATTTCCATGTCATTTCACTTGTATAATGGCAAAAATAATGGTGCCTATGTCATAGACTGTGTTTTGAAAAAAGTAGGGAATGAAAGAAAAATATCTCAATAATCACCTACAATGTGACCCACCAAACCCATCCCTAGGGATTTACCAAAAAGAAATAAAAATGTAAGTTCACCAAAAACGGGTACTAAACATTCATAACAGTCTCAAACTGGAAAAAACCCAGATATCCATCAACAGGAGAGCTCATAAACACCCTGTCGTATATCCACACAAGGGAATACTACTGAGGAGTGAAGAAGGCTGAGCGCCCAAGAACTGATGCTTCTGAACTGTGGTGTTGGAGAAGACTCTTGAGAGTCCCTTGGACTGCAAGGAGATCCAACCAGTCCATCCTAAAGGAGATCAGTCCTTGGTGTTCACTGGAAGCACTGATGCTGAAGCTGAAACTCCAATACTTTGGCCACCTGATGCAAAGAGCTGACTCATTGGAAAAGACCCTGATGCTGGGAGGGATTGGGGGCAGGAGGAGAAGTGGACGACAGAGGATGAGATGGCTGGATGGCATCACCGACTCGATGAACATGAGTTTGAGCAAGCTCCGGGAGTTGGTAATGGACTGGGAGGCCTGGCGTGCTGCAGTCCATGGGGTCGCAAAGAGTCGGACGTGACGGAGTGACTGGCTGAACTGAGGAGGGAGTGAACGATGGTTACAGACAACAAGAATGGATTTCAGAGGCATTATGCTGAGTGAAAGACGTGCTACATGAAGGAAAATACCCTGTATTGACATGAAATTCTAGAGGAGGGAAAACTTGTCTGTGAAGGAAGAAAGTGAGGCGTGCTCACATCAGGAAAGTGGGGGAGGCCTGAGCGGGAAGAGGCCAGCGGAGTGTCCTGGGGTGAAGGTGATGCTCTGCACCTTGATGGTGCTGGATTGGTACTGGGTTACACAGATGTCAACACACGCCAGCATTCAGAGAACGTACACTTGGGAGTTTGTGCACTTCATTTTATGTCAGTCTTACATCACAAGAATATAAATGAATATTAAGTTCCAATTCATGATATGCATGCTTAAGTACTTAGGAGAAATTACAGAATTCGCAATTTACTTTAAATACGTCAAATACATACAGCTGTATCTGCAATTTACTTTGAAATGCATCCAAAAACTAGGCTGATTAATTGATGGATAGAGGAGTGGAAAAATGGCTAGACTGATAAAGGAAGTTTAGAACCCAGGTGGTGAATATGTTGATGTTCACCTAAAGACGCCTTCAACTTTGCTGTATTTGAACATCTTCATAATAAAACATTGGGAAAAGGTACAAAAGGTGTCTTACAAAAACATATATTGAGATTATCATTTATGCAAAATGATTACACACTTGTGTTTTCCATGGAAGTAAACCTAAGCCAAGTGTCCTTTAGTCCTTTGAAACTCAGTATTATGTAGTCTGACAATTATTGACAGAATTACCCTACACTAGCACTAACCATATTTTTCTTCACTGACCATTTTTATAGAACAGAAGTTAAATGAGCCCAGTCTTTTGCAATTAATTTTTATAGCATCATTGATTAAATTTCCCCCAATAATTTATTTCTCACTTCATACTCTAGAAGGTAATCCCATTAAATATAGTAGTGTAACATTTTAAACCAGAGTGCTTTCGCTTCCCATTGAAAGATTTGCATAGGCCTGAAACAAGAGCTATTTCTGTCTAATGATCTGTATGTAAAGGCAACAAAAATATAGAAGGTAGGAATAATCAATCTATAAAATGCTGTGTATCTCCTCAGAGTTGTCTAAGTAATCAACGATTTCCTGGTGTGGGTCATTGTATATCTCCATGACTCCAGTTAAATAAACACTGCAAATATATGTTTCTCTTGAATTTAACATTACCTCTGCCCATCTGGGCTAGTAAAACATTTGGTGTGGGCCATTCAAATATATAGCTTAATTATCTAATGCAGTCAGTAAATAAAATGAAGCAATTGTCTGCGGCCTACACAGCACCAGATAGACTCTGGGAAGTCATAGAAGGCAGAGGCACAGTCCTTAACCCTGGAGAGTTTTCCATCCAAAGACAGTTAAAAACGCAGTGTGAAAATGAAGCCAACCTTACTATAAACGAATTGTCTGCCTTGTTCAGGGGCAGCGCGGGGGTAATGACAAAAACACACCGAATACGATGTCATAAAAATATAACATATAAAGCGGTCTAAAGCATCTCTCCCTAAGGATGCCAACTGCAAGCTACAAATGTAATTTTAGGCTGTTAATGAATTCTCTGTGGTTCGGTTGTTTCAGTGTAATAGCTTAATGTTGAATTTATAGAAAGGAAAATGGGTGTTTTCTAATCCCATGCCTGCTAATCACTAATACTCACTGGACACTTTTTTAGGCACTCTGTTAAACATCTTTATCCCGCTAGCAGATAAGTCAGACAGTCTTTTCCCCACCTTGTACTGATCCTTAAGGTCTGGGAGTTGTTATCTGCCCAAATCTACATCATTGAAGAGTCGGGGAGAGAAATGAGAGCTGGTGAATGTATGATCCCAGAGTCCATCAGCTGGAAGCCTCCCGTAGCCAGCCTTGCTGAAATGCTAGAACGGCAGTACCACAGAGACCAGACCTGAGGTCAGGACTGGATCAAATAAAGAATGTCTGCAGTATTTCTCCAGGTATTGTTGCGTATTCTAAAATGCCCCAAATAGCAAGTGACCTAGATAAGACAGAGATTTAGATTTCGAGATGTCATGAGGACATTAAGTATTTTGGAGAATTTTTTTTTTTTAATGTGAATAAAACATTCTCAGGCATCTCTCTCTCAGTCGTGCCTGACCCTTTGCAATCCCGTGGTCTGGGACCAGCCAGCCTCCTCTGTCCGTGGGATTTCCCAGCCAAGAATACCGAAATGGCTTGCCATTTCGTTCTCCAGGGGATCTTCCCCGACCAGGGATCGAACCGGCATCTCCTGTGCCCCCTGCCTTGCAGGCAGATTCTTTACCTATTGAGTCATTGGGGAAGCCCTAAAGTTCTCAGGCATACTTCCCCACCCCCCCCCCCCATTTAATTTAGAAGCCGGGAAAGGAGCAGTGTCAACTCCAGATATCCAAGCTATCATGCATACGCTCACCTCCCTCTAAATACAGCTAACTTTTTCTGGGGGTGTGCTGTGTGCCAGACACTGTTTGGACCCGTAACACACACCACTCGGTACTTGTTTCACAGACGAGAAATGGAGGGGTAGAGAGACGGGGGGGGACTTGCCTCGGGTCATGCAGTTGGCAGAGTGGGGCTCCATCCAGCTTCTCTCTGTTCATTTCTATCCATACCAGTCACTATTCCATGTGGTTCTACCCTGATGCTATCTTTTCCTGAGGCCACAGGTACGTCAACTCAAATATACTGCCTCTTCCCCAAAAGCAAACATGCAGTTTTTGACCTGCACAACTCCTCTGCGTGGAGGCAGGACTTTCTTTAAATAGTATGTGCTTGGGGCTTCCCTGGTGGCTCAGATGGTGAATACCATGTGCTATACCTATTAACCAGGTCTGACTTTATTTCTGAAATTTCTTGGGAAGACTATTTCTCTCCCAGCTCCGTATAACCCATGGGCTTCTTCGCCTTCCCTCTACAGGTTTCAGAATGGAATGGGAGAAAGAAGTATATGTGTGTGTGTGTCTGTGGGTGTGTATTCAGTCATGTCTGACTCTTTGCAACCCCATGGACTATAGCCCACCATGCTCCTCTGTCTGTGAAATTTCCCAGTCAAGAATACTGGAGTGGGTTTCCATTTTCCATTTCCTACTCCAAAGGATCTTCCCGACTCAGGGATCAAACCCACATCTCTTGTGTCTCCTGTATTGGCAGGCAGATTCTTTATCACTGAGCCACCTGGGAAGATAGATATACATAGATATGTCTATCTATATTCATGCCTGTATCTATGTTATCTGCTCATACCTTTTCTCTTTTTCTGCAGGGAAAATCACTGTAGAGAGGCTGACCTTAGTTGCAGATGTCTAAAAGTAACACATGTTTGTGATGAAACAATGGTTACAGTGCTCACTTCGTCTTTAACAGCAAAAATCAAAATCTCTTTCTACAAGTTGACATAAACAAATATATGTGTATACGCCTATGCACATAGAAATATTATGTATAGACATTTCTATAGAAATGATATATAGGTATCCATGTCTCCGTACCTAGGTATACATATAGACATGTGTTGATAGGTAGGTAGAGAACAGACAGATAGATGGATAGATACACAGAAAGACAGAGGTATGGGCATTTTTAAGGGTGCCTAAAGGAAAGTTTAACGCTCACTTTTTACGATGATTCTTCCAAATTAACTGATTTTTAACCTTAGCTATTAGTGGCACGGAAATGTGCTCGTTGCTCGTCTCAGGTTTGGGATCCTGGCTGTACAACACTGACGGTCACAGCACTGGATCCGCTCTGTGCAGCCACCTTGGTATGCCTGGTGTAAGGGCAGGCTTCTCCAAGTTATTGGTGTAAACCAACCCTCAGCCCTTGATGACTTCTAAACTTACCATTCCTGGGCCTCTCTGACTAGCACTGCTGCATTTTGAAACTGGACTGTAATTCCTCTTAATCCCAAAACATTATATGCTGTCTATAGACATCTCCGGCTTCCCTGGTGGTTCAGACAGTAAAGCATCTGCCTGCAATGCGGGAGACCCAGATTTGATCCCTGGGTCGGGAAGATCCCCTGGAGAAGGGAATGGCAACCCACTCCAGTACTCTTGCCTGGAAAATCCCATGGACAGAGGAGCCTAGTGAGTTATGGTCCATGGGGTTGCAAAGAGTCAGACACGACTAAGCGATTTCACTTTCCTTTCCTTTCCTTTCCTTATAGACATCTCCATATACAAAAAATAATATGCAATGTTTATAACAGTATACCATAACGTTCTCTGTATGGAGTTGGACACAAGTGAGCGACTTCACTTTCCTTTCCTTTCCTTATAAACATCTCCATATACAAAAATGTAATTTTTATAACAGTATACCATAACGTTCTCTGTATAGCTAAACTGTAAAGTTCTACACTCAATTTAATGAAAAAACAAAAAACCTTAATTTTATTTTTAATTAGTTTCTGGATAAAGAAAGACAAAGCAAATACAGCTTTAAAACCTTTAGAAAGGAATCCCATGCAAATAATTATAATCTATAACTCAGAGATTTGTTTTTTCACAAAGTTACTAGATTACACATTCTCGTTTAGCTTTCTTTATTGTGCAAATGACACTGATGGGGTCAAACTGTTCTTTCTACCATGTCTGACATGCCAGGCACACGTATTAACATTTCCAATGAGAAGTGGAAAGTGTTCCAGCCTTTGAAAAGGGATGAGGGGATAGTAACCTAAGATTAGACGTTGGCTAAGTAGTCTCCCCTCCGTTGACACCTTCCAGATTTTTTTCTATGAAACACTGATGAGCTGAAGGAAAGGAAAGCAACATGTGCTCAACAACACTTTAAAATTTCATTTGAATGTCATTCCAAAGAAAGAAATGACAGGCTAAGCCATAGCCAAGGCGTTGTCAGGAACGGTGTTTCAGTGAGTTTCCTCTTCACATCATGAACTCTGCAATATTGTTCTGTGCACATGCATGCATGCTTAGCCACTCTGTCATGTCCGACTCTTTGCAACCCCTATGGACTGTAGCCCGCCAGGCTCCTCTGTCCCTGGGATTTCCCAGGCAAGAATACTGGAGTGGGTTGCCATTTCTTCTTCTAGGGGATCTTCCCAACCCAGGGACTGAACTCTTGTCTCTTATGTCTCCTGCATCGGCAGGCGGGTTCTTCACCATTAATGTTGCCTGGGAAGCCCGTGCCACATGGGAAGCCTCTTCTATGCACAAGCCTCCCCAGTTTCTGGGGCTTCCTGGTGGTTCAGACGGAAGAATCCACCTGCAATGCAGCAGACCTGGGTTCGATCCCTGGGTTGGGAAGGTCCCCTGGAGATGAAAATGGCTACCCACTCCAGTATTCTGGCTTCAAGAATTCCACGGACAGGGGAGCCTGGCAGGCTACTGTCCATGGGGTTGCAAAGAGTCGGACATGACAGAGCAACTTTTACTTTCCCCAATTCCACTCCAGAGCATCCCCTTATCACAAAAAAAGTCAACAGCATGAACCCTTCTTTCTGCACCTTCAAGTGTCCTGCTGAGTGAAGCAGGCCCTCCTGATTACAACATATTCTACCAGGGCAACATGATACACAAAATATTCTTACATTAAGAGACACCTGTTACAAAATGCATTGCGAGTTGCTTTAAATATTTCTTAATCCTATTTTAGTCCCCGCTCCCAAAATTTGCCTCCACAGACCTGTGTGTTGCAATCAGCCTCCACTGGCTCGCGCACATATCCAACAGTAAACGCGATCACGGTAACTGACCTGTGTCCGGAGGTGGGCTCTGACAGTGCAGCAGGACTGCCTACCCACAGGGCTTAGTTGGGGGAAGCCTCCACAGTCTTCTTCTGTCTCGGGTTCACGGTTCATTTGTCAGTGCCTTTGGAGATACAAAGATCACAACAATGAGAGCAGAAAATCATGAACCCTTCACTTCTCCCAGACGAGAAGCTCAGGCTCAGAGAGGGGAAAAAGGGATTAATGGATCTTGTTCAAAAGGTTGTCTGTGCTGAAAACGGTGTCTCAGTGACACTCCGTGGATGTGTCATAGATACTCGTCGGAACTCCCTTGCATCTAAAAGGAAGCTTCTTCCCTTGGAAGGTGTATCCATCGTTCCTGTGCATCAATATTTCAAAAGATTCTAAGAACTGAAAGAGGAAGTGAAGAAAATGCATTTTTTAAAGAGGAAAGAGAAAGATTTCCTTTTTCAGGGTCATGATGAGGATGAAATAATGAGAAGAGATGTCAGTCCCATGGAATGGCTACCAAACTGCACTTTTCTTGAATTTAAATGATCATATGACAGGTAAATCGACATTAAATATATGTATTTGTAGAATATGTACTCACACCAGTTCATTATCTTTCATTTAGATTTATGTAATGGAATGACAGTCAGTATTTGGGAGTTACTCATTTGATTACCTTTTAAATGTATCTCCTAACTTGTTAGGAGTTTCCCCTTTGGCTCAATGGGTAAAGAATTTGCCTGCAGTGCAGGAGACACAGATTCAAGCCTTGGGTTGGGAAGATCCCCTGGAGGAGGAAATGGCAACCCACTCCAGTATTCTTGCCTGGGAAATCCCATGGACAGAGGAGGCTGGTGGGTTACAGTCCAAAGTGTTGCAAAGAGTCAGACACGACAAAACGACTGGGAACAGTACAATAATCACCAACTACCACAACCTTTTTGCCTGAGTATGCCATATACACACACACACACACACACACACACACACATATATATACATATACACACATACACATATATTATTGACGTTGATTTGGCTTGGCTAAATTTCCACTTTCATGCTACACTTTCATGCCAAGTAAACCCCCAACTTCAATTCAGGCTTCGACTAGAATTTTATTCTATCTTTTATAGTTTCTAAAATAGGCAGTTTTATAATCAAAGCCCTGATGTACTTTAAACACTTTTTTAAAGTTGACATACACAATTGAACTCCTTAACATAGAAGTATTTTATATAAAGACACTCATGATATATTGCTAAGCTAAGGAGTAGGCTATATATAGCCTAGTGCCAGTTTGTACGAACTCACACGTATACTCATAAAGGCATGCAACAAAGGTAAGAATAGATACGCTCCAAAATGTGAGCACCACTTATATTTGCCTTCTGAAGCAACAGGAGAATCCTTGGCTTTTGTTTTTCATATTTTCTTCAGAGAACATGGGTTATTTTCCTAGAGTTGTGAGAGTTTAATACCTTTTCACTGGAAAAATGCTTAATAGAAGTTACTTATTTTTTAGTAGTTTCTTCAGCAAGCATCTGTTATTTTCCTAGAGTTGTGGGAGTTTAATAGCCTTCATTGGAAAAATGCTTAGTAGAAATGAATTGTTTCTTCTCCATGTTTTTCCCTGACTGCACTTAAGGGAGGCGGGAGTGGGAATGACTCTTGTATCCTCTCTTCGCTCAACCCTGTTCAGCTCTGTGCAGAATACTAAAGCATCCGCTCAAACTCTGCGACCAACTGCACCGTGGCCAAGGGCACTGTACAGACAGATATCCTGTGCTCAACTATGTGGGGTCATATTGGTTCTTTTCGGCCGAAAGGGTCCGCTGGGCTAACCCACCCCCAAGGCCAGCTTGCTTTCTCTCTGTGTCCTCGAGCTCTGCTGTTTGTGTTTGGATTCCTTTATCTCCTCCTTTCTCAGGGTAAGTCAGCCTGGGTCGGCAGGGCGTGAAATGGGAAGATTCTAAAACCGGGTTTGGGCTTAGTGTCGTGAAGGGGAGACAGCGGCTTTAATACGGGCCGTGTTCTCCAGCCCCGTGTACCAAAGTGCTCTGCAGATTTTGTGCAAATCCCAGCAAATAATAGGATGGGGTATGCAACTTTGTTTTTCACCCATTGTCTCTAATGTTTCTAATTCCCTCGGAAGCCTCCTAAGCTGGAGTTGCTGGGATTTGAGATCGAGTTGGGCATTCCTCAGACCGCTAAGCAAAGGCCACTGAATAACTGAGAATTGGCTCCAACCGGGACTGGCACCATGAACCCTAGAATGGTCCCTGTGCTGGGTTTAATGCTCTGCTGTTGCTAGCCTTGAAATCTTCAATAATTTACTATTGTTGGTGAGTCACTCAGTCGCGTCTGATTCTTTGTGACCTCATGGACTGTAGCCCATCAGGCTCCTCTGTCCATGAGATTTCTGGACCCCACAAATTATGGAGCTGGTTCTAGCCCCAGCCTCAAACCCCAAATGTTCTTTCTGATGAAAGCAGTGAAGTCGAAATTCACAAAAAGATTCATTTTGTATACTGGGGAAAGAATGTAGGAGTCTTGCTTTCCTTTTGGATAGCCTGTTAATACAAATAATAAGTGACTGCCTTTCCCAGAAAGCCCCGTGAGTCCTTACCTCTAGCACCTAACTATAAATTTGCATTCAAGAATCGTTTTCAGAGATGAAGTAAAAGCCCCAGGCTCTCTGCACTGTTATCAGAAGAAGGGAACAGAAAAAGCTATAAAACAGGAAACCAAGAATAATCCGTGACCTCAACATCTCAGTTTTGTAAGTGTTTTCACTTGATTGTGACAGGGAGAGTACTCTTTGGAGGCTTCTAAACTTCTGTGCAGATTAAATTCACATGTAAACAGAAAACCAAGGCTTGTATCGTGAGCTCAACAGGGCTCAGAAAGTCTTAACCAGTCAGGGACTGGCGGGCAGGTCACCTAGTAAATCAAATTATGACATCATAGAAGGCTCCAGTATTGATTCTTTGTCGTGCCATTTCTAAGAAAAATAACATCACTCTCGTCCTTACCCAGGACTTAGTTCAGAGATCTATGCTCATGGCCTTTCTAATTCAATGTCGAATTTCCTTTGGCGTAAAGCCAGGAATAGCTGTCCTAACTGCAGCAGTAACCGGAGGTGAGAGGGAAGTAACTCCTCTCCACGGCCAGCACCAGGCTATGTTTACCTTGTCTCTTGCAATCCAGTGCCCTGCCAACAAATTTATGTTAAATGCGTGTAATATTCCAATCTGTTTAAGAGATTTGGTAGAAAATGAAAGAATCCAACATATTATGAATCACTGTCTGTTGACAGGCTCTGGGAGACGCACTGTACTTTTTTAAATCCGTCATTTTAAAACGGCTATGGTTCTCAAACGCTAATCCTCACTGCAATTTGTTTATAACAAATGGGTCAACGGACCATTAATTCAGTTGCAAAACTGTCATCTCTGGCTCTAGGCTTTGGACAGCTAATGAGACTTCACTGGTATCGGCGCGTACAGCCCGCTCAGCACTCCGTGTTAATGATGTCTATTGACAAGGTTATTGGATTCCAAATGAATGTTTACCCTGGAATGGGAAGCAAGTGGCAAATATGAAGCTGAAACAGGTACTCCAAGCTGGAAAAGCCGATGGTGGCTAAACCCTCCCTGGTCTCTTCCCCCTAATGAAAAACAAAGACAACAGGGGACATGGGGATAAATGTAATGAAGGGAAACAATACCTGGGTTCTGAGAGGTTAATCCAGGCACAACAGGGTTAATCTGGGAGAGGCTGGGCGAGGATTTAGGCTAAAGACCTAGACAAGACTTGTTACTTTTGATCCAGTTGTAACCAACGAATGACTCTATTTGCAAAGAAGATTTTGGGTTTTGAAACCAGCAGGGCAGAAGTTACATCCTTGATGTTTCTTATTAAACACACTTCGGTACTTGTTTTCAGAACAAATGACGTTAAAGATCTTCATTTTCTTTTTCAAGCAACAAGACAAAAGGAACATAACAATACAGATACTTAAGAGGATGTAGAATTTGACCCCGGACCAAAAAGTCCCTGAAAGCCAGATTAAAACAGAGAAGAAATGCTATGTTATTTTAATGTTCTGAAGGTTAAAAAATGAAATTTACATGTGATGAACAATCCCTTCAAGGAAGTGCTTTTAAACATTTATTTTAAAACTGCATATTCTGCATTATAATCTCTGACATAAAAAGTCAGATAAATGAGGTTACATTCAAAGAGTTAATTTTTAGAGTATGGCTCTGCTTCAGGGCTATTTGCAAAATCTCCACTTCATGAAGCTAAATGCAAAAACTTTCAAAATGTGAGTGAATTAAACTCACTTAGGATTTTCCCAAGGTAAGAAATCAACTGTAACCTGACGGGGGGAAGTTATATTAAAATCAAATTAATGTTTCCAAGAACGATCTACGTTCTCTGAATTCAATAGCATCTCTTCAAACGTATCATTAAGCACTTACATAAAAAGCCCCATGAGTTAGATCTGAGACTATATCACATAAGCTGTCAACAATTACACCATGTGTCACATTTGAAGGAATGGGAAAATCTAAAAATAAAGTACTGAAGACAAAATAAAAATAACATCACTGCCATTTGGATAGACGGGTATCAAAGCCCTTGGGTAGGTCTCCAAGAGGGGCATGTTCAATCTGAATTGTCCTAAATCCAACGAAATGTTTTTGTGCATCTTTCATATTTCTAACAGAAAGATTTTCTCTTAATGGCCATTCTCATCTCCCTTTCCCGAGTTGAAATGTTAATGTGGAAAAATATTTTATGGAATATGAAAATAATCTTCTTATAAAAGATTAAATTCACCTGCAATTTTAAAAGTATATCTTAACCTAAAGAAGTAATATAAAAACCATGATCATGCCAATGCTATTTGAAAGTCTATTTATTATCATTACTTCTAATGTTTAATAAAATAAGTTCAAAAGCAAGTAAGGCATCTTTATGTCCAAAGAATATACAACTTTCCTGACATACTTACAAGTGCACTCGAAAAGTAAACACGTTTATAGAAGAGTCCTTTCGAATCACGTTAGTGAGATCACATTTGATCTTGTTGTTTAAAGTATTTTCATCTCATAGGGTATGATCTTTACGAATACAAACTATCAGTGAATAATTCTCTGATTTGTTGGTGAAAGTGAAAGTCACTCAGTCGTGTCTGACTCTGTGACCCTATGGACTGTAGCCCACCAGCCTTCTCTGTCCATGGAATTCTCCAGGCCTGAATACTGGAGTGGGTAGCCGTTCACTTCTCCAGGAGATCTTCCCAACCCAGGGATCGAACCCAGGTCTCCCACATTGCAGGCAGATTCTTTACCGTCTGAGCCACCAGGGAAGCCCAAGAATACCAGAGTGGGTCGCCTTCTCCAGGGTATCTTTCTGACCCAAGAATTGAACTGGGGTCTTCTGCATTGCAGGTGGATTCTTTGCCAACTGAACTATCAGGGAAGCTCTCCAGAATGCATAAGTTCAAAGAAAAATTAAAGAAGATCGTAAGATGGTATTAATTCAAAATGAATAGGTATGTGTCAAAATATCATTGAAATAACAATCCAGGAACAATATTTGAAATACATGTAAGAGGTCAGGGATCCGTAATTCCCATTGCTACACTGTAGGACACTGAGCCCTTGTGCAAGCTCACCCTGCTGTCGATGTATAACCAGTCTTGCATCGGTTGCTTTGTTTGCGGTATCTGGATTATTGCCTCAGCGTTCTGATGTGCTAGGGTATTTCACTGATTTTAGAATTTCTGTCCACACACTTGACTGCCTGGCCTTGATGCTAATACCCAGGGGAATTCTTACCATGCCCATCCCCCAGAGTGCAGGCTCCATCCCCCTGAACCATCTCTTGAATCAGGACTGGGCCAGTTCCGTTTCCCTTCTGATACAAATTCTGTTACAGACATCCTCCTTCAGCAGTCAGCTCTATTAATTTTCTCTCCTTCCCAGAATTTCTCCGCACTGGTCTGCAGCTGAGATTCAAGGATGCCACAGAACTCAGCCTACCAGGTGGTGACAGAGATGCTTAGAAAAAGCATCAGTGTTCATTTTAAATGGCAAAACTTCGTTTTTTGGTCTTCTAAATAAACAATAGTCCTGGATCTCTGCTACGAAATCAACTGGAAGTTTTCTTAAGGACATAAGACCTGTGGAGCAGGAAAAAAGGGGTTCACTCTCATCTGATAAAGGGTGAGCTTCCAGGTACCAGAGCAGCACTTCCCCCCAGAGTGCACCCCAAACCACCAGCCAGCCACAGGATTTGGACAATTTTTATGAAAAGTTTTGTTCCTCATCGCGTAGCAATACTTACCCTTTAAAACCATACCTTCTTTTACAAGTGACAATATTAAGGAAGAAAAAAATAATTAGGTGCTTGTCTCCACGTGTTTACATTCTGTTCAAGCCTGAGACTCCTGTCAAAGTCAGAAAGCTAGGAGGCTAATGGAGATAGGAAACAAACGGCAACAAAACACTTCTAACCAGCAAGTTTCCGGCCTTGTTAAAATTGAAACGCTGCAGGAGCAGGGAGGTTGCTGATGAGTGTCCTCTAACCCAGGGGCCAGAGAGCCAGCTTCCGGCTCCTCCAGTGATGGGACTTGCGTTAATGGGATGTTTATTTGCACCTAGGGGTTAGGTTACCAGTGGAGGGGTCTGCGGCGGGAGTATTTAGTGTCATTTTGCGTGTTTGTCAATGAATGAAAAAACACAAAACATTGCCCAGGGTTAAGACTTGGGAAGTTTGTGATATTTGAGGGCATGGATTATGTTTTTGAAGGGGAAGCTAGAGTTATTTTAATGTATTATTAAAACCCCAGTCTAATCGTGAGAAAGAAAGCTCTAATAGAGGGACAACCTCATGCTCAGTCGTGTCTGACTCTTTGCAACCCCGTGGACTGTAGCCCACCAGGCTCCTCTGTCCATGGGATTCTCCAGGCAAGAATCCTGGAGCAGGTTGCCATTTCCTTCTGCAGGGGATCTTCTCAACCAAGGGATGGATCTGGTGTCTCCTGAGTCTCCTGCATTACAGGGAGATTCTTTACCACTTTGCCGCCTGGGGAAGCCTGCCAAGTTGCTAAGCTGTCCTCCTCAAAACTGTCAAGGCATCAAAACCAAGACTGAGCCAAGGAGATGAGGTGCTGACAGCCAAATATCTTGTGTGTCCTGAGTGAGACTCTAGAACATTCAAGGGACACTAGGTGAAAACTAAGGAATGACAAATTACTTCTAGACTTTCAACAAGATAATGAGTCAGTATTGGTTCATCATTGTAACAAAAGATGTTAATAACAGGAGAAAATGGTAAAGGGCATATGGTGATTTGCTGAGCTCTAGTCTTCATTTTTTCATGTATCTAAAATTTTCTAAAATATAAAGTCTATTAAAACTAAAAAAACAAACAAAAAAACAATTATTGAGGCTAAAGTTTGTTACTAAACCTTAAGCAAGATAAACAACTTTGACTATATAAGATAATCATTCCTCTTTTAAAACAGTTTTCTCTCCATAGAATAGGAAAAACTGCAATGATCCATTTTCACACCCTTCTCCTTTTAAATCTATGGTCTTAACTAATTGTATTGAATTCTTCCCTTTAATCGAAAGATAATGATTGGTCATTGTAGAAAATTAAGATGATAGAGGTAAAAAGAGGAAAATCAAAATCACATGAACACATATAACAACTGAAGTAGAGCTAGTAACGGAAGGTACTTTGTAAATTTGTTAAGTTCATAAGACTGTAGCCCACCAGGCTCCTCTGCCCATGGGATTCTCCAGGCAAGAATACTGGAGTAGGTTGCCATGCCCTCCTCCAGGGGATCTTCCCAACCCAGGTATCAAACCCAGCTCCTGCATTGTGGGCAGATTTTTTACCATCTGAGCCACCAAGGAAGTAGTTCGTAAGTTTAAATACCTGAATTTCTCTTGAAAGTATACCAAAAAAACATACAATACAGATATAAAGTATAACTATTGCATTGCATTTCATTATACGATGGACCATTCTTATTTGGCCAGAGCATTATTTTGGGACCTTAACATTCTTTACATTTTTTAATGTTATTTAAAAAAAACCTCACTCAGCCAAGCATTCTTCCTCTTAATTGTTGCATATGTCTGTAATTATTTCCTTAGCATAAATATCTAGAAATGGGGTTTCTGAGTCAAAAGCGATGAATAATTTTAAGATGTTTGCTAACCACTCTCTAACCACTTTAAGATGTTGTCAAACCACTCCCCAAACTCTGTGCCACTGTACACATCAATAAACCAATGTGCAGAGTGCCTGGAATGCCTTTCACTCGTTAGCTCAGCCATTCAACAAAAATACCTAAAACCCTTCCACATCCATGTTCTTGTCATAAAATGCTCTCTTACAAAAAATATGAAATAGGTTACAGGAGGATTTTCAAGAGATTTTTACATTTTAAAACTATGGCTTTCTGCAGTACAAAATGTTTTTTTCCCTGTTGTTCTATTTTGAAATATAAATTAACATTGTTAAATACAAAATAAATTAACTAATGAAGGGAAAAATAGACATCTAGGTGCCTAGGTATACTTTTCCACTTTCCCAAATCATAGTGTTTCCATTAAAATTGGTTTATAAACACGTCTACTTTGATACTTTGGCAAACTGGAAGTTGATCAGTCAAACTCAGGGCATTTTATATAAAACAATATATATAATTACTGTAGAAGGCATGCCTTTTAGCCACAGAATGAACTGGCAGGAATGTTACTTTATTTTCTGTAACTGAGGCAGCTCAGGCCCTCCCTGAACCCTGGTTGGGCGGTATGATGGAAAATGCAATTTCAGCCCTGACTCGGTCATTCCCAAAGTCTGTAAGGATCTTCCAGAAGCAGCCGCTCCAATTCCATGTGGTGGGTTCAGCCAGGCTCCTTCAGGGCTCAGTGTTCCAGGGTGTGAGGGACACAAGACCCCTTTCCCCTTCTAAGTCCAGAACCCTGCATAGCAGGGGCAGGCTCCTGCCTCCTATTTCTCTTCTGCAAAAGGAGACCCATTCTCAAAGCCAAGCAGTTTCTGCTTTCCAACCCCACAGAAATTTCCTCAGGCAAAATCTCCCTTAACCACAGCCACCTGCTGAAATCCAGAGGAGGGTAAAACACCCAGGGAAGAAAAGACACAAAATAACAAGTCAATCGTTTTGACTGTTTTTTAAAGGATCCTGCCTAGTGTAGATGGTGTTATCAGCTATCCTGAGCTGACCAATCTCCCAAGAATTAGCAGGTTAAGGGGCAAAACAGTCTTTGTGCAATTTAAATTAAAAAAAGAGCCGTCTGGGCTTGGAGTCCGAGTTCCTGGCCTTACAGGAGGATCTTCAGACTCCAATATGGCTGTTGCTGTTGTGCAGTTGCTCAGTCTTGTCTGACTCTTTGCAGCCCCCATGGACTGCAGTACTCCAGGCCTCCCTGCCATTCACCATCTCCCGAAGTTTGCTCAAACTCATGTCCATCGAGTGGGTGATGCCATCCAACCATCTCATCCTCTGTTGTCCCCTTCTCCTCCTGCCTCCTTCCCAGCATCAGGAGCTTTTCTAATGAGTCAGTTCTTTGCATCAGGTGGCCAAAGTATTAGAATTTCAACTTTAGCATCAGTCCTTCCAATGAATATCCAGGGCTGATTTCCTTTAGGATGGACAGGTTGGATCTCCTTGCTGTCCAAGGAACTCTCAAGAGTCTTCTCCAACACCACAGTTCAAAAGCATCAATTCTTCGGCGCTCAGCTTTCCTTATGGTTCAACTCTCACATCCATACATGACTACTGGAAAAATCATAGCTTTGACTAGATGGACCTTTTTTGGCAAACTAACGTCTCTGCTTTTTAATACGCTGTCTAGGTAGACAACCAGGGGAGGTCTGTTCTGTTTTCCTTTTCCAGGAAAGTCCTCATTCACCTGGACCACTTCATGCCTGAACATCCTCATGTTCTACTGGTTCCTGGCCTCTTCCTTCACATTTTCCCTCAAACCCAGGCTCCCTGTGTTCTCTAGGTGAGCTCAGTAGACAGCTTCATGCAGGTTGGCACCAAAAATAAAAATTGTTCCGGGGCTCCTTAGCATTCACTCCAGAGATGGGACTTCCCCGGGGAGAATGTCACGTTTGTTCCTAGGAAAGGATGATGACACAAAAGCATGCTGACGCAGCAAGCAAGCAGAGGAGACGTCTGGAGCGGAGTGATGAATGGTCCCTTCTGTAAACTAGGGAACACAGTGTTCAGTTTCCTGCTGTTGCCTCACCAGGAACATGAAGTTACTTTGTTACATGAAAGGGCAACAGTGAACCTGTGGGGATCACTTGGGCAAGGAGGCGTCTATTGACCGTAATTCTCTACCGCAGTTCAGTTCCGTTCAGGCGCTCAGTCGTGTCCGACTCTTTTCGACCCCATGAATCGCAGCACGCCAGGCCTCCCTGTCCATCACCAACTCACTCAGTTCACTCAGACTCACGTCCATCGAGTCAGTGATGCCATCCAGCCATCTCATCCTCTGTCGTCCCCTTCTCCTCCTGCCCCCAATCCCTCCCAGCATCAGAGTCTTTTCCAATGAGTCAACTCTTTGAAAACGGTTTTTTTCCCCTGCACTTAAACTGAAGATCCTGCCTCTCCACAACCAGCCTTCTCCTGGAGTCATACTTAGTTAATCCATTTCGGACCCCTTGTCTTACACCGGTTTGTGGACTTAAGTTGACTTGTTACGGGTGTGTGTAACACTAGTCTCCTCTGTATGGCTGTGACTATTCCAGGCAAGAGTCCAGGCTCGTCTTCATATGCACTCATTCATTCAAGCAGTGTCACCTGCTCTGCTGGAAGGGATGTTGTGGTTAAGTCAATGAGTTGGATACATTGTTGTTTAGTCACTCAGTCTGTCTGACACTCTTTGCCACCCTAGAGACTGAAGCCCTCTGTCCACGGGATTCTCCAGGCAAGAGTACTAGAGTGGGTTGCCATGCCCTCTTCCAGGGGATCTTCCCGACTCAGGGACCAAACCCTTGTCTCCTGCATTGCACTCGGACTATTCTCTACCGCTGAGCCACAGGCAGTAATTATAAACAAAGATGGGGGTGTAGAATTTCAGGTAAAGATACTAGGTTTCATGCACAGGTCAAGCAGCCAGGCTTTTTGTCCCTGTGATCCTAACACTCAATGCAGAGCTTGGCATGGAGAACTGTGTATAATGAACGAAATGAACAGACTGCGGAGATTAGATTGAGTCTCTTGTCCACTTCCTGCTAGTCGTGTAACATATGGCGGTTACTCTGGCCTTTCCTGTTTCTAACACTAAAAACAGAGTATCTCTGTAAAAAATGCAACACTGTTCTAAGAAAAAAAAAACCCTGCTACCCTAAAGACACGTGAACACACAGTGCTTCTTCAGTTTCAGTCCTGGGATACAGTCTTAGTCTCCAAATATACTCATACTAGTGGCCATAAAGTAGAGAGAAGATGGAATGAGATGAGCTGGTCCAGTGTTCTTGTAATATGCCTGGTGACCCTGAGCCCAGACAGGTGGCGAGAAGGGCTAAAGAGCGCAGAGCTGGAGAATTCTGCAGTCTCTGTAAACATGGAGCAAGTGCCTCTGGCTCAGGTGTTTGGAGATTGTATTCACACCCCCACCATCCTAGAAATTAATATTCACAGATTACAAAGAGTTTCATGCTCTGTCTTGCTGCTGCTAAGCTGCTGCTGCTGCTAAGTCGCTTCAGTCATGTCCGACTCTGTGCGACCCCATAGACGGCAGCCCATCAGGCCCCACCGTCCCTGGGACTCTCCAGGCAAGAACACTGGAGTGGGTTGCCATTTCCTTCCCCAATGCTCTGTCTTGACGTGCATTTAAATCACCTTCATTTTATGTTCTTATCTTTCACAGGACTATAAAGATTTTGGTGTAGGACTTAATCATGTGCATCTCATCTGAATATCCTCACTGACTGCTATCTGAAGAACGAATGAATGAATCCTATCTTTGACGTGAATGCCTTCGTACTAACATCTTTCTTCACGTTGGTGCTTTGAGTCAAATTGAAGAAAATCTGTCTGATCAACATGATCCTCTAAAGAATTAAGTTTCTTTTGGGAAATTAACAGAATTAAGTTCATACAGATCTGAGAAAGAACCTAACATGTAAACTTAGTAAGCAGATACATATTCCTGTGGCCAATAAACGTGCAATTATTTTGTAATCAAAGCTCTGGATCCTTTATTAAGTATTTTGTTCTTAGGCCATACACAGAAAAATTAAATTGACTTTTTCCATAGAAAAACTGGGTGAAACTGAGTGAGTGCTATTTCACAATTTGCAACACCTTTACTGTGTAAATCACTAAAAAAAAAAAAAAGAATCTTAAACACGCTTCATCCTTGGTAAAAACTGATTTAAAAAAAAAAAAAAATTCTGACCCTGTAACATTTTGGCATAGCTACCTCTTCCTTTTGTCAGAAACAGAAATGATTTGAAATAACTCTAAAGGCGGTTCAAAGATAAGTGCTTTTAAAAATCACACACAACAGTTAACCACCCCAAAAGAGGGGCCTGATCGTCCTGATGAGGAGCAAATAGTGTTTAGACAAATTCAGGAGATGACATCTAGACCCAGCAACACCTAGAAGATCTTTTCACACATCATTTGGTGTTTTTTGGTTTTTTTTCCTTTTCTACAGATGGATGAGCAAACTTTAAGGAGTTAATAGGCAGATAAAAGTCGGATGGAAAAGGACAGTAATGTTAAGACAAGTTAAAAGCTCTTTCCGACACCAGCTCCCAATCCGGCCTCCCCAGCCGTTTCCCCTGTGAACTTTTTGTGTTTCATTCATTTTGCTGGAATTGGAAAGAGAGAGGCCAAGAAAAGGCTGTATCCTGCCTCATTGACTAAAGCTCTCCTGTAAGCGAGTTTAATGGGCTAGAAGCGAACACCACTGACAGTTCTAAGAAAACTTACCCGGCGCCTCCAGTGCCCCGAGGGCTCCCCGCGGCTCCAACTCTCTCCGCTTCGCTCCACGCTCCTTTTCCTCGCATCTGCGGAAGCTTCCGCGACCAACCAGGAGCATCTATTAGGAGACAAACCCCGCGCCGATAGAAGCGCTCCGGGCCTCATTAACGGAGGGTCCCGGCCGAGAACTGGCTGTAATTACAGCCGACTTAACAGTGATGCTCACGTGAGCCGATAAGCTCTTAAGACCGAAATCAAATTTCCTTTACATTTGCAAGCCGTTGTTTCCTCTCATTTACCCTTTAAAAAGGGGTCCCTCTCTGCTTGATGGGTACCTCTCAGCCACACTCACTTTCTGTGCATGCTGCTCTTGTGACCCCTTTCTTGTATCCTTTTTCCACAAGGTTTCTTCTGAAGTACATCAAGGAAGGGGCCACAGAGACTGAAATTCTTGTCACCGAGCACAAGAAAGGGCCTTCTCCTCGCCTTCATCCAAGCAGAACACTTGGTGGTTTGGTGCGTGTGTGTGCGCGTGCGTGCGTGTGTGCGTGCGTGTTTACCTTGTGTTGCGGTGCTGTATTCATGGAGAAGTGCAGAGTGCACCAGGGCGCAGCTGAAGTGTCACAAACTGAAAACTCCCAAATAACCACGACCAGCACGTCAGTTACCTAGGGCTGTGGAAGCAAAGTGCAGCAAAGGGGCGGGGCCAGGGGTGGGTGGGGTGGGGAATTTGCTCTTTCACAGTTCTGGAAGCCAGAGGTCAGAGGTCAAGGTGTTGGCAGGGTTGGATCCTTCTGGAAGCTGGGAGGGGTTATCTGCTCTGGGCCCCTCCCCTGGCTCCTGGTGATAGCCAGGGTTCTCCGCGGGTCCTCTCTGCAATCTCTGCCTCTGTCTCCGCAGGGCCTTACCCTGCGCATCCCTCTAAAGATGGGCGTTAACCTGAGTACATCTGCAAGCAGCCTGTTTCCAAGAAAGGCCCCTGTCTATACGTCTCAGTGACTCCCCTAACTGCCTCTTTTAAGCTGGCGTTCCACTAGGGTAGCAGCGATGAAGAAATCGGCTGCCAATGCAGGAGACACGAGTTTGACCCCTCGGTCAGGAAGATCCCCTGGAGAAGGAAATGGCAACCCACTCCAGTATTTTTGCCTGGGAAATCCCGTGAACAGAGGAGTCTGACAGGCTACAGTCCATAGGGTCGCAGAGAGTGGGACACAACTTATCCATTAAACAACAACCTTTACTTATTCAATGGCAACCCACTCCAGCACTCTTGCCTGGAAAATCCCATGGGTGGAGGAGCCTGGTAGGCTGCAGTCCATGGGGTCGCTAGGAGTCGGACATGACTGAGCGACTTCACTTTCACTTTTCACTTTCATGCATTGGAGAAGGAAACGGCAACCCACTCCAGTGTTGTTGCCTGGAGAATCCCAGGGATGGGGGAGCCTGGTGGGCTGTCATCTCTGGGGTTGCACAGAGTTGGACACGACTGAAGCGACTTAGCAGCAGCAGCAGCAACAGCTTAAAAGTCAACACACTTCCTCCACTTTTTTTGAGCACTTGATTTGAAGCCATTTTTAGGAGGCCTCCAGTTTGGTATGCAGGTACTTCTCTAAGTGGTTTTTTCTTTTCATTTTTAAACAGATTTATTCATGCATTGGAGAAGGAAATGGCAACCGACTCCAGTGTTCTTGCCTGGAGAATCCCAGGGATGGGGGAGCCTGGTGGGCTGCTGTCTATGGGGTCGCACAGAGTCAGACACGACTGAAGCAACTTAGCAGCAGCAGCAGCAGCTTCGGTTGATTTATTTGGGGGGTTGGGGTCTCGGTTCTGCTGGCTGTCTGGTCGGGACACGGGGAAGGGTCATTTCCTTGCTGAGATGTCCACAGCCTCTGATCGCAGGCCGTGAGTGGACTCAGCTCTGGCGTCCCCCCTACGTTTCTGAGAATTTTTATTCTGGCTGCATGAGGGCCCTGGGATCTTTAAGCCCAGTTCTTTGCTCCCATCTCCCCTGGGCTTCGCATCTCTCCAAAAGTCCAGGGGGAAGCAAGATACAGAACACCCTGCTCTGCTCCCATCCCCTTCCCTCCCGACGGTGCACCCAGCCCGGGAGAATCATCCTTCTTTTTTGGTGGGAGGAGGTCTCTATTTTGATTATTCTCCCATTCATTTTGTCTGAGCCTTGATTTTTCTAAGATGCCTTGAAGATTTTTTTTTTTTTTTTACTATATCCCCATGTTAAGACAATTAACACAAGGTGGACAGGCTGGTTGTGTGACTTTTAGAAGTTACTCATTCTAATTAAAGAGCATCCTTGTCTATAAAGAGAGGATAAGAACAGTTTCCACTTCATAAGATTTAGGGACGGGGAATTAAATTAGCTTAGCTTAGCAACATAAACATTTATAACTATGCCTGGCACATAGCAAGACTCTGATGTCAGATACCACCCATTTATTTATTAACAGCATGAAAGGGGATGGGAAGACAAAATAATAGGAAGAAAAAACTCAGTTTCCAAAATAAGAACAAATAGTTATTTCCTAAACTTATAAAAGTCATTCTGAACCCAATAACAGGATAGTTGGCATGAAGGACTGCCGTGAGATACCAAGAATAGAAATGTTGATTGTGCTCTCTTTGCATCAATAACAGTAGCTAAGGGTTTGGAGGGAAACCTACATGTTTCCTAGACAAGGGACTCCCCTCTTGGAGGTAAAAATCTGCAAGCAAATGAACCAAAAACAATTCCTTACAGGGGGCTTCTCTGGTGGCACTAGCAGTAAAGAATCCACCTGCCAATGCAGGAGATGTAAGAGATACAGGTTCGATCTCTGGGTCGGGAAGATCCCCTGGAGAGGGGAATGGCAACCCACTCCAGTGTTTTTGCCTGGGAAATCCATGAACAGAGGAGCCTGGAGGGCTACAGTCCATGGGGTCGCAAAAGAGTCATATACAACTGAGCGATTAAGCAACAACAGTTCTTTTTCAGTAAGGGCAAGCCATTCAGAAAAGGTCAAGTTAAAGGTGTACATGATCTCATCTAAAAATATGGAAAGAGAAACAACAGTGTCATAGAAACTATAATTAACTTTTCAAATGACCACAGAACTAGCCAATGAAGGAGAAACCTCACTGGCTGAGCAAACACAAGGCAGGAAGCAGTCGCTTCTGAGCGCCTTTTCACTTTATCACTCTCTACTGTGAAGACCCAGGCCGCACGTTAGCTGGCCCTGGCCTCACTAATCTGAAGATCACTTTCACAGGAAACACTTTGTTTAGAGTGTCATACATTCAGCGGGAAAGAATAAATATCAAATGAAATGATGCTGACACCGAAGGGATCGCTGATCTGACATGTCAACAGTCATCTCGGCCGGAACACGTGGAAACCCAACGGGACATCTGTTCCACTCGGCAGGGTCTCCTCGTCGACAGGTGGAGACGTGTTTTTGAAAGAGGGACTCAGTGACCAGCTGTCCTTCCTCCACGGGAAGACGAGAGGGGGAAATGTAGCCAGCAGGCCGAGGGAGGGGTTTAGGCTGCACAGGAACTACAGTGGAAGGCTGGACAGAGGAGATCCCAAACACAGGCGAGCTCCCGAACGTCTTAAAACTCAAGTAGGAAGCAGCAAGCAGGAACGTCTTGACGGATGCTGAAACTCAAACAGCAAGCAGGAACTTCTTGAAAGATACTGAAAAACCAGAGGCATAATCTGTGCTGATTCAGGCACACTAATGCTTCACAGTAAGAGGTATGCATTGAAGTGAACGGATTACGGGAACTGGGTGACCTAGGACTCTCTGAGATTGCTTTTATCCCAACATACTGCAACGACTTTAAGGTTTTAAGGACGTAAATATTGAGAAAGTCAAACATCTCAAACTTTCCGCACATTTTAGGAACCTAATTCCAAATTCAAGTATTGTAGCTACCTTCCACAGCTACTTTCTGTGCAGGAAGTCACTACTATAAAGTAATTTGGTGGCTGTCATAGAGACTTAGCCACAGCAAAGTTATCTAAAAATTCTAATACGATCATGAATTTATTACATGGTCTGTGCCATAAACCATGAATTACCCAAAAAGTGCTTTCCCAGTAACTTAAAAAAAATCTCTGGTTCATTGCCTTCTTTTGTTAAGATAAAATGTTTATTAAAATAAAATTCAGTGCAGTGGTGAGTATTATGTAGTTGTTGCTGTTCAGTTGCTAAGTCATCCCTGATGCTTTGTGACCCCATGGACTGCAGCACACCAGCGTTCCCCGTCTTCCACTGACTCCTGGAATTGGCTCAAACTCATTTGTGTAGAATAATATTTAATGGGTTGGGGTAACATTTATGATATATTTATTGGTCTTAAGAAAAGTAGGTCACCTAACTATGTAAGTAATCACTAAAATTTTTTTAAAGACACATTTATAAGCACAAAAAAATGCATGAATAAAGGGATATAAACTATTATATTAGCAATATTTCTCAGTGACTGAATTACAGGTGACTTTCCTTTTCTCCCTCTTATGTTTTCTAAACTTTCTACGAGAATATGTACCATTTTATAATGATAAGCAAAGTCTATTATAAAGAACATTGTGTCTTTTAAAGAAATTTATTTTTAATTGGAGGATAATTGCTTTATAATAGTTGTGTTGGTTTCTGCCACATACCAACATCAATCAGCCATAGGTGTGCATATGTCCCCTCCCTTCCGAACCTCTCTCCTGAACCTCCTCCTGCCTTCCGCCCCATCCCACCCTTGTAGGTTGTCACAGGGCACCAGTTTGAGCTCCCTGTGCTTTACAGCAAATCCCCACTGGCTATCTCTTTCACATACGATAATGGATCTGTCTCCATGCTACTTTCTCAGTTCACCCCACCCTCTCTTTCCCCTGCTTTGTCCACAAGTCTGCTCTCTATGTCTGCATCTCCAAGAACATTGCATCTTTTTTTTTAAGTTAATTAATTTATTTTAATTGGAGGCTAATTACTTTACAATATTGTAGTGAACACTGCATCTTAATGGTGAAGAATAGACTAATGTTTTCCAAAAGAAACTGCTATGGTGAAGCAGAAAACACGAATGATGAGTCTAATGGACACGCTTTTATCTCCCAGACCTTTCCTCCAGCCTGGGTGGAGGCAGGTATATTCTTGTGGCCAGAGAGGAGAGGTGATAAGATCTAGTTTAAAATATCAACCGGCTAAATGTTGCAGAAATGGCCTGGCATTCTAGAGTGTGATGAATCATTTGGGTGGGAGCTTATACTGATGAAATAGATCTACCCTCACGAAAACCCTCCACCCAAATGCCAAACTATCCCATGTGCCTTGTACTGTAGCTGAACTTGACTCATGTGGGCTCCCATAATGCAGCATTTGTGAAAGGTTGGACAAAGAATGAGCCAAATCTTCACCTTTGCAAATCTTTCCCCACGTTCCAGATGAATTACAGGGCTCGTGTTTAAAATTCACGAGAACCCTTTCAAACAACATCACGTTCTAATTTATTAGAGCAAATTCCTCATGAAATTCTTTCTTGAGCTAACTTAAATTATATGTACTTTGCAGTAATAAACTGTGCTTTTTCCATTCAAATATAATATAATTTTAATAGTCAGTAATTTATATTGCACTTTCACATTAGAAACAGCATGACCATATAAAGGACTGAAAGAAACATCAGTTGCTCTCTAACCGTCTTTAGAGATCACCAGCAAAGGGAATCAAGCCTCTGCTAATGCACTTTGCATGGCAGAAACTAATGGTCAATATTTTTTTCTTAAGAGAAAGCATATTGAAAAGAAAATTGGATGTAACCAAGGTATTAAGGTGATAAGACAATGACTGGATTCAGCGTAGGAAAATATGAGTCAGGAGCTCAAGTCCACAATGATTTAAGGGCACGTTCGAGAGTCTGGTCATCCAAAATGAAGAGAAAAGGTACTGAGAGTCCCACCTGAGGGCACAAGCCTCAAAGAAAGAAGATATTTTGAGGGTAGGTGACAGCCAACATAGCAAGGATGTGTTCATTTCTTAGGGATGCTATCAGAAAGTGCCACAAGTTTAGGGCTCCAAACCTCAGAAAAATGGGTTCTGTTACAAATCTGGAGGCCAGAATATCTAAAGGAGTCTGTGTGGCTATAGTCAAGGAGTCAGTGGGCTTCCATGGTGGCTCAGATGGTAAAGAATCCGTCTGCCAATGCAGAAGACATGGGTTTGATCCATGGGTCAGGAAGATCTGCTGGAGAAGGGAATGGCTATCTACTGCAGTAGTCTTGCCTGGAGAATCCCACGGACAGAGGAGCCTGGTAGGCTATAGTCCATGGGGTTGCAAAGAGTTGGAGATGACCGAGCACACACATGTGCGCACACACACACACACACACACACACACACATACACACACCAGGAGTGGTCAGAGCTGCTTGGCCCCCGAAAGCTCCAGGATAGATTCCCCAGGCTCATCTACAGTTTCCAGTGTCTGCTGGCAGCCTTGTTTTCTAGGCTCCTAACTACCATCTCTACCTCTGTGGTCACTGCGCCTTCTCCTGTTCTGTCTGGATATGTCATCAAACATCCCTCTGCCCCACTCTTATAAGAATAAATGTGCCTGCATTGGGGGGTCTACCTGAATTACTCAGAATGCTCTCAGCATCTCAAGGTCTCTAACCACATCTGCGAAGACCACCCCCCTCCTACTCCCCACCCCTCTTCTCTCCCTCCCTCTCTCTTTCTCTCACCATATATGGCAACATTCACAGGATCTAGGGATTAGCACGTGGCCATTTCTCAGGGTGCCTTGGTTCAGTCTACAGCAAATGGTGAAGTGGATGTGTCACCCGGGTTAATAGGAAAGAGCTGGAGTTCAGCTAGACCAGGGGTCTGCAAACCACAGCCCGCAGGCCAGTGCCAGCTTCTGTAAACAAAGCTGCATGGGCGCCCAGCTGTGCCAATTTGTTTACATATCGTCTCTGGCTGCTTTCTTGCTACAAGGGCAGAAGCGAGGAGTTGAGACAGTAACCATATGGTCCTCAAAGCTGAAAATAGTTACTATCTGGCCGCTCACAGAAGAAGTTTGCCAAGCCCTGGGTTGGACCCAGAACATGATGGCATGGTCCTAGGAAGATGGCGGAGTTTCTCTCTCCAGCTGATCACAAGTCCTAGTCCTGGGTGTGTGAGAAGGTCAGTGGGAGAAAAACTGACAAAATGCGATTGGACTTTACAGTGAGACCTTGCTGCTGCTGCTGCTGCTGCTGCTAAGTCATTTCAGTTGTGTCTGACTTGGGGTAAAATATTTCACTAACATTGTCAATGTATAAAACAGGTATTAAATGGAACATGCTAAGAAAATGGATATTTGTGAAATATTTTGTTGCTTGTGTAGTAAAATATGTTAGC
Organism: Bos grunniens; assembly: GCF_055505025.1. NCBI lineage: Eukaryota > Metazoa > Chordata > Mammalia > Artiodactyla > Bovidae > Bos > Bos grunniens. Next base: position 88,843,426 of record NC_141176.1, on the reverse strand, counting down.
TATCCTCTATATTTATATACATAAAAACATATATTTAGTAATTATTTATTAGTTGATAAAATATATTTGCTTGAAAATGTTTCCCAAGAAGTTTATGTGTCCTATTAAAGGAAAAAGAATAATTAGAATCTGAGTAGCATAGCATAGCGGGATAAAAAATAAAGGTAGGCTTGTGATAGTAAGTCAAGAAAGACTTGAAAATGTAGACCAAGAGGAGAGGGAGAGACTGAAGGAGCTGGAGCGGACAGAAAAGGTGGTAAGTGAGGTGCCAGCCCAAGGAGGATGGGCACCAAGGCCTCAGGAAGGGGGACCCCCGTAATAAGCACGGGGGGGCCTGGAGGAGGGGCCATGGAGGATGGGTGGGCAGAGGCACCCCGACACCCTGAGGGAGAGATCCCAGCTGAAAAGGCTTCTGAAACTTCACAACACATGCAATGCACCTGATCCTGGATTTTAGGAACCCAGAGCTGTGTAAGTGTGTGTGTGTGAAGTCGCTCAGTCGTGCCCGACTCTTTCGACCCCATGGGCTATAGCCTGCCAGGTTCCTCCGTCCATGGGATTTTCCAGGCAAGAGTACTAGAGTGGGTTGCCATTTCCTTCTCCAGCTGTGTAAGGGGTCCTGATTAAACTGAGACCCTAGAGGACCAGATGAGACATTTTATCAGAAACCAAAGAGCAGGATCATCCGCTGGTTTGTCCAGAGTCAGGCCCTGGGCAGGGGCTGGAAGACCTGTCAACACGTACAGCCCGCTGGGACCACTGGTGATGGGAAGGCTGGTCCGGGGCTGCCGGGAGCTGCCAGGAAGGGGCAGAACTGGAATCGGACTCAGGTGCCCCGCCCCTCTGTCCTTCCCACACTCAGGATCCCTCTGATGTACCCACTCAGGACGGGGGCGACACACAGTGGTGGCGGGAGCATGAGGGGTGACATCGACTGTGGTTTTGTACTATGAACTGATGCTCTGAGTGTGCAAATTAAGCCATGTCATTAATAGGCATCCTTCCCCATTTTGGTGGCTCAGATGGTAAAGAATCAGCCTGCAATGCAGGAGACTCCTGTTCGATCCCTGGGTCGGGAAGATCCCCTGGAGGAGGGCACGGCAACCCACTCCAGTGTTCCTGCCTGGAGAATCCCACGGACGGAGGAGCCTGATGGGCTACAGTGTATAGGGTTGAAGAGTCAGACACAGCTGAGCGGTTAACACTTTCATTTTCAGACTTTCCCCATTTTACTGCCCACTCGTGTAGCGTCTGTTTGTCCAGACTTCCCGGCAAGCTCAGGCCCCCAGGGGCTGAGGCCGTCTCTGCCCGTGGTGACTCAAACAAAGGGAGGACAGAAGAAAGCATTTGGAGGGCAGATCAGGAGCCATGGAAACAGTCCAAACAGAGGATCCTGAAGAAACATCTTCGGGCCTGGGCAGAAAGGGAGGCTCTCGCAGAGGCAGAGGAAGGGGACCCGGGACCGTGAAGCCAGCAAGCCTTGGAGTTTGGGGGTGAAGTAGGAACAGAATCTGAAGGATGCCAGAGGCTCAGCCCCCCGAACCAGACCCCCTTCCTGGGGCTCCGTTTGCACCAGGAGATTGGAAGACAGACCCTGAAGTTTCTGTTGTTGTTGCTGTTCAGTCTCTCAGTCGTGCCCGACTCTTTGCGACCCCATGGGCTGCTGCACACCAGGCTTCCCTGTCCATCACCATCTCCCGGAGTTTGCTCAGACTCACGTCCATTGAGTCGGTGATGCCATCCAGCAGTTTGGATGATACCAGATGCAGTTTCTCTCATCCCAAGTGGGCCCCACGCTCTCGCTGTGCTATCGGTCTTCCTGTGTGATAGCTGCCTTGTTGCCCAGGGTACCAGCCTCTGAGCAGGCCTCTCCAGTACCCGTCTTCTCTCCCTGCCAACTTCACCCTCATAGCTGGCCAGCCACTGCTCTGAAAGAAAGAACCAGGCGTTCACACTTTCCCTTTCTGATGATGCACAGTTGCTATGGTGACAGAGACGGCTTACAGGCCTCCAGACTCACTTAGGAAAGGCATATCGCAGCATTTTCCAGAAGCGTCATTGCCTCGCACGTTGGGCCTTTCCAAGTCTGCCCCGACCTGCTGCTCGAACCTTTCCAGTGATCCTGCCGAGGCTGAGCACGGGGCCTCCTCCCTGCCTCCTGTCTGCAGTTCCTGCAACACGTGTGCCTCACACCAACCTCCACGGCCCTCACCACCTCCACGGCCCACACCACCTCCACTGCGGACCTCACCCACCTTCCGCTGGCCCCTGCTTTCAGGATGAGCCCACATTTTATACAGGAGAACTTTTTTCTTAAGATTTTTTTTTTTTTTTTGATGTGGACAATTTTTAAAATATTTGCTACAATATTGCTTCTGTTTTATGTTTTGGATTTTTGGCCTTCAAGTATGTGGGATCTTAGCTCTCCAGGGAGTGAAAGTGAAAGTCAGTCATGTCTGACTCTGTGACCCCGTGGACTGTAGCCTGTGCCAGGCTCCTCTGTCCATGGAATTTTCCAGGACAGAATACTGGAGTGGGTTGCCATTTCCTTCTCCAGAGGGTCTTCCTCACCCAGGTATCGAACCTGGGTCTTGCACATTGCAGGCAGATTCTTTATCATCTGAGCCACCAGGGAAGCCCCTTGGCTCCCCAACCAGGAATCAAACCCACACGCCCTGCTTTGGAAGGTGAGGTCTTAACCACTGGACCACCAGGGAGGTCCCAGTGGAGAAGAAGTTTGGAAGCACATCAATTGAGCAGGAAGTTTTACAGTAATAGGTGCTGTTTCAGTCCCCAGTGGCCACTGAAGACTGCGAGTCAGCTGCAGCCCCCCAGGAAAACGTGGAGGAACAGCGCCATCAGTATTGACATCATGGTCATCTGCCCTCCAGGTGTCTGCAGCGCCCAGCGGGCACCCACTTCAGAGCCTTGCATGCAGAAGATGGAGAAGCAGTACCCAAATCACAAATCAATCCACCCAGAGGCTTTTCAAGTGACTCAAAACGGCTTTGAGCTGTTTTCTTCTCTGAGTCTCCCTGCCCTCCTTCTCCCGCTTTCAAGTGTACCCCGGCGTCTCTACAAACAGAAATAACCAGGGCGCCCAGGTTCTTCAAACAAAGCCAGCCATGGTCCCTTTGTGGCTGCCGCATCAATGGATGAACGGTGCTCCCCGGACTTGAGAAGAGCAACATCAGATGTGGTTAGGGATCTTAATAACACGATCATTAAGGACTAGACCAGTGCTGAAATTTGTTTTTCCTGTAGCACCTGGAGCTACAGAAGTCCAGAGGGAGCAGGAAAAAAATGGTTTTCCTTAGGTCTGTCTTTGAAATTCATTTTCCCTCTGTAGTAGAGACCTGTCAAATTCCTAAAGTAAGAAAACTGTTTATTCTTCCTAAAAAGCAACTGAGGGAAGCGTGGGGGTCTCACTCAGGTAGAAGCCAGTGTTTTGCATGCTCAGGTAAAGGAGAAATGCCTTCTTGGTGCTTTAGGACTACTTTTGAGAAAACGTGTACCATATAAATGAATCAGGGACTTCCCAGGTGGCTCAGTAGTAAAGAATCTGCATGCCAGTGCAGGAGCCACAGAAGACTTGGTTTGATCCCTCGGTCAGGAAGATTCCCCTGGAGAAGGGAATGGCAACCCACTCCAGTATTCTTGCCCCGGAGAATCTCATGGACAGAGGAGCCTGGCGGGCTACAGTCCACGGGGTTGTAAAGAGTCAGACACAACTAAGAGTGCATTCGTAAATGAATTATCAATACAAATCTTGTCTAACACAGGTGCAGTTTCTGCCTCTTGGCCAACCTGCCACTCAACACGGAAATCTTACTGAACACTAGTTCCTCTTAAGGTGTGCCCCTAGAATTTTTTATTTCAGACATAGCAGGAGAAAAGCTTCCTGTCCATTCTTTCTGCGTCCACAGGAAACACCCTCCTGTTTCCTCCCTTAGTCCCTTGTTCCTAATCATTCTTTCCTTCCCTTTCCATTTAAAAAGAAATTAGAGCATTCACAGAACTCTACATTTAGAGAATCGTGGAATATTAAAGTTGGAAGAGGTTTTAGCCATCATCAAGTCCAGCTCCCTCTTTTTATAGACAAGAAAATTGAGGCTTAGATACATTGAAACAGATCCAAATTCTATACCTAGTTAGTGGCAGAGCTGGAAATAAATCATAGATCTTTCACTATCCATATAGTCAAAGCTATGGTTTTTCCAGTAGTCAGGTATGGATGTGAGAGCTGGACCATAAGGAAGGCAGAATGCTGAGGATTTGATGCTTTCAAACTGTGGTGTTGGAGATGACTCTCGAGAGTCCCTTGGACTGCAAGGTTATCCAACCAGTCCATCCTAAAGGAAATCAGTCCTGGGTGGTCATTGGAAGGACTGATGTTGAAGCTGAAGCTCCAATACTCTGGGCACCTGATTCGAAGAACTGACTCATTGGAAAAGACCCTGATGCTGGGAAGGAGGCAGGAGGATAAGGGGACGACAGAGGATGAGATGGTTGGATGGCATCACCGACTCGATGGACGTGAGTTTGAGTGAAATGCGGGAGATAGTGCAGGACAGGGAAACCTGGCGTGCTGCAGTCCATGGGGTCGCAAAGAGTCAGACAAGACTTGGCGACCGAACAAAAACAATTCACCGTCTAGCCTGGTGCTTCACCCACCACATGAAAGATCTTCAAAACTGCTTGATTATCCCAATTACTGCTGGCCCTTGTGAGAAGCATGGACCTGTGTCATCTTTGGAGATTCAGTATGCATAACAACTTCCCATGATTCTGAGGAACAGACATTGTCCAGGAAACTCTTCATGTCAACATGCACTGCTGTCTTCCTCCAAGGGCATTCTCTTTCTCCGTCGGCAGTGGATTCTGGAATGGAAGAGTTGGGAGGAGAGGGGAGAAGGGCTTGGCTTGTTCGGACTTTTGGCAGCATCTCAAGGGGAAGGAAGCAAGGAACGGAGACTAAGCTCAAGGTGACCACTACAGCCCCCAGAGGGCTTTCTTTTCCCCTGTCCAAATTTTCAAAAACTTTATCGTCTCTTCCAGTAGCAGTCATTGGTTGCCTTTATTGGGTTACTTTTTCTTTTCATTTCTATTTCTTGGTCACATGGATAAATTGTGAGATTATTGAGAAGAGAAAGAAAAAACAAAAACAAGGACTTCCCTGGTGGCCCAGCAGTTAAGACTCCATGTTTCCAATGCAGGAGGCGTGGGTTTGGCCTCTGGTCAGGGAACTCAGACCTCACATGCTGCTGGGCACAGCCAAAGGAAAAACAATAAAGAATTCATCTAATTCACGTTTACTTATCTCTTAATGGCCTTCCCTTGTAGCTCAGTCGGTAAAGAATCTGCCTTCAGTGCAGGAGACCCAGGTTCAGTCTCTGGGTTGGGAAGATCCCCTGGAGAAGGAAATGGCAACCCACTCCAGTGTCCTTGGCCTGGAAAATCTCATGGACAGAGGAGCCTGGTGGGCTGCAGTCCATGGGGTCGCAAAGAGTAGGGCATGACTGAGCGACTAACACTATCTCTTAATATATAACATGATGCCTTATCAATTAATTGACAGAGGCCCATTTTGACTTCCAATTTATAAGACTTCCCTGTAGCTCAGATGGTAAAGAATCTGCCTGCACTTCAGGAGACCCAGGGTTTGATCCCTGCATGTGGAAGATCCTCTGGAGAAGTAAATGGCAGCCCACTCCAGTATTCTTGGCCTTGAGAATCCCATGGACAGAGAAGCCTGGCGGGCTGCAGTCCATGGGGTTGCAAAGAGTTGGACACAACTGATCAACTAACACTACTACTTATAAGACAAACAACAGGATGGTATTTCTCTTTTCCTGTCTTAGTGACCCCAAAGCAACTAGAAGAGTTGAAAAATGAAGACACATTCCATTTTTAAAGAAAACAGTAATACCTGGGAAGTGCATAGTGTATGAGAAAAGGCAGCCAAACACAGTGAAGTGCGAATGGGCTCTGGGCCATATGAGAGGATGCTGCGGCTGCAGACTGCAAACTCCGTCAGGAGAACACTGGAGTTTCAAAGGAGGGGAGCACAGCCACACCCTGATGTGGAGCAATGGGAAGAGGCTGCAGGAGTTTATCTGGCTCTGTTTGGACCTACAGAGGAACCAGGCAGGAAGCTGGGCAGGGAGCGGTACACACCCGCCATGTCTCCAGGAAACTACGTGTTGCTGAGGCAAGTGGGGCGACAGGAACCCTCTGCCCTGCAGACAGCCTTTCAGCTCCTGCCTCTGAAGGCTAAAACAGCTAGAGCACATGGGTATTTTTCACAGGGAGAATCCTGCTATCCTGCAATTCACCTTGTCCAAAAATGAGAAGGAAGAAGAGGAAAGAGGAGGAGACAGTATAGAACTACACAGAGCTACCTGGCAGCTCGGCTGGTAAAGAATCCGCCTGCAATGCGGAAGGCCCAGGTTCAATCCCTGGGTCGGGAAGATCCCCTGGAGAAAGGAATGGTTATCCACTCCAGTGTTCTTGGGCTTCCTTGGTGGCTCAGCTGGTAAGGAATCTGCCTGCAAGGCAGGAGAACCGGGTTCGATCCCCAGAGAAGGGAAAGGCTACCTACGCCATTACTCTGGCCTGGAGAATTCAAATTCATTACTCTTTGCCTGGGTCGCAAAGAGTCAGACTGAGCAGCTTTCACTTTCACTCTATGACGGTAACAAAAAAGAACAAAGCAAACACTTACTGTAAAAAACAATGTCACAAGCAGATGAAAAAGCATGACTAAATATACAGCCACATACAAGCTCAAAAGCAAACAAAGAAAACCCTACATCATGAAACTGCTTCTATAAAACAAAAGTTCTACGTAGTGATAGAAAAACTCAGGGAAGATATGTCAAGAAAACAGGAAAAGTTGCAACTTGAGCTAGCAGAGGTCAGGAAAAGAGTGGAAAATTACAAAACACTATCTCAGAAATGAAGGTCATACTAGAAGTTGCAAAATAGAAGAGACATTTTATAGAAACCTAATAAAGGCCAGGGAAAGTATAATTTAAAAAGTAGGAAAAATGAAATGGAAGTTAACTAAGTACTGAAAAGGATTAGTGAGGAAAGGTTAGGTAATCATGGATGATAGAAGTCAGACAAAGGAAACCCAACATATGAATAATCAGTTCTCCAGCCCCACAAAAGGAGGCTCCATATACTTTCTGGGATTCAAAAAGACTTCATGAAATGGCATACAACATCTGAGAAAAGAAACAACAGAAGGAAATACACAAAGAAGTGTTCACGATACGGCATACCCTTGCAACATGACTGGATATAAAAAAATCAATAAAGGAAGGAGCCTGAATGCTTACGTAACCAATTTAAGAACCTAGAATGTGGGTGACACATTATTATTGTAAGGTCAATGAAAAACAGAATTTGTCTTTAGATCTGCACTGTTACAAAGAGAATAGGCTTAGGATCCTATGAAAGTTGCCACAGCCTGAACCAAGAGAGTTGCAAGTATCAGGAAGTTCTCACTTCCTAACTCTCTGCTACACAAAGGAGGGAAGCAGTGTCCTCCCCAGCCTGAACCTGGACCTGCGGGGCGGACTGGAGCCAAGCGCCAATCACTCATCCCGTCATGTCCAAACACCTGGAATCTTGGGCCTCACTGGCAGGTATATCAAAATAATACAGTACCTTCTAATCATGATGTAATAAAACGTATTTTTAAAATTAAAAAAAAAATCTTCCACTTAAACTTTCAAAATGTTCTTAAAAAAAGTTTTTTTTAATTTTTAAAAACTTTTTATTTTATATTGGAGCATAGCCAATTAACAATGTTGTGATAGTTTCAGATGGACAGGAAAGGGATTCAGCCATACACGTGCATGTATCCATTTTCCCTGCAAACTTCCCTCCCAGCCAGGCTGTCCAATAACACTGAACAGAAGTCCCCTGTGCTATACTATAGGTCATTGCTGGTTATTTGTTTTAAATACAGCAGTGTGTACAGATCCCAAACTCCCCAAAACTTTCTAACAGGAGACACGGAAAAGCATAGTCTCTTTGAAATAGTGACAATGAGGATACATAGCTAATAAATATGGCATATTTTATACCATAAATAGAAATTAAATATTAAATTGGAGTATTCACTCTTTTACATTATTTAATATACAAATGTATAAATATATAATTTAATGTTACATAGCTAAAATAGTTTAATACTTAAAGGCAGCAAAAAGGGAGTGCATTAAGTATTTATATGAACCACAGAGAAAGAATAAAAATAGATGAGATAAGGATCTAACTCACAGAGTCAGAGAAGGAAGAAAAAAGCCCAAAATGATTTATCAGCCTGGAATAAGCAGAAACCAAATTAAGAAGAAACAAAGCCAACAATGGCTTTTCACCGTATTTCCTTTGTCCTATTTAGACGTTGCTCCATGTGCCTATATTGTTTTTTTTTAAATGGAATAAATATGCTTTTTACAAGGCAAGGGATTTTTTTCCAGATTTAAAAGGTTATGATGGGCTCTCAAAAATTAAACCACGTGTCAGGAAGAAAAAACTAGAGGAATGACCTCTGGGCTCCTAGGCTGGCTGCTCCAAGGTGGTCCCGACCACCCCCGGGGCACACCTGTGAAGTCAGCACGTCCTGTCTGAGGACATCTGTGTCCCTCCCAAGCCTGTCCTGTGAGTCTCAGACACCCAATGCTGATGAGCGCCGCTCTAAGACAGCCATGCAGATTCTCACTTGTTAAAATAAGGAAATGATGTCAGACTCTTGCTATTGATAATGTAGCTGCTCTATAAAGAGGTGAGCAAGTTATCACAAAAACAGGTCTAATTTTTCAATCTTCTCCTTCAGGGGCATGCTCCATACATACCCAGTGTGCAGATACACTTTCTGTACATAGATGACTGTTATACATATGAGGTCTTTTTTAATGGGTAAGACATGGATTTATTCAGATTCAGAGAGAAGCACACTCCATAGAGTGCGGGTCATCGCAGAGGGTGAGTGCCCATATGCAATCTTTTAACGTTAGCTTAATCCAGAGTCTGTGTTGGTGTCCTGTCTTTTTTAATGACAGCAGATAAAATAGAATGAAACTATTCTTTTTTACCAGCAGGCATAGCTTAATCCTTTCATAGAAAGTCTAGTGAAAGTGTCAGTCGCTCAGTCATATCTAACCCTTTGTGACCCCATGGACTGCAGCCCGCCAGGCTCCTCTGTCCCTGGAATTCTCCAGGCATGAACACTGGAAAGGGCTGCAAGTCCCTTCTCCAGGAGATCCTCCTGATCCAGGAGTCGAACCTGGGTCTCCTGCATTGCAGGAGGATTTTTTACCGTCTAAGCCACCAGGGAAGCCCAGGAAAGTCTGAACCGTATAAACAGAAGCACAGCAAGTCCAATGCCAGACTGTGTGCCAGGAGCTGGGAGTGAAGAAGGTCAATTAGTGCTGAAGACATAAAGACCTGAAAGGATCTGCAGCATAAAAGCCGCCCGGATGGACCTGGAAGCTGCCCTGGAAGCTGTCGCCACTGAGTCCATCTCGAAGCTGCTTCGGGAGGTCTTTGCAGCATCTGTGCCTTATCGTCCTGGAAGCCAGCCACGCCCAGCTTCTATTCCCTGAGTTGCGGGCAGCTTGGAGGGGAGAGAGATGGGGACATAAGCAGAACCAGCCAGAAGCCTGGGGGTCAGATCCGAGGGTGCAGACAGCTGCTCCTTCAAGAGACTCCTTGGCCACAGGCTGCCAGGGTACCCATTTGCGTGACTTTCAGGCAATGGGAACTTGGCCTTAAAACAAAGGGACTCGCTTAACTCTTTAAATGCCAATCATAGCTGCTGGGTTCCTGTTAACATGTTAGTTTGTGCGGTTTTTGTTTTCCACTCTGTGATCCCTCAGGTCTACTTAATTTACTTCATTCGGGGGAACAAAATCCAACCTGTCTTTTATCACCAGACTTTTTCTGTTGTCTCTATTTTATAGCTGTAGCTCATACGGTAAAGAATCCACCTGCAATGCAGGAGACCCGGGTTCAATCCCTGGGTCGGGTAGATCCCCTGGAGAAGGGCGTGGCAACCCACTGCCGTAGTCTTGCCTGGAGAATCCCCATGGACAAAGGAGCCTGGTGGACTATAGTCCACGGGCTGCAAAGAGTCGGACACAACTGAGCGACTAACACTACTACTGCTACTATTTTTTTTTGTTTTCTTTTTTTTTAATTTTATTTTTAAACTTTACATAATTGTATTAGTTTTGTCAAATATCAAAATGAATCCGCCACAGGTATACATGTGTTCCCCATCCTGAACCCTCCTCCCTCCTGCCTCCCCATACCATCCCTCTGGGTCGTCCCAGTGCACTAGCCCCAAGCATCCAGTATCGTGCATTGAACCTGGACTGGCATCTCGTTTCATACATGATATTTTACATGTTTCAATGCCATTCTCCCAAATCTTCCCACCCTTTCCCTCTCCCATAGAGTCCATGAGACTGTTCTATACATCAGTGTCTCTTTTGCTGTCTCGTACACAGGGTTATTGTTACCATCTTTCTAAATTCCATATATATGCGTTATTATACTGTATTGGTGTTTTTCTTTCTGGCTTACCTCACTCTGTATAATAGGCTCCAGTTTCATCCACCTCATTAGAACTGATTCAAATGTTTTTTTTTTTAATGGCTGAGTAATACTCCATTGTGTATATGTACCACAGCTTTCTTATCCATTCATCTGCTGATGAACATCTAGGTTGCTTCCATGTCCTGGCTATTATAAACAGTGCTGCGATGAACATTGGGGTCATTTCTCCAAAGAAGACATACAGATGGCTAACAAACAGATGAAAAGATGCTACTATTTTATGGCAGCCCTGCCGACCGTCTCAGACCTTCAGCGTAGATTCAGTCTCCGAGTGCATGCACATATGGATACCTTTGAGAACACATTTCCTGAGGCCACAGAGCTCACATAAGGAGCAGTCATCAGAGCCTAACCCAGCAGGCACTTGGCTTTCTTCACGGGGTCTGTAACCACCCAGGTCACTCATGAGCTTGACTCTGAAGACAGAATCTGGAGGAAGCAACCAGGAGTAATAAGACATCAATCGTTTTCTCTTTCTTAAAAAAAAAAAAGAAAAAAGAAGCAATGTAAAGCAGGGGTCCCCAGCCTCCTCCGGGATCTAATTCCTGATGATCTGCGGTGGAGCTGATGCAACAATAATAGAAATCAAGTGCACGATAAATGCTTGAATCCTCCCCAAACCACCCCGCTCCCCGGTCCATGGAAGCATCGTCTTCCATGAAACAAGCCCCTGGTGCTAAAATGGTTGGGGATCACTGATAAACGATGCAAAGAGTATCCAAAGAGGGCGGTTCCTTCCGGGTCGCTTTGGGTCTGTGTCTCTCAGTGGACTCAAAGAACAACAGGAAGAAGTTCCAAGGATGGGGTTCTGAAGAATTCTGGGGTTTTCAGCTCCACGTGGACCCTATTTCTCCTGTCATGGGTTACGTGCATCAACTATGAGAGCCTTTCCTTCCCTACAAAGTATTAGGACCAAGGTTTATCAAGCAGTGGGTCCCCTCGGGTGCAGAACACACCTGCAGGTGTCGAGGCAACTGCGCCCGAAGAGGAGGGCAGACACCTCCTCTTCCTAACCAACCGGATGTCTTGGCCCTGGTATAAAACGTCCACCTTTTGTTTACAAAATATTATCTATATAAAGACCAAAAAGAGGAAAATAACAGGAAAGTAAGCATTCTTAGCCCTGTCAGATAAGTGCAAAATTGGTGATTGCAGACTGGAAGGAAGCTACATGCAGGGTGACCGGGGAAATCCGCACAAGGACGATCTATTTTCATTTTTAAAATTCAAGCTGTGTCCCCCAAAGTGGGTGAAAATACCACCTAGAGTCTGAGAAAGCCACATGGTCCAAATGGAAACCTCCAAGACAGAGGTTTAGGACTGCTTTTACTGCGTGTGAAGCCCAAAACAAATTTAGCATTTTATGTACCTGGGTCTTCTGCATTGGAGGCAGGGTCTTCACCATCTGAGCCCCCAGGGAAACCCATCAGAAGAGCTGGCTTCCCTGGTGGCTCAGTGGTAAAGAATCCAGCTGCCAATGCAGGAGACACAGGAGACCCAGGTTCAATACCTGTGTAGGGAAGATCCTCTGGAGAAGGGCATGGCAACCCACTCCAGTATTCTTGCCTGGAGAGTCCCATGGACAGAGGAGCCTGGAGGGCTACAGTCCGTGGGATCACAAAGACTCTGACACGACCGAGCGACTGAACGACAACAAAGAGAACAGCACCAGGAGAGGGTGTCAGTGGGAAAATCTAGAAAGAAGAGCTCCAGGTAGAAATAGGGGAGAGCACAAAGGCCTTTATTCCAAGGCAGCTGAAGGTGCAACACACTCACACACAGCTGCACGGGGAGGAGCCCGAAGTGGTCAGCGTTAAGGCAACTTTCCCCTTAAATTCCTGCTGCTAAAGAACTGTAAGCAAACTAAATGCCAACAAGGTGATTGATGAAAGAAATTATAATGGGAGTTGTTAAAGAATAATGAAATCAGAAAACATTCTTGTTTCCATATGTAAAAACAAATTACAAAACAGATCCCATTTTCAAAAAATACTGCCATTGATAGATGAGTACACAGTGACTTAAAGAAAGTATATGAGCACAGACAAGGAGCTGAAATCAGACAAGTCAAACATTAGCAGGGGTTACTGACAGAGGGGTAGATTATGAAGGACTGTTATTTTCTTCTTTGCATTTTTTTCTTCAAATTTTCTGAATTGAATATATACCAAATTTTATTTTTAAAATGTCTAGTATTTTTATCCTCCCCAAACATGAAGCTTCTAATTGCTGTTCCTCTTAGAAGGGATCTCTCTTATTAAAGCCAAACTTTTCACCTTCTAGTTTTCCAATGAACATTAAATTAATGTACATAATTACTGTTATGCATTAATAAGCAGTTGCTTTACTGATAATAAAGAAATGGCCAAATTCGATTATTTTCCACATAAAGCTTATTTTAATATTTTTGCAACTTGATCTGAATAAAATTTATTAAGTGGGTCTTGGTTCCTTTGAAGTTTCACAGAGAAGGAATCAAACGTTTGGACCTTCTTCATGAACCACATGAGCACAGTTTCGTTTACACACTGAAGTGAATACTCCCTCACACACACACACACACACACACACACCCTTCCAAAAATTCCTGTCATTTCCAAAAACTTGTATTCAAAGTCATGAGTTTTAAAGCCATCCTGAAAGCAGCATGCGTGGGGAAGTAATTGTTAATTTCCCACTGTTAACACGTATTCATTCTGAAAGGCTAAAGAGTTTGTTCAAGTCTGTCTTAAGCAGGCATGGCACCTTATTACCCAACCATAATGAGCATTATGTGTAGAAGTATAAACCCAAGTGGAGTATGCAAGTCACCCACAAGTGACGAGATTTTCAAAATATGCTCTGTTTAACAATTGTACAAAATGCCACAACATCAAGATAGGCCGAATCAGAACCAATGGGCTCTCGCCGGCACTCACAGGCAGTTATACTTTCCTCAAATATTTACTTGTTTCCATCTGCCAAGATATGTGCTCAGGGAAAAAAAGTCCTTTGGAAAGGCAGCTGCAGAGAGTCAGATGCAATCTTTCATTTGGCTTACCTGTTAATATCCTAATACTCTGCGTTCTTTATCAATTTTGCTTTAATTATATATGTGATTCTGATCTCGAGCAACAGATGTCTACCTCCGCCCAGAAACTCTTTTATTTTCAATATTCCAGTTACTTTGCCAGTTTCTACTGAGCTTTTCTCCCCCCTGTGACTCCACCTTGATTTCCTCCTATTTTTCATCCTGACACACACACAAATGATTGTTAATATCCTTTCTAGAAACCGACTCCTAGCTACAGTTCTCTTCAGCTAATAGCTTGAAGAAAGCAGGCAGGAGTCCATAAAAATACAATCTTTAATCTTAAGGACTTCCCGTCCAAGTAGGCGTCAGAGCAGACCCAATGGCACCAAGCAAGCGGTGTGACCCGGCGTGGCTCCCAGGGTGGATAAACAAGCCTGATTAAGAGTTACACGCGGAGCTCTGTTCTCCACGTTTCTGCATCTCAGTCATGTTGCCTATGCCGGGATCTCAGTTTGTTTCCCCCAGAATCAAATGAAGCTTGTTCGGAGGGTGAACACAGGAGACTATAGAATTTCCTTCCCTGGGTTTGGGAAACATGATAACTCTACCATGGGCCTTCCCACTGGTCCCCAGAAACCGCTCTACAGGAGGAGGGACTGTCTTACTCACAGACCCAGCCGTAAGTTTTTCCTGTAGCTTTTGTCTTCCAGCTTCCCTCCTTGCTTTTTCAAACTCACCTGTAACTTGTCTCTGTGTCACAGTGGAAACAGTTCGTACGCAGATGAATCCTGAACGTCGGTGTGTATTTTGAAACAGGCCCACCTATTACCAGTTCCTCCTCGTTTTCCGAGCATCTCACTCCGGGTCCTCTCCGTTGCCCACAAGAAGCACATTCTCCCCTGAAAACCATGGGCTGCAAGTTGAGAAAAGTGAAGAGTCAGCGACGGTTTCACATAAATTTAATTTCCACTTTGGGTTCTATGTACAAAGCCTAGGACACTCTCCTGTGGAAGATGCTTGTTTACATTCTCAGACCTGCCTCCACTTCCTCAGCTTCTTTCTCCTTGGTGGAAAAAAGTAATAAAACTCAGCAGGAGAATTCTAGAAGGAGGTTACTAGAAATGGGTAGATTTATTATAGGGTTTGCCTGGTGGCTCAGACAGTAAAGAATCCAGCTTTAATGAGAGGAGACCAGGGTTCAGTTCCTGAGCTGGGAAGATTCCCTGGAGGAGGGCATGGCAACCCACTACAGGGTTCTTCCTCGGAGAATCTCCATGGACAGAAAGAAGCCTGGTGGGCTGCAGTCCATGGGGTCACAAAGAGTCAGGCATGACTGAGCAACTAAGCACAGCACAGAATTATTAAAATGTCTCTTTTTTTATCCTGGCTGGATGTGGGAGGGGAGACATGCTTATCCATAGCAAATGCACAAGAATGCTTTCCTCTGCTAACTTGCAGTTGCCCTGATTAAGTCCACATTCTTCTCATTCTTTAGAAAAAGATACTAAAAGTATCTAAAAAAAGTATGATGATATGAAATAATCTTCCCATGAGGGGTAGTCTGATAAAATTTTCCTAATTTTGACACAACATGAAAATATAAAGTAAGATTTTCTTAGATACTGATAAAAAATAACATACAAATATTGGAATGAATATAGTAAAACCTATAAACAGAAATAACTCTACAAGAATTTTCTATCATCAAGAGGTCAGATTCACTATAAACCCTTAATTTTAGACTTCTTAGACTCAAACTCACATTACAGAGACATCTTATTTATCATAAATAGCATATGGTATTTCTATTTGGTTAAAATCCTTTTCTCACTTTTGTGACAAAAAATTAAAACATGTGATGCTAAAATTTAAGAAAGTATTTTCTTCTTTTAAAAATGCTGTTCATTTAATACGCATATCATGCCAACCTTTCAAATCATATGGCATGATGAATATCCCTTAAGAGCTCGAGGGAGATGTCATCATCTAGATCCAAGTGTATAAGTCTTCCTCTTCAGCATCTTTGCTGAGACAGCTCAGTGGGCCTGCTTATGGCATCATGTAGCTTTTAATAATTCACATAGATTCTATATCTGACCATGAAAAGTTTGATAATGACTTTGATGACAATATAAACCGGTAGTTGAAATATAAAAGATATAAAGTGGAGAATCTGCTAAGGCTGATTTATAAAATAATTAAAATCTTGCCAATGTGAGTATGTCCTGGAATAAGAAAAATCTCCCTCAAATGTAAATTGGTGCAGCCACTAAGGAAAAGAGTAGGGAGGTACTTAAAAAAACAAGGGCTATCAGGGCTTGCCAGATAGCTCAGTTGGTATGCAGGAGACCCTGGTTCAACTCCTGGGTCAGGAAGATCTGCTGGAGAAGAGACAGGCTACCCACTCCAGTGTTCTGGCCTGGAGAAGTCCATGAACTGTAAAGCCTGTGGGGTCACAAAGAGTCAGATACAGCTAAGCAACTTTCACTTTCACTTTAAAAAAATAAAAATAGCGTTTCCATGTGATCCAGCATCCCCATTTCTGGGCATATATCTGGAGAAAACTCTACTTTGAAAAAACACCTCACCCCAATGTTCATAGCGGCACTATTTACAAAAGGCAAGATATGGCAGCAACCTAAATGTCCATCCATATATGGATGGATAAAGATGTGGTACATACACACAATGGGATATTGCTCAGCCTGAAAAAAAAGAATGAGCTATTGCCTTTTGGAAAAAAATGGATGGACCTAGAGATTATCACACTAAGTGAAGTTAGTCAGACAGAGATATTCAGTATCTTGTAATAACCTATAATGGAAAAGAATCTGAAAAAGAATATATATATATATATATTCTCTGGTGGCTCAGAAGGTAAAGAGTTTGCCTCCAGTGCAGGAGATGCTGGTTCAATGCCTGGGCTGGGAAGATCCCGTGGAGAAGGGAATGGCAACCCAGTCCAGTATTCTTACCTGGAGAATCCCATGGACAGAGGAGCCTAGCGGGCTGCAGTCCATAGGGTCACAAAGAGCTGGACACCGCTGAGCGGCTTCACTTTCAGTTTTCAAATATGTGTGAGTCACTTTGCTGCACACCTGAGACTAGTACAGTATTTCAGATCAACTGTTGTTCCAAAAGAAAAAAAAATCCCCCTTTAAAATTAGTTTCTGTTCTCTGATTAATAATGCAGGAGGTTAAAAACTTTAAAAATTAAAAAAAAAAAAAAGTGAGAGCAGAGAGAACACAGGACAGAAATAAGGGGCCTGGGTCCCCATCTGGACTCGGCCAGCGTGACTCCAAACAAACCCCTCCCCTGCTTTGGGCCCACGTGTCCCCCTCTGGGAATCTCCTTCAGGAGCACAAGGTCCAGGCCGACTGAAGAGCAACAGCCAAGCTGCACGCCCAGCCCGTTCTCCTGCTTTTCATTCAGTCAGTCTTCCCCAGACTCCAGGAGGAGGTGCTGGCTGGTGAGAAGCCAGGCCCCGGAGGCTTCAGGCAGGAGCCCAGCTGCTGACCACTGCGCTGCTCGGCCTTCCACTTAAAAGAGCGCAAGAGAAGGCATCACTGTCAGGGGGTGGCCTGAGTACGTTTACAAACCAGGAGACTCACTGGTACCCCCTCCCCGGCTCCTCATCTCGTCAGGAGGCTGCTGGGAGCAGGTGGACACGGGTCAGGGCAGCAGAAGGGCTGGGTGACCAGATCCCACCATCTCACCCTGGAGTTTCAGAAGCCGGATTTAAAAGTTAAAGTGTACAGAATGCCAAGAGGTGAGGACGTTTCCGTGGAACTGACCGCAGACCTGACATTGATCTGAGAGTCGCCGTGGTCATCCATGAAAGAGCCATTCAAATTCTCTTTGTCTCTGCAGTGGTTTTCACAACGTTCTAAGAGATTCAAACAAAGCAAATTTTAAAAAAAGACAGTAACGTACTGCGTCTCATCTTTTATGAGAAATTAGTGATCAAAGGCGACAGTTTCAGGTGTAAGCCCCGCAGGATGGATGTCCCACTGCGAAAGTCCCGAGAAAAATCTCTGAACACCTGCAGTTTTCCCCGCTGACTCCAGCCTGTTTCTTTCTTTCTTTTAATTGGACTATAGGCGCTTTACAGCGGTGTGTTAGGTTCAGCTGTGCAGCAAAGGGAATCAGCCACATGCATACAGATATCCCCTCTTTTTTGGATTTCCTTCCCACTTAGGTCAGCCCGTTTCTTAAAGACACAAAGTCATTCACTTTAGGAAAGGCTTACTTGTGGTCCACCATTTTTTTTTCCCCCGTGGGCTGTATCTGAGCTTGATCCCTGGGTTGGGAAGATTCCCTGGAGAGGGGAAAGGCTAACCACTCCAGTACTCTGGCCTGGAGAATTCCATGGACTGTATAGTCCATGGGGTCTCAAAGAACTGGACATGACTTTCACTTTCACAGTACAATCGGTGTCTAGAAAGTAAGCTTCCTGTTTTCACCAATCTATGTTTCTTGTCAAAGATTTGGAAATAATAGTGCGTGCGTGCGTGCGTGCTCAGTCCTGCCTGATTCTTTGCAACCCTATGGACTCTAGCCTGCCAGGCTCCTCTGTCCATGGGAACTCCCAGGCAAGAATATTGAAGTGGGTTGCCATTTCCTTCTCCAAGGATCTTCCTGACCCAGGGATCAAATCCATGTCTGCTGAATAGTAGTGCAGATACTCATTTTTTTTTTCAAATATCTCTTTATATAAAAATTTTCATCCTAAGCTTTTCTTGTTTAATTTGTTTGAGCTGCTTATTGCTGATTAGAATAATTAATTGCTTAAAGATCAGAGAATTGAGATACTGACAGTATTGCCTTATTTTATATGTTTAGCTGTGTATTAGTCCCACAGTCGGGTTCAACTCTTAGGGACCCCATGGACTGTAGCCCACCAGGCTTCTCTGTTCAAGGGATTTCCCAGGCAAGAATACTGGAGTGGGTAGCCATTTCCTTCTCCAGGGGTCGAACCCAGGTCTCCAGCAATACAGGCAAATTCTTTACCATCAGAGCTACCAGAGAAAGCACAAATCTCTTTATAAAATAGACACACTACTCCTGAGATCTGGAGGGAATACCTGTCTGCCTTCTGCATCACACCGTGACTCTCCAAACCAGCAAACTGACCTGCGCTGAGTGACACAGGCCTGGTGATTCTTTCAAAAGAGAGCGGACCATCAGGTGCTGTTCCTGACGGGTGACTGTGACCCGGCACCATCCTGTCAGGATGATAAATGGTACGTGCAATTCATAGTTGCAGCAGATGGAAGACGGCAGGTTATTAAAATCTAAATCTGTTTCCTACACAAAAGGATAATTGTTTACTTCTTCACGAGACATGGATTTCTCATATAGGAAATTTTGGATACTCTAGTTTTAGTAACTGAAGCAACTATGCAGTTAGGGCCACCTAGGCTATAATAAAATTAGGGTTGGTTCCAAATGAAGTTAAGTAGAAGGCATTTGTTTGTTTATTTACTGAGTTCACTCAGTGCCTGGCAGCTTCCAGGAATAGAAAGATTTACCAGAAAATATGCTGTGAAAATAAATGACATTTTTCTTACCATCAAATACTTAAATGGTGGGCAAATAAAACTTATGGTGTGTTACCATAGCCCAAACATCTAGACAGACTGTTTTAAGACGTGCTATATGATGGCCAGGCGGAGATGGGACACATTTTGGCTTTTAGAATACTTGTAAATTCATTAATCTTCAAGGGCATTCAGAAATCCAGATTTCAGAAGGTAAGCCCATAGATGGAGAAAAGTAAAGTAAAAGCTAGAATGAACTCTTGTGTATTGGCCTTAGAGTTTTATTCAAGCCACAGTTAAACAAAATCAAGAAATTTCAGATCCAAAGTCATTTATTTATTCATTCACTTCTAATTCAGCAACTGTTTTTGGAGCTCTAGTATATGATGGTGTTGTGGAAACTTCTGGAAAGCTGTTTCATTAATATATTATCTCCCCCAAAAGTCATCTTGGTTCTAGAATTCCCCCCAGTATATTAGATGTACTTCTGATGAATGCGAATGGCATTATCAGCTCCATTAATTATTAATAGTTGGCTTTCAAATTAGGCATTCATTGAAAACTCAAATTCTATGTATTATTCCAATATGTGCTGGACAATTTTCATCATCAAGATTTTACAACAATTTTGCAAAGTCACAGGTGCTATTGTCCTAATTTACAATTAGTAAAACTCTGTCTCAGGCAGCAGGTTCTCCGATGTCTCACACGAGAAGGGGCAGAGCTGGGACTGGAATTAAGGTCTGATCTGCCCTCAAGTCCCTCATCTCACTGCTCTGCATGCTCTTCCAAGCAAAGGGACCTAGTTCTCCACCTCGGCAACATCTCTGAGTCCCCACTGAAGAAAGTGCACTGTTTCATTTTAATGTCAGTATCAATCTTTTATTTAATGAGTTACACTTCAAGCATTTTGTTTTCAGAAAACGTAATTTTAAATTCCTATGGGCTTCACTGGTATCTCAGCTGGTAAAGAAGCTGCCTGCCAATGCAGAAGACACAAAAGACGTGGGTTTGATTCCTGGGTCTGGAAGATCTCCTGGAGAAGGAAATGGCAACCCACTCCAGGATTCTTGCCTGGAAAATCCCATAGACAGCGGAGCCTGGCGGCCTACAGTCCATGGAGTCGCAAAGAGTTGGATACAACTGAGCATGCCGGCACATGAGCCAGCATTTGCCAAAACTTACGAGGGACACGTGATGTTTGAAGGGACAGCAAAGGGGCGTTTGATTTACCCCATTCCTCTAAATTTTGTAAGCCATATTCCTGAATAATGATATCACCAAACCCCAAAACGACTAGATTATATTGTCTTCACTTTCCTAGAGGACATTCATTACACCGGTTGAAATTTAATGTAATGTCCTGGGATTCGAGGGTCTGATATAAAATGCTTTCATTAGAAGAATTCACTCATGCAACAAATCTTTACTGAATGCTTCATTATGCCAACCCTCTGCCTGAAAACAATATTGAACAAAAGTAGATTTGGCCTCTGCTCTCACTGAACTTGCATTTATTTAGTGCAAGGTACAGATAATAATCACACACAAGCTACAAGCCTGCTTTAAAGGAGAGAAACATGGTGCCCTGGGGGTGGATGGTGATGGGGTCTGAGTTAGACAGGAAATTCTCCTGCAAAATGGTCAAAATGGTTCTGCAAAATGTAAACTATTTTTGTTAGAATCCATATATGAAGCATTCTTCGTGAAATTAGGTCAATTAAGAATATGTTTCACTACTTGATTGTGTGGTTTTACTAGCCTTTTATCTCACAAAGACCAAATCTAACCTAATTTAATCCAATCTAATCCTTTTTTAAAAACATACTTTCTAGAAACCCAAAGCTAAAATTACTTCCCTATATTTTTCTTTTCTCTTTATTACTTTAACTTTGTTCTCTTTGTATTTTGAGTCCTCTGTTCTAGATATGCTGTCTCATTTTAATGTCTGAAACTTTTTTTGGTAAACTGATAGGCTAAAAAAAAGATTAATAAATAACATTTTTAATTCTCCTGTTTCATTGCTGGAGTTTTAATTTATTTTATTGCAACCTTGGTTGAACCTCAACTAGGAGCTGAAAACTCCTTTGGAAGGTAGAGAAGATTTCAGAGGAACATTAATGGGTGAATTTGTAACAAACCCCAGGGCAGTAAATATTTTGGAACTGTCAAAGTCAAAGGTCTTAAACGTCCTTTGGGAAAATATGTAAAAATTCACGGCAATCTGCTTTTCACTCTTCAACTTTTATTTTTTTTCAACACAAGGGATGGAATGTGGACTAAAAGGACTTGTCTCGAGTTGACAACATTCAGGGCCACCTAAAATTGTGCAGTCCCAGGCGGCGCTAGTGGTAAAGAACCTGCTGCCAATGCAGGAGACGTGAGAGATGCGGGTCAGTCCCTAGGTCAGGAAGATCCCCTCGAGAAAGGCATGGCAACCCACTCCAGTATTCTTGTCCGGGGAATCCCATGGACAGAGGAGCCTGGCGGGCTACAGTCTACAGTGTCGCAAAGAGTCAGACAAGACCAAAGTGACTTAGCACATACACGCACACACAGGAGGTTCTTAATACCTGATATTACACATGTTGTTTGAGAGTTACCTTAGTCACACTTGGGGGAAACACTAGATTTGGCATCTGCCTGTTTCACCATTTAGCTCTTTTTACCAAAGGAATTTGTATTTAACACAGTTACAACCCTTTGATATTTTCCCCCATTGGTTTAGTCTTTGTTTTTAAAGCTTGGCCTTAAAAGCTCTGTGATCTTCACAGGGTGACCTTTTGCTGCCTCTGTGAGATGTGTTGGTTGTAGAAAAAAATCCTTGTCTTTACACGACAAAAATACTCAGGAATGTTTGCTGTACATGGTAAATGTGTGACGCGTGTGTGTGTTCAGTCGTGTCTGAGTCTTTACAACGCCGTGGACTGTAGCCCACCAGGCTTCTCTGTCCATGGGATTTCCCAGATAAGAACACTGGAGTGGGTTGCCATTTCCTTCTCCGAGAAATCTTCCCCACCCAGGGATTTAACCTGTGTTTCCTACGTCTCCTCCATCGGCAGGCAGATTCTTTACCACTTGTGCATTCTAACATTCAATATCCAAATCTGCAAAACTTCAAGTGAAGCTTTTAAATCTTCCTTGAGATTAAAGGCATGCCTATAAACGTTTCCAGGTAGCACTAGTGGTAAAGAACTCGCCCGCCAATGCAGGAGACATAAGAGACACGAGTTTGATCCCTGGGTTGGGAAGATCCCCCGGAGAATGAAATGGAGAAGGAACCCACTCCAGTATTCTCGCCTGGAGAACCCTACGAGCAGAGGAGCCTGACGGGCTATAGTCCATAGGGTCGCAAAGAGTTGGACACAACTGAAGCGACTTCACAGCACACAGAAAAGTTCAAGGTCCTTAGGATGAGACCAGGAAAGCTTTGATAGCGGCAAGTGGTCAAACGCAATGCGTTCTCCTGCTGTGTTAAAAATTATGCTTCAGCTGTCTAGCTAAAGCACTGAGAATGTTTCCCCATCAATCCAGGGAGCAAGAAAGATGCTTTGTCAATGAAAGACTCCAACACAGGTATGATTTGAGCGTTTGCACAGGGCTATAATGGAAACATTTTAATTAAGCAAATTGCTTCTATTCCAACTAATCTTTAATGTGTCAGAAAGCAGGTGGCTACCCTCTAACTCCATTTCTGTAATGTATTTACATGGGGGCTATTTTTTTAAATTAACTGGTCACAATAATAAACCGAGTCACGTTGATAACTTACTCAACGTCATTTTCTGTGCTACTACTTTATATTGTACATACCTTTATCTTGCTTGTGAAAGTCTACAAACTGAACAGGGAAATACTTATTGTCCATTTGTTTATTAAACATTAGAACGATGAACCGAAACCAAATCATATTCAAATTGGGAGCAATTAAGAAGTATCAATGCCTTCATTCAGTTCAGTTCAGTCGCTCAGTCCTGTCCCACTCTTTGCGATCCCATGGGCTGCAGCACACCAAGCCTCCCTGACCGTCACCAACTCCCAGAGCTTGCTCAAACCCATGTTCATCAGGTCGGTGATGCCATCCAACCATCTCATCCTCTGTCGTCCCCTTCTCCTTCTGCCTTCAGTCTTTCCCAGCAAAAGGGTCTTTTACAATGAATGAGTTGGCTCTTCACATCAGGTGGTCAAAGCATTGGAGTTTCAGCTTTATCATCAGTCTTTCCAAAGAATATTCAGGACTGATTTCCTTTAGGATTAACTAGTTTGATCTCCTTGCAGTCCAAGGGACTCTCAAGAGTCTTCTCCAATGCCACAGTTCAGAAACATCAATTCTTTGGTGCTCAGCTTTCTTTCTAGTCCAACTCTCACATCCATACCTTCATCCAATGCCTTCATTGGTCCAACATTATTCGGCCTTTTGAAACAAACCAATTTATACTAACTCTGAGCTGGGATTTGGGTTCAGTAGTATGTACAGCAATTTATCTGTCTAATATTAGTGGACCACAGTGGCTTTTAGGTGGATAACCCATGAACCTATTAGAGGAATAAGACATAGTCCCTTATGTATCACCTAAATGTACCTTCTTTCTTTTAGGTCATGTGCTTTTCCCTCCTAAATGTCACTTTTGTTTCCAACTGTTTTATATACTTTATAAGCTATATATTTCCAAAAATACATTAAAAAATGGTCACTAGGCTTTTCTAAGGTTAAAATTGGCTTTCCACCCAGCACATGGGACACCAGTGACTAACCGTATCCTTCTTCTGCGTCTACATCCACAATTGCAGGGACTTTCAATTAAATGAAGGTTTCCAAGGTCTGCTGATCAAAGCCCAGCTCCACTGCTTGAGATAACTTAGATAGATCTGCCCTCAGATAACCATCTCTGCCGTTTTTAACTGCTCTGTAATGAAGGTGTATGCTGCCTGAAGTTGTTCTCCCCCAAGGATGTCTCTGCAGGAGTCATGTTTCTTGGGTTTCAGGAAAGCTGAGCAAATTTGGTGAGCTATTCTTTCTCTTAACTACTCAATCTTTGTTGAAGTGATTCTAGTATGGGACTTTCAAGCATCATGATATCATTGGTAAGGGACATTCGAGAAATGAAATTAGAGCTCCAGGCAAAGCTTGAGAAGTAGGGGAGTTGCTCAACCGTGGACCCACTAAGGAAAAATGGACCCCAGGGGCAGTGAGACAGAAGCAGCAGTGCTGGGAAGAAGTGGAGATGGGGCGCACAGGAGGAGCAAACACAGCCCACCTCTGACAACTCAGAGCCTCCTGATGCCGGTCCCATTGGAAGCGTCTCGCCAAGGCAGGGCTTCCCTGGTGGCTCAGAGGGTAAAGAATCTGCCTGCAGTGCAGGAGACCCGGATTCGATCCCTGGGTCAGGAAGATCCCCGGGAGAAGGCAATGGTAACCCACTCCAGAATTCTTGCCTGGAGAATCCCATGGACAGAGGAGCCTGGTGGGCTACAGTCCATGGGGTCACAAACAGCTGGACATGACTGAGCAACTAACGCTTTCATACCAAGCCAACCTGAGTGCTATTTACCCCAGATGAATGAAATATAATGCACTTGGAAAAGGATAACCCGGAGAAGTCACTAAGGAAAATAAACTCAGGCAGCTGGGGTGACAAAAAAAAAAGTAAGAGGTGATAATGACCGACAAATTGTGTAGAAAGAAGCCTGGGGACAAAATGGTGAGGAGCAGTAGTAACTGAATATCAAAGATTTGTCAACAGAGAAGCTCACTGGTGGTCTGTTTTGGAATACGCCTCCCACTGTGTTACTTTTATGCCTGTTTCTCAGACTTTCTCACTTTAAGACATACTTTGGTGTCAAATCTTTTCCCTTCTGGAGGATAAAATTTTTTTTAATGCTAAGCCTTTCCTAAATGAGACTTCCCAGGGAAGGCAGAGATGACTCTGGTTTGGCAAGTCCTCTTTCAGACTTCACTGTTTTCAAATCAAGTACAATCAAGTTACGGATGGGATCAAAAAGCGCCATCACAGGAATTGAAAAATATTTTATTTTCGTGAAAATCCAAAGAGCAAATGAAGATGTGTAAGTGAGAAAAAAAAGTGATTTTACCCCAAAGGATGCTTTCCAGTTTACTGCCGGATGCTAATAAATACTTGTCTCAAATTTCGCTTAGAGCAACCTAAGAAAAATCCAACTTTAAGCTTAGATTAAGCACAGTGAGTCCAGTTCACCAATAACATTAAAATAAAATAATTTATATCTTGATAGCACCTAGCATCTGCCGGTGGCTACATAAAGTTAAACAAAAGGACACCAGCCCATAAGGACCATATGATGTTAACAAACGGATAGAGAGAAAGCCTCCATTGTTATTAGAACACTGAGCGCGTGAATACTGATGCAAATACGAGACCCTCCCTTTTCTTTCTGTCTTGATTTAATAAGGAAGGCTCTGAGTGTGTTCCATCGCTGCATCATAAGACAGACCAACAATGAGTCCAGGGAGCAGGTGACAGATGTTATCTGACGGGTAGATGTAAAGTTACACAGAATAGTTTTCACATGAAAATTTTAAAAGCGGAACTAAAGAAGACAACCAACAAGGGGTAGAACGAAAAGAACACCGCTGAGGTCAAGGCCCAATTGGAAGAAAGCAAACTGGAAAACCGAGGCAATTCTACAGATTCTTCAAATGTAAAAGCTATGTTTTTCCGGGAAATAGTCAAGGCACTGGCCTTTGTGGGTAGTAGGGTGCCTACATACTCTTAATGTTCAAATTTCTGCTGAAAAATCTACCAGCCTCTCTTACTTCTTTCTCCATTTTCATGGTGATCCTTTAAAAATCCCACTTAAAAGATGGAATAACAAAAGGCACATGGGATTTGGGGTGACAGTCACTGAATTACGATCTCACAAACCTAAAGGTTCTTAGTGCGGGTGGAGGGACCAAAACACCAAATCTAAAAAGAAGTGAGGACCCTTGGGGCTTTTGAACGTTGGAAGGAAGGCTCTAGGAAGAAACGTGTGTCTTTATTTAAATAATAAGTATTGTCGGGCAGAGCCTTGACCTTTGCAAAAGTCCTTCAGCAAAAGAAGTCACCCTAACTGGCATGGATGGCTCAGTTAAATGAAGGCCAGGCTGACAGAAAATGCTTTTAATTATTCTTCAGAGGTCCTCCTCTGTAGGCACGTCGCCAAGTAAATATTCAAAGAGAAAACAGCGCAAACACAAAACTGGGATGCAAATGGCTCCCCAGGCTCCTAGTACGTCTTAAAGAAATGTTACAGGATTTTTTTTTCTTGTTTTTACATTTCCCACTTGTCCTCAAAAGCCATCCTAGTTTTCAAAACTCCCTTAAGGTGGAGCAGCTGAAGCTTCTCCAGCCTTATGCTGGGCTGTCTACATTTGGCTAAGTACATTTTAAAGCATTTTTGTGACTTTATTGTCGACTTAAACTCTGAAGTTCAATGTCGCATGAATGGTACAACTCTATCAATGGGATCTATGACAGTAAGAGTGTAAACACGGATGAGAGAGGTGCTTTCTAGTGGGTTAGAATGAAAGGATGGGGAAATATAACCTCCTCCAGGGTCAAGAATGGCTATTTGGGAAATGTGCCACTTTATATTCTTTATATTTTTTAAAAAGTAAAACGGAATGACAGAAATGTTATGTATATTTGTAGACTGTGATTATTGCCAGCTGTCTTTGTCTTTGATAACGTGTCAGGGTTTGGTTCCTGTTTACCCAAGTCAAGGAAAATCAGGTTATTGTGAAGGCTACCCATGGCTGTTTACATAATGGCCCTTCTGATTCTGAAAATGAATGCTGCTTCCTGTTTCTAGAGAGAAGAAATGAGGTTTGTGGGCGTCTCACACACTAGAATAATCACAACAGGTGTGATTGATAAAGCCTTTGGTTAATGAGAAATATGATTTCTATCTCCCTACCTACCTCCAAACTGTATCAAGTGATTCACTGCTCTGTGAACTCACCATGCAATTTTTTCTCTCTTCCTCTTTTCTGGAATACTTTTCCTTGTCTCTCTAACTGTTGAATTTCCATCCACCTTTAAGCCTTAATTTCAAAAGATGTTTCCCAAATATGTCAGGGCTTCCCTTGTAGCTCAGTGGTAAAGAATCTGACATAGGTTCGATCCCTGGGTAGGGAAGACCCCTGGAGAAGGAAGTGCAAACCACTCCAGTATTCTTGCCTGGGAAATCCCATGGACAGAAGAGCCTGGTGGGCTACAGTCCATGGCGTCAAAGAGTCAGACACCACTTAGAGTCTCAGTTCAGTTCAGTCACTTAGTCGTGTCCGACTCTTTGCAACCCCATGAATTGCAGCATGCCAGGCCTCCCTGTCCATCACCAACTCCCGGAGTTCACTCAGACTCACGTCCATCGAGTCAGTGATGCCATCCAGCCATCTCATCCTCTGTCGTCCCCTTCTCCTCCTGCCCCCAATCCCTCCCAGCATCAGAGTCTTTTCCAATGAGACAACTCTTCGCATGAGGTGGCCAAAGTACTGGAGGTTCAGCTTTAGCCTAGGGACTAAACAACAACAAAAGTATTTCAGACAGAAGAAATGATTCTCTGCTCTGTGTTTCCATAGTATTTTAGAAACACTCTCTTTAATCAAGTATTATGTGGTTTCAGAATTAAATGTTTACACATGGACGCCAATGCTAGACCTCCAGTTTCCCACAAGCAAAGTCCTTGACTTACTCATTCTCTTGTCTCGGAAACCAGTGGTCCAAATACCAACATATAGTACTCATTCCATACCTGTTTGTTGGGCTGAATGGATGGGTGAGGGGATAAATCCATCACTCTGAATCAGTGCTATTTAGTTCACCCTATATCCAAATCACATCCAAATCATAAGATCTTCCAGGATTCTTATGCAGGAGGCAAGAAGAGACAACCTCAGACCAAAGTGAGTGGATCTAAAGGATTTCTAAATCTTTTCTAGCTCTAACATTCTATGATTGTATGATTTTTAGGCATACTGCTGTCTATGGGGTCGCATAGAGTCAGACACGACTGAAGCAACTTAGCAGCAGCAGCAAGGGGTAAGCCATCTCTTGTGTCCCTTTGGGCGTGTGTGCTGTGGATATGTGATGGGTGATGGAGCTGTGGCATCCTTTAAGCAGACTTTTATCTTCACACGTGAACTCTCTGTGTGGCACACCTCTGTCCTTTCCTCTCTGCTTCATGCAACAAGCATCCGAAAACACCAAACCTCCTCTGCTTGCCCCCTCTTCCCATCTCAACACGCTGATGCCAAATGGCTCATGATGACTTTTAGACCCTGGGAGAGTCCGGGTTGGGCTGACTTTGGTCCTGCCATTTACTACATTCTTTAAGATCATCTATAGTTTTCGAGATGAAGCACTTCACTGATGTTTTCTTACTAAGCAGATCTTGCCATTTATGCAGAGACACTAGCCACCAAAATAGCATCTGTACAGGGAAAGGAAATTTGCTTGGGGGTAAACACTGTACACTTTGTTGGAAGATAAGGAAGATGACCATCCACACATTCACCAGCAAAACAGAAATCTTGGACGAGCGATCCCATTCATGGGCTCCTATTAAAGCTTATTTATCCAAAAACTTCTCTACAAGAAAATGAAATGACACTCACAGTGCCAGATGACTGATTACAGAGAGAAACGATTTTTCTCTATCGTGAAGGAGCGTCATCTTCCCATGTGAGGATTATCTTGGTGTTCAATCATCTACTAGTTCAATACACATCTTTTTAAAAATTCTTCCATACCAGGCTCCACACCCAGTTATGCAGCCCTTCAGGGATTATTCACAAACCTGAGTGAAGATTCCATAAACACTGGGATCCTTCAGAACAGAACTAAGCCCAAAGACAGTGTCTCCACTTCACCGCCAAGCCATGGGTCACAGCACTGTAAGGACAGCC
Source organism: Bos grunniens (assembly GCF_055505025.1). Classification (NCBI taxonomy): domain Eukaryota; kingdom Metazoa; phylum Chordata; class Mammalia; order Artiodactyla; family Bovidae; genus Bos; species Bos grunniens. Next base: position 88,814,315 of record NC_141176.1, on the reverse strand, counting down.
CTGGCCCAGCACCGAAGTCCTTTCCCTACATTCTTCTGAAGAAGTGAAATCTTATCATCCACATTTAAATATCTGCCTTTTACATGAACGGATATAGCCACATTATTCCTAATAGCCAAAAAGTGAGACTAACCCAAATGTCCATCAACTGAACAAAACAAAATGTGGCCTATCCATACAACTGGATGTTATTCGCCATACAGAGGAGTCAAGTACTGATACTACAACATGGATACAGCTTGAAACATTGAGTGAAAGCAACCACACACAAAAGACTTCATATGGTTTGATTCCATTTATCAGAAATGTCTGTAATAGGCAAACCCACAGAGATGAGATTAGTGTTTTCCATGGTCTGGGGCATTGTGGATAGTTAGTGATTATTAATGGAGAAGGCAATGGCACCCCACTCCAGTACTCTTGCCTGGAAACTCCCATGGATGGAGGAGCCTGGTGGGCTGCAGTCCGTGGGGTCGCTAAGAGCTGGGCACAACTGAGCGACTTCACTTTAACTTTTCACTTTCAGGCATTGGAGAAGGAAATGGCAGCCCACTCCAGTGTTCTTGCCTGGAGAATCCCAGGGACGGGGAGCCTGGTGGGCTGCCATCTCTGGGGTCACACAGAGTCGGACACGACTGAAGCGACTTAGCAGCAGCAGCAATGATTACTAGTGTGTACAGAGTTCCTTTTGGGACATGATGCAAATGTTCTAAAATGAAAATGGGATGCATGAGGCAGGTGCTCAGGGCTGGTGCACTGGGATGACCCTGAGAGATGGGATGGGGAGGGAGGTGGGGGGAGGGTCAGGATGGGGAACACGTGTACACCCATGGCTGATTCATGTGACTGTATGCCAAAACCCACCACAATATTGTAACGTAATTAGCCTCCAATTAAAATTTTTAAAAAATGAAAATGGGGCTGATAGTTGCCCAACACTTGAATGTACCCGAAACCACTGAATTTGTATAATTTAAAAGAGTGTATCTTCTGGTTAGCAAATGGTATTCTCAATAAAACTACTGTTTTAAAAGTAAAATAAGTAAGTAAACATCTACCATTTGCAACCTGTATCAACAACTAGGAAATTTTTACTAGATATAGAGCTATAGTTTCTGCTTTCAAATAATTGCAATATTGCAGTTACAAGAGTAATATTAAAATGATTCAATAATAACAATGAAATAAAATGGTCGATTAATTACACAGTATAAACAGGGACCAGGGGACTTCAGTTTTTCCAAAGTTGTATGTTAACTCAGATAATCTGTAAATTTGAATTGGGATTCTGACTTTCATTAGTTAAAAATGCTCTAAACCCCAGCTCTTTTTATCTTTAAAACATTCAGTGTTGTTGTGAAGGTGAGAAATAAAGTGTTTAGCAGCAAACCACAGCTATTTTTACACACTCAAAAGGCTTCACGGAGAAAGCAGAATTTGAGTCCATCTTTAAAAGATAACAGAAGTTGAGTAAATAAAGTGGAGAATGTTCTCATTTGAACAGTATCAGCAAACAGTGTCTCAGAAGCCATTCTGCTTATCTTGCTCAGAATGCAGAGACTCAGAGATGCAACTTAATAGTGTCTAATATACTCAAAATTCATTTTCCCCTGAAAATGAGGCATCACTTTCAATCTAGCAACCAAGTACAATATCAGGAATTCCCTCACCACTTTCCTGGGCTTAATAGACTAATTACTCCGGCTGAGTTTTAATCCCAGTTTAGCTGCAATCTCCATGGGCTACTCCTGTGATTCTTCACTCCAGATGTTGTGAGGATTAACCAATCAATTTGAAACACCTTGTACAAACATGTCAGGCTTTCTAATTCCTTTCTGAATTAATTCTTGTCCAATCCACCTTTTACCGTGATGGAGTTTAAGCTGGCCTGTACCACCTGACCCAGAACTCCAAAATTTCCCCAGCTTGCTTGTCTTGCATTCCTTTAATACTGCAAAAGTGGCAAAAACAGTGCTTCCAAATTCTGCTGAAGCAAGGGGCTTCTGGGGGTAAGACTTCCAGGGATGTTCTCTGCAGACTGATTTCCTTATTGACACTCTTCCATTTAGACTCATTTATGGACAGGTTGCCAAACTTTCTAAGTCCATGCAAAAGCAATTTAAAACCACAGGGAGAATTGGACTCTGTAGCTTTATTCATCTTAATATCCAGAAGAGCATGGGTTCTCGACTTTAGCTGTGCCCTGGCTGGCCTCCTACCTATGTCACCCGAGAAGGCTGAGCTAGTTGGAGCTGCTGCACTGCAGGGACACTCTTCCTCCGAGACCCCCGCGGACCGATTTGTAAACAGCGCCGTCTCCGTACTCTGCGAAACGGGCTCTTCCCAACCGGAAATCGTCCGCACATCTCAGGGCAGATGCTTAAAATCCGAAGAAAGACTGGACTCAACACACTAACAAGTTGCACGGGTCCCTCACCGCGAGGCAGCAAGCCAAAATGCGACCTTCAGACAAATATTTCTCTCTTGCTTAAAGGTGTCTACCTCTAGTTCCTGAGTACCAGGAATTAGTCACACTTGCATTTCGAGTTTAACCTTAACCGCTAATAGGAATGAAGTAAGCTAGCCATTTTCTAGAAATACTTCTCTTGCACAAAACTTTTCTGTGTTGAGTGTTGTTGGGGGAGAAGACCCACTCTAATTATTGTTTGTAAAAACAAAAAACAATTAGTAGATTTGACCTCAAACTAGCATTCTGTAACTATTTCCTAGACAAACTGCAATTCCAACTCATAGTAGAGCAGTGACAACTTGTAATACAACCTGAAAATACTGAAAACACGACATAATGTACAAATATTACAGGTGGCTGATGAAACTACTTTTTCTCACTGTCCCTTCAGTTCAGTTCAGTCACTCAGTCGTGTCCAACTCTTTGTGACCCCATGAATCACAGCACGCCAGGCCTCCCTGTCCATCACCAACTCCCGGAGTTCACTCAGACTCACGTCCATCGAGTCAGCGATGCCATCCAGCCATCTCATCCTCTGTCGTCCCCTTCTCCTCCTGCCCCCAATCCCTCCCAGCATCAGAGTCTTTTCCAATGAGTCAACTCTTTGCATGAGGTGGCCAAAGTATTGGAGTTTCAGCTTCAGCATCAGTCCTTCCAATGAACACCCAGGACTGGTCTCCTTTAGGATGGACTGGTTGGATCTCCTTGCAGTCCAAGGGACTCTCAAGAGTCTTCTCCAACACCGCAGTTCAAAAGCATCAATTCTTTGGTGCTCAGCTTTCTTCACAGTCCAACTCTCACATCCATACATGACCACTGGAAAAACCATAGCCTTGACTAGACGGACCTTTGTTGGCAAAGTAATGTCTCTGCTTTTGAATATGCTATCTAGATTGGTCATAACTTTCCTTCCAAGGAGTAAGCATCTTTTAATTTCATGGCTGCAATCACCATCTGCAGTGATTTTGGAGCCCAAAAAAATAAAGTCTTATACTGTTTCCACTGTTTCCCCATCTATTTCCCATGAAGTGATGGGACCAGATCTTAGTTTTCTGAATATTGAGCTTTAAGCCAACTTTTTCACTCGCCTGTTTCACTTTCTTCAAGAGGCTTTTTAGTCATACCATATATGTGCTTAATCTCTCAATTGTGTTCAACTCTTTGAGACACCATGGACTGTAGCCAGCCAGGCTCTTGTGTTCATGGGGATTCTCCAGGCAAGAATACTGGAGTGGGTTGCCATGCCCTCCTCCAGGAGATCTTCCCAACCAAGGATCAAATCCAGGTCTTCCACTTTACAGGTAGATTCCCTACTGTCTGAGCCACCAGGAAAGCTGAAGAAAACTGGAGTGGGTAGCCTATCCCTTCTCCAGTGGATCTTCCTGACCCAGGAATCAAACTGCTGTCTCCTGCATTGCAGGCAATTTCTTTACCAGCTGAGCTGTCAGGGAAGCCCCATTAAAGTCTATTCACTCTAAAATTTATTTTCCCTAACATAGTCTTTAATCTTTAGGAAAACACATGAAAGCATCATTCCCAGGGCCCCATCCTATTTACTTACACTGGTGTGAGATGATAACATGCCTTGATTTACAGATCTCTGTGCATGGACACCGCAGGTACAGGCTTTTAGATAAATCAGGATTTCGAGGAACTTCCCTGGTGGCTCAGTGGTGAAGACTCTGCCCGCTAAAGGAGGGGACACAGGTTGGATCCCTGGCCATGCTGGTAGTTTAGCTGGTAAAGAATCTGCCTGCAATGAAGGAGACCCCGGTTCAATTCCTGGTTCAGAAAGGTCTGCTGGAGAAGGGATAGACTACTCACCCTAGTATTCTTGGGCTTCTCTAGTGGCTCAGCTGGTAAAGAATCTGCCTGCAATGCAGGAGATCTCGGTTCAATTCCTAATTCCAAAAGATCTGCTGGAGAAGGGAGCGGCTACCCACTCCAGTATTCTGGCCTGGAGAATTCCATGGACTGTATAGTCTGTGGGGTCCCAAACAGTCCGACATGACTGAGTGACTTTCACTTTCAATCCTATCTTTAGAGGAGCAAGTCATCAGAGATAGGGCTGAACAGATACTTAAGAGCACAATCTGGGACTTAAGAGCATCTTCAAAGTCAATTCCTAATATCAGCTTACTTGACTTCTCCCTCTTTATTTAAAATAAATTTTAATTCTGAAACACATGAATCTTAGCCCTATTTGAAGAAGAAGAAGAAAGTGGGGTCGGGGGGGAAAGTTGTCAAAAGCTTCTGACCAGGAAATCCCCCTGAAAAATCCAGAAGAGTCTCAAAATGGTGAAATCGATCTGGCTATTGATTTTTAAAGACTAGACAGACAGCGCCAACCAAGTCGTTCCCATGGCAACAGACGAGGCAGCACCGCCTCCACCTGCTCCACACAGTACTGGGAACTCCTTTCCACGAAGCAGAACTTATCTGACATCTCCATTGCGGCTGCCTGGGTCAGAACTCCCCTTTGAAGGGGTTTCAAAGTAAAACAAGATAAGAAGCACCTTTTCAAAAGGAATCTTTCTGGAGGAGGCTGTGATGTGAGAGAGTGGAGTGGAAGTTGGCCGGTATCTTCCCCAGAGCACTTTCTTGTCTTTGTCACAGATAAGATAAGTCAGCATGTCAAAGGGTGGGGCCTCTGGGAGGAGAGTGTCACCAGATGAGAGTGAGAGGGTCCCTGTGCTCCCATCATCTGGGGGAAACTGCTGGTGTGCCGGGCAGGCAGACTGGCTGGCTGTTCACCCTGCTAGGCCAGGAGGCGTCCAGGAAAGACTATAAAACAGAGAAGTGATGGAGTCCCTGAATCTGTGAGTGGTAACCAGCTGGTAATACACAAACTGGGGCTTCCCAAGTGGCTCAGTGGTAAAGAACCTGCCTGCCAGTGCAGGAGACAGAGGTTCAATCCTTGAGGTGGGAAGGCAACAGCAACAGGAATTCTTGACTGAGAAATCCCGTGGACAGAGGAGACTGGTGGGCTATGGTCCATGGGGTCCCAGACAGTCAGACAGGACTGAGCGACTGAACAGCAACAACAAACATATACAAACCATGGGGAATTAGATCCGAGGGTTGGAGCTAATTAATTATGCCGGTTATTTAATACTGGATATAATCAGTGTGGGAAATTTGTTATCAACTTGCTGATGATGTGTAGTATGTAAGTTTCAATATAAGATTTGGTATCCAAGTCCCAAGCCTCCAAAAGTAATCATTACTGTTACAGTTTCACCCTTCCTTGACTTGATAAGGTCCTTCTCCTTGGAAATATAAACAAGATTGATAAGCCTTTAGGCAAACTCATCAAGAAAAAAAGGGAGAGAACTTCATGTACTTTTAAAGGAAAAGATAGAATGAGAAAGACCCTGGCCTGGAAAGGAGGGGCCTCTCTCCCCTCCCTGGTTACTGATTTTTGCAAATCCTTTCCCTTTGGGTCTGGATTGCTATGAACACATCATATGTTTTCACCCATAAACTGCTGGAAGGTCTGATATCTTGAGGTATTTTGAGCTCCCAAATCTCTGAGTCCTGGTCTTCCTGAGCATCGTAGGTGTAAGTGAGATATTTCTGCCCCTCAGTGGTAATAACAATTTTTGCCAGAGCTATTAATTTGGCCTTTTCATACCAAGTTAAGTGGAAGTGGAAGCAGTGACAGACTTTATTTTCTTGGGCTCTAAAATCACCATGGACAGTGACTGCAGCCTTGAAATTAAAAGACAGTTGCTCCTTGGAAGGAAAGCTATGACAAACCTAGATAATGTATTAAAAAGTAGAGACATCACTTTGCCAACAAAGGCCTGTATAGTCAAAGTTTTTCCAATACTCATGTATGGATGTGAGAGTTGGACCATAAATAACGCTGAGCATCAAAAAAGTGATGCTTTTGAATTTTAGTGTTGGAGAAGACTCTTGAGAGTCCCTTGAACTGCAAGGAGATCCAACCAGTCCATCCTGAAGGAAATCAACCCTGAATATTCATTGGATGGACTGATGCTGAAGCTGAAACTCCAATACTTTGGGCACCTGATGCAAAGAGCTGACTCATTGGAAAAGACCCTGATGCTGGAAAAGATTGAAGGCAAAAGGAGAAGGGAACAACAAAGGATGAGATGGTTAGACAGCATCACCAACTCAATAGATGCGAATCTAAGCAAACTCCAGGACAGGGGAGCCTGGCGTGCTGCAGTCCATGGGGTCTCAAAGAGTCAGACATGACTTAGCAACTGAGCAACAATTAATTTGGCCATTGATCGAAGACTGGGTGACTGCTCTTTCATAATCAGCCCTGGCTTACTCATGACCTGCTTTCTAAATCCCGTGTGCTTTGTTTATTCCTCCCTACCCACTATTAAGTGTTACTTTTACTATGATCTTTCACGTTTGTAGGTCTTACCTACAAACTAGACTGAAAGCCCCCTAGACTGAAAGCCCCTTGCAGATAGATGCTCTGTCTGGGTATCTCTGCATCACTCACAGGAAGCCAGGACACCACGAGCCTCCACCAGTCTGGGCTGTTTTGACTCGCATTTGAATCTCATTGTCTTTGGGAAGAAGGTGATCTTACCTATGACATTTTACAAATCACTGAATAACAGAAATCTGTACAATAATGAGCTCCGTTGCCCTTTGTGCTTCTTTCTATACAAATAAAACCAGCTGTGCTTATGGGGCAAAGACAACTGCAGCATTGGAGTCTGGTGGGTGCCTCCTCCTGGGTCCGTCCACCCCCAGGATCACCCACAGCCTGGTCACCCGCCCAGGGTATGGAAAGGTGGGTCCCGGCTCCTGTGTGCGCATGTGTTTCCCACCCGAGTCTGCGTTACATCTGGCTCCTCCAATGGTCTACTTTGTTTATTCCAGTGCCGCTCAGCTGGCCTTCATCATGCTGGCCCGTAGCTGCTCCTGGAGAGGGACGTGGGCAGGGGTGGGTGGACTAGAGGTGTCCAAGGTGAGGGATTCTCCGTCCTGCCTTCTGACTGCCCAGTCTGCTTCAAGCAGACCAGACCTGATGGTGTGCATTCCCATTTCCATGGGTGTGTGTGAATGCTAAGTTGCTTTAACTGTGTATGACTCTGTGTGACCCATGGATGGTAGCCCATCAGGCTCCTCTGTCCATGGAATTCTTCAGGGCAAGAATGCAAGATTGGGTTGCCATATCCTTCTCCGGGGGATCTTCCTGACCAGGGATCAAACCTGTCTCTCCTGCATTGGGAGGCAGATCCTTTATCTGAGCCACCAGTATGAACAAACCTCATCCTCACCTTGAAAAACCTAAAAACCCGGCACAGTTAACTCTGCTTTCCAAAACCCGTTAAGCAATCGAGAGGGTTCTTAAAAATATTCCCTGATTTTGACTCCTAAATGTACTTTGTGATGTCTTTTTCCTCAATAGTCAGCGCTTTGATTTCAACATAAGACCATCTCACATGATTTAAAAATCCTTTAAAGGTTGACTACATTAAGGAGACTCTGCAAAAGTCTACATAAAGCCCTTTCTTAGAAAAATGCAATTATGCCCAGAGATTTTCCATCTTTAGCATTGTTCAGAACATTATAAATGCTAGCTAATGGAATGTTATTTACATGAAGTTTAATGCTGCACCTTGATGCTTAATCACAGCTGCACAGAAGGCCATGTAGACTATACAGTTTTCTCCATTACGAGGTGGTTAAAGGGTCTGTTTCCCTCAGAATTGCTCCAGGTTTTGCTTCCCTAGACTAGTGGGGTGGCTTGCTCAGATTCCTAACTCCAGTGTTATTAATGTACTTTAAACTCCTGCCCCGCTTTTTATGAATATGGAAACCTCATGCATTTTTTAAAAAAATACTCCTTAATGTATGAAAATAAATCAGATGCCATGGTTAAAAAGCAATGAAAGCCATGGAGCTACACACTGCATAGACACCGGTCTACACCCCTGACTTCAGACACCACCCTCCAACCCTGGAGCCCCCTCCAGGCATTCCCAGGAGGTGGTGGGATTGGGGGGTGGGGGGGTCACCTCATCTCTGCAACGAGAGGATCAGCCCATGAGCTACAGGACAGTAGACAGAGAGCAAGCCATAATGAACTGATGATTGCTTAATTAGCATACTTTTTCAAATATAAAACAGTCAACAGGAGGTAAGCCCCCTAAAAAAGTGGGGGCCAGTTGGCAGCAAACAAGAAGACAAGTGACGGGCAGAGTCAGGAAGAAGCAGGGGCATTTGAAAAAGTGTCCATGTTTATCCAGGGGGCCTCCCCGGTGGCTCTGTAGTAAAGAATCCGCCTACAGTGCAGGAGACCCAGGAGAGGCGGGTTTGATCTCTGGGTGGGGAAGATCCCCTGGAGAAGGAAAGGCAACCCACTCCAGTCTTCTTGCCTGGAGAATCCCATGGACAGAGGGGCCTGGCCGGCTGCCATCCATGGGGTCGCAAAGAGTCGGGCACGACTGAGCGACTTTCACTCACTCAGTGAATATAGGTGTGGAGCAAGCCCACACTGCAGGCAGGATGCGTGTCTGGACACAGGGGCGCCTCCTCTGTCTGGGCGCCAGCGTTTGGGAGAAGCAAGGCTGACAGCCCAGGTGCTCCTACCTGCCCGTGCAGCCCTGTCACGGCTCATAAATTTGGGAGGGAAGGCAAAGATCTGCAAAAGAACTGGGGGAGCTTCCAGGAGAGGCTTGCGTAAAGGACTCTGGTGGTGGCACGATTCCAGAAGACGGACGGTCGCGTGCCACCTTCAACAAAGTCGAGGCCCCTTGGGCATCAGAGAACTAGGCATCAGCAGTCATTGGTACTTAGTTTCGCCTCTAGGTTTATTAGCATTGGACAGTATTTGTCAGAATTAGATTTATTAAAATCTCTGCATACAACCCATGCTGTTGCATGCGGATTTTTAAATCAGTAATTTATTCTCTTCGAAAATAGCTGTCTTGTTTTCCTATTTTTTATTGTCTCAATGTGAGCATTTTTAAAGCTACTAAGTTCATTATTAAGACCTTGGTGTCCCATCGCCACTATTTTTCTTACAGTAAGTTTCCTTTAATTTGTGCTTTCTTTTTTTTTTTTTGAAGTAGAAGAGGTAATCATATAAAATTTTGAGATAGATTTGTAACACTGGAATCAGTGAGAGTTTTGCTAGATCCTTTGGGATTTAGTTAGCTGCTGCTTCTTCTTTTCCTTTTGAAATGAAATAATCATTTCCTGAGTGAAGAAGTGCATTTTTAATTGCAGAGCTAACTGTGGAGTTTCATGGTGTATAATTTTAATTCTCTGAAAGTCAATCTGAACCAACCACTGTTCTTACTGACTGCAGCTTGAAGCCTAGGAATATTTACTTCCTGTACAGTTATTTAAAAATAATTCTGTAAAATGTTCCTACAAAAGGTTGAGTCATACGATGGAAACATATTTAAATTGTCAAAAAATGCCAAAGCATAGAATATGCATTATTGTTTGTTAGAATAGGAAATTAATGCAATAGAAAAGGTTAAAATTTTGGAGACAGATTCTTAACCATACACTCACCAAGTCAGTTATCTTCTATGAGCTTAATAGTCTACATCATAAATAGACATCTTGTTTTTGCCACATAATAAATAGAAGCTGAAAATATGCAGCTGAAACAAAAGAGAAAGTTAAAAACTTGATTTATCTTATATCCCTGCAAAAGTTTCTGAAAAAAAAAATCAATGATTTTACAAAAGCATAAATCTGACCTTTGATTATTATAGAGAACAAAATATACCATGCATCTGTGTAAGTTGCTTTCTTACTAACATATTAGCACCAATTGTTTCTAAGAGAGCCAAGAGCCCAGAAATAAATCAGAATGCTTCCAAACATTCACAAGTGCTGTCATAAAGTCAGGGACCTTAAACTCATTCGCTCCATCCTCAAAGAATCCCTTATAATATTTAAAGAAACTATGATCACAATTTCAAAAGCTACTATAGATAAATTAAAAAGATAAGAAGGAACAACTATAGACAAGCCATGCAATAAGAAAAACAAGCTGCTAAGAAATACAAGGGGAAAATCAATTTCAGTAGTAATCAAAGAACTACAGATATTAAAAAAAGACACACTTTAAAAAATTGAAGTATACTTGATGCACAATATTGTGTTAGTTTCATATGTACTGCGAAGTGAGTGGTGTATATGTGTGTATATTACATATATATATATGGCTATATTTTTTTTCAGATTCTTTTCCATTATAGGTTATTACAAAATGTTGTATGTGCTATACGAAAATCCTTGCTATCTGTTTTATTCTATACAGTCATGTCTATCTGTTAACCCCCTATTCCTAGTACTATTTTAGTTGTTAAATAAGCCAATTACACTCCTGCTTGTGCTCAGTCACTGAGTTACATCTGATTCTTTGCAACCCCACAGACTGTAGCCCACCAGGCTCCACTGTCCACGGGATTCTCCAGGCAGTAATACTGGAGTGGGTTGCCATGCCCTCCTCCAGGAGATCTTTCTGACTGTCAAACCTGAGTCTCCTGCATTGGCAGGTGGATTCTTTACCACTGAGCCACCTAGGAAGCCCTTAAATCAGCCAATATTTACTTTTTTAAAGATAATTTTCAGGATATACAGGGTAAGGTGAGGTCAGTTCTCATATACTGGAGATGGACGTGTTAAGCTGTACAGTAATTCTGAAAAGTAATGTGGGAGATATTTGTTAAGTTCTGTAAGAGAAGTTATTCACTTTAACAAAGTATCTCTCCTTCTAGAATTTCATTTTAAAGAAACAGTTCAAATTGGGGGCAAATTTTATACACAAAAATCCTTCCCCCAGCACCATTTATAATAACTAAGAATGGGAACAAGATAAATTAAAAAATAGGTTCAGATTTATGCAAATTGAAATACAACCATGATTGACAATTACTTGCAACTTTAATGAAAAAAACATATTCTCAAAAAAGTAATAATATCCTAGAAAAACACTCTTAGAAGAACATTTAGTGAAGAACGAATAATGCAAAATATTATATACAAAAATTATCCCAATTGTGTAAAATGGTATAATATACATTATAGTGTTATATGTATAAATCTCACCTGCATATTTATACCAGTTCAGTTCAATTCAGTCACTCAGTCATGTCTGACTCTTTGCGAGCCCATGAACCGCAGCACGCCAGGCCTCCCTGTCCATCACCAACTCCCAGAGTTCAACCAAACCTATGTCCTTCAAGTCGGCGATGCCATCCAGTCATCTCATCGTCTGTTGTCCCTTTCTCTTCTTGCCCTCAATCTTTCCCAGCATCAGGGTCTTTTCCAATGAGTCAGCTCTTCACATCAGGCGGCCAAAATATTGGCATTTCAGCTTCAACATCAGTCCTTCCAATGAACACCCAGGACTGATCTCCTTTAGGATGGACTGGTTGGATCTCCTTGCAGTCCAAGGGACTCTCAAGTGTCTTCTCCAACACCACAGTTCAAAAGCATCAATTCTTCAGTGCTCAGCTTTCTTTATAGTCCAACTCTCACATCCATACATGACCACTAGAAAAACCATAGCCTTGACTAGACGGACCTTTGTTGGCAAAGTAATGTCTCTGCTTTTTAATACGCTGTCTAGGTTGGTCATAACTTTCCTTCCAAGGAGTAAGCCTCTTTGAATTTCATGGCTGCAATCACCATCTGCAGTGATTTTGGAGCCCAGAAAAATAAAGTCAGCCACTGTTTCCACTCTTTCCCCATCTATTTGCAATGAAGTGATGGGACTGGATGCCATGATCTTTGTTTTCTGAATGTTGAGCTTTAAGCCAACTTTTTCACTCTCCACTTTCACTTTCATCAAGAGGCTCTTTAGTTGTTCTTCACTTTCTGCCATAAGGGTGGTGTCATCTGCATATCTGAGGTTATTGATATTTCTCCCAGCAATCTTGATTTCAGCTTGTGCTTCCCCCAGCCCAGGGTTTCTCATGATGTAGTCTGCATAGAAGTTAAATAAGCAGGGTGACAATATACAGCCTTGACGGGCTCCTTTTTCTGTTTGGAACCAGTCTGTTATTCCATGTACAGTTCTAACTGTTGCTTCCTGACCTGCATATAGGTTTCTCAAGAGGCAGGTCAGGTGGTCTGGTATTCCCATCTCTTGAAGAATTTTTCACAGTTTATTGTGATCCACACAGTCAAAGGCTTTGGCATAGTCAATAAAGCAGAAGTAGATGTTTTTCTGGAACTCTGTTGCTTTTTCGATGATCCAGCAGATGTTGGCAATTTGATCTCTGGTTCCTCTGCCTTTTCTAAAACCAGCTTGAACATCTAGAATTTCACAGTTCACATATTGCTGAAGCCTGGCTTGGAGAATTTTGAGCATTACTTTACTAGCATGTGAGATGAGTGCAATTGTGCAGTAGTTTGATCATTCTTTGGCATTGCCTTTCTTTGGGATTGGAATGAAAACTGACCTTTTCCAGTCCTGTGGCCACTGCTGAGTGTTCCAAATTTGCTAGCATATTGAGTGCAGCACTTTCACAGCATCATCTTTCAGGATTTGAAACAGCTCAACTGGAATTCCATCACCTCTACCAGCTTTGTTCGTAGTGATGCTTCCTAAGGCCCACTTGACTTCACATTCCAAGATGTCTGGCTTTAGGTGAGTGATCACACTATTGTGATTATCTGAATCATGAAGCTCATTTTTGTATAGTTCTCCTGTGTATTCTTGCCACCTCTTCTTAATATCTTCTGCTTCTGTTAGATCCATACCATTTCTGACCTTTATCAAGCCCATCTTTGCATGAAATGTTCCCTTGGTATCTCTAATTTTTTTGAAGAGATCTCTAGTCTTTCCCATTCTATTCTTTTCCTCTGTTTCTTTGCACTGATCACTGAGGAAGGCTTTCTTATCTCTCCTTGCTATTCTTTGGAACTCTGCATTCAAATGGGTTTATCTTTCCTTTTCTCCTTTGCTTTTTGCTTCCCTTTTTTCACAGCTATTTGTAAGGCCTCCTCAGACAGCCATTTTGCTTCTTGCATTTCTTTTTCTTGGGGATGGTCTTGATTCCTGTCTCCTGTACAATGTCACGAACCTCCGTCCATAGTTCATCAGGCACTCTGTCTATCAGATCTAGTCCCTTAAATCTATTTCTCACTTCCACTGTATAGTCATAAGGGATTTGATTTAGGTCATACCTAAATTTGATTAGGTCATACCTGAATGGTCTAGTGGTTTTCTCCACTGTCTTCACTCTGAATTTGGCAATAAGGAGTTCATGATCCTTATTTGAACTGTGGTGTTGGAGAAGACTCTTGAGAGTCCCTTGAACTGCAAGGAGATCCAACCAGTCCATCCTAAAGGAGGTCAGTCTTGGGTGTTCATTGGAAGGACTGATGTTGAAGCTGAAACTCCAGTACTTTGGCCACCTGATGCAAAGAGCTGACTCATTTGAAAATACCTTGATTCTGGGAAAGACTGAGGGCAGGAGGAGAAGGGGAGGACAGAGGATGAGATGGTTCGCTGGCATCACCAACTCGATGGACATGAGTTTGGGTGGACTCCAGGAGTTAGTGATGGAAAGGAAAGCCTGGTGAGCTGTGGTTCATGGGGTCACAAAGAGTTGGACATGACTGAGCGACTGAACTGAACTGAACTGATCCTTATTAATCATAATAATTATCCTTATTAATAATAGAGTTCATGATCCTCATATTTACATATGAACACACAAATCTCTATTTAAATGTTCATGTTTCAATATACAGAAAACTATTTTAAAGACATTTCAATGGCAGCAGTATCATCTCTGACTTGTTTGCATATTTTCTATATTACTTGCCAATTTTTTCTCAGAGTCCATATTATTATTATATAATCAGCGTTACACATTACACTTGCACATTGCACTTAGAAACATGACTCATGATGCATATTTATTTTTAGATGCCACTCAGAGCCTAGTTGCTTATGGTATGGATCACCCCTTTCACAGATGGTGAGCTGGGTCCCTGCTGTATCAGTGACCTGGATTCGTTGATGAGGAAGACAGGGGTGGGGGGATGAGTTGACCGGGAGCCGCGCTTCCTTTCATTGGGCCCCCGCCCCCACACTGGACCCATGTCGCGTCCTCTGTTAATGGGGCTAAGTGTCCTGCCAAACAGACCCTCAGAGAACCAGACATGGGGGGGTGGATGCAATAAGCCTAGAAAATGTTTGGAAAGCCTTATCTCTGTGTATCTAAATTGGGCCCATAGCATGGTGGTCTGGCCCTGGAGTCAGCCAGCCTGGTTTCAAACCCCAGCTTCACCACTTGGTGGCTGGGTGACCTAGGAAGACACTTAAATCATCTGGCTCAGTTCCAAAGCAGAAAAATGGGGATGAACACAGTGCCTGTCCCGTAGGTTGTCCTAAGAGTTGAATAATTCATGGAAGGATGTAGAGACAATGGGATACATGGTTGTTAAGACTATTATCATTTTCTCAATGATGCTCTCAAAGGCAAGGCTTCGCCAAGTGTGGTTCTCCTGACTGCTTGGACCAGAATCAGGAGAAAAACTTGCAACAGATGCAGATTCAACACTCCTGAATAAGGATTTCTGGAATGAGTCCCGAGAATATATATTTTTGACAAGCTCCCAGGTTGTTCCTATATGCACTAAACTTCAAGACACACTGTACCAAAAGTGTTCAGATCAGATCAAATCAGATCAGTCACTCAGTCATGTCCAAGTCTTTGCGACCCCATGAATCACAGCACGCCAGGCCTCCCTGTCCAACACCAACTCCCGGTGTGTTATTGTGCTATAATTCTCCATAACTCTCCTTAAGTCATCAACAATATTAAGCAGTGTTGAGTAATTCTGCTTAGGCAACCAAGAGGCACATATACATGTGTAAATCAACATCCTGATGAAAATGAAGAAACAAAACTTTGCTTCTAAGTTTATTTTATTTCAAAGAGAAAGTCTTTCATTATCAGGAAAATTCATGTATGTGGAACACTTCATTCCCTGAAGATGTTCGTTAAAGGATGTGTTATTGTATTAATGTCTGTTTTAAATATAAGGTATAATTTTACTCATTGTATCACAAAACAGAAGATTATATTTGCTTCAATACAAAGTTAAAAGTGCCCATCGTTTTCCATGCTCTGGAGAGATTATGTCTATTTGTGATCAAGTATCTGTGTGCTTCCAAATAAAAGAGATATTAGTTAGGAGTTACACGCTCAAATTGAGAAGAAATACAAAGTCTAATTGTAGGTTTTTTTATTTGAAGGCTGTCTTATTTACATCTGTCCCTTACAAATACAAAGACTTTTTAAAATTAACATTAAGAGCATCCACTATAATAACAGGGAGAGCATCATTTCAGGTTGCATTCTGACTCACAAGGCCCAATAGTCCTCTGACCAACACCTTGGCAGACTCTCTTTGACATGTCTACATGGGCTGAATGCTAACTCTGGCAACATTTGGGGTATCAGGATGGAAACTCATCAAACCCACTCCACACACAATTCACATACAAGGGAAGGAAATTCTACACAGTAAAATGCAGGCTTATCTCAATACATTTGCCATCACTGCAATTAGAGCAAATTCGTCCTCAACATCTAAGCATTCATAGCTTTAAAAAGTTCCTCTGTAAAATAGTTATACTTTGGAAGGCACTAACTAACAAGACTAATTTCCTTGTCAATTTTAAACTTCAGAATTTTTATCACTCTAAATGCATATTAGAGAATTAATCTAATTTATAGACTGTACCTTACTTAAGTAGATTATCTTGCCTAGGTTTTCCTGAGATAAATGAGGATTTTGGATGACACTGATCTCTTTAATTATACTAAAGAGACAATCATTTAAGTGCATGCCATTCAGAGTTATTTTTAGTTTGTGGTAGATATCAAAACACTCATTTAAAAAGTTGAAGAAACTTGCACTTGTTTAACTGGGGGAGGAGACACAAGTAGGCTCAGAAAGAATTTAAGACCATGGCTACTAGCAAGGAAGCACAAGCTGGAATCAAGATGCCGGGAGAAATCTCAGTAACCTCAGATACGCAGATGACACCACCCTTATGGCAGAAAGTGAAGAGGAACTCAAAAGCCTCTTGATGAAAGTGAAAGAGGAGAGTGAAAAAGTTGCCTTAAAGCTCAACATTCAGAAAACAAAGATCATGGCATCTGGTCCCATCACTTCATGGCATATAGATGGAGAAACAATGGAAACAGTGGCTGACTTTATTTTTCTGGGCTCCAAAATCACTGCAGATGGTGACTGCAGCCATGAAATTAAAAGATGCTTACTTCTTGGAAGGAAAGTTGTGACCAACCTAGACAGCATATTAAAAAGCAGAGAGACGTTACTTTGCCAACAAAGGCCCATCTCGTCAAGGCTATGGTTTTTCCAGTGGTCATGTATGGATGTGAGAGTTGGACTATAAAGAAAGCTGAGCACTGAAGAATTGATGCTTTTGAACAGTGGTGTTGGAGAAGACTCTTGAGAGTCCCTTGGACTGCAAGGAGATCCAACCAGTCTTTCCTAAAGGAGATCAGTCCTGGGTGTTCATTGGAAGGACTGATGTTGAAGTTGAACCTCCAATACTTTGGCCACCTGACTCGAAGAGCTGACTCATTGGAAAAGACCCTGAAGTTGGCAAAGATTGGAGGGCAGGAGGAGAAGGGGATGACAGAGGATGAGACGGTTGGATGGCATCACTGACTCAATGAACATGGGTTTGGTTAGACTGTGGGAGTTGGTGATGGACAAGGAGGCCTGGCGTGCTGCAGTTCATGGGGTCAACATGCAGTTCAGTCGCTCATGACTGAGCGACTGAACTGAACTGAACTAGCAAAAGTTACTCATGCCACTGCCCAAAAATACCTTATATTCCCCACCCCCTCCAAAATGCATCTCCTGTTCTCATGGACAGTCATTTATCGATCACTACAGTACACTCTGAGAGTCCCAGTTGGCGCATTGGAAGAATCCATCTGCCAGTGCAAGAGACGCAGGAGATGCGGGTTTGATCCCTGGAGAAGGAAACAGCAACTCACTGCATATTCTTGCCTGAAGAATCCTATGGACTAGGGAACCTGATGGACTATGGGCTACAATCCATGGGGTCAGAAAAGGGTCAGACACAACTGAGCATGCACAAACAAGCATCTGGTAGACTTTAACGCATCAAAAGTCAGGATCATTTAGACGTTTGGGGGTATACTATTCTTCTCCCAGATAAAACAGTCAACTCTAGCCAAAGCCCTCGTAACACTGAAAATAACACTCCCATAGTTTAGCCTCCGTGAGACTCTCTTAATTAAAACTCTTTACCATCTGCCCTGTCAAAATGATCTAGAAATCTGAACTTAAGTGTGACATTGAAGTGAAGAAGGTCAAGTTTAGAGAGAAGGTAACTTAACAACAGATAGGTCCCTCAATAGGATCAATAGAGACAGCCACATGGGGTTCATATGAACTTGAGTTCCTATGTAGAAATTCTAATCCCCAAGGGATGGTGTTAGGAGAGGGCGCCTTTAGGAGGTGACTGGGTCATGAATGAGATGAGTGCCTTATTACACACCCCAGCGAGCCCCTAGTGTCTTCCACACTGTGGGGACACAGCAAAAAGACAGCCATCTCGGGAAAAGACCTCATCAGCTGGGGCCCTGATTTTGGACTCGTCAACCTCCAGAAACATGAAAAATTGTTGTTTATACGCTACCCGGTGTATGTATCCCTGTTACAGCGGCTCAGACTGGCAGTGGTTTTTCTCCAGCACTGAAAGTTCTGTAGCTAAGGACGGCTAAGAGTTCGGTTCCTGCTTGCTTTCCTAGGAAGCCAGCAAAGTGAACTCCAGCCATCCCTCTTGAAAGTAGTTGCATGAGCCAACACCCCACCCACCGCTGAGGCCATTTGTGTCTGTTCCTTCCCTGAAGCCAAACTCCTTTCACACACCTCTGCACACTTGTGCAGATGCTCATCACTGAAGAGGAAGATGCAGCTTTCGAATTAGGTTCTTCCCTGAGCCATAGAAATGCTTCATAAGTCAAGTCTAAGTAAGTGCATGGCTCCTTGATTCTATTATAACTGCGTTTCCCAGCTTTTAAGAGGATAAATGCTTGCACTGTCTGAGCTCTTCCCCTTGGAGATCCCTCTCCAAACTTGAGAACCAAGTACATTTAGAAACAATTTCAGAAAATCCCTTTCTGTCCAAATTCTTTGAATCATTTTCTGAAACTCAAACACTGAATACTATTCCAGGATTTTTCTAGATAGCAACAGGCCTGGGTTCTAGTGTATCCTCATCACCTTTTATTATCTGGGAGATGCTGAGCAGTTGTTTAATCTCACTAATCTCAGCTGTTTCATTTAATCTAATTCAAGAAACACTTATCCAGTGCCTGCTATCAACCAAATACCTTGCCAATTTGAGAAGGGGACCGATGCTGGTTATCTTGAGCCTTTCAAGGGCTCAAGTGTGTGGCTATTAAGTACCAGAAGTGAGACTGAGGAACTGAATTTCAAATTCCAATTTTTATTAATTTAGATTAATCAATTAATTTTATTAATTTAAATACTGATACTTCATTCAGTTATTAGAAAATTTTAAGTATGTTTGGAACAACTTGAGCAGGGAAGTCTAATTTTCAATGGCTAATTTTATGATGGCAAATAGATGGGGAAACAATAGAAGCAGTGACAGACTTTATTTTGGGGGGCTCCAAAGTCACTGCAGATGGTGACTGCATCCATCAAATTAAAAGACGCTTACTCCTTGGAAGGAAAGTTATGACCAATCTAGATAGCATATTCAAAAGCAGAGACATTACTTTGCCAACAAGGGTCCATCTAGTCAAAGCTATGGTTTTTCCTGTGGTCATGTATGGATGTAAGAGTTGGACTATAAAGAAAGCTGAGCACCGAAGAATTGATGCTTTTGAACTCTGGTGTTGGAGAAAACTCTTGAGAGTCCCTTGAACTGCAAGGAGATCCAACCAGTCTTTCCTAAAGGAAATCAGTCCTGAATATTCATTGGAAGGACTGATGTTGAAGCTGAAACTCCAATAGTTTGGCCACCTGATGCGAAGAACTGACTCATTTGAAAAGACCCTGATGCTGGGAAAGATTGCGGGCAGGAGAAGAAGGGGACGAGAGAGGATGAGATGGTTGGATGGCATCACTGACTCAATGGACATGAGTCTGAGGAAGATCTAGGAGTTGGTGATGGACAGGGAGGCCTACTGTGCTGCAGTCCATGGGGTCACAAAGAGTTGGACACGACTGAGCAACTGAACTGAATTTTATGAACCCTTAATACAGGTGAATTATTTCTAATGAAAATTTGGTGTCAAAGTTGGGATGTCCTATAGGAGTACATATTTTGAAAGCTAGTAAAAATAAGAGCATAAAATGCCAATTAATAATTTTTATATTGATAGTACATTGAAATGGTAACAGTTTAGATATATGAGTTAAATAGAATATGGTTTTAAAATTATCTCACTAACTTTTTTTTTTACATTTTTTAATGTGTCTGCTATTGCTGAGATGTGGCTTACACTATATTTTTATTGAACAGTATAGCTCTAGAACTCCAAAATAAATTATCACATGTAACATGCATACCCCACCCCTCTCTAATTTCCTGTGACCCATGCAACCTGTCTATGTTTTTTCCAACAGAAAACCCAGCTGTACTTACTTTCAGCCCTTTGTACCCTGGGTCTTCCGCCAAAACATAGTTTGTTGAGATAATTTGCTTTCTCTGCTGTTTCTTCCAATGTGTTAAAATTCCACAAGAAAAGAAACGGCTTGGTTTGTTCCTACACCCTCAGTGCCTCACACAGCACAGTGCGACACACAGAGCAAGTGCTCACAACAGGTGTGTGCAAAACAGTATGTTCCTGAGAAGTGTCTCAAGTCAGCGCCTAAAGGTCCTGACATGTCTCTGTTGCTGATATGACAATTCACCTTCAAGTAGAAAGACACAGGAATTACTTTAAAAAGCTTCCCAATTTTTAACAGAACCACAGGTTAGGAGTTTTTCCATCCAACCCATAAATAACAGTAAATGTAGCTTAGTTATTAATGTTTTACACCAATAATTTCAATTAAAATTAGCCAGTCTCCAGAAGCATTCAGACCATTTCCCCCATACATATACACAAAAATAGTAAACAGATTAATTTCTCCCATTGCAACTTCTCCTTAAGATATGAAGAGGTAATAGTCAACTCCTTGATTAAATCATACATTAGTAAAGCAATTTGGAAACAGACACTTGAGGTCAACCCTTTGTTTTCCCTCATTATATGCTTTAACTTGTACAAAAGGGACAGAGAATGGCTTTCCTGGCATCTCCGACTGTCACTTCTGGCTGACAAAATACACAGCGCGAGGGCTGCTATTTGTGCTTTAATTAGACTGAATTCCCACTCACGATGTTATACGTGTCTGCATATTATTGCTAAAATGTAGAAATAGTAGAGCAGGATTCTTTGAGAATTTATTTTGCAACCGTAACTCCCATTTCTAAATAGCTTTCACTTTCATTCGTCCTTTGATTTGATTATTATAACAGCACTATCATCATTTACAAAACAATGAGCTCCGTTCCCCCTTTGTGTGTGCTCATATGCACATTGAGAACCCCATGGATTCCGAAGGAGGGCACCTGAGGAATAAACAGAGTTCACAGCTGAGTCAAAAACACATGGACCCTCCATCATGTTATCCACCAACATGTCTGCCCCCAAAGTGAATAACTGACCAGATACCAGAAGTGTGAATCCCAGGGTGGGAAGGCAAAACCCAATCTGCTTGCAGTTCAATGAGCTTCTGCTTTCTCTCCCTGATGTTTTGCCAAAGAAACTTTACCAAGATGCTCTCTACTCAAAGCCCCAGTACCCTAGAACTCAAAAAACAAAAGACCCATTGGATTTTTTAGTTACCTTGACATTTTTAAAAAAGGATAAAAGAAGCATTGAACTAATGGGTAGACTGAATTAGCAGAAACAAGATAATGTACACACATTACGCACACAGAGTGCCTGATGAACTGTGGACGGAGGTTCGTGACATTGTACAGGAGGCAGGGACCAAGACCATCCCAATGGAAAAGAAATGCAAAAAAGCAAAATGGCTGTCTGGGGAGGCCTTACAAATAACTGTGAAAAGAAGAGAAGCAAAAAGCAAAGGAGAAAAGGAAAGATATAAACATTTGAATGCAGAGTTCCAAAGAATAGCAAGGAGAGATAAGAAAGCCTTCCTCAGTGATCAGTGCAAAGAAATAGGGGAAAACAACAGAATGGGAAAGACTAGAGATCTCTTCAAGAAAATTAGAGATACCAAGGGAACATTTCATGCAAAGATGGGCTCGATAAAAGACAGAAATAGTATGGATCTAACAGAAGCAGAAGATATTAAGAAGAGGTGGCAAGAATACACAGAAGAACTGTACAAAAAAGATCTTCACAACTCAGATAATCACGATGGTGTGATCACTCACCTAGAGCCAGACATCCTGGAATGTGAAGTCAAGTGGGAAGTCAAGTAGGAAGCATCACTACAAACAAAGCTGGTGGAGGTGATAGAATTCCAGTTCAGCTATTTCAAATCCTGAAAGATGATGCTGTGAAAGTGCTGCATGCAATATGCCAGCAAATTTGGAACACTCAGCAGTGGCCACAGGACTGGAAAAGATCAGTTTTCATTCCAATCCCAAAGAAAGGCTATGCCAAAGAATGCTCAAACTACTGCACAATTGCACTCATCTCACATGCTAGTAAAGTAATGCTCAAAATTCTCCAAGCCAGGCTTCAGCAATATGTGAACCATGAACTTCCAGATGTTCAAGCTGGTTTTAGAAAAGGCAGAGGAATCAGAGATCAAATTGCCAACATCCGCTGGATCATCAAAAAAGCAAGAGAGTTCCAGGAAAACATCTATTTCTGCTTTATTGACTATGCCAAAGCCTGTGACTGGGTAGATCACAATAAACTGTGGAAAATTCTTTAAGAGATGGGAATACCAGATCACCTGACCTGCCTCTTGAGAAACCTGTATGGAGGAGGTCAGGAAGCAACAGTTAGAACTGGACATGGAAGAACAGACTGGTTCCAAATAGGAAAAGGAGTACGTCAAGGCTGTATATTGTCACCCAGCTTATTTAACTTCTATGTAGAGTACATCATGAGAAATGCTTGGGCTGGAGGAAGCACAAGCTGGAATCAAGATTGCTGGGAGAAATATAAATAACCTCAGATATGCAGATGATACCACCCTTATGGCAGAAAGTGAAGAAGAACTAAAAAGCCTCTTGATGAAAGTGAAAGGAGAGTGAAAAAGTTGCCTTAAAGCTCAACATTCAGAAAACGAAGATCATGGTATCTGGTCCCATCACTTCATGGCATATAGATGGAGAAATAATGGAAACAGTGGCTGACTTTATTTTTCTGGGCTCCAAAATCACTGCAGATGGTGATTGCAGCCATGAAATTAAAAGACGCTTACTCCTTGGAAGGAAAGTTATGACCAACCTAGATAGCATATTAAAAAGCACAGATATTACTTTGCCAACAAAGGTCCATCTAGTCAAGGCTATGGTTTTTCCAGTGGTCATATATGGATGTGAGAGTTGGACTGTGAAGAAGGCTGAGAGCTGAAGAATTGATGCTTTTGAACTGTGGTGTTGAAGACTTGAGAGTCCCTTGGACTGCAAGGAGGTCCAACCAGTCCATCCTAAAGGATATCAGTCCTGGGTGTTCATTGGAAGGACTGATGCTAAAGCTGAAATTCCAATACTTTGGCCACCTCATGTGAAGAGTTGACTCATTGGAAAAGACCCTGATGCTGGGAGGGATTGGGGGCAGGAGGAGAAGGGGATGACAGAGGATGAGATGGCTGGATGGCATCACCAACTCGATGGACATGAGTCTGAGTGAACTCCTGGAGTTGGTGATGGACAGGGAGGCCTGGCGTGCTCCGATTCATGGGGTCGCAAAGAATCAGACACGACTGAGCAACTAAACTGAACTGAACTGATGCACACATTGAATACAAAAGAGGAGTCACTTCTAGAAAAGAGTCTCTGAAAATCTCCTCTATAAAAGCAACGACAGTTGGCAAAATGATCAAAGTTGACTTTTTCAGAACTGTGGAAAGTATGCAAAGGCTTGCAACAAAAACAAACATCTGTTTATTCAATGAAAAACAGTTGAGTCTCAGTAAGAATAGTGAGTTTAGGGCATGTTAACTTGTGCTTTTTCCACCCTTTGCTCCCCAGCTCTGCAGTAGTCTTGAAAACCAGCAGCCTTTCATTCGTGACAGCCATGGAAACTAGTAGCCTGACAGCCACTAGCAGGTACAGAAAGAATTTGGGGTTCCCCCCAAGCCCCTTTCCACAGAATTGTCATTGTTTGAGCTGTCACACAGTTCCACGGGATCCCTGACTTGAACAAGTTATTTCTCTCTATGTGGTCTCTTCTCAGAACATTTTTCAAAAACTATCACTTAAAAATTGTTTAATATTGTGGCTAGCTGAGGCAGTGATATAGTTGGGGCAAATGAAAAGCTGATCAACAATCTTATAGGAAAATGTGGGGAACGAGTGTACATAGAGTCATCAAAGGACTCTGACATATTCTGGGAGTCAAGACCTCCACGTGCATGTGTAGGACTGAGAACAGGCTCAAGAAATACCTGAGAAAGTCGTCGTACATCACCTCTGGTGAACCTTGAGTCATTGCCCAAACAGAAAGTAAAAACCATTAAAGATCTGCAACCTGATTCCTGGAGTGTTGAGGCTAGACGCTCCAGGAATCACAGAGAGCCTGTGGCTAACAGCTAGGAGCATTTGAAGGTATTTCAGGAAATCTCATTCCAATCAGTAAGTAGAACAGATAATGGGGAGGGCTCTGCGGGCCAAACAGTTAGACATTGTCATCTCAGCCACCCTCTGGACACCCCCTGAGAAAAGCAACAGTGGAAAGTCTGATACATGTCCACCCCTCATTTTTGAGACAAAGAGAGTGAAGGACAAAGGTTGAGTCACCATCATAAGAATGTGCAATTCACCCTTGGCAAAATGTGTCCAGGTTTGGGGGGCAATGACAGAGGCAGGAAAGATGTGCAGAGAATGTTTGGGAATGTTCGGGGAAAGAACAGTGCCATGGGATGGGAGCCAAGATGCTCTGTGATGAAGTCATTGAGGCCTGGCACGAGTCTAAACCCAGCAGTGATGGGTTTAAACCCCTGACGTGTGAGAACACATCTTAAACATGTCTGCATCTCTCAGTGCTCTGCACGTAATAAATACTTATTGGTTCAATGAATGGATTCAGACTCCCCTTGGATTTGTTCAAGGGCAGTCCCTGTGGTGGCATCTGGCTTCTTTCCGCGCAGCTGGGTGGTCAGAGGTGGCCCTCCAGGGGAAGTCAGATACTCATCTCTGCCTCCCCAACGTCACCAGGCTGCAGGGGGCCTGGTGAAGAAGGGGGTCCTGAAATCTCATCTCTCCTCCGAGCCCAGGAAGGACACCGACAAGTTTCCCCACTACAAACCAGAAACCAGAATCCATTGGGTGCTCTTGTTTTTTAACGGCCTGATGACAATATACAAAGATACATTTTGACCCAGGACCTTCATCTTTCTGATCAACCACAGAAGCAAAACCAAAGCAGTGTCTTCTTCGAATACAGCAAGCCGACATTTCCAAGGACTCTCCACCGATTCCGCCTGACCATGACTCAGCACCACCACCACCTCCCCGAAATACAACTGATGCAATCTTTGCTGCTAACTGTCCCTGGACTTAGTCACCGTCTCAGCTGAATGGAGAGAAAAAGCCAATGAACTTCTCCGAGAAACAAAGAATGGTGAGAAAGAGACTTCTAACCTAGAAGCGAGAGAAAGGCTTTGTCAAGACGTTTCCCAGCTTTCAATGCCCACTGAAGACGCAGACAATGGGGAAAACTCAAGTGGCTCTGGAGGAGGAAATCTATTTATTTGTCTTGTATTGTTTCTTGCATTACCTCATGATTCCACGGAAGTGCTGTTGTGACTGTTTGAATTCTACTCATGGCAAGATGCAGGCTATACCCTGAGACACTAATGTGAACGCCAACCATAACGGTAATCTATTTTAAACACACAATTACGGTGTCATACAGTAAAACCCGTAACATGCCACCACCTGGCTTGTGGGAAATGACCACCCACTTAAACTTGGGCACATTTCACAGCATCACAGAGCTGCGGCTTATTTAATAATCTCAAGGGGGAAAAAAAAGTCTCAGCAAATATCAACTTGTCATGATGGTTTCCTGGTTCTTTTCCTTTGTCACACATAAAAGCTTTTAGAGGGCTTCTATAAACAGTGTTTTTTTTGTTTTTTTTTTTTCAGGTATATTCTTCTATTATTAAAGTTTAAAGAAAGATTTTCTTTGGGGAAATCAATGCCAGTGTGTCTTTCCTGAGGATGCAACACATGGAAAGATGTAAGACAATTGTTTTGCTGGAGGGGGAAAATAACTCCCGACATAGCCGTGATACGCTTTGTTCTCATTATCATAAACGGCAATCATGGCCTATAAACTTTCGCAGAAGATGGAGGAGAGACTGTTGCTGTCACTGGGGGAAAATGACTCATCTTCACATCCCCGAGTGGCTGTCAGTCCTGGTGCGGGGGCTGTCACCCGGAGGATGTCACCTGTTGATCCAAGGCCAGCTGCTGTGGCCCAGCCTCCCCTCGAAGCGTGGCTCAGAGGTGTCCCTCGGACGGAAACTGAGTTGCTTGAGCCCCTCAAGCGGGCCCCAGACCCACACCCTCTGCCCTTCCGAGGCTGACCTCTGCCTCCTCGGCTGCCTTGCTTTGGGCAGCGTGTTTTCATTTCCTGTGAGAGCAGCTGCAGAGAATTCCTGCTGAGGTTTGCTGCCCTACCCTGCCTGTTCTTCTTAACCCCTGCAGCCAAAAGAAATGAATCCTCTTCTTTTTCGGGGGGTTGGAATTAAACAATATAAATTATTCCATTGGCATCAAGAGCCAAGCTGGCCCTCTGCGTAGCATCCTCGGCAGAGAATGGAGACGCATCAAAGCATACTTCACATTTTCAAAGAAAATGCCTCCTCGAATCAGTTTTTTGATGACTTTGATTTTCCCCTTTGAGTCTCCAGTAGAATCATAATTCCCTTTATGTGGAAGAAAGTACCCTGGCTTTGTTAACCGAAACACTGCAGAGCTGCCGCGTGAAGAGCAGAAGACAGCTTGGCAATCAGATGCTCGGGGAAAGGACTCTGCTTTATAGTAGCCGCTTCGAACATTCATGACTTTGTGCCAACCAGTAAAATGATCTCCGTACAGAAAGCCTGTTGTACTGTTAGAATAAAGCATCCTGGCCATTAGTCCTCAAAGCGTCAGGGTTTTTCTTTTTTGGCTGTTCTCTTGTTTTAGTACGAGCTCTGCTCCTAAACACGGTACCCTGCTACATGAAGTCAAACTAAATTAAAAGAAACGAAAATTAAGCAGACGAGCACAAACCTCACAGACTACCCTGCAACTTCTGTATAATCAAATTATTCCATCGGTTAACTTTTCCTCTTTTTTAAAAAAATATTTTTTTCACATGGGCCATTTTTAAAGTCTTCATGGAATTTGTTACAAGATGGCTTCTGTTTTATGTTTTGGTTTTTTGGCCATGAGGCAGGAGGGCTCTTAGCTCCCCGAACAGGGATTGAACCAGCGTGCTCTGCATTGGAAGGTGGATTCTGAACCACTGGACCCAGGGAAGTCCTAACTTTGCCTCTTTTTTTCTTTTCCCCCGCTTGTGAAGGATAAGTAAACTTTGGTGAACGTAACAACAACTTAAATAATTTAGACACTGAAGTGATACCATCCTAAAAATATTAGGAAAAACATTCTTGTCCATCGTTCTCCGTTTTAATAAAAATGAGTGCTTTATTCATACAAAATAAATACATATTTAAAATTTTTATGTCTTTTTACTAGATGTATGAGTCAGTTCAGTCCAGTCACTCAGTCATGTCTGACTCTTTGCGACCCCATGGACTGCAGCACGCCAAACCTCTGTGTCCATCACCAACTCCTGGAGTTTACTCAAATTCATGTCCATTGAGTCGGTGATGCCGTCCAACCATCTCATCCTCTGTCGTCCCCTTCTCCTTCTGCCTTCAATCTTTCCCAGCATCAGGGTCTTTTCCAATGAGTCGGTTCTTCGAATCAGGTGGCCAAAGTATTGGCGTTCCGGGTTCAGCATCAGTGCTTCCGATGAATATTCAGGACTGATTTCCTCTAGGATGGACTGGCTGGATGTCCTTTGACATGTAACATGTTAGTGTCACTGTGGACAGCACGGTGCTTTGGTATTCACATGTATTACAAAATGATCACAAACACGAATACTTAAAAAAATCAGCTATCACTGCATTATTCCTTAACATCTGGAAATGCTCTCCGCTCCGTATATCGGAAGTGAGAAGAGAGCCCTCTCCTGTCTTTCACCTTCCCAGGTCCCTCCAGGTGTGGAGGCCATGCTGCACAGCCAGAGGGAAGTCTCCAACTGCGCATATTCCACAGCCTTCCTCCGCCAAGCCACATTGCCCTAACCCACACGGTGCTGCTCTGTGGAAAGCATCGTTTTCACTGCTGTTGCTGGTGACCGGGGCTGGAAAGGCAAAGGAAAACGGGACAAGAGTGACACAGATAACGGAGGCCAACACGATGCCCTGTGCTCCGCAAGAGAGAGACCTGAAGGAAGTCCTTGGGGGCATTGAATAAACTGCCTGAGTTCTTCACTTCATTTTGCAAGTGCAGAAGTGACCTTTCTGGGCATGATGGCTTTCAGAGAAAGCCTGGCAGTGGAAATAAACACTCTCCACTCCGGTTTTTTCCTTCCTTGACTTTCGCAATCACACATCACACAGGGAGCGTAGCAGAAGGAGATTTAGCTTTGGGACCAGAATTTGCGTCTTGTCTCTGCCACTTAACCACCTGTGAGACTAGGTAAATTATTTAACTACTAAGAGCCTCAGTTCTGGATTCCTAAAATGAGGCATGTGTATCTTCAAAGCAGTGGTGGAAGGGCTGAGAGAGACAGCATATTGAATGGACAGTTTTGTAGGGTATGCATTCCATAATCACTAGGTTTTTCTTTTTAGTTTATTTAATTAATGAGTGTATTTTATTGTTTGGGTGTCTTCTCCGTTGCTGCGTGCGGCTTTCTCCTGTTGCAGTGAGTAGAGGCTACTCTCTGCTGCAATGTGCAGGCTTCTCAGGCTTCTCATTGCAGTGGCTTCTCTTTTTGCAGAGCACGGGCTTTAGAGTGTGAGCTCTTGTGGCTCAGCTAATAAAGAATTAACCTGCAATGTGGGAGACCTGGGTTCGATCCCTGGGTTGGGAGAAGGGAAAGGCTACCCACTCCAGCATTCTGGCCTGGAGAATCCCATGGACTGTATGGTCCATGGGGTCGCAAAGAGTCAGACAGGACTGAGCAACTTTTTCATTTTCAGCAGTTACAGTGCACAGACTTAGCTGCTCTGTGGCATGTGGGATCTTCCCAGACCAGGGATCGAACTCATGTGCCCTGCATTAGCAAGCAGATTCATAACCACTGGACCACCAGGGAAGCCCTCACTATTTAGTTTTACTTCAGAGTAGATCCTTAGGGCAGTATGCAGATCTATAATGAAAGGTATATACCTTCTCCTAACTCTCACACCCCACTGCCACCAAGACAAAATTAAAAACACAAAAACAAAAACACTGCATTCACCTGTCAGAGATATTTCAACATGGTTACAATAGGGCTTTGCAGCTTCCTCTCCCTTTCGGTTTCTTTTGCCTGAGAGATGTGCCCTCTCAGTTTGCTTCAAAAATATCTAAATGCTTCCATATCTGTTTCTCTCCATGTCCTTGAGATGCATGGAAGCATGGATTGCGATGCTGGCCGTCCCATCCGTGGTTCACTTAGCCATTATTAAAACAAATTTCCAATTCACGAAAGCCTGTCCCTTTTGTAAACGTGAATTATGTTTAATAAGCCTGGGAACATGTGAGGCTGCCAGATCTGAAGCAAGTCAGCCTTGATGACTTCAGCCCGTTCTCAGCCCTTGATTACAATTTGATTTCCTTTGGCATCAAAAGGCAGACTATTTTAGTGAACAATGCTCTTCCTTTAGCAAGAGGGAGATCTAGTTACTTGGCAGAGGACCTCTTCATTTGCCAGAGAGCATGTCCAGCCTCTTAGCAAGAGCTGAAACGCTGGATGTGATGTGAAAGCCACACGATGTGAGGAGCCCTGCGCAAAACCTTGGGCTCCCTGAAGTCTATTTTGGAGCACCGGCTGGTTGAGGACCGAGTCACCATGGCCACCACAGGTATTAATACTTCCTGGCTAGGAGCCCACCCTTGCGGGTGAAAGCTTTGCCTTTCTCCATCTCTTGGCTGGACATTTAAGTTCGCGTTCTCCAAATACCATGTTCCCCCCAAAGGCTTTGTCATCCCCGGGGACTGCCTCGAGACTCTCAGGAGGCTTTCCTGGAGAACCACCAGCCTCGGACCCAGCTGTTGTCACAAGGACCCTCGGCCCCTCCCGTCCACATGACATCTTCCTCGGGGGTTCACCTGAGGCCCCAGCTTGCTCGCATCGTCCCTGATTACCCAGGGAGCATCGTTAGCAGCACTGCAGGCGTCCTGTTAGCCTGCTGGCTCACCTCCCATTCCACTTCAAGGATTTCACTCATGTGCATAAGAGGGGACGATCACGGGCATTTCTACTCTCTTCCCAGCCACAGAGAGACGCACCGGGACCCCCAGACTCTGGGGACCGATGTGGACCCTGCATTTGTCATGCTTGGCGAGGACGCTGACCCCAGACCCTTGTTTCCAGTATGTTCCTCTGTGGACCAGTACCCCTCCAAAGCAGAGAGCGTCTCTCGACACAGGAAGTTTGACACATCCCTCTCAGTCCCCACGACAGATATGTGAGCCCATCTAAACGCCTGTACAGAATCCACAATGCCTCTCACCCAGAAAGCCATCTGCAGGCTCTGAGCCTGATCGTTTTGAAAGCTAACCAGCCAGAGCCAGTGTGAACCCCTGGCTCCTAGTGTTCCCTACCCAGCCAGGGCTCCAGGGCTCTCTCCAGGCCCTGGGTCCCTTCAGTCCTAGTGTAGAAACACATCTGTTCTCTGCCCTGTTCTTACAGAGAGCTGCCCTTTGCTGGTTGGTGGACTGAGCTGATATGCATGTTGGGTGTAATGTGTTAGTAGACCTTATGTGTTAATGGGCTTCTCTGGTAGCTTAGATAGTAAAGAATCCGCCTGCAATGCAGGAGACTGGGTTTGACCCCTGGGTTGGGAAGATCCCCTGGAGAAGGAAATGGCAACCCACTCCAGTATTCTTGCCTGGAGAATCCTGTGGACAGAGGAGCCTGGAGGGCTACAGTCCATGGGGTCACAAAGTATCCAACACAACTTGGGGCCTAAACCACCGTGTGTTAAAGGTTCCCATCTTCCGCACCAGATTTGCATTTTAACAGAGAGCATCCTACAGATGATGAATTTAACCCCACAAATGTTGGCTCAATTTGGTAGGAATTTCAGGCACCAAGACAGAACCTCAGGGAGAAAAAAACATATTTACCTCAAAGAGGTAAATGGGATATTTGACATTTAACTAATTATATCATATAGACACATAGCAAAAGTTGATTTAATTATGTATTAGCTAACTACAGCCCAGAAATAAAATCTTCTGAGTCAAACTCAAGGAACACCAGAATTGTCCATATATCCATATATAGGTATATATATTTTGATGGAAAAAATCAGGCCATCACTGCTTTTCATATTTAAAGTGTTTCTCACATCACTTTCACCACTAACGATCCACTAAAAGCTTGGCCTAAGTGAATTTTATCATTCTTTTGATTATTTGAAAATATGACTGTGGAAGATGCATTTCAGGAGGTACTGTAAATTTGACAGGGAAAAGAAAACACTATTTATTAATACTTGAACATTTTTCGTCCTAATTTTGACATAGTTGAGGAAATCAATCAACAATATTTTCATCATCTCTTAAATGGAGCAATTCAACAAGAACTGAAGGTTTAATTCCTGACATCAAGTTGTTTTTAATCTAAAAATTAAACATGCTTATATAAAAAAACTGTGTCTTGAAAAGTATATTCTAATGAATAAAGTAGATATAATTTTGGAAAATGTAGGAATAATTTAATCATTGGGGACATTTAAAAAGATCTCTATGAAACTATATTCTTTTCCAATAACGCTGCATGTCTTTAGCTAGAACATTTGGAAAAATACTAATTGGTTTATGGAATGTGAAACAGTCAAAGTCCCACCCTACAATGATGTGATTAATTCATTCCATTCAAATAGCAAGTTCACTGAGTATTTACAAATGTGTGTGCCCCTTCAATTTTACAGAATTGAGATGACATTAGAGTGGGTGCTATCACACTTTTTTCATCTATTATTATTATGAACTTCCCCCATACCATATAAACTTTTCAGAAATGTATGTCTCATATTTTTGTTCAAACTGTCTACTGGCACTACCTAAGTGGATAATGGGAGAAAACCAAGTGAAGTTACATATACACATACAATGTTGGAAAATACCAGATGTAGTTAAAGCCATCCTTATTTAAGAAGGAAATGTATTCAACACACACACACAAACAGCATTAAGAGAGAAAGAGAGGGAAGCGAATTCTAATGGAGTCAATAAAAAAAAATATTGGGCAGACAGCATATTGGAACATCATCTAAGAACTGAGAAGAAAACAATATCTCTGAATGTTATTAAACAGAACCCATAAGAAATGCTTTCAAGTTTCTGAAATCTTTATAACAATAATATTGTTTACAGCTGTCACTTCTGAATCTTTTTAGCAAAAGAATCTTATTTTTCATACGAAGGATCCCAATACAGACAATTCGATAAAGGGCAGGCTTGGAGCCAGGCAACCAGGGCTGGTTAAGAAAGAGCTCAGCTGTAGTTTCACGTTGGTATCAGCAGTCAGGACATGGATCCGGCACTGTTAACATCCAGTTCAGTTCAGTCGCTCAGTCGTGTCGAACTCCCTGCGACCCCATGGACTGCAGCACGCCAGGCCTCCCTGTCCATCACCAACTCCTGGAGCTTGTTCAAACCCATGTCCATGCAGTCAGTGATGCCATCTGACCATCTCATCCGCTGTCATCCCCTTCTCCTCCTGCCCTCAATCTTTCCCAGCATCAAGGTCTTTTCCAATGAGTCAGTTCTTCGCATCAGGTGGCCAAAGTATTCGAATTTCAGCTTCAGCATCAGTCCTTCCAATGAACATTCAGGACTGATTTCTCAAGTCTTCTCCAACACCATAGTTCAAAACCATAAATTCTTCGGCGCTCAGCTTTCGTTGTAGTCCAACTCTCACATCCATACATGACTACTGGAAAAGCCATAGCTTTGACTAGATGGATCTTTGTTAGCAAAGTAATGTCTTTGCTTTTCAATACACTGTCTAGATTGGCCATCACTTTTCTTCCGAGGAGCAAGCATCTTTTAGTCATCCAGGAGATTAGAAATTATAACCCCCCCTACCCTATCCCTCGGAGAAGGCAATGGCACCCCACTCTAGTACTCTTGCCTGGAAAATCCCATGGATGGAGGAGCCTGGTAGGCTGCAGTCCATGGGGTCGCTAAGAGTAGGACACGACTGAGCGACTTCACTTTCTCTTTTCACTTTCATGCATTGGAGAAGGAAATGGCAACCCACTCCAGTGTTCTTGCCTGGAGAATCCCAGGGACGGGGAAGCCCGGTGGGCTTCCGTCTATGGGGTCACACAGAGTCGGACACGACTGAAGTGACTTAGCATAGCATAGCATAGCACCCCATCCCTTCTCGCCTGGAACTATGGGCCCTCAGGGTAGAACCCTCAACTCATGCACCAGCTGTGTGCATTTCTGAGAATGTCCATAACAACTGGAAATGTCCTTTCAAGATTTCTTCACAATTTAGGGGAAAAAAACCAGCAGGGCTGGAGAGTAGAAATTTCTGCTGACAGAGTACCAGTAGATCAGCCTTCACTGAGGCCGGATGTCCCTGGACGTGGCAGAATGTGAAAGAATTCACAGAAGCCAGGGTTGTATTAATTTCCAGCTTTACCTGTGATCATACTATTGCTCCATCATGATCTTTGTTGGACTGAGAGAAAAATTGAGGCTTGATGAGATTAAATGCTGATTACAGGCTGGAGGGAACAATTGACCTCAGGAAGTCTCATTTCTGCTCCACAAAATGCTGCCTCCACATGTGGGTCTTTTCAAAAGTTCTCTGAGGTTTCCCTGTTTCATTTTTTATCACTCTGGCAGATTAAAAATCAGCATATGAAAGTTCAATTTTAAAACAAATATAAAAAATTGTGTGTGGGAAAACTCCCCCAAGGAAATATAACAAATTAACTTTGTGTGGCAACCTCTGGATGGGAGGACAAGAGTGGTTTATTTTTCATGTATGTGTGTGTTTATAAAATAGCACTAACTGATTAATAATGGGGGAAAACCAATGAGTTTGTTTGTTAAAAAGGAAATAACAGGTTAGTTAACGGAAGCCCATTGCTGGGCTTCCCCGGTGGCTCAGCAGTAAAGAATCCACTAGCCAATGCAGGAGACTCAGATTCGATCCCTGGGTGGGGAAGATCCCCTGGAGGAGGAAATGGCAACCCCACTCCAGTATTCTTGCCTGGAGAATCCCATGCACAGAGAAGACTCTGCTCTGGAGCTCAACAAAGATCCTGCATCTTGCAACTAAGACCCGACACAGCCAAATAAATTAATAGATACGGTCATCTTGGGGTTGCCTTTTGGGTAGAAGGATTTGAAGGAATGCAGCATATAAGGTTCTTGGGAAGAGAGAGCAATCCAGGATGAGAAAGCTGTGCTTCAGCTGCTGAGGCAGAACAAGCTTACAAGATCACCAGCACCAGGAAGGCAGTCACTGCGACGAGACCTTAACCCAGTGGGTGGGTCTCCAAGGGAGCGGTACTGTCGTCTAGGGCACCTGGAGCCATGCCTGAAGACACTTGGGATTGTCACATCCAGGTGGCCGGCAGGGGCGGGACCAGCTATACTGGCACAGAGGTTAAGGATGCTGCTACAATGCACAGAACACCCCCTTGCCGTTAATTATCCAGCCCAAGTTGTCAGCAGTGCCCACAGCTGAGAAACTCTGCTAGACTCTTCTCCAGCCTTTTGGGTGTGAAGAAGAGCCATACATGTATACATGTATACCTGTGGCGGATTCATTTTGATATTTGGCAAAACTAATACAATTATGTAAAGTTTAAAAATAAAATAAAATTAGAGGAAAAAAAAAAAGAAAAGACTGCGGCTGTGTCTTTTCCTGTGATCGTGGGGTCCGAGATTAAGGAGAGAATTTAAAGAGGAGACCAAACCAAGCTTTTGCCCAGACTGTTTACACCCTCTTTTAAGAAGGGTTGCTGAACTGACCATATAGTCACTGCGCTAAATGCCACATATCAAAGGAACGCACAATAAAACCTTAACATAGAATTACCACTTCTTTTATAAAATCTTTCACTGCCATTATAAACAAAACACAGTATCGGTTCCTCACTCATTTGGGGTCCTCTCTACCTTACCTCTCACCTTAGCTCCAGAGCATCACTTTGCCTCATAGGGTGTAGCACAACCTCTTGGTCTCTAATTCAATCCTAAAAATTTGGCAGCAGACTGTACAGTTACCTGTAAAAGGATGGATAACAACTCAGAGAGAGAAAACTAACAAGGCAAAGGAAAGGGAGAAAAGATGCAGATCATGGAAACGGGAGGTGAGGTGGGGAGTCAGGGGGTGAAGGGCTGGGACGCTGGGCTTCCATGGAGAACAGGCATCACCCCGCAAACAGAGCTCTGGGCTTTCTTGGCAACACTGTGTTGGATGAGAACCAACAAATGCCGCCCAGAGAACGGATGGAGAGAGAAGCAAGAGATTCAAAGGTTAATTTTTTCTAGTTTTCATAGAACAACGTTTCAAATAACTTTCACCTGAAAATGTGCTTATCTCTGCTACCAAAAACATCAAGGATTTGTGTGCGTTCATGTTTAGAGGGGAAACTAGAAAGCTGTTTGCATTTTAGGAAAAATAATAAAATGTCCACATAGCTCGGGAAGATCCTCTGGAGAAAGGAATGGCAACCCACTCTGGTATTCTTGCCTGGAGAATTTCATGGACAGAGAAGCCTGGTGGGCTACAGTCCGTGGGGTGGCAAAGAGTCCGACACAACTGAGTGACTGATACACACACATCCACGCAGAAGTGTGTGCGTTGCACTTTACCATGCCTGCCTTATTTTTTCCACATCAAACGACTTTAGACCTCTTCACTGCACTTCTTAATTTACAATTAGCTAGTTGGACACTTCTTCAGGACTAAAGAGAAACAAGAAACCAATGGAGTTCTCTTTCTTAGCCCTGGTCGTAACAATTTTCTCCTTCGATCACTGATTACTGGCTGCTGTTACGTTTCTCCTTTCTGCCTCCCACCACATTCTCTTGCTTCTATGTGTAAGAGGTGGAGACCTAGGGAGGGAAACCATAAAGAGAAACCACTCCACCAGGAACTGAAATTTGTGCTCCATGAGTTTCGTCCCCATAAACGAAGTAACATAAGGTATATTTGGTCCATAAAGGTGCTCATATAACTAGGTCCACTGTAAGCACAGAACCTGCTCTATAAGACTCGAAATCTGCCTGAAAACTTGGATATTTATGATAATTTTGCTTACAGTGATGATATGCACCAACAAGCTGTATTTCCCTCTAAAATATGTCTGTAATTATTAAAGACATTTAAAAACAGAAGATACTCGATGACCAACAAAAGGAGACCTCCAGGTAACATGATACGTGATTTCAAAACAGACATTACTCCCGTGTGAAGTGGTGTTATGTATTTCTGACTGCATCTGTCTAGTTTCACAGTTCATTAACAAGACTGTCCAGAAGGAGATTGCATCGTTACTGCCTCTTGCACTTATTATCCAGGCCACTGCTGTAGATGCGTGTGTCCCAGTGTAATAGCGTGAAGTTTGAGTACCTTTGAAATCAGTCATCCATCTCACATGCTGATAGAAGTGTCTTCACATCACTGGGCAAATTTACATTGTCTAGAGCTAGAAAGAGCAGAGCGCAGACAAATACATGAGATAAAGCTGTCTGTTCCGAAAAGGAGGGATTCCCAGGTGGCTCAGTGGTAGAGAATCCACCCGCAGTGTGGGAGACACAGGAGACTCGAGTTCAATCCCTGGGTCAGAAAGATCCCCTGGAGAAGGAAATGGCAACCCACTCCAGTATTCTTGGCTGGGAATTCCATGGACAGAGGAGCTTGACAGGCTACAGTCCATGGGGTTGCAAAGATTGCAGACACGACGGAGTGAGTAAATAACAAGCACAATCAGAAAAGGAGAGAAGGGAAAAGGAGTGCAGGATGAGCCTAGGGAGCACCGCCTTTAGCCACCATCAGAGGATACAGGCGAGTGACCGGGCCAAGGCCTTAAATGCATCTGGTACAAGATTTAATGCTGGCCACTAAGGCTGGGAAAATAAATGCTGATAACAATCAAGTCTAGATCTTAACAGAGAGATTATCCTGCTTCTGTTTGGAGTACATGAAGTTTGGCTTTTTTTTTTTTTTTTTTTTTGGTGTTATTAGTGGTGGTGTTTGTTGTTTTTTTTTTTTTTTTTTTTAAGAGAAGGATGCCTGGGAAGTGAACTCGCATGGACAGGGTGAGCCACAAGTTAATCATCTGTTGTCTGCCTTGGGTTTCAGAAGCTCTCCTGCGGGGCCGGGAATCCCTGAGAAGGTCACAGGAAACGGCCTGGTGGGTGTGACTTCAGAGGACCGCTGGACAGTAAGCTGAATTTCTTTTCCCATCAGTGTCTAAATTTGTCTCCATTGTTTCTTTTCTTTTTTTTTTTTTCCTCTCTCCTACTAAACTGGGACTTGGGCCCAGGGAGGGACAACAATATCTTGACAGAGAACTCTGCGCATCGAAGACAGGGTCGTCTGCATTGTCCCAGCGCCATGTGTCACAGAGATTATACCCGGAGAAAACAAAAGAACTACGCAACAGAAACTGCCGCGGCCAGGAAGCAAGAGAAACGTGACCCTCTGGAGCTGGCGTCTTCCTGCAGCGGCAGGACTCGGGGGAAAAATAACTGCTCCTCTCCCACCCCTCCCCCGTCACCAGCCTGTGGACCAGGAGAAAGGAATCCAGAGAATTAGGCTTTCCTAAGGCTCAGCGCCCTCCCCGGGAATGGGTTGAAGACTCTCAGAATCTGCATGAGCGGAAACTTAATCAACACAGTCTCCTCGCCCTAAGTGGCACCCCGGCGGCCTCCAAGGACGAATGCAGCTTACAGTGGTTCTACTGTGACTGGGAGAAACCTGAATCAACATGTCACAGAGGGCAGTGCATAGAGTGTAGTGTAGTGTTAGTCGTGTGCGATTCTGCTCTCCCACGGACTGTAGCCCTCGGGGCTCCACCGTGCACGGGATTCTCCAGGCAAGAATCCTGGGGTGGGCTGCCATTCCCTTCTCCAGAGGATCTTTCCAACCCAGGGATCAAACCCTATTCTATTCTATTATGACGGAGAGAAATCTGACTCAACATATAATAGAGGAAAGTGTATATAGTCCAATATTTTTCATTTATACGGAATATTAGGCTTACTAATTGATGGCGTGGAAGTCGGTGACCCAGATGACGCTTTGTTTGGTGTTCAGCATAGCAAATGACTTTTCCTTCATCGACAAGCATTTCTCTATGCCAGGCTTTTAACTCAGAAGTGGGCTTAAATCTAAGGCTTGATCTCTCCGCACCCTTGCAAAGATGAGCACATATGATTTTAAAGATTCCATCTCTAAGAGCATGATATTCATAAAACTTAAGTAGTGTGCACTATTTTCTTTATTTGGGGATGGACATGTACACACTGCTGTATTTAAAACGGATAACCAACAAGGGTTGTCCATTTCAAAGTAACTGAAGCGACAGCACGCACACATGTAACCAACAAGGACCTACTGTATAGCACAAGAAACTGTGCTCAATATTATGTAACAGCCTCAATGGGAAAAGGGTTTGAGGGAAAAAAATAAATAAATAGATAAGAGTTTAAAAAAAAAAAAAAAGATTCCTGGCAATATATGTGTGTGTGTGTGCTAAGTTGCTTCAGTCATGTCCAACTCTTTGTAGCCCCAAGGACTGCGGCCCGCCAGGCTCCTCTGTCCATGGGATTCTCCAGGCAAGAATACTGGAGTGGGTTGCCATGCCCTCCTCCAGGGGATCTTCCCAATCCAGGGATCGAGCCTGAGTCTCCAGTATCTCCTGCATTGGCAGGAAGGTTTTTTACCACTAGTGTCACTGGGGAAGCCCAATACACACACACACACATACATATTCACGTTGTTGTTCAGTCACTCAGTCGTGTCCGACTCTTTGCAACCCCACGGACTGCAGCATGCCAGTCTTCCCTGTCCTTCAGCATCTCCCGGAGCTTGCTCGAACTCATACCCATTGAGTCAGTGATGCCATCCAGCCATCTCTTATCTGTTATCCCCTTCTCCTCCTGCCTTCTACCTTTCTTAGCATCAGGGGCTTTTCCAATGAGTCAGCTCTTTGCATCAATCGGCCCAAGTATTGGAGCTTTGAATACTATGAAGAATATGTTTCCCCACTGTAGAAGCCTTTGGTGGCGATATTATACAAGATAGAGTGAGAATATACACAGACCTGGTAAGCGTGGTCAAGTCTCTTGGTACTTCTAAGACAGCCGTACATTCAGTAGCCTCTGTCACTAGGGTAGCATCTTGGGAAATAAAAACAGGGACCATGGAATGGAGGAGACTCTCCAGGCTCAACTCCCAACATCCTGGCATCCTTCCAGCTGAGCAGGCCCCGCCTCCTCCTCCCGTGTTTGCCGATGCTATCTCTCCTGAAAGCAGGCTCGCAGGGCTTGCTGCTCCTTAAGACCTGATGGGAAATTGATCAA
Source organism: Bos grunniens (assembly GCF_055505025.1). Classification (NCBI taxonomy): domain Eukaryota; kingdom Metazoa; phylum Chordata; class Mammalia; order Artiodactyla; family Bovidae; genus Bos; species Bos grunniens. Next base: position 88,774,785 of record NC_141176.1, on the reverse strand, counting down.
AGACAAAGAAGATGTTTATACTTTTCCCCAAAGTGAAATGTGTAAAAAAAAAGTGTCTGCTGTTTTTGCGGCTCTTCGACTCCTCCTATTTAAGTTATTGTGCGATGTAATTTATGAACTCAAACTCTGAGGCTGACATCCAGGGTTCAGGAGAATTGAGGAATGCCTGTGCGGGAGGTGGTGGTAAGAGAGAGGACAAAAGCTACCAAGATGTATGCCTTCATAATGTGGTTGTGGCTCATTTCAGAATCCTTATAATCAAATTTTGAATCTCTGTACCATTAATCACTTTCTCTGGGTATCATAGACATAAAATACTCTTCAGAAATGGCCCTGGGTTATTTTGCATCCACTCGTGTGCCTGTGATGTTATGATTTCTTTTTTATTTTGACAGAAGTACATGGAATCTCGTCATTATTAGGTATTTGGAAAGCTGTGTGCAGCCTCTTGACAGCTGGTCTGCCTGAGAACTAGAGAGATGTGCGAACAAACACAGGTCAAAGGCCCATGCCTAGCAGAGGCCACATTAAGGCTGCTTTCCGTGGGTGTTGTAAGGTGAGATAATATCAGAAAACAAACTTTACTGGTATCCTAAAATCAGAAGGACGTGGTTCAGATGAAATGTCGATTTGGGGAAATTGTACATCAACCCCTCACACCCTGATGGGTTTATTTCTTCCTTCCACAACAACTTTATCTCGGGACTCAGAGAAATACAGATTCAAGAGGCAACAAGAAATAGAAAAGTAAAACAAACAAACAAAAATTCGGACACAATATACATCTGTATCTACCTGATCTCGGGGTCAAAAAAGACTTTTTTAGAGTAGAACCAACAAAAAGAATAAAAGAAAAAAATGCACTAGATATTGTTGTTTGTGCCTTTCAGCTACTAACCGATTTAATCTTTCTAATAGAAGTATGAGATATGCTATAAATTAATTCCTCTTTACAGTACAGAAAACTGGGGTCATGAGCGAGAACATGATTTGCCCAAAAGGACATAGTTTCTGAAGGATGAAGGCAAGATTTAAGTACAGGTTGTCTTCAGTTCAGTCGCTCAGTCATTTCTGACTCTTCGCGACCCCATGAATTGCAGCACGCCAGGCCTCCCTGTCCATCACCAACTCCAGGAGTTCACTCAGACTCACGTCCATCAAGTCAGTGATGCCATCCAGCCATCTCATCCTCTGTCGTCCCCTTCTCCTCCTGCCCCCAATCCCTCCCAGCATCAGAGTCTTTTCCTCTGAGTATATAGACCTTAAGCTCTATGAAACCCAAGCTTGGACTTCATTTTTTGAAAATGCAAACATCTGTAAGGGGACAGGTTAATACATGGAGACGCTAGGTCAGTAGTCTCCAACTGCAGCAACAAAACCACCTAAAAATGCCAGTGTCAGATGCTGGCCCTCCCCACCCCGGACTAGTTAAATCAATAATACTGGGGAGGAGTCTGGTATTAGCACATTTATTAAAAACGCACAGATGATTCCAATGTGCAGCCAGGGTTAAAAACAATTGAGAAAATCAAGGAAAATATACATCATTGTTTTAACTTTTAAAAAAAGGACAATGAGCATCAACAAATGAATCACAGAAAAGTTTCAAATGGATGATGGAAAATTATTACTCTCATTTGTAAGCAGAGACACATGGCTTCTAACAATGGGACATCATTCAGGGCCTATGAAATTAAGACAGGTTTTTGTAAAATTGATAGTAATGATGATGATGATATCCTTTTATTAGCAAAAGTAGCATATTAAGTCTATACTCGAGGTATTTAATGCATATGCTTTAAAACACTAAAACTGATTCAAATTTTCAGAATCTATCTTCAGTGCATTCGGTTATGATAACAGTATTATTTATAGTAGCAAAACTGGCAACATTGTTCATGGTAAATCTGAGGAGGGTATGTAAACACATTATTGGTATATTCACACACTGGACCAGTGTGAGGCATCCCAAAGCCCTCTTTTTGCAGAGGGGACTTATAAATGATGCAAAATTACCTGGGGGAAAATACAGATAATGGAACTATAGAGTGTGTATTCCCCATGTGGTATTTATGTAATAAAAATACTGCTAAGAAATAAACAAAACATAGCTATGCCTAGTACTATCATCCCTGAAATGGCAATAGACATAAAAGAGAGCGTTCCAGCAGGCTGGACCACTGGCCTGGGCAGGCAAGGAAATTTAGCCACTGATCAGATGAAACTCGTGACATGGGAGCCTTGGTGAAGCCAGCTGGCCAGGCCCGCAGGCCTCTTTCCACTGTTCCTACCCATTGACTGGTGTCGTGTTAGGGCCAAAGATAAGCAAACATATGCATTTTCAGAGGTCTAGAAGCAGTATCTATGTGATTGGATCACATTTTCAAACAACTTTTAACATCTTCACGCAAGTTATAAAGTAAGCAATTGTTGTTCGGTCGCTCTGTGGTGTCCAACTCTTTGCGACCCCATGAATCGCAGCACGCCAGGCCTCCCTGTCCATCACCGACTCCCGGAGCTTGCTCTAACGCATGTCCATCGAGTTGGTGATGCCATCCAACGATCTCATCCTCTGTCGTCCCCTTCTCCTCCTGCCTTCAATCTTTCCCAGCCTCAGGGTCTTTTCTAATGAGTCGGCTCTTTGCATCAGGTGGCCGAAGGATTGGAGCTTTGAATGAGCCCTGCATTCTCAAACTGTTTACTTCATTTCACTTGTCTGTGAAAATGTATATTTACAAACTCTGAGATTTCCTGAAGCTTCAAAACTTTGCATCCTCCTAAAGACCCCTGTGTTTGAGTTTTGGTGGACGCTAACTACCACCCCGCCGCCCCCACATGTTAAGTTTTTCACTGTCCCCAGCCCTCCATTCCAACCTCCATAAAGTCTGTGTCTTCCAGAAAAACCACTGTGCACGAGTAAAGAGAAAGAGCATCTCTCACTTTAAGAGATGTAGGGAAATAGGATGTATGTAAGGGCTTCCCTGGTGGCTCAGCTAGTAAAGAACCCATCAGCCAAAGCAGGAGATGCAAGAGACCTGGGTTCGATCCCTGGGTTGGGAGGATCCCCCGGAGGAGGAAATGGCAACCCACTCCAGTATTCTTGCCTGGAAAATTCCACAGACAGAGGAGCCTGGTGGGCTACAGTCCATGAAGTCACAAAGAGTCGGACAGGACAGAGTGTGCATGCACACGCATGCACATATACCGATAAATGAATCACAGAAAAATGATAAGAATGTGTAGTACATACAACATGCAGAATATTTAAAGAGGCACTGAAAATCTAACAATATATGAATTTTTTTTTTTTTTTGCTGAAATTCATCATTTAAAGAATCTTTCTGAAGCTGCCGTTTCCTGCCTGAGTCCGTTCAGCCAGTAGCGATACCCGCCCCCCGGGATTAACTCGAGGCCACGACCCATCAATAGATGGGATGCGGATAAACGGCTCTCAGTGCGGGAACAAACCCTCCTCCTGTCCGCAGGAAGTGAGCGTAAAGAAGAACAGCGAGAGGGTAAGAGCGGGCCTCTCAATTGGTGTCTCTCCCACGTTAAGGAGGGTCCTGGTGAGAAGCTCACAGCCACATCAGGGTCAAGAACCCAGAAAGGGGCAGGTGACCACCGCCACTTACAGTAACAGGCCTGACGACCTTTCAGGACCGGACTCCTTTGAACAGCACTCCGAGGAGACTGGGGGTCTTCCACTCTCCTCTCCCCGCCCCCCTGCACCTCGTTCTGTACCCACAGAACTGAAAGGGCCAAGGAAACGAGGGACTGATGTCTCGATGGGTAGCAGTGTCAGAGCATGGCCACTCATTGGGTCATCGCTGTAGGAAAACCCAAACCACTGGTCCTCATAGTAGGCTGTCGCTCTTCCTGCTTCCATAAATGAGCGAAAAAGAGAGCAAGCCCCTGTCTGCTGGGGGGTAAGGTCGGGGTGGGAGGAATGTTTCTATCCAGGGGGGCTGCACGCCCGGCCTCAGGACACTGAACGACAGGGGAGGAGGAGGAACCTGGCAGCTTGTGGTCTGGATGGGGGCTGGCTTGTTGATTAGAGACCTGATACCCGTGGCTGATACGTGCATTTTAGGGTTGGAACAAATCAGCAGGAATATGCCTGATGGGATGAGACCCCGTACGTCGCATAGTAATCTACGATGCATGGAGGTTAGCACTTGGTAAGCACTTGGTAATGAGGCCAGCACTTGGTAAGATGCCATGAAAGGTAAAAATCACATCCTGTCCTCAAGGAATTTCCATCAAAACCAGAAGGACAAGGATAATCCTAATAATACCAACAACCCTGCCAAGCATCCCCGGGTTGACTTCAGTCTCAAAGAAGTGTTTCCTAGTCTCCTGTCCTCCAATCTGACCCCCACCCCAACTCCACACGCCATCCACCTGCGCTGCCTCCTTCCTCCAGGGCCAACCTCCCCCTCTCTGATCCATCGCAGCCCCCGAGAATAAAAGCAGGTGCCCAAGATGCTTCCTTCGAAGTGAAAAGCCTTTCTTCAGTCCTCCCCTCCCCTCCTCTGCCCTCCTCTTCTCTCCTTTCCAAAAGAACACTCAGCTTCTGCTTGCCTCAGCCTCTCACTTTGTCTGCAGCCTGAAGCAAGGGGTCTTCTGCCCGCCACCAACCCACTACACCTGCTTTTGCAAAGCAGAGGTTTCCAGTTGTCGCCTGAGTGGGCCCTTTAGAGTCTGCACCCAGCATGGTACTTAGTACATTTGACGTCTGATCCCCTTACTTTAGACTCATCAGCTCTAGCCTCAAGGTGAAAATCGCTACCTCACTGTGTCACTTGGCTTCCAATTTTGAAATCATAATCCATCCTTCAGGCTTCCACCAGATGACCTTCCCACACCTCAGTCGAACCACGGAGCACTTCCAGGGTTACCATCAGAAGATAATGTCAAGGGCTGCGGGTGCCCATCCATTCAACAGCCAGGTGCCCAGTGCTGGACTATACCAGGCATGGGCAGTGTGGGATAACAGCCTCAGTCCCTGCCCCCATGGAGCTTGCAGTCCAGAGGGGAAGATAGTCAAGGAGCAAGGAGAAGGACCAAGAATACGCACTGTGATGAGGGTTACCAGGGAAACGAGGGCTCTCACAGAAACTCAAAGGGTGAGAAGGTGACGTTCAAGCGAGAACTAAGATCCAGGTGATGACTCAGGGAACCCAGCATTCAGGAGCAGTGAAGTCCCTCCTTCGGGAGGGTGCTTGGCCCGTCCAAGGAAGGGCAAGGTTGAAATTGCTGGACAAGAAGAGGAAAGAAGGCAAGCAAGAATGACTGAAGTAGGCAGGGGCAGATCACGCCTGGTCTCGGAGGCCAGATCAGGAATTTAGACTTTATTGCAAGTGCATCTCAAGGAGATGGTGAGGGACAGGGAACCTGGCGTGCTGCCGTCCATGAAGTCACAAAGAGTTGGACATGACAACACGTGCAAAGGTAAGCATAATAAGCAGGGGAGACACAAAAGCTAATTTTGTTTTCAACAGCCTTCTGCTTGCATAGTGACACATGGAATGTGGAACAGAGCGGAAACTAGCTAAAAATTACCATCATTTTCCAGGCAAATGACAACAGCCTGAACTACAGCAATGTCCATGAAAATGGGAGGAAAGACACACATTCAGAGGCTTGGTGAACAAGAGGAAGGGAGAGGAAGGGATGAAAGAGGAGGCCAGCGTCTCTCACTGGATCAAGCCGGTGGGTGGGAATGCCATCAGTGAGACGGGAAAGATGGAGAGGAAGAGACTGGGGTGGGGGTGGGGGCGCAGATTAAGAATTCAGCCTTGGCTATGTTAATCTGGAGATGTGGAGTCAGAGATGTTCTGTGGATAATTAGAAATATGAGTCAGAGGAGAGATCTGACTGGATATGTAAGTCATCTACACAGGAATCGTATTTATAGCCATGAGGACGGATGGAATCATCCAGCAAGAGGGTGGCAAGTGAGAAGAATGTGCAGAACAAAGAAACCCCAAACATTCAAAGTGCAGGAGAGGAAAGGACACCCAAAAAAGATGGAGGAGGAGGTGCCAATGAGAGGAGGAAACGGGAGGGTGGTGTGAGAGGAGCCAGAGGAAGAGACTGTTTCAAGAAAGAGGAATCATCCTACACGCCGGTGAGACCAGGGTGGGGAATTAATCACTTGAGATGGGAAGAGAGGTGTTGAGCAAAAGACATCTGGAAATGTACAGCTAAATGAGAAAGCCTGTGAATAGATGATTTGGGAAGGTAAACCCACAACTAGTCAGTTACATATGAAACATACAGACCCTTGCAAAGAATGAGACATCCAGATTAAAGAAAAGCATTTTTTAAGGTGGATCTAAAGACACTGAACACAATGATTGATGTAAAAAAGCAGACTGAATTGAAAGTATTAAAGATAAGGCTGTTTCAGACTTTGTTAAGCATTTAAGGATAGCAGCTCCTACAACAGCAGGGGCTGCTGGCTCAGATGGAATCTGCCCGCAATGCAAGAGACCCTGGTTCCATCCCTGGCTCCAGTATTCTTGCCTGGAGAATTCCATGGACAGAGGAGCCTGGCGGGCTGCAGTCCACGGGGTCCCAAAGAGTTGAACACGACCAAGCATCTAACACGCACACATATATACACACGCAATGAGCAAAAGGATGAACTAGAAAGATACATGCCCAGATTCATAAGTGCTGTCATTTCTGGAGAGATGCAGGTGATGGGACTAAAAATGGGATTTTTAAAAAATCACAACAGGGATTCCAAACTTACCTGTAATGTCATGTTTTTATTTAAAAAAATTATATTGAACAACAGCAACAACAACAACAACATAAAAAAAAAAAAAAAACAGAAAAGAAAAGCATTTTCACCAGTTAGCAAACCGGGTTTTAAAGTTAAAAAACAAAATTTCAGCCAAAGTGTAGTATTGTAACATTGGTATTTTATATGTTGCTCTTGCAGTTATGAGTTTTTCCTTTAAAGGAAACAACCTGGCAGTAGATAGACCAAGAACTTTGGCCCAGGAATTATACTCCTGGGAATCTAGCCGGAAAATTAACCTAAAATGCTTGCATGCCACAGGCCCTTTATTCCAGTATTCTTTATAATACTAAAAATGTGAGAAAAAATTAAATATCCCCAAATAGTGAAATGGTTAAGTAAATTATAGTGTATTTCTCTTAAAGAGATATTATTACTAATATACTAGAATCAATATAAAAAGTGTTATAATGGGAAGTAAATAGTGCACAAAAAATATATTTAACTCTGATTCCAGCATAAGAGTTAATCTACACTTAAAAAGTGGCCAGGGAAAAAAAGGCATGCAAAAAACTAGGAGTAGTTTTCTAAGGGAGGTAGAATTATAAATGATTATTCCTACTATTTTCTGTAATATAGCAATAATGTGGTTTGCATCACTTTCATAATAAAGATGATTTTATTAAATATTTTTGTAATATCATACTCTTTTGGCCTCATGGACAACAACTGTGTCATGAGTATCATTTTGGAATAACAAGGGAAAATATTAATATGTATAATCTTTATATCACAATTGTGGGTATTTCTTTTAAATGAATGCAAGACTACTTCGGCAGATATATTTATTTTGAGACCCAAGCCCCTTGGTTTACTCCATTTATGGATATGTAACTTTGTGACAGGTTGTAATTGTGAACGGAATCCTCTTGGCTCCTAGTTGACAGTCTCTGAAAGAGCTTCACTTTCAGGGTTTTTTCTGTTTCTGCCTTGCTTAGTCATGTGTCTTCGCTGCAGTGGCCATGCACTATAGCCCACCAGGCTCCTCTGTCCATGGGATTTCCCAGGCAAGAATACTGGAGTGGGTTGCCACTTCGGTCTCCAGGGGATCTTTCTGCCTCAGGGATCAAATGCATATCTCTGGGTCTCCTGCATTGGTACACAGATTCTTTACCACTGAGTCACCTGCGAAGCCCATGAAAAAGCCTACCTCTCTAAAAAACAAGACCCCAGACTCTTTGGGACAAGAGCACAGTCCTTCCTAAGTAAATATTTTCAGACCACAGGGGTCAAGAGGCCGCCAGCCCCCACCTGAAACCACATTCTCAAGAGCAAAGATTCAGGTGACAGACAGGAGAAGTTTCCTCTAATTTCAATGAAAGATCTGGGCTGGGGAAACTGGAAGGGGCCTTTTCTTGTCTCTTTTTCAAAAAGACGCACTACAGATTGTGGTGAACTTTTTCTGAAAGACACTCCATTCAACCATTACAAAAAAAAAAGAAAAATAAATACAAGAGAATGAAAGAAGATAGAAGAAAACAAAAACTAAACTGACTTTAAATCATGAACTCACACTGTCCTAATCACCGATTTTAATTTTGGAGAAAAAAAAATTTTAATCATGTTAAATAAATGTACCCTTGTTCATCTCGACAGGAAATTGGAGGGGAGGAGCCAAGGGAAAGCCTAAAAGCAATGCTGTATATTTCTTACATGAATTATTCAGGCCAGGGAGGGAAATTGAGACATACGAGAGAAAGAGGGTGAGCTGCAGCTCAGAGAACTCACAGGTAGTAGAAAGGAACTCTATCTTTCGCAAGTCTAATCTCCAAATAGAATAACAATTTTCTTCTACATTTTAGTTACACTGCAGCATATTATCGAAAGCCTTACTATATCTCTTGTAAGCAGAAAATGCTGTGTTTTAAACACAGCCATAAAAGCAGTGTTGGAAACATGATTTCTCCAAGGTGAAGGCTGACTGGCTCAGTGAATACAGTGATTCCCCCCTTCCCCGCAAAAACCTGGATCGAAGCTAAAAATGACATAAATCACATAGAACCATAATTTGCAAAGTCACTGGATGAAGTAATTAATCTAAGCATGGCAGGGTTTGGGAGTGGAGGGCTTTGATGTGACAAGTGGAAGAAACAGAGTGAACCCCAGGCTGCAGCAGGAGGACTTAAAATGTTTTTCCGTGCTCGTCACAAGTTCAATTACTTCTCTTCTTTTTATCCGCTGACAGACCCAGATTAAAATAAATGGACCGTATCGAGACAAATTTCGGATGCATGCAGTACTTAAGAATATATTGTTCTTGTTACAGGAATGGCTTGAGACCCATGAAGAAATTATAGGCTTTCCATGTGGCCTAGCGGTAGAGAATCTGCGTGCCAGGGCACAAGACATAAAAGACACGGGTTCAATCCCTGGATCGGGAAGATCCCCTGGAGGAGGGCATGGCATCCCCACTCCAGCATTCTTGCCTGGACAATCCCATGGACAGAGGAGCCTGGCGGGCTACAGTCCATGGGGTCTCAAAGAGTTGGGCATGACTGAGGTGACGTAGCAAGCATGACCATGAAGAAGTTGCCTCTTTGGTGGAAGGAGGGATAAGAAGGGCCGTGAAAAGCAACCAAGAGCTGAACCTAAACCACCAATTTACAGGGACTGTGGAGGAGGAGAGAGGATCCCTCTTTTCACTCTTCACACTTGTGAGCACGAAGGTCTTAGCAGAAAAGACAGCAGGGGGAAGTGGCACAGACAAATGCCCTGTGGTCACTCAGGGCCCCAAGCCAATTGCCTTCTAAGTGCAGGTAAAGCATTTTATATTTAGTGAGAGCAATCGACGCAATTACAAATTAATGAGGGCTCGGAAGCTTGCTGGAGATGGTCTGCCCACACACTTGCCATCACCATCATCATAAAAAAATAAAACAGACAGCTTGTAACCTGAGGCAAGGAGATGGTTGACAGCCGGAGGCTGTAAAGTCCCAGACAGGGCACATTGGCTGGACCAAGGCAACGAATCTCTGACTGCTCCCAGGCACTTTCTGGAATCCACGTCAGCATTCTCCCTTTCTCAGGATCCATCACTGAGAGAGCCCACATGTCACCCAGCCTGCTTGTTTGTAGACTCCCAGCTTCCTAGTATTTTCCCGAGACTCGTGGTGTCTCATCAGAAGCACTGGGGGAAGAGAAGGGGTCCCCGCGGCCATAAACAGGAAGAGGCTGCCTCCTCCCAGCCCAGCGACGTGGCCCTGTCCTTCGTGGGCTTGGGAAGCAGAGATAAGGAGATGGATAAAAGTAGTCATGGATGGATTGGGGACCGTCTGGCCACATACAAACAACTCAGCAGACTGGATCCACAGATAATTATGTGTTTCATTGCGGAAGCCTGGTTCTTCCTGCCAAGGCCACGTTCGTGGGAACGGAGCTCTGTAATGCTTGTGACCAGCTCCCTCTTGTTTCCGCCACAGGGGCTGCTTCAAAGCTTTCAACTTCCCCCAATACTCCTCTAACCCAGCTCTCAAAAAACTCCCTCTCCTATTTCTTCACAGAAACAGTGGATGGATGGGTGGGTGGATGGATGGATGGATGGATGGGAGGGTGGATGGATGGATGGGAAGGTGGATGGATGGAGGGATAGGAGGATGAATGGGTGGATGGATGAATGGATGGATGAGGGAGGGATGAAAGGATGGATGGATGGATTGAGGGATAGGAGGATGGATGGGTGGATGGATGAATGGATAGATGGAGAGAGGGAGGGAGGGAGGTATGGGAAGATGGGTGAATGGAGGGATAGGAGGTTGAATGGATGGATGGATGGGAGGGCGGATGGATGGATGGAGGGATGGATGAAGGGATAGGAGGTTGGATGGATGGATGGATGGATGGGGAGAGAAACTCTCCCGGGTTCTCAGCACTGAGGCACACAGCTTCCAGACAACTGCACCATTTTTCCAGCTGTGGTCTAATCTCTTTGTAGGACAGGTGACACTTCCCAGGGTGCCTTGTCCTCCTGTGCCACAGGAGGCATTCCTTCCTGGGTCTTCAAGTCCTCACTCAAACAGTTACTAAATGCTGCTCCCCTTTGCCAGAGCCCTGCTGGCATGTAAGGCACCTTTGAGCATCTTTGTGAAAAAACCATCATAAAAAGGCATCCCTGTCTCTGGACAACCCATCCTGGTGCCGTACCAAGGCTGACTGTTCGTCTAGGGTGCCCCCCTCCCACCCTGGGGCATCGTGGTGTGATACACAGTCGTGGCCTGGCCCACCCCACCATCATCAGTGCCATCACCTGTCCCTGCAGACCCCAGTGTTCTGCAGGTTCTACGTGTGCTTAGTCGCTCAGTCGTGTCTGACTCTTTGTGACCCTATGGACTGTAGCCCGCCAGGCTCTTCTGTCCATGGGACTCTCCAGGCAAGAACATCGAGTGGGTTTCCATGCCCTCCTCCAGGAGATCTTCCCAACTCAGGGATCAAACCCAGGTCTCCCGTATTGCAGGCGGATTCTCTACTGTCTGAGCCACTCATGCTTTTAAAAAAACGTAAGTTATGCACATTGAGAGAGAGAGGAAAGGAAGGAAACCCAACCTCAACATCTTCTCCTTGGCTGGCAAATTGGTAGACTTTCAGAAAAATATTGTTTATATTTTTCCAGTCACCTTTCTCCCCTTCCACTTACTCGTCAGTACACTGTCTTTCGCCTTGATTCTAGACTGGCTGACAAGCCCGGCTCCAGGAATATACCACTGAATGAAACCTTTTTTGTCTTCATAGAACGTGGTGTGGGCTGCAGGTAGGTAAGCAGAAGCAATAGGAAGGGTGGCCGCTACCTGGAGAACCTCTGGGTACCAGGTGGCCCACGAGAGGGACACGATGCCAGCTCCAAGGGGTGAGATGAGGCCACAGACACCAGTCATCAGGGTTTGCAGTTTATTTAAAGGAGAACGGATGCAGAGTTCCAGGAGGGAAAGACAGTCAGGTGAGCCGAGCGAAATCAAGAAAGAAGAGGGTCACAGTGTCATGGATTTTAACTAAGGGCAGAGAGAATAGAACAGAGATGAGCAGAGACTAGAACGCTGCCTGGAAGGCTGAGTGGAGAGGGTTTTAGGTCGATTTCGAACATGGACAGCAAGGAGATCAGACCCGTCCATCCTAAAGGAAATCAGCCCTGAATATTCATTGGAAGGACTGATGCTCAAGCTCCAATACTTTGGCCACCTGATGCAAAGAGCTGACTTGTTGGAACAGACCCTGATGCTGGGAAAGATAGAGGGCAGGAGGAGAAAGGGGATGACAGAGGATGAGATGGTTGGATGGCACCACCGACTCAATGGACATGAGTCTGAGCAAACTCCGGGAGATAGGGAAGGACAAGGAAGTCTGGCGTGCTGCAGTCCATGGGGTCGCAAAGAGTCAGACACAACTGGAGCAACTGAATGACAAAGAGATGGACAGAGGAGAGGAAAGAGTCACGAACAAGCCTCAAATGATTGTATTGAGTCATTCACTGAGCTCAGGAAAAGGGTTTGGGGCAAGCAGCCTCTCATCCTTACCTTGGTACCCAAATCATGTAGATTATAAAAGACCCACAAAGAAATAATAAATGCAAGAGCCTCCTTTACATTATAACAGTTACACATCTGACAGTGATGCTGACGTCTTTGTTACACTTCTGCAAAGCTCCCGAGGAAGACAATTAGGAGACCAGAGACTCCCCAAGAAGCCACAGCAATTCTACCTGGAGAACTTGAAAACTTTGGAGAGGAAACCCACGTATGTTGGATGGGGACATGGAGTTCTGTCTAGCATTACAGCATCCTGTTGTTAAACTTCTCTTCTGAACTGTTCAACTCTGCAACTGTCTTGGATGGCAGAGACCCTTGATGTGCCATTCAGATCTTTGAAGTGTTTAGTTCTATTTCCATTCTTATTCACCCCAGAATAACTTTCTTCACAAGCAGCAGCATCTTCTCAGGAGCTCAAACTATGAATTCAGCAATTGTGCAACCCCGGGTACTGGGCTTCCCAGGAGGGTCAGTGGTAAAGAATCTGCCTGCCAATGCAGGACACGTAGTTGACTCGGGTTCAACCCCTGGGTCGGGAAGATCCCCTGGAAGAGGAAAGGGTAACCCACTCCAGTGTTCTTGCCTGGAAAAGTTCATGGACAGAGGAACCTGGTAGGTTGCAGTCCATGGGGTGGCAAAGAGTCACACACGACTGACTTGAGCATGCATGCAAGCAACCCCAGGTAGCACGTTAAAGAACGAAAGTCAAGACTGTAAGCCATCTTAATGATGACAAGCAATCAGACTGAACAATACAATGATTGCTTTTCACTTGAGGATTTTGAATTATTTCTAAAAAAAAAGTTTCAGAATGTCTGAAAATCAAGATAAAACTTTCCTTCATCAAATGCCTGCATTTTAAGAAAGCAAAAGATAGCAGCAAAGTCAACAGGGAGCTAAAGAAAGATACTTGTCTGCAAACTAAAAATAAAGTTGAAATGGATCCTGAGCAGAAGGCATAAATAAAAAGTATCCTATAAAGGTAACTATATTCTGCATCTTCCTAACCCAGTTGAGTCAATATTTCCTCCTCTCTTCAAAAGAAAAGCTACTTAAGAAAAAGTTCTTAGGGTTGCTTTGCTATTTTCGGTCAGACTGCCAGTTAGGCACAAATGAAAAATGTGTTTGCTTAAGTCCTCTAAATTGGGAGAAAAACTGGGGGGTTACGACTGGTAACCTGACAAGAGAGGATGAATGGGGATCAGAGAGAAGCCCTGAAACTTTACAACAGGCTATTTGTCTTGTCTTTATTGTCTCCATATGGAACCATTCAAAGACAACAACGCAGAAACAACACATTAAGCCATAGCTCAAGTTCAATCTTCAATTACTGGTTTTTTGATGATGTAGAAAATTGTATTCAAATCGCCCCTCAATCCACTTCTTACTGTCTGAGTTGAGGACTCCTGGGCGGAGCCAGGAATCCTTGGGAGTGATCCCGGGCTCTAGAATCCTCCGCGGAGCACTCAGCCTCGTGGCATTCCCCTCCCTGCAGCTCAGCTCACACATCTGGCTTCACCCTGTGTGCAACTGTCTATTGGAAATGCTTTCAAGTGGGAGAAAAACAGTGTGATAGATGTCTTATTTTCCTCTAGAGTTGGAAACAAGGCTTTGTGACACATTTGCTAAAAAGGGCAGTTGATCTGAGTGTGTGTGCGTGCATGTGTGTTTAGCATCAAATAGATGAGTAAAAGAATAGCTAATGCAGGAGACACAGGAGATGGGGGTCCATCCTTGGGTGGGGAAGACCCCCCTGGAGAAGGAAATGGCAACCCACTCCAGTATTCTTGGCTGGAGAATCCTGTGGACGGAGGAGCCGCAAAGAGTCAGCACGACCGAGCAACTGAGCAGGCACGCCCGAAAGAGTGAGATACGACGTCTTCTAATTATTGGAATGCGACTGGGCTGGGACGAGACCGAAAATCCACTCTTCCCATACTATTGTTGTGAATAAACAGTTTGCGATGACATAATTTTAAAATCTTCTCCGGAATACCAAAACAGTTCATTAAAAGAGAATGTCTCAGGCAATTAAGTGAGCAAGCGGGAATGGTAACCTAACAACCACAGCAACCCATCACATCCTTCTCTCTGAATTAACGAGATTCTTAACCGGATTGATCCACGGTCTTGTCTTTTTACAGGAAGGCGGCTGAAGGCGGCTCTGCGGCTCTGCCGGGCTCACGCGGGCCATCCATTTGTGTCCTGCCTGAGAACGGCGGAGATCCTCCCAGAACAAATCAATATCAATTTCTAACACACATTTCAAAACATTTTCCTTCCTCATTTATTTTATGTAATTCTTTTTTAAATTTCAGAACTGTTCCCCTTTCTCTTGTCACCTCAATTTGGGAAAGGTAAAAATATCTTTCAGAAACATAGGAACTGGTTTAATTTCAACACATAGCTAGAAACTTCACAATGGCAATAAAAAAGACTATGAGAGTGAAAAAAAATTTTTTTTTCTTTTTACAACAAACTAGAGAATATAATGAAAAAGAAGCAGATTCACAGAGGGAAAGGGGAGAGGCGCAGTTCAGGGGCAGGGGAGTAAGAGGGTCAAACTACTAGGCGCAGAATAAGCCATGGGGTATATTGTACAACACGGGGAATATAGCGAATATTTTATGAACACCCAAAATGGGAACTAACCTCTAAAATTGTGCAAACATTTTTTAAGTTAAAAAAAAAGGACATTATCGACAGTCAGTTGAGAGAAGAGAATCAGTTTTATGTATGAATAAAAACAGATTCTTCTAGAAAAACAGTACATACAAATGTGGTGGTATGAGAAGAGAAGGCAGGAAGAGTCTTTTCAGGGTTAAGATGTCAGACACGGGGGATGTAGGCTCCCTTTCATCAGACATAATGAATGGGTGTCTAGAAAGTGAAAGTCACTCAGTCGCGTCCAACTCTTTGTGACCCCATAGACTATGCAGTCCGTGGAATTCTCCAGGTCAGAATACTGGAGTGGGTAGCCTTTCCCTTCTCCAGTGGATCTTCCCAACCCAGGGATGGAACCCAGGTCTCCCACATTGCGGGTGGATTTTGGGGTGTCTAGAAGTGGCACTCAAACCTTAAAGAATCACCAGGGCAGGAGGAGGTTTGCAAAGACACTAATTTCTGGGCAACGACCCCTAGAGACTCTGGCTTGAGCACATCAGATCATCTCTCCAAAGCTCAGTCTGCTCAGATACAAAACTGGTGGAGCTAATTAAAAAAAAATAATATATACCTCTACACGGTCATTGTGAGGATCAATAAGAACATCGAAGCCTCTTTGAAATGGCAAAGCACTCCAGAAATTTCAAAGACTGTCATTGCAGATTCCTGCCAACCTTCGAAAACTAAGATAGAGAAGACTTACAATGCATAGTGACATGGAAGGCAAGTGAGTCAAAACTAAAGTAAAATGATTCAGTAAATAAACAAGTAAAGAATCCGCCTGCCGATGCAGGAGACAGAGGAACCTGGCAGGCTACGATCCACGGGGTCACAAAAGAGTTGGATATGACTTCGCGACTAAACAGTAACACCAAAAATAAACAAGTACCATATCTGGTTATCTGAGAGGTTCCTGTTTGGATGGTACGTGTCTATGTGCTCAGTCATGTTCGACTCTTTGTGACCCCATGGACTGCAGCCCACAAGGCCCCTCTGTCTGTGGGATTTCCCAGGCAAGAATACTGGCATGGACTGCCGTTTCCTTCTCCAGGGGATCTTCCAGACCCAGGGATGGAACCCATCTCCTGTGTCTCCTGCATTGGCAGGCGGATTCTTTACGGCAAAGCCACCAGAGAAACCTTTGATGGTATAAAGAGACTGAAACCTGAAAATGCAGAAGGAGAAAGAGGACGAAACAACAGGAAAGAGGAGGGTCTCATGACAAAGTTGGCTGAAGTCACAACCGTGCCCGAAGTTGTTAACCTTGAGTGGATGGAAGGCAGAGGACAACGGTCCCAGGAGTGATAAAGAGCTCCTCGAATCCCTTTTTATGCTACAAATACTTCATGTACAGAAGTTTGATTCCAGGGGGTGCATGTTAAAGATTTTCTTGGTTATTTAAGTGCTCTTTTAAAACCATATCCTCATTCTAATAGGTTGCAATATTTACATGAAACAAATACTATCTTTCATTTAGAGGAAAATATCCATTCTGTTGTTAAACACAACTTCACAGAGTTAAGAAATCACAGGAAACTGCTTCTGTCCCTGTCTCTGTCTCTTCTCATTCTATGAATTTTGTGTCTCAGATGTATAATCTCATTATTACAATGTTTATCTCAGAGAAAGATTAGGAACCTCAGCCAATGTTTTCAGACTATCTGAAAGTCCCCACCGTCAGATTTAGAAAGCGACATTAACATATTACAAAGAATCAAAATGCAGTAACAAAAAGAGATGATTGAGTTCCTAATGCTTCCAACAAAGAATCAAAATGCAGTAACAAAAAGAGGTGATTGACTCCCTAATGCTTCCAACAAAGAATCAAAATGCAGTAACAGAAAGAGGTGATTGAGTTCCTAATGCTTCCATTAATCTTCAAAAAAAATTTTTTTTTAATAAATGAACTCCTGCTAGACGCTTTCTTTCTTGAGAGATCATCTTTCCATTAGGGTGGTAATTTGCGAAGCAAAATCTTTGTATTTTGTCGAGTTAGTTCTTGTTTTTAAACAGATAAAAGTTCTGTGAACAGGTTATTTAAGGGGCCGTTTTTCATTTGCAGAACATGCAAGGCTGGAGCAAGGCAGGCAGGGGAATTGTGTGCGTATCAGATGTGTGCACTTTTGCCAAGAGAAGAGACCCCCTGAGACTTCTATCACCAGGCTGGCTCTGGGATCAGTTTAACAACTTGCTTTGAATGCATATGAGTTCTGACTGCGAAATTTGCAAATGCCTCCTCATAAAGGTTATGCACCCACTGGAGATGCAGCATCTATTCAAAAAGATGGCCAGGTTGGTTGCTAGGAGATGGTGGGATTCTCTTAGAGAAAAATCAGTCCTGACAAAAAAAAAAAAATTTTACATAAAGACCTTTTAAATATAAATACCTTTGACAGCAGCTATTATTATTCACTGAGTTCCTTCACATCTGAATAAATGGCAGAAAAATGATGATATTATTCATATGCCATTATCCACTAAAGTGTTAAAATAGAGAAGTCTTATTTTCCTCTCTCTCTTTTTCTTTGTTATTGCTAAAGAGAAAGAAGAAACCTTTTTTGAAAATTCCTTTCCAGTGGATTTCTCTACTTTTCAAGATTCTCAGTATACCAGAAACCTTTCTCAAAATCTGAAATTAAAAATGTGGATCACTGCATTCTCCTTCCACACAAAACCGCCTATTTTTAAAGGCTGGTCGACAAGGAGAAGGGAAGCACACCAGTAAGACTCAAAAGAACGCAACCAACTTCCTCCAAACGGGAGGTTCAGAAAAAGCAGGGTCCGAAGGTGGGAGTCTGTGCTTCTTGAAAGCGGCCATCCGTCCCAATTTCATTTCAATAACGTTTGCAATTTTCTTCCTACTGGGTTGACCAGAGGCACAGCTGCCCTCTACGTGGGTCCCGACGCCCAGCTTTTGCTAAAAATGACCCTAACACACAAAACATGAAGCAAGTGATGATTTGCTGTTTATAAACTGTGTCGCCTATAAATGAAGCAGCAATCTCTCCTCCTTCAGTGTGCCCTGCCCAGTCCATAGAGGACCTGAGAACCTCCCAGCTGAAACTCGCCAAGAGGTAGCTGAGGCCAGAATGCCCAAGCCAGTGGCCACCTCCCTTGGACCAGGGCCACTAGACGCAACCCCCACCCCAAGCTCAAAATAAGGGATCCATGTTAAACACATTTCATTTCCATGAGAATGGCCACCCCCATCTCCAAGCATTTTTTTTCTTTTGCTGTTGTGGATACTGTACAAAGTTTCTCAAGATTTTTTTTTTTTAAGCATGCCTTGGAGTCACACGGAGGCATGTTTCCTTGTACAAATATTGACATGAGCCCCTCCATTTACCGAGCATTTTCCTGTGAAAGGCTGAGTATGGTAATGTCCCTTCATAGGCTTTCACACGTTTGTTCTGACTCTTGGCTCCAGGAAGTCCTTATTGTTCTAATCAATGCTCCCCGGCCCAGTGACTTTTTTTTCCCTTTTAGTGACAGACATGGTATGTTTCCTTTCTTGAAGTTCTCATGAGAGTTTCTTGAACCGTGTTCCATGTACACCAATAAAAAGGTGACAGATTTGCAGGTATTCCTTTTTCTGCTTTTTGTTTTTTGTTTTGCTCGCCTTTTTTTGTCACAGCCTCTTAGCCAACACCGTGACTAACTGTTTAAGTGGTGGAATGCCAGATAAGAAAGCCCCTCCAAATTCCAACAGCTTGCTCTAAATTCATGCAACATTGGGGCTTCCCTGGCGGTCCAGTGGTTAAGACTTTACGTTGCAGGGGGTTGGAGTTCAATCCCTGGTCAGGGAGTTAAAGTCCCACATGCCTCAAGGCCGCAAAACAAACATATACAAGCAAGATTGTAACAAATTCAATAAAGGCTTTTAGAAATGGTCCACATTGAAAAACTAAAGTAAATAATAGATGCATGGTACATGGATCCACGACTGAACTGGGGCAGAATTCCTTTGTGAGTGCACCCAAGAGGTTGCATTCTGCTTTTTTACTTGAGCGTTTAATCATTTAAGTATTCCAGAAAACTTTGCTTTTCACTGTGCGTGAGATGGTGCATGCAAGCTTAGCCGTGTCTCACTCTGCAACCCCATGGCGCCTCTGTCCATGGGATTCTCCAGGCAAGAGTAGTGGAGTGGGTTGCCATTTCCTTCTCCAGGGGATCTTCCCTACCCAGGGATCAAACCCAAGTCTCCTCTATTGCAGGTGGATTCTTCACCACTGAGTCACCTGGGAGCCCCTTGCGTTTAGGCAATTCTTGGTCCCATAGCATCCTCCCACTTGCAGTGATTAGTTATCTCAGTTTCAAGAGCTGGTTAGTGTGTCTTTCGTGCTAGAACAGAATCGTTCATTGATTTCTACCTTGAGATTAAAAAAAGCACCACCAGAAGCGGTGAGAAACCCCCATGGACAAAGCCCCAGACAGCAGCTGGTAGGCACCACGCTTTCCACGCCGGGAGGGGGAGAATCATCTGACCCTCCCTGATTTACCACTCCTGCCAGTTCCAGTTTCCCCAGTGGACCTGTCAGATAGGATGAACCGCGGCAGAGAACCCCGCTCTCAGCCTCAGTGGGGAAGGAATCTTCAAGGGCACGGAGAAGCTCACAGCTCCCTTCAGTCTCACCGGGGCGCCAGGAGAACCTTGCTCATCACAGCTTCCTCTTCCCTCCTTTTTCTCAAGCGCATCTGCTCTGTTTTGGGAAGCTGGTTTGAGCAGAGAAAGCCCCCGGGGGTGAAAATCTAGATCACTAAGGACTCTGAGTGTCAGGTCCAGGGGGCTGTGAGCAATTCACCCCCAGGCAGGACCACACTGGGTCACGTGGGCGGGGGAGCGGGGGCCCACAGAACCAGCTGCATCTTGGCTCAGCACCCAGCAGGGTCCCAAGTGGAGGACAGGCGGCTTCCTGGATGGGCTGAGGGCGTGATGCATCAGAGAAGGCTCCCAGGCCGGCTCTCAGGGAGCAGGATTCAGCAGCAGTACCGAAGCCTTCCTCCTTGGGTTCCTCCATCGCCCAGCCCCCGACCCCCCTCCCCATCGACTCTGACTCCTACCCCACACCCATCCATTGAGACCCCTTCTTCCCTAAATGGTGCCCAGCCATACTGTCCTCCAGCATGAAACTTTCCAAGGCACAAAGCAGTCGTCTCTCTTTGGGGCTACATTCTTTTGTAAGTTACACTCCAGGTATGATTTATTTCTGGTTCATTTCCTGTGACTCAGTTACACAGGATGCTAAATTATGATAATAATGCTTGTCTCCAGATAATGAAGACGGGGCTTGGGTTTCTCATAGCGGAGATTTTATACAAATGCAGAGTATCATTATGGCTAAAATCCATGACTGAAGAAATTAAATTTCCTGAAATGTTTTATATCTGACAAGAATGTTTGTAATCCTCTGTATTTACCGCTAAACGAGGTGGACTACGAGAAAGAAGATATTTCAGGGGAAGGACTGAGCTCAACGGGAAAAATTAACAAATGGGAAAATTGTAGCACTGCGTTTGTTCTTTCTGGAGAGAAAGGGCTTTGGTAAACATGCAACAGGAAACTCTGTTTGATTTCTGCAGGGAAAATCTAACCAGCAACAGACTCATGCGGAATCTTCAAAGGAGAAATTTCTATACTTGTTTACTTTCTGATACGCAGCTGAAAAAGAACACCATGGCTCAGCTCAAAAGGAGCAAGACAGTGAATAACTGATCCAGTTCTGCAAAGAACTAAATACTTAACTGGACATAAAGCAAATGAAAATCTTTACCATAAAGAAGTAAAAAAAAAAAAAAGAGAGAGAGGTTTGATTTGAGACGGTAGGGGTGACATACCTTTAATCATTTCCCAAATTTAGTTCTTTTCTGGTTTCATAGTCACACGAGACAATCAAAATCAGGGTTTTAAAGTTTTTCATGTGTCAGACGTAGTTTGAGAACACAACCTGTTCGCAGTTCTCCATTCTTATTTCCATCTCTCTTTTTGTTTGGAGATACCGACTTCATTAAAGCAGAACAATGAAAGAATCGGTATTTCTGAAAATAGGCATTTATAGATTCACGCCCACTGGCTTTAAGTGTCTCATCTATGTAGGTATTAACTGGTATTGCTTCAGGCCATCAAGCCGAGAGATGCCAACGACCTCCACATCTTCATCAGAACCAAGGGTTCCTCCTTGAGACTTGACCAGTGCAGCTGCCAGAACCACAAAGTGCCGGCCCTCTTCTGCACTTCCTGAAAGATCAGGGGAGAAGGCAAGGCTGGGAGCAGAGCTGGGAGCTGTGGACAGAGTTGGCTGCAACGTATTTCTTATGCCAACTTCAGCTCTATCATTTGTCACAAATACCACTACCTTTTCAAGCCTGGGACCTAGCTCTGTGAGTCCTGTCCAATGGCTCTCCAGTTCCTGGCCATTTTTTTTTTAAACTTTTTATTTTGTATTGGCGTATGGGTTTCCTTCCGAGAAGGCAATGGCACCCCACTCCAGTACTCTTGCCTGGAAAATCCCATGGATGGAGGGGCCTGGTGGGCTGCAGTCCCTGGGGTCGCTAAGAGTCGGACACGACTGAGCGACTTCACTTTCTCTTTTCACTTTCATGCATTGGAGAAGGAAATGGCAACCCACTCCAGTGTTCTTGCCTGGAGAATCCCAGGGATGGGGGAGCCTGGTGGGCTGCAGTCTATAGGATCACACAGAGTCGGACACGACTGAAGTGACTTAGCAGCATGGGTTCCCTTGGTGGCTTGGTGGTAAAGAATCTGCCTACAGTGCAGGAGACCCGGGTTCAGTCTCTGGGTTGGGAAGATCCCCTGGAAAACAGAATGGCAACCCACTCCAGTATTTTCACCTGGAAAATTCCATGGGCAGAGGAGCCTGGTGGGCTACTGTCCATAGGGTTGCAAAGAGTAGAAGACGACCCAGCGACAAATGCTAACGATGACTAACAGTTGATTCACAAAGTTGTCAGGGTTTCAGGTGAACAGCAAAGGGACTCGGGTACCATATACATGTATCCATTGTCCCCCAAACTCCCTCCTATCCAGGCAGTCACATAACATTGAGCAGAGTTCTCTGTGCTACCCAGTAGGACCTTGTTGGTTATCCATTTTAAATACAGCAGTGTGTACATGTCCATCCCAAACTCTTTAATTATCCCTTCCACTCATCCTTCCCCGCTGGCAACCGTAAGTTTGTTCTCTAAGTCCAGTGAGTCCGTTTTGTAAACAAGCTCATTTGCATCATGTCTTTTTAGTCTCCACATATAAGCGATGCTGTATGATGTTTCTGCTTCTCTGTCTGTCTTACTTCTCTCATTATGACACTCTCTAGGTCCATCCATGTGGTTGCAAATGGCGTTTTTGATGGAGGCAGTGCTTTCTGATCCTAGTGAGTTGCTGTCTGCAGAGCTGGGTACCAGACTGCCCAGACCAAGGCTTGCTCCCTCTCCAACCTGGGCTAGGGTGTGCCATGCCTACATCAGCGTCACTAGCCTCACAAATCATCCAGAGCTCTGAGCTCAAGCAGTGTCATCTCACTTGTCTGTCCTCATCACAAGCTTCCCCCTCTGTTCTGCCCCTAAAATACCTTCCTCAGAGGTGCCTCCTGCCTAGGACCTGCAGACAAGCCACCAAACTTATGCGACTGGGACTCCCTCTGCATTTGATGTTAAGTGGACAGACCAGGAGGTTTCTAAGGGAGCCCCAAAGGCTGGGACCAACATGAAGCACTCACTCAATGCCAGCCAAACCTTTGCCTGTGCAACCTCATAGAAACAAGATGTGCTCAGGATTTACTCTGGGAGAATAAGCAGAATGCGGAAGCCGGAGAGGAGAGGAGAAGCAATGTATTTTAGTATGTTCAACGTGAAGTCATTTTCATTCAAATTGTTTAAGAACAAAATGTTTCAAATTTGCAGAAAAGTTCTCCAAGACGCAACACACAGCTCTTCACCTACCGTAGATGTTACAGACACTACCACTTTAGAAAAGTTCCCCAAGACGCAACGCACATCTCTTCACCTACCGTAGGTGTTACAGACACTACCGCTTTGCCATATCGGCCTCAGCTCTTTTAGTTTTGAGAGATTAATCCTTATAAGTTAAACAATGACCATCTTCTTTTCCCTTTCTCATCTCTCTCCTTAGAGGTAAATTCTCATCTGAAAATGTGTATCATTCGCAAGCTTGTTTTTGTAACCTCATTTGTGTGAGAATTTACATGCCATATATGTAAACCATTGCTTCTGTGTTCTGAAATTCACATAAATGTTTTCATACTGTTTATTTTGCGGCTTTCCTCCACAATTATGCCTTTCCATTTTATCTGTATAGTTTTCCATTTTATCTGTATAGTTTTATATAGATCTAACTCTACATATAGAACTTCCCTTGTGGCTCCGACGGTAAAGAATCTGCCTGCAATGCAGGAGACCTGGGCTTGATCCCTGGGTTGGGAAGATCCCCTGGAGAAGGGCATGGCAACCCACTCCAGTATTCTTGCCTGGAGAACCCTCATGGACAAAGGAAGCTGGTGGGCTCCAAAGGAGTCCATGGGGTCACAAAGAATGGGTCAGGACTGAGTGACTAAGCCCATCTCTACATAAGTTATATACCAGGAGGCCAACCTCCGGGCTGTGGACTGGTACCTCCTGTCAGATCAGCAGCATCATTAGATTAAAGTGCACAATAAATGCAATGCCCCTGAATCATCCCCAAACCACCCCCAGCTCCTAGGTCCCTGAAAAAATTGTCTTCCGGGAAATCTGTGCTGTTACGTGCTATCCTATTCTATGATTAAATCACAGTTTCCTCATCCATTATACTAAAAAAAAGAAGTTTAACTTGTGTCTACTCTTCATTGTTGTATATGATGCTGCAGTGATCATCATTTTATGCACCTTCTTCAACATTTCTGTGAAAGTCTCTCTCGAAGAGACACCTCCAAGTGGGGTGCTGGCACCATCAAGCTTTTCCCGCATTGTTCAGTTTCTCTTTGAAGAGGTGAGACACTCACAATTCCACCAAGGAAAATTGTGGCTTCTTCTCACATCTTCCTCTCTTCTCACATCTTCCTAAAAGCTAGTTGCTCTGTTTCTTGATTCTTCTTTCATATCCCTTTTATACCTTTCGCCATTATTTTCCTATTTCATGTTTAAACATGTTCTTATTGACTTGTAAGAGTCCTCTACATAATCTGGATATGATCTTTGCTATGTAGGTTGCAAATGTCTTCTCCTGGTCTGGTTATCCGGCTAATATTGAGATATAAAAAGCAGGACTTCCCTGGTGGTGTAGGGGATAAGAACCTGCCCTCCAGTGCAGGGGACTTGGATCCAATCCCTGGTCTGGGAAGACTCCACGCCCCTTGGAGCAACTAAACCCATGCATGACAACTACTGAGCCTGTGCCTCACAAATCCTGAAGCCTAGAGTCCGTGCTCCACGACAGAAGCCACCACCATAAGCCAGTGCCCCTCCGAAAGCGTAGGCCCCACTCGCCGCAGCTAGAGAAAGCCCATGCGTGGCAACCGAAAATACGCAAGTAAATAAAATTTAAAAAAAAGAAAGAAACAAAACAGTACTTAGGATTGAGTTATGACGCTAAATGAGTTCAGTTTGGTCGCTCAGTCTTGTCCGACTCTTTGCGACCCCATGGACTGCAGCATGTTAATATCAGGTCACTTATAAAAATGCCTAAGAAATATTTCTTCTGTCGATAAAGATTTCTCTTGTTTTCAGGGAAGAAGGCTACTTATGTTTATCTGAAATGTCATACTGTATACATTTCTGTATAGTTTCAAAAGATGTGACGCTCTTTAATGTTCACGTCTTGGCATTTTACTGTTTATGAATATTGCTAAAGTTGATTTATACAATAAAAAGCAGATCCTAAGACTGCTCAGTCTGAGTTTGAGATATTAGGGAATGCCAGAGGAATATCTTCCAGCAACTACTTATCTCAGAAATAATTTCATAAAACAAGTCCTGTGGCTGGTGACATAATTTGCTCTCTGCCCACAGTACCCGGGAGACCTTCACGAGAGGTAAACGCATATCTGTGTACACATGTGTTTATTTGTCTACGTCTAGGGAGTATCTCTATTTTAATCTTACACTCCAATTGATTAATTAAACTTTGAGGAAACTATGTTTTTATGGCATCAGTACCCCATTTGCATCATGGAAAAGTAATTTAGTTATGTCTTAATTCCTCACTCATTTCCACTAAAATAAATCCAGAACAGATTCAGAAAGCTGATGCTGAGGACAGACAGTGAATCTGTGAGCCCGTGGCTGGAAGCCTAAAATATTATTTTGAATTAACCTATTAACTCATTTGAGATAATTCTATCCAGATTTGAGTCTGTGTTTACTCAACTGATTTATTGTCTGTTTTTATTTCTCCCAAATGGGACTCATTATGTCTCTTTAAAGCAGTTTTTTCCATGTTTTCTACCATTTTTATTTTTCAAGGTACTTTATATCATAGCGACTGAGTTATGTGTCATGTCCTACTAATTATGAAACCCAGATTTTACTGTGTGTCCATTTTAGTGGGTTTTTATGTATTTACATATACACACGTGTTCAGATGCTAAGTATTATCTGATCCTTTGCAATCCTGGGGATTGCAGCACACCAGGCTCCTCTGGCTTCACTATCTCCTGGAGTCTGCTCAAATTCACGTTCATTGAGTTGGTGACACTATATACATTTTGCATCAAAATGGCCTTTTTGAAAGACAGGGATTACATTTTTAGAAGCACTGCACCCTTTAAATGTTTCTATGGATTTATGGAGACTTCTGACATAAAAACAGATTTTCCCATATGACTGGAAATACTAGAACCAGGCCACTCAGTGATTCACCTGAAGTCTTAACTGACCTGCCACAGAAAAAGGAGGCAGTCTTTGCTTCTCTAATAGCAGCATGAGAAAGTGAGGTCTTGGGTTGGGAGCTTACCCCTGGAACTTGGGGTCTTGATGGAGCCGCTTAGCAGTTGCTAGTCCATCTGTTAAAGGAAAAACACTCATCTTCTGAGGTCGATGTGAGATTAACTGTCCTGGCTCAAAGCAACAGAATAAGTACTCAGTAAGCACTAGTGTCTTCCTATTCCACCTAGTTGCAGAGAACTAGGTGGAATAAATTTATCTGCCATAAATCAGGGCTTTGTAACATTCTCAGACAAGCTCTGACATCTGCACAGCCTCGCCTGTGCCACCAATTCTAGAAACCTGCCCAAGTGCTACCAGAAAGATCACTGGGACGAACCGTAACTCGTCTCAAGAATCAGACCTTCTGATCAGGAAGAACAGGTGACTTTTCTTTTTTTTTTTCAACAGTCTGATTGCTTACCAAGGTTTTCACAGTGCTCTATCAGCTTTCGCAATCAGTATGTACAAAGGTCTGGTAGATCCTCACCCCTTACTTTTCAGTCAGAGAAAACTGAGGCTTGAAGGGGCCAACCACACCAAAGAATGGGTTAAGACTGGACTTTGGAGTTTTCTGACCACGTAGATTTGCTAGTATGTTGGGTCAAACTCTATGCAGTTGCCGTTTTTTCAGATAGACTCCTTAAGTTCACGGGCTTTCCCAGTACAATGTTATCTTACTCACAAACACTGTAGCAGCAAGCGACACATATTAACAAGTGTGAGTCCTTTAGTGTATTGGACTCTGCAAGTCGCAGACTGTAGCCCAGGAGGCTCCTCTGTCCATGGAATTCTCCAGGCAAGACTAGTCAGTAGCCATTTCCTTCTTCAGGGATCTTCCCGACCCAGGGATGGGGCCTGGGCCCCCTGCATTGCAGGCAGATTTTTTACTGTCTGAGCCACCAGGGAAGCCCCCATACTAGCACAAAGTACCCTACAAATACGAGTTCTGATCACTGAAAGGATCAAGGGCCTGCAGGTGGCTGGCATCAGGAGGAGACTGGTCAGACGCTCAAATATCAGAACTCTTTCTCTCTTCCTTATCTGGATGCTGCTGGTGTTGGCTTCATTTCTGCGAGAGACTCCTCACAGGGTTCAACAGTGGCTACTGAAAGCTCCAGCTTTCCCTGGTCCTTAGAACAGGGACTTCAGCAACCAGAGAGCTCCTCTCTCCTGCTGTCTTCTGCAGAAGTCCTGGCTTGAGTCTGTAGCTCTGCTCAGAATCAAGTCCAAGGCAGTGACATTGATGGATATTTGGGGGGTATGTGATTGACAGCCCAACTCTAACAGGGGGCATTGCCAATATTAAAGAGGAGCTCTGACCAAAGAAAACAGGTGATAAAGTGCTGCTCCTGCCCACTGCATATAAAGTACACATACCTGCAAAGAGCTCCTGCCCACTGCATATAAAATACACATACCTGCAAAGAGCTCCTGCCCACTGCATATAAAATACACATACCTGCAAAGAGCTCCTGCCCACTGCATATAAAATACACATACCTACAAAGAGCTCCTGCCCACTGCATATAAAATACACATACCTGCAAAGAGCTCCTGCCCACTGCATATGAAATACACATACCTGCAAAGAATCGAACATTCTCCCCAGCACTGCCGTTCAACTTAACGGGAAAAACAAACAAACAAATAAGAGCAGAACATAAAGAATAAGATGCAGAGAAATTAACTAGACAAAGACCAAAATTATTAAAAAAAAAAAAAAGCAACATGACTAATCTGGTTAACTACACATCAGAATGAATTCACTTCTAAAGTTTAAGAAATGTTATTTCTTTGACATGGATAACATTTTTATCCACAAGTAAGAAAAATAGTCAAGTTTTACAGAGGGCTTTTAAATATCACAGTTGCCTTTTTCACACAAATACAATGCTTACGATTTCATCTGTCAATGCCTTGCGGTGACATTTGAAAATTAAATAATGCCCATCTAATGGGCCAAAGCCCACGTACAACTTGAATATTCCTGGCACTTGCATTGCCCCAAAGTTCAGTGGAGCAGAAAACGCAATTGATTTCAGGTCAGAAACAAGCAAACGACTTACATCCACCCTGCAAATTATATTGGCAAAAATAAGTAAGAACGGCCTTAGCACGTTGTGGCAAGCCCACTTTGCCTTCATAACACATTAGGTGCTACATGTAAGAACCATCAGCTCGCTTAAGCAAGGGACAGCATCAGTGTTCACAAGCATATTTAATATTTAAAATGCTGATTTCTTTCATTTCTAAGTGAAAAATAAAATTAGATATTCTGTTTTCTTTCCAGGCTTCCCTCGTGGCTCAAACAGTAAAGAATCTGCCTGCAATGCAGGAGACCTGGGTTTGATCCCTAGGTTAGGAAGATCCCCTAGAGAAGGAAACAGCTCCCCACTCTATTCAGTTCAGTTGCTCAATCATGTCCAACTCTTTGTGACCCCATGGACTGCAGCACTCCAGGCTTCCCTGTCCATCACCAGCTCCTGGGGCTTGCTCAAACTCATGTCCATTGAGTCGGTGATGCCATCCAACCATCTCATCCTCTGTCGTCCCCTTCTCCTGCCCTCAATCTTTCCCAGCATCAAGGTCTTTTCCAATGAGTCAGCTCTTCCCATCAGGTGGCCAAAGTATTGGAGTTTCAGCTTCAGTATCAGTCCTTCCAATGAATGTTCAGGACTGATCTCCTTTAGGATGGACTGGTTGGATCTCCTTGTAGTCCAAGGGACTCTCAAGAGTCTTCTCCAATGCTACAGTTCAAAAGCATCAATTCTTTGGTGCTCAGCTTTCTTTATAGTCCCACTCTCACACCCATATATGACTACTGGAAAAACCATAGCTTTGACTAGACAGACCTTTGTCAGCCAAGTAATGTCTCTGCTTTTTAATATGTTGTCTAGATTGGTCATAGCTTTTCTTCCAAGAAGCAAGCATCTTTTAATTTCATGGCTGCAGTCACCATCTGCAGTGATTTTGGAGCTCCAAAAAACAAAATCTGTGTTTCCATTGTTTCCCCTTCTATTTGCCATGAAGCGACGGGACTGGATGCCATGATCTTAGCTTTCTGAATGTTGAGTTTTAAGCCAACTTTTTCACTCTCCTCTTTCACTTTCTTGTCTAGGAAATCCCATGGGCAGAGGAGCCAGGTGGGCTACAGTCTACAGAGTTGCAAAGAGTCAGACACAACTGAGCAACTAGCACTTATACTTTTTCATTTTCCTGCCACACGTGAATCAGTTACTTGGCATCACTTGAAAGCATATGATGCCTGTGTAGACGCTGGCACGGACCCATGAGGTCAAGCAGGGCTGACTCTGTGGTCCTTGCCGGAGACAATTATGCTCTTACTGTTTACAACGACACATTGGTGACACAGCAGAAGAGCAAGGGAGAAAATTCAGTGCTGGAAAGTTTACTGACTTTCGGAGTATTCAAGAATCACAGTCTTGTGCCTTAAAAAAACATCTCTAAAATAATTTTAGAAGTATTTCAGCAGAACCTTTTAACTGAGTTTGCTATTTTCACCCCAAAACTTAGGTCATTTCTTTGAGCAATGCCTAATTTATAAACCAAAATTCTTCATTTAAATGCTATGACACCTGATCTTACTAACAGATACACCAGGGTCGGGGGCGGGGCAGGGGGGGGGGCGGGGAGTAGGGTAAAAATCTTGACCCTGTCTTCTTTTTCATTTTTCATCAACTTTTCAAAGGATTGATGTAACATACAATGCTCATTCTTTCTGCACCATATTATTGCTAAGAAGATCTCTTCATTTTAAATGTATTCTAATAAAAATTTGACATTCACACATTTCACAAGGGACAAATTGAAGAATTTTTGTAAAAATAAAGAGTAATTAAAGAGAAATTTACATCAATATATACAGCTATTTCTCCAATTTCAAATACAAATGGAGAAAACTCTTGGTAATTAGACTTGAAATTAATCAATTCCTATTTTTGCCAACAAATGAACAAATTTTAAGGAGATTTAAAGAATCGACTTGATTCTTTTTATTGTGGCTCCTGAAATCTTGAAAATATTTCAAAGCATTTACTTCACCTCTCTAAAGATGGGTATAACTCATTGTCTTATAAACAGTGTAGTTTTTTGAACTTCTATGTAATGCCTTGAGAAATGAGAGAGGAGAAATTATTACAACTACAAGCTATGTCCTAGCATCTCAGGACAGTCTGCAGAGTAGTTGCAAAGAGAATTCAAGGTTAGAAGGGAATTATGAACGACTCAGATTGATTTTCAGTTGACTCAAACTCTCAATAGTATTTAGCCTTTAAGTTTCCTGATCTCTTATTGAGCATTACACACACACACAAGACATTACTTTGCCATGTTTTTGTTTTTCCTACTAAAAGAGATTATTTTAAGATAGCATAGTAAACATCAAAGATCATAGGAAAACATATTTGCAAGAGATATTTTCTTTTTTGAACTATTTTTAATTTAGAAGATTTATAATTTTGACATCTGCAGTAGTAGTGTTTGCTGTTCAAAAAGAACAAACGGAGAGTTCATTTGACAGATTAAGTTCTATTTCAGGGTTCAGTTACAAATAAAGAGAAGAGAAGAAAAGAGGTACCATTACAAAATGATCATGTGTTCCAAAAGAAATCCATCATCTAACTTTTTCTGCAGGATATCAGTTGATGGCATCAAAAGATAAAAGTCTCATTTGCCGATCACATCTCCTAAATAGGAAAACATTTTAAGTGCCAGGCAGAATCCAGTTTATAAATGCTCAGATGTGCTCCAGATTATGTACTCAGGAAATCTAAGTTACGTATTCTTCTAAGGGAAATCTTAAAAGGAATAATTATCAAAATGATATTACGCTGAATCTTTCCAGACTGTTACTGTGCTCACAAGATTCTCTGGTGGGTCTGTTCCCATTCTCAACTAGCTACTCAAGGCTGGCCACGCCGTTCTCTTTTCCTGACATCTAAGTTGCCTTAATTGTACAATGGCTTTCATTTGGTCTTCATGTCGGATTCAAACTTGAAGAGTTTTCTGGTATTTGCTCATCAAGGGAGAAAGCAATTTTCTCCCTTGCTCTTCTGCTGTGTCACTGACGTATTGTTGTGAACAGGAAGAGCACAACTTTCTCCCACAAGGACCACAGAGCCAGCCCTGTTTGCCCTCACAGGGTAGACAGTATTTTCTATTATCAAACCGAATAATAGAAACGGTTGGTAAGAGGATTGTTAATCGTATGAAAAGTAGTTCAGAAACATGCAAATAGGGGAAAAAAAGACTGAAGGTGAACATTTCTGTTATCTTCAAATATCTGAAGGATTGTTGAGTGAAAGACGTTATATTTATCATGTCAACACCAGAGAGCAGGCTGCTATGCAAATGTACTGTTGCGACCCCCATGGACTACAGCCCGCCAGCCTCCTCTGTCCACGGGATTCTCCAGGCAAGAATCCTGGAGTGGGGCGCCATTTCCTCCTCCAGGGGATCTTCTCGCCCCAGGGATCAAACCCACATCTTTTGCATCTCTTGCATTGGCAGGTGGATTCTTTACCACCGCGCCACCAGGGAAACTGGGTCTTAGCCCAGAAGGAGGAAAAAGACCAACAGTCGCAGCTGTCCCCAAAGAGAAAGAACTGTTTGGTAAAGAATTAAGGCTGGTTCTTTATCTGGCAGGAATATCACAATCGGGAAGAAGCCTTTACTCCTGGATACCTGCTAGGGAGTCCTCCGACTCCAGTCTTTGGGTGGTCCTCTTCGTTTTCTCACCCAGTTACTGGCCACCTAACTGCACCTTCCACCTGCCCTCGTCAGACAGCCAGCTTATGCAACAGAACTTTTTGCTCCTATTCATTCGCCAAGAAATTGTCTCTGTTCCAGACAGTGTTACCCTCCCCAGTACAAGACCATAAGCAAGCTACGTAACTACTCAGGTCTGCGACTTCCTACCCACCTCAAGGGGAGGCTGTGAGGAATAAATTAGATCATTGTGCATTTAGCACGGCTCCTGGCACGTAGTAATTACAAAATACTGTTTGCTCTTATTAGCCATTATTATTACACCCCGACTCCAGATCACTGTCTCCAAGAGGCAGGCGTGCACTAATCAGACCCAGGTTTGGTAGACTCCCTGAAACGATTTCTCTCTCTTAGGCGTGCAATTATTTCCAGCTGTTCTGAATTTGCTGAGAGACACCATAGAATTGTAAGGGGTCCACGTAGGAGTATCATACTTGTAAAAGGTGAAGATCTGCTGAACTTGGTATTGAACCAGGCTCTTCTGCATTGCAGATGGATTCTTTAACAGCTGAGCGTCCAGGAAGTCCATCATTCCATCTAGAAGTCTTCAAAGATACAAGACGACTGTTTGAGCAAAGAGAATGTCAGGTCTTCTATGGATCGCCCAATCTCTCTGGCCAAATTTAGACCAGAATCCAATCAGAAAATGACATGAACACTGAGAGATTCCTTCCTTAAAAATAAAAGGAACAACAAACTCAAACCTCAGACATTCAATAATCAACCTGTACTCTGTGAAAGTGACAAGGATGTGAAAGACAAAGAAACTGAGAAATAGTCACAATTTCCAGCTTAATGACTGAACGCAATATGGGATCCCAGACTGGATCCTGGAGCAGAAAACAGACATTATGTGAAAACTTGGTGAAATTCTAATGCAGTCTTTAATTTAGCCAACCAGCATTGTATCTTCATTAATTTCCTGAGTTTGGTCATCGTATTATGGTTATGTAAGGTGTTAAATAGTGGACATCCACACTATGTCTATAAATTTTCTATAAGTCTAAAACTATTCTAAAAGAAAAAGGATAAAAACAGTAAAATATAAAATAATAAAACAAAAACATTTAAAAATTTTAATAAATGTTCCTTCCGAAAGTTTCCTACACTGGAGATACTAGGTCTATGATTTGCAGCTGTAGGTCACAGAAGACTATGCCGAGAAAAATAAGTTCTCACCCACAAAACCGAAAGATAGGTTTACAAATCAGTTTAAACCCGCCTCCTCATTAAAATGCTCAACTCAGGCAAAGAAAAAAAAACAGGATAAGCAAACCTAGATGTATGTGAGTGTGCTGAGTCAATCAGTCATACTGAAGCCCACAAGGCTACCCCATCCATGGACTTTTCCAGGCAAGAATACTGGAGTGGGTGCCGTTTCCTTCTCCAAGAGATTTTCCTGGACCACCCTGGGACTCCTGCATTGACAGGCAGACTCATTACCACTGAGCCACCTGGAAAACCCTACCACAAATATACAAAGATCAGTAGTTTCCCAGGAAGAAAGCAATTAGAAAATATAATGGAAGAAAAATTGATTCACAAGAGGAACTCTAATCATGGACTAAATAACACGGCACAAAAATTTATAGAAGTCACACAGATTTAACATTGGGGAAGGGGGCAGTCCTTACTCCATGGAGAGACGTATGTCATGCTTGGAGAGGAATGTTCTGGTTTCCACCTTGAGGAAGGTCAGAAGCTCTCAAGTGGACAGAGGAAGCTATCAAAAGGAAAAAAAAAAAACCAACACAGCTTAATATCTTAGTCTCATTTATTTTGGGGCCTATTCAATCTTTTTATATTGTTGTTCAGTTGCTAAGTCGTGTCCAACTCTTTGCGACCCCATGGACTGCAGCACACCGGGCTTTCCTGTCCTTCACTGATTTTTTGTTATTAGCCTCCATTTATTACACGTCAAGTACTTTGTCCAAAGCATGCATAATTGTTTCTGTGGACACTGCCAGAGATAAAGTAGCCTGCTGCATTACTTTTGTTGTGAAGTTTTCATGGATGAATCTCAATTCTCCCCAAGAGTTTACATCTTTAAAAATAGGAGTAATTTTTACATAGTCTCAGGATGCCTACTCCAATTCCTATCGTTCTGATTTGCTGATACTGAAATCCTAATATCCTAAATTATTTGCTAAGGAACAATTAGCAACAGATAGGCATTATTTTCCATTTTATAAGAACTTTTATCCTATGACTCCATTTTTATCCAGTCTCAGTATTACAGTATATATAAAGTATTACGGTTTATATAAAAGGGTGGTGAGACTGACTCGATTTGTCTTGATCTTTTCATTTTTAAAAAAGCTCTTCATATGGAGTTTATTATCGTGAAATCTGTTTCACATTATTAAAACCAGCAGGGTAAGACATTGACAATCACAGAATAGTTATAGTTTATTTTACATTATGGTTTAACATGCCGCCTTAGCCCTTTATCTCTAATGTCCTTAAAGATATGAGAGATTTTCTATAATATTAAAATTCTGAGTACTACTAGTATATATTTTAGTTTCCTCCTTCTTAGATAAATATGTCTGAAATGATCACTTATAAGTTTAAATAGCAAACCTTCCATGTTTAGAGATTTATGACTTCATGTTTGGAAATTAAACATGTTTAGAGATTTGTAATGGAAATTCTAGGCATTATAGTGTCTGAATAAAAGGTGTTCAAAAATTATAAGCCAAATATACAGGAAGGAACTTTTTTGTAATTTGTCATTTTTCCGTATCTGCTTCACCATCTACCCATTCTAAAAATGCATTATGAAAAGATTAAAGAGTTACGAAGATGTTTACTTAACACAGTTCTTTCCATATCTGAGTTATCTCTCCAGCTGGGTAGTGATAGCTGGAGAGTCGAATTGTGGCAGACGTGCTGTAAATATTTTTATTTTGATGATTTATTAAACCTGCTCCACTCTTCATTTAGTCTGAAGCAAGATCCCACAGCGCATGGGTTAAATAGGAAGGGAAATCATCAAAGCATATACAACACTGAAAAAGCAAGAAGTTAGAAATGAGAGAATTGCCCATCAGCAGCTGGAAAAGTCAAGAGCAAACAGGAAAAGGAGAAAAGTGAAAAGTTAAGTAAAGAGACAGGGACTCGAAGGCCCTAATCGTTCCCAGGTGAGTGTAGCCGGGCTGTGTCATCATGTACCATTTCCCTGACTCAACAGGAGATACTCAAACCTTCGTGCCCTCTACCAAGTGTGTGAAATACACAAGAAAGAAAATCAGCACTGTCTTCCAGGACTTAGCTCTCAATATCCCTTGTGGCTCAGATGGTAAAGAATCTGCTTGCAGTGCAAGAGACTCGGGTTTGATCCCTGGATGGGGAAGATCCCTGAGAAGGAAATGGCAACCCACTCCAGTATTCTTGCCTGGAGAATCCCATGGACAGAGAAGCCTGGTGGGTTACAGTCTATGGGGTTGCAAAGGGTTGAACACAACTGAGCGACTAACACACACACACACACACACACACACACACACACTTGGTTGAGCTAACACTGTCTCCTCTGTATTTGTTGCGGTTTTTGTTGGGGAAACAGTGTTCTTGTCTGTATATTAGTATCTTTTTTAAGTCCTGCTTTTCATATTTATTTATGGCCACACCACGCAGCATGTGGGATCTTAGTTCCCTGACCGGGTATCGAACCTGTGACCCTGCAGTGGCAGCTCACCGCCCTAACTCCTAGGCCACCAGGGAAGTCCTGGATATGAGCATCTTAGAGCAGTTCAGAAGACAAGTCATGTTTCCAGACTGCTCTTCACTTCCAGACAGCAATTCAGCCTTCCCAGGGCTGGGGAGCCTGAGGCGGGGACGGCGTGAGGTCAGAGTCCAGGTGTGCGCTCAGGATTCCACAAAGGGGAGGCAGAGGGGACTGTCATGCTGGTTGAGGCCAGCTGGACGTCTCCTCCACACGGGATCCTGTGCTCTTCCCACCTGGCCCATCACCAGCGAGGGACCTGTCTGAGTGGGGCTGCGTCCCTCACTGGGCCTGGGGGTGTGCGAGCCGCCACCTTCCCTGGCTGACTTCCCTGCAGGCTTTGAGTGCAATTCGAGTGTGTCTAGGGAGGGCATGAGGGGAGGTGGAAATGAAGTTTCAGGAGAAGTTCAGTTGAAACGCTGGCGAGAGCCCTTTTTCCAGCAATGTTTGGGGGTCTAAATCAAGCAGCGTAGGCTTAAACTAGAAGGATCTGACCCTTTCTCACAAAACACTTACACACAGCACCAGCTGGCTTATAGCATCCAAGCAGGGCTGGGCTGACCCAGATACAGTCCAAAAAGACAGGAATGGCCAGAGCACCTACATCACAATCTGACTTGGAAGGAAAACAAATCAGTGCAGACTGGGGTTGGCTATAAGGAAGCATGGCCTCAGGGGGCTTCCCTGATGGTTTAGTGGTTAAGATTCTGCTCTCCCAATGCAGGGAGCTGGGGTTCAATTCCCGGTCAGGGAACTAAGATCCCACATGCTGATTGGTGTGGCCAAAAAAATAATAGAAACTAAAAAGACATCAATTTGTAAAATTTTCTTTTTAAAGAGTAATAGTTTAAAAAGAAAATAAAAATGTGGCCTCAGGACCCGTGAATGTTATTGACCAACTGGTGTCAGTCAACAGATATCAGGGCAAGTAATGTGTTAAAACCAGCACTGGCGTTTGAGGCAAATGATTACTTAGAGGAATAAAGGAAGGAGACACCATCAAGAAGTTTCCAACCCTTTGCAGGTTAATGAAGACATATTAGCTAAAGTACAAAAGTCTACATATCTAAAGAATGATAAGAACTATAAGAGGATAACAAGCAAAAAATCAGATCATATAAGACACAAATATGCAAACTTAAACACATTATCCATAAAAGACACACACACACACACATATATACATACAAGATACAAATA
This sequence comes from Bos grunniens, assembly GCF_055505025.1. Taxonomy (NCBI): domain Eukaryota; kingdom Metazoa; phylum Chordata; class Mammalia; order Artiodactyla; family Bovidae; genus Bos; species Bos grunniens. Next base: position 88,738,145 of record NC_141176.1, on the reverse strand, counting down.
TATATAAATATTCTATGTGGCCTTTAGTTCAGTTCAGTCGCTCAGTCGTGTCCGACTCTTTGTGACCCCATGAACTGCAGGATGCCAGGCCTCCCTGGCCATCACCAACTCCTGGAGCTTGTTCAAACCCATGTCCATGCAGTCAGTGATGCCATCTGACCATCTCATCCTCTGTTGTCCCCTTTTCCTCCTGCCTTCAATCTTTCCCAGAATCAGGGTCTTTTCAAATGAGTCAGCTCTTCCCATCAGGTGGCCAAAGTATTGGAGTTTCAGCTTCAGCATCAGTCCTTCCTATGAACACTCAGGACTGATCTCCTTTAGAATGGACTGGTTGGGTCTCCTTGCAGTCCAAGGGACTCTCAAGAGTCTTCTCCAACACCACAGTTCAAAAGCATCAATTCTTTGGCGCTCAGCTTTCTTTATGGTCCAACTCTCACACCCATACATGACTACTGGAAAAACCATAGCCTTGACTAGACAGACCTTTGTTGGCAAAGTAATGTCTCTGCTTTTAATGTAGCCATAGTACACAAATATGATATCTTAACCCTCCTGAGTGCCCTGACTTGTCACCTCCACTGTGGTTTTCAGGGAGTAGAAATAAGGAATGTGTCTGCTCAGTTGTGTCTAATGCTTTTTTGACCCTGTGGACTGTAGCCCTCCAGGTTCCTCTGCCCATGGAATTTTCCAGGTAAGAGCACTGGAATGGGTTCCCATTTTCTGCTCCAGGGGATCTTCCCAACCCAGAGATCCAATCCATGTCTTCCGGGTCTCCTGCATTGGCGGGTTGACTCTTTCCCTTTGCACCACCTGGGAAGCCCCAAATAAGGAGGAACGTGGAGTCAAACCAAGACACACGTGACTCCGCCCGAGTGATGGAGCTCCCTCCGCCTCTCTTCCACCTGTGCCCCTTTCCCCCGTACCCTGCCCTCCAGCCCGCGGCCTCTCCCTCTCTCCAAGCTCCCTAAGAAGCCCCTGCTTCCCTGAGAAGCAGTGTGTTACCACACGCATCATCAAATGATGTTTCCACACAAAATAAAGCTTCCCCCCCAAACGTGAGAGTTTGTCCCAGCTCTACAAAGAATCTGAACCACTCCTCCCCCCACCACCCCCCCAACCCGCCGCCCTTGAATGTCTGGCCGCCGTCTCTGGGGTCACACAGAGTCGGACACGACTGAAGCACCTTGGCAGCAGCAGCAGCAAAGTAGTCAGATCAACTAAAGTAGAGAGATGAGTCGTGTCCGGCTCTTTGCAACCCCGTGGACTGTAGCCCACCAGGCTCCTCCGTCCATGGGATTCTCCAGGCAAGAGTACTGGAGTGGGTTGCCATTTCCTTCTCCAGGGGACCTTCCTGACCCAGGGATCGAACCCAGGTCTCCCACATTGCAGGCAGATGCTTTAACCTCTGAGCCACCAACTGAGTTGTTTTTTTAAAAATATCTTCTTTTGCCTTATGCTAAAGTAGTCAGATCAACTACTCTGCAAATGTTTAGGGAAGCTAATCATAGAAATAACATTTTCTTTCCCTTTACCTAATACGCAGCTTTGGTGTAAAACCATGTAGTAGCCGATGCTGTACCCCAAGACATGGAATGGCAGTGGAAAGAGCCGGTGGCGGGACGGAAGGGGCGAGGGAGGGGCAGGTGTCTTTTCAGACCCTCTTCACCGTGCAGGCGGTACCTCTCGGACACCTCCTTAAGAATTACTTAATTTCTAGAACAGCTCTTCAGCCCGAGAGCCCAGAAAATGATTCCACACGCAGTGGCCCCAGAAGAGTCCCTCTGACCCCCGTCCAGGCCTCTGTCTGTCACATCATCCCCTTTTCACGGACTCCTGGGGGCTTCAGCCGATAGTAAAATGAAACTCCAAGTATGAAACTTTGGGCTCTTCATAATATAACTCATCACAAACATTTTTACCCTTAATCCTTAGAGCCCAAATAGCATCTTTTTTAAAATTCCCTTATTAACAGATACCTTTTAATTATCATTTGTGGGATAGGAAAAAAAAAAAATCAACCAAGTTCAGGCCACCTCTCACCTTGTCTCTTTCTTTTTCCTTTTTGTTCAGCAAGAATCTCATGGCTTTCCCTCCCATTAGCCCATTATTCCTGTTCACCGCGAGGCCGTGTTCCCGTCTGTAAGGGACACAACGTGTCATTGTCCGAAGGCCACCTACATCAGTCTGCTCCAGGGAAAACGAGCTCTCGCCACACACAAGAGCGAAATCTGTGCAGACGCTGGCTTCAGTCACTTGGTTAAGTGTCGTGCAATGAGTGGCAATACAGGTTTTTTTTATTCTCACTGGGGACAGAACGGTGTTTAATTAGGCATTTAAAAGCGACTGTTAACTTATACAGACCTCATCACAAATGGTTTTTCAGCAGGCCCAGTGATCTGAAACGCCAATTAGTTTCAATTCACACTTATTGTCTGTCCCTCATTACATCAGTTAGTTCAGAATCTAAATTCTTTCCTATGCAAGAAAGTGTTGATGTCCTCCTGTGAATAAGAAGAATATATATGTTTTGTCCTTTTTTCAAACGGCACCCTGTAAAATGTCTTCTCATGCATCTCTTTTCTAACTCAAGAAGCATGTAGAGCTCTTCTCCAGAAGACGTCCTTCGTTGAGACTGGTGGTCTTACTCTGAAGCCTCATTATTTCCAAGGCCTTTGGTGGGCAGGGGGGTGGGTGGGGGGTGACCTGTGATGCCTCTCCTGATGCTGCAGCTCCCACAGGCCTGGGCAGCTGCGTCTGTCGTGACCGCCCTGACTCCTGGGTTGTGCATGGCCTCTCTGAAAGCCCTTCTCTCGGACGGAGTGGACTCTCCATAGCCAGCCTCTCTTACGGGTCCCCAAGTTCCCGGCCCACAGAAGCACGTGTTTTCTGCTCACTCAAAAGTCCAGCTTTAGTACAACAGAGAGTAAGCAGAAGAGTATGGAAGGAAGTGCATCACGTCTTTCCAGAGAAGGATAGCCACTCTGAGGCAGATAGATGGATATAGAGATGGATGGATAGAAAAGCAGATAGATCAGATAGATATAGAGACAGATGGATAGAAACGTAGAAAGATGACAGATAGAAAAATGTTCACTAGACAGACGTAGATAGGTAGATAGATATAGGTAAGTAGGTAGATAGATAAAGATGGATACAGACGATGGATATATAGATACAGATAGACGATATTGCTGTTGTTGTTCAGGTGCTAAGTCATACCCGACTCTTCGCGACCCCATGGACTGCAGCACGCTAGGCTTCCAGAGAGGTGATAGATAAATAATAAATATCAGTAGATACATGGATATAGGTAGGTAGGTAGGTAGATAGAGATATAGATAGATGATAGGTAGATACCAATAGATATATATCAATAGATAGACGGATGAGTGTGTGCTAGGTCGCTTCAGTTGTGTCCAGCTCTGTGTGACCATATGGACTGTAGACTGCCAGGCTCCTGTGTCCATGGGGTTCTCCAGGCAAGAATCCTGGAGTGGGCTGCCATAGATAAGCCACTGATTTTAATTATGGAGGCTGGTGAGTCCAAAATCTATAGATTGGGTCCTCAAGCTAGACATTCAGGGAAGAGTTACTATAGCCTTGAGTCTAATTCTGTAAGGCAGCAGGCCGAACATTTAGGCAAGACTTCCATGTTGCTGTCTCAAGAAGAATTCTTTCTTCTTTGGGAAACTGCAGTCTTTTCTCTTGAGGCCTTCAACATAGCACTGACGCTATGGGAGGGAATCAGCTTTACTGAGTCTGCTGGTTTAAATGTTAAACAAAAACACCTTCACCACAACACCTAGATGGGTGTTTAATCAAACAACTGGGTACTCTCACCAGTTGACACATAAAATTGACCATCACAGGAGGAGGACACAAATTAGAATGCACATGGCAGTTCTGCCCTTCAAACGACCCCAAGACAATCCTTGGGCCTCGGTTCCCTCACTTGCAATAGTTGCTGTTGTTCAGTCGCCAAGTCGTGTCTGACTCTTTGCAGCCCCATGGACTGCAGCATGCCAGGCCTCCTTGCTCCTCACCATCTCCCAGAGTTTACCCAGGTTCACGTCCATTGAATCAGTGACGGCATCCAACAGTCCATCACCTGTAATGTGCTTCCCCAAATAAAATAAATGAGAACAAACAGGATTTGGGACTGTCTGAAGAATGAGGAGTGTTTGGTTAACAAAGCTGGATTCCCTCTCTTTGAATTGTCACCAATAACATAGTAAAGTGGCAAACCACTTCAGTATTCTTGCCGTGAGAACCCCATGAATAGTATGAAAAGGCAAAATGATAGGATACTGAAAGAGGAACTCCCCAGGTCGGTAGGTGCCCAATATGCTACTGGAGATCAGTGGAGAAATAACTCCAGAAAGAATGAAGGGATGGAGCCAAAGCAAAAACAATACCAGCTGTGGATGTGACTGGTGATAGAAGCAAGGTCCGATGCTGTAAAGAACAACATTGCATAGGAACCTGGAATGTCAGGTCCATGAATCAAGGCAAATTGGAAGTGGTCAAACAGGAGATGGCAAGAGTGAAAGTCAACATTCTAGGAATCAGTGAACTAAAATGGACTGGAATGGGTGAATTAAACTCAGATGACCATTATATCTACTACTGCAGGCAGGAATCCCTCAGAAGAAATGGAGTAGCCATCATGGTCAACAAAAGTCTGAAATGCAGTACTTGGATGCAGTCTCAAAAATGACAGAATGATCTCTGTTTGTTTCCAAGACAAACCATTCAACATCACAGTAATCCAAGCCAAGCCCCAACCAGTAACGCTGAAGAAGCTGAAGTTGAACGGTTCTATGAACACCTACAAGACCTTTTAGAACTAACACTCAAAAAAGATGTCCTTTTCATTATAGGGGACTGGAATGCAAAAGTAGGAAGTCAAGAAACACCTGGAGTAACAGGCAAATTTGGCCTTGGAATATGGAATGAAGCAGGGCAAAGGCTAATAGAGTTTTGCCAAGAGAACGCACTGGTCATAGCAAACACCGTCTTCCAACAACAGAAGAGAAGATTCTATACATGGACATCACCAGATGGTCAACACTGAAAGCAGATTGATTATATTCTTTGCAGCCAAAGATGGAGAAGCTCTATACAGTCAGCAAAAACAAGACCGGGAGCTGACTGTGGCTCAGAACATGAACTCCTTATTGCCAAATTCAGACTTAAATTGAAGAAAGTAGGGAAAACCACTAGACCATTCAGGTATGACCTAAATCAAATCCCTTATGATTATACAGTGGAAGTGAGAAATAGATTTAAGGGCCTAGATCTGATAGATAGAGTGCCTGATGAACTATGGATGGAGGTTTGTGACATTGTACAGGAGACAGGGATCAAGACCATTCCCATGGAAAAGAAATGCAAAAAAGCAAAATGGCTGTCTGGGGAGGCCTTACAAATAGCTGTGAAAAGAAGAGAAGCAAAAAGCAAAGGAGAAAAGGAAAGATATAAGCATCTGAATGCAGAGTTCCAAAGAATAGCAAGAAGAGATAAGAAAGCCTTCCTCAGTGATCAATGCAAAGAAACAGAAGAAAACAACAGAATGGGAAAGACTAGAGATCTCTTCAAGAAAATTAGAGATACCAAGGGAACATTTCATGCAAAGATGGTCTCAATAAAAGACAGAAATGGTATGGACCTAACAGAAGCAGAAGATATTAAGAAGAGGCGGCAAGAATACACAGGAGAACTGTACAAAAAAGAGCTTCATGACTCCGATAATCATAATGGTGTGATCACTCACTTAGAGCCAGACAACCTGGAATGTGAAGTCAAGTGGGCCTTAGGAAGCATCACTATGAACAAAGCTAGTGGAGGTGATGGAATTCCAGTTGCTGCTGCTAAGTTGCTTCAGTCATGTCCGACTCTGTGTGACCCCACAGACGGCAGCCCACCAGGCTCCGTGGTCCCTGGGATTCTCCAGGCAAGAATACTGGAGTGGGTTGCCATTTCCTTCTCCAATGCATGAAAGTGAAAAGTGAAAGTGAAGTCGCTCAGTCGTGTCCGACTCTTAGCGACCTCATGGACTGCAGCCTACCAGGCTCCTCTGTCCGTGGCATTTTCCAGGCAAGAATACTGGAGTGGGGTGCCATTGCCTTCTCTGGGAATTCCAGTTGAGCTATTTCAAATCCTGAAAGAAGATGCTGTGAAAATGCTGCACTCAATATGCCAGCAAATTTGGAACACTCAGCAGTGGCCACAGGACTGGAAAAGGTCAGTTTTCATTCCAATCCCAAAGAAAGGCAATACCAAAGAATGCTCAAACTACCACATAATTGCACTCATCTCACACGCTAATAAAGTAATGCTCAAAATTTTAGGAAAGTCAGAAGAACCAGAAATCAAATTGCCAACATCTGCTGGATTATCGAAAAAGCAAGAGAGTTCCAGAAAAACATCTATTTCTGCTTTATTGACTATGTCAAAGCCTTTGACTGTGTGGATCACAATAAACTGTGGAAAATTCTGAAAGAGATGGGAATACCAGACCACCTGACCTGCCTCTTGAGAAACCTGTATGTAGGTCAGGAAGCAACAGTTAGAACTGGACATGGAACAACAGACTGGTTCCAAACAGGAAAAGGAGTCCGTCAAGGCTGTATATTGTCATCCTGCTTATTTAACTTATATGCAGAGTACATCATGAGAAACACTGGAGTTGAAGAAGCACAAGCTGGAATCAAGATTGCCAGGAGAAATATCAATAACCTCAGATACGCAGAGTGAAAAAATTGGCTTAAAGCTCAACATTCAGAAAACTAAGATCATGGCATCTAGTCCCATCACTTCATGGGAAATAGATGGGGAAACAGTGGAAATAGTGTCAGATTTTATTTTTCTGGGCTCCAAAATCACTGCAGATGGTAATTGCAGCCATGAAATGAAAAGATGCTTACTCCTTGGAAGGAAAGTTATGACCAACCTAGATAGCATATTCAAAAGCAGAGACATTACTTTGCCAACAAAGGTCTGTCTAGTCAAGGCTCTGGTTTTTCCAGTGGTCATGTATGGATGTGAGAGTTGGACTGTGAAGAAAGCTGAGTGCTGAAGTATTGATGCTTTTGAACTGTGATGTTGGAGAAGACTCTTGAGCGTCCCTTGGACTGCAAGGAGATCCAACCTGTTCATTCTAAAGGAGATCAGTCCTGGGTGTTCTTTGGAATGACTGATGCTAAAGCTGAAACTCCAGTACTTTGGCTACCTCATGCGAAGAGTTAACTCATTGGAAAAGATTCTGATGCTGGCAGGGATTGGGGGCAAGAGGAGAAGGGGATGACAGAGGATGAGATGGCTGGATGGCATCACCGTCTCGATGGACGTGAGTTTGAGTGAACTCCGGGAGTTGGTGATGGACAGGGAGGCCTGACGTGCTGCGATTCATGGAGTCGCTCAGTCGTGTCTGATTCTTTGCGACCCTGTGAATTGCAGCACGCCAGGCCTCCCTGTCCATCACCAACTCCCGGAGTTCACTCAAACTCACGTCCATCGAGTCGGTGATGCCATCCAGCCATCTCACCCTCTGTCGTCGAGCCACCCAAATTTAAATTCAGAAAGTTATCAACCTAGTCACATTTTGTTGTCTTCAAAGAAACACTGTCAGGTAGGGGAGTGCAGGTAGGTTTCAGTCGATTCTGCATTTGGGGTATGGTCTTGAAGGTCAGTATGGAAATATGCTGAACTGGTTTAGTTAACTTGGCACTGAACAACCCAGCCAGATAGTTCTGTCCCAGGAAGAGAATGCAGCCATGTCCCATGGAAGTGTGGCTGTGGAGTGTGAAGATAGAGCAGTCGTCATGGACTCTAACTGTCTGACACTGAATCAGTCACTTAACCTCTCTTGACCTCAATTTACTTTCTAGAAGATAGGAAATTTGGAGAAAATGACTTTAACATTCCGTCCAGTTTCACACTGGAATCTATTAGGATTCATGCTTTCTTCCTAAACGGTTTGTATTCATTATGGAGTATTTGGTGTTGGTTAAGTCAAATCTGTTCAACTTTTCAACGTATTAAGGCATAGAGGTAATCTGAAGAGTAAAGACTAAAAGAGTTTATTTTCCTGTGCTCCAGGTCACATAGCCTAATAACTATTTATATTAGCTACTGCAATGGAATCAGTTAATAGCTCTATTTGTACATTATCTCTTCATACTTTGTCTTCGCAAAAGATCTTATGGCTAAATCTTCCTTTAGCCAATTTGGTTTCAGCTGCTTTTCTTTGACAGTCTCTAAGGTGATATTTATTAATATTAAGACCTATTCTTTTTCCAATTTCAGGCTCCTCAGCAGATCACTCTACTTTTAGGGATTAATGGTCCGTATCATTCCACCTTTTTCATCAGTTTAGATTCATCTTAGTATTTTTAACTGCTTGGCCTTTGCTGCTAAACTACAGGGTGCATTAGAGCATGACCTTGGATACGGGGCTGTTTTCAGAAACAAAACTCAGGATTCATCCGTGCCTTGTAAGAGGAACCCCAGTGACTGTGAAGTGCAGAAATAAGTAAATTAACAAAGAGTGATGAAGAAATACCCTAAAACTCCAAATCTTCTTATTGATGCTTATGTGCCCTGCAGTCCCTGTCGGGCCTGCTACATAGAAGATATATTAAAAATAGTTTTACGTATGTACAAACACTGCTACATTTAAAATGGAGAAACAACAGGGACCTGCTGGAGAGCACAGGGAACCCTGCTCAGTGCTATGTGGCAGCCTGGGTGGGAGGGGTGTTTGGGGGAGAAAGGATACATGTGTACGTGTGGCTGAGTCCCTTCGCTGTCCACCTGAAACTATCACAGCATTGTTCGTGAATTGGCTATATCCTAACACAAAGTAAAAAAAAAAAAATCCCATGGACAGAGGAGCCTGGTAGGCTACAGTCCATGGGGTCACAAAGAGTCGGACACGATTGAACGACTTCACTTTCACTTTCTTTCAACACAAAGTAAAAAAAAAAAAGCATATACAAGAAAAGACGGGGAAAATGTCAAAGTGCCGACGGCACAGCCCTACCCCCAGCCCTGTCGTCATGTTTCTCTGACCCCGTTCACTCGACAGCACTGCTTGAGCATCTGCTGTGTGTCTGGCACTGCGTGAGTCGCTGAGAATATAGCAGTGAGCAAGGTAGGGTGGCGTCTTACCTTCCCCTGGTTTACACCTCACCTCGCTACTCAAAACCATACCATGCGGGGAGCAAATAAAGACGATGCTTTTACAACAAAGGAAGAAATCTGGGATTTTTTCCTAAAGTAGAATTATTCAGTGTTTGATAAAATGCTAAAGGAAATCAACCCTGAATATTCATTGGAAGGACTGATGCTGAAGCTGAGGCTCCAGTACTCTGCCACCTGATGCAAAGAGCCGACTCATTGGAAAAGACCCTGATGCTGGGAAAGATTGAGGGCAGGAAGAGAAGGGGACAGAGGATGAGATGGCTGGATGGCATCACCAACTCAATGGACATGATTTTGAGGCAACTCTGGGAGATAGTGCAGGACAGGGAAGCCTGGCATGCTGCAGTCCATGGGGTCACAAAGAGTCTGACTTGACTTGGCAACTGAACAATAGCAACACAAATGCTCAGTGTATACTTCAGTGACCAGACCACTGTTTCTCTTTTCAGGTAAGGAACAGGAGCCCCTTTGCTGGCGTAAGATGCACTCGAGCACTCCTGAACACAGAGCTGGCACTGACTGCAGGAAGGAATCTTCGCGGGTGTCATTATCAGGGAAGACCCCCTAGGACTGCCCTCGGGGCCATGAATGACTGAAGAAGACCGGCTTCCTTCTCGGGCCGTGGCAGTGTCAGCTGGGTGGTGACCTTGTGTGCTGGGCAGCTCCGTGCTGTCCTACAAGTTTATAACCTTGGCAGCAGGATGTTACATCTTTAGGACTCAGCATATAGACATGTTCACTCACAAAGTACTGATTTTCTCCCTTTTTTCCCACTGTCATGGATATCGGCACCAAAAAGCATTTTGGGAATGAAATAATTGATTCAAAACCATTGTCAATACAGTTTCAAAAAGACACAAAATTCAAACTAGTCCATTGAAATGGGTATTGAAATGTGCATGAATAAAAGATTTCATAGGAAATGTGGTTGGAATTATTGGCTAGAATCAGGCTTGGGATTTTCTGTAATTTAAAATTATTTACGCTGCTTAGTAATCATCGATGGAACCTTTGCTATTTGCCGATGTCACCTCACACCCTGGGGACCCAGAGATGGGTGGAGGCATGGCCGCTGCCTCGTGGCTGAGCCTCAAACACTAGTCAAATCGGGTTTCGCACACTGAGATTAACCCTGTGAGCATTTGGTTCTTCCCTTCGCCAGAAAAATGCAGGCTCCGCAGTTACGACAACGTCACTTTCGTCTGGTGGCTCAGACAGTAAAGCGTCTACCTACAATGTGGGAGACCTGGGTTCGATCCCTGGGTCAGGAAGATCCCCTGGAGAAGGAAATGGCAAACCACTGCTGTACTCTTGCCTGGAAAATCCCATGGACAAAGGAGCCTGGTAGGCTAGTCTGTGGGGTTGCAAAGAGTTGGACACGACTGAGCGACTTCACTTTCACGTTTTCACTTTCACTTTCCACTTTCACTTTTCACCATTTCTCCTTCTGAAAATATAACTACGTTTATGATGAACATTCATCGGGATGCTTAGCACACGATTTTCATTCTCGGCTACTCACACTGTTGCCTATGTCTCCTTGTGTCTCCTGCCTTGCAGGCGGATTCTCTCCTGTCTGAGCCACCAGGGAAGCTCCCTCCTTATGTGAAAACGGGTGACTCATGACTGGTGTTAATCAGCATATAAAATTAACCACATCTTAACCAGCAGTTTTAATAACAACAGCATCTAAGCTTGGAGAAGAGATTTGTTGAAAGTTACAGAGCACAGAAGCTTCTCACCCAAGAGAATCTCCAAGCTCATAATTCACAGGCTGCTGCAAGACCCTGGTCAGTCTCAGATTAAGACCGTGGGGCCAACTCTCTCCTCAAGCACGGGGATCCTGGACCACCCCCAGCTCGGCCCGTAAATGCACTTTATTTCCCACGGTCACATCCACAGCCCTCTTCTCCTGATCCCATCAGTCACGGGAGGTGGCTGCGCAGCCTCATCTTAGAGACGGTTCCAGAGAAACGATTTCAAGACTCTTGATAAACCTCCTTGAAACTCCACCTAAAGACTCGAAATGTTAGGTACTTCCCTTTCGCAGGAAAATAAAAAGGTTACAAATTCGTTAAAACGCTCCATCCCAATGCTTCTTTTCTATTTTTATCACCATCTGGCTAGATGGATAAATAAGGTTCAAAAGCTGAAGAAGGTCTTTTCTGTCAGAGGGGAATGTCCTGGGTTAAGCTTTATTCGCTATCATTCCAATGTATGGCTTTTGGTCTATTATTCTATTTTCCTGTCAATTATTATAACTTCACGGACAGCCATGGAAATAGCTTTCCTGACATTCAGGATCATATCAACATCTATAAAGGTTAATACTAACATTAATTCAAATGTTCTTAGCTCCTTCCTTGTCATTAGCAAATAGAAGAAGTTAAAAAAATATATCACTAGCTATTAACATGATAATAGTGCAACAGGAAGCAAATTATGTCAGCAGTGTCATTTATATATTTATTTAGGACAACATTTGCTTAATCTGTTTCAAAAAGGATTTCAGGTGGCTTCAGGAATTGCTAAAGTATCTTAGTTGGTTGAAAGCAAGTTTTTCACCTGAATTTAGGAAAGTGTTGGACAGAAAATTGGATAAATGATACCCAAGGCACTTAGCGCAAACTGCACACCATCCCACACAGTGAAAAGGAGGATAAGTTAGCGGGACAGGAATCAGTGGCTGCTAGAAATGGCCCGAGCTCCCTCAGGCGTCCGTAATTACTTTCAATTGGGTAGCTTTCCCGACATTTGAGATTTCTTAAGAAAGGCTCCAAAACGGTTAGCATTACTTGATACTGAGCCAGTGCACTTACTAGCCAAAGAAAGTGGCTGCTATGTGATCCCCGCCACCCTCCGGAACTGTGGATTCACAGGGACGTCTCTCCTCTCCACTTGGTACTTACCTGGAGACGAGCCTTCAGTGACCTCAAAATCAGGTTCCAAGTTTTATCAGGCTTCCTGGTCCCTTTGAGTCATAGGCCAATGCTGTCTCCCTCATTTTAGTCATCAAAACTCAAAGAAAAGCAAGTGAGATGGCTTGTCCTAGGAGAAAAAAAAGACCATAAAGCTGACTTCCTGTCTCCTGTTTTCTCGACAATCAACACGTCCAGGTCTCCATCAGACGTGCTGATGAGGAGTAGACGATGTGGCACAAATCTTTTTAAATCCTTAGAAAACTCAACATCTCTCTCCCGTGACAGTTTTATGCTGCTTCTTTATCACACGTTTTATGGGCAAATAGCACAAAGAATATGTTTGAGATTTATTTACTACCCATTTCCACAACTGTGCCTTAAAAATAATAAACAGGCAGGACTTCCCTGGTGGTCCGGGGGTTCGGACTCTACGCTTCCAAAGCACGGGGAGCGGGTTCGATCCCTGGCGGGAGAATTAAGACCCCACATATTATGTGGCATGGCCAAAAAAATAAAGAATCAGATCTTGCCTAGGACACGTATCTTTATACACCTGTTTCTTTCTCCTCATTTCTGTTCCTCTTCCAGTTTTGAAAACTGTACCCCCATCAAACCCATTGTTCAAAGTGGGGATTGGCTACATCATTCAGGTTCACCCTCATATAGATTTATGTAATATATATTGATATCACTGTGCTAGGTCTCCCAGGTATGTTCCCTTCAGGAACAAAAGCTCCCATCAGCACTAAGGCGACTGTGTGCATGAGAGGCAGCAGGCATGGTCCTGATTTGCAGATCAGCATGTGCTCAACTTTCCTTCTACTGTTGATAAAAATTATCATTATGTGCTAAAGATGGTGAGCAGAAGACAACCAGGACAGGGATGAAGAGACAGACGTGGCAAATATCTTCTCTCTTCAAATTCATAGCCTAGTGCCTTCGTGCTCAGCCACTCAGTCATGTCCGACTCTGCTACCCCAGAGAGGGCAGCACACCAAGCTTTCCTGTCTTGCACTGTCTCCCAGAGCCAAGAATTTGCTCAAATTCATGTCCATTGAGTCAGTGATGCTATCTAAACATTTCATCTTCTGCCGTCCCCTTCTCCCCCTGCCCTCAATTGTTCCCAGCATCAGAGCTTTTTCCAATGAGTCGGCTCTTTGCACCAGGGCCAAAGCATTGGAGCTTTGGCTTCAGCATCAGTCCTTCCACCGAATATTTAGGGTTGATTTCCTTTAGGATTGACTGATCTCCTTGCTGTCCATGGGACTCTCAAGAGTCTTCTCCAGCACCACACTCAAAAAGCATCAGTTCTTTGGTGCTCAGCCGTCTTTATCTCATATTCGTACATGACTACTGGAAAAGCCATAGCTTTGACTGTACAGACCTTTGTTGGCAAAGTGATGTCTCTGCTTTCTAATATGCTGTCTAGGTTTGTCATAGCTTTTCTTCCAAGGAGCAAGTGTCTTTTAATTACATGGCTGCAGTCACCATCTGCAGTGATTTTGGAGCCCAAGAAAATAAAGTCTGTCACTGTTTCCATTGTTACCCCATCTGTTTGCCATGAAGCGATGGGACCGGATGCCATGATCTTAGTTTTCTGAATGTTGAGCTTTAAGCCAACTTTTCACTCTCCTCTTTCACCTTCATCAAGAGGTTCTTTAGTTCCTCTTCGCTTTCTGCCGTTAGGGTGGTATAATCTGCATATCTGAGGTTACTTATCGTGTGTTTGAAAAGGAATCAGTAGGTAGAGGAATAAAGATAGAATGTGCAAGTGACTTCTCTTAGAAGGAAATGTTTCGCAGTGAAATCCAAGAAAGTGCAAGACCCGTATTTCACGTGTTTTGCTTATGAAGACAGATTTGAATGAATCCTAATATATAGGTCATTTCGTCATCAATAGACAAAAGAAAAGCTAGAAAGAGAATGTCCAGGTGTGAAGAAGAGGTGGTGAGTTAAAGAAGGCGATGGAAGGAATGAGATCTGGGCACAGGTGAGCAGGTTACCTGGGGGAAGAGAAGCGATGCCCATTGGGACTTAGAGAGGAAGTAGAAGCAATGTGGAGGAATTCTGAGCTGGGGGAGAAGCAAGAGAAAGGAAAGGCAGCTTTGATCTTTATGATAAACTGAGAGGCTGTTTATCTTGTGAAATGGTGGGAGGTGTGGGTAGAATAGAGGACTTGAAAAAAGTGAAAAAGAAAAAAAAATTGGTGCAGACACTTTGAGGAAGCCAACAAAAAACAAACATGAAAATAATCCTGGTGTGGCCTCTTTTTCACATTTTTAAGCTTCTCTTGGCGGGATCAGTATTCTATTTCAGATCAATCTTAACAGTCAGTCGTCAAACATTCCTGGAATGTTCACTTTCTACCAGGTTTACGCTAAGCCCTAAAGTACGTGTTAGGCCACTGCCAGAACCTTCGTGGGAAAAGAACTGTTTCTGACGTAAGCTAGCAGTTTGCTGCTTCCCACATATTAGGGCCACAGTTGAATTACACATCACGGTCTGCAGACTTCAAACAAAGCTTCCAGGAAGTGAACGGAACCAGGACAAGGAAATGACTGTGACTCTGCACTCCATAAAGTAAAGAAATAAAGAGCAATTTGTCGCTGGAGAAACGGAGGAAGCTGAGCTGATAAAATAACCTAAGAAACTATGCGAATGATGTGATAAAGCTGGAATGGAGTCGATCATTTTGTACTTAAGATTTAACACCGTTCTCCAGAACGGCCTGGGTGATCTAAAACTGGGGTGGGGAGGAGAGGTCATTTCACAGCACACGTCTGCCTGGAACTCGGTCACCATGTGTCTAGGTGTCATGGGTTACAGTCAAGAGTGTCTATTGTCACCTCCAAAAAGCCCACTTGATGATTTTTTCACGTACCTTTATGGAGCATACAGACTTGTAAGTGGAGGGAGTTAAATAACAGCGTCTGCCCAGGAATTGGGTTTTGGGTTTTGAAATTGTGTAAAATAAACTGTTTTTTCTAACAGATAATTAACATTTCAAGGAGTCTGGTCGCCTGATCTGTGGTGAGTGGCTGACTCACTGAACCGCAGGGGTATCACCAGCCGCCTTCGCTCCCTCTCACCAAGAGTGGTTTTGTGCGAAGAGGTGGCCTCAAACGAAACTGCAAACTAGGCTGTTTCTCCGGAGCCCTGGGTCTCTGGGTCCCCCACTTCCCCTCCAGAGATGCCCAGGACTCTCACATCCTCCTCTGCTCCCCTCAAAATGCCCTGGGGGCCGTCTGTTTACACGGAGGATTCCCAGGTGGCGCAGTGGTGAAGAACCCGGCTGCAGTGTTGGAGACGCAGGTTCCATCCCTGGGTTGGGAAGATCCCCTGGAGGAGGGCATGGCAACCCACTCCAGTGTTCTGGCCTGGAGAGCCACATGGACAGAGGAGCCTGGTGGGCTGCAGTCCCTGGGGTTGCAAAGAGTTAGGACTGAGCACAGGCAAGAGCATGCGAGACACCTCCATCAGTGACCCAGCGAAGATGACTCTTAACATAGCATGGCTGTACATTCAAAGGCTTAGAGCCACCTTCTCAGCAGCGCCTGAAAAGCTTTATTTCAGGTATAGCTCTGCCTTGGGATCTGGAGTCGCCTTCAAAGACCATGCCTCCTTTCTTCCGGTGGCAGCACTTCCTGCTGGGAGAGTGGTTGTGCCTTCTGGAAATCATGATGGTCCTCCTGAACCCAGTCCCCTGAAAAACGTGGGGGATGGTTTCTGGGCTCCCCGGTGATTTCAAAGACAGTTGCTTGGTGATGGACAGAGAGGCCTGGCGTGCTGTAGTCCATGGGGTCGCAAAGAGTCAGACACGACTGAGCGGCTGAACTGGACTGTGACTGAAAGCACTTTCGGGGAACTTCCCTGGTGGTCCTGAGGTTAAGAATCCACCTTACAATGCAGGGGATGCAGGTTCGATCCCTGGTAGCGGAATTAGGATCCTACTTGTCACTGAGCAACTGGGCCCATGCCAACCAGCTACTGAGCCTGGGTGCCCCAACTAACACCCAATGCAGTCAGATAAATAAATATTTTTTTAAAAAAAGAATATTTTAGAATCCAGGAGCCAGCCGGGCTCCAAGACCCAGCATGCTCCTTGCAACGGGGAGTCTCCCCGCAGCCTGCCTGGGTGGCACTGGAGGGGAATGGCAACCATAGTAAGCTGCCTGGGCGCCTGCTCAGTTGCTCAGTGGAGTCTGGCTCTTCTCAGCGCTGTGCTTCTCTTGTTAATGGGAGCACAGGCTCTAGGGTGCACCGTCTCAGCCCCCGTGGTGCAGCTCACAGGCCCAGTTGCCCTGCTGCATGTGGAATCTTCCCGGACCAGGGATCGAACCCATGTCCCCTCCACTGGCAGGTGGATTCTTAACCACAAGACCCCCTAGGAAAGTCCCAGGCAACTCTTTTGTAAGCTTGTAGAGGATCTGGGATGGTCATGTTTCCCTGAAGATCCAGCTTACTTTCATCTGGACACATTCCTTTCGCTTCAGGTATATATATCCCTATAAAAAGTTGTGGCCCTCAAGTTGAAATCAATGATCACTAAACTGAAGCAGCATATACCCTGGAAAACCCAGGAGGGCAAAACCCTACTGCTGCTCCCCATGTCCCTTCCCGTAGTGGACATCGCTAATCTGTCATCGCACTCCGGTGTTGAGACTGACGTCAGCTTGGAGATCTTTCTCCACACAGGACTCTAGGCATTGCTACTCATACCTGAGAATTAATTAGGATGCAAGTTGAAACCTATCTGTAACCATTGCTTTCATTTATTTATTTTTATATTTATTTATTTGGCTGCACTGGGTCTTCGTTGAGGGACACAGATGCAGACTCTTTAGTTGCAGCATGCGAGATCTAGTTCCCTGACCAGGGATCAAACCCAAGCCCCTCTGTGCATTGGGAGCACAAAGTCTTAGCCACTCGGCCACCGGGGAAGTCCCTCTGTAACACTGCTTTTAAACTGTTGCCAGTTATTCTAAAGACAATGGTAACCAGTGATGGATTATGTTGTTTGACAGACAAGCTACATACAAAAGCATAAAAGTCTCGAGTAGAAAATATCAATATCATCACCGAAGCAAGTGTATCTGGCAAAACTGGGAATCCAGATAAAGCTGATTTCTTTCTGTGGAACCTAAGGCATGGAGTTTTCTTCTCCCAAGGTCACTTAAGTCAAGTGAGTAATTCTGAAACTTTGGAGATTTGGGGGCCTGAGCATCACTCCTGATGGATCAAGGCTGCCCTCCAGGAACCACTCCTGTGTGTGCCGTTCCTGAAACTTGAGAAGAAATGCTGCTTTGAAAATGATGGATGGGCCTTTAGACAGCACACCCCCACCCCACCCGGCCCATGCTGGGGAAGGAAGGCTTTCCACACTGGTGGGTGTGTGTGGGTGGCTGAGAAAAGCTAGAGAAAGCACCCTGAAGTGAGAGTTTGCTGAGAAAGAAACGTGCCTCAGACTGAAGACGGATGAGGACTGCATCTGTGCGTGCCCAGACTTCCCATCTCCTCAAATGTCAGGAGGGTCTGGACAACTCACCAAACTGCTTCAACAGAGGCGACCCAGGTCACAGGGCATCGGCTTAGTCTGGGAGTCTGGACCCGGAAGCAGAAACTCATGGCGGGCCCAGTAATCTGTAGTTAAGTAAACCCTAGGCGACCTCGATGCTAAAGTTTGAAAAAGTGAAACAGTGAAAGTGTTAGCAGCTCAGTCACCTCTGACTCTTCATGGCCCGTGGACTGTAGGCCTTGTCAGTCTGACATCGATTTCACACTGCGTGCCGCCCACCCTCCACTGCGTACCACGCACACCCAGCTGGTTAACACACGGTGGGTGTGCGGTGCGATCTGTGTGTCTGCCTTTGCTGTGGGTTCACAGACTGCCAGCAAGTGTCTAAAGTGGATCAGAAGAATCGCCATTTCTCTCTGAGAAAGCTCCTTAACCCAGGAGTGCCTGGCCCTGAGGGTGTAGAACCAATGCCAGGAAGGGTTAGGGGGTGATGTAGAAAGTAGAAGTACCACGTCGGAGGCTGCTGCCTCAGCTGTGAGATTGAGCCACTGATGCTGAAGCAGAGAAAGGCAGTGTGGGCAGGGTGAAGTTCACTGGCCTTGGAACCAAGGACGTCACCGGCTACCCATCTACCAGGGGACAGGGACGTTTCCCTGTCCCAGCTTACTACTGTTGGGCTTCCTAGGTGGCTCAGTGATAAAAGAATCTACCTGCCAATGCAGGAGACACCGGTTCAATCCCTGGGTTGGGAAGATCCTCTGGAGGAGGGCATGGCAACCCATTCCAGTATTCTTGCCTGGAGAATCCCATGGGCAGAGGAGTCTGGTGGGTTACAGTCCATGGGTTTGCAAAGAGTCAGACACGACTTGGCGACTAAACAACAACGCGGTCATTTTCAACTGGGAGAGATTCCCTTCCCTTCCCTGCCCCTCGCTGGTGAACAGTTTATCCTTACAACTTGGCTTGGGGGAGGGGAGTGTTACCAGCTTCTAGTGGACAGGAGGCAGAGAAGCTATGAAACATCCTATGATCCACATGACAGTCCCCACCCCAGCAAAGAACTTCTGGCCGCAGAAAGTGAGTTTTTGCTGAGGCTGAGAAATGCTGATGTGGAGGACTGAAATGTGGGTCCCTGAGTGACTGATCCTGCCTAAAACAAACCCTTAACTCAGGACTCACTCAGTGGAGAATATAATTCTTCCAATAAGAAGAAAATGAACCCAATTCTTGCTTTGGACCTAGGGAAAGTGTGTCCGTATGATGTCTTTATCAAGTTAGAGAAAACTCTATTTATAAACGCTTCTACAGCCTAGTATTTCTGCAAAGAAGACAAATAACTTACACCTTTTTACATGAGCACAATCTCTGGCCACAGCAATCTGTGTAGGAGACGCGGCTAGGAGGGTAGCCTGTCACTCCCCTCGCCACAAAGAAACACCAGAATAAACAAACCATTCTGGGCCCCTTGCATACTTGCAGTAAATGATAACAGCAGTTTTTTGTTTTCCATCTTTAAGATCAAAATATTTTAGTGACTTGTGATTCCTACACCTATAAAAATGATGTGTTTAAAGTTCTACAGTCTTAAAATATAAATATGAAAAGCCCAGTTTATTTAAGATATCAAGAGGAAAAAAAAAAAAGATTGGTGGGATTTTTTTTTTCCTTTCCTGATCAAATAACGAACAAAATCAGCTACAGCACTACACTTTTAAAACATTGTAAGCTATAGCATTTTACTGTAATGAGTCTGTGGGTTTGCAAGGCAAGCTCAAAAGTTATGACGATCAACTCAGTCCCAGAGGGGAGAGTTTAGCTGTGTAAGCACTGGTTTAGGGAACGAATATTTGGTCGAATCAAAGATTCCGATAGTCGCTGGGTTTCCTCAACCCTAAATTCTTCTATGATGCATAATTGGATATTATGCAGTTAACTGAGAAGGACCTTGGGAGAAAACAAAAACCGAGTTCCTTTTAGATCTTCAGGAACATTAAAAGCTAAGCTTTCAACTCTAGCCAAATGCCATTACCATGAATTTCTTCCAATATATATTGTTTAGTCACAATGCTTTATCCTTGATATCACATGTGGTCCCGAAAGTTCAAACTTATAAACCAAGACTCCAGGATTCGTAATCCCAGAGACAGACTGTGACCAACACACAGCGTGGAATACTTTTATGCTGTAAAATGCTACTAATGATAACGTCGAACTGAGTGGGGTTTGATCAAAGTCTCCACTGAGAGGTTGTGAAGATAGGAGGCCTGGGTCAGAGTGGTCGGGTCCCACCAAGTGTTAACAGCAACCGAAGTAGGAAGGTAGGTTCTCCTATAATTAGGAGAAGGGGAGTATGTTTTCCTGCCTGGAGTTTCCAGTCTTTAGAGGCATTTTGGGTTCTTGTAGGTTGAGAAGGATCCTTTCCTTGGAAACGTCACACCACAGCCTCAAAGTCTTGGATGCTCCCCATCAGTGACAGCTGCGGGGACCGGGTACCAAGGGTCTCATGGGCTGCGTGCATGCGCGTTAAGTTGCTTCAGTCATGTCTGACTCTGTGCGACCTTACGTTATGGACCAGAGCCCACCAGGCTCCTCTGTCCATGGGATTCCCCAGGCAAGAATACTGGAATGGGTTGCCATGCCCTCCTCCAGGGGATCTTCCCAACCCAGGGATTGAACCCTGGTCTTCCACATTGCAGAGTCTTTACCATCTGAGCCACAAAGGAAGCCCAACAAAGGCTTCAGAGTTTTCCAAGACAAGTCATTAAAGCAATGGTTGTGACCAACACCTCAAGCCCTCGTTCCTTCTCCAAGGCCGTCCCAGCTCTTTTCATCCCATCCTCCTTCCCACGACCTCACAATACCGTCCATCCGTGAATTCTGTGCACAGAACTGTCCTGTGTTCTTTTTCACCATTTACCCTCAAGCCCTGCCACTGCTTCCTGCTGATACTGAAACAAGAAGACCTCTGGCTTCTGGTGTGGCTGGGGATCTAGGGGTGGTGTCTTTCAAGCTGGATGACTTAAGCACCCAAGACTTAAGGGGTTGCTCCACGACAAAAATAAAATTCATCTGGCTTTGAAAATTTGGTCTTGATTGGCATGACAGAGAGGAAAGGAGATTTGTGTGTGTGTGTGTATGTGTGTGTGTTTTCCGAGTGAAAGAGTAGAGACAAAACTTTAGAAGCCAAAGTGTCAAAGTGTTTCCAGCCAACCTGTTCGTTTAGAATCACAGCCGGTCAGGGAAAAGCAAAGGTCAGCACCACCATGGATGCAAGGCTTAAAAAAGTTTTGTTTTGTCCAACTGGCCAGAGGAGTTATGAATGTTTTGAGGTCAGAGTGGTTACATGATCAAAGTGCTTCAGGAAAATTAATTAAATGTTGCTGTGGGTTGGGACCCGATATGGACGGAAAAGAGTCAAGAAAAAAAAAAATCAGGAGCTATTAGAGTGAGGAGGGCCTGAGCTTGGGTGGTAAGAGAAAGGGAAAAAGTATTCACGGAAGGATCAGCAGTAAGTAACCAGGCCCAGGAAGGCATCACAGCACCACTGTGTCCCCTGCCTCATCAGGAACGCGACACGTCCTTGTCACATTTGCATTCCCCCAGTCGGTGGCCCTCAGTAAGCGGGCGGTGCTGTTGGAGCAGACATCTCCCTGATTTCTCAGGCACCCCGTCCCTCCCTGCCTGAGGCTGCCCCATGCGCTGCTCCTGTTGAGTGTGGTCTTACTGAATGCATCCTTTTAGAAGGGTCTTTCCTGGGTTCTGGAAGCACAAATCGCTTCAGGGCTTTCCCCGATGACTCAGCAGGTGAAGAATCCGCCTGCAATGCAAAAGACACAGAAGATGCGTGTTCGACCTCTGGATGGGGAAGCTCCCTTGGAGGAGGGCATGGCAACCAACTCCAGTATTCTTGCCTGGATCCCATGGATACAGGAGCCTGGCAGGCTACAATCCATGGGGTCACAAAGAGTTGGACACAGCTGAGCATATGGCAATCTTACTTTCTGAAGCAACTGTGAAGACACTACCCTTCCTCAACCCTTCATTCAGAGGGGTTCATGCCAGCTAAATGGGCTTGGTGATAGCGATGTGATTTTATGCTATTGTGTGGTCCAAGCTCTGATTCCTGACCTTTTCATTTTCTGCCCTGTGTGATTTGGGACAAGTTTATTTAGTCCTGCTGGGCTTCAGTTTCCCTGTTTAAAAAATGGGGTTGATAATAACAACCATGCAAGGACACAATAAGAATTAAACAGCACGTGCTAGCAGTTGGCATGCTGTAGAATGGCTGTACCTTTAGTTATAAAATAATAATGAGAAAACAGGTATTTCGTTGTTACTGTGACACATACAGAAGCAAATATTCTCAACCTGACCACACCGGAGGATGCTCTAACCAGAAATAAGTCCTTCTGCTCTGCAAACCAGTGGTCACCAACATTTTTGGCACCAGGGACCTGTTTTGTGGAGAACAAGTTTTCTAAGGACTGGGGGTGGGACAAAGCATCACTATCCATCATGAGAAGGATTAAGGTAGGGGTCTCCAACCTCTGGGATCTAATGCCCAATGATCTGAGGTGGAGTTGATGTAACAACCCTAGAAACTGAGTGCACGAGAAATGCGATGCGCTTGAATCATCCCAAAACCCACCCATGAAGACCCAGGCACGGACAGGCTCCCACTCTCACCGTTAGAGTCCCAAACTCCTCCAGGCATGGACATGCTCACGAATTGAAGGTTCTTTTTTTTTTTTTTTCCAAAACCAAGTGAACTGACCTCAAACTGGTTTAATAAAGAGAATTTTAAAATACTGTTGCATTGTCATTCTTTCTGAACAATTAAGTTACTATTTAGCCTTTGAATAAATAAAAAAAAAGAGAGAGAGAGAAAAGAAAAATGTGAATTTACTCTTTCAACAGTATAAAACTTTGCTTTTGTTTTGTTTTTTAAAGTAACTCCGTTCTTCTCAAGTCCTGGGTCAACCTCTCCTCACACTTGGGAGAGTCCTGTATATTATTCTGCAACACCACAGACCCGTTTACGAACAGGCCTGTTTCTGAAAATAACATAAACACACGTCTTTCCCAGGGAATCGGAATTTAAATAAGAAAAACGAGACTGGTTGCAGGTCTGCAGCTCCCCAGCTAGTCCTTCTCCCCTTCTGCTCCTCTGAGGAAATGAGTTGACTATAAGGAAATCACAATGACCTCACTTTCATGGAGGAAAACGGAGAAAACTCAGGTGGTGATGCTGTGGAATTCACTTCCATAGAAAGCATGAGGGGCAGTCGGGCCGTGTGTCTGATGTGTCTTGTCTGCATCGGTGTTAAACTTGCAATTTGGGTTCAGTCCTGGGTGTAGCTGTTCACCCCTGGCTAAACAGGAAACGTTCTTCTCATCAAAGTCTGAAGCTTTTGATCTTCCTAATCTGCTTGTTCACAGTCTCTGCATACCCAAGTGAGGGAGGTTCACTTGAGTCTATTGAATCTCTTAAAACTCCAGGAAATGTGTTTTTTTTTTTTTAATTTCATCCTTCATCCTTAGGGATCAGTGATAGCAACTGAATTCTGAAGAGATGTGGCTGATATAGGCGATTCATGCTCATTTTTATGACTGCTTAAATTCTGAATTAAAGATTCAATAGTTCAGAGAACCAGCTTGATATATTAGCATCTGCCCTGAATTTTTATGGTGTCTTTTAACTGCTTTATTCTTGGCAAGTCTGTTGACCCCTTCAAACCTGGCCAAGCATTGGTGACAGGTTTCCGAGCAGTCTCCTCAGCCCACGTCTTTCGACGTGATTACTGGTGGCCTATTTGGTTTTGCTGGAGAAGGAAGTATCAGTCTACTCCAGTATTCTTGCCTGGAAATCCCAGGGACAGAGGAGCATGGGGGGCTACAGTCCACGGGGTGGCAAAGAGTCAGACACAACTTAGCAACTAAACAACAAAATTTGGTTTTGCAGAGAAAGCTGGGACATCCATATTCTAACAGTTATATGTCAATTTTAATTAAATGCTGAAATTGAATATTAATCCATTTTGCACAGTAGAACAATTAGAAAATACATCATCTCATCCCTCAGAAATAACCAGCCTATGAATATGGGCATAATTTATTCTAATTGTATCTGTCTGTGTTTCCTCCATGCTTGAGATCATTCTTTTTTTTTTTTTAGTTTTGACTTTTTTTTCCCCTGAATCCTTAATTTTTTAATTTATTTTTTTTTAATTTCAGCTGCACTGCTTCCTCATTGTGGCACTCAGGATCTTTGTTGTCACACATGGGCTGAGCCGCACGTGGGATCTTAGTTTCCTGACCAGGGATCGAAACCACATCCCCTGCATTTGAAGGTGGCTTCCTAACCACTGGACCATCAGGCAAGTCCCTTGAGATCATTCTTCATCTACAATTTGACAGCCTACTTAGATAAATAAATTTAAATTTATTTTTAACTGGAGGATAATTGTTTTACAATATTGTGCTGGTTTCTGCCATACATCAACATGAATCAGCCACAGGTATATGCATGTCCACTCTCTCTCGAACCTCCCACCCACCTCCCACTTTTGCTTTGCTTAGAAAATCGTTATCACTAGGTGGGTCCTTAAGCAGTCTTCACCATTTTAATGGTTACATGATATTTCCTTGCATGGACATCAGTTCAGTTCAGTTCAGTCACTCAGTCGTGTCCGACTCTTTGCGACCCCGTGAATCACAGCACACCAGGCCTCCCTGTCCATCACCAACTCCCAGAGTTCACTCAGACTCACGTCCATCAAGTCAGTGATGCCATCCAGCCATCTCGTCCTCTGTCGTCCCCTTCTCCTCCTGCCCCCAATCCCTCCCAGCATCAGAATCTTTTCCAATAAGTCAACTCTTTGCATGAGGTGTCCAAAGTGCTGGAGTTTCAGCTTTAGCATCATTCCTTCCAAAGAAATCCCAGGGCTGATCTCCTTCAGAATGGACTGGTTGGATCTCCTTGCAGTCCAAGGGACTCTCAAGAGTCTTCTCCAACACTACAGTTCAAAAGCATCAATTCTTCAGCGCTCAGCTTTCTTCACAGTCCAACTCTCACATCCATACATGACTACTGGAAAAATCATAGACTTGACTAGATGGACCTTTGTTGGCAAAGTAATGTCTCTGCTTTTGAATATGCTATTGAGGTTGGTCATACCTTGTGTTAATTACCCAAAGTGGATGTTTGGGTCATTTCTTACTTATATTAATATTGATAAATATCACTATTCATAATCTCTATCTGCACTTCTAAATATTTCCCTAGGATAGCACCCTAGATGCATAACTTCAGGATCTGAGAATTTTAAAGACGTTCCTCCTCCACATTTAAAAATCTGAGTAACTTCTAAGGTTTCATAAAATGTGGTATTTCACAATTACGAGGGAGAATATACAGTTCTCCCTGGTGAAGATGGTAAAAAATCCGCCTGCCAATACAGGAGACGTGGGTTCAATCCTTGGGTCGGGAAGATCCCATGGAGGAGGAAATGGCAACCCACTCCAGTATTCTTGCCTGGGGAATCCCATGGACAGAGGAGCCTGGTGGGCTACAGTCCGTGGGGTCACAAAGTGTTGGACACCATTGAGCAACTACCAGTATACACTCTAGTATCCACAGCCCTGCGAATCTGACCGTGGAAACACTTAGGCTGTAATGTAAAATAGTATAAAGTTCTACTGAGGGAGCGTCCAGTCTCTGTGTGTACATTTCTCTCATCTATGTGTGTCTTTTCATTTTTCTTTGTCATTCTCTTCACATGAGTACTTAAAATTTTCTAAAAATTTGAGTTAATACATGTAAAAATACAAGTTAAAATATTTGTTTTAAAAGTTGCATGATATGGAAGCAACTTAAAGTGGTCATCACTGCAGAGATGAACAGAGGAGAGTGGAAAATTGAGATTTGGAGTTTTCATTTGCATCTTTCTGTATTATTTGAACTAAGTACATGTATTACATTCTTTAAGTATCAATGGGATGATCTTCTTAGTGTGACTATAAGTTTCTCTTTGTTTTTTGTTTATAATTTATAAAATAAATTATATATATTTGTAATTATATATTTTATATAATTTATAAAATAAAAGATACTTTTTGAAAAATTAAAGTTTCTATCATCCAATTCATAACGAAAGTTATTAGTGGAAAAAGTCAACAAGTCAACAGTTAAACTGTTGGCAATTAAAATCGTACATGGTAAAACATACTACCACATAAAAATATGAGCATAAAATATAAAAAATAGAATCTTCTTAGTTAAATGAGATGAAACAAATCTGGCAGGAGAAATTTGCACTTAGCTGAATGAATGTCCAGGAAATAAAACTCTAAATGTATAACTGGTAAAATTTTTATTTTTTTATATTTGATGTAGCTAAATATTTTCACATCTGTTAGCTTTTATATATCCTCTTTAAAAATTGTTCATAACCTCTTTTATTTATATATTAGATTTTTGATGTCTTTTCTTATTGATTTACCTTATTTTTCATATTACAAAACTGTGAACCATTCATTTGAAATTTTTATTGGGAACTTTTTTAGCCAGCTCTCTTATGAAGTATTAAAATGCCTGCTTTGCTTCTTGCATCATTGTCACAGCTATTCCTCCTAAAAGTTCCAGGACCTTCAGTGACATTCATTCATTTATTAACAACCCAGAATCTTTATGGCTTTTCAGGTGGCTCTGTGGTAAAGAATCTACCAGCCAGTGCAGAAGATACGCGAGACACGAATTCAACCCCTGGGTCGGGAAGATCTCCTGAAGGAGGAAATGGCAATACACTAGTATTCTTGCTTGGGAAACCCACGGAGAAGGGAACCTGGAGGGCTACAGTCCACAGGGTGGCCAAGGGCCAGACATGACTGAGCACACACACACACACGATCCTCATTTATCATCTGTCTTGACCTATGCAGATATGTTGTTGTTGTTCAGCCGTGTCTGACTCATCATGACCCCATGGACTATAGCCCACCAGGCTCCTCTCTCCACGGGATTCCCCAGGAAAGAATACTGGAGTGGGTTGCCATTTCCCCCTCCAGAGGATCTTCCCAACGCAGGGATAGAACCCGCGTCTCCTGGGTCTCCTGCAGGTGTATAGTACCTTTAAGCAGTGGGCATCTGACCTTGCCTCTAGGTTTGGCCACAGTCCATTTCCCAAACACAAGGAAGTATCAGGCCTGTCTCGGTTGCTAGGCCTGCCGTAACACGGTTTCATAAACTGGGTGATTTAAACGGCAGGAACATCTTGTCTCACAGCTCAGGAGGCTAGAAGTTCGAACTCAAGGTGTAGGTGGCGTGGGCTCCTTTCAAGAGCTGTGACAATCAGCTCTAAACTCCCAGCCGTAAACTCGCAACCAGGTCTCCTGGAAGGGCAGCCACTTTGCAGGACCCGGAAATGCATGGAAGCTTTTCACCAGGAGGGTTAAGGAGCCGAGGGCTTTCCTTTTCCTGGCCGGATCATACAGGAAGACAAAGTAGGTGCCGAGTAAGATATACAGTATCTGCAACAGCATGCGACTTGGAGGAGGGAGAGGGCACATGGACAAGCAAGAATTACACATGACCCTGCTTCCAAAGCCACCCCGTGAAAGCCAGCAGCTGCTTCAGGGACCACACCCTTGTCCTGGCTACGAGGCTGAAAGAGGACAGCGAAAAAGCTGCTTGAAAAACTCAACATTAAAAAAAAAAACAACTGAGATCATGACGTCTGGGCCCATCACTTCGTGGCAAATAGAAGGGGGAAGAGCGGAAACAGTGACAGATTTTATTTTCTTGGGTTCCAAAATCACTGCAGATGTTGGCTGCAGCCATGAAATTTAAAAGATGCTCGCTCCTTGGAGAGAAAGCTATGACAAATCCAGATAGCACATTAAAAAGCAGAGACATCACTTTGCCAACAAAGCTCCATAAGTTGAACGTATGGTTTTACCAATAGTCACGTATGGATGTGAGATATGGACCATAAAGAAGGCTGAGCACTGAAGAATTGAAGCTTTTGAACTGTGGTGTTGGAAAAGATGCTTGAGAGTCCCTTGGACTGCAAGGAGATCCAACCAGTCCATCCCAAAGGAGATCAGTCCTGAATGTTCATTGGAAGGACTGATGCTGGAAGCTGAAGCTCCAATACTTTGGCCACCTGAGGCAAAGAACTGACTCAATGGAAAAGACTGAGGGCAAGAGGAGAAGAGGGTGGCAGAGGATGCGATGGTTGGATGGCATCACTGACTCAGTGGACATGAGTTTGAGCAAGTTTCAGGAGATGGTGAAGGACAGGGAAGCCTAGCACGCTGCAGTCCATAGGTCACGAAGAGTTGCATGTGAGTTAGAAACTGAACAAAAATAACAAATAAGGCAGCAGGAGAACTGAAGGGCGAGGCACGGCCCACCACCCCTACCCTGGGCCATCCACCCTCACAGCTTGCTGGGTCTGCAGCCTCTTGCTGAACTCTTAATGGACCAATTAACTCTGTTGTCTTATTTTCTCCAGTGTCAGAATTTATTTTTCTTTTGCCTTATTAGACACAATAATCATGTCAGAGAGAGATTAAGCCACTAGAAAAAAAACATAAAACTCACCTACAGCTTTTAAGTCACAAGGGAATTTTAAAATCTGGATATTATTTATGGGGATATTAAATTTGGTTGTTGTTTTTAACGCAATTTAAATTGCTGTGGAGACATAAAACAACAACAACACAACCAAAAAAAAAAAAAAAAAAAGATTTTTGGTGAACCTAACAAGCACACTTATGATTTAGGCTTGTAGCTGAAAACTTAATTAACTCTGCTGAAATGTACCAAAGGCCACGAACCATGTGTTAAAGAAATCAAAAAGAAAGGGAAAAACGTTATGCCTAGAATAGCGGCAGCAGTTTTACACGGGTGATTTCTGAGTAAGCAAAGCAATAGAATCAGAGAGTATATTTGCGTTTAGTGGGCTTTTTTTTTTTCTTAAAGAAACAGAACATTTTCAACTAGAAAAAAGCATGCAGCAGTTCAAAAGGGTTCTAAATGCTCTCATCCAAAGCTCTAATTTTCTGCACAATCT
Organism: Bos grunniens; assembly: GCF_055505025.1. NCBI lineage: Eukaryota > Metazoa > Chordata > Mammalia > Artiodactyla > Bovidae > Bos > Bos grunniens. The sequence goes on along the minus strand of NC_141176.1, from coordinate 88,709,430 downwards.
AGATGAGCTAAAAGCATAAAACAAGTCTTTTATTAGGGAAGATAGTGAAGGCAGAAAGAGAGAGAAAACTGGACAGTGTGGGGAGACTGGTTGGCTGTTCGGTAAGCGGACATGGGAAATAAAATGTAACAAGTAATAAACGGAAGAAGGGGGGTCTTCCCTAGTGGTCCAGTAGTTAAGACTCCGTCCTTCCAACGCAGGGGACGTGGGTTTGATCTCTGGTCACAGAGCTAAAATCCCACACACAGCGCAGCACACCCCAAAAAAGAAAATTGAAAGCAAGGTGGCCATCACAGTATCCATAGACCCCTGGGAATTCAGGGGAGTGGATTTTGTTTATATGTATAGGTAAATTCCTTCCTTTGCTCCAATCAGTATGTCAACATAAGCGCTTGCGTCAGTGGCTCAGATGGTAGAGAATCTGCCTGCAATGCAGGAGACCTGGGTTTGATCCCTGGGTGGAAGATCTCCTGGAGAAGGGAATGGCTGCCCACTCCAGCATTCTTGCCTGGAGGATTCTAAAGGAAATCAACCCTGAATATTCACTGGAAAGACTGATGCTGAAGCTTCAATACTTTGGCCACCTGATGCGAAGAGCCAACTCATTGGAAAAGACCCAGATGCTGGGAAAGACTGAGGGCAGGAGGAGAAGAAGGTAGCAGAGGATGAGATGACTGGATGGCATCACTGACTCAATGGACATGAATTTGAGCAAACTCTGGGAGATGGTGGAGGACAGGCAAGCTTGGCGTGCAGCAGCTTATGGGGTTGCAAAAAATCAGACACAACTGAGCTACTGAACAATAATAACAAATCTCTGCATTGTGCAGAGGGAAGAAGACTAATGTTCTCTCGTCCTACCTGGGGTGAAAGAAACTAAGCTGTTGAGTTCTGTTCCTGATGGTCTGGATAGGGAATTTGGGTTGGGCATGTTCACACTGCTGTATTTTAAATGGATAACCAACACAGGGACTTCCCTAGTGGCTCAGAGATAAAGAATCTGCCTGCAGTGCAGGAGTTGCAGGAGACATAGATTTGATCCCCGGGTCAGAAAGATCTCCTGGAGGAGGGCATGGCAGCTCACGTCGGTATTCTTACCTGGAGAATCCCATGGACAGAGGAGCCTGGCGGGCTACAGTCCATGGGGTCACAAAGAGTCAGATATGACTGAATCGACTTGGCACACATGCCCAAACCAACAAGGACTTCCTGCAAAGCAGGAGGAACTCTGCTCAGTATTATGTAGCAGCCTGGATGGGAGGGGGCTTTGGGGAGGAATAGGGCTTCCCTAGTAGCTCAGCGGGCAGAGAATCCACCTGCAACACAGGAGATCTGGGTTCGATGCCTGGGTTGGGAAGATCCCCTGGAGAAGGGAAAAGCTACCTACTCCAGTATTTTGGCCTGGAGAATTCCATGGACTGTATAGTCCATGGGTTCACAAAGAGTCGGACACGACTGAGTAACTTTCACTTTCAGATACATATATACGAGGGCCCCCTGTATAGCAGAAGGAACTCTGCTCAACATTATGTGGCAGCCTGGCTGGGAAGGAGGTTTGGGGAAGAATAGATACATGCGTACGTACGACCAAGTCCCTTTGCTGTTCACCTGAAACCATCACAACATTGTTTTCAATCGCCTATACCTCAATACAAAACAAAAAGATTAAAGTTAAAAAGAAATCAGCTATCATAAAAAACCAACATAAAAAAAGCATAAAATAAAAAGTTAAAAAAATAAAAGATGCGGCGCCATGGGGAGCCTGCTGGGTGGCCGTCTATGGGGTCGCACAGAGTCGGACGCGACTGAAGCGACTTAGCAGCAGCAGCATGAGGTTCCTCCGCTGGATGGGACGGCCGTTCATCCAAGATGACCAGGGTCCTTACAAGAAGCCCCGAGACCAGCACGGAGGGGACCCCACCACGCGGGCAGAGAGCCTCCACGAATGAGGATGGACGCAGAGACGGGGTGACCCCGCTGCCGGCTGAGCAGCGCCCGGACGCTGCGCCGTGGACGCCTGAACGCGGCTCGGGGACACGCTGACCCTGACGGCTCCCCCCGAACCGCGAGATAATGCGTGTATGCTGTTTGCAGCCGCCCCGTGGGTGACAGTTGGTCGGAGCAGCCCTGAGACAGCCTCCTCCAGAGGAACAGTAGAGCCAAAGGACAGCTCGCTGCGCGCCTGGCTGAGTGCACGGGGAGAATTTACAGAGACTCTGCAAGGATGGAGGGGTTTTTTTACTTCCAGGTAAATCCAATCTGGAATCACCTCGCCTTGAAAAGGGGCCAGAGTTTAATGGTCTCCCTTTATGGCTCCAGGGGGGCGGAGGATGGGCTTTTGTTCCCTGGTTCTTCCCACCCAGAGTGGGCTAAAGGTCAAAGAAACTTCTCCAAAAGGGCAAACCGAGGCCCAGCCCAGGCTCCTAGAATTCCTAAGAGCATTTGAAAGCAGACAGAGAAACGTGTGACTCCTACATCTGAAAAGAGACTAGAAAGTTCACCCTCCTCCGTTTCCATCCTACCCCCAGCCCCAGTGAAGCAGAGGCTTGGTGATTTCAGCTGCCTGCTGTTTACACATAAACTTTATCCCAGAAACACATTTAGGAGTTAGCCAAACTATGAGGATGCCAGGACAGAAATTTAGAAGGCAGAGAGTCAAAAAAAAAAAGAAAAGAAAAGGGCTGACTTTTCTAAAAAATACAGAAACTAAGACCAAATAACAAAGATTGTTCTAGAATTCAAAACAGCTTGGGAGAGAGAGTCTTTGCCAACAACAGGAAGAAGTAAAGAGACGGGACACAGGAAAATTCTAACCCAATGAGGAAAAGACTGTCGAACGGGAGAGAGAAAGCATGTGTGGATTAAGTGTGTGCTTCCCAGGCGGTGCTAGTGGTGCAGAACCTGCCTGCCAGTGTGGGAGACTTAGGAGACGTGGGTTCGTTCCCTGGGTCGGGAAGATCCCCTGGAGGAGGGCATGGCCACCCACTCCTTGCCTGGAGAATCCCTTGGACGGAGGAGCCTGGTGGGCTACAGCCCATAGGGTCTCAAACAGTCGGACACGACTGAAGCGACCTAGCACCACTATGTCCAGCGATACCCACGACACTCCAGATGGGGTCACGTATTTCATTTCCAGGAGATAAACAGCGCAAACTTGGCTCTACAGAAGAGAAACAAGAGACAGGGCTGGCCTGATGCGTCCCAGTCACAGAGTTAATGAATGGAAGAGCTGCATTTCAATCTCTTGACTGCAAATCTTGTGTTTTCCTTTGTTTTTTGTTCTTAGTTTTGAGTTTGTTTCAGAATTCCCCAGGCAAGGCAAGAAGAGTGGAATTTGGCAGCCTGATGAAAACACATCAGTCCACGAGACGCAAACACAGAGGAGCCAAACTGAAGGCTGTATACACTGCTTTTGTTTTTCTTAAATACAGATGATGAGAAATGAGAGCTTCCAGGAAAACACAGAAAACTTAGTTTTTGCTCAGATATCATTGTTGTAAGGCAAGCGTGCCTAAACCAGGCAATAACACAAGAGGGGAAAAAAGTCTGCTGGAGAGAATGACAAGGTTTTTGCCTGCCTTTGAATCTTAAAAATATTTGGCACAAACCTTGAGAATAGTTCAAAGATATTTCCTACCAGCTGTAAGTTAAATATTAGAAGTGAATGTTCTCATTGTGAATACAAGCATAAAGCAAGAGCATAAAACTGTCAGTTTCAAAGGAGAGCGTATTTCTCGTGCAGCTGGTACCTTCTGAGAGAAGCACGAACCCCGTCTTTTCTTCGTTCTCATATGTGACCCTTGTGTTGGGGGGGCCCGTGGCCTGCAGCAGGATGCTCCTTTTCTGGCGGGTCTGAAACCTTCACTTCACTCAGAGCCTGGGGCAAGGGGAGGCCATAAAGGCCAAAGCTTGATTCCTCGAGCTGCCACTCACTGAGCTAAGGCAGCCAACCTGTTTGTCTAGGCACCCTTATCTGCAACATGAAGACATTACAGGGCTGTCATAAAAACTACGTTAGAGTGAGAACCTACTGTCCAGCCCAGGGAGCTCTGCTCAGTGCTCTGCGGTGACCTAAATAGCAACGTGTTAATCGCTCAGTTGTGTCCAACTCTTTGTGACCCCATAGACTGTAGCCCACCAGGCTCCTCTGTCCATGGGATTCTCCAGGCAGGAATACTGGAGTAGGTTGCCATTTCCTTCTCCAGGGGATCTTCCAAACCCAGGAACCAAACCCAGGTCTCCTGCACTGCAGGCAGATGCTTTACTATCTGAGCCACCAGACCATTGGAATTAAATCCTGCCTCTAACTTTTCTTTATTGTAGGACTTCAGGGGAAGTTTTCAGTTTCTAAGTGAGCCTCTGTTTCCTCTTCTGATGAGGAAAAAAAACGGAAACCCTCCCTCACGGGGCAGCAGGAGGATGAAATGAGCGAGCCCGAGGAGCTGTCCTGTCCTCAGCATCGCTGCAACCCCTTCTTACTTCCAAGGTATCCTCTGCTGTGGTCCTGTGGTGGCCTCTTCCCTGGGTGACTCTAGCACTCACCATGGGATGAGGGTCTCCAGCCTTGATTGCTCACAGCATCTCTTCCTCATCCTTCTCCTCCCTTTTTACATCAGTGGGAATTAGGACTTTCCCAGGAACCGGTCTGGGTGGATCAGTCACAGCTGGTTCTTGACATGCCGAGAGCTGAGCGACCAAGGGCCAGTTGTCAAGGGGCCAAAAGAGCAGAGGAAACTCGGGCTCGCCTCGTGCCAGGGTCTCCATCCAACGGGATCTGACCCAGCGGTACTTTCTGGGCTCCTCACTTGATACTTTGGAATCCTGTGAGATTCACAAACCAGACACTGTGATTTTCAACTTAGTGAGAGACCTATAAGTGACTTATCCAATGCAAGGCCAAAGTCAACAACAGGACAAATGCCAGGGGATGAGGAGCCAGAGGTACCACTCAGCCCGGTTCAATCAGTTTAACAAACACTCACTGAGAACCAAGACATCGTTAGACCCAGTGCAGAAAACAAGGGCCCAGAGCAGCAGCAACTGAGACCTGTCTCTCCCTGCTCCCAGGAAGAGGGAGCAGACCTCGGGAATTCGGAGAGGGAAGTGGGGGCCCTGGAGCAGGAGTGACCGACCCAATCCAGGGGCTCAGGGGAAACTGGCAACGTGGTAGAAATGCGAGGAAGGGAAGAACTGCCAAGCAGAAAGTGGAAGAGGGAAGCGAAAAGAATAGTGTGGCCCACCTCTGCAAAGGGCTAAGGAAAGAGCCACACACCCTGAGCAACATTCCCTTCTGCTAACTCGGGGGCCAAGGTGGCAGAACCCGAGCTGTTACTACAGAGGTGGAAGAGGAGGGAGGGGGTTAGACCACAGGGTAAATGATAGATTATCGTGGAATTTTACTCAGCCATAAAAAGGAATGCATTTGAGCCAGTTCTAATGAGGTGGATGAACCTAGAACCTATTGTACAGAGTGAAGTAAGTCAGAAAGAGCAAGGTAAATGCCGTATTCTAACACATATATTCAGAATCTAGAAAAATGGTACTGAAGAATTTATTTACAGGCCAACAGTGGAGAAACAGACATAGAGAATAGTTATGAACATGGGGAGAGGGGAGGAGAGGGTGAGAAAGAGTAACATGGGAACTTACATTACCATATGTAAAATAGATAGCTAACAGCTGTATGGCTCAGAAAAAAAAAAAGATTATCAATACTTCTTAGCATATGTTTTAAATACCAACTATTCATAAACAGTCCATACTACTCTCTCTATTCATCTCATGCTCTCCCCAGCCCTTGTCTATAAGTCTGTTCTCGATGTCTGCATCTCCATCGCTGCTCTGCAAACAGGATCGTCGGTACCACATACACTAACATCTGTAAAGACAGAGCCAATGGGAGCTTGCTGTTTGACCTAGGGAACTCAAGCTGGGCTCTGTGATAACCTAGAGGGGTGGGAATGGACAGGAGGTGGGAGGGAGACTCAAGACGGAGGGGACATATATACACCTATGGTTAATTCACGCTGATGTGTGACAGAAATCAAACCAATATTGTAAAGCAATCAACAATCAATTAAAAATAAATATTTTTTTAAAAGGGCCAGAAAAGTGCAAAATCAGAGACTCTAAATTTTGCATTAATTTGCTAATTGCCTTCAGAAAATATTAGCTAACAGTGACTTGGAAATACAGTGTGGTCTGTTTTATGCATGCAGGCTTTTACCTTAGGGAATAATCTAGGTCATCTCCTTTAAGCCCCACGGTAGGAAATGTATAATTGGTATTGTATTGTTTTATTACTAAGACTATTCTCCATCAATTGTTTCATTAAATTTTACAGTAAGGGGAAATGCCACAAGCACTGGTTTTCACCACTCTCTACCAAGGTTTTAAGTCTCATTTCTCTCGACTATTATTAAAAATACACAAATGATTTTATTTATTAGAATAACAACTAAAATAGGAAATACACAGAAAAACATTCAGTTATCATCATGCTAAATTTGTCAGCTATCAATTCCGACATGATCCCCATTACTCACATGAATGCACTGTGTCTATTTCTGAAATGCTCTGCTGCATCAGATTTTAACTGAGTAGATCTTTGAGAGAAAGGTTTGTGTGTGCTGTGTCTTCTCAATGCGTTTCCCACGCTTCAGGGACCCACACTGGGATGTTTAAGAAACACAGTTTTTGCCGGCTGGTGCAGAGCTCCGTTCAGTTGATCCTGGAGGCGCCCCTGTCTCCTGGGTGGCCTGCGGCTCACTGTTCCTCCAGGAAAGACTTCCTGGGTGGGCTTTGGGGAATGTGGATAGTGGCCCGCAGACCTGCAAGAATTACTGCAGGTTTGACTGTGGCCCCTGCTTTGACCGGTAGCCCCCGGCCAGCAGGCAAGCACCCTAGGGGTACCAGACCCCCCACCAGTGAGAAATCTTTACTCCAAGATTCCATATGTACTGATACATTTTTCACTGCATTCTTCCCTCTGATTGTAAACTCCATGAAAACAGGGCTGTGCTGTGCTCAGTGGTGTCTGACTCTTTGTGACCCCATGGACTGTAGCCCACATGGCTCCTTTGTCCATTGGATTCTCCAGGCAAAAATACTGGATGGAGTAAGTTGCCATTTCCTCCTCCAGAGGATCTTCCTGACCCAGGGATGGAACCCACCTCTCCTACAATGGCAGGCGGATTCTTTGCCACTGAGTCACCTGGGGAATTGTATGAAAATGGGGACCATGACCATTTTATTCACCCATTTTCACAGCAGGAGCAGAGCTCTTGATACCTGGTGAGACTGATGCAGTGAATGCTTGCATCCTTGCCATGCATGAAAATTCACAGATGGAAGCCCTGGCCCTATGGCGTGATGGTATTTGAAGGTGATTAGGTTCAGATGAGGTCATGAGGATGTGCCCCCCCCACCCCAGTGGGATTAGTGCCCTTATGAAAAGAGGGAGAGACAGGAGATCCCCCTCATTCTCCAGATGCTCGCACCATGGAGGGCCTTGTGAGGACGTATGGAGCCTCGCCACTGGCTGCTGTTGGAACAACACAGATTGGGCAGCCTAAACAACAGAGATTGATTTCTCACCATCCTGGAGGCTAGAGGTCAGAGGTCAGCCTCTTATTCCCTTGGGGACAATGTGACCTGAGCTCTGAAGGGAGAGTAAAAGGTCAACTGGACTAAGAGGAGGTGATGAGAAACAGGATTCCAGGAGCGGGGGCCATGGGCGCCGACATGGTGGCGAGCACATGACATGCAGACAGAGGCAGGGAGAGGGGTGAGGCTGGGGGCCAGCGCTGCAGACCCTGCCATGCTTCATCACACCCGGCAAGGACTTTCATCGTCATCCTGAGCCTGCCCCTCCTTAAGAAGGGTTTCTTGCCTGGAGAATTCCACAGACGGAGGAGCCTGGTGGGCTACGGTCCTCAGACTCTCAGAGTCGGACATGACTCAGGGACTTACACTTTCACTGTGGGCTTCTCTGGTGGCTCAGTCTGAAAAGAATCTGCCTGCAATGCAGGAGAACCCAGTTTGATTCCTGGGTCAGGAAGATCCCCCCTGGAGGAGGGCATGGCAACGCACTGCAGTATTCTTGCCTGGAGAATCCCCATGGACGGAGGAGCCTGGCTGGCTGCAGTCCGTGGGGTCCCAAAGAGTTGGACATGACTGGGTGACTAAGCACAGCACAAGAAAGTTTACCCTGACTTCGCTAATGAAGCAAATTCTCTCATTATTCATTGTTAGGGAACCACCTACCTCTTTTTAGAAGCACCCCAGCTGTTACTTGGACATTGTTACCATCGGATTCCATTAGCCTCTGTCTCTCCCACTGTAGCTAAGCTCCCTGAGGGCCAGGGCCAGGCCTCCTTGGTCCTGCAGTTGCCACTTGGCTCACTGTGTTGTCTCCAGCCCAAGGGGCCACACCTGACCCAACTAGATGCTCAAACAGCATTTGCTGAATAAATGAACAAAGAAAACTTATACAACAATCATGAAAAGGCTGAGGTTCCCTCGTGCCAAGTTCTATGATTAAAAGATGAGAAAATGGGGCTGGGTTCCTTTCTGTGCTTTTGCAAACCTTTTTCCCAGTTTCTCTTCCTGGAATCAGTTAATACCATGAACAAGTTTAAGAGCTGAATTCTGAGACCCAGCCCTAAACAGAGCGCAGTATTTGTAAACATTTAACCCAGGCCACCGTCCCAAAGAGCCAAGGTTGGCATGCACTGCAGCCATGTGGCGTGGGCTACAGGGAGTTTCTTTGTGGGTTTTAATTGAATTGAGGGTTGGAGGTCCCTCCCTACCACAAATAAAAACTGTTTTTAAATCACTAGAAAACTCCCATGTTCGAACCAACTCTCAACTTTCACCCCTTCCTACTGCAAAGTTCAAAAGTTGGCAGTTTCTCGAGTTTAACTCCCCAGATTCAATTCTGTCCTAAGCTGGGCTTTTCTGTCTATAATGGTGGTTACATAGGTCAACCATTCTCTCAAACTCCCCACCCTCGGTTCAGCATTATGGAACCCATAAACGCACAAGGAAGCATTAGCAATTCAGAAAGAATGAACCATTTCAATAGGAACGCGTTTCTTCCTCCAGCCTCCGATAGGAATTGGAAACGCCTAACGTCAGCAAAGCTAGCAAGGCCTGTGTGGCTGTAACCTCCACATCTTTTCAACATATGAGGGTTGTGCGATGTGAAGAAAAGGATGAAACCGTAAAGATCTTTATGGCTCCATGCCCCTAATAATAAGCTCCATGCAGGCAAATATTTTCACCTGGGTTATCCACAGCCTAAAACAGTTCCTGGCACATAACTCAATAAATACTTCTTGAATAATGAACGAGTGAATGGGTAAATGAATTGAAAGCTTAGTATAAGTTACAGACACTTTTACTCCTTTCATCGTGACGACCACTTTTTAAGGTGGCCACTCTCGCTCTGTGTACTTTGGGATGAAGAGACTAGACAGAAGAGGGACTACCTCGTGCAGGGCCATGGCGCTTGATGGTCACTTTTTAAAACACATTCATTGATTTGGCCCTGCGGGGTCTCTGTTGCTGCACTGGGGCTTTCTCTAGCTGCGGCAAGTGGGGGTACTCTTGTTGGGGAGCACAGATTCTAGGATGCTGGGGCTCAGTAGTTGTGGGCATGGACTTTTGTTGCCCCACAGCATGTGGGATCTTCACAGACCAGGGATCGAACCCAAGTGCCCTGCATTGGCACGCCGATTCTCAACCACTGGACCTCAGGGAAGTCCTGAGGTCACTTTTAAGAGTGAGGCTGATCCCCTCGCTGGCCAGGCCCTGAAGCCAGTGCTCTTCCAGGTAACGGGCCCAGTTCATACAGCCAACCACACTCTACGCCCCCAGGTCGACGTTTCCATGCCATAAGGACACCCGGCTCCATACATCTTCCCCGATTTCTAGGAGTGGAGAACAGCAGCCCAGCACATCCCACCACCCCCCAGCTAAAGGAGAGTCCGTCTACTTATGGGTTTTCTCTGCTGGGCTGAGTCACCCACCAGGGAAGCGTTCTGTAAGCACAGGAGGTATCTGGCAGGAGTGACAGGTCCTCGGGCTGAAGGAGAAGCAGCTATTCTTTGCTGGGGTCGATTTTCCATATTTGCTGGCTTCACTAGGCTGTGACTGTGAAATGAGGTCACGCTTCTTTTTAAGGCCTGAGTACTTGTGGTAAAGACCCCGGGGCCTTCATGCCCACATCCATCCCAACTTCGGGCATCCGCGCCATTGTCTCTGCTTTTCAGGACACAGCATCTCCCAAAGACAAAGCCCTGTGTTACTCCACTTTTTCTTACAGAAGGAATTCCACCTCTTTCATCTCCCCAGCACAGATGGCACCACACGTGGACTTTAACAAGAATGTAGGGGAGGTTCAAGGTCAGCAGAGAGATGGCCCCCTGGGTCACAGTCACTCCTGGAACCGGGCACTTAGACACCCAGCTCCCACCAGACCTCAGCATCCCTGCCCAGCCCGGGACACCCAGCTGGGGGCAGCCACCTCTGTTTCCATCAGCAAATATCTCAGTGGCTCTGAACCTACGTGTCCCAGAGAGAGCTCCCCAAACTTGCCCCACACTCACCCCGATGAGAGCAGCCACAGCTATTTCCTCCAGGGTGGACCCTGGGGCCCACCCTCTACCGTCAAATTCAGAAGGCCTGGACCAAACAAGGACAGTAATTCACAGAGCAATACCCGAAGTCTGACGGATTCAGTTCTAAGTAACACCATATGTGGGACCCACCAGCTGGATCCCAGAAACTGTGCTGAGTCCAATTCCATTGTCTGGGTCCCACACACAGGCAAAAAACACCAGGCCTGCTGGGCTCACACCAGGGTCCAGGTTTCCTACTTACCATGTAAGTGATTAGAAAAGAACACACACACACACACACACACACACACACACACACACACCAGGAACTAGAAAGGATCTGCAGACACAGAGCATTGAAGCCACGATTCAAAGGGGAGGAAGAACATTGTAAACCATTCTGCATTAATCGCAGCCTAGGTAAAGTCTGCAGTTTTCATGACTGGGTGAACTGCAATCCCCCAGCACGACACACAGGCCCTCACGTGATGCTGGGCATTCAGGGCTGTCCAGAAATGGCCCACCTGCCCTTCCACACCCACTCCGCTCCCCACCGTCTGTGTTCTCCGATCCCCTGACCTGTTCGGTGTACATAGGTCACAGAACTCCAGCTGGGCTTGGCCAATGAGGAGTCCAGAGGGAGCCTGGGAAGAAAGGCAGGATCTTTATCCCTGCAGCTCCCTCCCTGTGGGTCCCCCGAACTGCCTGTGCCCCTTTATCCTCCAAAAGCCATCCTCTCAGCGTGATACTCAGTCATGTCCGACTCTTTGAGACCCCATGGACTGTACCCCGCCAGGCTCCTCTGTCCATGAGATTTTCCAGGCAAGAATATTGGAATGGGTTGCCGTGCCCTCCTCCAGGGCATCTTCCCGACCCAGGGATCGAACGCAGGTCACCCGCATTGCAGGTGGATTCTTTACCGTCTGAGCCACCGGGGAGGCCCTGTGATGCTCCCAGGTCCCCGTAACTACCCTCACCCATGTCCCTCTGGGTCTGGGGTGTGGACAGCTCTGTTTCGTCAACACAGCTTACTGCACTGTCTTTGGGGCTCCCAAACAGTGCATCTAACCTTTGTGAAAGGTCTCTTCATTCCACCCTCCTTCACCCCAGCTGGAGCTGCCAGCCGTCTCCTGCGGGGATGCTGAGAGACTCAAGGGTTTTCCCGGAATAGAGCCGACACCTGAAAGAGCTGGATGTATCTGAGCAAAAGAAGAGGCTGCTGGTAGCTCCTGAAAGCATGGCAGGCGTTCAGTGCCCGCAGGGTAGCGCTGTGGCCCCTGGTTCTTTTTCTGTCTCCTCCCAACGCTGTCTTCCTCCTGCTGCCGCCGGGCTTTTGTTCCCGAACACAATAAAGAAAAGAGTCTGGAAGGGACCAGCACGAGTCTTGACACCTATAGGCAAGATATATTATTAAGCTTGTTTTCCTATGACCTGGAAAAGCAACATTAGGAGAAGGAGAGGAATGTGCTTATGAGCTGGACAACCTCCATCCTGGCCTTCCCAGGCTGCGGTTCAGGACTGGCTTTAGGCGTCCCTGTTTTATAGGAAACATTGGCTTGCAGGCATATTTCTTGCCTTTTCTAACCGCTTGCTTTTTAGATATTATTAAAGACGTGCCCCTAGACGGAGTTTCCATTGCATTTCTAAATTTTAATATTTCTCAAATGATTTGGAAATGTCCCTTTGGAGCCGTGTTAAAAGGGCCCTCACATTAACATGTGAGCATATCATGACGGTATGCTCTTAGCCGAGGAATGGGAATTGTCGGTCTCATGAAATACCCTTTTGGGGTCGAGGAGCTGCCTACTCTGCTGGGGAGACAGTCCAGGGGATCAGATGGGAACAGTGGGGTGATGCGGAGCAGAAGTTTGGGGTGGGTGGGGGGCGCTCTAGGCTACCCGTGGGTCTGATGATCTAGAAGGGGACTAGGGGTCAGGCGGGTGGGATCACTGTGCCCTCGGACGGCACATGGCCTGCCGTTGCGCCTCTCCCCCTCTATCTCTGGTTGGGAAGGACAAGCTGGCGGTGGAGACCGCAGGGAGGAAGGAGCCTTCTGTTTCCCTGCAGGGGGTTTTCTGTTCCCCTGGGAAGGCTTATGCAGGTGAGTGTCCAGAGCGCCCAGCGCCTTGGTTTCCCCCTGCCCGGAATCCACGTCTACCCCACTGTGGGTTTTTTTAGTTAATTTATTTATTCATCTGGCTGCATCGGGTCTTTGTTGCGGCACATAGGATCCAGTCCCCAGACGAGGGATCGAACCTGGGCCCCCGGCCTTGAGAGCGCAGAGTCTTCCCCACTGGACCACCAGGGAAGTCCCCACCCCACTGTTTTTTGTGCTAATTGATTGGGTTGGATCACCAGTTTGACCTTGGAAGTTGCTTCCCTGGTGGCACTAATTACCGTCAAGAAACTGGCCTCCGATGCAGGAGATGTAAGAGATGTGAGTTTGATCCCTGGGTTGGGAAGATCCCCTAGAGGAGGGCATGGCCACCCACTCCAGTATTCTTGCCTGGAGAATCCCATGGACAGAGGAGCCTGGCGGGCTGCAGTCCATGGGGTCACAAAGAGTCGGATACAACTGAAGCAACTTAGCACACACATAGCAGACACACGTGTCACTCACACAGTCTTTGCCTCCTTAGTTTTCAAGAGACTGGCTTCACCTCCATCATTGATAGAGACCTTCAGACCCCCCGATCCCACCCGACCCTGCATGGAGCAGAAGAAGCATCCTTCATCCCACCATGGCCAGGGTCCCTTGCCAACCCTTCAGAGAAGGTAGGGTAGGCGGCAAGAGGTGGGTAGAAATATAAGGATGGGAGGATGGAAAGAGATCCATGATGCCCATCCCACCAGACGGACCTAGAGAAACGGCCTCCTTCGAAGTAGGAGGACCTACGTTCAACTCTAGAACTCTGTCCTCACTTAAATCCCTCAAATTTCCATGTCCTTGGTAGGGAAACAGAGACGGTGACATCACTCGGCTGATGCGTGCCAAGAGTAACCGAGAGAAGACACGTGCAGGCATCTGGCACCAGGACCCTCAGGTAAGGGGCATACCACCATCAGTATGATATTAGAGAGAGTGGATTTTCGTCTCGTGATTCTTTCTGTTCTTATTCCATGGAATGCCTATCATTTCCTCAATGGGAGTCTGCTGGACATTTGGTCTCTGGAGGAAAGGACTAGAACAGAGCACGCTCTGTGGACATTGATGCAGTGTCAGTGGCCAGTGACACGGCTCCAAGGAAGCATTCCCCAACGGCTCTCCCGCAAGCATGAGTCTAAAAAAGGATGGAAATGCACTGGGCAAGATGGGAACAACTGGGAACGTGGAGAGGTCCAGAATCACAAAATCTGTAAAACCAATGAAACACAGAGGCCCTTAGCCTAAAGGAAAAGAAACTCTAGAGGAGATTACTAGGCACCTTCTTTTTCTCTCTTTTTTTTTAAGATCATTTTTTATGTGGATCACTATTAAAGCATTTAATGAATTTGTTACAATATTGTTTCTGTTTTACGTTTTTTTTTTTTTTGGCAGTGAGGCACGTGGGATCTTCACTTCCCCATCAAGTATCAAACCCACATCCCTGGAGCTGGAAGGTGAAGTCTTAACCACTAGACCTGCAGGGGAAGTTCCTTAGGCACCTTAAGTAGTAACAACAATGATAATCTGTTACTGAGCCCCCCACTGTATGTCCTATACACATTTTCTCAAATCTTCCCAACCACTCTGTAGGTCAGGTCTGATAATCAGCATTTCACAGAAGAAGAGACTGAGGGTCAGAGAGGACAGGACTCTGTCTGCCCACAAACCCTCTCCACCTCCCCGCTGAGAGCGGAGTGCTGTCACAGTGAAAAACAGGGCTTGTTTCTTTTCGGGTCGGAGGCATGTAACTGGGAACAATGGGTGGAAATTACAGGAAGGCAGATTTCTGTTTGATAGCAGGAAGAACTCTGGAACCCCAGGGTCGCTCACGGCCGGAAGGCGCTGCCTTTGGAGACTCACAGTTTCCCATGATTGGAGAAACTCACGCATTGTTTGGGAGTGGGGGGCGGGGGTTCTGGGTAGGGCAATGGAGCAGCAGAAGAGCCTCCGCATTAAATTACTTTTGTTTTTTTTTTTCTTTTGGTTGCACCACAGAACACGTGGGATCTTAGTCTCCTGACTGGGAATCAAGCCCCTGCACTAGAAGCCTAGAGTCCTAATCACTGGACCACCACTAAGTCCTCTTGCATTAGATGACTTTTATAGGTCCTGTCCTGTCTTTTCCAATGAGTCAGTTCTTCGCATCAGGTGGCCAAAGTATTGGAACTTCAGCTTCAGCATCAGTCCTTCCAATGAATATTCAGGACTGATTTCCTTTAGGATGGACTGGTTGGATCTCCTTGCAGTCCAAGGGACTCTCAAGAGTCTTCTCCAACACCACAGTTCAAAAGCATCAATTCTTCGGTGCTCAGCCTTCTTATGGTCCAACTCTCACTTCTGTACCTGACTACTGGAAAAACCATAGCTTAGGCCTGACAGACCTTCACTGGCAAAGCGACGTCTCTGCTTTTTAATACTCCATCTAGGTTTGTCATAGCACTCTTAAAATGTGTCCAGCCTGTGAAATGATCGACTCCCCAGTTCAGAGGAGAGGGGGCATCTCCGCTTTCCCCATCATGTTCTTGCACAGCGACTGAGCAGAAGCTCTCACGTGCCAGGGCTCCAGAGAAGAACTCCCCGACATCTGCTTCCAGCCCACCCCATAAACTGAAGTGCTCTCAGTTCATAAGATTTCAACAAGCTCTGAAACCCATCCCACTGTCTTGTGTGTGATCTTAGCTGGGAAGTGTCCTGAGCCCTGACCCTCGAGAGCTCTGCTCCCACCTTCCAGACTCTTAGAATCATGCATTTGGGTGAAGAAATTCAATATCTCACAAAACCTCCAGCAAAATGAAATGAAATATAACATGTGAAACAGAACAACTTTCTTGCACACAAAACTTTGAAAAGAAAGCCAGCAAGTGTGTTCTAGACATCTCACAAAGTTCATATTGTATTGTGAACCTCTTTAATGAAGCTGTTATTATGCTAGGAGAACGCAATAAAACATCTGAAACCTGAAATTTCCTATTTTTATCACCTCCTGTAAGATTTTCAAAGGGGCCAAAATGATTTGTTTCAAAATGCGTACAGAAATAATTGGATTGAGAGTTTTCATGCCAATTTTCCACTTGGAATGAAATCTAGAGACTGTTACTTCATAAACCACTGCAACTATGAGCACAAAATGAAAAGGGTAAAATATTATGAAATATAAGCATAATCAAACAGAACGTACCCTGGAAGGAACCATTGATTTACCATCTCCCAGTGTGGGGTTCAGCACAGGGACCTCTTTTACATCACAAATAATTGGTTTTAACTGAATCCCCTAATTACTTCTGGAAAGAGAAACGCTATATAGGTGAACTTCTGTGTGTGAACACGTAATACTAAAATACTAAAGTGCAAATCCTACATTGCCTGAGTTTTAAGCACAATAGTATTCTGGATTGTTCAGAAGAATGCTATCCTCGGTCCCTTAATTTTCTCTTGGCAACACAAATCCTTATTCCCTGTTAGAAAACTCTGGCAAAAATCGAATCCTTGTGTGCGAAGCCAATACATTTTAGCATACAAATTGAATCTAAGAAGTTTATTTCAGATTGTGATTTGTTGTAACAGTCCTGCCAAATGACCAGGAATTAATCATACGCCCAAACGTGTAACTATAACAGGAAGATGTTAGTTATCTCATGATTTCAGATTTAATTTTCAATTCGCACCTTTCTGAAAGTCATTCTGGAAGATAGGTCGCTTAGGAAACAGACAAACCCTCCTCGATTGCAAATCAAGTTTCTGGTTTGGGGGGCAACCTTTCCCAAAGCATTCATCTCTGTCAGCGTATCCAGTGCACCGTCTTTCATGAACAGCTTCCAGAATTAAGTAGAGCAATTCTGTCTACCATCTGGCTCTCTAAGCAAAAAGGTTTTTTTTTCCTATGTGAAAGTACAAAACTGGTGTGTCCCTTGGTCTAGACATACAATCTTTCCAAGGATATTGTCCATCTCCCCGTCCATTCCCAATGGATGGGATTTGAGATGGACCAGTCATCAGAGGTGAAAGGAATGGAATCTAATTTCATATGTTTACTCAAGTTGTTTTTAAAGGACATAGGGATTGGAATCAATTTTTTCAGAGTACCACCATCCCTGGGAACTGGCCCAATATTTACTTTTTACTATGTGACAATTGAGCACATTTTCAGAAATGCAGGAGAAAACACTGCATAGTGGAGGCGACAGGGGTCTTATTTGGTCGTTGCAGATGTTGGCAGTTAAAACTACAGCTTTCACTGGTTGATCTGCAGTTCGATCCCCTTCCTTCGGTCACAGTTCTAACCACACAGGCTTATGCTCACATGCTAGATAAAATCATAGTTGGAAAAAAAAAAAGGCATAAAAAGCTACTACAAGAGTTTTATTTCTCTTTAACTGCTCTTTTAATTCAATGGATTGTCTGTATGTACTGGGTTGGCTGAAAAGCTTGTCCGTGTTTTTCCATGTCATCTTCTGGAAAAAGACAAACTTTTTGGCCAGCCCAGTCCAACGTGAGTGTGGGTTTCAGCCACAGAGTGGGTTTTCCCTCCATCTTTCTTCTGCCCCACCAGAACAATATTCTGGGTGGTGGAAAGCACAGCCAAGGTCACAAGGTACCCTGACTCCTGCTGCTGTGAAAACTTTGGTCATTTTTAAAACACTTAAACCACCAAGAAAAACTTTCTTAGAGAAATCTTGTCTTTGCTCTACAAACAGTAATTGATAAAACTGGTGCCCATTGGGGAGTAAGGAGCAGTCTCATCTCTATCATGCAATCTGGTAGGAACTGAGGCCGCCCAATTCCAACTAACTCAGCCTAGAATCCTGAAGAACAAGATAGAATTCTGTGTGCTCAATCAAGCCTCAGTGAAACCCTATCCTTTTAGGAAGAACTGGTGTTCAGCCGCTAAGTTATATCTGACTCCCTGCGACCCCATGGACTGCAGCATACCTGGCTTCCCTGTCCATCACCATCTCCCAGAGCTTGCTCAAACTCATGTCCACCGAGTTGGTGATACCGTCCAACCATCTCATCCTCTGTCGCCCCCTTCTCCTCCTACCTTCAATCTTCCCCAGCATCAGGATGGACTGATAATCAATCAACATGCCCTAAAAAGTCATGAGCGATCTACTGCAAAGATCAGATCAGCTGATGCTTCAAAAGCTCAGCTCCGCTGCCCTTCTCCACTGGAGGGCCACCTCTGGCACAGGCGCTAAGGTGCCAGCCTATCTCTTACTCCAGGCAAGTGGCTTCACCTTCCTCTGCCTCCGTTCATCTGTGCAGTGGATATTCTAACAGTGCCTTCCTCACCATGCTACTGGTAAGATTTGATGCATTAACACGCATGCGGGCTAGGTTTCCTTCATTTGTGTCCAACTCTATGCCACCCCATGGACTGTAGCCTGCCAGAATCAAGAATGCTCCAGGCAAGAACACTAGAGTGGGTAGCCATTCCTTTCTCCAGGAGATCTTCTCGACCCAGGGATTGAACCTGGGTCTCTCGAATTGCAGGGCAGATTCTTTACCGTCTGAGCCACCAGGGAAGCTGCATTAACACTCAGGTAAAGGAAAGAAGAAAGGTCTTTCTTTCAGCCCTTGACCTACACTGCTGACATATGGAAGAGAGAAATTTTTTACAAAGACTCAGGAAATAGAAACATTTTAAAGAGGTGCCTGAGGACAGCTGGAGGGAAAGCTCCAAGCCTCCCCCTACCCCTCCTAGGCTGCTCCCCCACCCTCTGGCCCCGCATCTCATCCTGTTCTTTAGTTTCCCGGCGGCGGCAGGAAAATAGACCCTGCTCCTTACAGAGCCGTTCCCACCTCTTCCCAGTGGCTCAGAGTGAGGCTTTGAGAGATTTAACAATGGAAGGGAAAAAGAGCTGAAGACTAATTGATTCTAATGACATCTGCCTCTTGATAGGAGCCTTTGACTTTAGCTCAAGGTTAAGCTCATCATTTCAGACCACATGACACTGGGTAACATTTTTAACTGCAGAAGGCTCTTCCTAGTCTTCTTCATATCATGCAGCTCACCTCACCTCTTTTTTTTTAGTTATATTTTAGGACTATAGTTGATATACAGAGTTTGTTAGTTTCTGCTGTGTGGCAAAGTGAATCAGTTAGACAAGAATCCACACTTTTTTAGATTCTTTTCCTATATAGGTCATTACAGTGTACTGAGGAACCTATGCAATACAGTAGGTTCTTATTAGTTTTCTATTATATATATACATGAAAGTGAAAATCGCTCAGTCCTGTCTGACTCTTTTTGACCCCATGGATGGTATAGTCCATGGAATTCCCCAGGCCAGAAAAGCAGAGTGGGTTGCCATTCCCCTCTCCAGGGGATCTTCCCGACCCAGGGATCGAACCCCGGGTCTCCCAAGTTACAGGAGGATTCTTTCTATGGACAGAAGATCCTGGCAGACTACAGTCTATGGGTCACATCTATTTTATATATAATAGTGTGTATATGTCAATTGCAATTTATCCCATGCCCCTCTTCAATTCCCCTCTGGTGACCATATGTTTGGTTGCTAAACTTGTGTCTCTATTTCTGACCCCACTTCTTAGGACTATGGTCAGCCTTGGAAATACAGGCATAACCTAGCATTCTAACCCTAGGGTTCTCTTTCAGCAAACTAGTTGATTCCACTCAAAAGGGCAATGTGACCAATATCAGCTTTACAGAACCAACTTCATTCAGATTGCAATTTAGATAAAGATGATTAGCTTAAGTTTATTTCCCATCAATTGTATTGTTACCTATGATAACAGAAAAATAGCTAAAAGTCTTGATTATATGACAAAGTCTGATTTACATAGACATAATTTTTGATGTTTAATTTTTTGTGTCTGTAATCAAACAACAAAGAACAAATATCTCACAGTTTCAGACCGGACTGTCTGTTGTGCTTAAATCAGAAGCTAGACCTCCTCTGAGTGGTAAATACTGGACTTTCTCTCCTTTCAGCATCTTTTGTCTGCATTGGAGCCGGGCAGCCTGAGCTGCTGTCACCCAGGCTCCCTTGGGTGATTTACCGAGCCTGCCGTTAGGGGGAGCAGAAGGGAAGGCAGTGACCAGGCCTGCGGAGGAGCTGGGTGGGCGGGGGGGAGGGGGGCAGGAGTGGAGGAAGGGGTGAGGAGTGTGGAGGAGGGTGAGGGGGGGAGAAGGGGTAGGGGTGAGCAGGCGGAGAGGGTGAGGAGTGAGGAATGGGGTGAGCAGGGGGAGGGGGAGGAGTGGGGGAGGGGTGAGCAGGGGGGAGGGGAGAGCAGGGGGAGGGAGTGAGCAGGGGAGGAGGAGGAGTGGGGGAAGGGGGAGTAGGGGGGAGGGGAGAGCAGGGGGGAGGGGCGGTGATGGCTCCTGAGCCCCAGTCCGGGAAGGAGGGGCGGCACCAGGACTCGGAGGAGTCCCAGCGGGGCCATCAGAGGCTTTTAGGGAATTGGTCATCCTTGTATTCGGGTTAATGATCAGGCACCCCGATCAACAAGCAAAGGTGGGGGCCTGCAAGGTAAGGTTGTGGGGGGTCCAGTTTCTGGGTCGAGGGGGGATCTCTGCTCCTCTTTTCCCTGCCCCCCAGCAAAGGGTGCAGGGAGATGAAGTCCTGGGCTCCAGATGAGAACCGGGACTTTGCAGGAATTACCAGCCACGAGGGACCGGCTCCCATCACGCTTGGTTTCCTTTTGCTGTTGTTTAGGTTTCCTATTTAATACAGGCTCCCTCCATAACCTCGGTGAGGGGAACTGGGGGGCGGTGCTGGGAGGGGACAGCCTGTGGGTCGCTGCACACAGGCCCCGGGCGGCTCAGCAGGAATGAGCACCGCACCTGCGGTTAAAAAAAGCCACAGTCCCGTCCTAGTCAGCGTTTCCCAAGCCTCGCGGCAAGAGTTGTCATTGAAGGAGGTTGTTCATTGTCTGGGTTCCGTCACTGATAAGAACAAACCCGCTGAAGCCAGTGGGGCTTCTGTCACTGGGGCTCATAGGGGTCATTGTTCTAGCACAGAGGGGTCCAGCCTGGGGCGGCGGGGGGGACAAGGGGAGATGGGGAAGGAGGACCCCAGGCCACTGCTGGCTGTCTAGGCAAAGCCCACCCGGACGATCGAGTCCACGGCAGGAAGAACACGGTCAGTTCTCCTTGTTGGTGGGGTGGGAGGGGGCACAGACCTTGTCTCCACGGAGCCTTTGTTCCACGTTCAAGTCAACACGGAACCCATGAGACAGCAGACCTTTGCCAGCCCGGCCGTCACCCTCTCGCTTTATTCCAGTTCTTGGCATAGCATTGACCGCTATCCAGCACTGACTCACCCACTCACTCAGGCATCCATTCCTTTCTTTCCCGTCGGTGCCTGCATCTCCACTTTTGTGTTGACCCTGCTTTTTCTCCCCTCCCCTAAGAGCTCAGGTTATAGCTTTGAACACAACATAACTGGCTCAGGGAAAATATTCTGTCAAAGTACTAGGACCACAGATCACACATACGAGTTCTTCCTTGGCCACACTGTTGTGTACATAAACACAAACACATAAAGCAGAAGTATAGTTCCCTTCTCCTCAAATCGAGCAGCACTCTGTGGTTGTTCAGTCACTAAGTTGTGTTTGACACTTTGCGATCCCACGGACTGCAGCACACCAGGCTCCTCTGTCCTCCACCATCTCCTGGAATTTGCTTTAATGCATTTCCATTGAGTGGGTGATGCTATCTAACCATTGCATCCTCTGCCGCCCCCTTCTCATTTTGCTGTCAATCTTTCCCAGCATGCTCTTTGCATCAGGTGGCCACAGTATTGGAGCTTCAGCTTCAGCATTGATCCTTCTAATGAATATTCAGAGTTGATTTCCTTTAGGATTGACTGGTTTGATCTCCTTGGAGTCCAAGAGACTCTGAAGAATCTTCTGCAGCACCACAACTCAAATGCATCAATTCTTTGGCACTCAGCGTTCTTTATGGTTCTCCAACTCTCACATCCGTACATGACTACTGAAAAAAAAACATATCTTTGACTATGTGGACCTTTGTCAGCAAAATGATGTCTCTGTTTTTTAATACGCTGTCTAGGTTTGTCATAGCTTTCCTTCCAAGAACAAGCGTCTACAGGGAACCAGAGCCAAATATGCATTCCACTGGGTTGAGTCTACAAGATGCAAAGTGACTACAGCCGTTCCACACCCACAACCCCTGTCATTCAAGTAGACTGGGAAGACTGCAGCCTCTTTCTGCAGATATTAAGCAAAAGCTCCGTCTGTGTCATCAGCTCTGATTGGGCTGTGTATCCTGAACCAACAATTGTCATCAGATAAACATGGGCTAAGGCCTATGCTCCCTTCCCCAGCTGAGGGTGGAGTCCTGCTCAAGGGCTAATCACACTACACACAGCGGAGTTTGTATTGACAGCTGAGCTGACAGGACAGTGGAGCAGTGATTTTTCAATAGGGATGCCACCACTCAGAAGGGAGTTTTAAAGATCTGTGGGAGTATTTCTGATTGTCACAGTTATGAAAGGGGAGCTGCTGGGACGGAGGAGGCCAGAAGCCTGGGTTGTTGGATCTCCTGCCCTGCACAGGGTAGTTTGCATAGGAAGCTAGCTCTGAATCTTGCATAATTTCCATGAATCTCATTAAAAACCATGCCTGGGGCTTCCCTGCTGGAGTAGTAGATTAAGAATCTGCCTGCTGATGCAGGGGGCATGGGTTCAGTCCCTGGTCAGGGAAGATTCCACATGCCCCAGAGCTACTAAGTCCTTGTGCCCCAATTACTGAGCCTGAGCTCTAGAGACCGAACACCACAACTCCTATGCCACAGTGCTGAAGCCGGCTCACCTAGACTGTACTCCACAAGAGAAGTCTCCACCGTGAGAAGCCCAAGCACCACGATGGAGAGAAGCCCCCATTCCTCGAAACTAGGAAAGCCTTCACACGGCAATGAAGAAGACCCAGTGCAGTCAAAAGCAAAAAAAAAAAAAAATCAATTTAAAAAAATTAAAAAAAATTTAAAATTAAAATAAAATTTAAAACATTGAAATAAAAATTTTAAAAATGAAAAGAAAAGCATGCCTGACTAAGTACAGCAAGCTGGCTTGCAAAGAGATTTGTTTTCCATAAGACGATCACCACTCTGACCCACATCACAACAAAGAAAAGTATTCTGTCCCTGCACTTACAAATAATACACAAAGCTGAGCTCACTGATAAGATTATCATACTTGCTCATTTTTTTCACTTTAACAGTCTCAGTCTGTAACTTGCCTTGACATGTTATCAACTCAGTTCAATACAGGATATTTCCCTCATCCTCTTATTTTGGAGCCCTGTAAGAAAAAGACTGCAGACTATGAAGCCCCTCTGAGATTCTCCCTCTGGTCCTCAGGGAAGAAGGGGCCACATACGGTCAAATATGAAAGCCAGGACATCCTGATTGCCAGCAGAGAAGGAAGAAGTGCAGCTACAGTCAAAGGTTAGCACATATTTAAGGGGAAGAAAAACAATTCAAAGAATACTGATAATATGCAGTTTAAAAAAGATTACAGCATTTGTCCAGGAAAATTATTAGGTTCTATGAACAAACCACTGTGCTTGTCCAGGCAAGTAAAACCTCAAGAATCTCCTTGTTTATTAAGTTTTTAAACTTAGAATACATGGTATGATCACTTGGCTACTAAAAAGGGATAATTTTTGTCAACACTGGAGTACTTCTGGTTTTCCTAAAACTCGTTTGTAAGCTAGGGCTTCCCCGGTGGCTCAGTGGTAAAGAATCTACCTGCAATGCAGGAGATGCAAGTTCAATCCCTGGGTGGGGAAGACCCCTGGAGAAGGAAATGGCAACCCACTCCAGTATTCTTGCCTGGAGAATCCCATGGACAGAGAGAGGAGCCTGGCGGGCTGCGGTCCATACGGTCACAAAGAATCAGACACGACTTAGCACGCAGACACACACACACAGAGTTTATAAACTGACATTGGTTTTTAATCAATGTCCACTCACATCTCTGCTCTTTCCCATAACTTTCTGCTCAGAATGACTTCTGATCATATTTCCCTTACATCCTAATGATTCCCTAGAAGCAGATGCAAGCATCTGACAACTTCATCATGGAGTGTTAGTTTCTACTGATGAGTAACTCATTACCCTGAAATGTGGTAGCTTAGAACAACATTTATTATCTCACTTTTTTCTGGGTCAGGAGTCCAGGTAGAGCTCAGCTGGTTCTTCTGTCTCAAGGTCTCTGATAAACCTGCAATCGAGATATCTACTGGGGGATTGCCTGGTGGTCCAGTGGTTAAGACTCTGCGCTTCCAAAGCAGGGGGCGAGAGCTTGGTCCCTGGTCAGGGAACTAAGAGTCCACATTCCCCAGGGCAACAATTAGAGAAATCCTGTGCACCCAACTAAGATCCCAGACAGTCAGATAAATAAATATAAAATAAATAAACAGCTTCAACCATAAGGTTCTTGGACATTCTGAAGTGTCGTTTGCTCAGAGACTGCTTTTGTGAAGACATCTGTGCTACATTCTTTGTGCATTCTCAAGGAGCTTATCGTTTAGAAGAAGAGAACTTTGTCTTTTCAGTTTATGTCCTGCTTCTGTGGGCCTCCCTGGTAGCTTAGACGGTAAAGAATCTGCTTCCAATGCAGGAAACCTGGGCTCGATCCCTGGGTAGGGAAGATCCCCT
The DNA here is from genome assembly GCF_055505025.1 of Bos grunniens. NCBI lineage: Eukaryota > Metazoa > Chordata > Mammalia > Artiodactyla > Bovidae > Bos > Bos grunniens. The sequence goes on along the minus strand of NC_141176.1, from coordinate 88,685,018 downwards.
GGAGAAGGGAATGGCAGCCCACTCCAGTATTCCTGCTTGGAGAATTCCATGGACAGAGCCTGGTGGGCTACAGTCCATGGGGGTTGTGCAGAGTCAGACACAACTTTCACTTTCACACTTTCTATGGAAGCTGCTGCTGCTGCTAAGTTGCTTCAGTCGGTGTCCGACTCTGTGCGACCCTATAGACAGCAGCCCACTAGGCTCCTCTGTCCCTGGGATTCTCCAGACAAGAATACTGGAGTGGGTTGCCATTTCCTTCTCCAGTGCATGAAAGTGAAAAGTGAAAGTGAAGTCGCTCAGTCGGGCCCAACTCTTAGCGACCCCATGGACTGGAGCCTAGCAGGCTCCTCCGTCCATGGGATTTTCCAGGCAAGAGTACTGGAGTGGGGAGCCATTGCCTTCTCCATCTATGGAAGCAGAAGTCAGCATTTACTCAAGGATCTAGCTCTTACAGGGCAGAAGATACCTACTAGAATGATGACAATATGAGGCAAATGGACAACGTCCCATCAGAGGGCCAAATTACTGCTTCATTCAAAAAAATGTATTGGATGTCTTCTGTTGCCAGATCTGTGTTAATTATTGGACACTGTGCTAGAGGCTAGTTACAATTTTCATAGCAAGCTATTATCTGAGTGAAACTAGGTCAGGGAGACAGAGGAATTAAGTAGAACATTTAGCTCCGAAAGTATCAGACACATGACAGACTGGAATCTCGGCAAAGGTTAACAATAACAGGGAAGTCTCCTATTTGACACAGATGTGGACAGTTTTCCTCTCAACATCCAGCGATGAGCTCAGAGGAGCTCTCTTGGCTTGGGTTGCTAGGAACCGAGCCTGAGAGAGGTTATCTGCTCAGGAGGTGTATTCAGAGAGTGACCTTGGGAGAAGGGTCGGGGTTGGTACCGGAAGTGGGACAGAGCAGGAGGAAAAGCTAAGCAAGAATGTGTGACTCCCTTGAGATGAGCCCCCAGGGAGGCTCGGGGTAGAGATACACACGGTCTGTCCTACCCTGAGGCTGTCTATGCCCATGTCACTAGGTCAGGGGCCACAGTCTACGTGGGTTTAGCAACATGAATAGCACTCAGACCTTAATGATAGCATCAACCAGTCTGTCCTAAAGGAAATCAGCCCTGAATGTTTATTGGAAGGACTGATGCTGAAGCTGAAACTCCAGTACTTTGGCCACCTGGTGTGAAGAACTGACTCATTGGAGAAGACCCTGATGCTGGGAAAGATTGAGGGCAAGAGGAGAAGGAGATGACAGAGGATGAGATGGTTGGATGGCACCACCAACTCAATGGACGTGAGTTTGAGTAAACTCTGGGAAACGGTGAAGGACAGGGAAGCCTGGCGTGCTGCAGTCCATGGGGTGCAGAGTCAGACGTGACTGAGGGAGTGAACAACAATGATGGCAGGCTGGGTAGTGAGGCAGGGGCACAGACCTACTGAGTGTATCCGAGAGAGAATGAGAAGGGAGGAACTGCACCCAGGGGTGGGGACAGCTACTTTTGGGAAGTACTACTGCAAATGGGGCAGCAATGCAGACTTGCAGCCAAATAAGTACACGGAATCAAGGGGTCTTTTCTTAAAAAAAAAAAAAAAAAAATTGGCTGCCCCAGGTCTTTGTTGCAGCACTGGGTATCTTTTTCTGTTTTTTTTTTTTTCCTCCAGTTGTGGCGTGTGGGATCTAGTTCCCTGACTAGGAATGGGGCTCTGGCCCTAGTCACTGGATGCCCAGGGAAGTTCCAAGATCTTTTTTAAATGGAATTTTTTTTTTTTGCTAACGGGGATGATCTAGTAGAGTAGAAACATGATGATGCCAAGAGGAAGGATAGTTTGGAGAGCACTGGCAGGTGGATCCTTTACCACTGAGCCACCAGGGAAGCCCCAGTTCGCCTCGGCAAACAGAGGAAAAGACAGAGTATATTTAAGGGAGTATATTCATGTGAAAGGAGGGCAGGGAGCCTCTGGAGGTTCTCTTCTGATTTCTTTTAGCTTCCCCTGAACTAAAGGAGGACAGGAGACTGAGGACAGAAAATGTGTTGGAGGTTTGAGGCGAGCGAGAAAGTACATGGTACGAGGACAGACTTCCCTGGTGGCTCGGCTGGTAAAGAATCCGCCTGCAATGCAGGAGACCTGGGTTCAATCCCTGGGGTGGGAAGATCCCCTGGAGAAGGCATAGGCTACCCACTCCCATGTTCTGGCCTGGAGAATTCCATGGACTGCAAAGAGTAGGACATGACTGACTTTCACTTTCGCTTTTCTTTCAAGCAACTTTGCTGATTCAAGTCATTTTTGGCTGATGACTTCAGACTGCCTGAAATCATGACTTCTTTCCATATAACAGCATGTCCTTTATTTCTGTTCCATTCCTTTTAAAAAAATATAAAGTTTTTTTTTTTTTTTAATGCACTGGTCATAACAAATACCCTCTTCCAACAACACAAGAGAAGACTATATACACGGACATCACCAGATGGTCAACACCGAAATCAGATTGATTATATTCTTTGCAGCCAAAGATGGAGAAGCTCTATACAGTCAGCAAAAACAAGACCGGGAGCTGACTGTGGCTCAGACCATGAACTCCTTATTGCCAAATTCAGACTTAAATTGAAGAAAGTAGGGAAAACCACTAGACCATTCAGGTATGACCTAAATCAAATCCCTTATGATTATACAGTGGAAGTGAGAAATAGATTTAAGGGCTTAGATCTGATAGATAGAGTGCCTGATGAACTATGGAATGAGGTTCGTGATATTGTACAGGAGACAGGGATCAAGACCATTCCCATGGAAAAGAAATGCAAAAAAGCAAAATGGCTGTCTGGGGAGGCCTTACAAATAGCTGTGAAAAGAAGAGAAGCGAAAAGCAAAGGAGAAAAGGAAAGATATAAACATCTGAATACAGAGTTCCAAAGAATAGCAAGAAGAGATAAGAAAGCCTTCTTCAGTGATCAATGCAAAGAAATAGAGGAAAACAACAGAATGGGAAAGACCAGGGATCTCTTCAAGAAAATCAGAGATACCAAAGGAACATTTCATGCAAAGATGAGCTCGATAAAGGACAGAAATGGTATGGACCTAACAGAAGCAGAAGATATTAAGAAGAGATGGCAAGAATACACAGAAGAACTGTACAAAAAAGATCTTCATAACCCAGATAATCACGATGGTGTGATCACTGACCTAGAGCCAGACATCCTGGAATGTGAAGTCAAGTGGGCCTTAGAAAGCATCACTACGAACAAAGCTAGTGGAGGTGATGGAATTCCAGTTGAGCTATTCCAAATCCTGAAAGAAGATGCTGTGAAAGTGCTGCACTCAATATGCCAGCAAATTTGGAAAACTCAGCAGTGGCCACAGGACTGCAAAAGGTCAGTTTTCATTCCAATCCCAAAGAAAGGCAATGCCAAAGAATGCTCAAACTACCGCACAATTGCACTCATCTCACACGCTAGTAAAGTAATGCTCAAAATTCTCCAAGCCAGGCTTCAGCAATATGTGAACCGTGAACTTCCTGATGTTCAAGCTGGTTTTAGAAAAGGCAGAGGAACCAGAGATCAAATTGCCAACATCCGCTGGATCATGGAAAAAGCAAGAGAGTTCCAGAAAAACATCAATTTCTGCCTTATTGACTATGCCAAAGCCTTTGACTGTGTGGATCACAATCAACTGTGGAAAACTCTTCAAAAGAAGGGAATACCAGACCACCTGACCTGCCTCTTGAGAAATTTGTATGCAGGTCAGGAAGCAACAGTTAGAATTGGACATGGAACAACAGACTGGTTCCAAATAGGAAAAGGAGTATGTCAAGGCTGTATATTGTCACCCTGTTTATTTAACTTCTATGCAGAGTACATCATGAGAAACGCTGGACTGGAAGAAGCACAAGCTGGAATCAAGATTGCTGGGAGAAATATCAATAACCTCAGATATGCAGATGACACCACCCTTATGGCAGAAAGTGAAGAGGAACTGAAAAGCCTCCTGGTGAAAGTGAAAGTGGAGAGTGAAAAAGTTGGCTTAAAGCTCAACATTCAGAAAACCAAGATCATGGCATCCAGTCCCATCACTTCATGGGAAATAGATGGGAAAACAGTGGAAACAGTGTCAGACTTTATTTTTCTGGGCTCCAAAATCACCGCAGATGGTGACTGCACCCATGAAATTAAAAGACTCCTTGGAAGGAAAGTTATGACCAACCTAGATAGCATATTCAAAAGCAGAGACATTACTTTGCCAACAAAGGTTCGTCTAGTCAAGGCTATGGTTTTTCCTGTGGTCATGTATGGATGTGAGAGTTGGACTGTGAAGAAGGCTGAGAGCTGAAGAATTGATGCTTTTGAACTGTGGTGTTGGAGAAGACTCTTGAGAGTCCCTTGGACTGCAAGGAGATCCAACCAGTCCATTCTAAAGGAGATCTTTGGGATTTCTTTGGAAGGAATGATGCTAAAGCTAAAACTCCAGTACTTTGGCCACGTCATGTGAAGAGTTGACTCATTGGAAAAGACTCTGATGCTGGGAGGGATTGGGGGCAGGAGGAGAAGGGGACGACAGAGGATGAGATGGCTGGATGGCATTACTGACTCGATGGATGTGAGTCTGATTGAACTCCGGGAGTTGGTGATGGACAGGGAGGCCTGGTGTGCTGCGATTCATGGGGTCGCAAAGAGTCGGACACGACTGAGCGACTGATCTGATCTGATCTGATCTGATTTTTAAAGTCTTCACTGAATTTGTTACATATGGCTTTTGTTGTGTGTTTTGGCTTTTTGGCCACAAGGCGTGTGACATCTCAGCTCCCCCACCAGGGATTAAGCCGGCACCCCTTCCACTGAAAGGTGAAGTCAACTGCTGGGCCACCAAAGAAGTCCCTTAAATGAGTTTTCTATCATTCTGTTGGGGTTTGGGAAGGGTCTGCTGTGCTAAGTCACTTCAGTTGTGTCCAGCTCTTTGTGACCCCATGGACTGCAGCCCTCCAGGCTCCTCTGTCCATGTGATTTCTCAGGCAAGAATACTGGAGAGGGTTGCCATTTCCTATTCCAGGGGATCTTTGCAGCCCAGGGATTAAACCCAGGTCTCCTGTATTGGCAGAGAGTTCTTTACCATTAAGCCACCAGGGCAGCCCCTTGGGAAGGGTGTGGAGAGTGTTATTTACATGTTCACTGGGTCGCAAAGAGTCAAACATGACTTAGAAACTAAACAACTGTGCTTAAAGGAAAAGTCCCTATGGTAAGTGCTAACTGGAAATGAGAAAGCAGACTGGGTAGTAGTAATGAAGAAACCTTATTCCCTGTCAATTGGGATAAAGTTTTGCTTTTATTCCGACCTCTAAGTTTTCTAAATAAATGCTCTTGAAGGCACACATGGGCAATCCACCCACACACCCTCCCCCATGCCTGCAGAGCTGTCGGTGACCAACCACGGAGGCCCACGTTTAAAATAAAATGACTGTGGCCTCCGTGGTGGTGCCCAGCGTGATATACAGCTTGTTTAAGCAAAAATAATCATGACTTTCCCCACAGACATAAATTGACTCTGCCCATGCGTGACTTTGCATTTTCATCCTATCACTATTGAGTGGAACCAACCTTGAGGAAACCAACTTAAGCCATAGCAAGAAATGTCAGTTATTTAAAAATGAGCTGGAGTCCATACTCACCCAAGCCAGTAAGAGAATCATAAAGTTCTGAATGGCCTCTCTTTGTTCCGACCTTTAGATATCATGCAGGTGAATCTTTAAAGCGGTGTTGCCTGCCAATTGCCAGGCTTTCAAAGGCCACTGAAGCTGCCAGTCTTATTCAGATCCTTCCTGCCTTTCTCCCTGTCTCCCTCCGGAAACAGACACCCCATTCAGCAAAACCAGAAAGAAAGTGTTGGTGACCCAATAGCATTTGTTTTGGTGGTGCTGCTGATCAGAGAGGTGAAGACTGTTTAAACATGGCAGGGTTAGTATGAGAAGGAGTCTTGCAGAGATAATTCCCAAGAGGTTGGAGAAAAATAATCCTTAATTTTTTTTTGGTTAGAAAAGACAATGAACTTGAAGAACTTGGATCCTCCAAGTTTAGCCCCAAAGTGGAAGTGACCAAGTAGAATGGCTACTGTTTTATCCTTCTGTCGTTGGTCTACAGGATATGATGCAGCATTGGCACATACACTTTTTGTTGGGATTTTTACCAGCTGAGCCACAAGGGAAGCTCAAGAATACTGCAGTGGGTAGCCTGTCCCTTCTCCAGGGGATCCTCCCAACCCAGGAATTGAACTGGGATCTCCTGCATTGCAGGCAGATTCTTTACCAACTGAGCTATGAGGGAAGCCCGGGTAAATAAACAGAATTATTAAAGGAAAATAGTTCAGTAACAATCCTGTTCATGTGCTCTGGAATATTATGTAGTGTTTAAAAAACAAGTTAAATCTCTACTTTATTGACAGACCAAAACTCCAAAGACATGTGGTTAAGTCATTTAAAAAAGTAAACAAATAATATATTTGATAAATACAGGAAAACATCTAGAGGTGTATGCAACAAATATAATAGACATTATCTCTGTGGGAAAAGTACTGAGGGAGACCGTCTTATCCACGTGTGCCGCGTGCTAAGCCGCTTCAGTCGTGTCCGACTCTTAGCAGCCCTGTGGACTGGGGCCTCCCAGGCTCCTCTGTCCATGGGATTCTCCAGGCAAGAACACTGGAGTGGGTTGCCATGCCCTCCTCCAGGGGATCTTCTCAACCCAGGGGTCGAACCCACATCTCTTATATCTCTTGTGGTGGCAGGCGAGTACTTTACCATTTGAATATTTTCAACAAGAGCATATTTTTATATTATGTGTGTAGAAAAAAGATAAAGCAAGTGTGCCAATTACCAACTGGTATTTTCCTCTTGTGCACTTATGATAAATTTTCATATTTTACTTCCCTTTTAAATGTCCTATTTACATTTCATTTTTTTAATTTAAAAACTGTAAATTAATCTTTAGTAATTCCTATTTTTCCTACTGATAATACTATTTTTATTGTAATAGCATACTTATTTTGCTATGATTATCATATAATAAGCATGTAAACACAAAAATTAACAAAAATTGAACAATATTATCACTGTTTTTCAACCATTTATTTACTATATATGAGGTATTTCCATATGAATATTATACATCTATATCAGTATTCATGGTGATTTCATTCTATTTCATTGGATATATATTATATGGATATATATTGTTATCTCGTAACCCCCTTCTTTTTGAACATTTATGCTGTATTCCTGTTTTTATTTTTAACTATTACAAACAATTCCAAGAAGTATACATTTGAGCTTGATTGGCTTGCATTTTTAAAAAAAATTTAGTAGTGCAAATTATTGTCCAGAAAAGTTGCACTGTTTTAAACTTGCAGTGAGCAGGAATACATTTTCCCCTACCAGTAAAATAATTGTTGATGTCAGCATTTTAAAAAATCTTCAGTATATGGTAAAAAAATAGAATCATTTAATGTTTAAATGTATGAGTCTTTACTTATTAGTGACAATGTTAATATCTGTCTTTCATTCTTTAGTGAAATTTATGCCCTTTCCTTACTGGGATATTCACTTTTGTTATTGAATTATAAGCTCTTTTTATATTTTAAGGCTATTTGGTCTTTACAACATGTGTTGAAATCTTTTTTACCAGATCATTTAATTTTAAACATTCTTTTAAAACTTTCATCATAAAGACTCTTTAAATTCTTATTTATTAAAATTAGAAATATTTTCTCTTACCATTTTTTCCTCAGAGTCACATTTTGACAATCACCCAAAATATACATGTAAGAAAATAAAAATCCTTAAAGCACTATTACAGTTTCATTTTTTACCTTTAAAATATTTAAAATATGAATAAAAAAGAAAATGTGTGTCTAGGTGCATAAGACATAAAAACATTAAAGACTTTAATTCACCTTATATTTATTGATTTATTCATACACAAAACAGGTAGGACATGAAATTTATTTTTCCCCAAGTGGTTAGCTAGCTAATCATCCCAGTACCAATAAATATCATTTATTTGCTGTTGTATAATACCACCTTCATTATATCAATAAAATTATAAATAAACACAGCTTGTTTCTGCATTTCTATTCATTCATTCCTTTATTCATTCAACCAATCTTGACTGAGCAAATAGTACGTTCTGGGCACCGTTGAGGCACAAAGAACACGGCATAAATGAGATGCACGGGAGCCTTGCCTTTGGAAGCTTCTGGTGAAGTCACAGGCACAACAGTGAAGGCACTGTGATCAGCAGGAGGACACAAGGCAGAGGGTGGAGCGACAGCGTGGAAGAAGGGGCAGGAGAGAAACTTTACGGACAGGATCAGAAGTGTCCGGGAGGCCTGAGGTCTCAGCACGCCTGAAAGGAGCAAAGGGAACGTGAATGATGCACAGAGCCCCAGATGTAGTGAGGAAATAAACCTGTGAAAGTCCGGGGGTAGAGAAGCAGCCAGTGCAAAGGCCCCAGGGCAGGACCGGGGTGGGGGAGGTGAGGCCAAGGCAGCTGGACAGAGATCAACAAGCACAAGTTCAGAGATTTAGAGTGGCAGGGGGCTCTTTGCAGCTGTGGATCAAAGTGCAAGTGAAAGTCACTCAGTCATGTCTGACTCTGTGACCCCATGGACTGTACAGTCCATGGACTTCTCCAGGCTAGAATACTGGAGTGGGTAGCCCTTCCCTTCTCCACGGGATCTTCCCAACCCAAGGATGGAACCCAGGTCTCCCACATTGTGGGCAGATTCTTTACCAGCTGAGCCACAAGGGAAGCCCAAAAATACTGGGGTGGGTAGCCTATCCCTTCTTCAGGGGATCTTCCTGACCCAGGAATCGAACCTTGGTCTCCTGCATTGCAGGTGGATTCTTTACCAACTGAGCTATCAAGGAAGCGGCTGTTGATGAAGGTTCTGTGTGTAGGAAGTGTGCTCTGATTCACATCACTTAAACGCGCGCCTTCGCAGCTGTGTGGAAAACTGACCACGTGAGCCAGCACAGGACCAGATTCAATCTGTGAAGCTGAGCTGGAGCTCACAGGACTTGGTGACTGACTGGACACACAGGAGAGGAAGAGGTATGGCTGGAACAGCTGAGGTGGGATGAACTGGAGACGCATGAAGGTTCCGTAAGGAACATCAGGAATCAGGAGTTTGGTTCTGAACAGGTTCCGGCTGAAATTCTTAGGACCTCTCCAAGTGGAGCTATTAAGCAGGTGGCTGGATATACAAGTCTGAACCTCGGGGGAAAAGGTCAGGCTGGAAATACAAGTTTGGGAGGGTCAGGAGCATAAAGCTGGTGTACAGGGCCTGTGGGATCTCCAAGGGAGACAAGATAATCAGAGGGCCTGGGGGAGAATGCAAAGGAATGGTCAGTGGGGGAGAGGGTGCGGTGCCCTGAGCCAGTTCGGTGTTTTCAGGAGAACGGCAGGATGTGAGTGGTGACTAAGGTCAAGACTGCAAATGGACGGTTGGGTTCCGTGAGCTCGGGGTCATTAGTGACATGGACAAGTGCTCTTGCAGTAGAGGCTTTCAGCTGAAGAGAGTTCAGGGCAGAAGGAGTAAGGGTAAAGCTATTTCTACAAGACATGGAGGCTGTTTGAGAAGTGTGCATAAGCAGGCACTCGCATTTTTGTTCTTCCCCATGGAAGTTAATTCAGTATCTTTGCACACTGACGAAGTAACCCAGGAGAAAGAAGAAATTAACCATGCAGGTGAGGGGGATAAAGGCAGGAACAAGAGGAAATAAGGGGCTTTTCCTGGTGGCTCAGACAGTAAAGAATCTGCTTGCAATACAGGAGGCCTGAGTTCAATCCCTGGGTCAGGAAGATCCCCTGGAGAAGGGACTGACTACCTACTCCAGCATTCTTGCCTAGGAAATCCCATGGACAGAGGAACCTGGCAGGTTATGGTCCATGGGGTTGGAAAGAGTCGGACATGACTTAGTGACAAACAACAACAGTTCTTGTTTCATTGGCTACTTTTGTAAATATTATACTTACTTTTGTTGCTTAGTTGCTAAGTCATGTCTTTGCAACCCCATGGACAGTAGCCCACCAGGCTCTGTCCATGGGATTTCTCAGGCAAGAATACCAGAGTGGGTTGCCATTTCCTTCTCCAGGGGATCTTCCCCAACCTATAGATCGATCCCGTGTCTCCTGCATTGATGGGGGTTTCTTTACCACTGAGCCACCAGGGAAACCCCCAAAGAAGGATGCACATAAATAAAGACTCTACACAAAGCAAAGAAAGCAGATACTCTAAGCGAAAGACTTTTAAAAAATATTCTAAAACTGGAAAGACAACAGAAACTAATGTGACCGATAAACATCAGCGGTAAAATTCAAACTGGAACCTGTACCATTTCAGTTGGTACAGTTACAGGAAGACCTATAAAACCACAGCTCTGCAGAGGAGCTGGGGACCTACCTAGTACAGCTCTGCATCCTGCAGTTGAGGACAGCAAGGGCTAGAGAGCTGCAAAATCTTACTCAAAATCAAACAGAAGCCTGAGAGTATCTTCCATCTAGAATGCAGCACTACTTTCATTAATGTTCTTTGAAACATTTATTTGTAAAGGGTATGGTGATGATTTTTAAACACACCTGCACATTCTGTGAGCCCTCAGAAAGAGGCCTCTTCCCCTGAAATCTGCACCAACCCTGGTGACTCAATGGTTACAAACAGAATACAGTAGAAGCGATGGCATGGCTTTGGAAGTCACGTTGAGAAAAAGCTTGGGTAGTTTCTGCCTCACTCGTTCTCTTGGGTCACTGACACTGGGCCCCACGGTGTGCCCAGGCCACAGGTAGGTGATGTAGCTGAGTTTCCAGATGCCCCTGGCCGTCAAGTCATGGTCCCCCTTCTGCTTTCTGCCACTGAACCTTCCCAACTGAGCCCCCAGACAACCTGGAGCAGAGACAAGCCATTTCCACTGTTGTTGTTGTTCAGTCACTCAGTCATGTCTGAGTTTTAACCAACCCATGGGCTGTAGCACACCAGGCTTCCCCTTCCTTTACCATCTCCCGGAGTGTGCTCAAACTCAATGTCCCTTGAGTCAGTGATGCCATCCCACCCATCTCGTCCTCTGTCTTAAGAGGATGAGATGGGTTGGATGGCACCTCCCACTGTACACAGAATCTCTGTGCATGATAAAATGGTTCTTTTAGGCCAAAGTTTTGGGGTGGCTTGTTGCAGCAGCATAAAAATGAATACTATTTTTCCTCCACTACTATGGATTTTTAAATGGAGAGCAAAGAGGTAAAATTTATTCCTAGTCTATTTTATCTTCAAGTCCAACTAAAGCCAAAAGGCTGCACTTGATTGAGAAGAGAAATGAAATAAAACTTGGTTCTGAATTTTAACTTTCTGCAGCACAGAGGAACAAATTATAAGGCTAGCCCAAGAAGTTTTTCTTTTTTAAGTGTCACAAGATTTTCAGATAAACACTTGCTTAGCAGCACAGTTCAGTTCAGTTCAGTCGCTCAGTCGTGTCCGACTCTGTGACCCCATGAACTGCAGCATGCCAGGCCTCCCTGTCCATCACCAACTCCTGGAGTTCACCCAGACTCACGTCCATCGAGTCGGTGATGCCATCCAGCCATCTTATCCTCTATCGTCCCATTCTCTTCCTGCCCCCAATCCCTTCCAGCATCACAGTCTTTTCCAATGAGTCAACTTTTCGCATGAGGTGGCCAAAGTACTGGAGTTTCAGCTTTAGCATCATTCCTTCCGAAGAACACCCAGGACTGATCTCCTTTAGAATGGACTGGTTGGATCTCCTTGCAGTCCAACGGACTCTCAAGAGTCTTCTCCAACACCACAGTTCAAAAGCATAGCAGCACAGTACTCAAGCAAATATCTTGGCAATTAATCACACGTATACAAGATTTTTTTTTCCCCTGGAGAGAAATTTTTTGTTGTTGTTGAAGAACAGAGCTGTACTTTAAAAGTATTTGAAAACAAAAGCAAACCAGAGGCTTCTCTGCTCTAAAGTACAATAAGGCTGACTTACTTTCATAATGTAAACATCTTTTTTTCTTCTAATTAAGCCAAGTAAACAAAGCAGGATGAGGGCTTGTGTTGGTGTCAAGTGTTCTCGGCAGCCCCTGAAATGCCTGGCAGGTACAGACACATTCAGAGACCTGGAAAACCAAGATACTGTATTAAGTGTTTCTGTTAGTTCCCTATGGCTGCTGTAACCAATTACCTCAAAATTTGCGGTTGAAAACAACAGAACTGGACTTCCCTGGCAGCTCAGTGGTAAAGAATCCGCCTGCCAATGCAGGAGACACAGGTTCTATCCCTGATGTGGGCAGATCCCACGTGCAGTGGAGTCACTACGATTACACACCACAACTCTGGAGCCTGTCCTCTAGAGCTCGGGAGCCACAATCACTGAAGCCCACGGGCTGCAACTCCTGATGCCTGTGTGCTTCAGGAGCAGCTGTGAAGCTGTGCAAAAGCCCTTTCACCTCTCCAGTCTCCCGATACTTATATGTGAGCAGGGATTAGCCAAGGCAAATGCAGTCACAGACCAGCAACCAGGCATCACCCAGTGAGGAATGCTGACACTCAGGCCCCACCCTGGACCAACTGAGCCAGCACGAGCATTTAAGCTGGAGCCCCAGCAGCTTCCAGTGCACCTTCAAGCTTGAGGAGCACTGAGCACAGTTCCTGAGGCAGGATGACTTGCCAATAAACGCGAATCCCCCGTGCCTATAAACCCCACAAAGGCACTTACATAAAATGGCTGAGTTTACATTTAATAACTGAAGACAAAAAGTAAAGAAAGGAGGGAGTAGGCCATTCTTAAAAAAAAAAAAAAAATGGCTAACTAGGAACAGGCTGGTACTGAAACACTAATTTCTGGGACTCTTTTGGGGAATCTTTTTAAGAAAAGATTGTTCACGCTACATAGGGAAAAGAAATCCAGATATGAGTCACATCTCACTCACATTTTTTTAAGGCTGTATTATCTGAAAGGAACAGGTGAATTCCTAGGTTACTGGTATATGATTTTTGTGGGAGTTAAAACAATTAAGTGTAAAAACAAAACAAAAAGCTTGGAAGTCATGTCTCCATCTCTCAGAACAAGAAAAGAGCTGCATGAACTGAAAGTGTTAGTCCCTCAGTCATGTCCGACTCTGTGCAACCCCACAGACTGTAGCCCACCAGGTTCCTCTGTCCATGGGATTTTCCAGGCAAGAGGACTGGAGTGGGTTGCCATTTCCTTCTCCAGGGGATCTTTCCAACCCAGGGATCAAACCCAGGTTTCCTGTATTGTAAGCAGATTCTTTACCGTCTGAGCTACCAGCGAAGCCCTGTACAAACTGAAAGTCAAAGAAAGGCAATGCCAAAGAATGCTCAAACTACCGCACAATTGCACTCATCTCACACTCTAGTAAAGTAATGCTCAAAATTCTCCAAGCCAGGCTTCAGCAATATGTGAACCGTGACCTTCCTGATGTTCAAGCTGGTTTTAGAAAAGGCAGAGGAACCAGAAATCAAATTGCCAACATCTGCTGGATCATGGAAAAAGCAAGAGAGTTCCAGAAAAACATCTATTTCTGCTTTATTGACTGTGCCAAAGCCTTTGACTGTGTGGATCACAATAAACCGTGGAAAATTCTGAAAGAGATGGGATACCAGACCACCTGATCTGCCTCTTGAGAAATTTGTATGCAGGTCAGGAAACAACAGTTAGAACTGGACATGGAACAACAGACTGGTTCCAAATAGGAAAAGGAGTACGTCAAGGCTGTATATTGTCACCCTGTTTATTTAACTTCTATGCAGAGTACATCATGAGAAACACTGGACTGGAAGAAGCACAAGCTGGAATCAAGACTGCTGGGAGAAATATCAATAACCTCAGATATGCAGATGACACCACCCTTATGGCAGAAAGTGAAGAGGAACTCAAAAGCCTCTTGATGAAAGTGAAAGTGGAGAGTGAAAAAGTTGGCTTAAAGCTCAGCATTCAGAAAACCAAGATCATGGCATCCAGTCCCATCACTTCATGGAAAATAGATGGGAAAACAGTGGAAACAGTGTCAGACTTTACTTTTCTGGGCTCCAAAATCACTGCAGATGGTGACTGCAGCCATGAAATTAAAAGACGCTTACTCCTTGGAAGGAAAGTTATGACCAACCTAGACAGCATATTCAAAAGCAGAGACATTACTTTGCCAACAAAGGTCTGTCTAGTCAAGGCTATGGTTTTTCCAGTGGTCATGTATGGATGTGAGAGTTGGACTGTGAAGAAGGCTGAGAGCTGAAGAATTGATGCTTTTGAACTGTGGTGTTGGAGAAGACTCTTGAGAGTCCCTTGGACTGCAAGGAGATCCAACCAGTCCATTCTGAAGGAGATCAGCCCTGGGATTTCTTTGGAAGGAATGATGCTAAAGCTGAAACTCCAGTACTTTGGCCACCTCATGTGAAGAGTTGACTCATTGGAAAAGACTCTGATGCTGGGAGGGATTGGGAGCAAGAGGAGAAGGAGATGATAGAGGATGAGATGGCTGGATGGCATCACTGACTCGATGGACGTGAGTCTGAGTGAACTCCGGGAGTTGGTGATGGACAGGGAGGCCTGGTGTGCTGCGATTCATGGAGTCGCAAACAGTTGGACACGACTGGGCAACTGATCTGATGTGATCAGAGAACTGAGGTCTTGGGATAAACTAACACCCTGAAAACTACAGACAGGTGAGGACCAAGCACACAGGACCGCACAGCAGAAGCTCTGGGACCAGGAGCAGGGCTTTCGTGGCTCCCACAGCACACTGCTAGACGCTGACGATGGGCTACAGACTAAGCAAGGATCCCCACGTTTTCATGGATTTCATGTCCAGCATCCCCATCAGGTTTTCATGGGGAAGATGGGAGAAAAATCCCCTTGTTTGGCTGGGGGTGGGGGGAATAGTAGCCCTTTCAAAATATGTCGTGACAGAAGTTTAACCAAAGTTTGACTAACACACATTTGCTTCCATTGATCAGTGGGGACAAAATAGTTCAGCTCATTTAAGAGCTAAAGCACGGAAATTTGGAGGGTCTGTGTCTGACCTTTTCATAAGTAATCAAGGTACTCCTGTTAAGTCTCATTTAGTCTTATGGGGGAGACAGGTTCCTTGCAGTGAGCTTTTTCTCCCAACATAAAGTATGAGAAATCTCTTAATTGTCACTGTTTTCCAGGAGTATGGGGTTCAGATAACAGCACCATTAACAGTAAGGCTTTCCAAGGCTGATCTAAGATTCTTCACTATTTCTTCTCTGACTCTTCTTTTCTTTATGTAGATCTGAGTTTCTGACCCTTATCTGACCCTTTCCTTCTCTCTGAAGAACTTTAAAAACTGTTTCTTGCAAGGCAGGTCTACTTTTGCTTCTCAGAGATCTGTATTTCTCTTTTACTTTTGAAGGATAATTGTGCTGGATACAAAATTCTAGGTCATTGTTTTTTGTTTTTTGTTTTTTTTTCTTTCAAAACTCTGAATATGTCACCCCAAGGTCTTCTACTATGCATGGTTTCCGGTAAGAAGTCTGATATGATGCTGACCTTTGTTTCTCTGCATGTAAGTTCATGGAGTGTGCAATGCTGAAACTTTGTTTGTCCCTCATTGGTTCAGTGCATCCTCAGAGACAAGTTCCCAGTATTGAGTGGCTCTGATCCACTTTTATTTTCCAGTTTTTTTTTTCTTAAACTGTTCTTGATGGAGTGCCTCTAAGAGAAGCATGTAGGGTGCTCACTAAAAATGCAGACTCTTGGGTCCAAGCACTCTATGAGAATCTCTGGGAAAAGGACACAGGATTTTATATTAAAAACAAATCTCTAGGTGGTAAAACCATTGCTTCATAGTTACGTATTTTATGTCTCATATAATTATTTAAGAGTGATATTTTATGCTTTCCTATATATTTAGATTTCAATCCATCTTAATTTGCTTTCTGTTATGATGCAAAGGCATTCCTTGGTAGTTCAGATGGTAAAAAATCCACCTGCCATGTGGGAGACTTAGGTTCGATCCCTGGCTTGGGAAGATCTTCTGGAGGAGGGCATGGCAACCACTCCAGTATTCTTGCCTGGAGAATCCCCATGGACAGAGAAGCCTGACAGGCTACCATCCATGGGGTCATAAACAGTAAGACATGACTGAGTGACTAAGCACAGCACATGATGCAAAAATCTAAATTAACTGTATTTTTAATGTTTTTACTTTAATTATGCCAGTAGCATTTATTAATAACCCATCTTTTCCCACTAAATTAAAGCATCACCCTTATGATAGATTGTGGAGTTTCTCACAGTTTTAAAAAAAGACGCATTCCTTTATTCTTTTTGTAAAGTATCATGTACTAATCATAAAGAATTTATGACATGCAGAAAAATTAGGTTGTTTTAAAAACCCAGCTGTCTTAGATTGAACAGTATCCCCCCAAAATTCATGTCAACCTAGATTTGTGAACTTATTTGGAAATGCAATCTTTGCAGATTTAATTACATTAACATGAGATCTTTTAGGATTAGTGAAGTCTTTCAGTCATGTCTGACTCTTTGCGACCCTGTGGACTGTAGCCCACCAGGCTCCTCTGTCTGTGGGATTCTCCAGGCAAGAATACTGGAGTGGGTTGCCATTTCCTTCTTAGGGTGGGTCCTAATTAAAAGAATTAGTACTAACATAAGAAGGGAACCTGGGCTTCCCAGGTGGTACAGTGGTAAAGAATCCGCCTGCCAATGCAGAAGACACAAGAGACACGGATTCAATTCCTGGGTCAGAAAGATCCCCGGGAGAAGGAAATGGCAACCCACTCCAGTATTCTTGCCTAGGAAATCCCATGGACAGAGGAGGCTGGTGGGCTACAGTCCATGGAGTCACAAAGAGCACAACTCAGCACACATGGAGAAAGAACAGATGCACAGTGAATGCCATGTGAGGGCAGAGACTGAGACTGAAAAGCCAAGGAAAGAAAGCATGCGACTACCAGAAACTAAGGCAGAGGCGGGGTATATAGTCTTCTTCCGAGGCTCCAAAAGAACCAACCTTGCCAACATCTTGAGTTTGGACAGCTAGACCCCAGAGCCACAAGCGACTAAGTTTCTGTTGCTTTGTGCCACCAGTCTGACTGCGGTGCTCTACTACTACTACTACTACTAAGTCGCTTCAGTCGTGTCCGACCCTGTGCAACCCCATAGACGGCAGCCCACCAGGCTCCCCCATCCCTGGAATTCTCCAGGCAAGAAAGCTCTAGGAAACCAATATATCAACTACCAAGAAATAACTAACTTTAACATCAAATGGCCCTCATTCCAGATATATTTAGTTCAGTCGCTCAGTTGTATATGACTCTTTGAGACCCCATGGGCTGCAGCATGCCAGGCTTCCCTGTCCTTCACCAACTCCCAGAGGTTACTGAAACTCATGTCTGTTGAGTTGGTGATGCCATCCATCTCATCCTGTGTTGTCCCCTTCTCCTCCCACCTTCAATCATTTCCAGCATCAGGGTCTTTTCCAATAAGTCAGTTCTTTGCATCAGGTGGCCAAAGTATTGGAGCTTCAGCATCAGTCCTTCCAACGAATACTCAGAGCTGATTTTCCTTTAGGATTGACTGGTTTGATCTTCTTGTAGTCCAAGGGACTCTCAAGAGTCTTCACCAACACCACAGTTCAAAGCATCAATTCTTTGGTACTGAACTTTCTTTATGGTCCAACTCTCACATCCATACATGACTACTGGAAAAACCATAGCTTTGACTAGATGGACCTTTGTCAGCAAAGTAACACGGCATTTAGCATGATGTACTCTGCAAATAAGTTATATAAGCAGGGTGACAATATACAGCCTTGATGTACTCCTTTCCCAATTTGAAACCAATCCATTGTTCCATGTCTAGTTCTAATTGTTGCTTCTTGATCTGCATACAGATTTCTTAGGAGGCAGGTAAAGTGGTTTGGTATTCCCATCTGTTTAAGAATTTTTCAGTTTGTTGTGATCCACACAGTCAAAGGCTTTTGTATAGTCAATAAAGCAGAAGTAAATGTTTTTTTGGAACTGTCTTGCTTTTTCTATGATCCAACGGATGTTGGCAATTTGATCTCTGGTTCCTCTGACTTTTCTAAATCCAGCTTGAACATCTGGATGTTCTTGGTTCATGTATCATTGAACTCTTGCTTGGGGAATTATATTTAAGCATGAAGTGTAGTGTGAAAGTGTTAGTCACTCAGTCACGTCCAACTCTTTGTGACCCTATGGACTGTAGCCTGCCAGGCTTCTCTGTCCATGGGATTTTTGCCATTTCCTACTCAAGGGGATCTTCCTAACCCTGGGATTGAACCCCGGTCTCCTGCACTGCAGGCAGATTTTTTACCGTCTGAGCCATCAGGCAAGTCCATAATATGTACACACATATTATATATGTAACAGATTGAGAGAAATATTTCCCATACAAGGTAATTCTGTACACTCTATATCATTAATTATTATTTTACTTGAATGGAGAAGGCAATGGCAACCTACTCCAGTACTCTTGCCTGGAAACTCCTATGGACGGAGGAGCCTGGTAGGCTTCAGTCCATGGGGTTTCGAAGAGTCAGACACAACTGAGTGACTTCACTTTTACTTTTCACTTTCATGCACTAGAGAAGGAAATGGCAACCCACTCGAGTGTTCTTGCCTGGAGAATCCCAGGGATGGCAGAGCCTGGTGGGCTGCCATCTATGGGGTTGCACAGAGTTGGACACAACTGAAGTGACTTAGCAGTAGCAGCATCTTAAAAAAAAGAAAAAAACTGGATTTGTACTATTAGTCTGCTGATGGTTATTTCTGTTTCTGTGCTAACAGCTTGGTGTTTAATTTTTTTATTATTATTACTCCTTTTTTTAGAGTTTTCTTGACCATTCACAACCGTGTGATCCTCTACACAAAATTTAAAATTAGTTACTTTTAAGTCACCCTCGAGAGAATTTGGGATTTTGATGTCAATTGTGCTAATTTTCAAATTTGACTTGGGAAGAATTGGCCTATTTTTGGTCCTGACTTCTCATCCAAAGATCTGGCACGTTTTTTTCATTTACTCAAGTCTTGTTTTCACCAAGAGTAATGGATTTATTTCATCACCAGGATCTTGTAACTCCTTAAACTTTATTCCTAATTACTTTACAGTTTTTGATGCCACTGCAAATAAAATAATTTCCTTTTTAATAGGTTATTACTTGTTCAAAAGGAAAACTGCTAATTTTCCCTCTGCTTATCTCTCTCGAGTTTTAAGCCTCTTACTAAACTCAGTTTTGATGGAGACATCTGAATTTTGGCCCTTGGCCTCTGAAGCGCTGCATTAACCCCTAGCTTTCCTGTATTCCAGCCTCCTTGCCAGCCAGTGAGCTGCACAACCGCGTCATAAAGTGCGGTGTCTCCAGGGCACAGCACCAGCGAGCTCAGCTCAGAGCAAAGTGGTCTGTACCCAGGGCCACTGACACTATTTTGGCCCGCTTGACGAAACCAGCTCCTAAGAAATAACGCCGTCAGTCAGTTCCTACTGAGGCACCTTTCACCTGCGCCAAAAGCAGACGAGCCCAAGATTACGACAGGAGCATCTTACCAGGAAGCAAAAGTGCTCTGGAGCAGAGGCCAGGGAGTCGGCCTCCCGCGCGGCGGGCCGGCGGAAAGAGCCGAGCGCACTCGGAAGCTCCGGCCACGCCTTCCGCAGAGAGCGTCAGGGGGCGGGGCTCGTGCGACGGCGCGTTGAGCGCGGGGCATTGTGGGAGGGGCGGCCGGTGCGGCCGCAGCTGCCATCTTAGCAACTCCTGGCGTTGCGGCCTTGTCGTTGGAGGCGGCCTTCGCGGCGGCCCTCGACCTTAGAGAGAGACGAGAGAGTCAGCTCGCTGACCAGCTTTCTTTCCCTCGGCCTCGACAGACCTGCCGGCCCGCGTCCGGAGGCGGAGGCGCGGGTAGCCCGGCACGTGCAGGGCCCGAAGCCAGCGGTTAGTCACAGCGTCGCCCGGAAGGATGGGCCGGTCTCGGAGCCGGAGCTCGTCCCGCTCCAAGCACACCAAGAGCAGCAAGCACAACAAGAAGCGGAGCCGGTCCCGGTCGCGCTCTCGAGACAAGGAACGCGTGCGGAAGCGCTCTAAGTCCCGGGAAAGTAAACGGAACCGGCGGCGGGAGTCGCGGTCCCGCTCGCGCTCCACCAACACGGCCGTGTCCCGGCGCGAGCGGGACCGGGAGCGCGCCTCGTCCCCGCCCGACCGCATCGACATCTTCGGGCGCACGGTGAGCAAGCGCAGCAGCCTGGACGAGAAGCAGAAGCGAGAGGAGGAGGAGAAGAAGGCAGAGTTCGAGCGGCAGCGGAAAATGTGAGCTTCCGCGCGGGGAATGGTGGGGGTGAGGGGAGTGAGGGGGACGGGGGGAGACGGGTGGTGAGGGGAGACGGCGAGAGGGAGGTGGTGAGGGGGTTGTGAGGGGAGACGGGGTGACGGGGGGCACCGGTGGGGGGCTTGGTGAGGAGAGAGGGGGTGACGGGGTCAATGGGGGGTGGTGAGAGGAGACGGGGGAGAGAGTGGTGAGGGGAGACGGGCTGACGGGCGAGTGGGGGGTGGCAGGGCAAGAAGGGGGTGACGGGGTCAGTGGGGGATGACGGGGACACTGGGGGTGACGGGCGGTGAGAGGTAGCGGGGGTGGCGGGGACACTGGGGTGACGCGGGAGTGAGGGGCGGCGAGGAGGCAGGCGGTGGCTGGGTCGGGGGAGGTGGAGGAGGTTAGAAGAGTCGCCGGAACCGGGCCCCGCGGGCTTGCAGCTTCGGCGTCTGGAATAGCGGGGGTCAGGACCTACCCGCGAGTTGGTTGGGGAGGAAGACAGCGGGGACCAGCCTGGGAGGGCTTGGAGGGGAGATCGCGTTTTGGCGCGAGAGGAGGCGGCGGCGGCCGCCAGTCCCGGAAGTGGGGGGTGCAGTTCCGAGCGGGCCGGGAGCCGTGTCGGCCCCCGAGGCTGACGAGGGATGCGGGCCTCTGTCGCGTCGGAGACGTAGGACCCGAATTCTCGGGGTAAAGAAAAACACTCCAAAACCAGGCGTTGAACTTCCGTGTGTTCCTCCTGTTGAGTGATGTCGTGGTCGCTTCTCCCTTCTTGAGCCTCCTTTTTTTTTTGAGGTGTAAAAAGCAAAACACACGAAGCTTAAGTGTATAGTAAGATGGATCTTGACGCGTGTATTCACTTGTGTAACCACCATCCCGAGCAAAGCTGACTCCCTCCTTTTGCTGTGCTGTGCTTAGTCGCTCAGTCGTGTCCGATTCTGAGACCCCGTGGACTGTAGCCTGCCCGGCTCCTCTGTCCATGGGGATTCTCCAGGCAAGAATACTGGAGTGGGTTGCCATCCCCTCCTCCAGGGGATCTTCCCGACCCAGGATCGAACCCAGGTCTCCCACATTGCAGGCGAATTCTGAGCCACCAGGCAATTGTACTGTTTATTCATTTTGCTGTATAGTTCTCTGTAGCACACTTTGGTGCAAGCCTATTGTTTCCCCTTGTGGTGTACTTGCTGTTGAGAAGACAGATTTGCTTTTACTTTTGCATTCATCCCATGTAGAAGAGGCACCTCTCGAGTTCTCTTTTGATCTAAGACTAGGTGCACATCAGTTCAGTTCAGTTCAGTCGCTCAGTTGTGTCCGACTCTTTGCGACCTCATGAATCGCAGCACGCCAGGCCTCCCTGTCCATCATCAACTCCTGGAGTTCACTCAAACTCAAATCCATCGAGTCAGTGATGCCATCCAGCCATCTCATCCTCTGTCCTCCCCTTCTTCTGCCCGAAATCCCTCCCCAGCATCAGAGTCTTTTCCAATGAGTCAACTCTTCGCATGAGGTGGCCAAAGTACTGGGGTTTCAGCTTTAGCATCATTCCTTCCAAAGAACATCCAGGACTGATCTCCTTCAGAATGGACTGGTTGGATCTCCTTGCAGTCCAAGGGACTCTCAAGAGTCTTCTCCAACACCACAGTTCAAAAGCATCAATTGTCCCACACTCAGCTTTCTTCACATAGTCCCAAGCTAATGAAATGGCTTGGGATAATACGGTCTAATCATGAAATTTTGGTTTTAAAGTATAGGGTTCTGTTTTGGTTCAAGACTATGGTGCTCTGATGCTTTGGGTGTTCTTTCCCACCGAGAATTCGACTTGCTGACTCTACCTGTTTAACCAGCCATCTTCCATAGCTCTTGAATGCATGTTTCGAACGTGCCCGTGAGGCAAGACAATTACTGAATGTTGAATTTTCCCGAGCCAAGTTTTTCTTGTATACTGATTGTGCAGGGATTTTAACTTTCTCTGCAGTGTGGCTTGTTTCTAAAAGCAAATCATTAAGAGGTCTGGGAATAGAAAACTAATATTACCGTGGAAGCATTACCTGAAGAGTCCCTTCACTGCATTCCTTTAAAACATGGAAATGCTTTCATTTTTCCTTAGAAATGTCAGTGATTGTATGAACACCAAGTACCCATAATTGTGTCAGAGGAAATTTCGATTACATAGAATCCAGTTTTGTAAAGATGTAGCTCTCAAATAACTATCAACGTATGAGTATTTAAAAAAATTAAGACATCTCTGAGATAATATTTACATATGAAACCAAAGGATACCTCCAAAGAGTAATGGTTTGCCATTTGCTAGAAAGCTCAAGACTAGAAAGCTCCCATACATACGTATGGGAGGAATAGTTAGAAGGATTTAGCAGACTTAACACGAATAACAGAGAAGAAATCCAGAGATGAAATGAGAACATAGAGCAGTTATGTAGTTACAAGTTGATAGAGGAGGCACACTTCCATTAGCTTGTATGAAGGGAGGAGGGGGCAGAACTAGCATCCACCTTAAACTGAATTCCTGTGTGTCCTGCCGTTAGTCACTCAGACATGTCCAACTCTTTGTGACCCATGGACACTAGCCCACCGGCTCCTTTGTCCATGAAATTCTCCAGGCAAGAGTACTGGATGGGTAGCCATTCCCTTCGGAGAAGGCAATGGCACCCCACTCCAGTACTCTTGCCTGGAAAATCCCATGGATGGAGGAGCCTGGTGGGCTACAGTCCATGAGGTCGGTAAGAGTCGGACACAACTGAGCGACTTCACTTTCACTTTTCACTTTCCTGCATTGGAGAAGGAAATGGCAACCCACCCCAGTGTTCTTGCCTGGAGAATCCCAAGGGATGGGGGAGCCTGGTGGGCTGTCGCCTATGGGGTCGCACAGAGTTGGACACGACTGAAGTGACTTAGCAGCAGCAGCAGCCATTCTCTTTTCCAGGGGATCTTCCTGACCAAGGGATTGAACCTGTGTCTCTTGCAGTAGGCACTGCTTAATATGGTCTAATGCAGAGGAGACAATTGAAAGGTCTAGGTTTCACAGCCGTGGGAATGGGCAGAAGTAGTTGTCTATCTACAAATTGTGTTGGTTAGCTTGTTCATCTAATACTTATGGAACATTTGAGAAGTGCCAAGCACTATGCCAAGAGCTGTTATTCTGAAAGATTGATTGGCCCTCCAGGATCCCCTGGAGAAGGAAATGGCAGTCTACTCCAGGACTATTACCTGGAAAATCCCATGGACAGAGGAGCCTGGTAGGCTACAGTCCATGGGGTTGCAAAGAGTCAGACATGACTGAGAAACTTCACTTTCATGCCTTATGCCAAGAGCTGTTATTCTGAAAGATGATTGACCGTCCAGGATCTCAGTCTAGCTTGAAGATGTATAGGTGGGTAGGTAGGTTATAATACAGTGTGGTAAATTCCATGATAGTGATGTGACTGTGAAAAGGAGGCATCCTAGACAGCTCAACACCTTAGTTCTCTTGAGGAATGAGTGGCAGATAAAGATAGGAGACTGTCAGGCTTGCCATAGGATACGTGGGCACCCAGGGAGGGAGTCCCCCCACCCCTGCCAGAATAAAGGGAGAGGTGCAGATGGTCTTAATGTGGAGTAAAGATATGAATATGGACTTGAAATTCTGTAAGTACGAAAGTCATGGAGTGACTGGAAAGGTAGATTTAGGCTGGGAATCATGGGAAGGGTCTTGTAGGCTGAATTACTGAGCTTGAATTTTGTCATAGAAACCAGAAGGGTTTAAAGCAGGCAAATGGTGTGGGGTTGTTGATTTGTTTTTAAACAGATCAACTGCTGTGTAGGATAAATTACAGTAAATACACATAGGAGTAGTGAAGGAGCAGTTGTTGAAATGGACAAAAGGGACAGATTTAAGAAACATTTAGAGCAAATAAAATTTCATGTGAAACATAAGGGAAGTAAAGCATATTCTTGCCTCTGTTGTGGCCATTGCACCTCAGCTACCAGATGTTTAAGTCATGACACTGTGGGTCAGACTCAGGTAAAATGTCAGAAGCCTGGTGCATGGTGGAGGGGGAGAAATAAAGGGAGTTTCCACTTGGCACTTCCAATGTAGGCACTAGATTTTGAATATAGTGAGTTTATCCAAGCTTGATAGTGGGGGACTGAAACCTGAGAACCTTTGATCCTAGATAGAATGACCCAGGGAGAGTGTGGGGAAGAGCGGGGGTCACAGGGATGTCTGTGATTACCATTGGACAGAAGGAAAGTGCGTGGTCAGGCAGTGAGTGAAGAAGGAGTGGAAGATACACTGTCGAGTGTACCTTCTGGTGAGAGGTCCAGTGTGGGGTGGAGAGAGACAGCAAAATTAAAATTGATTGGGCTTTAGCGATTAGAAAGTCTCAGTAAGATTGGAAACCAGGCTGTTTTGCCATTTACACTTCTGAGACCTTGAATAAACTACCTACCTTGGAGCTTGATTTCTTATCTGTAAAATGGAGATAGCTCTCATGTTTATTGTGAAGGTTAGAAATAGTGCATTTGGGGTACCTAGGTGGTATTTGTCATGTATGCAGTAAGACTCAATAATGTTGTTTGTAAGTTGCATACATGCAACCAGATTGAACCTGGTGAATTTAAGAAGTGACCTTGTAAGTCATAATTTTAATACAATAAAAGGCAGACCTTAAAATTAAATTCTTTTTCTCAATTTTGAGGTTGATAATTCAGTTGGAAAGATCTCCTCATGTCCCAGTCATTCAGTGTTGCGCTCTCTCTCTGCTTCTGCACCCTTATTTTCATGTTTTATTTTGAGATGCTTTATGCCTGTTGTAATAACTGTTGGGGAAAGAGTGACTAAAAATGGCTTGCAACAAATCAGGATAGTAGTGGCGTAGTAACTAGTGTTCAACTGCATGACTTTGAGCGCCTTCTAAATGAGAGTATCTGAAGTGAACTGGGGTCTTAGATAGATTCTGAGAATACTTGGGAGCTTATTGTGAGAGCAAATTCAGTGTGTTGGAACTGCATATCAGGGAGGATAGGGCTTTGAGAAGAACTTTAGGGAGAAAGATCAGGCTGATGTTGAAAAGAATTTTACCAATTTTTAAAGTATTTTGTAGCCAAGTTTTTGTGCATACCTGTGCTGTCCACATTTGTCTGGGGAAATCATGCAGAGTAGGTCATTGCCTGTGGAGCAGCTAGGTTGAGGGCCACCCCTCAGCCACCTGCTTTGCCTCAGAGCCCATCAGAGATGTACATGATGATATGGTGTATAAAGCTTTGGGCAGAGTAGTCAGTACTGAGTAAATACTGTTTGCTAATATTATGAAGCAGTTCCTAGAATTAAGCTCCTTGCACTGAGTTTGTACATTTTAAAGACTTAAAATAATATTGCGTGATACTCTGTGCAAAGTCCCACTCGAATTAATGGTGCTGTGTTGCTGGGCCTTTGCTGTTTGTTCTAGTGGTTGCCGTTTTAAGGTTGATTGTGATCAGTGTTTTTAAAAGACCTGAGACAATGGAGAAAACTTGGTTTTGATTCACCCCTTTCATCAGTGTCAGGTTCTTAACAAGGGGATGAATTTAGCAGAGGACTTTGAGGAAAAAATTAAAGAAAAGAATATCAAGAATGACACTCCTATGACCAAAGTTTAACGAATGGGTATGCAGTAATTACAGTGATATGTTTCATAAGATACTAGTGATGAAATTGGGTTGTTGTTTTTTTTCTTTTCCTGAGAAAGTTTCAGTGCCTCTTTTGAAAGTCAGCCTAATAGCTGCCTTATCAGTGATTATGATAATAAATTTGTCATCAGTAAAAATGAACTCAATTTTTTTTAAGAGCTATCCACCCATCCCACCCTCCTTCAGCTGAGTGGTACAGCAATGTTATGTTGTATTAGGTTTTATTCAGTTTTATACTATATATCTTTGCTTTTGTGGGAAGACAGACAAAGAAAGGGATCCAGACAAAAGAACGGTGGAGTAAAGGGATCCAGAGTCACAGTCGGAAGTCCAGGCTGTGGCTTCTAGCACAGCACCTAGTGTACAGTGGGTGGTTCCTAGAGGCTTGTCCTGTCTCTCAGGTGCTTAATCCCCTGTGCTTGTGTCATTGAGTTTCTGGATGCACGTGTGTGGAGGGAGGGGAATTAAAACAGTGTTGGGCTTTTAACTTTTTCAGAGCTGGATCTAGAGATTGATTACTTTTTTCTGATTGCTGAAATAGCAGTTCTAACCTTACCAAGAATAACAGTGATTATATCATTGATAATCCTTGTAGGGGGCAGCTCTGCACTGGTGCCCTGACCTTGCCTGTCTCCTGACCGGGCACAGCAGCAAGGCCTAATTACAGTCCGGAGTGGGGGTGCCTGTTCCTCCAGGAACAGAGAGAGATAAGCAGCCTTGTGAGAAAGTCCACTGGGCCATTTCCCATCTCCTGGTTTCAGTTAAGCTTGGCAGTTTCTGCTTGCCCTCCCCTCGAGACTGTGAAACTGCTGAGCTGTAGTTACAGAGTTGACTCCTTAGCCGCAGCTGCCTCTTGCCTACACTGCTTGTCACCATGTGTGGCATGTCACCTGGCCCCTCTGGTTTGGTGGCCATCAGTGGGAGCAGAGACCCAGGGAGCTGATACCATGCTGGTGTGGCTTTTGCTGTAAGTAATAACACTGAATTTGTTTAGGCTCATTTAGTACTTACTGACCAAATCTGTGGAAATGTGGCCCCATCAGCCATTGTGCTGTATTGCTGTCATTTAGGGACTGTTTGCTTGTCAGAAACACTAAATATATGTCAGATCTCTTCCATCTTTACCAAACTCCTTAGTTAATTAGGCAGCTTTTCTGCTGATAACCTAACTCAAAGCCTTATCCCATTCTTTTCCCTCTTTACTACTTTGTGTGGAAAGTTTTTAATTGGAACTTGGCTTATAGTGTCCTTTTAAGAGTTGAGTTGTACCATTTTTGAAATTTTTAAATGAAATTTCTTCTAGACTTACACATTTATTAATTTTACAAGAACCAACTAACAAAAGAACGTGTACAGGTTATGTGTGTACTTTTAAAACTTGGTGTTAGGAAAGCTTTCCAGTTTACCAAAATGGAGTACTGTAATCCTCATACTTCATACAGGTTCAGCAATTGTTAGCCTTGCTTGTTTCTTTTCATGTTTGTCTTTCTCTTTGGATGAAGTAGAGAAACAACATGGTTATATTTGAAATGTAGTTTTAATTTGTATTGAAGTCACTGCCTGATTTCCTTTAGATATTCTGGTCACTCAATTTTAGTGCTGAGGTAAATACCTGTTCTATTTTACTGAGCTGCTGTAGATGAAGGCTTATTGGAACTGCCTTAATACGATATTTTATTGAAACTTAAAAAAGGAAAAGGAGCATAGTTAGAGTACATGTTAGGCTTTCATGTTTTCCCCTCCAATTATAATCACCAATAATGTAATGTTGGGAAGAGATAGTTAAGAGGCAAGCAACAGAATCTTCAGAATGGTTATTTCAGATATCTGAAACCTAACAAATTATGCTTTCTCAAGAAGCTCCTATCTCCCTGGCAGAAATACGTAGAGATTATAAATGCAGAAACAGATATGAATCGGAATGTAAGATATGCTGGTGTTAGTATGGTATCACTGAATAAATAACAGGAGTTAAGAATGAAAGCACCTTAGTGGAAATTGAATCACCCCCAAAATAGTTGACTTGAAGTGGATTAGGATATTTAAAGGTCACTTAGAAACTATAAAGTCTTGATAGATAAATTGAATGACTTCATACATACATATGAGTCATCAAAAGATAGAAAGTTTACAGATTTTGTTTAATTTTGTGGTTGTGAGAAAGTTGAAGCATTAATAGATTGACCTCTTAGTATTTAGGTATACTTTCAGAGTCTTGCATTCATTTCAGCACAGATTGTCTCAAATAATGCTGTTGAATAGAAATGTAATGTGAGTCAGATTAAAAAGAAACTAGTGAAGTTAATTTTAATATATTCTGTATCTTTATTTTTTTCTTTTTACTAATCTTCAGTTCAGACTGGATGCATGTGACTAGTGGCTGTCATATTGGAGATGACTTGTATAGTGCGAGGTTTCCACCATGGTGCCTTGATAAATGTCAATATCTTCAGCACCGAATTTCGCCTTGAGTAAATAAGTTCATATATATTATCTAAATGGGATTAGAATAATTCAGCAATATCATGGTGCATTGAACTTTTTAGTAGAAGTGATGATACAAATGCATTTCATCCACTTCCCCATATCTGGAGAAGGAAATGGCAACCCACTCCAGTATTCTTACCTGGAGAATTCCATGGACAGAGGAGCCTGGTGGGCTACAGTCCATGCGGTTGCAAAGAGACACAACTGAGTGACTAGCACTCCCCATATTTGGTAGAGCTTTGAATTGACAGTTAACAAAAGAAAGAACAGGTTCATTAAAGGGAAGAGTTGTGAAGCTAAATAAATCTGTGTTTTGTCTAAAAGCTGAAGTACTATTGCTTTCGCACTGTGAATTTCTTTGGATCTGTATTTATTCTTACCTTGCTTGTAGTGGGGGAGGAGGAATCAATTGAATTGCTTGCTACATAAGTTTCTCCTAACTTTTCTGTAATTCATGGCTTAGATTAAATGGATTGGCAGATGAGCAAATCATATATTTAATAGCTTGTCCTTTCATTATAAAGCTGATAGTTTAAGTAGATTTCCTGTTTCAGATTTACTCTGCGGTTCCTAAAGCTAAGGCATTAAGCTCTTTGTATATACTAGTCTTTTTGTATTTACTTTAGAAAGTGACAGAAGAAAAAACCATGATGTTATATTTATTTGAATTTTGGTATCACTTGACCTCTTGGTATTTATCTTTTCCTTGTATGTTACATGAGAATGAGTTGTAAAATCATGGAAATATATAATCGGACTCTGTTTTACAGACTTAGAACTAGTTCTATTTCAACTCTTCGTTTACTATATTATCAAAACCATTTTTCCCACTTTGTTTGCTAGTCGGCAGCAGGAAATAGAAGAAAAACTCATCGAGGAAGAAACAGCACGAAGAGTGGAAGAACTGGTGGCCAAAAGGGTAGAGGAAGAATTGGAGAAAAGGAAGGATGAAATCGAGCGAGAAGTTCTCCGAAGGGTGGAGGAGGCCAAGCGCATCATGGAAAAGCAGTTGCTCGAAGAACTCGAGCGACAGAGACAAGCTGAGCTTGCAGCACAAAAAGCCAGAGAGGTAACGCTCGGTCGTTGGGAAAGTAGAGACAGTCCATGGCAAAACTTTCAGTGTCGGGTGCCTCCTGCTCAGTTCAGAAAGAGATGGAATACAGACTCATTCCTTTCTCGTCTAAACTTAACATTGCTGTGAAAGTTAATTTTTTAGCCTATTCAGATGTGCTGACTGATACTTAAAAGTTATTTCCATAAAACTATCCAAGGATACTTTTTGATTGAATGAAACTGGCTTACATATTTGAGAAGTGTTTGAAACTTTTGCCATGGCTGCAGGACTTACATTTTTCTTTGGGAGGGTGGGGGGAGACAGGGAGTGGTAAAGGGAAAAGGTTAATAATCCACCTGTGGTTATGTGTTCTTCTTTTCTGTTCATCACTCTTACTGCCTAGACTGTGAGAGGCTTTTTGCCTTCAGTCAGATTAAAAAGAGCAGGGCCTAACGTTGAGTGACAGCACCTGCTTTTGATAAATAGGTTTTCTTGCTCTTCTTTTTTTCCTTCTTTTATTCCTTGCCCCCTACCCCAAATCCTGCTTCAACACAATGGACTAATTCTAGCATTCTGATCATAAGGCCCTCCATTTTCCTAATGTGTTTCAAGGATCTTTTTAGGAAAAATGTCCAGATATTCATCCACTTTTTTAGTATCTACTAACAACTCCTTTTTTCCTCTAGAGAGTTATGAAGGAACAGGTTGTCCTTGTCTGGAGTCAAGCTAAACACACGATTTGTTTTATCAGCAGCTGGAGCAGAAGTTGAAAATGTCTTTCTGTGAGACAGTAATTTGCTACTGAAGCTTTATGGCTTGTTTGCACTGATTACTCCAGGATCCTAAAACTTGCTGAAAGTCACTGAAACAGTCGAGGCAAATTACTTTACAGCACTGAGTGTCCCTCAACATAGTTGCATAATAACTGAATTCCATTGATGTGTGCCATAGGAAAACCCGTAGTTCTATTTTGTTGAACTTCAATGTTTTATTCAAAATAATGTGATTGATCGTCATTTTTAATCTTGACATTATTGTGGAAAAGTTGACCTTATATTAAATCTTTGTTTTCCAGTAAGCATAGTTTTTCAAATGCATTTTCCCTCGTGCTGTCTTTAACTAGATATACATGTCTATATTTAGTGGATGTCACAGCCTCTGCAATTGAGTATATGAAATTTTGATTAGTGCTTTTCATGACGAAGATACTTTTGGAGTAATGGTGCTGTCTTGTAGCGAGTTATTAATCATAGGAAGATTTTTTTCCTCTTCGTTTGCTTTTTGTTTCATATTAACAAATTTTTTTTTTACACGGACACAACCCTCCTGACAGTCTTCCCAAATATTAAAATCATTTGAATATGTATGCTGTGATCTCAACACTGCCCAAACCATCAAGCAGTCTTCATATAGTTTGCATTATAAAATCTCATTAAATTCTCCAAGAAAAAATAAATTACAGAATTTTATTTCCTGACCATGCACCCCCTGGATTCCTGATTTTCAGTTCAGATTGTAGATGACAAGATAAGCTGCCTTTAGAAATTGTCAACAATTCTGAATGTTAAGTCCATTTTCCCCATGGAAGAAGCCCTTAGTTCCATGAAGTATGGATTACCATTTGTATTTTTCACTAACAGTAAATGTATTTTTCTTATTAATTGTTTGCCTTAGGAATGATGAATTACATTTTTTGTTCCTTCTTACCATAAACATCTGCATTCCTCAGCTCAGCCTTCCTTGTATGTTGTTTCTTTATAAATGGTTGAGCTGCTGATGCAGGTTTTGCCAAGCTAACAGTACAAATCATTTTAAAGAGGAAGCTGGCGCGTATGGCAGCCGAGGAGCACACTCTGCAGGACACTGGACAAGACAGTAAATATTCAACTTTTAATGCTGATTAAAGGAGTATAGGTAAAGAATACGTAGGTATACATAATTGGTGAGACAAATATTCACTTTATTTATCT
Source organism: Bos grunniens (assembly GCF_055505025.1). NCBI lineage: Eukaryota > Metazoa > Chordata > Mammalia > Artiodactyla > Bovidae > Bos > Bos grunniens. The sequence continues at coordinate 88,653,470 of NC_141176.1, read as the reverse complement.
TTTATATATTATTTTTTAATTTGGTAAATACTATCCAGTTTTGTAGTTGTCCTTGTTGATTTGTGTGATGTTAAAGTATTAGTAGTAACTGCCAGGAAACTGTCATTAGGGAGGGTGTAGTCGGTTGCTGTTTGGACTGGGAGGGATGATTGAAATTTAGTGCTAGAAACAAATGTTAGTGGCTGCACAGTTTATCATTTGTCAGACAGAAGGTAGCTATACAGCTGCCCTGTTAAGTCAGATCAAAAAAGTTCAGAGGAAGATTAGTAAGTATTTATCAATTAAAAAAAAAAAAACATTTTATCTTTCTAACATCTTAACATGTCCTCCCCTTTAGGAGGAAGAACGTGCAAAACGTGAGGAGCTGGAGCGAATACTAGAAGAGAATAACCGAAAAATTGCAGAAGCACAAGCCAAACTGGTATGTATAAAGCAAACATGAAAACCAGTTCAGAGCTCTCAGGACTGTTGTAAGGAATTTGATGCAGGAGTAGGAATAGTTCACTAGATTTTGGCTACTACCTCTAGAGGAATCTCTTTGGGGCAAGCCAGAAATTCTGGTTAGTCTGGAGAAAATTCCAGGATTCACAGTGGTTTAGAACAGATTTTCTAGGGGAAATTGAACTGTCCCTAATTTTTTTCTATCCTAACCTCATTCACATTTCTTCTCTACCTAAAACACAAAACCAAAAGTCTGAAGGTATTTACACCCAATAATATGCAATATTTCACTTGGCATAAGTTGCTGTTATCAATTACTAGACAAAATAAGTAGACAGTATTTGATAAAGTGTACCAGGTTAGAAAGTGTTTTGTGTTTTTCAAGTTTATAATCTAACAAAGAACAGAGACTTAAATAATGGCATTGTGAAATAGGCATATGAAAGGAGATACAATTTTTACATTTCAGTAAAGTCAACATAAGAATACCAAAGTAAATTTTTTCAATAGAAAAGCTAATACACATCACTTCTGTTTTTCGTTTCCATTCTGTATTTTAGTACTCCAGTTTTTTGTGTTTGTAGCATATACTAGCATTTAAAAGTAGATAAAGTTTTTGTTGTAGTAGGATTTTCCCACTTAAAAGTGTGAATATATTTTGAAGCATACTCAGTATGATGAAAAAGAAAGCTAGAATTAAAGGAGTATAGATATAAATAAATCAAAAACAAAAAAAGATAGTCAGACATTATAAGGGAAAACTTTCTTATACAGATGGCATATAGGAATTCTACTTCAAAGTAAGAATATAAATCAAAGATAGAGGAACATGTACTTAACGATGAATGAGCGTTAGTGGTAGTTCCTGCCCAGGAATGAAAACATGGCCCAAGAGGGACTTTTGATTGTAGACAAGTTTTGCGTAGTTAGAAATGGTTGTGAATAATATAGCCATGGGAAAACAGTTGCCACTAAGTTACACTGTAGACTGGGGGGGAAGCAAGATGTAGGTTCCATTTAAGTGGTTTAGAAAAAACAAATTCTGTGACTGTGTTTCTAAAGGCACAGAAAAAGATCTGGGAGTGTCTAAGCAATTTGAGTTTGAGCAGACTCAAACTCAGAGATACAGAAGGACAAGGAAGCCTGGAATGCTGCAGTTCATGGGGCCGAAGAGTGGGACAAGGCAGTTAGAGCTGGATCCTTATGGCCAGGTCGGGGGAATGAGGGAAGACTGCAAATACTTGTTTATAATGAATAAGAATGTGAAAGGTAAACCACCAGCAGTTGGTTCTAGAGCATGATCTTTTACAAGATAATGTACCCCACATAAGAGCCAAACTCGAAATATTCTGAACAACTTACTGAGCTTGACATAAGGACTCTTATTTAATATCATTGTCCTGGTTAAAGTGAAAGCCACAAGGAAAAGGAAAGACTCACTTCTGCTTTACCAAGGAAGAGACATTAATATCTGCTTAGGTAGAAGAGGCACCATGAATGTGAAGTGGATGAGAAGTCATAGTAAGATATATCACTGTATGCTGATCAATAAGTATGTGATAATTTTTTTTTTTAATAATTCCACATAAGGAAATCTCAGTACAAATAGAGAGTATAAGTTGGAAGTGTGCCTCTTAATTTTAGTTTTGCAAGTTGAGCTTTGAATGGTACACGCAGTCTGGTTTGTAAGGCATGGATATTTGTAGAAGACAGGAGCAGTGTAGTTTGGGTTGAAACACTGAAGCCAAATTACCCAGCAGGTGAGGTGGGATTCCTTTCAGAACATGGTGTAAGAGATTGGATAGTAAAGGGGTTTGGGTTGTGGATGGCCTGAAACGCTGGATGGTGACTCTTGAACTGGGTATATGCTGCTGCAGTCCTGATCCCTCCTGACCCGGGCTGTCTGGGTGCCTAGGGACACCTCCGCCTCCGGTGTTCCTCTAAGAGTGTACCCACACGAACCTTAAATTTAGAGCCTTCTGTTTGTCATCACTGGGAAAAGATGAGCAAACATACTCTGGAGCAGCTTCTCAAGTGGTAGTAAAACTGGCCAGATTTTGTTTTTGTCTTGGTTTGCCTCAGACCCCTACTTTTGCAGAACACAGTTAGGATGCGTTATTAGAAAACTGAGATCAGAGTGCTGTAGGAGTTGCTGAAATGCTTCCTGGCTTCTCTTTTGTGGGTCAGTGACAGTTTGCACCGTCTTTGGTCCCTGGACCGTACTTAGACCAGCTGCTCCGGGGCAGTATTAACAGATGGTGCAGTGACGCTACTGTTAACTGCATGTTGCCAGTGAAACTTGGGTGAAAAGAAAGGTATCGTACAGGGAAAGAAGCTAGAATTTAAAAGTTGGTAAGAATTTGGACATAATTAGTCCATTTGCTTCTTGGTTAGGTTCAGTAAAGTTGCAAGTATAAGTTACTGTTCATATTGGAAAAGATTAATTTTTATTCGGTTCTCTTGGTGAACATTTCCTTGCAGGGAAAGTTACAGTATCCTTTGTGTAGGGAGACAGAATGTATATTTTGCAAAACATACATTGCAGTTTCTTTAATTTTTGTTTTCTCTCCTCTTCCTCTGAATTTTGAGTGCAGTTCTTTAATCTTTATACATATTTACCAAGAAATGGACTTACCTGGTGGCTCAGTGGTAAGGAACTCGCCTGCTAATGCAGGATATACAGGTTCAATCCCTGGGTCAGGAAGATTCCCTGGAGAAGGAAATGGCAACTCACTCAGTATTCTTGCCTGGGAAATCCCAGGGTTAGAGGAGGCTGGCAGACTACAGTCCATGGGGTCACAAAGAGTCAGACATTACTAGGGAATTCTACATGGAATATATTGAAAATCTTGTTAAAATGATAGATATAATGTATAAAGAACAATATGGAGATAAAAAGGAGTCAAGTCTCTTAAAGACTTTAATGTATTAATTGTGGAGACAAGCACAGTTCCAAGAAAAGTCAACTAATAATATGCAACTGCTTGGTAAGGAGTATGAATTATGTGAGACAACTGACATATCACCCTGAGAACCTTCCTGGAAGAGAGACCTCTGATCTGGACCCTGATGGACAGTTAGAATGAGGACCAGAGTGTGAGGAAATGAAATGTAGTGCAAAGGCCTGGAGGGAAGTAGAGATGGAGAAACAGCAGGAGTTGGGGGACGGGAAGAGCAGTAGCAGTTGTGGTAGTAAGACCACTTTGTGTGTAGCAAGCTGTGTGGTAAGTAATGGGAGAGTAGCTGTCATAGATTCCTGAAAATAAAACCTCTCCTTAGTAGGGAAGCAAAGAAATGGCCCTCTCTTTGCTTTTTCTCTGATACTACATGCCACGTTTGAAGATCTTTTCCTCCTGTCAGTGCCCAGTGCTGGCAGGGATGTGGTCACAGGGACCCTTTGTGCAGAGCGCTGTCCTGGGAGTGGAAATGGGCATGACCATTTTCAGTTCAGTTGCTTATGAACTGTATCCTACCAGGCTCCTCTGTCCATGGGCTTCTCCAGGCAAACGTACTGGAGTGGGTTGCCATTCCCTTCTCCAGGGATCTTCCCGACCCAGGGATAGAACTCTGTAATACAGGGAAAGTAGCTAAATACAAAACTTGCATACATACCATGATTTTCCTAATTTGAAACGTACATTTGCACATTTAATAGAAAAATACGCCAAAGTGCTGAGAATAGATATCTCAGATTGGTAGGCTTGTAAGTGGTTTTATACTTTTCTCCAGTTTCTACAAGTAATACATGTCACCGTTGTGATCCCAAAAGAGTAACTAGTAAAGAAAGTAAACTTAGGCCACACTTAGACTAACATTTAAGTAGGTCCTCTTGACGAAACTACAGAGATAGATCCCAGTAATGTCTGTAATAAGAAACATGAGCCAAGTGCTGGGCTCTCATATGTGACAATCATGTTAAGTGGTCTAGACCAAGAGTAATTTTTGCTTATTTCAATTCCAAGTTATCAAGATACTTGATTTTATCTGTTCATAAGGAGACAAAATATTAATGGACATACACGTTTGCTTTATAAAATCAAATGAAAATTAATCTAAATGTGAATTGACTTGGCTTGGCTTTTTGGCACACCAGGTTAGTATTGGCAGTGTACAGATAGCATCAAACATTTGCAAGGCTGTTAGCATGATGAGATGGAGAATTTTAATTTTCTTCAGTGTTAATACTTAAAAACTGTGTGAAGGTCTTCTTTGCACAGTTTTTTAGTGATGTGTCTGGGAAGAGCCCAGATACTGTTCTGAAATGTATATGAATCTTACTTATTCAGAAAGGGGAACAAACTAAATTAAGGTGATAGGTATTGGCATGGAATAAAATGTTCTAGGCGGTTATATCAGTAGGAAAAATGACCCTCAAATAGTTCCATGAAATTGTAGATCTATCATATATTTCCTCTCTTTAACGTTGAATAGTTTTCCCCCTTTTCCCTTATCGCATAGTGAGATTTCCCATGTTCATTGTGCTACATGACAATTGGTATCTCACCAGTTTGAGAGATTTAAAAAATAGTACCATTGTTTACCATATATGAAATATATCCGTATTCTTAGTTTGAATTAAACTAGATCTTACTTTGCAGTTAGGAGAGACTGTAAAAAGTTTTTAGAAAGATGCAAGAAAGCACTTTTTTAAAGCATGTGTACACATGTTGTTGAATACAGATGACTTTCAGTGTTGCAGGTGCACAGCAGGGCGCTTCAGTTAGACACATACATTATTTTTGAAATTATTTTCCATTATAGGTTATTATATTGACTGTAGTTCCCTATGCTGTATAGTAAATCTTTGTTGCTTGTTGCACATCTATTTTTTAATTAGAAATCTAGCTTTCTATTCATACTAAGACAAGAGGAATAACAGTGTCATAATTTTTTAGGCAAAAACTCAAGTTTTCTAAAATATATATTTGCATACTATGTATGTATACAAAAGCTTTTAAACTATACTTGTAAAGGCTTGAAAACACAAAAGAAGAGAGATGGAGAAATTGGAGAACATAAACTAAATGAAATGGGAGTGCTGAATATGAAATAGAAAAAATGAAACAAACTAGATAAAAGTAAAAGATAATCATATAGTCCAGTTGTTTAAACATGGCTGCTCATTGGAAACATACCTGGAGCTCTGGAGAAAAAGGCAATACCTGAGCATTTGTATTTTTCAAAAGAATTTCAAGATAATTCTGATATGCATGTGGATTTTAAAAAGTATTTACAGGTTTTTCTATTAAATCCTAGTTTTGATGATACAAAGTTTGATTATTTTTCTGTTGACCAATCGTGATAACAGTGGTATTGACTAATAGTTACATAATCACAGTAGTAAAAATGTTTTATCAGTTTTCACAATCAATAGCCAGACCCCCCCCCCCAAAAAAAAAAAAGATAATTACAGTTACAAGCCATAATGGAAAGATGCTTAACTTAACAGTATAAAATAATTACATACAATTTGGGGGTGTCAAGCAGAGTGATGTTGTAAGTGGAAGTGTGTGGATGCACATGTCTTCATCCCCCCAGTCAGTCAGTGTCTTTTGGTTGGTGCGTGTAATCTGTTTACATTTAAGGTAGTTATTGATATATGTGATCCTATTACCATTTTCTTAATTGTTTTGGGTTTATTTTCTGTGGGTCTTTCCCTTCTCTTGTGTTTCCTGCCTGGAGAAGTTCCTTTAGCATTTGTTGCAAAGCTAGTTTGGTGGTGCTGAATTCTCTTAACTTTTGCTTGTCTGGAAAGCTTTCGATTTCTGCATCAAATCTGAATGAGAGTCTTGCAGGGTTGAGTATTTTTGGTTGTAGGTTCTTCCCTTTCATCACTTTAAATGTATCCCATTTACATGCCATTCCCTCTGGCTTGTAGAGTTTCTGTTGAGAAATCAGCTGATAGCCTGATGGGAGTTCCCTTGTATGTTATTTGTCGTTTTTCCCTTGTTGCTTCTAATATTTTATCTCTCTTTAATTTTTGTCAGTTTGATCACTATGTGTCTGGGTGTGAGACACCTCCTTGAGTTTATCTTTCCTTGGACTCTCTGTGCTTCCTGGACTTGGTTGACTATTTCCTTTCCCATGTTCAGGAAGTTTTTAGCTATTATTTCTTCAAATATTTTCTTAAATGCTTTCTCTCTTCCGTCTCCTTCTGGGACCCTTGTAATGCAAATGTTGGTGCGTTTAATTGTCCTCAGGTTGTCCAGAGGTCTTGTAGTCTGTCTTCATTTGTTTTCATTCTTTTTTCTATATTCTGTCCTCCCTTTGTCCGTTCTTCTGCCTCAGTTATTCTGATGTTAATTCTTTCTAGTGTATTATTCATCCCTCTTTGTTCTTTAGTTCTTGTAGGTCTTTGGTAAACGTTTCTTGCATCTTCTCAATATTTGCCTCCATGCTTTTTCTGAGATCCTGGGTCATCTTCACTATCATCATTCTGAATTCTTTTTCTGGAAGGTTGCCTATCACCACTTCATTAGTTGTTTTTCTGGGATTTTATCTTGTCCCTTCATCTGGGACATAACTTTCTGCTCTGTCATCATGATTAACTTTCTGTAATATGGTTTTTGTTTTAGCTGCTATGAGACTGCTTCTTCTGGCTGCTTCTGGCTGCCTTCTGATGGAGGAAGCTAAGGGGCTTGTGTAAGCTTCCTGATGGGAGGAACAGGTGCTGGGAAAAATTGGGCCTTGCTCTGGTGGGCAGGGCCTTGCTCAGGAAAGCTTTAATCTGATTATCTGCTGCTGGGCCTGGGGCAGGGATGGAGGGGGGAGTGGGTCACACTCCATCTCTAGTAGTTGTTTGGTCTGAGGTAACCCAACCCTGGGGTCTCCAGGGCTCTATGGTAGGGTTAGTGGCAAACTCCCCGAGGGTTTACGCTACAGGGGACCCTCTAGTGCCCCTGTCCCTGCGGTGAGCCCCTGCGACCCAGCTTCCCCAGGAGGCCCTCCAGCACTAGCAAGTAGGTTTGGTTCAGTCTCCTGTGGGGTCACTGCTCCTCTTCTCTAGGTCTTGGTGTGTGCAAAACTTTGTTTGTGCTAAGACTGGAGTCTCTGTTTCCCTCAGTCTCCTGGGAGGTCTATGATCAAATCCTGTTGGCTCTCAAGGCCAGATTCCCTGGGGATCCCCAGTCCCTTTGTTGGATCCCAGGCTGGCAAGCCTGATGTGGTGTTCAGAACCTTCACAACAGTGGGAGATCTGTTTTGGTATTATTATTCTCCAGTCTGTGGATCACCCACCTGGCAAGTATGGGGTTTGATTTCATCGTGATTGTGCACCTCCTACCATCTCACTGCAGCGTCTTTGTCTTTGGATGTGGGTCACTGCAGCGTCTTTTTCTTTGGACGTGGGGTGTCTTTTTTGGTGGGTTCCAGTGGTGGTTCTACAGCTCGTTAAAGTTTTGTTGCTCTCACAGGAGATGAGTGCATGTCCTTCTACTCTGCCATCTTGAACCAAAAGCGCTTTTTAATGTTAGTGTAGTAGACTGAAAAATAGCCTCCAGCCCCCTAAAAAAAGATATCCATGTTCTAATCCCCAAAACTTGAGAATGTTACCTTATATGACAGATTAAGAGTTTTACAGATATAAGTTCAGGTCTTGGGGTGGAAAGTCTATCCTGAATTATTACTATGCCCTGAATGCCTTCAGACATTCACCAACTCATCACCAACTCCATGGATGTGAGTTTGAGTAAACTCTGAGAGTTGGTGATAGACAAGGAGGCCTGGTGTGCTGCAATCCATGGTGTCACAAAGAGTCAGACACGACTGAGCGACTGAACTGAACTGAATGCCTTCACATGTATCCTTTCAAGAGGAAGCTAGAAGAGGTTTTACCACAGAACACACAGAAGATGGCAAGAAGAGAGAAGTTGAAAGATACTAGCCTTGAAGACAAGAGTGATGTGGTCAGAATGGAAGAAGTCGTCCTCGCGGCACACAGGACCGGGAAGAAGCTCACAGTGGACTCCCCTAGGCCTTCCCGAGGGAGCACAGCCTGCCGACACCTTGGTATGGGCCCAGCGATGCTGATTTTGGATTTCCAGCCCTCAGATGAACTTTGTGTTGTTTTGAGCCTACCTAGTTTGTGCTAACTTGTTACCTAAAAATGTGGGCATATTTTTGGAATTGGACAGTGGATAGAGGCTGGAAGAATTTTGAGGCACATGATAGAAAATGCCTGGACTGCTTTTGAGAGACTCTAGGTAGGAATATGGACTTGCTAAAGTGCCTCTGGGCCCTGCTGGTTAGGGGTGGGAAGAAAACGAATAACATGTTAATGAAACTGGAGGCAAGGAATTCCTTATTATACAGTGGGAGAAACCTAGCTGGATTGTATCCTACAATTGTGCGAGAGGTAGAACTTACATCATGATGATCTTCAATTCTAAGTAAAGTGCAGTCTTGTTTCTTCTCATAATTTATGAAAAATGCAAGAAGAGAGAAATTGAGCAAAGAACCAGGAAGTAAACTAGATGAGAACTTGATGTTTGTGCTAGAAAGAAGGCCAAAGGTATGACTGGACATCTTGATAATGGGAAAAAGGTTAGGCGTGTGACTCACAGGTTACCTCAGCCATTTTAGCAGAAGCCAGGAGTAGATGAGATTATCCAAGAAGGACCCGTGGAAGAGCCTGTTGGCTCATGGCCACATGTGCCTGGGAGATCAGCAGAAGCGCTGCCAACATGGACTGAGAGAGAGAAGACACCGTGGCAGAAGGGTTTCAGACTTCCAAGCAGATGAGACAGTGGTATGGAGTCAGAACAGAGACGGGAAGATCCTGGCGGAAGGAATGTGGCCCTAGAATGTCAGCACCTTGATTCTGCTGCAGTGATAACTGCCTGCTGGATACACTTCTGTTGTTTTAAGCTGTCCAGTTTGTGGTAATATGTTACAGTGGCTACCGGAAACTAACATAGAAAAGAACGTTTGTAATAGAGCTGAGTGTATGTAAGTTGACTGGTAACGACATGTTTATACAATTTAAGAGATGGGAAAACATGGTATGGCATCAAATTTACAGGTCAATTTAAATATCTTAATTTGAGTTGGAATGGTGGGCAAGTTAGGGTTTTCAGGCATTGAGAGGCTTGTTCCCAGATGATAAGGTAGAAAACTGATTTAATTATGTTGGTGTATTCTGGGCAACTGTTTTTTAAAAACTATGAACATTAAATGTATTGACATTGTGCAGTGTGGTGTGAAGGACAGAGGCTATAGAAACAAGAAAGCCACTGAGGTCATGAAAAGGTGGGCACTTGATAAGGTGGAAATAGAAATAGTAAAGAGAGAACAGCTGAACTTGGTGAGTGAGGAGGGTGTGCAGAGGGAGGAAGAAGAGGAGAGAGAAGAGAAGGAAATCTGCAGTAGGAACCAGGAAGGCCTGGTGTGGTCACGACAAGAGCCGGGGGTCACCAGGCATTAAAAGAAAGCTTTCACAAAAGGAATGCTTATTGAACAAGATAAAAGAACTGAGTAAAAGAGAATTTAGGGCACAGAATTAAAAGAAGTGCATCTAGAAGAGTACAGTTTCTTTTTTGTGAAATTTTAAGACATGAATGGTAAAATCCTGAAAGTGTCAGCTCTCTCTCTTGGCAGTAACGTCGAGCAGTCTCTCCAGAGATCTGGAAGGCAGTGATTTCTGTACCCAGTGTTTCATACCATGCTCAGTTACCAGACAGTTCTTGAAGCAGTTGTTTGTATTTTAGGTAAAATGAAGAGAGAGGAGATGTTATCTAAAGTATGTTTGTTATAAAGGTAGCAAAGGGGAATTGAACTGGAGGGAAAGGGGGCTAGAGGGAGGGTGGTCACGGTTTCTCTGTAGAGAGTAGTTGATGGTACGTGATGGTATATATCCTCAGAAGGTGTCTGTCAGAATAACTGAACTGCCATGGGCCCTTGAGGGGAAAGAGGGTATTACTTTTTTCAAGCCAAACCCTCCCCCCCCCCTTTTTTTGGCTTTGTACATGAATAACATAAAATAGTTTGCCAAGGGTCAAAACTAATTACATCAGATTTTCTTTTTAATACTTTTTACTCATTTTTTATCTAAAATGGGACCTGTATTATACTTGTTAATAGAGGGAAGGGTGTGTTAAAATTTGCAAAATGGCAGAGTGAAACATATGCTTTGGAAGGTTAAAATGCAGAAATTCACATTTCCACGTTAGGGGCATGATTCCTAATTGTAATATTTTTTTATTTTTTCCCATCATTCCTGATACATATTTCATAAAAATTCATATGTATTCCAAGTAGAGAGTGATGGTTTTCAGTATCGCTATTTGCTGAAGAAACTGCTGCTAAGAACCTTGATCCAAAATCGTAGACAGGGTAAGGAGAACGTTTAGAAAAGCGTTAATTTTTACAAAGGTAATAGAACCTCTGGGTAAAGAGGGACAGGGAGACAAAAGATCCTGGGAGAGGGGCTAGGTAGACCCTTGTATTACAGCAGTATATGCTGCTTTTGTGTATTTCATCTTAGCAGTTCTTTTGAATGGGGTGAGAGTTGAAAACCTTTTTGAGACCAAGCAGGGCCCTGGGTGCAGTGGCCAGGAAGGCTGGCTTACATCATCAGTGTTGACCTTTCTCTTCGGCCTCCATGGTGTAAGAGAACTTGGTGCTGTCCATCGGTACGAACACGCCTGTGTGTGTCTGCCTCTCATTTGGAAGAATGGTTTCTTGTGTGCACATTGGAAACAAAGATGGGAGAGGAATAAAATGCATACTTGCTTGCAAACGGGATCATGAGAGACAGAGCAGCAGGTCAGTTAGCTGAGAGGGCTGCAGGGCCTTAGAGGAATACCTTTCCAGGCGGCTGTGGAGTCCCACCACACACACTGATGCCCAGTCAGGTTTCCATCTCTTGAAAGGCACTGAGTTAAAATGAGAGAAGACTGGTTTTTCTCAACTAGCCTTTTTTAATATAAAGTTTACTTTATTGTCAAGGTTTATCAATTTACCAACATACTAATTAACTTGCAGTTGAAAAGGACTTTGTAATTTTATCAGTTCAACATAGTTTTCTTATTTTAGAGCTAAAATAATGGTTTTTCTTTGGTCACTGTACTTAGGCCTCATATTTTTTGTTTGGCTTAAAGGATAATTTCTAGCATTTATAAAGTATTGTACTTTACAGTACACTCTCATAATTACCTTATTTCATCTTGTAATTACCCTATGATATAATTACTCTGTGATCATTTCATAGTTATTATCATTGCTATTAGAGTCATTCTTTATATATAAGGGTCAAAAATAATTAAGAATTTCCCCAAGATTATTGAAGTACTGAATCTTAAAAACCAACTTTTATGCATGTCAAATTCTTCCGTTTTACAAAATCTTTGAGTGTTTTACAAATAGGGAGCCTTCCCTAATATATTAAAATTGTTAAAAAACTTATTTCAGGCCACATTTTGGAATACATGTTCTTTACACAAAGACACTTATTTCTGTACCATTTTATTTGAAAATGTCTGTTTTGTTACTTTTTATTTTTTTCTTACAGTTTTGTTGAGATATAATTGACATACAGCACTGTATAGATTAGTGTATAGCCTAAACATTTGACTTATGAAATGATTACCATAAGTTTGCTGAAAATCCATCTCTTTTTTTTGCCCCAAAATATGCTTAGTTTAAAGCCATAATAAACAAACTACGAGTGTGTGTGCATAGAGGCGGGAAAGGCGCTTCAGGTTCTGAGACTCGTTCATCGTCAGGTGCCGGCAGCGGGCCCCGGGCCTCGCTAGCACTGGGCATAGCACTTGTTAGAGTCATCCCAGTTTCATAATGCTCCCCCACTACACAGACACTGTCATCTCCTGTATTTGTAGACTTAATGAAAATGAACCTTTGCTTTTTCTTCACTCAAATCTGAAGTTAATTTGAGTACAGTCGAAATAGTTTTTTCTGTCTGTGAAGGAAGTTGCTGTTTAAAGCTTGTTTGATTTTTTTGATTAGGTAGTATCACATAATTCTGGGTTTAACAGTTACGCAGTATTTTCTTTTATAGGGTTTTTCCAGTCTTTTACAAACCGTGTTGCAATAAATTTGTTCAATTTTGCATGTATGCAAGTATATTTATAGAATAAAACTAGTAGAAAATGAAATTGCTGGATATAAAAGTGCTGTGAAAATGTAGTTTGGGGTAGATTAGTGCCAAAGTGCTTTTCATAAATTTCTCAAGTGGGTTGTTGAGGTTGTGATATAAAATCCTTCAATCCCCAGGGTTCTTTCTAATATGCTTTCCTTAAGGCCGAGTTAGAACTTTAGGGATGTCTGTATTGGTGAAAGTTTCCGAAGCACAGGCATGCACCCTGAGAGTCTTTACTACACCTTGATTCAGCTGCGTGTGCCATGCCCCGACCATCTAGAAAGCAATTACAGGAGAATAATGGAGATGAAAGCAATGAATTTTTGACTTTGGAAATAAAAAGCCATTCAGATGATGCAGTGAATATTTTACGATCAAGGTCAAATAGGGAGAAGAGGACAACTCAGTAATAACTGAGATTCAGAAGTCAAGGGTTAGAGCAGGTGGTCTAAACCTTGGCACTGTTAAACTTTGGAGTGAGTTGTTTGTTGTGGGGGCTGTCCTGTGCTTTGGGTGTTTGGCAGTCTGTTCTCTCCCCACGAGATGCCAGCAGCCACCCTCAGTTGGGATGGCTCAAGTCACCACCACATACTGCCTGATGTCCCCTGGGGGAGAGTGGAGTGGAATTGCACCTAGTTGAGAGTTTAAGGAAGTGGACATGGTATCTTTGGAGAGAAGAGCGACTTGAAGAGGAAAGAGCTAGTGAGAATGGCCTGAATTTTCTTGGTGCAGAGAGGAAATCTGTAGAGAACACAGAAAGTTGGTTGCTTGAGACTGAAGGAGTTGAAGTTATTGCAGGAATTAATTTTATTGGTGTCTATTGAAATTAGCCAGGGAAGCCCAAGAATACTGGAGTGGGTAGCCTATCCCTTCTCTAGGGGATCTTCCCAACCCAGGAGGTACACCTTCAGGTTAAAGATAAACCTTCTGGTAAATTTTCTTGAAATTGGACTGCAAGGAGATCATACCAGTTCATCCTAAAGGAAATCAGTCCTGAATATTCATTGGAAGGACTGATACTGAAGCTGAAACTCCCAATACTTGGGCTACCTGATTCGAAGAACTGACTCATTGAAAAAGACCCTGATGCTGGGAAAGATTGAAGGCAGGAGAAGGGGACAACAGAGGATGAGATGGTTGGATGGCATCACTGACTTGATGGACATGAGTTTGAGCAAGCTCCGGAAGTTAAAGGACAGGGAAGCCTTGGATGCTGCAGTCCATGGGGTTGCAAGGAGTCAGACATGACTGAGCGACTGAACTGAACTGATTGAAATTAGCGTTTTATAGTCAGCCAAGTCAGAAAGGTTTGTTTTTCTCTCCAGAAAAAAGTTTATTATTTTTTGGTTGTCAATATGACAGTATAATGTAGCACCATTGAGGATTTTTGTATGCCTTTCTGATTACAAATTTAGTTAAATTGGTAGATAGAATACTCTTTAGAATTCATGCCTCGATTCGTAATTGACAGTTTGTTAGTCTGGTTACTAAAATGATAGATAAAAATAGGTAATAGGACAAAATGTATACTGAGCTCAAGGCATGATTATAGAAACTTCTTTTGATCTTCACAATGTTCACGTGCTTTCCTAACAATATGTTCATATATTTTTCACAAAAAACAATATCGGAAAATGTTGGAATAACTTATAAGGAGTTCTTTTCGACTTCCTCAGTGTTTTTCCCTGATACCTTCTATGTCATCTTAGGCAAGATTTTTTTAAACATAAACTTTTGTATACCGCTTTTGATTAATTTGTCAGAATATTACAAATAAAAGATTCTAATTTTTTACTTTTAACTTACAGGCTGAAGAACAGTTGAGAATTGTTGAAGAACAAAGAAAGATTCATGAGGAAAGGATGAAACTAGAACAAGAGCGACAGCGTCAACAAAAAGAAGAACAAAAAATTATCCTGGGCAAGGGGAAGTCCAGGCCGAAACTGTCCTTCTCGTTAAAAACCCAGGATTAGACTGCGAACTCTGAACTTTTTACGAAGAAATATGGAAAAACTTTGTATGGTAGCTTCATGTTGAAGTGGTTTTTTTTTTGTTTGTTTTTTGTTTTTTTAATTTGGAAAATCTGGAAAGTTAGCTTGTTTTAATAGGGGCTATGCTCTACACTTCCCTCCCCTCCCCCTGCCCGCCCACCTCCCAACCCCCTCTTAACGTCCATAAGTCAGATCCTTATCAGATCATTGTTACCTTCTAAAAAGCGATCTATTTTTCACCTGTTGGACTCTGTTAGTGGTCTGAGGAAGAACAGATCACTTTGTAAACTACGGATGGTCTGATAAGGTTTTTACTGACCCACTGACTTTAGAGTTACACTCTGTTTACTACATCATAATGCTGGTTTTGCTGACTTTTTGTTTTTTTATATATTTATAAAAAAAGAAAAAGTTGGTGATTGCATTGGAAGCCCAGGGCGTCACTGGACCTTTGTGGTGTATTGTTAACCAGTGTCTCGTGATACCGTTGCTCTTGGTGTTCCTGACACAGGTAAGGAAACAGTTGGTCACCTCTGGTACAAAATACATACACAATTCAGTATTGTCTCTGTTCACCTTGTTTTTATTTCATTGACAGAATCAAACCAGCATTCCCCACTGTGTAAATAAATGATTTTGCTGAATAAAGTAAAGTCTTAAATTCATATGTTGAAGCAATTTTTTTTAAAGTTCTGATAAGTCTTAAAGAGGGTGGTTTACTTTTTGATGTCAACAATCTAGAAATCCTAGGACTATGCTATATATTTCTTCTAGCTTATACTTTGAACATAGGATTTATATGTACTTTAAATATACTTGAGAATTAGTATTTAATGGCTATTTTTACAAATACATGATTTATGCTGACACAAATTATGGCAGCAATATTACCTTTAAGAAAGATTAAGCACCCAGAAAAAGATGTAAATTCTCGATTCTACACCTCTATTTTAGGATAATAAGTATTATCACCACAAATTATACTTAATAAAGACTAGAAAAATGCTTCTAAAAATTTACAGTATCTTAAATTATTTTCACAGTGGGCCATCAGAAAGAACTTAGCTCTGTTCTTTTACAAAAGGCTAAGGTGGTCAGATCACCCTCAGGGGAGGGTACCTGCACGTTTCTTTTGGGGAAAACACATTTCAACTTAAAAGTTTTTCTTTTGTTTTTGCATGTGGTATCTTATAAATGACTTTTATACACTAGAATCTGCCTCATTTATCTTTACATAGGTTTAAGTCAACTGGCATTAAAACATTTATTCAAGAAAAGGAGATGGATATAAAAAAGCTGCCTGAGATGCATAGATATGTCATCAAAGTAGAGAAACCTTCCAATATTTTTGAGACAGTTTGACCAGTCTTTTAAAAAGTGAAAACATAAGTTAATGAGATGACTAAATGCTAGATTATTTTGTGTGTGCATGCTTTAGTTTGAGCTCTTCATGAGTCTAATTGTGGTAAGGAACAATAAACTAGGTTTAAGTATCTTTAAAGATAGAATTTTAAATAGGCATGAACTGTAGTGAGAACTGACTTTTAGTAAACATGGTACCTTCTATTCTAATAAAACATACACTTTATTTACCTAAAGAATTTAGGTTGCTTATGAATCCTTTTTTTAATCTCTAGGTTAGCTCTAATTATTTTATGATTCTTAACACTTTTTTTTTAATGTAACTTTTTTTTGGGGGGGGGGGTGCAGATCCATTGTTCCTAAGTTGTGTATTCAAGTTTTTGGAAATGTTTATTTAAAAATTGTTTTGCTATACAAGTGTTCTAAACATTGTATCTAAGAGAGTAGCCTGGACTCTAGAATATATGAAATCAGCTATGCGTGCCTTTTTTAATTTTTAAAAGATTTCTCCTGCCTCATACGGTGTGAAATCACAGTGAGTTGCTCAGTAACGTATTGCAGTACCCCTTTGCTGTTGGAGACTCCTGTCCAATAATGAAATTGTTCCTGCTCCAGGCTGCAGGAAAGAGGATGGAATTGTTAATAAAGTACACCCAATCTTCTCTGTGCAACAGCAGTATGTAGTCATTTGTTTTCTTCATTTCTACTGCTTTTGTATACATATTATAAAAGTTCAAATTCTTTCCCAAACTATTAGCAGTTCAGATGTTCCTTAATTTATTAAGTATGCTTTTCTTCACAATTTGTTTTTTAAAGTTATAAGTTCTTACTGCATTACAGAACTAATGACTTTGTTTATTTTTATTACAGTATTTAAAATATGTAGTTATTGCCATTTATATTGTGGAGTTTGCAGAATGAAATCAGTTGTATAAACTAAACCTTTAAATTAGCTATGTGTGAGGACTCTTTAATGCTTGCAAAGAGGGGAAGGGGTTTGTAGTTAAATATACACTACTTCAGTTTCTCTTGTGAAGACAGCAAATTAGGCTCTCCCTGTCCTCAGTTAATTTCTGAGTCAGTTTTACTAGTATTGTCCATAGCTTTTCTGTGTAACCACCAGTACTTTAAGAATTTGCAAATAATTTAGTGTACCAAAAAAAAAAATTTGCAAAAGAAAATTCGTACTATTTAAATTTTCTGAGGTAAAATAAGCATAGAATCCTGGCCAGTTGAGGTGTATGTATTGTTTCCAAGGCTTTGTTTTATATCAGAGTTCTCAACTAAAGTTTCTCCAAAGATGTTAATAAAACCAGAGCTTCTGTCATCGATTGCCCCAGTTTTCTGCTCCTTTACACCCAGAGCCATCCGTCTGTTTTGTCTGTTGGCCATGAGAAATTCTAAAACAGGGTATCAATTTTTGAGGCTCCATCCAGGAGGCTTGTGAACCCTCAGGTACCAAAGTATGACTGACTAGCGAAAGGACCAGAACCAGTGAAGGTACAGGCTCTGGGAGGCGTGTGAAGGCCAAGCAGTAGGCCCGCTCGGATTGGCTGAATTGCCACTTGTGGAGGTGTTCATTCTTCACCATCACCTTTGTCATTGATACATTTTCTTGTTGACCCTTGTGTTTTAAGTGCTGTTTTCTCTTTTTTAAACAGTCTGTGGTCCAGTGTCACAGAGTTGCCAGTGGAGCAGTAATTTGTTTTATACTGAATGTTTCGCACTGTATGTTTTGTAGCAGATAGCCATAATTGGTCTTCAGATGGTCAAGTCACATTGCCTGATCCATTTACTGTGTATCTATAATTACTAGAATGAATGACTTGCAGCTAGGAAGCAATGGAAAGAAAGGGATACAGACAACCCAGCAGGACTTAAAGGTTGGTGTGTGTGTGATTGGACTTGATGGGACGTTGTTTCACAAGATTGTCCCTTTCCTGAGCCTCTGGTGGTTGACCAGGGGATGCTGGGACAGGTTCACTTTTTTTTTAATCTTGCCACGTCTGAAGCCAGTACACCCAGATGGCTCTGGGTGTAAAGGAGCAGTTTCAGAGTAAAAGTAAAATCAGTGTTCAGGTAGTTTTCACTACCACTCAAGCGAAGGTTTATGTGTGTGTGTGTTCAGTAGCGTCAGTAACCTTGTAAGATTGCTGTAACTGCTCATCGCTAAGCTTGGTTTATTAGGGTTAGAATAAAATGGGTTCTTTGTATACATTTGGGTAATGATTGTTGCCTTCCTCATTTTCCAGGCTTTCACAATGGATTAAATTAATGACAACATGAATTAAAGGAATATATAATTCCAGTTGGTTCTAGGTACTATGAAATTTCTTACTGCAAAATGGGATAAAGGAGCAAAAATGGTTTGATGGAGACTGCTGGTTAGTAATACCCCTTACATGTTGAGAGCAGAATTTATTACACAGGATGTCTGTATCTCAACAGTGCACAAAGTGGGAATCTCAGCATGTTCAGTCACTAAGGCGTGTCCAACTCTTTCCAACCCCACGAACCATAACCTACGAGGCACTTAACGTCCTTCACTGTCTCCCGGAGTTTGCTCAAATTCATGTTCATTGAGTCGGTGATGCCATCTAACCATCTCATCCTCTATTGCCCCCTTCTTTTGCCTTTAGTGTCTCAGCATCAGAGTCTACCAGCTCTTTGGATCAGGTGGCCAAAGTACTGAAGCTTCAGCATCAGTCCTTCCAGTGAATATTGAGGATTGATTTCCTCCAGGGTTGACTGGTTGGATCTAACATGAAGTCTTGTGCCAGGTTCCCCAGCTAGTTGGAGCCATACCTACATTCTTTCCACATACAGTGCTTCTGTATTAATATAAGAGCAGTGATCATTTGAGCTGGAGATTTATTAGATTACTATGTGTTTGCCCAGTTGTGTCCAACTCTTGGTGACCCCATGGACTGCAGCCTGCCAGGCTCCTCTGTCCATGGGATTTCCCAGGCAAGAGTACTGCCGTGGGCTGCCATTTACTTCTCCAGGGGATCTTCCTGACCCAGCAATCACGCTCATTTCTCTTGTATATCCTGCTTTGGCAGGTGGGTTCTTTACCACTGGAAAGTCACCTTGGAAGCCATCTGTAGTAGAAAGGAATGGTATTTGGTTCCTTAAAGAATATATTAGGGTCTATAAGGTATGAGTTGTCATGAAACTTGCCAAAGGGGAAAAATTACTCTCTTGACCAAGAACCCTATGTAATGACTAATACTTTTTTCCTACCAAACTAATAGACACTAACTTAGCATGCTGCAATGTGTAATAATACGAATTTTATAAGCTGATGGGGCAGGAATGTGTGGCAAAGGTGATCTAAGAAAGAGTTCTGTTTTGAAAGGTCTTAACCTGGAAGACCAAGCAAAGTGTCACTCGGGGGAAGAGCTCTTACAACTTAAGTACCTTGTAGGACATGAACTGTATGTAGTGCAGTAGAGGCTTCCAGCCATGTTAGAAAATTCACGGCTTTGACAACATTGAATCCACAAGAATCAAACGTCAGCAATTTTTCTGTAATGTTAAACTTAGACATTTCTTTAGTTTTTTGAAAGTTAAAGGTGTCTTTCAAAGTAAGTCTTGGAATACTGTACAAGGAGTATGTAAGAAAAGTAAGTTCCAAAGACTAAAGCTTGAGTATGAACCCCAAAGGGGTAGGAACATGACTAGTAAGGCACATTTACTTGGACAAAATTCATTGCCCTCTTATTTTTAAAACTACCACTATCGAACTTTTATATTGACCACTTCATTCTATGTTTATTCAAATTTATATCCATCAACTTTTATATTTGGTTATGTCTGAAATCCCTCAAAGTTTGATTAGAGTTTTAAAAATTTCTTCCTTAATACTGGAGGTAGTTGAAGTAATTTTTGCTGAAATAAAATCTCATTTTTAGATGTAGGGTTAAATACGTGCCGGTAGAATTACAGGTTTTCAAAAATAACCACGTTTCTCCCAGTTGTAAAATACAAAGTCCAAATACAATGAAGTCCAAATACAAAGAGCTATTAACCTGACCCACACAGGCAGATGGGACTGGTTGTTTTTCCTTGGAGATATACGTACAATAGATACAAGTGACTTGGGGTGATGCTTTTAGTTATTGTCATTAAAGAGCGGTGGTGGTGCTACTGCTGGTGGTTTTCACATAGTTTCCTACAGTTACTTTTACTGAAAGTGAGATTCACACTAAAGTTACATAATAGGAATCGTTTGGTGTAATTTTATTTTTTGGTCAAGAACACACTTTATTCTTTTTTATTTAAAAGGAAGCCATTTAAACATGTATATTTACATTTTCCCCAAGGTAAAATGCTCTGGATGTGAGAATATCTGATTGACTAAAAATGGAAGCCAGGGTTATTTTCAGACAATGCAAATTTCCTTTATTTCCTCTGGTTTACTTGGAGAGAGGATGTAGGCACTAAGAGGTCACAACTTAAATTTTACAACGTAAGTTGCTAAATGTGAAACAGCTACTGAGACACTCGGTTTTAGTACTTTTAAAGGGTTATAAGCTAGCTTTATATTAAGTTTCAAATGAATCCCTTAAATGTAAGCTTATTAAAAAAAACGTGAAATATACTTCCTGTTCGCTCCCAGTTTTTCAGTCCTCTGGGAGTCAGGTGACTTCCAATCGGTTTGCTGTCTTTGAGACTTTAAAATACTTTAGCAAGTTGGAGTCTTTCATTGAAAACTAGCAAATGCAGAGAATATAGTTGTTTTCTTCTTGTAAAGAGTTGTTTGGAATAATATGAATGTATTGGGTACCTCGCCTGCCTTGGTATTTTCAGCCTCAAAAAGTAGCCTTCACAGAAGTTTTAACATTCCCAGTTGAAATGTACATTCTTAATGTCCAAAAACCGAATACTGAATGCACTATAAAACCCTTCCAAAGTTATTACAAAGAAGAGGGAAAGGGAAACTCAAACTATCTAAACGAGATTTTTTTTTTTTTTACCATATAAATAATTCTGTTTTAAATTTAGTGGATAATCCGTCTTAAAAATTAAGAATTCGTAGCAATAGTAGTGACCGGTTCTTTGCGTTTAAAACATTAAGGGAAACCTGGTGTAGAAAGGAATTTTTTAAAGCATGCTGTAGGTAGGTATGCAACATAAATTTTTCAAACCGAATCGTTGCAATCGTGCACAGCGCCTCGTTCCCGCCGCGGTTCCTCACTCCGCCGATCTCGCCCGCGGCCCCTCTGCGCGGCGGGACGCGCGCGCGGAGTAACGGCCGCCGGAGGGTTCCGCTGTGGCCGCGGAGCGCGCAGACCGGCCGCTAGTGGGCGCTGTGGGTTCGCGGAAGCGGCGGCGCGGCGCGGCGCTCCGGGGGCCCGCGCTCCAAAGGGACTCGGAGAAAAGAATGCCCGCCTCCCCTCCGCTTCTCTGTCCCCGTCACCCCCGAGATTCGCGGTCACCTTGGGGAGGTGTGAGCGTGTCCCGATCAAGGAGACTGTCCGGCGGTGCGCGCGGGGAGAAGCGCTGCCTTCGTGGGGCCAGGGCCTCGGGGCTCGGCCACCCCGCCGGATCCCCGGCAGACGTGCTCTGCCTCTCCCGGCCCCCGTGCACTGGGATCGGGCGCCTCGGCCAGCATTTGGCGCAGAAATCAGGTGTGCGAAGCGTCACTGCCAAGCCCTGGAGAGGGGATGGCTAGGGGCTGCGCGAGGGGCCGCGAGCCCCTCTACGCAGATTTTGGGGGGGAAAGTTCTCCGCCTCTTAAGGAGGAAGACCCTCGGGAAACCCACCGCCTTCCCCTCCGCAGGGAAAAGGGGCGCCCTCGCCGTGGTGTCTCTGCCGAACTTCAGGGTGCTTGCTGGGCTTTGAGATCGCGGCTGCTGGGCGCTGCCGGGCGCGGGGACAGGTGGCCCACGCTGCCCGCGCTCCTGCTCGCCCCCTGGGGCCTAGCGTCTCCACGCCGTCGCTCCGGGGACGCCAGGGGCTCGCGCGCGGGCCAGTCCCCCTTGGCCCCGGCTCCCCGGCGCTGCTGAGCTCGTACCGCCCGCCCGGGGGCGGGGGCGGGGCTCACCTGTCAGCTGGCACCGCCCACTGTCGGGTGGGGGGCGGGGTGGAGGCTGACGGGCAAGCCGGCCGCCCAACTGGCTGGCGAGAGCCGCGCGGCGGGCCAATGGGCGGTGCGCCACGGGGCGGGGCTCCGCGTTTATAGCGCTCTGACAGCGCGCCGGCCGAGCGGACTCTGCTCGGCGGAGACGGCGGCGCCGGCCGAAGCGAGGAGCCGCGCGCGGAGCTGGTCCCGGCGCCCTCCCCGCGCACAAAGGGCTCCCCTCACCCCGCAGCCCCGCGCGCGCGTTTTGGCGCTCGCGGTGAGGACCGAGCCCCCCGCTCCTGCCTGCCCCGCGGGCTGGGATCCGCGAGGACTGTGGAGGCTCCCCGTGCGCCCGGAGGCGCCCCTCGCCGCTCGCGCCCCGCGCGCGCTCCGGGACATGGAACGGCGCCGAAGCGGCGCCCGCGCGCTCGGGCCGCTGCCTGGCCCCCTGGATCTATAGTGCGAGGCGGCCCCGCTCGGGGCGCCGCGCCCGCCGCCGTGTCGTCTCTCCGCCTTTGTGTCCCGGCCGCGCGCCCTCCCCGCTTCCCGGCGCCCGGCACCCTGGAGCCGCACGGGAGCCGGCTGTCCGAGCTGCGTCCGGCGCGGCGCCCCGGAGCCCCGAGCCCGCCGCGCCGCCGCGCCCCGCGCGTGCGCTCCCGCCCCGCGCTCTGAGGGCCCCCGCGGAGAGCGCCCCCGTGCCTCGGCGACCGCTGGAGCTGCTGATCGGCGCGCCCCGGAGCTGCCTGCGGTCTCCCCCGTGTCTGCCCGGAGGACTGGGGTTCCCGGCCCGCACTTCGTTCCTCCGGCGCCAGGAGCGCGCGGAGCTGGGAGCGGCTTGGCCATGGCCGCGAGGAGGAACTCCTTGTGGAAGTACTGCTGGGGAGTTTTGATGGTTTTATGCAGAACTGCGATTTCCAGATCGATAGTTTTAGAACCCATCTATTGGAATTCCTCGAACTCCAAGTAAGTAGCGTCCACAATGCCCCTCGTTCGCCGCCCCGGGGTCCGCCGCTCCGCGCAGCCCCGAAGGGAGGATGGGTCGGGCCGCCGAGCCTCGGAGTCTGTTTCTGGATGCTCGATCCCTCGCGCCCCCTCGTCCCCCACCCCCGCCGCCTTTCGCTTTGTGGTGACTCGGCTCGGCCTTGCAGCCGGAGCGCCGGCCCTGAGGGGCGCCCTCCTCGTCCTCTTCGCCCTGTGAACAGGCTCCCGGGCGCAAAAAAAGCCCCTTGTTGACTTGGGTGTCACGTCCGGAGAGGTGTCCGATGGCGATCCCTGACCCTGACTTCTCCAGGGCGGAGAACGGGGCCACAAACAGGGCCGGCTGGCGCGCCGAAGCTGGTGGGCTCCGGAGACGCGAGGATGCCGGGCTCCAGAGGAGCGGCGGGGCGCGGGCCGGGCCGGCTGGGCGGGCGGGGCAAGCAGGCCGGGGGGCAGCGGAGCGCTCCCGGGAGAAGGGAGCCGGGGGTCCCTGGGCCGCCCGGAACTCGAGCGCCTGGGCGCCGCGCCGCCTGCCCGAGGGTGCGCGGGGAGCTCGCTCGCCCAGAACTCGGGCGGCGAGCCCTTCCCTCCCCTCCCGGGAAACCGGCCTTCGGCTGCTCCCGGGGAACCGTCTGCAGGTCGGCCTCTCCCTTCGTTTCTAAACCCACGGGCCGGACTCTGTGGTCCCGAAAGCTAACTTGATTTTAAGGATGCTTTGCGCAAAAGCTTCATTAAGGCCCTGCCCAGTCGCCACACAGCTCCTGAAGCCTTCGCGCTTGGGGAGCCTGGCCGGGAATGGGAGCCTTGGGTCCGATTTGCTTTATTGAAAGGTGCAGCCCGAAGAAGCCAGGCCTGGCGGAGATTAAGTTTCAGTGTGAGCAGCCCGATTACGTTTAGCATTTAGAAAAGGCGATCCATCTCGAAATATACATATATAATATATATACGTATATGGCCGTGACTGGTAATTAGTCAGCTGTGCACTCAGTATTGCATTATTACCTCACTCTCGGGAGACGTTTCAAATCCTAGCCAAAATTATTTTACAGAACCATAGGATTTTTTGACCTTGGGAAACTTGGGGGGAAAGTCTGAAGACACTGGTCGTTCCCAGAGTCAGCATTTGAGATCAGAAGGGAAATCAATGACCTAATACGAAGTTGAGCTGAGTTGGCCGTGGATTTAGGAATAAAGCGATGGGGGTGGGGATGGGGTTGATTGGAAGATCACGTCTCAATCAGAGAATTATATCCACGCTTTTAAAAGTGGTGAATTACAGATTCACCAACATGCTAACCAAGAATTCCCTGGTAAAGAGCGAAAAAACCTCACGGCTATAAAGCGGATGAAACCGAGATTCTTGCACGAGGCCGGATGGCTTTATCCCAAGACTGCTCCCGTGTATAATAAAAGTTACTCAGTGCGGTTTCTTTCCCTGTAGCCTGATCTTTATGGACTTGTGTTTCTCTTTCCTCACCTTGGTGTAAGATACTGTATTTGCTGAGAAAGTGCTGGCAGTGAGAGCTGGCCTCCGCTCCCGCAGCGTGAGGCGCCGGGTGGTGCGGGAGAACGCGGGGCTGGGAGCCTGGGCCCGGGCACCCGGGACCCTGGGAGACGGGAGCCGGGCCAGGGCAGCGGGCCCCGTGGAGCCGGCCCAGGGCGGCCGGCGCTCGCTTCCTGCCTACAGGGGTCACTCTTCCCTGCGCTGTCGCCGAGCTGGCCCTCGCCTCCTCCCTGGGCCTGCCTTGCACTTTCACTCACCGACTGGCTTTGGGGGGCTGGTTTTTGGGTTTGGGTTTCCACTCTCCTCCTCCTCCCAATAAGATTTAATTTTTACATCCCTGTCTTTAAAGAAATTCCCATTAACCCCTTCAGGTTTCAGCTCAGTAGAAGTCACCTTTTTGCATTATTAACTACTGGTTTGTGGGATTTGCAAATAGCTACTTGGAAACAATAAAGGTAGTGCAGTAATTATTTCAGCCTACGGTTTCCTCCTGAATATCTTCTTCCTCTAAGATGCTGGGGGAACTGGTGACTGATACTCACTAGCCTGATATGAGGATCAGGCTGCTCTTCTGAGCTGGGCTCGGATTTAGAGCCCTCCTGGAGGCCTGGTTGTGGAGAAGCCTGCCTCCCTGCACCGACAGTGTTGCTGTTGGTGAGCTGTCTCTGGCCCCCAAGAGGAGAATTTCTTCTATAATCCTCACGATAATGGCTGGCCTAGAGGAGAGGATCGTTTGTTCCCTGGCGAAAGTCTACTTAACTCAGTTATGCAGCTGAATGCTAGCTTGAGAGATCAGAAAGATTTCTTCCTGGGGGAATGCTATAAAAGAGCCTTTTCTAAGTTTGAGAATGAATTTAAAAAAAAAGGGGGTGCCAAGGAGTTGCTCTGTTTGTTAGGGGAGGGTGCATATTTATTTCCAGGGGGGGAGTCAGGAAACGTGGCAGGAGAGTAATCAACTGCATTGAAGTCGCCCATCGGTTTGTCCAAGTGTAGAACAATTCACTTGTAATGAAGAGGCCATCAGTAATTAGGTTTGTTTCACTCGGAGGTCAGCTTTTTTAGCAGGTGGTGGACAGAGGGAGCACACAGCAGCTGTTTGGAGACACAGTCCAGAAAATCCTTTGTAAATTCACCGTCTCCATAACTACTTCAATCACACTGTCCGCTTCTCCCGCCGCACCCACCCCCCCCCTCCCCCGGACAGTTTTGAAGAAGTTTTACTGACTAAAAAGTTAGCCCCTGCGTCCACAGGTTCAAGGAAGAGTTGTGTCAACTGTGGCCATTTCGGTTGTGTAGCTATTTTTTTTTTTTTTTAACTCTGGAGAGAAAAGCAGAGCCTGGCTTTCATTGCTAATTAACGTTTCAGTAGAATAATTTTTTCCAAGCATGATGTTTTTGCCAAAAATAAAAAAGGTTTACGCTTTAAAATACACACACGTATATATATTTATTATTAACTTCACTTTAGAGTGAGCAAGTCTGTATTGGTATGGAATTCTGGAATGAATTACACTAGCTTTGTTGAATTTGGAGCGTTCATTTCTTCTGTCTAGGAGTGCTGTTCCCTAGTATATGCCCCATATACTAGTTAACCAAGCGTTTTGCTTTTCTCAGGTCATTTTTCCCCTACATAATGGTGAATTCCTGATATTGATTGACTTGATACAAAAGAATGGCTGGATAATGTCCAGATAACCTATAATACTTAGGCTCCACCACAGTCAGGCTCTGAATAAATACAGACCTGTCAGAGATTGATAAAATAAACTACAATGGATAGTGCTGTTTAAACAGTCCATTCAATACCATATATAAGCCGGCCGGCCTTCCATTGTGTCTGAAATTCTTATTTTTGTAGGTAAACAAATGCACATTCAGCAAGGATTCAATAGCCCCTTGAACTATGCTCCCCAGTTTGCATTTGGGTTAATCTTGTCGGTTTTAATATAGAGAGGGGGAAAAAAAAGCACAAAGCACCAGGGGTGGAATTGTTCGTGCTTTCACATCCACAGCCCTCACATTTTGTCAGGATGATAAACTGTAGGTAATGGACTGTCGCTGTTGCACAGGACGACCGAGCCAGGGCGAGCACAAAGCCGGGGCGGCCTCGGGATCTCACCGCAGGCTTGGGAGCCTTCTTTTCAGACCAGGAGAGAATTGATTTGGGAATTGTGTGTCCAGGGACTGCACTTTTTAACCTCAGCAATTACAGCCTCGAGCTTCAGAAATGGGAGCTGGAGGTTAAGATGATTCCTTAAGCACTTCGTTCAAAATCTTTCAAAAAGGGTAGCTCTTGACACTTGTCCTAGGAGGCAAAGACATGCAAATGACTCCCACGTCCCGAAACGTGCCGGGCTGAAGCAGGGGGACAGGTAAATGAGCCATCAAGCCCCGTACCAGCTGAGAACTGCTTGCTGATGGGCTTGATTTCCTCCAGACGGAGTCAGCTGAAGAGTCAGCGGTATATTCAGAATCCTTATCGTAAAACCTTTTATCTGGAAATACACCGAGAGGAATCCTCTGGTTGGTGGGTCAGCATGATGATTACCTGCAGAGGGACTTTGCTACCTGGCACTGAAATAATTCAGGTAGTACCGGGGGTGGCTGAGAGTGACCCCCCCCCCGCCCCCACCAGCCGCCTACGTCTCCAGCGAGAGCACCTAATGGGAAGTGATTCGAGATCCCAGCGTGACTGCAGTGACGTGTCACAGGGATGGGAGTGGCAGGGGGAAGGAAATACAGACTTGAGACCCTCATCAGAAAAGAAAGGAAAAAGAACAAGCAGGCTATTTCTTGAGCATTCCATGAAAACTTTATTCTTGAACTCTCCCGCTGCAAATAAGACGAAAAGGAGGGCTCTTCTAAGGAAAATAATCATCCAGACGGTACTGAGGGCTGCCTAGCCTCTGGCTGCTACCATAAAAACCTGTTTTTCAGGTCACTTTTCATATATCTGCATAGATTTACTTAGGAGCTCGGTCTTGGTGCAGTAAAGTAGAGCCTTAAATGGGGAGTGTTCAATTGCTTAAAATATTTTCATTAACATATACAGACTAGAAGCTGCTAGTCCGGAATTAGATCTTTCAGGAAAGAGCTCCCCCCACTCCTTTTTTTTTTTTAAGGGGAGGAATTAGAATGGGGCTGGGAGAGAGGAGGAGAAGAAAAGGCAAGAGGGAAGGGTAGGGTAGGGAAGGGACAGAGTTCCGAACAGCTTGGAAAAACTCCTGTGGCTTCATTGTCTCTCTAAAGCCAAAGAACACAAAGACATAGGCAATTCAGCCCTTCTCCCATGATGGAAAATGTAGACCGTGGACGTGGCTCTCCTGTTTGACTTGTTTAATTCTCATTTTAAATTCAGTACTATACGAGCCGTGTGAACTCTGAAGATTTCTTTAGTAATCCATTTTGTAGTTCCGAATCAAAAACAAAGTGAAAGGGTCTGACACAATTTGCTTTTATTTTTAGGCAAATCAACCCTGGTCATAGTTAATAAGGGGATTACAACCCAGACTGGGTCTTTACAGATGTAATGTAAATCAAGGGCAGAGTAAAAAGACACGGATCCCTTTTGATTGAAGTATGGTAAAAAGGCATAGAGAAGCTAGCAGCGGTAATCTGATTGTATGGCAATAAAACCACCATTTTCTGTCTTTCAGATAAAAATAATGTGGTAAATCCATGCAGTTCATAAGATGTAAAGGCAGATAAAGGGTGAAGCCATGGCAACATATAGATTAGCTGGATGTGGGGAATGACACGTCTCTGAAAAGAGTGTAGAAAGGAAGGCCCTTGCTTCAGGCTGTTGGCTATTATGTGGGAGCCATACAGACTTGGAAACTCGGATTAGAAGGTATGAAAGCCCCCCTTGTGGCCTGGGATGGTTGAAGCCGGGAAGAAAAGATGGCTCAGTTCTTGCTCATTGGTGGCGGATAATATGGCCAAGGTAGGTTCCCATTGACTGCCTTTTCCAGAGGTTGAGGTTGCGGCTGATTAAAACCTCGGCTCACTGCAGTGAGTTCAGGCCTGCAAGCTTTTCCTTTTTAACTCCTGGCCTAACAGGGGCCGCAGTAATGTAGGATTAGCCGCCCTTGGCGGTACCTGCCTTCATCTCTTTGGGCTCCAGGCAGGGACCTGCTGGGGATGAACAGAGCCCAGAGGGGCTAGGAAGGGCCGCAGGGACCTGAAAAGAAAACACAGACCTTTTGATTTCAGCCATCTTTCAGCCCCAGCCCAGGGAAAAGCTGAGCTAAACATTTATATATCACCCCCCATCCCCCGCCTCTGCCAGGGAGCTCCTCTCTGAGTTTTGTTTCCCACCCCCAGGGGAAAAAAAAATGTGTAATTAAGCAAAATCACAGGGGGAATTGCGTCTTCACTCGGATAGGTAGTAATCCAAAATGCCCCTCCCGGTGGAGACTTTCACTCCTAACCCTGAGTTGAGTTGAATGGGACAGGCCCCCACTGGGGAAACGGTAAGGCTGGAAAAGTGTGATTGCTGCCAGCTTGAGACTTAAAAACAGAAGAGGCTCTTGCTGCCTGTGCCCTGAACAGCTCTGTCCATAGGCCGGGCTTTTGTCTTGGAGGTGCACATTTTGCATTTTAGTCATTAACCAAAGTCGGCCTTTGAAGCTGTGATTGGGTTCCAGGCAGAGTGGCATCGGCAAGTTAGGTCAGGCCAGAAAGGAGATTTTTGCTTTTTCTGCCTCCTATTTGGCGTCTTAGAAAAGTCTCAGCATTTTTTTAGGAAAGTCTGAACTCTTTAAGAGGCTGAGAATACCGAAAGCTACAAACCCCCCAGGGTGATTGACTTGCTGGAGTGGGTAGAGGGCATTTGGTGGCCATCCTCGGAAAAACAGCGTGGTGACTTTCTAGATGAACGCGTCCCGTGTCTGAAGATCCTCACTAAATCGAAATTATTCTGCTTTAGACCCACCTCGTGGGTTTTGTTCCTAATTCTCAGAGAGCCAACTCGCCGGTGCGGGGCGACAGCTTTCTGACACGTGTTGCCTGCTTCTCTGGCCGCTGCGGTGCAGCTTTCACCACTTCCACACATGTGAGAGAGGGCCCAGAGACCTGCCCTCCTCAGGGCCTGCTACTCTGCCTTCCTCTCCAGTGCAATTCAGAAATCATGTCAAAAGACCCAGTGCGTTTGCCCAGGTTCATCTAAGAGAAGGGGCACCCCCTCATTTACAAGCTGGTCACATCCCAGCACCTTGCATTCTGCATCTGACAATGAGCCCTAATGGTCCATTCAGCGAAAGTATTTGCTTGTTAGCGGGAACAGAGCATGATAAATGTCCAGCAAGCTTGCGGCCTCCTTCAGCCTTTCAGTCGCAGGCTGGTGCATATTTATGGCAGGCAAGTGACAGAAGAAGCCGCTGAATTGCCCTGGCCCCCAGCTCTCTACGAGGAGCAGGGTTAAAGCGATTAAAGAAACGATGCAGGCAAGTCCTGCCACTTGTTTACGAGCCAGCCTCCAACCCACAGCTTCGCGTCCTACCTCTGAGAACCCCTTGCAGGAGCGTTAGGGATCAGGATGTTTGGATCCGGTGGCCCCGTGGAAAGAGAAGGTGATCCCTTATGAACTGTTCTGCACGCGCGCTGGATGCCAGGTGCGCCAATTTCTGTGGCTCCCGTGGAGAAGTGGCAGAGGGTCTTTATTCCCCTTTTCATGTATAAATATCAAATATGTAATTCTAGTCCAGGGCGTTTTGTGGCTGGTGAGTGCAGCTGTGCTGGTTTCAAAGAAAACACCGTAGTAGGAGAAAGCGCCATGAAAGGCAAACAGGTTGTTTCTGCCCTTCGTAATTCCCCCAACAAAATATGAAGACAAAATTGGCAGTAGTGAAGTGTTAATAGTTCGCTCTTTCCATTCTCGAGAGCACAGGTAGGTGAATGTTCTAACTGCTTGGTACTGGGCAGGCATTCAGAAGACTGTGAATGAAACATGCTCTGAAAACTTCATCTTCTTGGTATTTTCTGTATGAAACTCGAAAACCATCCAGATTTTTCTTCTCAGTTTACATTTGGTGGCACCCAGTTTTAATTCCAGTCCTTGGATCCTTCTACAAGTATTAATGTGCATGCATGCTAAATCGCTTCATTCGTGTCTGACTCTTTGCGACCCCCTGGACTGTAGCCCGCCAGGTTCCTCTGTCCATGGGATTCTCCAGGCAGGAATCCTAGAGTGGGTTGCCATGGCCTCCTCTGGGGGATCTTCCTGACCCAGGAATCGAACCCGTGTCTCCTGCATTGGTAGGTAGGTTCCTTACTACGGGCACCACCTGGGGAGCCCATGGGTATTCACGGATGCTAGTTAAGTCTCGCTTGCTTCTGAGACAGAACTCTTTGCTTTTCGCATACTGAGTACTCCTGCGTTCCACCAGAGTGGTGACGGGTGCTACCCACCCAACCCTGCGCACCTCAGTAGCTCTGAGCTGCGGAGCTAATGTTTGAAACGGCCCTTTCAGCATCTCTGGAGCATCTCCCGTACCAGCTGATGAACCTGAGGGCCAGCGTGGTGCTCTCACCTGAGGAAGCACTTCTGGATCTCAGTCCTTGCTTTTTCTACCTGTTAAACTGGCTCACTGGCTCGAAACTTTTGTCCCAAGTAGGAACTGTCTGATGAGTGAGTGGGGCCAGGCTGCTTCTAGTCAAGGCAGCTCAGAGTGCCTCTACTGCAGAAGTTAGAAGAGGTCAGTTTTCACTTAGATCTGTTGCTGTTGTTTCGTCACTCAGTCGTGACCAACTCTTTTTTGACCCCATGAACTGAAGCCTACCAGGCTCCTCTGTCCATGGGATTTCCCAGGCAAGAACACTGGAGTGGGTTGCCATTATCTTGCTCCAGGGGATCTTCCCAACACAGGGATTGAACCCGTGTCTCCTGCATTGGCAGGCAAATTCTTTACCGATGAGCCACTATTAGCTTACCAGAACTGTATTTGGGGTACTTTTTTTTTTGCAATAAACAGGGTATTTTCATCTCTATTCTTTTATATTCAGTACAAATATATGCATAGTTAGTGTTAGCAATATCATCTAATGTGTAGTGCCCTTCTCTTATGTTAAATACGTGACCTTTAAACAGTAAGTATTTTAATCTTGCAAACTCCAATCAGCAGAAAATAAATGTCTAATTGTATGGGGGAAATAATTAAAAATAAGATTGACCTTCTCTATGATTGCATATTGTGTTATTTTTTTTAATTAATTTTTATTGGAGTATTGTTCCCTGGGTTGGGAAGATCCCCTGGAGAAAGAAATGGCAACCCACTCCAGTATTCTTGCCTGGAGAATCTCATGGACAGGGGAGCCTGGTGGGCTACAGTCCATGGGGTCACAAAGGGTCGGACACGACTGACTGACACTTTCACGCTACCTTCATAGTTGGCTTCACAACGTTGGGCACAGCAAAGTGAACCAACTGTATGTATACATATAAGCCCTCTTTTTTGGATTTCCTTTCCATTTAGGTCACCACAGAGCATCAAGTAGAATTCCCTGTGCTGCACAGTAGGTTCTTGGGGTACGTTTTCGATAAAAACAGGCTCTCCTAAGCCCTGCACCCCACTTTGTCTATGGGAAAATGGACCTTCATGAGAAATGGACTGTCCTTAAAGGTCACCGTTTCCCCTGAAATGACTGCTCTGTCTTGATGGAGTAGATCAAACACAGTTTCTTTAAATCTTGGCCCTATAATCCCACAGCACTTTAGTTAAATACCCAGGGCATAGAAATAACATGATACATGGCACTGTCATGATTCATATGCAAGTCTTAATCCCCCACCACCCAGCCTATCCCTAAAAGGCAGGGAGCAGAATTCTTTCATGTCATCAATCTCTACCAGCGAGCATTGACATCCAATAAGTATTAGTTGAAAGAGCAGTCACAACCCAGAGGTCTGTTTCTGGCTGCCCCTGTTAACAAATCACCTGATCCTGGGGTGCTCCCTCCAGCCCAGTGGCTCTAGAACCATCAGAATCACCTGGAGAACTTGTTAAAACAGGCTGGCCGCCCTCCCCCAGAGTTCCGGATTCCTGAGGGCTGCGTGGGACTTGAAATTCACATTTCTAACAAGCTCTCAGCTGATGCCACACCTTAGGAACGGCTGCCCTCTTTCCAACTTTTTTTTGGAAAATGGCTCAAGATTAGATCACCATCCTCTGAAAGGCTGATAAGGATCACTGAAGAAAGCCCTGGATCGCTGAAGAAATCGGAGGCCCTTGTCTCCCAGCTCTTGACCTCTGTTTTTGCCTGGTTCATCACTGATGGTAGATAATTCACCGATTTGTTGGATGAGCATTTGTGAACAGTGAGATCTGTTAATGCTGGGCTCTGAGAATACAGAAAAGAGAAGTCTCTACCCTCAAAAGACTTAAACCTAAGGGAGTAAGGGTATCCCATGGGGAAGGCAAATAAGGCCTATGCAGTGCTGCGTGGCCGGGGTGGCCATGGGCACAGAGGAAGAAAGGGATTGGCGTTCCTCCTACGGGAGGGGAAACTGAGTCAGGAGAGACAACAGTATCGCTAAGCAAAATCCCTGGAGATCTCCGAAACAGAACCACAGTTAGTAAATCAAAGAAACACGTTTCAGCTAAGGGTGGCCACTGTCTACACCGTATGTCTTTAATAATCTGCCTCATTTCCTATGTCTCAGTGGAGCTTGAAGACAGATGCCCACAAGTGAACAAATAGACCCTGCGGGACAGCTAACCCAGCGATTCTAGCCCTCTTACTCTCAGGAGAACTAGCAGAAGCTATTGGTTTTCAGAAGGTCTGTGCTGATAATGGAAAGGTCAGGTGATTCAATTTAGCAAAGTGAGCCAGGCCAGGGCTATTTTAGTTTGCTTAAGAGGACGGGCCTTGGAATCTGGCTGTAGGAGCCCACTCCCAGGTTAGTCATTTTTTCGCTATGTAGCTTTGGGAGCAAAACCCCCTGTGTTTCTCACTTGTCCCATTTCTAAAGTGGGGGACAGTGATCTAACAGGACTGAAGAAGAAGCCTGCTAGAACTGTGCTCAGGATTAAGATTCTAGCTCCGGACATGGCACAACGAACCGATACATGTCAGCTCCTCCTGTTGAAAGTTAACTGAGCATCTACTGTACGCCTGGCTGTCTGGTTCAGTTTGCCTTCTACATACAGATGCCAAGTAAATAAAATGTTAGTAAGGGTTAGGACGTGGTGCCTGCACCTTTTAAAGTCCCTGTTTAGCCGCCTGTGTTCCACTCATCTCGCATGCTTCGCTGCCACGGGAAGCACCTTTTTAGCTCCCTTCTGTTACCAAATTGGATGCTCTCTCCTCTGCTTCCTGCCCTGGTGCTGTGTTGTAACATTCATAACCCTGAATTCACTCAGCTTCTCCACCAGGGCTGGGGAAGGGCTGGATCCTGGGCGAGCCCCCTTAATGGGCAGGGCACGGGAAGCCATTGGGTTGTTGAATGAATACTCGAAGCAGCCGGGCGGCCTTTCGGCATTCAGTGCTGTGCCGTTGCTTATTTAGCAGCCTCCTCACCTGGTGGGCACAGTCTGTTTCATTGAATGACAGTTGCCTGCAGCACACGCTGGGGGCTGTGACTATTCTAACTGCCCACAAATACTGACTCATTCAGACTTCATAATGACCACTTGAGGGAGGAACTGTCATGACCCCTGTGACAGCGATGGGGAAACCAAGGCGGAGACTAGCTCCTCATCTTGCCTCAACTCATGCAGCTCATAGGTGCTACAGTCTGTATTTGAACCTGAGTGTTCTGACTCCAGGATCCTTCCTCTAAAGTCTCCAGCTCTCTTTTTCAGGCTGTTGCATGGAGTGGTTAGAAATCACATAACCCAGTGCAGCCTACGTGTGCTCAAAGCAGTACCCACAAGGTGGGTTGAAAGGAGGTTTGGGGTATCACTCTTCGCCTGTCCATCTTGATTTATAGTCTTTCCTGTGATGGACATGTGATTCTAAATGGATCCTTTAAATCTTTGATAACAAGGTTTTACCCAATGGAAGCTAGACAGTTACAAAAGTCCATCATATTAATAATGCATTTATTGAGTATTACTCCTCTGACTATTAACATTTTCCTTTTAAAAATGGGAGCATTTGATCGTCTCTTTGCTGGGAGAAGACAAGGTCAGGTTTTCGTGGACAGTTCCGTGGGGTACGATGCTGTACACGTGTCAAGCTAAGGAGATAGGATGACATCTTTTTTAGAGTCTAGTCACAATTAAATGCCATTTTATTTTGGATTTTGGGATCTGAGCCAGCTTCCATCTTGTCAGAGCTGAGAAGACTCAAATCAAGTCCAGGCCTATTTCTACAGCAAACTGGGCTTCTGGCTTCCTGCCTGTGGATTCATTCAGTGTAGCCCATCTGGCTTTTGATGTTCGGCGAGTTTGGAGCAGTTTGTTTCAGGAAGCGAGGCGGGGAGGATCAGTGGGCCTGGGATGCTCTTGACTCCCAAGCAGATCCTCCCCAACCCCGTTGCATCCCCTCAGGGCTCAGGGTCTGCTCATGTGCAGCCCTGGCGTGGGTTGGGGGCTTGATAAGGGACTCTCACACCTCCAGCCCTCATTCCTGCCCGAGTCAGGGCCTCCTCTTATCTCATCATGGTCCAGTTCCCCTCCTGGAGTTCAGTAGCAGCCTGGGTGACTCAGGGTGGTGAACTCCCATCGTGTTTGTTTTTCGGTCCAGCTCATCCCAGGCTGCTGGTGGCGACCGAGCAGGAAATATGTGGTCCACAAAGTTACGGCGGCATGCCATCCACATTTTTCTCCCCAGTGTACACACCTTGGGGGTGATCTGCAAGGGAATCCATCACCCAGTCTGGTTTTCCTCCTTTCTGATGATCATGGCGCAGACCTGACTTCAGGAACTGCTTGCTTTCTCTTCCTGTCTTCTGCTCCTGCTCCCTGGGTTGTGGCCCAGCCCGGGGAGGTGCAGGAGAATGGTCAGCATCACCTGCCCACAGCAGACCTGTCCCTGACCCTCTCTGGAGTGAGGAAGGAGGAATTCTCCAGAAGGCAACCGCGTAGGTGGCTGTGAAGGGCTGGCGGGCAGCCTTCTAAATTGTGTTGGTAGCTGATGCTTGCCTGGCAAGAGGATTCTCTGCTCATGGCAAGAGAGACCAGGAATCTTGCCTCTTTCTTAAACCTTACTTCTGAAAATGCTCTTTCTACTATTACACAGACACTCACTGAGCCCTCACTTGACAGGGGGGCAAACTGGGCTGGGAGCCCCAGGGGCCAGTGGTGAACAGTCCTAGGGTCACACTCCAGCCTGGAGAGCCGGCGTCCCACCCCCATGGCATGTCCTTTCTTTCAAGTCTGTTTTCCCCACCAAAGGGGAGAGGTTTCGTTCACGCATAAAACGTGGCTGGATGGTCTCTCTCATTGGGCACAATTGTTAGAAGTTAAAAGGTGTGTTTATGGAAACGAAAGGGATGCTCAAGGGCCCTCGATGGTGGTGCTGCGCGGAGATCCCAGGTCCATCTCCTTAAGATGCCAGCCCGTTTCTGGACAGTGTCCTTCTGCTTTTCCTCCCTGTGGTGTTCCCACTCAGGTAGCTGAGCACAGGGGGTCCGTACTTCGATCTGAAACAGCAGAGACCTGGCTGGAAATGCCCTTCGAATGGCTTTCTGCAGGAAAGCTGGTTTTCTGGGTTTTCTTTCTGGGCCCTCAGCTGTGAATAGAGAGAGTCCCACCTTCCTTTATAGACTCTTGCTAAGAGCATGCTTTGGAGCAAGACCGTACAGGCGCAAACAAATTACACTTGGGAAGAAGCCTGCTTGCACCGGCTCCCGCCTGCGAGGGTTACGAAATTCTTGTTTCGATAATGGGGCCGCGTGGTCGGGCCAGCCCGACAGAGGTTGGCCTGGGTGATTCACCCTCCCCTCCACCAGCCGCTTTCCCAGGCACATCCCAGCATTTCCAGCCCTCCCTGCCTCACCCCCCAACCCCCAACCCTTTAGCTACAAAATTCATGGCATCATGATTTTTTTTTTGGAAAGTTTTGAAGGAGATGTTTGGGTCACTTCCATAAAGACAGACCTTGAATTTTTGGTGTGTGTTTTGAGCCCAGTGGTTGATTTTTGTTTTTAATTCCATGCTGGAGATTAACTAGCCTCTGTGAACCTGAGAAAAGGAACCCATGACCTCTGCCCTTCCCACTCTTAAATTCTAACTTAACCACTAAAGATGTATCTAGTCCAACCTCGGCTCGTTAAAGGCGAGCCTTCTGTGAATTGGAGGGTTTTGTTATGGAGAAAATTGTGGTAGGGATCAAAAAATTAAATACCTACTTGTGTTATTTTCCGAAAATAAAATTTAAAGCTTGAGCATCATGTCTTTGAGCACTGGAGACTGAAATTCACTTTAAGCCACCAGTGTTCTGAGCCTTATATCACAGATAACAAACAAGAGTAACATCAAAGGGAGTCAGTTTTCGCCCCATTGTGCAGCCTTGGAGGCTGTGAAATTTGATATTATTTTGACTTGTACGGTAATTGTAGAATGACAGAGGGAAATGGATTAAGTTGAAATGAAAGGATACACCGCCCTGCACACACATACTGCCAAATGCAGGTTGAGGTCGTTGGGCCAAGAATGGGGGCCCGGAGTTGCGTCCTTGCAGATCAGGACTTAAATAAAACCTTGCTTCAGTCACCGCAGTCTACAGTTCTTTCGAGTGCCTGCGTAGATGAGGAGTCCGCCTCCCCTTGGAGAGTTGCAGAACTGGATCGGGCACCTGTGCTCACCGCCGTGTGAATTTCAGTGCTTCTCATCTTTCCTTTCCTTGAAAAGATGCTGCCTGTCCTGGTGTGAAGTTTGAGATGTGCTCTGCACCCCCACCCCCGCCCCACCCCCACCAGCTCCTGGATTAAGACTGCTGTGATGGTCCAAATTGTAGAGCCAGCTTTTATACACCTTTTCTTTTCCTTGAATGAATCAGTTTCATGTTGCAGATGATATTTGTTTCTAGAAAAGTGTGAAAGGAGGGACACCTGTGAAAACAGACAATTGCCCCAGCACCGTGCACATTGGAATCAAAAGCTGCAAATGCCAACTAAAGCCTCCAGTGACTACCTTATTTCTTAGAGCTTTCAAGCCACTGAGAAGACAGTGAGTGGTGCGTTTACTTGAAGTTTTAAGGTAATTACTTGTTCCTCCGAGGTGGGGTCTGGTAACCTAATTCTGTATCGGCCTGACACCCTATAGAGACACCCCACTATCTCTCTGGTTTCAGAGTAAGTGTGCAGACACTTGTTCTGATATTAGAGTACAAGAGGGGGCAGTGAAGTGCTGTCCACAAAAGCAGCACAACGGTTTCCCCGAGTCTTTCTTACGTCGGTATTGCCTAAGTCTTTCTTGGGCCCTGCTTTTATTCATTTAAGACAAGCTCTTCTGTTAGGGGCGTTTGGAGTTGATCGTATTAAGCCGTAGCAGCAATCTAGCATTAAACGGAAGTAAGGCAAGCCTGAAAGTCCTGCCTGTTTATGAAATGTGCCATCAAATTCACAAACTCCTGAGCTTAAGTCATTTTGGGGGGAGGGGGGTTTTTTGTTCCCAAGTGCACTGAGCATCTCTGGAAGGAATCTCGGGGTGCTGTGTTAATGCTGTTTTAGCTCCACCCCTGCAAAGCCCCAAATGCGTGGGGAGGTCACAGGGTTAAGGATCTGGGCTCATCTCTAGCACCGAGTCCGTCGTTTTCAGGAGGGAGTTAGGAAGGTGTGCCATGGCGAGCAGAGCAGTAGCGGGCTTGTCCTCATTCAGAATTTCAGAGACAGCGGTTTACACACCAACTGCTCTTCTTCCTGCAGCCTCTGACATTTAATTAAAAATAAAAGCATTTTCTGGGGAAAATGCATGTTTTCCAAAACATGGTAAACTCAGAGTGTACTTAAGTATACTCTGGCTTGTGAATGAGCCTATTCTGTGGTATGATTTGGGGTGTGCCAACTGTTAGGGTAATAAAAACTTGTTCCTAAAGCTGGGACTCAAGCGTGCCTGAAATGTTAGCCAACTCCCAGATCTGTGCAGTTGAATGATTAAGCAGAAACTGTATCCCATAGTTTTCATCTTTTTGAATAAACTACTTGTATGTGACCACATACAGCTTTTGTAGATTCAAGAACTGCTTCGTTAACTAGACTGCAGTTCAGAGAACGATAATTTTATTTAGTTGCGTTCTCAGGAAATGCATCCCCCAAAAGTGTAAAAGTCTACAGGCCTTGAAAATCTTATTTGAGACTGGAATCATGAAAGACTGCTCCAGAATGTAGTAGTTTGTTTTTCAAACTGGACCTTGACGCATAATGTTCTAATCAGATTACAAAGGCATTTGATGTTTATCGCAGAGAATTCTGAAAAAAACGCAGAAAGCTGACAGTCACCCCAAGTCCACCATCCAGTAGCTCAAAGCAGCCTCAGATAAAGGCCCTGCGTTTGACCATCGGCGTCTGTGTTTTCTGTCTGGTCAGCGAAATGAGCAGAGCAACACGCTCTGTGTATGCATATGTGTGTGTATTTTCAACTGAACTTAGCCATTTACTTAAATAATCATAAACTCTAATGACGTAATATTTTTTGAATCTTTTTATTTTGTGTTGGGGTATACCCCAATTAACAACACCGTTGTGATGGTGTTAGGTGAACAGTGAAGGGACTGAGCCATACATATATTAAATACATGTATCCATTCTCCCCCAGACTGCCCTCCCACCCAGGCTGGCCCATGACATTGAGCAGAGTTCCCTGTGCTCTACAGTAGGTCCTTGTTGGCTCTCCGTTTGGAATATGGCAGTGTGCACATGGGCATCTAATGATGTAATTCTGAAACGAAAGGAAAAATAAAATCAGCCATACACATGGGCTTCCAGGTGGCTCAGGCGGTGAAGAATCTACCCGCACTGCAGGAGACCTGGGTTGGATCCCTGCAGTCTCCTGGAAAGTCCCCTGGAGGAGAGCATGGCAACCTACTCCGGTATTCTTGGCCTGGAGAATCCCATGCACAGAGGAGCCTGGTGGGCTACAGTCCACGGGGTCGTGAAGAGTCAGACACGACCGAGTGACTGACAGACACGCGTGCCAAAGTCAGGTCTATTCACTCAGACACGGAAACTGCATTCGCTCGGCGTTTTGTTCAGAGGCAGAAGAGTGTCACCTGTTGGTCCCTTTCCCCCAGTTTGCACAGCGGCAGGGTTTGCATGGGTCCTGTTATATGAGTGACGTGCTCCTGTTCTCAGCCGGACGATACCTGCCACAAGTACGTGGAAATATTAGATACTCAGAGAGATGCTGAAATTGTGTGTGTATCACAGTACCCAGAGAGGACTCCAAGTCGGAGCTGACACACTTTAAAACAAGAAGCTCGGTGGTCATGCCTGTCTGGAGGGCGTTTGCCTGGCCCGGTTATTTGTTTGGACCCAGAAGCTGGTCGTTCTTGTCTGCATCCTTTCATTCCCATCTCTCCTGCTCTGGGTCAGCAGGACGTTTTTGCATTTGGCAGCAGTGTATCAATTTGCCCTTATTACTATGGCAGTTCCCTGTGTTCTCCAGTCATCTACCTGGACGTGCTGTTGCATTCAGGAGAGCAAGGGCTCCTTATTTCAAGTATTTTCAGACTCTTTGAGCATCAAGGGGCCACAGTGATTTGGCTGTCCTTCTAGGTTCAACCTACATATTTTTGGCAACCTCAGAGAAAAGTGTGAGAAGTCCTTGCACTTGTCCTGAGGGGCGTATGTTATGATGGAGGCATGAATGGAGGAGTGGGAAAGGGAGAAAAGAGAAGCAAGGAAAACGGGGTGTCCGTGAGGGGGTGGGGAGAATAACTGTGGGCCCGTGACCAGCCAGCCCTGGGCATCTCAGCTCCTGGCTCCTGTGGACCTCACTGTTCCGTCAGGCCTGGTTCGGAAGGCAGGCAGGCAACCATTGCCCCATCTGATGTACCTGTGAAACCTGGGCGTGCGATGCTAGTCGACAGAAGGGTCCAGACTGGAGAAGGTAACGTGTGATACTCAGATCTGTCATGACCCCTAAACTCTTCTAAGTGGAAAGTTTCGGCTTTAACTGCATTATGCCAGGTTTTTAAACAAGCATGGGATCCTAGTGTGGATTAAAGCATTAAGGAAATTTGTGTCACCAGGGAACTATATTCAATATCCTATGACAAACCTTATGGAAAAAATATGAAAAAGAATGTACTGTGTATGTATCACTGAGTCCTGTGCTGCACAGCAGGAATTGTTGATTAGATGTCTATCTGACTCTTCCCAACCCCACGGATTGTAGCCTGTCATGGGGTTCTCCAGGCAAGAATACTGGAGTCAGTTGCCATTTCCTTCTCCAGGGGAATCTTCCCAACACAGGGATCAAACTTGTGTTCCCTGCACTGCGGGTGGATTCTTTACCGCTGAGCCACCTGGGAAGGAGGGCACAGCAGAAATCAACACATGCTAATCAGCTCTACTCCCATAAAATAAATTTAAAAAAAAATGTTGTGTCACATAATGGTTGCATTATTTTAAAAGTTTCCACAGTGATGAATATGGAGTTGAAATATCTAATTGAGATTATTAGAGATCTAATTTAGATTATTAAACATTAAAGTCTAATTTAGGTTATTAGATTGATTCAGAGTATTCCCCGTGGAAGTGTTAAGAGTCTAGTTTGGTGAATAACTTTTAAAAACTTGGATTCAGGTTGATAGGTAATCAGAAGATAAAAACAGATCCTACTAGGAAAGCATTTCATATCAGGGACTTTCCGGGCGGTCCAGTGGTTAAGATTGTGCTTCCACAGCAGCGGGGACAGGTTCCATCCCTGGTTGGGGAGCTTGGACCCCACAACTTGTGTGGCGCGACCGAAATAATCATCATCACAATAAATTTCAGGCAGGGAAACGTCAGAAACCCTACTCAGAGTTTCCATTTGTTCCACATTATACTGTCCCTGGGTTTGGCTCAGAGTCACCATATCTTATTGTCTTGCTTGGGAGTGATTCATTGGGAAAAACTGAAAAACCATAGGAGTTCCCCGTTTCTGCTCGGCTCACCCCACTCCTATGCCTTCCCACGGAAGCCCTCCAGGGAGAGACCCAGAACCACAGCCCCAACACTCTGGGCAGCCATCCTGATCGTGAGCCCCCCGATGGGTGGGAAGACGGGCCTCCCCCTCCCAGGAGGGCAGCAGGGTAACTTGCCCTGACTCTGAGCCCCTGGCCCCGAAGGGGGTCTGACCCACTGTGTCTGCTCTCCTATGTAGGACATGAGACAGTGTGAGTCTCTTTGTTCTTTGTTTTCCATCAAAAGCCAGTAGATATTATTGACGAAGACCCCTAACCACTTTTTTTTTTTTTCCCTTTTTGGATGTGGTTGAACAACAACAACCTCAGCTCTGTGGCATGGGTTACAAACGTGTGGATTTTCCCCTGGGCTTCTTTGGCTATAGAAATGGACATGATCTCATCACACAGAAGGAAATCTGCGCTTGATATTCACTAGGTAGGGTCACTAGGCTTCCCTGGCAGCTTGGTGGTAATGAATCTGCCGACCAATGCAGGAGATGAGGGTTCAATCCCTTAGTAGGGAAGATTCCCAGGTCAGGAAGATCCCCAGAGAAGGAAAAGGCAGCTCAGTCCAGTATTCCTGTCTGGGAAGTCCCATGAACAGAGGAGCCTGGCAGGCTGCAGTCCATGGGGTCATGAAAGAGTCAGACACGACTTAACGACTAAACAACAGGCAGAGTCAGTGTAGTAATTTAAAATTAGCCAGTTGTCCCCACCCTAAT
The DNA here is from genome assembly GCF_055505025.1 of Bos grunniens. Taxonomy (NCBI): domain Eukaryota; kingdom Metazoa; phylum Chordata; class Mammalia; order Artiodactyla; family Bovidae; genus Bos; species Bos grunniens. Next base: position 88,611,256 of record NC_141176.1, on the reverse strand, counting down.
AATTCTTTAAAAAAAAAAAAAAATTCCCAAGTCAACAATAAGACAAGTGTCTTACTATTACCAAATGTTCAGGGCACAGATGTTCTGTGTGGTCTGACTTGTTAACATTTCTGAGCAATCTTGAGGTGATAAAATGCAAATATAAGTGACCTGGCTTCAAAAACAGAACTCTATGGTCACTGCCTGGGCTTTAACCTATGGGACACGTTGTTTTCCATTCGGGAATGATACTATCAGGACATCCACGCCGTTTTCTTCCCACACACATTCTGCGATTCTCACCAACTGTCCAGATCGCTCTGTAACATTACACTGAAAACACAAGTTGCACGTCTGGTCCATTTTTCCCCTCACCCTTTGGTCCTTGGCTCCCTGGACACAGCTTGAGATGGACACGAAGGTGGATCCATCAGTCTGCTACGGACCCTGGTCTCTGACGCCTGGGCAGAGGCATGCACGTGGATTGACTTTCTTTCTCTTGATTTGCCTTTAACTGTGTGGCTTTTCTATGAAAAGCTCAATTGAGAGAAAGCTGCATTTCCCCAAACCTGATTTACGCTTTAAGGCAGTGCAGCCAGAGCTGAGAAGTGTGCAGGGCGGGGGCTTTTCCTGTCACATCTCGAGTGCGGCACGCGTGTCCTCATCTGGTCTGTGTCAGGTCCGTGTGCGGGGACTGAATGGAGACCGTGGTGGAGGGTGCTATGATCAGTGCTCACTTACGGAAGAGTCAGTGCTCAAAAGCAGCCTCGCTTCTGGGGGTGGCGCACGGCTTTGCATTGTAACCAGGAAAGGGTTGCAGGAAACTGCCGATACCCATGACTCTGGGGAGAACGAATCCAGAACTCCACCTGCAGCGCCCCTGAGTGTCCAGAGACGCAACCTGCTGGGGTGGTTCGCTCGGTTCTCAGCACCACCACCCTCCCGCCCACCTCCCCCAGCCCCATCCCAGCTCCAGCTCCTCCTTTCTTCAGAATCCCTTCCGTGCCTGCCATCTGCAGCTAGTTCATGGCACTAGATTTGACTTAAATTTATTGTGTGTGTCTTAGCTGCCGCTGGTTCTTTAAGCATCTACCAGATGTTAGCACTTGGATGCTCTGTGTTGTCAGCCACACCTGGGAGCTGCCTGCCCTCAGGAAGCCGGATTGTAAAGTCCTGACATCCGGGTCCTACTTTCTGTCATCATAGCGTCTCTGATGGAGATGCAGGCGTCTCGGTCGTTACCCTCACTTGACTCTGCTTGCTCCCTGTTGCCTTAGAGACGGTGAAGGTGCTTGGATAGACCTGAAGGGCATCCTGCCTGCTTAGTAAGTGAGCCGGAGACAGGTACAGTTTGTGATCCCTTACGTGTGGAATCTAAAAACCAAACTAGTGATTGTAACCAAAAAGAAAAGTTTACAGATATGGAGAACAAACCAGTGGTTATTAATTGAGGGGGGCGGGCAAAGGAAGGTGGGAGGGGCAGAGAATTAAGAGCCACAAGCCACTGTGTATAAAATAAATAAGCTACAGGGGTACATTGTACAGCACAGGACTGTAATCAATATTTCATAATAATTGTAAATGGAGGAGAACCATGCACGTTTTGAATCACAAGGTAGTTGCACCTGGAAGTAATATAATATCATAAATCAACTATATCTCAATTAAAAAACAACAACCGTGAAATCTCCTGGGAGGCAAAGGAATTTCTGGGCTTAATGCACTTAGTGGTAACGTGTGCAGGAAATTCAGCCCGAATCATTTGTCCACTGAGAAACCCTAATCGCTCATCAATTAAAGAAATGAGTGTGCTGAGCGCTGGTATATCTGTTCTATATACCTGTATAGTCAGTCAGTCAGTTCAGTCGCTCAGTCACGTCCGACTCTTTGCTACCCCATGAATCGCAGCACGCCAGGCCTCCCTGTCCATCACCAGCTCCTGGAGTTCACTCAGACTCATGTCCATCGAGTCGGTGATGCCATCCAGCCATCTCATCCTCTGTCGTCCCCTTCTCCTCTTGCCCCCAATCCCTCCCAGCATCAGAGTCTTTTCCAATGAGTCAACTCTTCGCATGAGGTGGCCAAAGTACTGGAGTTTCAGCTTCAGCATCATTCCCTCCAGAGAAATCCCAGGGCTGATCTCCTTCAGAATGGACTAGTTGGATCTCCTTGCAGTCCAAGGGACTCTCAAGAGTCTTCTCCAACACCACAGTTCAAAAGCATCAATTCTTCAGCACTCAGCCTTCTTCACAGTCCAACTCTCACATCCATACATGACCACAGGAAAAACCACAGCCTTGACTAGACGGACCTTTTTTGGCAAAGTAATGTCTCTGCTTTTGAATATGCTATCTAGGTAGGTCATAATCCTCCTTCCAAGGAGTAAGCGTCTTTTAATTTCATGGCTGCAGTCACCATCTGCGGTGATTTTGGAGCCCCCAGAAATAAAGTCTGACCCTGTTTCCACTGTTTCCCCATCATTTCCCATGAAGTGATGGGACCAGATGCCATGATCTTCGTTTTCCGAATGTTGAGCTTTAAGCCAACTTTTTCACTCTCCTCTTTTACTTTCATCAAGAGGCTTTTTAGTTCTTCTTCACTTTCTGCCATAAGGGTGGTGTCATCTGCATATCTGAGGTGATTGATATTTCTCCCTGCAAGCTTGATTCCGGCTTGTGCTTCTTCCAGCCCAGCGTTTCTCATGATGTACTCTGCATATAAGTTAAATAAGCAGGGTAGGTAAAAAAAAATCAACCTCTAAAGTGCTCAAGTGTCGGGTCCTGTTGTATGGATTTAAAGAAGGAATAATTTTTTTTAGGAACCCTTGAAACCAGTTTTCAGAGTGAAGGAGCAAATCCTTGCCTGACTTTCTGCCACAATGCCTTCTGAAAAGTGAATTGATGCTTTTGCAAGCATTAGGAATAGTGGGTTTCATCAGGATTTACTTTTTGTAAGTGCATCCAATATGCTTATTGCAGTTGAGATTCCTCCCTCTCAAAAAGCATCCCCTGGGTTAACTCCTCCCCAGACATGGCTCCCCTGTCATTGACCATTACCAGCCTGCCAATGCAGGAGACGTGAGAGATGAGGATTTGATCCCTGGGTCAGGAAGATGCCCTGGAGAAGGAAAAGGCAACCCACTCCAGTATTCTTGCCCAGAGAATCCCATGGACAGAGGAGCCTGGCGGGCTACATGGGATCACAAAGAGTCGGACACGACTAAAGCGACTTAGCCAATATAATCAGTACCTCCTGAGAATCTGGTCTGAAACATGGAGATGCTTGTAGCTAAACCAGTTCATGTGTCCTGTGTTCTTGACTTCACCCCATCAGCTCCAGCAGAAACTGGAACTTGGATTTGGTGAGTGAAGAGAGAGTCACGAGGAGGGGCTCACGGGGGTGGAGAGGGAACCACCAGCGAGTCTTTGGTTATACAGGAAAAAAAAAATCTTCGTGAGGGAAACAGGATCTGGGTAGCATCTTGAATGAAGAAAGAGCATGGTGAGCCAAACCTGAGACGTAGGCGTGATGTGGGAGAGCGTGGAGATGTGCAGAGATGATACATGGCTTTCGGGTGGGGATGGGCCTGATGTCTTAAAGGAACTGAGTGGATGGGCAAGAGCATGGGTCTGTCTGTCTCAGGATCCTGAGGTCCGGAGCCTGGTGGTCCAGGGTGAAGGTCGCTCAGCGTGGAGGTCAGAGCTGAAAGGAGGCAGGTCTGGGCATCCAGGCTACAGATTTCACTCCAGCTAACACAGGTGCCCACGGTGTGCCGGCTGCTCTCGGAGCACGTTTAGGGGAGAAGGTGTTTGGAGAGGGGTGGGAAACCCCAGGCAGGAGTCCCCCCCCTTGGTTCTCAGATGCAGTGAAGATTTCCTAAGAAGGTCCAGGGATAAGACATGAGGAAAATGATGTGTCGGAAGGTGAGCAGCATTAACACTCGCTGTATCTCATGTGTATGGACTGTCAGTCTCCCTGCCCCCGCTTCCCAACCGCGGCAGCATCACTTAGAAAAGACTAAAAAAGCCTCAGACATTCAGATTCTGCCCTTCAGTCTGTCCACCAGAAGCCAGAGCCGGGTTTTAGCCACAGAAAAGACGGGGACCACTGACCCTCGGGGTGGAGAGAGAGCGCCGGAGGCCTGCTGTCCTCTGGAGTCCAGTTTTCCAAGCAGCTTTCCAGAAAACTGCAGAAATGGCCCAGAGGTTCCCCGAGAAGCTCCTACGCAGTGGTGCTCTACATTTGCAACAGTTCTAGAGAATTCTTCAAGGGTGCACAGCATGGTTGTCTGAGACTTGTCATTCATTCTGAGTTCTGCTTCAAGGAAAGATCTTTGTCAGGTGGTTCTCATCCACTGTTCTTTCTTTCCTAACTTAAAAAAAGTGTCATGTATCCCTGCTTTAGGAATCTCAGTTAAGACAATATAAGAAAGAAAGGGGGCCACCCTCTCTTTGGGATTGTAGAAAGGCACATCCTAGGGAAAAGTGACAAGCCATCGTGTGCAACTTGCCTTTTTTTTTTTTTTTCCTGACACAGGAATATTGATTTTTCACATAAATCTGCGATCTAGTTCTGCTATCTAGTTTTTGTTCTGTGATGCGCTATAATCAACCTCGTGCACGTTTCAGAAAAACTCATACCGCTCATTAGCACACATCATCATCTGTTCCTTCAGTATCGATTTGAAACTGGGGACGCCCCATTCCCCCTGGTTTCTCTCTCTCTCAGTGAATTATGTCCCATTCATGGTCATGGCTGGTGGCCTTCCCTGGTTCAGTAAACGTTGCATCAGACATGACGCTTTGTTCTCAGACTTTAATACTTGAATGAGCCTGCAGGCTTGGTTTCCTTGAAAGGAATGAGATGGGCTTCCTAAGTGTGTTTTTAATGTTAGCACTTGTAGAAGGATGTTCACTGAGAAGCCCTTGTTTCAGGTTCTCAGAGGAGCTCCCTGATAGGAAAGATCTTTCAGCAGCAGGGCTGGGAAGAAAGAATGGGGAGGAGGGAGGCTGTTAGCGGTAAGCATCATGGGGATAGTGTATCAGGAGTTTGGGTTCTAAAGATCTGCACCTAAGAATTAATTGAAGCAAATATATCTCAAGGGAGGGGGAAAATGGTTTGTGGGGCCAGGACGGTAGACGCTGTCCTCCTGAGCTGGGGACTTTTCATCTTGCAGCTGAATCAATCCTCCAACTAATTATTTCTGGTTAACTTTTTATGGGTTTGTAAGACGTTCCTTTTGTTCAGGGTAATAAAGGAGCCATTGTTTGATCAGTGACTGACTAATTATGATAAGTAATTTGAAACATTCTTGATGAAACTTGTCTGTTAATTAGCATCAACAGCAAATGGAAGCTAGCAGGACAACAAAGTCTTAGTTGCATCCACCATCCCCTGGAATTGAGGCGTCTTTCTGTGGCGTGCCCAATAAACGGAGGCTGCCAATGGTTAAAAAATAACAAACAAGTGGGAAGGTCTGACTCACCATCAAGGAAAAGGCATTGTGAAGCCACACAAAGGAGCCCTGAGATGTTACAAGTGAGGGGGTGGGAAAGGACTATCAGCAGGGCGACTTGATCCTACTGCGCAAAGATAAGCGTGTGGTTTCTTTCTGTTTCTTTCTTTTTTCTTTAAAGCTTAGTTCCTAAATACATGCATCCCCTGCTGATCTGAACTCAGGCAGTTGTCGCTCAGTGGTGTCCCACTCTCTGTGCACGCCAGGCCTCCGTGTCCATCACCATCTCCCGGAGTTTACTCAAACTCACGTCCATTGAGCCAGTGATGCCATCCAACCATCTCATCCTCTGTCATCCCCTTCTTCTCCTACCCTCAATCTTTCCCAGCATCAGGGTCTTTTACAATGAGTCTGCTCTCTGCATCAGGTGGCCTAAGTATTGGAGCTTCAGCATCAGTCTTTCCAATGATATTCAGGGTTGATTTCCTTTAGGATGGACTGGTTGGATCTCCTTGCTGTCCAAAGGACTCTCAAGAGCCTTCTCCAGCAGCACAGTTTGAAAGCATCAGTTCTTCATCACTCAGTCTTCTTTATGGTCCAACTCTCACATCCGGACATGACTACTGGAAAAGCTATAGCTTTGACTATACGGACTTTTGTCGGCAAAGTGAACTCAGATACTGTTGATCAATAAAAGTGTGGAACTATGAAATTGCAGTTTGGAATTCTTGATGTTGTCTGACTATACTGTCATTATCATTAACACGGTTAATTTTTTAAAATAAACTCAATGGTACCTTTTCTTTTATGCTTGTAGATTTCTACCTGGACAAGGACTGGTACTATACCCACAGATAGGAGACAAATTGGATATTATTTGCCCCAAGGTGGACTCTAAAACTGTTGGCCAGTATGAATATTATAAAGTTTATATGGTGGACAAAGACCAAGCAGACAGATGCACTATTAAGAAGGAAAATACCCCTCTTCTCAACTGTGCCAGACCAGATCAAGATGTAAAGTTCACTATCAAGTTCCAAGAATTCAGCCCTAACCTCTGGGGTCTAGAATTTCAGAAGAACAGAGATTATTACATTATATGTAAGTATAATTCTATTCATTTATTTTATAGAAGTTAGGATAAGCTAAATAGGTTTGTATCCATTTTTGTTTCCTTAAAATTATTACTGTGGCAAATAATTTGGTGGGAATCTTTGCTGAAAATTGTTCATTTTTTTTTAAAAGAAGCCTTAATTGAATGAAGGACCCTGTACTAGTAATACGCATTAATATAAATACCTAAAGAGAAAGAGCCTCCTAGAATTTTTGTAGCATTGAAATAAGTGGATATATTTGAATATACTCAGCATCTCTACTGACAAAACCATTTTTAAGAAACATTGGTGAGATTTTGATAGGTGAATCTTGTGCGATGACTTTTATCTTCATCCATCCATCCATCCATCCATCCATTCATTTCGTGTTTACTCTGTGGCAGAAACTGTGCATCAGTGCTAAGGCTTCAGCAGTGAGCAAGATGATAAAATGGTATCCATTCCTCAGGGAGCGTGCAGGTCAAAGGATGGGCGCTCCAGGCAACCACTGTCATACGTGGGCAGGCTGAAACCGGCTTTGGAAGAATAAGAATGAAGTTAGGTTTTTTCAATGAATTTCTTTTTTTTCTCCCCATATAATTAATTTGACACATCCTGTGTACCTCTTGGGGTCTATCTGAGCTCCTGCTGTTCACTCCTGAGGCTGTGAAATCCAGTGAGGCAGGCTGTGCCTAGTAGGTACAGGAGTTAGGTTGTTCCAGGCCTGGGGTATGTCAGCGCCCAGTCTGGGTGCCCAGGACAGCTGACACATCAGGCAAGCAGCACAGCCGTTTTCCTCGGTTTCTTTGGGAGTCTCCACTCAGTCGTCATGCTGGGCTCCACTTTGTCAGGGGCGCTGAGCTGCTGCCTGCTGGGAGACCGTCTCTGGGGGATCAGACTGAAACTCTCTTGGCTGCTCTTGAGAAACTGTAAAATCAACAATTCATTGACTACATATGAAGTACTCAATAATGTATTGTTTTCTGTTTTTTTATTACAGTCATTAGTAATTAAAACAAAGACGGTCATAACCGTCTAATCCTTGTCCTTTGCCGTGAACCTGAAATGCCACAGCGACGGAAAGCCTATTTTTAAACCAGCATAATGCAGAGAGTGGCTTAGGGAGAATAAGTAACAAAGAAAAAGGGAAAGTGGTGAATTACAGATTTAAAAGCAGAGTGATCATACAATGGAAGGAAAAGTGTTTTTGAGGGATGGGACAAGCAGATGGGGTGGTAATATGTATGAAATAAGAGGGAAATCTTTGAAAATGTAAAATAGTCATTAGGTAAAATAAATGGAAATCTTAAGCTTTTGGAAGTCCATCAGTGTCTTTAAAAAAAAAAAAAAAAAGACTTTTTAAAATAAGATTTCTTGTCGTTTAGTCTCTAAGTCATGTCTGACTCTTTTGCGACCCCATGAACTATAGCTCTCCAGGCTCCTCTGTCCATGGAATTTGCCAGGCAGGAATATTGGAGTGGGTTGCTGCTTCTTTTTCCCAGGGACCTTCCTGACCCAGGGATGGAACCTGGGTCTCCTGTACTGCAGGCGGATTCTTTACCTCTGAGCCATCAGGAAGCCGGACAATGTATATTACATGAGTTTAACTCCACATCCTTGCATCCAGCTAGTAGGCACCTTCATAACTAAGAGTATTAGTCCAGTCAGCATCATTACTGTATCCTGGTTTCTTTCCGTGGGTAGGAAGAACAGAAGTGACACTTGGAGCAGTTGTTCACAACCCCCAGAGAGGGACAGTCCCAGTTGCCAGGGGACCGAATTGGAACAGTCGTTCACAACCCCCAGAGAGGAACAGTCCCAGTTGCCAGGGGACCGAATTGGAGCAGTTGTTCACAACCCCCCGAGAGGAACAGTCCCAGTTGCCAGGGGACCGAATTGCAATTGGTGTTGGGTCGTTCCCTAGGTGAACTGATGCCAGGAGCCCTGAGACCTGGGTTCTAGTCCTGCTGCCTAAACTTAATGAGAAGTTACTTTATTTCTTTGAATTTTGATGTCTTCTGTAGGAAACGGCTTTTATTATTTTATTGTTCTTATTCCAGCTAACGGTGCAAGTCTCCAGTTCCAAACCATTTATGGCTGGATGCATACGTCTAGTCTAGAGTCTCTTGTCAGGGTGGCTCTTCTCCAATCGAATGGACAGGAGCCACCGTAAACTCTTTAAAGACACTGATTTGTAGTATTAACAGGTTTATAACACAGGCATCACACTTTTTTTAAGTTTTAGAAGTCAATATTAACTTTTAATTGGGAATGTATTTTTAAACCTACCAAGTATCCGCTGAGCTCCCCTAAGAAAGGACATGACAATGGTGTTCACCTAATTAGTTTTTCTCCTAGATGATTGTTTGCTTTGGCGTGGGGCAAAATTATATATACGGGTTTTCCTCATGTTGAGAACTGACTTTTTCCAGTGACCTGAGCCAGTCATTAACCTTGGGTTTAATTTGCATAATAAAATCTCCTAATCTTAAATCTTCCAAAGGTGAGGATATTGCAGCCGTTTGGTCTGTTTTTCATTATATTCTGATTCTTAATTGCCTCAAAGACAAACATTTTATATAAGCTACAGGTTTTTTTTTTTTTATCATATCTTTACATTTTTTTAAAAAGTTTATAAAATAACTCTCTGTTCTGAAGTGACCCATTGTCAAAGGAAGCCCAGTCTCAGAAAAACACTCCAGTGAATACTAGGCAAGCATTCCTAACTGTGTCCTCAGCCTTATTTGTGTCAAATTTATGCTTGGTTTCCAGTTTCTTTTTAGAAGTGATAACCCAGAAGGATTTGCTTGCTTCCAAATATCAAATTGGGAGTCATTGTCACTGATTTCTTTGGAATTGTTAAATAACTCACTTGCATTATCTCTGGGGCTTCCCTGGTGACTCAGATGGTAAAGAATCTGCCTGCAATGCAGAAAACTGGGATTCAATCCCTGGGTCAGGAAGATCCCCTGAAAAAGGGAATGGCACCCCACTCCAGTATTCTTGCCTGAGAAATCCCACAGAGCAGCCTGGGGGCCTACAGTCCGTGGGGTTGCAAAGAGTCGGACATGACTGAGCGACTAACACTTTCACTTTGTATTATCTGTGCCTTCCACAGCAGAGATTCAGCTTTTGTGGGCTTGTTAACCAGGATATTTCTAGACCTAAGCATGGTATGGGCTGCATAGTTGGTGCTTAAGAGTTATTTATTTATGTATTTGTTTTTATTTTTTATCAATAGTTATTCATGAAAAGAGAAGAATAAATAAATGGCTGAAGGATTTGAAAAGTTAAAAAAAAAGGGGGGGAATTAATAATTCAGAGCTGAATGAATCAGTAGTTTTGGTGTGGAGGCCCTTTGCAGTATTAACCCTCAGGAAGGTCCCTTGGGTTGGTCAGCCAGCCACAGCGTAAAATCTTGCAAAATACCTGCAAAGAGGTTTTCATCACACTACCAAAACCCTGTGAGTCATAGACAGTGACAATGAATGCCCTTGTGTGGATAATTTTTAAGTGAACCATGCCCACAGCCCAGCTGTTAGGAGGAACACCATCCGCCCAGGGCACCTCCCAATTTACCCTTGAGTGGTTGGTACGTTCTTTTACCGCAAACGCATAGCCAAGATGTGGATTTGTGGAACAGTTTAAAAGGCATCATTTCTAACGATTGTTTGATTGATTAAACGCTGTTCTGTAACTCCACCCTGCTGTGTTCACAGTGGTCCTTCGGAAAGCCACCCCTCGGGAAAGTCTTCCCTGAGAAACGCTGAATGAATTTGAATGAGTCACCATTTCATAGGCCCATCATGGGTTTCATTCTCCAAAACAATTTTTTTTTAATGTTATCAGAGCATATAAAATTGGAAAGCTCCTCAGTCAGCTTTGCTATTTTTTAGGCATAAGCTCCACTTCTGAGCAAAATTGCAAAATAAATTAAAATGTTTGCACACAAATATAAGGAAACACCATTCTTAAAGAATCAAAACAGAACAGCAGATTCCATTCCTGTATTTTTGTGGAGTGTTTTCCTTTTTGTTTTTGGTTTTGGGTTTCCTTATTTCTGGGAGTAAGTGTAGCAAGTGGCACTAAATATACTGAATAGAGACTTCCCTGGTGGTCCGGGGGTTAGATTTCATGCTGCCAGTGGAGGGGGTGCAGGTTCGATCCCTGGTCGGGAAACTAAGATCCTCCCTGCTGAGTGGTGTGGCCAAAAGATTAAGGATACATATACATAAACGAAAAATAAAATATGCTGAATGTACTATAAGCCCTTTCCCTAGCAAAATCGTTATGGGAAGTTTCAGATGTCCTTCTACACATAGATTTATTTTAGAATATATGTGTGGTCTCTGCAGTTGATTATGGGCTTTAGTTGATGAGTTATTTACATGATAAAGGTGGCAAAAGCTGTATTTCCCTCACGGAACATTATCAAGTTCAAGAGTATGACAGTATGAGCCTGTCACTTATCCGACTTTGGGGTAAGGATTTATGTCTGATACCTGGCATAGAATTACCTTGCATATAAACTCAAGAATTAAATGCATTTTTATTTTTAACTTAGAACTCCTGGCTTCATAGACTGGTGTGCAGTCCACGGGGTCGAAAAGAGTTGGACACGACTGAGCGACTGAACTGAACTGATTGGCTTCATCATAGAATGCTCGTCGACTCTTTGCAACCCTGTGGACTGTAGCCCCCCAGGCTCCTCTGTCTATTGGATTCTCCAGGCAAGGATACTGGAGTGGGTTGCCATTTCCTTCTCCTGGGGGATCCTCCCAATCCAGGGATTGAACCTGCATCTCCTGCCTTGGCAGGCGGGTTCTTGACCACTGAGCCACCTGGGAAAACCCAGTTGGGAGCTTGGGAGTCAGGCACAGCTGGGTTCTCGAATGCCCCTCAACAAGGAACTGAACCAGTCCCTGCCTCAGGCCCCTGTCTGTCAGCTGGGGATGATGTGCCTTTAAGTGGGGTGCTGTATGTGAAGTGCTTACCATGGCGGGCCCCCAAGTAAGCACAGCTGGGGGTCTCTAGGGGAGAGGCAGGGGGCGGAGGGATGTGAGAGGCAGGAGATTAAAGGCAAGCCTGTGCGCTCCTGTGAGCTGGCAGACGGGGAGGATGCACTCCAAAAGTGTCATTTATTTGAAAAACCATCCACAAAATGAAACTCCAGAGACTTTACAAGTTTCAGTAATGCTGCATAACTTAATTATAAGACCTTCCCTCTTTTTTGTCTTCTTGGAGTGTTATAAAAGTTCTTTTGTCCTTGGGCTTTCCTTACTGAGAAACATGCATTTATGGATCTTTGTGTCGGAGGAACTGCCCAAGCTTGTTAGCAGATCCTCTGTAAGACCCAAAAGAGACAGACTGGGCGGAGTCTTCTACACGTATAATCATCTCCCACTTAGCATCTCACCAGCCTTGCCAGGTCCGTTTCTCTATTCCCTGTTACACAAAGGAGATGCTGTATTTATTGATCATTTCCACAGCATCCCAACGTGGTATACATGTTCTTCTAGAGAAAACGTAGTCATCACGGTTGCCTCATCACTGAGACGAACTGAGACCATACTTCCTTTCACATGGTCATGGTCTGACCATGAGAGCATCGTTTCTGTTATTTTTAACGTAACATAAAATCCTTTTATGACCGTATTGGATGCACTCTCGCGGAGTACATCAGTAAGACTCCTTGTTCAATTTAATATGAATAAAGCTTAAATTCTTTATAATTTCAGGAATAAAATCTCAACTTCTGCTTCATTGGAGCTTGTGCTGGGAAATGCCTGGCTTGCAGGTCTGATGGAGTCATGGCCATTGGGGTATTTATCCCGTATCTCTTGGGATTTAGGAGGATTAGGCTATTGTAGGTTGAGACTCTGTTCATGTTCAATGGCGTCACCTAGGCGGTAGTGACAGCTTATCTTATTTAAAGCTAGACAGAGATTGTCCTCTGAGCACCATTCCTTTTTCCGAAAATAACCTATGAACGGACAAGATGACTCTGGTCCTTAAAGCAATGGGGAGAGACTAAAAGCCTCTCATGTAAAATAAGAATACATGAGGAGTGAAGGCAATTCCTTGGAAAAAAAGAATTATTTAGGAATTGCTCAGAATAAAACTGCCTTTACTGTTTCATAAATTACATCTTAATTTCCCTAGCACCTGTATTTATAGCTTTTGCAAAGTTTACTTAGACTTGTAAATAATTGAACAGTCCTGGAGACTCTGTGGAAGCATGAGGACGCATTTCTTTCTTAATAGCCTTTAAATATTTATCATGAAAATCAAAATTTAAAGCAAAATAAAGTACTTCAAGAAATAGCCAGGAGGCATTAGACAGACATGAAAAGATTACTTGGCAAGAACTTATTTATATCATTCTTAAGAGTCCCGGGTTTGTTCCTGATTGAAATCTCAGGCTCTGGTGTTTGATCACTTACAAGAAAGTGTGATGGCCTCACACACTCTGTCACTGTGCAGTCTCAAAACACAGGTGACAGGAATTTTGATCACCGTGAGAAAACAGAAACTTAGGACGTGTGTGTGGTTTAGTGCAGTTCACACGGCCCTGCAGCGTCAGGGGCGAAACTGAGACCAGGGCTTTCAGCCCCTTGGACCAGCATCGTTAGATGGTGACAGTGCTCCTCGGGGTTGTCAGGCACATACCTGCGTACAGATGGAGAGGAAAGACAGTCTACAGCCAGAGCGTCCTACATACCGGGACACACGTGTCACATACACAGTGACAGCAGAGAGAGCGTATGTACATACAGAGTGCATGCATAGCAGTAGCAGGCATGGATACCCAGACGCCCAAGCAGGGGTGCTCACCACGGATACCCAGAGACCTCTGTGCTTGGATCAGACGTGTCGGACCAGAGGTGCTGGCCTGTGTTGTGTAAATGTGCAACTACCCTCAGGCTTCCCTGGTGGCTCAGATGGTAAAGAATCTGCCTGCAATGCAGGAGACCCGGGTTCCATCCCTGGGTTGGGAAGATCTTTGGAGAAGGGAATGGCTACCCACTCCAGTATTTTTGCCTGGAGAATCCCCATGAACAGAGGAGCCTGGTGGGTTACAGTCCCAAAGAGTCAGACACAACTGAGCGACTAAGCATAATCACAGTGATGGCTAGCTTCAATCATATGCCCTGAAATTGACCTACGAAAATTCTGTAGAGCAGTAGGAAAGGAGAAAAGGCCACTGGTTAACCGTGGTGGTAGTGGCAATTTGTCAGATCTTCAGAATTTTCATTTTTCTTTTTAGAGCTACTATCAGTCAGTTCCATTTCTCCAGTAAGACGGAGCTTTGTGTTTTATCAAGTACAGTTGACCCTTGAACAGCACGGGATGAACAGGTTGGATCCACTTACATGCAGATTTTTTCAGTAGTAGCTATTCCAGCACCTTAGGATCTGCTGTTGGTTGAATTCAAAGATATGGAAGAACCACGGGTATGGAGGGCCCACCGTAAACTCTACTGCTTGGGGGTTGGGACCTCGAACCCTCACGTTGTTCAAGGGTGCGGTGTACTTTGCCTGTCAGTGAGAAGTGGCTAATAGTAAAATTAAAAATAATAAAGAATCTCTCAAGTGTACACAAGAGGTAATAAGAGACTTCAAATTTTCTTAGCCAAGTACAAGCGTACAGTTTGTGTGGATGGAGGGATGGATGGAGGCATGGAGGGATGGATAGAGAAATGGATGGAGAGAGGGGTGGAGGAATGGATGGGTGGATGGATGGGTGGATGAATGGATGGAGCAAGGGATGGATGGAGGGGTGGATGGAGGGGTGGAGGGGTGGGTGGGTAGGTGGATGGATGGATGGAGGAAGGGATGGAGGGAGGGATGGATGGAGGGGTGGATGGAGGGGTGGATGGGTGGGTGGGTAGGTGGATGGATGGATGGAGGAAGGGATGGAGGGAGGGATGGATGGAGGGGTGGATGGAGGGGTGGAGGGGTGGGTGGGTAGGTGGATGGATGGATGGAGGAAGGGATGGAGCAAGGGATGGATGGAGGGGTGGATGGAGGGGTGGGTAGGTGGATGGATGGATGGAGGAAGGGATGGAGGGAGGGATGGATGGAGGGGTGGATGGAGGGGTGGATGGGTGGGTGGGTAGGTGGATGGATGGATGGAGGAAGGGATGGAGGGAGGGATGGATGGGTGGGTGGATGGAGGGGTGGGTGGGTGGGTGGGTAGGTGGATGGATGGATGGAGGAAGGGATGGAGGGAGGGATGGATGGAGGGGTGGATGGAGGGGTGGGTGGGTGGGTGGGTAGGTGGATGGATGGATGGAGGAAGGGATGGAGGGAGGGATGGATGGAGGGGTGGATGGAGGGGTGGATGGGTGGGTGGGTAGGTGGATGGATGGATGGAGGAAGGGATGGAGGGAGGGATGGATGGATGGGTGGATGGAGGGGTGGGTGGGTGGGTGGGTAGGTGGATGGATGGATGGAGGAAGGGATGGAGGGAGGGATGGATGGGTGGGTGGATGGAGGGGTGGGTGGGTGGGTGGGTAGGTGGATGGATGGATGGAGGAAGGGATGGAGGGAGGGATGGATGGGTGGGTGGACGGAGGGGTGGATGGGTGGGTGGGTAGGTGGATGGATGGATGGAGGAAGGGATGGAGGGAGGGATGGATGGAGGGGTGGGCAGGCAGAACCTCTGGCAGGAGCACAGTTGACCGCTTCACAGAGGAGCCGGGCTGTGTGTCGTTAAAGACCGTCTTGCTTTGCAAATGGCTTTTTGCCTTGGTGGAGTAACCCAGTGTCATCGTTCCTGATGTTAAACCAGGAAGTTAAGGACGCAAACATGTGGGAAATGTGGCTTCTTGGAGTCTAGGACGTGTCCCCTGAATGGAATTAGGTTCACGTGTAGGGCAGATTCAGACAGGGCACTTTATCGGGGTTCCTGCTAGTCTCTAGGCGGTCAAAGCAAATAACATCATGTCCGTCTGAGCTTTTATGCATTTTCTCATCTGCAGTGTTATGTTCTAAACTGTCAGCAAGCATTAATTCAGTCTCTGGTGAAGCCCTACCACCCAGAGATGAACTCTGCCTCAGATGGAAGTTTTCCACTTCAGTGCCGCAGTCTCCCAATTACTGGGTCATTAATATCATTGCCTGTGATTAGGGACGAGCAGGAGGCTTGTGGGCTGTGCCTGCCCCACCATGAACTTTTTACTCTGACCCTTCACTATCTAGAGGTTTCCACATCTCCACAAAGATATTTTAATAATGAAGACCGTTAAACACTCAGGAGTGGTCTAGAAATCGTGTGCTGGAAATAATTCGCCAAACACACGCTTCTTCGTGGCCAAAATGTTTTTATTAGATATTATCACTCTCTCTTGACTGGAAAGTCTCATTTTTATTAAAAAAAAAAATTCAGAATGCCAAAGCAAAGCTAATATAGACAATAGGGCATTATGTTTTATCTTTAGAACTCTGACCTCATTCTTTTTTTAATGTGAGTTTGGTCATTCTATTGAAGTGATCATCTGGCCCCCTAATTTTTTTTTTGAACCACAGCCATGGCAATGAGAGTCTGCAATCCTAACTAACCACTAGGCCACCAGGGAGTTGGCACCCTATTTTTAAAATGTGATTCCTCTGTTGAAGTAGATTTTGGCCCATATTAAGGTTGACTGTCGCATGTAGAAGGTGATTATTCTTTTACTGTTAGCGATCACATTCTTTCAATTCTGAATCATTGTGACACTCTCTTAAAGCACACTTGATGCAAAGCTTTTTCTTTTTTTAAAAAATCCTGTTGAAATTTTTGTTTTGCCTAATGAGAGATCCTACCTGCATAAATCATTATCACTTGGAGCAATAAAATTTTAGACTCTGAAAGGAATGCTTTCCCACAACAGAATTTATGAAAAATCAAGACATCAAGGTGTTGCAAGCCATATTTTGAGGAAAATAAAGTAAGCCACTCATAAAGGACCCCATGTATTTAAGCCTGCCTCTTGTAAAAAGAGGGGACTGGTGATTTATTTCCAGGACTGTTTGATCTTTCTCAGCGAAATGTCAGAGCAGCCGTTGAGCCTGGGAGGTATTTCTGTCATCGACATATACCTGCGATGTGTACCCACGCTTACACACACACATTCACTTCTTCTCCTTTTCCCATTTTCTTCCACTCTGGTTTTTTGTGTAGTCAGTGACTGTTCAGGGCTGTCTCATCAAAGGTGACTATGGCTTTTAGCATCTTCAGTGATTGTCCCACCTTGGACTTTGTATATACTTCCTCATGGTGAAGGGGTCTTATGAGTAAGCTGTGATGAAATCTCTTATGCTCTGATGGTCATATTTATTGTTTTCAATTATTACTGTTCCCTCGATTGGCTGAGTTCTCTCAACATCCAAGTCTCATATGACGTAGGAGATATAATAACATATGTTGGCACCTTTAGACTCAGTTCTAAGTGGTATCTTTGCATCTTCCCTCTTTCCCCAAAGAGTAATATTAGAAAAGTAATATGTCATACAATCTTTTAGTGAACACACAAGCAGAAGCAGTTCACTAAACTGTTTCAAGGTTGTTACATTTTTCAAAACTCTCATTACTGAGTTGTCAGTAGAATATCCTATCTCTGTTCATGGTGAACATTTAAAATTGAGAAAATAAAATTATACCATTTTATGCAAGAGCATTCATTTATACTGGATACCCACATCTGTTGATACATGCATGCTACGTTGCTTCAGTCGTGTCTGACTCTTTGAGACCCCATGGACCATAGCCCGCCAGGCTCCTCTGTCCATGGGATTTCCCAGGCAAGAATACTGGAGTGGGTTGCCATTTCCTCCTCCAGGGGATCTTCCTGAGCCAGGGATCAAACCCACGTCTCAAGTCTCCTGCATTGCCAGGAGGTTCTTTACCACTAGCGCTACCTGCGAAGTAGGTATCTTTACTTGTATCTTTACTTGTATTTTAATATGGGAGGAGGGGCTAAATTGTGACTCTGGTTTTTAAATCATTTTTCCAAATCATTCTGTCTAGTGGAGAAACTAACTAAATGTGTTGTATAGAAGTCACTGGGGCTAAGCCAGTTATTACCTCCAAATACCTGATTTACTGTTTTAAAAGGTCAAAACACACCCAGAATGATGTGGGGTTAAGTTCAAGTGACTCTTCCCATCATTACTGAAACAATGTTTCCTTGGGTGAAAAATGCACACATCCTGTATCTTCCTTTGTATTTTTCTTCCTTCAAATCGAGACTTTTAGAAATATCTATAAAACTTTCACTCTAAGATCAGGCATTCTGGGATGAAATGCCATATGACTTGAATTAATGCTGAACTTTTTTTGATACTGCGCCAAGCAAAAATAGTGAGGACCTTGGAAAACCATGGTGGTGTATTCGCCATTCCTTTAACTATAAAACCACAGAGGAAAGCATATAAAAAAGAAGTTAGAAGTGATGTTTTTTTCACCTTCCTTTTGACACATTATGCAGATGTTTTTGTTTTATTAGTTAAAGCAAAGGGCAAGTTCCTTTTGGCATTTAGTGATTGTTATCATTTCCATATTTAGAATTTTTCTTCGAAGTTGGCATATTAAAGGATAACTATGATAATACCCAAGGCATTTAACTACATTGAGTTCTAGAAACTGAATCCCTGTGTCTTTTATAGTTTGAATATACATCATATGTTTTGAATTTGAATTCATGTCAGGGCGCGAAATAGGTAGATCTTAGCTCCCTGGGTTGTATGTTCATATTAAGTAGTTACACTTTTCTCAGCCTTCTGGTTTTCAACTTACATAGCTCAGTTCTTTTTTTTTTCCTTTTAGAAACTCAAAGTTTTGCCCACTGTCTGGAAGGAAACCGTCGCCCCGTCCGCGTGTCACATGTATTTTAGTGACACCGCTTTACTTTTCAAGTTTCTCACTTGGTTTTGCTTCTTTCGGTTCCTCACTGTGCCAGGTAGCAGGTTTCAAGTTCTTCCAGTTCTTGAGTTGAGTTTCGGGAGACCCGTGTGTAGAAGGGCTGCCCAAAGAAACCAAAATTAGCAGGGCCAGCATCAGATGACACAGCGTTCGCCAATAGTCCCAAGAAGACGATGCCGACAGAGGATTTTCATAAAATGCTCTTTGTTTCATAACCAAATAAGAGCAAATTACATCATGTGCGGTTTTATATGGACACAAAGTTTTTATTCTTACTACAAAACTGAACTCTCTCACTTCCTGACCCTGTATGCTTATTATCTGTCTCTTTGGTGCATCTCTCTGATGAGAAAAGGATTTGCTTTGGGGATGTCCATCAATCCCCTCTTCCCCGCTCCCCACTCCATCCCAGTCCCATCCCAGTAAGCTCCATTTTAAAATGGTCTAGGGCCTCCCTGGCGGCCCAGTGGCTAAGACGCTGTGCTTCCACTGCAGAGGCGAAGGTGTGATCCCCGGTCAAGGAACTGAGATCCCACAAGCTGAGAGGTGTGGCCATGAAAATAAACACAATGTATGAAATACCCTGCATAGGATATCTCGATGTTTCATTCTTTCCATCCTAACCTAAAAATGATGGATGTGCTTCGTCGGAAGGCGCCCACTCTGTAGAATTTCTTGGTGCTGACCTCTCTGTGCATGGGACTGACCCAAGTATGCGTAGGCACGCAGCCAGCAGTTAATTCTCCATCCAGTTACCGAGGTGGAAGACTGAAATAAAAACAGCAGAGATCCAGGACTCCAGCTCACCCTCCCCCGGGTGCAGAGCCATAACCACCAAGTGAAGACACATTAGAATGTGATAGGACTTCCTCTCCGTGGGCACAGTCCAAAAACACAGCCAGAAATGCAGTCTGCCTTGCCCACTGGTTCTCCTCTGTTACTCAGATCACCAGCACGCTGCCTACCTGCAGCAAGGGAGAAACTGCAGTTAAGTCCGCGTACAAATACACGGGCAGGTACAGATGTTCACCGAGCAGTTTTCAAAGGTGAAGAGAACTTTTAGGCGATATGAACTCAGGGTATTCCCCTCCTCCGCCGCTGAGCCATGATCTCCACCCACTTAAAATCAGGCCCTGGGGGAACAAGCGAGTGATTTCAATACAATAGCTCGGTGCAATTAGATACCAGAAGCAAAAGCTTTTAAAAGCAGGCTATAAAATGCCCATGTATCTTTATGAACCCTCCTTTCTAACTAGATAGAGATACTCTTCTGATAATTTTTGATTCGATAAAATCTAGTTTTTCTCTGAGTCAAGGGGGGAAAAAACTCTGGGCACTAAAAGCTTAGATAGAACAATGTTACTTTTTCTCTGTAAATGATTAAATGCAATTTCATCCATTTAGTTCAGTCATACTATGATTGTGGTGGCATTAGATGATGCTGGTTGAGAGATGCAAAGAAAAATTAAGTAGAATGAGGTTAGCAATTTATTTTTACCTTCTCCCAGTTAAAAATTCCCAATACATTCAAATCAACAATAACAATAATTGCAAAACTGTCTCCTGAAGTAGAAGTAGATTTTACTCCCGAGTCTTAGCACTTGTTCTATTTCAAAGTCAGCCACTAAGCCTTTTAAAGCTTGTTGGTGACTAGCTGTTGCAGCAGAAATCAGAATATTAATCTTGAGGCTTTATTTCAGAGTTCGTGGCCAATAATGAGGTGTCATCAGGTCAGAAGACTTTCAGCTGTGCCATTTCTCAAGGTTGGGGACGTAGGGAGGGCAGGGGACACCTCTAGAATTAGGACCACATGCCCTACATTCCTTGATAAGAAGGTCCTGAGGAACACAGACATTAGTTTTCACTGTGAGATTAAATATAAAATAAGTTGAAGTTACTCGAGTTATTTTATAACTGAACTTGCTGTGAAGTTTACCGTCTGAAGTTTCCATTGGTACTCACATCTTAAAACAGGGTTTTCCCAGACAGCTTACATCATTCCTAACTCAAGGCAAAAATCCTTTCGTGGTGGAACATATAACTGTATTCTTTTTTTTTTTTGACCGAGCTGCATGGTTTGTGGGATCTTAGTTCCCTGACCAGGGATTGAACTCGGGGTCTCATCAAGGAGAATGTCAAGTCCTAACCACTGGACTGCCAGGGAATTCCCTCTTAACTGTATTTTAAAGTTTAGCCCCCTTTTATTTTTTTAAGTTTTTGCTGGAGTACAGTTGCTTTACAAAGTTGTGTTAGTTTCTACTGGACAGCAAAGTAAATCAGCTATACATACACGTATATCCCCTCTTGTTGGGATTTCCTTCCCATCTAGGTCACCACGGAGCTTTGAGTATAGAGTCCCCTGTGCTGTACAATGGAGTATCAATAGCGTCTATGTGTCAGGACCTACTGTACAGCTCAGGGAATGCTGCTCAGGGTTACGCAGCAGCCTGGATGGGAGGTGAGTTTGGGGAGAATGGATACCTGTAAGGCTGAGTCCCTTCGGGCTTCACCTGAAGCTGCCACAACACTGTTAATCGACTGTACTCCGATACAAAATGAAACGTTAAAAAAAAAAGCAACAGGGTATATGTATCAATCCCAATCTCCTAATTCATCCCACCCACCCCCCACTTCACACCCTTTTAAACAGCCAAGTATTGGGATGCTAAAACAAACATTAGGAATGAAATTTTCAATATCTTCTAGTAACTTTGCGACTTCCAAGTGGACTTAGAGGGAAGGGATGCAGAGCCCAGAGTGGAGAGAAGAACCTTCCGCGGTCACAGTCTTCTGCTCCTGGCCGCCCTCCACCCTCATCCCCAACCCCCACCCCAGCAGTGGCCTCGGCCTCAAGAACTCAGCCAAAGCTGCATCTTCAGGTTTCCTTCTGGGACTCTCCAGGGCTTGAGGGTTTTTTTTTTCCCCTCCCCAAGGAATAAAAATGTCCTCAGTTGGAGATGCAAAGCAGTCTTCTGCTACAACACAGTTTCTGCCTGCCGTGTATAGTTTGTGGATGCTAAATTATAGACGGCCTTTTGATTTGAATACTTCTGGAGTTCTTTACGTTTAGGGGCTCCTCAGACATCACTTTGAGTAAACCAAAGGGAGGTCTCCACGGAGGCACTGGTATTCAGAGAAGGCACTGACCTATAAATTAAAATCAAAAGAAAAGTCACTCGGATTACATGCGCCCCTCCTGCTTCCAAACTGACAAGTGGAGGTCGGCTGTAGTTTCTGCGTCTGTAGATGCGGTTCTGAATGGTATATTCACCAGTGACTTTTCTCTGCTGTGACTTGTCTATCCTTTTTTTTTACTTTTAGACCTGAATCTTTGATCGTTTTACATCAAGGTTAAAATAAATAAATCTATATTCCTTCCCCTTACCTGTTTTTTTTTTTTCTTCTTCTGTGTATCAACCTTCAAATCTTATTTTTATCATTTGTCAGCTCAACGTTAAAGTTTTAGCAAGAAATACTTAGTCATTGAACTTTGCATTGGAGTGTATTTATGTGTGTATGAATTAGAAAAGATGAGAATTCCACTTCAGTTAAGTAACTAAACCTTTGAGACTGTCAGCCAGATAAAGACATCAGCTTTTCACCATTTTTTCTGTATAAAAACATATCCTAAATTGAGAAAACGCAAGTGACAATTATAGTTCTGCTCTGATATTGCTCAGAAAGAGTGCCTGCTCACACTTACCCATACTATTCTAGGCCTTTGGGAGGAAAAGATACTTTGAAATTTAAGCCCAGGTTTGGAAAAAACAAAAGGGAAAGAAGACAGAAAATGGAAAGAAAAAATAAAAATTTTTTTAGAATCGCCAAAGCATGCAAGCCTCTTAGGTATTTATTCTAACTTATCTTCCAAACATTTTCTCAGACATCTACAAGAGGATACTATCTACTTTTTACTCTTAAAAAAAAATTATCATGGTAATTTTTGTCCAGTTTCCCAGGAGAAACTCAGTATCAGCAAGAACAGAAGAGTAAGATATGATTGTAAGCCTGGACTTTAAGGAAGCACTCAGATAAGCAAAGAGATATTTATACACACAAGAGGCAGCCATTGTTATTAAGGAAAGGAGTGAAAGTAAAAGTCAGTAACTCGAGAACACAAAAGCGAGTCAACCCGGGCCTTCTTTTCCAGCTCAGGTAATTATCCACAGCATACATATTTCTATGCACACCTGTCCAGATTTGTCTGCTGCCCTGCCGTTTGGGAAACAAACAGCCCATTAAAAGAATGTCATTGGATGTATTTTTAACAGAAAGTCTGTCCCCTTTTCAGTACTTTTAAAAGTATAGAGTTAGTAGGCACGACTTGGTTAATTAGAGAAGGGAGACTACTGTGAGGGTCCAGTGGTTAGGGTCTGGGCTTACCGTAGGGGCCACAGGTTAGAACCCTGGTCAGGGAACTAAGATCCAGAATGCCACACAACATGACCGAAAAAGGAAAAAAGAGAGAGAGAGAAAAATAATAGAGAAGGATTTATACGGCAGAATTGGATGTGAAACATTTGTGTTCCCTGCCCTTGAACTGTGGAGGAATAGAAGTGTCTAAACGTCCACCTCCTTTTCTCGTCTGGAGCTTGACCTGTAATTTAAATCCTGTCCCTCAGCAAGTTAGCTAGCAGCCTGTCTTTTTTCGGCTTTAGTTACAATGCTCTTCAGAGAACTCACTGTCCTAAAGAGATAGACCTTTGTCTTCAAATAGAGTAGGGCATGGATTGCTGGGGGAAAAAAAGACATCCTGCCTTCCCCCTCCTGCTCGAGGTGGAAAGGGAATCGAGCTGGTGGACCTGAACCATGTCCTTGCCTTATGTCCTGAGCTGCCCCGGGCGACTCGCAGAGCAGTGGGCACGTGTGGGTACCTCTGTCCACCCAGAGTTCTGCACCAGGGAGTCTGGTTGATGAGTCTGGCCAAGGTCGATGGTGGTGGTAATAGCGCATCCATTCATTCGAGTTGAGTACAAAATGATGGAGGAGGAAAACTCCAGAGCTGGAAGATGTGAATTCTACTACAACCTCTTAAGCTCCAGAAAGGCTGGGGAAAGAAAAAGGGGCGTGGGAGTCTCCTCTCTGAGTGTTTATAGAACTTGGACGCTTGACAATCAGGGAGCATCAAGGTAATTGTTCTTGAGGCAGGAAATCAGTAGTAGAGGAAGCAGGTGCTGGGTGATGATTACCACGGTTTGAAATTACCGTATTTACTGTACTGCTCTTTGGAGGCTGAACTCCAAAATAGTCAGCTTTTGGAAGATGCCGTTCCTTTTATCTACAGACTCAGACGAAATCCGTTGATTATAAAGGGAGGAGAAAGCGCTTGAGTCCATTGGAGACCAGAGGTCATACGTGCGGCGGTGTGGATGGCATCATCGCTCTTTGTTTCTTTATTTTTTTCGTTTTGCCTTTCAGCATCCCATACTTTCAGCAAACCTGTGACTAAGAGTGAATTCTTATTTTCCGAATTGTTTTCAGACATTTCATGTTCATGTAAACTTGGCTTATTGATTTCCTGATTTTTTCTTTATTTTTTTGTTTTGTCCATTTTATTTTTGATCAGCTACATCAAATGGGTCTTTGGAGGGCCTGGATAACCAGGAGGGAGGGGTGTGCCAGACAAGAGCCATGAAGATCCTCATGAAAGTTGGACAAGGTAAAAACCGTCTGCTGATTCACGGAGCCTCTGATCTGGTTGGGCCCCCAGCTAGTATGGCTGCCCCCAAGGCTGCGCACACGCACCTCCACTCACTCTTCCGCTTAGTTTCCAAAGCAAAGCTTTCTGCGCACCTCGAGCCACTGACCGATTTCCTTAAGTTGATGCAGCCCATTTCTTTTTATTGGAGACACTTCTAAAAGTTGAGGTCAGCCAGGTTCAGTGTCTATGGCCATGTCTGTATCTGCAGATAGATTTTTCCTTCTTCAAGGCAAAACACCCCCTTTGGCTCACAATGAAAATTTCCAGAATGCAAACTAAAGTTTCTGCCATTTTGCCCCTTTCTGCCTCTCGACTACCGAAGACTGGTGTTCACTGAGCCTTTTCACACAGAGATGACCTCTTGTGCAGAGAGAATTATTCTTCTAATTAGAAATTGGGGTAGTAGTCAGTCAACTTGCTCAGTTAAATTAAAATGTCATCTGCAATGTTCTGCCTGCCAAATGCAAGAATCCCTATAGTTTCCACAGATGGCCTCACTAGCTAAACCTCTGAAATAACTAGTAGAACTGTTGTGCTTTCAAAGGAAAAGTATATTCTTGCATCTCACAGTACTTTGCGTAAAGAATCTTATGTTCATTGCTATTCGTGCCTCTTGAGATTTAGATCCAGCTCCTCAAGGTAGATGCCGTCAGATCTCTGTGCTGTAAGTAATTGCTTGTTTTTCATATAGATGCAAGTTCTGCTGGGTCAACCAGGCGTAGTGATCCAACGAGGAGGCCGGAACTCGAAGCTGGTACAAGTGGAAGAAGTTCAACAACAAGTCCCTTTGTCAAACCAAATTCAGGTACAGCAGCGTGACTTGCGCGACTGGCCTGTGTGTGCCACTGTTACTGTGTACCACGCTTACTGTGTGGCACGCAGCGGGGAGTACCAGAGTGTGGCGGGTACTTCTGCCCCAGAATGTGAACTTGAACTTCCCACAGCCAGTAATCTTTGCTCTCGGTTAGTTGTTATTAATTACCCAATCAGAATACAATAATTCAGTCCCACGCAAAGTCTTAGATTCAAGAGAGCAGAATCCATCAAATCTCAGCACCAATTATTAGCACTGCTCTTTCAGATCAAAGTTATTTTCATTGGCTGACACTTTATCATGCTGGTTGCAACACTAGCTTCAAGCCAGTGTTAATGTATATATAATTAAGGCTCTAATGCCTCATCTAATTATATCTAATCCACAGAGAGCCTGATTGATCCTCTTCTACATTTAAGGTGGTAACATCTTAAAATGTTGCACAATGCTACATTTTTCAGGTGGTTTCATCAAATTTCTTTCTTCCACAAATTCAGTGTAAAATGAGATATTAAAGGGAGTGCTGGCAAAAGTTTAGAATACTGGATAAAACTGACTGTTGTGTAACTTCGCTTTTTTAGCAGTCTTTGAGCAAATAGCTATGTGTTTGTTACCACTGGAATGAACTTGTTGTGTGGTGGTCGCTGAGCAGACGTCAGATCCGCACGCCTGGTTGGTAGTCGCACGAATTTAGCATCTGTAGCAATATTCCATCTCTTTCCAAGCGTCAAGGAGGGAAGTTGTTATTTCTAACTTTCAATGACAAAATGTGTCAAATTCTTATGACAAACTGATAAATGGATAATATAATGATGCCAGGCAGTTTTTTAGTGCTTAACATTTGGGTTGGCAGTCTGTTCCGTGTGAGAGTTTCTACTGCCTTCCAGATATATTTTAAGTGTAAATCAAGTAATACAAACGAGTTACGGGTTGAACGTTTTCCCAGGTCCCATCCCTCTTCGCGAGCACTCCCGCCATTCTGCGGGGGGGGCGGGGCTTGTCCTTAATGACAGGGGGTTTGGAGATTCCCAGGAAGCCTCGGGAGCCAGAAGGCGGTCCAAGAGCCGTGCCGCCTGAGCCGCAGACGCTGACCTGAAGACCTGGCCACTTCCTTTCCTGCGCCCTGTGGTGGCTGCAGGCTGGCTGACCTGGGTTGAGACGTGGGGCAAGATCAAGGGCTGCCTGTCACAGCCCGTTCTCGCGGCTGATGGATGATGATGTATGGAAGGGAAATGAAGCAGTCTGGGAGCAGCATCAAAGCCCCACCTGGAGTCCCGTCTCCCCCCAGGGCTGGCTTCTGCCATTTGCATTTAGCTGTTTTGTTTTGTTTTGTTTTTAACTGAAGTGCAGTAGTGGCTCGCTGGTTTAAAAAAAAAAAAAAAAATCTGCCTGCCAATGCAGGAGATGCAGGTTCAATCCCTGGATCAGGAAAATCCCTTGGAGAAGGAAATGGCAACTCATTCCAGTATTCTTGCCTGGGAAATCCCATGGACAGAGAAGCCTGGTGGGTTACAGTCCATGGGGTCGGCAAAGACTCACAGGACTTAGTGACTAAACAAAACATAATTATCATGCCGTGTTACTTTCAGGTGTATAGCACAGCGATCCAGGTGTGCATATATGCTCTTTGTCAGATTCTTTTCCCTTATAAGTTACTACAAAATACTGAGTATCGTTCCCTGGGCTATACAGGATTTTATTGTATTGTTAGTTGCTCAGTGGTGTCTGATGCTTTGCAACCCCATGGACTGTAGCCCACCAGAGATTCTTCAGGGAAGAATACTGGAGTGGGTTACCATTTCCTTCTCCAGGGGATCTTCCGGATCCAGGGATGGAACCTGGGTCTCCTGCATTGCAGGCAGATTCTTTACCTTCTGAGCCACCAGGGAAGCCCACAGTAGGTCCTTGTTGGTTTTCTAGTTTATATATAGTAGTAGTTGGTCAATTCCAATTTTCTGATTTACCCTTGCATTTGGCTAATAAACAAGGTGTGCTTTACCAGAGTCTAGCTGCCAGGGAAATGTTCCCCCGCTGAGTTTTACCACCTGGACACCACCATCCCCGCCCCCCCATTCCCCAGCAGCTCTCCAGACCCCCCCTGGGGACAGCGCTGACTCTTCTGACTGCTCTTCCCACCCCCATTCTCCCCACAGGTTCCAGCACAGACGGTAGCAGCGCCGGACATTCTGGGAGCAATATCCTCGGTTCCGAAGTGGCCTTATTCGCAGGGATAGCTTCAGGATGCATCATCTTCATCGTCATCATCATCACGCTGGTGGTGCTGCTGCTCAAATACCGCCGGCGGCACCGCAAGCACTCGCCGCAGCACACGGCCACGCTGTCGCTGAGCACGCTGGCCACGCCCAAGCGCGGCGGCAACAACAACGGCTCGGAGCCCAGCGACATCATCATCCCGCTAAGGACCGCGGACAGTGTCTTCTGCCCCCACTACGAGAAGGTCAGCGGGGACTACGGGCACCCGGTGTACATAGTCCAGGAGATGCCCCCGCAGAGCCCGGCGAACATTTACTACAAGGTCTGAGCCTCGGCGGTGCCTTCGCTTCCCGGAGGAAACTTACTGTCCCCGCTGCTGCCCGCCGAGGGTCCGAGACCCCCTGTGTCTGCGACGGACTGACGCGCAGCGGGGAGCGGGGACACCCCTTCTCGGAAGAGCCCCGTGGAGTCGGACAGCTTACTAGTCTGTAGCGTTTCGGCCGCGGTGACGGAGGATGCGTCCCGCCCGTCGGAAGACTCGCGTAGAAGATGTGCGCGCGCGCCCCGCCCCTCTCCTCCTCCGGGTACCACTGGGTACCACGAGCGCGCGCGCCCGCGGGCCTCCGCAGGAGCCGGGAGACCGAGCGGCTGGTGGGCAGGAGCGAGAGCTGGGAGCATCCCAGGCCCCTGGGTCGCCGGGCCTGGCGGGGCCGCCCTCTGCCTCGGGCGTGGCCCCCGAACCCCACTCCTGAGCTGCACCCCGGACTTGTCTTGTCGCACAGACTCTGGCTGCGTGAGGCCTCGGGAGACCGCTGGCTTCTAGTCCTCACTGTTGCACACGCTCTGTCATCCAGGGCTCTGCAGGCCTTCACACGAGATCCCCCCCTTCCCCCAACACCACACTCGCATTACTCACGGGACATTAACGTTGGGCGTCTCCTACTCCATCCTTCTGCAACAACAGCCGCAGCGAAAGGGGCCACACGTTGATAGGAATGGCGTTTGCAGGTAAAAAGGAGCCTTCCAGCCAGATGCTCGGCTGTCAGCCCAGGAAGACGAGGAGTTTCGTGAGAAGGGGGCGTGGGGGAGACGCAAAGGCTGTCTGTCTGCAAAGGCAGTTCCGTGCTGCCGCCTCTGAAACAAGATTTGGGAAGGGAAAGCCCCAATTAGAGAGCACAGCACTTTGGTTTTGCTAAGATTTTTAAGAGGCAAGTAGGAGACACAACGACACACACAGTAGATTAGGGTGCATTTGAAGGAATTCACTTTTATCAAATAGCAATGCACAGGAATAATGAAATAAATAGTCCCTCTCTAGCCGGGTGGAACAAAGGGGCATTGTTGGTAGAGGACCAGGCTTGGAGAGAAGGGTGATTCGGGCAGGACTTTCTTGGTACTGGCAATAGACGTACAGCTGTGAAGCTGTAGGGAAGTCGTCGGTCTGCTTTGGATGTTGTTTAAAGCGGACCCAGCTGCTATACTTACCACATTTTATTAACACAGGGAGAGCCTTTAGGAGAATAGCAGAGAGCCAAATCTGACCTAGAAGTTTAAAAAGCCAAAGGTCACACGGGCTGTAATTCCATCATCATAGACATTATTAAGGCATCTTCATATCCGAAAGGAAGGTCAGATCCCCCTACCCCCTCATTGCCCCTCCCCTGCCACCCCCTCTCCTCATCTCGCCTTGTGACACTTTGGTTTATGGTGGTGCCACCCTGGCCTCGGGGCGAGGGGTGGGTACTGAGCGAGACTGCAGTCCCGGGTACTGTGTCGGGGTGAGGCACACACGGCAACCCTCCTAGGAGTCCCGAGGACCCAAATGATGATGATGTCCAGGGAGGAGAAGGAAGGCAGGATGTGTTTATAATAGGTATATAGAACACAAGGGATATAAAATGAAAGAGTTTTACTAATATATATTTTAAGATTGCACACAATCCACACCAGAAGATGTGAAACTCATTTGTGGTGATTAAGTGGTCTCAAACGCTCCGTGGTTGTTTTTTTTTTTTTTTCAATTGGACTGCTACTTCTGGGAAAAACGACATTACTCCAAAAATAACAATAATGGGAGCAAACACAAAAATAACCAAGTCCTCTGAAGGCATGTCACGTCACCATAGATTAGGAAGTGCAAGCCCCAAATACCAGGAAATCAGTGTTCACTGCATCGTGTTTTCAACAATGAGAAGATGTGCCGGCCTTTAGCTTCTGTGCTGTGTTTTCCTTGCCTCATGGGCTGAAGTGTTCGCTAGAATCCACCGGGTCACGTCCAGGGGGCTTCAGCTGAAAGTTCAGCCTGAACCCCTTCCTTCCTCGCTCCCCCCTCCCCTCGCCCCTTCCCTGCTGGGAAAAGAATCGAGTAAACAGGAAACCTACTTTTTATGTGCTATGCAAAATAGACATCTTTAACATAGTCCCGTTACTATGGTAACACTTTGCTTTCTGAATTGGGAGAGAAAAAAAAAAGAAATGAAGCAACAGCATTTTAAGGTTCTCAAACCTCCAGTGAATACCTGCAAAAATGAGTTATCACAGAAATTCTTCTTCTTTCTACTCCCTGAACCTGAAAATGATGTTGGTCCAAAGTGCGTGTGTGTTTGTGTGAGTGGGTGTGTGGTATACATGTGTACATATATGTATAATATATATCGACAGTATATATTATATATATCTATATCATATTTCTGTGAAAGGTTGCCATGGTGACCAGCCACAGTACATATGTAATTCTTTCCATCACCCTGGCCTCTCCTGTACGTGCATTCATATAAGGTTTTCTTGTAAGCCATCAAAAATTGACCTTTAGGATGGGGGAGAGGGGCGAGTAGGGGAAAAATGGGAAACAGTCTGATTTTAATGCAATTGAAGGTGTGCGTCATCAGTTGGCTACATTTTGAGTATGTGCTAAACTGTGAAAAAAAATCAGATGAGTTGATGAAGAGTTGCCTGCAGGCAGTTGACAGTAGTCTGTGCGTCTGTTTTGTGTGTGGTGCAGAATATGACAATCTACCAACTGTCCCTTTGTCTGAAGTTGGTTCAGCTTTGGAAAGTTACTGTAAATGCCTTCCTTGTATTCTCATCCCTAGTCGCCTGACTTTGGAATTTGCACCATAATGTTCAAGTGAAGATGCTGTAAATAAGTTCAGATTTTACTGTATATGGATTTGGGGTGTTACAGTAGCCTTATTCACCTTTTTAATAAAAATACACATGAAAAACAAGACAGAAATGGCTTTTCTTACCCAGATTGTGTACATAGAGCAATGTTGGTTTTTTATAAAGTCTAAGCGAGATGTTTTGTATAAAATCTGAATTTTGCAATGTATTTAGCTACAGCTTGTTAAACAGCAGTGTCATTCCCCTTTGCACTGTAATGAGGAAAAAAAAATGGTATAAAAGGTTGCCAAATTGCTGCATATTTGTGCCGTAATTATGTACCATGAATATTTATTTAAAATTTCGTTGTCCAATTTGTAAGTAACACAGTATTATGCTTGAGTTATAAATATTTTTTCTTTCCTTTGTTTTATTTTGATAGCCTGTCATAGGTTTTTTGATCTGCTTTAGTTCCACATTGCAGTTAGCCCCCAGCCAATGAAGTCACGTTCCAAACCTGTTTCAAACTGAATTTGTTCTTAAAAAAATAAAATATTTTTTTCCTATGGAAAAAGCGCCTTCAAAGTATTTTCCTTTCCTGCTTGTTTTCTTTTCCTTTGGCTTTTTTTTCTGTTGGTTATTTTAATTTGCCTCCCATGTTTCTCTGTGAGTGCAGTTACCCAAACCCTTCTGCCCAATAGGCGTGCACGCGCCCATTTTTCAAACCAGGCCGTGCGCACAGCGGAAAGGTTCACCTTGCCCCACACTGCTGCGTGAGCCCCGTGGTTTCCCCGTAAAACTTCTGAACTCAGTTTTAGTGTCAGGTTTTACATGGACTCCTCTTTATCCTGAGCAGTTTGACCTGCGCAGTGTGAAAACAGCCGTGAGGAAAAGAGAGACTTCTACAAACTATTTTTATCTATTTGGCTGCACTGGGTGCTGGTTATGGCTCACAGGACCTTGCGTTGCATCTCGGGGGCTCTTAGTTGACACATGTGGAGTCAAGTTCCCTGACCAGAGATCGAACCGGAAATGAAATGAGAGTCACTCGGTCGTGTCCGACTCTTGTGACCCCATGGACTGTAGCCTGCAAGGCTCCTCTGTCCATGGGATTCTCCAGGCAAGAATACTGGAGAGGGTTGCTATTTCCTTCTCCAGGGGATCTTCCCCACCCAGGAATCAAACCCGAGGCACTGCAGGCAGATTCTTTCCCGACTGAGCTATGAGGGAAGCCCATAGCTTCCATGGAACCAGAGCCCCCTGCATTAGGAGAGCAGAGTCTTAGCCACTGGGCCACCAGGAAAGTCCCAGAATAAGGACTTTTATTCCAACCTTAGTTCCGGATTGATCTGGTTTCCATTCAAACAGAGCAGTTTGCTTCCCTTTCCTTCACAAAATAATCCCGGGAGGACAGAAAAAGTCAAATGTTCTTTGTGAAGACGTAGCACGGATGAAAGCGAATGTTGTGATGCCGGACTGAGGCAAGCAGTGAATTTAGCTTTAGCCACCCTTGCTGTGCACCTACCGGGGAAGGTGACTGCTGCCCAAAGTGTTTTCCCCAATCTTGTGGTCTTTGAGGCCTTAGTATTGATCATCAGACCCCCACCGTGGTCATCCTTCGATTTCCGAGGGCAGAGCTGTGGTCAAGCCAAAAAGTGACTGGTGCCCATGCAGGGCTCAGTTCTCCACCTACACTGGTGTATGCAGCACATGAGTGTTCAGCTTCTCAGTCGTGTCTGACTCTGCGTGACCCCCTGGACTGCAGCCCACCAGGCCCCTCTGTTCATGGTATTTCCCAGGCAAGAGTGCTGGAGTGAGTGGCCAGGACTTCAGAACCTCACTGGAGTGAGACCCTCCAGGGAACCTTCCTTGCCCAGGAATTGAACCTGCATCTCCTGCACTGGCAGGCGGTTTCTTTAGCCAGAGCTACCTCGGAAGCCCTCACTGGCTACATGAGCTCTGGTTAATCTTTCCCTTAAGGAGTAAAGCCTTTTAGGTTGAGAGGATGAGAAAGGACCCCTGAAGTAAGGAGCCAGAGATCGTTCCAGCCCACGGTGATTTGCCCCAGACCACGGCTGCAGCAAATGAAGAATCTGTTTCAGAAGCCCCTCAGGAGACTGTCATGAAAGTCTGCGTCTGCAGCCTTGGCCCAGCAGACTTGGGCTAAAGGCGTGTTTGTCGAACAAACGCTCTCTTTCCGAAAACCAGAAACGAAATTCTCCAGAGGCCTGCAGCTTCACTTGGTGCTTGAGTAGTAGTTCGTCTTCCCCATCAGGTTATTTCACTGCCCCTCCAGTGCAAATCCGAGGTTCGGGCACAGCTGACAGCCACGTGCCCCAGCTGAAGGTTCAACCCCGATCACGAATGATTAGTCTGAGTAAAAAAAAACCGATGACAAAATACCGTTTTCAACTTAGCGTTGTGACCCCTGACACAGTTTCAGTGGTCGCGTGCATAGTGCCATTTCTGCCACTTTGTTTTTGAAACCATCCTTTCCAAACTAAGTCAGCCTCAACTGAGAAAAATGAAATGTGCCCAACAGTTGTGATTCTTCTCGATCAGAGAGAGGGAATGTCACATACAGAAACTCCTTGCAGAGGTTGCAAAAGCAGGAGCCCTGCGTCCTGTTTGAAAGGTAAGCCCGCGGTTGCGACTTCCCTGCCTTGTATCCCCAAGTGTTGTCCGGCCAGCTGACGACCCTTCGGAACAACTCTCTCTGTTGTCAGTCTCCTTTTTGGTAAAGCAGTTGTCCATTCAAAGACTGTGATAAAGGTTCACAATGGAAATGAGAAAAAAAAAATAATAAAATATCAGTGTCCGGCTGTGTAGCTTGGTATCAGTCTGTGGCCCCAATCCAGAGAAGAATCAGGGGAAGAAGAAAAAATAAATAAAATTCAGAGGAATAAAACTGACTGCTAATGTACATAGAAAAGACTAATTACCTGCCTTTTGGTTGGGTAGAAAAGAGGTCTTCAGGTGACTCAACAGGAGGCAAAATTGCAACTGCATCCAAAGGCCCAGGATGGTCTTCTGTTTCTGTTTTCAGTGAATTTGGCGTAATGTTTGAGATATTTACACAACAGATGCCCTTGACGGCACAATTTCTGTATTTCCTAAATATTTTCCTTTTTCTGTATTTCCTACCTCATATTTCCAGGTAACGAAGCATTTATCAGTGATCAAGGGGATGTTAAAATATTATACTTTTTCTAGCAAAATACAGATAAATGAATCTACTTTTTAGTGATGAAAGTGTGCTCCCAAAGCTGAAAAATGTATTCACGTCAAGGTTTTTATACCGTGGTAAATGAACTAACAGAATCTCTTAGAAACAGTTCTTCACATGAAGCTAATTATATATATATATAATATATGTATATGATTATATATATATACTATATATTTTTTTTAAAGAGGGGGTCTTTGCTGGTGGCTCAGACAGTAAAGAACTTGCAATGAAGGAGACTCGGGTTCGATCCCTGGGTCGGGAAGATCCCCTGGAGAAGGAAGTGGCAACCCACTCCAGTATTCTTGCCTGGAGAATCCCATGGACAGAGGAGCCTAGGGGGCTACAGTCTCAGGAGGTTGCAGAGAGTCAGACACAACTGAGCAACAAACACACACACACATTTTAAAAAACAACCAAACTCCTCAAAAAAAAATCTCTATAGACATAAGCGTGTGACATGAGGAATAAGGAGAGCCGCACAGTTCACGGACAATCGTAGATAGTCGATACATGTGTCAAATGAATGAAAGTAAGACCTGGCTTCCTGCTCTGTCTCTACTGCCACTGACTCCATGGCCTTTTAGCAAATCACTTTGTGCTCCGCACCCCAGCAGCCTCACCTGTAAAGTGAGAGGGTGTGTCTCCAACACACTGAAGGTCGCTTTCAGCTTTTTACAGGATTTGCAGCAAAGCCATCAGTCTTCTGTACAAAAGGATCTCAATGCAAGCTCCTATTTATCCTGGCATCCCACAGACAGAGCTCTGAAGACTGTTCACTGTCAAACCCCACCCCCCCTGGGGCTGCACTTGACCGTTCACCCCTCCCCCATCGAGAGTCCACCTCCGGCTCTGAGCTCAGCTGCTCGCCACCCCTTCCTGCCGGTAAAACTAGAAAGATCCAACTTCTAACAATCTGCACACACTGACTGAACTGGAAGCCCTGCTCTTGTGTGTTCGGGCTTTTAGCCATAACTTTTAAGAACAAGCACATCTCAGAGATAGTTCGAGTTTGGTTCCGGACCGAAACAAAGTAAATACTGCAATGAAGGCAAGTCACATGAATTTTTTGATTTTCCGGTGCATATAAAAAAGCTATACTTACACTATACTGTAGTCTAGCACCAATGGCTTAGCGGTAAAGAATCTGCCTGCAGTGCAGGAGAAGCAGAAGATGAAGGTTCGATCCCTGGGTCAGGAAGATCCCCTGGAGGAGGGCATGACAACTCACACCAGGATTCTTGCCTGACAATCCCACGGACAGAGGAGCCTGGTGGGCTACAGTCCGTGGTGTTGCAAAGAGTCAGACACGACTAAAGTGACTGAGCACGCACACACATGGTCTAGTAAGTGTGCAATAACATTATGTTTAAACAAATGTACAGACCTTAATTTTTAAATTGTTTTATTGCTAAAAAATGCCAAAACAATTACAGCAGTAACATCAAAGATCACTGACCACACCATAACAAATGTAACAGAAATGAAAAAGTTTGAAATATTGTAAGAATTACCAAAATGTAACAGAGTCACCAAGTGAGAAAATGCTATTGGAAAAAATGGTTCCAACAGACTTGCTGGTTGAAGGTTGCCCCAAATCTTCAATTTGTAGCAACAACAAACAAAAGGCAGTCAAGCTAAGTTCAGTAAAACAAAGCATGCCTGCAAATCTTTTTTTTTTTCTTTATTTAAAAACATTGTCAGGCCACTCTGAGCAGGCTCCCAGCTTCTGTTTAAAGATCTCATGAGGGGCCAGGCAATGTGGTAGCGATTGGTCATGTTCTCGTCCACCAGTTAACTGAGCCCAAGTTCACTTTGTTTTCCTTGTACTTGAGATTAACTTGCTCAGTAGTTCATTCTTTCCATGCTGGTTGCTGGAACACGTCTTTATTATTAATACGTCCTTTCTGATTTACACCTCTGCTTCTGCAGTCTGTGGCAAAGAAGTACCTGACTGAAAAACATCTTTTGGTTGTTAAGAGCGCTATTATTTCCTAAGAATCATTCATGCATAATAAAGACATCACAGAGTTTTTGTGTGTGTTGTTTTTAAAGCCATCCCTGACTCTATCTATAAAAACTCAAGAACAGTCGAGGAGATAATGGTCATCAAAGAAAACTGCTTAAAATCGACTGAAATCTGAAGATGCCTTTGAGGTGTATCATTTTTGTCTAGTAGCCTCATTAAGGCCACATGAAAGGGAGACAAAAAAGGTGGTCGAGATTAATGTCTGGCTCCAGGACATATCAGGTGGGAAAGCAACAAGGACACCACAGGAGAAGCTCCTGTACCAGTTCTCTTTCGAGTCTACAAGGTATTTGGTCCCTTGGTCATCCTGGCAATCTGCATATTGTTCAAGATGCTGAGAAGTCTGTAAGCGGTTTCTACAAACATCACCGCAAATTTCTTTGTTTTACACGTGGCATTTACTGTGTTTGGGTTCCTTCATATCCTTCTGATGAAGTGTCATTTGCCTGAGAGAATGCATACAGCTCTCAGAACTGGGGACACCCGTCTGGAGCTTCTGGTTCCTTGTAGGATTCCCCCCAACCCCGACCCCGCCACCTGGCTCCAGGCAAAGTGCATAGCTGTTCCTTCCTCCTCCGAGGACAGTCATCTGAAAGTGGGTTTTAGGGACACTCACTCATAAGGTTTAACTTAATTCCTTGCATCCCATTTTGACGTGTAGCTTATAAAACACAACAAATCAAAAGCTATTATCTATGTAGCTTCCTGGGAGTGAATGCTTAGAGATTAGCAGGTAATCATGACAAAGAAGCAGAATTAGCAGTGACTTTGGCTTCCCTGGTGGCTCAGACAGTAAAGCGTCTGCCTGCAATGCGGGAGACCCGGGTTCGATTCCTGGGTCTGGAAGATCCCCTGGAGAAGGATATGGAAATACACTCCAGCACTCTTGCCTGGAAAATCCCATGGACAGAGGAGGCTGATAGGCTACAGTCCATGGGGTCACAAAGAGTCGGACAGGACTGAGTGACTTCACTTTCACTTTCAGCATCCTCAGAGAGATCCTTTTTACCAAATTGGTCCAAGACACTAACAAGGGGCCCAGTAGGCTCTACACAAGTCTAGAAGCTTCTGTCCACTGAAAACACACACACATTTAACTTGCCCACTTACCCATCATGCATCTATTTAACAGTTAATATATGCCAGGCGGGGCCCTAAGCCTTGGAAATGACGACATGAATCAGAAGATTTCTCCTGTTAGGGAGCTCAGAGTCCAGTCGTCAATTCAAAACCTTCACAAATAAAAATGAAGCATCTCAAACGCATGTAAAGAGGGGAGTAACAACTCTAATAACCACTCTATGATTTATTCCCAGAGCATCTTTTGTAAGAAGTATTTGTCCATTAGCAGCCTATGTCTTTGTTACTGTGGGTTACATTTCTTTCCTTTTAAATCTTTCATTACATATATGCCAACGGGCTGGTTCAGATGCTAAATTTAGTGTAACCGTTCTTCAAAATATCTTCAGAGTCTGCCTCAAGCGTCTGCCTCTGGCCTTAAAGGGCAAATCAAAACGTTTCCAATTGGTTTCCAGCCCACATTACAATGTGTATGTGTATTTGAAAGACTGTTTCTTGGCTATAATTGGTAGTTTTCTTGTAGCTAGTTCTGAGGAAAGAATTGCAGAGAGCTCTCTGTCTGCTAACAGTAGTTAGCGCTGAGCTCAAAAACAGCAGGAAAAAAAATGAAGTCTGAGTGTCTGGGATGCTTGCCAGACTGACCTCCAGAGTTTCTTGCAGCAGAAGGTTTTTAGCCGAGCAGATGCAGGGCTCCTCCTGTCGAGACCAGGGCTCTGCCTTTTAACTTCTCTCCTTGCAGCGGAGAGAAGAAAAGGTAACCACCAACTCCTTTAATTATCTTGCAGAAATCTCACTGTCATCAGTGACACACGTAAGACTTGGATTCCTCCGTACTGTGGTCAGGAAAAGACAAGATGACACCACGCATGTTCTTTCCAGGAGCACGCGTGTCACATTCAAAGAGGAAGTCACCATTCGTTTTGTCGGACGATGGAAGATAACCTGTGATGGTTCCTTTCCTCCAGGCCCCTTGGCTCTGCACCGTGGGGACGAGGTTTGGCTGCATGTGATTGCTGAATGTGGGAAACACCGCAGCCTGCATGGAACGCAACGGACAAGAATCTGTGTGTAGCATCATGTGGGATGCGGAGAGAGGCCCCCAGCCACTGGGGTGGCAGCATCACTGCCTCACCGAGGATGACCTGCAGGAACACACCTTCTCGTGAGTCACCATCACCTCAAGGACACAGGAGAGGACGGATTACCGTCACTGGGCTTTTCATCCCCCTGCACTGTTTTGAAGAGTCTCCTTTAGGTTAACTTGAAGAACAGATTCCAGAAAAGGATCTGATACAAGGCAACCTAACTTTTCAAACAGCATCTCCAGCCAAGAAGGTAGCATGATTATGACAGCGATGAAGCAGTTGAAAGAGTCTCGTTACCCTTACCAAGTTTTCCCAGCTTCTCCTAGGCCTGAACAGAAATCCTTCCAGAGAGCTCCTTCCACCAGACCGTGGTCTCCACTCTTTCTGTGATGCATCTTCATTTCAGATTTTAATGCCTGATTTCTGACATTTTAATACGGCAACCTGTGAACGCTGCCTACATCAGGAAGACGGGGAATCTCTGAAGCTCTCTGTCCTAAGGTGCCAAGCTTTTTAATTATTTCATTTTCCTTAGCTTTTTACTTTGCAAAATCTCAGATATACAGAAAGCTGAAAGACCAGAACAGGAAACTGCCACAGAGCTACCATGCAGATTCAACAATTGACATTTTGCACATAAGTGTGTATTCTGTGGGCACGTGTGTGAGCGCATGCACACGATTCTCCGGCTAAAGCATTTGAAAGTAGTTACAGATTTCACGACATTTCCTTTCACCGCTCATCATCTAAGAAGAGAGAAACTCAGGACCTCCCTGGAGGTCCAGGGGTTAAGACCCCAAGCTTCCGGTGCAAGGGGCGTGGGTTTGATCCCTGGTCAGGGAACTAAGATCCTATGTGCTGCGCAGCATGGCCAAGAAAATATTTAAAATAAAAGAACAAAGATTCCCCCCTCGTGGAACTAAAATACCATGATCAATCTTGAGAAAACTAAGAATTTCATAATATTATTAACTAGTGTGTTAGAGTTATCTTTTTAGCGATCTTATTTTGGGTAAAATTAGTACTGAGCTTGCATCTGGCAAAAATTATCTTTCTTTTCCTGTCCCTTCCTTCATTCCTCACGGCAACCATGGTGAACTGAACCATGTCTGTCTGTTCAGAAAAGCACTGTATACTTGCATATGTGCATTCTCTGAATGATGTCTCTAGAGATCACGCTGCACATTGTCCATGTTTTGTTTCTTTTCTTTTTTTGCTAAATAATACATCTAGGAGGTCTTTCCTTATTCGAACATACAGATTCATTTTTTAAACCACCATATTATAATATATCACAGCTTATTTAAATCATTGGCCACTAGCAAAATTTGGTTTTTCAGCTTGGACACACAATACATCATGTGTAGCTCACGGTTAGTGGCAGAGACAGTGGGGTTCATTGGCTAATTACATACTCCCGTGCTTTTCTCAGCTTCATTTGCAATTAGGTTGAAGGCAATGGGCGGTGATGGGGATGTCGTATGAAGGACAAAAAAGCAGGTGAGGGGTTGCCACGCTTCCCTCCTCCCCAGCCGTCACGACGAGGCTGCCACAAGTTCCAGAGGGCACAGTTCAAAGGCAGTGGAGGCTGGGTCTGGCCTGCCTGGATCCCGAGTGACCGTATGGAGCAGAGCCTCCGCTGGTCTGTGCTACTGTGCTCTGCGTGTGATGACTCAAGTTTACATGGTAAGCCAGAAGATCCGGGGGCGGGGGGCGGTGTTGTTACCACAGCCTGTGCCTACCTACCCTAATTTATACATCCTCACCATCTCGAGGTATTTTTCCAAGTATATCCATAGGGCAAATTCCTAGTGGTGAAATTGCTATACAAAAGGCAATACACATTTGAAATGTTGATAAATACTGCCAGATTGCCTTCCAATTACCTTCCTCTTTTTTTTTTTTCTGATTTAAATATACAACTTCTGCTCCACTCCATTGCCTCCCTTCCCTAGTTTGTTTACATTTTTCCTCTGTGATGTGCTTTAAAACCTGCAAGAGGCAAATGGGATGAAAAAGATTAATACCACCAGGAGCTTTTTGCTTGCATGTGTGGCTGTGTTTAAAGTACCTTCTCCTTAGGTAGCAATTGTTAAGGCACTAAATATTGCTTTGGTGCCAGGCTCTGGGAATTAGAAATATCACACACACAAATACGCATATTTATATTTACATAGGACGCAGTGCCTTCTAGAATGCTCACAACCTTCAGTCTTGCTTTGTGATTACAATGTAAGGAGACATATTTTGCTCCTAGTAAGAAGATGCCTGGGCTTCCCCTATGACTCAGCTGTTAAAGAACCTGTCTGCCAATGCAGGAGACACAGGTTCAATTCCTGGGTCAGGAAGATCCCTTGGAGGAGGAAATGGCAACCCACTCCAGTATTCTTGCCTGGACAGTCCCATGGGCAGTGGAGCTTGGTGGGCTACAGTCCATGGGGTCACAAAGACTCAGACAGAAGTATCTGAGCATTATCAGGGCTAGAACTTAGATCTCAGACTCCCTAGATTGTACTTCCTATGTAGTTGTCCAAGCAGTCTATGAGTAAAGCTTGTCCTCAGCATCAAAGACCTCCTCTCCAGGCCTCTTCAATATTCACCTGGGCCTTGCCTGTCTGCCTGTATTACAGATGATTCAGAAACAAACTTTACACAGAGGGGCCCGCAAAAGGATCAGCTCTTAGCAAGACAATGACGTTGGTTCTGGATGAGTTTAATGCCCTTCTTTTTGCTCACATGTGGCTGTATTTAAAGTACCTTCTCCTTAGGTAGCAATTGTTAAGACACTAAACTTTTGCCCCTCCTCCTCCCAGTGAAGCGGGCTGGCCCTCCTTGCCCGGATCCCTTCATCCCATCACGACGCTGCCAACTTCACTCTGGCGGGAACCACACCCACTGAC
Source organism: Bos grunniens (assembly GCF_055505025.1). Lineage (NCBI taxonomy): Eukaryota > Metazoa > Chordata > Mammalia > Artiodactyla > Bovidae > Bos > Bos grunniens. The sequence goes on along the minus strand of NC_141176.1, from coordinate 88,570,673 downwards.
GTCGCCCCGTATCTCAGTTCCTCCACTCCCAAATTTCAGCCGCCTAATCTGATGAGCAGTTTCTACAAGTGAGAAGGCTTTGCTCAGGAAACACATGGTTTATTTAACTCGGGCCTTCTGAAGACAATGTCCCTGTTTTTCTTGTTTCTCCCAATAAAAATCAGCTCGTAGCAAGTCAATACAGAATTATTTTTTTGGCAACAAAAGCTTCTCTGTAACATTCAAACTATGCGTTTCCCTGTCCAGAAGTAGGGTTGGTTTTGGCCATGGCTCCTTAGAACAGCGAGGACAGGCATAATCGTTTTTCTTTCCTTCTCTCTTTTGCATGCCGTGAACATTCCCAACTTTTTCACAGAGGCATTAGAAACTGGGCGAGTCTTTCAACTGTTTAAGACGCACACACACAATCCGTAGCTAATGGTGATAACCGAGAGAACACGAGGCCTGTTTGTTTTCTTTTGGGCTCTTGCCCTTTCTTTTTTGCCAATTTCCACAGGCAGGGAAGGAGCTCACAGGACTTGCACTCCGTGGATCCGAGCGACGGGAGGCTGAAACAGAGCATTAGCAAAACATATTAGGGAAAGATCAAGTTTGGAGAAGAGCAGGTTGGAGCTGGGAGGGCGGCCTCCCGCTGAGTTTGGAATCCAGGGGTGTGCAGCTGGGTGCGATGGTGCTCCCTGGGGATGTTCCCCTCCCTGCATTGTGTAGGATCTGCCAGGCGGGACCTCCCTGTTCAACCCAAACTGTGGTACGTGGCACCTGATATAAAGGGACTCTCTCAGAAAAGCCTTGCTATCATCAGCACAGCTTCCATGAACCGTCGCTCAGAGCGCGTTCCCATTGGCTACGGGCGACTCTGGCCCCGCTGCTGATTGGCTGCGTGTCTAGGTACTTGACCTCCTGGAACCTCTGGTTTCTTCATCAATGAAAAGAGTTAACGCCCACCTTGAGAGCTGTTGTGAAGATTCGTGGAAATACCATACGTCAATGGGTCTGGAAGACAGTAGGCCCTGCGCAATGATCTCTGAAGTGTGTCTGTATCAAACGGCCCATCCCAAAGCTTGGCTTTTGATGGATTTTACTCTTGACCACAAGTCACCCTGCATTGCTGTTTTTTTTTTTTTTTTCCTTTAAAATCTCTGTCTCTTTCAATGGACATACAAAGCATTCATATTAAAGACATTACATAACATACATAGCATCTTTGTATCCCTCTACCCGGAGATGGGACTTCCGTGTTGGCTGAGATGGTAAAAGCGTCTGCCTAAAACGCGGGAGACCCGGGTTCGATCCCTGGGTCGGGAAGATCCCCTGGAGAAGGAAATGGCAACCCACTCCAGTATTCTTGCCTGGAAAATCCCATGGACGGAGGATCCTGGTAGGCTACAGTCCATGGGGTTGCAAAGAGTCAGATATGACTGAGCGACTTCACTCACCCAGAGATAGGGAAGGACAGGAAGCCTGGTGTGCTGCAGTCCATGGGGTCTCAAAGAGTCAGACATGACTTAGCGACTGAACAACAGCAAAATGAAGGGGGAAACCATTAGCAATTTTTTGCCAGAGTAAGGAGAGAACAAACCTTCTTTGCACTTTACTTTTCTGCCTTGACTATTTAAGCCAGTCCAGGTTCCATGCAGGATACAGGAAGCTTGGGGCTGGTGCACTGGGATGACCCAGAGGGATGGTATGGGGAGGGAAGTGGGAGGGGGGTTCAGGAGGTGGGAACACGTGTACACCCATGGCAGATGCATGTTGATGTATGGCAAAACCAATATAATATTGTAAAGTAAAATAATAATAGTAATAATAAAATTAAAAAAAAAAAACCAATGGCCATGCATTTATAAAGTTGAGCTTAAAGCCAGTGCTATATATATCGCATATACATATACAGCATATACAGCATATATATATACAAGTTCAACGTAATGGACTTAATACATATATACTTAAAGCAAAGAGTCAAGAATGACTGAGCACACAAACATGTATCATCCAAACAGGACCCTCTCAGATAACCAGATATGATACTTGTTTATTTTTTGTTGTTGTTGTTGTTTAGTCGCTAAGTTGTGTCTGACTCTTTTGTGACCCTGTTGATAGCCTGCCAGGCTCCTCCATCCATGGGATTTCCCAGGAAAGAATACTGGAGTGGGTTGCCATTTCCTCCTCCAGGGGATCTTCCCAACCCAGGGATTGAACCCGTGTCTCTTTCATCTCCGGCATTGGCAGACAGATTCCATTAATGAATTAAGTAAAAGCTTTAATGTGCGTCTATTATCTTTAATATTAGAGAATATTTATTCCTTTCCATCTGTGACTATTTTCTTGAATAGTATCTTTATCTATGTGAGCAATATATTTAGACTTCATTAAACAAAATATCTCTTTTTTTATCGTTTACCCCTCTATGTGCCTTTGAAATAGAATATTAATTATAACTGTGTGTCCATTTTCCTATTGATTATGGAAGCATGATTCCACCTATTTTGGGAAAAATTATGCTTTAACACTGGGTAAAGGGATTATGTTATTTGGGCAGATTAAACCGTTGACTATGTTGTCCTACAAAAACACCAAGAAGCCCCAGTGTGAGAGGCAATAAGTTATAAAGTTTTAATGCAGCAGGCTGTCCTTCAGCGCTGGGTTGCTGAGTGTCAGGCTAGGAGTTGGACAGACAGAGCGATGCACAGCTCAGAGCAGGGCCTGGAATCCCGCAGATTTTGGTCTGCTTCCAGATGGCAACTTAATTGTTGTGACCTCGGAAAGCCTTTTGGCACTCGGTTTTCTCACTATAAAATGGCCATAGTCATAGTAAGTACTGCACAGGACTGAAACGAGTCAGTGACTGCAAGAGGTGGGTCATAGTCCAAGACCACGTGCGAAGAGCATGCTGAATAGCATGTGAGCTGATGAAATGCAGGCAGTTATTGTTACGAAGGCAAAAAAAATGATGAGTTTGACGGGAAATGTGACTCGGGAAGAGGTTTTGCCCTGTTTGTCTGGGTGGCAGCATTAAATGTTCGGGGGGATTTGGCAAGGAGGTGCTGTCATGGCCAAGGGTATATAAGTCTGCCATATCTCCCAACCTGATAATGGCTGGGAATTTCTTTGGACATTTTCTGCCAATGATTCATACTTGCAAATTTTGTGATAATATGTAACAAAAACACAGTCACAAGGCTATTCCTACAAAGGGCTGGCATGTGAACAGCCTGTGTCGCTGCTGGGTCCGGCACAGCCAGAAAAGCTTCTGGGTCCTGAGAACGTATGAGGGTCAGGTTGCAGCATCAGGCTGAAACAATACAGCTTAAGAGGACGCAACGTTTTGTGTTCTTCAGGATGCTTTTTATTCTTTAGCACAGCTCTCAGGGGATAATGAACCCATCAAGTCTCAAAGCATGCTATGCTATGGATTACTTCTTACTCATTTTCTTTCAGTTTAGTTCAGTTCAGTCGCTCAGTCGTGTCCGACTCTTTGCGACCCCATGAACTGCAGCACGCCAGGCCTCCCTGTCCATCACCAACTCCTGGAGTTTACCCAAACTCATGTTCATTGAGTCAGTGATGCCATCCAACCATCTCATCCTCTGTTGTCCCCTTCTCCTCCTGCCCCCTATCCCTCTCAGCATCAGGGTCTTTTCCAATGAGTCAGCTCTTTGCATCAGGTGGCCAAAGTATTGGAGTTTCAGCTTCAACATCAGTCCTTCCAATGAACACCTAGGACTAATCTCCTTTAGGATGGACTGGTTGGATCTCCTTGCAGTCCAAGGGACTCTCGAGAGTCTTCTCCAACACCACAGTTCAAAAGCATCAATTCTTCAGCACTCAGCCTTCTTCACAGTCCAAATCTCACATCCATACATGACCACTGGAAAAATCATAGCCTTGACTAGATGGACCTTTGTTGACAAAGTAATGTCTCTGCTTTTTAATATGCTGTCTAGGTTCAAGTAGTTATTAATTGTATTTTAAAAATAACTCTGTCCAAATTATGATTCAAAATGTCTGCCTACACCGGAAGCGAAGTCCCACAAATTCAACAAAGAAGCAATAAACTGCAACCACGCTGACTTCTAAACTAGAAGTAGAAGGGATACAGGATGAAGATGGCTTAGCCAATCACCAAGAAGCTTTCAAACCTTGGCAAGGATGCTCTTCATTGTAACCCAAGGGAGGGTGAGACAGGGTCTCCATAAGGGCTGCTTATCCTGGGACCTCGACTACCAGTAAATGACATTTACAAAGGCTCCAACAGCCAGGATCTAGCTGCCAGTTTAGTGAGAGTCACTTTAGGCTAAATGCCGGTGCAGATCTGTTCAGGAGGGGCGATGGGAGGGAAAAGGGCAGGAGAGGAGCCAGTTGCCATAGCTCCCTTGTGGTCACCATCACAAGCGAGTCACGCTGTGTGTGTGGGTTCATTTCTTGGGGTTCCGTGTTTAATTCCCGCCATGAAGATAGTATGCTTGGTTCTCACCGGGAAAGATACAGACAGACAGCTGTCATTGTGCTCCAGAGGCAAAGGGGTAGGATACCTGAGCTCAGATCAGCGTAAGGAGCCAGTTGAGCATTTTCGGGCAGGGTCCAGTTAATTCAGCAAGAGTTCACGTCTCACAGTGCTGCCCCAGGCTGAGTGCAGGCTGGTCACACAGCTTGTGAATTTCTTTCCACTGTAACGCAATTATGTTACTGGTACATGGTTACTTCACACACACACACACACACAACTGAAGGAAAGTTTCATGAAACATTATTGAGATCAAACTGCTTTTTACATAACTTTTGTTCTATTTCATTTTAAAAAATCAAACTTGAACTGGTTATCTATTTTATATATGGTCATGCATATGTTTCAATGCTAGTCTCTCAGATCATCCCACCCTCTCCCCTTCTTCCCACTGAGTCCAAAAGTCTGTTCTTCACGACTCTTTGCAACACTATGGACTGTAGCCCACCAGGCTCCTCTGTCCATGGGATTCTCCAGATGAGAACACTGGAGTGGGTTTCCATGCCCTCCTCCAGGGGATCTTCTTGACCCAGAGATCGAACCCACGTCTCCTCCATTTCCTGCATTGGGAGGCAGGTTCTTTACCCCTAGTGCCACCTGGGAAGCACAAATAGCAAATTACATTTTCACAATTTTACATAAAGCCCATATTATGTACTTGCCTTCAGTCTCATAGGAAGTGGAAGTTTTTAGTCTTGCTCTATCTGTTTATATTGTATGGAGGTCTCTGTATTTGACAGTTTTATTATACACCATTTCTTCTTCCATGTGAGTTAATAAGCCTCAGTTTCAGTGCACAAGAACAATGAAAAACAATAAAGTATGAACTAGAAGGCTGAACAGCAACTAAGAGTCTGATTCAATACATGTATCTTGCAACTTTTCCCAATTTCCTATGGAATCAAAACCCACAATTTGAAAATCACTGATAGAGGAGTTTTACAGTTTTCAAAAAGCGTTCGAGATAAGACGGATGTTAAGGGAAGGCCATCAGAGCCTTGAACCAAGAGAAATATTCTTGCATCCACATGGTTATACTTCTTCAGTCTTGGCTCACAATGAGTACAGGTTTCTAAATGGACCCAAGCCTCAGTTTCCCCACCTGTAACGTGAGGGAACTGAGAGTACCAATCTCACAGAGTCATCACGATGGCAGATGGGTTAACATAATAAAAAAGGAAAGTTCTTAAAATAATGTTGTCAGGACTTGCCTGGTGTCCAGTTGAGGCTCCAATGTGGGGGCACAAGTTCGAGTCCTGGTCAGGGAACTAAGATCCCACATGATTCACAATGTGACCAAAATAAAATTAAAAAGAATCATTTTGTCTATAGAAAGAGTGCTAGGTTTTATTGCTATTCTCATTGTTGTATTTCCATGCAGCAGATTCAATGAGTTTGTAAAGATACAGTTATTTATCTATTTTTTTATGGAGACATAACTGAAATATATTAGTTTCAGCTGAACAACATAATGATTTTAAAAATCAGAGCTGAGGATGAATGCTCTTGCTACCTTATGCTTCTCATTAAAAATTGTTGTTGTGTTACTCACTAAGTCGTGTCCAACTCTCTGAAACTCCTTGGACTGTAGCCGACCAGACTCCTCTGTCCATGGAATTCTCCAGGCAAGAATACTGGAGTGAGTTGCCATTCCCTCCTCCAGGGGATCTTCCCAACCCAGGGATCGAACCCATATCTCCTGCACTGCAGGCAGATTCTTTACCGTCTGAGTCACCAGGGAAGCCCCGTTAAAAATCGGGCAACCATTAAAAATTGCACTTGTGCGTAATAGTAAGTCAGAAGCTCCCACAGCGCTTTTCTCAACTTACCAACTTACAAACCGACACAGCTTCCAAACCATCTATTATTAGCACAATATGCCAATGAAAAGAATACTGGCAAGGCTTCGCTTTACAGAAACCACAAGCCCCATCTCTGTTATGAAGAGCTCCTCCAAAGCCTCCGCCAACTCTGCTCTCTGTTTAATTGAACTTCGGGGCCCTGGAGGCTGGTTCCAGGATGCTGCTTCATCACGCCAGCATGAGGTGGTACCCGGCCTGGGCGTGATCATCACCCCAGGGCTCGGGCCTGTCTAGGGCAGCTAGAGGGCCGGGGGTACTGGCTGACGTCTGCAATGAGCCAAGGAGCTTCCTAGGGAAGGAACGTCAGCAAACCAGGATGAGACGGGGCTGGGTGATTTGGTCCAAGGCCCCAGGCTGAGGTCCTGGTGAGGCGTGATCCAGCCCATGACAGTCTGCCCCTCCGGAGGCCCCTGGCCTAACCCTCACACACTCCCATCAAAGTCCTGGGCAAGGGGCCGAAATCAAAGCAGTGTACCATTTGGCAGAGCAAATTGGGACTTCCCTGGGGGCCCAGTGGCCAAGACTGCGTTCCCAATTCAGGGGGCCTGGGTTCGATCCCTGGTCAGGCAATTAGTTCCCAAGTGCCTGCAACGGAAGATCTTGTATGCTGCAATGAAAATGGAAGATCCCGCGTGCTGCAGCTTAGACCTGGTGCAGCCAGATAAATAAAAGAATATTTTACAAAGAGAAGAAGAAGAGCAATTTGACTGAAGTCTCTGCTGCCTGGTGAGAGCCCAAGGCCTACTTCAATTCAGAAAACATCTCAGCCTGCCGACCACCCACCAGGCACCGTGCCAGGAGTGCCCCAGAAGGCCCACATGGGCCCACGGGAAGCACTGACCGACACAGGCAGCAGAGTCTTCCACGGGGGCAATAGCACCCTGGGCCCCTCTCATGCAGCAGCTACGTTGGCATCACCCCGGGCAGCCGTGTCACAGGTGGACACAGGTAACTTGGCCCCAAGAAGAAGATGCTTCAGGGCAGCTGCAGCTGAGGCAGGAAAAAGGGTAATGAGCTCCTGGTCATCCAGAGGACTTGAGGAACCCACATCAGACCCCCCTCCCACAGCAGCCACCCACTAAAGGGAGCTGAAAGGAGCTTAAGAGGGAGGCAAGCCTGCATCACCATGCACACCGACTGCAGCCGTGAGGTTGAAAGATGCCTGCTCCTTGGGAGAAAAGCCACAGCCAACCTAGACAGTATATGAAAAAGCACAGACACCACTTTGCCAGCAATGGTCTGTACAGTCAAAGCTTTGGCTTTTCCAGTGTCATGTATGCATGTGAGAGTTGGACCATTAAGAAGGCTGAGAGCCAAAGAATTGATGCTTTTGAACTGTGGTGTTGGAGAAGACTCTTGAGAGTCTGTTGGACTGCAAGGAGATCCAACCAGTCCATCCTAAAGGAGATCAGTCCTGAATATTCATTGGAAGTACCGATGCTGAAGCTGAAACTCCAATACTTTGGCCACCTGATGGGAAGAACCAGAACCAACTCATTGGAAAAGACCCTGATGCTGGGAAAGACTGAAGGCAGGAGGAGAAGGGGACAACAGAGGATGAGATGGTTGGATGGCACCACTGACTCGATGGACATAAGTTTGTGCAAGCTTCAGGAGTTGGTGATGGACAGGGAAGCTTGGCGTGCTACAGTCCATGGGGTTGCAAAGAGTCGGACACGACTGAGCGACCGAACTTTACTGAGTAAAGTTTACTGTGCTGCATGTGTGGGACTTCCCGGGTGGTGCTAGGGGTGAAGAATCCATCTGCCAAAGCAGGAGATGCAGGCTCGATCCCTGGGTTGGGAAGATCCCCTGGAGTAGGAAATGGCAACCCACTCCAGTAGTCTTGCCTGGGAGATCCCATGGACAGAGGAACCTGGAGAGCTACAGTCCTTGGGGTTGCTAAGAGTCGGACATGACTGAGTGACTGAGCAGGTACCTACGCACATTACATACCTGAAAGTTGCTAAGAGACTAGATCTTCAAAGCTTTCACCACAAGAAGAAAAAAAGCATGTGTAACTAAGTGTGATGATGGAGGTTAACTAGGCTCATTAAGATGATCATGATGTTGTACACCTGAAACTAATATAATGTTATGTGTCAATTATATCTTTAAAAGAGAGAGAAGTCGAGTTGGTCAGATGTGTCATTTCTAGAAAGATGGGCTGAGTCAAGGAGCAGGCGGATAGCAGAAGTCAGGCCTCGGAAGATGAGTTAAGCCGAGAAGGAAACCGCAGAGCTGACAGACGGGAGTCAAACCGCGGCTGGGAAACCAGAAGTCAGAGGCAGAGCAGGAGACACGTGGGGGAGCCTGGGGTTTGTGAAGGCAGCCAGGGGCCCTCTCCTGTCACTCAGGGCTCAGCGGACTCAGTGCCGGGGGCTGTGCTCCCAGGTGAAACCAGGTGGGCTCCAGACGGGCACGGCCCGCCCCTCTCCAGGCTGGCCACAGGTACCAGCCAGTCACCCACCCTAGGGAAGGAGGAGGAACCAGTTGCCCAATTTCAAGAAGACTGCTTCACAGCTGAGAAGGAGCCACTTCTGTACCCGAGAGAGGCAGTGAAGAGACTTAACCAACTGCTGAGCCAAAGACCCTTCTAGCAATCTGGCGAAGCCTAAGGGTCCCTACTAGGAACAATATTTTAAAACCCATCGCATAAAAATATAAGACACCAAAGACACTGCAACTGAAGGTGGGATCTGCCTGTTCACCAGTCTAAAGTGAATAAAGTCTTTATTGAAAGAGGCACGTTGATCGGTGCAAAGGAAAATTTGCTTTATTTTGGATGCTGGCAAATTGGGGGTCAGTGGGGGGCGAATGCCTGTCCAGTCCTCCCCACTGCCCCACTGACAACCAGGGGACGAGAGCTTTCATATGCTGAGGGAGGGGGCTCCGTGCAGAACAGCACAGTCAGCTCCAACACTTCTCTTGACTCTGGTCATCGGCGGTCTGACCAACATCATCCTGATGGTTTTAAGGACAGTCGGTCTTCGGTTCTAGGGTTGGCTTGGTCCCATGTCTTTGAGGCCAGTTCTCAGAACTGTGGCAGCTTTGGTCATGGCTACGGTCTGGTCACCATGTAACTTCTCCCACCTGCTGGGGGTTTCAGTATCTACAAGACAGCTCACAGGATACGGCTCAGAATATTGTCTATAGCCCATGAAGAGGAAATGAAGGTCCTTGATTATTCTTAACGATTAAACTATTATTATCTAGTTTTGTTGGACTGGTTTTCTTTGTTTCTACCTTTTCTCCTTTCTCTCATTTAAATTTTTCTCTGGCTAAAGTTTTCCCACAGGCAAAAGGCAGGCGGAAAACAGGGCATGGGAAGGACCATAGGGTCCTGCTGTGTTTCCAAACCAATTATATTGAAACAGAGTTATCAAAGGAAACCAAATATCAAGAAACAGAGTTACTAAAACATTAGAATAGCTGAGTTTAGTAATCTCAGGGTCTCTTCTTTATTAACTCACTGAATAGCAAGGTCTGCATGGAGAAAGCAATGGCAAGCCACTCCAGTACTCTTGCCTAGAAAATCCCGTGGATGGAGGAGCCTGGTAGGCTTCAGTCCATGGGGTCGCTACCAGTCAAACGCAACTGAGCTACTTCACTTTCACTTTTCACTTTCACACAATGGAGAAGGAAATGGCAACCCACTCCAGTGATCTTGCCTGGAGAATCCCAGGGATGGCAGAGCCTGATGGGCTGCTGTCTATGGGGTCACACAGAGTCTGACACGACTGAAGTGACTTAGCAGCAGCAGCAGCAGCATGTAACTCAGGAGTAGTGATGAGTGGTGATGACATTGCAAGGTATTTGTGCCACCTTCCATGTGCTGTGAAAATAGCTGCATTTTCCATTGGTGATAAAGCGACACTTCATGTCACACATTCTTTCAGGGAGGGCATGGTGTGTCTCCTTGCTTCTCAGAATAGCATGGTGCCCACGGGAAGGAGCTCACGACAAAGCAGCTTCCACTGATGCGACTGAAGCACTTAGAGTTAGCCGTTCCATCTTTCAAATTCAGAACCATGAGGAGGAATGTCACTATTCAGTAACATTAAAAACGGCTTGAACACATTGTTTTTCTTCAGGGTAGGAGCTCTGGGGCTTCCCTGGTGGCTCAGTGGTGAAGAATTCACCTGCCGATGTAAGAGACAGGGGTTTGATCCCTGGTCTGGGAAGATCTCACATGCCGAGGTGTGATTAAGCCCATGAGTCACAACTGTTGAGCCTGTGCTCTGGAGCCCAGAGCTGCAGCTGCTGAAGCCTGCAAGCCCTAGAGCCTCTGCTCTGCAACAAAAGATGCCGCCACATGAGAAGCCCACGCACCACAGCTGGGAAAAGCAGCCCTCCTAGCCACAACCAGGGAAAGTCCGTGCAGCACTGAAGACGCAGCACAGTCAGAATAAACTAAAGAAGAAACACAAAATGTAAAACACAGTAGGATCTCTCAAAAATATCCAACCATGACACACCACGCCAAACATAATTTGCTTATGATTCCCCATGTAGATGTTCTATGTAAATGTGGGTGTGTGTGCTCAGTCGTGTCTGACTCTTTGAGCGACCCCATGGACTGTAGCCCGCCAGGCTCCTCTGTCCATGGGATTTCCCAGGCAAGAATCCTGGAGTGGGGTGCTAGTTTCTACTCGTGGGGATCTTCCTGACCCAGGAAATCTTCCTGCATCTCAGGTGGATTTTTTACCTCTGTGCCACCTGGGAAACCCCATTCTATGTTAATGGACTTCAAACTTATGTTGGAGGGTTCGTCACAGGAACAGCAAGTGTGAGCGGTCTCTAGGAGAGAGAAGGGGAGGAGGGGAAGTGGTCAAGGAGGACTAGGAGCCTCAGTAAAAGTCAGAGGCCTGAGATTCAGCTGCAGATCCCCGGGGAGCGGTGAAAGGTTTGGGGGCCTGAGTGCCACAGAGCAAAGCAGAAACTGCAGCAATCACTACCATTATCGGGCATCAGCAGAACACGAGACATTTTATTTTTTCAATGAAAATATTTCCTTTGGAAATAGGCGAAAGGATGCTTGTAAAGATAATGCATTCACCATTTATGTTTTAATTCACTTTAACATGTTCAAAGCGAAAACTGTTTTTATTCAACTGTCCTGAAAACAATTCACGAAATGAGGAAATCTGGGGCATAAACAGCAGGGACCAAACTGAATAGGCTCTCCCAGCCTTGAGAGTCCCTGCTTCCTGATATTCACAAAGGTAAGCCACCCGCAAACATAAACAGCATTAACGTGGGTGAGAGATGATGGTTGTGTCGGTTTGTTTTATGGTGGTTATAATCAATAAGGTGTTATTTGCAACTAAATAAACCATGGAGTCATTCTACAGATTTGGTCTAAAAAGCTCTTTTGAAAACTAAACTTGTATGCAAAGGCAATAAACCCAAAATATCCAGCACAGAAGTAAAGAAGAGCTCAGTTGTAGGAATGACACCACTTGACTTCAGGAATTATGAAGCCTAGTGATCAAGACTGCTTAGTAACAAAATAGACAAAACAGGTGATCCAACAGAACAGAAAGCCCATGCAACCCAATAAATACAGTTAATAAATCTTGGCAAAAAGGAACAATGATAATACAAATGGAGAAAAGACAGTCTTTTCAGGAAAGGGTGCTGGAACCACTGGACATGCAAAAAAAACTAATTTAGACACAGTTCTTACACTCATCACCAAAATCAACTGAAAATGAATCACAGACATAATTGTAAAGCTCAAAGCTATAAAACTCCTAGAAAATAACATAGGGAAAGCCTAGATCATCTTGGATTTGGCGATGACTTTTTACCTGGTGGCTCTGACAGTAAAGAATCTGCCTATAATGTGGGAGACCTGGGTTCGATCCCTGGGTGGGGAAGATCCCCTGGAGAAGGGAATGGCTACCCACTCCAGTGCTCTTGCCTGGAGCATCCCATGGACAGAGGAGCCTGGCAGGCTACGGGGTCACAAACAGTCAGACACAACTGAGTGACTAACACTTTCAGATACAGAACCGAAGGTATGGTACATGAAAGAAATAATTGATAAGCTGGACTTTATTAAAATTTTAAAATTCTGCATTATAAAAGACACTGCCAAGAGAATGAAGAGACAAGCTTAGAGACTGGGAGAAAATATTTGCAAATGCATATCTGATAAACGACTGTTACCCAAAATACACAAAGAACTCTTAAAACTCAGCAATAGGAAAATAACTTAAAAAATGGGCCAAACATTTTAATGGACACCTCACCAGAGAAGATATGTACATGGCAAATGAGCATATGCAAAGATGCTGCACATCTTATGTTATCAGGAATACTCAGATTAAAACAAAGAAACACCGTCACACACCTTTGCTGCTGGTAAGTCGCTTCAGTCATGTCCGACTCTGTGTGACCCCATAGACGGCAGCCCACTAGGCTCCCCTGTCCCTGGGATTCTGCAGGCAAGAACACCAGAGTGGGTTGCCATTTCCTTCTCCAATGCATGAAAGTGAAAAGTGAAAGGGAAGTCGCTCAGTCGTGTCCGACTCCTAGCGACCCCATGGACTGCAGCCTACCAGGCTCCTCTGTCCATGGGATTTTCCAGGCAAGAGTACTGGAGTGGGGTGCCATCGCCTTCTCTGAGATGCCTTTGAGATGGTCTGAATCCAGACCACTGACAGCGACAAGTGCTGATGAAGAAGCAGAGCTCTCATTCGTCGCTGTGCTGGTGGGGATGCAAACTGGGACAGCCCCGCTGGAAGACGGGTGGTTTCTTCCAAAACGAAGCATTCTCAAGCCATACGATCCAGCAACTGTGTTTACCTCTGCGTTTATCCAAAGGAGCTGAAAACTTCTGTCCGCACAAAATCCTGCACCCAGGTGTTCATAGCAGCTTTGTAAGAGCCAAACCTTGGAAGGAACCAAGACGTCCCTCAGTGGGGGAATGGAGAAATAAACTGTGGTGCATCCAGGCAGTGGAATATTATTCAGTAATAAAAAGAAATGAGCTCTCAAGCCCTGAAAAGACACAGAGGAAACTTAAATACATATTCCTAAGTAAAAGAAGCTAATCTGGAAAGGCTACCTACTACATAATTGGGCTTCCCTGGTGTCTCAGCTGGTAAAGACTCCTCCTGCAATGCGGAAGACCTGGGTTCGAGCCCTGGATTGGGAAGATCCCCTGGAGAAGGGAAAGGCAACCCAGTCCAGTATTCTGGCCTGGAGAATTCCATGGGCTGTATAATCTACGGGGTTGCAAAGAGTCCGGCATGTCTGAGCCACTTTCACTTTCACACTTTTCACTACGTAATTACAACTATATGACATTCTGGAAAAGGCACAATTACGAAGCCAGAGAAAAAGATTAGAGATTGTCAGGGACTTAGGGGGATGGGGGATGAATAGGTGAAGCATGGAGGATTTTTAGGGCAGTGAAAATATTCCGTAAACACCGTAAGGATGGATACACGTCATTGAGCATTCATTTGTTCAGACCCAGGGAATGGACAACACTAAACTGAGTCCTGATGTAAACGACAGTCTTTAAGGGGTTGTGACGCATCCACGTGGCTGATCCGCGGCAGCAGACGTCGCGCTCCAGCGGGGATGTGGGTGATGGGGCCGGCTGAGGGGCAGGGGTTTCTCAAGAAATCTGGTGCCTTTGCCTTAAATTTGCTGTACCTCTAAAGCTGCTTTAAAAATAGCCATAACGCTTAATTTTTTAAAAAGACAGGAACTTACCTTTTCTTCCAGAATACTCTTCTTGGTTTTCTTTACTCATGCCAGTGTTTTTTGGATTTTGTGTATTTGTGGCTGCACTGGGTCTTCGCGGCTGAGCAAAGGGGCTCCTCTCGAGCTGTGGGCCCGGCGTCTCACTGCGCCGTCTCCTGCTGTGGAGCACAGGCTCTAGGCTGTGGGCTTAATAGTTGCGGTGCTCGGGCTTAGTTGCTCCGAGGCACGTAGAAGCTTCCTGGACCAGGGATCAAGCCTGTGTCCCCTGCCTTGGCAGATGGATTCTTATTCACTGGACCACCAGGGAAGGTTTTATATTCTTGTAAGCATCCAGGCTGAACACCATAGTGAAGGGACAGCACAGGGAAGCAAACACAATTCCACAGTGTGGGCTCTTCTGAAGGCTAAGTGATGGGATTTCCACGCTAGTCAGTGGTAGGAACGAAAGCAAGCACACACAAAAAGCAGGAAAGATGGCTGTGGAGGAACACGACTTGCAAATCATGACAATTGACCATGATGTATCGATGTTGTCTGAACCCTGATTTGAACAACCCAACTGTAAAAAGACATTTTTGAGACCATTGGGAAATTTGTTTATAGATTGGGCATTAAATGAATCAAAAGACTATTGCTGACAATGTTGTTGATCAACTCTGTGTACATGTGTGCTAAGTCGCTCAGTCGTGTCCGACTCTTTGTGACCCCATGGACTGTAGCCCCCCAGGCTCCTCTTTCCATGGGGATTCTCCAGGCAAGAATACTGCAGTGGGTTGCCCTGCCCTCCTCTGGGGGATCTTCCCAACCCAAGGATCAAACCCGCGTCTCTTATATTTTCTGCATTGGCAGGTGGGTTCTTTCCCACTAGCATCACATAGGAAGCCTGCTAATCAAATATTCTCCAATATAAAATAAAAATGAAAAAAAAGAGAGAGACTATTGCTGATTTCATGGGACATGGCAGGGAATCAGCCTGCTTATCAGAGATGCAAATGCAGTGTCGGGCTCTTCAGGATTTATTTCCCATAAAATTCTTGAGCAAAGAAAAAGTGCAGATAAAGCTAATATGACAAAATCTTGAAGATCATTGAACTTGTGTACTGGGTGTGGACGGTCATTGCACTATTCTGTTTTGGGGTATACACGCAAAGTTGCATAATATGAAAAAAAAGTAAGTCTGCTTTGATGTTTCCCCTCTCTGTTTAACTATTTCCCCTGTTCTGCCAAGTTGGATGCCCCAACAACCTGGCACACTGTCCTTTCTTCTTTCACTCCCGTGTCCCAGTTGCATCCCTCCTGACTGGTCTGGGTCCAGGATCAGCTGACATCCCTCCTCCTCCACCGAGTACCTGTCCTTCCTCTGACCTGGAGCCCAGCAAGGCCCATCAATCTCTTTTTTTCACGAAAATAAAAACAAGCCTATTGTTATTTTTATTATTTTATTTTTCAAGTATAGATGATTTGGGCTTTCCAGGTTGGCACTAGTGGTTAAAGAACCTGCCTGCCAATGCAGGAGACAAAAGAGATGTGAGGTTCGATCCCCGGGTCGGGAAGATCCCTTGGAGGAGGGTATGGCAACCCACACTGCACTGTTCTTGCTTGGACAGAGGAGCCTGGTGCGCTACAGTCCGTAGGGTTGCGAAGAGTTGGACTTGGTCACTAAAGTGACTTAGCGCACACAGGCACACATAGATGACTTATTTCATGCAATGTGGTGGTCATTACTGCTGTATAGCAAAGCGATTCAGTGATATATGCATTCTTCATTTTTATTCTTTTCCATTATGATTTATCATTGGAACTAGGCACGCTTGTGCTAAGTCGCTTCAGTCTTGTCCAACTCTGTGCAATCCCCATGGACTGTAGCCCACCAGGCTCCTCTGTCCATGGCATTCTCCAGGCAGGAATACCTGAGTGGGTTGCCATGGCCTCCTCCAGGTGATCTTCCTGAAAGTGAAAGTGAAAGTGAAAATGAAGTCGCTCAGTTGTGTCTGACTCTTTGCGACTCCAGGGACTGTAGCCCACCAGGTTCCTGCATCCATGGGATTTTCCAGGCAAGAATACTGATGCAGGGATCAAACCTGTGTTTCTTTTGTCTCCTGCATTGGCAGGCAGGTTCTTTACCACTAACACCACCTGGGAAGCCTTATACTTCCATAAAATAACAACTACTACAACGATAGTAATAATAATAAGACTAAAAGTCAATCAAACAAACAGACTAATTTCCTCCAATTTCAAGATTTCTGGAAAGTGAAAAGGTTGCATTGTATACAAAATCTGGTCTTGACTTAGTGACATAAAAGGAGAGCTTACCTTAGCCTTACAGAGACTACTCTTTGAAGTTGCTGTTTTTCACTTTGAATTCTTCAACTTGTTCCCCAAACGAAGGGCTGAATAGTCACACCATTGCTCTGATCAGTGTCGAGGCCAACCAAGCCTGAGTCCTCAGTAGGGATTTTAGTAGCAGCATTTCGTTCAGCCCTGATTATTGACTATTGACCCTCAGGTTCTCTCCACTCCTTTCCCGCTATCTTGGCGGGAGAAGGTGCCCTGACTTTCCTGTGCTGTCGGGCCTGGGGACACCCTGTGCCTGGGTGACATTTCCAGAAGCATCTGTCCGCGTGCCTACAAGGCACCAGTATTTTCCTCTCGGACACAGGAGGATTGTCTGCACCCTCGTGCACAAAAGGTGGCAAAAGTGCTTCCTACATCAATTTCAGTTTCCCCAAGAACGGGGAGCTTTGACTGAAAGAGGTCTTGTCTCCAAGGCAACGCATAAAAAGAAAATTGAGACGAATCATGTCATTAGTTTTTAGGATAATTTTTTTTTCCATTTGTCAACACTTTTCAGTCTAAGATATATTTTGTCTTGGATCCCAAGCTATCAAGGTGTCAACTTGGTTATTTTAGAAACAGACATATGGGGGAGGCCTGGGGAATCCTGTTTAAGATCAGCGCACAAAGTGATGCACTTCCAGCCGACTCTGCAGAAAAGTTAGGTCGGAACTTGCGCTCCAGTGTTCCAATCACGTTCTCCCTGTCCCCGCAGACAGGAGCTGGAGGGACGGCTGACTCCGTCAGAGCCCCGGCCCCGCCTAGCCCCCAGTTCCTCTAATTCATTTTTACTGCTCCCCGTGTTCACTGCCGTCTCTCCCTCCAGATCTGGCTGTGTCGCCCCGTCTGAGGTGGCTGATGGGCCGCCTCTGTGCCAGTTGACAGGTGGCCAGCTCGGCAGAGCAAAGTGCTAATTGAAAGTCACCGTCATCACCCCCGTCATCTTCTCCGCTAGGCTGATGCTCTGACAACGTTCTCAGCCAAGGCTGCAGGCCCAGATTGGAGAATCGGGGACCTGTGAACCCCGTCTTCATGTTGGCGGGGGGGCCTGGCATCTGTTGCAGAGCTAGGAGGTTGGCATGTGCCCGAGGCCATGAAAAATCTGGCCTTTTCTCTTGCCATCCAATTCTGATAGTGAAGAAATTGCATGTATTGAAACATGCATCCTTCTGCTGAATCGTTGACTCAGGCCGCTGGGTTTGTCTGCGTGGATCACTGGGGCAAAGTTAAAAGAAGGCCGCCATGCATGGCCCGTGGGCTCCGATTCTTGTCTGGCTTCTAAAAGAACAGCTTTGAAAGGCCCTAAAAGGGAAAGGTGGGTGGTACTACCCCCTGCCCCACAGAGGGTCCATGCCTGCCAAGGAGAAGCCAGGTCACAGGGGTCAGGAGGGATAAGGGAATTTCAAAACCGTCCTAAAGGAGCTGTCAGGCCCCGACACGCTGAGAGGGGAATGAAGTCCGATCCCTCCAATCTGATGTCCAGGACTAACGAAATGATGGGTCTATTCCGCACAATGGACCTGTCAAGAAAATAGTGTCGCTTCAAGGAAACTTGGAGAACTCTCCTCCTCCACCTTCAAAGTATCAATTTTCAGGTGCTAAGTGGTAATTAAAGTTAGCAAGTTCTAGTAGCATTCAGAGAAATTAGATCATGTCAAAGACCGTGGAAGGGGTCAGGATGAGTGATGGTTCCCACGGACGGTGCATTCCAACCACAGTGATATCTGCAATAGTGGAAAACGCTTTAAGGTCAAAAAGGAGAATGCATCTTTTTATCTCACCAAAATGCGCTGTTCTTGAGGCTTAAAATTCTCCTGTGAGGGAATGGTCAGCTTTATTTGTCTTTGATACTCAGAGAAATAGTTCATTATTGAAAAAAAGCTATTTCTTCATTGAATCTTTTTTTCTTCTTAAAGTTGATTGTAGAAATTATTTTTTCCCAAATGAACTAATACGATTCCTTTACTCTACACTTAGGTTACACAACTTGCATTAATTCATAATCTCTCTCTCTTCTTTTTTTTGGTCATGGTTTCTGTGAAGCTGGGCTTCCCAGGTGGCACTGCTGCTGCTGCTGCGTCGCTTCAGTCACGTCCGACTCTGTGCGACCCCACAGACGGCAGCCCACCAGGCCCCCCCCCCGTCCCTGGGATTCTCCAGGCAAGAACACTGGAGTGGGTTGCCATTTCTGGCACTAGTGGTTAAAAAAAAAAAAAAAAAAAGGCCACCTGCCAATGCAGAAGACCCAGGAGACGTGGGTTTGATTCCTGGGTCAGGAAGATCCCCTGGAGCAGGAAAATGGCAACCCACTCCAGTATTCTTGCCTGGAGAACCCATGGACAGAGAAGTCTGGCTGGCTACAGTCCATGGGGTTGTATAGACACGACTGAACTGAACACGCACACTTTCTGTGAAGCTAAGAACTGTTAAAATCACTGGGGACTACCTATGTGTCAGTTAGCCTTAGATATTTTTTTGGTATAATTATTCCCTACCCTCTTCATTATCTGATTTTTTTTAACTGTATCTTTCTTATTTGAATCATTTTATAATAGCTGTACATTTCTTCTGAGTTTTCATTACATAAAATAATTGACAATAGATGAGCTGAATTAATAAATAGGAGAATGAAGTAGTAGTGTGTGTGTGCTAAGTCACTTTAGCCATGTCCGACTCTTTGCAAACCCACGGACTGCCAGGCTCCTCTGTCCATGGGGATCCTCCAGGTAAGAATACTGGAGTGGGTTGCCATGCCTTCCTCTATGGGATATTCCAGACCCAGGGATTGAACCTGCATCTCTTATGCCTCCTGCATTGGCAGGCGGGTTCCTTTGCCACTAGCGCCACCTGGGAAGCCCCTGAAAGTGGGTTAGGCCATGTCCGGCCCAGGCGGCTCTGCTGACGGGAGGATGGGTCCCCGGGGCCAATGGGCCAGCCCGTGTTGATGGGGAGCCTGTTTGTTTTATCGAAGAGTCAGAGAAGAGAGATGAAAGCCAGAGGCAAAAGGAGGGCTGAGGTCACAGACTGAGAGAAGGTGGATCATGCATCACGCCGGGATGACAAGGAGAGGCATAAACAGAGATTAGGCCGGCAGAGCGGTAGCCAAGGAGGTCGGAGAAATGGAACGGGGAGCCAGGTGCGGGCTAAGTGACGTTTGACAGGTGGGGAGCTAAATCTTCCAGGGTTAGACACCCAGTTGGGTCTTTCCTTTACGTCGACCAGGCCAGATAACATCTGTGTAATATCTTCAGGCTGGCTGGACAAAGCCAAGCCCCCCAGAGGCAGACTGGAGGCAGACGCTGGGGGCTAGGGCTGCTCTATGCGCGGGGGCGGGGCATCGCACGCTCCATCTCTCTGAGTCACCCCCGTCCGCTGGTACCTGTGGGAAGGGCATACTCAGAACTGGAGCAATACGGATTTTCTTTGCAACACTCCAAGTTACCATCCTATGTTGCCTTGAATCTATGAAACTGGGCAGGCCAAGTCAATATCAATTAAAAAAAAAAAGAAACAAAACAAAACAAAACATGTGTATGGTCCTTGGGCCAACTGTTTGCATCACAAAATTACAGAGCAGCTTTACAGTTGAAAGAACTGGTCCAGTCTGGTCTCTGCCCCCTGGGAGCTGTTTGACCTTGGACCAAGGACACAGGGAGCCCACGGCCACCTGGGAATCCTCCTTACCAGTAGCTGCGCCTCCATCTCTATCAGCGTCATTGGGTGCAAGGTACCCAAGTGTATTTTGAGGTCTGGGAAGACAGGTACGATGGTTTACATTTCTTTGATTGTCCCTTTCACATGATACTAACACATAATAAGAGCTTAACAAATACGCATTGCTGGGGGAGGGATAAATTAGGAGTCTGGGATTAACAGATACACACTACTATATATAAAATAGGTAAATGACAAGGACCTACTGTATACCACAGAGAACTACACTCAATATCTTGTAATAGCCTAAACAGAAAAGAATCTGAAAAGGAATATTTATGGGTACAGACATATTTGTATATATTACTGAATCACTGCTGTACACTTGAAACTAACACATTATAAATCAACTATACTTCAAAAAAATGCACTGCTTACTGAATACCTGTTTGAATTTCCAGACAGTATTGAGCTATTTGTTTTTATATCCTCTGTAACTTATCTTTTTCCACTATATAGCACCAGAACTCATAATTTTGAACAAATAGCCTCTGTGATTTTTCCTCGTTTCTATTTCCTCATGTTCTAATCAGGTTATTTTCTTAAATAAGTCTTAGCTGGACATCCTTTTAAGTAATCATTCTAAATGATAATAAATAAAATACTAAACTGTAAATTCCTGTCTTATTTTTTAAACAATGGATACAGTGTCTCTGAGGAAGTAAGAAATGAGACAGGAGCTACAAAAGGGACAGTTTGAGTATGTTATCAAATGTTTCAACACATTCTTAAAAAGAAATGAAAAACAACAAATGCGGACATTTGTTAATTCTGGGTAGTGGCCGTACAGGTGTTTGCTGTACTACTTTCTGTACTTCTCTATCACTCTTCTAAACATCACGTTATTCTATTTGCTGATATCCCATACTTTTGCAATAGTATTGCTCCATGGGTTGCCTCCTCCACTGAAAATTTTTCCAAGTAGACCACTTCTTTTTGCTCCATGGATTTCGGCTTTTCATCTGGGTGTCATCAGTGAACTCACCCATATTCATTATCTGAAACCTATCACTTACTTGCCTTTTATTCCACTGCCTGAAACTTTAGCCCTTCAGCCCGTGGCTGGGGCTGGCAAGCTCTTGGTCTTACCATGTCCCGTGATTCCGAATCACCCATATTTCATTCTCAAGTTGCATAGTGTTTATCCCCATATCCACAGATACTCATGGAGACAGAAGTGAAAGAAGTCAAGAGTTGTCAGATATATTTATCCGTGGCTCTATGCCTGGGTCGAGAAGATCCCCTGGAAGAGGAAATGGCAACCCACCCCAGTAGTCTTGCCTGGAAAATCCCATGGACAGAGGAACCTGGTGGGCTACAGTCCAAGGGCTTGCAAAAGAGATAGACATGATTTAGGGACTAAACAACGTGAAGAAATGATTTTATTCCTTTTATACCAATCGTGCTTCCAAACATGTAAATTATACCACTTTCTCAGACTCTCCAGCAAGCACACGGAGCAGAAAGATTCTGGGGTTCCTGCCAAGAAAGCACCCCCCCCAACACAGCTTTTTCCATGTTCTTTGATAGGCAGCCGAAAGGATATAGAAAGTTAAGAATTGAGGCTTATGTATACTCACCACCTTCATGAAAATCTTTAATTTTTTTTGAGGTGAGTGAGCAACATTCTGAGAGATTTCTGGGTTTCCCTTTCCACTTTTGGCTGCCCTTAGTTTAGCAAAATGAAATGAGCGTGTCACCTGATGTTCAGCCTAATAGATGATCACCCATCGTACTTGGCTCAGAAACCTTTCAGCTATGACATTGCAATTGAAGTTTCGGTGGCCATTAGTAACTGAAGCCTCAAGCAAGGAAGCCAGTGGAATTAAAAAAGCACAATAAAAGTGCTGCCTTCAACATCGCCCAGCAGTGGGGCAAAAGAGTCAGAAATGTGAGTTGTTGGCTTGTTCAAAACTGTTTCTCCTACATACTTTACCATACGTGAAAGAGATAGCCAATGGGAATTTGATGTGTGGTCCAGGGAACTCATTCCAGGGCTCTGTAATAACCAAGAGGATGGGATGGGGAGGGAGGTGGGAAGGATGTTCAAGAGGAAGGGGACATACACATACCTATGGCTGATTCATGCTGATGTTTGTTCAAGCTGGATTTAGAAAAGGCAGAGGAACCAGAGATCAAATTGCTGACATCCGTTGGATCATCGAAAAAGTGAGTGAGTTCCAGAAAAACATCTACTTCTGCTTTATTGACTATGCCAAAGCCTTTGACTGTGTGGATCACAACAAACTGTGGAAAATTATTAAAGAGATGGGAATACCAGACCACCTGACCTGCCTCCTGAGAAATCTGTATCCAGGTCAAGAAGCAACAGTTAGAACTGGACATGGAACAACAGACTGGTTTCAAATCGGGAAAGGAGTACCTCAAGGCTATATATTGTTACCCTGCTTATTTAACTGCTATGCAGAGTACATTATGAGAAATGCTGGACTGGATGAAGCACAAGCTGGAATCAAGATTGCCGGGAGAAATATCAATAACCTCAGATATGCAGATGAAACCACCCTTATGGCAGAAAGCGAAGAAGAACTCAAGAGCCTCTTGATGAAAGTGAAAGAGGAGAGTGAAAAAGTTGGCTTAAAGCTCAACATTCAGAAAAGTAAGATCATGGCATCTGGTCCCATCACTTCATGGCAAATAGATGGGGAAACAATGGAAATAGTGACAGACTATTTTTTTGGGCTCCAAAATCACTGCAGATGGTAACTGCAGCCATGAAATTAAAAAGACGCTTGCTCCTTGGAAGAAAGGTTTTGACCAACCTAGACAGCATATTAAAGAGCAGAGACATTACTTTGCCAACAAAAGTCCATCTACTCAAAGCTTTGGTTTTTCCAGTGGTCATGTATGGATGTGAGAGTTGGACCATAAAGAAGTCTGAGTGCTGAAAAATTGATGCTTTTGAACTGTGGTGTTGGAGAAGACTCTTGAGAGTCCGTTGGAGTGCAAGGAGATCCAACCAGTCAATCCTAAAGGAAATCAGTCTTGAATATTCATTGGAAGAACTGATACTGAAGCTGAAACTCCAATAGTTTGGCCACCTGAAGTGAAGAACCAACTCATTTGAAAAGACTCTGATGCTGGGAAAGATTGAAGGCAGGAGGAGAAGGGGATGACAGAGGATGAGATGGTTGGATGGCATCCCCGACTCAATGGACATGAGTTTGGGTAAACTCTGGGAGTTGGTGATGGACAGGGAAGCCTGGCGTGGGATCCCATCCGTGGGATCGAAAAGAATTGGACACAACTGAGCGACTGAACTGAACTGAACACAATATTATTAAATAAATTATCCTTCAACTAAAAATAAATTTAATTAAAAAATTGTTTCTCCTTATCTGGACCTTTCCAATCAGCTAGGGAGACCGTCTGCATTAGTCAAACTTACAGCCAACAGTCTGTGGGCAATCAGAACCTCACCATGAGTCTTTGAAACTCTACAAGTTGCCGGGGCTGCGTCCTTATGCATCCTCAACTCCAAACTGCTGAGCATCCCGTTCAGACTTGTGATCTTATGGTGAGACAAGGTGTGTTTTCAGAACTGCTGATGTCAATACGTAACGGCTGTAGGCATCTGCATCCATCTGTCCCACGGCTACGGAGAGTCCACAAAGACCCCAAACTCACCTCACCAGCTTTCCATGCAAAAAGCAAAGAGAAATGGACAAAGCTGGCTCTTTGTTTTGTACCCACCACCTCTGGTGATGGCATCAAAGTTGCTGCAATTTCCCTCTCCTTACACCTACGTTCAGGCAAGCACAGGACAATGCCACTTGCCAGAGCGTGCTTTCATCCCTGGGTGTTTCAGTCGGTCATCAGCTCCTGTCCTGACTACGGAGCAGGAGTAGATGGACTCTGCTGTCCCTCCCCCAGCCCACCACTCCCAGAACCCATACTTGCCTGGTAACCATAGTAATTTAATTAAAACTTAAATCTGTCCACAGCCATCCTTCTTCCCAGGGTCCCCACTGTCTGGGAGCTAAAGTGTGGGCTGGTTAACATGTCACAAAAATTCCTCCAGCTTTCCATGGTTCTTAGACCCTCACCTCTAGAAAATCTCCCCAACCCTTTGGACTAGGCATGGGTACCATTTCCCCACCCCCCACAATAACACTTCTTTGTTTCCCTTCAGACAAACCTCTCAGGCACTTTCTATCCTTCATGTTGTTAAATCCATTGGGTAGAGTCATTTCTCCATCTTATATTAAATTCTCAGCACCATTTCACAAGGTGGCCCACATCCTTCTTGAAACAACAGTTTCTACCCTTGGTTTCAAGAAATCCTTCTTTCCTGGATTTCTTTTACTTACATTTTTATTAATTGGCAGTTTAATCTGCAGACTCATGATTCTTGTCTTGAGCTCTGAATGTGGGAGATGTTCCATGATTCAGTCATATACCCTTGACTCAGTTTACCCTCCCTTCTCTCTCAAGGGTCCTATTCCCTTCCCTGGGTTTAAAAAAG
This sequence comes from Bos grunniens, assembly GCF_055505025.1. Lineage (NCBI taxonomy): Eukaryota > Metazoa > Chordata > Mammalia > Artiodactyla > Bovidae > Bos > Bos grunniens. The sequence goes on along the minus strand of NC_141176.1, from coordinate 88,546,045 downwards.
GTGCTTTTTCTTCATCCGAGGCCTGTCCATCAGCTGGATTCCTATTGGCACATCCACCTCTGTATTAGGTATCTCTGCTGATGGGACCATCTTGTGTCAATGTGGCAAGACTACCGTACCCTATTATTAGACACAGAGGGGTTTTATGAAAGCGGTTTAGATGTGGCTAATGTTTACAATTAGTTGACTTTAAGTAACGCTGTGAAAAAAATGAAAGCATTCGTTACTCAGTCATGTCTGACTCTCGCAACCCCATGGACAGTAACCTGTCAGGCTCCTCTGTCCATGGGATTCTCTAGGCAAGAATACTGGAGTGGGTTGGCATTTTCTTCTCCAGGGGATCTTCCTGACCCAGGGATCAAACCCACGTCTCCTGCATTGGCAAGTGGATTCTTCCCCATCTGAACCACCAAGTAATGCTGATTCCTCTCAAAAATGTGGGTGGGACACATCTAATCAGCTGGTCTTTAAGAGCAAAAACTGAGGTTTCCAGGAGAGAAGATGGTACCACAGAAATCCTGCCTGCGTTTCCAGCTTGCCAACCTGCCCTATAGAGTTAATTCCTTAAAGTCTGTCATCTGTCCATGCTTCCATCCATCTGTCCATCCACTTATCTGTTTCAGGTTCTGTTTTCTGGAGAACCTGGCTGATAAGAGGCTGCCTCACATCTCCTTGGTCTCAGCCCATCTTACAAACTCACAGCTGGTCCCCTTCCTCCTCCAGGTCACTAGTGCCAGGGGCCCCACCCCAAGCAGAAGTCATCCTTCATCCCGTTCTTCCCCCGCCCCCTTGCCCTGGGTCCTGAGTTGCCTGGAACAGTCACGGAGACTTGTGGATCCGGGATATCTATCTGTAGCATCCCCTTCAGCTCTCACAGTTGTTCCTGTTTGAACAATCAGTTACGTGTTGGGATATTCTATCAGCAAATTCTGCAATTCCTCCTCTAAATGAATTCGCCATCCATCCACCTCTCTTCATCTCCTCTGCCTCTCTTCTGGTCCATGGAGTATCATCTCCTCCTGACGCTGCTCTGTCCTTTCTCTTCCTTCAGTCTTGATCCTTAATGTTCCCTTCTCATCTCACCAGCTTTGCCAGGATGACCTCTGAAAATGCCGAGGGGATCATTTTACCCCTTCTGTAGACGCTTCCAGTGGACCCCCATTATATCAACATTTAGGGAAAATGAAGCCCAACATTCTTACCCAGCAAGTAGGCTCCCATATATCAAATACTTAGGAAAAAATGAAACCCAGCGTTCTTACCCTGCAAGCCTTCACTGCTCTTTCTCCGACCACCTCCTGGTCCCCACCCCCTTCCAGTCTCCCGTCTCTCACTAGGCTCCAGCCACAGCACATTTCTATCCAACCCAGCTCACCCCCAACCAGACGGCATCCTTGTTTCTACCTCTGTCTAGAACGCGCTTCCTCTCCATCTTCAGTGGCCGTTTCCTGCTTGTTCCTCAAGTGTATTTCAGGCACTACCTTCTCAGAAGGCGCTTCTTCCCAGGAGTAGTTCTCTGACCCCCTCCCCTTCAGCCTCTATTTCCCCTCTCTGGGGATGGCCGTGGGGTGTGCCTGTGGTGGGGGGACAGCCAAGTGGGAGCTTGGCAGGCGGACGTCACGTGTGCTGGTCTTATCCCTTCCTCCCTGCCCGGTGCTTTGGCCGCCTGTCATCCATCGGTCAACCCACAAATGTGTATCAAATGAATGAATGAGTGAACACTGTCTCGAATATGAATCCGTCTGTGCTCTCCCTCTGTATTTTTGCCTGGAGAATCCCACGGACAGAGGAGCCTGATGAGCTGCGGTCCACAGGGTTGCAAAGAGTTGGACAAGACTGAAGCGACCTAGCATACACTGCCTGTGTGGAGAAAGCAGATAAAAGCAAGAGAAAAATAAAACAAAAGCTTTTAAAACCTCCTGGTAGTTAGGACTGGCTCCTTCAGAGGGAAAAAACTAATTCAATTTCGAAATAGTCATCTGCTATCTACTCCCCCTTCACTCCACCACCCTCAAACCTGTAGATACAAGGCTCTAGAGAGATCCAGATGGGCTCCCTGCTCCAGAACCTCCAAGTCTACCAGGCCAGCATTCCTCACCCGTGCCGACATAATTACAGCCTAGTAACAGCCAGGGAATGAGCTCCTCCCGACTCTGATTGGAGCGTCTCAAGCCCTGAGGCCTTCGGAGATGGTGGCCTAAAAGGCCTCATTAGACGTAATTATAAAGCTCTCTATCTTTCAGACTCTCATACTTTTCAAAAAACTTGCTGGAATTTTGTTTAGAATTTTATTTTAAAGGGACAGAGAGTGTTTTCTCCCTCCTCTTTCCAACGAATAAGGAAAGTTTTACCTTCAGGACGCTCCTCCTGAGGAGCCAGGACGAGGCACTGCAATTCCTGGGCCCCACGAGAGCTCCGTGTTTCCTGGAAGAAGCACAAGGAGTGGTGACATCTGACACTCCACACGCACTTTCGTCTCTCTGTGTTCCCAGCTTATTAAAAGGATGCCGTCAAGAGCTATAAACAAAAAGGATGCATTTTGAAGGTGAGCCCGGGTAAGACACCTACCCCCAAGCCTTTGGGATGAGCAAACCCTAAGCTCTCCTATTTACTGAACTTGCTCATGAACCCTGAACTTGTGAGACTAGCGAGAAAGGAATTGGAGCTCGGCTCTGGCTAGGATGTGTGTAGCTAGTGAGAACTTCAAAAGCTGATCTTGGCATGGAGGTTCTTTATAAAACTAAACACAGAGCTACCTTACGATCCTGCAATCCCACTTCTTGCCATATATCCAGAGAAAAACATGATCCAAAACATACATACACCCCAGTGTTCATTGCAGCTCTGTCCACAATAACCAAGACATGGAAGCAACCTAAATGTCCATCGACAGAGGAATGGATACAGAAGATGTGACTATACACTAAGGAATATTACTCAGCCATCAAAAAGGATGAAGTAATGCCATTTGCAGCGACATGGATGGACCTAGAGAGAGTCATACTGAGTGAAGTAAGTCAGACGGAGAAGGAGAAATACTGTATGACATCCCTTTATATGTGGAATCTAAAAAGAAATGATACAAATGAACTTTCTTACAAAACAGACTTAGAGAATGACCTTACGGTTTCCTGGGGAAGGATGGGGGAAGGTATAGTTAAGGAGTTTGGGATCAACAAGTACACACTGCTATATTTAAAATGGAGAACCAACAAGGACCTGCCAGATAGTACATGGAACTCTGCTCAGTGCTGTGTGGCAGTCTGGATGGGAGGGGAATTGGGGGAGAATGGATATATGCATGTGTATGGCTGAATACCCTGGGTAGTCATTGGAAGGACTGATGCTGAAGCTGAAACTGCAATACTTTGGCCACCTGATGTGAAGAGCCAACTCATTAGAAAAGACCCTGATGCTGGGAAAGATGGAAGGCAGGAGGAGAGGGGGGTGACAGAGGATGAGGTGGTTGGATGGCATCGCTGACTCAAAGGACACGAGTATGAGCAAACTCTGAGAGGTGGTGAAGGGCAGGGAGGACTGGCATGCTGCCGTCCACGGGGTCGCAAAGAGTCGGACACGACTGAGTGACTGAATGACAACTTAGGCCCTTCACTGTTCACCTGAAAATATCACAACACTATTAATCAGCTATATGCCAATATAAAATAAAAAGTTAAGTAAACAAAAAACAAGCTGACCTCAGTTACATGCAGATTCTGAAACCGAGCAGAAGGGACTGTGGGGGGCCTCTCAAGTACAAAAGCCCCTCTGTGCCCCCTGTTTTCCTTTTGTAGGAAAAGGCTTTCATCTTCTAGGCCCTCCCTGAGTTCCAAACAGCAAGCATTGTACGGAGGATTTTCTCCGTCCTTGAAAATCCTCTGGGCTCCGGCCACTCACTCCCCTCCCCTCCTGCTAAGACCTGGCAACCACTGGTCTTTTTACTGTCTGCACAGTTTTGCCTTTTCCAGTATTAAACATTTTAATAGTTTGAACAAGGTAGCCAGCAAACAGTGCCCACTCTCAGAGCAAAGTGAAAATTTTTATAACAGTTGATATTATATTAAACAATAATATTTCTTTAAGCTTTGCTCACAATAAATTTTCATTATGCAGAATAACAATTTCATAACACGACATGAGAAACAGATTGTGACTAAATTTGAAAATATATGTGTTAGTCGCTCAGTTGTGTTCGACTCTTTTGCAACCCCATGGATTGTAGACCACCAGGCTCTCCAGGCAAGAATACTGGAGTGGGTGGCCATTTCCTTCTCCAGGGTATCTTCCTGACCCAGGGATTGAACCCAGGTCTCCTGCAGTGCAGGCAGGTGAGCCAATGGGGAAGCTATATATATATATATATATATATATATATATATATATATGACTGATAAGGATTTGTTCCGTTTTCTAGTTATCTTGAACAAACCTGGTTGGAAAGAAAACCTCTGGGAAAAGGAAATGTTAAACTTTTCTAAAACATCCAAACGTCTAGTTTCAGATTTTTGCTACTTTAATTCAAGACATTTGTCCATGTGGTGGATTTAGACTCATTATCTAGTGCCACCTGGAAAGCCCCAATATGTAAATAGCACCCAGGTGGTGCTAGTGGTAAAGAACCCACCTGCCAATGCAGGTTTGATCCCTGGGTCTGAAAGATCCCCTGGAGGAGGGTATAGCAACCCTCTCCAGTATTTTTGCCTGGAGAATCCCATGAACAGAGGAGCCTGGCGGATTATTGCCCATGGGGTTGCAAAGAGTCGGACACTACTGAAGCGACTTAGCAAGCACTCATGCATGTAAATATTATTTAATCTTACTGTTTTCTGGGTTTCTGCTCAACATTTGTTTTCAGATACTGCTCAATATTTGTTTATAGATACACAGATGTTGACTTCCATAGCTACTTTTGAAAAATTAAATTTAAAACTTGAGAATCAAAGTAGAGTTTCATCCACTAGGAAAATGGGTTGAAGGAAATACATATTTAAAATAGAAGTACTTCTGACTTCAGTAAAGTCCAAGCACAAAGTTTCTTGTTAAAGATGGCCTTGTGTGATTATTTTCACCATGAGATTTCTTCAGATGTGTATCACCAGAAAATAATTATTTTGAATTTCTCTTTCTCCTTTATTTCAATCTTTGCCATAAAAAAGATAATAGCTTCAGTTCCAACAAGTTTATTTCCCTTTCTTGGAAGATAGTTTATTATATCTTATATGCATAATGAGACCCAGTCTGATTATTCAGTTCAGTTCAGTTCAGTCACTCAGTCATGTCCGACTCTTTGTGACTTCATGGACTGCAGCACGCCAGGCCTCCCTGTCCATCACCAACTCCCGGAGTTTATTCAAACTCATGTCCATTGAGTCAGTGATGCCATCCAACCATCTCATCCTCTGTTGTCCCCTTCTCCTCCTGCCTTCAATCTTTCCCAGCATGAGGGTCTTTTAAAATGAGTCAGTTCTTTGCATCAGGTGGCCAAAGTATTGGAGTTTCAGCTTCAGCATAAGTTCTTCCAGTGAATATTTAAGACTGATCTCCTTTAGGATGGATATTAGCTATATCCTAAAAATTAGATCTGAAATGGCAAGTACATTGTTTTATTTTTTAGTAGATAAAGTGTGTTTAAGACCCAAGTTCTAAGTGAGCACTTATTTTTGTAGCATTTATGGGGTACCCATTGGTGTGTTTAGTTCCTTGAAATGACATCAATGTAACATATTCACATTATTCCCACTACGCATTTTTATAGTAAGTTCAATGATTTGCTGAATGTGACAAAATGTATTAGAATCAGGTGTTGTGTAGTCACTAAGTCCTGTCTAGCTCTTTGCAATGCCATGGACTACAGCCTGTGGCATTTCCCAGGGATTTCCATGGGATTTTCCAGGCAAGAAAATCTGGAGAGGATTGCCATTTCCTTCTCCAGGGGATCTTCTCAACCCGGGGATGAAACCCACGTCTCCTGTGGCTCCTGCACTGGCAGGCGGTCTCTTCACCACTGCACCACCAGGGCAGCCCAGAATCAGGTGTGTCTTTTATTATCATATTACCATCCCAAAGCATTGTCTGTATGACATGTCTTCTAATTTGAACTTCTTAAAAATATATACAGAGATATATTAATAATGTATAATGCCAGCATTAATGTATAATAAGTTGTATGTACATATAGTTTATTAATATAAATAGTTTGTCACAGATTTGCTGAAGCTAAAAAGGACTAAATATGATGTTTTTATGCTAGAGGATGCATCTTACTGAAAATTGCTAAAATGTGCCTTAATAGTTATATTTTTCCATCTCCTATTTATGTGTTTCATGGAACATTATCAAATTAAAATGTTATCGTAGGGTTTGGCTAAAAAAATAAGTAAAATAATAAACAGCAAAGTATTTAGTCATAAGGATTTTTTTCCAGCTTTTCAGCTGATAAAATAAGTAAGCCTGGAAAGTAGATTAAGAAAATAATCAAAAGTATAAAACTAACAATACACATATGAGAAGAATGAAACATTCCTGGACCAGGGCAGACTTTCATTTTAACAACTATACAGCATGAAAGAAAAATCAGCGAATTGATGAAGGACATGGATTGCTGTTTCATCATTGCCAAGTTCGGTTCTCTAGTCTGTTGCAACAAACTGTTACACCTTGAAAAACAAGCCAGGCACTTTCCAAAGTAAACCAGCCCTCTGGTTTAACCTTGCTTGGTGTGTACCTAACACTGGTGCCCAGGTGCCTAGGGCAAGACCCTTTCATCCTTCTTTAGTTACCCTAGGTTCAGAAATGCTGGTAGACCACTACTTCCGAAGGGACTCTGAAAGAATACTAATGGCCACTGAAATTGCCCTGCAGTACAAAATGCTTTTACACTCGGAAAGAATGTTATAGCCTTGCACTATTTCTCCTAGCAGCCCTCTGGCGTTGGGTGAAACCTCCATCACGATGGAACAGTTGAGAAGTTGAAGCATGTCTTTGTGGGCTTGGGGGGAACGTCCTGATCTATTAATAGGATGCTGGTTCCAAGATGGCAGCAGAGTCAGGTGGCAGCAGGTCAGCAGAGTCTGCCCTGTGGACTTGGGGAACACAGCCACGTTCTTGGGGAGAGAACTGCTCATTCTTGGGGACAGAACTGCCCTCTGCAGCCCTTGTGGAAGCCCCCACCCCAGCCCCCTCCTTCTCCAAGGGGAGCCGGAGTCTTCCATCCAGGCCTGCTGGCAGAGCAGGCGCTGTGCTCCAGACAGAGGGTTTAGTCATGGAAACGTGATGACACGGCCACACCAAAATCTCAAAACCGCCAGGCAGCAGGGAGGGGCGCGTGCCTCCCGTCCGTCTCCCCAGCAATTTGGACAAGAACCTTCCTGTCCATTTCAGCTTCAATGCTGAGTCTCCTCTGGGATCATCACTCTGCACAACTTAAGTGTCTCTTATCCACACCTGAAGGAATGCGGAGGAGCCGAGTTTTCTGTTCTGGCTCCAGAACATGGGGCCTTAGAGGATCGGGGAGGAGAAAAATGCCTTTCTTCCTGCTTCTAGCTGAGCAGAGGGTGTGGCTTTTGTCCGGTCTGGAGAGACGCCCACTTACCAGGGCAAGCCGGCACCCCCCGGCCAGTGGCCACCGCTGGGGAAGGCGTATCCCCCCTCACTCCCACCGTCACGCCCTGCTCACGGTGGGTGTGCTACGCTTGTCGTGTGCATACACCAGTCACTGTGTGTGAACGCTTGTCTCTGCAGGATTAAACAGGCCACGTGCAAACCTGCCAATTAGGCTGTGGTCACAACTCATGAATGACTGCTTTTACGCCCCCTTCCAGCTCGTTTAGCGAACTTAGCTAACGTTACTTCCACTTACTGGACGGGTCTTTTTAAAAAATTCATTTATTTACTTATTTTTGGCAGTGCTGGGTCTCTGTCGCTGTGCAGGCTTTTCTCCAGTTGTGATGCTGGGGCTTCTCATTGCAGAGGGTTCTCTTGTGAAGTACGGACTCGAGGGCACAAGAGCTTCAGTATGTGCAGCATGTGGGCTCAGTAGTTGTGGTTTCCAGGCTCTAGAGCATAGGCTCAGTAGTTGTGGCACACGGGCTTAGTTGCCCCATGGCACAGGGGATCTTCCCAGGTCAGGCATCAAACCCATGTCCCCTGCATTGGCGGGCAGATCCTTAACCTCTGGACCACCAAGGAAGCCCTAGACAGATCTTTACTGACAGACTGTAGTAAGTAGAGCATCTTTCTAGGTCTTGTGGGGAATGAGCGGGTTTAAAAGAAGGGTTCTATCCTTAAAAACTTCTATTCCTATAAGGAAAAGGAGACACATATGAAAACCATAAGGAATAAAATCGAATACTGATGTAACAATATAATGACCAGAGGGTACTAACACACATGTAAATAAGTGACTACGTGACTGATAGAATAAATGAAGGAATATTTGAGTCTCCTGAGCCCTGCAACTGTTACATTATAGATCTTCACAGTATCTCACAGTTTTTCATTGTCTTGTTAGCAGCACATCGCACAAAGAAATGTTTTGTAAAGACAAGCAAGGCTAACACAGGCTTTGGCTCAAGTGGCATGAGAAAAGACATTTTTCTCCTCCTCCCAAATCCTTCCTGGTTTGATAAATCTGTTTTCTGAAGCCTGAATGGAAGGTTTGGCTCATCTGGGTTCCTGCAACAAGTCTAAGAGATAATTAAACTCCACTTGGGTGTCCAGAAGTCAGCTTGCCCAAATGACTTGTAATCTAGCAGGATTCCTTATCTCAGGAAATGAGGTGAGTGATTTGCTCACCCCTAAGCCAGAAATCCCAGCCTGGCTTCCTCCCACTTGCCAGAACTCAGCTCTTCACCAAATCCTAGGAATCTCACTTACTTATTTCCTTCTCTGCCCCACTGTGCTGGGGCCTGAACTGTCAGCCTTTCTTGCCTGGACACCTGTACTTGTCTTCTAACTGGTCTCCCTGGGCATTTCCCCTTAAAAAAGGAACTGTTTAAAAAGGAAAAATCATCTGATGTTCTACATTGCAAAATAACCCTTGACTGAAGGATGGTCAGTGATTGACCAGTTTACTTTTATTTTCCAGAAAAAAGATATTTTTTGTTGAGAAATGATTTCTGTATTTCTTTAGATTTGTTCCTTTTCCTTAAATAATTCTAAAATTTAAAAAAAAAAAAAAAGTTTCTTGGTCCTGGGGAATTTTACAAAGACCTGTGTGCGTGCTAAGTTGCTTCAGTCATGTCCAACTCTTTGCGACCCTATGAATGGTAGCCCACCAGGCTCCTCTGTCGATGGTGGTGCACCAGCAATTACGGAAGCTCCCAAGCGGCTGACCTTGGAGGGGTTGGGCAGGGGAACCTCACGGGGTAGCCCTGTCAGGACGTATCCAGCAGAGAGACACCGTCATGAGGGGATTACGATACAGAGGATTGGAAGGTCAGGGAGCGCCTCTGACACCAGCAAAATAAAGAACGAATTCCCATCCTGGAAAATGTCTTTTCTGAAGAAAATGGAACTGTATGACCCATATAGGCAGCTGACATCCATTTATGGGGATTTCAATATGCAGGGCTAACACGCAAGCCTTCCCGACAAACAAAAACTAAACTAAAAGATAACACTCATAAATATTAAAACAAAAGGCAAGGTGCGGCAGTTTGTCTGTTGAGCTACTGCGTGGAGAGATGAGATGTGACGATTAGAAAAGAGCTGGTGTCTGGACCCCGTCTTTAGTAAGACTTCCCCCAACGTTCCAGGCTTCCCCCTTCCTCTGCCTCTTCACAAGTGCCATTCCCTCTCCCCGAGTTTCCTTTCCACCTCCTCATCCTCCAGGGTCTAGTTTAGGTTTCGTCTCCTTCCATCAGTCAGTCCCGCTTGGTGAGCAGCCCCAGGGGGAACAACTCACTCTACGGCCTGGGTTTCCGCCGTGCTCTGTGACAACGCCTGTTCCTTCCGGTTCCGGCTTCCTCTCCTCCCGCACGTGGTGCATCTTCTCAAAAACAGGGTCGAGCGCTTGTGCATCACACAGCTGCCCAGACAGGCCCCGGACAGGCTGGGGGCGCTGTCCAAATTTGCCCGGTTATGGAGTGCCTAGCAAAGGACAATATGGAAGAAGCGTTTGCTTCCGCATCCAGAGTACGCCTAATAATGCCCATCTCCTACTACCTCTTGGGCATGAAATCATTCCACAAAGTACTCTGAGTTCCCTAGAATAAATATAAATAAAAGCTGTTATTACAGAACGTATTTGAACACGTTTTACTTGAGAACCAGGCCCTCAGGTGGAGCTAATGTGACCCTGTGTCTTTACTAGGTTCTTTCATAACTACTCAAATTTAAAGAATAAAAAGGGTTTGCTTTTATAGATTGGTAACGGTGATCTCTTATGGGGGAATCTACATATTTTGGTGTATGTTCAGCGTGATGTTATTTATATTTTTGTGTTGAATTTTGGATGAAAATTCTGTATTATTGTTAGTCTTTTTTTTTTTTTTTTTCTTTTAAGAAAGATAGCATTAATATACAACCAGTTTTGTCCAGAATGCCATGTTCTGAAGGCTTCAGAGTGCTACTTAGAACAAAGCCAACAGGGCGGTGTTTTAAATCAGGGAGAGATTATGTACAACAGGATTAGTACTGCAAAGCGGAGATTCAGTTTGTGCATGGGTGTTATTTTGTACTTTTTAGCAATGGTAAAACCATTGACACTCAGTCTCATCTTGAGGGCATGGAACCCTCATCGTGAGGTCTGTTTGACTTTTATTTTTTATTTTTTTTTTGGTGATGTTTTATTTGTCTCCTTAGACCATCATGAATGTTAAACCATGTTCTGAACTCCAAGATACTGGGGGCTGTTGGCACAATGATAAAACGAGTAAGCTTTGAAGAGAGACATACTCAGGTTAGGTTAGGTCTGAATCCCAATCCCTATTGTATTCTTAACATTTGGTGCCTGGTTTTCACTGGGTAAGTTAAAGACACCTTTCTCAACTGGGAAACGGAGACAGTACTTCTATCTCACACAGTTGTTCCAAGAATTAGAGTAAATGGCGACTTTGCTATCACGCCTGAGTTCTAGTAAGCATGCGAGGAATGTCTTTGGAGTTGTGAATGTGATTTCAGGATGCTCCGCTGTCCTCCCCTCCCCTTCAGGATGGCACATACGCCAGCCTGAACCCCCCTGTGCTGGGCCGCCAGCTAGCTAGCCCCCAATGACCCCTGCCTTCTGGTCTTCACACCCTTGGTAAAAGTCTCCCCTAGATTGAGAGCTGTACCTGGTGGCTGGTTTCTTTCTTTTGAATTGAAGTACTGGTGCTTCACAATGTTGTTTGTTTCTGCTGCACAGCAAAGTGTATCAGCCACATATATACATACATCCCCTCTTCTTTGGATTTCTTTCCCACAGAGTCACCACAGAGCACTGAGTAGAGTTCCCTGTACTCCACAGTAGGTTCTCATTAGTTATCCATATTTTATGGACTTCCCTGGTGGCTTTGACTGTAAATAATCTGTCTACAATGCTGGAGACCTGGGTTTGATCCCTGGGTAGGGAAGATCCCCCTGGAGAAGAAAATGGCAATGCATTCCAGTATTCTTGCTGGGAAATCCCACGGGCAGAGGAGACTAGCAAGCTACAGTCCATGGGTTGGTTGTAAAGAGTCAAACACAGCTGAGCAACTAACACGCACACAGCAATATTGTCAAAAACGTGTCAATTCCAATCCCCCAATTCATCCCCCAGTTCTCCCCTTGGTTTCCATACATTTGTTCTCTTCCTCTGTGTCTCTATTTCTGCTTTGCAATGAATCCATCTGATGGCTCATTTCTAACCGATAAAAAATGGCAAGAGTGATGGGAAGTCGCCTCTGAGAATAGGTGGCAAAAACACGCGGCTCTGTCTGGGGAGCGCTTCACCATGAGTGAGTCTCCCCTTGGGATACTTCTTCTAGGGGAAGCCACCACTTACATTGAGAGGCTACTAGAGTGAGCTTGGGGACACACCCTTCAGCCACTTTCCAGCACTTTCCCTTCAGTCTCAACTCGATTGCCAACTTGAGCCAGAGGCAAGCAGCGGAGCCCCACCTGCATTCCTGACTCACAGAAGCTGTGCAATAATGAGTGTTTGTGGTTTCAGGACGCCAGGTTTTAGAGCAACTTGTCATGTGGCAATGGATGACTAATACACTGCTGGAGGGGTGCTGCCTCCCGGCCTGGCTGGCACTCCTTGGAGACAGCTGATAAGAGGTATCTATCGTCAAAGGCTCTCTGGGGTTTTTCGAAGGGATGAAGACCAAGCTCTTCAGAGTATCCCTTCATAACATAGCCCCTGCCTCCTGCTGCTGCAGGCGCACACATCTCCAAACGCACTCACGTCCCACACCCTTGCAGTGTTGCTAAGTCTTGTGCGGTGTACGGACCCCCTTGCCCCTTTACAAAGGGGAACTCAAGCCTCTTCTCCAGGAAGCCTTATCTGGTCTTCCCTCCAGCGTGAAGCTGGTGTCCTGCCTTGAATTCTCTGGGCAGGCTGGAGTTCTGATAATCGGTACTTACCTAGCATGTCTGGTATTTCATTCCCTCCACAAACCGTGAGTTTATTTGAGGACTGTATTTCTTCAAGGCACACAAGTGCTTGGCCAAAAGGGGCTTCATGGATATTTTTATAATGGATGAAGGATTCCAGCTCTCAGAGGGCAGGATTGTTTTCTGCGTCCAACCTGTTGCGAAGCATAAATATGCTTTCCTTTATATTCTTTTACTCTGTGACACGGAGGCTGTACTTGCAATATAAACAGATTGGAAGAAGAGAAAAGAAAGAGCCATTTACAATAATCGGACTTGGAAACAGGCTGAGCAGAGATGTTTAGAACTTTGTTTGGGAGCGAATCTTACTCATGCCAACGATGGGATTTTGGGGGATGCCAGGTAATATAATAGCTAGAACTATTTATGTTTAATCTATGAACCAGGATGAAGAAAGGGACATATATGTGTACTGATATTTTTCAATGTTAAATCAGAAATCGATTAATTTATAGGAGGTTGAACAAGATACAGCTGTTTCTGACCTAAAAAATAGTGTACTTTTATGATTCTATGATTCTAACACACACACTTCATGTGCAGTGATTTTGCTGTCTTCTGTTTTCTCTGTCGTATTTCCTTTTGCAGAGTTTGCAAATTAAGGACTGGATAAGACATTTGTCTCTAGTGTTACAAAGTTGAAGTTGGCTCTGAGTCTTAATCTCGAGACAAACTGGATCAGAGCCAATGGCAGGGTTAGGGCCAAGACACATTCTTGTGACTGTTGCCACATTCGTCTCAGGTTTATTAAAAAAAAGAAAAAACACACCCAAACCCTTAACACTGGCTTCCCTGGTGGCTCAGTGGTAAAGAATCCGCCTGCCAATGCAGGAGACATGGGTTTGTTCCCTGGTCCAGGAAGATCTCACATGATGTGGAGCAACTAGGCCCATGCACCACATCTGCTGAACCTATTCTCTAGAGCCAGGAGCCACAACTCCTAAAGCCCATGTACCCTAGGGCCCACGCTTCTCACTAAGAGAAGCCTCACAGTAAGAAGCCCACACACCGCACCTAGAGAGAAGAACTTGCAGCAACAAAGATCCAGCACAGCCAAAATAAAATAAAATTTAAAAATTATTTTAAAATAAAAAATCTTAACAGAGCCCTCCTGCAAAACTTAATCTTAGGTTCCCTATTTTGTCCTAAACATAAAATGGGAAATAGACCTTTTAGAGTCTAACGGCAGAACTCTGATAAACTAACGCAGTGACAATTCCCTTTTTCACTTTCCAGTCCACATGTGTGTTGGTGCTGAAGTTCTAGAGACATTTGGATGAACATCGCTGCAAGTCCTTTAAGAACCAAACACCCACAGAATTCATGAGAAGCCTTGTCTTCTGCAGTGGGACCCAGAGGCATAAAAGTACTTAAGTCAGTTTTTCAAGGTGGAAAAGTGAAATCAAGAGCTAACCTCTTAATGCACCAAGGGACTTGGAAACTTGGTAAAGATCTGGATCATTCCTTATCAGATCTGGTTATGGATATTTACTGACCAACCCAATGGAAAGTGTTTTCATTATGGTTGGCAACAAAGCCTCCGAGCAAAGCAGTGAACTAACTTTGAATTTTTGACTGAAGCTGGGGGAAGGAATGAGCTTCAGGAATGTTCCACGTCTTATTCACCTTGGATGCCACACAGAGGATCTGTGAACCCAGGACCACCCTTAATTTGCGATCCCAGCGCAAGCACGATGGTCACTTTCAATCAATTTATGATTTAGATCACACCCTTAACAAATCCACTTTAGAATATCATTTGCAGTTTATATCTTATGAAAGTATGACATCAGATTTCACGGTCCTACCCTATTCTTGTGTGCGTTCTTTGGTTGCCCTAGTAACGGAGTTGCCATGGATGGCACTGCAGGAGGTGTACGGGTCAGCAAAGACCAGAGCCCTGTCATTCTTCATTCAAAGGCAATTGTCCCTGAAAAATGTGACTTGCTTCAATATTTAAGGCCTGGGCACTGATATTAAACTAGAATGGTACTTCGGTTAAAAACCAATAATTAACCTTGTCTTCCACTCCAGGTCACACTTGAATAGCAATTTCATAAAGTGGACATTCCTCTGTCTTTCATTCGTGAAGTCCTAGATCGGTTTTAAATAATATGTCTCCCAGAAAAGTACATGGGTAATCGTTGCAATTTATTTTATGTCATTATCTAAGCCCCCGAGACCTTACAATCCCGGCTCTTCTCTCCGAGGTAATTGCACACATCTTGGGAGTATGTGAGATGATGTTAATATTCAAGGCATCATCTCTGTGAAAAGATTCACAACCTACAATGGAACACTGTCTTCATGTCTTGCTGTAAAATTTATTTTTAGGCAAGTAAGGGGTATTTCCTTTCTGAAGAATAATTTTCATCGAAATCATAGTCTTTGATATCATGGATTTATAATATGTATCCTAAATAGCAGTTTTAGTTTCAAAGTGGGGATTATGCAGCTTGGTTATGTTATAATAAGACCTCTCAGACTATAAATGAAGACCACCTTTGAGGTACACAAGATGCCATCATTCTCTTAACACTCCTCACTCTTTATTGCTCCCTAAGATGTTTTAAGCTGCTGTAATCTTTTATCACACTGTGGTATATATATATACATACAGAACATACTTAGGTAGTTGCTTCAATTTTTTAATACCAGTAGTGTGAAAATTATGGCATCCACATAAAAAACATGTTAAATATTATTATATTTTAAAGCAGGGATTTGATATTTCTCAAGATTCCAGGTAATATAAAAAAATGACCTCAGGAAATGGTCAAATAATGTTAAATACTTATTTTTTATAATCTTAAAGTTGAAATACATATGTATATTTTTTCATATATGTAAATTCCAGTAGAGTTGTCTCTACCAAGGTATTTTGAACTTTGTTACTTAAAAAAATGATTCAATTATAAAATTTTAAATTATTTAAAATGTAAGGATCCTTTGCACTAGCAAGGTTTTAAAATCAGTTCGGTCTTCAGCAGGTGACTTTCACACTACTGGTATTAAAAATGTAAGGATCCTTCCTGTGTTTGTTTTTTCAAAGAGGACATGATTTTTTTTTGTTGTTTTGTTTCTAGTGATCAATAAAATTTTGTGCAATGCTATGTTTACATTAGAGTTGGATTAACAACATTATTGATGGTAGAAAAGGAAATGATTCCAATTTACTCATTTTTAAATACATTGATTACATGACAGAAAATTATTTTCTTTTTGAGAAAAGGAAATTTTATTCTTTCTATGAGATACAGAAAAACTCCAAGCAAGCTATTTGATTTACTCAAGTGTCTAATTATAGTCATAATTGAAATCTTTGCAAGTGAGTCACGCTGTGATTTACCTAACTTGGAGCTTACAAATTCATATTTCAGCCAGAGTGCAGAACACAAACTTTGGAAAGTTAAACTCAAATTCATTATTAGAAGATTATCCTCCACTCCTGCCCTAGGGCATCCTTTTCTCTCGGCAACACATTTTAATGAAGATGAGCAGACTGCCCATATTCTCAAGACCCCATTCATTATTCTGAATTGTCAGAAACTGCTTTCGCTTTGGGTTCATTTGGTTTCAGAGAACGAAAGTATCTGATGCTTTTCAATGAGCCTATGATATTATTTCCGACATTCTTGAAATACTTAACTTGCATAGAGCTAGTTTTATGGATGAAGGGTAGAAAGGTGGTCATATTTCTCCTGGATAATTATATATTTACATTAAATGTGTATTCACACTGCCTGGTCATTCTTTTACAATTAGTTTCAATAAATAGGTTTTTGCCGCTCTAACCCTCTTTCAACCCTGTTCTCCTGTGCCATCTCCTCTTGTACACAAGACACTCTCTTTGATGTCAACGGGAGACCTTGAGTAGCCACAAGGGGTTATTTAGAGGCATTAAAAAGGAATAAGAAAATCAAATTGAAGGTTCATATCAGGCAGCTAAGAACCAAGTCATAGAGTTCACCAACCACTTATTCATGACACCAACATACTCACCAAATCTATATTTGGACTTATTTTAATGAGAGGCATTTTTATTTTATTATTTCCCTTTTCCCCCACTTTAAGGCACAAATCAGTCTTCCACTCGGGCGCCATCTCCTTGTTAACGTGCGGGGGAAGGAGACAAATCAAACCTGGCTTTATACAAAATTATGAATTCCTTAAAAATCTCATTTTATTTATGGGGAAGACCTTGATTGGAAAGCGGGTCAAAGTTTCTAGGTCTGAGCAAGCACTTCATAAAGAGACCCCGAGGGAAACAGGACTCTTTGAAAACACGTAGGCTTTTATCTTTCAACTGCCTCTTATTCCCCAACTAGCCTTTCCTTTCTTCTTCCGAGGCCTCCGAGTGGCTCTTCCTGAGTGACATTTCAATAGAACTTTCCAAATACAGTGTAACAAAGAGATCAAGGCCCACTGGGAAGACGGAGAAGATTTTTTTTTTTTTAAACAAAATGAATAGTTTTAATTATGTCTTTTCTGCCCACTCCGTAGAGCACCCCCAGCCTCCGCTCCCACGCCAAATCTGAAGTCAGTACACTTGAGACACTCAGACTCACTGCTTCACACCTTTGCACCAGCAAGGTTTTAAAATCAGTTTGGTCTTCAGCAGGTGACTGGCTCCCTGCGTTCACCCGGGCTGGGTCCCCTCCTTGGCGCGGCAGACCACCTACGGCTCAATTCTGAGCTTGTTTTGAGTTGGACCCCCAGGATCTCTGGCAATCCCAACAACAGCTTGAAAAATGGACCTGTTTGAAAAGAAGAGCCAGCCACGGCTGTGACGGATGACTAGGGAAACCTCTGGTATTCAGGCTTTCAGGAAGGGTCAGCCCTTCATTTCCAGCTAGTCTTTTCAATACCTTGAAAACATTTAAAAGCAGTGACGTTGGTATCAATTACACTCCTTCACACTGCGAACATAATTGCAGGTAAAAGCCAATCATCTCATAGGTATACCACTTGCTCATTGCCAGTGAGCCAATTTGAAAAATCCTAGGTCAAAGTATTTCCAACATTAAAGTTTTTTGTTTTTTTTTTTTAATTCTAGGAAGGCACTTTTGGTGAAGAGTGGTAAGCCCTGGAGTGTTGCTTTAACTATTGGTTTTTATTTTATTTATTTATTTATTTGAATTTTATTATTTATTTATTTATTTTTTACTTTACAATATTGTATTGGTTTTGCCATACATCAACATGAATCTGCCACGGGTGTACACATGTTCCCCATCTTGAACCCCCCTCCCACCTCCCTCCCCGTACCATCCCTCTGGGTCATCCCAGTGCACCAGCCCCAAGCATCCTGTATCATGTGTTGAATCTGGACTGGTGATTCATTTCATATATGATATTATGCATGTTTCAATGCCATTCTCCCAAATCATCCCACCCTCTCCCTCTCCCACAGAGTCCAAAAGACTGTTCTATACATCTGTGTCTCTTTTGCTGTCTCACATACAGGGTTATCATTACCATCTTTCTAAATTCCATATATATGCGTCAGTATACTGTATTGGTGTTTTTCTTTCTGGCTTACTTCACTCTGTATAATAGGCTCTAGTTTCATCCACCTCATTAGAACTGATTCAAATGTACTCTTTTTAATGGCTGAGTAATACTCCATTGTGTATATATACCACAGCTTTCTTATCCATTCATCTGCTGATGGGCATCTAGGTTGCTTCCATGTCCTGGCTGTTATAAACAGTGCTGCGATGAACATTGGGGTACACGTGTCTTTTTCAATTCTGGTTTCCTCGGTGTGTATGCCCAGCAGTGGGATTGCTGGGTCATAAGGCAGTACTATTTCCAGTTTTTTAAGGAATCTCCACACTGTTCTCCATAGTGGCTGTACTAGTTTGCATTCCCACCAACAGTGTAAGAAGATTCCCTTTTCTCCACACCCTCTCCAGCATTTATTGCTTGTAGACTTTTGGATAGCAGCCATTCTGACTGGTGTGAAATGGTACCTCATTGTGGTTTTGATTTGCATTTCTCTGATAATGAGTGATGTTGAGCATCTTTTCATGTGTTTGTTAGCCATCTGTATGTCTTCTTTGGAGAAATGTCTGTTTAGTTCTTTGGCCCATTTTTTGAATGGGTCATTTATTTTTCTGGAATTGAGCTTCAGGAGTTGCTTGTATATTTTTGAGATTAATTCTTTGTCAGTTGCATCATTTGCTATTATTTTCTCCCATTCTGAAGGCTGTCTTTTCACCTTGCTTAGAGTTTCCTTTGTTGTGCAGAAGCTTTTAATTTTAATTAGGTCCCATTTGTTTATTATTGCTTTTATTTCCAATATTTTGGGAGGTGGGTCATAGACGATCCTGCTGTGATGTATGTCGGAGAGTGTTTTGCCTATGTTCTCCTCTAGGAGCTTTATAGTTTCTGGTCTTACATTTAGATCTTTAATCCATTTTGAGTTTATTTTTGTGTATGGTGTTAGAAAGTGTTCTAGTTTCATTCTTTTACAAGTGGTTGACCAGTTTTCCCAGCACCACTTGTTAAAGAGATTGTCTTTTCTCCATTGTATATTCTTGCCTCCTTTGTTAAAGATAGGGTGTCCATAGGTGCATGGATTTATCTCTGGGCTTTCTATTTTGTTCCATTGGTCTATATTTCTGTCTTTGTGCCAGCAGAGTCTTGATGACTGTGGCTTTGTAGTAGAGCCTGAAGTCCAGCAGGTTGATTCCACCCATTCCATTCTTCTTTCTCAGGATTGCTTTGGTTATTTGAGGTTTTTTTGTATTTCCATACGAATTGTGAAATTATTTGTTCTAGCTCTGTGAAAAATACCATTGGTAGTTTGATAGAGATTGCATTGCATCTATAGCTTGCTTTGGGTAGTATACTCATTTTCACTATATTGATTCTTCTGATCCATGAACACGGTATATTTCTCCATCTATTAGTGTCCTCTTTGATTTCTTTCACCAGTGTTTTATAGTTTTCTATATATAGATCTTTTGTTTCTTTAGGTAGATATATTCCTAAGTATTTTATTCTTTTCATTGCAATGGTGAATGGAATTGTTTCCTTAATTTCTCTTCCTATTTTCTCATTATTAGTGTATAGAAATGCAAGGGATGGTTTTTAAAATTGAAAAAATGGAGTGAATGTGGACAGGTGTAAGCCACTAGGAGAAAAACCATCATTTAGAAAGCCAACTTTTGATAGTCTGTGAACTTTTAGTGGAAATTGATATTATTGAAAACAAACCAGAAAATGTATTCAGTTAAAATTTCTTGGCAAAATTCTAAATTTTCTTTTACTCAAGGGTCCCTTATAAAATGGGCTTCCCTGGTGGCTCAGCCGGTAAAGAATCTGCCTGCAATGCGGGAGACCTGGGTTCGATCCCTGGGTTGGGAAGATCCCCTGGAGAAGGGAGAGGTTACACACTCTAGTATTCTGGCCTGGAGAATTTGCAGAGTCAGACATGACTGAGAGACTTTCACTTTCACTTTCCTTTCCAAAATTATGATAGTTCCTTGTTTTTGAGTTGATGTTTATTAGCACACACATGATATTAGTATTAGGAAGCAGAAGCTCTGTCTCCTTCAGAATATTCTTGTAATTCTATCTCCAAGATGTTTTTGCTGTTCCAAGCACTTTAGACCTTTGACTCAGCAAAACCCTGTTACTTGGAGTCAGGCAATTGAACTTTCTGGGTCTCATTTTCCTTTAGCTCAAAAATCCTGTTAATCTGAGCTTGTCTTCAAAAGTACACTTTATAGAAAGACCAAGGAATGTGTGTACCACTCAAAGATTCCACAAAAATTTTTACCTAAAGCACAATTTTATGAATTTAGTAACTATTAAGTTTAATAGGAGATTGAAGGAATGAGGCATGCATTTAAGAGATAAATATTAAGATAATAAATAGGCCACTATGCTTTAATCCTTGCAGTGTAGTATGTCAGCAGGGTATGTCATGAGCAAACGAAAGACATACAGAGTGAAGTCAGCAAAATTTACTTTGATGCCCATTTGCTCTTTTCTCATCACCTTTACGACTGTTTCTGCTTCCCTCCTTTTTGACTGAAACACACACACACACACACACACACTCCATGCTCACTCTCCCAGTTTCAAAGTCCTGTGGCTTCACGGTATTTTGGGGGGATTTTAATTGGTTATCAGCTGTAAACAATGAAAGCTGACTCTCTCTAATTATGAAAAAAGAGATTCAATGCAAGAAATACTGAGTAAATCAGACACATTTTGGGAGGGCTGAAAACCAAATTCAAGGTAAAACCCCATGGAGTAATACCCCAAACTTGAACCATGGAGGTAGCCTAAGGTGAAGGCACCATCTTCCTCCTGGTTCTTCTCTGCGCCAGGAACTCTACCAGATGACAGCCATGGAATCATAGTCTTCTACAGATGCTATCAGCTCAGTTCAGTCACCTCCAGCCCCTGCAAAGATGGAGATGAACACAGCCTGTCTCCCAGGGTGGTTTGCTTCTGCCCAGACGCCTTGTGTGGGTCTATTTGACCAGTGAAACTCAGCTCCCAGGCTTGTGTTCTTGTGGTGCAAGAGATGGAAGACAGTTCAGTTTCCTGGGCTCTACTCTGGGAACTCAGGATTCTCAATGTTGAAAATTTTTCTCTCACAGCAAAAGTTTTCAAGACAGTATTGAGGCTAACACATGCTCCCCTTAGATATTGAAAAGTCTCACAATGATCCCTTATTCTTATTTATCCATCCATCCACCCACCCACCCATCCAATTATCCAGCCACCCATCCACTTATCCAGCCACTCATCCACCCTTCCATTTACCCATCCACTCATCCATCATCCACCCAGCCATGCACCCGTCCACTTATCCATCCATCCACCCATCTATCTATCCACCCACCCATCCACTTATCCATCCATCCATTCATCCATACATCTACTCATCCACCCACCCATCTACCTATCCACTTATCCATCCACCCATCCATCTACCCATCCACCCATCCACTTATCCAGCCACCCATCCACCCTTCCATCTACCCATCCACCCATCCATGCACCCATCCACTTATCCATCCAACCATCCCTCCATCTAATTTTTATTTTAACTAACATTTATTGAGTGCTTGCTAAGTGGGGAAGGAGCTGGGAGCTCTGGGCATAAAAACAATTAAAGCAGGAATGCAAATGGAAAAGGGAGAAGGATGAGCAGATGTTTTTGACTCAGTGTGGCCTCGGTGCCCTTGATGAAGCACAGTTGGTGTTAGGCTCTGGTCCACACTTCCATTTCCCAGTCTCCCTTGGATTGAGCTTGATGTCATGGGCCTTGTTCTAGTCCTGGTTGCTGAGCTCTGTTGTTGGTGCCAGGGACCTCCTCCCTGCCCTCCTTCCTTGGTGTGGATGCTGCCGAGGCCTGTGTTCCCCACTGATGTGATCATGACATGGAGGACAGAGACCAGGTCCACACTGGGCTCTTTGTATAAATCGCCGAAGTCTTCAGGGCTTTTCAGTGGTTACAGCCAGCATCAGCTCTCCTAAGTAAAATACGGACCACATGGTAAATCAGGAAAGTTAGAGATGTCCATAAGAAGGGGACTGGAAATGTTCTCCTTAAATAATTCAGTGCAGCTAGAGTCAGACAGATGAGTCTGGAGAGGAAATCAGAGGCCAGATCTCAGAGGACTTAAGTCTGTCTTGCTAAGAATATTTTTTTCTTCCTTGAGCCTCTGGGGAAACCCTGAAGAATTTTAATACCTTTTCCACCTTTCCACCTGGGGAACAACTTACCAATATCCTCTGCCGAGCTCAGCTAATCTGATACACTCAAATCTGCTTTGGCTAATAAAATAGGATCAATCTTTTAGCCACCTTGGCTTTACTAGTTCAAGTATGAAATGCTTTAACATCACACAATTAGTCCTTGACTGCCGGGCTTGTGTAGGGCAAAGAACAACTTGTGTTGAATCTGTGGTCATCTTCAAATCATGCATTGGGCTCATTTACGTGTCAGTCCATGCGTAGCACCAGCTTTGAGAAGGCCAAAGGTATAACAGCTGATAGATTTATAGATCCTTTAAAAGTGATGCCAAAGAAACTGGACCAGTTCAGAGTGGTGTTCACCTGGGCTTTAAAGGATTTTATTAGGACTGTATGTTTTTCATATATAACACATGACCTGTAGAGAGAATGAATTTTCATCCTTGGGGGAAAGGAGATCCATATTAAAGTTATATTTTATTATACAGAAAATGCATACAACCTAAATATTTTGAGTGAAGGTTAGAGGGAAAGATGTAATTTGAAAGACTTCACTTACTACAAGTAAAATAAATCAGAGACTATTACAATGATTTTAGCATGTATATTTTATTAAAAGTCAATATTTTGTTGAGATCATAACTTTTACCTGAGATTTAAAATCTTCATTTTATTACATCTTTCTCAAACCAATTAAAAGTCACACATCTTAAAGCAAATTTTAAGTCCTAGGAATTTTCTATTTGCTCTATTTAGAACTATTAGGAATTCTACTCAGAGAAGGCAATGGCAACCCACTCCAGTACTTTTGCCTGGAAAATCCCATGGACAGAGGAGCCTGGTGGGCTACAGTCCATGGGGTCGCTAAGAGTTGGACACGACTAAGTGACTTCACTTTCACTTTTCACTTTCATGCATTGGAGAAGGAAATGGCAACCCACTCCAGTGTTCTTGCCTGGAGAATCCCAGGGACGGGGGAGCCTGGTGGGCTGCCATCTATGGGGTCGCACAGGGTCGGACACGATGGAAGCGACTTAGCAGCAGCAGCAGCAGCAGCAGCAGGAATTCTACTAAAGGGCTAACTTTGGAACATTAAAAAAAAATCTGGCTGTATCCAATCTTAGTTGTGGTGCACAAACTCTCTGGTGCATGGGCTCAGTAGTTGCAGCATGTGGACTTAGCTGCTCTGTGGCAAGTGGGATCTTAGTTCCTCAACCAGTGATTGAACATGAGTCCCCTGCATTGCAAGATGAATTCTTAACCACTGGGCCACCAGGGAAGTCCCCTTTGGGGCATCCTTGGCACTCATATTCTAAGTGTATTCTCATTGAGTTTATGTAACTGGCATGAGTCACTGTTTCTGTCTGTCAACCCTCGCTAGATTAGGCCTAGTATCAAACAACCCCAGAGTCTCAGGAACAAAGATTTGCTTCCAACTCACATTGCCATCTCTGCCCTGTGTGTCCCCCTCATCTTGAATCCAGGCTGAAGGAGGGTCCACTCTCTGGGACCTGCTTTTCACTGGCTGAAAAGTGAAAGTGTTAGTTACTCTTTGCAATCCCATGGAC
Organism: Bos grunniens; assembly: GCF_055505025.1. Classification (NCBI taxonomy): domain Eukaryota; kingdom Metazoa; phylum Chordata; class Mammalia; order Artiodactyla; family Bovidae; genus Bos; species Bos grunniens. The sequence continues at coordinate 88,522,175 of NC_141176.1, read as the reverse complement.
TGTAGCCCACCAAGCTCCTCTCTCCATGGGATTCTCCAGGCAAGAATACTGGAGTGGGTTGCCATTCTGTTCTCCAGGGGATCTTCCCAACCCAGGGACTGAACCTAGCTCTCCTGCATTGCAGGGGGATTCTTTACCCTCTAAACTACCAGGAAAGCCCCTTTACTGGCTAAAGCAAGCCACATGGCAAGGACACACACACACACACACACACACACACACTGCTATTTCAAAGAAAGACAGAAAATAATTGGTGAGCGTAATCTCCACAATGTATCTGTGAAAGTCTTAGTTGCTCAGCTGTGTCCTACTCTTTGTGATCCCATGGACTGTAGCCCACCACACTCCTCTGTCTATGGACTTTTCGAGCAAGGATACTGCAGAGGGTGGCCATTTCCTTCTCCAGGGGATCTTCCCAACCCAGGAATCGAACCCAAGTCTCCCACATTGTGGGCAGATTCTTTATCTTCTGAGCCACAAGGGAAACCCTTACCATCAGAGTAGATTAATTTATATCTATATCAAATAACTTATATCTGGTTTGACAGAGGCAGAATCGTAGAAAGGTTGAAAGCAGTCTCTGGAGTCAGACTCCTAGGAGGTCAAATACGGCTTTACCATAGTTGAGAACCCTCAATTTTCTCATCTGTAAAACACGATGAATGATAGTGCCTGCCTGTAATGAAAAAATCCAAGTAAATGGTTTAGCATAGTGCCCAGCAAGTGTTCTTACAACGGGAGGGATTGTTTTCCTCTAGTCATTCATCCAACAGATATTTATTATCTGTTTTGTGCCAGATGCTAGGCCTGGCACTGAGGGTGCGGGAGGTTTTTCCACTTTAATGAAGGAGGAGAGTGAGAAGGGCAGATGGCCTGATGGGCAGATGAGGGACCACAGGGAAAACAGGGCAAAAAATGCCTATCTGGGATGAGAAACCAAAATGTTTACAGAATGAAGAAGATACACGAAGAGAGAAGGAATCAAGATGCCAGAGTATTTCACAGCCTCAAAAGCGTGGGGGATGGATATTAGTGTGTGATGGGAACAGAGATTCTGTTAGGGATGATGAAAAATTTCCAGAGATGGACAGTGATGCTGGTGGCCCAGGACTGTGAGTGTATTTAATGCTCCTGAGCTGTACTCTTAAAAATGGTCACAGTGCAGAACTTTCTTGGGTGTCCAGTGACCAAGACCCTGCAGTACTAAGGCAGGGTTCCATCCCTGGTTAGGGAACTGGAGCCCAGTGCTGCGACCAAGACCTGCACGGTCAAATAAGGATTTAACGAAACGGTCAGAATGGTACATTTTACGTCACAGATATGTCACCACACTAAGAAAAAGAATTTTTTTAAACCACAGGGAGAGGCAGTTGACCTTGAGCAAGTAGATGCAATCTGAAATGGACATAAAGCAAAAAAAGAATGGAATGATACGTATTCCTTGAGGTGGACGGAAAGGAATTGGAGGAGTTTAGATATTTATGTTTTGTTTTTTTTTTACCTAGACAAGAAGGGAGATAACTGGGTGATCACAGAGAAGACTGTGACAATCCACAGCTTGCAACGGCTCCAGAAGACTGGGGGTGTGGGTGGTTGTTCTAGGAGAGTCAGAGAGCAGGTCAGCTTCCTGCAAGGATGTAGTGCACGGGTGTCTGGTACAACTGATGTACAAGGCTTGTCTCCACCCTTGTACACGACAGCCCTCTCGGCCTCTGAGTCTGCTCACCTCACTTCTGGTGGACGAGGGGTCTCTTAGGGGAGAGGGTGGAGGTGAAAATCTAGTAGGGATTAGAGTCTAAATGAGGGTGTAAGGCAGAAGTTGCAGAGTTCAATTCAGTTCAGTTGCTCCGTTGTGTCCGACTCTTTGCAACCCCATGAATTGTAGCACGCCAGGCCTTCCTACATTGTAGGCAGATTCTTTACCGACTGAGATACCAGTGGGTAGGTTGGCTGTTCTGTTCTGAAGAGTCTGAAAGATCTAACCTGACTCCCGTGGAATATTATCTGGGCCTGCTGACCATGGTACCTGCTGTTCCCTTCCCAGTGTGCCTGTGACAGGGCCTCGACCACAGCATCTTGCGGGTTGGCCAGAGTGGAGGACAGGGAAGAAGAGTAATCAGGAGAAAAAGAAGCAGCTGGGCAGCCAGCCGAGCAGGCCATGTATGGATAGAAAGATGAGCCAATGGGAAAACGGAAGAGACATTCTGTAGCATCTTCTTCATGACACCTGTTTTTCTCTTCAGCAAGTAGTGACACTGTTTTGGTTTTTTTTTCGTTGTTTGTTGTTTTCTTGAAATGGCCTGACCATCCATGCTTTTTTAGACACCTGGGGCATGAATGTTGCCTTTCACATGGTCATTTCATTTCCTTTTGTAGTTTCTGTAGCCCAGAAACAAAAGTGAAGAAAACTCATGGTAAGCTGTCCTCAGCGTCCGACAAAGGAGGCAAGGATCCCGAGTGCAGGTGAACGTTTAATTGATGTGGTCCCAGGCTGGGTGGCTCCACACGTGGAACAATGAAGCTGTCGTCACACCTTAGAGTCGATGGTGTTGTTTAGCTCCGGTGTATCTTCTACTTCCAGAGAGGGACTCGGAGATTAGGGCGGGGCTGAGGCTCAAAGGTCACACTGAGGCTGCGCAGTGATGGGGCTGCGGGATAATAGAGGGAAGAGCGTGTGAGTTTCAGGTCTGCAGTCGGGGCAGCTTCAGGTGATGCTGAGGTGCCGGGTGGGTGCTGAAGATGGGTTTAAGTGAGGATCACTAGAGGTGATAGGGGATAGGGGCTTGCAAGGGTCATCAAAACACATGGCTACTGGGGCAGCACTGGGGAAGTGGGCAGCGAGGACCATGAGGTGGCGGTGGGGAAGGCAGCGAGAATCCGCAGGGTAGGAAGAGCCCTGAGCCACGTGGAGAGGGAGGCACCGACTTTGAAAGAGATGAACCGCAGAAGAGAGTAGCTATGCTGTGCTCAGTCGCGTCCAACTCTTTGTGACCCTATGGACTGTAAGATGCCAGGCTCCTCTGTCCATGCGATTCTCCAGGCAAGAATACTGGATTGGGTTGCCATTTTCCTACTCTAGGGGATCTTCCTGACCCAGGGATCAAACCCACATCTTTTGCGTTGCCTGTATTGGCAGGGGTCAAGAGGTGACTGTGGATTATTTGTCTTGTGGAACTCCGTGAAATGGGAACACAGAATTCCATTAGGGTTAGGAGAATGGAATACAACTCTAAGAGAAGAAGCTTCACACTGTTCCAGAGGTTGTTGACAGAGGGATGAAGTTTCCCAAGGGAAAGGTGCTGGGTGATGATGGTAAAAACAAACAAACAAATGGGTTAACACAACGGAGAACAGACAGGAGGTGGCAGGCAATTAGCCTCTGTCTTGAAGGCATCTGACTATGGACAGATTCCAGGTTGGTTAATTCACAGTTCTAATTCTTTCATTCAAGAACCCGGGTTCTACCCCTTCGTTTCCTCTTGCTATGTTTTGCCCTGGGCTCATGGCAGGTGAATTCTCCTTACACGTCAGAGAGGAAATTTGTGTTAAAGTGCCCCAGATCCTCCAGGGATTTGGGGAAGCCACACCCATCAGAGAAATGCTGGTGTCCCTCCTTCATTGTCTGTGTCTTCACAAAGCATTTACTAGAAGACTTTGTTTATTTTTAACTTTTTATTGGAGTAGATGCTTTACAATGTTGTGTTAATTTCAGCTGTACAGCAAAGGGAATCAGCTATTTGTATACATGTATCCCCTCTTTTTTTAGATTTCCTTCCCGCTGGAGTCACCACAGAGCTCTGAGTAGAGCTCCCTATGCTGTACAGGAGGTTCTCATTACTTACCTATTTTATACGTGGTAGTGAATGGCAGGGAGAATGGGGTCACCATCATCGAGGTGTAAAGCAGCTTCCTGTGAATCGACTGTGTGGTATATGAAAAGATGGGCATTCTGTTAACAAAGAGGAATCATTGAGAAGGCAACACAGGGCATTAAAAAAGACCCACACAGATGGGCATGTACCAACACTTTATATTTAAAACGGATAACCAAGAAGGACCTACTCTATAGCACAGGAACTCTCCTCAATATTAGGTAACCACCTAAATGGGAAGCTTTCGAACTGTGGTGTTGGAGAAGATCCTTGAGAGTCCCTTGGACTGCAAGAGGATCCAACCAGTCTATCCTAAAGGAAATCAGTCCTGAATATTCATTGGAAGGACTGATGCTGAAGCTGAAACTCTAATACTTTGGCCACCTAATTCGAAGAACTGACTCATTGGAAAAGACCCTGATGCTGGGAAAGATTGAAGGTAGGAGGAGAAGGGGACAACAGAGGATGAGATGGCTGGATGGCATCACCAACTCAATGGACATGAGTTTGAGTAAGCTCCAGGAGTTGGTGATGGATAGGAAGGCCTGGCGTGCTGCAGTCCATGGGGTCACAAAAAATTGGACATGACTGAGTGACTGAACTCACTAAATGGGAAAAGAATTTGAAATAGAACAGACACGTGTATATGTATAACCGAATCACTTTGCTGTGCATCTGAAACTAACACAGCATTCTTAATCTACTCTACGCCAACATAAAACAAAAATTAAAAAAAATTAACCCCTGCACATATTATTCAAAATGGATTGTGTTTATATTTATGTTACTAATTCTAAAAATAAAATCTCACTGTAGATGTCTCCACACTGGGCTGCACTCCCCTGGCTTCATCAACATCCCCCTTGTGAAACTCTCTGCTCATCTTCCTGTTGTAAAATTACCAGCTACTTCTGAGTCTATATCTTCCTTGACTCTACTGTCTCCAGTTGCATGGTGATACTCCCTGTCTTCGCTCTCGGCTCCTGATCCATCACGCCATCTGATTGTCCTTCTCCCTCTCGACACCAGAGGTTCTCAACCAGGGGTGATTTTGGTCCCCAGGGGATATGTCACAATGCCTGGAGACATCTCTGGTTGTCACAGCTGAGGGGACATCCAGTGGGAGAGGCCAGGAACACTGCTCAACATCATACAAATGCCCAGGGCAGCCCCCACAGCAAATAATGATCTGACCCCAGACGTTAGCTGACCTGAATTTGAGGAACACTAAGCTGCTTCTACTTAGGGCTTCCCTGATGGCTCAGTGGTAAAGAAGCTGCCTGCCAGCGCAGAGATGTGGGTTTGATCCCTGGGTGGGAAAGATCCCCTGAAGAAGGAAATGGCAACCCACTCCAGTATTCTTGCCTGGAGAATCCCATGGACAGAGGAGCCTGGCGGGCTACAGTCCATGGGTCGCAAAAATGCTGGGCAGGATTTAGCACCTCAGTAGCAACAAGCTTCCTCTAAGATGAGTTACTTAGGGGTCAGTCTTCAACATATTCGTCCTCTAATTCTACCGTCTCTCCTTGGATTATCTCATCTTTTCCCAGTTTTAAATAACACTTATACACCAACAAACGTCAATTTCATATTTTCAGATCCGATCTCTTTTCTTTTTTTCATGGCTGCAACTTTTTATTTTGCTAAGTTTTTTTTTTTTCCCCCCAACAACCTGGTTTTAAACTTGGCCACATCTACAAAGACCGTGTTTCTGAATAAGGTGACATTCCCAGATAACAGGGTTTACGACTCTAAGATGTGAATTTTGAGGTGACACAGTTCAACCCATGACAGCCCCTTTGACCATTCGGGACTTCAGTGTGTGGACTTCCTCACCAGCGAAGCAACTTTTCACCATGAACCATCGCACGACTGACATTCATCCTTCAGAAAGATGACAAATGCCTCCTTGCCATGAACACTGAAGGTGGCATTTTATTAATCCACAAAGGTTACATCCTCGAGTGCCAAGGTTCTTTTAAATAAAAGCTCACAGAAATTGCACGTGTCTTTGCAGCAAGGTCCAAACACATCGATACTAAATATACTCATGTGAATTTCTTTGCTGCTTCTTTACTGCAATTCAGTTAGGTGATACAAATTATTTTGCACTGATCAGGAAAAGCTCTCTCTCTTTCTCCATATATATGTGTGTGTGTGTGCTCAGTTGCTGTGTCCAACTCTTTGTGACCCCATGGACTGTAGCCCGCCAGGCTCTTCTGTCCATGGAGATTCTCCAGGCAAGAATACTGGAGTGGTTGCCATGTCCTCCTCCAGGGGATCTTCCCAACCCAGGGATCTAACCCAATTCTCTCGCATTGCAGGTGGGTTCTTTACTGTCTGAGCCACCAGGGAAGCCCAAGAATACTGGAGTGGGTAGCATATCCCTTCTCCAGGGGATCTTCCCGACCCAGAAATCGAACCAAGGTCTCCTGCATTGCAGGCAGATTCTTTACCAGCTGAGCTACCAGGGAAGCCCTGCTCCCATATATATATATATACCTATACAACATTATATGTATCACATAGGAAAACAAATTTGTTATTCAAGTAATTTAGCATAAAAGGTTTTCAGGACATGAAATCCACAGAAGGTGGTTTGTCTCTTGGGCGGGGGTGGGGGTGGGGTGGTAACAGTCCGTGTAAACCCAGAGAGCTCTACAGAGAGCAGTGTCTTCATTTGGACTGGAGAAGTCAAGGGGAAAGAGTTGTACCAGTCTTTCAAAGGCTTCCACTGATGCATTAAACTTAAAATAGATTAATCTCTAGAGACAGTCAACTTCCCGGACACAGCAATTACAGTGAAGGATGGCAAACCCAAGACATCCATTTAATGAAAACCTACGGCCCAATAGCACTCCTTCCATAATTCTAGTTCTCATCCTGTTCAGCCATCATTCCCATCTTGGCTGCCAACTCACCTTAAAAGGCAGAGAAGAATGAATTTCTGAACTTTGTAAGATGCTCATCTGGAAATGAGGCAAACTTAAGATACCTTGAAAAATATTAAATCACCTAAAATTAAAAGAAGTGAAACCCAAGAAAATAAATGATGGTTTAGTCGACATACACCAAGGTAATCAGCCATGGATAGTCAGTTTCAAGCCACTGCAACGTGGCTTAGACCAAATAGCTCCAATTGACTCAAGGAATCATAGCAAAGAAACACACACACACATATATATATATATATATTTTTTTTTTCTAGTTTGTTTCATGAGAAATTTATTCAGAAGCAAAATCCATCAGAGTTGATAAGAAGAGTTAAAGCTGCATTGATATTTAAGAGGTAGTATTTAAAGCAAGTTGTGTATCAGGGAAGGGTGAGGATAACATATAGTCATTTAAAAAAAATAATTGTATTTATTTTTAACTGACACTCTTGGCTGTGCTGGGTCTTCACTGCTGCGCGCGGGCTTTCTCTGCTTTCGGTGAGGGGTGGGGTGGTGCATCTCTCTAGGTTTTGGGTGCAGGCTTCTCAATTCAGGGGCTTCTCTTGCTGCAGAGCACAAGCTCCAGGTATGCGGGCTTCACCAGGGGCAGTTCCCGGGCTCCAGAGCACAGGCGCAGAAGCTGTGGCTTACGGGCTTAGTTGATCCTCGGCTTGTGGCATCTTCTCGGACCAGGGATCAAACCCGAGTCTCCTGCATTGGCAGGAGGATTCTCTACCACTCAGCCACCAGGGAAGCCCTAACATATATTCATTCTTAAAAGTAAAATTTATTAGGAGTTGCTTATGGAGCAACATATATGATTTGCTTCCAATGAGTCAAGGAACTAAAATGATCATTGGAGATAATTAGGTCCCATTTTCCTCCCTGGAAAAACTGAAATCTGGAGAGAAGATGTTTATCAGTCAGACTGCATTTAACTAGTCACTGGGATATACTGCTTTTCTTATGACAAAAATTCACAAAATGCCTAATCTAGGTAGTCACGATCTCTCAGGGAATCTGGCCCCTCTTCAAAGCCTTTCAAGGTTATGTGCATTTTCTCTGGGCCACTGAGTACTAAACTCTTCTGGAACATGTCAGCTTGCTATTCTGCAAGACACTGAACAAAACTCACCCTCTAAGGGCAGTATTTCCAAGTGCGTGTGGATAGGGTGGAATTATCTGCCTACTATAAAGGGCATATGCATTTGGTTTCAATGTCTATTTTTTAACATTTAGAGACTCTGTGAAACTTTATTGTATTTTAAAGTTATATACATGTTTATGAATGTTGCCATTAAATACCACAGGTGATTATAAATAACTTGACTTTAAATAATCATGTTTAAAAACACTCGAGAGTCAAATCTAAGATTAAATAAGATGCTTAATTTTCTTCTCAATGTATGATTCTCTGTTCTCTTGCAAACCTTCCTTTACAGGCCATGTTTTACACTGTGGCCAATAATTGTGTAGTTTACATTCAACACATATAGTTTTGCTAGAGCTACTAAGTATCATTTACAACTTTCCACAATCTATTTGACTGTTTCTTATCCATTTTTGATTCATAATTGCTTTCTCACACCTCTTGTTGGTTAATCAGAACGTGTCTGGATGAGGCAGTTGTGTTGCTGGTGAGCTCTTTAATCATTATCTTGAATTAATGCAATTATACGCTCAGTGCGCTGGGATTTTCATCTGGGTGCCGCTATTTACAGCTTCCATTGCTTTCCCAGTGTCATCTTTTTGAAAACCATGAAAAGAAGGAGATTTCCAAATTATGAACTTATTAGTATTATCACCATCAGCAGGACATGGAAACTAATACCTAAAATTTCTTGCCTGCTTGCTATGTACTACAAACTGTTCTAAGTCTTTTTAATGCATTTTTCCCATTTGGTCTTTACAATAATCCTTTGACATAAAACACTGTTATTATCTCCATTTTAGAGATAAGGAAACTGAGGCAGAGAAGCGGAAAAGCTTGCCCAAGGTCACACTTGGCTTTAAATAATGATCTTTTAAAACACTTGACAGTCAAATCTAAGGTTCACTGACAGTCTTAGTATCTAGACATGCATCTTGATTCCAAACCCTGTGCTCTAAGCCACTGAACTCTCAGATGACATATTGCCATACATTTAAAAATAAAACTCTGTTTTAATGAAATGGTTAACCTTTTCTTAAGCAAGCTGTTTAAGATCTATTATATCTAGATAGACTTTGTTGTTATTTAGTTACTAAGTCATGTCAGACTGCTTGCAATCCAATGGACTCTAGCCCACCAGACTCTGCCCATGGGATTCTCCAGGCAAGAATACTGGAGTGGGTTGCCATTCCCTTCTCCAGGGGATCTTCCCGACCCAGGGATCGAACCCAGGTCTCTTGCATCTCCTGCATTGGCAGGTGGATTCTTTACCACTAGTGCCACAATTTGGCACCTTATTAATACAAGTTCCACTCTCCTCTCTGATATCAATTATCATGAGGTCTCCTCTCCCATACCTGATTCTTGAGACAAATCCTTCCTGGCTGAGAAAAGTAATTTTTTTCTTGGAGTTTCTGATAGAATTCATGTGTTTTTGTTTGTTTGTTTGTTTGTTTTTTTAAGTCTGCGATTTTCATGGCAAACTGAAACTGTTGACCCTGGGTTTTGACTGGTGACTCTTTCCCTCTGGCTTTCTCATCTCACCCCTCCCCTCCCCCACTTATTAAGTGATACGCTTACTTTTAGTTCTGAGTGTGTTGACTTGTTATTACAGATACTCTACTTTTTAGGATCATAGCACTGACTAAACAGGGCTTCTCTGGTGGTTCAGCTGGTAAAAAATCTGCCTGCAATGCAAAAGACTCAAGTTTGATCCCTGGGTCAGGAAGATCCCCTGGAGAAGGGAGTAGCAATCCACTCCAGTATTCTTGCCTGGAAATCCCACGGACAGAGGACCCTGGAGGGCTACAGTCCATGGGGTCACAAAGAGTAGGACACGACTGAGCGACTTACACACACACACACACACACACACACACGCACACACACACACACACACTGACTGAAGGACTTGGTGTGCATATAGCAAATTGCCTGGCACACTGTTGAAGTTTTCAGTTTAAATGGTGGAGGGTGTGTAGCTGGTGTACTAGGCTTAAGCAGCTTGCTTTCTACTAAGAATTCTTGTTTTCCAGAGCTAAGAATTTCCAATAACTGCCCTTGCTATGGTTCTATTATCATTTCTGAAATGAGAGGGTTTTTTTTAATGTGATAATCTTCTTTCCTAATAAATATTAAATCCAAAAGTATTGACTAAGGTTCATAACAGGGCTCAATATTGTATGAATTTTTAAACTTCAGATTCAAATAAAGTACCATGAAATGGATTGCTTCCTGAAAAAAAAAATAGAGCAGTTAACTTGTTTCTAAGAGAGGAATTACTTTTATTCTCTAACTGACATCTGCCTTATAAAAAAGACGTCCATGGTATTTACCAGCAAACACCTTTCCTGAAATGAACCCTCTCCCAACATCTTGGAAATCACAGTGATGACCCCTGGGAATAAAGTTAAATATTCCATTTTCTCAGGCAGCAGGGAACCGCGGTGAGTTGCCTGCAGCTGCCCTCCAGGTGTCTTTAGGTGAAGACAAACTCAGGCAAAAATGCAAACAAGTGTGATGGGGTGGCGCCTCGCAGGAGACCTCTTAACTCCACCATCCCCTCCCCCTTCTCACTTTTCACTATAAACCAGTCGAAAGGCTCGTCCTCCCTTTGCTGCTGGCCCTGCCTGTCTATCTGGATAAGATACAGTCTTGAATGACCTTCCCAGCCCTAGAGGTAAATCTGGAGGTCAGAGGTCAGGTGGGATCAGCAAGGTCCGCTCCAGGAAATGGTCCACCTTCTCTCCCCTAAGGAGGCTCTAGGCTGACCTTTGTTTGCCTTGAAGGAAACAAAAGCTTTACAGGAAGCTTTGTTTTCAGCTCTCTGTGTGTGTGTGTGTGTGTGTGTGTGTTAGTAGCTTAGTCTTGTCCAACTCTTTGCAACCCCATGGACTGTAGCCCACCAGGTTCCTCTGTCTATGGGATTCTCTAGGCAAGAATACTGGAGTGGGTTGCCATTCCCTTCTCCAGGGGATTTCAGAGAGTAAAGAATCTGCCTGGAGTGCAAGACACTCGGGTTCCTTCCCTAGGTCAGGAAGATTCCCTGGAGAAGGGAATGGTATTTTTGCCTGGAGAATTCCATGGACAGAGGAGCCTGGTGGGCTACAGTCCATGGGGTTCGAAAAGAGCCAGACATGACTGAGAGACTAACACACACATAAACTCTTCACTGTATTTTCATTCATTTTATAGTCTTTTTCAAAGTGGAAGTTTCTCTCTGTATATTTGTAGTCATACTATATGTAAATATAATTTTTAATCATTAGATCTAATTCCAACTTTCTTTTCAATCAGCATCTTTCTAAACAGTCCTTGTGCAATCCTCCCCTGATGAATATTTTTTGGAAATTACAAGAAGGAAGAAAACAGAGTTGATAGAATTTTGCCTCTCCTTTGAGCAATCCCCAGAATAAATTTCATTTGCTGCTTTGTACTTTCTCAGTACTTATACATCTATCAAATTAGATAGAAGCTACCAATCCTCACATTTATTCATTTATCTTTGGGTATTTGTCTTCAGGGTTGTCAGTAAGTTTATGCAACTTTATGAAAGCAGAGTATTGGTCCAGATACTAAATACGCTATAACTGGTATAACTGATGTACATTGGAAAATATTATCTTTTCCACCAAACTTCTGGAAAAACCTAAAGAGTGTGGGGAAATGCTTTGCAGCTTCCATCACGGATGTAGATTAGAAAAAAAAAAAAAAACAACAAAGCTGGCTGAAATGCTCATGAGTGTTTTGAAGTCAGTAGGGAAAACAAACTCCTTTCTCCTGTGTTTCTCCTCCCAGCTGAAGGAAAACACTCAGTTCTCCTGAGGTTGTTTATGGTGGAGGATGGGGACCCCAGGATTGTTGTGGGTTGTGTAAAACACCCACCACATCTCAAGACTGACCCGGGGACAGTTTATGTCTAGGTGGAGCTAATCCGGATTTGCTGAATTTTCAGTCTTCTGTTTGCCTAGATAAGCATCCTGAAGTATTGGACTTTTTAGAGACTTTCCAGTAAACCACCTCTAAATATCTCTCCCCTCCCCTCTGAAAAGCCAGGAAATAACATCTTGCCCAAACTAACTGGACTTCAAACCTCAAAAGAGCTGAATTCATTTGAAAATTTCAAGTGTAATGTTTTCCGTATCCTTCGCTTAGAGAGGCATCCAATTTAAAAGTTTAGACTTGTTTAATTAAAATCCAAATTCTAGCTTCTCATCAGTGTTTATCTGGGAATACAATGACACGTAGCCCCGTTATATAAAAGCTAAGGGGGGGTGAGATCCCACATGAATACCGTATTCAACTGTGTATCTGTCATCCCACGTTTGGTCATGACATCATACATTTGATAAAAATTAAGCTATTTGCTTATTGCAAGTGGTAAGACCACCCTAACGCTTTTTGTAAAGAATCAAATCATTCTTTGTTTAATACCTGACTTTCAGAAACCTTTTGTACTGCTTGGTTGTATTGATATTTAAATCATATTCTCCCCACATAAAATTAGAGCTAAAACTTTTTAAAAAGCAGGATGCAGAATATTACAGTGTCTCATTATGGGGTTGAGGTTTACTTTGAAAACATGCTTATTGATTTTAGCATCAAGTAAAGATAATAATTGTAGGGTTGTCTGCCCAGAGATGGGGAGGTTGGAGGGAAATTGTTTGTAGGGGAAGTCTGGGGGGCAGGGGGCCAAACAGTTGACCCTCCTAGATTAGAAAGAAAGAAGTTCTGCCCAAGGGTTGCGTTTTGCCAAGCACTCTCTTGATTTGCTCTTCAAAAATGTAAAAAAAGACTTGAAAAGTGTCTACCTAACCAAGTTTTATTTTCATGCTAATTTCGAGTGGGCTAGACAGGACATTTTGATGTGTAATAATGTTCATATGCATAATGGGTTCAGGCTGGCCCTGAGCTTTGAAAAATGAACCTCTTTCATGAGCCTCCTTTGTCAACTTTAATTGGGGAGGGGCCTCGATTCTCTATTTCATTAAAACCCCACCAGCCAAGAACAAAAACAAGACCGTCGTTGCTATAAGAATGGAAAAATACAGATCGTGTTAAGTCAAATCTCAAAGAAAACCACCTAGGGAAAGAAACCTAGGGCCAAGATTCTTTGCCACGAAACCATACAGGAGCACAGCTTCTGACATCCAAGGATATTCACAAACTGATATTCAGAAGTTACCGGACGTAGTGGGTATCAGCAACTTTCTAGTGACTAACTTGCCCACCAGGCTCCTTACCTGCCTGCCTGAATTTCCAAAGCTACTATGCAAGGGAGGATTTATTACCAACACTGGGAGGTTGGGAACAGAGAGACCTGGGAGGCGAGTGACCTGGCCAAGGTTCTGCAGTGGGTTAGGGGCGCCGTCTGAGCTTGGATGCCACAGAAACTTCTCACCCCACTGTCTCTGTTATCAGTTCACTTCTTTCTTCCCTTTCTTTACGCTTGGGAACTGGCATTATGAATAACTGAATGACCATCGCACACTGAGAAAAAGAGAATGTTAACCAAATAAAACAGAATTACAAGTGTGTGTGTGGAGCGGGGAGTGGAGTTTAGGATTAGCAGATGCAAACTATTACATACAGTTTATATAATGGGTAAACGACAGGCTCCTGCTGCATACCACGGTGAGCTACATTCAATATCCTATAATAAACCATAAAGAAAATGAAAAAAGAATGCATATGTCTGAACCACTTTGCTGTGCACCAGAAATTAATACAACGTTGTAAATCAACTATACTTCAATTTTAAAAAATAAACAAAATTAAAAAAAATTTCTTATGGAAGAGGCAGAGTTTCTAAATACTAAATTTCTTAAGCAAGTTCATTTAAAAAAAATTGACTAAAAAATCCTTCCCACTTTTCAAACATAATAGTCTCACGTTATGTAATCCTTTATAGAAATTGTAACTAAAACAGTTACAAACTTAGGAATGAAAAAAGACATTAGTTATCTTGTTGGGGGAAAAAAAATACTGTTTTATCCCATCACTTCACAAAGACATCGCCGTGAGAGCTTTGTGAATGGCACACAGACAGCTAGATATTCTATGCTTAATCAATCCCATTTACCTGCTCTTGAAGGCTGAGCTTTGCAGCTGGGTCTAGGTATCAGCAAGCAGTCCCAGTCTTCTTGCAAATCAAATCTTAGTCCTCTCTCTGCTTCGAGAGGCCCAGGGGTCTTAATGATATTCGCATGTTATCACTTTCAGTCTAAACAGTTAGTGACATTTTAAGTTTCTGGTTTACGGGTTCTGCTCAAGGAGGCGGAGCCAGGCAGGGCGCTGGGATCTCGAAGTCAGGTCATCGGCCCCTGGTTAAGTAACAAGGCACTTAACCAAAGACACATCCATGCTACCCGCTCAGGACCTCAGTGGATTCAAAACTGAAAACAAGCAGTTATTGCTCTTATTATTTAGTTGCTAAGTCCTGTCCGACTCTTTTTTGCTACCCCCGTGAACTGTAGCCTGCCAGGCTCCTCTGCTTGTGGGATTTCTTGAAAGAATATGGGAGAGGGGATCTTCTTCTCCAGATCCGTCCCCAGGGATCAAACCTGGGTCTCCTGCATTGGTAGGTAGCTTCTTTACCACTGAGCCACCAGGGAAGCCTGCTTTTCAAATAGACAGACAAACGCATTTACAAAACAATACCCTTGAAATGGCTCTCAGAAGCCCGCGGCTGTCTTAATGCAGAGAGCAATTTCCAGTCATTAATGTGATTTCCAGTGGTCAGGCGGACAGAAAACGGGAAATTACTGGCATGCCCTGAATGTGTTCCCAGTGGGAAAAGAGAACAGGCACCCCTGATGATTAGGGCCTCTGTCTTCTAGAAGAGATGAAGAAGAACTCTTTTTCAACTTGTTTCCCCCCAAAGATGTTGAAGGGTAGAATTGCACTTCAACATGGAGCCTATTGTCGACCGCTTGACGTAAATGACAGATGCCTGCATTTGATGGCGCCGCAGAACAAACTTTGTTAAGAAGGCCCCAAACCAGATGTTGACAGTATTGTCAGTTCAAGAGGGTGAGAGGGGAAAAAAATACATCTTTTCACGTTGTCATGGCAGAGAAGGAAAGACATCAGAGTAGCTTCCCTGGTGGCGTTAGTGGTGAAGAACCCCCCTGCCAATGCAGGAGATGTAGGAGACTCAGGTTCGATCCCTGGATCGGGAAGATCCCCTGGAGGAGGGAGTGCCAACTCACTCCAGTATTCTTGCCTGGAGAATCCTATGAACAGAGGAACCTGACGGGCTGTGGTCCATAGGGTTGCAAAGCGTCGGACACAACTAGGCATGACAACAACATTTACACTTTAGCTCATGGAAGACACAGAGCCAGGGCACGGCGGAAGGTGTGCAAACCGCCCCTGTGCTCTAAACATGAAAGATAACCTGCTGCAAGTTAGTGTTTGCTGGAGGTTCAGAAGATCAAGTCCACTATGCTTTTGCTTTTCCACATTATTCGGAGCCAGTGAAACGTGAGCGTTCCCGTGGTGAAAACACAGAGGCGGGAGAGAGCTTGGCATTTACAGCTGTGGGGGTCGGGGCGGGGGAGAGGCAGCAAAGGTACCTTTTCATCTTCAGCTGCACCTGCTTCCCCCCGGGGTCCCCAAGGGAAAACAAATGCTGTAACTCTGCAGTCCCTAATCTGTTTCCCCGACGAGAGGACACTATGAAGTCACAGCTGTGACTTAGAAAAAAAAAGTTCTGAAATTCACACTCATATAATGAGTAGATCAATACCAGGTCTGGCTCCTTACTTGGGTCTCACTGTATATTAGGTACCCCTGTCCTTTTTATTTCCTCTTCAAAGCAACTTCTGAGGTTCATTTAACCAGATTTCTAGTATAAAAAAAGAGCACAGATAACTCAACCCCAGAGCCATGGCCACCAAGTCCTCTGGCATTTCTAGTTCTCTGATTTAGAAAAAGAGACTGTCTTTATGGTCACTGTCATTTCCTGAATTCGTCTTTGTATCCCTGTAGAGTAGCCCGTGGATATGAAGGCCCCTAGAAATGGTACACTGTTTTTATGAAGACAACTGTATTTACAAGGCGGGTGCGGAGCCGGTTTGACTAGGGCACAACTGTCAGAATAAGCTAGGTGATGCTGCAATGCCAACCGACCCCAAAATTTCCATGGCCGAAAACCACAAAGGTTTATTTATGTCTGTGCTGGCGGGCAGCTCAGTCCCTCTGCAACCCGCTGGCAGCTGTGCCAGGGAGAAAAGGCTCTGGTGGGTCGTGGTGTTGTGTAGTTGCTCAGTCGTGGCTGACTCCTTGTGACCCCATGGACTGTAGCCCCCCAGGCTCCTCTGTCCGTGGGATTCTCCAAGCAAGAATACTGGAGGGGGTTGGCATTTCCTCCTCCAGGGGCTCTTCCCGACCCAGGGATTGAACCTGCGTCTGCAGCATTGGCAGGGAAGTCTCCGCCACTGAGCCACGAGGGAAGCCCCTTGGAGGGTCATGTACCAACCATCAAATGCTTGGTTCGGAAGTGACCCATCACTTCCACTTGCAACCCGGAACTAGTTGGCAGAACTCGTCACATGGTCTTGCCTTGTACCAGGAACGGGAAGAAAACAAAAAATATTCTGTCAAAAAACCAGGTAACTACTCTCACAGAAAGAGAGCATGGCAGAGGCACTCTGTCCCTAACCCCAGCCCTCATTCATTCTGACTTTGAATTAACATAAGTTGCCTTTGTTATTCTCAGAAAACGAAATATCTGTTCCGTTAAGCACCCATGATCGTTTGACCTTTTTATTTTTTTTAATGCATAATAATAATAAGGATAGACGTGCTCGTTCTTAAGCACATTTAGCCTCCTATGTCGTAAGGAGTCGCAGTGGCTATTGGTTGGCAGGACCGCATCCCATCCTCTGGGTGTGTAGATAAAAATCAAGTGGGAGACATCTCAGAAGATTTTTAAAATCTAGCTAAATTTTTCCAGCTTTTTTCCTGTAGAAAGTTCCTCATTCTGTTTCCTGATTTTACTTCTTAAAAATGGTACGAGATCCATAAAAGGGTATGTAAGAGAGAGATGACTTGAGCTGAAAAAGCATAATACATGATTCTCTGAAAATTGACTCAGACCTTCTGCCCAAACCCTATGGGGTTAACATGCAAATGATGATACTTTCACTTGGGAGAACTTTAGCAAGATTCTTTTTGTGGAAGGGTTGCCAAAAGTCCAGTGTGAATGGGGACTCTTCTCTGAGTTCTCTGTACTGTACTCGGCGTGGCAGAGGCCGGCGTGACGGCCCTGGAGTGTGTTATTTCTGTGTCAGTAACTACATCCTAGAAAGGACACATAATAATTGCAACATAACAGGAGCTTTATGTTCCAAGAGAATGATTGAAGAACATCAATAATGCAGGCTCCAAGGAAGAGCACAGACGTGGTGCCATTTCCTCTTCAGCCTGAAGGAAGCTGAAAGGACCTGTCAATGAGGATTCTAGCCCACCAGCCCAGAAATCAATAGGAAAACAAGAAACGGCGCAGCACAGTTCATCCACATTGCAGGGCTCTTTACAAAGTCTTTAGGAGCAGGGATATATCTTCCCACATTTACTTTGATTTTAGAACCTTCTGAGCCTACCAGACTGTGCTTGGCTGAAGTGCTACCATATCAGATCAGCCTCCAAGTTCGGTATTTGGAGTTTGTTCTATTAGCACTAAGCAAACCACGAAACAGATAAAAACAGTTTTATGGCCGACATCTGGGTGAATAATAAAACATACGGCCGCACAGTCAAGAATTGCAGCTGTAAGTTACTGTAAATACCCAGCTCGAGAGAGCGCTGGAGGTCACAGCACGTGGTCTACAGGAAGGATTATTCCCCTAGACATCATGGGGTACATATTTATGATCCCCAGACCTTTGAGGTGGGAGTTGCTAATGGCCCTGGATTTTTTTTTTTCCTAGTTGTTGTTTCTTTGTTCAGATTATTTTACTTTATTTATAAAAGAGCTGTTGTAGATTCAGGAAGGGACCAACCTATCTAGTTTATTCTTGATTTTATATCTTATATGTGTGTCTTGATTCTCTGCAGCTGCCCCCCACCCCCCGCTAAATCCTCCTGTTGGCTCTTGCAGAATATTGCAAGGCAAAAGAGAAATTGAACCCAGCCTCTTGCTGCTCCTTGGAAGAGACTTGCTGCGTTGATGAGTAATATATAAGAAACTCAAGTTGTGGCAGTGAAGAAGCTGTGAAAGTAAAGAATGCTGAGAGGGAAAGAGTGGAAGAGAAAAATCACATCTTTGCATCTGGTAAATTATTCCTCATGTCACTAGCATAGAGCTCAAGTCCATAGCTACCCATTGGCCATATATCTATCAGAAAACCAGGGAGCTCTAAACAAAATTTATTTTCAGGCCAACTCTGTAATAAAAACAAGACATTTGTGTATCAAAATGGTGCCATAGCCCAAAGAACTGTCCTTTGCTAGAAGTGAGCTGAGAAGGCATAAAGTTTTAGTGAGTTACCGTAGGTTGTGTTTTTTGAAGTGAAGTACTTTTCTTTTTTACTAAGATTTTATTTTCTCACAGCAGTTTTAGGTTCCCACCAACACTGAGGGAAAGGTAGAAAGATTTCTCATATACACCCCAGCCCCTCACAGAGGCAGCCTCTCTCACCACCAGCATCGCCCACCACATGTGGACTTTTGTTACAGCTGATGAACCTTCACTGATTCATCATTACCACCCAGAGTCCATAGTTTACATTAGGGTTCACTCTTAGTGTTGTAGGTTCTATGGTTTGGGATAAATGTATAAGGACACGTATCCATCATTAGAGAAGGAAACGGCAACCCACTCTATTCTTGCCTGGAGAATCCCATGGACAGAGGAGGCTCGCGGGCTACAGTCCATGGGGTCACAAAGAGTCAGACACAACTTAGTGACTAAACCACAGCGACAATCATCATCATGCTGTCACACTGAGTATTTTTACTGTCATAAAAATCCTCCGTGCTCCACGCATTCATCCCTCTCTACCCTCCAAAGCCTGGCAACTCCTCAGCTTTTTACCATCTCCACAGTTTTGCCTTTGGCCATATAGTGGAATCATACAGTAGGTTGCTTTTCCAGATGGGCTCCTTCCACTTCCTTACAAGCTTTTAAGTTTCCTCCGTGTCTTCTCATGCCTGGATTGTTCACTTCTTTTTAGCACTGAATGGAATATTATTCCATTATCTGATGAACCAGAGTTTATGCATTCACCCCCAAAGGACAGCTTGGCTGCTTCCACTTTTTGGCCATTACGAATAAAGCTTCTAAAACACGTGTGCACAGGTTTTTGTGTGGACATACGTGTTTCACTCCTTTGAGTAAGTAAATGCCAAAGAGCACAAGGGCTGGATTGCATGGGAGGAGGATTCTTAGTGTTGAAAGGAACCACCAAACTGTCTTCCAGAGTGGCTGTACCACTTTCTACCAGCAATGATGAGACTTTTGTTCCTCTACATCCATGCCAGCATTTGGTGTTGTCCGTTTTTTTTTTTTTTTGGATTTCTAATAGGTGTGTAGTGGTGTCTCATCATTTAAATTTTCATTTCCCTAAGTCAGACATAACTTAGCGACTAAGTAACAGCAATGCCATCTGACGTGGAGCGTCTCTTCATATGCTTACTTGCCATCTCTGCATCTTCTTGGTGAGCTCTCCGTTAATGTCTTTGACTGTTATTGTAATCAACTTGTTTTCTTACTGTTGAGCTATAAGTTGTTTTTTTTTGGGGGGGGGTACATTTTGGATAACAATCCTTTATCAGATGTGCTTTGCAAATATTTTCTCTCAGTCCGTGGGTTGTCTCCTTAGTCTCTTAACACTGCCTTTCACAGAGCAGAAGTTGTTAATTTTAATGAAGTCCAGCTCATCAATTATTTCTTTCACAGATCATGCCCTTGGTGTTGTATCCAAAAAAACATCACCACACCCAAGGGCATCTTGGTTCTTTCCTGTGTCCTTGTTGCTTTAGAGCCGTGATGTTGGGGCTGTGATCTTCTGGCTGATGTGGAAAGAAGCAGCAGTGAGAACTGGGTCCCTTCTTGAACCACTCTGCTTAACTAGTGTGGAGCTCACCAGGCACCCTATGTGCTCGGCACATCTGTGCTTTGGGGTTGCAAAGCAGAGCTCTGCAGCCTTGTAGGACTCCATTCTACAGAAAACAATCGATAAAGTAGATAATTATACAGCTTATTAGAGTGAGATACCCTAAATATTCACTGGAAGGACTGACGCTGAAGCTCCAATACTTTGGCCACCTGATGCGAAGAACTGAGTTATTTGAAAAGACCCTTATGCTGGGAAAGATTGAAGGCAGGAGAAGAAGGGGATGACAGAGGATGAGATGGTTGGATGTCATCACTGACTCCATGGACATGTGAAGTGAAGTTGCTCAGTCATGTCCGACTCTTTGTGACCCCACGGACTGTAGCCTATGAGGCTCCTCTGTCCATGGAATTTTCCAGGCAAGGGTACTGAAGTGGGTTGCCATATGCTTCTCCAGGGAATCTTCCCGACCCAGGGATTGAACCCAGGTCTCCCCCATTGCAGGCAGACGCTTTACCATCCGAGCCATCAGGGAAGCCCATGAGTTTGAGCAAATTCTAGGAGATACGGAAGGACAGGGAAGCCTGGCATGCTGCAGTCCACGGGGTTGCAAAGAGTCAGACACAACTCAGTGACTGAACAACAGAGTGAGAAGAGTCTTATGGGAAAAAGGGAAACAAACAAGCAAACACAGGCAGGGGAGTGAGGACTGGGAATAGGGGGTGCTACAATTGAAAACTGAGTGGCCAGGGCAGGTCACTGAGAATGCTCTATTTGAGTAAGGATTTTAAGGAGAGGAGGATTTAAGTGTGCAGCTTATCTTGGGGAAGATCTTTCTAGCTGGAAGTGTAGCCAGTGCAAAATCTTCAGGATTAGCACATGCCTGGCCTTTTTGAGGATAAGCCGGTGAGCCAGTGTGCAATGAGCAGTGAGATAAAAATAGAGATAGGGAGAGTGGGTGGAGTGGACGTGGTGGGGGGAGGAGATGAGGTCATAGCAGTAGCTGATTTCGACGGGTATGGAACATTTTGGATCTGGTAGAGATTATCAGGACTTAGGTATTCATTCTTCATGGTATGTAAACCATTAGACAAGTTTGAGGAGAGAGTGACATAAACCAATTTATCTTTTAAAAGGGGATCACTTTGGTTGATGAGAAGTATTAGATTCTGGCTGTATTCGGAAGGTAGGACCAAGATTTTTTGACCCATTGGCCTTAGGAGAGAAAGGGAAGAGTCCAGGATGATTCTTTGGTAGGTTTGTTGTTGTTTTATTTTGCCTGAGCCACTGGAAAGATGGAGTTGCCTTCAACTGAGATGGGAAAGCTGACTCTAGAACAGATTTGGGGGGAAAAATCAGTACTTCAATTTAGGTGTTATGCCAATTGAGATATGGTATACAAGATGTCCATGATCTGTATTGGAATAAAAATTTCTATTTAAATGCATTTAAGTTTTTAGTTCATTTAACCAAATAATTAAATAGTAGTATTAAGATATAGCAAGCATCAGAATAGTTATAAGCCAACGGCCAAAATCTGGGGAAAAGAGCTCAAATCACACAGCTGGTAAGTGACAGAACTGTTTCTATGTCACGACTCTATGAATTGTTCTTCCTGAGATGATGTAACTCCTGTATCAGACTCTCGACAAAGCAAATGACGTTCAAATGAACTTTCTATTGGACTTGTGTACAATATAAATCCTGGACCAGCTCATTCACATAGGTGCTGATTCAAAAAAGATCTAAATATTTTACTTGAGGGCAAGCAGGGTAATTTTCAATTATCTCAGTGGAAGTGTAGAGAACAAGAAGGAAATGATCTCCTTTCATTTTGGATGTTTTGGCCCAAATCTGCAGAATGACAGTTCTGGGTGCCACAGTTTGAAGAGGACATTGGCATACTGTGTCCAGAGTGAGGAAGTCAAATGGAAGATGACATGGAGATCTTATCCCTGAGGTGTAATCAGAACTGGCATGTTACATAAGATTAAGAAAAAACATCTCCAAGTGTTTGAAGAAGGAAAACATTTAAGTGATGTATTTAGAAGAGGAATAACATTCCTGAGGATTAAAATAGATGGAAGTTGCAAGGAAGCACAGAATGCCTCAAAAGAAGCAAGTGTTTCTCACTAACTAGAGTACCTGGAAAAGGAATGGTTTTGCCTCATGAGCAGGTAGGGCCCCCATGGCTGGACAGAATCCAGCAGATGTTGGATGACCACTGTTAGGGATCTGCATTGAGTCATTAAGCTTTAGAATTAAAAAGAATTGTGTGTGTGTGTGTGTGTTAGTTGCTTTGTCGTGTTCGACTCTTTGTGACCCCATGGACTGTAGCCCACCAGGTTTCTCCATCCATGGAGTTTTCCAGACAAGAGTACTGGAGTGGGCTGCCATTTCCTTCTCCAAAAAAGAATCTTATAAACCCAATATAGAAATTCTACTGAAAGAGAGGCTGGGAAAGTGAAACTATGGTCTTATCCAGTTCCTGGATTCTGTTACTATAAAAGCTCTCGAAGTCCACCCACTGGATGGCTCTCCAGTGGTGCCTCAAGACACACGACTTGGGCTCTCCATATGCTGAACACGGTCGTGGCTTGCTCGTTCTCTCCTTGGCCCTTGCTTGTGTTCTTAGGCTCCTAAAAGAACACGATCCATACTCCTAAAAGGCTGAGTTACAAGCTTACTACGAGTGGGTTCTATTTGTTCCCAGACCTGTTTATACCAGCTTTATTTTTCCATTGTAATTAAATGACTTGATTAACTAGAAGGCTATCCTTGTAGCTCAGCTGAAGAATCTGCCTACAATGCAGGAGACCTGGGTTTGATCCCTGGGTCAGGAAGATCCCCTGGAGAAGGAAATGGCAACCCACTCCAGTACTCTTGCCGGGAGAATCCCATGGACTGTGGCCTGCCAGGCTCCTCTGTCCCTGGGGTTGCAGAGTCAGAGATGACTTAGCGGCTAAACCACCACCAAACCAGTGATATCTGAATATGAGAAGGGCATTGTTACTTCTGTGGAACAGAAGTGATTGCTCTGGAGAGTTGCTACAGGAAAAGTGAAAAGTGGCTGTTGAATTGGATGTGGGAGAGAAACTTTTAAAAGGCTGACAGAAAAATGTAGAAATCTAGAGGGATTCTGCACTCAAATTGTAGCTCTTGGTCTATTTTTAAAGAAAATGAAACAGAACATTATATTTTATGTGGTTATGGACTGTGTCTCCCCCAAATTCCTATGGTGAAGCCCCCCAAACCCTGTACCTCAGAATGCAATTGCATCTGGAGATCACTTTTAAAAAAGGGATTCGGTGAAAATAAGGTAATTAAGGTGGGGCCCTAACTTAATATGGCTGGGGTCCTGAGAAGAGGAAGAGATATGGGAGTGATGGACATAGAAAAAAGACCATGTGAAGAGGCAGAGGACCACCATCTACCAACCATGGAGCATGGCCGCAGAAGAACCAAACCATCTGACCCCTTGACCTTGGACTTCCAGCCCCTAGAGCTGTGAGAGCATCCATTTCAGCTTGAGCCGCCCAGCCTATGGCGTTTTGTTATGGTGGCCTTGACAAACTCATGCAGATGTTTTGTGGGCCAATTTTTGTGAAGAGACAAGACACAGCAGCAATCAGGAGACCCAAGCTCAAAAAGTCTGGTGAATGGATATTGTGTGTTAAACAAAGTGCTTAAGATACTTGTAGTAATTGGTCATGATTACCTGCCTAACCTGCTGTTTCGATTCATACAGCAGGGACATTCTTTCCCTCCAGACTGGAGGGCGTCTACTGTGTCCTTCGTCATCCTTTTATTTGTTTGTTCGTAAACACTTTATCAAGGGCTGTTTATCATGACACCTGGAGAGCAGTCGTGCAGAATGAAACAAGTAGATATTGTTCTGGTGGCAAGAAGCTGAGAAGAGCAATAGAAGTTAGACACGAGTCTAGTTAGACACAAGTAACCCTCCGTCAAGGCAGTAGGGTGATGAGTCAGAACCGAGGAACCTCAAAGGCTGCAGAAGTTCTCGGGAAGAGGGGATGGTTTTCCATGGTGATCAGGGGACATTTGAATTTCCCTTTGAAGCTGAAGGTAAGGTTTGAACTAGGCTGGAGGGTTATTCAATGTAGTAGGACTGGCATGACAAAAGCACAAAGCTTTGAAAGGTCACAGGACATTTTTGAAGTGGCCTGTGGGTCCATTTGACTAAGGCGTGGAGGTCAGTGGACAGCTGTGTGGTCGCTGGGCCCTCCTCAGTACAGCTCTGACATTCACTCCAGCCCCAGTTCCCGTGACTGCCTGCCTGCCTTCACCTTTATGCCCTGGGTCCAGGAATCTAATTGTGACCATGTTCAAATGGGATGTGCTTTATCACTTTTCTGCCCAGCTGGGCTTCCATAGCTCCTCTAGCTCCTCCATGGAAGCTCAGCTCAGATGGCAGCCCTTTAGGGAAATTGCGTTAGTTCCTGCTGCTCCCGTAACCCACACTCAGTGGCTGAGAACAACCCACAGATTTATCCCCTTAGGCTTCTGTAGGGCAGGAGTCTGACGGGGTTGCACCGCTTCAGTCAAGGAGTCAGCAAGGCTGTATTCCTCTCCGGAGGGTCTGCAGAGAAGCTGCGTCTTGCTTTTCCAGCTCCTAGAAGCCCCGACTTTCCTCAGCCCCACCCTCCACCCTCTCCGGCGAAGGCAGGCTGGGTCTCCTGCACATCAGGTGACTCTGGTCTCCTCCTCTAATTCCCTCTTTCACTGTCAAAGACCCCTCGGACTCCACTGGATTCCCCCGACACTCCAGGAAGCGCTCCTGACCTTAAACTCAGCTGATGAGCAGTCTGTAAGCTGGATTCCAGTTTGCTGTGTAATCTAATTTCGTCACTTGCTAAGTTGCTTCAGGTGTGTCCAGCTCTTAAATGACCCCATGGACTGTACCCCCCAGGCTCCTCCATCCATGGGATTCTCCAGGCAAGAATACTGGAGTGGGTTGCCATGCCCTCCTCCAGGGGATCTTCCCAACCCAGGGATTGAACCTGCATCTCTTACATCTCCTGTATTGGCAGGCGGGCTCCTTACCATCAGCCCTGTGGTCACAGATTTGGGGAACTAGGTGACAGACATCGTGGTAGGGCCATTATTCCATCTTCCACAGAAACCTCCCCTCATTTTTCCCATCAATGCCAGGTATGCATTTTGTTCTCATAATATCTTTTTCTTTCTTTGTTTCCGTAAGATAAATATACTGGAGAAGATGCTGCTGCTGCTAAGTCACTTCAGTCGTGTCTGACTCTGTACGACCCCATAGATGGCAGCCCACCAGGCTTCCCCATCCCTGGGATTCTCCAGGCAAGAACACTGGAGTGGATTGCCATTTCCTTCTCCAATGCATGAAAGTGAAAAGTCAAAGTGAAGTCGCTCAGTCGTGTCTGACTCTAGCGACCTCATGGACTGCAGTGTACCAGGCTGCTCTGTCCATGGGATTTTCCAGGCAAGAGTACTGGAGTGGGGTGCCATTGCCTTCTCCACTGGAGAAGATATATAATCCTAAAATACTTCTTTTTGTTGTTTTCAATAACCTTTATTTCATTGCTGTGTTGGGTGTGCTACACTCTGAGTTTGATTGTATACAATAAAATTACTTCCAAAGTGGTTATAACAATTAATATCAACCTGGATGCTAGTCTCTAATTTCTTTCCTTTTCAAAAAAATTAAAAAAATAGTTGGAGCATAATTGCGTTACAATGTGTTAATTTCTGCTGTCCAGTGAAGTGAATCAGCTGTATGTGTACATATGTCCCCTCCCTCTGGAACCTCCCTCCCCGCCAGCCCAGCCCTCCCGGTCGTCACTGAGCGCTGAGCTGAGCTCCTGGGCCACACAGTGGCTTCCCTCTAGCTATCTGTCCTGCACAGGGTAGCCACACATGTCAATCCTATGCTCTCGATCCGTCCCACCCTCTTCTTCCCACCCCTCGTCATAATATCTTACATACAGCACATTCTGAACTTTACCCTTGCTATTAATTTTAAAAAATTACTATTTCGTGATCATCATACACTTGGTTTGTTCAGGGAGGATGCTGTCTCTTTTATCTCATAATTGCTTCTGTGTCCCCAGTACATGGCACATAGCAGTTACACGACAAAGGGGCTGAGGATGAAGGACGGAAGAATTAAATGCCTTAAAAATGACACGAAATTTACTAAATGATGAAAATGTCTCTTCGATGACTTATCTGAAAAATCCTGAGAAAGGAGATGGCTGAGTCTTGGTATTCCAGAGAGTTCTTTACATCCTCTGGGTAGTGGAGTCCTGAAAATACTTTGCTGAATCCACGGATACGAAAGACCGAGCAGAGTGAAGAGTGGGCTCGTGAACAGTATGTCTTCAAAAGGTCTCCTTTTCATCTTTTCTTTTTGCTCTTAGCAAGAGAGGAACGGGAACGCAGAGAGGGAAACGCCCTGATGTTATGAAGAGGCCCTGATGTTCAGCCAGGTTGCACGGGGACCCAGGTGTGTGGCTGCACAGAAGACCCTGAGTCAACATCCCGGCATCAGCGGAGCAGCTGCCGCCGGGATGAAGTGACGAGAAGGCAGCCTTGCTCCCCTGTCCGCACGCAGGTTCTCCTGGCCCCCCATCTCCTGCCTGTTTGCTGTTTCTGTGCTGGAGAACTGCCTCCTCCATTAGCAGCTGATCTACTTTTTTCTTTTTAAATTTAATTTAATTTTTTAACTTTACAATATTGTATTGGTTTTTGCCATATATCAAAATGAATCCGCCACAGGTATACATGTGTTCCCCATCCTGAACCCTCCTCCCTCCTCCCTCCCCATACCATCCCTCTGGGTCGTCCCAGTGCACCAGCCCCAAGCATCCAGTATCGTGCATCGAACCTGGACTGGCGACTTGTTTCATATATGATATTATACATGTTTAAGTGACTACTGAAATAGCTCTCAGAAAGTTGCAGAAGGGGCTGTCAATTCATGCAATGATATTTAAATTATTCCCAGTCTCTCATCTCTCCGAAGTCCCTCTCCATCTGCAGTCAGCCTGGGAGGTCACGTCCCCAGCCTGGGTGTCCCTAGAGCTGAATCCCCTGACGTCCCCCATCAGGATTCATTAGCTGAGGATTGGGCCTCCCACATGGCTCAGCAGTACAGAATCCACCCGCCAGCGCAGAAGTAGGAGACTTGAGTTGGATCCCTGGTCAGGAAGATCCCCTGGAGGAGGACGTGTGGCAACCCTCTCCAGCATTCTTGCCTGGAGAATCCCGTGGACAGAGGAGCCTGGCGGGCTACAGTCCATGGGGTCCCAAAGAGTCAGACACGACTGAACACAAGTGTGCAAGGCTGTGTGCATAGTCAGTTCTCAACTGAGACATGGGATCGTGTTGATACACCTCCAGATCAGGTCTGACTTTTCTGCTCCTTGCCGTGTGTGGGGAGACTGGTGCTGGGGGACCGAGGCAATCAGAGGGCGGATGGTGCAAACAAGTAGAAGACATCATTCAGATAGGAAACAGCATGTGAACACAGTGCTGTGATTCTTTGAATAATAACTTTTCTCGTGGCTTCCCAGGTGGCTCAGTGGTAAAGAACCTGCCTGCAATGCAGGAGCCACAGGAGACGTGGGTTTGATCCCTGGGTCGGGATGATCCACTGAAAGAGGAAATGGCAATCCACTCTAGTATTCTTGCCTGGAAAATCCCATGGACAGAGGAGGGCAGGCTACAGTCCATGGGATCGCAAGGATTCGGACACAACTGAAGCAACTTAGCCCACCCTCATGCACGTGGTTCCTATTAAGGGTGTGTTGGCAACATCCTTAAAAGGTTTGCAAGGACAGCTTGGGTGACATCCCTCTGGGATGGATGCTGTTGGACTGGTCAGAACTTCTTCTCCCCTTCCTCCATTCTGAATGATGGAAAAAATGAATGTATTTAGAACCAGCCAGCTGGACTCAGTGTAGATGATGTCAATGCGCTTGGCAGAGGGCAAAGCATGCCATCGGGGGTGCCTGTAAGGTAGCATCCTCTCTTCCAGGCATCGAGGCTGTGCTGACCTTGACCATATCTTGTGCTGAGAGCTTCAGGGTTTTTGGGTGCTGGTTGGCCCTGAAGTCCTGGTCCTCCACAAAGGCTGTTGGGCGTTGCTCTCAATCTTCTCCATCCTTGTGGCCATGGGTGGGGAATTTGATGAGGTCATAGCGGTGTAAACTGTTTCTCTGTGGAGGGCTCTTCCAAGGGTACACAGGGCGCTGCTGTTGCCCCAGGAGTTCTCTGGCTGCAAATACCTTTCAGCACCAGTTTCTAGACCTTCAAAGACGGCTTTGGCTTTGATTTTGCAGAGGAGGGGTGTGGTGTCAGGGGTTTCCTTTTTTTGCTTTCAACACCATCTTCATAAAAAAAAGGGTCTCTCGGTTCCAGCTGTTTTCTATCTTTCAGAATCAGTGGCCCCAAGTGCAACTGACAGAAATGAAGTAAATAAAAGGTGAACATCACTTTGTAGGAGATTCTGAAGCAGGACCAATTCTTAAGAAAAAAATATCAGCATTCAAAATGTAGCAAACCGGAGACCCAGCAAGAAAGCAAACTGTTTACAATGAGAACTGCTTAGAACTCATCCTCGAATCTACCCTTCCTGGAGGAGATCTACTGGGTCACTGATTCTGAAAGAGTTTGTGATACAGAGTGGATGGATCGACATCTGATTCCTGGGAAGATGACAAAAATGGCTGATAGATAAACTTCACCAAAAACAGGGAAGCGGATGAAACATAGATCTGACCAATTAGCCCTGGGGTTAGCGCCCTGAGCCATCTCTCCAGGCTCTCAGTTTTGTCTCTTGTCTGGATAGAAATCCACCGTGAGTCACTGCTGCTCAGCCTTTGTGGAATCAAAAAAGAAACTCAACGACATTACAGAATTCACAGGCTTTGCTTTCAAAGCAGCAGTTTGAAAAATAAATTTGTGTGTTAAACATTAAGATGAAGTTTAATACCTACTTGTTAGAAACCTTTGAAGAGAGAAAACGGGATACTTTGTTCTGGAATAGATCACTTGCTTGAATTTGACATTACTTTTATCACATTTCCTTTGAAAGATGTTTCTGACTTAACACTTGACCTCTTTGAAAAGATAAAAGTCTTATATTCTATTGACAAAAATGTGTGTTTGTGTAGAAATACATTCCGTCATGGCAAAAATACGCTTCAGTGGCCTCACGACTAGATGGTTTAAAACAAATTTCAAAAATGCAAGCTTGAAGCTCTACATTTGTAAACATGCTCGCAAGTATATCGTGTAGTCCCTGTACATGTACAATGTCTTTACACAAGTTTTACTGTCATTTCTTTGCCTTATAATTTTCAGAATAAAACAGGAACCATCTTTAAGGGGATGTTTGGGTTTTACGTGTTTGGGGCAAGGAACAGAGGGCAAACCAGCATATTTCTATCATGTGTGCATGTGCGCTCAGTCGTGTCTGACTCTCTGCGACCCCATGGACTGCAGCCCGCCAGGCTCCTCTGTCCATGGGATTCTCCAGGCAAGAATACTGGAGTGGGTTGCCATTTCCTTTCTCCAGGGAAGCTTCCCGACCCAGGGATCGAACCCGGGTCTCCTGCATTGGCAGGTGGATTCTTTACCACTGAGTCACCTGGGAAGCCCCTATTTGTATCATAATTTTTTAAAAAAAACTTTGAATCATCAGAGTTGTTCTATTCTAATGAAACTTCTGGGTAGGTATATATATATATATATATTTTAAAGATTGATGCATGGTTCTTCTCCCAGCGCTCCTGATGTAAGTTGGTCTGCAGTGTGGTACTGAGGCTCCCAAGTGATGGAAGCCAAAAGCCTGAGAACCAGTGTGTGCAAGCTATTCATTTGATCTCAAAATTGGGAAATTGTCATGTGTGTTTAATCATATGTTTACAGTATATTCTCAACCAGAGGTTCTCAAACTTTATCGAGGAACCAGAATCGCCAGGAGGAATTCCTGCCCCACCCTGGAGTTTCTGTGAGTAGGGGTGAGGCCTGACTTTGCTTTCTAGAACTTTACCAGCAGTGCTGGCACAATGGGTTCCATAGGTCACACTTTGTGAACCACACTCTCGCTCTCTTTTTAAAATGTAATGCTTTCTATTAAATAATTTGGATTTAATTTTTGGATTAAAATTTTGGAGCCCAAATATTAAATTGCAAAATGTAATACTGTTTATTAAAATGTAATACTGTTATTGAAGCTGAAACTCCAATACTTTGGTGACCTGATGGGAAGAACTGATTCACTAGAAAAGACCTTGATGCTGGGAAAGACTGAGGGTAGGAGGAGTAAGCAGATGACAGAGGATGAGATGGTTGGATGGCATCACCGACTTGATGCATGTGAGTTTGAGCAAAGTCCAGGAGCTGGTGATGGACAGGGAAGCCTGGTGTGCTGCAGTCCACGGGGTCACAAAGAGTCAGACACGACTGAGCGATTGAACTGAACTGAAATGTTTATTTAACTTCAAAAATATTTTCAGCATTCTAAACACACCAAAAAAAGAAAAAAGAAACAGGTTTTTGCAGATTGTGTTTAGTACAGAAGGTTCTTGAACTTTCATTGGTGCAGTATCTCTTGGCTTTGCTGACAATGAAGAGCTTGATAGTTTGCTTAAAAGACAGGTTAGATTTCATATATATGTATTAATATGGGATATTTGTTTTTCTCTTTCTGAGTTACTTCAGGCTGATTCGAGTTGTATAGCAGAAACCAACATGACATTGTAAGGCAGTTTTCCTCCAATTAAAAAAAAAAAAAAAATCAAACAGTTTGCAACAACTGCCCTCCAACTAAAGGATCCGAAACACTTCTCATGCCTGCTGATCCCCTCTTTTCCACCACTAAGAGTGGCAGCGGGATGCTGAGTCGCTAATAGGAAAGCAAGACCTCCTGAAGCTAAATGGATGCTCACCGCTGTGTGGGCAGCTCCAGTCCCACAGTGCCGGCCTCGAGCTACCGGCCCTCCAGCCGCCAAACGAGGGGCGTGGCGTGTCTCCGTAGCTTTGGAGACCCACTCTCTCAAGCGGAGATAATTACTGAATTGCCCGGGACCTCTTTAAAAAAAAACTATCCAAGTGACTCCTCCTCCTCTACCCCGAGAGATCTTGATCCGGTGGAAGTGGGGCACGTTTGTGTTTTCAACTGGCACCTCTAGCCCTCTTTTTTAAAAGCAGTATTTCTTTATTTGGCCGCCCTGGGTCTTAGTGGCGGCACGCAGGGTCTTTGATCTTCATTACAGCATGTGGGATCTTTAGTTGTGGCGTAGGAACTCTTAGGTATGGCGTGTCAGGATCTAGTTCCCTGACCAGGGATCAAACCTGGGACCCCTGCGTGTGGCGCGCGGAGTCTTAGCCACTGACCACCAAGGAAGACCCCGCTGATATTATTTTGGCGGTATTGAATCAATGTTATCAATTGTACCAATATTGTCTCTGAGGCCAAAGTAGACATTTAGGTTCTTAAAAAGTGATCTGTTCTAAAAAACTAAGAAATAGTAGTGTAATAGCAATTAAGAAACTAATAGTAATTAAGAAAAAAATGAAATAATAATGATACTGCTGCTGCTGCTAAGTCACTTCAGTCGTGTCCGACTCTGTGCGACCCCGTAGACGGCAGCCCACCAGGCTCCCCCATCCCTGGGACTCTCCAGGCAAGAACACTGGAGTGGGTTGCCATTTCCTTCTCCACATACAACAAAAATTGTGTAAATGTTAAGGTTTGGAGAGTACTTCTTTCTTGAAGAGTACTATTTTTTTAGATGATATAGTCTTTAATAGTACTTAGATTGGCAAATCGCCCATTATTTACAGAGGAAAATTCAGACTTCTCAATGTTGTCTTGTATTTTGTGTGTGTGTGTGTGTGTGTGTGTGTGTGTGTGTATGTATGTTATAAGGAGCTAGCCATGATTAGGAAATGGCCATGATTCGTTACAACTCTTTTTTATAAAAAGATTTCAATGAAAACAGTAAGTTTTTTTTTTTTTAAGCAAAGAGGTTTCTTTTTATAATCAAGACAATATATTCTTTGAAAGTGGTATTTCTTGACATTTATAGCATTGGTGACAAGGTCATAATTTCCATTGTAATGAGATGCCTTTTAATAATGCATAACCCTAATGCAGAGAGCAGCACAGCTTCTCAAAAGCCTCATCACGGTGACTGTTTTCTAGCAAGGTCTAGGAGACTCTGAACAGGTCACATTTTGACTTGGCAATTCCAGTGACCTTTAGTCCATGGGTGTGCCTCTTCAAACTGTATGTACAGACCAGGATGTTTTGAGCCAAAATTCTACATTTTTTTATTTTTTGCTTTCATTTCAGGGAATGGTTAACTGTGAATAAAGGTTCTTGGCACATTCTCATGAGTTTTTAATGGTCAGACTTGAGAATGAGCAGGTGGTGATCAGACTGGATTTTGATTTTGGAAACACTTTGGGATTTTTTTTCTAGTTTTTTGAGTAACATCACATGCAGAAGTAGTGCTTTTGTTATGAGCGGAGAAAGATTTCATCCGTGTGTGTCTGTGTGTGTGTGTGTGTGTATTCTGGTTAGAAAATAACACATACAATAAAAAAAAAAAAAAGTCTGATACAAGGAAAGTTTAAGAGGAACTGCCAAGGAATTACCCATTCTTCCATGACTGTGCGTGGGTCTCTGTTTTATCAAGGCTTCCCCAATGGTTCATCAGGTAAAGAATCTGCTGGCAAAGCAGGAAACACAGGAGACGCGGGTTAGA
This sequence comes from Bos grunniens, assembly GCF_055505025.1. Lineage (NCBI taxonomy): Eukaryota > Metazoa > Chordata > Mammalia > Artiodactyla > Bovidae > Bos > Bos grunniens. The sequence goes on along the minus strand of NC_141176.1, from coordinate 88,489,385 downwards.
TCTCTGGGTCAGGAAGATTCCCTGGAGGATAAAAATGGCAACCCATTCCAATATTCTTGCCTGAAAAATTCCATGGACAGATTTGCCTGGCGGGCTACAGTCCATGGGGTCGCAAAAGTTGGACATGACTGGGCGCCTGTGCGACTCTGTTATCACATAAGCAGCTAGTCCTGTAGATAGCACCGCCTGATGTTCCCCTCAGCAGTGCAACCCAAGTATTGTTACATTGTTCAACTATTCTTTAAAAACAGGCTTTTAATATTCTGCAAGTAGGAAAAATAAAGCTTTTGCATGGACTTTTAAAAAACCATTTAAACTTATCGCTGCATTTGCATGGATAAAGCCACTGAGATATACCTGTGTGAAACAGATGTGTGAAGTATAGAAAATGTGGTCCAGAAGTGCCCAGCACAAAGCTGGACCCATTATAGAGTTCGTGCCTGTGTGCATGCTAAATCGCTTCAGTCGTGTCCAGCTCTTTGAGACCCCATGGACTGTAGCCCTCCAGGCTCCTCCGTCCCTGAAATTCTCCAGACAAGAGTACTGCAATGGGTTGCCATGCCCTTCTCCAAGGGATCTTCCTGACTCGGGGATGGAACCCACCTCTCCTGTGTCATTATAGAGTTCAACCCATATTTATTCAATAACCAAGAAAAATATCAGTGTAACAGAATAATCGATACATATTATTTGTAAAACTTGTGACATACTAGACATATTGTATAAGCACCTCCCATGACCTTAAAGGAATGTACATATTAATCTTAAGATGATGGGAGCAAGGGGTCACAGGTTACATCTTCTTGTGTTGTAGTAACACAAGTGATTATGGTCCTATATGATCTTTATTACTGATCACTCCTCTCTTACATCTCTGGCAGATTCGGATTGTACCATAAATTTTGCAAAATTTCTCTTGCCTCTCCCACCCATCGTTTGACTTTCATGTTTGTTGGCTTTAAAAATGAATCATGGGGAGAAAGCCGTGGTGCCAAGTGTCTGCCTCAATGTGTCAGAGTTTGCATTCTCAGTTAACTGCTGATGTAGTACAGTCAGTAAGACATAGTACCCCTAAGTAACACACGTCAAGATAAAGATATCTTTGTGTGTGTGTGTGTTTCCTTATGGATTTGTTTAATACTTCCAATCCATCCCGCTGATTATGATTTGGTGTGGTCCTTTAGACTGTAGAATGCTCACAGCATTCTACACTCTAACTTTTCCCAATCATCACATTATGCTTATTTCATTGGACATCTAGCTTTGTCCCCGCAGCTATTTTGTTGTGTTTCTTGTTGACTTGGTTTTGTTCCTAAGGGGCTCACCAGTTCCTTACCAAAGACGGTGGACTAGGTCTGTCTTGCAGCCGCTGTGCCTTCACGTGCCCTCTTGGATGGGTGTGGCTTTGCACAGCTGCCCTGAGGCTTTTCTGATGCAACAATGGTTGATTTGAAGGCACACAGCTGCCGACTTTCCTTTGATGGTTCCTGCTTCCCATGGGGAATAACCTTCTTATTTCTGTTTTGAGAAATGAAGCAAGACCTGCGATGAAAGCAGCATTGTCTAACGTGATTTATATTTGGGGGTGTTGCTATATTTGGGGTATTCCTATCTGGAAATAGCCTCAAGTCTTCTTAATTAGATCAGTCCAAACTCCTAGGGGATAACCCAAAGGTTATGACGGTCACTGCAGTCCTTAAAAAAATACATGTAAGAAAAAGCAAGTTGATTACCTTATTTGGGGTTTAAATTTGTTAAATTTGATTTTTAAAATAATCTAATTATGTATTATTTTTGCCTGTGCTGGCTTCTCTTATCATGGAACAAGGGCTCCAGGGCTCCAGGGCTTCAGTAGTTGCTGTTCCTGGTCTCCAGAGCACAGGCTCAATCTTTGTGGCACATGGACTAAGTTCCCTGCGGTTTGTGGGATCTTCCCTGCCCAGGGATCCACCCTGTGTCTCCTGCAATGGCAGGTGGATTCTTTCCTACTGAGCCACCGGGAAGCCCGAGGTTTGTGTGGTTTAAACATTGCTCTGAATACTGGTGTTAAAAAGGTAGTATTTGTTCTTCATATTCTGTGAATCTATATTCTTGTGTTTTGGATGGAATGCCCTAAGTGCTGTTCTAAATGAAAATTGGTCTGAGGACTGAAAGCAATCAGTTACCGCAGAGCTAATCTTGACATTGGCTTTGACCTTAGGCTGTCTCTATTTACTCAGTTACTCGGTTAAACAGCATTACGTATAAGTCTCTTACAGGAATATTACACTTTTCTGGAAGAATTCATCTTTAAGCTCCTTCAGAAACTTAGAAAATTCGGTTATGCAAATGTTTGCGTTTATCACGACCATGGTTTTAGCACTTGCATGAGGGAAAAAAATGCAAGTATAAATTTAAGCATTCCTTCTAGATATTCTCAAACAAAAGTCCCTACTTTAAAAGCACTCCAAATTTCCAAGAGTTTGCAGTTGGAAACACATGGAGTTTGAATTTCCAACTGCAAGCTGAGTTTGAGTTGGAAAATCCACTCTGAAATCCCGTCTAGGCAGAGCCGTGCGCGTCTGGGGATTCTTCTGCTGAAGCACATGTGTCCTCTCTCTCATCCTCATCACACGCTGTCTCTGCTCATCGCATTTTCAAGTCAGTCTCTTTAGTACAGCTGTCCCTTCAAGGGCCAGACAGGAACGGTCATGAATGGAGGTGAGCTAGTCAAGGTCCAGACAAGAGAGGAACAAGGGAGAGATCTTTGCTATCTCACCTGGCCCCCAAGCTTCACGCTTTCTTAGGCTCCTTTACCGCATTCTACAAGACATCTCTCTCTACAGTTGGGACTCTAAGTTCACAAATAATTTCCCAGAGCTAGACCTGGTCACCTAAACAAGAAGCTTATTCTCAGGCAAAGCTTCAACTTGTTCACATCTATCTGTCTGCATTATAAAACACAGAGGGCCTCGAACATGTTTCTGTAGAGTTTGATTCTATTATTTCAATCTGTCCTACCATCAAATTAAAGATCTGCTAGGGAGTTCTTGGAAATAATTCCAAGATGTCAAGTCTTGTGACTGCTACTGAAGCATTTCTGTGGTGGTCCTTGTTCTGTGGGTAATACTTTCCTGGTGCTATGGAGGAAAACTGGTCTCTATGGAGCTCAGATACAGGAATGCTTTACCTTAGCATGATGTATTTGTAGAACCAGTTTTTTTTTTTTTTTTTCTGGCTAAATGTATGGTTATTTCATAAATCCAGCCATGAAAAATGTTCCATGTGGCTGAAATAGTATTTCCAGCTAGGTACAAATATAATTATGGGAGAGATTAATCTTGTATCTGTCAATATTTCTGCCACACAGATGCATAAAAAAACTGTCAATTCAGTGGGAAAAATCTCATTAGCAAGTTAGGCTGGGATAGGAGAAAAAGCAATATCCTTGGCTCGCTCAGGGAAAACAAGTATTCTGTGGACTGAACTTGATCCCACAATAATTATTCCAACACGCACATGTATGTTCAGTCACTTCAGTCGTGTCTGATTCTTTGCAACCCCATGGACTGTAGCCCACAAGGCTCCTCTGTCCATGGGATTCTCCAAGTAAGAGTACTGGAGTAGGGTGCCAAAACTTCCTCCAGGGGATCTTCCTGACCCGAGGATCAAACCTGCATCTTTTATGTCTCCTGCATTGGCAGGCAGGTTCTTTACCACTGGTACCACCTGGGAAGCCCTATTCCAGCACATCTTACCATAAAGAGTCTAGTTTCCTTCTTAAATATCCCACTGAAACAATTGAGTCTGAATACATATATTTTATAGAAAAAATAAGAATATATTTCTCAGATGGCTCAACTCATATGGACAGCCAATTTCTGGTCTGGGGTCCAAGAATTACATTTGTTAGTATTAAGGAAAGAACATGGATTATAGAAAGCTTATTGACTTAGATCTCCAAGGGACTCTGAAAAAATGAAAGAGGAGTGATCTTCATGATTCAAAGTAGAGAGAAAAGACACAGCAATGCAAGGAGAGTAGAACACTTAGGGTTTGTAATGGGGCTTAGAAAAAAAAAAGAAAATGATAGATTTTTTTAAGCCACTTTTTTCAACATATTGATTACATCTTTGTGTGGTTGTTATTCTGGTAGAAATGACAGTTTTCATTTCTTTTCTGTACCTGTCCCCAATTGATTGTCACTCTTACTTCCAGGGGTTTTGTGGGAATCTCTCTGTCATATAAGAGGAAGAGCTGGGACAGAGCCTCTTGTGTTGAAATTGCATTCACTCTGCTCTAGGAAATAATAAAAAGAGCCATCTAATTGCTACGATGCAATTACAGGACTGTCCATCTGACCTGAAATATAGAGTAAGTTTTCATTTTGCCTTGAGGGGAACTCCTGAGGGGAATTCGTTTCCTGATGAAATTGTGTTCCCAGTTCTTGTGGGTTTAGAGAAACACTGAAGTAAATCTGAGGCATCGCCCCTGAAACGGAGCCTTGGAGATCACTGGAATGAGGCTGGATTTCCCAGGTTAATTTCGAGTGATCAGTTAACAATTGAGATGTATGGGCCTGGAAAAGTCCATTTTGTTCATTTCCACGATTTTAGGAAAATCCGTTTGGTTCATTGTCCTGAATAGAAGCCCGCTTTACCCATGGGCTCGGTGAAGCAGAACACAGACTCTACCTGGCTAGTTTTCTTGTCATGGATTGTATGTTGATTTATATGTTAATGAAACTTTGGCTGGTCTACTAAATGTAAGTTTCTCAGAGACAAGATGTTAATCTGTATTTAATGCATGTATCGTAAGGTTAAATCTGGCATGAAAGGCAATTGAGATTTCCACAGTGCTTGATTCAGGGGTTTGCGGGGGAGAGCAGTAGCACAAATCTAATTTTACAAGGAAATTGCTGAAAGAATTGATGTAATAGAATGGGTATAATAGAGCAAGGTATTTAAAATTTGCATGCTCAGGTGGGTAATAAGCAATTTGAAATGATCTCTGGTCACTGAAAAAGGCCCATTTGCTCGAAAGACACTACTGGTTTTTGATAGCCGTGAGCCAGCCTATTAACTTGGCCTTTCTCTCAATTTGAGTTTTTACTATTAAGGTGACTTTACTTCAAGCGTTTCTTATTTTGAAGGAATCAAAATATGTGTGCATGCATGCCTCTGCGCATATGTATTTTCTCTCTCACTCTGTATCCATGTGCCATCTACATACACATGGAATGCTGGTGTTAGGGGAAGTGGTACTCCAATTATAGTCTGTGAATGCTTGGACGAGAAGGATGTTCCCTAGTATTGGCAGTGAGAACGTGAGCAGACATGCATTTTTATCATGTGTGTGTATTTATTGAAGGAAAATAAATGTAAAGGCATCATTTTATTATAAAATTAGAAAGGGAGTATATTGCCTTTCTTGGAATTTCCTCTGCATTTTAAAGTAAGTTTTGAAAGACGGGGAAGAGATGCTGCTAGTAATTTCCAAATGACTTACTGAAAAAGAAATGCTGTGGCGTTTTGATTTCTGTTGCTAGAACAGTTCTTCAAACTTGGTGTGTAGCTAAATAGATTGGGCAAGGAGTTAGGCAGAATTGGCAAGGCAGTACCACGCTGCCAAGGAAGGGGGACGAATCTGCAGCCTACGCTCAGTCTTAGGTGAGGAGGTGACGGCCCTTCTCACATTGTTCTGACACGTTTGAAACGCTTTCAAGTTTGATATAGTTTGAACAAGCAAGCTTTGAATTGCATAGGGTTAAGATGTGTTACCGGAGAAGGCAATGGTGCCCCACTCCAGTACTCTTGCCTGGAAAATCCCATGGATGGAGCAGCCTGGTGGGCTGCAGTCCTTGGGGTCGCTAAGAGTCAGACACGACTGAGCGACTTCCCTTTCACTTTTCATGCATTGGAAAAGGAAATGGCAACCTACTCTGGTGTTCTTGCCTGGAGAATCCCAGGGACAGGGAAGCCTGGTGGGCTTCCATCTATGGGGTCGCACAGAGTCGGACATGACTGAAGCGATTTAGCAGGAGTAGCAGCAAGATGTGTTACAGAGAAGAGTATGTGGTCAGTGGCTGAGTTAAAACCTGAGTTTGTAAGTCAGTTGTTTAATAGTGGTAAATCCACTGTGTTTGCATAGTTAATTGTAGTTTATCTATATTTCAGCATCAAGCTTTGCTTTCTGAGGCTCTTACCCATGATACAGCACAATCACCATCCTTCATGTTTTGAGACACTTACTTGTAGGATTTAATTATGAAGTAGGATCTACTGATGAAGTAGAGCATCATTTGATGTCTGTCACTGGAAGAAACCCCAAAAATGGATCTCCAGGAAGAGAGAACTCAGCTTTCTTCACTGACCTCCCCACTGGGGCCAGAAAGCTAAGCATTTCAATGTCCCCAGTACCTCTTCAGATCAGTTAACATAGAGCGCTTTCTGTTGAGACACTGTCATATGACACTAACTATGAGCTCTTTAATATTCACATGCATCTATAAAAATTGCAGTTGCTCTTTTGTCCATTAAACAATCTAACGAGAGAGGAGGAGGGAGGAAAGGGAAGGAGGAGGAAATTTGACCTTTTTTTTTTGTAGTTTCAAAATGAGAGGGCAGGCAAGAATGAGAGTCTGGGGGTACTCCAGTCCTCTCTCTGTGGGGTTTGAAAGAAATTGACGTGAAAGAAGATGTGGTCACAACTTGTCTCGATGTCCATTCGGATAAAGCCAAAGCCTATCTCCCACTTGCAGAGTCCTTGCTGAAATATCCTGCAGGTCGGTAGAGACAAATCAGGAGACCTGTCAGGGCAGCTGACTAGTTAACTGCATAGACTGTGATTCTGACCTGAGAAGAGATGAAGGTTAAAGAGGACAGGAGATTGAAATTGCTCTGGTTACTTAAGAGTCCCTTCAATCTAGAGGGAGATAAAGATGTACTGAAGTATGAAAAATGAACCTTCTCTCCTCTAATTCTGCACAACAGAAGATGGCAGAGATCTTAACAGTGATGTCTGCAGAAAGGAAAGTATTAGCTGTTTTTTTGCTGAAAGTGCATTTGTATTAATAGTAACCTAGCTGTTACAGTTACCAGGTTTGCCTTAAAGCATCAGTGGGAAAATGTCTGGAGTAAGTGTAGCCATCACTAGGGTGCCTTTCAGCAGGTAAAGGAACAAAATTGTTATAAAGTAGTTTGTTTTAATCCAATCACACTGCAATAACACAATACCATAGATTTGGTGGTTTACAAGCAACAGAAATTTATTGCTCACAGTTCTGGAGGCTGGAAGTCTGCTATTAAGCTGCTGGCATAGTTAGCGTTAAGAGAGATTCTGATTCCGACTTCTTGCTGTGTTCTTACTTGAAGGGCGGGGGAAGGGAGCTCTCCGGGGTCTCTTTTATAAGGGCACTAATCCCACCGCAAGGGTTCTATCCTCATGACCTCATCACCCTCAAAGACCCCACCCCATAATAAAAGTCACGCTTGAATTTGGTAACGAGTGTGTTTTGGAGGGGAGAACTCAGTCTCTGGCATAGTTAAAAGTGAAAGTGAAGTCGCTCAGTCATGTCCGACTCTTTGTGACTCCATGGACTGTAGCCCACCAGGCTCCTCCGTCCATGGGGTTTTCTCCAGGCCAGAATACTGGAGTGGGTTGCCATTCCCTTCTCCAGGGGATCTTCCTGACCCAGGGCTCAAACCCAGGTCTCCTGCATTGCAAGCAGACTCTTTGCCGTCTGAGCCACCAGGAGACAAATATTCAAATATGTTGATGGTATCATTTTTTCCCATTTGACTTTGGAGAAGATCATAGAAAAGGAAATTTGCAAAGTAGAACTTAAAGGAATGTAACTGGAAACAAAATGACCTTTGAACTGAGGAAAGAGGGAGTCTGTGTATATTCAGCAAATGGATTTTGGACAGTTATCCCTCCTCTGCCCCTACCCCAAGGCTGAGAAATAAAACATTGAAAAATAGCTCTTATTTAGTGAAAATAGTTGGGCAAAAATCCTCAAGACTTCCTTTGCTTATGGAAATATAAAGAACAAGTTGCAAAGTATCTTTATTACTCTCCATTTTAATATCTCTTCTTGATTTGTCCAGGAATTCATTCAAATCCCAAGTGAAAACATTTGGCAGTTTGTCAAAGTTTATTTTTTTTTCTTTTCTTTGTGATTCAAATCACTTTCTTCAGGAAATTGCTTTGTATAAGCTTTCAACTGTTTCATTATGAGTTTGCTTCGTCCTTGCCTAGAATGGAGTTGTTTTCCCCAAACCTGAAATTTCTGCTTTCTGCTTTCCACCTGATAAACTACTTCATCAGAACTCCATGCCCAGATGTGCCTGACTCACCTCAACTTAAGCTGGGGGTGACTCCTGAGCCTGGTTTTCCAGATCTTTCTTCCTTCACAGAAAGCTGTTGCCTGAGTGCCTGTAATGAATGGCATCACTTGGATTGTCATTCTTACTGGTCCAAGAGTGGGTTGAGCTGGGGGAAGTGGCAGGTCACAGAAACCTGGGAGACACGCTTCTTAGTTTTTTGGAACCTCTGTCCTGCAGTTCTTCCCGCCACCCAGAGGTCATGATGATAATAATACAAGACAAAGTAAAGAAGGTTGAGTGCCAAACAATTGATGCTTTCAAACTGTGATGCCAGAGAAGACTCTTGAGGGTCCCTTGGACTGTAAGGAGACTCAACCAGTCCATCCGAAAGGAAATCAACCCTGAATATTTATTGGGAGGAATGATGCTGAGGCTCCAATATTTTGGCCACATGATGCGAAGAGCCAACTCATTTGAAAAGACCCTGATGTTGGGAAAGACTGAGGGCAGGAGGAGAAGGTTGACACTGAAGGACAGGGAAGCCTGGCGTGCTGCAGTCCATGGGATCACACAGACTCAAACACGACTGAGCGACCGAACAACAGGAACTCAGGGATCACCAGAGTCCTAAGTCATAGAAACAAAAGCACTGAGGCTGGTCAGATCGCAGGCCTGAAGAGTGGTGCGGAGACCCAGAGCAGATACAGAGCAGCATCCATGATTGCATTGTGCAGGCAAGAATGTTAAGAAAAGACAAAAAAGCCCCTGGAGACTCTTTCTTAGCTCTTTAATTACTAGTGTCCTTGTAAGATTGTAGAAGTATGCCTACTCTGACAACATTGAATTTATATATTTCGGTGCTGGGAAAACTTCTCTTAAAGGTTTTTTCTCAGCTTTTTAGAAAGATAGCAGTTGGGCTCATGCTGTGTCAGCGCTTGCCTTTAAAGTAAAATTAGGCGTGTGGGTGTTAGAATCAAGATGCTGTTGGACATGCAAGATTTAATAAATATTTTTCATGAAATAAAGGGAGAAGGATTGGAGGGGCCAGATAAAGTGAAGTTCAATTTTTTTCCAGGGTATTAGCTTCCAAACTTGTTCATCTTTTGCTATTGCTGTTATTTAGTCACTAAGTCATGTCTGACTCTTTTGCAACCCCATGGACTGTCGCCTATCAGGCTCCTCTGTCCATGGGATTTCCCAGTCAAGGATGCTGGAGTGGGTTGCCATTTCCTTCTCCAGGGAATCTTCCAGACTGAGGGATTGAACCCATGTCTCCTGCATTGGCTCTTGTGGGTTGTTTATCACTGAGTCTCACGGGGGAAGCCCTTGTTCATCTTTTAATTGTATTAAGATAATTTCAAGCACAACAAAATTTACAAAAAGGAAAAAGCTGTAAGGAGCTCTTGTATTCCCTGTACTCGGAGGGCTAGGATGAATGATTGACCCCCCCACCCCCTACCCTGCTGAGGCACACCCCCAACAGATCCAGGCTTTAGCCCCTGGAGCCTCTGTCATCTCATGTGGTGAAAAGGGACCTTGCTGATGCGATTACTGTGCAGTATCCAGGAGGCCCTAACTGTCATCACAAGTGTGACCATAGAGGTGGAAGTGATGGGACCACCCAGACAGAGGCCGGAGTAAAGCCCTTTGCAGACAGGGGAAGGGGCCACAAGCCAAGGGAAGTGGCAGCTGCCAGAAGCTAGACTGACCAGAGAGAGGCTTAGCCCTCACAGTCCCTGGGAGACCCAGACCCCTCAACCCCAGCCTGCCAAAACTGACCTCAGACATATCTTCTAAACATCTGGCCAAGGGCAGGAGGTCACCACAAAGCCGATGCTCCTAACAATGGGAGAAAGCGTTCAACTTCCTTCCCTGGGTGATGTGGAGGTGACCCAAGTACCCCCCAGATTAGGTAAGTGAGGGGGAGGCAAATCAGTGAATCATCCTTTCTTTCTTTTTTTTTTTTTTGAATTTTTTTTTTGAATCATCCTTTCGTAGCTTTTCTTCTGTCTTAAGCAGATGCTGTTCTTCCTCTGGGAGTTTTTAATGCTGGGGGAAAGAGGCAGGGATTTTCATAAAGAGCACAAAGGTCTTTGGGAGAGAAGGGATGAGCCTCTTGCAAAAGCCCCATCTTTCAAAGTGGGAAACGCAGTGGGGTGAGCAGCATGGCCCAGACATGGTCCACTGGCATCGCCCCCAGTGAGGACAGGAGACGTGGAGTGGGTGTGATTTGGAAAAAAATGCTCAGCAACCATTTTGCCAGAAGCTGGAGCCGTGTATGCACCCAGTCATCTGAGCTAGGCTGATGCTTCGGGGAGCAAGCGCTGGGGTTCAGAGGGGGACATGAGAGAAAGTGATGCCCACAGCCCTGCAGTCTGGGCTGGGGAGGGAGACGCGGCTGGAACTGGCATCTGGGAGCACACGGGGAGGCTCCTGTGCTTCGCTGAGAAGTGTAAACATCACTAGATTTGTCCTCAGTCTAGTGAGAGTAGATCACACCAGGTAGATAGAATTATTGCTTCTAATGCCTGTTTCCCCCATTAGACTGAAAACATCTTAAGGGCAGTGGTCATACTCATTGATTGGAGCCCCTTCTGGCCCCACAACTGCCTGGATGATGCTTGTGTTGAACAAATGAATGAAATGACACCTAATTTTAAAAAGTGAAAGTCTCTCAGTGGTGTCTAATTCTTTTCGAGGAGAAGGCGATGGCATCCCACTCCAGTACTCTTGCCTGAAAAATCCCATGGACAGAGGAGCCTGGTGCGCTGCAGTCCGCTAAGAGTTGGACACAACTGAATGAGTTCACTTTCACTTTTCACTTTCATGCATTGGAGAAGGAAATGGCAACCCACTCCAGTGTTCTTGCCTGGAGAATCCCAGAGAATCCCACCAGAAACCCTGGTGGGCTGCCGTCTATGGGGTCACACAGAGTCGGACACTACTGAAGCGACTTAGCAGCAGCAGCCATGGAGTACACAGTCCATGGAATTCTCCAGGCCAGAATACTGGAGTGGGTAGCCACTGTTCCCTTCTCCAGGGGATCTTCCCTATCCAGGGATCGAACCCAGGTCTCCTGCATTGCAGACAAATTCTTTACCAGCTGAGCCACCCTAATTAAAAAGCCCTAATTAAAAATAACCACTGAAATATCAACTTCTCCATAGAACTTTACTACTAACCTCACCATCTCTGGTCAGTTCAGTAAATATGCAGGAAATCTATGTAACATCCCTCCCTCCATCCGTCTATCCATCCTTCCTTTCATCCATCTACCTACAGGGTGAGCATATATGTGCAGATAAATAGCACACACAGGTACAATATCCATCTCCAGCTCTATTTTGAAATCCCACATCTTATATTGAACCACCTGTCTTCTGTCTCGTTGACCATCCTCTCCATCAGACCATGGGTTCTTTGGTGGGGGAACCTGTTCTTTCTTTAGTATTTCAGAAATGGTTGTATTAGTTTTATTTTTGGCTGTCCTAGGTCTTTGTTGCTGTGGGGTCTTCTCTAGGAGCGGTGCATGGGCTTCTCTCGTGTGGGGTGAGGGGTCTAGGACACACAGGCTTCAGTAGCTGCGACTCCCAGGCTCTCAAGCACAGGTTCAATGGTTGTGGTGCACAGGCCTCAGTTGTTCCACGGCACGTGGACTCCTTCTGGACCAGGGATCGAACCTGTGCCTCCTGCATTGCAGGTGGATTCTTTACCACTGAACCCCTAGAGAAGCCCACCTATTCTTTTTTCTTTTCTTTTTGTTACAAAATTTTACTACTTCACAAGTTTTCAAGTCAAACTCCTCTTTTACTGTAAAATGCAAAGTCCCCCTTCTCCCTTTCTCACAACAGGAGGGGTCTGCTTAGGCCCTTCAAGAAAATAGATGGAAGCTCTGACGCTCCACGGGGTTCCTGGTTCATGGTTTGGGAACCGCTGCTCTACTGTGTGCTGGGAATGTGAAAGTCTCTGCCCTCAGACTGGGGTCCACGCGGGAACCGTTGGCATCCTTCTGCTTGATGTGACGTTGGGAAAGCCTTCCCTTTAATCGGATGAAAACCTCTCATTCCATAATCAGAGGAAAAACAAAACAAAACACCCTCAGCTTGCACTCACGCTCTGTGGTAGGTGTCTGTTCTGCCCTTTGGGTCAGATGGAGTTGTGGTGGGTGGGATGACCCCATCCTGAACGAGATAGTGAATTCCCCTGGAGAGGGGAGAAGCGGGCTGAGAAGGGAGCTTGGCGGTGCCAGAGGTGGGGTTCTCCAAGTTCACGGTTTTGACCAGGGCGTGGTCTGCTCCCCCCGCCCCGAATGCTTTGTAACTGTTTTTGGCTAATGGACATGAAAGTTTGCATAAAATAGGCTTATTTAATGAAGACTGCCCTTGATCTTTTTCCAGGCCCACGATGGAAATTTTCAATAAGAAAAAGTCTGCTTAATAAATGCATTTGGTAAACATTAAATTGACTTCACCCCAAGTATTTTTTTTTTTACTTTTATGTAGCTTTCCACAATAAGTTCCATGTGGGAAAAGCCACATTTTCCGGGGGGTGGGAGTGAATTTCTTTTCTTTTATTCTCCGGGGTAGTCTGTGAAATCCCGTCTCTCTGGTTCCTTTGACCTTCCATGAGATGATGGGGTAATGAGGGTGCTCGTGATGAATCAGTAGCAGTTTCTGCACGAATATTCAGTTTTTAATACCGACAGTTGATTTCTTGACCGGAGTGTGCCCACTGGAAAGGGCAGGACCTGCAGTGGATTAATGACCTAAAATCAGTGTTCAGTTTTCCTCTCTCTCTCTTTCTTTTTTATGTTAGGTTATCTCTTGAAGAAACTTAGTGTATTAGTTGCTCAGTCGTGTCCCTCTTTTTACGACCCCAAGGACAATGGCCCACCAGGCTCCTCTGTCCATGGAATTCTCCAGGCAACAATACTGGAGTGGGCTGTCATTCCCTTCTCCAGGGGATCTTCCTGACCCAGGGATCAAACCTGCATTTCCTGCGTCTCCTGCACTGCAGGTGAATTCTTTACCATTGCACCACGGGGGAAGCTCCTTACTGGTGGCCGCAAGTCAAAGCGAAAGTGTTAGTTGCCCAGTCATATCCGACTCTTTGCAACCCTACGGGCTGTAGCCTGCCAGGCTCCTCGGTCCATGAAATTTTCCAGGTAATTATACTGTGGTGGGTAGTCATTCCCTTCTCTAGGGCATCTTCCCCACCCAGGTCTCTTTACCATCTCAGTCACCAGGGGACCTCATACTGGTGGCTGGGGGATCGCTTTTCTTCCAAAACATTTTAAAACCTTTTTCTGTGTTTTAATGATCTACTGTTGTATATGAATCTATCTCAAAGTTTTAGTGGTTTAAAGCAGCATGACTTCTCAGGATTAAGGAACTCAGAGGTCCTGCTCCCCTGAGGCTGGCTGGGCTTAAGATCTATACTGGGAGTATACTGGGAGTGAGCTGGTTGGGCCAGGCAGGCTTGTTCACAAGTCTGCCTCACCCCCAAATTGCCCTCTTACTCCATGTGATCAGGTCAGGCCTTCTTACCACGTTGGCCTGGAGGTGGTCAGAACTCTGGTGAGGTGATGTGCTTCTAAGGAGGAGGACAAAGAAGGCTCAAGTGTTGGAAGAGCACAGCATTGCTCCTCCTGTGTGTCGTCACTCAAAGCAATAGATAGGGCCACTGGAAATACAAGGAGAGAGGAAAGAGGTCCCGCCTGTGGACTAGAGGGGCCACGTGCACTCAGAGAGAGGTAAGGAATTGATGGGGGCCGTCCTGGGGGACTGTCAATCCACTCTGAACGGCAAGCTCATGTCCCTGCAGAATTCATCTGCTGAAGCCCCAATCCTCTCTGCAATGCTGGGAGGTGGGGCCTTTGGGAAGTAGTTAGGGTGGAATTGGTTCGTGAGTGTGGGGCCCTTGTATTGGAATTAGTGGCCTCAAGAAAAGAAGAGACACAGCATCTTTCTCTCTGACACGTGAGGGCACAGCAGGAAGAGGGGAATCTACAAGCCAGGGAGTGAATTCACCAGACACTGAATCTTCTGGGACCTTCATCTTGCACTTTCAGCCTCCAGAAGTGTGAGAAATAAAGGTCTGTTGTTTAAACTGTCATGTTATCTATGTATGTTATCTGGTTACAGCAGCCCGGGCTGAATAACACCATGGCGGTGTATGTTTTCAGCCATACCCCTCACACCCAGGGTATCCTGAGTACACCACTTTCTCTTGCAAACAGACAGAGCCCCTGTGCCCATCGCCTTTCTTAGCCAGTAAATCCTTCCCCATGACCTAATCCTGTTTGCTGGAGCCCTGATGCATGCCAGGCTTTGGGCGGTGGTGGCGTCTACACACATCACTGCTCAGAGGGAGATCATGCTGCAGTCGGGGGTGCACGAACCAAGAGTTAAATAATAACGTGAGCTAGCGTTCGAAACAAGGAAGCCTAGAAGCCGGGAGAAGACTCTCCAGAGTCCCTTGGACATTAAGGAGATCCAGCCAGTCCATCCTAAAGGAAATCAACCCTGAATATTCATTGGAAGGACTGATGCTGAAGCTGAAGCTCCAATACTTTGGCCAATCCGATGGGGAGAGCCAACTCATTGGAAAAGACCCTGATGCTGGGAAAGATTGACGGCGGGAGGAGAAGGGGTCATCAGAGGCTGTGATGGTTGTATGGCATCATCGACTTAATGGACATGAGTCTGAGCAAACTCTGGGAGACAGTGAAGGACAAGGAAGCCTGATATGCCGCAGTTCATGGGGTCGCAAAGAGATGGACGTGACTGAGCGGCTGAACAACACAACAAAAAGCAGAGAAGGACGGAACAAAAGATGAGGCTACTTGAGAAGCAATGAAATAGGGCACCCACGAAAGGCTTGCAGCAGAAAGCTAGGAGGACACGCCAGTATGCTTCTCTCCTATGTATTAGAGAAAGCTCTTTTTTAAAAATAAAATTTCACTAAAGTATAGTTGATTTACAATGTTGTGTTTCATTTCTGCCGTAAAGCAAGATGACTCAGTCATATATTCCTTCTTTTTCATATTCTTTTCCATTGTGGTTTATCATAGAATATTGGATATAGCTTCCTGTGCTATATAGTAGGACCTTATGGTTTATCCATTCTATGTGTAATAGCTCGCATCTAATTCCAAACTCTCAATCCTTCCCTCCTTCACGTCCCTCCTAGGAAAAACTCTTTGGGGATCACTTTTTAAGAGGCCAGGTTCTTTCAGAAACTAGGGAGCTAGGATTCATTTCCTTTGAGGCTGAAAGTGCAAGTCTCCTAGGTTGAAGCAGGCACTTGCTCTTCCTGGGACGTGACACATGGCACAGAGAGTCTTCTGTGATCCGGCCCTGTTCTTGGCAGCGGGGATGCAGAGTGACCGACGCAAGGTGGAGGAGGCAGGAGGCAGCCAATTCTCATGGAGACTGCACTTGAAGTTCAGGAGGAGGCCGCTTTCTTCTGTTGCGAATGTACCTCAATCCACGAAAACCCCATTGGCTTCCTCTCCCTCCTTCCTGCCTGCAAGCTCCGCAGACACACAAACCCACAGCACACACGGGGCTCCGTGCCACCCGCTGGAGGAGGAAAACACCCTGTAACAGCCCCCACCCCCGCCCTTCCCCTCTCACCCCTGGGCCCACTTGTCACCAGCTACTTCCAGCTGAAAGGCATGGAGCCTCTCAGCAGGTAGGTTCTTCTGGTTTCCCTCGGGGGTGTGTTTTGTTTTTGTTTGGAAGACCAGCGCCTGTCTGGTGACCATATGTATTCTCCCTGGCTTCCCAGAAACCACCGTAATGACAGGGCAGGGCTCATCAGATTATCTGAGTTTTCCATCGATGGGCTAATTTGAATTTGAGATGTATTTTATTCATCATGCGGAGAAGATGGGACCCTCAAGTCAAGTTAACTGACTGGTACGTTTTTTTGCCCTTCACAGACTCAAAGCGTTTTTCTGCTCTGCCTTTCAACACCTCTCTCTATCCCTGAGGCCCTGACTTGGGGGTAGGGCTGGGTTCCTTCCACGCCATCTATCAATCACTTCTGCTCCTTCTGCAAACACAGACAGTTTTGTCATTATTCCCAAAATAGGCGCTTTCAAGAAGGCTGGTAACCAGTTTATCTTGCTCTTTTCCGTGGCTGTTTTTACTTGTAGAGCAATAACAGGGCAGACCCACTATTTTTCAAGGCAGTAATTCGGTTCTCTTGCTGATATAAACAACTCACCTTTTGGCCTTGTAGTGTACTCACTGGGGAGCATGATTATTTTTTTTATTGCCTTGTAAAATAGCTCGCTTGTCACATTACTGCTTAATTGGGAACACAAAATAATAAATAATTTAAAATAGGACTATTGCTGCATATACAGGGAGGCGAATAAAGCAAGGCCTGGATCAGGTCCCTTTGGTGTCAGTCAAGGGTTCTGGAATATTAGAGCTTTAAATAATGATCTGGGGCCGAAGATGACTTTGAAACTTTTTCTGAAGTCGTTTCTGCCTCTCATTCCTCCGTAGAAATGCATCAGAAGGTTTTGTGTTTCTGGAAGCAGGTTGAAAATTTCTTGTCATCACGTGTCTTCAACAGAAAGGATCTTAATAGCGTTTGTGTCCCCACCGTCCTGCCTCTAAGGTGGGCGCCGGTGAAAGCACCTGAGTCAGAGCTGATGAGAGAACTTCACAAGACCGTCCACCTGGAACACTTATCACGGGGCCTAACAGAGAGCAAAGAGCAGGTAAATGCCAAGGATTAAAGAAAGTCCAGTCCTTTCTTACAACCTTAGACCTTTTGGTTCAAACAGGACCAGTGTCTGTCCCTGAGAGGATGAGGTTGGCCATTTAAAGGGCTGATCTCTCGGGAAAGAAAGAAAGAGTCTGGGTGTGTCATTGCCTCCTGTGTCGACTTGGCCAGACTGTGGTGCCCAGTTGGTTGGTCAACAACAATTGGGTACCACATATGTACATATATAGATTGATAGCCAGATAGATAGCTATAGATAGAGGTTGCTGTGAAGGTATTTTTCAGATGTGACTAATATTTACAATTCATTACAAATGAGCTTATTATAAAACAGAAATAGATTCACAGACACAGAAAACAAATATATGGTTATCAGAGAGGGCATGGGGGTGTGGTGGGGGAGGTAAATTAAGAGTTTTGGATTACCGTATGCACACTGCTATGCATAAAACAGGTAGCCAACAAGGACCTATTGTAGCACAGGGAGTTGTACTCCATATCTTGCAATTACCCATAATGGAAAACAATCTGAAAAAGAATATATGCATGCGTGTATTTATACATGAAAGTGAAGTCGCTCAGTCATGTCTGACTCTTTGCGACCCTGTGGACGGTAGCCAACCAGGATCCTCCATCCATGGGATTTTCCAGGCAAGGATACTGGAGCAGGTTGCCATTTTCTTCTCCAGGGGATCTTCCGGACCCAGGGATCAAACTTGGGTCTCCCGCATTGTAGGCAAAGCCACCAGGGACGTCACTGTATTTAAACATGGATCATATACATTTGTGTGTGTGTGTGTGTGTGTGTGTGTGTATGGATCACTTTGCTGTACACTTGACACAGCGAGGATGTGAGACTGAGAAGCATTTTCATTCAGTCCCTGAGTGTGAATGGTGTCAGCTGCAGACACACCTCAGGCATCCCAGGGGGTGTGCAGGCTGGTGTGTGCCTTCCTGCCAGGCATGCGCTAAGTAGACTCTAATTCCTGACGTTGCTCTTGGCTCCCAAACAGTGTCCACTGTCGAGATGGAAAATGTGGCTTAGTGATAATCTGGGGCCTATTGCCCATTGTCAGGACACCCTGAAGTGGCTGTCATGGAATAGGTGATATTTTTTCTACAAAAACTTAACTTTCTGAGGTTTGGGGATGGTTCGGGGAAATCTAGCCATTTAACTAACTTTGGAACCCCAACTTTTCTGGACCCCATTCTTGCTTGAAAATAAGAAAGTTGGAAGGAAATGATCTCTTCAATTCCTTCTCAAGTTGCGCAGGGTGAGAAGTCCCCACGGATGCCACACTGCCTGGTCCAGCTGGGACATGTGGACTGCGGACCTGGGGGGCTGGGTGAGCTGAGGATGCAAGGGTGGTCCAGCCCCGGCCGGCGCTTCCTCTTAGGATGAGGAGTGAGGATGAGGTGGTTTGCCTGGAAATGGCTAGTCAGCCAGGGACAAAGTAGGAAACCAGAAACAGCCCTGAGGTTGGGGACCGAGGAAAAGGTCAGTAAGTTGGACGCAGTGAAGCAGAGATTAGAAGAGAGATGCATGAGAAAGGAACACAGACATTACACATCAAATGTCAACATTATGCACAATTAATGGTCTGGACCTTGGAATTCTGGGTCAAAGCACTGATTTCCCCTGAGTGGCTGTTTTGTGCTGGGTACTTTTCATGCTGTATGTTATTTAACCTTTACCAAAAACCTATGAGGTTGGCGTTCTTGTCCTAATCTTTACAAGTGATGATCCTGAAGCTCAGAGTTTTAAACAGCTCTCCCAGGATTAGAATACTAACCTGGGTAAGATTCTGACTGTGGTCTTTCTGACTCCCAGGTCCACAGGCAATCCCTTGCATACCTGTGTTTTAATGACGAATGAATGAATGAATGAAAGCATCTTTCCATTGATGAATAAGAGAAAGATGCATGCATCTTATCAAACAAATTGGCTTGTTTGATAAGTGACACCAATAAATTACCCCGTCCTTTGCAAAACACGCTTCCCTAGTGGCTCAGATGGTAAAGAATCTGCCTTCCATGCAGGAGACCTGGGTTCGATCCCTGGGGCAGGAAGATCCCCTGGAGAAAGAAATGGCAATCCACTCCAGCATTCTTGCCTGGAGAATCCCATGGACAGAGGATCCAGGTGGGCTACAGTCTATGGGGTTGCAAAGAGTCAGACATGACCGAGCAACTAACACTACACTTTGCATAACAGATTTAAGAATAATTTTCACAACTGCACTTACAAGGATGGGGAGGGGACTTTAATCAATGTGGAGCTTTAATGTTGCAGACTCTCTGAGGGCAGGAAGAGTGGAGAACCAGTTCTGTCTTTTTTAGTCTGAGGATTTGGCTGAGCAAGGCCTGGGGAGCTGGTCAAGGGTGGAGAAGTAGTGGTTTCAGAGCCACGGAGAGCCGCCCAAACGGACCGCTGACTCCTCCAGGCACTTTGTCTGCTCTTGCCCTGGGAATGTGGGCAACCTAGCTGGGCAGGGGAGACACGGCGTCAGCTTCCACCAGCAGCTCCACTGCCTGGTTAGTCACATGCACCTGCTCCTACGAGGAGTTTCTGAAGGAAGAATTCGAGACCACATGGCCTGACTCGGGAGCGAGGGGTGTAGACAAACCCGGGCCCAAGTGCTGCTAGCACAGGGGCCTCAGACCTGGTCCCCGGGAACGAAGACAGCAGCTCTGCACGCACACACATACACACACACAGAGTCACGCGCTCACCCATACACACAAGTACACACACACAGAGAAACACACACATACATCCTTACACATACATATATACTCAGAAATATACATACACATGCACACACATATACAGGCACTCATATACACTCACATATATGGTCACACATACATAGATGTACAGACACACTCAGAAACATACATACACACACATTCACACATACACACTCAGGAACATACATACGCACTCTTACATATACATATACTCAAAAACATACACATATACATACACTCAAACACACACATTCACATACATACAGGCATACATACACACTCAGAACAGGAGAAGGCAATGGCACCCCACTCCAGTACTTTTGCCTGGAAAATCCCATGGACAGAGGAGCCTGGTAGGCTGCAGTCCATGGGGTCGCGAAGAGCTGGACATGACTGAGGGACTTCACTTTCACTTTTCACTTTCATGCATTGGAGAAGGAAATGGCAATCCACTCCAGTGTTCTTGCCTGGAGAATCCCAGGGACGGGGGAGCCTGGTGGGCTGCGGTCTATGGGGTCTCAAAGAGTCGGACACAACTGAAGCGACTTAGCAGCAGCAGCAGCATACACTCAGAAGGGCTTCCCTGGTGGCTCAGCTGGTAAAGAATCTGCCTCGAATGCAGGAGACCCCAGTTCAATTCCTGGATTGGAAATATCTGCTGAAGAAGGGACCCACTCCAGGATTCTTGGGCTTACCGTGTGGCTCAGCTGGTAAAGAATTCACCTGCAGTGTGGGAGACCTGGGTTCTGATCCCTGGGTTGGGAAGATCCCCTAGAGAAGAGAACAGCTACCCACACCAGTATTCTGGCCTGGAGAATCCCATAGTCCATGAGGTTGCAAAGAGTTGGACACCACTGATCAACTTTCACTCACTCACTCACACACTCAGAGACATAGATACTCACGTATATACTCAGACACTCACACATATGCACACATATGCATCCATATACGTACACAGACTCGGGAACAAACATACATAGACACACTCACACATATACAGACAAATGCACACTCACACACATATGCTCTCACCCACACATACACACATTCCTCTTCGGTAGAGAAAGTGTGTCTCTGAGACACAGAGGCGGGGTCTTGCTCTACGTCATCATTGCTAAGCTCCGCCTTTTTTTTCCAAACAGCAGAGGACTGTGGGTAGTGGGCTCCTTTCAGCCCAGCCCCGAGGCTCACACCATTGTCTTTGCGGTCACGTTCCTGAGTCACCCGGGAGAACGGCCCTGTGGCCTGAGGGGCCGGAGGAGCTGAGCAGGGACCCGCGGGGTGCGGACCAGTCTTCTGGGTTTATCCAGTAGGCAACATGGTCCTGCCAGACTTTGCATGTTTTTTAGACGGCTTGCAAAATGGGAGCAACTAATTGAAAAAATTGAGCTTGTTACTGATTAGAAGTGTAAACCGACTGGCGATCTCAGTTGTGAAGAATTTCAATAAAAAGAGTCTGGGCCTCCTTTGAAGGTTCTGTGCGCTTTATTTGCGTTGTTGCTGTTGGCTGCACCACGTGGCATCCAGATCTTAGCTCCTCAGCCTGGGATTGAACTGGTGCCCCCTGTAATGCAAGTGTGGAGTCTTAACCACCAGATCACCAGGGAAGTCCCTTCTTTTAATGTTACAGAACACATTTTTCAGAGAGAAATATGGATGAAGGTTGAACATAATTCAGGAATGATGACCACCTCCTCTCTCCTGTCTGTTTGGTTTGTCCACCTAGTGATGAGTGGAGGAGGCCTGGGAAGGGTGTTCAGATGAATCTCCCCCACTGGGATCCAGGTCTAAGCAGCATACCCGGCCTCCACCCAGGAGATGCCATGGGCACCCTCTCCCTCTGTGAAAACCAAAAGCATTGTCTCCAGATACTGTCAAACATCCCCCCAGGGGTAAAAGTGGCCTTTGAAGACCCCTGCTCTAGACCAGTTTCTTCCTCTCCAGGCAGCATGGACATTTCTTCTCGACGGATGTGCCCAAAGCAGCTGTAACCAAGCAGACCAGCATGGATGACACAGGAGAGATGCACTCCTCTCCAACAAAAGCCATGTCAGACCCTGGTGATTCATGGTCCTTTGGAGGAGCTCCCCTGGGTGTCTGGAGTGGTCTCTCTTCCTTCACGGCACAATGGCCGCTGTGAATCTGCCAGGAAGGACTCTCGGAGGCGGAGGTTAGTGGAGGTAGGACTTTACATGTGTCCCAGAGATGATGCTGATAGGGTGGGCAACAGTCCTGGTGTGCCAGGCCATTCCTGGGAATAAGCCCTGTGTTCTGGGAAGCCCCTTAGCCTGGGGCAATCTGGACAGTTGGTACCATGCAGCTTCTCTGTTGGTCTGTCAATCAAAATGGCTTTGGCCGCTCGATGGTCATTTCAAGTTGGAGACACTGAAGTGAAAGTGAAAATGTTAGTCCCTTAGCTGTGTCTGACTCTGTGACTCCATGGACTGTAGCCCGCCAGGCTCCTCTGTCCATGGGATTCTCCAGGCAAGGATACTGCAGTGGATTGCCACACCCTCCTCTGGAGGATCTTACCAACTCAGGGATCGCACCCAGGTCTCCTGCACTGCAGGCGGGGTCTTTACCTCTGAGCCACTAGGGCTCAGACACTGATGCTCCCCCAGTTGGCAGCAAGAGAGGAGGGGTCCACGGAGCTGGTTTCTCACTGGATTTAGGGGGCAGTGAATATCCTGGGCTTGTTGCTGCAATTGTTTCTCTCCTTTGGGAAATTGGGGAGTTGCTAAGAGGTGAGGCTAGGTGAGTTTCCAAATAAGAGGGAGGTGAGTGGGAGGGGACTGAGATGAGCCTGTTCTTGAGTGCTTGCTGGAACCAGCATCTGTTCATGCCGAGACCCAGGTGGCTTCTGTGGGCACCCAGGTCTGAGTGCTGGAGCCAACTGCCTGGGTGTCAGTGTGCTCTGGAGAGTGCTCTGTCAGCTGCTACAGGTGAGGATATACAGGTGAGGGTGCTCAGGTGAGGGTGTCACAGGTGAGAGGGGTGGCACAGGTGAGAGTGATGTCACAGGTGAGGTCGCACAGCTGAAGATACACAGGTGAGGGTGTCAGGTGAGGTTGCACAGGTGAAGCTGTCACAGGTGAGGTTGCACAGGTGAGGGCGCACAGGTGAGATGTCACAGGTGAGGGTTTCACAGGTGAGGATGCACAGATGAGGTGTCACAGATGAGGTGTCACAGGTGAGGTTGCACAGGTGAGGGTGCACAGGTGAGGTGTCACAGGTGAGGTTGCACAGGTGAGGATGCACAGGTGAGATGTCACGGGTGAGGGTTTCACAGGTGAGGATGCACAGGTGAGGTGTCACAGGTGAGGGTGCATGAGTGAGGCTGTCACAGGGCAGGTCTCACAGGTGGCCAGTCTTGGTTGCGAGTCTTGCAGAACCAGTAGTTGAGGCGGCTTCTCAGCTCGTGCACTGCTGAAACCCTGCTGACCTGGGGACCTGGAAGATCATCTCTGGAGCGAGGGCTTTGCGTCCAGTCCCACTGGGAGCAGATTTGCTGCTTGTGTCTCTCCTCCCCTGCTGGCAGTTGCTGTTTGCCTTAAATTTAAGCTTTTCTAGATTCCTTAAGTTTTAAGGGAAAAAAAACTTCTCCATTTTGAGTGAGAAATGATTGATTTCCCCCCTTAAATTATGTAGATGGAGATATGTCTGCACTTGGTTAGTCTCATGTCTACCAAGATGTCATTACTTACAGAAGAGCCTGGGGTTTTCAGGAATAGTAACATGGTAATTTGTCTTTCAAATACTGTTTTACTTATAGCAGCAATAACAGGAAATGTGTACTATTTTTCAGTGTTATAATCTGATTCATCCTTTGATATAAACAGCTTTATCTCATCTCATTGTTTATATCACATTCCTATTCCTCTGGAAAGAACAATATTTTCCCCCTGAAAAGTAATATATTCTTGTCTAAGAAGGGCTTAAATAAGTAACAGATGGTCTTTTGTGTGTGTATGTGTCCCCTACTCCCAC
The DNA here is from genome assembly GCF_055505025.1 of Bos grunniens. Classification (NCBI taxonomy): domain Eukaryota; kingdom Metazoa; phylum Chordata; class Mammalia; order Artiodactyla; family Bovidae; genus Bos; species Bos grunniens. The sequence goes on along the minus strand of NC_141176.1, from coordinate 88,465,596 downwards.
TCACTCTCAGAATTTGGTCAGATATTAAAATCACCATTTTCTGAAGCATTGAGCGTTCCTGAACTTACAGGTTTGTTTCCAACTTGGCTTCTTTTATTTATGTGATGGTGGTATTGCTGGGGGAGTTTTAGAATATAGGCAATTGAATAAATTTATTTGCACTTGTCAGATGGATTATACTTGAACAAAATCCCTTTTCTGGTTCATCGTTACGGAGGATCATCATGGGAAAGGCAGACTAGTCAGCGTGCCACGTGACCTGGCCGTAAAACAGAGACTGCTGTGTAACCAGCCCTGACCATGCGGCTAATTTACAACTTGGTTCTAATGTTAACATTTGTTCTGGGACCAGGACTGAATTTTTCTTGTCAACAGAAAGTTTCATTCCTTAGCTTGATTCGAGGGAAAGACATGAGATCAGAAGCCAGGAGGTTTCGGTTGTTGCCTTGCTCGTCTGTGAGTGAAGTCGTGGGACCACCTCTTGTCTGTTTTCATATCTACAGAATGCAGATACCTTACCTAGCGCAGGGGTTGCTGTGAATGTAACATGGGTTGATAGTTAGAAAGATGCTTTAAAGAGTCAAAAGCACTGTAAGCCTAGGGTATCTATTTTTAGATATGCAATTAGCTCTAGATGTTGCTTATGGTAGACTCTTATCTGTAAGACTACGGTTGGTAGATTAGCCCTGTCGTCAAATGTCCTTCTCTCAAAAGATATGGTTTCTTCCCAGTGACAGCACCCAGGACAGAAATGCAGGTGTGTGTGGAGTTGCCACTGGAAGCTTCTGTAAACCATCTCCTGGATGGTTGGGGCTGAAATGATGGTTCTTTTCTGCACTTAGACCCCACAATCCTTGAGCTTAGTAGGTACTTGAATGTACATTGAGCAAAAATATGGCTAAGCTACCGTATGTCCCTCTACAAAAATCTTTCAGTTGATACGCTTTTATGCTCTCCATTTATCCATTTTTATCATGACTGAAATTCTCTTTTTTCCCTGCTGGATAGAAAGTTGAGATCATAACCCCTATGTGAAAAGCTTCTCTTTGTCTGCTTGTTTTTGTAGCCTGAAAACAGCATTTTTCATACCTTTACAGAGTTTCTACATGATAATTGTAGAAAAATTGAAAAATAAAGGCGGCAAAAAGGAAAAAGCCATCCATCAGCCCACAGGTGTCAGGGACAGCCCTCCAACCTGTGTTGGTCGAGTATTAAGAAAGCAAGTCACGGGCTTCCCTGGTGGTCCAGTGAAAACTCTGGGTTTCCACTGTGGGGAGCACGGGTTCAGTACCTGCTTGGGGACCTAAGGTCTTGCATGCTGTGCCCAGGGCCAAAAAGTGAACAAGTCACAAAACGGTATTTATATATGACAGCAATTATGTTACCAAGTCCAAGCTCATTCTGCTCGCTGCAGGACACGCCAACAAATCAGGAGATGAGGTGTTGGGGCAAGGAACAGTGGCTTTATTGGGAAAGTCAGAAGTTGGCAGACTAATGTCCTAGAGAACCATTTTACCCAAGTCAGAATTGAAGCTCCTTTCACACTGAAAGCGGGGCGGGTGTGGCTGGTTGTTGCACGGCTCTAGGTGTCAGAATCCTCTGTTCTCACCTCTGTCCGTGTGGATCAGGTCACCACATTCCTCTAAACTTTCAGCAGGACAGATGTTATCCTCTGCTCTGCAGCTTTTCATCTCAGAGCCTTGAGAATTGTGTTGTCCTGTATATTCTAGGCTACAGTCAACATTCTCAGTTCAAACTAACACAGTAGAATACAATGGTTAGGGACTTCTTTGGGGTTCAGTGGTCAAAAAATCAGCCTTGCAATGCAGGGGACGTGGGTTCGATCCCTGGTTGGGGAACTAAGATCCCACATGCCGCGGAGCAACTAAGCCTACATTCCACAACCAGAGAGCATGCCTGCCACGAGGAGAGAGCCCGACGACACAGCGACGATCCGGTGTGCCACAGGGAAGACCTGACCCAGCCAAAGAAACAAGCAAATGTTTTTTCAAAAGAATACAAAGGTTAAGCTGAAAGGAACAGGTTCAGTATGGAGTGAGATTTGTTCCTCTGTATTATACTTATATAAGGAAAATGTATACTTTTATATATGCATACGGATGTGTGTCCATAAGTGGATATCTGTGTATGTGAATGGATAATAAAGATAGGACGGCTACATTTTAAAGCACAAATTATGTTTAGAGAGACAGTGAACTGGAGAAATTCCGAGAGAGGGAAATCCTTATGGATAGGAATGTGTGGGGATTTTACGGAGGAGGTTGGATTTGAGTTGAGCTGGAAGAACAGGTACGATTTTGATAAAGAGAGCAGGTCGAGGAGCACTTCCTGGTGGGGAGCAGCTTGTGAATAAAGATGCGGAGTGAGGCGCTGGGGTGGGATGTTTCGGGTGCATGAGAATTCCGGCCTCTTACTGTGCAGGAGAAAGAGGAGCAATGCTTGGAAAGCTGGACTGGGGGGATCTTGTAGGGATGACAATTCCAATTTGAGGCCCTGAAAGCTTTGAAGAAGGCAAGTGAAATGAAAGAAATTTCTTGAAGACCAGTCAGGCGGTATTTAGGTGGAATGAATTGCAGTGGGGAGAGACGAGGGGTAAGGATATGGATGAGGAGAGGATTGTGACAGTCCAGCTGGGAGATGGGGGGTCGCCAGAGGAGGAAAACGCCACTGGAGATGGACAGGATGCACGAAGGTGGAAGGCCTTCGGAAGAGCTGATGGGACTTGCTGTCTGATGAGATATGGGCACACAGAAGACGGAACCTAAGGTAACAGCCACAGAATCTGAAGCCCAAGGGACTGTTGACAGAAAGTCGGAAGCTGTGTTGTATACAAAAATACTTGATCATTATATTTTTTTAGTGGAAAAGATCTAAATGTCAGGAGTCAGTATGTGGCTTAAATTATCAAGATTCTAGACCTCCGGCTCTTGGCAGTGTGCTATAATGTGGAATGTTGCTGCAAATTAGGTTTATTGATTTGGTGTTGTCAAGAAATATGACACCTCCCAAACAGGCGGACTAGTGAAAAAGACACCCCACTGACAGACACGGGTGCAACCGTATGATTTTCTAGCAGCAAAACACACAGAAACCTAGCAATGTTGATGCTGGGACAAATGAAATTAAAGCAACCTTTTCTTTCTCCAAGCCCATTGGACAGGAAATCTATGTCCTCCTGGTTCCCCACCTCTTGTATATATAATGCATACGGTGGCTCCTGATGGCATATGGGAGAAAGGAGATAACCCTCTCCATTTTTTGTCATTGCGATTTCACAACTATACAATAAGATCTTTATTTATTTTTGGCTCGGGAAGAGGAGGCTAATAACTAGAGGCTGCGATTTCAGGACAAAAGGGCAGAGTGAATCAGAGATGACCAAGAGGAAAAATCTGGAAATGCGTTTACTGGCTTCCTGGAGTGCTCACGACTTTTATTGCTCATGGCCCAATACAGTCTTCAGATGAACACAGCTGTCTTTCACGGCAGGAGCTGTGTTTGAGAATCTGGGGGGAGCTTGTGGTTTTTCAGGATATTTATGTGGTTTGTAACCTCTTATATTTTTCTACCACTTACTTCTCTGGAATTGTGTTCTCAAATATTTTTTCTGATTAGATTACTATAAACTATGAAAACGGCACACATTTAAGATATTTAACTACTAAGTTTAGCTGTAAAACATTTAAAAGCCATCTGTTAGCATAGTTATAATCACATCAAGAACGACAAAATGTTTGTGATAAGACGACTCAGATATTTGTTACTATTATTTTTTCCTGAATATAGATACTTGCCCTTTAAGAATTACACTTTAAAATCATCTGGGTAAACCAGTTTCCTCTCTTTTGGTATCAATGAAAGAGTATTCCTGGCATTGTGAGAAATAGGCAAGGAATACATCGTTTTAAAGTGAAATCTGCTGGTTCTTTTGGTGTTTGATATTATTTTATTAGCTACCAAAAAGTGGATCAAACTAGTCAATCCTAAAGGAAATCAACCCTGAATATTCATTGGAAGGACTAACTCTGAAGCTGAAGCTCCAGTACTTTGGCCACCTGATGGGAAGAGCCAACTCATTAGAAAAGACCCTGATGCTGGAAAAGACTGAGTGGAGGAGGAGAAGGGCGGGTGACAGAGGATGAGGTGATTGGATGGCATCACCGACTCAATGGACATGAGTTTGAGCAAACTCCAGGAGACAGTGAAGGACAGGGAAGCTTGGCGTGCTGAAGCCCATGGGGTTGCAAAGAGTCGGACATGACTTACCGACTGAACAGTAACAAAAAAGAGGGTGAATTTGTTATTAACCAATTCTGTTATTTCATTTACACATAACGGCAATTTGCTGAAAGTCTGCCTGAAACAAGTCCTATTCGACGGCCATAAGATCATATGGACATTGGATAATATTCTGAGCTCCGAGCTGCTAGGACATCTCGGCTGGATCTCCTTTCCTCCAAGCCCGAGGATGGGTAGTTTCTGGGCTGTTCTAAAGAGGTCCCCTGCCCTCAAGCTGTCCCTCTAAAGCTCACTCTTTGCAAGGCGTTTGTCCTCTTGGGTTATTCTCCAAGGAACTAGTTCATCCTTTGCATGTATTTGCCTATTTACCTGGGCTTTCCTGGTGGCTCAGATGGTAGAGAATGTGTCTGCAATGCAAGAGACCAGAGTTTGATTCCTAGGTCAGGCAGACTTTCTGGAGAAGGGAATGGCAACCCACTCCAGTATTCTTTCCTGGAAAATCCCCTGGACAGAGGAGCCTGGCGGGCTACAGTTCAAGGAGTCGCAAAGATTCGGACATGACTTATTTTGTATCTGATCAAGTTGGATCTCAGTTGATGGCTTGGGGAACTAGCCATTCTTCTGTTGAAATTGATGCCCCTTGTGGAGGCAGCTGTGTGGGTCCTAGCCCCACTCACTGAGGGGGAGTCCCCGCCACATCAGCAGGAATGTATACTCTGGGCATCTGATGCAGTTGCCGCCCCCCCCCTCCTTTGCAGAAATTGCCTCCTTGTCACTGGCTGGAGAGGCCCCAGGTGCTTAGGCGTGGGGTGGCCCTTCAGCAGAGCACAGGCTGTGTGGTTTGGCATAGCGTTAGGGAGAGGCCTCACACGTGCCTCCTCTGGGGCCACCGTGTCCTGGGCTTTAAGGCAAATGCCTTTGTCTTCCAGGGCAGCCAGAAGACAGTCATCAACCTTGATTCTTTACCCCCTGGTTTTTTACTGACCAGTCCATTTGCTGCTCTGGCCCGACATTCTCAGGGTCACAGTCACCGAGCCCTCAGAATTCAGACAACCAGTAACATGCATACAAACTTCTTAAATAAAAACGTCTCAAATGTGACAAGCATCAACAGTTACAGAAGGTAGAGAGTATTTTTTCCCCCATGTTTCAAGGTTGTCATCTACCATTTGCTCAATTCTGAAAGATATTCAGATATCATGCTTCAAAAGCCTTTCAATCTGTTACCATTGTATATTTCTGGAGAAATATTTCGCCTAAGAGGATTAATATACATTTGCTTTAATTACAGAGTAAGCTGTTAAAAAAGTATACAGAATTAATATCCAGATTCTCCATAAATATTCTTAAGAGATAAACTCAAATGAATCCAATTAATCCAAGATTCTAACCCCGAGTTACCACAGCTAATGGAATATGTGTTTGGTATTCATAGTAATTTGTCAGTAGGTAGAACCTCCATTAAATTCACTAATAGCTTTAGTTTTAAGCTACAAATTAAAAGTGTTCAACCTAATTAGGTACACAACCTTTTCTCCTATTCATATTTCTTTATTGTTGATTACAAATGTTTCATCCGAAGGATCAAGGTAATAACATCACTAGTTTGCAATACCTTCCTTCCTTTAAATAAACGATTTTCTAATATTATTTTTAAAAACTTTAATTTTTTTTTTTTTTTTTTGCTTTTTGTGCTCTTTTCCAAATAAATGTAGGAAAGTCTTCTGGTTTCCTGAGGGATCAGAAGGGACGATGTAATCCTTAGCATGTTCTCTTTGGCCATCACCCGCCCTGCATCTCACGTTAATCTTTCCTAAGAAAAACAAGTCTTTCCTCTTGAAAGTTTGGGGCTTTAAAAATAACAACTACAAAGTGTTTTAATGTGGTCAGTGCTCATCATAAATTATTTGCTTTCCTGAGCCCTGCAGTGTCTCTCCTGGAAGAATGGGGATGGGGGAAGTTTGTACTGCGATCCACCCATCCAGGGTACGATGGTTTGGACTAAATTAACACATCCTGGGGAGATTTTAGTAATTCTCTACAAGGTGAGCCAGTTCCTATGACTATTCTTAAAAAAAAAAAAAAAATCAATCCTCTCATGGGAAATACACCCCCGCTGGGCTGAAGCAGGAAGAAAAAGCTAAACTCTGTTTAAAATCTGGACGCTTTGACCCATGAACTTTCATCCTTTTCCCAAAGGCTTCTCTGAAAGCCGTTAAGGACCAAGAGGCAACTCCCACTGCCAGGCATGAACACAATCAGATGGAGGCTGATTTTCAAGACCCTGGACTATGATGATGCTTCTGATTATTACCAAGGAACCAAGAGAAATTCTATGTGGTGGCCAGTGATACAATGATTCCTGTCCAAATGACTTGGTTCTTTGAAATAGGATGCCTTTAGCAAAGGTTTTCTTGCAATTAAAATCCCACTGAAAACAAGAGAAGGGCTGCAAACACACAGAGATGTGGATACACCCACTTAGACACACATACACACACCATGTAGCCAGAAGTAAACTGAGTGTTGCTTTTTCACTTGCTAGCCTTCACTGCTTCAGAGTCTAAAGAATTCCACATCAAGTGATGAAATGGTCTCTCACTGGTAAAACCTTGGTTGACTGGGCTTTTTAGAGCAGAAGACCATACACGAGACAGGGCTGTAGGGCGAGGAGAGAGCATTCCCACGGGAACAAGTGTTTGTCCACTTGGTCTGTTGTGTTTTCCATAGTCTAGGGGTGACCTCAGTCCACATTGGAGCATCTGCTCTGGAGGCCTCACACCGAGCTGAGGCCCAGTCTGGCACTCCCTGGGAGAAGCTGGAAGCCTTTGCAGTACAAATAACATTCAAACGCCCTGAATCACAACAACAAAAATATGAAGCTGATCAACTCGGTTTGCTGATGCTGTGCTCCGGGTCCAGGAGACAACCGTGCATGCGTCAGGGGACAGATGTGTTCACACCATGATGGCAGAAACCACTGGAATGAGTGAAGAAGGCATTTTAAACAAGATGGCAAATCTTGAAGCTGTAAAAACGTTGATCAGTTTGTCTCAATGGGAAATTCAAATTCCATGTCAAGAAGCTACCATAAACCCAAAACACAAAAGAACTGGAAACAAAGGAAAATGGACAAATGATATAACCAGGGATTTCAAAGAATAAGAAATAAGAATATCCCATAAAAAATATGCTAAACCTCAGGAAATCCATATCGCTACAAAAGACATATTTAAAATTTAGAGTTGACCAGAGAAATATTCACATACAAATTTGGTCATTCTCCATAGGGAGAGGGTTGGGGAAACAGGCACTCTGATATGTTATTGATAGTATATAAATTAATATAAAATTTTTATTTGGCAGTATTTATTTTAATTTAAAACGGTCATAACACTGAACTCTTCCTGCTTTTCAAAGTCTAGTAGTGATCTTATAGACATTCTTTCACAAGTGCAAAAACAAGAATATGTAAGTTGCAGGAATTATTTGTGATGGTAAAAAGGTAGAATTATCCCAAATATCTATTATTACCAGGAGAAGGAAATAGCAAACCAATCCACTGTTCGTCCATGGGGGTCACAAAGAGTTGAATACGACTGAGTGACTAACACTCAGTTCACTTCAGTTCAGTCACTCAGTCGTGTTCGACACTTTGTGACCCCATGAATTGCAGCACACTAGGCCTCCCTGTCCATCACCAACTCCTGGAGTTCACTCAAACTCATGTCCATCGAGTTGGTAACGCCATCCAGCCATCTCATCCTCTGTCGTTCCCTTCTCCTCCTGCCCTCAATCTTTCCCAGCATCAGGGTCTTTTCCAAATGAGTCAGCTCTTTGCATCAGGTGGCCAAAGTACTGGAGTTTCACAAATCTGTGTTTTAAGATACTATGTGTCATTGATAAAAAATATAGTGCTCCATATACTGACACGAAAAGGATTTAAGATGAAGCAATAAAGACCCCACTTTTATTAAGATTTTTAAATATAGTGAACATGTTAGGCAATTTTGGAGAAAATGTCCCCAGACTTGTGGTAGCGCTTAGCTTCAAAGTGAGAGGGAGGCACAGGATGAAGATTAAGGGAGACTTTTAAACTTTTTTCTGTTAAACTTTATTTCTTTTTTACACCAAGAACACATGGCTCTTCCAATCAGAAAAAAAGCTGTATATTGGGTTGGCCATAACGCATGGAAAAACCGGGATGAAATTTTTGGCCGACTCAATAAAATAAAGAGACCAGCGGTGCTGATGGCCAAATCTGGATTATCTATGAGGTATACTCCTCCTTTGGCATTATCCGGATAATGCTTAATAGCAATCTTCATCCATTTCTCATGGTTTTGCTATCCCATAAGAACAGTTGAACACAATGAGAACACGGGGAAACTTTTGGCTACTCCCCTCAGTCTTGGAAGAATTATCTAACTTATTATTCTGACAGAGAGACAGAATCTCTAAAAAGGAAACGTGGCCTAGGCTGCTACAGAGCATTTGGTAAAATGCCAGTCACTCATTGGTGATGCCAGCAGGTCCAGCCCCACCCACAAGCTGCCGGTCATCTCCACTGGTCTGGGGGGAGCTGCTGGAGTGAGCCCCGGAGTCCATTCTTTCTTTGGTTTTGACTGTGCTGGGTCTCCCTTCCTGCACCCGGGCTTTCTTTAGCCACAGCGGGTGATGGCTGCTCTCCGGGTGTGGTGCTCAGCCTTCTCATTGTGGCGGTTCTCTCGCTGCGGAACGTGGCTCTCGGGTGTGTGGACTTCCCTAGCTGTGGACTTCCCTAGTTGCCCACTGGCTTGTGGGATCTTCCTGGACCAGGGATCAAACTCACATCCCCCTGCGTTGGCAAGCAGATTCTTAACCACTGGACCCCCAGGGATGGCCCAGTTTCTGCCCTCTACTCAAGGGAATATATTATTACTTTGTGTATAAGACACAAGGCTAGCTAAAGTAATAATCATTAAATCTCTCATATACATGAATATCAATACTTAAAATGTTCCTCACTTCTGGGATGATGTGCACAGGGCTGAATCAAATGAGTTGATTAATTAAAAAGACAAAACAAAACACTTTGAGACAAGTATATTCATTTTTATTGGTGAAAATGCGGGGATTACCAAACCAATGGTCAAATGTATTTGTGGGTTGGAGAGAAGCAGCAGGGCAGGTGAGGGAACTGCTTCTGAAATGAATATATTAAAATACTCAAATCTCATAACGGCACCTTTGCTTGGATTTTGTATTTTTCACTTTTCTCAGTACATGCTATGCACATACAGCTGATTTAAAAATTTTTTTCTTTTTTAATGTTAATATGGGATTCCCTCGTGGCTCAGATGCTAAAGAATGTGCCTGCAGTGCAGGAGACCTGGGCTCAACCCTTCTGTCGGGAAGGTACCCTGGAGAAGGGAATGACTACTCACTCCAGTATTCTTGCCTAGGAAATCCCATAGACAGAGGAGCCTGGAGGGCTACAGCCCATTGGGGTTGCAAAGAGTTGGACACGACTGAGCAACTAACAATTTCATAGTAAAATAGATCTTTCATTATTTTGATCTACAAATTTTAGCATGTGTAGAGATTTGTGTGACCATCACCATAATCAGGAACCAGTGCAATTCCACTGCTCCCCAAAGCTGCCTATTTGTGGTCATACCCACTGGGTTGGCTTTTGTTCCACTTGGAGCTCTCCATTTTCTTTAAGTTTCTTTATGGTCTTTTGAGACATAGGTTTCATTTGAAACTCTGATGTTTCTTCTGCTTGCTGAAAATTAGTCTTTTTTTCCCTTTTGAAGGACTAGAATTGAAATGTACATGATCAGAGGTGATGGGATTAAAGAATTTAATGAATTACAGAAGTATTCTATTAAGGACTACAGATTATTCTTATACACCATGAATTAATTTTTATGAATTAGGTCCAAAGAGCTTAAGTAAAACACAGCTAATATTTCATGAGTAATTTCAACCCTCTTTAATAGTACAAGTCTCTGGTGTATAATATTTAGGTAATGATTATCATAAAATAGACATCTTTTGAGGGCAATTACGTGTTCTCAATACTTCTTTATGAGGGCGCTGGGAGGAGGGTGTCATTACACTTGACAGTATATTTATCTCACCTAATATTCATGATGTTCTGATGGAAAAGCGGTTATCTTACTCTATAGGAGTGTCTTTCTGGAAGTCTGAATACTGATGCTGTGTCACTTGACTTGTTCAGATGTGAGAGGCAGTGCAAATCAACCTCCAGAGTACTGGCTGTTTCCAGGCATGCAGAGCCGGTGGTTTTGTTTACGAAAATAACAGTGTGTCTGCAGAGTAAATTCTCCTGGGGATAGGAGGCCGGCTGGGGAGAGGAGAGAATAAAGATGCTGCACAAAAAGGAAGCCGGGTATCTGGGCCGTGTCTGGGAAGTGACACACACATTGAAGATGAAGGTGAGGATGTGAGGGTCTGGATTTTAAAGGAAATGGAGTGGACTGGGAAAGGCCCCCAGGAGAGGCAGTGAGCTAAACATGCCCACACTTATTTATTTATTTTTTTTTACTCTTGTTTTAGGACTAATCTTAACATGGAGAGTCTGACATTAGCTGGCATTGCTGTAACGTTTTTAGGTTTTCATAACCGTTTGGGAATACTGTATTTGAAACTCTCAGTATTCCAATGGGAAAAGGAGGGGCTATTGTCCCTCATTTATAGGACTGAAAACCGAGCCTCAGAGTTGTAATCCAGTTAGCGCGTCATGAAGTTGGAACCGAGAACCCCCAGACAGGCCTCCAGAATCCCGAATCTGCCATCAGATGTCAGGACCCTGTCTGGAACATCCTACAGACTTCAGGGATCACCACCATACACACCCCAAAGCTGGGCCCTGGGCTCTGATACTGCCAACACAGCCAAGCCTCAAGAGTCTGTACAGAGTTAATCGGGTCATCTCATGGCTCAGAAAGATTCTGTTCTTTTGCTAATGAACCTATTAAGTCTGTTATGCAAGTGTGATTAAAAAAAAGGGGGGGGAATGGAAGAAGAGAAATTAGTGAGTCCATTTTTTGCTTTTTAATTTTTACAATGTTGTGTTAGTTTCTGCCATACAACAACTCAAATCAGCCGTAATTATACATGTATCCCCTTCTTCTTGAGCCCCCCTCCCTTCCCCTGTTCCATCCCTCTAGGTCATCACAGAGTGCCAGAGTGGGCTCCCCTACATTTCAGGAAAGAAGGCATATAGAATCTGGAAATCCCAATAATTGATTTTCTAGTTTTCTTCATAGTTTGGGATAGCCTTGGGATGTAGTTCTGGGCCAATCACTTAGGAGTATGTCTCTGGGGAGAACCATCATTCCCTGACAATCAGTAGAAGCACTAAGAAGGGAAAGCCTTTTGTCCCTTATTTTTCATCTTATTATGCATTTGGACTTGATTGCTGGAGGTGCAGCAGCCATCTTGTGATTCTGAAGCAAGAGTTATTAGGAAAAGTCAAGGAAGTTGGAGAGACGCTAGCCAAGCTACTGAACCAAGACCACTGACTCCTGCATGTCGACATCTGTTCACAGAGGTCACTGTTAATCCAGCAACCTGTTCTTAGCTGATACACATGTACAAAATTATTTGAAGCATCTATCTTTTTGATGGTAAAGCAATGTGCCAGATAAGAAGGAATAAATATGAAATAAACTGCCTACGTTTCAAAAAGGTACTTGGTAAAAGTACTTTCCTTAACTCTAAAAACTTGCCCAAAATTCAACTTTTTTTTTCTTTCTGTTTGAGATTCAGAAGCAATCATTTAGTAGCTGTGACTATACTGCTGTCCATCGGTTGGCACTGTGCTTTTCCAGGGTTTGAACAGAAAAGCACATCTGCTCCTGAAGATGAAAGATGGAGGCTTTCCATCCGTCCTGGGGTCACCCAGGTTAAATCGTATGGTTCCCATTCCTGATGTATATTAAAAGCATCTATTGCTTTATTCTGTGACGTGAGTTCACCGCAGGTCTCGTGAGTCTGGGGATATGAATGCGATCCCACTGACAGGATAGGTTCAGTTTCATGAATGCGAGTCCCTGGAGGTGGTGGCCAGAGCCTGCGATTTCTCCCTCCCAAAGTCCCAGCTCCCAATTTCTGGAGTTTTCTGGGGGTGTTTCACAGGGGATGTACCAGTGCCCTCTGGCGCCCCCCACCCCGACTGTAATAATGCAGATGCCTGTGATGAAACTGTGTGCAGCTCCGGAGCCCTGACCTTGGCTGAACAGAGAGAGAGCAGCCTTGGCTGTCTTCCAGGTGTCCGATCTGTGCCATGTCCCCTGGGGGCCACAGGTCCACAGATGGGCTGAGTGCCAGGACCAAGTGGGGAGATAGCCTTTGCCACCTGTATTCCTGCACCAGGTCTGCACCCAGGTTGGGACCACGGTGTCACTTAGCTTTTATTTATTTATGTATTTCGGGGCTTCCCTGGTGGCTCAGAGGTTAAAGGATCTGCCTGCAATGTGGGAAACCTGGGTTCAATACCTGGGTCGGGAAGATCCCCTGGGGAAGGAAATAGCAACCCACTACAGTATTCTTGCCTGGAGAATCCCATGGTTGGAGGAGCCTGGTGGGCTACAGTCCATGGGGTCGCAAAGAGTCAGACACGACTGAGCAACTTCACTCACTCACTCGTTTATGTATTTACCTTTGGCTGTGCTGCGTCCTCGTCCTTGCACGGGCTTTTCTCTAGTCGCCGTCAGCGGGGGCTACTCTCTGGCTGTGACCTGCTGGCTTCTCACCACAGTGGCTTTCCTCGTCGTGGAGCACCGGCTCTGGGGCTTGCGAGCTTCCATAATGATGGCTCACGGGCTTCGCTGCTCCCAGGCAAGTGGGATCTTTCCTGATCAGGGGTGGAACCCATGTCTCTTGCATTGGCAGTGGGATTCTTAAGCACTGGACCACCCGAGAAGTCCCAATATGTTATTTAAAACAAGAAAGGTCTGCAAGTAATAAAGAGTAAATGAGACTGAGCATGATTTTTTTTTGACGTATAGTTAATTAACAATGTTATGTTAGTTTCAAATGTTGAAAATGACTTTTTTCTGTCCATATTGACCTTGTTACAGTACTGTTTCTGTTTCATGTTTTGGTTTTGTGGCCACGTGGCATGCGAGATCTTAGCCCCCTGACCAGGGATTGAACCCCCAACCCCTGCATTGGAAGGTGAAGTCTTAAGCACTGGGCTGCAGGGGAGTCGCAGAGCCTGATTCTTAAAGAGATAGTATAACATGACGACTGTGAGTATGGTGGATCTGCCCTGGAGCTCAGCGCCCCCTCCTCCTGCCTCGAGCACCCTCCGTGGCCGAGGGAGTGGCCGGCGGAGCCTGTCTCATGCTGGGTGGGTCCTGGGCAGCCTCGGTCGAGCACGTGGACCACAGTCCTTGCTGGTGATGGAAGAGAGCATCCTGCTGAGAGGAAGTTCAGCAAAGGAGACCCCAGGGAAGTCAGGTAGGAGCTGGGTAAGATTTTTTTCTTGCAGATAAACATTTCCCCAGAAGAGATGGTGCCTTCTATTGCATCCCCACTGTTGGGTATGGACTTTCCACCTGGAATCGAGGAGCAGCCAAACCAAGTGTGCATTTGACACACAGAACAAAATCCATTTTTAAGACCCCCCCGTCCCCATTGGAAAAAAATATTTTCTGCTATAATCGCTTGATACTCATTGTCATTATCTTCCTGATCTGTTCTTTAGTTTTGAAATGAGCAGATAACACTGTCAAAAAAAAAAAAAAAGCTTGCCTTTCGAAAGATAGTCAACTTCCATGAAATAGTTCAGGTGTGAACTGAAGTTGGCACTTATGGGACAAAAATATTACATCTTGTGTTAGAGAACAAACTTATGGTTGCTGGGGGGAGGGGAGACTGGGGTGGAAAGGATAGTTAGGGATGGACATGTACACTTTGCTGTATTTGAAATACAACAAGGACTTACTGAATAGCACAGGGAACTCTGCTCAGTGTTATGTGGCAGCCTGGATGGAAAGGGAGTTTGGGAAAGAATGAACGGATGCGTACGTAGGCAAGGCCGAGTCCCTTTGCTGTTTACCGGAAACTACCATAACATCGTTAATCAGCTATAAAGTGGAAACACTCAGTCGTGTCCGACTCTTTGCGACCCCATGGACTGTAGCCCACCAGGCTCCTCTGTCCATGGGATTCTCTTGACAAGAACACTGGAGCAGGTTGCCATTTCCTTCTCCAGGGGATCTTCCCGACCCAGGGATTGAACCTAGGTCTCCCCCGTTGCAGGTAGATGCTTTACCGTCTGAGCCATATACCCCAATACAAAATAAAAACTTAAAGAAAATATTACATCTTGGGTCTCTACTGTTTCACTGTTAGATATTTTAATCTCACAAGATTTTCATGTAGGTTGATGGAAGTGAGGTATCTCAGACTCTGGTGTGTTCCCTGGCATTTTAGACAGTAAAGAATCTGCCTGCATTGCAGGAGACCCAGGTCACATCCCTGGGTGGGGAAGATCCCCTGGAGAAGGGAATGGCAACCTGCTCCAGTGTTCTTGTCAAGAGAATCCCATGGACAGAGGAGCCTGGTGGGCTACAGTCCATGGGGTCGCAAAGAGTCGGACACCACTGAGCATGCACATATCTCAGACTCTGGTGTGTATACAGTCTCTGCGGTCTCAGGGATTACTTCCAGCCCCTGTTTAAATGCTGGAATATTTAGTGTCTGAGGGTCTGGGGACCTGGGCTGTGTCTGCTTGAGCTCAAACTATTCCAAATTTTTAGGAATCTCCTCTTGAAACTTCTGTGTAGTACAGGTTCCAGCTGTCTCAGGGGCCAACCCAATATATCACCAGGGATTTTCTGATACTTTATTAAGGGATAATTAATAAAATGTGCTACTTTAAAAAAAATGTGTTAGAGGCTTTTTTCTCTGAATGAATTCATCCATCAATACATTTATCAATACCAATTATGTAGAAATCACCGAGGTAGGCAGAAAAGAAAACCCACAAAAATAAATGACACATTAACTGTTCTTGCAGAGCTATTAATAATAGTTCATTTGGGGAAAAAAGTTCGTGCAACATACTTGTCGTTTTTCTTTTCTTTGGAGAGGAGATAAATTAGGAGTTTGGGATTACCAGATACACACTACTGTGTATAAAATGGATAAATAAAAGGACCCACTGGACAGCACAGGAAACCAATAACATAATACAATGTTAATGCCCCAGAAAGGAAAAGAATCTGAAAACGAATATGCACACAGGTATAACGGAATCACTATCCTGTACCCCTGGAAACTAACACAGCATTGTAAATTAAGTATACCTCAGCTTTTAAAAGTGTACCAACGTGAAGCACGCGTGGATCACCAAAATTCAGTCTTTACCTGAGCCGTCTTAGCGCGTGGGGAACAGAAGCTTTGTTTTAGGAGGAACATTCTCGACAAGGACACTGTTTAGCTTTGCAGCAACCAAAAGCTGGCTTTAAGTCGGTTTTATGACTGTTGTCACGTTCACTCAGGACAGTGAGCTCCCTGCTCCCTGCTTTAGGCCGGGGGCCCTCACCTTGCCCTCGGCTCCCTGCAGGGGCCTCGTCGAAGCCCTGGGCTTCCAGCCAAGGTCAAGGCCGTGAAGAGGAGACAGAACGGGCAAGCTTTCCAGGGGTGGCAGGGGTGGGAATGGGGGTGGGAGGGCGGGGGTGGGGGGAAGAGATGGGAAGGAGGGAGGGGTTTGTCTGGGGCCTCCTCTGTGAGTGCGAGCTCTCCTTACTGGTTAAACTACATTCGGTGAAGATACTTGGGTTCTTAAAGTGCAACCATCTAACGGAGGAGGCCCAGCACCTGGCCCTTCCTCCCCTCCCCCGACTCAGCCCACCCTGTGCCTGTCGGCCCTCCTGGGGGCGCCGGGAGCTCAGGTCCAGGTACCAAAGCCCAAGACTCTCTTGCCCCCTGACTTCCGGTGGGTTGACCAATAGGAGGACCGTGTGGTTTTGATGGGGGGTAGGAGAAGGCAATGGCACCCCACTCCAGTACTCTTGCCTGGAAAATCCCAGGGATGGAGGAGCCTGGTAGGCTGAAGTCCACGGGGTCGCTAAGAGTCGGACACGACTGAGGGACTTCACTTTCACTTTCATGCATTGGAGAAGGAAATGGCAACCCAGTATTCTTGCCTGGAGAATCCCAGGGATGGGGGAGCCTGGTGGGCTGCCGTCTATAGGGTCACACAGAGTCGGACACAACTGAAGCGACTTAGCAGCAGCAGCAGCAGCAGGAGCTTGGAGGCAGCCACTGATTTACACCCTTTGTTTCCCGATAGCTGGCTCCTGGAGGAGTTCCGGCCGAGGCTGCAGCTCTGACTCCTGGGGAAGTTCCGGTCTCTACTTCTCAGGGCACTAATCCCATTTGGGAGGACTCCATCCTTATGACCTAATCACCTCCCAAAGGCCCCGCCTCCAAACACCATCCCGCTGGGGACTAAGGGCACAGTTGTATGAATTTTGAAGGGCCACATGGTCGGTCCATAGCATGGAGGCTGAACAGCTGAGATCAAGGTGCCAGCAGAATTGGTTTTTTTGAGCCTCTCACCTCAACGTGCAGATGGCTGCCCTCTACTGCAGCCTCTCTGAGCCTTTTCTCCATGTGCAGGAACCAGTGTTTAGCTCTAGGTGTGGTCTGGGGTGTGGGCTTGAGCCATCATTTTGCTGCTAGAAGACTGGATGGTGTGAGAGCGGGTGAGAGCATGCTCAGGTGTATCAGTGAGAAAACTGATGCAGGTTCTGCTCGGGGATCGCTGCCATTCCTTCCCGCAAGATCCTTCTGCTGAGATGGGTAAATATCTATTACTATTAATACCTTCCCTCTCTTCACAGAGTTTCCCCTGCCACTTGCTAATCTTAAATACTGTGGAAATCCTTCTCTTTTGTGAGTCTCCGGGTCCCCAGCTCCCAGACTTTTTCTGGGTCAGTGTCCACTGCCTTGAGCTGCTCCAGTTCAGGCTTTACGAGTCTGGCTGGGCGGTAGCTACCAGTAGCAATTCCAGTCATCGATGTATTTTATTTTTAAAGAGGCGATTGCCCTTACTAGCACAGTGAGCAGTTTCAAGCAAAATAAAGGGAAATTCTATGAGTTTCTTTAAGATAAGGCAGATAAGATGGTCTATGGGAGTGGTTTTCAAAAAAGCATCTTGGCAGCAGAGTCTTTTTTTTTTTTGCAAAAGAAATTTTACTTGGAACTTCAGCATGGAAAACAGAGAATAGGAGGGGTCCCAAGCACCCTTCCTGTTTCCTTTCCAGCTCAGGGGTGAAGTCGGGGGAAAGGAGTAGCTCACACAAAGAGACTGACCCCCAGGCCCCACGTGACAGCCACTGGAAGTCGCTGAAGTAAGGGGGTTATTAATGTCTTCGTGGTGGACTGGCCGGGGCAGATTAAGGGTAATGCGAGGTCAGTCTTGGAGAGATGGATAATAATCCATCACTGAGTAGGATAATGAGGTTAAGAGCATCCTTGGTAAGGTTGTGTCTACAAAATAACAAACTGTCAAAGCGGAACAGATTGAGAAGGGCTAAGGGCAGTCACCTTGCAGTGCTGTGCCTGTATTGGTCAACGAAAGTGGGTACTGAAATGCTTTTTCCCTTTTTACAGGTGCTAAAAATAAAACAGTTGGAGGTCTGAATTGGCAAGACTTCCATGCTAATAGTTAAATAATTTATTAGTGAAGTAGAAGAGTTAGTGGTGACTCTCATCTCCAATCTGAACCATAGCTGTTGAAGGCCTATTGGGAGGGTGACATCCACAGACACTTTAAGTAATGTTTTGCGTTTAGTATATAACTTGAGGACTGTTTATTGAAATATGGATAGGCTTTATTTTTAGAGCAGTTTTCAGTTCAGAGAAAAACTGAATAGGAAGTACAGAGCTTTGCCGAATACCCTCCTCAGTCTCCTTCCCGACCTGGTTTCCTCTATTACTAACATCTTGCACTAGTGGGGTGTGTTTATTACAGTTGATGAGCCAATATTGATACATTACTATTAACTAAAATACATACAGGCATCTCTTGGTATCTGCCAGGTATTGGTTCCACGATCCTGGAGGATAAAAAAATTCAAGATGCTAAACTCTCTAATATAAAAAATGTATTATGTGCATATAAGTGCCGAAGAATTGATGCTTTTGAACTGTGGTGTTGGAGAAGACTTTTGAGGGTCCCTTGAACTACAAGGAGATCCAACCAGTCCATCCTGAATTAAATCAGTCCTGAATATTCATTGGAAGGACCGATGCTTAAGCTGAAACTGCAATACTTTGGCCACCTGATGCGAAGAACTGAGTTATGTGAAAAGACCCTGATTCTGGGAAAGATTGAGGGCAGAGGAGAAGGGGACGACAGAGGATGAGATGGCTGGATGGCATCACCGACTCAATGGACATGAGTTTGAGTGAACTCCGGGAGTGGGTGATGGACAGGGAGGCCTGGCGTGCTGCAGTCCATGGGGTCGCAAAGAGTCGGACACGACTGAGTGACTGGACTGAACTGAACCTAATCACACCCTTTCATATACTTTTTTCTTTTTAAAAAACTTTTTGTTTTGTATTGGCGACTAGCCAACTAACAATGTTGTGATAGTTTCAGGCGCACAGCGAAGGGACTCAGCTGCACACACACACGATCCATTCTCCCCGAGCACCCCTCCCATCCAGGCTGCCGCACAACGGCAAGCAGAGCTCTCTGGTCCTTGTTTGTTTTCCATTTTAAATACAGCAGTGTGTACATATCTGTCCCAAACTCCCTAACCACCCGTTCCTCCCATCTTTTCCCCTCGGCAACCACAAATTCGTTCTCTAAGGCTGTGAGTCTGTCTCTATTTTTTAGTAACTTCATTTGCATCATTTCTTTTTAGAGTCCATGTCATTTCTCGTCTCCCTGACTTACTTCACTCAGTATGAAAATCTCTAGCAACATGATCCAACCATGTTGCTGCAAATGGCATTATTTCATTTCTTTTAATGGCTGAGTAGTATTCCGTTGTATATATGTACCACATCATACAATTTAAATCATCTCTGCTGCTGCTAAGTCACTTCAGTCGTGTCCGACTCTGTGCGACCCCAGAGACGGCAGCCCACCAGGCTCCCCCGCCCCTGGGATTCTCCAGGCAAGAACACTGGAGTGGTTGCCATTTCCTTCTCCAATGCATGAAAGTGAAAGTGAAAGTGAAGTCGCTCAGTCATGTCCAACCCTCAGCGACCCCATGGACTGCAACCCACCAGGCTCCTCCGTCCATGGGATTTTCCAGGCAAGAGTACTGGAGTGGGTGCCATTGCCTTCTCCAAATCATCTCTAGATTACTTATAATACCTAATACAATGTAAATGCTACATAACTAGTAGCCCAGGTGTGTGGCAAATTCAAATTTTGCTCTTTGGAATTTTTTGTAATTTTCAAAGAAAATAGTTTTGGTCTGAGGTTTGTTGGATTGGTGACGTTAGAACCTGCAGATTCAGGGAGCTGACCATAGTTTCCATAAAATTCGTCTTTGTGTTGGACATGTTATAAGTGTTGAAAAATGCACAACAGCATATAGCCATCATTTCAGTCTCATCTGGAATACTTCACTGCCTGAAAAGCCCCTGTGTCTCACCCCTTCATCCTCTGCTTCAACCCCAGAACCCAGGGAAATGCTAATCGGTTTGCTGTCCCCAAAGTTGTGCCATTCCCAGGACGTCATATAGTCAGAATCACACATCCTGTGTGTTGTTGTTCTGTTGCTAAGCCATGTCCGACTCTTTTCGACCCCATGGACTGCAGCACGCCAGGCTTCCCCGTCCTTCACCATCACCTGGAGGTTGCTCAAACTCATGTCCATTGCGTTGGTGATGTCATCCAACCATCTCATCCTCCCAGAACGTCATACAGTTAGAATCACACCCACAGTATGTAGCTTTCTCAGACTGACAGTTTTTCTGCAGTAATATGCATTTAAGATTCCTCCTAGTCTTCTTGCAGCTTGGTAGATCATTTGTTGTTATTGCTAAATAGTATTCCACTCTCTGGATGGGCCACAGCTTCACCAGTTGAAGTCCATCTTGGTTGCTTCCACATTTGAGCAATTAGGAATAAAACTACTATTCATGTTTACATCTTTATGTGGGCATAAGTTTTCAAGTCCTTGGGGAAAATACCAAGGCGCACAAGTGTTGAATTTTATAGTAAGAGTGTGTTTAATTTTGTAAGAAAACACTGAAGTCTTTTCCAAAGTGGTTATTAACTTTTTGACTTTTGTGTTTTCATTCTTATACCCCTGATTTCAGTCTTTTTGTTAGTCAGATGCTTGCAACATTTATGACTCTTCTATTACTTCTCTTCTCTATGTTTTGCTTTCTAAAAAAAGAGCTTAGAGAACAGATGTATTTTCAAAATTTTAAAAATAACTAATTTAAGGTAAAGGAAAAGTCCAAATACAAGAATTAAAGTCCCCCCCCAACATATATTACTCTCTTAGAGGTATCAATAAATTTTAAGTTAATTTAAATTTTAATTTTTATTGTATTTTTAATACAATATACGGAGAAGGCAATGGCACCCCACTCCAGTACTCTTGCCTGGAAAATCCCATGGACGGAGAAGCCTGGTAGGCTACAGTCTATGGGGTTGCTAAGAGTCAGACATGACTGAGCAACTTTACTTTCACTTTTCACTTTCATGCATTGGAGAAGGAAATGGCAACCCACTCCAGTGTTCTTGTCTGGAGAATCCCAGGGACGGGGGAGCCTGGTGGGCTGCCGTCTATGTGGTCACACAGAGTCGGACACGACTGAAGTGACTTAGCAGCAGCAGCAATACAATATTTCACAAGTCCTCTCCAGTTTACTTGTATATACTTATTTGTAGTTTTCCCTTTTGCTTTACATCCTTAGCTTAGGAAAGACCAGGATAGTTAAGTTTTTTCAGTTGTTTGTATTTAATACCAAATGAAGCCACTGAGTTAGTTTGGTGGCCTAAACTCAGTCTAGACTTCAGGACTCCAGCTTCATATTTTAGTGCTTTATCAATTAAACTCACTGGTTTCCCAAAAAGGAAGATATGAAAGGTATGTATATGTTTCATTGCAATGCCCGATTCCAGATCACCATGAAGTTCCATTACAGACTGATAAAGTCTTATCAAGCAGGAAAAACAGAACCACCAGGAAATTTGAATGATGAGATTAGCTGCATATCTGAGGGCATTCCTGACGATTAGCTGAAGCTTTCAAAACTGTTTCCAAGGTTGGGAATCACTTCTCCTTGATCAGTGAAAGCGATTTCTGCTCTGCTGCCCGGGGGTACCTACGTGCCCTGTGGGGCCCAGCAGACCCCAGACCCCAGGAATTGATGGTCTGTCATCTGTCTAAGGCAAAAGGAAAATCTCTTTCGATTTCTGGTGAAACTCAACCTTTGGAGGGCTTCAGGGATTTAAAGGTTGCTCTCTGCTGGAAACAGTTCACATACCTAAGGGAAAAAATGAGAAATTTAATTTTTTTTCATGCAAACTTAGACCTGATGGTGATAACACACCAAAAGAATCCAGCTATATGTTCAATCTAGGAAAAATAATTTTAGAAAGTCAATTTTATAGTATCAGATCTCGACGAGCTAATTTAGTGAAAAGCCAGGAAGTATGCAACAATTGAGTCACAGAGTTGTGACTTTCAAGTGTCTGATTCCAAGAGACGACAAGGTGCAACTCTGAGCTGCATGGTGAGCTTGAGAAAGCCGTCATAATGACTTTCCCATCTGGAAAATGGAGCTGGATAAAGTCCACTGCTTTTTCATCTTTTTTTTTTTAAAGATTCGGATATTACTTGTATTTCATATTTCTTGGAATGTAGGTGGCAGTGAGGTTCGTAGGTGAGATGCCCTGAGTGAAACCTCGGGTCCACGGCGGGAGGAGAACCAACTCTTCACCCATTCATTTGCTGTCACTGAGCTAACTGGCCAGTGTCTCAGACCAGAGGATGTGATGGGAACGTCTTGGTGGACAGCCTCCGAATTCTGTGTAAGACCCCACCAATGCTTTCTAAAAAGTGTATTTTGAAGCATCTGGAGGAATGGAATTGCATAACTGTTTTCCCAGGAGGCTGAAGATGGAGTCCCTGTCACAGAGACAGATCTTTGGTGTCCCTCGCTTCTGTTTCAGGGAGGCAAATGCCTGTGCTTTGATCGAGGGTCAAGTGCACACGGCAAATCTCTTTCTGGAGAAGCCCTTTTTCGGTGATTTTCAGGCAGCCTGGGGGTGGAGAGTGGAGGGGACTGAGCAGCGTTTGTTCCCAGGGGCACCTCCGGCTGGAGTTGGGTGGGGGGAGCTTGCAGGCACGTCACACAAAAGGAAAGCCAGGCAGGGCCCATCTCCTTTGATACAGATTTTGCCACCATTGTTCCAGGTATCCAGAGCTTATTTCCATATGTATAGAGCGACAATCTGCTTTCTCCTGCCTGTTAAACTGTCACCTAAGGTATTTTTAGAAATATATAATCTAAAGAAGACAGAAGATGAGGCAGGAAATCTTACAGCGGCAACATCTGAACACCCCCCCCCCCCCTCCTCCTCTTGAAGAATGTTAATTAAAAGAGAACCTCATTCCGCTTCTTTTAATTGCCAAGCAGCGGTGGATTTTTTTTTCCCCCTGACACAAAATTTAAACACCGGCTTGGGTGTGTAAGCTGTTTGCTCCTGGGCTAGGTGTGTGTCTGATGAAGACTTAAGCCTCCATCACGTGTGGACCGTTTAGGGGAGATTCGCGGCTCCCCACCCCAACTCTCCGTCCCCCACCTCGCTCTGCGCCGCGAGATGTCATGTCAGTATCTTTCTCCCAGATGCCTCCCAGATGCGGAACATGTGGTTGTCAGAGAAACACAAGAACGTATCATTAGATCTTTCATAATTAGGCAGAGCTGATATGTGCCAAAGGTTCAGAGCTTAATCAGAAAGTTCTTATCATAGAGGCTTCTGCTGGCGATGAATTGGAAACCCAACAAAGGCAATTCTGATGTCTGCCGTGCAGGATAACAAAGGGAAGACAAAGGCAGACGGATTCTGCCTTAAGGTTTCTGTGCGGCTGTGTGTGTGTGTGTGTGTGTGTTTTAAATTTTTTTTCTTTTTGTAATCATGTGACTCCAGCAGGAGGAGGGGAATTAAAAAGCCCAGCTCGCCCGTGGAAGCCGGGAGTCCCTCCGAGATCCTCCTCCGGTCTCCTTGTGACTGAGTCACTTCGCGGCCAGGTGCTGACTCAGGCAGAGCGCTGTGGGAACCTGATTTCATGGGTCTGGCACGAGCCTCTCCAGGTAGAGCCGGCTTTCCCCGGGGAGCGCCCCGGTTCCCTGAAGTCACAGAGCATCTCTCGGACTCGGAGATAAAAGCCGGGCCCGTGTACCTTGGCAGCCTGGACCGGGGCTGCGGGGGCGGGGAAAGAAAAAAAAGCGAGCGCGCAGCGGCCGCGGCTGTTTTGACAAAGTGCTGTGTGTGTTTTTCTGCCTGCGTATCTGGCAGCGCAGGTGAGACAACGTGCGGCTGGTATCTTGGCTCGCTGCTCGCTCTCAGGCTCCGCTGGGCCAGCCCGGCAAACGTTCCCAGCAAAGCTGTGAAAACAAACGGGCCGATTAGTTGGACAGGCTCCCCGGCTCCGCGGTGCTAACTGCCCTGGCTGCCCTCGCCTCCCAGCCCTTCCCATTCTTTTATTCCGCCGGCCGTTTGCACTTATCAATTAGCACCGCGGGGACCGCGGTCCTCTGCCCCCTCCTTCTCATGGAATCCTGCTGCACCAAGCAGCGTCTCTCAGCCTTGGCCCTGAAACGAATGCTGATTCGGAGGTTTTTATCTCCAAACATAATATATAATTCATCATTTTTTTTAATAAGGGCAACTTTCATTATTATTGTTATTTTTTAAAAGCAATTCGTGTTCACCCTAGTGTGTGTGTGTGTGTGTGTGTGAGTTACTCAGTTGTGTGCGACTCTTTGCGACGCCATGCACTATACAGCCCATCAGGCTCCTCCGTCCATGGAATTCTCCAGGCAAGAGTACTGGAGTGGGTTGTCATTCCTTCTTCAGGGGATCTTCCAGACCCAGGGATCGAACCCAGGTCTCCCACATTGCAGGCAGATTCTTTGCACTCTGAGCCACCACACCCTAGAGACATGAGCAAATGCAGATACACAAGGGGAGGGGTCTTTGAAGTATGCATATCTGATGCTTGACTTAAGAGTTATTCCATATGACAGGAAGAGTGGTGTATGTTCCATGTTACACTATTCAAACTTAATTTTTTTTTTCTAAAAATTCTTCTGACTTATCCCATGGCTGATAAGGACCATCGCTTTCCGTTTTTGCTTTTTTTTTTTTTTACAGTATAGTTGAGTACCGAAGTATATGTCAATTTCGAAAAGAGCTCTTCAAATTCACTTGACTTTTTTTTGCCTTCTTCTGGCTTGATGTGAGTCAACCAGGGATAAAGGGAAGTTGGGTGTCCCTTTGGAGGTGAAATCAGAGTGAATTAAAAAGAATGATTCCACCATTCTTTAATCAAAAGCTCCAGAGATCATGTTTCTTTTAAAAAAGGAACATCAAGAAATAGGCTTGGAAAATTACTTTCATATTTTCTTGAGCATTTCAGAGCTACAGCACATTTTAAGAGTTGTCATTTGTTCTTAAATATCAGGCCCTGGTATCAGCCTTTTGTCTGCTCCTGTCCTTCAGTGTATCAGGAGGTATTGAGCTTGCCCTTGCTTTGTCCTGAGCAAGCACAAGCTGTCAAATGACTAATGCTCTTGGAATCTCACTGAGGCATTTATTCTGCCTCTGTTGCTATGAGCCCTGTGTTCTCTTTTGTGGCATTTCACAGTATAGGTAATGTATCTAAAGTACAGCCTTGACCAAAAGGGACTTAGTTGGAGCATCGCAATTTTGCTTGAAATAATAATCGTAAAATGATTATGCCTAGAATTAACAGGTTGGCCATGTACACTCGGGAAGGTTGTGCACTGCACAAGGCCAAGAGCTCAGTTCTTTTCATGTGTGAGAACAAGCTTAAAAACAACAGTGTCTGTGTGTGTGTTTGTAATTAGTCATATGGACTAATTAACTTCAAACAGTGTTAAAACAGTAAAAGAAAAAGACACATCACATAGACAGTGTTTATTCAAACATTTCACAGCAACTAGCAAGGGACACTGGTCCTTTATGGAACTTAAAAAATAACAACTTATTTGAAATCACATAATTGACATTAACAGTCTTACCTGTTGAATTTCTTCTTTGCATTATTAAAAAATAGATTATATATTTTAAAACAAAGGCATCATCAGTTGTTAAAAAAATTAAATTGATAAACAGCTTTTAAAAATAAATATTTCCTGTGATTTCCAGGAACTTCGTTGATTAAAGTCTTCACACGTGCCAGGTCTGGTACTTTAATTTGTTAAATAATAGAGAAAGGAATAGAAGATTTGTTTTTGTCAGAAACTATGGATGTTGCCATAAGATGTTAATGGAAAAACCCGAATGAACGTTTTGGCCTACCCAATTAATGTGTGTTAGTTGATTAACCTGAGACATTTAAAAATTAGTAGAGGCCAGAATCAATTAGTAGTGTCAGATTTTGGCCTCTCTCTCTCTCTTTTTTATTTTACTTCCTCGTGTCCGTTTTAATCAGAAAATAATACAGTGACATTATTAATTTTACCTGGCAAACTCTGTTCCTGGTACAACATTGGCATTGTAAGAAATGGGACTGGTTTTGCTCTTTTCATAGAGATGGTAGGAATTCTTACAGTCTAAAAGCTGTATTGCCCTTATGATCGTTTTCTAACCGTAGATTGTTTAAAAAAGCCCTAAATTATTAATTTTTTGAAGACTATTTGAAAGTAAGACTAAGATTGTCTTATGTCCAAGAAAACTACAGACTGAAATTAAAAAATCCTTTTTTTATTTTACATTACTCTGTTTATTGGCTGATTTTTTATTAACATTTAAAATATAATGTTCTCATTTTCTTAATATTTCTTCAGAAGTTGTGCAGATGACTGCAGATGACTGCAGATGACATTTTAATTCATTGTACCTATTGAGAGGTATTTGATGTTAGACTGTCTAAGATGAAGATAAAACATTTTTTAAAATATATGTAAATTAAGGGGCTGTCCCTTGATGTCCAGTGGTTACGACTCTGGCTTCCAATGCAGGGGGCTCACGTTCAATCCCTGGTTGGGGAACAAAGATCCCACGTGTCATGTGGACTAATCAAAAAAAAATTAAAAAAAATAAATTACTACAACTAGAAAATATATATATATGTGTAAGTTAAAAAGAATTCACAGCAGACAAAATTTGAGTTAAATATTTCCATCAAGCTTGTTTCAATGAAACCAGCCTAGGTATTACTTTTTATTAAACTGTTTTTTTTTTTTAATAGTTTTGAATTCTTCTCAACTTAGTCTTTTATTCTTTTCTATCTAGATCAAACATTGTATTAAAACAAAGAAGAAAAGCCTCTTTATTTCCTTCTTTTCCCATCATGGGTTCTGCTTGTTCACTAAATATGTTGATGGCACTAAGTTCATATATAAATGAAAGACAGTGAGTAACAGTAGAATACACACATCATGCATGTTAACAAAGTAACTTTAACACCTGGTGTTTAATTAAGTGCAGCTTATCACTGTGATTGTTATTAAAGCCTCAATACTTACGTGCTTGATACATGCATAAGACACCTATTAAGTTTGTTCCAAGAGGTGGTGGGGAATGGTATGCCATTTGTTCAAACAAATCCGCACATTAACTGCTTCAGCATAATTTTCTTTTACAAGGCAGAGGTTGAATGTGAGGTTTAATTACCTTCCAACAAAAGGCACAAGACACCAACTTCTAAAATCCAGGTATGGACTTTCCTAAGCTAATAATTAATTATGCTCCTAAATGGAGGCAGAATTTGAATCTGAACATTTTTGATACCAGTTCTTTTAATTACTCTTTTATTTTTATGAGTCTTTAAAGCTAGAATTTAGGTAGAACAGAAAATCTTTTCTTAATTTTTTAAATCACATGCATGACCTTTATAAAGAAGGGTCAGGAATTAGGATTCCTGGGTAACTCAGTATTTGTGTTGAACTGCTTCTTGGTCACCATTCCCAGTACTTAGCGCTGGTTTGGTTTTTATAGGCAAAGCAAAGCTTGCCTAGGTTTCAGTGACTTTGATTGAAGCAGATATCATACATATTTCTCAAGAATGCTCATAATTACCTATTTTTCTTGGCAAAAGTAACATGGCTTTTGAATGTGTTACATTTTCAAAGACTATTTTTCTTTTTTTTGAGGGGTATAAAACATAATTCATTACTTTAAAATGTACTTAGTAATTTTACAAAGTAACTTCTTAAATTGGGGCCAGGACAAAGTCTCTGGTTATCAATGAGGATTATTTTATAGAAGAGCCATCCTTTTGTTGCATTTTCCCTGCTTTAGTTTTAGAGCAATACCTGAGGGTCACTGAATGCAAATTGCATTGCCTTCATGTAAATAAAGTTTAGAGCATTTTCAAAACAATTGTTTTACTAAGAGGAATGACAGCTATGATATTCAAACAGTTCAGATCCAGTGGGTGACTAACCTTTTTGTGCTGTGAGTTGATTTTCACCATGAATTAAATTAAAATAGTAACGGGGTGGTGAAAATAATTAGATTGGTCCACTAAAAGAATTTTATTTAAGATGTTTTCTTCTTTTAGCTATATGTAGAGTATCAGGCAAATTGTATAGGAATTTTTGTTTGATTTGGCTGATTTATTCAATTTTACTTCTTCCAAAAGTGGAGTTTGTAAATAAAGAGCAAAGCTTTTCTCAGGTTTTTACCAGTAGTCATGGCAGGTTTTAAAATATATCTGTTGCAAATGTAGACTCTGTAAATGTCTCTCAAATGTTAAGGTGTGTAGTTTTGCCAGGGACACACATACACTTGTAGTGTCACTTCTGGGTCATCTGGTCATATTTTATAGGCTCAAAAAAGACATTTCCAAGGGGAATATACTATACACTTATGAAAAAAATCCTTCCGAAATTTTCTCTTCCCAAAAAGTAAAATTCCAGATTTCAGGAAACGGCGAGCAATAGCAGCTGCAAAAAACATTCAGGTTGAAATTGTGATCACTTTTCTATGAAGACGAACTTAAAAGTAGCGTGGAGGTCGTGAGCAGACCCACTGGGCTGTGTTTGGAACCTGCTTTTCCTGCTAGAGGTCGTGAGCAGACCCACTGGGCTGTGTTTGGAACCTGCTTTTCCTGCTACCAGGCCGGTAGCTCTTCACCAGGTGGGTTAATCTGCCTCCTTGGCTCCTCTTCCACCCTAACACTTAGAAGGTTTTTCCCCTCCTCATAAAATTGGCACAGTTTTAAAGAAGAAAATGCAGGCCTAAGACATTAAATTTTCTTTTTAATTTACTTTCTTTAGATTTGCATGTTTCTTACAGACCTCCCAGTGTCTGCGAAGTTTCATCTCCTGAAGTCAGGGCTGGGATGGTGGCCCAGCAGGGACCCAACGGCCTGTGACTTCCCCAGGATATATTAGGACAACCAGCCTTTGGAAAAATAAAAACAGTCTTATTTATAGTGAGGAAACCCTTGCTATTTCCTTGTCTCTGGATGCCAAGTATTTTATAGGATTTCTCCCTTTACAAATCAAAAGCAGCGTTTTAACCTGAGAAATCCTATAAACTCATGGCTGACTCCACGTCTTCTATGAGCCTGTTTTTCTTTATCTAGTGTTAAATTTTTATGGTCTTGGGTGATAACTTTAAAGGCCTATCTTGAAATCGAATTTTCGTGTTTCTGATTTGCTCTCGTAAGAGGAAATGCCGTGTCTTTCCTTTTTCACTTGTGAAAAAGAAGAAGAAGAACAAAAACAAACCTTCTGCAGGTCCCAGAGCTGAGAGAGGTCTGCTGCTCTGGCTACACCCAAGTGCCTGCTCAGATTAGGAAACCCCCAGAGAGCTCAGTCTCACTGAGGCTGGAAATTCTAAAATGACAGTTGGATGTTTAGGTTTTGAGATTGAAAGGCGACTGATGCTAAAGGCTGATTCAGGAACAGCTACTGTGTTTTCACTTCCTGGGTTTGAAACAGGAGTTTGAGCAAACTCTGGGAGATAGTCAAGGACAGAGGAGCCTGGCTGCTGCATGCAGTCCATGGGGTGGCAAAGAGTTGGACACAGAATAGCGACGGAACAACAAGAACTGTGTTTCCACTTCTCAGGTTTAGAACAGCCAAGGTTTAGACACTGAATACTGAGTGACGACTGGGCAGGGTTCTGGAGGGAATTGAAGATGTGACTGCCGCTAACCCTGGAAGCTTTTCTTATCTTGATTTCACGTCAGGAGAGCAGTATCTGGCTTATACAGCCAGGATCTGGGGGCTGCGGGTTTACTTGCCCAGCTCTATCTTTATTTCTTGTACCTAGATATCAATTGCCTCTAAACTGGGGGAATAAAAAAAAAGGTTGCAATCCCCTTTGATAAGGGGATTTTGGACCTCCAGCTCTAGTATACAGGCGCTAGATAGACATCTGCTCGTGGGAGTTGCCTGGGGGAATAGATAATGGGAAAAATCTACATGGAAAGCAAAAGGCTATGTTTAAAGTCAATAGGATAAGTGGAATTTAATCAGGAAAGTCAGCATCTAAATCAATTTAGCCTTCCTACTCTTTTATTTGCCAGTAGGGATGGTAAGCTGCTGTCTGCCTACGTGTACAGAGCAGAGTCCGGCTGTACGTCTGTCTCATCTCTTAGCGATCAAAGTGGACTCCAACACCAGTTTATGGTAGAAGCAGATTTATGTTTCCAAGAGCTCTATATTCCTTCAGGCTCCTCCTAATTTTTTGACCTTCAAAGCCCGTGTTAAGTCTGAAAATGTTAAACCACTTGTGTCTGGCCCCTGGTCTTCCCAGGTGGGAACCTGGGTAAAGAACTGCCTGCCAACACAGGAGACCAAGAAACTAGGGTTCAAGCCCTGGGTCGGGAAGATTCCCGGAAGAAGGAAATGGCAACTCACTCCAGTATTCTTACCTGGAACATTCCATGGACAGAGGAGCCTGAAGGGCTACAGTCCATGGAGTCGCAAAGAGGCAGACACGACTGAGCACGCACGCACACATCTGGTGTCTACTGCAATGCTTTAGCCACTTGAGAGCTGCGTGATCTTGGATAAGATCCTTAACCTCTCCATGCCATTCTCCAGGAAAAGGAGAGAATGATGCACACACCTCACAGGGCTGTTGGAAGGCTTACATATGTCACTGTATACAAAGCACTTAAAACGATGCATGGAATGTTGTACGTCCTCTTTGTGCATAGACCGTCTTGCTTTATCCTCACTTGCCCTGGGAGGTTAGAAGTGTTCTTTCGTATCTTCTGCCTTAGCCTGGGGTCCTTTAAAAGCAAAAGTGAAGTCGCTCAGTCGTGTCTTTGCGACCCCATGGACAGTAGCCTACCAGGCTCCTCTGTCCATTGGATTTTCCAGGCAAGAGTACTGGAGTGGGCTGCCATTTCCTTCTCCAGGGGATCTTCCCAACCCAGGTTCTCCTGCATTACAGACAGACACTTCACTGTCTGAGCCACCAGGGAAGCCTTTGTTTAAAAGCAATCCCTGTGGCCAATAAATAATCCCTGAAAGGAAAGGATTGGGGAGGGAAACAAGGAAGGAGGGAGAATCAGTATAAGGTCATCTGGGTGTGATTCCACGGGGCCTTTTGAAAAGGCTCGGGAAGTGCATCCAAGATCTGTCTACTTGGGGAGCAGAAGAGAGGAAGATTTATCCATCAGCTTCCATCCTCCCATCAGTCAGGGCTGGTCACTGCCATACTCCTCCCATTTATACCTGCTTGAGTATTCCTGTGGGTACCATCCGCAGAGATGCCAAGGACACTCTGACCCAAGTCTGTCCTGAGTGGCTGCCCTTGTACCTCCTCAAAGCTGGTGGGTGCTGAGCCCAGCTGTTCTCTCCAGCAGTGATGGAGTAAGGGGTGGGGAAGAGAGTATATGGAGTCACATAAAAGTGTCTAACACATCCCCATTTTATAGACATGGAAACCGAGTGTCTCAGAGTAACTGAGGCCACCTGGCTATTAACTCACAGAACCGGGTTTCATGATTCCAAACCCTGGCTTTTTCCATTCTGTCATATCATCTCCGTCTGAGCCCCCAGGGAAGCCCATAAAAATATCCTTGTGTGTGTGAAGTCACTTCAGTTGTGTCTGACTCTTTGCTGCAGACGCCTCTGTCCATGGGGATTCTCCAGGAAAGAATCCTGGAGTGGGTAGCCATGCCCTCCTCCAGCGGATCTTCCCCACCCAGGGATTGAACCTGAGTCTTATGTCTCCTGCACTGGCAGGCAGGTTCCTCACACCTGGGAAGCCCATGTAATCTCTAATCCTTAGCAAATCTTCTCCACTATGCTTTCTTTCTTTTTTTCCCCTCCATTATGCTTAAGGATGTATTCATTTCTGCTTAAAAGTATAATTTTTGCACACTTTTAGATGATTGGGTTAAAAAGTAGTAACATGATTGAAAAACGCTTGAGATTAAAACAGGAAGCATTTTTATATTGGGGAGAAATTCAAATGCCAAATTGTAACACATCATGAACATCTCCAAATTTTCTTTAACTCCTTTTAATTTCTGTTGAGCTTTCATTTTCTAAAATGATATTCTGTTTAGTAGAGATGAAATGAAATTCAATGAAAAATGGGAATGTTGCCGGTGGTAAAATTTTAACCCGAAATTACAATTACTAAAAAAATTTCTTTTTTGTTCTCGCTCTCCATTCTTTGCCCTAAGTAAGGTATATGTGTTTTCCTAGGGTACTAGCGGCTGTGATATTTCTCAGGGAAATGATCTAATTATGACACCACTTTCAAAAGACATGTACCAGGGACTTCTCTGGTGGCCCAGTAGGTAAGATTCTGAGCTCCAGTGTGAGGGGATCTGGGTTTGATCCCTGGTCAGGGATCAAACCAAAACTAGTTGTGGAGTCTAAAAACTAGACCCCACAAGCTGCAACTAAGGCCTAGTTCAGTTAAAAGAAAAAAAAAAAAAAAAAGACATGGCTTTGTTCTTGAGCCAGGCCAGTATAATCTGTGATTTTATTGTAGTTAAATATGCAATATCTTTGATCATATATGTAATTTGAGTACTGTTTAAGACGCGACTGGCATTAGATGGAGCATATTATTTCTCCTCAAAACTTACAAATGAGACGTCTCTAGAATTATAAATATTAGAGTCTCTGACTTAGACAAGTAAATAAGAATACAAGTCTTGATCAGATCCATTAATTTATCTGTTCTAAAAATCCGTGTGGCGAGCTCAGTGCTGGCGAGAGAAAGATGAGGGACGTTCCTTGCCCTCTCGATGTTCCCTGTGCCCTTGAGAAGTTAGATGACACTGAGTAGGAATGGAGATCATAATTTCTGGAGTATTATAATAGTTTATTTTTTTTTTTTGCCTGATCTTTCTACCACTCACCTGCCTTTATTGCCGTCCCTACCTGCCTTTACGCTCTCCCCTGCTCCCAGCTACTGCGAACACCTACCGATTATTCTGTTCCCCTACTCTGTCCTAGGAATCTGTTTGAATCTGCTGCCAGGAAGGTCTTTTCCCTTTCAAGTTTCCCCTGCCACTTCCTTGAGAGGAAGTGTACAGCTCCTCCCCAGACTCAGGATGAAGGCTGTAGACGCTGGGCTTCCTGTCCGGTTGCAGGTCTTCCAGCCCTGAACCATTCATTGGTGCCTTCACGTTCAGGCCTCTTTGCCTCCACATGTCTGCTTCTGAGTGCATTCGGACAGGGGGTGTGTTTGCTGATTTTGCCGTGAAATGAATACTTCCGCTTCGCCACTGGTTTTGATTTTACTGAGTCTTTGTGTGGTTTCCTCATGTTTCTTTTTTCTAAAATTCGTTCATTCATTCATTTTATCTTTGGCTGTCTCGGGTCTTCCTGCAAGCGCGCTTTCTCTAGCTGCTGGCGGGAAGGGGCTCCTCTTCGTCGCCAGCGTGGGCTTTTCCTGGCGGTGGTTTCTCTTGCTGCGGAGCTCGGGTTCCAGGCCCCGGGCTCCTGTGGTTGCAGCACGCCGGTTCGGGGGTTGTGCCCTGAGGGCTCTAGAGTGTGAGGCGCTGGACTGTGAGCACGGTGGTTGCGACGCCTCGCTTTGGTTGCTCTGCGGCAGGCGCGATCTTCCCTGACCAGGGATTGAACCCGAGTCCCCTCCTCTGGCAAGTGGATTCTTATCCACTGTAACGCCAGGGAAGTCCCTCACCTTTCATTTGTTTGGGCTTATTGAACTTACGGGTATGTGTGTTGAACTTGGATATGTGAATTTATAGAGTTTTCATCAAATATCAAATGATTAAAAAAACTCATAATATTATTTGTTTGATATTACTGTAGCGTGTGTGTGTGTGTGCACGCGCTTGCTCAGTCACTAAGTCCTTTCTCACTCTGTGCGACCCCATGGACTGTAGCCCTCCAGGCTCCTCTGTCCATGGGATTCTCCAGACAAGGATGCTGGAGTGGGTTGCCATGTCCTTCTCCAGGGGAGCTTCTGGGAGCACGGAAGGAACCCAGGTCTCCTGCGTTGGCAGGTGGATCTTTACCACTGAGCCAGCCGGGAAGCCCAGTGTCGCCATGCTTCTCTTTACCATCCCCTTTGTACCATGATTCTTTTGATAGAAGCAGCACAGTATCTTTCTCATCCATTTACTTTTAACCTACTTAATGTTTTATATTTAAGGCGAAGTTTGTTGAAGGCAGCGTATAGTGAGAACTTGCTTTTTTTGCTCTATTTTGACAACTACTGCATTTAATTGATGCATTCAGACCATGTATATTTAAAGTAGTTATGATTGTGTTTAAATCTGCTGCCTTAACTTTGTTATGTATTTGTCTTATCTGTTCCTTGTTTTCTTTTCTTTCATTTCCTGCCTTCTTTTGGGTCAATTTTGTATTTTTGGTGATTCCATATTATCTCCTTTTTGACTTAGTAACTAATGTGCTGCTGTGATTTGTTGGGGTGGTTGATTTATGTCCTATAATGTAATTTAAACTTGTAACAATCCTCGTTAATAGTGTAAGAATCTTGTAACCATAAATTTCCACTTACTGCATCTCAAGTTTGTGCTATTATTAAAAGATGTTTTTTATGCATTCATTATAACTCCCTCAAACCATTTTATTATTTTTTGTTTTAACAGTCTTTTGTTTTTAAGAGATTTAAATAGTTTCTTCTTTCATTACTTTAGAGATACTGTTCCATTGTCTTCTGACATTGCTTTCAGTGAGTAATCTATTATCGTTCTCATCTCTGTTTCTTTGGGCATGGTATGTCTCTTTTCTGTACCTTTTAAGAATTTCTCTTTTTCCCTGGTTTTGGGCGATTTGATTTTGACATGTCTCTGTGTAGTACTCTCCGTTTGAATTGCTTGGGGCTTGTTAAACTTCTTGGATGTGTGCATATACAATTTTCATTACATTTGGAAAGCTTTTTGGCTATTACTTCAATTTTTTAAAATTCTCCTCCTTCCCCTGTGTCTTTATGAGGTCCACAGTTACACTTACATTAGACTGCTGGAACCGCCCTGTAGCTGAGTAGACGCTCTATCCTGAGCACCCTCAGCACCTTCAGACTTACCCAGCTTTGTCTCCTCAACTCACCGGGTTCTTCAGACTCCGCCTGGGTTGATCCCGGGCACTGACTCAGCCGGGCAGCTTTCTCCAGGCAGTCGCTGCAGCAGCCACAGGACGCAGCCCGTTAGCGTCGTCTGCCACTGTTACTCGTGGCCTAATGTATAAGGTCTTGAAAAATCATCACTGCATGTATACCTTTCTGGTTGACTAGTCGTTTCAGTTGAGAGGCTAAATGCAGTTTCTGTCTGTCTAATTTGAACTTTTATTTTTCCTACACCTACTATATACTTACACCTAAATTGTAATCTTGAAACCAGCAAATAATCAAATATTTATCGTTTGGAATACTTACCCTGTGTGGAAGAGAATTAAGGGAGATTGTGGCTGAAAAAGTAAGTAGAAATAAGGTCAAATTCCAGCTTTAAGTTCCCAACTGCTATTTTTTAGACATTCCAGTATTCAGTGACGAAACACCGAAAGATTTTGGCCAGAAAGTGATTGAAGTTTTGCTGATAAATATTAGCCTAAGGCTGAGACATACCATAACATCATTAGTGAGGCGCTCTAGACAGCCTGTCTAGGTAGGAATCTTGGTTCTACCATATAATAGCAGCGCAGCCTGAATAAAGTAACTTTTACGTATCTCACTTCCCTCAGGAACTTCCCAGGTGACTCAGTGGTAAAGAATCCACCTGCCAATGCAGGAGATGTAGGAGATACAGGCTCAGTCCCTGGGTCAGGAAGATCCCCTGGAGGCAGAAGTGGAAGCACGCTGCAGTGTTCTTGCCTGGAGAATCCCATGGACAGAGGAGCCTGGTGGGTACAGTCCCTGGGGTCACAGAGTCAGACACGACTGATCAGTTTGGTACAGCATAGCCCACATGGTTCCCTCAGGCTTAAAATAGAGTTCAGTTTGGTTCAGTTGCTCAGTTGTGTCCTACTCTTTGCGACCCCAAGGACTGCAGCACGCTAGGCCTCCATGTCCATCACCAACTCCCAGAGCTTGCTCAAATTCATGTCCTTCGAGTCAGTGATGCCATCCAACCATCTCATCCCCTGTCGTCCTCTTCTCCTGCCTTCAATCTTTCCCAGCATCAGGGTCTTTTCCAGTGAGTCTGCTCTTCACATTCGGTGGCCAAAGTATTGGAGTTTCAGCTTCAAAATCAGTCCTTCCAATGAGTATTCAGGACTGATTTCCTTTAGGATTGACTGGTTTGATAAAATAGGGTAATTGTGAACATTGTATGAGTTTATGTTTGTGAAATACGCAGATAAGTGCCTGGCACACAGCTAATGGCTACGGCTGTGGATGTGGATTTTTCCATAAGAGATCTAGGTGTGATGCTCAGAAGGGCAGGAGAAGCAGTTGTGTATCCCAGGAGAGGAGCCCAGGCTGAGAAATACTTATCTATGAGATGACCCTGTGAAAATGATAGCCAGAAAGGTGGGGTAGAGAGAAGATGGCCCAAGAATGACTTGTCAGGAATGAGATGGACGCGTTCAGGAGACATAGAGAAGCACACGTGAATTAAAGAGGAGAATCAGGACCATGCAAGGTGACATAATTCCTGGGAAACAGGAGTGTCAAGAAGCAAGGAGTCTACAGACCTAGGAAAGAGAAAAAGACACAGTGTGCGAAGGATCCTTGGTGACCTTCAAGGAAATAATTTCAGCCAAGTCTTAAGTATCAAAACTGATTGCAGTGGGCATGGAAGGATGGTGAAATCACGGAGCGTTTGCATAGCCTGTTTCTCAAAAGATTTTGTGCTGATTAGATAACATCGGGAAAGTAGATTGAAGGTTGAGTTTGGTGACGTCAAAAATTCCCTTTCCGCCCTGCCCCGGCATCACAATTTTACAAGGACAGATTGGAGACAGAATGTCTAACAAAAGAATTTCCGACCTCAGAGTAGGCTGGGGAGGGAGGTTCTCTTTGGCAGTGGTGGTTTTTCAGCATTCTTGTATGACCTGACACCTAGGGCCTCTCAGTGCCTGCCATCTGTGTTTATATTTGCAACACTTTGTTGCCTATTTACTTATGCATCAGATTCACCTGGTGAGCTTGTTAAAATGAAGATTCCGGGGCATTCCTTCAGAGATTCCATTTCAGCAGGTCTGGGGTGAGGTCCAGGAATCTGCATATAAAAACGTTTTACGCAGGTTTTGAATCAGCAATACAGTCACATGGCCCAGAAGGTGCAAAGTGATGAGAGTGAGACCCTGCTTTCCCACACGTGTTCCTCAGCCACTCAGTCCCTCTATTCCAAAGCATTTATTTAGCAGGTTCCTTTGTAACCTTCAGGGAATTTCAAAACCACTCTTGCCCTTCGTTGTTCTTGTTTTTAACAAATGGAGAGACTTGAGCTTAAATATAATCACAGGGTTGGAGCTGTTAGCTGAGGGAGAGAGTCTGAACAATGCATGTGCGAGAACAGCAGTCGCTGAACTTATACACACGATGGATGGTTGGTGTGAAGGGAAAGCAAACCTCCCCTCTTTGGACTTCTCATTTGCAAACTGCAAATTGCAAATCTGTCTGCCAATGCAGGAGACATGGGTTCAGTCTTCGGGTTGGGAAGATCCCCTGGAGAAGGAAATGGCAACTCACTCAAGTATTCTTGCCTGCAGAATGCCATGGACAGAGGAGCCTGGTGGGCTACAGTTCATAGGGTCATTGCAAAGAGTTGGACATGACTGAACAACAAAGACCTGGAAATACATGGTCTTCACTTCCTGGCTTCCTGACAACGTCAGCTTCAGTGGTAGAAATCTTTTTTTTTTTTTTTTTTTTTTAATGATAGCTGCTTATATATTTATTTATTTCCATTGAGGCATGTGA
Organism: Bos grunniens; assembly: GCF_055505025.1. Taxonomy (NCBI): domain Eukaryota; kingdom Metazoa; phylum Chordata; class Mammalia; order Artiodactyla; family Bovidae; genus Bos; species Bos grunniens. Next base: position 88,427,798 of record NC_141176.1, on the reverse strand, counting down.
GGCTTCCCAGGTGTCTCAGTGGTAAAGAATCTGCCTGCCCTTGCAAGAGACACAAGAGATGTGGGTTCGGTTCCTGGGTCAGGAAGATCCCTTGGAGTAGGAAATAGCAACCCACTCTAGTGTTCTTGGCTTGGAAAATTCCATGGACAGAGGAACCTGGCGAGTTACAGTTCATGGGGTCACGAAGCGTTAGACATGGCTGAACGACAGAGCACACATGTGGGAACTTAAGTTGCTCCAGGTGATATCTAGCTCCCTGACCAGGGATTGAACTCAGGTCCCCTGCGTTGGGAGTGCAGAGCCTTAACCACTGGACCCCCAGGGAAGCCCTTTATAATTAAAAAAAAAATTTTTTTTTCTTTATTATGGGAATCACTTTTAAGGTCTTTATTGACTTTCCTGCCTGTTTCTGTTTTGTGTTTTGAGTTTTTGGCCGAGTGGCATGTGGGGTCTTATCTCTCTGACAGGGACTGAACCTTCACCCCTTCCATTGAAAGGCCAAGTCTTAACCACCAGATTGCCAGGGAAGTCCTCAGTGGTAGCAATCTTGAATGTGTGTGAGAGACCATAGTCAATTGCATGTATGATTCTTCTTCTTTTTTTAATTTTTCTGATGAAGCATCACTGATTTACAATATTGTGTACATGTGTGTTTTTTCTTGCTTACTCACTTTCTATTTTTTAATATCAACATTACTAGACTGAAAAGTGATTAGACACGTGCCCCTCTGGTTCTCTGAAAACATGAACTCTATACATCTTTCGTGATTTCCTTTGGATGTCAGGCCATCTGCTCTCACTGAATTCAAAAGATATGACTTCACAACGTGAAAAATATTTCAATAAATAAAGACCAGCACATGCTGCTGAATTCCCCTTGGTTCTGTCGTGTTCTGTTTATCTACCCCACCCTCTGCATTTTAAATAATGCTTCTGTCAACATTGTGAGTGTTCAAGTTTCACTATTATCTAAGAGTAAATGACCCTCTTACTAATAAGACTCTCCAGTTCTCAGCATATTTTTGGTGAAAGATGGCTGTAAATATACAATGATGATAAAGAGTGAAGATTCTGGGGAGTTTTGTGGAGTTCTACTTTGGGCAAGAGAGTTACATTAAAAAAAAACATTTCTTGTTCTTTAAAGTTATTTTAAAAACAGTAGTAATTTTGGGAAGTCCAACTCAAGTGGTTTAGAATGAACATTTCTTCTTGACTCATTTAAAGTCTCATGCAAAAGCTCAGAATGCAACCATCTCAATTAAAAAATATTCCCACTGAGCTAGTACTAAACTCAAGGTACATGGGGAATGGTGGTGCAGATTCACAGAAGGGATCTTTGAAATGAGCTGGATATGGATTCAGGCTGAAAACTGTCCTGTAAAATCTTAACAGTGACTGGATGTTTCAGGGGGAAAAAATGAAAGGAATGAGGTGAAAGATTATAATAACACTAAGAAGGAAAAAGAATCCAATTCCATTAAGTATTCTTTCAAAGGTTTATCCTTTTAAATTATATTGAAGATAATTAGTTTGTGAACACTGTGGTTATGGATGTGGGTTTTTTCCTCCCCACCAATAGGAAAGATTAAAAGCAGGAGGAGAAGGGAATGACAAAGGATGAGATGGTTGGATGGCATCATTGACTCAGTGGACATGAGTTTGAGCAAGCTCTGGGAGTTGGTGATGGACAGGGAAGCCTGGCATGGTGCAGTCCATGGGGTCGCAAAGAATTGGACACGACTGAGCCACTGAACTGAACTGAATCAATATTAGGTTAATTTATATTTGAAAATCTGTTAATGTCCTTTAAGGAATGGATAGTCTATTTAAGATGAAGGTAAGTAGGGGACATTAATTCACTTAAGTGAAGGGATGCTTAAAGATGGAGTGATTTTTCCTGGCATTAGAAAGAGAAAGAAATTTTTGTTAGTGTGTTTTTGTATTCACCTTGCCTTTGAGATTTCTACTAAAAACAGCTATATAAAATAATTGAAGGAGTAATAGAAAAATGGATATCTAAGACTTTTGGGGTGGCATTCTTTGGCATTATTCATAAATAGGAAAAATTGAAATAAACATTTGATAGTACTCTTTGAAGGATATCACACATTTCTAGCATTAGCTAAAATACAAATATAGCACAATAAGCAAAAAATATATAACACTCTTACATTCCCTACAGATAGCAAATGTATAAACATTGTAGATTATTGGAACTATGAAACGATTTTTTTTTAAGTTTGAGAGAACAAATAGCAGTGACCTTTTCCACTTATAAGGAGTCATGAACATGAATTTGGGACTACATCTTTGAAGTTGACGGAAAACTTTCAAAAATAAGTGAGAGAACAATCACCGTAGATATTTAGGAAGTAAGGAGACCAACGAACTTGATTGGAACCAGTAATACCTCTCAATTTGCCATTTCAAAAAAATCACAGACTTCTAATATGAATAATATATAAATATGAAAACAGGAATCTGGAGGTAGCTTACCACATTTCACCTAGAGCAAAACAAAGTATAATCAATGTCCAAAAATAGTTAAGTGTTAAGGAAAATAATGAAAATAAAGCCCATGTTAGATTTTAGTCCTAAAGTGAAAGTGAAAGTCACTCAGTCATGTTCAACTCTTTGCAACCCCCTGGACTATACATGGAATTCTCCAGGCCAGAATACTGGGGTGGATAGTCTTTCCCTTCTCCAGGAGATCTTCCCAACCCAGGGATCAAACCCAGGTCTCCTGCATTGCAGGCAGATTCTTTACTACCTGAGCCACAAGGAAAGCCCTTTAGTCCTAAAGTAATCATTAAAGAATGAGAGTTTGGGATGGGCATGTACACTCTGCTGTATTTAAAACAGATAACCAACAGGACCTACTGTAGAGTACAGGGAACTCTGCTCAATATTATGTGAAAAAAAGGAAAGAAAAGAACAATATGAGTAATCTAATATTAAACTATAGTCAGTGATGGTTTCTAATATTATAAGCATCTCCATTTTGGAAGGTGGCAGTTACACCATTGCCCAAGCCATTGTGGTGGGGAAAAGGGTCACAGGAATGTAAAATAGAAAACAATTTGTTAGGTGATGTCATGGTCTATCTTATGCATTTTAATATTGGTCCTTAAAATTTAATTTTGCTCTAGAAATTAACAGAAACCTAAAAATCAGAGTGCTTGTGAAAAATGTCTACTTTTTTCTTTAAAAAATATGTTTGCTGCAAATCTTAAAATCCCATTGTATTCAAAAGGCCAAAATCTTGCTACCTGTATGATATGACGTTTCAGATCACTCTAAGACCTCCCCTAGAATCATCTTTCCTGCCTTTGTGGCCCATTGATGGCAAAGATAGTCTTTTTGGACTAATGATAAGTCATTCAGGAGATTTATTTCATCAGTTAATAGTCAAAGAGAAAGGAAAGCAGGGTTGAATTCTGAAGTTCAACACTAAAAAATAATCCTGCTTAGATGGACCCATTTTAGCATTTTGCCGAAGTGGGCTACAATATCCAAAACCACTACAGTTTCAATGTTCTTGTTTTTTCTAACCACTGGAGTCTGCTTAGAGGTGAGTAAGTGGACAAAAAATTGTTATGAAAGAAATTCACACGGAAAATTGAGAATCTTCTGCGTTAATGACTATTCTGAAACCATAAGGCACAGTTCAAAACTTTATTGTTGGATCAAGTATGGGTTTGGATAACAAGATAACACTAAAAACAATTTAACCTCAATGCTTTCCTTTACAAGGAGACAAAATTTTATTGTTATAAATATTGGTCCAAAGAATTAGTATTAATATTTTTAGGATTGTTTTATGGTGAAGAAAAGTGAAACAGGGTATTTAGAAAAAAATTTACATCTATAAGTATTGGAGAAATTTTACCTTTTAAATAAATACACTGTTCTTTAAAACATCAATAAATGAGAAATTTTTTAGTTTTTCCCTTATGAATTGTCACTACTTTCTCAGTGAAGATTCTGGCTTATTTGGTATAAGGAAACTTTATTATTGTTCAGGCAGGTGTAAAACAAAATCATCTTTGCTTTTCATTTATCTTAACAGAAAATAAAATAGATGCTTTAGAAACACTATTTTAAAAGAAAAGCATTAATAAAAGGAATGGACTTTTTCAGATATAAGGATCCTCTCCATCTTTTACTTTTCTGTCCTCAATGTGTAAGTTCTTAATTTATTCTTTGAGTAGATGAAAATGAATCTTGCTGAAAGATTAAGAAAAGATTTTAAATATGTGGGTTATGTAATGAGGCTTCTACTTAATGAGTTCTCTGCTTTGGAGCAGGGGGCGGGGGATTGATTTCCCATTTCCTTGACTCAAGGAAGCGCTATTTCCCCCACACTCAGTTCTTCTCAGCTCTCATCTTCCACTTGGATACATGCCTTCCAGTGTCTCCTTAAGTAAAATAGACACTGTTAAAGGTTCCAAAATCACTGCAGATGGTGACTGCAGCCATGAAATTAAGACGCTTACTCCTTGGAAGGAAAGTTATGACCAACCTAGATAGCATATTCAAAAGCAGAGACATTACTTTGCCAACAAAGGTCTGTCTAGTCAAGGCTATGGTTTTTCCTGTGGTCATGTATGGATGTGAGAGTTGGACTATAAAGAAAGCTGAGCACCAAAGAATTGATGCTTTTGAACTGTGGTATTGGAGAAGACTCTTGAGGGTCCCTTGGACTGCAAGGAGATCCAACCAGTCCATTCTGAAGGAGATCAGCTCTGGGATTTCTTTGGAAGGAATAATGCTAAAGCTGAAACTCCAGTACTTTGGCCACCTCATGAGAAGAGTTGACTCATTGGAAAGGACTCTGCTGCTGGGAGGGATTGGGGGCAGGAAGAGAAGGGGACGACAAAGGAGGAGATGGCTGGGTGGCATCACTTACTTGATGGACGTGAGTCTGAGTGAACTCTGGGAGTTGGTGATGGACAGGGAGGCCTGGCGTGCTGCGATACAGGGAGGCCTGGCGTGCTGTGATTCATGGGGTCGCAAAGAGTTGGACACAACTGAGCGACTGAACTGAACTGAACTGAAAAGTTTCTGAACTGTTCCTGGAAGCTTTTCACTCCTTTTTCTTTCTGTTATTTTTTTGCTCTGATTAAAGTAAAACAGACTAAAAAAAAAAAAAAAAAAATAGAAACAACTAAAAGGAACTAAACAAACATTGTAACTTTTGCACTATTCAAGAAGTTTTCCACTGGTGAATGGCTTGGAAGGACCTATTTGCATTAGAATGACCCCTCTTGGTTTCCTTGTGTCTCATTAAAAATCACAGTATTTCCTTAACGGAAGCCAAGACAGTGTGTGGTTTGTAAAATTACCACGGCTGTACAGCTAGGTCTTTCCTTCTATGTGAATTGGTCACTTGGAATAGTGTCTTAGAATAAGAAAAGTCCCCGCTCCCTCAGTGTGTGTGTGTGATTTTGTTTTGTTAACAAGAGAGTAAGGGTGGTATTCTTGCTACACAGTAGCGTTATTTGTGGAGCTCCAAAATTTACAGTGTGAGCAATGGCTGCCTGGATCTGGTACAAGCTTTGTTAGTAGGCGGTTTAAGCAATTTAAGAAATGCTATGAAAAAAAAATACGCATACCCAGGTGGCTCAGTGGCGAAGAATCAGCCTGCCAATGCAAGAGTCTCAGAAGATGCAGATTCAATCCCTGGGTCAGGGAGATCCCTTGGAGGAGGAAATGACAACCCACTCTAAAATTCTTACCTGGAGAATCTCATGGACAGAGGGGCCTGGAGGGCTACAGTCCACGGGGTGTCAAAGAGTCACATGACTGAGCACGCATGTGCTGGAAAAACAACAAGAACAACTCAAGGAAGATAGAAGTGTTTTTGACCTGGTGCATACCTACAATGTTTTTAAAAATAAAGAGCTACATTACAATTTTTTGACGAAGTAGGCTCAGTGAATGTATTCATAAGGAAAAACATTTATAAATCTTTTCTGCACATTGTTAATGCTTGATATACACACACACAATTCAATTAGACTTTGGTTTTTCTTTTGGAAAAAAAAAAAGAAAAAAGGTGGGTACCTCATGCAAAGAGTTGACTCATTGGAAAAGACTCTGATGCTGGGCGGGATTGGAAGCAGAAGGAGAAGGGGACGACAGAGAATGAGATGGCTGGATGGTATCACCGACTCAATGGACATGAGTTTGAGTGAACTCCAGGAGTTGGTGATGGACAGGGAAGCCTGGCATGCTGCGATTCATGGGGTCGAAAAGAGTTGGACACAACTGAGCGACTGAGCTGAGCTGAGCTGAAAACCCTCAAACACAGAGGACCTTTCTTCTTCACACAAGTTACACCAAGAAGAAATATTGATGTAATGTTATGTAAATATTGCTAGTAAGATTCGTTGCATGTATTTGTTGCACAAATAAATATTGATGCAAATATTTGTCATGTGGGTCAGTAGTTTACCTATTAAATTGGGTTGTTGTTTATTTGCTCAGTCGTGTCTGACTCTTTTGTGACCCCTTGGACTTGCACCAGCCAGGCTCCTCTGTCCCTGGGAATCCCAGGCAAGTACACTGAAATGGATTGCCATTTCCTTCTCTAGGGTGGCTTCCTGACCCAGGGATTGAACCCAAGTCTCCTGCTTGGCAGGTGGATTCTTTACCACGGGCCACCTGGGAAGCCCTTTTAAATTGTGGTAAAATATACGTAATAGTGTTTGTCATTTTCACTATTTGTGTCAGTTTAATGGCATAAAACACTTTCATAGTGTTGTGTAACCATCAACACTGTCTATACCCTAAACTTTTCATTGTTCCCGATGGAGACCCTTTGTCATTAAACAATCAAAATCTCTTCCCTCACTTCTTATAACTTCTACTCTATGTTCTGTCTTTATGAACTTGCCAATTCAGTTGCCTCCGATGAATGAAATCATAAAATATTGGTCCTTCTGTGTCTGATTTATTTCACCAAGTATAATCTTTTCAAGATCCATCCAAGCCGTAACATATATCAACATTTCATTCCCTTTATGGCTGAATAATATTCCATTATGTGTACAAACCACATTTGGTTTATTTGTTTACCTATTGATGGACACTTGGATTGCTCCCTAACTCTGGTTACTGTAAATAATGCTGCTGTGAACATGAGATACCGATGTCTATTGGTGTCCCTGATTTCATGTCTTTTGGATTCTGTATCTGGGAGTGAACTTGCCGGATCTTGTGATCGTTCTGTGTATAACCTTTTAAATATTTGCTACACTGTTTTCCACAGCAGGTGTACCATTTTTTTTTTTTTTTTTTTTTGTAGAGTGAAAACGTAGACTCAGAATCTGGTTAAATTCTAAAGTGCCTTTTGCCAGGAAAAGAAGGCAGTCGTTTTCTTTCCTCCAAATATTTCTTATTCATCATGCTAATGGAAATGTACTGATTATAGTTGAATCTCTGATATTCTGGGAAATTCATTTAAATTGTTGCCTAGATGAAAATGATTTTAATTAGATTATTCTACAGAGAACATTAGAGAAATACAATGGTCCACATCTCAGCACTTTCCGAGGTAATTTTTCTCTCTTTTCCACTGCCTCTAATCTGGGGCTTCTCTCTTTCTCTCTGCTTCACTGGCAGACTAGGTTTTTTCAGACTTTTCATTTTCTGCAAAATCAAGCTGAAACCCTGAGCACAGTATTTATTGCTCTGTCCAAATCCTCTGAACTATATTTCCTATTCTTCTTTCTGTATCTAACCCTACGGGTATTCAAAGTTGATGGCAAACCGTAATTCTTGTTTGCAGTTTTCAACATTTGGTCTTGCTATGACTCCTACAAAGAAGAGCACATCTACTCTCTATTTAGTCTTTTTTTTTTTTGGTGAATTAAAAAAGGCTTATTGAGGTATAATTAATTTACAGTGTTGTGTTAATTTTTTCTGGACAGCTAAGTGACTCAGTCACACACATACATGTTCTTTTTCATATTCTTTTCTACTACGCTTCGTCACAGAATACTGAATATAGTTCCCTGTGCTATACAATGGGACCTTGTTGATTATCCATCCTGCGTATATCAATAGTTTGCCTTTGCTAATCCCAAACTCTCATTCCTTTCCTTTATTCATTTTTAAATCTCAGGCCCCATGCCACCTCCTTCATGGAACCTTCTGTTTCAGCTCTGTCCAATTCTCCCTCCGAGTCTACCATCTCTGGCTCTCAGGATGCTGTCTGGTCTACATGGATGGGTCCCCAGGCCTGTGGGGAACCCTGGCGGGAGGTCAGAGGAAAGAGGGGCAAGAGGTCAGGGAATTTCGTCCGTGGCTCCCGCTGGGAGGTCACTTCTGGCTGGTCATGGCCTTTGACTAAAGCTTGCTGCTTCTCGGCCAGAATGCACCCATCCCCCTCAGCTCTGAGTGAACACTCAGCCCTTCAAGCTCCGGTGGTAACAGCTCCTGCTGCTAGCGGCCCTAGGGTGCCGGGCTGTGGTTCCCCAACTCCCACACCTCTGTTTACAGAGCTCCTTCTGTAAATAAACCCTCTCAAAATTCCCTCACTTGCAAGCCCCGTTTGTTTTCTCCAGGGACACTTCCTGCCTCATCCTCTTTCCTCACATGGGGTGGAAATCGATCTCCACTCCGTCCAAGTCCCTGGAGTGGCTGATCCCTCTTTTATGAAACTTAACACAGAACATATTTTAGTGATTGGTGCATCTATTAATATTTTAACTCTCATTTTCAGGTGATAAATTTCCTATGGGAAGATATTGTATTCTACTTGTTTTTTACATTTCTTGTGCTCCATCTCTAAAAGGATGATTTTTTTTTTTTTAATGACTATTATAAAAGCCACACTACAATGAATACCGTTGGTTGTGGGTAAAGTGTTTGACAGTCATCATAAACTCATCATGCCCATGGAGGATATACCCTAAAAGGTCATCTAATTTCAAAGAAAGAAAAATGCCGAGATGCATTAAAAACAAATGACAACAATATTATTGAAATAGCTGTAATGACCTTTATTAAATAGAGACTTTGAAAATTAATAGCTGCTTCTGCACAGAATCATTTTGAAAGAGCATGAGGTTGTGCTGTTTTAGGCCACAACAAATAGATAATTAAACCCACAGCAGAGCATTTCTTTTAAGCAATATATTGGGCACACAGAACTTACAGATGGAAATTTATGAAGCAACATCTTGCAAATAACTCTGATCAAATTGGGAATTTCAGGTTGTTTGCAAACTCTTATTTCTCCCCGCTGTGTTATTTCTGCCAGTTCACAGACACGGGGTGACATCAATCAGACAAAAACTAACTCTTCCTTAACCTAATATCCCTTCGCAGAGTCGTCTCTGTAGTGTGCACTCACTGTCATCAATCCCTACTTCCTATGTTCCCCGAAATAAATTCATTCCAACCAAGTGCCGGCCCCAGTTCCTTCTCTAAGGCCGCTCTCGTCAGCATCACCAAAGAGCATCATGGGAAATTCAGCCATCCATTCTGGTTCTTCTCTAGATGGACGGCTCAGAGGCCTCTGATAGGTTGGACCAGACTTCCCTTCTTAAGATACAGTCTTCCCTTGACCCCTGGGTCAGCGCCTTCCCTGACGTCACCAGCTGAGCCTCTGTACACGTGTTTCCCGTGGGACGGCCTCGGAACTCTGCTTCCTTCTCTGTCCTCTGTATCTAAGGGTTCATCCTGTCCAGTGGCTTAGAACGCCCGCTATTGGCGGATGATACTCATCTCCGGCCTGGAGCTCGCTCTGTGGGTGAGATGAGCACAGATGCTAGCTTGTTCCCCTGCTGCATCTGGAAGTCCAACATCACAGTTAGTTGGGGTTCCCCGGAGGAAGAGAACCAACAGGAAACGGAAGGTGGAGGTAAGATGAGATTCATTATAGGAATGGAACCACGTGATTGTGGAGGCTGGGAAGTCCTCAGGTCTACTGCCTGTAAACCGGAGACCTAGAAGAGCTGGTGGTGTAATTCGATCTGACGACCAGGAGCGCTGGCATCAGAGGGCAGGAGAGATGGATGTCCCGGCTCAAACCAAGAGTACGTTTCCTATTTTCTGCTTTTCTGTTCTGTTCAAGCCCTCAGTGGATTGGGTGACGCCCTCCTGTCTTGGTGAGGGTGGTCTTCACTCAGTCTACCAAATCAAATACTAATCTTCCCCAGAAATACCCTCATAGACACACCCAGAAACAATGTCTTACCAGCCTTCTTGGCGTCCCTTAGCTCAGGCAAGTTGACGTATAAAATTGACCATCACTTTGATGAAGAGCAACAAAAGATTCATCCTTACTGCCCTCCCAGTCCACACTCAAACCTTGCTCCTTCGAGGGCAACCCTGTCATGATTAATCTGATAACCATTACCCACCCAGTTGTTAGTTAAATCTTAGCTTTCTTCCTGGAGTTCTCTCTCTCGCTTTTCTTCACAAATACAAATTTAAAGAACTTTACTTACTTATTTTGAAGTTAGTTGATGTGTAGGTGAGGCTTCCCTGATAGCTCAGTCGGTAAAGAATATGCCTGCAATGCTGGAGACCTGGGTTTGATTCCTGGGTCGGGAAGATCCCGTGGAGAAGGAAATGGCAACCCACTGCAGTATTCTTGCTTGGAAAATCCCATGGACAGAGGGGCCTGATGGGCTACAGTCCATGGAGTCACAAGAGTTGGACACGACTTAGTGCTATCTACCTTTTCTTTTCTTTGGTGTGTAGGTAAATAGCAGATAACTTCCCCCCACCTTTCTTTTATTCATCCAGTTCCGGCTCCTAACAAATAGCAATTATTATTCATTTATCTATACTTCCAGACTTTTATATAGGTACATAAAAAATTGAAAACATATATTCTTCATTTTCTCTCTCTCTTTTTTTTAACCCCCAAAGTAATATATGACATGTTCTTTTTCCCAAACCCTTTCAAAGTTGGGTTTCAGTTCAGTTCATTCGTTCAGTCATATCCGACTCTTTGCGACCCCATGAACCACAGCATGTCAGACCTCCCTGTCCATCACCAACTCCCGGAGGTTACCAAAACCCCTGTCCATTGAGTCGGTGATGCCATCCAACCATCTCATTCTCTGTCATCCCCTTCTCCTCCTGCCCTCAATCTTTCCCAGAATCAGGCTCTTTTCAGATGGTTCAGCTCTTCGCATCAGGTGGAGAAAGTATTGGAGCTTCAGCTTCAACATCAGTAAAGCTGGGTTTATTGAAGTGCAGTTTATATTCAGTAAAATGGACCATGACAATGTGTATTTTTCTGTGAATTTTGACGAATGGACCCAGTTGTGTAAGCACCACCCCTGAGACACTGAGTGAGCCATCCCCCTTTATAAAAATTCCTTCATGCTTCTTTGAAGTCAGGCCTCCTCTCAACAACCGGTCATGTGAGTTCTGTCTCCACGGTTTTGCCCTGTTCAGGGGCGGGTGTAAGCACAACCACACGGGGTGTAGCCTCTTTAACTACATGTACACATTAGTTCATCTAAGTAACTTGTAGTTAGAAGTTCTTCTTTAACTTAGTGTACACGTTACCTCTTCCTCCAGACCGACCAGGTATCCCTATTATTCCTTTTTATTGATGGAGAGCATTTCATTGTATGAACGTCACACCTTGCTTTTCTTAGTAAGTCTTTCCTTGTCAACCTCTGGAAAACTTTTTCTTTCCACGGCTGTGAGGTTGTCTACGGATGCACCATCATTTCATGTCTCCTGAAATCATACCCACGGCTGTGAGGTTGTCTACGGATGCACCATCATTTCATGTCTCCTGAAATCATACCCACGGCTGTGAGGTTGTCTACGGATGCACCATCATTTCATGTCTCCTGAAATCATACCCACGGCTGTGAGGTTGTCTATGGATGCACCATCATTCCATGTCTCCTGAAATCATACCCACGGCTGTGAGGTTGTCTACGGATGCACCATCATTTCATGTCTCCTGAAATCATACCCACGGCTGTGAGGTTGTCTACGGATGCACCATAATTCCATGTCTCCTGAAATCATACCCACGGCTGTGAGGTTGTCTACGGATGCACCATCATTTCATGTCTCCTGAAATCATACCCACGGCTGTGAGGTTGTCTACGGATGCACCATCATTTCATGTCTCCTGAAATCATACCCACGGCTATGAGGTTGTCTATGGATGCACCATAATTCCATGTCTCTTGGAATCATACCCACTGCTGTGAGGTTGTCTATGGATGCACCATAATTCCATGTATCCTGGAATCATACCCACTGCTGTGAGGTTGTCTATGGATGCACCATAATTCCATGTATCTTGGAATCATACCCACGGCTGTGAGGTTGTCTATGGATGCACCATAATTCCATGTCTCTTGGAATCATACCCACTGCTGTGAGGTTGTCGACGGATGCACCATCATTTAGTGTCTCCTGGAATCCTACCCCAAGCTCTGCTTCTCCCACACCCTTCCCTGCCCGACGCTGGCCCTGACCACTTATGGTGGCCCCAAGTCCACTCCTGGTCTTCCTCTGTGACCCCATCACGACCTTTGGTACTGATGCTCTTCTCTAAGGGGACTCCAGCTCTGCCTGACCTTGGACTTGTGCTGACAGTTCTCTGAACAGTCTGGTCCTTTTCTCCATTTGAGTTGCCCCTTGAATGTCCTCTCCTTGGGCAAGCATTTCTTGATCACCTCCTCAGCCCACCAGACTGGCCGTATTCTCTGATCACAGTTTAATTTCTTCATAAATGATACAACTCTCTGAATCTACACCATTGAGAATTTGCTTGCCCACTCATGATCCTTACCCCCACCCCATCCAGGAAGGTGGCTCTGTGTCCTGTATTATATCTCCATCACCTAGAACATTTGCAGATACTCAGTGGTAATTTGTGTAATGACTGAATGGATGTGTTTTAGGGGCTAATAAAAATGACAAATTTGATGTGTCTGGTGGACACCGAGCACGTTTTGGTGAGCATATGACCATTCTTTATACTGGCCAGGGTCCAAGATGAGAGCCATGAGACCATGAGGCAGCGTTTCTGTGTCCTGGAGAAGGCAATATTTCACAGGGCTGGTGGAGAGTTCCGAACAGGCATGCTGGAACCTGAGTGACTTGTGGATTGCATGTGAAATTTCATCCACGGCCCAAAATGTTATCATTGATTTAAGCATGATCCTTTGGTTTCATGGATTCAGTGATACATTCGTTAACCCACAGGTAACTAAACACTTACAAATAGAGTGTCCTGTCTGGGACAGAGCCATTACTGCTAGAATAAAACAGGAGACCAAATGCGTTAAGAATAAAATATGCTTCTAGAACTTTCCATACTCATCAAAGTCAGAAGATAAAGAGAAATCTGTATTTTCTGTGCAATGTTGGTCTGATAGAATACCCTATGAAAATACATGCTTGTTAGATCAGTTTTTCCTTTTTTTTTCTTTTGGTAACGATCTTGATGATTAACATGTCTTTACAAGCGTCAGTCCACATCTGTTACGAAGCTGAGTGGGAACTCTTACTCCCACTGATGTAACCTTTAGGGGAATGAAATCACCTTCATCATACCTCTTTCTTTCTTTTTTTTTTTTTGAGTCAGCCGAGTAGAAACCAGATAAACATTGATATTAAATGAGTAAACCAGCTAATTGTTTTCAATTCTGCTTTATTTTCCTGGAATTGCAGTCACATATTTATTAGAATACTTTTAACCTGTTACAGTATTACTTCAAAATTCTGAAGTTTTTCTTTACTACTTAGTACTTTTCAAGGATGATTTGCATTTAAACTCGTTTACTAAGATTTTTGCTGAAGAATGTTCATCTGTAAAAATTATCAACAACTGTTAATTGTCCCAAGGTTCCTTTTGGGTTTGAAGATGGGGAGCTTCTCTGTATTTATAGTAAAGTTAATTTAGTTAATTCTAACATAATTTTTATTTGTCTCACAAGTTGAAGCAGTCCAATAATGATATAGAGAAAGTAACAATGGATTTGATTCTTTAGGAAATTGTATAATTTAAATTTATTCCTTCTTCAAATGATGTGAAAATCTATTTGTTGTCTTACCTATAGAAATGGAATGAAATTAAATCCAAAAATCTATAAAAGCAGAAAAAAATAGATTTAGGAGTATCTACTTTGTTATTTTTGAGGGGAGAGACCTGAATGTTTTAGGGTTTCTTACCTCTGAAAAATATGAATTTTTTTGGTGTCAGCATCCACTGTATTTATGTGCTTTATGGGTTAATATTAGCACCATACTTAATGTTCATAGAGCCTAACATTGCATGTAGCTACATACTCACCCTCAAATTGAAAATATGAAAAATTATATAAAATTATTTAAAATAAGCAAGGTGAAATTAAAGAGTTAAGAAGAGAGACAGCTGTGATGCGGATGCTGAATGCATTACTTTTTGAACTCTTTCTGTGGTCAATTACCTTAAGATGCCTCAGAGTTTAAGATGGCTTTGGCTGGGTTGAGTCAATGAAATATTTATGGATCAAAGGTCCTGGAGATGCTTCCTATGGGAACATGTATAATAATATAGTATTTATATAGCTTTGTCTTTGATGTGCTCAAAGACTTTTTGCAGACATTATATACTTCATCGGCACCACCCGTGAAGCAAGTTGGGGGTAAGAATGAATCTTGTTTACAAATGAGTAAAAGGAACATAGAGCAGGACTCCATGGAGGCTCACAGGAGGTTAATGACAGAGCCGGAACTCCCGTCTGTTCAAAGGTGCAAGGAAAGAGATCTATTTCATCCTGTCCACAGGGATTTTCCCCTCTGAACCTCTGATTTCCCTGGACACCCAGTAGCTTGTACTTGATGACCTTCCCATTTTAACATTCTGCCATGGATTCTAGAATTACAGGTTGTGTGATTGAGGGAGAGAGGTCAGGCTCTGGGAACCAGGTGATTCTGGGTTTGAATCTGAACAAGTCAGTTCATTTCAGCTTCACTGTCTTCTTCCACGAAATGAAAATTTAATCTCCCTATCATGTGCTTGCATTGAGGACCAGGTGAGTGAAATGATGTGAAAGAGCCTGGTCCCAGGGACTAGCCCATAGTAAAGGGAAAATGTTGGTCCCTCATTTGGTTCTCCAGTTTTTTGCAAACTCATCGACTGTAGCCAGCCAACTTCATCTGTCCATAGGATTTTCCAGGCAGGAATACTGGAGTGGGCTGCCATTTCCTTCTCCAGAGGATCTTCTCGACTCAGGGATTGAAGCCGGGTCTCCTGCATTGCAGGCGGATTCTTTACCATCTGAGCCACCAGGGAAGCTCACATAGGTCCTCAACAAATGTGCCAGGGACTGTAGCCCGTTTGTGAAGATGGCAGAGGTGGAAGGTGGATCCTCTTCTGCTTGTTCTCTGTCACCAAAACACTAGGACCCAGCCCTCTGGTAGGTTTCTACTACAAGCTAAAAGTTGGCGATTCTGTCCTTTCTCATTTCAAAGTCCGATGTTTGAGATCAGTTTTCCTTTTTAGACAGAGTTATTATATGGATGCAGAGAAGGCAATGGCACCCCACTCCAGTACTCTTGCCTGGAAAATCCCATGGACGGAGGAGCCTGGTAGGCTGAAGTCCATGGGTTCACGAAGAGTTGGACACAACTGAGCGACTTCACTTTCACTTTTCACTTTCATGCATTGGAGAAGGAAATGGCAACCCACTCCAGTGTTTTTGCCTGGAGAATCCCAGGGACGGGGGAGCCTGATGGGCTGCCGTCTATGGGGTCGCACAGAGTGGGACACGACTGAAGCGACTTCGCAGCAGCAACATTATATGGATGACTTAATTAAACATGATACCTCCAAACCTGGCATGTGTCAATAGAGTGTGTGTACAGATAGGAGGATGTGTGGGTGCTTAGTGGGGGGCTGGCCCCAGGAGCAACTTGGTGGGAAAATTTCATGACATCGGTGGTGGGGGTGGGAAACCGTTCTGGGTCAGGCATCCTGAGCGGCTTCCTCTCCCCTGGAGGACCCCGTGGAATGTGGGCCGGGAGAGAAATGGAATTTAGTATGATGATCAGACAGGAAGGACTCTGGGTCTAAAAAGACTAATAAAAACCTAGCCTATTAGTGCCTAAAGGGACATCTGAAGTCCTGTCTTCCGGCACCTCCTAGAACACTTCTAGAGTGGGACAGTGTTCCTTCTGAAGTACTGCACACTCACCCCACTGAAGAATGTCAGTGATGTTCATCTACTTTATTAACAGAGAAGTCAATGTATATGATTAGAGAATGAAGACGACCTCATCACAGTCATTTGTGATATCAAATTTATATTGATAATTCTGATGTCATCGATTTAGTATTATATTTAGTGATATAACTTTACATTCACTGAGCTTTATTAATTGAATTTGGTACAAATATAAACATGTTTTCAGTCGCTCAGTTGTGTCTGCTCTTTGCGACCCAATGGACTGCAGCCCACTGGATTCCTCTGTCCGTGGGGTTTTCCAGGCAAGAATACTGGAGTGGGTTGCTATTTTCTTCTCCAGGGGATCTTCCCAATCCAGGGATTGACCCTGGGTCTCCCAGGTCACCTGCATTGCAGGTGAACTCTTTATAGCTCAACCATTGGGGAAGCCCACATATAGACGTATGTACATTTATAAGCATACTTATGTACATGTTTACATAACATGCAACTTTAAATTTACGCGACATGAAAATTTTTCTATGAAAAACTTGTGACATCTATGACGTTTTGGTTATCCTGTATGTAATAAAGGGTAATTAGAAAGTATTTATTGAACACACACTGTAACATTTATAATTAGCACAGTGAATCTTTAGATATTTTGCTACTAGATGTGATAAGAAAAAATGATCTCTAAAGAGAAAAAAATATTGTCTCAAAGTATATGCATTGAATAAATATACTTACAGGGTCAGGATTCACCACAGGTGCTCTTATTACAGATGGTCACATTTCTTATGAGCAAATGACAAGGGGAAGGTGTTTGTATTCTAGCAAAAAATGAGCCCTGATTTGTGGTGTTTGTGTAAATACATGTTTAAGGTTGCCAGACTGAGGTCACTGAAGATGGGGTGGGGGAGAGAAGGGAGTAGTCAGCTTCTAGGAGAAGGAAAAGGCAACCCACTCCAGTATTCTTGCCTGGAGAATTCCATGGACAGAGGAACCCAGTGGGCTACAGAGTCGGACACGACTGAATGACTAACCCTGTCACTTTCTTTCACTTAGAGCTGTGGTCCCCAATCTTTTTGGCACCAGGGACCAGTTTCATGAAAGACAATTTTTACACCCCAGGGGGTAAGGACGGTTTCAGGTTGATGCGAGAGCATTACACTTGCTGCGCACTTTGTTCCTATTATCATTACATCATCAGCTCCACCTCTGACCATCAGGTCTTAGGTCCCGGAGGCTGGGGACCCCGCCTTAGAGTACTACTCCACACAGCACATCGAAGTCTTTGTGCTGTTACT
Source organism: Bos grunniens (assembly GCF_055505025.1). NCBI lineage: Eukaryota > Metazoa > Chordata > Mammalia > Artiodactyla > Bovidae > Bos > Bos grunniens. Next base: position 88,410,340 of record NC_141176.1, on the reverse strand, counting down.
GGTGAACTGTGTACCATTCACTTCAAGAATGGAAAGGAGTAAAGAAAGCAAAAGTGAGTAGAATGGAAAACCAGCCAAAAAGTGGTTTGAGATGTAAATGGTGCTAAAAATTTAGTCATTTAGAACGACTTGTTTTCTGACGGTTTCTTACAAAAAAATGTAGTGTTCTTACTTTTCAGGACTAATTTAATTATCATGTATCAGAGAAAAAGAGGAGTGTAACCCTAGCAACAAAATAAATGCCTTCTTAGAGGAAAGGGTGGATTATTGGTGATGATATTGTTAGTACAGAATGTGTGCGTGTGTTCAAGCTTGAAAGCAGATGGCCTTTGTTATAGCAGTGATATGTGTGTGCATCAGATTAAGAACCTGCCTACCAGTGCAGGCAACCCACTCCAGTATTCTTGCCTGGAAAATCCCATGGACAGAGGAACCTGACAGGCTACAGTCGATGGGGTCACAAAGAGTCGGACATGACTGAGCAACTTCACTTCACCAATGCAGGAGACGTTGGTTCAATCCCTGGGTTGGGAAGATCCCCTGGAAAAAGGAGTGGCTACCTACTCTAGTATACTTGACTGGAGAATTCCATGAATAGAGGAGCCCTGTGGGCTACAGTCCATGGGGTTGCAAAGAGTCGGGTACGACTGAGCTCTGAGCTTGTCTATATAACTGGGGGCAGTCCCCTGTGATGTTTTAGCTTTTCAAGCAAACCTGTAACTTTTAAAATGTCCTGAAAGGACCCAGGTTAAAATACCACCTTGAAATCTGCCTTGCTTTGTTGTGTGTATTTACTCTGGACTTTTTTTTTTTTTTTTTTTGCTTCTATATCCATGTTTCAGTATTAAGCCAACCATCACAGACTGAAAAGACTTCTGACCTCTTAGGGGGTGAACTCCCAGGTTGAAGGCCATTTCTTCAAAGCTTCGATAAATATGTCTAGTAACTCTTGAAGAGCGAAAAAGAAAAATGGTCTCTCCTGATTCTGGACGGTTCACTGGTGTTTCCCTTAGGAAGGGCTGACATTGCCTGTGTGATAAAGAAGAGAATTTGCCCACTTGCAGTGTCTTGCTCTGCAGGGCACCCTCAAAGGTAAACTGCAGTGTGAACTCTGAATGCAGAGTGCAGAGGAACCTAGACATACAATCAAATCCAGCTATAAAAATACGCCAGATCCATGCGCCATATCCTGGAATCACAGTACTTTGGGTCTTTTTTACGATGGCCATTGAAAACTGTCCATGAACTCTGAGGGACGGGGGAACTTAAGGTGAACTGCCTGTGGCATAACTGTGTTACCTGTTCAAAACCTCTTTCAAGACAGAAAGAGAATCATGTAGATAAAGACCAGCAGCTCCAGAGTCATGCAGGTGCTTCTTGGATCTTAAGAAAAATCCTTCATGAAAATATAAATCATGGAGAATCATAGAAACCTATTGCTTCAGAAAAGTAGAGGCTCCAGTCTCCAGGAGTTACGAATTCTCAACATTTCTGGTACAGAAGAGCCACTTGGAGACCTTGTTAAAATGTAAATTCTTTAAAAATTTTTTTTAAAAATTGAAGTAAGGGCTTCCCTGGTGGCTCAGACAGTGAAGAATCTACTTGCAACACAGGAGACCAGGGTTTGATCCCAGGGTTGGAAAGATCCCCTGGAGGAGGGCATGGCTACCCGCTCCAGTAGTTTTGCCTGGAGAATCCCATGGACAGAGGAACCTGGTGGGCTATAGTCCATAGGGTGGCAAAGAGTTGGACACGACGGACTAACAACTTTCATTTTCATTGCAATGCTGTGCTAGTTTCTGCTGTATAGCAAAGTGATTTAGTTATATATATATACATACACACACACATTTTTTCATGTTCTTTTCCATTATGAATTATCATAGGATATTGAATATAAACTATACAATAGGACCTAGTTCATCCATACTTTATGTAACCATTCACATTAGCTAACCCCAAACTCCTCACCCACTCCCCTCTCCAGAAGCCCCCACCTGCTGGGCAACTGCAAGCCTGTTCTCTGGGTCTGTGAGTCTGCTTCTGCTTTGTAGATAAGTTCATCTGTGACGTGTAAAATGTGGATTCTGATTCACAAGATCCAGGGGTCTCAGGGAGACCTAAGACTGCATTTCTAACAAGATCCTCGGCTCTGCAGGGCTTCTAAAGGCCAGGCACAGCCTTACTCATCTTTGTATATCAGTGCGGAGCCTGGCAAATATCTCTGATTAGCTGGTCAACAAATGCTTGCAGGGGTGATGTGAAGGCAGGGTGTGAAGCTGAGACAAATGAGTTTTGTTTTCAATTCTCTTCATGGGGCTTCTGAGATGCTAGGCTTACAGAGACCTGTAGAGCAGTTACCATACTCAAATTGTCTATGGGTCGGACAAAAACTGATGGTAGGTGGCAAAAGGGAATTTTTATTCAAAACAAGAACGCCCTTTCTAAGAATAACAGTTTTCAAACATGAATCTATCACTGGGAGTGTTGGATCCCAGGCAGGGCAACCGCTGGGGGTTTATTATAATGCAGATCTGACTAACTGGCTGATTGGACTAGAGAACATTTAAGATTTCTTCCAGTCCTAAAACCTGTGGAGATAAAGGATGGAGCTGATACAGGTCAGTGAGGCAAAGCAGACAGCTAAAGTTTAGACTTTATAACCCTTCAGGCAGTGATTTGCATTCTGGCAAGTTCCATCTCTGAGCTTCTGTTGGAGTCTCTGAAAGAAAAAAAAAAGAAGGCAGTATCAGTGCCTGTTTTGCAGTGTCAATGTAAGAATTAAGTGCCATGATTTTTCGATGACCATGTCATGTGCTATAGTAGACATTCAATAAACTGCTGCTTCTCTGACCAGTGGCATGCTGGTCAGTGTTTAACAATGAGCTCCCTTGCCCTCGCCCAAACCCCAGTTGTAATCTTTGCTGATTTCCATGGGGAGAATTGTCTAAATATTCCTACTATGGTCAATTTCAAGCTAGCAATGGCTTAGCAGCCTACTTGCCAAATTCTTGAAAGTTCACCAGTTGGCTTTTGTGACCCCTGAAGTGAATCAGCTACAGCACAGGAAAACCTTAGTTATGACCCTTTGTGATACTGAAGCATAAAATAACATCACTTTTCACCTACTGTTATGCCATGACACGAAACAGACTCAGAGCTTTAAGGACCTCTGCCTCCTGTATTGGATGAGGAGGAGTGAACCTAAGGCAGGAGAGAGCCTTGGATTGGAGATATGCATATTGTTGTTTTGTTCAGTCACTAAATGATGTCTGCTTCTTTGCGCCCCCGTGGACTGCAGCACGCTAGGCCCCACTGTCCTTCACCATCTCCGGTAGTCTGCTCAAATTCCTGTCCATTGACGCAGTGATGCCCTCCAACCATCTCATCCTCTGATGCCCCTCTCTCCTTTTGCCTTCAATCTTTCCCAACGTCAGGGTCTTTTTCAATGAGATAAGCATATGCTGACCTAATTCATGAGAAATTGGCATAAGGTGGATGAAGCGTCACTTCTGAAGGAAACTCAGGAAACTTCCTTGGTGGCTCAGTGGTAAAAGAGTTGGCCTGTCAATGCACGAGACATGGGTTCGATCCCTGGTCTGAGAAGATCCCAGATGCCATGGAGCAACTAAGCCCATGTACCACAAGTACTGAGCCTGTGCTGTAGAGCCGGGAGCTGCAGCTCCTGAGGCTCTTGCAGCCTCGAGCCCGTGTTCTGCAACACAAGAAGCCATGACAATGAGACGCCCAGGCAGCAGTACAGAGCCAGCACAGCTAAAGATAGGTAAAGAAAGAAAGATATCAAAAAACAAAAACTCAGGAGCTTTGCAGCTCAGCTCCTAGGAGAAAAGAGGGCTGCAAGGTCTGTCAAACAGTAGGAAAGTTGAGACTGAACCCAACAAAACAGTGGGTAGGTGTATTAAAACAGATGGCATTTTTTTTTTTTTTGAGTGCATGCCTCTAAAATGTTCCATGTTTAAAACTCGCACGTGTTTCTTAGAGTGCTATATTCACGAACATAATTACTCAATAGTTCTTTGTTCAATGAATTTTGAATGTTAAAACCTTATTCCTCCAAATTAGCCATTAACAATATGAGCGTTTCTATTTGAATCTAATTCCACCACCTGACAAGTGTAAGTTCTTCATAATAAGGACAAAAATGTGATTAGATCATTATGTTCGAAGCCTCAGAACAGCTCCCAAATGGTATGCTCCTCATGCGTTTGTCTTAAGAGATGGCCTCATGCAAGACCAAGAGTCAAATACATTTCAATCTGTGTTAAGAGAGTGACATTCTCGTGCCAGGTTGACGTCAAGTTGTATGAATACCTTCATTTTTCCATTTATAAAATAAGACACTAATGGTTAGTGGGGGAACTGGACAAGTTCATCGTTGAACGTAGCCAAAAAAATATTTTATAATGAATCACGACACTAACCTGGCCTTAACATTTCAGCACCATCTGCTTTCTTTTTTTGACAACTGATGCTATTTTTATGTGAAATAATTGCATACATTGATCAAGTCCCTCAGACTGATTTATTCAGAAGTTTTAATACCAAATGTTTTGCCCAATTTCTCATCATCTGCAAATGATGATATAGCTATGAATCGTATTTCCATTTTCTCCACTTAGAGGTTATTTATGAGTCAGCACTATGAAGATAATTAAATTGAAATTCAATAGAGGAAAGGAATGGGTTTCTGGGTTGTAGCATTAATGCTTTGGATATTCATTATATCTTTAAAAAAATATACGTAAGCTTGACTGAGTATTTCTTCCCCTGAAATTCTACGTGCTGGTGAAAGAGGAGCACTTATGAATAGGGACAGTCCCCAGTTGAGTCCCCTTGTGTGTAGGGCTGGGTGCTATTTTGTCTTTTTAATCTGAATCCTAGGATGATGTCGAAAGTTGAAATAACTTTTTACCGTAATATCCAGGTAGCTTCTTTTAACTTGGGGTTTCCAAGAAAAACAAAAGGATTAGTTGAGCAGAACTGAATTCATGTTCTGGGATGAAGCACACAGAACTCCAGAGAGGTTTTTAAGAGCCAAATCATGTACAAATACTTAAAGAAAATGATACATAATTTATGGCATAATTACCTGGCAGATCGTGGGTAAACGAAAAGCCTCTCTTCTTCTCACGTGATTGTCATTATCATTGCAGCTTGTAGACAGACCCGGCCGTGCAGACAGATTGTGCTGTGGCTGTTTCATGTCTCTGGTCCTCTTTTGATTCTGCCTTCAGTTTGCAGCGTCCACTCTCCAAGTGTCTCTATAGGCCATCCGAGTAGCCTGTTTCTTAGGTGATTTGGCAGGTCCCCTGCGTCCTATGCCAGCAATTAACCTCTACCAAGAAGGATCATTTGGAAACTGATGTTCCAACACTGAGCTTCCTTATAAGCTCACAGACCCTGACATGGATGATCCATGTGAGCCTGTGATCTGAGACAGTTTTAGTGAATCTGAAGAACTGGAAAGCCATGTTTCACAAGGAACCTGCTAAGAATCCACTGACATTTCAACTTGATAAAACAGGTTCTCAGTTGCTGGTGAGTAAGGGCTTCCCTGATCACTCAGACAGTGAAGAATCTGTCTGCAAAGCAGGAGACCCAGGCTTGATCCCTAGGTTAGGAAGATCCCCTGGAGGAGGGCATGGCAACCCATTCCAGTATTTTTTTGCCTGGAAAACCCCAATGGACAGAGGAGCCTGGCAGGCTACAGTCCATGGCACCACAGAGAGTCAGACACGACTGAGCATATAACATACATACAAGAGGGATTCAGGAAGCTCACAGGTGTTGACAGATGGCACGGTGAGCAGAAGGGGTTTTCTGGAACTGGGTGCTGCCATGTAATGACTGACTGTGGGCATCAAGGAGACAGAGTTTTAAGCTCATCAAAACTTTCAGAATTTGGACCAATAATATTCCGGGTCCGTGCCTCTCTGTTTTCTGGCTTCACACGGGTTGGTAGACATGATTTTCTGCCTTGTTGTCAAGGATTAAAGTCCAGTCTTGAGATTCAGAAACTCTTTACTGAAACCATAACACTTAATAAACCTCATTTCCATGGTCCTGTTGTTCTATTCTTATTCCTGCTGCATAAAACTCTGTAGACAAGCAGAAAGATGAGAATGGCGTGCTCCCTTTGAATGCAGCAGCTTTTCGAGAGTGATGGCAAGTATCCTCTGCAGGATGCCTCTGAGGCTGTGTGTTCAAAGGCCACAAGCTCGTCTCACTCTCAAGCTTCCTGAAGTGTCTTGTAATAAGATGTTAGGTCTCGGGGGCTTTGTGGTCTCCTTATTTCATATCTACTAAAGACTGGTAATTCTTGTTGGCTTATGGCTACTGTGTCAATACAAACACTCCACGCAAACCTTAGCTGGGGTAGATGTGTAAATGTAATTGTTGGCTGTGTAAATAGAATTATAATTCCACTGCGTGTGACTGACACTTCTTAGGTCTTAATGGACCACAACAAAAGATATCCTGTTGTTTATCTATTTGGATAGCACCGGAAACTCTATTGAGTAACTTGTAGTAATCTATAATGGAAAAGAAACTGAAAAAGAATCAGTTACTATAACTGAATCACTTTGCTGCACACCTGAAACCACAACAACATTGTAAACCGACCTTCTCCAAGTTAAGAAAAAAAGCGTCCTGCATCACAGGATGAGATTTGTGTGTCTGCGTGTCCTGTGGTTGAGATGCTGTGGCGTCTTCATGTTGTAACCAGTGTGTAACCATGCGTATGTAACCAGGTGTATGGTTACACACTGGCCACCTGTGCATTTCAACTCAGGTGCTGTGTGTGCTCGGATACCTAACGACAGTGACGTTTAAAAATCCCGGAATGAGCTCATTTGGCCCTAACAAGTCTAAGACCTTAGTTTGCACCACCTGAACCGTCCTCAGCTTAGACGGAGCTGAGGGTTAGTTACCAAAGGGACCTGGAGGGAAGGACTAAGGAGGGCTACTCGGCTCTTAAGGTTCCAGTGGAAATGTTTCAGCAAACAATAGCCTGGTAAGTCAGGCTGTCAGTCTGAGCATGGAAGTCCAGATTCACTTCTTTCCACCTTGCATTGGCCATATTAACAGCTGGGCTTGGAGGGCGTGGCTGACAGAGTCTCTGGCTGTTTAGGAAAACCAAGAAGACTCTTCTGGAGACAAGAGGAAGGTGCGATGCACAGGAAGGGGAAGAAGGGTCTTTTCCCTCTTGTGCCGGGAGACGTAGGCGGGGGTAGGGCCAGGCCAGCCTGCAGAGCTGTCACCCAATTCCCCGCTCCTGGCTTTGGCTGGGGGTGATGCACTGAAAAACAAGGACAAGACCTTGTTATCCCGAAGGGTCCCCCCAACTCATTTAATTTTCTGTTTCTAATTAATAGTGTCTCCTCTGTGTGCATGCTAGGTTGCTTTAGTTGTGTCCGACTCTCCAACGCCATGGACTGTAGCCTGCCAGGCTCCCCTGTCCATAGGATTCTTTGGGCAAGAATACTGGAGTGGGTTGCTGGGCCCTCCTCCAGGGGATCTTCCCCACCTAGGGATCGAACCCATGTCTCCTGACTTTCAGGCAGACTCTTTAGGGGAAGAACTCTTACTACAGGGGAAGCCCAGGGTCTCCTATAGGTGCCTCATAATCCTTTTCGATAATGATGCACTTATGGTTAAGTATTGTATTTTAGCAGAAAGCTAATTAGGGCCATTTTCCCACATCTTAACCAGGATACGGTGACACTATTTTAGGGAGTTTTCCAGAAAAAATGAATTTATTGGCTACTCAACTTTGACCATATTTTTTCCTGTAACCGGCTGTCTTTTCCAAAAGAAGCCTTATGCCCCCAACGGAGGACAGCACCTACTTTGCAAGTGCTTGTTAACAAGCCACCAGTTATAGGAGGACCTGAGGTTATACTCAGACAAACCATGAGTACTTAATGGAGGATGGTCCAGAGAGGGTTCGGAGAGCCAACTGGGATGCGGGAGGCCTCCCATCTCTAGATCTGGGAGGAGTGGGGGCAGGCAGAGGAACGTCCCCAGGGCTTGGTGAACGCCCCCATCCCCACCCCTCCCACACCTGCCCCCTGCACCCCACTCTGGCTGCAGAGATGCAGACTCTCCCAGGGACCCAGGGTCTTGAACTTTACCCAGGGCCTGCGACCCTGGCAAAGAGCAAAAGTTAAAAGACCTCCCAACCCTTTGTATTCTGGGAAGGGCTTCTGGTGAGGATCCCCCCCTTCTCGATGGAACCAGATAAGATTCAGATGCCGTTGCATCCACTCAGGAAGAGGCAGGATGCAGACACTGACTCCCGTTCTCTGCCTCATGAATGATTAGCCTGAACAGCTTACTCCCAGGATCAAGGGAAACAAAAGGCAGGTTAATTAAACCTGGGTTAAGCTTCTGTCCTGTCCCAGGGGCCTGAACTTTGCCTACCTCAGCCTGTGCAGCAGGCAGACCCTCCTGAGAACAGGCTGCCCCCTCAAAGAACATCCTCTGATCTCCTGTGCCATCAGCCCCTTTCTCCTAACCCTGGGCCTTCCCAGCCTTGTTTACTCCTGTCCAGAAAAGACCCTGATGCTGGGCAAGATTGAGGGCAGGAGGAGAAGGGGGCAACAGAGGATGAGATGGTTGGATGGGATCACCGACTTGATGGACATGAGTTTGAGCAAGCTCTGGGAGTTGGTGATGGACAGGGAGGCCTGGCATGCTGCAGTCCATGGGGGTCACAAAGAGTCAGACATGACTTAGCCACTGAACAAGGGAAAAAAGGAAGGCCCTTTGCTTAACTCTGGAGGTACCTGCAGGTCTTGCCAGGGCATACTCTGTACAGCAGTTCCTTGACCCCTTGCAGCGATGCTTCTGAATAAAATCTCTGCTTACTAAATCCAGATTAAAAAAAATTTTTTTTGGGTAAGAAACAGCATCAAAACAGGAAGGAAATGGGAAGAGACGGCCTGACCTCTCCTTTCCTGCTCCCCCGTTTCCCACCAAAGCCTCCTGCGCCTGCAGCCCGAGGCGCAGCCCTTCTGCAAGGTCAGCACAGTGGTAGCCGAGGAAGGGTGGTCTCACAGCTGACTCAGGTCTCTGCTCCTGGCGCCTGTGCTGGGTGCTGCCTTTGGCCCAGCCTAGCTGCTCTCACCCTCCTGCAAGGTCTTCAGGTTTACACTTTCTGTTTCCACATTCTAAGTTTGCCCAGAAATGTCTTTTGCAAGTTTAATATTCAGCAACCATTGTTCAGAGTTTGATGTAAATTATTTCAGATCTGAATACATGAGTGTTGCATATACATGTACATCCGAACATATAATTTCTTAAGAAACATGGTTTCATAGAGGACATTGAGGTTGGCAACCACCTTTTTTATACTTGGCACTCCACCTTGGATGTCATTCTGTGTCAGCGTATTTCATTACCTTTGTTGACAACACTTCAAGTAGTTTCTTTCTTTTCTCACCACTAGAAACTGTTGGAAAGAGTGGCCCCATTTTTCTTTTGTATCTTTGTGTGAGTTTTTCAACTGAGTGAATTCTTTGAAGTGAAATTCCTGAAGAATGTGAAACATTTAAGAGACATTGCAATTTTTCCTTCCAAAAAATTAGCATATTTTTATACTCCCACTAGCAGCATATGACAGAACTTGTTTTCCCATATTTTTGCCAACTCTAGGAATTATTAATCTTCTAGCCACTGCCAATTTGATAGTTGAAAAATGATATCTCATTGTTATTTGAATTTAATTATTTGTGAGTTTGTTTAGGTTTTCAAATGATTAATGGCCACTTCTGTTTTGTTCTCTGTGAAATAACTCTTTATTTTCACTTCCACTTAAAAATTTCTCTATTGACTTGTAAGAAGGTTTCATAATGTCAAGAAAATTAGCTGTTGTCAGATGTGTTGTAAACACTTTTCTCAGTTTCTCCCTTCACTTTTTAAAGTTTATTTCTTGACACAGAATTAATTTCCACATTTAGATGTATTTATATAAATTTATAGTATATTTTACTTTAGAGGCTTTGCCTTGGGATCAGAAAACATTTACTTCATCAAAGTTACAAAAATATTCAGATGTTTTTCTTTAGTTATCTTAATGTTTTACCTTTAAGTGTTGGTTCCATCTGGATTTTATTTTAATGTAAGAGAGTGAAGTAAAAATGCAGATTTATTCGTTTATTTTTCAAATGGCTAGTGAGCTCTGCCAATGTTGTAAATAATTAATGCATTTCCTCCAGTTTATTTGTAGCACCTTCTTTATGGTTTACTATATCCACACACTTGTAGATGTTTCAGCTCTACAGTCTCAGTTTTCTCCCATCACTACCGCTCTGCCTCACTACCATACCGTTTTACTTATCATTTAGAATTCTGCTATTCTCTGTTCCTCAGAATTTTTCTGATTATTTGAGAATATATTCTCCTAAATAAACTTTGGAATAATTAAAAAAATATATTTGAAAATTAGAAATTTGATCATGATCATGCTGCTTTGTTGGTTTTCAGTTGCTAAGTTGTGTCCGAGTCGTGACCTCATGAACTTTTAAACTTTTAGCACGCCAGACTCCTCTGTCTTCGACTATTGGAGTTTGCTCAGATTCATGTCCATTGAGTCAGTGATGCCATCCAACCATCTCATCCTCTGTCACCCCCTTCTCCTTTTGCCTTCAATCTTTCCCAGCATCAGGGTCTTTTCCAGTGAGTCAGCTCTTTGCATCAGGTGGCCAAAGTACTGGAGCTTCAGCTTCAGCGTCAGTCCTTCCAATGAACGTTCAGGGTCGATTTCCTTTAGAATTGACTGGTTTGATCCTTGCAGTCCCAGGGACACTCAAGCATATTCTCCAACACCACAGTTCAAAAACATCAATTGTTTTGGTCCTCAGCCTTCTTTATGGTCCAGTTCTCACATCCATACATGACTACTGGGAAAACCATCGCTTTGATTACACAGACCTTTGTCGGCAAAGCGATGTCTCTGCTTTTAATACACTGTCTAGGTTTGTCGTAGCTTTCCTTCCAAGGAGCAAAACCTTTTAATTTCATGGCTACAGTAGTGACTTTGGAGCCCAAGAAACGAAAATCTGTCATTGCTTCAATTTTTCTTCTTCTTTTTGCCATGAAGTGATGGGAGCGGACACCAACGTCTTAGTTTTTTGAACGAGTTTCAAGCCAGCTTTTTCTCTCTCCTCTTTGACTCTCATTAAGAGGCTCTTTAGTTCCTCTTCACTTTCTGCCATTACAGTGGCATCACCCCCATGTTAATTAGTGAAGAATTTATGCCTTCACAATATTGAGTACTTCTGGTGGTGGTGGTTTAGTCACTAGGTTGTGACTGACTCTCGTGACCCCATGGACTGTAGCCCAGCAGGCTCCTCTGTCCATGGGATTCTCCCGGCAAGAATACTGGAGTGGGTTGCCATTTCCTCCTCCAGGGGATCTTCCTGACCCAGGGATTACACCCGTGTCTCCTGCATGGCAGGCAGACTCTTTACTGCCGATTCACCAGGGATTCCCTGGGTACTCCTATTCATAAACAAATGATAACTTTTAAATAGTACTCAGGAGAACTGTATCGTGTGCCTGTACTTAGTCTGGTTCCTTGGACTCTCATATTACAGGAGACTGGGACTCTTTTTACAGAGTCTTCAGGCGTGAGGTTGAATATGACTTGAAGAGTTTACTTCTGCCAGTGTGTTCTCGTCTTCTTGTCCCAGGCAGTTCCAAGATGATTTAGAAACGTTGACAGTCCTCTTGCCTGGTGTGCGACACTTTGATGTGTATTTTCACTTGCATGTGAGCGGTCCCTAAGCCATTATAGGCCAGATGAAGCGCAGCTTCTGGCACAACCCAGTCAAACTACCCCGCGTATCAGGAAAAGCAGTCTCTGTCTACTCACTCATTTATGGGGGGTCTGGAACGGTGATCTCTGGAGGAGGAGAGGTTCGCTAATACATCGTGTCAATCTGACAGACGGGCTAGGTCTTTCTAAGGTTGATCACCAAGTGGAGAGAATGTGAGAGTTCAGAAAAGTGGGAAAAAGGGGGCCCTTTTCCCAGCCGCTCAAGATTGGATTGTCCTGGCGAAATGTGGATTTGTAAATCTGTTTATGTGTTGCGAATTACAAGGACATCAGACACATGTACATTAAAATGTAAGAGTGAATTTGCTTCTAAATTCAGTTGCATTTTAGATTATCTACTGTCTTTAAATATTTCCACAACTTCACTCTACTTCTAGCTCTCTTCATTCCCAATTCCCTACCTATAATTCTGTTTCATACAGAGATTAAAATATGTGCTCTTTCTTAGAAAAAATGTTGGCTTAAAAATGGGTGAGTGTATGATTTTTCTTTTCAAGCTGCTTCTAAATTTCTACTGGCTCACTCTTGTACATCTGTGCCAACCTCTTACCGGCATATCGACATTACAAAATCCAGCGCCATCAAAAAAGGAAATTGATTTGAAAATTCACTGTAAATTAGATGTATTTTGTTCTGTCTTCCTTTGTGTGTGATGATATAACAGTTCATCTGCTCTTGCTAGGTTATTAAATTCCAAGCCAAAATATCTTGTTTTGGGGGGATGGGTGGGCAAAGCACACGCAAAACGTGATAGATCACTCGAAGGGGTCCATTCTTCCCAGAGCCACTGGTTTCATTTCGTGCCAATATTTTTCCTTGCCAAAATACACTCTGATTACGGCAGTAAATTTGGATAACTTATGTTATAATTTTTTGAGGAGAGGAAATTCACAAAAAATACAGTTTACAAATTAAGAATGTCTTGGAATCTACAATATTAAAGAAAATCAGAAAGCTTACAAATGCCATTTTTCATATCATTTGGGTATAATTGGTTCGGGAAAGGTCAGTTCCTCATATTTTATTTCCATGACATAAAACATGGATCCTAAGCTTGAAGCACATAATTTAATGATCGTAAAATAAGAAAGATGCTTTAAAAATAAGAAAGGATAAAAGGATGATTTTTAAATTTTGTGTGTCAGGAATAGCAGATAGCCTAGACAATGATCTGGTATTACTGTCACTATTTGGCTTATGTAGTATCATCTCTTTGAAGGAGTTTTAAACAATAGTGTATCTCCCTAAAGAATCTATGATTTGTTCTTTTTTAATTTTTATTTATTTATTTATTTTAAATTTTATTTTATTTTTAAACTTTACATAATGGTATTAGTTTTGCCAAATATCAAAATGAATCCGCCACAGGTATACATGTGTTCCCCATCCTGAACCCTCCTCCCTCCTCCCTCCCCATACCATCCCTCTGGGTCGTCCCAGTGCACTAGCCCCAAGCATCCAGTATCGTGCATCGAACCTGGACTGGCATCTCATTTCATACATGATATTTTACATGTTTCAATGCCATTCTCCCAAATCTTCCCACCCTCTCCCTCTCCCACAGAGTCCATAAGACTGTTCTATACATCAGTGTCTCTTTTGCTGTCTTGTACACCGGGTTATTGTTCTTAAAAGTGAAACATTTTTGGACCTAAATTTTCCACAGTCTGTCAATAATAGTCACAATTCCATAAGCTAAAAAAACTAACATCAATTCCTTAGTAGCCTCTAACATGTGGTGCATACCCATCTTTTCCTAATTCACTCTCAAAATGTATTTTACAGTTTCACAATCAAGGTTTCCACACCCCATTTGCTGTGAAAGCCTCCACTCACTCCTGGTCTTTCCCTTGACAGTTTTATGCTGAAAAGTCCTGGATTGCTTTCCCGTAGAGTATCTGGCCTCCTGGATCTGTGTGACTGATTGCTCACGGGGGTGTTGAACTTGCTTCTCTATCCACCATCTATCCTATTCACTGAAATTTAGGTTCAACAGTTTAATTACATTTCGCTTCAGTGTCTTTGGCAAGACTTTGTCATAGCTGGTGTGGTGATCTTCACTGAGTGCCGTAGGAGACTCATCAAGATGGCTCTCCCAACACGAGCGACGCTAAGATTGTTCACCGCATTGAGTTGACTATCTTTAACTGTATTCCGACCTCTTCCCTGAGTCTCATGTCTTTGTCGTTGCTTGGTCGCTAAGTCGTGTTCCACTTGCTGGGACCCCATGGACGGCAGCGTGCCAGGCGTTGCTGTCCTTCACTGCTGAAGTCTCAGGAGTGACCCCTTATTCTTATTATCATCTGATTAAAAGATAACCCTTCATCTCACTTAATAACACAGTTTTATTCTTTCTTCTGATTATAAAAGTGGTCGATGATAGTTATAAACACTCAGGGAGAGGAAGGATGAGAAAACCTTCAAAATGAGGTATCCCACCATCCACACTTAACACCCATGAACCGATGTCTGTGTGTTTGTGTAAGTGTGACTGTGGGCTTCACTGGTAGCTCAGTGGTAAAGAATCTTCTGCCGGTCAATGCAGGAGATGCAGGAGACGTGGATTTGATCCCGGGGTTGGGGCGATCCCCTGGAGGAGGAAATGGCAACCCACTCCAGTTTTCTTGCCAGGAAATCCCAAGGACAGAGGAGCCTGGTGGGCTACAGTCCACGGGGTCCCGAAGAGTCAAACAAGCCTTAGGGACTAAACAACCGCAAAGGTGACTGCGCTTTGCTCGTCTGTCCCATGCTGCATGTGTGTATATTACTGAAATGCATTGACTCCCAGGTAACTGACTTTGAACCTTGTGGGTTAGTTCTGAAACATTATTGCAATCAAGCATAAATGATACTTGATATTTATTCAAAGGAGATTTTTCTTGATGATGCATGCAGGGATTTATTAGCATAAAACATCACCTAGCTTTTTATCTGGACTCAAGGATCTCTTTGGGGTTGCTGTTTCTTCACTTTGAAGGAAGTGCTGGTATGAAGGGAAGCAGGACCAGTGGATGCAGAGCAATGAAAACCCCTGGGAGCAGTCACTAGTGATGCTTGAGGAAGAAGAGGAACAAGAGGAATAAATGATTCACAAGGAAGTGACAAGTGAGGGTGAGTTTATAGCAGGAGAAGCATTTTGCCATATTTTAAATGGGAGAATGGATTCAAAGACCTGCCAGTCGGGGGGTGGGGGAGGAACAAAACTGGGTACAAAAGCAGAGGTCTTGTGTTTATTTGTTTTTTTAATTTTTATTTATTTTTATTGAAGTAAAGTTGGCTTACTATGTTGTGTTAAGACTCTGGTGTACAGCAAATTGATTCAGTGCATATATATGTGTGTGCGTGTGTATGTGTGTGTGTGTGTATGCATGTGTGTTCAATCACGCCCATCACTTTGTGACCCCGTGGACTGTAACCTGCCAGGCTTCTCTGTCCTCGGAATTTCTCAGGCAAGAATACTGGAGTGGATTGCCATTTCTTACTCCAGGGGATTGACCTGACCCAGGGATCAAAGCCATATTTCCTGCTTGGCAGGCAGATTCTTTACCGCTGAGCCACTTGGGAAGTCCACATATATATATATATATATATATATATATATATATATATGTTTATATATATTTTTTTCAGATTCTTTTTCCATTATAGGTTATTATAAGTTGTTGAATATAGTTCCCTGTGCTGTGCAGTGGGTTCTCTTGTTGTTTATCTATTTTATACATAGTAGTATGTATCTGTTAATCCTGAGGTTTTAATTTATCCTTAATTTGTTTTCCATGTCGGTGAGTTTCTGTTTTGTAAATAAGTTCATTTGTATCATTTTTAGATTTCACATTTAAATCACTTCATATAATAATATATATGTGTATATATATAAATATATATATCTCCCCACATCTTTGAGAAATGTAAATCAGAACTGCCTCTCACACTTGTCAGAATGGCCAGCATCAAGAAGTCTTACAAACAACAAATGCTGGAAAGGGTGTGGAGAGAAGGGAGCACTTTCACATTGTTCATGGGAAAGTAAATTTGGTGCAGTCACTATGGAAAACAGTATGGAGTTTTCTTAAAAAACTAAAAATATTATTTAGCAATCCCACTCCTGGGCATATGTCAGGAGAAAACTAATTCAAAAAGATACGTACAGCCCAGTGTTCATAGCTCAATTCGTAACAGCCAATGAAACTTTGCTGTACATGCTACATAGAAATGACACATATTCAGAAATAATTTCTAACCCACTACGTACTTTCCTTATTGTATCTATAGTCCATCTTCGCCTGCTAGAATGTGAGTTCCACAAAAGTAGAAATTTTTGCCTGCTTTGTGCGCCAAGGTACTCCCGGGGACGAGAACAGTGCCAGCACGTGAAAGCCGCGGCACCCCTAACCGTTGATGCCTTCAACCTTTCTAACCACCTCTCGAGTTCAGCGTTTCAGCCTAGCAAGAGTTCCTGCAGAGTAGAAATCAAATATTTGATTTGCCTTCTTTCTATAGTGCTTTCTGAACAATAGGAAATTCCAAACAGCCAAACACATCAATGGAAACTCCAACACACATTCAGTTATTAGGATGTTGAGACTGGTCTGTCTCAAACAAAGGTGACACAAAATATGATTTTTGAGATAGAATAAGACCCTGGGCAGCAATTTCTTCAACCCTCATTATGTAAGTCCTTTGCTGCTTCTCCAAATATTCAAGATCTTTCTATTTCTATCTGCCTGCATAGAAGCCAAGACAGTGTAGCTCGGAGCCCTGTCTCCCCTCCAAGGACCTCCAAGGAACTCTTAATTCTTGGCAAGACCCTCCCCTTAACCAACTCGTTGTACTCAGGGCAATCGCATACAGTAAGGTATTTCGGGGAAAAGCAGTCTTTTTAAGAGTAGCTATTTTAAGATGTAAATGACTAACAGGGTTAACCCTTTCTCAGACGGTTGCATTTTCAAAAGAATTTATAAACTCAACTGAATATCTGCTTGTGTAGACAGGGAACAAACGTCTGATATTCCTTTATATTCCCGGTCCTGTCTGATATACAAAAGAACAATCTCTCTGACATGATATTCATTTCTATAAGATGGCAAATCTCCAAAAATATAATGGAATTGCTGGATACTTGGAAGTTTACCTGCTCTTTGATGCCACTGTCAAGCATAATCCCAAGAGTGAGAGAAGTATGTCATGTTAGACTATGAGCTTACTTGAGGGATGTTTATACTGCATACTTGTCAAAATACCAAGAAGAAAAATAAGTGAATCTATTCTTTCACTTCCCAGGTGGCACAGCGGGACAAGAATCCACTTGCCAATGCAGGAGGTGCAGGACATTCGGGTTCGACCCCGGGGTCGGGAAGATCCCCTGGAGGAGGGCATAGCAACCCACTCCAGTATTCTTGCCTGGGAAATTCCATGGGCAGAGGAGCCTGGTGGGCTAAGTGCATGGGGTCACAGAGTCCGACACGACTGAGCAATCATGCATGCTCTTCTTTCAGTCTGATATTTGGTCTACATAGAAGTATGAGAGGGGAGAAAGAACAGAAATTTGGTGTTTAGTGTGAACTGGGGTGAATCATTAAGGCATTCACCTTTAGGAGCTAGTGTGTTGGCACTGCATGGAAACCTAACCAGAGCACATTTGTACACCTGACCCTTTTAAAATTTATAAGCTTTTCTTACTGTCATGATTCTGCTTCATTCTAAATAGACTTTCAAGTTACATGTGCTTTCAAAAGGTCAAATGAAAGCTTCTCTGGTGGCTCAGTGGCAAAGACTCTGCCTGCCAATGCAGGAGACACAGGTTTGATCCCTGATTCAGGGAGATCCCACACGCCACGGAGCAACCAAGCCCGTGGGCCACACTCTTGAGCCTGTGCTGTGGGGCCCATGAACTGCAGCTACTGACACCTACACGCCCTAGGGCCCATGCTCCGCAGCAAGAGCTGAGGGTTCGGTCGAACCCGAGGGTCCTGCATCTCCTGCATTGGCAAGTGCATTCTTGTCCCACTGTGTCAGCTGGGAAGTGAAAGAATAGATTCACTTATTTTTCTTGGTATTTTGGCAAGTATGCAGTATAAACATACCGGAAGTAAGCTCATAGTCTAACATGACATACTTCTCTCACTCTTGGGAGTATGCTTGACAGTGGCATCAAAGAGCAGGTAAACTTCCAAGTATCTCGTGCTCCACTGCAGTGAGAAGCCCACACACCGGAGTGAAGGGCGGTCCCCACCCGCGGCAACTCGAGAAACCCGCGCAGCTACGAAGACCCAGCACAGCCAAAAAAAATAAATAAAATTATAGTTTTTAAAAACCCTAAAATGTCAGACTGACCATTAAAAAAAAAAGTCAAAATGCTTAATGGTGCTAAATAAGGTGTTAACAACATTATATGTGTATTAATTGAATGACTAGAATATGGAAAATGCAAGTATTCATTTCCTCATCAATTTTTTTGGATGTTAGTAGTCTAGGAGGTTAATCAGTGTCTTTGGGATTATTAAAAGTATTTTTCCATTGTTATTGTTGGGATATTGTTGACTTATTACACTTATTGATGTTTTGTCTGTAATTTGCAATGGCATATTTTTCACCATTCTGTCTGACAAAGGCAAACAGCAAATCAAAACTTGAATTTTTTTTTTAATTGGAATTTTGTTGAAGCTGGTAGAGCTCCATTAGAAAGAAATGTTATATGGAAGTGAGACTTTCTACTGTACGAAAGACAGTACAATATTTTGGTGAGACAGCGGATGTAGACTAGCCTAGGCTCACAAGATGGATTTAGCAACAGACTGGCAATGACAGGAAAAAGGCTGTGAACTTGAAGATAGATTAATAGGAATTGTCTAACTAGAAAAAGAAAATAGACTAGAAAAGCATGATCAGAGCCTCAGTGACATGCACCGTAATACCAAGTGGTCTAACATACACGTAACTGGGTCCCAAACAGGCAAGCGAAGGAGAAGGGGGAATAAAAATACCTGAAGCGTCAAGTGGCAAAATTTCCCAAAGTTAACAGAAAACGTCAATTACTAGAGTTAAGAATCTCAGGGAACTCCAAACAGAATCAACACAAAGTGAGGCCGCTGCATGCGTTTGCCAGGGCGGCCGTCACTGGGCCGCAGTGCTGCCGCCTGAGCAGAGATTGGTTCCTCACTGTTCTGGACCCTAGAGGTCCACCATCGAGGGGTAGAAGGCTTGACTTCTCCCGAGGCCCCTCTGCGTCATCTGCAGATGGCCGTCTCCTTGCTGTGTCCTCATGCGGCCCTCCCTCTGAGCGTGCACGTGTCTGGGGGGCTCTCTCTGTGCCCCAGTCTCCTCTTCTTATAGGTCCACCAGTCGACTGAATTATGGCCCACTCTAAAGGTCTGGTTTTACCTTCAGCACCTCTTAAAATGCTCTCTCTCCAAATACAGTCTCATTCGGACATATTAGGGCTTCAATACACGAAGTTTGGGTGACACAATTCAGCCCATAATACACATCTGAACCCTTTTATACTCAAACTGCTGAATACCACTGATAGCAAAATGTTGAAAGGACTGAGGAAAAAGACACAGCTTGCACAAGAGCAGTGCTAGAAGTGCCAGCTTACTTTTCATCAAAAAGAAGAAACTAGGAATAATGAAATGACATCTTCCATTAACAACTCAGAATTTTATGTGCTGTAAAAAGGTCCTTTAAAAAGAGGATAAAATAAACACACTTTCAGATAAACATAATCCGAAAAACAATTATCACCAGCAAACCAGAACTGCTCAACGAAGCTCTTTAGGTAGAGGGGTGGGGATCTGAATCTATCCATAAGAATGAAGAGTACAAAAATGGTCAATATCGGGGTAAATATAACAGCTGAGTGATAAAAGCAAAAACATTAACTTTATACTCTTGGATTTAAAAAAATATATATATTTGAATGCATGACAATAAAAGAACAAAGGCCTAAGGGATAAATGAAAATCTGTAGCTGTAAGGATTCAGCATTTTTAAAATGTTACAATACTAACAGTAAGGTAAAGGTGAGTATTATAATCCCCAAAGAAACTTCTAAAAAATTACATAAAGAAACATAGCTTCAAAACCAATACAGGAATTAACAATGAAAGCTAAAAATATTCAATATTCAATGAGCCCATAAAAAGAAAAAAAAAAGTAGGGAAACTGAAAACGTGTGCAAAAATTACAAAATAAATTACAACACAGACATGAGCCCAGTTATACCAATACTTACATGAAAGGTAAAAAAATTGGAACCATCCAGAAGTCTCCAACTGGAGACAGAGTGGGAGGGGGTGAGCAAGGCCCAGCTGTTGGCTGCTTTCGGAAGGCACACCATCACATAAAGACCCAGGGCAGAGGCCAAGTGATGGGGGCAGTCACCAAACAAATACGAAGCCTAGAAAGCTTGTGTTAACTGGGAGTTGAAGCCTTGTTTTTTTTTTTTTAAACTGCATTTATGAAGTTTTACCAGTCCATTTTTTTTTTGAAGGAAGGAAGAATGTGAATATATGTCATTTCTACATAGCATGTTAGAATACAGAGTCTATTAGGTTAAGTGCTGTAAAGAAAGAGCAGAGTGAAGGTCTCATAGAGACACAGATGCAGAGAACAAACGTATGGACATGAGGCAGAAAGGGAGGGCGGGATGAACGGGGAGGTTGGGTTTGACATTTATACATAATACACTGTTGATTCCACGTGCAAATCATACCTAATGAGAACAAACTGTATGTCGAGCACAGGAAACTCTACTCAGTGCTCTGTGGTGACCTAAATGGGAAGGAAATGTAGAGAAGAGGGGATATATGTATGCATATGGAGAAGGAAATGGCAACCCACTCCAGTATTCTTGCCTGGGAAATCCCATGGATGGAGGAGCCTGGCAGGCTACAGTCCATGGGGTCGCAAAGAGTTGGACATGACTGAGTGACTTGTTAAAAAGTAATGTATACATATAGCTGGCTCCCTGATAGCTCAGTTGGTAAAGAATCTGCCTTTAATGTGGGAGTCTCCGGTTCGATTCCTGGGTTGGAAAGATCCCCCGGAGAAGGGATAGGTTACCCACTCCAGTATTCTTGTGCTTCCCTTGTGGCTCACCTCGTAAAGAATCCGCCTGCAATGCGGGAGACCTGGGTTTGATCCCTGGGTTGGGAAGATCCCCTGGAGAAGGGAAAGGTACCTACTCCAGTATTCTGGCCTGGAGAATTCCATGGACAGCCCATAGGGTCTTAAAGAGTCAGACACGATTGAGCAACTTTCACTTCACTCACAGCTGATTCACTTTGCTGTACAGCAGAAACTAACACTACATTGTAAAGCAACTCTGAAAACGTGAGTGAAAGTGTTCATTGCTCAGTTGTGTCCGACTCTTTTGTGACCCCATGGACTGTAGCCCACCAGGCTCCTCCGTCCATGGGATTCTCCAGGCAAGAACGCTGGAGTGGGTAATCAGTCCCTACCCAGGGATCTCCAGCATTGCAGATGGACTCTTTACCTTCTGAGCCACCAGGAGACCCAAAGCAATAGGAATTTTTTTAAAAAAGAAAAAAAAAAAAAGTGAAGTTCACAAGAGCGTGTGGCAGAGACGAGGGTGTGTCATTAAACAGGAGAAGTAGGGGGCTCACTGGGTAAGCGTCACCTGGGCTAAGACTTGAAGGAGGTGGGGGAATGAGTTACTCAGATTTGGGGGGAAATGATGGTTCCAGGCAAAGGGAACAGGACCCAAGCGCGTGCTGAGCTAGAAGCAAGCCTGACCATTTCAGGAGTAACATGCTGGCTGACAGTGGAGTGGAGGAGTGGGAGACGCATTAAGGAGACGTGGTGGACAAGTCCTGGGAGATCAGGCTGGGCAGAGTCTTGCAGGCCATGAAAGAGAATTCGGAGTCTACTCGGAATGGGATGGGAGGCCACTGGATGATACTAAGCAGAGGAGTCTGTGAGAACTGGAGGTGAGGAAAGCCCTCCCTGTTTGGACAAGCAGAGACACACTCTGAGCATATCAGACCGTGATGGGCTTTATTTTGTCATGTTGCAGGGGCACAAGTATTGCAAATGCAGTCGGTATTCTCTGACAGAAGCCAGAGAGTGACAGTGAGGTCTGTGTGGCAAGCTGAAGAAATGTTTATGCTTCTGGAATTTATTTATCCCAAGAAAGTACTAAAGCGTACGGAATTGAAAGCTATTCATTTAGCGCTAACAATTTGGGAACTGAAAACTTAAGTTTCAATACTTCAACGCTATTAATTTATAATCCCTAGGAGGTCAGAAAAACCTTTGGGGTTCTGTAATACCTGATAGACTTTTTTTGAAGTCTCCATTTATTTCTGTTTACAACACCTCAGAGTCCTGAGTTTCTGCCTCGTTCCTATAACTCTCCTTACTCATCATGTCTGCTGTCATCTTCTGTCTCTTCCTCCTCCACAACTGCTAATCTCCTCTCCTTACCGTTGGGAAGACTATCCATGCAATTCTGGTTTTCAGCCATTTCTAATTTCTTTGCAAAAGATAAGTTACATTGAATACATTACATCTGACATGCAAAATGAAAAGATATTATTTGGGGTTTTATATGCTTATCATTGTTATGTTTTATGATTGAATTCCATTCCAGGATCACAGAAACAATGGTCTAAACCAGACCTTTAGATAATTGTGAACATTTTGAAGTTGTGAAAATCTCTAATTGTGGACATTCTCCAGTCTGCTTGGGACGTGGTTCTGGATTGGTCTCAGCTATTAAGAGAGAGCAAGAGAGTGTACTAGTTTGTTAGGGCGGCAGTAGCAGATACCAGACTCAAGACTGGGTGCCTTTAACAAGAGAGACTCATTTCCTCGCAATTCTGGAGGCTAGGTGTCTGAGGTTAGGAGGCCAGAGGCCTCAGGTTCTTCTGAGGCCTCTGTCCTTAGCTTGTCGATGGCCATCTCCCTGCATCTTCACGTGGTCTTTGCTATGTGTGTGTCTGCTTATGTCCTAATCTTTTTTCTTTTTTAAATAAGGATACCGGTCATATTGGATTAGGGTCACGCATGTGATGTTAGTTTACCTTAACTGCCTCTCTAAAGGTCCCCAAAGGGTGATACTCTGAGATCCTGGGGGTTAGGACTTCAATCTGTGAATTTGGGGAGGAACAAAATTCAGTCCATACCAAGGGGAAACGGGCTTAAACTACTTTACCTTCAGCAAAAAACAAACAAACAAACAAAAACAACTGTTGGAAATGAAGCCCAAGGGAGCAGGACTGTTCAGATTGCCCAGATAGTTAACCGTACTCTTGTACTAATATATTTAGTGAGAACGTGTGCTGAACCATTTGTTTTGTGGTTAAACTACTTTTCAAATATATTAATATTTACAAGCAGATTCACACAAACCCAGGAAGAAAACTTAAAACGGATGCCACAGGATAGTTTAGAATCCGTAAGTTCATACCGAATGATAGCCTTTCCCTAGGATGTGAACTAAGAATGATTGATTCTGGTGGACAGGATCTGTCCAGAGCACCCTCTCTGCAGTGTGTGGGGTCCACATCTCAGCAGTCAACATGACACCGCAGACACATAGCCTCTTCATGGCACATTTCTTCTTTTTAAGGCTCAAAGGGTCCTTTTCTTTCGGCAGTGGACAGCTCCTGAAATCAAAGTGCTCAAGCCCAGATCAGGAGTCTCAGAGGCAACTTCCTCCTAAAATCGGTGGCTCTGGAGTTTAAGATGCTTCCTTCCTCTGGGATGCTCCCGCGAGGTGCCCACTAATCCGTCAGCTCCGAGGCCCGAATGCATCACCCGGTGGAGCTTTGTGGCTGGGCTGCCCTCGGAGGAGTGGATGAAAGGGCTTAAGCTGCCCGGACTCTGGCGAATAATAGCTGCAAATCCAGGAGCTGACTCAGCCTCCAACCTCCTTCAGGACGGGATCGCCTTGGAGGAGCCTGGTGTTGAGGGAGGCTTCCCTTTCAGGATGCGGCTTAGCCCTTTTAAGTCGGCGGAAGGCCTGCTGCCTGGCTGCGCTCGGTTTCCCAGCCCTCGCGACAACACGCTTGGAGCGGCCTTCCCCCAGCGCCCAGAGGCTCAGGTGAGGGGCCGGGGGTCCCCCTCGGCGGCTCCAGGGTCCTCGGTGCCCGCAGCCGTCCACGCCCCTGTCTCTGGGGAGATGTGGCTGCACCGCCCGCTCTGCTAATGGGGTTATGGTGCCGACTCGGGCTCACCTGCTGTTCTGTCCGGGTCTCTCACTCCCCGTCCTGTCTCGCCGCTAATCAGACGCTGATGTGACGCTTAGCGAAATACAGTTTGGCCGCGTTTCCTGTTCAAAAGCCCAAGGGTATAAAGCCAGTGACTTCCGTGTCAGCACCCCACTCCAGTAACTCTTGCCTGGAAAATCCCATGGACGGAGGAGCCTGGTGGGCTGCAGTCCACGGGGTCGCTAAGAGTCGGACACGACTGAGCGACTTCACTTTCACTTTTCTCTTTCATGCACTGGAGAAGGAAGTGGCACCCCACTGCAGTGTTCTTGCCTGGAGAATCCCAGGGACGGCGGAGCCTGGTGGGCTGCCGTCTATGGGGTCACACAGAGTCGGACACGACTGAAGCGACTTAGCATAGCATAGCATCCGTGTCAGTAGCACTGCTTTAGGGAGGGACAGCAAACACTTTTCCCCGTTTCAGTTCTGAGATAAGCGTATATCAAGATGTGTCTGTTCCGTCCCTGGTACCCACACACCACACACACACGTGCACACAACCACTTACTCTGTCATCGTCAGTAATTGCAACTCATTGCATCGAACAGGACTCTGATCTGTGACCCAGTGTATTTCCATATGTCTCCTTTTTCACTATTAAAGAGTACGTGTTAGCCGTGTGTGACTCTTTGCGACCCTGTGGACTATAGCCCACCAGGCTCCTCTGTCCATGGGATTCTCCAGGCCAGAATACTGGAGTGGGTTGCCATGCCTCCTCCAGGGGATCTTCCCAACCAAGGGATGGAACCCCGGTCTCCTGCATTGCAGGCAGATTCTTTACCATATGAGCCATCACGGACGCATTAAAGGCCAAAAGTAAAATAAAATACATAAAAGAGGAAAAGAGAACAACCTCTGATCAATAAGATTGTATTGATGTTAGCATTTGAAATAAGAGCATGGGCTTAGTATTGAAACTGAAACTTGATGGGTCTTATCTTCACTGAGTCAGGAATCCCTTCTGTCTCTCTTTTTTCCCTCTCTGTGATACAAATTCATTTTGGATTTTTATGAGATGTCAAACTTCCTCGGGTGGTGTGAGAAGCAGCTAGAAGGTTTTGAGTAAAAGGTTGCAGGCCATGATTGACACAGCCTGGTAAGGGCACGGCTTTGCTGACAAGCTGTAAATCGGGCAGTGAATTACCGTGTACAGGTGCTTTTTAGGAAGGCTCTGACTAGATAATTTGTGGACATCAGCCTGTATATCAGCGGCAGGAGCCTGCAAATGGCTCCAGGGTTGGACGCAGAAGCATCTTTTCTCCGTGACACGGGCTCCTTTCTTGAGCCCAGGAGAGGGTGTGTGCGTGTCTATGACAATGAGTTATGGTGGCCAGTGGAAGGGGGCGGGGGTGGTTATGGATTATGTTGATGAAAAGTGCAGCCATCACTCACACGAGCTTTGGCAGAAACTTCCAATCAAGACTCCACTTCCTGGCCCTGGTGGATTAAATGAAAGGAAAAAAAAAAAAAAGAACTTGAAGTTCCATTGAGAAGCAGGCCACATCTTCATAAATAAACATTGACAACAAAGATGCCTGAAAATATATGCTTTTCAAATTTAATGAAAGTAAATCACGAGAGAAGTGTCTCTGTGTGAACTACAGTGTCCCACTGATGGCTGGTTTCCTTTTGGTTCATAAGAACTTAGTCCTTTTTATTCTCTTGTTAAAGACAGACTTTTTTTTTTGCTGCATTGGGACTTGAAATAAGACAGGGTGTCGGAAGAAAGCAAGAGGGGAAAGGTAACTTTATCAGCCTACAAATGTTTGTAGGTACTTGTTTTATTTCAGCCTTTTATGTGACGATGCAGGCAGACTCCTCTGCCCCTCCCTGCCACCAAGTACTTCCTTCATTGCTTTTTTTCTGTCCTTTGAAGTTTGAAGTGGAACCTTTAAAGAAATTTCCTATATTTCTATTTCCGCGGATGTTCCATTTTAAATTAATCTTATGTTATAGGTGAAACCTTAGAATTATTTCTTCTTGGTGATTTTCTTTTTATAATTGCTTTTCTTTTCCTAGAAACACATCTAGTGACCTTTATAACTAAGCAAAGGAAAGATATGTTATTACAAAAATATTCCAAAGGCATAATATTAAATGAATCTCCTTTCCTGCTCCCAAGAGACAGATTGATACCACATTCGTTCCTTACTATATATACATCCTTTTATGATATGTTAACAAATAATGTACGTGCACGTGCTATTTTGATTTTTTCTAAATAAAAGGACAAATCAC
The DNA here is from genome assembly GCF_055505025.1 of Bos grunniens. NCBI lineage: Eukaryota > Metazoa > Chordata > Mammalia > Artiodactyla > Bovidae > Bos > Bos grunniens. The sequence continues at coordinate 88,384,006 of NC_141176.1, read as the reverse complement.
TATACATTTTTATTTGAGTTACTTTTAAAAAGTTCCCAAAATACAAGAAAATAACTAACAGGTTAAGAAGAAGTTTCCGCTATGAAATAACAAAAGTCAGGAGAATGTGATGAAACTTAGAAAAAGTCATTTTTATGTCGCTAAGTATTTGCACAAGTTTAGAATGAAATCAAAAGAGAAAAGAGAAATAAATGGCACATGATAAAATCAAACTGTTAGAAAGGTACTTACTAGTTTTTATTTCTCTCTTGGATTTTTATATTAAGAAAATAAAATACAACTCATAAATTTATTTGCTTTGTCTGCATGCATTATGCTTGATATAAAACAAGCCTGGAAAATAAGCGAGGAATATTTAAAATGAAACTTTAAATATATCAGGGAACATCATTTATGAGGTTAGTATTGCTCTGTTATCAATTTTCTCTGAACATTTATTAAAGAATATCTTTTGTTTTAATTTGCCCAAGACAAAGCAGTTTAGAGACATTTACAAAGATGAGGAGGGAGCTTCAGTTAACCTTCATTGCTGAAATATTTTATGTGCATGAATTACAATATAACAGGATAATTACCTAGTACTTTTTGTGGAGAAATCCTAATAAAGAAAGAAAGTGATTTATACATAATGAAATTCAAGCTCTTCATTTCTTATCACATTTTTATTACTAGAATGGTTGTAAACTCTTATTTTGAGACCAATGGAAAAAGTTTCTAACTTACATCTAAGGTTGAAGAAGCTCTGTGATTGCAATTTATCTTCAAAAAATGCACTCTTAAAACTCCTTATGTGCAATGTGGTGCTGAACCTCATTTTATTTCCTAGAGAAATTAGACGTAAGGGTCTAAAGTTTATTCAACCATGTTGAATTCTAAATATTAACTTCATCCAAGGGAAGATTTTTTTCTGGACTCTTCCATTTAATACCTAATTTTTATTTTTTTTTTTAATTTTATTTTTAAACTTTACATAATTGTATTAGTTTTGCCAAATATCAAAATGAATCCGCCACAGGTATACATGTGTTCCCCATCCTGAACCCTCCTCCCTCCTCCCTCCCCATACCATCCCTCTGGGTCGTCCCAGTGCACTAGCCCCAAGCATCCAGTATCGTGCATCAAACCTGGACTGGCATCTCGTTTCATACATGATATTTTACATGTTTCAATGCCATTCTCCCAAATCTGTTTAAAACAATAATCCTTCAGTTCAGTTCAGTTCAGTCACTCAGTCGTGTCCGACTCTTTGCAACCCCATGAATTGCATGCAGCACGCCAGGCCTCCCTGTCACCAACTCCCCGGAGTTCACCCAAACTCATGTCCGTTGAGCTGGTGTTGCCATCCAGCCATCTCATCCTCTGTCGTCCCCTTCTCCTCCTGCCCCCAATCCCTCCCAGCGTCAGAGTCTTTTCCAATGAGTCAACTCTTCGCATCAGGTGGCCAAAGTATTGGAGTTTCAGCTTTAGCATCATTCCTTCCAAAGAACACCCAGGACTGATCTCCTTCAGAATGGACTGGTTGGATCTCCTTGCAGTCCAAGGGACTCTCAAGAGTCTTATCCAACACCACAGTTCAAAAGCATCAATTCTTCGGCACTCAGCTTTCTTCACAGTCCAACTCTCACATCCATACATGACCACTGGAAAAATCATAGCCTTGACTAGACGGACTTTTGTTGGCAAAGTAGTGTCTCTGCTTTTGAATACGCTATCTAGGTTGGTCATAACTTTCCTTCCAAGGAGTAAGCGTCTTTTAATTTCATGGCTGCAGTCACCATCTGCAGTGATTTTGGAGCCCCCCAAAATAAAGTCTGACACTGTTTCCACTGTTTCCTTATCTATTTCCCATAAAGTGATGGGACCAGATGCCATGATCTTCGTTTTCTGAATGTTGAGCTTTAAGCCAACTTTTTCACTCTCTACTTTCACTTTCATCAAGAGGCTTTTTAGTTCCTCTTCACTTTCTGCCATAAGGGTGGTGTCATCTTTATATCTGAGGTTACTGATATTTCTCCCAGCAATCTTGATTCCAGCTTGTGCTTTTTCCAGTCCAGCGTTTCTCATGATGTACTCTGCATATAAGTTAAATAAGCAGGGTGACAGTATACAACCTTGACATACTCCTTTTCCTATTTGGAACCAGTCTGTTGTTCCACGTCCAGTTCTAATTGTTGCTTCCTGACCTGCAAACAGGGTACTTTTAATTTCACAGGACATGTATTTCTTTCAGAAAGTAACTGATGAGAAAATAAAGCAAATGCTTCGAGGATTACTTCCAAGTTGGAAAAGCTCAGAAGTTGTTTGGAACTTAGGACAAATATAACTTACCTACAATAGTTAAATTTACTCTTGTGTTTTCTTTTCTTAAGCCGGTGAAGAGCCAATTAACGTCAGTTGTATTGGTTGTGTTGGCAAAATGGGCTCCTGTCTTCCTGGAGCCCACGTGAAATGAATGCTACTTTAGTTCCAGGCTGTGAAAGTAGGGAGGTTTGCACATCTCTGCTCTCTCTGCCTAGATCTGTTCCCACCTGCGCCCCTACAAGCTTCAAGAAAGGTGTGAGGAGAAAGGATGCTGTTTATACCAGATACTTCAGAGCAAGCAGGGGAGGCAGAAAATAGCACCTGAAAAAAAAATTGTGACAGGTTCTCCTTAGTGAAACATACTTAAAAATAAAATTTCCTCATCAGATTTTTATCCTACACCTATTAATTAAAGCAGAAGTTTTCTTTGGCTTTATTTAATGCTAGCAAATCCTGGTGTGCCCATACATGCATATGTATATTCTACATCTAAAATATGTAATAATCTCAAGATGTAGTAAGCTACCTTAATCTTTGTAGTAATTATTTTCCAATGAAACTTCTGTTTGCCAAGGGCTATCACGCATCATAGAGAGTTAATATATATAATGCCAAATATTAAAATAACTGAAAAACTCAGTAAGATGCTTTTTTCCTTCCAGTTTTCATTGGGCAATTTGGCATCCTAGCATAGAGCCTTAATGGGAGAGTCTAAAAATAATGCTTGGAGTAACATTGTATCCAGTTAAGACTTTTCCATACTGGTCTCTTCAAACTTGCACAATTAAGAATTTGCATAAGCTGGAAGCAAAAGAACAAAAAGCAGTAAGTTTTATGGTGGGATCAGTTAGGAGTTTGGGATTAACATACACACCCTACTATGTATAAAATAGACAACCAACAAAGACCTACTGTATAGCAAAGGGAACGGTATTCAGTATTTTGTAACAACCTCCAAAGAAAATAATATGAAAAAGAATAGATATATATGTACGTATAACTGAACTGCTTTGCTGTACATCTAACACAACGTTGTAAATTAACTGTAAATTAATTTAAATTCTTTAAAAAAAAGCTGTTTTAGTAAAATTTTTAAATGGACAAAAAAAAAAAAACTTACGGAATGTGATAATCAAGAGCAAAACTGTACCAACTGGACCTTGGTAGAGCTTCTGAAGACTATGAGATTAACATTTATATCAGCGGGCTTTGAGTAAAACAGGTTCTTCTCCATGATACGGATGGGCCTCATCTAATCAGGTGAAGATTCTAGGAGAAAAGACTGAGATTCCACCAGGAGGAGGGAGTTCGGCCTTCAGCCTGTCTTCAGACTCGAGTTGCAACATCAGCTCTTCTCTGGGTCTCCAGCCTGCTGCCTTCCCTGCGGGCTTTGGACTGATTAGCCCTACAGTCACATGAGCCAATTCCTTAAGCTCAGTCTCTGTCTGTATATCCATGTATCCATCTCTCCATCTACCTATCTGTCAATCCATGCCTAGTGGTTCAGGTTCTTTAGAGAATGCTTTCTGATACATTTGTCCCTTTAGTCCAAGCAGGGGGCAGGGAGAGGACTAGGTGGTCCGCCACATTGCACATAATATGGTGTCAGGAATAGAGGAAATGTATTTCAAATGGGAATAAAAGACTGGCATGTACTTCATGAATGTGAGCAAATGCCAGGAGATAGTGGAGGACAGAGGGGCCTGGTGTGATGCAATTCATGGGGTCGCAAAGACAAGACTTAGCCGCTGAACAACCAGTAACAATGTACTTCATGTAGAAATATAGCAAAGCAGGAAGAGGAAAGGAGCAGAAAACGTGGAGGCAGTGAGAGAAAAGGCCTGAGAACTGTCTCAGAGAGACTGGCGACAACTCTGCTGTGGCCAGGAGAGGCCTGTGAAAGGATGTACAGATTCCTGGCGACCCAAGGGCTCGACCAACGCCGTTTCTCCGGGCCATGTGTAGTCTGAGGGCGGGTAGTGTGGCATGAGAAAGCCTGAATGAAAGTCTTGCTATGCCAGGGTAAGTCGCTTCAGTCGTGTCTGACTCTTCATGACCCTATGGAGCTGTAGCTCGCCAGGCTGCTCTGTCCGTGGAATTCTCCAGGCAAGAATACTGGACTGGGTTGCCGTGCCCTCCTCTAGGGGATCTTCCCAACCCCGGGATTGAACCTGCAGTCTCTTAAGTCCCCTGCATTAGCAGGTGGCTTCTTTACCACCAGCGCCACCTGGGAAGCCCGAGTGAAAGCCTCGCTGCCCCTCAAAACGCAATAAAGACAAGAAATGGACCCGTAAGACGGGATGGTTGCTCTCTGCACACACGGGTCCCTGATGGAACGCTTTGATGTTGCAGCGACTGTTGTTGATGAAAACGACCGGTCTCAGACCCTGGCAGGAGCATCAGCTGTGTTGGTCACCTGTTCTCAGGAGCACCAGCTGGAGATGGTGATAACAGCGCTGTGCCATGCAGCGCACCACCCGGGGGTGGGGTAAGATGCACTAACACGAACGTTGAATCAAATTTCTATTTCGTGACCGTGTCGTCTCTAAAAACACGCTCCCAATTTACGTATTTGTCTTTCTTGTTTCTCATGCTCCACTCAAACCTGACCTGCGCAAGATACCATTAACTGCTATTTTCCACTCAAAGTTTTACCCAGATGCTTCCCCATGAGAGTCGCGTTCTCTGGGTCACCTGAGACGTTATTCTTCCAGATTCTTCACTCATCTGATTTATTCATCCAATTTATTTACTAAATACATCTTGTTGCCGTTTAGTCCCTAAGTCATGTCCGATTCTTTTGCGACCCCATGGACTGTAGTCTGCCAGTCTCCTCTGGCCATGGAATTCTCCAGGCCAGAATACTGGAGTGGGTAGCCATTCCCTTCTCCAGGGGATCTTCCTGACTCACGGATCAAACCCTAGTTTCTGCTTTGGCTTATTACCACCTGAGAAGCCCCCAAAATATGTATATGTATTCTTTTTTCAAAATCTTTTCCATTTATAGGTTATTGCAAGATATTAAGTTAGTTCCCTGTGCTGAGCACAGCAGATGTGCTGTGCAGATGTGTTGTTCATCTGTTTTGTGTTTAGTAGTATATACATGTTAGTTTCCTCACACATTCCTCTCATCCACCATTTTCCAGTTCTGCAAAGAGTTCTGAGGACAGCGTGGAACTGACTGTATTTTATATTGCAACCTACAGTTTGGGAGTTAATTAAGAAAATATTCTGTTAATTAATTTCCTGAGCACTTCTTATCAATACACAGGCAAACTGTGAAGCTATTTTAAGGAAACATTTCTGTTTCAGCTATTTATTAGGCACTTGATTGATTTCAAAGTGCGTTTTAGGGAATGGTGAAATATGATAACTATAATTCTGCTAAGATTTCTTAAATGCAGGAAAGTGGATTAGACCAAAGTGATGAACAATCCAGCCAAAAAAAGGCATGTTTTAATACATGCACACAGAAAAAAATAGTCTTTCAAGATAGAAATATAATGCCAGTTAAGTCATGATAGAAATTTGCATGGTATCTTTCTATAATGTAAAATTTAGTTAGAGTGTGTGTGTGCTAAGTTCCTCAGTTGTGTCTGACTATTTGCGACCCCGTGGACTGTAACCCGCCAGGCTCCTCTGTCCATGGGGATTCTCCAGGCAAGAATACTGGAGTGGGTGCCATTTCCTCCTCCAGGGGATCTTCCCAACCCAGAGACCAAACCGGCATCTCTTAGGCCTCCTGCATTGGCAGGTGGGTTCTTTACCAGTGGTGCTACCTGGGAAGCCCTTTGTTTACAGTACAGTGTCAAACTTCTTAAGGGTGAGCACACATGCGTGTGTGAAATAGGCAGACTTCTCACATACTGATAACCTTTAAATAAATAATCTGGCGTTCGTAAACGTACTTCTTAGAATATGTACTGGCTTGCTTGTACTTTCTACTTTTCATTAAGGTGGTAGACAGAGTAACAGCTCCTAAAAGATGTTTGTGCTATACTCTGCCGATGTGTGAATATTTAGGGTTACACAGCAAAGGAGAATTAAGACTGCAGATGGGCTTAAGGATGTTAATCAGCTGACCTGGAGATGGAGGGGTTTTCCTGCGTTATCAAGGCGGATCTGCCCTAATCACAAGCGTGCTTCAGTGCAGAGGAGGAAGACAGGGGACAGAGGCAGGTTAATACACTGGGAAGATCTGGCTGGCCATGCTGGCTTGAAGATGGAAGTGGACCTTCAACCAAAGCAAGTGGGAAACTGCTATACTCTGGAAAGGCAAGAAAACAGATTCTTCCCTAGGCCTTCCAGAAAGGAACTCAGTCCTGCCAATACCTTGATTTCAGCCCAGTGAGACCTGTCAGATGGCTAACCGACAGACATAGGCGTTCTCGTGGAATCTTTCAACAGGGATACGGGGCAAGGATGGTGATTTTCATCTTACAAAGGAAGAACTCAGGACTCGGGAGATTTTTAGGCTGCTTGTCTAAATACTCAGTGGAGAAGGCAATGGCAACCCACTCCAGTCCTCTTGCCTGGAACATCCCATGGACAGAGGAGCCTGGTCCATGGAGTCACGAAGAGTCAGACACGACTGAGTGACTTCACTTTCACTTTTCACTTTCATGTATTGGAGAAGGAAATGGCAACCTACTCCAGTGTTTTTGCCTGGAGAATCCCAGGGATGGGGGAGCCTGGTGGGCTGCTGTCTATGGGGTCACAGAGAGTTGGACACAACTGAAGTGACTTAGCAGCAGCAGCAGCAGCAAATGCCCAGGGGAACCCAACTAGTCCAGCCTGGGGCCACGAGCCATTGATTCTCCCATTCTGGGACCATTGATTCTAGCAAATCGAAGGCAGAAGAGAGTTTCTCTGAGGAAAGTGGGAGGTACTAGAAGGAAGGACCAGGAAATTCTGAATGCTCCCAAGTTGCCGATGTCTTCTTCAAATGTACTTTGCAGTAAGACAAAATGAGTTCAAGCCCTCCAACTCCCACCCACTATTTGTGTGACTTTAATCTGTTTGAAATTATTGTCTTTGCCTCTAAAATAAAAGTTATAGTAGTTTCTTCCTCATAGTGTTGCAGGGAGGATTAAATGAGATAATACATACATATGCCTTTGGCAAAGGGCCTGATACAAAATGTGTGAACGATACACATTTTAAAAAGAGAAGTGTCGTATACCAAAATGTGTGGAATCACAGCCTCGGTGATGAATTGGGAGAAGTAATTTCTCCTTGATTTTTTTTTTCACTGCAGCGACTTTCCTGAGGGATGGTTTTCAGTTGGTGTAAATAGCCAGCATGGCCAGTGGGGACAGGCCAGAGGTTTCCTGGTAGCCCTAGGTGGCCTGGGATTTCAGACCAATACAAAAGCCCATTGGTGGACAAAAGATCGGATAACATTGCTAACCCACAGCTTGGAAAATCTGCCTCCAGATAAAATCGAGTTGACGGTTTTTACTTTTCATCAGTCTCTTTTTTTGTCACTCAGGTTTGCTGGCTCATCACTGACCAGTTTCAGCCTGCTTAATTTATGAAAATGGATAAGATTGCAAACCATTATTTGATAGCTTCAGGAGTCTTAAGTTTTTTTCTGCCGTATCCATTCGAGTTGTCTGAATACTATGTGATTCTTGTCCTTGTCTGCCTTTTCATATTTTTTTTCCTACTGCACTGTTGAAAAGCTCAAGCAAAAGCTTTTAGTTAGCTGATCTGATCTGTAGAGTTAAGAGTCTCATAAGGTTAGAATTGTTTTATTACAAAAGCAAACATTTGAAACCATGGATATACAGCTAAGAATGTTTGACCGAGCAGGTGACTTCAAAGATGAATAACTAGATAAATTCCAGAGTTTTTCAGATTTTATGAAATGAAGTGGAACCTTTTTTTTTTTTTTAAAAAGAGTTCTTTAAAATGTTTTTTCTTTTCCCTGAAGATAAGATCGGTACTGCATATCAAAGGGCTTGATTTCAAATAGGCATAAATATGCATCTACAGCATCGCTTGTGTTTTATTTCCTTCACTCTTTTTGAAGGAGCAAATATTTTATGAGTCATAAAAGATCAATTCTCCGTGCTCCTGGACTGAATTGAGTAACCCAAATGGAAGGGGCGTTTCAATGGAAGGCTCGTGCAAGGAGGCAGAGGTGTTTATTTCAAGAACGTACCTCACTAACCATCCTCCTTCTGTGGAAGCTTTTGTACCCAGGCAACAAACAGAACATGTTTTAAGAATCTAACTTCTTAATTAGAGAGATGTCAGAGTGGGTACTTACCACAAGAGAAATAAAGCATTATTATTATGTGAGATCTTTTTTTTTTTTTTTTCAGTAGAAAGACTTACCTTTGATGAGCTCCAAGAATGAAACTCATTAGCTGCAACATAAAAACAAACACTTGAATGACAGAGGCAGTGAGAATATATTGCTAATGATCTCTCCACAGTTGATGGCCGGCTTCACTGGTCCCCTACCAATTATGAGAAGCAGAGTGATATCATGAGACATAATACGTACGGCCAAGACGATCCTTCTCCTGTAGTTAAGGCTCAAATCACAGGGCTCCTTCAGCTTTGCTCCAGGAAAAGAGAAAGAAGCGTTTGCTCCATGACTGAGTTAACTTTTCCCTCTGACAACTTCAAGCAACAGGATCAATGGGACATGGCAGCAGAAAATGTTTGGCTGAGACATGAAAACCAAGTGAAGACATCCTTATGTATGGCAAGATGCGCCTCAATAAACAAAGCAGCAGTTCTGGGAGGACCAGCGATGCTTGACTCAAGCATCAAAGGATGATCATCAAAGGATGATCACAGCTACAGCTCTGCCGTTTGCATTCATCACTATAAAGAAGCCGTTCAGATTCAACGCAAGTTTCCACCTCTCCCTAAAATGTATGATGTCTGAGGTTAACAGCTGCCTCATCACTGTCTGAAAAAAGTTGGCATGTTGCTATAAATTGCGTATTTCTTACCAAAGTATTTAAATAGTGCTAAGGAATGTTTAATTGCAAGTAAAGGGAAAAAGCCACATTGGGAACATCTTTTTCCAAGAAAATGTCAAAAGCTAATTCACTTAATTAGAAGTCTGAATTACAGCACCTATTTTTTTTTTAATTGAATGAGAATATTATAATAATTAAAGACAAACAATGTTTCTGAGCAATTGAGGATTAACATTAAACTTAGAAATTCAGTACCCCACAGTGGACTCGATCCGTGTTTCTGTATTTATAGAATCCGTATGCCGTATCTTTTGGGGGGGCATTGTCATGAGCAGATTTCATAGACTGTGGCTACATGTGTAGGAAATGACCTGAACTTCATTCTATGTGTTGTCATCCTACAAGCAGTGCTTTGTGGTTTTCTGTAGAGCATGTTGGGTTTCCCAGGTGGTGCTAGTGGTAAAGAGTCTGCCTGTCAATGCAGAAGATGCCAGAGATGTGGGATCAATCCCTGGGCTGGGAATACCCTTTAGAGAAGGGCACGGCAACCCACTCCAGTATTCTTGCTTGGAGAATCCTATGGATGGAGGAGCCTGGAAGACAACAGTCCATGGGGTCGCAAAGAGTTGGACATGCATGGACAAGTGATTTAGCACGCATGCACACAGAACATGTTAGGAAACTTTAAAATTCTTGTTTAGGAGAGGAAGCTGTGAGGTGATATGGCTATCCCCATTCATAATCTAGATTCTCTTCTGTTATTTAAAATGCTTTCTGTGAGGTCAGTTGGTAGAATGATAGACATCTAAAAGAACAGGCAGGCTCCCCTGGTGGTCCAGTGGTTAAGAATCCATCTTGCAATGCAGGGGCACAGGTTCAATCCCTGGTCTAGGAGGATCCCACATGCCAAGGAGCAAATAAGCCCAAGTGCCACAACTCCTGAAGCCTGCATGCCTAGAGCCTGTGCTCTGCAACAAGAGAGACCATTGCAGTGAGAAGCCACCCTTGCACCCAACTAGAGAGCTGCCCCCGACTGCTGCAACCAGAGAAAGCCCGTGTGCAGCGAGACCCACGCAGCCAAAAAAATAAATAAATCTTAAAAAATAAAGAGATAGGCATTTAATTAATCTTAAAATCACTTAAGAGAGTTGCCAGGATTTGGCAGAAGAGTTCTATCCTCTCTGAAGATGGCTTGGGAGATGAGTTCTCCAACCCCATGAGGTGGTGGGTATACCAGTAGCCCCTTTTAGTTGATATTGAGAGTCCCTTGGACTGCAAGGAGATCAAACCAGTCAGTCCTAAAGTAAATCAACCCTGGATATTCTTTGCAAGGACTGAGGCTGAAGCTCCAGTATTTTGGCCACCTGATACAAGGAGCTGATGCATTGGAAAAGACCCTGTATCTGGGAAAGACTGCAGGCAAAAGGAGAGGGAGAAGCAGAGGATAAGATGGTTAGATAGCACCATTGACTCAAAGGACATGAATCTGAGCAAATTCCAGGAGATGGTGAAGGGACAGGGAAGCCTGGCTTGCTGCAGTCCATGGGATTGCAGAGTGGAACATGACTTAGCGAATGAAAACGAAAGTGAAAGTCGCTCAGTCGTGTCCAATTCTTTGCGACCCCATGGACTATAATCCGATTCTTTGCAACCCCATGGACTATACAGTCCATGGAACTCTCCAGGCCAGAATACTGGAGTGGGTAGCCTTTCCTTTCTCCAGGGTCTCTTCCCAACCCAGGGATCGAACCCAGATCTTCCGCATTGTAGGCAGATTCTTTACCAGCTGAGCCACGAGGGAAGCCCAAGAATATTGGAATGGGTAGCCTATCCCTTCTCCAGCAGATCTTCTCGACCCAGGAATCGAACCAGGGTCTCTAGCATTGCAGGCAATTCTTCACCAACTGAGCTATGAGGGAAGCCCAGCGACTGAACACAACCTAAAGAGATAAGTGCCAGCCATCTGGACACTGAATATGACTAAACTGGGTGACTCTTTCATGCACTTGCCATCGAGACACCATGTAAACCGATCCCATTCACAACTTCACAGAGAGGAGGCTTTAGGAGAGCTCCTGGCCAGAGAAGTGATGGGCAGTGCAGAAAACACTTTCCAGAAACCGCCTGGCTCTGACTGTCCCATTGTATTTCCAACTGGAAATGGGGAAAATAGCCCTCACTTTGCTTCATGGGTTTGCCAGGTAAGATGTGCATTCCCATAAAAGGAAAACGCTAGGTCAATTAAAGGGACTTGCATTCAGCCCCCGGGTCCCTCCTCCTGGCTGGATGAGAGGTGTATTACACCCCAGCCTCTCGGCATGGGTTTGGGCTGTCTGACAACGTCCTTATTAAGAGTGACAAGCCAAGCTGGTGGGGCCCAACCACTAGCCTTGGAGGAGAGGTGCGCTGAGAATGGGTCTCCAAGAAGCTTCCTAACCAGGAGGGCACAAAACACGGGGCAGGAAGGAGCTGGCTTCTCCGGGGCTTTTAGAGGTAATCTTGTTAAGAAACAGAGGAAGATTATTTAAATGCCTCTTAAGCAGCAGTTCCTCTGTCTTGATATTTTCAAGGCCAGTAATCTGGTCTTTGTTTTATTCCAGGGCTGCCAGCTTGAGGAGTGATAGGGCTGGCGTGCAGCTGAGGTTGGCAATAGGCTCGCCAGCGTCAGATGCCAGCTTGACTGGATGCTCCCAGAAACACCAGAATCCTGTGCCTCCAATGCCAGCTCTGATTTGTATGAAACCAGCAGGTAATTTTCTTTGTTTGGAGGGATGATATTTTTTTTCCCCTTTCATGATTCACAATTAATTTTCTGGCTGAAAATACTGTGTCTGTGATACAATGATACATAAAACACTAGGAACATAGGAAGCAATCGGTAAAAAAGTGCATTTCATCAAGTTTATTTTGTGTGCCTGAGATATATCACCTGTGTGGGTTCTGATTGATTTGTTTTCTGAAAACTTGAGCCCTGAAGCCCTTATTGCAAGGGTTAAAGCTTTTCTTGCTATGCCAGTGAAGTCAGAAAAAACTATTTAAAGGCTCAGTTACGACCTGAAGGTTTTTTTTTTTGTCCCCAGCGCGTTCTAATTTAGTACCTAACTCCTACGATGCATGGCAATGAACATAAACTTGTATAATAAATTTAGTGAAATTTTTTTTTTTTAAGATAGAAATGAGAATGAAAGGCACGGATTTGCTTTGAAACAGGTTGACGTGATTCACCGAGGTTTTGGCTTATGAATGCTTCCTTCGTAAGTATAGCTAGTTAGCTGAAAAACCTCAAATTATTCATCCTTTTTTTTTTCTCCCCTCCCAGAAAAACCTCAAGCTGCAAAACATACTAACTATAGAAAGTCATTCTCAAAATACACGGTCATTTTCTTGGAAGAAGGTTGGCGATGCTGGAATGTGGATGGCTGTCCGTTATGCTAACATTTCGTCTAATCCCTTCAAAATTAAGTAAATTAAATGCTAATAAAACTCTTTTACTGAGGTGTCTACCAGCTCCGTGAAAGTCTCAGAGGAATACATACAGCTGCATTCGGGGTTCCAATAGAGCGCAAGATTATTTTCTCAAGTTTCAAGCTTAAATAAGCTGAAGATTTTGCTGGTTCTGGGTTGAGGCGGGGGGTGGCGGTGTGAGGATTAATGGAGCCATTTTTGAAAACCATTGCTAATCAGCCTAAAATGAACCGCACATTTATTGGAACGTCGGCCGTCGCGGACACTTCCCCGTGTGCGTGGAGCGCATGCTGCTTACTTGCTGTCTTTTGTGAACTTATTTAAGTCAGTAGTAATTCCTTATTAAATATCCAGATCTGTGGGGAATCAAGCTATAATCCAAAATAAACTAACTTTGGAAAGTCATGTGGATCTGACTGTTGTGGACTCTCGTGAAATGGGTAGCAAGGTCATTCAAATTTCTATTTGGCAACAGCCAATATAAAGTAACGGTTCCCTAGTGGCCAAGCTGATCTTAAATGAAAGCACTGGAGGTATTTTCTGAAGGCTTAAAATATTTTTTTTTTGAAATCTTTGAAACCAAATTGCTTAGGAGAAAACATAAGCATGCCTACTAAATGATAATAGAAAAGGATATTAGAAAAGATTTGTGCATTTATGAATTTATTACTTCTTTATGATATTTTTCAAGGCACCATCAAAATTGTTTTCATGTTGTTACACGTCAAAAACTAACCTCAGTAACTGAATCGATTGTGTAGAAATAGCTCCTTCATAGAGGTATTCTTTAAGAATACGTTTTTGGATGGCATTTTCTAAAAATTCTATCTCTGTGACCAGAAATGGATATAAATGTCCAGAAAAATGAAACCCTTTGATTGCCAATACTTCTGGTCACTCAAAAATGTGATATGCTGGCTGATCACAGAAACACGGGAATATATTTAGTTGCACAAGTTGAGTCTGTGTTTTAACCAGAATGTGTGTGACTTTTGTAAAGAGGTTGGGGCAAAGTAGGTGGGGGTAACTATATCCACCCACCCCTGTTCTGCTATTAGACTGGGTCCATTACAGAAAGTATGTGTTACAGACTGAGTCTTCATTACGACAACTGTTAACCTGGTAAACAATCAGATACATTATCTTGGTCCAGGATTCTGCATAGGGCTAGGACAATTTTTGTTAATAGCTGAAGTAGTTGGATTGTACACAATTCTTTGGCTGTCAGTAGTTTTACACTGAATGGATTTGACTGCAGCAGAAACTGCTATTCAGCATTCTGGATTAGGAAGCAAGAAGGAACTGACATATTCAATCCTATTTAAGCAGGATAAGAGCAATACAAATAAACTCTAGAGCAATTTCATCAGTTGGCTGCCTAGAAATGATGATTATGCCTTGTGTTTTCTGTTGGAGATTCATGGATAAACCTCACACATTTGTTTAAAATTTGGGGAAAGTGGGGGGCAGTAAAGCAGAGTGGAATTTTGCTCAAGATAAAACTTGTACTTGGCTCTGCGGGGCAGAAGTATGCAAAGGCTTCCCCCACCCTACTCTGCTTTTGTAGACATTCAGGAATTTGATGAGGAAAATCAAATGAAGTTTTGTTCACTGAAGAGACACGATAAGATGCAGCAAAAGAGGTTGGAAAGCCCTAGGTGGGAGATGCTTCCTGACTCTGGTATGTATCATGACAACTTTGGGATTTTTTTTTACAGCATAAGTTGTAGTGCAGACATACCTCTGGAGAGTCTAAAAGAAAACAAAATTTATTAAAAATCTGTTCACACAGCTATTGAGTTGCTACTGTAAATTCAAATAATCTGTTGTATGTGGGGTCCTTCACAGCACTGTTAATGTCAGTGTGTTATTTTCATATGACCAACCAGAAGCCATCCTCATTTTTAAAATTATGATTTTTGGGGTAGATATTCATAAATGTTTGTGCAATGTTAAAATTGGAAAATGTTTTTGTCCTTGGTGGCCATGTGCGTGCTTTCAAGAACGAGGTAATCCAGTACAGCAAGCCACGGAGAAACATTGATGCAGAATAAGGACTAAGCTGTGTCTCATTTTCCCTGGGACTCTATAAGGCAAGATGAATATCGACCACACTTTGTATTTTTATCTCTATGTAAAGAGGGCCATAGTGATGGAGTTAATTTCTGGAGTTACCCCAGATGTGATTTTGATGCCTGGCTTTTCCTTATGGTTTCCAGATACAGCTGATTCTTCAGGGAATGACTTTGCTCACACCCCCCCCCCCCCCCGGCCCCCGCACAGGGAACATTTCATTTTGGTCTCTGCAACTTTATGAGGAGTGGTACCTGGACACAGTCCGTTCATATCACCAGCAATTGAATGGGTTTATTCCTGACTGTTCATGTACATGGAGGGTCATAAAAATCTTAGTTTTTAAAGAGTCTTTGAAGGTAATTGTAAACCCAGTTCCCTCAGCGGGAATTCTCCTTGGCCACGCGCCTGCCAAGTGCTGCGGATCAGATGAGGATCAAGTGGAACAGAGTGAAAGCAAAGTCATGCTCCAGAGGAGCAGTGGGCGGATATTAACACTGCATCAAGATGAAGTAGAAGGTCTCTACACGTAAGCTGTTGAGAGTTGAGTGGCTGATGCGAACTCAAGTCAGGGCCAACAAGAGCCACCTTGGTTTCGGGAGTTTGGGGCCAACAGATACAACCAGATCGATTTGCCTGAAGTTCGGCATCCTTGGTCCTGCATGGCTTTGAAAGGGCGCGACAATGTCTTCCTGGCCACACAGTGAAATATTTAAAAATTTTCACTCTGTATCTGACGTTGGGTCTTCCCTGGTGGCTCAGTGGTTAAAGAATCTGCCTGCTAAGAAGGAGACTGGGGTTTGATCCTTGGGCTGGAAAGAGCCCCTGGAGGAGGGCATGGCAAGGCACTCCAGTATACTTGCTGGGATAATCCCGCGGACAGAGGAGCCTGGCGGGCTACAGTCCATGGGGTCACAAAGATTCAGACATGACTGAGTGACTAAAAAACAACACTCTGACATTAAATTCTGGAGGATGTCCAGTGATAGGAGACCTTACCACCTCCGAGCTAGACATTTTGATTATTTTAAAAATTTATCATGACAATCATATTTTAATTGCATTTAAGAGCCACTTATTATTTTTTCAGATTATTATAACTTGAAGAGAAAGACCTGTGCTTCAGAAAGTGGCAACATCTCAAATAGTGGACAGCCACACGTGATTTATTAACATTGTATGTGCTTGCATTTATGAATTAATGAAGAATTCTTGAATGAAAAAATCACATATCTTCTGTGTGGCCTGCAAATACTGGCTGCTGGAAATTGTTTGAAGGATTTCAAGACCTAGAGGAAAACAAGGGTCAGGCTGCGGCCATGCTTGTAAGCGTCCAATGGATAGGTGGCCAGTTGAGTTCTTGGTGGTGGTACACATGGACGTTGTGGTTGGCAGAATTTCTGTGGCTCGTGTTACCCTCAACAGGGCTGTTCTTTGTGTCTCTTTGGGAGTCTCCAGGTGTGAGCAAGGGCACAGTTGGCCCTGAAGGTGTCTGCTCCCACGCTTCAGCTCGACTTTGTGGACAGTCCCCTCTCACCCACTGCCTCCTCTGACCCCATGTTTCTCTTCTGTCTGGGCTACTGTTGCTTACTGAGTCTGAGAACCAGAGAAACAGGCTCTTCAGGTAAGTATCTGAACTTTTCTGTCTGAAAAAGCTGTCACAGATGTCGTTTTTCTGTGTCCACAGAGGGTGACCCAGCCTGTCAGTGAGGAGGGGTGACGAGAGGAAAGTCCTGCAGGAGATCTCTCAAATCCCTGAGAATGAGCATGAGGTGTGTCAGCCATCTTGGATCCCATCACACGCCCATCCGTGGAAAACCATTCTTCCTCTGTCTCCTATATGTGGCCATACTCACATATCCAGGTGATTGCTGTTTTGCTGTTTTCTTGTCAAGAAATGTCCACTAATATGTGGAAATGTATCTGGAAAGATGGAAGTGTGTCTAACATTTTTTTTTCTTTGACAGTGTTCCTTTGCAGTTGGCTTGTTAGTACATTATAACCATTCTATTTGGTGGTGCTTTGTAATGGCAGGGCTTCCTTTGAATTATTAGGCTATTCCAGAAGCTGAACGAACTCATTCAAACACAGATCAGTAAAAAAGAATACAATTAATGCCGATTGAGCACTTACTATGTGCTAAACACTGTGGACCTCTTGAGGTCCTCATTCTACAGAGGAAAAACTGAGCCACAGATAGGACCAGAAAATGGCTCCTAGGGTTATAGGTGGCAGGGTTGGGATTTGAAGCCTGGGACATTGACTGCAAGGCTTACAGCCCTCGTCAAATGCTGTGTCGCATCTCACAGTTCATCACTGGGCATCTCAATGGCCTGGCACCATTAACACGACTCAATGAGAGTGGAACTAATGGCTTTGCCTGCTCAGCGTCTCTGTCCTTGAGAATGACCTTCCTTTGGTGAAGAGTTGCCATTTTTTCTGAATTTGCAAGGTCACTGAGAAATTTTCATGCCAGTGTATTTGGACTGTCTCTCTTCTAACCCTCCCCTCTTCTGCTAGGGTTGGGAATCTGGCAGAGTTGGGTCAAATGACATGCCTTCCTGCAAGTTTTGGAGGTGGGAATGAGAATGGAGAAGTATTCTTCCTCTTCCAGGCTGAAATGGGAACAGGCGGAACTTCAAACCTACTGGTGTCCTGTTTTCCACCATGCGGATCACAGAAATGAGGTATGTCAAGGTGATGAGAGAGAAAAGGTTGACCTGAAGCAAAGGATCTGAGAAGAGGGAGCAGGGAAGAGCCTCGACTGTCATTTCATAGCCTTGTTCCAGATGTTCTGCAGAGCGAGTGTGCTCTCTTCCTGGGTTTCTGCAAGATATTGTTGTAGCCTTCAACAAATATTCTGTTTGACTAGATTAGGTGGAAATGCTGTCAATTACTTTCAATCAAGAAAGTTGTAGATAATGGGCTAAATACAAAATTATGGCAATGTATCCACTCTCTCCTTGAATTTACATCCAGAGAGTGTCTAGTCATCACTACAGGGCTCTGTTTGGGGTTGGGTATACAGGTGTGAAAATTGCTCAGTCGTGTCTGACTCTTTGCAACCCCATGGACTATACAGTCCATGGAATTCTCCAGCCCAGAATACTGGAGTAGGTGGCATTTTCCTCTCCAGGGGATCTTCCCAGCCCAGGGATCTAACCCAGGTCTCCTGCATTGCAGGTGGATTCTTTACCAGCTGAGCCATAGGGTGGACAAGGGCTCTTCTCTTATGGAGTTTAAACAAGTAGAGAACACATTAGAAGAGACCATTTCAGAAATTCCCTGGCGCTCCAGTGATTAGGGCTTCCATGCTTCCGCTGTAGAGGGCACCATTTGATCTCTGGTTGGGGAACTAAGACCCTGCATGCCTTGCAGAGTGGGGCGGCGGGTGTGGGGGAGAACGTTTCAGAAGGACAGTAAGTAAATCAGAGATGATGAAGCTATGAATGGCTAAGGCAAGGGTTAGCCAACCCATGGTATTGGGATGGTGTTTCTGAAGAGGGGACTTGGGACTGAGGTCTGAATGACCTTGCAAGATTAGGGTTCTAGAACATTCCACACAAAGGAACTGTGAATGCTAGGTGTCTGAGTGGGGTGGAGTTTGCCACATTCAAGGTACAGGTAGGTCTGGAGGGTCATGGAGGAGGAAGAGGGAGGAACAGGGATTGTAGAAATAGGCCGTGTCAGGGCCCTGTGTCTCTTGTGTCTGCAGAAGAAGATGCATTGAGGAGGCCAGTTTCTCTCCAGAGAGAAGATCAGGCTAAATTAAGCCAACCAACCAACCCTCAGAAGCTCACTCTGTGTTAGCACATGTGACAGAGAACAGGAGAGAAAGAGAGTGCATGGCTCTGCAAAGGCCTCTCTTTTAGATGAGAAGGAGAAATTATGGGCAGGGTAGGGCTACATGGATGGGCTTCCCAGATGATGTTAATTGTAAAGCAGCCACCTGCCAATGTAGGATACATAAGAGACTCAGGTTCGATCCCTGGATTGGGAAGATCCTCTGGAAGAGGGTATGGTAGCCCACTCCCGTATTCTTGTCTGGAGAAGCCCATGGACAGAGGAGCCTGGAGTGCTACAGTCCATAGGGTCGCAAAGAGTCCGACAGGACTGAGGCGACTTAGCATGCACCCTTTCAGGGCAATGTGGATCACGGGAATACCAGCTGGGGTGGACTTTGGGCAAACCAGTGCCATGTCATTAGTTCTTTCTTATAAGGGAGGGATCAACTTCAAACAGCTATGATTACCTTGAAGCCATGCCAGTTTTTAAAAAAAATTTTTAGTTGGAGGATAATTGCTTTGCAATATTGTGTTGGTTTCTGCTGTACAACAACAAGAATCAGCTAAAAGTATACATATATCCCCTCCTGCCTGAGCCCCTCTCCTGCCTGAGCCCAGACTTTTTAACCAAATCGAAGGTGACTTCTGTAGCCCGTTCTTCATCCCAGCTTCATTCTCACCTGTATAGGTTGTGATATGATACAGAGCACCGCAGAACCACAGGGGAGGCGAGTGAAAGCCCAGGTTGCTGGGCCCCCACCTCCAGAATTTTTGGTTCAATAGGTCTGGGTGCAAACTGAGAATATGCTTGTCCCACAGGGTCCCAGGTGATGCTGTGGTTCCTGGGCCAGGGAGCACACTTGGAGAACCAGTGAGGTAGAAGAAGGCTTGATGGGATCTACGCCAGAATTACCTGGGGCATCTAGTCTGGGTGAAAGAACGCCTGGTAAAATATTACCTGCTGGTGAAATAGTAAACTAAGCTATGCCAAATGCAACTCCTGATAGATTTAGTAATGCCAGCCAGGGTTACACGCAAGAGCATCTTGTGCTGGAAGTGAATTATGACAAGCTTGAAAGCTCTGCTCTTTGGAGAGTAGGTGTGTGAAGGAAGAAGATGGTGATGGGAATTTCTCTGATACTGCTCTTTGGGGAAAATGAGTCTTAAATTTTAAGGAGCATCAGTTTGACAGGACTCAAAGCTTCAGCTTCATTAAATCAAAATTTTCATTTTTAAGTCTGGAATTTATATTACATTTGGTCTTAACCAAACAGCTAAGCTTATAAACATATTTTTTTCTCCTACAATGGCAGCCTTTTAATCACTTTGTTTTTATAAGAAGCTGTATGAAGTATTTTGCATGAATAATTATAGTTATGTAGATGCCACTGCAAATTTTTTGTACTAAGTAAAATGATTTTTACTCTAAGGACTTAAAAAATACTTGGGTAGCATACTAAATACTTTCATGTGTCATAGTACAATAGCATATAGTTTTAAATTTGCAATTAATTCATAGGTGACAAGAATGCTATTCAGATAGCATTTTCCATTCTAATAGATTTATAGTTAATATGAGTAACTGACATACACCAGGAATGAAAAAGCAAGTTTTCTTTATGCATTATAATGGATATATTTTATGCAGGAAAAGCATCAAAAAAAAAAAAAAAAAGGAAAAAAGGGTCCAAATATTCCCTATTGTAGGATCACTTTCTAGTATATTTTATATTTTTATTAGGTAATGTATGAATATATGCATAATTTACTAAAGGGATATATTTAGCTACTTATCTAGTTATTCTACTAAATAATTTTGCTAAATTCTTACACATAGTATTTCACAAACAGGTTCTGGTTTTGCCATCTCATGTATATTGTTGAACTAAAGTACTTAATTTCCATGATGAATTAAGTTATAGAAGGAAAATATGAATCATATGGGGAAGATGTCTGATTCCCAGTTGCCTCATTCTCGTGTGGAAGTCCCATATTTTTATTCTTACCTGTCCTCTGCCCCCACTGGCTTATACTGTGCACTCGGAGCTACAAACACGGAGGGTTACCAACGTGGCAGGTTGCACTTCTGCTCTGTAATGGAGGCAGCCGGGGATGCTGCTCTGAAGTGGACTCCATCCTCCTGTTGCACCTGGCCCAGTGCTCACGTCTGTGTAGAGACACAGTCCTAGAGCGTCTGGCCAGTTGTGGCTGACCTTCCTTCCTTTTCTGTTTTGCACAATGTGAACTAAGCATTGAACTTCACATATTTTCCTCTTATTGGCTAGTGAATACAGCCTGGGACATTTTCTCAGTTATTTTCACATCCTCAGGTAGCTTCCTTACAACATAGGCAGTTTGGTAAAAATAGGATCCAGTTCCTAATTTTTCACTGGACACAAGCAAACTCCTTATTTCCATCTAGAGGGCTGTGTATTCCTATTGCTTAGAAAAGTGAAAGTGCAAGTTAGTAG
The DNA here is from genome assembly GCF_055505025.1 of Bos grunniens. NCBI lineage: Eukaryota > Metazoa > Chordata > Mammalia > Artiodactyla > Bovidae > Bos > Bos grunniens. The sequence goes on along the minus strand of NC_141176.1, from coordinate 88,362,970 downwards.
CTCAGTCGTGTCCAGCTCTTTGGGATACCGTAAACTGTAGCCTGCCAGGATCCTCTGCCCATGGGATTCTCCAGGCAAGAATATTGGAGTGGGTAGCCATTTCTTTCTCCAGGGGATTTTCCCGACCCTGGGATAGAACCTGGGTCTCCTGCATGGCAGGCAGATTTTTCCTGTTTGAGCAACCAGGAAGCTAGTACTGCTTAGAAGAGCTGCCCAGTTCTCCTCAAACCAGAAACAGCGTCTTCTGATTTTGCCCTACCTAAACCTAGGCATCTCTTAATTTATGTTCATATGGGATGGAGAACCTAATTTTGATGTATAAGTTAGAGGAATGAGAAATCTGTGAAGCTCAATGTTTACCAAAAGTTGCAGTTGTCTTTTCTACCATATCCTTTTCTTATCACTGCTAAGGTCGCCTTTCTCTTACTCTTAGCAGTGGTTGCTCTTTCTCTTATCTTTGTTAAAAAAAAATAAGTACAGTGAAAGAAAGGGCTTCCCAGGTAGCTCAACTGGTAAAGAATCTGCCTGCAATGCAGGAGACCCTGGTTGGATTCCTAGGTCGGGAAATTCCCCTGGAGAAGGGATAGGCTACCCACTCCAGGTTTCTTAGGCTTCCCTGGTGGCTCAGACAATAAAGAATCCACCCGCAATGCGGAGACCTGGATTTGATCCCTGGGTTGGGAAGACCCCCTGGAGGAGGACATGGCAACCCACTCCAGTATTCTTGCCTGGAGAATCCCCATGGACAGAGGAGTCTGGCGGGATACAGGCCATGGGGTCACAAAGAGTCGGACATGGCTGAGCAGCTAAGCACAGCACTGCACAGAGTGAAAGAAAGCAAGAACTCAAAGGAAAGCAGGTTGACTGAGTGTCTTGTTACTTGGGCCTATTTAAAGGTGTTAGGCTAAATTTCCCTTGAAATGCTTTTCCTGATTGAATTCTAATTTCAGTTAGTGTTTGTTACCTAAAACTCCACAGTGCTTTAATACTGACTTTGCTCCTTTGTTTTATTTCTACATGAACGTATTTAATAGAGGGAATAACATTAGCAAAACGTTCAGATCAATCTAGCTTTACCTGCATGCAATAGAGCATGTTTCTAAGCAATGCATTAGAGCAAATACAAATTTATTTTTAGCAGCTTAAAAATTCTTAATTATAATCTAAGTGTTGCTTTCATGGAAAATGTTGAGGTTTAATTTAAGGTTTTTTTTTTTTTTTGGTTTATAGGTTTAAAAGCTTGCCTTTGTTTGGTACGTGGCTTTGAATGGATTTAAATAAAACTAGTTTGTAACATTTATATTTTTATATTTATTGTAAATCTCCAAGCAGGGAAAAAAATAAGCAAAAAACAAGTTTGAGTTAGTTTATCTCACATTTTGGTTCTATGATCATCATTTAATTAAAAAAAATAATTCTTTTCTGAGTACTAAACATTGATTTGGCAAGATCAGGATCTGGGATTAATTGTCTGTTAGAGCCAGACTTATTCCTAGATTTTAATCAAATATGCTATTCCTTAAAAAAATAAAATCAATGCATGCTATTTTACAGCTTGCCTTCTGGCATCTCCAAAGAGCCTGGGATGAGCCCTAAAAGCAGGGGTTTCATGGTGACCTTGATGGGGTGAGGCAGGGGCGGGCAGAGAGCAGTGGGTTAACACTGATATTCTTACATGGCAGGCAAAGAGAAAACAACCATGGTTTCTGTATGACGCTTCTGTAAGTCATCTGAGCCCCAAATCATAGATTCTAGGCTGCATAGAACCATTGAGAGTTTAGCAATAGATAAGCCTTGACTCACTATTGATATAAAATTATTTTTTTGTTTGCCTTAAAAAAAAATGTCCTACTGAAATAGAAACCTATTTTGAAGAATGGAAAGACTGGATAAACCTTGATATCCTAGTCCTGACCATCCCTCTCTCTTTCTAATAGGTAACAATAATCACTATAGGATAAAATAATTTGATGTGAATTCAAAAGTTTGTTATGAGCTTATAGAAAACCTCCTATGCCTGTGTAGTAACACATATCAACAACGACTGATGTATTATGTGTGTTGTGGTTTAGTTGCTCAGTCATGTCTAACTCTCTTACAACCCCATGGACTGTAGCCTGCCAGGTTCCTCTGTCCATGGGATTTCCCAGGCAAGAATACTGGAGTCGGTTGCCATTTCCTTCTCCAGGGGATCTTCCTGACTCAAGGACTGAACCCGCGTTTCCTGCATTGGCAGGCGGGTTCTTTACCACTGAGCCACCAGGGAAGCCCCTGGTTGTGTTGTATCAATTGCTCAGTTGTGTCTGACTTTTGAGGACCCCACGGAATAATAGCCCACCAGCTCCTCTGTCCATGGAATTCTCCAGGCAAGAATACTGGAGTGGGTAGCCATTCCCTTCTCCAGGGGATCTTCCTGACCCAGGGATCTAACCCAGGTCTCAGGCATTGCACACAAATTTTTTACCACTGAGCCACCTGGGAAGTCCTGTATTATGATATAAAAAGATAGAAACCTCTTCCTAGATAAGCTAATCGAGCAAAGCAAATTTTTAACTGTTTCACTCTCCCTTTAAATGAAGTCAGACTTTGAAAAGGCAAATGTTATTTAAGCTCTAAGTTCCCATCATTAAAACAATAGAGGGCAAACCATGGAATGCAGCTGGGTCCAGTGGCAGGTAGTGTAACCCTGCTCTTGAAGGCCAAGCTTCCTTGATGGCTCAGATAGTAAAGAATCCACCAGTAAGAATGCAGGAGACCCAGGTCCCATCCCTGGAGAAGGGAATGGCTACCCACTCCAGTGTTCTTGCCTGGAAAATCCCATGGACAGAGGAGCCTGGCGGACTACAGTCCATGGGGTCGCAAAGAGTCAGACATGACTGAGCGACTTTCACCTCTCTTAAATGCACAGAGCAGTGAGAACACGTTATTCCACTCAAATCATCTCACTGGACTTGGCAGCTTCTTAGACCTTCGAATAAGTTGCTGAAATGAATTGCCAAAGGATGTTAGCCTCGGAGATTGGGGGCAGATAGCACGTCTCAAGGTGTGAACTTTTCTCTTTCCTGCGGACATGTCCTGTCAGAATCATGATACCGTCTGTCATGGGGGAGCAGCCAAATGATTTTCCTCCCCATTGGATGAGTTTCTGGAAAGCTGTGTCAGTGGAAGCATACAGCTAGAAACTTCTGTTTTTCCCCCACCTTCTCCCTGCCGTGCTAAATTCCTGGATAGACCTTAACTCTGCACTTGGTGCCAGGGCTGTTGAAAACGAATTCATCAGCAGAGTTAGCTGATGAAATTCTGTGTGGGTGGTTTTTTTTTCCCCCTTTTAAGAAGTGTCTTGAATTCTGAGACAAATGTACAATTCCCCGCCACTCCCCACCGCCCCCCCAAACCCAGATCAATTCTTGGCCTCACTTTGTAATTTTCCTCCTGTTCATGTATTACTTTATTCAATGGTGGACTTTCCATGGTGTCTTAGATGGTAACTTCAGGGCTTTAGGACAAGTTAGCACAGTATTCAGCTTGTAAGGGTCTTTATAATTTTTAATGGGCCAGACTGGTGAATAGTTATAAGACTTAGTCAAACAACTGGCAGGAAACATTAGGACTTCTCAGGGAGCTTAATGATTTTACAGATTTTTTCTTTAGATGATCCTACGTCTGGGACCCGGGTCTTAATCAAAACCAAGTGAAAACTTCAAGCCAATGTCAGAGTCAGTGCCTTTATAACATGGTTGGGAAAATTCCTAACAGTTCTGAGTCTCTGCTGCTTCTGATGGTTGATGTGTTTGGTTCATTCATTCGGGTAATCAACACACCTAAGTATGCCCAGAGAAAGAACACCCAAGATGGTCCTCTAGTATCCTTTAGCTGGAAAGGAGTGACAGATGTGTGAACGCGTGACTAGGACACAACATAATGAGACAAAGCCCTGGGGCAGTTCCAGTGGGGATGGCCAGCTTGTCTTCCAGAGAAGAGGGTGCCTTCACAGGGTAAAAGGTTTCTGAATGATCAACAGGAGCTGCCCATGTTCACTGGGCAGGAGAGTGCATTTCAAATAGAAGTCTTTGAAAATGGATAAAAGCAGGAAACGGTCTGATGGGCTTGCGCACTTTGAGTGGTTTGATGTGGCTGGAGTGTGGACTGCAGGGGTCAGGGAGCATGTGACGGGGACGGTGGGAGCCAAACCCAGAGAAAGATGGAATTCAGATCATCTAAGCTGCAGTCAGCTGTTTGGAGCATTGGAACCCATGATGGGTATTAAAGTAGACTGTGGCATGCTAAGATTTATAGTTTTAAAAAATCACTTGAGCAGCAGAGTGGAGAGTGAATGAGGGGGCTCAGGCTAAAGAGACAGGAAGGTAAGTCGAGGGACAAATGAAACAATCCAGGGAAGAGAAGCTATGGGGTACCTGGCACCATAAAGATTCTTGGTCTGGTGGCAGATTGTTCCAGCTGGTGACGTGGAAACTGGAATCATGACTCTCAGGAGAGAGCAAGCCTTTGAAGGTGGAGGGGACATGGTTTTGCCCAAAGGGAGGTTGAAAAGGCATGTTGAATTATTAACACATTTGGCATGGTCAGTCTGGCTAAGTCATTTCATGTTTCATGTTTCTGACCAAGGAGATCTTAGAAACAAGAGCACTCATCTAGAAGGCATGAAAAAGAAGTGAAAGTGTTAGTTGCTCAGTTGTGTCTGGCTCTTTGCAAACCCATGGACTGTAACCCACCAGGCTCCTCTGTCCTGGGGATTTCCCAGGCAAGAATACTGGAGTGGGTAGTCAATCCCTTCTCCAAGGGATCTTCCTGATCCAGGGGTTGAACTGGGGTCTCCTGCACTGCAGGCAGATTCTTTACTGTCTGAATAACCAGGGAAGCATGAACGATAATGAACATTAGAGGAATACGGCATTGGTAAAATTAATTAGGATGGTGGATTTGAAAGGACTTTGTAAACTGTAAAGCAGTGTACAAATATTAGACGTTACTGTTATCTTCCATATGTTAATAGAAGCCAGATATGAGCACTAGCCGGAGGGGGCAGGCAATGAATTTGTTCCATAGTCGTGGGATTAAATTTGAACCAAGTCAAAGTCCAGCACTTTGGCCACCTGATGCAAAGAGCTGATTCATTGGAAAAGACCCTCATGCTGGGAAGAATTGAAGGCAAAAAGAGAAGGGGGCTTCAGAGGATGAGATGGTAGGATGGCATTACCAACTCAATGAACATGAATTTGAGCAGACTCTGGGAGATACTGAAGGACAGAGGAGCCCGGCATGCTGCAGTCCATGGGGTCACAAAAAGTAGGACATGACTTATAGATTGAACAAGTCATAAGCTCTTGAATGCATCGTTGCAAAGCATGTGTTTATCGATAATATGGTATAAGTTTCACTTCTCTGTGGAAAGAAGATCATACAGGTATCCCTGAATATTCTGGTAAATTTTCTTTCAATTCAACCAGCAGATTCTTTACAGTCTGAGCTATAAAGTCCTTCCTTGACAGTCTAGATTGTAAGGTGTACAGTAAGGAGTCTAGAGTCCTCCCCATGTCTTATGCAGAGAGTCCAATAGTAAACACCATCCTGCCCCTGCCTGCCCCTTCACTCTACTGGAGGAAACCACAGGTTGGTGGGAATTTCCAGTACACGCTCCAAGGGGAAAAACGTGGTGAAGGCTGACTGCAGGGCACTGGGCAGAACACAGCTGATCTTAGAGATCCAGGAAGGGAATCACGTCTGAGCCCAGATCCGAGGGGAGGTGGGGGTTAGAAAAGGAAAAGCCCATTGGGAGCAGAGGGGGGATCTGGAGTGGGCGAGAAAGCTTCTATGGGGGAGGACAGTACTGTAGGGAAGCAATCAGGAGACAGGATGAGGACTGGCTAGTGGAGAGGTCACCATGTATAATGTGGAATGGGTGGCTAGGACTGGAAAGAATCTGCCTGCAATGTGAGAGACTCAGGTTTGATCCCTGGGTCAGGAAAAACTCCTGGAGAAGGAAATGGCTACTCACTCCAGTATTCTTGGCTGGAAAATTCCATGGACAGAGGAGCCTGGTGGGCTACAGTCCATGGGGTAGTAAAGAGTCAGACAGCACTGAGCGACTAACACAACCCTTTCTGATCACCCAAAGGAAAGTTACCTGCGACCTGATGGCGTCCTGTGCACCATGGGGGTGGACACGAGTGGGTGGAAGGGAGAGGTGCTGGGGAGGTCTCGCAGGCATGACTTGGTGTTTAGCTGGATATTGGGGCTGGGACAGAGAGAAGTCGAGTCAGAGGTGCTGGTTGTGACTTGTGCAGCTAACTGCGATGGATGTGCAATTAATCAGGGTGTTAATTTCCTATGAAAATCATTACTTCGTATTATACTTCATTTCACACTTCCATGGGAGATTTATTTATTTTGCTGCACAGGGATATAATAAAATACCCCAACTTGCTCTTTAAGAGAAAAGAAAGATATAAATGAATCATGGTGTAGGATGACAGAAGCAAAGCGCTTCCATTTACGGAGAAGAATGATGGAGAATGAAGAGCATGTTGAGGTGGGGGGTCTTGGTGAGATGGTCTCAAGCAGAGAGAGAGAGAAGAAGGGACAGGGAAGGGCTCTGAACAGGGCATACAGTGAAAGCTCCAAACCAAATCAGGGTCCTATAAGCAAATTTAAGGCAGTTAAATTTTGAAGCATGAACCTTATGAGAGGAAACTTCAGGCTCTTTAAACCTTCTGTCATGATAATACCAGTCATCTGAATCTCTTACCAAATTAACTCCTTTGATGCAACTAACAGGATTTGACTTTCCCATCAGGGAGTTCATCACACTGGCAAATCTTTATGTAGGTTTCTAGTCACAGTTTCATGGTGCTAAAATATAAATGTCTATGATGGGTCTCATTTGTTTTCGAATCTAAACAATGTCTGCATGGCCTAAACTTGCTAATCACGTGAAATTAATTTTCTCACATTTCCCCATAAATGGCCCACTGTTAGTGGAAGAGATTTCCTTTTCTGATGGAAAAAACTTCAATGTATTTGAAATGTATTTGTGTTTTCTGTCTCTACATGCAGTTTTTTCTTTTGCCTAAAACATATACAAGTACAGAAAACTTATACTAAAACTTTCACAAGTCTATGTTTTAATTATGTTATAATCTAGAATTTATTTCAGTCTTTTGCCTTGCAAAATAATATATGCTCATTTTAGTGACTTCACAAGCTGTTGTAGGTATAAATTGAAACAATCTCCTTCTTTCCTTTTCTACAGTTAACCTTTTGTAGTAACTTGGTAACAAGTGCTGGGTACTCCTCCTTCCTTGGTGTATTAAGTTACACACAAACATGTCCAAATATTTGCTTTTGTTTTACCAAATATTCTGTATATGACATTCTAAAATTAGTAGTTTTTCCTCAACAGTTTTATCATGGAGTTTTTCCAAGTAAGTGTGCATCAATCAATTTTTGAAGGCCCCCAAAGCATTCCAGACACATGTGTCATAATTTAAACAATATAACCTGATGGATGGATCTTCAGGTTCTTCCTGGTTTGCACATTACCAACAGTGCTGAAAGGAGCGAACACATTCCTGTAAACCCATGTGCTGGGACTTTCATTTTTGTAGGGTAAAATGAGCTAATGAAAAAGAAAAAGAAGAATGATTCCACATACCTCTAGGTAAAAGGATAGAACTTTTTACATCAGAAGAAATGCAAAAGGCTAACACATATATGAAGGCATTCATGTCATTAGTAGGCAGGGAAATACATTTACAAACAAAAAACATAAAAACAAAAACGAAAGCAGAAAACACCACGAACGCCAATTTTCACACATCTTTTTGGCAAAAGTTCAAACCACTCGTAACATGCAGTGGTGGCAAACATGTGGGGAAAAGTGTTCTTAAACATTATTATCGCACATTTTTTGACAAAGCCTTTGTCAATGTTTCATAAAATTTTATAGGCACAAACCCTTTGATTCAACAATCTGACTCCTAGAAATTGAATTGGGCTATTTTCAGAGAATACCTAGAAACAACGGGGAAATGAGTGATGTGGTAGTAATTTTTCCAGATACTTTTATTGATCAGAATAACGCAAAAATAAGAAGCCATTGTAGGGCAACTGGGATGGGAAAAGCAGTGAGTGATTACCCCCGCATGTTGAAACTTCCCAGGTGGCCCTCTGGTTGAGGCTCCGCCCTTCGGCTGCAGGGGGCACAGCCTTGATCCCTGACCAGTTAGGGTCCTGTGTGCCACGTAGTGAGCCCAAAATTTTTTTAAAAAATTAAAAAAAAAAACAAAACCAAAAACTATGTATAAACGTTTTATTCTACCCCATATATATTTTCTCATAATATATAATGGCTTCTTTTGAAAAAAAAAAAGAATTAATATGTACTGGTGTTTTCTAGTCTGCTCAAAATACATGCATGAAGGGCCTATGTAACTGTTAAACCGATGAATTAAATTCAGACACATGAGTCCTGTGCGGTGGCTCCTGAGATGCTGCACGTGAGGCCTCGTGGTGGGGGCTCTGGTTTTCCAGATAGAAGGAGGGGCTGGGCCTTCACTGCCCAGCGTGTGGCTCTGAGTGTATCTGTAAGTGAAAGTGAAAGTGAAAATGAAGTAGCTCAGTCGTGTCCTATTCTTTGCGACCCCATGGACTGTAGCCTACCAGGCTCCTCCATCCATGGAGTTTTCCAGGCAAGAATACTGGAGTGGGTTGTCATTTCCTTCTCCAGCAGATCTTCCCGACCCCAGGGATCGAACCTAGGTCTCCCACATTGCAGGCAGAGGCTTTACCGTCTGAGCCACCGACCCTGTAACCTGAGTCTTAAATGGGATTTTAAGTGCATCATGGAATGCGACTGGTTGGGAGAGGGAAGGGGCAGCTCAGGAGCGCAGGGTACCAAGGGCCTTTGGAAAAGATGTTGGACCCTGTGGCGACTGGTATCCTAGAGACGCATCCGGGATGTATAATCAGGAGGAGGCAACCTGAGCTTTCGGTGCAGGGGTCTCCTTGCTGATCTTGGAACATAACTATCGTGCCCTTGGCAATCACCCAGGACTTCTTTTTAAAAAAATAACTTTATTTATTTTTACGTATCTATTTTTTTGCTGTGCTGGGTCTAGTAACTGAGCGTGAGCTTTTTTCTAGTTGCGACAAGCACGGGCTGCTCTCCAGTTGCAGTACACGAGCTGCTCACCGCAGTGGCTTCTCTTGTTTCGGAGCATGGGCTTCAGTAGTTCCTGCAGGTGGGCTCAATAGGTGTGACTTCCGGGCTCTGGAGCACAGGCTCAGTAGCTGTGGCACATGGGCTTTGTTGCCTGGTGGCATGTGGGATCTTCTGGAACCAGGGATGGAATACTTGCCTCCTGCACTGGCAGGTGGATTTGCTACCACTGGGCCAGCAGGGGAGCCCCATGCTAGGCTTCTTAAACACAAACTTTTACTCCCGGTGCCATCTCTTAAAGCTTTCCTGATTTTACACAGAAGGAACCCCTGTCTGCTTGCGCCCACTGTGATGGCTCTACTGTTTCATTCATGAGAGTGCCTTGCATGCTGTGCTGCGTTATACTTGTGAGCCTCAGATGAAATTAGGAACAGGAAAGGGCTTTGGAAACTCTCATACACCAACTAGACATGAATTATTTGTGATAATGTCATCTCTTGGGGATTGGTCTCTCGGCCACTGTCCATCTTTCTACTCGAGATCCTTCCTGAAGTCCACGTCAGCTCTTTTCACTCTTATTTCCAAATAAGTTCTCAAGGCATTTGGTAGGGTTGCTAAATATTTTTTTTTACGGTTGGTAACAATACGGAAGACCCAAGTTCAATCCCGGTGTTGGAAAGGTCCCCTGAAGAAAGAAATGACAACCCACTCCAGGATTCTTGTCTGGGGAATCCCATGGACAGAGGAGCCTGGCAGGCTACAGTCCATGGAGTTGCAAAAGATCTGGACACGACTTAGCAACGCAACAGCAACAGCAATACAGAAAGAGAGACGTTAAGATAATGTTTGTGAGGAATTTCAGAAGCCTCGAAGTCTGGGGTTGGGAGGCGCCTCTGGCTCCCCTGGGAATGGAAATGGAGCCAGTGGACATGAATCGGATCATCCTCACCGAACAAACCATCTTTCCATCCCCTTCAAACTAATTACTCGCTTGTGTACGCTGGAACAAGTTCTCTTGATTTTGCACACTTAGGATATCTCCTCTACCTCCCATCACGCTCAGAGCTCTAAACTGGCAGATCCCAAGAGGGGGACATTAGAAAAGGAAGAGTTTTCTGAGGTCAGAATTTCTCCTATAAAGTTTGAAAGGAGATCTATTTGCCTTCCAGAGCATCTCAGGTTTAAAAATCCAATTGCCTCGATTTCAATGTTGTTTTAGATCGAGCATGATCTTACAGAGGCCACCTGTGCAGGGCCAGCGAGTGTGAAAGAGCCTCTTAATCTCAGTGCGTGAACAGAGCGAATGGTGCCTTTGTCTGTCTCTCTCTGATTTTTTCCCTCTGGACGCTAGCCCTACAGTGGGACACTTAGAAGTGGAACTCCTCAATCGTGCCATATTCATAGTGATTTCTGTAGCAAGGAAAGAGGGGTTTGGTGTAGATTTAGGGTCAGCAATAACACAAATCTCTCCTAGAGCACCCGTGAAGAACTGGTTGATGATATAGAGAATTTATGACCTGGGAGATCATTTATTTCAAATAAAATTAGAAAACACAAGCACTGCTTTGGGATTTTGGAAAACTTTACCGTTCAATTCCCAGAGTCGAAACACTTGAAATGGAGAAAGTGTCACTTCACAAAAAACAATGGCTTAATCTGTACCCTTGAACTAGAGCCAAGGGAAAGAATACAAAAAACAGAGAAATCATTCTTGGGAGATAAGCAATGTTCCTGCTTCTCGAATATTCACATATCCATCTGGATATATAAGGCAGCTTGTTTATCCCTGGGCGTCACTCTCTCCTAGCGTGTGAAAGTGAACTGTAATAATGATAGTTGTTCACTGAGGATTACCACCCTGTGCTGGGAGAGGGGTGTCCCCACTTTGATTTTCCTTAGTTCTCGACATAATTTTATCATGTGCTATGATTTCTTTTTTACAGATGAGAAAACAGGGAGGTTATGTAATTTGCTCAGGATTATACCGTTGGTCTGTGTAAGACCTGGGTTCAGAACTAGCAGTCTATATGGTTTTGATATCTGAGCTCTTTCCAAAAATACTATAACCCATCTCCAGAAACAGTTACCAGAAGGAAGCTTTTCTGAGTGGCATACTTGGGGGACGAATATTTACAAACTGAGACATTCAAATAGAATTGATTGAGTTGTTAGTCAATTGGAAATCATGGCGTAAGAGGAAAAGTTGAAATTACTGGAGTTAAATAAGCCAGTGAAAGGGCCGCTTGAGAATAAAATAACTTTCTTCAAATACCTGGAGAGCTGTCACACATAAGCCTGGACATACTCTTGTCTGTGGCATCAAAGATGGGTAATTGATGAAAGCTGAAAAAGGTGACCTTGACCCCTAGGAGGTCAGAACTTTCTGAAACAGCTTGCTTGGCAGTGTGATGGGAAAGGGATTGATCCGTGTGAGTAACAGAGATGTTTGCTTCTCAAGGATAATGAAGAGGAGATTACTGTATTAGGCAGAAGTTTGGGCTGGCTGGTCTCTGTGACATATTTCAATTCTGAGGTTACATAAATGTCAATTCACAACACCATGCCATGAATAAGTTGACCAGTCCTTCTCTTAGTGATGGGGGAAAACTAGACATGAAAATACTGAGTGCCTGAAAATGCTAAGTCTTGAAGACACTTTGCCTGTTTAACAGTTTCACAAATGATTGGCTTATATTGGCTTTTTTTTTTTAATCACAGAAGAACATGAAAATTCCAGTAATTGATTTTCTCCAAAATTCTGTTTCTGAATTTGAAGAAAATTATGTTTCAGTTTTGGTAAAAGTCTAATATATTTTTAATAGATATGGAAGTTCTTCTGACTCCCATGTTTAATGGGTCACAAAGAACCTGGCAGAAGGTTTTCTAGGATGTAATGGGTGTAATTGAGTGGTGATAGGTTTTTAGAAAGGACTCAAGATACAGGTAATTCATTAAAGAAGAGAATAATTTTATCCGTGAACTCTGAATCAGCAATGTTGGTATATTAATATGCTATGTAATTGTTAATTACAATGCATTCTCTAACATAAATCCAATTATACCAACATCACTGATTCATATGCTGGTGAAGAATCTGCCTGCAATGTGGGAGACCTAGGTTTGATCCCTGGGTTGGGAAGATCCACTGGAGAAGGCAACGGCTACCCACTCCCATATTCTGGCCTAGAGAATTCCAGGGACTGTTTAGTCCATGGGATCGCAAAGAGCTGGACACAACTGAGCAACTTTCACTTTCACTGTGTTCACGACATTTTAAAAAGGCTAAAAGAGCAATGCCCTGAAAAACATTTAAAAAGTCTTGGCAAGAAGTCAGGTTTAATTAGACTGTGGGGGCTGCATAATTTGGAGGCAGGATTTTATTAAACTAAGAAAACTAGCCAGGGCCCTTCTCTGGGAAGTCTGTGGATGGTGGCGACACATTAACTCTTGTGACATTTATCATGTATTTGTGCATTTCATGAACACTTTGAACTCCTATGACTTGGTTCATCAACTCGAGGGACATACACGTGTGGTCACATCTTTTTCTCCTTTTACTCTATTGAACTTCCAGTGTCTTTCCTCTGATGAGGTGTCCAGATCAATGGATGATCAATAGGTCATTCTTGTTTTGAGACACCAGCAACTACCATCTTTTTTTTTTTTTTTTTTTCTGAGACAGCGTCCTTTTGGGAATTGGCCTGTATTCCTAAGAGCACTCCCATCCATCATGGCAGGGAAACCATGGCTGGTTCAGGTTCCTGCACTAGCCCTGGGGTTCCCCTTGGTGGGACTCCAAAGACAGGACTTGAATTCTACTCTTCCCTATCTCCTATGTGGACTTCGAAATGTTGCTGTTCGTCTGCTGGCACTTCATTACACTCACAAGAATCCACTGAGTCCATGTGCCATGTCAGAGGGAGAAATCCACACGTCACCCATTTGTTCATCCTTTGCTTAGTTGCTCTGCTAATTCCTTCCTGTACCTCCAAGCTTCGCCCATCTTGGAAGAGGGAAGAGGCACACCTCACAAACCACTAAATTGAATTCTGTTTCAGGGACACAGGGCAGGAGCCAGGAAGAAATGTTTCCAGGGAGCCGGAATGGTGTGAGTCATAGACACGTTCCCAGCAAGGAGCCACCTCTGTGTGCTAAAGTATAAATTATCTTAGTGTGTATCTGTACTCCGCAGAGCCCAAGGCAGACTCTCAGAGAAGCACGGCTCCCAGTTTCTGTGCTCTGGCCATCACAGCTGGGACCAGGGAGGAAGATTCTACTCTTGTTCTGCTGCTGTGCTCAGTTGCTTCAGTTGTGCCCGACTCTTTGCGACCCCATGGACTGTAGCCCACCAGGCTCCTCTGTCCACGGGATTTCCCAGGCAAGAATCCTGGAGTGGGTTGCCATTTCCTCCTCCAGGGGATCTTCCCAACCCAGAAATGGAACCTGAGTCTCCTGTGTTGCAGGTGGATTCTTTACCACTGAGCCACCCGGAAGCCCTCTATTCTCATAGAAAGAAAGAAAAGAAAGTGAAGTCACTCAGTTGTGTCCAACTCTTTGAGACCCCATGGACTACTGCAGCCTGCCAGGCTCTTCTGTCCGTGGGATTCTCCAGGCAAGAATACTAGAGTGGGTTGCCATTCCCTTCTCCAGGGGAACTTCCCGACCCAGGGATCAAACCCGGGTCTCCCACATTACAGACAGACGCTTTACCGTCTGAGCCACCAAGGAAGCCACTTCTTATAGAAGAAACAATATTTGATGGAAACACAGGGAATGGGTCTTGAATATCTGTTATGCTGTTAATTTACAAGGAGTTTTTAAAAGACTCAATGTTGGTTTTGTTCACCAAAAACATAAAAGCTAATTCGTAATGTTTTCAGCAAAAATGGCTACAGATCAGATGGTCTCATATACTGTTCTGGATTGTCTCCTATTTAAATTACTTTCTTACTGCCAGTCACCGACCTTCAGAGATTGCTTTAACTCTGAAAAATAGCAGTGAACTACTCCATGGATGTGTTCAATAGCATTTAGAGAATTTAAAAAGTCAGCTTGCTAAGCTTGTTAGACTCCAATGTAAGCCAGTCTGTGTCCTGAGGGAATATCTTTATTTAGAGGACAATGGCTAATGTGAAATTATCACAGGTCTCAATTTGTGTTGGCTTTCTGTGTATCTTTTGCAGTTTACAGGTTCTTATCCACATGTGGCATATGCAACAGAAATCACTTCTAACTCATTTCAGACTGAATAATTGTCTTATGCAAATGACTTCAGACAATGACCTTTTTAAGGGATAATCTTCACTGTGTAGAATATACCATCCAGTTGTTGAGTGTATCTGAACATCCACTGGAGACAGAAAGCAAAGGTATCCATGGTCCATTTATCAGTCACTAGACAGATTTAAAAAATAAGGATGCAGTTATCAAAATGCTTAAAAATCCCAGAACATCATTTTATAAAACCATCTATATTTAAAATCTTCAAAAACAAAGTACTTAATGTTCTTTTTGGAGTGAGAAAAAGCCTCAGAACTTTGTTAAGTGATCGATACTATTCAATTTTATTCCTCCTCATTTTTCTTTACTTATTAAACATCTTGGAGCTTAAAAGAGATACTTGTGATTTGAATAGTGGGAGAAAGAAGACTGAGTTAAAGATGATTAGAGCAATAAATAAAGGAAAAAACCTCTTCATTTTGAAATAAGAAAGCAAATTCTACTATTTTTCTTGAGCCCTTCAAGGATGAAACGGTTTGACTGTCTCAGCAGGCATCCATAATTCATGAAAGGGATTCTGATTGATTTTCATGATCAGAAATTGATCTAATTTTATTGTTCACTTATGTTATAATTTAGGACTTTTCTAAGATAAATCATCCTCATGTTTAATTCTTTCTGTTTGAGATGACTACTTCACACAGATTTTTTTGTTGTTTTTTGGTATCACTTTCTTTTTCAAGGAGTGTACTGTATAATCATTGAACTCCTCTATAATTACACGGCAAAGACTATGTAAATACGTAATTATGTTCATGCAGATTACTTGATAATTATACTTCCAGTTACCAAGTAATGAACGGAATAATCATCATGCAACTTGCAGCGCTTAGACTTTCAGCTTGGTCTTTGTTTTAAAAAAGGGAGAGAACTAGATAATTACTCCATGGTTACTTGGCACTTACATTGTCAACAGTCGTGTATTTATGTTGCTATTACATGGTTATTTTTTACCTTGTAAAAGAAAGTGGGGCTGCCTTTTGAAAGAGGTCCTTTCCTCCTCTCTTTTCAATAGGAATTCCACGTCTCAAGCTGGTGAACAGCAGAGCTGAGCTGCTCTTTTGTAAATACTTTAATACCCGGAGTAGCACACGAGAAGGACTGGAAAGGTCTCTGAACTTTCTTTGCCAGGATAGAAGACGAAAGAGAGAGGGAGAAAACCCACACACCTCCATGTCAAGTGCATCAGTGAAACACGAAACACATAGTTATCAGCCCTACGTCCAGGAGACTCTGTTCCCTAACAACACTGATTTTCTGTGTGTTGGCTGAGCTCATCCGCAGCACCGTCATCCTGCTTCCTCTTCCCTGGAAAGTGCTTCCTCCGTTACTCCCAGAACCAGCTCTCTTTGGTCTCCTTGATCGCATCATTCCTTCCCAAACCCCTTGTGCACAACCTCTGCTTCTGGCTCTAACCCTGTGAACACACCGTTAGGTTAGTGTTGCTTATATTTTATTGGAGGAAGTCTTCACTCAGTGTCCTGAGTAAAAATCTGTCAGAAGGACTTCCCTGGTGGTCCAGGGCTGAAGACCCTGCCTTCCAATGCAGGGGACATGGGTTCAATCCCTGGTTGGGGAACTAAGATCCTGCCTGGCCAGGGGCAACGAAGCCTGTGCCCCACAGTTAGAGAGAAGCCTGCGTGTGCCCACTAAGCCCTAACGCAGCCAAAAGGAAAATAAATGAATTTAAAAAATCCGTCAGAGCCTCTGTGATTGATGGCTTTCCATTTTACCTCCAGACTTATCACCAGAGCCTAGGCATAACTAGTTTATGAATATATTTATAATAAATTGGGCTTCCCTGGTGGCTCAGATGGTACAGCGTCTGTCTGCAATGTGGGAGACCCGGGTTTGAGCCCTGGGTTAGGAAGATCCCCTGGAGAAGGAAATGGCAACCCACTCCAGTGGAATTTTCTTGCCTGGAAAATTCCATGGACGGAGGAGCCTGGCAAGCTTAACGTTAATGGAAAGATAAATATGTATAGGTAGATAGAAAAATAGATGTATCATAGAGTAGTGGCACAGTGGTAATTAAACTGACTCACCAATCAGGAGATTTGGGTTCCATCGGTGAGTCTGGAAGATCCCCTGGAGAAGGGAATGGCAACCCACTCCAGTATTCTTGCCTAGAGAATCTCATGGACAGAGGAGCCTGGTGGGCTACAGTCCATGGGGTCGCAGAGTCTGACACGACTGAGTGACTGGACACACGCAGCACACACCCACACACACAGTAGATACACATACTGGGGGATGAATTCTCAAGTCCTTATCTTTTGCTATTTCACTGGGCTAGCTGTAGCTGAATCCAGTGACAAACATTTGCAATAGTTTTAGTAGAGTGATTTTAAAAAGTTTGTTCTTTCTTTTTGTCTGCTTTGTTTTTTTTTTTTTTTTTTTTTTCCGTGGCACACTGTGTCTTTGACTTTGGGAGCTTAAAGAAAAGGAAAGAAAGAAAGAGAACTCGCTCGGTCATGTCTGACTCTTTGCAACTCCATGGACTGTAGCTGACCAGGCTCCTCCATCCATGGGATTTTCCAGCCAAGAATACTGGAGTGGATTGCCATTTCCTTCTCCAGGGGATCTTCCCAATCCAGGGATCTTATGGAGCTTGATGACGTTTCAAATAAAAATATAAGGCATTGGACTCAAACATTCAGATCATTGATCTGGCATTTGCTTAATACTCATTATATTCAATGCACTGTGATCAGCACAGAGGAGATTCAAAGATAAACAAGCAATTTTTTCTATGTTTAATAACAGAAATTCCATTTGGGGAAGGAAGAGCACCCATTTTTAAGTGGACTTTAAAATAAAGCAGAAGAAACTAAGAACTATGATATAAAGTAACAGAACCGTGAATACTGCTTTCCCTATGATTTCAAGCAATTTATATCTCACTACCTTTATGTTTCCAGAGCAAATTGGCCCATGACTGCTCACATAAATTAACCTCTCATTTTGCATGACCTATATGTTGGAAGTTCAGAATTAACTTTGCTAATTCCAAAAATTACAAAAATACTGTGTGTGGTGCTTCTGTGCTTGCAAGCATTAAGTGAAAATAGCCTTCTTTTTTGGTTCTTCAGGGAATGTGATCTTCTTAAAAAAAAAAAACAACTAACCTCTCTACAGTTGGAAAGATGATTTTATAATGTAATAAAGATGAATTTATAATGTATGAATCTTGCTAGAATCTTTCACTTAGTGTTCAAACTCAAATTCATTAATGGCATCTATAGGTGTCAAATGATTTTTATCTCATATTTAAAAATAATCAAATTAAACTAAAGCTGAGAATTATGTGTGAATTAAAAGATAGAAGAAAAAAGACCCCAATAGATGTCAGAAACTCTATATAAAGACTGCATTTAATTAATTAATAACTAGCCACCTGAAAAGGACAACTAGATCTCTATATTGCTTGTTACAGCAATATAAATTAATAAAACCCTAAATATTGAATGTTGAAAGAAATATAAAATAGCTGAAAAAAATATGTGAAGGAACAAATACTAGAGTGGGAAAATCCTATTAACTATGACCATAGCAGAAAGATGAATATGTTTGATTACACAAATACTAAAAATTTATTCATAGCACAAAATGAATTAATTTTCTCAATATATAGAAGTCTTATAATTCAATACAAGATTAACAATATGAAGGGTCAAATAAGTTAATTCACACAGAAAAGAAAAAAACACACTAAAAAAAAAAAAAAAACCTATCAAAGCTGCAAAAAAAGATGCTTCAAAGCCAGCCACAGCTGAAAATATACAGACTAAAACATCTGGACTGGATAACACACTTGGAGAACCCAGTCATTTCTGAGCACTGGGTTGGCCCGCACTGTGATTGGAATCATCGCGCAGCTCGTCAGTCTCAGGGTGGTGAGAGTTTTTACGGTGGCATCTCATTTCCAAGGAGAAGAAGCATCTAGTTCCCTCAAAAGCTTCAGCCCAGAAAAGGATTTGGTGTTCTTCTGCCATGTTTAATTGGCTAACGCAGTGATAGGACCAGCCCTGATTCAAGGGGATGGAGAAACAGCCTCCACTTGTTTATGAGAGGGGTGTGTGTGTGTGTGTGTGTGTGATTAGTCGCTCAGTCGTGTCTGACTCTTTGCGACCCTATGGACTGTAGCCCGCCAGGCTCCTCTGTCCATGGGATTCTCCAGGTAAGAGTGCTGGTGTGGGTTGCCATGCTCTCCTCCAGGGTAATCTTTCCAACCCATTGGTCAAACCCAGATTTCCTGCATTGCAGTGTGATTCTTTACCATCTGAGCCATCTTTAATCCATGAACATTTGGACCCTGGCAGGCTGCAGTCCCCTGTAATGAAAAGGACATCTTTTTTGGGTGTTAGTTCTAAAAGGTCTTGTAGGTCTTCATAGAACCATTCAACTTCAGCTTCTTCAGCGTTACTGGTTAGGGCATAGACTTGGATTACTGTGATATTGAATGGTTTGCCTTGGAAACAAACAGAAATCATTCTGTCATTTTTGAGATTGCATCCAAGTACTGCATTACGGAATCTTCTGTTGACCATGATGGCTACTCCATTTCTTCTAAGGGATTCCTGCCCACGGTAGTAGATATAATGGTCATCTGAGTTAAATTCACCCATTCCAGTCCATTTGAGTTTGCTGATTCCTAGAATGTTGACATTCACTCTTGCCATCTCTTGTTTGACCACTTCCAATTTACCTTGATTGATGGACCTGACATTCCAGGTTCCTATGCAATATTGCTCTTTACAGCATCGGACCTTGCTTCTATCATCAGGCACATCCACAGCTGGGTATTGTTTTTGCTTTGGCTCCACCCCTTCATTCTTTCTGGAGTTATTTCTCCAGTGATCTCCAGTAGCATATTGGGCACCTACTGACCTGGGGAGTTCCTCTTTCAGTATCCTATCATTTTGCCTTTTCATACTGTTCATGGGGTTCTCAAGGCAAGAATACTGAAGTGGTTTGCCATTCCCTTCTCCAGTGGACCACATTCTGTCAGATCTCTCCACCATGACCCGCCCATCTTGGGTTGCCCCACGGGCATGGCTTAGTTTCATTGAATTAGACAAGGCTGTGGTCCTAGTGTGATTAGATTGACTAGTTTCCTGTGAGTATGGTTTCAGTGTGTCTGCCCTCTGATGCCTTCTTGCAACACCTACTGTCTTGCTTGGGTTTCTCTTACCTTGGGAGTGGGGTATCTCTTCACAGCTGCTCGAGAAAAGTGCAGCTGCTGCTCCTTACCTTGGATGAGGGGTATCTCCTCACCACCACCCTTCCTGACCTTCAACGTGGGATAGCTCCTCTAGGCCCTCCTGCACCCGCACAGCCACCGCTCCTTGGATGTGGATGCAAAAGTAGGAAGTCAAGAAACACCTGGAGTAACAGGCAAATTTGGCCTTGGGATACGGAATGAAGCAGGGCAAAGACTAATAGAGTTTTGCCAAGAAAATGCACTGGTCATAGCAAACACCCTCTTCCAACAACACAAGAGAAGACTCTACACATGGACATCACCAGATGGTCAACACCGAAATCAGATTGATTATGTTCTTTGCAGCCAAAGATGGAGAAGCTCTATACAGTCAACAAAAACAAGACCAGGAGCTGACTGGCTCAGATCATGAACTCCTTATTACCAAATTCAGACTTAAATTGAAGAAAGTAGGGAAAACCACTAGACCATTCAGGTATGACCTAAATAAAATCCCTTATGATTATACACTAGAAGTGAGAAATAGATTTAAGGGCCTAGATCTGATAGATAGAGTGCCTGATGAACTATGGAATGAGGTTCATGACACTGTACAGGAGACAGGGATCAAGACCATTCCCATGGAAAAGAAATGCAAAATGGCTGTCTGGGGAGGCCTTACAAATAGCTGTGAAAAGAAGAGAAGCAAAAAGCAAAGGAGAAAAGGAAAGATACAAGCATCTGAATGCAGAGTTCCAAAGAATAGCAAGGAGAGATAAGAAAGCCTTCCTCAGCAATCAATGCAAAGAAATAGAGGAAAACAACAGAATGGGAAAGACTAGAGATCTCTTCAAGAAAATTAGAGATACCAAGGGAACATATCATGCAAAGATGGGCTCAATAAAGGACAGAAATGGTATGGACCTAACAGAAACAGAGGATATTAAGAAGAGATGGCAAGAATACACAGAAGAACTGTACAAAAAAGATCTTCACGACCCAAATAATCATGATGATGTGATCACTGACCTAGAGCCAGACATCCTGGAATGTGAAGTCAAGTGGGCCTTAGAAAGCATCACTATGAACAAAGCTAGTGGAGGTGATAGAATTCCAGTTGAGCTATTTCAAATCCTGAAAGATGATGCTGTGAAAGTACTGCACTCAATATGCCAGCAAATTTGGAAAACTCAGCAGTGGCCACAGGACTGGAAAAGCTCAGTTTTCATTCCAATCCCAAAGAAAGGCAATGCCAAAGAATGCTCAAACTACCGCACAATTGCACTCATCTCACATACTAGTAAAGTAATGCTCAAAATTCTCCAAGCCAGGCTTCAGCAATACGTGAACTGTGAACTTCCTGATGTTCAAGCTGGTTTTAGAAAAGGCAGAGGAACCAGAGACCAAATTGCCAACATCTGCTGGATCATGGAAAAAGCAAGAGAGTTCCAGAAAAACCTCTATTTCTGCTTTATTGACTATGCCAAAGCCTTTGACTGTGTGAATCACAATAAACTGTGGAAAATTCTGAAAGAGATGGGAATACCAGACCACCTGACCTGCCTCTTGAGAAATCTGTATGCAGGTCAGGAAGCAACAGTTAGAACTGGATATGGAACAACAGACTGGTTCCAAATAGGAAAAGGAGTATGTCAAGGCTGTATATTGTCACCCTGCTTATTTAACTTATATGCAGAGTACATCATGAGAAACGCTGGACTAGAAGAAGCACAAGCTGGAATCAAGATTGCCGGGAGAAATATCAATAACCTCAGATATGCAGATGAAACCACCCTTATGGCAGAAAGCGAAGAAGAACTAAAGAGCCTCTTGATGAAAGTGAAAGAGGAGAGTGAAAAAGTTGGCTTAAAATTCAACATTCTGGTCCTATCACTTCATGGTAAATAGATGGGGAGACAATGGAAACAGTGATAGACTTTATTTTCTTGGGCTCCAAAGTCACTGCAGATGGTGACTGCAGCCATGAAATTAAAAGACCCTTGGTCCTTGGAAGAAAAGCTATGACCCACCTAGACAACATATTAAAAAGCAGAGACATCACTTTGCCAACAAAGGTCAGTCTAGTCAAAGCTATGGTTTTTCCAGTAGTCATATATGGATGTGAGAGTTGGACTATAAAGAAAACTGAGTGCCAAAGAATTGATGCTTTTGAACTGTGGTGTTGGAGAAGACTCTTGAGAGTCCCTGGGACTGCAAAGAGATCAAAACAGTCAATCCTAAAGGAAATCAGTCCTGAATATTCATTGGAAGGGCTGATGCTGAAGCTGAAACTCCAATACTTTGGCCACCTGATGCGAAGAGCTGACTCATTTGAAAAGACCCTGATGCTGGTAAAGATTGAGGGCAGGAGGAGAAGGGGACAACAGAGGATGAGATAGTTGGATGGCATCACCGACTCAATGGACATGAATTTGGGTAAGCTCTGGGAGTTGCTGATGGACAGGGAGGCCTGGTGTGCTGCAGTCCATGGGGTCACAAAGAGTCGGACAAGACTGAGCGACTGAACTAAACTGATAGCCAATGTTGGTTCTCTAGGAAATGATTGCAGACTGCAGGCTTCCTGAAGACAAATACAGGGTCTGTTTTGTCCTTCTCTGAATTTCCATGACTTAGCACTGCGATCACCCAGCACTTATCAACGTTCACTGACTGACTATGCTCAGATGATCATTCTCTTAATTCTATAAAATTAAACGTCGGGAGGAGGGAAGAAGCTTCTCGATCAGGTAAGTACTCATCCTTAAAGATACAGTTAACTCCTCTAAAAGGTGCTGGCTCCTGGAAAACGGCAGTTTTTCATTGTATCCAATATTTTATCATCAAGTCACGCAGTTGAAAGAGTTCTTTTATACTCCAAAGACAAGGAAATGAAAGACTATCTCATCTGTCAATGAAACACATGAAATCGAGCATGAGGTTCAGTGAACATTTGCCACTTCAAAACGTTTCTAAAAAAAATAAATCAACAATTATATTTAAAGATGGGAAACAGCTTAACTTTAAGAAAAAAAAGTAAGCATCTGGCAGGAATTTCAATTCATTCTCTTTCTTGATGGATCTGTGTTCTCGCCCTCCTTCAAGGACACCTGATGGCTCTAGCCGTAGCATTTGATCTTACAAACTATGGGGTGCATCGTCTACACTGCCTCGGCAGTTGCAATTGAGGTTTGCGTGTGACTTGGAGAAGTGCAGCCTATTTCTCTGGTGCTGAATGCATGGGATATTATGTGTTCACTTTATGTGATGATGTTTATGTTTGCATATCTGTAAGTTAGTATATATGTTAGAAGTGTTAAATAGGAAGGCAGAGAGAGAGCAGAAATGAGGGGGTTTCTCCCCAAGTGTACAGCTTTTGAACTTGGGCAGTGTTAGTGACTGAACACAAGTGTTGCCTCGATGCCTGCCGTGATGGCAGGGGATGTCTAGAAGCATTTTGTTCTTTCCAGCCCTTTGCTTCACTGCATTACATGCTGGATGATTAAGAAATGAATAAATTACAATGAAGTTAAGATACACCTGCTAGAAGGGTCGTAACCCCCTAAGACAAATACAGTCAGTCCTGTACATTCAGACCATCAGCCTGCAGACTTCCAAAGGTGCAAACGTGCTTTCCGTGATGTCAGGCGTGAGTGGCGTGGCAGCTCGCCCCCCACCTCCCATGGCTGTCCACCCTTCAGCTCCACCATCTCTGGCCTCCTCTGTGTCCCCCATCCAGTGACTTTCCCTGCCTGCTCACTCAACGCCAGCCCCTGTGTGCCAGCTGTCGTGCCGTGGTACTGTACTTTTCAAGGTATTGCACTGTAAGAGTAAAAATGTTTTCTTTGTTTTTTTTTTGTTTTTTTTTTTATATGAGGTGTGTGAAAAGGATAATAGACCTATTACTGTACAGCACTGGGTAGCTGACGGTGTCAGTTGCCTACCTAGGCTAACCTGGTTGGACTTACAAACAGACCGGGCTGACACATGTGCTCCCAGAATGGAACTTGTTGGTGTGTAGGGGACTTCCTGTAAAAGGAACTTGATTGATTTGCAATGTCCTCTTAAAACACTGCAACATATTAGATGAGAAACAAATCAAAACCACTATGTGTCAGGGAGGAACTATGTGTTGGGGGGGTTGGGGTTGATATCAATAAATACTGGGCTTCCCTGGGGGCTCGGCGGTTGAGAATCTACCTGCCAGTGCAGGAGACGTGGGATCGACCCCTGAGTCAGGAAGATCCTCGGGAGAAGAAATGGCAACCTGCTCTAGTATTCTTGCCTGGGAAATCCCATGGACAGAGGAGCCTGTGGGGTACAACCCATGGGGTCACAAAAGAGGTGGACATGACATAGCAACTAGACGACAACAGCATAGTTGGTTTATAATGTATTAATTCCAGGTGTACAGCAAGGTGACTGATTCAGTTATACATTTATGTATGTGTGTGTGCGCTCAATTACTCAGTCGTGTCTGACTCCTTTTGACCCCATGGACTGCAGCCTACCAGGCTCCTATGTCCATGGAGTTTTCCAGGCAAGAAAACTGGAATGGGTTGCCAATTCCTACTCCAGGGGACCTTTCCAACTCAGGGATAGAACCCGAGTCTCCTGCATCGGCAGGCTGATTCTTTACCAGTAGTGCCACACAAATATATACGCACATTCTTTCCCATATTCTTTCCCATTATGGCTTGTTTCAAGATTTGAATATAGTTCTCTGTGCTACACAGTAGGACCTTGCTTGTATATTTTATGTACAGTCATTTGTAACTGCTAATCCTAAACTCTTAGTTGATCCCTAATTTTTACAATTCAAAATGATTTTAAATGGCAAAGTTATAATAGGCAGTATTCTATTTTGAAAAACGACCTTGTGGTCTTTTCCTGAGAAAAGCCAAAAAACAGTTGAGAAAAGAGTCTGTGAGAAGCTGAGTCAGTCGTGTATTCTGAGCATCTTCCCAGGGTACATGAAAGACCCAAGTGCTTCTCGGAAGTCGACCCCTGTCCACCCTCCAGAGGCTTCTTCTAAAGGGAGATTATGGAACCATCCGTGACTCTTCATCGGCTTTTTATCTTACGAAAGCAGAGACTCAGAAGTCAGGTGGAAGAGTATTATACAAATTTAATTTCTCCTTCATGGCCTTGTACAAATTTTAGGAGTGAGCCCTCATGGAAAGGAACCAAGCTTCTTGCTAAGGGATCTGAAGAGTATCTTTGTCATAACAAAATTAAGCCAACATATAATTGTCATTTGCTTTATTCTTATGGAAATTGAACAGCAGCATGTGTGTAACTGATCTGAAATCCAGACACATCAAAGACATGAATCTATGTATCTATGTGCTTTTAATCTAATTATAAGCAGCTACATATGTTCTTACTCAAAACTTGCTTTTGCTTAACATTTTTTTTAATAAAAGGAATTTTTAAAAATTATTATTATTATTCCATGCCCCTGACCCTGGCTTTGAAAAATCTCTTTCTTTTTTCCCTCAAATGACCAGAGCTACAATCAGCAGCCTCTCCAGGGCCCTTGAACTGAGCACTCATTCTTTTAAAAATCATCAACACAGGATCGGTTGCCAAGTGGAGAAGCCAATTCTTCACTCCATGCTCTAGGAAGTATTTTCTTTGTAACACTGTTGGCATGGAGGTTAAGGGCCTGGAAATTGATATTGAAATGACAGTGAGAGAATTGCCATTGGATATGGTTTGTTTCAGCATTTAAAGCAAACCCACTCAGAAATTGCGGCCACAACAGTCAAACAGAAGCATGTGAAAAATTGTAAATATGACTACCTGGGTATCTCTTCTAGGAGATCAACAGAAAACTAAGTATATTTGTTTGAATATCACAAAGTACACATAGATTTGCTATTACATCAATAATTTTACTCAAGCAGAAAACTCAGAAATTGGGACACAATCAATTGTAAATGATCTGTAAAAGAAAACATGTATTTATCAGACTTATATGGATAGCTAGATATTTGGTTCCTATTTCTTATGATAATGGTAAAATAAATAAGAATCCTTATTTATCCTGATGAAAGATAGTCATAAAGTAGATATGTTTTTAAAAGGAGCTAGAAAGATTTTGATTTCAACATGAAGTTGCTGGGATTCTTTCACGCATGTGCTAACATGTGTGGTTTATGCATAATATAGGGGAGGTGTATGTTTCTGATACTGTGTATTAGTCTTTGGAAAAAATTCGAAAATAATAAAATGTTGCTGCATGTGTATAATTCCGTGAAAGATGAGCAGATACTTGGTTTGCCTTTATTAGATGTAAAGGTTTTCTAAGAAGCCTGAATTAGTGTTTGCTCTAAAGCCAGTTTCAACTGAGAAGGGAAGGCCCATAAAGTTGAGCTGTGTTACTGGAATTACAGATGTTCCTGTTTTAGGTTATGTGTGTGTGGATATTGCAAAGGGCTTATTGCTCTGAAACCTGGTTGTTGTGTGTGTGTGTTTTGTTGTGTGGGTTGTTGTGTGTGTGTGTTGTTGTGTGTGTGTGTGTGTTGTGTGTGTGTGTGTTTGTACACTTGCATATGAGTGTGTGGGTGAAGAAAAGATGTCTCCTTCTGGGACCCTATACCAAAACAATTTTAATAATAGCATATAGAAGAAAATTTTGCATACTTAAGAGTTATTTGGAATAATCTGTGATTAATCCCCCCAACTGGATCACGCTGTATGCAGACATTTGATGGCTTTAGCAAAATATTTCTCACATCTTAAATCAATTTCTAAAAAAGAGAAGTCTATATATACAGCTGTCTCTTGACAGTTCTTATGTGACAAACTTAAAATATCTGAAATACAGCCCTTTGTTCTCCTGCAAATCTGCCCCTCCCTTAATCTTCCTCATCTCAGCAAATGACACCCAAATTCACGGGGTTGTTTCATGCATGTTTTCATCTGTGTCTGGAGAGGAGTGGTCTGCTGCAGGATCACTGGAAGTTTGCCACATGTGGCCCCAAGTTGCACTATGGAATTCCTTTCTAAAGATCCTTAAGCGGCTCTTTCTGTGAAGACAGAAGGCCTACTGGGAAGGTTTTCATGAGTGGTGCTAGATTATAACGACCTTGCACAGTCACATGTACATTAATATTCACTGAGCGCCCAGTACTCCGGTAAACACTGAGGATACATCTCTGAACTGACGCACCCTAGCTCTGCAGAGAGGCTTCCCAGCTGGCTCAGTGCTAAGGAATCTGCCTGCTAATTCAGGAGGTGCGGGTTCCATCCCTGCTAATACAGGAAGATCCCCTGAAGGAGGAAATGGTGGCCCATCCCAGTCTTTTTGCCTGGGAAATCCCACGGACAGAGAAGCCTGACGGGCTACAGTCCATGGGGACGTGAAGAGTTGGACGCGGACTTAGAGACAACAGCCAAGTTCATCCCAGAGCATTGAGGGGATCTTCGAATTCTACTCTTCACCTCATTATCTCACAGATGAGGAACTTGGGGGCTTGCTAAATATAAACTCTTTCTCCCCAATGTTCTCATTAGTTTTATTAACCTTTTAAAAGAGTAACTATTTTTGTCATCTCTATTTTATTCTCAATTTCATCAATTTCTTCCCTTGCCTTTGTTCTTTATTTCTTTTTTTGAATTTTTTTTTAATTAGAGGATAATTGATTTACAATGTCGTGTTGGTTTCTGCTCTCCAACAATGGGAGTCTGCTGTGTGTGTTAGTCACTTAGTCGTGTCAGACTCTGTGACTCCATGGACTGTAGCCCACCAGGCTCTTCTCTGTGCAGGATTTCCCAGGCAAGAATCCTAGTGGGTTGCCATGCTCTCCTCCAGGGGATCTTCTCAGCCCAGGGATGGAATCCGAGGCTCCTGCATCCCAGGAAGTTTCTTTACTGTCTAAGCCACCAGCTAAGTGGGAATCAGCTGTAACTATACATATCCTAATAGGTTAGGCCTTTTAAAATGTAAAATTAAGGATGAGAATTCTTTGAAAAATGATATAGTGTTCTGCCTCTGTTCTTAGATTACAAAGTGAACTTTGCTTATTTGTGAAAGCTTGGCTCACGAATATCATTAGGAACTTAATGGAACTTTTCATTGCACAGTCTCTGGAGACGGAGCTGGTACAAGTCTGGCTGTATTACTGAGTAGCTTTGTGTTGGTGGGCACATAGTTTAACCTCTCTGAGCCTCAGTGTCCTTGCCCATACCATGGAGTCATAATAATTAGTGGTCTACTAGGAATTTTTCACCCCATTCCAGTACTCTTGCCTGGAAAATCCCATGGACGGAGGAGCCTGGTAGGCTGCAGTCCATGGGGTCGCTAAGAGTCGGACATGACTGAGCGACTTCACTTCCACTTCTCACTCTCATGCATTGGAGAAGGAAATGGCAACCCACTCCAGTGTTCTTGCATGGAGAATCCCAGGGACAGGGGAGCCTGGTGGGCTGCCGTCTTTGGGGTCCCACAGAGTCGGACATGACTGAAGCGACTTAGCAGCAGCAGGAATTTTTCAAAGAGCATCCTGCTCTATGTAAAATGATCCCCCACTTTGACCCCAGTGGTCTAGGTGAATGGACAGAAAATACCGAGAGGCCTTGTGTGGTGGTTTCAGAAAGCTGGAGAAGGGGTGTGGCTTTCCCGCATCAGTGTCTATGAAGGACAATTGCCAGTCCAAGAATTTAACATCTTACACAAAAGTGATGATAAAGCTGAGAGAAGCTGTTGGACACATAGTGATGGATGATTTTATTTCCTCTATTTTTCATTAATAAAATAATTGCTTGCTCATAGGCAGTCAGCCAACACACACAAGAACAGTTCCTAAACTAATAAACAGGAAATCTGTTCTTAGCTGATAATGTATTCCTGCTGCTGTTTCATTCAACCTGTAACACATCGTACGTGCATCTTGGAATCTGGGGCATCATAATAAATGCCTCTATCCCCAATATTTAAATAACTTAAATGATTATTCTAAAATACCTTGTTTTTTGAAGCTTTTAACAATTCCACTTCAGAGTTATTAAACTGACAAAACTTCTGCTTTGGTAAGAAGTCTCTCTGAGAATGTTTATATTTGTGTGTGTGTTTAAATTTCAGGAATATTCTGAAAGAAATCATTAGGAAAAAAAATAACCAGTGTAACTTACAGAAAACGCTGTTGACTATAACGAAATGTTGATTATTAAAACCCCAAAAGATAATTTAAATTTTACTAGTTTGATTTTTTTGGCATGAAAATCTTAGTTTAGTTTTGAAATGACTCTAAGTAATTTTTAAGTGAATATATTAAGCATGACATTGGCTGGGTGCACGAGGAATTCTGAGATTTCTGGTCTAGAGACATGAAGTTGGTTGCCCTTGGTATCTAAGTGGTATTTTAAGCCAAGTAAATGGATTAGATCACTCAGAAAGAATGTTCTGTAAAATCAGTAGACAACTCTATCCATAAGATGAATTTATATGTCAGACTGAACAAATCTTTCAATATCAAGTGGGATTAACTTTAAAATATCTATCTTAAGGAATTATTGCTACTGTTATCATGATTAAATAAGATCCTTAGAGAACATGGAAGTTTGCTAAACCCTTAGCAATACTTAGAAAGTGGCTAATTATACAGTGACTTTTTAAGAAGACTATATTTGATGTTCACAAGCAGCAAATAACCAAAAACTCACTTGTCATTTAAAACAAATGCATTGCCAATAGAAATAATACAAATGGTGTTTGAATTCTTAGGTCAGTCCTATAACTGAATTATAATCTTCTAAACATGGGCTTCTGTGGTAAAAAAAATCTGCTTGCAGTGCAGAAGACCCAGTTTCAATCCCTGGGTAGGAAAGCTCCCTTGGAGAAGGGGATGGCTACCCACTCCAGTATCCTGGCCTGGAGAATTACATGGGCAGAAGACCCTGGTGGGCTACAGTCCATGGGGTCACAAAAGTCATACAGGACTGAGTGGCTGACACTTTCACTTTCCAAACAGGCTTGTATAACATTAAACATTTGTGGCACTATTTACACACGTAGAGAAAATAAAGCTTAGAGAGGCTAAATAATTTGCCTACAAATGCAATGATATCTGTAAAAAGTGCTTTATACATAACAAAGCCCTCAAGGAAGGTATTTTTCTTAGTATCACTTTGTACATGGATTAGAGCATCTCCCGAAAACCACTTATGAAGCATCCTACTGATTATTCACAGGAAAATGTCCTTTTGTGGTAGACAGCATGTCATCTGCGAATTGTTCAATATAAACAGTGTACTTGTCTGAAGCTCTTTGTAATAAAGAGAAAGAATCACTTTTCTAAAGAGCACTTGGACGCTGCCTCGCAGCAAATGAGAAGCAAGGTGAGACCTTGCTGTTCTGAGAGCTCAGGCAGGAGTTAGAAGTGGGGCATGTGAAGATGCTGGGGTGGGATGCATGGGCCATTCAGTGCAGCCAGCTCCTTTCCTGCCTCTTCTGTGGACACACCCAGAGGTAGTGCTGTTCATTACACTCCAGGGCGCTCACTGCTGCCCTCGAGCCGGGAGTGGCTGATGGTCATTGATTCTGGAGGACCACCTTGATCTGGTGTCTGAAGACCCGGGATTCTAGCCGAGACTGGATGTATCAACAAGAACCATTTTTCCTACTCTTTGAGCCTCTGTTGTGTTATTGGTCAAATTAGAAAAGTGTGTGGCTGAAATTCAGGTTATCCACATGGTCCAGCATGTGAAAAGATGAGCCTGCATCTTGGGAAAGACATCTGAGCTTTGAATGAATGCAGGCTGGGACCTGAAAGGCAGGCGAGCTCAGTCTAGGAGTGAAAATAGAGTTAAAAAAAAAAAAAAGACATTTCTCAAGGGGAGTGCTCAAGGAGAGGCTAGCTTCTTAGGGCTGGGAAGATGTCTCCAGAGGCAAGCAAATGCTGAGAAAGGTATTTGCCCTGAAAACTCCTTAATCCACAGTGTGCTTGCTTTTCTGCCTTGAGATCGTGGCAAAGCCTTAGGAGTAAGAAGTGATATGAGGGAGATTCGGGGGTTGTTTCCGTAGACCTCGGAAAGGCACTGCCGGACACCCACCAGGCAACGGCAGGAAGTAGAGTATGTCTGAGATTTGGCCAAATCATTGAGAAATTCTCGCGTCTACGAAGTGGGTGTAGAAACTCGCTCCCCCAGCTAAATCAGTTCGGAGGCACTGAAATCTTAACAAAAAGCACATCTGAGTATCTAATCCCGAATCCCCTGCCTAGACCGGGAGAGATCTTGCTAAAGCCGTCCTCTATTACTCTTCAATTTTCTAATCTAAAATAGGGGTAATGCCCATTCCTTCCTACCTGTGAACATGTTGTGTAGATTAACATGATGGAGTTTTGAAAGGTGCTATTTAAATATAATATGTTATTAAAGTATTATCATTCTAGTTGCTGGTGATTATCTAAAAAGCTTTAAATCACCTGGTTATTTCCGGGATTCGATTTTCATTGTCAGTTGCTATTTCTCCTTTCAAAGGCATAACACTGCTTTGTCACATAGACTTTACAGTTTTGCATTTTGGAGTCAGGAACACATTTGTGTTTCACTTGAATGCATTCAGAATTGTGGTATTAGGATTTCTAAATCTAGGTTGCTGTAATCATTTTAAAGGACCAATGAGAGGCCATCTTTAGGATGAGTTTTTCACCTTGTCTGCAAATTTTTATTTAGGAGGATGAAGTGAAAAAATGTGGTCCAGGCTAATTAAAGTATCATATCATCATCTAACTACAGATTCAATGAAACGGGAAAACCCAGAGATTACCGGCATAGGAATTCCATGTGCCTGGCATTTATCCCTATAGATTCCATCCATTATTCAATGTACTGCCCAGCTTTCTGTATGCCATTCCCCAGAAGGCTGTCTTGTCTTGACTCTTTCCTTTATGCATATTGGATATATTTCTCATTCAATAGCCTTGACCCAGATTTTTTTTTTTCTCCTTACCATGGCAGTATGTCTATTATCGTCTGGGACAGGGAGAGTTCTCTTTCATTTGAAGTGAAGGTGGCTTTTTCTAAACCTCTTTTGCCTTTTGACCCCTTTCTAATCAATACAGGAATGTTTTCACTTTAACTTATTGGGTGGTTGAAAGAACTGTGATTGAATGTCTGTTTACTTCCTGAGCTGAGATATTTCTAGCTTGTTAGACAAGTCAGTGGTTAATGGAATGTGGGTTGGGGATCCAGTTTGGGGGGCATGAGATGACAACATAACCTCTCTCACAAAATGCAGAAAGCATTTTTAATGTGCAAATTTTTTAGAATAGTCTTATGATTTTTCCTTTAATTTCCCTGCATTTTCATACTTGACAAAGAATCAAAAGATCCATTCATTCTTTTATGATTGTATCTCCCCTTCAGTAAGACAGTTGCTTTTCCTAATACCAGTGTACACCCCTTCGAAATGTAGGCTCTTTCTTCCCTCCTGGAGTCTTTAATGAACTTTGAAAACTCTAGTCACTTTCTTGTCGTTGGTACTGACTTGGTGATGATGAGCTGATGAGTGTAAAGGGACATACGACACATGACTCTTGGGAGAGTTTGCTTTTTAAAGTATTCCCTTTTTGATTCTCCTTCCATGTTCATGGACTTGTAGATAATTCATCATGAATGAATTCCCTTAAAAAACAAGAATCTTAAAAACTGATGACTCTTCATTCTTGTAGACTTAGGCTTTTCCTTTCTTTTTTTAAAATTATAGTTGATTTACACTATTATGTTAGTTTCAGGTGTACAGCACAGTGATTCAGTATTTTTGCAGCTTATACTCCATTATACGTTATTATAAGATAATGATTGTAATTCCCTGTGATGTACAGCACACCCTTGTTCTTCTTTACATACATACAGTAGTTTGTCTCTGTTAATCGCATACCCCCAGTGGGGAGAGGGAAACGGGAGAGACACCATAGGAGGATGACTTTTGCATGTTTAACATGTGCATCCTTTCTTGAGTAGAACTCTGTTAAGAGCTTTACATCGAAACCACTCAGAACGCTGCCCAATATGTTTTCAATGAAAAATAATTCTAACCTCCTGTTTTAACTATAATAAGAGAGAAAAGGGATAATTTTTAAAAATTTAAAAAATTTTATTATTGCAATTATTTTTGACCATGCCCTGTAGCATGAGGCATCTTAGTTCTGCAACCAGGAGTCACACCTGCATTGGAAGCAAGGAGTCTTAACCATTAGACCACCCAGTGGTTAGTTCCAAAGGGGTAATTTCTAGCAGATATCAAGGCTGTCGTTATTTATACTATGCCTGAGATGCACAACACCTCATACAAAGAAAGCAAATGGTCACCCACTGTGTAATTCCAACTTCCGTCACTGTTGCGTGCTGTACAATCATCCCTTTTTCTTATCTCTTGGGCAGGAATTTCCTGACACAGGTACCCACGCTATCTCAAGGAGAGTGGTGTCTTGTCCATCTGGAGCGTGTTTCCCTCTCTGCGCCTCACATGAACACCGGGGAACTTGGTCATGTCTCCCTCTGTGGTCTGTTGTGACATTCAAGTGTGTAACATGCCAACATTTTCAGTTGCTCCTGTGAGCAGAAAAGAAGAATGCTGAGTATTAAAGCTATTGTCGAACAGTCTTAAAGTGGCTTATAGAGACTAATTTGAAATGACACTGTGGAGCTTGACAATTCACGATGACCATTTTCATTTATTTGACAATTTTGCATGCTTCTTGTGTAAAAAGGCTTCCTTGGGAAACGACCCTGTTTTATTGATTGTTATTCTAAATGAAATGAATGTCCTCGCAAATGATGAGTGGACCCTCAGTAATGTGTAAATTACTGTGTAAGATATATTTTCTGTAAAACAATTACTGGTGAATAATCAAGAAATGCAAACTCTTACATGCTGCAACATTCAGCCGGTAAATACGTCTCCATTATCGCCTTCAAGCTCCTTTCTTCTCTCCATGTGGAAATGCCGTGTCAATGAGTTAGCACTCACTGTGTGGTTTAGCTGGCATGCTCACTTGCCAACTGTTGCTCAGAAATTAGGATTCATGGAACATTTCTAAAAATCTGTCAAACTCTCCATTTTTAGCAGGCAGGGATTTGTTGAGGCAAACGGGAAAACTCAGTTTACTATGTGAGTGGAGACGCTGAAAAGCTGGTGCAGTGTCGTACCAGCTGTTGCAGGCTGCTATTTATTAGAAAATTGTGAGGATATGTGTGATTCTAAAACTGTCTTTTATCTTTTAATAATATGCCTTTGTTAAAAAAAGAGGAGGTTTATACCTCAAGGGGAACACTTCACGTGTGATTACCTATTGCATAACCAAAGCTACCCCTTTCTACTCCATGTCCTTAAATCCTGCCTCTGTTCATACTTTGAATCCAAAATATGGCTTCCAGAATAACTTAACCCGCTCATTTTATCATCATATTGCTTCAGTTGAAAAAGTGTCCTTTTTTGCCTTTTATCTGAAATTGTAAGAGTGAAATAAAAAAAAATGGTCAGACTTCCGATTGCCAAGTGTCTGGATGCCTGCTGTTAGATGTGTGATTTGAATGAGTGACCCAGTTTTTTTAATTTCATCTGGACATCAGGGTTTGAAGCGGGGGGAAGCGGGAGAGAGTGAACCTGAACCCTTTGCTTATTATTCTTGGAGGTTCTCATCTTGTTCAAGCAAATTACCTCATTCTTTTCTTGGCTTCCTGTCTGTTCTTTTCCAACTCTTTGATCTACTTTATTATTTTTCTGAAATGGCAGAACGATCGATCAATTAACAAATTCCAATCACTTGTCAAACCTCTCTAGAAGGCAGAGTGCTCTGGAGTCTGTGAAATGCAATTCTGACCTGGGGGAGTTTTCATTTTTGTAATGTGATGATCAAAATATCCCGTGGTGCAATAACATGACCATATTGCTTATTTATGGATGCAAAACAGTGTAATTGAAGCTGAATACATAAACAGGACATGGAAGAGTTTGGTTAAAGATATATATTTTTTTAAGTTGCAAATTATAGTTACTGTGGATAAAAGGTGAGCAGTTTCTTAAAGTGAAACTGAATTTTTAGCCCTTGGAAGTTGGAAGGAATTATGATTGTTCAGAGGAAGACAGGATGACTGAAATATTTTTCTTTGCTTTGCTTTAGTTTGAAAGTGTAAAAGCCTGTAACCTTTTCCATTATAAGTTATTACAAGATATTGAATATAGTTCCCTGTGTTATATAGTAGATCTTTTAATCTATTTTATATACAGTAGTGTATATCTGTTAATCATAAATTCCCAGTTGATCTCTCCCTACTTTGGTGACCATGTTTGTTTTCTATGTGTGTGAGTCTGTTTTATAAAAAAGTTAATTTGTATTTTCTTTTTTTTTAGATTCCACGTGTAAGTGACATCATAAGATGCTTATCTTTCTCTGCCTGACTTACTTCACCCAGTATGATAATCTCTAGGTCCATCTATCTATGTTGCTGCAAATGATATTATTTCATTCTTTTTATGGCTGAGTAATATTCCATTGTGTATATGTACCACATCTTCTTTATCCATTGACCTATAGTTAAAAAGAATCTGAAAAAATATATATATATACACACACACACATATATGGGGCTTCCCTGGTGGCTCAGTTGATAAAGAATCTGTCTGCAATGCAATAGACCCAGGTTCTATCCCTGGGTCAGGAAGATCCCCCAGAGAAGGAAATGACAACCCATTCTAGTATTTCTGCCTGGGAAATCCCATGGACAGAGGAACCCGGTGGGCTACAGTCCATGCAATCGCAAAGAGTCAGACACAACTGAGCAACTAAACCACCATATATATATATATGTATAACTGAATCACTTTTCTGTACACCTGAAACGTTGTAAAACAACTATGCCTCAATGAAAAAATAAGCAAGCAAAAAATCTGTGAAAAAAAAATCTATCTTATTCATTGTATTAACTGCCTAGGGCTTCCCTGGTGGCTCAGCAGTAAAGAATCTGCCTGCAATGTGGGAGACGTGGGTTAGATCCCTGGGGCAGGCAGATCCCCTGGAGAAGGGAATGGCAACCCACTCCAGTATTCTTGCCTGGAAAATCCCATGGACAGAGGAGCCTGTCGGGCTGCAGTCCACGGGGTCGCAGAGAGTCAGACATGACTGAGCGACTTCCACACTCCAGTGATACAGGAGTCGTTTGCTAGTTTGGTTAGTGTCTGTGTGGTGAAGCTGGGGGGGATTATCGTCTTGTTCTCTCACTATTATTATTTCCCATTAGGGGTCCCAAAAGGAGACTGTTTTCGTTGCCATTATCACGACTGTGTGCTCTGGGAATCTGAACACAGCAGAATGTGGTGAAATGCACACGCAGCACTGGTGAACACATTCTCAGGATGCTGGCTCCTAGGCTCATTGTCAATATTTCATGACACCCCACCTCTTCACCCGCCTCTCCTTCCATGCCTTCCTTCCATGCGCCTATTTCACATATGGGGGCAGAACTCAACTACTCAGAATCACCCCCGCACAAGCACCACCTCTGCCTCCCCTCCACAGCCCATTTTCACAATTTCAGCAGAAAAATAAAAAGCATTGAAAAGTTGCCTATAGGGTATTTATTTGAAGTGGGGGGAACTGGGGGGGAAAATGTTCTTTCCTAAGTTGGATAAAGAGTGCACATCTTACCCTGCCTAACGCGTGTGATGTCTTGAGTCCGAACAACAGATCTCATTCATCTATGGTCCTTGTCTTGCAATTCGTAAACATTTTATGGCCCCGTCTTCCTTCAAAGGACATGGCAAGTCATTTGTAGCTGTCAGTAGCAATCTGTATTGTAATACCTTTAGATTCAGTAACCTTAGCTCTTTCCTAGCCTTTCTTATCTAAGTGGTGGGAGTCATTAGACACTGAAAGATAGTGCTGGGCAAGAAGAGGAATCTTCCCTGGTGACCTCAGCTGTCAGCCAGACATCCCCTGCCTCCTTCTACCTGGGTGGTGGTTTAGTCACTAAGTCCTGTCTGACTCTTGGGACCCCATGGACTGTAGCCCACCAGGCTCCTCTGTCCACGGGATGCTCCAGACAAGAATCCTGGAGTGGGCTGCCATTTCCTTCTCCAGGGGATCTTCCTGATCCAGGAATTGAACCTGGGTCTCCTATATTGCAGGCAAATTCTTTACTGACTGAGCTATGAGGAAACCCTAAAGGTAAATGTCCCAGAGGAAGTCTAGGGACCTCTCAGCTCTGGAGGTGGCTTTACTAGGAAGGAAGGTGGAAGCCAATCAGAATTTATACTTGTGTTCTTTCTGTCCCCTCCATGTGGGAACTTTCAGACATTTATTTATTGGGCAAAGCATGAAAAGAAGGGAAGATGTGAATCTTTTCTAGTCTCACATAATCGCGTCTTTGTAGATCCAGCCCTGGGACCTAAGACCTTAGCAGAGACGGTGGAAGCATCTGGTGGCACATTATTTTAATTTCTAACAGATCGCTATCTATTATAGGGTGGCTCACCTTGAAGACATTGAAACATCTTCATGACTTTTATTTCCAATAGTCTCACTCAAAATGCAGTGCCAGTTCCTTGAAGAACTGCCCAGGCTGATGGTTTTCCTGAGAAAACAATTAATGCATTTTTTTTGGGGGGGGCTGTGTGGCACAGCTTGTGGGGTCTTAGTTCCCTGACCTGGGATCGAACCCAGGCCCACGTCAGTGCAAGCAACATGTCCTAACCATTGGACTCCAGGGAAGTCCCTGAACTTTTAAATATATACACTTATATGTCATATATTTGTAATGAGCCTACCTAATCATTCACATTTTAGGAAAAGAAGAGTAAAAAAATATATATATCATAAAATGTTGGGATACAGTGATAAGAGAACAGACTCTGTATGATTTTAATACCTTTAGACCATGAAATTTTTGCACCTTGTTTTATGTCCCTGGATATGTTCCAGTGTCTCCTGGTTTATAGTCTATGGGAACTTGAATTTGTATCCTGGTGTTGTGTGAAAATTGTATAAATCTTAATCATGTTGAATTGGTTCATAGTGCTTTTCAGGTCTATTATATCCATCTATTTTCCATCTATTCATTCCATTAAATTTTGGGAGTTTGATATTGCAACTCCAACTAAAAATCTTAATTTATCTACTTAAAAATAGTTATATAGTGGAACTATATGAACTTTGTTCTGTATTTTTCAAGACTCTTGTAAATGTGTTATCATAGTTTTATAATTAAAAAATAGAAAACGGAGGGAAAAAAAGAAGTGGGATATATGTTTTATTTTTCAAATAATTAAAAGCTTTCCTCTCTACAATACGAGAAATAAA
This sequence comes from Bos grunniens, assembly GCF_055505025.1. Lineage (NCBI taxonomy): Eukaryota > Metazoa > Chordata > Mammalia > Artiodactyla > Bovidae > Bos > Bos grunniens. Next base: position 88,325,004 of record NC_141176.1, on the reverse strand, counting down.
CTCCCCAAATTAAATCTATAGTATCTGATGCTGTGAAATATAAAGGCAGCTTATTCCTTGAGGAGAGTAACTGTGTTAAGACACAATCGATGCCCGAGATTTGGTCAGTGGTGATCACAGGACCACACGTTCAGGTTTGTCCTTTGCTTGCCATGTTTTTCATTCAAGGAGGCAGAGTTGTTGGCTGGTGGATTATAGTACAAATAGCAGCACGCGGAGAAGGTAAGTGGAAAAACCACCGAGGACTGACAAAACTGAGAGAGAGCAGACAGTTGCGCTACCGCCGACCTTCCTTTGTCTTTCTGTTGACCTCTCTCTAACCACATTGTGGGAAGGGGAAAAGCATCACTGATGGGACAGAAATGAAAAGCTTTGTGAAATGAATGGGTCTAAAGGAGGATTTAAAAGGGCTTTTCAGTAGTAAAGGGTGACGGATCCAGCAGCAGAAAATTCCCAGTCTTCCTTGTGGTAAAAGACAACAGAGAAAGGAAGGTGACCTTTGTTTTCATATATGGTGGCACTTACCTTTTAGTTAAAGGAAAATCAGGCCTGCAGTTTTTTAAGAAACCTCAGCCTTCATATTTTATGGCCCAGTAAATACACATATAATTTGAGAAATGTTATCTTTTTCCCATTCAGAGGAGTCAGTTTATGAGAGCTTGAAATCTAAATTGAATTTCATTTTAGGTGAAAATTAAAATTTTTCTTCTTGATTCTTCTAAGTTTTCCTTAAAATGAAAGTGAATTCAGGGCTGAAGATTATTGGTTAAAGAAGACATAAATAGAGACCTCTCTGGGGGCCCAGTGGCTCAGACTCCACGTCCCAATGCCGGGGGCCTGGGTTCAATCCCTGGTCAGGGAGCTGGATCCTGCGTGTTGCAACTAAGACCCAGAACAGCTAAATAAATACATTTTAAAAATTATTTAAAAAAAAAAAGATGCAAATAGACCCTCTAGAAATGATCCCTTTGTAATTTGATGTCAACCGGCAGTGCGTGGTTTTCAAGTATATTTGGGCAGGATCATGCCACAGGGAATTCTCCCTGGGGCTCCTACTTTCTTTTATTATTGTGGTCATAATTGCTTCTTTCCAATATGTACTTAATTTTGCTTATATATGCAAATTTAAAATTTTTTATTGAAGTTTTTTTTGAAACTTTTTAATTGAAATTTTTGTTTAAAATTATATATATATATATTCTTTTTCAGATTTTCTCCCATTATAGCTTATTACAAGATACTGAATATAGTTCACTGTGCTGCAAAGTAAGACTTTGTTGTTTATTTTATATAGGTCATCATTTGTCTCTGCTAATCCCAAATTCCTAATTTATCCCTCACTCATATGTAGATTTTATACATATACAAGTGGCTTGGTGGTAAAGAATACACCTGTAATGCAGGAGACACGGGTTTGATCCCTGGGTCAGGAAGATCTCCTGGAGGAGGAAATGGCAACCTGCTCCAGCACTCTTGCCTGGGAAATCCCATGGACAGAGGAGCCTGGCAGGCTACAGTCCATGGGGTCGCAAAAAGTCAAACATGACTGAGCGATTAAGCCATAAAGTATGTCGTACATATATAATATGTGTTCTCCAACAGCTGCCTTTCCATACACTTAACGTTTTGACCTTCATCATTCCTTTCCATTGGATTTTACCAGTCCTAGATAATACAACAGGTTGATACTTATTTTCTTTCCTGCTTGAGGATATCTTAACAACTCTCAGACCCACCAGGAAAGCCCCAGTTTAGTGCTGACTGTTAATGAACACTTCCATACACCTGGTTTTATGGTTGGGAAGAAATACTTTGTCTCAAGTGTCCCATTTCTGTAAACCTCTTTTATACTAGTAAGAAGATAGTGTATGTGCAAAACTCAGGTTACTCCAAATATTTGGTCTAGAATTTGCTTTTGAAATCCAGTGCATATTAGAAGTAAGGATTTGAAATCCCCTGGGTACAATAGGTTACTATTAAATCTGTGAATGTTTTAAAAGGATTTAATTCAGATAAAAATCCTTAAATTTCAATTTCTTTCACAGACAGACTTAACCCTGAAAGGCTAACCAAATTACATGACCATTTCAAAAAAAAAAAAAAAGTGCATTTTTTTCTTAAACCAAATATAATAATGATAACATCTTCTATTTGGAGTAGGGATTTAAGAAAGTGCTATTTTGGATTTACCATAGAGCTTTATTCTCTCAATTTGATTAAAAAGTGCTTCTTTTAGCAGTTTACCAAGCTCAGTTAGAGAAGTCCTAGAAAGAATATAGCTCTCGGACCTGCATGTCCCAGAAACCAACTGTGCCCTTTAAAAGTAGTTTTGTGGTCTTTGGTTTGAATTAACGCCCCCTAGGTAAAGGTTTACATTTGGTTTATTTTTAGTTAAATATAACTCTCAAGTTTGAAAGACAAAAAAGTTTCCTGAGAAAAGCTTGTAAAATCTTTTGGGGGAGTCTTAACAGTGTCATTCAAGTGAATCAGAAACATATGGGTTCAAGTTTCTCTGAAAAGAAATGGTTGTATGTGTTTGGGAGGGCAATTGGGGTTTTTACTGCACCCAAAACTTGGCATATGTGGCTTCAGCAAAGAGTCTCCAATGTGTAAGGGTGCTTCTGTAGAGCTGTGTTGGCTCAAACGCTCACAGAAACCCTCATCAGAAAGCTCTGGTTAATGTTTCTAGGTTTGGGGGAAAAACATGATGTGAATTTATTTTTCACGCCACTGGTGGTGTGGATGACCACCACAAAAATTTCAGTTCAACCAACGTTTCACCCTGTCTTTCCAATGGTGAAATATACCGTTTATATAGCCAAATAATTCCCATTTGGTTTTCAGGAGACCTCACCGATGACAAAACGAAAGATGAGACTTGCTCACTGAACCTCAGTTTCCTATTTTGTCATGTACAGAATGAGCTGGGCCTGACCACAGGGACTGATCTGGGTTCAGAGCTGGGCCTGACCGCAGGGACTGATCTGGGTTCAGAGCTGGGCCTGACTGCAGGGACTGATCTGGGTTCAGAGCTGGGCCTGACTGCAGGGACTGATCTGGGTTCAGAGCTGGGCCTGACTGCAGGGACTGATCTGGGTTCAGAGCTGGGCCTGACTGCAGGGACTGATCTGGGTTCAGAGCTGGGCAGGAAAATGCTTCAGACTCAGAAACGTGATCATGTTAGTCACTCAGTCATGTCTGAGTCTTTGTGACTCCATGGACTGCAGCCCACCAGGCTCCACTGTCCATGGGATTTCCCAGGCAAGAACACTGGAGTAGGTTGCCATTCCCTTCTCCAGGGGATCTTCCCGACCCAGAGATCAAACCCCGGTCTCCCACATTGTGGGTAGATTCTTTACTGTCTGAGCCACTAGAGAAGCCCCTTCAGACTCAGAAAGGTTGTTTCAATTCATTTTACTATCAAATAAACAAATAAGCAGTGCAGAGACAAAGAAGATCGCAGACAAAAGGGAATGTGTGCAACTGTAAGATGTTATCTTCCCCCAAGGGTTTTTAAGGAGTTCATTGTGAAGTTTGTGGTCTCTTTTTGCTTTTCGTGAATGAAAACCCCCAGAGCAGAGAAACCAGAGCTTGCTGCTTTTTATGGAGTTGCTTTATATGAGGGGCTCATAGGGGCAGAGTGCACCCCAGCAAGGAAGTTCATCGTATTCCTACATATGCAAATTCTGGCTACTTCAAAATTACCCAGCTCCTACTTTATGTCTTCCTGGGCTGGAGCCTACTCACCATCTTTGTGGAGCAGATCCTTTCTTGGTGTTCCAAAGGCTGGATTCCTATGTTAGAAAATAAAAATAAAGTCCATTTCCTGTTTAAATCCCTGATATTTTAAACCTGAAATTGTCTCGTGTCCACTAAGAGCCTCTTAGTCAAAATCATGACATTCATTTTGATGCAACCAGAAAAACATGTTCCAGGAGCAAATGACATTTACATTTCTAAACAAGCTGGAGAGATGTGATTCACTGAATGCCGAGTGTGTTTTTAACTGAAGTGCTTCATTTGAAAGAAACAACACTTGGTTAATTTGGCATGGTAGAAGAATTGAGGTGCTTTACGAAAGAAAGTTTTTCCAGATAGCAAAAAAGCACTCAAGTATCAACACTTTGGTCTTTTAATGATTTTCAGGAAATTTTTTTTTTCTGCATGTATTTCATGCTTTCCTACCACCATCTTTAAAGATGGAGAGCAATTGGATCTCTTCAACCATTTCAGGGTCACTCTTACAAATATGGGAAACAACTGAACATCCATTAAAATTATCCAGTTATCTCGTTAGTCTGATGACTTGGGTATTCTGATATCAACTTTTAGAAGAAAATAGGATGGAGATTCAATGATTGTACTTTAGCTTAGGCCTGCCTGGCTCCAAACCACCACCCCCTTTTTTTTTCCCTTTTTTATAGACATGCTTCTTCCTCATGCTAAGACATAAATATGTAAAATAAGACACAGCAACTCAACCTGAGTTTTTTCTTTATGGCTTGAGCCAAACACATTTGTTTTTTGAGTGGGGTGACTCATTGGGAAGGATGAACATATTTCTTTTCCTGTCCAGGGAGGGGAAACCAAAATTTATGTTTCTAAGGGTTGGGACTCTATGGTGATGAGACATCAAATTCTTCTTGATAGTCATTAAATGCAATTTGAAAGAAAATATTTTGTTTAAGGGCTTCTCCCTTCAAGGGTTCAAAGAGGGAAAACAGAAGGTTGGAAGAAGAGATGGGGATGGGAGCAGGGGTCCCTAGCCTCTGGGATGTAATGCTTGATGATCTGAGGTGGAGTTGATGTAATAATAACAGGAATAGTGCGTTAATCACTCAGTCATGTCTGATTCTTTGTAACCCCATGGACTGTAGCCTACCAGGCTCCTCCATCCATGGGATTTCCCAGGCAAGAATACTGGAGCGGGTTGCCATTTCCTTCTCCAGGGGATCTTCCCGACCCAGGGATTGAACCCAGGTCTCCTGCACTGCAGGCGGATTGTTTAACGTCTGAGCCACCAGGGAAACCCAATAAGGTGCACAACACATGCAACGCACTCGAATCATCCCGAAACCGTCCCTCCATCCCCGTATCCATGGAAAAGTTGTCTTCCAGGAAACCAGTCCTTGCTGCCAAAAAGTTTGAGGCCCACTGGATCTGGGGCTTATGGGCCGACACGGACGATGGTGGCGCTAGCCTAGGAGCGTCCACTCGTCTGTGTGAACTGCTGGACAGAATACCGCAGGTGGGGTGGCTGAGACAGCACAGAGTGACAGTGAAGGCGGACGCCCGCGACCAGGGCGCCTGCCGCGCTGGTTTCTGCCGGCCCTCTCCCCTCGGCTTGCAGGCGGTTGCCTCCTCACTGTGTCTTCACAGGGCCTCATGTCTGTGTGCGAATATCCTGGTGCCTCTTTCTCTTCTTAAAAGGTCATTAGTCCTTTTGGGTGAGGCACTCACTTTTATCACCTCCCTTAACCTCAATTCTCTCCAAATCTGGGCTTCCCTGGTGGCTCAGGGGTAAAGCATCTGCCTGCCAATACAGGAGATGAGGGCTCGGTCCCTGGGCCACAGAGGTCCCCTGGAGAAGGAAATGGCAACCCACTCCAGGGTTCTTGCCTGGGAAATGCCATGGACAGAGGAGCCTGGTAGGCGTTGCAGGGGGACATGAGTTGGACATGACTTAGCAACTAAACAACGAAAACAAATCTCCAAATATAGTCAACATTGCGAGGTCAGGTTTCAACATACAGATTTTGGGGAGACACAATTCAGTGTATAACAGAACTGCTTTAGGAAGTCAGGGAAGCCAAGGAAAGAATGGTCTTAGAGCTTCCTCCAGCATGAAAAGTGCAGGGGTTAGTAGGGCCACCACGGAGGGCAAGGTGTGTTCAGGCATGAATTACAGTGTTCAGCTTTCAGCTGCATGAATAGCTGCAAAGTTTATGGTGTCTAATAGTCTGGGCTTTGCATTGATGGGGTCAGAAAGATGACCGAGTCTTTTTGAGTCCCTGTGGGCCAGCCCCTCAGTCACCCTGGTCAGGTGCCTGCTTGTAGCCCCCCAGGGGGATTAGAGTAGAGAAGATTCTCTGTATTTATACCCTGGAAACATATAAGACACAACTCCTCATCTTCAGCTTGAGGACAAGGGGGTGGCTTTCCAAGGCTGTACTTCTAGTCCTTTTAACCACATAGAACACTGTCACACTCTGAGAAGTCAGAGAATATCCAGGATTGCCCTCGAATATGCTGGTGCTTTCAGAGGCTACTGATTACCTCTAAAAGATACATCCTCAAAAGACTGTCATTTTAAAGGTCTGCTGGAGACTGTCATTGCCTCCTTCTGCTTCTGTTATGCTGTCTTGTTCTACTCAAAATTGCTCCCATTAAGTTTGGAGATTGTTCACATTTTCTCTTTTTTTTGTGGAGTAGAGTGGTAGGATTTAAGTCCTGGAAAACTTTTTTCATTCAGGTATTTTAAAATATAGTATTTGATGCTAGATAGCAAAATCTGCAAGAAGGCTGATCTAATTATTCTCTACCAAAGTAGAAGTTAGTGAAAATATTCTCTTTATAAAGTAAGTTTTAAAGCATCTATGTTTTAAATATTTTATAATAGCTATTTGGGTTGAGGAGGTATCATATTTGCATATATGCTGGTCTACTGCCCGTTCATTTCACATGCAGGTCAGTTACAAGTAAATTTCTCTGCCAGACTGGAGGGGGGCCATGGAGCCTGGAGACCTGAGGTGAGTTTAAATTCCTTGTCCCCATGTGCTTAACCACCTCTGTTGAAGCAGAGTGGGTTCAGACTTCAATGTTTCACACTGAATCGTTGATTCCACGGCCTGCTTTTTTTTTTCTTCATAAAAATCTCTGAAACTTTTTGTATGAAAAAAAAAAGCACATTTATCTTTCTAAGATAATTTCACAGAAATGATATGAAAGACTGAGCTGGAAAGAATTTAGAAAGTTAAAGCGAATAAAAGTGATGTATATGCTCTGTTTTTATGGTGGTAGGTCTTAGCACATAATTTCCTTGCCAGATTCAACAACATGTCTTTTATTTCTGTAAAACCCACTGACAGTCATTGTTGGCGTGCCAACTTCTACTCTCCCTTGTCAGCCCCTGGACACTTCACTGGTCCCAGTTCAGCTAGTACCAAGAATCAGTGGTGTGCAAATCCCCCCACTCCCACCCAGACTTGGTAACGCTCATTGTATTAGGTTTGTGATTAAAAGATATAATACATAGGGTTTAAAATGGTGGAAAACAAGTGCAGAAAGGAAGAGCACTGTTTCTATGAAAACCAAGTCAAATGCTTTGCAGTGATTCAGTAAACGCTCATCACTAGAGTAATTGCTGCCAATTAATTACAGGCAAGTCAACAGAAGAAGGAAAGTCATCAGAATTTGGAGCAATTCTGCACTCTGGTGCTTTCACAACTGTTTGCCACCTCACTTCACTTTAAAGAAACAAAAAACTGGAAATCTCAAGTGATGTGCTGAAGGGAGTTCTAAGTGAGAAAGATGACATTGAACTCTAACCAGAGGACTCATTTTCAGAGAATGAGTCTTGCCCCTGGCTTGGCCCCACTGGCAAAGATGATTCCTTTCCAGGTTTTTAGTTAAAATGTTTACAAAAGATATGTATCATTTTCTTTTGTTTTTTAAAGATTTTTTGATGTGGGCCATTTTTTTTTTTGAAGTCTTTATGGAATTTGTTACAATATTGCTTCTGTTTTATGTTTTTTGACCATGAGCCATGTGGGATCTTAGCTTCCCAACCAGAGATTGAACCCACACTCCCTACTTTGGAAGGTAAAGTCTTAACCACCAGACCACCAAGGAAGTTCTAATCAAGTTCATCTTACTCTTTTTGAATCAACTTTTTCACCAAGTACAAGTGTCAGTCATACCAGATCCTATCAGCTAGGAGAGCTTCTTCTGTACAAAACAGATTTATATTGTCAATCAGAAGGGATAGTTTTGTGTTAGAGGGCAGGAGAAAGATTCAAGATGATGTGGTTAGTGTGGGATTAAATTGAATAAGGTTGCAAAAGACAATTGCATAAGATCAAGGTAAGAAAAACTGGCCTCAGATCACTGCAAGTGAATATTTGCAGGGAAATACGGGACTCTGGGTAAAGGATGGGTTATGAGCAAAGAGGCTCAAAAAGTGCTTGTAGTTTGGGGAATGATGTTTAGCCAGTAGGTGGACCAGATTGGCTGTAGAGGTTGATATAGAGATTGCTCTGTAGGAAATGGGAAGTCATTAAAGACATCCCTAGTAAATTGCCCTAAAAGTGGATTTCAATTCAAGTTAAGAGTGCATGTATCACTCCTGAAAAGCATTTGAGAATGCATATGGGCTTTCTTATGAGACATTGAGTCAACACAAGTCAAGGACAGGGGCTCTTAACACAGCCTTGATCTGGGGATATTTTCAAAAACTAACGCCTGTTGTCTCTGATTGGTTACGTAAGTGAATATTGAAACATTTCTAGTCAATAACATTCAGGTAACAAAAGATGCAGTAATACATCTCTGGTCAATAATTAACCTGTTTTTGTATTATGAACACCTTCTGGCAAGCCCTTCTCAAAACAATCTTTTTAAGTGTATAAAATAAAACACGTAGAATTTCAAAGAAAACAAAGAGTATTTAAAAATAATTATAACATCATGAAAAAAGAACATGTTTAACAGAGTAATCAGTTTCATTATGAATACATGACTAGTAAGGCTTAGGAGTGGGTCTATTTGATGGACACAATGAATCTTTAGGGATATCTGATATGGATGGCATCACTGACTTGATGGACGTGAGTTTGCGTGAACTCCGGGAGATGGTGACGGACAGGGAGGCCTGGCGTGCTGCGATTCATGGGGTTGCAAAGAGTAGGACACGACTGAGCGACTGAACTGAACTGAACTGATATGAAAATATGGATAGTTTTAATTAGTGACAAAGTACCAGTACATGCTACTACCGATTTTTGCTTACGTTCATCAATGAAGGAAGTGAAAAGTACAATTTTATTTGTTTCCGTGTGCAAGTTCATGGATTTTCTGAATTCTTCAAATAGAAGATATTGAGGTTCATGTGATTCTAGGAAGTATCATCAAGAGTTTTGAGTGATTATAATTAATTAGAAGCATTCCGAAAGTTCAGTAACATATTAAGAGTAACTAACATATGTTTCCCCACCCCCCGCCCCCCTCGCCCCCGCCTTGAGGTTTTCAGAGTTTTTCAGGATACAGGATCTAGGAGAGACTTTTTTTCCCTAAACCATGCATTTCTAAAATGTTAAAACTTTTACACAAAGCATGTATTTTTATTAAAAGAAGACAATGTGGAAAATTAAATTTAAAAAATTACATATTTAGTAATAACAAGAAAAAAAAAGACAGAAGACACATCCTGTCTTTCCATCAATTAGAGAAATGATAACTAGATCATAGTAGTTCCTACCAATAGAATACCAAGGTATTTGATAAGATTCTATTTTTGTGGGCTTTAAAGACAAAACCATAATGATGTATATGTATTCATTGAGCTCTACATCTGCGATGTTTGTGCTTCATTGTATGTAGGTTATACCTCAATAAAAAAGCTAAACACAAACAATTAAATCTTGAAGGGGGGAAAAAACCAGAAGGAAGGGACTAACCAGGATGGCAGGAAGTTTGGGAATTGATGCCACAAGTGAAATGACAGGAAGAACTTGAGAAATTTAATTAGAATGGGAAAATTAGAGATTACAGGGGAGTTTATGGAAATAATTGAAAGGCTGCCATGCAAAATAGTTTGAAAAAAATTAAAGTAAAAAAGGCAGGCAAATATATTACAACTCAAGGATGACAATTTAGGTTAAGTTGGTTTCCTCATCAAATAATCAATTGCTTTTCCTTTTCAAGGAATGGCTAGAAGCTCCAACTCACAGGTTTCTAAAGATCCTCTTAGATGGGGGATAATCACTGACATCCTTCCCAGGCTCAGAAATCTTTGGTTCTTTGGTGATTGGCGTGGGCCACTAGAATATCAAGATTATTGAGAACTCTATTTCTTGAAAAGCCCCTAGGTGCTCTCTGAGTCTGGTAGCACATTGGCCTCCCAGGCTTGTGTAGACGGCAACAATCCATGCCTAGATGTACGAGCCTTGTGGTCAGCAAGCTCTCAATAAATATGTGCTAAGAGTAAGCAGGAAATTCAGTTTAGTTCAGTTCAGTTCAGTTGCTCAGTCATGTCCGACTCTTTGCGACCCCATGGACTGCAGCACGCCAGGCCTTCCTGTCCATCACCAACTCCCAGAGTTTACCCAAACTCATGTCCATTGAGTCGGTGATGCCATCCAGCCATCTCATCCTCTGCCATCCCCTTCTCCTCCTGCCTTAGATCATTCCCAGCATCAAGGTCTTTTCAAATGAGTCAGTTCTTCACATCAGGTGGCCAAAGTATTGGAGTTTCAGCTTCAGCATCAGTCCTTCCAGTGAATATTCAGGACAATTTCCTTTAGGATGGACTGGTTGGATCTCCTGGAAATAAGTCTCTAAAATCTGAGGAATTTAACAGCTTTATAGTCATCATCTTAGGTTCAGGAATTGCCAACATTTGTTCATATAATTTTTTCTAAATTGAAATACAGTTGATTTACAATACTGTGTTAGTTTCAGGTATACAGCAAAGTGATTCAGTTATACATATGTATATATGTTTTCTTTCAAATTCTTTTCTATCATAGTTATTACAAGATATTGAATGTAGTTCCCTATGCTATATACAGTGTATGCATATACGCTGTTGCTTCAGTTGTATCTGACTCTTTGCGAGCCTATGGACCATAGTTTGCCAGGCTCCTCTGTCCATGGGATTCTCCAGACAAGTGGAGTGGGTTGCCATGCCCACCTCCTGGGGATCTTCCCAACCCAGGGATCCAACCCACGTCTCCTACAGCTCTTGCACTGCAAGCAGATCCTTTACTGCTGAGCCAGCAGGGAAGCCCTGTGCTATACAGTAATTCCTTGTCATTTATTTTGTAGATAGTGGTGTGTTTCTGTTGAACCTATATTCCTAACTTATTCCTCCTCCCATATAATTTTATTAATTAATAAAAATCCAGGGTTGTAATCAGTGTATCCAAAAATGAATTGTAATCAAGAATGAAAACTTGAATATCAATTTCAGCAATGAAGTTGCAAAATTTTAGGCAGGATATCCATAAAATGTACATCCAATTATTTGATGTGGTATTTGCATTGGTTTGACTGATGTGAATTACCTAGTGCCAATTATACTGTATGAGATTCAGTATATATAAATGTGTGTGTGTATTTATATTCATTGTGATTTATTTGGGCCAGACATTGATAGAAAATAACGTAGCACTTTGAAATTCTGCTAACACCCATGTTATTTGCTGATCCATTCAGCTCCCTAAGTGATAACATAGTACTATTTCAATAGCAGCTCTCAGAACATCAAATTTGGGTTGCAGAGTAAGGTCACAGTGCCGAGGTTCTGAGTGTGTCAGATGTGAAATCATCACAGATTTGGGGACGATGAGCAGACCAGACTTTGGATGTGACCTGGTGCAGCTGAGTAACTCACAAAGTCACAAGTCAGTCTCTGACTATAAAAGAGACATCTGATCAGATTGTCATGCTCTGGGTTTAATGGAGTGTTGCAGGGACTTTGACACAAACCATTACCCACTATTTACTTATTCAAGGCAGAAACCTACTGGAAAATTGAGTGAAATTATCCATACTTTAACAGCTTTGAGCAGATTGCACTATGATCAAAATTTCTAAAACACGCCCTTCTGAAGACATTGGCATTAACTACTATTGAGTCCTGTTATAGTACTTTAATCGCCATGTTTTACAAGATTATTTCTCTGTCTCTGGAATATGAAGCAAGGTTGTGTCATTGGAGGAGAATTTAATACCATCGGTTGAGTCTGTGATTCCTCAGTAGCTGTACTATTTGGAAGGATACTGTTAATCCAGAAAGTCAGTTAATTTTCACACTATTCTTTCATCAATCCTGTTTTATTTCCAAATTCCCAACACTTGTTCTTTATCTGGGTTCCTTGGACAGAGTTACATAGTAAACCAATCATGAACTTTCTTGTGCTTTAGGCTAATTGAAAGAAAGCTTTTTAAGTGAGACATAATATTAATAGGACTCTGAAACAGTGCATAGTTCAGGTACTTTTTCTTTTAATCGATTGTTAATGTTATATGAGAATGTGCTTAATCAATTGAGGCTATGTTTAAAATGATCTTTTCAAGCCCTACAAGACCATAATGAGTAATTAAAATGGATGAAATCATCAACAAATATTAATGTGAAGTTGGAAAAGGAAAATTTTAATGTATTAAATAAACGTTTTCCAAAGATCCTTTTAGCCAAAAAAATTATAGAAACCACTTTACTGACAAGCATTTTGTGTGCGTGCTTCATTTGTGTCCAACTCTTTGCGACCCTGTGGACTTGTAGCCCGCCAGACTCCTCTGTCCATGGAGTTCTCCGGGCAAGAATATTGAGTCAGTTGACATGGCCTTCTCCAGGGGATCTTCCCAACGCAGGGATTGCACCCCACATCCCCTACATCTCCTGCACTGGCACGTGGGTTCTTTACCACTAGTGCCACCCGGGAAGACCGAGTGTCTTATGTAAATTATTGCTAAATCATATTGGATTCTTTTACAACCCCCATGCAATTCCCCAGGCAAGAATATTGGGGTGAATTGCCATTTCCTTCTCCAATATCATCCTTCAATTAATGAATATATTGCTGCTGCTGCTGCTAAGTCGCTTCAGTCGTGTCCGACTCTGTGCGACCCCATAGATGGCAGCCCATTAGGTTCCACCGTCCTTGGGATTCTCCAGGCAAGAACACTGGAGTGAGTTGCCATTTCCTTCTCCAGTGCAGGAAGTGAAAAGTGAAAGGGAAGTGGCTCAGTCGTGTCCGACTCTTAGTGACCCCATGGACCGCAGCCTACCAGGCTCCTCCGTCCGTGGGATTTTCCAGGCAAGAGTACTGGAGTGGGGTGCCATTGCCTTCTCCGAATGAATATACTACATAACAGCAAATTTTTATAAAGTTTTCCTGTTTTTGTAACTAAGTTTTTTAAACTTGATGCATATTTTTACTCGCTTTAAAAAGTCTCTTCAAAGAAGAGTTTGGCAAAACAAACCAATTTAATAATAAAAAGCTGCCCATGATCTAAAATGTAATCACTAATGATGATCTCTGTCCCAGAATCATCTTTTGATTCTGGTTTCCTCACCGTTTGAAAGTCTGGCCCACATTCTAAGATAAATTTAATTTTTTCATCACACAGTCTAGTGGCATCAAGATGGGGCCTAAGGTTAATCATATCAGTCAAACACCCAACTTGAGAAAAATTCCACTGGAAAGCTCTTCAAATATCAGCAATGACATTTGAAGTAATTGCAAAGCTCAAGCACCAATTTAAATGAAAGGCTACCCCCCTCTGCCATGCTCTCTTTTCTCTAGTCGAACATTATAATGTTAAAAGCATCAAAGTACTATAAGGTGAATTAATAATGTGGCATTTTATTGATTGCCTATATATTCATTGGAGAGCTCTATTTTCAGCCTAGAGATTTTATGGAAAGGCCATTTCTAAACACATACTGTACAAAGTTCTGAAAGTTATTGTTTTTAAAAAATGCTGCTTAAAGGGCAGTCAGTTCTGAAGGGCCCTCTTGTCTTGTTTGAGCCCCAGATTCTTCTGCTTCTAAAATTATACTCATAACAAAATTTTTCAGACAGTGCCGCCTAATGAGCCTTCGAATGGTCATTACAGCTGTAATCCAGGAAATTAAAAATAGGCTACCATCTCTTGTTCAACGTACTTCAGTAGGCTGATTGGAAACGAAGGAGAAGAAACTGAGTGAAATTGACTTACAGTGGTGACAAGTTAAGGCTTTTCACAGGAAACAACCTGACAGGTGCTTTCTGACACCTTAGAACATCTCAGGAGGCCCAGCTGGGAGCATGCACACTGTATCAAATCCAGTGCGTTGGCTAGTAGGAATAGGATGTATGTGAAGAAAGGAAGGTTAAAACAGACAATCCCAGACACAGAAATGAAGCAACAGAATGCGGAGGAAGAGGTGGGAGAGGGAGCGCTTTCAAGCTGTGGATGTGGATAAAGAGCTGGGTAAAGAGATACTTGTCTCCTAAAGTGGATCTAGCGTTCCTGAGGCTGGGAAACTTCCTCTTAAATTAAGGTTTGCTGGTTGGCCCCGCCCTGATTTGGGTTCTTGATGGATTTTCAATCCCAAGTGTTGAAATGATAATGTGGAGACGATACTTTTATTTCGTAAATAATATTTGTTTTGTCTCCTGATTATAAAAGTGGTCCATGGTGAGAGTACAACAGATTAAAAATGGAGGAAGCCCAAAAGACAAATTTAGTGCAACCAGAAACCCACCCCCAAGGGTTTTGCCTGGCTGTAAGCCATATGTATAATTATTTTATTTGAAACGATTCTTTTAGAAACGTGCTGCCTCTCCAGGTCGGCAGTGGAGCAGGGCGTGGACTTCAGTTCAGGAGGGGGCATTCTGCTTCTTCAGGGTCCTCACCGAGGTGACAGGCTATTAGATGAGCCCTCCAGGAACAACGGGGCTGACCCTAGTGGAGTGTTTGTTTGTTGTAGTTTTGTATCTAGAATGCTTGTGCATCAGTTGTTTTCAAGTACAGGTGATAATACCTGATTAAGAGAAGGGTGGACAAAGAGGGCTTCCTTTTCTTAAGAAGACCAGTCAACTTGACTGGATAGTTTCAGGACTCTGGGTGCACTTCCCTTTTGCCTTCTCCTTGTTGTCTCCAAATGGCTGTGTCTGCAGACCTTGTGAGTTTCCACAATCCTCCTTACAGGTGGGAAGAGAGTGCAGTGTTGAGGGCCAGACATCCTTGGGATGGGACAGGAGTTCTCATCTCATCAGGGAGAATCATCTTTCCAGGAAGATGCCTCGATGACATCTTAATTGCTGTGGAACAGAGTCTGACTCCATTCAACAAACTGGGTTTCTGTAAACTGAAGGAAAAAGGGCAAGAGAGGCTTGTAGCAAGCAGATGGTACCTGCCATAGCTCACAGGTTCAGCTCAGCAAATGGCCATCAGATTCATGTCCTGATTTTCATCCCCATCACTTTGCCTAACGGTAAAGCTTGCATTTCCGTTTCCAAGCTCATTTGTCTTTAACAAGCTAGAAAGATCTGCTGCAAGTTAAAACAATAAAAACATCTCATCTGATTTTTTTCAGGACTCCACATTTTACTGTGTCCTACTTACTGTTTTTCTTTTTTTTAAAGGTGGAAAAATGAGTGAATGAAAGACGAAGGGAAACCTCTAGTTCCAGAAACAATTTAAGGTATTTTTACAAATCTGCATACATCTATAAAATAAGTGAAAAATTAAAGGGACAGATGATGGAAACATAAAAGTTGAAAAGAAAAGACCTACAGATGATAAAGTCAGAACCCAGGAGACATGCCAATGACTTTGATATATATGTTTGGAGTGTGCCATAGATTTTGTTCTAAATTTCTTAGAAATCAATGCATAGAGAGTTGTCCTATTGATTATAAGACACACACTACCCATACTTAAATAATTACTAGATTAACACTGAGATTGGTAAGCTTTCTCCCATGGATTCCCACTGAAATCACAGCGTGTATAATGAATGTATATCCTTGGTGATATTCTGAGAATGAGCATAATTATAAGCCTCTTTTAGAAGACATGCCCTAATATTAGGGTTACAATAACCTCCAAACAGGAATGCTTTGGAAAGAGAAACAGTGATGGCAACATGATAATGTCTGTTGGCACCTTCCTGGGCGAACCCGGGCACATTGCCTGCCCGTCCGTGTCAGAGGGAGCCATCGTTTCAGAGGAGACACGTCTATGCACGATCTCTACAATAGACCTCTCAGCCCTTTTGTATTCTCTCTAAATTCCCTAGCCCATCATCCACATTGTCATTTTCTGCACATGGCCTCATCTCTAACTTCAAGTGCAAAATGAAAGTTTCTTGGCAGACACTCTGTCCCCATATGTCTGACCTTTTTTTCTCTAGCTGCCTTATTCAAACTTTCTTTTTTTAAAAATGTTTCTGGGATTTGGGGTTATTTTTTATTTAAAATTTAATTTTTTTTAACCTTTGACCCCACTGTGCAGCATGCAGGACCTAGTTCCCAGGCCAGGGATGGAACCTGCAGCCCCTGGTTTGGGGAGTGTGGAGTCCTAGCCACTGGGCCTCTCAGCTTGTGCCCTTCCCTCCTGTCACAGCCTGCATGGGCCTCAGGTCCCGCTTCACCACGGCCACGTCTTTGAAGAAGCTTTGCTACGAAGGGAAGGGCAGAGTTTTCCATGCTCGTCATCTTCATTTCCGTTCCTCGCTACGTCTGCTCTGTCTACTGGCAGAGACTTTTGCCTCATGGCTTTTGCCTCTAACTCTCCGCAAAAATACAGAAGAGCCCGCCCCCCAGCCCAGAGCCCTAATCGTCAAGGTCCCCGCGCGCCACGGCATTTTCAGTGACTTGCTCCCGGACGCCGTCCCTCCTCGCCTGTGACGTCACGCCCGTCTGCTTTCCCTCTCTCTCCTCTGATATGTCTTCTGGCTTTCCGTCTGTTGGATTTCCTCTGCTGGTCCCTTAAATGTGGTATCCAGCACAGTAAGGGTCAGTACTGCCGGATGGCGAGAACGAAGACCGAGTCCGGACCGTGTGGGTCTGCTTCCTCACTGTGCCCTTCAGTGTCTCTGGTACCTTGGGCATAGAACTTGCCCCATCTGGGCCTCCGTTTCTTCAACCATGAGAAAGATAAGGATGAATCTGTCTCCTATACAGATTGTGAAGATTAAACAAATTAAAATACATAAAACGAACAAACAAAAGAACATAAAGGCTCCCAAAAATGTCTTTTAAATGAAATACAATACATAAAGCACACAGAGCTCAATATAGCTATTAATTTCAGAACAAAACAAACACAACTCAGATTTTCCGGCTTAGGTCTGTTCTCTTTGTTCCCAGCCTTTCTAAACGAAGTGTCTCAAATGGCTTCTTCGTCAACTATACTTGTGTGTTATGTGCTAAGTGACTTCAGTCATGTTTGACTCCGTGCGACCCTATGGACTGCAGCCTACCAGGCTCCTCTGTCCATGGGATGCTCCAGGCAAGAATACTGGAGCGGGTCGCCATGCCCTCCTCCCGGGGATCTTCCCGACCCAGGGATTGAACCCAGCGTCTTTTACATCTACCTGCATTGGCAGGTGGGTGCCTTACCAGTAGCACCACCTGGGAAGCCCGGTCAACTATGCACGGAGACCCTGGACTGCCTTGCTCCAGCGCACACCTCCGTGAGCACAGATTCCTGCTGGAGAATGGACATCTTCACTTAGCTCAGACGCAGTCATCTGGGATGAACTCACCACCTCGCTTTAGTCCTTTTTTATTTTCTCTCTTGGCAAAAGGTGTCCAAATGCACCAGGTGGGATTTCGGGAGTCATTTTTCATTCTCCCTCCTTTTCACGTCGAATCAGTCATCGGGTCCTGTCAGGTTCGCTGACACCGCCTCTCCTGCCTTTCTATCTTCCCTCCACCCGCTCAGCCCCTCCCTGGGTCCAGACACCCACTCGGTCCTGGATTAGTGGATCAGAGGATGCTGCTTTGTGTCCTGGCCTCTGATCTTACCCCTCTGCACTTCACTCTCCGTGGAGCTACTGGGGGGATTTGGCTTGACTGAAAAGCTGATCAGATTACTCCCCTTTTAAAAGTGATTCATAGATTCCTAATAGTCCTCGGGATAAAGTCCAAAGCCTTCAGGATTGCTTGCCTGATCCTTCGCAATCTCTAGCCTCGGACTCCTTCAGCTGCGTTTTTTGACACTTCTACCCCTGAAATGTGCATTTCCACCAAAGCGATGCACATATGGAATCAATAGTTTCTCCTCCTGCTGAATGAACTTCAAAGTGAATTTGTATCGAGAGAATGTTTTCTCTGGCTGATCCAGTAGGTCGAATTATTGCTTGTCTCAATGTTTATGCAGTACAATTGAATTGTATACAGCATGTTTTCTAGTTTTTATTTAGTCGAAACAATCTCATTGGGAAGATTATCTTGTATGTTAATGTTATACTTGATATTTGATTAATTAATTGGGCATCTCTGTATCAGAGTACTTAACACATTCCTTCACAAAATTAAAATTTCTAATTCAATTTTCTTCCCTTGTAAGATTCACATGGTACTTGTCCCTTCTTTCAAGTTTTTGGGTTTTTTATTTTTCTGGGTTGAATTTTGGAGATTACAATTTTTCCATGTATAGGATTAGCCTGTTAGTCCTTATTAAAGTTTTTATTTTGTTCATTATAATCTCCAATATTATTTATTAGGAATTGAATTATGGATTTATTTCATGTATCTTCATTTAATTGAAAAGGTTATAATAAACGGTTCTCTTAGGCATTCCAAGATGGTACAGAATGGTCAGCTGATTTATTGTGCTGATAATCTATTTCTTTCGTATATGTCCTACTGTTTTGTGGGACACATACTCACAGCCCTTATTCTGGCAGAATACAGAACAAGGAACAGGGTTAAAATGGCAGGATCAACATACCAAGATAATATGGTCAAAATGATGGGTTGGAATGGGAGTGTGGACATGTCCTTCTTCTGTATTTGCTGTACCATGTTCTTGCCATCACAGGTTTTTCTCTTTTTAGAATGGCTCTGTGCTAGTCAGGACTGATTTCATTGAGAATGAACAAAAACAAAGTCGGATAAACTTACGAAAAATGTGTGTCTCCTTGCCATCATTAGAGCTTTTCTCTCTCAGAGAAAAGCATCTGTGAAGAAAATCTCAAGAAATATTTCTAATTGGTCCACTTTGGGTCATGTGCCCATTCTGCACCAATCACTGTGGGCGGGAGGATGCAGCATTCTTGGCTTACACGCTTACCTCTGTGGGGGAAGATCCGGAAGGTGGGAATATTGATTGGTTGGAGGGGATGATGGGGCAGCAATAAAGGCAAAGAAGGATGCTGTCTCCAGAAAGAGAAGGATGGATGGTGGAGAAGCAGCCACAATTTGCTGCACGTTCTGTTTGCCTCTTCTCACTTTAGTTCAGTCGCTCAGTCATGTCCGACTCTTTGCAACCCCGTGAATCACAGCATGTCAGGCCTCCCTGTCCATCACCAACTCCCGGAGTCCACCCAAACTCATGTCAATCGAGTCAGTGATGCCTCCAGCCATCTCCTCCTCTGTCGTCCCCTTCTCCTCCTGCCCCCAATCCCTCCCAGCATCAGGGTCCTTTCCAATGAGTCAGCTCTTCGCATCAGGTAGCCAAAGTATTGGCGTTTCAGCTTCATTATCAGTCCTTCCAGTGAACACCCAGGACTGATCTCCTTTAGGATGGACTGGTTGGATCTCCTTGCAGTCCAAGGGACTCTCAAGAGTCTTCTCCAACACCACAGTTCAAAAGCATCAATTCTTCATCGCTTAGCTTTCTTCATAGTCCAACTCTCACATCCATACATGACCACTGGAAAAACCATAGCCTTTACTAGACGGACCTTTGTTGCAAAGTAATGTCTCTGCTTTTTAATATGCTGTCTAGGTTGGTCATAACTTTCCTTCCAAGGAGTAAGTGTCTTTTAATTTCATGGCTACAATCACCATCTGCAGTGATTTTGGAGCCCCCAAAAATAAAGTCTGACACTGTTTCCACTGTTTCCCCATATATTTCCCATGAAGCGATGGGATTGGATGCCATGATCTTCATTTTCTGAATGTTGAGCTTTAAGCCAGCTTTTTCAGTCTCCTCTTTCACTTTCAGCAAGAGGCTTTTTTGCCTCTCCTAGTTGCTCCCAAAACACTTTATACTTTGTCTCACGGTAATTATAACAAAATTCTTCTTTAATGTGATTATCTATCCCACTGGTTGGGAATCTTTAATATAAGGAAAATATAATATAAGGAAAACTCTTGGTACACTTTTGTCCGCCTGTTTACCTAATGCTCAACAAAAATCATGCAACCAATAATCCCTGTGGAGAGAGTGCAGGAAGGAGGAAAAATTTGGAATTCACTATTTTAAAATGGTTTATATCTGACCCACAAAACTCTGTTCTTAACCAACTCCACTTTGGAGAATTTTTTTTTTCCATATCAAGTTCAACTGGCTGATTTGCATTTAATGTTAAAGATGAGGCTCCCAACTGATCATGAAGTGACTCTATAGGAAGAAAGATGAAAGAGTAAAGAAAAGCCCCACATTTGGTCACTTTTGAGGCTTAGCGTGAAAGTCACCAAGAAAGATGAAGCCACGAAGGGATGAGAAGAGGAATTACTTTTCCAGTTACTTGATATAGCATGTACCATGGGGACGCTATCTTTTTGAAAGATCGTCTAGTGAAATGTTAAATTTGGGGAATGAATGGGGATAAGTGATCACCAGGGTTGATTAAACGCCTTGACTACCAGCCATTTTAGACAGAGATAACATTTTTGCAACCATTTTAAGTCATTGCCACACAGAAGGTGAAGCTGCCTATGGAAATCACGGACACAGGAATAAACCTGCCACCGCGTGAGATTTACAGCCCTGCCAGGCAATGAACTGAAAGGTCACTCCTGAATTAAGTTACCTTTGTATGACTTTCTGTTCTGGGTATGAAAATACACAGGATGGTGAAATCCATTAAGCTACAGTTGACAGCAAGAGGGGTTCATTAATTCAGGAGTGGGAGTAGGCTTGCCTTTCTGCAAAAACCTCGTGGGAATGTGATGGGCATGGTTTGGTTCTTGAAGCCAAATGGAGCACTCAATAGGAGATGGCTTTGGGAATAAAACCAGCCATTAGAACCTCCGTCTAAAAATAATCATTGCCTGAATGGGCCATGTAGTGGCCTTGGAGAAATTGCGTTTGTTACAGTGCGTGAGGGCTTTGTGATAATTACATGGTGCCAGGAACTGGTAAACCACTTCCAGTACATGTTGGATAAATATAGCATCACAATAGCGGTGCCATCAGGCTTCCCTGGTGTCTCAGATGGTAAAGAATCTGCCTGCAATGTAGGAGACCTGGGTTCAGTCCCTGGATGGGGAAGATCCTGTGGAGAAGGGCATGGAAACCCACTCCAGTATTCTTGCCTGGAGAA
This sequence comes from Bos grunniens, assembly GCF_055505025.1. Lineage (NCBI taxonomy): Eukaryota > Metazoa > Chordata > Mammalia > Artiodactyla > Bovidae > Bos > Bos grunniens. Next base: position 88,303,790 of record NC_141176.1, on the reverse strand, counting down.
TCCACAAGGACAGAGGAGCCTGGCAAACTTCAGTCCATGGGGCAGCAAAGAATCAGATGCAACTGAGTGACTAAGCATTGCCCAACCCAGAGGTGCCATCACCACAGGTAGCAAATGAGGGGCTGGTGGAAGCTGGCATGGCTTGGCAGTGAGACCGCAGTCTGCACAGGGCAGAGGTCAGGGTCCCTAAGATCAAAAAGGAATTTATCATTCCTTGAAGCTAGAGCTTGGAAAATAGACTCCATTTTCTCCCAAAAGTGGAATTAGATGCTGTACTTCCACGGTTTAACATTTGAGGAGACGTGTTTAATGAATAGATGGCTCTGCAGGGCAATCAGGAGGCTCCTTGCAGTCACTGATGAGAAGAGTGGTCCGGGACGGGAGGACCCTGACCTCCACCCTGTTATTCCAGAATGCCGCTGACATTGGAGAAAGCAAACAGCAGTGCTTGCTCAGACGTGTCGGGGTTGCAGCTTGAGAAGGATAACAACTCTGAAAAAAAGAACAAGAGGCGAAAACCATCTGTGAGCCACCCCTGACAGAACGTGGGTGAGGTTTTCCAGCTGGAGAACGAGCAAGTGCCTGTGGTCCTGATTCAGGGGAACCAGGTTGGAGCGGGCACTTGTCTGGGGCACTTTCTTGTGAAGAGTGAAGTCTGGATGGGCAGATCCTTTCTGCTGCTCAAGTCAGGGAGAACTTCAAATTTATTTCCTTATCGCTGAGATGGCTTTGCCCTGCAGGAGTTCATCCTGGGAGTTCACTGTGGTCCCCACAACCTTTTGGAGGCAAGGAGGTAGGGACAGAGATGTCAGAGGGGATTTTATTTTGGTGGTGAAGTACTTGGTACAATAGCTAAGACGATATCTGGGCTAAACTTCAATACAAATGTTGACATATTCTTTTAGCCTAGTACAATTATATTGGAGCAAGTGAAAGAGATAAACCTCTGATATTTTCTGTATCTGCCTCTGTGGGCTGAGTCCCTCCATCTGGAAGTCTGCTGAGGCTCAAAGGTGTGACCAGCATCACCCCAAGGACTCTGAATCCCTTTCCCTCCTGCTCTGCTGCTTTTGCTGCCGCTAAGTCGCTTCAGTTGTGTCCGACCCTGTGTGACGTCATAGACAGCAGCCCACCAGGCTCCTCCATCCCTGGGATTCTCCAGGCAAGAACACTGGAGTGGGTTGCCATTTCCTTCTCCAATGCATGAAAGTGAAAAGTGAAAGTGAAGTCGCTCAGTCATGTCCAAGTCTTCGCAACCCCATGGACTACAGCCCACCAGGCTCCTCCATCCCTGGGATTCTCCAGGCAAGAACACTGGAGTGGGTTGCCATTTCCTTCTCCAATGCATGAAAGTGAAAAGTGAAAGTGAAGTCGCTCAGTCATGTCCAAGTCTTCGCAACCCCATGGACTACAGCCCACCAGGCCCCTCCATCCATGGGATTCTCCAGGCAAGAGTACTGGAATGGGTTTCCATTGCTTTCTCCACCTCCTGCTCTGAGAGAGAGCTTATTTGAGTCATTTCCAGCAACTTCACACCCTGGTTCCTCTACCTTTTTCTGCTGCTCAACATCCAGACAAGCTGAACTGATCCTGGCTGGCAAAATTCTTTCCTTGATTCTATCTTCCTTTTCAATCACTGCCGCTGTGTGCAGACACTTACTTCCCAACAGCTGGTGTGTGTGTGGGGGTGGGGTGGGGAGGTGGGTTGGTGGTAGTGGGTGGGGCGTCTTGAAACCTCAGAGATGGCCCTCCATGACCTGCTCATTGTAAGGCTGTGAACTTGTAGACACCCATGCACCCTTTGTCTGCCAACACGATGTCAATTCTTTTCCCATTGCTGGTAACGTTTGATATCAAATCAGTCATTTTCCAGATTTATTTTAGGTTTATCTGTCATCTTAATTTTTGCTAATCAGATAGAAGACACAGTGTTCTCCTTGTTTTGATTTGTATTTCTCTGAGAGTTGATAAGCATTTTTATGGGCTTGTTGATTATACATATATATACATACATATATATAGTTGTTGTTTTTGCCTCTTCAAATTCCTTGCACAACCAGTCCATCCTAAAGGAAATCAGTCCTGGGTGTTCATTGGAAGGACTGATGTTGAAGTTAAAACTCCAATACTTTGGCCACCTGATACAAAGAGCTGACTCACTGGAAAAGACCCTGATGCTGGGAAAGATTGAGGGCAAGAGGAGAAGGGGATGCCAGAGGATGAGATGGTTGGATGGCATCACCGACTCAATGGACAGCGGTTTGGGTGGACTCCGGGAGTTGATGATGGACAGGGAGGCCTGGGGTGCTGTGGCTCATGGGGTCGCAAAGAGTCAGACACGACTGAGCAACTGAACTGAACTGAACTGAATTCCTTGCCCATTTTTTTTTTTGTATTGAGCTTTTTCTTTTTTATTGACTTGTAGCAGCTTTCTACATAATATGGATATTGATTTTATATATATATATATATATATATATATATGTAAAGCATAGAGGCTTAAATCAACAGGATATTATTATCCCATGGAATTCTGTTAGTTGCCTGGCCTCAGCCATGAGGTCTTCTGGCTTTGTATATTTCATCTAGTTGCAGTCAGGAGCAGCTGGGACCTGAGTTATCTAAAGGTCTATTGGGTTGGCCATCTAAGAGACTCCCACCCAGGGAGGCAGGGGTGTGATCTGCCCTTCACAGTTCTCCGGGGGCTTCAGCTGGGACTCCCTGCCACGGTGCCTCCAGGTGGCCTGTCCATGTGGTCTGGGCTTTCACAGCCTGGTGGCTTATTGCTAAGTGCAAGCATTCTAAGAGACAGGATGCAGAATGGCCAGTCTGAAATCCTAGGCATGGACAGTAGCACAACATCACGTCTGTTATGATTTGTTATAAAGTAGTCAGGGAGCCCAACCAGATTCAGTGTGGGAGACAGGAAGAGCATTTTGAAAATGTCATCCTCTTGAATTCACCAGGATCCACTCTCTTACTGCAGATTATTAATATATGTACATATTTCCCACATGCAAAATGTGCACTGCCCTTGCCCTCCACACCACTTCCTAAGCCCTCCTTTCCACCTAAGTTTTACTTGTACAATGATGGCTTCAAGTCCAAGGGTCAAGATTTAATGATCTAAATGAGGCCCAGGTGTAGATGAGGCTCCTTGAGCGTGGGCCCTCTCTGTTTGAAAACCTGTGAATCAAAGAGACACGTTATCTACGCACACACACTAGACATATTAACACAATGTTGGATAGGCAAAGCAAAACCACAAACGACATTCCCGTTCAAAAGTGAGGAAGATGGGAGGTGCATGATGCCAGTCACTCGTCTAGAGCAGTTATCAAATCCAGCTGGGCACGTACTGCCAGTTCTTTGAATTATTCTGCTTCCTGGGAATGATTTTCCATGGTTTGTGGCTCCAGGCCCCAGTTTCTCCTTTCTTCCTTCAAGCCATCTTTCTTTTTCCATAATACATAGACCGTTCACATCTGAATGTTTCTACTACTTTCTTTCTGCCCGTTGTAGTTGGGGAGGGGGTAACCCATTTCCCTCTGATTCCTTCAGTTCAAGCTGATATAATTCTTTTAAAAATGTCATAGGTCCCTTGTGTATCACATTATTTTAATAGTACACTTCACCAGACGAAAGTCACATAGGTTCTTCATTTGAGCCAAGAGTCAGGATGCTGTGGAAAAACACCCTTAAGATCTCAGAACAGTTTTCTTAGTTAGAAGAATCCCTGAGACATCTTAATTCTTAACAGTACTCACCATCAAAGAGAAAAAAATCTGAGTGAGGGCCTTCAGATTATTGGAAGCCTTGCTAAGTACACACATGAAATATTCTGAGAGCCCATCTGAAGGTTGTATAGCCACGCAGTCGAGGTCTTTACACTGAGACCATGCTTTGCCAGATTTAGTGTTCATCCTGAGGTCATTCTTTATTTTTTGAGTCTTTTGCAACTGGATCAACTTGGAATAAGAATTTGTTTATTTTTATTTCTTTTTTGTTTATTTGTTAAATTTTTTATTGAAATATAGTTGGTTTACAATGTTGGGTTAGTTTCTGGTGTACAGTAAAGTGATTCAGTTATATATATATGTGTGTGTGTGTCTATACATATAGTGGGGCTTCGCTGGTGGCCTAAGATCATGGCATCCGGTCCCATCACTTCATGGCAAATGAAGTGGAAACAGTGGAAACAGTGTGGAAACAATGGCTGACTTTATTTTTCTGGGCTCCAAAATCACTGCAGATGGTGACTGCAGCCATGAAATTAAAAGACGCTTACTCCTTGGAAGGAAAGTTATGACCAACCTAGATGGCATATTAAAAAGCAGAGCATTATTTTGACAACAAAGGTCCGTCTGGTCAAGGCTATGGTTTTTCCTGTGGTCATGTATGGATGTGAGAGTTGGACTATAAAGAAATCTGAGTGCTGAAGAATTGATGCTTTTGAACTGTGGTGTTGGAGAAGACTCTTGAGAGTCCCTTGGACTGCAAGGAGATCCAACCAGTCCATCCTAAAGGAAATCAGTCCTGGGTGTTCATTGGAGGGACTGATGTTGAAGCTGAAACTCCAGTACTTTGTTCACCTGATGTGAAGCTCTGACTCATTGGAAAGGACCCTGATGCTGGGAATGATTGATGGCAGGAGGAGAAGGGGATGCCAGAGGATGAGATGGTTGGATGGCATCACTGACTCGATGGACATGGGTTTGGGTGGACTTTGGGAGTTGATGACGGACAGGGAGGCCTGGGGTGCTGTGGTCACGAGGTCACAAAGAGTTGGACATGACTGAGTGACTGAACTGAACTGATACTGGTGGCTCAGATGGTAAAGAATCTGCCTGCAATGCTGGACACCTTCGTTCAATCCCTGGGTCAGGAAGATCCCCTAGAGAAGGAAATTGCTACTCATTCCAGTGTTCTTGCCTGGAGAACTCCGTGGACAGAGGAGCCTGGCGAGGTAGGCCATGGGGTCACAAAGAGTTGGACATGACTGAGCGACTAACACACACAACATACACAATCACACACACATATATATTCTTTTAAAAATTCTGTTCCATTCTAGGTTATTACACGGTAGTAAGTGCAGTCTCCCATGCTCTACTGAAAGACCTTGTCATTCATTCTATATTTAATGTTTGTGCCTCTCTCAATCCCAAACCCCTAATTCATCCTGCACCCCCCAATTCTTTTCACTTTCTTCTTTTAAAATACCTCTTTGACATATGGTTAAAGTAATGATCTATAACTCTTGTTTTTATCTTTTAGCTTTCTCTCAAACAATAATTTCACATTTTCTATGTGTTTTGGAAGAGTCACTTTGTTTCATGTACTTTTGTTTATCTACTTTTCTCTGCTTCTCAGATCATTTACTATTTTTTTAAATAATGTTTCTAATTTCTTGTGACCCTGATCAAATTTTTTTCTTGTAGTACCCTGCTTAAAGTAATTGCATGTGATATAAGCTTTCCAAATCTGAGGATAATAATTGCACTTATTTGAAGTTTTTTCCCTTTCATTAATACAGCTTCAAGAAGTATTTGCAATGTATGTGATAGGCAAATAGGTCTTTGACTCATTAATTCCATCTGTAGGATTTAAGGAAATATTCTGAAAAGTTCCAGATGATATATGCACAGTGTTATGTAAGATCAAATTGCTAGCAGAAAGATAGAAAAGAAGGGAGGAAAGGAGAAAGAAAGTCTAATAATAGAAATTTGGTTAAACATATTTTGGTCTGTCCATTAAAAAAAACAAAAATCCCAACATATAATTTTGTAACAGAATCCCAGTGATAATTCCCTTTCAAAATATAGACAAATAATAATGTAGATTTCTATAAAATATATTGATTATGGTCATTATTTCTGAGAGTTGAGATTAACGAGAAACTTTTACTTCCTATTTAACCACTTCTGTACTACACTATTTGATATATTCGTCAGTCAACATGCTATTTTATAATCAGGAAAGTAATCTATCACCTTTGAAAACCCAATACATGCTTTCTATGAAAATATTCAGAAAATGCATGACAGCAGAAAAAAGGAAGTAGAGAATGACCCATAATTCTACACACTGATATTTTCTGTCCTAACAGCTTAACACTTGGCTTATTTATCTTGTGATGCGTGCACACACACACATGTACGCACACTCACACACATGTTTAGTTGAAGGGCGCACGCCAAGCATGACCTTCTTATTCTTTTTTTCAACCTGGGTTTTACTTGGTCTCTCCCAGGTGGCCCAGTTAGTAAAGAATGCAGGAAAAGCCAGAGAGGTCAACTCGATCCCTAGGTCAGGAAGGTCCCCTGGAGGAGGAAATGGCAAAGCACTCTAGTATTCTTGCCTGGGAAACCCCATGGACAGAAGAGCCTGACGGGCGACAGTCCATAGGGTTGCGAAGCGTCGGCCACAACTGAGTGACTGAGCGTGGGTTACCTAGTAATATTTGTTGTGCGTCTTTTCACACCAGTTAAGGCATGTCTGTATCTCTATAACTAAGCACATCACCATCCCAATACTTCACTGTTTATCACAGCAATTTCCAGCTCTTCATTGAAGAGCTCACCTTCTCTTCCTATTACCGGTGTTTGCCTCCGTGAGCCTTCTGGCCTCCATGTGAGCTGATGGGCTTCATTCATCCCTGCCTCCTCCCCATGTCCTGAGCGTGGTGCCTGCCACAGCACAGATCTGCCACATTTCCTGTTGAGTGAATGAGTGAATGAGCCAGTGAATGAGTGACTCCATCCGTCAGAGCCCGTCTCGCCCAGCACACAGAGACCCAGTCATCACGTGCCTCTGGGAGCCTTGTGCGTTTCTCTGTGGTTAGCTGTCCATCTGGAAGCTGAGAGTAATAAATGCCACATCACGGGAAGTTTAAAAGGATGAAAGAGATAATATTTATAAAATACTTAACTTCTTTAGAAGGAAAATCCCCGCCAAGTCCAATGTGTATACTATTATCATTGACTCTCCCCAACCCCATCAATCACACATGATTCGCTAGCTGGTGTTTTCTCTCTCGGCAGCTGCATTTTTAACCCTTTTTTTTTTCCCATTAAAGTATTCCAGGAAGTTGAGATGAATACTATTCCGTGTGAACCTCACACCTTCTTTAAAAATCGCAGCGTGTTCTACACTAATTAAAAAGGCGATATTTTTTTTAATCCTCCCAACATCTCGCTGAGATAGGGGAGGGAAGCTATTATTATCCTAATTTTGCAGCTAGGGAAACTGACACAGAGACACTCACTCACTCAGCACTAGATGGAGGATGATAATAGATGTAGAACTTGAATCTTTTGGTTTCTATTCTTAAGCTGATGATTCACAATAAAAATCACACTTTAGAATGCAATAAACTCTTCTGAATCTGTGGAGGGGAAAAAAAAAACAACACTTTTTTCTCTCCCCTAAACAATGTTACACTATGGAAATAAAACATTGACCATGAAGCTGTTCAGACAGTAATTTGCAACAGTAAAGTTGCCAGATTATACTGCCTATTACAGAAAGCATGTGAAGGGAGCTGAAGGGGCTGGTAATCCCCTTCCTTGGGGCTTTTAGCCTGAAGTCTCAAAGCATGGCTTGGTCTGCAGGCTTGTACTTAGCTGTTTAGTTGCGTCAGACTCTTTGCGACCCCATGGACTGTAGCCCTCCAGGCTCCTCTGCCGGTGGGATTTCCCAGGCAAGAACTCTGGAGTGGGTTGCCATTTCCTTCTCTAAGAGATCTTCCCGAGCCAGGGATTGAACCCCCGTCTCTTGTGTCTCCTGCATGGCAGGCTGATTCTTTACTACTGCGCCACCTGGAAGCTCTGTATGGGGCTGTGACTCCTACATCAGGCTGAAATTGTGCTTGTTTGAAATGCTAACATTAAAGCCCTTTTCTGTTGCATTGGCACATAATTTTGCCTTATTTTTCTCAGCGATGAAAACAAGTTGCCCATGCTAAAAACAGACTAATAAAGTACAGCTGATTTATTAGTTATTCAAATACTTATTGAGCCCTGATGACATACCAAGCCCCTGGATGTTGGAGAGACCAAGATGAACAAGAGAAGCTGAGTCTCCTCCCTCACAGAGACTACATCAAAGTAGGAGTCACCATAAGCAAACAGCAAACAGAATAATTAAAAGTCATCTGCAGTTCCTATCTGATGAGTTACAGGCATTGTTTAGTCACTAAGTCCCATCCAAATCTTTTGCGATCCCATGGACTGTAGTCCGTCAGGCTCCTCTGTCCATGGGAATCTCCAGTCAAGAATACTGGAGTGGGTTGCCATTTCTTTCTTCAGGGGATCTTCCCCATCCAGGGATCAAACCCATGTCTCCTGCATTGGCAGGTGGATTCTTTACCACTGAGCCACCTGGGAAGCCCATCATGATGGGCTGAGGTCCATGAAGTAAATAGAGCCGAGTGGAGTTTGGCAAGTGACCGAGGTGGGGTGTCAGATGGGAGCTATGTGAAGACGAGCCCTTTCAGCAGAGACTTGAACCTTAAAGACAGGAACTGCTAGCAAAGCATATTCCAAGCAGAGGGAACAAAAATATAAGGGCATTGTTTCCCCAGTCCTAAAAAGCTTTTCTGTTTCTTGTGCATTTTTCAAGATGAGCCCACGTGGTCTTGCTAATCATTTTCTTCCTTCGGGGGTGGGGGGCTTTGGCACATCTGCTTTTTTTCTTCATTCCAGCCCTTGTAAGTGACAATGTGGCAACAGGCTGTGGGGTGTTCCCCCCCGAGACCTCCTCCAGCCCCTTGGGTCCATGGCACCGAGCAGAGGACCCCACAAAACTTCCGTGAAATACCTGGAACGCAGACTTCTGTTTGGGCGCATGCCTTTTATGTCCTGGCTGAATCTGAAACCATTCCACACCACATAAAAGACTTGATAAGAGATCAGCTAGCAGCTGTTGGAACGAAGCATCTTCATGCTTCCAAAGTTCTCCTTATCTTGTTTTATTTGCCTCGTTTCTCTTTGGCACCAAGTGGAGGACGGGACATGGGCAACACCTTACCAAAACAATGATTTCTTCCTGAAACGTCACCGGTTTCTGGAACTGGCTCTTGGCACCTGGTAGGGGACATTTCAACCCCGGGAGGTAGATAAATTATGTTTCATGCTCTCAGGGCACATCCCTGGCTTTCTGGGTCGCAGACACCTCCAAGAACACAGGAACTAGACCACAGTTGACTCTTCTTGTGCCAAACAGCAGTGGCTGAACCGCAGAGGCAGCTAGTTCCATGGGACGGCTGTTTCTAATTGCTGTTCCTCTCTTCACCGTTCTGGCTTTGTTTGGAGAGTAAAGAAAGTTTCTAAATATTTTGAACCCTGGGGTCCTTTGTGGCATTCCTTGGTCTCTTCTCCTTTCACTGAAACATAAAACAACCAGCGACTATTTGCTTGTGTAGCCATTTCCATGTGTATACACTCGGGAGGATGGGGGTACAATTCAACAGACTGGTTCCCTCTCAGCTTCTGTCACGTTCCTTCCGATGTGAAAGGCTGAGGACCTAGAAACACTTGCTTGGAAGATGCAATCACCCTAGATGGCTTATCGCAAAGACAGAGCATGGGAGAAAAGATGCTGGCTTCACGTTCAAGTTCAACAAGGTGCAATTAGAGCTCAGCGCTCTCCTCCCATGTCCCTAATAAGGTATTTCTGGCAAATGATAATTAAGTCATGGCTTCGAGGCACTACGGTGTGACTCTTACAAATGGGCCAACTCAATTCGTCAAAATCACGTTTATGCAAGGCTTTGATCCCACCTGCAGCCCACACCTGTTTTGCGGGGCCGGGTGACTGGCGGGAGCGCGCAGGCTCAGTTCCGCCCACTGCCCCACCTTGCATCGCGTTCACCGGCTGCCCCGGCCCGTGTGCCCTGACTTTGATCTCCGGGCATCGTGGAAGCCATCGGCTGTGACAAGAGTTTTGTTCGGCCTCACTGCCTTGGAATGCAAGTCTCAAGGGTTCTGCCCCTGGAAATTGGATGACGAGGTGGCACACGTTCCAGGAGGGTAGGCTGGCATGTCGGGGCATCTCAAAGATGCTTTTCCATAACTTCATTCTTCTGGGGACTGGCCAGAAGTGATGAGTAGACCATAACTCTTAGAGGCTGCAGAAGCTTCCAGAGGACACTGTGAGCCCAGATTCATTACGGTCTGGATACAATTGCACTTTGCAAAGACAGTCGATGTGACATTCTTCTGCCCAGGGTTTTGAATCAGTAGTCCAATCCTCCTTTTCTGCAAGCAGGTGGGAAATCTATATAAAAATTGGAATTTCAGGCATCGTAAGGAGCTGGGAATATTTTTACAACAGGAAGAACAACACAGTTCCCCCTTATTTAAATGGGATCTCTTGTAGTAGATAAGGTGAAAGCTTTTTTTTTTCTTTTCTTTTTTTAAACGGGCCACCTAAAATGTTGAGAGTCGTTTGCCAAAAGCCACATCTGACTCAAATAAGCAAATCTGTTGTGTAAAGCCTGTGCACGTAAAACAGAATCCAAATGCAAGCATGCACACTTTCATGTTGTCCAACTACAGCAATCCGTATCTTATTTGTGTGTATCTTTGATGTCTATTATGTCATGTCCTCTGAAGTGATTACATTGCTTTCATTTAATAAAATTTTTTTCAAGTTGTTTTAAGTTTCTGAATGGAGAGACCGTAAAAAGAGAAAAAGAAAAAAGTGGAATTCTTAGTTGCCGCATCTCAGCTTTTATGTTGGAAATGGCTTATGTTGAAGTTCTTAGTCTAAACAATTTACAGTTTTCTGGATTAAGACCATGTAGGAGAAAGATGAAAATCTTCAAGGCAAACTTACATAAATGTTCTTGCTACTCAGGGGGAAAGTAGACAATTTGGGGCTCTAACTGTTGGGAACTATGGAATTTTTTCTCAAACAGGGAAAAGGTGAAATTTTCTGGGAGACGTACTGGCAGCAGGAAGATTCAATCTAGTCCCCAGACCTGGTTGTCCACAAAGGCAAATATGCCCTCACTGCTAAAGCAAGGAAGGAGCATGAAGTTTTCAAGTATGTATGAGGGAAAAAAACATATTCATTTGCTGTTCATCTGCTGATAGGAAGGGCTTGGGCCGCTGACAGAGCAGTTCCCGTGAATCTATTATTTCAGGTTTCTCTCTTTTCCTCTTTGATAGGAAGATATTAAAAGTAAGTCTGGCAAAAAAAAAAAAAAAAAAAGGACAGAAAAACAGAGTCTCTGAAGTTGCAACCTGTACAGATTCCTGGCCAAAATCCTTCATGTCTGGTGCTCGTCATCAGTGAGCAGTTTGCAGAGTCTGTTCTCTAAAGGATGAGAAAGATTGCAGGGATATCTTAGAAGCCTAAAAATTTACAGACTCGTAAGAGGCGAATGAATACTTACTTTCTGCTGGAAGAAATTCTATGAGGAGAACTTTGAGTATTAGGATTACTCACATATTTAAGCTTTCCTTTGCTTTCCATGTACAGAAGCCCCTTAAAAAATTTTTTTTAGAACTATTATAGCTTGCATATTTATTTCTAGAAGGATTAACAGGTTGTACTATCTCTGCACCTCAGCTCAAAATATAAATTATCTTATTTCCCCATTTTCTTCACATCACCTCTGTTTGGTATGTGTTCATTTTCATATTAAGATAACTTCACAGCTAAGAACAAAAAAATGGAGTTCACTAATTTGGAGTATGGAAGATCCAAAAGAAACACAATGGATTTTCTTCCCCACCAAAACATCTCATAAGTCAGAGTTTTATTTAGGGGATAGGTGGGTGGTAACACAAAAACCCTTGTGGAATTCAGACACTTTAACTTCTGAAGGATTAAAATCGAGGGGGGTGTGTGTGTGTGGATGTGCGTGTGTGTGCATGCTAAGTCGTGTCTGACTCTTTGTGACACTATGCATTTTAGTCCACCAGGCTCCTCTGTCCATGGGATTCTCCAGGCAAGAGTACTGGAGAGAATAGCCATTCCCTTCTCCAGGGGATCCTCCCAACCCAGGGGTCGAACCCAGGTCTCCTGCATTGCAGGCAGATTCTTTATCATCTGAGCCACCAGGTAAATCCTAAAGGAACCTATGTCCTCTTGGTATGTGAGACTGCTTTTTCCTTCTGGAACAGTATTCTCCAAACGTTGGTTAACTCCTAACTCCCTACCTGAGACGGAGTGGAATGGTCTCAAGGAATTCCACACTTTGATTGACCCGAGCACAGCCCCTGCCACTGACGCTTGAACAGAAGGTAGGATTCAACCCTCAGTGACTGGTTAGGAGCCTGGGCTCCGGATGCTGAAGATTTGGGGCCAAAATTGATTTTCCCACCCAAGCAGATGCCCTGGCGCCTGCCCGCCTCCTCATTTGTCAAATCGGGCTCACGACAGTGCCTGGCTCACAGGGCAGCTGTGACTGGAGTGATTTCGGCCACAGGAGGCGATTTCGGGCCTCCTGGCCAGTAGACATGCAGATAACGTCAGCTTTCACATCCTCACTGTCGTCACTTTCCCAGCTAGCAAGTCATCTTCTTTATCCCCTTTGGCAGCGGATACACACAAGGCTCCTCTTGATTCCTGCGTGCCGTGCCCGTGGCCCAGTGCTGCCCCCGTGGCCTGCAGCCTGCCCTGCTTGTCAAGCTTCATCATCACTTTCCAGAGCGACTGGGGCACGTCTGCTTTCTGGGTGGTGCTGAGTGAGGGGTGGATGGGAAGAGCCTGAGATTAGGTGAGGTGTCTTCATGTTTAAACACAGATTTCTGGAACAAATGCAGAGGTCATGGGTGCTCAGGAAGAGAGAAAGCCAGGTTTGTGTCACTGAGTTCTTTTTATCCACAAACGCTTAACTAGCCCAGAGAATGTCTTGTAAAATCTGAGAAATGAGACGGATGTAAGTTTCTCGTATCATTTTCTCAAGGGTGTGTTAATGGACTAAGTAGTTCTCATGAGGGTTGTTCCCACAGGGGATTCCAATGAGACGCTCTTGATGAACCACATTTTTTTTTTTTTTTTTACACAGGAAGCTAATTCTCTAATACACTCCCCACAGGGGATAGAAATATTAGTTGCTGCAGCCACAGACAGGCAAAGAATAAAATAGGACCAAGATTTATTCGAAGAGACATGCCTGTGATAAATTTCCATAATAACAAGAGTTTAGAAAGACTGGTGTCATGATTTTGACCGTGAAAGACAACTTTGGTTTAAAATTTAGAAAAGAAAACTATCTAATTCTAGTAAAATGATGTTCTGGAGAGGATTTTTTAAAAAGATATTTATAAAGGAAATAGCCCACTGTTAAAATATCTTTCGTGAAAGTGTTCCTTATTTGTCTCGTAAGACCACGAAGCCTGCTGTATATGACAGTCTAATCCCAGAGGCTGTGCTTTCCCCCCCTGCATTTTCTCTTAAAGCCAAGGAGGAAGTCAGCAAGTTTTTAAAAAACTTTTAAATTCGTATTGAGGTATAGCCGATTAACAAACGACATTGTGATAATTTCAGGTGAACAGCGAAGGGACTCAGCCATACATATACGTGTATTAATTCTCCCCCAGTCCTTCTCCCTGGAGAAGGAAATGGCAACCCACTCCAGTGTTCTTGCCTGGAGAATCGCAGGGACAGAGAGCCTGGTGGGCTTCCGTCTATGGGGTCGCACAGAGTCGGACACGACTGACGCAACTTAGCAGCAGCAGCAGCCCTTCTCCCATCAAGGCTGTCACATACTATTGAGCTGAGCTCCCTGTGCTGTACAGGAGGCCCTTGTTGGCCGTCCACTTAAAATATAGCAGTGTATACGTGTGCCTCCCAATTCCCGAAATACCCCTTCCCACCATCCTTCCCCCTGACCAACCATAAGTTCGTTCTCTCAGTCTGTGAGGAAGTCAGCAAATGGACTGAACTTAACTTTGTTTAAGGAGAAGGCAATGACAACCCACTCCAGTACTCTTGCCTGGAAAATCGCATGGATGGAGGAGCCTGGTGGGCTGCAGTCCATGGGGTCACTGAGAGTGACTTCACTTTCACTTTTTACTTTCATGCACTGGAGAAGGAAATGGCAACCCCACTCCAGCATTCTTGCCTGGGAAACCCTATGGACAGAGGAGCCTGTGGGGTTACAGTCCATGGGGTCGAAAAGTGTTGGACACGACCGAGCAAGTAAGCTCATGTATATCACTTAGATGGCCAAGCAGATCGAAGGCACATCGTAAATTTACCCTTTGTCATTATGCTACTGTTATACTGTCATTAGTCTTCCCTGATAGCTCAGTTGGTAAAGAATCTGCCTGCAGTGCAGAAGAACCCGGTTCAATCCCTGCGTTGGGAAGATCCGCTGGAAAAGGGATAGGCACCCCACTCCAGTGTTCTTGGGCTTCCCTTGTGGCTCAGCTGGTAAAGAATCTGCCTGCAATGCAGGAGACCTGGGTTCGATCACTGGGTTGAGAAGATCCCCTGGAGAAGGGAAAGGCTACCCACTCCAGTATTCTGGCCTGGAGAATTCCATGGACTGTATAATCCATGGGGTTGCAAAGAGTCGATCACGATTGAATGACTTTCACTTCATACTTCGATTACCAAATTTTTGTAAATCAGTGCCAATTTTTAGAAATTAGATATACAGCATTGGAATCACTAGGTCAAAGCATAAAATCATCATTTTGACTTTTTAATTTTCGCAATTATTCCTGTAAATAATAAACTGACCTGATTTTTAGCCATAACTCATGGGTGTGGACAGGCTTGGTAAAATACTGAAGTACTTGCCTGGAACTAGTTAGTAAATAGCGACTGGATGAGCCCCTCCGCAGGGTCTCTGGCCATCCTGCTCTTTCCCTGGAATGCTCAGACTTCTCCAAGGCTCAGGAGAAATTCCAGAACTTTCTCAGCCTCTGTGGCCTGGGTCTGATCTGATTGGTGAGGCCCATACCAATTCAGTCATTAATTAATTGATATGCTTTCTGATCAATGTTGCCACAACACGTATTTTCTGATAAATAGTCACCAGCGTTGCTTAGTATCATTATCCTAACTCTCTGCTTATTTGTTGGCCATAAAAAAGTCATTGCAATTTAATTCCCATTCCCTTGAGCATTTGTGAGTTCAACATTTGTTTACACATTTGCATTGTCCATTTGCATTTTTCCTTTGTAATCTCCATGCTGGTAATTTTGTCTGTTTTTCATTGAGGGTCTTAGTGTTTCCTCTTAATGATGTATAGGTGTTCTTCATTTTACTTTTAAAGTTTATTTTATTGAAGTAGAGTTGATTTACAGTGTTAATTTCTGCTGTACAGCAAATTAATTCAGTTAGACGTGCTATACAGTAGGACCTTGTTGTTTATCCATTCTCTATACATTGGAAATTTCAAATATTAACACATTTAATGTATATTTATTGTGAATTTAGTTATTAGTTTGCTTATCTTGAATGTTGTTAGTTATCTTGTTTTCTGAAGTTTATCTTAAAATATGAAGACATTTAAATTCTTTCATTGCTGTGGTATTCAGAAATCTCCCCTCTGTTAGAGTCAGAGAAAAAACTAAATTATGTCTTCTTAGCATCTTTCAACCTTTTGTTTTTATGTCATAAACATTAATCTCCTTAACCATATAGGTAATCTTGGTGTCTGATGAGAACTAGGAGCTATAGTTGGTTGTTTTCTGATAGGGGGTCCCCCCAGTTTGGTTGACTTAGATGCCTCCTTTATTCTGTACATGATTTCTGGCTTAATTGCCTATTTTAACACTGCTTTGGAAAAAGAAAGGCTGTCCTGTGTCAATATGTAGTGCCTCTGGTTTCCTGGCAAGCACGATGCCCGCAGCATCTTTCTAAACCGTCACGAGGTCCATGCCATTGCTCTGGTGTAGGAACAAGAGAATCACAAGAATTGCTCTCAGCCCACTGGGTCTTAGCAAAGCAGCTCGCTACTCTGGAGTAGTGGCTTTGCCAGAACTCTGTATATAGCCTCTGAGTTGGGCCTGGAATGCTTTCTTAGAGAAAAATGAGGTTAGAAGATGTATTCATCACCTCTGACTCCACAGGTATTTTGCTAGGACAGGGTCTAATTTGGACTGTAATGATGTGCTTTCATAAAATAAGTTTAGAAAAGGAAAAAAAAAAGAGTATGAATTTTCAAGGATTTATTTCCATTGATTTCATAGGAGAAAGACCCTGGGAATGGAAAAGATTCTTGGATCAAAACTGAAATTTAATTACTTCTTCAAGTTCTAATGACAGCACTTTTCTGTAGTTTTAGAAGTAATTTGGGTGAACCCTTCCTTTTGCTTCACTGCAGAAGTGAGGCATAGAGCAAGGATGACCCAGAGGGGAAACAGGTGTCACTTCCTTTCACTTTTGACCCATCAGTAATTCCAGGTGAAACACACTTCAGGTTAAGACATTTTTTCGTGGACATCATTGCATGTTGCTGTTGTATCAACTCCAAACTATGTTTTCAATTACTTACCTACTTACCTTGTGGAGAAGGAAATGGCAACCCACTCCAGCATTCTTGCCTGGAGAATTCCATGGACAGAGGAGCCTGGAGGGCTATAGTGCATGGGGTTGCAAAGAGTTGGACACGACTGAGCGACTAAGCACAGCACAGCACAGTTGCTCAGTCATGTCCAACTCTTTGCAACCCCATGCACTGTAGCCCACCAGGTTCCTCTGTCCGTGGAATTACCAGACATGATTATTAGAGTGGATTGCCGTTTCCTTCTCCAGGGTATCTTCCCAACCCAGGGATCAAACCCATGTTTCCTGCACTGGCAGGTGGATTCTTTACCGCTGAGCCACCTGGGAAGCCCAGCTGTTATAATGAAAGTGAAAGTCAATAGCTCAGTCATGCCTGACTCTTTGCGATCCCATGGATTGTTGCCCACTAGGTTCCTCTGTCCATGGAATTCTCCAGGCAAGAATCCTGGAGTGGGTTGCCCTGTCCTTCTCCAGGGGATCTTCCCAAACCAGGGACTGAACCCAGGTCTCCTGCATTACAGGCAGATTCTTACCGGTTGAGCCACCAGGGAAGCCCTATTATCATAGTGTCATATTATAAGATTTTACTTTACAAGTAATTAGTGTACATTATTGAAGAAGACCTAGCATTCTTAGTGTAGAGAAGTTACAACAGAAAGTGCATTTCATAGTTTCTTTTGTGGGAGAAGAATTCATCATATTACCACTTGTCTCACTGGCAACTTATTTCCTACAGTGTGTATGTGAAGTTGCAGAAAAATAAAGACACAAAATTTAAATTTGAAACTTTATTTTAGGATTGATTAAGTTATGTTATGCTGTCAATGTGTCAGACGGGTTTTTGGAGTATGTTTTTTGTTAGGCTATCATTTTTAAAGAAACCTTTAACAAATAGCGTTTAGAACTAATACATAAATCTGTCAGTATTTTCAAAAGTGCTATAGAGTTTCAAAGAGAAAAGCATTGTTCTTTACCTTGCCCAATATAGCAAATGAAACTAGGGCAAGCTGATTTTGTGTAAGATTCCGAAGCTCCACTGTCACGTCACGAAGGCTTAAAAGCTCTTAATTTACATTTTCAGAAAAAAAATTACAGAATTAAATATCTTTGAACCAGCAAGACTGTTCATTACAGGAAGTTATTATTTTGATCAGGCTGTTGGTTTCTGAAGTATCTTGGCAACAATACAAAAATAGCTTTCCCTTGTTAATAAAGAACAATCTGCAAAAACAAATTAGAAATGTGTTAAGGACAAAATAAACAGACATTTTATTTTTTAAACTTGGGGGCCTCTGCCTTTCACAGACTTCTGGAATCTGGGGCGCTCCACCCAACTGCTACACACTTTATTGCTCTGTTATAGGTTTGGCACGAGACGAATAATTTTCCAACTGTTGGAACAATGTGGATTCACATTTTTCCAGAAGGGGAAAAAAAACTCTATCTTACATATTAAATTCCAAATAGAGAAACAGTGTCTGTATCACTCTTGCCATTTTATGATGGAATTTGAGAACTAAGGGAAAAATTAGACGTAAGAAAATGGTATATCTAAGTGTAGTTGAAACCTACATCTGGTGAAAGGATTTTTAAATCGGTGGAGAAAAGTCAATTCACAGAGCCAAGCTCCCATGTTGTGAAATCTTACTTATAACAGTCACTTGAGGCCAGTCACCTGGGATTTGTCGAAATAACTCCTGTCTAGTTCTTACTGTTACATATTATACACGCACTGCTGGCTGCCAAAGAGAGCTTGGTCGAACCTGGGCCAAGAAATTGTTCTCTGAATACTTGCTTAGTCTAATTGTTCCTCCTAGGTGATCAGAAATTAATACTGACTTAGCTGCCATTGCAAGTGACACAGCTGTTTTGGTGGGGTGGAGAGAGGTTTATGTTTTTGCTTTTTATTTTAGAAAGGATGACATTGAAAATTTTCATATTCATACAGAAGGATGATGTAAAAAATGTGCAGTGGAAGGTGATCTTTCGTATTTCCCCCCCTACTTTATGAAGCGGACAAAAAGAGATATCCAGAGCTGTTCACAAGACTTGTATGAACAAATTCACTCAGTTGGAATTAAACCCTGGCTTAGGCACCACAGGTAAAGTGGTTCCTGTTTTGCCCTCCTGAGTTGAAGCGTGACGAAGGAGTGAAATAAAGGAAGTGGGAGGCGGAGAGGTTGGCTGGCTGGTTTCTACCAGGTGAGAGGGTAGCACCGTTGCATCAAGGTGACAAAGCCTGCAGGTGTCTGCTTCTGTGAGACTCATTTCCTAAGCATTTTGCTCGGCTCTTATTTCTTCCGCTCAGATGTGCGTGGTCGCACATCATTGCAGCCGTGTTCACACCCATGCTTGCTGGCATGTCAGCCTAGCAAACTGATTTCCCCGGCTTGTCCTGCCTGCTTCCTGAGTGCGGTGTGCACGCCTGCTGTCCCGGGGTCCTTTGTTCCCCTCGTCCCCTCCCTGGCCCCCGCCCTCCCTGGGGCTGAGTTTTGCCCCCCATCTGGTCTGCCTCTATCCCCCTCTCTTGGTCCCCGGCCCCCTTGTCCTTCATAGGGAAGCTCCAGAGGGTCTGGCCGCCGTCTGGGACCAGGCGTACTGTGGCCGCTCTGGGGTAAGGGTGGCAGGGTGAAGGAGCCACCCATGGTGCCCGGTACTTGGGGAGCTTTGTGACTTCTGTCCCTGGAAAGGCAAGCAAAGCTGATACCACAGCGCTGAAAACTTGAGCATCCCAGGAGACCATCTGGGTGCCACCCTCGGCTTTCATGGGAGTGAGGTATCATTACCCTAAAGGGGCAGCTGCGGTCTTGAGAGGTTAAGCGATCCGCTCTGAATCTCACAGCTAATGAATGGTAGCCTTGTGTGTGCAAATGTGTGTGCGTATCTGTATGTGCGAGCATGTGTGTGTGTGAATATGTTTGTGTATGTGTGTGTGTCTGTGCGTGTGAATGTGTTTGTATATGTGTGTGCGTGTGTGTGAATGTGTTTGTGTATGTGTGTGTGTCTGTGTGTGTGAATGTGTTTGTGTGTGTGTGTGTTTCTATGCGTGTGTCTGTGTGAATGTGTGTCTGTGTGTGTGTGAGAGTGTGTATGGATGTGTGTATGTGTTTATGTGTATCTATGTGTGAGTGTGTGTGTGTGTGAATTTGTGTATGTGAGAGTGTGTGTGCTTGTGTGTGTGAATGTGCGTATGTCTGTGTGTGTGTGAGTGTGCGTGAGAGAGAGAAACTAGAACATTGGTAGCTTTCTTCTAGAGTTGCCTTTTTATCCCATTTGGAGAATTTTTTAAAATACAGAAAAGTACAAAAAATGATATAAAATTATACCCTCATCACTCATGTTTAAAACTGTTAAACATTTTTCAATACTCTTGTGTCTTTTTTCTATCTATCTGATAGAAAATCATATAGATTTAAAAGTCACGCAGGAAAAGTATGCATTCGTGATCTTAGGGGAAAACAAGATAGGCAAAAATAGGAAAAAGAATGAACATGTTAAGCCTCTTTAAAAAGGCAGAGAATAGACTATACAGCAATCACACCAATGCCCAGCCTTGCCCAGCCCCTGCCACTGCCTCGCTGCCTTCCTTTCCCTTTCAGAAACTAAACACCAAGCAGCTTCAGTCTGGTGAGAGTCCCTTCAGGGTTACCTACATCTCCACAGCCATAAACAGAGCACAGTATTGTTTTACATGGAATGCTCCCCTGTCGTACTTTATAGGTCATCAGGAACCTTGATTTCTTTGTTAACATCATTTTGCTGAGATGAAACACACATAACATTTAGCTCATTCATTTTAGCCATCGTGCAGTGATACACTGTAGGCCTGTAACATGTTTTGTCTAGATGGTCACTTCTGAATGTCTGGGCTCCCGATTTGTGATCTGGGCTATGGCATTTCTACTCCAAACCACCCCACCGTAAACGTGCCCAGAGACACCTCCCTGTGCACGTTTGAGGGTTTCCCTGGAGATGAAATTGCACGTGTTCACTGATCAGGCATTTCCCCACCTTGTCGTCCATATCACTAAACTGCTGTCCAAAGTGTCTGCAAGAGATAGAGGCCTGCCAACATGAACGGGGATTCTTTTCCCCTAAATTCTTCCCAAAGATCAATGGGCTTCGTCTTTTTAACTTTTATTTAGCGATTGAAATTTTTTTTTGTTGTGCAAGCAGGAGGAAAGAGACTCGGTGAGTGCTCAGAACACTTCAGCATCTGCTAATCCCAGACTCTCCATCCATCTGGGATTAGCAGACTGTTACGGAGAGGACAGATAAGTATCAGGGCCCTACTGTATAGCACAGGGGACTAGATTTCGTATCTTATAATAAGCCACAATGGAAAAGAATATGAAAAAGAATATATAGATATATATGTATAACTAAATCACTTCGCTGTGTACCAGAAACTAACACAACATTTTAAATCAATTAGCTTTCAATTATATACTATACTTCAATAAATTAAATTTTACAAAGACCACTTCAATGTATGTGGAAATGTCATTATGATAAGATCATAGGAGATAGTGGGCTTCCCAGGTCGCGCTAGTGGTAAAGAAACCACCTGCCAGTGCAGGAGACATAAGAAACTTGAGTTCAATCCTGGGTCGGGAGGATCTGCTGGAGGAGGGCATGGCAACCCACTCCAGTGTTCTTGCCTGGAGAATCCCCATGGACAGAAGAGCCTGGCAGGCTACAGTCCATGGGGTTGCACAGAGTCAGACACGACTGAAGCGACTTAGCATGCACGCACTACCAAACTGTAAGTTAAAGCAGAGAGCCTGGAAAGTTGTGAACAAGACCACTTTTGACATTTCTGTACATTTTGAGGACACAGCGTTGACTTAGCTGCTGTATGTTAACGATAGTGATACACACATATTAACTTTGCGTAAAAGAGCGTTTGATGATTGAAAGTCTGCGTATCCACATTTGAATGCTTTCTCACAAATCAACTGCTTGGTCATATAGTAGAAAAACCAAAGCCTAGAAAGTTTAATGACTCATCCAAGATTTCATAGGAAGATTTCTTGTAGAAGAAAGAAATTTTGAAAAGACCAAACATCTGGCTGAGAAATACTGAAATGAAATAAATGGTGCTGGGGCTTCCCTGGTGGTCCAGGAGTTAAGAAGACCCAGAAGAGCCAAAGTAAATAAATAAACTAAATGATGCTTACGGGGCCCACGAGGTCTCCTCACGATTCTACGTACAATATACGTCTCTCAGCAGCTCCCATTTCTTCAAGGATGTACCTTCTGTGCCAAGGGCAAAGCCTGGATTATAGAAGATGCTCAATATCTATAATATTAGCTGAATTAATAAATAAGGTAAAAGAGGGAGCATATTGAAATCCCTGTGGTGTGTATTTGTATATGCATATGAATTTGTATTTGTAAATGTATTTGAAACCTGTCCCCAGAAGATTCTGTCTCCCAGAGAATCACAAATCTATTTTCTTCCTCCTGTTCATCCCCTCGTTGCCTCTCTGGCCCCGGCATGAGAAACTTAATTGCAGACTGACCCAAATAAAGGGGGAGGTTGAATCAAATGAATAGTACGGGATAAACGGACTTGATGGAAAATTGAATGCAATAAAAACAGGGAACATGAGATATAAACATCATTAGGGTTGTGGGTAGGTAAACAATTTAAATCTTGTGACAAATGTCATCAGTAACATATACAATATATTATGGGATAAATTATAGTAGTGTTAGTATAATTGCTATAAAAATATAAGAATAAAGTCTTTTTAATAACTTGCAACAGGAGGGAACCTAGAACATGAAGCAAAAATTAGTCCAAAAGTTAACTGCAGAAAATTAAAAAGAGATCATTTGGATAGCAATAAATGATTAACTTTATTGATTAAAGGAAAGGGTTTTAGATGAAGCATTAAGGCTTAAGGGCCTTTTTCTTGGGTTTTGGAATGCGTGCTGACTTACATTTGGAGGGGCAATCTGGTGTTAAGGGTAGTTATTTCTTGAGCTTTAGGAGAATAGGTTTATGTTGAAAGCAAAAAACATCCAAGTGAGAAGGGGCATGGCCACCCACTCCAGTATTCTTGCCTGGACAATCCCATGGACAGAGGAGCCTGGAGGGCTACAGTCAATGGGGTCGCAAAGAGTAGGACATGACTAAAGTGACTTAGCACCCATATCAAATTAACGAGAAATAAATTGAGAAAGGGACCTCAGGAAAAGAGGCGTGGTGTGTGGTTTGAGAACCAGATAGCATTCTGCTAAGGCCTCCGGTTCTTAGTCCAAAGAAAGAGACAACCTCCTTTCCGACATCCTGTAATTCCTCCACACTGATTCACTCGGATGGTGTCAGAGAGCAAGCGCCTGCACCACTGCTCTCCGTCGGAAGTCAAGCTCTAGGAGAGGGAAGGAAGAACGTCCCCATATTTCGGGGGAACGCATTGAGCTCAAGATGGCATGGCACCTCTCTCCCAGAGGAGCCGTGAGGTTTCTGCAGCTCGTGGTTATTACTCATCTGAAGGGCAACGCCTCTACCCCACAGGGTCTCCTTGTGCCCGGCTGGAGGATCCTTTCATTATAGAGCACTTCTGTCACATTAAAAGCCTTTACCAAGGATTTTATAATCCTTATTTACTGCTCTGCATAGCAACCTTACAGCACACTTCAGCCCTGCCCTTTAGACTTTAGGGAACAGCTGCTGGGCACACCCAGCACCAGCCTTCTGAAGGCTCCTCTAGAATGAGAGTTTCTGACTTATGAAAGTTAAAATTTAGGAGTTGTCATGGTCAGAAAAGAGGATATCTAATTTAACTGCCTTTGGACTCTGAGGGTTATGAGGGGAGCAGATTAGCAAGGAAAAAAAAAATTCTTTAAAGTTCAAGGCCTTGTCTTTGGCTCTGGAAATTTCTCTGTGTTCTAAAGTGGATAAGAAGATATTAAATGTAAAGAAAAACACACAGGCACAGAAGGAGTCACTGACATTTATTTTTCAAGCTATGTGTTGAATTCAATACAGGAAGGAGCCAGGAACGGAATATTTTACACTAAAGTCACAAACAGAAACACCCAATGCAGTTTCTGCCTTGTAAACCTAATGGTTTTTTAGCATTTGCCACATATACCATGTTTATTACATGAAATTTATTAAAAATAGCACCCGGTCCTTGCTTGATGTGGAAGGAATTCAGTAAAGTGAACATCTTAGTTGTGCTGAAAAATTTGTTTCGGGCCAGACCAGGAAGGAAATTTATTAGGTGTATTTAAAATTTTGCTGATTTTAAATTCACGCATTAAAGAAGAAAATGATGCTCGGCACACCTGAAAAAAAGTCTATGTAATGGAATTCTTGGAGGATTGGTACACCCCTGAGTCATTTAAAGCCAGACTGGATTCAACATTCAGGAGCATTCCTTGGGGAATTTCTTGCAACTGACACTGACTAGGACGCACAAGGAGAATTCCCTTCTCTTTCTGCCCTAACTTGTCACTCTTTTGATTGAAAAATAATGTGATGTGTTCTGGGTCTTTTTTTTTAAGTGCCTATTTATGAAATGTGTACCTCAGTTACACAGTAAAATAGAATTCATTAAAAAAAAAAAACAAAAGCAGAGAAGACTATGAGGTTGCTATTTAAAAATACATTTTCAAGATAAGGTGCTAATTGTCAGTGGATTTGAAGAATTTTATCAGGAATATTCCACTGTGTTTCAATAAGGAAGCAGTCTGAAATCTGCTATTACTCCTCATTTCCCGAATTCAAAGTGAAAGGAGTCGCAGAGGAAATTAAAATCCCACGTAAGTGACTTAATAAGCCTAGAAGAATAATTCGATTCTTTTTCACCCATTAGCCATTTTCACTTCATCAAATGATAACTATTGGTAATGTAAAACAAGAACAGTGTGTTCACTTGTTTTCCTATTGGTAACAATATGGAACCTTGAAATTCGTCGTGTTAGGTACTAGCCAAGTAGTTTAAGAGTGGCCAAACCTGGTTAAATGTTGCCTAAATAATTGTCTGCAGGGTGAACACAATTGCTGCCACTCAGGGGATGTTCCTTTAAACTCTAGTGAATATATATTTTTAATTTAAGAAACCACAGCTGGCTTACGTGCACTGTAATGATAGTAATATTATTCTCCCAAGAGATAACAGCATTCCTATAGAGTCTAAGTAGAAATGACACATTTATGGCATATATTTGCAGGCTTCCAGACACAGTAGTTCCCCACCAGCACAGTCAGAACTATGAAGAGAGCTGGAGAAATGAGAACACTCCATCCCCTACCCCGCAAAAAAGTCACCTTACCTTGTCAGGAAGATAGTGCCTTCAGCTTTGGTAAATTTCAGGGCTGTAATTTAAAACGAAAAAAAGAAAGGATAAAAGAGAAGGGGAAAAACAGTCAGGCAACTTGCATTCAGAATGTTTAGGTTTCCAGCAGGGCACTCTGCTTTTCAGTCTTTGCAAACATGCTTGCGTGTGTGGTCAGTTGTTTCCGGCTCTGCGACCCCTTGGACTGTAGCCCGCCAGGCTTCTCTGTCCATGGGATTCTCCAGGCAAGGATACTGGAGCGGTTTGCCATCTCCTCCTCCAAGGGATCTTACTGATGCAGGGATCGAACCCCCATCTCCTGTTACCCCTGCAACTCCTGCATAGGCCAGCGAATTCTTTACCACTTCAGCCACCTGGGAAGCAAAGATTTCTGCCGAAGCACCGAACAATCTTCCCTTAATGCCTGGTGAGCGCTCACACTCTTGCTTGTCTCTCTCCTTCTGTCTTTCTGCAGCACGAAGAACCTTCCCCCTCTGACCCTACGCAGTGTGTTAGTGGAAAGGGCCGTGTTCTTTTACGAGGAGCAGGAGGTGGATCTTGGAAAGGGGTGCACGTTCCCTGCGGCCCTTGTGATCACGCACCCTCTCACGAATGGCTTGAGATACACTTTGGCCGCGGGCTGTGCTGGTGTCGTCGCCATCGCTGTCGGACCTGACCCGTTTGAGCACGGAAAATATTTCCCCCCAAGATCTCCAAAAATAATGTTACAGAATTGTTTTTCTGCTGGTGATGCAGGCGTTTGGATTCCTGCATGAGCTGCACTGAGACACTAAGTGCAGAAAGGGAGGCGTTGATGTGCTGAGACCTTTGATCTCTTCCTGCTCTCCAGCTTTGGGAGTTCATCAAAATCAAGTCAATTTCAGGAAGGTCTTTGCCCAGGGAGGCATGGCTGTCGACGCTGCTCCCGGGGCCCTGAAACCCTCTCCAGGCCAGGGAGGTGACCCATTAGCTGCTGTTTCCTTCCAGAATCAGTCGGCTTTTATTTTTGTCCCTGTGTTTCTGGTTCCTGTTTTGTATCTAGGCTATAAATTAGAGTCGAAGTTACCAAATAGAATTTTCTACACTATCTTTCCAGTGAAATATGTGTGTGTGTGATTTTCACTTTGATGATGCTTGCTGCTGAAAGCTAGTTACTTTATGTTTTATTGTCAGAATAGAGTGAGCCAAACCATATTCTTAATAAAATGCAATTTTACTTGTACTGTGAAAGCGGTTAGGACATCCGTTTCTAATGCATTACTCCAGACGATGGTATTATTCTACTCGGTCATCCCTACCTCTCTCTTCACCTGGCTAACTTGGACTTCTCCTGCAGGTCTTGGTGTGCCTATCACTTCCTCAGTGATTCTTCCTGAACCTCTCCCTTCCCCCAGGACTGGCTTCCACTGCTCAGCGCTCCTGCACCCTCTTACTTTCTCAGCAGACTAGCTTTTGGAGTCTTTCTTGTTGACCAGTCTTTTTATTCCTCAGGGTGAGGAGTGTCTTTGTCCTGTTGCAGCTGGAACCTTAATGCCCAGCAGTCGCGGAGTGTCTGTGGGAGGGATGACTGTCGGCCACACCCTGATCCAGGTCTATTATCATTCATCCACAAACAATTCCACGCTGACAGGCTCCAACTTCCCAGTTAGACTGTCTCCCAGTCCCGCTGTACCCAACACCTTTTCTTCACAGAGGAATGACTCAGCAGAAATATAATGCAGACCAGAAAGAGGAATTTAAAGGTTAAGAGACCCCTGGCTTTGTGCAATGATTCATTTGGACCTTGCTGAGGGTATACAGCATTGCTCAAGACTTTCCTTGCTTGTAAAGAGTTCAGAGGTCTTCCCGGGTGGTGCAGTGGTAAAGAATATGCCTGCCAATGCAGGACACATGAGTTTGAGCCTCTGGCTGGGAAGATCCCCTGGAGAAGGAAATGGCAACCCACTCCAGGATTCTTGCTGGAGAATTCCATAGACAGAGGAGCCTGGCGGGCTACAAGTCCATGGGGTCGTGAAGAGTTGGACATGACTGAGCACGCATGCCACACAAAGAGCTCAGAGCCTGGCTCAGAGGAAAGGGAGCAAAAATCATTTAAAACATTGAAACAAGTGGAGTTAGATGTTCTAACATGGCAGCATCATGCTTAGGCATGGAAGATTCCAGAACTGTCCTTAAGAGTAAGTTGGCCCTGAAGTAAGGAAAGGCCATACAGTTACAGCAGGGTTTTGGGAACTATGGCCCATAAGCCAAATCTGGCCCCATTACCTGTATTCCTGTGGCCTGGGAGCTAAAAAAAAAAAAAAAATTTTCTGTATATAAATGGAACAACCAAAGAAGAAAAATAGTATTTCATGACATATATAAACTTATATGATATTTAAACTCAGTAGCCACAGAGTTTTATTGGGATGCAGCCATGTCCATTCATTTGTGTTCAATGGCAGGGCAGTTATGACAGAAATTGTAAATAGTTCAAAAGCTAAAATTATTCACTATTTGCCCCTTGACAGAGAAGGAAAACCTTTCTGGTCCCTAAGTTAGTAGAAACAGCATCTGCAAAGCTCTCTCTGCAATCTATTCAGCTTGATTTCAATGTAAGGGGTGTGTGAGTTGCAGGGGGTAGAAGGGTGTGCATATGTGGAAGGGGCCAAGAAATATCAGGAAATGAGGTTGCACAGATTTTGGACACCAGGATGAAAACTGGGCCTCTTCTGATGTTGGCGGAAATCTCATGGAGAGGTTGAAACAGGACAGTAACCAGCTCAGACTTGTGTATTTTGGAGCTGGTCTCTCAGTAATTTGTGTCTGTGTGGGGTGGCCTGGTGGGTAGAGACCATGAGATTTCACTTGATAATTAGTCTTATCATTGTCATGAAACATATCCCCTTTTGTTATGTCTCCACCAAAACTATTTTCAACCTATAACTCCCCACCCCCGCCCCCCACCCACCATGCTTTCAAGAAATCCCTTTGAAACCATTATCCGAGTCATGAAATTTAATTTACTTGTGTTGGGAGAACCTGTAGACATATCTAGGGACTTTGAGTGTTTTCATGGGGAAAACGCTGCACTTAAGTCACCATACAGTTGTGATTCACAACATTTTTGTTTGTTTCTAGAGCAATTTGCCAAGAGTGTCCCTGGCCCCTCGTCCTGGAAAAAATGTCTCGCCATCTTCCCTCAAGGATTCTTTGGACTTCAAAGAAGACTATGAGTAGCTGGCAGGAGGAACAGGCCCCAGATGGAAATGTTATCAGCACCCACGTGTGCATACCTCTGGAAATGTTCACATTTTAAAATTGCAGAGTTAGCATGCTCTGGTCACCTGTAGGGGCCCTCTTTGAGGTATATAGTTTAACTATTAATTCTATACTTCAAAGAACATGTAGTTCACGAATGCAGCTGCAGGGCATTTAAAATATTATTCCCACCACTGTGGTCACCTCTAGTTTTGTCTTTTAAATAACAAAAATCAAATGTAGAACTGTAGCTGTGAGTAGCTAGGGCAGTAGAATTTCTAGAACAGAAGGCCATCTAAGTTACCTTTCTTTTAGAGACAGCCTTCCTCTGGCTTTTAAATGATATTTGTAAGGTTTGACTTGGCTGTCATTCAGGGAAGTGTTCATGTTTATGAGGAAAAGACGATATATAACCATCAATACCTCTGATGGATAGAAAATGTGGAAGAAGGTATATTATAGTTTCACCTTAACATATGAGTTTCACTGGTGGGAGGAAATGAAAGGTCAAGCTTTTAAATATTCTTTGTGTTGTTTTTGCTAATAATTTTCTCTCCATTTATATTTCACTTGTTCCCCAAATGACAGTTAATAAAGACAGAGCAACAATTTTTTAAAAAAATATTGAAAATTATATTTAAGAAAAGTCATGTATATTATTAAAGTTATATGAAAATATTCTGTAAGTTATGTGAGCTCCACAGTGAGCCTGAGCCGCATGGACTGAGGGTTGTGGAGGGAACGGATTCCTAGAGAAAAAAATCCAATGCAGTTAGTGGAAGATTTGCTGGATATTCACTAGAGCACAGACTCAGGTGACTTTTGGCAACTTCTGGTTCAGGTAGCAAAGAATGAAGCTGATAGCAAAGAGTGAGGTTGATGGAATCAAGACGTTTTCCTTATAAAAGTACCTGGTGTTTGCCTCCTTCATTGGCTGGGTTTCTGCTTACTGAGTGGGACTCAGAAGAAAACACTGGGGGTGGTGAGAAGAGCTGTGAGATAGAGGCAGCGGGTGGCTGTGGCTGCTGGTGTGGAGGGAAGTGGAACGCTGAGCCGCACGCTCACGCGGGGCGACGTTTGGTTTGACGCTCTACTGCCGCCATCTTGAAATTCCTCACAAGCTTTCATCAAGAGGTTCTGCGTTTCCATTTTGCACTGGGCCCTGTAAATTATGTAGCAGGTTTCGGTGAAGGGCTACGGCTTTATCTGGAGCTGGAAGAGCAGAGGTCAGCCTCAGGAAGGAGACCTGAATGAGGGTCACTGTCCTAGCAACCTCATCCGGGAGCATTGACTGCCAACGGAAAGAGCTTAAAAGGGTTTCGCCATTGCAGTGGAGCATCCTCTAACAGCCAGGGGAGAAATGTTGACCTCAGTGAGGGGACTATAAGGTGAGAACTTCATGGGGGGAGGTTTTTCCAAAGGACTCACAAATGCCTTCAAGGCAAACACGCTTTGAAGATGCCGCAGTCCAGTAAGCCCCAGAGGCAGCCTGGTGGAGACAAGGGTGGGGCAAGAAGAGAAGAACGTGCTGAAACACAGAGGCCAGCCCCTTCTCCTTGTGTCCAGTGGGATCCTGCCCTTTGTGCTCAACAAAGGTCATAGATCTGTTCTCATAAAGCACACAATTTTACAGAAGTTAGCCTTCTGGGTCTTATTTTTGAAACAATAAACATTGAAGTGAAAAAGCACTCGAATATTAAATTTTATTAACATCATAAAAAGCTTAATATTAGAAACAAACTTTATGAAGATAGAGCCTTCCAGAAATGCCCGTTAGGGTGGTCAGTGGCATTTGGTAGCGAAGGAAAACCACCATGCTTGAGACTCCAGTGAGAGCAGATCTCTGCCTTTGGTGATAATTGAATCTCAGTTGTGGTAGCTTATTCTAGGAGGGTCATACCTGTGTAGTTACAGAGAGGAAATTAAATGTACTAACCAGCGAGTCACTCACAGTACATTAAGGTCGTGACAGAAGCTAATAAGGGAATTCCCAGTTTAAGCTTCTCTCCCTTCCATAGGCTCGGAGGAACATCTGAAGGAAGAGGTTCAGAAGACACCCCCGTGTGAGCTGGTGATGAAAGTCAGCGTTAGCTCTCTATTTCCTTGTTTTCATTAGCTTGAGTTACAAACCGAGAGTTTTTTGAATGCCCTTTTTAGTAAGTGCACTTCCTTTGTTTTCCTTACAAGTTCCCTGGTAAGAGAACTTCTGTAATCCATAATCACCTATTTTATTTCTATTTTATGTGATTTCACAGTGAAAGACAAACTTATCCATTATCTCATAATTACCTATCTTGTCCGGTTGAACAATACTTTTCTTTGTGTCACAAAACCTTCTTCTAAGAATTTGGTAAAACTGGTTGAGCAGGTTCCTCACTGAGCAGAAATCAAAAGGGAACTCACAGATGGAATCTCAAGCATTTATTTTCATATATTAGTGGGTAAACACTACATATGCAACCAGAAAACCTTTTTTTTTTCCCTCAACATTCACAGGGAGCATGAAATTGATGTCTGAAAATAAAACGTACCTCCAGTATTTCAGTCAAGACAGAGAAATGCAGAGTTGAGAATCTCAGGACAGACCCTGGGAGGCCCACGTTACTGCATATTTATTATCACCTGCCTTTTCATGGCAACTTTGGGATCTGCCTGTGGCCAACAGAGCTTGAGGTTTTGACTCTATTTCACTAAAGTGAACATTCAAATGACTCCTTCAAAAATGAGTGTATGGATATCATTCAATTCATTTATTGAGTAAATACTGAAATGACATAGTTTACTTTTTTAATGACCCAAGTGAATATACAATTTCATTCCATTTTGCTTTCACTGGTGTCAGTGAAATTGAGAAATGCACCCCATGTTTTAATAATAGTCCATCTTTAAAATGATAGCTTTTATTCATTAAAAAAAAAAAAGAACAGTTAGGTAGAAGTTTAAAGTAAAATCCTTCAGCTTCTTTTAATGTAAAAGTAATATTTGATCACCATCCTGAAATGGTGTAATTTACCCCCTAAGCCTCTTCCAAGTAAACAATCCCCCCAGGATATCAGTTTTCTGTAGCAACACATTTGGGAAAAATAACATAGTTCATAAGCCAAGAATAAAATTCTAGTGCCCAAATATTTGCATAGGTAAACATTTTCAAATTCATGTTCTACATGCTAAACCTCTTGATGTTTATAAAGGTTTTTGCCATTAGCCTTCAAGTTTTTGTTGGACAGATGTGTAAAACCAATAATTACAAGTAGGGTGTAAAGAGAGAAAAACAAAGAGAATTTTACTCATTATTAGCACTTAAAATTATGCCTTTGCTCTTGAGATGAAATGATTAAAACACCAAAGACCCAAGGCAAAAGTAATTTGAATTTGACCTGTTTTCAGATCCATGTCTTGAATTTGTCAGGATCATTTTGTGTGACAGCAGGGGAGGAGCTGGCTGAGACCCAACATAAAAGATGCACGATTCTGGTGGGATATGATGGCTGGTTTTTTCTTTCCAATTGAGGTAACCTCGAGTAGACTCACCTATATGAGACATTAGTCTAAGACATCACAGCTATTGCCTATGTGTGGATTAAAACAGCAGTATTAGACACATCTGATTATATCCGCCCCACTCACCAAAACCGAAACCAAATGGTCAAATCTGAGTACTTATTCTAAGCACTGATGCTGAAGCTGGAGCGCCAGTGTTTTGGCCACCTGATGCAAACAGCTGACTCACTGGAAGACACCCTGGCGCCGGGAAAGACTGAAGGCAAAAGGAAAAGGGGGTGACAGAGGATGAGATGCTTAGATAGCATCACCGACTCAATTGCCATGAATTTGAGCAAATTCTGGGAGATAGTTAAGGACAGGGCAGCCTGGCGTGCTGTGTAGTCCATGGGGTCACAAAGAATCAGACATGACTCAGAGACTGAACAACAACAACACTCGGAAAAAAAAAACGTCCTAAATATTGGGGTAATGTGAAAACTTTCTAACAAAATCAAATCAAAGGATTGTGTTTAAATTTCTTTTCTTTTTTTTTTTTTCTTTGTATCAGCTTGGTTATGTTCATTGCTTTTCTAAATTTTTTTTATTTTTAAATTGGAGTATAATTGTTTTATGATACTGTGCTAGTTTATGCTCTCTGATGAAGTGACTTAGCTATTAATATGTATATATATATATATATCCCCTCCCTCTGGACTTCCTCCAGCCCCATCTCCCATTCCACCCCTCTGGGTCATCACAGAGCACAGAGCTGAGCTCCCTGTGTTGTGCAGAAGCTTCCCTCTAGCCATATGTTTTATACACGGTGGTGTATATATGTCAATGCTATGCTCTCAATCCACCCCACCCTCTTCTGCCCGGCCCCCAGGTCCACAAGTCAGTTCTCTACATCTGTGTCTCTATTCCTGCCCTGCAAATTGATTCAAAGACTAAAAATAAAGCCACCACGTGACCCAGCAGTCCCATGACTGGATACATACCATGAGAAAACCATAATTCAAAAGTTCACATGTATCCCAATTCAGTGCAGCAGTATTTACAGTAGGACATGTAAGTAAGTAAAGTCGCTGACTTGTATTCGACTCTTTGCGACCCCATGGACTGTAGCCCACCAGGATTCTCCATCCATGGGATTTTCCGGGCAAGAGTCCTGGAGCAGGTTGCCATTTTCTTCTCCAGGGGATCTTCCTGACCCAGGGATCGAACCCAGGTCTCCCACATTGTAGGTAGACGCTTTACCATCTGAGCCATCAGGGAAGTCAAGTAGGACATGAAAGCAACCTAAATACCCCCTGAATGGATAAAGCTGTGTCTAAATTTCATAGTATTTCAGCACATATGCATTGCACTGCACAAATAACTTCTAGAAAACTTCCCTGAATAATTTCTTGAAGGGAAGTCATGAATACCATTGAGGGAGGAGGCAGATGGGCACCCCCCAGGATAAAGTGATTGAAGATTCATTCCCTGTGGGCAGAAACTCCAAGACTAGAAGAACAGAACAATTAAGGAAGGAGACTGGTTTCTTCCCAGACCACATATTTCTTATTCCCAAACTCAGGAGACCTCCCTGACCACACATGGGTGGAAAAGACTCCTTGGACGCCAAAGGGGAGTCACGTCAAGCGCTTTTCCCTACTCAGATGCCTTTTCGAGTAAAATTAATCTTGGCTAAGAAATGCATCTGCACACCTGGAAAGATACTGAGATATACCAAATATGGACTGTGAACCAGGTGAATCAAAATGGCCAAAGGAAACCTGGAAGAAATGCCCCCATAAAAGTAATTGGAACTGCCATGAGGGTGCAGCTGTCTTGCCCTGAGTCTGCCTGTGTGTCTGTCCACACGTGCTGTACTCTCTTTCCTTTTAATAAATACTATACTTGTTTCCCTACTTTCTGTCTTTGTGAGAATTCTTTCCTGCAAAGCCAAAGGGCCAGGGCCCTTGTCACTGACCGCTGGTCTAGTGGCTAAGGTCTGGGGTGCTAGGACCAAGCCCAGTCTCTGGTTGGGAACCCAAGCCAAGCTCCACACCATTGCAGGCTGAGGCCACCCGAGATCACCATCATTTCAAAGACGGAAGCAACTGTTTTTCATGGTCCCAAAGTGTAAAAGTGAAAGTGTTAGTCGCTCAGTTGTGTCCAACTCTTTGCCACCCCTTGGACTGTAGCCCGCCAGGCTCCTCTGTCCATGGGATTCTCCAGGGAAGAACACTGGAGTGGGTAGCCATTCCCTTCTCCAGGGGATCTTCCTAAACTAAGGGACAAATCCATATTTCCTGCATTGCAGGCAGATTCTCTACCAGCTGAGCCTCCAAGGTCCCAAAGAGAGAGACTATAGGTATATATACCCAGCCCATTTGTCAAATGTTATTTTTTGATTATTTGTTCTTCAGTTCAGTTCAGTCACTCAGTTGTGTCCGACTCTTTGCAACCCCATGAACTGCAGCAGGCCAGGCCTCCCTGTCTATCACCAACTCCCGGAGTTCACCCAAACTCATGTCCATCCAGTTGGTGATGCCATCCAGCCATCTCATCCTCTGTCATCCCCTTTTCCTCCTACCCCCAATCCCTCCCAGCATCAGAGTCTTTTCCAATGAGTCAACTCTTCGCATCAGGTGGCCAAAGTATTGGAGTTTCAGCTTTAGCATCAGTCCTTCCAAAGAACACCCAGGACTAATCTCCTTTAGAATGGACTGGTTGGATCTCCTTGCAGTCCAAGGGACTCTCAAGAGTCTTCTTCAACATCACAGTTCAAAAGCACCAATTCTTCAACACTCAGCTTTCTTCACAGTCCAACTCTCACATCCATATGTGACCACTGGAAAAACCATAGCCTTGACTAGATGGACCTTTGTTGGCAAAGTAATGTCTCTGCTTTTTAATATGCTATCTAGGTTGGTCATAACTTTCCTTCCAAGGAGCGAGTGTCTTTTAATTTCATGGCTGCAAT
Organism: Bos grunniens; assembly: GCF_055505025.1. Classification (NCBI taxonomy): domain Eukaryota; kingdom Metazoa; phylum Chordata; class Mammalia; order Artiodactyla; family Bovidae; genus Bos; species Bos grunniens. The sequence goes on along the minus strand of NC_141176.1, from coordinate 88,269,325 downwards.
CACCATCCACAGTGACTTTGGAGCCCCCCAAATTTGTTCTTAGAGATCCTTAATTTATTGACCCCAGATACATACAGGTTTTAGTGCTTCTATCTGACCCAAGGAGGTTTTTCAGAGAAATTGGACTCAGAGGAGAGGAGAAGCAAGCTAAGCAGTACTCATGTTCTGAGAAGCTCTTCCACTGCACCTTCTCAGACATTTTCCCTTTGACAGAAAAGGAAAAAAAAGATGCTATTCTGTTTCTGTCATTCTTCAGTATATTGTGTGAGACATGGCCCATTCATTCTTTTAAAAAATTTTTTATTGAAATATAGTTGATTTACAGAGGCTTCCCTGATGGATCAGATGGCAAAGAAACTGCCTGCAATGCAGGAGACCCAGGTTATATCCCCAAGTCAGGAAGATCCCCCAGAGAAGGGAATGGCAACCCACTCCAGTACTCTTGCCTGGAGAATTCCATGGACAGAGGAGCCTGGCAGACTACATTCCATGGGGTCACAAAGAAACAGACATGAGTGAGCCACTAACATAGTTGATTTACAGTATTTCAGGTCTACAGCAGAGTGATTCAGTTCCATACACACACACGTGAAAGTGAAAGTTGCTCAGCTGTGTTTGGGTCTTTGCAACCCCAAGGACAATACAGTCCATGGAACTCTCCAGGCCAGAATACTGGAGTAGGTCTTCCCAACCCAGGGGATCTTCCCAACCCAGGGACTGAACCTAGATCTCCCACGTTGCAGACAGATTCTTTAGCAGCTGAGCCACAAGGGTAGCCATATATATATATATATAGATACGTATATTCTTTTTCAGATTCTTCTCCCTTATAAGTGATTACATGGTATTGAATATAGTTCTTCGTGCTATACAGTAGGTCCTTGCTGTTTATCTACTGAAGTGAAGTGAGGTCACTCAATTGTGTCCAACTCTTTGTGACCCCATGGACTGTAGCCTACCAGGCTCCTCCCTCCATGGGATTCTCCAGGCAAGAGTACTGGAGTGGGTTGCCATTTCCTTCTTCAGGGGGTCTTCCTGACCCAGGGGTTGAACCTGGGTCTCCTGCATTCCAGGCAGACGCTTTAACCTCTGAGCCACCAGGGAAACCCATTTATCTATTTTATATATATATATATATATATAAAATAGTGGATATCCTTAATCCCAAACTCATAATTTATCCACCTCCCTCTTCCACTTTGCTAATCACTAGTTTGTTTTCTATGTCTGTGAGTCTATTTCTGTTTTGAAAATAGCCTCATTTGTCTCAATTTTTAGATTCCACACAGAAGTAACACCATACATCTGTCTCTCGCTTCTGTGACGGTTTGCTTCACTAATCTCCAGGTCCATGCATGTTGGTGCAAATGGCGTTATTTCATTCTTTTTCATGGGATTTACTCATCTTCTAATCAGGTACTAACTGAGCACTTATTTTGTGCCAGATGTTTTGCTAGTGCTCAGAACCCAAAGAAAGATAATACATTCACCCTGAAAGAGCTTACTGTACATGTATGTGTGCTGTTGCTGCTAAGTCTCTTCAGTCATGTCCGACTCTGTGAGACCCTACGCATAGCAGCCCACCAGGCTCCTCTGTCCAAGGGATTCTCTAGGCAAGAATCCTGGAGTGGGGTGCCATGTCCTTCTCTGTATATGTGCTAATAAGCTTCATATTTGTGCACTATTATGCAGACTTTTAGGGGCTTCCCAGGTGGCACAGTGGTAAAGAATCTGCCTGCCAGTGCAGGAGATGCAGGAGATGCAGGTTTGATCCCTGGGTCAGGAAGATCCCTTGGAGGAGAAAATGGCAACCCACTCCAGTATTCTTGCTTGGAGAATCCCATGGACAGAAGAGCCTGGTGGGCTACAGTCCATGAGGTCACAAAGAGTCGGACACAACTGAGCAGCTCTCACTTTGACTTTATACCTAATTGCCAAACTTTATACTGACATTGCCAAACCAGTCATCACTGCTGAGGATGGAGATTTCAGGGGTGCTAATGGTACAGCGGTAGTTCCTAAAAATGGGTTTCAGTGTGAAAAAGCCATAACCCTTACCGATTGGCAAGTCTTGACATATTCAATAGAGGAAAAGACCTGCAGAAAAAGAGAGGTGTAGAGAAACCCTGAACAATCACAGCAGTGTCTGAAAGGGAGGCAGTTGTATTTTAAGAAATTGAAATTGCTGTTGGTCGTCAGCAGAGACAGTTTAAGTTGGCACCCTCATTTTGTAATATATCTCCTAAAAATCAGTCAGCACCTACTGACACCTGTCAACCCTTTCGAGTATTTTTTTTTTTTTTTGAATTACAAGTAAGTCCAGTTACAAGTTTAGTTGGCATCTATTGATTTGGCGTCTTTGAAAGTGAAAGGTTAGACTGGAGTTTTGGGGGACCGGTGCTGAGAGGCAGATGCTTGGTTGTATGTTAAAGAAAGCCCTGCATTTCAGGAGACGTGTGTCCATCCCCTTTGAGAGTGGAGACCATACAAGGCACATCTTCACATAACGCTGGCTGAATGTTCAAACGGCTTCAGCTGAAGCCCATTAGAATCTGTAATGTCCAGGACAACGGTATTGGAGGAGATGGCAATTGTCTCAGGAACCAAATACCCGCCCCCACTCCCCCCTACCCCAATTTAGCTTTTTAGACATAACAATCGTGTTCCTCATTTTTTTTTGAGACCTTTCAGTAGTTGGGAATTAGAAGTAGAGCCTTCCCAAACATGATTTGAACCTTTAAAGTGATGTGTGGTTGGTATAAATCTTATTTTACAAATTAAGAACCTGAGTTTCAGGGAGATCCATAGTTTGTCTAAGACTCAACAGCTCCAAAGTGTCACGATTGGTATTAACATTCCAATGTGTCTCTAAAACCTGGGTTTTCACCATCATTCCATTAATGACAAAACAGACTTTCTGCCATAAGCTACATGGCTAGGCGTTTTTAGACACAGAGTTCTCCATTTCTGGGGTTTTCTTGTGTTCTGAATCAACCGCAGGATCGACATTAGACCATGGTCCCAGCTGTCTTGGTAGCAGAAGGATGTGGCGTGTCTGGATTCATAGGGTGATCGCTCTTCATGGCTGCACTGAGACACTCTGCGAGTGGACTCATGGCGAGGCAAGCTGTAGCGCACCAAGGTAGACTGTTTATTGTGGAGTTGCTGAGACAGAGGGGCAGCTGTGAGCAGAGGTGAAACTTCGGAGCCAAAGCTTTTAGCTGTTTCTTTGCTTCTCCCATACATTTGTCAGGGGCTTTGTCCTGAGTGTGTGATTTCTTGATGATAACTCCTGAACTGCTGTAAAATGCTTTCAGAGCCAGAGATCAAAGGATCCCCATCAGAACTGATAATGCTCCGGCTACATCTGAAGGTATAAATAAACGCTTTTCTTTTTGATACTGTTGTCCTTCCCTGATACCGCAGGGGCTTCATGTTTATCACAGTTGCCTTTGGATGGTGTTTACTGTGGATTGATATATTAGTTATTAAGTTTTTACTGCCACATAAAAATTCCCATTTACTCAAGAGAGACACTGTATATAAATCAGAAGCGAATAAAATAATGGCTTAGTAGATGCAATTTATTAATATTATGACTTTAATTAACTTGTTCATAATAATGAATATGTGAATTACCCATGCTTCTGCCTGACAGATGTATTAGTGTTTGCTCACCTTGAACATCTCAATGTATTAGACAGTAATCCACATTCAGTGAACCCCAGTCTAGTCATGAAAAAATGAAGTTATACAAAATGTAATTTTTAATTAAGTTTACTCGTGATGTATAAGAGACAGTCATATTATGGCCTATTATATGGTTTGCAGTCTGACTTTTTCCTCCCAGCTCGATTGAACTGTATTTTAAATACAATACAATTCACTCATTTTAGGTACATGCTGGTAAAGAATCCGCTTGCAATGCAGGAGACCCTGGTTAATTCCTGGATCGGGAAGATCCCCTGGAAAAGAGATAGGCTACCCACTCCAGTATTCTTGGGCTTCCCTGATGGCTCAGATAGTAAAGAATCCACCTGCAATGCGGGAGACCTGGGTTCAATCCGTTGGTTGGGAAGATCCTCTGGAGGAGGGCTTGGCAACCTACTCCAGTATTCTTGCCTGGAGAATCCCCATGGACAGAGGAGCCTGGTGGGCCATGGAGTCGCAGAGTTGGACATGACTGAATGACTAAGCACAGCACATACAGTTTAATCAATTCAGTTCAGTCACTCAGTCACGTCCAACTCTTTGCAACCCCATAGACCGAAGCATGCGAGGCCTCCTTGTCCATCACCATCTCCTTGAGCTTGCTCAAACTCATGTCCATTGAGTCGGTGGTGCCATCCAACCATCTCATCCTCTGTCGTCCCCTTCTCCTCCTGCCTTCAATCTACAGTTTGATAGAATTTGTTAATTTATACTGTCATGTAATCACCACCACTATAAATATTTAGAACTTTTCCATTATCCTAAAGAGTTTCTCATGCTCCAAGTTCCAGGAAATCACTGATATGCTTTCTGTTGCTACTGTTTTATTTTTTCTATAATTTCATATAAATGGAATTTTAGGATAGGCAGCCAGAGAAAGAGGAGCAATAGAACTTTTTTCTTCTATCTATCTATCTAGAGCTTTATTTTGAGGAATTGACTCATTTGATTATGATGGGCAAGTTTGAAATGTGCAAGGCAGGAGGGTAGGCTGGACGTTTTGACAAAAGTTGAAGATCTGATGTCACAGTCTTGAGCTCAAAGGTAGTCTGGAGACAGAGCTCTCTTTTTTTTCAGGAAACCTCAGACTTTTGTGTTAAGGTGTTCAAATGATTGGCTGAGACCCACCCATCTATTGCCCACCCATAGTGTGGAAGGCAATCTGCTTTATTCAAAGACTACTGATTTAAGTGTCAATCACATCTAAAAAATACATTCATGGCAACATATGTATGAGTTTTTGACCAAACAGCTAGGCACCATGGCCTACCCAATTGGCATGCAAAGTGAATTATCACATAGCCCTTTGTGTTTAATTTCATTCATTCAAGCATGATGTTTATGAGATTTATCCATGTTATTGCATGTTTTAATAACATTCTTTATATTATTCAAGTGTATTCCATAGAACAGCTATACCACAATTATTCATCTATTTACCAGTTGAAGAACATTTGGCTTCCTTCCATGTTTTGTCTCATATAAGAAATACTGTCATGAGCCATGACAATTAGATGGCTTTTAATATGACTTTTCAAGTCACACTAAAATGTGATCAGTTTTACTCCATATATTGCTGCATACAAATGGCTGTTTAATTATGTTTGTTTATTCTTTATACTTTTTTGGCTGCACCACATAGCGTGTGGGATTTTAGTTCCCTAACCAAGGGCTGAACTCACATCCCTTGCACTGGAAGCTTGGAGTCTTAACCACTGGACTGCCAGGGAAGTCCCACACATGGCTGATGTTTATATTGTCTTTAGCATTTGCAGAGTATGTTTGCATTTTTGCCTCATTTCATTTTTACCATATAATTATTTTAATAAAAAACATGCAAAATAATGTTTTTTTGTGCTTCCATAAAAGTTATCTCATTTCTCATTTAATGTTTACAGCAATTCCATGATTTAAGTATTTTAGCTTCATTTTGCAGATGGAAAAGTGGAAAGTTAGGAATATGTAGAGACTTGTCTAAAATGACTATAGTAGGAAGCTATAGGGGCCTCCCAGGTGGCTCCGTGCTAAATACTCTTCCTGCCAATTCAGGAGATGCAGGAGACACAGAAGTTTGATCCCTGGATCGAGAAAATCCCCTTGAAGAGGAAATGGCAACCTATTCCAGTATTCTTGCATGAAAAATCCCATGGACAGAGGAGCCTGGCGGGCTACAGTCCATGGGGTCTCAAAGAAACAGACACGACGTAGCAACTAAACAACAAGAAAAACAGGAAGTTACAGAGCTGGTTTCAGACCAGGATGTTTTGACTCTAAATCCAATTAACTTTTTTCACTGGTGACAGCCAAGGGTGTCCTCAGAGAAATGACAAAAATTGCAGTAAAGTATTGGAAAGAGGCATAGTCAAAGCTCGACGACCCTGAAGAATTAATTCTCCTGATTTAGAAAGAGCATCAAGTCTTCTGCATATTTAAGGATTGGAAAAATTCAGTCTCCTCTCAGGTAGGTGCTGAAACCTCCGTGTTGCAAATGAGGAAAACTGAGGTCCACTGAGATTAAATCCTTTGGTCCAAATGACATAACTCATAAATGGTTGAGGTGAAATTAGAATTTATGGGTCTGTCTGACTCCAAAGTGAATCCTCTAATTCAGGGGTCAGCCAGTGTTTTATGTAAAGGGCCCGGTTGTAAATATTTTAGGTTTTATAGGCTGTGAGGAAAAAATGGGAATATCATATAGGTGCTCACGTACGATATACTGCCTCTGTGAAAAAAGCTTGTGTGTGCAGCATGAAGAAATCATGTGCATAAACAAATGGTGTCGTGCATCCTAATAAGCCTTCATACACAAAAATGGTGCATTTGGCCCAGGATCTGTAGGTAGCCAACATCTGCTCTGAACTACACTCTGGTGTTCCAGTTATTTGGGGGAGGGAGGTCTCTTTTCTAAGTTAGTTCTAAGCTATTGGATAAGTGGAAGGTTTTAACTTAATGGCTGCCTTAGAAAATTTGATGACATGCCACTGAATAAAACCCCCTTTAGTGCCTCTTGTTTAGGGAAGTGCAGGAAGAGGGGGACATTTTCATCCTAGGTAATATGGGGAGACTTAAGAGCTCAGAACACCAAGTTAGCTAAATAGAGGATGAGAGTTAAAACTGGAAAAGAAAAGCTAGATCATGTGATAACCTTTCATTCTCTAAAAATGGAAGTTTTGTAGTCCTTGTCTGTATAAGTCTTTGGGGTACGTTTTGACTCTATGAACAGTTGTTGCTTAGTTGCTGTGTTTCTGTGAACAGTGTGTGTGTGTGTTAGTCGCTCAGTCGTGCCTGACTCTTTGTGACCCCATGGACTGCAGCCCACCGGTTTCCTCTGTCCATGAGATTTTCCAGGCAAGGATACTGGTGTGGGTTGCCATTTCCTTCTCCATCATATGACTAAAGATGACATGAAATGATCCATAGATTTTCAAAATAAGCCATTAGGGAGGATTAGTTTTCTTTTTTAAAAAAAAGTTAATGTGGGTGCGTGCTAAGTTGCTTCAGTCATGTCGGACTGTTTGCAACCCTATGAACTGTAGCCCACCAAATTCCTCTGTCCATGGGATTTTCCAAGCAAGAATACTAGAGTGGATTGGCACGCCTTCCTCCAGGGGATATCCCCCACCCTGGGATTGAACCTGCATCCCTTACATCCCCTGCTTTGGCAGACAGATTCTTTATCACTAATGCTACCTGGGAAGCCCCAAACTATTATAATTCTGAGAAGAAATGCAATGTATGTTTCCCTTCCTTTTCTTTTCTTGAATTTATATATTCTTCTCTTCTTAATGTAAATACTACTTTTATTATTCCATTTTTCTTGCAGAGTTGTCTTGCTACATATATATTATCTTCCAACCTAAGTTCAAACTGAAACAGTTCCTTGAGACAGTTCTTGTCTCATATTTGACATATCCTTCTGCCACACAGAGTACCGACCATATGGAAGGCCTTCAATAATTGATTCTTTTTTTTTGCTTATTGAAAGGAGAAAAGAAAGACAAAATGGCCAAAAGTGAGTGTCTTATCAGGTGATACAAAGTAAGAACACATTGTATGTCAGACCAATTGGATGCTTCTTATTGCTGCTGTTACAAATTGTCACAAACTTAGTGGCTGCAAAAATACAACCCCACTGTCTTCAGTGCTGGAGGAAGACGTCTCAGTGAGCTAAAATCAAGGTGTCCGCAGAGCTGTGCTCCTTCAGGAGGCTGAAAGAGAAGAATCAGTCTTTTTTTTTTTTTGCTTTTTCCAGCTTCAAGGCTGCCCCCACCCCTTCGCGAGTGGCCCCTTCCCGTCCGTCTGACCTCTGCTTCTCTGGCCACATCTCTGACTTTCATCTCCTGTTCTCTCCTCTAAGGGCCTCTGTGATGACGTTGGGACCACCTAGGTAATGCAGGGTTACTTCCTCATCTCGAGACCCTTCACTTAAGCACATCTGCAAAGTCTCCTTCGCCTGGAAGGTACCACGCCCCCAGGTTCGGATGAGGACATCCTTGCGGGAGCATCCTTCTGTCTGCCACAGCAGTGACGATGAGCACTGGAGAGGGGCAGGGAGAAGACCATTCTTAATAACCCTATGTTCCTCTAGAGAAGTATGTAGTCCCTTCCAGTCTGGCAAAGTCTGCTTCGTAAGCAGTCCTGGAAATTTTCAAGAGAAACAACTGGAAGCATTTCCAAGGTGTCTCCGCCATTCCCTTGCCGAGTGTATCTGAAGTGACAGCCACACCGACGTCATCTGAGTCTGAGAGTTTATCAGCATGCTGGCGCTCTCCTCGTCTCTTTTAGCCAAGTAATTTGTACCATTCAAAATGGAGCTATTGTTAAGGAAATGATTTAAAGATGATTCAGATGTTGATGGTATTTAGCACCTACTGAAGGGATTTGTTGAATTTTCTTTGCAATGTTGCATGGAAATATGTAAAAGCTCTCTTTTCAAAGGACCATAAAGACGGTCCCGGACATGATGGTTTGACTTGGGATTCTTTGACTTTCCTATAGTGTGGAAGCCATACACATGCATTAACAACCGTACTTCAAATTTTGAACTTTGATTTTCTCCCCAGCTGAAGTTTAAGGCTCTTGGTGATGCTGGGGAGAGGTGGCAAGGCACACGATTACAAGGGCAAACAACTGATACACCAACCACCATTCTGGATCCTGACGACTCTGCGGCTTCTCACTTTCAGTCCAGTGTTCAATGGGCTTCCCAGGTGGCTTGGTGGTGAAGAATCCACCTGCCAAGGTGGTAGACCCAGGGGATGTGGGTTTGATCCTTGGGTCAGGAAGATCCCCTGCAGAAGGAAATGGCAACCCACTCCAGTATTCTTGCCTGGGAAATCCCATGGACAGAGGAGCTGGGTATTCTATAGTCCACGGGGTCACAAAAGAGTGGGACTTGACTAAGAGACTGAGTGTGCACACACACACACACACACACACACACTGTTCAATACTTTACACAAGATATTCAACACTTTGTTATAAAATAGCCATCGTCTTAGATGATTTTGCCTAACTATAGGCTAATGTAAATGTTCTGGACATGTCTAACGTAGACTGGGCTTAGCTATGACTTTGTGAGGTTAGGTGTATTCAATGCATTTTTGACTTAGGATATTTTCAACTAACAGTGGATTTATCGGGATGTAACCCCATCATAAGTGAAAGAAGATCTGTATGTAAAAATGCCCCATGTTATTATGGCTGTAGAACCCAACTTTGCAGATGCTGTTCTTGCCCTTGTAATTGTTCACACTGCACAGTCAGTTTGACAGACATTAGGTCTTTCAGAATTTCCGGGGGAAGGCCAGATAAGGATTTTCTCACCATGAAAAGCAACCATCAGATGGAACTAACCTAGTCTGTACCAGGGGACAGGAAAGCAGACAGAATGATGCTCCTTGCACAGGGTCCTCTAGATGAAGGGGGAGCAAAGTGACGAGCTGCACTCCAATTCTGAAGGGTCCCCAGGGGAAATTGCAGGGACTCTGTGGTCAGTAACCATCCCTACTGGTGTTCATCTGAAAAGATGTGTAAGCAGGTCCTTACCACCCTGAGGGTATCAAAGACAGTAAAGAGCCTAGAGTTCTGTATTGTAATGTAGAAACTGCTTCTCTGCATCGTGCTGGCTGGACTGAGGTTAGTCTGGAGGTGGGAGCTTCATCTCACGGCTGAATCTAACAGCAAGACTGGCTCCCCAAATAGGTTACCACAATATCTTGTGGCTCTGTCTTTGGCTGCAGAAAGTGTGAATAATGGGTTTCTATTTTCAAAAGCATCAGGCTTCAGTTATTTCCATGTGTGGTTAATCTCTGGCAGTGATACCTATGCTGATGAGTAATTTCCCAAATTTCAAATCCCTTCATAGAAGGATATTTCTCAACTGAAACGCCAGGAAGCAGGACTTAAGTTAGACTTAAGAGCTGGCTGATGGGAAGGTTTATTAAATACTGAAACCCAGGAGATGGCAAAGTCTTTACTGAAGGTCTTTAATAACGGTTTAGGTGTTGTCTTGCCTGAAGGCAGAGAGGATATTTATAATGTGTTCAATTTGCATATGATGGATTTCAGGAGATCTTTGAGAGAAAGTCCTTAAGATACTCTTTGGGAAAAATAGGAAATGTGTGGACCTAAAGTATTGAAGCTCTGTGCGCCATCTCTTTCAATAGCTGGTCGTAATTTAGAGATGAACTACTCCACAACTCTTGTGGCTTAAAGAAACTGTGAGGGGAAAAAAGTTCATTTTAGACCTTTCTGTGAGCTTTGGGGGCAGGAGGAAAAGGGGACGACAGAGTATGAGATGGCTGGATGGTATCACTGACTCGATGGACGTGAGTCTGAGTGAACTCCGGGAGATGGTGATGGACAGGGAGGCCTGGCGTGCTGCAATTCATGGGGTCGCAAAGAGTCGGACATGACTGAGCGACTGAACTGAACTGAACTGATGAGCTTTTGAGTTACGAAGTATTAAATCTACAGCTGAGAAAGAGAGAAATTCATAAATTTCTCAAGGGCTCCACTCTATAGTAAGTCTTGGTTATGAAGTTCATCCTAGCTTAATGTTAACCCAGGGAATCCCAGGCTGATAAACGTTTTCTTAATCTGTACAGAGATTCGAACTTCTGGCTTGTGGAAAAGTTGAGGTCTGCACAAGAAGAATACAGTCTCAAGCTTTTCCCCCATATTGGAAAGGATGTGCATGACTACCTAGTCATTCCTACCTAGGAATGTCAGGCCAACAGCAAGAAGCAAGGTGAATTTTTTTTTTAATTGGAGGAAAATTGTTTTGCAATGTTATGTTAGTTTCTGCTGTACAACAACATGAATCAGCTATCAGTTCAGTTCAGTTCAGTCGCTCAGTCGTGTCTGACTCTTTGCATCCCAACAGACGGCAGGCTTCCCAATCCATCACCAACTCCCAAAGCTTGCTCAAACTCATGTCCATCAAGTTGGTGATGCCATCCAACCGTCTTATCCTCTGTCATCCCCTTCTCCTTCTGCCTTCAATCTTTCCCAGCATCAGGGTCTTTTCCAATGAGTCAGTTCTTTGCATTAGGTGGCCAAAATATTAGAGTTTCAGCATCAGTCCTTCCAATTAATATTCAGCAGTGATTTCCTTTAGGATTGACTGATTGGATCTCCTTGCAGTCCAAGGGACTCTCAAGAGTCTTCTCCAACACCAGAGTTCAAAAGCATCAATTCTTTGGTGCTCAGGTTTTTTTGTGTCCAGTTCTCACATCCATACATGACTACTGGAAAAACCATAGCTTTGACTAGATGGACCTTCATTGCAAAGTAATGTCTCTGCTTTTTATGCTGTCTAGGTTGGTCATAGCTTTTCTTCCAAGGAGCAATCGACTTTTAATTTCATGGCTGCAGTCACCATCTGCAGTGATTTTGGAGCCCCCCAAAATAAAGTCTATCAGTGTTTCCACTATTTTCCCATCTATTTGCCATGAAGTGATAGGACTGGATGCCACGACCTTAGTTTTTTGAACATTGAGTTTTAAATGTTGAATGCTGAGTTTTAAATGAATCATTTATCTGTATCTATATCTAGCCCTCCGTCTTGATTGGGGGGTTTTGCTGGTGGTCCAGTGGCTAAGACTCTGTGCTCCCAATGCAGGGGCCCCAGGTTCTACCCCAAGTTCTATCAGGGAACTAGAACCTTCATGCCACAACAAAGGTTGAAGATCCTGTGTGTGGCAACTAAGACCTGGCCCAGTCAAAGAAATAAAAAAAATAAATAGCTTTTAAAAGAAGAAACATGGTGATTGAACTTTAACTATATTGGCTTATTAAGTATTATCCGAGAAGAAGGGAACAGACTCTCTGAAAGGAAAGGGTATCCATCGGTGACTGTCTCTCTGTAACTGGACGGTTGCTCGGGCCCAGGAGCTTCCTTCCTTCCATGCCTGTCTGGGCCTTTCCTTTATTTGTGCTACTGGAATCGCTGCTTATCTTCAAGGACTTTACCCGCCAGGTCAGCAGAGATCCTTGGACATGTGTGTGCCTCCTTCTTGAGTAGAGCGCGTGCTTCAAGTCACGTGCCAGTTCCCCTTCTTGTTAATGACATGAGTCAAACCAAAGAAACCACACTGATATTTGTGGATTGCACAAAGCTGAGAGTAGCTCCTACAGTGGACGGCAGTGTCCGGAGGCTAGCAGATGTGTAAACAGGTAAAAATATAGACCAGAAATAGAAAGAAAAGGATAATGGCATTAAGTGTAATGTCTTATGATTCAACTTTTAAGCATCGGTTAACTAATACAGAAGTTACAGCTTATCCTGGGAGTGTAAAGCCTTAAGCATCAGAGAAGGAAATGGGTCCTATCTAATAAAGGCCTCCCCTTAAAAGAAGCTGATGGATTTCTCAGTGGTTTGCAACAGTAGGTGAGCACTGAACATTTGCGCAAAGATTAAAGATCAGGTGTAAACCACAGGTTTCCTCAGACCCTTCCGCATTCTTTTTTTTCCCTCTCCAGTGATAATCTCAGTGCATTTAACCAGAGTTCCTCAGTTGGCTTGGCCTTCCTTGAACCTACTGTGCTTTTGTCTTCTTCCATCTTGGCGACACAGTGGTCACGTGGCCTTAGCTCTCTTTCTCTCTACTTCCCTGGTTATTAAATAACGTACTAGCCCAGCTCAATCCTTCAGTCCTGTCCCATTGCTTTACCCCTGGAAGACACTTTTTCCCTGAGGAAAACTTTCCAGGGGTAATTCTATTATAATCTGATTATTCATGATTTTCTTCAATATGCATACAATTCTGTATTCACTTTAAACATGTGTGTTTGTGCTCAGTTGCTCAATTGTGTCCACCTCTGTGACTCCATGGACTGTAGCCCGCCAGGGTTCTCTGTCCATGGCATTTTCCAAGCAAGAATACTGGCGTGGGTTACCATTTCCTTCTCCTGGGAACTTCCCATCCCAAGAATTGAACCTGTGTCTCTTATATTTCCTGCTTTGGCAGGAGGATTCTTTACCACTGACCCATCTGGGAAGCTCCACTTTAAAAATAGATGATGCTAATAATTGCATTTAGTTTCTGAATTGTACTTCAGTATTCTGTGCTTGTTGATGAGCAGCTTTGTATCGACTTCCTATGATACGCTAGATTTTGTGAGGACTGCAATGCAAAATGGTTATCTTTTGAGGAATATAAAATTAGCAGTATAGTTAATGTTAACCATTTAACTTCCTCAAATTTTATTAATTCGTACATTATTAATAAATTAAGTTCTGTGAAGTACCACAGTACTGGGGAGAGGAGGGAAAAGGGTTCTAAATCAAATCCTATGTTGAATCCAATATTCTGATATTTGATTCTCTGACCTAGTTTCTAGGAAAGTAGCCTCCAGTGGGAGCCATCTTTGCGAATAACAAAACTCGCTGCAAATGTGCTAATTATAAAGGCATGTGTTGGTTTGTACAAATAATATATGGCAATCATTGTAGCCTTGGTTTGTAGACTGTTCCTGGTGGGCTCATAAATAAACAGAGTGCATTATACACGAGCTCTGTCCTACAGGCTCAGAGTCTGTATCACTCAGTCAACAACATTTAGACGTGAAGAAATATTGACAACAGGAAGGGATCGTCTAGATATTTTCTAGGTTACTACCAGGAATCTACAGATGATCCGGGAACTTGGGCTTCTTTTTAAGAAGCATCACTTGAAATATGAGGAAGAAAATCATGACTGTATACATGTAAGCTTGTGTAAAAAGCAAAGAAGAAAGTGGAGAAAAATGAGAAGTGGTTTAGCACCACATAAAACCTGGGTGACGAAGATTCCCTGGAGGAGGGAACGGCAACCCACTCCAGTATTCTTGCCTGGAAAATCTCATGGACAGAGGAGCCTGGCGGGGTACAGTCCAGGGGGTCACAAAAGAGTCAGACACGACTGAGCAACCAAACAACAACATCCACAAAACCCAAAGATCCTCTGGATGGATCATGGTAGATCTTGGAGTCCAGCCTATCCCACGGCTTTAATGCTCCGTCTGGACTGAATCTGGAGTGCCAGGTCTGTGCCAAACCCTCCAGGACTTACTAAGAACGAAGATTTGTGCCAGCCACTCTGGGTGTAGAGTTAAAGGGGTATAGAGACTACAGCTAGCGATGGCCAGTCAAGCACCCATCACAGGTGCTACAAGATGCATGAGCGCAGAGGACTCAACCGAGAGCTGGACTGTCCACCCCAACCTACAGAGCTCGCAGGGAGGGGCCCACAGGGAAGACGGTGAGGGATGTGGAAGGTGAATCAGAGGAGCAGAGGAGTGCAGCAGGCAATGTCAGAGAAGGGGTGCCCCCGGCAGGGCAAGAGCCCACGAAATAACCCAGATGGGAGCAAAAGCATGAATGTGCGGGGATCTGCACGGCGTATATGAATGGTGACATGGGCAGAATCAGGGTCATGTGACAAACCTGTGAATATGTCAGATGGCAAAGTTGGGGCCGGGGGAGGGGCGCTCAGGGAAGGAGGCAGGTGGAACTAATACTGCTAGTGACTGGCCTGCAAGAGGGAGCAGCTCTGTGGGTTACCCAGCTGGGAGACACAGCCCACAGCACTCGGACCCACCGTCCCGGAGACGTAAACTCGGCACCGAGACCACACACATCATCTGTTTGCGTGTTTGTTTGCAGCGAAGTAGGGGTTTATTCGCAGGGCACCAAGCCGTGGCCTGGGAGTCAAGTCTCAGATTCACCGCCTCCTGGTCTCTTTGTTTTTAATTTGTACACAATTTTTAAAGGTTATTTTCCATGTACAGTTATTACAGAATCTGGGCCATATTATCCATGTTGTGTTACGCACTATGCTCTTGAGCCCATCTTATACCCAATGGCTTGTGCCTCCCCTCCCCCACGCTATGTTACAGCCCCACCCCCACCATTGCCGCCAGTTCTCTGTATCTGTGAGTCAGTTTCTTTTATGCTGTGTTACATAGTTTGCATTTTTAGAGTCCATATATAAATAATATCATACTGTGTCTTTCTCTGTCTTATTTTGCTTAGCACTGCCCTCTAGTTCTGTCTATGTTGGTGCAAATGGCAAAATCTCCTTCTTTTTTATGAGTACTGTTTCATTATATATATGTGAGTAGTATTTCATTATATATACGTCTGGGATTCAGCTGGTAAAGAATCCACCTGCAACGCATGAGACCCCCAGTTCATTTCCTGGGTCAGGAAGATCCCCTGGAGAAAGGATAAGCTACCCACTCCAGTGTTCTTGGGCTTCCCTGGTGGCTCAGCTGGTAAAGATTCTGCCTGCAACGTGGGAGACCTGGGTTCAATCCCTAGGTTGGGAAGATCCCCTGGAGAAGGGAATATACATCATCTCCAGAGCTGTTTCTGCATGCTAACTTAGTGTCTGACACACAGAGCTCCAAAAGGAATTCTCAGTGAAAAGGAAGAGAGCATTTCCGTAAAGAGGCAGAGGCTTAGCCAGCGTCAGACGCTCTCAGAGCTTCAAATAAAGAGAGCACGTGCAAAGCATCCAGGGGGTTGCACAGCAGAGGCTTGGCGAATGGCTTGGCTGTGTTAAAAGCGTGTCAGTAGCCTGGATAGATTGAGGAAGGCAAACTGGAGGCAAGACATTTAGGAGCCTTCTCTGCTGGGGTGTTGGAAGAGCATACGATCAGGAGAAGGGGTTCTGATGTTTGAAAGTGAGAGCAAGGCTTCTGAAGAGCTTAAAGATCTCTGCAAAGACAGGGATATTGATGGAAACTGTACAGCAGGCCTTTTAAGGCGGAGCTGGGTTCCAGGGGGCCTGGGCTGGGAGCCCGGGCTGGGAGCCCGTGCCTCACACAGATCTGGGCCTGGCGGCTGGCCTGGCCTTACCTCCGGCCCTTCTCTGAGGCTTCCTCGGAGACCAGGCACAAAAGCCTATGTCCTGAGGGCCTCTCCTTTCTCTTCCTTTGGCTGTGACACAGGATGGGAAAGTCAATAATATTCACTTTTTCCTTTTTCTTTGTCTATACATAGACCTGGGTTTCCCAGGTGGTGCTAATGGTAAATAATGTGTCTGACAATGCAGAACACATAAGAGATATGGATTTGATCCCTAGGTTGGGAAGATGCCCTGCAGAAGGGATAGGCTACCCACTCCAGTGTTCTTGCCTGGAGAATCCCATGAACAGAGGAGCCTGGCAGGCTACAGTCCATGGGGTCACAAAGAGTCAGACATGACGGAAGTGACTTAGCATGTGCACACACACATAACTAACATTTGAAAGACTTCATATTCTCTCTAGCGTGGCTTTTCACCCATCATCCTTATTTGTCCTAAGATTTTTTGCCCCAACGTCTTTTGTGCTTTGTCTGAATTCAAGATGATTAATTGAAACTGTTTCCTCTGAGCATGTCTACTGGACTAGTCTGGAGCCCTACCTAATAACCTCAACTGCCTTGCAGAATTATCTGATCACAGAGTCTAGGGGAACCGTGGTTGGTTGGGCGAAGATCTTAACCTCCTGCCCAAGTGTTCCCAGGCTGGCCCTGACAAGTAGTTGAAACACTCCTGGTGATGAGAAGCACATGTCTTCAGATGGCAACTCATCTTGTTTTCAGATGACTCGAGTCCCTAGAAAGTTCTTCCCTTCTATTGGACTAAGATCAACCTCTCTATAATTTTCACAAGGTGGTTTGATTTCTGGAGCAACGGGGAGAATTTAATCCTCCAATCTGACAACTCTAAGTATTTGGAGACTGTGAGCATGTTAGTCTAAATCTCTGCTTTCCTAGGCTAAGCCTCAATGCTAAGTCTCAGTGCCTCCACTTTAGGTTTTTCCAACTCTTCCTCAAATGTCAAGTTTCCTGCCTTTCACTGTCTTGGCTGTGCTTCTCTTGAAGCCCTGGACACTGTTATAACTTCCTGAAAAGTGTGGGCATTGGCGATGGAACAAAGCCCTCCAGGTGGTGGTTGACCAACCACACCCAGAACAATCATCTGCATTTTCTGTAATTGATGAAGATCTCCAGCAACCTCACTCGTCAGGTGTCCTTTCCCCTGGAGGCTCCTCTCGCCAACCACGGCTTACCCTGATCTTGTTGTCACAATTGATTTCTTTATTCAACACAAATGTACTGACATTCTCTAAGTATTCTGATGCACAGAGTGCACGCCAAGTCGCTTCAGTTGTGTCTGACTCTTTTGCGACCCTTTGGGCTGTAGCCCGCCAGGCTCCTCTGTCCATGGGGATTCTCCAGGCAAGAATACTGGAGTGGGTTGCCGAGCCCTCCTCCGGGGGAACCTTCCAAACCCAGGGACTGAACCTGGGTCTCTTACACTGCAGGCAGCCTCATTACCACTGAGCCACCAGGAAAGCCCCACTACAAGGAGAGCTGAATAACTGCAGAGACCACATGGCTGAAAACACTGGCTCTGGTCCTGAAGGATAAGCATTCTCATCCCTGATCCAGAAAAATAAGAGAGGACTGAGGCGAAGAGGCCATTCAGAGGAAACCAGGCTGATGGAGGTGACCTGTGATCTTAGAGCCGGCTGTGTAGACACCTGGGGGAAGAACAGTTGAGGAAGAAAGAAAAGGCAAAGCCAAGCAAACAGCTGAGAGGAGGGAAGTGAGAGGAGGCGGGTCACGCCGGTGTCGTCGGGCCGTCACCAGGATGCTACGGTGAGGCACGAGCAGCTTGTGAGCAGAGAGTGAGGCCCTTCGGGGGCTCGGCCCAAAGGCAGGAGGTCGGGGCTAGGCTGGAGGCTCCTGCAGCAGGGATCTGGGGCTCAGGCCAGGGGCCAGCGTGGCGGAGGGGGAGACATGGCCAGATTGTGGATCCTATTTAGAGTAGAGTCAGCATGGCTTTTCTGATGACCTGAACATGGGTGAGGCAGAGAAGAATGGGTGATAATACTATTAAAAAAAACTGTCCTAGGAAATAACCTTAAACTGACAGAAAGGGGCAAGTGTAGTTCAAGGGATGCTGCTCACATTTTACCCTGTTAGCTTCACGTCTCCTCCTCCTCTTGGTATGGGTCTATAGTGTAATATTCATAAACGATATCATTTGTGTCCTGAATCCCTGGAGCATAAGTTGCTTTTGTACGGCTCTTTACTCCTAAATACATCAGTATATTTTCTAAGACTAGGGATATTCTCATAAATCAAAGAATTAATCTAACTTTTCCTGGTGGGGCCCACTGTACCACGTACTTGCCAATCACTTGAGATGAAGGATGCATTGAGAAGTAGAAGTTACTCTTAGATGGCAGGAGGAAGCCAGTGGTTTAATTTTTTTTTAACTTTTTATTTTATATTGGGGTATGACTGAATAACAGTATTGTGATAGTTTCAGGTGGACAGCAAAAGGACTCAATTTATTTTATATTGGGGTATAACTGATTAACAATATTATGATAGTTTCAGGTGGACAGCAAAGGGACTCAATCATGCATATAATGTATCCCTTCTCCCCCATACCCCCTCCCATCCAGGCTGCCACCTAACACTGAGCAGGGATCTTTGTGCTCTACAGTAGGTCCTTGTTGGTTGTCCAACTTAAATATAGCAGTGTGTACATGTTCATTTCAGACTCTCTAATTAGCCCTTTGGGGGGTTTAACTTTTGATGCGTGAGATTTGAATCATCTATTCCCACACTCAAGAAAATGTAAAATAGTTAACTGGACAAGAGTTCTGGGATTGTGGGAAAATCTAGACTGACCTAGGGATGTTTTAAGGGACTGAGATCTGAGATAGTTTACCAAACAATTCATTATGTCAGATTTTCTTCAGTTTGCTGTGTGTCCTAACTTTCAGATTATTACATTTGACGATAATGCACATGTTACCTCTCAAGTATGTTGGTATTTATTATTGATTTTTACTTTTGGTATCTGTTGTGTACTTATTTTGGAAGAATTATGCAATCTAAGGGATCTTTCTATCTTTAAGATTTCTACTTTTTGAATAATGCACGTCAATTAAAGCATTCGTAAAGGTGACAATAAGATCACAAAGTGATCAAAAATGCTAAATTATTTGAAAAATCTTTGAAGGAGAGAAGAAGATATGCCTTAAATGTGACATTATTAGTGACACCTGGCAAATAGGCACTCTGTCAGCCCCTGGGACTGCTTCAGTCTTCTCTAAGTAGTACGTAACTAACCTCAAAATTAGAAGGCTTCCTGTTACTGCATTCCACCAGACCACGCAGAACTTGGTGTCCTAAAACTTTCAGTTGAACAGCTGGGAAAAGTGAGGCAGGCTTGTTGAGTTGGTTAATCCATTTCAGAGGACATAAAAGAATTTTATCATTGATTATGGAGAATAAAGACCAGGGGGTAAGATTCAATACATACACACTTACAACCAATTACTTTTAGGTTTTAATTTAATTTGGTTTGTTGATTGAAGCCAAACTTTGTCCCAAACTAACGGACAGATTCTCCACTTGCGAAACTTTTAATTACTTAGGAGTTCTCTCAGAAGAGAACCAAGCTCATGTTTTGCCTCTCATCATAATCCTTGGATAAAGGCAGGCAGGATCCTTTTGAGAGATGAAGCTTTTGAAGGAAAATGCATATGTAATTGGTTGTGTGGTTTGGAAGAGGAGGAAAGAGATTTGAAATTGGTGGGCCTCATTTAAGGTTTAAAATATAAGTTTTAATCAAGCACAGATCTTAAAGTATAAGGGTCACTGCCAGGGATTCGTTGTAAGGTAATTTAGACTGTATTTCAAGTGTGTTACATTATCTCTCAAGTTCCTTGCTTTAGCCAGATTTAATGTAACAATGCAGGGGAAAGTATCAATTGAAACATGATACATACTGCAAAGATGTTCTTTTCTTTGAATAAAAATTGAAAGGACATGCTGACCTATCCTGATTTTAATTGCCTGTTTTCCCACTGAAATAAATAGAATACTTTCATAAAGTAATTATTTTATATAATGAGTTATTATCTCCAGAGCAGAAACTGACTCATCTTTTGTGAATCAACATTTCCTTTCTCGAGTCCACAATGCCATACACACAGGATGACCTGTTCATAGTAAAGTTAGTGTCATTTCAAGATTTATCTTTAAATAGTTAATTCACAAGGCTTAGGACATCATCTGGTCAGTAGATTTCATTTAATAAACATGCATGGACGACTTGCATTTCCACATCCCATGCTTGATGAGGATGAGAGCTTTGCCTAAAGTGAATTCTGCAGTCCAGAGCAGAGGGTCTCAACTGGGGGCGATTGTTCAGGGTTGGGGGCATTTGATGCTGTCTGTAGACATTTTTGATTGTCAGGACTAGGGTAAGTGTCTAGTGAGTAACAACGAGGGAAACTATGAAAGGTCTCGTAATGGGCTGGACTATCTCCCACCACAAAGGATTAACAAGTACAAAATGAAACCGGTGAGAAATCCTGGTCTAGAAGAGGCAAAACATGAACAGTCACAGCTCAGTAAGCACCAGCATGGACCTATTGCTTCTAACATGCCTTCACAGCTTAGAGGAGGCGGCATTTGATCCTGGCAATGGTGGATTCAATCCCTGGGTCACAACGATCCCCTGGAGAAGGGAACGGCTACCCACTCCAGTATTCTTGTCTGGAAAATTCCTTGGACAGAAGAGCCTGGTAGGCTGGAGTCCGTGGGGTTGCAAAGAGTTGGACACGACTGAGCCACTAACACACACATAGTGGGTACAGGTGTGGTTATAAGTAAGACTTCCTGAACAAAGTATCTTCTTAGTCTAGGCTTACATGCCAAATAGAAACTCACTTGACAAATGAAGAGAGCTGGGTTTTCTACTGGAGGAAACTCCCTATGCAGTCACAAAATCAGGAGACTAGGGAGGTGATTAGGTCATGAGAACATGAATGGGATTCAAGTTCTTATAAAAGAGACCCCAGAGAAGTCTCCCTGCCCACAGGTGTGTGAGGACACGTGGAGAAGACAGGCATCTATGGACAAGGAAGCAGGTTCTCACCAGACACTGAGTCTGCCAGCACGTTGGTCCCAGACTTCCAGTCTCCAGAACTGTAGGCGGCTTGTAAACAAGCGTCTCAGTCCACGGTGTCCTGTGGTAGCAGCCTGAATAGACTAAGGCAGTTGGAGTCCACTTAGAAAGTCTTCTCATTCATGACAAAGATGCTGTGCTAAAGATGACAGACGTCAGCTTGCTTAGGGCCCATGGAGCTGGGCGATGTAGAGGTCACTGGTCATCTCCAAGAGGGCATTTCTGAGGGTGGTGGGGGGTGGGGGGGATGACAGTGGGGTAAGAAGAGTCTAGGGAGAGTGGAGATGTGAGGGGTGAGTGTGCTGCACTCTATAGGGATACGTGCCTGAAAATGGAGACAGAGCTAGAGGGGAAATAGCAATACTTAAAGCTGGAATTGTGTGATGAGGTGACCCAGTGGTTAAGGGGATGGACTCTTAATCCGTTGTGCCATGCACGCGTAGCTTTGAATCCCATCCTCATCTGTTTGCTGAGTTCAGCTGGACATGCATTTGAGCAAACTCCAGGAGATAGTGGGGGACAGAGAAGCCTGGTGGGCTCCCGTCCATGGGGTGGCAAAGAAGTGGCACAACTTAGCGACAGAACAACAACAAGGCTGGAATTGATGTGGGTAGGCTTATCTGCTACGTGGGCAAGGCCAGCGGTGCTATCTCCTCCTCCTCTTTTCATAGTTGACATTGCTATTTTTGAGATTAGAATTGTTAATTAAGGCTGGATTGAACCATCTACCTCTGCTAGACATAATATGGAGAGCCTGAAAGGATGTAGGCTTGATTGAAAACATTCAACATTTCAGCTTCGATGCAACAAAAGGAACATTCCTTCTGGATTAGATGAACCTCGGGTGGGAAAGCGGTTCATCCTCAGAGACAAGCGTTTGAGAAGTATGGGTGCGGTTTGTTTTTCGTAGAGGGACGGAAGGGGACAAAGACAGAAGCTGTGAATCGCGCAGCAGGAGGCAAGATGGAGGGGACTTTTTCTTAAAAGTTGTTGCTGGTTTTAACAACAGAATGGACAGAATGAAAAGCAGGAACCCAGCCCAGAGAGAAACTTCCTGCTTGGCGGGTGGAAAGCTTTTAATTATAAATGTTTGTTTGGATGTGGGAATACTCTGATCAGAGTTTCTGCTGAAGCATCTTTATCTAAAATGAGAGAAATGGTTGCAGAGAGGGTCTTTCAACAGGAGCCACGCTCAGCTGTCCAAAAGAATCCTATGGCTTTCTGTAATACAATGATTTGTTATCCATCCTGTGATGTTATGCTTATTTTGTTCATTACAACTCTGTTAAAGTTCTTCCACTGACTTCCTAGATTCTAGATACGTAGTACCATGTTCTTTTCCCAGTAACGCTTCAGACTTAACAGCAGCCATGGAGGTGCTGGGTACATAACAGCCGGCCAAAAATGGTTTGAAACTGAGCTGAAATATACACACTGGAATCCAGAATAAAAAGAAGGAAGAAGCCATACCAGATATGATAAAATGAATGCACACATCTGGTATTTTTACTGGCTTAATTTAATTAAAAGCCTATAAAGCAAGCATCTATGGACTGTTTCAAATCTACTGTCATTAAAAGCTTCCAGAACATCGGTGTTCATTTACTGGGTGCCTTTTAAATACTCCGAAGGAAATAAATCCAGGCTTTAGGAGTGGACTCCACAACAACAGATCTAAAGAGTAACTCCTGCCTTGTACACAGGCTCTCCTTGGCTGGTTCATCTGTAGCATGGGCAAAGCACACCCTGCTTCCCAGGCATGATGCAAAGTGTGAGTCAAGTGAGTACCTGTGCTCTTTCTAGAAGGAGGGATCAGGTTGCTTATTTTGTAAAGTATTCCAGAAAACGCTCTTCAGAGTGTTTACGTCTTGATACAGCAGAGCAGCGGTCCCCAAGCTTTCTGACACAGGGACCTATTTTGTGGAAGGCAGTTTTTCTGTGGGCCAAGGAATGGGAGTGGCTTGGGGCCGATTTAGTGCATCGCCTTTATTCTGGCCATTTTATTTCTTTTATTATTACACCAGCTCCACTTCAGACCATCAGGCATTAGATCCTGGAAGCTGCGAAGCCCTGCTAAAGGGACCGTGGAGATTCATCACCCTCCTCAGTTGGAAAATAACTGTTTCCAAAGGTCACTTATGGTAATATGCTAAAGATGGCTATTTAGATATATTTAATATAATGACTTTATTATATTTGGTTCTCTTTAGAATTAGGTCAAATCATTTGAAATTATATTTATAGGTCAAAAAGGTGAGTATTGGCACCTTCATCTGGTTCAAACAAACAGAGCTACCTTCATCTAAAAAATACATTTCAAATTGTCACCTAAAAATAGAAATATTGGGCTTGTGTATATCCTGCTGTGAGCCATTGGCCTGAATAGCATGCTTTCAACAAGGAGGTAGGTATTTTTCCTATTACTTTGAAAGGCTTGACCGAAACAATGTTAAAGTATTGTGTAATCCCTCCCTAAACTGGGAACTGAAGGCAGGACATTTTTTTTGAGTCAAAGTTAGATCAGATGAAACATATTTTAAAATACACAAGCAAGGTTACAGGCACTGTTTAGTAAAGCTCATCAAAACCTACACTGAAGTTTATTCGGAAGTTAGAAATGGCTTTTAGACTGCCTGTTTAGAAAAACCTCAAAAAAGCCTTATTTTAGGAGACACTGACTCCTTTGAGAAGTACTATTATCTTTTCTTCATTAAATAGAACAAATCAAGTTCCAAATGCCATATTGAAGCTACTCTGTTTTTGTTGTCTATTTTATTACAAGAAGAAAAGAGTCTGAGTCTTTCTCTTTGCCTTTGAGTGTTTTATGGAGGAAGTCAGGCATTATTTTGTTTATAATTAAAGACCATGTACTAAAGCACAATTTGAATAAGCAACTTTAATTAATCAAGGAACAAACCCCACAACGTTCTATGCCCATGTTTCAGTTTCTAAGAATGAGAGAAAAGGGCTTTCTCCTTCCCTCCTCCTCTGAGGTTAGAAGCAGGTCAGGTCAGTAATTGGAGCTGGCTAGTCATCAGCTGGTTTGACCTGCTAGGCTAGAATTTTCTTTACTACGGTAAAGTGTAATCAGAAAACCAGATGTATCTCCATCCTGAGAGGGAAGCATAATGAAAAGCAGGCAGTTCATTTATTTTTTTCCAAGCCTTTCAGATCTTCATTCAGCCATTTGGGGCTTGACTTTGCTGTGGACTGGACTACAGTGGGAGGCTTTATTTTATTGCATCACAAGTCCGGAGATGGAGAAATTGAAATTCAAATGCTTGTGATGTCTCAGATCTTCCGGTTCCCTCAAACGTTGATAGCTGTTATGTGCTTTTTGCCTGAAAACAAGTGAGATTTCCAATAAGACTGTGAGGCTGCAGTGATATGCTTGGTCTGATAAGGGCATTTCCCAAGATCCCTATAGATGATGTCTCAGTGATTGGGGATGGGAAATCCTGCCCTTCTGAGCAAGTGAGGTGGGGTCAGATACAGTTTGAACAAGCATATTCAGTAGAACTCTTGTTTTCATGACAAACTACCTCATTCTATATTCGTCTCCGTACATGGATTTATCCTAGTTTTATCCTAAAGTTTTCCACATACTTCCCAATGTCATTCCTCATTAAAATCCATCTGTGTATCCTAGTTTTCATAAAAGAGGTCATCTAAGAGTTAATTTTTTAAATCAGTTTTTCATAGACACTGTCTTGTACATCATGCCATTGGAATTTTTTTTTTTTTTACATAAACAGGTTTGGACTATTTTCCAAACATTAGCTATTCAAAAGCTCTCCCTCAGAGAATGAGAAGACTATTTATTGGAAGCATAAATGAAGAAAGAAAAGACTTCAATTTATGAAGCCATTAGTCTTGAGGGAGACATTTTAAAGACTGCAATTAAGGAGAACGCCTCACCACAAACTGCTGGAGAGACACTCCCTTCGACTTCTGAAGGGCTTCGTCACACGGGGTGAAAGGGTCAGTCCCAGGTTTTACCTCGAAGTCGTTTCCAACGAAGCTGGGTCAGAAAACGATCTGAAGAAATCAAGATGCCTAAGTAGCCTCCACACATGAGTCAAAACTGGAATGTGGCCTAGGATACAGAAGAGGAATCTGGGGTTCTTTAGTTTCTGATTGTGATTTAGTGGAGGTGTTGAAGGAAGGAAGTGAAGCCTGGTGGAACTCATTCTTTCATGTGGCTTGGAGATGGTTTAAAGAATTGGTTTGGAGCAGGGAGGGAGAGGGTAGGAGCAATCAAGCAAGAGATCTGGAGAAGTAGTGGCCGAAGCGTGTATCCTCCACGTGGTCTCACTCAGATGTCACAGATACTCAGTTATTGGAACACAGGAAGCGCCGTGGATGAGTCTGTTTATAGATCAAGGAGATAGCCACTTATGGCTTCCCTGGTGGCTCAGTGGTAAAGAATCTGGCTGCCAACGCAGGAGATGAGGGTTCGGTCCCTGGGTCGGGAAGATCCCCTGGAGAAGGGAATGGCAACCCCCTCCAGTATTCTTACCTGGAGAATCCCATGGACCAAGGAGCCTGGCAGGCTACAGTCTATGGGGTCACCAAGAATGGGACACGGCCGAGCAACTAAACAACAACAACAATGGCAAAGATATCCACTTAGTTATCGGAATATGGAACCGATGCTGCTGCTGCTGAATCGTTCCAGTCGTGTCCCACTCTGTGCGACCCCAGAGACCGAAGCCCACCAGGCTCCCCCGTCCCTGGGATTCTCCAGGCAAGAACACTGGAGTGGGTTGCCATTGCCTTCTCCAATGCATGAAAGTGAAAAGTGAAAGAGAAGTCGCTCAGTCGTGTCCGACTCCTAGCCACCCCATGGACTGCAGCCTACCAGGCTCCTCCATCCATGGGATTTTCCAGGCAAGAGTACTGGAACCACAGTGCACGAGTATTATCTGTGAGACAGGAGGCTCTTTAACTCTCCGGCTCAGTCTTTCTTCTGTATCAGGAGTGGACCTGGCATAAGACTTTGAAAGGGGGGGGGTGGTGAGGGCACCCCAGCCATTTTGTTTTGTTGAGCATATATTTCTTTTTTTGAAGTATAGTTGACTTACAATGTTATATTAGTTTCAGGTGTACAGGGAAGTGATTCAGTTACACATATATTTTTTCATATTCTTTTCCATGATGGGTTATTACAATGTATTGAATACAGTTCCCCGTGCTGCACAGTAGGTGCTTGTATACCTAATCCATATATACTGGGGTGTGGCTATTGAACAGATTCCCTTCTCTGGTTTGTCAAACGTACCTTAAGGAAATAAAGCACAAGGAAATAGTAAAACAGCAGTGAAAAAAACCAAAACATTGAGATGAGCGCCCGAGTATGAGTCTCACTTTCCATCCATCTTTTCTAGGCTCTTCCCCAGTGATGAGTCGTGGCTTTTCTTGGGTTGGCCCTGGGAAGGATGATCATCACATGACGTGTGTCTCCAACCAGTTGAGCAACTGTGTCCTTCTTCACGGAGGGTCCTCCCCCTCCTCTTTCTCAACGTGAGCTCCTACCATTTCCTACTTCTCTGCATCTTTCTCATCCCATCAAAAAGATGCCTGTTGGGGGCACCATTCTGTCTAGGGCCTGCTTCCTAAGACAGCTGTTAAGACCTGAAACTGATTCCAGCTGATGTGATACAAGTCAGATCCCTGGTTCAAATCTAACCCTAAAAAACTCAGAGAGGACTTCTGAAGCCTCTGTCAAAAAAGGGGTGAAAAGCGCACTGCGGTTCAGTCCTGCAGACGTCTGACTTGAGCCACTATAACGTCAGTTCCACATAGAATTAAATGCTTTTACATACCTGTGGACACATCTCCCTTCTTAATGTTCTCTTTTATCCCATTAACTATTTTATTCCCATTAACGAAAGCCCATTTTTTACAAGCACATGAAAAGCCTGAGTAAGTCATATAAAATTTTTAACCTAAAAATGAGTATTCCATTTAATATAGAACTGAGGCCTCAAAAGATGGCAGATGTATAATTAGATATTAAAAACCGAGAAAATACCCTCTGCCTCTTAGAGAAACACAAGCTGCTGAATCATGTTGGGTTAAACCTCAGCAGGTCTATCAGATTTGCCTGTTTAAAAATGTTTCAAGGGGACTTCCCTGGTGGGCCAGGGGTGGAGAAATCTCCTGCCAGTGCAGGGCATGAGGTTCGATCCCTGGTCCAGGAAGTCCCCACGTGTCTCGGGCAACTAAGCCCGATTGCCACAACCACTGAACCCGCATGCCCCAAGAAAGACCCAGCACAGCTGAAAGAAAATGATTAAAAAAGGAAATGTTTCACGTATCTTAAAGCTGAATATTCTTATCTTTACTGCAAATACATGGTGATTTCAGAGTCCGTAAACTCATTCTTGTTTGTTCTTAATTCTGTATCAGTGTGTAGTTTTAAAACCAGTAGTATCTTTGGGAAATGAGTATTAGAAATGGAAAGGATGACCAAGTAAGGTATAAAGATAGAGGGAAAACCCACAATTCAATATTATGATAGTATGTGACTGAATCTTAATTTCATGAGAATTAAAGCTTATGAAAAGACATTTTAATATCTTACCCACAGGAAAAACTGACACAGTTCTTTGTCGTAATACTTATGTTTAGTAACTAAAAGAGTAAACCTTTGAGCAAAGTACATAAATGTAAAATTCTCATTTTAAATCCCGTATATGGAAGAGCAAAGACAAGTCACAGTCAAATTAGAGTACTATTTCCTTTTAGGGGAGTGGATTTGGAAGTTGCTTTTTCTAACTGGGAATGTAGATTTTTTTACTTTCATTTTCCCTCCAGAATGGTACTGGGGAATTGTTTTGACTTCACTTACGAATCAACATAAATGCTGATGAGTCAGAAGAAATAATGCTTGTCTCATTAGCATTTGAATACAATTATTTTTAATAAAGTTATATAATCTTATATCTATAATTACATATTATATAATTTAGTGTTCTTAAAATAGAAGGGGGTATCATCACTGTCAAAAGAGAAGGTATACCCAAACTAAATGATAATTGGTTCCAATGTATACAAAATAAGCATGGAAACCTAAAAGAAAATCATTGTAAATAAACTGAAGAAGGCATTGTTGCCTACTTAAATAATTGTTTAGGAACTTTGAGGAAACAAACTGATCCTATTGAAGTTCTCCTTAGAAAGTAAAGTGAAATCCACTCAGTCGTGTCTGACTCTTTGTGACCCCATTGATTACACAGTCCATGGAATTTCCAGGCCAGAATACTGGAGTGGGTAGCCTTTCCCTTCTCTAGGGGATCTTCCCAACCTAGGGGTCGAATCCAGGTCCCCCTCATTGCAAGCGGATTCTTTACCAGCTGAGTCACAAGGGAAGCCCTCTCCTTAGAAAGAAGACACTACAGCTTTGTTACTTAGCTGTTGTATGTTTTTTAGCTGTTACTACCTCACTGAGTCAGGTGACATAACATTTTTAATCATATTCCAACTACTCTCTGTTTCCATCCTCGCATCCCATCATCACCCACTCCTCAGGATGGTCTCCGAGGAACCCACACGAGGGAGCGTTTGGGAAGGGCTGACTCAGGTAACACTGCTGCTGTCAGAGTTCTGATCTCGGGTCGGGTCTAGGGAACCCCGGGGAGGGGCAGGCTGGCTATTTGTTACTGAAGCAACAAGCTGATGAGTTTACTCTACCAACCTCAGTGTGCGATGTAGCTTAACAAATCACCAGTGGGAAAGCCTGTGTAAATATCATTGACTGGGTTGTCACATGTTTGCACTAGGATTTACTGAAGCACAGATTTGGAAAGCATGACCTGGATTTGTAATAAATCTTGGGTTTATAAGAGTGGGTAAGACCAATATTTTTAATCTATCTCTTTTTGGCACAGAGCTACTACTCAGTTCAATATTGAATCCTATTTTAATGTTTCAAGGTGTCAACGTTTGGTTTTGCTGAGCAGGTAGGTATATGGAAATTATCCAAGAGAAGTGAGGATACAAATGAATGAGTGGAAAATAGTCAATATATCATGCATGTCTTTGTGGGTAGAATCTGAAGTTTTTCAAACAAAGCCTCAAAACTCATCCATGCAAATAAGTACTGTCCTTCAAATACCTTCCTTAAAATTTAGAATTTGTCTAATGATATTACTCACATCTTCTCTGGGAATTGCTTTCAGAGTCAGTTTATGAGCCGAATAACAATCCATCTATTTCTTCACGGATGGCACCTATTTCAACCAGAGCAGCATTCCACAGCTCGATTACTCACCCTCCTCACCACACTTGGCTCTGAATAGTCATTGTCTTCTTTTTTTCTCCTTCCAGAAATAAAGTGTGAAAATTGTCCACCGTTGACAATATTCCAAAAAAAAAAAAAAATGACTTAGGAAAAGATTCAGAAGAAATTCCAAATATGGAAATACTTCTGAATGATGACAGCATCAGGGTCATGATCCTGCCATGAAGTCACAAGCAGCCTACAGGCCAGGAGCGGGGGAGAGGCTCCCAAACACTCAGAGGGGAGCACTCCGGAGGGGTGCCGGGTCCCACTGCCATCTAAACCAGTACATGGCCAGCCGTCAGACCCCAGCTCAGGAGTGCAGGGTGAGCGACCCCAACATTGATGCCATGATTGGAGACGGCCCAGCCCCTCAACTGGTATGAACAAGACGTGTGCTGGCAGAAACTGGTTTGAGCTGCTAGTTCAGCCTGTAACACTACCTAATGTTGAAGTGCTAGCCTAGACCCCCCTCCATGGAACTCTCCAGAAGGCCATCCAGCAGGGAGATGATCTCCAACTTTCCCTTCCGAATATTAGCTCTGCCCAAAGTATCCAAAATGGAGGGGACAACACAGGGTTTTTTTTTTTTTAATCGCTTAGTCGCTAAATCATGTCTCACTCTCTTGTGACCCCATGGACTATAGCCTGCCAGGATCCTCTGTCTATGGGATTTTCCAGGCAAGAACACTGTAGTGGGTAGCCATTCCCTTCTCTAGGAGATCTTCCCAGACCAGAGATTGAACCCCTGTCTTCTGCATTAAAAGCAGGCAGGTTCTTTATCACTGAGCCACGTAAAAAGCCCCAGCATGGGCTTATCTTTAGTCATTAGATTTAGGATCAAGTCCTGTATCTAACTATCTAACTATCCAACTCTGTGGGCTTGAATAAGTCACTTACCTGCCTGAGCCCTAGGGCCTTAATCCATGATACCACCAGATAGTCCAGAATTTTCCACTCTTATGATGCAGTGTTATACTCTCTGTATGATTGAGTACTTAAGGGTTCTTCATATCATTTATTTCAAAAGCTCACCTAAGGAGGGGAAAAGACAAACTCTTAAACACAGCATCTCACACATCATTTACCTAAACAGTAAATATGTAGAATATGAGATGAACCTAGATTAGAAAAACAAAATTAGAGCAAGTTTACTGCTGATATGTTGTGGGAGCAATTTTAAATTTCATAGCTTGCTTTCATTTCCTTTCTAAATAAAGGGATTTTGAGATAGAAATTTAGGTTATTGTTGTTGTTCGGTCACTCAGTCATGTCCCACTCTTTGTGACCCCATGGACCACAGCATGCCAGGCCTCTCTGTCCTTCACCATCTCCTGGAGCTTGCTCAAGCTCATGCCCATCGAGTCAGTGATGCCATCCAACCATCTCATCCTCTGTCGTCCCCTTCTCCTCCTGCCTTCTATCTTTCCCAGCGTCAGGGTCTTTTCCAATGAGTTGGCTCTTCGTATCAGTATTGGAGCTTCAGCTTCAGCATCAGTCCTTCCAATGAACATTCAGGTTTAATTCCTTTAGGATTGACTGCTTTGATCTCCTTGCAGTCCAAGGGACTCTCAAGAGTCTTCTCCAACACATAGTTGGAGACAAAATTTGATTCCTAAAAGCTCACAGTCTAAATGGGTTACAGGCACACCTCACGTATGGATACTCGGGGCAGAAAAGCTTTCTCTTCAAAGTTTCAATCTTAAGCCTTTTATGGAGTTCGCGTTGTCGGCGGCCACACGTCATGTAGACGGGGGCTTCCTTTCTGAAATATGCCTGGACTGCGCAGCCTGACATGCTTGTAAACCAAATACAGGAACGGCGCTGCAGAAATAATGACTTCATGCCCGGCATCCGCGTCCTATTTCCACTGTTTAACCCCACACACATTGTTCTCATTTCCACTCTTCACGAGACATTTGTTCTTTTCACTGTTCTGTGCTTTAAGTGGATGAGGTTCATCTGGTTTGCTGATGTTATGAAATATGGAATTCGCATATTAATGGTCCTAAAGTCATATGGGAATACTTTGCACCGTGTCTTTGCCACGACGCGGCACTACCTGGTACCGTGCAGAGTGAGTTAACATGATATTAAATTACTGCTTTTGGTGTCACTTGCGTTTCTTATTTTCAGAGGACCTTTGTCCTCCTGTGGGTGAAATGCAACCACTCATGGTCATCCTTGGCGAGCTTATGCAGAGTTTGACCTTTTACATAAAACTACGTGGATCAGCGTATTTGAGGCTTCAGAGGAGGGATGTTGAAAAGGGGTATCGGAGGATGTTAAATTATTTCGTTTGATCAATCTAGTCAGGTCTCTTTTAAACCCACTGATATATTTTCACAGGAAATTATCTGAGCCTTTTCAAATAGTGTCGGGGGACTTTTCTAGCATATTAACTTTGCCTAAGATAATGTGGGTCAGGGACCCTCTAAGTGAAAGCAAGCAGCTTATCTTGGTTAAATTATTGTAACCAACTGTAACCTAGTATCCTTAAAGATAACCACACCTTCATCTAAAAGCTAAATGGTAATTGCCCTTATCTTTCTTATTAAAATCTTAGCACTTAGTAAAACATGCAGAGGCCAGGGCACCAGTTCTTAAACGTGAGTGTGCACCCACGCCCATGCAGGGCTGACCGAGACACACCAGCGTGTCCTGCCCTGGAGCTTGATTCCGTGGAAGGGGGTTGGGACCAAGGCTTTCCATTTCTAACAAGTTCCCAGGTGGTGCTGGTGCTGTAGACTGGGGATCGCACCTGAAAGCTCCTGGGAGAACACGGAAGGGAGAAGGAGAAACAGAAGGGAGAAGGAGAAACGGAAGGGAGAAGGAGAAACAGAAGGGAGAAGGAGAAACAGAAGGGAGAAGGAGAAACGGAAGGGAGAAGGAGAAACGGAAGGGCAGGCTGATCATAGCTCCGAGATGTCATTTCTACACGCTTTTTCTTCAAGACTTTTTTTTTAATGTGGACCATTTTTAGTCTTTTTTATTGAATTTGTTGCAATACTGCTTCTGTTTCATGTTTTGGTTTTTGGCCAGGAGGCATGTGGGAATCTTAGCTTTCCAACCAGGGATCGAACCTGCACCCCTGCCTTGGAGGGCAAACTCTTAACCGCTGGATTGCCAGGGAAGCCCCTCATTTCTACTCTTGATGTAACTTAAAATACAACTGACAATTAAAAAATGCCAGAACCTGGACTCAAATCCAAATCAGAACTTGAGGATACAGATCTGAAAGCTAAATAATCCCTTGAGAATAGAATCTCCCTTCTATTTCCTTCCCAGTCATTCATACTCATGGTCCTGAGCAGAGCATCCTCCTGAACCACAAGCTCTTAGAACTGGAAAAAACAGAGCCCCTGTCTTAGCAAACCTAATCAGAGCCAACAGCTGCTTCAGAGGAAAGAATACAGCTTGGGATCCACACACAAGGCTTTGAACCTTGACTCCTGTGCTGAATTTCTTAAGTCTTCTGGCCTTAAGGGACAAAACACACCCACTTTCCCTTAGAACAGGAGGGAATAACGTTCTCCCTTAAATGTTTAGCTGCAGTGTCAAGATCTAACTAAGCCAAGTGTGGGTGTGCAAAAGGACCGCTGTGGCTTCCTTGGTTGCTCAGATGGTGAAGAATCTGCTTGCAATGCAGGACACCCAGGTTCGAT
The DNA here is from genome assembly GCF_055505025.1 of Bos grunniens. NCBI lineage: Eukaryota > Metazoa > Chordata > Mammalia > Artiodactyla > Bovidae > Bos > Bos grunniens. The sequence goes on along the minus strand of NC_141176.1, from coordinate 88,236,194 downwards.
CCCTGGGTAGGGGAAGATACCCTGGAGAAGGGAATGGCAACCCACTCTAATGTTCTTGCCTGGAGAATCTCGTGGGCTGAGAAGGCTGGCTGTCTACAGTCCACAGGGTTCTGAAGAGTTGGACATGACTAAGCAACCAATATTTCACTTCAAAGCAATCTGTGGGACTTCTGAGCCTGCAGAATGGAGCTTTAAACTAGATTAAATTCATTTCCATCTATGGAGTACAGTGTTTCTATTGAACAACTGAGTCTGATGGACTGAATCTCAGATGGATATGTTGTTAGTGTCCCTTGAAGAGAAGAATGGATGCAGGGACATCACCAGATGGTCAATACTGAAATCAGATTGGTTATATTCTTTGCAGCCAAAGATGGAGAAGCTCTATACAGTCAGCACAAACAAGACCAGGAGCTGACTGTGGCTCAGATCATGAACTCCTTATTGCCAAATTCAGACTTAAATTGAAGGAAGTAGGGAAAATCACTAGACCATTCAGGTATGACCTAAATCAAATCCTTTGTGACTATACAGTGAAAGTGACAAATAGATTCAAGGGATTATATCTGATAGACAGAGTGCCTAAAGAACTATAGACAGAGGTGAGTGCCATTGTACAGGAGGCGGTGATCGAGACCATCCCCAAGAAAAAGAAATGCAAAAAGGCAAAATGGTTGTCTGAGGAGGCCTTACAAATAGCCGAGAAAAGACGAGAAGTGAAAAGCAAAGAAGAAAAGGAAAGATATACCCATTTGAATGCAGAGTTCCAAAGAATAGCAAGGGGAGATAAGTGATAAACACAAAGAAATACAGGAAAACAATAGAATGGGAAAGACTAGAGATCTCTTCAAGAAAATTAGAGATACCAAGGGAACATTTCATGCAAAGATGGGCACAATAAAGGACAGAAACAGTATGGACCTAACAAATGCAGAAAATATTAAGAAGAGGTGGCAAGAATACAAAGAAGAGCTATACAAAAAAGATACTCACAACAAAGATAATCACGATGGTGTGATCACTCACCTAGAGCCAGACATCCTGGAATGTGAGGTCAAGTGGGCCTTAGGAAGAATCACTAAGAACAAAGCTAGTGGAGGTGATGGAATTCCAGTTGAGCTATTTCAAATCCTAAAAGATGATGCTCTGAAAGTGCTGCATTCAATATGCCAGCAAATTTGGAAAACTTAGCAGTGGCCACAGGACTGGAAGAGTCAGTTTTCTTTCCGGTCCCAAAGAAAGGCAATGCCAAAGAATGCTCAAACCACTGCACAATTGCATTCATCTCACACGCTAGTGAAGTAATGCTCAAAATTCTCCAAGCCAGGCTTCAACAGTACGTGAACTGTGAACTTCCAGATGTTCAAGCTGTATTTAGAAAAGGCAGAAGAACCAGAGATCAAATTGTCAACATCTGTTGGATCATCAAAAAAAGCAAGAGAGTTCCAGAAAAATATCTATTTTTGTTTTAATGACTATGCCAAAGCCTTTGACTGTGTGGATCACAACAAACTCTGGAAAATTCTTCAAAATATGGGAATATCTTGACCTTGCTCTTGAGAAATCTGTATGCAGGTCAGGAAGCAACAGTTAGAACTGGACATGGAACAACAGACTGGTGACAAATCGGGAAAGGAGTATGTCACGGCTGTATATTGTCACCCTGCTTATTTAACTTATATGCAGAGTACATCATGAGAAATGCTGGGCTGGAGGAAGCACAAGCCGGAATCAAGATTGCTGGGAGAAATATCAATAACCACAGATATGCAGATGACACCACCCTTATGGCAGAATTTGAAGAAGAACTGAAGAGCCTCTTGATGAAAGTGAAAGGGCAGAGTGAAAATGTTGGCTTAAAGCTCAACATTCAGAAAACTAAGATCATGGTATCTGGTCTCATCACTTCATGGCAAGTAGATAGGGAAACAGTGGAAACAGTGGAAACAGTGAGAGACTTTATTTTGGAGGGGGCTCCAAAATCACTGCAGATGGTGACTGCAGCCATGAAATTAAAAGACTCCTTAGAAGAAAAGTTATGACCAACCTAGACAGCTTATTAAGAAGCAGAGACATTACTTTGCCAACAAAGGTCCATCTAGTCAAGGCTGTGGTTTTTCAAGTAGTCATGTATGGATGTGAGAGTTGGACTATAAAGAAAGCTGAGTGCCAAAGAATTGATGCCTTTGAACTGTGGTGTTGAAGAAGACTCTTGAGAGTCCCTTGGACTGCACCGAAATTCAACCAGTCCATCCTAAAGGAAATCAGTCCTGAATATTCATTGGAAGGACTGATGCTGAAGCTGAAACTCCAATACTTTGGCCTCCTGATGTGAATAATGGATTCACTCGAAAAGACCCTGATGCTGGGGAAGATTGAAGGCAGGAGGAGAAGGGGATGACAGAAGATGAGATGGTTGGATGGCATCACTGGCTCAATGGACATGAGTTTGAGTAAACTCTGGGAGTTGGTGATGGACAGGAAGGCCTGGAGTGCCACAGTCCATGGGGTCACAAACAGTCGGACACGACTGAGCAGCTGAACTGAACTGAAGAGAAGACAGGCTGGGGAACTCTTGAGTGCTGAGTGCCACTGTAAATGTCCCAGGTGTGGTGTTGGTGGATGCGAGCGTGGCTGAGTAGCCTCAAGTTTTGTGGTCCTAATGATCCTATGGGCACAGACACCTTGGTGCCTCTTTGCCTGATGCCATGAAAATACCCAGTTCTTCCAACTGTGTGGTTCTGAGTCTGTGTTTACAATAAAACATTCTGATCATGGTCTGGCTTCCCCCGATAGGTCTGCCAATTTGAAGTATTTTGGCTTCTGCAACAATAAATCCTCGTAGCTAATGAGTAAGCTGCCTCATTACAGACAGCTGAACACACCAACCAACAGTGTCCCCACGCAGTAATCCTTCTTGGTATCTCAGTTGAGAAGGCGTCTGATTATAAGCTGGTTTTTCCTATAGCTTAACCATAGGGACAGAATGTACTGGTCCTGCTGGGTGTGTGTGGCAGTTTTATTCCTCTGAAATTATTAAATTGACATTCTTCTTGCTTTATGCTCTAGTCTAATGAGCTTGGAAAATGTGCTTCTGCCCCCAAGTTGCTGCTCGTAAAGCTGAGGGCCAGATCTCAGACTGAGGTGAATTCTCTGCATCCTGAAGGCCCTGTGTGTGAGCCGGGATGCTGGCCGGGGTCCTTGGTGGTCCAGACGCGAGCATGTGGAGAGGGTCAGCCTTCCGATCTCTGTACCTTCAGGCTACCGTTATGGTACCAGCCACTGGATTCTCCTGGGAGGCTCAGATCATGGCTCTAATGCCTGTTCTGACTAGGGATTTAATAAATGGCATAGTCTAACACAGGCTTTATTTCAAAATCTCCTGGGAGAAGAAACCCATACTTAAGACAGTAAAGATTTCTGCCAACTTGTGATGGATCCTCAGTTCCTGTTTAAGTCGCTGGAGTTCACCACCATCCTTCCCTCTTCATCTACCAAAGCGCCGCCTTTGCCTCCGGTGTTCCTGGAGTCTCCACGTTCCGGCTCCCTTCTCCTGCCCAGCGGGGTGGGCTTCATGAGCTTGTGCCCTGCTCAGTCACACATGGTCCCAGGGTCACCAGGACCCTGAGCTGCACTTAACGCTCCGTTGGGTCTTGAGTTTTCATAGTCTCTGCTTGAGGGCTTCACGGAGCCCCAGCGATGGCCACCTCTCTGCTGACGACTTCAAACCTGTACCTTGAATCTGAAAGTCACCCCTACCCTCCAGATGACGTCTAGACCGCTTCCCGAAGGCCACCACCACCTGGGCAGTGACATTTCCTCCCTGAAAGCAAGCACTTCCTCTAACCCGAGAAGGTGTTTCCTGACTCAGTGGAAGGAGCCCTCTCTTACTCAGAATTCAGATTGGAAATCTCTCGTGTTCCTCTTTCCTTCCACCTGGCCCGGCTTTGCGTCTCTAGGTCAGACAATCCATCCTCCTGAGAAACCTGTGTTGGCAATCTCTCTTCCCAGCTCTGCTGTCTGTGTGTCCCCCAGGCGTGTCCTCCTCAGTGACTTGTTTGTGGGGGTTTGTTCCTCTCATCCATGGCCTTTCAGAAAGGCACCCCTGGTAATATCCTTCTCCTGCTTAAGACTCACTGGGCTTAAGTACTCATCTTTCTGGGGCACAGGAAGACGTCCACTCATAACTATTGCCTTTAATTACAGCTTAACCCCTTCACGTGGGTGTCAGTTCAAGCTAGACCAAACCAGGGGCACATTTCCTAGAATTTCTATGACTCCCATGCTCCCACGGTGGTTGAAATTAACCTGTGCCCGTGGAGTGGGACGTCTGTCTCCTGGTCAGCTGCACGGCGTGTTGGATGCATGTGTGCTGAGTGGCTCAGTCGTGTTTCCCGTGCAGCCCCACGGACGTAGCCCACCAGCTCCTCTGTCCATGGATTTTTTTTTTTTAATTTTCCAGGCAAGAATGCTGGAGTGGGCTTCCGTTTCCTGCTCCCGGGATCTTCCTGGCCCAGGGATCGCATCCCAGGCTCTTGCATCTCCTGCAGAGTGTGTGTCCTGCACTGGCAGTCAGGTTCTTCACCACTGGCATCACCACAGTATGCTACAATCTTTTTTTTTTTCCAAGATGAAGCTCTCCCTACAAAGCCACTTCTGATCTCTCCCGGGTGGTCAGGGATGCACTTTTGCCTGGGTGCTTATAGTTCCACGCTTATCATTTCCCTGGCACACTTACCTCAATGAACCAAAATGTTTTTCCACTTTTTTCTGACCACGCCATGCGGCATGTGGGAACTTACTTCCCCAGCCAGAGGTCGAACTCTCACCCTTTGTATCAGAAGGACAGAGACTTTTTTCCTACAATTTAAAAAAATCTATTTTATTTATTCATTTAGCTGTGTCGGGTCCTGGTTGGACGTGGAGTCTTCACTGAATCGTGTGGAGTCTGTCCTTGTGGCGCATGGACTCTAGCTGTGTCCCACGGGCTTCCTTGGTGGTGCCCCTGTATTATACTCCTCTTACTCGTGGTAGTGGTTTAGTCACGAAGTTGTGTCTCACTCTTGCAACCCCGTGGACAGTAGCCCGCCAGGCTCCTCTGTCAGAATGCTGGAGTGGGTTGCCATTTCCTTCTCCAAGGGATCTTCTCAACCCAAGTCTCCTGTGTCTCCTGCTTTACAGGCAGATTCTTGACCAACTGAGCCACTAAGGAAGCTTCTCACCTATACTGCACTGCAACTGTACTTCGATTAAAAAAATACATTCACGAGTAGAGACCAGGGGCTGAAAGGTCAATGATGTGAAAATGTTATGGCAATTGGAGTATGAGGAGAGGGCGTGGTCTGGGCCAGATGCAGGGGAATGACTGGGAAAGAACGCCCAAGAAAACCAAGTGCACCGTGGCGGCCGGGCTCAGGATGAAGTCAACATATGCATTGAGGGGAAGGCCTTGAAAGTGCTCTGGGGTGAGATGAGAAGGAGTTCCCTCCCCTGAGTTGACCGACGCTGGGTCCTGGCTCTGTTAGAGGTGACGAGTCCGGGTGACCGTGTGTGCCCTGTGTGGTGTGCGCGGCGGGGCTGTGCTGATGGTTTAAGGTGGTCAGGGGCTGGGTGTGCAGAAGTCATGCAGAAGAAGCATGATGTTTCTTCAAAGAAGGAATCTCCTTTTATAAATTCACATAAAGATCATCTGTGGATTCTTTGAGATAAATGTGATGTGTCCTTCGAGTGACTCTTGGTTCCTGAACTCAACTTAGGCAGAAAAGGCTTTATTTTCTATAAGACAATTTTAGAGCCCCTTCTTGCAGAGCTGGCAGGATGTGTTGACCTCAGAGTTTGACTCCTTCTCCCAACCTAGTCAATCCTAAAGGAAATCAACCCTGAATATTTACTGGAAGGACTGATGTTGAAGCTGAAGCTCCAATACTCTGGCCACCTGATACGAGGAACTGACTCACTGGAAAAGACCCTGATGCTGGGAAAGACTGAAGGCAGAAGGAGAAGGGGACGGCAGAGGATGAGATGGTTGGATGGCATCACTGACTCAATGGACATGAGTTTGAGCAGGCTCCGGGAGATAGTGAAGGACAGGGAAGCCTGGTGTGCTGCAGTCCATGGGGGTTGCAAAGAGTAGGGCAGGGCTGAATAACTGAACAAGAAAACCCGCCTTTCCAGGTCTGTATTAAAGGAGTTTGAGGAGGGTCTATGGGCAACCGTGTTACATCAACTTCTGCCATCAGCCCACGGGACGCACCAGTGGAGTCTGGGCTCCCACGCCACATGTGGTTACCTGAGCGCCTTCCCTGCTCTGCCTGTGCTGGCCTCTAACTGAGCGGCCCCCACCTGCCTGCCCTGGGCCCTCCCAGGTCTAGGCCTGGGCCTCTGACAAGAATTCAGAATTTCTAGAACCCTGTGTCACCAGTTCCCCTCCAGCCAAGAGAATCTCCTTCCTAACTTTCTCTGTGAGTGTAGTTGCAAGGATATTTTATCTACATTGAGCATTTGGTATTTTTAGAAACAAAATGCTTGTCTTCTTGCTATGAACTTGTGCAGCCCTTAAGAAATAAGCTTAGCTCACACTATCTGGTTGAGTGGTGGGAAGAAAAGGAATCTGAGAGGAAGAAAAGGAATCTGATGGAGAGGGATTAAAAACAAGGTCATCTAATTAAAAATCGAAAACCTTGACACAAACATTTTTCTCACATCTTCCAGGAAGCTGTATCGTGCTTATTTTGTAACTTTGATTCCATCTCCCCCAAACAATCCCACTTCTCCCATTCAGATATTTGTTGAGCACCTCGTAGGTGCCAGGGACTGTTCTAGATACTGCAAAGACTTTGAGAGAAAATCATGGCCCAGAGGATTTATAGTGAGCTCTGAGAAGCAGTGATCAAGAGGGGATGGGCTGGTGGAAGTGGCCTGGCTTCAGCTGTCAACACTTAGTCACTTAAGGGCCTTTAAAGTTTTTCTGAGGTTGAGCATCGAGCTGAGCCTGGTTTTCTTGTGATTTTCTTTCTTCTTCTTTTTTAAACAGCTAATGAGATTTTTGAGCAGTATGATTACTGGGTAATAAAATTTTGAATTTGAAGAGAGGTCAGACCACAGACCACTTTTCAAAAGTCCTTCCTTTTTTTTTTCCTGGTTATGTATTAGAAAACTTCTGTGAAATAATAGCTAGGAAAATACTTCTTTGAGTCCAAGAGAATTGTCTTTGTGTTCTTTCTTCCTTTTTCTTTTTTTTTTTTTACCCTGGGGGCCACCTACTTGAGTTTCCGTTTTGCAGTGTTTGCTAAGCGGTTATTGTTATGCATTGCTAATGCACCAAACACAGCTTTAAATAAAACAACAAGGAACCTCTGAAAGGCACTGAATACAAAAATAAGATATTCTCCAAGTACCCTTCATGTAGATTTGCTCTGCCGGAGGGAAACGGACTTTAAAATTAGATCATCTGCTTAGAAACCCTAAGAAGCCAAGTTTTTCCTCTCTTGCTCCTGAAATGGAGAAGTAAAAATCTAGGCCATTTGAAACCAGCAGGAGCAGGGCGGGGAGCGGACAGGCCTGTAACTCAGAGTGACGGGCGGTCGGGCAGGGCAACAGGGGAGGAATCCCCACCCCAGGTGTGTGTGCTTCACAGACAGAGGAGCAGCCCCAGGCTTCCCGGGGCAAAGCTTGCCCTTTCAGCTTGTGCTGTTCCCCAGGCGCTGGCAAGGCCCCACAAAAGAGGGTTTTCTCTTTTCTGTGCTGCAGGAGGCTCTTTTCCACAATCTCTTTCCCTTCCTGCCCTCCCCCCACCCCCTTTCAGCTGGTCTGTACCCCCCTCTCCATGCCACTGGTATGCCAAGGGTATCACTGAGATGCACCCCTAAGTGCACCCTGGGGACAGCCTCAGATTCCGGGTTAGTCACTCACGTGTTTGGTGGGTCCGTCTCTAAACTCCAGGGAAGAACTTGCTAGAGGACGGGCAAGATCCCCCGCTCCATACCCTGCCTCGACCCCACCGGGGACGGGGTTGAGGAGTGGGAACCTAGGAACCACTTGCTCCGATCGCGTCCTCTTTCTACCTTCTCGGTGGAAAGGGCTACATTCTTTAGACAGAGACGCACTGACATGAGGTTTGTTGTTGTTTAGTCACTAAGTCTTGTCCAGCTCTTTGCGACCCCATGGGCTGAAGTCCACCAGACCCCTCTGTCCATGGGATTCTCCAGGCAAGAATACTGGAGTGGGTTGCCCTTTCCTTCTCCAGGGGATCTTCCCCACCCAGGGATCGAACTCAGGTCTCCTGCATTGCAGACAGACTCTTTATCATCTGAGCCACCAGGGAAGTGGGTTAAATGAGCATAGTAAGTTAGATCATTAAAAACTGCGGTTGGAACCACGCTTGACAAGAGTCCAAGGATACAGGTCCTTGGCCATTGTCATCACTGCCAAGTTATCATTCTCAAGTGCCCGGGTTGCTTGAGATAAGCTTCAAGTTCATTGTCCAGTTTAAAAGGCATCACCAATTAAAAAAAAAAACCCTAGAACCTTAATCATATCTTAATCCTTAATCCTTAATTAAGAATCCTTAATCATATCTCGTCCCCAACACCTGATGTTATCTGCAGGCTGGGCTGCAAGCAGAGGGTGCCCTCTGCACCCTCACCTCGCCTGCCCCCTGCACCCTCACCTCGGCTGCCCCCGCCCCTGCCCAGCCCCTCCTCTCGGCGGTCTGGCGGCCTTGTTCCCTGTCACAGCCGGCCGGAATGCAAAATGATGAAAATTAATGCTATTATTAAAGGATTTTTCAATTAAATGTGCAGTTTAGAGCCAGATGCTGCTCTCTTAAAGGAAGAGAAGTTTAAGTAAAAAAGCCTGACAGATATTCGTTCCATCTAGCGTGGCAGAATTTATAGTAGATTACAGTCTTTGATTTCTGCGGGCTAAGGTTGTCAGGTCCACTTGCAAATGGGCTGTGGGAACGAGTTGCACTTTTGCAATTTGAAAACATATGGGACATATGGTAAATATTACACCCGTAACTGTTACGACGCTGGGCTTCCTTTCAGGCCCTTTCTTCTTGGCCTCCAGTGTGCTATTTGCAAGCACCCCGTTACCTTTCTGCCTCTATCTTCCCTCAGAGTACAGTTTGCTTTATTCTGATGCTTCAGCATCCCAGCGGAAACAAAAATTTAGAAATTAGGTGATTTTTTTTCCCATATGTGACAACGCCATGTTCCCCAGTCTCTGATCCTCTCTGAGCCAACGTCCATCCCAACTGTTATCCTCATGTGCCAAGATCTACACTGTCTTACTTTTTATTTTTTGCTATCTTACTGAATTCTGTGCATATTTCAGCCACATGACACATTTTTTAAAAAATGGATCAAATCAAAAATATAATAATCAACTCACAGGAATTTAAATGATATTTAACAGAAGGGATGTAGGCTGTTTTAGAAATGAGTTTGGTTTAACCAAACCAGTGATGGTCCAGTGGTTAAGACGAGGTGCTTCCAAGGCCAGGGGCACGGGTTTGACCCTGGTCAGGGAGCTCTTTCCCACATGCCACACGGTGTGGCCAAGCACAGACAGACCCCGAGTTTGGGTGGTGTGTTTAAGTGGATCGACCAAGTGGTTATCAGTTATTCTTGGCCAAAAAGCACAGGACACAAGTTTCGGGGTTTAAGGAGCTCTGTATAACTAACAATACAGTCCTGTGCACGTTAAAATATGTTGAGACTAGATCTGCTAAGTGTTCTTGACACAAAGTACTATAACAAGCACCCAGAGAAGAACACAAGGAAACTTTGGGAGGTGATCTGTTTTGTACCTTGATAGAAGTGATTCTGTTATAGGTGTACAAGAATGTTCAAACTCACATATGTGTGTGTGTGTGTGTATTTATATATTTATTTATGTGGGACTTCCCAGGTGTCACTAGTTCTAAAGAACCTGCCTGCCAGTGCAGGAGATGTTAAGAGACATGAGTTCAATCCCTGGGCCGGGGAGATCCCCTGGAGGGGGGCGTGGCAACCCACTCCAGTATTCTTGCCTGCAGAATCCCATGGACAGAGGAACCTGGTGGGTTATAATCCATGGGATCACAAAGAGTTGGACACGACTGAAGCACTTAGCACACATATGTATTTGTGTATACATATATATATGTTAAATTTTTTGTATTTCAAAATATTTAAATAAAGTATGTCATAATCTAAATGTCATAATCTGGAAAAGGAGAGATTACTATAGAGCCCAAAGTTCTAAAGAGAATTCAGGTGAAAGGGAAATCATGTCTGATTAGCATGATCAAGAAAATCTCTGTGGAAGACACATTTGGGCTAAGCCTATTAAGGGACATTGTAACAGGCCAAGGTGGAGAATGTTTTACTGGGAAAGGCTCCTGGATGAATTTGTTTGTAGTCTGGTATGCGACATCACCCCCTGTGAGATGGCCTATTGGGTTTCAAACTTGGAAGGGTCAAGAGTAGACCATGATGGACTGGTGATCTCTTAGAACATATGCTCATCGGTTACATCACTAACAACGAATACAGGAGGCTTAGCATGGCAGCCAGACACCCCTCCAGCTCCTCCCGTGGGCTCTGTGGATAAGCTTAAGAAGCGTTGGAACTAAAGCATATCACACTTAGGAGCGCTGTCCAGGCCTCCTGACTGGAAGGTCAGGCTGTCTCTCTAGGCCATCACCGGCTCACCGAGGTGACTCTAGCTGTGGGCTAACTTGTCTATCTCACCCAATCCCCTTTCTCCACTGAATTCAGGGCAATTTTTCTAAAACGAAAAGTCAACTCATAGGGCTTCCAGGGTTAAAACACTTCAGAGGTTCCTCACTGCCTCTAGGAAAAAGTTTAAGCTCTAAAACATGACTCATAAGTCACTCGTGATTGGGTTTCTGCCTGTTTCCCAAACTCTTCACTCCCCACCCCCTCTTACACAGATGCAGGTACACTGGAACGTTCCTTCCATCTCAGCCTGCTCCTGTGGCTGTAGTTCCGGGGAATCTGTTCTCCCCCCATCACTCACCTGAGTCCTTCTCCACTGGGTACCACTTGCTGTAGGAGACCCTCCCTGACATCACAGTCTAGCCCAGAAGCCAGCCTTTTGTAATCACATAGCAATTACTGCACATGTAAAATAGCTCTTTATTTGTCTGTTACCTACTAGGCAGTAAACTTCATGAAAATGAGAGTTAGCTCATCTTCCTCAACCTTGTATTCCTAGAACCGAGTGCTGTTTCAAGACACAGAAAGCTTTCTACAGATGTTGAAAGAACGATGAAAGGAACGAATGAAAGCATAAGGGAAACTGAAAACATCCATCTTGAGGTTTGGCAGTAAACAAACGGAGGAATGGATTTTACAAACAATAAAAAGAGATTCTAGCAGGACTCTCCGGCTTTTGCTTGATAGAGTGTAAACAACTAGTTTCTTAAATAGAATTTTTACAAGTTGGCAAGATTATAACTAAACTACATCACAGAATATTATTTTTAAGTGGCTTTTGTTACTGTTGGTATGACTCTTTTCACTTATATCCCTCATATTCCAAAGGCATTCCTTAAAAAGCACTTTAGGTACCATTACCGTGTTTTTTTTTTTAGATCTAAAGAATTTTAGATATATTTAGAAATATTCAACTAATGTAAATAGTAACTAACTAGAATTAAAAACTAATATTAACTAATTACCCACAAATAGTTCACAAAATACCGTAGAAGCCAAAGTAGTCTGCTAGTTACAAAATGCTGTTTTATAACAAAGGTTAAAAGAGAGTTTCCTGAATTTTTCAGAACTCTAGAGGTGAGCTATAAAGCTCCTGATGTTTCAAGAGCTCTCTCAATCATGCTAACTGTTTAATTTTTTATAGTCTTATATGTTTTAAGCGACTTTAGAATTTTTTTCTTTTTTGCGTTTACATTTCTAATAGCTACAAACATACCCCGAGTTCAAGGACTTTTAACTAAGTCTCAGCCATGCCCTAGTCGTCCCATCAGTGGGTTTCAAGGGAGGGAGTGTTTCTGCGAACCTTCTGAAGTTATATATAAATGTTTGAATTTACTTATGTGCTTTGCCTGCGGGAAGGGTCCATAAGTTTCACGAGCTTTTCAAGGAGATGTCACAGGCACCTTGATGGCTGAGTTCTGAAATATGTTTAATTAATTCTAAAACAGCTGACCACAAGGTAAACATGTGACCAAGAAACAGGTACTGTAAAAGCGATTAAAGCTGCAAAGACCGAAGTACAGAGTCCAGGTTTTATTGCTTCTAATGGCTGAGGGGGTGATAAGGACAAGTGAATGTGGATTGGCACAGCAGACGCAATCATTTTGCAAGGTTCATGGTCAGATTCTTAAGTAGCTCATCTTTTGAAAACCACTCTGGTGTTAGGAGTGATAAAAGTGTAAGACAGAGACCCCTGTTGTTGTTGGTTTTTAAACTGTTTTATTTTGAACTGGAGTATATATAACCTATTAACAATGTTGTCCCGTGTTGGTGCACCGCAGAGCAGCTCAGCCAGACGTGTACATGTATCCATTCTCCCCTAAACTCCCCTCCCATCCAGGCAGCCACGTAACACTGAGCAGAGCTCCTGCTTCTGAAGGAGTGTGTGTGGCGTGTGTGGGCTACCCAGATGACTCTCAGTGGTAAAGAATCCACCTGCCAGTGCAAGAGACACCAGCTCAATCCCTGGGTCAGGAAGATCCCCTGGAGAAGGAAATGGCAACCCACCCCAGTATTCTCGCCTGGCAAATCCCATGGACATAAGAGCCTGGCAGGCTACACTCCATAGGGTTGATGTAGATTTCCATAGGTTCATACAGATCTCAGTTCAAAATGCTGTGGGGGCCTTGAGCATTCATAAAGGAAGAAGAAGAGATGGATTTCAACCAGGAGATCTGGAAGGGCTTCTGGAAAAGGTGGGATTTGAGCTGGTTCCAAAACAGGTAAACAGAGGGAGAAGGACAAAGGGCAAAAAGCATTGCAGAGAAAGGGAGTCCCTTAGTGTAAGACGACAGGAGAAAAGCAAGGTCACTTCCGGGGCAGGGAGTGGCGTATTATGGCAACAGAGGTGTTTCCGAGGTGGGGAGTATAATGCAGAACAATACTCCAAAGATAGGTAGAGGCCAGATAAATATTTGAGTGCTGGGCTGGGCATTTGTACCTTACTCCCTACCTGGTAGGGAGTCATTGAAACTGTGAGCATAGGGTAGTCTCAGATTCTTGTTTAGGAACATGGTTTTTGAAAGCAGTGTTTAGGATAGATCAGAGGCAGAGAAGATGGAAGAGCTCTATAATCCAGAAGACCACACTGAAATAGTCCAGGTGGGACATTTTAAAGAGCCTTGCAAGGGGACTTCCCGGGCAGTCCAGTGGTTAAGACTTTGCCTTTCAATGGAGAGGGTGCAGGTTTGATCCCTGCTCTGAGAGCTAAGATCCCACGCGCCCCATCGCCAAAAAGCCAAAACATGAAACAGAAGCAATATTATAACAAATTCAATAAAGACTTTAAAAAACAGTCTACATTAAAAACAGAGAGAAAGAGAGCCTTATGAGAGGGTATCAATGGAGGAGAAAGAGAGGAGGGTGTAATTCCATAGAGGAAGTTGCAGGATTTCATGTACAATTGGATGTGGGTATGAAATAAACGGATACATCAAAGATGATTGCCAAGTTTTAACTTTAACTTCCTGGGTGGTTGATGATGCCATTGACTAAAGAGTGGAATAGTTAAAACACTTTATTTTGGAGAAGAGGCAGCTGTGTTCTATTTTGAGTGCGTTTTTAGGATTCATTTGGAAACCAACTTGTCTAGTCCACAGCTGGAAATGTGAGTGTGGAGAGACGAGAACTTGAGACATGGACCAGGGAGTTATCTGCAAACTGGTCATAGCTGAGTCATATAATAAAAATCTCAATAAGAGAAGACTGAGAAAAGAAGAGAGCCAGGGCTAGAGGGTGTTAAACAAAACTAGGGAGGTTTGCCTGGTGAGAATGGGGTGGTTGGTGGTCTTTGTGCTAACTGGGAAGTCACTGGCTTGTTTTAGGGCTTCCCTAGTGGCTCAGCTGGTAAAGAATCTGCCTGCAATTCAGGAGACCTGGGTTTGATCCCTGGGTTGGGAAGATCCCCTGGAGAAGGGCAAAGCTACCCACTCCAGTATTCTGGCCTGGAGAATTCCATGGACTGTATAGTCCGTGCGGGTCGCAAAGACTCGGCACAGTGACTTTCACTTTCACTGGCTCGTGTTACTTGGAGAGTTCCAGTAGAATTGAGGCCGAAATACTGATTGTATGCAGTGTAGGGGTAATGAGGAAGTTGAGGTTAGGAGCATGGGTAAGTCCTAAAAAAAAAAGTTTGAAAGGAAGAACAACATGATAAGGACTGTGAGATTGTGAGTGTGCTATGCAGGGCTGGGTTAAAGTAAGTTTTGCACGTGTGTGGACCGACGAAGAAAGTCAGCAGAAGAGACATTGGAGGAAGAGGAGAGGAGAGAGTAATGGATGAAGTAAGATTCTAGAGCAGTGGGCAGGGAGAAAAGGATGGGTACAAACAGTATAAAGAGAATAACATGGAACAATGACTTCAAAAGGCAAGAACCAACAACTCCTCATACATTCCTGCAGACTTTTGGCTGATCTTGACAATAAGCAACTTCATTGCAAAACAATATCTTGTTCATAATTTACAAGTGTTACCACACCAAAGGCTTCCCTGGTAGCTCAAAAGGTAAAGACTCTGCCTGTAATATAGGAGACCTGGGTTCCATCCCTGGGTTGGGAAGATCCCCTAGAGAAGGAATTGGAAAACCACTCCAGTACTCTTGCCTAGAAAATTCCATGGACAGAGAAGCCTGGCAGGCTACAGTTCATGTGATCACAAAGAGCTGGACATGACCACACCAAACTTTGCTCCTTATAAAGAGAGATTGTGCCAGGTGAGTTATTGAGACAGGGCATCCGCTTTATAAGCATAGGTTCTTCTAGCACTTCAGCTTTGATCACTGGGCCATGAACCACCCTACAGCTTTAAAAAGTAATTTTTAAAAATCATAGACTTATCTAGACTAATGGTATAACTCTGTCATGGCTTTTATTGGCAACAGTGAATCCGAGTCTACACTTAAACGCCACCTGTTTTTAAAAATGAAATTTTTCTGGGATCACTGGATTTATTTCCATGAACACATTTCATTGAGTCTAATATCGCAGGTTCCCAGGTTGGGTCCCCATTGTGGTCAGTGATTTGCCCGAAGATTAAAGAAGGCAACCTCTCTGCTCTGCTGGCATTCTTTTCTGCTTAAAGGATCCCTAAAATCTACAGCTAAGAGATGGGCTTCCCCGGTGGCCCAGTCGATAAAGAATTTGCCTCCCCATGAAGGAGACACAGGAGATACAGTTCTGATCCCTGGCTCAGAAAGATCCTTTGGAGGAGGAAATGGCCCCCCACTCCAGTATTCTTGCCTGGGAAATTCCATGGGCAGAGGAGCCTGGAGGGCTACAGTCCATGGGGTCGCAAAGAGTCCTACATGACTGAGCGCTACACAAGAGATGTCTAAAAATACAATGGAATTTTTAACAGCTTAATTTATCTACATAAACATACTAAGCTCTTGTTATAAATAAAAGACAGTGCTAAGAGCTCTGGGTCTACAGGATGGCACTAATACCACAGTGAACATTGACTTTTTGGAAATCTAACCATTGGGCTTCCCAGGTGGCTCAGTAGGTAAAGAATCTGCCTACAATACAGGAGCTGCAGGAGATGCTGCTTTGATCCCTGGATCAGGGAAGATCCCCTGGAGGCAGGCATGGCAACCCACTCCAGTACTCTTGCCTGGAGAATCCCAAGGACTGAGGAGCCTGCCGGGCTACAGTCTGTGGGGTCACAAAGAGTTGGACACGACTGAAGTGACTGAGCACAACCACGGCTGAGGCTTGACTCTGCCACTTTCTTGCTTTGATATCTTGGATAATTGATCGATTCGGGTCTCTCATCTGAAACACGAGGACAGGCAAGATTTCTGCTTCCCAGTTCCGAGTGGCCAAAGACATTGGCTAAAGTTTTCTGGGTGTTTTAATGTGCTATTTCAAAGTGTCACTATAAATTTCATTGCAAAAACGCAGCATTGTCAATATCTATTTGAATGTTATTAATATGTGAAAGACTCATGAAGGCTGCCTTTCAACATTTTCTTCATCTATTTTCAGGTCTGCATTTTGAAATACTCTGGGTAGGATTTTCTCAGTTGAAGAGCACTTGATTTACCAGGGGCAATGGCATGTGTACCTTAAAGCTGCTTTGCCTTTGTTTGCATTCAAACTCTGAATAGGAAAGGTCACGCTGCCGCTTCGGCCTTGACTCCTGGCGGGAGGTCTCTTGCATACACTGAGGAAGGAGCCCGCTGGAGGTGGACATCCGCTCCCTGGTTCAAAGCCAGCTGTCCTGAGGCGCATGCGCAGTGGCATCCACCTAGCCACGCCCCTCCCTAGCTGCCTGCATAGCACATGGCGTTCTGAGACAAGCTGGGATTAATTTAGGATCAAAGTTGCCCCTCCATCTGCCTCTTTCCAGTGATCAGTATGGTTTATATAGCGCTTTGTTGGTTCATTGTTCAATCTGGTTCAAAAATCTTACCCCTGTTGGGGAGAATTTGGGTTCTAACGGGACGCTGGTGTAACTTTGGCGTTAGGTCAGCTTTGTCCTCTTAGCTGGTAAGGTCTAGGGGGATTTCAAGTCTCTCTGTGCCCTTTATAAGGAAGATACATTCGGGGAGATGGTACAGAGCTTTGCTGGTAGCATCTGCGCTACAGACTTTAATTGACGTCCCTTCAGCCTGCCAAAGTAATATATGTTACTTACTATAGTTAAATTATGTTCCAAAATTGGGTGATTCAGCTACTTTAAGATTTGAAATCCTTCTGCATGATGGATCTTCCCTTTCCTCTCTGAACTAGCACTCTTTGCAATAGGTCTGATGTCTTTGTTGTTTCTCTTATTGTTAAGCGGCATTTTAACTGCTAATATATTTTCTTGAGGCAAGCAATTGCCAAGCAACTGAGAGCATAAAGAGAAATTTGTACTATGCAAATGAGGGACTTAATGCATTAATTAGATGGATTGGAACATTGTATTTCCATGTGTTTCATGCCTTAATTCTCTAACTGAGAGTTGGAACCGCTGGGAGGGAGGGCTCTGATGGAGTTCCAAGTGGAGTTTGGAAACCAGAATGTCAAGAGTTTTTGAAAAGCTGTGTGGTCATGGTAGGAGCCAAATGAAGAAGAAGACAGTGATGGCTTCTCTGGAAACTGCAATGTTAGGTTATAATGAGACAGTATCGCAGAGTTCTAAGTGCTATTTGGTAGACGTGATCTCTAATAAATGAAAACTATTTATTTTCACTTCCACGGTGGTAGGACGAACCAACAAACCCCTTTCCTCCTTCCTCCGAGGGAAGCCCAGAATCAAGAAAAATTAATCAGAGCTGGCATCCTGAAGCTGGCACAATTCCTTCTGGATAGCAAAGACAGCAACCAGTGACAGCTCCCGAAGTGTCTCTTGCCGCACGGCCAAGCCTCGGGCAGGACGAGGAGCCAAGGCGTCTTAGTCTACTACAGTGGAGGGGTGTTGGCTGGGGGAGGGTTTTTCCCAAATGGCAAGGATGAACTCATGGTAATAGGAGGCATATCTTCCTCAGTACTCTTTTTTTTTTTCATTCATTCATTCACTCTTTACTTAAAACGTTTATTGAGCACCTACTGTGTTTTGTGCTGAGCCACTGGTGGCTCAGATAGTAAAGAGTCCACCACAATGTGGGAGACCCCCTCCCCACCCTCTAGGTTTGATCCCTGGGTTGGGAAGATCCCCTGGAGAAGGGAATGGCAACCCCCTCCAGTACTCTTGCCTGGAGAATTCCAAAGACAGAGGAGCCTGGTGGGCTGCAGTCCTTGGGGTCACAAAGAATTGAACGTGACCTGGCAACTGAGCAATAACAACACGTTATGCGCTGGGGGATCGATCGGAGAGCTAAACAGACACAGCCCTTTCCCTGTGGGTTTTTAAAGTCTAACGCTGAATAATATTCCCGTCGAAAGTGTTGTCACAAAAGTTACTCTCAAGGAGAGGATGGAGTTCTATGAGAATATTTCCAAGGAACCTCGCAAGGGTGTGGGGCCTCAAGGAAGTATTCTCTGGGCAGGCGACCGGAACAGGAGTTAAGAAGTGAGTTCAGGTCCAGAAGTAACCAGGTGAAGTGTTTGGGGTAGATGCTGCTGGTAAGTTCATGGCAGGGAAATTGGCAAAGCCATTTTGACAAACAGAAGATCAGTGAGGCTGGTGTTTAGACAGCAAGGGGCAGGGTGGTGAGGCTGGAGAAAGGAGGGCAAGGCTGCACTCTTTATTCCACATCAAGGGCTTGGGTCTGCACCCAGAGAGCAAGGGAGCACATGCATTGTATAGGAGAGATGTGTAAGTTCGGGACTTAGCTTTTATTGCTAAGGAAGAGTCATTCTGCTTTTGAAGTTGCCTGCATCCTGGGAGACCTTGGTTTGATCCCTGGGTTGGAAAGATCCCCAGGAGAAGAGAAAGGCTATCCACTCCAGTATTTTGGCCTGGAGAATTCCATGGACTGTATAGTCCTTGGGGTTTCAAAGAGTCAGACACAACCGAGCAACTTTCACTTATTACTTTTTTGTTTTTGAAGTAGGAAATGGCAACCCACTCCAGTATTCTTGCCTGGAAAATCCCATGGACAGAGGAGCCTGGTGGGCTACAGTCCATGGGGTTGCAAGAGTCGGACTCGACTGAGAGACTAAACCAACATGCTTATAGATGTTTCATCTGTAGAGAGCTTCATCTTGGTTAAGCTGGTTAGTTGGAATTGGGCGTTTCTCTCATAAGCATCTGTGGAAACAGCTGGGTACCTGGTTTCCAGGCTGTAAACCTTGGAGTCACCTCCGCATCATCCCCTCCTTCACTTAGTCAGTGACTAAGTTGAACAATATCACCTGCCAAATGATTACAGACCTTCCTTCCCTTCTTATCGCCACCCTTTCTTCCTGTTCGGTTTCATCACCTTTGTGCAACCCTCATTTCAACCACCCTATTCTTTCCATAAGGACACATTAATCGATGCAGTCATCTTGACACTGATAACGTGAAAAGATCCATTTGCTGCAGGTCTTTCTGCCTGGGGACAGGTTGGAGAATTGCATCGTTTCCTTCTTTTGCTCCTGAGCTCTCCCTGCCCTTGAATCTTACGTGACCATCCACCCCCTCCCCTCCCACCCTGTACCTCACCCTGACTCTTATCCATCCGTGCTTCATCCCAGGGAATCTTACTCATTCCTTTTTCTCCATAAAACTCATCACTGCCCCAAAGACAATGGCTTCTCAAAACCTACAGGGTGAATTTCACACTTCCGCAGTTTTGAGAATCTCTATCCTCGATTCTCCTCATCACTTATTGTTAAGCTACGTTTTACCTGCTAATATATTTTCTTAAGGCAAGCAGTTGCCAAGCCACTGGGAGCTTAAAGATCAGTAGCCATAAAAATGGACAGAGTGACGGTTTTAGTTAAGGACAATCACCTTCAGTATGATTTCAAATATTAAACATCTTTTGTATGGTCTTAATTGTTTTAGGTAGTCAGAGTATAATTCGAGTGAAGCCATGAAATACAGTTTCAAGTGCCTGGGATACAAGGCAGTAGAAAATGAATATTGAAATTATAGTTATCCGCGGCATAAAATGTCACTTAATTCATACCCTCGGTAATCATCGTGATGACCTGGTTACCCGCTGACATTTCAGTTAGGACAAGGGTCCCCTGTCCTTAGGAGCCGCCCTCCCACACTTTACATGCTAGTCCTTCTACCTAGAGACTGTTGGTCAAGGACACGGCTCATTCGTACTAAAATTAAATAATTCACTTGCCTCAGAGTTAGGGGAAAAAAATCTTATCTTCTTCTTGGACATAAATAACTTTAGGAAACTGAAAAGCAGGATTAAAAATTAAGACCTCATGAACTTGATACTGGGGATCTACTTCTTTTCTTCTTTTTTTTTTTGGTACAAGACATAGACTTCTCTATGACTTTGGTGAATTTATTGCTCTGCAAGTTCCACACTGAACACAGTGCTTTTCTGCTCCAACTCTGCTCTTACTGCTTTGAAACAATGCCAGAGCCAATCCGTTCAGGGAGAGAATGAACAACTAGATAAACTATTGTTTTAGGTTAAAAAGGAACAAAGCATTTTTGACCTTGTCACTGGATTATGTCATTGTCGTGTAGACAGCATTTGAAGGTCAGGTTTGTGGGTTTGTGGCGCTGAGTAAGGAATGCAGAGTGGGAACACATGTTTACATCATCTTTGTCACATTTTGTCCTGCCTAAAATAATATGCCCTTCAAAATAGTGAAGCATCTAGCTCATTTTATTCCTTGTTACAAAACCTGGCTGTAATGGATTTGCTGGCTTACCCATCACAAAGGGAAATCATTTGTAACATTTTGTTAATTGAACTCGCGGGTCCCTCCTCCTCCCAGGTAATATTTCTCTCTGCAAAATGTTAAACCTTTAAGATCTGACTTAATCACTCGTTAAGGATATTCTTAAGAATTATTTGAGAAGAGCAGTTGGGAAGTGTGCAAACTGTTTTCATCAGAATTGATGTACAAACCTGATTAGATCATGGGAATGTGAATTTCTTACAGAATAGAGGCAATCTTTTACTTTTTTGCTCAGAAATAAAGAGGTTAGCCCATCACACTTGATGCATTAGAGGCAGAGGAGTTAGAAATTTGAGGGCTTCCCTGGTGGTGGCGCAGTGGTAAAGAATCCACCTGCAATGCAGGAGACGTGGGTTTGATGCCTCGGTTGGGAAGATCCCCTGGAGAAGGAAATGGCAACCCACTCCAGTGTTCTTGCCTGGGCAATCCAAAGGACAGAGGAGCCTGGAGGTCTACAGTCCATGGGATCGCAAAGAGTCAGACACGACTAAACAACAAACAAAAAAAGTTAAAAAATTCAGCTGCACAGACTCCATCCAGCTCTGAGCATGAAGACCGTGGGGTTCAGGCTCAGGAATCATTTTATTTAAGGTTCCCAGGGGCCAGTTCCCTGCACTACAGTTAGGGAACGACTAGCTTTACAGAAATTCACAAACTCAGAGCTGGGTATCTAGACAGTCCCAGTAAAGGGTGTTTCTGATTGAAATGGAACTCCAGATATCTGCTGAATCAATAATTTTCACTTGGCTTAGTTTTTTTTTTCCCAATTTTTATTGCTACCACTGTAGATTTTTTTTTACTAGATATATTTCTTTTTTAAAAAAATTTTAATTGGAGAATAATTGCTTTACAATGTTGTATTGGTTTCAGCCATTGTTGTTGTTACTTAGTGCTAAGTTGTGTCTGACTCTTTGTGACCCCGTGGACTGTAGCTCTCCAGGGTCCTCTGTCCATGGGATTTTCCTGGCAAGAACCCTGAAGTGGGTAGGGATTTCCTTCTCCAGGGGGTCTTCCCCAGTCAGCTGTAAGTGTACTCGCCCTCTTGAGCCTCCTTCCTGCTGCCCCCACCCCACCCTCTAGGTCATCGCAGCGTGCTAGGTCGAGCTCCCCATGATACACAGCCTTGTTCATTTCTGTTGTTGTTCAGTCCCTAAGTCGAGTCCCGCTCTTTGCAACCCCATGGACAGCAGCACTCCGTCCTTCGCTGTCCTTCACCATTTCCCGGAGCTTGCTCAAATTCATGGCCATCAAGTCAGTGATGCCATCCAACCATCTCATCCTCTCTCACTCCCTTCTCCTCCTGCCCTCCATCTTTCCCAGCATCAGGGCCTTTCTAGCAGCTTCAACAAACATCTTCAACCAGATGCCCCCAGCAGCCTGGCAGATCCAGTCCCTGGGAGGCAGGACGCTGCCCGCCCCCTCTGGCTCCCTGTCACCTGTCCTCTTTCCTGCCTGCCCCACCTGGGGAGGGCCCCTATGCCACCCCGCCCATGGCCATTCCTGCGGTCAAGGTGAGAGACAGGTGTGTCCTGGCCTCTCCTCCCTCAGTGTGCCCGAGTCTCTGAGCAAACCCCTTATCGCCTCGGTCAGATTAGCTCTGTGGAATCAAAGTCTCATTGTCACCCTGAGTGGCTACGTGGGCGTTGACCTCGCCCTGCCGGCTACTGGGGCTGGAACCCAAGCTGCTGGGCCAACCTCGCAGGAGGAAGCTTTTCCAGCCTCTCTGTGCTTCCCCCGTTTTAAGTTCTACCTTCACTGAGAAGCCTCCTCGCCACTCACAGATTAAAAAGCAAACACTTTCTCCGCCTGTGATGGGAGCTGTGTGTGTTTTGTTACAACTCCTTCTCCGTCAGTGCCACGGACAAGTGAGCAATAGTCAGTTTTCAGACCTTGAAATGAACAGTAAGTTTTTCAGTCATGAAAGCCAAGCAGGTGTCTGGTGGCTTCTGACATCGTGTATTGAAAACTGGCCTGGCTCAGTCGGAAGTAATATCCCCCAGCGTTGGCGGTCAGAAGAGTCAGTGTCTGTGCTGCAAATACAGGGAACTTGAAACTGATGGCAAAACTGTGCCTAAGAGGAAGTTGTCAAAGGTCCTTCATATAAAATCTGGGATGTACTGTTAAATATTTACCCACTGGCCCTCCCCCAACAAAACAGCAAGCCCTGACTTCTGTAGCGTTAGCCAATTTCTGTTGTCCAAATATTCCCACCGTGGTCAATTGAGACTATCAACGTGACTTCAGTTGGCTTGTAAAATTTCTAAATATTTAAAATCACTGCCCTTGCTGGCTGGTAGGAACCCATCAGTGGGTTCAGGGAAAAGGAAACACAGACACGATGGAGGTAAATGTCCATTTATTGTGGGCTCTGGGACAATAGGCTTCTTTTCAAAGGCAATGCGGGGTCAAAGGTGGGGACTTCCCCTGGAACCGAGTGCATAGCTGTGGTCTGAGTGGGGACGTGCTGCCTCCTGCAGGATTTCGCTTCTCGGGAACTTTCTGGGGGTAGGGGGTGGGGCGGAGGGGCTAGGATTTTTATTGTCCCCATGAACTGGGGGGGGGGGGTTCTGATGCAGACAGATAGAAGCCAAGGGTATTAGGCATTGTGAAAAGGTCAAGTGCGTATTACACACCAACAGATTACTCAGAGTTTTGCACAAATTTCTGTCTTCTCAGATAATCTGATAAGTCTTATTTGTTTTCAAAATCTGCTTTAAATCATCTGAGTCTAAAACTCTGTTTTTATGTCTTATATTTTTGATGTGTCTCTAATGGTGAGT
Organism: Bos grunniens; assembly: GCF_055505025.1. Taxonomy (NCBI): domain Eukaryota; kingdom Metazoa; phylum Chordata; class Mammalia; order Artiodactyla; family Bovidae; genus Bos; species Bos grunniens. The sequence goes on along the minus strand of NC_141176.1, from coordinate 88,212,904 downwards.
TTTCTACAAATGCAGCTCCTGTGTAAAATGAGGTATATTTGCATTTCTTGGTTCAGAATCTTACCAAGAGCCATTTACCATGCAAGTCACAGGTGGTAACACACTCCTGGGGGCTGAGTCTGACATAACACAACTGTATCCATGAGGATGTGTAACTGTTGGAGCCAGCACACTTCTATGTAGAATGGAAACATGCTAGACACTCTTAAGAGTAATTATTAATGTGTATTATAGGACTTCCTGGGTGTCACAGTGGTAGAGACGGCGACTTTGATCCTGGGTCGGCAAGATCCCCTGGAGAACGAAATGGCTACCCACTCCAGTATTCTTGCCTGGAAAATTCCATGGACAGAGGAGCCTGGCAGGCTACAGTCTATGGTGTCTCAAAGAGTCGGACATGACTGAGCACACATACACGTGCTAATATATATTATACTATTAGTAGGAATACTACTGGCCTCTTTCAAAAATTGCCTGAATGAGTGCCAGAGCTACTCATCCTGAAATCAACTCAAAGGTCAGCTGGATCAGGGGCAGCCAGAAGATCCAATGAAAAATTATGCTCTATTCCAAGCTTGAGTGCCGAAGCTTAGTTATTACCCAAGCGCTTCAATTTTTTGAATATAACGTGATGCAAACTTTGTACACGTTTTGTATTACTAGAAGGGAGTATCTTGTATCCCTAGAAGGGAGCTTCCCAGGTGGCACAGAGGTAAAGACCCCACCTGCCAATGCAGGAGACACAAGAGACACGGGTTCGATCCCCGGGTCGGGAAGATCCCCTGGCGAAGGACATGGCAATCCACTCCAGTATTCTTGCCTGGAGAATTCCATGGACAGAGGAGCCTGGTGGGCTACAGCCCATAGGGTTGCAAAACAGTTGAACATGACTGAGTGAGCATAGAAGGAAGTCACGGTCACTATTTATCATAGGGAAGTAAGATCGAAGATGAGATTAAAATGGATATATGCACAATTATATGAACATTATGAAAATTACCATAACATTAGAAAAGTATAAAAGAAAGCAATTTGGTCACGCCATTTTATAAAACTTGTGCAAGTCTGTATGTGTGTGTGTGTTTATAAATGAATCCGTGAGCTCTTTTGTGGCTGAAGTCCAGGAGTATTTTGTTTGGGTCCTTAGCAGTTGGTAAGTGCCGGACACAGAGCAGAAACTCGGGCAGTGTGGCCTACATTCACGTGTATCTGGATAATGTTAGAACTGAGTAAAGCAGTACTTCAACGTCATGGAGGTGTGAGCGGCAGATCGTTGTGGTTGTTCAGCTGCTCTTTGTGACCCCATGGACTGCAGCGCTCCAGGCTTCCCTGTCCTTCACGATCTCCCAGAGTTTGTTCAAACTCATGTCCATTGAGGCATGATGCCATCCAACCATCTCAGCCTCTGTCGCCCTCTTCTCCTCCTGCCCTCAATCCTTCCCAGCATCAGGGTCTTTTGCAATGAGTTGGCTCTTCACATCAGGTGCCAAATTATTGGAGCTTCAGCTTCAGCATCAGTCCTTCCAATGAATATTCAGGGTTGATTTCCTTTAGGATTGACTCCTTGCAGTCCAGGGAACTTTCAAGAGTCTCCTCCAGCACCACAGTTTGAAGGCATCAATTCTTTGGTGCTCAGCCTTCTTTACGGTCCAAGTCTCACATCTGTACGTGACTCCTGGAAAAAACCATAGCTTTGACGATACAGACCTTTGTGGGCAAAGTGATGTCTCTGCTCTTTAATACTCTAGTGAATAATGAATACAGCTACTGTAGGGCAGGACTTCCTCAAATTTTAACATGCATAGAGTCTTGTTAAATACAGACCATGACCCAGTAGGTCTGAGATGAGACCAGAGGTTTTGCATTTTTACTGAGCTCTGAGATGGTCCCTTGGTGTTACCTTTGTTCACACTCTGATTAGCAAGGCTCAAGGTTTCCTTTGCAGCATCTGTTGCTCTGCACCTGCAGGTCAGAGCCGGCACTTCCAAGAGGAGAAAAATTATGTTAAACAATGGATTTCTTGGGCTTTTGGTTATTATGTAAAACTTCAGAGGATGTGAACATGCTCCAACTTACCCACTGAGGTGTTAAAAAATCTTTGTGTTGCTTCCTCTTTTTTTTTTTCTTTGCTCTCAAGGTCATAAAGACGCATATACCTGTCTCATACACGTGTGCAAGTGTTTCTCTGAAAACTTGCTGGGTTCTAAGGTAAGTAAACGGTAAAAGTGTAAGTCAAATTGTGTTCCAAAGTGATGGTAAATCCTATTTCCAACACTGCTAGTATTTCCTTTGGTCTGTACACTGTGACCTTAATACTGTCAAACTTCATAAGTTTTGTAGTCTAAGTGGTGTGGAATAGTGCCCAGCTGTCTTACATTTCAGTGATTACTGACATGTTGGAGAATCTTTTATATGTATTGGTGGTCATTTGTAGGGAAGGTTGTTCGTGCCCATTGCTATTGGGTTTCTTTATGGTTGTTTTTTCCTTAGTGATATTTTGGATTCTTTTTTACATTATAGACACTAATATATATTTTTGGTTATGCATATTATAAATATCTCTCAATTTGTCTTCCATTGTCTTTCTGATGATTTCTAGTTTACAGAAGTCAGTGTCATTTGAAATCTGACTTTAAAGGGAATGCTTCAAAATGTTCATCATTAGGAATTATATTTGCTTGCAGGTTATTTGTGGGTGCAATTATCTTGTTAGAGGATCTCTTATTTCTTATTTTATAACAGTTTTGTGCCAAGAATGGATGCTATTGCATCAAATAGATTTTCTCCATCTATTGAGATACATGTGTGGTTTTTGTTTTGATCTCTTAATGTGAATCATATTAATTTTTTTCCTTGTTTAAAACCTCCCTCTTTGCTTTCCCCGTATAAACTCAGTTTGGTTATCTTTTTTTTTTTTCTTTTTAATTTCATGGCTCAATGTGGTTTACTAATACATTATTTAGGAAATTTTCTTCCATATTCCTAAGAGAGACCATTCCGAACTTTTACCATGCCCTGTCCTGTCTGCTTTGGGGTCAAAACAACAGATACAAGCCTCAGGTTATAGTGACTCCTATTTTCTGGAAGAATTTATATAAAAGTAGGATAATATGGAAAAATCCTATAAAACCATTTAGGCCAAATGTTTTTTTTCTTTCTTTCTTTTTTTTTTTTTTGACCCGGGACTCCCGGGCGTGATGGAGCCTAGTGGAAGAAGTTATTTCAGGGACTCCTGCTCCCTGCGCTGACGTCGGAGAAGCTCTGGGACCGGGTCCGGGTCCGGGTCCAGGTCTTGGTCGGCGCTGTGGTTCGGAGGCGAGAAGCTGAGGCTGCTCCCGAACCGCGACTGAGATCCAAATGTTTTTTTTTTCTTGAGCAAAGATTTTAAATTACTTAAGAAAGTTTTTCAAATGAGCGAGAATGCTTCAGGCTTTCTATTTCTCCTTGAATCCATTTTGAAAAAATGTATCTTTCTAATAACTTGTCCATTTAGACCATTTTCCAGTTTGTTGGTATAGATGTGTCCGTAATAGTCTTATTATCCTTTTAGTCTCTTTACCTGCGGTTGTCTCTCTCTTTTCATTAATGGCATGGGCTGTTTCTGCCTTAAGTTAGTAGTTACCATTCTCACCAGAAGGTTATACATTTTACTAGTTTTCTTGAAGGGCCAAGATTTTTTTGCTTTTCTTGATTCTCTGTATTGCATATATGCTTTATTAAGATATCTATCCCATCATGCCTTTTCTGTCATAAAAATTTAAAGATCTAACCATTGAAATACTACTTTGGACCCTACAAGTGTTAATAATTATGTTCATTATTATTTTTTACTTCTGTTTTTATAAATTATGTAAAAGTGTCAGATTTTTCAAGTGTACGGGGATGTTAAATTTACTTTTCTTAGTGTTATCTTATTTTTCTTTGTGACATAAGTCCTTTACTGAGACTTATGAACTTGTTTGACAGTTGACAAAATTCCATGTGTGCTTGAGAAAAAATACATATTTTCTCTGCAAGGTTCTAGGTAAATTCCTTCCAATAAGTTTTTTATTCACTTTACAAGTTTTGTGTCTTTACTAATACTTCTACCCTCTTGACCCATCAATAATTGAGATATTCCACTACTGTCAACTTGGCAGTATCTTCCTACAGGCCTTTTAGTTTTTCCCATTTTTTTTTCTTTTTTAACCTGGCTATAGGCGTGATGTCTTTACCAGGCTTCTAAGGTGTGGGGTATAACTTGTCACCCTCTTATCCCCCAGAGTGGCAGCTGATGAATGAACAAATGAGTAAATATTCTGAGGAGGCCGAATGGATTTATTAATCTGATTTTTTTTTTCTTTGTACAAAATGGAATGCCACACTCACAAGAGCTCATCTGAAAGACTTACAGGAATGGATTATGTCTGACAAAGCTTTCCATCAACTATCACTTCACAATAGGCCAGAGATCTTGTAACATTAGGAAAGGACCTTCTATCAAACCATGTTGACCAGCATCCTGGGTTAGGTTTCAGATGAAAGTCCTGGGGGTTCTAGAACTTGGAGTCATGCCTGTTAGTTAAGTGAAAGGCATTTCACACGTCTGCTTTTATCAGTTTATTCATGCTGATAGGTGCTTTTAAAGGGAATTCACAGCTCCTGAAAGGCTCTGAATGAAAAGATCCAGGGGACAAAGTCCTCTGTTGATCTGTAGAATGTGCCTTAGGAAGGATATTAGCTGCCCCACAAATTTCTCCTCTTGTTCAAACACAGAAATGGATGAAGAGTAACCACCATTATTGCCTTTTTTTTTTTTTTTTTTTGTATAGCCCCCTACGATTAAATCAGTATTTGGGCCCATACACAGCTTCAAGGCACAATTACCACTGAGGCTCATTTTATAGGCGAGGCCGATTCTTAGAATCGTTTGATGTATGTATAAAAGTTTCAGACATACACTTAACTCTGATCCAAGTTAAGGTTATGGTAATTCCGAACATGGCTCAGTTTGAAAGTTTCAAATCAGTTACATGACTGCTTAAGAAATGAACAAGTGACCCTAGGTTTATCATACTTTCTTGAGCATATATGTATGAACAATCTTACCAAATGCTTAAATATAATATGCCGTGTCTCAGAATTCTTCTCATTTCATTCTCACAGGTCAGCAGTCACTGCTTCACTGATTTGCTGTTAGATGTCTTTTTTTGATACCCATGCATCCCCAGACCTGTTCTTGCCTTGAAGGAGGGGATGTTTTAAATAGTAACATAAAAGTTACTCAATATAGGTATTAACTTTTTGCAAATTTTCTTTTGAATGAGAAGCAACAAGTACTAAAATGTAGCTGAGCACTATTGCTTTATTGATTGTTGCTCTCACACTGGGGAAAAAAAAGCACCAGGGTCCCTAGCATTTTCTTTCTTCTGCTGAATTTTGAAACTATGATTGAAAAAGAGAGAAGGAATTGCTGACGCTGTATTTGTACAAAACGCTGGCGTGTGTGTCTTTTCTAATGCTGTTTCTTCAGGGAGATGCAGGCTTGCATTAATTCTGAGTTTATTGTGATGGAACATGTACCAGTTTGGTTGCTACTTAATGAATTATGAGGGTTTCTTACTAGTAAATGATAACTAACCATGATAAACAACAGGTTTCTGGCTTTAACATCTGTTAAATCTCTTGTAGGGGCTTCCTAGGTGGCGCAGTGATAAAGAATGTGCTGGCCAATGCAGGAGATGGGGGTTCAAACCCCAGGTAGAGAAGATCCTCTGGAGGAGGAAATGGTAACCCACTCCAGTCTTGCCTGGGAAATCCCATGGACAGAGGAGCCTGGAGGGCTACTGTAGATGGGGTTGCAAAGAGTTGGACACAACTGAGCACCCACACATGCACACACAAATCTTTAAGTGATCTGAAAAGCAGAATAGCCTTAGAAGACTACCACTTCACAGAGACATGGAAACAATGCATACTTTATTTTTGATTGAATAGTAATCAGATATTTTTAAATGATTCTAATATTAAATCAGAATATGTACGATATGCATTATTTATTTTAAAATTATAAAATAATTTAAAATACTGTGGAAAAATAATTTAAAATACTGTGGAATTATAAGAAAAAATATTTAAAATATTTAGGCTAATTTGGAGCTAATTCCATAAAACACTTATATAATGCTATCTTAATTATTTATAACCTTTTTCCTTGGAAATATTAAGTGATTTTGGGGCCATCTTTTCCAAGCAAAATTTTTAGAAGATTTGGAGGTACTTCATACAAAATTATAGCACAATTTTTAAACAAAAAATAAGCATAGAGTATGTCTGTCACTTAGCCTTAAATCATTTTAATCTCTTTTTTTTAAATTTTTTTTATTTTTAAACTTTACATAATTGTATTAGTTTTGGCAAATATCAAAATGAATCTGCCACAGGTATACATGTGTTCCCCATCCTGAACCCTCCTCCCTCCTCCCTCCCCATACCATCCCTCTGGGTCGTCCCAGTGCACCAGCCCCAAGCATCCAGTATCGTGCATCGAACCTGGACTGGCAACTCGTTTCTTACGTGATATTTTACATGTTTCAATGCCATTCTCCCAAATCTTCCCACCCTCTCCCTCTCCCATAGAGTCCATAAGATTTTAATCTCTTTAAAGGTTATACTTTTATTTTATGGCCCAGGGTATATACAAGCTTGGGTCAAACTAAATCTGCCTGAACTGACAAAGAATTTATATTACCTGCTTTAATTCATGAGCTTTTTCTTATGTGTTAATTTTTCTTCTAATTCCTACCTGTAGGAATGTTCATCTTTTTTGATTTCATCCTCTGCTTATGTGAGTTGAGATTATTCCTGATTCTTTGGTCCTCTCTTATTTTTGATGTGTTTGCTATTGCAACTGGTCCTTGGAACACGAACTCACAGGGCAGTAACTGTCTGACTTTTAAACTTCTGTTCCTCCTACCCTCTATGTTGACATATTACCCTCTCTTCATTTGTGAGACCGCCTTTTCATTCATACCCTCCCTACTTTTTTCCCTCCAAGCTTTGATCCCACAGTTTCCTCTCTTAATTGCTTTCAGAAGTCTCTCATCATGAACCATTTCTGATTATTTTTAAGTGCTTTCCCACACCTTGTATTAGAACTGGCCTATGTCCTACTTCTCAGAAGACTGTGAGCAGATTAAGTTGCGAGAATGTCAACTTAATATAAACATCAAACTTCACATTATTTTTCAACTTTCACCTTATTATTAATACAGCTATTTTTTAAATGTTCTGCTTTTCTGATACACATTTCCTTGACTGTAATGTTGTCTTCCACTTATAAAGATCTAACTTGATATAATTTGAAATGTATTCCCATCTATTTAAAACATGCATCAATTTCATGTCTCACTTTTGTTAATACTGAGACACTAATATCTCTACAAAGAGACCTGCAGCAGTCATTCCTCACTCTTTCTCCTGGCTTCTTCATGGATGTGTATGAGGTGGATTGACTTGGGCAACATAGAGCAGTCCTGATCAGGAGAGACATACAAGAGATCGCTTTGCCCAGCTCACAGTGAGAGTTCAGCAATTAAGTTCATAATCAGAACTATGATGGTCATATAAAGTCAATCGTCTTTCCCCATGGTTCATACACTGTTGACTTTTCAATTAATGCTATTAAAATCCCATAGACTTTAAACCAGAAAGTCAGAGTCAATAGCACAGAAGCCAAAGACATTATATCCCAAGGAAAGGGCAGGAGTTTTGATTCCTCCTTAAAACAAACAAGAAAACAGGGAAGCAGATAAGATCTGAGCCTTATCTGGGGTTGCATAATTGGGCAGAGCAGGATCTAATGTAGGGAGTCATTTATTGATAAACTAATTTGTCCTGCCCACGTTTTCTCTCTGTACAACAACTTCCACACACCCTCCTTATCCCCACCCCTAGATCGATAAGGTAACTAGACTCCTTCTGAGGACTTAGGCTTTGTTCTGATCTCAGAATTTTTAGACCTCAAAGCCAACACTGTTTAAATACAACCACCCTTCCTATCTTTGCAACTGGTTTATTAAAGTGAGGAAGTTAGGGATAAATGCTTTTGATGGCCAATAGAAGAAGCTGTCCCTGCTCAGGCTGGAGAGAGATGAAAGGCAGAGGTCTCCTAGGTGGACTGAGGGAGTACAGGACCTCATATGGGGTAAGAGATCCATGTGTTCAGCAGCCCTGCCTCTGCACAGCCTCGCAGGCTTTCCAAAGACCTCCAGAGCTTCCACCATGGCTGAGAAGTGATAGAGCTGCCAGACCCAGAGGGCCAGGCAGAGGGCGACTCTTAGCGCCTCAGTGATAATAACAGGGGTGTCAGAGCCCTTTCCAAGCCAGACCTAGAGGGCCAGGCAGAGGGCGACTCTTAGCGCCTCAGTGATCATAACAGGGGTGTCAGAGCCCTTTCCAAGCCAGACCTAGAGGGCCAGGCAGAGGGCGACTCTTAGCGCCTCAGTGATCATAACAGGGGTGTCAGAGCCCTTTCCAAGCCAGACCTAGAGGGCCAGGCAGAGGGCGACTCTTAGAGCCTCAGTGATAATGACAGGGGTGTCAGAGCACTTTCCAAGCCAGTCTCTGGTGTTTGGTGATGCATGGACCTCTAGAACTTAAGGAAATCAGAGAGGAATTGCAGCAGTCACTGGAATTAAGCTCCTTGCCAGTGCATTCAGGACTTCCCCAGTGACTCCCCCCAGTGGCTCAGTGGTTAAGAATCCGCCTGCAATGCAGGAGACACAGGAGATGTGGGTTCGATCCTTGGGTTGGGAGGATCCCCTAGAGGAAAGCACTGCAATCCACTCCAGTACTCTTGTCTGGAGAATCTCATGGACAGAGGAGCCTAGTGGTCTACAGGCCATGAGGTCGCAGAGAGTTGGATTCGACTGAGCATGCATGCATGCCAGTGTGTTCAGATGCAGGGGCAGGGGACAGGGACGGGAAGGATGATGTTGGGTACAAGCTTATTTAAAAAGAAAAAAAAACACATTTTTCTTATAAGAGATAATTGACTGATGAGTAAATCCTCTGTTTTCTCTGTGACACAGCTTCTGCAGAAAGCATCACACCTGCTCTATTGATAGCCACTTTTCCTGATTCACCATAATTTCTTTAGAGTCAGACACACAGGTTAAGATCTGTTGGCATATTCATAAAAATGCTTGGCCTTGAGATTTCTTATGAATGAAAGTTTCTGGCTATGTCATATGTACTTTTGTTTGGTACCAACATGATGTCTAGCACATTCCAAGAAGGAAAAGCTTTGTTAGGTTGACATTCTTGAGAATGCACTAGATTTGTAGGCTACAGTAGCATCTGATTTTTCTAGGTGGAGAACATCTTTTCTGAGCAGTAACTTGTAATATACAGAAGACTTCTGTAATCAGAACGTTGGGAAGACAGCAGGAGGATTAGTAGACGATGACCCATCTCATGGATCAGGGATGCTGTATTGAGGATGTCTGCCCTTAAGCACAGCTATGTGGCTTCTGGAGTGCAGCTGCTATGCTCTGCGGTCCTGTGGCTGCAGTCCATCCTCGCCAGGGGTTCCTCTCTTGTCAGTTGTGATTCAGAGAACATGCTCTTTTCCCCAGACTATCTCCCCTCTTTGTGGTCTTCTTCATTAGTCTTGAATTGCCCGCCCACTTTTTTATATTAGTGTCAAGGCATTCCGTGATTTCTCTCTTCATCAAAGTTCAGCTCCTTCTTATAGAGTGTTCATTAACTTTATTTTATAGTAATTTGCTCTCCCCCAGTATGCTCAGGCATCTCAGTACTTTTCAAGAGGCCGCCTCTCCTCCGGGTACACTGTCAACTGTCCCTCCTGTGATGGGAGAGGAAGCAAGATGAGAGCCCTGATTTAGGTATCATAAAGAGTCCTTCCTTAGAAAGAGAAGGACTCTGTGGTACTTTTTGTGTATCCTTGCAAACCGGCCCATCTTATATTTAACCCTTCTAGTCTTAATTTCATCTTTCCTGCATAATGCTTGACCCACTCTCAAGCTTCCTCTGAACTTAAAAAGTTATCCTATCAAGAAATAAAATGGTTATAAAACAAATCAACAAATCAATGAATCAAGTTGTATATGGGATTACCAAAAGAAAATAGATTTCTTGGTATTTGTCAGTCATGTCTTATAATAATTTAAGTATACTCAATCAGGGTTTCCATATTCTGTAACTGTAAGAATTGTTGCTATTTTTTAAAGTAAGAAATACTCAGTTCTTCTCTCTCTCTGGCTTCTAACAGTTCACATCTGATTCCTGGACCAGGTAGAATGTGGCAAATTCCCTCTGCAGATGTAATCATTTTCAACTACTTATTCAGGGACAAGTAAATAGGGACTTTGTTCTATAAGATCCACAATGGTTTTCATCCCCAGGCACCACACCATCTAATACAGGCCAGAACTCAGAAATACCCGCCACCACTCCCCCACCAAGAGAGAGAAACAGCAGACAGTACAGCCAGTAAGAATGTTCTCAGTTAGTCACACTCAGGGAAGGGACTAAGACCACAGGCCAAGAGCAGCAGAGGAAGGGTGATGTGTGAGGAAGGTTTTAGGCTTATATATCTAAATGGCTGCACCATGAGGTAGAGCGGAGAGCAGTTATGTTCTCGTAAACTGCTGGCTTCGGGGAAGGCAATGGCAACCCACTCCAGTACTCTTGCCTGGAAAATCCCATGGGCGGAGGAGCCTAGTAGGTTGCAGTCCATGGGGTCACTAAGAATCTGACACGACTGAGCGACTTCACTTTCACGTTTCACTTTCATGCATTAGAGAGGGAAATGGCAACCCACTCCAGTGTTCTTGCCTGGAGAATCCCAGGGACGGGGGAGCCTGGTGGGCTGCCGTCTATGGGGTCACACAGAGCCAGACACGACTGATGTGACTTAGCAGCAGCAGCAGCAAACTGCTGGCTTGATGGTTTCCGTGTACCTCCTGGGCTCCGTTCTGCTTTCTCAGAGTGGATCTGGACCTAGATCCCTGAGGCTCCTGTTGTTTGCAGCTTCTGGTCTCCATCATAGAAAGCGCAGCTCGGTTTATGAGCCATGTCTGTTGCACCTCCCTTTCTAGAGAAAGTTGAAAAGTTCTGTGATTCTCACCCACCCCTCCCAACTTGTTCTGTCTCTTCTAACACCACTTTTATTTGTAAGAGATGCTTGCATGCGGCTTGTGGGTCGTCTCTGGCTGCGAGTCACATGTGGAGACTTGAATCAGAGGCACTTTCGAGGTGTGGAGTCATGCAGAGGAGGAGAGTGTTTGGGAAACGGCTTAATTGGAGTATGTAAAAAAATACTTTAACTGCGGCCTCTGTGTTGCCTTGATTACAATGTAGAGTGTGATTTTAAATATGATTTTGTGTTCTTGAAACTGGCCGTGATCTGTCTACTCAGGGTCAGGCAAGCCCTGTCAAGGTCCACGATCAGATGACAGTGAATCCACCAGAGTCTGCTCCTGCAGGTTTTCTCAAGTTCAGGGACGTTACTTCTCCCCAAATACGACAATCCACTTTTTGTTCCTCTTGGCTCTGTAAGCCAGAGCGAAGGATTTTCTTTTTGTTTATATCCAAGGAGGAAATTCTAAACTTTTCCTTTCTTCTTTCCTATATATAAACATATTTCTTAATTCTAATATTTGTATAAAGAAAGCAAAGGAAGCTGATTCGGAAATAGACATAATCCAAGTATTTAAAAGTGTTCAGAATATTTCCCCTCCCCCATTTTAAACAGGCACATGTCTCAGTTTTTACTAGGTGCCTAAATTAAGAACAAAATACTTGGAAAAGTAGTAACAGAACCATCTATGAGTGGCTTATGTGTGCATAGCTTTGGGGCAAAGAACTTGCTTTTTTATTCTCTGTTTGGTTCAGGTAGAGGGAAAAGCCTCATTTATTTCTTTTTCTTGCTTTGTTCTTAATTTCTTTCCAGCCTTGAGGTTTTGCCTTCATAATAGTCTTGGAGCGTGGTGATAAATAGAAGCTCTATTTAACTCTGTGGTTTTGTGTTAGGGTGGCAGTTCCTGACGAATCTTGTCACCTCTGTCAGCATGGAATTTTTGTTTCCAATTATAACGATTCTCTAAATAATTTGAAAGAACAATAATTAGATCTGAGTTTATTTTTTACTTGCTGTGTGTGGTCTTATCCTGTAGTCTTCTAATTTAATCAAGTTAAGTTATTTCTAAGCTCCTAATTTGTACTTTTTCTGTGCTGAAACGCTGACATTTTATTGACCTGATTCTGTAACTTTTGCCATCACGGGCTTATCTACCTTAGACGTTGTTTCTTTTTGTCCTGTCATTTTCTCTGCACAGCTGGTCCTTTCTCCAGACCACCCATCTGGACTTAAGGTTTCGGATTTTCTGTCCCATAACACAGTCTTGGAAACTGGAACGGACGTTTAATTGGTAGGGTCCAAGATATTAGGTCTGCCTCATTAATTGATCCATTCAAATATACTTAAATGAACCCTGGGCTGACCTCTTCTCCACTCCAAGCATCATGGATATTTGATTATTTTACACCTGTCAGCAGGAGTCAGGAGGGAAGAGTTGCTGAGTCCATCAGCTGGGCAGGTCTCCAGGCAGCATGGCTTTGAAGCAGCAGTGGAACCACATATGAAAGTAAACACTGGATGTGGACCGAGTTATCTACAGTACCACGTGGGTAGAAGCACATCAGTGTAGGCTTTTCTCATGGTCTCTTCTTGACTCACCGGTTGGCGATATATCCGGAGAAACAGTAATGCCTTCTTTTTTTTTTTTTTAATCTATCAAATAAGGACTGTGATATCCATTTTGCTCAATGGGTGGCTATGAGAAATTACAAATAATATGTAAAATAGATAGCCAATGGGAATTTGCCGTTTGACACAGAGAACTCAACCCAGTGTTCTGTGACAACCTAGAGGGGTGGGATGGGGTGGGAGATGAGAGGGAGGTTCAAGAGGGAGGAGACACATATGTACCTGTGGCTGATTCATGTTGATGTATGGCAGAGGCCAACACAATGTTGTGAAGCAATTATCCTCCAATAAGAAAATAAAAGCAAACAAAAAACATAAACAGAGCTCCCAAATAGTCTGAATTTCAATAAAAATTCCTGAAAGCAATATTAACACTTTCATTGAGATTACGATTTTTACATCATACAATTCACCATTTTAAAGTATACAATTCAGTGATTTTCAGTACTTTTACAAATATGTGTAATCTCACCATGACCTACTTTAGGTCGTTTTATCACCCTCCAAAGTAGCCCCACACCGGTTTGCAGTCACTCTCCACCCTCATGCCCCAAGTCTTTAGCAGCCACTAATCTTTTTGTCTCTGTGGATTTCCATATTTTAGACATCTCATAATCGGAATCATACAATTTGTGATCTTTTGTGAGTAGCTTCTTGCACTTAGCATATTGTTTTCAAAGTTTATTCACGGTGAACCTTTTTACTGTGTGGTATGGGCTTCCCAGGTGGCTCAATGGTAAAGAATCTGCCTGCCTATGTAGGAGATGCATGGGATACAAGTTTAATCCCTTGGTTGGGAAGATCCCTTGGAGGAGGAAATGGCAACCCACTCCAGTGTTCTTGCCTGGAGAATCCCATGGACAGAGGAGCCTGGTAGGCTGCAGTCCATGGGGTCACGAAGAGTCTGACACGACTGAGCGACTTCACTTTAACTTTTCACTTTCCTGCATTGGAGAAGGAAATGGCAACCCACTCCAGTGTTCTTGCCTGGAGAATCCCAGGGACGGGGGAGCCTGGTGGGCTGCCGTCTATGGGGTCATATAGAGTTGGACATGACTGAAGGGACTTAGAAGCCAGTATTCTTGCCTAGATAATTCCATGGACAGAAGAGCCTGGTGTGCTACAACCATGGGGTCACAAAGAGTTGAACACAACTGAACACACACACACACACACACACCCACAGGCACGTATCATTGTTGCAGACATACCACAATTTGTGAACCCATTCACCTACTGATGGACACTTAGACTCATTCCCGTTTTTGTCTATTAAAAGCAAAGCCACTGTGGACAGTAGTGCACACGTTTTAATAGGGTCAAATGCATACACTTCTCTAGAAGTTAACTGGTTAAATTAAATGGCTGTGTGTTAGTCGCTCAATCATGTCTAACTCTTTGAGACCCCAGACTGTAGCCCGCCAGGCTCCTCTGTCCAGGGAATTCTCCATGCAAGAATACTGGAGTGAATTGCCATGACTCTCAACAGGGGAATCTTCCTGATCCAGGAATCAAACCTGGGTCTCCTGCATTAGCAGGCAGATTCTTTACCATCTGAGCCACGGGTGTATTAAATGGTTAATACATATTAACTTACTCAAGAACTGTAATCTCAACACATTCATAGATCTAGCCCCCACTTAAGGAGAGGGAATTATACAGAGCACAAACACCAGGGAACAAGAATCTTAAGGACCATCTTAGAATTCTTGTCTAACGTAGGCAAGATGTATCATCCTTTTAAATGTTTTGATGGATTCTACTTGCTAAAATTTTGTTTAGAATCTAGGCATCTATGTTCATGAGGTGTTTAGGCCTATTGTTTTCTTGTGATGTCTTTATCTTTTTCTTATAAAGGCAATTATAGTCTCAAGGAATTACTTGGGAAGTACCATTTTAATTCCTTCCTCTTGTCCATTCAGGAATGTTTTGGGTAAAACTAGAGTTATTTCCTTCTTAAGCATGTGATCGAATTCACTGGTGAAGCCACCTGGATTTGGAGTTTTCTTTGTGGGAAGACATTTAATTACGCATTTAATTTCTTTAATGGAAATGGGATTCTCCAGTTTATCTGTGTGAGTATAAGAGAGAATAAGCATAATGTGCTTTGGTAGTTTATCTTTTTCAAGGAATTTGTCCAGTTCACCTAGTTTGTTGAATTTATTGGTATAAATCTTAGGTAAGATTTACTTATAACACTAGTAAATGTAGAATCTATACTGATAGCTCTTTTCTTCCATATCAATATTAGTAGTTTGTCTTTTCTCCTAATCGGTTTGTCAAACACTGATTTTTCTCAAAGAAATAGCTTGCAGTTTCATTGATTTACTGTATTGGTTTTCTGTTTTCTATTTTAATAATTTTCACTTTGATCTTTATTTCCACTGCTTACTTTGAGTACTGTCTCTATTTTGCTCTCTTTAATTTTTTTAGTTGAAGATGGAGGCTTCAGCTCTTGATTTGAGATTGACCCCTTTCTTAAAATGATAGTTTTTGTTATAAATTTTTCCCTAAGTAAACCTGTGTCATCTCAGATTCTGATATTTATTTTCCTCAATTCAATAGTATTTTCTAATTTTACTTTTGATATCGTGAAAATATTTTCAAAAATCTAGAGAGTCTTCAGATATCTTTCTGTTATTGACTTTTACTTTGAGTACAATGGAATTAAATTATCTCTTTCTGATTTAAATCTTTTTAAGTATAATGAGACATGTTTTACAGCCCAGAAAGTGGTCTACCTTGGTAAACACTTAGCGAACACTTAAAAAGAGTGTATATTCAACCAACAAGGGCCTATTGCCCATGCAGTGATAGTGTAACTCTGCTCAGTGTTGTGTGGCAGCCTGGATGGGAGGGGAGTTTGGGAAAGAATGGGTACATGCATACGTACGGCTGAGTCCCTTCATCGTTCACTTGAAATTGTCATGACATTGTTAATCAGATATACCCCAATATAAGATAAAAAGTTTAAAAAAAAAGTAAAGGAAGAATGTGTATTCTGATGCTCTTGGCTAGAGTGTGCTGCAAATGTCAACGAGATCAAGTTGACTGATAATATTAGGTAAATCTTCAACATCCATTACACATAGTTGTTCTATTCATTACTGAGAAGAACATTCAAACCTCAATTACAGTGAGAGATTTTGTTTATCTCATTGCAGTTTAGGAGTTTTTGCTTTATATATTTTGAAGCCCAGAGCAAAGTCTCCTGTTATAATTATAGCCTCCTCTTTACTATATAGCCGTCTTCTCTGGTATTGCCCAATCTGAAATCAACATGTGGATTGTGTTGTAGGCTGGTCAGAGCATAGCACAGAGAAGGCAGTGAGACATGAGGGGTCCTTGTTCTCCAGATGTGCTGTTTGTGTACCCAAACCTTCATTCCCTGTATCCACTACACTTGAAATACTTTTCTTATTATTTTATGAAGCAAAATCAAATCCAATTAGTGACACTGACCACCCAATAGTAGATAATGAGAGGTGGATATTCAAGTTGGATACATTTAGATGTTCATGCAAAATAGTGGGGAAAAGGTCACATTCACCCACTGCTCCTTGTGACCTGAGTGGCCACTCTTCTAAAACAGCACTTCATGCAGATCGTTTAGTTTTTTTTTTTCTTTTAATGATTCTAGTTGCTGTGACCAATTTCTTCTGTATCACAGGCCATCTACTGGAAGGTTCTCTCTGCCTCTCCCAAAAGCATGATAAAATACATCATCGTGCTTGGAAAAGAAGCAAAAGTTTTTATTAAGAACTGTTTGAAGATTATTTCTTACCCATATGTGTATAGGCTGAAAAGGAAATTTTCAGAAATAAGAACCGTTAAAACGGAAACCAGTGTAGTTATATATACATATATATAGATATAACTATATATGTATATACATACATACATATATTTTAAGAGTTCATTTCTTGGGGCAAATAATTTTTCTTTATTTCAACTGACTTTTCAATTTATAATTTTAACCCAGAGTATAGATTTAAATTTAATTGAAACGGTGTACACAATAATTACTTTTCTGCATAGCATAACCTAGAGACATACCTTAGAGGCAAATTACTGGGAAACTGGCAAAACTTTCTTTTTTGAGACAATAAAGATTAGCTTTCTCCGAGTAGTTGATCAGAATACGAATCAAGTTCAGTGATGACATAAAAATAAGAACATAAGGAATTACTTAGAGGTGGTTTTCGAATGTGTGTGGCTTGCAGGAACATTGCATGATTTGTCACTGCCAGTGGGTCTAAGGAACTAATTTAAGGTCACTTAAAATTGTATTTCAACTGAGATGGGTAAATATGTAGGAAAGTTGTTTTGTGTATACAGATAGGCATAATTAATCTGATTGCCTATCATCTGATCACTATATGGGAAAGGGGCTTCCCAGATGGCACTAGCAGTAAAGGACCCACCTGCCAATGCAGGGAACATAATGAGACGTGAGTTCAATCCCTGGGTCAGGAAGATCCCCTCGAGGAGAGCATGGCAACCCAATCCTGTATTCTTGCCTGGATAATCCCATGGAGACAGGAGCCTGGCAGGCTACAGTCCTTGGGTTTGCAAAGAGTTGGACACGACTGAAGTGATTTAGCATGCACGCATATGGGAAAGATATTTATCTTAAAGTCAACTCCATTTTTGATGTCACTTCTTTGGAAGGAATGATGCTAAAGCTGAAACTCCAGTACTTTGGCCACCTCATGCAGAGAGTTGACTCATTGGAAAAGACTCTGATGCTGGGAGGGATTGGGAGCAGGAGGAGGAGGAGGGGTCGACAGAGGATGAGATGGCTGGATGGCATCACTGACTCAATGGATGTGAGTTTGAGTGAACTCCGGGAGTTGGTGATGGACAGGGAGGCCTGGCATGCTGCGATTCATGGGGTCGCAAAGAGTTGGACACAACTGAGTGACTGAACTGAACTGAACTGAATGTTGATACTATCAGGAATTCTATATTCCAATATCTCATCATTGTTATCTTAGCTTCAAAATGTATTTGTATTTTTAATTTGCTTTGGCATTCTAAAGCAGTATTGGGAAGATAATGTCACCAATATCAATAGCAATGTTAAAATCAATGATTTATAATTTATTTGAGTGACCAGAGACCACAACCTAGAGACTAAAGAGCCACTCCCTATATACCAAACAATGTGTCTCACTGACATCTGAGCAGAGCTCAAAACGAATTGGACAATCTGTTGGTCACTAACTGATGTGCAACTCACACTAGGCACGATGGTGAAGACAAGTCTTAGAGAGGCCATGATCTCCCAAAGCTGCTTTTGGGGCCCAAGAAGCCAGCCAGTTATTAATACTTGATCGTGCACGGCATATGCAAACAACAAGGTTCCCCGGGGCCCAGTGGCAGCAGCATATCCAGCAGGCATGGAGCTCAGAGACTCAGATCACCCTGGAGTCGGGTGGTGAGGTTTGGGAGGATGCTGGAGCTCCAGGAGGGGGCAAAGAGCTGGGCTTCGAAGGGTGAACAGTTAAGGAGTTCAGTGCATCCGACACAGAGGTTTGGAGGAGAACAAGATGGAAAGAGGCAGAGATTCCAAGTGGAGGGCCAGGACATAAATGTGCTCAGATGTCCACATGCAGGGTTTGAGCTCATTCTCCCCCAACCCCACCTCCACCTTGGAGGGCAGGGACACCCCAACAACCATAGACATGCTGGGGGTGCGGTGGGGAGAGGTGAGCAGAGATGCAATCCCTGTTGGCCCCCGAGCAGGGGTGGAGAGGACAGAGAAGCCTCAAACTCAGGGGAAGTTCTGAAGTCTTTGACTCCAGGGGATGAAAGATGGCAATCAAGGGCACGAGAGAGTTACTGCGATGAGAACCAATAGATTTGTTACCTGAGTGTTACGAAATAGTAAGCTGCTGCTACTGCTAAGTCGCTTCAGTCATGTCCAACTCTGTGCGACCCCATAGACGGCAGCCCACCAGGCTCCTCCGTCCCTGGGATTCTCCAGGCAAGAACACTGGAGTGGGTTGCCATTTCCTTCTCCAATGTATGAAAGTGAAAAGTGAAAGTGAAATCGCTGAGCCTTGTC
Source organism: Bos grunniens (assembly GCF_055505025.1). Classification (NCBI taxonomy): domain Eukaryota; kingdom Metazoa; phylum Chordata; class Mammalia; order Artiodactyla; family Bovidae; genus Bos; species Bos grunniens. The sequence continues at coordinate 88,194,062 of NC_141176.1, read as the reverse complement.
CGACTCTTAGCGACCCCATGGACTGCAGCCTACCAGGCTCCTCGGTCCACAGAATTTTCCAGGCAAGAGTACTGGAGTGGGTTGCCATTGCCTTCTCCAAGGAAATAATAGAAGACAAGCCTAATTTATGTTATCTTAAAGGAGAAGGGGGTGAAAGAACCAACAGAGGAGGTTTCAGCATGCAGCCATAAGGAGCAGCAGTGTTGTCTTCTCAACCTGTTTGGTAAGGCCTGATGTTTTGGAAGACTGGTATTTTGCATCTTAAATATCGTTTATCTAAATCACGGGTCACAGACTTAGGCCAGGTAGGAAATATTTTAGGCTTGGTTGGCCAAAGGCAAAATCAAAGATGGGATGTGGGTATTTCTGTAACATGAAAGAAAACACACTGGTGTGATTTTTTGATGAAATTCAAAATATAATTGAGTACGGTATTCTGTAATACTGGACTGCTTATGAGGATGGAATTCTTTTTGAGGGCATGTTTTTCCTACCTGGAGTTAGTGTTCACTTTCAGCAAATCAACAGCAGACATTCATCTCTATGAACCATTCTTAGAAACAGGTGAAAGGAGGGCTAGGTTTGGTCCATAGGCTGTCGTTGCTGAGTTTGTTGAGCCAGGTACAAAAAAAAAGAGGTTTACCTTATCATCACATTTCCTAGAATGCAATGAATAGAATGAGATGACATTATTGGTAGAAAAGAATTAAATGTGATGGGGGCAGGTTGGGGTAATAGGGTAACATGAACCCTCACAAAGAAATAGCAAAGGAAGGCTTTTTAACCTTCAGGATGATTCCATGAGAACCAAGAATCAGAATAACTGTAAGTATCCCTTGATACTAAATTGAATTTTTACTTCATCCTCAGTACTCATTTTAATAACTGATTGCATTTTACACGTACCCTTTCATTATTCTTAAGTTCCAAGAAAGTGCAAATAGTCACAAATTTCATTGACCTTCTTGGTACACAGAAAGAATGGAAAGAGATGTCTAAATGCTATGGCTCTTAATGGGATACATATTTTGACTGTTGGGTTACAAGTTTATTTGTGTGTATTGGGGAGGGACTAGAGCCTAGAAAAGGGAAGAAGAAGCAGAGTGTGAAAACAACCAAGTAATAAAATGGAGTGGGGAATGCCGGGCAGAGGCTCGCTTGAAATTGAGGCCATGACACACCACATGCGGAAATTGCACTGAAATATGTAGCAGATCCAACAGCTACACACCTCTTAGGACCCTTTCATGTTTACGCGCCTCACATCAGCAGCTTTATACACATACACAAAAGTGAGAATGTGGAAAGAATATTAGTGCCTTTATCATTTATACCGTGTGCTATCCAGTATGTTCATCCTTTTTCTTTTTCTTAAAAGACGAAAATTCTACTTTCACTTATATATCATTCAACTCAATGAATTATCTTTCCGACCATACTCAGTTTGTTTTAGTGTCATGTAGCACAGTGTTCTTGCCTGGAGAATCCCCGGGACGGTGGAGCCTGGTGGGCTGCTGTCTATGGGGCTGCACAGAGTCGGACACGACTGAAGCGACTTAGCAGCAGCAGCACAGTAAAAGGGCTTCCCTGGTAGTTCAGTTGGTAAAGAATCTGCCTGCAATGCAGGAGACCTGGGTTCGATTCCAGGGTTGGGAAGATCCCCTGGAGAAGGACATGACAACCCACTCCAGTATTCTTGCCTGGAGAATCCCATGGACAGAGGAGCCTGGTAGGTCCCTAGTCCATGGGTTGAAAGAGTCGGACATGACTTAGCGACTAAACCACCACCACCACCAGCACAATAAAAACTTCTCATTGGTTTAATCATTGTCTTATTTTTGTTCTCTGGTTTGCCAGTTTTGGTTTTCTGGTTTTAAACTTCAAGTGATGTGAAAGAAAAAAATGTGTATCAGAATTTGAGAATTTATAAGGAAGCTAAAAAGTCATCAGTTTCAACTTCCCAGCCAACTAGGAATTTTTGTTATTTGGGCTCCAGCCATAATCATTTCCCATTTTTATAATTGTGACTTCTTTATATTGTTCTTTCTTTTCAGCTTCCACCTGCAGTTTCCAGTTTAAACAATTATGGAGAACAGAAGAAATGTTTATAATTTTTTTCTCTCCTTTAAACTTTCTTAACCCCAACAGCCTTCTCTCCAAGAAGATAATTTTTAGGTTCTTTACTTCTTTATTTCCTACACAACAAAGATTTAGATTTTCTCCAATGATGCCAGTTTCTGAGTTTTATACATAGAAATTGGAGAAGGAAATGGCAACCCACTCCAATACTCTTGCCTAGAGAATCCTGTGGACAGAGGAGCCCAGTGGGCTGCTGTCCATGGAGTCACACAGAGTCAGACACAACTGAAGTGACTTAGCAGCAGCATACATGGAAATGTATCAGTATGAAGTTTGATAGATAGATTATAAGTGAAGATGTAGTTAAATGCTTATCAGTTCAGTTCATTTGCTCAGTGTATCCAACTCTTTGCGACCCCATGGACTGCAGCATGCCAGGCTTCCCTGTCCATTACCAGCTCCTGGAGCTTGCTCAAACTCATGTCCATCGGATCCGTGGTAAATGCACACATATTCACATGCGTTCCTCTGAATTTTGCTTGCTCAGAATTGATGGTTGTATTCCAGATGTGTATCAACTTTTTTTTTCCTCCTTCATATTCTAGTTGTTAAGGGATACCCTCCTTACTTATGTTTGTGTAGGGGATCAGTCTTTGAGAGCAGTTACATTGTTCCCACAATTAAAATAAATCACATTAATAACCTTTCTCCTTAAAGATTTCTCCTTTCTTTCTTGGTAATACGACACCAAAGGAGTTCATAGCCAAGAGTAGTCACAGGCCCTTAGGATGGATTTCAGGGCATGGCAACCCACTGCAGTACTCTTGCCTGGAAAATCCCATGGATGGAGGAAGCTGGTAGGCTGCAGTCCGTGGGGTCGCAAAGAGTGGGACATGACTGAGCGACTTCACTTTCATTTTTCACTTTCATGCACTGGAGAAGGAAATTGCAACCCACTCCAGTGTTCTTGCCTGGAGAATCCCAGGGATGGGGAAGCCTGGTGGGCTGCAGTCCATGGGGTCCCTAGGAGTCGGACATGACTGAGCGACTTCACTTTCACTTTTCACTTTCATGCATTGGAGAAGGAAATGGCAACCCACTCCCATGTTCTTTCCTGGAAAATCCCAGGGACGGCAGAGCCTGGTGGGCTGCCGTCTATGGGGTCGTGCAGAGTCAGACATGACTGAAGCGATTTAGCAGCAGCAGCAGTGAGATCCAGAAATGACAAGTATTTCCTTCTTCTTTATCTATTTTCTATTGGATGTTCTTCTTATCAGCCTCCTGAAATCCATTTTGGAGTGAGGAAGAATATAACTGTATAACCAATGATCTTGGTAAATATTTCCAGTAGTAGCTTGGGAGTGGTTCTGAGCATTTATTAAGTTTTATTTAATAAGGGTTATAGGATAGCTTGACTTCCCTGGTGGCTCAGACGGTAAAGCGTCTGTCTACAATGTGGGAGACCCAGGTTCCATCCCTGGGTCTGGAGGATCCTCTGGAGAAGGAAATGGCAATCCACTCTAGTACTGTTGCCTGGAAAATCCCATGGACAGAGAAGCCTGGTAGGCTACAGTCCACGGGGTCGCAAAGAGTCAGATACGATTGAGCAATTTCACTTACTTATAGGATAGCTCAGTTGGTAAAGAATCTGCCTGCAATACAAGAGAGCCTGGTTCAATTCCTGGATTGGGAAGATCCCTTGGAGAAGGGATAGGCTACCCACTCCAGTATTCTTGGGCTTCCCTGTGGCTCAGCTGGTAAGGAATCTGCCTGCAGTGTGGATAACCTGAGTTCAATCCCTGGGTTTGGAAGATCCCATGGAGAAGGGAAAGGGTACCCACTCCAGTATTCTGGCCTGGAGAATTCCATGGACTATGAGTCGGACATTACTGAGCGACTTTCACTTTCACCTTCCACTTTCAGTTTCAGTCTCAATATAGAAAATTCGGGGCTTGTTATTTTTTTTTGAAAGACAGTTGGATTACCCTCTTATGCCTCAGATCATCAGAAAATAGGAAGAATAGCATTATCCTCATGTATTTGAAAATTAAGGAACATACATGAGAGTAGTGTTGACCCAATGAACTCTCCTTATTTATTTGTTTTTTGGCTTAATTAATACTGCATGCTAGACTCTTTTCCAAGTCCTTTACAAGTTTTCATGCATTAAGTGCTCATGGTTCCTGCCCCATAGGCTTGTTACCATCATAATTGAAACAGAAGAGGGGAAATGGAGGCATAAGCAAGCCAGGAGTCTTGCCCAGCATTCAACTTTTAGTTCTTTCCCCTCTGTGTGCATGTTAGCCTGGGAAAGACAGAGGGGGAAGAGCTAAAATTTGAACGCTTCTGTTTGTAGAACTCATGGATATTTTTTTTTTTTTTAAAGACTACATTGCTCTCTTCTGCTATTCCCAATAGCTGGGGAAACAATTTGGAAAGAGGACCTGTGAAAAATGGGCAAGTCTGGTTTTCCATGCCATCCCTAGAATGGGCTCCCTGGGGATTCATGGGCAAATCGTTATTCTAGAGCTGGTGGTCCCACAGCTGTTGGCCATTGAGCTTCCCTGTAACCTTCTAGAAGTGTCAGAGAGCAGCTGTTGGAGAAGCTGAGCTTCCAGCAGCTGCTGAGCGAACACCTCCCTGCGTGCAGCGGGGTGACCTGCCTTCAGTAGGCCAGCAGAGGCGTATCCTGGGTGGCAAGCCAGGGGCAGACTGTCTCCTCCCATCTGGGACTGGTGGTTCCAGGGGAACGTTTGGAAGCAATAACTGATTCTAAAACACAGGAGGGTGTTAAGGCATCTTGGTGTTTATAAAAATGACACCCAGAAGCACATGTGCGCTCTTCCAATGGGGATTTAATTCAGAACTGGTGATTAATGAAGAACTCAGACTCTGTGTATGTGCAGCCGTCATGTAAACTCGATGCGGGGTGAACAAAACAGTCATTAATTTGCAGATACATTTTCTTTCTCCGTCAAACTTTCCAATGTTTCTTAAGCATGTTGTTTATATAAAATTTATTTATAGCGGATTTTTACCCTCCCTCAGTAATCACTGAAGAGAGAGATATATAAACAGGAAATGTCTCCCTTTAATTCCAGCTAACACCTTTGTTATTTATACTAGCATGCATAAGTCTCTCTTTATGACATAACATCTGTTGCTGGAAGAATGGCTTTGTTGGCAGAAGTGAGTAATGCCCTTTGAACCAAGCAAAAGAAGAGATCAGTCACAGAAGAGAAAAATAATCTGGTTCCATACATTGACTGTAATGCAGACCAAACGTACACACTAGCACGCAAATTGACATGGTGATATAAAGCTCTTCCTGGATTGCTCATGGGGGGCAACGTGAGCTGAGAGTTTGGGCTGCTTGTCCACTCTTGCAGATGAACTTGCGAGCTTTTAGGGGCTCTGTGCTTTCTCTCATTCCTGATGAAGATATTCCTATTTGTGAGAAGTTTGCATTTATGGCATTTTACATTTGCCCTTAGCCATTCTCTTTCTTAAAATTGTCAGCATGTGCAATGAAATTATAATTTAATTCTTATTGTAAATTAAATGTCTCCTGAGTTTACTTTACTGAATAAACTCTGTTTCTTAATAGAAATATATATATATATATACACACACACACACACATATTTTTTCTTAGCTGTATTTTTGCTAAAATGAAGCCAAATGATATTAATGTGGTTTGGAATGAAAACCCCAGCTTATGTAAACAAGTATTCACCTTTTTAAAGATAAGGTTTATTTTAAACATTGTAAATCTAATATGTGCACTCCTGAAAATTTGGAAAATGTGTAAAAGCAGAAAGAGAATGTGCTTATAATCTACTACTTGAGATTTCCACTCATATTGGTGATCCAGCATGGTATCTTTGGAATTGCAAAGAATGAAAGCTATAGAATTACTTGGAATAAAGTTTTACTCTTTGGAAAAAAAGCTATAGCAAACCTAGACAGTGTATTAAAAAGCAGAGACATTACTTTGCTGACAAAAGTCTGTATAGTCAAAGCTATGGTTTTTCCAGTAGTCATGTATGGATGTGAGATTTGGACTATTAAGAAGGTTGGGCACCAAAGAATTGATGTTTTCAAACCCTGGTGCTGGAGAAAACTCCTGAGAGTCCCTTGGACAGCAGGGAGATCAAACCAGTTAATCCTAAAGGAAATCAATCCTGAAAATTCATTGGAAGGACTGATGCTGAAGTTGAAACTCCAATACTTTGGCCATCTGATGTGACGAGCTGACTCATTGGAAAAGACTCTGATGCTGGGAAAGATTGAGGGCAGGAAGAGAAGTGGGTGACAGAGGATGAGATGGTTGGATGGCACCATTGACTCAATGGACATGAGTTTGAGCAAACTCTGAGAGATAGTGAAGGACAGGGAAGCCTGGTGCTCTGCAGTCCATGGGGTTGCAAAAAGTTGGACATGAGTTAGTGACTGAACAATGCAAGATATTGAATATACTTCTCTGTGCTATACAGTAGGTCCTTGTTATCTATTTTATATATAGTAGTGTGTATCTATATAGTTATAGTGTATCAGTATAGTTAATCCTATATTGATAGTTCAGTTCAGTTCAGTTGCTCAGTTGTGTCCGACTCTTTGCTACCCCGTGAATTGGAGCACGCCAGGCCTCCCTGTCCATCACCAACTCCCAGAGTTCACCCAAACTATACTTATCCTATAGTTAATCCTATACTCCTAATTAATCCCGCCCCCTCCTGTTTCTCCTTTGGTAACAATAAATGTGCTTTATGTGTGTGAGTCTGTTTTATAAATAAGTTCATTTGTATAATTTTTTGATTCCACATAAAAGTGATACCATAAAACACATGTTTTCGTTGACTGACTTCACTTTGTGGGATAACCTCTAGGTCCGTCCATGTTGCTGCAAATAGCATTATTTTTTTCTTTTTATATGGCTGAGTAATATTCCAGTGTGTGTGTGTGTGTGTGTGTCTTTATCCATCATCTGTTGATGAATGCGTAGGTTGCTTCCCTATCTTCACTACTGTGAACAGCGCTGCTATGAACATGGGTGTGCATGTATCTTTACAAATTAGAGCTTTTGTTCTTTTCAGACATATGCCCAGGAGTGGGGATTTCTGGATCGTATGGTAGCTCTATTTTTAGCTTTTTGTGGAGCATCTATACTGTTCTCCATAGCTGCTGTACCAATTTACATTCTCACTGACAGTGTAGGAGGCTTCCTTTTTCTGCACACCCTCTCTGGCGTTTATTATTTGTGGACTTGTTGATCATGGCCATTCTGACTGGTGTGAGGTGGCACCTCCCTGTTTTGATTGCCATTTCTCCAGTAATTAGGAATATGGAGCATCTTTCCATGTGCATGTTGGCCATCTGTATGTCTTCTTTGGAGAAATGCCTATTTAGGTCTTCTGCCTATTTTTTTAATTGGGTTGTTCGCTTTCTTGAGATTAAATTATATGAGCTCTTTGTGTATTTTAGAAGTTAAGGCCTTGTCAGACACATCATTTGCAAATATTTTCCTCCAAGTCCATAGGTTGTTTTTTGTTTAGTTTATGGTTTCATTTGCTGTGTAAAAGTTATAAGTGTAATCAAACCATAACTATTTTTGATGACTACCAGTGAAAAAGTCAACTGAGAATCTTTAGTCTTGTTCAAAGATTCTCTCCACTTTTCTACAGAGGAAGGCATGGATTGGGTGAAGACAGTATCTTACTAAGTGCTCCAGGCACCCCAGGAAATCAGAAAGCCCCTGGGAGAATCTGAGATGACGTGGCCACCAGTTTTTCAGCTGGATACCAATAACCGTAGTATGATGAGCTGAGTGCGCACACGTTTTTCTCATTCTACTCTGCTGTAGTGAATCTTGAATTTCTTACATTTTGATAATTATGAGAGCTCCATAAAAGACTTTTTAAGTGATAATTTTCACAGTATTTTATTCATATAGAATTGACCTCTCTTGTGAATAAATGGGACTTCCCAGGTGGCACTAGTGGTAAAGAATCCACCTACCTGCCAATGCAGGAGACTCAGGTTTGATTTCTGGGTCAGGAAGATCCCCTGGAGAAGGAAATGGCAACCCACTCCAGTACTCTTGGCTGGGAAATCCCATGGACAGAGGAGCCTGCTGGGCTACAGTCCATGGGTTGGAAAAGAGCTGGACATGACTGAGCTCCTCACTTTGAGATTGTTAGATTAATATGACTTGAACAGTAAGGGACTACCTTATTAAATATAAATGCTGCACCACAGAACTTGGATTAATGAAAAAGAAAAAGTTTCTTTTCGCTTGGGAAGTTGAATGTGCCTCATTTCCCAAGTCTTGATAGATAAGCTGACATCTGTCCATTTCATCCTAGTGTGTGCTAACACGGGGTAGAAACATCATTCTCCTGACTCTGGAAGCCAGCATGTCTTTACTCACATTATCTCTGTAATATTCATTGCACGGCTGTTAGGAAGATGTCAGATGGGATTTCTGCCAATTGAGCGTCTGAGAAGTTGAGTCACAAAGCAGTTGGATGACTTGCCTAAGGTCGTGACCCAAATCCACAAGAAAGCAGAGAACATACTTCAAAGTCGGTGTTAACCGTTCCTCGCAGGAAGCCATCACTCCTGTTTGCAGTGGTATGGTCACTGTAAAAACACGGCTGGGGAGCGTTTTCCCTCTTGCACAGGCTCTATTTCTTGGGCTGATGGCAGCTATAAATCTTAGTGGTTCTCTCAGAACAGAATCTGACTCCAGCTTTTATAGAATTTGCCGTTGCAGGATATCTCTCATCCGCCATCGCTCACTCATGTATTTTGACTAATAATATTTGAAATGGGGGGAAATTATGCTGGGGAAGAATAAGAAAGATTGGGGGACTATGTCATTCTTTCGCACATAAAAAGGCAAACTGAAACAAGGAGAAAGAATGGAACATTGATTCTTAGTAGATGCTTAAAGACTCTGAGGTCATTGTTGAATGGAATTTTGGTTTGCACGTGCGGTGTCGTCTCTGAGATTCATTCAAATGAAATGTGTGAGCGTGTGTATATGTACGTGTGCACGCACACGAGATGGATGTGTACATCAGTTTATGCAACCATCTCTGTGGCTTTTCTCGGTGTTTGGAATATCTTAATAAATCAAACTGCTCTGTCACTTTATTATATAAACCAAACCATAAATGTAAACGATTCCACTTCAGTTTATTTTTTTATATGGAGGTGAAGCATAAAAAATAATTAACCTAAAGTTAATTTGAAGGGTATAATTGCCATTTTAGGCAACAAATGAGTGCTTATAAAACTCACAAGCTCTCTTTCATAAGAAGAAAATTCTAGTTTTTTTAAAAAACCAGAATGAAGAATTTGTGAGTTACCGTTAAGATCTGATCTTCCATCACTTAAAATGGAGAATATCCAAAAAAAATGAATCTTGGGAGACTAGTGGGAAAAATCAGACACTCTGACTTTAAACTTTAAATAGTGAAGTATGTGGAAATACCGGTGACATTTTTTTTTAATTTTTAATTTTTTCATTGGCATATAATTGCTTTATAATTTTGCGTTGGTTTCTGCTGCGTAACAGCATGAATTATAAGTATACATATACCACTTCCTCTTGAGCCTCCCTCCCACCGCTCTAGGCCATCACCGAGCCTGAGCTGAGCATTCTGTGCTCAGCAGCAGCCTCCCACTAGTCTATTTCCCCCACGGCGGCGTTTACATGTCAGTGCTACTCGCAATGTGTCCCCTCTCCCCTGCTCCGGCTGGGTCCACAAGCCCATCCTCTACATCTGCATCTCTCTTCCTGCTCTACAAATAAGTTCATCGATACGGTGACGTTATTTACAGTCTAGTTTTGTAAATGCTTTGGAGGAAATTCAACATATCCAAAATTAATAATTAGTAAAGCCTATACTTTGAATCGGAGAACGCAATGGCACCCCACTCCAGTACTCTTGTCTGGAAAATCCCATGGATGAAGGAGCCTGGTGGGCTACAGTCCATGGGGTCGCTAAGAGTTGGACACGACTTCACTTTCACTTTTCACTTTCATGCATTGGAGAAGGAAATGGCAACCCACTCCAGTGTTCTTGCCTGGAGAATCCCAGGAACCGGGGAGCCTAGTGGGCTGCCGTCTATGGGGTCACACAGAGTCGGACACGACTGAAGTGACTTAGCAGCAGTAGCAGCATACTTTGCATGCGGAGAGGGCAATGGCACCCCACTCCAGTACTCTTGCCTGGAAAATCCCATGGACAGAGGAGCCTGGTGGGGCTGCAGTCCATAGGGTTGCTGAAGGTCGGACATGACTGAGCAGCTTTCATTTTCACTTTCATTTTTCACTTTCCTGCATTGGAGAAGGAAATGGCAACCAACTCCAGTGTTCTTGCCTGGAGAATCCCAGGGACGGAAGAGGCTGGTGGGCTGCAGTCCATGGGGTTGCCAAGAGTCAGACACGACTGAGCGACTTCACTTTCACTTTTCACCTTCATGCATTGGAGAAGGAAATGAACCCACTCCAGTGTTCTTGCCTGGAGAATCCCAAGGACGGGGGAGTCTGGTGGGCTGCCATCTATGGGGTCTCACAGAGTCAGACACGACTGAAGTGACTTAGCAGCAGCAGCATACTTTGAATGGGCTTCCCCAGTGGCTCACTGGTAAAGAATCTGCCTGCAATGCAGGAGACACGGGAGACTTGGGTTCAATCCCTGGATTGAGAAGATCCCCTGGAGGAGTACCTGGCAACCCACTCCAGCACTCTTGCCTGGGAAATCCCATGGACAGAGGAGCCTGGCGAGCTACAGTCCAAAGGGTCACAAGGAGTTTGACATGACTGAGCACACACAGCCGCATACCTTGAAAGGCAAATGATATTCTTGACCTGTGCTTTTTTGATTGTGGCAAGTCAAATGTATTTCTCTATGCTTGCTATTTTGGTATAGGATTTTATTTATATTGGGGTTTGTGCATGACTGTGGTATCACTATAATTGCAATTTAAATACAAAATTGCTCAGCCATATCCATCTTGTTTGCTTTCTACGGTCATATGAAGGAAGGGGTGATGCCCTGTATTTTCCCACTCCTTAAGTATAAACAATGACTCTTGGTCTTTGAGTTGGTTAGTAATTGAATGCAGGTCGGTTTGTTGTAATGGCAAATCTAATAGTGTAATTTTTAATAAATGAAAATCCTTGTAGCAAGTATAAGTCGTTTGCAGTATATTACAATCAGAGGGTTCCATAATAAAGTGCTAATTGCAACTTGGCTGTAAATGTTACATTTTGTATGCAAATTGGTCTGCAGGGAGTTATTGTTTGGTGTGCCATTGGTAAGAACTCTAACATTAGTTTGTAATTTGTTTAAAGTGGCACGCCATTATTACTAATATATTAGATGTAGTTTTAGAAAAAATATTACTTCCTTGTGGAAGAGAGAAATATTTTGTTACTGCACTTTTTGAAGTTTTTATTTGATGTGGACCATTTTAAAGTCTTTATTGTATTTGTTATAACACTGCTTCTGTTTCATGTTTTGATTTTTTGGCCACAAGGCATTTGGGATATTAGCTCCCGGACTAGGGATTGAACCCACACCCCCTGCATCGGAAGGCAAAGTCTTAACCACTGGACCACCGTGAAAGTTCCTGTTACTGTGCTTTGAAGAAAAGCAGAGCAAGACCACTCAGATTGAGAACCTGAGCATTTCATATAGATAGCAGAGAATGGAAATCTATGGCACATTATATAATTAAAATCTTTATTCACTCTGAATTATGTGTTTCATATCCTCATAGCAAAGGCTGCTTCTATTTTTGCAAGCAAATTCTGATGCTGGTATTTTTTTTTTATGTATATCTTTTTTCTTCTTATATGCTAAATACAAACAGGTAAAATGGCCTTATCAGCTTAGATGGTCAGCAGAACTGATGTTGTCTGAACTGTAGTAGTTACATTGAGAGTTGCCTTGTGGGTAATTATCTGGGTAAATGATATGAAGTGTGCATACGCATAAGCTATTTGGCTGGAAATGTGATAACCGATTACTTGCTGTTACTTGATTCAATACCAAGTAGTGCTTCCCTGGTGGCTCAGTGGTAAAGAACCTGCCTGCCAGTGCAGGAGACACAGGCGGTGCGAGTTTGATCCCTGGGTCAGGAAGATTCCCTGGCAGAAGAAATGGCCACCCAGTCCAGGATTCTTGCTGGAGAATCCCAAGGAGAGAGGAGCCTGGTGGGCTACAGTCCACGGGGTCTCGAAGAGTCGGACACGACTGAGCGACTAAACAATGACAATCGTAGTGCTGGTCTTTTGCCTCCTCAGGTAGGTTTATTCCTAGGTATTTTATTCTTTTTGTTGTGATGGTAAATGAGACTGTTTCCCTAATTTTTCCTTCTGCTCTCTCATTGCTAGTGTATAGGAATGCAAGAGATATTTATGCATTAATTTAGTATCCTGCAACTTCTAGAAAAATGATACAGATGAACCTATTTCCAAGGCAAGAATACAGACACAAATGTAGAAAATGGGCATGTGGGCACGGAGGTGGGGGAGGAGCGAGTGGGATGCGCTGGGAGGGCAGCAGTGGCATGCATGCACTGCTGAGTGTAAAGAGCCTGGGGAGCCCACGGACTGGGGAGCCCATGGACAGAGGAGCCTGGGCCACCGTCCACGGGGCCCTTCAGAGGCAGACACGACTGAAGTGGCTTAGCACACACCCATGTATAAAACGGATATCGGACCAGGGTCTCCTGCATTGCAGGTGGATTCTTCACCAGCTGAGCCATCAGGGAAGCCCCATAACATAGACAGCTAGTAGGAACCTACTGCATAGCACAGGGAGCTCAGCTTGGTGCTCTGTGATGACCTAGAGGGGTGGGATGGGGCTGGGGGTGGGAAGGAGACCCAGGAGGGAGGGGATATATGTATACATACAGCTGATTCACTTCATTGTACAGCAGAGACTCATGCAACGTGGTAAAGCAATTACATTCCGATTTTCTAAAATGTGTATTATAGAGAAAAATAAATGAATATGGTCTGTGTAGCAAATGAAAAGCAATATAGTGCAATAATGTGTGGAAAGCGGTGCAGACAGAACAGTGGTGATTCACATCTGTCTCTCTGCCCCAAGCCTGTTTTTCCAAGTTTAAGTTTAAGGACTAGTGTTATTCCTTGATGACTATGACTTGGCATGCCTGTGAAAAGGTACAAAGCAACACTAGCAATTGTCTGAAAGAGTCCAGGACTTTTTCTAAAATGAGCCTGAAGGCACAGAGGGTAGGAGTTTCTCTTCCCGACCCAGTGGATAAATTAAATTGGGTCAAAAGTGTTGGGGAGCAAAGCAGGATCCCACAGCTTGACCTGATTGAACTTAGTCCACCGGCCCTGGGCTTAGACCACCACCACTGGTGAGACATCCACTTCACTGGAATCTGCTGGACATTTGGAAGTGCTCATGTCCTAGGTCAATGCGTATGTTGCTTCAGTCATGTCCGGGTCTTTCAGAGCCCATGGACTGTAACCTGCCAGGCTCCTCTGTCCGTGGGAATCTCCAGGCAAGAATACTGGAGTGGGTTGCCATTTCCTTCTCCACAAGAGGTCCAGAGATGAAGTAAAGCATGAAACACTTTGCAAATACAAGCCAGGGAAGACTGAACCCATGCAAACTGCTTTCATCAGCTTTGTTCTGTTTTCATAAAATATACAGCGCTTATTCTTTATTGTTCAAGTCCTTGATTTTACAGCATTCATGACATGGTGTTTTGATATGACCATTATTTCTAAAAATTTACTCTCAGATAGCTAGGATGCAAGAGAACCAGGAGTGCCACTCCTTCTAATGCTTTTCTTTGCTCGGCTAACAGGTTTCTGTGATCTACAGAAGCACGTGACCAGGCGAGCACACCCAGTCTTGTGTCTGTCACGGGCTTTCTTAGGGGGATTGTGGGCTGTGCGATGTTCTTAGCCAACAGGCAGGACGCAGGGGAGTTCAGGAGGGTAATTGATTTGGAGAATAAATCAGCAAGTTCACACTGGGGCTAGAAAACACAGCCTCCCTCAGCATTTTAATAGATAGACAATCATTAATTTTACCCCAAATTACAAGCATGCTTATAATGTTTCAACAGCTGTTGATTAATTGTCGGACAGCAATAATGGGAGGATGAGAAAATCTTGTTGATGGAAAGTTCAGAAAGGTCAGCAAATTTACGTGGAACACAGCTGTCCCTTCTAACCTCCAGTGAAACTGTCAGACCATCCATCGCCCTGCCTGGAACCGACTCTTCTGGGCTATAGGATGCAGATTTTCTTTCTCTCAAAAATAAGTTGTGCTGGTTTATCATTACAGCATTAAAAAGCTGTAAGACTTATAAATGTGAATGCACTTTGTAATTTTAATTCAGGAGGGTGCAAAGAGTAGAGAAAGATGGTGAATCTATGTTTCTTGTGAGAAAAAGCCCGAGGCCATGGACCTCTGTGTGTTGCTGCTTTTGGACAGCACATTTCAAGAGGGTGCATGGGTGTTCTACCTACTAGTGGACTTTTTGTTTTTAATTTTTATCCTCTTTGAGCCTGAGTTTCACTATCTTTAGGATATGAATAAGAATTTTTATTGTGCCATGATATTGGAATACTTGAAGAATGTGCATATGATGTCCAAGTGTAGATACTCGCCCACTAAAAATATGCAATAAATATTTCTCTTTGAACTTCCCTGGCAGTGTAATGGTTAAGAATCCACCTTCCAATGCAGGAGACACAGGTTCGATACTTGTTGGGAAATATCCCACAGGCAGCAGGGCAACCAAGCCCATGTGCCACAGCTAAGACCCAATCCAGCCAAATAAAAATAAATAAATATTAAAAAAAACTAAGGAAATAGAGATGTAAATACAATATAATCTAATCCTCAAAAAGAAAAACATTAATAAAAAAATCCTCTCATCTTTCCTGTCTCTGCCCCTCCAAAGTGAATATGAAATGAGAGATTGTTTTTTTTAAATTTTTATTTTATTTTTAAACTTTACATAATGGTATTAGTTTTGCCAAATATCAAAATGAATCCGCCACAGGTATACATGTGTTCCCCATCCTGAACCCTCCTCCCTCCTCCCTCCCCATACCATCCCTCTGGGTCGTCCCAGTGCACTAGCCCCAAGCATCCAGTATCGTGCATCGAACCTGGACTGGCATCTCGTTTCATACATGATATTTTACATGTTTCAATGCCATTCTCCCAAATCTTCCCACCCTCTCCCTCTCCCATAGAGTCCATAAGACTGTTCTATACATCAATGTCTCTTTTGCTGTCTCATACACAGGGTTATTGTTACCATCTTTCTAAATTCCATATATATGCATTATTATACTGTATTCGTGTTTTTCCTTCTGGCTTACTTCACTCTGTATAATAGGCTCCAGTTTCATCCACCTCATTAGAACTGATTCAAATGTATTCTTTTTAATGGCTGAGTAATACTCCATTGTGTATATGTACCACAGCTTTCTTATCCATTCATCTGCTGATGGACATCTAGGTTGCTTCCATGTCCTGGCTATTATAAACAGTGCTGTGATGAACATTGGGGTACACTTGTCTCTTTCAATTCTGGTTTCCTCAGTGTGTATGCCCAGCAGTGGGATTGCTGGATCATAAGGCAGTTCTATTTCCAGTTTTTTAAGGAATCGCCACACTGTTCTCCATAGTGGCTGTACTAGTTTGCATTCCCACCAACACTGTAAGAGGGTTCCCTTTTCTCCACACCCTCTCCAGCATTTATTATTTGTAGACTTTTGGATCGCAGCCATTCTGACTGGTGTGAAATGGTACCTCATAGTGGTTTCGATTTGCATTTCTCTGATAATGAGTGATGTTGAGCATCTTTTCATGTGTTTGTGAGCCCTCTGTATGTCTTCTTTGGAGAAATGTCTATTTAGTTCTTTGGCCCATTTTTTGATTGGGTCATTTGTTTTTCTGGAGTTGAGCTGTAGGAGTTGCTTGTATATTTTTGAGATTAGCTGTTTGTCGGTTGCTTCATTCGCTATTATTTTCTCCCATTCTGAAGGCTGTGAGAGATTGGTTTTAACTGTTGAAAAGCAAAACAAGTAAACAGGTACCTTTAATTCTGAGTTGGGTAATGTCCTCATCTGCACGCCATTCTGCTCTTAGGACAGTTTGAGTTAAATTACAAATGATGTACGGCAGAATCCAGAAATACATTTTGTTGATTTTTTACAAGAATAAGATGTGTACATATTTGCTGCTAAGTCACTTCAGTCGTGTCCGACTCTGTGACCCCATAGATGGCAGCCCGCCAGGCTCCCCCGTCCCTGGGATTCTCCAGGCAAGAACACTGGAGGGGGTTGCCATTTCCTTCTCCAATGCAGGAAAGTGAAAAGTAAAAGTGAAATCGCTCAGTCATGTCCAACTCCCAGTGACCCCATGGACCGCAGCCCACCAGGCTCCTCCACCCATGGGATTTTCCAGGCAAGAGTACTGGAGTGGGGTGCCATTGCCTTCATACATGTTTAGGACATAGGAATTCTTTTCATGCAATAAGGCTGAACCTGCATCTACCAATTCTGTATTATTGTAAAATAATAAATATGAGAAAAAAACCCTAGGAAGAATATTTAAAAATTGCCATAGCTATGTCAACAACAGTGCCTGGCCAACCACCCTTTAGAATTACTTGAACTAGAAAACAGAGCAGCTGAAAAGTAGCACGTGGCACATGTGACTTTGAACTTGACTGGGACAGAAAATGATTCCCTCTTGCCGTGTTTCCCTAGCGCCCAGTGATCCCTGCCTGACAATCACAGATGAGTCTCTGCCTATCAGAGCCAAGCTTGTTTGTGGGGTGGTGTGAGAAAGCACAGTCATACTCTGCTTTCGTAGCGTGAAAAGTCATAGTCACACCATGACTATGCATCGTCATGAAGGCGGAGCTGGGCTGGCAGCCGCTATGGCAGCTGCGTCACAAAGGAAGAATGTCCCGGTTATTGTCGATGCAGTCAAAGTGGGATAAGAGCAGGGATGGAAAGAGATGGACAGAACTGGGGAATCTTCCTCTGGAATGAACAGGGCTGTGTGTTAGGCTGCGGGTTGAGGAGAAGCGAAGGGACGTGACCATTGGGCTCTCGGTGCGAGGCGTCAGAGGTGACGCAGTACGTCAGAGCGTGAACGATGTACGCGGGAGGCTGCGCGTTCAGACGGCACGGTCGGTACCCTAAGTGGGGATGTCACGTGGGCTCCAAACATGATACTAGCGGAGATTAACAGAGTCTGGAGCATAGAGTTTGTTCATTCTTGGCCTTCCCCCCTTGCTTTTCTTCTGGGCTTCCCGCTTGTCCAGTGGGTTCCCCAGCAAGGGGACAGGCCGTGGTTATGGGAAGAAACTGCCCTTGAGGACCACCCCCACCCCCCCATTTTGCTGTTCCACCCTGACCCAGCGCTGGTCTCACTCTGAGCCACTTTTTCTTCACCTTTCACATTTATTCAGGATCCTGAAACTCAACTTTGCCAAACTCAAACTGCAATCCAAGAGAAGCCCGTGTTGCAAAAATCTAAGCCAGGGACAATTTTTTTCCTCTGAAAATTCTAGCTGTAAGTAACTCAAACTTGGAGGGTTACAACAGTTCCCACGGAAGAAGTACAACTTTGTTTCAAAATAAAACTAGCTTTAACTTTGTTCATCTTAAAATAGCACACATTCATAGTAAAATGTAAGCAACATAAAATATTATTTAAAAAAATTATTCCAAATTTCCTGGTCCTAAAATAATCACATTCTGGCATTCATTATTATACGTATTTGTTTAACCATTTATAAGTCCTGATCTTGTAATTTCATTTTCTATTAACAATGACAGTTTAAATTATTTTATATTTATAATAAATATATTTTACATGACCAGTATTCATGGCTGCACCTTTTTAAACAAGTTGCTTAATTATGGACTTAATATTGCCTTAAGTTTTTTAGGATTATAATTAACATCCTGAACATCCTTGTACATCTTAAGAAACTTTCTAATTTATAAATTGTATGATTAAAAATTTGTTTAAATGCTATGATTGTTCAAAAGGTCGTGCAATTTATGTAGGTCTTTTTCCTCGCACGCTTAATAATACTAGTCAATACTTTAAATTACATTGTATCTGTTAGATAAACACTATTTTATTATTTTTACTTAATATTGAGATTTTTTAAAACCTTCTTTTGATCTACTTATTGGCCTTTGAGTTTCTCGTTTTTCTAACAGAATAGTTTTTAAAAAAATTTTTGTTTTCTGGTCCTTTTTTTTTCTATGAATTTTTTTTTCTTTTTCCTGGTTTGTATGAGCTCTTTGGGACTTCCCAGTTGGCTCAGTGGTAAAGAACCCCTACGCAAAGCAGGAGACGCAGGCTTGTTCCCTCTGGAAGATTTCCTATAATGGGAATGGCAACCCACTCTAGTATTCTTGCCTGGGAGATCCCACGGATAGAGGAGCCTGGTGGTGAAGTCTTTGGGGTCTCAGAAGAGTTGGACACGACTGAACGACTACCCAGCAACAGCGAGCTCTTTGTATATCGAGCCACAGAAAGAATATTGTACCCAGTCTTTCTGGATTATTTGTCAATCTTAATTGTGCTCATATTTTTTGCTATAGAGTTTTAAGCAGCACGTGTTTATCTCTGTTTTATCAACAGTTTGGTATGTGGGTTCCTGTATACTAGTATTTTTGCATAACCCGCATTTAAACCAAGGTACTTTGCTTCTGTACTTCCTCCAGTAGCTTATACCTGAGCTATTACATAATTAAATACAAGCTCTTTAAATGGAACTGGTTCTCTATAATGGCATTCCAAGTGTGATAATGGTTGGGAGAAAGAATATAAGAAAGAGAAGCTGGAAGCTTGCCATGATTGGTGCTGAAAGGCTTTCTGTACTACCGTGAGGGTGGGGTGGGAATTTGAGACATTTATAAGGCTGGTTTCATTGCAAATTTGACTGTGCCAAGAGTGAATGATGGTAGGGAGCATTACCTGAGTATTGAGCAACATTGATAAATTAACCAGCTCTCCTGTTTTACATATGTTTATTTGGTGATGAAATTTAATTGGGCACCACTGGAACTGCACAGTGTTTTTACAGAGGATGAGAAGATTCTTAGTTTATTGCTGTATCTTAAAAGTACCTTTATGTTGCACCTACCCTGGTTAATTGTTTGGTATTATCACTGTCAGCTTCACTCCCAGATTATTCTATAGATGTGTAGGAGGGAAGCTAACCAGACAGTGACTTCTATCTTTGCCCTCCCTGAATACTAATTGTGCTTTTTAAGACATTCATATAAGCTGTCGGAGAGACCTTGATGATAGGGTTTATGGTTGGGTGGTTATTAATATTATTATTAAGGAGGATTTAATGAGCCAGACATTGTTCTAGGCACTTTACATGAATTATCTCACGGAATCACCATTTCTCAGATAAGGAAACTGAGACTGGAAAAGTGTGATATCTTGATTCAAATCTAGGTAAGAAAGTGGTAGAATAAAGACTCTAAATCATAAATTGTGAATGCTTGGGCTTTTCTGAAACCCAGGACTATGTTCCTGAGCACTGTGGAAAGATTTCAGAAATGGGGGCAGCTTTGAGACCATAGCTATCTTTGCAAAACCGTGAAGAAATAGTCAAAAGACTGGAAGTACTGTATTATCTACATCCATCAGAAATTTGTAGCAGCCACTGTATGAAATAAAAGCTAGTCTTGGCATCAGAAGATCCACCAGAAACTTGACAATATTCCTGACAGAATTTTCTGGCTACAAAATAGGAAATATTTCTCTTAAGCACAGCACTTGGGAAAAAGTGACATTTCACAAGGAAACTGGCCAAACAACAGTCACCCAGGTGATTCAAAGTGAGGTAAAGCCTGCTGATGTTGACGCTCAGAGTCCGTGCAAGTCTACAGTATCTGCAAAGTCAAAGTGGCAACTCAAGCAATTGCACCCAAAAGTGTATTTTCCATGTGAATGCCGTGTGTGTGTGTGTGTGTGTGTGTGTGTGTGTGTGAAAATGTCTCCCTCCTCCAAAGGTAGGAAGGAAAAATAAGAGGCCCAAGAGTATATCAAGCAAAGAAAGACAGGTGCATCAACGTTCAGTACTTTTTGGTTAACCCCCTTGGAAGTGTGTTGTTTTGAGGTCTTGGAAACCGTCAGATCCGTTGTGGGTTTTTTAATTTATCCATCTCAGTAAGTCAGAAAGAGAAAAACAAATCTCATATATTAACACATACATGTGGAATACAGAAAATGGTACAGATGAACCTGTTTTCAGGGCTTTCAGAGACACGGGTAGAGAATGGACGTGTAGACAAGGGGTGGGGAGGAGGGGATAGGATGGATTCGGGGATTGGGACTGACGTATGTATACATACACCACCACATGTGAACCAGCTGGCTGGGGGAACCTGTTGTAGCACAGGGAGCTCAGTTGTGATGACCTAGAAGGGTGGGATGGGATGGGGGTGGTATATATGTATGTTACTGTTCAGTTGCTAAGTGGTATCTGATTCTGTGATGCCATGGACGGCAGCATGCCAGGCCTCCCTGTCCTTCACTGTCTCCTGGAATTTGCTCAAACTCATGTCCACTGAGCCGGTGATGCTATTTAACCATCTCTTTGCTTTGTTGTACAGCAGAAACTAACACAGCATTGTAAAACAACCGTACCCTGATCAAAAAAGGAAAGCTACATGGGGATGATGTCATCATTTCATCATTTCATCCTCTTGCTGTAGAATACAAAGAATTTGTCTGTGTCCGCGGTTGCAGAGAATGATTTTTTAATAGACAATGCTGTCTGACCTCTGTCCACTCAAACTGATGTACATCAGACAAGCTAGCCATCGATAAAATTACTCTTGCCTATTTTTTTGTTCTTATTTCTTAACTTTGCAATGATACATAGATGTCTATATATACTTTCAATCCAGTATATTTCATGTAATAAACAATGGATAACTATGTTTTGGTAGGAACTGTAAGAGATTTCCAGGTCATTCTGATATCCATTATTTTCTTAGAAGTAAATCTGACAATTGAACACTGAGTCAAAACTGGACTTCTTTTTTATGGTGGCATTTAAAACTTAGATGAATGCTAATGTTTGGATGTAGCTCCTTGAAAAAAAAAACCTTCACAAAAACGGATTGCATTATATCAATTTGGGGTCATGTGCACTTCCACCATAAAGACACTAGAAAGACAAGAAGCTATAAAACAAATGAAAAGTGAGCCACAGGTATAAATTATAAAAATGGAAATATATGAAAATATCTTACAGCTTCTTTTAGCAATTACGTTGAAACCAAATCAAACACTTCAGAGAAGTGTTGGAGGATTGTCAGAGTCAAACTGGAGGATTTGGGAGTGTCAGTTTTCATTAGGGATTTGCACCTCTGCGCTGCCGGCTCAGATAAAGCCTGTGTTTGGATAGACCCAAATGGGAGTAATGGGCTCAAAGGGGAGTAAACGAAAACCACGTCTGCAAACCACTGCAGCAGCGGACATCACAGTAGAGACAACTGCTGAAGAGCGAAAAGCTCCTGATGTACTTGTCCCAGAGATAACCTTTCAAGGCCGAAATGCATTTGCTAGGGTCTGCTAAGAAGCAGCTCCCTTGCTTGCTTTCTGATAATCAAAGAAGACTTTGACAAAGTCTTTGACAAAGACAAAGATAATCAAAGACCATCCACAGTTGTCAATTAGTTTCTTTAGCTCTGACTTCTGTTCTTAACTCCACTTTCAAGTCTGTGTTCATGTAACATGTTTGATCTGAGTTTGCTTAGGAAGATGGATGGTAATAAAAAAAGACGTTTTATATTTTTATCCAAAATTTACATTTCTCTAACAGAAAACTCCAATGCTTGCCTCCTCGACTTTTTTTTTCTATCATTTACTATTTTTCTTAGAAATTGTGAGCATGGTCTCCACTGTGATTTCAACTGCTGTTTGTTGCTGTTGTTTAGCCAGTATGTTGTGTCCAGCTCTTTGTGACTCCGTGGACTGTAGCCCACCAGGCTTCTCTGTCCGTGGGATTTCCCAGGCAAGAATACTGAATGGCTTGCCATTTCCTTCTCCAGGGGATCTTCCTGATCCAGGGATCAAACTTGCAGGTCCTGCATTGGCAGGCAGATTGTTAACTGCTGAGCCACCAAGGAAGTCCATTATTTCAATTCTCTTTAGTTAAATGCTATTTGCGTTTACAATTTTGTCCTAAACGTCAAAATCTAACATCAAAAAGAAAAGTGTGATGATCTAGAATAAAAACTGTTTTTTTTTCCCTTATAATTCCAAATGAGATAAGCAAAGGGTAGCAAAGAGGCTATTTTTATTCACTCTGGTCCCTTTCATTGCTTTTCTTCCCAATCATGGCTTGAAAATTGGTGAAAAAGGTGAGGCAGCTGCCATCAGTTTTAAAAGAATTTATCTCTTTACCATGTGAGCAGTTTTAGGTTTCTGACGAAATTGAGAGGAAGGCGGGGGATCTCCCATACTCTCCCTGCACTCATCATTTTTCATCCTTTCCTTGGCTCATCCCTCATCCCCAGCGTTAGACGATCCACAGGTGAGAGGTTCCTTTGAGACCAGCTTTGGGGAATTCAGCTGCAAACAGTAACTGGGAATGAGATTAGGGGAGAGTCAACGTGCTCGCTCTCCTGTGGGCAGTGGGGAGGGGATTAAAAACAAAGCAAAACAAACAACTATTGAATCTTTGATCTGAGTTGGAAGTTTGAACGCAATGAGTACATTGATAAATCGGTTCAGCGTGTTCTCTGCAGGAAGCACAAAGATTTCATGTCTAGCACAGCTAGCCATCCTCATCCAGGAATGTATCTGTCTGCTTTTTTATTCCTATGCAAATATTTCAGATGGAAACTTCCAAGACATTAGAATGTCATACGAATCATCGATGTCAAGGCTGCTTTCCAAGAAATCCTCTTTTACTTAATGTTTGATCCCCATTTCAGCCTCTTCTCCCCATCTGGCACTTGTCACTTAGGCAGATGGCCGCCAGCTGGAAGGGCAGGCCGTGTGTCTCCCCTCCGCATCCGGGGGGCTCAGAGACGCGACGTGAACTGTACTACGTCACTCCATTAGGGGACCGCAAGCGCAGACACTGCCTTGTCAACCTGTCACCACCTGAGGGCTCCCAGAGGGAGTTCCTTTATGAATCTGGGAACTTAAGTTGTGTTTTATGATGTCATGATACCCCATATTGGCTTCATATAAGAGAATGTGGCTAGTAGAGCTTCACAATCCAACTCTCCCAATTAAGAGGGTACTCAGGACAGCAGTGAGCTACTTCTAATGAAAAGATGGAGAGAGAGAAGTCTTTAAAGAAATCCCGGCTAAAGTCCAGGCGTAGTTTAAGGATCAGATTTATTCTACCCTAACAAATATGCCCGTATTATTATGACCACTTTGTGCCAACACTAAGATTTTTCAGCAATTTAAAATAGCCTAAGGCTGTAATATGTGTGTTTTGCTCCTGGGTTTCTGAAAGAAATGCCCTCTTTTTTCAAAGACCTCTTGTTACTCTGGGTTCTTACTCCTTTCTCACATGTGAAAATTAGTCCTGGTTAATTTCACTGCTGGGCTTTCCAGATGGTGCTAGTGATAAGAAGCCTGCCTGTGAAGGCAGGAGACCTAAGAGATGCTGGTTTGATCCCCAGGTCCAGAAGATCCCCTGGAGGAGGAAATGGCAACCCACTCCAGTATTCTTGCCTGGAGAAGCCTATGGACAGGGGAGCCTGGTGGGCTACAGTCCACAGGGTCACAA
Source organism: Bos grunniens (assembly GCF_055505025.1). NCBI lineage: Eukaryota > Metazoa > Chordata > Mammalia > Artiodactyla > Bovidae > Bos > Bos grunniens. Next base: position 88,170,152 of record NC_141176.1, on the reverse strand, counting down.
AGAGTCAGACACCACTGAAGCGACTTTGCCCCTATGCAGAGTTTCATTGTTGCCACTGTTCTTTGAGAAGCTTCTTGCTGTGTTGGTTTTGGCTCCTGACACTCTCGGTCAGCCAGAAGATACATGGTTCTTCAGAAGAAACTTTGTTCTATTTACAAATGCCTGTTTTTTTCCCCTTCTCCAAGGCTATGGTTTTTCCAGTGGTCATGTATGGATGTGAAAGTTGGACTGTGAAGAAAGCTGAGCGCCAAAGAATTGATGCTTTTGAACTGTGGTGTTGGAGAAGACTCTTGAGAGTCCCTTGGACTGCAAGGAGATCCAACCAGTCCATTCTGAAGGAGATCAGCCCTGGGTGTTCTTCGGAAGGACTGATGCTAAAGCTGAAATTCCAATACTTTGGCCACCTCATGAGAACAGTTGACTCACTGGAAAAGACTCTGATGCTGGGAGGCATTGGGGGCAGGAGGAGAAGGGGATGACAGAGGATGAGATGGCTGGATGGCATCACTGACTTGATGGACGTGAGTCTGGGTGAACTCCGGGAGTTGGTGATGGACAGGGAGGCCTGGTGTGCTGCGATTCATGGGGTTGCAAAGAGTTGGACATGACTGAGCGACTGAACTGAACTGAACTGAACTTATAAATGCATGTTCACAGGGGAGGAGGGGAACAGAGGATGAAATAAAACAAAAATGCAGAGTTGCTCACTACTTGTGTCTATTTGTATTTCCTGTACATATCTGCGAGACACACACAGAACTGTTGTGCTTATGTTGATCTAAATCTGTGCCAAACAATATACTTTTTTCCACTTATCCTCATGCCGTGAGCTTGTTATATCTCAAACCACCCTATGATTTTTTTTTAAATGGCTGCACACTCTCCAGTTTATGGCTAGACCATACTTATTTAAGTGTTCACTATTAGATATTTAACTTTCTGATTTCTTAAACTTAAAAAAAAATACTCAGTAAAAGTGTTTTTTTTTTTTTTTTTTTGAGCATATGCTTGAAAATTTAGTTTCTAGAAGGGGAATTTCTGAGTCTAAGGATGTATACAATGGTAAGCCTCACATTTTTATCCTCTGAAATTTCTCATGGAGGGCTGATCTCCCCACAGTAAGTGAGGGTGTTTGAGAATACCGTCTGGCTGTTCTGTGGGAGTCCAGCTGGCCGCTCTCTGTTTATCTCTCATTTCGGCCCCGACACAGCTTTGAAGTTCTGTCTCGGGGCAACTGTGGGATCTCTGCTTCTGTCCTGGAACTCCTAGATCTCAGCAGCTCAAGGTCAGCTCATGGCATGGGATCTCTGGGGGACTTGCTGCTTTGTTGTCTGCACACGCAGAAGCCAGGGTTTGATAAGAAAAGCTTCCCTGATGGTAGGATGCTCATCATAAGGTAAATCCAGCGTTTGACTGTGTCTGGTCACAGTTGATGAGGCTGCTTTAAGGTGTCCGTTGACTTCTCTGCCCATTTCTCTGCCAGTACAACCAGGATGACTATTTCATAGTGACATGTGTCTACTTCCTAACATGTAGCATGATGTCATTTTAGATTTATTCAAGTTAATGCTTGAGCAAGTCCTGTTACACAAACTGCATGCTCCATGACCAAGGGATGTCCGGTCTCATTTCCCATTCTACCCTCAGCAGCTGACACAATGCCTGACAATCCCTGTGGTTTCATAAGCTAATGTGCTTCGTCACTCAGTCCAACTCTTTGTGACGCCATAGACTGTAGCCCACCAGGCACCTCTGTCCACAGGGATTCTCCAGGCAAGAACACTGGAGTGGGTTGCCATGCCCTCCTAAAGGGAATCTTCCCAACCCCCAGATCAAATCCAGGTCTCCCGCGTTGCATGTGGTTTCTTTACCAGCGGAGCCACCAGGGAAGCCCAACAATCAAATGAACGAATGCATAACTCCCTGTTGCTGTTGCTCAGTCACTCAGTTGTGTCCTACTCTTTGTGACCCCATGACTAAGCACGCCAGCATTCCCTGTCTTTCACTATCTCCCAGAGTTTGCTCAGATTCATGCCATTAACTCCCTGCCTTATAAAAACTGGATAAAGTGAATATTTCTGAAAGAACTTTAAATAGCTGGGAAGACTCTAACGTATATATGACTGTCCTCCCCCCAGGCAGTGGTCCTCAAATGTTTGGTGGATGTGCATGGGATTAACTCAAGGAACTTTGGTAACAAAGTCTTACCTCCTAGAGAGTCTGATTCTGGTACAGGTGAACCCCTGAAGGTTTCTAAATCTATTTTTAGTTCTCCCAGCCTGAACTCCTTGTTTTTGCTCCATTGCTGTATGATGTGTTTGGTGTGTCGGTTTCCATGTAAAATTCTGACATTGTCCAAGATGAAGACATGCAAGATGAGCATAACCAATCCCATTTACTAAAGAAGAAATTATGGTTTAGGAAGTTTGCCCAATGTCATACAAAATTCAGAACCAGGAAATGTGACCAATTTTACAGATTTCAAAGCCCCAATTCTTTTGATCACTGTAGACTATCTCACACCTATTGTTTAGAAGTCTTTTAGTAAGTCTTAAATGTTAGTCATCTGATTATTGGCTTAAAGTTTAAAATATAAAAAATATAGCTTTCGACAAGTGAGTTAATTTATGAAGTCACTACACAAATAATTATTGTCTGTTACTACCAGGTCTTAGAGGCCTTCCCTAATTGTTTAATATTGCTAAGTCATTTCAGTCCTGTCCGACTTTTTGCAACCCAATGCACTGTAGTCTGTCAGGCTCCTCTGTGCATGGGACTCTCCAGGCAAGAATACTGGAGTGGGTTGCCATGTCCTTTTCCAGGGGATCTTCCTGAGCCAGGGATGGAACCCACACCTCTTATGTCTCTGGCATTGGCAGGGGTTTCTTTACCACTAGTGCCACCTGGGAAGCCCTTGTTTACTATTACACAGGTACAAGTTATTTCTTCTAGTTTTCTTTAAATAGATTTTTCTTTTTTGTCTTAGTGTTCCACATTTTTGTTCTATCTTTGAAAGTTGCCTAAGCTTCAAAGGTTTTCTCTCTTTTTTAAAAACAAATCCATTATTTCCTTTTGGCTGTGCTGGCTCTCTGTGGCTGCACCGGCTTCCCTAGTTGTGGAGCGCTGGGGTGCTCTCTGGTTGTCCCCAGGCTTCTCCTGCTGCAGGGCGCGGGCTCTGGGGCTTGATGCTTCGGTAGCCGCAGCGCGTGGGCGCAGTGGTTCTGGTGCATGGGCTTTGCTGCTCCACGGCATGTGTGATCTTCCCGGATCAGGGATCGAACCTGTGTCTGTTGCATTGGCAGGCAGATTCCACACCACTGAGCCACCAAGAAAGCCCAGAGATTTTCATTATAAAGTTCACTTACTGTTTATGAAGTATTTATTGATCATCATTGCCTTTCTTTGGGATTGGAATGAAAACTGAAACTTTTCCAGTCCTGTGCCCGCTGCTGAGTTTTCTAAATTTGCTGGCATGTTGAGTGCAGCACTTTCATAGCATCATCTTTTAGGATCAAATTGCCAACATCCATTGGATCATAGAAAAAGCAAGAAAATTCCAGAAAAACATCTACTTCTGCTTTATTGACTATGCCAAAGCCTTTGACTGTGTGGATCACAACAAACTCTGGAAAATTCTTCAAGAGATGGGAATACCAGACCACCTTACCTGCCTCCTGAGAAATCTGTATGCAGGTCAAGAAGCAACAATTAGAACAGGACATGGAACAATGGGCTGGTTCCAAATCAGGAAAGGAGTATGTCAAGGTTGTATATTACCACTCTGCTTATTTAACTTATATGCAGAGTACATCATGTGGAATGCCAGGCTGGATGAAGCACAAGCTGGAATTAAGATTGCTGGGAGAAATATCAATAACCTCAGATATGCAGATGACACCACCCTGATGGCAGAAAGTGAAGAGGAACTAAAAAGCCTCTTGATGAAAGTGAAACAGGAGAGTGAAAAAGTTGGCTTAAAGCTCAGCATTCGGAAAACCAAGATCATGGCATCCGGTCCCATCACTTCATGGCAAATAGATGGGGAAGCAATGGAAACTGTGACAGACTTTATTTTGGGGGGCTCCAAAATCACTGCCGATGGTGACTGCAGCCATGAAATTAAAAGACATGAAATAAAAAGACCTAGACAGCTTATTAAAAAGTAGAGACATTACTTTGCTGCCAAAAGTCCATCTAGTTGAAGCTATGTTTTTTCCAGTAGTCATGTATGGTTGTGAGAATTGGACCATAAAGCAAGCTGAGTGCCAAAGAATTGACGCTTTTAAACTGTGAGGTTGGAGAATATTCTTGAGAGTCCCTTGGACTGCAAGGAGATCCAACCAGTCCATCCTAAAGGAGATCAGTTCTGAATGTTCATTGGAAGGACTGATGCTGAAGCTGAAGCTCCAATATTTTGGCCACCTGATGCGAAGAACTGACTCATTGGAACAGACTGTGACACCGAGAAAGACTGAAGGCAGGAGGAGAGGGGATGACAGAGGATGAGATGGCTGGATGGCATCACCCACTCGGTGGATATGAGTTAGAGGATGAGATGGCTGGATGGCATTACCCACTCGGTGGATATGAGTTTGAGCAAGCTTTGGGTGTTGGTGATGCACAGGGAAACCTGGCGTGCTGCAGTTCATGGGGCCACAAAGAGTTGGACGCCACTGAGTGACTCAACTGAACTGATTGATCAACTTTGTCACAAACTGGGGATTCAATATGAATAAAAATGCTTTACTTGTCATGACTTCCTGCTTTAATCCCTGAGTTTGTTTCCTTGGTCCAGAAAAAACTTCCAAGAACCAGAACAAGAAAATCCTACCCCAGAAACATGGGTAGATGTAGAGGGGTGGAGAAAGGGAAGGACGCTGACGACACTGGTTTTAGCCCTGGGGTTCTCATGGCACCCGGGTGGCTGTTTCTACCAATGGTTGGATGTGGAGGGTGGGGTGGGAGTTGAGACTAGGAAAGAGATCTCAACTACAGGTGAAGGTTTAGGAGTCACCTCTGGGCTTCCCTGGTGGCTCAGTGGTTAAGAACATGCCTGGCAATGCAGGGGACATGGGTTCAATCCCTGGTCCAGGAAGACCCCACGGACAACCAAGCCCGTGGGATCCATAACTACTGAGCCATAACTACTACTCCATAACTACTGAGCCAGCGCCCTAGAGCCCGAGAGTGGCAACTACTGAGTCCATACAACCTAGAGCCTGTGCTCTGCAACAGGAGAAGCCTGCACGCTGTAACTGGAGAGGGGCACCCATTGCAGCAACTGGAGAAGGCCCCTGTGCAACAGTGAAGACCCAGCACAGCCGAAAATAAAGAAACAAGTTGATATTTGGCAAAACTAATACAATTATGTAAAGTTTAAAAAAAATAAAATAAAATAAAATTAAAAAAAAAAAGAAAAAAAGAAACAAGTTGGTTTTTAAAAAAACATGTTTAAAACAGTGTCACCTCTGTTTAGAGCAGTGTTTTTTTTTTTTTAAACTGTATTTGGGAACCTATGAATGTTTTTAAATATATCTATTTGGCTTAGATTTTCATTTTCCTATCTGGCTTATAGTTTTATCAGTAAGTGTTTGATATGCAGATTTATTTATTATTGCCATCTGTTTCTGTGAAAGCGATTTTGAAGATGCTAAGCTGTTTTCTGAATGACATTCAGAAATCAGAACCTCACAAGGACAGCTATTCTGTTATTGAGGCAGAGATCATACACAGATTCGCTTGTATACTGCTGTGTGATCCCCACACACGTGCCCTGTGTGGTAACTTGTGGTACCTTGGTAACTTGTCTTTTCAACATATCTAGAATACAGCTCAGCAAAATTTATTTAGATGTGTTAACATCTTTATTCCCTCCTAGGCTATTTTCTTTTTTATAGTATTTCTATTGAATTATAGTTGATGGACAATATTACATAAGTTACAGGTATACCTCTATAGCCATTAAAGGTTATATTCCTTTTATAGTTATTATAAGGCTTCCCAGGTGGTGCTAGTGGTAAGGAGCCTGCCTGCCAATACAGGAGACTTAGGACAAGTGGGTTCGATCCCTGGGTCAGGAAGATCCCCTGGAGGAGGGCATGGCCTCCCACTCCAGTATTCTTGCTTGGGAAATCCCACGGACAGGGGAGCTTGGTGGGTTAGGGTCCATGGGGTTGCAGAGTTGGACACGACTGAAGAAATGTAGCATACACACACACACACATAGTTAATATAGAATATTGGCTGCATTCCCCATGCTGTACAACGCATCCTTGTAGCTTATTTTACGCCTAACAGTTTGTGCTGCTTAGTCTTTTCCCCTCTACATTACCACCCCTTTCTCTCTCCCCACCAGCAACCACTAATTTGTATCTGTGGATCTTCTTCTTTATTGTTGTTCCATATTCACTAGTCTGTTGTATTTTTTTTTTAGATTATACATATAAGGGATATGATAGAATATTTGTCTTTCTCTGTCTGACTTACTTTACTTAGCATAAAGTCCTGCAAATCCATCCATGTTGCTTAGATAGCAAAAAAAAAAAAAAAAAAAATTACAGTTGAGTAGTGTTTCATTGTATTAATGTATAATACAGGTATCACATCTTCTTTATCCATTCACCTGTCCTTGGACACTTAGGTTGCTTCTATATCTTGGTAATTATAATAATGCTGCTGCTAGGGACATTGGGGCGCGTGTCAGGAAACTGAAAATAGAACCACTATACGACCCAGCAATTTCACTCCTGAGTATACGTCTGAAAAAACAAAAACAAAAACATTAGTTCAAAAAGATACATGCCCGTCTAGATTATTTTAACACTCTGAAGCTACATGTACAAAATTTCAACAAAACGTTCTATAATCAGGCATTTCAATGGGCTCATTTCCCAAAAGTTCAAGTGGGGTGTAAACTAGTGTAATCTTGGTCAGAGCCGGTCAATGAGTCAGAACAAATTGGAAGCAAGACATCTCGTAATGCAGTTTCATTTCAGCTCGTCTACAAGCCCAGACTCTAGAATATTCTTGGAAGGGTACGACCAGCTTTGCCCATTCTACCGACATCCTTTCTGGTTCACTTTTAATCATTCCACGGCTCCCCAGGATGTTTCTACGTGCTTTGCTAACATCAGATGCTTCCTATGAGGGGCTCTTCCTTTTCAACTGGTCTCAGAGTGAACTATTAAGAAGTCTATCTTCCTTATTTTAAGTTACTTGAATGCAAACTCAAAGTCATCGTGATACCTTCTATGCCATTTTTCAAAACTGTTTGCTTTTGTCCAATTAAAAAATCAAGCAGCTATTGCTTATAATAAAAGGCTTTCTAAAGCAGCAGTTAATAATCAGATGCTCAAACAATTCCTCAGATTGCTCCCACTTCCTTTTTCCATTGACCAATATATCATGGACTTCCTTCCAGGTCAGCATATATAGACCTGGCTCATTATTCTTAATGTTCAAGCTTGTTATCTATTTCCATGACGCTGGATATCAGATTTTCCCAGATCTGTCATAGTCATTGCTGTCTTTCTACTACATAAAAATACTGCAATAAATATCCTTACACATATATCTTTCTTTAGGTTTTTCTCTGGAGACTAGCTTTCAAAAGGGCAACCACCAGGTCAAAAGTTATGTGTATTTTTAGTTAAAAAAGATATTTCCAGAAAATTTTTTAAAGGTATAATCATTTACTTATTCAGCATAAATATGTGAGATGGTCTTTTCCCTTACTCTTTGCCAGAACTGGATGTTATTTCTTATCTAAGTTGTGGTCTTCCTATATTTAGAACAGAGTTGTACTTAGTGTGTGTTCAGATCTTGTTGACTAGGTCACTTTAAGATTTTGAAACTACATTTTCCAACTTTTCCTACATTTTCCAACTTAATTGACACTAATTTTCCTTTATTCATGTATAAAGTCATAGTTTTTGTTTATAGTATAGATTTGCGACTATTCAGTTCAGTTCAGTTCAGTCACTCAATCGTGTCCGACTCTTTGCGACCCCATGAATCTCAGCACGCCAGGCCTTCCTGTCCATCACCAACTCCCAGAGTTCACCCAGACTCACGTCCATCGAGTCAGTGATGCCATCCAGCCATCTCATCCTCTGTCATCCCCTTCTCCTCCTGCCCCCAATCCCTCCCAGCATCAGAGACTTTGGGATTGGAATGAAAACGGACCTTTTCCAGTCCTGTGGCCACTGCTGAGTTTTCCAAATTTGCTGGCATATTGAGTGTAGCACTTTCACAGCATCGTCTTTCAGGATTTGGAATAGCTCAACTGGAATTCCATCACCTCCACTAGCTTTGTTTATAGTGATGCTTTCTAAGGCCCACTTGACTTCACATTCCAGGATGTCTGGCTCTAGGTCAGTGAAATGAAGATCATGGCATCCGGTCCCACCACTTCATGGGAAATAGATGGGGAAACAGTGGAAACAGTGTCAGACTTTACTTTTCTGGGCTCCAAAATCACTACAGATGGTGACTGCAGCCATGAAATTAAAAGACGCTTACTCCTTGGAAGGAAAGTTATGACCAACCTAGGTAGCCTATTCAAAAGCAGAGACATTACTTTGCCAACAAAGGTTCATCTAGTCAAGGCTATGGTTTTTCCTGTGGTCATGTATGGATGTGAGAGTTGGACTGTGAAGAAGGCTGAGTGCTGAAGAATCGATGCTTTTGAACTGTGGTGTTGGAGAAGACTCTTGAGAGTCCCTTGGACTGCAAGGAGATCCAACCAGTCCATTCTGAAGGAGATCAGCCCTGGGATTTCTTTGGAAGGAATAATGCTAAAGCTGAAAGTCCAGTACTTTGGCCACCTCATGCGAAGAGTTGACTCATTGGAAAAGACTCTGATGCTGGGAGGGATTGGGGGCAGGAGGAGAAGGGGATGCCAGAGGATGAGATGGCTGGATGGCATCACTGACTCGATGGACGTGAGTCTGGGTGAAATCCGGGAGTTGGTGATGGACAGGGAGGCCTGGCGTGCTGCGATTCATGGGGTGGCAAAGAGTCGGACACGACTGAGTGACTTATCGGATCAGATCGGATCGGATCAGAGTCTTTTCCAATGAGTCAACTCTTCACATGAGGTGGCCAAAGTACTGGAGTTTCAGCTTTAGCATCATTCCTTCCAAAGAAATCCCAGGGCTGATCTCCTTCAGAATGGACTGGTTGGATCTCTTTGCAGTCCAAGGGACTCTCAAGAGTCTTCTCCAACACCACAGTTCAAAAGCATCAGTTCTTCGGCACTCAGCCGTCTTCACAAGTCCAACTCTCACATCCATACATGACCACAGGAAAACCCATAGCCTTGACTGGACGAACCTTTGTTGGCAAAGTAATGTCTCTGCTTTTGAATAGGCTATCTAGGTTGGTCATAACTTTCCTTCCAAGGAGTAAGCGTCTTTTAATTTCATGGCTGTAGTCACCATCTGCAGTGATTTTGGAGCCCAAACAAATAAAGTCTGACACTGTTTCCACTGTTTCCCCATCTATTTCCCATGAAGTGGTGGGACTGGATGCCATGATCTTCATTTTCTGAATGTTGAGCTTTAAGCCAACTTTTTCACTCTCCACTTTCACTTTCATCAAGAGGCTTTTTAGTTCCTCTTCACTTTCTGCTATCAGGGTGGTGTCATCTGCATATCTGAGGTTATTGATATTTCTCCTGGCAATCTTGATTCCAGCTTGTGTTTCTTCCAGTCCAGCGTTTCTCATGATGTACTCTGCATAGAAGTTAAAAGCTTCAAATTTCTATCAAATTATGTTAGTATAGGTATGTAATTACACATTTGAACATGAACCTATTTTTTTTATTTCTCACCCCTACCTCATTAATACCTCTATTATTGCTGCTTTTAACACCATAATCACTAAGAACAGTGGTTAGTGCTGATAAGACGCGTTTGCCATGGTTAGTCCACTTTCACTGACAAAATGAAGTGATGGAAGGATTAAGTCTGTTTCTGATTCTGGATTCGTAAAAGTATGTTTTGGCTTTTTCTTCTATGTGCTTTTGCAAGGTCATGCATGTCCCCAATGATGCAGTCTGTTATTCCTTTGCAAGGCTCCTTGCTGGAATAAAACAAAACGGCAAGTTCCTTTCATCATTACTTTTGGATGATCCAATCATTTATGATATATATGTATATTAATATCTCTGGCATGGAGATATATATATATATATCAGAATATTTAAACTTTTAATACTAATATGTTTATATGTAATAAAACATGTTTTTTTAAACTGATCCATACAATAACCTTATGATATTGACATGATGGTACCTTATTTAAATTTTACTGACAGAGAGAGTGAGGTTCCTGAAGGGGGTTTAGATCATTTCTTTAAGGACCAAGAGCTAGTGCATATGGGAACAAAGATTTACAGCAGGGTTTCTTGACTCTAAGTCAAATAGTCTCTGAGACTGATTCTCAGAATCCCAAGTGCACACAAGATCTTTCAGATCTTTCAACGTAAATGAGACTGAGTTAAACAAGCAATTTGTACATCTACTGACCATTAACTACAATATCTACTGCATTGTTTACTGCAGTTTCAATTAAATTTGTCTTTGGATATAACGGAGAATGAATTAATTCTAAGTGAGTTCAGTTTTTTCCTGAAAAAATTAAAAACCTGTTAAATGCAAGTTCATAGAATAATAGCAGAAATTTAATTGTTAGAGTAACAACTTTTTAGAACTTTTTATTCTGTTTTGGGGTATAGCTAATTAACAACACTGTGAGAGTTTCAGGTGCACAGCAAAGGGACTCAGCTGTAAGCATACATGTATCCGTTCTTCCCCAAATTCCCCTTCCATTCAGGTTGCCACATAACGTTGAGTAGAGTTCCATGAGATATATGGTGGGACCTTATTAGTTATCCATTTTCAATACAGCAGTGTGTACGTGTCCATCCCAAACTCCCTAACTATCCCTCCCCCTCCCTTCCCCCGGTAGACTACCAGTTGTCTAGCTTCCCTGGTGGCTCAGATGGTAAAGAACCTGCCTGCCATGCAGGAGATCCAGGTTTGATCCCTGGGTCAGGAAGATCCCCTGGAGAAGAGAATGGAAATCCACTTCAGTATTCTTGCCTGGAGAATCCCATGGACACACCATGGGGTCGCAGATTTGGACACGACTAAGCAACTAACACTCCCTTCTGGTAACCATAAGTTCATAGAGTAACAATTCTAACTTTTTAAGAGTGGTCCCATTTTCGTCTGGAAATACCACTCGAGGATCAGCCCTGGGTTACATCATGCGCAGTGGAATAAGTCAGACAGAGAAGAGCAAACACCACCTGGCACTACTTCTGTGGGGCTTCCCAGGTGGCCCAGTAGTAAAGAATTCACCTGCCAAGCAGGGGACTCAGATTCGGTCCCTGCGTCAGGACGACCCCCTGGAGAAGGAAATGGCAACCCACTCCAGTATTCTTGCCTGGGAAATCCCATGGACAGAGAGCACGGAGGGCTACAGTGTATGGAGTCGCAAAAAGTCAGACATGACTGAGCAACTAGAGAGAGACTTGTCTCCAAATTCTCAAGTAGGACATGTTAAATTTGTACAGCTTTATATGTGTCAATCGTATCTTAATAAAGTAGTTTAAATAGAAAGAAAAAAAACATATAAAATGCTTCTTACTTTAAAATAAAACCTACCTCTGTGTGTACACACACGTGCATATTTTCAGTTCTATTCCTGCTCCCTACTAGTTTCTTGGTAGCATTTGTACATAACAGTTTTTGTATTTTAGAGAGGTACAGATCTAGATTCAAAGATCATCACAATTAAGCATGTTTGTAGCAGAAAAGGCACATGACTGATACTTTCTTGTGTTTCCTAAATTTCCTTGAGAGTAACCAGTAGTCATGTATGGATGTGAGAGTTGGACCCATAAAGAAAGCTGAGCGCCGAAGAATTGATGCTTTTGAACTGTGGTGTTGGAGAAGACTCTTGAGAGTCCCTTGAACCGCAAGAAGATCCAACCAGTCCATCCTAAAGGAAATCAGTCCTGAATATTCATTGGAAGGAATGATGTTGAAGCTGAAACTCCAATACTTTGGCCACCTGATGCAAAGAACTGACTGATAAAAAGACCCTGATGCTGGGCAAGATTGAAGGCGAGAGGAGAAGGGGACGACAGAGGATGAGATGGTTGAATGGCATCACCAACTCAGTGGACATAAGTTTGAGTAAATTCCAGGAGTTGGTGATGGACAGGGCATCCTGGCATGCTGCAGTCCATGGGGTTGCAAAGAATTGGACATGATTGAGCGACTGAACTGAACTGAACTGAATTGAACTGAACTGAACTATAGTGTTGAGATGCATTTTTCCATATGTTTTCTATATATTATATTTTCTATATATTATATTTCTATATATTATCAATTTTGTGTGTGTGTGTGTGAGGTGGTTGGTGGAGTCCCTATTCTGTTTGGGGTTATATCTACTTGGGTATAGATCTTAAATATAGAAGAGATTAATGAATCCCAAGGTTTCTGTAATAAAACTCTGTGTGCTATTTTCTTGAACTCATTTAATGAATATTTTTGTGAAAAGGGAATTTTTCAAGAAAGGGAAAATTCTGCAATTCTGTTATTTACCTAGATTATATTGTATCTAACCCAATAATACTTTTCACATGTACTATTTAGGGGCTTCCCTGGTGGCTCAGCTGGTAAAGAATCTGCCTGCAATGTGGGAGACCTGGCTTTGATCCCTGGGTTGGTAAGATCCCCTAGAGAAGGGAACGGCTACCCAGTATTCCGGATATTCTGGCCTGGAGAAGTCCATGGACTGTATAGTCCATGGGGTTGCAAAGAGTTGAGTCAGACACGATTGAGCAACTTTCACTTTCACTTTACTTTCATATACTCTTTGAGGTCCTTAGGTTAACACTAAACTATTTTTCTCATTTGAACAACAATGACAGCAGCAAATTCTGAGTCTTTTCTATTTTTTCTAGCGTGTAGTTTGGCGTTGGTTTTGAGTAAGCATCCACTCTCTTTTTTGCTGTTGATACTAACACCAATTTATTAAAGGGTAAGACACCATATGTTCATTTCAGAATACCAATTCCATTTTGTTCATCTGAATTCCCAGTATTTGCAAAGCAGTTTATTTACTTCTAATTTGCAGTAATGTGTATGCTTTCTATTCTTTTCATTTTGACTTATTTTCAGATAATTTTGTTATCTTACACTTCTGATGCTTTTTATTTTGTGAAAAAGATATATTTTTATTCTCACTGAAAGGAAAAAGTAGAAAAGATGGGTAGCAGGAATTTTTGTATTTAAGCAAAGCTGAAGAAGCATGGCACTGATTTTTCTTTTTTGTCTTAACACATCAAGGGAACCCTTTCCTGGTAGCTTAGTGGTAAAGAAACCCACCTGCCAATGCAGGAGACACCGGTTCCATCCCTGGGTCAGGAAGATCCCCTGGAGGAGGAAATGGCCACCCACTCCAGCATTCTTGCTTGGGAAATCCCACGGACAGGGGAGCTTGGTGGGCTACAGTCTGTGGGGCTGCAAAGAGTTGTACAGGACATAGTGGCTAAACAATAACATACATAAAACACTTAGAGTGGTAAGGGTGGCCCTTCAGACTCTTAAAATAGCTCATCAGAAAGATCGCTAATCTTTCCAGATTAATACGATCCTCAAAGAATGTTTATACTAAAACCATTTTTGAATAGTAATTTCCTTTTAAGCATCATTATGACTGTAATAATCTCTGCATCTATTTCTACTCTGATCCTTCTATTAGACCTAAGCTTCTCAAGAGACGATGGATGTCTAGTTTCTGCTTTGTTGCTCAAACACTCCTTGGGACAGAAAAACTTGATGGATATGGGTAGAGGTTGAACAGATATGTTCCCAGGATTCTGTGACGCCAATTCCATTATTTAAGAAAGCTGGAACCAAATGTTCAGTATCTCTAGAAACTAGCTCCATAGGCAGATAAGGCTTTGAGGCATTACCATTGATCCTGCTTGTTGGACATATTTCAAATCTAACCAATGTTTCCCTCTTTTACTACCTTCCTATGAATGTCAACATCCTATGATGATGAAAACTAAAGTTGGAAATCGTCACACAAGGGACGAAATTAAATGGTTAAGCTTGATGCTCTAAAGCTATGATGTTGTTTGATCCTTAAGTAAGTCAACTGGAATACATAAGACTTTTTTTTGCAAAGATTGTACAACTGAAGCAAAAGTTTTGTTATAATTGACAAAAAACCATGTCCACATTGCAACTCTAAGAAATCTTGAAGAAGACAGGTGTGACTCCATTGGAGGTATTGGGATTTGATTCTTTTCTGAGTCCCTAACCTGGGCTGGGATTCAGGTGGGGAAGGGGGATGCCTGATGTTGATATTCTTGTATTGCTTTTTGTCTCTGGGTAATAAGAGATTGTGAAACAAAGGATTTAAGTGTAGGATGTTTACAGAGCTTTAGCAAAATAATAATAGTGGCCTGATGGTTCAGACAGTAAGGAATCTGCCTTCGATGCAGGAGGCTTGGGTTCCATCCTTGGGTGGGGAATATCCCCTGGAGGAGGGCATGGCAACCCACTCCCAGTACTTCCCAGTACTCTTTCCTGGGAAATCCAATGGACAGAGGAGCCTGGCAGGCTACAGTCCATGGGGTCACAAAGAGTTGGGCACAACTGAGTGATTAACACGTTCACTCTTCACTTTCAAGAGTGTCAACAGTAAAGGCTAAACTCCTAATATTATGTGTTCTACTGGGAGTGCTGGTGGAAAGAGTGAGGTAGGATATTCCCCCAATTTTAATTTCCTTGGAAATAAGTGTTAGGCAGAAATGGAGTACAGTTCTAAATTGGTAAGCATAGATGAAATTCTAAACTGATACATGCAGATGTTGAAAAGGAAGAGCTATAGAAATTTTAGGTCAAATCACTCAGTAATTAAAAACTGACTTAAGAGCCATTCTGAATTGGTCATAATTTATAGTCCATGGTTTTATTACAGCAAATCAGGGCAAATGTTCCTTTTTCACATACCATTTCATGGTTCTAGAATTTGCATGACCTATGTTAGATTGCCTTTTTTTTTTGGAAATTGATTTTTAGTTTTGCAGATGATGTTATTTGGTTCATATTGGGCACTGGGTTTCATAATAAAAGTGCTAATTGAAGAGTTTATTTTTCGAAAGCATATTTGTCAATGGTTATTCCTCAGTCTTACCTAGTCAATGTGTGGATTTTGCACACAGTTATTTTAAATGTTCATCCTTTCCAGAAAGACAAGAGTACTGCTTGTATGAAAATCTTTTACTTTGAGCATTTGAAATACAGTGCCCATGAGCTGAGCCAGCATAAACTCCTAAACCCAGAAGCAAGAGTACAACTTCAGGAGGAAGTCTACCAAGTCCAGTTCATCAGCTACAGGCAATAATACAGAAAGCTTGAAATGCTCAAAGAAATAAAAGAATTCTATAAAATAGCATTCTGCTAGTCAATCAATATCCAGCCTTATTGAATTGTTGCCATCAGTCACAAAAACAAGTATCAGATTGTGTCCATTGTGTGTTCATGATGTTCAGGAAAGGATTCCAAGGTTTCTATAGAGCTTAGGATATGAGATATTCCATTCTCTATTTTTAGATAAACATTTCTGATACTTTGCTGAAAAGGAAGAGCTATGCATATCTTAGGTGTTTGGGGAGTGGTTGCCTCCACAATGATCATGTTCCTAAAGATAAACAGTTGCGTGAGTATTGCTTTCTCTCATGCACGATCTATTGCTTGGTTACTCACCAGAAAGACTTGACCTGAGTGGGAAAATGTTAGTGGGCATCTTTTCATAAAGAGGATAGATGCCATTTCACTAACATGTAGGCATCGAATCTTACTGAGACAATCCACAATTTTTTTTTCCAATTCAATCTGACAAATACTATGTGATATGCCAGTTTCTGTGCAAGATAAGACAGCATGTGCAAAAATGAAAAGCCTTAAGGAGTTTGGAGTCTAATTGAGATGGCAAATGTATACAATTTACTATAACACAGAGCATATTATGATACCAGTATGTATACATGCAGTCTTATGAAGCAGAGAGATGAAAAGGCTTGTTTGGAAAAGTAGATTATAAAAGCCATCACTCAAGCAATGGCATGTGAACTGGATCTGACCAGTGGAGATGAGAGAAAAAGGGCAGTTCTGATGGGGGACATTGTGGGGTCAAGTCCTGGAGAGCAGATGGCTTTGGGGTGCAAGGGTGGGAAGATTCCAGTGTTCAGGAAAGGGTCCGAAGCAGTGTAGTAAGAGGTGCATTTGAAGAGCAAGGGTGGGTCCTAAGAGACTCAAGCTCAAGATTTGGACTCTGTTTTAAATTTAGGTGATAATCATCAAGTATTTTGAGCAAGAGAGTGGCCTGCCTGTCTGCTGAGTCGCTCAAGTCGTGTCTGACTCTTTGTGACGCTATGGACTGTAGCCCGCCAGTGGATTCTCCAGGCAGGAATACTGGAGTGGGTTACCAGTCTCTTCTCCAGAGGGATTATCCCCAACCAGGGATGGAACCCAACATCCCTTGGCTCCTGAGGCTCCTGCATTGGCAGGTGGATTCTTTATGGCTGAGCCCCCAGGGAAGTAAGAGAATGACAAGAGTCAATTTGGTCTCATTTCATTACAAAGGATGAAGAGGAGGTGAATGGAGTCAGAGCCTTGACATCATCAATCATTAGTCTTATCATCAATCATTAGCCTTATCGTTTGTATGATAAGCAAGTGTTTAGCACCATTTTATGCTGAAGCCTAAACAGCATCAATAATGCTGGGAAGTGTATTATGTCCTAGGCCCCCAGAACAAATAGTGTGACTTAAATAACTACTGTATTTTCTCAGAGTCCTGAAGTGTCAGCCAGAGACTTGTTCCCTCTGGAACCGTTAGGAGAGCCTCCTTCCCGGCTTCTTTCAGCTGCTGCTAATGCCACGCGCTCCTTGGCTGACAGCAGCAAATCTCTGGTCTTCGCCTCTGTGTTCGCTTGGTCGACTCCCCACCGTGTCTGTCTTCTGATAGAAGTTGCAGCCAAGTCACATTAGAGCGTGCTCTGATGGCCTCAGCTTAAATGGATCTCATCTGAGATGACCTGCTTGCAAATCAGGTCACGGTCACAGGTGTGAGGTTAGCACTTCAACCCACCAGTCTGGGAGGGGCGCACTTCAGCCCCTCACAAGAATGAAGAGTGGCTCCCAACGGGAAAGGCAGTCGCAAGACAGAATCACTCTGTGACTGTTGAGACTCGGGAGAGACTAGGATGAGATAGCTGGGAGGGGAAGAAAATGTTAAAAAGCTCAAGAATCATGGGACTTCCCTGGCAGTCCAGGAGTTAAGACTTCTTCCAGAGTAGAGGGTGTGGGTTTGATCCTTGGTCAGGGAGAGCTAATATCCAACATGTCTCATGGCCAAAAATCAGGACAAAAAGAAGAAGTGTTATTGTAACAGATTCAATAACGTCTTTAAAAATGATCCACATTAAAAAAAAAAAAAAACTTATAAAAAGCTGAAGAGTCAGCTTTTAGTAAAAGGGGAAGGAAAGGAAAAGTAGGTGATCTCAACTATAGGAGTTCAGCATCTGTGAAGTTCTGATCACATCTGTGAGCTGACTTCAGGCATTCAACAGTGGTCAGGGAACCCCCCAGCAATTTGGCTTGCGTGTGGTAGGGACCACAAGTATTTGTGACTACAGCCTGAGTGTCTCTATTGCACACATATTGTGTTTGTCTTACTATAGCACGGGTGGTGGTGGTAATTTTGTTGTGGGTTGTGTCTGACTCTTGTGACCCCATGGGCTGTGGCCCACCAGGCTCCTCTGTCCATGGGATTTCCCAGGTGAGAAGACTGGAGTGGGTTGCCATTTCCTTCTCCATAGTGTGGGTAATGATTAAAGCAGTTATCAGATGGAAATCCTCCCAAGGGGAAGGTGTTATTAGCAAGCAGGAAAATAAATAAATAAATAAACATGTCATGGAGACATGTATAAGTGCAGAGGCACCTCCATTCGGCCTTACACATTCTGACAAGCCCTTGGCATGAAAGCGAATTCTGAGATGAATGCAATTGTATCTGGCAGGGTTGACCAAACTTCTAGGCAGATCAGAAGAAGTCTTCTCTTTGTAGTTGGTAGCGGGGGAGCAGGAGGAGGATGAGGTGAGTAGGGGCAGAGTGGTGAGTGGGGGCAGGGGACAGAGAATGCGACAGCGGATGGGGATTTAAAACACGGCCCCAAACAGCTCTAGGCCTGAGACTGCATGCAGTTACCAGCCTGCTGGATCTTACAGCTCATGTAAAGGCAGTGGGCTTCATGAACTCTTTTGTGAACAGTACTGATTTCACCTGTGAAAAATTATGCCAAGATACGTGCCATCCTCTTCATGGGATTTTCCCCTCTCGTCTAAAAGGTGAGACACTTTCTTTGATATGTGATTGATACAATTATTGCTACAACTGTAGTAGTTGTTCCTTCAGTGGTTTGACCCCTGTGTCGATGTTCACATCATGATTTTGGTGCTTTTCTGTGGTGAACTTTCTTAGTTTCTTAGGTCTGCTGTAGTGAAGCACCCCAAATTGGGTGGCTTAGCACAACAGGAACGTGTTTTCTCATAGTTCTGGAGCTAGAAGTCCGACATCAAGGTGTCGGCAGGGTCTCATTCCCTTTGAAAGAGGAGAGGTTGGAGGCTCCTTCCTTGCCTCATCCCAGCTTCCAGTGGTTGCTGTCAATTTCGGTGTTCCTTGGCTTGCAGACACGTCACTCCAAGCCCATGGCATGCAGCCCTCTATGAGCTGAAGCCTCTAGTGCCTGGCTAACAACTGGTAAGTCAGTGGCATCACTCCCATGAACGCATCAATAATACAATGTAATTGGAGAACATCAAAACAAATGGCCGTCTGCAGTGGGCTCCATTCGCCGAGTCCTGGAAGTTAATGATGCCTTATTGAGAAAGCATTGCATGGAGCTCTATGGCATATGCCTGGTGGTGGTACATAATTTCATAGTCCACAAACCATAATGATTCAATTTTCTCAGAGGTGTATTTATCTATGTGTGGTATTTATCCCTTTCTACTGTGTTCTGACTTGGCAGTTATTTAATGTTTACATGAGACAGAAATTGACCAAGAGGGGAAAGATTAAGCAACGTGGAGGATTCAAGAAATCTTGTTTCCCATAGTTTTATTGAGAAGTAATTGACCTGCAGCACTATATAGGTTTCAGGTGGACAGCATGATAGTTTGATTTAAGTATATCATGAAATGATCACCGCAATATGTCCAGCTAACATCCATCATTTCATAGATACAGTATAAAAGAAGAGTAAAAAAAGAGATTGAGAATTCTCCTTGTGGTGAGAAGTCTCAGGGTTTAAACTCTTAGTGACTTTCTTGTGTTAATTGCACATTGCATCCCTACGTGACTGGAAGTTTGTACCTTTATGTCCACATTTGTCCAATTCCCTTTCCCCCCCAGACCCTGCCTCTGGCAACCACAAGTCTGCTCTTTTTCTCTGAGATTGTTTGCTTTTGTTTTAGAGTCCACACATAAAGGGATCGCGCCGTATCTGTCTCTCTCTGAAGCCCTTATTTCACTTAGCACAATGCTTTCAAGGTACTCGAGGTACTTGTTGTGCTCAAATGGTAGGATTTCCTCATTTTTCATGGCTAAATATTATTCCATTATACATAGAGATCACAACTTCTCCATCCATCTTCTAGATCCATTTATAATGACATGGACTCTGAAAATCTGGTGCAAACTTGCTTTTTAAAGCAGACTTTCTGTCTGCATCTTTAATTGGTCAATTCATTTATTTAGACAGGTGATAAACATTGCTAAACATCCTTTTACCGGGACTTGTGCTAGTATTACACTGGATATAAATTTTTAAAAATCTTGCCATTTAGGACTTTAGAGTCTGATTGAGCAGATGAATCATCCAAACTCTGATTCACATGTCTGCTAGTGAGGGTCCACACACACAGGCTGAAATTAACCAGAACTCAGTAATTTAGCAGAGGCTACCTGGGAGCCATAAAAAAGACAAGGGACACCTCATGGGTGTTCGGAGAAAGGGAGAAACGTAACTCATGGAAGATTTGCCAAAATTGGGAAATGGGGGTTTGCCCCCCATCCTCCTCTCTCCTCTCCCTTCTTGCACTTTCTCTCCCCCCCTCTCCCTCTCCATTTCCCGCTGTTTTATCTCTTTCTCTATCACAGTCTCTGTCCCTTCCATTCTTCTTGACACGTCCACCTCCCTTTGTTTAAATGATAAAATGCTTGCACTCCACGTATCTGCCCACTACTGTTTAGTTTCCTTTCCAGAATCTCCTTTCTCTGCCGCCTGTGATTCCCAGAGTTTTGTCAAAGGTCCCTGTTTCTCCTGATAGCACACATGCTTCAAAGGCTAAATCCTGTGACTTCATTTATACGACCTCCTGGAAAAGGCAAATCTATGGAACAGGAAACAGATCGGTATTTACCAAGAGTAGAGGCTGGGGAGAGGGGTAAAGGGATATGAGAGAACTTTCTAGGTCTTAACTGTAGGGATGGTTATGCTACAGTGTACTTGCAAAGATTCTTACAGCTGTATACCTGGAGAGGGCAAACTTTGCTGTTACATGCGTTTTACCTGAACACACCTGACTGGCCCTCCAAATTCTCTCTTTGCATTGAATAGAAAGGCTCACACAATTTTAATTTCCTTTTCCCACCACCCTTCTTAGTTTTGAATTTAGTAGCTTCTGATTCAAATTAGAAAATTATTTTGAGATTATTGACCAAGAAATTATAATTATACAAGTATATGCTACGTGAGTGTGTGTGTGGGAGGGTGGGTGGGGGGTATTCTAATTTGTAACCCAAAATGGAAATCAGTGAAATAAGCAATACACTTTTGAAATGTCTCAGACCTGAGTATTGAAGTATCAATCAAAGCATGGGAGTACAATCTAGAAAATTAAATTTTGTGCTATTTTGTACTGGCTGCTATTCTAGAACAATTAAGGCAATAAAAATTTAGCTACCTTTATTTCAGTTGTAAAAAGCAAGTGAGATCTCATACCAGGTTAATTCATAGTTAAAGGACTAAAGTCATATTTTTCCCAACTAGTGGTGCTGAGAAAGACTCTGGCTTACAAAGGGAATTTAGTGCTTGTAAATAGAGCCCAATGCTTGTTGCTTTGCAGGAAGTCAGTTAGAGAGATGGTCCTTTTCAGTTCTTTTGCTGCAACCTGGAATAAGCTTGTAGCTAGAGAGGGTTTTCAGAAGTCAACTGTGAGTGTTCAAGTCCATAGTACATACTTCCTGTTGTAAAGAAGCCATGGAAGTCTTCTTCTCACTCTTAAGGAGAACTTCCTCACTCCCAAGAGGCGTGGCAGAGCAGAGGAAGGAGTTTCTGATTACAGTTCCAGAGATGCAGTTTCCTGTCCTAGCTCCACCATGAAACTAACTCTGATTCTGGGAAGGAGGTGGGGAGAGCATCCCAGCCTTAGCCCGGTTTTGGGTTTGGTTGGCCTGTGAACGAGCAGGAAGTGGGGCTACACGACCTCTGAGGGTGTCTCCTTAAATTACAGCTTTGCCAGGGGTTCTGTATCTTGTTATATTGGGAATGTCCATAACCTCAGCTTCTCTCCTTCAATCCCATACTTTTGACTATTTCAGACTTTTCCACCAGAATGGCTTGCGTTTATCCCTAATACCTTCCTGGACCCTGAATTCAGTGTTGTTTCCTGACCTTCTAGCTGCCTCTGACGATCGAGGCAGCTGCCGTGTGTTGCAATTAAGTAAGTCAACTATATCAGCAAGAACGTGGAAATGTGAGTTGCAGTTGTGTTTTACTCTTTGCGACCCCACGGACTGTAGCCCACTAGGCTTCTCTGTCCATGGAATTCTCCAGGCAAGAATATTGCAGTAGGTTGCCATTTTCTTCTCCAGGGGATTTTCCTGACCCAGGGATTGAACCTCGGTGTCCCACATTGCAGGCTCATTCTTTACTGTCTGAGCCATCAGGGAAGCCATTAGCAAGCATGGAGATTTTCTAAAGCTTGTATTTGGCTCTTCCCAAAGAGTGTGATTCAGCATTTCAGCACACTAGCTTTTGGAATTCACTGAGACTCTAAGATTTAGAATGCACTCGTATAAAGGACAAAAATGTTTTCTAATTTAACATTAAGCAGTGTATATTTTTATATATTTTCTGAATCAGGGTGTCATTTGACTGTGGAACCTTTAGCTGGCAGGATGAGTTTTGGGAAGAGGGACCTGGTTTATTGATGAGTTTGTGGGGAATGAAGCAGAAAGGAAGTAGGGATCTCAGACCTAGAGCCCTGAAATCATTACTTCACAAAATATTCGTCCTTATAGGAAATGTCAGATTTGAGGAAACATGAGGTACCTTATCTCCCATTCAATTTCCGGGCAGATTGAATTTTTTATTTTTTTACAAAAGAGTGAGTTTGAGACCTGTGTCATCAGCGGGTGTTGTATATTAAGAACACCCTGTGTTTTGCAATTCTTCTCTGGAAAGCTGTGAAAATAGAAACGGCATCCCCAAGTTTTTGCTGCTCAATGGCATCCCACGTAAATTATTCCAGATAGTTTGGGCTTTTTTACCAACTCTAAAGGTCCTCAGAGAGGAATTCTATACTCTCACTAGTCTCAGACCATGTTTCCTTTGCCAGAAAGTTCCTGATAAATTGAATATCTCCTGCATTTGTTCAGTCCTACTTCTTGCTCAGTCTTGAGGGGGGCTCATGGAGCCCAAGGGAAGTTGAGCTCTTCTTTCCAGGGTGATGGCCTGAACAATAAGACACTAGGGGGAAAATGAATCCTTACAAGTCAACTCGGGAGACTTGAGCTTAGAAGCAGGGCCTTTAAAAGAAAAAGAGGCAATGGAGGGAAAAATAAGACGGTTTCAGAATTAATGACTTCATCATCACAGAAAACCTTATGAAAGGAATATGACTTGCAGGAATTTGTCAAAGAGGTACAGTCTTCGGATCTGTACCCACTAGGACGCTGGCAAGACACAGGAAACATGAGCTAGTTGGAAGATGACAAATAGAGAAAACTGGGTGGATAATATTTTGGAAGTAGTGAAGGATTGGGAGGAAATGAATAAAGTCAGAGAACTGTATGCTTAAGAACCATACATGCAATGAGATGGTTGACATAGCTTCAGACAGAGAAGAAACCCACAGCAGGGAAGGGAGAGGCCAGGGGCTTGGCAGGAGTGCACGCGTGTGGGCCGGCCGCGCGAAATGCTGTTGTGTCAGGCTGTGTCGTGTTTCTGTCGTCTTGCAGGGATTTGGATGTGGCTGTGATGAATGTCACGTTCTCTTTATCAAAACCATAAAATGGAAACCACACAACGCAAGAGGCTCTGGAGTCATTATTTTTTGCATCATTACCTTCTCTGTAATTAGAACTTCTCCTCTTCCATGTCTCTTAAGACAATTATGTGTGACACAGTAGGTGATGCGTGGCGGCAGTGGGGACATTGGCAGGACTACAAGGCTTTCCTTATCTTTCCTTTGACTTCAGCCAACTCTCCATTTACTAGGTAGGTCTGGGCCTATGGTGCAACCTGCTCAGGAGAACTCAGGCTGTATGAATAATCCTTCCCACATATTTCCATTTATCCTTTCGTTCATGTAACGAGTCTAATTTGTTTTAGCCTCTCGTCAAGCCAGTGATAAATCTGAAGTACATTTGTCTGATATTTTCAAAGGATCAATTCTTTTCAATCTATCAATTCTTTGAAACGTAGGTTTAAAAGTTATCTTAGGAAGCGTCTTAAATCTCCGTAGAACTGATTGATTCACCTATGAGTCCATTGTTAATGTATTCATTTGGTGAATATTTACCGCATTTACATTAAATGCCAGGAACTGGTGTAATGGTAGAAATCCAACAAGGAGAAGAACAAAGAAGTTTCCAGCACTCACGGTGCTGGCTGTGCTCATGTG
Source organism: Bos grunniens (assembly GCF_055505025.1). Lineage (NCBI taxonomy): Eukaryota > Metazoa > Chordata > Mammalia > Artiodactyla > Bovidae > Bos > Bos grunniens. The sequence goes on along the minus strand of NC_141176.1, from coordinate 88,146,144 downwards.
TATGAGTGTATGATTAAGGCTTTAAAGTGAGAGACAGGATTGAAATCGTTGGGTTAGCACATGTGCGTGAATGAGAGTGGGGTGCACTTGAACGGGTGTCATAACGACTGATTTTTCTTCGTCTGTATGCTTTGTAATTCAATGACTCATCTTAAAAAACCCGTATTGAGGTAAGCACCCACTGTATTCTGTAAAACAGCTCAGAATGGGATGTCTGCTTAAAAAAACAAGTCAGATAAGGTCCATTGACCAGAAATGGGTTCGTGTTTCTCAGGCTCCTTGGGAAAGACACTTTAAATCACACTGTCTCTTCTGTATGTCTCTCTCCAAGCTATCATGGTCTCTTGTCATCTTGAGACCTTTAATAATAGATGCTTAATACCTTAATCTGTGTTAGGCAGAGTGACATTCAATGTCCTCTGGCCCAGAACTGGGAGAATACTGCGTCTGTGAGGGTAAAACTGTCCACAGCTCACTATTGAAACATCTTAAAGAGCTGCAGAGCATACCTAATGCTTGCCAAGATGACAGGTTTGATCATCAGATAAGTTTTCATATCTCTTCTCTTGTGACTGGTCCATTCCTAGACAAGCCCCAGTTTCTCTACTGACGGTGTCAATAACTGTATCTACCCTTCATGGTTCTTTTGAGAGGGATGTGGGGAATGACTATGAGAAGACACTGATCCATATGTTTTCCTTTCACCATCAAGCTGTGATGAATTCACAAACATATCACAAAAGCTTATTTGCTTTCTTAGGGGAAAAATACATGCCATCACGTGGCTCATGCAAAATGAGCCACAGCCTGTTTTGGGGGTGGGTGGGGAGTGGGAGGGCATGAGGTTAAATGTTGCAGCTAAATTTTATGAAAAGTATACTTCGTTGGGAGGCTTCCTTGATGGCTCAGTGGTAAAGAACTTGCCTGCCAATGCAGGAGAGGTGAGTTCGATCCCTGGGTCGGGAGGATCCCCTGGAGAAGGAAATGGCAACCCACTCCAGTATCTTGCCTGGAGAATCCCCTGGACAGAGGAGCCTGGTGGGCTACAGTCCAGGGGGTTGCAGAGCTGGACAGGACTGAGCGGCTGAGCAGGAACATGAGTGTAGTTTGTTGGAGTGTAACAAATTCCAACAATCACAAAAGCTTTTGTGATTCCCCAAGTTAAATAATACGGGGCTATGTAATTCCAAGGCTCAAAATGAATTATTAATTTGTGACATGTTCCTATGAAGCATATTGCTTTTATTTTATTGTTTTGTTTTATCATCGAGTGTGTAAGATTAACCTCTAACCTGGGAGAGTTGATACGAGTTAACTGATACAGGGCATGTATTTGTGTTTGACTCTGTGCCTCAAGATACATAAATCATTTTCATTTCTGTCTTTAGGCAGGATGAAAAGGGCCACACAGAGAGGATTAAAATGAAGGATGAAAAAAAAAATCCTTCAACATCTTGGCTGCTCCTTCTCTCGCCCGTGAGATCCATTTCTCTTTAAACATTCAGAAGAGGATAGAAGTTGTCATCACCCGCTCTGTCCTTGGGAAGTAGCTCAAGTTAACATCTAAGTGGCTTAGGAGAAAACGAAGAATCCTTCCTTCAGAGATGAACCCCAAATTTTGCTTCCACCTGGGTCTATGCAGGCACCTTATGTCTTAATTAGCAAAAGGAACAGTTTATTGGCCCAGGAATACCAGTGTCTGGGGGTACTTTACAATAAACACATTCAGCGTCTGGTTCTTAGCTGACCACACTGTAAATCAGACAGAAGATGTCTTCCTTTTAAGAGACCAGTAAAAAAAAAGTTATGCACTTTTTTAATGGACAAAAAAGAATGCCAAGGAAAAATTTCCATATCCTGCCATGATGCTTACTGGGTCAAAATTCCAAATTGGATGTTTTTCTTTGCCTTGTTGAAGCAACTAAGCAAATAGGCATGTGTCACTTACAAATGATGGTTTACTAACCTTATGGGCTATTCATGTCTCAATCCAGAACTTTGTGGTTAAAGTACTATTAAAGAACTCCACTTTCTTTTCTTTTAATGTATGGGGGCTGCTTGTAAGGTACTGTATAGTCGTAGACAACCAAGAAAATACCGGAATTACACCAGCACAGCAGGAAATTAACAATGTGGTAGATAATCATGCTTGGTTATAGATAATGCATTCAGTGCTTAAAATAGCAGTTTGCCATCCATGTGTTATTTCATACCAGATGGTTGCAAGAGCACAGGACATTTTTTTTTTTAATATATTCCTAGGGTACATATAAAAATCTCTTTAATAGCAATGCACCAAAAAAGGAAAAAGATCTATAATTTAGGATAAGTGAGTGTTTGTCAAATTGCCTTCATCTATATCAAGCTCAACGCTATTTTTGCATCTTCAGTAAGTAAAAATATTCTGTTCAATGGAATATCAAAATTGTGATATTAAGTTCATCCAGAATTTTCGGTGGAGACACCCTTTTTCAACTGCAGTGCCCAGTTTGAATGGGTTAACTGAGACTTCTGGAACAAACTTATCTGGCTAGATTATTATTTCATTTTTAATTACATGTTTCAGGAGAAAAGTTATTCACTCCAGTAAAAGTACTAGACACCACCTGAATAGAGAACTCCGACACAGTCTACTCATTGTGAGATTGCTCCTATCCGAAGGGTTAGCTGTCCAGCCCACTCTAAGAATATTAATTAAACTCTTTAACCTTCAGTGTGTTGAGATAGCATCAGAGTGAAAAGATGAGGCTCAGGGGACACCAGTGTTACTCTTTGGGTTCTCTATATCCAGCTGTGGAGAATGCAGACCTGTTTGTAGGGGGCAGACATGTGAAGCCAAGGTCTTTACCCCATGGCTTAGCATAGTGCTTCTGGGGTGTCCCTGATGGCTCGATGGGTAAAGAATCTGCTTGCCAGTGCAGGAGATACGGGTTCGTCCCTGATCCTGGAAGATCCCCGTGCTGTGGAGTAGCTAAGCCCCTGCGCCACAACTACTGAGCCGTGCTCTGGAGCCCGTGTGCCCCACAACAAGCGAGGGCTCTGCGACGGGAGGTCCAAGCACAGCGAGGGAGAGAATGCCTACGCAGAGACGAAGGTCCAGCACAGCCAAAAACACAAAGAAGTATATGTATTTATGTGAAAGCGGTTCTTTCAAGACTGTCCGTAATACCTGGAGGCATTGCTGGTCAGCAGATCTAGAGGGAGTGGTACTGACTGGCATTGAATGAGAAGTCAGGAAACCCACTCAACACCCTACAACATCCTACAGAGCAGCCCCCTCGATGAAGGATTACCGGCTGGTCTCGGCGATGATCCCTCGTAGGGAGCTCCTCGGCTAGGCTTCAGAACCCGGCCACTGACCCAGACACTAGGTGTGGCTATGGAGGTGTTTTGTGGATGTGGTTAAAACATCCACAATCAATAATCAGTGGACTTGAAAGTGGATTACCCTCCATCAGGAGTCATCAGGTGTGGGGATCATCAAGTGTGGTGTCATCAGGTCAGTGTGGGAGTCGTCAGGTCAGCTGAAGGTCTTAAGAGCGAAAAAGGCTTCCCGTAGTGGAAACGAGTGGGAATACTGGGAGAAAATATGTATGTTTCATATATATAACACATACCTCTACTGCCAATGCAGGAAATGCAAGAGACTCAGGTTCAATACCTGGGTCTGGAAGACCCCTGGAAAAGGAAATGGCAACCCACTTCAGTATTCTTGCCTGGAAAATCCCATGAACAGAGGAGCCTGGCGGGCTATGGTCCATGGGCTCCCAAAGAGTTAGACACAACGTACAGACTAAACAACAGCAGCAATGCTATAACTATACATAATCTTTCTATATATTTTATCTCTCTGTATTATGCTATCTAGTCTCTCTATATCTATATCCCATTGATTTGCTCTCTCTAGAGGACCCTGTTACGTACTGAATGTGTCCCCAGTCCCAATTATGTGTTGAAGTTTACATCCCTAGGTAATGGTATTTGGAGATGAGGCCTTTGGGAGCTTTGCATTAGGCCATGAGGGCTCCACCCTTGTGAATAAGATCAATGCCTTACAGGAAGAGACAGGAGAGGATCTCTCTGTGTTATGTGAGGACACAGCAGAAGGACGGCTGACTGCAAACCTGGAAGCACTCACCAGGAGCAAACCTGTTGCTGCCTTGAACTTGAACTTCAGCCTCCAGAACCGTGGGGGATAAATGTGCTGTTTAAGCCCTGCAGTCTGTGGCACTTGGTCAATGCCACCAGAGTGGACAGTCCCTGAGGGATTCAGTCCTAAATGCCAAGGATGCCAGGCTTGAGAAACCCTGGTCTGGAGACAAAATTACAGCCCAGGCTGTGAGAAGAGTGTCCTGAGCCTTGGTCAACCTTTGTGCTCCTGCAGTGGGCACACATGTGAGTTTCTCAGTCGTGTCTGACTCTTTGCAACCCCATGGACTGTAGCTCGCCAGGCTCCTCTGCCCATGGGATTTCCCAGGCAAGAATACTGGAGTGGGTTGCCATTCCTTTCTCCAAGGAATCTTCTCCACCCAAGGATCGAGCCCAGGTCTCCTGCATTGAAGGCAGATTGTTTACCATCTGAGCCACAAACAAAGCTCTGATGCTGGGAAGATTGAGGGCAGGAAGAGAAGTGGGTGCCAGAGGATGAGATGCTTGGATGGCACCACTGACTCAATGGACATGAGTTTGAGTAAGCTCCGGGGGACAGTGAAGGACAGGGAAGCCTGGTGTGCTACAGTTCATGGGGTTGCAAAGATCAGACACGACCTAGCTTCTGAACAACAACAGTGGGCACACGCCCCAGGAGGGGAGTTTTCTAGAAACTTCCATGAGCTACACAGACTGTCTTCCCTCTCCTTGTTGCAGTTCTTTTCTATGCTCTTTTGGAAGGGCTGGGGACTTCCCAAGACTTGACTTGACTGCCCAAGACCACCAAAGCTCAGTACCTCCATGGGGGTACAAACGTCTGTCCTCCCCACTGCTGTGAGTGTGTTTGATCTTCTTTAGGAAAGATGACTTAGGAAGATGAACTCAATATTATCCCCCCTTTCTTCCTTTAACTTTATGACTTTCGTTCTGCAAACCCCGATGCCACTGTGTAAATTGCCCTTCTGGAGAGACAGACCGTTGCCCCAGGTTTTGCCTCATGCCTTTTTCCAGAGTTAAGGTGACCGGAGCTCTTCATCCCTAGAGACTGGCCCTTTGGCATCACCTCTGCTGATTTGGTGAAGAATTTTTGCCTGGAGAATCCCAGGGACGGGGGAGCCTGGTGGGCTGCTGTCTATAGGGTCACATAGAGTCGAACATGACTGAAGCGACTTAGCAGCAGCAGCAGCAACCCACGATATTCACATGCACACACCTCACACCAGTTGAAAACACAGTGACCTGATCTTTGCCCTGAACTTGGATTGTCTGGGCTGTTACGTGAAAAGCTTAGACAACTAATAGTAAGGTTTTGAAGCCTTTGGGATTTTCCTGGAGCCAGGATTTAAAAAAAAAGGACCCCATGGGAGGCCCAAGATGAGGGCAAATCAATGCAGCTTTGTTTACCGCTGCTCCTGAGTTCCCCCATTGTGGAGAGGAATCTGAGAGCAGGAAGGACGAGCGGGGGGGGGAAAAAAGCGGATCAAACGTGAGTGGTGTTTCTTTCAGCGTGATCCCTGTTCCCCCGTCTTTCTGCTAGAGGCGCAGTCTTGACAGCTGCCTGTTGCGGGCACGCTGAGTCCCCCGGCATCAAAGGGCCACTGTCAAAGGGTCTTCTTGTGGGGTTAAAGGCGGCTGGCCTCCTCGAGCACGGTGGCCCACTTGGAAACAGAAATGTAGTTCCCCCTCAGGCTAGCTGCAGCTGCCAAAGCGAGCCGGGGCGGGGAGCTGGCCAGCAAGGGCGTGGCGCGGGCCGCGGATGCTGCTGGAACCTGCCTGGGCTGGTACCCGGGAGGATGCCAGCTGCCGCACTGCTGCGAAGCCCGGGGGGCCGGGGGCCAGGGAGCGTGTTGCACTCCGTCCTCCGTGGGCCGCTGGCTCGCCTTCCACAAGACATCTCATCCCCTCATCCTCCCTGAAAAGCTCCCCACTCCCCACCTCATGTTTTTCCCTTTCCCTGGGTGTCATCCAATTATCACTCCCACGCGCTCCTTGCAGCTGTACTTTATGGATGACAAACATTTCTGCTTTATTGTTTGCGGAGAGCTACACACATGAAAACCAGCCGAACCTTCACCAAGAGGCTTGATTACAAATCTGCTGCCAGGACCCAGAGGGACTCGGGAAGGGACACCAAGGAGCCCTGGGACTTGTTCTGCTGGTGTGAAACGCAGCCCCAGCTTCTGGGGGACAGCGTTTTGTGAAAGGGCAAAAATACTGAGTTTTTATTTTTATTTTATTAATGCTGTTCTGAAAAGAAAAGACGTCATGCAAATAACCAGGAAGTGCAAGCTGTGCTTGGAGCTGGTAGAATAGACAAGTGCTCCAGTGCTGGTGTCACAGGCCAGCCTATATCCTCAAGGCTCAGGGCTTTCCCAGATGTGAGACTTTCAGAGCTAGAAATGGGACCAGCCCAGCTTAACCCACACAGTTGCAGGGCCCAGAACCGCTTCTCTCAGAGAGGAAAAACCACTTCTCTCCCAGTTTGGATTAGATTAAAGACAGTTTCTCAACGAGGTAGCTTTAGGTAAACAGATTGTGAGGCCTCTCTCCGTGACGTCCTCGGGCTATCACTAATCATTTTTTAAAGGCTTGATCATTTAAAGAGTCATAGCTTTCTAAGTTCAGAATCTCTGCATCAGACAGCTGAATCTTCGCACAGGGCTTAGAAACATTTAGGGGAGAAAAATCGCCTCCTTTGAGCTCCGGGGAGGGGGAGGGCATCACCTGTGAGAGACATAAGCCTGTGTTAATTGGTGGTGTTTGCACTTGGTTCCCATTCCTTGTATCTTGTAGAATACACGCAGAAGGACAGCACGGAGTGGCAAGTGCAGCCGAAGTAGGGAAGAAGCCGGAGCACAGTGTTTTGCTTTTAAAAGATAAATCAGCAACATGCCTGGGAAAGGAGCGGAGGGTCAACGGGAGGGTAATCTAGTTAATGGTGGAATAATATTAGCCTGACCGCCCCGCTCTGCGTCCTTTTTAGAAATATAGCACGATACAGCTGTTGCGAGGTTTCATCAAGGCAGAAATCACAATAGCTTGTGTGCATTGCTTTACAGTTTGCAGAATACTCTCCCCTACTTGATCTTCCTTGGGCCTCCTGAAATAGCCTGAGAAGTGGGCTGTGCAAAGGTAGTAACCTCGTCCTTAGAAATGTGAACACCAGCTGGGCAAGGGTAAGTGACCTTCTGAAGATCACACAGTCAATCAAATCCATTCAGAACTGAGTCCTCGGTCTTCCAGACTCGACTGCACAAGGAGTTTGTTTGATTCTTTAAAGATTGTCAGGGTGAATACAGAACCATGAAAAAGCTGGAGGATTTGAACCCTCTTTGCATTGTGCTTTATTTTCCTAAGATAAGGTAGAAGAACAAGAAAAGGGAAAGATTCACAAAGGAGAGAGAACCACAGCTAAGAATGACACTCTGCCAGCGTCTGGGTTGGTGAACTGAACAACTGTTTGACCTTTTTCAACATCAGTTTCCTTACTTGAAAAACACCTGTAATGATGGCTTCCGGAAAGGTTGTTGTGCGAAGTAAACAAGATAATGTGGGTAAAATGCTAAATTTGGGAAAAAAAACCAAAAATTACTATTCCTACCACGATTGCTAATGGTAATAGGACAGAGATAAGTTTGAACAAGTGTGTTGCAAACGTTGACCATGGTGGCAAGAGACGGTCTGGGTCTCCTGCAGTCCACACAGCTTTCCCAAGTCTTTACCCACAAATGGGCAGGCTTTGCATCCAGCCTGAACCATCGCCTCTAAGGAAAAAGAATCCGACTTTCCCGTGCGGCCTTGAACTTATCGATAAGGAAACAGCAGACCGTGAAGGCCAAAAGCCAGCCCAGCAGGGCCGACAGGTGACAGTGACAAGTGAGGGTGGAACTGCTGCTCTGGAAAGTCACGGAGACGTTCTGATGCACCCTGTGAAGAAAACGGTTCTGTCAGATGAGACGCGGAGTGCAAAGTTAGCCACGGGATAAAATTAAATTCGGAGTCACTCATCAGCTTTGAAAAATGTTACCTGTCGACTTTCTTCTGTTGAATCTTAACGTGGGTGGTAATAACCTCATGGAGGTGCCTTCACGAAGGATCTATTTTAGATGAATTAGCACTACAGATCTCTTTGTTTGCTTTTAATTTTATTCGGCGCTGACAGCGCTCTAATGGACAATCAGGATTACTTTTAAGAAGGTCGTCGCCAAATATATTTATTTACCTTAGCTATCTTGTTTCCTTCAAAGGCATGTGGAGTCCTGGAAACAGAAAGTAACTCAGAAGGCTAACTGGCTGCTCCAGTTCATTCAAGAAAAACGGTTGGCTCTGCTACTAGGAACCATTTTCCAGATTTCTAAAGGGCTTTTAATGTGTGAGGTACATTTTGTTAGCAAATCTCGGGTCCATTGTATAGCATTTTGTTTCAGGAAAGCTGTTTACATAATGCAGGCTTTTGAGATTGTCTTACCCAGCCTCAAAAAAACAAAATCCAATGTTAATTCAACAGGAGGGGGAAGCTTTTCCAAATATCTGTGTATGTATATCAACTCATCACATTGCCCACTTTAAATATCCTACAATTTTACTCATCAATTATAACTCTGGAAAAAATGATATATTAAAAAATAGTTGAACACAAGAAACCAATAACAGTTGAAATGTAAATGCTGTCAATGAATATTTCCACCCTTTACCTTCATCTCATGTCTCCTTTTATTTCTTCTGTAAAATGCTTTCTTTACCCCTCTAGCCAGATGACTCTGGTCTTCTCCCAAACTCAGAGTCACAAGCATCAAAAGCCGTGCTCTTGGGGGCTTTGTCCCCGCAGTGGTTCCCTGGGGTTTGCTTTTTTTTTGCTTTTAAACAAGTTGGACTTTCTGGCTCATCTCTTTAGAATCACAGCATTGGGACTTCCCTGGTGGCCTAGTGGTAAAGACTTCACCTTCAGATGCAGGAGGAGCTGGTTCCATCCCTGGTCAGGGACCTGAGATTGCCCCATGCCTCACGGCCAAAAATCCAGAACAGAAAACAGAAGCAATATGGTAACAAATCCAATAAAGACTTTAAAAATCATCCACCCACATTTAAAAAAACAAAAAACAAAAAAAACACCTTCTTAAAAAAAAAAAGAAGAAGAAGCTTCAGTGGTAAAGAATCTGCCTGCAAAGCAGGAGACACAGGTGTTCGCTCTCTGGGTTGGGAAGCTCCTCTGGAGAAGGAAAGGGCAACCCAGTCCAGGATTCTTTGCTGGAGAATCCCATGGACAGAGGCACCTGAGGGGCTATATCCCAGAGAGTTGAAAAAGAGTCAGACACAACTTAGGGACTAAACCACCACCACCAGTGATCAAAAACATAAATAAAATCACAGCATTTCCTTACTTTCTTGGGCATCTTGTCTACCCACCAACCTGCAGGTTCTCAAGATCTGATACATCTTGGACTGTAGCTGTGTCCGGGGACCCTTGAAAGGTAAGCACCTGAATCAGGTGTAGTCAGAATCCAGGCTCCTAGCAGTTGGTGACCTTTAGCGAGTGACTTGCTGATCTCTTCTGCAGGGAGAGGGATTGCATCAAGGGCCCATTTTTCATCCCACCCTCTCACCACAGCCTTGGAAAGGTGCCCTGGCCATGTCTGCCCACTCTGACTCTGGGCCTGGCCGGGGGGCTTTCTTTGACCACTGGGATGGCATGGGGTCTCGGAGAGCCCCTCCACATGCATGCCTGCCACCTTATCCTCTGCCATTGACTTGAGGACGACACGCCTGACGTAGCCTTCTGGGGGATGGTATGTGTGGCCCCCATCTGAGCTGCCAGAGTTAGCTGAGACCCTCCTAGAACAACTCTCAGCTAGCCCCTACCATGGAAGCCAGGGGACCAGCTTACCCACATCCAATCATATACACCTGAACAGGTGCAGTTGCGCGGAGCTCAGGCCAGATCAGCGTAAACCTGCCTGCTCCTAGCATGTGATTGTGGTCCTGGGATGGTGAGGTTTTGTGGTGCTTGTATGCAGCATTCTTATGGCCGTAGATGACAGTCATCAGCATTCCTCATCTCTAAATAGGTAAAATGTTTGCAACTAGCTCAAAAATTAATGTGAAGGTTAAACTATGTGATTCTAGTAAAGTGCTTTGTCTTGCACCTGCCACAGAGAACATGCTGTTACTGCCTCTCGGACACCGGGAGTTGTGACAACTTCCATCCTCCACTTTGCTGGGTTCTTCTTTTGGACAGATTCTTTCCTCTAAACCAATTATTTCCTTTCATTAACAAGCAAATCACTTTGTTAAGTACACCACCTTTTATTTATGCCTAACCTCAATTATTTATTTTTTTCTGTCTTATTTTCCTTGATAGAATCTTGATTTTATCCAATCCGTTCACCTTCCTATACGATTTTAAAGATTTTTTAATGACAACATCGTGTCTTTTAGCTTTAATGTCCTTTCGGTTGGGGCTTGTAGAATTTGAGGCTTGCTCTGCTGTTTTTCTCTTCCAGTTTCTTGGGAAAGTGAGTGTTAGTCGCTTAGTCATGTCCACCTCTTTGTGACCCCATGGACTATAGCCTATGAGGCTCCTCTGTCCATGGGATTCTCCAGGCAAGAACACTAGAGTGGTTAGCCATTCCCTTCTCCAGGGGATCTTGACCCAGGGATCAAACCCTGGTCACCTGCATGGCAAGCATTTTCTTTACCATCTGAGCCACCAGGAAAGCCAGTTTCTTGGGACTAGCCACAAATCAGAAACATAAAATAATCTTCATTGATGGTTACCTGAGCCCTCTTTCTCCAATGGCGATCTCCAATGGCAAATGAGTGCCTGTTGGAGCGACCACCTCTGGTGATCAGGTCATTAGCAATTTTAAGACCCAGGACCAGAGCTCAAATGCAGAAAAGACATTAACAAAGCCATTCACAGGGGATCATCTCTTAGGAAGCCTAAATATTTTCTTTCCAGACTTGGAAATATAGTGATCTCAGGACCTGTTGATAAAGAATTGTCTGAATAGGTGGCCATTTGACACATTTACTCTCCTGCTGTGTCCCAACAATGCTCTTGAGTCATCACTTGGATGCAGGAGAGAAGTGAGGTGTTACGGAGGAAGAGATGAGTGATGCGTTAAGTAGACGCCCTGACTACATGGGCAGTAATAGCTGCTGGCAAAGCAGGAAGGAAAGGAACGGCAGTCTTTCTGGGGCTTCTCAAGCCCAGGGTTATGCTTTCATGGTATCCATGGGCATCAGTTAAAACCCAGATGAGAATTTATTTTCATCATGATACCTTGATACCTTCAATACAGAAAAAGTGAAATTGGTTCCTGAATATCCTGTAGACCGAACCAGGAGAATATACAAGGGAGTTTAGAATTTTTCAAACATAAAACTGACAAGAGGCAATAAATAGAAAAACTGACTGATTCAGATCCTCTCTCCTCTCAATGACATCAGGTTCTCAGGCCTTGCAGAATCCAGAGTTTCCCATCAGTGGCATTTTATAGGTCGGCTTCTTACTGTCCTAACTGATAACTAAAATGGACTGAGTTTCTGATTTGGGTTCATTTATTTGGTCAGTCAATCAGTCAGCAAGATGATTTTGATGAACTTGCTGCATTATAAAGCACTATCCTTAGCATCAGGAATGCAGAGCTCTATGAAACGCAGAGCATCTTCTCATAGTGTTTATCCTACAGCAGTGGGGTTCAGATATGTGGGAAGGAAGAGCAGAGGGCTCCAGGAGCTCTGATGGAAGCAGGCAGAGGATGCAGGGTGTCCAAGGCAGGGAGGTTTTGTCCTGGGAGGCAGAGGGTTTGTCCTGGGAAGCAGGGGTTTTCCTTGAGCAGTGATGATGGATGAGCAGATGTTACAGGTGGGCATGGGCTGGACAAAGGCACGTCCAGCAGAAGGTGTGATCTGAGCAAAGGGATGGAAAACCTGGGCAAAGTTGCCCAGCTCACAGCTGCAACTGGAAACTCACCACCATATCAAGGGAATATGGTTGGAAGCAAAACTATTGAGACAAACCAGGGTAGCTGGAACACAGTGGGCTTTTTTTTTGTGCCACACAAAGGGGTTTGCATCTTGTCCTGTAGGAAGTGGGAGGTGTTCTAAGTCAGGGGCAGTGTGATCAGAAAGGCTTGGAAAGGTTACCTTGTAGCAGGCAGAGAATGTGTTGGAGAGGTGTGGGAAAGCTGGGGGAGAGGCCAAGTAAGAAAAGGCAAGCGGATAGCAGGCAAGCAGTTCATTTGATTACTCAGTTAGACATAATCGACACAGTATTGACCAGAGGCATCGGCAACACTGTGACCAAAGATGTATCAGTATCAAAGACGAAAGGATGCTCACACTTGGTGTCTCTAAGCAGCCCCGGGGACTGCAGCCCACCAAGCTCCTCTCTCCGTGGAGTTTTCCAGGCAAGACTACTGGAGTGGGTTGCCATTTCCTACTCTAGGGGATCTTCCTGACCCCGGGGATTGAACCTGCATCTTTTTCGTCTACTCCATTTGTGATGGATTCCTTACCACTGCGCCCTCTGGGAAGCCCCTATCAATATCACTTACATTAACAAATCGCTGGCCACGAGTGTTAGTTTCTGCAAAAATTATCCTGGTAAATAGTGAGTTAAGAACATCTAAAATGCATTCAGCAGTGCTGGGTGCTCTAGGGTGTATGAAAAATATGACCCAATCTGTGCCACCAAGAAGGTTGCAATCTACCAGGGAAGATGTCAAGACCACGGCCTCAGGTGAACATGTGTAAGTAACATGAGAGATGCATATGAACTGTTAAAGGGACTCAGAGGGGAAGTGAGCACGTTCTGTTGGGTCAACAGGAAAATGATTTTTTTGTAAGCAGTGTGGAATTTCAGGCTGGCCTTGAAAGAAGAGGAGACTTTTCAAAGGGAAAATTGTGGAGGAGGACTTGCCAACTGAAGTAACAGCATGAGTAAAAGACATCAGGCCATATGCACAGACCATTTGGATGAGCAGTGAGCAACCGTGTTGGTACTTGTAGAGGAGATGTGTGAAATGAGGCTGGAAAGGGAGGTGGCGCCGTATGGAGGAGGCCCTGAAATGCAAGGGTGAGCAATTCCTACTTAATTGGGCCCATGACAGGAGCTGCTAAAGGTTCTAATAACAGCAGGGACGTAGCACAAGCTGTCTTCGCGAACGCTTTGTCCGGCCTCCTTGAAGAGAATGGATGAGATGGGGAGAACAGAAGAAGAATCTTTGAATCAGGTGGGGGAGTGGAGGCCAGAACCAGAGAAATGGGAAATGGCAGGGGGTGAGGTCCGTGCTGTGTGTCCTAGTGATTGGTCAGGAGGGTGGGCAGGGAGACTGAGGCAGGTGGGGATGGTGTGGAGGTTTAGCGTTTCAAAAACTAAGGAAGTATGAGAGCCACTGATAGAAGTTAGAAAGTGAGTGAGGAGATGTTTGGGAGAAAGTGGAAGAAAGTGTCAATTACTCAGACAAGTCCGACTCGCGGTGACCTCAGGAACTGCAGCCCACCAGGCTCCTCTGTCTTTGGAATTCTCCAGGCAAGAGTACTGGAGTGGGTTGCCAGGTATGAATTTAGGACCAGTGGGGTTTAAGAGCTGGCAGGATGTTCAGTTAGACTCCACTGGTTTGCAGTGGGGCAGTTCTATGCACCCATGCATGTGCACACACAGAGATACATGCCTTGGGGACATTTGGAAAGTCTGGAAGAATTCTGGTTGTCACATCTGGGGGCAGGGGGTGCTGCTGGCATCTAGTGGGTAAACATCCTACAAGGGACAGGTTGCTGCTGCTGCTGCTAAGTCGCTTCAGTCGTGTCCCACTCTGTGCGACCCCATAGACGGCAGCCCACCAGGCTCCGTAGTCCCTGGGATTCTCCAGGCAAGAACACTGGAGTGGGTTGCCATTTCCTTCTCCAATGCATGAAAGTGAAAAGTGAAAGTGAAGTTGCCCAGTCGTGTCCGACTCTTAGCGACCCCATGGACTGCAGCCTACCAGGCTCCTGCATCCATGGAATTTTCCAGGCAAGAGTACTGGAGTGGGGTGCCATAAGGAACAGGTTAACTCCCCCATTAACAAAGGATTATCTAGTCCAAAATGTCTTTAGAGCTGAGGCTGAGGCTGAGCTAGGTGGTTCCAATAGAAAAGTAGAAATGATACTCAAGAAAGTATCAATTTTGGAAGTTACTGATTTGAAACAATGTAAATTATAAATTGACTAAAGGACAACAATCCCTTCACACCAGGCACAGTATTAAGTTCCATCCGAAAAGAGTTAGATGCGAAACTCAAAGATTTTAAATATAGGAAAAAAAAAAATATATATATATATGACCTCAACACAGAAGTAACAAATTACCTGCATGTAGCAAAAGACTGATTGATTAATCTCATTAAAATTTAGAACTACATTAGAATTAGAGACTCCATGAAAAAAGAAAAAGTCAGGTCACAGATCTGAATATATTCACCATACTTATACCTAGAATATATCAAACACTACAATATAGTATTATATATATTATATATAATAAATTAATGCTTTATCTATATCAGTTTGGTCACGCAGTCATGTCCCAATTTTTGCGACACCATGGACCGCAGCACACCAGGCTTACCTGTCCATCACCAAGCACCAGAGCTTGCACAAACTCAGTCCATCGAGTCAGTGATGTCACCCAACTATCTGTCATTCACTTCTCCTCCTGCCTTCAATCTTTCCCAGCATCAGGGTCTTTTCAAATGAGTCAGTTCTTCATATCAGGTGGCCAAAGTATTGGAGTTTCAGCTTCAGCATCAGTTCTTCCAATGAATATTCAGGGTTGATTTCCTTTAGGATTAACTGGTTTGATCTCCTTGCAGTCCAAGGGACTCTCAAGAGTCTTCTCCAACTCCACAGTTCAAAAGCATCAATTGTTTGGCGCTCAGCTTTCTTTATAGTCCAACTCTCACACCCATACATGACTACTGGAAAAACCATAGCTTTGACTAGACGGACCTTTGTCAGCAAAGTAATGTCTCTGCTTTTTAATATGCTGTCTAACTTGATCATAGCTTTTCTTCCAAGGAGCAAGTGTCTTTTAATTTCATGGCTGCAGTCACCATCTGCAGTGATTTTGGAGCCCCCCAAAATAAAGTCTGTCACTGTCTCCATTGTTTCCCCATCTGTTTGCCATGAAGTGATGGGACCAGATGCCATGATCTCAGTTTTTTGAATGTTGAGTTTAAAGCCAACTTTTTCGCTCTCCTCTCTTACTTTCATCAAGAGGCTCTTTAATTCTTCTTTGCTTTCTGCCATAAGAGTAGTGT
Source organism: Bos grunniens (assembly GCF_055505025.1). Lineage (NCBI taxonomy): Eukaryota > Metazoa > Chordata > Mammalia > Artiodactyla > Bovidae > Bos > Bos grunniens. Next base: position 88,130,692 of record NC_141176.1, on the reverse strand, counting down.
TATCCGCGTAACTGAGGTTTTGATATTTCTTCTGGCAGTTTTGATTCCAGCTTTTGCTTCATCCAGCCCAACATTCCACATGATGTACTCTGCACATAAGTTAAATAAGCAGGGTAGCAATGTACAGCCTTGATGTATTCCTTTCCTGATTTGGAACCAGTCTGTTGTTCCATGTCCCGTTCTAACTATTGCTTCCTACCTGCATATAGATTTCTCAGGAGGTGGGTAAGGCGGTCTGGTATTTCCATCTCTTTAAGAATTTTCCAGAGTTTGTTGTGATCCACACAGTCAAAGGCTTTGGCATAGCCAGTAAAGCAGAAGTAGATACTTTCCTGGAACTTTCTTGTTTTTTCTATGATCCAATGGATGTTGGCAATTTGATCTCTGTATATACATAACACAAATTAAAATCCGTCATACCATCAGATTGACAAAAATTTTTAAATATCTGGGTATGCCAAGTGTTGGCAAATACATACCCCAAGGAGTATGTATTTGGGCTTTCTTGGTGACTCAGTCAGTAAAGAATCTGCCTGCAATGCAGGAGACCTGGGTTCAATTCCTGAGTTGGAAAGGTCCCCTGGAGAAGGGAATGATTACCCACTCCAGTATTCTTGCCTGGAGAATGCCATGGGCAGAAGAGATAGGTGGGCTACAGTCCATGGGGTCATAAGAGTCAGACATAACTCAGCGATTAAAACACCAAATTATAAATATGAATTATTTTGAATAATATTTAGGTTAAGCCAACTCTTAACAGCTTCTAGCATTTTATTACAGAAAATTCCCATGAATATACATGGATTCCTGTCCATCTGTCGGTCCATCCATCCTATTGTTCGCCCCGCCACCCCGCCCTGGAGAACCCTACTATTTAAAAAATACTCATGGGAACATGGAGGAGGTCCTCCCAGGGGGCCAGTGGTGAAGAATTCATCTGCCAATGCAGGAGCTGCAGGAGACATGGGTTCAGTCCCTGGGTGGGGTAGATCCCCCAGGGGAGGACATGGCAACCCACCCCAGTATTCTTGCCTGGGAAATCCCAAGGCCAGGGGAGCCTGGTGGCCTACAGTCCATGGGGTCACACAGAGTCGGCCATGACCAAGGGACTGAGCACACACGCATGGGAACACACTGTGCTCATTGCTTTTTACGTCTACCTTACTCTTAAGGAAGTAACGTGCCTCCCATGGACATATAATGACCTGTATCTTTTGACTGATGGTTACTTAGGGAAATTGAACATTTTGGCGGCACTGAACTGCTTCATTCACATTCTTTGTGCATATGTGGAACTCTATCAAAGGTTTAACATTCCAATAGTAGAATTGTTGGGACATTAGGTACAAGCATTTTACTTTTTGATAGGAATTGCTAAATTGCTCTTTAGAAAGTTTATACCAATTTACAAAACTCCAGCAGTGTTTGAGAAAGTTTGTTTTTCTACACTCTTGCCACTATTTATCATTGTCAGGTGAAAAAAATGGAATTTTGTTATTTTTGAAGTTTACATTTCTTTAGCTATGTGTGAAAATTGGAATTCAAAATCGCGAGTTTATTTTGCTTGAGTTTATGTAAACTGATGGCCATTTATTACTTGGTCTATGAAAACTTTTGCAGTGTTTCTTTGATACAGTGAGTCCCAGCACTAAAGCAAATTCATATAAAATTTAACAGACAACTGGCTTCCAGTCCTCTGGCCTTTGACTTTCAGAACTGCTGGCTTTTCAAGCTCCATCAGTCACTTGATTAACCTCACAATAGGTGACACAGGGGTAAAGAATCTGCCTTCAATGCAGGAGACACTGGTTCAATCCCTGGGTCAGGCAGATCCCCAGGAGGAGAAAATGGCAACCCGCCCCAGTAGTCTTGCCTGGAGAACCTCATGGACTCAGGAGCCTGGTGGGCCAGCCAGGCTCATGGGGTCACAGAAGAGTCTGACACAACTTAGCAACTAAATAACAACCTGACTTTGATGTGATTGCAGATCTGGAACCCACTACAAGCTTTATGGCAGGAATTTACTATTTAAAATTCAGCATACAATTACAGAATTTTATTCAAATACCTGTAAAATGTCAATGAATGCTACTGATTTTTCAAAACAAAGGCATCATTTGCTGTAGTTCACAGATACATATCATAAAGGAAGAGATACAACAACGGAATTGAAAGTTGCTACAATAAGAGTATTTATAAAATACATTATTAAGCCTCACTGGCAGCCATTAACAATGGCTTAAGTGCGTGGAAATATAGTCCATATCTATATAAGTTGGATAGGCTCAGTGTCTTCAGTTCAGTTCAGTTCAGTTCACTTCAGCCACTCAGTTGTGTCTGACTCTGCGACCCCATGAATCGCAGCACGCCAGGCCTCCCTGTCCATCACCAACTCCCGGAGTTCACTCAAACACATGTACATCGAGTCCGTGATGCCATCCAGCCATCTCATCTTCTGTCGTCCCCTTCTCCTCCTGCCCTCAATCCCTCCCAGCATCAGGGCCTTTTCCAATGAGTCAACTCTTCGCATCAGGTGGCCAAAGTACTGGAGTTTCAGCTTTAGCATCATTCCTTCCAAAGAAATCCCAGGGCTGATCTCCTTCAGAATGGACTGATTGGATCTCCTTGCAGTCCAAGGGACTCTCAAGAGTCTTCTCCAACACCACAGTTCAAAAGCATCAATTCTTCGGTGCTCAGCTTTCTTCACAGTCCAACTCTCACATCCATACATGACCACAGGAAAAACCATAGTCTACTAGATGGACCTTTGTTGGCAAAGTAATGTCTCTGCTTTTGAATATGCTGTCTAGGTTGGTCATAACTTTCCTTCCAAGGAGTAAGTGTCTTTTAATTTCATGGCTGTAGTCACCATCTGCAGTGATTTTGGAGCCCAAAATATAAAGTCTGACACTGTTTCCACTGTTTCCCCGTCTATTTCCCATGAAGTGATGGGACCAGAAGCCATGATCTTCGTTTTCTGAATGTTGAGCTTTAAGCCAACGTTTTCACTCTCCACTTTCACTTTGATTAAGAGGCTTTTTAGTTCCTCTTCACTTTCTGCCATCAGGGTGGTGTCATCTGCATATCTGAGGTTATTGATATTTCTCCCGGGAATCTTGATTCCAGCTTGTGCTTCTTCCAGCCCAGCGTTTCTCAGGATGTACTCTGCATAGAAGTTAAATAAGCAGGGTGACAATATACAGCCTTGACGTACTCCTTTTCCTATTTGGAACCACTCTGTTGTTCCATGTCCAGTTCTAACTGTTGCTTCTTGACTTGCATATAGGTTTATCAAGAGGCAGTCTTAAAGACATCAAATTTCTCAAACTGAAATACATAGTCAGGGTAATCCAATGAAAATCTAAATAAGTTTATGGCAGAATTTAATAAGCTAAATTAAAAATTTACAGAAAATTGCAAAAGGCTAAGAACAGCTAAGGTATTCAAGAAATAGCAGAACCAAGTGGGAGGACTCAGGTTAGCAAATATCGAAATTATTATAAAACTGTAGTAATAAAGGCAATGCAGTGTAGAGGCAGGGATACATAATTAGGTTAATGGAAGAAATAGAAGTGGTGCTGCAGAAGTAGAAGGCAACTGGATTTTCAACCAAGAGCGATGAGAGAATCGAGTATTTGTATGAAGATGAAATCGACACATCTGACCATCTAGTCAAGTTCAATTCCAGCTGTATGAGAAGCATATATGTAATAAAATCACTAAAACTCTCAGAATATAAAAGCATATCTTCATGATCTCAAGGAAAGAGACTAACTTATTAATTTTCATAATCACTAAGGGGCAGCTGGATAAAAAATGACTACATCAGAGTTAAGTTCTGCTCCTCAAAATATATGAGAGTAATTAGCTGTGCAATGAGAGCTAAGTCTGTATCTGTATCAATATCCAGATTTAAATCCACATCCATATTTACATATCCAAGAAAGGTTAATGTATAGAAATGGCAAATCTTACCTCTGAAAAAAGGGCTTCTTTGATGGCCCAGCAGTAAGGAATCTGCCTGCAATGTAGGAGATGCGAGTTCAGTCTCTGGGTCAGGAAGATCCCCTGGAGGAGGGCATGGCAACCCACTCCAGTATTCTTGCCTGGAGAATCTCATGGACAGAGGAGCCTGGTGGGCTCTGGTCCATGGGGATTTAAAGAGTTGGACACGACTCAGAGCTGAGCATACAAACACACCTAAAAAAAATCAATCAATGAGAAAAGATAGCTTTTTAACAATGGGAGACATATCAATAACCTCAGATATGCAGATGACACCACCCTTATGGCACAAAGTGAAGAGGAACTAAAGAGCCTCTTGATGAAAGTGAAAGAGGAGAGTGAAAAAGTTGGCTTAAAGCTCAACATTCAGAAAACAAAGATCATGGCATCCGGTCCCATCACTTCATGGGAAATAGATGGGGAAACAGTGGAAACAGTGTCAGACTTTATTTTTTGGACTCCAAAAGCACTGCAGATGGTGACTGCAGCCATGAAATTAAAAGACACTTACTCCTTGGAAGGAAAGTTAGGACCAACCTAGATAGTATATTGAAAAGCAGAGATATTACTTTGCCAACAAAGGTCCATCTAATCAAAGCTATGGTTTTCCAGTGGTCATGTATGGATGTGAGAGTTGGACTGTGAAGAAGCCACCTCATGCAAAGAGCTGACTCATTGGAAAAGACTTTGATGCTGGGAGGGATTGGGGGCAGGAGGAGAAGGGGATGACAGAGGATGAGATGGCTGGATGGCATCACTGACTCAATGGACATGAGTTTGAGTGACTTCCGGGAGCTGGTGATGGACAGGGAGGCCTGCCGTGCTGTGATTCATGGGTTCGCAGAGTCGGACATGACTGAGTGACTGAACTGAACTAAACTGAACTGAAAAAGCACAAGTGACCATCTCATAAAAGAGGAAATCGAATTGGCCATTAAATGTGTAATAAGCATTGTTAAATTTCATTCTTAATCAGGAAAATGCACAATAAGTCTACAGTGAAATATATACTCACAAGAATGGCTAGCGGGGAAAAAGAGACAATATTAAGTGTTGACAAGGTAGCAAATTAAAGCAAGCTTTCATGAATAACTTATTGGGCAGAGGAATGTGAACTGACTTCCTTTTGTTGATGTAATAAGTTATGACAAATGTCACTTAAAGCCATACACATTTATTTTCTTACAGTTTTGGCAGCTAAAAGTCCAAAATAAATTTGATGAGGCTTAAGTCAAGGTGTCAGGAGAGCTGATCCAGTCTGGATACTCTGGGGTTGACTTACTTTTGTTATGTTTTTATTCATATTTTAGCCTACTAATTTTATTCTCATTAATAAAATGTTTTTTCAATCACTGCCTTGAATCTAAATACTTAAGTGGACTACTGAAAGTCAATTAGCCAAAGATAAGATCCCATCTAGTTATGGCTGTATAAGAATACAAATGAGAGGTTTTATGGGTTTTAGGTTACAAGACTACAGCAATTCTTTGTCTTTATCTCCCTTTCAGAAGTGATCTGCAAGGAAATTCAGGAGGAGGCTTTCCCTGTGGAGTGCCTAGGTAAAAACAGTTTTTCATCTGGTTTAATAAGAACATGTCAATTGCTTAAATGCTCTTGCTAAGCATACATAGATAATTGAAATATGGCCTGATGTTGCTGTGTTTTCAGTAGTCACTCCATCACGCTTGCTCGCTCAGTCATGTCTGACTCTTTGCAGCCCCATGAATTGTAATCCTCCAGGCTCTTGTGTCCATGGAATTTTCCGGGCAAGAAAACTGGAGTGGGTTCCCATGCCTTCCTCCAGGGGAGCTTCCCAACCCAGAGACTGAACCCACATCTCTTGCATCTCGTGCACTGGCAGGTAGATTTTTTTTACCACTAGTGCCACCTGGGAAGCCCAGTCACTCCATCACGGGTTATAGTTAAAGTCACACCAAGAGGGTTATGGAGAAAGCCACAATTCCTGGACATCACAGGAAAGCCAGCCTCAGTAATTTCAACCAATGTCATTGGTGAGGTGCTTCCTGAAGGCATGTGATACTCCACAAATGAAGAGATGCTGTTAAAAAGACAGAGACAAGCTTTTCAGAGTGTGGCCTGGATGAGTTAAGATAGCTGGTTTTCTGGTAGTTGACCAGGCAGCACTATCATAAATCGCCACACGAGGATTCTAAGTGTTTTTGGCCAGAGAAGATGATGCTGCCTGACCCCCTGACATGGCCACTTAATTACACTGTGAGTAAGCTCACGGTCCTCCTTAGGCTGATGACTTCAGGATGACAGGCATGGAGCTTATAAAGGACTTACCCCCAGACCTCTGCTGTGCATGCATTCTGAGGTTAGACACATGCTGATGGTGGGTGTTCTGGCTAGAACAAAGAAGGCATGGGACCGTGGAGGCGGCGGGATAAAGAGCCATGTGACACGCCCACAGAATCCCTGTGACTCAAGTGTTTATGCTGGAACCGAGTGAAGGCCAATGAACAGCCTGGTCGGGGAAGCAAACAAAATACATCGTTTTTGTTGAGGCTTGTTTTACGATTTAATGATCTTGTGTCCAAACTGCTTGCAGAAAAGTTGGGGACCTTTGGCTCAAATATTCTGAAATTTCTATTCGGGTGGGAATGGAGCTCAGCACCATTATCAGGAAGATATTTATTCTGGCTTCAAAGTCCTCTTACATCAAAGCCAAGGAATGTGCTGTGAGAAAACCACTTCGTAAGAGAAACGAGTTGGAAACTCACCTATTTCCAAATTGACCTGAGACCTGCTGACAAAAAACAAGACTTTAGAAAGATAATTGTCAGTAGGGCACTAAAAAATATTCAGAAAAAATATTTTTCTTTGCTAAGATTGATATATTATTGACAAAATTAATATACTATTGAACTATTCAATAACCAAAGAGGACCGGAATTCACCTTGTGGTTTTGATCTTGCTACAGCTAGCAAAAATACTCAAAGCTTTAGGGGATAGCCAAAAATAAATATAAAAAGTGTCAAAAGCCATCTGCCTGATTAGGTTGTAGAAATAAAGGCAAAAAGAAAGTCAAAACTATGGTGAGATACAAGCTCACACCAACCTCACAGAATGACCGTCATGAAAAAGTTTTCAAATGGCACAAATTCTGGGAAGCACTGTGGAAAAGGGAACCCTCCTACACTTTGGGTGGGAATGCAGATTTGTACGGCCATGATAGAAAACAGTATGAAGGGTTCTCAAACAACTAAAACTAGAATTGCCATTTGATCTAGCAATCCTGTGCTGTGCTTAGTCGCTCAGTCATGTCCAACTCTTTGCGACCCCATGGACTGTAGCCCGCCAGTCTCCTCTGTCCACTGGGATTCTCCAGGCAAGAATCCTGGAGTGTGTAGCCATGCCCATCTCCACTAGTAATCCTACTCCTGGGCATACAACTGGAAAAAAACACTAATTCAAAAAGATATATGCACCTCAGTGTTCATAGCAACACTATTTACAATAGCCAGACATGGAAGCAACCTAATGTCTACTGACAAATAAAGAAGGTGAGGTGTATATACAATGTTCATTGGCCAAAGGGTTAGGTTTTAGCTACTTCTTAATTCGTGAATTAGATGCACTGGTTTTCTTCTTTTATATGGAGAGTACATCATGAGAAACGCTGGGCTGGAAGAAGCACAAGCTGGAATTATGATTGCTGGGAGAAATATCAATAACCTCAGATATGCAGATGACACCACCCTGATGGCAGAAAGTGAAGAGGAACTAAAAAGCCTCTTAATCAAAGTGAAAGTGGAGAGTGAAAACGTTGGCTTAAAGCTCAACATTCAGAAAACCAAGATCATGGCATCCAGTCCCATCACTTCATGGGAAATAGATGGGGAAACAGTGGAAACAGTGTCAGACTTTATTTGTTTGGGCTCCAAAATCACTGCAGATGGTGACTGCAGCCATGAAATTAAAAGACACTTACTCCTTGGAAGAAAAATTATGACCAACCTAGATAGCATATTCAAAAGCAGAGACATTACTTTGCCAACAAAGGTCCATTTAGTCAAGGCTATGGTTTTTCCACTGGTCATGTAATGGATGTGAGAGTTGGACTGTGAAGAAGGCTGAGCGCTGAAGAATTGATGCTTTTGAACTGTGCTGTTGGAGAAGACTCTTGAGAGTTCCTTGGACTGCAAGGAGATCCAACCAGTTCATTCTAAAGAAGATCAGTCCTGGGTATTCTTTGGAAGGAATGATGCTGAAGCTGAAACTCCAGTACTTTGGCCACCTCATGCGAAGAGTTGACTCACTGGAAAAGACTCTGATGCTGGGAGGGATTGAGGGCAGGAGGAGAAGGGGACGACAGAAGATGAGATGACTGGATGGCATCACTGACTCAATGGACGTGAGTTTGAGTGAACTCCGGGAGATGGTGATGGACAGGGAGGCCTGGCGTGCTGCGATTCATGGGGTTGCAAAGAGTCGGACACGACTGAGCCACTGAACTGAACTGAACTGATTTTCTTCTTTGTAGGTTGGCCAAGAAAAAAATAACTTCCCCAGACAGCATTTACCTGAACAAAAGTTTTAATGCCTGGGCACCTGGTGGCTCAGATAGTAAAGAATCTGCCTGCAATGCAAAAGACCCAGGTTTGACCTCTGCGTTGGGAAGATCCCCTGGTGAAGGGAATGGCAATCCACTCCAGTGTTCTTGTCTGGAGAATTCCATGGACAGAGGAGCCTAGTGGGCTACAGTCCATGGGGTCGCCAAGAGTCGGGCACAACTGAGTGACTAACACACACATCTGCCCGAGGCGTGGGTGCTAAGGATCAGAGACGGGTGCCCCCTCTATCTCTGGAGCTATCCCCCTTCTGCTCTGAAGCTGAGCTCACAGTCCAGCCCAGGAGAGGCCTCACTTGCTGGGGAGCTGGTGGGCGCCCGAGTCCCTGTCCTCAGCCACTCGCACTCATTTCTTTGCTCAGAGGCAGAGGGCAGTTTGCCACTTCTACAGAAGCATCGCCTGGAAACCACACGCTCACGTGTGCCAGCCCTGAGATGCACCCGGAAGTGCTTGCCTGCTGGGTCCAGGTTTCCACTCTGCACGACGCTGTCCTCCACTCTTCCTCTGAGGCCTTGAGAGGATGTTTGGTTTGCAATCATTTTCCTTTGCAGTTCAAAGGAAATCACAGGTGGAAGCCTCCTATGTAAAAAAATATAAAATCCCCTTTTGGCTGGAATCTCAGATACCCGAGCCCTGTGCCCTAGACATCTCTGATCTGCAGCCTGCTGTCTCCCCCGCTACCCCCGGGAGGTTTCGGGTAGGGGGCTCTCTGAGTGTGGTTGTGTAGTGTGTGTGGAGCCTGCCTTTGTCAGGTGCCACTGGTGTGACGGAAGTGGGAACTGCCATCCTGGAATCACCCCCAGGAAACCCCACTAACTGTCCAGGTGGGAGCGTGTGCCCTTCTTCTGAGCTCAGTTCTAAAGCCTTTCTCGTTCTGCAAGTGTCCAAGCTGCTGCTGGCAAGCGTTCCTCCTTGAGCCTTCAGGACAGGCGCCTGGACGGTAGTTTATCCTTCAGCCGCATTTAGCAGCAAGGAGACGGGTAGTCAAAGTTGAAGGGTGTGGTGGGAAGTGGGGTGGACGATTGGAGGAGCTGGTTGTGGGATCTACGGGTCTGTCTGGGCTGAGAGAAAACAGAGCCACCAGGGAGGCATCCCGGATGAGCTTCCTCGCCTTCATATCTGCAGCGAGGCCAGCCCATTCTTGTGCTCTGGCTGGGTGACAGCCAGTGTCACCTCTTCTAATCTCAATTCCACAACTGGTTACCAGACTAGAGAAGAGCAGAACAAACATCAGCTCCCAAAGGCCCAATCACGGTCAGAAAGGCATCAGAAATAGATTTTAAATGTTCTTTAATGGTAGCATGATTATGGTGCTCTCATAACTGAGATTTTTTTTTTCTGAGTCCTCAAACAAATAACATTTTTTTTTTCTCCTTCATATCTCCCCGGGCTTCCCCAGTGGCTCAGAGGTAAAAAATCTGCCTGAAATGCAGGAACTGCAGGTGACTTGGGTTTGATACCTGTGTCGGGAAGATCCCCTGGAGGAGGAAATTGTGACGCACTCCAGTACTCTTGCCTGGAGAATCCCATGGACAGAGGAGCAACCTGGCACTCTACAAACCATGGTGTTGCAAAGAACTGAACACAGCTGAGCACACCTCCTCAAATGGAAAGGAAACTCTTGGAAAAAATAAATCTATTTTCCATCAGTTTTCTTTTCTTTTCTGCTACTGTTGACCTTTGAATATTTTTTCTGGCCCATAAGACTTTAGAGTCTGTTGTCTAATGGCTACAAGAACCCCAATATTATTTAATATAACAAACTATATTAGTCTATAATAGATTATATTGGTCAATGTCTTTTGGTATACACAATGTTAATTAAAATTAGCAAGTGAGTTGTATTGCATGGAAATAAGTTCTATGATCTTTTTTTTTTCATTTTTGAAATATTTACATCATCAGTTCATTCATCAAATGATATTTAACTTATTTAAATGCTTCATTCTTCATTTTTGAAAGCAATCTGAAGCTGGTCTGAATACCTAGAATTCATTCTGGATTTTCTTCAAAACTTTCCGGATTTAATAGCTCAATTTGTATTCCGTGCCAGCCCACCCAAGGTGTTAGCAGAGATGGAATCTCTGATACACTGTAGTTTTCTAAGACCTGCTATGTTTTCCCTTCCTAGGAGGCTTTATAAATATCTCAGTGCATGTCCGAATAGAACACCAGTTGGGCAAAAACCATTGGTTTGCCCTAATGTGATATGATTTCTTATGAAATAATATTCAGTGTGAAAAATGCATGATAAATGCAGTTAATACTTCATACCTTTGATATGACAGCCAAGCCCAATGTAATGCAAGTGTATAATAAAAGCTTAAAATACCATCCACTTTATTATTATCATTTTGGTACGGCGTGTGTTAGAGACATATCTGTATGGAAACTGTTCCCTAAGCCAATTGTACTTCACTGCTGAATTATATAGCTTGAAAAGCTATAGAGTAGGAATGAAATATTTGAAAAGAGGTGAAATAGGTATTAATGTTCTTATTTGACTGGAAGGCTTGGGTGCCACTCTTATAAAGATTTGCTTTTTATGTGGTATTAATCAGTTCCTATAAATGCAGAATGGTTAATAAAGTCTTCTAATCCAAACTGCCAGAATTATGAGCTTGATTTTTGCAAAAGCCAGGGACTTTTCTTGTTGGAATGGAATATAAAATGATGGGAGGAAGAACCATACATAACCCTGGAAAAGACTCTCGTCTTCATCCTCTGATATGCTTGTGGACGATTCTGCCTTTCCACGAATTCCTGTCGAGATATTTCATCACTTCCCAGGTGGTGTTCGTGGTAAAGAACCCTCTGCCAGCAATGCAGTTTCGATCCCTGGGTCGGGAAGATCTCCTGGAGGAGGAAGTGGCAACCCACTCCAGGATTCTTGCCAGGAGAATTCCATGGACAGAGGAGCCTTGTTCATGGGGTCGCAAAGAGTCAGACATGACTGAGCACATCACAATTTTAATTAACTAATAATAAGGATGACACTGTCTTCTATCGATATAGATTCCCCTGGTAAATTAATCATCTCAGTTAATTTTTCTCTGATGTAAATGTACTTAACCACCTCCTCTCTCTTTGATCATAGCATGAAAAACAGGATGGGCATGGAGAAGATTGAACATCCAGCCCAGACCCCACTTAGGGGACCTCAAGGAGCTGAACACCAGCATGAAGGCTCCAGGTACCTGGGAAGGAGAATCAAGAGAGTGATGACGCCTAGGAAGGCCGCCTGACTCTAAGAACTGAACGGAAATTTTAAAAGCCTTCTTCTGGTTTACTCTTTTCTTCTAGTCTCTGAGAACGTCATTACAGATTCCCAAAGCACAGTGTGGCACCAAAAACAAAAGCATTTGGCGTCTCGTGTGCCAGACTTTATACCTTAAAATCTGATATTCCAGAGTTTTTCATTTCTTCCAAACTTCTCAGCACAACAAAAACAAAACCTCGCCAGCATACACACAGAGAAACAAAAGAAAGAAATGGCCAAGCGTCAGAGGAATTTGTTTCTAACATAGAAGCTGGGGAAAAATTTAAAAAAGCAGCAATCACCTCACTCAGTCTTGACCCTGCCTAATTTAGTTCTTACACGTATGATTTTTCCCACCAAAGGAGCAGAAGGCAATGAAGGTTTCTCAAGTTCTTTCTTTTGTTCCGGAGATTTATGGAGGTGAGGATGTCTCAGTCTCTTCTGATTCAGTATCTGGGCGGTGGTGTCCTACATGGAGAGAGATCTCCTAACAAGCCTGGGCAATCTTGGCCCCGGAGGTCTTCTTCCAGTAACAGAGACGGGTCAGTGTGGGCCATGGCTAAGTTGCTTCAGTCGTGTCCGACTCTCTGCGGTCCCATGGACCGTAGCCTGCCAGATTCCTCCAGGGGACTCTGTATGGATAGAAGACAGTACCATCCTTATTATTCGTTAATTATGATTTGCTCAGTCGTGTCCAACTCTTTGTGACCCCATGAACTACAGCCCGCCAAGCTCCTCTGTCCATGAAACTTTCCAGGCAATAATACTGGAGTGGGTTGCATTTCCTTCTCCAGGGGATCTTCCCAACCTAAGGATCAAACTCACGTCTCTTACATCTCCTGCCTTGGTCAGCAGGTTCTTTCCTGCTAGCCTTTGTCCTCCACACACTCAATGTGGTTCTGATGGAGCCCCTCCTGCATTATATGAACCTAGTTTGCTAAGCTGCCAAAACCAAGGAACAGTTCATCCACAGGAGATGAAAGGGCTGGGTCTTGGCTGGGAATGCTGTGGGTAGGAGCAACCTGGAGCCTGGTGCTGCAGGATTATGGGGGCGCAGGGGGAGTGGGAGGCGGGAGGGGCGGCAGGCTTTGGCAGAGTGCTCGTGGGGCTCCTGTTTCCGATGAGGACTGTGTGGCTGCTCTCAGGTTGCAGAAGCCACGTTTTCAGGTTCCTGCTGTCTCCGGGGATTCTTTTCTGCTGCAGGGCTCTGGAGGGACAGACAAGTGTGAAAGCGCCCATCTGCCTGGGGTCTCAGATGTTCTGGGGTCTCGTTCTGCAGGATGAGATGCAGCCTGGGCTTATCCAGGCTCTGGGTGTGTGCTCACCAACATCCAGCCACACTGTGCAGTTACTGTTCAGTCGCTCAGTCCTGTCTGACTCTTTGCGACCCCATGGACTGTAGCCCACCAGGCTCCTCTGTCCATAAGGATTTCCCAGGCAAGAATTCTGGAGTAGCTTGCCATTCCCTTATCCAGGGGATCTTCCCAACCCAGGGATCAAACCTGCATCTCTTGTATTGGCAGGTGGATTCTTAACTGCTGAGCCACTGGGGAAGTCCCCAGGGTGCAGCAACTGCCCTTCAATTAGGAAGGCTTGCCATAAGATCGAAGCTTCCGGGCCCCTAAGCAGATTAGGAATGACTTGCAAGAGTCACTGCTTGTTTATCCAAAGTGAGTCTCTGAGCACAGAGACTTTAGGATGCTGTGAAATTAATGGGATGTCATCAGCCCTTCCTCCGTGCTCCCAGAGACATCCTCTGACCTGGGTCACCAGCCTCAGGCTTGCTAGAATCCCCAGACTTTGCGTCTTTTTCTCTTATGTGAAAAGTATTCTTCCATCAAGAGTCTTATATATTTTGGGGTCCGGGTGAGGTGGTGCTGGTGGTAGAGAATCTGCCTGCCAATCCAAGAGATGTAAGAGACGCAGGTTCCATCCCTGGGTCAGGAAGATCCCCTGGAGGAGGGCATGGCAGCCTACTCCAGTATTCTTGCCTGGAGAATCCCATGGACAGAGGAGCCTGGAGGGCTATACAGTCCATGGGGTCATAGAGAGTTGGACACGACTGAAGTGACTTAACAAGAATCCCCCTGACTGTAGGACTTTTGCTTCTATTTGAAATACATTGCTCCATCAGAAGTCTTATTTATTTTACTCTGATGCTATTTCCTAGGATTGAGGTGGTCGTTTACTCTACAGTAAGCTGTGAAACTTTTTATTATTCTATTCAGCACTTTGAACCTGGACAGACATCTGACATGTAATGAACCTCTAATTAGAAATGAATTCCTAAAATTTCTCTTGAAACCATCTGCTGTGACGGTAGCCCACACAGCCTCATACAACTGGTTCTCTGTCTACGTAGAGAATTGCATGTAGGAATTTGGATATTACCAGGATTTCTCTCTAAAGGGGAGGACCCATAGATGCCTTGACAGTAATCCATGTAAAGCCTCCAAAGCAGTGTCAGCCCCCTATTAAACACTCGGTTGGTGTCTGCCGTTACTTTTTCCTCCCTTTTTGCAGCCAAGACAGAGCTGGCAACCTTCTCTGCGTCCCTTCAAGTCACCAGACATGAAGAGGGCAGGTTGGGGGCCATCAGCTGCCTCTGCACCTCTCTGTCTGGATCATTGCTAAATTGCCTGCTTTAATCTATTAACATGCATATTCCAGAGAGAAGGAGAGAAATTCACTTCTATCCACTTGCTGGGAGCGCATCGTGACCACCGATTTCCCACTGACAGTGATGGAATTCATGGAACATCTACCCAGCTGTCCTGAGTAATCGGGGAGGGGGGCACCTCATCTTTGGGGCCAACTCTTGGGAAAGATTGAGATTTTTCTTGCTAGCCAACTGTCAAACCAATGAACTTGAAAAACGATACCGGATGTGTAATGAATTGGAAACACAATGTGTGAAAAAATGTTTTCATATAAATCTAATTTTGAGCCACTTATCTGAAATGTCTGATGTACATGATTTGTTGAGGACTTTTTAATGGCAACAGATGTGGTCACTGGCCAAAACACCCGTCTGCCAAACTGCATTTGATCCGTAATACAGATCCATCTTCTCTGTATTTCCTCCTGGATGCTGCTAGCCCGTTCTTTTCTCTAGAACAGAGGCCAGAAGATCAAGTGTCCATCCAAAACAGACCCATTCCATGTTCCACCATCATCTCCCCCCTCGAGACTGGGTAAAAGAACTGTCATTAAGCAACCTCTGGCTTCTTGCAGATTTTGGAATCCCAGCTCAATGTTCACTGGAAACACACACACAAGGAAACTCGCTGTTGTGCCCTGTCTGCATCGCCTCCGCTAGTTTTCGTGAATGACTGGCTCTGACCATTAAAAAAAAAAAAAAAAGAATGACCTCTGCAGAAACAATCACGAAAAGAGAAGGGAAAAGAGGGGTGGAAAGAAAGTCAATTTGAGGACCTGGTCTTACTCTGTGGTCTTGGTAAAAATAACTTCGCCTCAGTTTTTGCATATCTAATAAAAGGAGATGACCCTTTAATCAGTTTCCCTGGATTATTCTGAAGGTCCAATGCATAAGTTTATTTTAGTGATCCACAGAGATCAGTCGCTCAGTCATGTCTGACTCTTTGCAACCCCATGAATCGCAGGCCTCCCTGTCCATCACCAACTCTCGGAGTTCACTGAGACTCACGTCCATCGAGTCAGTGATGCCATCCAGCCATCTCATCCTCTGTCGTCCCCTTCTCCTCTTGCCCCCAGTCCCTCCCAGCATCAGAGTCTTTTCCAATGAGTCAACTCTTCACATGAGGTGGCCATAGTACTGGAGTTTCAGCTTTAGCATCATTCCTTCCAAAGAAATCCCAGGGCTGATCTCCTTCAGAATGGACTGGTTGGATCTCCTTGCAGTCCAAGGGACTCTCAAGAGTCTTCTCCAACACCACAGTTCAAAAGCATCAATTCTTCGGTGCTCAGCCTTCTTCACAGTCCAACTCTCACATCCATACATGACCACAGGAAAAACCATAGCCTTGACTAGACGGACCTTTGTTGGCAAAGTAATGTCTCTGCTTTTGAATATGCTATCTAGGTTGGTCATAACTTTCTTTCCAAGGAGTAAGCGTCTTTTAATTTCATGGCTGCAGTCACCATCTGTGACTATAAATTATGATCTTTGTTTCTGCTCAAGCCCCAGGGGCTGCTCTTGGTATTCCAGGAGGTAGAAAAAATGTTTTCCCTTCAAATCCAATGAGGCAGGTTGCTAATTCCATGATGCATTCAAGTTTCTACTACTTAAAAAAAAAATTCTGGACCCTGAGTCCTGCCTCGGGAAAGCTACTGTCCCAATTAAGAAATGTATGCATACACGCATTTAGTAAAACGTGCGCATAACGCAAAAACCTTGATATCTCTCTAAGAATTTGAGAGTATTCTCACAAATTATAAGTGAAAATTTGTCTGCTCCATTCTTGGTTCTCTTTCCTTGTTCTACTTAATGGCCTTTTGCTCTGAGCACTTACTTGGCCAGCATTTTGACCAGTCTGCTTCCCGTATCAGGAATGTGAGCTCCAACACACCCAGAACATCTCTTAGCAGGCAGACCCCAGTGGCTCCCTGGGGAGCTCCTAAAACCTAGAGACTGTGCCGCTTATCATCATTCTGTGCTGTCCTTGATTCTTTACAGACAGTTTTTTACATCCATGATGTGATGCTATTAGCAAAACAGGTGAGTACCAAGGAGGCCCCCAGAGGGATGCCCAGCAAAGCCAGGCAAAGATGCTCCCCTGAGATACATCACCCCCCAACTGCACATCAACTAGCTAAGCCCTCATTCTAGAAACACTCTTATCCTCCACCAGGATGACCACCTACTTGGCAACAGAGACTGACTCACGGATGCTAACTTCCTTGCAAGCACAATTATAAACAAGATTATGGCTGATTTGTGTTGTTGTATGGCAGAAACCAACATGACTTCATAAAAATTTTAAAAAAATATTTACATTAAAAAAAACAGAATGATAAAGTGCTTTTGAAAATTAAAAAAAAAATTAGGAAGCTAGAGCAATCTGACAGTGAGCTAACTGGGTGTCCTGCCTGCTTCTCCCCTCGTTCACCCTGCTTTCTTTTGTATTCTAGGAAAAAGAAGAAAAAGATATTTTCAAGGCAGGCTTAACTAGCATTCCACAGATGGGTAATGGAATGAGCATTCGTGTTGACACCTGTAAAAATCTCCCTTGAATGTTTCCACATTTATATTTCATGCGGTAAAGCTTTTTAGCCGCAGGGAGATAGTCGGAGCTGATCTGTCCTAAGGCAGTGAGATGACTACTTTTACTGCGTGAAATACTTTCTTGGCATGATTTTTAGGGACAGTGAAACATGGCAGCGGAGGTCCACGTAGGGATTTATTTTGACTGTGGACATTGCGCATTAAATAGTTCCATGGCGGTAGGTGCTACAAAGTAGCTTTTCCTCGGGAGCTTTCCTTTCGGATGTTTTGCTCTTGGAAATATCAAACATCTGCCTGGGGCAAATAGCTAAATAGCTGCAATTTTCTAGCTCCATCCTATTTTTGGCTTTCAGTGCCGGAGGCCTTCGAACACCCATGTTGGAGGTTGGATGCTCGCGAAGGTTTTGGGAACTTAGGAGACCCAAGCTGTTTTAGATCAATGCCTCCCCGTACTTAAAGGGCTAGTAAAACCGGGTTATAATGTTTACATGACTTTTTATGGGTCAGAGTTTATTGCAGTTCTATTCAATGGCCTACAGCGGAGGAAAACTTTACAAGATTTTCCTGCATTTGACAGTTCTGTTTCAGCGTATCTGGAAAGGGGAAGTGCTTTTTTTTTTTTTTTTCTTTTTCCTGCCTCACATTCTCTTTTGCTCTCAGTTTTATTTTTTTCCCTTTCAAAAGGAGCGAGCTCCTAAGACTCCCTGAAGTCAAGTGGTATTTCTCTTACTTGGGAGGCTATAAATCGACTCAGACCCAGGATTCTATGGATGTTCAGGGACAACCGATAATTTCGGATGGTTTTCAGCCTGCCTTGGAGGTTCCCACCCACACTACCCATGAACAGAAGGGCGCTTTCATTTCTCCAGGAGACACTTGGATTTGCATGGCTGTCAGGCGGCCCTTCTCCCCTCTACATTGGTCAGCAGCGTCGGGGGCCCGGAGCCCAGCCTGCAGGGCTGGCAAGCCTGCCTGCAGAGCACTTTTCCCCCATTCGGTTGCTTATTTCTTGGGCAATTCTCCTAAACTTTCTGCGCTTCGTATTAGTGATACTGGTTTGGCTAAAAAGCTCGTTTAGGTTTTCTGAATCATCTTAACAAAACTCTGAATGAACTTTTTGGCCAGCCCAAATACTTACACAATCAGTACAGGGGATTAAACAATGAAATTATGCATGCGTTACACAGATGGGGACAGCTGTTTCATGCATTCTTTCATTAATCAACCCTACTAAGCACCTTCTATGTGTTGGACACTGTCATGGGCCTTAAAGCCAGTGGATAAAGTCGTGGTCCCTGTTTTCAAGTTCTACTTGGGGAGAGTACACAACCGCATCTGGCAACGAGAAGGGCTGTGAAGAAGACAAGGGGAAGCTAGGGCACAAGTGAGACTGAAGTGTTATTTTAGCAGACGGTCAAAAAAAGTCCTGTGATGGGCTGGGGGAGGGTTAACATATCTGCACTGCTGTAGATAAAATATACATGCGAAGAGCCGACTCATTGGAAAAGACCCTGATGCTGGGAAAGAGTGAAGGCAGGAGGAGAAGGGGACGACAGAGGAGGAGATGGTTGGATGGCATCACCGGCCTGATGGACATGAGTTTGAGCAAGCTCCCGGAGTTGATGATGGACAAGGAGGCCTGGCATGCTGCAGTCCATGGGGTCGCAAAGAGTCGGACACGGCTGAGTGACTGAACTGAGCTGATACATAAAATACATGGAATACGAAACAACAAGGACGTGTTGTGCAGCACAGGGGACTGTACTCAGTGTCTTGTAATGATCTGTAAGGGAAAAGAACGTGTGTGTGTGTGTCTTTTCCAATGGCTCAGCAGGTGAAGAACCTGCCTTCAGTGCAGGAGACTTGGGAGATGTGGGTTTGATCTCTGGGTCAAGAAGATTCCCTGGGGAAGGGAATGGCCATCCACTTCAGTATTCTTGCCTGGAGAATCCCATGGACGGAGTGTGGGTGGCTACAGTGCACAGGGCTGTGTATGTGTGTGTGTACATATAGGTGTACACACACACACACACACGTATAGGGGGGCTTCCCAGGTGGCACAGTGGTAAAGAACCCACCTGCCAATGCAGGAAACACAGGAGACGTGGATTCGATCCCTGGGTTGGGAAGATCCCCTGGAGGAGGAAATGGCAATCCACTCCAGTATTCTTGCCTGAAAAATCCTATGGACAGAGAAGCCTGGTGGGCTACAGTCCATGGAGCTGCAGGGTTGGACACCACTGAAGACTGAGATGTAAGCACACATGTGTGTGTGTGTGTGTGTGTGTGAGTGTGTATCTGAATCACTTTGCTATACACCTTAAACTAACACAACGTTATAACTCAACTATGAACGTCGCTCAGTCATGTCTGACTCTTTGTGACCCCGTGGACTATACAGTCCATGGAATTCTCCAGGCCACAATACTGGAGTGGGGAGCCATTCCTTTCTCCAGGGGATCTTCCCAACCCAGGAATCAAACCCAGGTCTCGCACACTGCAGGTGGATTCTTTACCAGCCAAGCCACCAGGGAAGCCCAAGAACACTGGAGTGGGTAGCCTATCCCTTCTCCAGTGGATTTTCCCGACCCAGGAATTGAACTGAGGTCTCCTGCAGTGCAAGCGGATTCTTTACCTGCCGAGCTACCAGGGAAGTCCACATAAATCAACTATGCTTCTGTTTTTTTTTTTTTAATTTTATTTTTAAACTTTACATAATTGTATTAGTTTTGCCAAATATCAAAATGAATCCGCTACAGGTATACATGTGTTCCCCATCCTGAACCCTCCTCCCTCCTCCCTCCCCATACCATCCCTCTGTGCTTCTGTTTTTTAAAGAAAGAAAAGAAAAGAAAAAAAAAGCCCTATGATGCTGTGACACTTGAACAGAAGTGTAAATTTAGTGGTTAAGTCTTGCAGTCCTCCAAAGAACATTCCAGGCAGAGGAGGCAGGAAATGCTGAAGCCTGGGGCAGTGGCATGGGGGTCTGGGGGTTCAGAGTGCTGGACCCCACGCCCTGGAGAAGGGTGGGAGATGACTTGCGAGAGGTGGCCAGAGCTGGACCAGGTAGCATCTCTTCATCTCTGGTAAAGACTTGACATTCAGCCTGAGCGAATCAGGGCGCTATTCGAGGGATGGAGCAAAGGCAAGTGTAACCTGGAGAAGGAAATGGCAACCCACTCCAGTATTCTTGCCTGGAGAATCCCAGGGATGGGGGAGCCTGGTGGGCTGCCGTCTGTGGGGTCGAAAAGAGTCGGACACGACTGAAGCGACTTAACAGCAGCAGCAACGTGGTTTATGTACTGAATGGATCTTGCCAACTGCCATTGGGAGAACAGATTATAAAGGGGAAAGGGAAGACGCTGGGAAAAACTAAACAAAAACCCATGCATGTATCGCTGGATGGGGGCAATGCAGGCGCCAACAGCCCAGTTCTCTGCAGTTAATATTTTATTCTCTGACTGGATCTCTTGCTTTTATTGATACATGGCTCAGTTTCTAATCTTGAGATTGTATTAAGTTTGTTTATCTCTGTCTTCACCTTTTTCCTGTTATCAACTTTAATTGTTCAAAATGGTAGAACTGCTGCTTCGGTGTTGCTCTTATCCTCTTGTTTTAGAAGACTTTTGAGATCAGTGTCTTTCTTCCATATGTATTGTGATTTTTTAAAAGATTGTTTTTTAATGTGGACCAGTTTTTAAAGTCTTTACTGAACCTACTATATACAGTATTGCTTCTGTTTTGTGTTTTTGTTTTTTCGCCGAGAGGTAGGTGGGATCCCAGGTCTCCAACCAGGGATGGAACCTGTACCCGCTGTGTTGGAAGGCTAAGTCTTAACCACTGGACTGCCTGGGCAGTCCCTGTACTGTGACTTTAAAGATCAAGCAGTGTGGTCAGCTGTAGTGATAGCAGGGTGGCTGACCAGATGGAGTGTGTGTTTAGCTCACAGAGGGTTGTGACTCGGACCAGGGTATCTGGCTGCTGGAGAAACCCAGCCTCCATCACAAGTGAAGTTGACCACACACAATCCACCCACCACCATGATGCCAGTGGGACTGAGCTTCTTGTGTGTGGACCAAATTCATCTATGGGGTTTAAAAGTTGCAGAGGCCGCAGCACCATCATGGGCCTGAACACACAGTTCTGCTGAGAGTCTGGTTATTCAGGCAGGAAGAAGGGCCGTGTTCTTCTGTCAGCCAAGAATGTAACAGCCAGCACATTTCTGTGGGAGGAACGGAGACATTGCCATGGTAGGGACACTCCAGAGTAATTTTATCCGTCTAGTCATCCACACTTAAACCTTAAGCATCTCAAATAACTTCTTTGTTTGTTTGTTTTATGACTATTCCCTGAGGCACAAGGGATCTTAGTTCCTTGACCAGGGATCGAACCTGAATCCTCTGCAGTGGAAGTGTGGAATCTTAACCATTAGACCACCAAGGAAGTCCCTAAAATAACTGTCTTTATCTTATGTATCAAAGAGGATGACAGTCATCTCCAGAGCTGTGGAGATTACCTTACCTGGCGGCAAAATGGGGAGCTGTTTGTGGGGTCTCATGAAGGGACCTAGACGACAATCTGCTTGCCAATCATGCCTGAAATTCCACCCCAAGTCAAGAATGTTTTACACATTTGACCCCAATAAAAATGCAAGAGGTGCAGGAAGCATAATAAATCATTAATACCATTTTATGAGTTTATCAGCCTCTCCTGTCAATGTTGTAGAGGGGAGAAGGTTAAGGGCATGCCTGGCATTGGAGCTGGCAGAGAAACTAGACCTTGAGCTTTTCATGAAAGGGTCCAAACAGAGGCTTCACCGTCAGGCGGCTGCAAGTTTCAAGTTCAAAACCTCGCTTGCAGACACCTGTGTCCAGGAAGCGAGCGGTGGCAGCTGAAATTATGGTAACACCCAAATTATTGTCCTATGGCTCCACTTATGCAGGGTAATTAAAATCATTTATATGGTTGGCTTCGGAGAGGCAGTCAAGGAGCTGGGTTTAGATTTCCAAGCTCGTCTCATTCAGCTGTTGGAAATAGCAGGCCACCACATCTGTTAAAAAATATATATGTATCCTCCTGAATTTTTATGAGTGGGACTCATCACATCTCTGCTTTGGCTTAAAAAAATAGTAAAAGCTAGAATATATAACTAGTTTCCATCCCCAAGAGTGGGTACACATATCATATTATGTGATCCTTGGAATAAGTCCCTTTCCGTGCAAAATCTAGCCACACTTGAATGTTTTCTTATGTTCAGACTGACTCTTTTTGCCAACTGTTGGACACACTCTCACAGTACAGGTGGTCAAATCAAAATCAGCAATGAACACATGGCAGATTTTTTTTACCTTATCATATGTAAGACAAATATAAGATAGCCTCTGTGTATTTGCTTTCTATATAGGCCACACGCATAAACCAAGCAATGTATTCTTTGTTTAAGTGTATAGGCCTTGCTTAAACCTTGCATTGGGAATTTACATAGAATATTAGTTTTTCTTGGAACTTTTGACCAACAGCACGTTTTTGGAAAAATTCTCAGACCCACATAATTCAATGTTGGCTGTCACACCTGCAGATGTCCAGATGGAAACAAATGATCTGAGACTCCCAGTGCAAATATAATGGAATAATGACATAGAAATAAAGAAGGCTACTTTATAAGTAAATCTCCTTGTCTGTCTTTGTATCCTTCTCAGCTTAGACACTAATGCTTGCTTGGACAATGCCTCAGTAAATTAGTGCTACATGAATAAGCAAAATGGAGTGTGTCAGGCGATACTGACCAGGATGGAATGTAGCATGGAAATGGTATCCAATAACTATTGAAGAGGGCTTCCCTGGCGGCTCATATGGTAAAGAAGCACCTGCAACGCGGGAGACCAGGGTTCCATCCCTGAGTCAAGAAGATCCCCCGGAGAAGGGAATGGTAAGCCACTCCAGTGTTCTTGCCTGGAGAATTTCATGGACACAGGAGCCAGGCGGGCTACAGTCCTTGGAGTCACACAGAGTTGGACACGACTAGAGTGACTTAGCATGCACACATGTACACCGGAATGCTTTTTTATTTAGATATACAGGACTGGAGACAACAATTTGACCAGTTCTCAAATGTGTGAAGATGGCATTAACAACCCTCCAAACTGTATAAGTGACATGAAGAATGGCTAAGGGGTTGTTAGCTTCTGTTAAAAATATGCCGAGGAGGTGGATACTGGTTCGTCAGATGTGGGGGAAGCATAGTGTCTTAGCTGAGAGGAGGATTGGTAATTCTTGTTAGAATCCACTTCGATTCTATTATGATATGATTTATGTAATCCCATATATATATTAGTACCTCATTTCCTTCCCATATGGCTAAATGCCTCTATCCGATGTGTTTTCATCCTTCACATAATGCTCTTAATCACAGTGCTTATGATGTCTTGGTATCACTTTATATACACCCATTAAAAAATGATTCCAATGTTCATAGTTGGCTTGTGGAATCAATCTTACAGTTTTAAGGTCATGCTTTGTAAAACACTTAATGTTCTGGCATGGGAAGTAAAGCGAAGTCTCGCAGAACCCCTAAACCCTGAATTTTATGTGAATGTATCAGTAGGTTTTCTATTTGTCATGGCTGCATTGGATCAATTAATGCACTGCAGGTGTTTTTATTTCAACTGACTAAAAATTTCTGGTAAGACAGACATCAAAGAGTCAACTTCTTTCTTGATAAAAAGATGTTTATCATTCCTCATTAGAGATTAAAAAAATGGACTAAAATATGAACTAAAGCATCTTTAATGTAATGAGCTATTTTTGGTTTCTAAGACAAATGGGGCCTGAAAATTAATAAGATACTATCTTTCAAGACATTTAGATGCGGGTGGGAGGAAGATGAAGTTCATACAGGAATGACGATGGCACCAGATGGAATATGTTACATGACAGAGTGGGTGTATGCATGCACACTAAGTCGCTTCAGTCCTACCTTGCGACCCCATGGGCTGTAGCCCACCAGGCTCCTCTGTCCTTGGGATTTCCCAGGTGAGAATACTGGAGTGGGTTACCATTTCCTTCTCCAGGAGATCTTCCTCGCCCGGGGATACAACCCACATCTCCTGCACTGGTGGGCGTTTCTTTACCACTGAGCCACCTGAGAAGCCCAAAATGACAGAGTAGTACCATTCAATTGCTATTTCAGTTCAGAAAAGAGAGCCAGACAATCCTAGAAGGTGAAGGGAAAAGGTGGCATTTACGCAGAGCCTGAAGAGTCTAGAGAATCAGCATACCTACAGGTGATGAGGGGGCATTTAGGCAGCGACCACATCAGAGCCAACACATGGAGAAAGGAGAGCAGCATATGAGAAGCAATGGCTTCAAACACTTGAAAGGCAAGAGTGGGAAGTAACCTACAAATCCTGGTTACACAAAGCCTGAGAAGCCATAGACTTCGTGAACTTGGGCTGTGACTGTTAGCACATGGGTCACCAGAGAATACCTCTGAGCAGATGAGGGAGAGCAGTTTTATATTTTGAAGATGAATGTGAAGTGACAGATAGGATTGACCAGAACAGGAAGATGATAGAGTTCGTGAAATTAAAAGCCATGAAATTAGAAGACGCTTGCTCCTTGGAAGGAAAGTTATGACCGACCTAGACAGCATATTAAAAAGCAGAGACATTACTTTGCCAACAAAGGTCCGTCTAGTCAAAGCTATGGTTTTTCCAGTAGCCATGTTTGGATGTGAGAATTGGACTGTGAAGAAGGCTGAGCGCCAAAGAATTGATGCTTTTGAACTGTGGTGTTGGAGAAGACTCTTGAGAGTCCCTTGGACTGCAAAGAGACTGCAAGGGTTTGAGTGGACTCTGGGAGTTGGTGATGGACAGGGAGGCCTGGCGTGCTGCGGTCATGGGGTCACAAAGAGTTGGACATGACTGAGTGACTGAACTGAACTGAACTGATGAAGGGAAAGATTGAAGGTGGGAGGAGAAGGGGATGACAGAGGATGAGATGGTTGGATGGCATCTCCGACTCAGTGGACATGAGTTTGAGTAAACTCTGGGAGCTGGTGATGGATGGGAAGGCCTGGCGTGCTGCAGTCCACGGAGTCACAAAGAGTCGGACATGACTGAGCGACTGAACTGAACTGAGAGTTAGTGAGACAGCCAGATAAATACTCTCAAAATCAACATCAGAGATAAACATGAACTAGAAGATTAAAGCAGATAAATACCATGTGATGTCACTTACTTGTGGAATCTGAACTAAAATACAAATGAACCTATCTATGAAACAAAAACAGACTCACAGACGTGGAGAACAGCCTTGTGCTTGCCAAGGGAGGGTGGTGAGGGCGGGGAGGGATGCGAGGCTGGGGTCAGCAGGTGTCAGCTTTTATGTATAGGCTGGATGAACAACGAGGTCCTACCTTAGGGTGCAGGGAACTATGCCCAGTATCCTGTAATAAACCATAATGGAGGAGAATATGGAAAAAGAATATGAATGCATATGTAACTGAGTCACTTTGCTGTACAGAAGAAATTAACAGCACTGTAAATCAACTCAACTTCAATACTTTTTTTTAAAGAAACTGATATGGAATTTATTGAGAAGGAGATAGATGGCTACAAGAGAGACATTGTGAAGTTAGAATTAAGGTTGATGGGATGTGGAACGTGGGTTTAGGAAAGGAGATGCGACAAGAAGTTAAGACAGAGAAGCAGGCTTGAGGAGGACTGTGCTGAGCTGGGCTGTGAGCACCCTGCGTGGAGGGGCTTGGGGAGGCAGCATGCTTAGATGCTGGTGGGCAGCTGGAAACTTGGGACATGCTTGTGCAGATGGTTCAGTGGAAATAAATTTGAAAGTGATCCACAAAGGAAATCTGTTTGTATTAACATGAAAGGATGAGATAACTAAGTGGGAAACACGACATACATTTTATGCATCATGTAAGCTTCTCAAAATACAAACTACACGCTGTTTTAAAAAATGTATTTCCTTAAAAGAATGAGGGGGACCTAGAGATTGGAAGACAACTTATTTTTGGCAGTATTCCTGTAGAGCGAAGTGGTTCTGAGAGAAAAAAAAAGAAAAGATTTCCTACGTTAACCTTCGTCTTTATTTCATGTTTATTTTAGCACTGAAATGAACATGAAGCAAAGTCTTTAACAAAATATTTATGCTGTTTAATATCTTTGTGATAAACATAATATTTTGTAGCCAAGAACTGATAAATGTTTTTAATAAGCCACAATATATAATAATATTTTATTGAGATTTGAGAAGCCTGCCTTTTTAGCTGCATCTGAGCACCAGTTCTCTGCAGCCTTCTCCCAGGAAAATTTTTCATGAAAGGAAATGCTGGTTTGTGTCCAGCCTCTATGACTGCAATGAATGAGGAATTCATTAAACTTTCCAACAATGATACCAACCATTTGCTGCACTTTATATTTGCTGTCCTCAATCCGTATTTAGTCACCTCCCTTCTCACTCTCTTGTCCTTGATATAATGTCCTGGAAAGCAGAAAGAGAACCACTTCTGTAATCTATGGGTCCTATGTCCCCCCAGACACAGCAATTCCACGAGAACGTGCGTTCTTGAGCAGAGGACCTCAAATCTTGTGTAAGGTGGGAGAAAAGTGAGCTTCTCTGTCCCTTTTTGGACAACGATGCATTTTCAACACTTTCTCTGCACAGTATCACCTCAAAGGGCTACTCTAATTAGTCAAAGAATCTTTCCTGCAGGGTGTGACATTTTCGCAGACATGATGTCACCTTCCAAAATTTCTTGGCTCACTAAAGGAAATATGAAACATGTTGACGTTATGTGGAAGATTAATTGAGTTCTAATTTTTAATTTTGGAAATCTTCTTGGTCCTTTTGAGTGACAGCTGAGATCAAACCTACGAATGTATTGGAATAAATTACCTAAGGGGGATACTGTGCTCTGGGAATTTACAGTCTTAATAGAGATGTCATACAAGCATGAGATGGCTTGGAGGCTGGGTATGACAGACAGTCTGAACTTTGTGTCGGGTTTCACTTGAAGAAGAGATTAAACTAATACAGATAAAACTAAGTTATTCCAGTATTGTAGATTCTAGGCAAGTCTTGTTGAATTTTTCAGACTGTCTCAAGTTGCTGGAAGATTTTTGAGAAGCAACTGGCTTTGGAGTTGATTGTTACTTTTTAAAATTCTAAGGCTTTTTTTTCACCTTAGTCCAAAACATAATGGAAAGAATTTTCTATTCTTAAACAAATCATTAATGATGAGATAATCCTTCCCTTGTGGCTCAGCTGCTAAAGAATCTGCCTGCAATGCAGGAGACCTGGGTTCAATCCTTGGATCGGGAAGATCCCCTGGAGAAGGGAAACGCTACCACTCCAGTATTCTGGCCTGGAGAATTCAATGGACTGCATATTTCATGGGATGGCGAAGAGTCAGACACAACTGAGCGACTTTCACTTTCACTTTCAATCCATTCAATATTAATCACGTATTTTGAAATGAAAGTGTATGACTTTAAGTTGATTTCATTGTTTTTTCACATTTAAGTTAAATTCACAAAATATGTGTGAATCAATTTCTTAGTTTGCAATTGAAAGCTAGTACTACCTTAGCAGCACCAACATGGTATTGTTTCCTTCATAGGAAAGAAAACAGAACATGCTTTAATAAACTTTCACTCTCACCCTTGTTGCAAAACATTAATTATTTGTTAGTATTCAGAGTAATTTGTCTTCACCTTATTATAACAACGGGGACTTCCCTGGTAAAGAACTCACCTGCCAATCCAGGAGACATGGGTTAGACCCCTGGGTTAGGAAGATCCCCTGGAAAAGGAAATGACAACCCACTCATGTATTTCCCGCCCCCCCGCCCCCGTATTCTTGCCTGGAAAATCCCATGCACAGAGGAGTCTGGTGGGCTGCAGTCCATGGGATTGAAAAAAGAGTCGGACACAACTAAGCAACTGAACAACAAAAAGCAATTATAACAATAACTTTTAAGAGTTAAAATAAATATAGATAGAGTTCTATGTATGTCTGAGGATATTGGAACAAATTGTCACCTAAAAAAGTGAAGTGATTTCTAGGAGAGGAGTAGCATCTTGGAAAGATCAACAAGACAGAGGAGACTGGACTCTGGAAGTTCTAGAGAAAGTTATACTTGGAAATTCAAGGCCAATCAGTGCCATGGGAATCTTGCCGGTTAGGAAGCCCTGATATCGCTCTGAACACTGAAATCAAAGCCAGAGAAAGGCACTGGAGCCTGGAGAAGTTGGGTCCAAGGAAGTGGAGTGGACCTCCAGAGAGGAGTTCTGGGGTCTTTGAGTCCCTATTCTCTAGGCTCCTGGCCACCGGGGGATGGGCCTGGCTAGAATGAGGGTCAAGGGGATCCTCATAATGGCTAAACAAGGGATGCAGGTGCCATATCCTGGCAGAATTTGAAATCAACTAGAGCAGAGGTAGACAACCCAAGCAGCTGAAAAGGTTAGGGCTGCACAGAGCAAGGGGCTGTGAAGGTAGCAAACCCTGAAGCACTGCCACCACAAGCCAGAACAGTGCCTGCCCTTCGAACCTGTAAACAGACCTTCAGATGGCCCTGCCAGGCTCAGAGGAGGAGACATGGGGGCCAGCAGGGCCAGGCCACAGGAGACCTCGTGAGACACGGGAGAGGGTGGAGATTTCATCCCACGCTTGATTGGAAGTCTTTGGAAGTTCAAGCAGGCGGTCCTTAATCTGATTTGAAGTTTGAAAGGACTTCTGGGTGGAGACTGGAGGGAAGGCTTCGAGAGCGGAATTGCCTACTCCAGCAGGAGATCACGGCTGTGCCAGGCCACCCAGGAGCGTAGCTTGGCAGGGGTGATGGGCTTGTGCGGGAACAGAGGGGAGAATAGGTCCAGGTGCGTCTGCAGGACTTGCTGAAGGAGGGTGCAGAGGATGAGGGAGAGAAAAAAGTCCCACACGAGTTCCAGTTTCCAGGTTGAGTAGCTGGAATGATGCTGAAGACACAATCCCATGATTGTTTCAGATCATCTGGATTCCCCTTGCATAATCTTCTTGTTGCCATCTTCCTGTGAAAACCTCATGTAATGATCACTCAGTTAAAGCCACCCTTTTAACTCAGAACCCAACAACTGTTGCCTCAGTAAGAGCTTGCTGCTACTGCTGCTAAGTCGATTCAGTCATGTCCGACTCTGTGTGACCCCATAGACGGCAGCCCATCAGGCTCCACCGTCCCTGTGATTTTCCAGGCAAGAACACTGGAGTGGGTTGCCATTTCCTTCTCCAATGCATGAAAGTGAAAAGTGAAAGTGAAGTCGCTCAGTCTTGTCCGACTCTTAGTGACCCCATGGACTGCAGCCTACCAGGCTCCTCCGTCCATGGGATTTTCCAGGCAAGAGTACAGTAAGAGCTTAGATATGGCTTTAAATAATCCTCATGAGGGGATGTACAGACATCTTTTCCCAGTGTCCCAAGTCTCTGGCGAATATTTCGCATGTTTTTGTTCCAAGTATACTTTAATAGTGAAGACAGATACATATAACTTGAAAGTGCTCAGAACAATGGGGTCTTTTGAAGGTTCTGGTACACGTGGGTTGAGGGCAGCGTTAGGAGAAAACCGTGCTGATGTCTGAGCACGTGTCTCCTTCCAAAAACAAATGTGAAATGTTCTGAAGAAAAAGTTGAGAGCTGGCGACCAAGAAATCTGACTCCAGAATATAAACTGTGTAAGAAGGACGCTGACGGAAGGGAGCATGGATTGAAAAGTCGTTGGATCAGAACACAGAGGAAGATCCTTTCGCCGCCCTCACCTTGCAGACTTGGAATCAGGAGCAAACTTGGCTTTCAGTTCTGACCATGGTTTTAGGAACATCATTAATCTTTCTGAACCTCCATTCCTTAATCCAAAAAATGGATGATAACATTTATTTTGTGGAGCTGTCATGACATTTACAAATACTTGATTTGAAGTGCCTATCACATGTATCTTGCTAAAAGTTATTTCTTTTTATTAAAATATTTAATAAGATGATGCATTCATTGACTATTTTATCCACAGGTTGTTTGAGGATCCCTGGCAACTGCTATAGACCAGTCTAGTGGCTGGACACACAGGATAAATGAAAATATCCTTGGCCTAAGGTCATATAATAAACTCTAGACTCCATGTCTACTAAGTGCTATTGGAACTAAAACTTTAAAAAAACAACTAGACATGACTTGGAAAGCACCAGAAGGAATAGGAAGTTCCTCTGAGCAGAGGAAGGTAGAGAAAGGCAGTTGTAAATGCAGGGGAGGATATGAAAAAAATAAGGGCATGAAATTACATCATCTACCTACGGCATGGTGAGAAGCATAGTGTGGCTAAAATGTAGGGTATGTGTACGTTGGAAAGAAGTGTTGATCCATAAAATCTAAAAGAGAATAAGGAACCTGGGCTTGATATGATAAAGAGGTGCAGATCAGTATAGTTTTATTTTTATTTATTTTGGTGCAGAACATTTTTTAAAGTCTTTTTTAATTTTTTACAATATTGCTACTGCTTTATATTTTTTGATTTTTTGGCTGTGAGGCATGTGGGATCTTAGCTCCCAGGCCAGGAATCACCTGTGCTGGAAAGCAAAGTCTTAACCACTGGGCCACCAGGGAAGTCCTTTAGACCAACGTAGTTTTAAAAGTAATTTTCAAACATTTAGCATTCACATATGCATCTTCATACCTCAAATTTGCATTTTAAATACCAAGGATGCATGTTTAACCTGCCCCTTACTCTGGTTGGAGAAGGAAATGGCAACCCACTCCAGTATTCCTGTCTGGAAAATCCCATGGACAGAGGAGCCTGGCAATCCATAGGATTGCAAAGAGTCAGACACAACTGAGCGACTACACACTTACTCTGGTTCATTGTTGCTATTGCTCAGTCGTTCGGTCATGTTGACTCTTTGAGACCTCATGGACTGCAGCACACCAGGCTCCTCTGTCGTCTATTATCCCCTGGAGGTTTCTCAGAGTCTTATCCATTGGGTCAGTGATGCTATCTGACCATCTCACCCTCTATCACCGTCTTCTCTAGCCCTTGATCTTTCCCAATATCAGGGTCTTTTCCAGTGAGTCAACGCCTCGAATCAGGTGGCCAAAGTACTGGAGCTTCAGCATCAGTCCTTCCAATGAATACTCAGGACTGATCTCCTTTAGGATGGACTGGTTGGATCTCCTTGTAGTCCAAGGGACTCTCAAGAGTCTTCTCCAGAACCACAGTTTGAAAGTATTAATTCCTCAGGACTCAACCTTCTTTATGGTTCAGTTCTCACATCCATACATGACCTTGGAAAAACCACAGTTTTGACTATATGGACCTTTGTCTGTAAAGTGATGTCTCTACTTAATGTGCTGTTTAGGTTTATCATAACTTTCTTTCCAAGGAACAAGTGTCTTTTAATTTCATGGCTGCTGCAGTCACTATCTGCAGTGATTTTGGAGCCCAAGAAAATAAAGTCTGTCACTGATTCCACTTTTTCCCTTTATATTTGCCATGAAGTGATGGAACTGGATGTCATGAACTTAGTTTTTTTAATGTCATAGCTCTTTTTAAATAGCTACAATGAGGTACACTTGACGTATATTTAAAGTGTCAGTCAGTTCAGTTCAGTCGCTCAGTCGTGTCCAACTCTTTGTGACCCCATGAATTGCAGCACGCCAGGCCTCCCTGTCCATCAACTCCTGGAGTTCACCGAAACTCTTGTCCATCGAGTTGGTGACGCCATCCAGCCATCTCATCCTCTGTTGTCCCCTTCTCCTCCTGCCCCCAATCCCTCCCAGCATCAGAGTCTTTTCCAATGAGTCAACTCTTCACAGGAGGTGGCCAAAGTACTGGAGTTTCAGCTTTAGCATCAGTCCTTCCAAAGAACACCCAGGACTGATCTCCTTTAGAATGGACTGGTTGGATCTCCTTGCAGTCCAAGGGATTCTCAAGAGTCTTCTCCAACACCTCAGTTCAAAAGCATCAATTCCTCGGCACTCAGCTTTCTTTATAAGTCCAACTCTCACATCCATACATGACCACTGGAAAAACCATAACCTTGACTTGATGGACCTTTGTTGGCAAAGTAATGTCTCTGCTTTTGAATGCTGTCTAGGTTGGTCATAACTTTCCTTCCAAGGAGTAAACGTCTTTTAATTTCGTAGCTACAATCACCATCTACAGTGATTTTGGAGCCCAGAAAAATAAAGTCTGACACTGTTTCCACTGTTTCCCCATCTATCTGCCATGAAGTGATGGGATCAGATGCCATGATCTTAGTTTTCTGAATGTTGAGCTTTAAGCCAACTTTTTCACTCTCCTCTTTCACTGTCATCAAGAGGCTTTTGAGTTCCTCTTCACTTTCTGCCATAAGGGTGGTGTCATCTGCATATCTGAGGTTATTGATATTTCTCCCGGCAATCTTGATTCCAGCTTGTGCTTCTTCCAGTCCAGCGTTTCTCATGATGTACTCTGCATATAAGTTAAATAAGCAGGGTGACAATATACAGCCTTGGCGTATTCCTTTTCCTATTTGGAACCATGTCCAGTTCTAACTGTTGCTTCCTGACCTGCATATAGGTTTCTCAAGAGGCAGGTCAGGTGATCTGGTATTCCCATCTCTTTCAGAATTTTCCACAGTTTATTGTGATCCGCACAGTCAAAGGCTTTGGCATAGTCCATAAAGCAGAAATAGATGTTTTTCTGGAACTCTTTTGCTTTTTTGATGATCCAGCAGATGTTGGCAATTTGATCTTTGGTTCCTCTGCCTTTTCTAAAACCAGCTTGAACATCTGTAAGTTCATGGTTCATGTATTGCTGAAGCCTCACTTGGAGAATTTTGAGCATTACTTACTAGCGTGTGAGATGAGTGCAATCAAGACAGAGGACCTGGCTATTATTCCCAAAGTTTCCCCCCGCACTTTGTAATATCACCCTCTCCCTAGGAAGCCTCTGATCTGTTTTTTGTCACTAGAGATTAGTTTGTACTTTCAAGAGCTTCTTTTTAATGGAATAATACAGCATGCACTCCTTTCTGTGGACTTCACTCAGCAGGACTATTTCGAGATGCATCTAGGTTGCTGCTTTTATTAATTGTTAATTCTCTGTTAGTGCTGAGTCATCTCCCATGGTATGAGAGTTCCACAATTGCTTATCCATTATCTGTTGACGGACTTCTGACTTGTTTCCAGTTTGGTTAGGAAACCGTTACTTCCCTCCCTTCCATTAATCAGACCTCAGCCACATGGTCACTGCATAGAAAAGAGACCATGCCTTTGAACTGATTTCCCCTGAAATAGAATGTAGGCAGTTTGGTGGGGGTATTATCCAGCTGTCAACATTAGTGAGCGGAGTGAAGCCTGATGCATTAGATTATCTAACTGCATTAAGTTCTCCTGGGTGCATAACATAAGGTCGGTAGGAGTATTGAGGGTACTGTATCAGAAACATGCTTGTTTACAAGTTAGGGACTTTGAGGTTGACACATACACACTGCTATATTTAAAATGAAAAACCAAGAATGACCTACTTACATAGTACTGGGAACTCTGCTCCATGTTATGTAACAACCTAAATGGGAAAATAATTTGAAAAATAATAGACACATGTAGACACATGTATATCTATCTCACTCAGTGGTGTCCAACTCTTTGTGACCCCACGGACTGTAGCCTGCCAGGCTGCTCTGTCCATGGGGTTTCCCAGGCCAGGATACTGGAGTGGGTAGCCATTCCTTTCTCCCGGGGATCTTCCTGACCCAGGGATCAAACCCAGGTCTCCTGCATTGCAGGCAGATTCTTTACCTTCTGAGCCACCAGGGCAGCCCCTTTATTTTTAACAGAACTGCTTTGCTGTACACCGGAAACTATTACAACTATATTCCAGATACAGCTGTTAATCAACTACACTCCAATATAAAAGAATTCAAAGTTAAAAGGAATAGGCTTTGGAAGGGCACTTGAAACCATACTGTACTCTAGGGAAGTATTTTCCACAGCAGGAGTCCTTCCTACCTCCAAACCAACTCCTGCCAGATATGAAAGGCAAATTCAGAATTTAAAAGTCATTTTCCTTGTTCCATTTTTATGATTTTTTCACAGTAAATTCTGATTTAATTGCCAATGTAAATCTCTCTTTAATTTATCATCCGTCAGCAAAATTGTGAAAGAGAGCATTCATATGCACACAGAATATGAACATGACCTAGAATGGCAGGTCCCTTGGTTCTGTGTTACTTTATGTATATTATTCAAACACGTGAGTCATATCAGCTTCAAATCAAAAAATGTTCTGGAAAGCGTTTTTAAAAATTAAAACTTCAAGATAGTGATCAAAACCCCAAACTTTTTTCTCATAAATGTAATATCAAAAGCACATAATCCAGGATAGTAAAATAGTTTATTTACAAACAATTAGCATAGCTGCAGAGAAGGCAATGGCACCCTGCTCCAGTACTCTTGCATGGAAAATCCCATGGACAGAGGACCCTGGTGGGCTGCAGTCCATGGGGTCGCAAAGAGTCGGACACGACTGAGCAGCT
The DNA here is from genome assembly GCF_055505025.1 of Bos grunniens. NCBI lineage: Eukaryota > Metazoa > Chordata > Mammalia > Artiodactyla > Bovidae > Bos > Bos grunniens. The sequence continues at coordinate 88,096,071 of NC_141176.1, read as the reverse complement.
TCACTTTGACTTTTCATTTTCATGCATTGGAGAAGGAAATGGCAACTCACTCCACTGTTCTTGCCTGGAGAATCCCAGGGACGTCAGAGCCTGGTGGGCTGCCATCTCTGGGGTCGCACAGAGTTGGACACGACTGAAGCGACTTAGCAGGAGCTGCATAGCTGAGTTATGTTTTAGTAAAACTATCACCAAAAAGGAGTACTACATTGAAATGTATTCTGATTGTTATTGTTTACAAGGTAAATATCCATTCTTGACTTACCTCCTATTTTCCCACCCTTTGATGATAATAGCTAGCATTCATAGAGGCAATATCAATGTCATTTAATTTTATATTGTATATAGAATGGATAAACAACAAGGTCCTATGGTATGGTACAGGGTACTCTATCCAGTGCTCTGTGATAAACCTTATGGAAAAGAATTTTAAAAGTATATATATATCAATATCTATGTATAACTGAATCACTTTGCTGTACAGTAGAAATTAACACTGGTAAAGAATCCATCTGTCAATGCAGGAGACATAAGAGATGCAGGTTTGATTCCTAGGGTGGGAAGATGCCCTGGAGGAGAGCATGGCAACCCGCTCCAGTATTCTTGGCTGGAGAATCCCCATGAGCAGAGGAGCTTGGCAGACTGCAGTCCATGGGGTTGCAAAGAGCTGGACATGACTGAATGACTTAGCGTGCATACATCAAATATACTTGAACAAAGTAAACTTTAAAGTATCATTTAATTTTAGAATGAAGAGAAAAGAAACAGGAAATCAACAAAAAATCCTGTAAAATGTCTAAGTAACTCCAAATCCTTTCTCAAGAAACTGAGATATTAATTTTTGCCTTGTTCATCTTGTACAGTCCAATAAACTACTTCAAGTAAATGGAGAGAATTAAAAATCATTTCAAGAATTGCATTTAGTGGAATAAGAGCAATGATGAGACTTTTCCATTAAATTCCAGGGGGGCAGTGAATATATTATCTTACTGTTGCCTCCTCCAAGATCAGCATGAAGCACTGTGGATGGGAATGAAGTTGTTTATCTATCCTGGCCTAATTGGCCCCCTTAAGTCATTCCCAGTAGAACTGACTTTCTGATTCTAATGAATAATGAAGTCTTTCTGTAATTCATGCCAGTATCTGAAGGTGACCCAGCCTGGTCTCAGTCAGAATAAGCAGTGGTTTCTTCTAACCATGGTTGACCATCAGCATCTTCACAGATTGAAAGGACTGATTCCGAAGCTGACGCTCCAATCCTTTGGCTGCCTGATACAAAGAGCTAACTCACTGGAAAAGACCCTGATGCTGGGAAAAGATTGGAGGAAAAAGGAGAAGGGGTCAGCAGAGGATGACATGGTTAGGTAGCACCACTGACTCAATGGACATGAACTTGAACAAACTCCAGGAGATAGTGAAGGACAGAGGAGGCTGGCATGCTGCAGTCCATGGGGTTGCAAAGAGTCAGACATGACTTAGCAACACAGTAACAACAAAACACTCTTCATAGAGCCCTACCTGAGATTAACTCTATGATCACCACCACCTATTCCTAACCAATCAGGGTCACAAATACTAAGAAATGTTGATAATTACAGTGAAATATTCATGTAAGTGACTTTGAAAAGTTACTCAGGTCTTCTCTCTTGTCATAGTGATATCCTACACACATGTTTTGATGGGTATCCACTCACTACTTGATAAAGCCCCATTTATTTAGCATGGCAAATCATGGCGCAGTCTGACCTTCCAAGGACTTGTGACAAGCACTGTTTATTGCCCACCTCAGTCCCTCACTGTCTTCTTTGTCTGCTTGCTCAGGTGCTCAGCTGTGTCTAACTCCTTGAGACCCCATGGACTGAAGCCCACCAGGATTCTGTGTCCATGGAATTTTCCAGGCAAGAATACTGGAATGGGTTGCCATTTCCCCCTCTAGGGGATCTTCCAGACCCAGAGATTGAACCCTGGTGCCCTGTGTCTACTTCATTGGCTGGCAGGTTCTTTACCCTGTGTCATCTGGGGACCCTCTCTTCTTTGTCTGCTGCTGCTGCTAAGTCACTTCAGTTGTGTCCGACTCTGTGGGACCCCATAGACCGCAGCCCACCAGGCTCTCCCGTCCCTGGGATTCTCCAGGCAAGAACACTGGAGTGGGTTGCCATTTCCTTCTCCAATGCATGAAAGTGAAAAGTGAAAGTGAAGTTGCTCAGTCGTGTCCGATTCCTCGAGACCCCATGGACTGCGGCCTACCAGGCTCCTCCGTCCATGGGACTTTCCAGGCAAGAGTACTGGAGCGGGGTGCCATTGCCTTCTCCAGAACCTAATTTTATGAGGCTTCTGAAAGAGGCTTTTCTGTCATGTAATGTGTGTGTGTTATGTGTGGTTAGTTGCTCAGTTGTGTCCGACTCTTTGTGACCACATGGACTCAACTTCCCATTATGGAGCTCGCCAGGCTCCTCTGTCCGTGGGATTCTCCAGGCAAGAATATTGGAGTGGGTTGCCATTTCCTTCTCCAGTCATGTAATATATTTAGAAAAAAAAAAAACTCCTGGGAACGTCTGGCACAGTTTTCCTGTTCTGACAGCAGTCACATCTTCTTCCATTTAAGCTTTGACTCATGCAGTGGACAGTCATCTCACAGACACAGGGAAAGGCTAAAGCCAAGGGAATAACAGAGATGCCCACTCAAAATCATGATGTGGCTAAATAACACCAGAATGCGCCAACTCTAACATGTTTTTATGTGAGAAAAACACCCCTGTTTTTAAAGCTCTCATTAGTCAAATAATCGCCTTCCTGAGGGACACATGGTTTTCAGAGAAATGTCCCCTTGTTTCCTCCCTCATGCCCCATGACCGGGACTCATCCAGGGCACGGTGCCTAGGGCATGCTGTTGCTGTAAGTGAGCTCAGGTTTGGGGGTTTGCCACTCAAAAGTCAGGGCTTGCTCATAGCTCAGTTGGTAAAGAATCTGCCTGCAATGCAGGAGACCTAGGTTCGATTCTTGGGTCAGGAAGATCCCCTGGAGAAGAAAATGGCAACCCACTCCAGTATTCTTGCCTGGAAAATCCCACAGGCAGAGGAGCCTGGAGGGCTACAGTCCATGGAGTCGCAAGAGCTGGACACGACTGAGCGACTAAACCACCACCTCTCAGAAGTCAATGGTTGAGAAGCTAGTGACTGTAGAAGGGATAGATGCTTTCATCAGAAAAGCTGGAAATCTGGGGAAGATGTGGATTCATGTCCTGAGAACAACGCTAAAGATGCAGCTCAGTTGGAACAGTTTTCAAAGGGAAACATGGGAGAAGAGGAGATTCTCAGTGAGTCCTGGAGGCAAGGGGCTGGGTTCTGCATCCTTCTCCATTGTGCAGACTGGCTGACTCTCAGAAGATTACCTTGCCCATGTGATCGGCCTGCAGGATTGCAAAAGGGGCACTTAGGGGTAGAGAGCTAGTCATTCTTTCACTTAATTTCTTCTTCTTGTTTCTTTTAATCTAGGAAAAGAATGAAGAGGTTAAGAAAGGCATAGTGTGTATTCAGGCAAGCATAAGCCCAGAATTGGGTCCAAATGCCGAGTGATCTCATTCCTATAATTAGGCTATTTTAAGGTTAAAGGGGGACAGAGATGGGCAAACAGGAGGAGGGCAAAAGAGCTGCTTTCACTGCTCGTTTTGTTTTGAAATCACATCATTTAATCTCTTAGGGACTTCCCTGGTGGCTCAGATGGTAGAGCATCTGCCTTCAATGTGGGAGACCCAGGTTCTATCCCTGGGTCAGGAAGATCCCCTGGAGAAGGAAATGGCAACCCACTCCAGTACTCTTGCTTGGAAAATCTCATGGACTTAGGATCCTGGTGGGCTACAGTCCATGGGGTCGCAAAGAGTTGGACACGACGGAGTGACTTCACTTTCACTTTCATTTAATCTCTTAGCCTGGAAGGCCCTTCTCTGCCACGTGGCTTCTTACTCATCCTTGAACACCTGCTTAAATTCGGCTTCGCAGTGGAGTCTTCACCTGGGCTTAGCCCAGATTTGCTCCGTGTCCCCATAACCCTGGATGCCTACCTTGATTTTTACCTTCATCTCCTTTTATTGTCATTAATTATTTATTAACACATGCTTATTCTACCCTCTAGAAACCAGTCCCCTTGTCACCAGGGACCACAGCTTATGCCTTTGTGTATATTTTTGGAATGCTTGCATGTGCTCAGTAGCGTCCAGCTCCTTGAGACCCCATGGACTGTCCTTGGAACTTTCCAGGCAAGAATACCAGAGTGGGTTGCTACTCCTGGGGATCTTTCCAGCCCAGGGATCAAACCCACATCTTCCTCATCTCCTGTATTGGCAGGTGAATTCTTTACCAACTGTACAACCTGTGAAACCCCATATTTTTGGAATAGTTATCAGTAAATATTTATGGAATGAAACAGAAAAGGAAGAAGAATGAATAAAACCCACTTTAAACTTGTATGCATTTTTCTACAAAAGTGTTCATTTGATCTCCAAAAGTATGACAGGATGCTGTCTGTCCAGGTGAGCAGCAAACGTTTTGGGGCGTAGTTTTGGCTTGAAGGCCTTAGATGACTTCATAATTTTCTATGGTTACTTTGAAATTCCATTTGTAATTTTATTGAAAATTTTAAAAGCACTTATTTTATGTATATACAATTTGCATATATTGTCACTTATATTTTGTTTGGCTTTTCAATGAAGAAATCACAGCTACCATCAATAGGCTATATGCCAGGTATATTTCCAGGTTTTAGATGAACCAAACAAACAATATATTTGCCTTCATTGATTTTTCATTCTAATGAAAAATATATCTGATATACATATGGCTACAATGAGCTAAATATAAGGCAGTCATATCACAACTGTTTTTATAATTTTCTTATGTTATATTCTATGGAAGACACATCAAAAAACAAAACTACATAATATCTGCCTAGAATCACATACCAAATAGTTGCAAAATAAAGGCTTCATTAAATAAAACATACCAATATTTTATAGAGAATCAAAAGTTTTTTTAAATTTGCCTACTATAGAAGCTGTGACTTCAGCTAAGAACAGACTTAGCCTGCTGACGTCTGCTCCAGAGTGGAACAACAGTTGGGAAGATGCCTGCAGGATCCCCCTGCTTTCATCAGTGTCAAAAGCTTACTATGATTTCATAAGGTAAGTAATTCTTGGAAGTACTAACATATTTCTTGAGTATATGGTGGGGAAAATGCATGGCATGGAGACACAGTGGGTTTTCAAAGAGTCATCCGTCTCATTCCACATTCTTTCAATTCACAACACCTTTTACCATTTTTCTACCATGCTTATGGGATGGTCTCAGGTTCCAGTTTTTTCCCAGCAACCAGGTCTCTTCACCGGTGATACCTACTTTCAAAGATCCACCTGCCAGTGCAGGAGATGAAGAAGACTCAGGTTCGATCCCTGGGTTGGGAAGATCCTCTGGAGGAGGAAAAGGCAACCCACTCCAGTATTCTTGCCTGGGAAATCCCATGGGCAGAGTAGCCTGGTGGGTTACAGTCCAGGAGGGAGCCACAAAGAGTCAGACACAACTGAGTACATTCTGTTAGTAAAATATATATATGCTGCTGCTGCTGCTAAGTCGCTTCAGTCGTGCCCTACCCTGTGCCACCCCATAGACGGCAGCCTACCAGGCTTCCCCGTCCCTGGGATTCTCCAGGCAAGAACACTGGAGTGAGTTGCCATTTCCTTCTCCAGTGCAGGAAGTGAAAAGTGAAAGTGAAGTCGCTCAGTCGTGTCTGACTCTTAGCGACCCCATGGACTGCAGCCTACTAGGCTCCTCCGTCCATGGGATTTTCCAGGCAGGAGTACTGGAGTGGGGTGCCATTGCCTTCTCTGAAAATATATATATACACACACATATATACATATTTCAAATCAGTGTTTATTCTCTCCCTGCATCATGTCAGGTTTATTTGAAGAGAAGTCTTTTCTTCTATATTTATTTCACTTTAAACTGTAATCAGAGACAATTTCATATTTTGTGTGTATCTGCTCTCTAAGTGTAGGCTGACTTTGAGGGCCTGGTGCCTCGCCAGGCAGCTCTGTTCCTATTCTTTCCCTAATCTTAACTCCCTCCCTTCTCTTTCCTTATCCCAAACCCTGACAGTTTCAGTGCCAAATTATCTTAAATTAATTATTATTCATTCCATTTTATTTTAATTATTTAAAATGATAGCTAAAGCTCATATTACTCTGGCTCTTACTATTTTATGATATTAATTAGAGGAACTAAACTCTTTCAGGAAGAGATTTTATCTAACCTGCAAATGGTTTGTAAATCACATTCTCTTATTCTTGTGTTATTATGCTTCCCCTCAGTATGATTTCTGACACATTTTATATGAAATCTTTTGTACAAAACTACTGGATACTTAACCAAGAAGGTTTTGTGCTCTCTAAAAATACACGGATCTTATCTACATTTTCTCATTAGGAAAGATTTTTTTAAATGAATGCTCATGAAGATCTTTGAAAACTGAAAAAGTCTCATTCAAAACAAATGCTTTGTGTAAGTTCTTGTTTTGAGTACCTTAGGTTGGATTGTATAAAAGGCTATTTCCTTTCCTGGGGGCCGTGGTATTAGCCAAGACAGATTTCTTCATTTATCAATATTTTAATATGACATTTGAAGGCTGAGCAGTTACAGAGAAATATCCATGACTCAGATTTCACATCTTTCCTTCTAGGGTGACTTCTGAGTGTCCCAAACTTTTCACAAAATATATTTTGTCTGTGATTAGCCATTTGAATAATAATATTGGCTAACAGATGTTACAAAAAAGACTTAAAATTTGTCTATTGTTTGTTTTCCTATTAATTTTGGTTTAAAATATACTTGTACTTGTCTGTTTGATTTGTGTTTTATTGACATTGATTGATGTATTAGAAGTCACTCTGAAAGTGGAAGTATTAGTCGCTTAGTTGTGTCTGACTCTTTGCAACCTCATGGACTATAGCTCAACAGGCTTCTCTGTTCATGGAGTATTCCAGGCAAGAATACTGGAGTGGGTAGCTATTCCCTTTTCCCGGGGATGTTCCCTACCCAAGGATCGAACCCTAGTCTCCTAAAAAAAAAACATAGAAAATGAAAAATTCAGAAAAAATGTTTAGTACTTGGTATTAAATTTTTACCTTATGAACTTAGAAAGATGGTTTCAATAAAGTTTAGAGAATGTACAGAATTCCCCCTACTTCCTTTAAAAAAATTGTTTAAACTTTAAAATCTGGAAAAAACATTTTTAGTATTTTAAAAATTCATTTCATTTATTTCAATTTTTACCAAATTTGAGAGAGGCGTTTTTGTATGTTGTTAAAACATGGAGAACTACACTAGGAGGTATTTTTTTTCCCTACAACTTTATTTTTTTATGACTTCACTATGTCATGGGTTCTATGAATAACATTTCTGTGCAAGTTGATGCAACATAGTAAACTCTGTATAGACGTTCAGACTGCCTGCATTCAGGGGCTGTCTCCACAGGCATTTACAGTGAAAACTTAGACTACTTATTTATCCTTTCTAAATTTCATGTTTTTAATTTAAAAAGCTAGAATCATAATACAACTCCTGGATTTTTTATTAAGAAAAGAACACACACAAAAAACATAGTATTAGATGCGTAATATTATTCAAGCGTAGATGTATAGTATTAAACATAAAGGCAAGATATTTGGCTATTTTAAAGATAAAATATGTACAGTTCTAGTAATACAATGAACCCAGAAAAAAAGAATCTTTGCTGGGACATCTTTTTTCCTTTCAAGAAAGCCCCAGAGGTGGGGGGTGCCCAGAAGTAGCCCCAACCTTCATGGTGCATTAGCAGCGCACAGCAATTTATCGCCTGGCCTTATTCCCAGACTGAAGGCAGGCAGAATAGTGCCCTGAAACACTCTCAGCCCCTAATGTCCATGCCCTGATCCCTGGAACCTGAGCATGTTATGTTACATAGCGAAAGAGACTTCTCAGATATAATCGAAATTGAGACCCTTAAATAGTTAAATGGTCTGGCATTTCTCAGGTGGACTTCACCTAGCGACATGAGCCCTCAAGTGTCCTCTCTCCAGCTAGACATAGAGAGACACAGCTGAAGTGGGAGTCAGGGAAAGTCCAAGAGCAGGCAGAATCTGGGGTCCTGTTACTGGCTCTGAGTTAGGGGGTTGTATGACAGGACCAGGGAAAACACTCTAGGAATGAAGAGCAAGCCTAGCTGACAGCCAGGAGTGAAGCAGGGGCGTCAGTACCACAATAGCAGGGACCTCAATTCTGCCAGCATCCTGATGGATGAGGAAGAAGATTCTTCTCCAGGCTCTTCAGTTAGGAGCCCGGTGGACCCTCATACTTTGAGTTTATGAGACCTGGAGCAGAGACACCAGCCAACCCAGGTATCTGACCTGCGGATCCATGAGAAAGTTGGCACAGAGAAGAGGCCTTAATGCCCCAGGGCTCCTGCCCTGGGCACTTCCTGCCCCAGTTTCTAGGGCTTTAAAGCAAATCAAGCAGCTGCACCAAAGATCCATATAGTCAAAGCAAATGATTTAAGCAAAGGTTTTTCCAGTAGTCATGTACAGATGTGAGAGCTGAACCATAAAGAAGGTTGAGTGCTGAAGAATTGATGTTTTTGAACTGTGGAGCTGGAGAAGACTCTTGCAAGTCCCTGGATCAAACCAGTCAATTCTAAAGGAAATCAACCCTGGATATTAATTGGAAAGACTGATGCTGAAGCTTCAGTACTTTGACCATCTGATGAGAAGTGTCAATTCAATGGAAAAGAGTCTGATGCTGGGAAAGATTGAGGACAGGAGGAGAAGGGGAGGACAGAGGATGAGATGGTAGGATGGCATCACTGACTCAAAGGACATGAGTTTGCACAGGCTTCGGGAGATGCTGAAGGACAGGGAAGCCCAATGGGGTGTAGTCCATGGGGTTGCAAAGAGTCAGATGTGACTTAGGGACTGAACAACAAAGCACCTACTCTACCCATGAACAATAAGTAAACAACCTAAAAAGGAAGTGCCTTCAGAGCACATGCTTAATAAAATTAAAGCATTTAGAGAAATACTATTCCATATGCCAAGTCTACAGGACAAACAAGAAAAATTGTGGCTCCTCTCAGAGGAAAGAAAGTCCTCCTTTTGGAGTATTTGGGCTATTCTAAGTAAAGCCTCAGCTTCAGCTCAGGAAAGATTTGAAAACAGCCTCTTACTGGCTGAATCAATCTTCACAGTATCCCTGCGTTTTTGTAAATGATGCATCGGGCTTCTCGGCAGGGCCAGATGTGGAATTTTATTTGCTGGACAGGAGATTATTGAGAATGCTCAATATAAAAAGTGTCCACTCTGGATTTCATTAGGGAACAAATGAGCTATGGCCAGTCCTGGGGTTTAAACAGGGGACCCAGGCTCAAAACACAGCTGCTTCCTCCTCTTTTCCAGGTCAGAAAAAAACAGCGCTGCTAGAAATTGACCAGGTCCCCTGCCTCCCCCCTACTGTCTTCAGGCTGCCCTTTGATTTCAGCTGGTCCCCAGCTGTCCCCCCATCCTGCCTCCCTCCCTCCTCACCTGCCTCCTTCCCACCCCACCTCGCTCAGGAGGGATTAAGACCGAGGGGGACAGTGCGCCTGGTCATCTATTTTAATCCCAGTTAATGTAGCTTTGCTTCCTCCTGGGAAGGACCCAAAAACTCCAGTTGCAGAGTGGATTAAATCTGCAAAAACATTTTACCTGATTTGGCAACTTGTTTTCCTGTCCACTACAGCACGTTCAGTCAAACTTTCACTCGTATTGCGGTCCGAGGCATTTTTCTTTTTTTTCTTTTTGCTTGCTCCTATATTCCTATGGTGAATTCTTATATTTTAGTCCTACATCAGCGATCATCTCACGGCCCTGCTCTGGGTAATACACGAAGTGTACTATACAAGGAAACACGTTAGTGTTACTGATTTTAAATTTATTACCTTTTTAATTTCATAGCATTTTTTGGCCCCATGTATTATGCATAGTTTCGTTTTTGGCAGTCTGAACGCCTACTAGGACACACGTCCAAAACCCAGCCCAGGTGGTAATCGATGAATAAGAAGAATCTTTTGCCAGAGTCATTAGTCTCTGCATTTTATTCTTTCTCAGCAACATGCTCTTAAAAAAAAAAAAAAAAAGGAAGACAGACTGAGTGAAAACGTTTAAGTAATGCAAGGCCCGTGGGTGTTACTGTCAGTCTCTTTACCTCTTGGGCAAAGACTTTTATATTTAATCAAATTGCTCAAAACCTTTTTCTTCTCTGCATAGATCAATACCTTTCTACAGGAAGTGGGCTGACTCTTTCTCATGGTTACATTAAAAGTTTGGAAGAGGTCATTTAGTTAGAGACGCTACATCCCAATGGCCAAACGGAATGTATTAGACTGCTGTTGTCTGTACCAACTCATGACTGCTAGGTTTCACAGCCTTCAAAGAGCTTTGCTAGGATTTCTCTTTCTCAGATCTTGTTTATCCACTTACCTCTTGTCTTGAAATACAGTTCAGATAGGGCCTTCTCAAAACTTAGCCAGCTTGTGAATCCCCCAGGGATAATGTCCGGATTCAGACTGGACCCGTTGGCCTGAATGTCTGCATTCCTAGCTCCCTCCCCGGGGAGGCGCTGTTCAGGTCTACACTTGAAAAGCGACTTCTACTCTGTGTGCTAGGAGAGCCAAGTGCAGACTCGGGCCAATCCGGTTCTGCCACTCACCGGTAGAGGAAGGTTTCCTCCTTCTGGATTTAGCCACATTACCTATCTCAAATTTCACAGCTAGGATTACCTGAAATAATGCATGTAAAGCACCTAGCCATTTACCTAGCTTGTAGGAAACACTCAATAATGGGCAGGCTTTTGTTTTGTATTTTGATCATCACTTTTATTTATTTAAAAAAAATTCTATTATAATATAGTTGATATACAATGATGCATCAGTTCCGGGTGCTCAGCAAAGTGCTGCTGCTGCTGCTGCTAAGTCACTTCAGTCGTGTCCGACCTGTGCGACGCCATAGACAGCAGCCCACCAGGCTCCCCCGTCCCTGGGGTTCTCCAGGCAAGAACACTGCAGTGGGTTGCCATTTCCCTCTCCAATGCATGAAAGTGAAAAGTGAAAGTGAAGTCGCTCAGTCGTGTCTGACTCTTGGCGACCCCAGGGACTGCAGCCTACCAGGCTCCTCGGTCCATGGGATTTTCCAGGCAAGAACATCGCATTCTCTGAGATTCCAGGTGTAAGTGACATCGTGTGATATTTGTCTTTCTCCGTCTGGCTTTCTTCACTCAGGACTATCATCCCCAGGTCCATGCATGTTACTGCAAATGGCATTACTTCATTCATTTTCATGGCTGGGTTATATATCCTTTTAATTATTTCAATTGTCTTTCTATCTTCCACTCAAGACTAAGCTTATATCCATTTACTGAAAAGAGCAGGGAGGTGGGAAGCATCGTGCAGGGCCCCTGTGGGGACATTCCTATAACAGAGGGGCCCAGGTGGCATCTGCTCACTGGGTCATTCTGGGGCAATCAAAGTCTAGGCAGGGGGCCTGGCACATTCCTTCGTCTGAATGGAGGTGAGCAAGCTGATGGGGTCATGAGGGAAGCTGGCATGAATAAATGGTGTCCAAACCCAATAATGGTGATGGGAGGCCTGTGTTCTGGACGGGTGTTTACGGGCAGGTGTATTCTAGATGTCACATTCAAGGCCACCCAGAGACACCCACAGACGAAGCTATGACCAACCTAGACAACAGCTTAAGAAGCAGAGACATCAATTTGTCAACAAAGGGCCATATAGTCAAAGCTATGGTTTTTCCAGTAATCATGTATGGATATGAGAGTTAAACCATAAAAAAGGCTGAGCACTGAAGAAGTGACGCTTTCTAAGTGTGGTGCTGGAGAAGACTCTTGAAGGTCCCTTGGACTGCAAGGAGATCAAATCAATCAATCCTAAAGGAAATCAACCCTGCATATTCATTGGAAGGACTGATGCTGAAGCTCCAATACTTTGCCCACCTGATGCGAAGTGTCAGCTCATTGGAAAAGACCCTGACGCCTGGAAAGATTGAGGGCAGAAGGAGAAGGGGGAGATAGAGGATGAGATGGTTGGATGGCATCGCGGACTCAATGGACATGAGTTTGAGCAAACTCTGGGAGTTAGTGAAGGACAGGGAAGCCTGCTGTGCTGCAGTCCGTGGGGTCACAAAGAGTCAGACATGACTCAGCTACTGAACAACAGCAAGAGACTGGTCCAGTGGTGCTTCTCCCGCTGTCCACTTTACAGAAGGACGGCCACTGACCCGTAGACGCATCTCACAATAGCCTGCGTGTGTCTGGCGCTCTATTATGTCTGATGCAATTGCAAATATTGTGTCTTGCGTCATCCGTACACCTCTCCTATGAAAGAAGCACCACCACTGGGAGGACAAGGGGACTTAGAACAGCCTCAAAACCCTCCAGTGAGAAGGGCATCTGGGGATTGGTTCTCCTGCCTTGAAGCCCAGGCTGATCCCATGACCCCTTCCACTTATAGGACAGACACCTCAGAAATACAGTCTAATGCTCAACCTTCACAGCAGACTGGATTGCAGTAGAAAACTTCTCTGACTATATCTGTGTGGACCGAATTCACGTGCCCAGCCTCCTTCTACTGACTTTTTCAAAACAGGAGGAAAACCTGCAAAGCAGGAAAATGAGCTGAGTATCTGTGCATGTTCTGGGCAAAGTGGTCGTGACAGGGAAAACTGACCATGACCTCAGATTAAAAGTCCTTGCATTGCCAAAATACTGCAGAGCTGTTTGAAGCCTTTTTTTAAATGTGAGGAAAGGAAAAGGGATCTACAGAAAGGAAAAGTACAGATGGCAAATTATCTGAATACAATTTCACTTGGTCTGAGAAAAGACCAGGAAGTTGTCGTCACACGTTAAGACCTCTTATACTCTAGGCATTCAAAATTTTATATTCGTGTTTTCCCCATAAGGTTTGTCTATAGTTGCCACATCACTTTTGCAAAATTGACCCAAAACACTATGAGCCATATTATTCCTGTGTAGCTTTTTGTTTTTATACCCAGTGTCTTGAAAGCTTGAACTCATGGAAGTAGCATTCAAAAACATCCACTGTGTTTTATTATGGAAAATGCAACTTTCTTGTGCAAAATATATTTTATTTTACTGTGATGAGTTTAAACGGCTGCATCTAAGGGTTAAGCCTGTGCTGTTTGCAGGAGGAAGATGTATTTTTGTTAATATGTGTAATTCACTCCTATTTTGAGGTAGGGACTTTATTGGTCTTACTCTTATAAAATAGGAATTATATATGTCTTGAAATGTTCTAATTTCTTTAGTTTAGTTTAAAATATTAATTTGGTTGTCACTGAAATTATGTCTTTTGGTTGGGTCATTTTATATCTTTATGAGATTGATTAAAATTGCATAATGGGTTTGTCCATGTGAATTTTCTGTTTTTTCAAGATTGAATTTTTAGGGAAAAAGGAAGACCTATGGTCACTTAAGGGGCTTCCCTGGTGGCTCAGATGGTAAAGAATCTACCTGCAATGTAGAAGACCCTAGTTTGATCCACTGGAGATGGGAAAGCCTAACCACTCCAGTATTCTTGTCTGGGAAATCCCATGGACAGAGGAGGGTAACCTCTGTGGTAACCTCTGTAACCCTGGTGGGTTACAGTCTATAGGGGTTGCAAACAGGAGAACACAATGGAGCAACTGAGCAGACTCATGAATGCTAGAACATCACATGCTATCCACTACCCTTTCATTTGCAGCAGAAGGAAAAGAAATTACTTTGGCTCACTTCTTCCTTTGTGTGCAAAAGGTAAATATTCTCGAGAATATTCCTGGGTATTCAGGAAGCAGACTTGTGAGAAGGGTCATGCAGGGGCTTGGAGAAGTGGTGGGAGGTGGGGGGTGGGAGGAGAAGGAGGTGAGGGCAGGGCTCTGGAGGGCTGGAGGGTCAGGCAGTGGGGAGTTGGGGGGAATCAGTGAGCAAAACTGGGCAAAACAACTCAGGAAATCTGAGAACTGGTGGCGAGGGGAAAGTAGTCTTGAAGCCTTGCTAAGGTCTGTGCATTGGATCTCTTTTAATAATACTCTTCAAGAAACTCAAGGAATGATTGGATTTTTAAAATTACTTTTGGTTGGCGGACTCCTTCCTTAAAGCTGATTCTATGGGACAAAAGCCCTGGCTTATATTTGGAGATGTTGCTTTTATGTGCGTTTCGGGCTTTTATTCTTGCGGTTTTGATTCTTGTGGGAAAAAAATGGCAGATCATTTGACAGCTTCTAAAAAGACAGAATTTTAAGGTTCATTCAGGGTAAAAGGATTCTCTGTCCTTTCAACTGGGAGTGTGTGCAGAGACTGCTCCCCTAAACATGACACACTGGAGTTCCCTTTACTGGGGCAAGCCAGCCTTTTGAACAGCACCTCACACGCGAGGAGAAGGTGGGGTTACGGGGAGGCTGGTGCTGGCATGGAGACCGGGTCTGGGAAACCATATAATGTGGTAGTCGCACCCATGTGATTTTCCGTCAATCACAAGGGAGAATTTCCTTATTTTATTATTGTCTAAATCAGAAGCTTAGACTCCTGAAATAAATGAACTCTCAAGGTAGTTACCAGATAATAACCAAATGACTCAGTCATGACTGTATGTGGCCAGGGCTTTATTAATTTTATCAGTAAATTTCCTCTCGTTACATCCATCCACTACAGCGTGCTTTCTTCCATCAAAACTCATACTCTCAGCCTCACATGAGTCACTTTATGATTATAAATTTAGTAAATGGTTAATCATATCCTGTTGGCATAAAATTCTTTGTTCAGTGGAGGAATTCAAAAGGTTAATGTGGTTGAGCCTCTCATCCGTATTATTCAAATTTGCTGTTGGGCAGGCAGTTTTGAAAAGATTTCTGATTTGCCATAATGTGTCCTTTAAAGCAAAGCATTTCTGTATTTTACTCAAGCATGACATGGAAGAAATTAGAGGTAATCTGATCTGATATGTTAAGGGTCTGTCATCCATACCAGTATATCTAGGTTGGTCAATAAGAACTGATTCAATATATCACAATGATTGTGATCATTTCTTTCATGCAAAGAAATATGTAAGATGTTTCCTTACCTCCTAAAGTTATCTGGATGCACAATTGATACAGTCTGAAGCGAAATTAAAATTTAATAAAATATTCAACTATGTGAGTCTTTTTTTTTTTTGAAATTATAAACTACTACATATGTCAAGGAAAAAGCTTAGCTATCATAGACACCCCAATATGGGAAATTCAATTTTGTCAC
Source organism: Bos grunniens (assembly GCF_055505025.1). Taxonomy (NCBI): domain Eukaryota; kingdom Metazoa; phylum Chordata; class Mammalia; order Artiodactyla; family Bovidae; genus Bos; species Bos grunniens. The sequence continues at coordinate 88,080,712 of NC_141176.1, read as the reverse complement.
ACTTGTATAACAAGAAATAAACACACAAAGATTGACTTTTTAATTCTGTGGTTATTGCTGCAACATCTTCAAGGCAAAATACAATTTTTCATCCTCAGTTCAAAAACATAGAAAATTTCTAAAAATAATAAGAAGCATTCCCACACAATGCAAAACATCACACAGCAATTTCCCCTGCTAGATCCATAGGATAAGTTCTCTTTGGGGAGAAGAAATGATAATTCGTCACTGGGGCTCCTGCATTGGTGACAGACAGTTGTAAAGCTGTCAGCTTTACAGGCTATTTTGGATCCACAGCTTCCCAAGATTCTATTTTTTTTTTTTTTTTTAGTCAAAGACCACATCAGAATTTCAAAAGAAACACTGAGCACCTATTCATGTGCACCTGGCCACGACTTGAGGTCTGCCCATGTTCAGTGCTGCCTACGTTGGGTGTTCAGGATTAGCAAGTCCATTTGGTGCTTAGAGTTACATCCAGTCTCTCCAAGTCTATTTTTACCTTCATATTTGATCATTTTTTCTTCAGTTTATTCCTCAGCTTTTTAGAATGTGGAGGAGAGGGCTTTCTTTTTTCTGGATGGAAACCAGTGGCAGTAATCTGAGGAGAAGATGGAGACAGATCCGCAGTCTACTCCCCAGAGAAGTCCCATCCTGTGTGTGCTCAGGGCATGTCACCCATGGGATTCCGGAGCTTTTAATAGTTAAAAATGGGGATCTCCTCTGAAAATGCCACAATGTTGACCCATTTTTTTTTAATGAAGTAAGTAATAAAAGAGTGAACACCTTGAAGAATAACACGGAATCTTACTGAGGAATGACAGTGAGCGGCCATTATCAACAGTAGAATGAAATAAGGACTAAACTGGTCATCATTCCAGCAAACTCCAGGACACGGTGAAGGACCGGGAGCCTAGTGTGCTGCAGTCCACGGACTGGCAAAGAGTCAGACACGACTTAGCTGCTGAACAGCAACTAACTCGTTGTCAACCTAGCTGTTCCGACGCTGGTTAGCACAGTCATGGTGCCATGCTGAGCATCACTGCTGTACAAACACAGCTGGTACCCAGAGCAGCCCAAACTCAGCCCTCAGGTACCACGTGTTTCTTCCTGAGAGCAATCTGAGGGAGGCCCCTCCCAGTAAGTGGCCTTGGACCAGGATCTTGAAGAATATGAAAGATGAATGCTGAGCATCTTTTGAACTGCTTGTGTGTATTTGGTGACTCTCTGGATTGTTATTGGAGTAGCAAGTGGTGGTGATGGAAACCAGTGGCAGTAATCTGAGGAGAAGATGGAGACGGATCTGCAGTCTCCTCTCCAGAGAAGTGCCGTCCTGTGTGCACTCGGGGCATGTCACCTATGGGATTCCAGAGCTTTTAATAGTTACAGGTCTGTGTGTCGAGGTGACCTTCTCATTCGATGGGGGATGTGCGCTTGTGTCCTTCAGTACATGCCCAGGGCTTTAGCAGGAGATCCAGCACAGAGTAGGTGCTCACTAAAGGGGTTCTTAATGAAGAAACGAAACCCTTGCTCTCATTTCTTGGCAGACCAAGTTACGTAAGTTCCCCCAAATAAGCAAACTCAATAAACTCAAACTTCCTACAGTGAGGTCCTCTACCCCTTCTCCTCTTTTACTTATTTTTGGGTTCCCAGGTTCTGGGATCATACGAAAATCTTAAATCTGATTTACTTAATTTTGTCTGATTGTGAACATTGCAAGAGTTATCCTTGAGGCACTTTAGATCTTAGTTCTATTGGGTGATCTCAGGCAGACTTCTGTTAGAGGGATTTTCAGCGTCCATCAAGGGGACATGAAGGTTTGAGGGTGAGGGGTTTGAGGCTGGTTCATTGCAGCAGGTTGCTTGAGCTCAGCGATCAGCTTGCAAGCACAGCAGCTGTCCCCCAACAAATCTGGCCTTCTCCGTGAGTGTCGCTGCCTGTTACTGCTCCCCCAATCTGGTCCATAGCACTCCCCTCTGAGTTGGCCTCCTGATGTGGCTTTGCTTTCAACGGATTCTGCCCCTATCCCTCTCTCCCTCTACCTGCTCTTGATTCTGAATCTTCACTTTCTCAAACGCTTGTCATTGCCCCCATTTTTTTGATGTTAAAATAACACATATTATGCATATGTGTTAACCTCGATCTCCCAATTTTTCTCCCACCCCCATTTCCCCCTTGGTGTCCATATGTTTGTTCTCTACATGTGTATCTCTACTTCTGTTTTGCAAATAAGATCATCTATGCCATTTTTTTTTCTAGATTCCATGTGTATGCATTCAGTCAGTTCAGTTCAGTTCAGTCATTCAGTCGTGTCCAATTCTTTGTGACCCCATGGACTGCAGCATGCCAGGCCTCCCTGTCCATCACCAGCTCCCGGAATTTATTCAGACTCATGTCCTTTGAGTCAGTGATGCCATCCAACCATCTCATCCTCTGTCATCCCCTTCTCCTCCTGCCTTCAATCTTTCCCAGCATCAGGGTCTTTTCAAATGAGTCACTTCTTCTCATCAGGTGGCCAAAGTATTGGAGCTTCAGCTTCAGCGTCAGTGCTTCCAATGAATATGCAAGACTGATTTCCTTTAGGATGGATTGGCTGGCTCTCCTTGCAGTCCAAGGGACTCTCAAGAGTCTTCTCCAACACCACAGTTCAAAAGCACCAATTCTTTGCTGCTCAGCTTTCTTTATAGTCCAACTCTCACATCCATACATGACTACTGGAAAAAACACAGCTTTGACTAGACGGACCTTTGTTGGCAAAGTAATGTCTCTGCTTTTTAATACGCTGTCTAGCTTGGTCAGAAGTTTTCTTCCAAGGAGCAAGTGTCTTTTAATTTCATGCTATATTTGTTTTTTTGGCTTACTTCATCCAGTATGACCATCTCTAGGTCTAGCCACATCTCTACAAATGACCCACTTTAGTTCCTTTTGAGTAATATTACATTGGAAAGGAGATCCAGGAAAGAGGGGACATATGTGCACACATAGCTGATTCACTTTGCTGTGCAGTATAAACTAAGACACAATAGTGAAGCAAAAAGAAAAGAAAGTTAGTCGCTCAATCATGTCCTACTCTTTGCAACCCAATGGACTGTAACCCACCAGGCTCCTCTGTCCATGGAATTTTCCAGGCAAGAATACTGGAGTGGGTTGCTATTTCCTCTCCAATAGTAAAGCAGCTATACTCCAATACAAATTAATCAAGAAAACAAAGTAATAATACCAAGTCACCTGTTTGAGAGACCAAAACTGAGTTTTACTAGCTAAGCTTAGCCTGATTTTATCTATCTCTGTTTTATACATATTTTATTAAACTCCTCCAAACCAGCTATGTTTACATTATTTACCATTTTCATAAAAACCTCTGATCCTATTTAAGGTTTTGCTTCCCCAAGATACTTTCAGTTTTACCCTAGTTTTCACTCTACTTGTCCTGTTTGATGTTACCTGCAGGAATCCCATGGGGACTTGGGGCTGCCAAAGTTGGTTCACTGCCAAGGGCAAGCTGCATGCTTCCTGATAAAGAAATGAAAACGTGGCCTTTGAGTTGAAATGAGAAACAGAAGGACAGTCCTGCTTCCCAGCTTCACCTTCATGTCGCTCCCCACAAACACGACTCACACCCGTCTGAGCATTTCCACTTCAAGGCAGAGGCAACGGCCTCGGACGCTTCAGTGCTGGATCAGCAGGAGGTCCCTGTGATAAACGGAGGTTTTTACCTAGAGAATGCTCTGTGATGACGGGCCACCAAATGCAAGGAAAGCCTGAAATGTGTTTGCAACACAGTTTTGCTGGAGCTGTGTGCTTGTTTTCTCATTTGCAGTGGTACAAGGAGAGAGACTGCTGAATGCAGAGATGGCATAGAAGGCAAAGATTATAAGGAATAAGAACCACAGCTGGGGCTTAAAAGACTCGTGATGCCTCTGCCCTGAACCCTGGGTTTGCAAATTGCTCTTCACAGGGGCAAGAGCCCACGTATTCACAAGGGCAAGAGCCCGGGTATTCACAAGGGCAGTGTGCCGCTCAGGTGCTCCAGTTGGGGTATTTTTCAAACGTGATTAACATTCACAATCCAGTACAAGTGAACTTATTCACAAAACAGAAATAGACTCATAGACGTAGAAAACAAATTTGTGGTTACCAGAGGGGAAAGCGTAGGGGAGGAATAAATCAGGAGTTCGGGGTTGACCATTGTATATACTTCTCTGGTGGCTCACATGGTCAAGAATCTGCCTGCAATGCAGGCTATCCAAGTTCTTTTCCTGGGTTGAGAAGATCCCCTGGAGGAGGGCATGGCAACCCACTCCAGGATTCTTGCCTGGAGAATCCCCATGGACAGAGGAGCTTGGCTGGTTACAGTCCAAGGGATCACAAAGAGTTGGACACAACTGAGTGACTAACACACACCACTAAATATAAAATGGATAACCAACAAGGTCCTACTGTGTAGCACAAGGAAGAATACTCAGTGTCTTGTAATCACCTATAACAGAAAAGAATCTGAAAAAGAATATCTATGTGTATATATTTATCTAGTCAATATATGTCTATATACGTATAACTGAATCACTTTGCTGTGTGCTGGAAACTAACATAATGCTATGAATTAACTATGCTTCAATAAAAATAAATTGAATAAATACATTGGGGAAAAAGACACTATTAGACTTCTTGTTAATGAGGCATAGAGAGAGTAAGTAATTGAGAGAAAGAAAAGTGAAAAGTGTTAGTTGCTCTGTCATGTCTGACTCTTTGTGACTCCATGGACTGTAGCCCACCAGGCTCCTCTGCCCATGGGATTTCCCAGGCAAGAATGCTGGTATGGATTGCCATTTCCTTTTCCAGAACTGGTAGCTGGAGGGCTTTGAAATTCAGAGACTTGCATTGTGAGCAGAGTCATGAAAAAATGAAGGAAGCATTTTAAACGAGGAGATAAATCTGGTAAGAATATGCTTCGATGAATGGCTACATTTGAATCACCACATATTGCATAAAGCAAAAGCTATTTTAGGAGCTGAACTTTATAGTCAGTTATAAGGATTGAAAATATGGTGCTTCAAAAATTTATGTGGGCTTCAACTTCTACGAAAACCCAGAATTGGGGCTGTTGAAATTAACTACAGGAAAAGTCTTTATTCCATAACAGACTGAACTAAAAGCAGCAGGAAATGTATGGTAAGAAGTACTCAGGGTTGAATGGGAGAAACATTGAAACGGTATTAAAGGGAAAATACAGAAGCTGTGATGAGTGGAAGGAGCCAGTGAGTGACCTTGAAGATCTGGATGAAGTAAAGATGAAAATTATGCTAATTGAATTTTGAAGGTGTAGGGTAGCCAGTGGAGTTGGCCAAAGTACCACAAGAAAGTAAGCTTTAAGATAGAAATCAATAGTGGTCCGAGGGAAAATGGAGTTGAAATTTATTTCAGGTCCTTATTTTGTGTGGATTCTACCAGACAGACTGGCATCTTAGTCCTAAGAACTTGTAGCTTTAGGAATGAAGTATGGTGCTCTTGTGATCTTGACATCTTTCCCCCGCCCCACACATACAAAGAATAGGCGTAGTGTTAATATTTCTAAAGACCATTCACAGTTTTATCTTCATATCTTTGTAAAGTGGTTATAGCACTTGGGAAACAAGAAGGATCAGACAAAAGACTGACTCACAGAATAAAAATGATTACTGCATTTGTTCTCTGAAATCCTCTCATGCACCTCTTTTCTTCCTTTTGGAATTTGAAGGAAGCTGTCTTCCTTCTATCCACTTTAAATGGCGGTCAACTTTGTGAGTCCTTGTAACACAGGACTGATTCAGAGAGAAAGCAGGGGTAGTCTGGGAGGTTTGCACAGCTGATGAGTCACAAGCTCGCAAGGGTTTCTCTTACCAAAGACAGCAATGCTTTCAATCTGAAAGTCTGCTTTGTAGAAAGGTGAATGAAATAATGATTTGCAGCTTTATTTTTTGTTGCTGTTTAGAGTGAGTTATTTACGAACCGATCTTTCCTTGTGTCAAGGAGATGGTTATAACCATGAATCAAACACACGGCTGAAGGTGGCTGATATAACACTGGCACAATCTTTATTCTGCACATGTTATTGTTAAACAGTATTGGGTGAATACAGTAAGTCCTGGAGTACACAAAAGTGATACTAATCCTGCAAGTTCGGCTCAGGAGGAACGGATCAGCAGATCAAGAGTTTGCATTCATGTAATCCAAATTTTTATATGGCATCTCAGGGTGTCTCCAGGATTTTCAAAAACAAATGTTGAAAAAAGGGAAATGTTGTGATGATTATACCCAAATTGTCTTTTCATTTGTTGAGAATAAAGCCTGTCTATGTCCTCAGCATATTATTTTTAGAAAAGAGCTTTCAAAGAGCAGTCTGAAAACTCCCATCCCCTAATTTAGAAACAGCACACAAAAACTGTAAAAATATACCCATTTTTTTCAGAAAAAGGATTACAAGCATCCGCTTATGAAAACATATTTGATGTTATAATTATAGCTAAATTTCAGTCTATAATTTAAAATGCACGCATGTGCATGCGTTCAGTACCCAAACGAAAAATGATACAATATGTAATTCTGGTGTTGACTTCTTGAGAAAAACACATTATTTTTAATATAATTATTTAACCAGAAGTAGAAGTGTGTATATCATTGTTAGATGGAGAAAGATGAAGTTTGCCATTAAATTTTATGAGTATTATTAGATGGTATGTAAATGAATGCAATGTAATGTTGGTTAATTAGCTGACATTTTAAGTTAATATCCTAGAAGGTGGCAAGGGATGAGATGGTTAGATAGCATCTGACTCAATGGACGTGAACCTGAGCAAACTCTGGAAGACAGTGGAGGATAGGGAAGCCTGAGGTGCTGCAGCTCATGGGGTTGCAGAGAGTTGGATGTGACTTAGAGACCGAACAACAACATTGCATCTTTTGTCAGACATCACATCAAAGCTGTAAAATTATTTTTTAAGAATTACTGAAGATGTTTAAAAGATCACTCTGTGAAAGGTTTGAGAATAAACATTTAACAGATCAACATAAATTTGTTGAATTCAGATAAGTACGACTTGTGAGACATGCTAAAATAAATAAGAAGATATAAGAAGATAGAGTCCAACTGACGTTTGCCGTATACCTATTCTTTGATCAACAGAGTAAAAAGCTAGACAATTTGAACTGAGGTTTCTGTAACAGGAACCTCCTGGGAAACCGGAAGTAGCTTAGCTGCATAGAGGAATATGGGCTTCTCAGGTAGCACTAGTAGTAAAGAACCTGCTTGCAAATGCAGGAGATGCAAGAGATGTGGGTTCAGTCCCTGGGCTGTGAAGATCCCCTGGAGGAGGGTATGGCAACCACTCAGTATTGTTGCCTGGAGGACCCTATGGACAGAGGGCAATGGTCCTTAGAGTCGCCAAGGGTTGGACACGACTGAAGTGACTTAGCATGTGTGCACACATAGAGGAATAAGTCTAAATTGGATTGCTCCTAATTTGGGAAGGAATTGACTCAGGAAAATTTTGAGTACTTCTGGGGTAGCGGTCTTTCCTCTACCTCCATACACCCTCCAGTTTATCACTGAATTCTGACCAATGTTGATTGAAATAGTCTGGTAAAGAACAAGATCAAAAATACACAAAAACATTCCCTGTGCTCAGAGGTCCTAGGATCCACAGAGGACTGACCTTCCATATCTATATTTGAGTAATTTTCATTCATTCATGCCACAAACACCCAGGCACTGTCATGGCCCAGGCACTGTGATTGGCGAAGCTGTAAAAAGTGAGGGCTGCTGTCATGATTACAGTAATGATAAGAGAGCAGATGGCGCGTGACACGTGTCTAGTCCTCAGCGCCCGCCAGGCGTGGGGCCAAGTACCCTGCGTATATCCGTGACTTCATCTAAGCCTAGAAGGTGTGTAGCCTCTCCAGTCACTAGAGATGAGGAAATGGAACAATACAGCCCCTACTTTCTCCACATGGGTAGCCAGGGGCAATCGAGAAAATAAATAACAATTAATAATAGGGTGTGAAGTATGGAGTGATGAAGTCTCTCAGAAGCATCTCAGAGCCCACAAAAAGATCATGTCAAAATACCACAAGCCTGCCAAAGAAGGATGATACAACTAAGCTATCAATTTATTGATGACTGAAACATACTCTTGGAACTGTAAAAGACTAGAGACTGAGATTTCTAATGATCCAAGCGAAGAATTTTATTCTAACACCTTGAAGGCATTTATGTTTTAATTCAATGATTATCTGCTGCCTCACATCAGTCTAGCACGTCAATGATTTTAAGTGGTAGAAATCAGACCTAACTCATAGCTCATTTTCCTTTTCAATAGATCTGAGTCACAGGAAGAAAATGAGCTGAGTCAAGGAGTCCACACAAAATTGTTTCAATGATTTATTTTGCTAACAAACCATCTAAAATGACACCATGGATAGTGAAAGGTGATCAGATGCTAAGAGCCTTACGCCACATTGGCACACAGGATTAGAGTCCTTGGGCTGCTGGAAGGGAAGACCACAGACTGCACGAGCTGTTGTTTTGTAAACAAAATAAGTTCGTTTCAATTTATGTTCTCACAGTCGTTCTTCTCCTTGAAGTCTGAGACCAAGGTGTTGGAAGGGCAGGGATGGTTTCTCCTGGGGTATCTCTCCTTGGTTGGGAATGATCACATTTTCAGTGTGTCTTCTCATTGCTTCTCCTCTGTGCGTGTGCATGTTCCTGAGATCTCTTCCTGTTCTCATAAGGACACCAATCCTACTAGATCAGGGCTCCACCCTTGTGACCTCATTAACCTAAGAAAACAAAGAACGAAAGTGAAGTCGGTACTTGCATCTGACTCTTTGCGACCCCACGGACTGTAGCCTACCAGGCTCCTCCGTCCATGGGATTTTCCAGGCAAGAATACTAGAGTGGATTGCCATTTCCTTCTTCAGGAGATCTTCCCGACCCAGGGACTGAACCTGGATCTCCCACATTGTAGGCAAACGCTTTACAGACCGAGCCACCTGAGAGAGTATCTGCTGCTGCTGCTGCTGCTAAGTCGCTTCAGTCATGTCTGACTCTGTGCGACTCCATAGATGGCAGCCCACCAGGCTCCACCATCCCTGGGATTCTCCGGGCAAGAACCCTGGAGTGCATTGCCATTTCCTTCTCCAATGCATGAAAGTGAAAAGTGAAAGTGAAGTAGCTCAGTCGTGTCCTACTCTTCTCAACCCCAGGGACTGCAGCCTACCGGGCTCCTCCGTCCATGGGGTTTTCCAGGCAAAAGTACTGGAGTGGGGTGCCATTGCCTTCTCCAGAGAGTGTATCTAATTAACCTAATTACCCCCTTAAAGTTCCCTTCTCCAAATACAGTCAAACTAGGGGTTAGGATTCTAACATATGAATGTGGCGGACACAGGCTTCCCAGGTGGCTCAGTGGTAAAGAATCTGCCTGCTGATGCAAGAGACATAAGAGATTCAGGTTCAATCTCTGGGTCAGGAAGATCCCCTTGAATAGAAAATGGCAACACATTGCAGTATTCTGGCCTGAAAAATCCCATGAACAGAGGACCCTGAGGAGCTACAGTCTGTAGGGTTGCAAGAGTTGGACACGGCTGAACACAAAATGTTTATTTAGTCCATCACTTTCACCTCTTTCCTCCTCCATAATTAGCTTTCCCTGGTTGATTTTGTAACTTCCTTTAGTGGTTGAAGCTTCAGCAGTTATCCATTCAGTCGCATTTCCTTCATTTGGTGATAGAGCGCTGTCTGCTGGACTAGGCTTCACAGATCCTGCCTTGTCTCTGGAAGTGCAGGGGAGAGAGGAGTTCTTCAAGGGCACCTGGGCATCCAGAAGCCTAAGCAGAAACTGGGGGATCCCAGCCCAACGCTGGGTCCTGGGGAGGGAAGTGAGCCAGGCCATCAGTGGGGGTTCCGGGGGGCATGGCACAACCTCCTCCTTCTAAGCCAGCATGGTATGGGGTGATCCTGGATTTGCCAGTGGTCGGTGTCCGTGGTGAGGGTGATGGAGCCAGAGACCCTGGAGAGGTCCCGGTCACCACCACTGTGCTCCTTTCAGGCCGTTTTGAGGAGGTGTCCACCCTGCAGTGATTTTCAGGGAGGATTCTTTGGAAGCTTGACTTTTTATACGTGGTTTTGATGAATGTAAAAGCAAGGACTTTGATGTAGTTCAGTTCAGTTCAGTCACTCAGTCGTGTTGGACTCTTTGTGGCCCCATGAACCGCAGTACACCAGGCCTCCCTGTCCATCACCAAGTCCCAGAGAGTGAAGCAAAGGAAATGATCACGTAAAGGGAGAGGAAAAAGGGCAAGAGGATCTGGACAAGGTACACTCGATGGTGCTTAAGGGTCCCTTCTGCTTCCCCATGAGCTGAAGAGCATCGCTGGACCACGCCATCGAGCGTGTGGTTGCCTTTCCAGAGAGAAACAGCATTGGGGAATCCTGTTCCCTCTGTTGCATGCTCAGGATTCATGTCAAAGAACACTGCGACCTTGCTCTCACTGCAGCCCTGTCTGCTCTCATAAAAGTATTTTAGACCTGATGTTGTATGAGAGAAGTAGTTTTTAAGACATCTCTACTGGACTGGAAAAGGTCAGTTTTCATTCCAATCCCAAAGAAAGGCAATGCCAAAGAATGCTCAAACTACCACACAATTGCACTCATCTCACACGCTAGTAAAGTAATGCTCAAAATTCTCCAAGCCAGGCTTCAGCAATATGTGAACCGTGAACTTCCTGATGTTCAACCTGGTTTTAGAAAAGGCAGAGGAACCAGAGATCAAATTGCCAACATCTGCTGGATCATGGAAAAAGCAAGAGAGTTCCAGAAAAACATCTATTTCTGCTTTATTGACTATGCCAAAGCCTTTGACTGCGTGGATCACAATGAACTGTGGAAAATTCTGAAAGAGATGGGAATACCAGACCACCTGACCTGCCTCTTGAGAAATTTGTATGCAGGTCAGGAAGCAACAGTTAGAACTGGACATGGAACAACAGACTGGTTCCAAATAGGAAAAGGAATACGCCAAGGCTGTATATTGTCACCCTGCTTATTTAACTTATATGCAGAGTACATCATGAGAAACGCTGGACTGGAAGAAACACAAGCTGGAATCAAGATTGCCAGGAGAAATATCAATAACCTCAGCTATGCAGATGACACCACCCTTATGGCAGAAAGTGAAGAGGAACTCAAAAGTCTCTTGATGAAAGTGAAAGTGGAGAGTGAAAAAGTTGGCTTAAAGCTCAACATTCAGAAAACGAAGATCATGGCATCCGGTCCCATCACTTCATGGGAAATAGATGGGGGAACAGTGGAAACAGTGTCAGACTTTATTTTTCTGGGCTCCAAAATCACTGCAGATGGTGACTGCAGCCATGAAATTAAAAGACGCTTACTCCTTGGAAGGAAAGTTATGACTAACCTAGATAGAATATTCAAAAGCAGAGACATTACTTTGCCAACAAAGGTTCGTCTAGTCGAGGCTATGGTTTTTCCACTGGTCATGTATGGATGTGAGAGTTGGACTATGAAGAAGGCTGAGTGCCAAAGAATTGATGCTTTTGAATTGTGGTGTTGGAGAAGACTCTTGAGAGTCCCTTGGACTGCAAGGAGATCCAACCAGTCCATTCTGAAGGAGATCAGCCCTGGGATTTCTTTGGAAGGAATGATGCTAAAGCTGAAACTCCAGTACTTTGGCCACCTCATGTGAAGAGTTGACTCATTGGAAAAGACTCTGATGCTGGGAGGGATTGGGGGCAGGAGGAGAAGGGGACGACAGAGGATGAGATGGCTGGATAGCATCACTGACTCGATGGATGTGAGTCTGAGTGAACTCAGGGAGTTGGTGATGGACAGGGAGGCCTGGCGTGCTGAGATTCATGGGGTCACAAAGAGTCAGACACGACTGAGCGACTGAACTGAACTGAACTGACTGGAGAGGACTCTTGAGAGTCCCTTGGACCGCAAGGAGTTCAGATCACTCCATCCTAAAGGAAATCAACCCTGAATATTCATTGGAAGGGCTGATGCTGAAGCTGAAGTTCCAGTACTTTGGCCACCTGATTCGAAGAGTCAACTCATTGGAAAAGACCCTGATGCTGGGAAAGACTGAAAGCAAAATAAAAAGGGGACCGCAGAGGAAGAGATGGTTAGAGACCATCACTGACTCAATGGGCATCAATTTGAGCAAGGTCCTGGAGATAGAGAAGGACAGGGGAGACTGGTGTGCTACAGTCCATGGGGGTCACAAAGAGTCAGACACGACTTAAGCAACAACCCATAAATCCTCCTCAGAGAAAACCGAAGAAGCTGCCCTGGGAAATCATGATGCTAGAAACAAAACAAGACGGAAGCAGGCTCTTTGCCCACATGGGTGAACACCCATCGCAAATTCCTCTGCGGTCACCCTGGGCCCCAGCAGGGACTTTCTCAGCATCCAACCCCTCACTATGGAGGGGCCAAGGCCGTAAGGGCCCCAGGCTTTTGGAGAAGTAGAGTATCACGGCACCATATTGTGACTGATTTCAACAGGACACAATACACTTTCTAACACAATATTACCCTTTCTGAAACCGGATACGGTATAATTTAGAAACGTCAATACCCACATTGTTCCATCCATTTAACAGCGAAAGACATGAAAACCATGGTTAGCAAGTAACCCATTTAGAGATTTCTAACAACTAAAAAGAGAACAGACATTTTCATCACCAAACAAAGATTTATGGCCATTACTGATGACTGAGATAAGAAAGTGCTTTCAAATATGAAGACAGGGTAATTTGGAATTCCTTCTTTTCAATGCCTTAGGCTTTATTTTCCAAGTTCTCACTAGGAATATATATCTGTTCCTTTTGTATTCTCTCAAAATCATGGAGTTCCGGATTGACTGAAGTAAATGAATAATTATGTGTCATTATCGTTTAGAAAAAAATCAATAGTTATATACATTATTCAGTTTTTAATTCTGATGAACATAAAAATTATTTTAAAAATCAATAAAGAAATAAAACTTATCTTAAATATTAGTTTTGCTTTAGGCTTGTTTGGTGAGTGAAAACCCTGCCTCATAAAAATTTCTCTGTATCACACAAAATGCTATTTTCTTTCTCAAATTGATTGAAATAAACATCAGCTGGAGAGCTATGGAAATAGAAAATGCTGCTCATGACTTCTATAGAAGAAGCATCTGAAACTTCAGTGTATGTTTTTGGTTAATAACTTATGTCTTCTTCCTGGTCTATCATAAGGTTTAAAATACCATAGTTGTGTATTCTGTCAGTCTAAAGGACGGTTTATGAGTCTTGGGTTGATCGATGTTTTGATCCAGATAATTCTTTATTGTGAGGGCTCTGCTGTGCAGTACAGGAGGTTTAGCAGCCTCTCTGGTCTCTCCTCACTAGATCGGACAGTCTTCCCTTCCCAGTTATAACAATCACAAACATCTCTAGACATTTGCCTATGTCCCCTGGGAAAGGGGTATAAAATCACCCTAGGTTGAGAACCACTGCTCTGAATGAGAAAAAAAAAAAAATTACATTTAAATAATTAGGACCTTGCTGCCATTCTTTCTAAACATTAAAAACACAAAGCTACAACCTAAAAAAAAAAAAAAATCATTTCAGTTGGCCAAAAGAACCAAAACCAACGGAGTCATTTGCCTTAAGACGGAGCTGCGTCTGCTCAGGAGCCCCTTTCCAGAACTTTCTCTCCCTCCCTTAGAGAACTGTCAGTTCAAATCTATACGAATAGAGTCACAACTTGTTCCAGATCTTATTAATCCCCGAGCTGTTTAAATTTGAAAGCTGCTCCCTGACATAAAAAAAATCCTTGTGAGTCTGTGCTCCCTGCGTTTCGTCTGACGCTTCTAGATGACATTTAGATATTTGGTTTTAAAGGACTCCTGCATTCTTCCGTAATCTTGTTATTTGTTTCTCAGGCATGGTCTTCCTGTCTTACGTGGCATGCTGTCTGCTACAAATTATTGTGTTACTGCTCTGCCAGAAGCATCACCCGAAAGGGCTTTTCCTAGCAAACCAGTATCAAAATGTAGACAAGATTATTATAATTTGAGGGTTGGCATCTTCTCTGCCGCAGGGAGTCTTTGTGTTAAATCTCTTTGTTTTTTGAGTGAAACCAGCGTGGAGCAGAGTCGAAAAAGGCGCTAGTAATTGGTATCCCGGTAAAGACCGTTTGCATGTGAGCATTCCACGCCAAGTTATGAGACTGAAGGTGACTGGAAGCCAACATTGGCATATCAGCCTTAGACACACTTAGTCTGGGTAGCTTTACATGCTGATGAGAAAACAGTGCATGGAGTAACTAAAAAATAACTAAAAAAAAAAGGTGCATTCAGGGGGAAAAAACAAACAAACAAACACATAAACAGGCCAAGCAAGAAACACAGTGTCAGTCCTGGGCTATCCCACTCAAAACATTGAAATAATAGAGTCATCTCTTTCGAGAAAATGCAATTCCTTTTACAAGTTCAGGGGCACCAAATACCAGAAAGGGAGTTATCACTTACTCCCTGGAGGAATGTAAGACATGAGTGCATGTGCTCAGTCACTCAGCCATGTCTGACTCTTTGCAACCCCGTGGAATATAGTCCAAAAGGCTCTTCTGTCCACGGAGTTTTCCAGGCAAGAATACTGGAGTGGGTTGCCATGCCCTTCTCTAAGGGATCTTCCTGACTCAGGGATCTAACCTGCACCTCCTGTGTCTCCTGGCACTCAGATTCTTTACTGCGGTGACACCTGGGCAGTCCCTGAGTATAGGATCAGTGCCTGACAATTTTTTTTTTCTTTTTTGAAATTTGACATTATGCTCAACAAAAAAATTCAGCTACCTTTTGAAATTAAAAGAAAGAAGAGAAAAGTATAGGTATCTGAGTGTGTGCTACATGACAAGATCACGGAAAAGAGAAAATAAAGAACATTTCCCTGATGCAAAATGATCTACAAAGAACAGGGCTGGCTATGTAAGGAGAGGAATAAAGGGGCTCAAAGAACACAGGGAAAAGCTACGGAAGATCCCCAAAGATGTGTCAGAGTTACTTAAAAGGGTATCAAAAAAGTCTGCTGTGCATGATAGAACAGGAAAACAAGACATGCCAAATCCCCATCCAAGACTTATCCCTCAGCTGCTGAACGTGCCATGTCAATTCCCTTAACCCTGTGATAGTCTCTGCACAGCACAAGCCTCCACGCTTGTAGAAAATGAGATGACGCCTAGTTTACAATGTGGAGATGAGAGTCAAATTACGGAAGTACCCCTAAAACCTTTACAACCTAGCAAAGACTAGCTGACCCCCAAGAATGGCTCACGAATCGTGCTTTCTTGATTGCGCAGAACAAACACACAAACAAAAATTGTTCTCTCTGGTGTGTGAGGGCCTACAGGCATGCCTAGACACACACAAGTGTTGCTTGTGTGTCTGTGGGGAGAAGGAGGAAGAGGAGGAAGCAAACTTGTAACTTCATGCTTTACAAGGGGCAACAAATCTATCAGGTTGAAAGTTTGCAACAAGAAACAAGAAAAACATGGACTTTCCTGGGGGCTCAGTGGTAAAGAATCTGTCTGCCAATGCAGGGCACACAGGAGAAGTAGGTTTGATCCCTGGGTCCGGAAGATCCCCTGGAGGACGAAGTGGCTACCCACTCCAGTATTCTTGCCTGGAAAATCCCATGAATAAAGGAACCTGGCCTGCTACAGTCCATGGGGTTGCAAAAGACCAGACAAGACTTAACAACTAAATGACAACAACTAAGAAAGCATGGATGAGGTAAGTAATGGTTGGCATTCACAACTTCTCTCAAGGTAGCAATTTGGAGTTTTCCTTCTAAATGAGAAAGAAAGGAAAAGAGAGAGCTTTTATTAAGGAGGAAAATAATTGTAGTTTTAAGCAATTCTAGTACTATACTGCAGAATGGTGTAAGAATGAAGTGTTGCAGGCAGCCTAGATGGACTCTCCCTCTGAAGTACAAGGCTTGGGGATCTGGAGTCAGTCTCCATCATGGCGGACGTCATGACTTCTGGGAGCTTAGTCCAGGCCCACCTGAGGGTGGTGAGGGTATCACTTTGCCTGCTCCTTGTGGGATTCCCACTTTTGGAAGAATCATTATACATTGCAGTGATAACAAGGATTGAAAAGTTTGGGGGTTTCTGTCAGAGATGAATAAATATCATTTGGGACTATCTAGTTAGTTTTTTTCCATTGTTGAATCTGCCAATTTTTAGAGCCGAGCAGAACCTAGTCGATCAAACACAGGGCTTCTAGGCACAGATAGAGTCTCCACCCAAATGCTGACAGTGACCTCTGGGCTCCATGACACTGGGGTGTGGAAAATGGGGAATGGAGTTCATCATGGCTTATATTCCCTACACAGTTCAAATGGGGCCGAGTCTATGTGATAACACATATGCGTGATAAATTGCTTCAGTTGTGCCGGACTCTTTGTGACCTTATGGACTGTAGCCCGCCCACCGGGCTCCTCTGTCTGAGAGATTCTCCAGGCAAGAATACTGGAGTGGGCGGCCATTTCCTCCTCCAGGGGATCTTCCGGACCCAGGGATTGAACCCGGGTCTCCCGCACTGGCAGGTGGACCCTTCACCACCAGCGCCACCTGGGAGTAGCTCGTGATAACAAAGGGACATTGTTCAGGAGGAGTGACCACAGCTTGTGCAGCATTAAATATTAACAGCGAATTTGGGGGCTCTGATTTCCTCCTGCTTTATTATTCTGGAGAAGGGGACAGAGTTACTTAGAGTTCCTCCTTTTGAGACATCGTGTCTGCAAGGATTAAACAAGAAGTCATCTGGTTGAGAAGGCGATGGCACCCCACTCCAGTACTCTTGCATGGAGAATCCCAGGGATGGGGGAGCCTGGTGGGCTGCTGTCTATGGGGTCGCACAGATTCGGACACGACTGAAGTGATTTAGCAGCAGCAGCAGCATCTGGTTTGTGTGTTCTGCTTAAGACTGAGCGCCAGTTCCAGGAGAGGATTGGCATTCCCCAAGGAGCGCTCAAGAAAAGAAGGGCCCAGATGATTCCTCCTCTGCTTTAGAAGGAAAAAATAAAAGAAATCTATGCAAAAGAGGTTGGAAAAATAATATCGAGATATGGCATCGTGAGTGTGGCATGACAGTTTTAGCACAGCCTTTTGGAAGAAACCCGTTTATACCTATGAGCACCCACTTAGCTGGCTTTCTCCCATGCCCACCTCCTCTCGCTCCACTTCCTGTCCCAACTCTCTGCTCCCATTGCTTTTTTTTTTTTTAAATGTCTTCCAGGGAGATTTTTTTAAATGCATATCTGCTTATTATTACACTCTTCTGATTAAAGGCATCCAGGGCTCTCGATCACTCTCAAGATGAGCTCCAGTTCCTTGTCTTAGTTCAGGAGGCTGTTCCTGACTCATGGTCCCATGAATCTATCACATGCCTCCTTCACTTCCAACCATATTGCAAGACTTTGGGTTTTTTGTATCATACAAGTTCTTCCCTCGTAACTGTTTTGTTGTCTCCAAGTGAAATCATCCCTCTTCTCTTTTCTTTGTCCTTCCAATTTCTACTCATCATTCAGTTTTTCTTTGGGTTTTTTGTTTGTTTGTTTGTTTGTTTTCTGGGGAGGGGGGCAGGGAGAAAAGTTTGTTCCAGGGTTAAGCAAGGAGAATTGGTGGCTCATGCTTAAAAACCCTGAGCTCCATCCTTTGGTACTCCATAAAGTGTCACTGCCCACAAACACCTCTATGTATCCATGGGATCTTTGCATTTCAATTGTTTAATTGTACGTTTCTGCCCCCATTTTACTATAAACTTAAGGAGGCTTAAGGAGCCCCGTTTTATTAGACTTTTGGTTGGAGATTTTGAAACATAGTGGATGCTCAATACATGTTTTTTGAAGAAAGGAGAGGAGAGACAGGAAGAGAAAGAGAAGGAAGGAGGGTGAAATCTTTGCCTTCTGCTTCTCTATTTTCCCTGTCCCGATTAACTCTCTAGTTAGAGGACACATCTGCCCTTGAAATTAATTACCTAATTAATTTACAAAATGCAGTATTGAACACCAATCTTAAGTCAGACGTTGTGTTACCGTGCTATGTAATAAAGATAAATAAGATAGTCCTTGCTCATAAGTGGTTCCATCACTTCCTACCTGTGTGATCTTGGGCAAATTAGTAAATGCCTCTGTGTCCATGTTCTCTTACTTTTAAATGGGGGCTAAAAATAGCACCTTCTTAATAGGGTTTGTCACAAAGATGTAAAACTACATAGTGATTTCATCTCAGAACAAGTGCTCCCCCCAAACGATTCTGTCCCCCACCCCCAATTCCGTCTCTATCTCAGACTGAGGAGGGCGTGTTAGGAGCTGGGGAGGGTGGAGGAAGCTAGAGAGCTCCACATCCTCTTGTGTGATGGCTCCTCGTGCGTTTCAAAGGCCAAGATCACCTGGATGTGGGTCCCTTGACACACATCCTGATCAACTGAATGGGATTTGGGGCAAGTGAGTTAACATCTGTGTTTAAGTTCACTTGCCTATAATATGAGGACTATAGTAATATATACCCCTTTGGGTTTTTCAGAGAAGTAAGTCGGTGCTGGTATGAACAACCCCAGGACAGGGATGCTATGAGAACTCACTGGGAGTCAGGATAACTCCCCTTCTAACGCGCCTCTGGTCGCTTACCCTGTTTGCCATACCTTTTTTTTTTAACCCTATACCCTGTTCCCTTTGTTCTGTTCCTAACGCCAGCTGCCGTCCCCTGTGGCCACTCCCTGGTCACTGTTTCCATGTTACCTGTCATCACATAGTGATGACTCAGCATTAGTGCAGTCTACGGGATGAACGCTATAAGCCTTCTACACGAAGACGCCTGCATCAGGAGCTACCTGTCTCCAAGGTGTGAGGTCTCAGCCTCTCCCCCTCTTTCGGAGATGTGAAAGCAGATGGTGAAAGTGCTTTGTGATAAGTGATGTCAGAGAGGGATTATGAAGCAGGGCATCGGGGCAGAGAACACAGAGCCGCTCTGCGTGCAGCGTCAGGACGGCTCCAAAGAGGAAGTGACCTTTGCTCCGGGCTCCCACTAGAACCTACTGGAAAAGTGTCACAATGTTGATTCATGTTGATAAAAATGAAAATAGAAAAGAAAAAAAAAAGCCAAGAACTCCCACACGGAGTCAGATGTCAGTCACTTGTGTCTGTGAAGAAACCTCAACTATTTATGTCAAAGGTTCCCTGTGAATGACTCAAACAGTGCAATGCCGGAAAAAGATACTCTTACTGGGTCAGAGTGCGAGGATGCCTTTGCAGTGCCTTTTCTCCTGAAATTTTCCTTAAAGCAGAAAGTGTCCTTTTTAGAACTGATTGATTAAGTAAATGGTTAAGAATGAGAATTTCTGTTAATTCATCATCAATTATATATAGATTTGTATTTTGTTCAAAGTTTTCATTTTGTAAAGCATAAACTTGAAGAAGACTCTTGAGAGTCCCTTGGACTGCAAGGAGATCCAACCAGTCCATCCTAAAGGAAATCAGTCCTGAATATTCATTGGCAGGACTGATTCTGAAGCTGAAACTTCAATACTTTGGCCACATGATGCTAAGAACTGACTCATGGGAAAAGACCCTGATGCTGGGAAAGACTGAAGGCCAGAGGAGAAGGGGATGAGATGGTTGGATGGCATCATCGACTTGATGGACATGAGTTTGAGCAAGCTCCAGGAGTTGGTGATGGACAGGGAAGCCTGGTGTGCTGTAGTTCATGGGGCTGCAAAGAGTTGGACACGACTGAGCAGCTGAACTGACTGAAGCTTGAGAAGTATAGCACATATATGTGCAAGGCCTACTAACATTTTTTGAAGTCTGTATGGATTCTTGGACCTCTCGCAACAATGTCAAAGCCCCCAGGGGTCCCTATCCTATACTTTAGGGTTCACTGATCTAGATTTTAATCAGTACATTCCCATCAAGGGGTTTGTTCAAGAAATCGACAGGCTCCAAAAATTGTATGATTTTAGTCTTAGGAAATGTTTACTTATTTTATGGACTGTTTTATAATCCGTAGAAACAACTCTGCCCCATTCATTGATAACTAGAATTAGAATGTGATAATTACTTTGATCAATTCAAATTACAAACAGGCATAATCTGTCCCTGGTTTAAGAGCAAGTTGGTGCCCCTTGTTCCCACGAGCGGTGAGGGGTCTATAAATCAGGAGGAAATTCCCTGCCCCCTTGTGAATGTCTTGTCTCTTGCACAGAGGTAAGCACAGGTGGCGGATGACACGCAGGGTGAATTGCTCGGTGGGTCAGCGCTGCCTGAGCGATCTGTTAGGTGTGGGCATGTACCCGTCAAGCACTACATTTCCAGAATGTCTGAGAATTCGGGCCACAGGGGGCCCAGGAGGTATTTTTGAAGGCTGCAGGCTGGATATGCTGATCCAAACACTCAAGGACTGTGGGTGGGTGGGGTTGGAGGTGGAGCAGAAAACGTTCACAATGTACAGCAATGGGCCACGCTCAGAGAAAAGGTACGTTCACACCTTCAGCTGTGCCCGTGGTTCCTGTGCTTTCTTCTGCTCATCAGGCACCTCCCGGGGCTCAGCCTGATCCAGCAGCAGGGCCGAGGTAGGAATGAATCATCGTCAGGGAGTGTCTCAGCACAGGGGGTGAGAGGGCAGTGTGACAAGGCGGCCCTTTGTGTTTCTAATCAGTGTCGGCGTCCCAGTGATGAGATATAATGAGATGAGGCTGTGTTCTGCTCTCATAGAGCCCTGAGTCCACAACCAACTTCTACGATTTACGAGCTGGGCCATCCGGGGTTGTGACAGTGTTTCTTGGACTGTACATCCTCATCTCTAGAATAGAGTCAGGTTCTTTGTAGGATGTGTGCACAGTCACTGAGCTGTGTCCAACTCTTTGTGACCCCAAGGTCTGTATAGCCTGCCAGATTCCTCTGTCCATGGAATTCTCCAGACAAGAATGCTAGAATGGGTTTCCATTTCCTCCTCCAGGGGATCTTCCCAACCCAGGGAAAGAACCCACATCTCTTGCAACTCCTTGCGTTGACAGGTGGATTCGTTAATGCTGAGCCACCAGCGAAGCGCCTTCTTTGGACAGGGTGTGAATCAAACGTGTTCACGTGTACTGAGTGCCAGGAGGAGCCTCATGGAGCCAGAGTAGAAAGGGGCAGAAAAGGATAAGCAGTTTCTTCTGAAGCCTCTGAGTCCTTTGCATACTACAGTTTAGTTTCCTTCCATGTGAACTGCTCTGAGTTTCCCTGGACTGTGAAGGATGGCGGAGAAAAGAGTGGCTTGCCAAGGGCATGCTGCACCCTCTCTGCCTTCCTCGAGGGCTGAGCTGCTCTGAGTCTCTCAGAACTTAATGTAAAGCCACACCCCAGTCCTAGATGCAGACACGTCGCTGCCCCTCCATCCTCTCTTTTGGAATAACCTCAGTTTTTCACGCTATCACCCAATATATGCCGAGGAGCAGGGAATCAACAAATGCAAGCTCTGTTGACAAGTTCAAGGGGGCAAAGGCATCAAAGGACTGTGAAACCCAAAGGCCAGGCTGTAGACAGATTTCAACAGGATACTAAAGCAAGGATCTAGGGGCAAGACTACTCGGATTGGATTTCAGCTTCACCACCTGCGAGCTGTGTGACCTTGGCGAATGGCTTAATCTTTCTGAATCTCAGCTCCTTCATCTGAAAAATGAGGAGCACAGCTATGCTATCAACCTCGTAGGCTTTTCATGAGAATTTAATGGAATCCTAGATATAAAGGGCTTGGAACAGAGCTCAATTAACATAAGGTGTTAGTGTTAGCGAAGATTTGATACGGTTTAAGAGATGCTGTCAGCTGAAAAGCGGTGCCTGGGGACACTGTAGCAGTAGCCGGGCAGCGGGTATGTGAGGGCCAGTCTGATCATTGTTGTTGTTCAGTCACTTAGTTGTGTTCAACTCTTGGTGACCCCATGGACTGCAGCACATCAGGCTTCCCTGTCCTTCACTATCTCCTGGAGTTTGCTCAAACTTATGTCCGTTGAGTCGGTGATGCCATCCAAACATCTCATCCTCTGTCACCCCATAGAAGAACTTAAAATGCTTGTGGACCATAGCGTATCCATCAGTTTCAAACATACAGCTAGAAGGAAGGGGAAAATGATGGATCCCTAACTGGGACAGAATGCAAACAGGATAGAAGGATCAGGCTGCCTAAATACTGGGGCACATAATGCACACACAATCCTTCTCTCTCTCCACTTCCTGCTGATGGTGGGGGCTGACTTTTGAGCAAAGTGCCCTGAGTCAGTGACACACACCTGCTCCCTTGGACAGTCACAGGGACGAGTAAGCCTGGACAATGACTCTGGTTTGCCAACCAGCCTGCCGAACAGCCATGGGGTTTATCAGTATTTCTGGGGCAGATGAGTGTCACCCAAGGGTGACTGGCTCATGACCTCATGGATCCTGGGTGCTCATGTGTATTTAGCCTGTCCTAAATATTTAAGACTTCTTCTACAGTTGGTGTGTCATGTCCCGTCTGCACTTATAATGTCTTGAATATTTAGTGCTCTGATGGCTTATGTTTATTTAGTTCCTCAAGAAATTTAGGAATCTCTTGATCGTCCCATTCCTTTCTCTCTGGGTTTAGTACCCATTATTCTATTCTCTCAGGACCTAACAAGTTTACAGATATCATCCATCTCTCTTATGAATTTATTTTTCTGTAGCAGAAAGAAAGTTATAAAACAACATGAAAAAAAATGTATATATGGAGCTTTCCTGTGGGGAGCCTGGCTTGATGAAACATTTAAGATGCACAGCTTTCAGCCCTGAGAAATGGCAGATGTGGGGTTCACTCAAAGAGGCTTTGAACTGGGCATCATCTAAGTGGAGATCCTTCCAACAGTCCACATGTAGCCGGGAACATGACAGGCTCTCTGTGACAGTTTCCCTAATGAATGAATGCCTTAACTTTGCAAGCGTGAGTGAATTACCCTAAGTGGTGTTTCTATAATTACTTATAAATTTCAGTGTGGCTTCACACCACATGTCTCCTTTAGTTTTTATAGCAATGCAGTAAGATAGGTAGAACAGGATTGATAACACCTCTGCAACACGTGGAGAGCTGAAATTCTGAAATCTAACTAGCTTAAAATTACATGCCACAAGTCCCAGATTCTAGAACTCAGGTTTTCTGATTCCCAGTTTCTTTGGGCCTTGAGTCTTCCTTCTCTCCTGCTGTTCAACCCCATGTGACAGGAGTTGTGTCATCCTCAACCGAACCAGGGATTCCCAGGACTTCCGGGGTATAAACCATGACCTCTTAGCTGTGAAAGTTTAGCACAGGCGTGAGACTCAGGTGAAGATGAAACAGCCTGCTCCTTATGCAACATGATTAGCTGATTACTTTAAATATACCCCTGCCTATTTTTTATATCTCTGACTTCCCTGGTGGCTCAGTGGAAAAGAATCCATGTGCTAAGGCAGGAGATATGGGTTCCGTCTCTGGGTTGGGAAGATCCCGTGGAGAAGGAAATGGCAACCCACTCCAGTATTCTTGCCTGGAGAATCCCATGAACAGAGGAGCCTGGTGGGCTACAGTCCATGGGGTCGCTAAAGAGTCTGACATGACCAAACAACTAAACAACAACATTATAACCATTATCATTGGTCTGCAGAAATTTCCTTGGATGGCGCAATACTAAAGTGTATCTCTTTAGAAGAGTGGCCTATGTTCATATTTGTAGAGCTTTGAAAAATGGATCGATTAACTGAAAGGCATTTGGAAACAGTGTCACTTTATTCAGCCAGGTAACTGCAAGGTGCTGCAGAGACTTGAGACTCAGAACAGTTTTGCCAAATGGGGGCCTTCCAGAATCCTCCAGTGCTTCGATAATTTGGACAATAGATGCGCTCAGAGCCAGACTGTTCTCAAAGCCAGGCTCACTCTATGCAAGCCCACAAGGGAATTCTTTCACACTGCACTCAGATTTGTCCAGGAGAGCTCCAGGAGGCAACTGAGTGAAACAATGCTTGCCGTCAAGAAAAGTCTCCCTCCCCAAAGAAGGATGGAATTATTCCTAGAGAATGAATTTGTAGTCTTTGTACTTCAGAGAAGCTAGACATAAAACAGAGAAGTGTGTATAACCAGGGCTTTTCTGTTCCCCAGAAGGGCAATGCTTCAAGACATTGACTGGGGTCAGTTACTGGAAGTAGTTGTCCAGCCAATGACCCTGGGTGGCCGCTGACGCCTCTGTTCAGACTGGCTTCTATGGTGGAGCCCAGTAATGCTTCAGAACATGTTTTTTCCCCTTTAAGTAACCAGCTGTGGTCATCGACTACAGTTGTAATGAGAAGCCTGTTCCAAATTTAGTATGGATTTCTCTAATTTTAGGCACAGTAAAGAGCCCCAGGAAGGGATTGGTAATGGGTTACAACATTCCTTCACTTTTTTGGCCAATGAGTGTCTCACAGCTGTGTGTATGTGTTTGCACATGTACACGTGTTTGTGTGTGCGCACGCATGTCAGTGAAAGGAGGAGAGAGCAAAGGAGCACAGAAAAAGCAGTGAGGTCATCATCTGCCAGTTTGGTTCTTTATAGAAGCTATGGAGACTTTAGTGCTTTTCAAGAAAATCATGGGTGAAATTTTCAGTGAAATGTTAAATGAAAATAAAGGCCTTGATGCTGCGGAAGACTGAAGGCAGGGAGAGGAGGAGGCAACAGGGTGGGGCAGTTGCAGGGCGTCACCAGTTCAATGAATGTGAGTTTGGTCATGCTCCTGGAGATGGTAAAGGGCAGGGAAGCCTGACAGGCTCTGGCCCACGGGATCGCAAAGAGTTGAGCACAACTTAGTGACCGAACAAGAGCAGCATGTGCTTGTGTACATGTCCTTGCAGAATTTTTTCTTAGAAACTCAATGTCGTGGAGAATAGATATTCAACGAGTCATAATGTACTGGTAAAACAATGAAAAAATAGCAGAAAACTGTTTTATCCAAAATATTCTGCTCCGTTTGCCATAGACTGAACAATCTAGTTTTCAGATCTTTGATAGTTTCCAAAAGTAGTAATAAATCTTGTGTCTGGCAACATAAAAATGTCATTAACCTCATGTTGGGAATAATGGGGTAAGAGGATCATACTTTCATTTATGACATGGAAAAAGGAAATAATAGAATTCTTTTCAAAAATGTGTCCATCATCATATATATTTGAATCATTAAATTATCTGTTTATACATATGTATGTATGCATACGTACCTCCTAAGTCGCTTCAGTTGTGTCTGACTCTGTGCGACCCTATGGACTGTAGCCTGCCAGTCTCCTCTGTCCACGGAATTTTCCAACAAGAATAAGAATATTGGAGTGGATTGCCATGCCCCCCTCCAGGGGATCATCTCAACCAAGGGATTGAACTCCTGTCTCTTATGTCTCCTAAATTGGCAGGTGGCTTCTTTACCACTAGGGCCACCTGGGAAGCCCCAAGTATATATATGTATATATATGTTTTTTATGTGCAAATAGCAAGAGTCTATACTCTTAATCATTTGGTTTCAATACTTCCTAAAAGCATTTCCTTCAGTTTTCTTAACGACTGTACTTACAGCCCACACACAGTCCACAATCCTAGTTTATGTACATCATTTGCCACTTGCATATTTCTTCATTCAGAGTCTGTACTAGTTTCTGAATTTATTTTGTCCTCAATGGAGAGCCAAAGTATTCTTTCTTCTAGAGAATTCCAAATACAGTGTTATCAACTGAGCCCTATAAGAACTTGGACAGTTAAGCCAGCTAGCACTATGAATGTATGCATTTAATAATCCAATTTTATCAGTCACCAGAAGTTCTACTAAGCATTTACCAAGCATAGTTATTAAATCCTCACAAAAGCCTTCCCTGGAGGAGGGCATGGCAGCCCACTCCAGTCTTCTTGCCTGGAGAATCCCTTGGACAGAGGAGCCTGGTGGGCTACGCATCGTGGGGTCACAAAGAGTCGGACACCACTGAAGCAACTTAGCACACATGCACAAAACCCTTGGCCAACGAGCACTGTTGTCTTAATTTTATTGATAACTAACTGAAGCATAAGGAGTTTGATAATAAATTTGAAGGAGAAAACAGAGTTACTAGGTTGCAGACAGAGCAGAAATTTGAAAAAAATTCTTATACTGCAAGAAGTGAATGAGGACTAAAAGCAATAAACATCAGCAAGCTTTCATTAAAAACTGGCTTCCAAACAAATGGTACAAACTTTCCTTTATCCAAATAATAACATTATGACTTGTGAAAACTGAATGCCCCACTTTGACCCTTTAATTCTTAACTCAAAGATAGTGTGTTTACACACCCCAAATTCCATCTGTAAGGTGAATGAAAATATCTTTATTATGTATTCTTCTGTGAATTTTCCATACATAATGTACATATTCAGACCTATGTATTCTGATTTTTTTTTTTTTTTTGGCCGTGCCCTGCGCCGTGAGGGATCTTGAACATTGGACCACCGAGGAAGTCTCTGTATTCTCATTTTTAAAAAGCCATCAGGGTTTTAAAAACCAGTCTCATTTCTCAAGTTGGGAAAACAGCAATGTAGAGAATATTTATGAAAAGAGAATTGAAGGAGCCAATGTTATTTTTCCTGTTTTTAGTGTCAGAATCTAGGCCTCCTTCAGCCTGCTGCCTCTCCTCCCGCTGCTGAACCTTCTCGGTGATTCACACGCATCATTCCACATCTCCTGAAGCCTGTGCGTCTGGTTCATCTTCATGTCCCAGAGCGCTCTGCTTGCTTTACTCCGCTCTCTTGCGGTTCTCAGAGCCGTGGCCCCGCCGCCACATTCGCCCCACTGCGAGCTCACCTGGTTCCTGGTGACTGAGAGGAGCACTTGGCTTGGTTTGCTTCCCAGGAATCGTTGGACAGACATTTTGCCCATCTTGGAATTGCCCTTATCTACTCAAGCACCCCAAATAAACACTTGATCTTGGTGAAAACGCTGTTTGCTAAGCTCATGAGTTTCAAGAAAAGTTGCCTACTTCTCTTTCCATCCTCCAGTTTATTTCTGCCCCCAGGTTCCTTCTAGGTAGAAATGTGGAAGGCAGGGCTGCACTGGACTGTCTTCCTCCTTCTGCACATTGGCGTGTGTTGTCATGCTGTCCAGCCCTGAATCTTTACCATCAAAGCAGTTCATAAATCCTAATCTTGCCTTTTTTTTTTTTTTTTTCAACCAGACTCTTGCAATTGAGACTTTGTGCCTTAATGGGACATGTATCTACTCAGCTTCCTAAATCAAACAATGTCTTCCTTGGCTAGAAACTGTTTTGAATTGTTATTGTATTTTCTAAAATGAGAGATGAGGAAGTTATCAAAAGAAACTGAAGGGAAACTGTGAACTAAATCAGGTCAGACTGTGATTTTTGTCTTGTTCTTCGGAAAGGTTTTGATGAGGCCTCATGGAGACACCGGTGTATAGGAAGGAAGGGAGGGGAAGCTTGCCTCGTGCAAGGCTGAAATCCCTGTCCTGGACACCAGGAAGCTTGTCCGTCTCCACCTCGCTCCTCAAACCAGTCAGCCAAGGTGTCATTTTTGCAGATGTCTTCAGATTCAAGAAGGCTGGGCTAGATCCACGTGGTGTGGACATTCCCCCACCTCCCCACAAAAAGATAGCCAAAGGCTTCAGGTTGATTCTCCTTAGTTTCTGGTGGAAATTGAGGAAAAGCTGAAAGAGCTAAGGGAAATGTAGCAAGAGACAGATTTCCCGTTTTAGGGAAATGGGCAGCATAGAGGTTCCCATAGGAACCTGTGAGGCACATCTGAGCTCCGAAGAGATGGGCAGCATATTTTTAAATTGG
Source organism: Bos grunniens (assembly GCF_055505025.1). NCBI lineage: Eukaryota > Metazoa > Chordata > Mammalia > Artiodactyla > Bovidae > Bos > Bos grunniens. The sequence goes on along the minus strand of NC_141176.1, from coordinate 88,052,830 downwards.
AGTATAGTTGGTTTACAATGCTGTGCTAGTTTCAGGTGTACAACAAAGTGATTCATGTGTGTGTATACACACACACACACACATATATATATATACATCAGTTCAGTTCAGTCATGTCCGACTCTTTGTGACCCCATGGACTGCAGCATGCCAGGCTTCCCTGGCCATCACCAATGCTTGGAGCTTACTCAAACTCATGTCCATTGAGTCGGTGATGCCATCCAACCATCTCATCCTCTGTTGTCCCCTTCTCCTCCTGCCCTCAATCTTTCCCAGCATCAGGGTCTTTTCAAATGAGTCAGCTCTTTGCATCAGGTGGCCAAAGTATTGGAGTTTCAGCTTCAACATCAGTCCTTCCAATGAACACCCAGGACTGATCTCCTTTAGGACGGATTGGTTGGATCTCCTTGCAGTCCAAGGGACTCTCAGGAGTCTTCTCCAACACCACAGTTCAAAAGCATCAATTCTTTGGTGCTCAGCTTTCTTTATATTCCAACTCTCACATCCATACATGACTACTGGAAAAACCATAGCCTTGACTAGACGGACCTTTGTTGGCAAAGTAATGTCTCATATATACATGGTGGGGGTGGTTGTTTAGTCACTAAGTTGTGTCAGACTCTTTGCTACCCTTATAGACTAGCTCACTAGCCTCCTCTGTCCTTGGGATTCTCCAGGCGAGAATGCTGGAGTGGGTTGCCATTTCCTTCTCCAGGGGATCTTCCTGACCAGGGATTGAATCCATGTCTCCTGAATCTCCTGCATTGTAGGTGAATTCTTTACCACTGAGCCACCTAGGAAGCCCCGTATATATATTCTTTTTCTGATTTTTTTCCATTATTGAGTTTTACAAGATATTGAGTATAGTTCCCTATGCTGTACAGTAGGTCCTTGCAGATTATGTGTTTTGTACATACCAGTGTATCAATGTTAATCCCAAACCCTTAATTTATCCCTACCCTCCTTCCTCTTTTGTAACCATTAATTTGTTTTCTGTGTCTGTGGGCCTATTTTTATTTTTAAATAAGTTCATTTGTATCTTTTTTTCAGATACCACATATAACAGATATCATATAATACTTGCCTTCGCCTGGCTTACTTCACTTAGTATGATCATCTCTAGGTCCATCCATTTGCTGCAAATGACATCACTTTGTTCTTTTTTACAACTGAGTAATAAATACTCCATTGTATATATAAACACTGTATATATTACAGACTCATGGATGGTAGAAAAGTAGAAGCAGAGAGAGCCCAGAAAGTGAAGGAGACTTTCTCTTTGTCTCTCTCTCCTCGCCTCTCTGTGGCTGGAACATCTAGACCAGTTAGAAGTGGGAGAGATGGCCAGCTCCTCACCAGACCTGGCAGTTCCTACCAGTTTTATCCTTTCTTGTTTGGGCAAAAGGGAGGAAAATTGTTTTGAATCAAATAAGACCATCCAATCAAGTAAACAAGTGTCCAATTCTCAAATAAAACTACTCAAATTACTCAAAGTGGCTAACACTCCGTACTTTGACCCAAAGGCATTATTTTGCAAAAGAGATGCAGAGTGTAGCACAGAAGAGAACATCCATCAGAAAAGTAAAACCATTTCATGATGATGACACCTGTACGATTCTTATCTGCAACCATGTCAATTCTCCTGGTATCTGCTCATCCTGGGTGCTGGAGTAGGTAGCATATGTTTGTGAATCACGCTTTTGAAGTGAATTGCAATTCTTTATGATTTATGTTTATTCGGTAACAAAGAGTCCCAGCTAGGCTGGTACATCCGTGTTGGATGGGCCATGGTTTAAAACTACCTCCCAAATGATTCTATTGATGGAAAAACGAAAACGATTAAGAGAAGCTTAGGGTTACTATATCAACCAATGTGATTTGAGATCTTGAAAGAATGAAAATAGAGCTTCTTATGTTGATATAGAAAAGAGAACCTGAAAGGGGAAGTAGCAAGCTGGCTTCAAAGCTTAGGATATAGAATAAGGATTAATAGCTGGTTGAACTAACGCTGACAATCTGTATTGAAATCTAGATTCTGTAGGTCAGTGGTCAGCAGCCAGATAGAGCTTGCTCTTCTCACTTGAGCCAATAAGTTCTTCCAAGGCACATATCAAATATAGATTTAATATTTGTATAATTTTAACCCCTTTTTGAGTAGTTATATATTACTTGCATGGGCTTCCCTGGTGGCTCAGACCGTAAAAAAAAAAAAAAAAATTCGCCCGCTAATGCAGAAGATCAGAGTTCAATTCCTAGGTCGGGAAGATCCCCTGGGGAAGGAAACGGTAACCCCCTCCAGTATTCTTGCCTGGACAATTCCACTGACAAAGGAGCCTGGCAGGTTACAGTCTATGGGGTCACAAAGAATCAGATATGACTGAGTGACTAATACACATACACACACACACACACATATTAGGCTAGGCTAGGCTAGGCTAAGTCACTTCAGTCATGTCCGACTCTGTGCGACCCCATAGACGGCAGCCTACAAGGCTCCCCCGTCCCTGGGATTCTCCAGGCAAGAACACTGGAGTGGGTTGCCATTTCCTTCTCCAATGCATGAAAGTGAAAAGTGAAAGTGAAGTGGCTCAGTCGTGTCCGACCCTCAACAACCCCATGGACTGCAGCCTTCCAGGCTCCTCCATCCATGGGATTCTCCAGGCAAGAGTACTGGAGTAGGGTGCCATTGCCATATTAGCTACATATAACTGTTAGTCCCACACTAGTCGTTATACAGTTGCCATAGATACTGCAGTCAGTATAGTTAAACAGGCAGTCAGAAAGACAACTCAGAAACACTGATATTAATCGAAGAGTATACTTTAGTATTAAAATGATTTTAGATTTACCTCCATTGATTTTAAAATTGACACAGTAGACTACAGTCTATGCTGAAAAGAAAAGGTGATTCAACTCCAGTTTTTATCCAGAGGTCTTAATTTGTAATTTCCCATAGCAACAGTGTCATTTTTTTTTTTTTAACAAGAAAAACACCCAGTAAGCCATGTAAGCACCATGTTGATATTTATTAGTCTAATTAGTTGCATTTCCAACATCCATTTAATATTCAATATTAAAAATTCCAGGATCCTCTAAGGAAGAAATATCATCACCTATCATGAAATTAAGCAGAGCTTACAAAATCACATAGTTTTTATGGTTTATGTTTTAATATGCAGAGTGCACATTAAGTATTAAATGGATTTGCATATACGTGATGCTCAGAGCCTGCATCTTGTATCTTAAGACATAATCATTACTGCTTTCATGGAGAATGTCTAACTTATTGTTTTTATAACACAACACAATGAAGGGCTTCAGATCATTAAAACTCTTCCTATGTCCTGCTGTCTGCATACACGGATGACTTTTGACTGGAGTGTATTATTCAGTGTTCTCCACAGGCCTGAACAGAAGGTCACTTTGACCTGCTGCACATTTTCCCTTAAGAACTGCTTTTAACAATAAGCCCCTAGTGTACTTGTTTCTGGATTGACTTGAGTTTTTGGCACAATATGAAAAGCATTTGGAAAGTGTAAGTAAAAGCCTTCCGTTTCAGAAGAAATAATGGCCCCATTTGCCATGGAAACCAGAGGACTTCATGAAATTGCACTCAACTGTTTTCTGTAGTGAGCCTAAAATTATTCTAAAAATAAGTTGCATCCCTGGCATCCGCTAGCCCAGGCACCAAGATTTCATCTCAGAAGGTTTTTCCTTTTAGAGACAAATGCCGTTCCATTTGAATATTTCATTTTTCCCATTGTTCTGAAAGTATAGGAAAATGTATGTGACACACAGTGGGGAATCAATAATAAGTTTTTAGTTAAATTAGACAAAGTGTCTTGAAAGGCATGAAATGGTGATTTGAGGATTGCCTCCCAACAACAGGGGCATCCCTGGTGGCTCAGCTGGTAAAGAATCCTTCTGCAATGCAGGAGACCTGGGTTCAATCCCTGGGTTGGGAAGATCCTCTGGAGAAGGGAACTACTACCCACTCCAGTATTCTGACCTGGAGATTTCCATGGATTGTATGGTCCATGGGGTCACAATGAATCGGACATGACTTTCACTTTCCCAACAACAGACCATAATTAAAGAGACTAAATATAGGATTTTCTTCGAAGTTAGAATGAATTGTGTTTACACTTGTTTTTCCTTTTTGTACAGATTATTTTTTAATCAATGTCATGGGAAACAAACAAAATAGCCTGCTATGTGATTGTCCAGATTTAAGCAGACAAATATGAGTGAATGGAAATGAAAGACCATAGTCGCTGACCAGAAATTCCCATCCATAGGTCTGGTCATTAAATCTTGATGCTTTAGTCATTTGTATAGACAGAGCAGCCATGAGGGACAGAAGTCATGTTTCTGGTCAGTTGCAGATGCCCGTGATCTTTGCAAGGAGTTTGTTATTTTTCAGTCACCAGGTCATGTCTGACTCTTCTCGACCCCACAGACTGCAGCACACTGGGCTCCCCTGTCCTTCACTATCTCCCAGAGTTTGTTCAAATTCATGTCCACCGAGTCATTGACACTATCTAACCATCTCATCCTCTACCACTCCCTTCTCCTTTTGCCTTCAGTCTTACCCAGCATCAGGGTCATTTTCAGTGAGTCAGTTCTTCGAATTAGGTGGCCAAAGTATTGGAGCTTCAGCTTCAGCATCAATCCTTCCAATGAATATTCAGGACTGATTTCCTTTAGGATTGACTAGCTTGATCTCTTTGCAGTCCAAGGGACTCTCAAGAGTCTTCTTCAACACCACAGTTCAAAAGCATCAATTCTTCAGTGCTCAGCCTTCTTTATGGTCCAACTCTCACATCTGTACATGACTATTAGAAAAACCGTAGCTTTGACTAGATGGACCTTTGTTGGCAAAGTGATGTCTCTGTATTTTAATATGCCGTCTAGGTTGGTCACAGTTTTCCTTCCAAGGAAGAAGCGTCTTTTAATTTCACGGCTGCAGTCAGTCACGGCAAGGGGAGCTGTCACTTAATGAAAGCCTAAAGAGGCCTCATGCTAGACGGTAAGATGCTATTTGTTACCTAGAAGGCCAAGATGGCAGGCTGAAAACTTGAAAGAACAGAGTAAATAAAATCCTCAAAATAGGTTGCACCAAGAGACAAATAAAGCCCAGAGAGGCAAGAACTCACACTTACACCCACATGTCCTCCCTGTCCTGAGAATACTTTCATAGAGTCATAGAATGACACTGGACACATTAGATCATTGATGAACAGTTTTCACTCGGTAAATATGAATTAAGTGCCTGTAAGTTTCAGTCACCTGATTAGCTGCTAAGAATAAAGCAATGACTGACGGTGACACTCAAGTATTTATCATTCTGTGGTGGCAAAGATGCCAAAGAACTCAGCAGATGTTCCAAGAAGGGGAGAAAGCTGCCTTCCTGAACCTGCCTGAGAAGCGGTCCAGGGAATTTTGCTATGGAAGGGGCATAGTTGTAGAAATATGGCTCATCCACTCCATTGCCCATAACTCAGGGACCATGAACATTTAGCTTGCCTTCCATTCCAGGATGTTTCAAGATTGATCCAGGGTATCGGGTGTGAACTGGGAGTCTTCGGTAAGTCAGCAAGCACAATTAATCTCTATTTAGACCCAATGTATATTTGGGGACTAAAGAAACACTTTATTTTCTATGAAATTCACCACTATTTCACCAGTGGGGATTCTTACAGCCCTTCATCCTACAGTTTGATTGGCAATGGATCAATTACTAAAATGGCATGCAGGTAAAGCCCTGGTGGTGAAACTTGCAGAGTCAACTCCAGATGCTTTTCTCAGAGGTTCGGCCTGGCAGGCTAACTCGTGTTTCAGGAATATGACTCTGCCTTGGTCAACATTTTTATGACAAGTCAGGTGAAATTATGGCAGGCCTGCTTGTCATATATATGCAAACAACCCGATGTTGGGAGAGTTAATGAATGCTTCTGGCTCTAAGGAGTTCTTAATAAGCTGGAACAATGCAGCGATTTATTTTTTTTCAAGTTGGTATTTAATGGGGATAGATGTAAGATAGTGCACTTAATTTCACACAAACAAATAACATCTACTGTGTAAATATGACAAGTAAAAATGTGTTTTAGCAGCAGGATTTGTCAAAAAACAAATTCATCTTAGCTATGAAGGCTATCTCTGGGGTGGCAAAGATTTAGGCAAAGATCTAAGCTTTGGCAGAGATGCTTTGGCAGAGATTTTGTATTAAAGAAGGGCTTCATCTTAGCTGGATCACTGAGCAAGAATGTGCTTTCCAATCCTGAGTATTCTGGAACTGATCAAGTAGAGACAATATCTTGACACATCTGGCCCCTGGCTATGCTGCTGTTGAGTCACTAAGTAATGTCCGACTCTTCTGTAAGCCCATGGACCGTAGCCCATGGATAGAGGAGCCGGCAGGGACTACAGTTCATGGGGTCGCGGAGTCAAGACATGGCTGAAGTGACTTAACGTGGACTGTAGCCCACCAGGCTCCTTTGTCTGTGGGATTTCCCAGGCAAGGATCCTGGAGCGGGTTGCCACTTCCTTCTCCAAGGGATCTTCCCGACTCAGAGACTGAAGCTGTGTCTCCTGCATTGATGGGTGTGTTCTTTGCCTCTGAGCTACCTGGGAAACCCCTCACTAGCTATAGAAGGCACCACAACATATTAGCTGAATAAATCAGCAGATGTATTATGAATTGTAGGAGCTTGAAAAAGGGAGGCGACAGATGTTGTACATGTTTGCGTCATAGGTCACCCACGTCCTCCTTTCCCTGAGGTCTTTGTGTCCAATCTCCACCCTCTCGTGGCCTGGTCTCATTGCTTCTCTTTATAGATACGATCGGAAGACTGAGTATCAGGGACGGCCCTGGCGGTCCCGTGGCCAAGGCTCCACACTGCCAGTGCAGGTGGGGGCTCTGGTTCGATCCCTGGTCAGGGAACTAAAATCTGTACCCGGCAACTAAGACCTGGAAAACAAACAAATAAATATTTTTTTAAAAAAGAAGAAGACTTTTAAAAAGAAGATGATTAAAAAAAATAAAAAAAAATAAAAATAAAAAGAAGATGATTGAAAATCAGACTAAGGAACCAAAAGCCTAATAATTTTGTGAAGGCAGGTTTTATAAATCAGTAGTAAATTTTTTTTTGTTTGTTTTTCTCTGTAGGTCAAAGTATTGTTGACATAAGAGTTATCAGGAGCATCTAGAAGATAAGCTGTGGCCTCTGCTCGCAGCTGGTGAACAGACGAGTTTGAACAATGTATTCCTGAAATATCTTGTTACCCACACCCATATTTACCTTTGTTTCTCCCAGAGGCAGAAGGGTTGCTCACAGATACAGGCTGAGTGTTGACATGTGTTTTTGCACATCCAGGAGAAGAAATGCCACATGTATGCTTTCTAACCCCTGCTTGCCATCCACTCATGAAAATGGAGTCACTGTTTTATCTTCTTTTGCCCATTTTAAATCTTCTTTCAATTACCTGGTTGGTTGAGGAACATGTGGACGACTAGGGTCTGAATCACCTTGACTGCCCAGTTCCACAGCTTCAATCCACAGGATACTTATGGATTTGTTCGTTGCATTTTACACTCTGCCCAGCTGGACCTGGCCTAAGAGCTAACCTTTTTTTTTTTAAGAGAGTTATTTAAAGATAGAGGATCAAAAGCCTATTTATCAAAGTGGTTTAAACTCTTATACATCTATCTATTAAAACGGGAAGCACTATTTCATATATAAAATATACACAGATTACTATAAACTATGAATCATTTAATATATAAATTAGGTTTTCTAATTCTAGAGATAGAACACATATCATAGGTATTCTCCATAAAATAATTTAATTTAAGCAGTTTAAGCTATTTCTTAAGGAAGTAGTTTGCAGCAGAGCCTGTTGCAAAGTCAACTTCTGTCAAGCAGCCCTATTACGCCCAAGATTTTTTTCTTTAATGCCAAGTGGTTTTGTTTTTCAATTTCTAAAAGCTTTTAGGTAAACAGTGTTTTGAAAGGTGATATAATTTTATTACCTTACATAGATAAGGCTAGTGATTGATTGATGTATAGTTACTTTGCAATGTTGTGTTAGTTTGCAGATACACAGAAAAGAGATTCATGTTATATATATAAAAATATATATATGTACACATATATATGTATGTGTATATGCGCTTAGTCTCTCAGTCGTTTCCAACTCTTTGTGACCTCATGGACCATAGCCCACCAGGCTCCTCTGTCTACGGGGATTCTCCAGGCAAGAATCCTGGAGTGGGCTGCCGTGCCCTCCTCCAGGGGACCTTCCCTGGCCTGTGGTGTACAGTAAGTCCTCCTTGCTGTTTTCGAAAAATATCCTCAAGGTTTATCCATGTTGCAGCATACGTCAGAATCCCCTCCTTTGAAAGGCTGAATAATAGTCCATGGTATGCATATAGTACACTTCGCCTATCCATTTATCTCTCAGTGGACACTTGGCTCACCTCTACATTTTAACTGTTATGAATAATAGTTATAAAATATTGCTATGAACATGAATGTGCAAACAATCTAGCTTTTCAAGCTGAAGATTTCACACTATAAATGGAGAGGAATAATAACACTTAAAATATTAAATGAAATGACTCAGTCACTAAATGGGGCTTCCTTGGTGGTTCAGATGGTAAAGGACTTGCCTGCAATACAGGAGACCTGGGTTTGATCCCTGGGTCAGGAAGATCCCCTGGAGAAGGAAATGGCCACCCACTCCAATATTCTTGCCTGGAGAATCCCATGGACAGGGGAGCCTGGTGGGCTACAGTCCACGGGATCACAAAGAGCCGGACACGACTTAGGGACTAAAGAACAAGAAGTGTGAAAGTTGCTCAGTTGTGTCCGACTCTTTGCGACCCCATGGACGATACAGTCCATGGAATTCTCCAGGCCAGAATGCTGGAGTGGGGAGGCCGTTACCTTCTCCAAGGGATCCTCCTAACCCAGGGATCGAACCCAGGTCTCCCGTATTCCAGGCGGACTCTTTACCAGATGAGCCACCAGGGAAGCCCGAACAGCAAACAAGCAAGTACTTAATAGACGGGAAGGTGGGCGTTTCAGCATAAAAGGGGCAGAGTTGATGCTTCCTCGCAAAACACACTGACATTTGGCACAATCTGTGGGTTGGCAAGAGAGATTCAGAAGAGAGGGTAGAAATGAGTCAGAACAGGTCAGTGCTGCCTTAACCCCTGGAGGGCTGGGAGGCCCAGACAAAACAGCTCCTGAGTGTAAAAGTGCTAAACCCCAAGGCCCTGAACTCCTTGCAAACCACTGACAACGGTGATTTGCAACTAGGGAACTGGGTTATGGGAAAAGCAATCTTGAAAGGTTTTAAAGGCAGGTGATCTGAGTGTCTGCCCGAGAAAATGATTTTAGGAAAATATTTTCTCTTTGAAATAGCAAAAATAGTTTAGCTGGTATGCTTCTTATTTAAGCTGTGTGAACCCTAGATTGTTCTAATTAAAGTCTGTCATTAAGTTTGAAGTTTCAACATGGCATACAAAATCTGGCATAAGTAACACTAAATATTTGCACCCAGTCATAAATTATCAAATTACTTCATGAGATGTTTCTTATGAAAAACACGATGAGCTCAGTCATGAGATGAGGTGATCTGTGTGATTGGGGCTGAGAAGATGAGACAACTGCAAAAGGCAAGATATGTTGTTTCCTTTTTTAATTGAGGAAGAATGCAAACAATTTCCATAGTTTCTAGGTGCAGAGAAGGTTCTAGAATCTCTGCCATTGGAAGAAGAGGAGGCATGGGACATGTGTGGGATAGGGGGAGGGACAGATGAAAATACTGGGCTTCCCTGGTGGCTCATTGGGTAAAGAATCTGCCTGCAATGCAGGAGACCCAGGTTCGACCCCTGGATTGGGAAAATCCCCAGGAGAAGGGAAAGGCAACTCACTCCAGTGTACTTACCCCGGAGAATTCCATGGACAGAGGAGCCTGATGGGCTACAGTCCATGGGGTCACAAAGAGTCAGACATGACTGAGCGAATAACACTAACACTCTCTGGTGGCTCAGATGGTAAAGAATCTGCCTGCAGTGCAGGAGACCTGGGTTTAGTCCCTGAGTTGAAAAGATGCCCTGAAGAAGGGAATGGCTGCCCACTCCAGTATGCTTGCCTGGAGAATCCCATGGACAGAGGAGCCTGGTGGGCTACAGTCCATGGAGTCGCAAAGAGCTGAACACGACCGAAACTACTCAGCATACAGGCACTATTGTATAACCACAAATAGAATACATCTGCAATGGCCCTATTTCCAAAAACATCATATTCTGAGGCACTGGGTTGGGGGTGGTTGAGGATTTTAACATATACATTTTATGGGGACACAGTTCAATCCCTGCTGCTGCTTCTGCTGCTGCTAAGTCGCTTCAGTTGTGTCTGACTCTGTGTGACCCCATAGATGGCAGCCCACCAGGCTCCCTAATAGATATGATGTTTGTCTTCAAATATTTGAAATGGTCTTTAGGATTAAGTTGATTTTGTGTGTGTTTTGGTACAAAAGATGGAATGTTCAAGGGGCTTTCCAGGTGGCACAGTGGTAAGGAATCCGCCAGCCAGTGCAGGACATGCAAGAGATGTGGGTTTGATCCCTGGGTCGGGAAGATCCCTTGGAGGAGGGAAGGCTACCCACTCCAGTCTTCTTGCCTGGGAAATCCCATGGGCAGAGGAGACAGGTGGGCCACGGTCCATGGAGTCGCAAAGAGTCAGACACGACTGAGCACACACACTCACAAGATAGAAATGAGAGAGAGGTAGGGAGGAAAGAAGGAAGAGAGGAAAAGAGAGAATTTCAATCAAGCAAGTTTTCCTGGTGGAGAAGAAAAACCGTTTGCAACCAGCTCGTAAACATTGTCTAAAGGAGAGTCCAGATCTGTCCTCCTACTTTTCCTGCTTCAAGAGTCAGGCTTCCTCTTATAACATTTCTCCACCTAGGCCTTCTGATCTGGTTTGATTTGTGTGTAATTATTCAGAGTGGAGGGTGAGGCAGGAAGAATTCATAGCGTGATGTCTTCAAGTGTCCTGGGCTCCCAAAGGACACCTCATTCCCTACTGAGGATGTCTTTATTGTCAGCCCCTAGGGAGCTTCAGAATGTTTCTCTCTCTCACGGTTTATGGCAGCCTGACCTCTCCCTTGCAGGTCATATAGTCAGATATTTCAGAAAGGAACTGTACTGCAGAAGCATTGATAATACGTGCTTTGCAGGTAAAACGCATGTCATTACTGTGAAATTTGCACTGGGCAAAGAAAGATCCTTAAGCAAAATACTCGCTATTCTTGTTGCCATTCAATAATTGGAAAAGAAAAGGATTGTAAAGAGTTTGGACATAATTCTAAAAGAAACTTTTTAAAAACCAATATACAAAAATACCGGGTGTGAGTTTCTGTGGTTATGTGCTAAACGTACGAATTCAATTTCCAGACTTTCCACTGTAAGCATCAATAACTCACATAATAATGGACTCTCCTATTAGTAATAAAGGGTTTGAAATGCATCTTCTCCCACTTTATGGAGGCACTGACCTTTGCTGGAGTGAGAAGATTTTAAACAGTTTGGCCCCATCCCTCCCTGAGACTCAATATTATGGACAACTATGCACAATTTAATGTACCCTCCATTCGAAGTCCATTCTCTACCCCACTGATACAGTATTCAATTTCTTAGTAATGCATTGGAACCACTTTATTCTGCATGGTTGGAGGTTGCTATTTTATGTTTGGAAATGCATTATGTGTCAAGAAGAGCGTGAATAACAAATCTCTCTGTTACTGGCCAACTGGTATTCAGATGTTTTAAAATCTGAGCAAATATCATATGCTTTGGGATTGATTTCTCCAAAACAGAGCTAAATCCAAAATTAACACCTATATGGCTGTAAAAACGAAGCCTTATGTACATTTCATTCCCTCGGTGTTTTCTTTCTAACTGGACACCGTTCCAAGAAAATTGGTAGAGCACAAATAGCCAGAGTGGGCATTCAAATAACAGACCGCTGTTTGTCCTGATTCAGAAGCAAGACATCATCTATACCAGTTTAGGAAAAAGGCTTCAGATAGCTTGGTATTAAATGGGAAAAAAAAAATTTGGGAGACATGTTGAACAGAAAGATACTATTTTGGTAGGGAAAGTATAAATCCAGTTATTCAATAACAACAACAAAAATGCAGTTTTGGAGACAGAGGGAAGCTCAGAGGTTTTGTGATTCGGACCCTCATATTACAGGTGAGATCATCAAAGCTCATAGATGTTAGACAACTTTCCCAAGTGGAAAGTGAAAGTGTTAGCTGCTTACTTGTGTCCAACTCTTTGTGACCCCACAGATTGTACTCAGGCAGGAATACTGGAGTGGGTTTCCATTCCCTTCTCCGGGGGATCTTCCCAACCCAGGGATAGAAGCCGGTTCTCCCATTTTGCAGGCGGATTCTTTACCATCTGAGCCACCGGAGGAGCTGATAGCTAAACACGACTGCAAACCAAGGCTCCCGGCTCTGTTGTGTTTTCTGTCATTGTTCTCATTCCGACTGATTTTTCTGTGCTAAATGTAACACCCTGAGTAACTCAGATCTACACAGCACTGTTATCTCAGAAAACGTTCACTCCCAATTAGGGAATTTCTACTTAACCGAGTTTGGAACAGTAATTTTGCTTTTGCTGTTTGTGCCTACATATGTGCACGCGCATGTGTAAAAGTCTCCTATTGAGATGTAATTCACATTCCATACAATTCACCCGTTTTAAGCGTACATGTCAGTGCTTTCTAGTATATATTTCAATACATTTTGATAAATGTACACACTTGAGTAACAATCACCTAAATCAAGATATACCATCAACTCGGAGAGTTTCCTCGTCTTTCTTCTGGGACAAATGTACCATTGATAGGTAATTCTCATTCTGATTTCTCCTGTGTGTTTGCATGCTTCAGTCATGTCCAACTCTTTGCAAGCCCATGGACTGTGGCCTGCCAGGCTCCTCTGTCCATGGGATTCTCCAATTGAGTACTGGAGTGGGTTGCCATGCCTTCCTCCAGGAGATCTTCCTGACCCAGGGATCGAACCTGTGTCTCTTATGTCTCCTCCTTTGGCAGGTGGAATTTTTACCACTAGTGCCACCCGGGAAGCCTGCGATTTCTGCAATTAAAACCACATTTCAGTTTTGCTTGTTTATGCGCCTTAAATATATGAACTCATAATGGATACACTCTTGTGCCTGGCCTTTTTGTCACTCAGTGTTTTTGAGATTCATCCATATTGGTGTGTGAATCACTATTTTATTTCTTTTTCTTGTTGAGAAGTTTTTCGCTGAACATATCACAATTTGCTTGTCCATTCTCTTGCTATTTTTTGGTGCTTTGTGACTAGAGCTGACAGAAACATACTTGTACACATCTTTCATACACACCAATTTTTATTTCTCTGGGATAAATGTAAAGAAGAGAACTTGCTGATTCAGAGTGTAGGTGTATCTTAATTTCACAAGGCTCTGCCAAACATTCTTCTGAAGTTATGGCACTATTTTATGCTCCCACAAGGAAATGCATGAGAGTTCCATTAGCTCTGTATCCTCACAGCTTTAATGTGTTCATGTGTTTTTCTATTTTGTCTTAGCAACTCTAGTAGGTGAGAAATGATATCTCATTGTGGATTTCACATGAATTTCCCTGATGACTTGAGTGCTTTATGTGCTTTTCGTACATCTCTCTCTGTTTTTTAAAAGTAACTGCTTGTCTTTTGCCAATTTTTTTATTGAGTTATTTATCTTTCACTATTAAATTATAGATAATTTTCTATTTTGGATGCAAATCCTATGTCAGACATGTGCATATATGTATATATAAAAGATATTGGAGAATGAAATGGCAACCCACTCCAGTATTCTTGCCTCAGAATCCCATGAACAGAAGGGCCTGACAGGCTATAGTCCATGGGATCGCAAGATTGTGTCCATGGACACAAATCTTTTACATTTTCCTAATATCTTCTATTTATAAACAGAGGTATTTTCTTTATTTTGATGTTCAATATATCGATATTTTTCTGCATGTTTAAAAGCATAAAACATTTAAATGGAGAAATAATACATAAACATAAGAGCATTTAAAATATGTTTTGTGTGTTCCTTGAGAAAATAGTGCCTACCAGGAAGATGTGCATATAATTTACTATGTTTTCTTCTCAGTGTTACACGTTTAATTTTTACATTTAAGTCCCTGACCTATTTCAAACTATTATTGTATTGATGCTAGTTTAGGAGTTGAGACCCGTTTGTTAACATGCATCTATCCAAAACAAAATAAAGCAAGCAAAAATGCATTTATCCAGTTATTTTAGGAAAATACTTTTTCCCTGTTGAGTACTCTTGGTGCCTTTGATGACAGTCAACTGAACATATTTTCATATATGTTCTGTTTTGTATCTGTTCTGTTCCATTGATCTATTTCTCTATCCTTGCCAAAATACCATTCTCTTTTGATTACTGAAGCTTTATAGTAAGTCATAGAAACAATTTTATTTGTGAGTCTTCCAATTTTGTTCTCCTAAGTCTAGGCTTGTTTAGGCTGATATAGATCTCTTGCTTTTCTTTGTATTTTACAGTAACCTTTTTTTTTACTTCTTGAAAAACAGTTGGCATTTTGATTGGAATTGCATTGACTCTACAAATTTATTTGGGGAGAGTTGACACATTAATACTGAGTCTTCAACCCATGAACATAGAGTATTTCTCCATTTATTTAGATTTTCTGTTTCTTCATTTGTTGATTGTGATGTCTTATCCTTCAAGGAATCTGTTCTTTATCTGTGTTACATATTTAATAGCAAGTTACTTATGCTTCTGTATTATCATTTTAGTGTCTCTAGGATCTGTCATCATTTTCTCTTTGTATTCTGATATTATATTAGTGTTTTCTCTCATTATTCTTCTTCAATACTGCTAACAGTGTCTCAGCTTTTAAAAACTGTTTTTTTTTGTTTGTTTGTTTTTTTACTGAAACAGTATTCAGATTTATTAATTTTCTCTTTGGCCCTCTGAATTCTTTGCCTCGTCAGGACAGGTCCCAGATTAGGGGATCTCTGAATTTTGGAAGAAGGGCTCTACTTGTCTAAGAGTGGTATTTGTATTCCCTTTGATACCTCTGAAGAGATTCACACATTGTCTATTTCAGCAACATCCATGCGGCAGACTGCATTGTTGTTTAAGAAAATTACCTCATCAAGGGGATGGCTATATTTCTTTATCCTATTGACATGAGGCTTAGTGTTCTGACTTCTTTGGCCAGTGGAACGGATGCACAAGCTTTTCAGAGGCTATTAGTGTTGTGAATTACCGCCTCTCTTTCCTTGGCCCACAGACAGCAACATCCCAGACAAGCCGTTCCATCAACTTTGGTGCTAAAGTGAAGATGAGGGGAATCGGAGACCCCAGGTGATCTGCAGGAGTGGGCTAGAGAGCGAAAAGACAGGCCAACAGTCAGTCAAACAAATGAGCAACAATAGCGAAACCCTCTTGGGATTGCTTGGGGTCATCACAGCATAATGCAACCTATCCTAACTGGATAATAACTCATATAATAACTGGATAATAACTCACAGCTAATGCCTGTGAGTTTTACACAGAAATGAGGCAATGGGTCTTCTTGCCAATTTACTGCTCCACTTCATTTTTTTGTTTTTGTTTTTTTTTTTTTGAGCAGAATTATTTGGTCCATGAAACCCCATTCTCTCCTGAAAATGGCCCTTGGAGTAGCTGGCTTTCAGCTGTCAAGTCACTGAGGCTTAAATCTAATCCAAGAGGCTGGATGGAAGATGTGCACTAGGGGCTGAAACTTTTTTGTCTTTACCCACCTGCTAAAGTGAACAGTTGAGCTTGGAAAGAACGTTGCTTCTCTGGAGTAATTTAGCTCTGGGTTGAAACCAAGCCTACAAAGTTAATCTAAAAGAGAGCTTTTTGTGGGAAAGTTATGAATAAGTGAAAACAGAGTGTGATACGACATGCTTTCATGAGTACCATTGTTTTCCTGAAAACATGCTAATAAGAGGGGAAATGTAAAATTAACAACTTTTCCAGATAATGGGCTTCATTTGTAAGAGGAAGAGTACAAATTACTCTAAGAACAGGTTTACTAACATCTCTTGTATGAACCAGCTAGTCTCATATATACATTTTATTAAAATAAGAATTCGGCATATGAGTTTCCCATTTATGATTTCTTTTGAGCAGGCACTATCCTGCCTTTTTTTTTTTTTCCAATAAAAAGAAGTATGTAGAAAAACAGACTTTGAGGGGGAAATGTTTCAGTTTTTGCTCTTCTAAATTCAATAAGAGAAAATGTATTTTTTTAAATGACGTCAATGCCGGCCAGCTTGGTCGTCCACACAGGTATTGTACTATCGTTCAGTGTAAACTACAAATCTGCCACTCAATCTTTTGTACTTGCTTTTTACATTTGTCATTATTTTATTTTATCATAGTTATTATTAGTATTATCATAGCTTTATGCTGCTGCTGCTGCTAAGTTGCTTCAGTCATGTCCGACTCTGTGCGACCCCATAGACGGCAGCCCACCAGGCTCCCCCGTCCCTGGGATTCTCCAGGCAAGAACACTGGAGTGGGTTGCCATTTCCTTCTCCAATGTATGAAAGTGAAAAGTGAAAGTGAAGTCGCTCAGTCGTGTCCGACTCTTAGCGACCCCATGGACTGCAGCCCACCAGGCTCCTCCGTCCATGGGCTTTTCCAGGCAAGAGTACTGGAGTGGGGTGCCATTGCCTTCACTGATCATAGCTTTATAGGTATTATTTTATCATAGTTTTTCCAAAATTTTCTTTATCTTTGTTCTAAAATTAGCCAATGATTGATAAAATCCCTCAGTATTAAAATATATGGTTCATATTAACCAATATTCATTGGAAGGACTGATGCTGAAGCTGAAACTCCAATACTTTGGCCACCTGATACAAAGAACTGACTCATTGGAAAAGACCCTGATGCTGGGAAAGATTGAAGGCAGGAGGAGAAGGGGATGGCAGAGGATGGGACGGTTGGATGGCATCACCGACTCAATGGACATGAGTTTGAGTAAACTCTGGGAGTTGGTGAAGGACAGGGAGGCGTGGTGTGTTGCCGTCCACGGGGTCCCAAAGAGTCGGACACGACCGAGCGACTGAATTGAACTGATTAACTTACCTACTGTTTATAAAAGAAAACCCTATTATATCTTCTTAATATTAATTTTGTTCTTTAATTTCCTTTCTTAGAATCTGGAAGAACAGAGTGCTATCTAGGGACCATGTAACTCCTTCTGTTTTGCTTACAGTTGAGAAATCACAAAATTTGGAAACGTTTTTTCTCGTCTTGACACTATTTAAATTATAATCCTCATAATTTGATGAAAGTACATGTTCTCATTTCTAAATTACTGATGTTCTAGAATATTTATGCTTCAGATTGTTTTTAAATCAACAAGGGGTTTCTAAAAATCTTGTAAATCAAATACATCTTGTTATATTTTCTCCAACTTCTCCAAGGCAATTTACCTTTGGATTGCGACCAACTCTTGAAATTTAATCTCAACAAGGATATTGTTTTGTGTAAAGCCTGTGAATACAGGAAAGGAGCGGTCTATGCTAAGCTTTCATGTACACCATTGTTTCCCCTGCAAATGCTACAGTAAGAGGGGAAGTTCACAGAACACAAAGCAAATAATGAAAGGAAATGCAGACTATTCCCATATCCTCATGTAACACTAGTGGCTGAAATAGGAAACGTGATGGCAGATGATTATTTAACTGTAAATACTTTTGTGTGTTGAAATGTGACATCACTAACCAAGTGGGATTCCCTTTGCTAATGACTGTAAATCTGTTTTCAGCCATTTTTAGTCTTCTTGAAAAAAAAAAAAAAAAAGAAAAACTATTTCTGTAACAGGTTCTTCAAAGTCAATTGCCTCTGGAGTAGATGAAAAAATATATATATTTTTCTATTGCTAAATTGGTAGCATTGGCTTTAGACACTTCGGGTGCTATGCAAGCATCTATAATCAGGGTTTTTTTTTTTCCTGAACAAAAGCTAATTATTGAGCAGTTACTAACAATGCTGCTGCTGCTAAGTTGCTTCAGTCTTGTCTGACTCTTTGCAACCGCATAGACTGAGGGTCCTCTGTCTATGGAGTTCTGGAGTGGGTTGCTGTGCCCTCCTCCAGGGGATCTTCCTGATTCAGGGATCAAACCCTCATCTGTTGTGTCTCCTGCATCGGCAGGCAGGTTCATTACCACTATGGGCACCTGGGAAGCCCCTACTGACAGTATTGTAAGTAACAAAGGATTTATTTCTCATTTAAATACAAAGCCTAAACATAGCCAGCCTATTTATTTTTACGGACTCAAATTGTCATGTTGGATCCAATGCCTTTGTGCCAATTGTCTATTTTATAGCAGGAAATCCAAAAAAGATGACACATTGCTTGGGCGATGACCTCAACAGCAAAGTCAGGGCAACATATACATAATAATCTGTCTTCATCTGAAGGGATTCCAAGGAATACAGCCCCTCCCTTGCACCTCCTGAATATTAGGTGTTCAGCTTCCTTAAACAAAGCTTTTAGGGATCACAGTCAGGTAGATTTCAGAAGCTCACACAGGCATTGGCACAGCCTGTAATATTCACCATAGGATCACACCTGCATCTTACAGTCAAATATTAGAAACTGGAAATTCCTTTAGGCTAGAACAGGTTGTTTGAAGAAGGAGAAAAAAGAGCTTTTGTCTGATGGAAACAGCAGGCAGGGCAAGAGCCAGAAGCTTCTAAACATTGTATGTATCTAGAGAAACTATCCTCCTTGTGGAAATGGACAGTTACTGTCTGATTCAGAGCTGGTACTCAGGAACTCTCCCACAATTTTCTTTTCCTTTTTCTAGGCTCTTGTTATTCAATAAAAATAGTTTTGAAATGCCAGCCTCTCTTGCAATTCTAAGACATTTCTTGATCCAGTTTTAGAAACAAATTTTAAAGGGACAGAGGCATTCCATGATGAGAACAAGATGTCTGGTGGGAGCAGGGTGGCCGCAAAATGAGGAACTCAGACAGTGAAGGAACCCCCAGGAGCAAACACCGGGTCTTGGCTGAGGTATCCGTCGCCTTGAGTGTCTCACCTCAGAACTCCAGGCTAAGATCTTGACCTTTTTGGTTTTAAAAACAAATGCCACTCTAAGTTATGGGAAATAGCTAAGTGTGACCTATTTGGCTCAAGCCATAGAGTAAATGGCTAAAAGCGACAGTAATACTTACTGAGTTCAATTTTCAAGAAAAGAAAAACCAGCCAAACTGAGGATAACGCCTTGGATACCTTTGATGTTCATGTTGATGTTTAGTCGCCAGCTTGTGTCCAATTCTTTGCTTCCCCACGGACTGTAGCCCGCCAGGCTCCTCTGTCCATGGGATTCTCCAGGCAAGAATACTGGAATAGGTTGTCATTTCCTCCTCCAGGGGATCTTCCTGACCCAGGGATCAAAACTGTGTCTCCTGCATTGGCAAGTGTACTCTTCAGCACTGAGCCACTGCTTTTCCTTGAAAGACGCTAAGTGGATTTTTTCCCCAGTCCCAGACAAAGCTGTTCATTTATGTGATTTCGTCTTCACAATCATGCCTTTCCCGTGTCTTGCCCCCTGGTAGTTCCCATTTGTTCTGCCATTCTAGACCACCTCCCCTGCTTAGGTTCACCTATTTCTTTTACTCCAGGGAAAAGATGGTGATCCGATTTGCCATTTCCTTTCTGCCAAGATACTGTTAGCTCATCCACACAAGTTTTGAATTTTAAGGGAGGTATTTTATCCGTTCACTCATACTGGGCAATAGGGCGGAGTCAGTATGGAAAATCCTTTCTGGTCAGAATGACAATGATCCAGGGTTCAAAGCTAATACTGGCTGAGGTTTATTGACAATGTACTAAGTGTTTGCTTGTGTGAAGCCTTCCTGAAGGGCAAGCGTCAGGTAGAACACCATCTTCCCAGTTACAGGCATTTTGAAATCTCTGTGCATACTAATCGAACAATGTCGATTTATCTTTTAAGAGGAATTGGATGTCAGGCACTTAAATTGAAGGCTGCTTTCAAATAAAGGATCACACTCTCACTCTCCACAAACATGCCATAGCCCTAAGACTATGGAGTCTTTCATGTGTCAATTCCCAAATGTGACCGAAGGTCCTTGCAGCCATAGTGGGGTTCTATCATTTGAGACGGGCTAAACTGGGGTCGCAAAGAGTCAGACACGACTGAGTGACTGATCTGATCTGATCTGAAGCTGGGGTTTGACTCAAGCCGCCGTTTCATATCAATCCAATATTTCTTTGAAAATGGCCATTAGCTTTTCTCTTTGGTGAACATGGGCTCCCCTGGTAGCTCAGTTGGTAAAGAATCCGCCTGCGATGCAGGAGACCCCAGTTTGATTCCTGGGTTGGGAAGATCTGCTGGAGAAGGGATAGGCTACCCACTCCAGTATTCTTGGGCTGCCCTTGTGGCTCAGCTGGTAAAGAATCTGCCTGCATTGTGGGAGACCTGGGTTTGACCCCTGGGTTGGGATGATCCCCTGGAGAAGGGAAAGGCTACCCTCTCCAGTATTCCGGCCTGGAGAATTCCATGGACTGTATAGTTCGTGGGGTCACAAAGAGTCGGACATGACTGAGTAACTTTCACTTTTGGTGAATGTGTGTAGAATGTGTGGTAAATTTTACAGTCTCAGTAGATGTTCATCTTTCTTGTAAGATAATCAGTTTCTTCAGGGACCATTTGACTACCTGCAGTCTGTAACTAATCTCATATGTTTCTAATTATTATTATTATTATTATTATTTTACTACTTATTTGTTTGTTTATTTGGCTATGCCGGGTCTTAGTTATGGCAAGCCAGATCTAGTTCTCTGACCTGGATCAAACCCGGGTCCATTGCAATGGGAGCTCAGAGCCTAGGCTAGTGGGCCATCAGGGAAGTCCCCTACAAACTTCTAAAATATTATATATTTTATAATATATAAAAGCTTCTTGGTAACTCACATTATATTTATTCTTTTAGAACAAGCACACGGATTCCAAAAACCTACCCTTTACTCATCACTTAGTGAACACTGACATGGGAAGATGCTAGACTGTAAATCTTAAAATGGCAGAGAAGGAGTGTCCCCAGTCCGTGGTACACACACTAACATATTGTAGATGTTCAGTCCCTTTGAGACAGAAGAATGAAGATATGGGTGATAAGCCAAGGTCAGAAGTCTCTTTATTTCTACAGTGGATTCTGGGGACTTGGCTGAGGGCACAGACTCATACCTGCCTCTTGGACATCATCCCAGGTGGACTTCTGACATTTTGTACAGTAAGTGGTAAGGAATGGGTCTTCAGTTAAGTTCACAAAGTAACTTTGTCCCTAGGTTAGAACCAGCAGACAGGTTCTATAAAGCAAAGACTTGGGGTAGGACATTCTTTTGAGAAAACGAGTTCAGAAGCTGATCATTTGTCTTAGGCATGTGTCCCTGTTGGAACCAAATTTAAGACACTTATGCCTTGATTCTCAGGATAAATTCTTCAACTAGAGGCAGTGTCCCGAGCCAAGTTATCTTGCTAGCTATTACTGAAGTAATCCCTGAGGAAACCAAGATCCAGACGGTCGAGTGGTGTAAAGGATGATGTCAACACCTTGAATTAAACCTTGAATATATATGTGTGTATGGTCCACCATAGAGCAAGTTTTGTTCAAACATACATGCAATATTATGTTTTCTTAGCCATACAGGTGAAAATAAATAGTCAAAAATAACTCCATTCTTGCCTAATGGCATTTTGGAATATGGACATGTTCTAGCTTGTATTAATTCTGTTTTCTTTTCATACATGTGTGTAAAGTAACTGAGAGTGGATTTTTTTTTAATTTGTGTAGTTTCTTTGGAGAAATAGTGACATATAGGAGCAAAGGATTATTATGTCTTACCCACAGAGGAACATTTTTTATATAAAATTATGAAGAAGTAAATGTAATT
The DNA here is from genome assembly GCF_055505025.1 of Bos grunniens. Classification (NCBI taxonomy): domain Eukaryota; kingdom Metazoa; phylum Chordata; class Mammalia; order Artiodactyla; family Bovidae; genus Bos; species Bos grunniens. The sequence goes on along the minus strand of NC_141176.1, from coordinate 88,030,760 downwards.
CAAAAGTCATCTTCTAGATTTTTAAAACAAGATAGCTTTATGTGAAATGGTACACATTTCATGGTATGCCTTTTAGTGTTTCTGTGTACAACATCTAGGAAGGCCTATGATGGTGAGTGTTTCTCTTGGCTTAAAGGGAGTATCTAAATAGCTTCACTGCCAAGAATAATTCTCAGAAATGTGAGCATTAGTCACTGCATCTGAGAATCCATATATGGTAAAATTCATTTAAGAGAGACGTGTGTTTTATGACTTCTCCAAAATCAAGTGTTAAAAAGACAACCAACCGAAATTTTACTTTCTTTTGTCCTCTCTCTCTTTTTCTCTTGTCATCCATCTGAAAGCTGTTGCAGCAATTATTTATCATTTTCTACATACTTTTCTCTTCTAGAAATGGTATATGAAATAATGTGACAATTTGTCACTGCAGAAGATGACTGCAACCATGAAATTAAAAGATGCTTGTTCCTTGGAGGAAAAGCTATGACAAATCTAGACAGCATATTAAAAAGCAAAGACATCACTTTACTGACAATGATCCACATAGTCAAAGCTATGGTTTTTCCAGTAGTCATGTTTGTATCTGAAAGTTGGACCATAAGGAAGGGTGAGCACTATAGAACTGATGCTTTCAAATTGTGGTGCTGGAGCAGACTCTCAAGAGTCCCTTGGACTTCAAGATCAAAGCAGTTAATCCTGAAGGAAACCAACATTGCATATTCATTGGAAGGAATGATGCTGAAACTGAAGCTCCAATACTTTGGCCATCTGATGGCAAGAGTTGACTCACTGGAAAAGAACCTGATGCTGGTAAATATTGAGGGCAGAAGGAGAAAGGGGCAACAGAGGATGAGGTGGTTGGATGGCATCACTGACTCAATGAACATGAATTTGAGCAAGTTTCAGGAGATAGTGAAGGACAGAGAAGCCTGGTATGCTGCAGTCCATGGGGTTGCTAAGAGTTGGACACGAATGAGTGACTGAACAATAGCAACAACAAATTTGTAGATTTAATTGCTCAGTTTGAGCACCCATGCCCAGGTATTCCAGGAGCTAGAGTCTTCAGAGGGGTGAATAGGGCTTAAATCTTTCCTGTAATTAGTCAGAAAAAGTATGTATCAGTGCTCAGGAAGCAACCACAGAATGGACATTACTGATGTGTAGGATAGAAATGTGAAAATTCCTCTGCACACAGAGCCTGGGGAGACTACTTATGTGGTGGCATGATCTTGATACCTACAGGGAGTCTTGATAGGTTGACTAGGAGGAAACATCCAGGTACTTGGAGAGAGAAAGCCTTCAGTTCAGTTCAGTTCAATTCAGTCACTCAGTCGTGTCTGACTCTTTGTGACCCCATGAATCGCAGCACACCAGGCCTCCCTGTCCATCACCAACTCCAGGAGTTCACTCAGACTCACATCCATCGAGTCAGTGATGCCATCAGTCATCTCATCCTCTGTTGTCCCCTTCTCCTCCTGCCCCCAATGCCTCCCAGCATCAGAGTCTTTTCCATGAGTTAACTCTTCACATGAGGTGGCCAAAGTACTGCAGTTTCAGCTTTAGCATCATTCCTGCCAAAGAACACCCAGGGCTGATCTCCTTTAGGATGGACTGGTTGGATCTCCTTGCAGTCCAAGGGACTCTCAAGAGTCTTCTCCAACAGCACAGTTCAAAAGCATCAATTCTTTGGTGCTCAGCTTTCTTCACAGTCCAACTCTCACATCCATACACGACCACTGGAAAAACCATAGCCTTGACTAGACGGACCTTTGTTAGCAAAGTAATGTCTTGTTTTTCAATATGCTATCTCGGTTGGTCATAACTTTTCTTCCAAGGAGTAAGCATCTTTTAATTTCATGGCTGCAGTCACCATCTGCAGTGATTTTGGAGCCCCAAAAAATAAAGTCTGACATTGTTTCCCCATCTATTTCCCATGAAGTAATGGGACCAGATGCCATGATCTTCGTTTTCTGAATGTTGAGAAGAAAGCCTTAGAGGTGAATTTAAGCCAAGTTCTTGAGAGATCATTGGGAGTCAATCTGGAGAAACCACATTCAAATGCCAATTTTAGAAATGCATAATAAATTCAAGAATCAAAAGAAAACAGAATTACAGAAGGAGTAGACTGGGAAGAAATAAGCAAGAGTTGAAGAATTATTGTGAATAACCTACTGGAGAGGGCATTGTTGAAACAAGAGATACCCTCATTTGTTATAAGTATCAAATGCATCTTGTTGGGTAAGTAGTGTGCCATTGCTCAAACTTGGTTGTAAAATTGCAATGACCTGGGAGCTGAAAAACTGTCTTGGACCCATTCTTAGAGATGCTGCCTTAGTTGGTGTGAGATATAACCTCAATATTGGGAACTGTGAAATTCCCTGTGTGGTTTGAATATAAAAACAAAGTTAAGAATCACTGCCTTGAAGGTAAGCTGTAGCAGCACCATTCATGGTAGTCAGATGAATGAGGAAGGAAAATGGAAATCAATGCTTCGCATGACTTATCCCAAGAAGTCTTCCAAGAGCCACAAGCTAACCTAGGGGCCTTTGGTGTAGACTTCCATGTACTTCCTGGATAACTCCCTTACAACAAAGCTCAGGCAAAAACCAATAGTCATGAAAACGTTCAAGGTTTGACAAATGAGCCACTGCAGATAGGTGGTATGTTTAACGGTGTTTCATGGGAAAGATCATGCAAAGTCATTCAGTCTTCTAAGAAAATCTGTTTTCAGTCTGTATCCTTAAGAGAAGCTGCAGTTCAGTTCAGTTGTGTCCGACTCTTTGTCCGCACGGGCTGCAGCACGCCAGGCTTCCCTGTCCATCACCAACTCCCGGAGTTTACTCAAACTCAGGTCCATCAAGTCGGTGATGCCATCCAACCATGTCACCTTCTGTCTCCCCTTGGGGTTAGAAAGAGACATTGTTCTTTCTGCCAAAAGGGTTGTGAAGTCTGTCGCCTTGTTGCAGGGTCTTGCGTGTGTGTTCAGTCGCTCAGTCCTGTCTCTTTGTGACTCTATGGACTGTAGTCCATCAGATTCCATTTTCCATGGTATTTCCCAGTCTAGAATACTGGAGTGGGCTGCCATTTACCCTCCAGGGGATCTTTCTGACTCAAGTATTGAACCCGAGTCTCCTACATTGGTAGGCAAATCCTTTACCACTGAGTCATCAACACCACTATTTGGTATTAAAATGACTTTTTAAAGATTTATTTTATTGAAACTACTTTATAATGTTGTATTAATTTGATTAATTTGTATTAATTTGACAGCTTTGATTATTAGTATATACACTTTACTATATATAAAATAGATAACCAACAAGGACCTACTGTATAGCACAGGGAGCTATTTACCATATTTTGTAATAAGCTATAAAGAAAAAGAATCTGAAAAAATAAATATATATGTATGTATAACTGAATTATTTTGCTGTACTCCCCACCCTAACACAAGATCGTAAGTCAACTATACAATATTGTATTGTATTGATTGTAAGTCAATAAAAAAAATTCACATTAAAAAAACCAAAAATTGAAAATCTTTTTTAAATGGAATGTTTCTTTTCTTTTGTCTTACAAAATTGACAAACTACTTTTGTTTTCTGCAACATAATCTAAAACACTGTAGAAGCATGGAAAAATCGAACACATTTGTAAAAGTTATTCCTCCTTATTTTTGAATGTTCAGAATGCCAATATCATCTTAAAGCCATCCAAAGATCAATCCTTATTCACATGTTCTTATCAGAGAAACATGATGGTGCATTTAAACGGTATTATTCCTGCTTCTTTTCAATTCTGTAACTGGTTTTGTCCTTCAAGAGGAATAATTGCTCTGGCTCATCTGCTGCATTGTGTTTGTAAAAGGTTTTTCAGATAGTCACCTCATCTCTTCTTTATTTAGGCTCTGTAGACTGAACTTGTCTAGTTTTCTAATATTTATAAAATCACACATTGTTCCAGACTTTTATCTGTGCAAATTGTCATATGACCTCTGTTGCATTAGTTCATGTTTGATTACATATTATGTAAGGATGAAAGCTTTAACATACGGACAAGTTGAGTAATTTCATCTTCAATATCATATTCTACGAAATAACATTTCTTTAGCAAGGTAAGCATCCTTTTTTACATAATAATTTTTACCGTATTTAATTAACTTTAATTAATATTCTTTTATGTATAATTAAGGGCTTCCCTGGTGGCTCAGACTGTAACGAATCTGCCTGCAATGAAGAAGACCTGGGTTCAACCCCTGGGTCAGGAAGATCCCCTGGAGAAGGGAATGGCTACCCACTCCGGTATTCTTGCCTGGAGAACTCCATGGAGAGAGGACCCTGGAAGGCTATAGTCCATGAGGTCACAAAGATTCAGACCCGAATGAATGGCCTTCACTGAAATACTGCACTACCTGTAATAAAAATATCTAATTATTATTTCTATGAGACCAACTTATACTCTTCTTATGCTTAAGATCTTTATCTTTCTTTTTTCTAAGCCTCTAGAGATCATTCTATGGTTCATTTTCCCCTACAATTGCAACAATGGGTTTGGAATTCTCATTCTTCCATCAATCATAAAAGTCATTTAAAATGATCTTTTCCACCTTACTATCATCAGAGATGTTAACTGATCCATATCTTGCTTAATTACCCAATCTGCTTTATTACTAACAAACTCCTTTAATTACTTTTTGCTCGTGTTCCCATCATCAAACAGTCATTTGCTGCAATACCATTAGCACATATATTCTGTAAAACTCCAGAACAAAATGACATGCTGAATATCTACAGTAAATAAAAGAAACGAAAAATAAAAAATTTTTGTTAGTTCTTTGTCATTCAAATCATTACTTTTACTATTTAAAAAAAAATTCCCCTGTAAAATTACAGGCGAAAATGGCTGTCAGGTGTGTGCATGTTCTAGCACGCGCCGCATCAGAGCTGTGGAATCTTGTCCGATCTTGCTCAGGAGGGTCAGATCGTAGTCACTTTTGTTGCTGTGTAGTTCCTCAGTTGTGTCTGACTCTTTTGCGACCCCGTGGGCTGTGGTCTGCCAGGCTCCTCGTCCATGAGACTTGCCAGGCAAGGATACTGGAATGCGTTACTCTTGTCAGGATGTAGTTCATTATCTACATTTTTTCTACTTTGTATTTGTAAGTTTTCCATTTTTAAAAAAAATTATAGTCAATTTACAATACCATGTCAATTTCAGGTGTGTAGCACAATGGTTCAATAATACACACACACACATACACACACACCCATACACACACATGCACACACACACATATACATATATGCATACACATACATACATGCATGCATACACACATACATATACATATACACATACACACTTACACATACATATACGTACATACACACACACATGCACACACACATACACACACATACACATACACACACATACACACGCATACATACACACATGCACACACATATATACATATACACACATACACATACACATACATACACACATGCACACACACACACATATATACATACACACATACATACATACACATACATATACGTACATACATACACACATGCACACACATACACACAGACACACACACATACACACACATGCACACATATTCAGCATCTTATATGTCTTCTTCAACTTAAAATATCATTGAGTGTTATTGCTAATCCTCCTAAATCTTTGAATTGTTTTCAATGATACCATAAATTTTTTCATTCATTTATTCAACAGACACTATGCTAAGCCAAGAATTAACATGATGGCCAAACCCCAGTCTCAGATTTGAATCTGCTTGATTTGTTTCTCCATGTTGGATAAGGTTTTCTTCTGGCCTCTTCTGGCGGATGACCTTGCCCTTCTCTCATTAACTGAGATTACATTAAATATTCTGTTATTAGCACTTTTAATGAAGCCTAAAGTAAAGCTTCATTCCACCCATCACATTTTCTCCGGTCCCCTGAAACACTGCAGTGAATCATCTAATGTACTCTATTTATTAAACATTTTTTTCTCATTACCATTTTCACCCCAGCAATGAAATTGCTTAACCATCCCATGAATAATTGGAAGTCAGTTAAAGCAAGAATATCCAGGAATTTGAAGAGAAAATGAATTTAAATTTCCATATTTCCCCACCAATTTGAATTCAAAAAAGGCTAAAGAATGAGAGCCTGAGTACTTTGGACTTATCTTAGCAAGTTTCAGTTAAAAGAAATCCTGCACACATTTAATATATGCAGATTATTTATAAACTATATAATAACATGTGCTACTATATCCATTATACACGCACTTTAGAAAATCACAAACAGAAATTAGAAAAGAATGAATTGAATGAAAATAGAAAATTTACAGTTTTTTAAACCACACCCCTATGTTAGCTTCACGGCCCCTAATTCCAGAGTAGGCAGATTTTGCCTTCTGAAAAACTGTAGACTGTTTGCTACAGAAAATTCTAGCAAGTCTGCTCAGCTACAGAATCCCATAGAAATGATCGCATAAAATCAATGGGGAAATTGCATCAGACGTGAAAAAAGTGGCCAAGTAGGTATACAGAAAACTGAAATACTTTACATTAACGTTGAGATTTTCCTTAGAAGCCACTACCTGGTTTCTGGTTCAAGATCAATGAGAAATCTCTCTTAATAAAAAGGTTTGCTACCAGCTTAGGTGACAGCCTAAGTAACGCATTTTTAAAAAACTTCAAGAAGACAGCAAACACCTGAAAAAGGACACATACACGACATACACGTGTAGGCATGGATGCACACACACACACGCACACACACACACATCCCCCCCACACACACCGCATACCACACGCATCTCTGAGAATTTTAATTAGAATCCAAAGCATCACGGCATAAGAGATATACTAATCCTTTGAGCAAGGTGTTAATTGTTAATCTCATTTTTCCTGTCTGGTAGCCTTGTATAACACTGTTTATAATAGGCTTCCCGTCGTAGAAGAATGGGCTAGTAAACCTCAACACATGCTTTCCAGTAATCATTTCAGTGGCCATGGGTCCTTATAATAGAAGCTAATCTCCATAACACCATCATTACTGGATGAGGGTAACTAAAATTATAGAGACCCTTTGCTCTAATTATAGACTCTGAATTGCAAATCCATTCTTTAATCAACTGTAAATGCATTGTAAAGGGAATTGTAAGTTCTTTCCAGGGAGCAATATGCATTCAAGCTAGCAGACTAGAACTGAGCAGAGTAATGTGTTTGGGGAGTAATAACTGAACACACTCCTCCTAGAGTCTGGATTACAATACAGCTCCTGGCTGGAGAGGCTGTCTCAGTAAGTCGTATGTTTCCAGTTTCCTAGTTTCATTGCAAAAGCATGACATTCATATTTTATTTGTTCAGAATCCTCCATATTAAGCAAGTCAACTATGGTCTCAGATATCTGCTTTCACCCATCATTTGCTTATTTTCTGATGTTCTTAAAGAGAAAAAAAATGTGTCTCTCAAATTCTGGAAGTCCATGGACTCCACTCAATTCCATGTATTTTGGTGGTGTACAGATGAATTTCCATTCACTTTAACTTCTAATAGATGAAGCCTAAAACGAATCTACAGTCTTTCCTGGTGGTTCACTGGTAAGGAATCCATCTGCCAATGCTGGAGATGCTAGAGACTCAGGTTCAAGTTGGAAAGATCCCCTGGAGGAGAAAATGGCAACCCACTCCAGTATTCTTGCCTGGACAATCGCATGGATAGAGAAGCGTGATGGGCTACAGTCCATGAAGTCTCAGAAGAGTCAGACACGACTTAGCAACTAAACAGTAACAGATGAATCCACGATTTCGCTAATCCCACAAATATTTTATCATTTACCATGGAACGTGAGATATACATTTTAAGTCTATTTGAGTCACAGGCAACAGCTTGATTTTAATCAAATGCTAGGCAATTTAGGGAGGTTTCAAAAAATCTTGCTTTCAGAGTTTTAGCAATGAACAGGCTTGTCCAGTGACTGCTGCCTTTATTATTTTGTTCATGGGAAAGAAAAACACAGCACCACACATGCCTTCTGTATCGAACTTGGTCAGCAGAGGAGACACATGCAGAAAAGCAGAGAAGTGTCAGGAGGCCCAGTTTTAGTGTCAAGTTTGCCTCTTTATCTTTAGGATTCAACATCTTCCCATATGATAACAAACTTCTCCCCCTAAACACCTTTTCAAATCCCCCCACCCCCACCCCGCCACTGTGAGATGATCTCATGTCTCATCTGTAGGGAGGAACCTAATGGGAAACGAAACCCTTGTTCCATGTCAAGATTGACCCAGTTATTCAAATAACCCAGAATTTTTCTGGGATTTGTTACCTTCTTTAATTATATTGCTTACCTCTATTCCTCTCTTCCCAAATTCTCTCTCACCTGTGAAATTACAAGAAAAATCATCATCTAATTCTGTCTTTGTGTTCCAATTGGTGCCTGATATTTTGCAGAAGGAAAAATATAATTTACTTGTAATTATATAATATTCACTCCTGGGAAGTTTTAATACTTTACTCACTATGTGTTAATGGAAAACCCAGCTAAATCTTTCACGTTTTGATTTTTAAATTATTGTTTCTCTTCTATACCGTAGCAGTTTTTGTTTTTAAGCTTTGGCGTTGAGAATGTTTCAGGTTTTTGATTGAAATAGATGATTAGAAAGAAACAGTCCCCATTTTCCAGGTAAGTCCAAAACAACAAAGAAGAATGGCACTCAGTATTAATAAAATCGTGGGTTTAGCTTTTAGTGTTAAAGTAGAATAATAATATCCTGCTAGTTTCCCGGAAAACTGAGGGACTCATTTATTACCATGACATTCTTCTCTTTGCTTTAATATTACTATGCTTTCTGCAACAATTTTCCTATCCTTGAATTATTACCAAAAGTGACAAAGGTTAACATTAAATATATTAACTTTTTAATGTTATTCAGCTTTTTCAGCCATTAGTCTTCCTCAGACGTCTGCCACTATTTACATAATTATTTCGTCAATGCAGCCACAGCTTTTACCTTCAGAGTGTAATACAATGAGGATTCATATTTCGTTCTGCTCCAGAAAGGCAAGGGGCTGAGTGAATGGCATAGAGAGTCCATTCATAAGGCTGACCTGAAGCAGGTCTGCCGGTTGGTGGGAAACTGACTTCACATCTACAGAAGTGAGTGTGGGGCTAGTGGGTTTTGGGAAAACCCGTGGTGTGATAGATACAAGCTTTAGTTTGTCAAAAGGAAAACACGTTTGTTTACGTGTTTGTTTATTTGATTGACGCATAGTGAGTTTAAAATGTTCGTTAGCTTTAGGTGAACAGCAAAGTGCTTCAGATACAGATCTCAGATGGCGCTAGGGGTAGAAACCCACCTGCAGTGCAGGAGACGCGAGGGTGCAGGTTGGATCCCTGGGTCAGGAAGATCCCCTGGAGAGGGAAATGGCAACCCACTCCAGTATTCTTGCCTGGGAAATCCCATGGAGAGAGGAGCCTGGGGGGGCTACAGTCCATGGGGTTGCAAAGAGTCAGACATGACTGAGCATAGCACACAGCATATACATGGTCTTTTCCAGATGGTGTTCCATTATAGGTTATCAAGATATTGAATGCAATCCCCTACGCGTCCAGTAAGTCCTTGGTGTTTACTTATTTTATATGTAGGGATATGCATCTGTTAACCCCAACCCCTACTTTAGCTCATACACTAGCACCCCATATTTTTCACTTGACTAATTCAGACTTCTGCAGAGGCAGAGTTTTTACCTTTAGTTTCAATTTTGTCTAGCCTGGATCTCTTCTGGAGTTCTTGTTCGCTCCTGATTAGCAAACATACCTGGTTGCACTGAGGTTTAGCTAGGCTGCTAATACCCCATTGGTGCCTTCTTGACATCATCCAATCAGTCTCTGTGTTTGTGGTTACCATCCGCCGAGGTTTACAAGTGCAGCCTCAAGGCCACTGTGCCTGGAGCTAGCTCACCCGCCCAAAGTCACAGTCTTGAAAAGGCAGAGTTGGAGGGATTTTTAAAGCTTAGTTTCACTCCTTTATTTCTTATAGAAGTGCCACGATAACAAAGGATTTTATTTAAGTTTCAGACCCCACTGCCAATAGAAACTGCTAAAACATGATGGGGTGTCTTGTTCCTGTCTCATTTCTAGTCTAAAATTTCCAACTGCAGACTCCAATACGATATCCCGCCAAAGTGAAGGTTTCCTTTCCACATGGTTTTCAATGTTTCATTTTCACTTTTAACTCACCTTCAGCAATAGAATGCAATTATGGAAAACAGGATCATCAGTCAGAAACATAAAATGTGCCTTCTTTAAGCCAGAATTCCAATCATTGTGATTTCTGTCACCACTCACATCTGCTGATCTTTCATCTCTGAAGGATTTTGTTCAGGATATTTGTAGCTTTAGAAAAATGTTTCTTCAGCTCATTTTTAAGTTGGTAACGTTTGTATCTCCCAATCTAAGGAAGTTAGATTTTCCTCTTTTTTTTTAAATTCATGAAGAAATGCTATTCATTGAAAATAAACTTATTTTCACAATGAATAAATATATCCCTTATATGAAATAGAGGGAGAGTGTAAGTCGATGACCTGATTGCAGTGCTTGTCATTACTGTTCCATTACTGCCCTATTATTTACATTAAATCCTGAGAATAATATTTACTTTAAAGCGGGAATCAAGACGATTTATTGCAATGATCTTTTCTAACACATGGCTAAATCCCACTGCCTTCATCTTCTATCCATTTGGCCACAACAACCTTTGTTTTACAACTTTCCCCTCAAGACCGTGCCCCTGACCCCTGCTGCCACAACTCTCTAACCCTCCTCAAACTCATTCCTTCATTTACTTTCTTTGAACTTATTCCAACCGCTTCTCATGTCTCATGAACTAATTAGAAAGCCCAAAAATCCCTTGGTAAGAACAGAATGAAGAATAACATGTCCAGAAGAGAAGGGATCCATAAGACAAACATTACCCAACATTAGACGCAGCGTTTCAGATGCTTTCTGAAGTGTGACTCTGTACACTGTCTCCTGGAGTGCTTGTAACACTTCTGCAGAATATTTAGGCATGTTGACTATTTCCCACTGGTCTTCTGCACCGTCCATTTGGGGTGGATTTTCTCCTGGCTGTTTGGTCTACATCAGGCTCTCCTTACAGCTGGCTTTCTGGGTCTGGTCTTCAGGCTATCACCAGGATGAGGCCCAAAGGGCATGGGGAGAGGAGAGTTAAGGAATATTCTGGGCATGGCTGCTTCCCTCAGCCAGGTTCCCACCACGCTGTTGGTTCTAGACTGCTCCAGGGATCCGTGTGTCAACTTAGAGGATTTCCCCATTTCTGCCTTCAGTGCCACAGTGAGGCTCTGTTGTTTCCGACTCTTTGTGACCCCGTGGACTGCAGCCCACCAGGCTCCCCTGTCCATGGGATTTCTCAGGCAAGAAGACATGAATGGGTTGCCATTCCGTTCTCCAGTAGATCTTCCCAGCCCCAGGACTGAACCCGGATCTCCTGCATTGGCAGGCAGATTCTTTACCACTGAGCCACCTGAAGCCCACGTCAGTGCCATGGTTGGTGACAATTTCCTTCTGTTAATACTTTCATTACACTTTATATCTGCCCACACGTTTGTGAGTAGTGCCTTATCTCCATCTTCATCCGACTGATCTAGGGTGAATTCTATTTCCTATGTGTACTTTGGCCAACAAAACTGAGCATATTTTATTAGCCCTGGATTTTGTTCATGGGGAAATCAAAGCATGAGGAAGTAGGAGACTTCAAGGGAGTTGTGGATGAAATAAAAGCTGGAAGCCAAGTCTCTGTGTCAAGTTTATGTTTAACACCCTCTTGATAAAGCCTACCGATGGTCTCAGGCTTCCCAGGTGGCACTAGTGGTAAAGACCCTGCCTGCCAATGCAGGAGATGCAAGAGACTCAGGTTCAGCCCCTGAGTCAGGAAGATCCCCTGGAGGAGGAAATGGCAACCTACTCTAGTGTTCTTGCCTGGAGAACCCCATTGACAGAGGAGCCTGGCGGGCTACAGTCCATGGGGTCACAAAGAGTCAGACACACAATGATGACCTCAGTCAAGTAATTAGTATTCCCTCAAGGATCCCAAGACCCTAGAACAGGCTCACCCAACATATGCAACACCATCCAGCCTGTTCTCATGTGCCTTTGAGAAGGAAAAATTGAAAACATGACTTTGACCTGGTTTCTGCACATAGATGCTACTGGATGAGTTTGGGGTGTGAAGGTGGGAATTATAAGGCAGTGTGCCCATGGGGGCAGGCACCATATTTTCAAGCTTGTGATCAAGTATATGTTTCCTCCTCAGCACTCTCCCAAACAGCACAGGTGATGACCACCAGCTCACAGCACATTGGCCTCCCGGCAAGAAGGTACAATTGAGGATCCGTTCAGGCTCAGTGTCTACGGTTACATCCAAGTCCAATTTTTCTAAGCCTCCCAGAGATTTTTTGAGGCATCAGACAGTCTTTGATAAATTCCATTATGCATGACCTAGTAAGAAAGCTAGGTATTCTATTGTCTGTAGTTAACAATATTAGCCTATGCCTTCTGATTGAAATGGTCCTTAGGTTTCTCCCCCTCCACTGAAAGCTTCTACATTTTTACTGAAACTGTCCCCCCCCGCCATTTTCTGTTTTCTTTTTTTTCCCCTATTGTAATAGGAGATCTTACACACCCATTTTTGAAAGGGACTTTTTGTTTATTATCAGGTTCAAAGTTCCTCTCCTTTCTGTCAGCCATAATTCACCATCATGGACTCCTTTATTTCCTTCTTTCATGCAGTAAAAGAGGCTCAAAGGAAAAGATCTCCTGCGTGTGTGTGTGTGTGTGTGTGTGTGTGTGTGTGTGTGTGTGTGTGTTTTCCTTCCTTGTGGCTGCAACTGGAGCTGACTCTCAGGCAGTAATGCTAAATATAGAAGTTAGAAGTTGTTTGAAAATCGTAGCCCTCCCCTTTCCTATTGTGGATAACATCCTGTACAGCTAGACTCTGTCGACTTTCATCCCTCCCCGCTACACGCCTCTGCCTATTTTCTTATAACTTGAGATAATGGAGCCCAAGGGGAGAATAAAGCAAGCAGCACAGAATCCTTTGGAATTTACATATGCTGAAATCAACCTTGTTTTTTTCAAAGGAAACTAGAAAATAGAGACAGACTTGCACAAGTTCTACCAAGTAGCTAGAGAACCTGCAAGTATTATGAGGTTTCAAGACTAACATGCCAGTTTATTGACAGTCCCAGATGGTTAGATTATCATCTTAAAGATGTCCTTAGGAGTCATTTGGCTTACGATTTCATTATGTCCTGCCCTTTCCCTGTTGTTTTTATCCATCAGTCCTCATGATTTTAGATGTTTAATTTTGATTCCTTAATAATTGTATAAGCAAGATTAATACTGAGACAGTCTTGAAAGGAGCATACCCATAGGCATGCACGCACAATAGTGGTGACCTGCACATGATTGCTGTATATGAGGCATCAAAAGGAAGATCTCTTTTGCTTTTCTGCTGTTGATAGAGGGGGGGGAAATGTGTTTTCTGTGTTGATCATATGCAAATATATTCCAGGTCTTTCTTGCTCCAGGTGGTGTGTCTATCCTTTTAACCAATAGCTGCTTCTGAGTTATTGCCCAGCTCCTAGTCAGCACCCTGTTGGAACACAAATCCTTCACTCCTTCCCCATTCTTGATAAAGGATAATCTTGAAACCTCTGAAATTGAAAGACCTGTCCAGCTTTTAACTTTTTTTTTTAATTCATGTGCTAAGCTGCTTCAGTCTTGTCTGACTCTTTGCCACTCCATAGACTGTAGCCGACCAGACTCCTCTGTCCATGGGATTCTTCAGGCCAGAATACTGGAGTGGGCTGCCATTTTCCTTCTCCACGGGGATCTTCCAGACCCAGGGATCAAACCTGAGTCTCTTATTGTCTCCTGCATCGGCAGGTGGGTTCTTTACCCCGAGCACCACCTTTTTGCTCATGCATTCATTTATTTCACAAACATTAGTTTTGTGACATCAACAAGATGCCAGGTACTTGCCGAGTGTTAGAGATAATGAAAATGAACAAGAAAGACATGGTGAGGGGAGATGCTGGTGGCCATAGGGTGGACAAGTCTACCAACCAGAGCTCACTGGCTGCACCAACAGGGACAAAGTGGGCGAAGGAACAGGTTGGGGAGATAACTGTGCACGTCATACCTTCCCCCTAGCTGTTCTCAGGCGAGTACTGCACCTCAGATGAGGGCAGATATAAAGCGCTCATCCGAAGGACAATCCCATTTGAGACACACCCCAAATCATGCATCCTTTGAAAATGAGGACCAGCCATTTTTATCACAATTTATATAATGGGTACCTTTGAAAAAAAGTATTAATTTTTTAATATATTCCAGGATGAAGCAATTGTCTTTTTAAATAAATTAACATGTGTGGCTTTAGTCTTCATTTACAAGCAGAGTTACTAAGACTGTCTTCCAAATGGTAATGTGCTTTAATTCACTGGTTTTCTGCATTTTCACCAGTTAGAGCTTTGGGAACATGTACAGAGTGCTTCATCTTATCAGTCTTTGCGTTACTGCAAGCATGTCTGATAGTAAACTAATTAACATTCATTTGGCCAATATATTGACATTTATGAATGTTAATATATTTATTAAATAAGATTCATATATAAAATGTATCTCGGAAGTGCACATAAATACATTTCAATATATTTCCAACAGCAACATTCAAGATTGAATTTAATGACTACCTGCCAATACTATTCTAAAAGAATTGCAGATAATTTATATTAGCCTGAGGAATTCATCGTATTTCCTTATAATGGCCACTTTGAAATTAAACTGTATGTTTCTCTGATTCTTTTGCCTTAAAGATATTTTCAGACACTCATTACTCGTGTGTATGTAATTACGAAGTGTCCTTATGATTTTAGATGTGGAAAACCATTTTGTTAAGAGCTAGATGATATCACTTTGACAAACCCTTAATGACCTTTTTTTTTTTTTTTAAAATCTGTGGAGATACCAACCCAACCTAGTCAGTATCACCTCTCAGAACAAACGGAGACAATCCTCCCTGTGGATTATATCAAAAAGTCTGTGATGATGAAAGTGTTTATAAATGTAGGTCTCTACATAAAAGTATGCTATTGCTATTATAGACCAGAAATGGCAGAAATGTGGAGGAGATCAGATACTTGTAGGCATATATACAGCCAATCTCTGTTGCCTTGCTCAGAACACAGTGGTGGGATATATTCCAACAAGACTTGCTTCTGATCTCCTGGAAACACCTTCCTTAGTGAACCATCCCTGTATTCACAGCTTCAACATTTAGTCTTGCAAGCAGCTATTCATCGTCATCTGCACCTGAATGATTCACCAACTGCACCTATTTATCCTGTACTGTAAGCATACCTTGCAAATTCAAGTAGTAGGCTCTCCACCTCACGATAGGATTTTAGGAACAGCAAGAGCAATTTGGTCAAGAATATGAGTTGGACAGATCGGTATGTAAATCCTTTCACTCACCTGGCATGTCTCCCTTCTTGGTTTTTAAGATATCAGAAGTGATGAGAATCAGGCATCAGAGTCGGGAGGAGGAAATGCAGTGTTGGCTTCCCCTAACATCAAGGCATTCATTGAAATGAGGCTGGTCAATCGTTGTCTTTCCTGAAGTCAATCAGTTATTCTTCAAATGTGTTGGAAGGCGTTGCTATTTGCACTTTTTTGCTTTCAACAATTTCAAGATTCACTGAAACTTGTCATTTGGAAAATTTATTTGAATAGGTTAGAGGGGAAACAAAATCTATATGCAATATTTTTAAATACACAAAAAAGAAAGTGACCCTTTGTTTTTTTACAACTGACACTTTGTTTCCAGCAAAATCATCATGCAGCCTGTTACATCTCTAAACGTGAATGAAATATATTGCTTTCAGAATTCTATCCCCTGGCAAGCTTTTTTTTTTTTTTTAAAGAAAACAATAAAAAGTCACTTTTAAGGGGCATCGAGAAAAGCGCTTCTAAGGCGCAGAAGACGCCTATGGCTCCTACCAAAGGAAGCGTCAGCTTTGTCCTCTGCTTTGCTGTTTCTTATCGTTCATGTGTGTTTGGATTAGGAGTACTACTTTAGATATGGAGGATGCAGGATTTGGAGGTTTTGTCTTCGTTTTCTGGGGAGCGTTACTGCTACAGCATTGTCTATTCTGTAAGTGTTGGTTTGTTAGCACTAGATCTTACGATCTCTCAAGATTATGACACATGCGTGAAGAGAACAAGGCCATTTGAGTTCATATATACTTTAGATAAAACTTATTTTTTCTTTTGTACATTAAAAAGCATAAGTAGATATTCTGAGATTTTGTTCCCCTACTTCATGGATCCAGTGCCTGCACTCTGGAATACATATTCCCCACACATCCTCCGGACCAAGGAGGCTACAATTTGGCAGAAAGTGTGGTGGGAATACCAGTGTTCAAGGCTCAGAGCTTAGAAGTTTGTTTCAATCCACATAATTTGTGGCCCCAGTTTTTGTCAGAGACTTAAGCATTTCAGCCAGTGGTGGGCCAGTTTGTTGGTACCAGAAGACTGAATCAGAACGTCAACATTTTTGAAATGGATTCTCAAATTTTTACATATTCATATTCAAATGCGAGGAAAGTGATCATGTATCACAGAGCACTGTGGTTCTTGGCAATCCAAATTGCCCCGATGGGCCTAAACCAAGTGGGCCTAGTGATTTTAACTCTTCAAGTTTCTCCCCAAGCATAGAAATACCACTCCTGAGCTTTTGCAATTTTTCAGCCAAATCATAAAGCAAAATATAAATTCTTTTTCTGGATTGTTTATTTGGATAATTCATTTTGGATTATCCTGGAATGCATCTTCATTCTCTCCATTAATACAAACCATTCATATGAGCCTTGATATAACTGATTGATATTTCTCCCGGCAATCTTGATTCCACTTTGTGTTTCTTCCAGTCCAGCGTTTCTCATGATGTACTCTGCATATAAGTTAAATAAGCAGGGTGACAATATACAGCCTTGACGTATTCCTTTTCCTATTTGGAACCAGTCTGTTGTTCCATGTCCAGTTCTAACTGTTGCTTCCTGACCTGCACACAGATTTCTCAAGAGGCAGGTCAGGTAGTCTGGTATTCCCAAAGAGGAGAGTGAAAAAGTTGGCTTAAAGCTCAACATCAGAAAACTAAGATCATGGCATCTGGTCCCATCACTTCATGGGAAATAGATGGGGAAACAGTGGAAACAGTGTCAGACTTTATTTTTCTGGGCTCCAAAATCACTACAGATGGTGACTGCAGTCATGAAATTAAAAGACGCTTACTCCTTGGAAGGAAAATTATGACCAACCTAGATAGCATATTGAAAAGCAGAGACATTACTTTGCCAACAAAGGTCTGTCTAATCAAGGCTATGGTTTTTCCAGTGGTCATGTATGGATGTGAGAGTTGGACTGTGAAGAAGGCTGAGCGCCGAAGAATTGATGCTTTTGAACTGTGGTGTTGGAGAAGACTCTTGAGAGTCCCTTGGACTGCAAGGAGATCCAACCAGTCCATTCTGAAGGAGATCAGCCCCGGGATTTCTTTGGAAGGAATGATACTAAAGCTGAAACTCCAGTACTTTGGCCACCTCATGCAAAGAGGTGACTCATTGGAAAAGACCCTGATGCTGGGAGGGATTGGGGGCAAGAGGAGAAGGGGACGACAGAGGATGAGATGGCTGGATGGCATCACTGACTCGACGGACGTGAGTCTCAGTGAACTCCGGGAGTTGGTGATGGACAGGGAGGCCTGGGGTGCTGCAATTCATGGGGTCGCAAAGAGTCGGACACGACTGAGTGACTGAACTGAACTGAATAACTGATTAATTTCAATAAGTGAGACAGTGCTGCTTGATCTGTTGAGTATGACCCCATCTTTTTAGTTTTTCAGTCAATGAAGAGAATTTACATAGTACTGCATGTGGGGAAAACAATTGTCTGATTAATCGGAAAAGACTACATAATCATTTGATTGTAGCTCAGGTTTAATGCTAAGTCTCAGCTGTGTTAATACAACTGATACTGACAAGCAGCTGGAATGATAATTGGTCTGAAAATCTTTCTCCTAACCCCCTTCTTAATGACAGGTTGGCAAGAGGTGGTAACATTATCACACTTAACTTTTCCACAAGTGATAATACACCAGGGCAATCAACTGGTATTAACCATCAAAGTCTCCTGGCTTTAAAATGTAAACTCTTTTGTATTTGAAACAACTCTTACCTATGAACAAATGAGATTAAAATGATATTTTAAAAATGCCAATGTTTAGAGCCATGAAAATTTAATTTTCTTATCATTTTGTAATGTATAGAAATATTGAATTACTATTGTATACCTGGAATTAAGTTGTGGGGCAATTACACTTCAATTATTTAAAAAAATAATAGAGGAAATACATCAAGATGCTGATGGTGGTTATCTCTTGGGGTTGGATATTTTAGGTGATTATTATTTTTTTCTCTTTCTTTATACTTTTCTGTATTTCTAGTTGTCTGTAATGAACATGTAAAGTTAGAAAGAAACCAGTGTGTGCCTGCTCAGTCACTTCAGTTGTGTCCCACTCTTTGCAGTCCTGGCTCCCGCAAGGCTCCTCTGCCCAGGGGATTCTCCAGGCAAGAATACTGGAGTAGGTTGCCATGCCCTCCTCCAGGGGATCTTCTGACCCAGGGATCGAACCTGGGTCTCCAGCATTGCTGGCATGAAGGAGTGTGAAGTGTGAGAAGGTGAGAAGACAAGGATGAGTTTGCCTTCTTCCATTTCCTTTTGCTTCTCTTCTGGCCGTCTCTTCCCTCTGTGAGGGTAAATGCAGTTAATGAGGCAGTGATTTTTTTTCCTGTCTCTTCCTGGGTTGTAAATGAGCACCACTAAAGCAGGGGTTGGAGGAACCCACTGGTCCTGGAGTAATCTGAAATCCAGGGAGTAACCAGGAGTCCA
This sequence comes from Bos grunniens, assembly GCF_055505025.1. NCBI lineage: Eukaryota > Metazoa > Chordata > Mammalia > Artiodactyla > Bovidae > Bos > Bos grunniens. The sequence goes on along the minus strand of NC_141176.1, from coordinate 88,011,705 downwards.
GGGAGTGATCTAGAGTCCAGGGAGTGATGTGGAGTGCAGTTTTTGAGTTTGCCGGTGACAGGATGGAATTAGAGGAAGGGAAACAGGGATCTCCAGGGAGAGGAGTCAGTCTCTTCACTTGTAACCAGGAGGGAATAAGACCCAGGTTCAAGCCCTGGGTTGGGAAGATCCCCTGGAGAAGGAAATGGCAACCCACTCCAGTATTCTTGCCTGGGAAATCCCATGGACAGAGGAGACTGGTGGGTACTGTCCATGGGGTCACAAAGAGTTGAACACGACTGAGCTCACACGCTGTATTTAATTAGTCTGTAGAGTGTTATACTTTTTCCCAGAGAATGTCAAACCCATGCAAAAGCTACGTATCTTATCTGATGTAGATTTAAAATGATGAATCTATAATATAGCAGCCTAAAATGTGTTTTGAGATTGTTTAAAATTCTGAAATAATGTCTGATTCAGCTGAAAAAGTCATTGCATTTGTCATGGCTGTGAAAATTAAGAAATGAATATTTTAAGCTAGAAAATTGGTCAAATATTCTATCGTGGCCCTGTCCAATAGAATCATGAGCCACAATGACAAGCCATAAATGTAATTTAAATGTTGTTGGTAGCCACATAAAAAATATATATATTGATGAAATTAATTTGAATAAATTTCATGCAAACCAATGCATCCAAAGTACAATTTCAGCATATAATCAATACAGAACTATTACTGACATAGTTTGCATTGTTTGTTCATACTAATTCACCATACTCTTACACGCGTTTTCCACGTACTGTGCATCGTGGTTTGGACCAGCCCCACTTGCCGTGTTGATTAACTACTTGTGGTCAGTGGCTGCTGTTTCAGGTCACATTGGCCCTTAGGTTTTTTTGTAACTCTGCGGAAACATGACTAAACATTAATCAAAACATGTCTGTTACCCACTTGAATCTAGCAGAGGACACTTCTTCCAGTCCATCATTTTTCAGAGATGATTCTGTTAGCCAGGTAGCTCTGTGGTTGCTCAGTTGCTAAGTCATGTCCGACTCTCTTTGACCCCATGACTGTAGTGCCCCAGGCTTCCCTGTCCTTCACCATCTCCCAGAGTTTGCTCAAACTCTAGTCTGTTGAGTCGGTGATGCCATCCAATCATCTCATCCTCTGTCATCCCCTTCTTCTCCTGCCCTCAACCTTTCCCAGCACCAGGGTCTTTTCCATTGAGTCAACTCTTGGAGTTAGGTGACCAAAGTATTGGAGCTTCAGCTTCAGCATTAATCCTTTCAATGAATATTCAGGGTTGATGTCCTTTAGGATTGACTATGTAGCTCTATTTGTGTATGAATGTGACTTAAAAGAAATACTGGTGTTTGCACATGGCCCTGTCAGTGTTAATATTATTGTCTCCTCTATCCAGCTATGGTTAAAATTGCTCCAAGATTTGAGCCTGCGTCTTCCCTGGTGACACCCGAGGAGGCTCCCGGGAGCTCCCGGCTGCGGCAGATCAGATGACAGGGCGCTCAGGCGCGCTCCTGCTGGATGTGTCCGGGTGCAAGTCCCAATTTGTGCCGTTTGGCACCTGTGCAGACAAGCAGTGAGCTTCTGGCTAAACCAAACCACACCCTATGGTCCCAGCTCAATTTTATTGCCCAAGATCTGCTTTCCTACTTAGCTATCTTTATGTTCATAGTTTTTTCAATACAAGACAAAGTTAATTATCATACTAAGTGAAGTAAGCCTGACAAAGACAAAATACGTTAAAAATATCACTTACATGTGGAACCTGAAAAAAAGGTACACACGAACTTATTTACAAAGCAGAAGTAGATGCACAGGCATAGAAAACAAACTTAGGGTTACTAAAGGGGAAGTCGGGGGAGGGATAAATTAGGAGGATGAAATTAACATGCACACTGTGTGTGATGTGCTTAGCTGCTCAGTCATGTTTTATATCATTGTGTGTGCTTAGTCACTCAGTCATGTCTCATTCTTTGCGACCCCATGGACTGTAGCCTCTAGGCTCCTCTGTCCGTGGGAATTCTCCAGGCAAGAATACTGGAGTGGGTTGCCATGCCCTCCTCCAGGAGATCTTCCCAACCCAGGGATCGAACCCAGGTCTCCTGAGTTGCTGGCAGATTCTTTACCATCTGAGCCAACAGGAAAGCCCAACATACACACTACTTTATGTAAAATAAATAACCAACAAGGACCTACTGTATAGCACGGGGAACTATACTTAATATTTTGTAATAACCTATGAGAGGAAAGAATCTGAAAAACATTATTATTATTTATTAGATATGTTGTGTTACTTTCAGGCATAATGCAAAGTGTCCAACTCTTTTCGACCCCATGGACTGTAGTCCATCAGGCTCCTTTGTCCGTGGGATTTTCCAGGCAAAAATACTGGGGTGAGTTGCCATTTCCTTCTTCAGGAAATCTTCCTGACCCAGGGATCCAACATGGTTTCCTGCATTGCAAGCAAATTCTTTACTATCTGAGCCACCAGGGAAGCCCTAGTATTGTTAGGTATGTGAATCAACTATACTTCAAAAATTAATAAGAAATGAAATAAACATGAGAAAAAGAAAGAGAGGAGAGAAAAGAAAAAAGCAATTGCAAAATGTTGGTCTTGTTTTCTTGCTGAGAAAACCAGATACCAGTGATCTAATTTACCTGTTTATTCACAAATAGCTAATTAATTGCCCATCATGGGATTTTTTTTGTCATTTTGTTTTCCTTTCAAAATCATATCCATGATGAGTATGCAGATGCTTTTTACATGTTTAAAAAATAAATAATGGGGCTTTTATATATTCTATTATGCAGACTTTGAAAACCCATTTTGTTCTTGATAGCGGTTTGGAAGGTTTGTATGGGCTGACAGCCAAGCCCAGACCTGGCTTTCTGGGAAAGCAAAGGAGTGATGAAAAAGGCCCCTTGCAGTTCCCTCCGTCTGCCATTCTTCGACTCAGAGATAGACTTTTCTCGATACGATGACTTCCTAATATCTGAAGTGTGAGTGGCTTTACAAGACGTAAAGAGAAACTATCCAGCTGCAAGTTATTACTGTCAGGTCAATTAAATAGATTCCAAGGACCATCATCATGTTTATACATATCATGGATCATTGGAGATGAAAAACAATGTCTTTGTGGTCTCAGCTCCCTCCTCCCCCACTTTCACAGAAAGAGCTGTAGAGACCCGTGAATAATTGTTGGAATACGTTTCAACAGCAGCCTCTCCACACTGGCAAGCGATTCCACTTAAATTGGTTAATATCCTATTGTTAATGGTCTGCCTTTTCTATAGAAAGGCATTAAGGAAAAGGGTTGGATCACTACATAAATAACATGACATGGTCTTGGCTTTGTCCTGTGAAGTTCCTGCCAAAGACGATTGGAGTCTTCGTGTTTGTTCAATAGGTTTAAAAAAAAAAAGCTTTTGCTTGTCACAAACGTGTCTCATTTATTTACCGAGATCCCTTTCCTTCTGTTTTTCTGTATCCTGTTCTAAAAATACAAGCATATGGACGCTGACAGCCCTGGTTTCTGCCCCGTCAGGATTCTGTTTATGCCACTTGTCTCCTTTAAAGAAAATTACCTACCTTCAGCCTGACATCTCTTGAGACTACTTTTACAATCAAAATACAGTGTGTAGATGGCCAAGTGATTAAACAGATAGGCCAGGATAATAGCTGCAGTCTTGAGAACTTCACGGATTTTTCCGGTGCCTCAGGAGCAGGGTTTGCAGGCCCTACAACTTTGAAAACAAATCCAAACACGGGCGAAGAAGAATTCGAAAGAAATGTGTAGCCCAGATTCCAAATCGCTTTCAAAAATTTTAACTCACTAGTTTTCCAGACTGAATGGCTTCCTGAATAAACACGGCTTGTCATCGTGAGGAAAAGTCTTTGAGATGGTGTGGTTGTGTCTGTGCCTGACACTGGTTTTATCGTTGTTCTAGTAACTTTATAATTTCAGAGTCCTCTTGCCTGAAGGTTACTGTCAGAACTCTGAATCCCTCTTGAGATGGCTGATTTTTTTTTCTTTTTAGGTCCAACAACAACCCAGGGAAATTGTCCTTAACACCGCTTATTGATAATTTCAACAATTTTTCCATTTCCACTTTGGCCCAAGTCCCTATTCTTGTTCCATTTGCTTCCCCATCTCCCAAACTTGCTCATATTTCCATTTAAGTCCTTATTACAGATCTTCTAGTTCCTTCCATTGGCTGAGTTAGAGCCAAGTGGGAAGGCAAAACCCCAAACAGAACTAATGGAGTTTCAAGACTGTATACAGGTGTCATGGTTTTAAGCCTAAGATCTTCCCAGCTAGACCAGACTGCAATGCTCTGCTGTTCAGCTGGCTGGTGAGTCCCTTCGTGAAGAAACTCCAGGTGCCACCTTGGAAAGTCTCTGAGCTGCTACGTGGAGCCCCAGGTGCCCCCGAGGAGGGAAGGGACACTGACGGATGGGCTAAGGGGCTTGGTTCTGCTTGTATCTGTGTCACCTTGGACACGACGTTTTAATTATCCATGCCACTGTCCAACAAAATGATTACATTTCCCCTCCCTCCCTTCCAGAATTCTTGACAGGATCAAATGAGCAAGTGATTTTGAGAATGCTGTGTAGACAGAGGTTATTACAATAAGGATGCTCACTCTGTGGACATGAGTTTGGATATGTGTTTTGAGACTGATAGTTTCCTAGTGTTCTTAGTACCACCTTTGGCTCTTCCCTTCCAGAAACTTCTATGGCTGTCCTCTTGCTCAAATGATACAGGCCGAGTCAGTCCTTTTTGTAAACCTTTGTGCAGGATAAATAGAAGCTTGGGGTGGGGGCAGAGTTGGGCACCAAGCTTCATCCATGGCACTCTGAGGGATTCAGAGACTGGTTCTTGCTCTTTCAAAGCACCAGACTGGTGTTCAAAATATGGCATGTAATAAAAATAAATAAAATGAATACAGCATGTACTGAAAACAATTCATTGTATAATATGTGTACACGTTACTATTTTATATGCAGTTATCACTTGTTTCACATTAGTAGACTTTCATTAGTAATAAGGACTCAGATTTTGGAAATCTAAGGTGTGACGTATAATATTCAGGATTGTACTTTTTGGGAAATTAGGATTTCATACTTATGGCTATTCTTGTTTCAAATCATTTGTGTTTAATAGGTTCTAGATTTGAATGATAGAATCAATCATTTGAGCTCTGAAATTAATTATAGTCTATTAATCCCAGGGATGGGGGAGCCTGGTGGGCTGCCGTCTATGGTGTCGCACAGAGTTGGACACGACTGAAGCGACTTAGCAGCAGCAGCAGCAGCAGCAATTTAATTAATAGAAAATTAATTTTTCTATTTATATTAGATGTGGTGAACCCTTTTTTTCTCTTAGATCAAATAGAATATCTATTTATTTTTTAAAAATCTGTCCTTTAACCAACACTTACTATGAGTCTGTTCACTGCCCAGCCCTGTGCTAAGTGTTGAGAATAAAATAATATGAAAGGCCCACTCTCAACATTTCAACATTTTAAAGTCTAGAAAGTAAAAAAAAAAAAAGAAAAGAAAAAAAATCGGTGATATGTAATTATGTTACCGGTTGCATAAAAGAGTTATTAATAAATGTTACAAGAGCCTTGAAGAAACAGTGTTCTTTCTGCCATGAATGGAAGATGATGAGCTTTGAAAGAGGAGGGAACTCTGGGGCAACCCCAAGAGAAAAGTGAGAGTTTGCCCTCGGTGGAAGAGAGAGAGGTAAGGATGGAGGGAATGATTTTAAAGCAATGGAATGACAGACTGGTAGGCTTCTGTTGTTGCTGCAGTAGGTAGAAAGTATTGAAAGGGGAGAAAAAACGGGAAGAAAAAAAAGGGCTTCCCTGGTGGCTCAGAGGTTAAAGCGTCTGCCTGCTCTGAGGGAGACCTGGGTTCAATCCCTGGGTCGGGAAGATCCCCTGGAGAAGGAAATGGCAACCCAGTCCAGTATTCTTGCCTGGAGAGTCTCATGGACGGAGTAGCCTGGTGGGCTGCAGTCCACAGGTCGCAAAGAGTCGGACATGATTGAATGACTTCACTTTCACTTTTCACTTTGTACAGGAGTTATGGCTCAGCAGTAAAGAATCCACCCGCAGTGCAGGAGACAGAGTTTCATTCCCTGGTTCTGGAAGATCCCCTGGAGAAGGAAATGGCAACTCGCTCCAGTATTCTTGCCTGGGAAATCCTATGGACAGCAGAGCTTGGCAGGCTACAGGCCATGGGTTTACAAAGAGTCAGACACCACTGAGTGACTAAAGAACAACAAACAACAATTAGGAAAGTTTGAGTGAATCGCATGAGATCAGATATGAGAGCGGCAGGTACATAAAGTGTAGGTCCTAATTCCAGACACTTTAGAAGCTGGATTTACGGAGCGGGTGATAAACAGGATTTGTCTGCAGGGTATAAGGTAGAGAGGATAAATGTGTATGATGGTGAAGCAAAAGGAAGTGTGTAGGGGTGTTGATAGGTGAATAATAAAGCTGTCATCTGAAAGATGGAGCACAGGACAAAAATCAATTTCGGAAGAAGACAAGGAGTTTTCTAAGGTTGTTATTGTTGTTGCTGTTCAGTTGCTAAGTTGTGTCCAACTCTTTGCAACATCATGGACTGCAGCACACCAGCCTTCCCTGTCCTTCACTATCTTCCAGAGTTTGCTCAAATTCATCTCCATTGAGTCGGTGAAGTGAAGTGAAGCGAAGTTGCTCAGTCATATCTGACTCTTTGCAACCCCATGGACTGTAGCCCGCCAGGCTCCTCCATCCAGGGAATTTTCCAGGCAAGAATACTGGAGTGGGTTGCCATTTCCTTCTCCATGAATCGGTGATGCTATCTAACCATCTCATCCTCTGCCACTCCTTTCTTCTTTTGCATTCAATCCCTCCCTGCATCATGGTATTTTATAGTGAGTTGGTTCTTCCCATTAGGTGGCCAAAGTATTCGAGCTTCAGCTTCAACATCAGTCCTTCCAGTGAGTATTCAAGGTTGAGTTCCTTTAGGATTGACTGGTTTGATCTGTTTGCAGTCTCAAGAGTCTTTTCCAACACCACAGTTTCTATGATCCTGCTACTCAAAGAGTGGACCTTGACCCAGTATCATCAGGGTTAGGGTAAGGAACGCAGTATCTTGGGTCCTACCACAGACCTACTGAATCAGAATCTGTTTGACAAGGTCTCTAAAGGAATCCCATGTTCACTGAAGTGTGGTCCAGGAGCATCCTTTATAAGAGGGCTGAGGTTCAGATATCTGCCTATTTGTCAAACAGTGGCTGTAATATACATATGGCTTCCTTGGTGGCCCAGATGGTAAAGAATTACCTGCAATGCAGGAGACCCAGGTTCAATCCTTGGGTTGGGAATATATATATAAAACTTATATATATATATATAAATATATATATAAATATATATATATATATCTTATAAGTAACAGAATATGAGGCCTTATTGTTATTGTCCCAGGAATTAAAAATATCAAAATGTAATTTTTAAATAAAATTAACTGCAAAATTCAGGCAAAATGGGAGCCTAGCTTAGATCTGGACACGAACGAATTGATAAACTTTATTTTTGAAAGGAGATGCCTGAATTAACCAGCCAATATGTATTATCTGGCCTTCTCAATCATATGTAAATTTCAGGTGCTCATAGAGTACATACAAAGGAATAAGGCTGTGCCATGTTTTCTAAATACAGAGGGTTTCATTTTGCAGGACTGTGTTGAAAGCACTTAATTTCTGAGCTCTGAGTTTGGCTTGAAGAAACTGCACTTCAGAAGCATTGTTTAGAATCATGACTTTTACACCGGGAGTCAGAGAGGCGGCAGGGCAGTTTCCTGATTTTCGTTTTTGGAGTATTGCGTCTTTTCAGTCTTTAGTTACTGTAACGCGCAAGGTAAAGTAATGACAAAGTCACAAAAGATGCTTTAAATTAGCAATTGTCCTTCATCTATTTGGCAAATTTTGATTTTATCAAATCTTCCCCCCCGACCTGGTTCTATCCAATTGCATTAGCACAGCCAACCCTGGAACTGAATCCCTTTATTAAACTAAACCAGGCAAAGCCAATCACGGCCAGTCATATGCCAACTGGTTACAATAGCTGATTCTAATGATGAAATATAACCCAGTGTTAAAGTCAGACCCAAAACAAACAAACAAATTCCTCCAGATTGAGTGCCACATGGGCTCACTTGAGACACTGCACATTCAGGATATTTATCTAATGGATGGAATCAGATTGAGTACGAGCGTTACTTTCTAGAACCATGGAATTTCTATTCTTTGAAAATAATTGTGAAATATGCTCCCATATCTTTAGAGTCTCCTGGATTCCTGAACTTGGCTCTTGACAGTAGTTAATTATATTTATTGTGCCGACGTGATGTTTGGAAATCCACTTGGTCTTGATGCTTGTGGGTTTGATCCAGGCAAAAGTCTACCACCACGGGAACCACATTAGCCTGGCTCTGAACCCCCATATTTTACAGAGTAATTCAGCACTCTCTGCTCTCCCTAAAAAGCATTCATGATAATAATCTATTTCTTAAATACATAACATTTGAAAGCACTTTCCTGTCTCTCTAGATTAACAAAAATGGAAAACATTCCATTCTGAAAATACATGATGTAGGCTAGGGATTGACTTTCAGTCTAGGCAGTCATTTTACTGCAAAAATAAACATACCATTACTTAAATTTAAAAGCATATATACATATAATACTTTCATAATATGTTATGAATGTATATTTTACATATTGTAAGATTTTTTTTTTCCTGAAATTTTTGGGGAACATTAAAGGCTATGATGCCAGTCACACTCATTCATTCACAGGTAACACTCATTTATAAATGAATATACATCTTGGAGATTCTGCTCAAGGATGTTACTGGTTCCAAGTACTTAGCCTACTTTGTCACGCTGTGAGGCTAAAATGGATATGTTTTGAAATGTGGATTAAAATACAGTTTGCCTGACCCAACCCTATGTCACTGGAGTCCTAACTGCTCCCCGTGGGGACATCAAGGGCTGACAGAAAGCATAGGAAGATGAGCTGTTCAAATTCATGTTTACAGAATTGGAAGTCATGTAACTTCTTCTTTCTCAATAGACAGCTCTTAGTAACCTGATCCCCTTAGCCTGGCTTCAGGAGGATTTCTGTGCAAAGTGAAGGCATCTTACAAGGTTGTCTTGTCCTGACCCACTGAGAGCGCTGGGCATTGAGGTATGGCTCTGTACTAGAGCAGTCTCGTGAAGAATTTAAAAAATTCACAAAACCCACCTGGATAGGATGAGGCCATCATCCTTTTTACTTGCCTAGTCATATGTATGAATGTGGTACCCTGTTTGCTTCCTACTCAGTTTGAAATGCCTTCCAATTAACACCCGAATACAAAGCATGCCCCGTAAGAGTAGAATCAAGGATTTAGACTTGTAAACCATATAGCAAGTTTTGAAAGCACCAGACACCATATCCTATCACTTTTGTGGTGAACATGTATATACAACTATATGTATCTGGAAATAATAGCACATCAAGATGGTTAACAACCAAAATAGAATTCATTAATATTTTTCATACACTCTAAAAATCTTTTAATCTTCAGTTTAAATCTCTCTCTTGATCCCAGACTCATTAGTCTAGACACTTCCTTGAAATGTATTCTCGAGTGTCTTATAAGCATACTGGGTTCAACATGTCCAACCTAACTCCCCCCAAACCTCCTTACATCCGCCCTCCTGTTCTTAGTGTCAGGCATTATAATCCATCTTGGTGCTCAGGCCAGAAACCTAGGAGTTATCTTTGAAGCCTCTGCCTCCGTCATCCGCACATCTGATGCCCAATCTAGTGCCAAGTCCTGCGGCCACCTCCTCCAAGATATGTGTGTCAAGTCCATCAGATTCTCCATGGCCACCACCTCTGTGGCGCTTTTCCCTGGACCTCTACCGTGGGCTTTCCCTCCAAAGCCACACTTCAAACCAAATTAGTCCCTCCACAGCATCTAGAGGTTGTTTTAAAATGTGAACTGTGTCATGTTGCTCCTTCATATGAGGGCTCTCACTTGGAATAAAATCCTAAGTGCTCACCATGGGCTGCAAGGCAGCAGTCAACACCTCCCTCACCAGCATCAGCTGAGATATCTCCAACCTGCTCACCAACTTCTCCCATGGTGGGTTGTGGGTTGAACTGTGCCCACTCCTGGAACCTATAAATGTGACCTTATTTAAAAATAGGGACATCGTGGGTGTCCGGCTAAGATGAGGTCACTGATGGACTTCCCTGGTGGTCCAGTGGTTAAGACTCTGCACTTCCACTGCAGAGGGTGTGGGTTCGAACCCTGGTCAGGGAACTAAGATACTGCGTGGTGCACAAGAAATTAAAAAAAAAAAAAAAAAGGATGAGGTTTTTCGTGTGGGGTTCGTGGAATATGACTGATGTTCTTATGAGAGGGGAGGCAGGTCATGTGAAGACACAGACCTAAGGGGAGAACCCTACGTGATGACAAGAGCAAAGACGGCTCCAATGCAGCTGCACAACAGGGGAACTGAGGATGGAAAGGCAGCCCTGGACGCCAGCAGGGGGAAGAGAATGCTCCACCCAGAGTCGCAGGGGGCGTGGCCTTGGCGATGCCTGGATTTCCGACTTCCGGCCTTCAAAATGGTGAGAAGATGCATTTTTGTTGTTCCAAGCCCCCAGGTCAGTGCTACTTGAATCAATCAGCCTTGAGAAACAGATTCACTTCCTTTCTGTTTCCAGACACATGAGGTCCTTTCCTATCACAGCTTCCACACGCCTGGTTCCCACTCTCAGATTCTTTCCCACTCTTGCTTTCCAAACTTGAATCCAGTCTTTTGGGTCTTGGGTGAAATGCTTCTTCTTAAAAGATGCCCTCTGAGCCTGCTCAACATGGACTTCTCGCATTTATCTTTCCTGGCTCTGTCTAGGGGAGACCCAAGGTTGATGGGGATCCTTAAGAAACCAGCTCTGTGCTGCCTCCCCCAGACCTCACCTCTGACCACATCCTCACAGGACTCTGTTCAACATTGAGCTCAGGCTCCAACACCACTTACTTACAGAGAATTTTCTGGACTGCCCCAATCCATGCACTCCCAGGCTCTATCACGTCACCTTGTTTTATTCTTTATACCCTCTAAACTATGCTCATTTGATTTTTATCAGTCACCTCCACACAGGTATGTAAGAGACTTAACTGTGTTTACAATTTAACTGTTCCCCGCTCTCTAGGATAGAGACAGGCAGCAGTAAGTAGTTCAATAAATTACTATTCAAGGGGTGGCTGAATGAGTAAATGTACTGATTATGTCTTTCCAGATTTCTTTTAAGTCTTACATATGATGGGTAGTGTTTTTTTTTTTTTAAATCACTGGAAATGAATCATCAAAGTATTTTCCTTTTCTTAAAAGAACTTTAGTGAACAGTGTTAGTCACTCAGTCGTGTCCGACTCTGTGTGACCCCATAGACGGCAGCCCACCTGGCTCCCGCATCCCTGGGATTCTCCAGGCAAGAACACTGGAGTGGGTTGCCATTGCCTTCTCCGCCAAAACGAGTTACTGTAACACAATAGTGAAATCGCTCAGTTGTGTCTGACTCTTTGCGACCTCCTGGACTGTAGCCCACCAGGCTTCTCTGTCTGTGGGATTCCCCAGGCAAGAATACTGGAGTGGTTTGCCATTTCCTTCTTCAGGGGATCTTCCCGACCCAGGGATCGAACCCAGGTCTCCCAAATTGCAGGCAGATGCTTTACTGTCTGAGCCACCAGAGAGACACAATACCCAGCAGAAAATGATAAATCAAGACATTGGTGTTCTGATGCTACACTCTAAAAGGGAAGCACCTTCTTTTGTCAATCAAGGTTTCCCACACCTTTGATGAATGATAGCTTTCTGGAGTGACTGGGATAATTACCCGCACCTTCAGGGCCTCACTAAGTTTGCTTAGGTAAGTGCTTCCTGGTTTTGCTTTTTGCCAGAAAGAGCAGTAAGAGAAGGCATCTCCTGCTAATTATGGATTTCACTCATTTTAGTACAATCTGAAAATCTCTGAACGTTTTTACAAATGGGATTCCTGAATGTTTCTAAACTTTGAAGAATTCAGTTTAGCTCAAATAGTAGGAAAAATATGAAGTCAAGGGTCTCCTTAACTAAATTGTCGCATGCATCAAACATGCTTGTCACATAGTAATACTGAGGTTTTGTGTGTGTGTTTGTGTGTGTGTGTGAATCTCCATAGGTTAGCACACCAGCACCAAAGGAATAAAAAATGGTAAACAAGAGGAAACAAACTGAGAGCAGCATTTTTATACTCGGCTTGTCATACAACGTCAATGAGCCTGTTATACACAGGACTTTACTTTTTGCTCAAATGTGTTATGGGATATTTGGCAGTTGTATTTGGAGAAAAACACTAAAATTCCACAAATATTCAGAAGTATTAAGAGAAAGATTTTATATATATGCACAATATATATCCACACTATATATTTATATATATATATCAAATTGCCAACATCCGCTGGATCATCAAAAAAGCAAGAGAGTTCCAGAAAAACATCTATTTCTGCTTCATTGACTATGCCAAAGCCTTTGACTGTGTGGATCACAATAAATTGTGGAAAATTCTGAAAGAGATGGGAATACCAGACCACCTGACCTGCCTCTTGAGAAACCTATATGCAGGTCAGGAAGCACCAGTTAGAACTGGACATGGAACAACAGACTGGTTCCAAATAGGAAAAGGAGTACGTCAAGGCTGTATATTGTCACCCTGCTTATTTAACTTATATGCAGAGTACATCATGAGAAATGCTGGGCTGGAAGAAGCACAAGCTGGAATCAAGATTGCCGGGAGAAATATCAATAACCTAAGCTATGCAGATGACAACACCTTTATGGCAGAAAGTGAAGAGGAACTAAAAAGCCTCTTGATGGAAGTGAAAGAGGAGAGTGAAAAAGTTGACTTAAAGCTCAACATACAGAAAACTAAGATCATGGCATCTGGTCCCATCACTTCATGGGAAATAGATGGGGAAACACTGGAAACAGTGTCAGACTTTATTTGTTTGGGCTCCAAAATCACTGCAGATGGTGACTGCAGCCATGAAATTAAACAACACTTACTCCTTGGAAGAAAAGTTATGACCAACCTAGATAGCATATTGAAAAGCAGAGACATTACTTTGCCAACAAAGTTCTGTCTAGTCAAGGCTATGGTTTTTCCAGTGGTCATGTATCGATGTGAGAGTTGGACTGGGAAGAAAGCTGAGTGCCAAAGAATTGATGCTTTAGAACTGTGGTGTTGGAGAAGACTCTTGAGAATCCCTTGGACTGCAAGGAGATCCAACCAGTCCATTCTAAAGGAGATCAGCCCTGGGATTTCTTTGGAAGGAATGATGCTAAAGCTGAGACTCCAGTACTTTGGCCACCTCATGCGAAGAGTTGACTCAGAAGGGGACGACAGAGGATGAGATGGCTGGATGGCATCACTGACTCGATGGATGTGAGTCTGGGTGAACTCTGGGAGTTGGTGATGGACAGGGAGGCCTGGCGTGCTGCGATTCACGGGATTGCACAGAGTCAGACACGACTGAGTGACTGAATTGAACTGAACTGAAAGCATTTATAATGATTGTCTTAATACTTCTGAACATATATATAATACATACACACTATATATATTCATATACACACATATATTGTGTGTATATATAATGTACATGCTGTACTGGTCTGTGCTAAGTCACTTTCAGTCCATCACCAACTCCCGGAGTTCACTCAAATTCATGTCAATCGAGTCGGTGATGCCATCCAGCCATCTCATCCTCTGTCGTCCCCTTTTACTCCTGCCCCCAATCCTTCCCAGCATCAGAGTCTTTTCCAGTGAGTCAGCTCTTCGCATGAGGTGGCCAAAGTAAGTCACTTTAGTCATGTCCAACTCTTTGCAACCCCGTGGACTGTAGCCCGCCAGGCTCCTCCGTCCATGGGATTCTCCAGGCCAGAATACTGGAGTGGGTTGCCATGCCCTTCTCCAGGGGATCTTTTCGATATATTCGCTATATTTGCTCCTCCAGTCTGTCCTAGCTAAAAGACTAAATGCCCGCAGAGTGGAGCCTAACAGTTTTTGCCTTAGACTCTGGTCAGTTGAAGTCTAAGCATCCTATTTGTGAGCCCAGGTTTTCCTTGTTGCGTGAACACCTCCCCATTCTGGGTGGATGCAAATGGGCTTCGCAGATGGGACTGAAAAAGAGCAAAGGTTGCTCGGCCAAGCTGTGTGTTTTTTCCATGTAAAGACCAAGAAATGGTGAATGGAACGTGGAGTGTTTCAAGTCCAGCATTTCTTGCTGGTCATGGCCATTCCTGGGAGAGGCATTTTCTGTGGCTACTGTAACGAGCTGTGGGATTTCCAGGGTGCAGGTCGTCACTACTTCCCCGTCCCCCTCCAGAAGGTGACTTGGACAGAGAATGCTTCTCTGGGCTGGCTGAGTTCAAGGGTGATCGTGTTGGGCGAGTGCATCTCAGAACACTTCCAGGCCATTTTTGTTGGGGGACCAGAATTTCTTAAGAAAGAGGGGACCTTTGTTTTGTGTCTTAATTCAGAGGACTGGTAACTCCCCACACGTGAAATACAGCTTCCAGGACCTCTGAGAAAGCATCTCGGGGTGGTGCGCTTTTCTCTGCAGCTTCCTGTGGTCCAAGGGCCTGGGGGAAACTTCAAAAAAAAAAGCAGGAGAAAACAGTGCATCCATGGGTAAAATCCAGGAAGGACACACCATTATCAGGTGCCCTAGGGCCGAACAGGATCCAGCCTTCCGCCACGTGTTCTTAAGTCTCCCCCTCCTTGCCCCACCAGCCCCCACCCCCAACCTCACTGTATTTTTTTCTTGTGAAATTGGAACAAGAAAAAAATAGACTGAAGAGAAGAGAAAGCATGAAGGTTGTGTCTCCAAGGCTGTCACTCTCTCAGGTACTTTCTTTTCCACATCTTTCTTCCTTTGAAGTTTTCAGACCAGGTTTGCACACTGCCTTCCTAAGTCTATCATCCTAAGAAGCATCATCGATAATCTATAACCTTTTATTCTTAGCGCAATTGTTCACAAGGATGGTATTTTTCAGACACATTTAATGCTCTTATTATTATTATTTTTTGGAGTCCTAGAAGAAAATAAGCTTTGATTGATGTCACTAGTTCAGATAGCTCCAAATCAAATTCATGATAATTTTGCCATTCGAAGATGAAGTGATTTGGACAAAACTTTGGCCGATAGATTGCTAGGCAGAGTTTGTCTAAGAAAATTCCTGCGTCCAAGTAACACGGCAGAGCTGGTCCCAGAATGTCGCGTACAATAAGTCTAGGGTCTTCTCTTCTGAAGATAATACTAACAGACCTTGCGAGGAATTGGGGTACATTGTGTGCTTTTGTGGAAATAACACTTTTTGAGTAGTTCCTCTTGTTCCTGGCTTGGCTGGGGAAATTTTTAACGAATTCCACAGATGAATTGTCGCTGTCTAGTAGTACTCCAGCGTAGCGCTCATGGAGTTGTTGGGAATATTAATATTACAAAAGACTTGGCCACAGTAGAAATCTACATCCTTATAATAATAGTAATTTTTAAAAATTGGATAATTATTCCACTTCTGATCCCAAGTCTACAAGTCCACTCTCTTTTCCCAGCTGAGGAAAACTACCCTTTTTGTGCTCTGGGGCTTCTAAAGTACAGGGTGACCTAGCTCCTCTGCAGCAGCACCTCCAAAAGGGGGCTGGTGTGTAATGAGAGCCCATTCCTGTGTCCTCAGACACAAGCATCGCTCCTCCCAGGCTTCTGCTTCCCTGCTGCTGGTGGTGTATGTGCTCAGTTGTGTCCAACTCTTTTTTGACTCCATGGACTCTAGCCCACCAGGCTCCTCCATCCATGGGATTCTCCAGGCAAGAATGCTGGAGTAGGTTGCCATGCCGCACGCCAGTGGATCTTCCTGACCCAGGGATCGGACTGGGGTCTTCTGCTTTGCGGGCAGATTCTTTACCATCTGAGCCATCAGTTCATTTCTGTGGCTCAGTTGTTTCCGACTCTGAGCCATCAGGGAAATGCTATGAAGACCACAGGGTGGCTTTGCTAGGTCCCTTCAATCGTGTCCCACTCTTCACCCCCTCCATCTCTTGCATCTCCTGCATTGGCAGGTGGCTTCTTTACCACTGGCACCACCTGAGAAGCCCTTCTGGAGTGTTCTCTTAACACACATTTCATCAAACAGAAAACAGAAACAGGAACCTCTATATCCATCACAGAAATATGAGGTCTTCAGAGATGGTAGTAAATTCTCATTTGCTAGAAGTCTAAGTGACATTTTCTTTCAAACGATGTGAAAACTTTTTTCCTCCTTGCAGGATTACATTTGTCACACATGTAAACTCTATTCTTAGTCCCTAGTGTGATCCATTCATTATTTTTGAGACCCGAAGTCTTATAGTAAGTGTTGGGAAACCACATCACAGACAGTTTGTGAGCACTGCGTTTTGCATGTGGATCTTTGATTTGTCTGACAGCTGTGGAGCAACCCACAGCCAGACGAGGCTCCAGGAGCCCGAATGTGTGGGGAGAAGGGAAATATGCAAGGGTGGGGGTGATGGGGGTTAGCTTCCATACACTTTTTTCTCCTGGTTTTCTCCCTTTCTGCTAAACTAATACACCTTAACTGTGGAAGAAGCACAATCCACCCAGCAGATGCTCTTCTGGGGGGAGAGGACATACCTCAGTCCCCATTCTGCTGTTTCTCGTCACTGTCATCTTTGGCAAGTCCCCAGACCTCTCTGGGTCTCAGCCGCATCCTTGCCAGAGTCTAGAGGTTTTGAGCCGGAGAACGCCTAATGTGTATTTTAACGCATCTGCAAAGTAATGCGGGAGGATAAGACATGCTTCCAGAGAATGAGATCACCTTTTGGATTGTTTTGGATGTTGTTTGGCCACTTCAGATGTACGCATGCTGTAGTTGCTAGGTTGAAGCTCCAATACTTTGGCCACCTGATGAGAAGAGCTGACTCTTTGGAAAAGACCCTGATGCTGAGAAAGATTGAGGGCAGGAGGGGAAGGGGATGACAGAGGATGAGATGGTTGGATGGCATCACCGACTCAATGGACATGAGTTTCAACAAACTCCAGGAGACAGAGAAGGACAGGGAAGCCCTGCATGCTGTAGCCAAGGAGTCTCAAAGAGTCAGATACAACTTAGTAACGGAACAACAAGTTGCTAGGTTACCATCTCACTAGTAATATTGTAGCAAATTTAATGTGGAGAGAGGAGGAATGAGATGAAGGCTGCTGAGCCCCTACTAAGGGCCACCTCTTTCCTGGCTCATTAGACAGCTGGGACAATTTCGAGAAGTAGATGCCCCTAGCACTATGTTTTCCTTTTTTTTATAAATTGGGTTTCCCTGATGGGTCACTGGTAAAGAATCCAGCTGCCAATGTAGAAGATAGAATTGGAGACAGAAATGCTAGCATTCTTGTGAAATATCATCTCCCAGAGCTTGCTCAAACTCATGTCCATTGAGTCAGTGATGCCATCCAATCATCTCATCCTCCGTGGTCCCCTTCTTCTCCTGTCTTCAATCTTTCCCAGCATCAGGATCTTTTCTAATGAGTCAGCTCTTCGCATCAGGTGACCAAAGTACTGGAGCTTCACTTCAGCATCAGTCCTTCCAATGAATATTCAGGACTGATTTCCTTCAGGACTGACTGGTTTGATCTGCTACAGTCCAAGGGATTGTCAAGAGTCTTCTCCAACACCACGGTTCAAAAGCATCAGTTTTTCTGTGCTCAGCCTTCTCAGCACACGTTAGTGAGAGGTTAGTCTGGAATCAGAAATTCGCCCCAATAAATCTCCGTAACAGAGGTAACTCAACTGGAAAGAAGATATGACTCAGAAAAATATCTTGACATCTATTGCTATGTAGATTGTGTTCGCGAGAATTTTGATTGTCCTCAGAGACCAATCAAGGCCCTGCCCAGGGGCCTATGAAGTTCCCTGAATTCTGACAATTTTTTCTGCAGTATAAAGATATTAAACTCTGGGAGATAGTGAAGGACTTGGAATCCTGGCATGTTGCAGTCCATGGACTTGCAAAGAGTCAGACACAACTGAGTGACTGAACAACACCAACATAAAAATATTGAGATAAGAAGTCTTGAGTGGCTTGTCTTCCTCATAGCAGGATGTGAGTTTAATTGACTTCTGGTTAATCCAATAACAGCAGCATGTAAAATCGGTAGCATTTTAAAAATTAACAAATTAACTATGCATGACACCATGTTTTTAACTATGAACAATCCCATTGTAATTCAAAGGATCTCAGATAATTGGATTTAATAGAATCTGGTGAATATTCAGTCGCTTTCTAATTCATTGTATTTGGTAGCAATTTTGTGGGCAATTATACATGTATTGCGGTTTTGGGTGCTTGAAAAATCCAAGTATGATTTTGGTATGAGAGCAGAATTAACATAAAATAATTAAATGACTTGAATGAATATGCAAATAGATGATCAGTCATTGAATAGGAAAGAAATCAATGGAAGAAAAGCAAAACAGGAAGATGAGAAGGATGGCCAGATGGCTAAGGAAGGGAGAAAGGAGAATTAAGGCGGTTAGGCTAGAAGGTAACTGGTTCGGTGAATCCTCTGAGACCATTTCTTCACAGTGTGATGTGTCAAAAAAGTGAGACTGTTTTTAAATTCTGAGTTGAAATACGTTGGAAGCCTCTCTCTTTTCCTTCATTCGTGGCAGTTTCCAAATGAGGCTGTTTACTTGTTTTGTTTTGTTTTTTTGCATCTCCTCCATTCACTGATTCACTGGCCGCTAGTGTTCAGGTTTCTTTAGTCTGAAAAGGACATCCTGCCACTTGCCAAAAAGGAAAACCATCAGGAGAGACCAAGGGAGAGACACCAGTTTTGGTGAGAAACTGATGAGCTCAGAGAAGATGACTTGTCCTTAACTAGTTTAAAAATAATAAATAAAGATGCAGCATCCCAGCATCAACACCAGCTTGGGGAACACAGATTTTAGATCGCAGTTTGAAAACCACTCACGTAGAAGAATCTGCTCTAAGTGGGCTTGTGCGTCCTGTGCTCTTAAACTCGTCTAGCCCATTTGCTCCTTGTACTCAGCTCTTCTCTCACCTGATAAGTATTCCTTTTTTTAAAGACACATTTCCCAGGTTTCAGTTAGAGCATCCCACTGGACAAATTTTCCTAGATCTTCTTTAAACCTGCATTATTTTCACTTTATTTTTTATATTAAACTATATATATTTAATTTATTAAATAAATTTATTTAATATAAACATATATTTATATATAAATTAAAATATAAAAATTTATATTTCACTAATATTTTTCTTCAGTTTGGTTTGCACTTTAAAGTGCACGTATTTTATAAAGAACTGCTATAAATGAAAAATCAGAAGCATGCTTCATTAATAGGAGAAAATCTTAAGCGTTAGGGCAATGCAAGTGATATTATTAAATTTTAAAATAGGAGCAATAAGCAAGGGAACACAGGGAATAGGCAGTCTAATTCATTTTCAATAAGGTATATTTCTGGGGAATTTGCTGGCTTGGAGACTGGCAGGGGGGCTGTGGAAAGAGAGTAATAGACAAGGAAGGGTCTGGGAAAGAGCCATTTAGGTGGAAAAAAGTCTGTATCTCCTTGGAACTTTGAATAGTTGAAGGGGCTTTACCACCAGCTGTCCATACTAAACCAGCTGCCCAGAATTTTTCTAGTACTACATGACAGCCAGTCAAGAAATAAAAAGCTATTTAAAAGGAGGAATATGGGAAAACCTCACATAGTTGAAACAGCAAAACCAGGACCAAAAAATTATTACCACCAAAGCTTGTTTCTGAAAAAGTTCTAAAGTTTTATTCCTGGAGATTTTACTCAAAAATTTGTCAAAAAAATGAAAGAATAGTTCACTGCTTTTAACTAAAGTGAACAGCATTTTCTGCCTGGTTGCTACAATTGTTTATTGTTCAGTTGCTAAGCTGTGTCTGACTCTGTGACCCCACGGACTGCAGCACGCCAGGCTTCCCTGTCCTTCACTATCTCCTGGAGTCTGCTCAAACTCACGCCCATTGAGTTGGTAATGCCATCCAACCATCTCATCCTCTGTCGTCCCCTTCTCCTCCTGCCCTCAATCTTTCCCAGCATCAGGGTCTTTTCCAATGAGTCCGCCCTTCAAGTCAGATGGTCAAAGTACAGAAGCGTCAGCATCAGTCTACAGTAATATTTGTGAAGTCGCCTTGGATTGTGCTAATTGCAAATAAAAGTGGGGCGAGTGTGTAAACATGAAAGTCATCTTAGAAAGTTGGTACCTATCTCTTAAAATCTCTAGGACGTCCCATAACGGGAAGCCCCGTTATGGATGGGCGTTCATATTTGGACCCGTCGCCTCTTTTTAATCACCCTTCTTCCTTCCAACACGTCCTGTGGTGACCCTTCCTCATCCAGTCAACTCCAAGATCAAAGGCCTGCCTCTCTATCCTTTGAGGATGAAGGATGTTATTTTACCAGCCTTTTTGAAACTGAGCTCACTTCAGTGGCTGCCTCCCTTGAGGAGGATAAGAATGCAGCAGAGACTCAGATCGCTGGGTTAACCACTTCCTCCAGTTATCTGGGAAAACAATACATATGCACTGGGAATCAACGTGTGCATCCACCCTTTCCTTTTAGAGCAAACCCTTTGATAGCGAGTCTGGGAGAATCGGGGAGAAAATGGTTTCACTTAAGTAAAGTAAACCGGTCACAAAAAGATAGACACTGTGTGATCCCACTTCCACGGGATGTCTAAAATTTTCAAATTCATAGAAACAAAAAGTAAAATGGTGGTTACCAGAGCCTTGAGGGGAGGAAAGGAAGAGATCTTGCTTAATGGGGATAACATTTCAGTTCTGCAAAAATGAAAAATTCTGGAGTCTGATTACACACCAGTGTGAATATACTTCACACAGCTATACAGGTTATGGTGGAACTTACAGTTGATGGGCAGGAAGCATGGGGGGAAGGGAGAGTTAGGGAGTTTGGGATGGACTGGTTCACATCGTTATATTTAAACTGGATAACCAACAAGCACCTACTGTCGAGCACAGGGAACTCTGCTCAGTGTTACGTGGCGGTCTGGATAGAAGGGGAGTCTGGGAGAGAATGAACACACGTATGTGTATGGCTGAGCCCCCTTGTCGATCAGCTATCCTTCAGTATGAAATAAAAAGTTAAAAAAGTAAAACTGCTTAAGGTGGTACATTTGATGCTATTTTATCAAAATTAAAAGAAAAATCTTTACCACATAAGATCACCTGATTATTTCTGACTAGTATCAAAATATTTGTTTTTACCTACTAAAATAAAAATGTTACATCAATTACAATAATGATAATAATAATAATAAGGACAACTATACCAACCACAAAGAGGAAAAAAATTGAATGGAATAACAGTGTCTGGGTTCTTCTCAGCTCAATAAAAACGCCTGATCATTATTATGTTGATCTCTTTTTATTGTTTGTTTATTACCCCCATAGTACTTAGCTCAATTTTCCCATTTCTTGCATTTAAAAAAATCGGATCCTTGAAAACATATGTTGATTTTTGTCGTTGGTATTATTATTGCCCAGGGAGGAACAGGCAATAAATAGCACATCGGCTTGTGCGTGTGGATGGTGGGACCCAGACTGTCTCAGCTTGCTAAAAATAACACAGAGGGGAACACCCTGATGTGTGCTTGGTAAAAACACGCGTGCAAAGTTCCTTCTCTGACTGGCATTAAGCTAAACCACATATAACCTTTCAGATGAGATGGAGGGGAAGGCAGCTGAACAAGGATATTTCAACAAACCATAAATCTTATCTTAATTGGAAATTTAAAGTACTTGAAGCATGGGTAAAGTGACGGAAAAGAAGTAAAACTAATATGATCAAGCTGAAGTCAACCCTGGTCACCAGCGAAGACACTTAGTGTTGTTAAGGGAAATCCTTGCGGATAATGTTTCCTGGAAACCAGATGGGAAGTTAGATTAGCTCTTTTCTTTCCAAAATAACTTGTGTTTTTGTCATTATAATGTAACATTTACAGAAACGCAACAATATGCTGGCCTTCTGGTAGGCAGGACCCCGTATGAAATGGTCTTATTTGGTGTGAGACAAGGAAAAAACTCAGGTCTGCAGCCACATAAAAGGTCAGGTACAGAAGTTAGGACAGGAAGGGACGTGAGAGAAGAAAATGACAGATTAAAACCAAGGGAGCAACAGCACTTATCTAGAACTACAGGCATCAGTTATTGTTTTTAATGGTAGCAAAACTGGAGGCTGTTACAGCAACACTTCATTAGTACAGGACCTTCTTAAGTGAATTTCCAGATACCTGAGGCCTCTACAGGGGCTTCCCCGGTGACTTAGCGGTTAAAAAAAAAAAAAAAAAAACCTGCCTGCAATGCAGGAGACATAAGAGACATGGGTTCAACCCTGGATTGGGAGGATCCCCTGGAGGAGGGCACGGCAACCCATGCCAGGATTCTTGCCTGGAGAATCCCATGGACAGAGGAGCCTGGCGGGCTACAGTCCAAGGATCGTAAAGAATTGGACACGACTGCATGACTGAGCACACAAGGCTTATACAATTGCTAAGTCAGTTTTCAACCCAACAGATTTTGCTGGATTTGGCCAAGAACGCTTGGTATGTTTCTCTTATCTTCCTAAGAGAGAGGATTGATCACATTTTGGTCCTTAGCTGGTGATTCGCAGGAAGTGCTATCATCATCACTTTTCATCATTCTGCCAGGACTTGTGTGCCCCCTCTCTGTTGCAGGAAGGACGGGTGTGTGGTTACGGCACACTTCTGTGCTGTCACAGAGTTTTCTGATTGTGCTTTTGTTTTCCAGCATCTTTTGCCCTTGAGAAGCAGGGTGGTCACGTGGCTGCCATCTGACCCGACTCAATTCCCCAGTTTCCTCTAGTTTACGGCTTCAAACGCTGGACATCCACATGGGGCATCAGCCTGCTGAGCTAGTTTAGAAATGCACTGCAGAGGGTGTGGAGAAAAGGGAACACTCTTGCACTGTAGGTGGGAATGTAAATTGATACAGCCACTGTAGAAGACAGTATGGAGATTCCTTAAAAACTAGGATAAAACCACCATATGACCCAGCAATCCCACTCCTAGGCATATACCCTGAGGAAACCAAAATTGAAAAAGAGACATGTATGCCACTGTTCATTGCAGCATTATTTACAATAGCTAGAACATGGAAGCAACTTAGATGTCCATCAACAGATGAATGGATAAAGAAGATGTGGTACATATACACAATGGAATATTACTCAGCCATAAAAACCCTTTGAGTCAGTTCTAGTGAGGTGGATGAACCTAGAACCCATTACACAGTGAAGTAAGTCAGAAAGAGAAAGATAAATACCATATTCTAACACATATATACAAAATCTAGAAAAATGGTACTGAAGAATTTATTTACAGGGCAACAGTGGAGAAACAGACATAGAGAATAGACTTATGGACATGGGGAGAAGGGAGAAGAGGGTGAGATGTATGTAAAGAGTAACACGGAAACTTACATGACCATATGTAAATAGATAGCCAATGGGAATTTGCTGTATGGCTAAGGAACCTCAAACAGGGCTCTGTATCAACCTAAAGGGGTGGGATGGGGCGGGAGATGGGAGGGAGGTTCAAAAGGGAGGGGATTTATGTATACCTGTGGCTGATTCATGTTGAGCTTTGGCAGAAAACAGCAAAATTCTGTAAAGCAATTATCCTTCAATAAAAAAAATTAATAAAAAAACTTGCATTCCATAAGGAGCACGTGTCTCAGAGTCTCAGAGGAAGAGTAGTATAAAAGACCTTATTCCAGGAATTGAATCGGGTGATCAAGGTCAGGGTTAGAACCCAGAGCGTATACAGATCTGGGGTTAGGTACGGGTGGGTGTGAAGTCAAGCACATGTTTTTTAAATTCAGTGAAAAATCAGGCATCTTTCTTTCTACAAAGTATAATTTATTTGGTTAAAGCCTGTCTCGTTCTCCATGATTTATCTTGAAAGTAAAGAAGTCATTGCCGAGGTCTGTCCTGGACCGTCTCAGTGGCCACAGGGCCAGCTACGAGCTGCAGAGGCCGTCTGTCAGTGTTACAGCCTACCCACTGGGTCTTGTCTGAACACGCGGGAATCGTGGTAGAGCCATCGCCCCCAGGCTCTGCCCCTGGACTATGAGATGGCTTGCGCTCTCCTGAACACAGTACATCCATCAGCACGTGGACTCCGATAGTTTACACGGAATAATGATGCGAATGAACTTATTTACAAAACAGAAGCAGACTCACAGACTTAGAGAACTAAGAAATTCCAGTTCCGAATAAGTGATGCTGCGGTGAACTTTGGTCCAGGCAGCAGTGTATGGAGAGAAGAGAGCCTGAATCCCCACGGGGTCCTGGGTGGTTGGAAAGCCTGGAACTGGAGCTCTTTGGAAGAAATGTGCATCTTGAAAAAGCAAATCTTCCTTTTCAAGAGCTGCCTGTCCCTAATGAGGATGTCAGGATTCAAGCACCCCAGGTAAATCTTATCTCTGTCAGCAGCGTTTCAGGGACAAAGAACAAGAATCCAAGCCCTTAAGATGTTTATCATCAATTACTTTGACTTTACTACCACTATCTGTGGGTTATTAAGATAGGCACTCCATCATCCCTGCGATCATGTGTTAGACAGGTGTTGGCGGAGCCACCTGGCCTCACACCTGCTCTTTAAAAGCGAGAGGGGACTAAATAAACCTGGCAGAGTGTGTACTCATCTCTCCATTACCTTGCATTACAGACAGGCATCCACTTCACACTGGTGTGAGAAATGGTTCTGTGATTTCAATTCTCTTCCTTAAAAAAAAAAACACCCCCAAAACAGACTTTAGGAACTCATGTCTTGATTACCATATACAGAATAACAAATTTGTCATTCAGTAAACCATCACTTTTTAAGAGAATTTGATGGGTGGGTAGAAAATTCTTCCCAGAACACACAGCTAAAATGATCTTTAGGTAAATAACACATACGGTATCCCATCACACGGGTTCAACTCCTATCTCTCAGATAAACCCACCGCAGCACGAGGGAGGGTAACGGCACAGAAGAGCTCAGGCAATCCTGGCAGCTAATCAATCAGTGGAGATAAGTGGTTTCTTAATAAATTTCATTCTTGCCCACTTGCAGCTTTAAGTCCAAGCAGAAATGAAAACCAGATTTAGCATAGACAGAAAACAATCTTATGGTTACCAAGGAGGAAGTGGGAGAGGGGGGATAAATTAGGAGGTTGGAATGAACACATACACGCTGCTGTATATGAAAGTGGACGTGTTAGTCACTCAGTCATGTCCATCTCTTTGGGACTCCGTGGACTGCAGCCCACCAAGCTTCCCTGTCCACGGGATTCTCCAGGCAGGAATACTGAAGTGGGTGGCCATTTCCTTCTCCAGGGGATCTTTTCAACCCAGGAATCAAACACAGGTCTTCCCCATGGCAGGTAGACCCTTTCCCATCTGAGCCACCAGGGAAGCCCACTGCTATCTATAGAATAGATAACCAACAAGGACCTACTGTATAGCACAGAGAACTCTTACTCAGTATTTTGTAATAACCTATAAGGGAAAAGAATCCAAAAGAGTGTGGGTATATTTATATGCATAACTGATTCACTTTTCTGTACACCTGAAACTAACACAACATTATAAATCAACTATACTTGGATTAAAAATAATTGAAATAAAAAACAAAACAAAACAAAACACAGAGTTAGCTACAGAGGAGAACCTGGATGCCCCAAGATACTGTCTATCTGGGAGTCAACTGAATGAAGAAACAAGTTATTATTTTAGACCAACGAGAGTAGCTCTCATCTGGGATTTTGTTGGGAGTGAATTCTCTGGCTCCCAAGCATGAATCATTTCTTCACGCGACGTGGCCTGGGAGGTGCCATCTGAGGTCTCCACAGGAATGCGTTCCAGGGCAAAAGAGAGGGACCTTCTCAAGTTCTTTGAAGCAGCAGGGAGTGTGTTTTACAACCCTGGGAAAGAGGGGCATTCTGAGTGTGGGGAGTGATGCCGGGAGGGAGGGAGTGGGGAGGTTGGGAGGTAGAGCGTGAGGAGGGAGGAGCAGGTTTGCTGAAGCTTTTTGCCAGTTTAGTGGTTTTGCTTGGTCACCATACCAACTGCACTGAGATCAGAATTTCTTTTCTTCTTCTTTTTTTCAAAGTCATGTTTAAAAATTGAAGAGTAGGGAACTCCCTGGCAGTCCAGGGGTTAGGACTCAGTGCCTTCATTGCTGTGGTCTGGGGTTCATCCCTGGTTGGAAACTAAGATCCAGGAAGCTGTGCAGGGAAGCTTCCAACTCCCTACTCAAAACTAAAGTATAGTCAATTTTATACATTTGCATACATATAATTTTATGCATTTGCATCAGTTCACTTCAGTTCAGTCACTCAGTCGTGTCCGACTCTTTGCGACCCCATGAATCGCAGCATGCCAGGCCCCCCTCTCCATCACCATCTCCCAGAGTTCACCCAAACTCACGTCCATCGAGTCAGTGATGCCATCCAGCCATCTTATCCTCTGTCGTCCCCTTCTCCTGCCCCCAATCCCTTCCAGCATCAGGGTCTTTTCCAATGAGTCAACTCTTCGCATGAGGTGGCCAAAGTACTGGAGTTTCAGCTTCAGCATCATTCCTTCCAAAGAACACCCAGGACTGATCTCCTTTAGGATGGACTGATTGGATCTCCTTGCAGTCCAAGGGGCTCTCCTTGCAGAGCCTTCTCCAACACCACAGTTCAAAAGCATCAATTCTTCGGCGCTCAGCCTTCTTCACAGTCCAACTCTCACATCCATACATGACCACTGGAAAAACCATAGCCTTGACTAGACGGACCTTTGTTGGCAAAGTAATTTCTCTGTTTTCAATATGCTATCCAGGTTGGTCATAACTTTTCTTCCAAGGAATAAGTATCTTTTAATTTCATGGCTGCAGTCACCATCTGCAGTGATATTGGAGCCCAGAAAAATAAAGTCTGACACTGTTTCCACTGTTTCCCCTTCTATTTCCCATGAAGTGATGGGACCAGATGCCATGATCTTTGTTTTCTGAATGTTGAGCTTTAAGCCAACGTTTTCACTCTCCTCTTTCACTTCCATCAAGAGGCTTTTTAGTTTCTCTTTACTTTCTGCCATAAGGGTGGTATCATCTGCATAGCTGAGGTTATTGATATTTCTCCTGGCAATCTTGATTCCAGCTTGTGCTTCTTCCAGCCCAGCATTTCTCATGAGGTATTCTGCATATAAGTTAAATAAGCAGGGTGACAATATACAGCCTTGACGTACTCTTTTTCCTATTTGGAACCAGTCTGTTGTTCCATGTCCAGTTCTAACTGTTGCTTCCTGACCTGCATATAGGTTTCTCAAGAGGCAGGTCAGGTGGTCTGGTATTCCCATGTCTTTCAGAATTTTCCACAGTTTATTGTGATCCACACAGTCAAAGGCTTTGGCATAGTCAATGAAGCAGAAATAGATGTTTTTCTGGAACTCTCTTGCTTTTTCGATGATCCAGCAGATGTTGGCAATTTGGTCTCTGGTTCCTCTGCCTTTTCTAAACCCAGCTTGAACATCTGGAAGTTCACGGTTCACGTATTGCTGAAGCCTGGCTTGGAGAATTTTGAGCATTAATTTACTAGCGTGTGAGATGAGTGCAATTGTGCAGTAGTTTGAGCATTCTTTGGCATTGCCTTTCTTTGGGATTGGAATGAAAACTGACCTTTTCCAGTCCTGTGGCCACTGCTGAGTTTTCCAAATTTGCTGGCATATTGAGTGCAGCACTTTCACAGCATCATCTTTTAGGACTTGAAATAGCTCAACTGGAACTCCATCACCTCCACTAGCTTTGTTCATAGTGATGCTTTCTAAGGCCCACTTGACTTCACACTCCAGGATGTCTGGCTCTAGGTGAGTGATCATACCATACATACATTTATATATATATATATACACACACACACACATACATACATACATATAAGGCTTCCCTGGTGGCTCACCAGTAAAGAATCCGCCTGGAAAGCAGGAGCCACAGAGACGTGGGCTGGATCCCTGGGTCGGGAAGATCCCCTGGAGGAGGAAATGGCAACCTGCTCTAGGTTCCTTGTCTGGGAAATCTCATGGACATGGGAGCCTGGCAGGCTACATTCCATAGGGTTGCAAAGAGCTGGACCTGGATGAAGCTACTTAACATGCATGCATACATACATGTATGTATACAAATGCATATACATTTATGTATACACACACATATATATATGTTATTATGATAGAATCTTTCACTGACTTCAAAGAGTAAATAAAAAGCTATGATCTATGAAAAAGAGCATCTATGAAAAAGCAGAGCCAGAGACTGGTGTGCAGGGGTAGAGAATAGGAAATAAAGAGAAAAAATTCACCAGATTTCTAATCAACAGAGTCCGCACAGTAGATCTAGGGAAGTCAATGAAATGAGTGAGACATCCTTTTTCTATTTTCTTGTCATAGTTCAGTTACCCACTCACTCACTTTAATAGATATTTATTGATTATCTATTCTATGCCAGAAAATCTGGACAATTTCTGGGAAGACCAAGAAGATTGAAATCCTGATAGGGGAACAATACACACAAATGAATAACTATGATGTCATATGGTAAATGTAACAGGAGAAGGGACAAAATGTTTTGAAAGCATAAGACAGAATTCATCATTTCATCCGTAGATTAGACGAAAGCTCCACAGAGATGGCACTGGATGTGAGCCTAGAAGGGCAAGGAGGAGTCTGCCAGTTGCACAAAACGGGACAGTATAGGGTTAAAAATGTCCTTGCCCCGGATAGCCAGGGTCAGAAACTGACCACCACTTCTTACTAGTACTGTGACCTTGCGGAATCCGCTTAATTCTTCTGTCTCCATGTGTTCACTTGTGAGAAAGGGAGATAATTATAGCAGGTACTCTGGAGGATCATTGTCTAAATTAAGCAAGACAATACGTCAAGGACTGAGCACAGTGTCTGATAAACAACATACAATAATATTGTTAAAAAGGAGCCCCAGGTACAGAACTTTGCTTATTCAAAGTCAAGTGCATGGGAGGTCATGGCGTATTTGGGAGATCCAATGGCAATCCAGTCCAGTACTCTTGCTTGGCAAATCCCATGGACGGAGGAGCCTGGTAGGCTGCAGTCCATGGGGTTGCTAGGAGTCAGACATGACTGAGTGACTTCACTTTCATGCATTGGAGAAGGAAATGGAAACCCACTCCAGTGTTCTTGCCTAGAGAATCCCAGGGATGGGGGAGCCTGGTGGGCTGCCGTCTATGGGGTCGCACAGAATCGGACACGACTGAAGCGACTTAGCAGCAGCATCAGGAGCAGAGCTTAGGCGGAGGGGTTGCTGAGGTAGAAGCAGAGGCTGTGTGCTTGCGTGCTAAGTTGTTTCAGTTGTGTCCGACTGTTTGAGACCCCATGGACCGTAGCCCAGCACGCGCCTCTCTCTGTGGGATTCTCCAGGCAAGAATACTGAAGTGGGTTGCCATTCATTTCTCCAGGAGATCTTCCTGACCCAGGGATAGAACCCATGTCTCCAGCGTCTCCTACATTGGCAGGCTGGTTCTTTACCACTAGCACTACTTGGGAAGCCCAGAAGCAGAGGCTGGAACTCTAAGTCTCCCAGCCCACCCCCACTCCTACCCCCATGCCCTCTAAAGGGATGTTCAGACTCTTAGCTTTCCCCTGGATCATAGTGTGTGTTTACATTCAGATGTGCTGCTATCAAATGCTCAGGGCAATGATGGCCTGGTCCAGCCTACCCCCCAGCATCCTGACGCCGCCCCCCCCAGGTGAGGAGGAAGAGGAGCAGTGGAATCAAATCATTTGCAGTGGAGAGTTAGAGATGTGGGGAGAGAACCGCAGATGAGGTATCCTGGTCGAAACGATGGACCAGAGCTCTGTTGTGTGCGTAAATCCCACTCATCTTGCTTCTTTAAGATCCAGCTTGAAACCACACACTTTACATCTCTTGATTACTACCTGGGACCAGAAAGAAGTAAGAGATTACTCACTTTTCTATAAAGGCTGTGTTTCAGAAACTAGTAGTCAGATCTCCACTCCTCCTTCTAGTAGCAGGTTACCTTGTTACTTAATTTTAGGGCCCGAGTTTCCTCCTGAGCAAGATCAGAGCGACACGAGCTATCCCACAGGGTGGAGCATTCAAGGAGATCATTGATGAGTGCTAACACAGAGCCTGGAACACAGCCAGCAGAGTCACACAACACTCAGGTGTTTCATTCGTTCCTCCCACCTGTCTCCATGACCTCCAGCTATCTTTGACATAATATAGAATCTAGAGTTTATTACATTAGTCTCCTAACTCAGCCTGAAATACTCACTGCCTCTAAAACAGAAGGTCAAGGCTATGGCATTGGGAGTTTGCAAGATCCCTTCTTGACACTGGGACCTGTATTAAGGAGGTCAGGGCAGAATTTAGGTCTTCTGAGGTCTCTGGTGTTCTCATAACATAAGGATCCCATAACATGGAGCTTCCAGGAGGCACCGATATCTTGGTTCCTGTAGTCATTTGTTGACTAGGGATTTTCGGGTTTTTAAAACTCTTGTGGCTCAGCAGGTAAAGAATCCACCTGCAGATCGACCTGAGTTAGATCCCTGGGTTGGGATGATCTCTTAGAGGAGGGAAAGGCTCCCCACTCCAGCATTCTGGCCTGGAGAATTCCGTGGGCTCTATAGTCCATGGGGTCACAAAGAGTCGGACACGACTGAGTGACTTTCACTTCACTTCACTTCTATAAAGAAGGCTGAGCGCCAAAGAACTGATGCTTTCAAATTGTGCTGGAGAAGACTCTTGAGAGCATGTTGGACAGAAAGGAGATTAAAATCAGTCAATCCTAAAGGAAATCAACCCTGAATACTCATTGGAAGGACTGATGCTGAAGCTGAAGCTCCAATACTTTGGCCATCTGATTCAAAGAACTGAGTCACTGTAAAAGACTCTGATGCTGGGAAAGATTTAGGGCAGGAGGAGAAGAGGGCGACAGAAGATCAGATGGTTGGATGGCATCATTGACTCAATGGACATGAGTTTGAGCAAACTCTGGGAGATAGTAAAGGATAGAGGAGCCTGGTGTGCTGCAGTTCATGGGGTCTTAAAGAGTCAGACACAACTTAGCCACTGAACAACAACAACAATGCTCATAGTTGAGTTCTGAAACATTAACAAGACTGTGAGAACTAGCAGTACATGAGTATTTAATGTGTTCTACATGGTACGCTAAGCCCCTTATACAAGTCATATTGCATAGTCTTTGCAAGAAATTCATGAGATCAGTAATGCCATCCACCTTCCACATTTTCCCACAAGGGAAAGCTTGAATTTTGAGGGAGTGTCAAGTCACTATTTCAAGGTCACACAGCTCAAAACTGGCAGGAGAAAGAAGGAAGACTAGACTGTCTGACTCCTGGATAGACTCCTGTATTTCCCTGTTTGCCTGTCCTAATGTGAGATTTGGGATGCATACAGGGCTCTGAGAAGCTGGATGAATAAAACACGATCCCCAGTTGATTCCCATAATATGGCTCCAGTGGCCTCCTTCATGGGTCAGCATGAATCTTCTGTTATGTAGGGAAGGCCATGTCGGCAAGTCACTCTGTATCTTTCATACCTGTGTCAATGCCATTGATTGGCTGTTTTGAGAGAGCTCCTTAATTTTCCAGGATGTCATCTTTCCCATTTTTTCTAGCTTAAGATCATCAGGGAAAGGACACTTAGAGTCTCCTAAATTAGACTTGATATCTATCTACTGTGCAGAGTTTATGTGAAGCTTAAATGAGCTTATGCGGGCAAGGTACTGTTTCAACGTTAAGACAGCACCCAAATGGAAAAATAATATGATGTTGATTACAGAGAGTACATGGCATGTCAGCACTTCTTCTGTTCCCCAAAGTAAATCAATAAGATAGTAATAATGATAGTTAAGAGTTGCTGAAAGCAAGCAAGATTCGCGGTGGATTAGGCTAAGCATTTGACATAGATTATTTCAGATGTTTTCCAAACAACGCTGTGAGATCAGTAGGATAAAAATCTCCATGTCACAGATGGAGGAACTGGGCTCTGAATATTTAAGAAATTGACATGATCACTTGGATAGGAACCCTGGAAATCTGACTCAGGATGGCTTTTTAGCCTCTAGCCTCCTATTGGGCTTCCCTGGTGGCTCAGTGGTAAAAAAAATCCACCTGCCAATGCAGAAGATGCAGGTTTGATCCCTGAATCAGGAAGATCCCCTAGAGAAGGAAACAGCAACCTATTCCAGTATTCTTGCCTGGGAAATCTCACAGACAGAAGAACCTGGTGGGCTACAGTCCCTGGGGTCACTAAGAGTCAGACACAACAGCTGAAGAACAGAAACCAACAAGCCACCTGTTAGTTCTACACCTGGTTTGTTAGGTGGTTTGTTTCACTGAATAAACAGAAGCCAGACTTTGCAAATCCAATTTTCAGGACTGCATTTTCCAATCTAAGGTTCCATTTCCAGCTTCATTCTGTGAGGATAGGCTTTTCAGATTAGTTCACGCATGCATTTGTTCTCAGCTCTGGTATATTTCTCTTCCTTTCTTCCTGTGAACAAACAGCCCCCATCCCAGCCCAGGGTGATAGAGGCAAAACGTATGATCAGCAATAGTTACTAACATCTCCTGACAGGCTGAGTGCTCTCAGACAAGTATTGTCCCAGGGCGGAACGTGTGTCTGAAACATATTACTCTGAATGAGAAGGAAATGTAATCATTTGCATAAATCGGGATGCTATTGACTCAGATTCTGGGCAGATAAAAAGCAATTAATACCATGTTCTTTGGACAACCATAGTCTTTGTATCAGAAATTTCCAAGTCCTATAATATATTATCCAGTGACTATTCTTCTGTGGCAGTTTTTAGTGGACAAAGTCATATTTTATATGTGAATGTATACTTTGCTCTTGATATTGTAAGGTAATATAATGATATCTTCATGTTTTAAAAACAGGTACATCCGTACAGCAAGTTTAAAAACTTCAAAATAAAATCTAGAGATTTAAAAAATCTCTAGCTCAGAAGATGTTTTTATGACCCATTCAAACCTTTAGAGTTAAGATTTGTTGACCAAGGTCTAGAGATACAATGAAGGTCAATTGTTGTATTGCAAGCTCCTGAAGCAGATGTTCTCTGGACAAACCCATTAGAAAAGTACAGCTTCTGAATCTTCTAGGCTTAAAATGCTTTCACTACAGGATTTCAAGCTAAAGGGATATTTTTCTCTGAAGCTAAAAGCCTGGTCCTTCCCTTTCACCAGTGAGAAAGAAAATGTGTTGTCTCCATGCGTATAATTTTTATAAAGATCTCTATCTCAGATGATACTTCATGTTCATTTGTTGCTACACAAGCCAGGAAGATCCGAATATCTTTTAAATCTCAACCTAACAGTAATCAGCTTTCTGGAAGTTTCCTGGGAGAACTTTCTGGAAGAGTGCCCAGATACATGAGCATACAGTGGAGGGGAGGGCATTGTGGAAAGTGTTTGGCACTGATGTTAAAACCATATGTAATGTTAGGATCCGGACTGGGTCCCCTGGCCGCTGAGGTTTCTGCATCTTCCACCAGAATGTCCAGGCTATCTCATAACTCCAGTGGCCATGATGTCTTGGTGTTTAAAATGACACCCAACTGAATTTTTCATCTTAGCTGTGAATTCCATTTTATGTGAAGTTACGTTTTCATCTTATACCAGAAATTACTGAACTTTAGGAGGCAGGGGTACTTGTGTTTAGTAGTTATGTTAATGAGTTACCTATGTACCTGTGAGAGCCATGGGTGTCTTTCTGATCATCCCACTGATCCATCAGAGGTCTTAGGCACTTTCACACCCAGGCACCAGTCCTACCTGAAACCAGGGATTGCAGCACGAGCGAAGGGCGTGGGTTGAGGACGATGGACTGGCGTCCACTAAGGGCCTGTTATTCACTAGGTGTTATGCTATGCACCACCTAGGTTGCTGCTGCTGCTGCTAAGGCGCTTCAGTCGTGTCCGACTCTGTGCAACCCCATAGACGGCAGCCCACCAGGCTTCCCCATCCCTGGGATTCTCCAGGCAAGAACACTGGAGTGGGTTGCCATTTCCTTCTCCAATGCGTGAAAGTGAAAATCAAAGTGAAGTCGCTCAGTCGTGTCCGACTCCAGCGACCCCATGGACTGCAGTCTACCAGGCTCCTCTGTTCGTGGGATTTTCCAGGCAAGAGTACTGGAGTGGGGTGCCATTGCCTTCTCCGACTACCTAGGTTAGTCCTCAGCAATTGGGATAGTCTGCTCCATTATTAGAAGCAGCAGCTGACTGAGAGAAACAACTTAATATACAAAGGAATCATAAAGTAGCAAAGCTGATGGGCAAATGTCTGTTTGCCTGATTGCCCACGTGCCGCCTTCTCCTTCTCTACTTGTGTTCTTCTGCTGGTGCGTCTATGCTCCAAGCCCTCCTACGTGTTTAGATACTGCTGGGGAATCTCTCAGCACGTCGCCCAGGACTCTTGATCCCCAGCAAGGGACTCTGTGGTTGAGCTTCTGTCATGACTCACACCCGAGGTCTGGTCCCACCTCTCCAGTCCTGGGCGCCCACCCATCCGCCCCTGGCCTTCCTTGAATTCTGGGGATGCTACATCTGGCCTGCCATGAGAATGCTTGGCCTACCTCATTTGAGATCCAGTGTTCTTCTGCTAAGAGCTCGTGTGTGTGCGTGTGTGAGCGTGAAAGAGAAAGAGGTGGAAGGGTAAACATCACATAGAGACAAACGCTTCGCAGGTGAGCTTCCCTGTCAACTGGAATGTGGCTTCTGCGGGCCTCCTGGGTACCCATGTGACCCCTGGGCTCTAACACACACGCTGCGAGGCACACGTATCGAATGTAATGGCCTCTTGCCCAGGTCTTGTGGTTGCTTTCATGAGCCAGGCTGGGCCAGCATTGCCTTTGAGGCTGGGCAAGGCTCAACCTGCAGGGAGAAAGTGAGTCTTTCTGGTGATGGGAGGAGCTGAGGATGGCAACACCTGGCCTAATGCTCAGGCCTCCGAACACGTCCCCGACCTGGACTCCTCCCAGTCTTCCTTCTCCACCCGCTGCTCAAACCTCAGCAGGACAGGATAACTGAGGGTGCGTGCGTTCTGATAATTCTTCAGTTTTGCTCCAGTTATTGGGATTGTTTATCAAGGGATATGTTCGGGTCAAGTTTAAGAGGGATCTTGCCTTGCTTTTTATACATTGATGCATGCAGGAGCATCTTGAATTGCTACAGGCATTCTCCAGCCATTAGCCCTACAGATGCCGTGTAATAATTCTTGAAACTCTTGCTGGAGGAGTGCTCCTTTGAATGATCTCATTCATGATGATGAAGGCCATAAATTC
The DNA here is from genome assembly GCF_055505025.1 of Bos grunniens. Classification (NCBI taxonomy): domain Eukaryota; kingdom Metazoa; phylum Chordata; class Mammalia; order Artiodactyla; family Bovidae; genus Bos; species Bos grunniens. The sequence continues at coordinate 87,976,115 of NC_141176.1, read as the reverse complement.
TGAGGAATGCGAGACAATCAAATTCCTGACCTGTCTGTGACTATGGGAACTAGCTGCTGCGTTCAGGTAGGACCTGAAATTCAAAGAAAGGCAGGCCTGCAGCTTTTGGGTTTTTATTTTTTAATTTTATTTGCATGACTTAAAGCTGAGCCAAGCCCCTGTGCTTAGTGAGGTTCAAAATGAGGTCTAAATAATCATTTCCATCTCAAGCTGCCTGCTTTCCCAGTGGTATACTGTTTGTTCCAGTTTGGGTCACTATCAGAAGCAGAGTTGTCATAAAGCTGGAGGGGAGGTCTCTGATTCTTAGGGCCCAGAGAAGGACATAGGGATGGGAAGGGATTCCAGAAGGGGTTGTGATGCGAGTCAATTTTCCAGAAGGATAAAGAGACTGATGAATGAAGGAGACACAGAGAGATAAAAAAAAATCCTGATTTATGCAATGTCTCCAGCCATCCTACACTCACGCGTGAACTTAGTCTCCCTGGAGCTGCCGGCGTCTGGCACAAACACTGAATGTCAAGGGCATGCTTGTGTTTTCACCTGTTTGTCCTCCTCTAATCTTAAGATCAATTCCTCTTTGCTTTATATTCAGGAACCATGGGGAAAAATATGCTCTCGCCCTGTGGTTCAAAAATCCTTAAGACTTAACCTATGCCATTTATGCATAATAGTAAATTTTATAAGCAATTATTTGGAAAAGCAATATTCTGTGTCAACACAAAAGGATGGAAAATAAGTTAATTTCCTTAAATAATAAATGAAAACTGCCTCAGGACATCCATCGACCTTCCCTTTCTTCTCGGGCCACTTAGATTCTGATAACACTGGCAAATTACCTGAAGGCCCTAAGTGAAGTGAACAGATCTTTAACTCTATTTATGCAAAACCAGCTGCAGTTTTTAGGCACTAAACTTTGAAACCCTAGGATCAGATACTGATAATTTGTGATGAAACTATCTAATCTTAGATATTTAAAAATTTTATTTGGCTGGGTCTTAGTTGCTGCATGTGGGATCTTTAGTTGCAACATGTGAGATCTAGTTCCCTGACTAGGGACTGAACCCAGGCCCCTGCATTTGGGGGTGCAGGGTCGTAGCCCCTGGACCACGAGGGAAGTCCCTATTCCCAGTTCTGATGGCATTCTCCAAAGGTTTCCATTTTCACGCAAACAAAACTCACTCTGAATGGTGAGGAGAAACTTAGGTTCAAATTCACTCCAATTGAGTCATTTCACATGGTCCTGCTGTTGAAGCAAGCAAGAGAGCTAAGTTGCTAAGTTGTGTCCAACTCTTTGTGACCCCATGGACTATAGCCCACCAGGCTCCTCTGTCCATGGAATTCTCCAGGAAAAAATACTGGAGTGAGATGCCATTTCCTCCTCCAGGAGATCTTCTTGACCCAGGGATCTAACCTGTGTCTCTTATGTCTCCTACATTGGCAGATGGGTTTATTTATTTATTTTTTAAACCACTGGCGCCACCTAGGAAGCCTGCTGTTGAAAGCTGTGTTTAAAAGCTCCTGGCTCCATACAACAGAAGTTTATTTAGTACATATTATGGTCAACCATTGATTGCAGCCAATTCTGCAGGACTAGGAAAATGCCAAGGAGGCAGTGTGGACATTAGAGCCCAGAGCTCAGCAAAGAACACAGTGGGGAAGGGGCTCATTATAGATCCAGGCAGGCATGACCGCGTCCCCAGGAACAGCTTCATGCTCAGAAGAGGGAGCATCTTTGTGTCTTACCAGCTGCAAACCACAGACTCCCAAACCCCATCACTCTGCGACTCATGTTAATAAGCATGTGCCCAGATCAGGCTCTTTCCTAAGTATCGTCTTATTTATGTCTCTGTGCAAATTCTTTCCACTTCTATCTTCTCCTTTGTTGTTGTTTAGTGGCTAAGTCATGTCCGACTCTCTTGCAACCCCATGGACGATAGCTTTCCCAGGTGGGCTCTGGTGCATGGGGTTGCAGAGAGTTGGTCACCACTGAAGCAACTTAGCACACACGCCCGGACTATAGCCCACCAGTCTCCTCTGTCCATGGGATTCTCCAGAATACTGGAGTAGGTTGCCATTCCCTTCTCCAGGGGATCTTCCCAACCCAGGAATCAAACCCCCTCTTCCCGACCCAGGAATCAAACCCCCATCTCTTGCATCTCCTGCATAGTTTGGCACAATCTTTACCGCTGAGCCACCAGGGAAGCATCTTCTTACAGATGCAAAAACCAAGGCTCAGAAGGTTTCCTTTCTGAGTTTTTGAAAGTAGCCAGTGTAGTGTCCGGCTGGTGCAGACCTCTGCCACTGACATTTGGTGGTGACTATGTGACAGGATGGTTTGGGTGATAAACACCCGGGAAGTTTCATATTTACCCTCTGCTTTTCATTATGTTTCTGAGTTCATTATATTTTTGGATGGTATCTAGTCACTCCAAATATACCCAAAGAAGATATTCAGTCAATGATTTGTTATAGTAACTCCACCTTATTTATCTGAGTAGGTTTAGGTCACCTGAATGTCTAATCTGGGTTTTTCCCAGGTGGCATTAGTGTTAAAGAACCTGCCTGCCAATGCAGGAGATGCAAGAGATGTGAGTTTGACCTCTGGGTTGGGAAGTTCCCCTGGAGGAGGGCATGGCAACCCACTCCAGAATTCTTGCCTGGAGAATCCCATGGACAGAGGAGCCTGGTGGGTATCAGTCCATGGGGTTGCAAAGAGTTGGACAGGACTGAAGTGACTGAGCAGCATATTATGCATAAACGTCTAATCATATTTCATCCTCTTTGCTAATTCTCATTGTTGTTCAATACAGAATTTTGAGAATTGAAGCAATTTTTCAATAACAATACAAACTAAAGAAAGTATTATAGTATTTATCTGTGCACTGCTTGCTCAAACAGTCTGGGAAGTGTAGGCTCTGGATCAAAAGATCAGGTCCTAGTATGAATTGTGGTCCTGATTACCTGAGGTTGATGCCAAGACCTCAGCTTCTGGGCACCGGTACTGAATCAAATCTTAGAGGTAGTTTTGGGTGAGGTAGAACAGCTTTATTGCTTTGCCCACACTTTTTTTTTTTTTTTTACAAAAACTTTATTGTTTCCATTTGATCCAAGGCTTGGGAAAAGGCTCCAGGGTGTTAAAAGCTGCATAATGGCTTTATTTTGGGGGGGCTCCAAAATCACTGTGGACCGTGAATGCAGAGATGAAATTAAAAGATGCTTGCTCCTTGGAAGTAAAGCTATGACAAACCTAGACAGCATATTTAAAAAGCGGAGACATCATCTTGCTGACAAAAGTCCATATAGTCAAAGGTATGGTTTTTCCAGTAGGTATATAAAGATGTGAGGGTTGGACTACATGCTGAAAATTGAGGAAGTGACGTTTTCAAACTATGGTGCTGGAGAAGACTCGAGAGTCCCTTGGACAGCAAGCAGACCAAACCCATCAATCGTAAAGGGAATCAACCCTGAATATTTTTTGGAAGGACTGATGCTAAAGCTCCAATTCTTTGGCTACCCGTTACGAAGAGCCAACTCATTGGCAAAGGCCCTGATGCTGGGAAAGATTGAGAGCAGGGGGAGAAGGGGTGACAGAGGATGAGAGGGTTGGATGGCATCACTGACTAATGGACATGAGTTTGAGTAAACTAGGGGGGAGAGTGGACAGGGAAGTCCGGGGTGCTGCTGTCCACGGGGTCGCTAAGAGTCAGACATGACAGTGACTGGACAGCAGTGGCTGCAGAGAGAGGCTTCAGGCAGAAGCCCTGGGACTGGAGGTGGAGGGGGGTCACTCCTCAAAGGCTGCTGGGGTCCTGCAGGTGAGATACTTACCCTGCCCAGCCTGGGGACCAGTGGGCCCCTGGAGGTCGGTCAGGTGGTCGCCCATCTTCCTGATGATTTTCACCACCTTGTTGAGGAAGCAGACCTCCAGGAAGCGACAGAAGCGGGGGTCTGCACAGGCAGAAAACAGGCCACACAGACCCAAAAGGGCCTGCTTCAGGTTCTTCTCTATGAGCAGGGTGGCCTCCAGAGCGTCCCGGGCTCCACCCCACTCATCCTGGGAAGGTTTCTCCACTTCTGGGAAGGGGGCATGGCCGCTGCTCTGCTTCTGCATTTGGGAGAGGGTATTGGTGCCCTGGAGCTTCTCCAAAGCCAACTTGCTGAAAAATTCACCCAAGTCGTCTAGAGCCACACTTTGCAGTTGAAATGGGAGCCCAGAGACAGGCAGGTACGGCAGGCTTGAAGATGCAGGTCCACAAGGTACTGGATGATGGCCTCCACCTCGGGGTTGAAAATCCAGAAGAATCTGAAAACTCATGGCTGATCAGGAACAAGGAGTTAAGCTCAACAACTGGAGTTGTCTGCTCCTGGTGTTGGAGGACAGCTAAGGGGCTGACTCCGAAGGCTGAGGCTGGAAAGAAGGTCCCAGTGTGGTCGGAGGCTGGAGGAAGGGGTGGCCCTGGGTCTGTTCTGTCCAACCACCATCTAAGCAACAGAGAGATCCACGGGAATGCCGAGTCAAGGGGGCCCTGGGCTTGCGCCTGCCCTCCAAAGCCATATGTCCCAACCCAGGAAGCCTTGGTGAGTTTTTACAGCTATGGTTCGAGGGCAGGGTTGCTGATGAGAGTAGGGTGTGCCCAGGGGCTTCCCTTGTAGCTCAGTTGGTAAAGAATCTCCCTGCAATGCAGGAGATCTGGGTTCGATTCCTGGATTGAAAAGATCCCCTGGAGAAGGAAATGGCAACCGACTTCAGTATTCTTGCCTGGAAAATCCCATGGATGGAGGAGCCTGGTGTCCATGGGGTCGCTAAGAGTCAGACACTACTGAGCAACTTCACTTTCACTTTAGTGTTATAAAGAGCTTAAAGATTTTGTTATGTGTATCTCCTAGTGGTTCAGTCACACAGCTGTGTCCCACTCTCTGGGACCCCATGGACTGCAGCATGCCAGGCTCCCCTGCCCTTCACTAATTCCCAGAGTTTGCTCAAACTCATGTCCATTGAGTCAGTGATGCCATCCAACCATCTAATCCTTTGTCGTCCCCTTCTCCTCCTCCTCCCCTCCATCTTTCCCAGCATCTTGGTCCCGAGGCTCAGCCAGGACCATTCTGTTTCTTGACTGCTTCTCCCTGGTATGTGCACTTTCCTCCCTTCCCTGATTAGCCTGACAGTTTGAATCTGCCCTTTGGGACTCAGGGAAGGTCATGGAGGCTGGAGCATTTTCCCTGTAAGAATCTGGGGGAACAGGACTTCTCTGGGGTTCAGCGGTTAAGAATCTGCCTTCCAATGCAGGGGACGTGGGCTCCATCCTGGGTTGGGGAGCTGAGATCCCACATCCTAGGGGGCAACCAAGCCTGAGGCACAATTAGCAAGCCCACGCACCACAACTACCGAAGTCCCTGCATGTCCCCATGAAGAGTCCACGCAGCACAGTACGACCCAGTGAGGCCAAAAACTACAGAATTAAATAACACTTAAAAAAGAAAGGCTTCCTTGCACAGGAGCCCCAAAGGGTCCTTGTTTCAAGGTCACTCTACATTTTGCTCATCTGGTGGAAGCACATGTGAGACTCACCCTGAATATTGTGATCCGGGGTTCCCAGGTGGCTCTAGTGGTAAAGAACCCGCCTGCTAGTGCAGGAGACAAAAGAGACGTGGGTTCAATCCCTGACTCGGGAAGATCCCCTGGAGGAGAACATGGCAACCCACTGCAGTATTCCTGCCTGGGAAATCCCAGGGACAGAGGAGCCTGGTGGGTTGTCCAAGGACGGTCCATGGGGTTGCATGGAGTCAGACATGCCTGAAGCAACTTAGCATGCATTGTGATGAAGGGCAGGTAGGCGATACATAAGAAAGGACTTGAGGAGAGAGCCAGGCTCTTTCTAAACATCAGTGTCCATCATGCAGCTCGCTGAACAGCTATCTCCTCTGTGCTGTCAGTCTGCCCCCTCCTCCATCACAGGCACTGGATTCCTGATACATGTCCTTCATACCTCCTGACTGCTGATCAACCCAGAGGTCTCATGAATCCGATACGTGTGTCAGCCAGCCCTTTTGTGCAAGCTGCATTCAGCATCTGGGTTTCTGGTGGGTGCCAATCTTAATGAAGTTGTCTTGTTGTTTTCTAAGTACCTTTGGACATCTAAGGGCATAATGACTGAGCCGGGGTATATGATAATGATAAAATGTGGCACAGGGCTGGGTTGGTTGTAGCCTGAGTTGAGTTTGACATGACCTGATGAGATTTCTTGACATATAATCTGCTCCTTTTGCTCCTTTTAGAAAAGAGCCTTTGACATCGACTACCCAGAATTGCACGTCTGGGAGACAACATTAATTTGTATGGCATGACTCATGCTGAAAAATAACAAGTTTGTAGTCAAGAACCATGCATTCCCAGTTAATTAATCTCCCTTGTAACTGTTGGGGTGGATTATCGGTTAGTCACACACGTTTTTTTGTCCACAGGATGAAGGCAGGTGTGCCACTTTGGTTCGCTGTATGATTTTTCATTCCTGAATCAGCCTACCCTGCCTCTGCTGTTTTCACACCCTCTTCATTAAGCTCTGTCTAAATACTTCACTGTCCAAGTGTGTTATTATCAAGCAAGACTCTCCACAAGTATTTCAAACCTGATTCAGTTAGTGTCTCGGCATTTCTTGGCTTGCAAAGAGCCTAATCCAGTTCCCCTTAGTTTACAAACATGGAAGGAAAGATACTGAGAAACTAAAGAAGGTTGTCCTAAATCAGAGCTTCTCGTGTCTGCTGAGACTGATCCTCTTAGTGAGGGAAGCTTGGGGCACTGAGGAGTGAAAGGAAAGAAAAGATTTGCGTCTCTTATCTACATATGGAAGTGAAAGGGTGAGTCACTCAGCCCTGTCTGACCCTTTGCCACCTCATGGACTGTAGCCTGTCAGGCTCCTCTGTCCATAGGATTTCCCAGGCAAGAATATTACAGTAGGTTGCCATTCCCTTCTTCAGGGCATCTTCTCAACCCAGGGTTCTAACCTGGATCTCCTGCATTGCAGGAAGATTCTTTACCATCTGAGCCACAAGGGAAGCCCTATCTATCTATGTATATCTACATATAATAGACTCAAATTTACAAGAAGAAAAGTTCAAATTCTTGAGGGAAGCTGTTTTATATATATATATATATATATATATATATATATACACATATGTTTTGTTGAGTAATTCATGTATACATAAATGGAAACCTTACCAAACATTATTCAAATATGTCCAAAATGATTTAAAAACAAGAGCTCAAAATTTCAGAATTTATTCAGGATATCCTATATATTTCTTTTTAAAAATAATTATCCTTAGTCGCTCAGTCATGTCTGACTCTTTGTGACCCCATGGACTGTAGCCTGCCGAGCTCCTCTCTCCCTGGGGATTCTCTAGGCAAGAATACTGGAGTGGATTGTCATGCCCTCCTCTAGGGGATCTTCCCAACCTGGGGATTGAATCCAGGTCTCTCCCACTGCAGGCAGATACTTTACCGTCTGAGCCACCAGGAAAGCCCAAGAATACTGGAGTGGGTAACCTATCCCTTCTCCAGGAGATCTTCCCGACCCAGGAATAAAACCAGGGTTTGCTGCATTGCAGACAGATTCTTTACTATGTTAAAATTACTTAGAGAGATTTAAGGTCACCTTTGAAAGTGAAAATGTTTTTCACTCATTTGTGTCCAATTCTTTCCAAGCCCACCAGGCTCCTCTGTCCATGGAATTCTCCAGGCAAGAATACCAGAGTGGATTGCCATGCCCTTCTCGACCCGGGGATTAAACCAGGTCTCCTGCATTGCAGGAAGATTCCTTACCATCTGAGTCACCTGGGAAGCCCCAAGGCCACCTTTACTAATAAAAACAATTTATCATTGTGCCACTTTGAACAGGTAATTCTGCCTTACAGATATTAATAAAAGCATTTTATAAAATAGACAGCTGAAGCAAAAGGAAGAATCAATCATAGAGTTTATCAGGAGAAAAGTAGCAGATTTGAATTATTTCATTTTTAATGTACATTCAGATATTTATCCCTATAAAAAGATATTTTTGGTATCAATGATTCTGAGCTGTAGTTTGGGGTGCTTATGGCATCTCCCATTATTTCAAAGAAAAGACATCATGAAAATAATTTATTAAATGAAAATGTAATTCTCTATTACCCCCACCCCAAGTGAGCACTTAGCACACGACCCTCTGAGCTGATGGAGAGAACCACTGACAGTTACATTTCCTCCAAACCAGCGGAACCCAGAAGGGTTCCCAGTTCCAAACAGTCTAGGAGTTATTTCGTATTATATATTTTAAAAACGTTTTAAAAACACATTTTGAAAATACCTGATTGATGCCCAAAACATCAAATTGCCAAGTGATCAACTTTCAAGCAATCCACGTGAGTCTTATATTAAATCAATAATGATGACAACATGTGGAAGCTTGAATTTTGTCCTCCAAGGGATACGGTGATGATCCAACCCACAGGACCTGTGAATAAGACCTTATTTGGAAATAGGTCTTTGCAGATATAATCAAGTTCAGATTAGGGATTAGGGTGGACCCTAATCCAACAATATCTGTGTCCTTAGAAGAGAAGAGATACAGACAAGAGAGAGGTTACCCTGTGATGACGGAAGCAGAGACTGGAGGGATGGAGTGGCAACGCAAGGAAGGCCAAGGACTGGTGTTAAGAAAAGGCAGAGGGAGGTTCCACCTAGGGTCTCAGAGGGATCATGGTGCTTCTGACATCTTGATTTTGGATGTCTATGCTCCTGAATTGTAGGCGAATGAATTTCTGTTGCTTTAAGCCAGTTTGGGGTAGTTTGTTACAGCAGCCCTGCGTGCATATATGCTTAGTCAGTCGTGTGGGACACTTTGTGACTCCATCAACTGTAGCCCTCCAGGCTCCTCTTTCTATGGGATTTCCCAGGGGAGAATACTGGAGTGGGTTGCCATTTCCTCCTCCAGGGGATCTTTCTGACCCAGGGATTGAATCTGCATCTTTTATGTTTCCTGCATTGGCAGGTGGGTTCTTTACCTGCTGAGCCATCTTGGTAGACCTTTCAGAATGCATAGAAAAATATTATGCAAATTTTTAACACCAGCAATATAACTGAGGATTCATTTGCAGTTTTTCTATCAACAGAACTCTTAATGCTATATTCAATTTATTAAGCCTTTCTCTCTTGGAGATTGGTGGCTTATATCTCCAGGCTCCAGATGAATTTTAAATTTCAACATTTCAAAATTTCAGGTGTGAAATTCCTGCCATTTGATACAACACCCCTAGAATGGGTCCTCTGTTTCTGCTCAGCATCTTATGCTCTGAACGCCCCGCATCGTCCCGTGTACAGGGTGGTGGTTTCTTCTGAAGCTACTTGCTAATGTGGATATCTTATTCTCTCAGTGAATCAATCTCAAGAGAACAATGACATCAGCATTACAGATTGTTCTGCATTTGTTCCTCAAAGAGATATATTGAAATAGTAACCCCCAGGGCTTCAGGATGTGATCCTATTTGGAAATGGGGTCTTTGTACCTGTAATCAAGATCAAATGAGATCATCACGGTGGCCCCTAATTCAATATGACCTGTGTCTTTGTAGGAAGAGACAGGAAGAAAGCCATGTGACATGGAGCTGGAGAGAGGTTGACTGATCCAGCAGTAAGTCAAGGAACAGCAAGGGTTGCTGGCAACCACCAGAAGTCAAGAGATGTGAGACAGATTCTCCTTTAGAACCTTCCAGAAAACATAGCCAGCCAACACTTCTGGCCTTTAGAACTGTGGGAGAATACACTTCTGTGGTCTTAAGACATCCAGTTTATGGTGCGTTGAATATCAACCTTAGTAAATGAATACATATATGAAGCATAATGAGTCTTTGACTATAACTTTTGCATTTTATTAAAAAAAATAGAAAAAGTAAATTATGAAAGTCCTTGACCTTTCTATTTCGAAAAGTATGATCTTAAACATTAATTTTTGAGACCAAAAAAAAAAAAAAGCCATTTTCAAGTGGTTAGTTCATAGAAAGCTGAACAATAATCGTTGACCTATTTGTGCAGGCAAACTATGAAGAGTGTGAGGTTTTAGAACTTTACGGGTCACAGACGACAAGCTAGGGTGTATAAGTCATTGGTCCTGCATGTATGCACATGCAAAACGGGAACCAGATAGTCACCAGTGTTCTGCACATTGTCTCAGCCAGATACTTCCAGCAATATCATTTAGAGGAAACAGTTACAAACGTGGAAACAGAACATTATTTATGAACAAATGAATGTGGAAAGCCAAATTGTTTTTTGCAAAAAAGTTTATTATCATTCTTAGGGAGAAGCATTAAATTTAAGTGACTGGTGACATGCACCTTGTTTCCATTTTGCTGAACTGTTGGCTATAGCCCATGTCTTCCCAACAGTGAGCGTTTCCTCCTGGAAAGCACGGTCCTGTGGCTTGTGGCTCACATCTCCTTGTCATTCCTTCCTGCCCTCTAGAGTCTGCCCTTTCTGGTCCAAGGCACACATTACTTGTCCTTTGAATAGTCTATCTGAAGAGACAGATTCAAAGGATTCGGAATTTAGGATCTCTTCTCAATAACAGGGTCTTCCCATCCTTTAAAACAATGCTGCCTGTAGCTAATGCTCCCTTTCAGCTCCGAGTTCCATTGAGGAGAATGAACAGGGCTTTTGTTTCTATCTTCAGCACTCAGGACTGCACTGGGCACTTGGTTGACAGTGAGACCAAAGTTTGGGCCAATGAATGTGTCCACTGCAATAATTACAGGTAAGTGAAGGGGTGCTGGGGGTTTTAATGAAGCTCTTTTTCTTCCTTTATTTCTGATTACCTTCCCTTATTCCTTAATTCCCCACTTTCTTGATCAATCAGTTGCACAGTACTTGCTGAACCCAATGAATTAGAATTATTGACTGAATTTTGGTCTGCATGCTTGCATGCAAGCTCAACTGTATCCAACTCTAGTGATCCCCATGGACTGCAGCCCACCGGGCTCCTTTGTCCATGGGATTTCCTGGGCAAGAATACTGGAATGGGTTACCATTTCAGTGATCTCCAAAGAAGATTTAGCTTCGGACCAGAGACCAGGCTTGACCATTCAGGGATCTTGTGTGGCAAAAGTTTTATTACAGGGAAAAGGGAGAGAGAAAGCTTCTGACATAGACATCAGAAAGAAGTGGAGAGTGCCCCACTAGTCTTAGCAAAAGAGCTATATACTTTTAAAATTCAGTTCAGTTCAGTTCGATCCCTCAGTCGTGTCCAACTCTTTGTGACCCCATGGACTGTAGCCTACCAGGCTTCTCCGTCTATGGGATTTTCCAGACAAGAATACTGGAGTGGGTTGCCATTTCCTTCTCCAAGAGATCTTCCTAACCCAGGAACTGAACCTGGGTCTCCCTCATTGTAGGCAGATGCTTTACCATCCGAGCCACCAGGGAAGTCTGCTAGCGTGTGAGATGAGTGCAACTGTGCAGTAGTTTGAGCATTCTTTGGCATTGCCTTTCTTAGGGATTGGAATGAAAACTGACCTTTTCCAGTCCTGTGGCCACTGCGGAATTTTCCAAATTTGCTGACATATTGAGAGCCATGATTGCAGCCATGAAATTAAAAGATGCTTATTCCTTGGAAGGAAAGTTATGACCAACCTAGACAGCATATTGAAAAGCAGAGACATTACTTTGTCAAAAAAGGTTTGTCTAGTCAAGGCTATGGTTTTTCCAGTGGTCATGTATGGATGTGAGATTTGGACTATAAAGAAAGCTGAGCACCGAAGAATTGATGCTTTTGAACTGTGGTGTTGGAGAAGACTCTTGAGAGTCCCTTGGACTGCAAGGAGATCCAACAAGCCCATCCTAAAGGAGATCAGTCCTGGGTGTTCATTGGAAGGACTGATGCTGAAACTTCAATACTTTGTCCACTTGATCCAAAGAGCCGACTCATTGGAAAAGACCCTGATTCTGGCAAAGATTGAGGGCAGGAGGAGAAGGGGACAACAGAGGATGAGATGGTTGGATGGCATCACCGACTCAATGGGCATGGGTTTGGGTGAACTCCGGGAGTTGGTGATGGACAGGGAGGACTGGTGTGTTGCGGTTCATGGGGTCGCAAAGAGTCGGACACAACTGAGCAGCTGAACTGAACTGAACTGAGAGCAGCACATTCACAGCATCATCTTTTAGGATTTGAAACAGTTCAACTGGAATTCCATCACCTCTACTAGCTTTGTTCATAGTGATATGTCCTAAGGTCCACTTGATTTCACATTCCAGGATGTTTGGGTCTAGGTTGGTGATCACATCATTGTTTTATCAGAACTCTCCACTGTGACCCGTCTGTCTTGGGTGGCCATACAGGGCATGGCTCATAGTTTCATTGTTTTATGATAAGGCTGTGGTCTATGTGATCAGTTTGATTAGTTTTCTGTGATTGTGGCTTTCATTTTGTATGCTCTCAGACAGATAAGAGGGCTTCCCTGGTGGCTCAGAAGGTAAAGCGTCTGCATGCAATGTGGGAGACCTGGGTTCCATCCCTGGGTTGGGAAGATCCCCTGGAGAAGGAAATGGCAACCCACTCCAGTATTCTTGCCTGGAAAATTCCATGGACTGAGGAGCCTGGTAGGCTACAGTCCATGGGGTCACAAAGAGTCAGACAGGACTGAAGGACTTCACTTTTTCTGACAGATAAGGATAGAAGGCTTATGGAATCTTCCTGATGGGAGAGACTGACTGTGTGGGAAACTGGGTCTTGTTCTGTTGGGCGGGGCCATGCTCAGTAAATCTTTAATCCAATTTTCTCTTGATGGGTGGGGCTGTGTTCCCTCCCTGTTGTTTGACCCGAGGCCAAAGTATGATGGAGGTAACGAAGGGAACAGCAATGGTTTAAATACAAACTTCTAATTCTCAAGTCCTGCTCTCCACCACTGCTCATCTCAATACTACTGAACATAGGAATATATATATATATATATATATATATATATATATATATATTTAGGATGGACTGGTTTCATCTCCTTGCTGTCCAAGGGACTCTCAAGACTCTTCAGTGCCACAGTTCAGAAGCATCAATTCTTTGGTGCTCAGCCTTTTTTATGGTAAATGCCTGTAATTCATTTGTGGAGATAAAGAAAGCTGACACCAGAGAGCAAGTGAAATGCCCCAAAGATGGTCTAGGCTTTATGGTTCATGACTAAGATTTTTTAGGAGCTAGTAGGGTTCTGGCTGTGTTTCAATGAAATGGCAAAAATACAGTGTGTTCTTCGCCGGAGAGAACACATTTCCCTATGAGAGGGGAGGATAACTAAGCACAGTGTTCCATTTTGTTTTGTCCGGGGTTCTAACAGATGGGATTGTTGATACCCTGGGGCCCCAGAGGGCCTAAAGTCTTCTCAGGACACAGCAATTAGGCAGGATGAAGGTGAAAACTGCACTTTCAATGGAGGGCCAGGTTTAGCAAATAAGAGTACAGGCTGTGCAGCTAAATTGGAATGTCACATACACAAAGAATCCTTGTTTTTAGGATAAGTATATTCTAACATTGCAAGAGGCATACTTAACCTAAAAAAATAATCCAAAGTTGATCATAAACCCAACTTTAACTGGCATTCTGTACTTTATCTGTTACCCTAGTTGTAGATAAACAAGAAGCCTGTCAGTTTAACTTATAGACGTGACAGAGATTTTCATATCTAGCTTATACTGAGCTCCTCACCTTTAATGCTGTTGTTGTTCAGTCACTAAGTCAAGTCTGACTCTGCGACCCTATGAACTGCAGCGTGCCAGACTTCCCTGTCCATCACTATCTCCCAGAGTTTGCTCAAACTCAATAATAAAACTCACCTTGAATAATCTTTTAATTAAAAAAAAAAATTACTCTGTGTGTTCCTATAGCAAGGGTCTGCTAAAAGCTTGTGGATATATGAAGGGAGAACTGGATAAACTATGTTCTTAATTGAAAAGTAAGGCTTACTTAAGGTATTTTTAAAAAATACTAAAATTTATCCTCAATCGAAAGCAAAAATATCTGATTTACCAAGATATTATTATATATCATCACTCAGATGAAGCACTGGGGAGAGATACAACTGAATAAGTTTTAGATTCTTTTCCATCCCAGAGACGTTAAAAAGCAGCTAGAGGTACAGTCTCTTAGTCACTTTCAAGAATATTGCCTAAATGCCTCTTCCAATAGATCTGGGTTCATAATTTTCTTTTTGAAGTTATATCTCACTTTCTGTTTCACTTCTGGACAAGTAAATTACAGGGGCTTCTGAGGTGGCTCAAGCGGTAAAGAATCCAACTTCAATGCAATTGACATAGGAGACACTGGTTCATTCCCTGGGTTGAAAAGATTCCCTGGAGGAGGAAATGGCAACCCATTCCAATAATTCCCAATGTCCAAGGGAAATCCCATGTTCAGAGGAGCCTGGCATTCTACAGTCCATGGGATCACATAGAGTTGGACATGGCTGAGCAACTAGCACTTGCAAGGCTTTTGAGCTTCCTTGGTGGCTCAGATGGTAAAGAGTACGCCTGCAATGTAGGAGACCCAGTTTGATCCCTGGGTCAGGAAGAATCCCTGGAGAAGGAAATGGTAACCCACTCCAGTATTCTTGCCTGGACAGAATTTGTCCTGGACAAAATTCCATGGACAGAGGAAGCCTGGTGGGCTACAGTCCATGGGGTCAGACATGACTGAGTGGTTAACACTTTCAATAAAGGTTAGGCGATTTGTCTGAGATGACACTTTGAGTCACCCCTTAAAAACTGACACCAGAGCCCACAGCTTTCAGTTTTCAATTCCCGTTTCACTCAGAGGCAGTCTTAACCTGGCTTTAAAACTCATGTTGTGGTACATATACACAATGGAGTATTACTCAGCCATTAAAAAGAATACATTTGAATCAGTTCTAATGAGGTGGATGAAACTGGAGCCTATTATACAGAGTGAAGTAAGCCAGAAGGAAAAACATAAATACAGTATACTAACGCATATATATGGAATTTAGGAAGATGGTAACAATAACCCAGTGTACGAGACAGCAAAAGAGACACTGATGTATAGAACAGTCTTATGGACTCTGTGGGAGAGGGAGAGGGTGGGAAGATTTGGGAGAATGACATTGAAACATGTAAAATATCATGTATGAAACAAGATGCCAGTCCAGGTTCGATGCACGATACTGGATGCTTGGGGCTGGTGCACTGGGACGACCCAGAGGGATGGTATGGGGAGGGAGGAGGGTTCAGGATGGGGAACACATGTATACCTGTGGCGGATTCATTTTGATATTTGACAAAACTAATACAATTATGTAAAGTTTAAAAATAAAATAAAATTTAAAAATAAATAAATAAATAAATAAAATAAAATAGAAAAAAAAAATAAAACTCATGTTGTTCCTGAAAAAAAAAAAAAAAATAATATCTCACATTCCTGAATGTCCCTGGTGGACTAGTGGTTGGGAGTCCACCTGCCAATGCAGGGGATACAGGTTTGATCTCTGGTGCAGGAAGATCCCACATGTTGCGGAGCAAGTTAGCCTGTGAGGTTCAATGACTGAGCCTATATGCTACAACCGTTAAAGCCCATGAGGCTAGAGCCCACACTCTCTACCCAGAGAGGCCTCCACAGTGAGAAACCCATGCACCACAGCTAGAGAGTAGCCTTGTTCGTTGCAACTAGAGAAAGACCTCACACAGCATTGAAGACCCAGCCCAGCCACCCCCACCAAAAAAATCCCCTTATGTTCTTAATGACTGTAGCATCATCAGTGATGGTAGACACAAACTCTAGATGCAGAACATAGACGCAACTGGAGGTAACACAGGGCTAACACATGGGGCTAACACATAGCCCTATGTGTTAACACAGGGCTATGCCAGAATGCTCCTTGGAAGCTTCCTGGAGGAATCAGTTGCCCCAGAAAGATACAAATTCACCTCTTTATGAAACAACATACCAGTTCCAATCCCTAGAAGCCAAATGAAAGAAAAAGAGCCTGGTGTTTTTAGAATATGCTCTTACTACTGTTGTTTAGTAGCTAAGTTGTGTCCAAATTCTTGTTACCCCATGGACTGTAGCACACCAGGTTCATCTGTCTACGTAATTTTCCAGGCAAGAATACTGGAGTGGGTTGCCATTTCCTCCTCCAGGGAAGGAGATCCCTCCAGGGGAGCTTCCCGAGCCAAGGATTGAACCCATGTCCCCCAGCGTCTCCTGCATCGGCAGGCAGATTCTTTACCACTGAGTCACCTTAGAATTCACTACTGGAAGAGAAATGTTTGCTTGGAAAATTGACCTTTTAAATATTCACTTGTCTAAGAACTCTACTTTCAAGAGAAACTCAAAGTTGAATGGGCCAATATGAATAAAACTTTTATCTTCCTTTTCTTTTTCTGTGCATGCCCACATTTTCTTCTGCAGGAAATAGATTGCACAATACTGCCAATCACTACTTTAAAATAATTTTAGAAGAACAATTTTTGGTGTTTTATTCAGTATGAGTACTTTCAACATAAAATCTATGAGTCTTTTTTTTTTCCCGTAGTAAAAAGGTTACCATTGTTCTACCATGTACCTGTCTCTTTCATAGCCTCCAAAAAGCATCCATTCCAGGCCATGGGGAGAGATCACCTGTCTGTTTTCCTTGCTTCTCAGGAGGATCACTCATGTCAAAGGAAGTAGGCAAATCACTATTTTGAAGGCTTCCTTCTGCCTTTGCCTCCTGAGATCACACACAGGAATTTTACACCAATCAGTCTGAAGTGCAAATGGGGCTGTGTGCTAATGTGCTGCTGCTGCTGCTAAGTCGCTTCTGTCGTGTCCGACTCTGTGCGACCCCAGAGATGGCAGGCCACCAGGCTCCCCTGTCCCTGGCATTCTCCAGGCAAGAACACTGGAGTGGGTTGCCATTTCCTTCTCCAATGCAGGAAAGTGAAAAGTGAAAAGTGAAAGTGAAGTCGCTCAGTTGTGTCTGACTCTTTGCTAATGTGCTAGTGTTAAATAAAAGGAGGAGAAAAAAGAAAGTACATTATATTCCTTTCCCATATGTTACCTGGATTTTCTCTGCATTTATTGTTGATGTCCTACAATTATCATTGGTTGTAAGTATTATAGTATGTTGGGTAGCAGTAGAATACTTTGAGACATCATTATGAATTCAGATGCTCCTTTTCTGTCAATCTGAGACTCTTAAGTCTTTCTGCTTTATCATAATAAAGAGGCTTATATATCTTTATATATATAAAGAGAATTTTAGAATTTCTACATTTTCAATGCACTATGTATTATGGAAAAAAATTAAGTTGGTCTTTTTAATTTAATTTAATGAATTAGAAAACATAATAGGAAAACAAAAATAATAGAAATAAAATAATAACACTAAGAAGAAAGAATATGAAGAAAAAATAATAGATGTCTGGTGAAATATCTTTTATTTCTTTTTTCCCTTTTAAAAAATGGATTTCTCTCAGATTACATAAAAGAATAAATTATATAACCAAGTACTTTTATAGCTCAAATTCTAATAACTGGGGGCCCAATTAACCTAGGAAGAATATCCACAGAATCTATAAAATCCAAAAGTACCTAATAGTTACTTGTGGTGAACTTTTCAAATTGATATTTAGAAATATGATGTTAAATGTTGTTTGTTATGTTAATATTTAAATGAGTAAAGAGTTTCTGGTTTTTGAAAGTTTTACAGAGTATCCTTTGATCTTGATGAAGTCTGCCAAATAATTCTCTATGGTTCCTTAAGAACCAATTTATATGTTGTATTTTTATTCAAAAAGCCTTTATATTGCAGTGAGGACTTTGGATCGATTTTGCCAAGAGCTATGTGTCAAAGATCAGTTCTTTTATTAGTCTGATATGAATAAAGGTTATAATTAAAATCAAATGTGATTGATTTATGTGTGTGACTTTCATTAATTTATAATAGTCTTTGGGTTTCATGTAACATAAGAGAAGTCTGTTGAAAGATGACAAAGAAAATTATATATTTTTTCTCGACTACATTTATACCTATTAGAGTTCTGAACAACAGTAAGTCTATCTTGGCCAGTGAATAACGCAAAGCGTAAAACTCCAGAATTCACTCAACCAAAGTCGTAGAAAAAAATTGCCCACTAAAGTCTAGTTTGGTAGCTTTTCTAAAAGTCCAGATCTATTTCAAGGTAGGAAAACTAAAATACATACAAAATAAAACTAAAAATGTTCACATTAAGTCAATAGCATTTCGTTAACTTACACTGCATGAGAATGAAAATAACAGAGTCAAGGAATAGAAAGAATTAATAAGAGAATAATCAGAACCAAAGCCTTCAGCTTTGTAAGGCTACTGCGATTAACTCAAAGCCTCAATCGTAGCTTCCTACTAGCCAGAGCAAACACAGAAAAGCAGACGTTCCATATGCTCCTTTTCTAGTAAAAAGAAGTATGTTAATTAGACCGTTGAGCAACTTTTTGTCTAATCCGAGTTTTCTCACATGTGTTTTTTTTTTTTTTTTTTTTGTGGAATATTGAATGTCATGGGGAAACCTGTCTTTAAAGACAGCTTTACCAAAATGAAAAAAACACACACACACACACAAAATGATGTTCCACCTATGGCTATAACTCATAGCTATCTTTTTGAAAAGCTTCTAGCAGACATTGTTTGGCTTCATGAAGGCGTGACGGTACTTTATCTGCTCAACTGTCAACACCTAAGAGAGTGATCGGTGTCTTCAGGCACCTGTGAAGCGAAGCCTCTGTGCTGTAATCATTGATGAGGACATGGGCTCTGAATCAGACTACCTGAATTCAACCCCAACTCTGCTCCTGCATGACCGGGGCAGGGCAGGGTATTAACCAGTATCTTCCTACGAGGAGTAAATTGCTTAGAGCCTGTCTGATGCATATGAAGTGCATTAAGACAAGTTAGACATTATTATTTTTATCTGTTAGCATTATTATCAGCATGTGCTTTCAAAACCAGAGATATTCTGTGTCTGCAAAAGCATTCTAGTAAAAAAGAATCTGTGACCAAGTAGACAGCTCTTTTTTTGTTCCCTTCCACATCTGGTAATCACAGTGTTTTGAACAATCAGGTTCTATTGCTTCAAAGATACGATTGAAAAAGGTTTTCACTGGGAAATCAACATTCGTAATGCCTGTCACATCTTAGACTACTCTTTGAATGGAATGTAAAATATACATAAAAGGAAAAGAAGCTGTATGTAAGTATACAGTGGTGTACACTTTAAGTGCAAAATGGAATATGCACGGTGTAGTCAGTGGGGAGGAATAAGAAGTTTCTTGTAGCTGGTCCATCGTGTCACTGGCTGAGAGGTCAAATGAGAGCTGTGAAGTATGGGAATATAACACATCAGTTCTCTCATTCCTGTTTGCCCAGAGACGTCCATGGGTTTGACTCTTCACCTAGAACATGGAAATATTGGGGCCACAGAAAAATTCCCCTGCCTACCAAAATCAGCTTAAAATCCATCTGCTTATGATGTACAGAATGATCTTGGGCAAAATGCTCAACCTCTTTGGATATCCATCAGCTCGCCTGCGTTTGAGGTTAGAACACCTGGTCTCTCTGACTCAGAGGTGTGCCGTGTTGATCAAGTGGGACCCACAACAGTGACAGTGGGTTGACCCTGGATTGAACAACGGGATACAGTGAAGACATCTCGGCCCAGCCACTGAGACTGGTTACTAGCTGGGTGAGATTACTCATTTAGCCCCTCTTGAGAGTGAGCTGTTTTTTGTGACAGGTTGGCATCTTGTCCATCCCATAGGGACACATTGCTATACTCACTGATTTTTTCAACATATATATTAATTGAATGCCTATTCATGTGCAAGGTACTGGTTTATATGCTTAAATAATAACCTACTGTATTCAGTTCAGCTCAATTCACTTACTCAGTTGTGTCTGACTCTTTGCGACCCCATGGACTGCAGCACGCCACGCTTCCCTGTCCTTCACCATCTCCCAGAACTTGCTCAAACTCATGTCCATCGAGTCGGTGACGCCGTCCGACCATCTCATCCTCTGTCTTCCCTTTCTCCTCCCGTCTTCAATCTTTCCAAGCATCAGGGTCTTTTCAAATGAGTCAGCTCTTTTCATTAGGTGGCTAAAGTATTGGAGCTTCAACTTCAGCATCAGCCTTTCCCATGAATATTCAGGGTTGGTTTCCTTTAGGATGGACTGCTTGGATCTCCTTGCAGTCCAAGGGACTCCCAAGAGTGTTCTCCAACACCACAGTTTAAAAGCATCAATTCTTCGGCACTCAGCTTTCTTTATGGTCCAACTCTCACATCCATACAAGACTATTGGAAAAACCGTAGCCTTGACTAGACGGACCTTTGTCGGTGTTTTGTTTTTATCTACTGTATTAGAAAAAATTAAGGGACTTGCCTGGTGGTCCAGCAGTTAAGACTCTGAACTTTCAATGAAAGGGGTACAGGTTTGATCCCTGGTTGGGGAACTAAGATCCCACGTGCTATGTTGCCAAAAATTAATAAATTTCTTACTTTAAAAAAAAAAGATGTTGAAATTAAGACATTTATCATCATTGTCATCATCATTGCAGCAGCTAATATATTTTTCTACAATTGTGATATACATCCCACTATGCCTCTATTTTCACATGGATTATCTCATTTCTGTCTATATCACAGTACCAGGATCTCCATATTACAGATGGGGAACTCAAGACTCCAAGAGCTTAGGTAACATGCACAATTTCAGACTATCAGAAATGGTTTGCCTTAGTTATTGTGAAATATTGCCTGAGTTATTAACAGTATTGTTCCTCATATTCACAGTTTAAAGGTTTTGGGGGTCCCAAGAGGCCCATGTGTGTAGATGGGAATATCCAGGCATGTGGACCCCACTTCTGTTTTATATAATTATGTGAACAGATGGGGGAGGCTAATGACTTTTAGTCCCAGTTGTGTTAAACAAGATTAAAGATGCCAACAAGGGCTAAGGATCTGCGTTGACGACTGCCTCTCTCTACCCAGATCCCACGTCACCCTGCCTCTTAGTGCTGCTATTGTTCTTCTCGTCTGTACTGCAGATTGTGTGTGTTATACGTGAAGGTGCGTGCGTCCCTGTCTGGTTTGGCCAATGATATCTCAGACCTTGAGGTCTGCTCCTCCAGTGTTTGGGTTTTCTCTTTACAGATGTCTATACTGACTATAGCGTTTGGATTTGCAGTTTCATCACTGTTTCAGGGCCTGCTACTTAATTAACTGTTGGGGGACCATCTGGGCTGTTCATTGTTTCACCTGGCATTTTCTCTAACTCACCTTGGAATTGTACGTTTAGACATATGTGTCTATTTATGAACAATGGTTTTGGTAAACCGAAAGATCTGTGCACGGACTTTCCTAGTGTCTCAGGAGTAAAGAATCCTCCTGCCATGCAAGAAACACAGGTTCGCTCCCTGAGTGGGGAAGATTCCCTGGAGAAAGAAATGGCAATTCACTCTAGTATTTTTGCCTGGAGAATCCCATGGACAGAAGGGACTGGCGAGCTTTAGTCCATGGGGTTGCACAGAGTCAGCCATGACTCAGCAGCTACACCACCACCACCAAGATCTATGCATGAGCCATTAGAAGCTTGTAGGGAAAAAATAGCTACACTTGATTAGTTGAGAACTGAGAAAGCTAAAAACGCATGCATCAGTCTAACTTGGAAGTGTTCTGTTTGTTGTGTAATTTTTCTACACAGATTTTGGAGCACAGAACCACTTTTAGCATCCCTCATCTCATATTGCTCTGTGATTCAGCCTTATTGCTGTGTTCAAGTTCTGGCAATTTAACAGAATAAGAGATAGGGCCATGTTGCATATATGTTAATTACGTTTCCAATATTAGAAAAAAAGATGTTCATGGAAAACATATTGTTTCAGATATGTTTTCCTTACGTTGGCTGAATGACGTATTCCATTACACACCAAGGGTTCTCTGTAACACAGTCATATCCGCAGTCTGCCTGCTATCGCCATCACTGTGTGGAGAATGTACGTAATGCGCTTCCTTATGAATAAGTCTTCAGTCTGTTCGCTCAGTGAGCTAGTCATTGAGATTTAACTGTCTTAAATAAGCACACATCTAACAAATTAAAAACAAATATATGTATATATATGTGTGTGTGTGTACACACACATACACTCACACACACATTAAGTACTCTAGATTAAGATATACTAGAGGGTCACGTCTGTTTGCATGAGTGGACTTAAGGAATTGTAAATGAGAAATAATATAAATCTTTATTTTTCCTGTGCAAACGCTCTTGGATATACTACTGTATAAGTAATTTGTTTTGTAATTTCTTGGAGCTGGAAAATGTAAGAAATTCTTTCTAATAAACACAGACCATGACACTTTTTTGGGGGTGGGGAGGGAGTGAAAGAACTATAAACGCAATCTGTAAAATGTAATATAATTTAGAATGACTCAAACATATTCATATTGGTGTTGAAAGATCTTTAAAGATAGACAAAATATAACAGAACATAATCATATATGTATAAAATTAATATTCGAAGTTCTATATTATTTTTGTCACTTTTTTCAGAAAAATAAGACTTCTTACATTCTCTAATCTTGATACTATATAACTCTGGAAATCACTGAGGACATAAACAGTGTTGTTGCAACAACCCAAATAGTCATATACATAAAAGTACTTAACCATAAAGCATCCCTTTGGACATGTTCTAGTTCAGCTGGAAAAAAAGGACAATTGAAAAAGCAATAGGATGGCAAAGACGATGATGATAATGACAATGATGCGATAAAAGCAACAACAGAAATAAGAGGTATCATCCAAAAATAAATTTAGTCCTTAGGAAACTGCCTTTGACCCTAAAGACAGCTATTATCTGAAAAGCTTTTCTTTTTTAAAGAATGAAAGCCCTGCCTTTTTTTTTTTTTTTTTTTTCTTTTCTAAGCCCTTTAGCCTGCTTCAACTTTGCTGACTGGATTTCTAGGTTTTAATAAGTACACAGCCAATTAGCCACAATTCTGAGTAATTGTGACAGAAGGTTTTTGTTTTGTTTGTTTGTTTTTTAAGACAAGTTTTTGATCAACCTGGTAAAGGGCAAATTGCTTCCCTGACCACTTTGGGGACCTTCGGGTTTCAGCTCTCTCCCCCACATACATGAGTTTATACTCCAAGTCCTTTTATTTATTATCGTCAGGGTTTTTCCAAACAAATTGTCAGCAATCCTCCCTAAGCTATCTCTAGGCTTCTTATAATCTAGGAATTCTAAACTTTATGTTACAGAACAGGATCATTACACTGTAATTCTAAGGGAGGAGGATAGTGAAAAACACCATGCAGTATCTTCTTATGGTGAACATGAGGGCATTTCTTTAAGGAGTATCACCAAAAGACAACATTTTTTAGCCTTTTTTCCCTCACCAAATCATTTTCAGAAAATAAATTTAAAATAATGGTAAATATTTAAACAGTTTGAAGCTTTACTTTTCTTGGATTTTCTTTTCCTTAGTAAACCCTCCCTTTAAAAAAAAAAGATTTTTTTTTTTTTCTTTTTTTCTTTGCTTAAATTGTTGGGGAAAGGAAGAATGGAAAGAATGGTAGACATATCAGAAAAGGCAATTTAAGAGTTTGCATTCCCTGAGATGGGCACTGGAGGAAGGAAGGACAGGGGACAGGGGAGTCATCAAGGACTTTACTCTGAGGTCAGTCAGGCATGGATTTGAATTCTGGCTCTGTTGCTCATTCATCGGATGGCCTCAGGTCATTGAATTAATTTCTGAGTTCCTTGGTCCTTAAATGACAGAAAATATACTTCTCCCCCAGAGGTGTCATGAGATTATTTGTTTTGCTGGGTTTGCATTTTTTTGATTTTCTGCTATGTATCCTATAAACTCACTACTGATCTTGGTGACTCCCACATCGTGACTCAAGGTGACAAACAGAGAATGATTTATTGATGGAATGAGCAATAAAACTTGTGGTAAAAATCGTTAAAGCAATGTGGTGGTGGTCATCGTGTCCTACTCTTGCAATGCCATGAACTGCAGTCCGCCAGGCTCCTCTGCCCATGGGATTTCCCAGGCAAGGGTACTGGAGGGGGTTGCCATTTTCTTCTCCAGGGGATCTTCCCGACCCAAGGATCGAATCTGTGTCTCCTGCACTGCAGGCAGATTCTTTACCGACAGAGCTACCAATGACCAGATTTTATTCAGTGGCTTCTAGATGTACCCCAGGGAGAGAATCAGAATTGGAGCTGTTATCCATCAGCCCCAGTTTGATTTGTAAAACAAGCAGCAAGGATGGAGAATCAACCTCCTAAAGTTCCAGGTGGAACCATCGTTGTTATAGTGTGCTAATGCCCTTATTATAAAAAATAATATCTATGGTTCATTGTAAAGCTCCCTGTCTTAACAGAAGAAAATTTAAAATGTACAGGAATGGTCGTGTTCCAAATCCAATCTCTGGGAGAAATGACAGTACAAAATAAATTCTAAAGGAGAAACATTTTAATGAGTCAAGGCTAAGAACACTGATGGCTACAGAGCTAAATAGTGAGAACTGAAAATTAAGCAACAAATAGAAACCCAAAGCTTTTTTGTCCACGTGGTAGGTCAACTCTGTTCTTTTTCCTGGATCTTTTCTTGTCCTCTTGGTTCCTTATCTTGCATTGCTTTGTACGCTCTTCTGTCTTGTGGCTATCCATACGCACGGTGAACTCAAAGGATGGCGGTCTCTTCCCTCGGAGTTTGTTTGTCTCACTGTAGTTTAGTCACAAGCTATGCCCGATTCTGTTGTGACCCCCATGGACTGTAGCCTGCCAGGCTCCTCTTTCCTTGGGATTTTCCAGGCAAGAATACTGGAATGGGTTGCCATATCCTTCTCCAGAGGATTTTCCAGACCCAGGGATTGAACTTGCATCTCCTGCATTGGAAGGTGGATTCTTTACCACTGGGCCACGAAGGAGTTGCTTCCTAGTATTTTTGCATTTATCCATCAGAAGGATAAGTGGGTTCCAAGGTAACAGCCAGAAGGATGGAGCTTTGAGGCTTGTTCTTTTTGCACCAATTTTGGTTCATTAGGGGCTGATATTTTAAAATTATAAAAATGCTTCTCCAGCCAAGCTGGAGATATGTGACAAAGTTGCCAGTGTCTCCAAAGTCACATGATCAATGTGCTACATCTTCCTGGAAGATTTGGAGGTGGGAAAATCCATTTATAGCAAAATAAATTTGGGCACATTATAGTAGAATATTTGAAATCGCATACATTTTTAGGATAAAAACAAGGCTTTAAGAAAATGTTGTGTTCAGTGACATGCATTAAGATCTGACTCTGGTGGGTGGTGATGGTGGGCGTGGGTACAGAGAGGGGATGAAGGAAATGCTTGAAAGTCAATGTCAAGTGTTAATAAATGGTGCATATTTGTCTATAGTATACACAGCCTTTAAATTATTTCTATTGGTCACCAAAGACATTGTCATTGCCAAGGCAGAAATATTCATCCTGGTTATCATCATCATGACTAAAATGTATGTATGCAGTGGAAGTGATACTTTGCAAGTCAAGGAACAAATACAAATTTTTTTGTTTTTTTTAATGATTCATGTTTTGATGCTCAATTTCAAGATTAAAAGAAAAAAATTCTGGGTTGGTTGCTTTATCTTGGCTAAAGAACACCCTTCAGTCAAGTATTTCTTTTATTGTTGTTGTTCAGTTGCTAAGTGAAGTGAAGTCGCTCAGTTGTATCTGACTCTTAGCGACCCCATGGACTGTAGCCTACCAGGCTCCTCCGTCTATGGGATTTTCCAGGCAAGAATACTGGAGTGGGTTGCCGTTTCCTTCTCCAGGAGATCTTCCCATCCCAGGGATTGAACCCGGATCTCTTGCATTATAAGCAGACGCTTTACCGTCTGAGCCACCAGGGTCTTTTGTTCAGTTGCTAAGTCATGTCTAACTCTTTGCCACCCCATGGACTGCAACATGCGAAGCTTCCCCATCTTTCACTGTTAGAGTTTGCTCAAACTCGTGTCGTAGAGTCGGTGATGCCATCCAACCATCTCGTCCTTTGTCTCCCCCTTCTCCTCCTGCCCTCAATCTTTCCCAGCATCGGGGTCTTTTCCAATGAGTCGACTCTTTGCATCATGTGGTGAAAGGATGCTTTCAGGTGACTGGTTGCTTTATCTTGGCTAAAAACACTTTCAAATATTTATTTTAGGAGACCTTTAAACGTACATACAGGTCTTCCCAGGTGGCACTAGTGGTAAAGAACCTGCCTGCCAATGCAGGAGACATAAGAGACTGGGTTGGATCCCTGGGTTAGGAAGATCTCTGGGAAGAGGGCATGGCAACGCACTCCAGTATTCTTGCCTGGAGAATCCCATCCCATGGACAGAGGAAGGAGCCTGGTGGGCTACAGTCCATAGGGTTGCAGAGATTCAGACACAACTGAGTGACTTCACGTGCAGGCACAAAAAGGCACATGTGAAAGTGTGTGTTTTTGTATAGCTAGAAGTTTTTTCTAAGAAAATCAGTTCTTACTCCTTTGCAATTCATTCTCTCATGGAGTGATAGCACATTCATGGATATCTAGGACTAATAAACAATGGAATTACAGTGTTTATAGCAATTTGCTGTTCATGTGGTAGATGCATAACTGTTTGAATGCTATTGTTTGTTTTCACCTACTGATACTTCTTCACAAAAATTTTAGCGAAACTTGTGGAAATGGAACGTCATTTAGTTAGGAGAATGTCATTGGACAAACAGATGCCTGAATTGCATTTCTCTACTTTTGCAGTTTTTATAATGCCATAAATGTTTACACCTGCATTAGGTACAGGAAATTCTCCAAATGTTAAGAATTCGTTTAGGCTGATCTAATTGGTTTATTGGCTTGGCTACAAGCGCTTTGGAGAAATACATGTGGAACATCTTAATGATATCTATTTTTATGAAGTCTCAAGTGCAATGGAGGCAGTAGTAAGTGGTCTGACTAATGCCCCGCTAAGCTAAACAACCACAAATGTACAAATGTTGCTCTCTGTTAAGTACATTGTGTGTGTGACAAATTGATGTGTGTCTCTTACAACTAAGCAGCTCCGTCTAGGCTTTTTTTCACCTCTTTTATTGCGTTAATTGCCACCTAATGTCTCCTGAGTCTCTTTTGCTCATTTCATCTGCCTTCCCCAAACACCATTCCATCGTGTCATGCCTTAATCCTAGAAACTATGTGAACCTCTGTTCTCTCTAATTTCAATACATTTTCAACTTGTAAAATGTTCATTGTTTTAATATATTTATCAGTTAAGTTCCTATGTGTCATTCTACAGTTAAAAATGGTGGGCTCATTTTCTTTTCACTTTAGCTAAGACCCTAGGCCTTATTTAAAGTTAATGAATACAAAATTGACAGATATGGGGTCTTCCTAAATAGATATAAGATCTCTAAATTTACAAGAATTGTACAATTCAACCATGGATTTTTTGAAATTTATTTTATGGAAGTATAGTTGATTTACAATATTGTGTTAATTTCTGCTATACAGCAAAGTGATTCAGTTATAGATCTCTGTATATATATGCATATATATATATTCCATATTCTTTCCTGTTATGGCTTATGACAGGATATTGAATAGAGTTCCCTGTGCTCTACAGGAGGATCTTATATATTCTATATATAGTAGTTCGCATCTGCTAATCCCAAACTCTCAATCCCTCCCATCTCCACCCTCCTCCTCTTGGCAACCACGAATCTGTTCTCTAAGTCTGTGAGTCTCTCTCTGTTTCATAGATAAGTTCCTGTGCATCATACTTTAGATTCCACCTATATGTGATGCCATGTGGTGTTTGTCTTTCTCTTTCTGACTTAGTATGATAACTTCTAGATCCATCTGTGTTGCTACAAATGGCATTATTTCATTCTTTTTTCTGACCGAGTAGTATTCCATTATATACATATATACTACATTTTCTTTAAACCTTTGATTTCTCATAACTGACAAATCATAATGAACAAAATGATTATGACTCCAAATAAAGTGATGCATATGACTGCTAACAAAAGTGTAATTCTGAGCCTTGGACTGTCTGAAAGTTCTTATCTGATAATGATTGTGGACTTTGACTTTCTCTGTATTCATTATAATCCTTCATTTTATCAATGTGTATATAGAATGCCTTATTAGGAAGACTTGCTAAAACATCTGACCTCTCAGACGTTATAAGGTATTTCATAAGTTGTTAATATTTGCTATGTAAATTAGAGAAGCATAAAATTAGAACGTGGAAATACTTTTAGTTCTCTAAAACAAAAAAAAAATACATTTTTTTTAACTTTTTGAATTAGATTTTCTAGGATTTATACATTTCTTTTATCTTTTATTCCAGTGAGTATAAGGGATAGAATGAACAGAAGGGAATTATTTAGATCAATGGAAACAGTGACTTAAATAAAAGTATTTCTCATTCATATAGTACTAGTTTAACATGAGTGTTATATACTCAATTTTTTCAAATAACCTAAACACAGTAAAAATTAGAAAGTGTAAATTGGAGATGGGGCTGTCATGCTCATAACTGCTGTGTTCAAGAAAAATATATCTAACTTGGAAACTAATTATAGTTTGATGCATTCAATTATCACATCATAACAGAAGTAGACATATATTCGGTCATTTGCAACTGTGAGATGAAAGATTTATTCAGTAACTTTAAAAATACCTTACAAATCCATTAGTGGCTCAGTTAGGATGTCTACAAACGCACATATTTAAACAGGTTTCAGCTTGTATCCGATTCAGATGTCGCCTTATCCAACATTTGGAAATTAAATGTTCATACTAAGCCTTTAGGTGTGAACTGTTTGGTTGATATTTTTAGTTCTATTGGCCGGTGTGTCCTCATCATGGTTCTTCCACAGAGGAATTTTTAAAAAATTAAACACAAGTACATTTTATTTGTTTACGATTTAAGGAGTGTGTGTGTGTGTGTGTGTGTGTACTATTGTTGCTGATTATTTGCAAGTCATGTCTGATTCTGTGACCCCGTGGACTGTAGCCCTCCAAGCTCCTCTGTCCACGGGCTTTCCCAGGCAAGAATACTGCACTGGGTTGCCATTTCTTTCAACAGAGGGTCTTCCTGATCCAGGGATTGAACCTGTGTCTCCTGCATTGGCCGGCAGATTCTTTCTACCACTGAAGCACCAGGGAAGTCTGTGTATACCAATACATAACCGAATATGCACACTGGAGAGTACATGGCATACTGAATTTTTGTCAATATTGGAATTATTTATAGACAGAACAGAAAACATGGTAAATAAAACTAAACGTGCTCTCACTATCATATAAACTTGATAAGAATAAAGACATTTCAATTTTGTTTACAACTGTATTCCCAGGAACTAAAAATAAGGTTTGGCACACAGTAGGTGCTTAATAGGTCTTTGTTGAATAAAAAAAAAAAAAAGAAGAAGCATAACATCCTCCTCTTTATGAGATGATAAGGGCCTGATAGGATGCTCTCAGCACTGGCATCTGACTGCTCCTTGCCCAGGAAGAAGGATGTGCCTGTGCTGATTCTGCTTCCAGTGATTCCACTAGTTCTGTGACTGTGGACAGGTCGTTCACACTTTTTAAGCCCAAGTTATCTCATTTACAAAACAGAACGATGCACTACTCTTAGGACATTGAATTAAATGAGCAGCAGACATAAAGTGTTCAGGATAGGGCTTGGAATAAATGAGACACCCAGTGGGTCTTGTTATCACTCCTGTATTTCCAAAGGCACCTAGGGTACGGCCTGATGATGTCACACCCCGATCTGTTATCCTTGCTTCTAGCTAAGCACCTCCAATAGTTGAATATATTCTGCTTGGCTTTGATCTGGACAGTGACAACTCTGGAAAGCAGTCTAATTAGCTAAAACCCAATTAAAGTACTCATAACAGACAATAGATTAATACTTGGAGAGAGATGGATTCGTTTTAAAGGGAATTCTTGAAGTTTCAAAAGTTTCACCACAATAGAAGAAAGACATGATGGTAAACTTTTAGATTTAGTGTCAACAAAATGAGCCAGACAATTTTAGCTAGGAGTATGACTTCCCAAATGATCTAATAGCATTTGATGTAATGACTTGTGCCCAATATCGAAGTGATGACTGCTTTTTAATACACTGCCCAATGTCAACCTGGTAACTAGAATGTTCACAGATTTTCTGGGATGAAAAGCTAACATTTTTTTCTCACTTAAGCCTTGAAAGTGAGCTTGAGGAGTTTAAATATCTGATAGATCGGTACGGTGTAGACGGGCTTCTCAGTCTTTAAGATCTTTGCCTATCATGGATAAAGGGAACACAAGAAATAAATATATGACTACAATACCCAGTTTTGGAAAATTATAGTTATGACTTTGAGAGTTGCTGGTCAATTATAGATCCTAGTTGGAAAAACCTGGTAATATCGGAATGTGGCTTTTCCCTGGATCCACTCTCTTGTCCTCAAATACCAGATGCTCCATGAAGCAGGTCAAGGATTTTCAAAGGACATTGAAAAGATGTCAGAATCCAGCAGGAAGAGATGAAAAGATAGCAGTGATATCACTTCATGGGTTGTTCCCATGCACATTTTGGAATCTGTACAGTGTACATCTTGGCTAATGACTGACCAGGACTACATAACAGATATTTTAATAATGATGGAATTAGAATAATAAGACTGTCCAGAGTTATTCTGCATATCAATTAAGCTAATTAAATTAAATAACACTGACCACAGAGTCTCCATCTCTGTCTGTCTCAAAAGCATTATATGAGGCAGTTCCAAATTGTATTATGTAAGAAGGGATTTATGTCGGGAACTTAACTTGCTGAGTGCAACTGGAGGAAGCCTCTTCCAGCATTTTGGCATCTCAATGAATCTTCTATTTTGAGAGACTGTGAAACTGCAGGAGAGAAGAAAAAAGGAAGTTATGTTAGAGTGTAAAAATGATCAACAGCCCCCCAAAATCACCAACTCTATGTTCCCATTCTGTACTTAAATGTATATTGACTGGCTACATTGTTTGAGATTTTCAGAAGGGCCCGAGGGCATAAAGGTGAACAAGCAAAAAAAAAACAGTTCTCTTGAAGACACCATACAGTTGGAAAGAAAAACAAGTATTTAAAAGTGTTCTAAGAGCTATAAAAAAGGAATACATTGAATGCTTTTTGAGAACCCAACAGAAAATATTGGCTTCTGCCCAGAAAGATGGCTAAGGTCAGGAGATGCATTGAGCTTTCAAACAAGACAAGTATAGGTATTTTTTCAAGACTAGGAAATAATGAGTTTACACATATTTAATCTGTTCAGAAAGATTCATGTACAGCAGTATTGTTATCATTTGGGCATATTAAGGGATGATGACAAAATTGGGGCTGGAAAGATGGCCAAAGTTTAGACATTTGATCCTGTGTGCCAGCTAGGGAGCTGAGCTTATAATATTCTTTATTTTTTTTTTTATTTGTTTAATTGGAGTATAATTGCTTTACAGTGCTGTGTTAGTTCCACTGCACAGCAAAGTGAATTAGCTATTTGTTGCTGTTCGGTCACTAAGTCGTGACTAACTCTTTGCAACCCCATGGACTGCAGCATGCCAGGCTTTCCAGTCCTTCACCAACTTCTAGAGTTTGCTAAGATTCATGTCCATAGAGTTGGTGATGCCATCCAACCATCTCATCCTCTGCTGCTCCCTTCTCCTTTTGCCTTCAATCTTTCCCAGCATCAGAGTCTTTTCCAATGAGATGGCTCTTCGCATCAGGTGGCCAGAGTGTTGCAGCTTCAGCTTCAGCATCAGTCCTTCCACTGAATATTCAGGACTGATTTCCTTTAGGATTGATTGGTTTGATCTCCTTGCTGTCCAAGGGACTCTCAAAACTCTTCCCCAGCACCACAATTCAAAAACAATGGTTCTTAGGCGCTCAGCCTTCTTAACGGTCCAACTCTCACATCCATATATGACTACTGGAAAAACCATAGCATTGACTAGACAGACCTTTGTCGGCAAAGTGTTGTCTCTGCTTTTTAATATGTTTTTTAGGTTTCTCATCACTTTCCTTTCAGGAGCAAGTGTCTTTTAATTTCATGGCTGCAGTCACAATCAGCAGTGATCGTAGAAACCAAGAAAATAAAATCTGTCACTGCTTCCACTTTTTCCCCTTCTATTTGCCATGAAGTGATGGGACGGGATGCCATGATCTTAGTTTTTTGAATGTTGAGTTTTAAGCCAGCTTGTTCACTGTCTTATTTCACCTTCACCAGGAGGGCCTTTAGTTCCTCTTCTGTTTCTGCCATTAGAGTGGTATCATCTGCACATTTGATGTTGTTGATATTTTTGATGGCAATCTTGATTTCAGCTTGTGAGTCATTTAGCCTGGCATTTCGCATAATGTACTTTGCATATAAGTTAAAAAAGCAAGGTGACCACGTACAGCCTAGTATTCCTTTCTCAATTTCTAACCAGTCTGTTGTTCCATGTCTGGTTTCAACTGTTGCTTCTTGACCTGAACACAGGTTTCCCAGGAAACAGGTAAGGTGGTCTGGTATTCCCATCTCTTTAAGAATTTTCCAGAGGTGGCTGTGATTCACATCGTTTTGCCTTTTTATACTATTCATGGGGTTTTCGAGGCAAGAAAAGCGTAGTGGTTTGCCGTTTCCTCCTGCAGTGGACCGTTTTTTTGTCAGAACTCTCCACTATGACTCATCCATCTTGGGTGGCCTTGCATGGGATGACTCATAGTTTCATTGAGTTACGCAAGCCCCTTTGCAGTGACAAGACTGTGATCCATGAAGGGCAATGTGTATACATATTAACTGTACGTAGAGATATACCCTCTTCCTCGAGAGCCTCCCGCCCCTCTAGAGCCCCACAGAGCGCAGAGCCGAGCTCCCTGTGATACACAGCAGCTTCCCACCAGCTATCTGTGTCACACCAGCTAGTGCACCCACGGCAGTGTTATTTCCCCAGTCCATCCCACCCTCTCCTCCCCCACTGTTCTCCACGTCTGTGCTCCTACCTGCCCTGCACATAGGTTCATCTGTACCATTTTTCTAGATTCTGCATACATGTGTTAACATACGCGTATAACACTATTTGTTTATTTCTCTTTCTGACTTACTTCAGTCTGTATGACAGACTCCAGGGCCATTCACAGCACTGCAAGACTTATAGCACTCTAAGTCATAAAGAACATTGAAGAATTTCAAGCAGAAGAAACTATGATAATATAATTGCATTTGGATTTTATGAAGATCACCCTCAGTGATAGGCAAAGGGACCTGTCGTTTAGCAAGGCAAGGGGCAGGGAAAGTGATTGATGCTCATTGCATCCTTCTGTCCAGAAGTGATGGAATTTGAATCAAAGCAGGAGGAGATAACAGGGAAAAGTTTCTGGGGTAGGAAACCACGTGTCCAGATAAAATGCAGGGTTTTGTTAAGAAGGAAGGAGAGCAGGGATACTGGGACAGCCAAGTAGAGTTCTCTGCCATTGTCAACAAGAAGCCGTCAATGACACTGAACACTTTTCCTTCAACTTCTCCCACAGTTCTGGCCTCTCCTAAGTTGATGGTCTGGCCCGATGTGACAACATTTACATTGGAGTGCAATGTGACGGTAATTCCAATGTTTTTAAACTTGGGGTTTGAAAGTTTGTCTTGGCAGATTTCCCTGGGTTTCAGTTTGGTTTGTTTGGCTAGAAAGTGGCATATTCAGACAGGCTTAAATCCCCACCACGGCAAACACAATCTTAGGCTTTTCAGATTCGATAGTTCAACACACCAGTGATCCTAGGTAGACAGCGTTGGATTATACATATGATGGGCTGGCAAGGTGCGGGGCTGAGGTCATGAATTCAGCTTCCTTGGCTGCCTGGAAGAGGGGTCGGAAGAAAACCACGTCTGGAGTCTGGAAGCTGAGGGCAGCCCTCATTCTGCCGCTAGCTCATTTTTATCCCCTTGGGGAAAACACATCAAGTGTCAAGTTTGGGGGATTAACTGAAAAATAGTTCCATTCTGCATGAACTTTGTATAAACCATCACCTATCTCATTCTCTCTCAGTTTTATCTCACTAGCTAGACAACATTTATGAGCAAAGCCTAGTTCTGTGCTGTGCCTTTCTCCTCTGCTTATCTTCTTGTCTTGAGCCAAACAGCCTTGTTGATCATTCAGAAGCTATTTTCTAGGGTATTTATATGTATATGGAGTCACCGGCTTAAATAAAACTTTTACTGGCATTTGATAATTTAATGAATCTTTTTATTTTTCCTGGAAATGAGCACATTGATGTTGTAAAGGAAATGATTATAAATGTTTCATTCAAAGAAAATCCGGTAATCAAATATAATCTAGAATTAAGAGGCGGGTATGTGGCTTAGTGCACTGGAGGCACAGCATGTCTTTCAGCAGGAAGAGATCTATTATGCAAGAAATAACCCACAGTTGTCACCTTGACAACTTTTTGGTCCAGAGATGTCTCCACCTGATGTATGGGCTCCTATTAGCTAAGCTATGCTTGTTGCTGGTCTTGTTCCACCTGCTCAGGAGCTGAAAAGAACATCGATCTTCTCCGGTGCTCTGGGACAACCTGAAGGGGTGGGATGGGGTGGGAGGCGTGGGAGGGAGGTTCAAGAGGGAGGGGACATACGTACACCTCTGGCTGATTCGTGTCGATGGATGGCAGAAACCAACATAATAGTGCAAAGCAACTGTCCTCCAATTAAAAATAATATCTTTTTAAAATTAAAAAAAATGAGTCATCTAGTTTCACTGGGTAGTGAGGAGTACATAAAGCAATGTATATGAAAGCATATTGAATGTTTAAAGTAAAATACAACATTTCTTCTTCTCATCATGTGAGACAGATTTTTCCACTAGTTAGAAGGGCTTTAAAGAGCCTTCAGGAGGCTGTTTCTTGAGCATTATTGTCTGTAGACCCACAGAATTTGGGGGTGTGACTCTTAGATGATACAGTGGGTAACATTGTTTCAATTGCCCAAGGAAAGGCATCCATCTCACTAAGGGGCCTGGGCAATGACACTATAAAACATATCTGCAGACGGCTCTAGTGAGAAATATTAAACTTAGAAGGAACATGGGAAATTACCTATTGCAGTGGAAGACAGTTGCTTTAAAAATTAACGTGGAGGCTATTGATCCAACCAAGAATGGCAAGAAAAATATGTGGGAGCTGCATATACATATTTATATATGTAATTTTAGAAATATTTTTAGAAATATATAAATATATATATTTATAAATACATATTTCTATATACTGTATAATCTCTGTGCCAGAGGGAAACAAAAAAGAAAACAATTAACATTTACCATATAAAATAACCCTAAATTGCAAATGTGATTTCACAGAACCGTGTTAGTGATGGGACAATTTAATTATGCTTTTCATGCTAGAAGGTATGGTATTCAGTGATAGATGATCTACTATCCTTATACAAACTATAACTCTTAGATTATTCTAATCAATGTTCTGAAAAGATGTCAAGTTATTTTTTCCCCAAAGTTTTTCACATACTCTCCAGGGGCAATTTAAGTGTAGGTTGCATTTTTCTCTATCAGTAACAATTTCTTGAGGACAATATCCCAGGAAATATGCTGATTTCTTTATAAACATTATCTCATTTTATTCTTCCAAAGGAATGCTTAAAGTAGGTCTTACTCTCAGGGACAACTGAGTCCCAGACAGTTACATATCCATCCTTAGGTCACGTGACCAGTAAAGGCAGCACCGAAACTGAGTAGTCGGGTGTTTGAGAGCAAAACTGCTTGAAGTGAAGTGGGAAAGTCACTCAGTCGTGTCTGACTTTTGTGACCCTATGGACTGTAGCCAGCTAGGCTCCTCTGTCCACGGGATTCTCCAGGTAAGAATATTGGAATGGGTTGTCATTCTCTTCTCCAGGGGGTCTTCCCAATCCAGGGATTGAACCCGGGTCTCCTGCATTGTAGGTGGATTCATTGCTGTCTGAGCCACCAGGGAAGCCCGTGACTCTTAGGCAATTTATAAGACTGAGTCTAGTAGATTGTTAACATGTCAAAGAAGGACTTTCAAAGTATCTGTGGAGAAGTGCCAAGTATTGCTCTCATTGTTTAAAATTTCCAGCCCATGGAGGACTAGTATTTGTATAAAATACAATATCATGTCACTGCTGTGTCCTAGTGCTATAAAAGTTCCTAGATATTTTCGTTGTGGTTCTGTTATAAACTGTCCACAAACTGGTTTTAATCTCCTTTCAATAGCATGAACTTAAAATTCTAATTTGGGATTTCTTAGCTCTCACTTTCTAGAAGTTTCTGATATCTTTGAATTCAAGTTGCAGACAGTTTCCTCCAGGAATTGATTATTTTCATTCTTTGCAATAACTGATACAAAATGTCTAATATAATTCAAGAGCACCAGGAGGTTTTATTATCAGTGCTCCAAAAATAGCCCCACCAAATAAATTCTCTCCGTTGTATTAGCTTTATGTATTGTGTATCATAAAACAAGATAGTTTATGAAAAATGGCCATTTTGACTTAGATATGTTTTTCATCATTCTCCAAAATGTTATGGGGGTGGTTTTAGGGCTTGTGGTATTATTTACAACAAGAGTAAGCGTTCTTTATATTATGCTGTGGTTCTATTTCTTTCTTAATCCTTAGAATTATCTTTCCCTTCACATAATTTGGTGAAAGTCTGAAGTTTGATAAAATTGCCTTTCATGTAGCATGGAAAGGAAGAATACTAGGCAGCTCCTTAGAGATATCCGCTAGTGTTACTAGTAAGTCTAAATTCAAGAGTCCAAGCCATGCCCTCCGGGTTTCTATTTTGAGTTGGATAAGTATTAAAAAAAAAAAAATTGTGTGTTCTCTTTAACCAAGTATGTTGGCTAGGAGAAGGTTATCATTTATCTCTCTGAACCAGAGATGAGAAATTTACAAGACCACAGGGGGCAGGTAGTAATTTAAATGAGTGAGGGCTTCTGGTTTAGAACAAAAGACCCTAGAGGTGGAATCTTCGCTGAATGGAAGACACCCCATAGAAAGACATTCACATTCAGTATTGTAAAGCCCTCTCTGAGGCAAACACAGGTGTCCTGGCATCTTTGGTAGTATTTTCATCTTCTGCATACATCAGCAGCGTGGATTCTCAAAGCTTTACAATAAATAGAAACAAATCCTAAACCATTCAGTTTCATCGAATATAAAACTGTTTTTAATTTTCTGATTTACAAGCCACTTCTCAGGGTTTCCCACATGCAAATAAACCCCCCCTAGTTTTTGAGTATCATACTGATGACAGGGGAGAAAATGCAAAAATTCAAAGCAGAATGGGAAAAGGGAAAAGCATTTCAGACTAAGTCCCAGAGGCCGGATCAGGCAGCCCCTGTCCACCGAGGCCACGGGGTATTGGTTTTCTGTGTGGCTGGGGTGTGCGATGGGGTAGCTGGGGAAGGGGGGCAGGAGAGGGTGGAGGCAACAGAAGAAGCGCTTCTCCTCACATATTAGACTTTAGAAATGGTTACTATATGTCAAGCACAGTATAGGTCACCTTCCGTGCAGTATATCATTCATTACTTTAAACAATTTTGTAAGCTAGTTACTCTCAATTTCTCCTGAGATGAGCTGTGTTCTCAGTAGGGATGCTGAAGTATATTTAGATTTTGTGTGCATCTTTACCGTATTTATGCATAATTCATCACTTCTGGTAGCAAATACTAAGGATGGAAGAGATTTTTGTACATGGAGTTCCTATTTACCCAAATCATGGCTTACTTTGTGTTTCTCCCTCGAGATCAGGGTCATGCTTCCCTTCTCTGTGGGGCCCCTGAGAATGTAAGTTTCATGTGGGTAGGAGCTATCCTGTCTAGGTCCCTGATGTGTCCTCATGTCTAGGGCAGGACTTGGGCTTCTCAGGTGGCTTGGTGGTAAAGAATCCACCCTGCTTTGCAAAAGATGCAGGAAACGAAGTTTCAATCCCTGGCTCAGGAAGATCCCCTGGAGGAGGAAATGGCAATCCACTCCAGGATTCTTGTCTGGGAAATGCCATGGACAGAGGAGCCTCGCAGGCTACAGTCCCGGGGGTAACAAAGAGTTGAATGTGACTGAGCCCATGGAAAACATAATGGTATCTACCTCAATATCGTTTGCAAATGGTACACAAGTGAATAAATCGTTCTCATTTACAGTGAGGGATGGGAAGACCTAGTAACCTGATTAGCATCACGTGGCTCAAATAATCTGAATAAAAATCACTGTTCTTAACAATAGTATTAAACTCTGTGCAGTGAGGACCTGTGAATCAGAATAATTACTTGTGTGAATCTGGACTTGGGTTAATGATCTTGACAACAGGGAGACTAGATGGTCCCGTGGAGGATTCAAGATGTGGCAGGAACAAAGCCCAAGACCGAGCATGTTTAATAAAGGAAGCAGAAGGATTAGAGAGATGCTCTCTGGGGCAGATGGAAAGCAGGAGAGAAAAGAAGGGTAGTCACAAGTTACTTTAAATTTTCTAGAACTGGAGAATGAGTGTTCATGGGAGTGTCCGGAAATTTCTTCTTCATCCTTGGCCAAAGGTCAGTTCCCTATTTGACTGCATCGCCCTCTGTAACCAGATAACAGCTAAGAAAGGAGAAAAAGAAGGACATCATTAAGTGGCCAGCTTGTCCAGCTGAGTCAAGCTAGGGAATGCCAGAACTTTCCAAAGCTCACGCCTCCTCAGGACCTGTTTGAAGTCCAGCCCAGAAAAGAGAAGTCCTTCTCAGGACTAGGGGCCCCAGGGGCACTGACCCACCATCCCAGGCCCGCTTGGAAAGCAAACCTAGGCCTGGCCCTCCCAAGTTGATTCCAACCGCCCCCACTCACGTCACCTCTGAGGCTTACTCTCTGAAGCTTACTCTGTACTGTCTTGGTGGTTGTCTTTTCAGCTTGTTTTTCTAAAACAACCACTTTCATTTTCTCAGAAGCTGTTTTAGTGCTATTCTCTTGTGATGCTTTTTGGATCTATTTTTAATTTGGAGTAGATCATAAGCAATTAAAGCAACAAGACCATGTCTTTCATTCATCTCTCTCTCTCTCTCTATTTCTATATATATGTGTA
This sequence comes from Bos grunniens, assembly GCF_055505025.1. Lineage (NCBI taxonomy): Eukaryota > Metazoa > Chordata > Mammalia > Artiodactyla > Bovidae > Bos > Bos grunniens. The sequence continues at coordinate 87,936,952 of NC_141176.1, read as the reverse complement.
TATATATATGCATGTATAAAACCTCTTACAATTTGTGGCGTGGTCATCGTATGCAGTATGTGCTCCAATATTGATAGATAACTTCTCAACTGAATAAATCCCTCCCTTCAGGTCAGTGATGATAGGTGAGAGATAGATAGATACATAAATATCGGTAGATTTATGGCATAGAGATAAGGCTTCCCAGGTAGCACCTAGTGGTGAAGAACTCGCTGCCAATGCAGGAGATGCAAGAGACGAAGCCTCCATCCCTGGGTCAGGAAGATCCCCTGGAGGAGGACATGGCCACCCACTCCAGTATTCTTGCCTGAAGAATCCCACGGACAGAGGAGGCTGGTGGGCTACAGTCCATGGGGTCGCACAGAGTCAGACATGACTGAAGCAACTTAGCATGCACATGGTACAGAGACAGATAACCAGGAAGATGGTATAGCCTGGCCTGACTTTTCCCAGGGAATAATTCATACCTGCTGGAAGATTACCTACCTGCGAGGAGGTGAACTGTCTATTATTAAGGCAGAAAGGTATCATTGACCAAAGAAAGAGGTTACTTTATTATTTTTTCCTGAAAAGAAGTGTCTTCTAAGAGTGGGCAATTTATTTCCAGGGACTAGTTTACTCAGAGGGAGTATTACATATACAGTAAACATCTATTAGTTGATATTGGACCCTAGACAAGATATAGTTTCAACTTTTTCAGAGCCCACATTCTGAAATATTCTTCAATCTACTTGAAATTCACTGGAGAATCTAATATTAAATAATAAATATTCAGGAATCAAACCAATAGTGTAACAGGACTCTAGAAAATCTTCCTCTCTCCCCCTGACAATTTTCTTTTGCAGAAGTATTTAGTTAGTGTCACGGGGTCAGAGCTCTGTATTATATTGGAATACAATGCATAATGAACCTTCATGCCAGACGCTGCCTTTATCACAAGCACCTTATGGAGATTGCATTGCAGAAGAATTAAAGTTAGAGATAATATAAAGCTTGAAAGCACGGTTGTTTGCTAAAAACATTATCATTCTAAGCTCAGGGACTCTCTATGCCAATTAATGATTTCAGGATTATTTATTAGGGCATCTCAAGTTCACAGAAAGTTTTCAAAGCACAGAAACTGCTCATGCCACTGTCATCTCTGAAGCACTAGAAATGAAAGCAAAAAGGAAATGCTTCCACCAGCTGCGTTAAGAAGTTTATTGAACTGCTCATTTCAACAGCAGGATAAAAACAGAGAAAGCAGCCCTCAGAAATAAATATTAAGAGCTCATCCTCCTAGACCTATAGGGGAGAACGGAGGGCTAACAGCCTTTGATAGAGCTTGGGAGACTCTTCCTCACTTGGAAATGCACCGAAGGAAAACTTTCCAAGAAAAAAAAACCTTTTTCTATGAAAGAAAGGGAAATTTCCTAAAAGCCCATGAAAATACCCAGTGTGAAATAATAGAAAAAAAAAATTAAAGGATGCATCATAAAATAATATGGCCCACGAAATCGGCAGGTTATAACAGAGAAGGAAAAATGCCACCTCAATCATGTTAATAAAATAGGAAGTGAAATTAAACACCATAAGTATGATTTCTCACAGTCTTTAAAAAGAAAATGATTCAAAGGGATTTGTTGTCTGAGGCTTAACTGTTTCCAATAATTTCTGTTTCTGTGAAATGCTATTATTCTACAGCTCTGTCTGGATGGGGTCTTGACCTCTGGGGGTGAACGTGATGCAAAAAACAGGGCTTTGCAAGCAAATGAAATCAAGTTCAAATCTTGGTCCTGCTTCGTGTTATAGGACTTTGGACTGATTCTCAGTCTCCATGGTCTTGGATTAATCATCCTCAAATTGGGTGATCTGGTTTTGGCTGGTGGTTGAAAGCACAGGTTATAGAGCTGGACTGACCTGAGCTGAAATCTGTCAGTACGACCTACGGGCAACAGAAGGTCACCCTCTAGAGAAGCCTGCCTTTCCTACTCTGTGATAAGGCTACTAAGAAGCATCTCTCACAACTGCCAGGGTTGAATAAGCCAACTGGAAGTGTTTAGTTTAGCATGAGGGACATAGTAAGTGCTCAGTAAATCAAGCCAACATGAGGGTGGTGATGGAGATGAAAATTAACTGATGCACCTCATGCAAAGCTCTTGAAACCTGGCAAGCTCTGAGTAAACAGGAATTCTCTTCTCCTGTCCCACTACTTTTGTCCAATACATAAGGTCTTTGATGGCAAAGGTCAGAGGTTATCATAGCACCTATTATATATAGGTAATTAGTTAAGAAACCACGTGCGCTCAGTCTTGTCTGACTCTTTGCCACCCTAAAGATGAATTGTAGCCAGCCAGCCTTCTCTGTCCATGGGATTCTCCAGGCAAGACTACTGGAGGGGGTTGCCATGCCCTCCTCCAGGGGATCTTCCTGACCCAGGTATTGAATCCACATCTCCTGCATTGCAAGTGGGTTCTTTACCACTGAGCCACTGAGAAAGCCCAGTTAATGACTGACTGGATAAACACACACACACACACACACACACACACACCCCTACCCCTTACAATCGATTGGTACCTAGATGATATGAATCATTCTTATGTCTATCATCTCATCTGAGTCACCAGTGCCAAAAGCATAGCCAGCTGTTCCGTGGGGTAGAAACCACCAGCATAGTTTTCCTCATCTTTCAAAAATGGTTAGGATTCAGAATAATTAGCTTCACTGGGCGAGTGACATGGCTGGCTAATGGATCCAGTGCAGCCGTCACTGAATTAGGTACGCGTCCTGTGATCTCATGCTGATCTCTCGGGAGTTCTAGAATTTTGAACAGAGGACTTGTTGCTCACACATTAAGAAGCAAAACTCTGGTTAGGAGCACACCAGTCTGTCTGCTCAGTTGCTCAGCCATGTCCAACTCTCTGTGACCCCATGGACTGTAGCCCACCAGGCTCCTCTGTCCATGGGACTCTCCAGGCAAGAACACTGGAGTAGGTTGCCATTTCCTCCTCCAGGGGAATCTTCCCGATGCAGGGATAGAACCTATGTCTCTTGCATCTCCTGCATTGTCAGGCAGATTGTTTACCACGAGACCACCTGGGAATTCCCAGTATCAGAACTCCTCCAGGAAGACAGTTTTGGGAAAATCCACAACCTTCTTTTGAAGAGACCCTAGAGTTTCAGTGGCCTCAGTCAGATTCCTCAGAAAATCTTCTCCAAAGACAGGACCGAGTGTAACTCTGCTCACCATGCACAAAGACTGAGTCTTTTGATACCAGGAGAGCACAAGACGTATCGAGCTTGGATATTCCTTTTATCAAAGGGCAGGAAGTTTTACACGCAGCTTCTAAAAGTCTGCAGATGTTATGGGGCCAAAAATGGACTGGAAGAGAGGAGACAGATGATGCGAAACAGAAATGCTTCTATTGATATTTACAGAAAAGGCAATGTGTCTATGTAGTGAAATTGAATCCAAAAGAGCAGAGAACTCTGGGACAAAAATGCCTCCCACCCCCAGCTTCCTCTGCTTGTGAACCTTGTTCTTTTCATGTGAAGTCAGTTTGCAAAATTCCTGCCTCCTGACTTCCCACTTCCCTTCCTGTCTTAAGCTCTGCGGATTAATGTAACTGACAGTCAGAGCTGGGCAACCAGGGGCCACAGGTGGCTCTTGCTTGTAATCAGAAAGTTAAGGTGGTTTTACTGTTTACTTGGAGTGTATGAGCAGATCACTGGGTGGATTAAGTAGAAACCTCTTCTTCCTGAGAAAGGTCGGAATCATGCAAATAAGCAAGGTTCTTTCCAGCTTGTTCCCACAGCCTGAAAAACACCATGCCTGCCTAGCATACAGGTCATCTCCCCATTTGATTAGTGGGAGTTAATTAATTGTGTTATAGTGGCTGCCTCTCTGATCTTCTTAAAATGGAGACACTCAAGAGAGGGAAGAGAGCAAAAAGATCTGGGATTTAGAGAAATAGGACAGGAGAATCTTTAAATAAATTTGGAAGGAGACAATTAGTGCCCTAAACAAGTGGTATGATCTAAAGTCTTGGGATTTCCTAAAGAATCAACCCTGAATATCCATTGGAAGGACTGATGCTGAAGCTGAAGCTCCAATATTTTGGCCACCTGATGCAAAGATCTGACTCATTGGAAAAGACGCTAATTCTGGGAAAGACTGAGGGCAGGAGGAGAAGGGGATGATAGAGAATGAAATGGTTGGATAGCATCACTAACTCAGTAGACATGAATCTAAGCAAATTCTGGGATGCAGTTGAAGGACAGGGAAGCTTGGGGTGCTGCAGTCTGTGGGGTCACAAAGAGTCAGATGACTTAGTGACTGAACAGCAATGACAAAGTCCTGGGAATGCTGTGCAGTTTCCTTTAGATACATTCTTTGAATAGGTAATATAATTATTCAAATACAGAGATGACAGAAATCTGATGAAAGAAAAAGAAAAACTGAGAATAGCTTTCCAGACTCAAACAGTAACTCAGCTCCTTTTGAAGTGGTTTGTAGCATCACAGAAAGAAGGTAGGCTTGACTGAGATTTGACTCTTACTTAAAACAGGTCTTCCTCTGATGATCATGTCTGTGGCTCTGGGGAGTTCATTCAACTTGTCTTGCTTTCCTGGTAGGGTTGCTGATTTTGCAACAGGTATGCAATAGCTCATGGTGAGCTTTCATTAAATGGAAGTTCTTCTTCTAAGACAGGGGTCCCCCGCCTCTGGAATCTACCGTCTGATGATTTGAGGTGAAGCCGATGTAATAATAATAGAAACAAAGCTCACAATGAATGTAACGCATGTCAATCATCCTGAAACCACCCCCCTCCCCTCCCCAGTCCATGGAAAAGTTGTCCTCCGTGAAATCGGTCCCTGCTGCCAAAAAGCCTGGCACTGCTGTTCTAAGACAGCCTCTGTGAGGAGTCATTTCTCTTAACAGCATCATTATTTTGCACAGCAGAATGAGATGTGTCCAGAGTGTTTGCTTCATCTGATCTTTTATACCCAGTTGTGCAGTCAGCAAAGGATACGGATACACTGGAAACCTTTGTCCCTCTGAGCAACTTAGCTGTGAACTGTGATAGCCGATCCTCGAGGAATCTCCTCACACTGCTTGGTTCTGCTTCTCTCCTATAGAATCTGCTCTCTCGTTCAGTGCAGACCATCAAAGATAACTGAGGAAACTGGATTAATCATTTTGTCTGTGTACCTTGATCCAGTGAACTGGTTCATTGCCTGTTGCAGACAGTGGTGCCACTTATTCTAATGAAAGCCTGAAATAGTGAATGAGCAATAGAGATGTTAGTCACGCGAAGTGTAAACAGCTAAGCATTAGGGTGTGAAGGTGAGCACAAAGTCTGGTGCAATCATTATGGGGTGAAGTATGCTTTTATGCCAATAGATCAATAAGGAAGGGAAAGAAAAATTCACCTGGAAATGAACAAATGGTAGGGATGAAAAATAGAAGATGTGAAAGCAGCACTGTCAGCTCTCAGCCATGACCTTGCAGGTTGATGGAAGGCAGGATTCTGCCGACTCTGCGGGGCTATCCCAGACTGCCAGCCGGAGGATGGCAAGACACTGCTAAAGCAAACATGCTGAGATCAAAGGACACCCGGTGATCACATCAGGAGGACTTTTGTTCCTGTCTACCTTCCTGGGGCTGCAGATTGTAAACAAAGACCGCAGCCTTCACAAAAGCGGTCCTATCCACCAGGATTTTCAGGCTCCAATTAAAGAGTCCTCTGGAATTGAAACTTCTCAGGGGTATTACATCAAAAAGTGATCACTGACATCCCTTCTCACTGTCTTTCTGTCCTGTCTGGCTACTCTGAAAAGGAAATTATGAATTCTGTGTGCGAAAGAGCTGTCTGGGAGAATGTAGAAGCAAATATATATCAGTAATTTTGATGTAGCGAGTCCGTACGTGTCTCCGGAACCTGCATTTTCATAAGCATCTCAAGGGGCAGTGATGCAGGCTGTCTGTGGACCACAATTATAAACAGCACCACAACACGGTCCTTGCTGTAGCTGGCTTCTCCAGCCTCAGTCTTGCATTCCAGTCTTGTGTCATCTTCCAGAGCTGCGTTTTCAATTCTCAGCTTTCTGCCAGCTTTCTCCAACGCGATCGGACTTTTGGTTCTGATCACTTTTGGCTTCCCTGGAGGCTCAGACAGTAAAGAATCTGCCTGCAATTCAGGAGACCCAAGTTTGATCCCTGGGTTGGGAAGATCCCCTCGAGAAGGGCATGGCAACTCACTCCAGTATTCCTGCCTAGAAAATTTCACGGACAGGGGAGCCTGGCAGGGTGACCCCAGCCCATGGGGTCACAAAGGGTCAGACAGGACTTTGCAACTAAACAACTCATCAAAGCAGTTGACATTAAAAAAAGAAAAAAGTTCGAGAAACTGCCACAGTCAAGAGACGTCTAAGGAGATGTGTTGACTAAATGCAATGTGGGAACCTAGATGAGATCCCAGAACAGAAAAATGGCACTAGCAAAAACCGAGGCCTTGAGAGAAAAAATACAGGCTTCAGTCAAAATTGACGTGGCGGCATTTACTCATTAATTACAGTAAACTGTTAGATTAATATAGCAAGCTAATAAGAGGAGAACCTGGGTGTGGGGTATACGGGTACTCTGTCCTATCTTGTCAATTTCTCCGTATCTTTGAAAAATAAACCTTATTTTAAAATGGAAGAGATAGCCTTTAAAATTTAGCAACGGAGAAAAGAAATAGCATTTCAGTCCATTCTGCCTAAACTGTTAATAGAAAACATGAACTCCCATTCATCCATTTTTTTAACTACTGAAAATTTCAAGAGAGCATTTTAAATGTGATGTGTTCTCCGCCGCCCTCTTTAATATGGTGGTATGTTCTGGTGGGCAGGCCTTAAGCTAGCACTACATTAGACAATTGACCCCCACAGACTCTCTCCTCTAAACATGTGTTTTGATTTTTTTCTCCGTTTGCCACCTCCCTGTAGTTTAGCTCCCTGAATTCTTTTGCTGTTGAATTTTAAAGCCAAAATCTGAGTCCCTCCACAGTACACGTAATAATTTAGGCCTCACCAGTTAGGTGTGTATTGAAACAGTGTCTTCTAATTTAAGCGACACAAATGAAGTTGCCTCATTTAGGAGAAAAGGCAAGCTCATCTCTATACTCCAGGAGGATTGAGATGTATCAATACAACGTACAAGTTCAATCTTGCTACAGTCGGCTAGTTTACTAAAACTCACTCCGTGTAGGTAGTAGAGACATTGCATTTAAGAGAGACAATAAAAATTCTTTTACTAGGACTAAACTGACTGTACACATTTAAGGATTCTACTCTCCAGGGTACAGTTTTATATTATAAATGTTCTCCTATTAAAAAGCACAAGTCAAGATTGCATTGTTTTTAGTGTAGAGTTAAGGAACCATGGCAGAATCTATTTTTAGAAAAATGCACATTTTATTTTGCTGTAAAATGTAAATGTTATACACACAGAATTGAAGTGTTGTGTGTCTTTTTTTCTTTTAAATGTACTAAAAGCCAGAGAGGAGATTATGATTATATGCTGATTATCCCCAGATTCCAACATCTAGTCTTAAACTCTGACTCTATCGCCTGAAGGCACATTTCTTTAGGTTAGATCAGATCCCATCATCACCTTCTTATTCAGGGCTTCACTCACCCAATGTAGCTTGCATTCTCATTTCTACTAAGAGCATCATTCTTCTCATCTTCTTATGCTTTCTTTCTCTCATGTTGAAGGCCCCACGCTCATCACCAATGCACTGACACTTGAGTTTGTGTTGCCTGTTTGTTGAGGCCTCTTCTATCCTTGAGCTGTGTTATTCTTTAAAGTCTCAGGCCTCAATAGCCTGGAATCGAAACTGATTTGGGGTGGAGGGGCTTTTAAAATGTGTTTTCAATCTAGATAAGTTACCACTGTGGATTGTCCATCTTTATTTACGTTTGGCTGCCCTGCATCTGTGTTGCTTCGCACAGCTCTCTCTAGTCCTGGAGAGCAGGGGCTGTGCTTTGTTGTGTGTGGGCTTCTCGTTGTAGCGGCTCCCCTCGTTGCAGAGCACAGGCTCTAGGCGCGTACGCTTCAGTAGCTCCAGCACTCGGGCTCAGAAGGTGTGGTGAGGGGCTTAGCTGCTCTGCAGCACGTGGAATCCTCCCGGACCAGGAATCGAACCTGTGTCCCCCGCATTGGCAGTTGGGTTCTTATCCCATGTACCATCACGGAAGTTCCATCTGTCTTTATTTGTATTGATTGATTTTAAATTACTGTTTATTGAAGAATACTTGCTTTATAATGTGTTAGTTTCTACTGTACAGCAAAGTGAATCAATTATATTTATACATATACCTCCACTTTTTTGGATTTCCTTTCCATCTAGGTCACCATAGAAGACTGAGTAGAGTTTTCTGTGCTACACAGTAGGTTCTCCTTAGTTATCTATTTTATACATAGTATCAATACTGTATAGATGTCAATCCCAGTGTCCCGATTAATCTTACCTCCCTCCCCCACTTGGTATCCATGTGTTTGTTCTTTATGTCTGTGTCTCTATTTCTGCTTTGTAAATAAGACTGCACCATTTTTCTAAATTCCATGTATATATGTCAATATATGATGTTTGCTTTTCTCTTTTTGACACACTTCACTCTGTAGGACAGTCTTCAGGTCCATTCACATTGATACAAATGCAAATCGTCCATCTTTAACATCTAAGATGCCAGGAGCTTTTCCATTTGCATAGCTCATAAAGAAGAAACGGAAGTGACAAGATGGGAAGGTTTGTACGGTTGGTCTAAGGAATCAGGCTTGAGGACGTCACAGGTTGTTTTTATTGACAATCCTTTGGCAACAATTCAATCTCTGTGCCAGGGGCTTCGCAGGTGGCTCAGTGGTAAAGAATCCGTCTGCCAATGCAGGAAATGCAGATTCTATCCCTGGGTCGGGAAGATCCCCCAGAGAAACAAATGGCAACCCACTCCAGTATTCTTGCCTGGAAAATCCCATGGACAGAGGAGGCTGGTAGGCCCCAGTCCTCGGGGTCACAAGAGTCTGACACCACTTAGCAACTAAACCATGACCACCACCAGTCTCTTGCCCACAGGGAACTACAGGGGGGCCCTGAAACAGAAAAACTCTGTTGTGTGTTCAGTAGCAGACAGAAACTTGGATTTGAATGAGCCAAGAATGGTCTTTGTCACAGTGAGTATGTCTTTACTCTCTAATGTTCACTAAATTGAATGAAAATTTTATTAACACACCATTTTGTTCCCCTGTCTCCACATTTAAAACTATCCAGATGTTTAAGAGTTAATATCCAGATAATTAAGGGTTAATATCCAGATGACTGAAAATGTTCTGTCTTCACCAACACAAGGGTGCTGTACAGCTCTACCCTGAATTTGCATGTCTCTTATTCTCTCCAACTGGAAATCGGATTCTCAACTCCATTGGACTAAAATAACTTCCTATAAAAAGATCTAGGAATTCCCATGAGTACAGCTCAGTCATAATCTTTATTTAGTCTCTTTAAAATGGAAAACCATTTGGAAAATAAAAAAGTTTAGGATGAAACACTAGGCGCAGAGATTGTAATTAAAATGCACATGTGAAAAACAAGCAAAAAAGAACCATCCGTCTTCTCGGAAAATCCAGGAGGAGAAATAAGCACAGTTCGATGTCGTTGTCACCATTGGTAATTGCTGTTAAGAGATTGCAAGCTCCTTTGTTACCAGTACACCTCTGAGAACCAGCAGCACGACTGTGAGCCACACTGTGCTGTGCTGTGCTGGTCGCTCAGTTATGTCTGACTCTGCGATTCTATGGACTGTAGCCCGCCAGGCTCTTCTGTTCATGGGATTTCTCAGGCAAGAATATCGGAGTGGGTTTCTGTGCCCTTTTCCAAAGGATCTTCCCCAACCAGGAATTGAACCCAAGTCTGCTCTGTCTCCTGTATTGCAGGCAAATTCTTTATCCACTGAGCCATCTGAGAAGCCACTACTTGTCAGCAATCATAAGAGAGTATTTCCTAGGACACTTAGGCATCCGCACATTCTGCTGATCTCCCAATTCTTACCATCTCTGACTTACTATCCCGTATATGGACAGGTGGTACAACTTCTCAATTCATATTCATTCTTTCTAGGTTTTATATTTTAATATGTATGGACACCATAATTTCCAAGTACCATGGGCTACTTGATGGCTATGTGCATTTATTTTTTAGTTAAAGGATTATATATTGTTATTTAATGGAAATTCTCCTTATTTATTGGCTGTGCCAGGGTGGCACATGAGATCTCAGTTTCTTAGTACCCTGACCGGGGATTGAACCTGTACTTTTTGCACTGACAGTGCAGAATCTTAACCATTGGACTATCAGAGAAGTCCCTCTGTTCACATTCTGATGTCTAAATCTCACTCACATCCATAGTTCACTTCTTTTTTTTTTTCTGCAGAATTAACCTAAATCACAGATATAATAATACCACTCCTATATTTAAAAACCTCAGTTCTCCTGGGTTCCCTGCAATAGACTCTCATTATTCTAATGGCACAAAAGTCCAATCTTTTCATATGGCACACAAATGCCATTAAAACTTTGCCCCAAAGTTTATCTCTTAAAGTAAATCTTGACTTTTACTTAATTCTTTATCTTGTGCTTTTCTCCTTGAACTGTCATTAAACTCTGACATCTATCCTTAAGAAACATGATTATGTAATGCTTTACACAACTGTTTAGAGTGGACATATCTAGAACAGGTATACTATTTGCAGGGCAAAAATTTGGGTGTGCACCTTTTCATAAGCTCATCTTTTCAAACTCATCTTTATTTTAAGCTTATTTCCTTCATGGAAGAAATTTTGTGTAGTTAATTGTGTGTGTGTGTGTGTGCACACTCAGTTGTGTCTGACTCTTTGTGAACCCATGGACTGTAATCTGTCATGCTCCTCTGTCAGTGGGATTTTTCAGGCAAGAATTCTGGAGTGGGTTGCCATTTCCTCCTCCAGGGATGTAGTTAATTAGGGACTGTCTAAATCTAGTCCCATTTCCTCCCAGGGAATGATCTGCAATTCTAGAGAATTTGGGGGTTGGGGGTGTTTTGTTTGTTTTGTTCTTTCTTTCCTTTTTCTCCTTCTTCCTTCCTTCCTTCCTTTCTTCTTCTTCTTCTTTTTTTTTATAATAACAGTATAGGGGTATGAATGTCTGGTCGTGGTCATCTTGTCCACACTGGTATCGTTATAAACAACATTGTTCTTGTGAGCACCCACCAAGATTAGTTTGATCTTGTAAGTGACCTGGCCAACAGCTCACACTGTCATTTGCAAGCACTTCCCTCATCCCCATGCTGGGACTTCACCAGGTGAGCTGCCCACTCTCTGCTAACTTCCTTCCTGAAAGCAAGGGAAGTGCTGACTGCTTTCCAGGTGTTCTCAGGGAGACCAGTGAGTTTTGTGGGGCCGTTGCAGGCCCTGGTACCTTGACACCACCCTCAGCATCTTTGGCGTCCATACCAAGGTTTGTGGATGAGCTCCGTGAGGTTGTTGCTCCTCTTCTTCCCCCTCTAAGTAGAAAGTGAAACTCTGCTACTTTGTACATTTATATCCCTAAATGTATCTAGGTTTGCTATTGCTCCCTTGGACACAGTTCCTGGTGATGTAAAAGGGTGCAGAAGAGGAGGAGAACTCAACTCAAAGACTCAGAGACCCATGCCAGCCTCGGCTCAGCAAACCAGCCCAGACAGGTAAACCGACTCCTGTGACTGGACGTCTTTTCTGCCTCTGTATCCCAATGCATGCACACTATGCTGGGAGTCCTTTCCCATCAACAGGGCGTGCTTTCAAAAACTTTCCTTTACATGGTGTTTCACACGAACCCCTTTTCTTGCTGTGTCTCTCCTTCCCTGAGCTAGTAGCCTTGTCAGGCCTAAGGTATTAGCTAAAATGGGTTGGAGGAGCAAAGGAGAGACCAAACAAATATTGTTAATATAAACATTCATGCTAACAGTTCCAAATAAGCTTTGTGGAAGGAAGGTTCTAATAGACACAGATCCAGATATTGTAGCTATAAACACAGAGTCTCTCTGATACTCAGAGGCCCCGGAAGTGGACCTTAGAGATTTCAGATATGGGTTGAATGAATGAAAAAATATAAAATGTATCTTTCCATGTAGAATGGAAATTTTAACCAGGTTGGTTCAGAGAATCATAAAGCTGAGTTAACTGAGTAGTTGCTTGGGTATTCTATTTTTATTTGATAAATAAAGAAGCCACTAAAATCCTGTATTTCAAACGTTGGTAGGAGTTAGTCGCTTAATTTGTTTCATTCACTTGTACCTGTTCACCACCTGTCAGTAGGTGATGGAATCTCTATAGAATAGGTGCAAAATGAAAGCTTTCGAAGCACTGTTTTTCTCGGTGCCAGATATTAAAGTCTTAAAAGGCCAGTTCTAATGATACTTTAACATCTCATATTGCTTTATAAATACTTTATATAGTGTGTACAAAATGGCATTTATTAGCCCCCTGGTTATTCTTCTTTGTGATTGTGAACAATGTTGCCCAGGAAGGGAAGAAAGGGATTGCTTTTGAAAGCTGAAAAGGCTACAAATAATTAACTGGGGCAAGAAAAACAAAAGGTCAGTGGGACTAATGAGAGAAACACAGGAAGGAAATTAAACATTGATAGAGTGAGAAGTAGAAAGTCCATCCAGGAAATAAAAGATTCACATTCTGTCTTTCATTGGTCATTTTATCTTAGAAGTCTAAAAATACCATTTTCAAATTAAGGAAAAAATCGAGAGTTGTGACTATAATCTTCGAGGAGACTGACATTTCTGATAAAGATATTTGATTTTTTACTGGTAGGCATTAGGGATAAATTAAACTTTTTGTAAAAACAAGTGACATGACGCAAATTATTTTTTAATCTATTATATCCATTCACTGGGTAGATAATTAGTGAGCATCCAGTATGATCTCAATTCAATACTTGATAAGTATTGACCCAGTCTTAAAATTACTTAGTAGAAAAACCATAGCATTCAGGTCAAATGACTAAATCCTTCGAATCTTCTGCTTCCTCATTTCTAAAAAGGGATGATGATGAGAACAATGAAAATGTCCCACTCAGATGAACCATAATGGAAAAGAATATGAAAATGAATATATATGTATATATAACTGAATCATTTTGCTGTACAATGGAAATTAGAACAACATTGTGAATCAACTACATTTCAATGGATTTTTTAAAAATAGTCTCACTTATGCATTTGATGCATAAAACCCCAAGCTAATGCATACAAAAGTGCTTTGCAAACTGCTAATAAAAATAAAATGTAATCTATTTCACATTTCAGTCTAAGATTTTCCTACCTTCCATTTCTAACTTTGCAAACATTGAAAATACCTAGAGAAAGAGGAACATGTGTAGAAAGTGTTCATGTGAATTCTTATTTGACTCAGGTTCTTACCATTTCCACCCACCAAGTTCATTGAAGTCATTTTCATTTCCTTTATTTCTGAAGCCTCTGATGCTATTTGATACCTATCTACACTGAGTTGAATTGCACTTAGGAAATTATTTCACTGTGCGACTCCAGGAGAGTCTGGTGTCACGTGAGGCAGGTATTACTGTAAGGCATTGTGACTCAAAAGAGAAAGCTGCTCATTATGTCAATTACATTTATGGGAAGCAAGGGAACCCAGTTTCCCATCCCTCTTGTGAATTCTTTCAGCAAATTAAATTATGGGCATGCAGACTTGTTTAATTAATGGAGTGCATTGCAACTTGGAATTATAGCATCTGGGCATGGAGAAATCAGTGAATTGCCATTTCAGAGATGCTTTCTACTTGGCTTTTCATCATGGATGGCTATTCAGAGCCCTTAATAATTGAGAGAAGGGAACCTCACTACGGTTGTATCTATATAAGACATCAACAACCTCTGAGTCGAGCATCGTGCCTTGTGCTTAGATGTCTAATAAATAGGTTTGCTTGGAAGAAAATACTCTATTAAGACTGTAGAGTGTGTTCATCATACAATTTCTTTCCCCAGTAATTTTGACAACATATAACTATGATACTTCCCAGTGTCAGCAACATTGGGATAGTTTGTAGCTTCTTACTCTGTGTTGTATAATCAAAGCTGATTGAATTAAGAAAAATAAAATGAACAAATCAAATATATCTTCTGCTAAGTGTACAAAAGTTGAAATTAGCCAATGTTTATTGAGTTTATGTTACATGCAGAGCACTTTCTTGGGCATCTTGGTTTACAAAGTTGAGAAGACTTAATCTTGGGAACTAGGAGAGATGGAAATATAAGCATAAATTCCTGCATATCTACTTGATTGTTAACTTAACAGGGACATTTGCAAAGTGCCTTGGAAATACAGATCCAGAAACAATGATAACTGTCGGAGGAAGTGGTGGACTCCTGCAGAGGAGGACGAGGAAAACTCTGCAGTACAAACGCTATTCCAGCTAAGAGAACAACTTAAGTCATGAAAGAATAAAAAATGGATCTTATTTCTGAGAAAACTGATCAGTCTAGTTTGGAGTGTCACTGGAAACAGAACCTTAAAGGGATACTGGAATAGCCCAAAGGCTATGCAGAGGAACTTGCATACATATGTTCACAAGGATCCATTAAGATGTTCCGAAGAAGGACAAGACCATTCCTATTTGAGAAACTCCAATTTGAAGAGGCACATGCACCCTAACACTCACAGCAGCATTACTTGCCATCGCCGAGACATGGAGGCAACCTAGATGTCCATCAACGGGTGAGCAGGTGAAGAAGACGTGGTGTGCATATACAGCAGAATGCTGCCAGCCACTGAAATGGAATGGAATACTGCCGTTGGCAGCAACATGGATGCACCCAGAGGTTATCATACTAAGGGAAGTAAGCCAGACAGACAAAGACAAACATCGTAAGATATCACTTGTATGTGGAACCTAAAAAATGATGTAGATGAACTCATTTACAGAAAAGAGACAGACTCACCGGCATAGAAAACAAATTTATGGCTACCAAAGGGGAAAAGTGAGTGGAGCGGTAAATTAGGAGTTTGGAATTAACATATATACACTACTATATACAAAACAGATAACCAACAAGGTTCTACTGCATGTCGCAGGGACGTATACTTGATATCTTGCAGTAACCTATGATAGAAAATGATATGAAAGATAATTAATATATAAAAATTATTATGTATGTTTATATTATCCTCTGTCTGTGGAATTCTCCAGGCAATACTGGAGTGGGTTGCCATTCCCTTCTCCAGGGATATATATAGATATATAATTTATGGGGCTTTCCTGGGGGATTAAAGAATCCACCTGCCAACGCTGGAGACACAGTTTCCATCCCTGGGTTGAGGAGTTCCCTTGGAGGTGAAAATGGCTCCCCTCTCTAGTATTCTTGTTTGGAGAATCCCATGGACAGAGGAGCCTGGCTGGTTACAGTCCACGGGGTCACCAAAGAGTCAGACACAACTTAGCAACTAAACAGCAATACAAAATTTATATAAATATATATTTATATACGTAATGCTGAATCACTCTGCTTCACATCTGAAAGTAATACAAGATTGTAATCAACTACATTTCAATAAAAATGTGAAAAAAAGTTAGAAAAGGTCATACCTGCTTTTATAAGATCAGTGATCCCACGTGGATGGATAGTGCTGGCGGAAGCAGAAGAAGAGTATGGTCAGTAGGGCAGTAGGTGAGCGTGGGAGTTCCTCCAAGTGTCCCGGAGAAGGATCTGGAGGCCTGGACAGAGGGCGGCGGTGGGAGAGAAGGGGCAGAGCAGCTGGGCACCACTGTTAGCTGCTGGCATCATTTTCCGTCCTAGGTAGCAGCGCCTGGGTTTGACTGGCCATATCTCCCTCTGCGATCACCTGTGTGGTTTGAGGAAGCTGACTCTGTGTCTTCTCAAACAGAGGAGCAAGTGAGGAAGAACAAGCTATTTGCATGCTTTCCTTGTCAGGATCCTATCAAGGGATCCAGAGCAGAGACGTGCGATCAGAATGAGTCTTGAGACATACTAGGAACTGAGCCAAACAGTACGGCGTAAGCATGTCTCACATCTTCACGTTTCTTCAACGTGATTTCCACTTACTCAACCAATTCCATTACACTACACTACCACAGTTTATTTAATCCTTCCCCCAACTGTGCCCATTCAGGGATGTCTCTTCACATTATTTTTTTTTCTTTTTATAAACAATGAACATCCTTATAGAAAGTGTATAATTATGTTCTTAGGATAAAGTTTGAGACTGGTTTTATTACAGGATCAAAGGGGGCTATCTAATTGCCTTTTATATGAAAGCAAAAGTTGCGGATTATCTAACTCTGATAGAGCTCTCGCATCCTGTAGTTAACAGCAGCTGACTTATAATTGGATCCATCCAAGTAATGTTTTTAGAAACTGCAAGCTTATTTACGAGACTAGATTCTGAAGCAGCTTCTCCTCTCTACACTATTTAAAGATAAAGCTTAACCAGATATGAACCACTGATAGCCACTCCAGAGATTTTCAGAACATGGTCCTGTCATTAGCAAGCAAATTTGAAAAATCCCCTGTCTTCCCCTATTCCCATCAATTAATATCAAAATCCTATGTATTTATCTTTTAAAGACAACTAAAATACTGCCATTCGCAGAAACTTCTTTATTTAGAATTAATCTCAGTAATCGCTCCTTTTTCTGCACTTTCTGTTTTTACTTCCTTAACACATTTTTTTTTTTTTTCTTTTCTACAACCATCTCCTCACCTCCATCCTCAAATTTCTGCTTGGAAGGTGTGGGGACTTCACACTCAAGTTCTCCAGGCCTCTGTCTCCCACATAGTCCTCAACCAAGACACTACTTTTGCACCTAGCATTCTTTCTCAACTGACCCTCTTTCTTTGTGAAGTAGCCGCAGTTAAGATACGGCCTCTCCTGGCCACTGTGCTGGTACATGTAGAAAGGGTATTATTCTGTGTTTGATGGGCTCCCCTGGTGACTCAGAGTGCAAAGAATCTGCCTACAATGTGAGAGACCTGAGTTCGATCCCTGGGTCAGGAAGATCCTATGGAGAACAGAATGGCTACCCATTCCAGTATTCTTGCCTGGAGAATGCCATAGATAGAGGAGCCTGGCAGGCTGTAGCCCATGGGTTCTCAAAGAGTCAGACAGGACTGAGCGACTCACCTTTTCACTTTCACTTTCTGTTGTTTCAATGCCCAGGGTCTCTGCTTTCTGAGTAAGTGCTGTGCTGTGCTTAGTCATGTCTGACTCTTTGTGATCCCATGGTCTATAACCTGCCAGGCTCCTCTGTCCATGGGGATTCTCCAGGCAAGAATACTGGAGTGGGTTGCCATGCCCTCCTCCAGGGGTTCTTCCTAACCCAAGGATCGAATCCAGGTCTCCCTCATTGCAGCTGGATTCTTTACCATGTGAGCCACCAGAGAAGCCCAAGAATACTGGTGTGGATAGCTATCCCTTTTCCAGGGGATCTTCCTAACCCAGGACTTGAACCAGGGTCTCCTGCATTGCAGGCCAATTCGTTACCAGCTGAGCTACCAGGGAAGCCCCTTTCTGACTATGCCTTACTACCAAAAAAGAAAGAAAGAAAGAAAGGTAAGCAAGGATTGAAGGGAAGACATACTCTTTTTCCAAAACATTATTATGTCCAGCAAGCCTAGAAGACATAAGTATGCCCAGGGGAATGTCCTCAGTTGGCCATTGGCATACACAGCAAGCAGGGACTTCTTAGTACTTCTTTCACCAGAGTCGCCAGCACCCACAGTGCAGAGGTAGCAGTGACTGTTGGTCTAGGGCTCACAGCGGCCGTGCACAACTTCAGTTGTTTCTGTGTGTGACCTTAATTTTTGTTGCAACTCACCATCTTTCTGAAGCTAGGTCCTCCAGTCTGGTTACCCAGGCTCCCTGTTGACGCTCAGAGTTACCTTTATACCAGTGATTCATTCCTTTCTGCTTCTGTTAGCCGAGCCCATTTCTTTTGTTCCCAACAGCGGCCTTAGTGGACAAAGGGTGGCCCTGCCTGTGTGATAAAAATGTTAGGATTGTGTAATTCAGATGATTATTTGAACTAAAAAGCCTCTTGATGAAAGTGAAAGAGGAGAGCGAAAAAGTTGGCTTAAAGCTCAACATTCAGAAAACTAAGATCATGGCATCTGGCCCCATCACTTCATGGGAGATAGATGGGGAAACAGTGGAAACAGTGGCTGACTTTATTTTTCTGGGCTCCAAAATCACTGCAGATGGTGACTGCAGCCATGAAATTAAAAGACGCTTACTCTTTGGAAGGAAAGTTATGACCAACCTAGATAGCATATTGAAAAGAAGAGACATTACTTTGCCAACAAAGGTCTGTCTAGTCAAAGCTATGATTTTTCCAGTGGTCATGTATGGATGTGAGAGTTGGACTGTGAAGAAAGCTGAGCACCGAAGTACTGATGCTTTTGAACTGTGGTGTTGGAGAAGACTCTTGAGAGTCCCTTGGACTGCAAGGAGATCCAACCAGTCCATTTTAAAGGAGATCAGTCCTGGGTGTTCTTTGGAAGGAATGATGCTAAAGCTGAAACTTCAGTACTTTGGCCACCTCATGTGAAGAGCTGACTCATTGGAAAAGACCCTGATGCTGGGAAGGATTAGGGGCAGGAGGAGAAGGGGACGACAGAGGATGAGATGGCTGGATGGCATCACCAACTCGATGAACATGAGTTTGAGTGAACTCCGGGAGTTGGTGATGGCCAGGGAGGCCTGGCATGCTGTGATTCATGGGGTCGCAAAGAGTCGGATGCTACTGAGCGACTGAACTGAACTGAACTGAGACCCAAGTTCAGAGATTTGATAGCACAAGAACCTGCAAAGGAATCTGTGTGACCCGTCTCACATACAGAAAATAAATGATGGCTAGAGTTCTGAAAAATTGGAGCTACAGAGTATTAATAACATATTTGCTATCATTTTGGATCTAACTGTGCCCAGAGAATCAACTGTTCTGATGAAATAATGTTATAGTCTTAGACGAATCAAGTATCTTTTACAGCAAAGTAGGGTTGTAGCATTAGTTTTAACCCCATCTCATCTGAAATTATTCAATGTGTACTTTAAAGTCACAAAATCTTTAAGTACTATCTTTTGCTTGAATTGATTTCCCATGAATTAAGAACGTTATTTTTTTTCTTTTTTTACATTTAGTATCCTTTTCATATTTCTTCAGAAATGTTACCATCTCAGAATCTCAATTACTTCATATGGACATCTGGATCAAGCCAATTATTGTATCTTTCTCATCCAATACATGAGCAAGCATCCATAAAGGATAGCATCTGCTGTCTGGTTAATTGCACTAGTATCTGGGAGAATATGAAATAATTTCATGTTTTGTAAGTAGTGTAGCTCAAATAGAAGCCTGGAATCATCTTTCCCATCATCCTGTCCTGACTGTCTGTTTATAGTCCAAAGTAATTAAAGAACAAACTTTGGTATGATTGTTCCTGATAGTACTTTTATAAAAATAATTATCTCACCATTTCACTTTCTGTTTACTTTCTTCTTCAAATGCCAACTATCACCATTTGGCAGAAAGAATAGTCTCACTTAGAAGATGGATTTTTCTCAAAGATCAACAGATTTTTCTGGGAAGAGAAAAAATAATGACTTGGAATTCATGATAAAATTGTAAGAAAACATACATATAAAGTGACTTTTTGAAGTTAATGATTAAACTAGTTTCTCTCAATTGCTTTACCTTCAGCCATAGAGGAGGGGGCTACTAACTAATACTTCAAAATTAATATAATTGATTTTTGATGAGAGGTTGTTTCCTGCAAACAGGAAGGTAAATAGGAGGAAACGCTCTGAAGAGTCCTAAGTAGAAATTCTACATGAAACAATATCAACGGTGATTTCAAATCGCACTAGATACTCTGTTATGGGAAACTGCTGAAATCACTATCACGTTATTCAGATATCTTGGGCTCTGCAGAGGGACTCAGGATGACTAAAGTAGGCAAGGGCAGAGTGGAAGGAAAAAGTTCATCTTTGAACTGGCAGGAATACAGTAGTGTTATAAAGTTTTCATTTGTTGCCTCCTTTTCAAATATCAATACAATTTGAAAATTACTGTCTTAAAAGTTGGCATGCAATTCTTTTTCTATTTTTAAAAAATTTATTTACTTTTAACTGGAGGATAATTGCTTTACACTATTATGTTGGTTTCTGACATGTATTAACATGAATCAGCCATAGATATATGTATGTCCCCTCCCTCGTGCAACCCCACCTCCCACCCCATCCCAGCCCTCTAGGTCATCACAGAGCATAGGGTTTGAGCTCCCTGCATTGTACAACAGATTTCCACTGGCTATTGAATTTTACATATGATAATGTATGTTTCAGTGCTACTCTCTCAATTCATGCCACCCTTTCCTTCACCCCCGTGTCTACAATTCTGTTCTCTAGACAGCTATATTTAATTAAATTTCATCTTAAAGAAGTGAACTGTTTGCTATGTCATATTTAGGGAGTTCAGTGGCTTAGAATCAACCTAGAGGGTGGCAGGTTCCTAGGGTGATAAAGTCGACCCACCAAGCAAGGTTTCTGAAGGACAGAGTTTCAGGCAAATATAGCATTTAGCCTGTTCAATTCACTCTAAATTAGAGCTCATTACTCTCCATGATACATTTGATTGCTCTCAAATTCTCAGTAAATGCACCATGAGAGGAACACTGCTCTTCCTTTTGATCAGCAAGCAAAGCTTCCTTGGGAATACGTCAGAGACGTCACTCATCTCCGGGCAGTGGAAAGAGTCAGAACAGGAGAGCTCTCGGAAGCTGCTGACCTTGAGAGAACTCAGCAAAAGGCCAGGAGAAGCAGACAATCAGAAGTAGGCAAACAATAAACAGAGTCTAAGGCCAGGAGTCCTCACTTTGAAAGTTCAGTACTTTGGCTGACAAGATCCATTATTCACATCCCTCTTGTCCTTAAAGTTTCCTTCTTTTATGTTCACGAAAACAGGACACAGGCCTCCGCCATCCCAAGAATATGAACAGTCAACCACAAAGACATGTAATTATTTTCCACATTTAGACTGCTGCAGTCAGGTAGCTCTGTTGGAATCCAGTTTCTGCTGCCACAATCCAACAGAAGCTGGGGAGAAATATGGAAAGGAGTGTCATGGATGAGTGGTGATGTTAATCTATTTCCAATATATATGCATGCATAATCAGAATACAAAGTATTATATAAATGCACATATATAATTGGTATACAAAATATCAATAGTGAAAGTGTTAGTCGCTCAGTCATGTCTGAGACTCTCTGCGACCCCATGGACTGTAACCCGCCAGGTTCCTCTGTCCATGGAATTCTTCAGGCAAGAATACTGGAGTGGGTTGCCATTTCCTTCTCCAGATCAATAGTGAATTTTGTTGTTGTTGTTCAGTCACTCAGTTGTGTCTGACTCTTTGTGACCCCATGGACTGCAGCATGCCAGTCTTCCCTGTCCATCACCATCTCCCGGAGCTTGCTCAAACTCATGTCCATTGAGTCAGTGATGCCATCCAACCATCTCATCCTCTGTCATCCCCTTCTCCTCCCACCTTCAATCTTTCCCAGCATCAGGGTCTTTCCCAATGAGTCAGTTCTTCACATCGGGTGGCCAAAGTATTAGAGCTTCAGCTTCAGCATCAGTCCTTCCGATGAATAGTCAGGATTGATTTCTTTTAGGATTGACTGGTTTGATCACCTTGCAGTCCAAGTGTATATAATATCGATATTTTATACTGGTTATATAAAATATCGATACTATACACACATATAATCAGTATACAAATTATCAATAGTATATATACACAAACATAGTCATGTATATACAGAATATCAATATTATATACACACATACATAATCAATATATAAAACATCAGTATTAAGACTCTCTAGTGGGTCTTCCCAAACATGCATGTAATTCTTCCCAAACGTGTTAGGTCACAGACATATATATATATTTTTGAAAGTCATTCTACAGAGAAAAATAGCTTGGAAATCCTGCCTGAAAATGAAGACGCTCAGACAGGGAAGGTGCTCGTGACACCTCTCCTTTCCCCCTTTCTTGTCATCGGCTCTATCATAAAAACGTGCCACGGACCCTGCAGGAGCGCTGCTGGTGACGGTGGATGCATGTAAAGGACCAGAGAGTAATAGTTTACTCTTTAAAGGGAGCCATTGACAGAGGTAATTGAGAGCATATGACTGCTTCCAATTAAACTTTATTTAGGAAACCAGACCACATATGGTCCGGGGGTCATACTCTGCTGGCCCCTGGTCTAGAGCTGGACAGCTAACATCCTGAGAAAACTGCTTTCTTTTCACAGCTCCAAGGTGTTTGTTTCCTTCCAAGAAAAATGAAAATAGGGAATCAGCTCACTTTTTCTCAGGTTTCTATTGCAAAAATCATTCATTTTATTCATCCCCACCAACTAGTTGAGCATCTTCTATGCGCCAGGCACAGAGGTGTGGTCCCCATTTGATGCTAGCTCCTGGTTCTTATTAAACAGTAAGAACTTTATCACATTTTCCTTGGTGCCCCGGATCTTGGTTTGGGGTAATGATGGAGTTTTTAAAGTGAGATTTGCATTAGGGATTTTAGCATCTGTTGCACTGGTCCCTCCTCTTCCATTTACAGCTAGTTCTCAGTTCTTTGAAACTAGAACCTAGGAAACAGATTATTTTTAAACTAAGTGGAGAGCTTTACACTTGTGAATGGGCCCTTTCTTTTGTTAATTTTGGGCCAATATTTTTGTAATTTTTCCCCATGCTGCTGCTGCTGCTAAGTCACATCAGTCGTATCCGACTCTGTGAGACCCCATAGACGGCAGCCCACCAGGCTCCCCGTCCCTAGGATTCTCCAGGCAAGAACACTGGAGTGAGTTGCCATTTCCTTCTCCAATGCATGAAAGTGAAAAGTGAAAGTGAAGTCGCTCAGTCGTGTCTGACTCCTAGCAACCACATGGACTGCAGCCCACCAGGCCCCTCCATCCGTGGGATTTTCCAGGCAAGAGTACTGGAGTGGGGTGCCATTGCCTTCTCCGAATTTTTCCCCATAGTTACCTATATAAACTACCTAATTAAACTTCTAAGAAGAAAATATCTGATACTTTCTAACATTCTTTATAACATCTTCAGATCAGATCAGTCGCTCAGTCGTGTCTGACTCTTTGCGACCGCATGAATCGCAGCACACCAGGCCTCCGTATCCATCACCAACTCCAGGAGTTCACTGAGACTCACGTCCATCGAGTCAGTGATGCCATCCAGCCATCTCATCCTCTGTTGTCCCCTTCTCCTCCTGCCTCCAATCCCTCCCAGCATCAGAGTCTTTTCCAATGAGTCAACTCTTCGCATGAGGTGGCCAAAGTACTGGAGTTTCAGCTTCAGCATCATTCCTTCCAAAGAAACCCCAGGGCCGATCTCCTTCAGAATGGACTGGTTGTAACATCCTACTCAATAAGTATTTGTTGAATGCATTAGTGTTATATTATTTCAATCAATTCTTAGGCTACTTTCATAAACATAATATGTTTTCATTTCTAAAGTGGTGTATTTATTCCCATATTTCTTTTGATTTGGTTCATTTCACGAAGGATATGGGGTGAAGGGAAGGCTGCAAAATGTTCTCTCATAAGGATAGATATAAAGTAATACATTGATTTTTTCATTGAATCTCTACTAATACAGATAAAAGTCATTTACTGTCATTAAGTACTCAGAGGGAAATGAGAACTGAAAAAGTAAAAATTGGGCCTATTAAAGTAAGGAAAGTAATGATTCGGAAGATACAAAAAAGTTAATTTCATTTCAGTGTAGAGAATGTCTATGCTTCTATCTAAAAATCCTTGCCATGGAGGTATTCTTGATATGATACGATATAGGTTAAATTTGATATGATAAAGGGTGAATTTGGTTTTCCGTAGAGGTTGATCTCTTGCATTTTGTTTTCTAAAAAAACACCAAAACCCATGAAATCTATCTAAACTTTAATGAAGGGAAGGCTCCATCTCAATATTTTAATTAAGGGAAATGGTGCTTACATATGTGCGCTCAGTTGCCCAGTCGTGCTCAGTTCTTTGCGGCCCCATGCACTGTAGCCTGCCAGGCTCCTCCATCCATGGGGTTTCCCAGGCAACAATACTGGAGTGGTTGCCATTTCTTTCTCCAGGGGGTCTTCCTGACCCAGGGATGGAACCCATGAATCTTGCTTCTCCTGCATTGGCAGGCAGATTCTTTAGCACCAGTGCCACCTGGGAAGCATAGCTTAAGATGAATTGTTAAAAGGAAGCCATGTGAAAGAACAGAAGAGATCCAGCAGTTTCAGAGAAGTACACAGGTAGATGGTTCCATTACACTCTGAGAACGCAGTCATCAACACGTCTGCACTCGGCTTCTCGTTACTTCTCTCTTAGGCTGTGGATGTCAAGTTTATCTTTCACAAATCTCACCTGAGGTTGGGTTTAAGCAGGATTTAGTCTTTGTGAAGCAAACATTTTTTCATGGGTTTAAAAGAGCCTTCATTTCCTTTTTAGATTTCCACCAGTAATTTGGCAGAAATAACACATTCTTCTCATAATTATATTTATATCTCTGTATTTCCTAAGTGGTATTTATTATATTTCCTTCTTAGGAGGGAATTTCTTTTTTTTTCCTTAAAATTCTTCAAACAATGGGTCAAAAGCTAAAAACTATTAAAAAGCAGTACTCAGTATAATTTCCTACAACAATGTTTCACTTCCTTATTGCATTTAGGAGGATCTGATCATAGGGAAGCTGTTTACTGTCTGGCTTGAGAATTAAGGATGATTGTAACATGGTCCCCAGCTATATCTTGAGTAAAGTTCTGTATGGACATAAGTGTTTTAAAATCAAGTTAAAAATAAAGTTTAGGATATTTTATCTCTCTCGTTGTTCTAAAATGTTCCATTTTTCCAAATGGTATCAAATTAGAGTGTGTACTAAATATGGTTTGTGTCATTCAAAGGCATTAAAGTGGAGATGCTCTTAGGCACTCTTACATGTACAAACTTAGAGGGAAATTTGGGCAATTCATCCAAGGATAAGACGTGCATACCTTTTTAATCTACAGTTCCACCTCTAGGGATTTATCATACTGAAACTTAACTATAAGTTGCAAACTGTGGTTTTTCCAGTAGTCATGTATGGATATGAGAGTTGGACCATAAGGAAAGCTGAACACCAAAGAATTGATGCTTTTGAACTGTGATGTTGGAGAAGATTCTTGAAAGTTCCTTGGTCTGCAAGGAGATCCAACCAGTCAATCCTAAAGAAATTAGTCCTGAATGTTCATTGGAAGGATGGTTGCTGAAGCTGAAGCTCCAATACTTTGGCCACCTGATGTGAAGAACTGACTCATTTGAAAAGACCCTGTTGCTGGGAAAGATTGAAGGCAGGAGGAGAAGGGGACGATGGAGAATGAGATGGTTGGATGGCATCACTTACTTGATGGACTTGAGTTTGAGCAAGCTCTAGGAGCTGGTGATGGACACGGAAGCCTGGCATGCTGGAATCTATGGGGTCACAAAAAGTCAGACATGATTAAGCGACTGAAATGACTGATATATATAAGGATAGTCATTAGAGCATTCCAATAACAAAAACCAGAAATAGCTGTTTTCATTAGAATTGAATGGTGTTCAGTAGCTCAATTTTATCTGACTCTTTGCAACCCCATGGACTGTAGCCTTTGGGGCTCCTGTTCCCATGGAATTTTCCAAACAAGAATACTAGAGTGGGGTGCCATTCCCTCTTCCAGGGGATCTTCCTGACCCAGGGATTGAACCCAAATCTCTTGTGTCTCCTGAACTGACAGGCAGATTCTTTACCACTAGTGCCACCTGGGAAGCCCCACTGAATGGCAGAGGTTACACAACCCTGGCAGGTTAATGGTAGGCTAAATAATTTTCTAGGCAGGAGTCCTGGAGTGGGTTGCCATTTCCTTCTCCAGGGGATCTTCCCAACCCAGGGATCAAACTCGGGTCTCCCACACTGCAGGCAGACACTTTACCGTCTGAGCCACCAGGGAAGCCCAAATAATGATAGGTTTAATGGCAGGTTAAATAAACAATGATGTGTTGAGGGAAGATCAAGAAAGGTGGTCCCAATAGAATTTTAAGTGGAAAAAAAATACAATTAAAAAATATATATGGGTTGCAAACCCAAAAGATTTTTAAAATGTGCTTCTTTCTTCATGTGGCAAAGAATTACTAAGATGTAGTTACCCTTAAGAAGGATTTGTGTACATTAAGGATTAAATAGTTCCACAATTGTTTTCTTAATAGAACTAAGGGTTGGGGAGGGGTTATCACTCTTGATTTTCTCTCTAAGTAACTCATTTTGGTGATCATTTGCCCTTTTCAGACTTTAAGAGTTAACATTTAGTTTTAATGGCGAGTAAAAATCAATGGAATGCATATCACTCAAAATGTTTAAAACTTCAGTCTTATCCTTTACCACTTTTTTTTTCTTTCTTCATTAAAGAATCTGGTTCCCTTAAACATTTCAATATTTAAGTGAGCTATCAAAATCAGAAAGAAAAAAAAAAGAAGATGGAAGTCTTCTGGTATAAGGGGAAAAAATTGACTTTGAATATAGACTCTCAAATTAAGAACTGCATAGAATTCATTTCACTAGCCAGAATAAGAGAGCTTTTTACTACTACCTTCCTAATACTGCTTTAACCCAGAAAAATCTCCCTGTGGATATTGCTTCCTGAAATATCACCAATATCTAATTCAAGGGAAAAAAATAGCATGAATGTTGTTGTTTTCAACCCAGGACAAAGTGAGGCGGAGGAAGAACCAACTAACCAACCACACACACAAACACACACACACTCAGCGTCAAAACCAAAAACAAGCAGAAAGATTGAATGTAAGTGTCAATGAGGTATTCTAAAAGCAGCTGCTGAAATTCTGACAAAGAGATGTTACATTATTGTATATCTTATGTTACAGGATCTATCAGTTTACTTAAACTAGACAATCTGTACTTTTTCAAACACAAAATATCAGCTATTCATTCACACTTAACCATGCTTTCGTGAAAGCTACAAACCAGTGAATATTTTCTCTGCCCCTTTAGGAAGCGCCTCAGTCCTCCAAGTAAGCCTTCTACAAACAAACAAACAAAACAACAAAACCCAGCAACGATGAAACCTGCACGGTGGCCTGTTTGAGACCCTCCAGGTTTCTCTGTTCAGAGTCAGGCCAGCCTTTTGGAGTCAGTGCCATCATTTCTGGACCTCACTTCTTTCTTCACTGTAGGAGTTTACTTTGCTGAGTTATGTTCCCTTAAAGCTTCCCTATTAGGAGGCATGATTCAGTCAGATTGAAAATAGCAACACTTTGAAACCAGGGCAACCTGGGATTAGACCCCAAATCCACTGCTTGGTGGGTGTGTGGTCTAAAGAGACAAGACCCCTAATTGCTCTGACATCCAGAGTTGTCACCTGAAAAATTGGCGTAATAATTCCTGGGTGGATTGCAAGATAATTGTAAGTGTTAGAAAAAATTCACATTAAAAAGTCCCTGGCACATAGTAGCTTCTTAATATAGAATAAGTATTATTATGATTGTTCTTTTATTATTATTTAATTAGCTTAAACCATATTCAAGTTCCCTACTGGAAAAATATTGTCATCTAAAACACTATATAAATGTGTTTTAAAATGCCAGCTGCTAAGTATTTAAGGGCAGGTAGAGCTATTAACATCCATAGCATGGCAGAGGTTCATTAAGCTCAGACATGAGTTTGAAGTAGTCCAAAGAGACTGAAGTTTAAGAGGAGGAAAAAATCAGAGGACAGGACTATGCATGCTTTATAGCATCTTTAAAATAACAGAAACAATAACAGCTCACATGTAGCAGGCACTTTGCACCAGGCATCCCTCTAACTGCACTGTGACATTAGTTAACCACCCTAGAAATCCCATATTGCACTGTTAGTGTATCCATTTCACGGATGAGAAAACTGAGTCACAGTGAGGTCTATGTATCCATGTATGACGATGAAAAAGAAGAGTAAAGTCCTTAATCTCATGGAATTCACATTACATCTAGACATAAAGACAACGGACAAACAACAGCAATAACAAAAATATGTAAATACATATAATGCTAATATTATATATTATATATATATATCTTGAATATTATTCAAGGACAAATTAAATAAAAATTGTGTATATTTTGACAAAAAGTTAAGGTAGGGTATGGGAGAAATAGATGAACTGTTTTAATTTTTCTGTTTTTTTTTTTTAGTTTACATTTAAAAAGAGGAGGTAGAGATAAACTGTAAAGATGTAATCATTTGCTAGAGAAAAGAGTTTTTAATTTAACTTTTTATTTTGTATTGCTGCTGCTGCTGCTAAGTCGCTTCAGTCGTGTCTGACTCTGTGCGACTCCATAGACGGCAGCTCACTAGGCTCCCCATCCCTGGGATTCTCCAGGCAAGAACACTGGAGTGGGCTGCCATTTCCTTCTCCAATTTTGTATTGGGGTATAGCCAATTAACAGTGCTGTGATAGTTTCAAGTGAACTGTGACGGACCCAGCCATATATATGCATGTATACATTCTCCCCCAAACCCCGCGCCCATCCAGACTGACACATAACATTGAGCAGTGTTCCCTGTGCTATGCAGTAGATCCTTGCTGGCTATTCATTTTAAATATAACCGTATGTACGTGTCCATCCCAAATTTCTCCAGCAACCATCAGTCCATTTCTAAGTCTGTGAGTCTTTTTCTGTTTTGCAAGTTCATTTGTAAGGAAAAAAAAAAAAACCTAATAAATAAATCCATGCAGCAAATTATATGTTAAACAGTAGATATTTATCAACAAAGATAATGAAAAATTGCTCCTATATTATAAAGAGAACAAACACAAGTAGATAAACAGAAAAGTATACGGTAAAGCACAAAATGTCAAAACAAACAAGTGTCTGATCACCTGAGCTGTGCAGGTGGCCCCGGCTACCTAGAGTAGGCAAGTCCCTAGGTGGGCCAGACCACTGGTTGCCCACAGAAAAAGTGACTCCAGTCTCTCTGGACAAAGTCAGAACACCCGAGACTCAACTGCAGAAGAAGAGCCAGGAGTTAGAATCCAGAAAAATAAGCCCAAGAAGTTTTATTCCACTGGGTACCAGAAGAGGCTTCTGGAAGACAATGTGAATAAGACATCCTTGTCCATATCTGGGCTTTGATGACAGAGCTTCCACGACATTATGAGAGTGCACCAGATTTGATTGGATTTACAGCTGAGAGCAGAAATAGGCATAACTCAAAAGAAAGCAGTGTACTCGATAAACTATTATTTTAAAAGTTTAATATCACTGTTAGGTGGCTAGATAGCATCACTGACTCGATCAGCATGAATCTAAGCAAACTCTGGGAGACAGTGGAGGACAGGGGAGGCTGGGGTGCTGCAGTTCATGGATCACAAGAGTCAGATATGACTTAACAACTGAAGAACAAAAACAGCAGGTAATTAAAGAGAAACAAAATAGAAGATCCATTTGCTCATTCATTCCTTAAAAACATATTTTTGAAAGTTGTCTACATGCAGGCACTGGGAATGTAGCAATAAACGAAATCGACAAAAAATCCCTGTCTTCATCAAGCCCATATTTTTGGTGGGGATAACGAAAATTATAGAAAATAAATCATATGTAATTTGACGTTAGCATGAAGCACAAGAGAAAAAGCATAGGAGGATTTGGAGGGATGGTCATGGCCAGCAAGATGGCAGAGTAACAGGTCTAAGTCAGACACAAAGAGAAGGCGAAGGCGGCGGAGGAGCAAAGCCCTGTGATCGCTCTTTTATTGCATAACGTTGGTGGAAAATGCAACCAACACTGGGCTTTGTGCCTGACTGTCTGTGTATGAGTTCTTCCCCACTGGGGGACTGTGTTGTAGTTTCCTCGTTTGCAAATTAGTGGTGGTGGTGATGCCAGCTCCGGGACTGTCGTGAGGATTAAGTGAGGTAATAAAGAAAAACAGTTCACGGTGACTCATGCAGCAAGCACTTGAGGCTCGTTTCCATCATATCCGTTGGTCAATTACTACAGCAAACTTCTTTTCATTGCAGTGTTCACTGCTAATGAGGATAGGACAATATATCTTGGTAAGGATAGGGCATAGTTGATATGATTAAGGGGGAAATGTGTTTTAGTTAGGGTGTTTTTTTTTAAGTATGCGTGCGCATATGTATGCTCAGTTGTGTCTCTGTGCGACCCCATGGACTGTAGCCCACCAGGCTTCTCGGTCCATGGAATTTTCCAGGTAAGAATGCTGGAGCGGGTCACCATTTTCTACTCCAACTTAAGTACACAGACCTTTAAAAACACTTGTCCGGGCCTCTGAAGTTAGAGTGCGCATGAGGGCTTGTGGAATTAGAGGGTCAGTGATGCTCCTGGTGGTCTTCATTGCTCCTTTATGCCATCCGTGGTGGTTTCTTCTCTGCAGGCTTGTAGCACCACAGGGACCCTGTATCCAGGCATGATGCTGTCTGGAATGATGCACTTCAACACGACAGGCTAGACACATGCAACTATTTACATTCCATCTAATAAACACAATTTCAAGTTCATTCCACATATTGCTGATAGGGTAATAGAATTATAATCATTTTTAAAAAAATTCATGTTTTCTGTTATTAAAAATTTTCAATTTCTGCTATTTTTTGCAGAGAAATAATCATTAAGAAATACACACCCACAAATATACATATCATATGTATGTGTTAGATATAGTTAGCTAGCACACACATACCTACTTAGCTAACTTGGGGTCGCAAAACAGCCGGACATGACTCAAGCGACTTAGCAAAGCACAGCATATACATACATGCATATCTATATCTTGTCGAAATGTCTTCTTGATTAATATGATATAGAAAAACTATTCTTAATATGTATAGAAGGAATATTGCATGTTTAATATCATTGCAACTGAAAAAATAGAACAAGATCAGAATGGAATATATAGAAATTTTGGCAGATATTGTTAAGAAAATTATAGGTGACAATTTTTCCTACCTTTCTAGATTTTATTAATTATATGTTACCTTTATCTTGGAAGTTTAAAAAAGTACATAAGAAAACAAATGAGGAAGAAAGCAATGTTTCTTTTAGGAATACTGTAGTTTACAAATCTGGGTTCATATGCAATTATTTCACAATAAGGTCAAGTCAGTTCTTTTAGTGTGAAAATAAAAGCGAGGACACACATCACTCCCTTAAATGTTGAACATATCGATTAGTTTTTAACTTTTTACATGCTATAAAAACATTGTTTATATAGTAACTAAAGACTTAATAGACAATATCTTACAAAACAATTTTGTTTATAGCTTTGCATTTTAGCAAGGTACAGATTTACACAGAGTTTTTCAAGCTGAGGTCAGTGGAAGTCTGGAGTTAGATAGGAAGCCTCTGACCAGCAGAAGTGACCAATCAGGGAACTGGAGAGAAAAAGACAGACTTTGACACTCTGACCACTGCATCTAATTAGAGAAGCTGTACTTTGATCTGCTGTCTTTTACAGTGAATTGCTATGTACACTTTTATTTAGGAGAAAATCAAATCTCAGTAATGCAAGGACTCACTGCTTTAAGTGGTGGAAATGCTGTCCACTGGTCTCATTTCTGCCCTGCAGGAGAGCAGTTGAGAGAAATATTAGAAGGAACTCTACATTTATATTCAGAGTTGTACATAACCTTCTCTGTTTGCATACAAACTAAGCTTTCCACCTCTAGTTGCTTGATGTACTAACTACAGTCACAGGGCAATCTGCCTCTTAGAACCCAGTGGTGAAAATGCCATGAAGGACTGCACCTGCTCTGGTTTTTTCAGTGAATACATACTGTGCCTGTGTGTGTGTGTGTGTGTGTGTGTGTGTGTGTCTGCGTGCTCGTGCATGCTCTGTTGGATTCAACTCTTTGCAGCCCCATGGAATGCAGCCTGCCAGACTCCTCTTTTCATGGGATTCTCCAGGCAAGGATACTAGAGTGGGTTGCCATTTCCTCCTCACGGGGATCTTCCCCACCCAAGGATGGAACCTGAGTCTTCTTTGTCTCCTGCATTGCAGGTGGATTTTTTTACCCACTGAGCCACCTGGGAAGTTACATACAGTGTGGGTGTTCCCTACTGCAGTCATGTGGGATACCCAGAGGAAGACTGAGGCATGACTCCTGCAGTGAAATAGCTACACTTGAATCAGAGTAAGGGTGGGGAATACAGGGAGTTCTAAAATTAGTTGTGATGTTTTAAATGCATGAAATAGAAACCAAAATCTAAGCAAGGAAGAACTTTATAAATATCCAACAAAGAAGCAGAATTAAGGTAGCCACCCAGCCGGTTTATTCAGAAACTCAGTTCTGCAAGAAGACTTTTTTTTCCACTGCTCCTTTGCGACATCTGTTACAATGCTGTCTTCTTTTGCAGACTTGCAGTGTATCAGTGACCTTATGTCTGGAACAACATTGTCTAGAAGTTCTTCAATACAGTAGCCACAAGCCATGTGCAAGTATTTAATGAAAATTATATAAAACTCAAAGTTCAGTTTCTCTGTGGCCACATTTCAAAGCTCAAGACTCACATGTGGCTGGTAGCCATCCTGTAGGGCAGCCCAGGTATAGAATTCTACACCCACCTTTCCAGGGATCTACTGGATAGCATGGAATTTAGCAAAACTGACAATGATATTCCTGTGGCTCTTAAGAGAGAAGACATTTTCCTGTAAACATCCAAGTAATTTTTCCCAGACAGATTCCCATGTTCATTTGGATCAAAACCCTGACAGGCAATGGAATGACTGCTGGACCCTTTAACGAACCACAGATGGAGACACCATCCCTCCATCCCTGAGTCTGTTCTTCAGGCGAAAGGCTCTAGAAAGAAGCCTCAAGGGTCTCCTGTGATAAATTCTAGAGAACCTCGCAGCTGCTGGGAGGAACGCTCAGCCTAGAGGTGGCGCCATGGAATGGCATATTTGGCTTTCTGTGGACATGGGCCTGGGCAGATGTGGACCAGCAAAGGCGGGCCTCCCCTGGAGATGCTCTCGAACCTTCATCCCTCAGACTGTGCATGCACAGTCTCCCTTTCATGCAAACCGTGGCAAGTCCTGGCTTTTCCCAGCTCCCCTGCCGCTGGCTGGCTCCCCGAGAGGCACCGCTGCATTGGGACTCTGGGGGTGCTATGGTGGGGTGTCCACAAGGCCTGGGGTTTGCCAGACTCCTTGCAGACATGTGTGGGACGAGGGCCTCTGCTACCCCGGCAATGGCACTGCTCTTATCCCAGGATCCCGTGTGGACTTCCTAGAACTCCAGAGACCCCAGACAGCGCAGGAGATCTGGGTCCCTTCCCGAAGTCAGGGCCCAGCGCCTTGGGCCTGATGCAGGCAGGCCCCGGCTGCCTCGGTCACCCAGCGCCTGCCAGCCCATCGGCTCCTGCCTCTCCATAGGACCCGGCTTACTCACTTCGCTCACATCCCAGGCCACGTGGTGCTCCCCTGCCGCCGGGTGTGCTTTCCTGGAGATCTTCATGCTCCACCCATCGGGACTGGGCTCCCGCCTTGGCCTTGAGCATCCTCCAAGCTGGTGGGAAGAACACGGATGCAGGGGAAGGTGGGGATATGCAGCCAGTAGACTCTGTTAAGAAGATGCGGCGCTGGGGCCCAGGCAGCAGCAGCTGAATGACCTTGACTGCTTGCAGTCCGAGGAAGGCCAATCCCAAAGGTCTAGAATTGTCAGGTGAGCTTCCAATCAAGAACTTTTGATTTGAGCAGAATTTGAGGTTAAAAAAAAAAAAGATCTAGGTCTCTGGAGAGTGAGTGTAAGGATATTTCAAGCATGTTTTCTACTTTGTCACGTTTGGTCGCTTCAGTCGGGTCCGACTCTTTGCAACCCCATGGACTGTAGCCCACCAGCCTCCTTTGTCCATGGGATTCTCCAGGCAAGAATCCTGGAGCGAGTTGCCATTTTCTTCTTCAGCAGATCTCCTCGAGTCAGGGTTCAAACTGGTGTCTCCTGCACTGGCAGGTGGATTCTTTACCACCAAGCCACCTGGGACGCTCTTTCTACTTTTTACGATCTGTTATATATTTAGTTTTTAGCTTTACATCTATCCTGGTTTTCTAATTAAAATAGAAATCATGACTCAATTTGAAAAAAAAGGAGACATAAATGAGTTCTTAATTGGAGAGCCTGGCCTTTTAGAATGGCCGTTCTGGAGAGAAGAGCTGGTCTGCACCCTGGAGTGTCTAGAAGGAAAGTCGAAGATGTATTTTACATGAGTCTATTTCAAAACGCTGATGACAGTGATAAGCACCGGGCTTGTCCTTTTGACATATGCTTTCAATCCTAAGTTTCCTATCAAAATGACTTTTAAAAATCTTTAAATTATTTTTTAATGTTTTTGCCTTTTAATTTTATATTGGAGTACAGTTGATTAACAATGTTGGGATAGGTTCAGGTGTACAGACAGGTGAATCAGTTATACATATGTACACATATCTATTCTTTTTCAAATTCTTTCCTCATTTAGGTTATTATATAATATCCCATCTCCCAAAGTAGTGGAAATTTAAAATATAAAAAAATAGAGCTTTTTAAAAAATAAACATCCCTAGATGTATATGAAACATATCATGGATATTTTTATTAGGTTTTACAAAGGATTCTATTGCTATGTCACTATCTCCACATAGGCCTGTTGTTTAAATAAAAGAAATCTTCTTTTGCTTCCCATGGCTTTCAGAGTTAAGGTGAAGTTTCTTGGAGTTGCATCAGGGTCCTCCAGGACTCACACCGTCTACCTCTTCAGTTTTGTTCCTAACTCCTTCTCTTTCTGCTCTCTGCAGTAAAACTAACACAGGCCATTTCCGGGATGGAAATGCCCTATTCTTCACTGCCTCCCTCATTGCTGTATCTTTTAAAGGCCTAACCCTGGCTTAGCGTCCTCTGGGAAGTTGTAGTTGTTGGGATTGCTGTTATTCAATATCTAGTTCTCCTGTAAGTTCTCTTTCTCCCAGAAGGACTTTCCTTTGTTATGTTGTTGAATTCAGGCACCACAAGACCATGTGACTTTGACCAAGAACTTGTGGGTGGGAGTGATGTATGCCATTTCCCAAGACAAGACAGCACAACCAGTGTGTGTGAGATGCTGTTCCTCGTTTCCAGCGCCAAGGTTATGGCAGAATTCCAGGTAGCAGCTGCTCCATCAGCCCCTCCTATCTGATGACCGCATGGAAACAGAGCCCCTGGCACCATTGATAGACATTAGCATGAACAAGAAGTGAACAATTTTAAATCACTTTACTTTTTATAACCTCATTTAGGCTTCTTTGTTACTTCAGTATAATCTAGTCCATCTTGACTGATAGAAAAATATTCCAAGATTCTTTTAGTCAAGGTTTGATATTGAATATCAAGTTTAACCAGTGTCTTAAACCAGGGCTCAGCAAACTTTTTCTGTAAAGGGCTAGATGGTAAATATTTTGGACTTGTAAGCCTTGCAGTCTCTGTTAAAACTATTCAGCTCCATGTAGCACAGAAGCAGTCATAGATAAAAAATAAAGGAATGAGTGTGATTCTGTGCCAATAAAACTATTTATATGAACAGGCATTGAGTTGGATTTGGTCTTCAGGCTGTAGTTTGATGACTGCTATTTGAATTCATGAGTCTGAAATCTGTAGCAGAAGTCTTTGATTTGCTTTTTAAGGATCAATTGAAATTTTCTTCTCATGTCTCTATCTTGTTTTACTTACTAATCTGAATTTGGGGCTACAATTTTTAGTAAGAAAGTCAGGATAGATTTGAACTCAAGATATAAGGATTTGTGAAATCATACTAGGGGTTTGGAGAGAGTATTTGAAAATTAACTCTTAATGAGTAATGAAAGAAATGGCATTTATAAGCATGGATTTGAAAATAAATAGTCTATAAATTATTTTACCTGCCACTTCTAAATAACTGATATTAGGAAGAGCTATATGAAATTGCTCTTCTGTAAAGAAGTATTGGTGGAGAAGGCAATGGCACCCCACTCCAGTACTCTTGCCTGGAAAATCCCAAGGATGGAGGAGCCTGGTGGGCTGCAGTCCATGGGGTCACTAAGAGTCGGACACGACTGAGAGACTTCACTTTCACTTTCACTTTTCACTTTCATGCATTGGAGAAGGAAATGGCAACCCATTCCAGTGTTCTTGCCTGGAGAATCCCACGGATGGGGGAGCCTGGTGGGCTGCCGTCTCTGGGGTCGCACAGAGTTGGACACGACTGAAGCGACTTAGCAGCAGCAGCAGCAGAGAAGTATTGGGGCTTCCCTGGTGGCTCAGTGGTAAAGAATCTGCCTGCTAATACTGGAGATGCAGATTCAATCCCTGGGTCATGAAGGTCTCCTGGAGAAGGAAATGGCAACCCATTCCAGTATTCTTGCCTGGAGAATCCCATGGACAGAGGAGCCTGGCAGGCTACAGTCCATGGGTTGCAAAGAGTCAGAGTGACTAAACCACAAGAGAGAAATACTGACAAGATCATATGCCAAAACATTACTAACGGTCAGACACTGGGATTTTTAAAATTATAATTCCTATATGCAAGAACTTTGAGCAACACCAGCTTCTGAGGAGGTAGCTGGCCTGGTTCACAGTTGGCCCACACTGGCGGGCAGGCGTGTATGTGATTTTACTGCATCTGTGAACTTTAGTGCCAGTCACTGTCTTACAGTCTTTAAGAGACATTTTTAAAAGTCCTATTAAAAAAATAATAACAACAAAACAAGCCTAGTCTATGCACTCATTTCTGTCTTTCTTGGTTTGGTTTCACAGGAAGGTGTATTTGTGAAGGGACTCTTCATGGGTGCCATGCAGGTGAACGCTTTCATCCTTTGGTGAGACTGCTGGAAGGGCCATCTCGAGAGGTTCCCAGGGCTGGACAAGGAAGGAAGGATGGTGCATTCATACATTCTACACACATTTTTCAGCCAAAGGGACTATTTCTTTTTCAATGATTTCTAAAAATAAAAGTTAAAAAAAATGGTGAAGCATCTCTAACATCACATAACATTGCAAATCATGACATAATATAATACAATACAGTTCATATTTTCTGTGGGGCAGAATGTTTATGCCATGTTGCTTTCCCAGGATATTTATAGATTTCCTGAGAATGACTAATTGTTCTCTAAACCTATATTTTTAGTTGCCTTCTCTCCATCCTCAGGCTCTAGGAAATGTTAGACTGAAAAAACTGACGCCTGTTGGTGGGCTTCCATCTGTTGTTAGTGGTTTCATTACAAAAATGTGTGTAGCTCTAGAAGTTTTTTTAGAAAGAAGTCATTTCAGCTGCATGTCAATTGATAGCTTTGCAAGTTCCCCATCATAATTTATTTTATGTGAGATATATACCTTTCTAGGGAAAAAAAAATCCCTTAGGCACTCTTACAAAACCTGTGTTAGGATATTATATGTATGAGAAGACTCTAAGAAAACAAACCTATGGACTGGAGCTAATGAATTATCTATGGGTTCAAGTTCAGATTTCCTAGGTTTACTTAAGAAGATGAATATATTCAGAGAAATAAATGCCATTACTGTTTCTTTGTCTGTTAACAAATGACATTACCAATAGATTTTATTTTATAAGATGTGCATATTGCTTTACCTGGGGTAGCTCAGGAACTACTCATAGTCAGAAATAATGTAAATTCCAGTAATGTATTTACGAAATCTATTGATGCCGTCAGTCTTTATTTATTATCCTGTGCCACGAAGTCTAGACAGAATAATAGTGCATTCTTTGTAGAGGCATGCATTTCAAAAATCATTGAATTTGCTGTAACGCCAGTCTCTCAGTCTCATTCATGACTTTTTACAGTTGGTTTTCCATTCCGTCTATAGAGAAGAATAATTAGCAGCACTTTTCCCCCCAATTCAACCAGAACTTCGCCTTTGGTCTGAAAAGCAACCTTTAATTTGACCATGGAGCTTTGTCTTTTCCCCTCTTGCCTATTCCACACAATCCAACTTATCATGCAAATGTCAGCAATTTCAAATATTTTCCTCCTCAGCACACTTCATAGTGATACAGCTTGTGTCATTATCCAAACATCCATTTTAAAAATTCTAATTTGTTGCAGACCCTCATTTAGCCCCTGAATAAAAGCAGTACCTCTAACCCTGAAGTTTTACTGTTCATTAGCTTAAATTTGACCTGCTTTTCTTTCTTTTTTTTTATCCCCAAAGCCAGAGCTAAATAACCTAAATGTAAGGAAAATCAGAGCTGAGTCTTGACAAAAACCTAAAAGGACCAACTGCCATAGAATGAGGAATCTATTAAATCTTCAAAGATCGAGTTTTATGCAGCCCGACCTCCTTCGCCCCAGGCAACTCCAAATATTCCACATCAGTCGTGAGTCCGTTCCCCTTATGCCTTCTTCCTCCCTTCGGCC
The DNA here is from genome assembly GCF_055505025.1 of Bos grunniens. Lineage (NCBI taxonomy): Eukaryota > Metazoa > Chordata > Mammalia > Artiodactyla > Bovidae > Bos > Bos grunniens. The sequence continues at coordinate 87,898,400 of NC_141176.1, read as the reverse complement.
TCCCAAAAGGCAGCCTGACGTTCGTTATCGCCAGCCCTGGGACTGATTCAGTGCACACCAGCACTCAGCAAGAGAATCTGTATTTAAATTATGGACTCTCCAGTACTTTAAGCATGTTTATTTTCCCCGCGCCTTGCTCTTGATCTTGTCCACAGGAAATTGATTTTTACCTGACAGTCATCCATATATATATATGTATATACACACACACACACACATACACACAGTGCTTTGTACAAACTTCTTTATCTTCTTCGCTGATGGCCTTATTTTCTTGGTGCTCTGTTTGTCTGCCCTGATATTTTTCTGTATGATAAGAAGGTTATCTGCCAAATGGCCCTAGAATAGAATAGACCTCCTTCCAGTCCCGGCAGTTACTCTGTTTTAGCTGATCGTCTTTATCATGTTAGCTTTCCCAAAGAAAAGACGCCGTAGATGTCCATTAAATGGAATTGTTTTGAAGTGTGCTTATTCAAATATGCAATCAGAACTACAGCCTTCCATCTCTGGGAAGAGGAAAACTCTCCTTGAAGAAAAGTCCTGAGTTTTTCTGATGATGTATGCTTTTGAGGCCGGTGGCTGCTCTCAGTCCTACCTCCATAGTTTACGAGCTTTGGGCTTTGGGCAGGATGTTTCCTGCATCCTCACTTCTCAGCCACAGAGCAGACAAATAAACACTGCCTTCTTTGCAGTATTGTATCGAGGATTAAATAAGTTAATAGGAGAGAAACTCTTAGTTCTCTGCCTAGCCCCTGTTTATGCATTAGTGACTGTGTCTTAGTGCACTTTCAGTTCAGTTCAGTTCAATTCAGTCACTCAGTCGTGTCTTTTTGAACCCATGAATCGCAGCGCGCCAGGCCTTCCTGTCCATCACCAACTCCCAGAGTTCACTCAAACTCATGTCCATCGAGTCGGTGATGCCATCCAGCTATCTCATCCTCTGTCATCCCCTTCTCCTCCTGCCCCCAATCCTTCCCAGCATCAGGGTCTTTTCCAATGAGTCAACTCTTCACATGAGGTGGCCAAAGTACTGGAGTTTCAGCTTTAGCATCATTCCTTCCAAAGAATTCCCAGGGCTGATCGCCCTCAGAATGGACTGGTTGGATCTCCTTGCAGTCCAAGGGACTCTCAAGAGTCTTCTCCAGCACCACAGTTCAAAAGCATCAATTCTTCGGCACTCAGCTTTCTTCACAGTCCAACTCTAACATCCATACATGACCACTGGAAAAACCATAGCCTTGACTAGATGGACCTTTGTTGGCTAAGTAATGTCTCTGCTTTTCAATATGCTATCTAGGTAGGTCATAACTTTCCTTCCAAGGACTAAGCATCTTTTAATTTCGTGGCTGCAGTCACCATCTGTAGTGATTTTGGAGCCCAGAAAAATAAAGTCTGACACTGTTTTCACTGTTTCCCCATCTATTTCCCATGAAGTGATGGGACCGGATGCCATGATCTTCGTTTTCTGAATGTTGAGCTTTAAGCCAACTTTTTCACTCTCCACTTTCACTTTCATCAAGAGGCTTTTGAGTTCCTCTTCACTTTCTGCCATAAGGGTGGTATCATCTGCATATCTGAGGTTATTGATATTTCTCCCGGCAATCTTGATTCCAGCTTGTGTTTCTTCCAGCCCAGCATTTCTCATGATGTACTCTGCATATAAGTTAAATAAACAGGGTGACAATATATAGCCTTGACATACCTATTTGGAACCAGTCTGTTGTTCCATGTCCAGTTCTAACTGTTGCTTCCTGACCTGCATACAAATTTCTCAAGAGGCAGATCAGGTGGTCTGGTATTCCCATGTCTTTCAGAATTTTCCACAGTTTATTGTGATCCACACAGTCAAAGGCTTTGGCATAGTCAATAAAGCAGAAATAGATGTTTTTCTGGAACTCTCTTGCTTTTTCCATGATTCAGCAGATGTTGGCAATTTGATCTCTGGTTCCTCTGCCTTTTCTAAAACCAGCTTGAACATCAGGAAGTTCATGGTTCATATATTGCTGAAGCCTGGCTTGGAGAATTTTGAGTATTACTTTACTAGCGTATGAGATGAGTGCAATTGTGCAGTAGTTTGAGCATTCTTTGGCATTGCCTTTCTTTGGGATTGGAATGAAAACTGACCTTTTCCAGTCCTGTGGCCACTGCTGAGTTTTCCAAATTGGCTGGCATATTGAGTGCAGCACTTTCACAGCATCTTCTTTCAGGATTTGGAATAGCTCAACTGGAATTCCATCACCTCCACTAGCTTTGTTCGTAGTGATGCTTTCTAAGGCCCACTTGACTTCACATTCCAGGATGTCTGGCTCTAGGTCAGTGATCAACCATTGTGATTATCTGAGTCATGAAGATCTTTTTTGTACAGTTCTTCTGTGTATTCTTGCCGTCTCTTATTAATATCTTCTGCTTCTGTTAGGTCCATACCATTTCTGTCCTTTATCGAGCCCATCTTTGCATGAAATGTTCCTTTGGTATCTCTGATTTTCTTGAAGAGATCTCTAGTCTTTCCCGTTCTGTTGTTTTCCTCTATTTCTTTGCATTGATCACTGAAGAAGGCTTTCTTATCTCTTTTGCTATTCTTTGGAACTCTGTATTCAGATGTTTATATCTTTCCTTTTCTCCTTTGCTTTTCGCTTCTCTTCTTTTCACAGCTATTTGTAAGGCCTCCTCAGACAGCCATTTTGCTTTTTTGCATTTCTTTTCCATGGGGATGATCTTGATCCCTGTCTCCTGTACAATGTCATGAACCTCATTCCATAGTTCATCAGGCACTCTATCTATCAGATCTAGGCCCTTAAATCTATTTCTCACTTCCACTGTATAATCATAAGGGATTTGATTTAGGTCATAAAATAACATATAGGTATTTTAATACTGTGGCCACCTGCTGTGAAGACCTGATTCATTGGAAAAGCCCCTGATGCTGGGAAAGATTAAAGGCGAAAGGAGAAGAGGGAAGCGGAGGATGAGATGGTTGGATGGCATCACTGACTCAGTGGACATGAACTTGGGCAAACCCTGGGAGACAGTGAGGGACAGGGAGAGGCCTAGTGTGCTGCAGTCCAGGGGGTCACAGAGACTTGGACACGACTTAGCGACTGAACAACAACAGATTTTTACTGTGCATGTGTGTGTGATGACAGTATTACGACAAGAATGAAAAAGTTTCTTTGATTCCATTAGATCTTCCCTTACAGAAGTGGGAAAGAACCGTTCACAGTTCCCATAGAATGTTACAGAGCATTTAATATTAGAAGGATTTGCAGGAGCAAAGGACGTCGTGGTTTAAGTACTGCGGGCGTCGTGTTGGACGTCAGGATCTGGATGGGAACTCAGTTATGTGTTGATGCCAGAACACGGGGCTTTGGCTAGTGCTCTCTGACCCTCCCCGCCTCACCCTGCCGCCTTCCCACATGCCCCTCACTCAGCCCTGTTCACTCTCCACCCCACAGCCCGCTCCTCTGAGTTCCTTCCCCACCGACTCCTCCCCAGGACGGAGCCCCTGCTGTCTTGACCCAATCCTCTGAACTCCTTCCCCACCGACTTCTCCCCAGGGTGAGCTGCTACCATCTTGACCCACTCCTCTCAGTTCCTTCCCCACTGACTCCTACCCAGGGTGAGCCTCCACCATCTTGACCCGATCCTCTGAGCTCCTTCCCCACCGACTACTCCCCAGGACAAGCCACCGCCATCTTGCTCTGGTCTCTCTGCTGGTGTGCGGATTTCTTCTCCTCACCAACAGCCATACCAGAGACATGTTTTAAAGCCTGTAGTTGGAGCATGACCCTCGCAAGGTCTTAAGCCTTGAGTGGCTCCCCATTCCCCACCTGGTGAGGTCCCTGGTGCTCAGCGTGGCCATGGGACCCCACCGGGCCCAGCCCTGCCTCCTGGCCAGCTTCGTCCTTACCCCTCTGATCCCTCAGCCGCGTGGGTTTTCTCTGAGTGGCCGTGGCCCGCTCTCCACAAGGCTGCCCAGTCAACGCCTCCCTACCCTTAATCTCAGCAGGATCCCCACACACCGCTGCTGGCCTTTCCTGTCTCCACTGGCCCTGCCTCACCCAGACCTGCCACTTGGCCTCAGACTAGTCTGTGCTTCTGCTCTCGAAATGCTCACCCCACTTACCATGACTGGATCCCTTTCTCCCCATGAGAATGTGAGCTCAGAGCAGGCCTTGCAGACGCCAGCCCCAGGTTCAACAGAGGATCAGACTCATAATTTGTAATGCTTGTTGAATGAATAAAGAAAGAAATTTAGAGAAAGCCTAGGTAATTTCTTAATATCCAATTACTATTTCATAAGAAAGCCTGTGGAACTAATTTAAAATGAGGCCCTGATAATGCCAGACCTATTCAATTAAGTGAGAGTTTGAAACATCTTTAGTGACTATCTGACCACTGGAGAATAGAAGGGAATGGTGGAAAACTGTCATCACAGCTGGAATGCTGGGTTCGAATCCTGCCTGTGCCACTTGGATGTGTCCTTGGGTTAATTACTGACTTCTCTGCATTGTTTCCATTTCATCTCTCAGATAGTTGCGGAAATGTATTAGTAAAACTGTGTAAACCTCTATGCTTCTTACTACACATGCATACATGCTCAGTCGCTCAGTCGTATCTGACTCTTTGCCATCCTATGGATTGTAGTCCACCAGGCATCTCAGTCCATGCAATTTCCCAAGCGGGAATACTGGAGTGGGTTGCCATATCCTCCAGGGAACCTTCCCAGCCCAGGGATCAAACCCATGTCTCCTACATTGCAGGCAGACTTTTTTTTTTTTTTTTAACCATTGAGCTACCAGGAAAGCTCCACTGAGCAGTATAGAGACAGGCTGTCAGGCACCTCCTGACTGCACAGGACAGATTCCCTATCAGGGCAACACCAGGTGAACAGTTGAAGAGAGAAGCCAAACCTTTTGTTAGAATGCTTGACAACCTGTTGGGATCTGAGAAATCTTTCATTTTGCACAAACAGAAATGTCTATGTACACCAATTTTCATACATCTTGGTGACAGATTTCTATTCTACCACATTAAGAACTGAAAATAATTTTTTCTTGGGTGGTTGAAGGGAGCTTAACAAAAATCACATTGAGTTATGGGTTCTGGGTTTTCTAAGGAACATGCCTTCATCAAGACCTTCAATATGTTTCAAAAATTAATCAAATGAAATTTTAATTTTCCCCCTTTACCCACCACAGACCACTTTATGGAGGAGTTAATCCATTGGTATGCTACCAAAGGGAAGATATATTTTCCAAGGTAAATTTGCTCTTGAGAAATAATCAGGCTGATTTGGATGAATTTTGAAGTCTCTATATTTCAAAGAAATAGCATTTACAGTACAGAATTATAATTGGCTATTTCTGTCAGACTGAAAAAAGACCCTACCCCTGTCAGTAATTAATTTAGATATATAGTGATTCTAAAATTTCTCATCTTTTAAATTAACTGCATATTAGCACATTTTGGTCAATGAGTTTATTTTTCTTTTTATTCTCAGAGATGCATTAAGTAAGAGAGAAGAGCTTTTAAACAGACTTAATTAACAGCCAGAAATGACGTGATTTATTTTTGTGAATTCTACATATGGTTGTGGTTCTTCCTGTGCCATATTTTGAATACATTAAAAATATTTTTTACATTATGATGCTCTATAAAAGTATCTGCAACAGCTCTGGGGAAAACAGCTATTATATCCTTAGGAAGATAAAATGGTCCTCATTCCTCTGGGAGTTTAACACTAAAGAGCTTTATAAGCTGTAGAGTATTGGGACTGAAATAATTTTCCTTTGTTTTCTTTTGTGTTTCTAATTAGGCACCATAAAAATGCAGAGACGAGCAGACATAGGATGTAATAAAAGTAAAAATGTTATTTATCTTCCCTGTTCTTCAAATGTATACTGACCCATTTGTCTTCAGAGTAAATAAGCCAGGCAAGACTACTCTATGTATATATATAAAGAAATGATATCTATGTTTATCTGTCATATATGTTTATATGTTAATGTAAATACATTTAATATATTTAATATTTATATATATTATATAATTTAATATACCTATGTGATTTTTGTTAAGGTCTTGGCTACTTTCCAAGAAAAATTATTTTGAGCTCTTAATCTGTTAGTACAGAAATTTATCACAAACATGTATGAAAATAGGTGTGCAAATACATTTCTGTTGGGCAATATGTATAAACGTGTATGTATATACACACACAAGCATACTTGATCTACTGATGTACATGTACATATAGAATTGCTATTTTGGGGGCTGATACAAGACTTACTATTTCTCTGGATTAGTGCTATATGTAATTTAAAACCAAACAATATAAATTTACTAGTGATGACATTTTAAAACAGGAACTTTTGGATGACTGAGAAAGTGGACTGATTCTGTGACTCAGCTATTACCATGACAACTGTAGAGTTCAGAGGTCATCCCATCATGGTCATTAGGTAGTCTCACATGAAGCTTGAAAGACATAGTCCTCCTTTTCTCAGGGATATTAAATAGAACCTCTTAATAAAATGGAAAATGAGGAGACTTACAGTGTTCTGATAAGGTTCAGTAGATCCAAGAGTAGATATCATTAGTTGTATATCCAGTCTGAATCTCCCACTAAATGTGGACCTGTTTCAGGCACAACGGGGGTTCATTTCCCCCTCATTTTTGGAAGGGTGTACATTAGCCTCCCCAGAAGTGAAGGAGGCTTATTGGTTCCTTTAATCAATCTTACAAATCATTTCTTGTTCATAACTTTTACTAATGAAAGTAAATATATTGCCCTGCTCATCCACCCCAAATATTCCTGCATTAGAAGGGGCAAGGGATAAGCATGAATACCTCTTTTCCAGTAAGAGGGTAAACACACACATACAAAACCAGGGTGCTTTGGCAATGCTTCTCGGGCATTTTAGGGAGCAAAGACCATAATGACAAATATTCTGTCTTATAAATATAGACACTTTGTTTAAGGAGAATAAAAACAAACTCTTTATATTTCCCTTACATTTTTATTGATTTATAATATCATATTAATTTCAGGTGCACAGTGTGGTAATTCAGTATTTCCACAGGTTATATGCCATTAAAAGTTAAAACAAAATAATGGCTATACTTCCCTGCTCTGTACAGTATATCCTCATTGCTTATCTGTTATAGACAGAGTAGCTGGAAATCAACCCTGAATATTCATTGGAAGGACTGATGCTAAAGCTTCAACACTTTGGCCACCTGATGCAAAGAGTCAACTCATTAGAAAAGACCCTGATGCTGGGAAAGACTGAAGGCAGGAGGAGAAGGGTTGAATGGCATCATTGACTCAATTCAATGTACATGAGTTTGAACAAGATCCTGGAGATAGTGAAGGACAGGGAAGCCTGGTGTGCTCCAATCCATGGATGGGATCGCAAAGAGTCGGACATGACTGAGCAACTGAACAGCAACAATCTCTTAATCACATAAACCTAACCTGCCCCTTCCCACCTTCTGTGACCCACTGGTAACCACTAGTTTGTTTTCTGTATCTGTTTTGCTCTACACAGTTGTTTACTTTTTAGATTCCACTTACAAGTGATCTCATACGGTGTTTGTCTTTCTCTGTCTGACTTGCTTCACTTGGTCTGTATTGTCTGGGTCCGTCTGTGTTGTTGCAGATGGCAGAATCTCTTTCTTTTGTGTGGCAGAATGTGCAGACTTGTAGTTCACAGGTCATGGGAATCTGCAGGCATACCTTTTGATTGCTTCTGTTTTCTAACTGAAATGCCAATCCGGGTCATCAAGGCAGAGTGAGAGTGGAGAAGGAGGTTTTGGACACTTGAGAGAAGATAAGGCAAGAAAGGAGACACATGATGGAGAAAGAGTGAGAGCTCTGGGAAGACTCAGTGCAGTGATGGTTTCCAGGGGTTAAGGACCCATGTACGGACACTGACAGTGAACTCGAGGGGAGACTTAGCAGCATGAATCTTTTCTGCATTTGTAATTAGCTCCATAAATGCTTGTACACATATAATAATGGAGGAGGCAGAGACTGCATAAAATCTGTTGCAAAATGTGGTTTATGGGTTAATGCAGTGGAGTGAGAGGAAGATAGAGACTATGTGGAAGGGAGTGATTATCTCCACGGGCCATGGCCATTGTTCTGAATTAAAGGAGGTGTGAGGTCGCAAGGGAGAGAGTAAAAAATACAGAGGAATTAATGAGTTGTGGGTTCCCGTGAGGTAAAAGGGAGCCAGGGTTCTAGGTGGTGTTTGAAGAGAAGGATCTTCGATGCTTGGTGGTGAACAGATGTGTGAAATGGCTATAGGAGGAATGGGGTGTTGCATGAGGACAAGCTCATTGGACAAAAGGATCCTCGAGACCGGAGAGGCCAGGTTACCGGAAAGAATCATCTGACAAATATTAAAAGCACTAAGAATCACAGCAGGAAGAGAGGTGGTCAATAACAGCAACAAGAAGCAGGAGAAAGAGTCTAGCGCCACATTCCAGGCTGGACCTCTAGGGAGGGAGAGTTCTCTATCTGGAAGCTGATGATGTTTTAGTTGTTTTGTCAGGAAAGTGAACCAATTGAAACAAATACGTAAAGAAGGAAACACCAAAGTTGAGCTTTATTAAACCAGAGTCCCCCCAGCATTCTATTTCTTTAGGTCACCGTGCTTTGATGTAGGGTGTAGCGTGAAAAGCTCAGAGGTTCCACTGGGAAGAAATTTAATATTTTAAAAGTTAAAAGATGTTACACTGATGCTCTCTCCCTTTCTTCTCACATGTTTGAAATTCTTTGTAGAATTACAGCTTCTATCAGAAAACTGAATACCTGTTCCGGTCTAGACATGTGGGAGTAAAGTGCCTGTTTACTCAGCAGTCCTTGACTGACGGAAGGACTATCTAAGTGGAAGGTCAAGAGTTTGTGTATATGGCGGAGATGGAAGCTCAGATCGGATGATGGAGAAGTTAAGCAGCTCTGACCCTGACCTAGTGTATCCTTCCCTGCACACAGGCTGCTTGGAATGTGAACCAGGGACTCTCCCAGCCCCAAGCGATCCAGAGACTGTGCCTGGTTACTTCATGTTTATCCAGCTTGTATCCTTTCCTCACTCCTTGGAAGGAAAGTTACGACCAACCTAGACAGCATATTAAAAAGCAGAGACATTACTTTGCCAACAAAGGCCCGTCTAGTCAAGGCTATGGTTTTTCCAGTAGTCTTGTATGCATGTGAGAGTTGGACTGTAAAGAAAGCTGAGTGCCAAAAAATTGATGCTTTTGAACTGTGGTGTTGGAGAAGACTCTTGAGAGTCCCTTGGACTGCAAGGAGATCCACCCAGTCCATCCTAAAGGAGATCAGTCCTGGGTGTTCACTGGAAGGACTGATGTTGAAGCTGAAACTCCAATACTTTGGCCACCTGATTGGTAGAGCTGACTCACTGGAGAGGACCCTGATGCTGGGAAAGATTAATGGCAGGAGGAGAAGGGGACAACAGAGGATGAGATGGTTGGATGGCATCACCGACTCAATGGACATGAGTTTGGGTAAATGCCGGGTGTTGGTGATGGACAGGGAGGCCTGGCGTGCCTCCATGGGGTCGCAAAGAGCTGGACACGACTGAGCGACTGAACCGACCTGATCCTTTTCTTCTCTCAATTGTAGCCCAGCAGCTAACCTAAGTGAACATAACCTCTTTAGTCATTTCCCTGGTCTCACAAAACATGAAATACACATGCATGCCTTCTGCATCTGCTTGTAGGTTTTGAACATTTTGCTGGCAGCTGTTTGTGGATTGCTTCAGGTCTGTCTAAGGGTGGGGGTCCTCCCTTCTGAATGACGGCATCCTCCCCTTGGGATGAGGTTGCAGAATAAGTCTGAAGACGCTTTCTCTTTATGGGAGACAGAAATTGGATCTTGTAGTTTTCTTCCTTACACCTTATTCTCTATCTAGTAAAATTAGTGATATGGACACATTGAAACACGTGCTACAGTTCATTTGCGTGCTTTCTTATGGTTCTACCTCAGAGGATTTCACTAATACTCCCACCTAATTGTCACTGGACACTCTTCCTCCGCAGATATGTAATCTTTGATCATATTTGATTTGCAATCATGGGATTTTTGTCCTGCATTTATGCTGTTGACTCCTGTGTTAGACCATAAGCAATAATAGCTAGGATTGTTCCTTTCAGTGAACTCTTATAATCATTTATTGGAACTATGGTAATAATTATAAGTAATAATGAACACATAGCATTTCCTGGTGTAAAACAATAAGGTCAGTCTAACTATTTCAACATAGATATGAACCCTTTCAGCCTACTCAATTTCTCTGAAATGTTAATGATGGCCTTTTTTTCATAATAGCTTTCCTTACATCATTCCTTTTGTCTTTCATCTAAATAAACCGAGATCCAGACATCATGGTATTTTCGGAAAACTCTGAAAGAGTTTTCCAGCAAAATTGCATGCAGTAAAAGTCTCCTTGTGATAGAAAAGTATTTGAGGTCTCAGAAAATCTCCCTGTGTGTAATTCTAGTGTAGACACAGAAAAAAATCTCGATATGTTATTATCGGTTAAAACAACTTATGTCAACAGAAAAGAATCTCATTTCCCACCTTTGTTGCTCCATTTATCATAAAGAAATAAAAAAGAAGTCAAAACATTGAAGCTGATCCCTTGTAAGAAGACATTGTTTTATTGGGTGATTTTCCAAAGAATCCTTGAAAATGTGTGATCCTAAAAATGTATGACCTAAGTCTATTAAACAGAATGGGCATTTCTAAGTTAAATTTGCTAATAAATAGATGCATATTTGTCAATAATTTCAAATTCCCAGATCATTAAATGTATTTAAGATCCTTAGAGGAGAATGAATGAGCACTGTTTCTCCATTAGTTGCTTATATGTTTTTGCTGATGTGAATATTTTAAAGGACAAAAGAAAGATTGTGCAGAGGCAGTTTTTTTCTGATGAATTTTTTCCCCATCACTGCCAACAGACTGTGATTTCTGTTTTATGTTCATTTATTGGCAAAATGCTGATTTAACTGTTGCCAATTTTTTTTTCATCAAGAGCTACAAGATAAAGCTATTCTTTCATTTTCTTATTTGCAGATGGCATCTCTTGAGTCCTTAGCAAGACACTGAGATGAATTTCAAAGACACCTGCCGTTACTAGTTTACAACTGTCCCAAAACTGAAGTAACCTTCAAGCTTGCAAGTATTTTTATCCAAATGTGATGCAGACTCATTATCTAATTGAAACAGTGCTGAAATATTTAAAAGAAATTCAAATATTTAAAAGAAAATATCATGGTTGCAGACATGAAGTTGTCTATATAATGGTCTCTATTTAATCAGTAATGGGAAAAAAATACAACCCATATAAAAAACAGCTTTCCAATGGATAATAGTATAAAAAGTATTAATAGGAAGTGGATTTATTCTCTTACTTCAGAAAAACTAAGAAAGTGGACAAAGTACGGAAGCAACGCTTTGCAAGACACTTTGCTCAAAGGAAAAGGACAGTGATCCCTAAGAGACCAACAAGGAATAACGCGAGTGCTACAGCCCAGGTTATGGCATGTGAAGAAGGGACCCAGTCGGAAGCCAGTGGGATTCTTGAGCTGGGGAGAAGATAAAGGTGGGTTGACTTTTCAGGACAGTGTTCTGGAGAGATGAGACTGGACTGTGATAAATTAACATTGTGCATTATAAACCCTAAGTAACTTGTCATTGTTGTTTAGTCATTTAAGTGGTGTCTGGCTCTGCGTGACCCCATGCACCGTAGCCCGCCAGGCTCCTCTGTCCACAGGATTGCCCAGGCAAGAATACTCGAGTGGGTTGTCATTTCCTTCTCTAGGGGATCTTTCCAACCCAGGGATCAAACCCACGTCTCCTGCATTGGCACATGGATTCTTTACCACTGAGTCACCTGGGAAGTCCAATATAACCTATTAAAATCATGTAAAAAATTTTTATCTGTTAATAGTTAATAAAAGAAATAGAAAATCAGTGAGGACATAGAAGACCTGAACAATAAAATTAACCCAATTGACATACATAGAACATTCCTCTCAACACCTGCAGAATTTGTATTATTCTCACATTCACATGTAATGTTTACAAAGACAGACCATGTTCAGGACACGTTCAGTCTTCATCCATTTAGCATAGATCACTTCAGGTAAGGGGTCTTCTCTGATGAGTACAGGACATGTTCAGTCTTCATCCATTTAGCATAGATCACTTCATGTAAGGGGTCTTCTCTGATGAGTACAGGACATGTTCAGTCTTCATCCATTTAGCATAGATCACTTCATGTAAGGGGTCTTCTCTGATGAGTACAGGACATGTTCAGTCTTCATCCATTTAGCGTAGATCACTTCATGTAAGGGGTCTTCTCTGATGAGTACAGGACATGTTCAGTCTTCATCCATTTAGCATAGATCACTTCATGTAAGGGGTCTTCTCTGATGAGTACAGGACACGTTCAGTCTTCATCCATTTAGCATAGATCACTTCATGTAAGGGGTCTTCTCTGATGAGTACAGGACATGTTCAGTCTTCATCCATTTAGCATAGATCACTTCATGTAAGGGGTCTTCTCTGATGAGTACAGGACATGTTCAGTCTTCATCCATTTAGCATAGATCACTTCATGTAAGGGGTCTTCTCTGATGAGTACAGGACATGTTCAGTCTTCATCCATTTAGCATAGATCACTTCATGTAAGGGGTCTTCTCTGATGAGTACAGGACATGTTCAGTCTTCATCCATTTAGCATAGATCACTTCATGTAAGGGGTCTTCTCTGATGAGTACAGGACACGTTCAGTCTTCATCCATTTAGCATAGATCACTTCATGTAAGGGGTCTTCTCTGATGAGTACAGGACACGTTCAGTCTTCATCCATTTAGCATAGATCACTTCATGTAAGGGGTCTTCTCTGATGAGTACAGGACATGTTCAGTCTTCATCCATTTAGCATAGATCACTTCATGTAAGGGGTCTTCTCTGATGAGTACAGGACATGTTCAGTCTTCATCCATTTAGCGTAGATCACTTCATGTAAGGGGTCTTCTCTGATGAGTACAGGACACGTTCAGTCTTCATCCATTTAGCATAGATCACTTCATGTAAGGGGTCTTCTCTGATGAGTACAGGACATGTTCAGTCTTCATCCATTTAGCATAGATCACTTCATGTAAGGGGTCTTCTCTGATGAGTACAGGACATGTTCAGTCTTCATCCATTTAGCATAGATCACTTCATGTAAGGGGTCTTCTCTGATGAGTACAGGACATGTTCAGTCTTCATCCATTTAGCATAGATCACTTCATGTAAGGGGTCTTCTCTGATGAGTACAGGACACGTTCAGTCTTCATCCATTTAGCATAGATCACTTCATGTAAGGGGTCTTCTCTGATGAGTACAGGACATGTTCAGTCTTCATCCATTTAGCATAGATCACTTCATGTAAGGGGTCTTCTCTGATGAGTACAGGACATGTTCAGTCTTCATCCATTTAGCATAGATCACTTCATGTAAGGGGTCTTCTCTGATGAGTACAGGACATGTTCAGTCTTCATCCATTTAGCATAGATCACTTCATGTAAGGGGTCTTCTCTGATGAGTACAGGACATGTTCAGTCTTCATCCATTTAGCATAGATCACTTCATGTAAGGGGTCTTCTCTGATGAGTACAGGACACGTTCAGTCTTCATCCATTTAGCATAGATCACTTCATGTAAGGGGTCTTCTCTGATGAGTACAGGACATGTTCAGTCTTCATCCATTTAGCATAGATCACTTCATGTAAGGGGTCTTCTCTGATGAGTACAGGACATGTTCAGTCTTCATCCATTTAGCGTAGATCACTTCATGTAAGGGGTCTTCTCTGATGAGTACAGGACACGTTCAGTCTTCATCCATTTAGCATAGATCACTTCATGTAAGGGGTCTTCTCTGATGAGTACAGGACATGTTCAGTCTTCATCCATTTAGCATAGATCACTTCATGTAAGGGGTCTTCTCTGATGAGTACAGGACACGTTCAGTCTTCATCCATTTAGCATAGTTCACTTCATGTAAGGGGTCTTCTCTGATGAGTATAAAACTAAGCTAGAAATAAATAACAGGAAGATTTCTGGGAACGCCCCCAATTATTTGGAGAGCAAATAACATATTCTAAATAATCCATGTCTCAAATGAGAAACCAAAAGGAAATATAGAAAATATTTTGAACAAAATAAAAATGTAACATATCAGAGTAAGTAAGATGCTCCTAAAGCAGTGCTTCATACTCAACATTTCTTAAACTTTGTATTTTGTATTGTAGTATAGCTAGTTAACAATATTGTGATAGTTTCAGGTGAACAGCAAAGGGAATCAAATGTAGACAGACTCGTATCCATTCTCCCCCAGACTCCCCTCCCATCCAGGCTACCATGTAACACTGAGCAGAGTTCCATTGTTAGACATCTTAAATATAGCAGTGTGTACATGTCCATCTTTATTAGAAACAGAAAAGGCCTCTGATCAGTAATTTCACTTTCCATCTTAAAAAACTTGAAAAAAGTACACAAATCAATCACAAAGTAATTAGAAAAGTAATCATCAGAATAGCGATCAATATGATGCAAAGTATAACATAATGGAGGAGATCAGTGATCTAAAGCTGGTTATCTGAGAAGATCAATAACATTGATGAATATCTAGACAGAATGATCTGGAAAAAAGTAGTGTAACCAAATTACCAGTTCATGGGAGAGGTGGCATCTCTCATAGAATATGATATATGCTAATTTAAGAGGGAAAAAAGTTGTGAACAACTGTATGCCAAGAAATTCAACAACTTACAAAACAAGGACATTCCTTGAAAAACATAAACTACCAATATTCACTCCAATAAGTGCTTTATAGTGAGTGTAGTTAGAAACCACTCCACAAAGAAAAATCCCAGCCTAGGTGTCTTCACTAGTGATCTCTCCCACATATTTAAGGAATAAATTATGTTAATTCTGTCCAAACTTTTCCAAAAGCTTTGAAAGGCAGAAACCTCTCCCAACATGTTATATGAGATCAGCTTAGTCCTGATATGATAACCAAAGATACTTCCAGAAAAATGAAAACAAGAATCACATTACCTAAATGGAAAGATGCAAATTTCTCAACAAAATTTTTGCAAATCAAACCCAACAATATTCAAAACAGATAATATATAGTGAGGAAGAGGCATTTACTCTAGGGATTAAAGTTCAGTTTAACATTTGAAAATTAAACAATGTAAGTTTGTATATTAATAAATATGAATATATTCCTGATGAGTACTCTTACCAAAGTTAGAAACATCTTGCTCTGATAAATGTCATCAAAAACAAGTGAACAGGAACAAACTTACAGTTAACATAAAGTTCAACTATGAAAGGCTGAATTGTTTCTTACCACGATGAAGAGCAAAAGAAGGATTCCTTGCTCTACTCAACATTTTTATGGGAGTTCTTAGTCTGTGAAATCAAGAAAGAAAAACAACTGAGATTAGAAATTTATAACTCTATATTCATCAAAATTCCAGGCTACTTTTTGGTAGAAGTCGATAAATGTTCTAAAATAGATACAGAGTTAATGGAATAACTTGGATAAAGAAGACCAGAGGTGGAGAGCTGACACGATCTGATTGTAAGACTCGTTGCAAAGCTAGCATAGTCAAGATGGTGCTGTCTTCATAAAAATGAATGAACTGTTGATACAGGCAACAAAGTGGATGGATCACAAAATAATTGTTCTGCATGAAAGAAGCCAGACCAAAAAGAAATGTGTTCTTTGATTCCATTTCTATGAAGTATTAGGAAATGCAAACTAATATTAGAGACAGAAAGCACATCAGTGGTTGTCTTGAGATAAGGAGTCAGGATCCAAGAGGGCAGGCGGGAGGGTTTCAGTGGGACTGCAGGAAACTTTTAGGGGACATGGGAATGTTCGTTATCTTCGTTGGAATGATAATCTTCAGGGACTTAAAATGCCAAAATGTATTAAGCGGTGCACTCTAACCATGTGAAATGTATGGAATATCAATTCCTTAATGAAGCAAAGATAATTTTAAATACTTTTATGACAATACTTGGGCTTCACAAATGTGGTTTCATAAACAATGACCAGAACTGTGCTTAAAAACCTCACTTTAGCATGTGATAGAAATAAAAAGAGAAAATGGTAGTCACTACAGAATGTGTGCCAGTGGAAAATTTGTGATTCTTTTTGCATAGTTGCACTTACAGTTTACCAATAAAATCTTTGGTTGAAGAGTAATAGCAAAATGCTATTTTAAAGACCTTTATTCCTTCATTCCCTTACACACACATCAAATTACATGCTTCCTGTCTGAAAAGATGTACGTGAAGACCTTATGTATCAAGTTTGAAAAAATATCAGAGAAAATTTTGTCTTCATGCCCTCATACAGAAAAGGGGCCACAAGATAAGGGCACTTGACTACATTATTTTAACAATTAAGTTGAATGATGTTTGTAAAATACATAACACAGAGCTTGATACACAGCACATACTCAGTAATATTAGCACGTCATTAATAAAGGAGAGAGTGATAAGTCATATGAAAAGGATGAATAAAATATCGTGGGAATTTAAAGAAGTAAGAAGAAAGACAGTTTCAGCTCTCCCTTCACATATCTCTGTCCATTTTTGTCTGTCTGCCTGTCTGTCTGTCTGTGTCTCTCTCCCCTTTTCCCTCACTCTGGAGAGCTCCCCACCCCAAGCCCCCATGTGCAGGAAGAATGTGTTGGGGTCAATGTGAGTGTCCTGTCTGCTCTGTGACTAGGGTGACCTTGACAGCTAGTTGAAGGCCTCCCTGCAGCCTATGGTTGCAAGTCATCAGGAGATGAAGTTAGATAAATGGATAAGAAGAGGAAAAAAAAAAAGTTTAGGTCCAAATCCCATATTTTTCCTTCAGTGCTACTGATTTGGCCTTCCTCTTCAAGGTGATCCTTGTTAATAAAGACAGAGAATGAATGGAAAATAAATCATTAAATTGGCAGTTTTATAGAATTGTGGTATAAAATGGGGATTTGGAACTTAATTATAGATGACGAGATAGCTACCTGCTCTTTAAAAATAGAAAAGGGAAACAAAATGGAAAAAACCAAATAGATCACATAAAAGTTCCCCACACCATGCTTTCTCCTATCCGCACATTTCTCTCCTCGGGATACCTCCCTCATCTCACGTTGCCGACCCCATTTCATGATGCGGGCCATCATATAGTCACTGGCCATAAACTAAATTGCAGGGAGGCATTCACAGTAGCCCAAGGCGTTGGCTCAGGAGTCTGGACCGGGTGTAAAGTTGTATTTTCTGCTAGTAAATATTTCTAGGCCTGCTGCTGTACAGAGCACGATTACGGGGCACCAGATGGGAAATGAAAAATACAGTAAAATAGTCCCCTGTCAAAGAAGACTGCACTATCCGAGTGCGGAGGACGGAGAAAACAGACCTTCGTTCTTCAAAGGAGCAAAACGCTAAGAAAGAGGTGCTGAGTAGAGAAGAGGCTGAGCTCAAGGCTCTGCAGCTTGCAGCTGTGTTAATTCCTCCTGCATCTCCCTAAGTGCCCTTTCTAGATGGCACACAGGTAGAGATGCTGTGAGGTGCTCGAGGGATGGTGCCTCATGCTTAGTTGTTTAGTGTGCTCTTTGAAAAGCTTCGGTATTTGAAATGTTGTTGCTGTAATTCAGTCCCTAGGTCATGCCTGACTCTGTGACCCCATGGACTGAAGCACGCCAGGCTTCCCTGTCCTTCACTGTCTCCCGGAGTTTGCTCACATTCATGTCCATTGAGCCCACTGATGCCACCCAACCATCTAATCCTCTGTTGCACCTTTCTCCTTTTGCCTTCAATCTTTCCCAGCATCAAGGTCTTTTCCATTAAGTCAGCTTTTTGTATATCAGATGGCCGAAGTATTGGAGCTTCAGCGTCAGTCCTTCCAATGAATATTCAGGGTTGATATCCTTTAGGATTGACCGGCCTGATCTCCTTGCAGTCCAGGGGACTTCCAAGAGTCTTCTGCAGTACCACAATTAGAAAGCATCAATTCTTTGGCACTCAACCTTTTTTATGATCCAACTCTCACATCTGTACGTGGGTACTGGAAAAACCACAGCTTTGGCTACATGGACTTTTGTCAGCCAAGTGATGTCTTTGCTTTTTAATATGCTTTTCCATATAGATTATTGACACATGCTTAGTATCTCTGCTATACAGTAGGTCCTTGTTTAGTATCTGTCTTGTTTTGACTGGCTTATTTTACTTAGCAAAATATCCCCCAGGTTCATCCATGCTGCAGCATGTCAGAATCTCCTCCCTTTTGAAGGCTGAATAATACTCCATTGTGTGTATACATCACATTTTGCTTATCCATTTATCCATCAGTGGTCACTTCTACATTTTAACTATTATGAATAATGCTGCTATGAGCATGAATGTGCAAGCAATCTAGCCTTTTCAAGCCACAGATTCCACACTGTAAATTGAGAGGAATAATGATACTTAAAACAGTAAATGAAATGACCTCTTTAGAGCAGTTAGCACAGCTCTGGCACATCATATAAGTTTTACGTAAAATGTTAACTCTTATCTTTATGAAAGTGTTGGCTCCACACAACATACCTACCCCAGCCCCCCAGGAACTGAATATTAAGTGTCACATGGATAAATCCGGAATCAGTCTACAGTGAAAGCCAACTGTGAGACATCACTGTGTGTTCAGTCAACTGAGTTTTTTTTTCTTTTAACCTTAATTTTTAAGGTTGTGTCTTTGTATTATATCCTGTAGAGCCATAATAGGCCAAATTTTGAAGAGGTTTGGAAAAGTATGACTTCCCACGTCTAACCCTTTACAGATCTGATCATTTGAGTGCTTGACATCATGTATTATTCCACTTATCCATCCCTGCAATAAAAAAATATGGGATTAAAGTGGCTCTTATCTGTAGTGGGAGGATGGATATACTTTATGTGTCAGCTCTTTAAGAGGGGGAACTCTAGCTGAGCTTCAGAAAATACCACTGAAGAATTAAATGAGTGTTTAGGAAGGATGTTTCTGAGTATTACCTGTTAGGATCACGATTTTAACTGCTTTAGGGTAATTATAATTTTCATTGCAGGATCTATTTAAAAGGCTTTTACTTACCTGACAGTAATTTTTCTCGTAGTTACAGGTCATTGTTAGAATGAAAGGAGGAAAGGAAGACGTGAAGGGGTAACGGGATTCTTTATCAAGAGCATCTTCACAGACAAGGAGAGGTGAGAAGCGCTGAGAACCTTAGCGCCTAAAGAGCATAAATCCTTTCAGAGGTGTAGAAGCCAGCTGCAAGGCCCAGAATGCCGCTTGTTCAGGTGTGAGCACCTAACGTGATTCCACTTCACACTCATATTTCTTTGTTAGATGATTTTATTTCAGATCTAATCTTAGATTTTATTCACACCCTGGGATATATAACTATTTTTTATATAATCATTTATATCATCAAGAATGGAGAGAGTTTCCTTTTATTTTTATATCCTGATTAAAAAACTGTAGCTCCACTTACTGAGCACTTCTAAATGGCAGAGAGCACTGCCACTTACTTGTATATGTTGCTAGTAAGTGTCTGCATGACAGACATGTGAATACATGTAAATAATCTCATTTATACATGGGAGGAGAGATTTGAAATTATGCAAATTAAGCAACTTTTCCAAAGTACCTGCCATATCTAGAAAGGAGTAAGACTAACTGCAGATCCGTCTTCAAAGCCTGTGTCTTCCCCACCACACAACACTGAACATCCGTAGCCATGGAAGCACCCTGTTGGTATTGTTCAGTTGCTCAGCCATGTCCAACTCTGTGACCCCATGGACTGCAGCACACCGCCTGTGCCTCTCTGTCCTTCACTATCTCCCAGAGTTTACTCAAGCTCATGTCCATTGAGCCGATGATGCCATCCAACCATCTCGTTTTCTTAAAATATCTGAACTTCACTTTTAAAGAACCTACATTGTAGATCCATTATACACAAATGACCAAACATAGTCAGAGGTGTTTTCATGCTTGTTTGGTCCTAAAAGGATCTTGAAAGTTTTCTAGAGCCTTGTGTATCCAGTGTGTGATCCAGAGGCTGCATGAATGGTGATGCTATTAAATGAACGGGTAAAAACAAGATTGATACGAAACACACAGCTGGCTTCTGAGGCCTGAAGAGGAGGGAAGATTCTCCCAGACATCAGGTGGGCAGTCCTTCACACCTACCGACAGAGTTTCCTGTCTTCATGTCATGAACCAAGTTACACTTTGAAGAAATGTTATTTCAGAAGCAATTATGTCTAATAGTAAGATTGCCACAGCTGCTGAAATTTTGTAAAGTAGCATTTTTACCAACATAACCATCCTCTTCTCATGTATTTGTCTAAAATAGAACTTGTTGCACAAAATAGATAGCACAGCTTCATTTGTAGTCATTAATGTTTGATAGGCAGTTACTGTAATCCATTAATAATATAAAATCTCATTTTAGCCACTTGTTTGAGTTTTCTTTTTTGTGAATATTTTTTGAAAAGCACTTCAGAGTCAACTTTTGATGCCTCTCCCCCATCTTTATGGAAGTACTGATACTGAAGTAGGTAAGGCTAGATGGCAGCTTGTAGCTGGACTCACCATGTAGGTTCACTGTGCAGCCTGGGTAAACAGCCTCTCAGTTATCTAGGATTAGCTGTAAAAAATCTGTTGTTGGCTCCAGTTATGTTATGCCAGAAACTTTTAATTTTCCTCGCAAGTTGTATGCATTTGAGGGACTGGTTTTTGAAAGGGATGCTAGAATTTCTGTTGAAATTGTTTTTTTTTTTTTTTTTTTGAAGTAACTCAATATGGACTGGAGAAGCCAGAGTAAACCGCAACATGAAAATCTGGAAGACAGCCTCCACAATTTACATTTTCTGCATATGACCCACTTTAATGAGGAAATGAAAATCCTAAAATTAGCTTTTATCCCACCGGTTTTAAACTCGGTTTTGAAAAGCATTACTGATGACAAAGGAAACATTACCTCAGGCTGGTGGCGGGTGGGGGCCATAGGGGCACCTGCGTGGCCCACAACTTGAACAGCTGGTAACCGAAACCCGTGTTGTCAACATCAAGTGCGGGGCATCTTCCCGATTTGCCAAATAAAACACAGCCGCACTTTGCATGTCAGAAGTGTCATGCGTGTCAGAAGGACCACGCTCTTGGCTCTTGCCCCTTAAGGACTGTGGAAAGAACGCCAAGGCATCCATCCAGGGGGTATGTATGTCAGATGTGGGGAGGAAAGAGATGGAGAATGCTGTCCATCACGGATCATCGCTCCAAGCTTTCAGAGGTCAAAACTGGACAGCTTTGTTTTTAAACAGAATTATATAAAGCAACAGAAGAAACATAAGTCAACATTATGCCTCCTTGTACTTCAGTTTTGAACATGTGGAGATCAGAAAGAATATCAATTTCCTTCATCTCTTTAAGCTTCGAGTTGAGCCAAGTTAAGAGATAATCTCTATTCGTAAATCATCCTCAAAGACTCATTTACTCAAAATAAGGAAAGCAACTCGACACACTTGTAAGCAAACAGCTGATAAAGGCTGCTCTGGATAAGATTAAGTGAGGATAAAGATAAAAGGGGGTAGGAAATATCAAAGAAAAATAAAATAGAATTTTCCAGAGCTTATGGACGCAACAGTCACATCAAAAAGAGTTCCCCAAAGACTTGGCATGTCCAGTATAAAGACATACACATGTAAACAACTCTTGAAATCACAGAAAATACCCACAAAGGGAAATACGATCAACAACAGCAAAAAAATAAGAATCAGATCAAATTCATAACCCAAGTCTTATCAAGAGAAAACATCAGTCGAGGCAGAACTGAGATGTGTGCTATCAAACGTGTGACCAGCACTCTTCAAACTGTGAAGGCCAAGGAAAGTACAAGGTGGAAGAATTGCCCCAGACCGAAGGAGTCCGTGCAGATACGGAGACAACGTGTGCGGCACGCTGGGCGGGCTCCTCAGACAGACTGAAAGGCACCAGTGGGACAAGCAGCAAATCCAGATGAAGTCCGTGCTCTTGTTAGTTGTGTTGTACCAGAATTCTTGGAGAAGGCAATGGCACCCCACTCCAGTATTCCTGCCTGGAAAATCCCATGGACGGAGGAGCCTGGAAGGCTGCAGTCCATGGGGTCGCAGAGAGTCGGACGGGACTGACCGACTTCACTCTCACTCTTCACTTTCATGCATTGGAGAAGGCAATGGCAACCCGCTCCAGTGTTCTTGCCTGGAGAATCCCAGGGAGGGCGGAGCCTGGTGGGCTGCTGTCTATGGGGTCGCACAGAGTCGGACACCACTGAAGCGCCTTAGCAGCAGCAGCAGCAGCATTCTTAGTTGTGACAGATGAAACCCAATATGTTAGATAATAGCATTAGGACAAATTGAGGAAAGAGATACAGAAAAACTTTGAAGTTATTTTGTAAATCTGATATGACTTCAGTATAAAATTTAGAATTCTTATCAAAAACGCTGAATGCTCAAAGACAATAGAGAGATTTCGTCAAAATTCTGGAGAGAAACTGACTTTCAATCTGTAGTTACCATATCGATCCTGTGTGAGGTCCAAATCATGATATTTTCATCATGTGAAAAAATTGTGGGCATTTTCTTTCACCAACATATTCTCACAAACTAAGAAAAAAGTATAATAAGGAACGTAGGGAAAAACATGTAGAAGCAAGAAGTCTTGGCATGGCCAAGGTAAAGACTTACACTTGAAAACAACTCGAAATCACAGAAAATACCCACAGAGAGAAGTAGCGGTGTACACGTGTTTAGACTGCCAGCAGGAAGTACCACGAACCTGGGGAGAACGGGGCTCAGTAGTTGCTCTGTTGCCTGAAGTCTGCAGGGCTGGGGGCTCTGAGCCATGATCTGACCTGGAGAGGCAGAGTCTGGGGAGGGGCAATCTTCTGTGAAGCATGTTTGCTTATCTGTTTTGGTATGAAATAAGCTTTGATCAGTACTCCTTAAGTTTGAATATCTTTCAGGACCTACTGGTATCTTTATTTGACCATATCATCTCTAATCTATTAGAATGTTAACATGAGGCTATTCCCAGGGTCATATGATATTTATTGACTAAGAATATGGTCTGATATTATATACGAAGTGAAATAGCAAAAATAAATAAATAAATAAGCCAAACAAACTTTGGAAGGTTTAGTTGCTCAGTCGTGTCATAGACTGTAGCCCGCCAGGCTCCTCTGTCCATGGGATTCTCCAGGCAAGAATACTGGAGTGGGTTGCCATTCCCTTCTCTAAAGGATTTTCTTTTTCTTTCTTTCTTTCTTTTTTTTTTAACCTCATTTGGCCACCCTAGAGCCCACAGGAAGTCTAGAAACACCTCCCAGTATTACCAAAGGGCAGATAGAATCAGTTTGGTTGGGTAACTTCAGAACACCCTGCATATGTGACTTTCAGTTGCAATTGTTAACACTAATAGTATCTTGTTATGTGATTTCAAAACAGATTCTATATGGGGTAAACGCAAAACATAAGAGCAGGTTAAGTCCACCTGGCTTTGAGAGTTAGGTAATTCCAGGGATAAACGCGATGAGAGCAAAGTGAAGTCAGCTCACGAGGCAGCCTGTTAAGGAGAGCTGGACAGCAGAGGGAGGAGCAGCTGGAGGAGGCAGTGGGAGGACTCCGGAGCGGTGTGTGGGTGGGGCTGACAAAGTGGGGCTGGGGTCAGTGGATGCAGGAATGAGACTGGGAAGATGAAGGACAGAATGGCTTGTGAACAGAGTGAATTTCAAATTATTCGGTGGTAGGAGAGAAAAGTTAAAAGCATTAAGATGTATTAGTGGCTCCTGAATTATAGTCATGCTTACTAGTTCAATGTAAGAATTAATGGGAGAAGCTCCAGGTTTTGTGTCAGTTTTGGGGAAAAGGTTATGGAGATAATGAAATAAAAATGCTAAATAGATATAGGTGAAGAGGCCAGTTTCCTTCTCTAAAGGAAGCCACAGTGAAACTGCAGAGAGAGATAAGGTTTGAGTTGTTAAAACCCAAATGAAATCTATGGTAATAAATCATCTTCATGCAGAAGAATATGAAGTTATTTCCCAGCTAAGAAAGGTTTTTAATAAAAGAACTTGGATAAAAACATCTAATGAAGTTACTACTGTGTTTATTTTCACCATGACGACTTTTAACCACATAGAACCACAACAACCTCAGCTGAGGACAAGCGTGGCCCAGGTAGGAGAGGGTTTGATTTGGAGCAGTAGGAGCTCAGAGGCAGTGCCAGCGTGTTGATGAAGGCTGGTGGACTTTGGAAGCCAGAGTGGTTTTGGCACAAGAATTGTGTGGTAATGCAAATGCAGAATTACGGAATGATGGTAATCAGTTGTGAAGTAGCCATAGGAGTGGAAAGAAATGGTTCAGCAGAAATCAGCTTTTAAAGAAAAAGCACGGACAAGTTGGGATGAGATTATGTGATGGGGTGGGGACAGAAAGTTGGTAAAGAATGATAGCTCCAAAATGTACTGCAAATGCAATGATGCCATACCAGGGGCAGAAATGAATTGTCTTCGAGGGAAGCTGGGTTTTGAAGAAAAATGATGAGTTTGATGAAAAATGATGAGTTGAACACACTGAGTTTGAGATGACAGTCAGTTATTCAAGGGGATTCTATTTGGACAGATAGATGGAGCAGGAATACCAGACATTCAAGTCATGGGTACATTTATTGAGTGAATGAGCACATGAGTAAAAGGTGGGGGCTCATACTTGGGAGGAGAAAGACTAATGGCATCCGTAAGAGAGAGTTAAGAAGTGAGATAAGCTGAACTGAAAAAAATTTGTGATCCTCAGAGACCTAGGTGAGATTTGTAGAAGGCAAACATCGTTCAGCCATTGGAAGTTTTGCAGAAGTCCAAGGATGACGGTGGCCACGAGCAAGCCCATGGCCTGGCGCTCCGGTGGCCCTTAGTCATCTGGGAGCAGCTGAAGGAAGCAAAAAAAATGGAAGCAAGAGAAACCAAGATAACTGGGGGCTGGAAACAAAACAAAACACACACACACAAGCAGAAGCTAAGGCTTATACTTCTGAGAAGGAATTTTGGAAAAAGCTTTCTCTTCATTTCTACTTTAGGCCAGAAAATCTTTGAGGACGTGCTATGAAGAAAAATGGATTTTTCAAAAAGATGATTAAAGAGGTGGTTGGCATTTTTGGCAAAGAAAGGTTTAGCTTTTGGAAGACCAAAAAAAAAAAAAAGTTTTTTTAACAGCAATATTTAAACCCAAAATAGTGTGGCATGAAATGTTTGTTAAATTCCTGCTGAACTGGAAGAGAGACTCCAAATTATTACAGTTTTGTTCTTTTATTTGTTTATTTTCAAAATAGCTTGTGTTCGCAATATTCTTGTAGCTAACATGTATGTCGCTGGTGGTGCTGGTGGTAAAGAACCCGCCTGCCAAATGCAGCAGACCTGAGATGTGCGTTTGATCCCAGGGTTCGGAAGATTCCTTGGAGAAGGAAATGGCAACCCCACTCCAATATTCTTGCCTGGAAAATCTCATGGGCAGAGCAGCTCGGCGGGCTGTAGTCCACGGGGTTTTGCAAAGAGTCGGTCACGACGGGAGCGACTCAGCACACAGCACATGTTATCACTGAACATTTAACAATGGATTGATGAGATGATCATCGCCAGAGGCACCATTAGGAAAAGATTACGCTAAGAACCAAAATTAAATTGGTGCATTTGAAGATCTACTTGCCTTTATTGAGTGATAAATGTTTTTCCGTTGGAGTAACTTTTAAACCTTGCATCATTCTTTATTATATATTTGTGAAGGAAACTCTAACATGGTTTCAAAGGCCACCAGAAATCCTTTCGAACTATTTCTAAGATGTGTGGATATTGTTCGAAATAACATTTCTTTCATAGAATCAGTGCTTCTCTGCTGTCTTGAAAAGATTATTTCCTCCCAGATGGATGAAGTAGTTATATGTATATTGTATACAAAATAAATAAATTCAACAAAATAGGCATAAGGATTCTAATAACTTAAAACATTGCTTCTTTAGTCTGTGTGCTGACAGAGTGTGGCCAGAATTATATGATAATAAAAGAATTTATTGAGTGTATTCTATGTACTGGATGATATATAGAATCCTGCAATTATTGTTCAGATTTTATTAAATACAAATCTTTTTCCCATTCAGTGCCAAACCTTAAGGTTTTTTGTTTTCAAGCCACTCTGGTGCTCTCTGAGATCTGATCTCTGTGTGTGTCATACATGCAGATGCATGTCAGCATGTGTGCGTACATACACTGACACACATCTTTTGCATTTGTAAGATATTTTAACCAGTCGGTTCATAAAATGGAAGATTAGACTCCATTCAAAATTTCACAATGCTGCAATAATAAATCAGCCCTCATCATTTGAAGAACATTTCAGGGCTATGAGGTGGGACAAAAGCTGATTTGAGATTCATACCGTTGTATACCTACTCTTAAAAAAAAGAAGCAATTTACACATCTGCACATCTTAGAAAATGGCAGAGAGAATTTGCATGATTTGGGCACATGAAGCCATTTTAGCACACGAATCCCCTCCTTTCATCTCTTAAGGGTGTCGAAAGGAGGCAGACATGTTTTCTGCAGTTGATGTGGATTATTGACGGGCATAAATAGCAACTCCCACTAATGCTTCAGAAATGTGTTCTTTTGATTAAGTAAAGATGGCGTGTAGAAAATATGTGTAGGAAAAACCATATCGTATGAGAGCTCAGATAGGGAGTGGAGTATACTGTTTCTTGTGTGTGCTGCAAACGACATCGACCTTTTAGTTTTGTCTTTTTTGCCCATGCAATATGTGTAGTCTTGATGGAGATATTTATTCTCAAAGATGAATTCCATGGAATTTTCCAGGCCAGAATACTGGAGTGGTTAGCCATTCCCTTCTCCACCAGATCTTCCCAACCCAGGGATTGAACCCAGGTCTCCTGCATTGCAGATGGATTCTTTACCAGATGGGCCACCGAGGAAGTGCCGAAGATGGTAAAATAAATACTTAATGAGTAAGAAAACTTGGAAATCGTTCACTGGATTTTCATAATCTACATTAAATGAGATGAACTGAAAGATTAATGTGGCTTTTTACTTACTAAAGGAAACTGTTAGAAATTTGTTTCATTTTTAAAGCACCATGAGGTGTATTCTGAAATGAACCCTATCCGATTTTCTGTTAAAGGACTACATTAGTCAAGGGATTGTAAATAGTTTCCCTGAGAGTGAAATTTTTGCACCATAATTCAAACAATCCAAGAACTGTAAGCAATAAACTGAAGTGCAAAGTCCATGAGTTAAAAAGATCTTTGTGTTTACTGGGTTCATTCATTCTTTTACACTTGGAGACTGGGTGCCAGAATGTTCCAGTGGGTAATTTACACCTGGGCTTCCCAGGTGGCACAGTGATAAAGAACATGCCTGCCAATGCAGGAAAGGGAAGAGACATGGGTTCAATCCTTGGGCTGGGAAGATCCCCTGGAAGAGGGCATGGCAACCCATTCCAGTATTCTTGCTTGGAGAATTCCATGGACAGAGGAGCCTGGTGGACTATAATCCATGCGATCGAAAAGAGCTGGACATGGCTGTGAAAATGACTAACATTTTCACTTTCATGTCATTCCTTTATAACCTAATAACTAACTTCCTGGGAGGGCTCCTCTGGTGGCTCAATGGTAAAGAATCTGCCTGCCAATGCAGGAGACACAAGTTTGATCCCTGGTTGGGGAAATTCCCCTGGAGGAGGAAACGGCAGCCCACTCCAGTATTCTTGCCTGGGAAGTCCAATGGACAGAGGCAAGAGAGACTTGAAATTGGGTTATAAAAACTCTTGAATAAAAAGAGTTCCATTCCCCATTGCCTATCCCCCATCACCTCATTAGCATAAACGGTAGAAAGGAGCGTATAATGAATAACAAAAGGCACGTCCATCTTTCAGGATATCCCAAGGGGCTCTGAGCCAGGAACCTGGGACAAAGACCAAACATATTTTGTATTAGACCACGGCTGTCAATACTTATTTCCAGAGTTTTCTTTTACTCACTCCTCAGCTGACATAATCTCCCTCTGCCCCTCCACTCCACTAAAATGGTTCTGTATTTTTCTCTCCTCATCCTACGAAACCTCTCAGGAGCATTAAGAGCAGTTAAGCCTTCAGCTTTCTTGAAAGCATGCGCTCTCTTTGGAGACATTAATATCACAATTTCCTTGTTTTCCTTCTACAGCTCTGCCTATTCCTGATTCGTCTCCTTGGAGACATATTAATGAGGGAAGAAATAAGAAGTTACAACTGTTCCAATGATAATTTGACATACAGAGATATATATTCCCCGGAGAACAGGATGCTGTTGTAGTAATTATTTGCATGCCTATGGAAGGAAACATTTGTATTGCTATTAATTTTTTTTACAACTCAAAGGAAATCAAGTCAAGTTCTTTCTCTACAGAACTGTAAAACCACCAAAGCTGTTAAAGAACCAGACAATCTTAATACTCTTAACTGCTGCTAAGTCGCTTCAGTCGTGTACGACTCTGTGCGACCCCATAGATGGCAGCCCACCAGGCTCCAGCGTCCCTGGGATTCTCCAGGCAAGAACAGTGGAGTGGGTTGCCATTTCCTTCTCCAATGCGTGAAAGTGAAAAGTGAAAGCGAAGTCGCTCAGTCGTGTCAGACTCTTCGCAACCCCATGGACCACAGCCTACCAGGCTCCTCCGTCCATGGGATTCTCCAGGCAAGAGTACTGAAATAGGGTGCCATTGCCTTCTCCGACACTCTTAAAGAACCAGACAATTAGGACTTCCCTTGGTGGTCCCCTACTTAAGACTTTGCCATCCAAAGCAGAATGTAAGTTTGATTCCTGGTTGGGGAACTAAGATCCCACATGCCTTGTGGCCAAAAATACCAAAATATAAAACAGAAACAACATCATAACAAATTCAACAAAGACTTTTAAAATGGTTCACATCAAAAAAAAACCTTTAAAAAAATAATCAAATTATCACCCAGAGGTTCACTTGGACTAATTCTCAGTGCTTTAGTAAAAAAATCCCCAGTAATTCTGCCTTCATATACTTGTTTCCCTATACTTGTGATGAAATTAATCTCCAAAAATAATTATTGATAACCGAAAGACAGTCTCATCATATTTGACCTGATTATTTACCTAGGAGCAACACAATTTCAATTAGCCATATGGATATCCTTGAATTTGCTTTGTAGATAGAAATCTATGGATTTTTCCTGTGGTCATGTATGGATGTGAGAGTTGGACTGTGAAGAAGGCTGAGCACCGAAGAATTGATGCTTTTGAACTGTGGTGCTGGAGAAGACTCTTGAGAGTCCCTTGGACTGCAAGGAGATCCAACCAGTCCATTCTGAAGGAGATCAGCCCTGGGATTTCTTTGGAAGGAATGATGCTGAAGCTGAAGCTCCGGTACTTTGGCCACCTCATGCGAAGAGTTGACTCATTGGAAAAGACTCTGATGCTGGGAGGGATTGGGGGAAAGAGGATAAGGGGACAACAGAGGATGAGATGGCTGGACGGCATCACTGACTCCATGGACCTGAGTCTGGGTGAACTCCGGGAGTTGGTGATGGACAGGGAGGTCTGGCGTGCTGTGATTCATAGGGTCGCAAAGAGTCGGACACGACTGAGCAACTGATCTGAGTGAGGCCACGATATAAAGTTGCATCTGGAAGTCTTCACTAAGAACCTTGTATTGGGCTTTTAAAAGCCTATATTATTTGCTATTCTAGCATCAGGAAACCAGGCTTAGGAAAGGAAACTCTTTCCACAGACGTCACTTGTATTTTCTGTACATTTGGGTGAGTTCCTTACATTGGCTCAGGTATGTGATGGGCCAGAGGAAGGCCCTTGTCAGCACCTAAGGCTGAAACAATGGAGGCCAGATACCTGGTTGGTTTCTCAGGCAAGGTTCTGGGCTTTAGCTGCACACACATAAGGCTGTCCTTGTTACTCAACAGTGAATTTATCAGGCCTGGTAATTTGGGAATCATGGTCAAATCTGGCTCTCCAAGTCAAGTCTTGGCTACACAATCAAAGTGCCCTCTTGTGTTCTATAAAAATGAAGCCACATTCTTAGAGAGCCTATGCAGATATCTACACGGCACTGCCATAAATCATTAGGAGACTTAATAAAGTTTTTGACTTCTGGGGAGTTTGTGAGAATAAGACTTTTGAAAAAATGTTTTGTTTTCAAAAGCAGGGCTTATGAAGTTAAGGATTAGATTTGCTTTAGCTCAGTGGTAAAGATTTTGCCTGCAAATGCAGGAGATGCAGAAGATGTGGGTTCCATCCCTGGGTCAGGAAGATCCCTGGAAAAGGATATGGCAACCCACTCCAGTATTCTTGCCTGGGAAACCACTTGGACAGAGGATCCTGGTGAGCTACAGTCCATGGGGTTGCAAAGAGCTGGACATGACTGAGCGACTACGCATGCATGTCCATGGTCTTACTACAGTGTTGAGATAAGACACTGAAAAAATCTAGTTATTTCTAGTATCTTTTTTTGTTTTTTAAATAACATGAAAAAACAAACCTTTGTGTTTTCTTAGGGACCCTTTAGGAAATATAAAAAATAGTTTTAGATATAAAAGGTTTACAAAATGTTATTTTTTATTGATTTAGGATACAGTCTCAGAAAGGCAAAATCTAAAGAATCATCAGAGGAGATTTGAACATTTGTTTAAGATAAAAGCATGGGTACCTGAGAAAGAGTACTTGGTTAAGTAGTTAATCAAAATGACAATAAAAGATTTTATGTAAATATAGAGGTATTCCAATTGCAAATAATCTTAGGTATTTCATAAACTGGAAAGCATTTTTTAATAATAAAGACTATATTAAAGTCAATACAGAAAATGATTCATGTAAGATGCAGATTCTCTAGCCTATTGGCAGTTTACACAAAAGATTAAAAAATGACTCTTCATATTGTGAGTCATGAATCAAGAAACCAAGGAAATCAGCACATCAAAACTAAGTGAAATCTGCCAAAATTGAAACCATTGGAGTTTCTTGTGGAGCCCAGGTGTTATATACAAAGATGCAGAAGATTCACTTTCCAAGTTTTGTCCTTAATTCTTCTCTCTCCAGTTCTGGAAATATCAGTCATTTTACTTGAAAACAGAAACTATACATTTTCCTTGGAGGACAGACTCTCCTGTTTTTCTGTGGCTCTGATAATCCTAGTATAGTCTCATCACCCATTGGATTATAATTATTTCACAGAAAAAAGTTGAGTATGGATAAGTGAGAACTGGCGTCACACACTATCATTTAGCATATTAGCAAAGGTGGTGAATGCACACAGCACTCCTTTCTGCAGCCTCATGCACCTCTGAGCACCTGTCTCTAATTGACAAAAATGATTATACCTTTAACATTTAACATGATCCCAAATATGAGCTTTCCATACAGCATATAAAAATAACAAGCAGAAGTATATAAGCTTAAATTTGTATTTTGTGGCTGTCTTCACTGTTGTGTCTTAAAGAGAAATTATTTTGATTTCTGTGGATTCCCAATGGTCCCAATATTTAAGTCAGTTTAATATTAGCCAAGATCTTAAGTAACCTAAAGGATTTGGAAATTAAATGTCAAGCTGACACTCCACAACACATAATTACTGTTGATTTAAAAAGTATATCCCAATAAAGATTTAACTTAATTAAATGCACTTTTTTTCATGTATTAAGCATGTGGAAGTAATGTTAAGTTTTGATTTTCAGTAGGTGTGTATCAGTTTAGAAATTGCACTTTTAACTCATCATCATAAGAAAACAAACCAAAATAAAATAAACTGTAGGTGTGAATTGTAGTTAACATTGGTAGATCAGAGAAAAGATACAGATTGTGCTTTTCAAAACTACAACATCATTAAATTATTCTAATTTGCCAAAGATATATTCAATTATATTAACTTGGAATCCTGAAATGTTTCTGAAATAGAAGATTTTTTAATACTTTTAAATCTAGTCTTTTACAAAGTATTGGAAATTCTTTCCTAAATTTTCCTTGAATTTTGAGTTTATTGAATGCTTTGGATGTTCTTTTATATCTATAAGGTATTTGGAACAGATTTTTTTAACATAAGGAGAAAGGAAAGTAATTCTCCATGGGCATAAGAGGAGCCCAGGGCCTTGGTTAATCACAGAGATAGATTAGAGTAGGAAGCTCATAGCTTATCTGTTCAACTGCTTCAGCTACAAAGAGATCAGAGTCCATCAGTCCAGGTGTCTAAGGGCTTTCTATGGAATCCTTGTGGTAAAAAACCCACCTGCCAATGCAGGAGACACAACAGACATGGGTTTGATCCCTGGGAAGGGAAGATCCCTGCAGAAGGAAATGGCAACCCACTCCAGTATTCTTGCCTAGAAAATCCCATGGACAGAGGAACCTGGTGTGCTGCAGTCCGTGGGAATGCAAAAGAGTAGGACACGACTTAGTGACTAAACACCAATTAGAGGTAGACAAGGAAGCGGAAAGGAAAGAGCAGTCGGGGCCAAAAGTCAGAGTGCCTGCCGCATACACCCTGGCCCAGGGATTTGGTTTTGCCTGGAGGTGACGGCCACGCTGGCCTTTCAGTGGATGTGTCACCAGCTCCTCATCTCCGGGATGTGTGGGGACTTGACTTTGCCTCAGTTGTTACTCACGCACCACTGCGAATCACCATCCTGATGATTCTGCGAAATGGGCATCATCCCCTTCCACGCAGGGCCAGCCCTTCCAGGCATCGAGGTGCACACTTGGGGACCAGCGTTGATTCAGAGCTGATCTGAAGTTAGCATTTTAAGAAAAAGTAATGCCTCTCATTTTTGAACTGCTTAGGCAACTCTTCATTTGTTTTCATTTTTTTTTTTAAATTCCAAAACAGCAATTTGAAAAGAGGAAAATATTTTCTTTTCCAAAGGCTGCAAAGAATAAAAGCTGCTCTTGTTAAAACAAGGAGACACAATGAGTTAAAATAAGAATGCTCCGACCTTATTCTCAAGTTCAGCCACCTCTAGAAAACACTTCAAATGAAGAGAAGTTCAGCTCTTTTTGCAGCCTTTGCCCTTTTGTAGACTCAAGTGTTATCAGTAATAGATCTTAATAGTTGCAAGGGAACTTTGGAAATCTACTGCTGAACACTTAGGAGTCTCCCATGTCATTTGGCATTCTTATGAGGGAGTTGCTGTGTGGTTTTAAACCATTCTGGGACTTCCCTGTCAGTCCAGTGGTTAAAACTTCACACTTGCAGTGCAGGAGGAATGGGTTCGGTCCCGAGTTGGGGAAGATCCTGCATGCTATGTGGCCTGAACAAAAAAACCGCAACATTATAAATCAACTATGCGTGCCTGCTAAGTTGCTCAGTTGTGTCCGACTCTTTGCGACCCCATGGACTGTGGCCTGCCTGGCTCCTCTGTCCCTGGAATTCTCCAGGCAAGAATACTAGAGTGGGTTCCCATTCCCTCCTCCAGGGGATCTTCCCAATGCAGGGACCAAGCCCAGGTCTCCCGCATCGCAGGCGGATTCTTTACTGTCCGAGCTACCCCTCAGATGGTAAATGGGGCATTACAGCAGACTAATGAGAAGAGACTACTAAAAATAAACGCATTCTTTTGTCTCTTTTCTTAATAGTTTTCACTTTGATACTACTTTCTGAATTTTTATCTTTATTTTGACTTTAATAAAAATAAACGTTTAAGTTTTCCAAGTTGTATCCTCGGTTTTAACTTGCACTCTTTGCACATACGGTATGTGGACCTCCACGGTAGCCCTGGGGCCTGCAGATATAGGGCCTTATGGGTGCATAGATACAGTCTGTCCATCCTTACGAATATTATTCTCTTTCTTTCTTCTCTTGTGCTCCTGTATCACATAAATGAGAAGTCTGGGTTTCCATCAGTGTTTAAACTTGGAAACTTTTGTATTTAAAAAAAAAAAAAAAGATTCCAAGTCAAGCCATTTTGTGAGATTTCAGATCTGCCTTAAACCAGGAAGTAATAGGAATATAAAAAGAAAATTTGATCTTCTGAGCTTTCCAGCACTAAAGTAACTTAGATAAAAATTAATCCTTTAAAAATTTTGAAGATCGTCTGTCAATGCCACCGATTTAAAAAATATATATATTCTACTGCTGGCTTCATTTGAAAGTAAAGACTCAGTTCCCCTCCAAGGCTTTGTAGAAATTCTTTGTCTTAAATAATATAGCCTAAAAAATGTGTCTTTTAGAATGGAAGGCCGTCAGAAAGAAATGTGAAGCGGGAAGAAAAGCAGAAATTAAAGGAAAAAATGAGCGCTATGCTAGCAGGGAGACCCAACTCACACAGTTTGGGTCCAGCCAGAGCCTTGCAAACCTTTTGAAGCTCGTACAGTATTCTGATCCCTAACAACCCATATTCTTGAAAAATTAACCAGGAGGCTAGCATGAGCGACATGTCTTTTTGTTTGACTTGGAGAACAAGACAAGGCTTGCCGCCCTCAGGGAAGGCTTTTAATCAGACTGTCTCTTCATCCTGGCTTTTGACCTTTCCTAACACTCAGTTGTTTCTTCACACTGGTCTTGAAAGAGACTGGCTCTAAGAAAAGAAGGATGGGCCTCTTCGTCTTGCTTAGCATGGTTTATGTCAAGATTTTGCCCTTGTAAAAGCCCCTGCATGTGTTGATGACAGATGCAGAGCAACAGTGATTTGAAAGTTGTGTCTGCTTTTGTTAAACTTTTATCTCAGATCTACTGGAGACACATCCTGTCACTGCTAGGAAGACTGCGTGTGCCTATGTTTGTGTGTGTGTGTGTGTGTGTGCTAGTCGCTAAGTTGTGTCTGACTTTTTGCAACTCCATGGACTGTACCCACCAGGCTCCTCTGTCCATGGGATTCTCCAGGCAAGAATACTGGAATGGGTAGCCATTCCCTCTCCAGGGGATCCTTCCGACCCAGGGATGGAACCTGGGTCTCTTGCATTGCAGGCAGATTTTTTACCATCTGAGCAACCAGTCTACCTTTAAACTTATGAGTAATCCTCTGGAAATTATATTTCCTGATAAATGCACATATTTCTCCAACAAGTTTCCTTCCTTATTTCTACTCCTGACACCATGCATTTTTTCACCTTCCCCATATAAACTTTCTATCCTCATCCTTTTGAGAATATCAAATGGTATTTTCAAAGACTATACTGACTTAGCAACAAGGTGGCTCTTTTTTTTTTTTTTTCACATGCTCAGTTGCTCAATTGTGTCCACCTCTGTGACCCCAGTGACTGTATCCCACCAGGCTCCTTTCTTCATGGGATTTTCTAGGTAAGAATACTGGAGTGGGTTGCCGCTTCTGGTTCCAGGGAATCTTTTTGACTGAGGGAGTGAACCCGCATCTCTTCCATCTCCTGCATTGGCAGGTGGATTCTTTAACACTAGCACTTCCTGGGAAGCCCCCGTTTTTCGCATACTGAAAGCTGTAGTGATGAGCCTTAACAAATCCTTCATAATGTCTGGAGTTGAGCCTTCGAACCTGGAAGCCTTCCCACCCCTCTTGACTCCTGTGAGCCTCATCCTTCTCTTTTCCTGCTGTCATGTAGCAGCACTGACACATACATGTGATCAATCCAATAGTAAATTCTCACCTGCTTTTAAGGATCGTGAGGGTAGGACAAGTAATCAATTGAAACATTTTAAGCCATCTTACTTATGATATTATTCTATCCCTTGGCATTCAGTGTATTTTGTCGGTGACTCCCTGAGAGAAGGTGTCAGCAGTGGAAAGAAGGAGGCATACAAAGCTTCAAGTTATATCCACTCAGGAACTCTAAGAACTAGGGCAACTGTGTATTAGATCCATCACATATCTTTCCAGACATCTATTTTAGAAATCACCATTGAAATAAAGACGAATATCAGTGATTGTTCCAAGACACAGAATGTAAAGCAGGATGCCTAAAAAACTAACAGAACTGAGAAATGAAGATAGTGTAGAGAATCGTATGCCTGAAGGCAATTACACATTACATAGCAGACGTGGTACCATTTAGTTTGGAAAATCCTGCAGCCAAGGGGAATGAAGGGAACATTTATTGTTTGCTAATATAGCATGTATTTTAGGAAATGTTTATGTTCTTAAACTTAAAAATTTGTATTTTCCATAGATTTTTATGCATCAATTTTATCAAGTCAGTGATATTTGAATAAGCATTTATCGTTCCTATATATATATATATATATATATATAATATATATACTTATATATGAAGTGAAGTGAAATTGTTCAGTCATGCCCAACTCTTTGCGGCCCCAGGGACATTAGCCTACCAGGCTCCTCCGTCCATGGGATTTTCCAGGCAAGAGTACTGGAGTGGGTTGCCATTTCCTTCTCTAGGGGATCTTCCCAACCCAGGGATTGAACCACATTGTAGGCAGCCACTTTACTGTCTGAGCCCCCAGGGAAGTCCCATATACACACACACACACACACACACACACATATATATATATATACTTATATATATACTTATGTGTATATATATGTATATACTTCTGTATATATATATAAGTATTAATAATATATATTTTATATTTTCCATAAAAATCTATGGAATATATATAATATATACTTAATATTAATATATAAATATATAGGTATATATAATATATATATATGCTTATATATATGCTGCTGCTATAAGTATTAATAATGTATATTTTACATTTTCCATAAAATCTATGGAAAATATATAATATATACTTAATATATAATATATAAATATATATTTATATAATAAATATATGTAAAATTTATATAATATATAAGAATTTATTGTATATATATATATATATAAAAATATAAAGTTAGCAAGTTCCTGGCACACAGAAGGAGACAAACTGCAGAAATACACTCACATACGGACACCTGTCTCTGGTTACTCATTGTATAGCACTGGCTAGTTGAAGTCTGATATGATCAAAAAGTAATCTAAATTTCTAATGCAAAACTACCTTTAAGAGAAAGTCACATCGTTGAGACTTAGAATAATGTATGGATCATTTGGAGGCAGTCTGAAAATGGACTTCATTCTAATGGAACTGCTGCTGGCCTTGGATAATTCACCAACAGGCTGTCTCTGTTTCCCCACTGTGAGCGCCATGTTTTATGCAGTGAATGCCTGGTGAACGCAGCCCTGCTCCTGGCAGAAAAGTGCACCCTGAAGAGGCATCCTTCATATGCTGCTCACCTTTCTCTCTCAGATCTCGCCACCGCTGCTCTCTCTCGCCTCTTCTGCCCCACGCCTGATTTCTACACTTCTCTCCAAGTCTCCAGGGCTTTCAGCTCCTAACCTGCTGCTGAAGCTCATCTTCTGGCTTTGCACCCGAATGACTTTTTCTTCCTATTTTGAACACATCACTTAACAGTTAAAAAATTTTTTAAAAATCAGCTGTCTTTGGCACACTATTTTATTTTACTTGACTCTCTCTTTTACAATAATCTTTAATAAAATAGGTACAGTCATCACTGTGAGTATTTGTTACACTGATATTTTTCTTATATAGTCTCTGAACTAAATCGTAGATGATTAGCTTCAAAAATGAAGTAGAATATGGTCTTTTCCACACTTTTCCTGGCACTGTGCCTGATACACGTATTACCCATGAGCACAGCGAAAGTTCTAGATTGTTAGATTTTGAGGATTTGACTGTTATCACGGTCTTTGCACTTAATAAAGGGCTTCTCAGGTGGTTCCTTGGTAAAGAATCTGCCCACCACACAGAAGAAGTGAGTTAGATCCCTGGGTCGGGAAGATCCCCTGGAGGTGGAAATGGCAACACATCCTGGTATTCTTGCCTGGAGAATCCCATGGACAGAGGAGCCTGGGGGGCTATGGCACAGGGTCTCAAAGAGTTGGACATGACTTAATGACTAAATGGCAGCAGCAGCATAATTAATAAATGTTATCTCTGCCCTCTCTGTCTGAAATACACACATGGACACATACAGACATACATACACATTCTATACACGAAGCATGTGAAATGAAGTTGCTCAGTCGTGTCCGACTCTCTGCGACCCCATGGACTGTAGCCTGCAGGCTTCTCCGTCCATGGATTTTCCAAGCAAGAGTACTGGAGTAGGTTGCCATTTCCTTCTCCAGGGGATCTTCCTGACCCAGGGATCGAACCTAGGTCTCAGGGACCTAACCCAGGTCTTCCACCTTGCAGGCAGACGCTTTACCCTCTGAATCATACATGCAGCATGCTGCTGCTGCTGCCGCTAAGTCACTTCAGTCGTGTCTGACTCTGTGTGACCCCATAGAAGGCAGCCCACCAGGCTCCCCCATCCGTGGGATTCTTCAGGCAAGAACACTGGAGTGGGTTGCCATTTCCTTCTCCAATGCAGGAAAGTGAAAAGTGAGAGTGAAGTCACTCAGTCCTGTCTGACTCCTAACGACCCCATGGAATGCAGCCCACCAGGCTCCTCTGTCCATGGGATTCTCCAGGCAAGAGTACTGGAGTGGGTTGCCATTGCCTTCTCCATACATGCAGCATGGGATAAAGCAAATAGAGAAGTTTCAGGTGTTGTGATGACCACATATCCAAAATATATTGTTGACTTGATTGGTTAATCAACTCATGGTTAATAATATAGTTGAACAAACCAGTTACAAGAGCCCCCCCCACCCCCACCCTTAGCCGGTTCATTGGAAGCATGTGGTCATGCTTAGATCCTAATCAGTGGGAAACGTGTAGCTGAGAGCTGCAGCTGGGTCAGGACCAGAGCCCGTTCCAGAACTGAAGTCACTGAGGCAAAGGAGCTGTGAAGGCTGAGACGTCTGCTGATGGTCCCATGTCCCTTTCCCCAGGGAAGGTTGATCTGGCTTAATACTGGAGGAAGTTGAGCAGGTTTTCTGAGATCAACTTTTTTTGGCCAGGAGAGTTTTCTTGGAAGATGTAAATCTTCAAAAATTGAGTTAAAGAAACCTAAAAATGCCTTAAAACACCGTGATTTTGCCACTTTGTCATTGTGGGGTGCATGCCATGGGATTTCCGTAAGTAGTTCTGAAAATCATGTCTTGCTGGTCAGTAGCCAAAGCAGCCACGTGCACACTGAATCACTTTCACCCTGTGAAAGTCGCTCAGTCATATCCGACTCTTTGTAACCCCATGGACTGTAGCCTACCAGGCTCCTCTGTCCATGGGATTTTCCAGGCAAGAATACTGGAGTGAGTTGCCATGATATAAAAATAAAAGTAAAAATGGCTGTATATCCATATTTATATCTGTATCTTTAGCTAAGAGAAGAGATCCTCACATTGATAAAGATACATAAAAGCACTAACGTTGGTGGTCTCTGTTATGATACCATGAGTTAAACTACACGCAAAGCGAAATACTTTTGTTAAGGTACTATGCATGCATAAGGAGAACATTTTGGTGCTTAGCAGGATCTCTGGGAGTAGAAACAATTATTATTATTATTTTTTGGTCAGGGACCATGTATTTAGGTATAGATCACTACCATGGTTTTGTTTAATAGTTATTCTGTGAGCAGTACACGCTGACTGTGCCGGCAATTAAAATTCATAATTCTAATATGAGATGCTCCTGCTTCATTTAAATTTTGATTATAAATGTGGTCAGCATTGGGTATATTTCATGCAATTTGCAGACTCAGGGAACAGCTGTTTTAAGAAGCTTTTCTGTAGAAAGCATTCATCAATGTCCTGCCTCATTTCTAGTTATCCTTGGTTATTAAATGTTGTGGTACTCATAACATTTAAGCCATTGCAATTTACATTTTTGCCATTCTAAGTTTTGAGGATGTGATATTCTGGGGTGTTTATAAATTATTTCATCATATCCTTTGCAGAAATAGTAAATAGCGGCGGGTGTGATTTCAGGATGAGACACTAGAATTTCTGGGCTAACTGGGAGGTAATAGGCTCAGCTACTTGGGGCGCGTTGTTCTGGATGTGGATTCATTCACAAGGGGCATTGATGTGCTTATCATTTGCTAATCGGGTTATCCTGTTTATCATTTGCTAAGGATAACCTCCTTGATGCCACCTCCTTCATCAGTCAGGACGCGCTGTCATACAGGAGTCACTTGACCTCGCACCATAATACCTTGTAATAGAGGTTTTATCTCCCACTTCTGTTATGTCCTTTACCAACTGGCTTAAACTCTGTCCCGCATCACCGTCACTCCAGCATGCACACGACAGAACATCTTCTCTTTAGAAGACTGGTGATACTCAGAGAGAGAAGGAGCATGGTGAATGTGTTTGTGTTCCATCTCAAAAGGCCTCGGTGGAGAGGACACGTTTCTTATGCTCACGTTTCATGGACGAAACCTGCGGATGACGGTGTTGGAGCAGGGGGAGCGGTGCTAAGACCTACCAACGTAATCACGGGTGTGCTCAGCCCTGTCTGGCTCTTTGTACTGTAGTCCACCAGGCTCCTCTGTCCATGAGATTCTCCGGGCAAGAATACTCACCCAGGGATGGAACCCAGGTCTGCTGCATTGGCAGGTGGGTTCTTTACCAACTGAGCCACCACGGAAACCCACAGAAAGGTATTAGTCATGGACTTTCACTATGCCTTGTATCCCTTTTATTTACATATTTTTGGCAAATGTAATATAAACAAAAAAACAGAAAACAAAGAAACATTCCAGGCAAATAATTTTATCATATCCAAAATCAATGTCCCTAATTTCACTTACAGAGTATAAAAGTATACTCACTTCAGAGTATAAAAAAAGTTCAGAAAGCTGAGGTTTTAAAGAGCTAGTAATTTTTGCTGAATGATTTGCTCTAATTGTTTTGTATGGATTATATTATCTAGAAGGAAAAAGCCTCCCCAGACTTTGTAAAGCACACATACAGAGGCACACAAGCAACATTAAAGATATTGCTGTTGACTTCTACGTTTTTCTTACAAGTTATGTTTCGACAGGCAGGTAAGAGAAAACAACTGAACTGCCATAATTATGCTGGTAGCTTCTTTGACAGTTTCTTATTGGGTTGTGGCCATAGCATTTTCAGAGCAATTATCTCTTCAAATCTCTGTGTGGTAGTGCCTCTCCAAGAAGAGAAAAATAATAAATCTATCCTACCGATTACAGTGACAAAAACATCTTTAAAAAGTAGTGATTTTGGACTTTTTGGAAGAAAGATTTTGTTGGAGGTGGTTGAACCTCCATAATACTCTCTAATTAAGATGTTATAGAATAGTTTTTTGCTACCAATATATCCGAATTTAGCTGAGGATCATTCTGCTACCAATGGCCTGAGATAATTTTGTGCTATAGTTATGAGTATAGGAGTTATTTTTTAAAGTAATTCTAGTTCAAGTATTTTTCCTCTAGCAGTCTCATTTTAGAATGCCTAACATTTCCCCCTGATTTTTTGTGGAATCATATTTTAAAAATACAGTTTCAATCGGAGGATTATTTAAGTTGATGTATATTTAATGGTTCTAGTTTCACAACTGTAACATAAGAGGTTTATTCCATCGTTTCCAGTCATCAGTT
Organism: Bos grunniens; assembly: GCF_055505025.1. Taxonomy (NCBI): domain Eukaryota; kingdom Metazoa; phylum Chordata; class Mammalia; order Artiodactyla; family Bovidae; genus Bos; species Bos grunniens. The sequence goes on along the minus strand of NC_141176.1, from coordinate 87,856,744 downwards.
TCTTTATCAGGCGTTGAAAATTTATTTCCCCTTTTTTTAGACTTTCTAAAATTTATCTGATAACCAAAACACAAAGAGTTATCACACATGTGATGTGGCTTCCTCTCTGTAGTGTATCACATACAGTATCTTCCTCCAGCTGAAGATAATTATTTTTTTTTTTAAAGCAACTAAAGAATGAGAAATAGGGATGCATTGACACAGATAGTAGTGAATTCAGAATGCACAGTACATGTTCAAATTAAAGCAAATGTTTCTATGCCCAATTACCTAATTTGTAATTGCAACTATTCATTGCACTTGATTCTTCTCTTCAACTTCTTCTTTTCCCTGCTCCAGCTCCTCCCTCCTGGTTTTTGTGTGACAGCTTAGTAATAAACCCAGAAGGCTTAGCTCTTTCCTTCCCACATCACCCCACCATTTAAGGCCTAGGCTCAAGAACACGTGCTATAAAGACACTTTTGATAGGAAACTAAAGTCACTGTAACTTCCCATTTCTCCTTGAAGGTTTTAGATGCAAATAACTGTGTCAGTCTTAAGCAGAATGCCATTTCTATGCTCAGAGACAGTTGAGAGATGAATAGTATGTGTGTTTGTTTGTGTGTGTGTGAGAGAGAGAAAGAGACACAGACAAGACAGAGAGAGAGACAGAGAGAGACAGATAAAGAGATTTACAGAGATAGGGGAAGGCAGCATCATAGTGCAAGCATTGATAAGACATTGTAGAGAGAGGATGTGTGAAGAATGAGAAAAATACAGGGAGAGTGGCCCTGGAGAAATAATAAACTCTTGCTTAGAAATGATTATTTAAAGCTAATACCATTTCGTACTTAAAATCTGAATGATCACATAGATATGATCACAGAGATGCATTCATACACATTTTGAAAAGTATGTGTGCCTAGTGTGGCTTGTGGGAGTGTAAATCCTGTTTTCAGTATTCAAGTGGGTGGATACTCAAGCACGTGCTGGTCCACTTCACAGCGGCCTGCAGTTCCCCATGGCTCTGTTTGCTTTTGCTCAATCTCTTCATTTCTGTTTCTCAGACTCGCCAATTTCCACTGTCCTATCCTCAAGTTTACTGGCTCTTTAGTCTGCCTGCTCACATCTTCCCTCGAATCTCTCTAGCAAATGCTTCACGTCCATTATTGCACTTTTCAGCTCCAGAATTTATTTTTGGTTTCTGTTTAGAGTTTATTGATATTCTCATTTTGTTCCTTCATCATTTTCGTGACATTCCCTGCATCTTCCTTTAGTTAGTAAAGCATTCTTAAGATGGTTAAAAGAAAAAAAAATGTTCACCATCAGATCCTTTTTAGGAACAGTTTGTGTTGGTTTATTTATTTATTTTTTCTTGAAATTGGCCACACTCTCCTGTTTCTTTGTACATCTTGTGATTTTTTTGTGGTTGGAAACTGGACTTCTGAATCTAATAATTTGACTGCTCTGGACATCATATTCTTCCCACTCCTGGTGACTTGCTGTTTTTAGTTTTTTCGTTTGTGTTTCTATTTTTGTTTTCTGATTGCTGTAGGCTGTCTCTGTGCTGAATGTCCCCCTGAGGTGTACATCCAGGTTCTCCTGTGTGTCCTGGGCCTGGGCCTTCCTCTAGACACATGTACTGATGCTCTGCTTTTCCTACTCGTCTCCCTCACCTTAGAGTGGGTGCGTGCGTGCATGCGTGTGTGCTCATTGCTTCAGTCATGTTCAACTCTTTGCAACTTCACGGACTGGAGGCTACAAGGTATTTCCAAGGTATTCTCCAAGCAACAATACTGAAGTGGGTTGCCATGCCCTCCTGCAGGGGATCTTCCCAACCCAGGGATCGAACCTGTGGTTTTTTCATGCTGGTAGATTCTTTACCACTGAGCCACTTGGGAAGACCTAGAGTGGGATTGTATCCTGCTAAACCCATGCTTAGTTGAAAATATCTTAAGTCAAAGATGTGTTCAGTACTCCTACCTTACCGAATATCATAGCTTAGCCCAGCCTGCCTCACATGGCTCAGAATACTTTAGTTAGCCATTGGTGGACAAATGCATCTAACCTGCTTATAGTAAAGTGTTGAGTATCCCATGTAATTTATTGAATGCTGTGATGAAAGTGGAAAACAGCATGGTTGTCTCCGTACACAACTGTCGTGTCAGTTGTTGGTCCTCATGATGGCATGGCTGAGTGGGAGCTGTAGCTGCTGCCACCCAGCCTCACAGGAGAGTGTCAGACCCTGTATCTTTAGCCCAAGAAGAAGCAAAATTCAAACCTCAAAGTACAGTTTTCAACATATATTGCTTTCCCACCATCATCAAGTTGAAGAATAATAAGTTGAACCATGATGGGTCAGGGACTGACTGTATACACAATTGCTTCTGAATGCCCTGGTCCTCAATGACCTACTCCTAAAAGAAAAAAAAAAAAGTGAAGGAGAGTGAAGGGGAAACACGTTGGCTCTTTAAACCTCCCAGAAGTGACCCCAGCCAGAGAGAAGGTGAGGGAGGGGTAGCAACCATGACCTCAGCTTCTCTGTCCTCTCTTCTGTGCTCAGAAGCAACACCAGAACACAGATCCCCAGTGCTCGGTGGACAGGGCCCTTGAATGCCCAGCCTGGCTTTGTAGGTTGTGTGCAAGCCGCTCTCAGAAGGTACCCGCCGCCGTAGGTCCTGAAGCTGCAGGGTGGAGAGTGGTTTGTTTCTCTTCTGCTAAGAACTTGTAGTGACGGAGATTAGCCAGTTTACTGCCCAAGCCTTCCCCGGGCTGTAAACCTTCAAGAGGTCGCAGAGTTCCAAAGCAGTTACATCAGAGTCTACCAGTGCAGTTGTTGTCTGTGAAGGACGACAGATTTCCAGTACTCCCTACTCCACGTGCTCCCCAAATCGTTTCTCCTCAAATGCTTTATATCACGCTATCCAAGACTGTTGCCCAGTAATCTCTATATGAACAGTTCCTGTAGATGATGCTTTGCCGGCCTTGTTTGCAAGCTAGAGAGAGTATTTAAGCATGCAGTATCCTCACTGTAAAATGATGGCACTGTGAAAGCGTTTGGCTCTGAGTCTAGTTACCACATAATCTGTTTTCTGAACCAGAACAAAATTGAGAGAAAAGGGAAACACAATTAATAATTTTTCCTGTAATAAAAGCTGTGCAGTGGGGCTGTCTAAGACAGTTGTTTAAGGAGCACTTAGATAAAAGGACTTCCCTGGTGGCTCACGTGGTAAAGAATCTGCCTGCAATGCAGGAGACCCAGGTTCCATCCCTGGGTTGGGAAGATCCCCTGTAGAAGGGAATGGCTATCACTCCAGTATTCTTGCCTGGAGAATCCCATGGATGGAGGAGCCTGGCAGACTACAGTCCATGGGGTCACAAAGAGTTGTACACGACAGAGTGGCTAGCACCAACACTAGATTAAAGTGTGCTCTGGGAAACTGCCTAAGGGATGTCTCTAATATGCTTAGACCAGGTTTTGCATCAAAATCTTGACTTTCATAGTGAGGTGACATTCACAAAGTCTAGGTATTCCTATGTCACAATCTGAAAGTGTTTCTTTTCTGAGGCTTTTATATGGATCGTAGAGACATAACTTTAGATGTATTGAGTCCACATTGTGTCATAAGAGTTACAAAGAGTTACCCGCTTTGCTTTGATACCTTCGGTGTATGTGTGCGTCACGGTTTCTGATGCTTTCTTCCAGTTCCTTTTCCTCAGTGAAGTAGAGAAGCCTCTTCTCCAGGGTGTACTGTCTTCGTAACACCATCCAAGTTTTCTGGTCTCTCTTCTGTAAATCACTAACCATTCTTATTCCATATATTATGCAGGGGACTCATCTCTTCCTGGTGTTAAAATCAGTATTGTTATTTTCAGACAATCTTGGTTTTTCCGTTAGCAGACAGGCAAATAAAACTTTTTAAAAAACCCAGTCTCTATAATTCTGTTGCCAGCTCTGCTTCTTCTGATAAAATACAGTTGCTAAAGAGCAACGGTGCAGTGGGATGGGTGTGTGTGTGTGTGAGAGAGAGAGACAGAGAGTGAAAGGGGCATTTTAAATGCTTTCTGGAGAAGAGCAGCCAGTCTGGACGGAACGGAAAGCTCAAATGCTTTCCATCTGGAAAATATTTAGATGTTATGGCAATTCTTGTCTAAGAGCATTAAACCACTTACCCTGAGTATGGCACCTCGGGGGAAGCCATGGTTTCTCTAATGTTTCGGGAGGAAAACGTGGGCACTGCAGGAACTGGAGAAAGGAAGGACTATAAGTGCCCAGAGCTGGGCGTCAGCGGGTGAAACACGGTTCTGCTCCTGGGTCCCGGGACTCCTGTCGTGGACCTCACTGTCCAGACAACACAGTCATAAAGACGCATAATCCGAGCTCTGTGAAATATGACTGTTCTGTTTGAATTCAGCTTGTAAACAACACACCCCAAGTAGAATGGCTAACAAATCAGTGTTGACAACATCAGCCTGGAAATCACCTAAACTTCAGTGATCTGTTTTTCCCTCAGTTAGCAGAAACCACGCACTCGGGCTTTCTCACATGACTTTTTTGCCTGCTGTGTCTGCTATAGGCGCTCCTGTCCTTAGGCTTTGCCTGGGGCCTTCTCATTTCATTTTAAGGCTGAGGACCCCCCTGTGGTCCTGAAGTCGCTTCCGATGGGCTGCTGCCCAGGGTCCTGCCTGGGGTCTCAGCACCGCAGAGGGGCTTCTAGCTGAGGCCCACTCAGAAGTTTGGGGACCTGCCTTTTCTGGGTCCTTGCAGTACCCATGTTTCTTGAGAGGGCATAGTTCCTCCATAAACTTGAGAGCGCTCACGGGCGCCCCCCGGAAGCACTGCATCTGGAGTAAGATGCTTCGTGCTCTTCTGAAGACTTGCAAGAACATTTAACTATTTTCCAAAGGGAAAGCCACTTAGCTTTCAATTCGACCCAGATCGGTTGCTCTTCTCCAAAAATCATGGTCCTGAGAAGGTGTCGTTGGTCACCTGGAAACGGAGCAAGACCCTGTGGTCCTCGCCCTGCCTTCCCCACCGTGTCCTCAGCCTGCCTTCTGTCTCTGGAAAACTTTAGTCAAAAAATAAGTTTAATCAGAAAAGTGGAAAATGCAGAAGCAAAGGAAAAGAGTCAAAGGAGACTAAATAATAATGAAGTAGTCATTAAGCATAGTCAGAGACCATTAGCTCTTTCTCAAGGGCTATAGATAATATTCTGAGCCATATCCTGTGAGCTGTCTTATAGATACTGAAACCCCAGGTGGAGAAGTTAACTAATGATGACCCAGGACGTGAGCTGCCACAATTCCAAGAACTGGCCTCAAAGAAATGGGAAAAAAATGGACTCTGGAACTGAAGATTAACTGCCTAAGACAACCATGATGGCACTAGTCAGACCGCCAATGACCAACTCCCAGATGACTGGCAGAGCTGACTGTGCCCTTTCAGCAGGTGGCCCCTCCTTCTGTCTGTGAAGGCTCCCACCCCACTGGTTTCCCCAGTGGGGGAGCGGGGACTCGGCCTTTGGGCAGACGTCCACCTCCCTGCGCCCCCTTCAGTTGCAGGCATCTGAAATAAAGCAAACATTCCTCTCTACCAACCTGGCCTGTTTATTGGCTTCTGAGTGTCGAGCCTCCAGGCCCACACACCCTCTCAGTAACAACTTCACCAAATATTGATGAACCAAGGAAGAGGAAGGGGTTCTCCTACTGGAACTCCTCATTGTCAGGGGCCTCAGCCCCGTAAGTTCATTAGCATGCACTGTGACATTTTAAAATTGCCTTTTTTGTTTTACAAACATTTATTAATAGCTGTAGAGCTTTAGTATTTTGGCTGCTGAAATGTCAAAACTTCACGCGCTTGCTTCTGCTCTGATGAACTACTGTATGTTTTGTTGAATGGTAGAAATGGCATCAGCCAAATATAAGAAGGCGTACTTGCACTAACATGAAAGGAAGAGAGAAATACGTGGGTGACAGCAGACAGCACCTGCATGGACACGACAGAATTCTGGCCGCCATCCCACACACGTTCTTTAGCAATATAATGTCAGTGAGGTGGAGGTTTTACCTGCCTTTCCATTTTATTACGTTTGCTTTGTTTAGATGTGGTTTTTGAACATACTTGCATCATTTTAGCAAAACAGATCTAACTGCAAAAAAAAAAAAAAATTCCTAAAATTAGTTTGCCATGATGTGTTTTAAAGGTTAGTTCTCCCTGATGACAGCATATTTTTGTAGTTACATCTTGAGAAAGACAGCGAGGAGATCTGGGCTCTACTGCCAAGATTTCCTGCCTGACTGTGTGCTCTTGGGCTGGTCATTTCACCTCTGAGTGCTCACGTTCCTGTCAACTCTAATGCATGCTGCTGCCCAGAGCTATCATCAAGCAGAACGTGGAGCTGGCTTCTTCCGTTCCGATAGAAGAGCTTAGTCCAATGTGCTCTTGCACGCGACAATGAGCGTGCACTGCTTCAAACAGTTCTCTTACGGGAACTCTGCTTTTAGACTTGGGGCATGTGTAATAGCATGGAATTTGGGTGATAAAATTGAAAACCAAGCTTATAAACAAAGTCCTCAAGTAATCCAAAGATAGCAAAAGTTCAAGTACATGAAAATCTCTTTAATCTTGTTATTGTTCAGTCACTCAATTGTGTCCGACTCTTTGTGGCCCCATGGACTGTGGCACACCAAGCTTCCCTGTCCTTCACCATCTCCCGGAGCTTGCTCAAACTCATGTCCAGTGAGTTGATGATGCCGTCCAACCATCTCATCCTCTGTTGCCCTCTTCTCCTCCTGCCCTCAGTCTTTCCCAGTATCAGGGTTTTTTTTTTTTTTTCCAATGAGTTGACTCTTCACATCACATGCTCAAAGTATTGGAGCTTCAGCTTCAGCATCAGTCCTTTCAGTGAATATTCAGGACTGATTTCCTTTAGGATTGACTGGTTTTCATGATAAGAATGAACAAAAAGGTCTTGAATGGTGACTCCAAACCCAAGACTGGATTCCCATGAAGCTAAACATTGTACTGAAAATTCCAAAGGGTTTATTTCTCGATTTCTTATTTCTCAACATCTCGACTCTCCTATACGCTATACATCATTAAATGCATCTTCCTCTATTTTCTTCTAATGATAATCCATGTACAACTATACCTTTCTAAAGGATGGTTCTCGTTTTTTTCTTTTCTTTTTCCTCAACTGACTCACTTTTCCTTGGTGGAAGTCTTTTTAAAATATAATAGAAGTGAGTGGCATTCATTTACAAGGTTCACCAAAAAGTGGGGAAATAGAGATAATAGAATCTCATAACGTCAAGGTCATTCTTTTCTGGATTAAATCGGACCTTTTAGGGTCAGGTGAGGCTGAGTATTTGTCCCCAACCCCGTCCCCACCCCAGTCCTGGCCCGTGGCCTGTTAGGAACCCGGCCACACAGCAGGCAGTGAGAGGCAGCAAGCCAGCGAGACTTCAGCTGTAGCTTCATCTGTGTTTCACTCCCTGCCTCTCACGTTACTGCCTGGACTCTGCCTCCTGTCAGGTCAGTGGTGGCATTAGATTCCCATAGGAGTGTGAACCCTGCCACGAACTACAAACACAAGGGAACTAGGTGGCATGCTCCTTATGAAAATCATCCTGAAACTGCACCCCCTCCCCATCCAGTTGTGGGCTGTGGACAAACTGTCTTATGAAACTAGTCCCTGGTGCCAAAAAAAGGTTGGCGACCACTGGTCCAACAGACCTACAGGAAGAAGCAAAGACACTAAGTCCAAGACACAGCAGTGCACCTGTTCGATTTTTTAAAATAGTGGATTAAATACCTTTAGGGATTACTACACAAGGTTGCGTTTCTTCTTCTTATGATATGCATGCAATCTCACGAAGAATAGAAAGAAAAAAGTAGAAAGAAACAAAAAGGAAGGAGGGAAGTTAGGAAAGAAGAAAGGAAGGAAGGAGAAAGAAAGGAAGAGAGGAAGAATCTTTTATCAAAGCTTATTTGATGGTGAGGATGGGCTTCCCAGGTGAGGCAGTGGTAAAGAATCTACCAGCAGTGCACGGGGCACATGAGATGGGGGTTCAGTCCCTGTGCCGGAAAGATCCTCTGGAGGAGGAAGTGGCAACCCACTCCGGTATTCTTGGCCTGGAGAATGGACGGAGGAACCTGGCAGGCTGTAGTCCGTGGGTCACACACAGTGGAGCATGATTTAGTGCCTGACAGGGAGCTCTTCTCTGCATGCATCCTGCATCATTACTTAGATGTTTTTTTGAAATTCTGTCCACAGTCACATGTGTGTGTTAAACTAGTACAACAGTGTATGCATTAAACGAGCTCCAGTGATGTCCACATTCATCTGTGTGTCATGGTGACTTTTTTTTTTCCCCTCACAAGATACAGGATGTTGACAAAAAGAAAGCTACCAATGAGAAACTCAGACGTCTCTATCAGGGCTCAGATAATTTTTAAAAAAATCTATATTCCTTTCACTTTTTTAGTTTCAGTAATCGAAGAAAATAGAATCAAACTTTGCATTTTAATTAGGATATTTTTCTGTGCTGTGGCCTTGAGAAGCAAAAGTGAAAAAGAAATTCTCCTGGTGCATTTGAAAGGAGAGAGGGCCAGGGTTGTTTCCTTTGTGAATGGGAGTTGTATTGTCTGCGAGAAAGTGACAAGATTAGACACGTAGCACGGAACCAAATGCATTAAAAGAGAAGTATAATATTTTAAATTGGACCTATGAAATCAATGCCTAATGCAGTATGACCTAGTGAATAGTAAATCAGAATATGTAAGAGAAAATAAGAGCACTAGAAATGATATTTCTTAACTAACTGAATCATTTGCACTCAGACTTCTCATGTGCCATCACTCAAATATTAGTCAAGTCTAAGGTATGAGCAAGTTCATTTTTAAGGGTCTTGGCAAAGCAAGGGAGCTTGCCAATAAATGAATGGACTGGCCCTCTGAATGTCTTTACTTATAACTACACAATTATAATTTTCCCATCACTGAGCTATGAATTATTAAAAGAATATTGGCATTTTGCTATATATTTTAATTATCTTTAAATCATTTCTCATAGTGGGAATAATATTACAGTAATTAAACTTTTCTTAAGCAAATTTTCAATCTGGGTTAAGTTTTTAAATCAATGCTCATTTCAGTTAACATATAACTTTAATTTTTTTTTCTTCTTTGAAATCAGTGTTCACATGACTCCTTATAGATGAAGGCATTCTTTTCCTAAAATAAGAATGAACAGTAATTCTGTAATTTTAATATCACCTGAGTTCTTCTAACACCTTTACGGATATGTATTTTAACTTGAACTACATAGATATATAGACATATCTACAGATAGATCCATGCACACTGGAAAAAAAAATGAATCTATCCCCAAAGGCTCATGGAAATATATATTCCATATGTGTAAAGTACATTAAAACCACCTGACCACAAAAGATATCCTATATTTATAGATCTGCTTACATTTCTGGGTCTGCCAAATTTTCACATCTTGTTGTTGCTATTTGCTTAACCAGATTAAAAGGAAACTTAAAGTATTTAGAACATGCTTTTTAGGATTCATTTGGAACGCTGTAAAAGGCAGTAAAATATTGATCTTGGACTTCAGCACGGGTTTGAGGGACTTTACGTTTTGTAATGGTATGTTCTCCACTGACTCTAAGTCCATGCTTGACGTTTACTGCCTTGCAGGAGACAATACGTTAACTCTTACACCAAACTATTTCTATGAGGTTTTGCTGACGAAGTGACAACATGCTTCATTGAACTAGTGACAGGGGTGCTGGGGAGGTGATCTACTCTGACTCATCCAAAAATGTTTCCCCACTTCCTGTTGGACTTAGAAAAAATCCCCTTCCAAAATTAATTTATTTAGGGTTGATGATGTTGCGGGCTTCCCAGGTGGCGCTAGTGGTAAAGAACCCGCCTGCCAGTGCAGGAGACGTAAGAGATTCAGTCCCTGAGTCGAGAAGATCTCCTGGAGGAGGGCATGGCAACCCACTCCAGTATCCTTGCTCAGAGAATCCCATGGACAGAGGAGCCTGGCAGGCTGCAGTCCATGGGGTCACAGAGAGCTGACTTCGAAACTGAGCACACACACATGACAACGTGTCATGAAACTAAGTAACTCTAACTGCTCAGGATCCTGTCTGCATCCTGGCAAATATGTTATATGGGTGAGGGACACAGCCCCTACCCCAGCACCCTCATTAACCGAGGATGGCACACTTTTCCAGCGAGAACAGATGAACGCTCAGGATTGTCCTCAGCTCAGAGCTCCAGGAAACACTGCACATCCAACTGCTTGGCATCAGAAAGAATAGTATCTTGCTTAGCTGCAAGATGGAAAGCTTATTTTCTTTTGTCTCTCACCAAGAGTTCTTTCTAAAATGAACTTGTCCACTAAAGGGCTTCCCTGATGGCTCAGCGGGTAAAAAAATCTGCTTGCAGTGGAAGAGATGCAAGCTTGATCCCTGGCTTGGCAAGATCCCCTGGAAAAGAGAAATGGCAACCTACTCCAGTATTATTGCCTGAAAAATCCCATGGACAAGGGAGTGTGGAGGGCTACAGTCCAAAGGGTCACAGAGAGTCAGACATGACGGATCACCTAAGGACACACACATATACACACAGTGGATATGGAGGTGTCTATTCGTGGTGATATTTTGACATTCATGTTTGAGACACACCCCTGAACTGTAGAGAAAAAGAATATGATACAGATTATAGAGAAAACACGTAGATGGTCAAAAGCAGCGTGAGCACGTCGACGGGCATGATCAGGAAGAAAGGGCAAAGGCAGGCAGAGCTGAAGGGTTGGGCAGGATGGCAAAAGCAGGGGCTTGCTTATTTATTCTGGGTACCAGGAGCCTGGGTGCCACATCCCAGATGAGTGGCCAGGAACACTTTCACTGCTTAAAATAAGAATCTTTATTTGGGCTACCTGACTTGGGAAAGGATGCTGAGAAAAGATGTAAGGTTGACTGTTGCCTGGGACTAAGGCTTAGGTGGTGAGGTTTATGTCAGGAAGGGGAGGAAGCCAGGAAGGGCCAGGTTGCCTGTTGGATGCATTGTGGGACCTGAGGCATTCAGTTTATCCCAGTGAAAAGGGTGCACTGTTCTGAGGCTCAGTTCTGAAATGGAGACCTCAGGATAGGCAAGGGGGAAGCATCATGCTCAGTCGTGTCCACCTCTTTGCGACCCATGGGCTGTAGCCCACCAGGCTCCTCTGTCCGTGGGATTCTCCAGGCAAGGATACTGGAGTGGGTTGCCATGCCCTCCTCCAGGGTATCTTCCCGAACCAGAGATCGAACCCGAGTCTTCTGTGTCCCCTGCATTGGCACATGGATTCTTTACCTCAGAGCCACGTAGGGGGGTGGCAGGGTGTAGGCGAAACAAACTGTCAGACCTGTGTCTCTAATGAGGAAGAGCAGGATTATGGGGAAAGGAAAAAAAAGATGAATCTACTGCAAATAAAATAAATATAGTAGAACAATAGAAAAAAAAGATTCTAAATATGTTAAATATTCTCAAAAGGAAGAAGAAAGACATAAGAGAATCAGTTTTCTGATCCCACTGTAATTGCAAATGACCGCAAATGCAGTGGCTTGGGATAGCCCAGGTGCGCCATCTTAGAGTAGGTTAAAAGATGCCCAGCAGGGGTCTCTCTGGGTCAGAATCTATGTGTCAGTTGGGCTGCTTTGTCTCGGAGGCTCTAACCAGGAACTTGCTTCCTTTCCTTTCCCAGCTGCCAGAGGACACCTGACTTCCTTGGCCCTGGGTTCTTCCTCTGTCTTCAAAACCCATCACTCCAACCTCTGCTTCTATCATCCAACCGACTCTGTCTTTCATACACCTTCCTTCCTGATAAGGATTCTTGACATTGCTCTTAACCCACCTATACAGTCCAGGTTAGTCTTCCCATCTCAAGATTTTTAACATAAACACATCCACACAGTCCCGTCTGGGCATGCAAGATAACATTGGTACAGGGGCCTGGGGCTAGGAGATGCACATCTTGGGGTGCTGTGTGGGAGGTGTTGGTTTGTCTACCATGTTATTTGTCTACCGCAGCATCCATATAAAGAACTAAACAGATTAGGAAATAAACAGATGCAGAAATACATTTGTGGCTACAGGAAAAAATGAATTAGACATATTAATGGTAGAAATGAGAGGTATAACATTGTCATAAAAATACTTGATGGGTAGTTTCTAGACTGGGCACAGGCAGGAAAGAATTCACCCCAAATGTAATAGATTCAACAAGTCCATCCTAAAGGAAATCAGTCCTGAATATTCATTGGAAGGACTGATGCTGAAGCTGAAACTTCAATACTTTGGCCACCGGATGTGAAGAACTGACTCATTGGAAAAGACCTGATGCTGGGAAAGATTGAAAGCAGGGGGAGAAGGGTCAACAGAGGATGAGATGGTTGGATGGCATCGCCAACTGAATGGACATGACTTTGTGTAAGCTCCAGGAGTTGGTGATGGACAGGGAAGACTGGAGTGCTGCCGTCCATGGGGTTGCAAAGAGTCAGACATGAGTGAGCGCCTGAACTGTATCAGAGTATACTAAAGAAGATACTAAAGAATTACTTACTCATGTGTGTGTGTACACATGTACACACAGGTGTACACACAGACTGTATATAAAAAAGCCTTTCAGAAACAGAGAGGGTGACTGAGAGACTCCAACACATGCCCAAAATAGGAGAAAAAGAATAACAGAAAAATGCTGTTTGAAAAAAAAAAACAGTGGGGAAATTGACACAATGGAAGAAAAACACGAGCCTCCAGACTGACTGTGCAGGCCTAGTACTGAGAAAAGGAAAGGAAAATAAATCCACAGAATAATGAAATCACAGAACATCAAAATGTATACTCTGAAAAACTATGAGAGAAAAACCCTGTATAAAATAAAATAACAATTAAACTTAACTCCTGCACTGTAATAAAAAAAGAGAGAGAGAAACACCTGTGACTCTACAATTCTATTATCAGATAAAACATCAATTAAGGTTAAGGTGGGGGACAGAATAAAGTATAATGTGCCTTGCAGCCTGATTTTTTTCATCTGGGATCAGTTTTCTTTTGTAAAAGTATTCCATTTGCTTAGTATTTCTTCCAGTAACATTTGATGCTTAGCACATCTGAATATTTCTGTTCCTCTGGTAACTAATCTGAGGCAGAGAGGAAATGAAGACATTAAGGGCAGAAGTGAGGACGGAGTCAGCCTGTGAGAAGAGAGGAGTCCCTCTCCCCTGCTCCTTAACCATGGATTTCTTGAATTGACTAGAGGATGTGAGATCCTTCGAGTTCTCTTGACTAACAAGACTGAATTGACGTGGATCAAAGGATGCGTATATCATTAAATAACAAGGTCATGGTCCCAGGAACTTTCATTTTACTGGAATGAGTTTATTATGGAATGTTTTTTAAAAGGAAGGTCACTGGGAGACAGACTACAAAAAATAATTGGTAAATAACCTGATTTCTTTAACTTGAAAGTATTTTTGAAGCCCTTGTGGTTCTTCATTGAACTAAAACACTTCCAGCGTTATTAGGGAGATAGCTATAGAGACGTTTCTTTTGGCTCAAGATCAAGGGCCTTTGCATATTCTACTATCTTTCTGGATGTTCATTATTTATCCAAGTTAGTGCCTCTCATAAATCCTGTAGATATATTAAACTGCCAAGCAGGCTTACACTTAGGAGCCAACTCTAATCACCTCTTCGTGGCAACCTGAAGCCTTGGTTTTGGAAAGCTTTTTTTGTGTAATCAAAAGACAAAGTCTAATGGAGTCTGGGATCACTTGCAGATATCTGTCCTGACCCAACTGGAATGAAAGGGGTGGCCACAGGACTCCTGTGCATTTGTAACCCATGCAGTCAACAACTGGGAAATTCCTAACGCTAGGCTATCATGGTTGGCGGGGATGGACTGATTATAGCATCTGCTAATTCCTCCGGGGTAAATATTCCCACTGCGGCGGATTTAAAGTTACTTTCATGATGTCATTAAATTCTGAGCACAAATGATTGTTGCTGACGGGTGTGAGCTGGCTCTAACACATCACTGAGCTGCTGACTCAGTTCTTACACCCTCTATCTGAAGTAGTTACCTGTTCATCACCTACAGATTATCCTAGATAAGCAAAGTTTGGAGATAAGTGTCTGAATTTAGGTAGCATTTTTCATATGTTATAAAGAGTCACTGGAAGAAATTCAGTGTTCTTTACCCTGGGAGTGGAGGCAGTTGAATGTACAACGATGCTGTCTGTGTTTGCATAGTTTTCTTTTCTTTTTTTTTGACAGAGTATAATTGCCAGTTGCTGTCCATCCCTAAAGATCAAACCCAGATAGGCTACAGAGGAAGCCTCATGCTCAGCTGTGTCTGACTCTCTGTGACCCCACAGACTGTAGTCCACCAGGCTCCTCTGTCCAGGGATTTCTCAGGCCAGAATACTGGAGTCGGTTGCCATTTCCTTCTCCAGGGGAATCTTCCTGACCTATGAATCCTCTGAAACATTCCCTGTTCCAATCGTGCATTGCTTTGAAAACCTTAAATCCTGCTGACCCTTTAGAGTAAAGCACATGAAAGATTAGATAGTAAGTAGGCAAGGTGCAAGGAAAAGAACTTTTGAGGCCAAATAACTCAATAGAGTTTGGAAATGTGGGGAGCCAAGAAGTATTTCACCCAGACACTCAAGCCCGGAACTTCATTCCTTACCAACCCTTCCTGCTTCTGACATGGACTTAGTCATGTTGCTGTACGAATTCTAACTCTAGAAGTTTTCTTGAATTTTCCCTAGTCCTTCCTCTCAAATCACAGGCCACTTCAAGCTAGTCTCTGTAATACTGAATTCTGTTCTTATTTCAATCTACATAAACCGGATGGACAATCGCTGGCCATCTGTATTAAATTTAGTCACCAATCTGACAGTTTTCTTCCAAATAACTTTCTATCTTTAACTGTACTTCTTGGGGGAGGCAGGTACATTTTTAAGTCAATCCATGATGTTACAAATGTAAGACAATATTTTTTCACACAAAGATTATACTATTCTAAGAAGGTACTAAATACCCTTGGAATGGAAATTCTTGTCTGGAATGTTTATCATTTTAAGTGCCCTGAATCCTTTGCCTAAAATGCAGGTATTATTTTCCACAAAAAAGACATTCGATTTTACACAAAACTTCTCAATTTTTTCCATAAAATTATTTTTTTCTCTAAATCTTGAAAATAACTTAGATTTATCAAGCTTTTAGGGAACTTCCTAATGAGAGAAGTGAAATTTATCATTCACAGACAAGATCGAACAGGCAAACATCTGCTCAGCTTAAAACATTTTATCTCAAATAATAAATTAGTTCAAATGATGATGGATTAAGTAGCTGCATTAATTATTTATTGATTCACTTCACACAAAGTATGTGAACCGTGTGTGTGAGGCATATAGTGAGAAAGAAACCTAGCATTTGGTGATCTAATATGTACTTTTGTGCTTTATATTATATATTTAAATAAATATTTCAGACAGATGCTATCTCCCTTTTTGAATGAAGAAACTGAGGCTTAAATAATTGAGTTATAGGATTTAAGTGTGTCACAGAATTCAAGGGGGAGTAACAACAATCTATATCCAGTTCTTACCACTTTTAGAAATGTTTGCTTTTTCTCTGGTTCCATGTAGCTTCCTACAGGGAAGTGTAATATGAAAATATAGCACATAGTTCTTGATTTCAAAATTTTTGTCTAGATAAAGAAGAAAGACATGCCCAATTATCAATATTGCTTGAAAACAAGGTGTTTTAAATAAAATACGGCTTAAAGTAAGTAAGTGGTAATGAAAGTAAATGCATTTTTAGAGTTCAAAGTACAGAGACATCCTTTGTAAGCTAAGGAGTTTCAGAGATTTAGTTTTATTTACTTATTGCATATAATGAAATAGCCAGTATTCCATCCATTCATCCATCCATCCATCTTCCCACACATCCTTCAATCCATTCTTTCATCCAGCATTCACGCATCAATAACTGCTTTTTAAGGAAGAAGATGAATTTATTCAGATTTCCATATGAAAAGAAGTATTCTGAGATTAAATATGCTCCTTTTCATATGTATGCAAATCATATATTTATAAATTTTATACTAATAAAGATAAAAAATGAAGAAAGGCATATTTTAAGGCTGATTTAGATTTACTAATATTACCACTAAACACACACAGGACTAGAAGAAAATGTTTTCTTTAAAATATGAATGTAAAATAAGGGAGGGATTGGGCCAACTGGACAAGAAAAGTATCAATTTTTCTGAAATAACATGAACACCAAAATCCCAAAGACTTAAAAGTACAAAAATGATTCCAATTCACACACTGCCTACCTGGGTATGTTCAGAGACATACCAAGGGAAGCAGGTTTCTACTATATGTCAGCTCTGATAGCCTGGATGCTGTAATCTGTGACACCTTCATTTGAGGGTTCAGGGAGAGGAAACCTGGATAATCAAGAACTGGTTCTGAAATGTCTCCTCTGAGGGCTGACACACACCAGTTCCACTGGTATTTTATTGGCCTAAAAGATTGCTATATGTGGTCATGTTTCATGTGAGTCAGAGAAGACAAGTCAATTGTATCATCTGTCCAGGAAGTATTGATGAGTACTAGTAATGTCCTCTATGGAAAAATGTGGCATGATTGTTAGTATTTAAGACCCAAAGATACATTCACCAAGATAAAAAAAAAATATTTAGACATAGAAGATGTTTACTAGGGGAAAAACATAAACCTTGGGGATAAAATTCTTAGTAGCATTAATTTTTCATCTGTTCTGAAGCTTACTACATTTCTGTCTTGGAGAAGAGGAAAGGAACATTACATTACACATACATGTGTGCACATGTATGACTGTGTATATATATATACACATACATACATATATATATAGATTGTATGTATACTAATGCATCTACTTTTGCTATGCCAGTGCATATATATTATAGTTCTATCACTAACTCGCAGAGATAGTTTTTGCAATCCATTGTTATTGTTATGTGTGTTTTTTTTTTAAAGCACTAAATTCTGTTCGTTTTTTTCTTTGAAATAAAAATAGAATAGAAAGATTTTTACTGTTGACAATTGTGCCCTCAAGTGTTAACATTATTCGCAAGTGTTTAAAGGAATAATTAACTTCGTTTCCTTCTATCCTACTTGTTCTATAATTATAACATGACCTTTGTTCTATTTATACACACAAGTAGTATATTCTAATAGGATTTTTTTGGGGGGAAGAAGAAACACTTGATAATAGCCTAATTTCCTGACAGCATTATACAATAGATCATAAATGACCTTACCTTGGAGAAGAAATTAAATGAAAGACACCTGCATTAGAGATCAATTTCCTAATGTTCGGTTTAAATTCATCACGCTGAGCTATCCAAGGACACCTTTCTTGTCCTGTCATTTGACGGAAATGATTTCCATGTGTTTTGCGATTCAACTCCATTCTGCCTTAGATAATGCAGTGACATCAAACATTTCAGCTGGCTGACTATGCCTTGTAAAACTCGCTCTTTATCGTCAGAGCACTGGAAGTTGTAAATAAGAAGAGGAAAATACATTTGCGGCAAGAATAGTAGCACATTTCAGAGTGATTTAACATTTCAGTATTTACAAATATGACATCAAGTATTAGCGCTTTACATCAGAGGGATTCTCAAATATGATATGACAGCTTTAACTCCGCAGTTCTCTGTTTTTGTCAGTTTAATCCAGATCTTTGCTATGCAGTTCTGAACACTCCGTGCTTCTCACTTTGAAACAAGAAGCACTGGGTTAAATTCACACATACAACTCTGACAGCCTGACCGCAGCTTTGCAGGTACTATTTGGGTAAAGCTTAAATATCATGCTTGGAATTGTCAAGAAGCAATTTACTGACCCTTTATCAGTCCCATTAAGTGGCATATTAATAGGAAGGTAATTACAGCCAAGGATTTCCCTGGTGGCTCAGGCAGTAGAGAATCTGCCTGCAATGCAGGAGACCCAGGTTCTGTACCTGGGTCAGGAAGATTCCCCTGGAGAAAGGAATGGCAACCCACTCCAGTATTCTTGCCTGGAGAATCCCATGGACAGAGGAGCTTAGGGGGCTTCAATCCAAGGGGCTTCAAAGAATCTGGACTCGACTGACTAACAGACACACACACAATTATGGCTGGGTATTATTAATAAAACTTCAATTTTCTAATCAAAGTCTTAAAAGACAGCATTTTCCGTTTTGCTTTTCATTGGTGTTCATCACATCCGGGTTCTGTGAGCAGCCGCTTGGCGGACATGTTGAGATTCATCTTTCCTTTACATACCTCATTTGGCACCGGAATCACGAACGCATGATCTGAAGTGGTGACGCTTGAAAGTTACTCTCAATAATGGCATCCAAATACTGCCGTGTTTGATCTGCGTTAACTCTGAGCAGAAGTAAGAAGAATGAATGACTAAGGTTCATGTAGAATGGGGATGGCCAAGGGTGACTGGGCAAACCTGTGCAATGACGGTAAAACCCAGACTGGAAACCACCGAGCAAAACTTGCATAGAAATAGACAAAGAGAGAAAAATTGTAAAAAATTTATATATAGTTTTGACCAGCTCTAGTAGCCCTTCCTTTTCAGTATTATAGCAGAGGTGTAAGAAACTCTGTGCCTGTTCTACCACCGGCATTGCAGGAGGCTGGGGTTTCTTTGCAAATGAAAAGAAACTGCCCCGCCCCCGCCCCCGCCCCCGCCCCCATCCCCCCACCAGGACACCAACCAGGGACCCAGGTGGGCACTTCCTGTTCCTCCTTCTCAGCTACTGGGCTCATCCCCCAAAGCTGTTCTCTTCCTTGTGCCCTCTGTGCTTGCCTCAGCCTCAGGGAATATCTCCCTAGCTGTCTATTTTTGAGCAACTGTTCCCTCTTACCTTCTCTCAATAGCCAACACCGGTTCTCCAGCAAATCCATTTACTTTATCCAAGCTTTACACAGATTGCATCTCCACCATCAATGAGTATGACTATTAAGACTCTTCTAGTAGAAAGAGGAGCTCTATTTCTAAAAGGATTCCAGTCTACCTTTAAGTTAATCAGTTCAGGCTCCTTCCAGCTTTTTTTTTTTTTTTTTTTTTTAATAGCTGTCTTTTCTATTCCGCGTGCTCGGTTGCTCAGTGGTGTCCGACTCAGCAACTCCATGGACTGTAAACCGACAGACTTGGCAGTCCATGGGATTTCCTGGGCCAGAATACTGGCATCTGCTCCTCCAGGGGATCTTCCCAACCCAGGAATCGAACTAGTCTCCTGCACTGACAGTCAGATTCTTTACCACCGCACCACCTGGGAAGCCCTTTTTTCCCTATTTTACCCAATAACTAATAAAATAGTCACAGTTCTAAATGACATACATTTATTGGTATGTTTAACCTCACCCCCCACCCCCAAACCATTTAAAACAGATATATTTACTTTTATTCCAGGCTTAGCAATAAGTAGAGATCTGAAAAGGCAAATTACTGGCCCAAGGTCATGTGTGTAATAGAACTCTGACTCCTGAACCTAAGGTTCTCAGATGGCTTAGTGGTAAATAATCTGCCTGCTAACACAGGAGACACAGTTCGAGCCTTGGGTCAGGAAATCCCCTGGAGAAGGAAATGGCGCCCACTCCAGTATCCCTGCTTGGGAAATCCCATGGCCACAGGAGCCTGGCTGTGTATAGTCCATGGAGCTGCAGAGTCAGACATGATTTAGACACTGAGCAACACCACCACCTTGAGCCTAAACTCTTGACCCTTTCCTCTAAATCATGAATGAGTCAAGAAGCAGGCAGTGGGGTACCGTTCTCCTCAAAATGTAGTAGAGTATGTAATTCATTCACTGTCTAACAATAACTTATGTTTCCCCCTAAACACTGGCTATTGCAAATGCCATAGACAGTATACAAGACTAAAAGAAACTTGTAAATTTGTACACAATGTGAATATTTTTAAAATTTCTTAAAATTTGATCAACTATAAAAATACCTCTCTGCCCAAAATGTACCTTCTTGTAATGAAACTCCCACACACTCCCTGTTGTCATGAAACAATCAAAATGATATAATAACAGTCAAATATAAAATTATTACAATTATGTAAAGTTTAAAAATAAAATAAAATTTAAAAAAATTATTGTTTTACCCAAGAATTGGGTGATGAAATTATATCCACTAATTTCTAAAGTAATTAGCTTTTCTGTGTTCCATGGGACAAATTTAGGCAGTCGACTGGGTAAACAATCTGCCTGTAATGCAGGAGACCTGGGTTCCGTCCCTGAGTTGGGAAGAAAATCCCCTGGAGAAGGGAATGGCCACCCACTCCAGTATTCTTGCCTGGAGAATCCCATGGACAGAAGAGCATGGTAGGGTACAGTCCATGAGGCTGCAAAGAGTTGGATATGACCAGCCAACTAACATTTTCACTTTCACGTTTAAAACAAATTTCAATTCTGATTTGACTGTGATGACTGGATTATGGGGTTGTCTGCAGTTTTTCAAATAACTAGTTGGAGACACAATACTTCTTATATTTTTATGGCTTTATTGTTAAAACTGTGTCAGTTAAAGTTTTCAGTTACAGGGAAAAGGAAATCTGATTCACAAAGCTTTCTTTTTAAATGAGGCTCTATCTTTCCCTGGGTATGGTGGATTTTTGGCATTAGTGACAGTGATGTCAAAACCATCACATCTTATTGTTTTGTCCTTGCCCGTAGAACTGAACTGTGGTGATTTCTGATGTTTTAAACTTCATGCCCACATTCAAAACATGGAAAGGAGGGCAGGAGAAAAGGCTGTACATTCTGCTTCATCTGGAAAGCAAGCAGCCTTCCTAGAAGCCCTGGTGATTGTCATCCATTTGTACATCATTTTCATCTTTTTGGCAGAAACTATATCATTTGACCACTTCCAAGTGAAAGAGGCTTTGGAAGTGGAAACTTCAGGAGCATCTCTGGCTGGCCCAGTTGCTTTCCATCTGCTGAGGCAGAAGTGGGGGATCAATACTGGGTAGAAAATAAATGGTTATTGCCATTCCTAGTCCTAAAGGATATCAGTCCTGAATATTCTTTGGAAGGACTGATGCTGAAGCTGAAACTCCAATACTTTGGCTACCTGATGTGAAGAACTAACTCATTTCAAAAGACCCTGATTCTGGGAATGATTGAAAGTGGGAGGAGAAGGGCACGACAGAGGATGAGATGGTTGGATGGCATCACCAACTCAATAGACATGAGTTTGAGTAAGCTCTGGGAGTTAGTGATGAACAGGGAAGCCTGGCGTATTGCAGTCCATGGGGTCACAGAGTTGGGCACGACTGAGCAACTGAACTGAAATGAACTGTATTACCTGATTCTGAAACTTTACTGTGAAAAGCTATCTGATATTCAGTAGTTATACTGGTAATTCAACAATATATATAAAATTTAAAGAATCATATATATATTTAAAGGACATATATAGTATTTAAAAGTACTTGATGACAATATTGACTATTCTTTTAAGTCTTCTATTAATTTTATTGTTGTATCTTTTATCAATTTAAGAAAAAGTATGGGTCTAGTTTATTTTCCAACCACAAATCAAAGTATCATGTTGTAGTGAAATCATCAATGTTACTTTCTCAATACACCCGCACCCACCCATGCATATTCAGAAATGGGAGTAGTGTTGACATCCGTGGAACTTAGAACAAATACCAATGCCAATCACATCTAAAATATAAACACGTTTCAAATTTATGTGGATTTTAAACAATCTGTTTTTTTTGGCTTGTAGAAAAATTACCACATAGCATATTGCATTAACAACAAAATGTTCTTTAATCAGGATGGAATTACAATCTTACAGTGGCAGCACATAATTATATAGATGGAATATTAAAGCACATTCTTTAGATGAAAAATATACCCAAAGACACCAGTGTTTTCTTTATTAAAAAGTTATTTTCCAGTTCACTGAATAAATGTAAATATTAAGATTTTGATTCTATTAACTCTATTTTTTTTTTTTTTTTACTTCTGTACGCAAAGCATAGGAAAATGGTAACTGTGTCTTGAATTGATGGTTTGAAAAGTCTGGTGTGGTTTTAAAGTGACTTTCCATCTGGCTGGTACAGTAAGCAAATGGAACTAGGAGAGACTCCATCTCTTGTTTCTTGACGCAAATGACTATGATTAGTATGATTTCTCTGGTTTGCTTTTGTTCCTGTTTTTACTTTTTTTTTTTTTTGGTGTATCTGTGTAGATACACATAAAGGGGGGCATTTCTATCATATTAAACTGTTAGTCGCTCAGTTGTGTCCAACTCTTTGCGATCCCCTGGACTGTAGCCACCAGACTCCTCTGTCCAGGGAATTCTCCAGGCAAGAATATTGAAATGGATAGTCAATCCCTTCTCCACTCCAGGACATATCTTCCTGACCCAGGGATAGAACCCAGGTCTCCTGCATTGCAGGCAGATTGTTTACCTTTTGAGGCACCAGGGAAGCCCCTCTGTCATATTGCTGCTGCTGTTGCTAAATCGCTTCAGTCGTGTCCGACTCTGTGCGACCCCATAGACGGCAGCCCACCAGGCTCCCCCATCCCTGGGATTCTCTGGGCAAGAACAGTGGAGTGGGTTGCCATTTCCTTCTCTATGGCCTAGCAAATAAAATAGAAAAAGATGTGTATTTTGGCATTACTCTCGTTGGCCAATCAATAGCGCCCCTTTTGCTTCCTGGCGCCTTCCTCCAGGTAACCACCTGTTTGTGGAAATTGACGTTATCCCCAGGCCTCTGCCGGCAAATCCCCGCTCCCCGAGGCTGGTCAGCATCATCCTCGGGAGCTCGGTGGCGCCCACACCTAGTTCTCACCAATGAGAGGTGAATCACTTTGCCGGAGGACTTCCTGGAAAAGGTTTCTTTCAGCAAATAGAGGAATGGGGCAGGAAGCACAGACAGTCACACGTGCAGGGAGTGGCCGGGGTTTCTGCAGCCAGCCGCTGTGGATGGGGAGTGAGGGCAGGCTGCCCTGAGCCCTCCACCCCGGGAAGTCTTACTGACGAGGCAGGACACCTTGCCCAGCTCTAAACTTGTTCTGTTATTTATAGCTCAGTGCCTGGAGAATCCCTATGGACAGAGAAGCCTGGGTACTGTCCATAGGGTCGCAAAGAGCTGGACATGACTGAGCGACTAAGCACAGCACAGCACAGCAGTCTGACCAATCTAAGGCTATACTTACATATTCTGAAGTCAGTATCTATTTAAATGACATTTTAGTTTTTTATACAGTGGTTATGATACAGGGTCTCAAGCTATATTGTATGTCTGTGTGTGTGTGTGTCTGTATTCTATTCTTAGATCATACTTGAAATAATTTTTTAATCTGGATTTTAGCAGTAACCTTACATTCTGACTATTTGATATATATATATATATATATTTTTTTTTTACGATCAAATAGGGCTTCTCAGGTGGCTCAGTGGTAAAGAACTCACCTGCCAATGCAGGAGAGGCTGGAGACTCAGGTTCAATCCCTGGGTCAGGAAGATCCCCTGGAAAAGGAAATGGCAACCCACTCCAGTACTCTTGCCTGGAGAATTCCATGGACAGAGAAGCTACAGTCCATGGGGTCACAGAGTTGGACATGACTTAGCGACTAAAGAACAGCAATGAATGTCACAATAAATATATATATATATATTAACATATATCATGTTTATATATTATACACATGTATCTTGTCCATATGAACATAGACCTTACTCTGTTTATAAAATATAAATGTTGAATCAATTATATAGTTCCTCTGATATTGATATTTTGTAATAGATGTTTTTAAGTTGTTAAACATCAAAAATACCATTATAAATAATCAGCTCCCTACAGGTTTTATATAATAGATATTCTGAATTACTTGGTTGTCCTCATGTTACTTGTCCCTCATAATAATATCTACTGATTATTCTAGAGTGCGGGTGGAGCACCTCTACCAAGTATTAGTACAATGTCTAGGTAATTGACTTATTTTCAAATATTTCTAAAATAAAATTTCTAAAATCCTCACGCACAAAGACTTTTAAAAACAAGAATTGATATGTGAAAAATTGGGAGAGGAATGACTTTAATATTTTAATGTCTGAGTTTACATATCTGAAATTAATAAAATTAGTGTGATTCGTAACACATGGTCAGTCTTAGGCTCCATAGAGTAATAAAAGAACACGGTAAAGTCGTTTCTGGTGGATCCTAGCTGCAACCGTAGACTCTTGGGTGTCTTTTAACAAATGAAATAATGAGTGTCAAGCCAGGGATTTGTGGTTCTAGCTCAGTCAGCACATTCCCTGGGGATCCTTTTGAAGAATCCATGAAGCTATAACAACTCTAATAGAAAGAGTAGACGAATGTTGAAAAGGACAGAGGAGAAAGGAAACACAGGAGGCTTCTCCTCCACCCAGTGAAGGATCCTCCTCATTCAGGAGTTGGGTCTACCCAGAAAGTAAACTGACTGCGTTTTCTGGTTCTTTTGTGCTTGACATGTCCTTGGTGTCAGGAAATTCTCCCCTCTAAGCTTTAATCCTTCACACTCAAATTTAAGCACATTTCCTCTTCTGTAGCCAGCAAGGAGACAGAACAGATGGTCACCGTTTTCTACACACTGAACCTTCAAGCTTTGTCTTCAGCACAAATGATCTTGCTTCACAGACTCATAAAATGAGATGGGACCTTGAAGTCATCCCGTCCTTCCTCTGCCTTAAGATGAGATTACCCTTCAACCATCCCAAACAGATGAGCAGATTCATCCTACTTTTAAAAGAGATCAAGAGAATCTAATCAGAAACCTCCAACAGTCACACATCCCTCTGATGAAAAACCCTCACTTCCAGGAAATCATCATCATTATCATCATAGCATTTCTAAACACCCACATGTGCAAAGAATGTTTGTATATTTAGACCCTAAAGAAGGCCCAGGAGGCCTCGAAGAAAAGGTTGAAGAGGACCCTTCTGCAAAGGGGTGGAAAGACATACACTGCCTTCTGCACATCAGGGCTCTTTTCAGGGCAGTGAAGAAATCAAGCTATGGGTACAGACAGACCTACTGCAAACCATCAAAGCACATTATTTTTTAAGGGACATTCCAGAAACCTCAGAGGAATTTTATATGTCTATTTAGGGAAACATTATCTTACAGTTAAAGAATATACCCACTTGAAACAAATCTCTGTTGATTTAAAAGCATAGCATTTGCAGGACATAACATTGAATCAGTTGCCTCTGTTACAAAGGAACGCGGGAGGGGACGGTCTCTAAAATCTTTGAGTTCTTTCCCAGCCATTTTTGACTCTTCTTTTCATGCCTCTGCAGAGCCAGAGCTCAAAGGCCACCCTCACAATTTTAAAACTCACCATCCAAGGCTGCAGTGTTTCTGTGCTCTTCAACTTCTCTTCCCATCAAGGTATCCTAGTTCCCTGAGAGTTACTGATTCTACTTAGTCTTAATTGAACAGAGCAATTTTCTTAGTGGCAGCCTTCTCTTAATATACCCTGGAGAAGGGATAGGCTACCCACTCCAGTCTTCTGGCCTAGAGAATTCCATGGACTGTAACCGACTGAGCAACTTTCACTTCACTTCACTTTCTCTTTGATTAGAGGATGGATTGTTAGCTCGTATTTGCCCCTCATATGGGCTGGCTGTTGAGGTGGGACCATTTTCACTCTGCGTGGTCCTCCAGGTTCCCCCCACCTTTCATTGTTCTGCCAGAGAATGGAGCGCAGGGCCTGGAATCCCATCCCTGATTTCCTTCTTCATCTTGGTAGGCTTCTCAGCTACACCCATTGCTCACCTTTGCAAGAAGCTCCGTGTACCTGCAGAAGCAATCACAGCTCAGAGTTCATGAATTGGCAAAGCACCTCCAGATCCTTGAATGGGGCCCTAATAGGATGTGCGTTGCCCCCTAACAGTCTTCAGAGTATTTGCTGTACAAGCAAAGGGGTTGTCTAGACCACAGTTGCCATTCAGCTTTGATTTATGCTGCTAAATTTATGCTCCTAAATTATGTGCAGCAGCCAATTCAGTGCATCCTTGTAAAATCTCTGTACTGTGGGTAGCCGGTACTCTGTAGTATGACTTTGCTGCTGCTGCTGCTGCTAAGTCGCTTCAGTCGTGTCCGACTCTGTGCGACCCCATAGACGGCAGCCCACTAGGCTCCCCCGTCCCTGCGATTCTCCAGGCAAGAACACTGGAGTGGGTTGCCATTTCCTTCTCCAATGCATGAAAGTGAAAAGTGAAAGTGAAGTCGCTCAGTCGTGTCCAACTCTTTGAGACCCCACGGACTGCAGCCTACCAGGCTCCTCTGTCCGTGGGATTTTCCAGGCAAGAGTACTGGAGTGGGGTGCCATCGCCTTCTCTAAGTGTGACTTTACCATAGCATAAAATATAGTTACAGAGTCTATAATAGTATTGGCATATCATTCTTTTTATTTTATTATCATAGATATGTCCATTCCATTACCTAAACTAATTCAAGGTTCAGCATTTCCTGTGTGTGTGTGTGCTTATTTTCTCAGTATTGTCTGACTTTTTCTGACCCTTTGGATTATAGCCCATCAGTCTACTCTGTCCACGGGATTTCCCAGGCAAGAATATTGGAGCGGGTTGCCATTTCCTCCTGGAGGGTATCTTCCCTACCCAAGGATCAAACTCCTGCGCCTCCTGCATTGCAGGTGGATTCTTTACCTGCTAAGCCATCAAGGAAGCCGTTGACATTTCCACTACCAATGAATAAAATTCCAAATCTTCCAGGGAAATAGCAGGCAACCTTATTATTTAATGTCTCTTTTATTTGAAAGAAAGGGAAATAATCCCAGCTGCTCTCATGTTATCATGTCTATGATTTTTAATTGCATTTCAAAGCAAGAATATTCATTCTCTCTCTTTTTAAGATACAGAAACTAAACCTAAGAGAGGATTTCTTAATGCAAAACTTGAGTTCTAATACAGTTGTCTCTGGTCCTAACATATGTATGTGTACAATCATGTAATTAATTTGATCTAGGAATCACTAAACTAAATACATGCTAGGCCTTTGCTGCTGCTGCTATGTCGCTTCAGTCGTGTCTGACTCTGTGCGGTCCCATAGACGGCAGCCCACCAGGCTCCCCCATCCCTGGGATTCTCCAGGCAAGAACACTGGAGTGGGTTGCCATTTCCTTCTAGGCCTTTAGAATTTATAAAAAAAAACAACCGAGGATCATCTCATGTTTATCTTCCAATTGCAATATGCAGGCTAGATATTTTCATTTCAGGATGAAATCAGTACATTCTCTGTATTTGATCTTGTATTCACTACACAGCAGATATCCTTTAATATACTATAAGAATGGTACAGAGTATATTCTGGATATTTTTCTTAATCAGTATTAGTGATTATTACGGATCATTGTTCAGAATATGCTTTGCTCCCACAAACCTGAAGTGCATTGGGTAATGCACAGTGAATTCAATTCAGTTCAGACTCAATCAATTCATGATTAAGCAATTTGGAACAGATAATAGGAAATAGGATGTGTTCCCTTCTAAAGGAACTGGTGGGTTCATGAGTGTGGTCGTCTTAGTGATTTCTGTGAGCTGTAGAAATATAGCCAGTCCTTGTCTTTGGGAATCAGTGGGTTGATGAACTCAGCTACTCTATAGTTGTTCAGTGTGCATGTTGTTCTTGTTGTTCAGTAGTAAGTCGAGTCTGACTCTTTGGGACTCCGTGGATTGCAGCATGCCAGACTTCCCTGTCCCACACTATTGCCCGAAGTCTGCTCAGATGCGTATCCATTGAGTTGGTGATGCTATTCAACCATCTCATCTTCTGCTGCCCCCTTCTCCTTGTGCCTTCAGTCTTTCCCAGTGTCAAGGATTTTTTCCCAATGAATAGGCTCTTCACATCTGAGGGCCAAAGTATTCAGCTTCAGCATCAATCCTTCCAATGAATATTCAGGGTTGATTTCCTTTTAAGATTGACGAGTTTGATCACCTTGAAGTCCAAGGGACTTAAGAGTCTCCTCCAGCACCACAGTTTGTAAGCATCAGTTTGTATATCAGTTATATACCAGACCACCTGATCTGCCTCTTGACAAATTTGTATGCAGGTCAGGAAGCAACAGTTAGAACTGGACATGGAACAACAGACTGGTTCCAAATAGGAAAAGGAGTTCGTCAAGGCTGTATATTGTCACCCTGCTTATTTAACTTCTATGCAGAGTACATCATGAGAAACGCTGGACTGGAAGAAGCACAAACTGGAATCAAGATTGCCGGGAGAAATATCAATAACCTCAGATATGCAGATGACACCACCCTGATGGCAGAAAGTGAAGAGGAACTCAAAAGCCTCTTGGTGAAGGTGAAAATGGAGAGTGAAAAAGTTGGCTTGAAGCTCAACATTCAGAAAACGAAGATCATGGCATCCGGTCCCATCACTTCATGGGAAATAGATGGGGAAACAGTGGAAACAGTGTCAGGCTTTATTTTTCTGGGCTCCAAAGTCACTACAGATGGTGACTGCAGCCATGAAATTAAAAGACGCTTACTCCTTGGAAGAAAAGTTATGACCAACCTAGATAGCATATTGAAAAGCAGAGACATTACTTTGCCAACAAAGTTCCGTCTAGTCAAGGCTATGGTTTTTCCTGTGGTCATGTATGGATGTGAGAGTTGGACTGTGAAAAAGGCTGAGCGCCGAAGAATTGATGCTTTTGAACTGTGGTGTTGGAGAAGACTCTTGAGAGTCCCTTGGACTGCAAGGAGATCCAACCAGTCCATTCTGAAGGAGATCAGCCCTGGGATTTCTTTGGAAGGAATGATGCTAAAGCTGAAACTCCAGTACTTTGGCCACCTCATGCAAAGAGTTGACTCATTGGAAAAGACTCTGATGCTGGGAGGGATTGGGGGCAGGAGGAGAAGGGGACGACAGAGGATGAGATGGCTGGATGGCATCACTGACTTGATGGATGTGAGTCTCAGTGAACTCTGGGAGTTGGTGATGGACAGGGAGGCCTGGCGTGCTGCAGTTCATGGGGTCGCAAAGAGTTGGACACGACCGAGCAACTGATCTGATCTGATCTGATATACAAAATGGTAATGTGCATGCTCCTGAGAATAGTTTTGCAAGTTAAAAACCAACCACACTTGTATCTCCTTTTCAGGGAAATTTATCCAAGTGTGTGAGATGATTTTAATCCTCATCTATTCTTTGATGTTTTGTCCCATCCTGATAATGATCATAAATGACTCCTGAAGTATAAATACAAGGAGAAGATGAGGTGTCTCCTTAATTTAAGATTATAAATGCAGGTGGCTCCCAGAGTTGATGGTAGAATGAAGCTGAGAAACTTCCCTCACTCAATGTCAGCCCTATTAATCAGCATGCTTGGGAATTCCCTGGCAGTCCAGTGGTTAGGACCCCACACTTTCACTGACGGTGGCCTGGGTTCAATCGTTGGTCAGTCGGGGAACTAGGGTTTCACAAGCTGCATAGCGCAGGCAAAGTAAAAAATAAGGGAAAAGAAAAGAAAATCACTGTGCTAACTTTATAGGTCTGCAGAGCTGGAGAGCCAGTAACTCCTGTTTCTTTCTTTTTTTTTTTTTTTAATGTACACTTATTTTGGTTCTCACTTTAATCATTAATTGAGACTGAGACAATCTTTGGAACAGACTGGGTGGTTGGATTTTTTTATACATAAAGTAATTCTGAAAATAGAGCCCTATGGACTTCTTAGATGTCTCTTAAATATTTGTGGTCAGCCACTGTAAGTAGCACACAAAATCTGTGGTCAGCCAGAACAATCTTCCTTTGTAAGCCCCATATGCTCTTCTTGTAGTTAAAACAAAATCATACCAACAAAACTGCATCTGGATTATTGGTATTTTTCCT
Source organism: Bos grunniens (assembly GCF_055505025.1). Taxonomy (NCBI): domain Eukaryota; kingdom Metazoa; phylum Chordata; class Mammalia; order Artiodactyla; family Bovidae; genus Bos; species Bos grunniens. The sequence goes on along the minus strand of NC_141176.1, from coordinate 87,826,774 downwards.
TAGGAAGAGTCTCAGGTAGGTTTTATAACATTCCATTGCCTTTGTCCACTTGTTTCAGCCCTCGTCTCAGAACCTGCCTTTGCTCCTTTTACTATCACCTCTTTCTTGTAAAACCTGGATTTGAGCAAGATACCTTTAATTAATCAAATCCACAAGGCAGTCAAAACATGGCTTCTCTTCCCCTGAAAAGAATGATATCACAAGCAGATGAAAAAGGCACATGTAACTCTATTTCTCTGAGTGGGTCCCAGTATGTGCCTCATCTTGAATCTTCCCACCTTGAGAGCCTTGCCAACTCAGCTCTCAGACAATTCATGGAAGATGTTGCTGTGAGGCTACATCAAACACTATTCTACTTCTTGACAGGTTGTTCTATACAACTGCACATACCTGGCTTTCAAAATAGGGTAAACTAAAGCCCGCTGAAGAAGAAGAAAAAGACTATTATTACAGCCCTTGAGGAGTTCAAAAATCAATGATCCTGCAGAAGAAGAATAGGCCATTTATCATTACTCTGTCTCTTTGATGTCAAGGGAAAAAATTGCTCTTAAAATCTCAGCTGATATTAGTAGCTTTAGAATTTACAAGGCACTTGCCTGTTCTACATCCCAGTGAGTTCTCACAATGTCTTTGCAGTCAATATTAATATTGCACATTGTAATTGACCCTTTTGAAAGCTGAGAAACTGGCAGGTCAAAGAACATATGCTATTTTCCCAAGGCCACACAGTTGGTAAGTGATGATTAGGATCCCACCTCTAAAAGACTGAGAGTCAGATCTATGTTTCCTTCCCTTTGCAATGTGTGTTTTCTAACGGGACATCTATTTATGAATTGAAGAGTATTCTTTATTTAAGTTACTATATTCAGAATTTATCTTAAATGTTTCTAAAAAGAGATTTGTACATACTATTTTATTTGAGCAAAATGCAGAGTAAGATCAATATTTTTATTTGCTCACCAGAAACAAGCAGAGGCCCTCTGGGTGAACACTTTTCCAATGAGCTTGTAATTTAAGCAGTAATACTATTCCACAGTATCTGAAATTAGGTACAATTATTGAGATAAGGAGATATACATAGGGTTCTCAATCTTGGCACTATTAACTTTTGTGCTGAATACATCTCTTTTTAATTAATTGCTTTATTTTTGACAGTGCTGGGTCTTCATTGCTTTCCATGGACTTTCTCTAGTTGTGGCAAGCGAGGGCTAGTCTTTGTTTCAGTGGAAGGGCTTCTCATTGAGGCAGCTTCTCTCATAGTGGAGCATAGCTCTAGGGCATGTGGGCTTCAGCAGCTGCAGCACATGGTCTCAGGAGGTATGGCTCACAGGCTTAGTGGCCCCTCAGCATGTGGAACCTTCCTGGACCAGGGATCAAACCTGTGTCCCCTGCATTGGCTGGTGGATTCTTATCCACTGGGCCACCAGGGAAGCCCCTGAGTAAGTCTGTGTCACAGGAGGCTGTCCTGTCATTGTAGGGTTCAGCCATCCTTGCCTTCTACTTGCCAGATGCTAACAGCACTCCAGGTTGTGACTCCAAATATCTCAATATGTTGCCAACTCAGATGATTGGTCCTTGACATTTTTGTACATCCTGCAAAGTAGGCACTGACTGCCCCTTTGTTCTGGGCACTCATTTTGTGGATTTTGTAGAACAAACAGTTTTAGAGACGAGAGAGGATGTCTCCCGTGGAGCACAAGGTAGACATGTTTACCCCTCATTGTAAAAATTTAAATTCCCTGAACTCAAGACTCTCTGTCCTGTGAATGCTGCCCCTATCTGATCCTCTCGGTATTGTCCTGAGGGAATTTGCACCAGGGAACCAGCCCAGAGTGCTGATCCCATGGCTAATACCATCACTGGAGGTGATAAACCGTCCTTCGTCTCAGACCTGGTGTCTGTCTCCTACCAGCATCCAGAGAACTATGGCAGCCTGAATTTTAACACTGCAATTATGTTCTTCTACTCTTCACATTTCCTGGGAATCTGTCCTTTAACAAGGATGGGTGATTAAAAGCTGATTAGTTCTCAGAATGTTTTTGCATATATCACTTTGGTGTACTCATTGATGATATCACAAGAAATGCCTTTTTTGAATCTATCGAATGGGCATTCTCAAGAATGTTGTCCACTGTATCACATCCATTTTCCTTTTTATATTAGAATATTGTCATTATAAAGGAGAAGCTGTCTTTTGCCCAAACAACAGTTTTGTTTCATCTTGGCATTTTTATCCTGGCTGCATCTTTTAGGAAATGAACACTTCCTTTTTCAGTCAAACTCTAGCAGCTGCATAGTATCATTTGGTAATAATGTTTGGTGTTAATCTTACTACTGATTTATTATTTTTATACCTTCAAATAATTGGACACCTGGGGAAATAGAATTAAAAAAAATAAGCCAACCTCTTAAAAGGTTCACATAACAAGTCACCTTGGAACAGATTTTTATTATTATTGGGGAAAAAAGAATCACTTGAGTGGTTTCCTTCAAACAGCTGTCCCCCACCAAGGGGATCAGAAGATCTTTTGTCTTTTTCCTTGATCCTCTGAGTTATGAGGTAACTCAATTGCTCAAAGGTGTAGGGATCCTCTGGGAGAAAATGATGGTGATCCGATCACAAAGTTTGAGAAAGTGATGGAATAGACTGAAGAGGGATTTGGCAAAGTTTTCCAAGAATATGTCCCAGGAGCTTCAGGAAAACTCACAAGGAGTGTAAGAAAAGCCTGGTTTAACACTTGTTTTCAGCATCTGATATTCTTTGTTGTTGTTCAATCGATCAGTTGTGTCCCACTCTCTGTGGCTCCATGGACTGTAGCACATCAAGCTTCCCTGTCCTTCACTATCTCCCAGAGTTGGTTCCAACTCCTGTCCATTGAGTCATCCAGTGATGCCATCAAATCATCTCATCCTGTGTTATCCCCTTCTCCTCCAGCCCTCAATCTTTCCCAGCATCAGGGTCTTTCCCAGTGAGTTGGCTCTTGGCATCAGGTTGCCAAAGTATTGGAGCTTCAGCTTCAATATCAGTCCTTCCAATGAATATTCAGGCTTGATATCCTTTAAGGCTGACTGGTTTGATCTCTTTGCAGTCCAAGGGACTCTCAAGAGTCTTCTTTAGCACCACGATTCGGAAGCATCAATTCTTCAGTACTTAGCCTTCTTTATGGTCCAGCTATCATATCCATACATGACTACTGGAAAAATCATAGCTTCGACTATATGGACCTTTGTCGCCAAAGTTTAGGAGAGTGTAATTCTGGTTCACAATGTTGCGGATTCTGGGAACTCTGAGCACCAATCTTCTGGTGTGATTATCTTATTTGACATATAATGAATAAGCATTTGAATATAAATTTTAAACATTTTCATCATGGAACCTAAGTATATGACAGCTCTTAGCCTGTGGGGCCAGAAAAGCTGAGTAACCTTCAGATTGTGATTGGCAGCCTCAGAAGGCACAGTTCTAGCAGGTAAAGATGAAAAATTCTACTTGTTAACTGCATGATTACCATGGAATGAGTTGGCACCGGGGTTCTTGGATATTGTGGGTCTTTGTTCCTTTCATTTGTTTATTGGTTTTTTTGAGGGGAAATGGTGATAATATCAAGTAGGGAAAACAAGTGGATTAAGATTTGTTATTAATAAAATAGAAGGAACATGATAATGAAGAGCGCTATTTTAAAAATGTCTGCCCTATTCTCTCAGCTCTTTATTCATTCTTTCATGTAGGTTTTGAAAAACTCCTTTAGGCTTTTATGCATCAGGTTGGTGTTTTCATCAAATGTATCTATTAATATTATTGGAGAGGGAAATAGCAACCCATTCCAGTATTCTTGCTTTGAGAATTCCATGGACAGAGGAGCCTAGTGTGCTGCAGTCCATGAGGTTAAAAAGAGTTGGCCACTGCTGAGCGACTAACACACACACACCCATCCATATTGTTAATATATATTCACTTACTTTTATATATTTGGACTGATGTTAAAGATTTTGGTTAGCGAATCTGGCCAGTGCAAGAATATATTATCTCTATTCTAAAGGTAGAATGTTATTATTTATGATTGTATTGTTACATAAGGTATCTGGAAAAACAATCTTGATTGTAGTGATTGATACCTTCTTAGAATGGATTCTTCTGTAGAGGCACATCCAGAGACCATGATATCAGAGTCAGATGATGGTTCTAACGCACAATACAGAAACACTGTCGATATTGGCAGTCGTTAATGATCCCTACTGATAGGAAACAACTAAAGAAAATAAAGGATGAAAAATGACTCCATTTAATTCATACTTCTGGGAAATTCAGGTAGGTGTTGAAGTCATTTTAGGTCCCGGGCAAAGTACCAGATGGTAAGATCTATTATCTTTTTTTCATTTTTGTAAGCCTGAAATATATAGTGTTTTAACTGCTCTCTTTATGCATTGCATTCAATCAGGAAATAGTCTCTTGGCTTGGTTTTTGAGATGGCAAGGCAAAAAGCACTCTGGTTTGAGCGCTCATGGTGCTGTTGATCACCATCTAGGTCAAGATTCTAAGGAACAGACATTTAAATGGTCATTTCAAAGAATGTTAGGCTTCCCAGGTGGCACTGGTGGTAAACAACCCATCTGCCAATGCAGGAGACATGGGAGACGTGGGTTCAGTTCCTTGGTCAGGATGATATGCGGGAGGAGGGCATGGCAGCCCACTCCAGTGTTCTTGCCTGGAGAATCCCATGGGCAGAGGAACCTGGCGGCTAAGGTCCATACGGTCACAAAGACTCAGAAGTATTTGGGCTTCCCTGGTGGCTCAGACGGTAAAGAATCTGCCTGAATGCAGGAGACTGGGGTTTGATCCCTGGATTGGGAAGATACCATGTGGAAGGAAATGGCAACCCACCCCAGTACTCTTCCCTGGAGAATTCCATGGACAGAGGAGCCTGGAAGTCTACTGTCCATGGGGTCCCCAACATTTGGAAATGGCTGAGGTACTTTGACTTTCTTTAAAAAAAATGTAACATTTTCTGAGAAACCTAAGTTTTCTTTGATTTTCACTAATTATTTTTCTGTACCACCCAACTATTTTATCAGCCGTCAACTGATGAATGCTTATATTTATAGTGAATTTCCAGTATTAAACAGCTTAAACTAGTTTTAAATGACCTTTGTAAATCTACTTATATAAACAACAACACTACTAGTAAAAATAAAACAAAACAAAGCAAAACTAAAAAAGAGTCTTTAGTGTTTGGATCTGATTCAAAATGACTATTAAAGTTGTAAATTTTCCCATTAAACTGATAACAATGTAAGCAGTTCTATCAATGGAAATGCTGACCTACTTCTGAGTAATAATGTCCTTTTCAAATGGTCTTTGATATGTTGCTTCTACTTTTTATGAGCCTGAGTGTATTTTTTGATTTTGAGGAATATGTTGATACATGGTGCTGAATTGGAGGCCTACCCAAACCTAAAGGGATTCTTTGCTGGCACTAGCTGCTACAGTATTTTTCTACCGAGTAGACTGTGCTTGCCTAAAATAACCTTTCTCAGTAGATGTACAACCTGAGTGAGTTGTCTTTCTCCAGACTCAGTGAGGGTCATAGAGCTGTACCTTCCATTGTTTTTTGTTTTTTGCTTTTCAGGTGTTTTTTTTTTTTAATGCCCTTTATGATCATTCATACTTGGCCTTCAGTCCATAACGGAGGACAGGAGGGCCAGAGCAGTTTGCCTTGATGCAAAGGGGGGCTAGTGACTGAGCCCCAAGGGCTTCTGACCAAGCGGTAATGCCTGCCCTCCCAGTGGTGGTTCTGTTGGAAGGAATCATCTGAGTTTGATGATGTGACTATAATGACAGCTGCCTGGTGTCTTCTTGAGAAAGATACATTTTGGAGGCAAATAATAGGTAAATATGTCTTTGATATGTGAATGTCCTTTAACCTCAAGAACTTCGGTCTGTTGGTTTTTAGAACTTTATGGCTTGTCCCTGCCAAAACAAGTTATTGTTATGGATTTCAAAATGGTGCCATTTTTAATTTTGCCATACCCTTCATGTTTATTAGCTAGCATTCTTCTGTAAAATTTTCCTTTTCTTTAGAAATAGACATTTTTATCTTTTAAAGTTATTTACTTAAGGCATTAAAATATTTTAAACATATGGAACATTTTAGAGAAATATATTAAAGTCAGGTATTTTCTATAATTTCTGTGAACATAGTATTTTGGTAAACATAGATAAAAATACATGTTACATGAAATTATAATATATATTATATATATGTATAATTTGTTTCCTTTCAAGAAAATTTTGTTAAAAGTAGAAAGAGGTAAAATCTCCTGTGCTTGAGTTTCAATTTTCTGTTCATGCTAAGAAATGCATGGCTACAGAAATGAATTCTTCATTCAATCTGCCAACCTTTCTTGAAGACCTGTTATCATCAAGGTATGGTGTTAGCTATGAATTTGATATAACTTATGTTTTCTTACCTCTACTTATGAAATAGGACTGTCCTATGAAATAGGACTGTCCTCTGTCCATGGGGTTGCAAAGAGTCCGACATGACTTTTATGTCCGATAAAAGTCGGACATAGCTAAAGAACAATAACAAAATGAAATAAAACTTTCTAAAAGACATTTTTAAAGATTTCATATATAACAAAACGCAGATGAACTTCTCAGCATTTACGAACAGAGATAGACTCACAGACTTAGAGGACAAACCTATGGTTACCAGGGGGAGGGTCGGGAGAGGTGTAGACTGGGAGTTTGGGATGGACATGCACACACTGCTATTATTAAAATCGACAACCAGCAGGGACCTGCTGTATAGCGCAGAGAACCCTGTTCAGTATTCTGTAATCACTTAAATGGGAAAAGAATTTGAAAAAGAATGTATTATAGGAGGCTTTCCTGGTGCCTGAGTGCTGAAGAACCTGCCTGCCAGTGCGGGAGATGTGGATTTAATCCCCTTGGAGAAGGGAGTGACAACCCACTCCAGTATTCCTGCCTGGGAAATCGTGGACAATGGAGCTTGGTGGTCTATAGTCCATGAAGTCACAAAGAGCTGTATACAACTTAGCGACTAAACAACAACAACAGCATGCGTGTGTGTGTCAGTTGCTCAGTCATATCTGACTCTCTCTCTATTTAGCTGAATCACTTTGCCGAATGCCTGAAACTACCACAACACTGTTTATCAATGATATTCCAATATAAAATAAAAATGCTAAAAAGTACATTAATAGTATTATATATACACACATACCATATATGTATACATATATGTATACACATATATGATTTTATATACACATTATATTATATATATATATGATTTCCTCAATAATTCATGTGGGCTGAAGACCAGCAAACACTCAAATCTCCTGGTCACAGGTGACCACGTCAATAAATCTTTTACTAATGAAATATAAATAAATCTTAACGTCAAAACTCAGAAACTCCCGTGAGTTTCAGATGATTAAATATAGTACATAATATACCTAAAAGGCTCATTTTGTTGTTGTTGTTGAGGACTGATCATTTCCATGGAAAATTTTCTTCTAAACATTCAAAATGTAGTTTTAACTAAGAAAACATAAAAAAAAAACACATAAAAAAGTTTTCCGCATTCTGCATTCTAGGACCTTTTTTCCATTAGACTCACATGGCAGAACTTTGTTGAAATATCATTCTAAATATAGAGGAAATACATCATCTGCTCTTCAGTTATCTGGTTAACTTGCTTTTGCTTAGGATTTGAGAATCTCTTGAATGAATTACAATAATTTACACAGCCTAATCTAATAAAGGATATTTGTAGCATGTGCAATAATGAAGATGTATTCTTTGAGGACTTTTACAGAGATATAAACACTTGTTTAGTAAAATTCTTATCAAATGTAGCAGATGGAGATAGCCCAGATTCTGGAGGGAGAGACACATGGCCTTAATTTTCACTTCACCATTTATTAGCTCTAGGATTCAGTCAAGTTGCATAATTTCTCTGAACACCGGTTTTCTCCTCCATAAAGAGGGAGTGGTAATGCATGCAAGTATTTCGACACGCTATTAAAATCTGGAAATGATGTGTGTAAAGAGCCTGACACGTAGTAGGTGTATGAATCAGGTTTCTCCCCAGTGGTGGAATCAATTAGATGTGTTGGGCTGGCGGGTCTGAGTCCCGCGAGCAGGCAGCAGGCTGGACCGGGAAGAGCCAGTATCGCAGCTGGAATCCCACAGCACCTGGAGGCAGAGCGCCATCTTCCTCAGGAGTCTTTTTTCTCTTGGTCTTCAGATGACGGCCTGAAGCCTGTCTATGTTATGGAGGGTAATCTGCTTTACTCAGCAACTACTGATTGAAATGTCATCTCACTTTAAAAGGGCTTCCCTGGTGGCTCAGCTGGTAAAGAATCCACCTGCAATGCAGGAGACCTGGGTTCGATCCCTGGGTTGGGAAGATCTCCTGGAAAAGGGAACGGCTACCCACTCTGGTATTCTGGCTTAGAGAATTCCTTGGACTGTATAGTCCATGGGGTTGCAAAGAGTCGGATACGACTGAGCAACTTTCACTCACCTTAAAAATGCCTTCAGGGCAATGGACTGGTATGTTCCATCAGCTTTCTGGTGATGGTGCTCTAGACAAAAAGTGGAGTGAAAGTCACTCAGTCGTGTTGGACTCTTTGCTATCCCATGGACTATAGCCTACCAGGCTCTTCTGTCCATGGAATTCTCCAAGCAAGAATACTAGAGTGGGTTGCCATTTCCTTTTCCAGGGGATCTAACTGACCAGGGATTGAATCCAGGTCTCCCACATTGCAGGAAGGAGACAAAACAGCACATCAGATAAACCATCACAGTAGAGCTACACTGAAGGTACCTGCACTTGTTGAAATAGCATAGACTTCTACTTACAAAACCTGAATACTCATTGGAAGGATTGACGCTGAAGATGAAGCTCCAATTCTCTGGCCACCTGATGGAAAGAGCTGGCTCACTGGAAAAGACCCTGATGCTGGAAAAGATTGAAGACAGGATAAGAAGAGGGCAACAGAGGATGAGACGGTTGGATGGCACCATTGACACAATGGACAAGACTTTGTGCAAACTCTAGGAGATGGTGAAAGACAGGGAAGCCTTGTGTGTTACAGCCCATGGGCTTGCATGGAGTTGAACAAAAACTTAGCCATGTAACAACAGCAAAAGACCTGAGGTCCATCTGGGGGACCTCAGTTCCCTGCAGACACTCCACTTCTTCCTGGCAGTTGCTTGGATAATGTCCCCTATTGGTTTCTCTTACCTTCTGCCTTACTGTTGCTTCATTGATGTTTCGATATCAGTAGAAGCGTTTAGGCCAAGGGTGTCCCAAACCCTCCAAACAGATAAGGCGAATGATACCTGATCCCATCCACAAGACGGGAAGACACCTCTTCTCCGTCCTTTGTTTTCTACTTTGCCCACCTGTGCCCTAAAATAGCACTTTGTATTTGCCGGGGACTCATACACATCTACCACAAAAACAGTAACTTGGCCTTGCTCTCAGTTGGTGCCCAAAACAGTCCTTCAAAGAAAGAAGGGCAATGCCTGGACTGGTCACATCTATTACTGCTATATCTCCCCAGGTGCATCAAACTCTTTCCTCTGTTTTCCAACACTTTTCCCTCTGCTCTCTAGACAAAAGGCCAAGTCAACATAAGCCATTGTTCTTCCTGCGAATCCATCAGGGCATGCATATTGCTTTAGAGATGAATGGTCCTGCTTTCCCTTCCACCAAATTCAAGTTCTAGTTGAGCTCAGCTGATGCACTCTTAAAAACAATTATTCTATTTATTTGACAAATGCCCTGTAAACTGAGAGATAAGTACTGGCATTATAATTCCCTTTAAAGATGATTTTGAGATGCAAAGCAAATAGGGCTGAATATCTATACCTGTTAATTACATAATACACTTTTTCTCCAATCTCCTTCCACTCAGGGAAACAGCTGAGTATCTTTGTTTTCCACTCCATCAAATGTTTTTATTATCATGTTCAAAGCTTTTGATTAAGTTGGCATTGTAGGCAACCCTTTCCTATTTTCTTTCATGTTTTTCTTGACAAGTCTGAATCAGTAATTCTGGCTGGTATTACAGGCTCATGTTTTTGGGTACATTCATTTATCGTGGAATGAGTCACTTGGCTGTTTTTGTTTCCATATTCTTCTGAAAGGCACCCACAGAAGCATTACAAGAATGCAGGACTGCAGCAAATACATTCTTATGTGGGGTCTGCACTGTGTCTCCACAGTTAATCTAAGCCAACACAACATCATCTTTGAACAATAGAAGGTAATGGCTAGGGATAAAAGTATGAGCTTGGATAAAACCATTTGTGCCACCCTGAATATTCACCCCACATTTAGTTTGAAGACAGATGGTCTAAAGAAGTTATTTCTTATGGCTTCTGTCCTAGGCTCCCAATAGTGATTTTTAAAAAAATCTGGTACTTCTTTGTTTTCTATTTGCTTTTACTATTTCCTTAATTTTAAATTCTAAGCCTCTGGGTGTTTTGTTTATAAAATGGAGTCTCAATTTTCTGCTTTCTTTCTGCTTTCTTAACCGTTTGCACTTTGGCTAAGAGGAAAGAAGAGTGTGTACAGTATTTTTGCATGAAGGGAGACTTTTATGACAGTGTATCAAAACTGTAGAGTGAAAATTAATTATCAGCATACCAGAAGTAACAGATGAATGAGATTTATTCACCTGAATGTATTTGTACAAGTAAGCTCATAGGAAACAGAAAATGAGATGCTATTTCTGACTCAGGTTCCTTGATTTAAATGGTAACAGAGGGTCTGTTACCTGGGAATGCTAGAGGTTTTCATAGGGGAATGCAAGAGTCCTTCCAAATGTTTAAGGCAGCAGCACAATTCTTTCAAATCACATTTTTCTTGGAAACCTACATATAAACAAAAGCATAAAAAGGGAGCTCTCCTATTCAAAGAGGGGAAGAAGGTAGCCGTGCCAGACCTCACCTCATCAGCCTCCTTTCAGATGTTGAGACACCGCAGACTCCCCTGGGTGCTGGCTCCCAGGAGTTCCTGCACTGGAAGCAACTGGGCATTTTAGTCAGGAATGGAAACAACTGGAGAGAACAACTCAGACATTGCTGTCTCCCCTGTCCTTACCAAAAGTCCTGGCGGGTGGTCGTTAAGTCAGCTCCTCCATGTCTTTGGAAGGGTCTCTGCAAAAATTCTCCTGTGGGTGCTGTCTCGCCAGTGCCTGGAAGTGAGCTTGCTAGTACCATTTGCTCAGTTCCCCAGATAATCTCCGTACTGGGAGGGAGGATGGATTTTCCTCTCTCTGTCTGCCTTAAAAAAAAAGAAGATTTTACTTTCTTGGGCTCCAAAATCACTGTGGGTGGTGACTGTAGCCATGAAATTAAAAGACATTTGCTCCTTGGAAGGAAAGCTATGACAAACCTAGACAGCATATTAAAAAGCAGAGACATCACTTTGCTGACAAAAGTCCATCTAGTCAAAGCTGAGGTTTATCCAGCAGTCACGTACAGATGTGAGGGTTGGACCATAAAGAAGGCTAAGTGCCAAAGAATTGATGTTTTTGAATTATGCTGGAGAAGACACTTGAGAGTCCCTTGGACTTCAAGGAGGTGAAATCAGTCAATCATAAAGAAATCAACCCTGAATATTCTTTGGAGGGACTGATGCTGAATCTTTGCTCCAATACTTTGGCCACCTGATGTAAAGAGCCAACTCATTGGAAAAGACACTGATGCTGGGAAAGATTGAGGGAAAGAGGAGAAGGGGACTACAGAGGATGAGACTGTTGGATAGAATCATGGACTCAATGGACATGAGTTTGAGCAAACTCCAGGAGATAATGAAGACAAGCACTCTGCAGTCCACAGGCTCACGAGGAGTCAGTCATGACTTAGCAACTATAACAACAGCAACAAAAGAAGCGTCAGTGATCAAGTCTAGAGTCTTTCCAACTTCAATTATTTTCTGACACTTCATGGATACTCAGATGTTTGATAACAACACTGCTGACTCTTCCCTCAAAATTGTCGACTTCTGCCTTATGCTGTTGGTAGAAGTGAGAATGTGTGTTTTTAATTCTGAAGCCAGTCTTTATGTATCCATAGGGAGCACTGTGCTTTATCCTATTTTCTCACTCAGTTGTATTTGAATAAGGATCACTTAAAAGTTCCCTCACATCAATAGAAATCACTAAGCCAGAGATTGCTTGTTGAAAAATTTATGGGCATAATGTATCTTCAAAAGAATGATATAGTTTTTATTTTTGTGGAATCACACAAAGGGCTTCATAAAAATAGATCTGTCTACTAATGAACCACAGTGATTAAAAATTAAAGAAATTTTGAGTTTCTCCTCATTGGAACTATGTAATGACCCAGTGGCCATGGGTCACTGTTACCAAAGAGGAGGTGGCCATATAGAGGGAGAATCTAGGCAAGGTGACCTTCAAGATTTCCTGTCAAATCAGTGATTGCATGGAAAAACCTGCTTTATTTATCCAAAAGAATACAAAGCAATAGACTTTCTTATGGTGTGGGGGTTCGGGGGAAGCTTTTGATAATTTTTATATAGTATTTTATTAAAAATTTGATATATTAATCACTATTATCACAGTTGAAAAATAAATTGAAATCTATTTTATGGAATGTCATGAACTACAAACTGGCATCTGAATAAAGCAGCTGCAGAAAAGCAGTGTCAAATTTTGATCATTTCATAGGAAATTGAAATGTTACAGACTAATTCTCATGGTGATTTATAAGTTTTGCCACACACACATAGATATATACAGAGAATAAAAACAAAACAAAACTTTGTTTCATGGTATTCAAAAAACCTTAATTTGGAAAAAATAAAAATATTCAGCAGTGATTTAAATGTGCAGATTTCCTACTGTACTTTATGTTTAGTACTTTAGGGTAATATTGGTTTTAATAGACACTCCATTTCTTACTGATATAAATATATGTAAGCAATAATATTTTTTGATTGATTATCAGTCAGTCAATTGATGCTGAATTGATTAGCATCAATTTTCATTAATGAGGCTGATGCACCCTTTGTCTGGTTGTTCCCAATTCTGGGCAAGTCACTTTGGCAGCTGTATTAGGTCTATTCGGCCACTCAAGGACCTACTTAGTAACTTATGCTATGCCCCTAATAAAAAAATTCATGTGACTTCCCATGAAACTATTTTATTACTGAGAACTACGAGAAATCATTTAAAGCAGAATTAGTATCTTTGAATCAATTAGTATAGAACTCGTAGTTTAAAATCTTCTAATAGCATATAACATTTGTATTTTCTAATTTTGTTACATTTTCATTTGACTATTCATCCCCAAATATTTTTGAACACAGTCATTTGATTCTTTAAAAAGATTAGCCTAAAATATGCAGGAGTCCCTTTAGCCTTCATTTTAAAACTGGAATCATAATTAGTCAGAAGGGGAAAATCATTTTAGTGGAAAATAAAATTCAGAAAAGCCAAACATTAACTGCTGAAGTTTCTTTTTGCCCTCTGCAAATTCTTTCTACATGATATCATTCTCTATATATTTTTGAGTGCATATTTCCAAAGAAATTACGTTTTTGCTTAATGTAAAATTCTAGGCAATTAGATGCAAAAGTGTAGTAAAGCAACATGAAAGCTGCCAATTTAAACACAGGGAAGCAAAACAGTCCAGGAGTTAGACTTCTGACAGCGATGTTAACTATACACTTGGTGCAGCCCACTAGGTAGAGAGACACACAGGGCTGTTTTCACAGTCATGAAGGAGCTCAGTGAAACAGAGTCAAACTCACCTTTAGCAGAAAAGCAGCATAACCTCCTGATAATTTTCTGACTATCCACACCTGAAATATTTTGCAAAAGTGATGAAAAAATGTAAATGTCCCCAAGATCAACAGATCCAAGACAAATAGTACATGAGGCTGCATTTAGACATTCTTAGGCAGGCAAAGGTAGATGTGACATTTGGTGATAGCCATTTAAAGGCTAAGGATAGTTACTTATTTAAAAAGGAAATAGGTAGAGAGTGCCTTGGACATCAAGGAGATCCAACAAGTCAATCCTAAAGGAAATCAACCCTGAATGTTCATTGGAAGAATTGATGCTGAAGTTGAAGCTTCAATGGCCACCTGATGTGAAGAGCCAGATCACTGGAGAAGACCGTTTGATGCTGAGAAAGACTGAAGGCAGGAGGATAGGGGGTGACAGAGGATGAAATGGTTGGATGGCATCACCGATTCAATGGACATGAGTTTGAGCAAACCCTGGTAGATAGTGAAGGACAGGGAAGGCGAGCATGCTGCAGTCCACGGGGCTGCAAAGAGTCAGACTCGACTGAGTGAATAAACAACAACAGCAAATTATTAACAAAAGAACTTTATAAACAAATTGATACATTATACAGTATGAAACAAACCAAACGGTCCACCCAGTTTCCTTCTTGCAGCAAACCACTGAAACCATAAAGCAAAGCTTCTAAGAAGCTGAAATGTGGGTTCACTTGGCCATGTGATACTTTCCTAGTCAAGGATTCCAATGTTTGTTGCTCTCTTTCAAGCACTGAGTTGCAGCACTGACACAAATAACCAGACAGACCTGAGTTCAGAATTTGGTCTGTAGTTGATACATACTGTTGGGCAAGTTGTTCTGCTAATAAGTTTCCTCATCTGTAAAATTAAAATAAGCTCATGTTATCATGTACTGGTGAAGAGTAAAGATAGTAATGTATAAAGAATTATGCATTCATAGAGCCTGATATAGGAAAGACAACAAATTACTAATTGAAATGGTGATTACCATCATGATATTTATTTTTTGCCAGTAGGTTGCAGGAGATTTTTAAGATATGATGTTCCACAAATTCTATTTAAGAATATGCATGTAGTTACCAAGTAGATAGACAGTTGAGATTTGTACATGGTCTGGAAATAAAGTTCACACAAAACTTTCCTACCCTGCTGTTGTTATTATTATTTGTTATTGCTGTTCAGTCGCTAAGCTGTGTCCAACTCTTTTTGGCCCCAGGGACTGTAGCCTGTCGGGTTCCTCTGTCCTTTGGATTTTCTAGGCAAGAACACTGAGTGGATTACATACCCTTCTTCAGGGAATCTTCCCAGTCCAGGGATCAAACCTGAATCTCTTGTATTGGCAGGCAGATACTTTACCACTAAACCACCTGGGACGCCCCTTCCTCCACATATCACGCATAAATCTATTTCTGTTTTTAAAATTTTTGTGTTATGACAAGTAAAGGATGGGAAAGGTTTAGGGTATAAAGATTTGAAGGAATTACCAGAAAGAAGCTGAGGGGAAGCTGTTAGTAGTGGTAGTTCCCAAGTCAGAAAAATTTGAATCTCTGCATTGAGTGACTTATTGGATGAGAAGACAGAAATTAAGACAAAAGCCCTTGAAAAATTGGAGACTCTTGTAGAAGACCTTATCCACATCAAGAGTAAAACTTATTGATGTCCCCCCCACCTGGGAAGTTTGAATCAGAAGTGAACCAGGAATTTCTAACCCAGATGCCCATTGTCTGGGGGTAGTCCAGGGATCCTCACCTGTGAAGTTGTTTAAGGTGGTCTCAGGCTGCTAATGCCCCCAACCTGAGTGGCAGAGAGGCAAAGTCAAGTCTGCAATGAGACACTTGCATCATAGGCTTCACATATTTCAAATTAGTAGTAAGCATGATGTACAGCCACAGTACAAGTTGGCCAAGTACAGGTAGAGAGTTCTCTGTGAATGGGAACCTATGAGAACAACCCACAGAGTCTATGAATATTGGGAAGTATCAGATACAGCCTAGGAAACAACACTGCTTACTATATTTAAAGGGGAAGAGCTAAGCGTATACAAGGAAACAGGTAACCATATAGCTGATCTGACATATTTGAAAGAAATAAGACTGAAATTTTATAAATGAAATATAAATAACTGAAACCCTCAATAGATAAAATCAACCCTGCATCAGAAATAGAATCAGTGACCTAGAAGAAGTCAGAAGAAATTCTCTGAAAAATAGCAGAGAAATAGGAGCCATGGAAGACAGAAGGAGACATTATGACAGGAGTTAGATCAAAGTCCTTGAAGGAGGAGAGAATGAGTTGAGAAGAAATAGTGATTCACAATTTCCAGAACTGTTGAAAGACACCAATACTCAGATTCAAGAGTCACAGCAAATTCCATCTACACTATTATTGTTGTTCAGTCACTAAGTTGTGTCTGACTCCGTGTGACCATATGGACTGCAGCATGCCAGGCTTCCTTGTCTTTCACCATCTCTGGAACTTGGATGCCACTGAGTTGGTGATACTATCTAACTATATCATCCTCTGTCATCCCCTTCTCCTCCTGCCTTCAATCTTTCACAGCATGAGGGTCTTTTCA
The DNA here is from genome assembly GCF_055505025.1 of Bos grunniens. Lineage (NCBI taxonomy): Eukaryota > Metazoa > Chordata > Mammalia > Artiodactyla > Bovidae > Bos > Bos grunniens. The sequence continues at coordinate 87,810,364 of NC_141176.1, read as the reverse complement.
AATGAGTCAGCTCTTTGCAAGAGGTGGCCAAAGTTTTATTCAGCTTCAGCATTATTTCTCCCAGTGAATATTCAGGGTTTATTTCCTTTAGAGTTGACTGGTTTGATCTCCCTGCAGTCCAAGAGACTCTCAAGAGCCTTCTCCAGCACCACAAAAGCATCAAATCTTCAACACTCAAGTCACTCCAAATCTATAAATACAAAGAACTTTTCTAGATATAAACTTACCAGGGTGAAACTGCAGAATGTCAAAATCAAGAGAAAAAATTCTAATGTAACTAGAGAGGTTCGATGCACGATGCTGGATGCTTGGGGCTGGTGCACTGGGATGACCCAGAGGGATGGTATGGGGAGGGAGGAGGGAGGAGGGTTCGGGATGGGTTCGCCACATGTATACCTGTGGCGGATTCATTTTGATATTTGGCAAAACTAATACAATTATGTAAGTTTAAAAATAAAATAAAATTAGAAAAAAAAAAAAAAGAAAGAAAGAAAAAAAAAAGCAGAACGTTTCCAAATAAGAAAAATAAAACCATAAAAGGTTTTTTTTTTTTGGCAAAAAAAAAAAAAAAAAAAAAAAACCTTAGGAAATCTAACATCAGAAGACCACAGTTCTCCACCACCAGCTGAGGTACAGCTGGCTCCCGGGTCTCTGGAACATTCAGAATTTTGCTAGGTAGAATCAGGGCATGATGATTATGCCTTAAAATGCCTTTATCTTGTTAGAGATTCCTACTGAAATATTTACGGGTACAATTACGGGAAACCTGAGATTTGCTTGAAGATTTTCCAGCAAAAACGAAACCAGAAATAAAGGTGGAAAAAACACAGAGAAGAAACGAGATTGGCAAAACGTGGATACTGATTGAAGCTGGGTGAAGGGGATGTGGGCTTCGGCGTGCAAGTCTCTTGATGTGTGTGTGTGGGTATGAAAAATTCTATTAAAACGTGTTTTGTTTTGTTTTTAAAAAAAAATAAAAGAAATTAATCTGAAAAAAGAAAAATTTAATTAATAATTGATTTCTCAGCAACAGCAGTATAAACTACAACTGAAATAGTATCTTTAGGAGTTGGATAAAGTAACTACAAATCTTAGAATTTTATACTAAGTGGAAAAATTGAGACACGGATTGAACACATGTCTTAGTTCCTTAATACTTTTAAAGAGATTCTTAAAACAGGAAAAAGAAAAAATTTCATGAGAATTATGGGCAAAGATTATGAACAGAAATTTCCAGAACAGTCTTTCAGATAGGTAAAAGGGTGCTCAAGTTTTCTCATATTAAGAGAAGTGAGAAAAGGCAACAATAGTTGACCAGCAAGAGCTGAAGCCTTTAGTGAGTGGTATACTTTGTCTCAAGGTTGTGAGAAAATTGACCCTTGCCCATAGGTATAAATATTTATAATTTATCTACAGGACTATTGATTAATATATTTAGCAGGAATAACTCTTCTACCTACCGATTCCACTCAGAGGGTAAAGCGTCTGCCTGCAATGAGGGAGACCCACGTTCGATCCCCGGGTTGGGAAGATCCCCTGGAGAAGGAAACGGCAGCCCACTTCAGTATTCTTGCCTGGAGAATCCCGTGGACAGAGGAGCCTGGTGGACTACAGTTCATGGGGTCGCAAAGAGTTGGACACGACTGAGCGACTTCACTTTCTCTCTTTCTTTCTTTCTACAAATATACCTCCATACTGAACTTCCCAGGTGGCTTTGTGGTAAAGAATCCACCTGCCAATGCAGGAGACCAAGGTTCAATCCTTGGGTCAGGAAGAAACTCTGGAGAAGGAAATGGAAACCCTCTCCAGTATTCTTGCCTGGGAAATCCCATGGAGAGAGGAGCCTGGTTGGCTACAATCTGTGGGGTCGCAAAAGAGTCAGATACAACTGAGTGACTGAGTATGAATACAATGGATAAAATTAGGAGCAAAAATAATTATTGCGGCTTTATTTGTAATACTAAAAGAATTGAAATAACCTAATGCACAGCAGTGGCCACAGGACAGGAAAAATGTCAGTTTTCATTCAAATCCCAAAGAAAGGCAATGCCAAAGAATGTTCAAACTACTGCACAATTGCACTCATCTCACACACTAGTAAAGTAATGCTCAAAATTCTCCAAGCCAGGCTTCAGCAATATGTGAACCGTGAACTTCCTGATGTTCAAGCTGGTTTTAGAAAAGGCAGAGGAACCAGAGATCAAATTGCAAACATCCGCTGGATCATGGAAAAAGCAAGAGAGTTCCAGAAAAACATCTATTTCTGCTTTATTGACTATGCCAAAGCCTTTGACTGTGTGGATCACAATAAACTGTGGAAAATTCTGAAAGAGATGGGAATACCAGAACACCTGATCTGCCTCTTGAGAAATCTGTATGCAGGTCAGGAAGCAACAGTTAGAACTGGACATGGAACAACAGACTGGTTCCAAATAGGAAAAGGAGTTCGTCAAGGCTGTATATTGTCACCCTGCTTATTTAACTTCTATGCAGAGTACATCATGAGAAACGCTGGACTGGAAGAAACACAAGCTGGAATCAAGATTGCCGGGAGAAATATCAATAACCTCAGATGTGCAGATGACACCACCCTTATGGCAGAAAGTGAAGAGGAACTCAAAAGCCTCTTGATGAAAGTGAAAGTGGAGAGTGAAAAACTTGGCTTGAAGTTCAACATTCAGAAAACGAAGATCATGGCATCCGGTCCCATCGCTTCATTGGAAATAGATGGGGGAAACAGTGGAAACAGTGTCAGACTTTATTTTTCTGGGCTCCAAAATCACTACAGATGGTGACTGCAGCCATGAAATTAAAAGATGCTTACTCCTTGGAAGGAAAGTTATGACCAACCTTGATAGGATATTCAAAAGCAGAGATATTACTTTGCCAACAAAGGTCTGTCTAGTCAAGGCTATGGTTTTTCCTGTGGTCATGTATGGATGTAAGAGTTGGACTGTGAAGAAGGCTGAGAGCTGAAGAACTGATGCTTTTGAACTGTGGTGTTGGAGAAGACTCTTGAGAGTCCCTTGGACTGCAAGGAGATCCAACCAGTCCATTCTGAAGGAGATCAGCCCTGGGATTTCTTTGGAAGGAATGATGCTAAAGCTGAAACTCCAGTACTTTAGCCACCTCCTGCAACGAGTTGACTCACTGGAAAAGACCCTGATGCTGGGAGGGACTGGGGGCAGGAGGAGAAGAGGACGACAGAGGATGAGAGAGCTGGATGGCATCACTGACTCGATGGACGTGAGTCTGAGTGAACTCCAGGAGTTGGTGATGGACAGGGAAGCCTGGCGTGCTGAGATTCATGGGGTCACAAAGAGTCAGACAGGACTGAGCCACTGATCTGATTTGATGTGATCTGAATGCAATTATAGATGATTGGATAATAATTATGAGATAGCTTGTTTAATGAAATATTAGGCATTCCTTGAGAAGAGTAAGGCAGTTCTCATATATCCATATGGAATTGTCTTTCAGATGTAGTGTTAGTGTGTGCATTGCCATTTGTGTGGGACCATGTATGTGTACACATGCACACACTGACATATGTGTAACATGTTCTGAATATCACTGGAGAGACGCTTAGGAAAATCATGGTCACATGGAGGGAAGCCAGGGGAATAGCCAGAGTAAGGAAATTGATTTTTTTTTTCCTACCCCTTTCCCCTTTTAAATCCTACCTCATGAGTATTAATATCCACCTATAAATATATCTTTTAAAAGTAGATCTACTGTTTTTCAGTCCAAAACATAGTTAAAATAAAAACCTCTTCACACATCAGAGAATATTGCTAGGAGGTATCCGCATTTTATAGGTGATTACATTAAGTTCTGAGAGCTTAATTTCCTTCCCCACATCATCCAAATACTGACAGTGTTTAAATTCAAATTCAGATATGTCTGCAAAATCCAGCCTCTTAATTCTGTTATTTCATAACCCCTATTGTACTTTTTGGCTTCCCTGATGGCTCAGATGGGGGTAAAGCGTCTGCCTGCAATGTGGGAGACCCAGGTTCAATCCCTGGATTGGGAAGATCCCCCTGGAGAAGGAAATGGCAACCCACTCCAGTATTCTTGCCTGGAAAATTCCATGGACAGAGGAGCCTGGTAGGCTACAAACCATGGGGTCGCAAAGAGTCAGACACGGACTGAGCCACTTCACTTCATTTTACTTTTTAAAAATTCTTTGCATTTACGGCTGTACGAAATATTGGCAACAGCAAAGTTCAACGAAGAGAACTGGATTTAATTATTCTAATAAAATTTGACATGAGTCCCCCAATCTGACTACAATGTCTGGGATGTGGCATAGGCTCAGTATACATCTATGAAATGAAGAAAAAAAAAAAAAGAATGAATGAGTTAGTGAATGAATGGAGCAAGCTGCCTTTGAAGGTTGTCTGGGTGGCATGTGAAATGGAATACACTTGAGAACTGTTTTTATATAGTTCGAGCTGAGGCCTTCTATGATGCAGAAGTATTTTTTCAGATTAACTGAAATTTGATATTGCATTTATTTTCTCTCTGTCCAAGTAAATTAGTAGGATCCATCTATCTCAAATGACAGTCATATTTAACTGTAGTTGATGGTATATTTATAGACACAGACACCCCAGGTACAAGATAAGTTATTTGAGCTTTTTTTAATCTAGATCTTCTTATTGAGATTGTCAATGATTTTTACTGTGAGGGTGCAGCGGGATGACATTACCTTCAAAGCAGCAAAAGCATGTCACAGATCCAAACGCAGCTCCCTGTGCCAAGACTATGGCTAATATACACGGGAATTGTTCCAAAGAACCCATATGGCAATGTGAGCTGAACATCTTTTACAGCAGCGATTTCATTCCAGCCTCAGTTCTTTCTCTTAAATAACACCTCTTTTATTTCCTGTAGTCAAAACTGGCTGTACAGTCCCCGCTCCTGCCAAAGCCTGCGTCTGGGATGTTCGGCCTCCAGGAACCAAAGCGCTGAACCTTTCTTCTCGCTAGCCCCGCTCTGCCAAAATCCATCCTGACACACCTTAAATTATATTAGATCAAAGGCTGAAAATTATATGCCATCAAAAGTAGAAAGATAAAATGTTTATCTACCGCATTAGGGGTGTGTGGTGTTTTTCTAAAGCGCTTGAAGTTTGAGTGAAACGTTATTAAATGTCTCTGCAGCGCAAGGGAGGCTTACTTCCTCGGCGTGGTTGATGGATATATTGTAATAGGCCGGTGGCAAATTCGAAGTGGCATATTCAGTACGTGTTTAGGATGTTTATGCGCTCCCCGATTCTTGTGGTCCTCCGTCTAATTGGAAATAAGGTTTAGGTGGTGAGAGTGGCGGAGCTGTGACAGGCAGTACTGTACGAGCGAGCGCCGACTGTGGCACACCCGTCGCTTTTAATGGATTGCTGCCTAATTGGAAAGTTTTATAATTTCTCCTTAAAAAATAAACCCATAAACGTCAGGAAGAATATTTTTCCTCCTAATGGAGTTTGCATGCCAGGTTGACTTGGCTGCCCTGTCTGTAGGTGGGCTGGGGAAAAGGCCAGGGGGACTGAAAGAATTTTCTGGAATAGGTTTCCTTTTTTTCAGGACTATTTTCTTAAGTAAAATGTTATCAGGGCACCCTGTTTCAAACTGGTTAAGACATAATGCTATCATCATCAAACATGTTTTGTCTGATGGAAGTCTCTAAAATCCATAAATCTGAATAATCCGCTGCTCACCCAAATGTGCACTGAGATAGCAAAATTAACAACGTGTGCTGTTGCCAAAATTACATTTTTCTCATGAAACTTAACTATTATATACCCTCGTTATTTTCACAACCTTCAATTATTTGAATTATTATGTAGATTTAAAAACGTTAACCTTTGGAAATGTTTTATATGTCTGTGTGCTACTTAAAGAATAAATTTTAAACACAACAATCATACAATATTTTCTATTGCATGATTTCATAGTAGGTAATTAAATGTAAAACCTTTTTCTTTAGATACTTAGATTAAGTTTCAAGAGGTTAGAAGTTATCCTGGCATGAAAGTCTCTGAAAAATTTACTTGAAAATAATTTTTATTACCTTATACTCTGAATAGATAAAATTGAAATTAGCTTATCATTTGTTTCTAAGAACATACCTAAGTTACTTAGAATTTTGTAGGAAGATAAACATACTCTCAAAGATGTTTTTGAAAGTGCATATTTAATGGGGTAATCCATTTTTTTTGTTCAGCAATTTATAGATTCAATATCTAACTTGGAAAATAATAATAAAAGCTTATCCATTCATTTATTTAAAAAATATAGTTAACCTCCAATATATATTAAATCTTATATTATGCATAGAGGATGAATAAATATTGATGGCATGGCTCAGATTCACATAATAGAAGGATCTTCCCAGCCTAGAGATCGAACCCACTTGTCCAGTGACTCCTGCGTTGCAGGCAGACTCTTTACCTGCTGAGCCCCTGGGGAAACCTGATACAAACAGAATTGAGATCCTATTCCATGAAGTTTGTTAGGTTGTTTAAAAGAAGTAAGGCCCACATATAATAGATCTTGTCAAACTTAAAAGACAGCACCACCATATGTTTATTAAGCTCCTTTAGTGAGACACTTTTTATGTTACACTGTGACGAATGCTAACTGTGCTAAGATGCTTGCAGTCGTGTGATGACAAGACACACCCAGTGAAGTCATCTCCACACCACAGGGTGGTGACTGCTCTGGGGGCGTGTGGATAAAGCTCCACAGGGACATGAAATACATCCACGCAGAGGAGCTACAAAAAGCATCGGGGAAGAGAGAATCTTCAGCTGTAGGTCTTGAAATTCTTTCCAAGCAAAGAACTAGCTAGAGTCAAGGCACGGAAGTGTATCAGAGTCTGACATATTTTGATCATCGGGAAAGGGAAGAAACGTGATGTGGTTAGAGTCTAAGTTTTACAGGAAAGAACGGCCAAGGATGAGCCCGAAGGTGGGTGGGTGGTGGCAGACCTTGAAGGTTTCCCTCCACATGTGGAGAAATCTTTAGACTTTGCTTTTGAGCCTGATGGAGGGTAAGGACAGCCAGAGTGATTGAAGTGACAGATTCTGTTTTGGTTTAGAAAGATCTGCTGATTGTGAAACAGTAGATTACAACAGGCGGGGCTCCTACAGGCGGGAAGTAGCAGGGAGATGTCCATTTCAGGGATCCTTATGGAAGGTGACTTGTGGTCATGGAATTGGGAGAAAGAGTCAGGACAACCTGGGAAGGATTTGCTGGCCAGCTGGACCTCAGCGATGACACATGGAAAAAAGTCAAGGAGTGACCATCTGGGCAGTGACATCACTAGCCAGAATCTGAGAATGCCATTTTAATAGGATGGATTCATATAAAATTGACCATGAGGATATTCAATAAAAGGGCTGTGATTTCAGAAAACTAAGGTTTTTAAATACCAAATATAAAAGTTGAAAGTCATTTTAACTGTGGTTTTCCCCACAGAAACTGGTTTAAACAATTGAACAAATCCCACCACTCTGCATTTTGAAACTCTTTTACACACTGTTGGCTCAGTTTGAATGATTTATCCAGCCTATATTCATACAGCCTTTGATGAATCCCCAGTTAATTTTTTTTTTTTTTTGAACAGCACAGCAAGGGGTTGCCATGTCTGAGGGGACAAAGGGTTGGACAGAGATGAAAACTGGGGACAGTGAGGGTGCAGGGCAGAACCTGCTGAGAGGGCAGGAGCTCGGCCTGTTGGAAGGGCCGGGAGGATGGGAGGGAGGGCCAGGGCGGTTCCTGGCATGTCCCCGGATGTGAAGAGTCCAGGCAGGGAGAACTCAAAGCCACAGTCCAGGGGGACTACTGGAGTGGGCTAGAGAAATGCCAGCCAGCCAGCGGGAGCTCATAACTGCATGCCTGTGGATCTGTGCCTGATACTGTAGAAACCACTTGAAACCCTTCCAGCCGGAAGTGGCTGGGGGCTGGCGTCTTCCTGTGACGTATGCTCCGCCTGACTGTCTTACTGTGAGATGGCAGGCTAGTTCTTTCCCACTGCCTGGTAAGTCTTGCACTTATCTTGCCCAGGGTGTGACTCCCAAATAGGATGGAGCAGGCCTGAAAATCTCCCTGGCATCTGGACCTCAAGACTGTGAAGGAACTGTTTATTGGGGAATTCCAGCTCCTGATCACACGTGGAGCCTCACCCAGGGCCATCAGGATCAGCAGTTCTGGATTTTATCCTGGGCAGCTGGATAGCACTGCAGAATTGTGGATAGCTTTTACTTCCAGCCTGCGTGTGCTTCTAATTTCCTTGCTTATTAAGAGTGAGAACTACTTTTCCTACTAGACTGGGTCTTAGTTTACAACTCTTCCACACGTTATTTGTGGGTCTCCCCTGAACCATCACCAGTTTTTCCGTGAGCCCCTGACGTTGTGGAGATGGTGTTTTCTAGAAACATTCCAAATGTGATGTCAGCCCAATTAAAAAGAAAAAGCAAACAACTAGACCCAGACTTTTCAAACCCTGAAACGCCAATGCTTCTCCTTGATCTTCTAGTGAATATGGGTTGTTTCAGTTAAAAAGTATTTATTTGCTCTTAAATAAATTATTTGTCAATCTGAGTCCATAATGCAGCATAGTTTGAATCCTGTGTAGTTAACCTTGTGTTACTCTGGAGTCCTGTCCTTTGATTTTATGAGTTTTAAGATGTCAATTAATTAATTAATCTATTTTTTGATATCTTCCAGTTTTCTTAAGTCCAGACAAAATAGTCCACAAAAATCACAGTCAAGGAATACTGAAGGCCAATTTAGTAAGACCCTAATTCCTGGTTTCAGCTGGCCTTGGAAACCCAATCTAAGTATTTCAGAGTTGCTAGTGAAATGAATGGTCTTTAAAGACTTTTACAGAAAGTTCAGTCCATGACTCAACACCGTATGCAGAAATATCCTTAAAAGTCACTCCCTGAGGCTGAAATGTGTCTTCCATGGTCACTGCTGTGTAAGCTCACCTTTTTCTTTCCGATTCTCCTTTCTTTGGCACGGTACTTCAGCTTCTAAGTCTGCAGGGATTTAGTATAATGCAATACTATATTGTTATTTAGACATCCATGCTTCATTCTTTCTTTCTACGAGGATTATTTTCTTGATTTGTGATTCACTCATCCAAAGTGGTTCAGGAGCCTTTTTCTCTGCATTGTTATGCATTTTAATTTAAATGTGGTGTTTCTGTGTTAGAGGTGGGATAAAGGGCTAAAATTTAGAGTTTAAAGTGAAAATGAAAGTGTTAGTTGCTCAGTCACATCCAACCCTTTGTGACCCCATGGACTGTAGTCCACCAGGTTCCTCTGTCCATGGAAGTCTCCAAGGCAAGAATACTAGAGTGGGTGGCCATTCCCTTCTCCAGAGGATCTTCCCAACCCAGGGATCGAACCTGGGTCTCCCACATTGCAGGCAGGTTCTTTACTGTCTAAGCCACCAAGGAAGCGTAGTTTGAGTCCACTTCTGAACTGGAGAACTAGTTATCTATTTTTAACAAACTAACCCTCAAACATAGTGGTTTCAAACAGCCACCATCCTTCATTTTGTGGGTCAGGAATCAGGCAGGACTCAGCTGGCACCTCTGATGTTCTGTGTGTATTCATGAAGGTCATTCAGAGACATATAGGTGATGGATAGTCTTGTCTGGAGTGGGCGCAAATGCCTTTGCTCATGGAGCTGGCCGTTGGTGGGATGGTAGAAGGTTGCACTCATCCAGAGTAGGTACCCACCACACTCCCTATGGCCTCACCAGCATGGCAGTCTCCAGCTAATAGAACTTCCACCGGACACCCGGTGACAGTTTCCTAAGACAACGGATGCTAAACTGCTTATGACTTGTCCTGCAGGTGCCAAAGAGTTACTTCTGGTGGATCCCATCGGCCAGTTGGATTTACTTCTTAATAGGAGGGCCAGCAGAGAATCTGCACTGTCTCTAGTCTGACACACCTGGGTAATATTTGCCTGGTATGATTTTTTTTCCCCCTTAAATCTCATTTTCATGATTTTTCTGTGATGAGAGTAAAATGGTAAATGCCAGCTTCATTGAGTAGTTATGAGGATTGAATAAACTTCTTGAAATTACTTCTTAAATTATTATCTGTATTCCTTATTAATTTGTTCTTATTGGAATTAATTTTGTTTCAGGTTCCACTTTTAATTATTTACTAATCTGAATTTGGGTCTCATCCTCAGCTTGGCATCATTTTACCCTCTGTGAATACTTGTATTATGTCCCCAGTTTAATAAAAGCCTGTTTGATGCTATGTTCACTGACCATGATCTATACGATCCCCTGGTGGGTCTTAGAGTTTTCATTATGTCTGCCCACAAATTAGATTTCTGTTTCCACCTACCGTTGAAAATATGTCATTTCTATTACACAAGGAGTTGATGGCCTTTGAACATGCTATTTTCTCTGGAAGAAACTCTCTTCTTTCAGATATCAGGTCTCTCTCTGTATACTTAGATCTCTTCTCAAAAATCATCTTAGCTGAGAGGTCTTTCTTGAGCAGTCTGTCCGAAGTAGCATTGGCCCTCATCCTCTGTTGGGATATTCTATGTACTTTTATCCTGTGTTAAACTGCTTTCACCATCTGACATAACATGAATGTGTTTATTTATCATATAACTTTACCAACTAAATAGAAACTTCATGACAATAAAAATGTGTTTTTTCATCTCTGAACCCACAGGACATAAAATAGAGTCTGGAACAGAGTAAGTATTCAATAACTGAAATAGATAAAAGATTGAAGAAGTTATGGGGGATGGAGCTCACACACAAGGATCAGGTCATATCAGATCAGTCGCTCAGTCGTGTCCGACTCTTTGCAACCCCATGAATCGCAGCACGCCAGGCCTCATTGTCCATCACCAACTCCCAGAGTTCACTGAGACTCATGTCCATCGAGTCAGTGATGCCATCCAGCCATCTCATCCTCTGTCGTCCCCTTCTCCTCTTGCCTCCAATCCCTCCCAGCATCAGAGTCTTTTCCAATGAGTCAACTCTTCGCATGAGGTGGCCAAAGTACTGGAGTTTCAGCTTCAGCATCATTCCTTCCAAAGAAATCCCAGGGCTGATCTCCTTCAGAATGGACTGGTTGGATCTCCTTGCAGTCCAAGGGATTCTCAAGAGTCTTCTCCAACACCACAGTTCAAAAGCATCAATTCTTCCATGCTCAGCCTTCTTCACAGTCCAACTCTCACATCCATACATGACCACAGGAAAAACCATAGCCTTGACTAGACGAACCTTTGTTGACAAAGTAATATCTCTGCTCTTGAATATGCTATCTAGGTTGGTCATAACTTTCCTTCCAAGGAGTAAGCGTCTTTTAATTTCATGGCTGCAGTCACCATCTGTAGTGACTTTGGAGCCCAGAAAAATAAAGCCTGACACTGTTTCCACTGTTTCCCCATCTATTTCCCATGAAGTGATGGGACCGGATGCCATGATCTTCGTTTTCTGAATGTTGAGCTTTAAGCCAACTTTTTCACTCTCCGCTTTCACTTTCATCAAGAGGCTTTTGAGTTCCTCTTCACTTTCTGCCATGAGGGTGGTGTCATCTGCATATCTGAGGTTATTGATATTTCTCCCGGCAATCTTGATTCCAGCTTGTGTTTCTTCCAGTCCAGGGTTTCTCATGATGTACTCTGAGTCCACACCAAAAAGCTTAAACAATTGCTAAACAAAATCCTTTTATGTAGGCCGTGCATGCGTAATAAGTCGCTTCAGTCATATCTGACTCTTTGCAACCCTATGGACTGTAGCCTGCCAAGCTCCTCTGTCCATGGGATCCTCAGGCAAGACTACTGGAGTCCTGGAGTCGGTTTCCATACCCTCCTCCAGGGGACCTTTCTGACCCAGGAATGTCTCCTGCATTGGCAGGTGGGTTTTTTTTTTTTTTTTTTTACCACTAGTGCCACCTGGAAGGCCAAGAGGTATCAAATTGATGCTTATAAAATTAAATGTAATTTCATTGGCTAGGATACATTTCTGAAATCAATTTAGACATGTCTATATAAATAGAAATAAATCACAGATTGTAATCAAGATATTCTTCTTGCTTTTCTTTTTTCTTCTCTTATTTTGACTCTTTTATCATATTAGCCAGCCCTGCTCCCCCCAACCAGAGGTTAAACACCTAGTTTGGGATATGACCTCAGCCATACCCTTGGAACGGTTGGGTCGGTGGTTGAGTGCGCACCTTGTTGGAGATGTCCATGGGCTGTTGAATGCTGGGGGGAAATCCCATCTTTGGACAGTGATGCCACAGAAGGCAACATCTTCAGAGTGGTCTGGGAAGCTCCAGCTCTGGAGTGGCTCCAGTTGGGTTGGCCAGTTTGCTGGCCATGTGGGGCTTTCAGTCCTCTCTGAGCAAGAGTTGAGCAGGACCCTGGTGTGGAGAAACACTGGTCTGACCAGTTTTATTACCTTAAAGTGGAATTGAGTCTCTGTTTGGATGTAAACTAACCAAAATAGGTAAAAATGTAGAACCAGTATGTTTCATCAAGACATATTAATTGTTAGTTGTCTTTAGCCACCACATCAACAGTTCACCTCCTGTATTTTCACACTGGATTTTGGTTGTCTTAAAGACAGAAGCCCCTCAGGCATAAATGAAAAGTAATAATAATTAACCACATGTTCTTCGTTATGCTAAAGGACTGACATGTGTCTCCCTACAGCTAACAGATATTTTAGCCACATATAAGAGAATCCTGCGGACAGAGGAGCCTGGTGGTCTACAGGCCACGGGGTTGCAGAGAGTCATACACGACTGAAGTGACTTAGCAGAGCCCAGCACAGTAGGATAAAATGCTACAGAGTTTCAGAATCTTTTTTGTTTAGTGAGAATGAGCATCAGAATTTTAAAGCAGAAGCATGAAATGCAAGGGATTGCAAGTCTCACGGAAGAAGCAATAACACACTCCATGTTGAATGGCTGATATTTGCTTTCTCGGGCGCTTTTGATCTCAGAACACCTAGTGGGGCTGGGGTGGATGAGTTTTGCTGACTTGTTGCATCAGCTCTAAAGATGAAAGAAAACAGTTTCTGCATTCACCCTGGTGTTGATTGTCCTATAAATAGGAAACTACCCAGTTAACCTTGCCTATTGTCATGCCGAGAGTTTTATTAAAAATAAATAGCACGTATCAGGGTAGCTGAATATGGGATTTCTGCTGAGATGTGTACAACTCTCTCAAATACTTTATTAAAATGTGTAGGAGGACTCCTTCAGGGCTGTGAGCAGATATACTGTTATGGAAACTGAGGTCTGTTATCATAGCTTTGGTGACTTGCAATGATTATTTAATAAATGAATCTGTGTTTGAAAATATCCGACGTGATAATATGAATTTACACCCCCCATCCTATTTCTCTTATCTTGACACATATGGAAGATGCTGTTTTGTTTTGACATTCAGAGGAGATGCTCTTTTTATGGAAAAAAAAATCACTGAACGGTAATGACTTCCAGTTAACGATCTTACCAGATTTCCCTGACATAAGGAAACCTGATATTGATGAATCTACAGGGTTCTACAATAAGTAATCTTAGGTGTATGCGTCATTTCCAAGGGGTTTATACCTGACCTTCCTGGGGCTCATCAGAAGATTTGCTGTGTAGATTTTGGATGCAATGTACGTCCGGAAGTCAGGGCAGGATGAAGACCACAGTGGGAGGAGAGAATGATGCTCTGTCACCTACAGGACACCCTCTTCAGCTTGAGTGCAGGGCCCTTAGCAATGCCGCTTGTGCATGAGGACAGGCTACCCTTCCTCTTTCAGCATGAGTAGAACCAGTCTTCCTCCTAAGAAGGCACGAGGGTGCACAGGAAATCTGAAGAGTAAGCGGTCTCCTGGAAAGGGCTCTGGGCTGGAATCCAGAAAGCAGGCCAGCTTGCAGGTGGGTGCTGTGGGGAGTGTCCGCTCAGGTCTCAAAGGGCCCCTTTTCCAGGAGCAAAAATGAAAAGGCTGATCAGAAATGCTGGAAACAGCCTTCTTGCATTGCATCGTGTGAGATTCTATGGACACGGCTGTTATGGTTTCACTCTAGCACTGGTAAAGACACACTGTGTCTATGCTTCTGGGCAGAGAGCACACATCCATTACCCTCCTTGTCACAATCCATTATCTGTGAAATAGCAGATAAACCTATTCCAAGCTCTGCAATGGGAAATTGTTATCCAGCATTCCTAACCATTTCTTCTCTTTGTTGTTCAGTTCCTAAGTCATGTCTGACTCTTTTCAACCCCGTGGACTGCAGCATGCCAGGCTTTACTGTCCTTCACCATCTCCTGATGTTTGCTCAAGCCCTTGTCCATTGAGTCCATGATGCCATCCAACCATCTCATCCTCTGTCTCCCCCTTCTCCTCCTGCCTTCAATCTTTCCCAGCATCAGGGTCTTTTCTAATGAGTTGGCTCTTCACATCAGGTAGCCAAAGTATTGGAGCTTCAGCTTCAGCATCAATCCATCCAATGAATAGTCAGGGTTGATTTCCTTTAGGATGGACTGGTTCAATCTCCTTGCAGTCCAAGGAACTCTCAAAAGTCTTCTCCAACAAAACAGTTCAAAAACATCAATTCTTCAGTGCTGAGTCTTCTTTATGGTCCAACTGTCACACCTGTACATGCCTACTGGAAAAACCATAGCTTTAATAGGACTTAAATGTCATGTCCTGTTAGAAAAACAGACAAGTATATCTGCTAGTCAGACTACTAGGGTTTACAATTTAGCTCCATTTTTATATGCTGCAAAACCTCATGCAAGTTAATAGCATTTCTGTGCCTTGTTTTTCTCACATGTAAAAGGGATAATAATAGTATTTCCCTTTCATGATTATGGGCATCAAAGAAGGAAAGCCCTATGAGGCATGTAGGAAAGAATTGATAAATGCCAGTTATTATTTGGATTTTCCTGAACAAATTAGAAACTGGTGTGAAACTAAATTAAAAGGGAATGAGCACTCTGAGATGTCTGGGGGGCTTATCGCAACTGTTAGTCAGTCTCAGATAAGAGATAAAATGGTTATTGGAGACTGTATTAGCCAGCTCAGGCTTCCATAACAGACAGGATAGCTTCAACAGTAGAAATGCATTTTCTCACAATTCTAGCTGCTGGAACGTTCACGATCAAAGTGACGTCAACGTTGGTTTCTGACATGTCCTCTCTCCTCAGCCTCAGAGTCACCTTCTCAGTAAGTCAATCCTTGAGAGACAAGTGCTGGTAGAAAGAAAATCTGCTTTATTCCAGAGTCTGGCAATTGGGGGGAAAGGTGGACTCATGTCCAGAGGCTGACTCCTTACTGCCCCTCTATCAGTGGGTGAGAGCTTTTAAAAGGGAGTTTCCAGGCTGCGTAGACAGAGGGAAGGGGGCTATTTGCAGAAACAGCACAGGCCACTGTGGTGGGCATCTTGAATTGGTCACGTGGTGCTCTGATCAGCATCTTTTGACTGTTTTAGGTGCAGTTAGTTTTCAGTTCCAGGGTCAGTTTGTGTCCATTTCCTTGAGGCCAGTTCTCAGAACTGCGGCACTGTATGTCAATGCATCATGTAGTTAACTTCTTTCATGTGGTGGGGGTTTCAGTATCTACAAGACAGGTCAAAGGATGGCTTAGAATATTATCTGTAGCCCTTGAGGGGAATCTAAAGGCCCTTGACCTTGTTAATGACTCAACTATTATTATTTGGTCTTGTGTGACTGCTTGCCTTTACTTCTAGATTTTCTCCCTTCTCTGACTAAATTATTCTCTGACTAAAGTTTTCTACAGATGAAAGGCATCAATTCTTCAGCACTCAGAATGCTGAGCACTGAAGAATAAATGCTTTCGAACTGTGGTGTTGGAAACAACTCTTGAGAGTCCCTTGGACTACAAGGAGATCCAACCAGTCCATCCTAAAGGAAATCAGTCCTGAATATTCATTGGAAGGACTGATGCTGAAGCTGAAACTCTAATACTTTGGCCACCTGATGTGAAGAGCTGACTCACTGGAAAAGACCCTGATGCTGGGAAAGATTGAGGGCAGGAGGAGAAGGGGACGACAGAGGATGGGATGGTTGGATGGCATCACTGACTCGATAGACGAGAGTTTGAGTAAACTCCGAGAGTTGGTGATGGACAGGGAGACCTGGCGTGCTGCAGTCCATGGGGTCACAAAGAGTCGGACACGACTGAGAGACTGAACTGAACTGAACAGAGGGAAGGCAAGATGTGGGGGTGACGTGTTCTCTCCTGAGAGGGTTCTGTGGGGTCCTGGTCTGTTTCACTCTGGGTTGTGGAGAGGAGGGAAGAATCTCTGGTGTCTTTTCCTCTTATTATCAGGACGTCAGTCTTATAAGATCAAGACCTCATTCTTGAAATCTAAGTTAACCTTAATTACCTTCCTAAAGACAATTTCCAAATACAATCACGTTGGGTTTAAGGCTTCAGCATATGAATTTTGTGTAGGGTGGGGCAGGGAGGAGTATAATTTAGTCCATACAGTGACATTTCAATAAATACCAAATTCATAAAACACCACTGTCTTTTCTTTACCTCAACATGTAATAAGATGGACAGCTTCATTTTAATTGAAGTCAAAATTGTATTAGAATAAAGGATAATCAATATGGGTTTCAGCACATTCCCTCTTGAACTGATAATGTCTTAGCAAAATTCAAGAGTCTGCTATTTCTTAAAAATTTGTCCAGAAGTGACTAATATTTTTATCTTAGCTTTCTAAGATATGTTAGTTTTAATAACCTGTTTTTTTAAATTATCTGATAAAATTCAATGAAGATAAATTGGAAAACAAGACTCATAGATAAACGTGAAATAGAATGAAAACCTGTCCTTGTCACCCACACTTCAGGGTTGTTGTGATATTGTCCTTTATGGTAAACTGGAGCTGTTATGGTCTGTTAACTGAGACGAACATCCTGGTAAGAGTCTAAATTGATGGGTCTATGTATGTGGTTGTGTTTGAGGCACACTGAGTTGATATACCATAGAAACATTTAAGTGATGTCCAGAGGGTATTGGTCTTCTGGCTACCGGGAGCAACAGCTCCAAGGGGGCCAGCTTGCAGACAGACATCCATGAGCATCTGTATGTGAGTGGAGACTGATGTGGGGTCCTGCATGCGGATGAAGTTGTTAGAGGATATATATCTGACAAGTAGCTCAGTGGTAAAGAACCCATGTGCCAATGCAGGAGACTTCAGATTCAGTTCCTGGATCAGGAAATTGCAATGTGCTCCAGGATCGTTGCCTGGGAAATCCCTTGGACAGAGAAGCCTAGTGGGCTACAGTCCATGGGGTTGCAAAAGTGTTGGACGTGACTTAGTGAATAAACAACAAAAATGCAGTACATCCATCAAGAGGGGATGCCTACTGACCGATGTCAGCACTTTGGACACTGTGCCTCAGGCCCACAGGACTTTTAGGGGCCCATGTAAGTATTTCAATTTATTCTAAAATCAAAAGGAAAAAGAAAAAAAAAAATAGGGTCAAAGAAAATGTCCTGATTTTATTTCCACGCCATAATAAAATGGCATTTTCAGGGGCCATAAGAATTATTACATTTTCCCTAAAACAGAGGAAATAAATGTTTAAGTGTTTAGAAAATATTTTTCAATATGAATAGTATTATGGTATTATACTCCATAATATTTATGGTATTATAAATATAATAATTATGGTATTATACTCCATAATAGTATTATGGAGAAGGCAATGGCAACCCGCTCCAATACTCTTGCCTGGAAAATCCCATGGATGGAGGAATCTGGTAGGCTGCAGTCCATGGGGTCGCTAAGAGTCGGACACGACTGAGCGACTTCACTTTCACTTTTCACTTTCATGCATTGGAGAAGGAAATGGTAACCCACTCCAGTGTTCTTGCCTGGAGAATCCCAGGGACTGGGGAGCCTGGTGGGCTGCCGTCTTTGGGGTTACACAGAGTCGGACACGACTGAAGTGACTTAGCAGCAGCAGCAGTATTATGGTAGTAAGGTTCAATGAAGGCAAAAATGCTTAGGGCCCACAAACTTATACTGTGGCTCTGGGTTGATACAAACCTAGAAAGGACAGTCTTGAAAAGATTTGGGAAGAAACAGATACCTATGCAACTGTTTACAGATGTCCCAGGCGGCCACCACAGTTCACTTTCTCATCTCCCCCGACCCCCAAAAACACACGATGACATTTTCTACAGATCTCACTGGTCCCAGAAGGCAGCATGGAGGTGGTCCCTCTGCTCTGAGATTGTTATTTTCCCTGTTATACTTCAATTATATTTATAAATTTCTTTCTTTCATGTCAGCCTAAGTGGTTTTCAGAGTTATTAATTTTAATGTTTAATAAACCTGTTGCCATAGCAACAATCATATCACAGATGTTTTGTTAACTCTCTTCAAAGCGCACACCTTTGTCAATATGTTATTTTGAACATCTCAAAGGATAAATACTTGAAAAAGCCAACGCATCTCTCAGGTTTCAAGTTCACAACTTGCGTCACTAATTATACACTCTCTTCAAAGAATTAAAAAAATATAGAGTATTTAAGAGAAGGTTGACTAGCTAATTTCAAAAATATAATACAAGAAGAGGTCAAAATAAAACTTCTTGCTTTTAGAAATGAAGTGTGAGATTAAGAAATAAAAAATTACAATTATGGAATATATGTATTTTTTGCAAATGTTAAGTATTAATCACAAATGCCATGGATGATTCACATGGGTATTTTTCTCTGGTGAGTGGTGGCACCAATTGCTAGTCCTCTCATAGAGCGTGGACTCTGATGCGTATGGGTCACTGCCTGGGAAATGATACTCGCCAACTTGATTTACTTTCTTTATCCCTGTCTCTTATCTGATCTTGAAGTGAAGGCATTGAAACTCTCTCAAATACTTGATGAATTTTTTCCAAAACTGAGATGATAATATTTAATAACCACATATTTTAATGACTAATTAAATGCTTTTGGCTCTGGTTTCTTTTCTGTTTTTTCTTTTTTTTATTAAGGATTTTGAAAGTTGGTTTTTTAATTAACAGAAGGTAATAACAAATAACATTGGCTAAACGTCACACCGAAACTTAGAAAAACAACATTTCCACCCCGCCCCCCGCCAATTTTCCTCTGCTTCTCTGGAAATGCCAGAGGGAGAAACTCAGGGATGACAGGGTTCATTCCAATTTAACTTGTCATGGGAGCTGGTCACTGAACCATCTCTTGTGCTGACTTCGTCGTCTGTGGAGTTGACAAGGACTCCTGGCTTATACCACCAAGTCCTAGTTGGGACAGAGGACTATGGACTGTTTTCTGAAGGAGCCCCAGGGTCTTCCTTTCCTGAGGTGTGGCTTGGGGCATGGACTGCAGGCAGAAGTGGTCTCCAAGGCCTGTGTGGGAAGTGAGTTTTTGATGAATTCATGTGCAGAGGACAGAGGAAGAGGTTGATAATTCTCGTGAGGGTCTCTGCACAGTCGTGTGAGCTAAGCATTATATCTCCCCTTCCCCAAGCCTGGAGACCAGGACAAGCTGTGTCTTCTGTCTCGCAAGGGTTGGCACCTTTGGCTCCTTCTGAATACCAGCCTGCCCCATGCTAACGCCGGATGAATACTTTTCCACAACAGAAAGTCCACATCCATCTGTGTAGAGATGCATGACAAATTTCATTTAGGGTCGGGTATAAGAGTCATATTCAAATGGGAGGCAAGAGTGAGCACAAGGGTTTTACTTGTTCCTTAAGAAAGAAAAAAAATTATTTCTTTGCGAGTTCAAATCATCAGCCATGCTGCAGGAAGGAAAATGGATTTTAGGCTGACCTTCTTTTGGGCTCTTTGTGACTGTGTGAAAGTGAACCATTAAGATCTCCCTGAAAGATTTCAAAACTGCTCATTAGTTTTGAAACTCAGGCCTTTGAATTTGGATAAACATGAACAAAGGAATTTCAAATAAAATATTAAAAAAATGAATCCCCTATCATCTCTGAGAACCCTCAGGCTATAGAAGAATACAATACACAAAACCTTGCTTTATTTACCTGGAAGAATGTTATGGTCTATTAAGTTGGCCCATTTAGGTTCACAGTGCGTTCATGGAATGCTTTCCAGCCAATCTTTGTAGATAAGTTAAAAAAAAAAAAGAAAAACCAATGGGTGATTTCTTTTTCACTTATTTTTTAGATTTTACATGTTGTGTCTGGCTTGGTGTCATGGGTGAACAGCTGTTTCATAAGTTGCGGCATGGACTTGCTTCTTCAGCAGGGCCCATGGGATACCGTTGACAACCACACCATGATCTGCATCATATTATGTCTCCTCTTTGGGATTAAAGATGCATGTTTGCAAGATAAGGAGGAGTTATGACAGCAGTGGTTTGCCCCAGGGAGCATAGTGACGCTGTCTGGGCCATTCCAGGCTCTTTCAGTTTAGTTCCTCTTAGTTTCTCTGTGAGATATATAAACCCCACTCAATGTATTTTTTGCATTTCCTAGCTCAAAAAAAAAAAAAAAAACCACTTAAATGATACCCTTCAAAGTAACAATACTCTCAGTTGAAATGGAACTTTTATCTTACCGTATCTTCTGTAATAGGTACAGAATAGCATAGATTCCTTTATTTCAGAAATCTGAGCTCTTTACCCCAGAAAAATAGGTAAACATTCTTCTGCTTTTCAGCACTTACAGTGATACTATGGATATTATTGTACACTTTTTAAAATCAAATACACTATATACTTCTTGAGCATGTAGTTCACACTACCCAGAGCAAGTTTTTCCAGTTTGACTTAATTGTCACTCTAATTATAATTAAATAATTGTCTCCCCCCAAGTGTTTGTTTAGGCAACAGATTTCTGCATCTTTGAAAACTTAATAAAGGGCTTTATTTTAAAGCTGTTCACTCCAAATAGACAATTCTGCATTGTCAAATAGTTGTTTAAAACCAAATAAATGGCTTGGCTAGTATGTAAAGAGAGAGAAAAAAGAAAAATGGCCTGTGGTGGATATTGTCAGTGTATCCACCAAGTTGAAAGTGATGAGGGAGTCGTTAGCTGTTATTCAGGAAATTTTCAGGAGAGTGTAGAGCTGCTGAAGTACAGAAGATTGTCCATGTCGACCCTTGGGACTGAGTGGCCTTTCAGACCTCAGACCACCTAGGATCCAAATTTGGCAATGTATTCTGTATGTTAGAACATGCTATATTATTCTATTATTGCTTATCACGCCCTTTTTCTTTTCCCTGCATTTCCAAACTTCCTGGAAGACTTCCTGAAATCAAGTCTGTCCTCATTTTTTTTTGCTTGATGACCAAACACGCAATCTTTAAATAACTACTTTCGATCTGGAGTTTAAATTATGCTTTTGCCGTAACTTATCCTAAGTCATCAAGAATAACCTTATAACAAGATTCTGTGGCTTTTTTTTCGTGTCATGATTCACACAGTCCCTGAAGCAATCTGTGAATATTGTAGGTTCTCAAGCTATGTCTTTGACCAGTCATCCATCCTCCTGGTTTTCCCCCACTGCATTTCCCATCAATGTCTCTTTGGGAATGCCTGGTTCAATATGTCTTTTTCAATATATGCAGAAGAAATACATAAGAGGAAATGGAGTGCAGTTGAAAATGGAGGTTCTACATGCTTAACTCTAAGCCAGTTGTTTAATGTCCTAACGCTACTTGGTATTCTGTTTTGAAATCCAGCTCATTCTCTGCATCTTTATTTGCCATAGGAACTATTAAGAGAGGTGGAAGGTAGTCTAAAACCACAGAGCCCCCAGTCCCTTCCGCCCACACAGAGACGGCCTGTGGGCTCGCTGCATGCCTTTCCTCGTCTCTTGAGTTCGAGTTCACAGCCAACAGATGAAGGGCCCTGGCTGGAGCCCGCATTTCTGGTCGGTACCTTGTGTTGATGCATACCCGCAGCACCTCTGCCTCTGGTACGCTGGAGCACTTTAAATGTCAACCAGCAGTGAGGCACAGGGACACTGCCGGAGAGGGTGTGCTTTCTCTGAGTCATGCTGCTTTCTGATGAAATGGCACTGATTTCAATCTGCATGGCAAACTTGCCCAAGCTAGAATTTGACCAGAACCCTGGGGTTAATAGCTTTGCTCTTTGAGAGAGCTCCAAGCTGTTTGCATTCCAGGCCACTGTTGCATTTACATAGTCCCTATCACTGAGGCCCCAAGGTGCTTTGCCAACCAGAGAAGCAGATATTTACTCAGCAAAGCTAGTATATCTCCTCAATGCTTTCTAGCCTTTGGGCACATTTTCAGGTAATAAGAAAAAAAGGAGATATATATATATATTCCTTTTAGATTCTAAGATAGAAAGAACAAGGGGATATAACCCAAAGACTGATATGCTTAAAAATTACAGTGGTAGATCCATTTAAAATCTCATGACTATCCTTCCTTTATTATTTCACTATTTTAATTCATTTGATAATGCTTCACAGAAAACAAAAACAAACAAACACTAAAATCAGGGGAAATCAGCCAGTGGGGAGTAGCAAATGTGTGCAAGGGTGTGCAACCCACCTCAGGACCACTTGCACAGGGTTAATTAGACGAGGCCAAGAGATCTGAGTGCCTAACTTCTAAGTGGAAGTCTTGATCAATAACCATTATGGAGTGTGTCAATGACCATGAGTCAGTTAGGTTGCTTTCTGTTACAAGTGAGAGAGAACCCAACCCAGCTTTGCTTAAGCAAACTACAATGCTTTATTGGCTTGTCCAGCTAGCAGTTCAGGAGTAGGTCTTCCGTGGAGCTCACTGCAGGGCTCAGTCATCACCAGAATATGGCTGAGCTCACTTCACATTTGTTTGTTAAGCTTCATCTCTGTTGTCACTGTGGTACTGTTGTTCAGTTGCTAAGTCATATCCGACACTTTGCAGCCCCACGGACTGCAGCTGGCTAGGTTCCTCTGTCCTCCACTGTCTTCCGGTTTGCTCAGATTCATGCCCATTGAGTTTGGTAGGCTTTCTAATCATCTAATAGCGATGTTAATCTTTTAAAATAATAATCTGTCGGTTGCGCTGCTTCCTTTTCAACTGTGCCACTTGGTGCCAACTTGCTGTTCCGCGTCAGCCTGGACCATCATGCCCAGCTGGAGCAGCACAAAGAGAAGTCCCAGCAGACTCGGTTTCCAGGCCTCTTAAAGGCACCAGCAGAATGAGAGTCTGCTTTTTTCTAGTCCCCGGTTCCTTCCAGATAGTGGTTTGAATATGCAGCCCCAGAGAGATGGTGTACAAATGCCAGGAAATGACTGGCCACTACCCACAATCACTTGGTTAGATTCAGAGGAAGAAACCAAAGCTCAGCACCATCCAAACATACAGGCTCCTGGTCTTGCCTGAGTCCACAGCAGCACCTTCTCCCAGAATTCCTTGCTGCTCGTACCTGAAGGTGGCCTCATCTAATTTATCTGATGACTGTCTCAATCACTCTTCATCGTATACGGTATCATTCAGAGGTAAAGGACCCCCGTTTAGCCTGAGTTGGTGACTCTGTTCTAGCAGAGCAAGATTTAAGGGGATTCTCAGCTCACCTTGCTTTTGTGGTCCAAGATACTCTGTTTATATGATCTATCCCTGATAAGGGCTTCCCTGGTGGCTCAGATGGAAAAGCGTCTGCCTACAGTGTGGGAGACCTGGGTTCGATCCCTGGGTTGGGAGGAGCCCCTGGAGAAGGAAATGGCAACCCACTCCAGTACTCTTGCCTGGAAAATTCCATGGATGGATGAGCCTGGTAGGCTATAGTCCTTGAGGTTGAAAAGAGTCAGACATGACTGAGGGACTTCACTTTCATCCCTGATAAAGTACAGTCTTTGACGATAACAACTGCCCCCTCGATTAATCAGTAGTGGCCACTCAGATTGTGTGCTTGTTGACTGACTGAATGATGGTATAAGGATTAAAATGAAAATAAACAGTATCAGAACAGTGACTTGCATCTCCACTCATTAAGCAAGTAACTGGTGAGTATTTTGGTTGTGATGTTAGACTAAAACCCTCAAAACAGTGGTGGACAAGACAGATATGGACCTTCCTTCAAGTCCCTGCTTCAGTCATATGATATTGCTGATATTCCTAAGTTGTTGATCAACACAAATATACTTTTCATTTCTTCCAAATAATTGTAAGGGCTGCTAATATTTAAACTGTTGTTGTTTAGTCTCGAAATAGTTTCTGACTCTTGTGAATTTTTAAGTAGATGAGTGCAAAGTGGAGTGACTCAGAAAGAGCAAGTCACCTTGAGTGAATCATAAATAGTATTTCATGGTCCCTCACTGGCTTCTTAACCTCAAATAATTTAATTAAATTGAGTTCAGTTTCACAAGGAATCAGGAACCAAGATAAGAATCATAGCAGGGAGTGGTATCAAGACTATAAAGTCAGTGTATAAAAATGCATTTGCAGGTATACTGCCCAACTCAAGAATTTGACATAGGACTTAGTGAAAGCGGTGGAGCACTCTCCTGTCAGTTTGAAGAAAATAAGTTACTTATTTGGTAAATTTAGGGACAGAGTCCCTTGACAATTTACTACCCAGGAATTGAAAATAAACACACTGCCTATTAGTATTTCCAGTGTTTGACTTTTTGTTCAATCTAAATCTGGCCACGCAATGCTAAGATGTAATACAAGAAGACAGAGTTGCTGTTTTGTTTTGTTTTAATTTGTTTTCACAAATGAGTTTCTGCATGGGCCAGAGCATTTATAATGTGAAGGCTGTTTGGTCACAAGGAGAAAATACATTTGAACCGAAGCAAACCAAGTTTTCAAGAGTACACCTTTTAAGATTACTGTTTGATAAAACAATGGATAAATGCAAATTAAAAAAATTATCCTTCAAGACGAAAAAAAGAAGAAAATGTGTTATCAACTTTGGATTTTCTCCTAAATGAAAATATATTCCTCTCTTGTTAATCACATAAACAGAAGATTGATTATCCTTCATGTTTCTTTATCAGTAATTTCAGAACTATTGTCACCAGTCATTCCATGAAATCAAATTTATAAAGCCAGCAATTACTCAGAAATGAGTGTTCTTACATAACTCTCCCATCTTCATGTCCTCTGTTCCTGGGTCTGAAAACTGATAAAGTTACTAGTTTAGAAATAGTCAACTGTGACCTTCTGTTTTCGTTCACGAAAAGTCACTTCAGTCGTGTCTGAGTCTTGGTGACCCTATGGACTGTAGCCCTCAGGCTCCTCTGAGCCTGGAATTCTCCAGGCAACAATACTGGAGTGGGTTGCCATGCCCTCCTCCAGGGGATCTTCCCGACCCAGGGGTCAAACCGTGTCTCTGGCACTGGCAGGCAAGTTTTTCGCCACTGGCACCACCTAGGAAGCCTGCTTTAGGAAGCACAAGGGGGAATGCACTTCTCCACAGGGCCTTCTTCACATTCTCCTAACAACCAAATAATTCCCAATTTTCCGGTATGTAAATTCAGTATGATCAGAAGAAGTAAACAAATAAACAAAGGGACAAGATCTGTGCTGTCAAAACCCATTGTTTCACAATGTCTTTGTTTGCAATCTTTCATAATTCATCCTCAGATATGGCCTTCCTAGTAATTAGTTACCTCTAATGTCTTCATTTTCATTTAAATGTTCAATGATCAGGATAATTAGAATTAATTTGGCATTGTCATCTTATGGAAATGGAGCTTCTGCCACTTATCAGGAGCGTCCTGCAGGCAGTGTTACCAGAGAAATATGGGGCTCCTCCATTTCACACCCTGGGTTACAGCCTTCGGTTAGAGTGGTAACAGTAGGACCTGGCCTGACTCCAATTTAAATTTATGCCATTTTTGATAGAGGACTGTGGGCAGTCAAGCTGGGAACCTTGCCTATTGT
The DNA here is from genome assembly GCF_055505025.1 of Bos grunniens. Classification (NCBI taxonomy): domain Eukaryota; kingdom Metazoa; phylum Chordata; class Mammalia; order Artiodactyla; family Bovidae; genus Bos; species Bos grunniens. The sequence goes on along the minus strand of NC_141176.1, from coordinate 87,784,489 downwards.
GAATGGCATTGTGTGTTTAACTTAATTCTCTCCAAACAATGCAAGAACTTCTGTCTCCATTCATCTGGGTATTTTAGAGGCTGAGATTAACCCTAAGTTTAGAACAAAAGAAAATCTTTCTTTGTACTAAGATGGAAAAAAAGCAACCCTAATTTGTTTTCAAGATTTTGGATAGCATATAGGAGAGCAATGTTTAAGAAGCTTAGTACCAGAAAAGCTATGAAGAAGACAGTATTCCAACACATATTCAAACTGGAAGAGTCTTTTTGAATTATCTGGCTTAGATTTTTCAGTCACACAATAAAGTAAATTTTCATTAGCTTTCCCATTTCCTGTCATATACCTTTTGTTGTTTAGTCACTAAGTCATGTCTGACTGTGACCCCGTGAACATCAGCACACCAGGCTTCCCTGTCCTTCACTATCTCACGGAATTTTCTCAGACTCATGCCATTGAGTCGATGATGCCATCTAACCATCTCATCCTCTGCTGCCCCGTTCTTCTCCTGCCTTCAGTCTTTCCCAGCATCAGGCTTTTCCAATGAGTTGACTCTCTGCATCAGGTGGCCAAAGTATAGGAGCTTCAGCATCATTCCTTCCAGTGAATATTCAGGGCTGATTTCCTTTAGGTTTGACTAGTTTGATCTCCTTCAGTCTAAGGGACTCTCAAGAGTCTCCTCAAGCACCACAGTTCAAAAGCATCAATTATTTGGTGCTCAGCCTTACAATTATATATGAAAACATATGCTTGCTCTTGATAACTCCAATTGCTGTGAGTTTGAATACATTAAAAAGGAAGGCCAAGATTAAGTAGGTTAAAAAATTATTTTGTTTATGATTTTGTGGGTCAGAAAGTTGGGAAGAGTTTGAGCAGAGCTGGGTATAGTCAGATGTTGTCTGGAGTTGTAATCACATGAGTTCTGGATATCCAAGGTAGCTTGTTCTCACAGCTGGAAAAGGGATAAAAATCTCATACGTTCATGAGGGGTAGAGTAAAGAATTTTCAGACATGTTTTAATACTGTTGTAGAGTGTGAAAAAGCTGAGAGACTCTGTATTCAATAGAAATAATAGTTTATAATTCCCAGAGGATGTGGCCGGTAGGGACGGTTCAGGAATGGAGTACAGTGAGACACTGGGACCTGCATAGAGAACCCTAGTGAGAAAGCCTTTGGCGGCGAGTTGAGCCAGCCCACAAGGTTTGCAAGAGCCAATTATCCATGCTCTCTCAGTCCCAGCTCTGATTCAGTGGTGTTGCGTCCTTAGCCTGAAAATGGCCAAGGAGGGGCATCTACACCACAGAAACTGCCAGACACTACAGGTAAGGGCTTTTCCTCCAGGAATGACCCAGTGGTATCACCTGCATTAGCAGGTGAATTATTTACCAGTGAGCCACCTGGGAAGCCTCAATATATATGTCGGGGGAGTTTGTAATCTCCTCGGTTCTGTCTCGTCGCAACAAAAGTTTGAAGCAACGGACCAGTGTTACAGGCCTCGGACGGACTGGTGTTACAACTCCATGTTACAGCTCAGTTTTATTCAGAAAGTAAAGGAAAATACATCCTTGAGGTGTGAGGGCTTGGCAACCCAAAAGACATGAAGGGAACAGAGGCTCCCAGCCCAATTTTGGCTGCTCTTTTTATGTGGTTTTTCTCCTCCCCCTGGGCCTGCCCTATGTAAACTGGGCTAGCCAGGAGTGCTGTTTATCTTACCTTGAGGTTCTCACTCTGGTCCTGGGAACTTCCTTTGTTCTATTTTCGTGGGCTTTTCCCTTCCTTGTCTTTTAGCAATTGCCATTTTGGACTCCATTTTCCTATTCTAACTACCATAAAATTATGTTAAATGTTCCATGCACTATAGCATATAAAGTGATCAACGAATGCTAACATCTGATGAAAAATGAATGCATAATATATATATATATTTTTTTTTTTTCTTACCTACCTAACCAACTTTAACTGGTCAGTGAAATTTGTAAATACTTCCTTTTGAACATTAGCTTTTGCTCTTCTTCATCCTAAACTTATTTAATTTAGCTATATTAATTTTTATATACCATTATATATGTATACATTTTGTATATATGTTTTATACAAATTAATAACAAAATTTATTGAAAGGCTTCTTCATTTCCAAACAGAATCCATTTAATACTGTAAAAGCTACAAATATTTATCCCTCTCTTTTTAAATAAAGAGTCAAGAATAAATTGGAGGGACTTCCCTGGCAGTCCAGTGGTTAGGACTTCCCCTTCCAATGCAGGGGGTGCAGGTTCAATCCCTGGTCAGGGAGCTAAGATCCTACATGCCTTGTGGCTGAAAAATGAAAACATGAAACAGAAGCAGTATTGTAACAATTTCAATAAAGACTTTAAAAATGGTCCCCTTAAAATTTTTTTTAAATGGAATAAATTAGAAAAGTTCGTTCTCTGATCAGTGTATATAGACAAACAGCTCCTGTAAGTGGTGGGAGGAGAGGAACACAGATACGAAAGGTGGGCGACCCAAGCCCCTTCAGGTGTCAATGAGACAGTCCACAGAAGGGTGGAGCAGGTCTGATAAAAATAGAAACATTTAAATCCACGTTTAGTCATTTCCTCTCCCTGATTTGGGTTTACTTAGTTGTTTGCAGGCATAGCCAACAGGCCACGTAGAAGAGATAGCACATGTGTGGCTAAGGCTGATTGTATACAATCAGAGTGATTATGTGGAAATCCATCAGAGTTTTCTTCTCTGAATCCACTTGTTCTGACACAATGAGTGACATTCGAGCTAATTTTACTCACTGCCTTCTCCTTTCACGAGGATCTTTATCTCTTTCAGTGTTATCCCCTATCCTTCATATTTTCCTGCATGTCCTGAAAAAAGGGGGAATAATGCCACATTTTACTTTTATTCTTATTTACTAGTCTATTCAGAAGCAACACAATATAATAGGATTTAAACATATATATATATATATATATACATACATATATATATGCATATATATCAGATTCACCAAGAGAAATCTCCTTTCTGTTCAACACAAAGTCAGCTGATTGGACAGCTTAATTACTTTCTGCAAAATTCCTTCCTTTTACATATATGCATATATATGTATATATATATACTAGAAAAGCATTGGTTGGGCACTACTGATTATTTTAGATAGCTGTCTGGTTGGCAAAATGTGGTGAAATAAAGAAGGCAGTGGTAGAATTCACATGTGAAACTGTCAGTCAACTGTAGTCATGCTAAAGTTTATTTTGCAGCCTGGGGAACATTTTAAACTTTCACTTCAAATGCTGTGACCTACTATATGTAGTAGGAAGAATTCTAAGAGGACACCAGTGACCCAGATCTTGTTAATTAGTGCCTTCCTCTTACGTGTGGGTAGGACTTGTGATTTGCTTCTAGCAAATAGAATATGACAGAGGTGATGGGATATGTTAAGTTATATGCAAAGGTAAAGGAATTCTGCAGAAAGTAATTAAGCTGTCCAATCAGCTTACTTTGTGTTGAACAGAAAGGAGAGTTTTCTGGGTGAATCTGATTTAATCAGGTGAGACTTTGAAGGAGACCAGAGACGATTAAGGTGTGGGAGACAGGAAGCCGCTGAGGCTCACCGTTCTGCTGACCTTGGAGAAGCAGGACACTGTGCATTCTGAAGCTGAAAGGAATGGACTGTGCCAAGAACCAGGGACAACAGTCATCTTTACAGTCCTGATTAGTATCTTGATTTTGGCCTGAGAGGTGATAGTTGAGCAGAGGACCCAGCCAAGGTGTCCGTGGACTTGTGACTTACGGAAACTTAGATAATAAACGTGTACTGTTTAAAGTGGCTAAGAGTATGACAGTGTTTAAACACAGAGAATGAATGCCCCACTTAAAAGATTTATTGTTTCTAGAGATGAATTAATTCATTTATTCACTCACACATTCCTATACAAATTAACTTTTCAAACTCTGTGTGTGTGTGTATGTGTGCACTCAGTCATGTCTGACTTTGTGACCCCATGGACTGTATGTAGTCCACCAGGCTCATAGGATTTTCCAGGCAAGAATACTGGAGTGGGTTGCCATTTCCTCCTCCAGAGGATCTTCCCCACCTGGGAACTGAGCTCATGCCTCTTGTGACTCCTGCCTTGGCAGACGGGTTCTTTACCATTAGTGCCACCAAATAAAACAGTCCCTCTTAGGGAACTCTGTGTGTGCACATGTATGTGGACACAAAATCTTCCCAAGTAAGATTTTTAGTGTAATATTAAGAGAGAGAGAGAGAAAGAGAGAAGGGGCAAGATGGGGAAAGAGGAGAGAAAGAAAATTATAGTGTGAAGAAATCCTCGTGGTTCAAGGTCAAAATGAATGAGTATAGGTGTCTGCATTGGGTGTACACATTTTTATTAGAAGGAGTTTTATTCAATGTTCTATTTAGTAATTGCCAGCATCACGCAAGATATATTTCTAGGGATGAGTATATGAGAATGGTTGGAAAGGATGAAGATGCATAAAGGAGAAACTGGGATTATGGTTGGTTGTTTCAGCTGAAATTGCAATCACCTTGTCTTCTGTACCATGTCCTTTCTTCAGAACCTCCTTGATGCTATGACCCCATCAAGAGGTAGAGCTTATCTTGTCACAAAAGTTGTAAGTGAAAATAATATAGGGAGGGAGCATGAAACATCTAGCTTACAGCGTATGCTCAGTTGTGTCTGACTCTGTGGCCCTGTGGGCTATAGCCCACCAGGCCAGGCAAGAATGCTGGGGTGGGTTGCCATTCCCTTCTGCAGGGAACCTTGCCCACCCGGGGATCAAGCCTGTGTTTCTTGCATCTACAGCATTGGCAGGTGGATTCTTTACCAACAGTGCCACCTGGGAAGCCCATTTTATTGTTGTTTTTCAGTCAGCCACTCAGTCACATCTCTTTGCAACCCCACGGGCTGCAGCATGTCAGGCTTCCCTGTCCTTCACTATGTCCTGGAGTTTGTCAAACTCATGTCCACTGACTCCCTGATGCCACCCAACCGTCTCATCCTCTGTCACCCTTCCTGCCCTCCTGCTCTCCAACTTGCCCAGCAGCAGGGTCTTTTCCAGTGAGTTGGCTCTTCAAAATATTGGAGCTTCAGCTGCAGCATCAGTCCTTCCAATGAATATTCAGGGTTGATTTCCTTCAGGATTGACTGGCTTGATCTCCTTGATGTCCAAGGGACTCTCAAGAGTCTTCACCACATCACCGTTCAAAAGCATCAGTTCTTCAGCGCTCAGCCTTCTTTACGGCCCACTCTCACATCCGTACATGACTACTGAAAAACCATAGCTTTTACTACATGGACCTTTCCCATAATTTACAAGAAAGCTTTTCAGTGTAATATTCAGAAATCCAAATTTTCAAGAATGTATTATGGAATTCTGATAAATGTTATAAATATTAATTATTTTGTCAGTATTCAAATAGATGTGATAATGCTATACCAAAATCAGTTAAGTTGCCCATGTCTGCCTAGCAGTCTCACAACGTGTTATCTGTCAAACAGGGCCAGGTGGGAGATGGAATAAGAACACACAACTCTTGCCCTGAAAGGAGAGTCTGCAGTTTAGCACTGGACTTGGGAGAGCATTGTGGGCTCAGACTGTCCTCTGTCTCACCATACCTGACCCCACCCATTCCCAGGCTTGATGTCCTACCTGTGAATCTTTTCTTTTCACAACCATTTTAGACACCAGGGACTGTCTGAAATTCATTTTAAGAAAAACAGTATTGGAGATACCAACTCTCTCCCTGGACCTATCAATTTGATATTATCTTTAGCTATTTGCTGAACTTCTTTGAGATGTCAAGTACTATAAAAATTACAAGATGCTACTTGTGAAAAAGCATTTTATAAATTGTTAAGAGCTACTGGGATATTTGTTATTCTCATGTAAATGTTGTTTTCTTACGGCGTGTGAATTTAAATGTTACAAACAGAATTGTTAACTATTTTTTGTTTAATTACTATATAACATGGAAAATTGTGCTTCAAAAAAACAAACAAAAAAAACAAAGTAATTTAGTTTTTCCACCTTTCACAAAAGCCATGCAATATATTTTGAATGGTCTTTATGCCACAATTTGGAGATATTAGTCTTAAGGCACACATTCAGTGATACATCTTCAGTTCAGTCTCTCAGTGTCCGACTCTTTGTGACCCCATGGATTGCATCACACCAGCCGTCCCTGTGCATCACCAACTCCCGGAGTTCACTCAAACTCATGTCCATTGAGTCGGTGATGTCATCCAAACATCTCATCCTCTGTTCTCCCCTTCTCCTCCTGCCTTCAATCTTTCCTAGCATCAGGGTCTTTTCCAATGAGTCAGTTATTCGCATCAGGTGGCCAAAGTATTGGAGCTTCAGCATCAGTCCTCCCAATGAACTTTCAGGACTGATTTCCTTTAGGATTAAATTTTGCTTTTCTCTTCAGTGTGGTGGGAGAGTGGATTCTTAAGCTAAAAATGAACAGTGAGAACTTTTCAGCAAACATTACAGGAAGTCTAAACTCTTCTAGAATTCACAGGGACAAAATGACCATTGGGTAGAGGTTTTGGTGAGCGCTCATTTTTACCAATAATGAATACAAGCCCATCTAATATTGTTTCTCAAAAAAAGCAATTTTGTCACATTTTGATGAAGATAGAGCTGTCCTCTCTTTGTTTTCGTCTTAATAATGTTTGCAGTCCAAATTGTGCTGAGTTGGAGAATAGCACCCCACACACTGATGTACCCATAGGCTGTTACCGCGGATCGCTCTTCTACTGTGACTGGGTGTCCTGTCCTGCTTACCTTCCGCTTCTGTCCCACTGAGGTTAGCCAAAGTTCATGCGCCTTGTCAGTTAAGTTTCTAAACCAGATGAATTATATTTTCTATAATTGAGCTAACCACAGTTAATTGCCTAATACCCTATGCCCACACTAACTGAAAAAAGAATTAATTGCTTGGAAAAGAATGCATTCTGTATTTCGGTCACATCCACACAATCACACCAGAACAAAGTGACAAATAAAAGTACTTCCGTGGTGACCAGAGCCAGAGCTGCAGCCAGTGGTGGCAGCAGAGCCAGGGCTTAAATTACTAAAACCTTTTTACCTCTTTTGGGTGTTTGCTAAGGTTATAAATTGAACTTCTTGTTAAAGCTAGCCAAATTATGTATTATTATTTTTTCCTTTCATCACACAAGAAAATAATTGTAGGTGACCTTGACCTTTGGCAAAGGTTTAAGTACAATTTAAGAAAATATTATTTGCAAAAGAAGGCTAGATTTTTTTAAATTGCCAGTTTTTACTATTAATGATTCAGTCTTGCATTTAAAAATTTTTATTTCCTAGTTAAGGTATAACACCAGGCCTAAGATTTTCCTAAAGTCTCTCTGGAAATCTGAAATACATATACAAATAGTTTTGCCAACACAGGTTCGTCTAGTCAAGGCTATGGTTTTTCCAGTGGTCATGTATGGATGTGAGAGTTGGACTGTGAAGAAGGCTGAGTATGGAAGAATTGATGCTTTTGAACTGTGGTGTTGGAGAAGACTCTTGAGAGTCCCTTGGACTGCAAGGAGATCCAACCAGTCCATTCTGAAGGAGATCAGCTCTGGGATTTCTTTGGAGGGAATGATGCTAAAGCTGAAACTCCAGTACTTTGGCTACCTCATGTGAAGAGTTGACTCATTGGAAAAGACTCTGATGCTGGGAGGGATTGGGGGCAGGAGGAGAAGGGGACGACAGAGGATGAGATGGCTGGATGGCATCACTGACTCGATGGATGTGAGTCTCAGTGAACTCTGGGAGTTGGTGATGGACAGGGAGGCCTGGTGTGCTGCAACTCATGGAGTCACAAAGAGTCGGACACGACTGATCGACTGATCTGATCTGATCTGATCTGATGCCAATTTTATTAGGCTTTTCCCTTTAAAGAAAGCTGAGCAATGAAGAATTGATGCCTTTGAGCTGTGTTGTTGGAGAACTCTTGAGAGTCCCTTTGATTGCAAGGAGATCAAACCGGTCCATCCTAAAGTAAATCAGACCTGAACATTCATTGGAAGGACTGATGCTGAAGCTGAAGCTCCAAATACTTTGGCCATCTGGTGAGAATAACTGACTCATTGGAAAAGACCCTGATTCTGGGAAAGATTGAGGGCAGGAGGAGAAGGGGACAAAAGAGGATGAGATGGTTGGATGACATCACCAACTCAATGGACATGAGTTTGAGCGAGCTCCAGGAGTTGGTGATGGACAGGGAGGCCTGGCATGCTGCAGTCCATGGGGTGGCAAAGAGTCAGACACAACTGAGCAACTGAACTAACTGATACTGAACTTTCCCCTTATACATGAAGGAGTACCAGTACTTTATTTTACCAAGGCTGTATATTGTCACCCTGCTTATTTAACTTATATGCACAGTACATCATGAAAAATGTTGGGCTGGAAGAAGCACAAGCTGGAATCAAGATTGCCGGGAGAAATATCAATAACTTCAGGATGACACCACCCTTATGGCAGAAAGTGAAGAGGAACTAAAAAGCCTCTTGATGAAAGTGAAAGAGGAGAGTGAAAAACTTGGCTTAAAGCTCAACATTTAGAAAACAAAGATGATGGCATCTGGTCCCATCACTTCATGGGAAATAGATGCGGAAACAGTGGAAACAGTGTCAGGCTTTATTTTTCTGGGCTCCAAAATCACTGCAGATGGTGACTGCAGCCAAGAAATTAAAAGATGCTTAGTCCTTGGAAGGAAAGTTATGACCAACCTAGATAGCATATTGAAAAGCAGAGACATTACTTTGCCAACTAAGGTCCGTCTAGTCAAGGCTATGGTTTTTCCAGTGGCCATGTATGGATGTGAGAGTTGGACTGTGAAGAAAGCTAAGCACCGAAGAATTGATGCTTTTGAACTGTGGTGTTGGAGAAGACTCTTGAGAGTCCCTTGGACTGCAAGGAGATCCAACCAGTCCATTCTGAAGGAGATCAGCCCTGGGTGTTCTTTGGAAGGAATGATACTAAAGCTGAAACTCCAGTACTTTGGCTACCTCATGTGAAGAGTTGACTCATTAGAAAAGACTCTGATGCTGGGAGGGATTGGGAGCAGGAGGAGAAGGGGACGACAGAAGATGAGATGGCTGGATGGCATCACTGACTCGATGGATGTAAGTTTGAGTGAACTCCAGGAGTTGGTGATGGACAGGGAGGCCTAGTGTGCTGCGATTCATGGGGTCGCAGAGTTGGACACGACTGGGTGACTGAACTGAACTGATGATAATAATGCCAATGAATTCCAAATTTCACTACCTAATTATAAGTGGTACATTTAAGAAAAAGACCAAAAGCTTTGACTATCATCTCTCCCTAATACACTCTACCAAATTTGCTACAGTTAATACAAAGTTAAACAAGAAAACAAAAGCTTAGGTAATCCATTTAAATGTGATTGATAATCAGATCAATCTCAAATAATCTTGTGTTGGCAATATAAAATAAATATGGACTTCCTAACTCCTTGAAGCCATTTCCACTGTTAAATCACTTAGTCAAATATGTTTTAGTCTACAATGTTAAGAATTCAAAATGCAGTGCTTTAGTAAAGGCCAGGGAAACCCAAATATATTTGCTATACAACAGAACTTCCAACATATTTGATAAACCCGTAGAGCACAATAAGCATGTTCATGAATAGAATTCTATTCATAATTCTAATGTGAAAAAGTCTGCCTATAAGACGGAACAATACTAGGGAAAAAAAACCATGAAAAAGAAAATCTTGTTTGTCACGTCCAAGGTCTCTCCTTCCCCCACTGCTTTCCTTTTTTGCCTCTGTAGCTTCCTCATCCTGCTTCCCTATCAACCCTAGATCATCTTAAATTGATATTGGCTATTTCAATATTTATTTACATGTATGAAAAGTTAACCAGAAAAAAATTATGGTGTCAGTCAAAAGGAGTCTTAAAATTTACCTATGCGGTCTAATTATCCATATCCCTCACTCTGTTTCTTTAGGATCAATTATTAAGAGTTTTCTGAACTTGGAAATTTGAGTGCTTCTAAAACAATTTTGTTTTCCTCTATGCTAACCATGCCTGTAGATACAGTTTATTTAGGCAAAATGAGCTACAACTGCAAAGTCTCTGAAAGGAATCGAGAGTAGTGCCAAGTAGTGCCAAGTCATTTAAGAAGGCTGACTAGAAAGAGGGACTCGTCTCTGTACCTCTCCACCTTCGTCTTGCGCGTGACGCTCTGTGTTCCCTCGGTCCTCAGCACTCTGTTAGTCCCTCCACCTGGAGCGTGGCTGTCCCAAGTACCATCGTCAGTTCTCTCTTGTCCTTCGAGTCGTTACTCACATGTCACCCTTTTGGTAGAACTCACATTTGTTGTTCAGTGGTTAAGTCGTGTCCAACTCTTTGCGACCCCATGGACTGCAGCACACCAGGCTTCCCTGTCCTTCACTCATCTCCTGGAGTTTGCTCAGACTTGTGTCCAATGAGTCTATAAGGCCACCCAACCATCTCAACCTCTCTCTGCCCCTTCTCCTCCTGAACTCAGTCTTTCCCAGCATCAGGGTCTTTTCTAATAAGTTGGCTTTTCATATCAGGTGGCCAAAGTATTCGAGCTTTAGCTTTAGCCTCAGTCCTTCCAATGAATATTCAGGGTTGATTTCCTTTAGGATGGACTCGTTTGGTCTCCTTGTGGTCTCAGGGACTCTCAGGAGTGTTCCCCAGCACCACAGTTCAAAAGCACTCACTCTTCACCACTCAGCTTTCTTTACGGTTTGATTCTCAAAGATGTACATGACTACTGGAAAAAAACATAACTGGCTATACGAACCTTTGTAGGTGAAGTGGTATCTTTACTTTTTAATACACTGTGTAGGTGGGTCATAGCTTTTCTTCCAAAACTCACATTGCTACCCTATTTTCAATTGCATTTCCACAAACACATATCCTGTACACTTTCCCTGGCAAACGGTATGTTCTATTTTCTTTATACAAGCTGAGCTTATCACCTAGCAAAAGCACATAAAGTTTAATGGATAATTAGTACAAATGAATCAAAATGTTAAAAACTGATAAAGCTTCTTTTATTTTGAAGAGACAGCTGACAGTAATTTTCTAGAAAGCTGAACCCTTTCTGATACTTGAAAGCACATTAAGGAAGTGATCTCCTTTTCTACTTGTGTCTCCTAGGATAAATAAAGGCTCACTGGGAAGATTTCCCAAAGGAAAGATGGTAGCTAGTGTTTTGGAGGAGGAGGAAAATGTTAAGTAGAACAAGAAGAAGTGGCAAGCAGGGACAAGAAATATGAGGTGTGATAAAGTGGGAATAAGTGTTTGTGAAATATGTGAGATGAACTGGGATACAGGCTTCAAGAGAGAAGACACGACTGGTGGGGAGAGGCCAGTTGTTGAAGTATTTAAACTCCCCATCACAGCTCTCCTAGTGTGATGCAATGCTAGTGATTGCTGATTGAGGCTACATTTGCTCAAGGTGATTGTATAATTACACCAAATTCACATTCCTGATTCAGTTTAGTCATCACACCCTTGCTGACAACATGGAAAGATAAAGGAGACTGATGTACCACAGAGCTTCTTACAGACTGTGGTCGCTGCTGGCGTAGCTTTTCACTTGACTCAGCCTTTACATGTCAGCTTGAATAGTCAAAACAACACCCATTTTTGGACAAGGATTGATGAAGGCATTTATTTAATATATATATATATATATATATATATATACACTTTTTTCTTTGGTTCCCTCTCATCTGCATTAAAGGTTTTCATAGCTTCCCAACAGCTTGTCATTGGGAAGGTGTTACCTATTGTGTGTGTTAGTTGCTTAGTTATTTTCGACTCTTTGTAACGCCATGGACTGTAGCCCACCAAGCCCCTCTGTCCAGGGAATTCTCCAGGCAAGAATCGTGGAGTGGGTTGCCATTTCCTTCTCCAGGGGATCTTCCCTACCCAGGGATCAAACCTGGGTCTCCCACATTGCAGGCAGATTCTCTACCATCTGAACCACCAGGAAAGCCCCACCTATTATGTATCTGTTGCTTAATAAGAATCAAGTCCAGAGAAGAAGGGAACACATTTAAGGCTTAATAATCCCTGGAGAAGGCAAAGGCAACCCACTCCCGTGTTCTTGCTTGGGAAATCCCATGGACAGAGGAGCCTGGCAGGCTACGGTCCGTGGGGTTCCAAAGAGTTGGGCACGACTGAGTGACTAAGCACAGCACAGCACAGCATAAACACTGGAAGGGCTTCCTTGGTGGCTCAGATGGTAAAGAATCTGCCCACAATGCAGGAGACTGGGGTTTGATCCCTGGGTCGGAAGATACCCTGGAAAAGGGAATGGCAACCCACTCTAGTATTCTCGCCTGAAGAATCCCATGGGCATGGAATTGCAAAGAGTCAGAAAAGACTTAGCAGCTAAACAGCAGCAACACAATGTGAAAGTACTCATTGATGAACAGTATAATGCAAAATAACTCCAGATCTTCAAATTCAGTGGATTGGTTCTCCTGAATGTCATGTTATTCTTATTTGCTGAAGGACTCTATTCTGAGCTTATCCTTCAGAACAAGCTGCGTGCAGTGGAAAGGTAGATTTTTGTCTGAATAAGCTGGCTCTAATCCCAAATGATATTTGTGTGAATCTGCTCTCACACTGGTATTAACTTATTAGACAATTAAAATATGGCAAATGAAGTGAAGGTTGGAACTTGCCTCACGTAATTTCTTTTAATTGTTTCTACTCACACCTCTGCCTTCCATATACAAAATTCTTAAAGTCTATAGGGATATCTTAGTACATATTTATGCAGATCACTTTTTTATTTATGGAAGGGGATAAGCTCATTCCCCCAGGTGGTTGTAAAACTGCAATTTCACTTTGACATGATACAAATTGGTTTAGAGAAAACAAATTATTCTACAGTCTTTGGAAGCTGAAATGATGCTGCTGGAGCATAGTAACAAGATAAATAAATCTAGAAGATGGCAAATTGTATCTTTCCAACACTTAGATGGGTCTGTCCAGGATCATGCCTCTGAATTTAGGTCACTGATTTTTATCCAGAGATGATTTTTGACTTGTACAAAAGAAATGGAAACCAAGAACTACCTTAAAACAAGCATTGGTTTACATTCTTTTGAAATGTGTATTTACACAGACCATGAAATAAAAATATATGCTCAAGAAAAATGTTGTCTTTTTAATGCTGGTCTGAATGGCCTACCTAAAATAAAATTTTTAGAAGTGAATAAATAGTTTTTGTGACTTAGTCTTCTCCCTAGCCTGTCCTATAAACAGGGGATACTGGAGCATGGACTAATACCCAGAGTTTAAGAACTTACTTTATTGTTTTGGGTAAAATTTTATTCAAGGCTTACATATATTCATAAAAGTACTCAAATGATAAACCATAAGCTCTATGGATTTTAAGTGAACATAGCTAGCATGCCAATAAAATAAGACATTAATAGAATATTCCTAAGTCCCAGAAGGTCTTCTTGTGCCCCCTTCCAAAGATTCTGTCACCTTAGATCTTGGGTTAGTTTGGCCTATTCTCTAGAAATCAACTGTTTCAGGCGAATTGTCATTATTTAGTCACTAACCACAGTGTATGCTCAGTCGAGTCTGACTCTTTGTGACCCCATGGACCATACATAGCCCACCAGGCTCCTTGGTCCATGGAGTTTTCCAGACAAGAGTACTGAAGTGGGTTGCCATTGCCTTCTCCAGGGGATCCAGGGATCCAACCTGAGACTCCTGCATTGGCAGGTAGATACTTTACCACTAAGCTACCAGGAAGTCCTTCAGGCAAATAGTGTCACATATTTTAGAAGATTTTGCATGTGAGTTCACATTCTCCTGGGATTCCCTGGTGGCTCAGACGGTAAAGAGTTTGTCTGTGGCGTAGGAGACCCAGATTCGATCCCTGGGTCATGTCTGTGACGTAGGAGACCTGGATTCGATCCCTGGGTCAGGAAGATCCGCTGGAGCAGGGAATGGCAACGCACTCCAGTATTCTTGCCTGGAGAATCTCACGGACAGAGGAGCCTGGCAGCTACGGGCTACAGTCCATGGGTCGCAAAGAGTCGGACACGATCAAGTGTCTTCACTTTCATGTTCCCTTTTCACCTTCTCCCACTTACCATTCGTTAGCCCAGATGTTTCAGCAGAATCAGAGAAAAGTCAACTGCTTCAAATGAGTTCTAACAGAAGGTCCCCTGGAAGTTAAGGATGTCACCCAGGTTGTGCTTTGATGACAGCCACATCACCCATCCCACAGCTTTCCCCCATAGTGTTTTGGCCAAACATTATACGTAATAGAGTAAAAAATTAAATCACACCATGGTCCCCTAACATGCAGCAAAGAAAATAGGATGTGGAGACTGGCAACAAGCTTTAAAATCAGAGAAGAGGGTAACACTATTTGGGAATGACGTGTAGTTAGAGAACATTACGTCACAGCACATTAAAAGAGATGGATTCAGTCAGTTCAAACATGACATTTATTTTTAACAATTAGTATTCTATTCTCTGTAATCATGCCCAGCAGTTTCAAGTGCTTTAATGAACTCTTACTGGAAAGTGACTATTTCAGGAGGGTATAATGACTTTTAATCACTTCACCCAAGCTCTTAGTAAGAGAGACTGTCAGGAAATGTTTTTGCTTTTGTTATAAAAATAATTGAATTTCCAACTGGAACAAGAAATTTGTCAATATATAACATCCACTGTCTTAATCCCTCTTCTTTATTCTCCTTCTCACTCTTCTTCCCAGTGTATTATTGATGAATTTGAACAATTGCTGATTTTTCACTCAGAATAAGCTGAGAAGGAAAATAACGTCTAACTAAGCAACTACCGAGTTCTTATGGTAGTTCTTATGGCAGATACTCAACTCAGCATCTCAGTTAATCCACTCAAAAACTCAGTGAGGCAAACACTATATCCATTTTACAACTGAAGAAATTGGAGTTTAGGAAAATACCCAATTTACTCAGTACCATCTTTGCAAAACTGTCAGAGAAAGAATTGAAACACGAAGCCATTTGGATGAAAGATGATGTATATAGTATTTAAGGCTAAGTATTAATATTGCACAGAGTACGTTGGTTGGTAAACTTTCATCTCTTCCAAAGTGAAACATACATATTTAGTATTGTCAGGGTGTAACTAGTAATCACTGTAGATGTCAGTTTCTTTGGTATCTTCGATTATTACCCTAAGACAGCCTCCATAAGTTAGTTTAGGGGTTCTCAAAGTGTGCTACTTAGACCAGTTGTATCAACATCATCTGTGAGCTTGTTAGAAACAAAGTTATGAGCCTCACATTGAATCTCTGGATTTCTGAGCCATTGGATCCAGAAAATTATGTGTTCCCAAGCTCTTGAGATAATTGTTATGCATGTTAAGGCTTGAGAGCCAATGATGTATTTTTAAAAGCATGAAATATAGAGTTATACTGGGTAGCTTTGTATCCTGGTTTGGCAGAATATTACTTATGTGACATTGATCAACATAATTACCCTCTCTGAGTCAGTTTCTCCATCTTGAAGTCTGGATAATAATAGCACCTGTATGTATAAGGTTGGTTTGAGATTTATATAACACATATAGAAAAATGCCAGGCTCGTGCTGTTGTTAGTCGCTCGGTCATGCCTGACTCTTTGCGACCCCATGGACTGTAGCCTGCCAGGCTCCTCTGTCCATGAAATTCTCCAGGCAAGAATACTGGAGTGGGTAGCCATTCCTTCTCCAGGGATCTTCTAACCCAGGGGTCAAACCTGAGTCTATTGCATTGCCAGGCTCATAGTAAACACTATGCAAATGGTTAGAAATAGACATATTTTTTTGAGCATACAAGCTAAATGAATTGATATCAAAAGCATTCACTCAATAGCTCAATATTTTGGAATAATTTATTTTAATAATGAAATCTAATAAATATTATTTTTGAATGGGAATAAACATTCTTCTTTAAATTTGTTTCACCATTTTAAAATATATAAAACAGAAAAAGAAAGGCTATGGCAAGCTCATATAAATATGGTACAGTAAATTACACTGTTTTATGAAGATGATTTCACATGGAATTCAAAGTAGATGCAATTAGTGCTACAAATTAGAAATAGCAAATGATGATTTAACAAACACATGATTTAACAAACAAATCAAAGAAGAGAAAAAAATTCAGATAATTTAAATTGCTCTATGTAGATTTAATCTTGTGATAAGTAATTCTCAAGAGAAAGCATAAAATGTTGTTTTTTCATTTCAAAAAGTAGGACAGCTTGGAAGTTGAGAACAATTATTGTAGAAGCTAGAATTGTCAATGAAGATAATTAATAGAATCCATAACATGTATTTAAATATGTGAGACGAACATCTAGTGTAATTTGCTCTTTATATACAATGTCAGTTTTAATGAAAGTTGTGCTATATGGTTGCACCTGAGTGGGAGTAATCATATTTGTGATGTCAAGTTGGCCTGCGGACTGATGCAAAGGTTCCCAGCATAGAGCAGCAGATGGTGTGTAAATACCAAGCCAGACCTATGCACTTTTGGGTGGAGGGAGCTATGTTTAAATAGTTTCATGTTCGCGGCATGAAGTGAGGGTATCTGCTGGAAAAAACAAAAACAAAACTTCTTTCCTCTAATCCATATGCACCAATTAAACACACATCATTAAACAGCAAGTGTCTATGTCAAAGTATGATATGTGGAGAAATGAAGGGGAAAATTCAACAGACACAAATTTGTAATTCTCTATCAATTCCAGTTTTGTTCAGCCTCTCAGTCCAAGTCTCTGGGACCCCATGGATTGCACCCTGCCAGGCTTTCCTGTCCTTCATTATCTCCCGGAGTTTGCTCAAATTCACATCCGTTGCGTCAGTGACGCTACCTAATTCCAGAGGAAACAGCAAAATACAACAGCAGTCCAGTTTTTAACATCATTCTTCAGGATAAAGTGCTTTCCCATGTTTTCTCTTAAATGATTCTCACCATAGCACCAGGAGTTAGATAGCGCTGGGTTTTTTTTGTTTTTGCCCTTCCCATTTTATTATTCAGAGAACAAAGTGTTTGAGAATTTAAATGTCATGTCCAGGGTCATATAACTATTAAGTGGCCCAGGTGGAAAAGTGATACCTACTTGGATTTTGTCCCCAAATCTTTGCTCTTACTATGCCACACCCTCTTTAATCATTTAATTCACTTTCTGTTAGAATTTAAATTTTAATGAAGAAAAAGTGAAAGTGAAGTCGCTCAGTCATGTCCAACTCTTTGCAACACCATGGACTATAGCCTACCAGGCTTCTCCGTGCATGGGATTTTCCAGGCAACAAAACTGGAGTGGGTTGCCTTTCCCTTCTCCAGGGGATCTTCCCGACCCAGGGATCGAACCCGGGTCTCCCACATTGCAGGCAGATGCTTTACCGTCTGATCCACCAGGGAAGCCTGAAGAAAAAGTGAAGGGTGTCCACAGTTAAAAAATACTGATTTTGTAATTGCATCAATAAACATGGAAGGTTTACTTCCACACCATAAAGGAAAGTGATCTCATCATTTTACTAATTTTTTTTTTCTGATAAGATATCTACATATTTTTAGGTAGGTTCACTTTTTGAAGAGGGATTATCCGAACTCCTTATTGCCAAATTCAGATTTAAATTGAAGAAAGTAGGGAAAACCACTAGACCATTCAGGTATGACCTAAATCAAATCCCTTATGATTATACAGTGGAAGTGAGAAATAGATTTAAGGGACTAGATCTGATAGACAGAATGCCTGATGAACTATGGACTGAGGTTCGTGACATTGTAAGGAGACAGGGATCAAGACCATCCCCATGGAAAAGAAATGCAAAAAAGCAAAATGGCTGTCTGGGGAGGCCTTACAAATAGCTGTGAAAAGCAAAGGAGAAAAGGAAAGATATAAACATCAGAATGCAGAGTTCCAAAGAATAGTAAGAAGAGATAAAAAAGCCTTCCTCAACGGTCAATGCAAAGAAATAGAGGAAAACAACAGAATGGGAAAGATCAGAGATCTCTTCAAGAAAATTAGAGATGCCAAGGGAACATTCCATGCAAAGATGTGCTCGATAAAGGACAGAAATAGTATGGACCCAACAGAAGCAGAAGATATTAAGAAGAGGTGGCAAGAATACACAGAAGAACTGTACAAAAAAGATCTTCACGACCCAGATAATCACGATGGTGTGATCACTGACCTAGAGCCAGACAAGTGGGCCTTAGAAAGCATCACTGCGAACAAAGCTAGTGAAGGTGATGGAATTCCAGTTGAGCTATTTCAAATCCTGAAAGATGATGCTGTGAAAGTGCTGCACTCAATATGCCAGCCAATTTGGAAAACTCAGCAGTGGCCACAGGACTGGAAAAGGTCAGTTTTCATTCCAATCCCAAAGAAAGGCAATGCCAAAGAATGCTCAAACTACCACACAATTGCACTCATCTCACATGCTAGTAAAGTAATGCTCAAAATTCTCCAAGCCAGGCTTCAGCACTATGTGAACCGTGAACTTCCTGATGTTCAAGCTGGTTTTAGAAAAGGCAGAGGAACCAGAGGTCAAATTGCCAACATGCGCTGGATCATGGAAAAAGCAAGAGAGTTCCAGAAAAACATCTATTTCTGCTTTATTGACTATGCCAAAGCCTTTGACTGTGTGGATCACAATCAACTGTGGAAAATTCTGAAAGAGATGGGAATACCAGACCACCTGATCTGCCTCTTGAGAAATCTGTATGCAGGTCAGGAAGCAACAGTTAGAACTGGACATGGAACAACAGACTGGTTCCAAATAGGAAAAGGAGTTCGTCAAGGCTGTATATTGTCACCCTGCTTATTTAACTTATATGCAGAGTACATCATGAGAAACGCTGGACTGGAAGAAACACAAGTTGGAATCAAGATTGCCAGGAGAAATATCAATAACCTCAGATATGCAGATGACACCACCCTTATGGCAGAAAGTGAAGAGGAACTCAAAAGCCTCTTGATGAAAGTGAAAGAGGAGAGTGAAAAAGTTGGCTTAAAGCTCAACATTCAGAAGACGAAGATCATGGCATCCGGTCCCATCGCTTCATCGGAAATAGATGGGGAAACAGTGGAAACAGTGTCAGACTTTATTTTTTTGGGTTCCAAAATCACTGCAGATGGTGACTGCAGCCATGAAATTAAAAGATGCTTACTCCTTGGAAGGAGAGTTATGACCAACCTAGATAGCATATTCAAAAGCAGAGACATTACTTTGCCAACAAAGTTCCATCTAGTCAAGGCTATGGTTTTTCCTGTGGTCATGTATGGATGTGAGAGTTGGACTGTAAAGAAGGGTGAGCACCGAAGAATTGATGCTTTTGAACTGTGGTGTTGGAGAAGACTCTTGAGAGTCCCTTGGACTGCAAGGAGATCCAACCAGTCCATTCTGAAGGAGATCAGCCCTGGGTGTTCTTTGGAAGGAATGATGCTAAAGCTGAAACTCCAGTACTTTGGCCACCTCATGTGAAGAGTTGACTCATTGGAAAAGACTGTGATGCTGGGAGGGATTGGGGGCAGGAGGAGAAGGGGACGACAGAGGATGAGATGGCTGGATGGCATCACTGACTCGATGGATGTGATTCTGGGTGAACTCCGGGAGTTGATGATGGACAGGGAGGCCTGGCGTGCTGCGATTCATGGGGTCGTAAAGAATCGGACATGACTGAGCGACTGAACTGAACTGAACTGATCCTCTTCTGTTGGACATGAGGGGTTAAGGTCCCCTGCTGTGAGCAGACAAGGCACCTGTGGGACCCAGTCCCTGGGCAGGACAAGCCTGGGCTGTTGCTTGTCAGGTCTCCCCAGGAAGCCACCCGACCACAGGAGAGCTCCTGAAGCCTGACTTGAGGAAACCCTCCCAGGCCTCCGAAACCCTGGGTTCCATGTGCATAACTAAACTTTTCTTGGATCTGAGATTCGAGGCCAACGCCCCATCTCTTGGTATCTGGCATTTTGTTGGGCCGCATTCTTATTCCTTGTGTGCCCGAGGTCTTATTTAGTCATGTAGCAGCACTCGGGCTGGCTTGATGCTGCCTCTGACCTCTTGGCGCCATTTGGTTTTCCATTTAGCTTCATTCCCTGGGAGGGACTGTTGCGGATGAAGGGGAAGCTACGGACTCTATGTGACCTCGTCAAGTATGTATGTTGAAGCCCTAGTTCCCGATATGGTGGAAGCTGGGCAAAGGGTCTCCGGGGGATGATTAGGTTTAGGTGAGGTCACCAAGGTGGGGCCCTCATCAGTAGGATCAGAGTTCTTGGAAGACAAGTGAGCAGTACAATCTTTCTGTCAGGTGAAGACACAGCAGAAGGCATCCATCTGAGAACCAGAAAGAGAGCTCCCACCAAGAACCAAGCGAGTCAGCCCCTTGATCTGGGACTTCCCAGCCTCTGGAATCAAGGAAAATATGTTTCTGTTGTTTAAACCACTCAGTCTCTGGTATTGTTGTTATAGTAGCTTTAACTAAGGCTGGGCGGTAACATGCGGGAACAGCACCCAGGACATTGTTTTGTTAGCGACTCCACTGCTAACTAACCCTTCCTTCGCATCCTGAGAAGAGCTGGTGGGTGCAGCTGAGGGTGGAAGGAGGCTGTTGGAGGTGATGAGAAAAGGAGGGTAGAGACAAGCTGCAAGAAAAACTAGATGTTTAAATTAGAGAAGAGTACACCTTTTGAGGACTTTAAATCTACCTCTGATAAACTTTCTAGATGAATCTTAAGCATTCTAATTTTGAAAATTTCTGTGATCATTATAATACTGTCATCTATTTCTGTCAAAAAGCAATACAATGGCAAATATATGAATTTCTAGCTAAGGAAAAAAATCTAATCACATCCATTTACGTGAATGTATTTTTGTTTCACTGAACTCAAGCTGCATTATTGAGCTTCTCTGAAGAACTGAATCCTTCTTCAAGACAAACCCTGCAGGCAGATTGGAGGGGAGATAGATGCTTTGCATTGAAACACCAGGGGGTTTCAGAAAAGAATGCTACCTACCCCTCTGTGCATTCACGTTGATATCAAAACTGGCATGTCAACGATTATCTGTCCTCTTCCATTTTAAACTAGAAAATTCAGGAATTGTATTGTAGGGATAATTTTTTTTTCATGTGGAATGTTATGCTTTCTGATGTTTATAAAATTTTTCACCCTTGCTTTTTAGCTTCATGTGGTCTCCATATTTATATCAATAGTAACATATTTATATCAATAAATAATAGTATTTGATCTAAATAGTAATATTTATATCAATAGTAGCAGCTTTTGTATTAATAACATTACTGCCAAAGAGCAAATCAACCTAGCTTAATCACAGAGTGTGGTTACTCCTAACTCTAACGCTAGGGGAATCCCGTGCTTCTCCCTTACTTGTAATTACGAATCCTGTGGATTGTGACGAGGAGTCTAGAAGAAATTTAAAGAAACTTTAATCATATTTTGCTTTGTCTACAACTTATTTGGCATCTTAATAGCTTATATTAAATTCCAGGTCAGTCCTGGCTTCTTGTAATATTCATATTGCAACATTAAAGAATCGAAGATGAGTTTTAAAAAATGTTCAGTGTCCAGTTTGTACAGACGAAGATACTATAATCACAATAGTAGCACTGTTTAGTGTGACACAGTCATGTGGAAAGATTTTGGATAGAAAAATATTGATCCTGGATCAATAAATATTGTAGAGCTTAAAAAGCAGCATGCTTAAAAGTGTGAGTAGCTATTGACAACTTGTATTGATTAGGCTTGGCAATGGCAAATTTACATGCATTATTTCATTGTCTCTGTCCTTTAAGACGGAGAAGGCAATGGCACCCCACTCCAGTACTCTTGCCTGGAAAATCCCATGGATGTAGGAGCCTGGTAGGCTGCAGTCCATGGGATCACGAAGAGTTGGACAGGACTGAGCGACTTCACTTTCACTTTTCACTTTCATGCCTTGGAGAAGGAAATGGCAACCCACTCCAGTGTTCTTGCCTGGAGAATCCCAGGGACGGCGGAGCCTGGTGGGCTGCCGTCTATGGAGTCGCACAGAGTCGGACACGACTGAAGTGACTTAGCAGTAGCAGCAGCAGTCCTTTGAGATCCACATTTTCTTGGGCACAGTTTACAAAGAAGGAAGATACGTCTCAAAGAATTGTAGTGATTTTTCCAGAATCCTACAACAAAGAAATGATAGAGTTTAAAGTTAAACCCAGGTCTTTGCAACTATAAAGCCCATGTACTAAACTCCAGTATTCTCTAACTTATTTGCCAAACTGAACTCTGGATATCCTGCAAAGAGTTGTAGTTTGTTAAACCAGTTTGAAACAGTCATATTAGGAGTTTCTGGAATGACATATTTTTTTGTGAATGGCAGACAGATTAAGTTATGAAGTTTAAACTGAAACATATTATTTAATTCCTATTTGTGCAGCTTACAACACAAATGTCAACCTGGAGTATAACTCCATGACCCCAACTGCAAAGGGTGTATAAACAAGCTCATGGCATAGAGAAATGGCACAGCAAAATGAAATGACAGAAAGTGCCAGACACTTTTAACCCAGTGCGTGTACCAAAACCTGACAAAATCTGGGCTTTCCATTTATTTCTTATTTTGCTTATTACAAGACTGACTCCTGGTTTTTCCACTGAAAACAAAACAAAACACAGGATGAAAATGAGCACTTGCTGCCCTTTCTTACTTTGGTCCAACTCAGGTTGTACTGATGTAACCCGTTTGTGTGTAACCACAAACGCAAGTCCTCTACATGGAGTTGGTGTATGCGTGCATGCTTGAGTTGTGTCCATCTCTTTGCGACCCTCTGACCTCTAGCCCTCCCAGGCTCCTTTGTCCATGGGATTCTCCAGGCAAGAATACTGGAATGAACTGCCATGCCTTCCTCCAGGGGATCTTCCAGCCCCAGGGATTGAACCCACACCTCTTATGTCTCCTGCACTAGAAGATGGATTCTTTACCACTGGCGCCACCTAGGAAGCCCATATGGAGTTAATGATGCTCCCTTGATTCCAGGGTCTCTCCTGCTTTTTAAAGTAGTACCATAGTTCTCCTAATAGGTTGTAATAAGAACTTTGAAATGATATTTTGCTGTCCCCCCCCATCTTTGTTTTATATTCTGTTGCCAAAATTCTATTTTTCTGCCAAATGTGTCTTATAATCCTAGCCCTCCCAAATCTTTCCATTGACTTTCCTGCTCTTAGTACACACAGTTGAGATAACATTTCTTTCAGGATTCTTTCATTTAATGAGTACTTTTTTTTTTTTTTAGCATCAGTGCCGTGTCAGTCTCTTGGCAGCTGGTAACATGCAGACCTCCTAAGGGAGTCACACTCTGATTTTTCTCCTGTGCCCCATACTTGCTCGTCCTCCTAACTTCTCTTCCTCCCAACCTCCCTTCCTTTAGTTTCACACCCATCCGCCACCCACTCCCCTAGCCTCACCTGGGATCTTGTTAACACCCAGAAATTCTCCCATCTCTGAGCGACAAAGATCAGTATCTGGAGCCAGAAAAATCTCACCATCTTGCTCTCCTTTTTAGAATTCCCTAATGCCTTCCGCACAACTTCGGACCTTGTTTCTTCCCTCCCTGCTTCTTCTTTCCTGTTTGTCCAGCTCCATAATTTGATCCATTCCTCACAGCATTCTTAGGAACATTCCTCCCCATCCTCCAACTCCACCCCTTCTTTCTTTAGCTGCTCTTTTGTGAATCCCTTGGCCGTTACACAGGGGACTCTCAGTGTTCTTAGACCCGCATTGTCAGAGGGAGCTGTGTGGGAGAACGAGACCATGAGGACTGGGGTGGGGGCATCAGAGGCGCAGGGCTTCCAGCTTCAGCTGGCCTCCTCATGCTTGTGCCTCGGCTGCGGAATAAACCCCTGCATCCTCAGGGTTGTTCTAATTCACATTCATTTCTCTAGTCTCTTCTGCTCCAGTTTTCCCCACACGTCTTGCTTTCCAGCTGCCTTAGAAGGCTTCTCCTTCCCCAGACATGCCATTTTGTCTCCGAATCCTCCACCTCCTACTCCTTCTTTATTTTATTCACCTGCCAGACATTTTCTCATCCTGCAACACCCAATCAAATGTAAATCAAATCAATCAAATCTCTATGTAACTCTAGCCTTTTCTCTTGGGCGGAGGCAGGGAGCCTCATTGTGTGTTCTCATGATTTCCAGTGCGTAGCTAAAACGTGGAGCATGTCTGCATTGTGTGGGAACACCTAGATTTCAGAGCGCTAAGAATCAGAGATAGGGCGTAGGAAAGGCATAAACTGGAGAGCTCAGTAGGAAAGGAAAGTGAAGTCACTCAGTTGTGTCCGACTCTTTGGGACCCCATGGACTGTAGCCCACCAGGCTCCTCTGTCCATGGGATTCTCCAGGCAAGAGTACTGGAGTGGGGTGCCATAACTTGATAGATATTGGGGGAGGGCTTTGTAATTGATGGGGCTTCCCTGGTGGCTCAGCCAGTAGAGAATTTGCCTGTGATGCAGGAGACTCAGGTTTGATCTCTGGGTTGGGAAGATCTCCTGGAGATGGAATGGAAACCCACTTCAATATTCTTGCCTGCAGAATTCCATGGACAGAGGAGCCTGTGGGCTACAGATTATGGGGTTGTGAAGAGTCAGATGCAACTGAGTCACTAACACTTTCACTTCGTAATTGACAGAGACTGTACTGATAGAGACTGATGTTTTGAAATGCAAGTCTTATGGAACTAAAATAAATTTGTTAAATGCAAATTTGAATTCAAGATGGCAGACCGACCGTGTACACATGACCTGACTTTAGTTGGTGGTGGTATTTATAACTATTAGATCTTTTTTAGTAATATTGTTAGCCTTCTGTGTGGAGTGGTAGGTGGGAATTAGACATCCCCTTCCTTACAGTCTCAGACAGAATTCTGCTGTACATGCAGTCATGTATCATCAAGCAGGGGCAAAATCAATTGCACTAAACTTAATGTTGTCACTCTCTATTTTTTTTTTTTCCCATCCTCTACTTGCACAGAGTGTAACATGTTTACTCAAGCCAGAAGACAAAAGATGCTAAGGGCAAAATTCAGCCTAACTTAGGGTCAGATAATTGTATCACAATCATTGAATCAGCAGCTGGATACAAAGTCATTTCACAACCAAACCTTGGGTACCATTACTAACTGTTTCATCTCGAACCTGTTAGAAGCTCTCACCCTGTTCCTGAAATGGGAGGGTGTATATGTGGTAGTTCTAGGCAATCCACTAATATCTTGAACATTAGTGTTTAGCCCATTGAAATACATCATATGTGATCAATTATATTATCTAACCAAGCCTCATCATAGATAAAAATAGATGGCATGTTTCTGCCACTCATGGCCCCACGCTTCTGATTTGAAGAATTCCCAATAGTTAATCATCCCTGGATATGAGTTCCTGATTAGATCAATGATTTCCTCAGAGCACAGGTCAAAATTAATATTTGGTTGAAACTTATGAAATTACCATTTTAGGTCAAAAGATGTCAAATAGTGTTACAGGTCAAATGGCTCATACTTCTGTATCACATTGTCTATAATGTTTTTGAAAAAAATTAAAACAAGAAACTCTCAGTTAGCCCTACTGTTTCATTTATCTATTGTGGGAGAATAAATTGCAATAAAACTTACAACTTAGAGCAGCCATTGTGTCATACCTCACGATTTTGTGGTTCTGGATCTTGGGAGTGGCTCAGCTGAGTTTCTTTCCTGTCTGTGGTAGCTCGGTTGCATTTGGCTGCCAAAGAGACTCCTCTGTAAGGCCCGGCTTGGCTACTTTCACGTATCTGGCACCTAATAAGGATGGCTAGAGGAGATTCTCGGTAGTGCTGTTGACCGGGGGCCACGGGTGTCTTGTCCACTATGGAGATCTAAGGACAGTTAGGCTTGACAGTTCCTTAAGAGAGAGAAGGTAGAAGTTGCCAGTTTCTCAAGGGCTGGGCATACAAATGGGCACAGCTTTACACTTACCACATTCTGTCCATCAAACCCTGGAACAGAGCTTGCTCATAGTCAGTGCAAGGGGACAGCAGTGACCCCATCTTCTGCTCCCACTCTGCTATAAATGAGTCAGTCTTCGTATTTCCTCTCTTCTGAAAGCTTGTCCTTCCTTAGGTTGTAGGCTATTTGGTCTCCTTGAAATCTTAGCTTTCTGATGGACTCAGGAATTAATATGATTTCATAGTAAGTTCAATTTTTTCTTCTTGTTAAGGTGCTAGTCACAGGCTTTCAAATTCTACATCCTAGGTGGAAGCGGAATTCCTTGACTTTAGAATTTGTATCAGCAATTCTACATCCTAAACCACTGAGGAAATCTCTAAGTAAATTATCTTTATTTTCTTGAAGAAATAGCTTGAGAATATATTTCAGCAAAACAAAGAGAGAAAAAAAAAAAACAAGACAAGAATATGTGGGGAGCCAAGAAATGTTAGTTCCATCCTGGGAGCTAAGTGATAGAGGAAGGCTTGGAATAATTTTCAGCAAGAAATCAGTGGGTTCAGATGAAAACAAGGTCAGATATTAAGAAGAATGTGTGAGATACAGCAAACTAAATACATTGGACATAGAGGGTGGCCAGGGGGCTGTTGACCTGAGTTTTAATGATGCAAATAGTTTGACTAATGAGTGGCACATTGTTCTTCAGTCGCTCAGTCCTGTCTGACTCTTTGCGACCCCATGGACCGCAGCACAGAAGGCCTCCCTGTCCATCACCAACTCCCAGAGCTTGCTCAAACTCATGTCCATTGAGTCAGTGATGCCATCCAACCATCTCATCCTCTGTCATCCACTTCCCCTCCTGCTTTCAATCTTTCCCAGCACCAGGGTCTTTTCCAATGAGTCAGTTCTTTACATTGGTGGCCAAAGTGTTGGAGCTTCAGCTTCAGCATCAGTCTTTCCAATGAATATTCAGGGTTGATTTTCTTTAGAATTGACTTGTTTAATCTCCTTGCTGTCCAAGGGACTTTTAAGAGTCTTCTGCAATGCCACAGTTCAAAAGCATCAATTCTTCATAACTCAGACTTCTTTATGGTCCAACTCTCACATCCATACATGATTACTGGAAAAACTATAGCTTTGAATAGATGGACCTTTGTCAGCAAAGTAATGTGTCTGCTTTTTAATGTGTTGTCTACGTTGACCATAGCTATTCTTCCAAGGAGCAAGAATCTTTTATTTTCATGGCTGCAGTCACCTTCCATAGTGATTTTGGAGTTTCAGAAAATAAAGTCTGTCACTATTTCCATTTTTCCCCTGTCTGTTTGCCATGAAGTAATGGGACTGGATACCATGATCGTGGTTTTTTTCAATGTTGAGTTTTAAGCCAGCTTTTTCATTCTCCTCTTTCATCTTGGTTAAGAGGCTCTTTAGTCCCTCTTTG
Organism: Bos grunniens; assembly: GCF_055505025.1. NCBI lineage: Eukaryota > Metazoa > Chordata > Mammalia > Artiodactyla > Bovidae > Bos > Bos grunniens. Next base: position 87,757,033 of record NC_141176.1, on the reverse strand, counting down.
CTTTCTAGCATAAGGGTGATGTTGTCTGTGTATCTGAGGTTTTTGATATTTCTCCCAGCAATCTTGATTCCAGTTTGTGCTTCACGTAGCCTGGCATTTCACATGATGTACTCTGCATATATTTTTATACATCACTTTTCACCTTACCCTATGCTCCAAGCACTTCTTTCATCTTCCCAAGCAGACAGTGAGCTACCTATTCATCTTCTTAATTATAGCTTAATAGAAGGTTGTTTTTGACAGTAAATTAGTCAGTTTCCTGATAAGTATATGGTTTTATTGACATATTTTAGGAAACAAGATACAAAAATTAAACTGTAAAAGTTTATACAGCAAATAATTTTTCTTCCCAGTCTTAAAGCATGGATTTTCAAGGACATATTTAATTTCGTAATCATTTTAAAAAGTGTTGAAAATTTTGCTGAGTTGGATGTAAATGAGGCTGATATTGGGATGTTGTGGGTTTGCCAATAGAAACCTAAGACAGTAGAAATATAACCAATTTGACTCACATGTGGGATGTACAACATGGCTCATCTGAACATAGAATATGTTTTAAAGGCATTCTGATCATTAGCTAAAATAGAGCCAACTTTAAAATTATTCTGTAGATCAGAACAGCGAGTCACATGTGTGTGTGTGTATGCTCGGTCTATCGGACTCTTTGTGGCTCCACGGACTGTAGCCTGCCAGGTGCTTTTGTTGGTGGACTTTCCCAGGAAGGAATACTGGAAAGGGTTGCCATTTTCTACTTCAGGAGATATTTCCGACCAAAAGATCGAGCTTGCGTCTCTTGCATTGGCAGGTGGATTTTTTACCACTCAGCCACCTGGGAAGCCCCAAAGAGTGAATAAGTTAGATGAAAATTAATCACAGTTAGCCTTATCAATAAGGACAGAGGGATTGTTGTGTGTCTCCAGCAGGGATACTCTGAGAAGGACACAGCTTTGCAAAGCAGTGTCATGACAAGGATGCATAACCTGAAACGCATCATTAGGAAGCATGAATATCATGGAAGACGCTCATGGCAGTATTTTAGGATGATCCTTATTTCCCGAGTTTCCTTTATTCTTTGGAATCTGCGCAAACACTTGGCGTCAAACTCAGCATGTAACCTCCTGCCTTAATTTTGTACTTAGTAGGTCTAAGTGTGGGCACCCGGTTTAAACGATCTTGAGCAGTGTAAAACCTAGGTATTTACTTCCCAGTCCAAAATGCTACATTTCATCACATCACACCAGTGTGTGAACGCTTGGAACTATTCCTTTAGAAAACTTGAAACCCTCCTTTGTGTTCCTACCTAAACCAAGGAAGATTTTTGTCTTATGGAGTTTATTTTTTTCACACAGGTCTTTAGATTTGAGAAAATAATGATATGAAGGACAGAAATGATCATTACAAATTACATATTTACCATTATTTTTAGAGAAGATGTTTGTATAAAGGATTTGGAACAATAACATGTTATTGGCTTGAAATTTGTGTAGAGTTTTGCCCCAGAATGCAGACACTCTTCCAAACACCTGAACAGAAGGCATCCAAATTAACAAAGTGGTGCTTTCTTGGCCTGGAGAAGGCAATGGCATCCCACTGCAGTGTTCTTGCCTGGAGAATCCCAGGGATGGGGGAGCCTGGTGGGCTGCCGTCTATGGGGTCACACAGAGTCTGACACGACTGAAGCGACTTAGCAGCAGCAGCCGCTTTCTTGGCCAGCCTAGGAATTTTCCTTTCCTGTTCCCCTCCTCCTGTCTTCCTCTTGAGTTCTTAATACCAACAGAAGACTAAAATTCGTCTTCACTCTACTTAATATGTGTAACCAGCTGTGATTTTATTTTTGATGCTGCCACATGAAAAAAATTTTTTTTTCCTGAGCTATAGGTGTTAATTGGTATCTTTGTATCTTGCTAATTAAGTTCTAGCAACACCTTCTCCCTCTTCCTCGTTTGCATTTGATGAGCTCCCTTGTTGTATTAATTTATCAGATAATTAGATAAAACAAAAAAAAGTTCAGTTTCTTTAGGAATGGCTTTGGAAAGTATATCTTAAATATTCAAAGACTGATAAGAATGTATACATTATGAGAAAAAAATTCAGCTCAGGAAGAACTACACTTAATGTCAGCTTACATACTCATACTGACATTTTAATGATGTGATCATTAGGGCATTTATTTAAAAAAAAAAAAAAAAGATTGATTCAAAAGCTCAGACAGCAACAATTAGTTTGGTGTAAGCAAAACAGAATCACATATGGTACAACTCAAGGAGCATTCCAGAAACCTTTGCAGTATTTAAGCACAACAAACAAATTATCAGTTAAGCAATGTGCCCTCTGGACTCTAATTATCATTTGTATTTACATGTTCATTTTCTTTCAAAAATTTCTTTTAAGCCATTGGGCAGGAATGAAAATTTTCCTGTTTTTTTATGGTGCCAGAACTGACTTGACAAAAGAAGAATGGAAAAACCATTGGTGTGCATTGAAACTGATCACTGTTCAATACAGTTATACTTCTAGTTCGTCAGCAGTTAGGGAGTTTTGGAAATCATTTTGAGTGAGAGCATCCAGATGTTATTGATTCCGTTCTCCTGATCCAACTCAAACTGATTCCATGTGAGAGCTTTCAAACTTGGCGGACATCTGCAGACAAGTCAATGACAACTCTCATTGCTCCACTTTTGTCTTTGGTTGAGCACTGGATTCTGTTGGAATCCATTCTTTATCTCTTGGATACCTATTATTCACATCTCTGTAAACACCTATTAATCCTTAAGATGAAGCAAACATCCAAAAATCAAGATACCAAGCTATAAATATGGAGTCATCAACTCAGTCAACATTGTATTAATGTTTCTTGAACTGCAAAAGATACATTAAAGCTGAAAGTCATAATCATACGCAACCCTTCAAGTGTCTTTGATAGATCTATTGACAGCAATGACTACCTTTTCTTTTGCCCAGTTTGGTAACATTGAGCTTGCCAGGGGGGATTAGCACATTTTAATAAGAAGCCTTAAAAAGTGCAGTAACTAGTCTCCCAGGAGACGATGCTGTCAATACGCCCTGAAGGAGTAGAACTAATATTTCTAGGCTGTGCACATTGCATCGATGCTTTGATGCAGGCTAGAGACATGTCTTAGAGAAGCTGTGAGCTGGAAAGCAAGATCCATGTGCCTCTGCTTGATCTTGAGGTGAAATGCATGCAAGTAAAAGCTCTCCAATGTCATCCATCAATCAGGAATTAGAAAAGAGAGTTTTTCTCCCCACCACCACCCCTGCCCCATATCAAAGAAGAACCAGTCAGGTCACTGACGCAGTGATCTAAAACTCCCACCGCTGTTGGTTTTGTTCTGCCCCCAAAGCTGACTTAAATCCCTGGTGGCTGAAACAAACACAAAGGGATCAGGAGACCCAGAGAGGCAACTGGAGACAGAGATAGCAGAGCTGTGAGAAGACTGCAGAAAACAGCCTTCCCACGTGTGGACTTGGCCTTTGAGGCAAAGAATTACAACAGGAAATTAGGAATAGGCTGGTGCAGCCTCATAAACAAATCCAAAATTGTGTCAGTACACCAAAATATTTCACTAGACTGCCCTTCCCCTAGGAGGTTCACAGGTGGTATAATAAATGAAACCAGCAATTCTTCCTGCGTGTCTAGCATGTAGGATTATTTTGGCTCAGCCGACCATTAGTTATTTGTAAGCTGGGGCATAAATACACACGCTAGTTGAATATTTATGGACAGCACCAGAATCTATGCTCATTAATTTGTCTATGCAGGGGGAATATGGTTATGGGGAGGAATGGAAAATGTTTACTCTGGGAGCCCTTAATGTGATACATTAAATATGAATATGCTCCTGGTGTGGGAGGTCCTAGAACTCCAGGTAGGTGTTGGGTCCCCACTGGCCCTTTATCATTTTTTTTTCTCTTCCCACAACTGGATATAAAACTGAAAAGCTGCCTCTAACATTCTTAAACGGTGATCTTGCCAGACTCATCCTATAAGAAATTCCCTAAGTTTTTATCCAGACACAATATTTTTTATTAGCTAACTTGTAGCAAGTCTCTCCTCCGAGCCCAGCTAAACATGATGCTGAACGTTCTTTCTTTCGCCTTTGTGGAAGAGGAACAGTCTGGGCCTCCTTTGTCTTTTCACCAAACAATAGACCTAACCAGTTATTGAATTTATGCTCTCATTAGAGAGCCATTGTTATTGTTCTTCTAACAAGAGAAAATGCTCAAAGAAAAACAAAACAAAAATTAACACAGAAAAAAAAAAGATTTATGTGTGATTTTCCCCTGGATATTAGATTTGGGATGCATTCATAGAAAATGGTCTCAGTGTCAAAGATTCAATGCTCTAAGAGAAAGCTATCACCGAAAGAACTCTAATTTCCAACTTTCTCCTCATTCAGCAGATAAAGTCTACAGACCTCATTGTCCTTTTGTGTGAAGAATAATTAGAGTGGTTTGCCAAAGGCAAGTACTTGAAAAGGATTTCCTAAAATCTGGTAGAGGATTTTAAAATTTTATTCCACTATGAATCTTTCCAGATATCTATCAATCCTGAAATGTTTTTTCCTGACTTAGATTAATTTTTTAAATCAGTCAGCTTTCTCTGATCCACAGTGATGTAGCAGCTGAATTGAATGATAAATTTGGCCCTCTCTTGAATCTCTTCAGAAAGCACTCTGAAATTTTGTAGTATTTAAGGGTGGAGAAATGAAGGATATCTCAAACTATCTTTCTTTTCAAGAAGGAAGCGTGGGATCATCAAGTAACACATCCGATGGAAACCTCAGCTGTGATTAAGTCCAATAGATTTGCCAGCAGAGTTGTATGCTAGAATCACCTGATCTGCGGGCTTAGTTGCTCAGTCGTATCTGAGTCTTTGAGACCCTGTGGACTGCAGCCAGCCAGGCTCCTCCATCCACGGGATTTTCCAGGTAAGAATACTGACTGTGTTGCCATTCTCTTCTCCAGGGGATCGTCCTGACCCAGGGATTGAACCTGGGTCTCCTGCGTTGCAGGTGGATTCTTTACCACTGAGCCACCTGGGAGTTGTGAAAAAGCTTCCTGGGATCCACTTTGAACTTCTAGGTGGGATAAACACCAGTGGTTTTCAGAGTAACTCCATGTAATTCTATTTAATATCCACCAATCTTTGATCTCTTCTTTTTAAGAAGAAGCTGATTTTTTTTTTTTTCAGTTTCAGTCATTAGTTCAACATGAAGCATGCTTTCATGGTTGAGAAAGATCTGCTTTTTTGAACTCCTAATCCAGTACTTTATAAAATGTGTTAAGAAGGAGTGATAGGAATTATGTTTCTTATTACCTTTCTGCATAAGTTTAGTCAAATAAGATATTAAGGATTAAATATCCTATTTAGTTAAACAGGATGTTTTCTAAAGTTATGGGCTATTTAAATACCCTCATAAAATATTCACAAAACTATTCATTGCGTTCTTATCTTTTTTGGTCGTGTTCTCATAACAAAATGAAATAATATATCCGTGCATGCTGTAACTAGAAATCCTAGGCCTTTTGGAGTGTCCATCTCATACTTCTTAGAAGAAATATTAATACTTTTTAGATCTTTATTTCCATTTATAAGATGATGAGTTAGCTTTTGCTAATTTCATTAGGCTAAATTGAGGGATAGTAGAGAAAAATGGACAGTTTGAAAACACTTACTTGCAATATATTTGAACATTTAAAAAAAAAGACTACTTTCAGTTGTGTATGTGAGAAACTGAAAGTCAGACTTCTTCGAAATGCAAAATGGCCTTGGAAAATTTCATGGAATAAAAATTAAATGGTAACACGCTGCTTTTCCATACAGAGAGGTATTATCTATTTCTCAGCTCACGAGGGTTGACATTAAAAACACAGTGATAATCTGGTGGGTGTTTATTCCAGAATGAGGAATTAAAGATGCATATTGTGGTTAGTGGGCTTTCCTGTTCATGCAGATGGTAAAGAATCGGCCTGCAGTGCAGGAGACCCAGGTTTGATCCCTGGGTTTCGAAGATTCCCTGGAGAAAGGAATGGCAACCCACTCCAGTATTCCTGCCAGGAGAATTCCATGGACAGAGGAGCCTGGTGGGTTACAGTTCATGGGGTCACAAAGAGTGAGACATGACTGAGTGACTAACATACACACACATTGTGGTTAGTCTCTTGAAACAGATACTGGAGATAACAGTCAGGATGTGTTTTGATTACAATATTTCAGATGCAAGACTATTCTGAAATCAATATGAGGATTATGTGGGTTGCAGCAAACTTGCAGTACAGTAGACATCCACATCTGTTAGGAATATTTTGGCCCTAATAGCATGTGTACCGGGCTTCCCTGGTGGCTCAGACGATAAGGAATCTGCCTGTAATGAGGGAGACCCAAGTTCAATCCCTGGGTCGGGAAGATCTCCTGGAGAAGGGAATGGCTACCCACTCCAATATTCTTTCTTGGAGAATCCCATGGACAAAGGAGCCTGGTGGGTTGCAGTCCATGGAGTCACAGTAGACTGAGGCTTAACAAGTGATGCATTGATTTTTCTCATGGAAGATGGAATCTGAAGTTAGGCAGTCCAGGGCTGACTTTGAATGCCTTCCCTACACCTTTTGATGTTCCTCCATATTAGTGGCTTGAGAGTAGTATAATTAAATGTCCTTTCTCCTATTCCTTAAGACTAGGATGTTATCACATAATTCCAGCTTTAGGCTAATTGAGTTTTTAGTAGTATATGATATATGATATGGCTGGCAGATAAAGGAAAGAGTGAAAGAAAGGAGATGATCTTCAAAAATCCTGATGATCTAGTTTAAAGTTATGAGAGAGAAAACCAAGCAAACAGAATGAAAAGAGCCCCTTGGACCAGACACTCAATGGATATGAGTTTGAGTAAACTCCAGGAGTTGGTGATGGACAGGGAGGCCTGGTGTGCTGTAGTCCATGGGGTCGCAAAGAGTCAGACACGACTGAGTGACTGAGCTGAACTGAACTGAACTGGACCAGACAGGCAATTTGAAAAAGAATAAAATACTTCTTTTCCTTAAAATTATGCAGTATTTATAGGCACAAAAAAACTCAGTTAAGAAATGTAACCCAGAACTTACAGCACTTTCTTTCTTTATCAAAAATGTTGCCACAATTTTACTGCATAACCATCTATCCCCAAATTTCATGACTTCAAACAACAAAACATTTATTCTCGAGCTGTCCATTCTGCGTTTGGTGGAGTTCTGGCTGCTGTTGACCTGGTTCAGCTGGGAGGGTGGACCAGCTTCAGGCTGCAAGTTGGCTGAGCCTGGCTCATTGCATCTCCTTCTGAGGGACAGATTGAAGGGAGGAGAGCAACCCGGCCCACAACATGTTCTTCTAATTCAGCGACAGACGCTCAGGGCAAGCCCGCTCCACGAGCACACTTGACAAAGTCAAAAAGGGGTTGGTTTAGAGATGGGCACACCGCCCACTATGAAGCCACCGCTAGGCTCTTGATGTATGCTTCCACCACAAGCGTGGGGCATGCTGGAAACTTCTCATCAATCATAGGAAACGGGTCATAAAAGACCATCTCATAAAAGACCTACTGAATCCTAAACTCAAATGTCTCAGATATAATGATTAGTTTTTAACTAAGGTTCATCACTATAGAACATATGCAGTAGTTTTAAAAGGTAGAACTGTCACTAATTATCATGAAACCCACATGTGCTTTATTGACTGTGATTTGATAGATACAGTAAGTTCTTTGCATCTGACTTCAAGTTGCGGACTTTCAAAGACGCGAACATGCCTGCCAGTCCCTGAACGTCTGCTACTGTCCTAGCGTACTTTTGGAGGTTCTGCCCAGTAGTCATGTACAAATGGGAGAGCTGGACCGTAAAGAAGGCTGAGTGCTGAAGAACTGACACTTCCGAACTCTGGTGTTGGAGAAGACTCTTGCAAGTCCCTTGGACTGCAAGGAAATCAAACCAGTCAATTTCTAAAGGAAATCAACCCTCAATATTCATTGGAAGGATTAACGCTGAAGCTGAAGCTGCAATAACTTGGGCCACCTGATGCAAAGAGCTGACTCACTGGTAAAGACCCTGATGCTGGGGAAGACTGAGGGCAGGAGGAGAAGGGGACCACAGAGGAGGTTAGATGACATCACCGACTCAATGGACATGAATTGGTGCAAACTCTAGGAGATAGTGAAGGACAGGGAGGTCTGGCGTCTGCAGTCCTTAGGGTTGCAGAGTTGGACACAATTTAGTGACTGAACAGCAACATCTGTAAGATTAAAACATGTCTTTATTTTCTGTGTTAGATTTTATGTACATATTATTTATATGAAGAGTATTATAAACCTAGTACCTATAAACCTATATAGCTGATTGAGTTAGTTGGGTATCAAGGCTAAATTTGTCAGGCTTACTAGCAGTTTGGGCTTATGGATACATTCTGGGCAGTAAACTGATTCGTATGTGGGGAACTTGCTGTCATTGGTTCTTAACATTCCTATGTTGATCCAGCACGTTTTCAGATCTCACCACTTAGCATGAATCTTAAGGCTTTTTTATGACATTTTTTCTCATTAATGTAGAAGGAGTAGGATTTGTTGTTGTTGTCCTTATACTCAGTAAATATTTAGTATTTATTTGATGATGAAATCATGTTTACTTTCCTGTTAGTATCTTCAGAGGTACTAAGCTAAGAGTTCCTCTGTGTGTGTGTGTGTGTGTGTGTGTGTGTGTGTTTCCCCAGGATGTCTGAATTGACAGAGTAATTTCTGTTTTTTTTTTGTCCTCTACATGGCTGACATAGAATTCCACTCATTGATGGCACTGGACCATAAGAAATGTAGAAAATGGTTTACTTTTAGAAAAATTGGTTAAAAATGCGTAAGAAACTTGGATAACTAAAACAACACTAATTGTACATTACAGTTTTCTATATTGTAAAATTAGAGAGTTTTAAATTATATAAAATTATAATTTTTCTTAATATTTTTATTTCTGTACCATTAGGATATTTTCTCACTTGTTAGACTCTTGAATTCTATATTATTTCCCACTCATGAACTGCCTTTTAAAAATATCCATTTCCTTGTCAGGGAAACTGAGCCTTATTTATGGAATGTGGATGTTCTAGCATCACAGAAGCATGGTGCAGTGATAATAATAATCAGATTTGTGATAGGATTAAAATGTGAGACCTGAACTACTTCCCTCCTTGGTGCTCAAGATGGTAAAGAAGCCACCTGCCATGCAGGAGACCCGGGCTCAATCCCTGAGTCAGGAAGACCCCCTGGAGAAGGGAATGGCAACCCACTCTAGTATTCTTTCCTGGAGAACCCCATGGACAGAGGAGCCTGGCAGACTACTGCCCGTGGGGTCACAAAGAGTTGGACCCGATTGAGTGACTAACAGTTCCCCTTCCACTGAACAACTAAAGAGCCAGGTCCCTTCATTTGTCCAGTCTAATTCTTAAAGTTGTTATGAAAGTGTATTAGGTTTAAAAGGGATGTCAATGGGAAGCCACGTCAAGCTAGCGTTGAAACTGGGAGGCTCCTTCATTCTTAGGAAACATATACTCAGATATTTAGGGCATCATGTCCACCATGTATTCTCAAATTGTCCAGGAAAATAGAGAGAGAAAAAAAAAAACATGAAGAAATTGATAAAGTGAATGTGATAAACATTAACCTTCTGGAATCTGGGTGATAGGTATGCAGGAGCTCTTTCTTTGCATTATTCTTGCATCTCTTCTGTAAGCCTGAATTTACTTCAGCATAAAAAGTTACCAAATAATTTCACAATTTGTATGGAAACACAAAAAACCTCGAATAGCCAAAGCTATCTTGAGAAAGAAGAATGGAACTGGAAGAATCAACCTGCCTGACTTCAGGCTCTACTACAAAGCCACAGTCATCAAGACAGTATGGTACTGGCACAGAGACAGAAATATAGATCAATGGAACAAAATAGAAAGCCCAGAGATAAATCCACGCACATATGGACACCTTATCTTTGACAAAGGAGGCAGGAATATACAATGGATTAAAGACAATCTCTTTAACAAGTGGTGCTGGGAAAACTGGTCAACCACTTGTAAAAGAATGAAACTAGAACACTTTCTAACACCATACACAAAAATAAACTCAAAATGGGTTAAAGATCTCAATGTAAGACCAGAAACTATAAAACTCCTAGAGGAGAACATAGGCAAAACACTCTCCGACACACATCACAGCAGGATCCTCTATGACCCACCTCCCAGAATACTGGAAATAAAAGCAAAAATAAACAAATGGGACCTAATTAAACTTAAAAGCTTCTGCACAACAAAGGAAACTATTAGCAAGGTGAAAAGACAGCCTTCAGAATGAGAGAAAATAATAGCAAATGAAGCAACAGACAAACCACTAATCTCAAAAATATACAAGCAACTCCTACAGCTCAACTCCAGAAAAATAAATGACCCAATCAAAAAATGGGCCAAAGAACTAAATAGACATTTCTCCAAAGAAGACATACAGATGGCTAACAAACACATGAAAAGATGCTCAACATCACTCATTATCAGAGAAATGCAAGTCAAAACCACAATGAGGTACCATTTCACGCCAGTCAGAATGGCTGCGATCCAAAAGTCTACAAGCAATAAATGCTGGAGAGGGTGTGGAGAAAAGGGAACCCTCTTACACTGTTGGTGGGAATGCAAACTAGTACAGCCACTATGGAGAACAGTGTGGAGATTCCTTAAAAAACTGGAAATAGAACTGCCTTATGATCCAGCAATCCCACTGCTGGGCATACACACCGAGGAAACCAGAAGGGAAAGAGACACGTGTACCCCAGTGTTCATCGCAGCACTGTTTATAACAGCCAGGACATGGAAGCAACCTAGATGCCCATCAGCAGATGAATGGATAAGAAAGCTGTGGTACATATACACAATGGAGTATTACTCAGACATTAAAAAGATTTGAATCAGTTCTAATGAGGTGGATGAAACTGGAGCCTATTATACAGAGTGAAGTAAGCCAGAAAGAAAAACACCAATACAGTATAGTAACACATATATATGGAATTTAGAAAGATGGTAACAATAACCCTGTATACAAGACAGCAAAAGAGACACTGATGTATAGAACAGTCTTTTGGACTCTGTGGGAGAGGGAGAGGGTGGGATGATTTGGGAGAATGGCATTGAAACACGTATAATATCATATATGAAATGAGTCACCAGTCCAGGTTTGATGCACAATACTGGATGCTTGGGGCTGGTGCACTGGGACGACCCAGAGGGATGGTATGGGGAGGGAGGAGGGAGGAAGGTTCAGTATGGGGAACACATGTATACCTGTGGCAGATTCATTTTGATATATGGCAAAACGAATACAATATTGTAAAGTTAAATAAAATTTAAAAAAAAAAATAAATAAAATCCTAAAAAAAAAAAAAAGTTACCAAAGAAACAAAAACAAAAAAGCTGGGACACTCTTCATCAGTATTGTTGAATGAGCTGAAAGAGAAAGCCCTTGCAACAATTTTGTTAGGGAAAAAAAAATTACAAATTAGAAAAAAAAATAACTTTGAATGACATTTGTCTGGAACAATGTTAAATGTGAAAAAAGGATGTGACCCATGATAGGAAAAGAAAGCCATGTAAATTGAAAGTTCAAAAACTTCAAAGAGAAAATTTACCAGAGCAAAAGATAGCCAGAAAAATGCCGGGTAAAGAAAATGTATTCATCCAGAACACCATCACAAAATAAATAAAACCAAAGAGAATGGGTGATGCTGTGAATGGCAGGAGAAAAACTAAGCCCAGACAATTTCTATTAATTGCTTGGAAAATTTGAGAATAATCCTTCAGTAAATAATTCTACTTTAAAACACTCAATGACTTACACAGAAAAGGATATAGGGCATGAAATTTCTATTATCAATTTAATATTGCTCTAATTATTTAAATAAAATTGCCAGGAAGAATTTATTCAGTTAATTATAGAGAGTATAGCTATATACTGGGCACTTGACTTCTAGCTATGGGGTCCCCGGGTGTGGAAATCATACAGTCTGCCACCAGGAACTAACCTCCATAAAAATAATTTTGGCAAACACTTGCTACAATAAAGAGAATTTAGGCAAATAGTTGAATATAAAATAAGGATTTCCAACATGACATCGCTGGCACTTTTCATTGTGCGTGTGTTTGCGTAGACTAACGTAGGGGGACGATGGAAGAGTCAGAATGTAAAGTATCATCAGAGCTTGGAAACTGTAGAATATGCACCTGAGTAGGATTTTCCTACCCACACCTGTCAAAGTGTTGCTCCAGAGTTCTCGGTAAGATAGCCTGAGGCTGTGGTCGTACCATGCAGTGCTCACGAGGAAGTATGCAGCTGCTGTCTCAGTAATCACAGGAGTTCGTATTTACAGGGTCTGTGCAGCTGATACCACATGAAGGGCTTTATGAGCATTCTTCAGTTAGTAATTTTGGAGCCCAAAAAATAAAGTCTCTCACTGTTTCCATTGTTCCCCACCTGTTTGCCATGAAGTGATAGGACCAGATGCCATGATCTTAGTTTTCCGAATGCTGAGTTTTAAGCCAACTTTTTCACTCTCCTCTTTCACTTTCATCAAGAGGCTCTTTAGTTCTTTGCTTTTGGCCATAAAGGTGGTGTCATCTGCGTATCTGAGGTTATTGATATTTCTCCTGGCAATCTTGATTCCAGCTTGTGCTTCATCCAGCTCAGCATTTCACATGATGTACTCTGCATATAAGTTAAATAAGCAGGGTGACAATATACAGCCTTGACGTACTCCTTTCCTGAATCGGTGGACATGAGTTTGAGTAGGCTCCAGGAGTTGGTGATGGACAGTGGAGCCTGGCGTGCTTCAGTTCATGGGGTTGCAAAGAGTTGGACATGACTGAGCAACTGAACTGAACTCAGTTAGTAATATAATAATGCATTTAAAACTTTCATTCCATAGTGGGATAATTCACTCTTATTTAGTGTCTTTAACATTGTTGCTGGAGAAGGCAATGGCATCCCACTCCAGTACTCTTGCCTGGAAAATCACATGGACGGAGGAGTCTGGTGGGCTACAGTCCATGGGGTCGCTAAGAGTCAGACACGACTGAGCAACTTCACTTTCACTTTTCACTTTCCTGCATTGGAGAAGGAAATGGCAACCCACTCCAGTGTTCTTGCCTGGAGAATCCCATGGACGGGGGAGCCTGGTGGGCTGCCGTCTGTGGGGTCGCACAGAGTCGGACACGACTGAAGCCACGGAGCAGCAGCAGCAACACTATTGCTATTGTTCAGCCCCTCAGTCCTAGCCCACTCTTTGTGGCCCCATGGACTGCAGCACGCCAGGCTCCCATGTCCTTCACTATCTCCTGGAGTTTGCTCAAACTCATGTCCATGATGTCTTTATACTTTTGTATAATCTTGTTTTAAAAAACCTTTCAAGATGTAATTAGTAATACCTATTGTACTGAGTATCTTTACTATCTGAACCTCTCAGTAAAAAGGCTTACAATCAAAATGGGCCCAAACCTGTTAGTAATGTCGTTTTCTGTTGCTTTAACAACATTTATTTTGGGGTGAGATGTGCTATATTTTACAGTTGTGTTTTGGGAAGTGACTGAGGGTGACAGGAATTAATTGATGACAAATCTCCAAATAGAATTTTTATGTTGGGGTTTAAGAACCCCTAATTTCTGAAACACAGCAGTAGTATGAATGGGGAAGGATCACTTTGTACTTTTTTGAAAATTTCCAGGAAATTTCATGATAGGGTTAGGTTTGCAGATTATTTCTAAATAGATTAATAACTTTCAATGGGAGTGACTTGAAGAAAGATATCTTAAGCCTGAGAATAATAAGTGTCTAAGAATTAACTCCTGGGTGTTCATTGGAAGGACTGATGTTGAAGCTGAAACTCCAATACTTTGGCCACCTCATGCGAAGAGCTGACTCATTGGAAAAGACCCTGATGCTGGGAAAGATTGAGGGCAGGAGGAGAAGGGGACGACAGAGGATGAGATGGTTGGATGGCATGACTGACTCAATGGACTTGGGTTTGGGTAAACTCTAGGAGTTGGTGATGGACAGGGAGGCCTGGTATGCTGCGGTTCATGGGGTAGCAAAGAGTCAGACACGACTGAGCAACTGAACTGAACTAAAGAATTAACACTTATTTAGGGTATGGCCTACCTGTTCTATTGGAATATAGCCTGGATGTGTTGGGATGGAGTTGTCACAGAGGGGAGAGTGAAGGCTAAGGTCAGAGAGTGGTTAAATGATGAATTGCAGAGTGTCTGACATAAAATCAAGAAATAGGAGTCTTGCAGGCAATGGCAAGCCTGTGAAAGATGCTGAGAATCGATGCAACAGAAGCAGAGCAGTGTTTTGGTACCAGCAGCCTGGGATGCACCAGGGTGGGAGGCAGGCATGGCTTAGCTGGTTGTTGGAGGTGTCAAAACCCTGTGTGCTAGTTCAGTGTATTGGCGCGGGGTGGGTGCGAGGGATGTCAAGAAGCTTGAATGCACAAATCTTAGCGATTCCATGAGGGGGTGTGGAAGCTAAAGGAAAGTCAGAGGTGACTCCAAGATTTTAATTCTGAATGAGTGACTGAGACCTGATGCCAAATAAAGAAAGAGGAGGGAAAGGTGACACCTGACATAGCCGCGTTCTCCTCACCTGACATAGCCGCGTTCTCCTCACCTGACATAGCCACATTCTCCTGTGAAGAGGGAAAAATATTTGGTCACGTATCAAGCACTCAACATGTAAAGAAATTTCCTTGGGTTTTTTGGAATCTCATACTCCTGTCTTATTGGTTTTACCATTTGGGCTGATTACATGAACCTGTATAGAACTTGGCTGGATTAGACAGGTGACAGGTTCTGTTTTTCAGTGACTGATTCAAAACTTTATAGGTGGTTCTCAGACTGAAAGGACTTGACATCCAACTTTTAATAAAGACACACCCTAGCACAGCTTTTCAGCTCATCTAAATATTTTGTGAAATCTCACACTCATTATATCACATCTACATTCTTGTTATTTCATATAGCTCAACTCTAGTTTTGAATATCCGGAGAAGGCAATGGCACCCCACTCCAGTACTCTTGCCTGGAAACTCCCATGGACAGAGGAGCCTGGTGGGCTGCAGTCCATGCGGTCGCTAAGAGTTGGACACGACTGAGCGACATCACTTTCACTTTTCACTTTCATGCATTGGAGAAGGAAATGGCAACCCACTCCAGTGTTCTTGCCTGGAGAATCCCAGGGATGGGGGAGCCTGGTGGGCTGCCATCTATTGGGTCGCACAGAGTCCGACACTACTGAAGTGACTTTGCAGCAGCAGCAGCAGCAGTTTTGAATATCATGGTTTAAATACGCATAAAATATAATTAAAGAAACTGTGTCGCTCTGAGGAATACAATGACCAGTGTCCTCCAACTCAAGATTATATATAAATAGTTTCTACCCATTTAATTCTTCTTAGGATTTTGAAGTTAAGTTCATATTTTAAAAGTGAAGTAAAATAGAACTGCTACTTGATCTAGGCTAGTTACTAGAGACCTGTAGTGAACACACTGATAAACTGTAAATCACACCTGTGAAATATATTTAGCTAATATTATAAATTCTAACACTCAACATTCAAAAAACTAAGATCATGGCATCCAGTCCCATCACTTCATGGCAAATAGATGGGGATGCAATGGAAACAGTGACAGACTTTATTTTCTTGGACTCCAAAATCACTGCAGATGGTGATTGCAGTCATGAAACTAAAAGACAGTTGCTTCTTGGAAGAAAAGCTATGACCAACCTAGATAGCATATTCAAAAGCAGAGACATTACTTTGCCAACAAAGGTCCGTCTAGTCTAGTCAGAGCTATGGTTTTTCCAGTAGTCATGTATGGATGTGAGAGTTGGACCATAAGAAAAGCTGAGTGCTGAAGAATTGATGCTTTTGAACTGTGGTGTTGGAGAAGACTCTTAAGAGTCCTTTGGGCTGCAAGGAGATGAAACCAGTCAATCCTAAAGGAAATCAATCCTGAATATTCATTGGAAGGACTGATGCTGAAGCTGAAGCTCCAAAACTTCAACACTTCTCCACCTGATGCAAAGAACTGACTCACTGGAAAAGCCCCTGATGCTAGGAAAGATGGAAGGCAGGAGGAGAAGGGGATGACAGAGGATGAAATGGTTGGATGGCATCACTGACTCAATGGACATGAGACTGAGGAAGCTCCAGGAGTTGGTAAAGTACAGGGAAGCCTGGTGTGCTGCAGTTCATGGGATCGCAGAGTCAGACACAACTGAGTGAGTGAACAGAACTGAAATGATATTCCAAATGCTTTGAGAATCTCTCTTTTTCTCTCCTCACTCGATCAGGCAGCTCTGGAAGCTTCATAGATTGCCTTCTTTACCTGCACTTATATTTAAAAATGATTCCTTGTAACAGTTAACTTTTACATATTGCATTTTCATTACAGGGCTAAAGTTGTCAGAAGTTTGGTTAATTTTTATAGTTTTTATTCTCATTTTAATATTTATCATTATAAATTGGTTTTCCATAAACTTGTACCTTGAGATTACTTAATATATTGTTCTAAACTATGAGAGTCTGAAATATAATAGACCATCAACCTGATTCTGAAAGAGTAAACACGATACACACACATGTGTATGGAGAATTAGCCCATGTGTGTATGGAGACCTGGGCTTCCATGGTGGCTCAGATGGTGAAGAATCCTCCTGCAACGCAGGAGACCCTGGTTTGATCCCTGGGTTGGGAAGATGCCTTGGAGAAGGAAATGGCAACCATTCCAGTATTCTTGCCTAGGAAATTCCATGGACTGAGGAACTACAGTCCATAGGATGGGTTGCAAAATTCAGACATGACTTAATGACTAAACCACCACCACCATGGAGAACTGAAGAACCAAAAACGAACATTTTAACCTTCTTACTCTATCAAGCTTCTTATAGGACACAGATTTAAGCTTTCCTCTTTGGATGTTTGTATTAATTTAGGAGACACTAACTCCTTTAACAAATCAAAAACCAAACTCTCAGTGAATTAACATAATACCATTTATTTTTTACTCATGTCAAATAGTCAGGTGTCCTTCAGGAGCTTAGAATTCTGTGGTATCGCTGTCATTTGATATTGGTTTGGTAAGAATTATACTACATTACTTGGTATATATGGGAAAGTTGAAGCGATATGAGATGTCCTGGAATATGTGTTCCTTAGTTTACACAGATTGTCTTCCTATGCAAGTGGCCTCTAACAATAGACTCATATTGCCCATTCACGGGATATGTTGACGCTGATCCATTACAGCTTTGGTCCTAGTGTTTCCTTTACTTTGGGCTCTGGGCTAAAGTGACTCCCCAATGTGGGTTGCTAGAGTTCTGGAAAAATACTGAAGAAACAGAGTCATCATATCATGACTCTCAAAGGGGTGTACATCTCTCTGTTCACATTTTCTTGGCCAAAGTAAGTCACATAATCAAGCCTGATGCCATCAGGGTACAAAGGTTTGATCTTCTATAGGACAAGGACACAAATCCTTTGGCTCCATCATGTAACCGGCTGCAAAAGATAAAACCAAATAAGGCATTTATTAAACCTGTGTTCCTTAAACACACAAAAACAAATATTATCTTCATATCTCAATGGTTTGTTATTGGAAATGTTAATGTATAAAAACAATAAAATGAGTTTGTAATATTCCCGTGCAATTTTACTCTTTTCATCTATAATGGAAATCCCTCTAGTCTTATAATGGTCCACTTTCATCTGAGGGTAATTCGTGAATATTGACAATGGAGTCTCAGTTTTACAATTTTCAGTTTTGAAGTCATGCAGGAAAAATATAAGAAGGTAAAATATGACTTTTATCTAAAATCAAAGAACTTTGGGGACAAATCCAAGCACATTTCTGTTGACTTGGATGTTTCAGGAACACAAAACAGTATTAAAATTGAAATACAGGGACGTGTGTATTTGTTTTTCATTAAAGAAGCATCTGTCAGTTGTGTCCAGACTATACTCTCAGAGCTGGTGACCTGAGAATCTGGAGTCATGCTGCTCAACCCTTCCTTCACAGAGAAAACAGGAATTTCTCATCTTCCCATATACCCTCCTGCAAATCAGCCCTTCTCCATACTATTCGTATTGAGATCTGTAACAGCTCATTTACCCTTGTCTTCCAAGGGTCATTGTTGGGCTTCCCTGGTGGCTCCTGGCCACAATGCAGGAGACCCAGGTTGATCCCTGGCTCGGGAAGATCTGCTGAAGAAGGGAACAGCCACCCACTCCATTCAGTACTCTCGCCTGGAGAGTTCCATGGACAGACATACCTGGCAGGCTACACAGCCTGTGGGATGCCACAGAGTCGGATACGACTGAGTGACTAACCATCCAAGGCTCATTGATAGTGGCTGGACTGTTTCTCTTATTTCTACCTTTTCCACAGGAAGGCCTGGCATACTTTGGTTCATAGGGTCGCAAAGAGTCAGACACGACTGAGCGACTGGACTGAACTGAACTGAACTGAATCCAACGACACTCTCACCTTCAGAACCAGAATTTCCTTTGAAGCTCTAATGAGTAAGCATTTTTGGCTCTGGGTCCCATATGGTTTCCACCACCCTGCTCAGCAGTGCTGCCCTAGGATTGATGCATAAACACATAAATGTGTGGGCTTTCCAATAAGACTGGATTCACATAAACAGGTGGCCTGGGGGCCCACTCTGTTGACCCCTTCTCTACTCTCTTCTAGTTTCTTTTTTTTTCAACTTCTTTTTTTTGGGGGGTGGGGGGGTGGCGACCTTAGAAAAAGATTGTAATGTTCATGGTTTCCAGGATCTCGCCTTCTGTTTTATGCTTCAGAATTCTGCGATCCAGTTCCACGTCCTGTCTCTTGAGCCTTTCCTGGTAAGAGTGACTTTCTAACTGACTCATGGCAGAGAGCAGCCCGCTTGGCGCTTGCCATTCTGGAATTCTCCTCTTCAGACTCTGTGAAAGGGCATGCTCTCGGTTTTCCCCCACTTTGTGATGCATCCTCTTGTTATCTTTGTT
This sequence comes from Bos grunniens, assembly GCF_055505025.1. NCBI lineage: Eukaryota > Metazoa > Chordata > Mammalia > Artiodactyla > Bovidae > Bos > Bos grunniens. Next base: position 87,737,917 of record NC_141176.1, on the reverse strand, counting down.
GCTGAGAAACAGCTTTAACTGTAAGTCTTAAAAAAAAACAGTGACTAAAACAAACAAGATTGTTTCTCCACTGATGTTGAAATCTGGAGCGGAAGAGCCAAGAGCTGGTGGAGCTCATTGACGACGTGGTCAGAGATCCAGGTACTTCCTACCTCTCTGCTCCATCCTCCTAAGTGCACTGACGTTTTAAAATTTTATTTTATATTGGGATATAGCTGGTTTACAGTGTTGTGTTAGTTTCAGGTGTGTACTGATATTCGTATATCTCTTCTTTTTCAGGTTCTTTCCCACACAGCCTATTACAGTGTATTGAGTCGTGTTCCCTGTGCTGTAAGTAGGTTCTTGTCGATCATCTATTTTGCATGTAGTGGTGTGTATATGTTAATCCCAACTTCCTAATATATCCCTCATATATTCAATGGAATATTACTCATAAAAAAGAATGAAGTAATGCCATTTGCAGCAACAAGTGGATAGAGTTTATCATGTCAAAGACATACATCATATGATATCGCTTTTATGTGAAATCTAAAAATGATACAGTTAACTTATTTGAAAAATAGAAGCAGACTCATAGACTTAGAAAACAGACTCGTGTCGGGTTTTGCTCTTACGTTTTCTGCCTCGTGGCCACTCTGAGGGGTTTGTATGCTACAGATGGACCTCACGTCTAAATCCAAGATGGAAGGAAGAGACACAAACAGGACAAAGTCCCCTCTGCTTTCTTTTATCAAAATAGGAGAAGCTAAGTCACTTGCAGTAGCTTCTCCTTAGTTATCATCGGCCCAGATTATGACAGGCTTTGGTATTCTGAGGTGAGAGAGAAGCTGAAAAGATTATTTTTTCAGCCAGATGTATTGCCTTCTTTTTCAAAATTTGTTTTGAATGTACACTGATTAAAGGATCGACGGTGTCTACCACAGTGACCTCACAGGCTACTGCTCCTCCAGTAACTCTGTACGTGTTGATGTTCCAGAACGGTGTCTTTTGACCTGTCATGATGTCCACCTACTTGCTAGTCCTGGGCGTACCATATACTATCGTAGGTTAAAGCGCAACAAACGTGCTGTGCGTGTGCTATGTCACTTCAGTCGTGTCCGACTCTGTGCAACCCTGTGGACTGCAGCCCGCCAGGCTCCTCTGTTCATGGGATTCTCCAGGTAAGAATACTGGGGTGGGTTGCCATGCCCTCCTCCAGGGGATCTTCCTGATCCAGGGATTGAACCCGTGTCTCTTATGTTTCCTAGATTGGCAGTCAAGTTCTTTACCGCTAGCGCCACCTGACGGAGAAGGCAATGGCACCCCACTCCAGTATTCTTACCTGGAAAATCCCATGGATGGAGGAGCCTGGTGGGCTGCAGTCCATGGGGTCGCTGAGGGTCGGACACGACTGAGCGACTTCACTTTCACTTTTCACTTTCATACATTGGAGAAGGCAATGGCACCCCACTCCAGTGTTCTTTCCTGGAAAATCCCAGGGATGGGGGAGCCTGGTGGGCTGCGGTCTATGGGGTGGCACAGAGTCGAACACGACTGAAGCGACTTAGCAGCAGCAGCGCCTCCCGGGAAGCCCAACATGCACGCTGCTGATGGTCAAATATGTCTGGCTAAGACTTTAGCATCCTGTGTCCATCTTCTATGGGGTTCCTCCTGGTTTTGTCACTTAGTTTTCAAACAGAAGAGACTATAAATGCAATGCCTCTCTTTAACTGCTACTCCTCATGTATCCCCATCTTGGTTGTTATATTATAAAATCAGACAACCAAGAAACTCAGCTTTTACCCCCTCTAACCCCTGCATGGCCAAGTCCCATTTAGTTTCTTCACTTCCCTTGAGGCTATTAACTTGTGTTCATACCCATGGTCATTCTCACAAACACTTTCTAGTTAAGCAATATCATTTCTCACTCTGTCCGCTGAGGAATAAGTTCTTCTCTGGTTGTCTTGCTTCCTGTGAATGGTGCCATCAGTAAAATCCTTCGAAGATACCAAGTACAAATCATGCCCCAGCTTAAAGTGCTGCGATGCTTGCCACAGTTAACAGCAGACAACCCAGACCACCTAGGGATGGTCATCTTCTTTGTTCCAAATTGCTGATGACTTCCAAATCCTTCCCAGATCCATCCTTAGACCTCTGTTTGGCCTGCTGGGTGTATTTACCCGATATCTACCAGACATTCATACACTCATTCTTCTAGTTGTCTTCTGTCTTTGCGCCTTACTCACTGACGTCTTCTTGTCCCTGAAAAGGATATTCACTTTAGGCTTGTAGATCGTTGTATATCATGCAGTCTTTGCCTGTAACCTCTGCTTTTCTGGATTATTTGGAGGATTCAAGACAGAAGCATCTGCCACATCGGAATAAGAGCCCTAATGGCTGTGGCATGTTTTGCTCTCACGCTCTTTCCTTTTGCGCCGGGGACCACATGTTTCTAACACATGCTGCACTTCGGGTCTGGATTCTAGAGCGGAAAGGCATGAGGAGCAAAACCACAGACAACCCAGAGCAAAAATGCACAATGAATGAGAGATAAATGATTATCATAAGCCTCTGAGATTTGAGGGCTATTTAACGGTGTACCCTAATGTAGGGAAAACTGGTAAAAACAGATAATAATATTTAAATTCAACTTCCATCTAGCCTTTTAGCTTTCTGTTGATGCATGCAGGAAATGTCAGCGTATTTCCATAGGAAGAAAAAATATTGCTGCCTCCCCTTGGATGTGAGTAAATTATGAGGCTTGATTTCTTCCTGTATGATTCCTATTAACTTCAATAATGCAGAAGTCTCTTCAATTAAAATGAAATAAAAACTGAAAGCCTCACTAAATCCTACTCAGCACTCCATTTATCCTGTGACTGTTGCTTACCAACTGTTGATAATGAGTCTTACAAAAACAGCTTCCTTCTCTCTGTTTTCTTTTCATCAGCTCTGATGGACTCCCCAGCCTTCTTCTCTGTGCCTGCATCCTGGCTACACCCTTAAACAGTTTCTAATATGCTTGCTGATATGCATGCCTCTACAGGCAACAGTTGATTTTAAGAAATTATTTTATTTTTAATTGGAGGATAACTGCTTTACGATATTGTGATGGTTCCTGCCGTATATCAACTTGAAGCAGCCATAAGTATACATATAACCCTCCCTCTTAAACCTCTCCCACTCCCCTCTGCATCCCACTCTTTAGGTTGTTCCAGAGCACCGGCTTTGGGTTCCTCATGTCAAACAGCAAACTCCCCCTGGCTGTCTATTTTACGTATGGAAATGTGTATATATCAATGCTACTCTCTCAAATAATCCCACCTTCTCCCTCCTCCACTGTGTCCAAAAGTCTGTTCTCTGTGTTTTCATCTCCACTGCTGCCCTGTGGGTAATTTCATCAGTACCATCCTTCTAGGTCCCATATATATGCATTAATATATGATATTTGTCTTTCTCTTTCCGACTTACTTCACTCTGTATAATAGGCTCTAGGTTCATCTACCTCATTAAGACCCACTGAAATGCATTCCTTTTTAAAGCTGGGTAATAGTTCATTGTGGAGAAGGTGATGGCACCCCACTCCAGTACTCTTGCCTGGAAAATCCCATGGACGGAGGAGCCTGGTAGGCTGAAGTCCATGGGGTTGCAAAGAGTCTGTCACGACTGAGCGACTTCACTTTCAATAGTTCATTGGGTATATGTACCACAACTTCTTTACCTGTTCATCTAAAACTACAATGAGGTATCATCTTACCCCAGTCATAACGGGCATCAACAAAAAGTCTACAAACAATAAATGCTGGAGAGGGTGTAGAAAAAAGGGAACCATTTTTCTCTGTTGATGGGAATGCAAATTGATACAGCCATTGTGCAGAACAGTATGGAGTTTCCTTTTAAAACAAGGAAGAAGACTACCATATGATCCAGCAATCCCACTACTGGGAATATAACCTGAGGAAGCCAGAATTGAAAAAGACCTACCAGGTTCCTCTGTCCATGCAATTTTCCAGGCAAGAGTACTGGAGTGGGTTGCCATTTTCTTCTCCAGGGGATCTTCTGGACTTGGGGAACAAACCCAGATTTCTCGCATTGCAGCTAGACGCTTTACCCTCTGAGCCACCAGGGAAGCACGTCGAAAAAGATACAGTGTTCATTGCAGCACTGTTTGCGCCAGCTGTTTTTTCAGTGCTCCGTTTACTAGGGGACCCGTTGACATTTAACTTTTCTGACCATTCCAGCCTGCATAAAATTATTTCCATCTTTGACTTCAGTGACCACTATTTCAGCCCCAAGGAGCCCATGGATCACAAGTTACTTATAAAAATTAAGCTCTGCTTTTCTTTTGAGTTGTAGTTGTTTTATAAAATGTAAGCTCTGTTGCGCTAATAGTTACTTACTAAACAATTTTAATAGTATAGAATTTAAATTTTGTCATTACAAAAAAAAAAATAAAGCCTCAACCACAAACAAATTTACCATCACCTGTTTTGCTTCTTATCAGAAAAAGGCTGTAATTTGACTATGGAATAAGCTATTGACTGTATAGAAAATGTTATTATATTTTAAAGAGTTATGCAAACCATTACAACATAGAGATACACTATAGGCACAATTTTATTTTTTAAAAAATAATTAAAAACAATGAGACAAGGAGGTACAATAAAGCCAAACACTGACTGTGAGTTTTCCTACAAAGAACCTTGTCAAAATGGTCTTGTTTGGAAATGCACATCCATTTAAATCGTGTTTTTTTTTTTTTTCCCCCTAAGAATAATATGGAGTGTAGAAATGCTTTCCTAGGCAGGAAGCTTTTTTAAAATTCATTTTGCTGAGCTCTAGGAAACGTAGCTTAGCAGCTACCTTGTATAGAAACCCCGAGCCACAGCACCCACGTGTTCAGCAGAGTCTGCCGTGGGCAGCAGTTCTGATACTGCTGTGTGCAACTGGCATTTACAGCATCCTGCCAGTTACACGCCCGTCACAATGCACGGTGCTTAGAGCAGGCCGGCAGTTCACACGAGGGTGATGGACAGCACGTGTCTGCATGTCGGTCCCTCTGTCTCCTGATGCAATTTAGGAAAGGACTGCTCCTTCAGGTCCACCTGGGATGCAGAGGGACAGGGCAGGTGGTGGCCCCATGACCTTGCTTCCTTTCCTTTCTTATAGCTCCATCGCAATTCCTTTTTTATTTGTTTTGATGTCATGGTGACACTTGTCATCTCCAAAGGCAACCTTGCGTCACCTAGACATACACTCATAATAAGTACCTGACCAGATAAGGATCTTCTTTCTCCAGTTACATTCATCAACCTTTACATGAGATTAGTTACAGTTATTTAATGTATAAATACTAATCAACTATCAGTGGTCTGAATCACCATGTTGAGGGAACTTGCTATGTTTAATATCAGAATACTGCTGTTATTTGTGTGTGAAAAGGCAGTGTTTTTTTTAAAAAATGTTTTGTATAGCAGAATTCATACAGAATTTGGTCAAAATGCTCATGACAAAAGCAATTAGACTATTTAAATTTGCGATTACATAAACCCATTTAAAAAAGTAAAGTATTCCACCATTAAAAAGTCTGTTCAGTTAATAAAATGGAAATCTGATACTTGTTTGTTAAGAATTATGCAGTGTGCTTCATTGTTAAAACACTGGATTATTCTCCCTGTAGTACCGTTTCTGTTAAAACCTGTATATGTCAATTATCCAGGACAGTTTTAAAGCAGTACATAAATGCATAAATTATTTTCAAACCCATGTTAAATTGCATGTCCTCAATTTACTTAAGGAGATTGGGGAATAGAAATGATCTATTGTTATATTTTAATAAGAAACTTAAAGCAAGTAAGGATGTATTGGGCAAGCAAAGGCTAAATTTTATGAAACATTTGTTCATTTGTAAGAATTCATTAAATTCACCTGAATTTAAAATTTCTCCTCACAATTTACCATTTAAGGTAATATGGGGGTCTAGGCATTCTGACTGACTGTTCTTCAAAAAAGCTTAGAAGCCATGAAAATATGTGTTTCATGATTGAATCAATACACAAGAAAGAAAGTAAAAATTCTTATTTGAAAACTAAAGAGAGAAAGAAGTCTAAAGAGAAGTAAAATTTGGAACCAGGTTTGACATTGGGGAAATTTGTCCAAAAAAGTCTAAAATCAGTTTTCTTAGCCTCTTGGAATTCAGGAAATAGGAGAGAACGTCCAGGGACCAAAAAAGTTGAGAGTCTGCTTGGACAGTGACCTTCCTTCAGCTGGAACCATTGAAAGTCTAAATCTTTAGTAAAATCATGAAATGAAACTCAAATCAGCCCTTTTGTCTTGGTGATGGAAAGAAAAACATACTGTGCTTAAACTTGATTCTGCGTGGGAGGTGAACACGTGTGCACAGGCAGATGTACACACACACACACATACACACACATACACACACATACACACACATACACACACACACACATATACACACACATACACACACATACACACACATACACACATACATACACACACATACACACACATACACACACACATACACACACACACATATACACACACATACACACACACATACACACACATACACACACATATACACACACACATACACACACATATACACACACATACACACACATACACACACATACACACACATACACACACATACACACACATACACACACACATACACACACACATACACACACACATACACACACATACACACATACACATACACACACATACACACATACACATACACACACATACACACACATGCCTCAATCTTTTGCTTAATCCTTGAGAAAAATATAAAACTGGGCCTCACATGTACATTCTTTGTATGACAAAAATAAAAAAATATATAACACAAAACCCCATTGTTTATTTTAAAGTTGACTTAATATGGCAAAAGCAATAATACAAGTCTTTTTGGAGGATTTCACCTTCCTGTTTCACCTTCTCTGTTGAACTCGGAGAATTCCTCCAGAGAAAGTTTGCACTCACAGTCAAATTTCACTAAAGAAACAAGAAAGAACCATGAGTGATAACCTGCAAGTACAAGAAGCACTGAAAATAAAGCCATTTAAAAAACCATATATTACCGCAATCACCCAGAGAATGAAAATAAATATATATATAAAGTATATTAGATATGTTCAAAAAAGACTAGTTTGAAAATATAATCATGGAAAAAGAAAATGTGAAGAACAAACAAGATTTTAAAAAGAACCAAGTGGAATTTCTAGCTGCAAGAAGCAAGAGTGTGACAGCAGATAAGGCACAGCTGGGAGCTTTAGTAAACTGATAGAGCTGAAGAAGTGTTCTAGACTTGAGCACAAATGAGGAAACGGGAAATATGGTGGAAAACATGGCCTACATAGAAGAAAGTATGTGAAGGATGAACCTAGCCCTCACTGAATTCCTAAAAGCAGAGCTAGAGAACTATCATGGAGATTATATCTGAGAACTGATGAATGACAATGATCAATATATTCGAGAGCGCCTGTGAATCTTAAGCAGGAGAGTTAAAGAAAAGTGTCCACACCTTGACACATTAGAGTAAAATTGCAGAACCCCCAAAATAAAAGAAATAGCTTAAAAATAATCAGTGAGATTTAAAAAAAAAATCAGTGAGAAAAGGTAGATTGAATTAGAGAGAATGACAGTTATACTGGTTGTTGACTTGTAAAGCAGTTTCGAAAATAGGTTCCCTGACCTTAGGCTCCTATCCACAAGGACGTCTAAAGGAAGAGCTGTGGCCTCTGTATACAAAAGAAATAAACAAGGACCTGCTGGAGAGCACGGGGAGCTATATTCAGCACCATGTAATAGCCTACAATGGAAAGTGATCTGAAAATGAATATATATATACACACACACACACATATATGTGTTTTTATGTATGTATATATGTATATATCCTGGAGGAGGAAATTGCAACCCACTCCAATATTCTTGCCTGGAGAATCCCATGGACAGAGGAGTCTGGTGGGCTACAGTCCATGGGGTCGCAAAGAGTAGGACATAACTGAGTGACTAACATAGACATATATGTATAGGCTTCCCTAATGGCTCAGATAGTAAAGAATCTGCCTGCAGTGCAGGAAATATGGATTCCATCCCTGGGTTGGGAAGATCCCCTGGAGGAGGAAACAGCAACCCACTCCAGTATTCTTGCCTGGAGAATTCCATGGACAGAGGAGCTTGGCAGGCTACAGTCCATGGAGTCGCAAAGAGTAGGACATGACTGAGAAACTAACACTTCACTTCCTCTGTCCATGGGATTTTCCAGGCAAGAGTACCGGAGTGGGTTGCCATTGCCTTCTCCGCATTATATATATATATATATATATGCTAAATCACTTCATATATATATATATATATGGCTCATTTTACTGTACACATGAAACTGACACAACATTGTAAGCCAATTATACTTCAATTAAGAAAAAAATTAAAAAGACTTGCAGCCTGTCCTTGGAGAGATTGCCAATATACCCTGAGTCTCTACCTATTTCCCCTTCCAGTTGCCAAGAGCTTGAGGTGTGTCCTGGGACCTAAGGGGACACAGAAGTGTGGGATTTCCTCCAGAAAGCATTCAAGGAGGGAGGCTTGTATACCAATGGCATGAAGCAAGAAGGCTGCAGCTTAGAAACCACTGCATTCCAGCAAATTTGTTCTTTTCTTATGAATCACAGTTAAACTGTTGTCTAAAAGGTTTTCATGAATGAGAGGACTTCTGCAGACTGAGGCCGGAAGGACAGTATTACCAGATTGTCAGGGTTTGGGGGAGGAATCTCAGGAGAGCAGCCAGAGTATGCGTCCAGCCTAGCTGGTAGGGCTACTCATGGGGAACCACCAGCCATGTGCAGGGCTTCAGAGAGAATTCAGCAGTAAACTGCCCTTCACTTCTGGAGGAATCCACCGGAAGGTCACACCTGGCAAGTCAATCAGAGCATCAGTGCACTGGCCTTTCTTCTCTCCAGAGCACTTCCCACCGCGCTCCTGGGAGGAAAGGCAGGAAGCTTATACTTAAACACGGAGAAGAAAGAAGCTTGCTGCTTGTTCCCCGGATTGGCCAAAGTCATGAAGAGAATTTAAGCAAGTACTGATGTTTCCATTCTTGTAGAGGTTAGAGGATTGTAATGAACACAACCAGGCGATTCTTGGGCCTGGAAGTGTCTAGAGCACTCTTCGTTACCTTGGGGCAAGTGGCTGATACCTGGGGCATCTACTATCTACTTTGTTCAGGTCCAGGGGTTTCCATAAGCAGTGGGGGGAGGGGATGAGTTGAATGAGTTGATTTCTGATTGTATCTTTCCTAATTTTCCAGGTTCAGTACATGTTAAGAAAGGTGCTAATTTGATATTGCGTAGTTAAATTGATGTTCAAAGAGTTTATTGGATGATAGATTTGGAAATATAGTTTAAAATATCCGTTTATTACCTTGAATGCCTTCTAGCTTTATTATAAGAAAGAATGCTTTGGAAAATAACAAAAACTACATAAAAATGACTCTGTTTCAACCTATTAAGTGGCTAAATGCACTGTGTAGTTGGTGGGGGGGAGGGTAGGAAATGGAGAAATTACAGGCCGGGGCGTCTCACTGAGGTATATCAAATCCTATTAGTCCAGGTAATTTCCTTGGCTGGAAACAGGACAGGGGAACTATTGTCTTGTCTGCTTTGGCAGAAATTTTTTATTTATCCTCCATGTCTGTTTCGTTTGCAGGTTTTTCTATTACCATTTCCACACTTGCCCTGCTGGGTCCCTTTTGTCCCATGACAAAGTTCCTGTGATGTTCTTAGTAAATATTTAAAACTCTCACAATCATGTTTTAGCTATTTCTATGCTGAATAGTGCTATTTATTGCTGATAGCATCTCAGTAAGCTTTCAAAAAATGTATTCCTCCACTCTAGAGGAATGTGTGCCTTTGAAATTTGATTGCCTCCCAAGCTTGACATGAGGTTTATTCTCCTCATGAAGTAAACCACTTAATCTGGAATGCATACACATAAAGCTGAAACTTGAAAGGAATATGTCATCCCTGTATAACAGTGAAATATGACAATCCTAGACAACATGTTAAAAACCAGAGACATCACTTTGCCCACAGAAATCCATATAGTCAAAGCTGTAGTTTTTCCAGTAGTCATGTATGGCTGGGAGAATTGGACCATAAAGAAGGCTGAGTGCCAAAGAACTGATGCTTTTGAATTCTGGTGCTGGAGAAGACTCTTGAGAGTCCCTTGGACAGCAAGAAGATCAATCCAGTCACTCCTAAAGGAAATCAACCCTGAATATTCATCAGAAGGACTGATCCTGAAGCTGAAGCTCCAGTACTTTGGCTACCTGATGTGAAGAGCCAATTTATTGGAAAAGACCCTGATGCTGGGAAAGATTGAAGGCAGTAGGAGAAGAGGGCATCAGAGGATGAGAAGTTGGATGGCATCACTGACTCAATGGTCATGAGTTTGAGCAAACTGCAGGAGATAGTGGAGGCAGAGAAGCCTGGCGTGCTGCAGTCCATGGGGTCACAGAGTCAGACACGACTGTTCAGTGGTTGAGGGGGTGGTTTCTTTGTTCACCCTGTTTAAGGCTCTAGGAGCTTGACTCCTAAAGAGATACCATCACAGCACATCTAGTCCAGGGTTTTTCCTTCTATACCACAGAGTGTCTCTTATTTCTTTGTTTGTTTCCTTACTATTTTTTGTTTGTTTTTAAAATACAGCCCGGGTCACAGTATAACTAGTAGAAGTTTGTGGTTGTATACTTAAAGAGTTCCCAGAAAATGATTACTAACATGGTTGGTGGGGGAATTTGCCAACAGAATCCTAAAACTTAGTAAATGAGAGAAGAAAGTTATGTGTGGCTGTAAGTTCCAGAAGAGTAGAACAAGTAGGTATGTGCATGTTCTGAGTTGATCAGAAACATAAAAGGCCGTTTAAACTAGTTTTCTTGTAATAAAAGAAAAAGCAAGTGTACTGCCTTGTAAGTTAGAGTTGGAGAGTTCAGTGAGAAACCTCCCGGGTCATGGGTGAGCTGCCTAAAGCGTTAGTCTAAAGAGCTGCGGGCGTGATGGTTCTGTGCTGCTCTCGTGAGTCAGACGTTTGGCCAAAGGCCTAGCTTCTTCCAGTCCTCAACACCGTGGGACCCTCGGATGAGACCAGAGAGGCTTCTGCCTTCTAGCGGAAAAGTCGAAGGCAGATCATTATAGATCAGGCGTGACTCGAAGGCTACCTTAATTAAACACCTAATTGGATATTGGAAGAATTGTTCCCCCCCTTACAATTTCTACGAGTTTTGTTTTCCTTCTGTGCTTCTGGAAGTTCTATGAAGCTGCATTTTAATCTGTGGTTAGACTGAAAGTGTTGGGCACAGGTTATGGTGTTGGATGGTATATACTGTAAGTTTGCTTCAGCCATGAAATTCCATGAAAGTTTGTAGGCAACTTTATTTTGAAAAGAACTGCTATTGAAATCTGGTTTTAAAGCACTTATTTTTTGCTTTGTAAACTCAAAGGATTATGTGCTATATTTTTAAATTTGTAATATCATTATGTGAGAAAAAAATAAAACCTTTACATTAACTCCTTTCTCTTTCATTTTTAAGAGTTTTAATCTTGAATTTAAAGTTGTGCTTACCATATGTATCCTTTAAGGTCTTATTTTCTATGAAGAAAGTAATCCAGTTGATCTATTATTAGTAGTATGTCTACTTTTTGTCTTAAAAATCTGTAATTATTAGCAAGGGAGGCCTTTTAATTTTACATGGGAAATAATAAATGTTTCAGAAGTTTAACATCTTAAATCGTATATTATCAAGGAAAAAGATAAAGGTAAGTAAAAAAGCCTTTCCAAGCTTTTACCAAAACAATTGTAGGAAATTTCTCATCATGCTTCTATTATTCTTCTGTCTTGAAAAGTACCCTCAGAGACATAATGGCCACAACCATTTCATTTTCTAACTTATTAAGCAGTCTGAGGGTGAATTGAGAGTTTCAGTTCCAGGTTATGGTGATAATTACTAAGTGCAAAAGCCCCTGTTGCCTTTCATTAAGCAGTTATAATATTTAATTGAGACTACAGGGTGTCAATAGTCAGCATCATACCATGGATAATTATCCATACACATAAAAGAACACTGAGGGTACTTTCAACAATAAGACAGATTATCAAAAAATTACATTTTTAATTTAAGTTTTGACTTGAGTCGTTTCAGTGATTAAATACACATCTCTGCATTTTTCTGCAAATGAGGATATAAAGCTAAATAAATGAACCATAAAGTGGGGAAGGGAAAAAAAAAGTTTTCACTGTAACATAAATGGATGAATGTAGTATGCATTAACAAATCACAGTGTCTCTTCTAAAAGCTGTCTCAGGAAGGAGAGCCGCTGACCCAGGCGGTCAAAGATTCCTGCCAGTTTGGCTGGGAAAGGGTCCTCTCCTTGGCGAGCCTGGCACTGCCAGGATCGTGGGCCAAAATGTCTGGGTGGCCTTTGCTCCAGCCTTTGGCCCCCACAACTTGGCTTCTGGCAGAGTACTTATCTCTTTGACCACTGACTGGGAAACGACTGAAAAGGGAAGAACTTGAAAGGAACTGGAACTTTTTTGTGCCTCTCTTTGAAAGTTTGCTTTTAAGGGAAGTCCAAGATATGAGGAACTTGCAAATAAAAGCAAGTTTGCGCCATGAAACATCACGTGCTAACAATTCTCTCATAGGAAATAGAAATCTAGAATTCTAGGGAAAAAAAAAAAAGGCTTTATGGTGTCAAGAATTAATTCAACGGTTCTGATAAATGCTGCTGTGAAGAGTGCAAGGAACCTGCAGGAAACTCCTGAAATGATGGAAAAAGAAATTAAAAAAAGATGCTCTCCTGGTTCTAAGGCAAGTGAAATTATTGTTGCCATTAAAAAATTTTCTTCCAGTTTATATTTGGTAAGTGCTTTAATAACTTCTTACATCATCCATTTCCAGCTTACCTGAGAGGTAGGAAGAGAGCAAGCATTTTTATTGTTTTAGCTATGATTTATTTTTATGAACATCATTTTCCACTTTTGTAATCACAGCCATGTATTTCCATGGGGCTGGGAAGACTATGCTTGACTACCTCTGCCAGTTGCCAGTTGTCCATTAAAAATAGAGCCTAGGGCTTCCCTGGTGGTCCAGTGGTTAAGAATCCACCTTGCAATGCAAGAGACACCAGTTCAATGTCTGGCCTGGGAAGATCCCACGTGCAGCAGGGCAGCTAAGTCCATGAGCCACAACTAGTGAGCCCACGCGCTGTAGCTACTGAAGCCTGCACACGCTGGAGCTTGTCCTCCGCGGCCCAGGAAGCCACTGCAACTAGACCGTAGCCCTGCTCTGTGCGGCTAGAGAAAGTGCACAAGCAGCAACGAGACCCACCGCAGCCACACAATAGAGTCTGGTTAGCCACTTCAGTCCATGGATTAGACATCTAGTTTTAAGAGAAAAGGAGGGCTTCCCTGATGGCTCAGAGGTTAAAGCGTCTGCCTGCAATGCAGGAGACCTGAGTTCAATCCCTGGGTCAAGAAGATCCCCTGGAGAAGGAAATGGCAACCCACTCCAGTATTCTTGCCTGGAGAATCCCATGGACAGAGGAGCCTGGTGGGCTACAGTCCACGAGGTTGCAAAGAGTCGGACATGACTGAATGACCTCACTTTCACATTCTTTAAGAGAGAAAAAAAATGATATTTGAAATATAAATCCGATATTTATGAAGTACACAAGAATTATAATGGTGGGAACTTAGTTTCAGAAAAAAGAAAAAAGATTTGCTCACCTTACTGGGAGCTAGATTTGTAGGTGTAACTCAAAAATTGCACAAAGCAACCTCTGGCCATTTTTTTGAGAGGATGGATTTGATTTAAAGGATATTCAGGACTTCACCCATCTCCAGGAAGGCCAGAGAGTCAGATTCTGCACGTGACAGAGAGACCAGAAGACCAGGGACAAGAACCAATCGAATCCACATTTCAGGGCGTCTGCGTTACCAGCTCGGCCACTGATGGACTGAAGCTGGTGCTCCCATATGAAAGCTGCATCTCCAAGGGGTCCTGGTTGTCTTTCTTGCCTGCTTTGCTATTTGATGGGGCAACTGATTGGCAGATTATAGGATGTATCCATGGCCATAATCAGGATATCTACAGTGGAGTAAGGGGTTCCAGGGTGGGGTTGTGAGGTTTAGATTTTCTTTTTATCAGTGAAGATGGTGAGGGAAGGGTGACAGGAGGGCCCTGGATTTTCTTAATGAGTCAAATATATGCATGCACATATGCTAAAGGCCGTCAGTCATGTCCGCCTCTTTGTGACCCTATGGACTGCACCATAGGGTGCTTTGCACCACCAGGCTCCTCAGTCCGTAAGGTTCTCCAGGCAAAAATACTCGAGTGAGCTGCTGTACTCTTTTCCAGGGATTGAACCCAGGTCTCCTGCAATTCAGGCAGATTCTTTACTGGCTGAACCACCAGTTAAAAGTGAAACTGTTAGTCGATCAGTTGTGTCCAACTCTTTGCAACTCCATGGACTATAACCCACCAGGCTCCTCTGTCCATGGACTTCTCCAAGCAAGAATAATGGAGTGGGTTGCCATTCCTTTTTCCAGGGGATCTTCCTGACCAGGGATCGAACCCAGGTCTCCTGTAATGCAGGCAAATTCTTTACCATATGAGCCACTAGGTAAGCCTCAAATATATGCATCAGTTCAGTTCAGTTCAGTTTCTCAGTCGTGTTCGAGTCTTTGTGACCCCATGGACTGCAGCACGCCAGGCTTCCCTGTCCATCTCCAACTCCTGGAGCTTCCTCAAACTCATGTCCATTGAGTTGGTGATGCCATCCAACCATCTCATCCTCTGTTGTCCCCTTCTCCTCCCACCTTCAATCTTTCCCAGCATCAGCGTCTTTTCAAATGAATCAGTTCTTCGCATCAGGTGGCCAAAGTATTGCAGTTTCAGCTTCAATATCAGTCCTTCCAATGAACACCCAGGACTGATCTTCTGTAGAATGGACTGGTTGGATCTCCTTGCAGTTCAAGGGACTCTCAAGAGTCTTCTCCAACACCACAGTTCAAAAGCATCAATACTTCGGTGCTCAGCTTTCTTCACAGTCCAACTCTCACATCCATACATGACCACTGGAAAAACGATAGCCTTGACTAGATGGACCTTTGTTGGCAAAGTAATGTCTCTGCTTTTGAATGTGCTATCTAGGTTGGTCATAACTTTCCTTCCAAGGAGTAAGGATCTTTTAATTTCATGGCTATAATCACCATCTGCAGTGATTTTGGAGCCCCCCCCCCCACCACCAAAATACAGTCTGACACTGTTTCCACTGTTTCCCCATCTATTTCCCATGAAGTGATGGGACCAGATGCTAAGATGGCATTAAGATCTGGTCCAAGATGGGACCAGATCTTCATTTTCTGAATGTTGAGATTTAAGCCAACTTTTTCACTCTCCTCTTTCACTTTCATCAAGAGGCTTTTGAGTTCCTCTTCACTTTCTGCCATAAGGGTGGTGTCATCTGCATACTGAGGTTACTGATATTTCTGGTATATGCATAGGCCCAGGCAAAGCGAAAAGGTGTCCCAGCCGTGAGCTGAAGAAGCCCTGAACTCACCCAGGCCGAAGAAAACAGTTTCTCAAGAAGTTTGTCCTGTGGATATATCCTCCTGACGTTTCCATAGTTCTAGAAATTTGCATCATTATTTCTGATGTATCTGGATTCAGAGGCAAGTCCTTATGCATTTTATGACAGACAGCTGTTGGATACATCATTCAAATGTTTTCCAGCCGTACTGACTGAGGAGTTAGCATGTTAACTGAGACTCCAGAGGAGTCTCCTGAGAATTGTCAATTGAGTTTTTTCCCTCCAATGAAATCAACTTTCAAAGAGGCACTGCTAAAATGAAAACATTCCAAGAGAAGTCTTTTTTATTGTGATATGAACACTTAGAGTGAGATTTAACCTCTGAAGAAATTACTGGGTGAACCATACAATATTGTCATTTATTGTTATGCACAGGAATGTGTTGTACGATAAATCTCTAGAACTTACTTTGTGTAGGAGAAACTTTTAGCCATTGACTGATAACTCCCAATTTCTCCCTCCCCCAGCCCCTGGGGCAACATGGGAGAACCTGGAAGAGATTTTGTCAAGTGAAATAAAAATTAGGCACAGACAAATACCCGGTGATTCCACCTCCATGAGGAATGTAAAGTGACCATGCTCATAGCAAATGTTGGTGGGATTTTTGTTTGCAATGAATCCCACCCCTTAAAAAAAAAAGTTTTGAGTGAGATTTGCTTTGACAGTGTTAGTCTCTCAGTCATGTCCAACTGTTTGCAGCCCCATGGACTGTAACCCACCAGGTTTCTCTGGCCATGGGATTTCCCAAGCAAGGATACTGGAGTGGGTTGACATTTCCTTCTCCAGGGGTTCTTTCTGACTCGGGGATCGAACCCAGGTTTCCTGCATGGCAGGCAAGCCCATTACCATCTGATCCCGTGCTTTAATTGATCATGATTACAGGTCACTAAGAACTCTCTGTTGCAGCATATCAGTGGAGTCATACTGTTTGCATAAGCATTGGGTTGATGTTACAAAAATATGAACAGTTAGATGTCATGTGAAAAATAGGAAATGTGACAATGAAGTCATGGCAATATTTTAAAAAAATGCTTTCCCCTGCGTGAGATCTTTGGACCAACCCGTTTCAACTCTGAAAGATGTATTAATGTGTAAAAAAAAAAAAAAAATTAAGGAAAATAAAGGTGCTGTATCTGAGCTACCCCCTACAAGATTAAGAATTTAAGTTAATTATTGTAAAATTAGTCCTTCCCTACATCTAAACTTAAAATTATCTTAGGAATTTTCTGGAAATGTGACTCATGTGTATTCAAATAACAATATAAATTTATCCCTATTTTTAAATAGGAAAGATTGCTGGTAACTTGGCAGTTTAATAGGCATTCAAATGCTTCAGAATTATCAAGTGAAAGTTTATGCTAAAACAGCAGCAATCTGCTTAATCTCCGAACCAGTGTTGTTATTTATAATAAGCAGAAGTTAATCACAAAAACCTAGATTTGAAAGGTATCTCTCCACAATTATGGATGAGAAATAACCATAAAACGCAACCTGTATTTATTTTGGAACAGTAGTTTTGATGCAGAGTAAACCCAGGAATATGTTTAGCAGCAAGAAGAAAACCAATTTAAATAGCATGCTGATTCCATTCTGTTTGAGTATAAATAATATATATAATAATGATGACAATGTATTATTACGCAGTACCCCTTAATTTTCAGACCTAGGATATCTGTTTTTTTTTTTTTTTCCTTTATACTATTCCTATGAATTATTCAGGGGAGATATTACTTTCACTTTACAAATGGGATAATTGAGAACTCAACAAATTATGTAATTTATCTCAGGACACAGAGCTGATTAGTGGGAGAGCTACTGCCAGGAACCTCAAGATTACCTGGGATATTCTTTTTCAATTCTGAGATCTTCTGGGACATTTCGGGATTTACACCCTTCACTGGAAGCTACTGTTGCAGATGTAACTTTCAGGTTTCATCTGGCAGTTCCTTCTGATTCCAGAGATCTCTTGTTAAGAGAGGTTTTGGTAAGAGTGTAACTGCAACGTATTTTCAGATCACCCCTACCTACCCCGGGCTCCTAGAATCAGATGTGCTATCGCAGCATGAAACAAGAGTCCTTGCACTCCTCCCCCAGGTCACTTTTCCTTTAGGAAACCTAAGTCCTCACTAAGTGGGTATCATTGGAGTAGGGCTAGGCAGACTGGGGTTGGATCAGGCCCAGGTTTCAAAAGAATTGGGATGTTATTACAGTTTCATTTTGAAGGCAGTTTTCGATTTATACCAATGAGCATTTATTGAATAGCTACTGCTGCTGCTGCTGCTAAGTCACTTCAGTCGTGAGCAACTCTATTGAATAGCTACAACGTGCTTTTAGACGTTTTGTCCTGGTAGTTTAGTGGATTAGTCATGCCCAGCACTCTGTGACCCCATGAACTGTAGCCTGCCAGGCTCCTCTGTCCATGGAATTCTCTAAGAGAATACTGGAGTGGGTTGCCATTTCCTTCTGCAGGGGATCTGAATGTCCCAAGGACAACCCAATTCTCCTGCATTGCAGGTGGATTCTTTACCAACTGAGCCACCAGGGAAGCCCAGACATTTTGGATATATACTTAAACATCCAAGTCAGGTCTTGCCAGACGTCTTAGCATCAGGGAACAGATAGAAGGGGGTGACGTTGGCACAGGGATGAGTGGGTGAAGGAGGCGGCTGGTCAGGGATGAGAGATCAGTGTATCCACAAGCAGCTGAGGCACTGTGTTCTAACTCTCCGCTGGGATCCTCACCAGTGTGTGCCGGGCACTGGAGGCAACTCTCCGCCCGGATCCTCACCAGTGTGTGCTGGGCACTGGTGGCAACTCTCTGCCCAGATCCTCACCAGTGTGTGCTGGGCACTGGAGGCACCAGCGTTGCCGTGAGACTGTCAGAGACACAGCCCCACCCAGACCTGATGAGTCAAAATCTGTATTTTAGCAGAAACCCGCCTGATCCTCCTTATGCACATTGCACTTACAGAAGTGCTGGTTTAACTAGTATTCAAACCACGCTCCTGGGAAGTCAGCTTTATCAGGGGATACTAATGTACATCCAAGTTTGAAAAACAGTGAGGACAGCTTTTTAATTTTTTTTTAAACTAATGCCTGAGTCTCATCCACAGATTGGTTTGATAGGTTTGTGGTATTTTTAATGATCCTAGGTGTGTCTTATGAGAGGCACTACTTGGGGAAAAATTGCTCTAAGTAAAGCAGTGAGCTAGATGTTATGCCTATTTTACAGATGGAGAAACTGAGAGCAAGCATACAAGAAGGAGTGAGAAATACTCCATGTGTATATGTACCACAGCTTGCTTATCCATTCTTCTGCTGATGGACATCTAGGTTGCTTCCATGCCCTGGATATTACAAACAGTGCTGTGATGAACACTGGGGTACACGTGTCTCTTTCCCTTCTGGTTTCCTCAGTGTGTATGTCCATCAGTGGGGTTGCTAGGTCATATGGAAGTTCTATTTCCAGTTTTTTAAGGAATCTCCACACTGTTCTCCATAGTGGCTGAACTAGTTTGCATTCCCACCAACAGTGTAAGAGGGTTCCCTTTTCTCCACACCCTCTCCAGCATTTATTGTTTGTAGACTTTTGGATAGCAGCCATTCTGACCGGCGTGAGACGGTACCTCATTGTGGTTTTGGTTTGCATTTCTCTGATAATGAGTGGTGTTGAACATCTTTTCATCTGTTTGTTAGGCATCTGTATGTCTTCTTTGGAGAAATGACCCCAGTGCTCATCACAGCACTGTTTATAACAGCCAGGACATGGAAGCAACCTAGATGTTCATCAGCAGACGAATGGATAAGAAAGCTGTGGTACACATACACAATATTACTCAGCCATTAAAAAGAATACATTTGAATCAGTTCTAATGAGGTATGAAACTGGAGCCTATTATACAGAGTGAAGTAAGCCAGAAAGAAAAACACAAATACAGTATACTAATGCATATATATGGAATTTAGAAAGATGGTAGTGATAACCCTGTATGTGAGATAGTAAAAGAGACACAGATGTATAGAACAGTCTTTTGGACTCTGTGGGAGAGGGCGAGGGTGGGATAATTTGGGAGAATGGCATTGAAACATGTATATTATATGTGAAATGAATCGCCAGTCCAGGTTTGATGCATGAGACAGGGTGCTCAGGGCTGGTGCACTGGGATGACCCAGAGGGATGGGATGGAGAGGGAGGTGGGAGGCAGGTTCAGGATGGGGAACACATGTACATGTACATCCGTGGCAGATTCATGTCAATGTACGGCAACCTCCCCCCCCCCCCCAAAAAAAAGGAGTGAGAGAACTCTATTTGTGAATGGTAGAGTTGGACTTAAAATTTAGACCCCAAACTCATTTATTGTATCTAAAAAGTGGTCTGTGCTCTTATATTACACAGCTTCCTGAGGATTTTTGTAAAACTTATTGTATTTTTTCTAAGAGATGCTTCAACTGGAGAAGAAAATGTATTCCTGTTCAGGAAAATACAGCTACAACCCTTCAAGAAAAATGTAAAAATATAAACATTTTCTAGATCAATTCTTTTTGTGACTATTGTTCTAAAGACATGAAAACAATTACATCCTTTGCCTATATTACAATTAATTTTAAGATGACTACATTCAAAAATGTATTCTATTCACCCATTTATTGTTATACTATCTTTTGTTTCTCATAAATGATCTATATAAATTATGTAAAAATCGATCCTAAAGATTTGAAGGCACTCGTTGAAAGGGCATTTATATTTTAAACACATTTTGAAAACCAATTTCACATGTGAACCAAATTAGAAAGGTTAATTAGGAGAGAAAATCTGAGCTATATTCACCATGCAAATTTGGGTATTATTTCAAAGGCCTCTCTCTTTCTAATCTCGGCAACTGAACCAATTTCACAGGTCAAACCAGCCAGCTGGTTAGTCACTGAATGGATACCGACAGGATGGACCCCAGGACAGATGAAAGGATGGATCCGTCTCTATGAGGCACAGCAAAATAATATTTGAGATTAGAAAGACATGGATTTGAATCTCATCCTAGTAGCAAAGCTCGGGCAGATTCCACAATCTTACATACTATTTGCTCCTCATTTACTAACTAAGGGAAACAGTGTATGCTGAATTAAGTGGTTAGCCAGCTAAGAAACATGGTGTGTAAAAGCTTCAGAGTATTTTTCCCATTCTCAGTGGTCTGTGGGCTAATATTACCACACCATGAAGACTTGGTGTCAAGCATTTTAAGATCTGCGTAGCAGCTACAGTGCTCTAGACACTCTTCCCAATGTTTATTTACTCCAGCTCATTGCTCCAAGAGGCCAGGCTGAATCGGGATTCAAACCCAGGTCTATGTGCTTTAGGAGCTTCCCAGGTGTCTCAGAAGGTAAAGAATCTGCCTGCAATGTAGCAGACCCAAGTTCGAACCCAGGGTCAGGAAGATGCCCTGGAGAAGGAAATGACGACCCACCCCAGTACTCTTGCCTGGAGAATGCCACAGATAGAAGAGCCTGGCGAGCCCCGGTCCATTGGGTTGCAAAGGGTCAGACGTGACTGAAAAGAATTTCTCCCAGCTTCGTGATTCCCAAGTTTTACTCAGGTGCTTCTTTCAAGGCCAAGTCATGTATGAGCTACAGTAACTCACAGGAAAAATAAGTGATGGCTTGGATTCTAGGAGCTGAGCTGGGCACCAGGACACAGAATAAACTAAACGGGAACTGGTAACCATCCAAAAGCAGTGTTGAACTTTGAATCTATAAGTCAGGGTTCCTCTCCAAAGGAACAGATTCAGTCAGAGCGAAAGGGAGGGAGAGATTTATTCCAAAAATTGGCTCATATGATGGATGGATGGAGACTTGAGTTCACTTGTTCAGTTGTGTCCAACTCTTTGCGACCCCATGGATTATAGCTTGCCAGGCTCCTCTGTCCATGGGATTACTCTGGCAATAATACTGGAGTTGGTTTCCATTTCCTTCTCCAGGGGATCTTCCTGACTCAGAGATTGAGCCTGTGTCTCCTGTGACTCCTCTGGGCAGGTTCTTTACCACTGAGTGACCTGGGAAACCTTGGGTGGAGACTAGTAAATTTAAAATCCCTAGGACAGACCGGCAAACTGGAATCTCAGGCAGGCCATCTAGGGAAGTGCCTGGAGGTAGAATTTCTCCTTTTCTGGGAACCCTTGGATTTTGCTTTTAATATCTTCAACTGATTGGGCAAGGCCCACCCACATGCTAGAAGGATGTCTCCTTTACATAAAGTCAACAGACTGTAATTGTTCATCACATCTACAAAACACCCTCACAGCCATATCTGTGACCACATTGGACAACCAACCGGGCACCACAACCTTGTCACCTTGGCCTAAAACTAACTGTCACAGAGGACAAAGTCTGAGTGTAGTCACATACTGTTATTTATAAAGGTTTGACTCAAAGTCCACGCATCTTTCTTTTCCCTTCTTTTTTTTTAAATTTAATTTTATTTTTTAACTTTACAATATTGTATCAGTTTTGCCATATATCAACATGAATCTGCCACAGGTATACACATGTTCCCCATCCTGAACCCTCCTCCCTCCTCCCTCCCTGTACCTTTCTCTTCCCTTCTGCGTGCACAGGCACCTCTGAATTTCTAGAGCGTTTGGAGTCAGTTGGGCGCATGCAGCACCTGACAGGCACTTGGCATATTTTCCAGTGATTTTACACATGTCATATTTTGTTAGGGAAGCTATCTCAATGAACTTGTGTTTGAATTTTCAGTGGGCTAATATTGTGGAGTATGTGGTTAATGCAGAATGACAAAGGCTCAGGAAATGCATCAGTTTCAAAAAGTATCTTTTGGATATTTATTATTTGTTTTGTTCTCTCTGCTTTCTGAAGAGGCGGCTTCTTTTCTCTCTAACGCATCATGTCCCTACAAAGGCATTATCATTCCTGATTCAGTTGGGGTAAGAATTAAGCTAACTGGCAAAGAGGCCCAGTCTGCTTGGTGCTTCATTTAACGAAGAGCCATTTCAGCTGGTTAAGTGAACCCTTGTCCAGTCACCAGTGCTGCTCACACAGTGCTGGTGGAGGTGGGATCCGGGGCACTTCTTCTCCACGAGAAAATGCGTCAGCACCACTTGGAGGGTCTCTGAGGCTTTGCTCCTAGAGTTCCATGTTGGTAGATTTTGAGGGAGGTCCCAGAATCTCAGTTTCCAACAGGTTTTAAGATGCTGCTGCTGCTGCTACCCTAGGGACCACACTCTGAAAACTGGTATTTCAATGCTTAAATGCAGCAGCAGGAACTTTAAAATCTCTCCATAGCTGTTTTCCTCAAACAAGATGCCAGACTTACCTTTAACTTGGTGTCTTTCTCTGTTCAAAGGGGCCAGTAACAATACTGTGTGTTGTACGATTATTGTGAGAAATAAACAAGAAATCACTTATAATGCCAAGAGCATGATAATCACTCGGTAAACTGACCACTGTTAATTCAAATATCACAGTGATTCTGTAGGTGAGAGAAACAACCATGAATTCTGTAGTTTTTTGGTTTTTTTGGTTTATGGTAGTTGCTTTACAATGTATTGGTTTCTGCTGTACGGCTAAGTGGATCAGCTGTATGTACACAAGTATGCCCTTCCTCCCGGGCCTCCCCCAACCCCAGCGCTCTAGATCATGACAGAGCCCTGAGCTGAGCTCCCTGCGCTACGCAGTAGCTCCCCACTAGTTATCTGTTTTACACATTGCTGCTGTTTTTTAGTCACTCAGTCGTGTCCGGCTCTTTGTGACCCCATGGACTGCAACACACCAGGCTCCCTTGTCCTTCACTATCTCCCAGAGCTTGCTCAAACCCCTGTCCACTGAGGTGGTGATGCCACCCAACCATCCCATCCTCTGTCGTCCCCTTCTCCTCCTGTCTTCAATCTTTCCCAGCATCAGGGTCTTTTCCAATGAGTTGGATCGTCACATCGGGTAGTCAGAGTATTTGGAGCTCCAGCTTCAGCATCCGTCCTTCCAGTGAATATTCAGGGGTGATTGCCTTGAGGACTGACACAGAGCTGTGTGTATTTGTCAGTGCTAGTCTCCCAGTTTGTCCCCCTCCCCTTATAATGTTTTGATGCTGTGAGCCCCCACTTGTTACTGATCAGCTTCCACCAGCATCCAATGACCCCACGCGCTTCTGGTCCTGAGCACACCCAGCCGTATCTTCCTGATGGCCTACAGCTCTTTTCTGGCACTTCTCATGTGTGTGTGAAGGGGATGAAAATCAAGAGTTATGAAAATCTATACAACTCATCTTAAATTTTAAAAAGTAGAACATTCATTTATATCCCAGAGGTACCTACGGATAAATATGGTGCATCCCACCCCCCACCCCCCCCACACACTTCAGTGAATGTTTTTTAACATTTGCTTTTTTACTTGAGTCTTGATGTTTTCCTTTTGAATATCCCTAAGAGTGCTTCTCTGGAGTTGTCTAAATACTGAATGTTCATAAATATTTTTTTCTTAGGTTTTTTTTTCTTTAAAGCATCAAATGTAAAAATAGTCTTAGTTATCCTTACTACTTAAAATAATTTTCATCAGTTCAATTTAAAGGCATTCTCCTTTTCATCGTACACTTAATTTAAAATCATTCTGAGGTCATCCATTAAATGTCAAAACAACAACAACAACAACAACTTTTTTGGTGCCTTTTTTGTCCTCTATTTGCTTTAAACCCTCCTTAAACTAAACAAAACCCAAGGCGAAATCTCCACCTGGAAAACTTGAGACGTTTGATTCGTTTCACCAGTTTCATGCAATTTAATTTGGGTTCCTTTTTCGAGACAGTCTAGAATATAAACTTTCTCTTAAAGAGATCACTTTGGAAAATCCACCTACACAAGTTGAAATCAACGGTTTCCTTACAGAAAGGACCCTGGGGCAAGAATTAGTGGGAATTACTCCATGGGTACGTCTGCTACTAGTTTTTTATGCTTGATGGCTTGTCAGTTGGCAGAAATCAATGGTTCTCTTCACACCACAGAGCAGCTGAGGAATAGGGCAGACTACAAGTTATCAGCACCCTGAGTGTGGATTAAACATTTCGTGGCTGCCTCTGCAACATGTGCCCTGAAAGCACCACTTGGTTCAGAATCACAAAGGACTGAGTTTAGCAAAGCTTTAATTTAAAAGAGACACAGGTGACAGCTCTGTTATTTTTGCACGTTCAGATGCATCCGCAGCTGGTTTTATTTATCTCAGCCGTATATGCCCGTATTTGTTGTAATTACTAGTCTCGGATGTACTTAAAGATAAATATCTCAAATGCCTATCCGGCTAAATTAAATTAAGGAAATCACACTTTTCACCTGCACCCACTTTGGCCCTGCTCTGCTGTGGATAATAGCAACAATTTAAAAGTTTGTGCCTCATTTCATCTCCCCCATCAGAAGTGCTTCCAAAGAAGTCCTGGGTTTCCTATCTCTTCCAACTCAATACGCTCCATAACGGCATTGTTCCCTCTATATTCAACACAGCAAGAACGATTTGTTTCAGAGCTTCTTACCTGCTCATAAAATGCTTTTAAATGCATTTTGACGGCTGGGAATGTGAAAGTGTTGGTGCCCAAGAAGTGTGGCTTGACCCGTTTTAATTCTTCTCCCAGTTTGTCCTTCAGTTTGGGATTGCAGACTTGGCTTCGGTGTTCGTTTGTTTACCGTTCACTTGTGGCTCGTTCACCGTGAGCAGTGTGTGAAACAACAGGGCGAGGGGTTCACGTAACGTCAGAGTCAGCATGGGGAAAATCAGTGAGAGTCTGGAAGTTTGGCAAAGGGGAGAGAGACATAATAAAATGAGAAGGCAGATTAAGAAGATGAAGTTGCAGAGTTTTTTAAAAGGAGTTTGCTTGGCAAGCCGCACAGAAGTTTGCCCATGAAAATGTCAAGAAGATATGGTATTTGCCTCCCAAATGCTTATACACGTTCCTTCAGGAAAAACAGCGAATCTGTTTGCAGTAGTGGCACTCGGTTGACTTGTTTTCAGATGGGAAGACAGAGTTTTATTTACTTACTTTAAAATTTGAAACAAGACCTGATGTGCACCTCTGTTGAGGAGTTGACTGGCTTATGAGTAAGAATAGTGGCCTTTGCAACCCCAGCGTCAACACTAACTTCTGCTCCTCTTGAGATCTGAGTATGTTCATTAATGACCTGGCTGCCTGGAAGGAGCGGCTGCAGAGCAATTCCTCCAACAATATTTGGGAGAATTAGACCGCCTGTCAAGAATGAACGAGAGAAAATGTCAGTCAACATACTTATACAATGAAGAAATATTGAATAGGTAAGCAGGTGATGCAGGGTGGAAATTTACATGTTTTTGCCCGATAAAACCACGGCAAGAGAAGTATGTTAGTTTCAACAGAAGAGAGTCGTATAGTACCAGATTTCTTCTTTACAGGTTGTGCTGTTTATTTAAAAAGTATTTCTATTACTTTGATTTATCACTTTAAATCAAAGGGATCCTCTCCAAATGTCTCTCTGAAGTGGATATCTAATAATGAACATTGAAGAATTCTGAGTGGATGGAAGCCAAGTCCTTTTCGAGAAAGACCGTCAGATTGATTTTGTCTGGCTTAATGTCGTGGTTACTGTTTGACTGCCTTGCATTTTTTCTAAAGCAAATTTTTTTTTGACCCCCCTCCACCAACCCATTCATTTAAAGGGACTCTCTTCAGAAAGACTTGTGATTTTCCTCAGCACAATAGACTTTGCCTGACATTCACTCTCCTTAAATAAATGATATTAAACCCTAGTCCTGCTTCAGGTACTTAACTCAGCAAATCAGCCTTTGTGATAACCCCCTGGAGGTGAGATAGATTTCTGGATTTGGATCTGCTGGCAGTGGGATCATTAGCTTAGTCACTAATTCTTTGCCACCACTTCATCAGTTAAAGTACACTGTTTTAATTCTTTATTTGTAAACTTGAGGGGTGGGGGTGGGGTAGGTGCATGACAGGTGATAATAGAGATTCTTAGCTGCAATGCTTATTGAAATATGTGAAGCTATACTTTAACACATTTTAATAATTATTGGGCGTCCCCCTAAATAACACTAAATCTTTTCAATGAAAGCTCTTGAAATTATAGGAAAGTCAAAACAAGGTCTTGTTTACCATCCATTGTATCATAAAAGCTGCCAGGTGTGTTCAAACAGGTACTAACTTTCAGTTTTAATTCAAGATAAACATTTTAGGATGTAATGAATTGAGTAAATCTGAATGCTGAGTTCTGCCCCTTTACGAATGATTAAGGGGATGAACAGAAGTCTCCTTTGTCCTACACACTTCTACGTTCTCTGCTCCTCCCCCTTCATCTTCACTGTCTGCCTAGACAAACTTGATCTTGACCTGGGAAGAGAAACATAAACATCATTTCTCTTGCCTCTCTTCCCACTTTCCACCAAAAGATACGTCTCAGCAAAAGTTACCAAGCCCATGCATTTTCTTAATCTTGTAGCTACTGCAAATGTTCGAACTCCCGAAATAACCTGCAACATTGCAACATTCATGTTCTCTCCAATGTCTAGTAAATCATAGTGTCTTTTTTTCAATGCTTCCCTTAAATTGATACTTCCCATAAAAAATAGTTTTCAATCTGATTCATGGGCATTATTGAAAGTAAGCCTATTTCATACATTGTACAGATCTTTCTTCTGCCAATATGAAGTGTTTATAACTTTTTTTTTTCTGACCAAATCCTTTATGGTAAAGATCACAATCTGATGAGAAGTATCTCCTTTGAAAGGATTAGAGACTCTAGATAGATACAAAAAAGATAAGAGGAAGTAGACACATGTTAACTTATGGCACAGCAAAGGGGATACTTTATGGAAATGAACTCAGGAGATAATAATTTGGATTTGACAAGGTGATAATTAAAGTCCCCAGATAGATTTCTTTTACATCTGCATGCCTTTCAGTAAAGTTGGTTAGCATATTAACTACTGCTGGAGAATACTAAAAAGTATTCATGGGATGCAAAACTGCAAATTATTATTCATTTCAATTTGTATAATAAGTGTAACGAAATGCAATGCATACAGTATTACACAAGAGGTACTAAGCTCTTTTATAGACATTTTTAGAGCATAGGCTTAGGTGACATTTGTCTTGAAATATTTAAGACATTTAAGTATAAATTACCACGTTTTACAGTTTGAAAGAAATTTTGTAGACCTTCAATATTCTTTAGCGCAAATAACTTCTTATTTAGAAGGACTAATATTAGGTATTTGGATATATACATGTAAACATACACACACACATATGTGCGTCTGTGCTAAGTCATTTCAGTCATGTCCAACTCTGTATGGCCACATGGTCTGTAGCTTCTGTCCATGGGATTCTCCAGGTGAGAATACTGGAGTGGGTTGCCATGCCCTCCTCCAGGGGATCTTCCCAATCCAGTGAACAAACTTATGTCTCTTAAGTCTCCTGCTTTAGCAGGGGGGTTCTTTACTACTAATGCCACCTGGGAAGCCATATATATAAATGAATAAATATATATATATATATAAAATTATGTATACATATATATATCATTAGTATACTACATATATTTGATTTTGTTAATTTTTCCTCTAGAGTAAAATCGGAGAAAGAAAAGGAAATTGGAGAAGGAAATGGCACCCCACTCCAGTGTTCTTGCCTGGAGAATCTTAGGGACGGGGGAGCCTGGTGGGCTGCCGTCTCTGGGGTTGCACAGAGTCGGACATGACTGAAGCAACTTAGCAGTAGCAGCAGAATAAAATCAAGATTTAGTAACCAAAAGATGAGGGCATAGATGCCTGATTGAAACAATTCAGTAACTTTTAAAACTATAAGTTCTAATTTCAAATAACAATTCAACATATTCTCTTTTCATAATGAGTTTGACTGTATATACATTTTATTTAGACATTCATATGAGAAAAAATTTTAATTGATGACATTAAGACACTCTATGAAAATTGGGGGAAAATTTGGGTGTGCCCACACACTGTGGGTAGTAGATGTCACACTTGAGAGTTTCTTTGGATCTGGTGATCTATACAAAGAATATTTTCTCTCATGGACTGTAAATACAAGAAATGAATCGCTGCAGAAATGTTTTACCATTTCCTACCTATGAAAAAGCACCCAGAGAACCAGGAAGAAAGACTGTGAAATATATCATCATTTACATTGATGACATTTTATACACACAACGTTACGATCATGGCCTTGAATAAAACGATCTGTTTCAAATATGCCCAAGAATATGCCGATGAATAATGCAAGGACCCTTCCGTTCATGGTCATGGTCCTTCATGGTCAAGGCTGATCAGCTGCAGAACCCACGGTCTCCATCTGGAACGTTAGCCAGAGCAGGAGAGAAAAGCCACCTGTCTCCAAAAAAGGACGATCACTTGGGAGACCAAATTGAATGTGAAATTCTGTTAATGGGGAAAAATGATTTCTAAAATATCTTTGTAAGTCCCTTAATGCCTATTTGAAGAAGTTTAATAAAAGAGAAAGAGAGAACAATCAGGAGAAAGAAGAGTATGGGGAAAGAAATGTCAAACATGGACTTTTTGGCAAACAAGGAAGAATAGGAATTGAGAGTGTCACAGTTTAAAAGAGTCTGTTCTTGCAGATCAAGTGATATCTTTAGGCACCCTACATAACACAATTATACATAAATTTCTGTAAAATGTCAGCTCACACAAGGAGAGGAAAGTCGCACGTTCTCTGCAGGTGGCTGGAATAGTCCCCTCAGCTTCCTAGACGTGGGGCTGTGTTTAGGAGGCTGGCATATGGAAATACTCTTTGCTTATCTCCTGGGTGAATTCACGGGAAAACAGCCTCTTTGCTTCTGCATTTTGCAATTCATACTTCATGTCTTTTCACTTTTCTGTCCAAGTTAATTTTTTTCACTACGCTAGGCATGACTAATTGTTGATTTTCACCAAATTACCACCATCATCCACCGGCCAGCACCTCCAAGCAGGCAGCCTTTCAAGGTTTCCCCAGCAGACAGGAAGGAAAAATCAAGATTCACTCATTTTAGGAAATTATGCCTCTCTCCTTGGCTTGGGCATGGCTGTCAGATACCTGCCTCTCTTCAAGCCGTGAACTGTCCGCTGATATTGCTGAAGGAGAGCATCTGGTCTGTTGCATGAAGGAGTCTTAGTTTTGAAGAAGATGTGGTTTTGGAGAAAACAAAGCAAAGCATGGATCTTTTTTTTTTTTTTTCCTATTTGGTAACTCAATTTCCTTCATTTCCATTCTCAATTTTTTTTTCTACTTAAGGTATCATTTTCCCTCAACTGCAGTTTATACATCTCTGCTCTGTGCTCCTTTTGTGAAATATAATCTGAGGTTACTTCTTTATGCTTTGATTCCTCCAATGTCTCAATCCTTGGTACCACTTGGGACCCTTCGGAGACCAGCCTTGTCTATTTTGCTGAACCTCTCAACCTCCAGCCCTGTTCCTGAGAAATAGTTTTCAGTGGATCGCAACCACACATGAAGATGGTTGTAATAACAATTTTCAGAAAACTTTCTATGTTTTGGAGCCAAAATATATTTGCTTATTTTCCAAGGAGTGTATCTGATCACTAGGAAAACCACGTGTGAGTGTGCCAACACTGAATGGTCTCAGGATTGTCTGTTTTTATGTTTTAACAGAAGCAGAAATTATTGCTGATGGGACAATAAAATACAAATATAACCATGTGGATAATGCAAATATTTTTCTGAAAGTAATTTAAACTTTCCTAAAAGTAATTTTTAATAATTTCATTTGTATGAAATATTTAAACTTTATGTTACATATTTATTGCTTTTAGTCCAATGATATTTTAAAATCTTAAATATTGCTAGTATTCAGCCCTGGTTTTGTGTTCATAAACACCTCCCTTGTTCACTAACACAAATCTTTTCACCCTTACCTATATGACAAAATTAAAATTGTTTTATTTGGTTCTGAATTTTATGTATTTCCCATTTTCTTTTCGTTTTTTTTTTTTCATTTGGCTGGTTTGTCTTTAAATATATGATACAACCATTGTGTTTTACTGTAAATTTGACTGTGACTCAATGTGATACAGCTCAAGGCTCCACAATGATTATCTAAGGTATTTGGGTAGCACAGCAAGTTTGAGGAAGAACAAACCCATGGTAACAGGAATTGACTAGCCTGGAAACCCATAAACTACCAAGGTCATCGCTGAATACCTTTGAACATGTTCTCCGGAGATAACCTCGTCTTAGCAGGGACTGATGCTGAAGATGAAGCTTCAATACTTTCACCACGGGATGCGAAGAGCCAACTCATTGGAAAAGACCTTGATGCTGGGAAAGACTGAGGGCAGGAGGAGAAGGGGACGACAGAGGATGAGACGGTAGATGGTGTCAAACTGCATCTACCATCTAGCAAACTCCAGGAAACAGTGAAGGACAGGGAAGCCTGGCATGCGGCAGTCCATGGGGTGGCAAAGACTAAGACAGGACTTAGTGACTAAACAACAGCAACGATAGGTTACTTCTATGCTTTACTGAAAGTGCCTATCACTCTCACAGCCACCTTTCTCTGTTCACATGTGTTTCATGCAGACAATCTGCCCGTAAAAGTGACCTGACTACAGATGGGTTCATTTCCTAATGGATCCAGAGAAGCAAAAATCCCCCCAGCCCTGGAGAGTTTGCAGTATCATCGATGTAGCATTTGTTCTGACCTACCTTTGCTGGCCTCCGTTAGCCTATATGCATCTTGCTGCTGCTTCTGCTTAGTCGCTCAGTCTGTGTCCAACTCTTTGCAACCCCATAGACTGTAGCCTGCCAATCTCCTCTGTCCATGGGGATTCTCCAGGCAGGAATACTGGAGCAGGTTGCCGTTTCCTTCTCCAGGGGATCTTCCCAACCTAGGGATCAAAGGCAGGTCTCACGCATTGCAGGCAGATTCTTTACCGTCTGAGCCACCAGGGAAGCCCATATGCCTCTTGAGGTTTCTTAAATTAGCTAAACTCTTTTGCAGATCTGTTACTTGAAACATTTTGCAATGGGAAATCCCGGCTGAGGCTAGGTGTTTCAATATTTCTTGGACATATCAAAGACCAGAATTAAAAAATAAAACTAAAAAGAAAGACAGCCAATGCAACCAGCCAACAAGGTATCTTCCCTTGAAGTAGCTTGAATTCAGTACTGTGCAGTCATTCTTCCTTTGTTTCAGAAATAAAGGAAAAAACAAAACAAAACAACAAGTTATATGATTGCACAAAACAAACATTTTTTTTTCCCAGAAACAAGTCAGTTTGGAAAAATCAGGCATGAAATATGCAACATGGTCTGTTAAACATTGTAAAAGACTTTCTTCATGCTCCATCATGGGTTCCATCGTGGGATGCTTCTTTTAGGAAAACATTTACCCTTCTCCAGGAGCTTCCCTGGTGGCTTAGATGGTAAAGAATCTGCTTGTAATGCAGGAGATTTGGGTTCAGTCCCTGGGTTGGGAAGATCCCCTTGAGGAAGGCATGGGAACCCACTCCAGTATTCTTAGCTAAAGAATCCCATGGACAACGGAGTTTGGCAGACTATAGTCCTTGGGGTCACAAAAGAGTTGGGCATGACTGAGCAACCAACACACTTTAGTCTTCTCTGGATACTACAAATAGCTTCCCATCAATAAATCTATTAAAGATACTTCCACTGGTAATTTAGGCCTTACAGTTTGCCAAAAAATTGGGGTCAGGGGGGATATGACCATTATTAAAACCTCTGTGAAAGGGGCTTAGCCTGGTAAGTCTTAGAGTGGTCAGAGGTGTACTCACTTTACTGTTCTGGAGTCTTCATTCTCTACGGTGATAGGATGACCCCTGGCTCCTTTGCTCCGTGACTTCACAGACCCTCCAGGAGGGCAGGTTAATTGCACATCCTTTGACCAACTGTTGCCTCTGGACTTGTTGATTGAAACATGCTTCTGCCAATTGCTATTAGCAAATGTGATGTGACAGACGCTTTAAGTGAACTTCTGTGGTATGTCTTGGCCTCCAGTGTCTCTGCCATGCATCACAAGAGGAACATGCCCTATGTCACCCGGGGTCCCAGCAGGAAGAGAAACATGCAGGTGTGAGTCTGTGTGTGCTAAGTCACTTCAGTCATGTCCGACTCTTTGCAACCCCATAGGCTGTATTCCCTCTGCTCCTCTGTCCTTGGGATTCTCCAGGCAAGTATACTGTAGTGGACCGCCAAACCCTCCTCTAGGGGATCTTCCCAACCCAGGGATTCACCCTGTCTCTCTTCTGTCTCCTGCATTGGCAGGTGGGTTCTGCATGGGAGTGAGTTAGATCTAAATCACAGCTCAGAACCAAATCCCAGCAGCCTCTGCGTGAGCCGCCTCGGACCAGCAGGACCCCGAACAAGAACTGAGTAGTCACCATGGCCAGCCTCTGAGCTTCCCAGTCATCATGCAGTGGACAGTTGACTAGTGGGATTTTTTTACCCTGCCCCCCCCCACTTGGCTATGTCTTTTGGGTTCTGCAGGCTTCAGTGAAACTTGTGCCCAGTGAGAGCCTGATTTTAACTGTGTTGCTGGGGACCATGGGGCAGATCCAATCTTGAAGTGATGCCGCACAGTGCGGTGTGTGTCAGGGGTGGTGCGTGGGGTGGAAGGATTCATCCACGGAAGCCAGAACAAAAAGAAAGGACGAGCGTTGAGAAGTACCCAGTGGGCATCTAGAGGCAGATGCTTTGCCGAAGGGCAGTGGGCAGTTACAACATACAAAGTTGTGGGATATGTAAGCATTTTCTAGAGATTCCCAGGAAGATGTGGGGAGAGAAACCCCATAAAAGACTCGATTTTCTGCCATAATACACAAAGGGACATGGGCTATTACTATTTAGGCGTTAAAGGGAAGCATGACCCAACCCTGAAGGCGGAATACGTGTGAGACACCTGGTTTACATTTGTATAAATCTTTGCACAGGACAATCCAACCTTCTAAGCATGATGCAAAGGAGCATATCCAATCTATTAAGCACAGCGTCTCTTAACTCATAATATAGAGCATACAGCAAGCCCGCCACAGCCGCTAACAGTTAGTGAGGTCTTTCAGGGGAACTAGGCTGGACTGAAAGATTCCTCAGGTTTTAACTCATTTACAGACTTATGAGATAAATCATTTTACTATCTCTATTTCATAACTGAGTAAATCGTGGCATAGGAAAGTTTAGTAGCTAGACAGAAATGCAGCAGCAGAAAGACAGGTTCTTACAGTATATTTGTGGTGTAATAAGCTTTTGTTAGTTTTTTCTTTATCTTCATTCCTATATCTGTGACTCCTAAAACATTCTAGAGTCCAAAGTTGATACAATATTCATATATATAATCATATTACATATATGAAAATTATATATATATATATGAATTTCAATAAAAAGTGGTATATGTTTGAAAATTGTGGACAGTATCACATCCCATCCTTGGAGTGTGGTTTATACTTGATTGTGTCAGGCTTTCCAGATGGTGCTCTTTGTTAGGAACTCACCTGCCAATATGGAAGACATGAGAGCCATGGGTTTAATCTCTGGGTCGGGAAGATCCCCTGGAAGAGGGCATGGCAACCCACTCCAGTATCCTTGCCTGGAGAATCCCACGGACTGAGGAGCCTGACGGGCTGCAGTCCATGGGGTTGCAAAGAGCTGGACATGACTGAAGCCACTTAGCACACACTTAAGGACCAAGCACAATATCTACAAAGACATGATCACACGAGGACAGAGACTTCCTTTACAGCTATTTACTAGGCACATCATCTTTTTCTTTCTATTTTTTCCCCCTTAGGAAAATTGTATTTAATAAAAATCTACCCGAGCTGAAGCAGCTTTGCCAAGGTGAGATAAGCAACTTGTCTGTGCCATGCACACTCGCAGGAGGCTCAATCATATCATCAACAAAAAGTCAGTTGTTAACCTCGAAGTGCATTAGAAAAGAAAAAAAAAGGAAAGAAAATCCACAGGCCACTGGGTGCATAGATATAGCATTTTATCACTTACTGACCATACAGTTGCAACTACTATTCTATCACCTTAAAAAAAAAAAGGGGGCTTTAAAAAAATAGTTCAGCTTTGCACCTAAACAAATGAATTCTGTTCACTTGTTTGGTTTACCTTGTCAAATGCTGAGTTACTGTTCTTTAGAAGAAAAGGGGATCAAGTCAGAAAGGGGATCAAGAACCTGTTGGCTCTTAACCTGAATGGGCAGGTGGGCTCTTTACCACTAGCACCACCGGGGAAACCCACACCCTCAATTGTAGATCTCACTCCAAGGATGGGAAGTCACATTGTCTACAGTCTCTTTTTTATTAATAGTCTTAGAAAACCACATAGTACAGAATATGTCCAGAGTAATGCACAAAAATTAATAAGCAACACTTTAATCATCAGCCATCTCCCTGAAACAGTAACTTGAATTAGGAAAACTAGGGAAGCGTCAATCAGCAGTTTCAATTGAAAATACAGTGTTCCATGCAGCATATTATAGATCTGTAACCATGGTGATGGGAGCCATTCATCCCTATTTGAGAGAAACTAATCTTCAAATACTTCTCTGCATAAGTTCACTAACAATTCAAAACATTCCACAGGATTCTTGGCGTTCTAGTATTTGTTTGTTTTACTGATGAAAATAGCTCATAAAGTAGTATGTTTGTGACCATATAACTTTCACTAATAATTTAGAGATGAAATAGTATTAAGCCAAACACAGAATTCTGATTATTTATTGTATTAATATTTATTGCTGAGTAACAAATCACCATGAAACTTAATGACTTAAAACAACATCCTCTCACATTGGTGGGTGAGGAGTCTTGACTGTGACTTAGCCAGATTCAAGATGTTAACGTGACTCTTTTCACTGGGAAGTTTCAGTTCAGTTCAGTTGCTCAGTCATGTCCGACTCTTTGCGACCCCATGAATCACAGCATGCCAGGCCTCCCTGTCCATCACCAACTCCCGGAGTTCACCCAGACTCATGTCCATTGAGTCAGTGATGCCATCCAGCCATCTCATCCTCTGTCGTCCCCTTCTCCTCCTGCCCCCAATCCCTCCCAACATCAGAGTCTTTTCCAATGAGTCAACTCTTCGCATGAGGTGGCCAAAGTACTGGAGTTTCAGCTTCAGCATCTTTCCTTCCAAAGAAATCCCAGGGCTGATCTCCCTCAGAATGGACTGGTTGGATCTCCTTGCAGTCCAAGGGACTCTCAAGAGTCTTCTCCACCACCACAGTTCAAAAGCATCAATTCTTCGGCATTCAGCCTTCTTCACAGTCCAACTCTCACATCCATACATGACCACAGGAAAAACCATAGACTTGACTAGACGGACCTTTGTTGGCAAAGTAATGTCTCTGCTTTTGAATATGCTATCTAGGTTGGTCATAACTTTCCTTCCAAGGAGTAAGTGTCTTTTAATTTCATGGCTGCAGTCACCATCTGCAGTGATTTTGGAGCCCCCAAAAATACAGTCTGACACTGTTTCCACTGTTTCTCCATCTATTTCCCATGAAGTGATGGGACTGGATGCCATGATCTTAGTTTTCTGAATGTTGAGCTTTAAGCCAACTTTTTCACTCTCCACTTTCACTTTCATCAAGAGGCTTTTGAGTTCCTCTTCACTTTCTGCCATAAGGGTGCTGTCATCTGCATATCTGAGGTTATTGATATTTCTCCCGGCAATCTTGATTCCAGCTTGTGCTTCTTCCAGTCCAGCGTTTCTCATGATGTACTCTGCACAGAAGTTAAATAAGCAGGGTGACAGTATACAGCCTTGGTGTACTCCTTTTCCTATTTGGAACCAGTCTGTTATTCCATGTCCAGTTCTAACTGTTGCTTCCTGACCTGCATACAGATTTCTCAAGAGGCAGATCAGGTGGTCTGGTATTCCCATCTCTTTCAGAATTTTCCACAGTTGATTGTGATCCACACAGTCAAAGGCTTTGGCATAGTCAATAAAGCAGAAATAGATGTTTTTCTGGAACTCTCTTGCTTTTTCCATGATCCAGCGGATGTTGGCAATTTGGTCTCTGGTTCCTCTGCATTTTCTAAAACCAGCTTGAACATTAGAAAGTTCACGGTTCACGTATTGCTAAAGCCTGGCTTGGAGAATTTTGAGCATTACTTTACTAGCATGTAAGATGAGTGCAATTGTGTGGTAGTTTGAGCATTCTTTGGCATTGCCTTTCTTTGGGATTGGAATGAAAACTGGGAAGTTTGGTTGGGATAAAAATCTTTTATATATTTATGTTGTTGTTTAGTCACTAAGTGATGTCTGACTCTTTGTAACCCCATGGGCTTTAGCTCCCCTGTCCTTGGAATTCTCCAGGCAAGAATACTGGTGTGAATTGCTAATCCCTTCTCCATGGGATCTTCCTGACCCAGGGATCAAACCCAAATTTCCTGCATTGCAGGTAGATTCTTTACCACTGAGCCACCAGGGAAGCCCATGTTAGTATATAACCCAAAGGAAAAATCTCAGCAGATCTAATTCAAACTTGATGCAAACACTGAGTACTCCAAAACAATTAAAATAAATTATTAAGCCTTATTTTTTCAGATGAGAAAACTGAGGTCTTGGAGTTAAGTATCTCTCCCAAGGTCACAGTGAAAATGTTGGAGCAAAGATTCAAATCCAGGCAGCTGACTTTAAAGCTTACGCTATTAAGCCTGACATTAAATTTTATGCATTTACATATAAATGTTTATCTGGAAAAAACCCATTTTCAAGAAATGTTCACTTCCATCAAAAAAGTCCTAGACACACCCAGAGACCATGGTCCTCTGGGTACTGCCCGTAATTCCTGAGCACTGCCGTTTTCTAATGCCATGTGTGTGTTTATACCCTCCGTCTCTCCTGGTAAAGAGTTAATGTATTGGAGCGTAGCTGCCTCTTAAGTGTTTCACTATCCCTTACAAATGATGTCAGGCAACCTGCAAAGGAGGAAATTAATCCTGATGCATTTTAAATTTTATCCCGAATAGTCAAGCTATGCTAATAGAAAAGTGGCCTTTCAGTTTGAGAAAGGACCATCGTAGCATCTGAAACAGGCTCGTAGCCTTGGGGTTCCATACTGAGAATATTTATGTCATCATACTCTAAGGACCAACGGCTTGGTCTGATCCTAATCCTTTAGAGGATGGAATTAAATGTTTTCCACTTTTCCGGTGGAGTAAGCAGAGTCTTATTGTGCTTCCTTAATCACCGTCACACTAGGAATCCGTTCTAAAATGAATTTGTTCTGGAAAAGAATGGGTCGGAGGCCTCTGTGGAAGAATACAATAGTAGAATATTTTGAAATGATTGTAAAGCAAAACAGATAATCATGTTTTCAAGCTCTTTGAAATATATATGTAAAACGTTATGTGCCTGAGGTTGAATCAAAAGATAAATAGTTCTAGTCATTACTCAGTAATGTACCAGTTACAGACAGCATTGTGTGTATATGGTCTCTATTATGCAATCAGAAGGGAAGAGAAAGGATTATAATCATTTTAATAATTTGATTTGCTTCATTCATCTTTGGAGTCATCTTTTCATAAGATTAGATGCCGTGTTATTCCTTTCTGGAGTGAAATGGTACGACTAAAGAGAACATTTTCCTGTTAATCAATGTTGACAAGGATATTATAGTGAATAAGAGTAGAAAGGAGGCAGGTTTGGGGCTGGGGGAGAGACAAATGAAGAAGACCTGATTTAAATTATTGGTTGCAAGAAAAATATCTATTGACTTTTTGTGTTTTTAGAAGTACCTCTATTAACTTCCAAAAATACAGCTGTTTACCATGATTGATAAGTTCCCTTGCTTTTAAGCTTATTCACATCCATTAGTTCTGCCTTTTTCCCCTGTTAAAAATCTGAAGCTGTCAGGTTGAAGTAGCATGATCAGCTAATGTTCTTGCCAGATTCAAAGCATGTCCCCAGGGGTGGCAAAGTATTCTAAATCGCAAAGAAATGGCTTTTTAAATGTTGCCCGTTGACATTGGTCACTCCATTTACTTCATCGGAAATGCCGAAATAGATAGCAGGCAATTATAGGGATTGTGTTTAACAGGGCTTTGATGATCAATTTCCTCTAAATATTTCATTGTAGACCAAACAAAAGTATATATTTGAAATTCACTGCATTTTACATAGGCTTTTATTCAAAAATAGTACATAGCCACATTTTTAAAATTGGTTAAATCACTTTCTGGTTTTTACTTCAAATTTACTGATGATTACATTCCCGTTCCCTCTAGTATTTGATTATCATCTTGCAGACTGATTTGTTTTTTCCCCCTGTAATAGTTTCACAGTTTCCTCTTTACCAGACTTAAAGATGTATTCTGTATGAATAAAAGGGAGAAGTTTTGGGGTGGGGGGTAAACAATTTCTCGGAGAAGACAATGGCACCCCACTCCAGTACTCTTGCCTGGAAAATTCCATGGATGGAGGAGCCTGGTAGGCTGTAGTCCACGGGGTCATAAAGAGTCGGACACTTACTGAGTGACTTTGCTTTCACTTTTCACTTTCATGCATTGGAGAAGGAAATGGCAACCCACTCCAGTGTTCTTGCCTGGAGAATCCCAGGGACGGCGGAGCCTGGTGGGCCGCCGTCTGTGGGGTCACACAGAGTCGGACATGACTGAAGCAATTTAGCAGCAGCAGCAGCAGCAAACAATTTCTAAAATGTATATTTCCAAAAATACCAAATAATTAGAAATGCTTACCAGTATGTCTCTTATAAGGTGCAGAACTCAGAAGTTCTTACTGTAAAAATAATAGAACAGATCACATTATTCCTTGGCTCCATCAGAATATTATAGTACAAATTAAATCAGGTTTATCAAACAAACAACCCCCTCCAAAGATGGCCTGAATAAAAACAACGACAACAAAAGCCCCTGGAGAGAAGAGAGGTGTCCAGCAAGGACTACAAATATAAATATACATAAGAGGAACCAATCCATTCATTGATTTGTTAAATGTGGTAAATGATTGATGAATAATTGAATAAATGTAAGAGTAGCATTTTCTAAGCCAGCTGGCAAGTGGTGTCATTCCCAATATGCTGCTGTCTATCATGATTTTTCTGCTTCCATGTCTCTCTTTCATTGTCTTTTCACACCTTGATTCCTTCCCCAGTTCTCAGTTCTTTCAGATCTTTTGAGCTTGGGTGACTCATTTTACCTTAGAATCGATTGGAAATGTAGAGCTGGGTTGAAAGGAGAGATAGTTAGGAAAAGAAGGTATGTGAAAATAATTGGTACTGAGGATGCTGGGGCTGAGGGCACAGATGTATCCATGGATGGTGAGTCCCATGGGTACTTAGCACTTACATCAAATCCATTATATGAATTTTAAAAAAGCAAGCACTTTATATTCTGAAGATGTGCCCTTGTATTAGTCCGTGAAGAAAGAGCATGGAGGAGAATAAAGGTATGACATTACTATCAGGTAATTTGAAGAGATTTCTCTGAGGAAGCAGTTTCTCAGTAGGTCTCTAAGGAATTGATGGAAGTCAACCAAGGGACCAGGGTATTCCCAGCAGAGGAAACAGCAGTGTGTGACATCTCAGGAGCACAGTGAGCACGGCTTGTTGAAGGAGCAAAAACACTGAAGGTCTCCCTTGTGGTTCAGCTGGTAAAGAATCTGCCTACAAGGTGGGAGACCTGGGTTCAATCCCTGGGTTGGGATAATCCCCTGGAGAAGGGAACGGCTACCCACTCCAGTATTCTGGCCTAGAGAATTCCATAGACTGTATAGTCCATGGAGCCACAAAGAGTCAGACACGACTGAGTGACTTTCACTTTCAGAGAAGAAGGCATTGCAGAGAGGAGGCTGGGGAGGTGATGCTTTGGCTCCATTTAGACTGTATTAAAAAAAACCCCAACTTCATCCTGAAATATGAAGGAGGCACTAAAAGTTTTTAACAAGAGCAACAATGTGATCAAATCTGCCTTTTTAAAGCCCACTCTGACTTCTGCATGGTGGGTGGCATATAGGGAGGCCAAGAATGATGCCAGGTGACACATAAGGAGATTGTTTGAGCAGCCCTTGTTGAAATGAGGTTAACAGAGTTTATTGGTTTCCTAGGGCTGCCATAGCAGGGTACCACAGACTGAGTGGCTTAGAACAACATAACCTTCAGGAGACTGGAAGTCTGAAGTCAAGGTGTCATCAGGCACCTCTGAAGGCTTTAGCGGAGAATCTGTTCCATACCTTTCTCTTGGCTTCTAGGCGTGCTGATAATCATCACATCCCTTCACGTGTAGACACCTTACTCCATTCTCTGTCTCCATCAGCACATCATGTTTTACTTGTGCATCTTCCATGGTCTTCCTCACGTGGACCTGCCTCTGTGTCTCTCCGCCTCTTCTGATAAGGATGGCAGCCCTATTGGAATCGGGTTGACCCAGATCACCTCCTCTTAACTAGTTACATCTGCAAAGATCCTGTTCCAAAGGAGGTCACATTCACAGGCATCAGGGGTTAAGACTTTAACACATCTTTTGGGGAGACATAACTTAACCCATAAGAGAGGGCTTTGAAAGGAAATGACATGATGGGTAGCTGAAAGAAACCACAGAAAGTTTTTAAAATATATTTATGGTGGTAGACTCAACAGGACTTGGTGATTGAGTGGGATTTGAGCAATGGGGTAGAGTTACGGTTGACTTCCAAGTTTCTGACATGAATAATAGATGATGATGCCATTTGCTGAGACAGGAAATTCAATAGATCAAGTAAGTGGCGGGGTAAGCATGGGTTCATTCCTGACATGCCACATCTGACTGGCCTGTGAATTTTCATGTGAAACTGTATGTTGACTTGATGATTGAAAAATACCCTTGAAATACAAAATGAGAGACCTGGGCTAGAGATATAAATGTAAGAGGCATTTGTGTATAAATGACAATCAGAGTTCTGAAAGCAGATAACATCCCCAGCAATGTAATATTTATGAGAGAAGAAATTCTAATATCAACATTAAGCATTTAAAAAGCCAAAATGGACTTACATTTCTGGCCAAGATGGACAAATAGGAGCTAGATTTACTCTGACATATAACAAACAAAAACAGACAAAATATTTGAAACAATAGTTTCAGTAGTTTGTAAGACATGGGTTGTCAGTCAACCTAGAAGAGAATTTTTGAAAGCCCAGGAAAAAAAGCAAGCAAATTGAGCCCTATAACTGCTTACTTAAATTTAGGGGCAAGAAAAAGATAACTGCACTCAGAACTTCTAGCTAACATATTGCTAGAGAGTCCAACCACAGCAGCAAGGTAAAAAAAATAAAGAAAAACAATGCAGATTGGAAAGGAAGAAGTAAATTGATTTTTAGCTGCAGATAATATAATGAACTACATAAACAACTTAAAGGAATCTATACATACCTACTAGAACAAATATGTAATTTTAGCAAGGTTGCAGGATACAAGCTCAATATACAAAAATCAATTATATTTATAAATAACAGTAATGAGCAGTCTGAAATGTAAAATAAAAATGCTACTTATAACAGCATGAAGCAAATACTTAATAAATCTGACAAAATATGTGAAAGGCTTACATGGTTAAAAATATAAAACATTATGGAAAAATTAAATTTTATCTTAAAAATTGCAGAAAGATATATTTCCATGGGTCAGAAGACAATATTTTTAAGATACCAGTTTTCCCCAAATTGAACTATAAATTCAGTGTAACCTAGTAAACTATGTGTAGAAATTGACCATCTTAATTTAAAATTCTATGGAAATGCAAAGGATATAGTATAGTTGTAAAAATTTTTTTAAAAAGAACAAATTTGGGAATAAGAATGATTTTATTAGATATTGGCATTAAGGCAGACAAATAGATTAGAACAATATGCTGCTGCTGCTGCTAAGTCACTTCAGTCGTGTCCAACTCTGTGCGACCCCATAGACGGCAGCTCACCAGGCTCCCCCGTCCCTGGGATTCTCCAGGCAACAACACTGGAGTGGGTTGCCCTTTCCTTCTCCAATGCATGAAAGTGAAAAGTGAAAGTGAAGTCACTCAGTCGTGTCCGACCCTCAGTGACCCCATGGACTGCAGCCTTCCAGGCTCCTCTGTCCATGGGATTTTCCAGGCAAGAGTACTGGAGTGGGGTGCCATTGCCTTCTCCAAGAACAATATAGAGAGTACCAAAATTGACTTATATATCTATGGACAATTGATTTTGGACAAAGAGATAAAGAGGATTTGAAGGGAAAGTGTCATCTTTTCACCAGATGGTGCTAAAACAATTGGTATTCATTACAAAATAATTGAATGTTTATCTATATCCATCACTATATATAAAAAGTAATTCAAGGTGAATTATTGACCAAAATATGAAACCTTAAGCTATAAACCTACTGGAAGAAATAATAAGGTACTATATTTATGAATTTGAGTTAAGTAAAGATTTCTCAAATGAGACACTGAAAGCATAATTCATGCAAAAATAGATTGACAAATTGGACTTAAAATCTAAACCAAATAAAATACAACTTTTGACTCTTCAAAATTCATTGTAATAGAATTAAAAGACAAATCATAGCCTACAAGAAAATATTTGCAAATGATGTATCTAATGTAGGATCTCTACCTGGAATGTATAAAGAAATATCAAAATTCAAT
This sequence comes from Bos grunniens, assembly GCF_055505025.1. NCBI lineage: Eukaryota > Metazoa > Chordata > Mammalia > Artiodactyla > Bovidae > Bos > Bos grunniens. The sequence goes on along the minus strand of NC_141176.1, from coordinate 87,694,583 downwards.
AAGAACAAAGCGACCAATCCAATAAAAAATGATCCAGACTTTAAAAGGCACTTCACCAAAGACATATGCTTGGCCACTATGCAATGAAAAATGTTCAAGTTATTAGTCACTAGGGAAATGCCAATCAAAGTACAACAGTAGCACCACATTCTATTAACTGACTAAAGTCAAAGCTACCAAGTACTCATGAGAATATGGATGAACTGGAACTCCTATAGCCTCCTGACAATAACACAAAATAGTTCAATCACTTTATAAAACAGTGGGGCAGTTTCTTTAAAATCTAAGCATAAACCTATTATATGATTACACATTCTAAAAAAAAAAAAATCACATCAAAGTAAAAATGAAGGTGCTGGCAAAGAAGATTAAGAAAAAGGGCAGTGTGGATCAGCAGAAGGAGTGTGAATTACAACAGGAGCCAAAAGTAAGGACCAGGAAACTTTCTAACGCTATTCAGTAGGAACTTTAGAACTTAAAGCTGTACGTTGGATTCCAAATTTACATTACAGACTAAGGTAAAATGATTTAGTTGAATGATTAGGCATGAGACAGATGAGAATAAATTGATAGAGCAATAATAAAATAGAGATAACAAGGGCATTTTACAGGTTTGTCTTTTGCAAGAAGGAGAAAGACAATGATTCCTTTTGTGTTCAGCAAATATTTCACTTCCTCTTTTGTCTACTTTTTATATTAATCATTACTTTCTTATGTGAATGAACATTTCTATGTCCACATCTTTCTTTTAGTGCCTCTTTCCTGAGTGATTTGATGTGATTGCTGCTGCTAAGTCACGTCAGTCGTGTCCGACTCGGTGTGACCCCATAGACGGCAGCCCACCAGGCTCTGCTGTCCCTGGGATTCTCCAGGCAAGAACACTGGAGTGGGTTGCCATGCTCAACTAAAATCATGTTTTCATCCACAGAAAGAGAAAAAGAGATAGAATGGGAGAGAGAAAAAGAGTGAGAACAAGACAGAAAGAGAGGGAAAGAGGTTGTTAGCTGAAGGGTAAAGGTTTCTTGTCATGAAGTTGGCTCAAGTCCTAGCACATTAAATATTGATGGTGAGAGTCCACAAAGAGGAGTAATTGAATCAGTAGTTATTTCCATGAGCACAGAAAAGGGTGGGGTCAGAAATTTGGTGGAGGTGTGTGTTGCCTATAGGGAAGAGATGGAGCAGGGAGGTCTATACTGGGTTCTAATGGTGGAACTAAAGAGCCTCTTGATGAAGGTGACAGAGGAGAGAGGAAAAGTTGGCTTAAAATTCAACTTTCAGAAACTAAGATCATGGCATCTGGCCCCATCACTTCATGGCAAGTATGGGGAAAAAGTAGAAACAGTGACAGATTTTATTTTCTTGGGCTCCAAAATCACTACAGACAGTGACTACAGCCATTGAATTAAAAGATGCTTGCTCCTTCGAAGAAAACCTGTGACAAACCTAGACAGTGTATTGAAAAGCAGAGACATTTTGCCCACAAAAGTCCATATAGTCAAAGTTATGGTTTTTTAAGTAGTCATGTAGAGATGTAAGAACTGGACCATAAGGAAGGCTGAGTGCAGCTGAAGAACTGATGCTTTTGAACTGTGGTACTGGAGAAAACTCTTGAGAATATTTTGGACAGCAAGGAGATTAAACCAGTCAATCCTAAAGGAAATCAACTCTGAATATTTATTGGGAAGGTTGATGCTGAAGCTGAAGCTCCAGTACTTTGGCCACCTGATGGGAAGAGCTGAGTCACCGGAAAAGACACTGATACTGGGAAAGATTAAGGGCAAAAGGAGAAGCGGGGCGACAGAGAATGAGATGGTTGGATGGCATCATTGACTGACTCCATGGACGTGAGTTTGAGCAAACTCTGGGAGACAGTGAAGGTCAGGGAAGCCTGGTGTGCTGCAGTCCATGGGGTCATAAAGAGTTGGACACAACTTACTGACTGAGCAACAATGATGGGATATTAAGGGAATCTTTCTATGGTTTTTATTTCTTATTACTTAAAGTGAAGTCACTCAGTCATGTCCTACTCCTGGCGATCCCATGGACTGCAGCCCACCAGGCCCCTTCGTCCATGGGATTTTCCAGGCAAGAGTACTGGAGTGGGGTGCCATTGCCTTCTCCGGCTGCTGACCTAACAAGTGACAATTTTATTTATAAAATGGGCCTCACAGTCTACAACTTGAGCATAAGTAAAAGAACAAACATGAACTTGTCTGGAGACAAGAAATATACACTAGATACATTTAAAACAGGATATACTTAGGAGTAGTGAATATCTGCCCCGAGTTGAAGAACTGAATGAGGAGTCAGAGTTTTAATGAGCACAGAATATTTTGAATAGTCCCTTCAGAGGGTGGGGCAAGCAGTATGTGTGGTAGTGTAGACCTGGGTCTCTGGAGGTAAGGGATCTGAACTCTAATCCTACGATGCTGAGCTAGTAGTAGGAAGGCCAAGCCAGACCTTTATGTCTTCATCTTCATGACTAAATGATAATGGCATTTGCTTCATAGGCTTCTTGGGAGAATTAGACGAAGTGCTTCAGTTGATTTCTATCTCCACAGGCCTTGATTTTTAGGGAGTCCTAAACAAACCCTGCCTATGATCATTACTATGATTATGGTTTCAGTGTGTCTGCCCTCTGATGCCCTCTTGCAACACCTACCATCTTACTTGGGTTTCTCTTACCTTGGCCGTGGGGTATCTCTTCACAGCTGCTCCAGCAAAGCGCAGCCACTGCTTATTACCTTGGACCAGGGGTATCTCCTCACCGCCACCCCTCCTGACCTTGAACGTGGAATAGCTCCTCTAGGCCCTTCTGTGCCTGTGCAGCCACCACTCCTTGGACATGGGGTTGCAGATGGTGATTGCAGCCATGAAATTAAAAGACGCTTACTCCTTGGAAGGAAAGTTATGACCAACCTAGATAGCATATTCAAAAGCAGAGACATTACTTTGTCAACAAAGGTCTGTCTAGTTAAGGCTATGATTTTTCCTGTGGTCATGTGTGGATGTGAGAGTTGGATTGTGAAGAAAGCTGAGCACCAAAGAATTGATGCTTTTGAACTGTGGTGTTGGAGAAAACTCTTGAGAGTCCCTTGGACTGCAAGGAGATCCAACCAGTCCATTCTGAAGGACATCAGCCCTGGGTGTTTTTTGGAAGGAATGATGCTAAAGCTGAAACTCCAGTACTTTGGCCACCTGATGCGAAGAGTTGACTCATTGGAAAAGACTCTGATGCTGGGAGGGATTGGGGGCAGGAGGAGAAGGGGACAACAGAGGATGAGATGGCTGGATGGCATCACTGACTCGATGGACGTGAGTCTGAGTGAACTCCGGGAGTTGGTGATGGACAGGGAGGCCTAGAGTGCTGCGATTCATGGGGTTGCAAAGACTCGGACACGACTGAGACACTGAACTGAACTGATGATCATTACTATTCCTGGAGGAGACAAGAGGAAGACCGTTGTCATATTAACATGCACCTTTACTCCTCACCAAGAATCATCTCAAGTTTTCAATACCAAGAAATTCCCCCAGAAGAGTCTCCCTAGCAATGAAGGTCAGCCTCATCGAATTAACCTGTAGAGATCCCCCTTCAAAAAGGAAGCTGGTTGAGATGTTAACAAGTCAAAAACAAATAGCAAATACCTACCACTGACATACCTTCCTTCTTTACTAGTGACACTTAGGAACCCAAACTAAATGTCAAGTTTTACATAATACCCAAGCCAGAAATAACAAGCAACATTATATGTGCCAGTTCATACAGGTTAGCTCACTACCACAATTTTTCAAATATTGACAAAAAAAAGAAAGTCCCCCAAAAGGCTAAAATCATTAATTTTCATTCAGATAAAAAATATAAAATTTTAATGACAGGCAATTTTAATTTTATGATGTTAATTTGTAAAATGTCACTTACTAAGAATTCTCATTTGCTAAAATGATAAATAATATGTGTTATGGAATACTTTTCATACTTGCAAGGCTTTTTATTATTCCAACCTGCTTTATTTTCACAACTACTTCTGGAAGAATGAGTTCATAAAGACTTTTGCTAAATAAGACAACTGGAAAAACAGGGAGATTAGAGGAACAGTTTTTATGGATTGTTTAAAGTTCTGGAAAGCGGTCTGTACTGGGTTGAATAATTTTGCTTTTCCAGAACCTCAGAATGTGATTTGTTTGGAAATAGAGTCTTGCATATGTAATTAGTTAAGATCAGATCATACTGGAGTAAGGTGGGTCCTAGATCCAATGTGACTACTGTCCTTATAGGAAGAGGAGAAAAGACAGAGAGACTCAGAGCGAGGAAACTCATGTGAAGACACAGGTGGAGTTTGGAGTGATGCAGATACCAGCCAGTTTAGTTCAGTTCAGTTCAGCTGCTGTCATGCCCAACTCTTTGCAACCCCATGAACATGCAGCATGTCAGGCCTCCCTGTCCATCACCAACTCCCAGAGTTCACTCAAACTCATGTCCATCGAGTTGGTAATGCCATCCAACCATCTCATCCTCTGTTGTCCCCTTCTCCTCCTGCCCCCAATGCCTCCCAGCATCAGGGTCTTTTCAAATGAGTCAGCTCTTTGCATCAGGTGGCCAAAGTATTGGAGTTTCAGCTTCAACATCAGTCCTTCCAATTAACACCCAGGATTGATCTCCTTTAGGATGGACTGGTTGGGTCTCACCAAGGAAAGCCAAGTATCAAAGCCCTCACCAGAAACCAGTAGAGAGATACAAGTCAGATTCTCCTTCAGAGCTTCCAGTGGGAACCGATCTACTGACATCTTAATTTTCAACTTTTAGCCTCCAAAAGTTCTGCATAATCAAGGTTATGGTTTTTCCAGTAGTCACGTAGAGATGTGAGAGTTGGACCATAATGAAGGTTGGGTGCCAAAGAATTGATGCTTTCAAACTCTATGCAGGAATGTGGCTACATGATGGGGAAACCCCATAGAAATTCTGTAATGAAAGTAACATACTGTGGCTTCCCACTGAATCTGAAGGAAAGATCTATTGGAAAAAATGCACTTGTATACATTTGCATTAAAAAAAAAAAGATAGTCCTTTCAAATAGATGTGCTGCTGTTTTGTTATAACATTTTCAAGATCAACTTAGAGTTTCTAATCAGCTGCTTCTGGTGTATTATCTTTGCCTAACTAGTTGTTCAGAGATGACCAGGAAACCAATTGTGTTTCCTGGTCTGAACTATGATCACGGACTGTTAAATAATACTGATCAGTATAAAACTTGTGAAAATTATTTTGAATGATAGATTCTATTTCGGTTTGGAGCAAGGCTGAAACATAAGCAGCTAAATTGATTTTTAATGAATTTTGACAGGCAAAGGAATTAATGTCCAAGGCACAGAATTAATTCTGAAATGATTCTCAAAGCCCTCTATTATTATAAATTCCATGTGCCTATTTTAGGAATTAAAATTGTTCTGATGTTACCAGGTATCTATCTCAAAAGGTGTTTTTCTGTCATATTTAATTTGCTATTAAAATATTAACTAATCTTTTCTTAAAAATAGTAGTTTCCCTTAGGGCCTTCGCTGGTGACTCAGCAGTAAAGAATCTGCCTGTAGTGCAGGAGATGTAGGTTCGATCCCTGGGTTGGGAAGATTTCCTGGAGGAGGAAATGGTAACCCATTCCAGTATTTTTTGCCTGGAGAATTTCATGGATAGAGGGGAATGGCAGGCTATAGTCCATGGGGCCACAAAAGAGTTGGACATGACTTAGCAACTAAACAGCAACACATTTTCTCTTAAAATACCTTATGAGTAAAATTAAAGTTGTTTTTAATTTATGATTTTTATGTTTATATTAGTTTATTTTTATATGAACTTAAAAAATATTTTTGTATTCATCTGAGAACAATTATAACCACCACATTTTAAGTATGTAACTCAGAATTAAGTCACATATCTCCATGGACTGGAGGAAATGTAAGTTAGGAAAGTAGTAGAAATTACAGCTGACAGACTACGCCCAAACTGGGTATCTCTGTTTGGATGGATAACTGTATTTTGAAGCAATAAGCCTCACAGTTTCCAGGTCTGGAAGGAGCGTGATGTTATGTCCCGTCAGATGGAGGTCAGAGCTTCTGATGTAGACGGGTGCTTTATACCACGCGGGCCTGATTGGATGGGAGAAGAATTGGAGGTGGACAACAAGGAAGTCTGGAAGGTCTGCGTAGTTCTTCAGCTGAACCTGGGAATAGGAACGCACATTTCATGCAGATATTGCTGGTGATTTCTCAGAAGAATTCATAGAAAGCATCCTGAGTAGTAGAGGGATGTTAAAACATTCAGTGGTGCTACCCTGAGTTCACAGCCGCTTGGGGATGCCTGAGCTATGCAGGGAGACGGGGCATCGGGCACAGATCAGCAGGCCCCTGATGTAGCGAGGCGGTGATGATTCAAGCGGTGTCAAGGCTCAAATGCCTTTGGCCTCACCAGGTAATGTAGCTGAATAGAGTGAACTGAGAGGAAGGAAATTGGGAGTGATCGAGACTGTATCTGGCCAAAGAGTTCATTCTCCGTCCACAGCCACTCACCAGACTTAGAGAAAAAGAAAGGCCTCTTTTTTTTATACCTGCTTCCTTTTTCACACCCACATCATAAATCACCCCAAGGAAAGAATTGAGCCTGTTGACCTCCCCCACGTATTTTCTGATACCTCATATGTAAAAATTTTAAAAAGGACCCATGTGTTTCAGGACAGGTGAATGTTTCAGTGTGAGGAGAAGGCATCATTTTCACTTTCTGTAAAAATACCACTGGATGGAAAAAAAAAAAAAAGAGATGTATGTGTATGTATAACTGAATCGCTTTGCTGTACACCTGAAACTAACACAATATTATAAATCAACTATACCCCCAATTAAAAAGAACTGCATGAAAATGATTAAGAATATTAAAAAGATAGCACTCATGGTAGGAATCACGAAGCAATCTGATTATTGTATTTTCAGAGCTTTAAATGTAATTTTTTGAAAATTCAGAATGTAGACATTTGGAAATGTCTTTATCCTTTCAGTATTTAAAGTTGAGAAAGAAAATAAAAAGTGAGAAATTCCAGTGCCTGGATATTCCCAAGCTAATTTCTAGACAAGTAAGTTTTGATAAGTTCAAGTTTCAGATAAGCACTTTTTTTTTTTTTTCTTGTCTTGGTTTCTCTAAGTGGTGAGTAAAAATATCCCTGGGAGGGCCAGAAAAAATTAGTAATAGATTGTATCATTGTGGAGAACTATTGAGATAAGGTTTTAGTAAATTGGCATAATGGTGAGAACTTCCAATGATTATTATTTACGGTTGATTTAATTTAAAAGTGTGTATATATATATATATATATATATATAATTAAAAAAGTGTATGTATAAATGTGTATGATTTTCTAAAAGATTAGTGTAAGAGCTCTTAATTTTTTTCCTGAGAGATACACAAAATAAGTGTGAATAATTGAACCATTATTCAGACACTTTTCCACCAATATTCTGTAAGTAGATATTCCAATAAAAACAAAACAGATACTACTACTACTTTCTGCCCTAAACATAAGAGGTAGTATCTATATGTTTAAGTTTTTTTTTTTTTATAAGTTTTTTAAAAAGGAAAAAGTTTGGATTTCAAAATACCTTAAAGGTTCATGAAGTAATATTTTTCAGCCTAAATTACCCAGATTACTTCTAAATCTATTCTTCCCTTTATTCTTACATAAATACTGGTTTTTTGATTAACATAATTTTAGCTGCTGAGAAATCTGAAACACTTTAGCCTCCCTGCATTAGAGCACGCCGTGGAATGAAAATTTACATTTTGGTTCTCAAATGTACCAAACACAGTTTCCGTGGTCAATTTCCTCTCCTTTTCTCAACTGGGTTGGGAGGACCACATAGGACATAAGTCTCTGACAAGGGGACCATTTTAGCACCAACATAACAAAAGCTCTTCTGTTCATAAGGGAAATATCTCCCCCTGAATTAAATTTAACCTCTTTAGTACCCACATTTAGCCACCTGATAAATCCACTTGAGCTATCTTTTGGGGAGAGAGAGGTACATGGGAACAATAACACTTCCTTCTTGAACAGTTTAATAAAGCTTTGTGCGATTTCAAGATGAAAGATAATGTGTAACGCTGATAGCACCCTCCGAAGCTATGCATTCATGGATCCAATTACTTTTTTTGTCCTGGTAAAAGCCACAGTGGATATATTAAATGGGAGTGTGGCTTAAGAATTAAGGTCCAGGAGCCTGGGTATCTGGTTTCTGAGGTTGACTTAACTTCTTTCTTATCTAATGGTGGGTGTGCCGCTTAACGTCTTTGCCTCAGTGTCTCCTTCCACAAAATGCCTAGCAAATATCTAAGAAATGCTTTTAAAATGACAGTGCAAATTGCCTTGTAGACTCACACTGGAACGGTCTAGAAAAAAATGAGGTGAGTGTTAGCAAAGGGAAATACTATCTCCTGCTTAATTTTAGATTTATCGTAAGTTTTACTTTTTAAAAGTCATGAGATTTCTAGAAGACGAATGACATTTTCAAAGCCTTTTAGACACTTGTAAAAGAATGCTCTTTCAACTCTTTTTTTTATTTCTCATGAAAGTTTTGACTCTGGCATCTTTCCAGTTTCCTCTCCTCCCCACCTCCCCATTCCAAGTTGAAGAGAATAATTACAAAGTTAACTTTTCCAATTCAGGAATATTTTCTTGTGGCTGATTCTTTCATTTTTATAAATGGATCATTTTTATACGGATGCATATCAGATTTCGTGACATTTTATTTGTATATGTGGTTACTGATTCAGATAGTCAGTTCTAAATCCCTCAAACTGATTCATCTATGAAAGAATTGATTAAAATTTATAGAAGTATCCAACTTATATTACAAAATTAGACTGGTTAGAACATTGTCTTTTATTGATTAGTCTCTCTCCCATTGGCTGGGACCATCTTGGCAGCCAAAAGGTGGCTATAAGACATTTATGAACTATTAAAAGAAAAACTGAGATTTGTTACACATTTTAAGTGTTCCTTTAGGCAAATCAACTCCAAATCAGGAGCACCAAACAGGAAGTAGTTAGGAGCACTCCATGGGTGGGAGCTTGCTGTGTTGTGCTTAGCTACTCAGTCATGTCCAACTCTTCGTTACCTCATGGACTGTAGCCCACCAGGCTCCTCTATCCATGGGATTCTCCAGGCAAGAATACTGGAGTGAGTTACCATGCCTTCTTGCAGGGGATCTTCCCAATCCAGGTCTCCCATATTGCAGGCAGATTATTTATGATAGCCCACCAGACTCCTCTGTCCATGGGATTCTCTAGGCAAGAAGACTGGAGTGAATAGCCATTCCCTTCTCTAGGGGGTCTTCCCAACCCAGGGATCAAACCTGGGTCTCCTGCATTGCAGATGGATTCTTTACCATCTCAGCCTCCTGGGAAGCCCCCCAGATGGGAGCTTGGGAAGAGACTTCTAGAGTCAAGAGGTGGAAGCAAAGCCAGGAAATTATTTATTTGGCTGTAGCACAAGGAGTTGCCTTATTTAGGAAAATCTAGCCGTCTGTGATTGGTTGTCCTTAGGTTTTGATTTCTTAACTTTGAGACATCTACAGGTGTACATTTGGGTTTCCTTATGGATCTACTAAGGTTGCCCAGGTGCCTCAGGGGTAAAGAACCTGCCAGCCAATCCAGGAGACACAAGAGATGCTGGTTCAATCCCTGGGTCAGGAGGATACCCTGGAACAGGAAATGGCGACCCACTCCAGTATTCTCGCCTGGGAAATCTCATGGACAGAGGAGGCTGGTGGGCTACAGTGTGTGGGGTCACAGAGTCGGACACGACTGAGTTTGAGCATGATGGAACTGCTAAGGTATTAAACCCACCTCGGTCTAATTGTTTCATTATTGCGGTATTAAATTCCCCTCAGCTTCATTGTTCCTGATTAATTTAACACTCAGAATGACCATGCTCTTAAAGTACGCCTGCTATGTGCTTTATCAGCAATACGCAGCGTTCTGAGTACACATGTTCTGAAAGATGTCGAGACAACTAAATCAGATTCTTTCTATAGAATTCCTGTGATCTTGTGGTTTAGGTATTTGTGGAAGGGCTCTTGTGAATCTTCACACAGACTATTTTCTCAGTGAATCAAAGATACAGAGGTTAATATTTGGCAATGGCAAAGTTATTCAGTATTTCTGAATATTTTCATTATTTACAGTGAATTAAATATGGTAGCATGGAAATATGCAATGCATATAAATGAAATATTAGTATTTTAATTAGATTATCTGTTCTAGAATTGAGAATCATAACTTGAACTCTTCTTGTCAAGTAAATTTCTAGCATATGAATGATTTTCACAGGATTGTATCTACAAGATGGCACTTGCCTACTTCCCTGCTCTGGAGAAAATTTTGGTGAGAAAATTGGAGAAATTAGCTTCATTTTGGAGACAAAGGAATTTATTTAATTTGTATTTCTGTAATTCAAATATTAGGTAGCTCTGATTACAACTCTAGACTGAGAATGAAGAATAATCTATTATAGAACTCATCTAAATTTAACTTTGCTTCAGACCAATAAACTATAGCCCCGCTCCTTTGTAGCCAGATTATAGCTCATCAGTATGACTAAAAAATCACTGTGGAATTGCTCTATAATAGTTCTGTTGCTGTGCCTATAAATATAATTTCACCGAGTGACTCTTCCACATTCTAGCTGCTCAGCTACGCTTTACTGTGGCAAACTAAAGAGCCCCAGGAATATTGTTAATGATAAATTACAACAGCCACAAGTAAAACATGAAATGTCAACACTAAGTTATCAGTAGGTAAAAAAAGAAGAACAAAAGTGGATCCCTGAAGTTCAGAACTATTTTTAAAAATCTTATTTTGCCATTGATTTAAGCTTATCCTTTTTTTATATATACAAGTTAGAAAGATGAAATGAAATTACTTAAACTTTTAATCTGCTATGACTAACTTATAGAAAAAATTCTAAAACGTAGGCAAAAAACTGTTCCTTTTACCTAAATAGGAAATTATTAAAAAGTTGCCATAAGGAGAGGGGAAAGATAAAATCAGATATTGCAGCTGGGAAGAGCTTGAACGTAAGTTAGTCAACGTGTTGAAAGGAATCTGAAAACACGTGTTCTACGTATTTTCTATTGAAACAGGAAAAGGACCAAAGCAGGCAATCTGGATTTCATGCTTTTGCATTTTCATATCGTCACTGTGATGCTCCTTACCTCCTTACTGTCCTTTTTCTCTGTAGCTTTGTTGCTCTCAACGTGTCACCCAGCATTAAAATCACCCTGGGTGCTTGATAAAGACGATGACGTTATAGACAATCCAAATTCACTGCTGCTGCATAGGGCCTGGCAATCTGCAAAAGTAACCAAGTTACCAAGCAATTCTTCAAAGGAATACAATTTAAGAACAATGACTTGGAGATGTATGATGAGGACATAAGAAAAAATCAATGAATACCTTTTTTTTAAATTAAATTTTTATTGAATTTGTTTCAGTATTGCTTCTGTTTTACTTTTTTTTTTTTTTTTTGGCTGTAAGACATGCAGGATCTTAGCTCCCAGACCAGGGATCAAACCCTTACCGTCTGCATTGGAAGACAGAGGCTTAACTGCTTTACTGTCAGGGAATTTCTTAACAAACAAACAAAAACAGTCTTAGGCTCTCAGCAAGAGCAAAGGGAAGGTACAGACACTCCCCATGTATTTCCTGCCATCACACATATACGTCCTCTCCCATTATTAACATAACACACCAGAATGGTGCGTCTTTTACCAAAGAGGAACCTACACAGATGCATCGAAATCACCCTAAGTCCATACTTGATGTTAAAGCTCACTCTTGATGATGTGCATTTCATGGGTTTAGACAAGTGCCTCATGATGTGTATCCATCATTACAGTAGCACACAGGATATGTTCACACTCTGGAAACTGCTCTGCGCTCTCCCTGTTCTTCTCTCCTTGGTCCCAGCCTCTGACGACCACAGATCATGTTATTACCTGCATAGTTCTGCCTTTTCCAGAATGTCACCTAATTGGAGTCGTACAGTACGTAATCTTTTCAGATCGGCTTCTTTTACTTAGTAATAGACATTGACGTTAACTCCGTTCCATTTCTCGGTTTGATAGTTTTTGTTTTGTTTTTATTTTAACGCTGAATAATATTCCCTTTGGGTTTCCCTGGTGGCACAGCAGTAAACAACCTGCCTGCCAAGGCAGGAGGCACTGGAGACGTGGTGTTGAAAAAAGACATGATTTAATGACTGACCACAGATTATAGGAATTATCTAATTTACCTATTCTTTTTTTTTCAGAAGTTGTTAGAATAAAATTTCTACAAATAAAGACTTCAATCAATGCAGTGTGTTGCTTAAAATCCCCTTTTTAGAGGGGATATTAGGTAATTTGGGCATAACTAATTCTTCTAATTTTGATGCATAAAGGAAATGAAATGTGATGTATGTAGGAACAAATATAAAAAGATAAATTGAAATGTACTGAAAAGATTAATAAGTGACCTGTCCTACACAGTCCCCCAAGATGTCACTGCCTTTCATAACTTTTTGAGGTCTCTTATAACTTTGTAAGTCATAAGAACATCATATTAATGCAAATATGTTTCTTTAAAAATTGTGAAGTTATTGTGCCCAGTTAAGTGCAACTATTATTGCCCTATGAACTGATCTGTTTTACCTAAAATGTAACTTCAAATTCCCCTTTGAAATGGTTGTAACATATTGTTTCTCCCACTAATTAGTGATATAAATTGTTTGTTATGTGTTCATTTTATATAGATATGAACTTATGATTAAATGCTTTAATATATTTTAATTTACCATTAATTTACCTTCTAGACAATAAGGACTCCCTCCTTTATGTTCTAGTAAGTAGCAAAAAATATTTGAAGTTCCACCCCATTCACCTGTCTTTCATAACAAAGCATAACCACTTCCTAGAAGTCTGCCTGAAAATATCCTATCAAACCTGTGTTCATACCATTGCTGCCCCACGACTGGCACCTACTCCAAACCCTATACATCTCTTCCGACTAACCTCCTTCACCTTGGTAAATATGAGTGATCCTGCCGCACGTTTGATAAGGCCACCATTCTTCTTCCTGCAATTGTTTTAATTCACTTTTCAGAGTAATTTCATAGTAGAAGAACTTCTGGCTGATTTTACATGTGTGTTTGGCTTAATCATCTTCATACAGATAGTATCTCTTAATGAATTTTGCTTTAACAAGTCTAGCCTTTATAACTCATGTGCTGAGTCACTCAGCTGTGTCCGACTCTTTGTGACCGCAGGGATTGTAGCCTGCCAGCTTCTCTGTCCATGAAATTCACCAGGCAAGAATGATGGAATGGGTAGCCATTTCCTTCTCCAGGGGATCTTCCCTACCCAGGAAATGTGGACATCTAATAAATAATACAGTCAACATTAATGAATGTTCCATTTGATATTTTGTTGGTTGATTTAGAAATGAGAACAATAAAAAGGCATGAAATTAAAAGCATCTTTTATTTGTTAGTCGTGGTAATTATCAAAAGGAAGAAGGAACCTGAGATAAATTAGCAGAATTGCTACAAATAGAAACTTTAATTTCCTAAAAACTTGGAAATTCAGAACACTATAGTCTACTTAGTATGTTAACAAACTGCTGTACTATCAGGGAAGTCCTTTAAAAAAAAAAATCAGTTTTAGACTCTCAGCAAGAGCAAAGGGAAGGTACAGACGCTTCCCATGTATTTCCTGTCATCACACATATATGTCTTCTCCCATTATCAACAAAACACACCAGAATGGTACACAAAGATACCAGGTTTGTATTTAAAAATTATTTTTGATAGTCTTTAAGAGACCATTTCTCCTCTCCATAGTTTGTTCTGTTTATAGACAACCCCAGACTCTCTCCCACAATAAACATCTCTAAATGAGCGAGAGGATTAATTCAGCAAAGAAATATGTCAAGCCTGCAGACAAGAAAATGAATCAAATTACGGTTGGACAGATTAACCAAGTGAAAATCTGGCAGGTGGAAATTATAATAAAAGCAAATAATGAGAGATCATCCAGGAAATAGAAAACTTAAAAATAGTTTTCAATGTGGGATAAAGGGGACGTGGAGAAGTTTTCTTTGCATTTAACAGAAACTAGGAAAACACAACCGTCAGAAGATTAAATGTTACTTGTGAATGCTTAGAAATAGGATGAAAATAAATTAGGTAATTAGAGAAATTTTTCTTCAATTGGTTGCTCTGTACATCACAAGACATAGTTTGCTATTTTTTCTTCTTTACAAACTTAAGTCTTTCTTTTTTAAAATCTAGGACAGAGAAAGAAGGAATGTTACCCAAGAATCAATCTAAATCTACACTATTTTTGCATAGCAAAATTATAATTGGAAAGTAACTTATAACCTTGAGTTTGTAAAACCTGTTACTTTTCACTCATTGTCAACATTATACCAGAAGGTCCTAATAAAAATATGATATGAAATAATTAGTTATATTGCAGGGAAAGTTTGTGAGATAAAATATAGGAAATATAGCCAAGGCACACATCACAATGCACCTACAACAGGGTGAATGATAAGAAAAGTTCAAAGACAACTTTGCCCTTCAGGTATTTTTGGCTTCAGGATTCTGTCTAGCACTAATGTTATTGAACGATATGATATCACTCTTAAAAATCTAAGCAGGGCGATAAACCTGAATAAATGTGAGATGTCTTGCCTACTTCTTTCGATAGATACTGAAGCATAATGACTCTGGTGCGTGCATGCACTCTCAGTTGCTCAGTCATGTCTGACTCTTCAATACTGTGGATTGCAGACAGCCAGGCTCCTCTGTCCATGGGATTTTCCAGGCAAGAATACTGGTGCATTCCCTAAGTTTACACTTGTTTTTAAAGTGAGGATTGATTGGATGAGAATATATATATTTTTTCCCCAATACATTTGGAAAACATTTCTCTGTTATCCCAACACTCCCTGTTCATTAATTTATGCACTGATCAACATTAGTGTGGCAGAGGTATTTATTCCAAGATCTCTCTTCCTTTCATGTCTGGCTTCACTCTGTTAATTCACAATTATTTTCATAATATTTTATTGTGATGCCACAAACTAAGAACAAGTCTCTGGAGGAAATAGTGTTCCAAGGCATGGCCATCATTAGATGACAATAAGCTTGTTTTCATTCCAACAATCTTAGCTTTGTTAAAGGCTAAGTGGAAGAAATTAACATACTGCACGCCTTACAAAGAAAATTGTGTCTAATTATTTTGCTTCTCAAATCATCCCGTGAGGCATTGATTGGGCTATAAATATGTTTCATTTCAGTTACCTTTGGCTAACATTTATAATTTTTTATTGTTGTTGAAGATAGTCTATTAATTGAAATAAGATTATTCTACTAAATAAAGGTAAATAAAATTACTTGGAGGAGGATATTCAAGTAACCATTCATTTTGGTCAGAAATTAAAAGTACAAGGAACCAAATATCTAAACATCTAAAATGCAGCATTCAAACATTGTCTGTACCTTTCAAAAAAATGAAATTCAATTTAGAAAATCCTAAAGAAACATCTGTATGTTGACTTTGCTATCAAGGGCTGTGGTAGGCAGAGTAATAGCCCCCCAAAGACAGCCAGGTGTGAGTCTCTGCAAGCGGATATACCACTTAGCATAGAGGGTTTTACAACTACAGTTAATATCAGGACCTTGAGGTGAGAGGGGCAGGCTGGTTATCCAGCTGGGGCCAATTTGATCACATGCTTTCTTAAAAGCAGAGAGCCTTTCCCACTTGTGGTGAGAGAGGGAAGATGGCGGAAGGGCGGCGAGAGACTCAACATGGCTGACTTTCAAAATGGAGGAAGAGGCTGGGCGTCACGGGGAGCAGGTGGCCCTGAGAAGCTGGGAGAGTAAGTGCACAAGCTCTCTCTTCCAGGAGGAGCGAGCCTGCCCTTACCTTTGACTTAATTGTTGGGGCCTATATGGAACTTGTGACGTACTGAATTGTGAGAGAGTGAGTGTGCTGTTTTTTTTTTTTTTTTTTTTTTAACTACGAGCTTTATGGTAGTGTGCTTTGACTGAGAGAGAAAATTAACACAAGGTTTTATTGTTGCATGTGGTATTTTAAATTAACCATGAGAGTTTAGAAACACTCTATGAAGCAGCCATAATTAACTCATGTCTTCTTGGGAAAAAAAAAATAACTGTAGGAATTCTAACCAAATTAAATATTTATAGATAAGTAAAAGAGGAGCTACAGACACAGGCCTGGGTTTGGGTTTGTAGGTATTTACCAGGTGTTCTTTTCCAGCCTTTTCATGGGAAAGGAAAGTCACTACCTTAAGTTCCTTAAATTTTCTGCTTTTAAGGAGGCTTGTGGTTAGATTGGCCACACTTGGGTAATCCAAGTTACTCTCTCCACATCAAGAATCTTAACAATATTCACACCTGTAGAAGTCCTTTTGCTATGTAAAGATAATATTTCACAAATAAAGCATGAGATTGAAAGAAAGGATTTAAATTTTGGCTTCTCATGGGGAGATATTGGTTTATATACATTAAAAAAGCTTTTGTATGTTTCACAATGTGCCTTTCCTGAGTTATAAGCATAAATTAACACTCCAGCAACCAAAAAGTTATGTTTTAATCGGAAAAACCAGCATCTGTATCTTGCAAAATAGTTGAAGTCTCTCTACTCTAGGAAAAAAATCAGAACTATTGTATAGTTTCACCACGCTATAATATCTGCAAGAATCTAAATATGAAAGTTAAAAGTAACATAAAAATGGAGTTTAAAGAAATTTTAGATTTTCCCAGAAGACCAGGGCTTTGGAAATCTGTGAAGTACTTTACTCAATTTACATTTGAATGAAAAATTAAAGAAAATACTTGCACAGATTACTTGATGTCCTGCAAAAGGAAATAAAAATTTTTTAAAATTGAAACATTAATGGCATACATAATATATATCAGGTATGTCACATATGACATTCTAACCTTTTAAACAAATCCTGTCAGGTATTACATTTTTCTGTTTTTACAGATGAGAATATGGAGGTTCACATTTTAGTTGTAGCTGTAATCATGGAGCTGGTAAATGACAGGAGAATTCACTGCAACTTCTACTGACTCTGAAACTTTTGCTTTTTAAAAATCTCCAACCTAGTGCCTCTCCCTTTTAACTGAAAAATAAGCACAAAGATAACCCCCATGTCTGCACAAAGCCAAACAAATCCCTGTGAACAAACCGTACAGACAAGCCAAGTGGAAGCTACACAATGGAACTCAGTCTGCAGTGGATTAAAGGCGCTCACATACACTTGGATGCTCCTCCCAGGGAGAGGTGAGGGGCTAGGTCTCCTCCTCTCGATCGTGGCTGACCTTTGCACAGCTTCTGTTTTGATTCATAGGATATGGCATACGTGAGGCGATGTCAGATACTGGGTCCTGGCTTCTTCCTCTGACAGGTGCTCCTAGTCTCTGGGACAGTCGTGCTGGGACCCCTGCTGAGGCTGCCATGCTGTGAGGAACCCCAAGCTGACTATAGGAAGATGTGAGTGGGATGGAGGAGGGGGAAACCCAGCCATCATCCCCTTCTCTAGCCCTTCCTGTCCTCCCAGCTGAGGCTGACTGTGAGCAGAAATGAACTTTCCCTGCTACAATCCCATCCAGATCCCTGACCCTCAGAATCATGAACTATAATAATTCCCTTTGACTGGGGCATGGTTTGTTATCCAGTTGAAGGCAATCAGAACACTGATATATAACAGTTGATTATTTTGTTCTATGTCTATATATGATAACCATACACACATTCATCCTGCTTTCTGGTTTTTCTAGTCATTCTTGAGGAAAGGAATTGCTGTTCATGACTTCATTTTTGACTGTTCTTTCAAACTAATATTCATTCGAATGTCAACAAGCCTTAATGCTTGGACCCTTTTGAGCCAAGCACTTTTCACTGAGGAATCGCCACACAGTTCATTGTTTTCATGTTTTATCCCAGTGACTTGCGGTTGCAGATACACATTTTAGGATGAATTTAGGCGTGCTGGTGAAAATAATATAGTGTCTGATGTATCAAAAAATCTTAAACTGGAAAACAGGCTCAAGGTCAGTATGCTGTGGTTAATCCCCTTGTGAATGGTAAAGTAGTATATGAGTATTAGTCATTTTCACTTAAAGCTGTTTGATTATTGAGTCCTTACATTCACGACAGTGGTGATGGGTCTGGTCCAGGTGTCTCAGCTTCTTAAGTGATAGCTTGTGACACATGATGCCAACATGTAGACTATGTGAGAAATAAGGAAAAACCAAGAAAGATGAAGTCTACAGCTTTTGTAAGCAAGAGATTGTTATCTGGCTGGATGGGTTTATGTTGTTCACAGCTTGACTTTAGTAGGAATTGCAGACACAGCAGGGGGACATCTATGTATGGTCCCATACATCCCAGTTTGCGTCTTACTAACAGATGTGGGGGGTACAAAACAGGCATCCGTGTGGACTGGAGCCTTATCCAACAGAATGAGGTTCTTGTAAGTTTCACAGAATGTGGACCTGTTTAATGGAATGTGTTTTACAGAAAGTCAGCCTCCTAAACATAATAGGAGCCATGGCCAGTCTCTCGGGTTAGTAGTATAAGATATGACTATGATGAGGGAAAAATAGAGCCACACTGTCCATTATGGCAGCTCCTAACAGGACCTGGCTATTTAAATTAGATTATTCAGTTCCTGTGCAGTACTGGCAGTGCTCATTAGCCACGAGTGCCTGGGTACCATATTGGGCAGCCCAGATATGGATCACTTCCATCACTGCAGAAAGCGCTGCTTCATATTACTTTTCCAGAACCAAGTTGGGCTCTTTTGGAACCTAGAGGGTGGAAATGCTAAATCTAGCCTGTGATACTCTAGCAACCACTTTCAGTTGAAAGGTCTGCCAGCCTGTGTATTGATCTGGAGAATCCTAAAAGCTGCTGGAGCCTACACATGCCACCAGACTTTGAGATCAGATAGCACAACACTTGAGAGCATCCTTGTAGTGACCTCTCATCTGTCTGCTTTATTTAAACTTGTCCTGGGACTCACCCCTCCATTCACAAATGTTTCCTGAGACCTGACTCGGGCACCAAGATTCTGTGGTGAACAAAACATGTGCTCTGCTCTCATACTATTCATGGGGTTCTAAAGGAAATCAGTCTGGATATTCATTGGAAGGACTGATACTGAAGCTCCAATATTTTGGCCACCTGATGTGAAGAACTGACTCATTGGGAAAGGCCTTAATGCTGGGAAAGATTGAAGGTGGGAGGAGAAGGGGATGACAGAGGATGAGATGGTTGGATGGCATCACTGATGGAATGGACGTGAGTTTGAGCAAGGAGTTGGTGATGGACAGGGAAGCCTGACGTGCTGCAGTCCATGGAGTTGCAGAGTTGGACACAACTGAGCGACTGAGCTGAACTGCTCTCGTGGAGATTACATTCTATGTGGTGGAAATGCTTTTTTTTTTTTAATCAAGCACATTAAGATAATTTTATACTTTCTTAAGTTCTATGACGAATATTTTTAAAAGGCGATGGAGTGGGGAAGGCTGGTGTTCAGGTGACTAGAAAAGTCTTTGTTGAGAAGGAGCTAGTCACACAAAGCACCAATGATTCATTTAATCCATAAACATGTTAATATATGCACCCCTATTATTAGCCAGCTAATGTACTAGATTACCAGTGGGGTGTTTGTACTACCACTAAGTCACCATAAATTGTGTTAGAAATTTGGGACCCATGTCCATTCCCAACATACTGTATTGAAATTTCTTGCATGTGGTCCAAAGATTAGTATCTTTAAAAATCACTAGAAGTAATTTTTAGTCATAGGCAGAATGATAGTAAATACACCCGAATGTTCTCTTGAACTTAACTTAGTAGAAAAGAGAAACAATTAAAAGGAAACAAATATGATCAAGGTTATATTTGCTTCCAAATGAATAAGGGATTGGAGAGGATGGAAAGTGAATTGCAAGAGACAATTAGGAAACTAATTCATATTAAAAGTTACAGAGGACTGAACAGGAGAAATCAGAAAAAATAGTGACATTTTTTTCCCCACTGTGAAATTAGAAAAAATAAAAATAAACAAAGTCAGCAGGAACCCTGAGATTTTCAATTTCATGTCTGATATCAAGAGGATGATGTTTTGAGATATAACCAAATCATAAATATTAGGAGAAGGAGACTGGGGTTGTGTTCAGACATTGTAAATTTGTAATTCTTGTTGTGGTTGCTTACTTTTCCTTTTTCTAAAGTTCCAAGAGAGGCATAAGTAACAAATAAAAACATGATTTCATGCCAAAGACTAAGCTAGATAAAATTACTCATGCCCAAGAAAATTTTAAGGCTGCCATGTTACCCAGAGTACATACACTGTAAACTGGGATTTCCGAGTTAGATCCACCTTCTTATTACACATAAAGTTGAGAAGGAAACCAGGCTTTTGTCTTTTCCAGAGTCAATTTTAGAACTTGTATGATGAGGAATATTCTTCCAAAACAAAGTCATCTAACATCAAAGTCCAATTAAAAAGTAAACCGGACTAAATGTATTCACGTATTAGCGCGACCTAAGTCTGGGAACTGGGCCAAACTTTTCAAATTATACTGTCATTGTTTACAAAAAAAAAAAAGGAAATGTTAACTAACATTATTAAATAAAAGCACCATACACACACACACAGGGACCAAAATAAATGCTAATGTTAATGAATGTTTAAGATGTATATATACACACAGTGAAGATAAAATACCTCTTGAACATTGCTGGAAATAGTAGCTATGGCAGGAGAAAATTTATACAGTCTCCTTGGCTGTAGGGTACACATTTATTGTGTTATACAAATATACAAAAGAGTCACTTCCACAGTTGCCTAAAACAAAATTGAAGTCTAACACTTTTCATTTAAAGTTATTTCCGCTGCTCCATTTCATGATGAATGGCAGTTTATGAAACTTACGTGTTTTGAAAAATAAATGTAGTATAAGTGATACCTTGGTCTGTGAAATAGAAACTTTTTGTGTGCATTTCAAGGAAAAAATTACATCTGTTGATAGTTTAATTTTTTTTCATAATCCCACTTTTATCTTTTAATGGATGTGAAATAAATGAAATTCCTTTTTCTTTTCTGCCTTTATATTACCCCAGCTGTGTAGCCACCATCAAGATATCATTTTATATTCTTCTAGATCTTATTTTTTTTAATTTTATTTTAATTTTATTGAAGTATAGCTGATTTAAAATGTGTTAGTTTGGGGTACACAGCACAGTGTTTCATGTATATTGTTTTTCCTTATAGGTTATTACAAAGTATTGACTATAGTTCTCTGTGTTGTATAGTAGGTCCTTGTTTGTTTTTTATAGTCTGTATATGTTAATCCCAGACTCTATTTTATGCTTGTAGAAATAAACATTTTTGTTGTTTTTTCCCAAATAAAAATGACTTTGCAGTGTGCTTTTTTGGTTTACTTACAGTGAATGTTTTTCCAAATCAGTACATATGCATTTGTTTCTTTTTAATTACTCCATGAATTTCCTTTAAGATATTTTCTATCATTGATTTAAGCATTTTTCTGTTAATTGAGAATTCTCCTTCAATTTTTGATTGAAGTAAACGACACTGTACTGAGCATCCCTGAAAATATTTTTGCTTGCTTGTTTGTGAAAAGCCAGTATTTCTGGAGGACAGACCCCTTTAAGTAGAATTTCTAGTGAAATTGGGTCAAAGGCGATGCCTCTTTTCATTGTGACAGATAGTGCTAATCTGACTTTAAAAAAGCTATCCTTATGCCCATCAATACCATTGCAAGAGCTCATTTTCCTTTCACTGATGTTATCAATCTATGGAAATGTTGCCAATCAAGTAGATGAATAAGTTACCTTGTTTAACAGAAAGCTGATATTTAGTATTCATGATGGACCCTCTAAGTGTCCTATTGGCCACACTCCATCTGGTCCTGGGCAGATATTTTTGTATTTTGTTTGGATGCCATATTCAGGCAAGTTACATTTTGTGCGTAAGAGAGTTTTCCTAATCTGACCAGACATTTAGGCCACCTATCTGGATTAAACATCCCCTTTTTCTATCTGAAATATTCGATCTCTCCTGCCTTGCCATAGGGTTGTGTGTGTGTGAGACGATCACCTCTGTGTGGGGTCCAGATTTTCCCAGGGACTTTGAAGCACGGTGACTTCACTGACATGTTGATGAGCCCAGACATGAAGGAGGTGATGATGACAGAAAAGGATAATTGGGAAGTTTTGCCCTGGGGAAGAAATAGTTTGTGTCTGGGAGAGAAGGGCTTGACCATTCTTTCTCAAGTGACATTTCTTTCTGAAAGACAGTGTTAAAAGTGTGCAGTTCCAGAGACAACCTGGTTATTGCAGAAATATCTACCATGGCATGCTTGAACTCGTTTTCTTTCAAGGTTGGAAAAAATAGAAAAATGTGCATCTCTTGAAGAGATTTCCAAACCGTCATTGTGAACAGTAATCCAGTATTTCAATTTATAAATTGAAAGGGTTTTAAACAAGAAACAATTATTTCAGGCAGAAAGCAAACATAAATGCCAGCAGCCAAAACAACCTGTGAAAAGATATGCTTAAAACTGAGATTTATATATATATATATATACACACACACACATTTATCTGTAGCTCTTGACTTTTAAATTCTTCAGACATTTGACCGTGAGAAATGAATATGAAACATTAAAATGTTGAAGAAAGGCATAAGAACACTTTAAGAAGAATATTTTTAATATTTGAGAAAATACTAATATTGTGTTACCAACTCCAGAGCCAAACAGGAAACATTCCTCAACATGATTAGAAGTTAGAGGGAGAAGAAAACCATAATAATAATGTTGTATTACTTGTATTTTGGGAACACTGTTATTTGCCAAGCACCTAATACGTAAAAGTAGATTTCACTCTTACTATACAAGTTTGTATTCTTTCATTTTAAGGGAAGGAGTCAGCAAAATTGTCTTACTGCATATTGTAAAAGCTTTAGGAGTGATTCAAGTCATGCTTCGTTAGAAAATCTCAGGACCCTTTAGCTTCTACCTGTCATGCTGATTTTTTTTTTTTTTTTTTTTTTGAGGCCCTGTCAGCTTGGCCTCTGCTCAAAAGCTGTGTTTTTTTCTTAAGTTGAGAGTATTTTTTAAAAAACAAATTCAACATTACTAATTCAAATATTATCTTAGTCTCTGAAAGTAAAGAGTGATACAAATTGCATTAAATGTTTATCTATACTTAGGAAGATCTCTCTCTGTGAGATAATACATTTTATGTCTCTCTCTATATACAGACTCTTTCCTTTTAATGACTACGTAGTATTTCCATGGATACTTTGTGATCCTGTGGACAGTAGCCCACCAGGCTCCTCTGCCCATTGGATTCTCTGGGCAAGAATATTGGAGTGGGTTGCTTGCCCTCCTTAAATTACTCTCAGCGGTTATTTAATGTTTACATTTTTTCCCCCAAGACAAGGACTCCTTAATGAGCATTAACCATGTGTGTTTATTGTTCCAGGTATCAATCTACCGCATTCTCTACCCACACATACAAATACTGTGAAAATCATTTGCGTTGGTATATAGTCCTGTTACTTCTTTACTATAAATATTGCCACATAAACTCAACAGCACGCAACAAAAGTATTTTTTTTACCTAATTTTTGTCAAAACTAGCATCTTAGCATTTTTTTTAATTATTTTTTTTTTAGCATTTTTTAAAAATTTGGCATTCCTAGCACAGAGTCGGACACGACTGAAGTGACTTAGCAGCAGCAGCAGCAGCAGTATGTTTTATGGTATATAATTAGTACTTAAACAATATTTGTTTAATATTAGTACTTAAACAATATTTGCTGAATGAAAACTAAACCTTGGCTCTTTTCTCTGGTTTTTAAACAAGAGAAAACAAACTGATAAAAAAAATATTTGAACATTTTGTGCAGTATGAACAGACATATTAATGAGGATTTTTTTGATATTTGTGAAATTTTTACAAATAATTTTATTGTTACTCAAATGATTAAATAATAATCATCCTTTTAAGAATCATATTGAAATGGGAAAATTGGTTTCATCTCAGTCATACCTTTCAAACTTTTTCAGTGTAATAATAGGTTTTCTTTATTACAAAGTGATTTAGATTGAAGTATAAACGTTCTGGAGAGATTAGATACTACTACATTAGTTTGCCACATTAGTATAAAAAAATACAACACGTATTAAACTAGTATACATGGTTCAAGATTTTATCAACCAACTCAAGTTCATTAAATTTGCTCTGTTTGCGGTTGTTTTTTTTTTTTTTTTCAATAATGGAGGCTCCCTAAATTTCACTGGGGCTTTCCATGTACTAATTTGTATATCTATCATTAATATTTGGTCATTGATTTAAAGTTTCAGTGTTCTTTGGCTAGTTTTAAATAAACTTAAAACTTGTTCTTCGTTCTCTGTGTGAACAGCCAGATTGACAGGGAAAGTGTCTGGAGTAACAAGTCAGTATGGTTGGTTAATACCCTTCTCTTCTTGAGCACGTAAAGGAACATTTTTTATAAGAAGCCTTTTTAATGCAATGATTCTCTTAAAAATCACACCAGTAACAATTCTGTGCAGAAATAAGGCGGCCAAATGTGTGGAAATAAATTCCATTTGTGCATAAAATATCTAAGATAGGAAAAATTATACTTGTAAAATTTAAAGCTAGCTAAGGATTCATTGAAAAAAATTTTCATATACCGTCCCTTTAAATCTGGTTTTAAAGAGGCTGTAACATAATTCTAGGAATAAAAACCTTCTGGAACCGGGGTCTATGGAAAAGAGATTACAGCCCCCATGACATTCTAGAAATGCAAAGAGCCTGCACGATCATCTCGGAGAAGTTTCTTTTCTTTGCTTGCTGTAGACAAGGAAACAATTAAACAGGGCTCTGAAAACACTGCTTTCTATGAGCGTACATTTCTTCCGTTGGTGCTGAGTTTTGTATTGATTAATTACATTTTTTTCCTCTTTGGAAAGAAAACTTTTAAGGGTGAAAATCACTGTTGTGCTCACATGAAAACTTCCTATTGACTTTGAGAGGTAAGCATTGACTTTTGATGGGAGGGTGCAACTTATTGAAGACAGAATTTGAACCCCTGGTGAGATCCTGATTCTAGGGTATAGTTTAGTTATCTAAAAAGAATGTGTCTAATGTCAGTCTAAAGAATCATATGCCTTTAGATTTTCATATGGGAAAGTTCAGTAAGACATTTTGACATAGAAAATTTCAACTTTGAAAAGGGACTTTAAAAAAAATGCTGTTTGTTCATTCTTTTGAAATATATCTGAGTACAAGAAGAGTAACTAAACAGCAAGGAATGCTGGGCACAGGGTTTTCACCACTTTGAACTGTCAGATAGTTTCTCAAAATGTATCAGGCACTGGGAAGTCTAGGGAGGTTTTAGAAAGTAATCAAGCAATGGCTGACGATGCATAAGCCTGAATCATCTTATGTGCTATTGCGTGTCTTTTGTAGGCGGGAAAGTCATTGCTGACTGTGATGGGGGCTGGGTGATATAGACTCTTAATGCTCTCAACATTTTCCAACTCGCATGTCAGGCCAAAATTGTAATAACAAAGCTCAGGGCAGCTGCCTGCGCTGGGTTTGGTTCTAACTCGGGTGAGAACATTCATCATGTCTCTGCCCTTCATGAATGCACATGCATACAGGTTTTCAAATATAAAGTCAAAAGACATTTCAAGATTTGAATAGAACCCTTCAGACTTAAAAGTAATCTGAAAGCACAAGAGTTTTGAAACTTTCCCAAGGATTAAACAAATGGCAAGATCTTGTCTGTTTAAATGTGTATGTCTTCAGGCCTGTCAGATCTCATAGAGTCATATTTTCAATAGAAAAATAGCAGGTTAAATTTAAACTGTACAGAGTCATGCAGACTCCTCATTTCTTTTACTGGTTTGTCCTAAAATCTGAAGTAAGTGATTTTGCAATTTTATTTATAGTGTAGTATTTGAATAATAAAAACCCAGTGTTTCTTTAATATATTACATTCTTCTGCAGGCCTTCATATATACTCAGTATCTAATATGACATTTATGGTTAAGTAAGTTAATTGTTGCAGATTCATATAAGTGACTTATTTAGGACTCCATTAAGGATTTAGAGGGAGAATGCTGCTATTCTTTCATAATGTTATTACCTCGTGCCATTCCAATAACATTTAATAGATGGTTAACATTCTCCAACATTAAGCTTGTGGTATGGGAGCTTTGAAAACATCACATATATTTGGATTTCTCTTTAGCAGTTTATCAGGATCATAATCATAATTTAAAATCAGATTTGAAATACTGTTTTCTAAAAAATCTGATATACGTATTTTTCCTTGGGTGGGAGGCAAGGAGGGACATTCTTTTGGTATGCCCTGTTCATCTTCAGGACTCATTGATTATCAGTTCAGTCACTGTATTTCTGAATATGAGAATAAATATGTTTATTGAAACAAATCAACCGTGGTGTGACAAGTTAAAATTTGTTTGCGGAGATAAAGTCAGTTCCTATGTAAAAATGTATAATTAAAATGGTATAAAACCCTACTTCCTCATAAGGACAACCATTGGTTCTTTGACAGAACAAGTATTGATTGAATATCCAGCCATTCCACACAATAACTTTCCCAGACTCTGAATTTACAGTGATGATTGAAATGAACAGGTTTCACAGAGACTTTACAGTCCTTTACCTGGGAAAAGACTCTCAATAAAATGGTCATAGTAATAGATGTTTTCTTGATTCCAATTTTGATGACAATTCTGAAGGAAAGAGACCCAAGTCAATGAAACTGGCTTAAAGTAGAGATGGGAGAAAGTCTCCCTCTTTGCAAAGAATTGCTGATTGAGCTGAAGGAAACCTTTAGGATAAATGGCTGGCAGGGCAGGGTCTGGGGGGCATTCCAGGAGACATCACAGAGGAAAAGACCAGGAGTGGGACCTACTCAGGGAGTGGAAGGAAGCTCACACTGGAGGAGGATGCAGGGGTGAAGGACCACAGCTCAAGATGAAGTCAGGGACCTGATTAGGCAAGGAGTCTGAAATGGATCCAAAAAGCCCTGGGAAGCATTAGCACAATGGGTCCCTTCAAAAATCCAGGAGATACTGTGTAGCCCAGGGAACTATATTTAGTATCCTGTGATAAACCATAATGGAGAAGAATATGAAAAAGCATATTTAGATGTTGGAGTCAGCAGAAATTAACACAACATTGTAAATCAACTATACTTCAATTAAAAACACACACACACACACACACACACACAGTCTGAGAGGACAGTGGCAGGCATTGGTGGGGTAAGGCTTGACAGTCACTTCTCTGCTGTGTTTTTACAGGTAGAGCAGTATTTCAAAGCATTATCTGGTGCTAGAATGCAGTAACTAACCAGCATGGGAGACTAAATCAGAACCCGCTGGTACCCCCAAACGAACATCAACTCTGCATGGTCATGTGACTCTGAAACACTCTTTCAAACTGACGTATATATACACTATGATATGTAACATAGATAGCTAGTGGGAACCTTCTATAAAGCACAGGAAGCTAAGCTCAGTGCTCAGTGATGAATTGGGTGGGATGGAGGGAAGTCCAAAAGGAGAGGATGCATGTATACATATTGCTGATTCACTTCTTTGTATAGCAGAAATGAACACAGCATCGTAAAGCAATTATACTCCAATAAAAATAATCCATAAATACATAAATAAAAGATCATTGTAGGTTGCTGGCTGTCCGAGGGTTAGACTTCTGGTAGCATCCATGACCCTGCAGTGTGAGATCTGCTTTTAGTGGCAGCTCTTATGTTTCTTCACGTAAGCAAATGACAAATGATGCTTGTCCTTCTGAATAAGCAGGTCTGGGTTAGGATTATCAGAAAGTCAGTACTTACACCCAAGAGAATGTTGCCACCAAACCCAGAAAATTCCACCTGATTTGCTAAAGTGAAAAGCTCCTCCCTGATTGTCTGGAAACCTCACCATCTCCCCACTCTGGCTCTTTTATGAGTTATCATAACTCAGCGGTAGCTGTAATGTAACTGACCAGCACTGATGATGAAATCAATAACCACTAAACAAAAATAAATGGTGTTTGGGGTGTAAGAAACACTTAGCCATTTTTATCTTAGGGAAAGTACATCTGACTGAAGTGTGTTCCAACTCCTCATATTTCACATTTTTTTAAAAAATAAACTCCAATTCTGCTAAAATTTCTGCAGTGTCTAATCAATATATATAACAGTGGCCTGTCTCTCTGGGCTCAAATAGAATCAGTGCGTCATTTAGGGAGGAAATGTTATGTCATTTTATTCCATTAAAAATCATTTCCTGGTGGGAATTTATTTAAAGCTCTCCCTACTCTTCAGCTCAAAAGCTTTCACACAAGTAAGCTTTTGGGAGGAGACAATGGAGAACTTAGTTTTAAGTCTCTCACAACTTAGGATGTAAAAGGTAAAGTGATGCCTCTTCATCCTCCACATAAAAATAGCTTTAAATATGTAAATATTTCAATGCCACTTTTCAGTGGAATAAAGTGAGACGATACCACTTTGAAAGCCTCAAGATCATCAGTTCATTTTTAAGGGTCACTGATTCCTAAGTTTCTACATCCTGACTGATTCACCTATTAAAATGATGGAACCATTTGGGAATATCAAGGTGTCATGATAGATTGGTCTTTTTGCAGGAATATGGTGATTTCTCCTATTTCTATTTTTCTATTTAATACAGATGAACATGAAAGCTGCAATGAGCTGTGTGTCTGAGCTAGGAAACCTGCTGGAATAGGTTGTAACTTGAGGAGGATTTATGGAATCACCAGGAATAGACAACACAGTTTAGCAAGAAGTTTCCAGAGGTATAGAAGATGGCATATAGATGGGTATAGAAGATGGCATAACTTGGGACCTTGAAAAAGGTCATAGTAAGCCTCTGATGATAAAAAGAAAAAGTGTATCCTCTAGACAGTGTATGTGGGTATCTGTAATTTACATTAAATTTATAGACATATATAAAAATTGATCTATGAGTTTCTACTTATATCTACTATCTTATCTATGTACTATTTGCTTAAATATATAGGGTGACAAGGGCGGCTACATCTTGGCATTGTCTATTCTGGTTAGAGCATGAAAGTACGAAGAGATTGTGATTAGAAGCATTTATGATTCAATCAAGTAGTCAGCACTGTCAAGATGATTTACCTAATCAGGTATAATGTGGGGCGTATGATTGCGGACGATTAGTCTGCTGTCTTAAGAGTCAGGCTATGGATATTTAGGTTATGATTTTAGAGTTTAAGAGGACAAAATTAATTGCCTGCTGAACCCAGAGCCCCATTCAGAAGAGACTAACAGGCAAAGGCAAAAATGCATGATCACTCATGCTGACTTGATTGGCTCTGATGGAACCACAGCAGGAAAGGTTCGTGACTGTCACACCTGGAACTAGGTTTTGCTGACTCATGGGGCACACAAGTTTTGAGGGACACATGCTGTGAATTTGCAAAGTAAATGAATAAAGTCACACGTAAAGTATAACTATCTGGTCCTTTTCATAGCATATCTATTGATACTGAAACAATTTCAGATGAGCTATTGACAAAAAAAATACTTACGAATAACATGAACGTATGGTCCTGCAGTCGTCGCCAACTCTGTGTGACCCCGTGGACTGTAGCCCGACAGGCTCCTCTGTCCCTGAAAGTTTCCAGGCAAGGATACTGGAGTGGGTTGCCACGCCCTCCTCCAGGGGATCTTCCTATCCCAGTGATTGAATCTGTGTCTCTTACATCTCCTGCATAGTCAGGTGTGTTCTTTACCACTAGCGCCACCTGGGCTGCCTTGTCAAGTAACAATTTGTCAAGACTCCTCATTTGAAGTTTTCCCCTCCCTTTGTAAGTAAAAGAAACATTTTAGTTGCTTTCTTTCCCCACTTTTTTTTCCCCCCTTATTCAGTGAACAATACTACCTCTTCTGGCCCATATGAGACCTGTTTGGTGGAGCGGAGCCTGTTACAATAACAGAACTCTCAGAGCATTTCCTGTGTTAGAAATCCATCCCTTACTTCCTTCAGACTATTATCAAAGTTGATTAAATCACCTATATTTTAGGCGCTTCATCTCTGACTTCCTCTGATTTATGGCCGAAATTGTTGCACAGCATGTGAGAGTAAATAGGATCCCTTTTGCTCATCTTTTTAGTGCAAAATAAGTCCATCGATAATAGTAGAGAAGGAATAACAGAAGAGATGAGTCTTTTTTTTTTTTTTGAACCCAAAGAGCTCAGGACTTATCTTGAGGCTCTCAGCTCACTGCTTGTTTAGATTTGGAGACCCTGTTTCATACACTGCAGCTTGCAGTCAAAGGGCTGGACTTTTCCTATATAATTTCTTTGAACACAAGTGTCTTCTTGGTTGGGTTCTGCATTTGTTCGTTTTGCCAAATTATCTAGAAGTAGGAATATTGAAATGAGATCTTAGCAATGTACTCTGGATGTCAGTTTTCTCTTGAAGGACAGTTATTAAAAAACTCCTAGGATGGCTCATTTGCTTCTTTTTGGTACAAAGCGATGTCATCATTTTTTTGAGTATTATATTTCTCCTCAATAATTGATATGTTACATTAAAGGAACACAAAATGGTCTTAATTATACAATAATGATCAAGGCAAAGAGTGTTTCCTGGGAACTAATGGTGGCCTGAGAGGACATGATGGCTTGAGGTCCAGCTGGTTAATAAGCCGCAGGAAATGCTGTGGGCCAAGATCTGTATTATTTCACTGAGATGAAAATGAACCAGAAAGGGGGGCGGCAAAATGGACTTTTCTCCGCTAATGGGTGAAATGGCCTCATTCTGGACGCAGAAGACATTTCAGTAGAAAGAATGTGTTTCATAAGTGCTAGATTGTAATTTTCAGTGGTTTTTGCTTTTTATTTTTAACACAGTACAGGATAGGGGATATTCTACTTTTGATTGGAAACTTTAATGCAAAGTTTAATGAAAGTACTACACAACTTTGGAGTCTTGTCTAGTCTTGTGTGTGCCGTAGAATGTATGACCAACGTTTGTTGTGATAGCTTTTTTTTTTTAAATGTGTGTGAGGTAGATATATATTTTATAAACCTTTAATGTTAAAAGGTTACTTTTGAAAACATTCATAAAATAGTTATCTAATAAAAATTAAAGTACAGGCTTTATTTTCTTTTGTTTCTAAGATTCTTTCAAATGTTAGGGGAAGATAGCCGACTAAAAAGATAGCTTTAAGGTCTTAAGCAGTTTTACTTAAATTATAAATACAAGATTTTGTTGTTTTTCAGTCGCTGAGCTCAGTCCTGTCCGACTCTTTGAGACTCCATGGACTGTAGCCCCCCAGACTCCTCTATCCACGGACTTTTCCAGGCAAGAATACTGGATTGGGTTACCATTTCTTTCTCCAGGGACTCTTCCTGACCCATGGATTGAAACCATGTCTCCTACATGGGCAAGCAGATTCTTTACCACCAAGTCCATAACAAATGTGAACGCTATCTTTTCACATTTCTTGCTGCTGCTGCTGCTAAGTCACTTCAGTCGTGTCTGACTCTGTGTGACCCCATAGATGGCAGCCCACCAGGCTCCCCCGTCCCTGGGATTCTCCAGGCAAGAACACTGGAGTAGGTTGCCATTTTCTTCTCCAGTGCATGAAAGTGAAAAGTAAAAGTGAAGTCACTCAGTCGTGTCCGACTCTTAGCGACCCCATGGACTGCAGCCCACCAGGCTCCTCGGTCCATGGGATTTTCCAGGCAGGAGTCCTGGAGTGGGTGCCATCACCTTCTCTGTCACATTTCTTATGTGACAGTAATCCTGGCTCAGTTCATCTATAGAGATTCCGTGAGAGGAGCTGGCATTTGAACATCTTGAGAGATATTCATCTCCCAATGAATGATATTCAACGTATTGACACAGTCTCTATCAGACTAGCTGAAGGGGACGGTCATATGATCAGAATCAGTATGTACAGAAATGCAGACATCCTTAAAATAATTCCTAAGTGCTTTATGTTTTTCAAATGAGTGAAACAGCTTGAATAAATATAACAAGTTTAGAATGAACATTTAGACCCATGTCACCATCTGCTGAATGGGTTAGAACCCAACTGCAAGGTCAGATTCACAGCTGAAAAGGTGCTCTCTTGCATGGGGCAGAGGAAAGAAATCCAGAAGTCTCTACTCCAGCAGAGTAGCTGTACCTCCCTTAGGAAATTCTTCCAGGTAGAGATTTATTGGAATCTACAAATGTCCTCTTTAAAATGCATTGGACCCCTTGGTATATCATAGGCACCATAGAAAAGTTGCCTTCATATTGACATGAAATGGCTCAAAAATTAGATTACTTTTCTCCACGTATCTCATATAATTTCCATTAAGGAAATACAGATTTTGGTAATGGTTGGTAGAGAGAAGTTATTTTGAAATGAAAGTGTGCCAGGGAAGAATACAAGAGCAGAGAGCTGTGAGTCATCAGACACATTTTAGGGGAAGAGAGGGAAGAGAAGGGAGGTGAATCCAGGAATGGAGAGGCAATGGCAATCCAGACAGAAGAGTCTGCAGCCAATGGTACACGTGTTTCCAAAGAACTGGACATGACTTTGTCACTCAGTGTGCACACACATGCACACACACACACGCAAAGCAAGAGTGCACTGCAACCGTTTTGAATGTTAGTGCTATTTGGCCCTAAAGAGTTTTTCTGATGAGATGAATCCTGCTAAATAATAGTTTTTGACCCAGTTTGAGTCTTCAGTGTATCTTAGATGTTTGTTTTCTCAATCACATGGCTACATAGATCAAATGCATGGCCTGTCAACTCCCATTCAAGGAGTTAAAAATGAGGGAATGTTGGGGCCCATGTCTGCAGTGTGGTACTGACCTTGTACTTGAGGCATATTTGAAAGCTTGTGTTTTTCATGGAAGACTTAGAACATGGCAGGATAAAATATGTTGTTTTTTTCCTCTTGATATTAAGTAGCTGAGACAGTGACTAGAGGCCCAGCTCTGTTTTCCACGCACGCACGTGCAATCCAGGTTATTTTTAAAAGTTTATCTACTCCTCACTTGATGGCAAAACTTTTGAGACAACAAACTCCTTCATTCTTCACTGTTGTGTGTGTGTTTGTGTGCACACATGCTCAGTCGTGTCTGGCTGTTCACAACCCTATGCACTATAGCCCACCAGGCGCCTCTGTCCATGAAAATTTTCAAGCAAGAATACTGGAGTGGGGTGCCATTTCTTACTCCAGGGGATCTTCCCAACCCAAGGATTGAATGTGTCTGTTGTGTCTCCTGCATTGGCAGGTGGATTCTTTACCACTAGCAACAGCTGGGAAGCCAAATACATTAATATTGAATGGATAAGTGAATGCTAAATGCACCTGAATATTCTGGGGACTAGTCTGTATGTTCTCTTAGCATTATAGTTAGATAAACTTCCCATAGATTAACAAAGCTCTTTGTGTGTGTGTGTGTGTGTGTGTGTGCTTTGTTATTTAAAAAAAAAAAAAAAAAGTAAGCCTTGGACAGGAACACCACACTCTTCTAGATGTAAATATTCTGTCTCTTGATCTGTACTGTGAGCTGGAGGTAGGGATAGATTAGAGATTAATCCATCTGAAAATCAAATATAATACCTCATACCTCCCAACATTCCATAGTTTCAGTAGATTTAATTCCATCCTCTATCCCATCAGAAATGATCTTTCAAAGATAAATGAAAAATATGCTGTTGTTCTGTCACTGCTTAGAACTAGCTGGGAGTTTGCTAGGCCAAGTGGTAAAACCTGACACATGACTATCATTCTTCAATAGTTTTATGCAACTAACATTGTATATTTTTGGTAATAATGAAAAATTGTTGATGTTTGGCTTTTGGCAGGAGTTCAAGATAGTAAAACTGGGTTTTCATTTGTTAAATCTGTACATTCAAATTATATACCAGTGAAGTGAAAGTCACTCAGTCATGTCTGACTCTTTGCAACTCCATGGACTTTCATGGAATTCTCCAGGCCAGAATATTGGAGTGGGTAGCCTTTCCCTTCTCCAGGGGATCTTCCCAATCCAGAGATCAAACACAGGTCTCCTGCATTGCAGGCAGATTCTTTATCAGCTGAGCCACAAGGGAAGCCCTATATATATGTATATATATAGAGAGATAGATAGATACCAATAAGACTTGGGAATTTTGTCTCCACCCTATACATGCATATATATAAAAATATTACAGGCAAAGTGATAATTAACAAAGTTCTGGGAATGAATACAGAGTATATTCTAGTGTGACAGATTTTTTTTCTTTACAATATTAATTTTATGTACATCTACTGCATCAGATACTCTGGATTCCCTGGGGAAGAAACAAAAGCCTTACCCAACATTCTTCCACAGAGAAATTATATTAGCAGTCAGTGTGTGTGTTTTCAGTAGCTCAGTCATGTCTGACTCTTTGTGACCCTATGGACTGTAACCCACCAGGCTCCTCTGCCCATGGAAGTGCCAGGCAAGAATACTGGAGTTGGTTGCCATTTCCTCAACCAGGGGATCTTCTCCACCTAGGGATGGAACCCAGGTCTCCAGAGACTCCTGCGATACAAAGATAAACCAAACACATGTAAAAGATTTCTTGAGAAATAAAAGCAAGTAGTAAAGTATTGAATGAGTGAAACAAGAAAAATAATGCTTTCTGCCTTTAAAGGAATTGGCGACAATGATTGTGGAGAGCAACTTGAGACTTAGAAACTCCATTAATCAATATAATTTGTATACACAAAAGGAAGGAGCAGAATTTCAACCCCCAAAAGGATCCCTTTGTTTAATTTGATTTGTTTCTTTGTCCAAGTTTACTCAGAATTACCTGAAGCTTTCTATCCAAGAACAAGCCTATCCCTTCTCTTATTAATTATTAATTGGAGTCATTACCTGGTAGAACCCAGTCTGCATATTTGCCCTACCTAATTCACGCTGAGGTGCCATGGGATAAAGATGTGGTGTTCCTTCAATGAATCTGTGTTTCATTTGTGGCAGAATCTCTACAAAAGTATTGTCAAGGGTGTATAGTCAAGGGTGTTGATGGAAAATTAGGAAAATATAAATATGTAAGAACTGGGAATTATATAATCTTAAACACTCTGCATTATTTTTATTATCCCTCTTTCTCACAGCCTTATGAGGCCTTGGATACTAATATAAAGACCAAAATTAGAAATTTCTCTGTGGAAGTTTATTGCTCAGTCTGCAGTGCATGCAGTGTTGATTCTAAAGCTCTAACTCAAACAACGACATAGTTTGAACATCTGGCCAAAACCAGGACAGGAACAGACTCACAGACATAGAGAACAAGCATGTAGTGACTGAAGGAGAAAGGGGGTGAGGGAGAATAAATTGGGAATATGGAGTTATCTAGTGGTAAAGAAACCACCTGCCAAGGCAGGAGACATGGATTTGATCCCTGGGTCGGGAAGATCCCCTGGAGAAAGAATGGCAACCCACTCCAGTATGCTTGCCTGGAGATTCCCATGGACAGAGAAGCCTGGTGGACCACAGTCCATGGGGTCGCAAAGAGTCAGACATGACTGAGAGGCACGCATACACATACACACACACATGAAATTAGCAGATACAAGCTACTGTATATAAAATTGATAAACAACAAGGTTTTACTGTATAGCACCAGAAACTATACTCAGTACCTTATAATGCACCTGTAATGGAGAAGAATCTTAGAAAGCATATAGATACGATACATATATAGGTAGATAGGTATTTGAATAATTTTGCAACACACCTGAAACTAGCATAATATTGTAAACCGACTAGACTTCGATTTACAAAGACAAAACAGAAGCCCAGGACCTAATTGTTGCTGTGGTTGTGAACTGTGGACAAAAGTATTTTCTAAGAGGATGTATTTTTCTTTTAGTTGTCATTCCTAGCTTCACAACAATGTATGTACGTAGAAGTCACCTCTGATTTTGACACGCTCACACATACCCACAGGTGCATGGGCTTTCAAACGTAAATGCACAAATACACAAACATACGTGAAGATTTGTTACGATGCAGCTCACTCTCAAATCTCTTTCCTTTTATGCTGATAATTAAGAGGTTTGACTTGCCAGGGTTGATTTAACTTTTTCTCGAGATTGAGTTGAGCTTAAGACACCAGAATATTTGGGTGTTTCTAAGATAAGTAGCTTCTCGAAAAATCTGAGGCTCTGACATCCTGTCCTTAAAATGTTCCTTGTTGAAATGTAGATAGAAAGAAACATTAATTACATAAAAATGAAAATATGTGTAACTTGCAAAACTACTTCCTATTGAGTATGTGTTAAGGGCTTGGTCGCATTACAGGATCTGTGGGTGAGGGCATTACCCACATATTGCAGATGATGAAACCCTCATGGAATGAAAGTGACTGGGACAAGTTGCACAAAGTATGAGAGGGAGGTCTCAGCTCTCTCTCTTCAATTCCACAGCTACAGCATCAGTCATAAAAGCAGAAATAGCCCCACTCTTTTTACATGCTAACTCGTTCTGCTATACTCATTCAGCCTTATATATGTTTTATGCTTGACGTAAAAGTCACAAAATTTTAGTGCCAGAATGGACCTTATTTTCGTAATTGGGTGCTGAGCTGCATTCCTTTATTTGTAAGTTCCCTTTTCTCTGAAAGATCTATAAAATTGATAGGACTATCTGTTGACTTTCAGGTGGGTTTTAATTTTCATAAGCTTTTAACCTCAAATCTTACCCATAACCCATCTGGCTTAAGAACCAGCTACATTCCAAAGGCATAGATAAGGTCAAACCCTTGGGAAAGTGGGTTTTTCTTCCGGCACTGTGAGCCTTTCCCCTGACCACACGTATAGAATGACCAGGCCTTCCCAGATTATCTCTGCTTGTCTATGTGCATCCATTTCCACTGTGTTTGAGTCAACATGATGCTACTTGATCTGGCATTCACAGCATGTTCGCAGCGTGTAGCACATACAACTCACCAAGTTCAACCCGACACTGACTAGTCTCCAGTCAGCTCCCCGAGATGAATTCACTAAGGCGTGGATGCCATGGCAATCCTCCTTTTCTATTGCGAGCTTAAGTCACTTCAGTCATGTCTGACTCTTTGTGACCCCATGGACTGTAGCCTGCCAGGCTCCTCTGTCCATGGGATTCTCTAGGCTTGAATTCTGTTGTAGTTTTCCATGCCCTCCAGAGTATCTTCCTGACCCAGTTTCTCAAGTCTCCTACATTGGCAGGCAGGTTCTTTACCACTAGAGCCACCTGAGAAATCTTACTTTCAATTTCTAAATTCATATCAGTAATATTTGTAACAGTTTTTGATATTAGTAAGGCATCAGACCCCTCCCCCAGGAAAAACCTTTTTGGTAATTCACAACATCCAAGCTGCCAATGCACTGAGAAAAACTGAAGCTGCTGCTGCTGCTAAATTGCTTCAGTCGTGTCCGACTCTGTGCGACCCCAGAGACGGCAGCCCACCAGGCTCCCCCGTCCCTGGGATTCTCCAGGCAAGAAAACCAGAGTGGGTTGCCATTTCCTTCTCCAATGCATGAAAGTGAAAAGTGAAAGTGAAGTTATTCAGTCGTGTCCGACTCTTAGTGACCCCATGGACTGCAGCCTATCAGGTTCCTCCGTCCATGGGATTTTCCAGACAAGAGTACTGGAGTGGGGTGCCATTGCCTTCTCCGATATTATAATTTGTATGTATGTATTAATATGTGTTAAATATTTAAATAATGAATGATAATCACATGGAATTTGGAAGAAGTTTTACACCCTCTACTCTTAGAGCACTTAAGTCACTGGAACACATCAGAGAAGTAAACAGCACTGCTCAGCTGGGCCAGAGAGTCAGGGCAGATTCTATCCTTCACCCGCAATAGGAAAATGAGCTGAGAAGTAACAGAATTCATCAGCAGTGGCCAGAGAAGAAGGAAAGAGCATGCTTCCAACCAATCAGGATGATCGACAGCATGTATGAACATTACAGTGAAACATGAGGTCTTGCTACATGCATCACTAGAAATGGCCTAGCCTGGACATTAGCAGCTAGAGGAAGCCAAGTTTCATGGCTGAGTAGAACCAGTCTTAAAATCTGCATAAAACATGTACTTCAAGTAAACCAAAAGCATTGAGAGGAGCCAGATAGACCTCAAGGTGTTGCATAAAAATGACAAGTGGGATGCCTCCTGCACTGTGTCAGTCCTTCAGAACTTTGGATAGAATTTAGCATTGATGCTGAAGCTCCAACACTTTGGTCACCTGATGCAAAGAGACGACTCAGTGGAAAAGACCCTGATGCTGAGAAAGACTGAAGGCAAAAAGAGATGCAGGTGGCAGAGGAAGAGATGGTTAGACAGTATCACTGACTTAATGGGCATGAATCTGAGCAAACTCAGGGAGATAGTG
The DNA here is from genome assembly GCF_055505025.1 of Bos grunniens. Lineage (NCBI taxonomy): Eukaryota > Metazoa > Chordata > Mammalia > Artiodactyla > Bovidae > Bos > Bos grunniens. The sequence goes on along the minus strand of NC_141176.1, from coordinate 87,655,966 downwards.
GAGGACAGAGGGACCTAGCGTGCGGCAGTTCACGGGATTGCAAAGAGTCAGACATGGCTTAGCAGCTCAACAGCAAGTACATTTTAATCCAAACTTTAAATATGTGTGTGTCTAACTTCTCAGGACCATTGAGAACAGGTCTGCTTACTACTTTTTCATTTGCACTGTGATGGACACCTAGTCCATCCTAAAGGAAATCAGTCCTGAATATTCATTGGAAAGACTGATGCTGAAGCTCCAACACTTTGGCCACCTGATACGAAGCACGACTCAGAAAAGATCCTATACTGGGAAAGATTGAAGGAAGGAGGAGAAGGGGCCAATAGAGGATGAGACGGTTGGATGGCATCACCAACTCTATGGACATGAGTTTGAGCAAGCTCCAGGAGTTGGTGATGGACAGGGAAGCCCGATGTGCTGCAGTTCATGGGGTCCCAAAGTGTCGGACACTACTGAGCAACTGAACTGAACTGAGACACCCAGGAGGTAGCCAGTTCCCTGTGGCCACAATCCAGGTGAAGATGATCCTTTTCAAAACTGTCTGAGCGTTCCTGTTTCAGCCCGAAGGAGACTGCTCGGTCTACATGCTCTTGATCTTGCTGCTGGCCTCATATCTTGGTTACATGGTACAGAGGGGACACAGAGCATCATCATTTCCCTCATCCCCAATCTCATGTGTTTAAAGTCAAAGATCACTGCTGCTGATTTTAATGTTTTCTAATTACTTCTACGTTAGAGAGTCTCTGCATGTGCTTATAAGCCTTTCGAGTTTCCTGTTTCTGAATCCCTTCTGTATTTTCTCCATCTGTCCTTTGTCAGTGTTTGCTATTGCAAAGATATTTTAAAATATGCTGATTTTGATATTTGTTGAATAGAAACTCCTAATTTTGACAAAATTCTATTCACCTTGTGCTTTGTGTTTTTAGGATAGGAATTCCAAACCTATGTTACTATAACCATCATTCTTATTTTAATTATTAATAGTAGTATTGTGTGTACCCAGTCGTTCAGTCATGTCTGACTCTTTGCAGCCCCAGGGACTGTAGCCCACCAGGCTCCTCTGTTCATGGGGTTCCCCGGGCAAGAATACTGGAGGGGGTTGCCATTTCTCACTCAAGAGGATCTTCCCAGCCTAGACCCAGGGATCAAACCAGCATCTCCTGCATTAGCAAGCAGATTCTTTACCACCCAATAATACTAGTAACAGGCTTTAAATCTAGTTTTGCCATTCACACTTGGGTTTTTAGTCCCCCTGGAATTCAAATTTGTATATGGTGCTGTTGCTTTCGTCCATATGTGAGGAGTCATGTGTCTCTACAGCCTCTGCTAAGCAACCTGGTATTCCCCCATCACATACAGCCTGGAAGGTGACCACTTATCCTTCAAGGCTAAGTTCAAAGGCTATTTCTTCTAATCAGAATGCTGCCCATTACAAAACTCAAATGAATGAAAATGAGCACCTCTCAAAATGTGTTTACAGTGAGTTGTCTCAGAATGTAATCTAAGAACATCCTGGAAAAGCTCTGATAGGCTTCCTTCTGTAGGCTCCATCAGGGCACCAGATTCAGACTGAATTTTGGATCAGAAAACTATTTTCATTGTTTACCTGACGACTTTTTACTTTATACCTTGATTTTCAAGTAATAAGGTGTCTGTGTCTCTATACATTTCTGGCATGGATCTTATTCTGCCAAACCACACCAAAAAATGTTGACCATAGCACTTCTGAACATCAATAATTTATAGACACTTAAGATGCAATTAGTTTAGATATGAGGAAAAGTCATAATAAAGAGTTTTGCTTTTTTTTTGTAAAGGTTGACTTTTGGAGATTTCATTTCTTTTGTGTCCTGGTATAAGAATTTCTTCTTAAGACATATATTAATTTAACACAACATTGTAAATCAACTGCATTCCAATTTTTTAAAAAAATAAAAGAAAAAATATATTGATTTAAACCAATATAATTGTTTTAGATGCTGATTTTGTGTGTATGTGAGGAATAAACTTACATATACACCTACATTCGCAAGAGTCTGAACCTTCTTAGGGATAAGGGTTAGTGCTCCAGAGTCTGACGTCACTGTTGAGAGGCTTTACTAAAGCTTGAGACCTAAGTCTCTGCCAAAACGGTACCTGACTGATTTGTGTCAAATAGTGGTGAGCGCCTCATCATTGCTCGAGTGGGAAAGCGCTGGCTGCTTGCAGCTTCCCTGAAGCCCGCCTCAAAGGTTAAGGAGTGAAATATGGGTTCTAAATAAAGACTTATCAGGTTACTATACATCAGAGCACTGATAAGACTGCCTTAGGAAATCGCCAAATGGAACAAAGACCTATTCAGAAAATGTTGGTTTGTAGATAGACCATCACAATGGAACCCATCTAAGTGACAGCATGGCTTAAGTGTGGAATTTTGACTCCCCGGTCAGGAAATTCTAGGGCAGGAACCAAAGCCTGGCTCAGCTCTTGAGATGAGGCCAGCATCCAGGCTGTTTTTCTGCTGCATGCTGATTTTCTGAGACGTGGGAGTTCTGGAAGATAAGAACAGAATAGCCTATTAGCTCCAACATATGGCCCTTGTCTGATGGACAAAAGGAGTGGGAGGCTTCTTGTGCAGTTCCATTTTCTCGGATGTCCTTACAAGCTGAGCACAATATGATGCTCAAACTTGAAATCCTGTTGCGAGAATGGGAGCGAGAAAGACAGATATGTGAGCCACAGATGCAGAATCTGAGTCCTTCTTTTCATTTTTTTTTCTGAGTGGAATCAAGGTGCTCTTAGGGCTCACTTCAAGTTCAGAAGACTATGCTTCTATATTTTGCTTTCCATTTCAGCCTGTGCTTTTTATTTTTTGAAGTATAATTGAGTTACAATGCTGTGTTAGCTTTGGGTGTACCTCAGAGTGATTCAGTTGTACCTACATATATTCTTTTTCAGATTCTTTTCCCTTATAGGTTATCACAAAATATTGAGTATAGTTCCCTGTGCTATACACTAGGTCCTTGTTGCTATCTATTTTATATCTAGTAGTGTGTGTATGTTACTCCCAAATCTTGTGCTTTTTCTAACTATGTTATGTGTCATCATTTAATGACAGGACTCTCTTAAAACATAGCTGGGTCTTATCATAGATGTAGAAATACTAAGACACAGAATTTTGTGAAAATCACCCCAGAGAATGGAACCCCTTAAGCTAGTTGTCTCTTTCTCACTAATTCCCTTCAAAAGCGTGAATGCCCCTACTTCAGTCTTTGGAACAGTGGATGTGAGCATCCAGGGAATCCTTTTCCTTATCTAATCTAAGTCACTCTAGCTGTGATTCCCCTGATTTGTTTCTGATAGAGAAATTGAGCCTATTTGCACATTATAGGCAGTAGCAGTAGAGTTGTAACATTGAAAGCAGACAGAGACAGCAACTGATAGCGTGTTTTTGGTTGTTCTCCTAGTACTGGCGTTGTCATACAGTGTGTGTACTGCGGAAGCAACTTTTTGTAATGTGGTTCAGTTCAGTTCAGTTCAGTCGCTCAGTCGTGTCTGACTCCTTGCGACCCCATGAATCGCAGCACGCCAGGCCTCCCTGTCCATCACCAAGTCCCAGAGTTCACTCAGACTCACGTTGGTAGACTGTATTTTGCAGGGACTGGAAAATTGTGGACTTCAGATTCAGACTTAGGCCTGACTAGTCCTAAAGTCTATATCCATTTTTTCTCTATTACATCGTTCTCCAGAAATCATGAAGAAGGAAAATCCTGGTTCATAAAATCCAGACAAGCATTATGACATTTAGATGACACTTGGGGAGAGAATATTTGAAACAGGCTTCATGAGAATTCCACAGTTGTACTGAGGAACAACATCTGAAAGGGACGGGGAATTGGAGGGTTAAGCAAACCCACAAGTTCAATAAATTGTATCATCACAGTTCCCTTTGTGCAAATGCATGCTAACTGAATGTGATGCATATAAACTTATGATACTCAAAATGTATCACAAAAGTTACTAGAACGCTTAGTAAACAGTTGTGATTTGCATGAACACATCCACATTTAACCACAGAAGGAATTAGTGTTCCAGATGAAATATCCGTTGTAGCTGCATAAAGTGATAGAAAATAACTCAGTCCGACCTTAGTCACCCTCGTAATCATGGTCATCACGGTCCTCAGGTTACATTGCCGTCATCATCACTTATTCTCTTAACCACACGATCAATCTTTATGGGCTTCATCAAAGGAAAGCCTTCAGCTCAGCCTTCAGGCTCAGCCGTGTCCTGGGTGGACATGCAGAGGCATGGTGGACCCAACTGACCCACCAAACAGGAGTCAAAACAACAGTGACTTTGTCTCAGATTGTTGCTTTTTGACTCCTCTCTAGAACACAGCTTCATTCTGTCTCCGAATGTCTGTGTTTCCGTTTGGGACAAAGTTCTGAGAATTCTTCAGCTCTTTAGGTTTTCAAAAGTTTTTCATAGCAACTTGCATTTCATATTGTCATAACATGGGTTTAAAAGAAAGAGCATGGTTTTGTCTTGGAGGAGTTTTGAATATCATCGATAAGACAATAAATGGAACAAAATATAAGCAGAATTGGAGTCATTTCTCTACCATTAACTTATTAACTTGTTGTATTAGACAGCCTGTTCTTGTGTCTGGACCAGTGCAAAGTGAACAGGTTTGACAACACCATGTCCTACCCAAGTTCCCCTTGAACTTACTTATTCCATCATTCTTGCAAATGATGCCAGTGGATATGGTACAGTAGAAAGATCAACAGGTTTCAAGGAAGGAGAAAGAAAGAGAGAGTCAGATGGGCCAGAGAAGTTTTGTATTGGACAAGCTCTTGGCTGACATTAAAAGCAAAGAGTCAGCTGAATGGAGAGGTCAAAGGAAGGGGGGTTATTATAGGAAAAATAGAAAGAATAAGGAAAGCAAAAGTGAAACAACAACAAAAAAATGAGGTAGTCATCCGGTATTGGGAAGTTTGGCTTAACTGCTGGGGACGGAAGATAACTTTGCTATCAGAAAGTCATAGACCCAGGGCTGGATTTGATCTCAAGGGAAAATGAGAAGTCTTTGCAAGCTTCAACTGGGCATCCTTTCCTATCAGACACAGAGGGTGGGGGATGTATATCTGAGATAGTTAGACCTCGAGATTAAGCTGGTAGATGAAAGTGTTAGTCACTCAGTCATGTCCCACTCTTTGCCACTCCATGTACTCTAGCCCAACAGGCTCCTCTGTCCATGGAATTCTTCAGGCAAGAGTGGGTTCCCATTTCCTTCTCCAGAGATAAACTGGCTCATCAAATGTTTGACTCCCCTCCCCCCGACCCCTGCAAATAATCCTGTGACATAACAACAGAAAAAGTTTGCAATCTCTTGAAATTGCAAATACCTGGTAAAACAGAGTCTATAATTCTACACAGCAATAATTAGCAGGAGCTGAGTATGTGCCTCTACCTTCAGTACAGCCTATAAGCTCCATGTTTTTATGAGTAAGGCTGGCCTGGTGTCATCGTCTCCCTGAAACAGGAAGGAGTTTGAGTTTAGGTAATGGAGTTTGAGTCTAGCTGGGAGGATGCTTTAGAAAACCCTTGTAGATGTCTCTTCCTCAGAGAAGGGTCATCCATGAGTTTTGCACAGTAAGTATAACTGTGACAGGGTGAGTTGACGTGGGTCAAGGGGAGGACCAGTTTACACGAAGATGAAGCTTAAATATTCTTAGTGTGTATATTAATAACCAATGATACTTTTTAAAGTCTTCAGATAATGGACACTTAATTGCATGATTTTAGCATTGTAAGATGTGGCAAATGGAAAGTATCATGTCTATTAAAATACTCATTTTTAACTTCTTCAAATGTTGGCATACTTTGATTGACCCTGAATAGATATGAACGTTAAAGCAAAGTAGACTGTCTTCCTTCACGCTTGGATTATTTTTGAATACACAGACATCTTGTCTAGCACATTGCAAGGAATTTTTAAAAAATATGATGGATGTTCCTAATAACCTATGTTGAACATCTGGCTGAAGTGAGATTTTATAAATGAAACAGCATGTCTTATGGCTACGTACCAAAGATGTTTCTGGAGCATCATATTTGAGCATGAAGAGGCCGCTGAAGCAAGGAAAGCAACAATATAACAATGACCCAACAAGGCACTGGCTAATGTATATATAGGGCCTAGGTGTTTACTCAGAGAATTGATGCTTAGCTGAAGATGGATTATATTCTGTTTACTCTAGTTATGTTTTGTGTTCATTTTGATTCAGGTGAATTCTGAGCCCCGTGAAATCAGAAAATTGATTATTAATTTTTGTTTGTGTAATTATATTTAATTCACAACTGTCTGCATGGTAAGTACTTTTTGAACTCAATTCAGTTAATATACATTTGGTAGTTTTTTAATGCTTTTTTTCTTATTAATTTTCAACTCTAATCCCCAAATCTACATATAGCATGGAAACCTAGAACAAATTTGTAAACCTGAGTAATTTGGTGTCAGTTGGCTGTTGAAAACATTAAAAGTGAAATAAGACAATTGAAATGGTAACAACAATGAAATAGGTTAAGGGGGGAATTCAAAATCATGTTGCTTCTCAGCTTCCAGTACATTCTGTATTTGCAGTAAATTTACGGAGACTCAGCAAACACACAATAGTTTCAGCAGACATTCACAGCATGGGATTCCAAGATTATTGCGGGATTTAGTTCGAGTTTATTTTCTAAGTTGTCCTGGAAGCTCTCCTTCACAGATATGTCTTCTCTTCAGTCTCATGTATCATGTCTTATTTCAACTTCTCCGACAGCAGGTGGGGCATTAGCAGCAGAATAATCTGTACGCACAGTGGGGGAGAGAGACAAACCAAATACACATGGAATTGGGAACCAGAAGTTTCCAGCAGTGGATACATTTATTCTCCCAAGTAAAGGAGCAGGTCTGCTCAGCATATGGAGACCTGCTCAGGGATCAATGGAGGAACTTCTGAATATACAGCCATCCTGTGAAAATTTATATCTGGGCTAGAGGATGTGTTTGGATAACATAAGTAATATTCTTATAAAATGTTTGGAGTGATACATGAGGAATGAGGGAAACCATAATATGAAAAGCACATGTGAGTTCCTTGCCAATAATTGAGCTGTCCTTTCGCCTCATAAAGACACTGATTTTCATCCCATCCTGATCTTTCCAAGTAGCTCAGTTTAGTGTATCTTGAGAATTGCTGTGATAATAAAACACAACTGAAATTGGTGTAATGAGCTCAGGTTGGGGGAAGGCACAAGCCCCTGGATCTTGGATAAATACACGTAGTTTAACAAATTTGTCAAAATGTACCCACTGAGGGTATCATGTTCCTTACAAAAATAGGATGCATACCTTTATTTATTTAATTTTTTTTCTTAATCTCAGAGCCTATAGGATAAACTCGAAAAAGAAACTGTGCTAGACTTATGTCTTTAGTATACTGCCTTAAATTCTAGAATTTCTTTCACATATTTACCCCCAGGATTTGTTTTAGATCTATTTGTTATAGAAGAAGATTGAGAAAAAGACCTTAGAATAAAGTTTTCTCTCCTCTTCCTAACCTTCTTAAAATAGGAGAAATGGTTTCTGAATTATCAAATAGTCCACTGAGAACTCAGCAGGTGGCTCCAAAGTAAATTCACAAACTTTCAGAATGACATTTTCCTCAGAAAATCCCAGGATATGATTTTACCAACTTGATGGGATTCAAACCCAAGCCTCTTTGCTAGGAGATAAAATAGAAACCACTGATTTCTGAAATTGAAAATAATACCTGCAAGGAAAATATAATCATTAAGAATGAGGAAATAAAGTACCAATATACATTGGATTAGAAAGAGGTTAAAAGTCATGTAACACTGAGGAAAATCCCTCCCAGTTTCAAGTTCTGTAGTATCAGAAGCACAGTCTTGCTATAATCTTTTGATCTCAGTTAATGGGTAGTCATAATATTTGATTATTAATATTTTCATATTTATCTTTGGATTCTTCTTCTTCACTCATAACTATCTTTAGAATCAGTGGACCCAGTTAGAACATCCACAATACAGAATAAAAAATACACAGAATTTTCTAGTTAGCAATTATATTGATTTAAAACTTAATTTTCCCCCATGAATTTTGGTATTGATCAATTCACAAAAACTACTGTAAAAATAATCACAATGACTAAACTTTCAACAAACATTTAATGAAGCTAGTTTCTCACAGATATACTGACTAAACCAAATTCAGTTGTAAAAGCCAAAATTTTATCCTTGATCTGAAAATAAAATAAATTTGATCTCATAATTCATTTACTCTAGCACGTTCATTACACAGGCATGTAATGAATTATATAACATATAATGACCATCTATTATATTGAAAACATAGAGACACAGTGAACTCACAGAGGATGGAATAGATGTCCTGTTTGGCTAGTTATAATTTGAGAATAACTGGCACTTAGGTTTCCTTGATTTTGAACTGAAGGGTGGAGCTAGTGGTAAAGACCCTGCCTGCCAATGCAGAAGACAGAAAAGACATGTGTTTGATCCCTGGGTCGGGAAGATCCCCTAGAGAAGGAAATGGCACCCCACTCCAGTATTCTTGCCAGGACAATCCCATGGACAGAGGAACCTGGTGGACTACAGTCCCTGGGATCGCAGAGTCAGACACGACTGAAGCGACTGAGCATACACTGCTATAAACAACTGAATAGTCCTTGTTGTTATAGTTTCAGAACATTTGAAATAATTAGATGGCCTCTATGGGCCATGGTAAAAATTGTGGAACATTGTTAAAAGTACGTTAATATTACAAAGCCTTACCAAAAATTATAATAGTATATGCTATTTAGACATTTGCGTCTTTTATGTAAAAATCAACAGTAAATTTCAACCATGGAAACTTCTAAGAGGAGTGGACTATGCAAGGGTTAAACATTGCCAGTATCTTCATAGAATTTTCTTAAGAAAAGTCAGGAAACTAGTGCTAAAATTCTTAAAAATTCTAAAATTTCTGGTTCTTACACAGTTCTCTTGTCCCACTCAAGATACTGGACAAACACTATCATTCCAAAAAAACACTATAAATTTTTCCTTTCATTTCCATTGTAGGGTTCAGTATCAGTGAATGGAAGAAAGACAGTGAACACTTCACTCAAAATAATATATTAGGAGCTATAACCTTCATTTCATTTCCCAATTCTACAAGACTCATCAACTGTTTGAAATTCTTTTGTATCTGATACAGAAAATAAGAAGGTCATATTCCTTACAGTTGTAATAGTCCATGTTTCTATGAGATAGTATTTTGTACACTACCTGCCCTGACTTTTATTCTGCCCCAACTGCATGTCAGTCCCTGGGCTAAGACTTCTTTACATTGATAAAAAACATTCAATTTTTAAAATACTCATTTAAGGTGGCTAGTTGTGAAAAAGACTGACAGAGAAGTTTAGACTTTCTCCAAGAACATAGAGCTCAGTCAGTCAAGGAAAGAGATTACCTCATGTATGGTTCTGAAAACCCAACTTTTAGTACCAGGTCAGAAATTCTCTGAAGAATCATTTAATTCAAGGCTTGCTTTTCACAGAAAGCTTACAGTTTTCATCAGATAACTCACACATCTCAGTCTTCCTGGGGCAAACTTTTTCTGAAAGAGCCAGATGTAAATAGTATCGACTTTGTGGGCTGTTAAGATCTCAGGAGAGACTCCATGAGGAAGTGAAGCAGTGGATGGGTCTCTGTTTCAATAAAATTTTATGGACACTGTGTTATTTACATATTTATTTATGGATACATATTTATAGACATTGAATAAAGTTAGAATTTCATATAGTGTTCACCTGTCATGAAATTCTAGTCTTCTTTTTTGTTTTTTTTTCCCCCCATTTAAAAATGTAAAATCAAAGTTATCTCACAGACCTTATAAGAACAAAGAGCACCCATGGGCCATAGTTTACCAGCCCTTATTCTAGAGTAGAAAATGTAAATCGAAATGTCTCATACCCCATGGAAGTTCTCTAATATCTACAAGTCATGGGCAGACTTTCTAACTAGAGCAATCTTATAATGATGAATTACTGTTGTTCAGTCGCTAAATCGTGTCCGACTCGGTGTGACCCCATGGACTGCAGCACACCAGACTTCCCTGTCCTGCACCATTTCCTCAAACCCATGTCCATTGAGTCGGTGATGCCATCCAACCATCTCGTCCTCTGTCTCCCCCTTTTCCTCTTGTCCTGGATCTTTCCCAGCACCAGGGTCTTTTCCAATCAGGTGGCCAGGCTTTACATCAGGTGGCCAAACACTGGAGTTTCAGCGTCAGTCCTTCCAGTGAATATGCAGAGTTGATTTCCTTTAGGATTGACTGGTTTGATCTCCTCACTGTCCAAGAGATGATAGCGGACACTGTTTACCCAAAATATTTGCCCAAAGATGTTTCATATGTATTTTTTTCGGTATATCTCAGAGCAGCTACATGAGATAGGTATGATTTATTTACACAGAGGAGGAAAAGGGGGCTTGTCTATCGTAGTGAGACCACTGGCCCCACACCTGAACGTGGCAGAATGCAGACGTTTACCTTTACACTTGAAACACTTAAAATGCTTCTACATCTAAAGAGTAAGAAAAAAAGGCAAGTCGTTTTCTCCCATTTCAGGAGGAAGAGGTGACCTAGACCAAACCACTCAATACTAAAACTGGGCCGCGCTGTTCTAGGGATATTTGGAAGGAATTCTGACGTCTTAGTAATGAGAAAAAAAAAAAAGAAAATACGTGTGCAGGTGCCGCCCAGGTTCTGATTACTTGCTGCCTGTCTCTGCCTGGAAATGTGTGTTTTAATGGCTTCATATATCAAGCATAATGAAAGCACAGGAATGGTATATACAGCCACCGTGCTTTTGATTAGTGCAGTCTTTTTTTTTTTTCCAACTCTCATATACATCTTAAATGTAAACTGATAGCTCTTTGGCTTAATTTTATGAGGAGAATGAAGACAGACGGCAAGAGGAGCCTCATGTACACATGCTATATATTTAACTGCATTGTGCTAGACAGCTACTCTTTGGGGTGAAAATTGTCTGACCTTCCTTTATAGAACAGTTAGGATTTTACAAGAAAATGAGCTATGCCTTTTGTTTTTACAACTTTTCCTTTAGGACTAACTGGTGAAATTATAGCTTATCCATCACTGGTTGGACAAAACTCCAACTGTGTTTATTGCTTTACATTTGTTTTATTTAACGCTTGACCCCAGAAAACCTTGTAAAGTGTCTTCAGTTTCTATAGAATTTAGAAACTTTATGCAAATATATTACTATTTTCCCATACTTCAGGGAGAAGGTCATTTTTCCCTGTCAAAAATTTCAAACTCTGGGCTTCAAGTAATTGAAGGGAATGAGTATTTGTATTTTAATATTTATCTCATTGGTTTTCTAAATTCAATTTACTAAATGCTTGCATCTGCCAATGTCATTATAGTACAAAGTGTATATAGTACATGTTATTATAGATTTAACAGCAAAAGGGAAAAATCCTGAAAAATATTATTAATATACTTCAACTCTTTCAATATTTCCTATATTTCAAAAAAGATACACACACAATATATGAAGTTATAAAAATACATAATTTGCTTTGTTAAGTAACTTATAAAGTCAGTACATTGTGTAAAGAGCCAAAAACTCTAAGAATATACATTACAAATGAATTAAAACTATTTTCACAGAAATATAGCAAATCCATTCCTCTCAGGGTGAGAGAGGCCTTTCATTGTTGCCATTGAGTCTCTTATAACTGAAATGAGGGGGCTTCCCCAATGGCTCAATGGGGAAAGAATCAGCCTGCAATGCAGGATACATGGGAGATGTGAGTTCCATCCCTGGGTTGGGAAGATCCCCCAGAGAAGGGAATGGCAACCCACTCTGGTATTCTGGCCTGGGAAATTTCATGAGTGGAGAAGCTTGGAGGGCTATGTAGTAGTCCATGGGGTCACAAAGAATTGGACAGGACTTAAAAGATTGGACTGTAGCCCACCAGACTCCTCTGACCAGGGGGATTCTCCAAGCAAGAGTACTAGAGTGGGTTGCCATGCTCTTCTCTGGGGAATCTTCCCAACCCAGGGATCAAACAGGGGTCTCCTGCATTGCAGGTGGATTCTTTACCAACTGAGCTACCAGGGAAGCCCCAGACAACAACAGAAGACTGTTACGTATCAGAAATATCTTACTGAGAAAACTAGCTCTGCTTTATCTGGTGCAGGAATAAGTGATTGTAATGCAGTGTGGCACAAAAGTATTTGAATTAATTTAGCAAAGACAGATCAATATCCCCAAATAAAAGATTAACTAACACCTGGCACAATCCTTCTAGCACTTGTCACATTGAGTTGAAATAATCTCCATGCAGCTTTCTTACCATTAGGAGCCCTGCTCCCATCAGGGATTTATTCCATTTTGGGTCTTTGTACATTTAAACCTTAGCCAAGTACTGATAAATCACTGGTGCTCAGTAAATGCAATATTTTTTCTTTCAACAAACAGAAGAAAGCGGTCTTCGCAACAAATGATAGAAATATAATATTTGCAAAATTTCCCAAATAATTAGAATCACACACAAAACACACAGAGCAAAGGAGGAAGGGAGGGAGGAATCTTCCTTAAGGACATCAGACTTATTGATTGATTGAAGGTTATATAAATACATTGACTGATTTATCCTAAGTCGTTTAGTCCTGTTAACTCTCTAGGGAGAAGGAGAAAGTGCCCTGGCATTTATTTAGAGTCTCTTTTGTAAAACACATAGTGTAAGGGCATTTCCATTCTGTATCTCTTTTTCTACCAACAGATTTGGGAAAGCATTACACAAGCTGTATGTAGTGATTAATCTGTTTTTATCCTGATACTTTTCACAGCATTTTGAAATACGTTACTATGTGACAGCGGTAAATCATAGCATTTTGAAATACTTTACCATAGGACAGTGGCAAAAATTGTTTCCTATTTTTAAGGTTTCCATAATATTTTTTTCATATTCATCCTCTCATCTCATATAAATTGTGTCACTAATTTTTGTGACAAAGTACAATGTCTATGAAGTTACAATCTGATACTTAAAAGACTTTTTAGTAATTATCAACATTTTTAGGAGGAATTATACTATGGGCTGAAAAAAATCATACCATGGCAGGGATGAAAAACTGTGATTTGTTTTAGTTGTTAAAGTAGCAATTTTACAAGTAACAGAAACATTTCTGGGAAAAACAAAAAGGCAAAGAAAACAAGAAATTGTTGACTGGTACCCTGGATTGTTTTATGTCTGGTTTCAAGTCTTCTTAAATTTCTTTAAAATTATCCTTGATAATTTCAGAGGAGCCTTTAAACTTATTTTTCATAGTTATTTTCAAAGTTTCTTTCAAAAAAATGATCTAATATGGAGTTTTTTGTATGGCATGATTCTCTAGCTGTGGGGACATAATGCATCCACTCCCCAAATAGAATAAAGATATACATTCTTTTGTCACATAACCACATCTTTAAAAAAAAATAACTTGATATATTTCTACTCACACAGAACTAACAGCACATTTATGTTGGCTTATTATCCAATTCTGCCCTATGTTCCAAAAGTACTTAAATAAAACAGGATAATATACTACTTAGAGCTAGCATCCACCATGTTTCAAATGGCAGTAAAAGCAAGTTACTCTTCCAAAGGTTATGTTGGCACAAAAACATTCATTAAATTTTAAAGCATTAAAATTAGAAATATGACTTTGATGTTTAAGCTGATGGCTGTCCTTTTTTCACTCCTGAGAGTAAGTAATTATTTACAAACATATTTTTTACAAGTCCATAATTGAAGAATTTATTTTAAAGAAAGCAAAAATGAGTAGTTGTTCCATGACTATTCATCAGAAGAGGAAAGGCCTTGATTCAACACTACCTGCCAAGTTGTGGGTTTCAAATAATATATAAAGAAATATTGCTTATTTATGCAATATTCACTATGCCTTAACTAAAGTACACATGCTGATGGGTTTTTTCAACATTGATATTCATAGATTCCTGCCGTATGATTGCATCTTATAATATAATATGGCTGTATTCATAACGATTTCATGTGAATCTATTCAGTTTGTATAAATGCTCAATGAATGCTACAGTTTTAATATCAATTGTATGAAAGTCTCAAATCATCATTGATTCTTCTGGTCAAAGGTTGAGAGATAGTCCTCACTCTTGACATGAATTTTTGTCTGTAATAATAAAAACATATTTTGATAATGATTTGCCATGTTATTACACATATCTCATTTAAGCCAGATCACCAACCTATGGTATATTTATTGCTACCCATAGTTTATTAATGAGAGATGTGAGATTCAGAAAGGTTGAGCCATTTATCTGAGATTTCTTAATAAATGACCAAGGCAGGAATTCAATTCTGTGTCTAAAATAAAATATTATTTGTATTTAATAGCAGTCAAAATGAACAAGAGGTTTTACATATAGGTAGGATATATGTAAGATTTGACTTCAAGGAACCTAGTCTATTGTTGTTTATTTCAGTTCCTAAGTTATTAGTTAATTCCAGAAGTATTTAATTTCAGAGGGTAAATGTTATTTTCTCATGTTATTCCACAAATGGTAAGATTTTTTTACTTAGGAATATTACAACAAGAAGATATGGGCTTTGCCTAAAGCAGAAGTGCTTTGAAATACATATAAAAATTTATTTAGATGGTGACTCTTTTGTTTGAATGATCCTCTTTCTTTAAAGTCTTTAAATATCAGCTGACCCCCTGGTGTTTATGGACGATTTGTGTTTTGCCCTTGATAATGAAAAATTAACTAAACTGTTTTCAGTATTATAACCATAAGCTTCTCTAGGGAACTAAAAATTGAGTCTGCAAACATAATTTGATTGACTCCATAGAATAATTTTTTTTGGCTTCCCTTGTGGCTCACCTGGTAAAGAATCCACCTTCAGTGTGAGAGACTTGGGTTCAATCCCTGGGTTGGGAAGATCCTTTGGAGAAGGGAAAGGCTACCCACTCCAGTTTTCTGGTTGGAAAATTCCATGGGGTTGCAAAGAGTCGGATATGACTGAGCGACTGTCACGTAGAATAATTTTTGATGGTCTCATAATTAATTTATAAATACAGACATATATTCAAAAGCATCAATTCCATCTATGTCAAATGAAAAGGAAGATGGGCAAATGGAAAGTGGTCTGCTAAGCCACCCCTTAGATCTGAGTCACTCTATCCACTCCCAGGAACCAGCTGAAGGGAGTACTTGAGAATTTCCTACCCTCACCCAGAAAGTCTTTTTATTAGAATCATATGGTTATTAGTCATTACTTACCAGATGGAAAACATGAAGACCAAAGGGTATTTATGTGGGAGCTGGCTTCTTGAATCCCTGTGCAGTCATCACTTTACTGCTGAAATCTGTGCTCCATTCCTGTTACAAATTAACAGTCTTTATTCCTTCACCTAATCTACACGCTTTCATTCCTTTGAAGATTTTTTAATATTTTATTTAAAAACATATCAGAATGAACAGAAGCATTAAAAGAGCAAAGAAAAGTAGTGTGTTCTTTTAAAGGTAGCTTCTTTCTGCACTCATCAGTGAAGGGCACTTGGTCAATAAATGAGTTTCTCATAAGCCCTGCGTCTCTCTCTCAGTCACTCAGTCGGGTCCAACTCTTTGTGAACCTTTGGACTGTAGCCTGTCAGGCTCCTCTGCCCATGGAATTCTCCAGGCAAGAATTTTGGAGTGGTATGCCATTCCTTCTCCAGGGCATCTTCCTGGACCAGGGATTGAACTCACAAGTCCTGTGTCTCCTGCTGGGAGAATTGCGAGTGGATTTTCTACCCACTGAGCTATCAGGGAAGCCCTCCCTCTCTCCACACAACCTAAATAGATGTGAAATATGGCTTACAGGGACTGCATTCCAGGTCGGCACATCCCAAGAATTCCAGAAAAGCCATTAGAATCACTCTTCTACTCAATGTAGTGTTAATAAAGAACATGATTCAAACTAATAATCAGATAAGAAGTTGTGTAATATTAGGCAAGTAAAGAGCATCAACTTTTATGAAACTAAGTTTCAGAAAGGTTCCATGGATTGCCTAGCATTCCACACCAAAATTATGCAAAGACTCCCCGGAATTCAGTTATCTATGAATTGAGTTGGCTGATGGAAAACTGTATATGAGTGTGTTTTCTCCAAGATGCCCTGGTCCTCAGCCACCTGAGATGTGTTAAAAGAATTATTTAATTACATAAACATAATGACACAGATCAAAGCTCTCGGTACCTTAACTGTGGCATCAGTTTGTGTCTTTTAGCTAATAATAAAAGAAATCAACTGTGCCTGGCTGATTTAAGCAAAGAAATAAAGGATGAGGGATGGCTTAGGGAGTCAAAGATACAGTTACAGGGCCTGACTCAGAAAGGAAAGAGTAAAAAAAAAAAAAAAAAAAAGTTAAATAAAGATAACACGGATAAAGAGAATATGAAGTGACTTTTTCCCAGGTCACCTGGGTCCAAAGGCAGACACAAGATTCAGACCCAGGTCTGTTTGTCTCCTGTGTATTTTCTATTAATACCCTTCTGCTTCCAGATATCGATGCAGCCTTTACATTGGTTTCTCCTGGATGGCAAAGTGGGTTCACTCCCCTTTGTCTTATCTTGGAGGTACCTACTTTCTACTAACCAATAGATTTAATTAGTTTACTTACAATGTGTGCCTAAATAATACTGTTAAGTTTGGTCATGTAGGATTCTGTAGATACTATTTACATACAGATTTGTTTGCTTTACTAAGCTGAATACTTGTTTAGCTATTAAAATATTATAAAAGTATAAATATTCTAAGATATTAAGCAACTCTTAAAAAATCTTTTTAATTTAATAATTATGACTAAACTGCTTTTGTAAAATTACAGCCATGGAGTTTGGGTATAGAGATTGGGTTCCATTCCCCTTAATTTTTCAAAATATTACATGATACAAAAATCATATGCACAAGTTACTCATAGCCATTTTTAGAAACTGTAATTTTTGATTCAAAAGAAATCTGC
Organism: Bos grunniens; assembly: GCF_055505025.1. Classification (NCBI taxonomy): domain Eukaryota; kingdom Metazoa; phylum Chordata; class Mammalia; order Artiodactyla; family Bovidae; genus Bos; species Bos grunniens. Next base: position 87,638,856 of record NC_141176.1, on the reverse strand, counting down.
AATCTTGCAAAAATGAGACTCAGTTGTTTAACAGTGTTTTTCCAAAGAAATTGTAGCTGTTTCTCTTGCCTTTCTGCTTAGACAAGAGACTTGTGATAAGGAGTTAAAAAAAAAAAGGAAAATCCACTGGGCCTATAAATCTAGGAAGTAGTCTTACAGTTGCAAACATATTATCTGGAAGTGAGAACAAAACAGGTTGAATATTCAGACTCCATCTAAACTTACTGTTGATGCGTCTGTACAAGTCGCTGGCCATGTGCTCTGGGACAAGTCACACGGGCTTTACTTTTTTCACCTGGAACAGAGTAGCTCAAGGACTCCTTCACTAAGTTAGAGTATGCATTTCTCTTTCCATGGGGCTTCCCTGATGACTTAGTGGGTAAAGAATCTATCTGTAATGCAAGAGACACAAGAGACACAGGTTTGATCCCTGGGTCAGGAAGATCCCCTGGAGAAGGAAATGGCAACCCACTCCAGTATTCTTGCCTGGGCAAGAACTTCATGGACAGAGAAGCCTGGCAGGCTACAGTCTGTAGGAATTCAAAAGACTTGGGGACAACTTTAGGACTAAAGACTTTCTCTTTCCAGATTAAATTTAAGCAGAAGTGAAGTGAAGTCGCTCAGTCATGTCTGATTCTTTGCGACCCCATGGACTGTAGCCTACCAGGCTCCTCGGTCCATGGGATTTTCCAGGCAAGAGTACTGGAATGGGTTGCCGTTTCCTTCTCCAGGGGATCTTCCCGACCCAGGGATCGAACCTGGATCTCCCACATTGTAGGCAGACGCTTTACCATCTGAGCTACCAGGGAAGCCCCAAATTTAAGCAGATGTGGTATCAAATCTGGGTTATTTTCTTTTTCTTTCAGACAAAAAATGTGCAAGTATCTGTTATCAACCAGATTATATTCACTTTTCCTATACAGTGTTCTGAATGCAGACCCGAATTTTTGTGTATGTCTCCAGAATAAAGTGGAACGAGCAAGACAATAGTTCAGTAGGACACATCTGTTTCTTTACTGTGACACTTGCGCTTTTGGAAAACTATTTTTTGAGAGAAACCATTTTTATGCGGTCTGGGCCTGAATTTGGGATTTGGTTCTTCAGGTTTCTACAAGTTTCATGAATGTACTGTAGTTTCTCTATGCATCAGTACTGGTGCGGTTGGTGCTAGTGGCTGAGAGGCAGAATGGCTACAGCTAAAGCCTGGGCCAGATGACGTGTCTCCAAGATTACCTAAAAGCTGGCTGATGTTCACATCACCCTATAAATGGTTCATAGCCAGATACTGTAACAAACACCATGCCTCATTTTTAATGACAGAGAATGTAAGCTTACGCAACCTGCCATTTCTTGTGTACAGGTTATCCCAATAGGACTGCAACCGTGGGAACCCTAAAATGTGCTCTAGATGACAGACTGGGAGAAAAAGCACAGAATCCTTTAAAGGAAAAAGAAAATGGGAAATATGCTAGGCAGCCAAAAATAGCCACCACAGAGAGTTTTCCTGGGATCATTCATCCCATGACAAGGGAACAACAATGAGTAGGCATTGAATCAAAACATGCAGAGGAAACTATATATCCATCCACAAAATAAGAAAAATAGACCCTTATCTCATTTCATATCATACATTTCATACCATACACAAAATTTAACCCAAAGTGTACCAAAGACCTAAATGTGAGATCTAAAGTCAAAAAATCTTAGAAGAAGACAAAGGTGAAAATTTGTGTGTCTTTGAATTAGGCAGTAGATCTTTAGATACGATGCCAAAAGCATGAGCCACGAAAGAAAAATAGATGTGCCTGTTGAAATGAAAACCTTTTGTGCATCCAGGAATACTATAAGAACATGAAAGACAACCCAAAGAATGTTAGAAAATGTTTGCAGACTTCTGTTTGATAAGCATCTAGAATCTATGAAGTCTTACAACTCAGCAATAACAAAAGACAACCCAGTTAAAAATGTCACAGTATATTTCTTAACTTACTCTTCAAAGGAGATATGTAAATAGCCACAAGCACATGAAAGATGCACAATGGCATTAATCACGAGAGAATGCAAATTAAAGCCCCAGTGAGAAACCACTTCACTGCTCCTCGGATGGGTGTTATAAAGAAACGATAGCAAAGACTGGTGACGATATGGAGAAATTGGAACCCTCATGCGTTGCAAATGTAATATGGTACAGCAACTGTGCAAATCACTTTTTAGTTCCTCAAAAGGTTAAACATAGTACTACCATATGACCCAACAATCCCACTCCTGCATAAATGCCTGAGAGAAGAGAAAACATATGTTCAAACAAAAACATGTGTATGAATCTGCATAGACACATACTCCTAATAGTAGAAAAAAGTAAAAAGTCCATCAAGTAATGAATGGGCAAACAGATATGGTATCTCCATAAGATGGAACATTATTCAGTATAAGAATGTCAATGTAGGACAAAAACCACCACAATATTGTAGAGTAATTAGCCTCCAATTACAATAATTAATTAAAAAAAAGGAGGAATGAAGTCCATGTTATCACATGGATGAAACGTAACAATATATGACATGAAAGAAATCAGATATAAAAGACCATGTTTTGTGTACGATTTTTGTACGATTTTGTACATTTTGTACATTTTGTACGATTCCACTTATACAAAATGTCTGCTATAGGCACATCTTCAGAAACAGGAAGTAGATCGGTGGTTGCCGGGGGCGAGAGGAAGAATGGGATTGGGCTAAAGGCTCATAGACATAAGATTTCTTTTGAGGGTGAGGAAAATATTGTACATTTAGATAGTACTTATGGTTTTACAACACAATGACTATACTAAAATAACAGTCGCGTACACTTGAGAATGGCCAATTTTATGTCGTTTGACATATCTCAACAAAAAGTGAATTTACTTAACAGTCAACGAAATATAGGTATATATACATGTGAAATTAGTTATTAATAATTTATTCTTGTTAAAAGGCTGTTAACAATCATTTATTAGAGAAAACTGAACCAATGTTTAATTACTTCATTTATTAAATATTTCTCGAGTACCTACTGTGTGCCATGCATGGTCGTGAGTTCAAAGAAAGAGATGAGACTCCTTGAGGAAACTTTTGTCCTCAAACACTTTTATTTCAGGATCCATTGTACTCTTAAAAATTGTTGAGAACCCTAAAGAGCTTTTGATCTTCCCAGGTGGCTCAGTGGTAAAGAAAATGCTTGCCAACGCGGTAGACACAGCTTTGATCCCTGGACCAGGAAGATCCCCTGGAGGAGGAACTAGCAACCCACTCCAGTATTCTTGCCTGGGAAAGCCAATGGACAGAGGAGCCTGGTAGGCTACAGTCCACGGGGCCACAGAGTTGGACACAACTGAGCACACACACACACAAAGTTTTGCTTATATAAGTCCTATCTGTTAATATTAACTATACTATAAATAAAGCTGAGAAAAGTTTTAAAAACATTCATTAATTTAAATGTAACAATGGGAAGCCCATTACATTTTAATAGAAATCAGATGTTTACTAAAATGTTTTTCTAGAACACATCAGTGTAAGAAAAGCATTATTTTACATTTTTGAAAATGTTTTACTATCTGGCGTAATAGAAAGCTGGTGTATTTTTACATCTGCTTATGCAGTTAATCCATTGTAATCTATTATTCTGTTTTGCTTGAAGCATAAGAAGAAAATCTTGCCTTCCAGAGATATGTGAAATAGCAGAGTGTTTAAATTACTTTTTCCAATCATCATGAATATTCTTTTTTGGTACTGTATCAAAACTCAACAAGTGCTCATTTGTTTAATGTTGCAACTGCTGCTACTGCTAAGTCGCTTCAGTCGTGTCTGACTCTGCGACCCCATAGACGGCAGCCCACCAGGCTCCCCCATCCCTGGGATTCTCCATGCAAGAACACTGGAGTGGGTTGCCATTTCCTTCTCCAATGTGTGAAAGTGAAAAGTGAAAGTTAAGTTGGTCAGTCATGTCCAACTCTTAGCGACCCCATGGACTGCAGCCTACCAGGCTCCTCCGTCCATGGGATTTTCCAGGCAAGAGTACTGGAGTGGGGTGCCATTGCCTTCTCTGTAATGTTGCAAAGTAGAATCTGAAACCCTATCAACCATCTTTTTATAACGTTACATTCAAATCGATTGGTTGGTCTCACACTTTGAATAGACTTTTTACTGGTGAATGATTTTGTAGCATCCTCCATTGGTCATTTGGAAAATATTTGCTCACCAAATTTTAAGGATTTTCAAATGTTGACTCATTTCATCATACAAATTGCATGATGATCACTTCCAATCTTAAACGGGGCTTTAAATATTGGGAATTGCCAAGCTGGTGGTGGCAGACACACATTTTCTGCTTTTCCCTTGAAGGTTCAGACTTCACCTTGAGCAGGCAACACCTACTGTCAGGTGTTTTCCTTAATGTAAGACTCAACTTTCTGTTTTTAAGAAAACGTCTTCGAAATTTGCTGTTCTCAATAAGCAGTTTGTCAGTCCTTCTTTCAAGCAACAGTGAAATTTCACAAAAGCGGCAGCCAGTTAATTTTGCAACTGAAATAAATGAATGCTCTTCCTGGGAGTCCAACATGCCCCTTGGGTGTGCAGCCAGAGCGCGCCATTTGTCACACAAGATACGGAAAACACGTGTACTCGAGGGATGGAACTGTATACAATTAACCTTTCCACCACTTTGTTTGCCCTTCCCTGGTGGCTCAGACGGTAAAGAATCTGCCTGCAGTGCAGGAGACCTGGGTTCAATCCCTGGGCTGGGAAGATCCCCTGGAGAAGGGAATGGCAACCCACTCCAGTATTCTGGCCTGGAAAATCCCATGGACAGAGGAGCCTGGTGGCTACAGTCCCTGGGGTCGCAAAGAGTCGGACATTCAACTTTGTTTAGGACCTTCTCGGAAGCATTGTCTTGTGCTTTGCAGTGGGTGTGTGGCACTGAAGACTGCCCTGGCAGCTTGTCCAGCAACTCCTGGACCTAGATCTGGGCCTCTGGGCACTTGTGGCCACTGGTACTGTTGCTCCAACCATGTTGATGTCAACACAGCGGGGTGGTGGGGGGAGGAAGGAAATGTCTTCATATTGTTACGATAATAACAGATTTGAGTTTGCAGACCCTCTAAGAGGATCTCAGCAATGTCCAGGGATCCATGCACCATACTTTCACAACTGCCACTCTAAATTCTAGGGCTTCAGATTTTTGTTTTCAGTGCTCCTTCTAAAATTTTCTCTACTTGATAGAGTCTTTCTCGTTGTTTCTTGGATTTTTCCTCCCATCACAGTTTCATTTAGGGCTTCAGTGGATATGCTCATCCTTAGATATATCTCTCCTCTCTGGAACATTCTCTAGCAGGTCCTGTACTCTGTATACACCATGACAGTCTTCCCCACCCCTGTTCTTCTGGACCCTTGCTCTGGACAATCTGGCCAGCCTCATCTCTTGGGGACACAGGGAACCTTGTGAGCCTGGGAGTCCAGGCAGGACTGCTGGAGCAACCCACCTTTGAGCTCATAGCTGCCTTCATTTTCCTGATGAAATACCTTAGTCTTGCATGACCATTTCCTCTAAAAGCTCTTGCCTGAGATGTCGAGGAGGTGTGCCGGCTTCTTAGATGGTCTTGTTAAGTACCTGAATGGTGGGAGGGATCATTTAATGCCTTGTAAGCACACCCCAGCTCTCCAGTAGAAAGGAGTTGGCTTCCTGACAAAGGGCCATCAGAAGAGTCCTCCCTCACCCTCATATTCGTGTATCCCCTTTAAAATGCTTAGTACGTCCTGCCAACACTGGGGCCCGATCCTGGGAGCCACCTGTCCTGGGAAGTTGAAGCTTTAAAAGAAATCATGTTTGAAAGTAAAAGACTACAATTTCCTTGCAGAATATGAGCTTCCGCTGACAGTCGTGACTGTCAGCTTATCTGCTCTGTTTGGTGACAGTTATTATCATCAAAACTGGAGGAGTAAATATACCTTGTCTATTACCTAAATTGGGGTGGATCTGAATGGAACCCTAACTATATTGTGTCTCTCATAATTAAGGTTGTCATTCTCAGTCTGCTCTTCCCAGTGCCTCCACAGGTAAAGGTACACTTTGACAATGCATGCGAGATTTCCAGGGACTGTTTTTTCCCAACTACTTATGATTTTGGGGGGGGCAAAGTTTTCACAACATCTTTAAGCCAGTGGTGGTCCAAAAATCAGTTAAGAATCACTTAGTATTGATACATTTCCAGATAGATTGGCAAAAATTGTATAATGATTTAATGCGTTTCACATTAACTTTTTTGCAATGTAGAACTTTTGATTAACTTATCTATTTTCCACTTTTCCTTTTTTTTTTTTCCTTCCAAAATTATGTGAAAGCCATGGCTGAAGCACAGCATTTCCTCAATAGATGCTTATTGATTAAAGACTTCTGAGGCTGAAAAATGAAAGTAACTGGTTAACATATACTGTGTGGGTCAAAATTCACCCTGATAGTTATTTTTTTAGAGCTACTCTTCTACCATGTTATTCTACTTTGTAAACTTACTATTGATGATGATTTAAAAAAAATAAAATTGGAGACAACGATAAAAAGAAATAGAAGTACACTCACTGTTGCATTCTAAACATAGGCTTTCATGCTATAAGGGATCCTAAAATATCACAGGTATTAGAGGGAAAAATAAGCTGTTGTTGCCCAAAAATGGATTCCTTTGTGAGTTCATCCTGCTAACCCTTAGGGTATTGACAGCCTATTATTTTTTGCATGTGCCATCTTTTTCCAGGAAACTGAAAGAACAGCTAATTATATCTTTTGCAAATGAGTGCAGCAGAATGGCTTTTGTTCACCACAATTTCAAGTCTGTTCAACAGGACTGTGGAATGACTTAAGAATTTGCTATGGAGTGTGAGAGAGAGAGAGAGTGTGTGTCTGTGTGTGTGTGTGTGAACCTACCATTTTACTGGCATGGGGATGTGATTGTGCATGATGCTTTGTTAGGCATTCATCCAGTTTCTTTGGATCGCCTTTGGAGGGTGTGTGACTCTATATCTTTCCTTCGGCTTCTATATTTCTGGTATGACAGACATGATAATTACTGCTCTTAAAGTTGGTGCAAGTGTTCCTGGGAAAGGGCAGAGGAGCGAACAATTAACAGAGAAGGTTGTGAAAATAAGCCTATTAACAAAAGCCTAATGATTTCTGGAATAATCCTTTCATCTCTTCCCTACATCACCATAATTGCTCAAAAGTAATTGTATAAGCAAGTCCAGACAGACCTCAGTTCTATAGATTCACACTGCAAAACCCATGTAGCCTTCAATACCAAGCAAGTCTTGAGTTCCAAAAACTTCTTCAAGTGAGATTCCCAGTTGCTTCTAGAGGAGGAGAAAAGTATTAATATGCATGCGAACTATTATCAACAGGTCTTTTTAGAAGAGCATGCAATAAAGTGCTGATGAGAGTGGGGAGGGAGGCATCAGACTTCAAGTGTAGAAGTGACCCATACGGTTATTAATTTCTCTCCACACGTAACCCTCATCTTCATGTGTCTTTGGTCCTTCTTCCTCTCTCTCTGCTTCCTTTTCCCTTTAGCCCCACATCAGTGAACTGTATTTGTGTCTATGGCAGGAACAGAGCCAAACTTGCTCCCACTGTGTCTTTCATCTGCCTCGCTGTCGCAGTGCCTTGGCCAAAAAATTCCTTTGGGTGTTCTGAATGCCCTTTTTGGTCAACCCAGTACATCAGCTCTTCTAAACTTGGTGCCATCATCCACAAAGCCTTTCAAATGACTCTTAGGCCACCAAATCGCTTTGCTGTGCAAACATTCGTTCTTTGTGTCACAGCCAAGAACGTGGGACTTTTCTTAGGACAACTGAGGAGGCAACTGCATACTTAACTTGGATCCTTTGATGTTGCTCAAGGTATAAAGTGAAGATTGCAGTTCACTGTCATAGCTTTGCACTAAAGAAAGCATTTGATGGCATTCTTAATATTCATTCACTTCTCCTTAAGGGGATTTTATTGCTCTTGGCACTAGTAAGTATAACCAGTGCCCTGTGGCCAAGGTGTGCCTCAGTATTTTAAAAGAAGTAATGTTGAAAATGTTTTAGGGCTTTCTGGTGCACTGGAATGCTTGTAACTTCAGATCTCTTGATTGTATTATTATCCTTACACTGATATCTCAGAGCTGTTTCAATAATGAGCCATAATTCCACGTTTGATTAAGATTACCCTTCCCACTGTGAGAAAAGGGGGCTGTTTGGGTGCTGATGTCTTTCTCATCAGTGAGATTGCACGTGGAATCTAGATCCCACACCAAGGACTGAACCCAGGATCCCGCACTGGGAGCATGGCATCTTACCCACTGGACCACCGACTGAGGAACAGGACATGCTAAATTATCTTTTTCTACCTCAAGCTCCTTGAGGGCGGGGGCCAGACTTTTTTTTAATATATCATGACGTAGCCTCAATTCGTTTTCTACCTATATTGTAGAAGTCAATCAAAAACTATTTGTTGAGTGAAAACATAATGTTTGCTGCTAAGGCAGTTTTGGCTTCCAATACAATTCTTCATGAGAAAAATGCACCCCAGCACTCTGAAGTTCTCAAGACATGATCTTGTGTAAAATAAAAAAAGGAAAAAGTATATGACTGCTTTGGAGACTCTCTTTCTCTTCTGTGATTATATTTGCAGTGATACATCTGTATGTATATCCATGTGAGTGAAGTCACTCAATCATGTCCGACTCTTTGCGACCCCATGGACTACAGCCTACCAGGCTTCTCTGTCCATGGGATTTTCCAGGCAAGAGTACTGGAGTGGGTCGCCATTTCCTTCTCCAGGTGATCTTCCCAACCCAGGGATTGAACCTGGGATTCCCGCATCGTAGACAGATGCTTTACCGATGTATACACCTATACCTTCGTCTGTAGCTGCATGCTGGTCCTAGCCACCTTGTGGAGCATATGGCTGGTTTATACACAGCTGCTGGTTTATATCAGTCACAAAGCTGAACACACACTTCTGCTCTGTCCTCACAGTTAGGGGCATAATGCGCTCTCATATCCTCGAGAATGGTGCCTGGTGAGGACAACTATTTTTCTAAGCCCATGGACTGTGATAACAAGGGCATCGTCATGACTTTCAGACCCCTTATGGTTGCCTTGAGTCTGCGGCTTAATGGGTTACTAGCTCTGGAGCTACACGTTCAAAGGCCAAGAGAAACTTGTGGAAGACAATAGTGAGTATGTGCTGTTGTGACTGCAATCACTCAAACTCTTTAGGCTTGAGAAGTGATTGAAATTTACTTTCCATACCCCGCTGATCTATATTACACATCACAAAATACCTGTGTTGTTATGCATGTACATTGGAGGGGGGTGTGTATATATGTATACACACATAAGATACATATACATATAAATATATAAATATATATATACATATTCTGTAATGTGTAAAATATCTCCACCTAACATCTATAGGTTAGTGATTAAATATGGTACTCTTTGGGAAAGCATCTCAAATGCCACTATTCTTCAGCAAAAACCCCACCGGCTTCAATTTATTCTGAATTCTTTTCCTCTTTCAACAGGCACTGTTACCCTAGTCTTTCCAGCTTCCCTTCCCCTCAGCCTCCAGGACTGAAGGTTGCTCACTATGGTCTGTATCTGCTCATTACCTTCTAAATAAAGCCTTAAGCCCATGGTCCCTGTTGGTGTATGTTCAAGGAATTGAGATGGCTGCCTTTAATCCCTGAACTGTGAGAGATGGTGGAGTTTATTCATGTAATAATAGAATATATTAATTATGCATCATGGACCAAGTTGCTGTACTTTATTTTTTTTTCCCTCTAGAAAAAAAAAAGAAAGAAAAACTCATGGTGTACAAAATCCCACAGGATTAGACCCAAGAAACTCAGGCCAAGGCTAAGCCACTTGTAGTTCAGTGGCTAAAGTGGGCTTCAAGTGCCTGAGGATTATCTCTATTCATTTGAATGTTTTCTGGCTAGAAAGTTAACAGCTGAGTGCATTTTAAGTAAAATACTAAAGGAAACGGCTGATAAAAATATCAATGTCATATATCTGCTTAACGGAGATGCATATCTGTTCTTTCTCAAAGCACTGTTAAGCTGTCACCCGCGAGCTTATCATAGAAACAATTATCTCACGGTAGTTTTATCTCCAGACATTTTCCTGACCAGACAGAAAGAATCTGTGGAAGTAGTCACTCCCCTCGTTTGTTTAAAGAGAGACCGCGGAGCTTTTCATATGAGGAATCCACTTAGGCAAGATGGGAATATCTGCAAACATAGCCACTGAAGTCGCTTGCTCTATAGAGCTCAGCTCACAGAGAGACAGAGAGTTTTAAATGGCTGAAGCCAAATAAACACAAAGGCAAGGGAGTGATGCTAAGCTTTCCTTTGGACATCGACTCCCTCTTTTGTTTATAAAACTGCCAACTGACAAACTCCTAGCGAAGCCATATTTTTTTTTACATCTTTTAATTACTCAGCGTTCCCTCATGAAATGTCAGAGCCCCGTGGCAGAAAGGGGCACGTTTGGTTGGCGATCAGGGAAAAAAACGTGTGAAGTGAGGAGGGTGCTGGAAAAGTCTGGCCCGAAGCGGGTGCCAAAAGCCAATTGTGAGATAAGGGAGCAAATGTGATGTAAACAGGAAAGAGAAGATGGAATTTTGATATAAAGTCAAACACGTAATTTGTGGATTGTCTCCTGCGAACCCACACATTTACATTTGGAGCTTTCCAGGCTTCAGTGAATGATGCCAATCTTTTCTTTTCTGCACATCATCTGGCCACCCAATTTTAAAGACTTTTTATGGAAATCAAATGAATATTTAAAGCCACAGAGGCCTGGGAAGTTTTCTTGTACCCCTGACTTCTTTCCTGTTACATTATGGCTTATCATTATTCAATTAATTTTCCTTTTAGTTAGCATAAAAGACTTTAGAAGAAATGTAATGACAAATAACATAATGGACCTGCAGCTTTATTAAAGAATCTGTACAGAAGATCCTGGCTATTTAGAAAGCGTATATGAACACTTTATATATAAATTTTACTTTGTAAATCACCAAATGTGTTGAGAACATTATGGCATTTAATTTATTTCCTAGGGACTTCTCCGGTGGTCCAGTGGTTAAGACTCTGTGCTTCCGATGCAGGGGGCATGGGTTTAACCCCTGGTCAGGGAACTAAGATCCCACAAGCTGTGAGAAGCAACCAAAAAAAAAAAAATTGTGCATCCTAAATGCAGTAAAATGTGATTAAAGTTTCAAAACGAGGCCTTTATACACTGGGTGATTTTATAAGTACAAGTTGAGATGGTGCTTGATTAAATCTAAATGTCTGTTTTCCACCCCCAAAGCAGTGCTTTCACAGAACATTTTACCTTTCCTTAACTTTCATCACCCAAACTAACAATTTATAATATTTTCACATGACCAAAAGAAAAATTATTGATACATGTGTCATTATCAAGAAGACCAGCTTTAAGATCTATAGGATGAACTATAATGGGAAAGAATCTGAAAAAGAATTACACACACACACACGTAACTGAATCTCTATGTTGTACACTTGAAATTAACACAATATTGTAAATAAGATAAAAGATAAGATCTGAGATGGAGAGTCACTCCACTTATTGGTGATGTGACTGACTTCCACACATCATCTCACAGTACAAGAAATTCAGGCTCAGCCATTGACAAAATGACATATCATTGCACAAAATGAACCTTCACAGTGCATTTCTGAGAGAATGAAACAGTGAACATCCGGCAGTGTTAGCTGTCTATCCCACCTGAATTTAAACCAGGTACGGTAGAGCCCAGGCCTTTGATGTAAGGCTGAGTCTTCCACCCTCTCCGGCATCTCCCAGATTGAATTCCAAAAGTGTATATGTCTGTATCTCATCCAACACTGCCCGTGGCAAGAGATGTTCATTAGCTTGAGATTCTTGGTTTGTGAAGAAGGAACTTGATCTTGCTGCAAGATACAGAAGACATGGAGGAGCCAGCCCTGGGCTCCTGAATAACTGTCAAGTAGTAAATGAAGTTTTTTTTTTTTTTTTGGCTGTTCCATACAGCCACTCACTGGAATAATAGCTGTCTCCAGAATCAAGGGTTGTTGACTTTCTTCCAAACCTCAGGGTGGTTCTCGCCAGGTGATTTCTAAGGGCTGGTGGCTGGAGGGGCATGCCCACATGAAAAGGAGTTGGTGTTCCAAAGTGCCCATGCTTGTCTGATTTGTGCCATGTGAGCCTCATTGACTCCCACTGTCCTTCATAGCTTACAGATGCCATTCCAAAGCCATTTTCCCTGGAGGGTCCATAGCGTGGTCTAGCACCATTCCTTACACAAATGGTCCTCAGAGTCTGGTGAATTATTTGTATCAGTATTACCTGGGAATATTTTGGTTTTAACTCAGAGAAAGAAGCTAGAGTAGGATGTTCCAACTTGTAATAGACGGTCTATTCCATGAGGATGTCGGCATGTCTGCTTTTTGCTGGTTACCATTGTCACCCCAGTACTGAGCACAGCGGCTGGCAGTACTGTGTTTGCTGAATAGACAAACTGTTGTAGTAATTTCCATCATATTACCCCCAAGTACCTCCAGACCCCAAAGAAAAGTTTCTAGACAAAGACCCAAGGAGAGAAAGTTACTTAAAAAGGGTATCAAAATTCTCCGTAATTCTTTTTCAGAGGAAAAACAGCTTGATAATGTTTTCATTCATTGAACACTTACGAAATTCTCTTTCATTCTTCTGGTGGTTCTAGAAATTCTACTATGGAGGCATTCATATGTAAAATTCTTTGAAAAATCTTTATAGCAGAAGTGAACCTGATAATTATCTGTAGCATCAGTATTTTACCAACTATCTTAATGTTCTCGGTGGATTTGGTAAGAACATCACTTGAGTATAAAAAGTGAAGTTGCATAACTTGTTGCAGATACAAAGATGTATTTTTGTTATATTTTCTTAATTAAAAGAGCATATATATTTTTAAACTCGTACTAAAATTATGAAAAAAATTATATTTTGAAGTATCTGTTAATCTTAGGATTTAAAATTGGTAATAACTCATGGTTATAGTATCTTGCATTACCCATTCATAAAATTTATTTTCTGTTAATGCTACCAACTTAACATTTTTCCCCATGAACCACAAAGAAATAGTTTTTTGGAAAACTATAGTAAACTAGAGATTAATTAAAATGTTTAGGAATGGGCTTATAGATTTTCCATGATCGTGTTTTGGGGTGTTCTAACTGCATGGAGGAAGAAAAGTGTATTTCAGTTAAGACTGCCTGTCTGCAACCTTGGCGTTTCACTGAGTCTTTGCTGCAGGGAACTCAGGAGAAGGCACAAGACTCTTCTGCTTAATTTGTCTTTAAAGTCTGATTGTATCTGGCAACTGAAGACATGGAATAGTAATGCTTCCTCAGTTAAGAGAAACTTTGGGTGTTTGGATAATGAATACCCAGACGAGTGCATTGAAAATGCAGGAGACTGGGAATTCACAGACCCCAGGTTGGATTTCACATCTTCTAATTATTTGGTTTGTCAGTTCAGGGAAATTACCTTAGTTCCCTAAACTCAATGTATTGATCTGGAAAACAAGGGCAATAAATTCTAGCATTCATGGTCGAAATGAGCAGTAAAGTAGCTAACACGTGTGAAAGTGACTAAGCTAGTGTTTGACCACACGACACACCATTTGCTATTTTGTACACTTTGTGCCAAGGAGTGTAACAGTCATTTTATAGGTTACCACATTACAAGTGTGAATGTGAACACAAATATGCTCATGAGTTTCCCGTTTGTAGAGCACCTATCCATGTGCGTGTGTGCACACACACACAGATACACACACACACACCCCTTTGCAACAAAGTGGTCACGGCACTAGAATTTTATAAGATGACTTAGAACTGTGGGAAGCAACTTCATGTAATAGTTAAGAACTTTGCAGACATTCACCAATAAGATGGGCTTCTGGTTCTGCTTATTTTCTGCATAATTTTGGGCAAGTTATTCAATGTTTTCCTGACACATTTTCTTCATAGGAGAGTCCATAACTTTCATCATAGTTTTATTGTGTGGAATAAAGGAGATACTTTATTAAAGCACTGTTACACAGAATCTCTTGAAAAATATATTTAAGTCTGGAAAATAAGAGTCCCTTCTTGGATGAAATGATAATACCTGTGAACAAAGGGAAGGATCAGTGGTGAAAATCCAAATGGATTTTCAGCTTCAACTCTTTGACCTTGAGGTTGAAACTTAAACTTCCTTACCTACCTTTTGACATTTCCTAAATTTGTTAATACTAACAGTAATATTCTACGTCACAGGATACCTCTCTCCTAACTCAAGCTCTTTCAAACTTTGTCTGTGTGAGCTTTGGAAAGAACAAGCTCTCTGAATTTGAAAGCTCTCTGAATAAATGGGAAGTATTAGTATCACATTTTATTAAAAGTTGCCTTGATGACATATTTTGTGTTTAATATAAATACTTTTTGGCTTCCCTGGTGGCTCATTGGTAAAGAACCCACCTGATCCTGCCAGGAGACAGGGTCAATTCCTGGGTCAGGAAGATCCCCTGGAGAAGGAAATGGCAACCCACACCAGTATTCTTGCCTGGAGAGTCCCATGGACAGAGGAGCCTGGAGGGCTACAGTCCATGGGGTTGCAGAAGTGTTGGATCCTAATTAGTAACTAAACAGCATCAGTATTTTTCAAGTTATTGAATTGAATGATGTTGATTAAATTAATGAAGTCACCAAAAGGTGACTTAGCAGAGAAGGATAACTATCCCAAGGATACCATAAGCCTTATTCATAGCCACCAACGGGCTTAGGAACTAAGTTTCCATGGTGGGAGGGAAGGAGGTTGCCCTGGTCCCAGCCACATGGAAATCCACTTACTAAGGCAGATTTGGCCACGGCCGTGGCTGAGTGCCCTAACTGCCAGCCGCAGAGACCGAGACTGAGTCCCCAGTATGGCACCACTGCTGAGACTCATCAGCCAGCTGCCCAGGGGCAGGCTGATTAAACTGGACTTCTTGTGCACTACCATGATATTCACACAGCATTGCTTCTGATGCAGAAACTCACATCCCAGCAAAAGAAGCGTGATAGTGGGCCCACGTCCATAGAACTCACCCGTCTTACCACAGCCTCCATCGTGCTGAAGCTTGTAGAATGGTGGGCTCAATTCCAGTACCAACTCAGGGCTATCTTGCAGAGTTGGGTCCCGCCAGAAAGCTGTATATGCTCAGAATAAGCATCTGCTATATAGGGCAAATGATTTTGTCAAACTGTCTTTACATTGTATGCTAAATAAAAAATCATTAAAATTGTCAATTTATTCTCACTTAGAATTGAACAAGTCCTTTTAATTTCAGTTTCAAAATGTATTCCTTCAAAACAGCATATATAAATTATAGAGAGAGAGAGTAAGGAAAAGCTTAAACAGATGGTTGTTTGGCAGAAAGTCATAACACTTACATTGCACAATGAATTCTCCAAATTATAGTACTGCCAACATTTTTGTTTCTTTGGGGTAGATTCTAACGGGTTTGGGGGGATCTCTGCAGTTTAAAAAAATTAAACAGAAATAAAATTTAGAATAATTACATAGGAAGGCTGAGTTAACGTTACTCAATTTCTTTTTCTTCAGTTTATAGCCATTTTGCTGTAATTGTTTATTTTAAATCAACTGTTAAAACACAGGGATATATAGTGGGTACAGGTGCCCTGCTGAAAGCAAATTTAAGTGATCTCAAATATCTATGAACTGTTTCTTAAGATAGATTACTAGCTGAGTCAGTGCTTTTTAGAGTCACAGTTTTCTAATTAACATCCATGCAGAATGCAATATTTATTAAAAACAAGAACTATATGGATGCTAACTTGATGCTTAAGCATATATTATTAAATTCAAGGGAAATAATCATTTAGAACTTAGATAAATAAAATATTTGGGGGAGGAGGATTATTTTAATCATGAGCTGGGAAAATATCCATGCCATACTGTGAAGCAGAATTAGAACAACTTCCTTGTCCTTTGAAATCAATGTCATTCTTCTTTGAGTGTAGAATGATAGACTCTGGTTTTTCCAAAATTAAAATAAAGCTTGTAGCTAATGTATTGTTTTCTTCTAGTGCACAGTGACTCTGTTATATGAATGCAAATACCTTTGCAGAGGGCTAGAAAATAGGTATTGGACTAACTATTAACATTTTCATAATATCTTTATTTAAAAGCATAAACTTTTTTTTTCCTTTTTTTAGAGGATTTTCCTATTTGGAAATTGTTATCCTAACTTCCTTTTCTGCTTATGTTAGCAAAAATACTGTAGTTGTGCTTCCACTCAAGGACCCTAAGATAAAAAGAAAGGTTATTTAAAGCTTAAGCCATTGAAAGGGAAAAAATGGAAAACTGATCAATGAAATGGAAATATATGGAAAGATTCAAAGAGTACAACTCATGGATTCAGTCTTCTTAGTACATCACTTGCTGGACTATTGAAACCTTGGATGCAAATACTAAACTTTTATCTTTACACCATGCACTACAGTTTCAACATTCTTGGTGGTAATGTATTATTGATAGTATTCAAAATTCATGGTGGTGGTTTTGAGACACGTGATTTCATTTTGAATGTCAAGGCAGTAAGGCAGGAAGGTCTGCACACTTTGACTTTTGTAAAGGAAAATGTAGGGAGAGACTACATAACACAAAGTCTTGTGAAAAAATAGGGAGCAGCCTGGGAGGACTGGCAGACATAAAGAAGGAAAGCGACAGATACCTAGACGCAGCCAGATAATTTTATCACAAGTCAATACTGTATATCCTTTTTTCTTTCCAATTCACAAAAGGCGTCTGTAGCCTAATAACTCTACTATGAAATTATTATAGATGGATTATTATTTGAAGTTTGAGTATTTAGCATAGGTTCATTTATTCCTTCCTCCTTTAACTTTCACTTTGAGTTTTTAAAATATTTATGCATTCACAACATTTTCTTCAGTATGTTAATAAAAATCTCTCTCCACATTAAACATCTTACTTTTTATGAAGGTAAGCATAATGCATGCTTTATTTTTGAAGTCTTGAAAGCAGCAGTTACAATTTTACTATCCTGATTTTGTTGTTATTTGGCTACTAAGTCATGTCTGACTCTTTTGTGACCCCATGGACTGTAGTCCGCCAGGCTCCTGTGTGCATTGGATTCTTCAGGCAAGAATATTGGAGTGGGTTGCTATTTCCTTCCCCAGGGGATTTTCCTGACCTAGAGATTGAGCCCATGTCTCCTGCATTGCCAGGCGGATTCTCTACCACTGAGCCACCAGGGGAGCCCCTTAACATCCTGATACCTTGTTTTAACTCTGTAGATTTTTCCACTCTGTTTATTTGAAAGAAAATCGTTGTTTAATAAATGTGATTGATTATAGAATCTTATTGAGCAGGATCTTAAAAGCAGTTTTCAAAGTTTCTTCTGTTTCTTGCAGGAGATACATTTTGGTGAGAGCTATTTTCGCTGACTCTTTCAGGTTATTTATTCTGACTGTTTTTTCATAAGTCTAGTAACTCTTCTGTGTCATCTGGTTGTGCTGGGAATTGTATATCCTGCTGGGTTTCAACACTGGCTGCAGTTTGGCTCACCTGAGCATCTCTAACAGCATATTGTTAACCGAGTACCATCCCCAGACCAGTTGGACCAGATTCTCTAATGTCGTGGTCCTGACATTAATATTTAAAATGAAGATCTTTGCAAGGTATTTTAATGTACAGTCAGAATTGATAGTCACTGTTACAGGTAGTACTGAATTCAAGAAGACATAGATTGTGACTCCTACCCTCTGTGAGAGAGAAATGTTCACAAATTGGAAGGAAAAAAATAACAAAATCTGATAACACAGCTGACTCAGAGGGCTCAGACTAGTGGGAGATCACAAACACACTTTAAATAATGAAGCTTACTCCCAGTATAAATATCTACAACAAGAAAAGAAATGTACTCACTGCGGCTTGCACTCCCTAATGCATGGCTGGCTGTCTAGTGGGATCTCGGCCCAGACTTGGGTTTTATTTCAGGAAAGAATGGCTTCAAGCAGGACACAAGATGAAGCATGCAAATATCAACTATTTTAAGAATAGCACTTGCCATGTATACCCTATGACTTGATTTTTGGATTAATTCCATTTAATAATTTTCCATATACATTTCTATTAATTTAAGTCCCTGAATAACTATAAGGTCAAAGGTATATTTGGTATTTTTCTACTCTGTACATAGATGGATCAAGTACTTTAGAGGAAGATGTTTTATGAAATTAGAATTTAACTTTGTTATAATGTACTTACTATAATAATAAGAAACTCATAACTTTCTGCTTTCATTCATAAGATAATCAGTGGCAGATTATATTATATTGACTTAATTTTTTATTGTATTCACCAGGTTTCTGGTGTCATAAGCACTGCCCTACAGGTATAAAAGAATATTTACATTAGATTTCTTTAAGATCCTTTTGGCTAAAAGTAAAAAATAATTTATGTATTTATATGGATATGGATGTGATCATTGCTATATTAGAATATTTATTTTTAATAAATATTATAGATTTATATTTGAAGACTATACATGTGGATTTCATGATACTGAACACAGTGATTTTTCTTCTGTTCCTCTTAATTTCATAATTAAGGTCAGAGTCCTATGATACGCAAGAGTTCCCCTTTATACTAGACTTTTCTAAGTATATGTAAAATATACTATGAAGTTACAATAAATTTGCTTTGAAAATAGAAATTTTTGTGTTTCTTTTCTCAAACCAGTGTTTCAGATCAGATCAGATCAGTGGCTCAGTCCTGTCCGACTCTTTGCGACCCCATGAATTGCAGCACGCCAGGCCTCCCTGTCCGTCAGTGTGATATTTTATTTCAAATTTGTACCTTGAAATTGGCTCACTGATTTGTTAGACTTGAAAGAAATTATGGATATTCCAGCTTAAAATAGCTTAACTACTCTAGAATATAAATCTACGTTATATTTGCTGAAAAATGTTTCAATATTTTTAACAATGTTTTTATATGCTCAGTCATGTTCAACTCTTTGTGACTCTACTAACTGTAGTCCACCAGGCTCCTTTGTCCATGGGATTCTTCAGGCAAGAATGCTGGAGTGGGTTGCCATGCCCTTTTCCAGGGGATCTTCCCGACCCAGGGGTCGAACCTTCGATTCCTAAGTTGGAGGCAGATTCTTTACCCATTAAGCCTCTTGGGAAGCCCATTTTTAAACAATACTGTAAACTAAACATTTGCTGCCAATGTGTTAACGTTTCTTTTCCCTTTCTGTCTTAGTTTACAACTACTACTCAATGTTTAACGGTTAATAGCCTTTTCAGAAATAAAGAGTGTTGGGGAAATAAAATCTTTGGGAAAATAATCTATTATGATGATTCTTTATATAGTGATTTGTAAAGCAGTTCGAACTAAATTGCATAAATTTGTGAAAGGACAATTACTTTATGAATTGTCATAGTTAACATAAAGCAAAAGATATCTTTTGATTTTTAGCAATGTCTTAAGATGTCTAGTCTTACATCTTAATCACTTTTGGTTAAACACTGTCAGACTTAAAATAGATGTTGAATCATAAAATAACTTTGTGTGCATGTTGCATTATTTCCATGTATTCACTTGAAAGAAAATATGAAAACCCTGCTGGGTTCAATCAACCTTCTGTAACATTCACACTTTGATTTTGTTAATGCATCTTGGTAAGTTGCACATCTAATACCCATTTGTAACACATCTAGCACTTCTGAATTGAACCTAAAGATCATTTTGTAGGACAGTAATATGTGAAGGGTAAAGCTCCTGCCAATAATGAAGAAACACCTTTCATGAAAAGAGAAAAACTGAAAAAAGAGAGAGACAGAGAACTTGTCACTGAAAGGGTAGGATGATAGGCACTTTAGACCATTAAGGTCTTGCTTTGTCTCAGCCTTACTCACTTACCAGGATGTTGTTCTTGTTGATCTGTTAACATCTATTATTCATACAGCTTGCTCATGCTGTTGCAAAGAACGTCAGTGGAATGCATGCTTATGTGACTGATATTTCAGATGATGTAAATAAACAGTAAGACTCTCAGATCACATATGATCTCACTACTTTCCCTTTTTCCTCTTCATTTAGGTTGATTCTTCACTTGTTGCAAACTTTCCAAGATCTCTTTTCTTTTTTTTTTTAATTTTTAATTTTTTTTATTTGTGTGTGTGTTTATTTTTATTTATTTTTTAAATTTTTTTTAATTTTATTTTTAAACTTTACAATATTGTATTAGTTTTGCCAAATATCGAAATGAATCTGCCACAGGTATACCTGTGTTCCCCATCCTGAACCCTCCTCCCTCCTCCCTCCCCATACCCTCCCTCTGGGTCGTCCCAGTGCACCAGCCCCAAGCATCCAATATCGTGCATCGAACCTGGACTGGCGACTCGTTTCATACATGATATTATACATGTTTCAATGCCATTCTCCCAAATCTCCCCTCCCTCTCCCTCTCCCACAGAGTCCATAAGACTGATCTATACATCAGTGTCTCTTTAGCTGTCTTGTACACAGGGTTATTGTTACCATCTTTCTAAATTCCATATATATGCGTTAGTATACTGTATTGGTGTTTTTCTTTCTGGCTTACTTCACTCTGTATAATAGGCTCCAGTTTCATCCACCTCATTTGCACTGATTCAAATGTATTCTTTTTAATGGCTGAGTAATACTCCATTGTGTATATGTACCACAGCTTTCTTATCCATTCATCTGCTGATGGACATCTAGGTTGCTTCCATGTCCTGGCTATTATAAACAGTGCTGCGATGAACATTGGGGTACACGTGTCTCTTTCCCTTCTGGTTTCCTCAGTGTGTATGCCCAGCAGTGGGAATGCTGGATCATAAGGCAGTTCTATTTCCAGTTTCTTAACAAATCTCCACACTCTTCTCCATAGTGGCTGTACTAGTTTGCATTCCCACCAACAGTGTAAGAGAGTTCCCTTTTCTCCACACCCTCTCCAGCATTTATTGCTTGTAGACTTTTTGCACGCATGTTCAGTCACTAAGTTGTGTGAGACTCTTTACAACCCCCTGCACTGCAGACTGCCAGGCTCCTCTGTCCATGGGATTTTCCAGGCAAGAATACTGGAGTGGGTTGCCATTTCCTTCTCCAGGGGATATTCCTAATTCAGGGATCGAACTGAAGTCTCCTGCATTAGCAGACTAACTCTTTTTTTTTTTTTTTAATTTTATTAGCAGACTAACTCTTGAACACTGAGCCACCTGGGGAGCCCCTTATTCATGTTATCTCAGGTCTATTTAGCTAAATAAATGTCCTGATGCCTTGTTCTGATTTCCTGAAATTCTCATGGGAGCATTGAGATTAAATATTAGTACATTTCTCACATTACTATTTTGGTACAAGTGAATTACATATGTGAACACAAATACTGAAGTTCATGCATCTATAACTTATGCACGTGACTTCATAAGCAATATAAGGCATGGACTCCACTAAGTGACATGCTAGAAGAAAGAGAGGGCATTATACTCTAATTAAGGAAATCTGACATACGTTTTATCTGCATATTCATACAAGATGGAGATAGTCAAATGGAATTGAATGGTCATCATGTCTGCTTTCCCTATTCCCGGCTCATGGATGGTTCTGATAGGGATGCAGTGGTTGAAATGGGTTAGAAGTAGTGACAAGATGGCCTCATGCATCATGCATTGTCATGACTCAAGTTCAGAGACGGAATCAGGTACCCAGGATGCATGCTGATTTGCTTCTGCTTCTTCAAAACCCAGAACACCCATGGTGATGCTGCCCTGTTGGGACTGCAGGTCCTTCCCCATTTGCCTCCCTGGTCGTTATATTGCCCCGGGCACACTCATGCTACCTCCTGACTTTCTCTCTCTCCCCTTTCCCCCATTTCAAATTTCAAAGAAGGATTTGAGAGAACTCAGTCATTTCTAAAATGACTTACAAAATAGAAAGCATTCCTTTGACTTTTTCACAAACATTGATTTCCGATGGATAAGATATAAAAGAAGCAGTGATTTAACTCAGTATAACTCATAATCATGCAGCAATTTGGGTGAGTTGATATTGATTTCAAAATGAATACGAAACAAACAGTTTTCAAGAATCCTCTAGTTTGGAGTCTGAGATATAAGATGAAAGGAGAAAATAAAGTAGAGAAGTCCACTATACAGTGAGTTTGTTTTGCCATGAAGGAAGTAAAATGGGATAGGATTTTGAAGAAGCAGGACACGGTAGCATGGATGTATCAGGAGGAATTTCATAGAGGTGGATCTTTCAAGATCAATGTTATCTCAGTAATTTGAAGTGTGATTTAAAAAAAAAAAACAAACCCATAAATACATTGATTATTAATAGTATACATCCCAAAGCATAAAGCCTAAAAAATGTTTTACAGGAAGCATATCAATTTGTCTGGCAATCCTCTGGTGGCTCAGTGGTAAAGAATCCGTCTGCCAATGCAGGAGACTTGGGTTCAATTCCTGGATCAGGAAGATCCCCTGGAGAAAGAAATGGTAATTCACTCCAGTATTCTTTCCTGTGAAATCTCATCGACAGAGGAACCTGGTGGGCAAAAGTTCATGGAGTTGCAAAGTCGGATAGGACACAGCTTAGCAATGGAGCAAATTATATCCTAGGCTAGGAATAGTTCACCCTAAATGAGTGGATTTGTAGGTATTAATATTTTTTAATTTTAAAAATAGAGTCATAATATTACCAGACTCCTATTAAAACATTTCAGAAACCAGAGATGCTCTTGAAAATGCCAAGAAACCCTGAGAATGTGAAGTATAATAAGATTATAAAAGCCCACACCAAGTCCAAAAGGTAAGCGCTAGTAAGAGATGGGTTATTGAGGAGGCAGGCAGCCTTTATAAAAAAAAAAAAAAATCTGGAGCATTAATTGATTGAGAGCTCAGTCTGATACAATGGAGAACAGCAAAGGCCCACAGTGTAAATGCCAGGGATGCCAACCTTTGGAGAACCCATGAGTCAAGGTAACGTATTATATCTACAACCTGTGTCCACTTCTTAAGAGGGACATTGACAAATGAAGATACATCCAGAAGAGAAGGTAAAGATGGGTGAGGAGAGCATGGCCTGTGAGCATCATTTGAAAGAGCTGAGTTTGATTTGAACGGGAGATAAATTGGTGGAGACAGATTGGCACGTGTGGAAGGAGCTATTTTCACAGCCTTTCAGGGCTGTTATATGAAAGAACATTTAGACTTTTCTTTGGCTCTTGACGGCAGAGGGAAATCTACCAGGTACAGACGTAAATGCGATACCTTGCCTCCCTTCCCAAGAATATTCTATCCATCCCTCTGTTGAAAGCACTGCTTTTTGATATGTTGCAAAATAGCACTTTCATCTGGTTTGCAAGTTTATATTATATCCCCGCAAAGTGAAATAGACATGGTGCTATGGGTTCACTAGTTCATATATAAAAAATTAAGGCTTTGTTTGCTGTTCTAAAATATATTACAATAGCAGAAAACACAGTTTAGGGGTTTAAAGAACTGATACATGAAACGTGGCATTGAATGGAACTAACTTCACCTTGGACGCTCTCACAAAAGAGGTATTTGAAAGTATTCTTGCCTGGAGAATTCCGTGGACAGAGGAACCTGGCGGGTTATAGTCCATGGGGTTGCAAAGGGCTGGATATGACTGAGTGACTAACACGCGCACACACACACACACACACACACACAGAAACAAAAGTTTTTTGAATAAACATCAAAAACAAGACATAATATTAGCATCAGAAGTAGGATGAGCAGCTCAGTATAAGCATTTTAATTACATTTTCTTGATAGATATCTGCTCCACGAATGGATATATGGAGAAATCATGAAATAGGCAGCTTATGTTCCGCACTTGCAGAGATTTCTAAATGGACAGCTTGGTGTAGTATAAGAAAAGGCCCAGTGATACTGGAAAGCATGGCCCTAGGTCTCAATTTCTCCCTGACATGGTCCCAAATCCTTTTTGTTAATGGCTTTACCCAGGTCCTATGCCACTGTGAAATGTCCCAGAGCCCACGTGGATGGAATGGAGATTTTTGATCTGCAAACTCAGGCTCCCAATGGGAGGCAGCTGGTCTGTAATAGGGAAAGAAAGTCTGGCTATTCAGGGTGTGGGCCTTGTTCTTATAATCGCAGCAATGTGCTGGCTTGGCATATCATCAAATATTCTTTTTGAACCTGTCTGATCACTTCCAGAGAGGGGAGGTTCTATTTTGTTATGGTTCATTGGCAGTCATTTAGAAAAATGCATGCATTTTAATGGAAGAGCCTCTCGTCCTGGGTGTTTTCGGTCATGTGTTGTAAAGGACCCACTAAATAGGGATGATGCTCAAGCTAGCTTTAATACTCTAGCAATTAAAAAAAAAAAAAAACAGAAAGAAATGGAGATTTTTGAAACAGAGGTTACATTTGAAATGATCCAGGGTTAAGAATCACATATAGAAGCAGATTAAGTTTTGAGAAAGATCAAAAGCTTGAATCATATAAATCCTGTTTGCTGGAATCCCTGTTACTCCAGGGGTGAGTCATGTTCAGTGAACAGAATTCTCTTTCCTCATGACATTGTTTTATTCATCCCCTTACCCTGAAATCTGAAAATTCTCATGTATAAAATGTTTATAGAAATTATAGTATATAACCTGTCTTTTTAGAGGCACTTGGCATAAGAAGGCCTATTAACATGAAAATTCCTATTTTCAGTCTTTAATGTTGAAAAATAAATATATTCAACTGCATAATATTTGACAGTCAGCTATTAAGGGAAGCTAGGGCAGTATTTATTCCCCAAGGGCTTCCCTGGTGGCTCAGATAGTAAAGAATCTGCCTGCAATGCAGGACACTTGGGTTTGATTCCTGGGTCGGGAAGATTCCCTGGAGAAAGGAATGGTAACCCACTCCAATATTCTTGTCTGGTTGCCTGAGAAACCTGATGGACAGGAGAACCTGGCGGGCTGCAGTCCATGGGGTCTCAAAGAATCAGGCACGACTCTTTTACTTTGAAATTAATGCTTTCACTTTGCAAGGTTCTGAAGTTGAGATTGAAAAAGACACAAATGCACATCCATCAAGTAAGCAGAATAGTGAGATATGGTGAAGGTGCCGAGACCATGTCTCCAGTCTGGAAATCTCTCATGATCATTTCATCTTTTTTTTTTTTTTTTTTTATCCCTGGATTCAAATGTCTACTGCTTTTAGGGATGTTCTCCTGTCATCATTTACAACTCAGAGTAGAATGCAAACTAATGTTTTTCCTCTTGAGCTTTGTGTTGGTTAGGATTACTTTCAGTTGTCTATAAAAGCAAATCGGTCCATAGTGCTTTGCATAAGTAGAGAGCCACTCTTTTTTTCTCATGTAAAAAGGAACACAAATGTAAGTCCTACAGGGTCTGTGCGACAGCTTGATGAAATTGTCAAGGAACAATTGCAGCCAGTCAAGAGACTGATGAAGGAAATCAGAAATCTGGAGAGCTGAGCTATTTGTAATAGAGGTTGTCCTGGAGAAGAAGTCTTTGACTCTGTAGCTATATCAGCCTCCTAATATGTGTGCCTCCAACTATTCAGACTTTTCCACTTCATGCTCAACAGTCTAGACAGCACTGACTTTATCACATTGTAAAAAATCCAAACTTGACTCCATCTTCATGGAGCCATGGTAGAGAGCCCAGGGAAGGCTAAGCCTGTGTGTCTGGTCCCGCCCCACAAGCTCTCTAGTGAGGGCGGGGACTGAGGCCAGCCTGTGTCTAGTGAGAGTCCCTGTATGTGAATATGGGCCCAGGAGCCCTGGAATCCAGTGTTTCTCAGCATCTACCACCAGATCTATCACTGCATGACCATGGACAGGCCTTTTAACTAACTTCCTTTAGAATTCACTTTCTCAAGTTAAGCTGAAAATACTACTACTCACCATAACAATATATTTCTAAAGATCTAATAATGCAATATATAATACAAAATGGATCTTAAAGTTCATTTCTGAGTTTTGATCAAACAAGTCATTTTTTAAAATGTTTAATACAGAATTAAAGATTAAGGAACCAATGTCAACCCAAAGACTATTTGGGTACTTTTCTTAATGGCAACCCACTCCAGTATTCTTGCCTGGAAAATCCCATGGATGGAGGAGCCTGGTAGGCTACAGTCCATGGGGTCAAAAAGAGTCAGACACGACTGAGCAACTTCACTTCATTTCACTTGAATCACAATTAAAAACAGTTGTTGTTATTTGTAGAGTATCAATATTAACTTTAAAATGATAAAATTTTATATGTAGACAGATCATTTGACAGAGCATTTTACATTTTCTTTGCAGTTTAACACATTTCTCAGTTTACAGGCCAGTGGGTGTCCTTTTGGGGAAGCATTTTTATCTGCTAGCTTTCAAGAAAAACATCTAAATGTCTGCTATTAACTTTTCTCTCATGATACAGATAGAAAGTAGACATGTAAGTGACATTCTATGTCATCAACGTGTTTGGCTGTTTGGGGAGGTGGGGTTTCCCTGATCAATGCAAAGGCCTTCATGCTCTTGTCAAATTTATACAAAATGTTTATTATTGCCCATTTCTTCTGATAGAAATGATAGCAATTGAATTATTCCCCGTGTAATTTTGTGAGATTTCTAGGAGGAAAGTAGAGATTTCTAGGAGGAAAGTAGAAATTTCAAGGAATTCCGCAGTGTCTTCTGGGTCTCACAAGAGAAAACCATGGCGGAAGGCCTAGAAGCCCCCCATTATGATCAGCAGAGGTGCCCCCAAAATTCCTGGGCAGAACTGCATACCTCACTAGAGACCATGGAGAATGGAGCTGTCTTTAGCAAGAGGCTGAAGCATATGAACGTTTAACATGTTCTTGTGCAGTCACATATCTTAAGTTGAAAGACTTAAGTGTGGAGAACCCAGATCAGGAAAAGAAAGTGACAAGAAGCTTTATCTGCACAGCACGGCTGGTGAAAGATGGCATGCGGTGTTAGCTGACCTTGTGACCGAGTGCCAGGGCCTGGAGTCTGTCTGAGGTCTAAAGTGCAGGTATTAAAAACACTTAAAGCATAAAGATGCCAATATGAATGATTAAAAAAAAATTAAAAGGAGGGATGCTGCAGAATCCATAACCTAAATGTAATCTTGAATTGCCATAGAATTATTGACCTAAACACTAAAACCAGCTCTTAGAAATGACTTACATGCTAAGTAGCATTTATCCAAGAAGGCCATATGCTGTAGATACAGCCTGTAAAATGCAGAGTTAAGGTTCAAATTAGAAGTCAATATCTTAATCCATCAGCATTGTGAACAGATTTGATAAGATCCCTTTTTGTCTGTTTTATCTCTTTCTTCTTTTGGAAATTAAGTTGATCATAGACTCAGCAAGTAAAATAATAGCTTTATGCCACAGGAATAGAAATCATGTCAAATTTCATTCATCTTACTTTTTTTTTTGTCATCTCCACAAGTGAGGCAGGTTGGCAAATAATTTGAATGAGCTGCTATGACTTTTATTTATTATTAAAATTTATTACACTTTTCCCCCAAATACAAATGGCGTTTAAACTTGATAGCTCTTATCTTAAATCTGTTACGGTCATTCCAAGTTCTGCTTTGCTAAATTACCCTTTTCTTTACTCTCTTATCCATAAAGTCCTCGTCTAGACCCTGGCTAACTAATATATTTAGATTAATGAAATGTCTTTCTCATAGTGCTCTGACTTTCTGCTTCCAGCCTTTCTGACTTTCAGCTAATCCTGCTCTTAAGCATGATACAATCCAGAAGGGATAAATGATCACAAAGACTCAGTTTTATTCCTCAGTTCTTAGCCTGACTTGATTCCAAGTACCTCCATGCCCTTGCCTTATTTCTGGCTGAAATATTCCATTAAAAAAAAATCTTCTTCATTCATTCCTCATTCTTTCTTCACAATCCCATTTGATTTGATCCCCATACATAGAATTGTTCTTAACCTCTCGCGTATTTTGTGCCCCTCATGCCGTGACACTCACCACCAGATACCTACAGGATAATTTACTCATTGAAGAGTGTTTGATGAGTTCATGTGGCATCTTTGCCAAGGATTTTGCTGCACTGGCCTCTTATTGCAAATTTTGTCTGTACAGCTTCACACTTCCTGTGGAGTCACATTTCCATATGCTTGTGAAATCTGCAAAGGCTGTTCTATTTCCTCTCTGGATCTCTTAACCCCAGACTAACTTCTCACTTTCCTGGAATCTTCGACCATGTGAATCTAGAAGATGAACTTCATAGCACCTATAAACAGTATGTGCTCAGCAGTTAACAAACAACAGCTTATTCACATCTCCTCCATTCTAAGAATTTGTCAGTTCAGTTCAGTCGCTAAGAGGTGTCCAACTCTTTGCAACCCCATAGACTATGGCACACCAGGCTTCCCTGTCTTTCACTATCTCCTGGAGTTTGTTCAAACTTATGTCCACTGAGTCTATGATGCCATCCAACCATTTCATCCTCTGTCGTCCCCTTCTCTTCCCGCCTTCAATCTTTCCTAGGAACAGGGTCTTTTTCATTGAGTCAGCTCTTCACATCAGGTGGCCAAAGTATTGGAGTTTCAGCTTCAGAATCAGTACTTCCAATGGATAGTCAGGGTTGATTTCTTTTAGGACTGACAAGAATTTAGTAGAAACTTTTTCCATGCAAGCCCACGAAGAGTTTTAAAACAGTTTTAAGTAATTCTCCAAAAATCGTGATTGAGTACTTAGAATCCTAATACTAGTATGAGCTTTATAACCTTGAGAAATTTCTTGTCTGTAAGATGCCACAAATAAACTTGTATCTCACACTGCTGTTTTGAATATGAATTAAAATAATGAACATAAACTGCAGAGCACTGCCTGGCACATTGTGGAATCTCCATGGATGGCTTTAAGAGTCCTTTAAAGTGCAATTATTACTTACAGTTTAAAATAATGGTACATAGAGGTAGCGTGATAAGGCAGAATTTGTGAGCTGAAGATTTGTCTTTGGTAATTTCTGGAAACAGAAGTTTGAGTAACCCTTTTAACCTCAGTTGTAAATGCAGGTGTTGATGAGTTTATCACAGAATTCTTTGTGACAATGAAGTGATTTCTTGAATATGGAAATGCTTCAGTAGCTGGTAGACTTTATGGAAAAACTGTTACTGAAATATGAAGTCGTTACTGATCTTTTAACACATATATGAATTTTATGAATAATTTTTACTCAATTATAGTTTAAGTTCAGTCATAGATGTAGAAATTGCCACTACTAATAAAAGTAAAAAAAGAAAAAATACCGAAAAGCAGTTAGAAGTCCTCTGAATTTTATAAGATCTTTTGTATCTTTTCTTTTTTTCAGTTCTTTGGAAATTTCACTGCATTGGACTATATGATACAGGTAACTGTTAATTATAGTGAAGTTTTAGTTGTTTAACATGCTTTATGATTCTGTGAGGCATTATAAAACCATTTCTCACTTTTGAACTTATTGATAAAATGGCTTTAGAAGGTGATTCTTTTCTATTCTGATAACACCAAAAAAAAAATCTAAGTACTGTTTGTGTCATATTTTGACAAGCCTAAAAACATAATCAAAACTAACAAGATTCTCTCAGTATCACTAAGCTAAGTTTTCTCTGACATTTGTAAACATGTTTGCTTGATTCTCGTTTTTAGTTCTGGCAACAGAAAGCTGCGAAACGTCATCTAAGTTCACCATTGTTTATGGCTTTATAGGTAAAACAGAACAAAATAGAAAGTATTTATCTGGCTATTTAATTACTGAGAGCATGCATCAAGGAATTTTTCAAGTGGATATTTTATAGTCTTTGATTCTTTAAGAATGTGTAACTCTGAAGAGATGGAAAATTGTTTGCTAGAGTGGGCAACAGAGTGGGCAACGTGGGCTGTGGGGTGGGTTGGCAATGTCACCCCGTCTCTCCAGCACCCTCTTCAAAGACAAGTTGTTTTGGGTCCTAACAGGTGACCACAGTGTGATAACCTCTGACTTGCTGTTCATGTACAATCCGTGGCCATCTGGAGTATGAATATGCATAGGTGGTTAATATCTATTTTGGTAAATTTGAAAAGAAATTGTGTGTGTGTGTTTGGGTACTATATATCTTACCCAGATCATGGGAATCAATAGATATATCCAAATAGAAACAAATCATTAACAAATGGGAAAAATTCTATGAGTATCAGGTTTAGGTCCAGAATTGACACTTTCAGGGCTCTTTCTATTCTTATTTAGTAATCACAATAATGATTGTATCATTAATAATAGCTAGCGTTCGTTGAGGACATTTTTAATCACGACTCTTCTGAGTGATCTCTGCCCACAATCTTAAGCTTCACAATCATCCAAGTAGGTAGATGCTGTTATTTTTTCCTATTCAATGATGAGGACATCGACACACAGAGAAGTTAAATAAACAATTCACAGAGAGTTTGCCCTGAAATCACTTTGAACAAAATATGACCACTATCAAGTGCCAAGTGCTTTAAATTCTATTATACTATCAGTTTTCTTGTTTACCTTAAGTTACTCTTGATTTTATGAGTGTGCCTTTAAAGAAAAACAAATTTGGGGGATTCCCTGATGGTCCAGTGGTTAGGACTCCTCACTTCTCTTGCAGGGGACAGGCATTCAATCTCTGGCCAGGAAGCTAAGATTCCACAAGCCATGTGGAATTAATTAATTAATAGACTAATGTTTGGAAGGGCTGATGGATTCAGTCATTAATTTAGTGCTCAATGATTAATTGATCATAAAAGATATCCCTTGAGAAGCTCAGAACACTGAATGCCTGGAAGAGGCAGAGAGAATTGTAAGAGATGACATGGCTGGGATGAGCCAATAAGCTCCAATGCTATATTCACTTATTTCCTACATGTGGTATATTTATGATCTTTCCAGATTAAAGGGAAAAGTCAAATTAGTACAGATGAAGAAGCCATTCATGCATGGAGGTGTTGTACCGGGAACAGTGCATGGGCTCAAGCTGTCTGGGTTCAACATGCTATTTACAAAGTACAGCCATGTTAGGAAAACTTACAGTATCTCCACTTATAAATTAGCCTTGAACTTCTCCTAGTTGGGACTTTACTAATAATTTTTGGAGACAAAATGATAAGTGGAGAGGGATGCACATCTCAGAGCATCCAATTCCCTCCCCACAAAAAAAATTTGAAAAATTGAAATTTTGTGTCCATGTGTTTATGCTTTGGTAAAATAGGCATATAGTGAGAAAAATTTGGATTTTCAATTTGAATCTTTCATTCCAGCTTTTGAGCTTGTTTCTCAAGGGACTAGTCACAGTCAGATCTTTAAATTATAGAAGTCAGCTCCTCATGCTTTATTTTTGGGGTAATAATTCTTGTGGACATATGGAAAATAACTTTCTGAGTCATAGAAGTCAATATCTGATAAAATGGATTTAGCAGAAACTTTCCAAATATTCACCTTTTTGGCTAAGGCTAAACCCAGAGTGTTTAAAGCCCAAAAGGAGAATTTTTTTTTTTTAGAAAGTTATGAATGAGTGGATACTAGTTTATTATGGAAATACAATTGTAACCAAGCACTATAATGTGTCTAGACATAGAGAGCTTGGTTGCCAAAAATGAAGTGTTCTAGCTTTAAGAGAAATCCTCATGGAAAGAGCACATGATGTTACATGGTGAGAATTCTACCAAAGTCCCATATGTGTGCCTGGCACCATCAGGAAGACTCTGTGCACATGAGTTTGAGGAAACTCTGGGAGAGGGTGAAGGACAGGAAAGCCTGGTGTGCTGCAGTCCATGGGGCCGCACAGAGTCAGACACAACTGAGCAGCTCATCAACAACTACCCCCTTTAGGATGGGATTGGAGGGACCAAGAGCTGAAATACTACTCATCAGACATCAGCATAGGTCTCAGAGAGAAAAATAATGTCTAAAGAAGAACAATTTTAAGAAGCTAAAGATTACTGTCATTTTCAATTTGAGTAGTATTTCATGTAAGGGTATTTGAGAAAGCTGTGTGATGATTCGGGGATAATCAAGTAATTGATCAATGTAGCAGTTCATTTTCTATCCCTGATACATTTGGTGGTGGTTGCGGGGGTCGGGGGGAGTTCTATTGCATTTCTCTGGATTCTTAAAGCTTTGAGGGTAAAACCAAAGTAGACTGCTCTCTTAAGGCCACAGACATGGCAAGGGGCATATAGAAGTTCCTTATGATCTAGAATAGAAGTTGAGTATTATTAAGGATGTTGTCTCTGATGGGAAAAGAAAACCACAAATTAATGTGTACCTTCAAAATTTCTCATGCCCCTAATCAAGTTCTGATTAATTTTGAGAGCATCAATAAGGTATATTTTGGAGTTTGATTTCCTGGTAGTATGTTCTCGGAGGTTGCAAACTGTGTGTGTGTGTGTGTGTGTGTGTGTATGTATGTGATATCCATCTCATTCACTTCCAAGCACCACTTATTTTTACAAATGACTTTATAAGACCTGAAAGAAGAATTATTCTCCAGCATTCTTCAAAGCACTTCCAGCTCTGTGTCTCCCGAGTCAAATGGAGCTGTCTTCATCATTTTTACATATAGACCTCCTCAAACACTAAAACGAATGAAAATCACCTAATTATAAATTCACTGTTAATATAGCCTTAGAGCTCAGAACGTTTCACTCCAGCAGTTAATTTAGTCCGTGGTAAATTCTCACTGTTATCTAATGTCATTTATCACCTGCTGTTTTGTCTTCCTGAGAGCATCCTGCCTGCCCCTCACTGTCTACTGTACATGGACCTTCTGTGACTTTAATGTGCTCGGGACAAAGGCCCCAAAGTGCTTCTATCAGAGGGTTTTGGCAACTTGCCTTCGATATATTCAAGCCATTTTGCTGCCTGTCACTCAGGGCTGTACAAATTGAACTCAGAGGAGAGGTAAAAGGGGTCTAGGAGGCATTTTTTTTTCTGGGAAGAATATGCTAATAAAGCGTCATCAGCAGGAAGCAGGCTGTGGCTGAAAGAGTTTTGTCAACTCTGAATTAATTTTGTGTGTTAAGAAGCACGGGGGTGCTTCTAGAGCCGGTCTGTGGTAATTAATCCTTCCTGTTTCTGGAAGAACAGAACTGTAATAAATGCAGCCCAGATTTAACAGATGTGTGCACACAATGTCTGCTTTATGAGGAGTAAAACAAAATGATGGGTACAGAACAAAAAAATATTGATTTAAAAAACTCAAACAGTATGGAAAGCACAGAGCTTGGAATTCCCAGAGTTTATGCAAATATAGTATTCCTTTAAATGTTCACAGACAACGTGGTTTTCAAAACATCTGTCCACGGAGTTGGATGCTGTGAAGAGAATGAAAAAGACAGATGTTTCTTGTTCCTTAGAAAATTGAGTAAAATAAAAAAGAAATGCATGCAGACGTAAGCTATGGGATGGAGTTGGCTATACCTAGAGGTGGTTGGATTTAGACCCAAATAATCAAATGATGACCTCATTCTGGGATAAAACTCTCATAATCTTCTTCCTCATTTTTCCCCCAAAATGCTTTTTGAGGGAAAAAATTCAAATTTCACTATCTGTAACTATGAACCCAGGGCTTGTGTGGCAATTTGAATGTTGTCATGAACAGGAGAGTTTGCCTTTCAAAACTGGGCATGCAAATTCCACTGCCAATGCTGATACTTGATATATTCAGATACAAAGTTCATTTAAAGATGAGGAAGGGCAGGTCGACACAGCATTCATTAAAACAAATCTATATTGAAAAAAAGCATTTTCAGTTCAGAGGTACCAAAGCAAAGCAGTCTGGCCCATTAGGTCTTTCTCCCTCTTTCTTGCCTCTTTCTTTCTTATTATCTCATTAAGCTTCCTTGCCAAATGGCTGGGAGGCAGGAATTTGACACGGTTAAG
The DNA here is from genome assembly GCF_055505025.1 of Bos grunniens. Lineage (NCBI taxonomy): Eukaryota > Metazoa > Chordata > Mammalia > Artiodactyla > Bovidae > Bos > Bos grunniens. Next base: position 87,604,790 of record NC_141176.1, on the reverse strand, counting down.
TTAAAGTAGACTAATAGAGAAAATTCCCAGCCAGGAGCAATCATTCTGATAAGGCATGCCTTCAACAGATTTTTACATGCCTTTTTCTTCTATCATGAAGATATCTTAAGTGTATATTTAGAGAGTCAAAATCAAAATTTTAGGGCATGTAATAAGACCCAGCTCTCTCTCCGTCTGGCCTATATCTTCTTATGAGTGCAAATGCTAAAAACACTTTAGCTCACTTTTAATGAATCACATCACTTCATGCAAACTGGAAGTTCCTTTAGGTTTTGGCACTATTACCATTTAAAACTGGTTTAAAAAGTCAATTTTGGTTAACTCGCTAGATTTCACATCAATTTCATGTAGGAGCCTTCTATTAATACTCCAGAAAATTGCAGCTTTACCATAGTGGGGTTTTGCCAGGTTATTTAGTATGTTATGTGAAAGGTCTTTGATTAGCTGTCTTTTCATTATTTAGGGTGCATATCAAAGTCAATTGTTTAATTCTTGTTCAAAGCTGCTGCAATATTTGGTGAAACAAGAGGCTAGAAGTGACCTTTGATCTTCATGGAAAGAGTAATACAGCTGAAGAAACCTATTCATTTCATATGCATATTCTTTTCAGAATATGGTTGATGAAGGCATTCATGGAGAGCATACGTTTCACACCAGGAGTTATCTATAGCTGATCACGGTCTAAATGAGGATGGAAACGACTTCCAGAGTCAATTCATGAACCATTTCTTTTTTTTTTTTCAAATTAGATATTAGATCACTGAAATAAAATGAAGTTCCATTTACTGCATGTAAATAATAGATTTTGATAGCTGCAAAATTTTTGTTTTAAAGAATCCAAATCTCTCAGTTAAATGCCTGTCTACAAAAGCAACGTTTGCACTTTGCTACAGTCTAAAAATGCGACATTACTCTTGAAAGCTCAGTTTATCCATTCAGTAAGCACATTTTGAAGTTCTACTTTGTGCTTAAAGAAATAGCTTGAGAGATCTAGGTGCTACAAAAACAAACAGAAGCGGTGCCTGCCCTTGAGGAAGCCACGGACTATTCTGCCCCCTTTGTATATTTTACATTTCATTTATAAAATATATTAAGAGAATTCAAGGCCCAGGAAAAATGATTCAGAGTCTACCAGCAGACAGGACAGGACTGATGGAGAATTGTTCCAAATGGAAGGAACAACATATACGAAAGACCTGAAAAATCATGGTTTCTCAAATTAATTTAAAGATGTGCTTTGCCAGGAACTCAGAGTCTGCAGATCTTCATCCAAAGCTCACTCCTTACTTTGTGCAAAAGTGAAAGTGAAAGACTCTCAATCATGTCCAGCTGTTTGTCACCCCATGGACTGTAGTCCGCCAAGCTCCTCTGTCCATGGATTTCCCAGGCAAGAATACTGGAGTGGGTAGCTGTTTCCTCCTCCAAGGGATCTTCCTGACTCAGAGATGGAACCCTGGCCTCCTGCACTGCAGGCAGATTCTTAACCATCTGAACCACCAGGGAGGTCTGACTTAGTGCCAAGAATTCCACAAATCAGAAGTAAATGCCCTAGAGTTCTCCCTGCACAGAACAAGGATGCTAATCACAAGGCCTGTTTTGGACCAGCATGGTGCCAGATGGAACCATGGACCCATGCATCTCGAAAGTCCCCAAGAAACTTGAAAATACAGTCTAATAGTGGAGAAGTATGTGAGTACAAGGTCATACAGGAAAAAACAAAATTAAAGCCTTCCACATTCTTGGGATCTGCTCTGTGATTTGCTTAAAAACTTCTGTGGGTTTGGGAGAAGATGGGCCAGGTTTTTCCTGAATCAGCACTAAACCGTCTACTCACTAGTATGCAGGTCAGGAAGCAACAGTTAGAACTGAACATGGAGCAAGGGACTGGTTCAAAATTGGGAAAGGAGTATGACAAGGCTGTATATTGTCACCCTGCTTATTTAACTTATATGCAGAGTATATCATCCAAAATGTCAGGCTAGAAAAATCACAAGCTGGAATCAAGATTGCTGGGAGAAATATCAGTAAGCTCAGATATGCGGGTGATATCATTCTAATGGCAGAAAGTGAAGAGGAACTAAAGAGCCTCTTGATGAGGGTGAAAGAGGAGAGTGAAAAAGCTGGCTTAAAATTCAACATTCAAAAAACGAAGATCATGCCATCTGGGCCCATCACTTCATGGCAAATAGAAGGAGAAAAAGTAGAAATGGTGAGAGATTTTATTTTCTTGCACTCCAAAATCACTGTGGACAGTGACTGCAGGCATGGAATCAAAAGATACTTGCTCCTGAGAAGAAAAACTATGGCAAATAGAGATAGCATATTAAAAAGCAGAGACATCACTTTGTTGACAAATGTCCATATAGTGTAAGCTATAGTTTTTCTAATAGTCATATATAGATATATGGATGTGACAGTTGGACCATAAAGAAGGCTGAGTGCTGAGGAATTGATGTTTTTAAACTGTAGTGCTGGAAAAGATTCTTAAGAGTCCCTTGGTCTGCCTGGAGATCAAACCAGTCAATCATAAAGGAAATCAACCCTAAATATTCATTGGAAGGACTGAAGCTGAAGCTCCAGTACTTTGGCCACTTGATGTGAAGAACTGACTCATTGGGACAGATTCTGATGCTGGGAAAGATAGAAGGCAAGAAGAGAAAGGGGTGGCAGAGGATGAAATGATTGGATAGCATCACTAACTCAATGGACCTGAGTTTGAGGCAACTCCAGGAGATAGTGAAGGACAGGGAAGCTTGGTGTGCTGCAATCCATGGGGTCACAAAGAGTCGGGCCTGACTTAATGATTGAACAACAAGAACATTCACCAATAAGTATTCACACCCAGGATGTGGAAACTTAGTTGGAGAGTAATGTCATTATTGTATTTTTTTTTTTTTTCTTCAAACCACAGTATGAATTGATGAATTGATATCACACCTGGGAGGTGCCAGGGCCTCACCTCTAGAAATTCTGATTTTTTTCTTTGGGAGAGATTGTTTGAGAAGTGGTTAATGAAAAACTTAGTGAGTGCTCTGTAAATGTAGCTATGATTATTGTGATTATCAGCATTAACAATTCCTGATGCTAACTTTGATGCAACTGGTGTTCAAGAATCACTCTCTTGCAGAAAGAAAAAAAAAGAAGAAGCATGGCCCTGTGAATTCTTTTGAATTCATATATGAGCATGAGAAAGGATAACTCCCAAAGTCACGGCTGAAGGCAGTGTTTGTTGCTGCTTGATTGTTAAATGTGAGGATATTACAGCCTCCTCAAGCCATTCCCAAGAGTCTAAGGCAAACCTAATGGAATCACACATCTCCAAATTTTTCTGACATTTTCAAGTTTAAGGATAACAATTATGTTCATCTTATCCTTGCTTCACTGATGATATTTGGGGATTGAAGACAGGGTGGGAGGGTGAAAAAGTCTAGAGCTAAACATATTCAGAACTGAGCAGAAGTTTAAAACTTGACACCACATGCGCCATCCTCTAACCCGTACCTACTCAGTATTTATCCGCCTCCCACAAGTTCAGAGATTATAGTTGGCTTGTGCCACCGCCCCCTCTCAGTGTTGTTACTGACATTTCAACTGATACCGCCTAGAACATAAAACTGAAACAGCTCTGGGTTTTCCAAATGGCTGGTACAAATCTGTGTCTAAAAACCCTGCTAATTCTTACATCGTCTTCAGCTCGTGATGAACGGTGTCATGTGAAACCTCCAAAATGTTTAAAGATGGAGACAGAAGATGTCCTGTCCAAATTGTTATCAGTCAAGCAATAACAATATGGTTATTAAACCTCACAGGACATTGGGGAGGAAAACTAAAGGAGTCAGTAAATCTGTCAGACGGTCATTATCCTGGTCTTCTGCTTAGGAGTGACCTCGGATCCCAACGTGGCATTGCTAGAATATCCCTGGGCGATTGCATAAAATAACGGTGGTAATGAGGTGTTTAGAAACGTGCTTATCTCTCTTCACCCATCGTCCTGGGATAACGTGCACTGAATGGAAAAGGGATCTTTGAGAGGTTAACATTTCCCAGATACAAAGTTAGCCAGGGCATCAGAAGGGTCTGTTTGGAGAAGTAGGCACAATGTGATCCCACGTAGAAGCGGACCTGCCGCTCTACCCGTTTGCTTCCCCAGTCCCCACACGTGGACTCCAGCCCACTCTGCTCGGGACACATCAGCGTGTCAGGGCCACTGAGTCACCTATGTGGTGGGGTGTGCTGGGTAATGAAGGTTTACAACTGCAGTTGTTTTTGTATCTTGGCTTTTTAACCTTACGCTTGTGGGGGTAGCCATCTTTAAAACATCTGGGTGCCTAGCTGAAACAATAGCAGAGCTTCTGCAGTAATCTTGTGTAATTTCTGGTGAATAGTAGGGTACATTTAAACAGTCCTAATGGAGTGAACAATACTGTTTTAAAGGGCTTTGATCATTACTTATCTCAGCTGATTATAGGAATCTTGTTGGAAGCGTTCAAAGGATTTTTAATTTTGAATCTCTTTATGTCTTCAACCTAGTGATGACACTAATTTCCCCCATTGCCTGTGAAAGGAAGTCTAGATTTGTCCTCAGACGTTTTATTGTTCCCTGTGTCATGTCTTTTGTGTATGCAGATGGGGTGCTTAATTCCAAGGCCTTTGCCACATTAAAAAAATAATTTAAATAACTAGATGTGGTAAAGACACCCGAAGTGTTTCTGCTTAAGGAGAAAAATATCACCAATACAAATATATAGTCAATTTTTGTTTCTTTTAAACAAAAATGAAGCTACTGTTTTCCACATGTACAAATGATATCTCTCTCCTGGAATTCATAAGATTTTCTGAATTAATCACCTTTTTCCTTTTCCTTTTCTTTGATATTCACTAAGAAGAGAAAAAGAAATGTTCATTTAATAAATTTGAAGTCAGTAGAAAGTGCTGTAAGAGGAGACAGTGCATTTACACCCCAGCATCCATACCTGGCAGGACAGAGCAATTGTAGAGAAGCCTCAGAAGAAAATGAAGCATTTGTGTGTGCTGTAATTGTTGCAAAATAAAAGTAACTAATTAAAGGTCTTACATAAGTTAGTTTTCTTTAACCATGAAGACTTGCCTCTGTAACATTTAAGCAGGTGGCTACAATTTGTTAAAATTGTGAGCTTTCTGAGGCATTTGTTTAATGACAATTGTGTGACCAGATGGCCTATTTTAATAGAACATTTGATTACCTGGGCGTAGCAACATTTGTTACTCTTTCTGCTGCTGAGTGTCCAAACTCACCCCCTTCACCTGGCAGCGCTGCTCACTTGTTGGGGGAACATCTTTCCAATAAACCAATTCATTTAGTTGAGTCAGTGAGATTCTACTTTGGGGTATTTATGATGTCAAAAGTACCACTTTACAGGAAACTGAGCTTTAGAAAGGATTTCTTTCTATCAGATAGCTGTTTTGCAATTGCATTTTTCGAGGTATTGCTTGTAAAACAAATTAGTAAAGTGGAACATAATGAAAATTTGGAAGTGTTTAAAAATACCCTCCAAATGTTCTGTTAACTCCAGACAAATCTGGATAACAGCACTGCCATTGATCATCTTGGTTTAGAATGGCAATTACAGAGAAGCTGAGGAACCAGGCTGGAGCATCCAGGAAAGCCACGTTCAGGTCTAAGAGTTGGAGATGAACTGTCTTTATTTCTAGAAATGTGACCAGCATCATCAGATCATCTGCCTTGTTGGAAATGCAGACTCTTGGATTCTACTCTGCATGTGCAGAATCCATAGGTCAGTTTAACAAGATGCCTGGTTATTTGTGTACATGACAGTTTGAAATGATGGTGTGGATCAAGTTATCTTGTTGTTCAGTCACTCAGCTGTGTCTGACTCCTTGCGACCCCATGAACTGCAGCAGGCCAGGCTTCCCCGTCCTTCACCATCTCCCATCTCAAACTCATGTCCATTGAGTCGATGATATGTGGTCTACATCACCTGATAACACCTAGCTAAAGCTGTGGTCCCCAAGCCAGCCGGAAATTGTGTATTTGAATCTTAACTCTAAAATTAAAAATTGAATCTGTAATTTATAGAGTTTTTTTTTTTTCTGGATACATATAAGTGCTTCAAATTCTTTAATATCCAAATTCTATAGCATTGGCTAACTAAGAGTTACAGGTCTAGAAAGGAAAAGAAAAAAGTATGATGTGGCTTTAGATGAAAGTAGCTGAGACATTTCCTTCACGTTTGATCAGATATTTCTTTCAAAACATCAAGATTTTTCTCTCGCCACTGACTGGAGTCTCAAGCAGAGAGATTTTAGTGCAAATATGGATGACGACCCAAAATAATTTCCACCATTTGTGGTGCTCTCAGAGGTCAGATGTTTATTGATCAAGACTGACCCCAGGAAATTGGTGGTTATTTTTATCTTGTGGCAAAGACAAAAAACATCACTTTAAAGTTTCCAAAATACAAATGACCTTCTTCTTTTCAGAGTGCTTGGATAGGTTGGGAAAAAAGTAATTTGAAGAGTTTTTTGGGATCGTGTTGAATAATATATAATGCTTTCCTGCATTTACATGAAAATAACAAAGTCATTAACTAAGATCCTAAATTCGCAGGAGCAACCATTTAAGAAAGCATATTCTAGAGATTTCTCCCTATATAAAGGTAAAAAATTTGCTTTAAGATAGGTCTCTTTGCCAGTTCTCTATTCCTAGCCAATACTGACTGATTTGGAAAGAAGTGATACACATTTATTACAAGTCCATTTTTCAATCACTTATATTTTTTCCAGTGGATCAGATTTTACAAAACACATTCTCACATAATAACATCTCCTTTGGTCCTAGTAGAGCCCTATGAATTGGACCAGCCAGGCATGAATCAATTCCATTTTCCATCACTGAGAAACAGGTAGGGTAGCTTTTTTTTTTTTTTTTTTTAGACTGCTTATAAACTAACCTGGGTCTGAATCCTGGCTCTGGAATTTACTGCCAATTAAGAACTGGTGCAAATAACTTGTCCACTGAACCATTCAAAAATATCTTCCAAGCATCTGCCATATGGCTGGTTCCTTTCTGAGCTCCGGGCAACTCAGACACTCAGGTGTGGTCCATGAGCTCCTGGTACCTAGATATGCATGTACATGGAAACTGGTTTACCTTTTAAAACAGAGTTGTTGTTGTTCAGTTGCTAAGTCGTGTCCGACTCTTCGGGACCCAATGACTGCAGCACACAAGGTCTCCCTGTCCCTCACCATCTCCCGGAGTTTGCCCAAGTTCATGTCCATTGAATTGGTGATGCCATCCAACCATCTCATCCTCTGTGACCCTCTCCTCCTTTTGCCTTCAGTCTTTCCCAGCGTTAAAGCACAGTCCACCAGCCTAAAAGGGTGTGTGCTTTCTCTAACATTAAACCATCTGTAACACCTCAAATATTGTTAATATGGAGCATTTTAAAGGGTTTTTTGTTGTTGTTGTTTTTCTGAATGTTAGCTAGAATGTTTCTAGAGATCATTTTGCAGTAGATATGAGTTCTAAATTATTCTGCTCTACATCCAAAACTAGTATAATCTTATTGGTCAATTACATCACAATAAAAGTATTTTTTCAGAGGTTTATATTTTATTTCATTTTTAATTTAATGAGATTTTAAAAAAATATTTCTAGTTCAGATTGAGTTATTTGTAATGGAGACAGTAGTGCTGCAAAGAACTTATTATGTGCACTTAGTGTTCTAACAGGCTTGTGGCCTGTCAAGAGAGCAGTGTTGGAGGTCACTCTCCTGTATCTTGTAAGGATGGAACCAAGAGACTTTCCTAGGAACACAGAGAAAAGGTTTTAGGCCTTTTGTGTTGGTGTCTGTGCTTGCTACCTTCTTTGTTCTGTGGGTTCCTGAGCCCTGCTCCCTGCTGTGCTGACATGCATAGCTTCTAAGGCTCCATGCTGGCTTCTGGCTTGAGCTCTGATTTTGCTCTACCTACTTTCATCAACCTTGAATATTCATTGGAAGGACTGATGCTGAAGCTGAAACTCCAATCCTTTGGCCACCTGATGCAAAGAGCTGACTCACAGGAAAAGACCCTGATGATTGGAAAGATTGAAGACAAAAGGAGAAGCAGGCGGCAGAGGGTAAGATAGTATCACCAACTCAATGGACATGAATCTGAGCAAACTCCAGGAGATAGTGGAGGACAGGGAAGCCTGGCGTGCTGCAGTCCATGGGGTCATAAAGAGTTGAACAGGATTTAGCAACCAAACAACACTTTCATCAGATTCATTTGCTACACAACTGTTTCTTCGCCTAATGGTCCTTAAAGTATTACACGATTCTGTGATGCATCACTTAGCATCTGTAACGTCAGACTTAACTGGGTGGGGTAGACAGTACCAGTCTTCCCTTTCACAGCTTATTCTTCAACAAAACAGGAAAAAAAAACAAAATGCTTTTAACTCAACACTGACTCTACAATCTTGGAGCATATAATGTGGTATATAGTTGTTGATGGGGTTTAAGAGCAATTCATGACAGATTCATGATTGTCTCTCTGTCCTGTTTGGACAGAATGTTGTAAGATTTATGTGCTGGTTCCACTGTAAGCATGTCACAGGGCACGTAACTTCAGAGATGCATTAAGTAACATTCAACTGGCACTCCCTAGGCCAATAGTTCTGTTAGAGGGTTAAAGGCTTATTTGATAATCTGCTCTGAGTCTAAAAGAGTACAAAAGAGAGATTCCTAAATCTTCTTAATTATATATAGGAGGACAGTGACCAAAGTTTAATTTATTGTGAAGCATTTAAGCATATTTATTAAAGTGACTACAGTTTTTTTTAATGTGAAATACAATTTTATTTTTTCAAAGCTTATACCCTTTTATTCCAAAAAGCAAACAACTTGACTTTCTGCTGTAACCAATTTTCCAAAGTCCTTAAAAATGCTTTGAAAATGGAATTTATCAGCAGTCTAATGATCTACCACCTAGACATACTGTAACTTTTTAAACTAGACCCCTACTGGCATACAACTTACAGTGACTATAGTTTAATAAAAAATGGCTGAACTATTACGTTGGGAGGAAATGGCAACCCAGTCCAGTGTTCTTGCCTGGGAAATCCCATGGACAGAGGAGCCTGGCAGGTTACAGTCCATGGATCACAAAGAGTCAGACACGACTGAGCACACACACGCTTGGTCACGGTGTCTTGGAATGAATGCATTAGCATTATTTTTTTCTATTGATTGATAGATTTGATTCTACAGATTAAAGTCCTTCTGCTTCCTTCTACTGGAATATCCTAGAAGCACATGTTCGTTCACTGAAAACCAGAGAGAAAAATTTATGGAAGCAACACATCACATACATTTTCGTGTATTGACAGAAATGCTCATTAAAAGTTCGAACAGAACAAGTTATGCATTTTCTAATGAGATCACTTATTGAATGTATCCTGTAAAGTCATATAATATCAATGGTCATTCATCAAGTCACTTTACTTTTGTTTCTGGGCATAGTGACCATCGTGTATAATTCTTAATAGGGAATTTTGTCAATCACTATAAACCATATTAATATTTCAAAAAGCTACAAAAATGCTCATGGATGAAAACAACTGAAATATCAAACAGATATATTAAACAGTCAGCAACACTAAACTATACCTCAGAATATTTTCAGATTTTCACATTGTGAAGGACAGTTTATCTTTAGACTTAATCAGTTTATTATTTAATAAATAACTTACTAATATAATTGACTTATATATGCCTGTATGTAATAATTTCCTTTTGTCTTGATTTTTTAAATGATATTTTTAAATTCTATTATTTTAGGCCTAGACTGAATAGTTTCTTATAATTTAAATATTTGGATCTTGCTTTTAAATATGTAGATTTTCATAATATTTTTATATGGACAAGGCTAGTACAAAAATAATGATTGTAAAGGTTTCTGGTATTTTGGTAATATAACTACTGTTTCATTAGTAATTCATTCTCTTTTGCATTCATTGTTATTCTTTTTTATATTCTTAAGAGCTCTCCTTGGTTTCTCCTGTTATTTTGAAGATATTTCTTCTTAAATTGACTGCATATGTAGTTGTGTTAAAATATAGGTAAAATAGTTTAAGTAGTGTATATAAAATAAAATTAGGTAGAATAATCAATGTTTTTTATTTTTAAAGTTCACTTGAAATGCTCCAACATAAATATCTTTTACTTGTTTTAAAGTGTTTATTAACTCTCAGAAAAAAAGAATTCTTACTGCAAAAATTATTTGCCATGTACTGTATATTGAATAGGACAGGTAGCGATCAGAATTCTGAGATATACATTGTTCTTTCTGTTGAAAGTGAAAAAAAATTCTCATAAAAAAACAAATAGAGGTGCCAACTGCAGAGTCAGGGGGTCCTCGAAAATGGAGAAGTGGGTGGTGGAGTAGAAAGTGAAAGGTTTTGCTTTTGTTCTGTTAAGACTGGAGATTTCTCTGAAATATCCCACACAAATAACCAGTCAGTTGTAATTGAAAGTCTAGGCTAGGAATAAGGTTCTTAGCTAGAAGAAACTATTCAAGATATAATAGTATATGGAATGATTTTGCTATTAATATAAAAGATATAACAACTGGTTTTCATAAGACATAATGATATGTGTGTGTGTGTATATATATATATATATATATTTTTTTTTTTTTTTTTTTTTTGCCAGAAACCCAGGAGTCCTTCTCGGGCTTTCCTTCTCATATCCACTCTTATAATATCTTCCTGTTCTTTTCCTGGTCCTTTTCGACGCAGTAACAATCTGATTATCTAAAAACAACATACATGTCATCATGACCCTTGTTCATGTGATACTCTTCAATGACATCGTGATTCTTAGGATCAAACCTAAAGACCTTTCAGTTCAGTTCAGTTCAGTCACTAAGTCTGACTCTTTGTGACCCCATGGACTGCAGCACGCCAGGCCTCCCTGTCTATCACCAACTCCCAGAGATTACTCAAACTCAGGTCCACTGAGTCGGTGATGCCATCCAACCATCTCATCCTCTGTCGTCCCCTTCTCCTCCTGCCTTCAGTCTTTCCCAACATCAGGGTCTTTTCAAATGAGTCAGCTCTTTGCATCAGGTGGCCAAAGTATTGGAGTTTCAGCTTCAACATCAGTCCTGCCAATGAATATTCAAGACTGATTTCCTTTAGGGACTCTAAAATTTTCCTCCACCTGACTATACAGCTATATGATTCATGCCTTTTCCTGCTCAGTGTGTGTGTGCCCAATTGTGTCTGACTTTTGGCGACCCCATGGACTCTAGCCTGCCAGGTTCCTTTGTCCATGGGATTTTTCCCAGCAAGAATACTGGAGTGGGTTGCCATTTCCTCCTCTGGGAGATCCTTCTTACCTAGGGACTGAACCCACAATCTCATGCATTTCCTGAACTGGCAGATGGATTCTTTACCACTGAGCCACCTGGGACGCTAAACTCAGAATGCACTTGCTTTAGTTCTTTGGGGCCTGAGCCTGCTTCAGAATTACCGTCTTCATAAACACCTATAGTGGTTGGTTTTCCTGCCTCGTTAACTGGCTACCTTCTATTTATGCTACAAATTAAGGGTTCAATCTCACTTCCTGGACAGGCTTCCATTAGGCCCCTTATGGTTTCCTTCACTGCACGTCTTACAAACCCTGGTTCATTCTTGCACAATGCGTTGACTTTCTCCTCCATTGACCAGTGGCAGCAGGAGACCCAGGCTTGGTTGACCATCATAGCTCTAGTGCCTAACTGCATGTAAATAAAAGTATTGTGTGTAAACTTGTGAACTGGCTTTACTTAAAGGGATACAGGAGACATAAGAGACACAGGTTTGATCCCTGGGTCAGGAAGATCCCCTGGAGGAGGACACAGCAACCCACTCCTGTATTCTTGCCTGAAAAAGCCAGGTAGGAGCCAGGCAGGCTACAGTCCATGGGGTTGCCAAGACCTACAGTCCACAGTCACATGACTAAAGCAACTGAGCGCGAAGGGCTACATCTTTGGTTGTATAGTGTTTGGCTGTATGGCTTTTTTCAGTTCAGTTTAGTTCAGTTCAATCACTCAGTTGTGTCTGACTCTTTCTGACCCATGAATCGCAGCATGCCAGGCCTCCCTGTCCATCATCAACTCCTGGAGTTTACCCAAACTCACATCCATCGAGTCAGTGATGCCATCCAGCCATCTCATCCTCTGTCGTCCCCTTCTCCTCCTGCCCCCCAACCCCTCCCAGCATCAGGGTCTTTTCCAATGAGTCAACTCTTCGCATGAGGTGGCCAAAGTACTGGCGTTTCAGCTTTAGCATCATTCTTTCCAATGAACACCCAGGACTGGTCTCCTTTAGGATGGACTGGTTGGATCTCCTTGCAGTCCAAGGGACTCTCAAGATCTTCTCCAACACCACAGTTCAAAAGCATCAGTAGTTTAGGGCTCAGCCTTCTTCACAGTCCAACTCTCACATCCATACGTGACCACCTTGACTAGATGGACCTTTTTTGGCAAAGTAATGTCTCTGCTTTTGAATATGCTATCTAGGTTGGTCAAAATGTTCCTTCCAAGGAGTAAGCGTCTTTTAATTTCGTGGCTGCAGTCACCATCTGCAGTGATTTTGGAGCCCCCAGAAATAACGTCTGACACTGTTTCCACTCATTCCCCATCTATTTTTCAGTTAGCTCCTGAAATTCAGATCACTTGACCCTGATACATGTGGTCCACACAGCTGGAACTAAGAGTTTTCTTTGGTTATATGCTTTATGCCATGATGTTGGCCTCATCCAGATACGTGCTGAGCACTCTGATTCTTCCTGATTCAGAGCAAGTAAAATAATCTTTGATATCACTTCAGAGTCACATCTATTTATACTGATAAATAGATAAGGAAATTGTATTAGTAACATTCTGAAGCAGTGACAAGCCGAAGGCAGGACAGTGGAAACCTCCCTTCCTAGGGACTATTGAGACCTGAGAAGCTATCGTTGTCTGTAGGGACTTAGGGAGCAAAAATAATACTAACTAAAAGTCAGTCCACTTTTCGTTATCACCCTTGTCAGATGATTCTAAACAGTGTCAGTGATTAAAAAAAATAAGCTTCTGTCAATCTAAGTTCTAAATAATGCCATGAGTAAGGCTGAGTTTTTATTCTAAACGTGTATCCTTTAAATTAGCAGAATTATTAGTTATCCTTTAATAAACACAGTTGTCTACATGAAAATCAGACTAAATAGTTCACCATCCCCTATTCAATTTCTGCCACAGTGGGACTCAGCTCCATGCTTGTGTTTCAAGAGTTTAATCTGAAATTATTTGAAATCCCCTGGGCCTACATTGGGCCCAGCTCCTGTCCCCACACACTGCCTATTTTTACAGTTAAGCAATAGATTTGAAGTAAATCATGTCATCACAGTGATTATAAAGATGGAAAATCAGGACTTGAGCTGCTTCTTTTATGTTGGCACTCAGAGTTTTTATTTCTGCTTACAGCAAAACAGTGAAACAGCTGTTCATGACAAGGGATATATTTTTGTTTGAAAAGTTCAAATTTTAGTGCATGCATGAAAATTTTTCATGAAATTATCTTGAAAGTTTAAATGTACCCTTCCTATTTTATTGTGACACTAAAGAGCCAATTAAGAAAATGAAAGGCTTCATCCGCAGTGTTACTTATTAGCTGCCTAAGTTGTACCTTTTGCAGACATCTTAGTTTTATTAAAATCCATTTATTAGTTACTGGATAATTATTTGCCCTATGTTATTATATCATTATTATATCCAAAGGATCCAATTTTAATCTGTTGGGGAGATACAGAAACTATTAAAATAATAGTTGTGCCTCTTTACCTTTTTTGGTATTATGATTAAATAAGTACATTTATTATTTTTACTGAAACAATTATAGCAACTATGTGCTCAATCATTCGTGTCTGAATTTTTGTGGGCCCATGGACTGTAGCCTGCCAGGCTCCTCTGTCCATGGAATTTTCTAGGCAAGAATACTGGAGTGGGTTGCCATTTCCTTCTCCAGAGGATCTTCCCAACCCAGGGATCGAGCCTGCATCTCTTGTGTCTCCTGCATTGACAGGCAGATTCCTTACCATTAGAGTCACCTGGTAAGCCCCATAATGTCTAAATGAAATACTGTGAAAGACAAAATCCTCTCTCTGCCTCTCCTTTCTAGCTATAATATCAAATATCAATGATTTTTTGAGTATGTGAAAAATAGTTCATAACAATTCATGTGATATCAAGGAGGAGATGTTAGGGAATGCCCTGCTCTGGTGTCACAGTCCCTAGGGATGTCACCAGTGTGTTAAGTATATCCACACAGTGACTGATGCAACATGGTGAGTTCACATCCCGACTTCTCCTCTGTGACTTTCTGGGGCCGCAGACAGCTCTGGAGACGCTGTGGCTCTCACAGTCACAGGACGTGTGTGGAAGTCACAGGCATCATCACAAGGCCTGTCCCTTCCACAATCTCTCTCTCTTTGCAGTCAGACAACACAGAGGGTTCCCTGGAGGATCTCACTGAGCAGAGCTGTAAAGATTATGCACAGCTGGTCTCCCAGAATGGCATCACAGCCCAAGCAAGAAGTGAATCTCCAATGGGTGAAACCAAAGGGATTTCAGGTTGATATGCTAACTGCAGTTCCATCCGCCTAACCTGATCAACACAGCTAACCTCCAAAGAAGCATAAAACTTGTGCAAGGCAAGGAGGATGCTGGGGAGTGAGATTGAGGCAAAGCTTTATGATGAAGTGTAGTTTGCCATGAGCAAAGGTGGAAGTGCCACCAACCAGCTCTTAAACGGCACCCCGCTCCAGTACTCTTGCCTGGCAAGTCCCATGGATGGAGGAGCCTAGGGGGCTGCAGTCCATGGGGTCGCTAAGAGTCGGACACGACTGAGCGACTTCCCTTTCACTTTTCGCTTTCACGCATTGGAGAAGGAAATGGCAACCCACTCCAGTGTTCTTGCCTGGAGAATCCCAGGGACGGGGAAGCCTGGTGGGCTGCCGTCTATGGGGTCACACAGAGTCGGACACGACTGAAGCGACTTAGCAACAGCAGCAGCAGCTCTTAAATGTTCTCAATACTCCCCACATTTTCCTATTGTAAAGCAGTGCCCAGAGTTTTCCTGACACCAGGTATGCCTTTTCCTGTATTTAAATATCATGTTGATATATGGCAAAACCAATACAATATTGTAAAGTTAAAAAATAAAATAAAATAAAAAAAGGAAAAAAAAAATCAAAACCCAGAAATAAAACGTCACCTTCTTAAAAAGCCTTCTCCATGGAAGCAACCTAGATGTCCATCAGCAGACGAATGGATAAGAACACTGTGGTACATGTACACAATGGAGTATTACTCAGCCATTAAAAAGAATGCATTTGAATCAGTTCTAATGAGGTGGATGAAACTGGAGCCTATTATACAGAGTGAAGTAAGCCAGAAAGAAAAGCACCAATACAGTATACTAATGCATATATATGGAATTTAGAAAGATGGTAACAATGACCCTATATGCGACATAGCAAGAGGCACAGAGATAAAGAACAGACTTTTGGATTCTGTGGGAGAAGACGAGGGTGGGATGATCTGAGAGAATAGCACTGAAACATGTATATTATCATATGTGAAACAGATTGCCAGTCCAGGTTTGATGCATGAGACAGGCTACTCAGGGCTGGTGCACTGGGATGACCCTGAAGGATAGGATGGGGAGGGAGGTGGGAGGGGGTTCAGGATGGGGAACACATGTATACCCATGGCTGATTCATGTCAATGTATGGCAAAAACCACTATAATATTGTAAAGTAATTAGCCTCCAATTAAAATAAATAAATTTAGAAAAAAAGAAAAGAAAAAAAAAGCCTTCTCCAGACTCCCAGCAGTAGTATTTCAGACAAACTTCACATATTCACCCTTATGATTATGAGATTTATGCATTTTTAAGTTTTTAATACTAGTTTTAGTTGTACATTATTGCCTTATTGGGAGAAGGCAATGGCACCCCACTCCAGTACTCTTGCCTGGAAAATCCCATGGACGGAGGAGCCTGGTGGGCTGCAGTCTATGGGGTCGCTAAGAGTCAGACACAACTGAGCAACTTCACTTTCACTTTTCACTTTCATGCATTGGAGAAGGAAATGGCAACCCACTCCAGTGTTCTTGCCTGGAGAATCCCAGAGATGGGGGAGCCTGGTGGGCTGCCATCTATGGGGTCACACAGAGTCGGACATGACTGAAGTGACTTAGCAGCAGTAGTATTGTCTTATTGTGTAGCTTGTGAGCTCCTGAAGGTTAAAGATCATATCCTTTGTATCCTTCTATGTCCTGGGCACTGAAGAAAACATATGTATGTGATCATTTCATCATTTATTTACAAACACAAATGTGTACTATTTATGAGTCATGCTTGGTAATGGGCCTGGGGATCAATATATGTGTGGTTAATTGAACTGAAATGTGTTAGTGAGTTACAGAAAGGCATCACAGGGCTGATGAAAGCCGACCGAGTTAGGACTGGCCTTGTACAAGGGCAAGGCTTGTGTGTGTGGGCCTAGAAGTTCCAGCACATTTGGGGCTGTAGTGGGAAGTGAGTGTAGAGAGGGCAGGGCACGTTGGAAGAAAGTCGTGATTGCCAACTGGAATCGACTTTCCTCAGTAAGAGGAGACAAGTAAGTTCAGTAGTGTAGTATGAGGCCATCCGAAAACCCACAGAAATAATGTATGTAAGGCAAGTTTTGTCTTGACTTTGTTACAAAATATATGAAAAATGCATGATGTCTAGTCTCAAGTTATTCCTCTATGACAGGAGAATAAGTGCAACTCAACAAGCCTTGAGTCAGCTGCTAACTTGCTAAGTGTTTTTCCTTCTAAGACGTCCTAGAATTTCAGATTGGGCAAATATCTGATATCTCCTGCTGCTGCTGCTGCGAGGTCACTTCAGCCATGTCCAGTTCTTTGCAACCCAATGGACTGTAGCCTGCCAGGCTCCTCTGTCCATGGGATTCTCCAGGCAAGAATACTGGGGTGCGTTGCTACTTCCTACTTTCGGGGATCTTCCTGACCTAGGAATAGAACCCGTGTCTCCTGCAGCTGCTGCATTGGCAGGCAGATTCTTTACCACTAGCACCACCTGATTGGGCAAAATGATATCTATAGAAGTTAAAGAATATTGAAATTAAAAGCAGATTAACTTTCAATGCACTGGGATTATGTGTGCCCCACAGCTTGGACTACGAGGAAATCCCTGGCTTGATGCCTAACTGCCTTGCATTGCTGGGCATTCCACTTAACACCCTGCAATGACCCTTTGCAAGTCTTCACAGCTGCCTCAGTCTGGGTGTTTTTCACACTGAATGGCATTGGCAGTCCAACTGGCCCTGTAAGGAAACATAATACCTGCATCCTAGAGAGCTACGTGACTTACACCAGTACTGACCAGCTTCGAATTCAGACCTTACCTGCTGTTTCTACAACAGACAACTATGATTGTAATTTTACTTGCCAATATCATGACCATTATGAAACAATGGTCCAAGGCAAATATTTTGAAGGAAAGCATTCCTTATGGTAACATGAGTAGTTTCAGTGTTTGAATTATATTGAATATGTTTTCATGCAAATGTGTAAGAGATTTTTCACCAATAGCAGGCATCTACAAAATAAAGAATGTTTAAGAGGGTCATTTCATAGTGTAGTGTTGTCTACATTGATAAATTATTCTTTGAGCCCCATTCAACCTTACTGGCGCTACAAGCTGGGGATATCAGAGACTCTTCCCACCAGCCATGTCAGGACCTGCTTCAGAATTCACTTCAGGAATATGTTATTTAATATTGAAATAATACAACTGTGGCCTCTTGGAGATGTTTCCGCACAGGCAGTGACTTTGTTTTGAGGACCATGTGATACAGGGATTAACCTGATTCTACTCTCTGACTTATTGACATTAACCCAGATTCTTCCCATTAAACACACAAGCCTAAAGCCACTTAATTTTGTGTTGCTGTTGTTTTAAAAACATTTTATTTTGTATTGGAGTATAGCTGATTAACAGTATTGTGATAGTTTCAGGTGGACAGCAAAGGGACTCAGCCATACATATACATGTATCCATTCTCCCCAAACTCCCCTCCCATCAAGGCTGACACATAACCCTGAGCAGAGTTCCCTGTGCTCTACAGTAGGTCTAGTTAGTTATATATTTTAAATATAGCGTATGTACATGTCCATCCCACACTCCTGAATAATCCCTTCCCCCCTGAAACCATAAGTGTGTTCTGTAAGTCTATGAGTCTCTCTGTTTTTTTAAGTAAGTTCACTTGTACCTTTTCTTTTTAAGTTCCACATATAAGGGATGCCATGTAATATTTCTCCTTCTCCATCTGGACTCACTTCACCCAGTGTGACAACCTCTGGGTCCATCTATGTCGCTGCAAATGGCACAATTCCATTCCTTTTTGTGGCTGAGTAATATTCCATTGTACATACATTCCACATCTTCTTGGGGGAAAAGAAAACCAACCTTTTGATTTCATCATGTGTGTTTTGGGTTGTTATTATGAGATGGAAGTGGGATTAAAGAGCATGATCTTCCACGGGTCTGTCATTTCTAGGGAAAATTCCATCAGATGGTCCCTTTAGTGAAGCAACGGTAGCTTAATTTTACTGTGGTCAAATCAGCAATCATGAGTAAGCAGGAGGTGGGTAACGGCATAACTGGGCACCTCGGTTTTAAGACCAGGAGTGCTCTATGACCAAGGCAGGCCCGTCTTCTTGGTGAAGAAGTGTGAATGTCAGAAGACCATGATGCTGGAATTCCTTCACTCCAATCTTCGTCCCATCGTGATCCCAATTACTCTGTTCCCCTACACTAATTCAGACGCTAGCTCTTCCTTTCATGTGAGCTCACGCATATTTCTACTTCTCCTCTCAGAGGAGTTGGCCATCTGCCACACCTCTCCATATTAGCTCCCAATTTGGTTTTAGTATTCTCCTCTTGGCTGCCCACCTTCATTCCTAACCAGTCACATTTGATCTGTTTTTCTTGGCACCAGCTCCAGTGAGAGAGGAAAATTTGAGGGGCATTTGCCCAGGAAGGGAAAGAGACTGAGATTTGCAAAGGATGGTCTGCCAATTCATGTGAGGAAGTGTATGTTATCTACAATAGAGTCATGATGAGGGTTTAGAGTAAAGCTTTAAAAAAATTTTGTCCCAGGTGTCAAATATTTCTGTCTTTGGGGCAACTAAAGAGTGAATTTAGGATTTTCCCATTCCAGAGCCTTGCCCATGAATTGGCAATGCGCCTAACCATACATATTTAAGAAACATTTTTGAGCACCTGTTATATGCAACATTTAGAGGTTAAAAATTAGAGCATAATGATCTCACTCTTGGATTGGACTTTTTTATTGTGCAAAAAATATTTTGCTTTGTGAAGGACCTTCAAATGCAAAGAAAAGACAATATTTATTATGGAATTTTGAGGCATTGTATGTGAGCTCTTTAGGAATAAAGAACCAAGTCACTAGGGATTCTGTTAAAGTCCAGAGAGTCACCAGTGCCCAGGATCAGCAAGAAAGCACAGCATCTCTCCAGTGTGGGAAAGCGTACAAGAATCCAGCATATGGCAATGGACTCTGCATGCACACAATGTAATGCACACTGAAAACTCATGGAGGAATCAAAAATACCTTGTGAGAAAATAAAGTATCCAAACATCCTTGCATGTGGGGTTGGCATCAAGGCATCTGGTTGCCCATTGGAAACATGCTTGATTTAGAGCTTGACGGCACAGTGAATTCATCTGAGTGATAGGTGATAAAGCATGGTGTATATGTATCAGCCACATAGAAATCCAAGGTTGAAGTTACTCAGGGAGCCAATCATGAAGTACAGAGGAACACGGAGCAGAACTACAGTTATGTCACTTGTGTTTCCCAATCCAGACCAGCCTTTGGAGCGACCATGGTACACATCATATTTTCCTGGTGCTACTTGTTATGCTGCTGACATTCTGGGTTCCTGCAAAATCCTTCCAAAGTCTTGGAACTTCCTCATCAGAATGGGTGTCTTTGCAAGGTCTCTAGCACTTTCCAAGCTAGTTCTCTTCTGCTTCATGTTTGCTGTTTTTCCTCACTCTCTCTGAATTGCTGTCATAGTGTCTGCTCTTGATTCAGATGTCTGAATTGGAAGCTACGCACTAATATCCACCAATTATGCCTTTGTCACCACACGGTCCTGCAAAAGAGGCGCCGTTGTCCAAGCCTGGTCTAATTATGGCTGCCGTGGGCCATCTGAGAGGTGCTCACGCCAGCTGATGCCTGTTTTGAGGCTTCTCGTGTTTGATGTGCGGATCTGAAAACTCTTCTGCTGATGCCAAAACGGTTGCTGCCAAAGTCACAGGCATTGTCTCCTATGTGACAAACACATCTGGCAGGGATACAGTCAATGCTTTCTGTGTCCCAGAGAGATTTTTGTAAATCTTGTCTCTTACTTTTCACTCTCTTTCTCTATATCTCTGTAGTAGGCTGAATAGTTAAGTAGCATTATGGTCTCGATGGATATGAATTTGGGCAAACTCCAAGAGATAATGGAGAACAGAGGAGCCTGACTTGCTACAGCCCAGAGGGTGGCAAAGAGTCGAACATGACACAGCAACAGGAGAGTGAATAATGTTCCCCAAAGATATCAAGTCCTAATCCCTTGAACCTATCAATGTTGGCTTATTTGGGAAACAGATCTCTGCAAATGTGATTAAGGAACTTGAGATGCAGAGATGAATCTGTATGATCCAAATTGGTCTGTAATGCTAGGAATTAACAGAAAGGCAGAAGGAGATGTTGCTAAGAACACAGAGGCAGAGATTACATGCAGCCTTCAGAAGTTAGAAGAAGGGAGGAAGGGGGTCTCCCTAGAGCCTCTGGAAGGACTATAGCTCAGGACTGAAGGATTCATCCTGAGAACACGTGATTCATTCTGTACTTTAGGAGCACTAGAAAGGTACCATGGAGATATTATGGGGAATTGTGTGACTTTAATGACCAGTATTTGCCTGTTTGGGGCTTCCCTCATGGCTCAGATGGTAAAGAATCTACCTGCAATGCAGAAGACCCAAGTTTGATCCCTGCAGAAGGAAATGGCAACCCACTCTGGTATTCTTGCCTGGAGAATCCCATGGACAGAGGAGCCTGGTGGGCTGCAGTCCATAGGATCACAAAGAGTCCTATATGACTTAGTGACTAAACAACCAACAACATTTGCCTATTTTAAATATCTTCTACATGCTATAGTTTTGATATAGAATTGAATAATAGACTTAATCACCCTTTAGTAGAACTCTCTTCTAATTGATGCTGGCAAATGGGAAATTGACCCTGTTGTTACCTGTTGTTGTCTAGTCACTATGTCGTGTCCAGCTCTTTTGGGACCCCGTGGACTATAGCCCAGCAGGCTTCTCTGTCCATGGGATTTCCCTGGAGTGGGTTGGCATTTTCTTCTCCAGGGGATCTTCCTGACCCAGAGATCAAATCTGCATCTCCCATGTTGGCAGGAGGGTTCTTTACCACTGAGCCACCAAGAAAGCTAAAATTAACCCTGCTGCTGCTGCTGCTAAGTCATTTCAGTCGTGTCGGACTCTGTGCAACCCCATAGACGGCAGCCCACCAGGCTCCCCCGTCCCTGGGATTCTCCAGGCAAGAACACTGGAGTGGGTTGCCATTTCCTTCTCCAATGCATGAAGGTGAAAAGTCAAAGTGAAGTCGCTCAGTTGTGTCTGACTCTTAGCGACCCCATGGACTGCAGCCCACCAGGCTCCTCCGTCCATGGGATTTTCCAGGCAAGAGTACTGGAGTGGGGTGCCATAAAAGACATTAAACTTAATGCACTTTCCACACTGGTTCTTGAGAAGAGTTGCAGGGTCTTAGCAGAATCTGATTATTGGAGTCCATATCACCCCTGACAGAAATGAGACTTTGCCTGATTGGTAAGGGCTCCAGGGAGATGGGTAAAAATATGAAATAAGGAGTGAAATACCTTATTTTCTGTGCTCCATCTATTCTGTGCTGATTGCAGTCAAGGGAAATGTCTCTGGGGAGATCATGGAGAGACTTACCATCTCCCCCTCTGGTCTTCTTGGAACCCATTACTTTTCAGCAGTTGGGAATGTAATTCATTTAAGAATGTGAGCAACCTGGGCACCAAACGGTGGTTCTGAAAAACTTAAAGATGGTGACTGTCTAGTTTAATTTCCTATTGTACACATGAAAAGCTGATTTTCGTACAGACACCTAGCGTCAAAAACTCTAACATCTTATGATGAAAAGTAAATAAAGTTTCTCTTAAAAAATGTCATTAAGTCCATGAAATCTATGTCAGTGCTTGAAGGGGGACCAAGGAACATCAGAGAGCTGACAGCACCATGGGCTCCAAGTCATTTCTTGTTGCTGCATTGAGCTACATGCAAGGGGAAAGTTTGGCACCTTCTCTACTTAAAAGACATTAAGTGACCCCCTAAATATTATTCATTAACTATGTACAGAATTGATGAAGAAAACTGTAGGCAGAGTCTATGTGAGTCTGGACAGTAAACCTTCTGATATGGTCAACCTGAGAGTAGATTTTAGAAACAAACAAATACTTAATTACCTACATTTACTTTCTGCTTAATGTGTCAGGACTCTTCAGAGTCCTTTGGACTGCAAGGAGATAAAACCAGTCAATTCTAAAGGAAAGCAACCCTGAATATTCATTGGAAAGACTGATGCTGAAGCTCCCATATTTTGGCCGACTCACTGGAAAGACCCTGATGCTGGGAAAGATTGAGGGCAGGGGGAGAAGGGGACAACAGAAGATGAGATAGTTGGATGGCATCACTAACTCCATGGACATGAGTTTGAGAAAACTCTGGGAGATGGTGAAGGACAGGGAAGCCTGGTGTGCTGCACTCCATGGATCACACAGAGTTGGGCACACCTTAGTGTCTGAAAAACAGTGAACACCACCATAATGAGTCAGAGTGAAAGGAAAAGCCAAAGCCACTTTCACTTTTGAAAATGACTGGGAGTGAGCTTCCAGGAGCACAAATGAAATAGTTCATGATTGAAATGCAGATTTACACTGGGAAGATCATTAGGTATAAATGTTCTCCTAATTCAGTCTTAGATAGTCTGGAGGTGTCTTAGCTCATGGCTTGATCATTCACTCATATTAAATATTTACTAAGCTTTTATTCTATAGCAGAAGCTAAACCGTTGCTATATTTGACACAGGGGATATTCAGGGTTGAGTAAGCAGAGCTTGTCTTCCAGGGAGTCACTCTCACTCAGAGAAGAGACAACAATGATGTGAAATTAACTAGGGTTCCACATAGTCATTTTTTATTAGGTGATAGATACTATCACAATAGGTATGATGCAGGTAGAAACAGTTGAGAAAGCACATCTCTGGGGACATGGATACATAGCAAGGAAAGCTCTCTGACAAAAATTCTACAAGCAACAAATGCAGGATATGGCGTGGAGAAAAGAGAATCCCCTAACACTGTTGGTGGGAATGTAAGTTGATACAACCAATAAGGAGAACAGTATGGAGATTCCTTTAAAAACTAAAAAGAGAACTACAGTATGATCCAGCAGTCCCACCCCTGGGCATATATCCAGAGAAAACCATGCTTAGAAAACATGCACGCAGCACAACTTACAATAGCCAAGACACGAACACGACCTGAGTGTCCACTGAATGTGGACATATATACAATGGAATATTACTCAGCCACAAAAAAGGATGAAGCAAGGCCCATTTGGGGCAAAGTAGATGGACTTTATCATATTAAGTCAGACAGAAAGATAAATATATGATATCACCCGTATGTGGAATCTAAAAAAATGATACAATTAACTTATTTACAAAACAGAAAAAGATTCATCCTGTGCTTGCCAAGGGGAAAGGTGGAAAGTAGGGATAAATTAGACTTCCCTGGTGGCTCAGATGGTAAAGAATCTGGCTGCAATATGGGAGACCTGGGTTCAATCCCTGGGTTGGGAAGATCCCAACTCCAGTATTCTTGCCTGGAGAATCCCTATGGACAGAGGAGCCTAGAGGGCTACAGTCCATGGGGTTGCAAAGAGTCAGACACGACTGAGCGGCTAAGCACAGGGATAAATTAGGAGATCGGGATTAGCATATTCACACCAGTATATCTAAAATAGATTATCTACAAGGACCTACTCGATAGCACAGGGAAGTCTACTTGTCAATAGTCTGTAATGGTCTCTATGAGAAAAAAATTCTATAAAAAAGTGGATATATGTTTATGTATAACTGATTCACTTTGTGTACACCTGAAACTAACAAAAATCAGTTCTACTCCAAAATAAAATAAAACTATTAAAAAAAAAAAAAAAAGGCAACTAGGGACATTCAGGGCAATGGGAATCACACAGGTGAAGGTCCTGAACGGAAGGTGAGAAATGTGTTACTATATGTAGTTGTGTATTTCAGTGACAAAACGAGGTAAATAAGACATGCTGATATTTATCAGATCAGATCAGTCGCTCAGTCGTGTCCGACTCTTTGTGACCCCATGAATCGCAGCACGCCAGGCCTCCCTGTCCGTCACCAACTCCCGGAGTTCACCCAGACTCACGTCCATCGAGTCAGTGATGCCATCCAGCCATCTCATCCTCTGTCGTCCCCTTCTCCTCCTGCCCCCAATCCCTCCCAGCATCAGAGTCTTTTCCAATGAGTCAACTCTTCTCATGAGGTGGCCAAAGTACTGGAGTTTCAGCTTCAGCATCATTCCTTCCAAAGAAATCCCAGGGCTGATCTCCTTCAGAATGGACTGGTTGGATCTCCTTGCAGTCCAAGGGACTCTCAAGAGTCTTCTCCAACACCATAGTTCAAAAGCATCAATTCTTCAGCTCTCAGCCTTCTTCACAGTCCAACTCTCACATCCATACATGACCACAGGAAAAACCATAGCCTTGACTAGACGAACCTTTGTTGGCAAAGTAATGTTTCTGCTTTTGAATATGCTATCTAGGTTGGTCATAACTTTCCTTCCAAGGAGTAAGCATCTTTTAATTTCATGGCTGCAGTCACCATCTGCAGTGATTTTGGAGCCCAGAAAAATAAAGTTTGACACTGTTTCCACTGTTTCCCCATCTATTTCCCATGAAGTGACGGGACCGGATGCCATGATCTTCATTTTGTGAATATTTAGCTTTAAGCCAACTTTTTCACTCTCCATTTTCACCTTCATCAAGAGGGTTTTTAGTTCCTCTTCTCTTTCTGCCATAAGGGTGGTGTCATCTGCATATCTGAGGTTATTGATATTTCTCCTGGCAATCTTGATTCCAGCTTGTGTTTCTTCCAGTCCAGCGTTTCTCATGATGTACTCTGCATAGAAGTTAAATAAACAGGGTGACAATATACAGCCTTGACGTACTCCTTTTCCTATTTGGAACCAGTCTGTTGTTCCATGTCCAGTTCTAACTGTTGCTTCCTGACCTGAATACAAATTTCTCAAGAGGCAGATCAGGTGGTCTGGTATTCCCATCTCTTTCAGAATTTTCCACAGTTGATTGTGATCCACACAGTCAAAGGCTTTGGCATAGTCAATAAAGCAGAAATAGATGTTTTTCTGGAACTCTCTTGCTTTTTCCATGATCCAGCAGATGTTTGCAATTTGATCTCTGGTTCCTCTGCCTTTTCTAAAACCAGCTTGAACATCAGGAAGTTCAGGGTTCACATATTGCTGAAGCCTGGCTTGGAGAATTTTAAGCATTACTTTACTAGCGTGTGAGATGAGTGCAATTGTGCGGTAGTTTGAGCATTCTTTGGCATTGCCTTTCTTTGGGATTGGAATGAAAACTGACCTTTTCCAGTCCTGTGGCCACTGCTGAGTTTTCCAAATTTTCTGGCATATTGAGTGCAGCACTTTCACAGCATCCTCTTTCAGGATTTGGAGTAGCTCAACTGGAATTCTATCACCTCCACTAGCTTTGTTCATAGTGATGTTTTCTAAGGTCCACTTGACTTCACATTCCAGGATGTCTGGCTCTAGGTCAGTGATCACATATAGATATATTAATAAGGCAAATAGTATATTTTATTATGAGA
Source organism: Bos grunniens (assembly GCF_055505025.1). Taxonomy (NCBI): domain Eukaryota; kingdom Metazoa; phylum Chordata; class Mammalia; order Artiodactyla; family Bovidae; genus Bos; species Bos grunniens. Next base: position 87,578,654 of record NC_141176.1, on the reverse strand, counting down.
TTTCACAGCCTGATATAGGTAAAAAATTCCCTTCAGTTCAGTCATTCAGTCGTGTCTGACTCTTTGTGAGCCCATGGACTGTTAGCACACCAGGCCTCCCTGTCCATTACCAACTCCCTGAGCTTAGTCAAACTCACGTACATCAGGTTAGTGATACCATTCCAGCCATCTCATCCTCTGTCGTCCTCTTCTCCTCCTGCCCTCAGTCTTCCCCAGCATCAGGGTCTTTTCCAATGAGTCAGTTCTTCTCATTCAGTGGCCAAAGTATTAGAGCTTCAGCTTCATCTTCAGTCCTTCCAATGAATGTTCAGGACTGATCTGATTGATTTTCTTTAGGATAGACTGGTTTGATCTCTTTGCAGTCCAAGGGTATCTCAAGAGTCTTCTCCAACACTACAGTTCAAAAGCATCAATTCTTCGGCGCTCAGCCTTCTTTCTCACATCCGTACATGACTACTGGAAAAACCATAGCTTTGACTAGATGCGTACCTTTGTTGGGAAAGTAGTGTCTTTTAATATGCTGTCTAGGTTTATCATAACTTTTCTTCCAAGGAGCAAGCATCTTTTAATTTCATGGGTACAGTCACCATCTGCAGTGATTTTGGAGCCTCCCCCCAAAAAAAAGTCTGTCACTGTTTCCATTGTTGGGAAATTTTTACAGTTTCCTTTAAAAACTCAAAAAAATGCAACTGCTTTACACAGGAAGTATTGTCGTGTTAGTTCATAAGTCCTTTGATACCTGATACCTGAAATTTTATTCCATCAGTACATTTTTTAAAAATATTTCTGCTCCCACAGAAGAGAATTCAGAACTAAAGCATACCTGGAGATCCTTTATCACCCACTTCACTTTATCCAAATTATGTACTGATTATATGTATTAATATTATCCTGCGGGTAAAAATCGAAATTAACAGCAAACTTTCTTTCACTTGATTTAATGCAATTTCCATATAACCTCTGTCTAAAGCATGACATATACATTTAAAGGTTATATAAATGCTAAGTAAGTAACTGTTAGTCACTCACTCATGCCCAACTCTCTGTGACCCCATGGACTGCAGCCCACCAGGCTCCTGTGTCCATGAGACTTTCTAGGCAAGGATAATGGGGCAGGTTGCCATTTCCTTCTCCAGGGGATCTTCTTGACCCAGGAATTGAACCCAGGTCTCCTGCACTGCAGGCAGATTCTTTACCAACTGAGCTACAAGGGAAGCTAAATTGAATTAATTTTTGTATATCTTCATTTGAGCAAAATCTTACTTTTTGAAAAACAAAAGCAGATGAGTGTTCTAAAAAGCTTATTGATTTTGGAACAACTTTTTCCAGTCAAGGGGAACTAAACAATAATCTTTTAGTTTTTGGCAAAAATAAAAAACAGCCCTCAACTCTCTAAATGTTTTTCTCCGCATTTTTGAAAGAATTCCAAATATGGCAAAGGACCTTCCTCCCAGTCAAGGGAGTGTGATGTTAGGAGCCTGTTGGTGCATCTTGCCTCTCACAGCGAACCCCTGCCTCTTATCTTAGCCATGTTTTCTCATTCATGATGCACATGGCTGTTTGTTCTTTTAGTCCCTCCCATTCTGGGGAGAGGTTGTGTGAATCTGGTAGTGTCATCTGAGTGTACTAGCTTTAATAGCATGTAAGAAACTCCTTGCTCATTAGGCAAGGGAGAAATATTTCAAAGTACTCAGCTTAACAGAAACTAAACCTTCAAATGGAAAACAGTGGAGCTACACAATTCAAAGGTTCACTGACTTGCAGAGTTTGAGTTGAATTTTTTTCCAGCCTGATGCTAGGTGTCACCAATCCTGGTTCTCCCATGTGATTACTTCCAAGCGATGTGTGAGTTCCAGGCAGAGCAAGGGTGTGGGAGAGAGGGGAAGAAAGGGCTCCTCACCAACGCAACAAGAATTTTTTTTTTTATTAGAGGGAGGGATGATGAGAGACATCATCAAAGTTCCAAGTATACACACTTTCTCAGCAAACTACTTGGAAGAAAAAAGAAAGAGGAAAGAAGAAATAAAGTAACTCATCTAATTCTTGATGAAGCAAGTAGAGCCTCTTAGGTGAAATGTGCACAAATAGAAGGGGAAAAGAGGGAAACAGACTATTCTTGGGTGGTTTAGACTGTCAGCCTTCACACAGACCTTATGTTCTAATTACAGTACTTTATTATTAGCTCCTTTAACTGTACACATTAAAAGATAGTTTATTTTATTAACCTTTGAAAAATGCAGAAACTGATGCACAAAGAGTTTAAATAGCATCAAAGCAAGTGAGCTAACCAAGCTTAGAGGTGGTCCTAACAACTACTGTGCGTTGCTGTTCAGTCACCCACCTGTGTCTGACTCTGTGACCCCATGACTGCAGCACGCCAGGCTTCCCTGCCCTTCACTATCTCCCAGAGCTTGCTCAGACTCATGTCCATCGAGTTGATGATGCCATTCAACCATCTCATCCTCTGTCTCTGTCTTCTCCTCTTGCCCTCCATCTTTCACAGCATCAGGGTCTTTTCCAATGAGTCAGTTCTTTGCATCAGGTGGCCAAAAACTAGTATAGAGTTGTTATTACTCTCTAAAAAGCTTCAAGTTATCTGAGCCATTCTCTTATATCCTATACGATAAATAAATGCAACACTCTTAACTGAGACAATGCTATTGGTCTATTGCCCGTTGTTCCATGAAAAGTAGTTTTAGTTATTTGTTGGCAATGGTGATTTTTCTTTCACTCATCCGTTCATCTACAAGCAAGTGTCCTTATGATCTGGCTTCCCTGGTGCCTCAGTGGTAGGTAAATAATCCGCCTGCCAATACAGGAGACCCAATTTTAATCCCTGGGTTAGGAAGATCCCCTCAAAAAGGAAATGGCGGCCCACCCCAGTATTCTTGCCTGGAGAATTCCATGGACAGAGGAGCCTGGTGGGCTATGGTCCATGGGGTCACAAAGAGTCAGATACACCACGAGGGTTGAACAACAACGTTGTGATGATACGTCTAGGATGCTCTGATTTAGCCAGACTCCCAGGCAAAACTTCCTTTTTGTAGAAAATTAGTACATGAACTTGTGATAAATAACATTACACTTTAAACAGTTACATTAGTTATTAGTCATTAAGGTTGTTATATTTTGGTTTACAGGGTACATGTTACTTTTCATGTGGACACTGTTACTATAATATTCAAACTGAGTTCAAATCCTTGAAGTTATGTGCTGTCTAAACTGCATAAAGATGGCTGGAGAAAACAAAAATGGCTTTAAAAATAACTTATAAAATAAGTAATTTTTGCTTTAGTTTAAAAATGCAAAGAACTAGGTGGCTTTTTTGTGTGTGATGCTTTGATTGAATTTCACTCTAATCTGTCTCATGTGTCAATAATAGATGCATTCGAGTCAAGAAGGAAAAAAAATAAAAGGATTGAGAATATTTTTGGTTTTCTATTTTTCTCTCAATTTCTGGAACTAGTTTTCCAATAGTCTTCATTCTAGTCACTGAAATATGTTGATCTAGGGACATGTGAGAGGGCAATGGCAACCCACTCCAGTGTTCTTGCCTAGAGAATCCCAGGGACGGGGGAGCCTGGTGGGCTGCCATCTATGGGGTCGCGCAGAGTCGGACTGAAGCGACCTAGCAGCAGCAGGGACATGTGAAATACAGAGCAGCAAACAGCACAGTGAAACCAAGAGCTCAGACTAGGAAAGTGAGCGCCTAGTTTCATTTTAATTATGGATGAACAGTGCTTAGAAACATTATTCTTTTCATGATCGTTTTCATGTTTTCTTTCTCCGTATATAAAGTGTGCTAAGCCTTTCTGTGAATGTAAAACATCCGAAGAGATAGAAGAGGAAAAACAGTTTTCTTGGAAAAGCAGACTGACTTGGGATAAGAAAACTAGAGAGAGATATTCCCCCAGGCAAGGGAAAGAAAAAGAGAGGTCTGAGCCCTGGGGACTGGTATGGCTTATCACTGGTGGCCAAGGAAGACCCCGAATAAGTAATCAAAGCAGAGAGGACCTCACCAAAAACTTTTGGTCTCCAGTACGGCACATAAAAATTAAAAAAAGATTCAAGACATGAAGGAGCCATAAGATACGGAGCAGTAAGTATTCTTGTGATGTTATTATGAACAAGACACCAGAGACCACAGCCCTCCCTTACCTGTGGTCCAAAACACATACACATATACATCCGTATTTTGCACTTTATAAAATTCTTTAAGAACAAGGCTTGATTAACATCAAAATTAAATTGATACCACTGAAAACAGAAAAATGGGATGTTCTTGTATATCTCTGATTTTGGACTGAGATTCACAGCCTCCACATGCTACTTTATATAACACACCAGGTCTTGAGAGGTGATGAATGAGAGTGGTTTAGCTATCATTTACTGGCCTTTGGATTAGCTAAAGCAAGCCTTTAATTTTTGAGTAGTTTTATAACCTACCACTGAATTCTGAACTCTCTGCAAGGTCCTGGGCATTTTAGTATTAAAATAAAGCAAATGTAATTTAGCCATTAAGAGTACTACCATATGATTTCAAATACAAGCATCACTGCATCTGAGTTGATTGCTTCTCTTTTCATTAAGGTGGGTCTCTTGTCAACTCTTCGGCCTGATAAAGTGAGTTTTTTTGAGAATATACCTTTTCAGTCTCTCAGAAGGGCATGTCTGAGATGATCACAATGATAATATGAATCTGGAAAATAAGCTGGTGGAGGAATTATTTTCCTCTCTGGTCTCTGTCATAGCCACATTGAAATAAGTATTAAAATAAAAAGTAAGATGGGTGGTAAAACCACCCATCCCAAAGTATAAATAAATACAAGTTTCATTGGATAATCATGGTCTCTGTCTTGAAAATTGCAGTTCTCAAGAACCCAGACAAAAGGGAAGAGGGATCTGAATCTTATCTAGAGAGAATGTATGCCAGAAGCCATACAGGATGCTGGCTCATGCTGCTGTAGCTCATTCTGCAAGTATTCCCTGGCACTTTTTCATTTTTTTACTCAATGTTAGATCCTGGAGATGCCCACATGGAAAACCATGCTATCAAACTAGAGATGCTAAAACAATGTCTGGCATATTATAGGCAACTGATAAATAAATAATGTAAGTATATTTAATAGCACTATTTGAGTAAAATTAGTATATACAGCATAATCAACTAGAGTGACTATATTTAGCTGTGGCCTATGTAGAGAAACATACATTCAGTATGAAATGAGAAAAAGAAAAAGAACATAAATCATAACTGAAAAACTTAGTGTTTTTCACTTCCAAGAAGACGGGATTTTAAAAATGAGTGAGTGACAGTACCACCCTAACAGCAGAAAGTGAAGAGGAACTAAAGAGCCTCTTGATGAAGGTGAAAGAGAAGAGTGAAAAAGCTGGCTTAAAACTCAACATTAAGAAAACTAAGATTATGGTATCCGGTCCCATCACTTCATGGCAAATTGATGGGGAAAAAATGGAAGCAGTGGCAGACTTTATTTTCTTGTGCTCCAAAATGACTGTGGGTGGTGACTGCAGCCATGAAATTAAAAGATGCTCGCTCCTTAAAGCAGCGTTATGACAAACCTAGACAACATATTAAAAAGCAGAGACATCACTTTGCCGACAAAAGTCCATGTAGTCAAAGCTGTGGTCTTTCTAGTAGTTGTATATGGATGTGAGAGTTGGACCATAAAGAAGGTTGAGCACCAAAGAATTGAGACTTTCAAACTGTGGTGCTGGAGAAGACTCTTAAGATTCACTTGGACTTCAAGGAGATCAAACCAGTCAATCCTACAGGAAATCAACCCTGGGTATTCATTGGAAGAACTGATGCTGAAACTCTAATACTTTGGCAATCAATTCTTTGTGTGAGGAGCCAAATCAAAAAAGACCCTGATTCTGGGAAAGATTGAAGGCAGGTGGAGGAGGGGACAACAGAGAATGAGATGGTTGGATGGCATCACTGACTCAGCATGAGTTTGAGCAAACTCTGGGAGATAGTGAAGGACAAGGAAGCCTGGCGTGCTGCAGTCCATGGGGTCACGAACAGTCAGACACTACTTAACAACTGAACAACAACACGAAGTTATTTCTAGGTAAATATTCACAGAAGACAAAATGAAAGGGAGGGAGAAAGCATGGTGAGTGTTGGGATACACAGAGTATTGAGTTACTCTGGATGAAGAAGGGGCAGCCATATTGGGGTGCCCCAGGGAACTGTTGACTGTATCCTGCTCTGCTCACTAAGAAAGTCTCAGCAGACACACAGGTTTTCTTATGGAATTGGTGAGAGCTTATGTAGCAGCATAAACAACATCAAGTAATAATGCCCAGCCTCCATCAAATGCCTCCCAAGGAAAGGGTGAAGTCACAGCAATATCAAGAGTCATAGAGTATGAACAAGATATTTGGCCAGAAAGCCAGAACATTTGGGGATACTCTATGCCCTTTCTCCATCTAACAAGACTATTCTTCATAGAAAATTATGCCTAAGGCTCAAACATCCTTGATGGGAACTCAGGCAGCTTCTACTCAGCTTCAGGAGAGAAAGAAGGTTGACCAGAAGTCTCTCCCCTTTCCCTTTGCTTTTTAGTCTAACTAGTGTAGTATAAGCTGTCAAAATGTAACAGAAACAAACCTTCGGACCTCACACCGTTATGAGGCTCCATTTACAGGAAATGGCAATATCCCAAGCTTTGAAAGGTATTTTCTGTGCCTACCTAGGTATTCAGGGAAGAAGCACTTAAGAACAAGCTGAAAATAGCAAAATTATTCTATCAGTAAATTTCCAAAGTAATCAACTACAAAACAACAACAAAAGCTTCCTTTTTGTCCTAAAAAAAATTGTTATTGTCTTTCAAAGCAAAGTCAAATTAATGCAGTACCTATATAGCCTGGTCATTTTGTCCTCCACAGTTATGGAATTAATTAGTCTATGTTGTCTAAACTCCCTTAGAGAGGTAAAGCCTTGGCAACTGTGATTCATGGAAAAACTGAATATTCTTTTTAAACATATTATAAAAATAATAATTTTAAGGTTAAGGCTATTTGTTCACTGGTTAGAATGTTTTGTGTTTTTTTTCCCTGCAAGTTACCCCTTCAGCTTGATTTTATCATTTAAATTTGTAACTGATTAGCAGTTTGCACAAATTCTGGGAAAATAGAGTGAAACTATTCTTGCTAACATTCTACAGCTGTTCAAGGGGGAGAAAAAGATACTTCAGTCATTAGTATTTAAAGGAAATTCATCTATGCAAGACTTTCCAGTTAGGTTACGGGCTACTTTTTAGATGCTGAAGAACACAGGAACACATCTTTCAAAACAGTGTGGAAATTCTCATAATCCTTTCATTTAAAAAACCTGGCCATTGGACAGGGAACAGGTAGGAATTAGGGAGGCAAAGGAATGTTCTTTGATGTCAGAATAGTTTAATCCAGAAGAACAGATATATCAAAGTTAACTGAGTGATTTAATTCATGGAAACACACTTTCCTGTGTTCCTTTGAAAAAATGGCACCTGCTTAATTTTTCTCTATGGAGAAAGGCATGTTTTTGAGACAATCATAGATGCTATTTGCAAAGCTGTCAATGCATTTTAGGGTTTCTTCTTAAACATTGTGCTTTAGCCCTTAAAACTAAGTCTCAATTGTAAAATTTAAAGTACTACTTGTAGAGGTTAAATAAGAATCTTAATGAATTTCAACAAACTATCTCTGTAAACTGAATGCTACATTACTTTCTGCTATATATTTTAAATAGCCAGAAAAGAGATTCAGGGATAATCAGCTTTTTAAGTTCTTTCTCCTCTTTTACTTTTACCTCCTCCTTGTCTTTCTCCTCCTCCTCTTAATGAGAAAATCAGAGTGTGGATGGATGGTTTCATTTTAAAATAGTGAGGTCAAGGAGGGCTCGTAACAATGGTATTGGAAATAATAAGACAAAAATACTATTAAAAGGCAAAACATGTATGTGTATATTTATTTCATGTATATATAAGAAAGTTAATAAATATGTATATAGTTCTTGCTTGATGTACAGAATGTGAATATATAATATGTGTATGCATATGTATTTTTCTGTTTGATGCAGAAAATAAGAATGCAGAGTTCTGTACTGTAGGCTTCTAGAAATTGTGAATATCACAGAAACCCACATTATAAATTAAATTCTTCAGTACAGTAGATGGTCTGGTGTGGTTAGGATACATTTGTAATGTAGATGTACAGTTGAGATTGACACAATTCAGAGGAAGTTAACAACACTGAGTAATACACTTTCTTCGTATGCTTCATCTTACGTATACTTTATCTTTTTTAACTTTCCATTTCTTCAGTAGCTCAACTTTACAACTGAATCAGTTTTCTCTCAGCTCTTTGTTCTCTGCATTTTGCTGTTGCTTAGACATTACCGATTTTGATGATTATTTCTTTTAATTCTTGTAACATTGGTCCTGGAAATGTGATGCTAGGTAAGCTGGCTTTGAAAAAGGCTTTTATTCAGGAATATCAGTTCTCTGCTTCTTTCTCCAAACTTAGTAATTCCAAACCCCATTATTTTTTCACAATGATCTCCTCCAATGTTAGGCCAGTGCATTTTTGAGAAGATAATGTCATGTTAAAGAATTCATTTTATGGAACTATTTCTTTCCAGCTCGCTCTTTTTTTTTTTTTTTTTAAATTTTCAGTTGCTCCCACACAGTGTGTGAACAATAGCACGCATGCACCTTGTTTATGTAAAAGAGACCATGTGGTTACACACACGATCTCTGCAAGAGAATGAAGACTTTCTTTAACTGATTTGAGCGGGGCCCTGTGAGAGAAATCAGCCACACTCCAAGAATTAGCTGCCACTGATACCTTTGTTTACAATGCCACATCAGTTCATTTAAGTGCATTATTAATCGTTTATGTGGCTCTTTGATGTTTGGAATTAGTGTTTCCTTACAATGAAAGATGATAAAGTGATGCCATTTTTACTGCACACTTCCATTGCTAATTGTTAAATATTGTGTATTGTTCCCTTCATTTTCAATTCCCTTGTGACTTCATGTTGTATCTTTCAAAAGGTCAAATTACTCTCATACTGTTTTGTTTTTTCCTCTTGTCCACCCTCCCTTTTATTTTAAAAAAGAAATTATATTGTAGTATGGGTGACTTACAGTGTTGTGTTTTTGCTTTATTGCTTCCAGAAAAGGAGCTATGTCTGTGTTTGTTGATAATTCGCCCTTTACTTTTATACTGCTTTCGATGGCATTTATTCTTTTTGTGGTTCAAATATTATCATTTAGATCAGTCTTAGGTTTTCAACATAATTGAGAGAAAGGTACAAATATTTCCCATTTATTTATTCCCCGACTCCCCCATTATCTACATCACTCACCAGAGTGGATGTTTTTTTTACCAAAGTTGATCCTTCATTAACATAGAAGCATTAACATAATTATAGAAAGCCCATAATTTACCTTACAATTCACCCTTGGTATTGTCCATTCTGTGGGTTTGGATGAATGTATATGACGTATTTCCAACACTATGATAACGCAGTCCGTATTTTCACACAGCCCTAAATATGCTCTCTGCTCTGCCTACTTACCTCTTTGTTCCCCCTAAACCACAGATCTCTTTATTGTTGTATTTTCAGAATATCACAGAGTGAAGCAATGTGAAAAATTAGAGGCAAAGTCTTGATTTTTTTTTATTTTGAGAAATTAAGGACATTTTGAAGTTTAGTTGCAAAATATGTATATGCTAGTCCACTTGTCGGAGAAGGCAATGGCACCCCACTCCAGTACTCTTGCCTGGAAAATCCCCATGGACGGAGGAGTCTGGTAGGCTGCAGTCCATGGGGTCGCTAAGAGTCGGACACGACTGAGCGGCTTCCCTTTCACTTTTCACTTTCCTGCATTGGAGAGGAAATGGCAACCCACTCCAGTGTTCTCGCCTGGAGAATCCCAGGGAAGGGGGAGCCTGGTGGGCTGCTGTCTATGGGGTTGCACAGAGTTGGACACAACTGAAGCAACTTAGCAGTCCACTTGTATAATTCTCTAGAAAGTTTATCAAAGTTGTTATTTGATATGGATTTTGTACCAAATATTTTAAATATTTATTTGATCTGGTCAGGAACACAAACATTCCTAACCCTGTGTTTTATTGTTGATGATGATTTAAAAGACCCTCAATAGCTAAATGACTTCAGTCTAAATGAATGGTGACCTCCAGTCAATTTTGAAGAGTCTATCCTTCATTGTAATTTTAAAATGCTGAAGAACATGAAATTAAACTGTCCTGGTCTTGTCTTCTGTGGAGATGGGTAGAAGCCCCGTTGAAATGCTCTTGTGAAAATTCAGGAGCACAACTGGGGCACATGGTTGATTTTTAATTTTCTAGATTTTACTGATGACACAGAAGTTCCGGGGAAACTCTGGTCCATCTCCCCTTAAAAACAGACTATACCTCTGATTCCTACAATATTTTCATTTTTGAAAGGTACTTAATCAGTCAATTTTTAAACTACAGATTCCTGTGTTGTGATAACATCTAAACTGGATTTCACACAGTGATTGCAGCCATGAAATTAGGAGACACTTGCTCCTTCGAAGGAAAGCTATGGCAAACGTAGACAGTGTTCTAAAAAGCAGAGGCATCACTTTGCTGACAAAGGTCCACATAGTCAAGGCTGTGGTTTTTCCAGTGGTCATGTGTGGATGTGAGAGTTAAACCATAAAGAAAGCTGAGCATCAAAGAATTGATACTTTTGAACTGTGGTGTAGGAGAAGACTCTTGAAAGTCCCTTGGACTGCAAGGAGATCCAACCAGTCCATCCTAAAGAAAATCAGTCCTGAATATTCATTGTAAGGAATGATGCTGAAGCTGAAATTCCAATACTTTGGTTACATGATGTGAGGAGTCAAAACTCATTTGAAAGACCCTGATGCTGGGAAAGAATGAGAGTATGAGGAGAAGGGGGCAACACAGGATGAGATGATGGGATGGCATCATTAACTCATTGGATATGAGTTTGAGCAGTCCTGTTGTGCTACAGTTCATGGGGTTTGCAAAGTGTCAGACACAACTTAGTCACTGAACAACAATAACAGACTGAATTTATCAGTCTTAAAATGAGCTTAAAGTTATTCCTACAACAACAAGAAATCATTTTCAGATGGATACACCTCTGCAACTTGACCAAGCTCTTTATCATGACTTCGTGAAGTTATCAATTACTTCTGTTTTGAGGCCCAGTTTCTGAGTTTATTTTGTACTTCATATGTTTTTTTTTAAGACAATAAAGATCTAAAGAGAGGATCTCTTTCAATAAATTTGGAATTAAAAATATGATTCTTATTTTTCTCTTAGAGTATTTTCAAGATACCCAAATGTAAAATTTCCAGCTTTGACTGAATTTTATCTAAGAAGAGGCTTGGTGTGAAAACTGAAACAAAATATCACTTTCTGCATACTAAAAATCTTGACATATTCTTTCTTTTACCTACCTTTCAGGAACATGATAAATGCTCCCCAAAATGTGAGAGACAACATTTAAGAAAATGTCATTGCCTTGGCCATGGCCAATATTTTGAAATAATTCTTGACATTCTCTGACCGTTGTACATTTTCTTCTATTCAGTTTCTCCCCAGACTCCACAACTGTGATATTTCCCAGCATTGACCCCAGCTGTGCCTCTGCTTTAAATATTTTTGGCAAACATTTCAGTCTTTTCTTCTTTGGTTTTGATTGTATAGGATGAGAAGGATCATGATTTCCACGTGCAAGTCGTCACTACTGATAGTTTTTTTATAAATTTTCTTCACAATTTCAGGGCCATCTTGGATGCAAATAATCTGAAAGCCATAAAAAGGAATACTAGGATTTTTGCGTCAAAACGTTATAGCTAGGAGATCTAAAAGCTGTTCCAGGTATTTGTCGTAAATATAAGATGAAGATCAAGAGTCAGTCCAGACTTAAAGCGAAAGCTGCTTCCCTCCTTTGCCATGATGCTAAGACCCGTTTGGTACTCAGAAACCTGCACTCTTAAAGATCAAAGGCCATAGGTGAACGTCATCTGCACTCGGTGTTTAATAGAGCATGGCCCCTTGTGATGTATTAGTCTCGTCACCTGTACCAACTTTACATGAGCAAAGAGCTGTAGGACTGCATTTTTTAAAAAGACCACTGCAGAGTTACAACTTTTCTAATAAACGACACATTCACTAGCACTTCAGATATTTGCATAGAGATGACAGACGGAACTGTATTCTGAGTGCATGGAAAAACTCATTAACCTGAGATCACGGAGTTACGACCACGTTGGTGGTCTTAAGCATTTAAATGTAGGTGCTATCCTGTGATTTCTGTTGGAAAGCACAAAAAATATGATCCAGATATCATTTTTTTTTACATACAGTATTTGGAAAACATGTGAAATACTCTTATAACCCCTGCCTAAGCTATGGCCTTTCCACTAACTTACTTATGCCAATGCTTACAAATGCTCACTGATGCCAATTTAGCTTTATTTATGTGGAAAAGGGAAACTACATAGAAACAAAACGCACAGTGCAAAAAGAGGCTTAGCTAGAATGGGTGTGACAACTCACGTTATGTCTTCCTTTTTTTTTGCAAACCATCAAACCAAAAATGTCTTTTTTCCCTTTAATATCAGCAAGGTTTTGCTTCCACAAGACAGCTCCCAGCACTTCAGGGCTATGTATAATAAATGAAAGGGTATTTTGGACATCGAGGGTATACTCATTGTAAACCATTTTTTCTGGACTCAGTCTGAAAATACAGAAGAAAGATGCCGAGCAGACTGCAAAATATCTGAAGTGTCTATCAGCCAGGCAGTGGTTCCGGGTAGTTGCCAAGTATTTAAATTAAATTTGGATATTCTGTTTCAATGTGTGCTTGGCACATACATATTTCCTTTAGGCCTCAAATTTCTAGTTATTGATAAGTAGAAATAGTCTTCTTTGTTTCCAGGTAAGATACTATGTGCATGTGTTAGCTATCTTATCTTTATTATTAGACTTTTTGGGCTCCAAAATCACTGCAGATGGTGACTACAGCCATTAAATTAAAAGACGCTTACTCCTTGGAAGGAAAGTTATGACCAACCTAGATAGCATATTCAAAAGCAGAGACATTACTTTGCCAACAAAGGTCCGTCTAGGCAAGGCTATGGTTTTTCCTGTGGTCATGTATGGATGTGAGAGTTGGACTGTGAAGAAGGCTGAGAGCCGAAGAATTGATGCTTTTGAACTGTGGTGTTGGAGAAGACTCTTGAGAGTCCCTTGGACTGCAAGGAGATCCAACCAGTCCATTCTGAAGGAGATCAGCCCTGGGATTTCTTTGGAGGGAATGATGCTGAAGCTGAAACTCCAGTACTTTGGCCACCTCATGCGAAGAGTTGACTCATTGGAAAAGACTCTGCTGCTGGGAGTGATTGGGGGCAGGAGGAGAGGGAACGACAGAGGATGAGATGGCTGGATGGCATCACTGACTCGATGGACATGAGTCTGGGTGAACTCCGGGAGTTGGTGATGGACAGGGAGGCCTGGTGTGCTTCGACTCATGGGGTTGCCAAGAGTCGGACACGACTGAGCGACTGAACTGAACTGAACTGAACTGAAAGTAGAAAGTAGCTCAATAATAATCTAAAATAAAGAAAAGTGGGAGGGGCTTAAAAGACTGATCTTTAGTGCAGAGTTGGTTCTGTTGCTGTTGTTTAGTTGCTCAGTCTCCTGTCTGACTCTTTGCGACCCCATAGACTGTATGTAGCCCACCAGGCTTTTCTTACCATGTGATTCTCCAGGCAAGAACACTGGAGTGGGTTTCTATTCCCTTCTCCAGGGGATCTTCCTGACCCAGGAATCGAACATGGGTCTCCTGCATTGCAGGTGATTCTTTACTGTCTGAGCCACCAGGGAAGCCCAAGTAACTCAAATAAAATCCACCATTTGCTCATATTCTACTGAATATATTAGAGCAAAAATGGGCAAACAATGACTCAAAGAGAAAACCATGAATTTCAAAAGTGATAAGACAGTCCATATTTTACATTGCTTATATTTGACTCTATATGGTGGTATATGATTTGCTATCCTATCCCGTCTTTATTTTAAGTGCTTAATAAGTTTATTAAGCAAGAGTAAGAAATTTTCATTTAAAATGTGAATGACCAGGGCACCTCTTTTTAAAACAAAGACATTGTGAGGTAATAGTCAAAAAAACACCTCATAGCTTTAATGTCTTCTTAATTTCATTAGTTGCTAAAAGTTTTCTAAAGTTTTCCAAATGAGACCATATCCATATAGGCAGTTAAATTCATCACCGTGAACACAAAGCATATATTGAACATCCACTTTGTGCATGTTTCAAGGTTAAGCCCAGGTAGATCACAAGGACAAACGTGTGATACTTTTAGCCTATGCCTTCTGACTTTCTGAGATATTAACTGGTTTGAAGCAGCTGCATGTGTGCTCAGCCGTACCCAGCATTTTGTGACCCCATGGACTGCAGCCCACTAGGCTCCTCTGTCCATGGGATTTTCCAGGCAAGAATACTGGAGTGGGGTGCCATTTCGACTGGAAAGTAGGAAATGGAGAAACTTGATGCTGAGTATGACAGATGCTAAGGTTTTGCTTTTGTCCTGGGACTGGCAGGTGTGTGACCTGGTGCTTCTCAACTAGAGGCCGTTTGGGGAGGTAGCAACTGCTCAGCATACTTCAGTGCACAGAATGCCCTTGATGAAAAAGATCATCTGGCCCCAAATGTCAATGCTGTAAATTATCCTACATGTGATTTGATAAGCAATCTATGATGTAATGTTTATTAATCAATATTCCAGACATTAATTGAATTACAAATGACTCATCTGATTTGTTTGTTGTAAAAGGTGAATTACCCAAAATGACTATGGTGTTGTGAGTCTTAATAATGAAATCATATTGAGCCGTCTGTCTACTTACCTAGAGACCATCTAGTAACTAGCCATAAACAATGATGGAAAGAAATAGGTGGTTTCTGTGAATGCTGTGAAAACAGTTTAGTTGGCAACACTATGAAATCAGTTCTTTGCCTAGATGTACTATAATGGTAGAAACATGAGCTTTAGACTCAAAGTCACATTGCGAATTTGACTGTGTGACCTTGCCTTTCCGAGTCTGTTATCATCTCCTGCAAAGCAGAGATGACAAGCTTGCAAGGCTGCTGAAATGATTGGAAATGCAAATGTGCACGTCAGTGTGTATGTTAGGGAATTAAGAGAGAGCTATTATTAGAGCTAGTATTACAAATGTTAGGCATTTTGTTAGCATTGCCACTAATATTGACATGACACTCTGCCCTGCCATGGTTTATATGTGATTCAATATGCATAGGATCTGTGATTAGAACCCCTTCAGTTCTATCTCCATCATTTTTTTAGCTTTTAGACTTTAGGTTATTTTCTTACTCTCTCTTGAAATCTCGGTTTCCTCATCTATAAAACTAATGTTAATAAATTTGGCTTCAAAGGTGTAACCAATGTTCAGAAGTGTTTTAGTTCTTTGTGTACCAAAGCAAAAAGAGCCACTCATATTTTGCATTCTTAGCTAGGCATATAATGGTTGAAAAAGTGAAATGAAATAAAATAAAACAAAGATATATATTGAGAAGGGTAAGACATGCTAGGAATATTGGAAGACTACAACAGAATCTTCTCTATACCTGGCCTGCTCCATTCTATTAAAAAAACAAAAAACTTTTGTCTAATGAAAATTAATCCACTCTTTGGGATCGTTAATTATCACTGACTCAAATTGATGACACTTTATTACTAAGACCTCATTATCAAAAGAGTGGCTCCAGAATTTATTTACATTATAATCATCTACAAATTGAATAGGACATTGCTCACAACACACACTTGTCTAAATTCATTAAACCGAAAGTATATTGCCAGAGGGCTGGGTGTTTGAAAACTATGCCTGAATTTATCAACAACATAAATTCCAATTTCCCTGAAATGACCACTAACATTCCAAGTGCACCCCATGTCAAATAAATGCATAGTTTTTATTTGTCTCCATTTCCAACTTCAGCTTATATTCTCTGTTAAATTTATTCCTGAATTGTTTTTTCTGCACTACACTTTATTTTTCTACCATTAAGGGAAGTTAAATTAAAAATCTTTAATCTGTCAAAAAACAGAATCTACTGTTTTTAGCCCTGTTTATTTTAACTAAAACCAAGGTTTCATACTATTCGTAACACATATCCTCACTACAAGAGGAGGACATTATGTTATGAGAATACTTATGAATCACTAGTGATTCCTAATGGCTGCAAATTATTATTTCCCTTATCACAGGCTATCAAAGCATTTTGATAAATGCTGCCGATTGAATTTCATGCATAATCAAAACTGAGTCATGAGAATTTTCCTTCAAAAGGAAACAACTTATCGTGACATTGAGTTTCTTACCAGATATTCCATTGTTAATAATTCCAGCACTGTTGTGGGTTGCCATGTATGGTATATATTAGGGCATCTTTCACTTGATAAATGTAGTTAGTACTCTAAGAACATTAACTTCACCCCATCCGGGACAATTTGGTGAGTTTCTTAACATTTGTTGTATCGGACTTACAAAAAATATACTGCTTCATTGTTGAGAATATACCACCCTCTTTACAAGTGATGTACTATTTTGTAAAATACTTTTTCAGTTGAGCTGACAACTTAGGTACAGTGAAAGTAGATTCCATTTGTAACTTAAAATGACTGTAAAGACAAATCAACGGCAGGAAATTGTGTGTGTAACAAAAACATGGATAAACCCTGAGCGGTAGCTGTGTTTTCCTAGTAACAGCAGGGGAAGTAATGAAGTCTTGTTGATATTAAGCTAGAGCAATGCTTTAAAGTGAGCGGCTGCCTAATTCTCAGATAGAATAATCCATAACTCAGCTCTCCAGGGGCAACCTGTGTATTTCTGTATTCAGCAGTAATAAAAGATGTCATTTGGATGACCTGAAGTCTACAATTTCATGCTATGCAGAGGGAAGCTATCTGCTGCCGTCCACGTGGGTCTTCTTCATGGCTGATTAAAAGAGGCCGTATCTTTCTGTAGCAGTTAACTGCTTGCTCTGGCATCACTGCAACATTATCAGATCTTGAATAACATGAATCTTGAGGCTAAAAGAAAACCTTAAAGTGGATTGCTTTTATTCCATTTCTTCCCTGAATAGTCTTGGAAATGACTTGGGTAAGTATTTCTACCAGGGCTCCCCTGGTAGCTCAGCTCATAAAGAATCCTCCCACAGTGTGGGAGACCTGGGTTCGATCCCTGGGCTAAGAAGATCCCCTGGAGAAGGGAAAAGATACCCACTCCAGTACTCTTGCCTGTAGAATTCCATGGACTATTTCATGGGGTTGCAAAGAGTCGGACATGACTGAGTGACTTTCACATTCAAGTATTTCTAACTTCCCATAGGATGTTCTGTTTTATTTAGCACAAAGTAGAAGATAGATTCACTCACATATTCAATATAAATTTCATGATTGATGGATCTGTGTAGTTTTTAAAATTCATATGCAATTAACCTTATTTTGGAGTTCCCTGGTAGCTCAGGGGTAAAGAATCTGCCTGCCAATGCAGGAGACAAGGGTTAGATCCCTGATTCAGGAAGATCCAATCTTCTTGCCTGGAGAATCCCATGGACAGAGAGGCCTGTAGGCTACAGCGCATGGGGTCGCATGGGTCGACTACGGCTGAGCAACTAAACAACAGCAACAGCAGCAAATCTTATATTCTTGTTTCCTAAATTAACTAAGATTGAAATTTTTTAAATCCTCTTCCTTTCAGTTAAAAATAAGCTTTTTTTCCCCTAATGTATTACGTAAAAGTCTGAATGCATTTAAAAGAGTTTTCCTTTCAAGGGGATTTGCAAGTTAACAGATTAGATGCATGGGAAATAATGTAGATTTTTAAAAAAATTTCACCGCTGGTTGAGTGAGAAACCAGGTGAAAAATACTACTTCAGTTAATCCAATGGTTCAGGGAATATTTGGAGGGATTATTCCATCCAGATGAAACATTGAGTTTACACAGTTTTCAAGGGAGGCTCTGAAATGTATGAATAGCTCTCAACTCCCCTTGAGCACAATTCATAGGGTTACATCTTGTTGGGTATCTCATAATAACAATTTACTACCCATTGGGAAAATTTGTTTTATGTTACCTTAATTATGGGTCATTCAGATCACCACCTTAACCTCTTTATTATTACAACCAGCATACTAATACCTGATGAATAAGTATATCTTTTATCATCCTAGGCACAGACAATTTACAGAATCACCTTGAAGCCTTGACTGGTACAGACTGATGGTTTAAGTATTTTTGTATGCATTTTTCTACTGAATCCATTCAATCACAACATTTTATCTAACAATATAAACCTCACATGGCATGCCCAGTCCCTTCAGTTGTGTCCGACTCTTTGTGACCCCATGGTGACTCTTTGTCACCCCATGGACGCCACAGTCCCTGGTAGGACTGTACCCCACCAGGCTCCTCTGTCAGCGGGATTCTCCAGGCAAGAATACTGGAATGGGTTGCCATCCCTTCCTCCAGGGGATATTCCCAACCCAGGGGTCACATCGGTGTCTTCTTCACTGCAGGCAGATTCTTTACTCACCGAGCCACCTGGGAAGCCCAAACCCCATATTACTAACGTATAAAATAGATAAACAGCAAGGACTTACTGTACACAATAGTGAACGACATTCAGTATCTCATGATTATTTGTAGTAGAAAAGAATCTGAATCACTTTGCTATACATCTGAAACCAGCGCAACATTGTGAATTAACTTTACTTCAATTTTAAGAAATGGTTAAGAAGAACAGTGTAAACGTTAGGAATGCTACTTGCATTGTCCAGGTTTGTTCTTAAAATTGATACATTAAAACATGTTAGTTCTTTTGCCAGTTGGTGACGTTTTTAAAAGAATTACTTGAAGGCATTTGAAACCTGGAAACCTGAGGCATTGTATTATACATTAATTATTTAATATAAATGATGAGTTTAGTACACCTATCCATTCAACAATTTATTTTCTCCCTAATTTGACAAATATTTATTGATTGTTTGCCCTCTGTCAGGCATCGTTCTAATTTTTAAGAGCATTGCTGTGAAAAACACAGAGTTTCCTGATCTCATATAGCGTACGTTCAAGTGGAGGAAAAATAAACATGTAAATAAAATAGCTGTTTACCAGATTATAAGTAAAGGAACCATGTGTCATCTCAGGAGACTGTCTGTGACCTAATCCATGCTTTAGATTTATTTGCTGAATTAAAATAGTGAGATGAATGCTGAAGTGAAAGAAAATGACCAGATATGATAAATAATCTTCCTTTAGATATACATATACAAATTTTCCTCTTCATGCATTAAAAAAAAAAAAAAAGCTGATTACTGTGGCCAGTCAGAAAGCAAATAGCAAAGATGAAGACCCAACGTTCACTCTCTCCGTTTATAGTACAAAATGCAAGGCGTGATGGTTAGCATATGGTACAGTTTGTTCATCTCAGGACTAGAGCACTGCTGATGGATAATCTTCAAGAAATAAGTGAATGCAATAACTGCTATAAATATTGTCATGGAAGACACTTATCAAGGTGGGATTAGGGCAGAACTACCTGCTTCTTCATCTGGTTTGAGAAATGCACTGTAGACTGGAAGGAATTTTTTGCATTTATTCATAAAGTCAAAATGGTAAGAAAAAAAATCCAGATGTGTATAGATTTGGGTGTCTTCTACACTAAAGTTGCTCGCAATTTCAGTGAAGAATACGAGCAGATAACAATCATATTCACCAAGCCCTGAACAGTTTTTCTTGCACTTTTGTGAAACAAAGTTGGCTGTTAGGCAGCTCGCTCCCTTCCACATGCAGGTGGACATAATAGAGTTGGAAACCCTCGTTCTTCAATTGGAATAATACCCACTTCCAACTTCTCCCCCAGCTCCTCCCTCCCCACGTATAGCTCTCATAAAGGGGCGGTTGAAAGCCATCTGCACAGTCTCTAGCCCTTGAAAAGACAAACTGTTTCCTTTTCTTCTCTTACTTTGATAACATATTCTCATATTCAAAGCGTATGCTGATGGGCGAGTTCAGCTCATCTTGGTTTTGGTCTAGAGAGCAGGATGAAGTGAAATCCAATTTCAAGACCTAGCTACAATTTTGCTTAATATTCCCATTATGAAAAGTCAGAACACTTAGGATAAAACTATAATTGCCCCATACTTAAGATAGTATTGAGAATGCAATGGGCTGAATTTTAAATGCACATTGAGATTCAGCCTACTCCTTTAGAAAAAGAAAAAAAAATTTTTTAGAAAAAAATAAAATAAAAGGTTTTTTCAAGTTCCTTTGCGAAGGTCCCATAAATTCTTTTTTCTGGCTTTTGTTTAGTTCTGCTAACGTAGTTGATAAAGAGACTTCCAAGTAGAACCATTTATCAGTGGTATTTGCCATTATTCCTTTTGGCTTTAAGTGCACTTTACAGCCCACTTATTTGTACAGCATATAGTAAAGCTGGTAAAATTAAAGAACATTAAAGAAACCTGAGACGTTATTGCGATGCTAAGATTTGGCAAAACTCCCTGGAGAAAGTTAGAAATTACTGATCCAGCTCATCTCATAGTATGTCTTTGTCTCTGATCTAACCTGGAATCATCTTATGTTGTTTACATGAAATTAATTTTACAATTTCAGAGTCAAATTATGTCAGAGCAGCAAAAGCTAGAAAACAGACAATGGACTCTGAAATGACACTTCCTTTTCTGCCCCTAAAGCATATTAGATAGAAAGGGTTTCAGTTCAGTTCAGTTCATTTCAGTCACTCAGTCGTGTCCAACTCTGCTACCCCATGAACTGCAGCAAGCCAGGCCTCCCTGTCCATCACCAACTCCCGGAGTTCATTCAAACTCATGTCCATTGAGTCAGTGATGCCATCCAGCCATCTCACCCTCTGTCGTCGCCTTCTCCTCCTGCCCCCAATCCCTCCCAGCATCAGAGTCTTTTCCAGTGAGTCAACTCTTCGCATCAGGTGGCCAAAGTACTGGAGTTTCAGCTTTAGCATCAATCCTTCCAAAGAACACCCAGGACTGATCTCCTTTAGAATGGACTGGTTGGATCTCCTTACAGTCCAAGGGACTCTCAAGAGTCTTCTCCAACACCACAGTTCAAAAGCATCAATTCTTCGGCACTCACCTTTCTTCACAGTCCAACTCTCACATCCATACATGACCACTGGAAAAACCATAGCCTTGACTGGACGGACCTTTGTTGGCAAAGTAATGTCTCTGCTTTTGAATATGCTATCTAGGTTGGTCATAACTTTCCTTCCAAAAAGTAAGCGTCTTTTAATTTCACGGCTGCAGTCACCATCTGCAGTGATTTTGGAGCCCAAAAAATAGTCTGACACTGTTTCCACTGTTTCCCCATCTACTTCCCATGAAGTGATGGGACCAGATGCCATGATCTTCGTTTTCTGAATGTTGAGCTTTAAGCCAACTTTTTCACTCTCCTATTTCACTTTCATCAAGAGGCTTTTGAGTTCCTCTTCACTTTCTGCCGTAAGGGTGGTGTCATCTGTATATCTGAGGTTATTGATATTTCTCCCTGCAATCTTGATTCCAGCTGTGCCCCTTCCAGCCCAGGATTTCTCATGATGTACTCTGCATATAAGTTAAATAAGCAGGGTGACAATATACTGGGGTATGGTAAAAAATTAATATAATTGAATGTTGCCATACTAAGGTCATTAGACCTAGATTTTTGATCATTTTTTCAATCTGATTATAATTAATAGCTGCCTGAAGGACAGGGTGTATTTTGGTTACAACGAACAAGAGAAAACATCGCCGGAATCACAGTGACACTCTACTGCGGGAGAATGAAAAAGAAGGAAAAAAGAAAAGCCTGCTTCTATGGTAAAACCCAAGGGAAGAGAAATTAGATAAAAGACACGAAGATATATGTGTGTGACATGCTCCATAGCAAGGTTTTAATTGTCCTTTTCACTTGATAGGAAAAAATGCAGACACTTAATAGAAATTAAAAACTCATTTTTCTTGACTCTTCCCTGTGCCAGGCCTGGTGGATGAAATCATTCTGCCAAGGACCTTGGTCTGAAGCCATTATTTGTATAGCTACTTCTTGTTCAGAAATCAGAAAGTCATTTAAGCTGGGGGTAGACAGCTGTGTGAAGTGTTATAAAGTAAGTGATGTCTGAAAATTAGTAACGCAGAAAAGTCTGCAGCTGGCAGCATCATCTGAAATTCAACAATGTTTGGAAAATGCTTGGCAGCTGAAAGAATGGGTGGAGAGAAAGAAAAAAAAAAGAAATAAAATTTGACATTCAGAATAAGAACATGAAATATGTTTCTATGAGACAAGGTTATATTATTATATATTACATGATACATATATCCTACATATTGTCTAAAATGTATATTTCAGAGTAGATTGTACTACTTATACTTTGGGCTACTACTGTATATTTTTAAATATATGTTTTGACATTTAATTCTCTTAGGACAAAATGATGTAAAACTAACCATGAAAAAAATGTCTTCCAAGCTAGATTTCTTTATTGAAGTAAAGATTATACATATGAAAGAGAGAAACCTTTTCTGTGCACAAGCATTTCCAAGTGACAACTTAATATGATTCTGTAATAACACCAGTGGGACAAGCCTGGGTTGACAGCCTATGCCTGAGGATCTTGTGCACTTGTGTGGTTTTTTGGAGTCTGTCTAGATAAAATACATTATCTAGATTAGATAGAATGAATGGGTAGGCTCCTGGGTGCCCTCTCTTTTGGGAGAAAAAAAATTGCTTTCGGTTTCAAGTTTGCAATCTTGCTACTTGAAATCATGAAATAGTTACAGTTAATCAAAATACATCAAATACTAATATCAATAAGAATGAATACATTTCAGGTCAGTGGGGTGGTTGGAAGGCATCACCAACCAACTCAATGGACATGAATCTGAGCAAACTCCAAGAGATAGTGAAAGACAGGGAACCCTGGTGTACTGCATTGCATGGAGTCCCAAAGAGTCAAACATTACTTAGTGAAGGAACAACAAATTTTCATATTTGTGGGCAGAATTCTCTCTTAGAACTGCTCGCACTCTGTTGTGGTTCATCACTTTTTCCGGGATGTAGGAGGGACCTTGGCCACTGGACTAGATTTTACCTTCCACAGTTGGAGCGACAATGTACCCCATTCCACATATTTTTCTTTCTGTGTGATGTAAACCTGTTCTCATTTAATGAGTGCATTCCAATCCCTGAGTCGGGAAGGTCCCCTAGAGAAGAAAATGGTAACCCACTCCAGTATTCTTGCCTGGAAAATCCCATGGATGGAGGAGCCTGGCGGGCTACAGTCCACAGGGTCACAAAGAGTCAGACATGACTGAGCAACTTCACTTTCTTTCACTTTCCATCCCTTTGGGTGGAACCTGAGGGCCGCCCCAAACAAGAACTTACGGTGAAAGTGATGCAAATGAGGTGCAAAGTGAGGTCATAAAAGTGCCATCAACTTTTGCTGTGTTCTCTCAGGATGCTCATTTTTGGAACCCAGTCATCACGCTGTGAGGAAGCCAAGTAGAAACTTGGAGAGACAGCGTCTGTGTTCTGGTTGACGGCCTGTTATGGACTGAGTGTCTGTATCTCCCCCGCCACCCAGTCTGGATGCCGAAGCCCTAATCCCCAATGTGATGATATTTGAAGGTGGGAACTTTGGACAGTGATTAGCTTTAGATGAAGTCACAGGGGCAGGGAGGTTTCCCTATGATGAGATTAGTGCCGTTACAAGAAGAGGAAGAGGTACCAGGTTCCCACTGTCTGCCAGGTTGGGGCACTGCAAGCCAACAGCCAGCCAGGAGAAGGGTCCACACCAGGAGCAAGTGTGCTGGCACCTTGACCTTGTATTTGCCGGTATCTGAACTGGGAGAAATAAGCACCTGTTGTTTTATCAGCCTTGTCTATCTGTTATATTAGGATGTGCTGGGAATGCACAGTCCCATCGAGGTCAACATAAGCCATCGGACTTGTGTGAGCAGCGCTTTGATGATTTCAGTCCTGGAGTCCTGCCATCCCCAGCCTCCCGGCTTCTGCTGAAGCCTCAGGGCAGAGACAAGGTTGCTGCTATTGTTCAGTTCCTCAGTCATGTCTAACTCTTTGAGACCACGTGGATTGTAGAACGCCAGGCTTCTCTGTCATCCACTGTCTCCCAGAGTTTTCTCAAATTCATGTCCATTGAGTTGGTGATGCTATCTAAATATCTCATCCTCTGCCACCCTCTTCTCCTTTTGCCTTCAAACTTCTCCAACATTAGGGTCTTTTCCAATGTTTAGTCGATTCTTTGCATCAGGTGGTCAAAGTATTGGAGCTTCAGCTCCAACATCATTCCTTCCAGTGAATGTTCAGGACTGACTTCCTTTAGGATTAACTGGTTTGATCTCCTTGCAGTCCAAGGGACTCACGAGAGTCTTTCTCTAGCATCACAATTGGAGAGACAAGCTACTTTCTCCAAATTTGGTTCACATAGCAGATTCATAGACAATAAAATGATTTTTGCTGTTCCAAGCCACTTGGTTTTATGGTGAAACAGCGCATCATTTGGTACCTACAAGGAATTTGGTGCTCTAACAGCCCAGGCATGGAGCATTAGTTCTGGGATGAGCCAGGGGACAGAAGCAGGGAGCAGGGATTAGGGGCACGGTTCACGCGAGAGCCTGGGGAGGCTGTGAGAAGAAGCCTAGTGGCTTTCAGTGAGGCTTTGGGACAGACTTAGAGGAAAACCAGACAGTGATATCAAACACTAGCAAAAAGAAGACCCTTGTTATGTAATAGGAGGAAGTTATGTAACAACATGGCTTGCCGTAATGTGAGGAATTTTAAAAAGATTTCTTAGTCATGCTTATGATCTAGTAAAGAGATTTCCAGGAAAGGTAGTGATCTGAGAGCCACTTGGCTTCATCTCAGGACCTCTGACAAATGTGAAAGGAGCTAGAGAATTTAGAAAAAAAAAAAGAACTGTTCAGTGCAAAGGAGCTACTGAGTTTGGAAATAAAACAGTTCCTCACTCATAGCCTCTCCAGGTGGCAGATTATGCTGAAATTAGGAAATGACTTTTGGGCAAAGGATAACTACACTGTGAGGCAGACATGGTTTAAAGATAAAGCCAAGGGCATGACTGAAAACCTTTGTTAAGATCTCAGAGTGATTTAAGGTGGTGGATCATAGACCCTTTCAAACTCATATGGTTAGTATGATCATTAATATTGTTTTAATTAGGATGTGCAATATTCATTTAGGAAAAAAAGAAAAACCCTCAACTTAAGCCTTTGAGCCTTCATCCTTTCATTGTGAAATGATATTATTCTGTATTGGCCGACCACCTTAAAATTTTGAGCTTCACCAGACGCGTTCGCTATTTAATCATTATTTTAATCAAACTTGTGGGGTGAGCAGGACAAATATCATTATTCTTCATTCTGCCCAATGGCATCACAAGTCACCTTCACTCTCTATTTTCTTGTCACCCTTTGGTTCAATGACTAGTTCTTTGTGGAAGTGTCTCCTCTATACTGGGCACTGTTCATATTACCTAAATCGTTCCGTTAGTTCCCTTAACAACCTGATACAGGTGGTGTTATTATACCTGACTGTCAGATGAGGTAATTAAAAAGTACAAGAAGTTAAATAAAATTTCTGAAATCATATTACTACTCTGTTCCAGAATCAGGAGCATAATCTGGTCTTCATGACTGAGAAGTAAGAAAGTTATCTTTCCATTTCACTTGGCCTTCTTGCATGTAACAGTCAAAAAGAAAATTAAAAAAAAATAAAAAAGCAAAGTCATTTGATTTGTCATTCTTTTGCTGTAAAATACTGAGATTTTACTAGCTTCAATATCTCCCAAAAAGTCATCCTAAGGCAGTATTCCTTATACAAATTATATAAAGAGTTTTTGCTTTAAATTTAAAATTAAGATGGAAAAGAATCATTTATTTAACATTTATAGTATTTTTTTTTTAATTTCATGGATCAGATCAGATCTGTCACTCAGTCGTGTCGGACTCTTTGCGACCCTGTGAATCGCAGCACGCCAGGCCTCCCTGTCCATTACCAACTCCTGGAGTTCACTGAGACTCACATCCATCGAGTCAGTGATGCCATCCAGCCATCTTATCCTCTGTCGTCCCCTTCTCCTCTTGCCCCCAATCCCTCCCAGCGTCAGAGTCTTTTCCAATGAGTCAACTCTTCACATGAGGTGGCCAAAGTACTGGAGTTTCAGCTTTAACATCATTCCTTCCAAAGAAATCCCAGGGCTGATCTCCTTCAGAATGGACTGGTTGGATCTCCTTGCAGTCCAAGGGACTCTCAAGAGTCTTCTCCAACACCACAGTTCAAAAGCATCAATTCTTTGGTGCTCAGCCTTCTTCACAGTCCAACTCTCACATCCATACATGACCACAGGAAGAAAGGCAAGAGAAACCCGAGTAAGACGGTAGGTGTTGCAAGAGGGCATCAGAGGGCAAACCCACTGAAACCATACACTCAAAAAACTAGTCAATCTAATCACACTAGGACCACAGCCTTGTCTAACTCAGTGAAACTAAGCCATGCCTGGTGAGAAACCCAAGACAGGCGGGTCATGGTGGAGAGATCTGACAGAATGTGGTCCACTGGAGAAGGGAATTGCAAACCACTTCAGTATTCTTGCCTTGAGAACCCCATTAACAGTATGAAAAGGCAAAATGATAGGATACTGAAAGAGAAACTCCCCAGGTCAGTAGGTGCCCAATATGCTACTGGAGATCAGTGGAGAAATAACTCCAGAAAGAATGAAGGGATGGAGCCAAAGCAAAAAGAATACCCAGCTGTGGATGTGACTGGTGATAGAAGCAAGGTCCAATGCTGTAAACAGCAATATTGCATAGGAACCTGGAATGTCAGGTCCATGAATCAAGGCAAATTGGAAGTGGTCAAATGAGATGGCAAGAGTGAATGTCAACATTCTAGGAATCAGCGAACTGAAATGGACTGGAATAGGTGAATTTAACTCAGATGACCATTATATCTACTACTGCAGGCAGGAATCCCTCAGAAGAAATGGAGTGGCCGTCATGGTCAACAAGAGAGTCCGAAATGCAGTACTTGGATGCAATCTGAAAAACGACAGAATGATCTCTGTTCGTTTCCAAGGCAAACCGTTCAATATCACAGTAATCCAAGTCTATGCCCCAACCAGTAATGCTGAAGAAGCTGAAGTTGAATGGTTCTATGAAGACCTACAAGACCTTTTACAACTAACACACAAAAAAGATGCCCTTTTCATTATAGGGGGCTGGAATGCAAAAGTAGGAAGTCAAGAAACACCTGGAGTAACAGGCAAATTTGGCCTTGGATTTGGACTGAAGCAGGGCAAAGACTAATAGAGTTTTGCCAAGAAAATGCACTGGTCATAGCAAACACCCTCTTCCAACAACACAAGAGAAGACTCTATACATGGACATCACCAGATGGTCAACACTGAAATCAGATTGATTATATTCTTTGCAGCCAAAGATGGAGAAGCTCTATATAGCCAGCAAAATCAAGACCAGGAGCTGACTGTGGCTCAGACCATGAACTCCTTATTGCCAAATACAGACTTAAATTGAAGAAAGTAGGGAAAACCACTAGACCATTCAGGCATGACCTAAATCAAATCCCTTATGATTATACAGTGGAAGTGAGAAATAGATTTAAGGGCCTAAATATGATAGATAGAGTGCCTGATGAACTATGGAATGAGGTTCATGACATTGTACAGGAGACAGGGTCAAGACCATCCCCATGGAAAAGAAATGCAAAAAAGCAAAATGGCTGTCTGGGGAGGCCTTATGAATAGCTGTGAAAAGAAGAGAAGTGAAAAGCAAAGGAGAAAAGGAAAGATATACACATCTGAATGCAGAGTTCCAAAGAATAGCAAGAAGAGATAAGAAAGCCTTCTTCAGTGATCAATGCAAAGAAATAGAGGAAAACAACAGAATGGGAAAGACTAGGGATCTCTTGAAGAAAATCAGAGATACCAAAGGAATATTTCATGCAAAGATGGGCTCGATAAAGGACAGAAATGTTATGGACCTAACAGAAGCAGAAGATATTAAGAAGAGATGGCAAGAATACACAGGAGAACTGTACAAATAAGATCTTCATGACCCAGATAATCACGATGGTGTGATCACTGATCTAGAGCCAGACATCCTGGAATGTGAAGTCAAGTGGGCCTTAGAAAGCATCACTACAAACAAAACTCGTGGAGGTGATGGAATTCCAGTTGAGCTATTCCAAATCCTGAAAGAAGATGCTGTGAAAGTGCTGCACTCAATATGCCAGCAAATTTGGAAAACTCAGCAGTGGCCACAGGACTGGAAAAGGTCAGTTTTCACTCCAATCCCAAAGAAAGGCAATGCCAAAGAATGCTCAAACTACCGCACAATTGCACTCATCTCACACGCTAGTAAAGTAATGCTCAAAATTCTCCAAGCCAGGCTTCAGCAATATGTGAACCATGAATTTCCTGATGTTCAAGTTGGTTTTAGAAAGGGCAGAGGAACCAGAGATCAAATTGCCAACATCTGATGGATCATAGAAAAAGCAAGAGAGTTCCAAAAAAGCATCTATTTCTGCTTTACTGACTATGCCAAAGCCTTTGACTGTGTGGATCACAATAAACTGTGGAAAATTCTGAAAGAGATGGGAATACCACACCACCTGATCTGCCTCTTGAGAAATTTGTATTCAGGTCAGGAAGCAACAGTTAGAACTGGACATGGAACAACAGACTGGTTCCAAATAGGAAAAGGAGTTCGTCAAGGCTGTATATTGTCATCCTGTTTATTTATTTCACATATAAGCTGTAGCAGATTTCTAATATAAACATTTGATGTTCCATACTTTTATATTTTCATTAAAAAGTATAATCTAGAATGGTATTTAAATAATAACTTAATCTTATATGCATATAAAGAAACAGATGCTCAGTATTTAGATAGTGACTATTTTTTAAAATTCCTCATGGGTACATTGGCATGCATTATAGTAAATACTTGAAATACTTTGCTTTATTTATAATATAGTGGTGATCTTATGTTCTCCTTTAGTTGGATTGGCTATGACTCATTGGTTCTGGGGATCAGACTCTAGAAATATGAAATGAATAAAAGTCCTTTCATTCACTTGTTCACTCATTCATAGCTCTTCCAGCAAAACGTATTAAAATAGGTGGAGAAGGGATAGGCTACCCACTCCAGTGTTCTTGGGCTTCCCTGGTGGCTCAGCTGGAAAAGAATCCACCTGCAATGCAGGAAGAACACCTGGGTCCAATCCCTGGGTTGGGAAGATCCCCTGGAGGAGGGTATGGCAACCCACTCCAGTATTCTTGCCTAGAGAATCCCCATGGACAGAGGAGCCTGGCAGGCTACAGTCTCTGGGGTCACAAAGAGTTGGACACCACTCAGTGACTAAGCATAGACATGCGCTGTGCTATTCCTTGACTTATAGTCAAAAGGAAAAAGAAAACTAAAAATGCAGCCTGGTGGTATGTTCTGTGCTAGAGGTTCAAATGACGCAATGGAACATCAGAGCTGGAGGTCAGGAGGGTTCAGTGAAGAAGGAATTTTCAGTTCAAAGACTCATTGGACTTAGCCAAATTGAGCAATTCATTGACGAACATGGAAATGACCCATTCCTGTAAAAGAGCAGGCGGAAAAAGTGAATTTGTAAGCAGGAGGCAATGAAACAGACGCCAGGCACCCTTATGAATCCTCAGGGTGAGGAATTAAGAGATGGCAATTGCCGGGAGCCGGCATATTGCATATTGAGTGCATATTGAGTGCAGCACTTTCCACAGCATCATCTTTCAGGATCTGGAGTAGCTCAACTGGAATTCTATCACTGCCGGTAGCCAGCGTGAGGAACTCCGCCCATGACAAAGGTCATGAGGAAGGAGGCTTGGCATACGCAAAGGCGGGATCGAGCTTCAGGAGTCCCCCTGGAAATTCTCGAGCATATATCCCCAAAACCAGAGTCTGCCTACTTTCTGCTTTGTGCTTTCACCTACACCTCTGACTTTACGGGGGGCTGTCCCCCACTACCTCTCAGAAAAAAGAGTTAGCTTACAGTTCCAGTTAATAATTCCTGGGTGTGACAGTGTTTAACCTACAAACTCCTTTGGAAATCCGATTGTTCAGAGCCTCCCAACTGTGAGAGGCAGGAGATGTTCTAAACTGTGTAAACACAGATTCTTTTGAGTAGTTAAAAGATTGATTAGAAATTGTATTGGTGAAGGGATTTTCACTTGTTGGGCCAATGTTTGCTGCTAAGTTTCCATATCCCTTACCTGCTGTGTCCCTGGCAGTGTATTGATTAATATAATTGGTGTAAGTAGTAGCTTTAATGTTTGTAACCTGGGACCCTTGAGTTAATTCTTTTTCTTGTTGTAGCCCACCACACCTTTGCTCTGTAGGAATGCAGCTTTATCTAATGCTTTTGGAGGGTGGCTCCTGACCAATCACCTTTGGAGAAAAATAAGTTTTCTGAAGAAAGGGTCTTAAAATGTTAACAGGCCTCCAGGCCAGAAGATGATGCAAATCACCTAAGCTTTTGCATATGATAAGTTTGCAGGAAGAAAGCCTGGCTTGCTGCCTGACTCTACCCCTTCCCCCATTATCCTCTATGCATAACTTAAGGTATAAAAACTACTTTGGAAAATAAAGTGCGGGCCTTGTTCACCGAAACTTGGTCTCACCATGTCGTTCTTTCTCTTACCTTCTGGCTGAATTATTCAGCCTCTTTTCTCCACTGAATTTCCTCACTGAGCTATCCTTATTTCAGCCTCTTTTCTTCACTGAATTTTACTGAGCTATCCTCATTCTATTACTCTTTATATCCTTAATTAACATTTAATTAAGCAATTGTTTCCTGATCTTCGCCTACGCCGTCTCTCCTTCGAATACCCTGGATCAGCCGGGGCTGGTCCCCGGCAGGCGATGGGGTGAACCTGTCCGTGTTTTACATCTAGGGCTCAGGTAGCACATTTCGGTGCTGGGAATTTGGGATGTCGGCACTCCCACCAAGCTTGTTGAACCCTGTCTTTAGCCAGTAGTGGGAGGAGGTGGAGCCTAGGGTTGTTGAATGAGGTGCCCTCATGCTGCTGCCTCCTGACAGCCTGTGACCTCAGGGAAGCCGTTTTCTTGTTCCGAGCTCTAAGAATGAGTGGTCCAGGGAACAAGGTGAAAACCGCATCCCTTTGTCCAACCCTGCCCTGTAAGTCACACACAGTCACTTCTGTTAAACTGTATGAGTTACAATGAGTCACAGTTCAGTTCAGTTCAGTCCTCAGTCATGTCCGACTCTTCGCGACCCCATGAATCGCAGCACGCCAGGCTTCCCTGTCCATCACCAACTCCCGGAGTTCACTGAGACTCACGTCCATTGAGTCAGTGATGCCATCCAGTCATCTCATCCTCTGTTGTCCCCTTCTCCTCCTGCCCCCAACACCTCCCAGCATCAGAGTCTTTTCCAATGAGTCAACTCTTTGCATAAGATGGCCAAAGTACTGGAGTTTCAGCTTTAGCATCATTCCTTCCAAAGAACACCCAGGACTGGTCTCCTTTAGGATGGACTGGTTGGATCTCCTTGCAGTCCAAGGGACTCCCAAGAGTCTTCTCCAAAACCATAGCTCAAAAGCATCAATTCTTCAGTGCTCAGCTTTCTTCACAGTCCAACTCTCACATCCATACATGACCACTGGAAAAATCATAGCCTTGACTAGATGGACCTTGTTGACAAAGTAATGTCTCTGCTTTTGAATATGCTATCTAGGTTGGTCATAACTTTCCTTCACAAGCCTTCCCAAATTCAAGGGAGAAGAGGACATGAAGGAGGGTCCAAGCCACATCGTGTGGAATGGGAGGATTCTGGGGCCATCTTTGAACCATGCGCTCTCTTGCCATTCATCACTCTAACAATAAAAAAGTCTGGCTGGCTTCCTCCTAAGTCTCATTTGTTCTAATTTTTCATTGGCTTTACTCTAGTTTCTCAATGAAAATGATCCCTTTCATCTTCATAGACGAACTTCTGAATATCTAATCAGAGTGCTTTGATTTTTTTTTTAAAATATATTGTCACCAAAGAAAGTGACATATTCAAGAATGGAGACTGCCAGCATTGTGTTTTTGACATTCACTGGCTTATGAAATTGTAAAGCATTCTAAAAGGACCAAAGGCTTAGAGATTTGATGAAATAAGTCATTTTAGTTATCATTATATTTTTAGCAAAAAGAGAAAATTCATGATGAAATACTCTCCAACTCTTTGGAGATCATCTATTTTTTCCCTCTATAGTCTTTGGCTCTCTCTGCAACCTTTGACACCATTGGCTATTTAATACATGAACTTCTCTTGTTTTTCAAGCTTTCTTGTCATCATATTTGGTGGGGCTAGTGGTAAAGGGCCTGCCTGCCAATGCAGCAGACCTAAGAGATGCAGATTCGATCCCTGGGTCAGTAAGATCCTCTGGAGAAGGAAATGGCATCCCACTCCAGTATTCTTGCCTGGAGAATTCCATAGACAGAGGAGGCTGGTGGGCTACAGTCCATGGGATCACAAAAAGTCAGACACAACTGAAGCGACTGAGCACAGCACAGCCTTCTGAGCAGAACTGCCTTTCTCCCTTTTCCTTTAGACTTTCTGTGTCCAACCATTAAGGACCAGTATATAATTTTACACAATTTTCCTAAGCAACTTTATCATCTTGTATGGTTTTATTACCACCAGTGTTCTGTATTGCTGTAACCAATAATTCAGAATTCTGGACACACATATCCAATTACGCCCTAGGCATCTCCATGGAATTAAAGTCACCTGAATTCCCCAGGTCCAAAATTAAAATCATCGTCTTCTCTTCCAAACCGGTTTCTGTTTTTAAATTTTCTTTTCTCCGTGCTGGTGCTGTTATGTAGATGGTCGTCCAAACGAGAGACTCTCCAGCTGGGCACTGATTTCACTGCTGCCCTAATTCACGAACAGACTCCTTTCCTAGGTCCTGCTGTTTACGCTTTCTAGACCTTTCTGCTCCGTGTGTCCCCTCCGCCCCAGTCACCACTGCCCTGGCGGAAGCTTCCATTTTCCTTATCTAGTCACCAGGATCATCCGAGTATTAATAACCACTGATTCATTTTGCAAAGAGCTGTCACAGAAATCTTCTAAGAGCTGGATGCGAGCATATCACAACCCTGCTTAGAATTTTTAAACGACTCCCCGTAGAGTTCAGGGAACATTGCTGTGATTGAAACTGCCTTCTATTTTTCTCGCAGCAGACTTAGGACTACACTTTCCAGCCAAAGAAAATTTCTTGCCCTGCCTTAAATCATTATTCTGGAGGTGGCTCTCATAATAACTGTGCTATGGCTGTAGGTGCCAGCATCCTTGAAGTCCTCTAGTGGCCTTGTCTTGGTCCCTGTTGACCTTGAACTTCCCAATTCCATGGGGCCAGAGAGCATCGGCTGGCTTCCTGTCCTTCTTTGAGCTGTGATCCACTCTGGGTTGGGTGGGAAAGTGCGGGGGTAGGAAGGAAACATTCTACAAAAGCATTATTGAACCTGAATCTGTTCATAAATGGGTTCCTGAACCCAGAACTTGGGTTCCTGACCTGTCGCCTTTAAGGAGCAGGTGTTTTTTTTTTTTTACTTATTTAACTTTTTTAAGATTATTATTATTATTTTTTATGTGGACCATTTAAAAGTCTTTATTGAGTTTGTTACAATAATGCTTCTGTTTTGTGTTTCTGGTTTTTGACCACAAGGAATGAGAGATCTTTGTTCCCCAACCTGGTATGGAACCACACCCCTGCTTTGGAAATGCAGAGTCTTAATCACTAAACTGCCAGGAATGTCCCTTAATTTATTTTTTTTTGATGTGTATTGGAGTATACTTTTGGTTTCTTCCCTGATGGCTCAGATGGTAGAGAATCTACCTGCAATGCGGGAGACCCGGGTTTGATCCCTGGGTCGGAAAGATCCCCTGGAGGAGGGAATGGCAGCCCACTCCAGTGTCTTGCCTGAGAATTCCATGGACAGAGGAGCCTGGCAGGCTACGGTCCACCAGGTCGCAAAGAGTCAGACATGAGTGAGGGACTAACACTGTCTTATTTTATGTATCAGAGTGATGATTCCAAGCTCTTTACCTTCCAGCTTATTATATTGTTGTTGCTGTTGTTTAGTTGCTAAGTCATGTCTGACTTTTTGCCACCACATGGACTGTAGCACGCTAGGCTCCTCTTTCCATGGGATGTCCCAGTCAAGAATATTGGAGTGGGTTGCCATTTCCTTCTGTAAGGGATCTTCCTGAGTCAAGGATTGAACTTGCGTCTCCTGCATTGGCAGGCATGTGCTTTACCATTGAGCCACCAGGGATGCCCAGCCTGTTATGTTAAATGTGACTAATTATTTGTAAGGATAAACATGATGTTAATATGAAAAGCTTATGTTATATATTACTTGTTACATATTACATAATATATATTACTTCTAAATCATTATTATTATTAACCAACTTCTATGTCAGGCTCCTAACTTAAGTATTTATTTCTACCCATATATCTGTTTTCCAAAATGCTTTGAATTGTGCCAAACTACAGGTCCTCTCTTCCATGGAGCTGACACACCCAGACAGACATCGGGCAGTAGATGCAGTCGAGGGGCTTTTACACATTATTCCACTTAATTTAGTTGTCACTATCTGGAAATGGATGTGAAAGTTGGACTATAAAGAAAGCTGAGTGCAGAAGAATTGATGCTTTTGAACTGTGGTGTTGGAGAAGACTCTTGAGAGTCCCTTGGACTGCAAGGAGATCCAACCAGTCCATCCTAAAGGAGATCAGTCCTGGTTGTTCATTGGAAGGAATGATGCTGAAGCTGAAACTCCAGTGCTTTGCCCACCTCATGCGAAGAGTTGACTTATTTGAAAAGACCCTGATGCTGGGAGGGATTAGGGGCAGGAGGAGAAGGGAACAACAGAGGATGAGATGGTTGGATGGTATCATTGACTCAATGGACATGAGTTTGGGTAAACTTTGGGAGTTGGTGATGGACAGTGAGGCCTGCTGTGCTTTGATTCATGGGGTCGCACAGAGTTGGACACGACTGAGTGACTGAACTGAACTGAACTGATCTGGAGATGCAAATACTGAACTGAACTGATCTGGAGATGCAAATACTGACTCACTTTGTAGAGGAGACTGAGACCAAGGGAACTCGATTATCCACATTCACAGGTTAGGAAGAAGAAGAAACTGTATTTCTTCTTTATTTTCTGACTTCAATTCCACAAAGATCTTCAATTTGAGGAAGTAATACTCAATCACCTAAAATAGCTATGAACAATGCAAGACAGCATACATTCAGGTGCAAGAAGCTGTGATAATTGCACTCTGATGATTTTTGCCTTTCTCTGCAGTCACCTAGTAATAGAGGCAAGGGTCAGATTCATTTCTCCATTGGCTTAGAGACCCAAGGAATATTCTCTGCTCTGCATTTTAAGCTTAAAGGCAAGCAGTTGGAATATGTAATATACATATATCCCTGCTCCTGTTACAATGTTGAAATGTTGCAGGCATTTTAAGCAGTTTTCCTCATTCACAAATGATCACTCAAGTAAGAGTTGACAGGAACTTTATGGGACTGAAGAAACGAATCACCCTCAGTTAAGATAAATTATGATTTTATTCATGGAACTTTTATTTTCCAAATAGCAGAAGTTGATATTCCTTCTCTCTAGAAGCAGGATTGAAGGATAATTTTGATTCTTGTAGACTTATCAATATACAATGTATCTTAAATGACAGCAGTAATTATATCATCACAAGTACTGAAGTTGGAGACCTTTATTTATTAATTCCCTTAGACTCACAGTATGTTTAGTAATAATGGTAAGTTGATTCCTAAAATGACAATTTTTCTTCATGAACATAATTTAAAGATTTAAGTATTTAGAGTATTTGCTTTCTTTATGGTTCTTTTATGGCATGTCTGTTTTTGACATTATGGATCATTCCAAAATAAACCTTCCCTTGTCCTGGATGAGTCAACCGGTCAGTTTCATTGGTTTTGTATTATGTTCTTAGTATTGGGTTATACTATCTATTTCTTCCACTTTATGGTTAAGAAATTTTAAAAAGTTATCAAGTAAAAGTATATTGAAGTGCATTAAATTTCACCATTTACTAGACCAGTTTCTGGCATTCACTATGGGCATTAGTTTAACTATGTCTTTCAGATTATTCAGAGTTCATGTGTGAGGAGCAGACTTAAGTTTCTGTATCCAAGCAGGTGTTATAAACATTAATAAACCCCCACAAAAACCCTGGGAAAGGAGGACGCTATTATGTCTACTTTGTAGATAAAGAACTTGCAGCTTGTAATCAGGCCACAGTGAGCCAGACATAGAAGAGTTTCCCATAAACAGTGAGACAGAATCACAGGTTTGTACTCCAAAATACAGCAGTCATTTCTGGTAATCGCCTTTATTTGTGATTTTTATGCAGTAAACATTAATTTAGTTTGTACTATATGCAAGGCATTAAGCCCATCTGCATGGGGCCTTGTCATAAAATTAGTTCTAAGCACAGTCTTCCTTAAGAATTGCTTTCTTATTCAAGACACTTGTATTCACAGTTGCTTGGCATCTTAGATTGGTCTGTATTCTTCCTTCTATCTTTTTGTTATGAATTTAAGAACAGCTGGTATTTGCTTTACCCACCCCCCACCACCCTTTCCTTGCACGTAATCTGCTTCCACACCCCTTCCCTTATTTCTGTGAGGGTTCTGAAGAAGAGATACCTCTTCTCATCTTTAAAGTAACCCCGTCGCTTTTTGCTTCCTGAAGTTTTTTGCTCCCATACTATGCATTCTTTCTCCAATCCTTTCAGTATCAATTATATGCATTCTTCCATCTAAATTTTCTATTTAAAAGTCTCAGTTCAGTTGCTCAGTCGTGTCTGACTCTTTGCGACCCCATAGACAGCAGCAGGCCAGGTCTCCCTGTCCATCACCAGCCCCCGGAGCTTGCTCAAACTCAAGTCCATCGAGTTGGTGATGCCATCCAACCATCTCATCCTCTGTTGTCCGTGTCATACAGAGAGAAGTGAGTCAGAAAGAGAAAAACTAATATTGCATGCTAACATACAGATGGAATCTAGAAAACTGGTGCAGATGATCTTATTTGCAAGCAGAACTAGAGACACAGATGCAGAGAACAAATATGTGGATACCAAGGTGGAACGGGGATGGGTGGGAGGAATCGGGTTATTGGGATTGGCATGTGTACACTACTGTCTATAAAATGGATCATGAGAACTCACCATAGAGCACAGGCAATGCTACTCAGCGCTCTGCAGTGACCTGATGGGAAAGAAGTCCAAAAAGGAGGGGCTATATGTTGATGTATGGGGACTATCCTGGTGGCTTAAATGCTAAAGAATCTGCCTGCAACGCAGGAGACCCAAGTTCGATCCCTGGGTTGGGAAGATCCTCTGAAGAAGGAAACGGCAACCCACTCCAGTCTTCTTGCCTGGAGAATCCCATGGACAGAGGAGCCTGGTGGGCTGCAGTCCATGGGGTCGCAAAGAGTCGGACATGACTGAGTAACTAACACGCATACACATATGTACATGTATAGCTGATTCACTTTACAGTACAGTGGAAACCAACACAACATTGTAAAGCAACTATACTCCTAGACAAATTAATTTCAAAAGCAAAAAAAAAAAATAAGTCTAGCAGTCTTCTCCCTTGCACATTACTATCCTATTTTCATGTCTTTAATAGTCAGGCCTTTTAACGTGTGTTCTCATATCCATTGTGATCCTTCCCTTAGCACATTTTTTTTTTTTTTTTCTGCAACAGTTTGCAAGCTCTTGAGTTTAGCACATCACAGACTTAGATACTTCCATGCTACAGACTTCGTGTCTGCGTCTCTCCAAAATTTGTACTTGGAAATCTCAGTGCCCAGTGTTAGGAGGTAGGGGCTTCGGGGTGATTTGGCTATAAGGGCAGAGTGAGCCCTCGTGGATGAGAGTATTGCCCTTATGGCAAAGACCCTTAAGAGACCCCCAGCCCCTTCCACCTACCACCTGGAGGTATCAGAAGTTGGCTGTGTCAACTCAGAAGAGGGCCTTCATGGTCCGTGCTGTCCTCATCTTGGACTTCTAGCCTCCAGAACTATGAGAAATAACATTTTTGTTATAAGCTATGCAGTTTGTGATATTGTGTTATAGCTGCCCAAATGAACTAAGCCATCACATAACCAGATAATCAATGCTTCATTCCATATCTTATAGCTCTTATTCAAATTTAAAATACTTTTTCCTAATTTAACATTGCTGCACAAGTGTCTTTCTTCAAATTCTAATATTTCTAAGATTCTAACCTTACATGGTCTTCTTGACACCATAGATAGGTGTGAATATATATAGTAAATAGATATTTTGCTAAATATATAGTATATAAGCATATATTATATATTGCAAGCATATATCTTATAAATACATATGTATATTTAGTTTTCTCTCAGCTTCTTCTTTGTTATCTGTGCACCTCCTCTCTTCTCTTATCACCAAATGCTTCGGGAAACAATCCAGCCCTCTGCTCTTGCAGGGGGAACTTCCACCATCTGTTCAATTACCTGCTGCCTTGTTAAGTGGAGCAGATGACTGCACCCTGGACGGGGCAGATAAGGAACAATGTCTAGAACTAAAGGACTCGAGAGATAGAGAAATAACACCTCCTCTTTTGCATTTAGATAAGCTCAGCTTGCGCACTGAGAACCCGTTCGGCCATCCTTGTGAAGAGGTTCTGCCGTCTGGTCTTGAGTCTTTGCCTGAGAAGAGTGGTGCTGAAGAATCCCTCACAGGTAACTTCACTCAGGGCTCTGCTGACCTGTCACTGCCTGCAGTTCGCCTGTAGGGAGCACGCGTTTGTTTCGGTATCCTATTTGGGACTACGTGACCATTCACCTGTTTTGTGATCTCAATAATAAACTAGGAGGTCCAGAGCACATTTTCCACAGACTTTGTGAACCAATTTCTGTGTTGGAGTTTTCTTACTCCTAATTACTCCATACCCTAAATTAAAAAAAAAGAAAAGAAAAGAAAAAATTAGCACAAGCTTGCCATTATATTCAGTCAAATATTCCACATTTCCAATATTTTATTTCTCATTAGAACACTGTGTCTTCAAGTCTTATTTTTATGATTTCTAAACATGCTGCAGTATATGTCTCATAAGGCCTTTTGCACTCTAATGTAATAAAGCGTATAGAATCCCTTTGTGTATATGCAAACAAAAGTGAATCCCTTTAAGTCTTTATACAATTCTCTTGATTTTATTTTTCTTATAGTTTTATTAGCCTTGTACGTGCTATCCAATACTTTATTTATTTTCTGTTATGTTGAATATTATTTACCTAAAGTAGCAATGATATTTTACACAATTACTAAACCCTGTAATGCTGGAGAGAAATAGATTTGGAACTAAGTGGCAAAAGAAAAAAAAATTATCTTGAATTTTAGTTACCCTTCATATGAATTTCTCTCTACATATATACATTTATTAATTCCTATACAAAATGATGTGCGCTATTTCTATATGTTATAGTTCTTGATTGGTAAAACATGTTTTATTTTCTAATTATTTATTATATACCTATTTTTTCTAGTAGGAAAAAAATATACTCTCATTCACCCAAATGTAATTATAGAAATTACCAAAATATGTGACATAAACATAACCAGTAGAAATAGTGGCTACTAAATATTTAGCCGTCCTCTTTTTTCTTCACATATTGTGTTTATAAACATGCACACACGCAATTGTTTTGTACTATTTAGCAAGGTGTTTTTTTAGCAACTTATAAATGTGTGTGTATGTATGTGTATTAATTTTGCTAAAGCATTTTAATATTTTTTAGTGAGAACTTCATCGTGAAAACTGATTAGATTAAAAAATATTCTGCCTTTTTTTAAACCAGTTTAAACCATTGCAGAGATCATCCTAAAAATCAAACTTTTAAGAAGGCTTTTCACAAGATCTGTACATTTTTTTCATAATACAAAGATTAAATCATTTAATGTGCCAATATGCTAATGCCTTATTCTTAATGTATATTTCTGAATTCTGTTCTATTTTTCCTGCTTATTTTGGAGTCAAGTTTCTTTAAAAACCTATTGCTAATAAAGGATTGTGGTGTAGACCTACATATAAAAACGTATTAATGCATGCTTTTCTAATAGTGAAGATAATTGTATAAAACTCATAGTGAATGTATGACTTCTCCAAGTCTCAGGAATTAGCTGCAATATGGTGCTATGGGAAAAAGCAAAACTGAATTCAGAATACTCTGTACTTTGATCCTATAATATCTGATCTATTACTTAACTTCTCTCAATCTCTTTCATCTCAGTATTAAAAAGAGGGAAATAACATGGAATTTACCTTTCACACGCCATCGTGAATATCACAATATTTACATGAGTATCATGTGAATAACATGAGGCAACTGTGCCCAGGAAAAGTCAGCCATTGAATCAGGATTAAAACATGACTTTGGTTGTCAAACTGCATAGGCTCAAGTTCCATCCCTCTTACCCATTAGCTGGATGACTTTCATCAAGTTAGTGAGACTTTTGGTATCTTGGTTTTCTCGTTCATGAAGTGGATGTGTTCATGGGGTTGCAAAAAGTTGGACACGACTGAGCGACTTTTAAAATAAATAAAAAATAAATGATGATCACAATAGTATTCATTGTAGGATTACTATGAAGCTGAATCATGTTGTTAATTGCAAATTAGTTGATAATATTGACTAACAAAACAGGAGGAAGTAGTCAAGAGATTTTAAATGAAGCGTCAGCAAAATAATTGTTTTCCTATTTCAAGAATTAAATGCAGAACTAATCATTCCCATATGTGTTCGTCCCCAAAATTAAACAGAGAAAAGAAAACAAGAAAAAAAAAAAAGAAGAAGAAATGCAGTGCTCCATGCAGTGGAAGGAAGCTATGTCCCTGTCTGCTCCTTAGCGGCTGAAATTTGTCTTTCAAATAGCAAAATAGAATAGTAAACACCCAGAAACATTCATTGTGAAGAGCAGTCCTGGCATCCTTCAGTGCTTCTTTCTCTTTTCCTGTAATTGCATTTATTTATTTATGCATTTACTCACTCCTGTCCCTGCTGGGTCTTCATTGCTGCGCGCTGGCTTCCTCCAGTCGCGGTGAGTGGGGGCTCCTCTCTGGTGGTGGTGCACGGGCCTCTCTTTGCCACGGCGTCTCTCCCTGTGATGCTCTAGGGCTCCAGGTTTCAGTAGCTGCCGCACGTGAGCTCAGCAGTTGCAGCTTCTGGGCCCCCGCACAGGCTCAGTAGTCCTGATGCATGGGCGTAGCCTCCAGACTAGGGATCGAACCTCTGTCTCCTGCACTGGCAGGTTGATTTCTTACCACTGAACCACCAGGAAAGCACAATGCTTGTCTTTAAAAAGCTTGTGGAGCATTTTTCCCCTCTTGTATATTTAATGCATTTTAATATGAATATGTCTATATAAATTCTTACAGTTTGAAGACAGTTGTAAATTAATATTATGAAGAATGCCTAATAATTTTATCAAGAACCATTGGAAAACATACAGGAATGGAGTCACCTTTGTTGACCATAATTCCAGGAAAGGAAGAATATGAAGCACATAAAAGTAAAATCCACTTATTGGCCATCCATCATCACTCATTTCATAGCAGAGCTATTGAAATGAACCTTATTTTCTAATTAAGAATTTCCTTTATGGCCAGTAAATTACTTCCATGATTTGCCCTGTAGCTCTGCAGAATGCCACCATCACACTCTGTCTCAGATATAATGGAGGAAATTTCTATATTCATAAAATGAATGTTTTCTGTCCAGAATTGCTTTTGATTAGTATGAGCTACATTACTGACACTGCCTTTTTCTGGGAAAGAACCCTGAGTATATTTTATCAAAGTGCAGTAACTGTGCTGGAAGTAAGATAGCAATGGCATTCGTTAGCTTTGATTCTAATGGCTGTAAGAGCCACAGAAAAGTAGGACTTTGTGCTACCTTTGCATAAAATAATGACTGTCCATTGTGTGCCAGCTTTCATGGACTTAATTTGTGTAAAGATGATAATGCTTGGCGTGTTCTTAGAGCTTTTACTTCCTGAAGCTCCACTTTTCATTTCTGAACGTGCCTGTCAGTGTCGCCAGAAGAATCAGTGAAAACGACCTTGGCCTTCGGCATGAGTGGTCTAAATTGAAAGAAGCATATTTAGAGGGCTGAGACCCAGCCACAAACCCAACAGCCAGCTGGATAATAAAGCAAAGGCAGCTGCCAGCCCAGCTGTGCAATGCGCTCGTGGGGCGGTGTTTGGTTCAAGACTCACTCGCCTGCCTCATATCTGCACCCAGAGAGCTGCTTCCACTGGGGTCTGTGAATTTCACTCCTCTTCTAAACTACCTGAGGATATCTGCTCAGCCTAAATTGTGTGTTTATTGTCCTTATTGTTTAAAATTCTGCTTTATCCGTGCAGGACTTGTAGAAACTTTTTAAAATTTCTTTATGTGTTTGGTCAAACCAGTCAGTCCTAAAGGAAATCAACCCTGAAATGCATCCCAATGAATATTGGGAGGACTGATGCTGAAGCTGAAGCTTCAATACTTTGGCCACCTGATGTGAAGAGCTGACTCATTGGAAAAGACCCTGATGCTGGCAAAGACTGAGGGCAAGAGGAGAAGGGAATGACAGAGGATGAGATGGTTGGATGGCATCACTGGTTTAATGGACATGGGTTTGAACAAACCCTGGGAGACGATGAAGGACAGGCAAGCCTGGCGTGCTGCAGTCCATGGGGTCGCAAAGAGTTGGACATGACTGAGCGACTGAACAACGAATGAACAGTGTGTTTGACTCCATCTGGTCTCAGTTGCAGCCCCTGGATCTACATTGCATCACGTAGGATCTTTCGTTGGGGTTCCCAGACTCTCTACTTGTGGCACATGGGCTCCAGAGGGTTCAGGCTCAGTAGTGTCAGCCAAGCATGCAACTAGCATGCGGGATCTTAGCTCTCGGACCAGGAATCAAACCAGCCTCCCCTGCGTTGCAAGGCGGGTTCTTAAGCATTGAACCTCTAGGAAAGTACCTCCACTTAGGATTAAAAAACAAAACTCTAGACTGGCCAAAGCAAAACAAAACTGCCTTTGTCTGAACTATCCACAATTGTCTTTGAGAAGTCAGCAGACAGCTGTGAATTGTCCGACAATTCACATATGAAGATAGCATGATGCTATTTATAAATGTTATACCTAGAGAGGCATTGGTAGGTGGAGAGAGAATGCACAGTGCCATTAAGGGAGGTGGAAAGAATACACAGAGTTGTCTGGAATCTGACTGACTGGGGCGTTTGTCTGTCCCAGCCCATGCCTCTTCCTCAGGGTTGGCAAGTTGAGATTATGACTTACAGACGAGCATGTAAGGAGATCTTGGTTTATAGATGAGCGTGTAAGGAGACAAGAAGATTGAAGGAGGTTACACGGTAGATGCCATGGAAGATGGGGGCTGGTCTCAGGTGGATCCTAATCTTTGACAGTACAGGTTTTCATTTCAGATTAATGTTTTGCTCGGATGTAAATTTCAATATTTGTTTTTTTTTTTTAA
Source organism: Bos grunniens (assembly GCF_055505025.1). NCBI lineage: Eukaryota > Metazoa > Chordata > Mammalia > Artiodactyla > Bovidae > Bos > Bos grunniens. The sequence goes on along the minus strand of NC_141176.1, from coordinate 87,534,833 downwards.
ATCAAGATAATAACTAGGATCTTTACACCAAATCGCCTTAAAGCAGTGCTTTCAAAGAATAAAGCAATAGAAACTCAAATCATAGTGCTTTATCATGTGATTTTAGACGATTTCAACTACCAAATGCCCCAATCTATTTTCCAAGATTACTTTGATCTATTACCAGGGGTGATCTTATAATCTAAAGTTATATTACACTTAAAAATAAATAGATTTGTAGAAATATTTCCAAGAGATCCAGCATCTGAGAAAGGAAGCTTTCAGTGACGCATGTTTATTTTGTCAGAAGTTGCCATCTGATTATTATTTGGTAGCAGTCTTAAAGGGAGGCGAAGTCTACTAATATTATCACTCTGTAATCCAGAATGTTTTCCTCTGAAATGAAAAAAAGCAAAATGAATGGAGACACACAGTTGAAACCTAGAAACATTAACAGAATACAACCCGCTTCCACGTTTTCAAGTTGTGAAAGGCCAAATTCAGGACTAAAGTTAGACCACAATCTTTGAGTGGTTCTTATTCCCCTTTGGATGGTTCTTATTCTCCAATGCTGGCATCTGGCATGGACCAAGCCAAATCTCAGCCTGAGAGGTTCTACTATTTGCAGTGGATGTACAGCAAGTAAAAGGGCTTCCCGGGTGGCCCTAGTGGTAACAAAACAAAACGAAACACTTGTCAGAGCAGGAGACTTAAGAGACACAGGTTCCATCGTGGGGATGGGAAGATGGCCTGGAGGGGGAAATGGCAACCCACTCCAGGATTCCTGCCTAGATAACCCCAGACAGAGGAGTGTTGCAGGCTATAATCCACAGGGTCTCAAAGAGTTGGACATGACTGGACTGACTTAGCACGCATGCACAGACTGCTGCTGCTGCTAAGTCGTGTCAGTCGTGTCTGACTCTGTGTGACCCCATACACGGCAGCCCACCAGGCTCCCCCATCCCTGGGATTCTCCAGGCAAGAACATTGGAGTGGGTTGTCATTTCCTTCTCCAATGCATTAAAGTGAAAAGTGAAAGTGAAGTCGTTCAGTCGTGTCCGACTCCTAGTGACCCCATGGACTGCAGCGCACCAGGTTCCTCTGTCCATGGGATTTTCCAGGCAAGAGTACTGGAGTGGGTACTCCAGTGGGCACTCCACAAGAGTGCCTTCTCCCATGCACAGACTGAGCAAAGCTCATAGGTGGCGTCAACATGGAAAGCCCTAATTGGCACTGCGCACCTTCTATAGGGAATGTGATGTCAAGTTTCTTGATTATCAATTTCTGCTACATCTTAAACAAGCCGACTTACCCTTCTTTCTTAAATGATTTGTCTTTCTTTGTCTTTCCTGAATTAAAGAAAAATAAATTTGGATATCATTTCAAATATTCCAACACATGGCTATGTTATCTATTTGTACAGCATAACATCCTTTATATAATCTCAGATCTGAATGAAACAAACTGTCTTCTATTTGAAATAATAGTGGCAACTACCCTTTATTTAGTGCTGACTTTGAACTGTGGACTTTGCATTCATGGTCTTTAGTCAAGCCATGGATTATCTGTGACAGATATCATCCCTCTTTTGTAGATGGGAACACTGAGGCCCCGAGACACCAAGTAACTCAGCCAATGGTAGGAACAGATAAAGAAGGACATGAATTAAGCCCTTTAGACCTTGATGCCCTTGATAATACAGGACCTTTCTTTTGTCAGTATTCATAGTGATGCAATTTCAGTTAATGCAGATTTTCTCAAAGATCCATTGCACACATATTTTAATATTCAAAGGAAAGTCCTAGCAAATACCTTTACATGTGTCTTTTAAGGCAATGTTTTTTTCTGCAGAATCTCTACAGTTTCAATGCTACCGGGTATGTAATTGTTAGTATTCTCACATTTATTTCTTTAAATCATTATCAGGTAATGAGAGTAGTCAAAATATACCATGTGTCTTCTATGTGCAAAACTTATAATAGGCTGTCTTCAAGAATTGTTGTTGTTCAGTTGCTAAGTTGTGTCCAACTCTTTGCAATCCCATGGAGTGCAGCACACCAGGCTTCCCTGTCCTTCACTATCTCCCAGAGTTTGCTCAAAATCTCGTCCATTGAATCGGTGATGCCATCCAATCATCTTATCCTCTGTTGCAAATTAACTTGCTTAATTGTCATCAAGATTTGACTATTTAGATTATTATTTTATCTCTACCATCATCATCTTACCAATGAGGAAACTCAAAAACAGAGGTAAAGTGATATGTTTAAAGTTATACAGCCAGTTAGCGGCAGACTGAGAATCAAACTTGTCCTTTTGACATAGTCTAAAATCTTAGCCACTATGCCAAACTGTCTCTAAATAATACTTGCCTTAGTGTGAAAAGTGTTAGTTGCTTGGTCATGTCCAACTCCTTGCAACCCCATGGACTGTAGCCCACCAGGCTCCTCTGTCCATGGAATTCTCCAGGAAAGAATACTGGAATGGGAACCATTCCCTTCTCCTAGGGATCTTCCCAACTCAGGGATCGAACCCTGGTCTCTCTCATTGCCACCTGGTTAAAGGAAGTTTAATAGCACATTTGTTGCATACTATGTAATATATAATGTATATTGTCACCCTGCTTATTTAACTTATATGCAGAGTACTTCATGAGAGACGTTGGGCTGGAAGAAGCACAAGCTGGAATCAAGATTGCCAGGAGAAATATCAATAACCTCAGATATGCAGATGACACCACCCTTATGGCAGAAAGTGAAGAGGAACTCAAAAGCCTCTTGATGAAAGTGAAAGAGGAAAGTGAAAAAGCTGGCTTAAAGCTCAACATTCAGAAAACGAAGATCCTGGCATCTGGTCCCATCACTTCATGGGAAATAGATGGGGAAACAGTGGAAACAGTGTCAGACTTTATTTTTTGGGGCTCCAAAATCACTGCAGATGGTGATTGCCGCCATGAAATTAAAAGACGCTTACTCCTTGGAAGAAAAGTTATGACCAACCTAGATAGCATATTCAAAAGCACAGACATTACTTTGCCAACAAAGGTCCGTCTAGTCAAGGCTATGGTTTTTCCAGTGGTCATGTATGGATGTGAGAGTTGGACTGTGAAGAAAGCTGAGTGCCGAAGAATTGATGCTTTTGAACTGTGGTGTTGGAGAAGACTCTTGAGAGTCCCTTGGACTGCAAGGAGATCCAACCAGTCAGTCCATTCTGAAGGAGATCAGCCCTGGGATTCCTTTGGAAGGACTGATTCTGAAGCTGAAACTCCAGGACTTTGGCCACCTCATGCAAAGACTTGACACATTGGAAAAGACTCTGATGTTGGGAGGGATTGGGGGCAAGAAGAGAAGGGGATGGCAGAGGATGAGATGGCTGGATGGCATCACTGCTTTGATGGACATGAGTCTGAGTGAACTCCGGGAGTTGGTGATGGACAGGGAGGCCTGGCCTGCTGCGATTCATGGGGTTATGAAGAGTCGGACACGACTGAGTGACTGAACTGACTGACTGACTGACATAATAGAAAGCAATATTAAATTGAACCTGAAAGATAGAAATGTTTATTAAAACCACTTAGTTCTAAGATGTAATTAGAAAATCCATTGACTTACAGTCAACTGTATTTTACATCAACACTTTGTAAACAGAGTTGTGAATCATTTTTGGGCAGTGGGAAGCTACCATTATTTTTGTCACCATTATTTTGGTTCATATTTGTTAAGTGAGCAAATGACTATTTTTATAGTTATTCTCTCTCTGTTAAGCAAGCTTAAGTCAATCACTATGAATAGGAACAAACCATGAAAATTATTTTAAAAAAGGCATTTTCTGTAATCCAGTGGTATTCTATGAGCTGCCACAGATTCCATATTCATACCAAAAGAAAAAAAAGAAAAAAAAGTAACTGGCTCTGCATGCCTTGACTACCAAATCCCAAGGACCTTTCACTCCTTAAATGATTCTGTTGTCACTCATTAAGTTGCCGTAGGAGGTATAACCCCCCAACAGTGACTTCTGAGAGATAATAACCACAGCCGTGGCCTAGAGCACTTAGGTAGGAGACTACCCTTTTTCTTCAGGTGCTATTAAGCCCGTGGGGTAAAGCCCTTGACCTGTGGTGTCAACATAGCATCTTGGCCACGGTCACTGATGAAAGGGCCATCTACACGTGTGTTTAAGGTAGACTGCACAATAGACCACACATCGTTTATTAAAGTTCACGTGTCAAAACAGGCAGTCTTAGAGCTCTCGGTATCGTCTTTCAGCTGTGACCTGAAAGACAAAAGCAGAATGATCAGGCTGGAATAGACCTTGCAAGATTACTTAGTCCATTGCTTGAGCTTAAGGCAAACCATACGAGTATTGTATACACTAGTCGACCCGTCAACCAAGATTTATTTTATATTCACAGGTGCACAGCCTTGTATAGGATCTGGCCCTCTACACCATCAGAGTCATGTTTTCCCAAGGGTTTGAGTCATTCTCAAGTGGAGCCCACAAAGGTTCAGAAGCAGTGTTCTGTTTATTTTAGTACAAAAAAGATAGTGTCACTAATGTTCACCGTTCATTGTGGGTAGTGGCAGGAATAAACGATGAATCAGGCGTAGCTTTGTCTTCAAGAAGTTCGCAACCACTAGCAACCCAATCTCCCCCTCACCCCACTTCATACGTATGCTTATCATCACGGTCACACCACACCAGCCACAACTGCTGCCCAGCCTCTGCGAAGGTTCTTAAGCATCTGAAACTTATCAGACGTCCTTTGGAAAGTTAGCAAGTTTTGTGGCCACTGATATGTATGCAGGCACCCACATTACATATGGCAACAGCTTATAACATTTTGATAAGAGATTGAATATGGTGTTTTTATTCCAAAACACCCAAATGTATCTTCGTGGGAATGCAAAATGACAAACACAGTTAATTCAGACTGTAGTTTGTGTCCAAAGGGAGGTCCCAAGAGTTGTTATTCTCAGGCTTGTTCTCCCCAAACCCAGATCTCACTCAACCCCAAAACCTCACATGCTGGGGTGTCTTAGTCTCAGCACTCCCGCGGCCAGGATCTAGCTAGCCACTGTGTCTAAAATTGTGAGCGTTCCAGGCTTTCTGGTTCAGAGATCATTTGAAATGCATGTCCTTCCTCTTTACAGCTGTAGAGGAGAAAAGCTAAAGAATTCAGCCTTGCAAATAGGCTTCTAGATATGTAAATATTGTACGGTTGGCTAGGCACAGATTAAAGGTGCTGGTCACACCAGGGTTGAGCACAAGTGGAATGTAGGAGTAGTTTATGGAGTAATCTGAGCTGAATCCAAACTTCAGAAATATGAAGCGTGACCTTCCTACGTGTCCTACAGGAGTCACATCATAGGAATATTATGTCAACATACAATACTGGTGAATTATTAATGATCCAGAATACAGAATCACAGGTCAGAAAAAGATCCCTCATTAGCCGTTGAGGCTTGATCTATCTGGGAAAGGAGCACAAGGGTATCAGCATTTACCAGGCAGCAGACTCCTTTATGGGAGAAGGCGATGGCACCCCACTCCAGTGCTCTTGCCTGGAAAATCCCATAGATGGAGGAGCCTGGTGGGCTGCAGTCCATGGGGTCACTAAGAGTCAGACACGACTGAGCGACTTCACTTTCGCTTTTCACTTTCATGCATTGGAGAAGGAAATGGCAACCCACTCCAGTGTTCTTGCCTGGAGAATCCCAGGGATGGGGCAGCCTGGTGGGCTGCCGTCTATGGGGTCGCACAGAGTCAGACACGACTGAAGTGACTTAGCAGCAGCAGCAGCAGCAGCAGACTCCTTTAGGAGAGCACCCTGGTCCTCACCCTGTCGTATGTCAAGCTTCACACGCTGACAGTTGAACTGCTGAACAGATTTGATAGATGACGAGTTGGTGGAGTACATGTTGCCTTTCTGAAATGGTCTATACAGACATGAAGTAGACAAGGTATCTAGGTGTGTCACAGCTTTCCTTCCAAGGGGCAAGCGTCTTTAATTTCATGGCTGCAGTCACCATCTGCAGCGAGTTTCGAACCGAAGAGAATGAAATGTGTCACTGCTTCCATTTTTCCCTTTCTACTTGCCATGAAGTGACATACCTAGTGTATTCAAAAGCAAAGACATCACTTTGCCAACAAAGGTCTGTATAGTTACAGCTATGGTTTTTCCACAGTCATGTACGGACATGCAAGTTGGACCATAAAGAAGGCTGAGTGCTGAAGAATTGATGTTTTCAAATTGTCATGCTGTAGAAGAAGACTCTTGAAAGCCCCTTAGACAGCAAGGAGTTCAAACCAGTCCATCCTAAAGGAAATCAACCCTGAATATTCATTGGAAGGACTGATGCTGAAGCTCCAGTATTTTGGCCACCTGATAGGAAGAGTTGACTAAACATTGGAAAAGACTGTGATGCTGGGAAAGATTAAAGGTGGGAGGAGAAGGAGGAGACAGATGATGAGATGGTTGGATAGCATCACCGACTCAATGGACATGAGTTTGAGTAAGCTCCAGGAGACAGTAAATAACACCAGGAGCCTGCACGCTGCAGTCCATGAGGTCACAAAAAGTTGGACACAGCTTAATGACTGAGCAACACCAAACACAGTGTGACTCCAGCCAGAAATCCTTTTTAGGACCAACATGCCCCTCCCCCTCAGGCACCAACCTCTCCCTGGGAATTACGCTCAGTCATGGAGAACTGCCTTCCCCAAGTTTACCTCATTTCCAAGGGGTAGTCCAGGACTAGAGACCGGTGAATATGCAGATGTAAGAGTCCAGCCTCTCAGCTCAAGTTCAGAGTACTTCTGAAAGGTCGCGTCAGTTCCAAAGCTTCTTGTGGCCTCAGGTGCAAAACCGTATTGCATGCCAGCTGCACCCTTTGTCCACCCCGGGTTTCTTCACTTTCATATAAATGCATCTCCGAAGTCCACTGACCTCTGGCTGACAACTCCTTTTATTAGAGTCTGTATCCACAGAAATAATTGCTGAGCTACAGATTTTCCTCGCCATATGAAATAAAAAAATTCTAGCCAATTGCATCCAACACTTTTCATCTTACTTTTTATAAAAAACAGAACGCATTATGTTGTCCTGTGTTGAGTCACTCAGTCATGTCTGACTCTTTGTGACCCCATTGACTGTAGCCTGCCAGGCTCCTCTGTCCACTGAATTCTCCAAGAAAGAATACTGGAGTGGGTAGCCATTTCCTTCTCCAGGGGATCTTCCCAACCAGGAATCGAACCAGGGTCTCCTGCATTACAGGCACATTCTTTACCAGCTGAGATACCAGGGATGCCCCAAAACACATTACAATGTGATTTCAATGCACTGGGCTCTGGTGAGCTCAAATGCAAACCACCTCTCTCTTCAAATTCATCATTGCATGGAATCCCCTTCATTGGTTTAAGCCGTCCCTGCTGTTAAAGCTGTATTGTTGTCTGGCAATGGGTTTTAATCAGGGTTTGTTAAATATGTTTGTCTATAACATTAGATGGGATAAATTGTACCTTATCACTTTGGCTCATGGCAAAAGAGAACAATTAAGCTGCCCGGTGGCAGGCTGACATTTATCAGACTATTTTCACTGCCAGTTTAAATGACAACATTGGCATAATCCAATTTGTGTTCTCGGCAGCTTAGGGAAGCGTCAAGGTGCCTGCAGTGTTTGTGAATGGGTTGCCAGTGTGGTGCGCTGATTCCTAAATATATTCTTCGCAGATATCAATTTTGTGCATTTCCCCCCAGATTGAAAGAAGCTATTCAGGGATAGCACTTTCCCTGGAATTAGCCCCGGGAGCCATTTCTATTGTAACCAGCCTCTAGCATCACCTGTAGAGAAAGGGGTTGACTAGACGACCGTTGTTTAAAGATTCCGCTTCTACTTGGGCACATGTGTCATCTCCCGTTACACAACTTATGGCAGCATCCTGTTGGAAGACCTAAAATGTAGAGGTGCTAAGAGTGGAAACACACAGAACAACCTGTCCCGAGATACCCACCAAGCAGATTGGAAATGTTAAAAGGACTTCTCTCTGCTTGACCCCTCTGCAAGCTCAAGTTAGCAGAACCCCCTGAATATGCCTTTAAACACTGTATTCAAGGAGTTTGGGATTAACAGATATACACTATTATAAATAAAATAGATAACCATGAAGGACCTACTGTATAGCACTGGAAAATATACTCAATATTTTATCATAACTTCTAGGGGAAAGGGGCTTCCCTGGTAGCTCAGCTGGTAAAGAATCCGCCTGCAATGCAGGAGACCCCAGGAAGACGCCCTGGAGAAGGAAATGTATTCTTGCCTGGAGAATCCCCATGGACAGAAGAGCCTGGTGAGCTACAGTCCATGGGATAGCAGAGTCAGACAAGACTGAGCATTCTACATCTAGATAGATAGATACATACATTAATATATTTAATATATTACTATGCTGTAAACCTGAAACTAACTCAACAGTGTAAATAAACTATATTTCAATAAAAAAATCATGGATATTAAAAAATAAAATTGATACTGACACTCTATAGAGAAAGCATGCTGCACATATCTGACCCTTCCCCACTCCCCTTAAGTTACAGAAAAAAATTGAATCAGAGTGTCTGGTATCATTTCTGTTTAAAAATGTTATATTAACCCAGTAATCGAGGTTTTCAGGCTAGTTTCTAGACTGTGTTTCAGAGTGAGGATAAACAAGTCATTCTACTTCCTCCTAGGAAGAATTTATCCCACTTTTTAGATTGGGATATTCATGTAAAAGAAAATAAATATCGCATCTCCTTTACCTAATGATCTTATAAAAACGGAAGCTCTAGTAAATGCAAAGCTAAATTTAAAAGGATTAGTTAGAATGAAGCTGTTGTTATAAAATAACATGAGCTTTACATGTTAATATCACGTTTTTTTCCTTGTAAGTAAATAGTTGTATTTCGTGTAATAGAAATAAACAATCCAGGTTTGATAAAATTCTTAGCTTGCAGGAGTTGGAGTAGGGTGAAGAGAAAAAACTCAGGCCAGCCCCTGAACAGGGTTCAGACCTGGGTGTTCATCATTCTAGCCCCGTGTGAAATCGGGCTGTCTGCACCCCTGCAGTTCCCAGGGAATCAGGACTTGGGTCCTTTGTCTTCTGGGATTTCCCCAAAAGTTATTAGAAGTTTCCATCTTTTTATTATCGCTTCCCCAGGGTTTTCAGCCCTGCTGGAGGCCAAGGAAAAATGCCCCCTTCTTCGTGTTTTCTATCAACCACTGACTCTCTTGAGTGTCTCTGGTAATCGTGACTCTTTTTCTCACCAAACAACGATGATATCTCCTTTTTAGTGGAATTGTGATGGTTGGTGGTGGGGAGAGACTGTTGGGTGGTGGTGAAGGTAGATATGGTTTCTCAAATACATTCTTTCCAGTTGCTTGTTTATAGATTCATTCTGTGCCCCATTTCAGCATGTTTTCGTTGCTGATATTCAAAACATTTGTCTTCTGAATGTCAAAGATAATTTCTATCAAGTGCATGTCTCTAGGATTTGAAAGGCTCAGCTCAAAATAAAAAATATGTTTATTCTATAACTCATTTGCCTTCCTTATTCTAAGTTACATGTGCAGTCTTTCTAAAAGCAAAGAACAGACTGGTGTGAAGAGTTACGGATAATAAAAGAAGTGTGGTTAAAAACATTTTGCTGTTATCTAAAATATTGCCCTACCATACCCATTTAACAGACCTCAATCACAACGAGAAACATTTTGTATCCACTCCTAGGTGTAGACCCAAAGGAATTTCAATCAGGTATTCAAACAAATACAGGCACACGAATGTTCATAGCGGTATTATTCACAGCAGCCAACACATGGAAACAACAGATGTCATCAAGAGATGAATGGATAAACCAAAGGCCGTACAGTCATATGATGGCATATAATTCGGCCCTAAAAAAGAAATGAAGTACTGACACTTGCTACAACCCGGCTGAAATTTGATCACATTGTTAACTGTGAGAGACAGTTATAGGACAGACATTTTATAACTCTATTTAGATGAAACACCCCAAACAAGCAAACCCATACAGACAGAAAGCAGACTGGGGGTTGTCAGAGGCTGGGGCAGGAGGATGAAAAGTGACTGTTTAATAGATACGAGATTTCCATTTGGAGTGATTAAAATAATACTAGAAATAGAGGAGATAATGGCTAGGAAATATTGTGAAGACATTTAAGGCCATCTGAATAAATTGTATGGTCTAAAATGATTAAAATGGGAAATGTGATGTTATCTGTATTTTACCACAATAAAAGATAATTGCAGAAGTAAAATATAGTTTTTAGTAGACAATTCAAAGCAAGTCTTAAATATATTTTATGAAACAGGAGGACATTACTTCTTCTCCCATAATCTTACTTTTCTGAAGCCGCTGTTGTTCCCGTTTCCATTTTTCCCCCCAAATATCTGAAATGAAAATACTGTAAAATATTAAGTAAAATAATTTGCTATTGTGCTTAGTCACTCAGTCATGTCCGACTCTTTGCAACCTCATACACTGTAGGCCATCAGGCTGCTCTGTCCATAGGGATTCTCCAGGCAAGAATGCTGGAGTGGGTTGCTGTGCCCTCCTCCAGGGAATCTTCCCAACTCAGAGATCAAACCCAGGTCTCCCACACTGCAGACAGGTTCTTTACCATCTGAGCCACTGTTTACTATTAGGATACATATATAATGTAGGATCAAAGAGTTTATAAAATTGATAATGAGGATGAGAATGATGACTGAGTTCTGAGGCTTATACTGTGACAGGCACTCGTCTGAGACTTTTCTGCTATTTTAACTCATCCCATCCTCTTTCAAATGTGGTAAGACTGGTGCTGAGACCATTCCCATTTTACAGAAATGGACGCTGCAGCCAGGTACTGGTTGGATGTCACATGGACAGCATAAGGAACAGTGAGGTGTGAACTCAGACGTTCTGGCCAGAAGGCCCAAGACTTTGAGCAACTGCATTTCGGATGCATGGGAATATGGTAGAACGCTAAGTTCAGGCTCTTTTTGAAAAATCATTTTTAATTGGAGGATCATTGCTTTATAATGGTGTGTTCTCTGCCCTACAATGAGGTGAATCAGCCGTAAGTGTTTATATATCCCCTCCCTCTTGAGCCTTCCTCTCACCCAGTCCCCATCCCACCCAGCTAGGTCATGCCAGAGCCCCTGGCTGAACTCTCCACGTTTACACAGTGGCTTCCCACTCCCTATTTTACATAAGCTAATAGATATATTTCCATGCTCCTCTCTCAGTTCCTCCCACCCTCTCCTTACCCACTGTGTCCACAAGTCTGATCTCTCTGTCTGTGTTTCTGTTCCTGACCTGCAAATACGTTCATCGGTACCACCTTCCTAGATTCCATATGTGTGTGTTCATATAGGATATTTTTCTCTTTCTGACTTACTTTATTCTGTATAAGAGACTCTAGGTTCTTCCACCTCAGTTCAACTGGCTCCAATTTCCTCCTTTTTATGGCTGAATAGGGGCTTCCTAGGTGGCTCAGGGGGTAAAGAATCTGCCTGCAACTTAGGAAACGTGGGTTCAATTCCTGGGAAGATCCCCTGGAGGAGGGCATGGCAACCAACTCCAGTATTCTTGCCAGGAGAATCTCATGGACCGAGAAGCTTGGTGGGATACAGTCCATGGGGTCGAAAAGAGCAGGACGCGACTGAAGCTAAGTCACAGCATGCAAGCAAGCACATCTCTCCTAAAGAGAATTTTACTGACCAGAAATAGGTTTGAAGAGTATGCAAATCTCCATGTGACTGCATTTACATGACAATCACCCTTTCTACTGTGTTCTGACAACTTTCCTGTCCAGTGTGGGATGTTTATTGGTTCATTATTTGCAAAAGAGTAAAACCTCATCTGAAAAAAAAAAAAAAGCGTGTTGTGTCTTTCATTTCGAAACCGCCCCAGGGCCCTACGGGGTATATTAAATCTGTCTCTTTGCCGTATATCTCGCTGTCCATTTTACTTGAAAACAGGTGTTTTGTATATTGAACTTTTTAACACCGCGGGGAGGTAAGTATGCACAGCTGGAGGTTTATGCTTCACACATTTTCATGTTGGAGAACAAGAAGCGGGCCCCCAGGAGTAACTCCTCCAGCAAGGAGCAGGGGGGCGGGGGGGTCGGGCGAACAAAGCGCTTCTGTATCTGGTGGCTGGCGCGGGGCGGGGGATGTCTCGGATACGGGACCCGCATGCAAAGTGGCTGCCGGCGACGCGGAGACAAAACGTGGCGAGGGATCACAGCGCCCAGGTTCTCAGATCAATCAGGAGCGATGAGGCTGTCACCGCACAGAAGGGCCGAGACGCAGCATCAAAGCCAGGAGGGAGAGGGGAGAGGCTTTTTGTCCGCCTGCCTTTGTCTTCTTAACCAGCCCCAGGAGCCAGCTCACATCCCCCGTGAAAGGCCGAGTTAATCTATTTCTAGTGAACATTGTTCCGCTGTGTGTAGTCAGCTCCACAATCATTAAAGAAAAATAACTAGGTTGGCAGGACCGAAAAAAAAAAAAAAAAAAAAAAACAGCCTTGATTTTCCTGTGGGGTGCGTTTTGTCAAGAGAGGGATTTTCTGCCTGTGTCATTGTCCGCCCAACAGGGAAAAGGGGACCGACCTCCCACAAGAGACTCATGCAGGCTGCGAGCTTCTTGGCCTCCGCGATGAGCTGTGTGGAGCCAGACGGAAGATGCTTTATGAAAATTAAAAACACGACCTTTCCAAGCATTCTCTTCTGGATTCAGTTTCCCCTCTGAAGTCTTCTTAAGAAACTCAAGCACAACAACAATAAAAGCACTTTCCCACACTTGGGTTGGCTTTCCCAGAATTGGTCATGGTATTGCAGGGGGATTTTTGTTGCTTGTGGGCATGAGAAGAGATACAGGGGAGAGTTAGTGGAGAGTTAGTGAAAAGCAAGAGATTACTTTGCCAACAAAGGTTCGTCTAGTCAAGGCTATGGTTTTTCCAGTGGTCATGTATGGATGTGAGAGTTGGACTATGAAGAAGGCTGAGCACCGAAGAATTGATGCTTTTGAACTGTGGTGTTGGAGAAGACTCTTGAGAGTCCCTTGGACTGCAAGGAGATCCAACCAGTCCATTCTGAAGGAGATCAGCCCTGGGATTTCTTTGGAAAGAATGATGCTAAAGCTGAAACTCCAGTACTTTGGCCACCTCATGCGAAGAGTTGACTCATTGGAAAAGACTCTGATGCTGGGAGGGATTGGGGGCAGGAGGAGAAGGGGATGCCAGAGGATGAGATGGCTGGATGGCATTGCTGACTCAGTGGACGTGCGTCTCAGTGAACTCCGGGAGTTGGTGATGGACAGGGAGGCCTGGCGTGCTGGGATTCATGGGGTCGCAAAGAGTCGGACACGACTGAGCTACTGAACTGAGTACAAGGTTAGGGGGGATGTCTTTATCATTTCTTTGTATGTGGCTTTGATGTCAAGAAAGTTTCATTTAGCTCAGCTGATTATAGATCAACCTCTCCTCCATTCGAATACGATGGTCCTATTACATTTATTCAAATGATGATTCAGATTGTCGTCATTTGAGGGCAGGTATGTAGTCAGCATCATCTTTGTGTGTGTGTATGCTAAGGCACTTCAGTCGTGTCCGACTCTTTGTGGACTTTTGGACTGTAGCCTACCAGGCTTCTCTGTCCATGGGATTCTCTAGGCAAGAACACTGGAGTGGGTTGCCATGCATTTCTCCAGGGATCTTCCTGACCCAAGGATAAACCTACATCTATTATGTCTCCTGCATTTGGCAGGCAGGTTCTTTACCACTAGCTGCCCTTAGGAAGCCTGGAGCCAGTTGCCGTTTCCTTCTCCTGACCCAGGGATTGAACCTGCATCTCTAAAGTCTCCTGCATGGGCAGGCAGGTTCTTTACTACCAGCGCCACCTGGGAAAGCCTGAGCATCATCTTTGCCTCAAGCTAATGAAGCCCCCCTCTTAGCATGGATAATGCTGCTCTAAGACCACACAGATTCACTCTGCTTAAGACTAAAGGCAGTATGGTGATCATGCCCTGGCTGAGTGTTGGATTCTGTGTAGCTCCAACAATTGGCACCATGAGTTTTCCTGCCAAGAAAAAATAAACAAATAAATGCAAACTCTAAAAATTTTAAAAAAGCAACACCTGGAATACCAAGTAAAAAGAGATTTTGGCAGCACATCTGCATTGCACAGATATGAGAGATAGTCACTCATATCTGACCAGAGGAAGGAAAAAATTAAAATAAAGCTTGGGGTTTTTAAACTATTTTTGCCCAGTGATTTTGGAAGATTTGAGATAGTTTTCTCTGCACTTAAACTGAGGCTTATGGAGTTTGACTTGTAATGCTGTTAATAATCTTTCCCTTTGCAGTGTGAGTGGTATAACTTGCTTTGGTGGGTCAAAGCTTCATTTTGGAAAAATGACTGGTGGGTTTTTCCTGGACTTGTAGAACAGAAATCTGCTTCTCCCTGGATTCTCAGGGCACTGAACTGCCCCATGTATGTGATAGGATGTCATTTTCTGTTTATTGGGAAGCATGTTGAGAAGTCAATGATGGAAGGAAAAAAAAGAGTCAGAAATTCCAGGGAAGATTCCAGATGGAAAATGATGATCCAGCATGATGGATGAGTTTGGCTGGTGTGTAAACATCATGGTTCTATGAGCTCAAGGGTGACAAGATGCAATGACATGAATCGTTACCTTTTCCCACAGGACACCAGAAAGTCCTTATTTTATTCTCACCACCCCCACCAACCTGAGCACATAATTCATATCTTTGCACTTAAATCTGTGGCAATTATTTAAGAATCTGTTGCTGCTTCCATCTGCTTAGAGGCCAAATTGCAAGTCTCTTCCTGCCTATAGCAAACTTTCTAGTTTATGCCATAATCTCTGCTGATTTCATGTGAACCAAAGTGGGCAGTTCTAAGATTTTACAAAATCTTGAAGAATTGAAGACCCTCTTTCAATTTCTAACCATCTATCCTCATTGACTACTGAGCAACTGAACTGATCTGAACCCCTGATTGAAGACACGTTAGATTAGAAACGAAATCTCATGTTGTGGGTGTTTAGTTACTCAGTCTTGCCCAACTCTTTGTGACCCCAGGGACTGCAGCACCTAGGCTCCCCTGTCCTTCACTAATTCCCAGGGTTTGGTCAAATTCATTTCCATTGAGTCAGAGATGCCATCCAACCATTTCATCCTCTGCCATCCCCTTCTCCTGCCTTCAATCTTTCCAGCATCAGGGTTTTTTCCAGTGAGTTGCTCTTCACATCAGGTGGCCAAAGTACTGAAACTTCAGCTTCAGCATCAGTCCTCCCAATGAATATTCAGGGTTGATTTCTGAAATCTTTTGTGCACAGGCCTAAATGAGAACACAGAATCATCTCTTCAGTTATTTATGAATAAATATTTTAAAGCTATTAGTAACTATTCCAGACAAATTAAGGAGGTAGCTATAATGGGCCCTGAACTAGGTCTCAAAGATACAGGAATAAATAAGATGTGGCCTCTATCTTTAAGGAACCGGTAGACTAAATCTCATTTACAATATAATTTTCATAGCCTAATTCTATTGTATCTTTCATTTTCCTCTTAAATATTTTATGATTTCTGCCTTAAAGAACTTTGAAATTTTAGTTATAGATCATCATGTATATTTTAGGCCATTTGAAAAGGCAACTTCTACCAGCTGGACTGTAGCAGCCAGTGACTCTATAGGCAATGAAGAAATAAAATTAAAATAAGACAATGTTTATATATACAGAGATCCCACAGACCAGCAGGTAACTTTAGGGGAAACTAATCCTGCAGGCAGGTGAACGCCATTGCTATGACAGGCGAGCAAGCAGTGAGGTATGCGATGCTAAGGTTTTGTGGAAGTTACTTTATTCTGCTCACTTGAATCCAAAGAGTTATTTTCATGCTGCGCTATCTGTGTGCTCTGTCATGTTGGACTCTTTGCAACCCCACGGACTGTAGCCCGGCGGCTCTTCTGTCCGTGGGATTTCTCCAGGCAAGAATACTGGAGTGGGTTGCCATCTCCTACTCCAGGGGATCTTCCTGACCCAGGATTGAACCCACGTCTCTTGCATCTCCTGCGATGGCAGACAGATTCTTTTCCGCTGTGCCACCCGGGAAATCTGAACTAGTTCTTTAGTCTGTGTTTTAGGATGTCAGCCTAGATGACCTGATTGATAGTCATCACAAGGGCTTCAATTTGATTAAATTTCTTCATGCCTCCTTCATTTGATTTATTCATTTATCCATTCATTCATTCCCTTGTCATTCATTTCTAGCAAACCACCTTTTGAAATCTATCTGCTGCTACTTTGCCAGGTATTAATTTAAGAAGAGACTCGAGATTCTTTTCTAAAAGGCAGGCATGCTTTCTCTTGGCTTTTCGACCATGGTGCTTCTTGAAAGACAGGTGTGACAGCAGATAGCCTTGCTGATGAGTGCTTTGGAATAAGTGATTTGTGAGGATTTTTTTATTTTTTAGTAAATATAAGTGAGAGTCAAAAGACATTCAGGGATAGTTGTGCAAACTGGTATCCAACCAATGAGACTCTTCAAGTAACAGTTTTTCTTATGTCCTGGGTTGCTTCTGTGTTCCCTCCCTCTCCCTATTACTTCTTTTTTTTTTTTTTTTCAGGATACAATCAAGTAACCTTAATTGACTGTTCCATGCCCACTTGATCTCTGAAAACTCCATGCAAATGTTCTTTGGTAATGTCGGACCCTTAGTATTGCTGAGGTCCTTGGAACTTAAGATTTTCATTTTTGAGTAAACTTTATATCACCTCTAGTGAAAATTGTTATGACCGAATGTCAATAATTTCTACAAAGACAGAATTTTAATCCAGGCTGAATGGCATCTCTTGGGGGAAGAAAAAGAGCTTTCTAAAGACTTACATATACATGTGTTTATAGTGATGATTGCCCAGCATGAGGATCTTGGAATAAGGCGACTTGTTTGCAGTACATGTAATGAGCTTTCTGTACTGGAGTTCAACTCCTTTTAAAATCCCAAACAAAGAAAATGTCTGTTAGGAGAGCTCTCCAACTCTTGCCACAAAGTGGACCCTCTCCAAACACCAGAAGGAATCTCAGGCCTTGACTGGGGTAAGTGGTTCGCAGCAGAGTTCATGACAAAATACTGGAAACCAGGGCGGGTGTTTGACAAAGAGCGTATGTTGTACAATGAGTTTCCTTTAGACTTCAAGAGGTCGGCATTTCATTTTTAGCAATATATGCAGACATCCTTAATGACTAGAGAAAATGTAACACTTTTACATTGTTTGATAAACTTATCTGCCCTATTAAAAAGAATCGATATCATCAGATAAATGCAGTTAAAGCAGTGAGGGGAAACATATTGTCTGAAATGGTATCTAAGGGTGGGAGGAACCACTGCTTCTATGGACACAGTCTAGAGGTAAATACAAACATATTCTTTCTTCCTCATTTTAAGTTGTTTTCTAAATGCAAATATAAAATCAAAGCATCACTAGAAATGCACATATTTATGGAAAGAAATATTATATGTGTTGAATGACTGGTATAAAATACGCTTAAGTATAAATTATAATCCAGGTAATTGAGAGAGCAGAGTTTATTCTTATTTGAAGATGTCCAGGTTTGTGGCTCTCCATCAATAAGTAATGCATAGCCATTGACTTTCATCAGGTTTCATCTCCTCAGGGTACCTGCCCAGTTTGTGTAGCTTCCCAGATGGTGCTAGTGGTAAAGAACCCGCCTTCCAATGAGGGGCATAAGCAATGCGGGTTTGATCCTGAGGGCATGGCAAGGGCACAGCAATGCACTCCATATTCTTGCCTGGAGAATGCCATGGAGCCTGGCAGGCTGCAATCCATAGGGTGTCAAAGAGTCAGACACTGAAGCGACTTGGCAGGTACTCACTCGCATGTCCTCAGGGTATATGCCAGTATTGGAGTTTTGGGGTAGGTTTAGTCCTAGCTTCTTAAGGAGTCATCATACAGTTCTCCATAATGGCTGTGTCAGTTTGCATTCCCACCGCACGCTCAGGAGGGTTCCCTTTTCTCCACATCCTCTCCAGCATTTATTGTTTGTAGATTTTTCTGATGATGGCAATTCTGATTGGTGTCAAGTGATACCTCATTGTAGTCTTGATTCGCATTTCGCTAATGAGTGCTGGTTGAGCATCTTCTTCATGTGTTTATTAGCCATCTGTATGTCTTCTTTGGAGAAAAGTCTGTTTAGGTCTTCTGTCCATTTTTTGATGGTTTGTTTGTTTTTCTGATATTGAGTTGTATGAGCTGTTTATATATTTTGTAGATTAACCCTTTGTCAGTGGCTTCGTTTGCGATTATTTTCTCCCATTCTAAGGGCTGTCTTTTCATCTTGCTTATAGTTCTTTTGCTGTGCAAAAGCTTTTATGTTTTATTAGGTCCCATTTGTTTATTTTTGTTTTTATGTCCATTAATCTAGAAGGTGGGTCAGAGAGAATCTTGCCATGATTTATGTTGAAGAGTGAACTGCCTATGCTTTCCTCTAAGAGCTTTATAGTTTCTGGCATTACATTTAAGTCTTTAATCTATTTTGAGTTTATTTTTGTGTATGGTGTTAGGAAGTGTTCTGATTTCATTTTCTTACATGTAGCTGTCCAGTTTTCCCAGAACCACTTATTGAAGAGGCTATCTTTTCTCCATTGTATATTCTTGCCTCCTTTGTCAAAGATAAGGTGCCCATAGGTGTGTGGGTTTATCTTTAAAAGACACATGTAATCCATTGTTCATTGCAGCAGTATTTACAATAGCCAGGGCATGGAAGCAACCTAGATGTTCATCAATAGATGGATAGATAAAGAAGTTATCTGTTCAAGCCCCCATTTTCAGTTCTTTTGGGTACACATGAGAAATGGAGCTCCTGGATCATTTAGTACTTCCTTCTGGTTTTTTGAAGAATCACCATCCTGCTTTTTACCTTGGCTGCCCTATCTTACATTCACAGTAGTGATGTGAAAGTTTTCCAATTTCTCCACATCCTGAACAACACTTTTTTCTTTTTGTGTGTTTTCTTTTTGCGTGTTTGCTTTCTTATTTTTTTTCTTTTCTTTCTCTCTCTCTCTCTCTTTTTTTTTTTTTGTAATATCCATCTGAATGGGTATAAAATTGTATCTCACTGTGGTTTGAAGGATTGATGCTGAAGTTGAAACTCCATACTTTGGCTACCTGATGCCAAGAGCTGAATTATAGGAAAAGACTCTGATGATGGGAAAGAGTGAAGTTAGGTGGAGAAGGGGGGTGGTAGAGGATGAGATGGTTGGATAGCATTCCTGATTCAATGAACATGAATTTGAACAAACTCGTGGAGATAGTGAAGGGCAGGGAAGACTGGTATGCTTGGGGTCCTTGGGGTCACAAAGAGTCAGACACTACTTAGTGACTGAACAACAACAACAGTGATTACGGATGCAGAGTATCTCTTTTCCGTATTTCAAAAATCATGCTTATATAGGCAGGGACCTCAAAGAACATATTTGTCTAATGACTTGTAGACGCAAAGGGTAGTTCTGATGAATTCCAATCCTGGTTCTGTGTAGAGCTAGATATGTTTCTAAAACACTCTATATCCCAGAATTGTGAGATTCGCTACATTTTCATCATTGACAATTTCTCTGGAGTGCTAATACTGTACCATTCTTGTTTTCATGACAAGTAAAGCTATGTTTTAGTGTAAATAGGACCCAGTATTGGCACATAAACTGTTTTATACACACAGCCTCTATTCTGCACCTTATATTACAAGGTCTGTGGATTTCCTATAACATTGCAACATGATATTAATTTTAAGAAAGATTTAAAATTAGCCACATTACCATGTCAATTTTCCATATTAAGGAAAATAAAAATGAAAAAGGTAAACATTTTACTGGAGAAATACATTTCTTTTGTAAATCCATGATTGAAAGAAAAGGCATCTGGAACTTTAAAGTATCAACACTAAATTACCATTATTTAGCAAGTACATTATGTTTTGAAGCTTTTTTCCACAATAAAAACAAAGTTCCTAATAGGGCTTTGTGGTTGCTCGGATGGTAAAGAATCTGCCTGCAATGCAGGAGACCTCAGTTCGACCTGAGTTGGGAAGATCCCCTGGAGAAGGGAATGGCAATGTACTCCAGTGTGCTTGCCTGGAGAATTCCATGGACAGAGGAGCCTGGCGACACTCCATGGGGTCACAGAGAGGCAGACACAGCTGAGCGACTAACACACCACGACAAAGCAGCATCGCTGTAACAGAAGATGGCATCACCGACTCGATGCACACGGGTTCATGTGGACTCCGGGAGTTGGTGACGGACAGGGAGGCCTGGCGTGCTGCGGTTCACGGGGTCGCAAAGAGTCGGACACCACTGAGCGACTCAACTGAACTGAACAGAAGATGGAAGAAGAGGACCACATTCCTTCAAGAAGAGAGTGTTCTAAGACAGAGACGTTTAGACGTTAAGGTGTACTCAACCTCGCAGGTCCCCTGCCGCTATGCCTACCCCTGAGTACTGCATATAAAGCATACGTGGCTATTGCTTTTACAATATAGCTTCTTTGCTCCAATTCTATGTCACCTAAAATACATGAGGATATGTAGAAAGTAAAGAAGTATCAAATATAAATACAATTTATGTCCATACTTTGTTTTATATCCTTCTAATCTATATGCAGGCTTCCCTGGTGGCTCAGATAGTAAAGAATCTGCCTTCAATGCAGAAGACCTGGGTTCAATCCCTGGAAAAGGGAATGGCTACCCACTCCAATATTCTTGCCTGGAAAATCCCACGGACAGAGGAGCCTGGCGGGCTACAGTCCATGGGGTCACAAAGAGTCAGACGTGACTGAATGATTAGCCATCTATATACTCTGTTTTAAGGGGCTTTGTTTGTTTGTTTAATACATCAATGATGTAAGACAATGCTATGCAGATCAGTGGGTTTTTTTTCTCTTCTTAACCCCCTCCTTTTCAATATTCTGTTCTGCGAATCCCAGCTGCTTTGGCCTTTATGAACTCCTATGTCTTTCTCATGAGCTCAGAAAGCCCTTGGTCCCACCAACCCCCAGCTCAGAGTATACTTTTCTTCTTTTCAACACAGTTCAAATGTTACCTTCAAGCAAAAAGCCCAAGAATATATTTCCCTCATTTATTTTATTTCTTTTAATGTTCACAGTCCTGTGCTGCCTGGTGACCAGTGGTTAAAAATATAATTTTGTCTATTTTCCCAATATTTTCCTTGTTTAAAGCAGGAAAATAATTCTCATCCCAGTTATTCCTTTCGGGATAGCAATGAATAGCCAATGGTTCCTTTTGATTTTTACTCATTTGGCTATTTAACCCTTCATTTCTTTATTAATCATATTTTCCAACTCAAAAGTTTAACTTAAAGTTACTTCTTTAACAAATCTCATTTTCTTAAAGAATATCCATAGTTCTTAATTTCCTGATCTCTGTACCTATCTCATTTTTTTTCTCTCCAATTTTGTTTTTATTTTGTGTTCTCCTTAAAACTACTTATTACTTGCTCATAAGGCTTGCCTACTTTTAAACCATAACACTGGATCCTGTAATACATAACTGTTTTTCAGACATTTCCTCTTTCTTGAGTTTTCAGCATGCTGTCATCTTCATCTTATTTTTCTAGTTTCTGTTATAGGTTTTTTTTTTTTTTTTCTTTGCTATTTTGGAAAAGTGAATGTACTGTGCATTCAAATCCTTTGTTTGTCAGGTTAGTATATAGATTTTTCTTGGGACAATTCTGATGAGCTGGATCTTCTGGAGCTCTAGAATGAGGCCGCAGTTTAACATCCTTAGTTCCTCAGCCAAAACCAGTGCCTACACCCATCTCCTGGGCTTCACAGGTGGCGCTAGTGGTAAAGAACCCACCTGCCAATACAGAAGATGTAAAGGATTCAAGTTCAATCCCTGGAGGAGGACACAGTAACCCACTCGAACATTCTTGCCTGGAGAATTTCATGGACAGGGAAGCCTCGTGGGCTACTGTCAATAAGGATGTAAAGAGTTGGATACAACTGAAGTGACTTAGCACACACAGCATGCATGCACACCCATCTCCTAGAGCTGCAGGAGGTGAGAGACTTCTAGTTTCTAGGCAATCTGACACTTGAAACAAAGTTCATGTCCTCCATTTACCCACTCAAAGGTGTTTTTTTTTTTTTTATCTCTGTAAATCTGCTTATAGATTTACTGGTAGGGATTTCTCATCCTGGAGAACTTCTCCTCCTCAAAACTCTGAGAGCTGCATTTTATTCTTAGCAGAGACACACTGAGATCAGGGGACTGACTGGATGGGATGGAGAAAGACAACCATAATCTGTTGGAATAAATTAGAACATAGCTGCTCCAGTGTCTAGTTTTCTAATTTTTGCTTTTTGGACCCTGGAGGATGAAACACAAGTTTTACAACCTTAAATTCACTGGCAGTGACGTTATTGGGGATCTGCTAATTGTGTTTTTCAAATCTCATTTCATGACCTTTGTAGTCAGTGGAAACTCACAGTCAGCATATTACCCAGAAACTTTCAAGGCTGGCCAACATCTCATCATGATGTGTATCCGACATGACATACTCATTGCAGGTCTGAGGTAATCACTGAGTATCTGCAGATCCAGTGTCTGTAATTTAAGCTGCAAAAGCTTCGTCAACTGGTTATTTTTATTCTTACCATCTACCACCACATATAGCAGAAATTGGGACTTGGAGTGTTCAATATGAAAATCTCTCTTGCACTTTCTTATGAATACCTGGAAGTTAATTCTCTCTCTCAGCTGCTATGGTATTGTGCCTACTGTATAATTTCCTGTTAAATGTTACCTCAACAAAGGCCTGATGTTCTTTAGAGACCATCATTTAATTTCAGTTCTGTTTGCACCATAACTTTCCCTGGAGATGCACTGAATGCTTATCATCCCCTTCATTTCTGACCATCTCATCCTCCACTGCCTCTTTTCCTTTTGCCTTCAATCTTTCCCAGCATCAGGGTCTTTTCCAGTGAGTCAGCTCTTTGCATCAGGTGGCCAAAGTGTTGGAGCTTTAGCTTCAGCATCAGTCCTTCCAATGAATATTCATAGAGTCTTCTCCAGCACCACATTTCAAAGCATCAATTCTTCCATACTCAGCCTTCTTTATGGACCAAACTTCATATCCATACATGACTACTGGTAAAACCATAACTTTGATCATTTATATGAGCTTCTCTTCATTAATATTAATGATTAATTTTGCAAATTACTAATGCACCTACTCTTCATGCATGATAAATAATAATGATATACAGGGTACCAATTTCAAATGCCAAAACCTCTAAATGCTACATTAGATTTGGATCATGGGGGAATGATATTTCTGCATAAGAATTATGAAAGAAATAAACATACTTTAAAGAATAACTTCATTGAATTACCTTTGAATGGGTGCCTTTAAAGAATTCAATTAAATAACTTGTAACATTATTCTGAAGTGGTTTGCCATTCCTTTCTTCAGTAGACCACGTGTTGTCAGAACTCTCCACCACGACCTGTCTGTCTTGGGTGGCCCTACCTGGCATGGCTCATAGTTTCACTGAGTTAGACAAGACTGTGGTCCATATCGGAGAAGGCAATGGCACCCCACTCCAGTCCTCTTGCCTGGAAAATGCCATGGATGGAGGAGCCTGGTGGGCTGCAGTCCATGGGGTCGCTAAGAGTCGGACACCACTGAGCGACTTCACTTTCACTTTTCAGTTTCATGCATTGGAGAAGGAAATGGCAACCCACTCCAGTGTTCTTGCCTGGAGAATCCCGGGGACGGGGGAGCCTGGTGGGCTGCCGTCTATGGGGTCGCACAGAGTCAGACACGACTGAAGCGACGCAGCAGCAGCAGCAGCAGTGGTCCATATGGTCAGCTTGATTAGTTTTCTGTGATTGTGGCTTGACTATGTTGATCACAGCAAACTGTTGAAAATTCTTAAAGAGATGGGAATACCAGACCACCTTACCAGCCTCCTGAAAAATCTGCATGCAGATCAAGAAGAAACAGTTAGAACTGGACATGGAACAACAGACTGGTTCCAAATCAGGAAAGGAGAACATCAAGGCTGTATATTGTCACCCTGTTTATTTAACTTCTATGCAGAGTACATCATGAGAAACACTGTGCGGGATGAAGCACAGGCTGGAATCAAGATTGCCAGGGAAAATATCAATAACCTCAGATATACAGATGACCCCACCCTTATGGCAGAAAGCAAAGAAGAACTAAAGAGGCTCTTGATGAAAGTGAAAGAGGAGAGTGAAAAAGTTGGTTTAAAACTCAACATTCAGAAAACTAAGACCATGGCATCTGGTCCCATAATTTCATGGCAAATAGATAGGGAGACAATGGAAATAGTGGCTGACTTTATTTTTTGGGCTCCAAAATCACTGCAGATGGTGACTGCAGCCATGAAATTAAAAGACGCTTACTCCTTGGAAGAAAAGCTATGACCCAGCTAGACAGCATATTGAAAAGGAGAGACATTACTTTGCCAACAAAGGTCTATCTAGTCAAGGCTGTGGTTTCTCCAGTTGTCATGTATGGATGTGAGAGTTGGACTACAGAGAAAGCTGAGCACCGAAGAATTGATGCTTTTGAACTGTGGTGTTGGTGAAGACTCTTGCGAGTCCCTTGGACTGCTAGAAGATCAAACCAGTCAATCCTAAAGGAAATCAGTCCTGAATATTCATTGGAAGGACTGATGCTGAAGCTGAAACTCCAATACTCTGGTCACCTGATGTGAAGAACTGATTTAATGGGAAAGACCCTGATGCTGGGAAAGATTGAGGGCAGGAGGAGAAGGGGATGACAGAGGGTGAGATGGTTGCATGGCATCATTGACTCTATGGGCATGAGTATGAGTAAGCTCTGGGAGTTGATGATGGCCAGGGAAGCCTGGAGTGCTGTAGTCCAGGGGTCACAAAGAGTTGTACATGACTGAGTGACTGAACTGAACTTTATTCTTTCTTAAATTAGAGAATCAAGTGTAAAACATTGGATTTAATTTATCTATATGTCTCAAGTTAATGAAGAATTATATATTTATACACATATATGTATATTTTTGCTCATCTCAAGAAATGTCAGACTAAATCAGATATCCCTTTTTTATGTTAATGATATCCAACACTCAATTATGACATGTTGCATTGACAGGATGACACCTCTTCAGTGACTCAGTGGGTAAAGAATCCACTTGCAATTCTGGAGACATAGGAGATGCGGGTTTGATCTCTGGGTCAGGAGGATCCCCTGGAGAAAGAAGTGGCAGCCTGCTCCAGTATTCTTGCCTGGGAAATCCCGTGGACAGAGGAGAATCACAGCCTTCAGTCCTTGGGGGTCACAAAGATTTGGACATGACTGAGCAACTAAGCACACACAGTAACAGGACATGTTTGAAATCTTAAAGAATTTTACTATGGACTTTCTTACTATCCAGTCTTCTGGATAAAAAAGCCTAAAATAATATGACAATGTGCACAAAATGTATAAATACTATTACATTCAGCTGGCTTCCAATTAGCAAAGGATTCCATTGTAGCTGTAATAAAATTCTATAAAAATGTTCTCTGTTTACAGTGAGACCTGCCATGAGGTTGGTTCTGCAAAACTCCCTGTGTGGTGACAGACCTGACCCATCTCTGAGTGAATCCACAGGGCTGGGATCAGACTTATCATTATCCTGGTGGTTTAGCCTGACCCGTCAAACATTTTGCAGTGATGTCCTATAATTTGAGATGGAAGCATTTCAAAAAAAGAAAGTCATGATTCCAATGCTCGGAGCCTTTGCCCTTCTTTGTAGCAGTATCTTTGCAGCTGGGTGAGCAAACAACAGTGATCAGATGGCGGGCCTCATCTAGCTGTTGGGCTAAGGAGACCATGATCACTTCTGCATGGATTGGCTAGTCTGTCGATTCATGGATTTAAGCTGCTCCCCAACACCAGCTAGCTACAGGCCAAATGCCATTGATCATAAGGATAACAGAGCAAGAAGATATTGGTCTTATGAGAGGAAACCCATCCCATTTACCAGGAAAAAAAATTAAGCGTATATCTTTCTGACATGATGTACTCTGCGTATAAGTTAAAAAAGCAGGGTGACGATATACAGCCTTGACGTACTCCTTGCACAACAGATGTGTTTATCATTATTCATCAAGCTAGAACTCAACTGTATATTGGAGAAAGTAAGATTTTCTAACCTTCTATTAAGATATTTTAGCTGTTTAAATTGTTTTGTGTTACATCATCTGTATAAAGACTATCAGTGAAAAGCGGGCTTGATAACTGCAAAGGGTGGTGACAAGTGAAAAAGCAGATGATTAGCAAGTCTTGGGGTGAAGACGGGCAGGATCTAAGTACTGTTTATTGACGGGGCCACCTCATTTACACCTCTTTAAGCTTGTCCTCATCTGTGGATTGCTCCTGGAGATGTATTTTGAGAAGAACAGTAAAGCAGAGTGATTATTTTTTACCTCATATAGAACAAAACATTTAGCCATCAAGGACATTTAATGCATTTCTTCAAACTTTGGAGCAAAAATAGTCAAATTGGATTAAAAAAAAATAAAGGCCTTATGCCAACTCTATATAATCATCTCTGGTCATTTGAAGTCAAATCCTGGAAATATTTTTTAGATCAATTAAAAAATAAGGAATGCCAACCACTCACATGACACATTTGAGTTGCCTCTTTATATAATATCGAGTTAGCCAAAAAGTTCATTCAATTTCAAGTGAAAATAAAAGGCACATTTTTCATTTTCATCAAGGACTTTATTGAACAAGGTATTCACTAACCTAACAAACTTTTTGGTCAACCCAATATTTCAAAAATACATAATTGGAGAAAATAATCAAACATGGCTGTCATTCGGGTCAAAAAACATGATCTATTGTCCCTTGTACCATCAAAGTACCGTATGTATTTTTGCATCTAAGATGCCATGTGCTGTAGCATAAGTTAACACCAAGGAGAAATAAAGTTGCTAAATTGATAAGCCATCAGTTATAAGAAGCATTACAGCTTTAGAACTATTATAATATGAAAAAATGGCATGCTGTAAAATTAAATAAACTGTTCAAAATGTGCTCATTTATCTTCATCTCTATGCAAATGACCAGAGTACAAACCATCAGATTGTCACATGAACTATGTTTTTTAATAGAACTCCTTCAAATTGAGTCTCATCTTCTCTCTGACTTATTTCACCATAATTCATTCTTCTTCCAGGAACCTTGGTGATCTTTTCAAATTGTAAATTTTAGTCTGCTAAAAATACTTCTGTAATTTCTCATTGTTCTCATGATAAGATTGCAAAATGGCAGAACTATGGAGATCAGATTGCTTCAAACTTTGGGTCTTTCAAGAATTTCCTGAAGCAGGGTTTGTGTACCATTAAAAAAAAAAACTATGCAAAAGTATATTTAATTTTTGGTTACCTTTCTTGAATTTAAGTCAGTTATTTGAGCAAAGATGCTATGGTAAATTGGATTTCCAAAGTTGCAGACAGTGTACTTCCTGTCTTCTCATCTATTTTTTTTTTTAACTGGTTGTTCAGCTTTTGGGAACTTAGTCCCCAACAACATATTGACCTGGGCCCTCATACAGTGAAAGTGTGGAGTCCTAACCACTGGAAAGCCAGGGAATTTGCAGTACTTCTCATCTTAAAGACTTTTTTGCATGATCGCCTTGAATCTCTCTATCAAGAGGGGTGTATATTTCTTCTCTTGGCTGTGCCTGTTACTTCCTTTGCACTTTGCCCAATAATGTATGCCAGAAGGAAAAAAAAAAAAAAGAAGCCCTTCTTTTTATTTATACATGTATTTATGAAATGTAGTTGACTTACAATATTACATTAGTTTCAGTTACGCAACATCGTGATTCAAATTTTTATAGATCATACTCCATTTGAAGTTCCTATAAAATATTGGGTATATTTCCTGTGCTATAGAATATATCCTTGCGGTTTATTTTATACTGGCATTTTGTACCTCTTACAGTAGAATACTCAGTTCAGTTCAGTTCAGTCGCTCAGTTGTGTCCAACTCTTTGCTGGACTGCAGAATGCCAGGCCTCCCTGTCCATGACCAACTCCCAGAGTTTACTGAAACTCATGTCCGTTGAGTTGGTGATGCCATCCAACCATCTCATCCTCTGTCGTCCTCTATTCCTCCTGCCTTCAATCTTTCCCAGCATCAGGGTCTTTTCGAGTCAGTCAGTTCTTTGCATCAGGTGGCCAAAGTATTGGAGTTTCAGCTTCAACATTGGTCCTTCCAATGGATATTCAGGACTGATTTCCTTCAGGATGGACTGGTTGGATCTCCTTGAAGTCCAATGGAATAGTACTTAGCTATAAAAACTAATGCAATTCTACCATTTGCAACAACACGCTTGAACCTGGAGGATATTAGTATGTGTTAGTCACTCAGTCATGTCCAACTCTGCGACCCCATGGACTGTAGCTTTCCAGGCTCCTCTGCCTATGGAATTTTCTAGGCTAGAATACTGGAGTGGGTAGCATTCCCTTCTCCAGGGCATCTTCCTGACCCAGGGATAGACACCATGTCTCTTGCATTGCAGGCGGTTTCTTTACCATCTGAGCCACTAGGGAAGCCTAGAGGGTATTATGTTGAGTGAAATAAGTCAGAGAATGGCAAATACTATATGTGATCACTTAAATGTGGAATAAAAATAAAACAAATGAATATACAGAACACAGAAGTGAGGTGATGCTACTCCCAAGGCTGGCTTTAGAATATGCCCAGTGTCTGCTTTCAGGTACTAGAGAGGCTTCTTCTTTGGAAGGCGGCTGCCATGCTGTGCAGAAGCCCAGGCAGCCCGTGGAGGGTGGGTCAGGGCCCCTCACCTGTTGGCAGCCTCCCTTGAACTCCCAGCAGATGGCCAGCAGCTGCTGCATCAAAGGAGCTGGGCCGATTTAAAACCTGCAGCGTGGCCAGCCACAGCTCAGTGCTCCTCGGTGGAGAACCCAGTGGCGACCACACTGAGCAGCGGAACTCCCAAGCTGAGTCTTGAGGAGCACTTGGTCTCAGAGTCGGAAGCAAATAAAATGATATTTTTCCAGCTTTACTGCTGCTGCTGCTAAGTCACTTCAGTGGTGTCCAACTCTGTGTGACCCCATAGACGGCAGCCCACCAGGCTCCTCCATCCACAGGACTCTAGGCAAGAATACTGGAGTGGGTTGCCATTTCCGTCTCCAATTCCAGCTTTACTGAGATGTGATCAATATACAACATTGCATAGTTTTAAGATGTACAGTGTGTTCATGTAATTGTTATATATATATATATATATTTCAACATGATGACCACTTTTTAAATAGATTTGGGGATAATTTCTTATGCAGCAACAAAGAAATGAAAGCTAATTTCTGTAGGGGAATTTATCATGGGAAAAGTCCCTGATGCTGAGAAAGATTGAAGGCCAAGGGAGAATGGGGCAGCAGAGGATGAGATGGTTAGACAACACCGCTGACTCGAAGGACATGAATTTGAACAGCTCCAGGAGATAGTGAAGGGCAGAGGAGCCTGGAGCACAGCAGTGTGTGGGATTGGGAAGAGTCAGACATGACTTAGCGACTGAAAAACAATAACACACCTTGCAAAAAGGAATTAAAAGATGAAGATTGGATTTATCACTACAAATTTCTGCAGAAAGAATCATTTAAACAATATGGTAAAAATATGGAACTACTAGAGGAAAAAAATGGTACTTATTTTTAGAAACTAACCAAGAATTGTGGCATCTTAGACATGTGCACATGTGGGAAAAGAACTTTTATTTGATAGTTTTTATTTTTAATTTGGCAGCAAGCTAGATTGACAATAGATTAAATTATGAATCTGTGGTTTGCTTTCTTTTTCACTTAAAGCATAAGATTTTGACTAAAGAAATAGTTTTAGAATGGAGAACCAGCAAAGGAAAGTGTCCTGTGATTGTCATTGGTGAAATAACAAACATAGAAATATCAGGAGTAATTTGGGGATGGTTTGTGTGTGTTTGTGTGTGTGTGTGTGTGTGTGTGTGTGTGTTTGCTCAGTTGTGTTTGACTCTTTGTGACCCATGGACTCTCACCCGCCAGGCTCTTCTGTCCATGGGATTCTCCAGACAAGAATACTGGAGCAGGTTGCTGTTTCCTACTCCAGGGGATCTTTCCGACCCAGAGATTGAACCTGTGTCTCCTGCACTGGCAGGCACATTCTTTATGACTAGTACCACCTGGAAAGCCCAATTTGGGGATTAAGGGCCTGAAATGACTTGTACAGACTCTTCACTTGTATGCTCACAAAGTAACTATAACAATAGTGTGACAGACTTTTTTTGACCTCTTAATTGTGTCTCAGTCAATAGATCAGCAAAATTATTTTTAAATGTATATTTATTTACATATGTATTATATACATATGTATATTTATTTACATATTTATTACATATTTAATATATATATACTTATTACATATTTAATAATATTTATGTGGACCATTTTAAAAGTCTTTATTGAATTTCTTACAGCATCATTTCTGTTTTATGTTTCGCTGTTTTGGCCACAAGGCATGTGGGATTTTAGCTCCCTGACCAAGGATTGAACCTGCACCCCTTATATTGGAAGGCAAAGTCTTAACCACTGGACAGCCAGCAAAGTCCCAAGAATTAAGATAAAGCTATCCCTGTGACTAAGGGGAAAAGAATTGGCTAGTGCCCGGAAGTGTAACAGAGGCTGGAGACCAGGGTGCACATGTCCCTGCCCTTTCCAATCTACCTGCTTGTTATCCCCTCTGCCCGTGCAGCAGAGAAAAGGCTAAGGGAACGAAATATGGTTATTTTTGCAAACTGAGATGCCAAATTCCCAAGTCCTGGAGATTACAAGATGATTTGAGGAGATTTAAATGACGATTTTCAATTCTAGTCATTTTCATTTAACCTCTGACTTTTGAGCTTAATCTCAACTTAAAACACAACTCTGCTATGAATCAATGGGTGCCTGGTATGAGCAGCGAGGGATTGGAATCAGATAGTCTGGGATTTGATTCAGAGCTCTTCAAATGCCAGTCTTGTGCTCTGTAATACCCTCCTCATTTCATAAATGCAGGTCAGGCTATTGTAAGGATTAAAGAGAATTTGTGTATATATGTGTGCAACTTCTGGCATGTCATCTGACACTTATAAAGTACAGAAGTGACGAAACCATCAGTACATCAGCTAGATCTGCTGAGAGGACTGGGTTAACGCCTGTCCAGAGCATTGTGAATCTGTCTCTTCTTTGCACTTCTATCTCCTTAGCGTCTCTAATCTCTTTTCTTTTATTGGTATGTACTGCAGTTCTGAGCTCAAAAGCTGTGATTTAGCAAGAATGGAAAACAAAACAATACCATTTCCCTTAAGCAAGCCTCCCTTAGGATTGCTGCTCTAAGAGCTCTGAAGGTCATTATCGAGTACAGAGAGAGAGAGAGAGAGAAAATGGGAGAATCAGGCTGAAGAGCTTCTAAATTTGTTGAAATTGTGATAAGGAAATTTTATTTTTCAGAAAATATGAAATAAATTATGGAAAGGAAAGACAAACATCAAAATTAATGTGTGTTTATTTTTGGAAATTGTACTATCATCTTAAACTTTCATTGAAGGAACAAGGTCAACAATGTAATAAAACATTTTTAAAATATTGATGTTCACTAATATTCTAGGTGCTGCTGGAAATGCATTAAAGATGGAATTACCAATTATATAACACATCAGTGGTCTTGGAAGGTTAGAATGCCCTTGGAACTTGCTGAGATTACTTCTGATTGGTAATTGGAGGGAAATTCCATGCAGTCAGATTAATAGTTCACATTACATCTGTCATATGAGTATAACCATAAGTATTATGGTTCAGAAATTCATCTTATATGACTTTCATGTCATTTATCTCAGGAAACCCAAGTTATGGGAAATGAGAGTTTTCTTTACCATAAAACTGTTTAATTTGCTACTGTACTTGTTAATATTTTAGGTGCCTGAAATAATATAACAAATAAATAACAAATGTGTTGAGTGAGCAGAATAAACTGGTATTTAATATATTTAAAATTGTTCAGTTGCTAGCAATGCTTATGAGGCAAAACACTTTAACACAAAGAAACATTGTTAGTGGGATACATTATTTGATACTTTCTGATATTTAAGAAATTGTAGAAATTCTAATGTCTAAGAACATCTGACATATTATATCACATTTGAGACAAAGAAAGATGGATAAAGCCGGTCAGATAGTTTAGCTTCTGATATTGATGGCAAGGCAAAACTTTAGAAAAACCTTGTCGTATTCTCATATATTGACTGAATCACAAAAGCTATGTAAATAGCAAGAATATCTGCATCATCTTCTAAATGACCATTTTAGGTGTTACACATCTGTGCGTTTATCATCAGTTACTTTATATCACAGGCCCCATTTATGTGTTGACAACTTTCCTTGTAAAATATCTTTTGCCTTTATCTCTTCCTAAGATAGCATGTATCCCATTTTAAAATGAATCCTTTCACTCTGCGATGTGATTCATTTTTACTTTGTGTGTTATATTCATTCATCCAATAAACATTTGCTTGTTGATACACCATAGGTTATTATCTACCCAAGGAAGAGGAGCCTGGATGCCTAGAGATAAGGCCCTTACGATCTTCTCATATGTCAGTAGCAGTCTCCAGGTAGGCATGGATGACATCATGTGAAGCAGAAGGGATGACATGTCCAAAGACTAGAAACATGAAACATGATGTTCGTAAAATTTAAATACCCAGAACTTGTCCCTAGATAGACAAGCTTCGTTAACCAAGAGCGGTTGGGTTTCTCAGTCCATCTCTTATTACTTAATTGCTTTGGGTCAACAGAGTACCTAATATTTATTGAGTAGCTAAGATGCTCTGGCTTCCCTGGTGGCTCAGACGGTAAAGAATCTGCCTGCAGTGTAGGCGACCTGGGTTTGATCTCTGGGTTGGGAAGATCCCTGGAGGAGGGAATGGCAACCCAATCCAGTATTCAGAGAATTCCATGGACAGAGGAGCCTGGTAGGCTACAGTCCGTGGGGACACAGTCAGAACAACTGAGCGACTAACACTTTGACTTCTAAGATGCTGGAGGCTCTGTGTTAATCGTGTTATATTAAGCTTCTGTGCAACACAGGGAGCTCAGCTCAGTGCTCTGTAATGACCTAGAGGGGAGATGGGAGGGGCAGGGAGCTACAAGAGCAAGGGGATATATGTGTACATATGGCTGATTCACTTCGTTGTGAAGCAGGAATTAGCACAGCATTGTAAAGCAATTACACTCCAATAGAATATCATTCATTAATAATAAATTAATAATGATGGCAACCCTTTGTGATAGGTCATATTATGGTCCCTATTTTAAACATTGTAGAATTGAGACGCAGAGCTGTGAAGTAACCTGCCAGAGGTCTGATCCTCAGCAAGCCAGGGTTACTTGTTTCAAACCTGAAGCTCTGGTTCTTAACCATTCCTGTGCTGAGTCCTTCGAGCTTCAGTAGTTTCAATTATAAAATAGAGAAAATTCTTTCTCCACAGAGCTGTTACAAAAATCAAATCTCCTAATCTCTAAACCCATTTCAAAAGAGGCCATCCTTTTGCCCAAAAGGATTGCAAAAACGTGTGCTGTCCCACAGGCTGAAGGGCCCCCAGACAGAGGACACAGATAGCAAGCTGAATGAAGGCTGGCTCTCAGTATCCACTCACCCATCACCTGGCAAACTCATCTTCTGGGCCCAGGGGGCGGGTCTCATAGAGGCTGTGGACACACCATTCCTGTTGTAACTCTTAGGAGCAACTCCCTAGTTCCTCAGAAGCCAAAACAAGACTTATTTTCACAGTATAAAATCATTTTCATGATACAGCCCTGGCTACTTTTTTCCACAGCCGATTTTGTTCCTTGTTCTTCACTCAATTCATACCAGATCACTTGAGATCGTTGGGTTTGTCCTATGTTCATTTCTGTGATGTTTGGGAGGTCTACCGCTCCTGTCTAGGAAAACCACCCCAGCTATTTTGTCTAAGCAACTTCAACTGCTCCACCAAATATCAGATTACCATCTCCAGAGCCTTGTTTTACAACCTGCTGGGACCCAAAGTCTTTCATATTTCCCTAACACCTTAGTTAGTCCTGTCTTTGTTAGAACACAGCTCATGCTACTTTGTATATATATGGTTTTTTTTTTTTTTTTCTGATGCCTCAGATGGTTAAGAATCTCTCTGCAATACAGGAGACCTGGGTTCTATCCCTGGGTCAGGAACATCCCCTAGGGAAGGAAATGGCAACCCACTCCAGTATTCTTGCCTGGGAAAACCATGATTAGAAGAGCCTGCTGAGCTACAGTCCATGGGATCTCAAAGAGTCATATTTTTATATCTGTTTTCCTTTTCATTCTCTGAAACACTTAGCAGGAGAACATTTGGTTCATCCTCGTATCCTCATCATAGTCGGCTACACTTACTAAGTGAAAGTGAAAGCCTTAGTCCCAGTCATGTCCGATGCTTTGTGACCTCGTGGACTGTAGCCCACCAAGGCTCCTCTGTCCATGGAATTCTCCAGGCAAGAATATTGGAGTAGATCGCCATTCCCTTCTCCAGGGGTCTTCCCAACCCAGGGATCGAACCCACATCTCCTGCGTTGGCAGGCAGATTCTTTACCTTCTGAACCACAGGGAAGTCCACACTTAGTAGGTGCTTAGTAAATGCTTGTTTGGTGTGATTTATAAAATCGTATAGGTAACTATACAGATTTCATCCTTCCTTCTTAAGATTAATGATGGAGAAAGCAAATGATAAATACAAGTAAGAAGGTAGGCTTTACATTAATTAATGTTAGGCTTTACATTCTCTGCTTTATTCAGTATGGTGACTTATACTTAGTTCTATATATCTTTGATGGGAATACTGTAATTTTTTTCTAGTCATCCTACTTCTCTCTACTTCTCTGAGGGTTACTTTCTCAGTAATTGGGAGTGTATTCATTTAACCTTCTGTCATTTACACGATGCTTATAATTTTGATTCACAATACCAATGGCTCCATACAATGGAGCAGACTGACAGACTGAATTGGAGCTTTCAATTCTGACTTGATTTGATTGCCCAGGATACAGAAAGAGAGGTAATCGGGGACACAGAGAAGTATATCATGACAATGACACTTAATAACTTGCCCAAAGATCGAGGGTTCTTTGAACATTCTCTACATTTCTTCATAGAGCAGGATGAATAAAAATCCTCCAGAGTAAGATTATCTGAGGCAAACGTAATATTTCCCCCTTTTGTCCAATACAGAAAGAACATTTGGCACTTATTGTATGCTTCTTTGTAGAGTAGTTATATCCTAGTTTTATTCAGAGATTTTTCTTCTACTACACAGCTCTTGTGTAGGAAAAAAAAAAAAGGACCGATATACGGTTCATTTTCATTTATTATTTGCACCTAACATTGTGTTTGCTTCTCAAAGAAATCTACTGGAGAAAATAACAAAAGACCAATGA
Source organism: Bos grunniens (assembly GCF_055505025.1). Classification (NCBI taxonomy): domain Eukaryota; kingdom Metazoa; phylum Chordata; class Mammalia; order Artiodactyla; family Bovidae; genus Bos; species Bos grunniens. The sequence continues at coordinate 87,499,210 of NC_141176.1, read as the reverse complement.
ATTAGTCATTACATGCATTCTACATATCCAGGAAAATACAGTAATCAGTTTGCAAAGCTTTACAAGGACAATATTGATAATGACCAAATAATGTTTTAAACATAGTATAGTCACAAAATTATTGAGTTCAACTTTTGTTCTGCACATTTTTCCTCTATAGACTGAAGTTTGAAAATTCTGCTTCTCATTATATCATGCTAATATTAACAGAATTTCTTCACTTTGGAAAGAGCCACCAACCCGCTTGGTACTTTGGAGAGTGTGTGTATTGAAGGCAAATTTACCTAATAATGTCAAAGAAAAAGACAGGGCAACCAATTTAAGGAGAATTTTACCAAACTCTTGTCTCTCTATGAAGCTGAATATAAACTTTCTAGAATGTAGTTAATTTATTATAGAAGAATGTGCTTGAATTTGTAGTATATATTCAACTATTTCATGTAACTTGAACTTTAATTTTTTAATGATTCTATGCTCAACAGAACAATGTCATAATAATTTTAGCTGTGTGTGCTTAGTCACTCAGTTGTGTCCAACTCTTTGTGACCCTATGGATTGTAGCCTGCCTGGCTCCTCTGTCCATGGGATTCTCCCAACAAGAATAGTGGAGTGGGTTGCAATGCTCTCCTCCAGGGGATCTTCCCCACCCAGGAATCAAACTCAGGTCTCTTGCATTGCAGGCAGATTCTTTACCATCTGAGCCACCACCCTTTTTTAGCTGTGCTGCTGCTGCTGCTAAGTCGCCTAGGTCGTGTCCAACTCTGTGCGACCCCATAGACGGCAGCTCACCAGGCTCCCCCATCCCTGGGATTTTCCAGGCAAGAGTACTGGAGTGGGGTGCCATTGCTTTCTCTGCAGCTGTCAGTAAAAATCATCAGCATTGAAGAGTCAGCATAGTAGGGTACTTGCAAGTGTATTGATAGTCTTCCATAAATGCTAGAAGGTAGACACAATCGATATGCTTTTTTTGAAGAATAACTTTAAAAGTTTTTATATATATCGTCTTTGTATATATCATGTAATAGCAAATATGAAAATAATCAATTAAAAAGAGGAAATATAACTGAAATCTTTGTTTCAGTTAAAAATTTTTTATAGTTTATCAGCAACAGGATGAACAATGTGATGTGACCAAAACTTTCGAAAGTTCATCCATGCACAGACTCTAAATCTCACATAAAGAAAAACCAAAAACAGCCATTGAACAGTGTCAACTTTTTATCCAATTGCATGTGAATATTGTGTCAGATTTGATTAATTTGTCTTCTTCTTCTTGCTGTTAGTCACTCAGTCGTTTCTGACTCTTTGCAACCCCAGGGGACTATAGCCTGCCAGGCTCCTCTGTCTGTAGGATTATCCAGGCAAGAATACTGGAATGGGTTGCAGCTATTTTAATCTCACCATCTCTGGAGTTTAATTGGTGTGCTTAGACAAACACTGTTTAATGTGATTATCAATGCTGTTTGCTGTTGTTGTTCAGTCACTAAGTCATATCCAATTCTTCATGACCACATGGACTGCAGCACACCAGGCTTCCCTCTCCTTCACTGTCTCCTGGATTTTGCTCAATCTCTTGTTCACTGAGTCAGTGATACCATCTAACCATCTCATCCTCTGTCGTAAATTACACCTTTTTGATAACTGTTTTCTATTTTTTTTAATTTGTTCTTTATTTTTTTCCTTCTTCATTTTGCCTTGCCTGATCTTAAGGTTTTTTGTTTGTTTTTTAATAATTCTGATTTAATCTTCTCTGTTGACTTATTTTAATATTTATTTTTACAAGTATACTTTAGTGGTATCCATCGTATACAATATACATTTAAAAAAAATCAGATTCTAAATTCAAATGCTGTTATGTACCTTCACATGCAGTAGTAAAAGTCTTGTAGTGGTGTATCCCCAATTCCTCTCTCTCACCCCTGAGCCACGTCTGTCGTTTATTTCAGTTTTACATATACTATGAAAACAATACATTGATGTAAATTTTCCTTGAAGAGAAGTTATTTTTTAGAGCAATAAAAAATAAGAAAACATATTTCACCTTTATTCTTATTTGATACTCTATTTCTTTGAATAGGTCAAGTTTTCTGATGTCATTTCAGCTGCTTGAAGAATGCCATTTATTAATATTTATTATAGAGTACATTCTGACAATGAATCATCTCAGTTTTGTTTGTGAGAGTCTGTATTTCTCCTCCACTTATGAAGTATGTCTGTTTCCTATTATGATATATCCATTTGATTCTGTCTTATAATTTCAATTTCTTTTCTGAAATTGCCTCACTGACCTTGTGTTTTGTCTACCTTTGCAAATTAGAGCTCTTAACCTATTATTATATTTCTTTTTCATTATATGTTTGATGGCTTCAATATTTGTGTTGTATCTTGAGCTTGTACGATTGCTTTGTTCCTTCAGACTGTACTTTTTCATACCTTGTTTTTGTCCCAAATACTGTTGTTGAAAGCTGGATTTGCTTCTTATCAGCTTTTCATCTTCCTTTTGCTTTATGTGCCAGGGAATTTGTCTCTTGCAGCCTTCCTAGACCGATTTCAGTTCACCTGCTCCCAGTGCTTGTTACGGAGAAGGCAATGGCACCCCACTCCAGTACTCTTGCCTGGAAAATCCCGTGGATGGAGGAGCCTGGTAGGCTGCAGTCCATGGGGTCGCTAGGAGTCGGACACGACTGAGCGACTTCACTTTCAACTTTTCACTTTCATGCATTGGAGAAGGAAATGGCAACCCACTCCGTTGTTCTTGCCTGAAGAATCCCAGGGACCGGGAAGCCTGGTGGGCTGCCATCTATGGGGTCACACAGAGTCGGACACGACTGAAGCGACTTAGCAGGCGGGCAGGCAGTGCTTGTTGGGGTGGTGGCAGAGGGCAGGGCGGGGTTATGTATTTTCTAGTGTTCTGATCAAGTGTTGGTCTTCGGTGGTGTCGCGCATCTGTGTCGTGGGGTATGGCTCTTAGATGTGTTCTGCTCCCTTGGGGAAGTGGCTGAACTATCTCTAGCCTCAGCCTTCCCTATGAAACAAGATGAGAAAGGCATTAAGTTTCTCATGGAATGTCCAGCCTAGCAGGTGTTTCTGCCCCTCTCGTTGGCTCCCAGCTTTCTGTTCACATCTTCCAATTGGCTCCCGCCCTCAGGCTACAGGGTTCAGCTGCTGTTCTGTTTCCTCCCTCCTCCTTCTCTTCCTGGTCCCTCACTGTCCTCTCCTCTCCCTCTTTCCCCCAGAAGATTAGGCATTTGTCTCCTAGGAAAGATAGGAAGGATGGCTTTGTGTGAATTTTAGCCTTGGCTGAAGCATTCTCAGGGTGGTCTTCAACTATGTATACTTGCTGTGGTTTCTGGAAGAAAAACTTGCAGAAAGGCATGAAACTCCCATGTTATGGCCCCGGGGCTTTAATTCTCTTCCTATTCTATAGTTGCTTTCAGTAATTTGTCAAAAATGTCTAGCTGAAACTTCTTACCAGCTTATATGACTTTAAAGTGACTTTTTAAGGGGCGTCCATTCCTCACAGTCTCTGGTCCTCTTGTTTTTCCTGCACTGTTCACTCTCTTTTGGGGTACCGAGTTGGATGTTTACTCTGTAACCTCAGTTCTCTGATGGTTTCTAGGGAAGTCTTGAATTTGAGTCTGTCTAGATGTTTAATTATATTTAAAGTTTGAAAATGAGCTCTCCTCTCCTTATTTAAGCTAGAACAGGAAATTCTTGTCTAATGTCTTCCTTTTTTTTTTTTTTTGCTGTGTGTTTATCCATTAAAATCAATGATTACATTTAGTAAGAAGGCACCTGTACGTGTTTTCAAAAATAGATTCAGATCAGATCAGTCGCTCACTCATGTCCGACTCTTTGCCCCCATGAATCGCAGCACGCCGGGCCTCCCTGTCCATCACCAACTCCCAGAGTTCACTCAGACTCATGTCCATCGAGTCAGCGATGCCATCCAGCCATCTCATCCTCTGGCGTCCCCTTCTCCTCCTGCCCCCAATCCCTCCCAGCATCAGAGTCTTTTCCAATGAGTCAACTCTTTGCATGAGGTGGCCAAAGTACTGGAGTTTCAGCTTTAGCATCATTCCTTCCAGAGAAATCCCAGGACTGATCTCCTTCAGAATGGACTGGTTGGACCAAGACTAACACAATACTGGGGTTAATAGAAAATACTGTTGGGAATTTGTGATGGAGTGAGTGGGATTCTGACGATCTTGGTTTCTATTCTTTACCTGTCTCTAGTAGCATGACCTTGGTCAAGGTCCTTAATCTTTCTGAGCTTTGTTTTCTTCCTCTATGAAATGAGAGGTTCAGGTCTGATTGTCTTGGAGTTTTAAAAGTCTGTACCTATAAAGGTAGGTTTGGACAAGCTGTGTTGTGCTTTTAATGCCAAAGCCAAGGATTTTGGACTTGATCCTCTAGTAAATGGAAACTCTTTGAAGGTGTCTGAGCAGGAGGTTGGCTGGAGGATTCGAAGATGGCGTTAACTTGGAAGGAAGTGTTGAGCTCACAGGTGAGATGGGGAGTGATGCTCTGGACTGGTGGGTGACGCAGAGTCTGGTGTTTATGGTATGCTGACCTAGAGGGCAGCTCACGGATCGATAATGCAGGACTCAAGGTTTTGTATTAACTCAGAGCTAACACAGGATGAAACGAGAACAATAATGATTTAGGAGACAGCTTAGGATAACCAATGGGCTTCCCTGATGGCTCAGACAGTAAAGAATCTGCCTGCAAGGCAGGGGACCTGAGTTCAATCCCTAGGTTGGGAAAATCCCCTGGAGAAGAGAATGGCAACCCACTCCAGTATTCTTGCTTGGAGAATGCCATGGACAGAGGAGCCTGGTGGGCTACAGTCCATGCGGTCACAAAGAGTCAGGCATGACTGAGCGACTAAACAGCTTCACACTTAGGATAACCAATACTACATGTGTCCCGTGCATTCACGAATTTGTCTCAAGGCACCGTTTCCCTTCAATAGGCAAGTTCCCCTTGTTTCTGCTTAGAGCTTTACTGTGTTTATATAATTAGATACCAAAGTGTTCTGTTCAACTAATACAATGAAACTTTTAATTTTAGGTTTCTAGGGTGATCTTAGCCCTGAGTAATCTACCTTTCACTGTAACTGAGACATCACAAGGGAATTCCTATATTTGGGAGAAATACTCAAGACTCGTTTCCAAACTGCACCCCTCCACCCCCAAAACTGTGTTGTATCCTCCCCGTGGTAAAACTTCACATAGGCCGGATTGTACCATCCATGACTGTTCCTTATTGATGGATGACACAGACTGGGCTTTATGAAGCTTACAAACATAATCCCTGGTTTACTAAAGACAAATGAACCTGTTTGATATCTGCTGTTCATAGAACCCACCTTTAACCTTCCTAAGTGTTTGTATTTTAATAATACATTTTACAGGCACATGATTTCGCATCTATTCAGTACTAGCTAGACATAAGTGTACATTTTCCTTTTCTTCAGATTCACTCAGTCCAGACATACCATTGTAAGTGCTCTATGATTGAGAACTGCTTGTCTAGGTATGTGCAAACTCTCTTTAGGATACTCTAAGGCATATAAAAAAAAAAATAAATGTCACACCTCACACCCTCATCTCAATCCTGTCTCCCCAACACACACAAAGAATTAGAACGCTTGAGTTTCCCAGATGCCTGATATCAGATAACAGGGTGTGGTTGTCAGAATAAGGCCCCTCACCCCACAAAGATACCTAAGTTTCTACCCAGAAATTGTGAATACATTGTGTTACATGGAAAGTAACTTTGCTAATATATTGGCCTTGAGATGAAAAGATGACCTCGATATGGGGATGATTTGTGTTGACCCAATATAATCACAAGTTCAGTTCAGTTCAGTCGCTCAGTCGTGTCCAAATCTTTGCGACCCCATGAATTGCAGCACACCAGGCCTCCCTGTCCATCACCAACTCCTGGAGTTCACTCAGACTCACATCCATCAAGTCAGTGATGCCATCCAGCTATCTCATCCTCTGTGGTCCCCTTCTCCTCCTGCCCCCAATCCCTCCCAGCATCAGAGTCTTTTCCAATGAGTCAACTCTTCCCATGAGGTGACCAAAGTACTGGAATTTCAGCTTCAACATCAGTCCTTCCAATGAATACCCAGGACTGATCTCCTTTAGAATGGACTGGTTGGATCTCTTTGCAGTCCAAGGGACTCTCAAGAGTCTTCTCCAACACCACAGTTCCAAAGCATCAATTCTTCGGCACTCAGCTTTCTTCACAGTTCAACTCTCACATCCATACATGACCACTGAAAAAACCATAGCCTTGACTAGATGGACCTTTGTTGGCAAAGTAATGCCTCTTCTTTTTAATATGTTATCCAGGTTGGTCATAACATTCCTTCCAAGGAGTAAGCGTCTTTTAATTTCATGGCTGCAGTCACCATCTGCAGTGATTTTGGAGCCCAGAAAAATAAAGTGTGACACTGCTTCCACTGTTTCCTCATCTACTTCCCATGAAGTGATGGGACCAGATGCCATGATCTTTGTTTTCTGAATGTTGAGCTTTAAGCCAACCTTTTCACTCTCCTCTTTTACTTTCATCAAGAGGCTCTTTAGCTCCTCTTCACTTTCTGCCATAAGGGTGGTGTCATCTACATATCTGAGGTTCTTGATATTTCTCCCAGCAATCTTGATTCCAGCTTGTGCTTCTTCCAGCCCAGCATTTCTCATGGTGTACTCTGCACAGAAGTTAAATAAGCAGGGCGACAATATACAGCCTTGACATACTCCTTTTCCTATTTGGAACCAGTCTGTTGTTCCATGTCCAGTTCTAACTGTTGCTTCCTGACCTGCATATAGGTTTCTCAAGAGGCAGATCAGGTGGTCTGGTATTCCCATCTCTTTCAGAATTTTCCACAGTTTATTGAGGGTCCTTATAAATGAAAAAGGGAGGGGATACAGGTCAGAGTGATGCAATGTAAGAACTTGATGTGATGTTGACTGCTATGAACATGGAGGGAGAGGCCTATGAGTGAAGGAATGTGGTTGGCCCCAGAAACTGGAAAAGTGTGAGGCACATGGATTCCTCCCTGCAGCCTCCAGAGAGGAACACAGGCCTGCTGAGCCCTTGATTGAATCCTAGTGAACTCACTGCAGACATCTGACCTCTACAATTATGAAATAATGTATTTCTAATAATGCTATTCCTAATAATATATTTCTAATAGCCATTAAATTTGTGGCAAATTGCTACAATAGCAATAGCAAACTAATGCACAAGGGTTTGTAAAATTCATGAGAATTTGAAACAGTGCAAATGATATTACCACTTGTTCAGTACATTTTATATGAAAAGAGATTCAAAGTCAACTATTCCTTAAGTTCACGGTCAAGCAGAAGCTTCTTGCTTGATGGTTAGTTTGCTTTCCATCGGTGGACAATAGACAGTAAGAACCGTGTGTTTGTTTTCTCCTATTTGTCTCATAATCTAGGAGAGTGTAAATTAAGCTTTATGGTTAACTTATGACTTTCTCCAAATTTCTTATTCTGAACTTTCTTTTTCTTTCTTTTTTTTTAACCTGAATTTTCTTTTCCCGATTTTTACATTAAGGACTAATCTTTTACTCTGCGTAGTAGTTTTGATAATATCATCTTTGAAAACATTTGTAGAGAAAAAGAATTAAAGTACATTAAAAAAAACTGATAAAATATAGCTTGATTTTAACTGATGAGGTATAAATAATCAATATCTACATGATCGAGAACCAGAAATATCAGTCTTAACTAATAAACAAATTTAGAGTTGTCATATATATATATTAAGATAATAAAAAATTTGAAGAAAATTTTCAAAATGACTGAAGTAATAAACATTTTCTAATTCTATTATTCTTTGTCTATTCTTAAAAATGGGGGTCAATGTGTTAAATCAGGGGTCAGATAGAACCAATTCAACCATAACTTTTGGCCGAATTAATCAGTCACAGTTTATTATTTTACCACTGGAGTTTAATTAGAATTGTACTCTGGTAGGAAGAACGCCTAAACGACTGCTCTGAATCTCTTCTATCTAAGGAATATTACATATCGTATGTGGCTGGTCACTACAGTATATACATACTTGGAGTTTTTCTTAAGATCTCAAGGCATTATTTTCATTTATTGTGTAATAGCTGTATATCACTTTATATTACGTGCAATTTACCTCTGAAAGAATTTTGTTTTCTTATAATCACATGCGGGCACTTGGTCAAAATGCTATAGTACAGACAGCAAGTGCAATAGATTAGAAAGGGCAGGTTTGCATGGAGTCCGGGGAGCACTTCCTAGAAGAGTCGATGGCGTGAATTAGACTCTTTGCTCGGATAAGTACAGTATCAAGAAGTGTGACTTCTCCACGTAAGTAAGTGTGTCATTTGTGGGGCCAGACACATATTTGAACCTTGATTTCACAGTTTTTGCAGTGAAGACTATTAATGGATATGAACAAATAGATAAAGACCCAAAGTTTTCATAAAAATAATCCTCAAAGTGTTCTTACACCTTGTCAATGGAATCATTTAACTCCTGTCTTCTCAGGCTTTAGTCATTATTTGTATTTATTTACTAAAAACCGAAAATAAAGAACTGCTAGGGAAGCTTGCTACTACATTGAATATTTCAGAGCAAAACTTATGTGTATGTGTGTGTGTGTGCATTTAAACTTGTAACTTTTGAGAGAAGAAATAGTGTCAACATTGTGATAACCCCATGGACAAAACTGGCACTGAATCTGATTTCACCCTACCTTTTAGGTGTGTTGAAATAAATATTGGTAACTACAATTGAATATAGAGAGTAAGTTACACTAGACATATGAAAAAAAAATATTGCTGGGAATTCCCTGGCAGTCCAGTGATTCAGTTCAGTCATTCAGCCATGTCCGACTCTTTGTGATCCCATGGACCGAAGTGGGCCAGGCTTCTCTGTCCATCACCGACTCCCAGAGCTTACTCAATCTCATATCTGTTGAGTTGGTGATGCCATCCAGCCATCTCATCTTCTGTCATCCCCTTCTCCTCCCACCTCCAATCTTTTCCAGCATCAGGGATTTTTCCAATGAGTCAGTTCTTTGCATCAGGTGGCCAGAGTATTGGAGTTTCAGCTTCAGCATCAGTCCTTCCAATGAATACTCAGGACTGATTTCCTTTAGGATGGACTGGTTGGATCTCCTTGCAGTCCAAGGGACTCTCAAGAGTCTTCTCCAACACCACAGTGCAAAAGCATCAATTCTTCAGCTCTCAGCTTTCTTTATACTCCACCTCTCACATCCATACATGACTACTGGAGGAACCATAGCTTTGACTAGACAGACGTTTGTTGGCAAAGTAATGTTTCTGCTTTTTAATATGCTGTCTAGGTTGGTCATAGCTTTTCTTCCAAGGAGTCCAGTGGTTAGGACTCTGCCTTTCCACTACTGGGAGCACAGTTTTGATCCCTGTCCAGAGAACTATGGTCCTACATGTGTGTACCACATCAAATAAATAAATACATTTAAAAATTAAAAAAAGTATTATTGAGCACCTATTTTATTAATTAATTGTGTTTGTACCAGAAGGAAAAAAAAATGCTTATTTTTTGTAAAGAAGCATCATTGTATTAGGTATAAATATTTTCAAATATGGATCTTTGTGGGCATTTCTTCAGTCATTCTTTATACTTATATATAATCACCTGTCTCTTAATAAACAGAAAAAATTGCTGTTTATATTTGTCTTAATTGTAGCCATGTCAAATCACAGAGTACGTTATTCATTTAATGAGTTCCAGAACACAACAAAATTACTTGGCATATCATAGGTGCTTAATAAATATTTTGACCTGGATTACTATAATCCATTTTCTCATAATACTATTGTTTTAAATATTTATAGCAGCTAATAAGTTCAAATGCCACTTATAGAATAAACATTCCAATTGTTTCAACTTGTCATATGAGAAGGTTTTTTGTCAGTTTCCTGCCTGTTTCATTCTAATCTTCAAACTCTCAAAGACTGTTAAAAATCTAGGTTCCTTGCTATGGGAGGGTACCGAAAAAAATCTTAGAAATCCTCCTACTCTATTTCTAGTAGGATGCATATTAACGGCAGTAATAAAGACTTGGGATTTTAGAATGCACTGGAAAATTTTAAGGTCACATTAAGTAGCATGGCAAATTATCAGGATTTCAAATGTGTTTTAGATCCTCATCTATTAACAATATATCCTTAGTTCATTGATTAGCCCAATATTTCAACCAGATTCATCCATCTCACTAGTTTTCAACTGGGGGATGCTTTGTACCCCAGGGGATATTTGGCCTGTTTCCGAGACATCTTTGATGGTCCCAACTGAGGGTGGAGGATGCTACTGTCATTCAGCAGGTAGAAGTCAAGGATGCTGGCCAATATGCTACCTGGGACAGAGCAGTCCCCTACATCAAGGACTCATCCCACCCACAATGCGGTGATGCCAAGGCTGACAAACCCTGACATATTTGCATTATGATATGACTTTCAGACTACATTTTTGTAAGTGTGAGATTTAAGCCCATTTCACTGAGTAAATGAAAAACTTAAGAGAAACGTTTCAAATAAATTTATTATACCCCTCAATGTCCATAGTCACGCTGAAGGTGCAACGAAGGGCCGGACTCCTTCTCTAATGCAGCTTTCTTAGTTTCTGAAGTTCCAGTAATACTTGTGAAAGATCAGACTTCAAAATCAGTGTCACTAGCTTATCAGAAGGGCTAGTTTTCTCTATTCCTAAGCAGAAGCTCCTTGAGTATTAACAGGTGTAGGATATGGTCTCAGCTTTTGTGTTGTTGTTCAGTCACAGCAAGAACTGATGCTGAAGCTGAAACTCCAGTATTTTGGCCACCTGATGCGAAGAACTGACTCACTAGAAAAGACCCTGATGCTGGGAAAGATTGAGGGCAGGAGGAGAAGGGGATGACAGAGGATGAGATGGTTGGATGGCATCACCGACTTAGTGGGCATGACTTTGAGTAAACTCCGGGAGTTGGGAATGGACAGGGAAGCCTGGTGTGCTGCAGTCTATGGGGCCTCTAATAGTTAGACACAACTGAGCGACTGAACTAAACTGAACTGAATTTTGTGCTGTTGTTGTTCAGTCATGTCTGAGTCTTTTCAACCCCGTGGACTACAGCATGCCAGGTTTCCCTGTCCTTTACTAGCTCCCAGAGTTTGCTCAGATTCATATCCATTGAGTCGGTGACGCTATCTGACCACTCATCCTCTGCTGCTCTCTTCTCCTCCTGCCTTCAAACTTTCCCAATAACAAGATCTTTTCCAATGAGTCAGCTCTTTACATCAGGTCGCCAAAGTATTGGAGCTTCAGCTTCAACGTCAGTCCTTGCAATGAAGAATCAGGTTTGATTTCCTTTAGGATTGGCTGGTTTGATCTCCTTGCTGTCTAAGGGACTCCCAAGTATTTTTTTACATCAGGTCGCCAAAGTATTGGAGCTTCAGCTTCAACGTCAGTCCTTGCAATGAAGAATCAGGTTTGATTTCCTTTAGGATTGGCTGGTTTGATCTCCTTGCTGTCTAAGGGACTCCCAAGAGTCTTCTCCAACACAACAGTTCAAAGGCATCAATTCTTTGGTACTCAGCCTTCTTTATGGCCCAGTTCTTAAATCCACACAGCTTTTGTGTAAACAGGAGTCATTTGAGATTCACCAAACTAGTATACTGCTTTCCATGGGCCAACTCGTGTATTTCTCAAAGCACTGAAAAAAAATATTATTTAGGCATCAGTAAAATTGAGTTCATTTCATAGTTTTTGTTTGTATGAACTTTCTTATGTATAGATGAAATTCAGTTGCATAGTATCATAATGTACTGTTTATATTGTACTCAGCAGTAAAGAATCTGCATGCAATGCAGAAGATGCGAGTTCAATCCCTGGGCCCGGAAGATCCCCTCAAGGAGGACTTGGCAACCAGCTCCAGTATTCTTTCTGGGAAAATGCCGTGGACAGAGGAGCCTGGTAGGCTACAGTCCATGGGGTCACAAAGACTGGTACATGACTGAGGTGACTTAGCACAGAGCACAGTAATAGTAATAAGAGCAATGATAACTCTAGTAATTAAAGCCAGGACATTATTCATTTATCAGTCTTTTCTTTATCAGTCATTCATTATCCGACTGTAAGGTAAACTGCTATCCGTAGGGTCGCAAAAGTGTTGGACACGACTGAGAGACTGAGCCCGCATACATGCAAGGCGATCTTTGGCTTTCTTTTGTTTTCTTTGCTATATGTGTTTCTTTGTAATATGTCCTTGTTGTTTTCCCGATCACCTCTACCATCTGAAAGCATTTCGTGGCATTTTTCACGTATGTAATATAATACAGTCTGAAGGGGACTGAAACACTATATGCTTCTATTCTTGGGAAGATGAGAGGTGGAATGAAGAGCCCAATTTCTTTGTCTAGATCATTTTGCTGTAGGTGTTAATTTGCCAAGGTATTTCTCAATTACTGCTCAGACCCCAAGCATGGTACTCTCTAACTGGGTAAGTATTTAGGAAGAGATTTACAGAAAATACATCAGTGGTAAATGTTTACTCAGTGTTTCGCGTTTGATCTTTCTGCTACACTCTTTCTACTAAAGCTGGAATCTATTTTCAGTGACTGCATATGAATGCAGCGCACGTTCTGCGGCCTAACATATGCCATCTGTAAAAGCATTTACTTTAAATTAGTGGAATAAGTAATCAAAAGGGCTTTGTACTTAATGCAAAACTTTTGGTGACTATTAAATGCTCATTAGAGGGTGTTTTTGCTGTATGACTGTCAAAATCAGCAGGACGTTTATGTTAGATTTCCTGAGTGGGTCAAGATTGAATATGATTTTACAACCTAAATAACATAAATGAATGCAGGTTATTTCAGCATCTCCAGATGTTTTTTAAACTCTTTGCCCCTAAACCCAAAACTTAGTGCCATTTCAAATTCCACAGTGGCATTTGAGTGAAGATTTTAAGAATTAGATATTTGACATCTTCAGATGAGTGGGCTACTTTTTTTTCATACTTCCACCATTTATAAATGAAAATGATGCTATCTCTAATGCTATTACTCCAGCCCATCTTTTATGGAAATATATCCTCAGGGAATCAGATAGTATTAAATCAGCTTAACTATGCACTTCTTACAATAGCTAATTATTTAAAATTTTTAATTATCTTGTGATGGCTTATTTGGTAGATTGTGTATGTGTCACAACTTGATTGAATCTCTGAAAATATGCCCTTATTATCACTTTGCTTTTAATTAAACATTCAATAACTGTCTTGTTTAATCTAGAGAGATACATCTATTAATATTATCCTCACTATTATTATTTTTGTGGTGCCACGCACAGGAATGATACAGTATAACCAGAATAGATGATTAACCCAAATCATGGTCTTCACCCCGAGAAAATTAAATCTCAGATCTATTAACTAATGTCTCTGGGTGCTCTGATTATAAAAGATGAATTAGAAGACCCCATGTACATCATAGAGAGGGAAAGAAGAAACCCAAGAGTTCATGAGGTCATACCCAACTTAGTTGCAGGCAGAAATGTCCGTGGAGTAGTTTGATGAACATCATTGGTCAGGTGGAGACAAGCAGAGCAAAGTTAAGCTGGAGTTCTAAAAGCCTGCCAATTTGTAAGAATAAATACTCAATCTCCACAATGTCATTTGCTTTGGGAAATGTAGAAAACTGGCAAATTAATCTGCTTCTCTGCTCTACTTTTGAAAATCTTTACCGTGGGGCTCTGATTGTGTTACTCTATGTTGTCCGGAATCAGAGCTATTTTCTGATTCATAAAGCTCCAATTGCCCATCAGTTTTGTCTCTGAAGGCTTTAGGTACCTGATCGTGTAAGAGAAAGAGGGGGAAATCACCTGGATTTTGTTCCCATTACAAAAATCTCTTTTCTCTAGCTCAGTCTAAAATGCCTCTCATTCCAACTGGCCATCTACTTTTCTAATGTAGATTTACAACAGAAAAAAAAAAAAAAGCTTCATCTGAACTGGAGTCATTTATAAACAGCTTATGAAGGGCAAAACATTTTGGGGGTGGGGGTGTGGAGTGGCTATAGGAACAGCAGTTGGAAAGCATACTGAAGCTTTTGTGCATGTACAGGCTGGAGGGATTGATTCTTTCCATGTAATTAACCTAAAGAATGAGAGAATGGCGCTAAATTCTGTTTACAATGGGATGAAAAGTATCCTGGCCCTATTAATAACCATCATCTGTTGGAAATGGAATTAGATTCTTCATTAGTCAATTATGTATTAATTATTGATACTTTTTTTTTTAAATGTCTGTTCACTAGAAGCTTCATTGCTTAGATATAAATGCTCAGAAAAGAGAGAGTATTCTTCATTGCAAGCCCCTCATAGACTATTGGAAAAGATATTTAAGTAAATAAAGTGATAATAAAGTCATACATGTGAATGAGTGCTCTGATAATAGGTGCGAGCAAAGTGCTAAAAGGCTTCCCCGGTGGTGGCTCAGCGGTTAAGAATCCTCCTGCAGGTCAGGAGCCACAGGAGACATTGGTTCGATCCCTGGGTCAGGAAGATCCCCAGAGGAGTGTATGGCCACCTACTCCAGTATTCTTGCCTGGAGAATCCCATGGACAGAGGAGCCTGGGGGGCTACAGGGCATGGGGTCACAAAGAGTAGAACACAATTTAAGCAACTTAGCACACACACACGAAAGTCCTAAAAAAGGTGCTTCTAAAACAAAATGTAAGAAATACTGCGGGAAAAGGCAACAGGTGACCTGATTCTTACTTTAAGAGAGGAGTAAAGCCAGTCCTAAGTTAGGAGATAAAAAGATGAGGTGCTTTCTTCCTGGCAGAAGCAGAAGTACACATAAAGTCACGGAGGTGCGACCTTTCTGCTTATCGGAGGACCTCTATATTCAAAAGAAATCAATTAATTTCTAGGCCTGTTTTTCTGCGTGATAAACAAATTAATCATGTACTAAGTTTCTGCCGTATTAATCCCTGAGGCAGTGAGTGTGGCAGAACCAAAATCAAATTATCTCAGACTCACTCTGTGTAACTTGTGACATATCTGAGCAAAACTTTCTCAGTTGACTCGTATTTAAGTAAAGAAAATAATTCTATTATAAAGAGAGAGAAAATAAGCCAGTGCCTGCTTTTGTTCCTGATTCTAAAAACAATTTTTATGAAATTGGGAAATAAGCAAAGGGAAGAGAACAAAAATATTTTTAAATTATCAAACAATTATCAATACTTCCATCAAGATGGAATTGTGTCTCAGGGCTCCTTGATTTTAGGAGATTACTATTATAAAATGGTAATTAAAAATGAGATTTTTGAAAGATTTTTAAAACAAAAAAATTAAGAAAGCATCTTCAGTAAGGCAAATTCTTTCAATGGAAAATAACAAGGTTTAGAAACTCCCACATCTGTATTTTTGACAGCTGATAGACAAATTAGCATTTTAAGATTCACACTTTCTTAGTTCTGTCCCCCCCATAGAGAAAAGAAAATGTTAAAAACTTCAGTCATTATCAAGTAAACTCTTGTGGAAACAAAGATTTTGATTTCTTTCTCTTCATAGGTAACTCTGTCATTTGACAAAGCTTGGAGTTCAGAGCGTTATGATTATGATATCATGTTTATCTCTTTTGAGTTAGAGATCAAGAAACCATCTCGTCTCCAGTGAATCATTTATAGAAACTGCAAATAGCTTAATGTAGGGAGAGGATGAGTGGGAGCTATGTTAGTAAATATTCCCCTGATTTTTCACATTGGAAGAAAATAGCCTGAATTGGGTATTAAGGTGCCATTACTTTAAAGCATCCGCCTGCCAATGCAGGAGACACAGGAGACAGGAGTTCGATCCCTGGGTTGGAAGGTCCCCTGGAGTAGTAATTTGCAATCCGCTCCAGTATTTTTGCATGGGAAATCCCATGGACAGAGGAGCCTGGCGGGCTGCAGTCTGTGTGGTCACAAATAGTCAGACACGACTGAGTGACTGAGCACACACACACACACACACACAACTGCATAGCAAAGAAACTGAGCTCCCGGATCACACAAAATGGAATAGTTTTCAAGATCCTGAGGAGGTGGGGCAGTGTCCTCCAGCATATGAGGTGACTCTGCGATCCTCTGTCAACCTGACATTTCAATAAACTCTGGGGGCAAGCGTGTGCCCTTTGGCTTCGCGTCCTGAGCTCATAGTCATGCTTCTGGGCCACTGGCCACTCTGGTGCCCCCTAATTCAGCCACCGTGTTCTGTCCCATCATATCCACACTATCCTAAGGCAGCTCGGGGCCCACACAACAATGATTTTATCCAACTTCAATCCCAGGAGAACTGGCCTTCATTGTCCTCTTTATCTCTTCCTACCCTGCAGGTGTGGTCCTGACCACTTTCATATGATTAGCATTATACGTTTTCCTGAGGACTTTTTGCTCCCACATCATGTCACATCCAAGCATTCAAAAATATTTAAGTATGTTGAATATGTGTGTCGTTAAAGAGTCTGCCTGCAATGCAGGAGATCCAGGTTGGACTCCTGGGTCAGGAAGATCCCCTGGAGAAGGAAATGGCAACCCACTCCAGTATTCTTGCCTGGAGAATCCCATGGACAGAGGAGCCTGACAGGTTACAGTTCATGGGGGTCGCAAGAATCGGACACGACTTAGCTACTAAACTACCACCACCATGTATGCATCCGCTTACCGCGCCACTCTGCTTGACCCCTCAAAATTGTATGGAATTATTTTATATTGTTAAGTTAATCATGTTTCCATTATGGCTTGCAATTGTGATTATCGTTTGTTTTTTTGTCTGGTTATTGACTGTAAAAACGGATAAATGTCTTTTACTATTGTGATTATGTAACTATTACTCACTTAATACCATTGTGTCATGATTAGTCAACAGAAAAATAATAGAACTCTGTATCACCAAAACCTAGGCTCTAATAGAAAAACCTGTAATCACTTTTTAAAATCCAGATGCCGATCAGAATTATCTTGGAATTTTTTGAAAAATACAAATCTCAGGTACTGATTTTTTTCTCCAGAGCTCCAGATATGTTTCTAACGAGCGGTCACATTTAAACAACTGGACTATATGATGATCTTCTCCTTTTCTCTAGTTTGTTTCACTTTTCCTATTTCATATTCAGTGCTCCCATTTCATTTAGTTTATGTTCTCCAATTTCTCTTCTACTTCTCTTTTTTTGTGATGTTCTTTTGTAAGCCTTTATCAAGTGTAGTAGAAAAGCTTTTTTATACATGTATATAATATATATTTTAGAAAACTTAATGAATTTTTGCCTAAATAAAAAAAGTTGTGACATTTTGATTCCACCTGTTTGACTTAGTATGAATAGAATGCTAGATTTCTAATTTAAAAATAGATGTGCAGCAAGAAACAAAGGTTTACTGTATAGCACAGGGAATGACAGTCAGTATCTTGTAATAACCTATGATGGAAAATAATTTCAAAAATAATATATATGTATTTGTATAACTGAATCACCTTGTTGTGCACCTGAATCATTGTAAGTCAACTGTACTTCAATAAAATATGTATATTAAAAGATTTTTAATGGGCTCCCATTTATGTACTGACACCTTTTGTCCAAGAGGGAAACATACAAAGTTGGTCTCATATCTGGGCAAATGCAGGTGCAGGCAGGTGAATCATGGTCTCACGTCAATCACTTACACATTAGCTTTGACCTCGGAGAAGGCAATGGCACCCTACTCCAGTACTCTTGCCTGAAAAATCCCATGGATGGAGGAGCCTGGTAGGCTGTAGTCCATGGGGTCGCTAAGAGTCAGTCACGACTGAGCAACTTCACTTTCACTTTTCACTTTCATGCATTGGAGAAGGAAATGGCAACCCATTCCAGTGTTCTTGCCTGGAGAATCCCAGGGATGGAGGAGCCTGGTGGGCTGCTGTCTATGGGGTCGCACAGAGTTGGACACAACTGAAGTGACTTAGCAGTTAGCAGGCCTCTTGACCTAGATCTCATGTCAAGTTAACAGCCCCCAGGACTGGAGGCAGCAGTCCTATCAAAGGAGGTGTGTGATGAAGGACTCAATTTTTTTATGTCCATAAAGTACTGGGTCCCATGCTGGTTGCCTTATAGTCAACTTTAAGGCTTTTAACAATGCTGCAGGATATTTTTTTAATTGGGAAAATTAGGAGAGAAACTAAAACTTACAGAATTTTGTTAAAAATCTCAGGTCACACAGCTAGCAAATTGTTGAGAACGATTTTTTTTCCAGTTACAGGACATCTCCTGAACCAGAAAGTAAAAAGTGAAACTGAAATGTGCTCAGTCGTGTCTGGCTCTTTGCAACCCCGTGGACTGCAGCCCACCAAGCCCCTCTGTCCATGGAATTCCCCAGGCAAGAATGCTGGAGTGGGGAGCCATTCCTCTCTCTAGGGGATCTTCCCAATCCAGGGATCGAACCTGGGTCTCCCACATTGCAGGCAGAGTCTTCACCATCTAAGCCACCAGGGAAGCCCAAGCAAATCATAAATCATTTTTACCTCCTCATAAACTATGTTCTCTGCATTTTCTTCTTGTTATCTCAGAAGCCACAATGAACTTGACACTTTCTCAATTGTTAAGGATTTTTACTTGAGGTTATTGACATTAGTGGATATAATTTATTTTAAATTGTTTAACAGAATTTTTCAATGTTCAGAAAAATCCCTGTAAGTGACAGAACCA
Organism: Bos grunniens; assembly: GCF_055505025.1. Taxonomy (NCBI): domain Eukaryota; kingdom Metazoa; phylum Chordata; class Mammalia; order Artiodactyla; family Bovidae; genus Bos; species Bos grunniens. The sequence continues at coordinate 87,480,454 of NC_141176.1, read as the reverse complement.
ATACTTTTCAAAGGACTGTGATTGTACAAAGCCATGCACGTGGAAAAGATTCATTCAAAGTACAAGACAGATCCATGGAATTAATAGGCAAAATGCAAACAAAAAATTATTGATAAAATTTCAAATTTATTTTTGCAACTAACTTTAAGACATTACCACTTAGTGAGTTTGAGTGTAGCATCAAAGAAGAATGTCTACAAATACCTGGAAAGTCTATTATGGAAACATTCCTTTCTTCTAACTTTAGATCTGTGTGAGGCCATATTTCCTAAATATAGTTCACCCAGAAAAACATATTGAAGGAGATTGAAAGCAGAGGCTGATATGAGAACTCAGCTGTCTTCTATTAAGCCAGACACTAAAAAGATTTGCAAAATGTAAAACAATGCTACTCTTCTAACTGAATCCTCTGTCTTTTAAAAAGTATAGTTATTCTTAAATATATTATTTAACATGTGATGGGTATATTGTTACTTTAAAAGAATTAGTTACTATTTTTAAAATGTATTGGATTTACTTTCCTAGACAGTACATATTGATGGAGGAAGGCCATTAAAAACAAAAGTTCTTTGGAGTCACCAATCATTTTTTGAGAATGTAAAGAGTACTGACATCAAAACACAGAACCTCTGCGTGTTCCATAGCAGAACACCACAAACGGGATGGCTTGAACTGAACACATTTATTCTCTCATGGTTCTGGAGGCTACAAGTCCAAACTCCAGGTTGGTAGTACTGTGTTCTCTGTGAAGACTCTGGAAGATTCTGTTCCTTGTCTTTCTCTTAGCCTTTGGTATTGCCAACAAACCTTGGCATTCCTTGGCTTGTTACTGTTTAACTTCAAACTCTGGTGTCTTCTCTCTATGTATCTGTATCCTCACATGATCTTCTCTGTGTGTGTGTGTTTCTTCTTTTCTTCTTATAAAGACCCTAATCATGTTGTTGAATATTGGCCCACCCTACTCCAGTGTAGCTGTATCTTAATTTACATCTCAATTATATCACAAAGACTATTTCCAGTAAGGTCTCATTCACAGATACCAGGAATTAGGTCTTCAGGTATCTTTTGTGCATACATGCTGAGTCGATCCAGTACAGTCCCACGCTGTGACACTCCACCCCTTGTGGGACTCTAGCCTACCGGGCTCCTCTGTCATGGGATTCTCCAGGAAAGAATCCTGCTGGGCCCTCCTTCAGGGGGTCTTCCCCACCCAGGGATCGAACCTTATCTCTTTACATCTGTCTGCATTGACAGGCAGGTTCTTTACTACTAGCACTATCTGGGACAGGGGGACACACTTCAATCCACAATAGCCTGTTTTATAGAAAACTGATGTGGCAAGAACTTACCCCAGATGTTCAAGCTGTATTTAGAAAAGGCAGAGGAACCAGAGATCAAATTGCCAACATCTGCTGGATCATTGAAAAAACAAGAGAGTTCCAGAAAAACATCTATTTCTGCTTTATTGACTATGCCAAAGCCTTTGACTGTGTGGATCACAATCAACTGTGGAAAATTCTGAAAGAGATGGGAATACCAGACCACCTGACCTGCCTCTTGAGAAATCTATATGCAGGTCAGGAAGCAACAGTTAGAACTGGACATGGAACAACAGACTGGTTCCAAATAGGAAAAGGAGTACGTCAAGGCTGTATATTGTCACCCTGCTTATTTAACTAACTTCTGTGCAGAGTACATCATGAGAAACGCTGGGCTGGAAGAAGCACAAGCTGGAATCAAGATTGCCGGGAGAAATGTCAATAACCTCAGATATGCAGATGATACCACCCTTATGGCAGAAAGTGAAGAAGGACTAAAGAGCCTCTTGATGATGTGAAAGAGGAGCATGAAAAAGTCGGCTTAAAGCTCAACATTCAGAAAACTAAGATCATGGCATCTGGTCCCGTCACTTCATGGGAAGTAGATGGGGAAACAGTGGAAGCAGTGTCAGACTTTATTTTTCTGGGCTCCAAAATCACTGCAGATGGTGACTGCAGCCATGAAATTAAAAGACACTTACTCCTTGGAAGGAAAGTTATGACCAACCTGGATAACATATTAAAAAGCAGAAACATTACTTTGCCAACAAAGGTCCGTCTAGTCAAGGCTATGGTTTTTCCAGTGGTCATGTATGGATGTGAAAGTTGAACTGTGAAGAAAGCTGAGCGCTGAAGAACTGATGCTTTTGAACTGTGGTGTTGGAGAAGACTCTTGAGAGTCCCTTGGACTGCAAGGAGATCCAACCAGTCCATTCTGAAGGAGATTAGTCCTGGGTGTTCTTTGGAAGGAATGATGCTGAAGCTGAAACTCCAGTACTTTGGCCATCTCATGCGAAGAGTTGACTCATTGGAAAAGACCCTGATGCTGGGAAAGATTGAGGGCAGGAGGAGAAGGGGACGACAGAAGATGAGATGGCTGGATGGCATCACCGACTCGTTGGACATGAGTTTGAGTAAACTCCAGGAGTTGGTGATGGACAGGGAGGCCTGGTGTGCTGGGATTCATGGGGTCGCAAAGAGTTAGACACGACTGAGCAACTGAACTGAACTGAACTGAACTGATGAGGCAAGAACATACATTGCACTATAAGTCCTCTCTTTTTGTTGATATTTGGCTGTATACACCCTGAGCTTACTTTGATTTGCATCTTCTGCTCTGAGCTATGCTTGGCACCCAGTTGGTAGGCACTCAATAAGCTATGATTGCTGATCAATTGAATTAGTATTACCTTGCAAGGGATGCTGGAGATTATTGCATCTCTGGGTCACCTAAGACCTCACTTAAGGATGCTTTATTTTAGTTCATCATCTGACTTAGCTCCCTACTCTATTTCTTCCCAGAGACATAGTGTGATATGTACAGTGACTGTGGGTTTTACCTGACTTAACATATGAAGCCTTCCATTTTGTTGTGTGTGCTAAGGGAATTCAGTTGACTCTTCACGACTCCATGGACTGTAGCCTGCCAGGCTCCTCTGTCTGTAGGATTTCTCAGGCAAGAATACTAGGGTGGGTTGCCATTTCCTTCTTCAGGGGATCTTCCTGACCCAGAGATCGAACCCACATCTCCTGCTTGATGGGCAGATTCTTTACCACTGAGCCACATGGGGGGCACTGACACTGTATACTTGGAGCAACTTATTAGTAACTTAAGTGGCATCCTAAGGGAACAGCGGAGCTGACTTCTGTGCTTATGTTTTAGGAATAATAAAACGAAACTAACGTCGGCACCTTCTGCAGTGCTTCTTGTCTGTCTGCACAGTGTAGGAAGATGTTTTTGAGTTCACCGTTCAAAATAAGCTTTCAAAGGGCAACACCCAGGTTCTGCAGACTTCTGTCTTAACGCTGGTGTCACAACGCAGAACATCCAAGCCCCAGTTGTCTGGTGATGTCCTCTGGCTGTTTCTAACAGACATTTTTCTCTGGTGTTCTTAAATCAGATAAAAATCACTGTATGTTTTGCCTCTCTGACAGGGCAAGTTCAGGATCTTTCTGTAAAATGTAATCAATTTTTAAAGGAGATAAGAGCCGGAAAGGAAGAAGAAGCCCTCACATTTTCCCATCGCAACTACTTGAACCATGGCAGTTTGATTACATGGAAATGCCTGCTTAGTTTTAATGCTTTAAAACTGGTCTGGAACTAGCTGTCGTGTGATGGTTCAGTTGCCTGTTCTTTTAAGGCTGCCTGAAAAGAGCTCTGCTATAAACTTCCCTATTTATTCTATTTATTGGATGCACCCATCATATCATACATGGTCTCCAGCTACATTTCCAAGGGTAATAACAAAAGGATACACAGTGCTTTCTTGGCAATTTGATAGAATACCTAGAGTTCAAAGGAAATGCAAGTGTGTGTAGTACAGTTATTGCAGTTTTCTTTAAAAAAATCTGAATATTTTTATTTAGTGTTTTAAGGATTATTAGATGATAAAATCAGAAAGGAAGGATATATAATTTTGGCTGACACATTAAAGAAAATAAAACTATGGAAAGCCATTCACATTCTTCTCCAAGGCATGATGTAATAAGGGGAAATGTCTTCAGAATCCATACTGTGTTGGAAGCCCTGCTCTTGCAGGCAAAGCAGTACATCCCACGTGAAGAAGAGTGTCAAATATACACTCTTCTTGGATTTCCCATCAGGTTAAAGACCGTGTCACAGTGCTGAGCAGGTCTGCAGTTGCTGAAACGCGAGGCTTATGAGACTTCTGCATAGACTTTAAGCAGGGTGTGAGTTGGGTGGCTACTTTAAGCCACAAACACGTGGAATGATAAATGTATGTGCATATGTGCAAGTGTGGACAGGCTCGTATGTATGTTCCTAAGTGTTTAATGTACATCTGAAGAGCTAGACAGCTGAAGGATACAATATCCAGATTAAAGAACTTAGATTGTGTTCAGTGCACAGTCATTATTTCCTACATAGATACATGATGCTTAATATGTACATATTAAGCATACATATACATATGCTTAATACATATAGTGTTAAGCGTATGATGTGTTAATTCACTCAGTGCAGCTGAGAATTTCTAATTCTTTGTTATTTTCATTTAACTGCACCAGATACTCACAGCATATACCAGACATATCAAGTGAGGATGAGAAAAACCAACAATAATCGATCAAGGATCGATCAAGGCAAGATACATATTTTAAAATCATTTCCAACATGACAGAGCACCCATGCTTTAAATATCCCAGAAACATAAATGCACAGAAGTTCATACATAGATTTATATAATGAATCATTTTATACACTTCTTGATTCCACTGTTCCTATTGAAAATAAGCATTTTAAAAAATTATGGAACTTTTTGTACGCCTTACTTACATATTAATGCTACGTTAGTATCAGCATGCACGCATGTGCACTCAGTTGCTTCAGTCGTGACTGACTCTTTGCGACCATATGGACCATTGCCCTCCTGGCTCCTCAGTCCATGAGATCCTCCAGGCAAGAACACTGGAGTGGGTAACCATCCCCTTCTCCAGGGGATCTTCCTAACCCAGAGATCAAACCCACGTCTCCTGAATTACAGGATAATTCTTTACTGAATGAGCCACCAGGGAAACCGTACATTACTATATACTACATTTTTAAAAAGTACATAGCTAACATGTCAGCAACAATGATGAAATAGATTTTGTGCCTAACTGCATAAACCAATAACTATTTAAATATACTCCCCTTGGAAAAATTCCAAAGATATTTCCTTTAAAATTTTGTTTGAGTTTATTGCTGTATGAAATGATTTATTCTGGGTCTTTGAGGATAAAAAAAAATAAATCTTGCCAGCTAAGACTTTATACTCTAGTTGGAGAGAGAAGATCAGTTCATAAATAAATATAATATAAGAAAATATTAAATATAGCAATAAAATAAAATAGGATTATATTTTATAGTAAATTCAGAAGAAGAAATTATTTCTGAGGATTTAATTATTTTCAGTAAATCATTCTTGACTGGTTAGAATGCATGTGAAATTTTGCTAGGTACTAGAACTTCAAAGATGAATTCAAAACAGTCTTGGCCTCAAGGTGAAGATCCTGTTCTAGCTATAATCTGCGCTTAGTCACTCAGTCGTGTCTGACTCTTTGCAACCCCATGCACTGTAGCCCGCCAGGCTGCTCTGTTCAGAGGATTCTCCAGGTAAGAATACTGGAGCAGGTTGTCATTTCCTTCTCCAGGGGATCTTCCTGACCCAGGGATCAAACTCATGTCTCCTGCATTGGCAGGCAGGTACTTTACCATCTGAGCCACCTAAACTGAGATTGTGAAAAAGGTAACTGTTAAATAGAATTGAAGAGAGAAGGGAATGCAGAAATATGTTGATGGAGAAAAACATGTCCTGTTTTTAGTAAATTATTTTTTTTAATTTTTAGTTATTTTGGCTGCACCCAGGGGCTTGTGAAGCTTCTTGTACTCAGAGACCAGGAGTGGAAACAGTATCCCCTGAAGTGGAAGTGCAGAGTCTTAACCACTGGAACACCAGGGATGTCCTATATTCTCCTGTTCTTGCTTGAGAATGTTATGAAGATAAGTACCCCTAGAGCCCATGATCCTGTAAGGAGCACACCAAACAGGGGTGTTTGATTGTGCAAAGAGTGATGAAAAGGGAAAAGTAGGAAATAAGGTTGAAAAAACTCCAAGACAGACCTCAGTACACCTGTCTAATGCCTAAGGATTTGAACTTGAGTTTGGGTAAGGGAACAGTGTGACCAGAGAGCTGTAACTAAGCTGAGATGTAGTTCAAAGATGTTTGCACTGCAAAGAAACTAGAGGTAGGTGCTTACATAGAAGCACCTGGACTTGAGGTATATATCACTGGTCTCGAGAAAGGGATTCTATAGACAGTTAGAAGATGCTGATATATTCCACTGGCCTTGTCAGTGGAATTTCAAAAAGTGAATGCAGAAGATGCTATCAATGCAAGATTAAAGCTTGTATAATAAATGGATGTGGGAACAAGGAAGGGGATATGGTCAAGGTTAATGCCGAGGATTTGAACATGGTTGACATGAAGTTGGTGCAATTCATGCACAAATAAAACAGCTGGAAGAAATAATTTAGAAGGACTGGCAATGAGTTCAGCATTGACACAAGTTTTCAGGGCTGGTGTAAGTCTAGGTGACAATTAGAAATCTGAGTCTGGATCTGAAGACATGGTCAAGGGAGGAATAAAGGTTTGCAAATCATCTGAAGAGAATTGTGATCTGAATCTGCAAGGTTTATTTAGTAAGATTGTCACAAGAGAGATAAGAAAAATAGGAAAACCAAGAGGAGAACTCAGAACATCCACATGGGATCAGGGAGGTGACAAGTAAAAAAAAAAAAAAAAAAGAGGAAGCAAAGGAGAAAACAGAGAGTCAAGGTTATAAATGGAATTTACACAGAGCAGTATGGGGTCAGCTGACAGTGCATAAAATAATATCTGTGTTGGAACACAACTCATGTTTTATTTGGAAATAGCCAACACCTATGCTTTTCCCTTGTCTTTAACAGGTGTACAACGGATGCTCCATCATTCTCAGAGATTCCTATTTTGAAAATACACTTTGTCTCCTTTGAGCTAAAAAGTTGGTGCCAAAACCCATGTTTGCAGAGAGTATGCACTTAACCATTTCATGTTACTGTTTGGATAGTAAACTAATTCCAGAAAATTACTGTCATAAGTGTGCATTTTAGGAAGTTGATCTTAGATAGTGGTAATTAAGTTTGACAGCAGTTGTGCATTCAGGGAGCTTCAAAAACTATAGTGCCGTATATTCAACAACACAAGATACCTGGACACCAAACGCTGCAGCAGTATGAAGAAGGAGACTTTGTTTTGGGCTCAGAGAGTCATTAGAGCCTTAATAAAAAAAAAAAAAAAAGGGAAGCTCTGAAGTGATAACTAAATAATGTCTGCCTTGGTTTCTCTCTCTCCCGTATGCCCAGCTAAGTCTAGATCCAGTCTCAGTAAAGGGAACTGACACCTGTGTGCTCCGTCTCACACACAATAAACAAAACTGATTTACTCTGAAGTCAAGATACTTATCATGTATCATTTTATACTGAAATGCATCATTTTATATTAAACATTTTTTTTCCACCACAGCACCTATGGACACACACACAGAGAGATAGAGAAATATACTCAGGATAGGATTTTTGTAGATCACAGCTTTTATTTCCATCTCAAATATCATCTATTCCCTCCCTCCCCTTCTTTTTTTCCAGATTTAGATTTTGGAAAATGAAAAAATTTTAGTATCATGACTTAAACATCTAAATACATTTGTAAACTGCATGCATGCTTGTCCAAATTCCATTTTGTATGTATCTATATACTTACTCATTGGTTTTATATAACACAGACTCATTTACTTTATGTAACACAAAATTATTTTCTGAACTATTGCAAATGGAAATATTATTTCACATTCAGAAAAAAAATGCAAAGATGTATCTTCTTAGTCTTTGCGTTCTCATAATTTGAACTATGATATAGCTGAGCTTCTTAGAAATACTACCTGTTTTTGAAAAAATAAACCAGCAAAATACTAGCTAACATCTAATTGTGTGGCCACCGTTTTCAGGATCTCAGGTTATTTTTCAAGTCCTTTTTTTTTTGTCATTCTCAAGACCTTTCCTGTGAAAATAGGTTACCGTGTTATTCTGAGTATCAATTACAACATCCTTGATTCTCTCCTGATAGCATGGAATTGAATTCCTCCTCCACTGAGTGTCAACAATAAAGGATTTTTTCAGCAGCCTAAAGATGGTGTCATTTGAAATGGAAAAAGGAAGCCTCCTTTTTTATTCCAATTTAGAAACTGCTCTCTTTCCCCCCACTTCTCACAGTCTCGTAAAGCAAGGGCACTGAAATTGGACCCTGTCTCCTGCCGGAACCAGTGGAACTCAACCATGGCTAAGAGCCAAGATGCAGTTTGTAAATAGGGAAGCCTAAATTTCAAGATGTCTTTGGTTAGTTGTAAACTTATTTGCTGGAAAGAAAGACAGTGAAACTCTCTCTCACATAATAGCAAGATTATTCCGTGAAGACACGTTAAAAGTGCAAAACAGGAAAAGAGAGGATGTGCCGTGTAAACAAAAGGCTCATGGTGCATGAGAACCGCTCTTTACCTTTTAGGACAAACACACAACGTGATACTAATATTCAGAAATAAAGTCATTTCTTACTTTCCCTAATATGTGAATGTGATTTTCTTGTAATCACATGATATTGCTTTAATCTACTCTTATCCTTGCCAACAATGCCTATATATGTTGTGAAATTTATATTTTTTGTTCAGTTGCAAAGGATTAATTAAAAATTAAGTTTTATATTTTAAGCACTTTAGGAAATATTGTTAATTTTACTCATTTAGAATGTATAATATGCTCCAAAAATGTTTTTTAGAGTTGTAGGTTATCTGAATTATACAAGGACAGAGTTCATCGATAACTCTCAGAATTGGGAAGTGGATATTGGAGAAAAAGCTCCCCAAAACCAACCGTGTAGCCATAGTGGCCCAAACCATTCTTAAGAACTGCCCTGAAAGGAAAATCACCACAAATGCAAGTGACCCCACAGAGCAGCTTCCCTGGTGGCTCAGACAGTGAAGCATCTGCCTACAGTGTGAGAGACTGGGGTTCAACCTCTGCGTTGAGAATATCCCCTCAAGAAAGGAATGGCAGCTCACTCCAGGATTCTTGTCTGGGGAATCTCCTAGACAGAGGAGCCTGGGGTTGCAAAGGGTTCTATGGCGTTGCAAAGAGTTGGACACAACTAAGCAAATAACATTTTCACTTTCACGGAGCAAAACAGAAAACCACTGTCCCTTCCTCTGCACTCCAGCCACTCTGAATCGGGAAGCTAACACGCACTGCTGCTGGCATCCAGCACTTATTTCAATACCACTTACAGTACAATGGGTATTGCAAAGGGCTTTCTTCCACAAATCACCTTTCATACGCATAGACTTAACCGCTAAGATGAAAAGTTGAACTTTTTTCAAACTCAAAAATTTTAATTGTCCAAAGACAGGGTTAAGCCTCAGACACAAAAACATATTTGCAGCTTATTTAACAAAGACTTGTTCCAAATATAAAAAAAAAGCTTCTGTAAATCAACAACTAATAGGAAAACATCAGTTTTTAAAAAGGTAAATATAAAATTGCATTATAACCCAGTAGTTCCTCCTGGCTTCCCTGCTGGCTTAGTGTGTAAAAGAATCCACCTGCAATGCAGGAGACCCAGGTTTAATCCCTGGTGAAGGAAATGGCAACCCACCCCATTATTCTTGCCTGGGAAATAGGAGCCTGGTGGTCTACGGTCCATGGGATCACAAGAATCAAACATGAATTAGGGACTAACCCACCACCGGTGCCTCTCAGATATATACCCCAAAGAATAGAAAACAGGCGCACAGAAGTGCATGTACACAAACAAACACTTGTACACACAGGTTCATAGCAACATTGGTCACAACAGCCCAAATGTGAGAACAACCCAAATATCTAAAAACATACAAATAGATAAACTGTTGTATCTATACACAGCGGAATATCACTGAGCCATAAAAATAAGTCAAGTAGTCACACATGCTACCGTATGTAACAGCATTATGTTAAACGAAAAAGACACAGGAGATCATAGAGTGTATCATTTTATTTCTATAAAATATCCAGAATAGATACACCCACAGAAACAAAATGCAGATTGGTGTTTGCAGGGGGTTGAAGTAGTGAAAAATTGCTTAACGGGTAAAGGATTTTGATTTTCATTGATGGAAATGTTTTGAAATTAGAGAGATGTGGTGATGTTATTTTGTACTGCATTCCATCATTGAATTATTCACTTTAAGTTTTATGTTATAGGAACTCTACCTCAAAAATTATTTTTAAAATGTTAGGTCAAAAGACATACATGTCACCAAAAATATATGCTATGTGGTAGTCAGTGAAAGTGATAGCCGATCATTTGTGTCTGACTCTTTATGACCCCATAGACTGTATAGCCAGCCAGGCTCCTCTGTCCATGGAATTCTCCAGGCAAGAATACTGGGGTGGGTAGCCACTCCCTTCTCCAGGGAATCTGCCCTACCCAGGGATAGAACCTAGGTCTCTTGCATTGCAGGTGGATTCTTTACCGTCTAAGCCATGACACACATAAAAAGACCAACAGTACTACTTATCACGGAGATATAAATTAAAATTTCAGTGAGGTACCATTTTACACCCACTGCAGTGTCTGATATTAAGAATAAAAGACTGTAGGAACTTCCCTGGTGGTTAAGACTTCACCTTTGTGGGTTTGATCCCTGGTCAGGACGATAAGATCCCCCGTGCCCAACAGCCAAAAAACTAAAAAACACAAAAGAGAAGCAGTATTGTAACAAATTTAATGAAGATTTTAAAAATGGTCCACATGAAAAACAAGTCTAAAAAAAGACTGTAGACATTAACTATTAGATAAATGTGTAAGAAACGACACTTTCATATTTTACTGGGGAGAGTGTCAGATGGTTTGAAGAACTGGTTGGCACTTTCTTATCAAGTTTAACATATGGTCAATGTGTGACCTTTTAAATTTCAGTTCTAACCAGCTATTCAAAATAAATGCAAACATCGGTCCATAAAGATGACTTGTTTAGAAAACTGCTGCTGCTAACTTCACGGCGGACTAATTCATAAGAGCCCCAAGCCAGAAATAATCCAAGCGCACATTGATACAAAAGTGAATTAGAAATACCACCCCTGAGGCAGACCCATACAGTAAACTAAGAGTCAACAATTGAAGGAAGAAGCAGAGACATCATTTTGCTGACAAAGATCCATATATAGTCAAAGCGATAGCTTTTCCAGTAGTCATATATAGATATGAGAATTGATTCATAAAGAAGGCTGAGCACTGAAGAATTGGTGCTTTCAAACTGTGATGCTGGAGAAGACTCTTAGAGTCCCTTGAACTTCAAGAAGATCAAAATAGTAAATCCTAAAGGAAATCAACCCTGAATTTTCATTGGAAGGGCTGATGCTGAAGCTGAAGCTCCAGTACTTTGGCCACCGGATGCTAAGAGCTGACTCAATGGAAAAGACCCTGATGTGGGGAAAGATTGAAGGCAAAAGGAGAAGGAGGCAGCAGAGGATGAGATGGTTGGATAGTACCACTGACTCAGTGGACATGAATCTGAGCAAATTCCAAGAGATAGTGAAGGACAGAGGAGCCCTGCATGCTGTAGTCCAGGGGGTCACAAAGAGTCAGGCATGACTTGGCGACTGAACACAGATCACAGTTAAAGAAAACAGACCATTGATCCATGCAACATCACAGATGAATCTCCAAAAGGATATCTTAAGTAAGAGAAACTGAACACAAAGAAGATTTGTGCACTGAGGAAGAGCACTGATTTTTTCTGTTTATAGTATGTCCACAAATTCGCACAACTACAGTGGCAGACATCAGATTCCCTGTGGTGGGTTGGAAAGGGCAGGAGAGAATGATCTCATAGACTGTTCAACATCTTCCTTTGAGTTTAGTTGCATAAATATAAATAATCTACAAAATTCATAGGACTGAGCTCTTAGGATTTGTACATTTCAGTTACTTTAATGGATGTTGATATTTTCCCTTTGTTAATCAGTACGACTTTTTCCGGGCTTTCCTGGTGGCTCAGACAGTGAAGAATCTGCCTGCAATGCAGGAGACCTGGGATTGATCCCTGGAAGATCCTGTGGAGAAGAGAATGGCAATCCACTCCAGTACTCTTGCCTGGAGAATTCCATGGACAGAAGAGCTTGGAGGGCTACAATCCATGGGGTAACAACGAGTTGGACACGCCTGAATGATTATCACATACACACACACACCGGTGACTTTGTCCACATATTTCAACATTGCTTACTTCGTGATATTAAATTGCTATAGACAATTATGTCCTGGCTATTTCCCATTTTGTAACTCAGTTCTGTATATCCCATTTGAATATACATTTTGCAGTCCTTCTTTTAGAAATGAATGACATACCTATGTCCCACCTCCTTTGGCACACTGATAGTCACGCACCTGCTGATTTTCCATCATCTGACATAATCTCCCAAAGTGTCACCTGCGATAGAACATATTGTACAGCTTCGATTGAAAAACTTTATGAATATTAAAAGCCAACACTACTGTTTCCTGGAATGTGCTTGGCTTCACATTCTACTCGCCGTGCCTAACCCAGGTGTCGATTTAAAATTCAGTGGCATGAAACGATTATCTATCATTGTAAATCATCTCATATTCTTTTAATTCTTGATGTATCTAAGACAGAAGCCTGAGAAGCGCTTCCTTCCCCATTGACCATATAGCACATTTTGTCATTAAGTCTCATGCTTCATCATTTGGAATTTCATTCTAAACAAAGACTCATAAGTGAGCCTTCCAGCAGCTGCCTTGTCAGGTTGGTGAAATGGGAAAAAATAAATCTACTATATTTATTCCAAGCTTTTTCTGTAATGGATCTCATATGCGAGCTTCATTTTATTTTCTGTTTATCAGAAATAAGGCCTATCAAACTCAGGGTAGGCCGGTAATTAGGTACAGCCTTCGCACAGATGGTAGGTAATAATAAGAAATTGTTGATGGAAATCTGTCCCTTTAATGAGCAAAGAGAAATGGCCTTTGACTCTTTCTTAGAAATGATAATACCTAGTGCTTGTTAAATGGGTTGACACCTCCACTTTACCAGAAGGAGATCTGGTATTGATAAGAAACGGTTTTGAATGGGGTAAAATGTCTCATTTTATTTTATCAGTGCAGGTGGGCAGAGATATTAGAGAGAATGGTAGATGGTATGTAGACAGAGCAATAGCTAGATGACAGATAGATAAATAGATAGATAGATGATAGATGATAGATGACAGATAGATAAATTGATAGATAGATGATAGATACTTTGTTACTGTTGCTGTTCAGTCGCTATGTTCTGTCTGACTCTTTGCGACCCCATGGACTAAAACACACCAGGCTCCTCTGTCCTCCACTATCTGCCAGAGTTTGCTCAAATTCATGTCCGTTGTTTCGATGATGCTTAAAACTATCAAGAAACTGAAGGTACATAGTTGGGATGAGTCTTTCATAAATGACAGTCATCTTTTTTTTCTAAACAGGTAACACACCCTTCCTGCTTTTTTTTTTTTTAATCTGCAATTTTTACAAAGATAAATACAACCAGACTCAATTTAATAGTCTTCTGCAGAATCATTTTACCTATTTTTTCTTTTTTTTTATGGCCACACAACATGCAGGATATTAGTTCCCAGACCAGGGATAGAACTGGGATCACCTGCAGTGGAAGCATAGAGTCTTAACCAGTGAACCACCCAGGGAAGTCCCTGACACTCATCTTTAATTAGTTTTTTAAAGTTAACCTCATGGAAGCAGATATGCAGCATTGTATAATGCTCTCACTTTCAGTCTTATTTATGCCGTTACTGTTAAAATGGTAAGGCATAAAAAAACATTGGTTTGAATATTCATTAATTTGTTCATTTAAAAGTATCTTATTAAGAAATTGGCATGTTCCTCACACTGTTTAGGAGCATAAGTTGTGAATGAGACCTCCTGGACTTTACCTTCTGCCTAGTGAGTGGCGCTTCGCAGATGGTTATCTGGTGTACTCTAAGTCTCTGTACATGCGTGCTAAGTCACTTCAGTCGTGTCTGACTCCTTGCGACCCTATAGACTATAGCCCGTGGGCTCCTCTGTCCATGAGTTTCTCCAGACGAGAATACTTGGGTGAGTGGTCATGTCCTTTTCCAGGGGATCTTCCCGACCCAGGGAACAAACCCAGCTCTCCTATGTCTCCTGCACTGGCAGTCGGGTTCTTTGCCACTAGAGCCACCTGGGAAGTCTCTGAGATGAGATTATTTTCATCAAGCATGTGTTTGCTCAACCAGAACTTAGTGGATATTTACTATCTTCCAGTCTAGTGGGAAAGTGAGACTCAAATGAAAAAGGCCATGCGAAGCTTCATTCAGGAAGACTCATACTGACATTTTCAACCTCCCCAAATGTAAATGTGTTACTGCGAGTAAGTTAATCACCAATATGCTGGGTGTGTGTAAGGTATAAAGTTGAGGTTAGTTGCACTGGCAGAAGTTTAAGTTCAGCAGTGGACGGTGACAGGGCAAGGGGCTCTGGTGCAGCAGACCCAGGTATGGCATAAGATCTCTTGGAGGAGGTCGCCATTAACCCCATCACAGAGCCACCAGAACTTGCACAGGACTGGGGAAACAGACTCTTGGAGGGCACACTCAGAAGCTTGAGCACACCAGGACCCAGGAGAGCAAGGAGCAGTGATCCCACAAGGGACTGACCCAGACTCGCCTGTGAGTGTCCAGGAGCCCCTGGTGGAGGCATGGGCCAGCGGTGGCCTGCTGCAGAGTTGGGGGCACTGAGTGTAGCAGTGCCTGCAAGGGACTTTTTGAAAGAGGTCACCATTATCTTCATTACCTCCACCATAGTTTGAAAGTGAAAGTGAAGTCGCTCAGTCGTGTCTGACTCTTTGTGACCCATGGACTGTAGGCCACCAGGCTCCTCTGTCCATGGGATTTCCCAGGCAAGAATACTGGAGTGGGTTGCCATTTCCTTCTCCACCACCATAGTTTGGCCTCAGCTAAATAACAAGGAGGGAACACAGCCCCACCCATTAACAGAACATTGGATTCAAGATTTACTGAGCATGGCCCTGCCCATCAGAACAAGACCCAGTTTCCCAGTCAGTCAGTCTCTCCCATCAGGAAGCTTCCATAAGCCTCTTATCCTTCTCCATCAGAGTGCAGACAGACTAAAAACCACAATCAAAGAAAACTAACCAATCTTATCACAAGGACACAGACCTGTCTAACTCAATGAAACTATGAGCCATGCCATGTAGGACCACACAGAACAGAAGGGTCATGCTGGAGAGTTCTGGCAAAACGTGGTCCACTGGAGAAGGGAATGGAAAATCACTTCAGTATTCTTGCCTTGAGAACCCCATGAACAGTATGAAAAGGCAAAAAATTAGGACACTGAAAGATGAACTTGTGAGGTCAGTAGGTGCCCAGTATACTACTGGAGATCAGTGGAGAAATAACTCCAGAAAGAATGAAGAGATGGAGCCAAAGCAAAAACAGCACCCAGTTGTGGATGTGACTGGTGACCAAAGTAAAGTCCAGTGCTGTATACGTGAATATTGCATAGGAAACGGGAATGTTAGGTCCACAAATCAAGGGAAATTGGAAGTGGTCAAGGAGATGGCAAGAGTGAACATTGACATTTTAGGAATCAGTGAACTAAAAGGGATTGGAATGGGTGAATTTAACAAAGATGACCACTATATCTACTACTGTGGGCAAGAATTCCTTAGAAGAAATGGAGGAGCCATTATAGCCAAGAAAAGAGTCTGAAATGCAGTACTTGGATGCAATCTCAAAAATGGCGGAATGATCTCTGTTTGTTTCCAAGGCAAACCATTCAACATCACAGTTATCCAAGTCTATGCCCCTGATCAACAATTCTGAAGAAGCTGAAGTTGAATACGAAGACCTATAAGACCATATAGAACTAACACCCCAAAAAGATGTCCTTTTCATTATAGGGGACTGGACTGCAAGAGTAGGAAGTCAAGAAATACCTGGAGTAACAGGCAAATTTGGCCTTGGAGTAAAATATGAAGCAGAGCAAAGGCTAATAGAGTTTTGCCAAGAGAATGCACTGATCATAGCAAACACCTTCTTCCAACAACAGAAGAGAAGCTTCTACACATGGACATCACCAGATGGTCAAACCAAAATCAGACTGATTATATTCTTTGCAGCCAAAGATGGAGAAGCTCTATACAGTCAGCAAAAACAAGACTGGGAGCTGACTATGGCTCAGACTATGAACTTCTTATCACCTAATTCAGACTTAAATTGAAGAAAGTAGGGAAAACCACTAGATCATTCAGGTATGAACTAAATCAAATCCCTTATGATTATACAGTGGAAGTGACAAATAGATTCAAGGGATTAGATCTGATAGACAGAGTGCCTGAAGAACTATGGACAGAGGTTCATGATTTTGTACAGGAGACAGGGAGCAAGACCATCCCCAAGAAAAAGAAATAAAAAAAGGAAAAATGTTTGTCTGAGGAGGCCTTACAAATAGCCCTGAAAATAAGAAAAGCAAAAGGCAATGGAGACAAGGAAAGATATAAGCATCTGAATGCAGAGTTCCAAAGAATAGCAAGGAGAGGTGAGAAAGCCTTCCTCAGTGATCAATGCAAAGAAATAGAGGAAAACAACAGAATGGGAAAGACTAGAGGTCTCTTCAAGTAAATTAGAGATACCAAGGGAACATTCATGCAAAAATTTGCACAATAAAGGACAGAAATGTTATGGACCTAACAGAAGCAGAAGATATTAAAAAGAGGTGGCAACAATACATAAAACTACAAAGAAAGATCTTCACAACCCAAATCATCACAATGGTGTGATCACTCACCTAGAGCCAGACATCCTGGAATGTGAAGTCAAATGGGCTTAGAAAGCATCACTAAAGCTAGTGAAGGTGATGGAATTCCAGTTGAGCTATTTCAAATCCTGAAAGATGATGCTGTGAAAATGCTGCACTCAATATGCCAGCAAATTTGGAAAACTCAGCAGTGGCCACAGGACTGGAAAAGGTCAGTTTTCATTCCAATCCCAAAGAAAGGCAATGCCAAAGAATGCTCAAACTACCACACAATTGCACTCATCTCACACGCTAGTAAAGTAATGCTCAAAATTCTCCAAGCCAGGCTTCAGCAATATGTGAACCGTGAGCTTCCAGATGTTCAAGGTGGATTTAGAAAAGGCAGAAGAACCAAAGATTAAATTGCCAACATCCATTGGATCATTGAAAAACCAAGAGAGTTCCAGAAAAATATCTATTTCTGCATTATTGACTATGTCAAAGACTTTGACTGTGTGGATTACCAAAAACTGTGGAAAATTCTGAAAGAGATGGGAATACCAGGCCACCTGATCTGTTTCTTGAGAAATCTGTATGCAGGTCAGGAAGCAACAATTAGAACTGGACATGGAACAACAGACTGGTTCCAAATAGGAAAAGGAGTACATCAAGGCTGTGTATTGTCACACTGCTTATTTAACTTATATGCAGAGTACATCATGAGAAATGCTGGACTGGATGAAGCACAAGCTGGAATCAAGATTGCCAGGAGGAATATCAATAACCTCAGATACGCAGATGATACCGCCCTTCTGGCAGAAACTGAACATCTAAAGAGCCTCTTGATCAAAGTGAAAGAGGAGAGTGAGAAAGTTGGCTTAAAACTCAACATTCAGAAAACTAAAATCATGGTATCCGGTCCCATTGCTTCATGGCAAGTAGATGGGGAAACAGTGGAAACAGTGACTGACTATTTTGGGGGCCTCCAAAATCACTGCAGATGGTGACAGCAGATATGAAATTAAAAAAACACTTGCTCCTTGGAAGAAGAGTTATGATCAACCTAGATAGTATATTAAAAAGCAGGGACATTACTTTGCCAACTAAAGTTTGTCTAGTTAAAGTTATGCATTTTCCAGTAGTCATGTATGGATGTGAGAGTTGGACTATAAAGAAAGCTGAGGGCAGAAGAATGGATGCTTTTGAACTGTGGTGTTGGAGAAGACTCTTGAGAATCTCTTGTACTGCAAGGAGATCCAACTAGTCCATCCCAAAGATAAATCAGTCCTAAATATTCATTGGAAGGAATGATGCTGAAGCTGAAACTCCAATACTTTGGCCACCTGATTTGAAGAACTGCTTCATTGGGAAAGACCTTGATGCTGGGGAAGATTGAAGCTGGGAGAATTGGACAACAGAGGATAAGATGGTTGGATGGCACACCAACTTGATGGACATGAGCTTGAGTAAACTCCATGAGTTGGTGAAGGACAAGGAAGCCTGGTGTGCTGTAGTCCATGGAGTCTTAAAGAGTTGGACACTATTGAGCGAGTGAACTGAACTGAAGTATAATTTCCCATCATCATCATCATCATGATTGCTAGTATCAAGACTTTTTCCCAAACTTTTACATCTATATGTTCACTATTCTACAATAAAATCAAATGCTTGAAACAACCATGAAATTGATAAAAAATTTCTACTACATTTCTTGTGAAATATTTTGGGATAATATTATTAATAATCAATCCAATGGGGGGAAAAAAAGAGAGTTGAATATCATGATCAGAAAAGCAGATGGCCTCAACACAGTGCAACTTGAAGTTGAACTTTATTAAAAATACGTCTTAAGTGTTGTCCTTTGAATAGCAGACAAATGTGTGCAGAAAATTTTTATATTTTCATTTGTTAATCTTTTAAATTTTTATTTTATGTTGGACTAGAGCTGTTTAGCAATGCTGTGCTAGTTTTGGGTATACACCAAAGTGATTCCGTGATACATATATATATGTGTGTGTGCATGCTAAGTCACTTCAGTGTTGTCCAACTCTTTGTGACCGTAGGCGTGGTAGCACACAAGACTCCTCTGTGCATGGGACTCTCCAGACAAGACTACTGGAGCATGTGGCCATGCCCTCCTCCAGGGGATCTTCCAGACCCAGGGATCAAACCTGTGTCTCTATGTCTCCTGCATCTGCAGGTGGGTTCTTTACCACCAGCGCCACCCGGGAAGCCAATATATACATTTACATGTGCCTATTCTTTTACAAACTCATGTGCACAGTGCTATATTCAAAAGAGATAACCAGCAGTGACCTACCATACAGCACAGAGAACCCTGCTCTATATTCTTCAAAAACCTAAATAGGGAAATGGATTAGAA
The DNA here is from genome assembly GCF_055505025.1 of Bos grunniens. Lineage (NCBI taxonomy): Eukaryota > Metazoa > Chordata > Mammalia > Artiodactyla > Bovidae > Bos > Bos grunniens. Next base: position 87,461,120 of record NC_141176.1, on the reverse strand, counting down.
ATGGTCTTTCTAGAGCATTCTTTTTGTGGATTTTTCAAAGACTCAGTCTCTAGAAGATATCAATTTGAATCAATCACTCTAATAAAATACAGACATCAGGTGGGAACTGTTCAATCAACACCAAATTATTATAATCATTTATCATTTCATTTTAGAATGACTCAGAATAGATTTTTGTAATCTTGACATTGTTGACATTTGGGGTGATAGAGCTTTATGTTGGGGTGACTGTCCTGTGCATCACAGGATGTTCAGCAGCAGCTTCGACCTGGACTCAGGAGTCACCAGGAGCAACCCCTTCCGGGGCTAGTCGTGACAGCCCAAACCTTTCCACACATCGGGGAACGTCACTGAAAGCATCTTACCATCACCTGTGGAGAGCCAGTTGACAATGAAGAAGTGACTGAGAAGAACAGTAGAGGCTTCTACAACATAGAGCAAGAAAAATCTCTGAAAAATGGTTTATACTTAAGAAACTGACCTGCCAGAAGCTGTGGCTGAATATGACTTGGGGTAAAAGAAATGTGCTAATTATGTGCAGTCAGTATTCTGAAGCCATTTTTGAGAACCACCTGAAATACACGTACAGGCTAAAATAAGAAAAGCAGGCAGACAAATCTCCAGAAAAAGTAAAATGGTGAATGTATTTTTAAAAGATGAAAGTCAAAGCTTTAGTCTCTCCTGTCTGACTCTTTGTGACCCCATGGACCATAGCCCACCAGGCTCCTCTGTCCACGGAATTCTCCAGGCCAGGATACTGGAGTGGGTGGCCATTCCCTTCTCCAGGGGATCTTCCCAACCCAGGGATCGCAACAGGGTCTCCTGCATTACAGGTAGATTCTTGACCATCAGAGCCACCGGGGAAGCCTAAAAAAGATGAGTGATTCTATATTTTAGTGAAAATAGTCTTAATCAGACACTTTATTTCAACACGTGTTTAAATATTGTCCTTCTTAGATTACAAATATAAAGTTATCACATAGAGATTTTGCCTATCTCTGTAATCATATTTTGACTTTCTTTTAAAAGATCAAATCCATATGTACACTAAATAGGTTATCATCACTTTTCTCAATGATCCAAACAGTAATTATGACTAAAAACTAACCTTAATGAAACACCTGGTGTCTTTAAGAGCCTGAAACAATTTACATAGGAATTTTAAGCAATTTCAGCTCATTTCAAGTATATAAATTTCCCAGTTGGTGAGATTTATTTATGTTAAACACAACTTTCACCTAAAATGCTGTGAAGGTGGGCAGTGGGGCAGTGTGAACTCCCTACTTAATCTTTCTCTCTTTTTTGTCTTCTTTGTCTTCATTGCCGCACTCAGGCCTTCTCTAATCATGGCGAGTGGGAGCTACTCTGTAGTTGCGGTGAGAGGGCTCCTCGTTGCCCTGGCTTCTTTCGTTGTGGAGCTCAGCCTCTAGGGCAAGTGACTGGAGTGGTGGTGGCTCCCCAGCCGGAGCACAGGCTCAGAAGTTGTGCTGCATGGGCTTAGTTGCCCCATGGCATATGGAAGTTTCCCAGACCAGGTATTGAACCCCTGTCCCCTGTATTGTCAGGCACCACTGGACCACCAGGGAAGGTCACTACTTAATCTTTAGTCTGGAAAAACAATGTAAAATGACAGCCACATCTGTACCATCAATATGAAAATGTTGAAACAAATTCCCAAAACTCAAACTATTTTCTTTGGCTATTTTTTTTTTTTTTTAGCTTTCCTTTTTGTAAAATAGGAAAATCCATTCTAAAAATTCACTCACATTTGACTTATTGGTAGAGCAGTAGCCAGCACCAACCCATTTTGAGATTACGCTCACCTGCACAGCCTAGAATTTAGCGCAGAATTAAGACTTCTCCCTGGCTTCTCTGACAGTTCAGTGGGTGAAGAATTCGCCCGCCAATGCAGAAGTCACAGGAGATGCCGGTTCGACCCCTGAGTCAGGAAGATCCCCTAGAGGAGGAAATGGCAACCCACTCCAGTGTTCTTGTCTGGGCAATGCCAAGGACAGAAGAGCCTGGTGGGCTCCAGTCCATGGGGTCCCAAAGAGTCAGACACGCCGGGGCAACTAAACACAGCACCTGTGTGCCACAGAGCCAGGCCCTGCCCCAGGCTGCCCTGTCTTCTTGGTGTAGACTTAGACTCACCCTTCTCTGTCTGTCTATACCTGTCTCAATCCACTTTGAACATTGACCAGGGACCACCTAGCCACCATTTCAACCAGATATCCCTGACTGCACTCTTAGGAATCTTAGTAACGAAAGATTCTTACAGGTTTTAAAGGAGGCTAGGAAGTTTCCCTTAATTGCATTACTTTGGGAAATACCGGATGATATTAAGAAAAAGAAATTCCTTTCCAGGAAATAGAAAGTGAACTCTGTTTCAACGAGTGTAAAACTGACAATTCACGGTACAAAAACACTGATGACTCAAAATATGTAAAAAAAATTCAGACATAACATTTTCCAACATTGTGTAATAAAGCATATGGAATGCATTGACCAAAATCGCCATCAAAGAAAACACGCAAATGAGCTTAAGAAGCAGACGTTTCTACATCAGGAAAAGGATTACGGCATACAACCGGCAACCTAGTGAACAGAACTCTGATAAAAGTGGACAGACTCTTTGAGACACATGGTACTTTCAGTCCATCCATCTGAAGTATAAATCTGTACTTTTAATTAAAATATGCCTCCAAAAGCCAGCACACATGGCTTAGCATGCTTAGTATTAAGCTGGCCTTGGCCTGGGTCATAATTTACATAGGTGGTTCAAGATCTTGCCTCATTAATGAAAAACATACTCAGGTCACTGGAAGGAAAATTGAGAACAATTTCTATCATGCCAGTTAAGCCCAGGATTAATTTTACTGTAGAACTTCATGTTGTGTTAGCCAAAGGAAGTTTGTAGGTGAATAGATTAGAGCTAACACACGTATGCCTCTAATAATAGTACATGTATTAAGTATCTTAGTAATCCTATTTTATAGTTTTTGATCTGATTTCTGCTTAGACCTGGAGACAAAGATTTTCTTTCTCTTCCTGAGGAAGGCAAGGAAGTAGTGAATACCAGAATAGATAGAATCATACAAAGTGAAAGTGAAGTTGCTCAGTCATGTCCAATTCTTCGCATCCCTATGGACTGTACCTGCCAGGCTCCTCCATCCATGGGATTTTCCAGGCAAGATTACTGGAGTGGGTTGCCATTTACAACTATACATTAAATCTTAATGAAACCACTAAGGAGTCTGTTTCCTTGAGTCCATTTTACAGATGAATGCTCAAATAGTAAAGGCACGTTGAGTGACCTCTATTTATTTTTTATTTTGGCTGCATTGGGTCTTCTTTGCTGTTTCTCGGGCTTCCGCTGGTGGTGGGGAGAGGGGGCTACTCTAGCTATAGTGCACAGGCTTCTCATTGCTGTGATGGCTCTTGTTGCGGAGCACAGGCTCTAGGTGCACCAGCTCAGGAGTTGTGGCGCGTGGGCTGCGTTGCTCTGCAGCATGTGGGATCTTCCTAGATCAAAGATCAAACCCATGCCCCCCTTGCATTAGCAGGCAGATTCTTATCCACTGCCCCACCAGGGAAGTCCCTGTGTGAGCGTGCTAAGTCGCTTAAGTCATGTTCAACTCCGTGAGACCCCCATGGACTGTAGCCTGCCACGCTCCTCTGTCCATGGGATTCTCCAGACAAGAGTACTGCAGTGGGTTGCCATGCCCTCCTCCGGGGATCTTCCAGACCCAGGGATCAAACCTGTGTGTCTTATATCTCCCGCATTAGCAGGCAAGTTCTTTACCACTAGCGACACCTGGCCATGGAAAGTCCCTGAATGACCTTTGATTGTATTGCTGAGGTCACGCCAAGAACTTTGTGTGTGTGTCACCTGATTTCATCCTTACGTAATTCTGAGAGATTATATTTAATATGACAGCTGTGGGTTGGATTGTGACCCACCAAATTCACATGTTGAAGTCTTAACCACTGCCCTTCAATCATGACCTCGTTTGGAAATAGGGTCAATGCTGATGTAACTTGTTATCATGAAGTCACACTGCAGGAGGGTCAACCCCTCATCCCATAGAATTGCTGTCCTTATCAAAAGGTGGGGAAACTTCCCAACTGCCGCAGTGGCAAAGAACCTGCCTGCCAATGCAGAGGACCCAAGATAAGCAGGTTCAATCCCTGGGTCAAGAAGATCCCCTGGAGGCGGAAATGGCAACCCATTCCAGTATTCTTGCCTGGAAAGTTCCATGGACAGAGGAGCCTGGCAGGCTACAGTCCATGGGGTCACAAAGGGTTGGCTGAGCCTAAGCATGTACATACATCATTAAGAGACAACGGGACACAGAAGAATACACACAGGGAGAACAGCATGTCAAAAAGGCAGAGATCTGGGTGATGGGTTTGTAAGCCCAGGGACACACTGATTGCCAGAAAATTGCCAGAAATGTGGACCCACAAGGGAGAGGCATGGAACAGACGTGAACTCAGAAGGAAGTAACCTTGCCGGCACCCTAATCTCAGACTTGTAGCATCTGGAACTGGGAGACAAGACACATCTGTTGCTGTTGCTGCTTTAAATTTTTTTATTGGAATATAGCTGATTTCCAATGTTTGTTAATTTCTGCTGTACAGCAAAATGAATCAGTTATACATATACACACATCCACAGTTTTTCAGATTCTTTTCCCATATAGGTCATTATAGGAGTATTGAGTAGAACTTCTTCTGCTATACAGTGGGTCCTTATTAGTTATCTCTTGTGTGTGTGTGTGTGTGTATATATATATATATATATATAGTATATATTATGTATAAACATAATAAAACATAAAAAATCATTAGATTATATATATATATATATATATATATATATATATATATATACATATAACACTTTAAGACCTTGATGCTGGGAAGCTTGAGGGCAAGAGAAGAAGTGGGCGACAGAGGACAAGATGGTTGGGTGGCATCACCGACTCAACGGGCATGAGACTAAGCAAACTCCAGGAGATGGTGAAGGACAGGAAGCCTGGTGTGCTACAGTCCATGGGGTCGCAAACAGTCAGACACGACTCAGAAGCTGAGCAACCACAACCAAGTCCAGAGGCCAGTCATTTCAGCAGGAGTTCACCATTCTTGTCCTCCCCGACTCTCTCAACAGGCTTCTTTCTGCCTGACTCTGTCCACTCTCCTTGTCTTAGGAATCAGGGATTCAGAGTCACGAGTGTTTCCTCCCAGACCTGGAAGCTAGAGAGGGAACACTGGGGTCAGAGGTGTTCTGGTCAGGGAACTCTTCTGCTACATGCCACGTGGAAGCTCGCTCTGCACAAAATATCTCTTACTGCACAGGAACTAAGAGCAGGGATTCCCCCTCCCTCAGCCTTGCACCCATCTAAACCCCTACTCATCCCTCTGGGCTAGTATTGACCCATCTTTCACTAAGTCATGCTCTTTTGTCTACTCTGAACTGACTGGGGAGCTTAACCTGTGCCCTGCAAAGTTTCCACTTCACAAGGAACACGGGGAGGGGCAGCGGATAGGTTGTGAGCAATAGTACACTTTCTCTATATTGTATACACATAAGAGAGGGTGATGCATAAGATTATTGTTGTTTAGTTGCTAAGTTGTGCCCAACTCTTTGCAACCCCAGGGACTGTAGCCCACCAGGCTCCTCTGTCCCTGGGATTTCCCAGAATACTGGAGCTGGTTGATATTTCCCTTTCCAGGGGATCTTCCAGATCCAGGGATCGAATCTGCCTCTCATGCATTGGCAGGAGGATTCTTTATTGCTGAGCCACCAGGAAAGCCTGATGAATAAGGTTAACCCAAGTCTTTTCAATGTCCTTTATCAAAATTGCTCTACAAACACCAGTAAACAGCTCAGCATTGGTAACCAGTCTGAATGATCAGCAGTTTTTGCTAACTCTGCCTGTCAAGCTTAAGTAGCTTTTGCTATCCAGCTATTCCTAGAGACCTGTAAAATCCAGTGGTCAGTCCTCTCCTCTGCATTTATTTCTGCTTTCCTTGCGCTGACATTTGCCCTTCCCTTCAATTTCCTTCTCACTGTACTCCTGTTACTGAAAGTGGGTTCTGGCTGCTTGCTGCTCTAAAACCAACACTGGAGAGACAAGGCTGGTGGAAAGGAAAGTTTGCTTCATTTCGGAGGCTGGCAACCTTGGAGGGAGAAGGGATGGGTCAGGACCACTGGCCCAGTGTGGGTGAGCGGCGGTGGAGATGGGCACCAGGCCGTGGGAGGACCAGCTCCCACTGCTAGGGATCCATAGGCAAGAGCTTTTCAAGGGGCATTTCGGGGGTATAGGAAGGTGGCTACATGCAGAAACAGCACAGTCAACTCTGACAGTCTTAAAGCTGGACATAAGTGGTCTAATCAGTGTCATTTTGACTGTTTTCAGTACAATGAGTCTTCAGTACAGGGTTGATTTGCTCCCATTTCCTTGAGGCCATTTCTCAGAGTTGAGGCAGCTTATATCATGACTACAGTCTGGTCATCATGTAGATAGTTTCCTACCCCTGATGGGGGTTTCAGTATCTATAAGATAGGCATAGGATATGGCTCTGAATATTATATACAGATCATGAGGAGGAAATGAAGCTTCTTGATTTTGCTTAATGACTTCTGCTGTTCAGTGGCTCAGTCATGTCCAACTCTTTGCAGCCCCAAGGACTGCAGCACGCCAGGCTTCCCCGTCCTTCACCAACTCCCAGAGCTTGCTCAAACTCATGTCCATTGAGCCAGTGGTGCCATCCAACCCTCTCATCCTCTGTCACCCCCATCTCCTCTAATAGTTTTGTCTTGTTTGCTTTCCTTTGCTTCTGCATTTTCTCACTTCTCTGGTTAAACTTACTCTTTGTTTAAAGTGTTTCTACAGACAAAAGGCAGGTGAAAGGCATGGTGGTGGTGGTTGTGGGCCCTGGGGGAGGCATAAGTCCCTGATCCTTTTTACTCCTATTATCTGTCTGTAGCCTCTTCCTCTGCTGTCCACCCAATTCCTACTTGGATGAGCTGGTGTTGGAATGCTTTTCCCAATATCAGCAACCCTCATTTTCTCACTGCTTTTGTTGTTGATTATGTGATATTTTTTTTTTTCTTAGCCCTAACCTTCTAATCAACCATCTGTGGCCAAGAATTTTTTCTGTTTGAGTAGAGGGGTGCCATTCTTGAATCCCCAGTCTTCCTGATAACTGCATCTCTGCAATGCTCCCCTTTTCCTTTATTTACTGCTAAGACTAGTTTATATGATGCTTAAAATAAAGATACTGACATCCTGAATGTGTCTTCAGTGGCAAACAGATCTTTGGAGAAAAAAGAACATTTTCACAGACATCTGATTGGATGGCCTCATCCACTTGATGTTATGGGGCAAATTGTGAATGAATTAACTATAGCATATTGCAAGGCTATTGTGCCTACATCATGATGGAGTTTCAGCACTGTTTTCCGGCAGGTCATGCTGTAACCATCAAGTCCATTCCACAGTTTCTGGAAAGACATGGCCTTGAACTAGAACGAAGCCAGAGCATCACTGACACAGGAGCATCCTCAGAGAAGGCGCATGATTAAAAGTGCTCTGCATGAGGAGGTGGGGTCGCGCAGAACTGCTGGTCGGGAGCACAGCTCTGTCTCTGATTGGCCATGTGATCTCTGAGCTCTAGTCTTCTTTACATCTGGAAAATAAAAGAGCTTGGACGAGACTGTTTCTAAAGTCCCTCAACGTGGCTGGAAAAAATCAATTTCAAATTGTCAAAACCTGTTTTTCACATGGTTTTTAAAATCCCGCCAAGGAATAATAGAATAAATATGATAAAGAAGAAAAGCCCCCAACAGATGACAGATAGTATAGAATCACTTAGACATGTTAGGTATTTCTATTTAACAAAAGTAAGTAAGAGGTCTTATACCAGGAGAAGAAAGGAACTACTCTTAGCTCTGCTTTCACTGATGAGGAGAAAAGCATCCAGAAAGTTTGGGGGATAATGGGACTGTGCTGTATGAAGCAGAAAAATGACTTCATAAATTGTGAAATGAAAACCTATGGGGAAATTGCCACCTAGATGGATTTTGAATGTGTAAGTTGTCTGACGTCAAGGCATTGGTCTGCAGGATGAATTTGATCAGTGCCATGCATGCCAAGTCACTTCAGTCATGTCCAACCCTTTGTGACCCCGTGGACCATACCCACCAGACTCCTCTGCCCATGGATTCTCCAGGTAAGAATATTGGAGTTACTATGCCCTCTTCCAGGGGATCTTCCTAACCCAGGGATTGAACCCGCATCTCTTACATCTCCTGAGTTGCAGGCAGGTTCTTTACCACTAGTGCCAACTGGGAAGCCCAATTTGATTAGTATAGGACGCTAAGAGAAACTTTCATCTCTCTTAGAAATCCCATCCAACCATCCCAAGGCCATTTTCACAGGTCACAAAGTCATCATTAGTGTTTAGAAAAGGACCTACTCAGATGAAAGTAAAGACAACTGAATTCCTTCCGTTATGACCTTCAGAAGAGTTGTTCCCTCACTTTTGGGTCTCAGAACTCTCTGATACCATTACCATCATTGAGAACTGACTTCACAGATATTTACCGTATTAAAAATTAAAGCTGAGAAAATTGAAACATGTTTATAAATTAATTAACATAAAATAACAATAAACCCATATGATATCAAAAAATATTTTCATGAAAAAGAACTAAAAAACAATTAAAAGGATGGAATTCTATTACATATTTGTAGATCTGTCTAATGTCAGGCTTAATTAAAACTGAGCTGAATTCTCACATTTGTTTTTCATTCTATCTGCAGCAATACATGTTTTGATTGAATTATATGATGAAACTTCAGCTTCAAGCAGATTTGTAGTATTTTAGTGGTCGTTTCAAATAGTTGGGGAAATTTTTATTTGATTCTACATCAATGTGTGGTGAGTGGTGGCTTTTTAAAGGTTAGTTGCAACTAAAACCATGTTAATAGATGCTTCATATGACAATGCATTAAAATCCATTGATTTATCTGGCATTTTGGATGAATCTTGTAACCATGCACGTATTTGTAATTATGCAGTGGCCATTTGGAAAGTATTAGTTCACTCAATTATTTATAACTTTCACATGTTGACACATTTCATTGTACAATTTAAAATATTCACATTTGTTAATATCACCACTGAGCGGAAGAGTCTTCAAGTAGAAGGTTCTTATCAAGTTCATGATAGTGAGGACAAATGTTTAAGATTCTGATTTTTCCTTCTTAGTTCAAATTTTCTCATGGGTCAACCAGGCTGTCAGATACTTTTAAGGACATAAAATATGCTCATTTTGTTCATGCTTGAGAAAAAGTTTACAAAACTACCCAAATATAAATAAGCATCATCTGTCTACAATAGGCTGGGGCATGGAAGCATTGGTTTAATATTTGCTGATCAGTGGGTTTAATAGGCTGGTAAGTGAAAGATTCATGGGTGGGTTGATGTTCTCTAAGTTCCAAGAGTAGCTTTTTTCTTTCCTTCCAGGGTGCTTTTCTATAATTCATCAGACTGAAAATTTCTTGTTTTTATAGCTAGACATGCTAAGGTGTTAATCTAACTTTGATTCAGAGCCTACTGTGTCACCTATTGGAGTCAGCTGGAGCTCAGAGAGTCAAGCACCTTCTGCCATGGTTGAGTGGGGATGATGGGAAGGAAAATGGGAAGAGGAAAGGAAGGCGGGAAAGAAGGACTATAAACTAGGTAGCATCTCTGTGTACAGATGGGTTGGGAGGTGATGGTTGAGATATCGTGCCAGACGTTTTTACTTTACATCCAACTTTCGCTTGGTTACCCAAGAGGAAAAACTCTTAGGAGTCTGTGTCTCACTTTCTTGATGTTAAAGGGGGTGCATAGTGGCATCTACTACCTGAGATTGTGTGTTAGCTGCTCAGTCGTGTCCAACTCTTTGAGACCCCATGGACTATAGCCCACCAGGCTCCTCTGTCCATGGAATTTCCCAGGTAAGAACACTGGACTGGGTTGACATTTCCACCTCCAGGGATCTTCATGACCCAGGGATCAAACCCATCTCTTGTGTCTCTTGCCTTGACAGGCAGGTTCTTTACCACTAGCACCACCTGGGAAACCCCATATTTGACCTCAGTACCCTCTGTTTCTTGAATCACTGATTAAACATCATGTGTCAAGAGGTTCTGAGTGTGGAAGGCACTGGCTAAACTTTTTAACTCTAGTTAATATAGTGTCACTTCTCATATTCTTGTACACCTACTTGATGCCTTTTAACTGTCCATTTCATTGTCAATGTTCTGTTGATTCAAAGAGAAGAAAGCCTCCCAGCACTTGTCCCACATGATGTATTTATTCACTTTCCTAGGAATCACCCCCAAGCTCTTGTGTCTTCTCATAAATCCCTGATTCAATTGCTCGAAACTCACTAATTTCTAATTAGCCCAGTTGATATCATTGGTATTTTCTCATTTCATTTCATTTTTCTTAAGATACAATGTTTGGAAGCACTGATCCTTCATATTTTCAACATTCACACACCTATTTGAAAACCACTTTACTCCCAGAAAAATTTCTGTGTCTGGAAAAAAAGATTGTACCCAACCTAGAATCTAACCTAAATCAAGATACTCCTTTATGTTATGAATAAATATATATGACATTTAGATGGTCATATTCATATATAACACAAAACAAACCTCTACTTTTGAATTTTTGGAGAAAGCTTGTCAACTTTTCAAAATGAGTCCACGTCCTGAATGTGCATTTCTGGGCCCTTGATATGAGATGTCTAACTCCTGTAGACCAGTGATGAATACAAGATATATGACCTTGAAGAAAATAAATTGCCAAGACTTCTTCTTTATATTGCAAGATTAATATTTCAAAATGCTTGAATTTTCTTTTCCATAGGAATATTGACTCATGAAAGGTTGATATTTATTAAATGTTTTCATTTTCAGAAAGTTTATTAAATATGGTTTTTATCATCATGATGTAGAAACCACTGAATTTCTTTTTCAGCAAAGTGCACAAATGAAAATGCATAATTGTAATAAAATCCATACATGCAAGTTCTGAATTTGTCTCCTAAAATATTTTTGGAGAAAATCTTTATATTTTATTTATTATAAGTAAATATAATTATTGTCATTTCCCCACTAATGTAGTAGATATTATATCAATATAAGGAAACAATTATCTATCCCTATGCAAGCAATAAGTTGATCTTATTCAGAAAATTGAGTGATTGTAACTCACTCTTTTCCATCTGCTGCATCTGGTTTCTTATATATATATATATCACATTTTCTCTGACTCCAACCACATAATTTAAAGAATGGATTTCATTTGTAGACATAGTTTAGGCTATTCATAAACCTTGTCAAAATACTTTCTAAAAAAATAGTTGAACTTATCGTTAGTCAAGTTATGTACAAGAAAACCTACCTCCAGGTAGACTTTTCCGCATTTGTACATGGTTTATTTAGGTTGTAATTGAGAACTTTGATTTTTGTTATCAAAAGTAAATGAAGATGACAGACTTGTTCATTTTGTTATTTCCTAGGACTGACCATCCTTTTGGTAGTTCCTTTTGGAACTACCTACTGTAGTTTAGGTAGCTAATGTAAATGACAAAGTTTACAGGTCATTTCAAAAGTTGAAGAAATCAACATCAAAAGTGGAGGATTCATAAGATTTTGTTTTTTATTAGCACTGTATCCAAAGGCCGTTTGATGGATTTGCTTAACGGTTTTAATGGAGATAGTATTTTTTTAAATCCACTTTCATCCTAATTAACAGTTGTTCTGATTCTCTGCTCTAAGTAATCTTTCTACCCTAGTCAGTAGCAAGCTAGCTTCAGGCTGGAGCAAACTCACTGTACAATACTAATAAAATTTAATACAATTCAAGGCACTATTCTATGGCTTCCCTGATGGCTTAACAGGTAAAGAATGTGCCTGCCAATGCAGGAGACACAGGAGACGCAAGTTCAGCCCCTGGATTGGGAAGATCCCCTGGAGAAGGAAATGGCAACTCACTGAGGTATTCTTGCCTGGGAAATCCCATGGACAGAAGAGCCTGGCAGGCTACAGTCCATTGGATCACAAAAGAGTTGCACACGACTTAGTAACTAAACAACAACAACTCATTATGATGACTGTACTTTAGTAGTAAAGATTACTCCTGAATGAAGAAGCAGTATTGTCCACCTAGTTACCCAAAATGAGTGAAATAAAAATATATTCCATGTCTAATCCACGTACACTCTATCACCAATCTTTCTCAATTCACTCTCTCTCTCTCTCTCTCTCTGAGCAGTTTTTTCTTTTCCTGTACACTCAGATGGAATCTGTGTTTACTCTTGGGACTAAAACTGGAAACAATCATTCACTGACTTTCAGAAGAAAAATATCAACATGATGTGACCTGTCTGCAACCTATTTCCAAAGACAGGAATCCTGAACTCTTCAGTGATGTAAAGCAATCTAAACCGATGGCGCACTGTTAGGAAAACATGACAACATGAAATCAAAGTGAATCACGGCAGCACAAAGGCTGCAGCACACCTCACTGCTGGGGAACGCCCAAGCTGATGACTATGGCGTGCCAATTGCCTCTGTGCCCCATCCAGGGCAGGCAAGCCCTGGCACCAGCAACTGCTGTGAAGGAGCCCCAGGCCCAGTGCTTGCCCTGAAGCAACAGTTAGGTCATGGACCTCCGGAAGCAAATTTGTGGGTTTCCATCTGCTGGCTTGGGTCTCTTTCAAAACAGTATAATGCTTTTGGGGCTTCCCTGGTGGCTCAGACTGTAAAGAATCTGCCTGCAATGCAGGACCCCCAGGTTCGATCCCTGGGTTGGGAGGATACCCTGGAGAAGGAAATTATGCCCTATCCCAGTATCTTGCCTGGAGAATTCCATGGACAGAGGAGCCTGTCGGGCCGCAGTCCATGTGGTTGCAAAGAGTCAGACATGACTGAGCGACACACACACACACACAATGCTTTTAGTCATGTATCATCACAGAGGACTTATCTTCCAGTGTGTTATCAAAACATTTAGTGAGAATTAAATATATGTTACTAAAGGGGAAAAGATGTGGGGAGATAAATTTGTGATTTGGAAGTAACATACACAAAATAAAACAAACAGACAACAAAGACTTACTGTGCAGCATAGGGAGCCGTATTCAGTATCTCGTGATAATCTATACTGGAAAAGAATATTGAAAAGAATGCATATATGTACATGTATGGCACTGTTGTAACCCTGAAACAATGAAAATCAACTATACTTAAATGAAAAATTAAAATTAAAAAATTATATTAAAACTTTAAATGTTAATTCAGTTCCATTAAGCACTAAATAAGTGAATCCATGCGTACACAGGTACATCCATACATGTATACACGAAAGTAAAGGTGGGTCACAAATTGTGATAAGAATATTCAGTGAGCATGCATTTGATCTGCACAATGTACACACGCTGAGAACAGGGTTGGTGTGTTTCAGTCCATCTGTTGTGTGGACAGAGGAGGAACGACAGCAAACAGCGCTTTGTGCAGGAACTCAGGGGTGGCATGTTGATGATGCAGGGGGGCTGGTTCTCTCGGCCTCTCATGGAAAGTCAGCCTCTGACACACCACACCTCTGGTCAGTGGGCATGACTCCTCCTGGTGGCAGGAAACCAGAGCCCTGGGGAAACAGAGCTCCATTCCTGACACTTTTCACATCACTTGCAGTTTACATCCAACCGTGACCCTGAGACATGTTTCTGAGTAGCTTCAGTAAAGAGGTTCTCTGGGGCATTTAGGGTCTCATCCAGGTAGTCAGCAAGCTTCTCAGAAGACCAGAATGACTCTGAAGTCACTGGCAACTGATTCAGGAAAAAAAGGAGTTCTGGCCATTTGCTTCCCGTTACTGAATTCAGATCATTACATCAGTGATCAGGGATTTAGATAAACACCTGTCTCCCACGCTGAGATTTTACTTACCTGCAAGACTGTGTTCACTTGATCCAGAGCTCCTCCTACTCAGGTTCTCCCATGGGAGGCAGCCCCCAGCTCTTCCCAAAGGTCCCAAGTGGACCATTTTTACCTCCCCATCCTCCTTCTTGAAGAGGCCATGGCAACCCACTCCAGTATTCTTGCCTGGAGAATCCCCATGGACACAAGAGCCTGGCCGGATACAGTCCATGGGGCCGCAAAAAGTTGGACACGACTGAGCGACTAACACACACACACACACATACACACACACACACATCCTCCTCCTTGGGGTTCAGAAAAGTTTCTATCTTTATGAGCCGCCAAATGATAGAATTTCTGGCAGCCTTCTCTCTCCAGGTGTCCCTTGAACTTTGGGATATCTGAGCCATCCGCCCACTCTGGAATGTCATGCCTTGTGGCAAATGAGGCAAGCACCCCACACTTCCTTTCATGGGACCTGCTTTATCACAGGCTTTCCTGACTTATGGATCTTGTGAACACCTGGAAATAGGTGACTCACACTGAGCCTTCTGGAACTCACAGTGACTCACCGTCACCTCCAGGGGATGTTTGCTCCCATTAACCTAAGGGCAGTGTGGCCCATCGACCACCATGCGGCCCTGTGAATACTGTTCATTCTGATAACTAGCTCACCCTCACCCCTTGGGGATGTCTCCAGTCCTGGGGATGGCCCAGCCATGGACCCTAGCCACTGACCAAGCACTTGGCTGAGAAACCCATGGGCAAAATTTAACCAGGTGTCAGGTTCCCATTTGTTTCAAACTGTGGCTCTGGCAAAGACTCTTGAGAGTCCCTTGGACAGTAAGGGGATCCAACAAGTCCATCCTAAAGGAAATCAACCCTGAATATTCACTGGAAGGACTGATGCTGAAGCTGAAGCTCCAATACTTTGGCCACCTGATGGGAAGAGCCAACTAAACACTGGAAAAGACCCTGATGCTGGGAAAGATTGGGGTTGGAAGGAGAAGGGGCTGACAGAAGGATAGTATGGTTGGATGGCATCACTGACTCAATGGACATGAATCTGAGCAAACTCTGGGCCACAGTGAAAGACAGGGAAGCCTGGTGTGCTGCAGTCCATGGGGTCACATGACTTAGAGTCTGACATGACTTAGTGACCGAACAACAACAAAAAGGGTTCCTGCATCCTGGCATCCTGTAGTGAGCCCTAAAGGCACTGGGACTAGAGGCTCCTGGAGGGGAGCTGCCTCACCCTGCCACTGTCCAAGGGCAATTATAACTGGGGAGCAAACATACTGCTCTCAGGTTCTCTGATCAAGACACTGCTAGCAATACCAGCTCCTCTGAATCTGAGGGTCCCTGGCTGGGGAATGGAACTTGAACAGGACACCATGCCTGCTGGAAGGGAGCCCAGCACTCAGATTTGTAGGGATACCTAGAGATGCCTCATGGGGCAGTCCGTGCACAGAAAAATTCTACCTTTCTCTAATTAGTCACTTATGTAGGAAAGACAGTTTAAAGCACCCTTAGAAATGTTCTCATCACTGGATCACCAAAACTACCAGCCTATCTTCTTCCAAAATTATTTTCTTACCCTCAGTTCTATTGTAATTGTACCAGAGGCCAATTACTCCTCTTATTCTAGAGTTCTTATCCCATATTGCCTTCTCGTAGCATTTTCTTTGCACAGAGGAATTTCCTCTTCTGCTGCATCTCTAACTTCTTCCTCTCCAGCAGATTATCCTCATCATTCCAGAAACAAGATCCAGTATCTCCAGTCTTTAAAAAGTGAAATAAAATGAAGGACACCTCTTGTTCTTTTGAAATCCCGATCCAATTCTGTATGTGTTTCCTTAACAAAGCATCCTGAAATCCCTGCCTCTAGTCATTCCTCTTGTTCCTCTACCTCTGAACATGGTCCTTCACTTCCACCGCTGGTCTTATTGAGGTGTCCAGATGTGTCCACGTTCATTGGCCTTTGAGTTTTTCTTCAGTAAACTCTCAGCAACATACTCAAAAAGTGACTGCCCCTACCTGCCTACTCTGATCTTCCACAACATTGCATCCTCTTGTATTTCATTCTACCTCTGATGCATTTTTATTTCATTCTTCTCTTCTGTTGCCTCTTACACCTTTTTCGGTGGTGCAGTGGTAAGGAATCTGCCTGCCAGTGCAAGAGATGCAAGAGGTATGGGTCCAATCCCTGGGTCAGGAAGAATCCTCTGGATGAGAAAATGGCAACCCACTCCAGTGTTCTTGCCTAGGAAATCCCATGGACTGAAGAGTCTGGCAGGCTGCCATCCATGGCATCACTAAAGAGTCGGACACAACTTAGGGACTAAACGACAACATCATGCCAGGCATTTCTGTATCTTGCCTGGACTATTCACACAGCCTCTTGTCTTTCACTCAGCTCTTACCCCTCCTCTGTACTCAGTGTAACAGCCGAATGAACTTTGAAAACCACATGGAATATACCACGACTCTCTCACGCTTAAAACTTTTAGCTGGCTTGTCATCAGTCTTAGAAGACTAAAGAAAATTCCCTTCTCTTGCTTCCTGAGTGCTACAAATTCTGACCCTGTTTCATGCCATCCTCTGATTTGCCTTCTGAACATGACTTTGACGTGAATTTGTTTTTAAGCAAAATTAGTGTAGAACTGTGTTTCCTAATACTAGCCAAGTACCAAGGAAGATGGGTTAGAAGCAGCCTGATGTGCTAATCCTCTGGGATTACACCATTACTGGATGGAGACCACTGTGTTCTCATTTGTCTCTTGGCTGCAGAGACAAAGTGGGCTGTGAACAGTGGTGCTATCCACCCTTCAACCTGCTAGGGATTCAGATTCCGTTACGTGCTTCTGAAGGTTACTACGACCTTTCAGAAGTAAGGAGTCAGCCCCATTCTTCAAGCACCCAGTCACTCCGCACAGAATGGAAACCTCCCCAGACAAAAGACATCTTCCTCTGTCTCATCTTGATCTGCTAATAGACTCAGCCCGGCTCTGTAGGAAATGGGATAGGAAGCTCAAGTCTACGGTGAGCAAGTCACCACTGGAAAGTGATTGTCCCTCAGGTTCAGATGTGGATTTAAAGGCAATAAAGCAAAGGCTAATGGTTGTTTTTGGACATTTCCTGATATATCAAGTATTATCCTCAGCATTCGAGGTACAGTTCTTGGTACCTACCTTAGGCCTTCAGCACAGTGCCTCACTCATAAGGTTCTATCAAGATGAGCTGTTATTGTGATAAATAATATGGGCATGTCAGCCCTGTGAAGTCAGGGCTTTATCTCCCACAGTTTGGAGAGAGGAAGTGGAGACTTTAAGGATAAGGGGATTTATTTTTGCTCCTAAGCTTTGCAATTAGGTGATCTGGCATTTAAACTAAGCCGCACTGATTCTAGACACGGCAACCCACTCCAGCATTCTTGCCTGGAAAATCCCATGAACAGAGGAACCTGGTGGGCTACAGTCCAGGTGTCACAAAGATTCAGACACAGCCGAGCCACTGAGCACACACTGATCCTCGAGTTCTAGCTGGGGTCTCACCAGGATGATCTTCATTGGAATTCTCCACATATTTTCACCTTGCAAAGATGATTACCTAATGCACTGTACCACCATTTATCTCCCTGGGTATGTGAGCTTCCCCCTCACCCCCAGAACACTCCTACCAGCTCTGGAAGCTTAGAGACGCTGGCTGACTCCAACTTGGTCCTTGTCACTAGCACAGAGCCAGATGCTTGGTGTGTTCAGTAGCCTTTGATCAAGAAAGGACTGGAAATGCTGGCACACAGCCTGCAGCTCACTCAACACCAGAGCTGTGTGAGCACCTCACGGCACCTTCCTGGAAAACAGAGGCAACTGCTTGCCTTTCATTTTCAATAATTCCTCTAATAATTGTTAGGCTAAGTCACAGCACACTCACTACATGTCAGAAATCATTCTAAGTGGTTACATATTAACTCATTGTCTATATAGTCCTCTGGGGCAACAACTGTTATCCTCCTTATTTTACATCTGCCGAAGCTGAGACAGAGACCCATGAAATGACCATCCTAGGCGAGAAGGAAAAACAGGAGAGACCAGCCTCAAACCCAGGTAACCAGGCTCAGACTGACTCTTGCCCAGTCAGGTGGGCTTCCTGTGAAGGTGAAACAGCCTTGTAAATGAAAGAAAACTATATTCCCAGAAATGAGACCATAACTGGAGTCCCATTGGTTAGAAATGACAGCTAATATCACAAGAATTTATAGTTATTGAAGCTGAGAAAGGGGTGTGTATCTCCCTCAGGGGTGCCTGAGCAGGTGGATCTCCCACCTGGCAGAAATTAAGTCTCTGTGAACTCAGATGCCGTTAGTCTCCTTGCCTTGATGCTCACCATTGCCGAGGAACACACCAAGACTGATGTGGAAATCTAGAACATGTAGCCAGATACTCCATGTTGCTTCCTCACACAGGTATCGAGAAAGACAGACTCAAGTTAAAACATAGTGAAGGAGGAAATTTTTGCTGGGGATGCATTTTACATGATGCCCAGCAGAGAAGGAACACACAGCATGTGGACATTTCTTACCCATTCTTCTCCTAGATGACCTTAGATTTAGAAAACAGCTATGCCAGAACTAAAAATAGATACTCTACAGATATCCCTCCATCAGCGTGAATGTTTACCACATTGTGTGTGTGTGTGTGTGTGTGAGTCGCTCAGTCGTGTCTGACCCTTATGGACCCCATGGGCCGTAGCCCACCAGGCTCATCTGTCTGTGGAATTTCTCAGGCATGAATACTAGAGTGGGTTGTCACTCTCTTCTCTAGGGGATCTTCCTGACCCAGGGATCGGACCTGGGTTTCCTGTATTGCAGGCAGACTCTTTACCATCTGAGCCACCAGGGAAATCCTTACCAGATGATACATTACTAAAAATAATGTATTAGCAATAAGAACTCTTAAATTGTGTTTTTATTCATCATAAAATATATATGAATTCAATAAGCACTGCTAAACATCTTTTTTTTCCCCCAAAGCTACGCCTAAAGATTAAAAAGAAAGGAAGAAAATGTTCTACATAAAGAAATCCTCTGTGAATATGATGTATTCATAGTTTTGGCAGTTATAGATAGAACCTCTGGAATACACCTACACAACAGATGTTGTACAATGTTTTGTTTTTTTGTAAGCATAACTGAGGCCACCAATAGAAGTACATCATTAGATAGAAAATGGAAAAAGTGATAACATCCTCCTTAACTTAAATAACTATGTTTACAATTTTTTATATATTCACTTTTATAGAGCTAATTTTTTATGACTGTCGGAGGCTGTGTTCTCTTTTCTGCTTTAGATTTTTTTCTCACTTCCATTTATGGGTCTGTCATCCTGGGGCCTGAATCACTAAAATAATGGAAGGTACATGGCGAGATCTTAGTGATGTAATTTAATAAAGCATGTGACAAAGTTAATCCGACACTAATGTTATTTTTGCAAAGCTATTGTTGTTTGTAAAAGGATTCTTGTTCAGGTAGACATAAATAAATGTGATAAATATAATCAGCAATAGTTTTATAGCTGGAATTCAGTATTTCCAGGTTGAGAATGGAGTGAAGAGGAAGAGAAGTGGAAAGATCACATTCAGCTTTTGTTCCTTACAAACAAGTGCATCGGGTTTCTTTCCTTTTCATCTCTTACCTCCGTATCCACACCCAGGGGTACGACACTGGGATCTGATGCAGACTTCATTTCAGTCAAGGTACCATTTTTACGAGTGGTTGAGATTCGTCTGCTTAACTCTGCTGAGGGTGGGAGGGGGAGCAGAGGGCAGGGGAAGAAGAAGAATAAATTGCATATTTTGGCAAATGTCAGGTGGAGACCAACATAAAAATATGCAATGATCTTGCCCCGCAAATGACAAAAGATCAAAAAACTGATTAGGTCAATAGGAATGTATGAGCATTATATAAATTAAATTTTAGTCTCATATATTTTCTATATTGATCATTATGTATATTATATATCATTATATGAGGTCATCTTTTATAAATTGTGTTATGATTATATATGATGAATTATAAACCATTATATTGATATATTTGGATTAATTATCTACTTACTCATTTATCATGAGTTATCAAAGTAGAGTCATGTATCATGATTTATCCATGTAGCTATCAACTGACTTTTCATACTATCATTTACAGTAAAGAATTTAAGGCAAACTCTGTACTCACATCCTAGGTACCAGTGAGTTTGTTATCCATGTATTCTTTCTTTGAGTCAACTGCCCTCTGCCCTCTATAGCACATCTTTTTAACTTTCATTGAAGTTATATGAGGAACAGTCCCTTTGGGGATCCGAATATGAGGCTACTGTGGGCTTCCCTGGTGGGTCAGTGTTAAAGAATCCACCTACCAATGCAAGAGACTAGAGTTCGATCGCTGGGTCAGGAAGATGCCCTGGAGAAGGAAATGTCAACCCACTCCAGTATTCTTGCCTGGGCAATCCCATGGACAGGGAAGTTGGTGGGCTACAGTTCATGGGATGACTAAGAGTGGGACATGACTTAGAGACTAAGCACAACAATAATATAATAGCAA
The DNA here is from genome assembly GCF_055505025.1 of Bos grunniens. Classification (NCBI taxonomy): domain Eukaryota; kingdom Metazoa; phylum Chordata; class Mammalia; order Artiodactyla; family Bovidae; genus Bos; species Bos grunniens. The sequence goes on along the minus strand of NC_141176.1, from coordinate 87,440,534 downwards.
ATGAAGCAACTGACAAACAACTAATCTCAAGAATATACAAGCAACTCCTACAGCTCAACTCCAGAAAAATAAGTGACCCAATCAAAAAATGGGCCAAAGAACTAAATAGACATTTCTCCAAAGAAGACATACAGATGGCTAACAAACACATGAAAAGATGCTCAACATCACTCATTATCAGAGAAATGCAAATCAAAACCACTATGAGGTACCATTTCACACCAGTCAGAATGGCTGGGTTCTAAAAGTCTACAAATAATAAATGCTGGAGAGGGTGTGGAGAAAAGGGAACCCTCTTACACTGTTGGTGGGAATGCAAACTAGTACAGCCACTATGGAGAACAGTGTGGAGATTCCTTAAAAAACTGGAAATAGAACTGCCTTATGATCTAGCAATCCCATTGCTAGGCATACACACTGAGGAAACCAGAAGGGAAAGAGACACGTGTACCCCAATGTTCATCGCAGCACTGTTTATAATAGCCAGGACATGGAAGCAACCTAGATGTCCATCAGCAGATGAATGGATAAGAAAGCTATGGTACATATACACAATGGAGTATTACTCAGCCATTAAAAATAATACGTTTGAATCAGTTCTAATGAGGTGGATGAAACTGGAGCCTATTATACAGAGTGAAGTAAGCCAGAAAGAAAAACATCAATACAGTATACTAATGCATATATATGGAATTTAGAAAGATGGTAACAATAACCCGGTGTACGAGACAGCAAAAGAGACACTGATGTATAGAACAGTCTTATGGACTCTGTGGGAGAGGGAGAGGGTGGGAAGATTTGGGAGAATGACACTGAAACATGTAAAATATCATGTAAGAAACGATTTGCCAGTCCAGGTTCGATGCACGATACTGGAAGCTTGGGGCTAGTGCACTGGGACGACCCAGAGGGATGGTATGGGGAGGCAGGAGGGAGGAGGGTTCAGGATGGGGAACACATGTATACCTGTGGTGGATTCATTTTGATATTTGGCAAAACTAATACAATTATGTAAAGTTTAAAAATAAAATAAAATAAAAAAAAACAATAATATGACACTATTACTGAAGATTTTATATCAAGCCCCAAGTGCAGATTTACATAGCATTGAGAGTGTTGTCATTCATTTTATTTTGTTCTGTAAGTGTAAATTCAAATGCTCCACAATGTGAGTACAATTGTTTACTGTCTTGCTTTTCAACATACATTAAAATTCTTATTTATAATGATATCCAACACTTGAAACTATGAGCTCATCCCCAAGGGGAAAAAACCATAAATGTGTATTTGATTTCCTTGTCCCTTTTTCCCCCTGTAACTTTGGGTGACCTCTGTAAGCATTCTGAGCCAGTGTTGACTGAGGTTCTTTCAGGCCATATGTCTTCCCCCAAACAGTATTTTGTAGTTCAAAATAAAATGACTGAAAAAGTAACATGAGACACTTGGCTAAGGCCATATACTAGGCGACTTTCTTTACTGAGGGATAATTTAGACAAATGTCACTTTGGGTTTATCCACATATGAAAAGGTTTTCCACACCGTCCTACCTATAATTCAACCGACAGAGGGTCATCTGCACTTCTGCACTTTGTGCTGTCTTGCATTGAGCTCAGCTGCATCTGACTCTGTGCAACCCTATGGCTGTAGCCCGCCAGGCTCCTCTGTCTGTGAGATTCTCTAGGCAAGAATATTGGAGTGGGTTGCCATTTCCTCTTCCAGGGCATCTTCCCAACCCAAGGATCAAACCCACTTCTATATTTGCTACATTAGCAGGCGAATTCTTTATCTTTGAGCTGCCTCAGGAGCCCTTATTGGCTGGCGTTCTTCCTGCTGTGAATTAGTTTAGATAGCTGTCCTCCCAATTGTCTGTCCATGAGCACTGAAGGGCACCTCCTTTTGCCAGGGCTGTGCCAATACATGGGATTCAGGGGACAGCAAGCAGATGCTTTCTTTGCACCAATGGACCCTGGGGCCCAGTAGGAAGAACACGCACTGAATACATCACCATTATTTGAATAAATACCCATGGAAGGAAAAGTGGAAGAGAAATGAAAAGGGTGCTGTGGGGTCATTTATCAGAGGGGTCTAACCTGGGGACGCAGGACAGCCATCTGCATCCTGACTCAGGCCTGGCCTCACTTCAAAACCCCAGAACCTCCTCCACATGTGACAGGAACTAGCTACTAGGCACCTCAGCTCCTCGACTTCCTCTTCCGTAAAATGATGATTATAAAAATGATCACGTACGTTTGGAGTGAAGATTAATTGATTGTATGATAAATAAACATATAGCTATTTAAATGTATATCCATTTAATTTTAAATGCTCATTTAATGTTAAATGTATGTATTGGGCTAGCCAAAACATTCATTCAGTTTTTCTGTAAGATGTTACTGAAAAACCCAAACAAACTGGTTTTGGCCAGCTCAATATATGCATAAGTATGTACTCACGTCTTCCCTGGTGGCTCAGATGGTAAAGAATCTACTTGCAGTTCAGGAGACCCAAGTTGGATCCCTAGGTTGGGAAGAGCCCCTGGAGAAGGGAATGGCAACCTGCTCCAGTATTCTTACCTGGAGAATCCCATGAACAAAAGAGCCTGGCAGAGTACAGTACATGGGGTTGCAAAGAGTCGGACGTGATTGAGCAACTAACACTCACTGACTCATGTACACGCAAAACATATGTACATATGACTTTATTTAGCATCTATTTTATAGAACAAACCCTGATATGTTGTAACTTCCTGCAGTGTAACGTCATTATTTAGCCCCAAAGAAGACACATTCAAGTTAAAATAAAAATCATGGGTAAAATTTATTCTTGTGGGGTGTGAGAGCAAAGAGAATTGGATTGGATTCACCAAAAGTAGAGATGGAAGGTCACATCCAGGCTCCGAGTTAGGGAATAATTAGATTGGAAGACAGCAAAGAAGTCCAGAGGACCCAAGTCAAGGGACCAAGGCAGAGGGTAGTTTGATGAGTCTTCTGGAGGCAGATAGTTTTGTTTTTGAAGAACTAGGAGCACCTAGTTAACAAAGAGGAGGATATAAAGGTGAGACTTTAAGGAAGGCGGGAGGAAATGGGGCAGGACCAGGTTAGCGGAAGAGAAAGGGCTTTCGAGGCTACTAACTTTCTCTGAAAGAAGGAAGGCATCAAAGTTCTTTGTACTGTTCCTCAGGAGGTGAACATACATGGTCATCATTCTGGGTTGGCCACACCATGATCATCCCCTTCAGTTCTTAGTTCTCTGCTTTCACTGAGTAAAGCAAGATTGCTGGTCCTTCAGGAAGCCACTAAGGGGGATTCCTTTCCCTGACAGCCTTACTGCCCCCAGGGAGGAAGCATGAACTTGAGTGAGGTTGTGCCCTTTCCAGGGAAGACCTGAGCTGCCTGCTGACCTCAAGCCCCGTCTCTGGGGCTGAGGAGGTGGGTGCGTAGGTCCCAAAGGAGAACCCGGGTGGCTCAACACAGTGTCCACCGCAGTGTAAGCAGCAGCCTTCCTGAGATGATGTGTGAGTAGAACTCTGAATAAAGGAAGAAAACAAGAGCCTAGGAAAAGAGTTTTCCAAGCAGAGAACTGAACAACTGTGGAAGGCCTGAGGAAGGAAGAAAGCTGTCTATACGGAGGTCTTTACAGGAGAGCTTGTGACTGGAGGACTGTGAGCAGCTGCAGGGGTGTGGAAGGGAGGGGCACTGAGGCGTTGAGAAACTATTATTTCACCTGGTATTATACTATTTTGTTGGATGTGTTGTTATTGTGATGTCTGTCTATTATCTCTTACCTCAACCAACTCAAATTGGCTGTAAGAAAGTGAAGGGTGAGGAAACTTCATATGTGCAACAGAGGGGCTGACTGAAACATAGGTGTGAGCTAGTATCGGATTTTACCAAGTTAGCTCTTAAAATTCCTAAGGTTACATTTTTAAGTTAGGCCCCTCAAAATCAATATTTATAATCAAAAATATTGTTGTTGTTCAGTTGCGAAGTCATGTCCAACTCTGCAACTCCATGGCCTTTAGCATGCCAGATTGCCTTCCTTCACTATCTCACAGAGTTTGCTCAAATCCATGTCTACTGAGTCCGTGATGCTATCAAACCATGTTATCTTCTGCCACCCCTCCTCCTTTTGCAATCAAAAATATGTCTGATGGTTAAAAAAAAAAGGGTATTCTTTTTTACAATCTGATGATTTTCTTAAAACTTGTTAGTAAAATGAGGGTATTTAAGCAAGGAGAATTGGTTAAAACTCCAACAAGAGCTACAGAGAATTAGTGAGATGGCTAAAAATTAGTGAATTTTGGTCATTAAAAGTCAATTTCAGATCTAATTTTTTGCTAATGTCTTGATAATTTCCTATCTAAATCTTTTGCTAAATTTTATTTCAAATCTATGCTGTGATTACCAAATTAAAGCAAAAATGATTTTCATGGAGCAGAAAGACAATAAATGCTAGATGAAAAGTTAGTGAAACTCTTAAAATAAATTTTTTTAGTTAATCTGTAGGCCAGCAGTGCTACTGTGCAATACTACAAACAACAAAATTCAAATAACTTCAATTACATTCTACAAACATTATTGATAGAAAATGACACAGAGCAGAGATTTATGAGCAGGTTCTTTGTGCTCAGGGGTTTGGATGTGATGAGGGATCAACATATGTGTAAATATTGATACAAATTACTGGATAGTAAGTGTTATATTAGATGTGTGACAGTGGGTGTATATAGTCATCTGTAAGAAAACTGGGATAAACTTGTAAAACAGATGGCATTAAGACTGCATTAAAACTCGAGGTTGATTAGATAAATCTGACCTAGGAGAGCTATAATTTTATATTCAGGAAAATAGAGAATTTAGAAGACATGATCTATACCATTTGTAGACAACAGGAAAAGATAATTAGATAAAATTAGCAGCTACACCGATCGCGAGGCTGTGGGTAAGTTGTTCGGTAAGACAAATGCACAGTCTAAGACTAAATGATTTTTAAAAAGAAGAGGAAATAAAATAACTCAGGTTGTCATAAGTTTTTCTTTTTCCTGTGATGAAAAGAGATAGCCACAACATACAGCCGTCTGCCAAAGTATTAAAACAGAAGCTCCCCTAAAATGGGTTTTATTCAGAGCTGCATTTCTTAAAAATGTTGCTATAATTCAGGCTATCTTGATGCAAGAGACAGCTGGAATTGATAATCGCATTTCTCAAGGCTGTCATTAGTTCTGCAATATTAGCTTGAAATTAGTATGGAGGAGAATGTAAAGTTCATACAGATTTTTGGTTCAGTTCCTTCAGTACATAAAAGATGAAATGACATATTTTAATAAGTTATTCGAACTTGTTTTCTTCAGAGTAGTCTTGATTTTCAAAAATATGTTATTAGAAATTCTTCTTTACTAAGTGTATAGAAATTAATTTATTATAGTCATGTTGAAATCTAATTACAAAAAATATTACTTCCAAAAATATAAAATGCTATTACTTAAAAATATATATTTCCATTGAATTATTTGTGTAAAAATCTTGAAAGGGAGATTTATATATGTCGGTAAAACACATATTAGTACAATGCATATTATATGCAGTAAATAAATGTTGTTGATCAAGCTAAAAATAGCAGTCTTGGTCTCCAGACAGTCAATTCTATGTCCTCCATTGGATCCAATATGGTTACTATTTGCTGTTGCTATTATTTAGTTACAAAGTTTTGTCTGACTTTTTGTGACCCCATGTACTGTAGCCAGCCAGGCTCCTCTGTCCACGTGATTACCCAAGCAAGAATACTGGAGTGGGTTGCCATTTCTTTCTCCAGGAAATCTTCTTGACCCAGGGATCAAATCCACCTCCCCTGCATTGACAGATGCTTCACCACTAGCACCACCAGGGAAGCCCACGGTTACTATTTGTGCTGTGCTTAGTCATTCACTTGTGTCTGATTCTCTGTGGTCCCATGGACTGCGGCCCACCAGGCTCCTCTGTCCATGGGATTCTCCAGGCAAGAATACTGGAGTGGGTTGCCGTGCTCTCCTCCAGGGGATCTTCCCGACCCAGGGATCAAATCCAGGTATCCCACAGTGTGGGAGGATTCTTTACCATCTGAACCACCAGGGTAGCCCACTGTTTACTGCAGATCAAGTCTTTATTAGAAGGCAACCTCATTCCTTCAAGGCCAACTGTGCAGACTCAACATACTAAAGGCATGTCATCAGGCCAAGTTATCTATGGATACTAAAGAATCTAAAGAAAGAATATTTGCTTCAATGATGTAATTACATCTATCTTTTGGTGGACAGGAAGCATTCCATTAATAACAAAAGTGAGAACTATATACAAATATTTTTTTATATTTATGTTCTGTTGTTGTAGACAGCAAATTATGAAAGACAAGATCTTATGTGAACTTTACTGAAAATGCAAAAATGACATTTAATTAACCATAGATATAAAATAATGCTAATAATATAGCTGTGATATTTTCAATTTATGTAATCATTAATGTGACTTCCCTGGTGGCTAAGTGGTAAAGAATCCATCTGCTAATGCAGGAGATGTGGGTTCAGTTCCTGGGTCAGGAAGCTCCCCTGGAGAAGGGACCTACTCCAGTATTCTTGCCTGGGAAATCCCATGAACAGAGAAGCTTGGCAAATTACAGTCCATGGGGTCATAAAAAAGTCAGGCATGACTTAGCAATTAAACAACAGCAGCATAATCATTAATCATAAAATATATTTAATTGTATTTAATTGTATTTTACTAAACAAGACAGTATCTTTCTGACTTCAGGGAGGAATTTCCTTAATAGACACAAAATGTGCCAGTCAAAAGAATGAGTTGATATTCTAGACCACCTTTGAATCAGAACTTCTTTCAATAAAGCACATTTTAAAAAATGAAAAGATGAATCAAAATTCAAAATTCAGAAGAAGTATATACAACTGAAAAGCATTAGAATCCTAAATATATTCTTTATTAAGACAGATATAGTTATTCAGTCCATATCTTGTCAAAAAATGAGTAGACACGCCATCAAAGAGAAAGCATATATGTTCAACTTCATTACTAATTACTGAAATGCACATTACAACTCAAATATGATATAATTTTATATTTTAAATTATGAAAAGAACAAGAGTCTAACACCATGAAGTGTTGGATAGCATGTGGATAACGGGAACTCTTAAGCATTATCTTAGGATGATCAATTGTTAAATTCACTTTGGAAAACACTTTAGCATTTATGTCAAACAATTCAGCAATTCCATGCAGGGTTACATCCAAGATAAATTTCTGTTTATTTGCTTCAAGAGTCAGATATAAGATATTTCAGAGAATACTGCTTCATTCAGTTCAGTTCAGTTCAGTTCAGTCACTCAGTTGTGTCCGACTCTTTGCGACCCTATGAATCCCAGCACGCCAGGCCCCCCTGTCCATCCCAACTCCCGGAGTTTACTCAAACTCATGTCCATCGAGTCAGTGATGCCATCCAGCCATCTCATCCTCTGTTGTCCCCTTCTTCTCCTGCCTCCAATCCCTCCAGCATCAGGGTCTTTTCCAATGAGTCAACTCTTCACATGAGGTGGCCAAAGTACTGCAGGTTCAACTTTAGTATCAGTCCTCCAATGAACACCCAGGCCTGATCTCCTTTAGAACGAACTTTTTGGCTCTCCTTGCAGTCCAAGGGACTCTAGAGAATGGATAAATCATTTGCTGTAGATGAATATAAACAGAAATATTTTATAACAGTAAAAATGAATGGACAATAGCTACATGTGTATCACAGAAAAACATTATAAACCTGAAGCTGAGAACAAAGGAATTCGCATAAGCCCACGTGCAGTGTAAGACCACATTTATATTGCTGTAAATAAAATAAAACTAAAAAAAATGTATTTCTTTACCATGCATTCATATATGATAAAATTATTTACCAAGACAAGAAAAACAGCACAAAATTCAAGATGGTGGTTATTTATTAGTGGAAGGCAGGGGATGGGAGAAGTAGAAAAAACCATGCAAGAGATTATGTTCAATTTTCTGAGTAAAGTGATAGTTTACATGTATTCTAGACATTATTTTTCTTTGCAGCTTAAAATATGCATCATGCTAGCTTTTTTGTTTGTCAGTTATTATATATCAACACATAATAAAAACCTAAAGGCTCTACATATAAACACTTGCAGAGAATTTACCAAAGATACACAAGCAAACACTTGCAAATGTTTTGATAAGAATCATAACCTTCCCCAAATTTTCTTCCATGAAATTACATAACATCTGTTATAGAATGTCAGCTTTATTTTTATATGATTTGTCAAATGCTTTCATGTTGAGAAGCAGGCAAGAATTTTCAGGGGACCATTGGATACAGGCTTTGTGTTAGTGGAAATTAGGCTGGACTACAAATTGGGAAACTCTGATACTTTGGCCACCTGATGCGAAGAACCAATCATTGGAAAAGACCCTGATGCTGGGAAAGATTGAAGGTGGGATAAGAAGCGACGGAGGATGAAATGGTTGGATGGCATCACCGACTCGATGGAAATGAGTTTAAGTAAGTTCCGGGAGTTGGTGATGGACAGGGAAGCCTGGTGTGCTGCAGTCCATGGGGTCGCAAAGAGTCAGACATGACTGAGCAACTGAACTGAACTGAACAAATTGGGAAAAATAGATTCAAGAGAGCTGTACAGTTAACTGTCAGTAAATTTGGGCACATCACTTTAATTTTTCCAACCTCCTCATTAGTGAAACTGGTAATTGAATTAAATGTTCTATCAAGTCCCTTCTAACTCTAAAATTTTACACAATTATGACCTTAATTTGTTATAAGCACAAAGTTTGAAATAACATAGGGCAAACTGGCTTGCTTAAGTATTAAGCTAAACTATGTATACATTTTTGTTTAAAAATACGGTGAAAATTCTTTTTGAAAATTTACTTGGAACTTTTTCATTCAAGGATGTATAAAAATGCCTATTGCATAATTGAATAAAATGTTGATGAAGGTGAAATTATTAGCCACTCAGTTGTCTCAGACTCTGTGTGACCCTATGGATTGTAGCCCGCCAGGATCCTCTGTCCATGGGATTCTCCAGGTCAGAATACTGGAGTAGGTTGCCATTCCCTTCTCCAGGGGATCTTCCCAACCCAGGGATCAAACTCAGGTCTCCCGCATTGCAGGCAGATTCTTTACCAGCTGAGCCACAGGGAAGACCAATAAAATGTTGATACTTGATATAAACATGCCAAATATTAAGGCAAAAATGTAAATCCCTGCTGTAGTGGCAATACTCTGAAGAGTGGCATCAGTGAATGAATTAACTAATGCACTAAGTTGAATATTTGAAGGTTATTTGTACTTACCTGATGTGAGTAATTTTCAATTTGCATATGAATTGAATTAAGACCCAATTTTTCATTTACAAGAAAGAAGTATTAACAACTGAAATTTGATGTTTTCCTACAATTCAAACACTACTTCTGCAGATATTTTTTTTTAAAGGAAGCTGAACAACAACAAAAAGATTTGAAGGGAAGAAGCTTAAAATAAATGATAGGTGATTAAATGCCAGATTTCCTAATATTTCTGTCTCCAAGTCAAATAAAATATGTAACTATGGTTGATTTAATTTTTGAGATTCAATGTTATAATTTATATCCATTAAAATATTAAGGAAGTGTTGAGTGTGATATGCAAGGTATCGTAGATATCACTAAGCAAAATGAAAGTGTAAGCAGATGCATTATCCATTAAATCTAATAATTTCCCCTGGAAACAGATTTTGACAGACTTCTGACTTTTAAGAGAACCATATTATTACTTTGCCTACTATAACTGTCAAATATCTTTAAAATCACAATTCACAATTTTCTTTCACATGCAGCTTTCCCATTAGTTTGTATTATTAGCTTGTATAGTTGGTGTTTCTTCTGTAAAAAAAAAAAATCAAAATATTTTTCATGAGGACACTTTGGTGATGTTTCATTTACTTGTTTTAATAATTATTTATTTTAATAATTTAATTATTTATTTTAATAATTTTATTTACTTTTGGCTGTGCTGGGTCTCCACTGCTGTGAGGACTTTTCCCTAGCTGCAGCGAGCAGGACCTGCTCTCCAGTTGCAGAGCACAGGCTTCTCATTGTGGTGGCTCCTTTTGTTGCAGAACGTGGGCTCTAGGGGTGCTTGGCCTCCAGCAGTTGTGCAGTACGGGCTTAGCTGCTCCACAGCATGTGGGATCTTCCTGGACCAGGGATCGAACCCATGTCTCCTGCATTGGCAGGTAGATTCTATCACTAAGCCATGAGGGAAGCCCTGTGATATTTTCTTTTAATGGTTACATGTAGCTTTTGGGGAGGTGGGTGTTCACCAGTGAAAATATATGGACATTAAAAATAGTTGAATAACTTTGGTTATAATTTTAGTCTTAAAATAAGTGGTTAAACAGAGGTCACAAATATCTACTCAGATTTCTTCTGTATAAGAAGTGCTTATGAATATATCTGTAAAGGGTGGATATCGACATATAGGTATATGGATACCAACCTGATGTACTCTCTAAGGAAGCACTGAAACTACATTAAGATTTTTAGTGTTACTCAAATTCTTACACGTTACTTTTTCAACAACAAAAAAATTGTTTCCTGTTGTGTTATAGGTGCACTTCTTGAATATTTTACATCCCAACTGGACTCTAAGAGTTTTGATTTTCTGACAATTACATACATTACTTTAGTCTATGACTTTGTGACATATTTTGTTACTGTAGGGTGTCAAGAGTCAGAGTCTTCATTAAAAATTTGTTAAAACATAGATGGCTTTTTTCCATAACCACTGTGTGAATCTTAATTTTGAGAAGCCTTCTTGCAAATGCATGCATTTACATATATTGGAAGATGGGAACATTTGGTAAGAGACTAAGAATAAATCAAAAGTAAGAATAAATGGGGGATAATTGATCAGAACTACTGGAAAATGCTTTCTGAAGAGAACAATACAATTATTTTCACATGCGTCTGCAATTCTTCTCATTATGTCGTTCATAGAATTTGATAAGCAAGGATTGATGAGCATCTTTTCTGATGCAATGCTTTTGGAAGAATTGGAGAATTGAGTAAAAGAAAAAGGGTAAAATCCTGTTTCTGATGGTGCTTCATGTCAGTATCCTTGCAGTTTACTTATATTACCCATGAGAGCTCATTGTGAAAATACACAAGGGTGTCGTCCAGGTTGGACACGGGTTTCTGTCATGATGCCTTTGGATCAGTGGCAATAATCAGTCAGCTTCTCTACAACATCCTGCTGTAAAGAACATCCCCGATGGACCCTTGGACTTCTTTACTCTTTGGACAGCTGAGATGGTCCCTCAAAAGCAGATCACTTTGTACAATCACTTTGTTCATTTTGGTTCATCTGTGACTTCTACCCCAAACTGTTTTCATCCAAGCAATTTCTGTACTTTAACTAAAATCAATTGACACTTGTACTAAAAATTGCCTCAATAACTGAGTGTATGACATATATGATTTGTAATTTTTTCCTAATTTTCATGAATATAAGAAGCACATCAGTATGTCTAAGATGTGCTAAAAGTGAACATTACAGCCTCTAATAAGGTAGCATTTTTAATCAGTAAAAGGAAATGTTGATCATTTTTAAACTCAGCATTAGGTGCTTCTTGACCGTTTCCTGCAAGACACTTGAGAACATCTGTATAGCTATCACTATAGAGGAGTGCTCTCAAAGCCAACTCTCATCAAGCAGTTTTCCTGTATTACACTGGCAGTGTTATACCGGCATAGTAGAGAAAAATGATAAGTTTGATGTCTATCAAAGGGTCAAATACCATGGTTGTACTTGTGATGCCTTAAATAGGTGGATGGTATGTTTTAGATGTTATATTATCCACTGTGGTGTGTGTATGTATCTGTAAAAGTTCTCAGAATTCTGTTCTCCATTTTGAAATGTGTAATTTTCCTAAACATGCAAGATGCTGAATTTTTGCTATGAAAATGTCATTGTCATATGTAATTGATAGCTGTAAACTGCTACAGAGAAGGATATAATTTTTAACGGGAATGGCTTAGCTAGAGACCAATTAGTACTAAGGCAAATGAGAAGCAATTTCACAATCAAAATGCCATCAAGGGTTTCCTTATGTCTCTGGCCTTTTTTTATGAGTCTTTTAATGTGTATATCATTAAAAAGAGGCTAAATTATTCAGGTTTGCTCATATTCACGTATCAGTAAGTGATAGTTATTTGAAGAACAATGTTTATTATAAAGAGAGTAAAAAGAAAATTACTAAGTTTTTTAACTATATTATTTTTTTTTAGGCTATACCCTACAACATATGGGTTCTTAGTTCCCCGACCAGGGACCGAACCCCTGCCCCGCTGCCTTGGAAGCAGAGTCTTAACCACTGGACTATGAGGTAAGTCCAAAACTATGAAGTTTTATGAAAATACATTTTTTGAGCTTTGTGCAAAATATATTTAAGTTTCTACATAGTCAAACTCATTTATTATCAAGTAGTCAGAAAATATAGAGAAAATAATAAGAGTATAAATGGAGCAACAGATGCAAGAAAAAGAACTAACAATGTGATTTTTTTTAAGTGTGCTTTCTGATCCTTCTCAACAAAATTATTTCTATTTGTTAGAAAATTTGCCTATTTATTTTTTTATTTTATTTCGGTGCTTGAAATTAACATGCATACTGAATTATATAATTAGATTAAATGTTTATATATATATTAAAAAACTTGATGAAAAATGTAAAAATGAAAATGAATTAGAGGATGACATTTAGCTCAGCATAAAAAAAATTTAAGGAACAAAATGGTTAGCTTTATCTTACTATTTCCATAAATTGGTAATGGTTAATTCTTCACAAATAGGCACCTAATTGACATTTAATCAAGCATACACAAGTGTATGTTAAATATAAATTAATTACTGTATGTTAAAAATACTGTAATTTTATGGTGTGTAAACATGTAAGTACATTTTAGTTACCATTTAATTACTGATTTCACAGAATATAAATGTATAATTACCTAACTAACAATTCTCTTCCTTTCTAAGGAAAGCATTTTTCAGGTTAAATATGAAGTAAAATTAATTAGATGTTATTTCTACAATAATACATAAAAAGTTGTAAGTGATTTGGCCCATCTATTTCACTTCTGAATTAACTCATCCCCACAGTAATATATGTGGAAATTCTAATGTGCAGAAAGACTACTTATAAATGCACAGTTATATGATTGTGTTTTGATTGCTTGGCCCAATGCAACAGCATACTCATGTAAAAAGCCAAGAAATATGTCCTGGGGTTATAAAATAAAATATTTTCTATTTACAAAGTTCAGTTAAAAAATAAAGGTGAGTAAACAGCATACCAAAAATATCTTTTAAAATGTCTATTTCCACAAGTAATGCAACAGTATAAATCATGTTAGAGAATTTTGAATTATTATCTTTTTATCGATTTTACCCCATTACTGCTTTTTTTTTTCCTAAATACTGGTTTTCCTCTATAATTTCCTTTTCCATTTTCTTTTATGTGCTCAAATAAGCAACCTTAAATTTGATGTGGAAGAAAATTGTGTTGCACACTGACCTCAATTAGTTTAACCCTGGATAGCAATTCTTTTCTTTTTGTCAGATGTTAGAAACTTTGTGTGTAGGTTCTGGGTGTTGAGCACACAAACTCTAGAGCTGGAAGTAAGTTGTCAAGCAAGCTAATTCCAGACAAAATTCTGTCACACATGTGAGGGTTAACCAGCACCTAGGAAGGAGAAGGAAATGGCAACCCACTCCAGTGTTCTTGCCTGGAGAATCCCAGGGAAGGCGGAGCCTGGTGGGCTGCTGTCTATGGGGTCGCACAGAGTCAGACACGACTGAAGCGACTTAGCAGCAGCAGCAGCAGGCAGGAAATCCCTTGCTTCGCTGCCTTTATTGTAATCCCTAGGACTCCTAGCACAGCTCTTCATATGCTAAGGCACCACCTCGGGTGACGGGTTCACAGGAAGCAGCTGCAGCAATGTTGCAGAAGCAGGGAGAGAGTGAAGGACAGGGAAGCCTGGTGCACTGCAGTTCACAGGGTCACACATGACTTAGCGACGGAACAACAACAAGGGTTCAACGAACCTCACTGGAGTCAGAGTCTCTGTTGAATGACTTCATGGAATCCCAAAGCCACATTTCCACTTGAAAAGATCAAGACTTGGGACTCAGAAGAGCTCATGGATCATGGAAGATGGCTGTGATGCTTGGACAATATTTCAAGTCAGTCCTTTTAACATCCATATGGCTAATCATCAAGCCAACTAGTGTTGATCAAGATAAAGACAGCTGAAGACTTACAGTAACAGGTAACTGCACTGTAATTTTCTGACTGTAGTCTACCGACTGGAGTACATCAAATATTAACAAATATTCATAGATTGCCCATGACTGCAAATAGCCACCTGTGAATATATGGAACTGCACAATCGGAAATATTTGAAACTGAATTACAGACAGTGGCAGTATATGTTTTGTAACTATATTACATAGAAAGATCATTTTAACTTGCCCAAGTAGTCTATGAACAAAGTTGAAATGTAGGTCTCTGCCTCATCTAAACAAAACATTCTGAAAGGTCTGAGGGGTGTCCAAAGTAAGGTTAACCTACAAGCTCTTGCCTAAATAAGTTTATTATAATCTGATTTTGGAAACAAGATTTGAAAAATAGTTAGAGGCAGAGAAAAGTAAAGTTACCTAATGAGTAATGGAAATCCATGTTTGAAGTGGTCAGTTGCTTAATATAAACATAAGCCCAGAAAGATTTCAAAAAAAAGTGGGGGGAAGTGCAATTATTTAGAAAGTCTTCATGGAATACTTATGATGAGAATTATGAAAGAACTCATGGCCAATTGCAAATCTTAAGAGGTAATAAAGCCTTTTATTTTTCATTCAGGAGATGCTTGAAGGAAGTCTTACTTCGGTAAAGATCCTGGCAGTAGGCACTGATACCACAGTGAGAGGAAGGAGTAACTGTATCTTAATGTTTAAGATGATAGAGGATGAGATGGTTAGATGGCATCACTGACTCAATGGACAAGAGTTTGAACAAACTCTGGGAGATAATGAAGGACAGAAAAGCCTGGTGTGCTGCAGTTCATGGTGTTGCAAAGAGCTGGACACAACTTAGCAACTGAATGAACGAACAAATCTTTGTTTATTCATCTCCCCTTAATGTCGTCCCTGGTAGCTCAGCTGGTAAAGAATCTGTCTGCAATGCAGAAGACCCGGGTTGGATTACTGGGTCAGGAAGATCTGCTGGAGATCCAATAGGCTACCCACTCCAGTACTCTTGAGCTTCCCTGGTGGCTCAGGAGGTGAAGAATCCTCCTGCAGTGTAGGAGACCAGGGTTCAATCCCTGGGTTGGGAAGATCCCCTGGAGAAGGGAAAGGCAACCCACTCCAGTATTCTTGCCTGGGAAATCACAGGGACAGAGGAACCTGGTGGGCTACAGTCTGTGAGGTCTCATGGAGTCAAATACAACTGAGCAACTAACACACACATGCAATGTCTTCTAAATAGCATTTTCTAAAAGACCTTGGACATTGGAATCAGACAAATCTAGGTTCATTTTTTATCTCGTATTGAGAATTTGCATTAATTATCTAAACTGTCATCTATAAAATGGAGATAATAAGCCCTACATACAGAGTCATTTGAAATGCTAAATAAGGGATTGTATGTAAAATTCCCGGCATGCTGCAGTCCATGGCCTCGCAAAGAGTCGAGGTGACTGAGAGACTGAACTGAACTGACGTACAGTTCCTGAAACATTTAAGTTGTTTTGGTGAATGAATGAATGAGAGAGTAGAAAGAAGAGTTCAAAAGGACTTGTAGGTTTCTGGCTAATTCCGATGAGCGAATGACAAAGCTCTTTCTAAGGTGGGAAAGAAGGGGCAGGTAATACTGGGACAAGAGGGCAGTTCGTTTTTGGACATGCTGAGTGTGGGGGATTTGCAGGTCATTTGTTAGAAATGTCCACTAGGTTCAGATCAGATTAGTTGCTCAGTCGTGTCCGACTC
Organism: Bos grunniens; assembly: GCF_055505025.1. Classification (NCBI taxonomy): domain Eukaryota; kingdom Metazoa; phylum Chordata; class Mammalia; order Artiodactyla; family Bovidae; genus Bos; species Bos grunniens. The sequence goes on along the minus strand of NC_141176.1, from coordinate 87,424,446 downwards.
TTTGCGACCCCATGAATCGCAGCATGCCAGGCCTCCCTGTCCAACACCAACTCCCAGGGTTCACTCAGACTCATGTTCATCGAGTTGATGATGCCATCCAGCCATCTCATCCTCTGTCGTCCCCTTCTCCTCCTGCCCCCAGTCCCTCCCAGCATCAGTCTTTTCCAATGAGTCAACTCTTCACATGAGGTGGCCAAAGTACTGGAGTTGCAGCTTTAGCATCATTCCTTCCAAGAAATCCCAGGGCTGATCTCCTTCAGAATGGACTGGTTGGATCTCCTTGCAGTCCAAGGGACTCTCAAGAGTCTTCTCCAACACCACAGTTCAAAAGCATCAATTCTTCAGCGCTCAGCTTTCTTCACAGTCCAACTCTCACATCCATACATGACCACTGGAAAAACCATAGCCTTGACTAGACGAACCTTTGTTGGCAAAGTAATGTCTCTGCTTTTGAATATGCTATATAGGTTAGAAGTGATAAAATTTAGAAGTGTGGCTTTGGATTCCACTTTCAATTTCAAGAAAATACATTTCTATTAGATTATTTGGTTATTATATATACATGGTATTTCCTTTCATGTTACAAAGTAGAAAACAAATGATTTTGAGAGAAGTTTTTAATGAAAGTCTGCTTTCTAAGAACAGGTATTTTAGTCAGGGGAGAATTTTATTTTATTTTTGATTGGAGGATATTTGTTTTGCAGTGTTGTGTTGGTTTCTGCCAACAACTCAAATCAGTCATATCCCCTCCCTCTGGAGCTGTTATCCCCTTTCCCAGTCAGGGGAGAATTTTATTTACTGATGACTACAAGATACTTTGGGACCTTTAAATAAATTTAGTTTTGATTTCCAAAAATAAATAAATAAATAAAAATAAATAGCATTTTAAAATAACATTCATATATTTTAATTACATGAGTATGAAAAAACACATTTTTGTCTTCTGTTTTGTAGGATTGCTTTAGACCTGCTGTTTTCAAGCTATTTGGTCTCTACATCTGAACAAAATATTGAGGACTTTAAAGAGCTCTTGCTTTCCTGAATTATACCTACCAGTATTTACCACATAGAATCAGAAGAAAGTTAAATAATATTTTTATTTCATTAAAATAGCATTGCAAAATGCATTATGAGATAATATACATTCTTTAAAAATAATGCCGTCTTCCAAAAAATCAAGAAGAATAACATTGTTTTACATTTGTGTATATCTCTTTAATAACTGACTTAATATTAAAAACCTGTTTTCTCCTATCCACTTCTGCATTCAATATGTGGCAATTCATTGTTTTAAAGCATATGGGGAAAAATCTGGTCTCACACAGATATGTAGCTGGAAACTCTTTCAGATAATTAAGGATATTATTTTTTGTTATCACACCAAAGGCTGATAAACAGAATGTAAAAAAAAAAAGCAATCTAATGTATAATCTAAAAGCATATTAATACATTTTCAACTGCTTTATATGAAAAGCCAATGTTCTATCTTGCACTTTGAAGAAATCTTTTACCCAGTAATGGTTTTACAACATCACCCATTGGTCATTTGGAAAATTGGTTCACTGGCTTATATTAAAACTTTTCCACACTTGGATACAATTTACTATTTAATCCAAAACAAACATCACATTCACTTTCTCCAATACTTAAAGAAGAGCTTTTAAGTATTGGAAAGCTGTAAAGTTTATGATGATATACAGACATTTCCTAAGATTCTGATTATCCCTTGAAAGTTTTACTTTTACCCTTGGTAACACCTGCTGTGACTTGCTCTCCCCAAGTGACAGACGGACTTCCTTCATTTTTTAGGAAGTCTGCCAAATACCCAACTGTGAACAATCTTAGTTTTCTCTCAATGGTCATTTCAAGTAAAAGCGATGTTCCATAAAAAGAGAAAGGGTGACCCAGGGCACGGGTAATAGACATTTTGGGGGCTTTTCACTCCACACCTGTGTGCAGCCCAAAGACTTTCAGATACTTTTCATTTTCCCACATATTCCTAAGTAATATTTTTTTAAAAATGTACATAAGCCTCAAGGTTAATGACGTTAAGAACTTGTATTTACTTGGTCAGGATATTCTTATGTGAACTGACACTTTGGTTTTTCCTGGGACCAAGAGGGAAAACAGAAAGTGTGTGTTCACTGTTTACAAAAGCCAGGACATGGAAGCAACCTAGACGTCCATCAGCAGATGAACGGATGAGCAAGCTGTGGTACATGAACACAATGGAATATTACTCAGCCATTAAAAATAATGCATTTGAATCAGTTCTAATGAGGTGGATGAAACTGGAGCCTTTTATACAGAATTAAGTCAGAAAGAAAAACACCAATAGAGTATATTAATGCATATATGTGGAATTTAGGAAGATGGTTACAACGACCCTATACGTGAGACAGCAAAAGAGACACAGATATAAAGAACAGACTTTTGGGCTCTGTGGGAGAAGGCGAGGGTGGAATGATTTGAGAGAATAGCATTGAAACATGTATATTACCATATGTGAAATAGATCACCAGTCCAGGTTCGATGCATGAGACAGGGTGCTCAGGGCTGGTGCACTGGGATGACCCTGAGGGATGGGATGGGGAGGGAGGTGGGAGGAGGTTTCAGGATGGGGGACACGTGTACACCCATGGCTGATTCATGTCAATGTATGGCAAAAACTACTATAATATTATAAAGTAATTAGCCTCCAATTAAATACATTAATTTTTTTTAAAGTACATGTTCAGTACAGTTGGCACCAGTTTCCCCACTCCTGTAAGGCAGCATCACTAAACACAGCCCCACAGTAAACACAGCAAGGGTGTCTTAGCTTTAGCATGAAAATAGCTTTATCCTGCAGACCCCTTGGATAGTTTTGGAAATTTCCCAGGAGTTCCAAACCACACTTTGAAAACCACAGCTGCAGAGTTACAGGAAAATGGACAAAATCACACATTCACACACACACACACACACTATATATATTTAAACAAACAATTTTTGTAATTGAAGTGTAGTCGATTTGCAATGTATTAGTTTCAGATATAGAACAAAGTGATTCAGTTATGTACCTGTATCTGTTCTTTTTCAGTCTTTTCCCTCATAGGTTACTACAAGATATAGAGTATAGTTCCTTGTAGTAAATAGTAGGTCCTTGTCGTTTACCTATTTTATATATGAAGGTGTTAGTCGCTCAGCAGTGCTTGACTCTGTGCAACTCCATGGACTGTAGCCCACAGCAGGCTCCTCTGTCTATGGGATTTCCCAAGCGAGAGTACTGGAGTAGTTTGACATTTCTTTCTCCAGGGGATCTTCCCAACCCAGGGATCGAACCCAGGTCTCCCCATTGTGGGCAGATTCTTTGCTGTCTGAGGCTTTAGGGAGCTCCCCATATATTTTATGTATAGTTGTGGGTATATGTCAATCCCAAATTCTCATTCTATTCCTCCTCCCCTCCTTTTCCCCTTTGGTAACACAAGTTTAGTTTCTATGTCTTGTGAGTTTATTTTTGTTTTGTTCCTGTGTTCATTTGTATCATTTTGTTAAATTCACTATATTAATGATATCATATACTTATATTTGTCTAACTTCACTTAGTATGATCATCTCTAGGTCCATACACTCTTGACCACGTCCATTTCCCCTCTCACCAAAACTGTTTTTCACCATCTCTGCTACAGCAGGTTGATGAGTAGAATGACTGGGAACAATATTGAGGTTTTTTCTTCCTACAAGTTCTAATAACAGGGCTGAAAACAATTTTATTCTGATTTTTTTAAACTTATTTGTCTTTTCTTTTCCTCAGAACAAGCCCACTCAGGCAGCCACACTTATGTGGTTGCTATTTTTGTAAAGGAAGTTACAGACTCTGCCCCAAATACCAATTCTGCTAGATTTTCTGAAAACCCAAATTTGCTAAAAATGTGTGTCCCTGAGATTGCCACATTACCTCCTTCAGCGTGTTGTGACAGTCTCATGAAATGATGCAAGGAAAGCTCAAACTGTGACTGAAGCTTTCCAAGCAAATCCTCCTCCCTATCCTGCCCTCCTCCTCCCCTGGCTCCTCATCCTCCTTTACCATCATCCCTTTCTCCCCACCTCCTCCTCCTCCCCTTCCTTTTTCATTCTGGAACTTTCTCTGAGCTTAGCACGGTGACCGGCACATGACAGATAACAGGGGTGTAATAACGGTGCATCCGGTAGGTGACTTCTGAATTCAGTTGGCTCTCAACTTTTCCTCATCATATCCTTGCATCCTCTTTGTAGTACAAAGGTGGGATCTTCTTGGATTTTAGCAATGTGGCTTTTCCTCCCTTATTTTTGCTGCTGGAATAATGACCCATTATATTCCAAAGTTCACGACCTGGAGTTTTTTTCAGTGTCCACTATACTTGGGCATCATTAGGCACAAATAGAACAAAGGACCATAAACATATTTACTGAAAGTAAGCTGAAAAGGAAAATAGTAGTTTCTACACAGGATGCCACAAGTTTGGGCCCTTTGGTCAAGCACTGGACTTTGACGGGAGCTAACAGATTTTATATGCACTTTTACTGACCTTGTCTTTGAAAGGTTTTATATGAAAGCCACTCTGACATTTTTCAATACTTCAGAAGCCAGAAAGAATTGTGTGTGTGTGCTTTTCACTTGAGTGGTGAGGATTTTTAAATGTAAGTTTGTGCCTATGAATATATGCATTCTTCTAATGCAAGGATATGAATGATGCCAACGGAAAACAAAATTAGTTCATTGACATAATATTAATTCTGGAACTAACTTATTCTCTTCAGGTCTCTTGCACAGTTACCAATGCATCATGTCCCAAGGAAAAAAGGCATTTTGGAAAATGAATAGCACATGTGAAATTTGTTCTTAAATAACTATTTTAGGAAGAGTGAGAAGACACCCGAAGTATTCAAGTGGAAGAAGTACTTTAGGGCAATTTTAAGCTTCTATTTTCAGAGAAGGTATAACTGAGATAAAAAGAAACATATTTAAGTACCATGATGCAGGTATATTTGTAAATTGCCAACACCAGTGATCTGAACTTAAATTTCAGTGTATATGTTGTGTTTCTTATAATAAAATATCGTAAGTTCATCTGAATGCTGTTTTATTTTTGCAGACATGTTTGTGTTGCTAATCGATGGGACTCCGAAATCATAAGGAAAAGGAATATTCAAAGGTAGCCAGTTTTATAGAGCCTGGAATGGATGTCCTGGAGCATCATCACTCTCTCCTATTTGATACATCGGTCACACACAGAAATGTGCATCTCAGAGGACAAGCCTGAACTCTGCGGTGTGGTACAGAAAGCATGTGATTTGGAATCAAGAGACGCTGCATTTAAAACATAGCCCTGCTCTCTCGTAGTTCTGAATCCCTGACAATTTACCCTCCTTAACCATCTCTGAAGAACAAATAGTCAGAAGAAAGCTCCCGGAACTTAGTAAATACACAGTAATAGCTTGCTCCTTCTAATTCCCTTCTAGTTCCACACATATTTGCGACCTTAATTTTCGAGTGAACTATTTTAAGCTCTACTCAGTTTGTAGTTATTCTTTCAGAGACTTTCTTTCACCTTTGACAACCTAAAATCATGTTAAGTCGCCACTGTTTGAAGATATCATTCTTTAACCATTTTGTTTCATTGAATTTCTAGGATGTTTATAGTTAGCCAATGCTTTGAAACCATTGCAGTGAGCATCATTTGGCATGTATATTTCCACACTGTGCCATTGTCTCAATAAAAGAAACTCCTCAAAGTAGAACTTGGTTGGTCATTGCTTTACTCAACTACAGTTTGATTTATATAGCAACAGAGCTCTCCAAATTTGTGATGAGTTGCTCTATTTTTAAATAGTGCGTGATTTATTGTATTAAATGATGGAAGATTTCAGACTCATTTCTTCAAATGCTTACTAATTCTATGCTTTATAGGATTTTTAGATATTTGCTGAGCTAAGAGACAATTAGATTTTTAATTTAAAAATTGCTTTCCTTAGTTATTTGATTACTAGTAGGGTTAAATATCTTTTTATATGATGTTAATTTTACTTTGATATTGGTTATCCATCCCTTTAAAAAAGCTTAGTAAGACTTTTTCATATTAGAGATATAATAATTTTTCATATTTATTTTATACAATAAATGCATTTTTTAAAAATTTGGTCTTTTAACCTTGATTATGATTTTTTATGCAAACTATATTTTTTATTTTAGAATGTTAAAATTGTAAACTGTAAATTTTTATGCATCCTAATATTTTTATTATCCATTTATTCATTTAATATCCCATCCTTTTGGAATTCTTTTGATATTTTATGTTAGAGGATGAAACTGTTGTATTTTCCATATATTCTAGAGTTCTAATGCCATTTTTGATAAATTTATTTTTTCTCCTTAAAAATGATTTTTGAAGGATATTAAATCTAGTATAATATTTTGGAATTGTCATTTAGATCTCTTCTGAGAATTCTATTAGCAGATTTCTTAAAAAATTAAAAGCATTTTAAATTGCATTATTTATTCATCATTTTTTTCTACATCTATATGGAGCATTGGTCATAATCAGGATACTATGCTAGGTACCATGGATGGATAAGAGTCAGAGAGGAGTAGAGAAATGAATATAATGCTGACCGTGTTCTCCAATGCAAATGCGCAATTGATAGATACCAAACACAGGATCAGAAACAATTCAAAGGATATACAAATACATCTTATTAGGATTCAGGAAACGAAGAAGAAGATGCTTTGATGATAAGAAGAAAATATTTAATGTGACTTCTAAATTCTGAGTATAATAATGAAAACTAAGAGAAGGAAAAAAAATTCTAGTTGAAGGAAATGTTGCAAAAGACTAAGAGGAAATGACAGATATGTTCTTGAAAACAAAACCAAACCTAGATTATAGTTACACTCAGATGAATGAATGGCAGAGAAGGCTTAAAAGAAAAGTCTGGGATAGAGACCTGAGGGCTTTATTACGAGTATCAGATTCAGTTCAAGTTTAATTAATTAGTGAATGAGAAGTCACGGAAGTTTTATGATGAAAGTTTTAGGAATTTTGATATGCTCAAATTAACAGTTAAGACCAGTGTCAATTATAAAGCATTTGGCAAAACCAGCATAGGTTCCTAACAAACAAATTGAAGAGAGGCATAATTCCTTGACATATGACATTTTGAATGCTTTGATGACATTTCTTACCTTCTTTAGAAACAGAAAAGCATACTTGATTTTAATATAATTCAATGTGAAAAAACTAATCAGTAAATGTTACAGAAGATTTGTCAGTGTTTCTTAAAATTTGATATCCATTGCCCTTTAGTGAATTATACATATGTAATAATTTGAAAATAATAAAGTAAAACATCTAAAGTGTATTTTAGTTAAAAGAATAGTTATTATACCAATGCAAGAGATGTCATCTTTTATAAAAAATTACCTTTGTCAGTTGTATTAGTCAATTAGCTAAATCATAACTCATGATAACACTGATAACAAAACAACAATAAGACTTCAGTGCAAGTAGTCATTGAGTGTTTCCTCCTTAAAACGTTCTGCACATATCAAGACTAAATTAATATCCTTAGCATATATTATTTTATTTGACTTTAAAGTAAAATATCTGCTAACATGAAAGAGAATAGCAGTTCACTTTTCATAGGCATAACTACATGTTATATCTAACATTGTACCTTGATTAAAAAATCTTGCTAAGAGCCTTTTTTTCTAATTTCAAATGCTATTTATTTATCATTAACCTCTCAGAAATATTGTGACTTGTGCCTTTTAATTATGGCAAAAACCACCACAATATTGTAAAGTAGTTAGCCTCCAATTTAAATCAATTAATTAAAAAATAAATTCAGTTTAGTTCAGTCAAAAAAAATTATTACAACTTTGACTCCCAATAATGCCTTTGTAGCTATGTTCTCTTCTCTTCCTTAAAAGATAAATTAGTTTTGTATGAGAAATATTATTTTTAACTTATTCTTGAAAAATTTAATTGATTCTTTTTTATGAAAATGAATGCTGCAATGGATTCTTTCTGTTTGACAAAATTTTATAACACACATTGTACTTGGGATCACTGGACCAATAATAGTTTTCACATATTACCATCATGCTTTATATTTGAGATTTAATAGAATCATCACAGTCAAGTACTGAATTTATCTCACCCTATTCAAATTCACATTTCTCACAGTGAAGTTACCTTATTACTTTTACTATTTAATGAGGAGTAGTTTTAAATTATTGTTCTTATCAGTGTTTTATGTTTTAATTAAACACTTTAAATGATATAATCATTTTGGTAGACATAACTAATAATAATAAGCAGAATGCAAATTTAAGAAAACTAAACAATGACATCCAAATTATATTAAAAAATATTCACAAACTTACTCTTGGGTGTCAGTCACGATGAGCTGAACAACGTGGATCGTATAACTTGTATATAACCTTACAGAGCATAACAGTTTCAAAGTCTAATTGATTTTGTGAAAAACAAGAGTAAACTTTCATTCTACGATATTCAATGAAATCAGGGACATGCTTTCATCCATTTTTTTTTTTCTTCAGAAGCCAACCTTCCGAGCATAATTTGAAAAGCAGTAAGACTCCTGTTCTTCCCTCAGTATTATCCATTTGCTCCTATTACTTCCTTTATGATATCAGATGTGGCAGCCAATCCACTCTTTCTAGACCACCAGAGATGTTTTGAGGCTTACTTTCTTTCTCCTTTCTTTTGACAATGACAATGTTCGTGTCATCCTCTTAGAATGACTGACCCAGTGGTGGTGGATTCCTTCAAGGAGTACAGCAACTTAAATAATAATGAACACGATGGCAGTGCTAAGGTGTAATTCTAGATGGATGAGCCCCACCTCTCCCAAGAAGTAAAAACCATTAGCTTCTAATTTCCCTTTATGGACTGGATTATAGATAACAATGAACAATGGCAAGGAAATCCACATGTCCTATGAAATACAGACGTCCTGCTAAATCTACTTAATCAGGACATTTATCCTTTTCTGATAGTATCTTCCCTTAAGTTTACAAGAATGTATTTCCTTTTATTTATCAGTTCTGTGTTTAACTAAGTAATTTATTGACGATTTTAATCTATTTATAGACAACTCATGAGTGGAAAATAAAGTCAAGCATTGACGGAATATGTCTGTTGCTAAAAGCATGACTTACTATCTTAGCATTTAGGTCATGACTGTGTATAATTTCTCCGGTGAGGTAGTGATCAAGGTACAGTCAGAATTAAGTCAGCAGATTAAGCTTTCTGCCCCCTTCTGCGAATCCCAGTGGAGCCTTACTAATGCAGATATTAACACAGGGAAAAACTGGATAGGAGGTATATGAGAACAATCTGTATGATCTTCAAAACTTTTCTGTAAGTGTAAAGCTATTCTAAAATAAAAGGTTTATTTTTTTAAAAAGTTGAGTCAGCAGAGAGTCAGGAACTTTCCTGCCTTAAATTGAAAGGGGGAACACAGGCAGAAATGAGAAAACCCTGGAAACACATTTAGCTACAGAAAATGAAACCCAAGAGTTAAAGTGGCTGGTAGAAAACACCCCTAAAACCATGGAGACACTGCAGAGAGGGGAGTGGAACTTGAAGACCAAGTAATAAGCAGTGTTGAGCATCGCAGAGCATGGCAAGCTTAGATGTGAGTTTAGTAGTGAAAATGGGTAAAAGCTTGGACAAGAGAGAGCGAGAGAGCAACCAAAAGATTAAGGAGGAAAGCTTCTCCAATATCCAAACGGATTCTGATGAGTGAGTGTTTCCAGATGGTGCTGGACTAGACTTAGTCCATTCTGTTTGTTCTTTACTTGCTCTGGTTATAAAGAGCTTCTTTCCTGGTCTCCAAGGGGTGGTTGATTCAACTTGTAATAGCTGAACTCGTAGGTCAGGAAAGAAAAGACTGTGGGAAACTCATTAGTGATGAGACGAAGAGGATTTGAAAAGGCTACGTATGAGCAATCCACAGTGGGGAAAAAACAAAGGAAAAACAGACACAAGAAACGTTTATAATGCTGAGTTAGGATACCTTGGTAACTGCACACAGAAGGCAAGGAGAGAGCAAACCATCCTACAAGATTCTGAGTTTGAATGATGGGGACACAAGAGGGTGAAGCAAGACATTGCAGTGAGATGCAGACACGCTTCATTTAGAGTTGTAAGACTGCACCCGGGGGGTGGCGGACATCTGCCAAGCATTTGAATATATGGGTTGAGAAAACTGGAAGGAATCAGGGTTGAAGACACTCATGTCCACGATCGGGAATGGATGAGATTATTAATGCAGAGTTTTATGGCAGGAATATGATATAGGGCAGATGTTTGAAAAACATTTAGGGGCTAAGTTTATGAAGAGAAGCCAGTTGATGAAATGGAAGACGCAGTGGTCCAAGAAGTTGGAGACTCTGGAATATGCACTAACGTGTGAGTTTAAGGAGATCTTTCCAGGGCATTTCTTTAATTTCCAGGGGAGGTGCCTATAGCTTTGCATGAAATCTTCACTGTGTGTGTTAGAATGAAAGAGGGGCAGTTACACATAATCATTGTATATATCATCATTATCATTATGTTTACTGTTATTATTATTCTAAGGATAAGGCATTTAAGCATAAAACACTAAACACACATCATTTGACACAGTTTGCAAACATGTAGTGAATTCCTAATTGTCCCATTGATGTAGTAGATTTTCAGTGTATCTCATGCCAAACTGATAAATGTGTTGCTTTTATCCTTCTCTCAGGCAAGAATAAGTTCATGCTGTCTTCACTAACTCACCCCGAAACCAGAGTCTCATGGGTTTGACCAGAGGATGGATGGTGTATATAATTCCAGGTGTTACATTTACCACTACTTCCCAGTTGCAAATATCCAATTCTGAAAGTAAAATATTTATTCAGTGAGAGGCAAGGGTGTCCCCAAAGATTCACTAGTCTCTGAACAAGATTCATACTAAACAGAAGAGGAGAGGAGATAGTTACAGAAAAAACTCAGAGGAGGACAGTGCCTAGTGTTAATTCGCCCAGTCGTGTCTGACTCCTTGTGACCCCATGGACTGTAGCCCACCAGGCTCTTCTGTCCATGGAATTCTCCAGGCAAGAATACTGGAGTGGATTGCCATTCCCTTCTCCAAGGGATTTTCCTGATCCAGGGATCGAACCTGAGTTTCCTGCATTGCAAGCAGATTTTTTTACCATCTAAGTCACCAGGGAAGTCCAGCAAGAGCTGAAAAAGAAGGTGGAGGTGATGAGGAGAAGTCTGGATTGGAACCAAGATACCAATGACTAGGGACAGAGCCTTGAGGGAAGTTTCTGGTTAAAAGGTAAAATGTCCGAGCACTCTTCATTTTAAATAGTAGCCATGGTAAAATGCAAAATGAAATTCCATGAAGGACCTCGTTTCATCAATTTTATACCAATTAACAGTCCAATAAAAAGAATGTAAATACAATGCTTGCTTGGCTTCTTCCTTTATTAATACACAGAAAGTTTGGAACCAAGAATGCCACGTCCGACTGCAAGGAAACACTTGTCCATATTGCTTTACGTTCATTTACTCAGGCTGTTGGTAATTTGGCAAGTTAATTTGGGCAAGTTAAACTTCAGGGAAGAAACACGTAAACAAAATATTTTATGTTTTCCTGTTTCTCCCGTTACCATGTCATGATTTCCTTCAAAAGAAATGCATGTCCAATAGTTAGTTTTCATTCACACATGACAAATCTATTAAGTTTTACCAAGTTACCAATTCATATTTAGAAACTTTTGTCAAATTACCTGCATTCACTCAATTTTATGTAAACACAAAATTTATATGGTCCTGTTGAGTATGAGGGCTTGAATATATTTGGATAAAATAACAGTAATACCAATCCACAATTTTCCACTCTGATTTTTTCCTGACAATATTATTTCCTTTGCATACACGTCATCCTGTCTCTCACAGAAAGTGGCTCTATTTTTTCTTTTTTTTTTGCTTATGCTCCCACTTAACAGCAGTCATTAATTTACTGATACCCTGTCTACCAGTCCCACATCGTCTTGATTAGGGCTGTTATCCTAATCAAAAGGCTGATAATTAAGACTATCCATCTGTAGAGTTCTAAGTGCTAAGATGAGTTGAAGATCCTAATTAAGATTATTTAGGTGTTACTTAAATGCCATCATTTGATTCAGCTAATCATACCAGCAGGTACATTAGATTTGCATTAATGTTCTGCTGAAGCCAGCAGCTATTTAGGCAGATCAAAAATGTAGATTGCAAACACTATTTCAAACATCTTTATTTGAAAGTGATATTGAGACAATATGTTAAGATAAGCAGGATGTTAGAACAGTTTGGTTTTTTCAATGTTGCTTAATTTACTCTACGGTAATAAGTGGAGTATTTAAAATAAACAACCTATTTATTGAATTTGCTGTGGATCTTTCATCATCTTACACCCTCTCTCTCTCTCACACACACACACACAGGCCAGCAGTGATGCATTTTTACCAGGATTTCCCATCTTGTCACTGAAACTTACTGTAGTATTCTATAAGTCTCACAAACTAAGTTCCTGAATAGCAGTTCTTATGAACAATAAAGGACTTTTGTCTCAGTCAATGCCTGATGCTACCTTGTCAACAAATAGGTAAAAGGATTGCATTTTATTGTTAACAGTCACATTAATATCCAATTATCCTGTAACATAAACACTCAAGAAAATTAGCACAGTAAAGTATAATTCATTAATACCTTGTTTTCTTGTACTTTATAGAAAATGCAAAATAGATTACTTTGTTTAAAGTTTTATAGGTATAATGGACGAAAGTGCGTTCATAGTACCTATGCTGGGTCTTGCTTTCAGCTGACTTTTCCCCAAGTTTTGATGAGGAACAGTAGCACTCCTTGTAGAGAAGACGGGATCACGTTTATTTAAAAGAGGTATTCTCATCAAGTACGTGAGCACTGTTTTTGGTTTTCTTGCTCTGGTGTGAAGAGGAAAGAAAGCATGCACTTAAATTTTCTGTTAATGTGTAACTTCTGTCATTATATTCAGACGTATTTCAGGTGGGACAAGCAGAACAGACAAAAAGGGATATCATAAGGCAAGGAAAGTGAACTACTTTTATAAAGTTCTTGCTTTGTGCTGTATACGGTTAGTAACATATATGGCAGCTATGACAACTTTTGCTCCAGGGGTATAACCCTGTGAATATCTGCTTAATATTAATATCTATATTATTTATACACTGAAGCAGTTCTAAATTCCTTGAGCATATCAGTATTTTAATGTTTTTATTACTGAATATTGGACTTTTAAGGATATGCATGATTTCTAGAGAGCATTCTTCATTTTTCATGATTTGTATAATATACTTATCCCTGTGTTTGAGATATGGCATACTTCATAAGTCATCTGATGCTCAAAGATACTGGTTTATGTTTCAAATCATAATTTAAAAATATAACTGGCTATAGTTTTATAATCTTCACTGCTGCTGCTAAGTAGCTTCAGTCGTGTCCGACTCTGTGCAACCCCATAGACGGCAGCCGACCAGGCTTCCCCGTCCTTGGGATTCTCCAGGCAAGAACACTGGAGTGGGTTGCCATTTCCTTCTCCAATGCATGAAAGTGAAAAGTGAAAGTGAAGTCGCTCAGTCATGTCCGACTCTTTGTGACCCCATGGACTGCAGCCTACCAGGCTCCTCTGTCCATGGGATTCTCCAGGCAAAAGTACTGGAGTGGGATGCCATTGCCTTCTCCAATAATCTTCACAGTAACCTTTAAAAATCTTAGGGCTTTCGTAAGTATCCACCTATTGTCTATATGCACATTAATGAAATGATTAAATTTATCCAGATGCTCGAATGTAATTTTCTCTGCCCTCAGCTATTAAGGGGTTAGGTGTTAAACTTGAGATAGTACTTAATAAACCAAAAGAATACAGTGGAGAACAGAGTAGCTCAGGCATCGAGAATATAGCCTAACCTGGCATTGAGTAATTTAGGGATGAATATACTGGGGACTATTTAGACGTTGAGGCTACTAATGACAGGCCTTACTAGTTTCAATTTCCTTGAAAAGTGACAAATATTACTTATGGCTCCATGATTATAATGGAATCAATGCATATTCTGCCTTAATGGCTTACTAAAATTCATTTACTACCAAGAATACACATTTATTGAAAATTTTATTTACATTGTTTTTTTTAAAATTTTATTTTATTTTTAAACTTTACATAATTGTATTAGTTTTGCCAAATATCAAAATGAATCCGCCACCGGTATACATGTAGAACACATGTATTTACATTGTTGATATAACCCTGATTACTCTAAGTTATCCTGTAGCCTTCTTGCTAGATGTCCATTTCATTTTGTTGAATGATACTTCGCTTTGAGAAACTTACTGAATATTAAGAATTGTGAGCAACAGTGAACATAAGTTCCAAATATAAATTCAAGTATAAAATATTGCAAAAGTGCTGAGAGTGAAGTTGCCATTATTCACTGGACATCTACTATTGTGTACGAGGTACCTAATGTGTATCTCCAATTCTACACTTCATCACCCTGTAAATAGACACAGTTGTCCTCCTTTGACAGCACTGATAGAATTAAAAGAACTCAGTTAACTCTCACTGTTTCTGAGAACATCTTTCTCATCTACAAAATGGGAATAATAATATCTACTTTTTAGAGATATTTTAAGACTTGAGATTCTTGTTTTCACCCCTTAAATAAAAAAATCTCATCCTGCAGTCTTTCCCATCTCACTGAATGACAACTCGGTTCTTCCGTTCCCCAGAGTTAAAATTCCTTGGAGACATCTCTGGTGGTTCTCTTTATCCTTCATTCCACAATTATTTCAAAACAAATCCTGTTAGCATCTTTTCATGACATTTCCATCTTCCCACTTCTCACCATCAATCACTGCATTAATTCAAGCCCACACTTCACTGGCAAAATGATTGAACTAGTCCCCAAACTAGCTCCCTGTTTCTGCTCTCAGCACCGTGTCCTGCCCACCCAGAGTTTCCAACATCAGTAACCAGAGAAGCTGCAAAAATGCAAGTCAGTTAACGCTATCTGCCGTGCTTTGAATATTTGTGTTTCTCCTAAATTCATACTCTGAAGTCCTAAATCCCAGTTCCATGGCAATAGAAGGGGCTCTCTGGGAGGAGCTTAAGTCATGAGGGTGGGGCCCTTAAAAGTGGGATTAGTGCTCTTATAAACAAGACCCCAGAGAGCTGCTTGATCCTCTCAACACATGAGGATGCAACGAGAAGTCTGGGGCAGAAGAGGACCCTCACCAGACTCTGATCTCAAACGCCAGCCTCCAGAACTATGAGACATCAGTTTCTGTTGCTCCTACATCAACCAGTTTGTGGTACTTTGTTATAGCAAACTGAGTGGACTGAGACACCACCCTGTGCTCAGAACCCTTCAACAGACAAATCAAGGTGTTAGCAGGCTGCCCTTTATTACCTCACCCTCCCACCTCTCAGCACTCTGGGGCAGGACCTGAGACCGCTCCTCATTGCCAGCACCTGCAGCTCTTCCCCTGGGAGTTACCCTGGCTGTAAGGTTGGTGATGGCTACAACGGAGCACAGAAGAGTTCAAGCGCCTTGGAGCAGCCCTCAGCCAGTGACAGAAGGAGGCAGTGGGTTATATCCCAGCTTTCTGAACTCTTAGGTGAGATAGGTCTGAAATATGTTACGTTATCCCCCAGAAGGACACTAATTGGCACTCCTGCCAATGCAAGAGACCTAAGAGAATGCATTCAGTCCCTGGGTCGGGAAGGTCCCCTGGAGAAGGGAATGGCAACCCACTCCAATATTCTTGCCTGGAGAAGCCCATGGGCAGAGAAGCCAGGCAGGCTACAGTCCATAGAGTAGCAAAGAGTTGGGCATGATTGAAGCATCTTAGCACACTCATTAACATCCCCCAGAAATCCCAACAAAATGTAATTCCAGTTGCCCTGAGCAGTAACCAGTTCCCAATGTTCTCTAAATTTATACGCTTTCCCATTCCGTACTGGTATTTCCTAGAATCCCCTTCCAAATAAACACTTTTGCCACAAACCCTGATCTTGGGGATGGAATCTAAGTGAGCCCATCTTGCCCACAGTGTCTTACAAAATCTCCTCCAAAAGCAATATACTGCAATTAAATTAAACACACACACAAGATATAAACAAATAAAATATATAAAGCTGTTAGGTTAATGTGAAATTAATTTGGATAATTAAATAAAGATTAGAATTGTGTGTGCTTTTTCACATAGACCACACTAACTAGTTCAAATTCATTTACATAGAATAGAAATGTATATGATTTTGATGCAAATGGTCTTTCTCACAATAGTAAAGGATGGTTTACTATTTGTTTGGATGGTTCAGGGTATTTGCTCAGCATAGGATTGTTTACCTAGAAGGGACATTTTAAATTTTACTCACATTGGCTAAAATATACAAGCCAATGTTTCCTACGCTTGACCTTAGAAGCTCATCTTTCTGGAATATTTCTCTAGACTTTGCCAAAGTGTTTACTTTCCTAATTACCTCCTGTTACATTAGTTAAGCTCCCTTGTGCTGGCCTAGGGAGTTCTTCTAGCCCACTGGTATTTGCACTTGGAATTTAAATATTTGTGAGAGTACTTGCCCTGTTCTTTACTCATTAGTTAGCAAAGTCAAACATCATTTAGTCTCAGACTTCACGACCATGATGGAGGGAATGCTAGCCCATCTTGGCTTTTTTTGTTTATCTGTTCTGGAACAACATTCGTTTTCAATGCCAGGGTCACCGATTATTCATTCATTCACCATCCACTGAACATCTATATGACAGGCACAACATTTTGCCTGTGAATTTAAGGAGTTTTACCCTAATGGGCAGAGACAGATGTGAGCAAATAATTACAAAGTGATTGGACGTGTTCTGGTGTGCACAACATGTAATGAGCACGCAGAGGATGAAGAAGCAGGCTCTGACTGAGGACACTGTGATGATGCACTGGAGGTTAAGAGGAAAGCTATGCAGACAGAAATCTAACACTTAGTTTAAAAGATTTTTTAACTGTGATAAATATGCATAATATAAGACATACTATTTTAACCATATTTAACTGTACAGTTCAGAGCACTAAGTATATTCGTATTGTTGTACAACCCTATCATCCATCTCCTGAATTTTTCACCTTCCTAAACTGAAACTCTGTCTGCATTTAACACTAACTTCCCCATGCGTCACGCCCTAGACCCAGGTATCTACTAATGTACTTTCTGACTCTGTGAATTTAACTAGGCTAGGTACTGCATATACATGGAATCAAACCATATTTGTCTGTACTTAATATATATTGGAATGCATTTTTAAGGTTAACTTAATATATGCCTTACAAATAGATTGTAACTTCTTTTGTCCCCCAATACTTAGCTTTTAATCTTTGTTTAGCAGATTGAGATTTAATAAACTGTGCATGTTTAAAATATGTACTTTGATACAGGTATGTATGTCTGTATGTGTTTATATGCAGGGATTCCTGAAATCCCACCAGAATTCAGATAATGAACATATCTATCACCCCAAAAAGATTCCTCATGATTTTTTGTAGTTCTTCCCTCTTACTGTCTGTCTCTGGATCCTCTCTCCTCCATTCTTTTTTCGGTGGATTTTGGGTGGGAATAGAGCTCTGACTCTCTTCATTCAGAACAAGTATTTTGAGATCTACCTGCTTGGTACCATTTATCACCAGCTTATATTTTTATTGCTGAGCAGTTACAATAGTTTGTTAATTTACTCATTCGATGTGATGATTTGGGTTGTTTCCAGTTTTGGGCTATTTCAAATGAAATTTCTGTGAAGAATTTTATACATAGGAAATACAAGTCTTTGTAAGACTTATATGCATTTATTTCATTTCTCTCAGAAAACTATTGAGGAATGAAATGACTAAATCATATGGTAGTTTAAACCATTAAGAAACTACTAACCTCTTTTCCAAAGTCCTTATATGATTCTTTATTTCCATTACCAGGATTTAAAAGTTCCAGGCCCTTCATACTTCTGCCAACATTTGGTACAGTCATTAAAAAAAATTCATTCACCCTAAAAAAAGTGTAGTGAAATCCTATCATGGTTTTAATTTGGATACTTGTGACTAATGATGGTTAGCCTCTTTTCATAGGGTTCTTTGCCATTCATGTATCTTCTTTGGTAATGAATCTCTCTTCAAATCTTTTGCCCATTTTTTTATTGGGTTATTTGCTTTCTTAGTCTTGAGTGTTGATAGTTCTTCTTTACATATTATGGATATAAACCATTTTCCAGTTATGCGATCAATAGCCATGTCCTCCTAGCCTGTGACGTTCCCCTACATCCTTTTTCACACTGTCTTCAGGGGTCAGATATTTTTAATTTTGACGGTGATCAGTTCTTCACTGTTCTTCTTTGCCTTGTAGTTGGCATGTTTATTTTAAAAATGATTGCCTAACCCAAGTTGACAAAGGCTTTTATCACAAATTTTTTCTAGAAGATTTATAGTTTTAAGTTTTACATTTAGGATTATAATCCATTTTCAGTTAGCTTGCTTATTGGCTAACAGATTCATAATTATTCAAGACATTTGTTTAAAAGACTATCTTTACTCCATTCAATTGCTTTTATGCCTTTGTTAAAAATTGTTATTGTTTACTCACTAAGTTGTGTATGACTTTTTGTGATCCCATGGACTGTAACAGACTAGGTTCTTCTGTCCATGGAATCTCCCAGGCAAGAATACTGGAGTGTGTTGCCATTTCCTTCTCCAGGGGATCATTCCCATCCAGTGATTGAACCTATATCTCCTCCGTTGGCAGGCCATATTCTTCACCACTGAGCCACCAGGGAAGCTCTTGTTGAAAATTACTTGTCTATGAATGTGTAGGTGTATATCTGCACAGCCTATTATGTTCCAATGATCTGTTGCATCGTTACGTGTAGGACCCCCCAGCAGAAGAGTTACCGTATCCCTAAGATAAAGCAGAGACACAGTCTTCCTGTCCAGGCCGGTCCAGATAGCTCACCATCTTCCAGGTTTCTTACACATTCTCTTGCCCATCCCTAGTTCTTTTTTATGTTTCTTCACAGATTGTCTCAGAAGTTTGAATTTTTCACCTGGAAATTCTGTTAAAGTGTTTTAAATTAGTTGTGCTTGAGTGTGACTTGCAAACTGTATTCTGAGGACACGTGTATCTGTTGCAGGAAGGGGGACCCCTTCCAGGGCCTGAAGCTGGACTCTTGTCTAAAACTCAGAAATGAATTGTCCGAGGAAACACATGTGCTGACAAAGTAAGAGATTTTATTGGGAAAGGGCACCCGGGTGGAGAGCAGTAGGGTAAGGGAACCCAGAAGAACTGCTCTGCCTTGTGACTCGCAGTCCCAGGTTTTATGGTGATAGGATTAGTTTCAGGGTTGTCTTTGGCCCATCACTCTAATTCAGAGTCTTTCCTGGTGGTGCACGCATCGCTCAGCCAAGATGGATGAGGGATTCTGGGAAGTGGACTGACACGTGATGTCTCCTTTCGACCTTTCCCGAAATCTTCCGGTTGGTGGTGGCTTATTAGTTCCGTATTCCTTACCAGGATCTCCTGTCATGAAACAACTCATGCGAATGGTTACTGAAGGGCCTGGCCAGGGTGGGTGGTTTCAGTCAGTGTGCTTCGCCTAACATAAACATCCCTTTACAAGATTTAATCAGTCAAATCCATACTTAAGAACAAAGTTCTTATTCCAGCAGATTTGTTCCAACAAAATCGGTCAAAGGAATACCACAAAATGTGAGAAAAACATTCCTAACATCTTAGGATAAATTAAATACTTGCCATCAAGTTGTTTATTTTTTTTATCGTATTGATGATTCCATCTTATGAAATCATTTATCTGTTTTGTTATAGTTATTGTTGTTGTTTAGACCCTAAGTCGTGTCTAACTTTTTGCAACCCCATGGACTGTAGCCCACCAGTCTCCTCTGTCCATGGGATTATCCAGGCAAGAATATTGGAGTGGGTTGCCATTCCCTTTTCCAAGGGATCTTCCCGAGCCAGGGATCAAACCCATGTTCCCTGCATTGGCAAGTGGATTCTTTACCACTGAGCCAGTAGATTCTTAATATGCTAGAAATCTCAACACATATTAGGTGAATTTTAAAACTATATTAAATGGAATTATATTTTATAGCAGCTTGATTAAGCATATTCGTATCTGATGAGGGGTTAACATGTGAAGTATACAAAAAATTCATACAAATAAAGAGCAAAAACACAAATAACTCAAAATATGGGCAAAGAATCTGAACAGACATTTTTCCAAAGAAGACACACAAATTCCCAGCAAGTGTATAAAAAGGTGCTCAGTATCATTAATCATTAGGGAAAGGCAAATCAAAACCATGATGAGTCATGAGTTCACATCTGCTAGTGTGTCTGTTCTCAAAAAGAGGAGAAAACGAATGCTGGCCAGAGTGTGGTGAATAGGAAACCCTTGTGCACTGTTGGTGGGAGTGTAAACTGGTGTGGCCACTCAGGAAATCACTATGGAAGTTCCTCAAGAAATTAAAAATAGAACTACCTCCTGTTCCATCAATCCCACTCCTCGGTATATATCCAAAGAAAAATGAAATCATTATCTGAAAAGATATCCTGTTGTTTGTAGCAGTGCTAGTCACAATAGCCAACATACAGAAACCACCCGTGGGTCTGTCAGTGAATGAATGGGTCAAGAAAACGCATACATATATTCCATTGTATATAGTTCATTGTGTGTACGGAATGGGCTATATTCAATGGAATGTTATTCAATCTTTAAAAGAAGGATATCCTGTCATTTGCAACAACATGAATGAGACTGGAAGGCATTATGCGCAGTGAAGTAAGTCAGAGAAAAATAAATACTGGACGGTGTCACTTATATGTGGAATCTTTAAAAAGAGTTGAACTCATAGGAAGAGAAAAGTGGAAAAGCAGTTGCCTAGGGGTTGGGAAAAGAGAGAAAAGTTGGTCAAAGGGTATAAGCTCTCAGCTGTAAGATGAGTAAGGTCTGACTGAATGATGATGGTGACTATAGTTAATAACACGGTATTCTATAATTGAAATTTGCCAAGAACTTAAATGTTCACAGAAAAAAAAAAAAAGAACATATGTGAAGTGATAGACAAGCTGATTCACTTTGCTGTAAAGCAGAAACTAACACAATATTGAAAAGCAAGTGTATGCCAATAAAAATTAATAAAAAGGAAATGTATATTTGTGTATGCTGCTGCTGCTGCTAAGTCGCTTCCATTGTGTCTGACTCTGTGCGACCTCATAGACGGCAGCCCACCAGGCGGCCCCCCCCACCCCGCCCCGTCCCTGGGATTCTCCAGGCAAGAACACTGGAGTGGGTTAGCTTCAGTCATGTCCGACTCTTTGCACCCCTATGGACTATAGCCCACCAGGTTTCTCTATCCATGGGATTCTCCAGGCAAGAATACTGGAGTGAGTTGCCATGCCCTCCTCCAGGGTACTGTCCCCACCCAAGGATAGAAGCCGTGTCTCCTGCAGCTCCTGCCTTGCAGGTAGATTCTTTGCCACTGAGCTACTGGGAAGCCCATTGTGCATACTACATTCATACAAAACACACAGTGGTTTCTGCAGCTGTAATCGGGAACCGGGGACGTTCTTCTTGACAACTGAAGGATGACTGAAGAAATGAAGGATTTTCCTGTTTACTGCAAATTGCTCCTGGTTTTGAAGAACATTCTGCTCCCAATCTGGGAGATGGCTCCTGAGTAGCTCTGCTTTGCCTCCCTAGTCAGCCTGGTGGTCTCTTAAGTAAGTGTTAGTTATTCAGTTGTGTCTGACTCTTTGCATTGCGACCCCATGGACTGTAGCCTCCCAGGTTTCTCTGTCTGGGGGATTTTCCAGGCAACAATATTGGAGTAGGTTGCCATTTCCTCCTTCGGCACATCTTCCTGACCCAGGGATCAAACCCATGTCTCCTGAGTCCTACACTGTAGGCAGATTCTTACCACTGAGCCATTGGCAAGTTAACTCTGAAGCCCAAAATGACACTGCAATCTTTCCTCACCAAGGGAGACGATGGGAAGGGAAGAGAGAGCAAAATCTATAAACCTTATCTCTTGTTCTTCTCATTTTTTTTTCCCCTCTTCCGAATATGTCTTTCCTCCTGCGGATTTTTTTTTTTTTCCTGTTGCAGTCTGTGTCAAGGGAAAGGAGAGCTTTGGGCTTCCAAGAGATTTGCACTTATCACTTTCCAGAGGAAACCCCCTACGGTGCTTCCCATCATCAATTTTCCATCTCCCCCCACGTTGCCCACAGCCCCCCTCCTGGGAAACTTCCTGTGTCATACGTCTTCCAGCCTGCCTTGTGGTTAAGATGTCAGGCGTGTTAGCAGGAAGACACAAAAGGATAAATGGTACGTAAAAGGAGCCCACAAGCACGGCGGATCTATATTCCACGTGTGCCTGAAGGGAGTGTGATGAAGATAGCATTTTACATCGGGAAAAGAAGGATATGTTCGTTGGTTAACAGATGGTATTGGACCAATCGGCTAGCCGTGTGGAAAAGGAAAATAAAGCTAAACCCCTACCTCACAACATGCACCCTAATAAAATCCAGATGAATTAAACCACAGAACGACTGAAATGAAACAAAGGTGAACATGTGCTATTGGCGTAAGGGATGCCCTGGAACACATGCGTAAAGACAGAAGGTAAGAGAAAGCAATAACTCTGACCGCAGAGCTCAAATTTTTCCAACATAAAGAAGATAGGCTACAAATACATGATTTATCATATAGAGCCTGAATATTAATATTCAATTTATAAGTATCTCCTAATATTTACTAACAGAACACATCATTGGAAAATTGAGCCTAAAGATTATAGGCAGATAAGCAACAAATGAAAGTTAATGCAATAATCAAATTTTATATTGTCTGTAAGATGAAGAATTAAAATGAATTATTCAGTGCTTAAAAGGCTGTGGTAAAATACACCCTTTCATATATATCACCTTAGGTTTTAAATTGGTTCTTCACGGTGAACAGCTTGGAAAGAAGTTTCAAAAGCCTTAAAAGCAGGTATATTTTCTGCCAAATTCCATATTTAATCTTCAAGGAAAATTGAAAGCAAAATATTGTTAAAAATATTCAAGTATTGAAAAGTATTTGCATATTAAATTATAAAGATTTGACTAAGTACATTATTGCAGTGGTCCTCAACTTTTTTGGCACCACGGACCATTTTCATGGAAGACAATTTTTCCACGGACCAAGTAGGGGGATGGTTTCAAGATAATTCAAGTGCGTCACATTTATTGTGCACTTCACATTATTAGGCATTGCATCCCAGAGTTTGGGGACCCCTGCATCATAGCACATAAAAGGTGCTGCCTCATATCCATTTTAATGTTTTTAAGACGGTGGATAAACAATTACTACTTAGGTATTAACTGTGAGTTAAAGGCATACGTGAAAGTAAAAAGAAACAAGAAAAACTAGAAAATCTTACAACGTAAAATGTATATATTTTCACATCTTAACGAAGAAGCTTTATTTTTTAAATGCACTTTGCTGTTGTTCAGTCACGAAGCCGTACCTGACTCTGCAGTCTCACGGACTGCAGCACGCCAGGCTTCTCTGATTTTAATCTGTCAGCCATTATCCCAGAAGACCTAATACAGAGATTCTCCAGGAAGCTGTCTTCTCTTGTAGAAGCAGTGGTCACTGACCTAAAGGCATGTCCTTTTGGATATGGCAGGGGTGTGAACACACATGCTTGTGTTTCTGTATGTGATTGACACCAACCATTACAGGTTTGCTACAGGAAACATTTTTATAGGGATTTTTGGATTATCAAAAAAAAAAAAAAAAAAAAACCCCACAAGGAATTAAATGAAAGTTGTATGGAAAACTTCAAATTCCATCTCAAGTAGAAAATCATGGGAAAAAACCCGTTTGTCCATTTTTGAGTAAGGCTGTCTATGAAGGTGAAAGTCCCTCAGGTGTATCCAACTGTTTATGACCTCATGGACTATATAGTCCATGGAATTCTCCAGGTCAGAATACTGAAGTGGGTAGCCATTCCCTTCTGCAGGGGATCTTCCTAACCCAGGGATTGAAGCGGGGTCTCCTGCATTGCAGGTGGATTCTTTACCAGCTGAGCTACCAGGGAAGCCCCAAAGTATCAAAGAATTTTTTAAAAATGAAGAGGATATGATTTTATTTTCTTTTTATGTAACATATTTAGAATGCACAACTGGATTTCCAAGTTCATCATCAGACCACTTTCACAGCCTTTAAAAGGGCCACAGGTAATCTCACTAGGGTGGAGGAATATCTGCCTTATTCATATTTTGGAAGATAAGGCAATTCTACCTCTCCTTGAGTAAGGTATTTATATCTTTACTGGACTAGAAATCATGCCTTAAGCTTATCTAAATCTCCCTTGCTGCACTTCAATAGATTGATAACTAGTTCTATTTAGTTTTGGATTTATGTGTGTTCCATTTGATTCAAGGAAGTTAAAAGTGCTTATGACTATTTATCACATCCTAAGAACCTCCTGGTATCCAGGATTTGGAATCAGAATACATAAATTCATGCTCCAACTTCATCAGGCATTCACTGTATCACATTCAGCAAGTCACATCTCCCCTCTAAGCTTAATTCCTTCCTGGGCACAAGTAGAACCTTTTTTTATGCAGTTGTAAGAAATCAAATACAATAATTCATGTAAAGGACTTTGCAATTAAAATGAGATGTCACATAGATATCAGTCACTTTAAACATAGTTAAATATGATCAGTCAACAATGTCTTGGATCATTCTTTTTAATAATTAAATAACAGCAGCACCGATTATACCCGTTGGTTTGTCATACAAGATTTTGTTTCTGCAATGCTAGTTTATTCCCCAGTTTAAGTAAGTAATACATTGTTCGGTCTCGAAACATAGAATCATGTTTTAACTTCTCCCTCTTTTCATATTAGTCTGTATGTCTAAAATGACTAAATATGTTCATCTCTCCTTAAAATGTTTCTCCCATCCACCCCCCATTTCCATCGCAGTGTATTTCTTGTATCTTCAGCTTTTGCCAAGAAGGAATAGATGCATCAGACAGACTCATGTATGAATTCTCCACACGCTGGGTCCTGTTTCTGTGACCTTGTTCATATTATGTAAGCTTAAACTTCAACGATCTCACCTATGATGTGGGGATAAGGCAAACTTATCACAGCAATTAAACGGAATAAAAATTTCATTATGAACTCCTTGTGTTCAAAATCGTCAATTATTCACTAAAGTTTAAAGTTCTTTGACAGGTTTTGGAGACCAGTCTCTTACTTCCCATCTACCTTTTCTCTTAATTCTTTTCCAATCATTATCACCACCCACAAGATTTTGCTGCCTTGACAAGTAGAGGCACAAAACTTACGTCCCAAGAATACTTCTTAAAAGAAGGCAATTAATCCTTTTATTCCCTTGTTTTAATGTGGATTAAGCAAAGATTTCTGCATATGTCACACAATTACTTTTAGGGAAAATACTGATCTGTGTCACAGAGTATTGGGAGATTCCGATACTACACTTACTTGCCTGACACACTAATGCGCATAGCTTTTGGCTCATTGTGCAACTGGCTAAAATAAAATCTTCACCATACCTCTTTAGTCTCTCTAACTGAACATGACTGACTCCAAGTGGAGAGATAGAGTCTTTGTCATCCACCATTCCCTTTCTATCAATGAGATGCATAATTAAAATATGTAATATTCAGTCACCCATCAAATGTATTCATATAAAGGTTAGGTACCAGACGATGACAAAACAATATTTTCTGAAGTCTACTGAAGCATCAGTCTTGAAAACATTGAAAATATTTATATTTTACAAGTGTTTATCATGACCAATCATAAATAATTATAAAAATATATGAGGAATACTGTAAAAATAATTTTTTCTATAAAAAATATCTATTTCATATGGTACATAGCACAGACCCTAGAAAAGAGCTCTGAGTACATGCTCCTTAATGATTGAATTCAACATATTGTATAGTTTTGCTAAATGCATTCCTGCTTAATTAATTCTGTTAAAACTCTCCATATTTGCAAATGAACCTATTTACAAAGCAGAAACAGACTCACAGACTTAGAGAACAAACTTATCCTTACTTGGGGTTGGGGGGTGGTGGAGTGAAGGAATAGTTAGGGAGTTTGGGATGGGCATGTACACACTGCTATATTTAAATGGATCACCAACAAGGACCTGCCGCACAGCATAGGGAACTCTGCTTGATGTCATGTGGCAGCCTGGATGGGAGGGGAGTCGGGGGGAGAATGGATGCATGTATATCCAAAGGCTGGGTCCCTTTGCTGTTCACCTGAAACTATCACAGCATTGTTAATCAGCAATACTCCAAAATTAAATTAAAAGTTTTTTAAAAAAAAGAAACTCTGTTATTTGGATGAGAGGCTTCATTGTGCTTAGTTTTAAGCAAAGAGCTGGAATTCAGAGCACTCAGGTAAGTCTAGGGAACTTGGGAGATGAAGAATGTTTCTAGGATGACACTAGGCCAAGAAATGCCAAGGTCTAAGAAGAGCTGGATTGTGGAACCAGGGCTACTTTGCTGCAGACCTGCATCCACTGATAAAAGGTCAGAGCAAGGACATGAAACAGACCATGGAAGGTTTAGAATGAATTCATTTGCCACCTGTCAAGGGCAAGACAGGTAGCCAGATCAGAAACCAGGCAGCCAGACACGAACAGAGCTGAGACGTTAAGGAAAAAAACACAGATGGCAAGTTGGTGTCAGGAGTTGAAGGGACCCGACCAAGCTCCTTGGTGAGGAGAACATGGTCACAGTACACAGTGATTACACACAGAGAATGCCCCATGAATGCAACAGTGAATGCCCAGTGAATGCCCAGAGAATGCCCAGTGAATGCAACAAAGAAATTAATAGAAACAAATATAGGAGCATTACCATAGAGAGGCTCCAATTAAAGTTAGCTTCTTTAGAAATGGTTCTTTTAGACTGGTGCCCATCAGAAGAAAATTTACAGAAAAAGTCTCATTTAGTGTCAAGACGATTTTAAGATTCTGTGTGGCTCGCTTGATTCTTATGCGAAACCCTCTATGTGAAACCACCCACGGAAGTGAAGAGGGTGTGAACAGGGAAAAATGGCAGCTAAAAGGGAGAATGTAAGTGCATACGTCACTTCTGTACGTATTTAAATACCTAAAAGTGACCAGAACCCGGAAAACTAACTCCTCACATCAAAGTCAATTTTCTTGTTCCTCTTAGGGACTAGCCTTGTTTTCAAGAGTCCATCTTTCCAAGTGAAATGTTTTATCAATTTAATTATATCGGGAAAGCCTAATTGTTTTTAAGTTTCGTTTGTTTCCCTTTGTTTTTTAAATACTGTTAGCAAACTGCTCATTCAACTATGAATAAAAAGAGCAAGAACCTTCTCAATTAAAGCACGTTCTTTCTCAGCAATAAGCCCAGTTTCTTTGATGAGCAAAAGAAATCTTGGTATGTCTTAATGAATTGCTGGCTTTTCATAGAGTAAGCTTATGAATTTAAATTACTCAGAGACAGGTGGAGACTCCCGGTGTAAACAAGGTTGGTGTACAGTGACCTTTGCCAAGGCTGATATTATTTACGGGTTTTATAAATGATCCAGAAAGATGGCACAAAATGAAATCTCCTTCTTTGCGGATGACATTCAGCTTTTGGGAGTAAGAAAAGGCCAAGATAATAGAAGCAAGCATCTTTTATTTATTTATTTTTTTCCCCAGCTGCTTTGTATTCTAGCTGTTCCTTTTGGACGTGCTATTATCAACTTCCTTCGGCTTCTCTGGTGGCTCAGTGGTAAAGAACCCACTTGCGAATGCAGGAGACGTGGGTTCAGTCCCTGGGACAGGAAGATCCTCTGAAGTAGGGAATGGCTGCTTGCTCCAGTGTTCTTCCCTGGAAAATCCTATGGACAGAGAAGCCTGGAGGGTCCATTGGGTCACAAAAGAACTGGATATGACTTAGTGACTAAATAACAACAGCGCAACATTGTTAACTTACTGACTTACTTTACTATATAGCATTGTATCTACCTTCAAAATCTGTGAATGTGCGTTCTTACCTAATAGATACGAAAAACAAGCATCAGAATATGGTAGACATCTCTTGATTATCTGAATAAGCATTCTGACCCTCCCACTATGATTTGGAGAATCGAACTACTTTTTGAGAGACAAAGAGAGAAGATTGGAGTTTGGAGATGGTGTTAACACTCCTAAAATGCTTTTATAGGCAGGACTATTGTCATATATTTCAATCAGAGGCATATTTAATATTAAAAAAGTAATGCATAGTGGTGCCTTTGTTGAGGGAAAAAAATTAACTGATTTCTAAACCTTACGCAAACTATTTAATCTGTTTAAAATTTCATGTTTTTTTTTTTCATTTAAAATTTTCATGATTTAAAATAGCACCTGTAATAATTTAAAGTCAAATTAATTTTTAAATTATACCTGTGTCTTCTGGTAAGGAAATGGAATCAAGAGTATGTGTCAAAAGGAACTTTGTTAATGCTATATGTTAAATATCAGTTTATTCTTCGTATTTCATCTTAGCTAGATAGTTTTGACTATTTTGTTGTATTTTGACTAATCAATTACATGAGTTTTATGCTACTTCAATTATTTTGTCATGTATTTAAAACATATCTAAATTTTTAAGAATATATAAACTAATAATTAAAAATCCTCAAAGTAACACAAGATTGAATTTGGCTGCTGCTGTTGCTGCTAAGTCACTTCAGTCGTGTCCGACTCTGTGTGACCCCATAGACGGCAGCCCACGAGGCTCCCCCGTCCCTGGGATTCTCCAGGCAAGAACACTGGAGTGGGTTGACATTTCCTTCTCCAATGCAGGAAAGTGAAAAGTGAGAGTGAAGTCGCTCAGTCGTGTCTGACTCTTAGTGACCCCATGGACTGCAGCCCACCAGGCTCCTTCATCCATGGGATTTTCCAGGCAAGAGTACTGGAGTGGGTTGCCATTGCCTTCTCCATTGTATTTGGCTAGGTTCACTTAATCAAATTATTTATATAATTATATAATGCATCCCCTAAAATATATAATTTTGTTAAATTATTTTTAAATTTTGGTAAAACGTGTTCCTTTTGAAAAGAATGAATCCTGTATATTTTACATATCTTGGCTAACTCACTCTTTGCTTTTAGGAATAATCAAAGTTTGCAAACTGTTTCTACATGTGCAAAATCACTCTGTCAAAAAAAATAGCTTTTAATCAGCTCTGTACTTTTACAAAGGCCTGGGGATATTTTCAAACATTTGAGAGTAAAAATTGGGGAGTAGGCAAAGGTTTTTGAAGTTCTTATGGAACAGTTTTCCAGTTCTCTAGGTGAACTTCCTACATCCCAAAATAGCCAGAAGATTGACCAAATAAACAGGGCGAAAGTCCCCATACCCTTTCTTTGTACAAAACAATTTGCATTGCTTGAAGGATCCACACCAGGCATCTTGAAACTTGATCATGTAAGTTAACAATGAGAATAAATTGATAAACAAACTCTACCATATTCATACTACACACAAGAATCCAAGGTCCAAAAAAGCGTATGGTTTTTGTAAAGTCATACATGTTGATGGAAAACTAGGATTAGAATATGTTTCCTTTTTACAATATTCTATGATTTAGAAGATTTGAAGTAAAAATGGCTGAAATAGTCAGACTTTCTATAATATGGGTGGTAAATTCAGAGAACCGACCTGAAGGATTATTATGTTGTTGTTTTAGTTGCTAAGTCATGTCTGACTTTTGTGACCCCGTGACCCCATGAACTGCAGTCTTCCCTCCAGGCTCCTCTCTCCAGGGATTTCCCAGGCAAGAGTACCAGAGTAGACTGCCATCTTCTTTTCCAACATATCTTCCTGACCCATGGATTGAACCCTGTCTTCTGAATTGCAGGTGGATTCTTTACCAAGGAGCCACCAGGGAAGCTGGGCCTAAAAGCTATATTTCAACAAATCAGTTGTCTATTAAAAACAAAAAAACAAAACAAAAAAACCTAGCCAATGATCCATTGAACAAAGCTTATACTGTAATTGCTGTTAAGTATTTCTAACTAGTCTCTGTTAACCACAATGAGCTACTGCACAGCCTTGTGGGTAATTGGGATGCTCCCAGGGAAAGGGACTTACTTTTATTCTCTGACTGTGCAGGGCCGCATTGTATCCTAAACGGTGCATAGAGCGATGAGTTAGGCACATTGTCACAATCAATCTTGACATGTCAGGTAGCTTCTGGCAGCTCATGACACATTGGAAAAGTTCAACGATTCAAGTACAAAGACTGGAGGAAAAAAAGTCAACAAAACCCCCTGAAACGTGCACTTGTTTCTCCTGACTAGTACATTTTGGTTCCAGAAACAGTATGTGGCACATAATTATCCTTGTCAACATAGATTCATCAAATTCGGGGAAAATATATGGACAACGGAGACAGAGATTTCTCTGCCTATCCACATGGCATTGATTTGCCCAGAGAAAATATTAACAGTTATATTTGTGTATATATAAGATGCATGTATATACATTCATAATGTGCATAGAATATGAATTTATATATACATATATATGAGTATATAAATATACATGCATTTAAACCCACATATACGCATCGAATAATCTGCAAGTACCTGGACCTGCGATTCTTCAGAATGCTCTGATCACACAGGAAACTTTCTCATCCGGACCTAATGGTGCTTGACAGGGAGACGCAAGTGTGAGCTGCATTCATCCTGACACAGCACTGACCTAATGGCTTACTTTGCTGCGATTTCCTGCTTTTTTGTTGTTTAAATGAAAATAAATTTCAATATTCCGCTTGCTTGAAAAAAAAAATCCGATATCGCATTCCAGACCGTTGTTAGAAGCTTTTCCATCTATAAATTATTGGGCTATCACTTCACCGAATCTGGTGAGCTGTGGCTATTCTTAGCACTCTGCACTTCTTTCCAGACTTCTTTTGGTGGCATTGCTGTTACAGACCCATTAGAGGGAAAAGAACCGCTGTCACTGCACTATGTGGGTGATGGATACTAGGAATCCGATTGCTAAAAGCATGCATATTTAATGAAGCAAGGCTAAACACAAGGTTATAATGTTTAATAGCCTAAAAGAGGCCAAAATATATGTGAGAAATCATCTCCCTGTCATTGAATGCTAGACCCAAAAATTAGGAAAACATGCTTTGTGGGCACTAACTGTCTGTGACATTTTTCAGTCAATATAGCAAATAAAATTAGTTTTGTATTTGATTAAATTATTAATGCATGGCTGCATTATTAATAGTTGAAGCAATTATACTTAACTTTATGTCTCAACGTATGATGTAAGTAAATTATTTCGAAGGACAAAGCATATTGCACATAAAGCTCTCTGTAAAATTTACTGTTTCTTAACAGTATTGGTATATTTGCAGGGTGTTTTTTTTTGGTTACAATTTTACTTCCCTGAATACTGAAAATTTGATATCATCTATTTGTTCATATTATCCTTTTTGCATTAAAAATTGCACGAGAGGTAAAGAGAGCTGTTAAAAATGTGCGAGCCAGTGAAACTAAATGATGCTCCTGTTTTAAAAACTGTGCTAATTTTATTTAACATTAAATACAAGTGTTTTTTAAATAAATAGCATAGCATTTTGCAGCTTGTGTTATTGTATCTACAATTTGCACTTATTTCCAATTATTTCAAATTTCAAATTAGTTGTTATATCATAGCCTTGAATATGACTTTACAAAAATTTCTGATGTCATCCTGATGAACCAGAACTGACTTTTTTGAATTTATCTGTGCATTCAGCATGCAGGGAAAATTCAGGATAACATATATAATGTCTAGAGGGATTTCTTTCCTCAAAGTAAGTTCCAGACGATGGCTCAGCATGGATTGTTGACTTGTCATGCCATGTCGTGATGGGGAGGTCCTGCTCACCACCCATGACGGGGGCAACGTTGAGCATTCCCGACACGGTCCTCACTCACTGGCCGTCTCTGGCACAACCACTGCTGACTTTGCTGGCATGGGCATCACTAACCATCTTTTGCAAGAGCATAACCAACCATCGGTAAAATACCATCACTGACCTTTCCTTTTTATGGGCATCAGTGACCTTAGCAACCCTTTGAAATAGGGAACAGTCTACGAAAGTTAAAATAAAGTGCTCTTAGTCTCACAGCTCAGAAGTAGCAAAACAAACATTTAATACTAATTCATTTTTTAAAATTAAGAAATCTGGAATTCGTAACCACAATAAAAATAGCTTAGTCCAGAGTATACAGTGATAAACTGACATACCAAAAGTCTACATCCATCAAAGCTCTGAGATATGTAGCTGTGAATGGAGATTCTTTTGAGACTTACTATGTAAATCAGTTGATTTCCTTGTGTTGACATTAATGCTAATGCTTTTTCTCTTTTATAACCAAAGTGTAATTGCATACCCTCGATTATAATTTTCAAAGATAACTCTGACCTTGCACAACATGTCCAGGACTTCTTTCTCTCTAGATGGCGTTTGAGATAAATGAAGGAAAGTGAGGATCCACGGAAGAGGTCATTTGTTTAAAGAGAAAAAAATTAATAAAAATAATTTGTCATTGTAATTTATTTCAATTTCCAGTGTATACATTTTTAAAGCAAAGATAGTTAGCTTTTACACTGTGATAAGATCCACATTCAGTTAATCATTGCCTTCTTCATGGCCTTAAAATCCAGAAAATTTTGTTTTCAATCTTTTACGTTTCACCATTTTTCACTTCGATTACATCCACAGGCAAAAAAGATTCAGGAGTAGAAAAATGAAAAGAAAGAAATGAAATGCCAGCAAACAGGTGATCAAATGACTATGATGTAGGAAATGATCCCCAGAGTCATTTGTAACTGAGTTAAACATCAGAATAAGAAGCACTATAAATTATATCGCTAGAATTTAAAAAAGTGGAAACTGAATATAATTGTAGATGGCTATCTGTTCCTAGATTCTCCCATGCTCTCCAGCTACTTAGTTGCTTCATTTTTGCGACTGTTCTCTACTCAGTCATGAGCTAAAGTTGTTATCACTTCTTTAAAGCCCTTCCCCCTCCTCCTCTCACCTTAAATATGAGTTAAAAACAGTTCCTCACAGAATTAGATAGGAACCAGCCCTCCTAAACAAATGGTTTCATTTTGAAATTACATTACAGAGAACACTGTTTTACATTATGAAAACACATTTTCCCCAATGATTTTTACAGGACTGCATCTGTAAGCTTTACTCTTCAAAACAACCAGAGGAGAATTACAGTTATAGAACAACTGAACTGCTTACTGAAGTTGAGAATGCATGACGTATTTTCAGATGTACTTGATGTCTAAAAATTAAGGTCATCCATTCTCATTTTGAATAACAACTTTCACATGTACGTAGGTCAAAACCTGTACATGGCAAAGTCTTGGTCCAAATTCACTCCTTTCTCTTTCTTACGGGGCTTCCCTGATGGCTCAGCGGAGAGTCCATCTACACTGCAGGAGATACAGGAGACCCAGATTCAGCCCCTGGTTTGGGAAGATCTCCTGGAGGAGGAATTGGCAACCTATTACAGGTTTCTCGCCTGGAGTATCCCGTGGACAGAAGAGCCTGGCAGGCTGTAGTCCATAGGGTCACAAAGAGTCGGATGCGACCGAGCGACTAAGCATGCACACACTCTTTTTCAAAAACTTTTTTTCTTAATTTTCCTCTTCTTTTTATAGTATCATTTCTTTCTGGGGACCCCCACATAGCCTCTGCTTCTAAATTTGTCAGAAAATGAAGCATGAAAAAAAGATGGGACTAGATAGAGGGATCTCATGCTTAAAGCAGAGAAAGTGAATAAAGCCATGGAAGTAATTAAAAGTATATAATATATATACTGTATTATTATATATATTATATATTATATTACATTATATTTATGTATTATGTATTCTGCTATATATATTATTGTTGTATATTAATATATATAATATAATATACATATATTATATATATACTGTTCTTCTCCTTGATCTGATCAGTTCCCCAAGCTTGGAATTAGCTTTCCCTTCCAAGCTCCTGACACAGCAGACATTCAAAGCCCTTGTTTATGTTTAAACCACTAGAAGGAAGGAGGTAATTGACATGCAATGAGTTCACTCAGTTTATAATGTTTTTGCAAATAAATTACCTAAATTGATCAATGTCTAAAAACTCAATCTGATTGAGACAAATTCTCCTACTTTATTTCCATACAAACAGGAGTTCAGTATTGACTTGTAAAACTACTTATAAAAAGCCTAATGTGAGTCAACACCATGCATTGTCCACCTGTTCTAAATGTATGGATAGGTCAGTGAACCAAGGAAAGTAGCTTTGCTCCCAGAATTCACCTTCCAAAAGGGGAAGGGAGGCAATCACACGCACACACATACAACAGGGACAGTGATGTGCTTGTTCTAGAAAAAGGCAACAAAGCAAAGTAAGGGAAAGGAACAGGGACTGTGGCTGTTGGGAGGGTAGCGGTAGACTAATTAGCGTGGTGAGTAAAAGCCTCCCTGAAAAGGAAATAGTCAAGCAGAGACTACAGGAAGGGGGAAAATGAGTCATGTGACTAAGTGGTGGGAAAGTCAGCAGACAGATCAAGAATCTCCCTGATGGGGACTAGGCTGATATGGTCGGTGGACAGCAAGGAGGTCACTTTGGCTGAGGCCAGCTGAGGGTGGAGGAAGCTAGAAAAAGAGGTAGAAATATTACTCAATCATGAAAAAGCATTCAATAATGCCATTTCCAGCAACATGGATGGAGCTGGAGATCGTCATACTAAGTCAGACCGAGAAAGCCAAATATGATATTACTCACATGTGGAACCAAAAAAAAAAGAAAAAAGAAAAGAAAATGATGCAAATGAACTGAACTGCAAAGCATAAACAGGCTCATAGACTTAGAAAACAAATTTATGGTTACCAAAGGGGCAAGGAGATGGGGGCACCCAGAGGGACAAATTGGGAGTTTGGGTTTAGCATATATATATATTACTATACATAAAATATATATGTACATATATATATTACTGTACATAAAATAGATAACCAACAAGGACCTACTGTATATCACAGGGAACTATAGTCAATATTTTGTAAGAGAAAAGAATTTGAAAAAGAATATTATGTGTGTGTGTGTATATATATATAACCAAATCACTTTTCTGAACATCTGAAACTAACACAGAATTGTTAATCAACCATACTTCAATAAAAAATAAAAATTAAAAAAAAAAAGAACCTAGAAACAAAACAACAACAAAAAAGGAGTGGACTCTCCAAGTAATGCTGGAGTTGTGTGGAGGAGGAAGGAATTGACAATGATCTAGTTTTCAGAGAAATCTGAGCAGAGAAATTGGGATCAGAGCCATCTTTGAAGGGTGAATAATATTTTTAAGAAAGTAAAAGAGAATATTAAGAGAATCATGAAGAAAGTCACGTTTCAGTTAGGAGAAAACCTGACTTCCATTTAATACTATGTTAAATTTAATAGGAAATAGCTCTCCAAGGTAGGAGGTAGAGAATAAAGTTATCACGTTAAGAGTTCTTGACTTAAGTTAAAAGTTCTTTAACTTATCACATTAGAAGTTCTTCCCTGCTAAGTCACTTCAGTCGTGTCCGACTCTGTGCGACCCCATAGATGGCAGCCCACCAGGCTGCCCCGTCCCTGGGATTCTCCAGGCAGGAACACTGGAGTGGGTTGCCATTTCCTTCTCCAATGCATGAAAGTGAAAAATGAAAGTGAAGTCGCTCAGTGGTGTCCGACTCTTAGCGACCCCATGGACCGAAGCCTACCAGGCTCCTCCATCCATGGGATTTTCCAGGCAAGAGTACTGGAGTGGAGTGCCATTGCCTTCTCCGTGTTCTTCCCTAGTCAGTGGAAAATATCAGAGAATTTTGAATAAGGGAGAGATTGATTTGCTTCAGGGAAAGGTTTAGTAATTTTGGACCAGGAAGGTATGAACATTGAGTTTTTAGTAGTTAATAGGCAGAAGCAAATACAGAGGAAGTGATGCACGTGAGGTTGATTTGTTATTAGATGGGAGTGGTGATGAGGGTTTTCCCTTTCATCACATCCCCCATACATCTCAAGAGCTTCTTTAGACTCTTTTAGAAAATTGAGGTATATAAAAGAAAGAAAGAAAGAAAATTGAGGTATAGTTGTTCTATGATGTTGTGTTAGATTTTGCTGTACAACAAAGTGAATCAACTATACATGTGCATATATGCGCTCCCTCCTGAACCTCCCACCCCTCCATCCCACCCCTCTAGGTCATTGCAGGGCGCTGAGCTGAGCTCCCGGTGCTGTAAAGCAGCCTCCCTCTAGCGGCCTGTTGTACCCATGGTGGAATGCATCTGTCAGCCCTCACCTCCCAGTCGGTCCACCTTATCCCTCCGTGTCTACCCCTCCATTCTCTGCATCTGCATCTCTATCCCTGCTCTGCAAAGAAAGTGCTTCTGCACCATTTTTCTAGATTCCATATATACGTGTTCATATATGAGATGTGTTTCTCTTTCTGACTTACTTCACTCCATATGACAGACTCTGGGGGTGAACCAGCTTCAAAAATTTTGCAAATCTCGTCTTTTTCTCTCCCGCTTATTTTGCACTTACGTTTCTTAGCTAGCACAACTCTCTGCTGTGTTTCTTAGGTTTGTCCCCTTGTCTCCATCCCCCTGAGCTACCCTACAGAGACAATACTGCCTTCTTGATTGGACACTTGGATGAATTTCTAGCTAATTTCCTGCCATCAAGGCTATCAACACATTCAAAAGAGCTTTTCAATATGGTTCAATATTCCTTCATAGTCTCACATCTCATTGTTTCTTATATCTGCGCTCCAGATCTAAGGTTAGATGAATATCACATTTTAATGTTCAATCTCTTTCTTTTTGCTTATGTTCTCACTGCCTTCTCTCCCAACCAGAGAATTATGCATGTGTGTATTTGTGTGTGTGTATAATCGTACACATAGGTGTGGACACACACAAACTCACATCCTTCCCTTTCTACCAGTAGTCCCATTTTGGAAAAGAAAAAAACATTTATACAATGAATTATTATACAAGTTACATAGACTAGCATAATTAAATGGTATATTCCAATTACTCAGCTTCTACGATCCTCAAGTCCTGATTGGGTTTTCATCTAAATCCCTGACAATTTCTCCTAACTGGGAATATTTTTTATCACTTTCCAAACAACATAATGCTTCATCCATAAATATTTAAAATCACATCTCTGAAATAAGATTCTGTTAAAACGAAACCACAATATCATTATACCTAAAAATGAGCAATATTCTCTTTATAACATAAATACTATAGCCAGTGCTGAAATGTTGTAGGCAGTTTGAATTTTATTAATTTGATTGAAACAGGGTCCAAGCAAGATCCATATATTATCATTGATGGTAGTTAAATATTGCAACATTTAACTTTTAATCTGTCAGTTTCTTATCCCTGAATTTTTATTTTCTCACCATTTTATATTTTGAAGAACCCCCTACAGAGTTTCCCAAAGTCTGCTGACTACCCCTTTAGCATGTCGTCTACCATGTTTTCCATCTCCTCTGTCTTCTGTAAATTGGTAATTTTAGAAAGCCTTGATCATATTCAAGTTCAGTTTTGTTTGGTCAGAAATGCTTCCCTAGTAATGCAGATCCACACATGCGTCACATCATGTCAGTTTGTCTTTATTTCTGTGATGTTACCAGCCATTGGCAACCACCGACTCCTGAACAGGGTAATTTATAAAAAACAAACAAACACAGGGTGAATGTTTGGCTCCATCCTTTTAAAAAAGAGAAAGAAAAGGTTTTAGACAAATGACTTAGTTGTTCTAAGAGCTCTGGTCCTAGCCCTAGCAGTATCCATTATTTTTCAGTTGGTCAACATCCCAAGACATTTTCTGTGGGCAGAGCCAGGATTTATTTTTCTTTCTTTCCTTTTTTCCCTTAAGAGATAAAATATACCATGAGTACACAGCTAGTTTTCTTTTTTTTTTGTTTGTTTTTTTTTTTTTTATTTTTACTTTATTTTATTTATTTTTTTTATTTATTTATTTATTTTATTTTTTTTTTAAACTTTACATAATTGTATTAGTTTTGCCAAATATCATAATGGATCCGCCACAGGTATACATGTGTTCCCCATCCCGAACCCTCCTCCCTCCTCCCTCCCCATACCATCCCTCTGGGCCGTCCAGTGCACCAGCCCCAAGCATCCAGCATCGTGCATCGAACCTGGACTGGCAACTCGTTTCCTACATGATATTTTACACGTTTATCTCCATTGAAATACAGAGTATTCTCTCAAAATTTTTCTCTCTTACATATGTTTTGCTTTCTTCCACATCAAAATTCCAGTTTCCAACGACACATACATGCGTTTTTGCCTAAATAACATGTACAACAGTCTCTAGATAGCAATATGGAGCTTTGTTTGGAAGAGAGCCATTTATGAATCAGGAGCCCTTAAAGATTTTACTTCTATCATTGAGGAGTTTATCTTTTAGAGTAGCTATTGCTTCATTAATACATATGATATCTAAATATCCTTTTGTAATACTCTGCATGCAAGTTTGGAGTATCTGTGGGTATTGTGAATAAATGACTTACAGTTCAACATGACAATGACTTTGATGATTTGACCAACATTAGATACATATTGAGATCTTTGTGAAAGGTCAGATACAAAGGATTTTACATTATGTGACTAGAAAAATATTTTATCATAAGTATAAACAGGAAAGCTAGGGCACATATCCATGTTGTAACATGATTTGATATCAGCTTTAGTTTCCTGGTGGAAAATTCCTTGATGGACAAGTAACTAAGATTGTCTGTTGTGGTACATTGATATAAAGTAAATACATCAAGTTTAGAATGTTGGAGAAATGTTCAAATAGGTAAATATACAGTGACTGTATGCTTACTTTCTGCATCAAAGAACATTAAGAGGTTAAGAACAAAAAACTGGGTGGAAACATTGGAGCAATGTCCAGTTTAAATCATGAGAGAAAGATCAAGAGAGGTGCAAAAGTAGTAATAAAAAGGAGAAGATAATGTGATACTGAGGGCCCCACTGGATAAATGTTTATTTCAAAAAGGAAATCATACGCTAAACTAGGCAGAGAAATTGAGGATAACAATACCACTGAATTGAAAACTTAAAACATTATTTGATATAGGTAAATGAGATTATCAGTATAGCAGTTGTAAAGGAAATAGGATTAGAGCATGCTCAAGGAAAAAATAAGAGTCAATGACTTTGAGATGGTGGCTGCAAAAAGAGAAGAATGACAATATTCTAAGTAGCACTGCTGGTGAAAATAGATACCCTAACTCATTTTGTTCAAAGATGCAGGCTTTGCCAAAGGTCTACAACGCAACTCATCCTTTACACCAACTACTTCACGACGGTTGGTTGGACCGGGGGTGGGAGATAAAATAAATGCAGAGAATCATAAGACAGGTAAGGGACTAGCGATCTGTGAGATGGCTGGGAAAATAAAAACAAACAAAAAACAAAAGGAGCTAACTGAACTTATTTTGGAAATGTGAGATAAGTAACACCAATGAAATAAGACTGGTGGAAGCTGAACTTAAATGTTACTGGTAAGTCATGGAAGGGGAGGAGCCATCGGAGCTTGAAGAAACAAGGAAGTCAGTACATCGTGAGAGACGGTTATTCAGAAAGTGAAACAATGGGATGACGAAGGATAAGAAAGCGCTACAGCTCCCAATACAGAGATGGAGGGAGTGGATGGTTTTGAAACAACCTCAGATTCTAACAGATTGCTTTTTCAAAACTTGCCAGTGGCTCTTTGCTGTTTTGTTTCATTTTAGCCAAAACAGCTTGAAAGAGTCTAATGTCTTGTGTGGTCCTGGTTCTAGCCATGCCAGAGCTCCAGAACCCCAGTGGTCTGTATTCTTCAAGGATTATAAAGGTGGATGGTAGGAGGGAAAGAGTAGGAAGCAGATAAAAGAGGTACCAAGAGAAAGGATAGTAAACTCTGGCTTAGTGAGAGTGATGAAGAGAAGGATGCTTTCAACATAGCTCCAGTTCCTTTCTGCTTCCCTCGAGAACAGCTACATCCTGAAGAGGGAGAAAACAGATGGCCTTGTTCTAAACCAGGATGAACAGATCCCACTCATTCAACATATTCCCACATCCCTTTCCAGAGAGAGAAAACGATCTGCCCTTTTCTGGTCCTGAGGATATGAGGGCACCTTTCTCAGTCCTCATGGGAGTGAAAGCAGGGCTCTGCAGCGTTGCCAAACCTTGAATTATAGAACGCCCAGCTCCCCGGGGGGCAGAGTGGTGAGAAACCCACCTGTCAATGCAGGAGACATAAGAGACTTGGGTTCGATCCCTGGTTCAGGAAGACCCCCTGGAGAAGGAAATGGCAACCCACTCTAGTATTCCTGCTTGGGAAATTTCATAGACAGAGGAGACTGGTGGGCTACAGTCCATGGGATCTCAAAAAGTGGGACACAACTGAGCACACATCCATGCACAGCATGCAAAGAATAGAACTGGGAACCTCTGAGCATGTGTGGATCCACACCCAGAATAGAAACCGTGACATGACAAGGCATGAGCTTAGCCACCTGAATGAATTAACAAGACCTCCTGCAGCTCGACATCTGGGAATTTCCATTATGTGATGGCATCCTCCATCCAGGCTCTGAGAGAAGGAAAACCACTCCAAGAGGATGTTAAGTTCCTCCACCTC
Source organism: Bos grunniens (assembly GCF_055505025.1). NCBI lineage: Eukaryota > Metazoa > Chordata > Mammalia > Artiodactyla > Bovidae > Bos > Bos grunniens. The sequence continues at coordinate 87,383,517 of NC_141176.1, read as the reverse complement.
TGTCGAAGGTGTCATTCAGGGCTTACTTGTCCCTTTGGATTATCTAAAGGAACTCAAATAGATAAAACTTCCTTCCTGCTGATTTAATTTTCTGGAGCTGTAAACAGCCTTCTGATCACCAGAAATCGATTTTGTGAAGGTCTTCTAAATGGCAGAGTTAATAATTAGATAACAGTGGGTTTTCTTATCCCTCTATAGGACTTCCCTGGTGGCTCAGCAGTAAATAATACATCTGCCAATGCCAGAGACACAAGTTTAATCCCTGGGTCAGGAAGATCCCCTCGAGAAGGAAATGGCAACCCACTCCAGTATTCTTGCTTGGGAAATCCCATGGACACAGGAGCCTGGCAGGCTCCATGAGGTTGCAAAGAGTTGGGCATGACTTAACGATTAAACAACAACAAAATCCCTCTGAGCAATATTAGTTTCTAAAACATACTGGACATCGAGAAACATCCAAGTGAGTTACTAAGTGTCAGCAGGAGTCCTATTCCCAGTATATGGATTATGGTATTTGTAAAAGGGAAGAAAAAAGAAAGCTTATACAAATCTGGAATGTCCTAACTATTTCATTTTCAAAAGGAAAGCTACCAATTAATTCTAAATTAACATCCCCCTTATTCTTGTCTTTAATAGTCAGACTTCTATTTTAACAGTCATCATAGCATTCCCTTGGTATTACTAGTCACTGTTAATATTCAGATAGCCATTGAAAACTTTTTTTCCCCTCATGGCATGATTATCTGATATAACAGCCAATAAGTAAAAGTACTTTCTCCAAAGTCCTCTTGGATTATACAGTAATGTCATGTTTTGCAAATGATTTAATCCTTTTGGTTCCATGGATTATAAATAATGATGATTGTCCACTGATAATATGTTGCAAATTCATAGCAAGCACTTTAGGTTGAGGAAATACTAGTCCTGAAATGGAGTCTTCTGTATACTCTTGTGATGCTGGGGAAGATTGAGAACAAGAGAAAAGTGGGGGTAATGGGATGAGATGGTTGAATGGCCTCACCAACGCAATGGACATGAATTTGAGCATCTCCAGGAGATGGTGAAGGACAGGGAAACCTAGCGTGCTGCAGTCCACCGGGTCTCAAAGAGTTGGGCGCTACTTAGCTACCGAACAGTAACAATGCATGTCCTGTTTCCTATTCTGAAAAGTAGTTGTTCTTTAATAGAAATAGTAAGCTTTCCTTTTACCTGTTCTACAGATAATATGTAAAATGTGTTATTCACCCATTTAGAGAAATTTAGGCATTAAACAGCACTATTTCTGGAATACTCTACTCTGACTGTGGAGGTCAAAGTGATCATCTGAGCTATCATAAGTTAGTAAATACCTACGGTGAGCACATACTTTATATATGCTTGCTTTTGTAAGCAAATAACAGAAGTGATATTTACATACAAAGACTTGACACTGGTAGAATATAAGGAACTTAGCTGAAATAGAAGATCTCTGGGCTGGAATTCTAATTCTATCCTTCCAGTTTCACTCCACCCTTTTTCTGCCTATGTTTTACCCTATGAAGCTCTCTCTGTGGGTAGAATCAACCCATCTTCCTCTTTCTTTGTCTTTTGATGGTGTCAGTCAATAGGCTGCAGGAAAAAATGCAGGCGACGGAAAACAGAGCCAGCATGCTTATTCTCCTGGCTTTGTCATCTTGTGTTATGTTTGTGGCCGCATCCTTCCACCAAAAGCACAACTTCTACTGGTCAGCATCCCAGCAGAACCCACAGCTCCTGATCTCTTGGGTCCAACCTATGCTCTCCCTGCCCTTTCAAACCTATAGTGGTGATATCTCCCAGTTACTGACATGGGGGCTCTTATCATCCATGGTTAGCTAAATAGATTTGCCATTCCATTAAATTCTATTGGATCTCCTTCATTCCACTCCTGAGAGCACATTGATTTCTTCCAGGACTTTGGTATAGACACTGTTTACTAGGAATGGCCTTGGGAAAAGGAAGCTCAGAGTGGCATTTTGTGGCTGGCTTACTCACACAGTTGATGAGTGCACTGACATCACCTTGACGACGGGACATGCTGATCTGTGGCAGATGGTGGTGTCACGAGGGCAGGTGGAGGGCACGGTGTTCTTAGAGGAAATGGCTGTGACTCAGAGTCACTTAGCTCTAGTCATCAGAGCCATCAGCAGAGCGTAGCCTGGCTATTTCTGAAGACCTGAGAAAATGCACATGGAGAAATGGACCAACGGAAAGTCTTGAATGGATGTCCAAGTCAGAGAATGGACGGTACACACAGAAGGACACCAGGCGGGCTTTAAAGATGAATTTAACCTTCTGCAGCCACACAGAAGGCAGGGATGAAATTTAAGCCCAGGTATCAACTGCAGTTGTCATGGAGTTGCAGAATGGATGAATGGACCTTAGGATTCTTGTACTAAAGTAAGAGAGTTTAGAGGAATGGGGTGCTCCTGTGATGCATGGGATGGGGCATGGAAGACCCCTGGAGAAGGGAATCCGATACTCCTCGGAGAATACAGCAACCCACTCCAGTATTCTTGCCTGGAGAATTCCACAGACAGAAGAGCCTTGTGGGATGCAGTCCATGGGGTCACAGAGAGTCAGACATGACTGAGTAAGGAACACACACACACACACACGCTTGAGTAAGTGGAGCTGAGGCTAAGAACTTTGAACCCTTAAGTTTTCTTATAGGGGCCTTGTCTGCTAATGTAACTTCTCCCCACTGAACAGAGGAGCCAGGCTTCCCCATCATGAAATGCTTGCAGTGATTGTACCTGGAGCAGTTGCCCCACTGGACTGGGGGTGTCTCTTCCCACCACATTCGTGGATCCCCAGCCCACAGTGAAGTCAGATCCCAACAAAGCCCAGAAATACCAGACAGGTCTCCTCTGAGACAAAAGTCTTTCTACACCAGAAGAGTTCTAGAACATCTTCAGTTTGAATTGGCAGGAAACTGGGAAATATTTTGGAGTGGGTTCTGAGGATGACAGACCAAGAAGGATTAAGAAAAGATGTAGAGATACTCGCCTGGAAGCAAGGATTTCATACATCAGCTCAAGTCTCTGGGAATGGCATTGCTAGATTACTAGTTTAGTTAATTAAGTCTGATTCATCTCAATCAATGGCATTTAATAGCTAGAGCTGCTGGGTATTCTCTCTGTCATGGGTCAGCCCATGGGCCAAGTCAGACCAGCTAGCTTGTTTTTGTAAATAAAGTGTTACTGGAACTCAGCAATGTCCATATGATGCATGATCTATGCATGCTTTTGGACAGAAATGGCAAAACTATATAATTGCAATGAAGACCGTATGGTTCACAAAACCCAAAGAATTTCCTATCTGGTGCTTTACATGAAGACTTTCTGGCCCCTGAACTAGAGAAAAGAACCAAAAGCTCTAGCAGAAAGAAATGTCAGCATCGATTAACTTTATAAAACTTCTCAGTCACCCTTCCTGCCCGCCCATCCCCACCACTTGCCTGCCTAAACTGGACAATGCCTCGGTCACCAGGGCTTCAAAGTGCAGTAACGTACATTTTTCCAGGGGCCCTGGGGCCAGTGGATGATGTTGCTATCAAATTAAACTCGGGAATGGAGCAAGCTTTTGTGAGTTATGTGACTTACAAAATTTTGGAGTCCTTCAAGTAAAAGTTGCAATATTACACATGAAAAAATGCAAAACTGATTTAGAAGAATAAAAATAACCACAATAATACAACATTTTTAAAGCAGTCAAATAAGACTAACATTACAAGATCTAAGAAAATAACATTCTAAGAAAATGAAGTTTATGAGCACTTCTTTAATACCATTTGTTTTCTCCTGTTGGGAGCCCTTGTTTGTTTGTAGTTTAATTTTGTTTCGCTGCATCAGACCTCTTCTTGCAACAGTGATCCCATAACAGTAGAGGCCAGATGTCCTTGCTTCACTAGCAGGTAAGTTTTGTCCAATCACCATGCTAAGCCAAGGATGTCTGTGGCTGTGGCTGATTCATCACAAATCCCTAGGAGTGACAAAGATGAATAGCCCCTTGAGGTCCTGTTTGACACATAAAATTGGACAGTTCGATGTCTTCGGGTTGAAGTTGTCTTGAGTTGCCTTGGTGAGGATTGATGGCCACTTGCTGAGTTTCTAATCGAAGTCAGTTCACAAAGCTGCTGCCCATTGAGTGACAGGAAGTTGCGTTACATAAGGAAGAACCCCTATGACAGCCCACTTCTCTCATTATAAAATTGGGACAATAGCCACAGGATGGCTGGTGGTTCAATTGGACCCCTGAGAGGTAGACTTGGTCCAAGAACCAATTTGCTGCCTGACGTCCGTATCCTTCTACTCTGAGTGATGGATTTTGGTGGAATCTCAGCTGATTAGCTGAAGAACAGAGACAGAATAAACTTGTTAACTCTAGATTTGCACTGCAATATTACTAACGCAGTCCTTTAGGTAGATGTCTCCAGATACCTTTAGGCAAAGGCCGCAGGGAGGGAGAACCTGAGAGATAATGTATTTAGTAACACAGAGAACTGCCACAGTAGTCACCAGATCTGCGAAGAGCTATTACGCTAGAAAGGGTGAAGTGAAAGCCCTTAAACTGTCTATTTTCACTGTCCAATCCCCATTTTTGCATCCATGAGGGCACAAAAGAACTTAGTGCCCACATCAAAGCCTTGAGGCGTTCAGCGGTTACATGTCTCTATAAGACCTGCGTGTCTGTCCGGTGGAAAAATCAGGTGGGCCTTGCAGAATGACAAGGGGTTATTGAAAATATAACTATTGACCTAGCACCATGCTTTATTTTCAAATCCCTGTGAGAAAAATACTCACATCATTTTGTCTCATCAGCCATGAATGGAAATCTAACTACTTTTTCTTACATCAGAATAATGTCAACTTCCCTGATTTCTTGGCTAATGTAGATTGTGAGTTCTGCAATCGTCTTAGTAGCACGTAGAATACAGTGCTGTCTATTCATTGATGATACTGTGCTAATAATTGGGCCTGGGGGGGTAGGATGGAGCAAACAATAGTAAGAATATATGACAGAAGATATAAATACCGTGTTAAGTGCAGGGCGGTGTCATACTGGAGAGGTTCCTACCACAGATTCAATGATCTGGGAAATTTTAGAATATTCTGTTAGACAATTTTCTGTACCTTGCCGCTGCTCAGTCACTTAGTCGTGTCCAACACTCTGTGACCCTATGGACTGTAGCCCACCAGGTTCCTCCGTCCATGGGATTTCCCAGGTAAGAATACTGGAGTGGGTAGGCCAGGGGATCTTCCTGGCCTGGGATTGAATCTGTACCTTACACTGCCTGCCATAAAGAAAGAGGCACTTCTCAGTAGGCTGCTCTGACTCAGTGACCAAAATCTGTCAGGCTGATGCATTTAACTGGGACGGGGAGCAAGAAAACCCTCTCCCAGTCCTAGAACATAGTACAAGGGAACTTGCCTCTTGGATCTAAGAACTCAAAGTGTCAGCAGCAGATAAGAAAGCTCAATCCTGTATTCTCCATCTCAAAAGCAGCTCCTGAGACACCGTGTGACCCAGTGGCACACGTAATCAAGTGACTATTCAACTTAACTGTCCGCTGTGAACTGGTGTTATATGATCCATCAAACCGCAAAATTGGAAGCGCACACAGCGTTTTATTGTTAAATGGAAATGACATTTATAAAGCTGGGTTGTACAAGTTCAGAGGACCTAACTAAATCTTGATTTGTATCAAGAGCATAGCCATTGAGGAGAATTGTCATTTCTATATGTTCTCTGGGCTTTCCTGGTGGCTCAGTGGTAAAGAATACACATGTAATACAGATCTAGGAGATATGGGTTCAAACCCTGGGTGGGGACGATCCCCTGGAGGAGGAAATGCAACCACTCCAGTATTCTTGCCTGGAGAATCCCATGGACAGAGGAGCCTGGCGGGCTATAATTCATAGTGTCGCAGAGTTGGGCATGACTGAAGCGATGGAACACACACACACATATGTTCTACAGGCAACACACAAAGCAACTGCATTTAGCTCTCAAATATCTGCATCAACTTTGAACAATTACAACTGATGGTGAAATTGACCATTAGTTATTAATAATCTTTTGAATGACTTATTCATGAAGATAATGTTATCTTTGGGGAATAGTTGCTTATGACTGGGAAAGAGTTCCCTCTTATTAACCTAAGCAACTGTTTTGCATTCCTCTTTTACCTTTAAAAATGGAATCTTCACAAGAATATTCTGATGACTGGTGCATTCTTTTCTTTTTCTATTTGGAAGTTATTTACAGCGCTTGGCTTGTACATTTTTTTGTCTTTTCATATAACTTTTTATAGTGTCTGATTCACTAAATATTTTTTCATCAAGTCTCTTAAATAATAGGCTTCAGATTTGTTGTGAAAAACTACACCATCACTTACATATTTCATTTTATCATTCTTACTGAACATGCAGATATTCACACGTATGCATAAATGCATTTGGAATAGCTTATCCTAACATTCTGTTTCTTTACACAATAACTGACCTACATAGAACCTCCCTCAAATAGCCCAAACATTTTGCATGGTTTCTATAAACTTTATTTCTATAAACAAAGTTACCCTCAAGTTTGTCACCAACTATAATTCTGACAACCCCTCCTGGGGTATTCTTACAAATCAATAGTGATTAATCTAGTTCATTCGCCCAAAGTCATTCTGACTTGCATGCATGCTGGGTCTTTGAATTGCAGTGAAGAGAGTGTGATTCATTATTAAGACTTGTAGTCTCAGTCCTGTGGTGCCCATGGGGAGTGAAGAGTTCCTTTCAATGAGCTTTTCCTCTGGTCTTGCAAGAAGTTCACATACTTCGAAACAAATGGCAAAAATCCAGTCAATATGAGACCAAGAGGTAACTGAGGGCTTAGAAAAATCTTCAGTGTGCTCATTGCTTCAGGTCTGTATTTCAGTGTTAGTAGAATAATAGTTGCTGAGGGCTTCCCTGGTGACCCAGCAGATAAAGAATCTACCTGCAATGCAGGAGACCCAGGTTCAATCCCTGGGTCAGGAAGATCCCCTGGAGAAGGAAATGGTTACCCACTCCAGTATTTGCCTGGGAAATCCCATGGACAGGGGAGCCTGGTGGGCTACAGTCCACAGGGTCACAAGAGCTGGACACAGCCTAGTGACTAAACCACCACACCAGCCTGAACCTTGCACATTCAAAGGTGTTCTTGTAGATCTTCTGAGTATCAGCATGTATTGCCAGACATTTGAAAAGAAAGCAGTATTGAGTGATGTCCAGAAGGTAAAGAACAAGCAGGATTCTTTTCAGAGGGCTTGCTTATCTCCTATACCCCAAAGCTTGTTTCTTTCTCTGATGGTATTCCCTGTTTACTGCTAACATTTATAGTCAGCATGTCCATTTCTGGGTGACTTGTAGAATTGTCAGGGAACACACTCATTACCTTGCAGTCTCTTCTCAAAGCCTAAATGTAGACATCTGCTATAAATAAAACTCTTATAAAGCATCCTTCTGGATGAGATCATCATCTTGTCTCTGTGATTTTCTTCAGGTATCTCTTATCATCACAAGTAACTGAGGATGTTTCTGAAACGTTTTCCCTTACCTGCTCTGCTCTGATAATCAGAACTGTTGCTCATTCATTATGGCAGATTACATCCATCTCAGAATTCCTTTCAGTGATGCAAAATAATGTATGGAGGGTTGAGATATTTGAATCTCACTTATATTTGTAATGATGCCTCCCAAAATAATCATTTTACTAAATCTTGTTTTCAAAATGCAAGCTCTTGATTTCTTTTCAATAGCATGATCAAGGAAGATATTTGGAATCCTGTTTTCTACTTCATTTCTTTATTCCATTATGATTTTATTTTAATTTTCTTTCTTCTGTCTCATCTGATGTTGAGATTTGTGAGACACTAGCCTTCTTTTTTGATGGTGGCTTAGTCACTCAGTCATGTCCAACTCTTGTGATTCTGTGGACTATAGCCTGCCAGGTTCCTCTGCCCACGCAATTTTTCAGGCAAAAATACTGAAGTGGATTCCCATTTCCTCCTCCAAGGGATCTTCCTGACCCAGGGATCAAACTCGTGTCTCCTGTGTCTCCTACATTACAGGCAGATTCTTTTCCACTGAGCCATCAGGGAAGCCCTTTCAAAAGTTATATAACAAACAGCATAAACATTATGATCACACTTTAAAAGCTATTATGCACTGAAGCATAAATATCTCAAAGATCATACAGCAAGAAATCTAAGTGGTAGCCATAGTATGAAAGGATTTGAGATGATCGCTATTGCATTCTTCATATTTACTTTATTTTCTGCTTTTTATCAAGCATGGGCTATGCCAGTAAATTAATGTTCTTAATATGAGTGTCACATCACATATATTAATGGTCCTTCTTACTGTTCAGAAATTAAGTGGGTAGAATCTATGTTTGTGAAATGTATTTATTGTTTTCCTGTTTGCCATAGATGTATTGCCCTTATCTGCACAAGCTCTTAGACACTGCAATCTGAATCAATCTGATGGTAGTCGTCATATATGAAGCAACCTATTACAGGGTGCATTGTGAAGGTCTGATGAGGACATCTGATCGCTGAGGACTGAGGGATACTATTCACCAAGGGCTGCCCTGGTAATATCGCCTGTGTTACCTTACTTCAGCCTCAGATAACCTTGTGAAGTAAGCGTTATTCCTAATACTTGATAGTAACTTACAAAACCAAAGCACATTGTGAAACAGACAGTGCCCTTTATTTGATACTTATAGCAACCATTCACGTATGTGCTATATCTCCATTTTATACTCAAACCAACTGGGGTTCAGAATGCTTAGGTAAGTCACCAAGAGTCATTCAGGAAATAAGTTTAAACACAGAATTCAAATAAAGATTCTGAATATTAGGTATATTTGCTTCTTCTTTGCTATTCTTCACTCAATACCTGGAGAGACCTGAGATACTGAGAGGTTAAGTTTTCCTCCTAAGACATTCTGGAAATGAGAGCTAGAATTATACTCTCGGTCTTTGAACTCTTTTCAATGAGACTGTGTTACTGTTTGGGTTGTGTAGGGTATATGTGTGTGTATTTGTATTTGTGTGTGTACCCCCATAATGCTGGGCTGGATGAAGCACAAGATGGTCAGATTGCAGGAAGAAAATATCAATAACCTCAGATATGCAGATGAGACACCGCCCTTATGGCAGAAAGCAAAGAAAAACTAAAGAGCCTCTTGATGAAAGTGAAAGAGGAGAGTGAAAAATCTGTGTTAAAACTCAACATTCAGAAAACTAAGATCATGGCATCTTGTCCCATCATTTCATGGCAAATAGATGAGGAGACAATGGAAACAGTGAGAGACTTTATTTTCTTGGGGTTTGAAATCACTGCAGATGGTGACTGCAGCCATGAAATTAACAGACACTTGCTCCTTGGAACAGAAGCTGTGACCAACCTAGACAGCTTATTAAAAAGCAGAGACTACTTTGCCAACAAAGTTCTGTCTAGTCAAGGCTATGGTTTTTCCAGTAGTCATTATGGATGTGAGAGTTGGACCATAAAGAAAGATCAGTGCCAAAGAATTGATGCTTTTGAACTGTGGTGTTGGAGAAGACTCTTGAGAGTCCCTTGGACTGCAAGGAGATCCAACCAGTCCATTCTAAAAGAGATCAGTCCTGGGTGTTCTTTGGAAGGACTGATGCTTAAGCTGAAACTCCAATACTTTGTCTACCTGATGTGAAGAACTGACTCGTTGGAAAAGACCCTGATGCTGGGAAAGATTGAAGGCAGGAGGAGAAGGGGACAAGAGAGGATGAGATGGTTGGATGGCATCACCAATTTGATGGACATGAGTTTGAGCACGCTCTGGGTATTGGTGAAGGACAGGGAGGCCTGGCGTGCTGCAGTCCATGGGGTTGCAAAGAGTCAGATATTACTGAATAACTGAACTGAATTGACTGAACCCCTATAATACCACATATATTCATAATATATCCTGAGATATATTAAATAATTATAGTACTTGGCATCCCCCATCACTCAGCAAGTCAAGAATCTGTCTTCAATGCAAGAGATGCAGGTTCAGCCCCTGGGTCAGAAGGATCTGCTGGCGAAGGGAATGGCAACCCACTCCAGTATTCTTGCCTGAGAATTCCATGGACAGAGAAGAATGGTGGGCTACAGTCCATGGGGTCAGAAAGAGTCAGCTATGACTAAGTGACTGAGCACAGAGTAAACACACACACACACACACACACACACACACAGAGTTATATATGTATATATTAGAGGCACCTACATAAAATTCTTGTTAAGTACGTATGATAATTGTATCTTCTTGTCGAGACAAAGATTACTGAATTCATCAGAATTTGGGTTCTTCTTTCCTTTTAGAGTTTGGAGGAATAGACTTCTCCACCCTCTAAGAGGTAATTATACTTGAGTGACATGAGAACACAGCACTCCGAGGTGGAAGCATTTCAGAGCTGATGTGTGATTCTTGACACCTCTGTTCCCACACTCTGGCAATCCTTGAAAGCTTGGGTTGGACTCATAGTAAGATGATGGATCCTCTGTTAGCTGGGATCTGTGGGCAGATTCACCCAGTCTGTTCTAAAAACTGTGTTCTTGGTTTCTATACTGTGCTCTCTCACACACATTTTAAAATAAGTCACAGAAATTTATGTTTTTTTTTTAAGTTTAAATTTATTTATTTTAATTGGAGGTTAATTACTTTACAATATTGTATTGGTTTTGCTATACATCAAAATGAATCTGCCAAGGGTGTACACGTGCTCCCCATCCTGAACCCCCCTCCCACCTCCCTCCTCGTACCATCCCTCTGGGGTCATCCCAGTGCACCAGCCCCAAGCATCCTGTATCCTGCATTGAACCTGGACTGGTGATTCATTTCTTATATGATATTATACATGTTTCAATGCCATTCTCCCAAATCATCCCACCCTCTCCCTCTCCCACAGAGTCCAAAAGATTGTTCTATATATCTGTGTCTCTTTTGCTGTCTCTCATACAGGGTTATCATTACCATCTTTCTAAATTCCGTATATATGCATTAGTATACTGTATTGGTGTTTTTCTTTCTGGCTTACTTCACTCTGTATAATAGGCTCCAGTTTCATCCACCTCATTAGAACTGATTCAAATGTATTCTTTTTAATGGCTGAGTAATACTCCATTGTGTATATGTACCACAGCTTTCTTATCCATTCATCTGCTGATGGACATCTAGGTTGCTTCCATGTCCTGGCTATTATAAACAGCGCTGTGATGAACATTGGGGAACACGTGTCTCTTTCAGTTCTGGTTTCCTCAGTGTGTATGCCCAGCAGTGGGATTGCTGGGTCATAAGGCTGTTCTATTTCCAGTTTTTTTAAGGAATCTCCACACTGTTCTCCATAGTGGCTGTACTAGTTTGCATTCCCATCAACAGTGTAAGACGGTTCCCTTTTCTCCACACCCTCTCCAGCATTTATCACTTGTAGACTTTTGGATCGCAGCCATTCTGACTGGTGTGAAATGGTACCTCACTGTGGTTTTGATTTGCCTTTCTCTGATAATGAGTGATGTTGAGCATCTTTTCATGTGTTTGTTAGCCATCTGTACGTCTTCTTTGGAGAAATGTTTATTTAGTTCTTTGGCCCATTTTTTGATTGGGCCATTTATTTTTCTGGAATTGAGCTGCAGGAGTTGCTTGTATACTTTTGAGATTAGTTGTTTGTCAGTTGCTTCATTTGCTATTATTTTCTCCCATTCTGAAGGCTGACAGCCTTCAGAAATCTACCTTCTAAGATTTGTTGATATCTATTTTCTTATTAAAATGTTTTTATTAAAAGCTTTAAAGCTTTTCAAATGCCTGCAATAGTTTTGCACCTCACAAACATTTAGATGCGTGATATTTTAATCACAGTGACTATTAGTGTGGGGTCTTTCCATGTGGCGCTAGTGGTAAAGAACCCACCTGCCAATGCAGGAGACATAAGAAGGCAATTTAGAGCCCTGGATCAGGAAGATCCCCTGGAGGAGGGTATGGCAACCCACTCTGGTATTCTTGCCTGCAGAATCCTATGGACAGAGGAGCCTGGTGGCTTACAGTCCATAGAGTTGTAAAGAGTCAGACGTGACTGAAGCAACTGAGCAAGTATGCATAGTTAGTGTTAGTCCCGTATTCATGTTCGACTCTTTGCAACCTCAAGGACTGTAGCCCACCAAGCTCCTCTGTCTTTGGAATTCTCCAGGCAAGAATACTGGATTGAGTTGCCATGTCCTCCTCCAGGGGATCTTCCCAACCAAGGGATCGAACCTGAAACATTTTTGTCTCCTGCTTTGGCAGGCGGGTTCTTTACTACTAGCACCTACTGGGAAGCCTGGCTCTTCTTTGACCTCGTTTTAGCTCATTACATCTGTAAAGAACTAAATCCCAAATAAGGTAATTAAGAAGCACTGGGGGTTCGGACTTCAATATATTTTTGCGGTTGCCTTGTGTTTCCCTGATAGCTCAGTTGGTAAAGAATCCACCTGCAATGCAGGAGACCTGAGTTCGATCCCTGGGTTGGGCAGATCCCCTGGAGAAAGGAACAGCTACCCACTCCAGTATTCTGGCCTGGAGAATTCCTGGACTCTGTAGTCCATGGGGTTGCAAAGAGTTGGACAAGACTGAGTGACTTTCACTTTCAGGGAGTTATGAATCAACTCATACTAGAATGAATTAACGATCAATATAATTTTCCTCTGTTGTTTGCAATGCCTGCCGTCTTAAACATGGTGAAAATGAATAATTGTGTCATTTTTACTTCTCCAGATAGAAATCTTTCCACACCATATATGTTTTTATGGTTACACCATGAGTCACTCAGAGTAAGCTATTTCTAACATAGTCTGCTATGTTAGATGAAAATTAACTGATGAATTTTAATCCAATTTTTTTTAATGTTTCTATTTCCCATCTACAGTCTGCAACTTTTCTTTGGGGATATCTCCAGTGAAATTAAAAGTGAAAGATTCCACCTACACACCTCACACTATACTTTTTTATGGAAATAATGCTGCCTGCTTGAATAGTTCAAATTAAAGCTGCATTATTAAATACAAGGCTGGTGAAATCTGGTTACATTTTTTTGAGTCGTCTCACTTCCCTTATGCAGTTTTCTCGTGAAATGCCAGGATGGTTCTTAGCCCTCGGGTTATTCTGGGTACCTGAAAAATAAACCGTGACCCAGGAACCTTGTCTCAAAATAGGACCACTGATCTCCAAAAGAGGAGACAATTTGATTAGGAATTTGTTGTTGTTCAGTTGCTCTGCTGCTGCTGCTGCTAAGTCGCTTAAGTTGCATCCAACTCGTGTGACCCCGTAGACAGCAGCCCACCAGGCTCCACCATCCCTGGGATTCTCCAGGCAAGAACACTGGAGTGGGTTGCCATTTCCTTCTCCAATGCATGAGAGTGAGAAGTGAAAGTGAAGTCGCTCAGTCGTGTCCGACTTCAGTTGCTCAGTCACGTCCAGTTCTTTGTGATCCTATGGCCTGCAGCATGGCCAGGCTTACCTGTCCTTCACTATCTCCCAGAATTTTTTCAAACTCTTGTCCCTTGAGCCAGTGATGCCAACCAGCCATCTGTCCTCTGTCATCCCTTTCTGCCTTCAATCTTTGCCAGCATCAGGATCTTTTCCAATGAGTCCGTTCTTCGCATCAGGTGGCCAAAGTATTGGGGCTTCAGCTTCAGCATCAGTCATCCCAATCAATATTCAGGGCCAATTTTAGGATTGACTGGTTTGATCTCATTTCTGTCCAAGGAATTGGAGCAGAAATTAATTTGGAAACTATAAGATAGCACTGAGGCAGCTGGCCCACAGACCTACTCTGAGAACTACTGGCTTTAGAGTATAGCAGAGCCTGGTGGGCAGCCATCTATGGGGTCGCACAGAGTCGGACATGACTGAAGAGACTTAGCAGCAGCAGCAGTGAGATGAAAGAGAATTTTTCAATTAAGCAATTCAGCATTCTTAAAAGGTGAGAGAGAGAGGGCAGCAAGATCAAAAAGTAGGTGAGAGGCAGACTGAAACCACACAGTGGAGCATCTCTTCAGTTCAGTTCAGTTCAGTTCAGTTCAGTCGCTAAGTTGTGTCCGACTCTTTGAGACCCCATGAATCACAGCATGCCAGGCCTCCCTGTCCATCACCAACTCCCGGAGTGCACTCAGACTCACGTCCATCGAGTCAGTGATGCCATCCAGCCATCTCATCCTCTGTCATCCCCTTTTCCTCCTGCCCCCAATCCCTCCCAGCATCAGGGTCTTTTCCAATGAGTCAACTCTTCGCATGAGGTGGCCAAAGTACTGGAGTTTCAGCTTTAGCATCAGTCCTTCCAAAGAACACCCAGGGCTGATGTCCTTTAGAATGGACTGGTTGGATCTCCTTGCAGTCCAAGGGACTCTCTTAAGTTATTGCAAAGAGACTAATTTACAGACACTGGAAAGTCATTCAAGGTTCAAGTGGGAAGGAAGGACTGACTTGATTTTGGGTTGGTTCAATCTTTCTAGCTGAAGTTAGAGAGTGGTCTTTGGAAAGAGTGAAGGTAAGTAGGAAAAGAATGGAAAAGAAATGGAAAAGACCCCAGCGGGGGCAGTGGGAGGAGGGGGCTGTAGACCAGTGAAAGAATGATAGACGGACTGGTTTATGGTGCTTAGGGAATGAAAAAGGCACAAAAAATAAGAAGAGGGCCAATCGTCTGTTTGATGTTAAAAACAAAAGATGTTTTTAGGAGTCAGGTGAAGAAGAAGAAAACACAATGCCATTTTAAGGACATGACTTTTGGACTGGAGATGGAGTTGCCACATGAGGGTAGCACCTGAGACTCTGATGAGACCACCAAGGAAGGGTGGAGAGGAAGAACCGCAGAAAAACAGACCTGGGAGAGAAGAGCTGCTTCAGGTTTGCATTTATTAGGTGTTTCTGCGATGGTAATCAGTTTTCAGCAATTTACTGGTCACCTTAATGGTCTTAATATCCAAAGGAACGAGTTTGAAAAAAAAGTATTATCTAAGTGTGCCATTAATCTTACGATGCTTAATCTGAACTACAAAAGAAACTTTTATCTGAATCAAAGAAGAAATTCCAAATAAATCATGAGTAGATCTCCTGCTATATTTTGCAATTTTCTTTTTATAATTAGTTTTTTGATTTATAGGATGTTACTTTCTCTTGATTTCAAGAAGCCTGAGACTTTGATAGCTTAATGTTTTTGATGGCCCGATTTCTTCAAATACTTCTTTTATATATTAACTTGTTTTTCCCTTAACATCTAAACATGAAAGGAGGACGCATCTTCTATTAGAATAAATGTATTATAAATGATTTTTTTAAATGTATTGTGGTTAGAAGCATTGTCTTCCAGTCTTCAATTTGACTTTACTATGTTCTGATATCATCTAACTCTCTGTCTTGAATTCTAACAATTTTATCCGAGACACTAAAAAGTTCACATTTTTTTTTTCCATCACTTGGTTCCAGAGCTGAATTAACATGGACTTTTAAAAATCACTTTGCTAATTTTATTTTATTTTTTAAAACCTTGACTGCCTGCATTTTCCTCATGGCTAAGAATGTGTTCTGGACCATGTGGGGATTATGCTAGTGAATAAGGCACAGTTACTTCCTTCAAGATTTCTCACAACCTAGCAGTTTCATAAGACAGAGATATAAGCAAAAAACTGAGGAGCTGAAAATCAGTTCCAGGCCAGAACAGTGGTGAGGCTGGTGCAGTTTTTATAACTTAAGATTACTTGTAACCTTAATACATAGATGCTTTCTCTCCAAGAGTTTTACTTTTCGTAATTTGACCTGAATATTTAACAAAAAAAGAATTGTAACAAAGAATATCTAAGTGTTTGTATAAGTGGATTAATGAATACAATGCAGGCACAAAGTAAAGAACACACAGGCATCAATTGGAAAAAAAAACAAAAACATTTTTTTCTGGAATTAAACTCTTTTCAAAAAGAGTTTCATTTCTCTGCTTGCTCTTTAAATAGAAGATAAAGATTTATAAGGATGTAAGTTTATGTTCCACCTTCAAATGTTAGACCTGGTCTTTGTAGACCAACATGAGCAGCCTTACAGCTCACCTACTATTTGTTTTAAGGTAAACATAGCAGTTCTTTTTTCACTCTTATCAAATTTCAAACTATTCTAGAAGCAGAAAAGTACACTTAACAAAAAGATAACATTCCTCAGAAAGAGGCCCTTGCTTAGAAATGTGAGTCTGTAAGGGTTTTGTGTGTGTGTGTGTGTGTTGCTTTTTATTTTTTAGATCTATAGGAAACTCCTGTGAGTGCTATGGAGATTTAAAATACTGAGAAACAAAAGATAAGGAAGGCCAAAGGGTTTACCGTTATTTTCGCCCAATGACAGCCTGCCACTAAAACAATCTACATTGTGTAGCAGAGCAGTTAAAATCGGTGTGGCCATCTGCAGACATTCCAGGCATTGTGGCCGGATGGCCAAAGACAATTCCCTCTTAATAACTGAGCACATTCATGCAAAACCCTAACTCGAAGTCTATGGAAAAGAAAATGATTGGATAAAAAAGTAACAGTCTGAAGACGAGGCTTCTCCACATGGAGGAAATAAACCATCACAACAATTATTTGGAAGAGTGATGGTGATGACAGAAGATTCAAATGACCAAAATTAGGTCCATGACTCTTGCCCCCAGCATGGTTTTTTGTTTTCTTGTTTTTCATTTAATGCACTACAGAAGCAGAAGAAAATAAATATCATATGACATATCACTGTGCATTAAAAAGCTCAGTGATTTCATATTCTAAAATAAAAGAAAAAAAGACCTTGGTAGCCTCCTATTAAATTATATCACTGACCCAAAATGTGGGCAGAAGTACCACCAAACTCTTTTGAAATCATGAATAATGAGTTCATTTCAATTAATCTGTGTGGGGTGCTAAGTCACTTCAGTCCTGTCTGACTTTTTGTGACCCTGTGGACTGTAGCCCACCAGGCTCCTCTGTCCATGAGCTTCTCCAGGTAAGGATACTCGAGTGGGTTGCCGTGCCCCCCTCCATGTGATCGTCCTGATCCAGGGATCAACCTCACGTCTCTAACGTCTCCTGCGTTGGCAGGCGAGTTCTTTACTAGTGCCACTCCATATCTCTATGTTTTTGCAAATGAAATCCAAGGGAATGCAGCTAAATCGTGTTTCAAGTTCAAATAATTAAATACCGATAGATGCTTTCACTACTGTGATCGTCAAGAAGACACTTTGTAAAGTCAAACATGGAGGATGGCTGTTGACAAGCAAAGTCTACAATGTTCAAGTGAATCTGCATAAGACTGATCTGAGAGTTTGGTTTTGCTTCTAGCAGCAGCGCTTCAAACTATTTTTAAATGCAATTAAAATTGTATAGGTGGCATAAATCCAGAGAAGAACAGCTGTCCCTATTGATACGCCAATTGTGCAGAAGACAGTCTCATGGTTATTTTCACCATTCCATATTCACAATCTTCAAGAAATTTGGAAATAAATAAATGCTACCATATATCAAACATTAAAGTAAAGCTGTACATATTTTCTGATAGTTGGCAAGATCATTATTCATCAAATATGGATAATGTACTAGATATATTAAGAAGAGTATAGATTTTTTGGATGCTGTTATGATTTATCTTGTAATTATCATTAATTTGCATGAGTAAGTATCCATTTTTGAATAAAATAGTTTGATATTCTGTGAGAAAGCATCGGTGGACATATTTCTTACATTACTGAGATCTTGGCTGTGTTAGTCCTTGTTACTGCAATCTTTAGTGTTAAACCTTTTATACTCTTGAGCACAATAGCTTCTCAGGATGAGTGAATCAGATTTTTCCGGTGCCTATGATACTTCTTTATTATGAACTAACAGTTTTTACTCTTCTACTTCAGTGTTGTGGCATAATTTATCATATGATGAATTTTGTTAAAAGGCACTCCATCATGAATTGCCACAAATGTGGAACCTGTCCCCAAAATAATAATGGGTGTCTAACTTAAAGTCACAGGAAAATTTCATTTTACCTTTAAAAAGTTTATTTCACGTCCTTGTTTTTACTACTATCACAGACATATCTTAACAATTCTGAATGGGCCATTTGTAACACAAGAGCCTCTGTGGTTATCTGGAAATAGATAAACTGTGAGTTATGCAGATCTTTGATTTCTAACTTTATAATTTGTTTGAACTATGATTTTGCTTTCTAATCTGTAATGTACCTTATAATGATCTAGGTAAACTGTCTAATTTGCAGGTCTGGAAACTGCTGATTGTAGAAATTAAAAGAGAAAATCAGTGCAAGAAGCTAGCAGTGAGCCTGGCTCAATGTAAACAAAATGTTTGAAACGAAAAAAAAAAAAAAGGTTTATCTCATCAATAGGAATTTTTTTTTTGTTTTTTAGTATTTTCCTAATTTCTTAACCCTGTAATGCTCTAAACTCATTTTAGGTATTTTCTGCCTAGTCCTAGAATTAATCATTCATCCAAGTGGCCTTGGTACATATTATTAAAACCAATACAATATTGTAAAGTAATTAGCTTCTAATTAAAATAAATGAATTTTAAAAAATGTGGTATTAGAAATCGTGATCAGATGGACTGTCCTACTAGGGTATAATTTCTGTAGGCCACTCTCAATTCACGCGTGCGCACACACACACACACACACACCCTCGGCAGCTCCAGTGTGCATGCTCAGTAGCTTCAGTCTTGTCAGACTCTTTGACCCCATGGACTATAGCCCGCCAAACTCCTCTGTCCATAGAATTCTCCAGACAAGAATACTGGAGTGGGTTGCCATGCCCTCCTCCAGAGGATCTTCTCAACCCAGGGATCAAACCAGTGACTCCTGAAGCTCCTGCATTGCAGGCAGATTCTTTACTGCTGAGCTACTTTTCCAATGGGTGGCTCAGCAGTAATGAATTTATTATTTATTATATATAAATGTAATATATTTATTTCTATATATAATATTTGTTTTTCTTTTTTGTAGCACATCGTTTTGGAATCATATATTATGTAGCTTTTTCATACTGGATTCTTTCATTTTAATATCCATTTAAACTTCCTCAAAGTCTTTTATTGCTTGATGGCTCATTTCTTTTTATCACTGGCTAGTATTCCAATGTACGACAGCTGGCCTATCCTGTCACCTATTAAAGGCTACTGTAGTTGCTTCTCAAATCAGATCAGTCTCTCAGTCGTGTCCGACTCTTTGCGACCCCATGAATCGCAGCATGCCAGGCCTCCCTGTCCATCACCAACTACCAGAGTTCACTGAGACTCACGTCCATCGAGTCAGTGATGCCATCCAGCCATCTTATCCTCTGTTGTCCCCTTCTCCTCCTGCCCCCAATCCCTCCCAGCCTCAGAGTCTTTTCCAATGAGTCAACTCTTTGCATCAGGTGGCCAAAGTACTGGAGTTTCAGCTTTAGCATCATTCCTTCCAAAGAAATCCCAGGGCTGATCTCCTTGCTTCTAGTTAGGGGCAATTATTAAAGCTACTATAAATATTAATGTGTAGGCTTTGCACGGACCTAAGCTTTTTAATCAGTTTGGGGATTACTTTGGAGCCCGTTGCTGTGCTGTATAAGACAATTATGTCTAACTATGAGAAGCTACCACATAGCCTTCCGGAGCGTCTATGCTCGTCTGTATGCCCACCAGCAGTGAATGAGCATTCCTATTTCTCCCCATCCTCACCGGAATTTGGTATTGTCAGTTTTTTTCAATTTTAGCTGTTCTAATAGAAGTTAGTAATGCCTCATTATGGTTTCAATTTGCAATTCCTTGAAGGAAAATGACATTGAGCATCTTTCACGTGTTTATTTAGCTATCTCTGTATCTTTTGCACTGATGTGTTTCTTCAGAACCATTGCCCATTTTTAAGTTAATTTTTTTGCTCTATCTTCAATTCAAGTCCTTTATCAATTATGAGGTTTGAAAATATGGTTGCCTAGCCTGTGGTTTCATGTTTCATTCTTTCAAGAATGTCTTTGCAGAGCAAAAATTTTTAATTAAGTGTATATATATATATATATATATACACATATTCTTTTTTCTTTTATGGATCATGCTTTTGTTGTTGTATCTAAATACTTATCACCAACCCCCAAATCAGGTAGATTTTCTCCAATGGTTTCTTCTAGAAGCTTTGTGATACTGTATTTCATATATCTATATCATATGCATCCATGTATGTTATACCTTTTGAGGTAATTTCTGTGAATTTCTAAGTTCTATGTGCTGGTGTTTTGTTATTTTTTAGACTCAATTTTTCAGTCATCATTTATTGAGAAGACTAATTTTTTTTTTCTGGCATTCCTTTTGCACCCTTGTCAAAAATCAGTTGATTACATATTTTAAGAAGACCCATCTTGTTTCTGGGGTCTCTATTCTACTCCAGTGACATATGTATGCATGCTTTTTCCAATGCTAATCTGCCTTAATTTTTGTCTCTGTATGGTATGTCTTAGGGTTGGGAGCATCAGACCTCCAGCTTTGTTCTTCTTCAGTATTGTGTTAGGGACTTTAGATCTTTGCTTCTCAATATAAACATAAGAATCAGTTTGTTCTTATCCACAGAACAGCTATTTTACTTGAAACAGTAATGTACTTGTAAACCAGTTAGGAAATAATTAATATCTTAATATTGAGTCTTTCAATTCTAGAAAATGAAACATCTTTCCATAAAGTTAGATCCTTTTTCATATCAGTTTATATATATATATATATATAATATTTTGCTAGACTTATACCTAGGTATATGATTTTTTGATACTATGTGTTTTTAATATTGAATTACAATTTTTCATTTTCCTATACAGGAAATCAATTAACTTTTGTATATTGATGTTGTAACTGTTGACCTTGCTATCATCACTTATGAGTTGCAGGTGTTTTTTATTTGCTATTTTCTTGGAATTTTCTATATAGAGAATCATGGCATGTGCCCAAAAAAAGAACGTTTAATTTCTTCATTCTCGATCTGGATACACTTTACTTTCTTTTGTCTTTTTGCATTCAATATAAGGCCGTTAGCAGCTGATATGAAAGTAAGGTGAAGGGGTAAGAGGAATACTCTGTAATATTATTATTAAAGATCGATGTTTTGGTGCTTCTATGTGGTTTGGTTGTGCAGTTCATTATTTGTTCTCACCTTCACCCCAGCAGCTTAGTTGAGGCAGGAAGACAAAAGCGTTTTGTTGTTTTTGTCAGTTGCTAAGTTGTGTCCAACCCTCTGTGACCCCGTGGGCTGCAGCACGCCTGGCTCCCCTGTCCTTCACTGTCTCCCGGAGTTTGCTCAGATTCCTGTCCATAGAGTCGGGGTGCTAACTAACCTTCTCATCTAACCCTTCTCCATTTGCTTTCAATCTTTCCCAGTGACAGTCTTTTCCAATGAGTCAGCCCTTTGCATCAGGTGGCCAAAGTATTGGAGCTTCAGCTTCAACATCAGTCCTTCCAATGAATATTCAGGACTGATTTCCTTTAGGACGGACTGGTTGGATCTTCTTGCAATTCAAGAGACTGTCAAGAGTCTTCCCCAGCAACCCAATTCAAAAGCATCATTTCTTTGGTTCTCAGACTTCTTTATGGTGCAACTCTCACACCTGTACAAGACCACTGGAAAAACCATAACTTTGATGTTTATGGGCTAATTTCCTTCCCTCAAGTCAGGTAAACATCTGGGATTGTTTCAAAATGATTTCTCTCCCCTCCTTCTCTCCACACATCCTTCATAATGAAAGGTACTCCTAGAAACACTGAAGTTTTTGTGTTGCTGCTGTTATTTTTATTGTTTTCTGGACTCTTCTCTATGTGAAACTCGTAGGAGTCCTGGAGGTAAATACCATAAAAATGTTGAACCTTCCCTTAAGTCATCAGCACCCAGAGTGTCCTCATTCTCACGCTGGTCTACACTCTGACCTCCGGTAAGTCTTTAGTTTCCATCGCATTCCAGGACACTTATGAGTCCACTGGCCCCTGCTGCCAGGAAACTGACGCAGTCTGTAATTCTCTGTGTTGCCCTATCTCTTCAGATTTTGGGGTGGTGATTTGACCTGAATCCTCAGTCTCTGATAAGTCCAAGTAAAGTCATTGGACTTCAGTTTTTTCCTAGGATTTTTCAAGTGGTATGTATGAAAGAGACAACCTCTAGGTTCCTTACCTTTTGCTGCTGAACCAAAAGTGAAGTAGTCTTTTAAAAGAGTTGATCCTTCTATTTATTCCCATGACTTCATCAGTATCACTCACTAAGGGACCACCATATTTGAACTGTGTAATTTATTTATAGAAAGCACAGGGCTGAAGTTTTAAAACAACTCTATTTTCTTTTTCTCTTGTTTTCCTGCTAAAGCTGGTGTTAACTTCACAGCTGTCTTTCTGAGGGATAATAAAATTAAGGAGTTGTCCTCTCCGTACTGATTATCATAAAGGGCAACAACAATACACTCATAAGTGTAAGAAACAAGATCTTAGCAAAATAAATCAGACTCCATATTTCTATCTTTGAATTATTCATAGAATGTATTATATTGAATATCTTAGTATTTAGTATGCATTTCTTGAGCTAAATCTTGCTGAGATAAGATAAAATGTCTAAAGAGTACTATGGTCTTAAGTAATAGCCTTCGCAAGTATCATAAATTATATTAGCAAATTCCTGATCATAAGTATGTTTGTCTTTTTAATTTTTTTTACTTTATTTTTTATTGGAGTATAGTTGATTTATAATGTTGTGTTAGTTTCTGCGTGCTTGCAAAATTGCTTTAGTCGTGTCTGTCTCTATAATTCTATGGACTGTAGACATAGACTGTAGCCCACCAGGCCCCTCTATCCATGGGATCTTTCAGGCAAGAATATGGGATGGGTTGCTATGCCCTCCTCCAAGGGATATTCCTGAGGGGTCAAACCCACATCTTTTATGTCTACTGCAATGGCAGGTGGATCTTTACACTAGCACCACCGGGGAAGCCTAGTATACAGCAAAATGACTCAGTTGACTCAGTTTTATACATATCAGCTCAGTTCAGATCAGTCGCTCAGTCGTGTCTGATTCTTTACGACCCCATGAATCGCAGCACGCCAGGCCTCCCTGTCCATCACCAACTCCTGGAGTTCACCCAGACTCATGTCCATCGAGTCAGTGATGCCATCCAGCCATCTCATCCTCTGTCGTCCCCTTCTCCTCCTGCCCCCAATTCCTCCCAGCATCAGAGTCTTTTCCAAAGAGTCAACTCTTCGCATGACGTGGCCAAAACTGGAGTTTCAGCTTTAGCATCATTCCTTCCAAAGAAATCCCAGGGCTGATCTCCTTTAGAATGGACTGGTTGGATCTCCTTGCAGTCCAAGGGACTCTCAAGAGTCTTCTCCAACACCACAGTTCAAAAACATCAATTCTTCGGCGCTCAGCTTTCTTCACAGTCCAACTCTCACATCCATACATGACCACAGGAAAAACCATAGCCTTGACTAGACAAACCTTTGTTGGCAAAGTAATGTCTCTGCTTTTGAATATGCTATCTGGGTTGGTCATAACTTTCCTTCCAAGGAGTAAGCGTCTTTTAATTTCATGGCTGCAGTCACCATCTGCAGTGATTTTGGAGCCCAGAAAAATAAAGTCTGACACTGTTTTCACTGTTTCCCCATCTATTTCCCATGAAGTGATGGGACCGGATGCACATGATCTTCGTTTTCTGAATGTTGAATTTTAAGCCAACTTTTTTACTCTCCACTTTCACTTTCATCAAGAGGCATTTTAGTTCCTCTTCACTTTTTGCCATAAGGGTGGTGTCATCTGCATATCTGAGGTTATTGATATTTCTCCTGGCAATCTTGATTCCAGCTTGTGCTTCTTCCAGTCCAGCGTTTCTCATGATGTACTCTGGATATAAGTTAAATAAGCAGGTGACTATATACAGCCTTGACGTACTCCTTTTCCTATTTGGAACCAGTCTGTTGTTCCATGTCCAGTTCTAACTGTTGCTTCCTGACCTGCATACAAATTTCTCAAGATGCAGATCAGGTGGTCTGGTATTCCCATCTCTTTCAGAATTTTCCACAGTTGATTGTGATCCACACAGTCAAAGGCTTTTGCATAGTCAATAAAGCAGAAATAGATGTTTTTCTGGAACTCTCTCGCTTTTGCCATGATCCAGCAGATGTTGGCAATTTGATCTCTGGTTCCTCTGCCTTTTCTAAAACCAGCTTGAACATCAGGAAGTTCACGGTTCACATATTGCTGAAGCCTGGCTTGGAGAATTTTGAGCATTACTTTACTAGCGTGTGAGATGCACGCAATTGTGCAGTAGTTTGAGCATTCTTTGGCATTGCCTTTCTTTGGGATTGGAATGAAAACTGACCATTTCCAGTCCTGTGGCCACTGCCGAGTTTTCCAAATTTGCTGGCATATTGAGTGCAGCACTTTCACAGCATCATCTTTCAGGATTTGAAATAGCTCAACTGGAATTCCATCACCTTCACTAGCTTTGTTTGTAGTGATGCTTTCTAAGGCCCACTTGACTTCACATTCCAGGATGTGTGGCTCTAGGTCAGTGACCACACCATCGTGATAATCTGGGTCGTGAAGATCTTTTTTGTACAGTTCTTCTGTGTATTCTTGCCATCTCTTCTTAATATCGTCTGCTTCTGTTAGGTCCATACCATTTCTGTCCTTTATTGAGCCCATCTTTGCATGAAAGTTTCCCTTGGTATCTCTGATTTTCTTGAAGAGATCTCTAGTCTTTCCCATTCTACTGTTTTCCTCTATTTCTTTGTATTCATCGCTGAAGAAGGCTCTCTTGTCTCTTCTTGCTATTCTTTGGAACTCTGCATTCAGATGCTTATATCTTTCCTTTTCTCCTTTGCTTTTCGCTTCTCTTCTTTTCACAGCTATTTGTAAGGCCTCCCCAGACAGCCATTTTGCTTTTTTGCATTTCTTTTCCATGGGGATGGTCTTGATCTCTGTCTCCTGTACAATGTCATGAATGTCATTCCATAGTTCATCAGGCACTCTATCTATCGGATCTAGGCCCTTAAATCTATTTCTCACTTCCACTGTATAATCATAAGGGATTTGATTTAGGTCATACCTGAATGGTCTAGTGGTTTTCCCTACATTCTTCAATTTAAGTCTGAATTTGGCAATAAGGAGTTCATGATCTGAGCCACAGTCAGCTCCTGGTCTTGTTTTTGCTGACTGTTTTCATATTTTTTATTATAAGTTATTACAAGGTACTGAATATAGTTCCTCTACTAAGTAGGACATTGTTATTTATCTATTTTACATATAATAGATTGTATCTGCTAATCCTCAAACTCCTACTTGTCTTTTGTTTAGGATTATTAATACTACAAGCTTTAAATAGATTTGATCCTATTTCATATTTTCTAATTTTATCTAAGCATAGTATCGATTCTTTTAAACATTCAATCCACATGCCTAGAAATTACTGATTGTCAAATTCATGCACTCTCCATAAAATTGAAACTCTGAAATTAGGGCGGTTCACCAGGAAAGGATAGCTTCATCTGAATCAATTTCAGTTTTCTAAGCTTTTCATCAAAACTCAAGATGAAATATTTTATGCTCTCTGACAAGGATGCATCTTTTTGCAGACAAATTTCTGGTGTTCTGCAGTTTGTAACAGAACTTTCATTATAGAGATCAGAAGAAGGATCGTGTAGAATTGAAGCTTCACAAAAAAATGAAAAGCAGAGTGTAAAATAAGCTGCAGCCTCACATTTTTGTGTGGAAAGTTGAAGTGAAAAAAATAGTCACAGTCAACTCTCTTTGGCAAGAAATCTTACCTGCTGAAAGAGGGTGAGATTTGAAAAGTGCTACCATGGAAGAGAATTAATATTTACTGAGAAAATCCTAAGATCTGTGAACACTGACTTAGTATCTCCTGATTGAAATTGGGTAGAAGATAAGAAATTTAAAATACTCAGACTCATTTTAATTCAAAAATTCAAGTCCATGTCCAGTTAAATCAGACAGGTGACTTTTATGAAAGTGGCTTTTTAAAAAAAGTATGCTATTTTTCTTTATACTTTTATTTATAGAAAATGAATACAAATTTTGATGTGTTAATTAGATGCTTATTCTTTCCTCAGAGAACCACCTGGATTTATCACATTCTTTTTTATAGCAGAGTCTTTCAAGTGATAGATAAATCACTCGGAGATCTTAGTGAAATGCGTTCTCTGATCTTCTGTGTCTGGCAAGGGACTCATGAGTCTCTGTTTCTAAGCTCCAAGGGGGTGCTAGGGCTGTGTTAGGGACCAGTGTCCAGACTCCTGAATAGATGTGACGATGTGGTCAGAGGCATCTTGTGCTTTGCTTGTGCTTCTCTGTTGGGCACATTTCCAGAAATTGATTTCTAATTGAGTTGGTATGTCACCCTGACTACACATTAGTAGCTAGCCACAGGCATTGGAGAACTACAAGACATTTTAATATTGCCCTATCAACCCTACTGTAGCAATGTGGCTAAGAAACTGTAGCAATGACAGATCCAGCTTGTTTCAGGAAGGTGTGAGTACTGTGGCTTTCCCTGTGTATGATGTCATCATGCAACTAAATTTTATTAAGTATCTACTGTTGGTAGGGAATTATGTAGCATGCTGTGTACACAAACATAGCCCTGCCTTTATGGCAAAGTGTCAAATTTTGCATACTTACAATATATGCATTTTATTGTATTTTTATTCTCCATTACAGTTTAAAAATTATAAGATCAGATCAGATCAGTCACTCAGTCATGCCTGACTCTTTGTGACCCCATGAATCGCAGCACGCCAGGCCTCCCTGTTCATCACCAACTCCCAGAGTTAACTCAGACTCGAGTCAGTGATGCCATCTAGCCATCTCATCCTCTGTCGTCCCCTTCTCCTCTTGCCCTCAATCCCTCCCAGCCTCAGAGTCTTTTCCAATGAGTCAACTCTTCGCATGACGTGGCCAAAGTACTGGAGTTTCAGCTTTAGCATCATTCCTTCCAAAGAAATCCCAGGGCTGATCTCCTTCAGAATGGACTGGTTGGATCTCCTTGCAGTCCAAGGGACTCTCAAGAGTCTTCTCCAACACCACAGTTCAAAAGCATCAATTCTTTGGTGCTCAAGCCTTCTTCAGTGTCCAAACCTCACATCCATACATGACCACAGGAAAAACCATAGCCTTGACTAGACAAATCTTTGTTAGCAAAGTAATGTCTCTGCTTTTGAATATCCTATCAAGGTTGGTCATAACTTTCCTTCCAAGGAGTAAGCATCTTTTAATTTCATGGCTGCAGTCACCATCTGCAGTGATTTTGGAGCCCAGAAAAATAAAGTCTGACACCGTTTCCACTGTTTCCCCATCTGTTTCCCATGAAGTGATGGGACCAGATGCCATGATCTTCGTTTTCTGAATGTTGAGCTTTAAGCCAACTTTTTCACTCTCCACTTTCACCTTCATCAAGAGGCTTTTTAGTTCCTCTTCGCTTTCTGCCATAAGGGTGGTGTCATCTGCATATCTGAGGTTATTGATATTTCTCCTGGCAATCTTGATTCCAGCTTGTGCTTCCTCCAGCCCAGCGTTTCTCATGATGTACTCTGCGTAGAAGTTAAATAAACAGGGTGACAATATACAGCCTTGACGTACTCCTTTTCCTATTTGGAACCAGTCTGTTGTTCCATGTCCAGTTCTAACTGTTGCTTCCTGACCTGCACAAAAATTTCTCAAGAGGCAGATCAGGTGGTCTGGTATTCCCATCTCTTTCAGAATTTTCCACAGTTGATTGTGATCCACACAGTCAAAGGCTTTTGCATAGTCAATAAAGCAGAAATAGATGTTTTTCTGGAACTCTCTCGCTTTTGCCATGATCCAGCAGATGTTGGCAATTTGATCTCTGGTTCCTCTGCCTTTTCTAAAACCAGCTTGAACATCAGGAAGTTCACGGTTCACATATTGCTGAAGCCTGGCTTGGAGAATTTTGAGCATTACTTTACTAGCGTGTGAAATGCACGCAATTGTGCAGTAGTTTGAGCATTCTTTGGCATTGCCTTTCTTTGGGATTGGAATGAAAACTGACCATTTCCAGTCCTGTGGCCACTGCCGAGTTTTCCAAATTTGCTGGCATATTGAGTGCAGCACTTTCACAGCATCATCTTTCAGGATTTGAAATAGCTCAACTGGAATTCCATCACCTTCACTAGCTTTGTTTGTAGTGATGCTTCCTAAGGCCCACTTGACTTCACATTCCAGGATGTGTGGCTCTAGGTCAGTGACCACACCATCGTGATAATCTGGGTCGTGAAGATCTTTTTTGTACAGTTCTTCTGTGTATTCTTGCCATCTCTTCTTAATATCGTCTGCTTCTGTTAGGTCCATACCATTTCTGTCCTTTATTGAGCCCATCTTTGCATGAAAGTTTCCCTTGGTATCTCTGATTTTCTTGAAGAGATCTCTAGTCTTTCCCATTCTGTTGTTTTCCTCTATTTCTTTGTATTCATCGCTGAAGAAGGCTCTCTTATCTCTTCTTGCTATTCTTTGGAACTCTGCATTCAGATGTGTATATCTTTCCTTTTCTCCTCTGCTTTTCACTTCTCTTCTTTTCACAGCTATTCATAAGGCCTCCCCAGACAGCCATTTTGCTTTTTTGCATTTCTTTTCCATGGGGATGGTCTTGATCCCTGTTTCCTGTACAATGTCATGAACCTCATTCCATAGCTCATCAGGCACTCTATCTATCAGATCTAGGCCCTTAAATCTATTTCTCACTTCCACTGTATAATCATAAGGGATTTGATTTAGGTCATACCTGAATGGTCTAGTGGTTTTCCCTACTTTCTTCAATTTAAGTCTGAATTTGGCAATAAGGAGTTCATGGTCTGAGCCACAGTCAGCTCCTGGTTTTGTTTTTGCTGACTGTATAGAGCTTCTCCATCTTTGGCTGCAAAGAATATAATCAATCTGATTTCGGTGTTGACCATGTGGTGATGTCCATGTATAGAGTCTTCTCTTGTGTTGTTGGGAGAGGGTGTTTGTTATGACCAGTGCATTTTCTTGACAAAACTCTATTAGTCTTTGCCCTGCTTCATTCCGTATTCCAAGGCTAAATTTGCCTGTTACTCCAGGTGTTTCTTGACTTCCTACTTTTGCTTTCCAGTCCCCTATAATGAAAAGGACATCTTTTTTGGGTGTTAGTTCTAAAAGGTCTTGTAGGTCTTCATAGAACCGTTCAACTTCAGCTTCTTCAGCGTTACTGGTTGGGGCATAGACTTGGATTACTGTGATACTGAATGGTTTGCCTTGGAAATGAACAGAGATCATTCTGTCATTTTTGAGATTGCATCCAAGTACTGCATTTCGGACTCCTTTGTTGACCGTGATGGCTACTCCATTTCTTCTGAGGAATTCCTGCCCTCAGTAGTAGATAGAATGGTCATCTGAGCTAAATTCACCCATTCCAGTCCATTTCAGTTTGCTGATTCCTAGAATGTCGACATTCACTCTTGCCATCTCTTGTTTGACCACTTCCAATTTGCCTTGATTCATGGACCTGACATTCCAGGTTCCTATGAAATATTGCTCTTAATAGCATCGGACCTTGCTTCTATCACCAGTCACATCCACAGCTGGGTATTCTTTTTGCTTTGGCTCCATCCCTTCATTCTTTCTGGAGTTATTTCTCCACTGATCTCCAGAAGCATATTGGGCACCTACTGACCTGGGGAGTTTCTCTTTCAGTATCCTATCATTTTGCCTTTTCATACTGTTCATGGGGTTCTCAAGGCAAGAATACTGAAGTGGTTTGCCATTCTCTTCTCCAGTGGACCACATTCTGTCAGATCTCTCCACCATGACCCGCCCATCTTGGGTTGCCCCAGGGGCATGGCTTAGTTTCATTGAGTTAGACAAGGCTGTGGTCCTAGTGTGATTAGATTGACTAGTTTTCTGTGAGTATGGTTTCAGTGTGTCTGCCCTCTGATGCCCTCTTGCAACACCTACCGTCTTACTTGGGTTTCTCTTACCTTGGGCATGGGGTATCTCTTCACGGCTGCTCCAGCAAAGTGCAGCCAATGCTCCTTACCTTGGATGAGGGGTATCTCCTCACCACCACCCTTCCTGACCTTCAACGTGGGATAGCTCCTCTAGGCCCTCCTGTGCCTGCGCAGCCACGGCCTGGGGTTGGTCCTCCCGGCCACCGCCCCTGGCCTTGGGCTTAAGGGCGTGGGGTATCTCTTCTCCTGACCTTGGTAAACTATTTAAAATATGTTGAAAAGCATATAAGGATATAACAAAGACAAAATATTAAAATGTGCTTTGTCAAGTTCTTATATTTATTAAAATACAAATATTTTAAATACAAATCTATTTTTAACAGACTATAATGAAATATAAATACATTAAAATAAATATATTAAAATAAAATGTATTAAAATGAAATACAAATAACATATATTTGTAAGGTTTTCACAACTTGGGTATATAGCAGAATTTGATGATATTTTCATTTTATCTATATATCCGCAAGTTTCTTAGTTATAGCAATGCTGTTGTTGTGTGTATAATCTCATATTCTCTTGTACAGACTCTTGCATGATCACTTTTTTGGGTAACAGGAGTTTCATTTTTTTCTTTTCATGTGTTTCTTTACATACTTACTGACTTGCTTGTATCTTGTTTTACTATCTACAGCCTTGGGTACAATGTCCTGCGTAAGGAGTCGTGGTGCTAACCCTTGTCTCTTCCGTTGCTTCAGGCACTGTTTAAAATTTCACCACCAGATATTATTTGGATAGATTTTTTGAAAGTTATTGTCTATCAAACAAAGGAAAATATCATCTATCTTCAGATTCCAGATACATTGTTTTGATTTCATTTATTGCTAGTTGATTTAACCAAGTTTTAATGTCGACTGAAACGATCACATTACTCTCCTCCTCTAATCTGTGAATATGATGTGAAGAATTTCATATATCTTTATCCTGACATTAATGATACCATTCCAGTCATCCTAGGATGAATTTCGTTCATTGATGATATATTGTTGACTCTTTTCATTTTGGTGAGAGTGCTGGGGGGTGCTGATATTATATTTAACATTTTTGCCTAAGCTTTGTGATTTGCCTAAATTTCTCCTTGTCTGGTTTTGCTATCAGAGCTATAGTAGCCTCATAAAATGAATCTGGAAACTCTATTTTTCAGTTCTCTGGAACAGTTTATATAATTTAAGGATTGCGTGTTCTTTTAAGATTTTATAGAACTTGGTTATAAAACTGTCTGGGCCTGGTGTTGTTTTGTGTGTGGGAGGTGGGTGGAAAGGAGGGTAAATGTTAAACTGTAGCTTCTACAGCTTTAATTTCACAAGCGGTTGGTTAAGGTTTGTATTTCATTTTCAGTCAGTTTTAACAATTTTTATGTTAAATTATATGTTTAAAAATATTTATTTTATATAGGTTTGAAAGCTATTTATATTATTATTTTGTTTTTTAAACTATCAAACTTATGGTCATATATTGCTTCAGTTTCTAATGTTGGTATGCATGTGTGTTTTTTGTATCTCCTTGACTGATCACATAAAGGATTTATCCATTGGATTCATCTTACTAAAAAAAAAAAAATCACATTTTTTAAAAACCGTATTTTCTCTAGACTCTGTCTTCTGATTAAATTAATCGATAGATTTCCTGTTTATCATTCCTTTACTTCATTATTTCTTGTGCCTACTTTTTTGCTGTTTTTCTACATCTCTGGACAAAATAGTCATCATTGCAATTTTTAACCCTCTTTCTAACTGAATGAGTATATTTTAAGACTGCAAATTTCCTTCAAATTACTGCTGTAGTTGCAACCTAATTTTCATGTATACTGTTTTCAAGCTTGTGTTGTATTGTGCTTAGTTGCTCAGTCGTGTCCAACTCTTTGTGACCCCATGGACTGTAGCCTACCACGAACCTCTGTCCATGGGGATTCTCCAGGCAAGAATACTGGAGTGGGTTGCCATGCGATCCTCCAAGGGAGTCTTCCAACCCAGGGATCGAACCCAGGGCTCCTGCATTGCAGGCAGATTCTTTACTATCTGAGCCACCGGGGAAAACCATTTTCAAGGTTAGTCAGAACTAAGTCCTTTGTATTTTGTTATTTCATTTTTTAACCTGAGAATTCTTTAAAGGTGAGTATTTTGTTTTCCAAAGTATAAAGCTTTGTGGATGTTTTAAAATATGAATCTTTAATTTTGTGATATATGCATAATATGTCTATCTTTTTACTTGTTGAGACTTTTTCTATGTTCTATACTGGTAATTGGAAATAGTCTATGTATCATTCAAAATCATATGTACTTCAAAGTCTTACATATTGTCTAATTTTGGATCTCTCTCTTTCACCAACCTTGTTAATTGCATTTTTCTCTACTTCTTTTCAGATAATGTCACTTCTATCATGATTTCTTGAGAAAGAATTGTTATACATAAGGGGTGCTAAAATTTCTAAATATTTTGTACATAATATTCAGAATTAATTGCTACTATTTATCTCACGTACCTCTACTAGATCTCCTCAAAACATTCTGCTTTGTTAGATATTTACATTTTTGTTTCTTTTTAACTTCAAGCAGCCTGTCAGCCATCTTCTATTTTGTGTGCATACTTTATTCTCTTAAGTACCGTAAACCAGCACATCTATCATTCTTTCAGCGGTATTTGCAGCCCCTGAGATGCTTAGCCTTCTGTTGCCCCTGCCAGGGTCACCCCCATTTCTTTTTACATGAATTTCCTACCTACCTTCACTCTTTCAGAAGACCATAGTCTAACTGCAGCTAGAACGATTGAACTAAAACAAAATCAAGTCAATCATTCTGTCCCACTTAAAAGCTTTGATGGCTTTCCGTTGTCTGTGAATCAGCCCCTTTACAAACACGTAAGAGATGCTCCACTGTGTGGTTTCAATCTGCCTCTCACCTACACCTTGATCTTACTC
Organism: Bos grunniens; assembly: GCF_055505025.1. Classification (NCBI taxonomy): domain Eukaryota; kingdom Metazoa; phylum Chordata; class Mammalia; order Artiodactyla; family Bovidae; genus Bos; species Bos grunniens. The sequence goes on along the minus strand of NC_141176.1, from coordinate 87,350,487 downwards.
CCTTCTCTTTCACCCTTTAAGCATGCTGAATTGCTCACTTGGCAGATGCTCTGTCATCTCAATACTACATGCTAAGCCAGTGGTTCTCAAACTCGTCCTTGGCCCAGCAGCATCAGTCCCACCTTATGACTTACGAGACATGCATGTTGTGGAATTACAGCCCAGACCCACTGATTCAGAACCCTGAGGGTGGGGCCGAGCAGCCTATCGTGTATCAAGCCTACAGATGTTTCTGATGAAGGCCACAGTGTGAGAACCCTTCCCACAGTTATTTCTTCTGTTTGAGACAATCCTCCTTCTCTCCCTAAACCTGCTTTGAAAACGGTCTCATGCTTCAGACTCAGGTACCTTATCATCAGGGCAAAGCAGACCTTTAAGTCAGGTTGAGTACAGTTGCTATACGCAGCTGCGGCGCAGCACACTTTTCTGATATGTGTTGTTGTCTTGCTATATGCCAATCACTCTGTCCTGAAAGCCTTCTGTGGGAAAGATGGGTTCTTTGCCGTGTATGTTCAATGCTTGTCACATACCTAGAAGGTAGGTGATTCAGAAGAATCTTTAAATGAATGAGAAGATGGCTTTAGCAATGTTTTGTTTATTGAAATCAGTCCTTCACACTCTCTCTCTCCTCATTTTCCAGGCGTATTTCCTGAGGGAACCGATATCAAAGAAGTCTGAACCTCAGATATTATTTTCTGTCCTTTCTCTGTCAAATATAAGCCTCTTGGTAGGAATATACACACAAACACACTTTTTAAAAGTCTATTCCACTTTTTTTGAGGTCGGTGATGGATGGGTTAGAATTGTGTAAAGATGTGAATTATCTACATCTATAGATATTGTAGGGGGATAATTTGTTCTAATACAGACTCAAACTTCAATTTATTCAATGAATCAATACTCTTTAAGAATTCACTCTAAGGAGAATGGTGTGAGGTGTTTTCAATAGATTGCTACAGCTGTGTTTACAGGTGAACCTGGAAAGGAGAGGCTGGGGTCAGAGTTTGAACTGCCAGATGTGAATTGAAGTGCAAGAGGTTAATGGTTTGTACTCTTTTCCTCATTCTTCACTTTCTACCTTTGATGACCTCACCCTGCCCTTTATGCTCTGGGGTTATTTCACCTACAAGGACTCTGTTTTCATTTGTCTGCATTTAGTTATGCATTCTCATCTATATTAAGAATCAATTTTATTCATTATACCAAGAAGTCTGCAGATCTATTGTTATTATATATTTTGTAGTTATACATAATTTCATTTTGGATTTTAACTTGTCTAGCTATATTTTCCAAGTTATATTCATTTGCTTGTATCTGTATTCATTTTGCACTCATGTAAATTTTTAGTCACTCTTGTGATTGCTTTAAATATATATTTTTAATTCCTGTACTTTATTATTTTTATTACTATATATTTATATTGATATTTTCTTTGTTTAATTTGATTAAATTTTTCTTTGCTTAGCTATTTTTAGTTTCAAATTTCTACTTTAGATTTTACATTATATTATCTTAATTTTATAGTTTTATGTTTAAATTTCCTATTTTTATTTCTTAATTTTTTTTATGTTTCAGCTCTATTTTTATTTGTTCTCCTGTCTCTTAACATTTGCATGTGGACTTATATTTTAGCATGTTAATTACAGTTTACTCATGCATTATTTCAAGATCTGTTGCTTTGAATACTATGGATTATTTTTCATCAACAACAAAATCAACAGGCAGCCTCCTAAATGAGGGAAAATATTTTAAAATCATGTATCTGAGAAGAAGTTTATATTCAAAATATATAAAAAGCTCAGTCAACTTAATACCAAAAAAATAACAGTCCAATTTTACAAAGGGCAAAAGATTTGGATACACACTTTTTAAAGGAAGACACACAGATGGCCAACAGGTAATAAAAGAAAAAACAAGTTCAACATTGCTAATTATCAGTTCAGTTCAGTTCAGTCGCTCAGTCGTGTCTGACTCTTTGCGACCCCATGAATCGCAGCACGCCAGGCCTCCCTGTCCATCACCAACTCCCAGAGTTCACTCAAACTCACGTCCATGGAGTCGGTGATGCTATCCAGCCATCTCATCCTCTGTCGTCCCCTTCTCCTCCTGCCCCCAATTCCTCCCAGCATCAGAGTCTTTTCCAATGAGTCAACTCTTCATATGAGGTGGCCAAAGTACTGGAGTTTCAGCTTTAGCATTATTCCTTCCAAAGAACAACCAGGGCTGATCTCCTTCAGAATGGACTGGTTGGATCTCCTTACAGTCCAAGGGACTCTCAAGAGTCTTCTCCAACAACACAGTTCAAAAACATCAATTCTTCAGTGCTCAGCCTTCTTCACAGTCCAACTCTCACATCCATACATGACCACTGGAAAAACCATAGCCTTGACTAGACGAACCTTTGTCAGCAAAGTAATGTCTCTGCTTTTGAATATGCTATCTAGGTTGGTCAGAACTTTCCTTCCAAGGAGTAAGCGTCTTTTAATTTCATGGCTGCAGTCACCATCTGCAGTGATTTTGGAGCCCCCAAAAATAAAGTCTGACATCAGGGAAATGCAAATCAAAACCACAATTAGATGTCACCTTACAGCTTACAGAAGGGGAACTATTATCAAAAAGGCAAGAAATAACAAGTGTTGGTTGGCAAGGATGTGGAGAAATGAAAACCCTTTTCCCACCTTTGGCAGGAATGTAAACTGATGAAGCCACCGTGCAAGAAATGTACGGAGGTTCCTCAAAAAATTGAAAATACTCACGTCTTAAACACAGTAACTCACAGAAAACTAATTCTTGCATTTTCCTTTACGTATCTCCTGGAGATGCCCCTCCCCTGCATAATATGAATACCTAGAAAACCGTATGACCCATATTTTATACTTGCCATATTCTGTTCTCGTCTCCTTTCCTTTCCCAATCCTACCATCCTCTACCATCAAGTCAAAATGACATTATTAAAGAAACTCCAGGGAGTAAAAAGAACTCTCAAGATAAAATGTCAATCATGCTTGTTCTATTATGTACTCTTTATTAAAAATCAGTTTATGTTAAATGATATGCATTAATATTCTAATTTTCATATTATAATCAGTTAATTAGTAGTAATTAGTACAGTTTAGCCCAAAATAGCTGCCTTAAATTGTATGTGCTCTTTGTAATGTTACGTATGCCTCTGTGACATTTAACTATCTAAAGAAATTTCTTTTTGAAAGAACAGTTTGAAACATTAAAAAAGATCATAGAAGTACTTTGTTTTCTTTCGAACTGACAATGCCTTAAAATGAACTCTAAAGAGCATGCTTAAGGTAAATGATGTCAACTGGAATTTGAAGGGACAGTGTATAATTTTTATAGTACTTGTAGTGCAGAGCATAATCCCCCCCTCAAAGATGTCTATATTATAGTCTCTGAACCAGGGAACATGTCAATTTATGAGTCAAAAGAGACTTTACAGACATGATGAAGAATTTTGTGATGGGAAATGATACTGGATTATTCAGGTGAATCCAGTGTGCTGATGAGGATTCCTATAAGAGGGAGGGAAGAGTCAGAAAGAGAAAATGAGGGATAACAAAGGCAGTGCAGGCCAGGCTTAGAGATTTGAAAATGCTAGTTTGCTGGTTTGGAAGATGGAGAATGGTGTCTTGAGCCAAAGAATGCCTTTTCTGATGCTGGGGAGGCAGAGATGGAATCTCCCCTAGAGACTCCAGAGGGTGCTCAGACCTGAGGACACCTTCATTTGGACCTGGTTACACTTGTCTCCCACTCGTGACCTCCGTAACTGTAAGATACTACATTTGTGCTGTGTTAAGCCAATAAGCTTGTGGTAATTTGTTACAGCAACAATAGGGAGCCTAATAGGGCATTCTAGAATCACTCTGTAAGGTTGCTGATGAATCCTTTTCAATAGGATACACTTTGGTAGTGATTTCTGTGTCAGTTTATGTAGCTGTGGCCATTCATGTTCAGTGAGGGGCTCTGAAGTGGTGACAGAGAGAGACCAACTCTGCGGTGGATATGAGGCGACTTATGATGACTGGGCTTGCTCCGATAGCGCAGTGGTAAAGAAGGCACCGGCAATGCAGGAGACCCAGCACACACAGGTTCGATCCCTGAGTCGGGAAGATCCCCCGGGGGATGAAATGGCAACCCACTCCAGTATTCCTGCCTCGGAAATCCCATGGACAGCGGAGTCTGGTGGGCTACCGTCCGAAGCGTTGAAACGAGCCGGGTATGACTGAGCACACACACACGGGAGGACTGGGAAGTTCAGAGCAGCAGACAGAGCTGAAGCTCTCCCCACTGATGATCGATCATCAGAAACGCCCCCTCCTGCCCAGTCTGCGGCCCACACTTGGTAGTAGGGCATTTCCACACAGCATCTCTGCTGCTGCCTCTCAAGTTATCGTCTCATCCCCTCCAGCAGCTCACAAGGACTACCTACATCTTAGAAGAGCCCGCCCACGCAGAGACCGAAAGGAAAAATGAGAAATGCACGTGGTATTTGTTACGGAGAGCCTTTTAATTTCTGTGAGAGTTCTCTTACATTTTCACACGCCTTATAAAATCCAGAAGGACTTCCCTGGTGGTTCAGTGGGAGAGAGTCTGTCTGCCAAGCAGGAGACCCGGGTTGTATTCCTTGGTCCAGAGGAGCCCCTGGCGTAGTCAATGGCAACCCACTCCAATATTCTTGCCTGGAGAATTGTGTGGACAGAGGAGACTGCCGGGCTACAGCCCATGGTTACAAAGAGTCGGGCATGACTGAGTGAAATTCCAGAACTAGTCTTTTCTTTCAGGGGTTGGTTGGGGCTGGCGGGGATGAATCTATTTATCAATTCTGAAGCAACTCAGAAACTCTTTTGAAAATATTGCTATGGATATTAGAAAAAAAAGTAAGATGTTTCCTTTCTGACATTTAGCCAACTGTAAATAATAAAAAATAAGAAAACTATTTGTTTAACTTCTAGGAAGAACGCAACTACTGAGAAAGTCTGAATTCGAATGCCTTTTAACAAATCAACACAATCTTTGTGTTTTTTTCTCTTCTCCTGTTTTCCAAGTTTGACTATACATTTTTTCACAACAAAAATTTGCCCAAACATAAGGAACATAAAATGCAAACACATTGCATTTCCAGGTTAACTAGAGACATAAAATGGTGACATTCTATTGCTATATCCGAATGCCCTCATTAACGTATGACAGTGCTCTTTACAGAAGTAGGAGAGACTAAATGTGAATAAATCTTATTTAGCTGGCTCCATTTAACACTTGAAAAAATCTGTGAGTCATGCCATAAGGGCTGTGCATAAAACACACAAAGAAAAAAAAAAAAGAGTTTTTCCCAGTGACAATCACCAAGTAGTTGGGCTTGATGGTTTTTTAGCAGCTGTGTGCAAATCATTATGTATCAATGGCCATGGGGAAACATTGTCAACATCTGGAGTTTTTATTAAACAAATACCAGCAGCTACCATTTGATTGCTCTTTCCCCAAGCAAAGATTAAATAATCGTCCATCAGACACCTGCTGCATGAGATTCATCACAGCACCCCTTCTTGTCCGTCAAACGTAAAGTGGCATCTTTTTTGCGTTCTCCAGCACACAAAAGTTGTGTGTGTGTGTGTGTGTGTGCGTGATTAAAACTGGAAACAGAAGAAAAGGACACTGATTAATGAGAAACACATTCTTCCTTAGTTAAATGAGAATTAAAAAAAAAAATGAAAATGAGATCCTTGCATTATAACAGAGCCATGTAATTTTCCTGTGAATTTTGGATTCCATGTGCTCTTTTTATTATAGTATTAAATACTTGGAATGAATCATAATGAATTCCAAAGATAGGAATGGTGGGGACCCATTACAACAAGAGCTATCAGAGTTGGATAAGGGAGACCATGTATTTGCATAAATGTGTTCACGTAAGTTTAAGAGCTTTTTGTCTAGGAAATGAAGCTGTGGATCTTAAATATCAATGGGAATTTTACCAATGCTATGCAATGGTCATACTAAATGCAAACATGGTTTTCACCTCGCATATGCCAACACCTTTCGCAAAAACAACTGATCTCTCCAGTATGAAGGAGTACAAGTACAGGGGCTTTCCTGAGGGTCCCGTAGTTAAGACTCTGTCTTCTGATGCAGGGGGTGCAGGTTCGATCCCTGGTTGGGGAGCTAAGATCTTGTGTACCTTGAGGCCAAAAATTAAAAACATAAAACAGAGCAATATTGTAACAAATTCAATAAAGATTTTAGAAAACAGTCCATGTTTTTTTTTTAAAGAAGTTCAAGTATAGCAGTGTTATTAAAAAGTATCTTTTGAAACTATTTGTATCCATGCTACTGAAAATGTGGCCCTCAGACCAATGATATGAATCACCCGGAAACTGGTGAGAAATGTAAATTGCTAGACCCCACACTAATCTCCTGGATCAGTTTTTGCAAATGTGACCTAGTATCTTGATTTTAGGTTTTCCTAGGTAGTGCTAGTGGTAAAGAACCTCCCCTGTAAAAATTCAATGCAGGAGATGTAAGAGACATGGGTTCAATCCCTGGGTGAGGAAGATCCCCTGGAGGATGGCTTGGCAACCCACTCCAGTATTCTTGCCTGGAGAATCCCATGGACAGAGGAGCCTGGTGGGCTACAGTTCATGAGGTCAGTGATTAGTACTCGAGATAAGTTAGAGAACCAAGGCTAATGTGATTTAGGGGCATCAGTAACTTGAATTTATTTGTCAAATACTGAGAAAATTCAAATTTAACACAACCCCGAAATGATTGATCTTACAGGAAATTCATGGTCTAATATGAAGTTTTCAAACACACCTCATGAAAATAACTTCCCTCATATTTCATTTTGTAAAAACACTCAGATATGTGGAACTAGATACATTGAAGACTTTCTCCAAATTTAGTTAAAAAAAAAATATATATATATGTTTTTAGTGGTTCAGTTAGGTGAGATGGAATAAAAAATAGTTGGAGTAAGAAAAATCCTCAAAGCTAAAGGAAAAATATTCCTGGTGCCAGAGTGTTTGAAAGGGCTTTCTAGATTATAAACCTAGATATAATGATTAAAATTATATTTTTCGAGTGCGAATTGAATTAGTATTACTCTGGTGTAGGCTTTTGGCTGTTCAGATGTTGTAAAGCATATTTAGACACTAGTAAGTGCATCATTTAGGTGTGTTTTCAAATGAAGTTAGTGAACTAAGCCTGACTTAAAATGGGAGTTAATTATATTCGCATAACAAAAATGTGTTGCTAGGAAAGTTGCTGGAATAATATCAGCAATTTGCAATTCTCTTGCTTTGCTTTCATGGTTGCAATACATCAGCAAGTTCATGTTCAAGGCAAGTGGAAGGGGAGAACGCCCAGCATGAGACCCTTTCGTCTCTTTAATCAGAAGAGCAAATCTTTCTTTAAAACCCTCCAATGGGCCTTGGATTAAGGCTCACGGCCCCATGAAGCCACCTTGAAAGGCAAGCGAATGACTTTTACACCATGCCTGAATAGCCAGACCACGGCTGCCACTAACAAGATGGACAGAATCCAGATCATTTTTCAGATCAATAATTCTATGATCAATAGACATTTGTTTAGTGGTTAATGTCAATTACCAGCCTGTTCTTGAAGCAGGCTAGTTCTTGAAACCCTGCAAACGTGTTTAAAGATGAGCATCTGTTTCTAGGCTCCTGGTCTCTAAGGATTCTGATTGGTTGAATACACGTGATAGGAAAAACCTGAGCAGTCATTTTCTCGTCTCCTACCTCCAACAAGATAGCTTAATATAAAACAGATGTTTGTAGCTTACAGCCCACACTTCGAGGACGATGCACTACCCGACTGTCTTCAGTGACCTATTCTAGTACCTCTCTGCACGGTACCTCAAGGATGCTCACCCAGGACATCGGACTTTGTCAAGCACATCCCTAACAGCCGCAGGGAGCTGAACTCGATGAACTTTCAAGGTCTCTTTTAAGGCTATTATCAGCTTTGCTGCTTGTGTAGTCTCAGGACTTGTTTATATCCACATGAGGTCAACGCTTCCTCCCTCCTATTAATTTTCCTGCCATCTGTGCTGCCAGATGTAGTGAGAACAGGGGCGGCTCTCCACCCTGGGGAAGAAAAGGCAACTCCGCCTCACAGCTCTGCCCCTGGCTCAGAACTGATTCTTCTTTTTGTTGCAGGAGATCTATGCTCTTGTTCACCAAAAGGAAAGGTCTGGGTATACAACAAGCTGAAAATCTCTCTCTGTTTGATGCAAAGAAGACTCAACCTGAGTGCATAATATGGCACACATTACTTTTGCTATTCGTAAAATATTTTTGAAATGTGCCTACCGGCTAGAGGTATGCTGGGTTGGTGGTTTGGTTTTATTGAGTGATTGACTGAAGATAAGTGGGATAAGATCCACTTGGAGAAGGAATTCAGAGGAGCATAAAGTAAAGAAAATCGGGGCCTGGAATTAATTTATGAAAGGGGTAGACAAGACATCAGCTTCTCCTGCCATTCCTGGAGCAGGCTTATAAATGCCCCCCCAAATATGAGATGCACCCAGATAGGGAAGATGTGCCTTGTGGATGGCTTGCTTCTTCTGGCTCTTCAGTGTCTTCCTTATTCATTTGAACCTCTGAAATTCCAGCACTGAGAATGATGGAAAATGTTGAGGAATTATTGCTGAGCTTTGAGCCACCCTTTTATGGACTGTGTGAGCCTGAGAGGTCTTCCAAAGTCATCCATCTATCTTATTTCACGTTACAGAGGCAGCGATGCCAGCATGTGGAGATGCCTTTTTCAGACCAAGCTACCTGTTAGAGAGAAAGCAACTCATGCTTGTAATAATTAATTCAACACGTTTGACACGTTAATATTTTAGTTACCTTTCACAACTACAAATCCTAGCAACCGAATTGAACTTTGTATTTATCAAGTAGAAAAATCACTTCTCTTTATATGAGTCCTGGTAGTTTTTAGGAGCAAGTTTACATTAGGATCAAACCATTCCTAACGCTCTCACGATGCTCACAAAAGTGAGATAGTCAACTGAATTGAATAGGAAATGATTGTAACAAAATCCTAGTACCAGTACTACTGCTAACACTCACAGTAACAGTAATAATAGCGTATTGGGTTTCCCTGGTGGCTCAGATGGTGAATATTTTGCCTGCAATGCAGGAGACCTGGGTTCAATTCCAGGTCTCTTATAGAATTATGGATCTTATGGAAGATCCCCTGGAGAAGGAAATGCAGCCCGCTCCAGCATTCTTGCCTGGAAAATCCCATGGATAGAGGAGCCTGGTGGGCCACAGTCCATGGGGTCCCAGAGAGTTGGCCATAGCCGAGCACACACAGCAGGTGAGCTCTTGACCTTTTACCACGTTAGTGGTGTTGAGCTCTTGTAGAAGGTGGGCTGCCTCAGTGCCTCAGCAACTAAAAAAGCACTCAACGCTGATAGAGTTAGTTGCTCAGCCGTGTCAGACACATTTGTGACCCCATTGACTATAGGCTCAAGGTTCCTCTGTCCATGGGATTTCCCAGGCAAGAAACTGGAGTCATTGCCATTCCCTTCTCCAGGGGATCGCCGTGATCCAAGTATGGAACCCGGGTCTTCTGCATTGCAGATAGATTCGTTGCCATCTGAGCCACCAGGAAGCTCAAAAGCCTTGAAAGTGAAAGTGTTTGTCGCTCAGTCATGTCCAACTCTTTGCAACCCCGTGAACCGTAGCCTCTGTCCATAGGATTCTTCAGGCAAGAATATGGGAGCGGGTAGCTGTTTCCTTCTCCAGAGAATCTTCTGGTCTCAGGACTGAGCCCACCTCTCTTGTGTCTCCTGCACTGGCAGGCAGGTTCTTTACCAGTAGCGCCACCTGGGAAGCCCCTTAAAACTATGTTCACACAAATATGACTAAATTATAGTATTGGATGCAGAGGTAAGTGTGAATGAATTCAAGTACTATTTTAATCCTTTTTTTTCTAGTTTTTGAGATATTGAATCTCAACAAGTTAATGTCATCAAATATAAGTTTAAAAAAAACCGAGCAGATCCTGAAAAAACAAGTGAGAAAACAATTTTTTTTTTTCAATCCTGAATCCACCGAGTCTCTTTAGGCAAATGAAACAAATATAAGTACATTTATTCAACTGTAGATTTCACTGAACTTGGAGATATCTCGAGGGTAAGATATCACAAGTTCGAAACTGTTCTGGAATGGTTTCATTGTTTGGTTTTATACTGACACGCTCATCTTGATGTAGATCTTACTGGATGAAAATTATTCAACACGGCACCAAACCCCAGTCAAGAGACTTGGTTCTCAAAATAACATCAGGCATTCCGCTGTGCCTGTGGACACAACTGCACGTGAAGCCCCCAGAGGTTCATAGTTTTATTGCAGCAGGCCACCATCCCTCACATTCCCCATAAATCCAAGTAACGCACTGCACTCTCCATGACATCTGGTCCTCAGTGGAAGGCTATGACAAAGAGTAGCACTCAGAGATCTGGAAGGAAGGCACAGTATGCATGGGCCTCTCATCTGTGTATTTTCAGTGCAAACAGAACCCGTTGTAACTCCAGGGCCCTTATACCCTCAATATGAAAAAAAAAAAGACAAAAACTATATATTATATGTGATAAAACAATCCAGGATAATAATTCTAGTTAATTTTAATCAAATGGACATTTATCAAGGGTGACACTTTTCTGAAGCCTGTGGGAAACATGGAGATGTTTAGACATAACACATTGGCTTCAAGAACATGATGTCTGAAAGAGACACAGGAAACATACAAATAATAATATGAAGCAGATAATTCTTGGGAAAGAGAGGTTTCATAGAAATGCGTATGCAAGAAGAAAATGGGGAAGGCGTTCTGGGAGTGATAAATTTCAACCTGGGCATTGATGGATGAAGCTCACTTGGCCATGTTTAAAACAACTTGCTTTGTCCTCAAAGTCATAGGTATTCATTTTAGGAACTGGGGGCTTTCACAGAAGCACAGTGGAGGGGATTTCTTGTTGGGGAGGATGTGCTTGCATATTTGCGTATTTCAATGATGAATAATCCTTATTTCCCTTCCCAGGAGGGGTCCACTTGGCAAAAATAACTCCAAGTACCTACGGGAATAAATGCAGCTAATGAAACTGGGGAGCATCTGACAGCCCCAGGGGAAAATTTATGCTATGAAGGTGTCGTTTTTTCCTCAAAGTATAAAACAGATTCCAATCTTCCCCCTTTTCTATGGGAACATTTGGAAAAGCCATTGGAAAGCAAAATCCATAAATTGGAGGTACCGTGAGTTTGTTCCAGAAGAACCACAATAAAGCGTATATTACAATAAAGCAAATCACATGAATTTTTTTGGCTTCCCAGTGCATATAAAAGTTGTGGGTATACTGCACAGTAGTCTATTAAGTATGCAATAGTATTCTGTCTATAAAAATAATGTCATGCCTTAGCTAAAAATACTTTATTGCTAAAAATGCTAATCATTTAAGCCTTCAGTGAGTTATGATCTTTTTGCTGGTGGAGGATTTGAAATACTGTGAGAGTGACCAAAACGTGACACTGACATACAAAATGAGCAAATGACACCGATACACTTGCGGTCAGTAGAGTTGCCACAACCTTTAATTTGTAAAAAAAAAAAAAAAAAACAAGCATATCTGCAAAGCATGATTAAGCAAAGCGCAATAAAAAGGATCTTAAGGTAAAAACTGCAGAACGAGTGACAGATAGTGTCTGTTCAGACCCAGGTGGGTGATCTGAATTTGTTCAAACTGAGAGGCAGCTGATGGCTGTCGTGAGGTGAGAGATTTTGTAGCTTGTAGAAATTGTTTTGGTAATATGTCTAGGTTAAAAATATAATCACTTTATTTAACACATTTTATTTCTCATTGAGAGAGCCTTGAAACTATTCTTGCATCTGTTATGAACCACAGATTAAGTTGATAGAATATCTAACTTGTGGGAAAAGGAAAGGAGAGATTTCTCTGTGTTATGAACAATAGAGCACAATTTATCATTTATCTTTAAAGACAGGATATTAGAAACAGTATCCATAATGGTTCTATTATCTATTGTCCTATGCACACAAAAAAAGTGTAAAGCATGAATTTCTTCTAAAACTCACTGCTGAGAAAAGAAGAGAGTCACACACAGGTAATTTATTATGTAGATGACTTTATCAATACTAATATTATTCATCCTAAACTTTTTACTCTGCTCTGTGTTGAAGAGTAAAATCATGCTATACATACATGTCAAGAGTGTGATATCTGTTCGTGGGTCAGCTAGACAGTGATTCATCATTTTCCACATTACACTGTCATCTGATAGATAGAACCTAGATGTTATAACTGTATTAACATAACTGTCAGAGAAGAAAGAGTAAATAGAATGATGTACACAAACATAAACGATTGTTGCTTTATATTTATGTATTGCACATGCAACTGGAAGCATGCATATAAAGTATATCTATGTGTTTATTATATAAATATGCACACACATATTTTTAAATTCTGTTTCTCTCTCTTTTTTTTTTTTTTTTACCATTTATCAGTTTTCAATTAGTACAGTCATCTGTGCAATTATTTGCATTTTGACAGTTCATAAGCGTGAGCATTAAGTTTTCTGGCTTCCAGAGAACACTAGCCTATAATATCTCCAGAATGCAGAAAGCAGGAAGAAGACAGTCAATTCCCAAGATCCACCTTATCTGCCAATAGCAGAGTGATGATCTGTCTGCAGGGAGTTCAAGAGTATCAATAGAAAGAAATTGTCTGAGGGGAAACTTTAGAAAGAAAGAGGACACTGCACACCCAAGGCTTCTACCCAAAGACAAGATTTCTTTGGAGAGTACACAGCAGTACTAACTGTATTCTAAATTCAGAGGAAATTAAGAACCTATTAAATATATAAATTAAGAACCTATTAAATATATACTAACATTATATGTTACTTATGTTATGGAAAGCAAATTTCCAAGAAGTTTTCTGTGTTTCTATAACCGTAGAATCAAAGTCTTTACTGGACTTATTTCAAGACTCTCAATGTCCCAGCTGAAATCTAATTACATTTTTCTCTCGGAAATCATTTTTGCTTGAGCCTAGAAATGGACTAACTTGCATTTGAAGGTCAAATAGATTGTTCGGATTGTGTTTGCATATACACTTTTGGAACTATATGTAGTATATAGTAATACTGCATATAGGAAATTTCAGATGAAAACTAATTTGAATATGAAAGTTCTAGTAGAATATTAAAAAAAGATGAAACACCTCAGTTCTCTTTGGGCCAACTAAATGCATACACTCAAGACACCAAGTTAAGCTCTCTTAGAAAACATGTTTTGCTCATTTCTCTACAAGAGATCTCATTCTCTGGGGTCTATCATCCGTGAAGCTACTTTGAGGCATTAGCAATGTATACACCATTCCCCAACCTTTAAGTCTTTATAACTATTTTAAAGTTTAAATCCCTAAAATAGTGATTATAGTTTGAGTCAACGTGACTTAGCAGCAGCATAAGCAACAGTACATATCTAAAAACTCATGCAAATTATATGGTTTACAAGGAAGATTTCAATGACTTTCTTCAACAGAAAGATACTGTTAGTTATTATTTTACAACTATTCTTCACCAGACATGGGAGTTTCATCTACTTTAGCTAAAATAGCATCCATTTTATATGTAAAATTATTTTAAAAATACTTAAATACATACTTTTATCTCTGAATTGGCTATTATAAAGAAGACAATGGCATACTCTATATTATAGTAGATCGTACCTAACATGGTTGTATGCACTTGCCTACGTACACAGAAGTGCACACACACACACACACACATCTATTTGAAGTGTATGGTGTGTGTGTGTTTGAATCAGAGTCCTCTGAATCAGACACATGATACAGATCATTCACTCTGTTTCATCTATAGATTATACATTCCTTGCAGTTTTATTTCTATTTCCTTAAACTTCACTAAATTTGAGGAGATTTCCTATTGGCAACCATAGCAGCTGCCAATCCATATCAGTTTGTTCCAACAGGACACCCTTTTGCTGTCGTACTGAACTGGGTAGGGCTTATGTGGGGCTTCCCTGGTGGCTCAGTGGTAAAGCATGCCCGTGCCAATGCAAAAGGCGTGGGTTTGACCCCTGGGTCGGGAAGATCTCCTGGAGGAGGAAATGGCAACCCACTCCAGGATGCTTGCCTAGGAAATCCCATGGACAGAGGAGCTTGGCAGGTTACTGTCCATGGGGTCGCAAAGAGTCAGACAGGGCTTAGTGATTAAACAACAACAAGGGATTGCTTCTGATGTCAAAGCAGAAATGTCAGATCACGTATTTGCCTTGTACAGACTGTTTTGATTTCGTTTGCATGTACACTTTTGGAAATCTCAAGGGGAAAGAATCCAGTTGCCCACCATTAAGTGAGATGTTACCTGCATGATTTGTAAATGTTCTTTTTCAAATTGGAGAAATTCCATTCAATTTCTAGTCTTTTGAGAGTGTTTGCCATGAATTTTTGTTTGAATTTGTCACGTATTTTCCCACATCTATTGTTATTATCATGTGATGTTTCTTATGCAGATCAGATTGATTTTCAAATGTTAAAGCAGACTTGAATGCATATACCTTATCTGGATATGGTATTGAATGCTTTCACACTGTTGAATTTGATTTTCTAATGTCTCCTGGAGGAGTTTTGCATCTATGTCCAGGGGAGCACTAATGAAAAACTGGACAACATGCTCCAGTACAAATAGAAGCAGAGAGATGAAATGCTAGGAAATAGTCAAAAGGAAATATAAGGAAAAAACGTGACATAAATGAAGGCCCCCTTTCTTTGTTGAACTCATCAGTGGATTGAATATAGCCAAAGAAATAATTAGTGAGGTTGAAGAGATTGGTCTTTGGTTCCTTTAAACGTGTGTGTACATGCTCTGTAGGTAAGTTATGTCTGACTCTGCAACCCCAAGGACTGTAGCGTGTCAGGCTCCTCTGTCCATGAGATTTCCCAGGCAAGAACACTGGAGTGGTTTGGCGTTTCCTCCTCCAGGAGATCTTCCCACCCAGGGATTGAAGGCTTGTCTCCTGTGTCTCCAGAATTGGCAGGCAGATTCTTTAGCACTGAGTCACCTGGGAGGCTGGTTCTTTTAAATACATGATCTGATTACTCCAGGATCCGCATCATCTGAGCCTAGTTTTGATGCCTGCTCTGTGTCATCAATGCTGTTTTCTCCACCTTGTCTTTGGGCATGCTTTGTGATTTTTGTTAAAAGTTGTTCAGTTGCTAAGTCATGTCTGACTCTTTGTTATCCTGTGGACTACAGCATGCAAGGTTTCCCTGTCCTTCACTATCTCCCGGAATTTGCTGAAATTCACGTCCACTGAGTCTGTGATGTTATCTAGCCATCTCATCCTCTGCCGCCCTCTTCTCCTTTTGCCATCAATCTTTCCCAGCATCAGGGTCTTTTCCAGTGAGTCAGCTCTTCGCATCAGGTGGTCAAAATACTGGAGCTTCAGCATCAATTATTCCAATGGATATTCAGGGTTGATTTCCATTAGGATTGACTGGTTTGACCTCCTTGCAGTTCAAGGGACTCTTGGTTAAAAGTTAGATATGCTGTCAATATATCAGTTCATAGGAGCTGGGTTGATTACACTCTTAATGTGGGTGCTTTTGTTAATCCGGGTAGGATTTTGGTTGTGTTTAATGTTTGTTTTAGCTCTTGGTTCCAGAGTTTTCCAATTCCTCTATTACCCACTTTTCTTTTCCCCTATTTCCTCTGGATTTTCCTAAGAACTCCCCTTTAGGTAAAGGGGAGTTCTCTGTGTCTCAGCTTTTTCCGTTGTAATTTGATGTTCAACATGCAGGTCCTGTGGGTGTGGCAGGAAGGCAAGGGCAGTGTTATAGTGGATCTGAGTTCTCACTGCCATGACTTTCACAAACATTTCTCATTTTTCTTTTCTTTCTCCCGTAGGTCACACATTTTGATGTGAGTGTGCTGGAGTCAGGTATCCCTTCCCGCAGGTGATACATGACTCAGGGAAGTTCCTTTCCCTCGGAAGTCCTGCTTTATGGAGAATGCTCTAGGAAAATATAAATGACTGCCAACTTCCAAATCAAATACTTCCCTATACAAGTTCTCATTGTTTTCAGAGAAGGCCTTTTCCACAAGTTTTCCCCTGATCTTTGTATTAACCTAGAGATTTATTAATAGCTGCTTTGGGAGGGATGTTATAAATTTGAATTGCATTAATAAATTCAAATCAATTGAAATACACTTAGGGATTAACACTAGAGATTGTAAAGTAACCTCATATTATAAGTTATGGGACAGACAAGACATTATGGACGTTTTGATAGCAGACCCAAGGGATTAAACTCCCCTGCCCTAGATACCCATGCATCAGTCTATCCAACAAGGAATGGTCCATGACCTCAAGGTACGTCTTTTTTTTTAGCCAGAAGACAATCTGTGCAGTAAAGTAACTTCTATCTTTTTCAAAATGGAATCAGTTGACGTTCAGACTTATTTGTGGGTGACATTGCTGTATAAGAGAGAAAGCTGCATTTTAAGTTACCGAGCTGTGAATGTTGAGAGGCATATACATAATGCTGAATAGAGCATTTGTAACAAATGCACCAAAAGTATACTAATTATACTAAATAAATAGCACGGATGGCAACCATGTATAAATGCAGGGCCTGTTAGAGGAAGGGAAAAAAGCATCCAACCCTGTAACTGAACCCTGCTGTTTCCTGGGATAATCGCACCCCATATGGCCCCGGGTCTGAAAGCCCCACAACATAAGGCGTATTACATGCCCTCGAGCACCTTTAACAGATAGATTATAATGGTGTGGTATGGAAAGTATGGAAAGAATTCTTTTCTTTTATCTAGAAGCCAGGAAAGCCTAGAGGAAAATAGTAAATAATTTTTAAGGAAGTTTTAGGGAAAAGATAGTTTCATAGAACTCCACTTTATGAAAATTAGAACTTTGTATAAAACCAAGGGGAAACAAATGCCAGGCTTCACCCTAAGGTACTTCTGTTTTACTCTTTTGAGGATCAACATATGATGGTACAAAACTGTATTACAATAGAAAGAACAGAGACAAGGTTTTGATTGTTCCTAAAATGTATACACTACCCGAACAGGGTGAGACATCAAATATTCCTTACCTACTTGACGAACATGAAAATTGGGGTGGATAGTATTGAAATGTGTCTAATAATAAATTTGTGCTAGTGTGTAGTATGGTAAGCAGCAAAGTCAGCTCTGTCAGATAGGAAGCCATCAGCTTTTTATTTAATTGATAGAGCTGTACTGTTAAGTTATGTTAATGCTTTAATGTTATGCTGTGTTATGTATAATTTATTACTTTCATGGCAAAAATGTATTAATGGGGACCCCTTGACTAGATCATTTCCAAGTTAAGAAGTCTGAAAATATTGCATTTCAGTTTTATTTTATTTGTTCTTATTTTTTCTTTTGCCAAATCAACTTACGTGGTGTGAAGTTACATAATAGGTAGTTTTTAGAAAACTCACTGGGGCCCAGGGTGCTTTATCATTAAAAGGTAGCTAGAATCATGCTGTTGCAATATTCCCATGGTTCCTGTTAACAAAAAAAGTATGAATGCATTATCATAAACAGTTTATTAGATCTGATTAAGACATCTCCTCACACTTCATGCTTCTTGCACAAAATGTGTTGGTGCCTTCATCTCTGTATCTGAAGCAGAAATACAAATTTTATAATGAGAATTAACAGATTTAAATCACAAGTGTGTTGGATTTTCAAGTTACCACTTGAGAAGCATTAATTTTTATGGGGTTTTGTATTTGAAAGAGAATCATTTTGTCCCTAATTCTACATTAATCTTTTATGAGAAGTTAACATTAGATAATATAGAGATAATTATTTATGGTAAGCTAAAATGACAGCAGAACCCTCCAACATTAATTCATGTCATTGTAAATTATAAGCTCAGCTTCTAATAGAATTAACGGAAGACCAAGCAAAATACATAATTTATTGTATAATCCTGCAAATCTATACAAAGGATAATGAGAAGATCTGTATCCCATTATAATCAGGAATTTGAATGTTGTTCATAATCACCCAGTCTTTGATCTTGTTATGTTCATGTAAAGTGGTTGGGAAATCAGAAAACTGTTTCTTTCAATAAGTGGAAAAATAAGATATATCCAAAGAATGAGATATTTAAAGCTATTCATTCAAAATAGTGGGGTATTATTTAAAATTATTCAGTCAAATAGCATGACAGTCCAAATGTGGGCATAAACTTCTTTGGATTCCAGTGTTAAATTTCAGAGAAAAAGTTTATGTGCTAATGGCTACACATATCTTCTTAATGTGTTAGAGGTTTTCTTTATGTTTAGGAGAAAAAATATCAGGGTGTCTCTTTGTCTTCTCTCTCTTCCTCTTATAGATCAAAGTCACATGGAAATAGCTTAAGCAGGGGAAGAAATGATAAATTTAGAGTCTTATTTGAAATAGAAAATTTTCTAAAATGATAGTAATGTAAATTTAAGCTTTCTGATTATTTTCAGAAAATTACCCAAGTTTTTTTTTTTTTTTAGGCCAAAGTTAACCTTTTCTTAAGGTTGACATCTTAGAGTTTTTATGTTCTCTGTGAGTAATGAAAATAAGCTATTGCACATTTCTGTGTTTTTAAAACTTATTTATGTACCTTTTCCTTACACTTCCACTATATTCTGTGAAGAAAATAGAGTTGACATGAATCATATTGGTCTTGAGTTAAATACAGTTGAGAGAGTTTAGGTAAATCTACCATTCACTGAATAACTAACCACTTGTATCAGATGTTCTGGTAAATGCTACATGAATGTGACTTCATTTAAACCTTTCCCAGAGGTTTGTGAGGTCTTGTATGATTTCTACTTTGGCGATAAGGATAATAAATCACTAAAATTTAGTTTATTACTCAAAGTCACAGAGCTAGGGGTGGGATTACCACCCTGATCTTCCACTCCAAATCCAGTCCACTTTCTCCTACAAGAATGTGTTAAATCTAGCAGTCCATTGGAAGTTTTCTCAAAACTCTGAAGGCTGAGTGGACCGACCTGCTGAGCCTGGTCTCAGCAAGACATGTTTTTTTCTCATATGTGTACACAGAAGAGTTTTGCTTAAAAAAGGACTGAATCCCATAGAATGTACAAGTGCAAGAGTGAGCCCTGATGTAAACTATGGGCATTGACTGATAATGGTGTATCTACACAGTCCATCAGTTGTAATGAACGCCCCACACTGAGGTGGGAGTCTTTTTTTTTTTTAACTTTTTATTTTGTATTGGAATAGAGCCAATTATCAACATCAGTGTTGTGATATTTTCAGATGAACAGCAAAGGGATTCAGCCCTACGTATGCATGTATCCATTCTCCTCCAGCTCCCCTCCCATCCAGGCAGCCACATACATCAGGCAGAGTTCCCCGTGCTATACAGTAGGTCCTTGGTTATCCGTTTTAATAGAGCAGTGTGTCCATGTCCATCCCAAAGTCTCTAACTATCCTTCCCCCACTCCTTCTCCCTGACAACCATAAGTTTATTCTCTATGAGTCTCTTTCTGTTGTGTAAGTTCATTTGTATCATTTATGCTTAGATTCCACATATAAGGGATGTCATACAATATCTCTCCTTCTCTGTTTGACTCGCTTCACTCAGTATGACAATCTCTGGGTCCATACATGTAGCTGCAAAGGACATTATTTCATTCTATTTTATGGATGAGTAATCTCTCTCTCTCTCTCTCACCTCTTTATCCGTTCATCTCTTGATGTATTTTAAGATTGCTTCCGTATCTTGGCTGTTGTAAACAGTACGGCAGTGAACACTGATGTGTGTGTATCCCTTTGGATCAGCTACTCTCCAGATGCATACCCAGGAGTGGGATTTCGGTGTCATAGGGGAGCTCTATTTTCAGTTTTCTGGATATATCCCTAGTATTCTCCACAATGGCCACCCTGGTTTGATATGAGAGCTTTGTAGAAGGTGAGGCTGCCCATATGTGGGCAGGGTATGGGGAATCTCTGTGCCTTCTGCTCAAGTTTTGCTGTGAACTTAAAACTAAAAAGACAAAAGTAAAAAGATAAAATGAAAAAGATGCCCTAAAAAGATAAAGCCTATTAAAAAAAAAAAAAGAAAGAAAAAGAACTGAAGCCTTAACAGTGGTTTAAAATATCTATCCTAAAAAACAACTTTCCTTGAACAGCAAGATACGAGATTTCACAGTGTATGAGAAAGTGAGAGCTAAAACCCACTTTAAAGTCTCACCACCCTATTGGTGTCAAATTAAAACACAGCGTCAGCAGGATGTTTTCTCCTATCCCAATTTGGTTACTTTTCTGTTATTATTTACACCCCAAAATGATACCAGAAGCAAATAGGCCTTAATTTTCCTCAATATTTGAAATAATTTACCTTCGGGGAGCTTGCATTTTGCTATTTTAAAGCGTCTTTCTTTAACCTTTGTCCCCCCCAAATTTGGTTTCCGATGAGAAAGTAGGATCATGCACTTCTTTATATGTATAAATGGAGTTTGCAAATTTACCCTTTATCTCCCCATATTCCTCAACGTCACTTTACCTGACTTCATAGATTCTGTGTTCCTGTCCGGCATGATTTCACTGCTGAGCTCTGCACTTTCATCAAAGTCTTGACAACCTTCTTAACTCTTGGAGTACAGCCGGGTACAGAGCACCCTGACAAGCGGTGGTGCCACAGAAGTGATAAGATTGCTTCCCAGCTTCCTCCAGACCTTTGTCTTCTCATCAGACCCATTTCCTAGTAGGGTTCCTATGACTCTTCATCATAATCTTAGGGTTCACTAGGACTCTCTGTTCTTTCTTTCTTTTTTTTTTTAACTTTTTATTTTATATTGGATCACAGTTGATTAACAGTGTGGTGTTAGTGTCAGCTGTGCAACAAGTCATTCAGTTACACACATACATGTATCCTTTTTCAAATTCTTTTCCCAATTAGATTGTTACAGAATAGTGAGCAGAGTTCTCTATGCTATACAGTAGGTCCTTGTTGGTTATCCATTTTAAATATAGCAGTGTGTGCCTGTCAGGCTCAAGCTGCCGAGGGCCCTCTGTTCTTCCAATACATATGTGGATAGAAATGTGTATATATGAGCTTCCTCTGGAGACTTTATGAACTACTTAAACATCATCTGTGCAGACTTAATTTAAGTTTGCTGGAAGAGAGTCTGATATGATAGGAATCCTGTACATTTCGAAATCAGAGAAAAAGAGTTTTGGATCCAGTCCCCATCATTTCATTGCAATTATTAAAACTCTCTAGCTTCAGTTCCATCATCTGACAAATTATTTACAAAATCCAAGAAAATATCTTTTCCTTCAGAAAGCTACCGCTTAACTTGGTTACATATAAGGTTGTCCTTGGCTTGCGTAGAGCATCCGTGACAATTTTTTGCCTCTTTGAGTTAGTTCTAATAAATGTGTCTTGTCTCCAGACTGTTTTTCACCTAAAAAGAAATGGACAAGGTTTTGGAGAACTTGAAATTCTAAAATTAAGATGCACATCTTAGATGAATCTCTTACCACTTAACTCCGATAAACTCAATTAATCATTTAGTTTCTCAGTTTCCTCAAACACTGTAATTATGATGACCTATATCTTTTAAAGTAGTTATAATAAATTGAGATAACATGTGAAAACTGTTTATATAAGCTACTATAGAAATAGAAGTTATAAAAATACTATATTTGAAATTAGACCAGAATAAATACTATTAATAATATATGTCTTTCTATATATAATATTAATGTCTTCATGAATATATGAAATGTTTAATTATAATAGGAGCATATACATTTTAATTGGAAGTTCTTATACATTTCTGTATAAGAATATACTCAAATACACAAGCAACACAAATATTCAATCTCGCTACATTTAATTGGCTGCTTCTGGAACATTGCACACCTGATTTAAGAAGAGTAAACTGTTGTTTACTAAATCGGATGTGTTTAAAGCTGGGTGTGGGAGTTTTAGTGTTAGAAATTTAAGACAAGTAATCATAGTGAAAAGTTCTACTGGTGAGTGGCTATAACATGCCATTGGAAATGATCTCTTTGAGATGAGAGTAGCTCCAAGGAACATGGCTATTGTGTTGGCCATAAGAAGTTAAATAGAGAAGATCTGATAATATTATTAGCACATTTCATCTCAAAGTCTTTTGCAAACATGATTTTTATTATATCTACCAACATTCTTTTGCTTGGACATTTATGCCTTTTTTGGCCTTGGGTAAATCAAAGGCCTTTATACATATGTTATTATATGGTTGGTAAATGCATTTTATGAGTCTAAGGTAAATGTTAATAAAAATATGCTTACTAAGGATCAACACCTGAAAAAGTGTACAACCTTCGTGAGCTATTTGGCACAAGCTCTCCAACACCCTACATCTAATCCATCAACAAATACTGTTAGATCCAACTTCAAAATACATTCAGAATCTGACTACCCTTGAAATCTTCCCAGATACTACCTCCCAGATAAGCCACAGTCCTTGTTCCTGGTTTTATTCCTCCACTAAAAGCCAATTCTCCATTCAGCTGCCAGAGTGACCTTTTAAAAAGTGACTCAGATTGTGCCTCTCCTGTACTCAAAACCTTCCAATGGCTGGTTTGAGATCTCATTCATGCTGAACCCTAGTCGTCACAATGATGTAAGGACTTTGCAACATCCGGTATGATCTGGTTCCCTACCTCTACATCCAGCAGCTTCTTACACACACACACACACACACACACACACACACACACACTTGCTTTCCTTATCTCCTGTCTAATCCCAATCCTGTCACTCAGGTTTCAAAGCTCTGTGTGTGGTTTTCTTTGCTTGGATAACTTCCTGGACTATGCACATGGCTCACCTCTCCTGTCTTTAGGTCACCACTGAAATGTCATCTTATAAGGGAGGCCTTTCCTGATTTGGCAATTCCACCCCACCCCCACCCACCAACTCCAGATTTTCTTTGTTCTATTTTTATTTATCACCTTAAATTACCTGATGTTATACACAGGTTTCCCAGTTGACTCAGTGGAAAGGGATCCACCTTATATACAGAAGATGCAGGAGATGAGAGTTTGATCCCTGGGTGAGGAAGATCCCCTGGAGAAGGAAATGGCAGCCCACTCCAGTATTCTAGCCTGGAAAATCCCATGGATGGAGGAGCCTGATGGACTACAGTCCATGGGATCGCAAAGAGTCAGACACGACTGAGCAACTGAGGATGTGCACACACACGTGCACATATATGATACACGAGTGTGCCTGTGTGCGTATCTACTTGTGTACTCACACGTGTGCTCAGTCGCTTGTGCGCTTAGTCAGTCAGTCATGACTCAGTCAAGATGAATCGCATTCTTGCTTGGATAATCCCATGCAAGAATGGATTGCCATTTTCTCCTCCAAGGGATCTTCCTGACCCAAGGATCAAACTGTGTCTCCTGCATTGCAGGCAGATTCTCTACCCACTGAGCTATCAGAGAAGCCCCGCTCAGTCACTTAGTGACTTAGTGCCCACTCTTTGCAACCTGGTGGGCTGTAGCCCACCAGACTACTCTTTCCATGGGGTTTCCCAGGCAAGAATACTGGAGTGGGTTGCCATTTCCTACTCCGGGGGATCATCCCTACCCAGGGATCAAACCCATGTCTCCTGCGTCTCTTCCATTGGCAAACAGATTCTTTACTGCTGAGCCACCTAGAGAGACTATATACTCACATGCTGCCCCTGCTAAGTTGCGTCAGTCATGTCCGACTCTCTGTGACCCCATAGACGGCAGCCCACCAGGCTTCCCCGTCCCTGGGATTCTCCAGGCAAGAACACTGGAGTGGGTTGCCACTTCCGTCTCCAATGCATGAAAGTGAAAAGTGAAAGTGAAGTGGCTCAGTCGTGTCTGACTCTAGCGACCCCATGGACTGCAGCCCACCAGGCTCCTCCGCCCATGGGATTTTCCAAGCAAAAGTACTGGAGTGGGGTGCCATCGCTTCTCTGATATAGTCACATAGTTCTAAGTTAAATAGCTATAACGTTTCTATATGTCAAGGTTCTTCCTTTAATTTTTACAATATACAAGATTGGTCGATTATTCCTTCAAGAGCCAAGCTTTGATTAAAAGATAGGAAGCTTTAGAAGAATAAGCTAGAATGCTAGTTTGCTGCACCACACCTATCCCCAGGAGAGCATTGAAACTTCAAACTAGAGGAAAATGAAAAGGAAAGCTGTAGAGTAAATAAGAGGGAGCCATGATGAAAAGGGGCCTTGCACCCTGCTTTTCTTTGGGGTTGGGTCTGAAATCAAGGAAGTGAGTCAAATGCTCCCCAAAAGAGCACTCTTCAGAATCTTCATGTGCAACATGGACAGTGCTACTTAACGTTTTAGAAACATAAGTGCAAATCAGCACAGATGAAAGAGCAAGGAAGGGGGCCTCACCTGGCGGAACTTACATGGTCAAGGTGGAAAGGCAGTGACCTGACTGAAGTTTCCAGGCAAAATGGCGCTCAGTGTAAAGAACTAAATAGTGTCATAGAAAACCAGAGAGTTGTTTTATAACTATATATGTGTGTGTGTGTGTGTGTGTGTGTGTAAAATGCACAACTACCGTTGGTGGCCTGGACATAAGCTCCTAGAGTCTTGTTTTGATTGAGAACATATTTGTACATTCTGGAATTACACTTCAATTTTCTTTAATATAGAGTAAAAATATATGAAATGGGATACAAAATAAACTTTTTTTTTTTTTTGCAAAATGAAATGTGTCATAATGAGAAGCAATGTAATAGATTCTTAACCTTTGTAGGAGAAAATCCTTAGTAAAACCTACTCAGAAATGTTGACCTTGGCCATCTATTTAGAAATGTGATTTCAAGTTCACAGAGAAATGCTGACATACCTTCTCAAGAGCATACATTCATCAGGCAATGGGAAGCACACCCTTGTGCTTATTGGTAGCACAATTCCTGGGGCTCCCCTGGCAGCCCAGGGGTTAAGGGTCTGTGCTGTCAGTGTAGGGGGTACAAGTTTGATCCCTGGTAGGAAACTAATATCCCACATGTCACAGTTACCAAATTAAAAAGGAAGCTCAATTTCTACCTTTCCCTGTCATCCACCAACCCAAAAGGAAATGACAGTTTGTTTATTGGTGGAAAAAAAAAGAAACACATAAAAACAAAATAAAAATCAATCAATCATACCTATAGATTTGCTGGCCTCTACCTCTCTCCTGCAATGCTAGAGACCCTGGTTCGATTTTTGGGTTGGGAAGATCCCCTGGAGAAGAGATAGGCTACCCACTCCAATATTCATGAGGTTCCCTGGTGGCTCAGATGGTAAAGAATCTGCTTGCAATGCAGAAGGCCTGTGTTTGATCCCTGGGTTGGGAAGATTCCCTGGAGGAAGGTATGGCTACCCGCTCCAGTATCCTTGCCTGGAGAATGCCCATGGACAGAGGTGCCTGCCACGCTGCATTCCATGGGGTCTCACATAGTTGGACACCACTGAGCAACTAAGCACAGCATCTCCCTCCTGATCACTCTGTAATTGCACTCACTCAGGGCTCTAGTGTGTGTCCCCAGATTTCTCTTTACCCTCACTGACTTCAATCCACGTGTGTAATATTTCCAACCACGTATTTTCTTTTCATCTCTGTGATCACCTCACACTCAGTTTTATTTTATTCTTTTTTTCTTGCCCCTACCTATTCCCAAGATGACATCATGCACATTTTCATCACCAGAAATTGCAATATCGCTGAACTCACTTTCTAATCTACTTTAATCAGTATAACCACTCTTTAAAAATACCCCCCCAATTCCCTTGCCTCTCTCTCCTTTCACCACACTTGGTCTACCACATCCACAGCCCTAGGAATCCAGCCAGCTGAAAATCTATGTCTGAATCTTCCTTGTATATGATTCCAAATGTTCCTGAAGAAAATCAGAGTTAGGCACCTGAAGCCACTTATGTATTCATTGGTACCTGCCTGATATGACAATATACAACACCTGTCACTCCTATTACAATTTTTGAAGAAGCTTGATCTGTTCCCTACAAGGTCTACTATAGACGTACTCACTCCCAGGATCCTCTTATCCACTACAGAGATCCAGACTCTTCTAAATATTCCATGGGACATACAGGTCTTACAGCATTGCTCACTGCTATCCGGAAGTCAAATTTCACTAGTCATCCTATTTTTATTTGCTAAATTTGGCAGCATTATCACTGCTTCCTCTTAAAAACAGGTTCCCCTTCCTCTACTTTATTGAAAAAAAAAAAGATTGCATCTTGTGGAAGTGCTTCATTTACCTTCCACCACCCTCTCTGAATCCTCCCCCAGCCCCACTAAGTTTCTTCTTTCCTCTTCATTTGCATAGAAAAGGAGAAAAGTCAAATATGTGGTGACCAAAGGTCAATGCCAGGAACTGGAGATCCTATACCCCCGTTCCTTGCATGGCCCCTCATATATTAGGAACATGACGATGTGCGGTATCATTCCTCTTGCTCAGTCGCTAAGTCATGTCTGACTCTTTCAGGCTGTTCTGACCCAGAGATCGAACTTGTGTCTCTTACATCTCCTGCATCGCCAGGCAGGTTATTTACCACTAGCACCAAGTCCTTAATAAACCTTCCAAGACTACTTTACGGAGAACACCCTGCTTCCATTTTCTCTCACCATATCCTCTTCATATTCTTATCACTTTGCCTTTCTGTTTAATTGTCTGTCCCCTCCACTAGGCTACTGTGTGGTTCACTACTGAATTTCCTTGTAGTATCTAGCACAAATGGTACACAACAAGCATGAAATAAATATCCATTGGATACATGGAAAAATACATCAATATATTTTTTGTGAAACAGTATTTTTAAATGTAAGATGTGATTGTCAAATCAGCACAATTTTATTATGGATTATAAAACTATTAAAATAATTCAATACTAAACTTATATCTTTATGATATATAATTATGCATTCAACATTAGGTTAATATATGACACAAATGTTACCAGATAATAGGTTATAATATTCATTTAAGCCCTAAATAAAGTAACTCAATAAACTAAGATAAATAGTGAAGAGATCTAATGAGGAAAAAAAATTGCATCTATTATAGTGATAATTCTAAGCTTTTAATTAAACTTGTTGAAGGTATATTTCATTGTGAAGGTAAATTGTCTAGAAGCCAGTGTTTTACTTCCAAGGCACATTTGGGGTTATTTTTGCAAAGCCCCATACATAATTTTATTGTTGTGTGATTATATCAGCTATTAATAATATCACCACCATAATTATTTACAGCTTATTAATCATTACTGAACAATTATAAAGATTTAATAGCCCATTTCTCATCAACTTATCTTCTGCATAAGAGTAAGAAATTTGTTTTCCCTTGTATAATAACACATTCTGAAAGAACATCATCAGAATCTAGAATAGGAAATGTAGAAAAGGACAGAAATTTTTTTACTCTTGCTGCTAAGTTGCTTCAGTCGTGTCTGACTCTGTGTGACCCCATAGACAGCAGCCCACCAAGCTCCCCCATCCTTGGGATTCTCCAGGCAAGAACACTGGAGTGGGTTGCCATTGCCTTCTCCAGTGCATGAAAGTGAAAAGTGAAAGGGAATAAAAAATAATTACTTAAAGATATTTCATATTTACTAGAAGGCTGCTGCTTCTATTCTTTTATCTTTTTCTCTCCTTTGAAACTCTCTCCTGATGCACATACACCACACACAGCATAAAACATTTTGTTTCTCCCATTTAAGGGAGTTGGACCATAAAGAAGCCTGAGCACCAAAGAAAATTGATGAGCACCAAACAAAAGCACCAAATTGATGCTTTAGAATTGTGCAGCAGAAGACTCTTGAGAGTCCCTTGGATGGCAAGGAGATCAAACCAGTCAATCCTAAAGGAAATCAACGTTGAACACTCATTGGAAGGACTGATGCTGAAGCTGAAGCTCCAATACTCTGGACATTTGATGCAAAGAGCATCCTCATTTTAAAAGACTCTGATGCTGGGAAAGATTGAGGGCAAAAAGAAAAAGAGGCAGCAGAGGAGGAGATGGTTAGATAGCATTACTGAGTCAATGGACATGAGTTTGAGCAAACACCAGGAGACTGTGGAGAACAGAAAGTCCAGTGTGCTGCAGTCAATGGGATCACAAAGAGTCAAACACAACTTAGCCACTGAATAACAACATTTAAGGGAGAAGTGATGACAATCTGGCAAACAAACAACTCTGATATTGACTCACCTCAAGAGCTCTACCTCACTGCATAAGATCATTTGGATTTTCAAGGATGGGAGGCAGTGAAAAATACTTGATACAGAGAGAAAGGCAATGTTACTAGTGAAATTTCCAGCATCAGTGGGGTTAAAAGGGAGTTGGGTTTTCCTGAGGCAATGGAACCTGCACTAGGCCTTTGCCAACACTGTCTGTGCAGGAGGAGTTCTCTGATCTCATCTCAAATGGGACTATGTGATTAGGTTAGGAATAAAAGACATTATATTACTTCCTCATACTAAATTATAATCATCAGCCTGCTTGTTCTGCTTTCCAGAACAAAGCACAACTCTTCAGAGCACAGCAATTGCATCAAGTACCAGTAGGCTGCTGCTAATAGTGCTTGCTTTTTGATATTTTTAGCTGGACATTGTCCTAAAATTACATTGTGACTCTTGGCTGAACATTTTGCAGTTGCTCAGGACTCTCCTTAGCCTAGAACTGAAGCCTGTCCACTGTCCATTAGCAGCTCAGTTGTGTCTGACCCTTTGTGACCCCATGGACTGTAGCCTGCCAGGCTCTTCTGTCCAAGGGAGTCTCCAGGTAAGAAAACTGGAGTAAGTTGTGATTTCGGCCAAGAAAGATGAAAGGGGACACTTCACAGGTGAAGGGACATGCACATCACTTTACCAAGTAGACTTTTGCTACTAATTTTACAAAAACATAGCGTTCTTCCAGGCGATATGTACGGACTGGGCGATGTGTAATGTGCAAAAGCTATTCAGATGTTTGTGACAAAGCTCGTGACCTAACGAGCCTTACGGTCCAATAGGAAAGATGAATCCTCAGCTTGAAATGAAGTTGATTGCAAAAAGTGCCAAGTGATAATGTCACTGCTGGAGAGTCACTCTCCAACCAGTCATAAAGGCACTGAATATTTCACCAGTACGTACTTTTAGACTGTTGAATTTATGAAAATGACCACCCTGTAACGAGAATTTGAAGTTTAACTCAATGTTTTTGACTAATAACTCTGCTGTCATACAATCCAGTGTTGTATGGTATTTAATATCTTCATGTCAGAGAAAATATCACCGCTCCATATTTAATTTCTGAGTTCTTCTCATCAGTGGTGTTTGCCATATAGGTAAGTCTACACGAAAAGAAGGACATGACCCCGTGATAGTGTGACCCAATTCTTTAGGGAAAAAAGTAAAATAGCAGTTAGACAGCTTTACCATTGCTTTTCTACCAGAGAAAACACATTCACAGTCATTACTTTGGTTCGGTCTGCTTTAATTAGCTTTGCTTTATTAAAAAACAAAAAGCAAAAATAACTTAAACACTCATCACTTTGTTTACCTCTCAAATCTTGTAGAAGAAAATGAAATGTGTTCTGTTTTTATAGGTAAATTGAGAAAACTTCTATACTAAAAAAGAACAGGCTTTGAATCAAAGCAGTGGCTTTCAGCAAAATAATAATAAGACTAAAATAAACTGAAATCACACAGGGTCTCCTTACTTTGTGAATGAAATTCCTAAGACTTGGGAGAAAATATACATCTTCCAGCAAAGCAACTTCCATCAGAGAAGATGCAGTGATTTACAGTCTCATGAGGAAAGTTTCCCAGGATCTCCGAGGAAAAAGATACGTAGTGAACAGTGTAAGTTGCCGTGTTCCCAGTGATAGAATGCCTTTTACATGACAGAGTTTTCTGCAATATCACTCCATAGATAAATGAAGAAGGAAGCCCAATTTTTAATAAAACTTCTTGAAAAATTTGATAAACAAAAAGTCTTCTTAGAACAAAGAAGGTTTAATGAAAAATGGAGCCTTATAATTTATGTGAGGTGTACCACATCTAGAAATTCAACTTCCTCTTGGCTTCTATTGGCTAGGATTTTTAAATGGTGAGGAAAAGGACATGAAGGCATGTGTTTGCCAGAGTTCCATGTTTGAATAACTTGAACACAGGTAATTTGATTTCCAAGGTGGTATCCAACTCCAGGCAAAAGCAGTGAAGCAGGCAGGAATTCTTAGTTTCTCTTCCCCTATCCTGCAGTTTTCCATGGACTTCTGGAAGCATTACTGGATCTCCCTAACTTCAATTTTTTTTTCTTCTTTTTTCTTTAAGTGTATCTCCATGGTGCTGAGGGTTATGCTAACAAAAAGACCACTTTGATAGGAACATCATTATATGACCTTGAGTAAGATACTAAGGATTTTTAAAGCTTCATTTCCTTGTTTGTAAAATGAGGACAATACTGGCAAGCTTATAGAATGTTGGTTAGAACAAAAGTCGGGTCTAAAGCATAGACGTGGGCTTCCATGGTGGCCCAGATGGTAAAGCATCTGCCCGCAATGCGGGAAATCCGGGTTCAATTCCTGGGTCAGGAAGATACTTTGCCAACAAAAGTCCGTCTAGTCAAGGCTATGGTTTTTCCTGTGGTCATGTATGGATGTGAGAGTTGGACTGTGAAGAAGGCTGAGTGCCAAAGAATTGATGCTTTTGAACTGTGGTGTTGGAGAAGACTCTTGAGAGTCCCTTGGACTGCAAGGAGATCCAACCAGTCCATTCTGAAAGGAGATCAGCCCTGGGATTTCTTTGGAAGGAATGATGCTAAAGCTGCAACTCCAGTACTTTGGCCACCTCATGCGAAGAGTTGACTCATTGGAAAAGACTCTGATGCTGGGAGGGATTGGGGGCAAGAGGAGAAGGGGACGACAGAGAATGAGATGGCTGGATGGCATCACCAACTCGATGGACGTGAGTCTGAGTGAACTCCGGGTGTTGGTGATGGACAGGGAGGCCTGGCGTGCTGCCGTTCATGGGGTCGCAAAGAGTCGGACATGACTGAGCAACTGAACTGAACTGAACTGAAAGCGTAGACCCATAGAAGATGCTTCATAAGGGTAAGATGCACCTGCCCTTTCCTCCCTATGCTTAGTTGGAACTACATTCTCTAGTAGAAAGAGCAAGTCCAAGAGGCTTAAAAGGCACCTTTATAGCCATCCAGACCCTTGCGCTTTCAGCCACTGACCGAAAGGAAGAGCTTCTCCACTCAATACTATCCTAGTTTATTGGAGCCATTTCTCTTGCTGGTCGCACATTTCAAGCTGCGTCTTCTGTGTGTCTCTGGACTGCGGCTTCCGTCCAGCTGGCTCTCCCGGTGCTCTGCCCAGTAGGCGTGTGGCTCTGAGACTGGAGAAGCAGGTTTTGTGCTCGTTCTAGAGGCAGCTGTTTCCCAGCCCCGGTTCCTGTCCTGGTTTGTGGTGCCCATGGTCCCTAAATTCAATAGCACTGATTTCTGTCCATCTTCTCCTGATCCAATCTTTCCCTCTACCTCTCTGTTGTTACGAGGCAACCTTCCAAAATTTGCCATTGCAGCCTTGGTAATACTGTTATTGTTCAGTTGCTTGGTTGTGTCTGATTCTTTGCGACCCCATGGACTGCAGCATGCCAGGCTTCCCTGTCCACTATTCCTGGAGTTTGCTCAAACTCATGTCCATTGTATTGTTGATGCCATCCAACCCTCTCATCCTCTGTCGTCCCCTTCATCTCCTGCCCTCAATTTTCTGCAAAATCAGGGTCTTTTCCAATGAATCAGCTTTTCACATCAGGTGGCCAAAGTATTGGAGCTTCAGCTACAGCATCAGTCCTTCTGATAAATATTCAGGGTGGGTTTCCTTTAGGATGGACTGGTTTGATCTCCTTGCTCAGTAAGACTGGGGTTGCAGCATATCTAGACGAGAAATGAAATGCAGGGAAGCATTAGATGGGAGGTCAGGATAGCATGGTTCTAGTTCGGATTTTGACAGTAACCAGCTGTGTGACTTTGGAGAAATCAATAAACTGCTCAAAGCCAAGCTTTCTTCAATTGAAAACGAGGCATAAGATTTCCCTGGGGTCCTTCCAGGTCTAAAGTTTAATGATTTCATGATTCTAATTTCACTGTTGCTCTCAGCAACTGCAGTAAACTAGAAATATTGCCTCTCTCCGCCTGTTGCTTAAGCAATCCTGAGTCTTTAGAAGCAATCTCCACCGCTTGGCTTAATGTTGTCCGTGAGCTCATCGGGACAGAAGCAGAAGGGGAAAGAACAATGCCTCAGAATTCAAAGAAGGAAATAAACAGAATTTTTTATCTAATCTTAAAATATATGTTTTACCTATAAACTTTTATAAAATCAGCTTTTATTTTTCCAAAGCAGAAAGGAAAAAAAGTGATCTCCTGGGTAATGAATAATAAATTGGTAAATGTTGTGGTCAGATCAAGGCTCAGCCTGGAAGTTGCAACCGTGATGTGCACCGCATGCATGAAAGTTACACTCGTGCTTGGAAACATCATCTTACTGAGTAGGAATTAGGCAAAATCGTGATAATTATGATGATAATAAATTCATAACTGGATTAAATATAAAATTAAACTAACTTTTGAAAATGCTTTATTTTATCCTTACATGCAAAAGCTAAATAAGTGAAGTAAGCTACTGAACTGTGGATGTTGGCTGCAAATATTTCTTTGAACATGCAGTTCACTGGGTCCTGTTCTCAACATCCGTGTCTTCCTTACTTTATCTAAATGTTTGTAGTGATATTGTTGATTATTCCTTCTTAATTGAATCTTTCTTCCTTGGGATTTTTTTTTTTTTATCAAAATAGAATCCTTTAACTTTTTATAACATCTTACATGCCAGCCCCTCTTCCTTTTTCAACTTTTCATATTTTCCAGGTTATTTCCAAGGATTCCACTGCTTAAGCCCTTTCATCTTCACTCTCTGTTCTTTTTCCCTGGATGAGCAGGTCCACTTCTGACACTTCAATTATCTTGCACACTTGATGACTCACAATATGTTCTTGCATACCAATATATAAAGTCCCCACATATGAATGTTCAAGTTGCAAACTTTCAAAGATGAGAATGTGCATTCACATAGTTCATGTGTCTAGCATTCTCTGTAAAAGTTTGGTATTTAGGTTAGATTTATTGGACTTACAAGAATTGGAATTATGAACAACCTCTCAGAACAGAACTCTTACATGTGTAGGGGACTTACTGTACATAGTATACATTTTATATATACCCAGACACAATATTATAACTGTATATGTGTGACTATATGTATATGTATCTCTCTCCATATATATATATATATATATATATAATTTACAGCAACATTATTTCTTCCTGTCTTTGGATGCTTCTTTTATTATTATTTTTAAGTATTGTTGATTTACAATATTATGTTAGTTTCAGGTATATGCCACAGTAATTCTTCAGATTCTCTTCCTTTACAGGTTATTACAAAAAATTACTATATATACAATATGGACATCTCTTATAACTTGCCTAATTTAACCTCTCCCAGACCTTCATTGGAGAAGGCAATGGCACCCCACTCCAGTACTCTTGCCTGGAAAATCCCATGGACGGAGAAGCCTGGTAGGCTGCAGTCCATGGGGTCACTAAGAGTCGGACACGACTGGGCAACTTCACTTTCACTTTTCACTTTCATGCATTGGAGAAGGAAATGGCAACCCACTCCAGTGTTCTTGCCTGGAGAATCCCAGGGACGGGGAAGCCTGGTGGGCTGCCATCTATGGGGTCGCACAGAGTCGGACACGACTGAAGCGACTTGGCAGCAGCAGTAGCAGACCTTCATTTTTTCTGATGTCCTCAATATTAATGCAGAAACCTGGATGTCACTCTTAACCACTTTCTTTCATTTCTCCTTCATGTTTTATCCATCAGTAACTTGCATTGATGTTTCCAAAAAAAGCATTGTTTTCTCCATCTATGCTCCAGTTTCTCTGGTGTAATTACCAGCAAGCATAGGAATGGACTGATACCTGGACTTTCTGTCTCTGGCCTGACTGCCCTCTTGACCCCCAATCATCCATCCGGGTGCAACCAGAATGGACTTTCTCTACATGTGATCCCATCAACCCTCTCTGACAATTTTCTCTTGGCCAATGTGGTCCCTACTTATCTTGTTTATATGGGATTTTAAGATTCATCAGTTCATCAAACTCATCAAATTTCCACCTGCTGCTCAATGCTCTGGGAATATAAACTAATTATAATTCTCAATGAGGTTCCTTTATGCTTTTAAGAGCTTTTTTAAGCTCTTCCTTCTAACTGAATAGTTCTTCCTCTTACCTCCCTCCTGTGATTTATATTTCAATTTTTAGCTTAGACACCACATCAATATTTCCAGAAAGAAATATTGGACCACCCTAAAGAGAGGTTGAATTCACTTCTCAGCATCCACACTGCACTAATTTATTGTTAGTATACCCATCTAGTTAATTATGCATCTCATTGCATGCTAATGTCTGTAACAGCAAATAGTATTTATATCTTGTCCACAACTGTATATCCAGTAAATTTGCCAAATTTTGCAAATAAATATATAGGAAGTCTCTTTAAAGCTGAAGTTCAGATAAACTACAATTGTCTTTATGTCCCAGTACTTAGAAGATATACTAGAAATTTGCGTGTAACCTGAAATTTAAATTTAACCTGGCATCCTGTATTTATTTGACCGCTTTAGTTCCAGATCTTAAATTTAAAAAATTAAGAACAAGCTCATTACATACTAGTTGTTCAATAAATATTTAATAATACTATGTAGCAGCAGAATTATTGTAAGATTTTACTCTATTTCTTCAAAAATGTCATAATAAATGTATTCATTTGGGGGTGTTAGCAATGAGTGTTCTGTGCTTTATTTGACAGTAGAGCTATTTTAAGACAGTTAATATTATGGAATTGATTGTCTATGTGGCTTGGTTGTGATATTAACAATGGAAAATATGCTTGCAGACGAGCCGTTGCTAGAGGATTCAGAGACCGTGTTTTTTTTGTTTTGTTTTGTTTTGTTTTTTGCACGTGTTTTGCTTTTGTTTTTCTCATAGGTCAGAGACGAGACCTGTCTAAACTTGCTTAGGAAAGCTTTCCTTAGATTTTCACTTCGCACATCCTCTCCCAGGACTGTCCCCTCCATCGCACAGCTGCGGTCAGAAACACTCCAATTGCTGACAATTGGAGGAAGAGAGAACCAAGGCCATCTGCTGCTGACCTGGAGGCAGGCTCTGGGGAGCAGAGAGCATCATTTCCCAACTTTCCACTCTGTCACTTTGATGCATAAATCCTAAAATCTCATAAAGACATGCCTTGATTTTCTGTGAGTTATTGTGGAAAAAGGGGGATTTTTTCCAATTCTGTATCTTTAATATTAAATTAATTTTGTTGTGTGATGATTAGAAGTCTACTACATAGATTCTGATTTAAGAAAATAAAGACTAAATAGCACAGATGGTCTCCACCCATAATGAGTAAAACGACTTCATGAAATTGATGAGCAGAGTGTTCATAAATCTTAATGTATATACACACATGTATTGCATCTATTCAAGTTTACACAAATTATGCTGGCTGGCTTATCTGTTTCCATTCGCAGAAGGCACTAATGTTAATATTAGACAAGTGAAGGGTTAGATTCCTGTGAGGTAGCAAAAATAATAAATTAAAGAACACCGAATGCCTGCCTTTCTTAAAGGGCAATGGAATAACTAGGGGAAAAACAAGAGCAGAAACAAAAGCAAACTGTGAGAATTGACTTTTTCAGAATTCTGGAAACTATCCAGAAGCTTGCAGCAACCAGGGAGAATTCATTCAAGAAAAGTGTCTGGATCTTGGCAAGAATAGAGAGCTATGCGTCATTTTAACTTAGCCTAGTCCCATGTCCCAATTCCCTGCTTAGTGGCGGCCTTAAAAATGACAGGCTGGATTCCATTACAGATACAGGAGGAAGCATAACTGATCTCCTTTGCGAAGAATCCTATGCATTTACGTTGATTGGCAGGCTTGTTCATTTGTTATGTTTATTTGCTTTGCCTGTTTATTGCTTGTTGGTGGCCACCTCTAGAAAATAAACTCAAAAAGTTCATCTTTGTCTCACCTAATTCAGAATTTACCCAGCGCTAAAGCTGCTAACTTTGTCCAGAACATACACAGAAACATGTTTAAGTCACTGCTGCCTGAGGCAATGAATAACAGTTGAGGGGGCGGTGGAGAAGACTAAACAAGAAGACTGTGAGGAAAGGTTGGTGAATGAGATACTTTAGAGAATAATGTCTTTGAAAAGCTCCAACACATTCTTCAGGATCAACAAGGACATGTATATTTGCCCACGCTACTTATACCTGGGCTCAGTGAAGACCTGCGAAGACCCTGAGCTCTTCTGGTTGACTTTGAAGCTCTGTACAGGGAAGTAGTGAAGGCTAAAACAGAGTTGTTAGCTTCCAGGCTGGGTGCCAGAGATGTGTTTTAATGAACACACATAAGCCCTCTGCAAAGTCTGGGAGATTTTTGTTGGCATTTTCTAAGTCATTTCATGAATTCAATATTACCATGATATCAAAGACAGATAAAGATGTTGCAATAAAAGGAAATGTAGATCAATATCCCTCATTAATATGCACACAGAAATCTTCAACATACAATCCAGCTGTATTAAAAAAGATTGCACACCACGATCAAGTGGAATTTATCTCAGGAATGCCAGATATGTTTGACATCCCAAAATCAATTAATGTAATATGCCCTATCAACAGAATGAAGAAAACAAAACCACATGATCATCTCAAGTGATATAGAAAATTTATTTTACAAAATCCAGCACCGTTTCATGAAAAAGGAAAAAAAACAACAACAACAACAACAAACAATTCCAAGAATATAAACTAGGAATAGAACTTGGAATAGAAAGGAACTTTCTTAACATGATGCTTAATGTTGTAAGAATGAAACTTCCTCCTTAAACTAGGAACAAGAAAATAATGCATTTTCTGACTACCTCTGTTAAATATTTTACAGAGAATTTAGCCAGGGCAACGAAGCAAATAAAAACAAAAAATATTCAAATAAGAAAAGGATTAAAAATATCTCTATTTGTAAATGACATGACCTGAAAAAAAGAATACTCCAAAAACTCTAGCATTAACATTCACACAATCAATATAATTGCAAGATTTGTATACACACTAAAAATTGCAAGATTTTGTTGAAAGAAATTAAAGACAGAAATAGATGAAAAGCCATCCTGCACTCATAGAATGGAAGATGATATTTTAATAATGACAAGATAATCCTCAAATTGTTCTATAAATTCATTGAAATCTCTATAAAAATTTCAACTGCCTTTTTTTCTCCAAAAATTAACAAACTCATTTTAAAAACCTATATGGAAATGCACAATAAATATTTATAAAGAAACATTGAAAAAATGAATGAAGCTGAATGGCACACACTTTCTGATTTCCAAACTTCCTACATAGCTGTCATAATCAAATGGTGCAGTATTGGCATTGATTAGACATATAGATTAGTGGATTAAGATTCACACTACAGAAATTACTCATATTTATGGTCAATAGATTTTCTACAATGTTTCCAAGACTATCCCATAGGATAAGAATAGTTATTTCGCTATATAGTGCTTGTAAAACTGTTTATCCACATGAGAAAGAATGAATTCAGAGCCCTTTTTCATAGCATACACGAAAATTGACACAAAATGAATCAAAGATCTAAATATAAGAGCTAGAACAATGAGATCCCTAGAAGTAAACAGACTGGGAAAATACCATTTGAAAGGAACCTAAATGTAACTCAGGAGCTGATCAAGCATATGCTCAATGAATTTCCATGATTGCTCATTGGACACACTGCTGATAGAACATGGAAGTCCAATCCAGATGCAAGGATGGTCCACGTCATGAGGACGCTCCCTGGAAGAAAGAAGCCAAATATGTGACTCAGTCATGGGTCACCTTCCAGGGGCCTGGGCCAAGCAACATGACGAACTGGGCCACAACAGCAGGGGCATAAGTCCTGTGTAAGTGTGTCAAATTGACACATCCATCAACTAGTCCCCAGTCATAGATGCGTGTGGTGCTTCACCACGGTGGGGGCACACGGCAGATATGGGACTAGCGTTCCAGTGAGCCAGGTAGATACTGGAACCCCTTTCACGACTTTGGGGAAATATGTTTGCTTGTGTTCAGATATCCAGCAGGTTTCCAGTCTGATCAAGCCACAGTGATCATTGCTCAAACTACGCAGCAGTGAGTATGCTCCCATGGCATAGATGTCCTAGGCAAATGATGAGACAGAATGTTGAGACCTGCATGTCCAGCTGATGCATCCATAGAAGAGAAATACTGTTAAGAAAGCTTGACACCCTTCTTTTAAATCCTGGGAACATGTGTGTCCAAGACTGGTGACCACTCCCTTACTTGCAACATCTGAGTTTGTAGACCCACTGGAGAAAGCTTCAGTGGAGACAGAGAAAGGAGAGTAGTGTCAAGTACCAGACAAACATGTGACTTTGTTCCTTACACATTTCTGAGCTTCTGGAAGAAAATATCGTTGGCAATTATGGATCCTCATGAAGAGAGATGTGGGGTTCAGACAGGTAAAGTCTAGACCAACCAAGAGAACATCTGAACTAGAACAACACTGAGAATAATGGAGCGTATAGGGCTAAGAGAGTTTCCTCTCTCTGTTGCAGTTGTTCAGTCACCCAGTCATGTCCGACCCTTTGCAACCCCATGGACTGCAGCACACCGGGCCTCCCTGTCCCTTACCATCTCCCAGAGTTTGCCCAAGTTCATGTCCATTGCATCGGTGATGCCATCAACCATCTCATTCTCTGACACCCTCTTCTTCTTCTTCCCTCGATCTTCCTCTTTGAGGCATCCTCATATTGAAGGAATCTGAACTCAAAGATGATGGAGTCCACTAGATCATTAGTGCCTGAGTTCTGTCCCAAGAAAACTAAGTATGGAGTTACCACCAAGGAACTGGAGATACAGTAGACGCGCTTCTGTGAAGGTCACTTGTGGCCCTCCCCACTGATGTGGAGAGGCTCTTTCTCCTCTTCATCAAGGCCATCCTGTTAAAGACAGTGACCAACAGATGTGCTACTCCACAGCTCTGAGCTCGACCTCTACTCCAGAGATGAAGCCCTTACATTTCAAATCATCAAGAGTTTATTACTTTTATGAGTTTTTTTTTTGTTATTGTTGTTGTTTTTTCCAGAAAAGCTTTAAATCAAGATATCACTGAATAGCAGTGCCAATCATGCGTAAAAATGGCATAAACTCAGACAACAATGCTGTATAGTAATACTTCCCAAATACGGAAGTATTGACTTAAAGCCATTCTCCTTCTCAATTTCTAGCTATGAAGAGGAAAGAGGAAATGGGGGAAAATAATTTCATAGCATCATTTTCTATTATATTTCAATTTATGTTAGTAGGATGAAAAGATTACTTTTTATCCTAGGCTTCCTTGGCCATGTAAATTTCCCCATAAAAATAATTTCCCATGTGTCATTGTTAATAATAACATGTTGACTCTTTTCTGTAAAAAATACTTTTGTCACAATGACTGTCACAGAAAAAAATAGTGATAATGTATTACCCAATAGTCAAAAATAGAATGACAAAATTACTGAAATAAATTACTTTTAAAGAGAAATAAAACTTCTTATAAAGTTCAAATAAAAACAAGAAGAGGGTAAATTAAAGTAGAAATGTATTTTTCCACTTCTTTTCAAAATCACTTCATTATTTTGTAAATGTTTGTATACCCCTTATTACTTAAATATGTTAGTCTATAAAGAGAGAGGAAGAAGGGACAGCTTTCCAATGAAGATACAACATTTTTTTCACTAAGCCTTTTATCACAGGTAAAATTACATTTATTTTTTTCATTCGGGAAGCCAGTAATAAAATTCAATGAACTCTTAGTGTGTTTATATTTCAGGAATGCATTTCACCTTACGGTGTGCATATACATTCTAAATTAATTAAGCAAGTTAATTAAACAGACAAACTTCAGAAATTCAGTGCTCTGCTATTATCATCACTAATTTGCTTTTAAGGAGTTTCAAAATTGTGTTTCACTGTGTAGGTCTGGACTTTACTCTGGCACACTCTGAACCGTCTTAATTTGGGGGACAAATGCTTGTTTATTTTAGATTTTTTTTCTTGGACCCATGTCCTCATGATTACTATGTTCTTTATGAGGAAAATATACATTTTGTGGCTTTAGATCCATCTATGCAG
The DNA here is from genome assembly GCF_055505025.1 of Bos grunniens. Lineage (NCBI taxonomy): Eukaryota > Metazoa > Chordata > Mammalia > Artiodactyla > Bovidae > Bos > Bos grunniens. Next base: position 87,310,027 of record NC_141176.1, on the reverse strand, counting down.
TGGCACCCCACTCCAGTACTCTTGCCTGGAAAATCCCATGGACAGAGGAGCCTGGAAGGCTGCAGTCCATGGGGTCGCTGAGGGTCGGACATGACTGAGCGACTTCACTTTCACTTTTCACTTTCATGCATTGGAGAAGGAAATGGCAACCCACTCCAGTACTGTTGCCTGAAAATCCCAAGGACAGAGGAGCCTGGGAGGCTGCAGTCCATGGGGTAGCTGAAGGTTGGACACAACTGAGCGACTTCACTTTCACTTTTCACTTTCATGCATTGGAGAAGGAAATGGCAACCCACTCCAGTGTTCTTGCCTGGAGAATCCCAGGGACGGGGGAGCCTGGTGGGCTGCCGTCTATGGGGTCGCACAGAGTCAGACACGACTGAAGCGACTTAGCAGTAGCAGCATGCAATGAAGTTGGTGGTTTATTTGAACATCTTTTGAATTGTGGTGCTAGAGAAAACTATTGAGAGTCCCTTGGACCTCAAGGAGACCAAACCAGTCCATCCTAAAGGAAACCAACCCTGAGTATTCATTGGAAGGACTGATGCTAAAGCTAAAGTTCCAATACTTTGGCCACCTGATGCAAAGAACCTACACATTGGAAAAGACCCTGATTTGGGGAAAGACTGAAGTCAAGAGAAGGGACTGGCAGAGGGTGAGATGGTCAGATAACATAGCATCACCAACTCAGTGGACTTGAATCTGAGCAAACTCCTGGAGACAGTGGCGATCAGAAGAATCTGGCTGGCTACCATCCATGGAGTTGCGAAGAGTTGGACACACTTTTGTGAAGGAGCATGCATACATGCAGCTGTCATAGGTTTCTCTCTGTTTCATGCTGGTTTTGACCCAGATGGATATGATAAGATGCGGCTAGTGTAGAATATCATTGTTCCTGGTCTCCTTCCCTCCCCCAGCTATGACATAATCTCTCTACTACTGAGGGCAGATAGACTTATTTTTTGTACCACTTATTACCCTTAGCCATTACACATTATCATTTATGAGCCTGAGCACTATTGAGTTTCATTCTAAAGGAATAATTGTGTTGAATGTGAAAGTTCAATAAATAGATTTTAACATTTTATTGTGAAAAATATTATCCCAATAAAAACTGTGTTTTATTCATTCTCGTGTTTGGAGATTTTATGTGAGTGCACATGTGCTTGTGTCTGCACTGTTTTCCAAAGCCTCAGGCAAGTTGAAATAATAATTATAAATGTTTATTGCCCCAGCCCTGGGCAAAGGGGTATTATGTCACTTAATCTCCAGAGCAAGGTAAAAGGGGGTTAGGGGCTTGACATTTGATTCCATTCTTTTAGCACCAATTCCAGGGTTCTTGTGTATATGTGAAGGAGCACTGAGAGTTTCTCCCCCATGGTTGACATTGATTTCAGCTCTGATTTTCTCAGGGTCTCAGCTGAAATCTCCAAGGTCCCCTTTCTCACCTCTGTAGTAAGGCATAGGCTGAGCATCCCCTTGGGGTGTTGAACACTGGCTGCTGGGACTGAATTGTTTATCTGTGTGTGTGTCTCCAGGACAACGCAAGGGTTGGAAAACCATCCCCACTTCTCTAGAAGCCCCTGTGTATTCAGACTGGGCTTCCCTGAAGTGAGGGTCTTAAGGAAAGTGATGGAGGAGCTTCCCTGGCTGTCCAGTGGTTAAGACTCTGCACTCCCACTGCAGGGGGTACACGTTCCCTCTCTGGTCATGGAACTAAGATCCCAAACACTTCGAGGTGCAGGCAAGACTAAAGAAAGAGAAAGGAAGGAAGGAAGGAAGCAAGCAAACAAGAGGGATAAAGATTTTTTCCACAGAATCTCACTCCCATTGAGTCTGCATTCTCCCAAGGAGTCATCAAAGGCTGCTCCTCTGCTCAGGCTCTGGTGGGCAGAGCTGGTGGGTGAAGGTGAAAGAAAAGGTAGGAGACATGGGTGTGTGTGTGAGGCATTTGGGTGGTGGTTCTCTATGTTTTGCTGCTCCGGCAGGGTCTCTGGTACTGGTTTCATTTTTAAGCCCAAGTTGTATAGAACATGTAAGAACAAATCTTAAGTACCTTAAATAAATTCATAGTCTGAATTCTGAAGTTACAAAAACTCAAGAGAAATCGACACTTTGAATAAGGAGGAACACATTACCTCCCTTATATATATATATATATATATTTTTTTTTTTTTTTTCCCTGATGTTCAGTAGCTCAGCTGTGTCCAACTCTTTGTGACCTCATGGAACGCAGCACGCCAGGCTTCCCTGTCCTTCAATATCTCCTGGAGTTTGTGCAAACTCATATCCATTGAGTCCGTGATGCCATCCAACCATCTTATCCTCTCTCATCCCCGACTCCTCCTGCCTTCTGTCTTTCCCAGCATCAGGGTGTTTTCTATTTCATATGATGCATTTTACTCCAACTACACTCCAGGCAAACAAGGGTAAAGACCACAGTCAGGGATACAAGTAAAAAAAAAAAGAAATCTGATAAGAAATATTATTATCTGTTAATGAATGTTTCATTTTACTCTGAAAACAAACATAATGAAACGTTATTTTACTACATTTACCCACAAGATAAGTCCAAATGGAAAGCAGAGTAAGTTCCTCGAAGTGTCTTATTATTTCCCGATTATCTGATGGAAGTTAGGTTGGAGAAGGAAGGGCGGAAAAAAAAAAGAAAAACACTTCTAATTATTTTGCTATTTGCTTTTATTTAAATCAGAGTCTAATTTGTTGTTACAACAGGTTAAGAGGCTTCTTGACCAAATGTAATGAATTCAGTGCATCTCAGAGCCAAGGGCTTAGACTTGGATTTACTGCGGGCATGCACTATATTCAACTTCAGACTTCTCAAAACCGAAATGCTTTTTAAATCATAAATATAAACAGAAAGGGAATCGAAAAATCAAGCAAATCTCGAGCTAGTGGCACAGGCATTTGAGGCGATGCCATAAACAGTAGTAAGCCCATTTCATTTTCTTTTCTTAGCGAAAATTCAACTGTTTTACGGTACAGCGCTGCCTTGTGCCTAATCTAAAATAGCCCTTTTTTATTAATATTGTACTAAACCCCAGGAAATGATGCCATAGGCCACAGATTAGTGCCAAAATACATATGAAGCCAGTTGATTCTATTTATTAAGACCATACAAGGTCTCTGACCCTGTTGCCACGAACAAACATAGGCCCAGCTGCTACACAGCCTCGCCTTTATGCAAACCTGTCCGCTCATATCTGTTTGCAACTTTTCCTTTCATCGGGGTCAGAGCAATCTGAAACTGGGCAGGGACACAGTGGTGGCCAGCAGGATTGGGGAGGGGAGGGGAGGGCTGAGCAAGGGGGCCAATTATCCGCCAGGACAATCGGGTGCTAACCAAAACCTGCTTCTCGCAGGCGTTTGTACAACAGCACCTGGGGGCTGTCACTGCTCTTAGATGCCCTCCAGTGATTGCTTTTTTCATGGGGAAAAAAAAAAAAATTCTGCTTGACATTTGAATGGAAGACACTAGCTTTGGATAGAAAACGTGGGAAAATAAGGTTTTGTGGTTTTTTTTTTTAATTTTTATACTGTGCAAGATATGGGACCAAAATTAGGACTTGTAATTCGAAATGTGTATCATTTTCTACCCAAGTGACATAATAATTAGATGGAAGAGGTGTGTAAATATAGACCAATACCATTTCACAGGTACTTTTTGAATGTAGTTATTAAAATAATTGAGATATCATTATTGATTGACTTAGATGGGTATCTGTGTTTTTTTCTTTTTTGTGAAGCATATTTCACAGTAATGTGTACAGTGTGATCCCACTTTTGTAAAACAGTATCATATTCACAAGTATTTTTTTTGAAAAACTGAACTCAGCATTTCCTTATTCTTTCTGTTTATTTTTTGTACTCAAATCTGCAACCTGATTTTAAATATCTTTAAAGCTTTCCCACTGTAGTCCTTCCTTCTCTTTTCCAAAGTGAAATGTTTATATCACACAGGACTAAAGTCCTCATGGGATTTCAAATCAGGTCAGTGGAGCAGTTGCTAAAAATGCCACAGAAAAGATAATTTGAAAAATAAGCTCGGAAGATAAATATCTATGGGGGAATAACTTGTCTGTGGAATTCAGTTCCACTGAGTAAGTATGATGTTTTCAGTTTGCAGATAAGTGCAAATTCCTCTTCTTTATCCACAGTATTGATGACTTGTTCAGCTTGTTTGGCATCGCAGAGCTTGGTATTTGGCAAAGAACCTTAAGGTCAGTGTTGTATGTGTGTGTGTGTGTGTGCTGAGTCATGTGTGACTCTTTGTGACCCCATGGACTGTAGCATGTCAGGCTCCTCTGTCCATGAAACTTTCCAGGTAAAAATACTGGAGTGGGTTGACTTTCCTCCTCCAGGGATCGAACCACGGTCTCCTGAGTCTCTTGCACTGGCGGTGGATTCTTCAGCACTGCACCGCCTGGGAAGCCAGCAAGGTGAATGAGAGATGCTCTGAACTTACTGCACTGGTGGCGGACGCAAGGCTGAGATGCTCCCTACTCCCTCAAAGAGAAACTTGTGTGAGTGTTGCCCGCAGCCTGCAGTCACTCAGCCCTAAGGAACTACTGCAGCTTTTATGATGAAGCCAGACTGTGGCCTGGCTTCTCCCAACCAATGACGAACTTGGAAGTGCTACTACGCTCAGGCCGTTCCTGGTCCCCATCACGTTGGCCATGCACCTCTCAAGATGCTCTGTAGGGTAATTCCTCCTATTCAGACCTGTAGTATGGTCTGCCTGCTTTCCCCACCTGTGCCTTCTCCTCTCTGTTTATCTTTCACAGGGTTTCCTTCGTCTCAAAATAAATGGCTTAACTAATTAATTCCATGATGGCATCTCCCTTTTTGGAGGACTCAAACCCATAGCTGTGTCTTTCCTCTTTTTATATTTATTCTCAGAGATTCTATAAGACTGCATTTTCCTAACTATAAACTACCCAGTATGAGAGAAGGTAAGGTAGGTAAGTAACTTCAGTCGTGTCCTACTCTGTGTGACCCCATAGATGGTAGCCCACCAGGCTCCCCTGTCCCTGGGATTCTCCAGGCAAGAACACTGGAGTGGGTTGCCATTTCCTTCTCCAATGCATGAAAGTGAAAAGTGAAATTGAAGTCGCTCAGTCGTGTCCGACTCTTAGCGACCCCATGGACTGCAGCCTACCAGGCTCCTCCATCCACAGGATTTTCCAGGCAAGAGTACTGGAGTGGGGTGCCGTTGCCTTCTCCACAGTATGAGAGAAGCCAACTTTAAATATATATTGTTAAAATAGAATCTAGCTATGTCCAAAGAAACAGTTTTGCAACTAACTTTGATGTTACAAATTCTACTCCCGTGGGGCAGTGCGTGTTAAACTCAAGAAGTAATGCATGGCAGTCCAGAGAAGGGACTAGTAACATCCCAGTGTTCCCACTCCACCTTTCATCCCCAGGTTATTCCATTCGGCTTTTGTGCAAATTTAATTTAAATAAATACTTCAAAAACATTTCCATCAACTCTGTTGAAACTCACAATGCATCTCCTTTCAAATAACAAAGAAAAATATTTTTAAATGTGCTCAATTTATCTGCCACCTGTTTCTTATAATTATTAAGTATTTCAAACAATATCCAGCATTTCAGATTGCTAGTTGTTACCTTCTAGAAACAACATCAACAGCAAAACACACAACCCCCCCAGAAGCCCATGCCGCCCATCTGGATCCTTGCCCAATTCTTTTCTCTGCTCCTCACTAATAAACAAAACTCCACCCTTCCTCCCAAATAAAGGCACTGACCATGATTCTGCATATTCTGCCCCTCTTCTTTGTCCTTTGATCATTTCACCCATTACCCAGAACTTAATTACCTCTGCTTTCAGTTTTCCATCATTTTTGCAAGGTTCAGTAGCACAGCTCTGGTTTTATCCTGTGCCTCACTGTGAGAGAAGCTGCAAGTCAAATATTCAAAGCTTTTAAAGAGGAATTTCACATTAATGGTGTAGGATCTATGTTTCACATCTCTGGCTATATGAGATATCTAGCAATGGCAAGCAATGTCTTGGGTTTTGTAACAGTAGAATGAATGTGAATCTGATGTTTTCTTCTCTTTCTCCTCCCAGTCCCTACTCCCTAACAAGTTGCATACACAAACGCAGTCTAAACCCCCATTCATGCAGAGCCGCTTCTCCCTCTCATTACTGTCCTCCATATTTTAGTTTGTATTAGAATTCCATTTCTTCTATGACACCTTCAAGCCAGAAATGCTTCTACATAACCAAAATTTGATGGCATTCGTTTATTCAACCAGTGTTTCCCGAGTCCCTGTGATGTGCTTTGTACAGACAGTGGATATGTTCTGACTTGACTGAGCTCATGATCTACTGAAGACAAACAAGTACTAAATAAGTATGTAATAGCAATTTTGATAGGTTCTTTGAAAAATGAAGGCTATAATTAAATGTAAGGAGTTATGATTGGAAGAAACATTCATCAAATTTCTCTTTGAGAAAATGAGTTGTGACCTAAAGAATGAGAAGGTATTAATATTCAGTGTTTATGATACTAGGATACATCTACAAATATCCACTCAGTTACATGTGTTATGTGTATATATACACTACGTGTATCTATAACTTCCTCACTACGTGTATCTATAGCTTCCTTTGCTCAGAAACTGGGCTTCAACTGGTCACTGTCAATTAGCAAATATAAAACATTACTGTAGATTAGAATATAGATACAAGCAGCCCACCAGTGTCTCCATCTGCTCACGCCTCCCTCCCTCCAACACGACAGAAGGAGGGTTTGGGTAATTAATTGGAAAGCAAGAGATGAAAAGGCAGGAGGGTATTGTCTGGCATCCTTCCGCCTGTGGTCCCTCACCTGACTCCTGCAGTCACTGCCACTTGTCAGCAGGAGTGGGATTTCTTCCAGCATCTCTCACAAGGGCTTCCTTTCTACCTGCTGCTCAACCAAAAGCTCTGCGGAGACCCCCTCACTCTCATCCTCATCCTTATACTCAGCTGTGGTACTTAATACTTTGTTAACCACACAACACTTTATTCCACTATCCCCCTCATTTATTATTTATATTTTTAGAGAGTTAGGAAGAATGTGTGTTTCCTATGGCTCTATTAGCAGCAATGTAGGTTGCCAGTCTTCTCAGTCAACAGGAAGATTTCTATCAGAGAACAGCTAGGAAGTTTTTTACGGATTCCCAAAAAAGTCCTCCTTTATTAAAGGCAGAAAGTACAGGAATTTGTCAGGGCTGAATTCAATGACAGTCTAAAATCCAGATCTCCTGACCCTGTATGTAGGATGAGCTTGTGTTCTGGTAGTCTGGGGAAGCCCTGGCTTATTCACAATCTTATCTAATTAAGCAGATTACAGTCAAAGCTTTGGTTATTTCCAGTAGTCATGTATGGATGTGAGAGTTGGACCATAAAGAAAGCTGAGTGCCAAAGAATTGATGCTTTCGAATTGTGGTGTTGGAGAAGACTCTTGAGTCCCTTGGACTGCAAGGAGATCCAACCAGTCCATTCTAAAGGAAATCAGTCCTGAATATTCATTGGAAGATGCTGATGCTAAAGCTGAAGCTCCAATACTTTGGCCACCTGATGCAAAGAGATGACTCACTGGAAAAGACCCTGATGCTGGGAATGATTGAAGACAGGAGGAGAAGGGGATGACAAAGGATGAGATGGTTGGATGGCATCACTGACTCAGTGGACATGAATTTGAGCAAACTGTGGGAGATGGTGAAGGACAGGGAAGCCTGGCGAGCTGCAGTCCATGGGATTGCAGAGAGTTGAATATAACTGAGTAACTGAACAACAACAAATTAAAACAGGTTTAATGCCTCTTGTCCCAGTAAAGTCATTCCTGGGAGCACTTTCACCTTCATGGCTGTCTCATTTTGAAGACTACTGTATCTGCTCCTTTTTAAAGTCGGTTTATCTTTTTTTACTGTATCATGTGTTTATGTTTTTGAGTCTCAGTAAAGTCTATGTTTATGCATATGCCATGTTTCTGAATGTAACATTTTGTTACATTTAAAAAAAATGGAGCTATTTTTCAGAAGTTCCCAAGTGTGTGATTTTTCTTAGGTGGAAAAGAAGCTCTCAGAATGGAGCCATTCAGAGATCTAAGCTGCTCACCTAAGAACCTTTTCATATGCCTGCTATTTCTTTAAAAGAACTACTGTGTAGAAAGTTGAAGCTGTGATTATAAGGGAAGAAAACTTGGTGGCACTTCTCTCCAGGGTGGAAATGGAAGGCGAGCATCGATGTGGACCTCCACGGGGCCTCTCTACTGGAGAAAAGGGCTGTGGCTTTGAAAAATATACAGTATGTACTTAGTCAGCGGCAGTCACTGTGCCAAGTCCTTTAATGGCATTACCTCAGTTGACATGATGTCCTTATAAATTATATGCCTTATTTCTCTGACTTGATGGATGACCAAGGTGTAGTTCAATGCGCCTGCATTAGTACCTTTTGTTCCTTAAACTAGTGAAAGTGAGTCACTCAACCCTGCTGGATTCTTTGCAAACCCATGGACTGTAGTCCTCCAGGCTCCTCTGTCCATGGGGATTCTCCAGGCAAGGATCTGGAATGGGTTGCCCTGTCCCCCCTGCCCCGTTCCCCCAAGGGGATCTTCCCAACCCGGGGATCAAACCCAGGTCTTCCAAATTGCAGGCAATTCTTTACCAACTGAGCCACCAAGGAAGCCCATTCTTACCACTAAGCTGACTCTATTTTTACTTGCTGCTACTGCTACTGCTACTGCTAAGTCGCTTCAGTCGTGTCCGACTCTGTGCGACCCCATAGACGGCAGCCCAACAGGCTCCCCCATCCCTGGGATTCTCCAGGCAAGAATACTGGAGTGGGTTGCCATTTCCTTCTCCAATGCATGAAAGTGAAAAGTGAAAGTGAAGTCGCTGAGTCGTGTCAGACTCTTAAGGACCCCATGGACTGCAGCCTTCCAGGCTCCTCCATCCATGGGATTTTCCAGGCAAGAGTACTGGAGTGGGGTGCCATTGCCTTTTACTTAGGTCTATAATATTCGCTGTTCTTTGTATTTTTCCTCGGCACCTCCTATTTCTTATTTCCTTTCTTTTCCATACATAAATCCCAAAGAATTTTATAATGAAAGCAAGTCGACCTTGCTTAGGGAACAGATAAGCAGGAAGAGATGAATATGGGTAATTTAATTTTGTGTCCCGTTTTCCAGGTACTTTGGGATAAACCTGTGTTGGTGACGAGTTATTTTTTAATAGCTACAAAAGCTACAAAAGCGGGCTGAGAAATTTTGTATAATTCAGAGGACTAAATAGAAGTGCTATCGGTCCATGTGAGACTCAGGAGGGGCTCAACTGCAGACAAACAGCTAAGAGGCCAAGATCTTCTGTGCAGAATGCCTGACACCTTCATTTATTGTTTCATCGATAACAAAATTACAGTTGAAGGACATTTAGTGAGGTCCATGGAGTGTAGATGTTCAGTCACTGACAAAGTCAGCAAATAGCATCTTTCCTTTATTTAACTAAGATTTACAACATGTATTACTAGGGTTTATATCCCCATGAAGAAAAAGTCTCTGTAAAATTACGCTTTGAAAAAATTAATTTTCCCATGACGATTTGAAACGAGAGTCTTTTCATTGAGAGTAACCATGATCAGAACCTTGATAAATATGAGATAGGAAGTTCTAGGTGATCAAATACTAAATATGCTGATTGTGATCTGACATTTTATAAGCTCAGTTAGGAATAATATTTTTATATTTCTTGGTTATTTATTGTACCACGTATTTGTTAAGCATCTTGTGTCAAGTTAAATGCCACTGGAAACATGAAAGTTTGTGTTATGGTTTTTGACCTAAAGACTCATAACCCTAGAAGAAGGACCAAGGTAGTAATTAAATTGCATTTTTTTCTTCCTACTTTCCTGCCTCCTTCTCTTCCTTCCTTCCTTCCTTCTCTCTACTTTTGTCTATTGATTTATTTCCTGAAACGAAAGATAGACACAGAAATTAGAATGATCAGGGAGGTTTGGGTTATGAAACAATGTGATCTGAAGAATCTCAAAATTTAAGAATCTGTACATAGGAGAGTTCTTCATACACAATGTCACACTTTATTACATTAAACTTGAACATCTATATAGATGAACAAAGGAAGAAAGAGCATTAATTGAGCACCAACTCTGCACAAAGAACCACAGAAGACGTTCCACAGATATTTTCTCAGGCCTTTCTCACAACAATCAAAATTTTGGTTTCAATTTCTGAAGTTAATAACTGTCAGATAAGCCACAATCATACATGCATTCTCCAGGATGTATTAAAAATATACACAAAAGGAAAAGAGAATAGAATGAAAAAAGGAACTCTACAAAAGTCAATTATACTTGAGAGAAGACATGAAGATAAGAAATGAGAAACAAACAAACAAAAAAGCTTCAAAATTGTTGTATGAGACAAAACAATAAGATATTCAGTTCAGTTCAGTTCAGTCACTCAGTCATGTCTGACTCCTTGTGACCCCATGGACCGCAGCACGCCAGGCCTCCCTGTCCATCACCACCTCCCATAGCTTACTCAAACTCATGTCCATTGAGTCGGTGATGCCAACCAAACATCTCATCCTCTGTTGTCCCCTTGTCCTCCCATCTTCAATCTTTCCCAGCATCAGGGTCTTTTAAAATGAGTCAGTTCTTCATATCAGGTGGCCTAAGTATTGGAGTTTCAGCTTGAGCATCAGTTCTTCCAATGACTATTCAGGACTGATTGCCTTTAGGTTTGACTGGTTGGATCTCTTTGCAATCCATGGGACTCTCAAGAGTCTTCTCCAAGACCACAGTTCAAAAGCATCAATTCTTCAGCAATAAGACATTATACATTGGTAAAGGGTCAATTTCTTCACCACTTACCTGCAGATCTCCATGTGTTTGGAGGCAGTTACTACAAGACTGCTGTGCTCCTTTGGTGATGTCACGTTTTCTTGAGTTGTATCTTCTGCGAAGTCTTGCATGGCTGTCATTTGCAAGAGCCGTCACTTCTCCTGGTCTTTACTAAGTGACTTTGGGGAAGAAACGGCCCCTGCCAGCCCTGCTGGAGCTTCGGGGGCTTCCTCAGACCTGTGGTTGTGTCTGACACTCTCTGTGGCAGAACTCACAAGCTTGCATGCCTTCTCTGAGTCCTGCAGTGCACCAGGCCATGTGCTGACCTCCTCCCTTTTGCTTTCCCATGCGTAAGGCTTACGCTCCTGTTCTTGGTCTCTCCCAGACTCCGTCTGATTCAAGCTGCTTTCTGCGGGTGCCCATCCATCTGCCAATGCTTGTTTTCACCACTGTCAGAGCTGGCACAGAGGACTGGCTACAGGGTTGATGTCTGTGGGGTGTGATGTGGGGTGAGCCGCAGAGCCCTGGGGTGCCCATGGGCTAGTAGGGAGGGTTCCATGGACAAGAGTCCTCAGACGGTCATGGGCAGGATTTTCTGTGGAGTGTGCCTCACCGTGCATAGGATCCAAGTCCCTTTGAGAACGGATCATCCTTTCTCCGAGTCTCTTCTAGCCCTGGAGTCTTGTAGCTCAGGAATCAGCACTCTAGGTGAAGCCAGGGAGAAGAGAGTTTCTCTCTGTGTCTCACACATCTGGGGAGGCCAGACACACACCCCAACTCTCACCTTCCCTCTGGGAGGAATCACAGGTTGAGAAGCTCTTGTTTGGCACAGAGCTTTTCTTGCACCTGGGGGAGCAGAGATGTGGGGAGAGTCAGACCATACCTCTCAGCTCTTCTGCAATACATCCAATACTATTTTATTCTGAAGCATGTTGCTGGAATTTCTCTGCTGGAAACCTGGACTTCCACAAAAGCTGTCTCATCCATGGGTGATGACCTAAGTCATGGTTCTCTAAGACTCCCAGAGCATGGCTGAGAGGGGCTGGGACCAGGTCACAGCTATTGCAGGGTCCTCAGCTGGAGCTGATGACTACGTCTATACATGTCTGCAACCCAACACATGAGTGGGCAAGACTCCTTTGTGGTCTCACATATGGTGTTGCATCCCACAGTCCCCAGAGATGCATTTTTGTCCTTGGATAAAAGCCACATTGTTGATGCTGAGCCACGTTCCTGATGGCATTCTGTCCAAGATAAAGATCTTCATGCATCAAATTAACTTCACCATCAACAAAACTATTAAAAAGCAGAGACATTACTCTGCCGACAAACATCCGTGTAGTCAAAGCTATGGTTTTTCCCGTAGTCATGGTTACGCCATGGCTTTATTTAATTCCCTCAAGAGAATAAACTTTTGCTTCCTTTAGTATCTTAGATGGATTAGGGCCAAGACCACATAATGTTGCATACTAGTGTACATATTTTTAAAATATATGTATTCATTTTGGGCTGTGCAGGGTCTTTGCTGCTGAGTGGGCTGTTCTCTGATTGTAGAAAGTGGGGGCTACTCTCAAGTTGTGAAGTGTGGGCATCCCACTGTAGTGGCTTCTCTTGTTTGGAGCATGGGTTCTAGGCATGAAAGCTTCCGTGGTTACAGCCTGTGGGCTCTAGAGCGCTCAGGCTCAGTGGTTGTGGTTCGTGGGCTTCGTTTCCCCAAGGCATGTGGAATCCTCCCAGGTCTGGGATCAAACCTGTGTCTCCTGCATTGGCAGGTGGATTCTTTACCACTGAGCCACCAGAGAAGCCCTAACTTGTAGATTTCTAGCCTGTATTTCTGTCTAGAAAGATGGAAAACAGCAAAGGGTATGATTTTACTGTGAGATATTAACTAGCTTTTGTATCTGACCTGATAATGTTATTCCAGCATCCTTTCTTTCAGTGCCAATATTGATTTAGCCCTTTGAGGTATCTTTTCAATCACATTTCCCATCCTGGTGATGCCTTCATCAATAAGTTAAACACATTTTTGACAAAGGCTCGTCCCATGTTTGTATGAGATTTGTCATTTTTACTATCTGTAAATTGTACTTTGAAATGTTTCATATATTCTTCTATGCCATTTCCATGGAAAACTCTGGAGTTAAAGAGAAATTTAATGGTTAGAAAAACAAAACATAAAGGAAGCATATTTTCAATGTATTATATTGAAGAGCATCTAAATATGCTTTACCCTTGAATGTTTATTTTATTATTCATCTTTTCATAGGCTTCTGTGTTGTTGGATTTTTTGTATTAACCCTGTGTTCAATGTTGACCACACTACAAATGAATCATTTATCAAAATCTTTCAGTGCAAGGGAAAATCACGAATACTTATTGTTTTTGCCACCTTTGTCTGATTTGTAGCAGAAATCTGAGTATAAAGGAAGTATTGGAATTATAAATTCATTTTCTTTCACTGTGTAGCTAACGTCTGAGCTACATTAGGTAACAAATTGGAAGTAACTCATACTTAAAATCTTTCAATTAAGTTCTAAAGCCCTAAATAGTAATTTAATTTTCCTCCCACAAATAGAAAAGTACAAGGAAAACTGAAAGAGTAGATACTACAAAAGGAAATAGAAACTGGCCACCGTATTACCTCGCACGCCACCCTGACTGTGCATCAAAAGTATGTTGACCTGGTATTTGATTTGAAGATATAGCTTTCATCAATAAGTAGATAAGCAAACCAATGTTTAAAAAGTGTTTATGCTGAAATTGCATTTCCAAGTTAATAACAGAAGAAAATATGACTTAAAACACTGCATGCTTTTGTTAAAAGTTTATTGCATATTTTCTCATCTGTAAGACAAGATAGATACAAATTAAGAAATGGTTTTGAAGACACTTTAAAAAAAATGTTGAACCAAAATAAATGTGTTTGAAGAACTACAAGGAAAGATTTAGATAACAGTACAATTTTGTTTTAAAGCACTCAATATCTTATTGTAATTTATAATGACAAAATCAAAATTGAGACATTTTGCACATGCTAATGATTTGGCAGATGTTGAATCCAATGTTCGGGTTTCCTAGGTGGCTCAGTGGGAAAGAATTTGTCTGCCAATGCAGGAGACACCAGAGACATGAGTTCGATCCCTGAGTTGGGAAGATCCCCAGAAGGAGTAAATGGCAACCCACTTCAGTACTCTTGCCTGGGAAATCCCATGGACAGAGGAGCCTGATGGGCTACAGCCCATGAGGTCACAAAAAGTCAGGCAACTGAGCACAGTTCTCAAATGCTGACCCAGCTCGGCTGGTCTGTATTTGTGATAATAGTGATGATGGTGTGAAATATATTTCCATCTTTATAAGGAGCACATATTTTAAAAACTTAGAATCACAACACTCCAGAGAACATAGATTTCCACCAGTCCAATCTCATGATATCTTAGATACCGCTTTTAATAAATTAGTAGAGGGAACATTTATCTCCCCAGTGTGGATATTTGGATATAATAGCACCTTGCTCCTTGACTGAGTTAGTTACGTCAGCCATGAATCCAAATATTGATTTAGCACTTACACACTTAAAATGAGCATGAATGCATTATTCTTGGCTTCCCAGGTGGCTCAGTGATAAAGAATTTACCTGCCAATGCTGGAGACATGAGAAACACAGGTTTGATCCCCTGGAGAAGCAAAGGGCCACTCACTCCAGTATTCTTGCCTGGGAAATCCCGTGGACAGAGGAGCCTGGCAGGTTACAATCCATGGGGTCACAAAGAGTCGGACACGACTGAGCATGCACTTACACATGCATTATCCTTGCACTATTCTAAGTGCTATACAAAAGTGAGAAGCTGTTTCTGAGTATAATCATTCTGTCCATAAGTAGTTCACAATTTTTTTGGAAGGTATTTCCATCTGAGCAGTGAATGACAGATAGACACAGAAGGATAGGGAATGAAGTAGGAATAGCTCATGTGCTAATACAATAAAGAAGCATAAATACTGGCGTAAGAAATAGAAACGATGTAAAATACTATTAATTGGAAGGATTTTGAGCAGGAGAAATATATATATATATATATATCTCGTAATGATTGAGAGGATGAAGGAGTATGAACCTTAACATCAAATCTCCCAAGAAAATGAATCAATAATTAATAATTCCTACGTCTCTGCTTCTTAAGTAGGTGATCAACAAGAGACAGACCATTTGGCTGACTACAAACCATGAAAGACATTTTTCAATTGGAAAATTCTGCTCATAACGTGAGGGTACATCATCTATAATAAGAACTTTTCCAGAAGTATTTCTTTAGAAGAATCTGGTTTGGAAATTATATTGCTGCTGTCAATGATGCTGTGCAGTATATTTCCTTGACAAAATGGAAAACTTTTTGAAATATGCGTCTTTATCATAACGACATTCATGGTATCAGAAAAATCTCCTGTGCTCTTACATAAATCAGAGGAATTTAAAAGATAGAAAATATTAATATGTCAACCACTGTCTTCAGTATGAAATCACATTGACAATTACAAGTTCATTGGAAATGACTTTTTCTGGTTTGTCATAGAAGAATCTCTCCTATAGGTTCAGCATTTTTTCAGTTGATAAAGCATTTCAAGATCGCTACTAAACAGTCAAGTTCCACATTTTTTTCTGTTTCTGTCTTATTTTTATTAATATTGATTGTGTTTCATGTGTCTGTGATTTTCAAAGGTGTTTTGTTTTTAATAGCTATCAGTTTTGATGGTTCTTCCAAATTGAAAGTTGATATAAGTGATCTGGTCTTAACCAGATCACTTATAGATGTATGCTCTTGAAAATCTTGTTACATGGATGCCTGTATTAAATTGACTATGGTGGGCACCGTATCTAGAATGACCTTTGATCTTATACATTTCCTTGCATCATTATAAAATAAGGCAAATTAATAGTCAAACTATTAGTATTAAAAAATAAAGAAACTGTGAAGTGATTAACTGACAAGGGATCGAGCTTCAAAGTGTTGCCAGGAGCAGCATCATTATCTTGAGAGGAGCCTTCACTCGAAGGAAAGAATAATACCATTATGATGAGAAAGATGAAAATACTTTTACGGTGGTTAGATGCAATATTTAAGGGTTAATTTTATGTTTTTGCTTATATGTTTTTGTTAATTTGCATGTAGAATTCCTTTTAGAGAACTAAGAAATGAGATTTCTGTTACTGAATGTGGTAACTTTGGCACACATGCAGGCATCTGCATACAATTGAAATATCTGATATTTTCATATGCATGTTCAAATTTGAATACAATTTTTTTAAGAATTTATAAACGTTTCCTATTTTCCTAAAATATGTTACATGAAAAGAATTTCTATTCCTATTAAGCAATTTCAGAATTAAGTAAGTTTATAGATAACATAAGATGGACTCTTAAATTTAGAAGAGAGGACTGAGATTCAAATATAGAAGTAATAAGTTGCCTCAGAGTAAGTGAAATAACCACGTAAATCACATAAGAGTTTTTTTTTTCAAATATGTCTATTTCTCTTCTGGTCATGAAATGATTGCATTAAAATCAAGTCATCTTTATGAAAACATCCTAAGATGAGTTTAATATATGGGACATTTATCCTTATTGTTAAATTAAGTTACTGCATCTATACTGAATTCTTGGTATTTCCAACATATAGTTTTCCACCTCTTTTGACTGGTCTAAGGGACCCATTTAAAATTTCTAAATCTGTCGTGAATTTTAAAAGAACTAATATTTTGGCCCAAGACCTTTGGCAATTACAACGCAATATATCTGCAAACAGAATGGATTCTGTTCTGCTCTTAAGTCCAAAAATGTGGACTTCAAAAGGTTCGCAGAAGATGTATTGCATTCTAGCATACGTAACTGTCATGCATAAGAACTAGTTAACTAATTCGCTTGCTTTGGGGTCATTTTTTTTTCTTAGAAACTATATATAATTCTTTGAATTCTAACTCATAAAATCTGTTGATGAGATTCAGCTTCAGAGGACTACTTCCTGACTCATAATATTTCAAAAAACACATTTCTGGAAACTTTACTATATTAAATCTTATTAATACAGAGGTCTGGAGCAATCATTATTGAGTTGTCATCAGAGTCTACAGGATATAAATCTAAACAAATGCATTTTGTATAAAAAGAATTCTTTATTAAAACCACCTTTCTTTAAGGTTCTATTACCTCAATATGTGACTTTGGTGTGTTTAAACAGTACCCCCCTACCCCGCCTTATGTCACGGTACCTGGCCACTGCTTGCTTGCATTCCATCAAAACTGACACCATTAAGAATTTTGAAGAACCACTTGGAAAACTCCCTATTCTCATATATAAAGTACACTCAGTCAAACTGATCATCTTAAGTAGAATTTTATTATGAAGGGTGGAGGACAAATATTCCTGTGGTCAGGCAATCAAGTTCTTCCAAATGTCTGTGATTGTTTTTAATTCACATGGCTCAACTTTTTTTTTTTTGGTAAAAAATCATTCTCTTTTCCTCATTATCACATTCCAAAAGATGAAATCGGTTGTTAACTAAATGTTCATTCCTTAAAGCAAAGGGATATATTTAATAAAAATAAACTTGAGATGTTTTCATAATAGTGGTTAATTTTCTTAGGCTACTTAAAATGCTGACATTTGATCCCCATCTTGCAAAATGCACCCTTTCTTAAAATGTGTTTCCAAGGGAATGAAAGGCTGAGCTTCGGAGAGTCACAGATTGTTATGTGTGATTTGCTACAGCTCACATTACTGCAAGGTAGAAACAATGTCAGCGGGAACAAAATCAACGTTTCATGTAACTCACTGTCCATAACAATCTGTGAGCTAATAAAGTCGGCATTAATATGCTGCCACTGTGCATAAAAATTCTTAACTATAAGTTTCACGTCTTAAATAGGGCAGGTATATACTATATCCAGTTATGGTAAACTCTGATTTCACTGCTGCTTGTGAAATTCCTAAACTAAGCCAGAGTTAAATATGCATTTTCAAGACTCAAATGGGTAGGGAAGAAATGCCCAGTGATATTTTATTTCAGAACGTGGAAGGCACCATATGCTTTAACCCAACGAGGGCAAGATAAAGTTCATCTACCATGTGGCAGCTGATAAGTAGTTGAGTAAGCAGTTCTACATTGGAACTAGAGCATTTGCTAACTCTCTTTAAAGGAAGGTGATCCTTGAGTTAAATTGAGCTAATTTTTAGAAAAGATTACACCTCGGTATTTGTGTTTGATCAGACTGTGCCTGCTCAGTCATGTCTGACATTTTGGGACCCCATGGACTGTAGCCCACCAGGCTCCTCTGTCCATGGGATTCTTCACGCAAGAATACTGGAGTGGGTGGCCATTTTCTTCTCCAGGGGATCTTCCCGACCTGGGGGTAGAACCCACATCTCCTGCATTGGCAGGTGGATTCTTTACTTCTGACTTACTCAGAAAGCCCTCCTCTGTGTCTAGAGTGTATCAATTATTTAACCGTGAAATAGGACTATAAAACTAGACAAGAGCACTTTCACAGTTGAAATTCTTCCAAAGATGTGGAATAAAAATCTGCATGTGATGGATGCCTTGGCTTCCAACATCCCTGACTGAACCATTATTGTAGCTAAAAGTCCAAGACTGATAGATTTCACAAACCAGCCCTTTACTTTGGTGTTTTCAATAAAACTAGGACCCCTCTTCAATCCTTGAGAACATGTTCTTGAAATGCCCAGGTCCTCACTTCCCTACAGTCTCAATGGTTAATGTTAAGGCAAGTTTACTCGTGGCCTTCCCTAGAGGTGCAGTGATAAAGAAATCTGCAGACCAATGCAGGAGATCTAGGTTCTTTTCCTGGGTCGGGAAGATCCCCTGGAGAAGGAAACAGCAACCCACTCCAGTATTCTTGCCTGGGCAATCCCATGGACAGAAGAGCCTGGAGAGCTACACAGTCCATGGGGTCGCAAGGACCCAGACATGACTTTAGCAACTAAACAACAGCAAAGTTTACAGGTGAAGCACAACGGTGGCCTGTGACTGTCGCTAGCATGAATCTACCTTTTTAATCCTCTCTTGGGCATCCAGAGGTTTCAGGTGTCAGCTGAAAATTAAAAAGGAAAAAAAAAAAAGTCTTTTGACTTGTCTGTAGCTTTCTGCACATGTTCCCATGCATTTTTATCCCAACTTCAGAGGTGGGATTAAGAATGGATTATTGGCGCTTAGCCCCAGGTTTCATTCTCATTTTCTCCCTTCTCCCATAGCATGGTCTCCCTGAACCTGATTACTCTGGAAGGTTTAGATAGAAGCAAAGTGGTTGTAGTTCAATCGATGGGAGACAGAGTGCCATGGATGAGCCTGGGAAAGCAGAGACAGTTATTGAAGCGGTCAGACTCTCCACCTAAAGGAATGGGACTGTTTTGCAGCTATGATCCAAGTCTTCTGTTTTCTCCGAATGCACTATTGATCCGGGAGGCTGGGAAACCTTGTTCCCATGGACACCGAGCCCAGCAACTGCTGCACCTTCCAACACATTTGGAAATCACATTTGGAAATTACGGTCAGAGACTGTCTCATTTTTACACATTCTCTTCACAACCCGCCAGTTCATCTGTATGTTAAACCATCAATGCATTTCATTTAATTGCTTCATGGAAAATGTCACCTCTTCAAATTCCTGAACAGAAAGTCTTCAGTAATTCTGCCCCACCCCATTTCCTCATAAATTCAGTTTTACTACTTTCTGTGGGTCTAGTATTATTTTCCTCAATCATGTTAAGGTCTTCTTTATCCCGATACAAAACAAAATCTGGACATGTCACATTCCTACTGTCCTCTTGAACAATTTTTTTGTTGTTAAGTTTTTGTATATGTATACTTTGAATTTGTTATATTTTTATTCTTTAAGCCATAACCATTTTTATTTGTGTGGGTAGGTTAGATTTTTTTCCCTTGTTTTTCCTATGAAAGTGAAAGTCACTAAGTCGTGTCTGACTCTTTATGGCCCCAAGGACTGTAGCCCGCCAGGCTCCTCTGTCCATGGGATTCTCCAGGCAAAAATACTGGAGTAGGTTGCCATTTCCTCCTCCAGGGCATCTTCGCAACCCAGGGATCGAACCTGGGTCTCCCTCATTGCAGGCAGATTCTTTACTGTCTGAGCCACCAGAGACCCCTTTTTCCTATGTTGTGGTTTAGTCACTTAAGTTACTATTTTTCCTATAATAGGTTCTAAAAGTATTTGTTGTTGTTGTTTTTAAGATTCTGATGGAAACGCATCACACAAGCTAGCTTTTTTGAAAATGTTTGAAACCAAAAGTGATCACAGATAATATGCCATTTCTCTTTTTCTCTTTTTAAGAACTTTTTCTTTAAGAACTTAAATTATGACGTGTCTTAGAGTAGATTTTTTCTTAGTTTTATCTTTTTGTGATTGACTCAGTTTCTTCATTTTGTAGATTTTCGTCTTTCACGACGTTTGGTAAGTTTTCAGCCACGATTGGCTTCTGAGGTGGTGCAGTGGTAAAGAACCTGCCTGCTGATGCAGGAGATGTGAGAGACTCAGATTCAACTCCTGGGTGAGGAAGATCCCCTGGAGGAGGAAATGGCAGCCCACTGCAGCATTCTTGCTTGGAAAATCCCATGGACGGAGGAGCCTGGCGGGCTACAGTTCATGGGGTCACAGAGTCAGACACACACCAGCGCACAAAACACACAGCCTTTATTACTTTAACTATTCCATCACGCCTATTTTTTTTTTAAGCTCTTCTGAAATTCTCTTGATAATAGTGTTGCCTCTTTTGTTACTGCCCTATGAACTCCTGAGGCTCTGTTCATTTTTTATTTCTGTCTCCTTTCTCTTTGTTGTTCAAATTGCACAAACTCTATTGGTCTGTCTTCAAGTTCACAGACTACAGCCTATCATCTCCACTTAACTTTTAATCCTGTGCAGCATTTTCTTTAACTTATTTCTAACTTAATTTTGAGTTTTATAATTGCAATTGGTTATTATATTAACACTTTGAATATTTTTATAATTGTATTATATATTTTTTAATTTTGCATATACTTTTAAAATTTTAATTACAACTTGGTTATTTTTTATTCCTTCTATTTCTTTGGTATGATTTTCTCATTTGTTTCAAATGCATTTATAATTGCTATTTGAGGCATTTTTAAGATGGCTTCTTTAAAACCCTTGATGGATTTCATTTTCCTCTAAGGTACTCAGTCACCTGATTTTGATGGGTTAAGCAATTAAACAAATTCTCCTGAAAACCAGCACACAAAGACAACCCATAGAAGTCATATTACAGTCAAGCTTTTGCTATAAATATCCTTTGCTAAAATCTTGGAGGGATTTTATTACTTATATATAGATCTACTTCAGTTTCTTAAGTAATAGATATATATAATTGTACATATTTGTTGGATAAATATATGAATCTAAATTTATGAAAGAAATTCAGTTTGCAATCAAGTATATCATGACATTGTTTGATCTCAGAATTCTTCTTTTTTTTCTTTTTATATATTTATTTTGGCCATGCCATGCAATCTGGGGGATCTTAGTTCCCTGACCGGGGACTGAACTTAGGCTACTGCAGAAAAGGGCCTAGTCCTAACCACTGGACCACTAACAAATTCCTGATCTCAGAATTCTGAAATGACTTTTATTACATGCATTTTCTCATTATTTTATCACAAATTCTAATTTTAACCAGTCGGAAGTAAATGATTATTGCCACTTTGAAATCCAAGAAAACACAGATTTTTAAAGTTTTACAGTAAAATAAATATCTCTTCATTTTTGCTTATGTATTGGCTTTATTGCTTTTAAGATATTTTAAATATGCTTACTTTTTTTGCCTTATCTTATTAAATATGTTGGAGAAGGAAATGGCAACCCACTCCAGTATTCTTGCCTAGAGAATCCTGTGGACAGAGGAGCCTGGTGGGCTGCTGTCCATGGGGTCACACAGAGTCGGACACGACTGACTTAGTATGCATGCATGCATTGGAGAATGAAATGGTAACCCACTCCTGTGTTCTTGCCTGGAGAATCCCAGGGATGGAGAAGCCTGGTGGGTTGCCATCTATGGGGTCACAAAGAGTCGGACAAGACTGAAGCGACTTAACAGCACCAGCAGCAGCATTAAACATGTAAGCACAGATCTTATTAATGCCAAGAGCAGAAAACTGTCTACATATGTACATCTTTTAAAATTATATCATAATACAAAAATAAAAGCAAATTTGGCCACATACACAACTTCAAGCACTATTTAGATAAATAATGATAAATTATATACATATATATAGTAATTGCATATATAATATTTCTAAATATATTTAATATTAATTTCTGCATATGTTTTTGAGGGATGCTAGCTCACATTCTGATAGAAAGGCTGTTTTTATAACAGAGTATTAGTTTTATGTTTTAGGCTGACCACAGAGTTGTAACCTCTCTATCACAATTGCCATACAGCCAGCCACCAAAAAAGATTCTTAATGAAGAAAAATTAGGTATGATATTCCATTATACCAGAAGCAGTCAAGATCGCAAATCTTTTTTACCTCCAAACACCCCAAATATCTACTTGGCTTAAACCATTACAATAGAGACAAAGAAGACCTTGCATTTTCCAAAATATAGCTTTAAGGAGGATAAATAGAGGTTGGCAGAGTATTGCAATCTTGTAGGCTACTTCTATCACACCCTGCCAAAACCATTTAGAACTTATTTTGCTATCCAAAAACCTGCCCTATAGCTACCATTATTCTCCCCCATGGTTGCTTCTCTGCGTGCCATGTCTTCATCTCTAAGATCTCTGTAATTAAATGCAGTGGTTAGAAACGTATCAACCATAATAATAACCACATCTACAACCACAGCTACCACCACCACCAGGACATGACACAGACCTCTGCATACAGACACTCACACGCATGCAGAAGCTTCCAACGCTTTCCATTGGCTGCTAGTAATTAAATATTAAAAAAAAAACAATTCTAATGAATTCCAAAGGGCTTACCTTGCTTACTTCAAGGACAGAGGAATAGATTAAGAAGACATATGGGAGAGTATGTGACTTCTGAATACACAACATCACCAAGGCCATGTGAGGTACTGGAAACCAAAGATAAAAGAAAGAGCCTTCGAGTTCAAAGAGCCCAGGGAATCCAGGAGGTACTTCTACTCAGTTGGAGTAGAGTTTGTGACATTACAAGGAAAACTACAAGCCTACAATTGTAGGCTTCATCTGGCAGCTCTGCACCTTTATGAAGGAGAGAGAAGGCGAGCTGTTTCCCCACTGCCCAGCCACATCTCTGTGCGCATAATGACCTTTAACAATAGGGGCAGGACTTCAGATCTGAATGCTAAATCTGCAAATCAGTTTTCAAAAGTCAATGTAAAGACAAAATGTGGACTGCCATTTTTTCCTATAAACTTTCATTCTCAAATTTTTCTTCATACAGAAGAAATAAAATGCTTTGCACATCCAAAAACACTTTATTCTTACCTGTGATCACATACACTCTCACACAAACACACAGACACACACGCACATACACATACTTACATGGAGATGACACACGGAAGATATACTATACATATAGTCCTAAATACATTAACTGTGTTACAAATAATCTTTTGTTTAAAAAATTACTCATGCTCAGCTTCCTAAGCTGCCAATTTTCTGACTAGTGATTATATAGACACAATATGATGACTTCCCAGGTAAATTTAACTGTGAACATACCTATCCAATATTTATCACTTGATACATTGCAGCTGTTTGGTTCCTTAATCTTAAGTCTTTAGAGGACGTTGTGTTCACCTTTGTATTTTGTGCCCCATGTTGACTTTCTTGAGGCCAAATCTATAGTCATATTTCAAAGACTCAAAGTTTCATTTTTGTTTTTTTTCTGGAAAGCAACATGAAATGTCTATTATCATAAAGGCACTTTAAAAAATATTATTCTATTGGAGTATAGTTGAGTTACAATGTTGTGTTAGTTTTGGGGCTACCATAAAGTGATTCAGTTCAGTTCAGTGGCTCAGTCGTGTCCGACTCTTTGCAACCCCATGAATCGCAGCACGTGAGACCTCCCTGTCCATCACCAACTCCTGGAGTTCACTCAAACTCACGTCCATCGTGTCGGTGATGCCATCCAGCCATCTCATCCTCTGTCGTCCCCTTCTCCTCCTGCCCCCAATCCCTCCCAGCATCAGTCTTTTCCAATGAGTCAACTCTTCACATGAGGTGGCCAAAGTACTGGAGTTTCAGCTTTAGCATCATTCCTTCCAAAGAACACCCAGGACTGATCTCCTTCAGAATGGACTTGTTGGTCTCCTTTCAGCCCAAGGGACTCTCAAGAGTCTTCTCCAACACCACAGTTCAAAAGCATCAATTCTTCGATGCTCAGCTGTCTTCACAGTTCAACTCCCACATCCATACATGACCACTGGAAAAAACATAGCCTTGACTAGACGGACCTTTGTTGGCAAAGTAATGTCTCTGCTTTTTAATATGCTATCTAGGTTGGTCATAACTTTCCTTCCAAGGAGTAAGTGTCTTTTAATTTCACGGCAAAGTGATTCAGCCATATACATATATATGTGTGTGTGTGTCTGTGTGTATTTAGTAATAGTTTGGATTTGCTAATCCCAAGCTCCCAATCCATCCCTCCCTCAGCAGATGGCATCTTTTATGAAGGTGCAGAGACTGGCTGTGGCCATCCTGAATTCTCTCCCCCTATATCCAAGAGGTCTGCTTGTAGATGTAATCTACTCATTTCAGCATTGATGATCTCATCTTAATGTGTGGAGAAGAAAAGAGGAATGTGACAAAGGAACTTGAAGTTAGTTTTCCCCACTTTCAAGAAAATAAAAATTGGGTACTTTTGAATACGTTTACCATGACAAAATATGCACTCATTTTGTGAGAAAAAGATTCAGTTTTGCATGTAATTGAATTCTGATAATAATAGAACACCTTCCGCCAAAAACTCTTAGCCATCATTATTCAAGATTGAAGTTGGACTCTAATGGCCCATTAGACTGGTCCCCAAATTCAAGGATACTAACAAAGTCTAGCCTGCATAAAACTAGACAAACATCTCAAAAATGCTGCTGGTTTCCTCCTACTCATAAAGGAAGTGAAGGAACAGGAAGCCTGCTGAGAAGAAAGACTAAAGGAAGCTCTAATCCATTTTCTATTTGTACTTTTTGAAAGCTTGATTCCATTTCTAAATTTTGTATCAGAAAAATAAACACTGAAGAAACTCTTAATTCAAACAGCCGCATTTGTGCCTGCTCTGATGTGTTTTTATTGTCCTGACTATTTCAAGAAGTCATTAATTTCAGTTTGCTTAGACTGCAGTTTTTTATTTCTATATCCTATAATAGAAACCCTTCTGGTAGCCGAACTGTTGGAATATAGATATTTGTCTCTAGGTGTTAATATATACTGTTTGCCTTACAGGGGCAAAAGCAGCTGACTTTTACCCACAGGGCTGATACCACTAGATAGCTTGCTTTGTGCAAAGTAGCACATGTGACTAGATGAGAGGGAGAGCAGGAACACTCGTAGAAACTTTTAGATGAATTGATTATGTGTGTGTCTTTTAATCGCTCAGTTGTGTCCAACTCTTGGCGACCTCATGGACTGTAGTCTGCCAGGATCCTCTGGCAATGTGATTTCCCACACAAGAATATTGAAGTGGGATGCCATTCCCTTTTCCAAGGACCTTCCTCACCCAGGGATCAAACCTGGGTCTCCCATTTGAAAGGAGACTCTTTACCGTCTGTCTCTAGGGAAGCAACCCATGTCTCCGCGTTGCAGGCAGATTCTTTAATGTCTGAGCCACTAGGGAAGCCATGTATATATGCAAAACACATATATACAGTTCTTTGGATGGATAAAGCTCTATTCTATCATCTTAAAATTATTAAAGATCTAAAGAAACAAAATGCATCTTCTGCTATTTTAAACTGATTTTCAAAGGTGTTCTATTAGTAAAATGTTAACCATCATGGCAAAATAAAACTGAGCAGGTTGGCCTGTCCACAGAATAGCCCTGTGTCTTATGCTATATCATGTCATGCAGTTGAGCATCTGGCTCTATAAAGGAAATAAGAGACTTTGCCTCTTGAATTGGGCAAAACCCAGGTTTGGCAAGCTTTTCTGTAAAGGGCCAGACAGTAAGTTTCTATGGCATCACAGGCCATGTGGTCTCTGTCAGGGCTACTCAGCTCTGCTTTTAGCAGGAAACCAGACACAGACAATATGCAAATGAATCAGCTTGGCCCTGTTCCAGTAAAAGTTCATATTCAAAAGTGGGTGGGACCTGGATTTAGTCCAAGGGTCATGGTTGTTGATCCCTGACCTAAGCTAGGGATGAATCGGCTCCACTGGCTAGCCCATTTAGCATGTAGAGGACCCTGGGGCTAAGAACTTCTAAAGAAGAAAACACACACACACATAATGCACTGAGGTACTGTGAGATAAAATACATAATGCATATATTTATATGAATTTTATACTAGTTAAAAAAAAATACTGGGGGAAGGGTAGCTAGGGAATGTGGGATTGACAATTACAATGGTGCTGGTGGTAAAGAACCCTCGTGCAATGCAGGAGATGTCAGAGACTCGGGTTCGATCCCTGGTCAGGAAGGTCGCCTGGAGGAGGGCATGGCAACGCACTCCAGTGTTCTTGCCTGGAGAATCCCATCGACAGAAGTGCCTCGCGGGCTACGGTCCATAGGGTCACAGAGAGTTGAACACGACTGAAGCGCCTTAACATGCAAGTGGATTTAACATAGATAGACAACAAGGACCTAGTATACGGCACAAGGAACTGTCTTCAATATTGTACAGCAACCTCAATAGGAAAAGAATTTGGAAAAGCATAAAAACATGTATATGTATAACTGAGTCACTGTGCTGTACACCTAAAACCATCACACTGTTGTTAATCAAGTGTACTTCAGTATAAAATAAAAAGTTAAAAAAAACACTGTGTTTTTATACCAGTGCCTTTAAAAGCAATAATACAAAATCACTCCCCAAGTTAACACATATTTAAGAATTTAGGCTATGGCACAGTAACTAAAAAATAGTGAGTTCAAAACATTTAAATACAAATAATAATTCTGCATATGTTTTAATAATTCAGCATGCTAATTTTGATTTATATTTTTCTTTCAAACTCAGTGTAAATAAGTGACCTCTTTCTATATATCACTCTAATGTTGAGGATAATATACCATGCTTTGAAAGGCAAGTGAAATTTTCTCTAACCCCTTTCACAGGTTAGGGCTGAACCCTAGAATTCTAACTTCTTTCCCTAAGATTCAGGTGGTAAAGAGGGTTCCAAACTGGGAGGGTTTCCCTATTTCTGGTGGCTTTGTATACATTCTTCTGCTTCCAAGGCCACTGTCCAGCCATTCCACTTGCTCTTCCCATTGCAATGACACCATGACACTTTAGAGACAGCATAGACCCTTATCTTATAGGTAACAAATGCTGTATTACCTTCGTACGAGGATTTTCTGAAGTTTTGTGCTTAGAGATTGTTATAATCTATAAGTGAATCATTGTGTTCTCTTTCCAGATGTCTTAATTCCCCATTTCCTGGTCATCTCACCATGAGCTGTCCTTGGAAATTCAATCCTCTTAGCTTTATTATTATAGAAAGCATGGACACTTCCAATGAGAAAGAGGAGGAGGAAAGAGAGGAAGAGAAAGGGTGAGGAGCCTTTTCTCTCAATATCTGAAAGCACCCAATGGCCTCTGTCTTTCTCACTGATGTGTGTGACTGCACTCCCCAGGGAAGGAGTACGTGTCTCCTCCCAGCTAATATTTGGAGTCCAGACGTAGAGTGATGCTCTTCAGGGACGTTACCTGGGTGGAAAAGTCATGCTTCCATCTAATTAATCCTAAATTCTGATGCCACTTTTAATTTTCTTGTGATTTGGAAAGGAGGCACTATCTATTCTTGAAATGGCTTCCATGGGGAAAACGTTAGGCAGAGGAGACGTTTTAAGAAAGTTCCATGAACAGTAGCTGTCTCTAGATAGGAAGGCAGTGCACTGAGTGGTGTCTGAGGGAAGATGTAGTTTTGATCCTAATGCTAAGTGGTTGTGACCAATGCCGACGATCGTATGGGACTTGTCAGGAAGTGGGAATTCAAGCCGTGGGGAATGTTCTGTGTTATTTAGAGAAGGAAAAAGAAAATAAAAGAACTGCTAAACAATATTTGCAAAACCCTATTTTTTTGTGACTTCATCAGCACAATTAAAGCATATATTAAACATATATATATATGTGATGTGTATGTGTATATATGCATGCATGCATATTATTTTCCAAGACAATTATAATATTATCAATAATCCTCAGCAGTTCTCTGGAAGCAATCACAAAGCTGGAGGTCAAAATTATGCCTCTTATTCAAAACTTCAAAGGAAGGAAATTCACAGTAATGTCACTTCTTGCCTTTTAGTTTAACCTTACCCACTAGTTTTTGTAACAGTAACAATAAACACGTTTAGTGCCTCTTCTGCTTGTAAAAAAAGGGTTTCACATTATTGATTTAAATGTGCCTTGATGCTTTCTTCTCTAAATACCAGTTGAAGAAAAATATTGATTAAGCCTAGAAATGCTTTATCACAGTCTTCTTCTTAACCATCCGTGGCGTGAGGTCAATGAACATTTAATCGATTTTTGATTCATTTGTGATTAGAAAATCGGTAAATTATCTCACTCAGCCTGAGAGGTACACTCATCACAAAGAAATTTAGTTGAGTTGAACTTCGTCCATGAAACTGAAGGGGCATCAAATGGCATAATTAAGTAAATACATAAATTTTATTTTATAAGGTGAGTATTACCCTACAGGGATATGCCAGGTTCTTGGTTTACATCCAGAGTCTAGAATCTTGGCAGAGTCCTCCAGGGCAAATCTTACCTCTTGTGAGAAATGCAATTACTTCTTTAATATACACCTACTGTGGGCCAGTGGTAGGTATATACCTTTCCTGC
Organism: Bos grunniens; assembly: GCF_055505025.1. Lineage (NCBI taxonomy): Eukaryota > Metazoa > Chordata > Mammalia > Artiodactyla > Bovidae > Bos > Bos grunniens. The sequence continues at coordinate 87,281,083 of NC_141176.1, read as the reverse complement.
AGTGTTTTCCCTCAGTAATAACTACAGAAAGACCTGGATTCTATGTTGCCCATTTATTCCACATGATGTTGACACCATCTTAATGCCTTTATCCTCGTGTTCGAAGAAGGACTTCCTGGATGGAAGTCTAGCCAAAAATCTGCCCCTTGGGACTAAAATGCAAGAGATGTTTCTAAGTTGGTCACTGCTGTAGATCAAGAGGTCAATTCTAGACACAGCCAACCCTTTGACCTATAGGAGTAACTTTTCATGGAAAAAGGAAAAATCTGGAGTACATTATGCATATTACATGACCTTGCTCTAAATGTCATGACTTTTCTATGTGTATTGCTGGAGTTTATCTCCAATAATGCAGCAAAAGCAGAAATAATAACCAAGTTTGGCAAGCTCAGAGATAATAAGTAGGTTTGGCAAACTTGTTTTCATTGTTTGGCTTAGAAGGAACCTTCTGCTTCTGCTGAATTAAAACCGAAATAGCTGTAATCCTGTACCTCAACGTTCTCATATGAGTAGAAGTAGCACTCACCTACTTCACAGTAAAAGGGTAAATGAAACATTACACGATTTTTAAGTTTGTCGTAAATGCTTAATTAAGTATATGGAGACACATGATGGCAATTTTTCATAACACTTTTGCTTAAGAGCAGTAAGGTAAGGTCTGTGAAGCTATATCTGCTTCACAGCTTCATTAAGATACTTTCCAGTGTTAGGATAGGCAAAGGTCCTTATGATGCTTATGTCAAAGAAAGAAAAAAACTGTGAAATGACACTGAAATAACTATTTAGCTTTTCTGCTCTTTCCTGTTTGCTGTTTGTCAGGCTATCATGCAGGACAGTGTATCAGGCCCTGCTAAAGTGGAATCTCTCTGTGCAAGACCGAGATTATAATGCCCTTGTCATTTTCGTAATTATTAGTTTCTAATAATGGCTGATGAATGGTCCTGGCTTTGAAAATGTGAACACATAGAAAGTGAAGAACTCTGTGCAATAACAAAAAAGGTATCAGTTTCTGTATGTGTTTTTCTTTGTGGACACTGATCTTTTGTTTAAATTGTGCAGTCTTGTTTTGTCCCACAGTGTAAAATAATATTTTCTTGCAGAATCTTTGAAAGTAGCCAAGGAGATTTGGGTGATGAAAATGATCGTGAGGAAGGGGATTGATGATTGTCAAGTTAAAACACACAGCAAATTCTGAGCATTTAAAATCTTTATAATTGTTTTGGAGCGATTTTTTGATGTGTTGCAATTCAACATAAGACTGAAATATGTATGTGCCTGTAATTATGGCAGATCATATATGTTTCTTGCATTTACTATACTAATGAGCAGTACTCAGTTAAGATAAAACAAAAGACAACTACTGCACTTGTTTCTGAGTTAGTTTTGACCCTGGGTCTAATCCCTGTAAATAATTCCAGTTGTCCTGCATTCTCAGATAATGCCTGTGTGCTTAGTGGCTCAGTCGTGTCCGACTCTTTGCAACCCCGTGGACTGTAGCCCGCCAGGCTCCTCTGTCTCTGGGATTTCCCAGGCAAGAACACTGGGGTGGGGTGTCATTTCCTTCTCCAGGCGGTCTTCCCAACCCAGGGATTGAACCCACATCTCCTGCATTGCAGGCCTTCCCCCACTGAGCCTTCAGGGAAGCCCCTTAGATACTGTTGTTCAGTCGCTCAGGCATGTCCAACTCTCTGAGACCCCATGGACTGCAGCACACCAGGCTCCCCCGTCCTTCACCATCTCCCAGAACTTGCTCAAACCCATGTCCATTGAGTCTATGGTGCCACCCAGCCATCTTGTCCTCTGTCATCACTTTCTCCTCCTGCCTTCAATCTTTCCAGCATCAAGGTCTTTTCCAATGAGTTGGTTCTTTGCATCAGGTGGCCAAAGTATTGGAGCTTCAGCTTCAGCGTCAGTCCTTCCAATGAATATTCAGGACTGATTTCCTTTAGGATGGACTGGTTGGATCTCTTTGCAGTCCAAGGGACTCTCAAGAGTCTTCTCCAATACCACAGTTCAAAAGCATCAGTTCTTTGGTGCTCAGCTTTCTTTATGATCCAACTCTCACATCCATGCATGACTGCTAGAAGAACCATAGCTTTGACTATATGGACTTTTGTTGGCAAAGTCATGTCTCTGCTTAGATAGCAAGGTCACCTTAAATCAAACCCACCTAAGCATAACTGGCAACTCCCTTCTTTTTCATCACTTTTTACCCTTACTCATCTTTGAAAAATCACTCCCATGTTCCTTTTGTGCTATGCAATTATTTCTAGCCTATCTGAGAATATGTGTCACCATCCAATGTTAGTTGCTCTTCAGGGTAAGACTCCCAGACTCTAATCTTCATGCCTGTATCTCCATCAAAGGCTTCTAGAGTGGTTACCCCAAGGAACCCAGTTGTTCCCATCCCTCTCTTGCCCAAACAAAGATTCCTTCTACCCAGCATGAGGAGTACAGCAGAAGACCACAGCAACAGGAGAAATATACCATTCACTGATTAATTTCCTAGAAGGCTTTGTGTGTTGTGAACTTGTCATTAATCAGAAACTTGGCTGCTATACGCTTTTGAGATGACTGAGTCATACTCTTGTACAAGTGTACTCCTTTCAAAATTTAATGATGGGCAGTACATGGAGAAACGGTATTTACTATAACCATTGCATTTTCAGTATGCCTTACAACATAAGTGAATGTGTATATGTGTGTGTGTGTGTGTGTATATATATATATATATATATATATATATAGTGCTGCTTTTTTTATGGATTTATTTACTTATAATTAGCTACTTTTAGATTACCTAATACCTGACAGTAGCATTGAAAAGACAAAAGAATACTAACTTCATAATTGTCATCCAGAAGATTTCAATCTGGTTGAAGATACAAGACTATAAAAAATAAATAAATACATGAAGATTAAGGAACAATGCAAATGTTCTTTAATGAGACAGGCTGAATTATAGGAAGTGTCAAAAAGTTCAAGCATAGCAATAACATGATTGCTTAGAGGACTCAGCAGATGAATCTTGCATCATCTCTCAACTTCTAATTTCATCCCCAGATGTTCCAATTATTTAGAGGACTTATTACTATAGTAGGCATTTCAGAATATAATAGAAGTCTTTGTCAGTTTATCTTCTCTAATTCTTAAATAACTCTGATCTGTGTCAGTTGTATATTTTATGTTCATATTCCAACTGGGCTAAATTTCTTATAAAGAAAAGAATGAAGAAGAATGTTTTTCTCTTATCAGTTGCATATGTTTTTAAAGTATTGCTTAACAAATGTTGGGCTTCATGAAATGGAGACATGTCATTCTTCTGAATTATTTGGCCAGTGTTGAAAGGCAAAGTGAACTGGATTGTGTACTTATGCTTTTTTCATGATTCTTACAACCATCAGAATTAATGTTAAGCAAATTTCACCCAATGTATTATGTAAGCAACCTCCATACATATTATACAACTATTTACATTAATAAACTACAACATTATTTTTAGACTGAGTCTAAATTTATATAAGAAATCATCAGATGAATAACTGAATTAATAATCTTGCTCTATATTACAATTAACAAAATATAAATATCACAATTTTAAAACTGAAAGGTAGAAATAATTCATTTATTTAACAAATTAGGTTATAAAAATTAAGTACTCTCTGTGAGCTTAAGTACCTTGCTGTGCAACGGGCTCATGCTAGTGGAAAGAGTGAAGAAGTACTCTCATCTCAGAGCTTCCGGTCTAGTGGGGATTACCATATAATTTTTTAGGTTCAGCATTCACCAAAAATCACAATCTTGAAAATACTGATGTATATATTACCGAAATTACCAAATTCAGCAAGTGAAAATACAAATCTGACTTGGGACCTACTCCTACAAACATTTCACAGGATAGATATTTATATCCTGCTGTCTATCTGAAATTCAAGTTTACCCCAATATTCTCTATTTTATCTGGCAATCTTCATGCATACCTCTTGTCATGTGGTGAATTACAGCCCTCAAAATTAACGTGCTAAAGCCCTAACTCGGAAAACCTCAGTATGTGACCTTATTTGGAAACAGAGTCTTTTCTGTGATAATGACTTAAGATGAGGTTATATTGGAGCCAGTTTATTCTCCAGTGCAACTTGACTGATAGGCTTACAAAATGGGGAAATTTAGACACAGACTTGAATGCAGAGAAAATGGCAGGTGAAGATGAAGGCAGAAACCTGCAAGTCAAGGAACACCAAAGATCTCTGGCAACCCCCAAAAGCTGGGAGAGAGAAGCACAAACCAGATTCTCCCTCAAGGACCACAGAAGGATCCTACCTTGATCTTGGATTTCTAGTTTCTAGAACTGTGAGACAGTAGTTGATTTCTGTTTTTCAAGCTGCCCAGTGTCTGGTACTTTGATCCAGCAGCCTGAGCAAATGTTTACACCTCTCTTTAAAGAAACGAACTCAAAACGATTCTTAGATCAATAAACATATCTGGAAGAAATATTACCAAATATTTATACGGTGTTTATGTAACTTGACGTGATCCTTTTTACTGGCCTATAGAAACAGAGAAGTCGAAAGTATGATTCCCTTCACTTACTGAAGATATGAAACAAAACCTCTTCATTGGATGGATATTTTTCTTAGTTCCCCAACAAGTGCGTGCAGAGCTCATCCTACACCAGCTCCCTATCTAATTAAGCAAGCTTGTGCCCTCTTGTGCTGCTTTCTATGGGAACTATCTGTAGTTTTCTCGTTCTTTCTTTAATCGACAGGCACTTGGAACTGCTACTCCAGGAGTGTTTTCCCTCCCTCTCTGCTTCTCTCCCTCCCTCTAGGTCTCTCTTTCCTGTCTCCCTTCCTTTCTTCCTTTCTATCCAGCTGTTTCGCAGGCCTCAAAGAGTCAGCATCTACATCTGCTGTTATTTTTTTTCACCCTACAATACAGCCCTTTGTTCTCTAATTTCAGTGATTTCATATTTGCTATTTGAGCCTTTCCTAAGAGTCTCTCCTTTAAACTCAGGTCTGTTCCGAACCTTCCAAGTAGGTCATCTATATCTATTTTAAAAGGTCATTGTTCTCAGCTTGCACCTCTGCTTCCGCTCCTGAGCTCCGGTGGATCTCTGTCCCCGCCCCGTCAAGGATCCCACACCTGAGCTGCCTGCCTGCTTACTCTCAGCACTTTTCGTAATGGCTGTGCTTATTAAATTTTCTGCACATTCAACCAAATTCTGGGAATTTATGACTATCATGTTTGCTGCTTTATCATCCTTATTTTGCATGCTTCATTTAAAAAAAAATACTAGCTTTTATTTCCTGTGAACGCAATTTCTACCTGCTTAGGTAGGGTATTTGAGGCCATATGTTCAATAGGTGTCTCTTGGGTATCCCTTTTCCATTGACTCTGCCCTGTGGCATATGCAGTTCCGTTTCCAGGTAGTTATGAAAATTTCCCTGAATAAGCATTTAAGATTTTCTTTTGTTAACTCGTTGCTTAAGTTATTTAGTGTTAATATTAAAAAAATTATTTGTTTATACTTTTTAAAAAGAGTCTTTACTGAATTTGTTGCACTGCTGCTTCTGTTGTGTATCTTGTTTCTTTGTCCTTGAGACATGTGGGATCTTAGAACCACGGCTGCGGATTGAACCCACACCCCAGGACTGAAAGTTGGGATCTTAACCACTGGACTGCCAGGGAAGTCCCATCCTTTATTCTTCATTATAGGTAATAACAAGGACATATGTGCCAAATAAGCACCTCATATTTAGTAATGGTCTTTAATCCTTGTTATTTTTTGAATACTGATTTTGTTTCTGCCATAAGTAAAAGAAATTGACATATTTGGTTTCAAATAATGAACACACTGGGCAATCCATGAAATCTTGAGTCTTATGTAGGACATGCCACTGACCAGGGGGATCCCTGGAATAATGGACAGGTTGACAATGAGTTCACACACGTCACAGGAGAACAGGAACTGACTAGCTTTACTTCCTGTTGTTTAGTCTCTAAGTCATGTCAGGCTGTTTGCGACCCCACTGACTCCAGTCTGCCAGGCTCCTCTGTCCATGGGATTTCCCAGGTGAGAAAACCGGAGTGAGTGGCCATTTCCTTCTCCAGGGGAATCTTCCCGACCCAGGGACTGAACCTACGTCTCCTTCAGGGCAGGCAGAGTCTTTACCTCTGAGCCCCCAGGGAAGACTGACTAGCCGACAGACTTACAGACATCGGGAATCTCTTCCAGCTGGCCCCACCCCCCAACATTCACGGGATAGTCTTAACTATACATGGCATGATTTTAAAAGGCCGTCGTCACCACTCGGGATCTGGGCTATGATGTTGTCCTGTGCTGTGCTATGCCTAGTCACTCAGTGGTGGTCACTCCTTGTGACCCTGTGGACTGTAGCCCACCAGGCTCCTCTGCCATGGGAATTCTCCAGGCATGTGGGTAGCCTATCCCTCCTCCAGGGCATCTTCCCAGCCCAGGAATCAAACTGGGGTCTCCTGCTTACTACAGGCAGCTTCTTTACCAGCAGAGCCACCAGGGAAGCCCCGTGTTATTAGGTACAATATCCTGGCTGCTTGAAGGTCCTTCCTCAGTCCGCAGCCCAGAAGCTGGTCTCACGCACTAGTGTTAATTACTAGTGTGTGCCGAAATTCCCAAGTGCCTTGTGTTTCCCCAGCTAGAAAGTGAGCCCTGTTCTTAGCCTCAAGTTTCACTATAATCCAGCACTCCCTCCCCAGCTCCTGGTAGCAACCTTCTTCTCCCATCCACTGGGACATGGCTTCTCATATTTATAATGACTAGCTGGGAGCTGGATTCAATTCGCCAACACCTAAAGAAACAGAAGTCATCGGCACCCTCTCCCCTGCTAACCTTGTGTGTGACTTCTATTGGGGAACAGCTGGCTGCCTGCTTGATTAGTCTGTGTATGTGGGAAACAGCTGGATTAGATTGTACATCTCCAGGTCATCTGAAGCATTGTGATTTAAACTTCTGAACACCCGCCTTATAGCAAGACTTACAAATGAAGTAGTCGTTTTCCTTATTTTAAAAATGTACCACCAAAGAAAGGAAAAATAGAACCATTACTATGAGGTGGCCAAAGTACTGGAGTTTCAGCTTTAGCATCATTCCTTCCAAAGAAATCCCAGGGCTGATTTCCTTAAGAATGGACAGGTTGGATCTCCTTGCAGTCCAAGGGACTCTCAAGAGTCTTCTCCAACACCACAGTTCAAAAGCATCAATTCTTCAGTGCTCAGCCTTCTTCACAGTCCAACTCTCACATCCATACATGACCACAGGAAAAACCATAGCCTTGACTAGACAAACCTTTGTTGGCAAAGTAATGTCTCTGCTTTTCAATATGCTATCTAGGTTGGTCATAACTGTCCTTCCAAGGAGTAAGCATCTTTTAATTTCATGGCTGCAGTCACCATCTCCAATGATTTTGGAGCCCAGACAAATAAAGTCTGACACTGTTTCCACTGTTTCCCCATCTATTTCCCATGAAGTGGTGGGACCGGATGCCATGATCTTCGTTTTCTGAATGTTGAGCTTTAAGCCAACTTTTTCACTCTCCACTTTCACTTTCATCAAGAGGCTTTTGAGTTCCTCTTCACTTTGTGCCATAAGGGTGGTGTCATCTGCATATCTGAGGTTATTGATATTCATTGGAAAAGACCCTGATGCTGGGAGGGATTGGGGGCAGGAGGAGAAGGGGATGACAGAGGATGAGATGGCTGGATGGCATCATTGACTCAATGGACGTGAGTCTGAGTGAACTCTGGGAGTTGGTGAGGGACAGGGAGGCCTGGCGTGCTGCGATTCATGGGGTCGCAAAGAGTCGGACATTACTGAGTGACTGATCTGATCTGATCTGATCTGATCTGATGAACATGTCAAGCATACACAAATGTATACATGTCAAGTATATACAAAAATAAGGGAAGTGGTGTAATAATTTGTATGTACCCATCTCTAATCATTGTCCACTTTGATGATTAAATTTCTGTGCAAACTTGAATTGGGCTAAGGGATGCCCAGAGAGCTGGTAAAACATTATTTCTGGATGTGTCTGTGGGGATGTTTCCGGAAGAGATAAGCCTTTGAATCGTAGACTGGATAAAGATCACCCTCACCAGCGTGGGTGGGCATCTCCCAATCTGTTGAAACCTGAATGGAACAAACAGGAGAAAGAATGAATTCGCTGTCTCTGCTTGAATTGAAGCATGCATCTTCCGTCTTTCTTCATCTGTGCTTCTGGTTCTTGGGTCTTAGACTGGAATTTGCACCATGAATTCCCCTGGTTCTTAGGCTTTTGAATCCAGGCTAAATTATGTCACTGGCTTTTCTGTTTCTCTAGCTTGCCGAAAGTCAATGATGGGACTTTATGACCTTGGTGACTCCATGAGACAACTCCTATAATAAATCTCTATCTATCTATCTGTGTGTGTGTATGTGCTCAGTTGCTCTGACTCTTTTATGACCCTATCGACTGCAGCTCACCAGGCTCCTCTGTCCATGGGAGTCTCCAGCAAGAATACTGAAGTGGGTTGCCATGCCCTCCTATTGGGGATCCTCCTGACCCAGGGATCAAACCCAAGTCTCCTGCATTGGCACACAGATTCTCTACCGCTGAGCCACCTGGAAAGCCATCCATCTATCTATCTCTGAATTTATCTATCTAGGTATCATTTATCCATCTTTCTATCTTATTGGCTTCAATTCTTTGAAGAACCCTGACTAAGACATCTTCTCATAACTAACCTTGTTTCCTCTCTACTCATAACCATTTCTCTCTCTCCTGACCACTGTAGTTGATTATTTTAAATCAGATATCCCAGATACATAGAGTTTCATCTTTGTATATATATTTAATTATGTATATCTAAACCACAACTCAACTTTTTACATAATGATAATATCATTATCTCTCTAAACTAATAATTCCTTGATGTCATCAGTTGTTTACACACTGATTCAAATTCCCCATATACCTTCTCACACTCCCACTGGTTGATCATTTGCATAAGAGTCCAATATAATGAGGTTTATAAATATATGTCAGTGAAATTTAAATAACTTCAAGGAAACAAGTTTTTAATTAGTAATGGGAAATACTAATAATCAGTCAGAAATGCAAAATAAATGAAAAGTTGATGCACCACTTTTAACTGTATCATCTCTTTATTGTGTCTGTAGGAAGGCAATTCAGCAGAAAATTGGCCCTTGCCTTGAAAGAGGAGATCATATGCACAATTACCTATAATTGTGGATTACCCAAAAGCCTGCGTTTAATATAAGCAAAGTGGTTTGCCTGAAATTCCACCAGGAATATAAGAGATCTTTCATTCCATAGGAAAAAGAAAGCTGTGGATCACATTAGCTATTGTACGACCTTGTGCAGACATACAACATATACAGTTGCACACACAAATGAATAATGCTGTACTTTTCAAGACATTGTTTAAAAGATGCTCTAACCAGGGTACCCTGATGAAACAAAATTCCATAACCTCAGATTTAAAAAAAAAAAAAGCAAAGGCATCACAATCATAAGTTTGGCTGGACTTACTGAATCTGGATAAATGCATTTTTGCCTTTGCCAGACCTTTTCTGAGTTTTATTACTCTTTGCATTCTGACTACTAACTGAAAACAGGATCCCTTCAGATTCCTGGGCAGCTTGCCACTACTTTGGGCCAAGGGGCCAATAAAAATCATTAGCAATACATAAATTTCATCCAGTGGGCTTTCCTGAACATGTGCAAGTGTTCCTAAGGTCTGAACACTGAAACCCACATGTTCTATCTCATCACGTGCTCCTCATTTGCTGGCAATTGGTTAGACTCAAATCCGCTATGTAATTACATTGTAATTTATGTCAAATGAGGATCAATATACCATTCAAATACACTAATAAGACGTAATTAGATAGACACTTTTGTTCATAAAAGACAGTAGGTAAGACTAACAGTTCGATGTACCCAATGCATCTTCTGAATTGTAATTTATTCGTTTGCAGTGAGTCCGATATGAATATATTCATAAGAGGAAATATTAGAATGAAGTATGTTCATAATTATCATGACGAGATGTATCAGCCACTTCACAAAACTGAAAATCCCTACTTACATTTTTTCATTTTATGATTCACAATTGCCCTTTGACGAGGCTGGTTCGAGGCTGGTCACATTGCATTTGTTTTCGTTTGCATTGCATACATTGTTTTTGAAAGTGAAAAATGTTTCAGGAAAAATGTATCTTCACTTAACATCAGGTTGAAACACACACACATAAGCACACCCATATCTGCACAAACAAAAACACTCCAAAGATTACACGAGGTGTATTTTACCCTGATGTGTAATTAAAACCTGCCAATATGACAACTGCCACACAGTGTACTACCACGGTGTGTCCTGAGACTGTAACCCCCTGACTTCCACTCTATTCCCAGTATTTGGTTTGGCTACATTAGGCAGAAACAATGAAAATAAGAAGTAGCATTTCAGGAATAGAGAGAACACAGAGGAGCCTAAGATAAAGTATTAAGGGGAAAATATATATACAGTGAAACTCCTTTTAGGTGCTGTTTTAACTAAGTTGTCATCTACCACATTTATCTGATTTCCAATGATATACTTCTTTTTGGTGAATTCACTTTATGTTCTTGATCCTAGAAATCACATTTAAAATGAAATCCAAAGTAAAAAATAATAAAAAAAAAAAATCAAAGGACACCTCCTTCTTAATTTAAACCAGAGGCTGACCTACTTTAGACTAAAGTAATCTAGTGGGAAATATATTTTGGCTATAAACAACTACTTAAAAACATTTGACAACAAACTAACACCTCTTTGTACACTAATAAATTAAATACAAATTAAGGCCAAAGAATTTCATTTTTTGTCTTTTAAATTCAATAAAATATCAAATATTTGTTTTTTTTTTTAAAAGGAGGGTTCAGAGAATCTAAAACTTGAGAAATGTATTCTATACACTGGCAGCATTTTATTAAACTTGTTCTAAACAGATGGGTATCTATTTATAAAAGCTCTGGGGAAGACAGACCCACATGTCATTCTAATAGTCAACATAATCCTACAATTCTTCAGTTCTCTTTCACAGACATGCATATATTTTTATTTCACCAAAGGATGCATTAGGAAATAATTTTAAATAAATTAGACATTAGGGCAAGAATACAGCAAGTGGATGCAATTTATTTGAAAACAATAGGATAGGAGATTAATATTTAGCAGTTTCAGAAAAGATTATTTTTCCTCCACAATATAAAAAAAAATCTTTTAAAACTATATTTTTCTAACACATTGGCTTATTTATATCCCAAACATGTGTGAGAAAATTAATTTGCTTTTATTTATATTTAGATAGTTTTTATTTTTTCCCCTTTATGGAGCAGAAGTCCTTTTTTCTTAAAAAGTCTTGATACAGCAATGTATACTGTTTATATACAAATTGTTCTTGTTTAGTTGCTAAGTTGTTTCTGACTCTGTGATCCAAGGCTCACTGTAGCCCGCCAGGCTCCTCTTTTCATGGAATTTTCCAGGCAAGTATCCTGGAGTGGGCTATCATTTCCTTCTCCAGGGGATCTTCCCAACATAGGTATCGAATCCGCATCTCCTGCATTGACAGGTAGATTCTTTACCACTGAGCCACCAGGGAGCCTGATCACTTCATACAGGATGTCAATAACCCTGTGTCCATTTCTGACAACTCTAATCAGGCATGCCGACTCCAGAAGCAAGTGGAACTATGCTTTGAACTTGGAACTATGGAATGATTTGCACACGGTGGGTCAGCCTCTGCCTCCCCCATCACCGGCTCTCCTCCACCCCTTATAGGAGCAGCTCCTAAAATCATTCTCCAGTGACACAAATGCAGGCTATGCTCCTTCATAGGGCCCAGGGAATCCAATTTAAGTCACTCTCAATATTGCAAAGTGAATTTTTGTTGTTGTTCAGTTGACAAGTCATGTCCAACTCCTCACAACTGCCACGGACTGCAGCTTGTCAGGCTTCCCTGTCCCTCACCAAGCGAATACATTATTTAAAAATCCATTTGAGAAATTTTGGTACACAATTTTTCAGTCTGTGTTCTATCATTGCTTTAAGGTAACCTAAAAATATAACTGTTTACAATTCTTGATGGGCCAGAAAATCAACAAGTAAATTTGGAACATATTAGGGCTCTTGGAAGGTTTTGCTGGTGTCTCAGATGGTAAAAAAAATCCATCTGCCAATGCAGGAAACCTAGGTTTGATCCCTAAGTCAGGAAGATGCCCTGGAGAAGGGAATGGCAACCCACTTGTGTTCTTGCCTGGAGAAACCCATGGACAGAGGAGCCTGGTGGGTTACGGCCCATGGGGTTGCAAAGAGTTGGACAGGGCTATAGAGACTTAGCCCATTCCCATGCAGGATTCTTGATGCTGGAAATACACCATAGGATTTATTTATTTACCTTCATTTATTCTCAAGCATAAACTAAGGACATAGTCTCCAATGCAGGTGCTTGCACCCTGAGAAGACAGAACACACGCACATAAAAGGTTTCATTTTGCAGAAATACTGTATTGCTACTATTTCTGTCATTTATGCATGTTTACTTCTTATTCACAATTATATTACACATGTCTTTGCTATAAGCCACCTCAACACTTTCAAAAAGCAATATATATGCCATTAAAAGTGATTAAAACGGTTCTAATAGTCATGAAAAAGATAAGGATCACAGGCTTTGGAGAAAGGGCACTTTTTAAATTGACAGAGGCAGGAACTGCATTCCAGAAAAAGGATCAGCCTAGAAGAAGTGTCAAAAAGCAAATGTATTCTTGGTATGTTTGAAGTCATGCATAGACCAATTTAACTAGAGTTTATGTTACAGAGTTGCAGGGGATAAGTTTGGAATGCTAAATGCTGCCAACATGGCTATGAACGACAAGATAAGGAATGCATTTATATAGAGAAGAGGGTTGAGTTATTAAGGATAGGAATAGACTTCTCTGAAAAATCTTACATTATTATTTGGACTATGATACATAATACAACTGTTTTACAATGCAAGAAATTAAAAAATAAAATAGATGTTCACTAAAATTGGATGTCAAATTTAATGAATTGAACATAGAATATGCTGAGTGGGTGACATACCCACACAAGGACAACCAAGTGACTTCAGGGGCTTCCCTAGTAGCTCAGCAGTAAAGAAGCTGCCTGCAGTGCAGGCAAGCTGGGTTTGATCCCTGGATTGGAAAGATACCCTGGAATAGGAAATGGCAACCCACTCCAGTATCTAGTCTGGAGAATCCCCTGGACAGAGGAGCCTGGAGTGCTGCAGTCCATGGGTTTGCAAAGGCTCAGATTGGACTGGGACGACTGAGCATGCACGCAAAGAGACTTCAAGAATAAAATCAAGTATTTGATTCAGTTAAAATACTACTAAGAACTCCTTTTCAATTCCCTAAAGTGTGTATTTACTAGCTTATGAAATGTTAAAGGCCTAGAATCAATGGCAATGCAGCAGAAATGTGCACTCTGAGAATTTCTTACTGAAATTAACTAAGACACTTCAAAGTAAAGACAGGCGATTCCAGTCTGCAGCAGAAAATATTCATGGTGATTCTGGGAAATGTACCAGAGAGCAAGAGAAGCCAAAAAATCTAATGAGTTTATGTCAAAAGGACACCATGGCTCTCATGAAGGCTTTTCAATTAGCCAAGGATGGCTAATTGATTTAATTTGAACATCTAAAGACAGCAATCACAGCGGCAAGGACTGCGATTGATTGAAATATGTGGATTCTGTAATGCCAATGAGTTCAGAGTGGGGACCAAGGAATCTATATTTCAACAAAATTCATCAGGTAGGTGTACACACAAGAACCACGAACATGTGAGAAGTACCTTCCTGCCAGATGAATAGTTCTAATGATCTCTGTCTTCTAGTCTCATCCCTTCTTGATTTGCTCACTTCAGTTCAGTTCACTCAGTTGTGTCCGACGCTTTGCAACCCCATGGGCTACAGCACGCCAGGATCCCTGTCCATCACCAACTCCCAGAGCTTACTCAAACTCATGTCCATTGAGTCAGACCATCTCATTGTCTGTCGGCCCCTTCTCTTCCTGCCTTCAATCTCTCCCAACCTGAGGTTCTTTTCCAATGAGTCAACTCTTCGCATGACGAGGACAAAGTATTGGAGTTTCCGCTTTAGCATCAGTCCTTCCAATGAACACCCAGGACTGATCTCCTTTAGGATGTACTGGTTGGATCTCCCTGCAGTCCAAGGGACTCTCAAGAGTCTTCTCCAACACCACAGCTCAAAAGTATCAATTCTTTGGCGCTCAACTTTCTTTATAATCCAACATAATCCAACATCCATACATGACTACTGAAAAAACCATAGCTTTGACTAGACAGACCTTTGTTGGCAAAGTAATGTCTCTGCTTTTTAATATGCTATCTAGGTTGGTCATAGCTTTTCTTCCAAGGAGTAAGTGTCTTCTAATTTCATGGCTGCAGTCACCATCTGCAGTGATTTTGGAGCCCAAGAATGTAAAATCTGTCACTGTTTCTCCATCTATTTGCCCTGAAGTGATGGAACAGGATGCCATGATCTTAGTTTTCTGAATGTTGAGTTTTAAGCCAGCCTTTTTTTTTAAGCTATGTTTTAAGTTTTAAGTGGCTTTTTCGCTACTGTACCATTAATCATTCTCAGTTTACTGGGGCACTTGTTTTAGCCTGCCCTTGCTCTCATGTGCTATTAGAGCGTCTGTGTCTTTCCTTGTTCTTCTTCAAATGACTTTACAACCAAGCCATTACAGTTGAGTAGAACGTCCTGAGATTCACCAGCTACCCTTAAACATGTTGAGTGATGCTAGGCGGTCACCTCCCACCGTTTTTCTTTCTTGCTGTAGGTCTTTACACCCTATTACTCACTTCCCCCTTCATCACCACCTAAATCCCGTCAGCCCCTCACCATCATCATCCTTTTGCTCCTCGCCTGTAATGGGTGTCGAGATAGGGGATTTGTTCTTGCAGATCCATCCTGATGTTATCGCGCTGGCTGTATCTGGGAATGGAGCACTTGACATTAGTGGTGTCTTTTAACTGAACTCAAACTTGCTTGAATCTTTCTAAAAGACAGATGAAATATCCTTCCCCAAATTGTAAAATTCCACTTGCAGATTCCTAATCTTTCAAATGCCCATAATATCATAAACCCAGCTCCTGTACAGATATGTTTTCACTGGGAAAAGTCACAAACCCTAAAGAGAGTTCTCTATCTCTGCTGAATCCTTGCATTTGCAACTGCAGTTCTCTTCCGACGTGCTTGACTATGTCCTTCAGGAACTGGAAGCTGTGTAACCCTCTCTCATTTGTCCCCTGCCCACTCTTTTTTTCTCACTGGTCCTATTTTAGTTTCTTGATCTTCACTTTAGAATAATCTACATACATTACTAAATGCAAAAACAGTCTATTTTACCATTTCTTGTCTTATATTTAGTGGCAGGTTTTTTCCCTGGATATGCAACTAGTGACATCTTAAAATGAAAACAAACCTTCTTTCTCCAGTAATTAAAAATTTGAACTGCTTCCTCTTGTAACAGAAGTTTTTTTTAAAGAAAACATCTTCCATGTAATTTCCAAATTTCGAAGATAGTGTGAAATTAGTTTTAGCGATTGCAAATCATGATAAGATAAAGCAGCAGTTTTCTCCCTGCAGTTTATAATTCTCACTTTCCTGTTGCTCTGTCAATGGTTTCGAACATGCCAATTTGCTGTAGTTCTATTTTAGGTGATCACTGTGTGTATCTTGATATACCTCCTTCAATGGACACACTCACAGACTGATTTTAGAGCACTTGACCTTATTAGGATTCTCTGATTAAATTCAGACTTTCATGAATTTTTCTAAAAGATGAAATTTCCTTCCTCAAATCATAAAATTCCCCTTGCAGATTCCTAATCTTTTAAACACTTATTTGTGTCGTAAATCCAATTCCTGTACATATATGTTCACCCAGTTTTCGCTGGGAAGAGTCACAAACCGTAGGATGAAAGAGATTTCTCAATTTCTGCCTGAATCCTTGTGTTTGAAACTGCAGTCCTCTTTGAGCTGCTCAACTCCGTCCTTCAGGAGCTTAGAGGCTGTGTCTTTTTGACCTTCTCTGTGTTCGGTGTTCCAAGCGCCAGAATGGAAGGGCAAACCCCCAGAAGGGAGAGGACAGGGAGCCCTCAGCCATTCTGAAGCCCCATCTGCTCACTTAACGTGTAAGGAAACTGGCCCAGAACACCCAAAGCAAAACAAAACACACCTGTTTACGCAAACTGTCCTCGTATTTCTCCTCCTCCCCAACCTCCCCAGCCCCACCATCATTCTTCCCCCTCCCCTTTCTTCTATTATGGTTTGTTTGTTTCAAATGGGAGTCTATGTTAATCTTTTCATCACTTCTGATAAAATTGACTTGCGTCCTGTCTCGTGATGGACATCTACTGGAACCTACTGCTCGTAATCAGTCCTCTGGGACATCGCCTTTTCCTTTCCTAGTATTTATGGGGTTAACTCTTCAAGCGTTCTTTTGAACCTCCTTAACTTTCGCGCCCTTGAGTTGCACTTTCCCCGTGTTCCTCCTTGATTTATCTTCCCCTGCACTCAGCCTGTTGCGAGAGGAGGTTCTCCTTCTGGCCCTGCTATTCTCATTTCTGTATTTGGTTTCCCGTCCATTCGTTCCCTGTGAGCCCTCCCCCGCTTTCTCTCCATCATCTGAGGGCTGCAGACGACAGTGTCTTTGCTGATGTGTTTTCTGTCTCCTGTTCTCCGCAAGATCCATCTCCACCCTGCTGGTCTTCTGTGGCATTTCAGGTCTTTCTCCTGTGATATATGCTTTCCTTGTCTTTTTCCCCTCTCACTTCAACCTGAAATCAGTCTTTGCTTTATTTCTTTCTATTTCTTCCTGTAGGTCCCCTCCCTCCTCACTTCTTCTCCTAGAATCTTTGTTATATTCATTTAGGAGAATGTTACCATATCCATTCTTCTTTTTTTTTTTTTTTTAATTTCTCAAACTTTCATACTGAGTCCTTGAAGTGGGTCCAGCTGTCAGGCAGTTTGCACAGACAGAATGTCTCTTTGCATCATAAGGGTTGCAGGTATTTTACTGGAGAATGTGCCGTGTTCCTTTTCTCCACACCAAGCTCCCGTTTCCTGACTGCACGTTGCTCTCAGGGGACTTCTGGTGCCTTACACAAAACACGGGCTGAATTGTCTTTTTTATAAGGACAGTCCTTCTTTGTTTCCATTGGAAAACACCTGGCAAGTGGCTAATCCCTCTCTCTCCTTGCCACGTTTCTATTTCACACATATGTTTCCTCGTCCAAATCCCAAACCTGTCTGCTGCACTTGCTGGAAACACTGACGTGGTGCAGTATCTTCTTAGTTCCCAAATACTCACCATTTATCCCACTAACTGGAAGCAACACCGTGTGCTCGTAGTTACGTTTTTCAGCCAATTTTAAGACAGCAAAAAATTAATACTGGTAGATAAGTTGGTAACAATAAGATAAACGAATAGCATAAATACAACAAAAAATATCTAGACACCATGTAGTTCCTGTTTTTGGTTCTACCTGCTTATTCTATTCCAGCTGACTCGAGCTGCCCTGTGAGCCTAATTTCAGAATGGCAAGATTCATACTTATTCATAGTTCATGCTGTCCTACTCCTGGAGACAGCAGTGGCACCCCACTCCAGTACTCTTGCCTGGAAAATCCCATGGATGGAGGAGCCTGGTGGGCTGCAGTCCATGGGGTCGCTAAGAGCCAGACACGACTGAGCGACTTCACTTTCACTTTTCACTTTCACGCATTGGAGAAGGAAATGGCAACCCACTCCAGTGTTCTTGCCTGGAGAATCCCAGGGATGGGGGAGCCTGGTGGGCTGCCATCTCTGGGGTCACACAGAGTCGGACATGACTGAAGTGACTTAGCAGCAGCAGCAGCTGTCCTACTATCATTTTTGATTTTTTTTAATTTCACCACTAAGTTTTGATCTATTGTCTTTATCAATGTATTTGAATTACTATAACATTCTTCACACTATTATTTTCTGTTTTTCCTTCTTTCCGGTGTCTTCTAATCGATATTACACTTGCACAAGAAGCCAAGTGTGTTTCTAAAATGTCATAGATCAAGTCATATCTGATATCAAATCATATCAATCATGTAAATGCAAGAGAAGCAAGTCTAAATATTGGGTGATTTCACCAAGATTATTGAACAAGTTAGAGACAAAGCTGGGTAGAATTCAAGCTTACAGTTTCCTAGATCAAGATGTACACTGTATTACTTCATATCATCCTTCCTATCTGCCTATCTAAGTAATGCATGCACTGGCATGATAATCTGGAAAACTAAAGAAGCAATGACATCAGTGATTCAATGGACTTGGGAAATTCTGGGAGATGGTGACGGAGAGGGAGGCCTGGCATGCTGCAGTCCATGGGGTCTCAAAGAGTTGGACATGACTTGGTGACTAAACAATAGCAACAACATGGCTTCAAAATTAACTAGTATTATAT
The DNA here is from genome assembly GCF_055505025.1 of Bos grunniens. Classification (NCBI taxonomy): domain Eukaryota; kingdom Metazoa; phylum Chordata; class Mammalia; order Artiodactyla; family Bovidae; genus Bos; species Bos grunniens. The sequence continues at coordinate 87,262,495 of NC_141176.1, read as the reverse complement.
AAAATTTTCATAGATATACGTGAACATGTGCCTTAAAGAAAACCTGGTATTAACTATCCAAAAGCTTGTGAAAGACAAGCATCCATACAGCTATTATTACTTTTAAAATGCTTTAGAAATTAAACAAAATAATTTTATTTGTACAACATGCATTACTTTGAATAAATTAAAATAATACCTCAATATTACCACAGAACAAGGAAATAAATCAATTTACAAGAAGAGGAAAATAAATTATTACTGTTCAGGAACTCTCTGGATCATACCACAAGTCTCTAAGGAGTATGAATTTCTCAGCTGTCATCCTTCTAAGTTGTAAATGCAACCATCTCAACTGTTAAAGTGCTAAAAATCTGTTCATGAGCCAGCAACATCATCTAAGCTGTTAACATTCTCTTTTCATGTTAATTTTTGGTCAGTTCTTATAACCATAGGCAAAGGATCCAATATGCAAATTTATAAACTCTTTGAAGCGTACTTTACAATTTTTTCCTATGTCTCCAGAACACCTAGTACTATGTTTTGAACACAGGAGTAGATGTTAACTGTTTTATCTTAAAATATCTAATTAGTGAAGAAATATTAACTAAATGATATCTACAACAAGTTGGTTTCCATTTATTAGTGGAGACAAGTCAAAATATTTTAGATCTCTGTGTTTTTTTTTTTATGCAGTGTGCAAATTATTCTTTAAAGGGACATTGAGAAGAAGTTGAAATAAATCTGTGCCTTGAACAGTAATGCAATTTCTTTTGCTTGGTTTTAGATAAAATAGAAAGCTGATTAGAATAGCAGTTTTTAGAAAGTAAAACTATATATTGTCTTATGCTTCTATCCATGTTAAAGTCGCCATTGTTACATACAGGGAAGGCTTAGATACTTTTTAAAGATGTTCCATAAATTCAGTAACATATGTGCTCTGAGTAAGCATTTCCTGTGCCCCCTGGATTCACTGTATGTCTGCTTGTCTGTTTCCTTTTTGCTTCTCTACATCCTCCGGCTACTGTTTCAAAAGCAGAAGGTGGGATTCATTGCCAAAGCATGTTACATGGTTCCTATATGCTTCATATCTCACGTCTTCGAAGTCTTCCTGTTAGCTTCTCAATAGGTATGAGACACTATTGTACAGATGAAGAAATACTGGAATTGCCAAGAAAGCTAATAGCAACAGTAACCCCATAAGACCGTCCTCCTGCTTTCATCACGTCAACGCCCTTGTTTGTGTTTCTTTGACTCCTTCATATGGGATAGTCCTCTGCCCACCTTCATGCTCTCCCTGTGGTTCACCTCAATCTGTCTTCCTCTCTCCTTGGCCGGCGGCCAGCTTCTGAACCAGCAACCGGGCTATTTATAACGCATGGGCTGCAAAGGTGAATGTTTCCTATCAGAGAAATAGTCTTTGTCTTGTTGTCACTAAGGCCACTGTCCCAAAGGATCCAGGGCTATATTAGTACCCTTGACTTCTCGTGAAAGGAGTGTCAGTTCATGGTCAGATCCTGAACCACACAGTACGTGGGTATGTAATCTCGAGGCAGTTTGAGCTTTGCCAAATTTCTTGATGTGGAATATTGCATGTTAAGTGTTTTCTCTCTAGAATGTGGTTTTTGTTCAGCATTCCAGTTGGAAGAACACAGAACTACATCAGACTTGAGTGGATTTTGATCTGAAAGAGAAAAAAAAATACTCAACATTATAGAATTCTTATTAGTCTGGACAAGCGAGTGTCAGAAATGAATGCTATCATTTTGTTACAAAAATGAATGCATTAAAGACCCAAATCACATATGTTGAGAAAATATGGTTTCTTTGAGTCTAATGAAGAAAATCTTGAAAAAGGGAGGGCTATCTGCTTTGATGCACCTGCTCTGCACTCCCATGGCAAGCTGTATGATACAGAACATTTTATAAACTATTGTTAGCATTAGCTTTCCTCCTTACCTGAATGTTTCCTTAATTCATCTTGGTAGTCACCTGTTTTTATAAATATTTTTTAATGAAGCACAGACGCACATTTATTCCTGATTATGGATGACTGCTTTCCTACTACAAAAGTAGAATCGAGTGGTGCCCACAGTGCTGAGTCATTGCCACAAAGACAGTATAACTTGCAGTGCTTAAAATATTATCTGGCCCTTTGCAGAAAAATAGTTTACTAGCCTAGGTTCTGGAATACTTATCTGTTAACAGTATGAATAAATTTATGATCTTACATGTACAGTACAGAATAATTTCCTTTAGGTATTCATTCAAGTATTCATTAATCCCAGTAGAATTCTCTGGAGTCAGATAACCCGGCATTTTATAATAGATTCTTTTTATTATGCTGCTTCTCTTGTTTGTTATTTCTGTCATCTCAACTACGTTGGATGCCCCTTGAGGACAAAAATCATATCAATGAGTACCTGATAAATTATCTTTTTATTTATAGATTCCATGCACTACATGTTTTGAAATAAGGAATATTGTTATGGCAATAATGCCAATTTTCAGAATATAAGCAGTCTCCACCTGAGAATTAAACAGCATTCTTGATTGGCAGTGCTCTTTTGGCAGTTACACCTTTGTTTTATTATTGCCTAACATTCATATTGGGCTTCCCAGAGAGAGGCTCAAGTGGCAAAGAATCTGCCTGCAATGCAGGAGAGCTGGGTTTGAGCCCTGGTTCGGGAAAACCCCCTGGAGAAAGAAATGGCAACCTTCTTCAGTATTCTTGCCTGGAGAATTCCATGGACAGAGGGCCTGGCAGGCTACAGTTCCCTTCTCCAGGGGATCTTCCCAACCCAGGGATCAAACCCAGGTCTCCCGCATTGCAGGTGGATTCTTTACCAGCTGAACCACAAGGGAAGCCAAGAATTATGGAGTGGGTAGCCTATCCCTTCCTCAGCGGATCTTCCCAACCCAGGAATCAAACCAGGGTCTCCTTCACTGCAGGCGGATTCTTTACCAACTGAGCTATCAGGGAAGCCCATAGAAATAGAGAGGATAGAACCAATTCAGAAACAAAAGGAGGGAAAAATTGAAGACTTGCCCAAAATATTTTCTAAGATTTTCAAACTGGTTTTTGCACCCAGAAGTGATGTTTCTGACTATAGATCTGTGAATTTAAAGATGTACTTCTTTATAGCTTCACCTCACAAAATTCAATATAAATTATTTCAGAGTAGTCATTACCCTGAACACATAAAAATTACATTATTGGGTTAATACCTGAAGAATATTTTAAACATCATCTTTCTACTTAGAGTTCATCATGAGTTAAACATTTACTCTCTGTCAAGCATACTCCACTTAATCTCATATGCATCAACATGGAAAATACAGAAAAGAAGACCTCTGAATAGTCCCGTTTGGTTCTGTGTTATCTATAGATGGGCTTCCCTAGTGGCTCAGATGGTAAAGAATCCGACTGCAATGCAGGAGACCTGGGTTGGTTCCCTGAATTGGGAAGATCCCCTGGAGAAGGGAACCCACTCCAGTATTCTTGCCTGGAGAAGTCCATGGACAGAGGAGCCTGGCAGGCTACAGTCCACGGGGTCACAAAGAGTCAGATATGACTGAATGGCTGACTTCCACTTCCCTACCTATACACAGATTATTTTTGCAGAAGATGTTTAACTTCTTGCAAGTAAAATTCACTTGCAAGAAATGGTGTTACAAGGGTCCAGCAGATTTTCCTGTCTCAATAATTCTTTTGATGTTTCTTCACCTCATTTCTGTTGATTTCTTCTCTTCCTCAGATGGATCACTAAAACACCTTTGATAATTTGCAAATACATTCTTCCTCTACACCCAGCCCTTCCCCAGAAGCATACAATCTTTATCTATCTGCAGATCTGCCAAATACTGGTGCTGAAAGCGAATCACATAAGTGAAGCTCCAATTTCCTAAGAAAAGAGAATGAGAAGGGGTGGGGAGATAAACAGACTGATGAAGTTAAGAGGCAAACAGCAAACTTGGGCATAAATATCTGATTCTCTACCGACTCCTTTTTGATCAATGACACACCCTCCCCAAAGGCAAGGGGATACTAAGCCAAGTTTTGCAGATCTCAACTGTGAAACTTCTGGCAAAACCATCACTACTTAAATCATACCTAATGATCTTTCAATAGAAGTTAAAATGTCATCCTTATTTAATGATGCCGAATAAGAGGCCATCATTTAAAGTCTATCACAGCTTCTTCTTTACTGGTTTAAATGTTGACATATTTGAAACCAACTGGAAGAGGGATGCACGCAGTCTGATTTACCTTGAATGCCTGAGCAACTCATCTTGCCTGGCTTACAAATGGCAGCGTGACTATAATAGCTCATTTTGATAACAAGAAAAACTTAAACTTTGGCTCAACAGTCTGGAAGAACAAAATGAATCTTGACATGGGTCTAAAAATAAGAACATCGGCTTGCTGCAGGAAATAGTAATGATTTATGTTTCCAACATCATCGTGTGATGTGTTGTTTTACTTTATGGTAATTTACAGCATTTAATGTACTATATAAATCGACATAAACTGAGGTAATGCTCCCTCAAAATGCAATAAAAGGAACAAAAATGCAGATTATAAATGTTTGGTTTCCTGTGTGAAAGTTTTGGTTTTTAAAGTGGAGATTCATGTGGGAAGGACAGAATGATTCTAAACCAAAATTGCCCTCGAGGCAGCTTTGAAGTTTTGCTGGTGTCAGCATTCCAGACCCACACGAGGTGCACAGCACTACACGTCCCAGGGCAGACCTCATGAGCCATCAGCCTACTGATGAATTTTTATTTACAGTTTTAAAAGCATTTCCTTCCTGCGCAATTCGAAGCCCCCACCCAAATGCCCCCCCTCCACACACATTTATCTTATTTATTTGGCTAATAGTAGAACTTTGTCTTTTCAAGTCTAGTAAATGATTTTATAAGAAATTGTCCCTAATCCTAAAAAGTGTCCTGCTTTTGAATCTATTTCAGAACTCTCACAAAGCTCTCAATCAGCACCATTTTATTCAAAGTATGTTAAAATGGAAAATGATGCTATGCTCTCACAAAGCTGCATGAATACCTCTCAAAGAAGTTGCAGTCTTTAACATTTTATATTCTGCATTCCCCAGCAGTATATTTCTTATACCTGCTGAGTATAGTCATCTTGGTGGAATCAGTGGGGAAATGGTTGGGGAAGTACAGAGGTGGGAATTTTGCAGCAAGAGATTCAAGGATTTAGGACATAAACCCCCAATGCTGTCTCCTGAAGAGTTGAGTGATAATGCTTATAATGAACAATAGAGCTAGTTGCCTGAGCTAGAGATTACAGGAATAACAAAGTCATGCTAATGTATAGAGTAAGTTATGTGGGAAGTCTATAGACTTAGAATTTAGAGTCCTAGCTAGATATAGTGGGGGATGGTTTTGATTCTCAGAGCCCTGTATTTACTGGAATTTATGAGCATTCTGTTAAGCCAATACTGTAAGAACCACAGGAGCCCAATGATGAAGGACTGGCATTATGCATGCATAAATGGAAAATGGCAAGCACTTCAGTTAAAATATAAAGGACTGTCCTATAAAGGACTGTCCAGAATTGTCTGAACTCTGCACACTTATAAAATCCCACCCCAAGTCCCTGCTGTCATAGATTTCTATTTCACAAATGAGAAAACAAGGCAGAGAGGTGAAACATCTTGTCCATAAAACAATCAGTCCAGTTCAGCTCAGTCATGTCCAACTCTTTGTGACCCCATGGACTGCAGCACTCCAGGCCTCCCTGGCGTCCAGAGAGTCCATTGCCAAGTTCCAGAGTTTACTCAAACTCATGTCCATTAAGTCTGTGATACCACCCAACCATCTCATTCTCTGTCGTCCCCTTCTCCTCCTGACCTCAATCTTTTCCAGCATGATGGTCTTTTCCAGTGAGTCAGTTCTTCCCATCCGGTGGCCAAGTTTTGGAGCTTCAGCATCAGTTCTTCCAATGAACATCCAGGGCTGGTCTCCTTTAGGGTGGACTGGTTGTATCTCCTTGCAGTCCAAGGGACTCTCAAGAGTCTTCTCCAACACCACAGTTCAAAAACATCAGTTCTTCAGCACTCAGCTTTCTTTATAGTCCAACTCTCACATTCATACATGATTACTGGAAAAGCCATAGCTTTGACTAGATGGACCTTTGTTGGCAAAGTAATATCTCTGCTTTTTAATATGCTGTCTAGGTTGATCATAGCTTTTCTTCCAAGAAACAAGTGTCTTTTAATTTCATGGCTGCAGTCACCATCTACAGTGATTTTGGAACCCTAAAATATAAAATCTGCCACTGTTTCCCCATCTATTTGCCATGAAGTGATGGGACCACATGCCATGATCTTAGTTTCCTGAAGGTTGAGCTTTAAGCCAACTTTTTCACTCTCCTCTTGCACTTTCATCAAGAGGTTCTTTAGTTCTTTTTCACTTTCTGCCATAAGGGTGGTGTCATCTGCATATCTGAGGTTATTGATATTTCTCCTGGCAATCTTGATTCCAGCTTGTGGTTCATCCAGTCCAGCATTCCTCATGACTTACTCTGCATATAAGTTAAATAAGCAGGGTGATAATATACAGCCTTGACGTACTCTTTTTCCTATTTGGAACCAGTCTGTTGTTCCATGTCCAGTTCTAACTGTTTCTTCCTGACCTACATACAGATTTCTCAAGAGGTAGGTCAGGTGGTCTGGTATTCCTATTTCTAAGAATTTTCCAAGTAGCTATGAAACAATAGCTACTAAGTGAAAGTAACAGATCTTGAAATCATATCTGGCTGATTTGAAACCTATATTATCCACTGCTCTGCTGTTTAACCTTGAAATCCAATTTCCATGAAATTTTTTTGTGTAGTATTTTCTCTCCTATTTAGATAGCTTCAGGATGTAGTTCGTCATTCTATATACAGGCTGGGCCCTAAACTAATGTTAGTGGTGCTAATAAAAGCACAAAATAAAATTAATAAATCTATGAAACTTACATCAACCAATTTCTTTCTCAAAAAAGATTGGAGGGTAGGTTTTTGACAAAAAAAGAGGCAGAGTTTAATCTCAGATCGGACCCATAGCTCACTTTCTATCCACACTGGTCAATTGCCTGCCTCATATCCAATCTTAAACATTTCTCTTTTTCTCTACCAAATTGTATGTCTCGCTTTTTGAACCTCAGTTTTTAATGCATATTTTTCCTTGATGTTTACTCACATGAAATCTTTTGAAACTAATATTCAAATTATTTAGAGAATTGCTTAATATGCATTTATACATGTGAATGGTTGTAAAGTGTGTATTCGTGCTCAGTCACTGGTTGTGACCAACCCTTTTATGACTCCATGGACTGTAGCCCACCTGGCTTCCTCCTCTGTCCATGGGATTTCCCAGGCAAAAATACTGGAGTGGGTTGCCATTTCCTTCTCCCAGCAACCTTCATGGCCCAGGGATTGAACCCATGTCCCCTGCATTAGCAGGTGGATTCTTCTCCACTGAGCCACCTGGGAAGCCCATATTATAAAGGTAGCTTATTACTTTTAAAATTCATGTGTATATGCATTGTTTACAAAACTCAAGAGTATAAATTCCTTAGGCGCTTCTAATACAGCTTTATTTTATTTGATAGTTCTTTATGGAATAGGGTAGGTTATAATATTAGAACCACAAGTGTGAGTATTTTTATCAAAAGCTGCAGTACATATATTCTTAATTTTTACAAATATAACTGTGAAAAAGCAGTTGCAGCTTAATGCTTTTCTTTCATAGAATTCCCTGCCCTGGATAAATTCTTAGCTATAAATAAATTGCAAGTTTTAACTTGGTAGGGAATTAGTGTGCTTTTTCATTTTTATCTTGCTTATTTTTTTGTAGACAGGAGCTTGCAACTGAAGTTCATTCAGACTACATTTTTGTTTCTTGAATGGAGTTAAACATTCTCTTAAGGGAAAGGCAAAAATCACAATTTAATTTTCACCTGTTTTCTTCCATTTGCTCCTATTTTGTTCCATTTGCTCCCATAACTAAGTAATGATATGGTAATGATTTCATAGAAATGAGCATTTTCTGCAAGTTGTATATTACCATATACGGCTTTATTTTGGAGTTTTGTTTTCTACTTTTCTTCCTTCAGAAATTACTGTCATTCTTAAATACTATTTTTACTGAGCTTTATAATACGGCCCTGCTAGGATACCAAATTATTTTTATGTGCCCCAAAGAGTTTTCCATTATTTAAATGTGTTTTTTTTCTTTTTTTTTTGAAATTCAATGTTAAATCAGATTTACTTAGAGAAAATAAATGAGCTCATCGTACATCCCTCCAACAGGAGACTGAGGTACACCATGTTACTTTACTATTCTTATTTCCTATAAGTGCTAAAGAAGAATATTTTTCAAACCATTTTAAGTACTCTCACACAGTATATTTTAAAGACATGCCAAATAGTGACGTGGGCTATGGGACACAATATTTCACATGAACATCTGTCTGGATTGTCATGAGTACAGAATGGACTCATTCTGATTGTAACACAAAATAGGAGAATAGGAACACTTCCCAAGAGAAAGCACACCCTGTCGTATTGCCAAGTGTGTAGAGTTTATAGGTTCTTATACAGTAAAGTTAACTGGAAGGGGAATTTGAAAAGAAGATGTCCAGGGATCTTGGAATGTCGATTCAAAAGTCATTTGGTAAGTGCTTATTTTGGGAAAGAGCCAGTATGACTGCACATTGAGAAATGAATTAATGCATGGAAGGAATGCTGTCTCCACTGGCCATCAGATTTCAATAAGTGTTGGACTTTATTTTTATTTTTTAAATATAAATTTATTTATTTTAATTGGAGGCTAACTACTTTACAATATTGTATTGGTTTTGCTATACATTGACATGAATCCACCACAGGTGTACATGTGTTCCGGCTCATCAATACATGTGACTGCTTAGATTTGGGATTTCTATAAATATTTTCTGATAATGATTTTAAATTAGCCAAGTGATATATGCACAAGGTGGTGGTGGTTTAGTCGCTAAGTCACATCTGACTCTTGCAATCTCATGGACTGTAGCCCGCCAGACTCCTCTGCCCATGGGATTCTCCAGGCGAGAATACTGGAGTGGGTTGTCATTTCCTTTTCCAGTGTGGGCAAAGGACTCTCTCAAATTAAAAAAAAAGATATTTTGTTTGTATCAGGATTAGGAAAACTTATGTTTAAGTTTTCTGTGTCTGGAGACTGCTTCTTCAAATTGTAGTTCAGCATAAAGAAGGGGAAATCACTATAGGTCCGCCTAACTGCCGTCCTGGAGTGAAACCGTGGTATGTGCAGGAAGAAACACAGCCATATGGTGTTCTGGGCTTTGTCGTGGCCTTTCCTCTTCCAGTCTCTCAAGCATAGAATATATGCAAGATAGATAATGTAAGAACATAAGTCTTCTGTCCCAAATCCCAACCTACCTGGAATATGTATATTTATTTTTTTTTATTTACTGAAATAATTAGGACTGGAGCCAAAGTAGTTAAAATATCTCTAAGATTATACCCAAATTGCAGGTTATTTTGGGAGGGCAGAGAAAGGGAATGGTGATGGGGAGAGGGCAGATCATAGGAGCCTAGAAAGAGAATGAAAGAAAGAATGCAGGAAGACAGAGACAGGATGTAAACAAGACTCTCTCTGTTCTCCCAAACCAAAGGTCTAGTCTGCCTTAGTGTCCAGCTACCTTTTAGGACGAAGGAAGAACAGAAGTAGAGCAATTTGGCTCAGTCTCATAACATTCTGGAATCATTTGAACATTAAACACCAGGGCTCTTTGACTCTCTTGATAGGGTCCACTGGTGCTGTTTTCTCTCAATGTCTTTAATGCAGATATTTTCAAAGCATATTTTAAATGACCAAGGGGCTCTAAGATGATAGTTTTTCATCACTTCTGTTTGTTTGGAACACTTTGAAAATATAATGACATTGTCTTGTAGCTTTCACTATTCCAGTTTAGAAATCAGATCTTGATTTTATTACTTTCCTTTGAATATAAACTGAATTTTTATGTATTTTTTAAGACACAATCTCTGGTTTTTTTAGCAGTTATATTATGATGAACCGTGTGTGTGTGTGTGTTTCTGCTTGGAGATTGTAATACTTTTGAAATAGTGTCCTCTATAAGGTTTGAAATTATCATTTTTTGCAAATGTACTCTCTAGTCTCTTTTTCTTGCATTTGTTAGCTCCCTCTATATGTATCGTTAATCTCTCTTGGTGTATTCCTTGTATCTCTGAAACCTTTTTATACGTTCTGCTCTTTAGTCTGTTCTTTGGGAGGAGTGCATTCTCCAGATGTTCTGTTCACTGATTCTCTCTTTAGCTGTGTCTACTCCACTGCTAAATGCATCTATTGTGTTCTAATTACCCTTGATTCATTATTATTTCCATGTGATTCTTTTTTACATATTTTCAAATTATCTGTGAAAATTCTTAATAGGGCATTTTATGTGTTGAAATTATGCAGCATATTTCTTTTAAAATGTTTGTGTGATGTATCCATTATCTGTCTTCACGTGCTCTGTTTTATTCTCTTTCAAAAAAGTTATTTGTTTCTTGTTTGCCCAGTGGAGTATATCACTAATAAAACATTGAGAAGTGCTTTGAGGTGTAAGGAAATGCTTTGGTTTGAGAAAGTTTTTAGTTTTTTTTTTTGTTGTTGTTGGCTTGCTGGACTGCTTCAGTTTTGGTGCATCTGGAACTTACATTTTCAATCTTCTAATACCAGAGAACAATTAAGCTCTCCTGGTCTTCTCAGAGTCTCCACATTATCTTTCAGAATCATCAGGCTACCCCCAAGGATTTAAAGTCTACGAATGGGGTTGTTATGGTGGATCTTGGAAGCTTCTCAAGATATTGCTACAGATTTTAACAGATTATTCAGGGTTTCTCATTTTTCTCGGTAGGAGACTTTTCCTGAATTATCAATTCTGCCATTTCCAGGAGCTGAATTTCATTTTCTGGGATCAAATGTGAAACCACAAATTATGAAGAATAGTCTCTTTTTGATGGAAAAACAGCTTGGGAAAAAAACAGCGTCAATCTATCATAAGCAAGTAAATAAAAGTCCCATTCACCAAGACAGCATAGCAACGAGTAATACTATGAAAGCATCTTTCCACTCACAGATCCTCAAAGATACACTTACTGAGGTGAGCACTGAAGCAGCCATTGCTACTCTGCCATCAAATCCAGTACAATTGTATAGAGTCCTAGACAGCATAGCACAGGGCTACAGCGAAAATCTTAGGTGTTAAATCTACGGAAATACGGCACAAGTTTTAGTGATGAAATTAAGTTTAAAAGGGCTTCCCAGGTGGTGCTGGTGGTTAAAATCCGCCTGCCAATACAGGAGATACAAAGAACACGCCTGCCAATGCAGCAGACATAAGAGACGCATGTTCGATCCCTGGGTGGGGAAGATCCCCTCAAAGACAGCATGGAATCCACCCACCGCAGGATTATTGCCTGGAGAACCCCACGGACAGAGGAGCTTGACAGGCTAAGATTCATAGGGTCGCAAAGAGTCAGACACGTCTGAAGAGACACAGCACGTGCACAGTAACATTCAATGCGCCACAAACACTTGACTGTGGGTTAGTGCCTTTTCTGGGCTCTGAAGTTTCATCGAAAGAAATGGGAATTCAATCTTTATATAATTGTACATTGACAAGGCAAATATTTATTTGGCTTTCTAAGAACATAATAACATATGAACTATTGAAAACATTGCCTTGGTTGCCAAGATAGCAATAACATTAACTTGAGAAAGAACTCTTCAATATCTCACGAAGGGGAAAAAAAATATTTTTTTACTTAAAAAAATTTTATTAAGCATATTAAGAGGCAGACAACTATAAGCAACTTTTTGCAAAGCAGACTGAAGACAAAATTAAAGGCATATCCTTTCCTATGAAAGCAAGGTAATTTCTTCCACAATACTTGCTTACTGTCACTTTACCAATTAACATCAAGTTGTACTCTGTGTGCCTGTATGTATGTGTGCGTGTAAGGAAAAAGAATTAGGGGACGACAAATCAATGCCTGTGAAAGTGACATTTATCATTTAGGCAGGCTCTTCCTAATCCTCAGATTGATTCTATAACTTGTGATTCACTGAACTTTTGTTTAACTGAAAAAATAATTTTATACACTTATTCAATTATGATGTTGCATTACAGTTCAGGAAGAGAGCTTTTTTAAATGTCTCTCCAACTATAAAGCTGAGGCTTAAGCTATAAACAGCACCAATGGCCCCTGTGGTGTAGGGTAACTGACCAGCTGCTAAGGCATTTCAACAATTGCCATAGCGCAGGAAGTTAACATATTTATCAGATACTTGAGATGAAAAAATGGTATTCATGGGGACTTTTTACCCTATGCCATCTGGTCCTGAGGTGCCTATTACATCTATTATTGACTCATTAAAGTCAATGAGGTGAATAACACAATTAAACTTGTTTACTTGTCATGTAACAGCCAGTTAACGTTGAAATGTAACTTCCAGTTTCAGGACCACAATGTGGCACAGAACTATCCCAACAGCACCGGCACCCAAAATTAATCTCAGGCTAAAATCTCTCAAAATTATAGTGCAGTTTACAAGTACAAGAATATTTGAGGTTACTTTCAACACAGCAACAATATATAAGTCACCGTGAAGATCAGCCTTTATAATTAAAACAATAAAACAGAAATAAATGGCCAATAGGGAGTGAATACAGGCTCTGTATTCCTGAACTCCACTAATCATTCAACTGCAGATGGCCTGCACTCCTGCAAATAGCTTGCAGAAAATATGGGTCCATTTCTATAGGCAGGGCAGAGACAGGCAGAGCTATCAGAATAGAAAAGCTTATTTCCATGAAGCAGGTTAAAATTTCATGATCAGATAAGCTCTTAAATATGAACCTAAATGGCTAGGGTGAAATAAAGACATTATTTTTATTATTTTAATTTATGTCTAATATTCCATAGTGAAAGGAATGCAAACAGAATCTTTTGATTTTAATATTGGATCTAAGAAAAACACTATAACAAAAGGTTTAAGACTTTATAAATATTTATTCAGCTGTATAATAATAACACCTTCTTCAAGTATTTGTAAATGGGATAACGTTTGAAATAAAACGTGAATTTTTCATTTATAAATGCTTATGTATATAAAGCAAGTAGACGTCATGTGTTCATTATACACTTTGGAAGTTCAGACAAATTTATAAAATGCAAGGTTTAAAATGAACGCTTTCCACAAGGAACTCCACTCAATGTCATGTGGCAGCCTGGATGGGAGGGGAGCTTGGGGAGAATGGATACATGTACATACACGGCTGAGTCCCGTTTTTGTCCACCTGAAACTATCACAACATTGTTAACTGGTTATACACCAATATAAAAATAAAACTTTTAAAAGTTTTTTAAAAATAAAGGCTTTCTGAATAACCGTTCAGTCATTTCAGAGTTAAGAGTGGGTCCATTCATATAATTGTTCATCCATTTTACCAATAAAAATATGGGGAAGAAAACCAACATGACACAGGGAGAGAAAGAGATGCTCTCAACCACAGTTGTGCGTAATGTTTCCTAAAATTTTTGAAGCCAAAACCATTTTTGGGTTATTTTCTCACCTTTATCGGTTGCCTATCCAGCAACCGATATACCACCCTTTGCTGTTGTTCTTCAGTTGCTAAGTTGTGTCCAAAACTCTTGTGACCCCATGTCTTGTAGCACACCAGGCCCCTCTGTCCATGGAATTTTCCAGGCAAGAATACTAGAGTGGGTTGCCATATCCTTCTCCAGGGGATCTTCTGACCCAGGGATTGAACCCATCTCTCCTGCAATGGGAGGTGGATTCTTTACCACTGAGCCACCAGGGAAGAGGTCTGCCACTCTTTAGGCTGAAGAAAATATTTATTCAACTTAAAAATGATGTCTTCCTTCTCAGTATCAAATTCATACCAACCAGGACCCATGAAAATTTTTTCAAATTTTTTTACATATACTATCAATATATCTTTTAACAAACCTAGACAAATTAGTTCGGAGAAGGCCTGGAAAATCCCATGGACGGAAGAGCCTGATAGGCTGCAGTCCATGGGGTTGCTAAGAGTCGGACATGACTGAGAGACTTCACTTTCACTTTTCACTTTCATGCATTGGAGACGGAAATGGCAACCCACTCCAGTGTTCTTGCCTGGAGAATCCCAGGGACGGGGGAGCCTGGTGGGCTGCCCTCTATGGGGTTGCACAGAGTTGGACACGATTGAAGCGACTTAGCAGTAGCAGCAGACAAATTGGTTCAGGCAGTAAAGAATCCGCCTGCAATGCAAGAGACCTGAGTTTGATCTCTGAGTCAGGAAGATCCTCTGGAGAAAGAAATGGCAACCCACTCTAGTATTTTGTGTGGAGAATCCCATGGACAGAGAAGCCTGGTGGATGACTGTCCATGGGGGCCAAGAATTACACAGGACATAGTGACTAAACCACCACCACAGACAAATGTGAAGAACTTGTGAGAAATTTCTCATTCATATGATAACAGTATTGTAATCATAATATCAAACAAATGGCCTTGAATGCTATTCTTTGATAGGAAGAAATTCAGAAGCATCATTAGCTAGTAACATTAAATAAATACCACATTGAAAATCTTTTCACAAAAGAAAACATGCCTTATCAACAGTTGCTTTAACCTAAGCAATTCAATTTAAGATTCAAGCTGTAGACTCTACTTAGAAGAAGAAAGTGATCAAAATAATCCAGACATTCAGTCTCAATTTACTACATTATTGTGACTGAAAGTTCATGCTCCTCAGGGTACAAAAATAAAATAGAAAACTAGTGAATACAAATAAATATCCATTGTATCAGTATGCTTTTGGATGAAGAAAACAGCTGTACTTGAACAATTTTTATTATCAAAAATGGTTGTTTCAATGAAACTTGTCTAACATATCTTAAAGATTTAACAGCTTAAAGACAAATGGACCTGCTTCTTCATTCTAATATATGAAGAAGATATTTGGTGAGTTATTATGGTTAAGAATAATTCCAGGTTTGAAACACCATGCATTTCTATGATTGTAAGTTTTATTACATGAAAAAATATACAGATCTATTTTTTTTAGGGTTGAAGTAATCAGCTCAGATGGTAAAGCATCTGCCTGCAATGCAGGAGACCCAAATTCAGTCCTGGGTTGGGAAGATCCCTCAAGAAGGAAATGTCAACCCACTCCAGTATTCTTGCCTGGAGAATCCTACGGACAAAAGAGCTTGGTAAGCTACAGTCCATGGCATTGCAAAGAGTTGGACGTGACTGAGGGACTGACACTTAAATTCCTTAATCATTATTTCAGAATATTCTGGAACATTGATTTTTATTCAGAGTTTAATATTTCCATGTATCTTTGAGAAACAATTGTGATATTTTCTAGTCTTACATACATAAGGGCAAAGGTTAAACTTGTGTGCATGTTGAGCAAATTGATAATTTTCAAGTTGTAAAAGTTCTTTCCATTAAAGTGTGTATCTCCAATAGCTCTTGAGAGAGAAAACACTGCATAAAAATCAGATTGATTTCAGTTTGGGTCAGTCTTGTGACTGTCTAATCCATTTGAACATACAATGTAGACTTCAATTAGTTAAAGAAAAATGAAACTCCATTTGCTTTTTTTACACATGGAATTTAAATCATGTAAAAATAAACATACATTCAGAAACTCTATAAATCCTGGAAGCTATTCAAGAGGAAAAGACTAGAGAAGACACTTTAGAAAAATACCCTTATATCACTTGGAATTTCCTCTGTATACTCTACACAGAAAAAAAAAATAATTGTATAAAGCTAGGCTATTAATTGTCAGATCAAGTAAACTTCTTAAAAAGGGAAATTGATTCTCAAATGGACACTTGGGATGAAATGATAGTAGCCAATCCATATGGAGCAGAGTAAGTAAATACAGGATTAAGTATTTCATTTTGGAAAAATGAAAAAAGAAGGAAAATTTGAGACGATGAAGGTCACTTCATGCATCTTTAATATATATTTAATCAAGATACAGACTGATTTAACAGTGAACACAGGCTGAAAAAAAAAAAAACACTGACTTTTAAAATATTTTTAAACTGAACTAGTTTTTCTTTTATCATATGAGCACTAATTTACCTATGATGGATATACCTCAGTAAGAAAAGCAGTTTTATGGAACCAGTGATATATAAAATGCACAGTAACTTTCTACACCTTGTGTAAAAAATGAATTTACATCTCATGTGAAAAATAAATTTTAAACAGTTGCTGAGCACTCTTCAAATAAAGTGCCATGAAATGTCTCATAATATTGAGTCTTAATGCATTCAAATATGGAAACATAAAGCTAGACAACAGCATCCACAGTCGTGCAAATTAACACTTTTGGAACTTTTCATTAGAACACAAAGGTCTGAAAGCCATGAGTGACGTGGAATGTGTTCTGAATGACACATGCTCTGTCTCTTCAAAAAGCCAACAGTTCCAGTTCCAGTGAGTGGGTCGCCAGCATCTTGCTTGTCCCTGTGCCTCCCACAGATGAGAGAACATTTTTGGACAACTTTAGAACACTGAACACAAACTCCTCAGCATTTTGGTTTATTCTGGGGAAAGCAAAACTTCCTGTTTTTTTTTTTTTTTACCTTCTAAAGGATGACTGAAAAGTCTCAACAGTCTTCACGGATATCAAATCGCCCTAAAAGGCTGGTGTTTTGATGATTTAAGTGTAAATGAATCAAAAACAGATGTACTAAATTTCCGTTAAGATACATAAGGTTGTAAAAATCAGGGGCAAAGTCATTCCAAAACAGGCATTGGGATCTTTGACTTGGAGTGTTTGAAAGCAGTTCAAGATGTCGGAGGAAACCAACCTGCAGACAGAACACACCATTCAGACTGAATTTTGTTGCAGGGCAGACATGTTTTGTGTTGAAAGGGGAGAATTTTAGAGATTTTTACATGCCTCATTGAAGCCAGATAAACAGTGATTGAAAGAGATCATGGAAAGTAGTAGACATGATGCAAAGTAACATATCTATGCTTTGCCAATTTCAATTCACCACTTGGAAATTTATTTAGAAAGTAGTTGATGCTTTCATGGACTTTTCAGACTACAGGCTTTTTATATCATTTTGTTGACACCTCACCTTAAAAAAAACTCCTTTAGAAGACTAAAATATTAAAGAAAGATGGAAAATGGTCCTATATTTGGGCAAAAGAAGGCCAGAGTACTGGAGTGGGTAGCCTTTCCTTTCTCCAGGGGATCTTCCAAACCCAGGGATCGAACCCAGGTCTCCTGCATTGCATGTGGATTCTTTACCAGCTGAGCCACAAGGGAAGCCCAAGAATACTGGACTGGGTAGCCTATACCTTCTCCAGGGGATCTTCCTGACCCAGAAATCAAACCTGGGTCTCCTGCATTGGAGGCGGATCCTTTACCAATTGAGCTATAAGAAAAGTTAGCCAAAAGAACTGAAAATAGAGTCCATTACCCCGACCACCTTTTCAAACTTAAATATTTTTTAGATATAATTCACATATCACACAATACACTCATTTTGTAAAGAATTTAACGGTTTTTAGTGTTATGCAAACAAAACTACAATCAATTATAAGACATTTTGATCACACAAAAAGAAACCCCATTCTCAGTGGTCACTCTGCATTTCCACCAATCACTCCCACCCCTTCCTCCCAGACTATTATTAACTCCTTTTTTTCTCTATGGATTTGCCCATTTTCCAAATTTCAAATAAATTATACATGTAGTGTTTTTGGACTGGCTTCCTTCATGTAAAATTATTGTTTCAAGGTCTATGCATACTGTAACATGCATCGGTATTTTTAAATTGCAAAATAATACTGTTGTTGTTGTTGTTATTGATATTCTGTTGCTAAGTTGTGTCTGACTCTTTGTGACCCCATGAACTGCAGCACATCAGGCTAGCCTGTCCTTCACCATCTCCTGGAGTTTGCTCAAACTCATATCCATTGATTCAATGATACCATCCAACCATCTAATCCTTTGTCAGACCCTTCCCTTCTTGCCCTCAATCTTTCCCAGCATCACAGTCTTTTCCAATGAAATGACTCTTTGCATCAGGTGGCCAAAGTATTAGAACTTCAACTTCAGCCTCAGTCCTTACAATGACTATTCAGAACTGATTTCCTTTAGGATGGACTGGTTGGATCTCCTTGCAGTCCAAGGGACTCTTAAGAGTCTTCTCCAGCAGCACACTTCAAAAGCATCAATGTGGCACTCAGCTTTCTTTATGATCCAACTCTCACATCCATACATGACTACTGGAAATATCATAGCTTTGACTAGATGGACGTTTGTTGGCAAAGTAATGTCTCTGCTTTTTAATACTCTGTCTAGGTTCTCCATAGATTCTTTTTTCCAAGGTGCAAATGTCTTTTAATTTCATGGTTGCAGTCATAGTCCACAGTGATTTTGGAGCCCCCCAAAAATAAATTTTGTCCTTATTTTCACTGTTTCCCCATCTATTTGTCATTCAGTGATGGGACAAGATGCATGATCATACATTTTTGAATGCTGAGTTTTAAGCCAACTTTTCATTCTCCTCTTTCACCTTCATCAAGATTCTCTTTAGTTCCTCTTCGCTTTCTGCCATTAAAGTGGTATAATCTGCATATCTGAGGTTGACATTTCTCCCAGCAATCTTGATTTCAACTTGTGAGTCATCCAACCTGGCATTTCACATGCTCTACTCTGCATATAAGTTAAATAAGCAGGGTGACAATATACAGCCTTGACATACTCCTTTCCCAATTTTTAACTACTCCATTGATCCACATCTGGTTCTAACTGTGGCTAATTGACCTACACACAGATTTCTCAGGAGACAGGTAAGGTGGCCTGGTATTTCCATCTCTTTAAGAATTTTCCACAGTTTGTTGTGATTCACACAATTAAAGGCTTTAGCATAGTCAGTGAAGAACTAGATGTTTTTTTCTGGAATTTTCCTGCTTTTTTTCTATGATCCAGTGGATATTGGCAATTTGATCTCTGGTTCTTCTACCTTTTCTAAATCCAACTTATACATCTGGAATTTCTCGGTTCACAGGCTGCTGAGGCCTAGCTTGAAGGATTTCTGAGCACAGTTTTGCTCGCATGTGAAATGAGTACAATTGTATGGTAATTTGAACATTCTTTGGCATTGCCTTTCTTTGGGATTAGAATGAAAACTGACCTTTTCCAGTCCTGTGGCCACGGTTGAGTTTTTCAAATTTACTGGCATATTGAGTGCAGCGCTTTCATAGCATCATCTTTTAGGATTTGAAATCTCTCAGCTGGAATTCCATCACCTCCACTATCTTTGTTTATAGTGATGCTTCCTAAGGTCCACTTGACTTCACACTTCAGGATGTCACACTTTAGTTGAGTGATCACACCATCATGGTTATCCAGGTCGTGAATATCCTTTTTGTATAGTTCCGTGTATTCTCGCCACCTCTTCTTAGTCTCTTCTGCTTCTATTAGGTCCTTGGCATTTATGTCCTTTATTGTGCTCTTTTACAGTTACTACTCTGTCATTGCAGTTGGATCACATCATGGAAAAGCCAGCTTTGGAAATTGTAGGTTTAAATCTCAAGTCCACCTCTTTGATAGCAAATATGCATGGAGTAGGGTCAGAAGGAATCTTGAACTTTGAGCTGATTCTTTGTTTCCTCTTGGCCATTGTGGGGATTTCCCCTTCCGTCTACCAACAAGCCTCCAGGTGTGTGGAGTACTGCTCTGTTCTGTGGAGTGGTGTTAGGAGATGGTGTTAGGAGGGACACCATAGTGGTTATGACTTTGATGGCGCATCTTATTTTCATTTAATTTTTATAATCCTTCAGCTACGAGAGGAGAATGAGAACACTCTCCTTCAAAACACTGTGATCATCATGTGCATAGTGTAAGCTATTCTACTATGCACTGCATACCCTTAAAACAACAAATTCTCTAGTTTACCTATATCCTGTCATTTGGTTTGTATTTTGGTTCAGTTTTAGGACCCCTTCCCTTCTCTACCCACATGCCCTCCATGGATGATGGCTCTGACTGCTTTCTGAACCCCATGCTCTGCTCTTTCTCTTGCAGACCTATCAGCTTCTTTGCTGTCTCTCAGGCATCAGCTCACCTCCCTGCTTTGCACTTGCTGTTCCCTCGGCACAGAAGGCTCAACTTTTGACCCTGTGTCTTGCTCTCTCATTTCCTATGGGTTTCAACTCGACCTTGGTGTAACCTACCTACACCTGGTAAATGTTTTCCTTTTCTTAACAGCACTTAATACCACGTGACAGAGGGTAGGCACGTTCCCTCGGCCACAGTAAAATCTCAAAAAGGTAAGAACCTTTATCTTTATTGCGTCTGCTCCCCGCCCCCACCAGTTAGAAAATTGTCTAATATGAAGTAGATACTTCATAAATACTGATTTAAAATTTTAGAGTTAAATGTTTCCTTTGCATATCAGATCAGATCAGTCGCTCAATCGTGTGAGACTCTTTGCGACCCCATAAATCGCAGCACGCCAGGCCTCCCTGTCCATCACCAACTCCCGGAGTTCACTGAGACTCACGTCCATCGAGTCAGTGATGCCATCCAGCCATCTCATCCTCTGTCGTCCCCTTCTCCTCCTGCCCCCTGACATAAAATATGACATTTTCAAGACACATGAAAGTCATGTAATCTGATCCTGATGGCACTCTACAGTCTCTACCCAAAAGACGACTTTGCATTTTAATGATCTCTTTAGAGTCAGTGCTTCCTACTCGGGTATGTGGGTCTCATCAGAATTCTCTAGCCACCCCTCCCCATGTCTTACTCCCCAGCGAAACAGTTTGGGAGTGGTTGTTTGCACAGCAGAATTTGACCAAATATTCGACACCAGATATACATTTTTCCTGGCAACTGAGGATGTTATGAGATCATGAAAATTGTTTAGATTTAATTTAGCTCTCTCTTCAGGAATAGACACTTGTTTTGATAAATCTATCTCCAAAAAGTATTTAGATTAGAACAAGCCTTCTCTTTATATTGTACATGAACAAAAAGGAAATATACAGTGGACTTCAGTTTGGTTATAGTGTCTGCCCCAGAAGGGTAATAAATGGACCATGACCACATTCTCCATTCTAGAAACACAGGGTAGTGAACTCAGGGGATAAAGGCAGCTTCTCTGTTCAGCTCAGGATGTTGAGATGGTACAAAAGATACATCCTTCCTTGACAAAATGCACCCCGTTTGAGTAAGTGAACGCAAAACTATCAGTTTATTTGAATCTTATTTGGCTCTATAGTTGATGGGAAATCAAGGTAATGGAAAAGCCGTCTTTATCTCTTCTCCTCCTGATTGCATTTCACTGGGATGAAAAATTTCAGAATAAAGTTGTCCCAGAGAATAGTCATCTTTACAAAAGTAAAAAATCTAAATTAAAACAATAGTTTTATTATTTTATGTTTATTTTATTATTTTGTATTTGTTGTTTTTATAATAGTCTCAACTTGATGAAAGTAATTCCTTGATTTTCCTGATAGACCTGTTTAATTGTTGATTTATTTGAATAACAGACTCCTTGCAGAATCACTGCATTTTTTGAAAAGCATGTAGTTGTTTAGCTGTGAAGATGTGTCTGATACTTTTGAGACCCCATGGACAGTAGTCCATCAGGCTCCACTGTTCATGGAATTTCCTAGGCAAGAATATTGGAGTGGGTTGCTGTTTCCTCCTCTAGGGGGTCTTCCTGACCCAGAGATTGGACCCATGTTTCCTGCATTGGCAGGAGGGTTCTTCACCACTAAGCCATCAGGGAAGCTCCTTTGAAAGGTTAAATTCTCACTACGCCAAAAATGGCCCTTGCTCAGTCCTGAACACTCAGCATGCCCTTGGGGTTCCTGGAAATGAAAATTCTCAGCCTACCGCAGACCTGCAGAATCAGAATCTGCAATTTTTTAATAAGATCTCCAGGTGATTCTTGTGTACATTAACATGTGAGAAGGGCTGGGTGAAACTCCTCCATGTCTATTATTCAAATACATTCAGGGATAAGGCAGGCAATATAAAAAGGAAAGTGCGGCTTGCTGGGAGGTAGGATAACTGAGATAGGCTGAGGAGAGCTTGACAGCGAGCACATTATCCTTTGAAGTTTTCAGTTTAAACTGAGGATAAAATCATACACTGTGCAGGGAAAAAGATCGCTTGCTCTATTTTCCATCTCTATGCTGAAACTATATCATTCGGCATGAGTTACCAAAAAAAAAAAAAAAAAAAGGTATTTTAATCAGATCCACACCAAACTGAAGCCAAGCTTGATGAACTAGAATGGAAGGTAAGGATATTGGGGAGCAGAGGGCATTTTAAGAAAAATTTTGGAACTGGAAAAGACCAGCAGGAGGGTAAAAGTTCACCCAATTAATAAGAAAGAGGAGTATAGGAAGGGATGGGCTTCCCAGGTGGTGCTAGTGGTGGGGAATCCGCCTCCCAACTCAGGAGATATAAGAGACATGGGTTCGATCCATCCCTGGGTTGGGGAGATCCGCTGGAGAAGGAAATGACAAACCACTCCAATATTCTTGCCTGGGAAATTCCTTGGACAGAGGAGCTTGTGGACTACAGTCCATAGACTGGCAAAGAGTTAGACACAACTGAGCATCCGGTCCCACCACTTCATGGGAAATAGATGGGGAAACAGTGGAAAGTGTCAGACTTTATTTTTCTGGGCTCCAAAATCACTACAGAT
This sequence comes from Bos grunniens, assembly GCF_055505025.1. NCBI lineage: Eukaryota > Metazoa > Chordata > Mammalia > Artiodactyla > Bovidae > Bos > Bos grunniens. Next base: position 87,239,718 of record NC_141176.1, on the reverse strand, counting down.
GGTGACTGCCGCCATGAAATTAAAAGACGCTTACTCCTTGGAAGGAAAGTTATGACCAACCTAGATAGCATATTGAAAAGCAGAGACATTACTTTGCCAACAAAGGTTCATCTAGTTAAGGCTATGGTTTTTCCTGTGGTCATGTATGGATGGGAGAGTTGGACTGTGAAGAAGGCGGAGCGCCGAAGAATTGATGCTTTTGAACTGTGGTGTTGGAGAAGACTCTTGAGAGTCCCTTGGACTGCAAGGAGATCCAACCAGTCCATTCTGAGGGAGATCAGCCCTGGGATTTCTTTGGAAGGAATTATGCTAAAGCTGAAACTCCAGTACTTTGGCCACCTCATGAGAAGAGTTGATTCATTGGAAAAGACCCTGATGCTGGGAGGGATTGGGGGCAGGAGGAGAAGGGGACGACAGAGGATGAGATGGCTGGATGGCATCACTGACTCGATGGACGTGAGTCTGAGTGAACTCCGGGAGTTGGTGATGGACAGGGAGGCCTGGCGTGCTGCAGTTCATGGGGTCGCAAAGAGTCGCACACGACTGAGCGACTGATCTGATCTGATCTGAGCATACACACACACACACACACAGAAAGAGAAAGTTTAAATAAAACTTTGTTCCTTTCCTTTCTAAAGCAAAGAGAAACCAGGTCCTCTTGAAAAGAGTAACAGATGTGTCTGAGGTCACATCCTTGAGAAATGACCGATCTGAGAATCTATCTCCACTCTGCCGAATCCCACAGCCCAGGCGTCACTTGTGCTAGAACCAAGGGCAACCCTGAGCTATTCATCACTTTTGGGTTTCTCTGGCCATGCTTACTGACCAAATGTATGCCACGTAGACTGTATCTTCTTGCCTTTGATTGAATTACCCTGCATATTATATCCTCGTCACCACCCTTCTACAGTCTTGATTTCTGACCTGTGAAACGTTAAATTTCAACCAGAATTTTATTCTCTCTTTATAAATTCATCTTTTCTTTCTGCTAAAACTTTTTTCATGTGACCGATATTCATGCTTTTCTGTATATCTGCATTGCCATTGCCTTGGTTTTAAATCTCATTTACATAGATTGCTTGAAGTCTCATTTTATAGCACAAGTTTGGTTTTTGTCCTGCTCATCCAAAATCCATATATGACAATATGATTTAACTTCGAATATTTTATAGGTGATAGTCTGCCTCGTTCTGTATACCATATATCTTCCCAACATTGTGGTCAGTCAGTCAGTCAATTTAGTCTCTTAGTCATGTCTGACTCTTTGCGACCCCATGGACTGCAGCACGCCAGGCTTCCCTGTCCATCACCAGCTCTCCGAGCTTGCTCAAACTCATGTCCATCGAGCTGGTGATGCCATCAAACCATCTCATCCTCTGTTTGTCCCCTTCTCCTCCTGCCTTCAATCTTGAACATTATGGTAAATTATTCTAATTGCTCCTATATATCTTGGCTCCTAAATATTAAATTTCTTTTAGCTACTGAAATTTTTGCTTGAGCTTAAAGTAATCTCTATTCATCCTGCCTGCTCCATAAACTCAAGTTCTGTGTCCAACTCATTGAAAACTAATCTGGATTTGATCTGCAGTGTCTCATCTTCTGTACTACTAACATCATGGATTGGATAATCCTTTATTTGGGGAGCAGTATTTTGCAATGTAAGATGTTGATGCAAAGAGCTGACTCATTGGAAAAGACCCTGATTCTGGGAAAGATTGGAGGCAAAATGAGAAGGAGGTGGCAGAGGATGAGATGATTAGATAGCATCACCGATTCAGTGGACATGAATTTGAGCAGACTCTGGGGGATGGCGGAGGACAAGGGAGCCTGGCATGCTGCAGTCCATGGTATCACAAAGAGCTGGACACAACTCAGCAACTGAACAACTACAATTGGACACAACCTAGGAGATGACAAAAGCTCCTCCCCCCCGCCAGATCTTGTCTATCAAAATCATCTCCAAATATTGCCATGTGTTCTGAGGATCACAAAATCACTCCTAGTTGGGAACCACTGTCCTCCTGAAACTTACCTTCCTAAAGCCACTGAGGACCAGGACCAAGAGCCCACTTTCAGATTTTCCCTTACTGCTGGCAGGTAGGAGCCACTGTTGAAGTGTCTGTTGTGTGTTCGCCTTTCCAGCCTCCTCTGCCTTTACATGAGTTCCTTTTCCATGGCCCAGCAGCAGATGGGGGCACCCCTGAGTTCTTTTCTCCTTATTGGTAATGTTGCCTCATTGTTGCTTTCATAGCTTTCATTCCTCTGCTACCTTTGTTTTTTTGTTTTTCTTTTTTAGAGTAGAATGTAAAATTTGCATGCGTTTTTTAAATTGGAGTGTAATTTCTTTACCATGCTGTATTAGTTTCTGCTGTACAATGAAGTGAATCAGCGATATGTACACACATATCACCTTCCCCCTGAACCTCCCACACCCCATCCCTCCCCTCTGGGTCATCACAGAGCACCAGGCTGAGCTCCCTGTGCTACAGCTTCCCAAAGCTGTCTAGGTTACACATGGTAGCATGTATATGTCAGTCCTAATCTCTGAGCTCATCCCGCTTACCCCTTCCCCCCTTGACTCTGTGTGTCCTGTGTCTCTATTTCTGTGCTGGAAATAGGTTCACCTGTACCATTTTTCTAGATCCCACATATATGTGTTAATATATTTATTTTTCTCTTTCTTACTTACTTCACTCTTTATGGCAGGCTCTAGGTCAAGTCCACATCTTTACAAAGAACCCAATTTCATTCCTTTTGATGGCTGAGTAATATTCAATTGCATATGTGTTCTGATGATTGCTGGGCCTTCATTTCTAGTCCCGGACACACTCCTGAGCCCCAGACCTCTGGACATTGGCCTTGGTTCTTCTGCCAGCATGGATGTTTAGTTTTCCCACTGTGCATGTTTATCTTCTCCAACATACCTGGTACCTGTCATGCATCTCTTTTATCACTTTATGTCCCCAATATCAACCAAGTCTTTCACTCGTCTCAAATTAATTACTAATTCTTGTTTGTTACACACATACATTCTGAATACATTCTGAATCCAGTTTCTCCAACAGAGCTTCATAGCATTTACCTACACTGTTTTTACAATATAATACATGGTCTCTGGTTGCCAGGTCCTCTAGACTTTGGTCCACAGTACATATTTCTGAAAAATTAACTGTGCTAAAAAATAAATTTGGGTATCATTCCATTGCTCAAAGGAATTGTGCGACCATGCTTGGCTGAGTATAATTCACTTTAATGCAGCACTTACACACCTTTATGATCTGACCCAATACATCTCTCTAGCATCATCTTCCTTGACAACCATCATGCACTCACTGGACATTTTTTTCTATGACTGCACTGAAGATTTTGATCTTTTCCCATCCTTAGTGACTCACCCCTATGCCTGTCTCACGATCTTTCACTGAGCCTTCCTGCCAAAGCTCAAATCCTGTTCCACTTTGAAGGGGAAGTCATGAAGGCAGAAGTAAGAACTCTGAAGCTATTGCCATTTATCACAGTGCACTCTTGAAAAGCATTCTTTTAAAGGTTTATTTCCTCCAGTGAGCCATCAGGTCATACAAGAGTCGCATCCTGTGGATGCCAAACACAATGATTACTTGTAAATTAAAGAAATTTAGCTGATTTAGATGTACATTTCACAAGATTGAGAAATGAAAGCAAAATGTATGTTTTTAAGCGCCTGTGTGCATTCATGTGTATGTGTGTGTGTTGTATGTATGTGTCTGGAAAGAAAAATGAGAAAATGAGGTTATCTGAGCTGTATTATTAAATAAGGTATATTTTTATAAAACAATTTCTCTTAATTTAATATTGCCTACATCATGCAAACATTAAAAAGTCAAAAAAATTAAAAGAAAATAAGATTATTTTGCATGCAGATGGAACTGAAACTTTCATGGAGAGAAAAATAATATAATCATACAGTTGTTCATATTTTAATCAAATTGACTGCTAACAAATTTCATATCTCTCAGAAATAGGAATGCAGAAATATATTTTGAAATGCAATAGAAAGAAAATTTATGTTTGTATTCGAATTTACACTACCAAATGCCTGGGTTCCTCATTATGGATTTTACAAGCTGAGTATTTTCTTTGCATTTGGTTTAAATACAAATACTTTCTGTACCTTCAGCCAATTAATTTCATTCTCTTAGCAGGGCCAAGATGTACTTCCAATTTCAGCTCTACTCATTCTGGGCTAGAGTCTTTGAATCGCGGCTTGAAATTGATGCAATCTTGAAAATGAAAGGCCAGTACTTTATCTGCTAATCTTCTTCAAAATATTGACTCAGTGTCCACGAATGTTCATCAATGCTAAGGGATAAATCAGTAAAGCTCTCTTAATGGAGTTTGATCAGTGAATGCAGCCACCCGTGTTCTCAGGGCTCAGCCTGGTAACTGAGTCAATATGTTCAAACCTATCATTTGGGCATAGTGATTTCATTAAAGAAAAGACACCTTTGCCCATTCTTTCTAATTGTTTTAGGAGTTGAAGTTCTGCTGGTAATTTCCTACATTGGCTTGTAAATGGGAAAGAAGACATTTGTTGGGAATTCTTTCTATTACTCTTGATCACTATACCAAAAACAAAAACAGATAATAGTAAGAAAAGGTAAGAGTATCAACAACAGAGCTAATTTTCTCCCCCTCTGGTAAAGCTGAATTATTTGAGACTGATTAACACTTATAAGATGTTTAAAAGTTCTCCTCTTAACATGCATGTGTGCGTGCTGAGTCACTTCAGTGTGACACTATAAACTGTAGCCTGCCAGGTTCCTCTGTCCATGGGATTTTCCAGGCAAGAATACTGGAGTGGGTTTCTAAGCCCTCCTCCAGGGGATCGTCCCGATAGTGGGATGCAGTCCACGCCTCTTATGTCTCCTGCATTGGTAGACAGATTCTTTATCACTAATGCCTCCTGGGAAGCTCCCTGCTAACACATATAGCATTTATTAACAGTATAATATTACTTGCCATCAAAATAAATTTTGCAGCCTCTTTTCTTGTTTGATAGGTGGGAATGTAAAATTTAAGTTCCGGAGAGAACCCGCTGTCGGGCTTGGTCTTTGGTTTACTAACTCGCCCTTTGGTGGAGAGCATAGGTCTGGGACAGTATGTTCTATTTTCATCTATTCATATCCCCTTTTCGTTTGAAGAACAGAATCATATGCAGCTGCTGCTCCATCAGGTTGACTGTCAACTGATTTTAGAGCTTCATCCTAATTAGATCAATAAAAGCTAATCCCTAGGAGAGTATAAATAAGTCTTGCCAATTGCACACTTAATTTAGAGAGAAGTAGTACTATTTTCAGTTAAGTGGAATTATTATGACTGATCCATTGCTCATCTTCACCATTTACTTCCCTGGATCACTGAGTCGCAGATGTAAGGCTAGAAATGTAGAGCGGGTGTGTAGAAAGAGCAATGATGGCTTGATACTTACAGCTGTTCTGAGACTTGTGGGTTGATTAAAGAAGAGGAAAAAAAAATGGTTTTGCAAAAGGTCACATCATTGCCTTAATAATTGCTTTATATGATAGAAGCTCTAAAACAATTATACGTATATGTGTGAAAGTGACTTAAAATCATTCCACTTGACCATCACAAGGAAAGGCCAAGGAGGAAGCCAATACAGTGCTCAGAGCTCTGACTGTGATGCAGGTGGCACTTAGGTCAATTTCTCCATAGTCTGTGATAATGAAACTGCCTCTGGCCAGAGCAGCTTTAAGGAGAATGTGCCTTAACCGCCAATGGAGTCACTTTCTATTGACCAGGAATTGATTTGGTCCCTCGCTCTAGCCTCCATGCAGAACCACCAGTTATAACATGCTTACTGCATCAGCTGCTGCTGCTGCTAAGTCGCTTGAGTCATGTACAACTCTGTGCAACCCCATAGATGGCAGCCCACCAGGCTTCCCCGTCCCTGGGATTCTTCAGGCAAGAACAATGGAGTGGGTTGCCATTTCCTTCTCCAATGCATGAAAGTGAAAAGTGAAAGTGAAGTCGCTCAGTCGGGTCCGACTCCTAGCAACCCCATGGACTGCAGCCCACCAGGCTCCTCTGAGCATGGAGTTTTCCAGGCCCAGTAGGTCAAAAACGTTAAGAAAGGAGATTGTGTTCTTTGTTATGAGAAAATACACTGATTGAAAGGTTTTACAATTTGATTTACCATGTTGTAGATAATGTAATTATTTTAAAATTGATTTTAGCTTTCTAGTCTATTAAATCTTCCTTTTGACATTTATTTTGAAGTGAAATGATATAAATGTGAATCTAATTCTTTAATACCGTATATGTGTAAGTTGGGATATAAAAATGCATTTGTTCACACCCTATTGGATAAAATACCATTTCAAAAGCTGTTCATGAGCCTGTATTTTACTTAGTTATTAAAAATAATACTTTTTAATTAATAAAATGTAAGTATCAAATTTCATTTTAAGCAAGACAGTCATCACAATTTCTATTCTATAGTTCTTAAATTAGTTTCACACCTGGGTTTTAAAATCACCTCTCATGAATCATCACTACCTAAGATTGTGCTGATGTATATACCTAATTCTGCAAGCAGAATAATTCTCATTTCCTTCCCATCATGGCTCAGCTTCAGAGCAGTCTCCCCTTTATGTACTGTCTGGAGAACATCATGATTTTTTTCCTATTTAGACTATAAGGCAGCTGAGAGAACATTTTTCTGATTTCACAGAATAAGTTAATTTAGCATTGATCTTGAATTCAGATTCATACAGAGGATGAGATGGTTGGATGTCATCACCGACTCAATGGACATGGGTTTGGGTAGACTCCGGGAGTTGGTGATGGACAGGGAGGCCTGGCACGCTGTGGTTCATGGGGTCACAAAGAGTCGGACACAACTGAGTGGCTGAGCTGAACTGAATACAAAGTCAAATATATCATCTGTGCTTAGAGAAATAGTGTTTTAGGTATATACATATACATATGAAAACTGAAAGTATTATATATATATATGTTTATATTTATATATGTGTGTATAGGGTTGGACAAAAGTTTGTTTGGTTTTAAGTAAAAATAAAAGACACCTTTTTCATTTTCACCATAACCTTTATTGAATAACATATTAAATATTATGTGTAATTGAAAATATACACACACATATAGAGAGAGCCACAAACACAAACATCCGCCCAGGTTACCTGGAATGTTAGACGCTCAGGTAATGCTTAACTTTTTTTTGCATTTGCCTCACAGAGTTATGTAGAAAACCCTCCTGGCGTGTGCATGTGTGTGTGCATGCTTAGTAGCGTCTGATTCTTTTGTGACCCCATGGACTCTAGCCCACTAGGCTCCTTTGTCTGTGGGATTTCCCAGGCAAGAATGCTGGTGTGGGTTGCCATTCCCCTCTCTGGAGGATCTTCCCGACCCAGGGATGGAACCCGTGTCTCCTGCATTGGCAGGTGGATTCTTTACCACTGAGTCATCTGGGAAGCCCAGTGGTGTGTATCAATTACTCATTTTAAGAAAGTCGTTTTTGCCTTTGAACAGAACAGAGGGTATAATTATAGGCAGTTTTTTGCTTCTTAGGCAGCCTGCGATAATACAAAAGCAGAGACTAACCAGTGGATCAAGGCTGCAGCCTTCCAACCGTGTGACTTTTCTGGTTCCTGGGCTGGCACTCAGGAGTCCTTTCTCTTTTGATGGGTGACAGGGATTAATATCAGTGAAAGAAGAAAAATGCAGAAACAGGAAAGACAGGATTCTGTAATCTCTCAAATGATGTTGAATAGCAGAAACTGACAGAAAGCCATAAAAACTAAACCCTTGTTTCCAAATAAAATCTAGAACAGTTTTATCTGTCTATGAATCTAATGATTACTCATTTTTGACATGATATTTTTCCCCACTTCATGCATTCACATTTACTATAGGTGGGCGATGATAGATCACCCAGCTGGGATCTGGGGGTTTGGAATGCTTCTACTCTCGAAAGACTCTTCACAGTCCTAAAGAAATGGTCATTTCATCATTGAATCAGATGCTTGCATGTAATTGCATTTGGATACACATGCACTCACATACTTACACAACTGCATTTAAACTTCAAAGAGAAACTTTCTGAAGGGCATTTGTTTCTGATGGAAATAAAATAAGAATGAACTGTATTCAAAGAGTGAGGAAAGCTGTACACAGGAGACCTCTGTTTTATTGTGGTTTAGCTCATGGAGCAAATATGTTTAGTGGCTTCGGTCGACTTCCTTAGAAAAATGTCCACATTAAACTGACCACCCAGGTTAGCAGAGTCTGGCATCAGGCTAACATCCTGGAAAACAGAAGCCTCTCTCCAGGGCCAATGTCCACTTCCAACTCTTACTAAATTTCTTTTCCTCTGGGAAGAGATTTAAGGAAAATCAAGAGAGGTTATTCTGCGGGTCTAAAACACTACAATAAATCAGGCACTTTAAACCCATGACTACTAAATCAAAATAATTTATTATCCTCTATTTTTAATCATAAATGGATACCATCAACTATACGAGCAACCAAGAATGAACTATTCCCCAGCTGCTTACAAAATTTATTTGAATATCACAGAATTGTGACCTGGTAACCTGCTCAGTATTAGAGAGGTTGAACGCTAAAATGGAAAGGCTGTTAGGCTCTATGATATATACTTTTTCCTAAAACAGCATCACATTGTAAAAAAGGTTTATAATTATCAACCCATGCCACAGTGCTATAAAATTATTCCCCCCTCATACTTTTTGTTTTACCCTGAATTCTCTGCGCTTATCAATGGATGATTGCTCAGAAACCAGACCACTACAATTTAGGAAGGAGGCTTATCCAGTCCTTACACTAGACCATGAATTTTCTACAGGTTATTGGCTTGGGTTTCAGTTTCAAAGTCCTCATATTTTTCAGGTATAGTAAATATTATATTTTTGTGGATGACTATATATATATGCATACAGCTCACTAAAATATTATATACAGTTTCCTTAACACATTTTCAACAATAATGTGGACTGGAAAAGTAATTCCATGCAATTGGCATTAAATAAATTGGGAGATTGGAATTGATATATACTACTATATATAAAATAGATAACTAATAAGGACCTATTATGTAGCACAGGGAACTCTACTCAATACTCTCTAATGACCTATATTGGAAAAGAATCTAAAAAGAGTGTATCAGTTCAGTTCAGTTGCTCAGTCGTGTCTGACTCTTTGTGACCCAATAAATCTCAGCACGCCAAGCCTCCCTGTTCATCACCAACTCCCAGAGTTTACCCAAACCCATGTCCATTGAGTCGGTGATACGATCCATCCATCTCATCCTTTGTCATCCCCTTCTCCTCCTGCCCTCAATCTTTCCCAGTATCAGGGTCTTTTCAAATGAGTTAGCTCTTTGCATCAGGTGGCCAAAGTACTGGACGTTCAGCTTCAACATCAGTCCCTCCAATGAATATTCAGGACTGATATCCTTTAGGATGGACTGGTTGGATCTCCTTGCTGTCCAAGGGACTCTCAAGAGTCTTCTCCAACACTACAGTTCAAAAGCATCAATTCTTCAGTGCTCAGCTTTCTTCACAGTCCAACTCTCACATCCATACATGACCATTGAAAAAACCATAGCCTTGATTAGACAAACCTTTGTTGACAAAGTAATGTCTCTGCTTTTCAATATGCTGTCTAGGCTGGTCATAACTTTCCTTCCAAGGAGTAAGCGTCTTTTAATCTCATGGCTGCAGTCACTATCTGCAGTGATTTTGGAGCCCAGAAAAATAAAGGCAGCCACTGTTTCCACTGTTGCCCCATCTACTTCCCATGAAGTGATGGGGCCAGATGCCATGATCTTAGTTTTCTGAATGTTGAGCTTTAAGCCAACTTTTTCACTCTCCTCTTTCACTTTCATCAAGTGTATATATATATGTATATACATATATATGTATGTATATAAATAACTGATTAACTTTGTTGTGCAACAGAAAGTAGCACGGTACTGCAAATAAACGATACTTCAACAGGAATTGAAAATACATAAATAAATATGAATGTCCTAAATAAAGAAGCTACAATTTCTTCAGATAAGAATAAGCTTCTATTTTGTTCTATTTTGTATGTATTAAGTATATATGTGTGTGTGTGTGTATACATATATACATATACATATATATATATATATTTATATATGAAAGTGAAAGTATCAGTCACTTAGTTGCGTCTGACTCTTTGTGACCCCATGGACTGTAGCCCACCAGGCTCCTCTGTCCATTGAATTCTCCAGGCAAGAATCCTGGAGTGGGTTGCCATTTTCTTCTTCAGGGGATCTTCCCTACCCACGAATCAAACCTTGGTCTCCTGCATTGCAAGGAGATTCTTTACTGCTGAGCCATTGGGAAGGGACATAAAACACTGTATGATACCTCCACCACTGAGATTATTTGTAATATTTCAAACTACATGAGTTAAGGGTGGGTTTAGTCTATACAACGAAGTGGACTGGAGAAATTATTAGGTAAATATAGGTGATGTGAGCAGTACTTGTGGATTTCCCGTTTTACCGTAATATTCATTCAACCTCACCTAGCCAATCCTCAATTTAATTGATTTTTAAATAAATATTAGGAAAATGTCTTTTATGAAAATTAGCATGTTTACTTTTTCAATCTTTGCTATTTTTTTGAAATGTATACAACCATATTTGCTTTTTTTTTCAAAATTAACTTTTACTGGCGTGTAGTCAAAGAAATCAGAGAAGGCAATGACACCCCACACCAGTACTCTTGCCTGGAAAATCCCATGGACGGAGGAGCCTGGAAGGCTGCAGTCCATGTGGTTGCTGAGGGTTGGACATGACTGAGCGACTTCACTTTCACTTTTCCACTTTCATGCATTGGAGAAGGAAATGGCAACCCACTCCTGTATTCTTGCCTGGAGAATCCCAGGGGCGGGGCAGCCTGGTGGGCTGCCGTCTATGGGGTTGCACAGAGTTGGACACGACTGATGCAACTTAGCAGCAGTAGCAGCAGCCGTCAAAGAAATGGCAACCCATCCTAGGACTCTTGCCTGGGAAATCCCATGGAGAGAGGAGTCTGGCAAGCTGCAGCCCATGGGGTCACACAGAGCTGGAGATAACCGAGTGGCTAACCAGCAGCAGTTGCTTTACAATGTTGTGTTAGTTTTGGGTGTACAGTAAAGTGAATCAGTTATAGATATGTATACATCCACTCTTCCTTAGATTCTTTTCACATATAGGTCACTCCAGAGTATTGAGTTGAATTCTCTGTGCTATATATTAAATCCTTACTGGTTACCTAATTTTTGCATGCATGCATGCTAAGTTGCTTCAGTCATATTAGGCTGTTTGTGACCCTCTGGACTGTATTCTTTATGACTAGCACCACCTGGGAAGCCCCCTATTTTGTGTATAACGGTGTGTTTATGTCAATTCCAATCTCCCTATTTATCCCTTCCCTTTTTCCCCTCAGTAGCAAAAAGTTTGATTTCTACATCTGTGCCTCTCTTGCTGTTTTGTAAATACGTTCATCTGTGCCATTTTCTAAGACCCCACATATAGAGGGATTACAAGATGTTGTCTTTCTCTGACTTCAATCACTATGACAATCTCTAGATCCACCCATGTTGCTGCAGACGGCATACAATTCTTGGAAGTGTCTTTTGCAAGCAACTTTCCAGAAACGCAGAATTCAGTTCGTTTCCCATCTGTACCAGCAAGACAAGTTGCTACATCTACAATGTAAATGATATTTTCGTAAAAGAAAAAATGTAGACCTCTATACCCAGACCAGTCCAGTTCGGTTCAGTTCTGTTCAGTTGCTCAGTTGTGTCCAACTCTTTGTGACCCCATGAATCACAGCATTCCAGGCCTCCCTGTCCATCACCAACTCCCGGAGTCCCCCCAAACTCATGTCCATTGAGTCAGTGATCCATCCAACCATCTCATCCTCTGTGGTCCCCTTCTCCTCCTTTCCTCAACCTTTCCCAGCATCAGGGGCTTTTCCAATGAGTCAGCTCTTCGCATCAGGTGGCCAAAGTACTGGAGTTTCAGCTTCAACATCAGTCCTTCCAGTGAACACGCAGGACTGATCTCCTTTAGGATGGATGGGTTGGATCTCAAGGGACTCTCAAGAGTCTTCTCCAACACCACAGTTCAAAAGCATCAATTCTTCAGTGCTCAGCCCAGACCAGAGCAACCCACAGAAGCAAGAGCAAGTATGATGCAATAGAAAGATGGTAATGATAACCCTGAATGGGAGACAGTAAAAGAGATACAGATGTATAGAACAGTCTTTTGGACTCTGTGGGAGAGGGAGAGAGGGATGATTTGGGAGAATGGCATTGAAACATGTATAATATCATATAAGAAATGAATCACCAGTCCAGCTTTGATGCAGGATACAGGAAGCTTGGGGCTGGTGCACTGGGATGACCCAGAGGGATGGTATGGGGAGGGAGGTGGGAGGGGGGTTCAGGACTGGGAACACATGTACACCCATGGAGGATTCATGCTGAATGAATGAATATGGCAAAACCAATACAATATTATAATCAGCCTCTAATTAAAATAAATACATTTAATTTTTAAAAAAAGAGCAGCATTGAAAGTAATTCTGTGACAACTCTCAGCCTTACATCAGTAACTTTTAGCTTAGAGTAAAGAATCCACTTCTTATGTTCTTCAAAAATCACTGAGTAGAGAAAGATACATATGATATTTTGCTTCTGTGATTGTCTTCTGTAAGATGAACAAATAAAACAAACATATAAAAAAGTTCTGCATGTATATGTAGGGCTGAGTCCCTTTGCTGTCTGCCTGAAGTTATCACAACATTGTTAATCAGTCATACTCCAATATAAAATAAAAATGTAATTAAAAGTATTTTTAAAATGGTTTGCGTGTTAGTAGAGAGTGTTCAGTATATCCTCCAGTTAAAAAAAAAAGGCTAACAAAATATCAGACCACATTAATTCAATACAAACCAACATGAAAAATTCAAAAGCATATTAATTGAAATCCTTACTGTATAGGTCTGTTCCTTACAGCCAATTGAATGGGTTTCTTTTCCTTCTAATTGACTAAACATCTTCCCTCAACACATCTGCACCTTGGCACCAGTTATTGATTACTGAATTTACATCTTCACTAAATTAACTAAAATAAAATGTTCTTAAAAGGAGTAATGGTGGTGAAGGAACTGGTATAGAAGCATAGACCTTGATGACAGGACAAGTGAGAAATCGCAGTTTCCTTAAAGTAGAGCTTGACTAATCTTTTTAGACCCACACTTATTACTGTGCTTGGCATCAAAAGGAAATCAATAATGGCTTTTGAATTGTTGAATTAACTCTGTTCATCTTGTGGGAGAATTCTTATTTTAGTCACAGATTTATCTTGTCAATAAAACTGCTTGATAGTTCAGGCTTCCTTTAATCATCTAGTCAATAACTTAACTGTCACTGTATTTGACTCTCAAGGAATCTATATAAAAGTGGTAAAGGTATTTGTACATGCTGGTTAATTAATCAATTATAGAAGAAAAAATAATCACATTACATTACAATGCAAATGGTTCTATAATTCAGGGATTAACATGAAATATATACTGTGATTTACTTTTAGAGAAGGGATTTTGCTGTTATTCCAGTCTCACTAACGACAGTTGAACGTGAACATGTCTTTTGAGTGAATACTGCTTTCCGTACCATTATATCATCACAATTCTTTACTAATTTTGGTATTTGTTTCTCTTTGAGTTAAATAGAGCAACTTATGTCTCATTATGGTCTTTTCAATTAAAATGAACTGATGTGGATAGACAAATATTTGCATTGTTATAGTATTGGGTTAATAACCCTCACAGCAATAGCAATTAAATCCCTTATCACCAACATTTAATATGTCCAATTTTATTCAAGTCTGTAAAGAATATAATTTTTTAAAGTCTGTTTTTTTTTCTTTGTGTTTGGTGTAAATAGATTTATTTTTTTCTTATACATTTAATTTTCACCCAATATTGATTGTCATCTGAAACAGGCAGCTGGTAAGTTGTTTTCCATTCTCTAAGGCAAACAGTGAAACATCGTGAATTAAGTAGATCTATTACCATGTGGTCATTTTCTTTGATGATGAAACCAGTTTTATATTACTTATTATTGGCACAGTAATCACTTGTAAAGCTTAGGAATTCATTGTGAGAAAAAATTGCACACGCTGCTCTAGTAATAGAATCACATATGCAAGCTGTGTGCACGCATGTGTGTGTATGGACTTCAATTCTTAGTTTCCAGGATATATTTAATCCAATACTACCCAAATGAAGTTTGGTTCAAACAGACACCAAAACAAACTTTCTGGGGGTTTACATTAAAATACAAATTCCGATTTAGGAGGTTTAGGGAAAAGCCTGAGAGACAACATTTCTACCAATCTTCATGTGATGATGATTCTGTTGGTCTGGGACAACATTTTGAATAGGAAAAATGTCAGTGACCCTTTAGGTTATTCACAGGTTTGATTTTAAGATTCTGCTAAAGCAAGGACTGAAAGATCACACAGTTATATACAGGACTAGGAGTTAGGAAAATAAGAATGCTTGAGTCATATTTCTCAGATCTTTCGCCAAACTGCTCTGTTTCCATGGCAGCTAGTGAATTTCTTTGTGAGGTTTCTTGAGACTAAGCTTCAACTTATTTTGCTGATCTCTGCTTCAATAGGAGAAAGCTGATAATGCCTTAACGCTAATGAAGAGAAAGTAACTGCTACATATCCTACAAAATATTCAATCCTTTTAGGATACATGAAACCATCCTTGAATGATTAGTTTATATATTTTGTTTTCATTTTTTAGTACTTGTATATCTGATTATACTTCAGTGTCTACAACCAATGACTCATATGTTCTTAAATGAAACAGAATGATATTTCCCTAAATACTCTATTAATTAATTAACTCTAGTCAGTCAGTTCAGTCGCTCATTCATGTCTGATTCTTTGCAACCTCATGGACTACAGCATGCCAGGCCTCCCTGTCCATTATCAACTCCCAGAGCTTGCTCAAATTCATGTCCATTGAGTCGGTGATGCCAAACAACCATCTCATCCTCTGTCATCCCCTTCTCCTCCCACCTTCATTCTTTCCCAGCATCAGGGTCTTTTCAAATGAGTCAGTTCTTTGCATCAGGTGGCCAAAGTATTGGAGTTTTAGCTTTAGCATCAGTCCTTGCAATGAATATTCATGACTGATTTCCTTTAGGACAGACTGGTTGGATCTCCTTGCCGTCCAAGGGACTCTCAAGAGTCTTCTCTAACACCACAGTTCAAAAGCATCAATTCTCTGACACTCAGCTTTCTTCACATCCACACATGACTACTGGAAAAAACATAGCTTTGAAAAGATGGACCTTTGTTGGTAAACTAATGTCTCTGCTTTTAAATATGGTGTCTAGGTTGATCACAGCTTTTCTTCCAAGGACCAAATGTCTTTTAATTTCATGGCTGAAGTCAACATCTGCAGTGATTTTGGAGACCAAAAAAGTAAAGTCTCTCACTATTTCCATTGTTTCCCCATCTATTTGCCATGAAGTGATGGGACCAGGTGCCATGATCTTAGTTTTCTGAATGTTGAATTTAAGCCAACTTTTTCACTTTCATTAAGAGGCTCTTTAGTTCTTCTTCACTTTCAGCTATAAGGGTGGTATCATCTACATATCTGAGGTTATTCATATTTCTCCTGGAAATCTTGATTCCAGCTTATGCTTCATCCAGTCCAGCATTTCTCATGATGTACTCTACATGTAAGTTAAATAAGCAGGGTGACAGTATACAGCCTTGACATACTCCTTTCCCAATTTGGAACTAGTCTGTTGCTCCATGTCGAGATCTAACTGTTGCTTCTTGATCTGCATACAGATTTCTCAGGAGGCAGATCAGGTGGTCTGGTATTCCCATCTCTTGAAGAATTTCCCACAGTTTGTTGTGATCCACACAGTCAAAGGCTTTGGCATAGTCAATAAAGCAGAAATAGATGTTTTTCTGGAACTCTCTTGCTTCTTCAATGATCCATCAGATGTTGGCAATTTGATCTCTGGTTCCTCTGCCTTTTCTAAAACCAGCTTGAACATCTAGAAGTTCATGGTTCATGTACTGTTGAAGCCTGGCTTGGAGAATTTTAAGCATTACTTTGCTAGCTTGTGAGATGAGTGCAATTGTGCAGTAGTTTGAGCATTCTTTGGCATTGCCTTTCTTTGGGATTGGAATGAAAACTGACCATTTCCAGTTCTGTGGCCACTGCTGAGTTTTCCAGTTTATTGGAATATTGAGTGTAGCACTTTTACAGCATCATCTTTCAGGATTTGAAATAGCTTAACTGGAATTCCATCACCTCCACTAGCTTTGTTCGTAGTGATGCTTCCTAAGGCCCACTTGACTTCACATTCTAGGATGCCTGCCTCTAGGTAAGTGATCACACCATCATGGTTATCTGGGTCATGAGGATCTTTTTTGTATAGTTCTGTGTATTGTTGCCACCTCTTTTTAATATCTTCTGCTTCTGTTAGGTCCATACCATTTCTGTCCTTTATCGAGCCCATCTTTGCATGAAATGTTCCCTTGGTATCTTTGATTTTCTTGAAGAGATCTTTAGTCTTTCCTATTCTATTCTTTTCCTCTATTTCTTTGCATTGATCACTGAGGAAGGCTTTCTTATCTCTCCTTGCTATTCTTTGGAACTCTGCATTCAAATGGGTATATCTTTCCGTCTCTCCTTTGCTTTTCAGTTCTTTTCTTTTCACAGCTATTGTAAGGCCTCTGCAGACAGCCATTCTGCCTTTTTTTTGTTTTTTAATTTAATTTAATTTTTTAACTTTACAATATTGTATTGTTTTTGCCATATATCAAAATGAATCCGCCACAGGTATACATGTGTTCCCCATCCCGAACCCTCCTCCCACCTCCCTCCCCATACCATCCCTCTGGGTCGTCCCAGTACACCAGCCCCAAGCATCCAGTATTGTGCATTGAACCTGGACTGGCGACTCGTTTCATATATGATATTATACATGTTTCAATGCCATTCTCCCAAATCATCCCACCCTCTCCCTCTCCCACAGAGTCCAAAAGACTGTTCTATACATCAGTGTCTCTTTTGCTGTCTCGTATACAGGGTTATTGTTTCCATCTTTATAAATTCCATATATATGCATTAGTATACTGTATTGGTGTTTTTCTTTCTGGCTTACTTCACTCTGTATAATAGGCTCCAGTTTCATCCACCTCATTAGAACGGACTCATTCTGCCTTTTTGCATTTCTTTTTCTTGGGGATGGTCTTGATCCTTGTGTCCTGTACAATGTCACGAACCTCCGTCCATAGTTCTTCAGGCACTCTGGCTATTAGATCTAACTCCTTGAATCCATTTTTCACTTCCACTGTATAATTGTAAAGGATTTGATTTAGGTCATACCTGAATGGTCTAGTGGTTTTCCTTACTTTCTTCAATTTAAGTCTGAATTTGGCAGTAAGGAGTTCATGATCTGAGCCAGTCAGCTCCCAGTCTTGTTTTTGCTGACTATATAAAGCTTCTCCATCTTTGGCTGCAAAGAATATAATCTATCTGATTTCAGTACTGACCATCTGGTGATGTCCATGTGTAGAGTCTTCTGTTATATTAATCTGGAAGGTTATTTTAAAAACATAATTTTAGTTTTCATAGCCTTCATTTACAGATGAAGTATATTACTATTAAAATAAACATCATAACAAGACCATTTCATATATTTGAATTGATACTGCATCTTGCTTCTTATATCCACAACTGGGCATTTTCTGTAGTTTCCAAAATCCAGTATAAGAATTTCACAATCTTTTCTGTCAAAATCACTCACAGAACACAAATTCAGCTTGCTCTTTAAAAAAAAGCAAAAACGAATGCAAGCAAACTAAATGAAATCAGCTGCACTCTTCAAACAGGGGAGTGTAATATTTAAAAGAAGTCAGAAGGAAATAATATATTCATCTTGGCCTGTGTTTATGCAAAATTTTTATATTTAGTTCATCATGGATATTTTTCATTAAATTTGGTTTTTGCTAAATATTCATTAAAATATTCTTTATCTTGATTACTGAGGGATTTTTGGTGTCATTTTAAAATTTGTAGCTGTTCCTGCTTCTATAAGTCTTGTTCTTAAACATGACCATGCTCTTATTAAGTGTTTTATTATTAAGAATAATAAGCACATTCAAAATAATTTCCTCTCCAAATGAAATAAATGAAGTATTATCTGATTTTAAAAACTCATATCCATTAAAATTTGATTCGTTACTATCCTCTTATATTTACTTCTCTAGTCAATCTCTGTCCCCAAACAATACTTTTCTTAAAGATAAATTAAAATATTATTTCTTCTATCCTAAGACTTTATTTTCAAGCTGGTGTGTTACAGTCCTCCCTCTGCCCAAATTCTTAACTTACACTGACCTATAGTGCTAAATTCTACCCTTAAAACAAGTTCAGAATGATGCTTCTGGCAAGTAAAGCTCTTCTTTTGATTACCTTCCAAGTTGTTTATCTCTTGAATGCACAGTCCTATTTTATCAGTTCAAATTAATTTATTATGAAATATACTTTACAATTTTACCCTAATCCTCCCATTTTCATTAGTCTTTTAAATGTTTTAAAATAAAGTTTTAAAGTCTTCAATATACGATATGACTGCACACCATATAATTCCTTTATAAGGTCTTGGTGTAAACTGTTTCTTCACTCCATGCCATCATATTTCTTTCCTTGCAAATTTGCTTCCTAACCCTTTTTATCTTTATTTTTCCCCTTTCAATTTTGTTCCTGGCATAAAAGACCAACTTTGGGACACAGTATTCTTGGAAAGGAATGTAAGGAAGAGAGGAATGATACTAAATAAAGCAAAACTTTGCAGATCTGATTTTGTTGTAAGGAGGAGGTCAAAACGACTCTCCTTGGAGCTGGTGTAACTCTCACCCTCCACCCTTTCTCCTCACTAGGACCCTGTCGCAGTTTGCCATTTTCTCCTATTGACTTACAAGTTGTAAAGGTTTGACTTTGTGATTTTCCATTAATTACTGGTCTTTTCATAATTCAAGTTTGCCACATGATGATTTCTCCACTTTGATACTATATTTTTGTTTGAGTTCTAAAAAGCTTTGTGCGTCTGTCTTAAAACTGCTTACATTTTTATTTAATGAAAGCCTAATTTCGCCTCCTTTTCTTGACACATATTTTACTACACCTATCACCCATGAAAGGTGGATGGAAAATTTTTCAGCTATCCAATAGACTCAGTGAAGAAAAAAAGTAGAAGAAGAGGAAGAAGGAGGAGGACAAGGAGAAGAAGAAGATGGTGATGAAGGAGAAGGAAGAGGAACACAAGGAGGAGGAGGAGATGAGGAAGTTGGGAAAAAATCATCAGATGCGAAGAAATGTGGCTGAGTTGTTCATGTTCGTTGGTCACAGCTGATGATACTTAGTGAATCTATGTTTAAATGTAAGGTGTTGTTTGTGTGCGTGCTAAGTCACTTCAAAAAGCACAGTATGTGAGAGTTGAACCGTCAAACTAGGAAAAAAAATTTTGTATATTCTCAGACAATATACAAAAAGAAAAGAAAAATTCCCTTTGTAGTACCTTCATATTTTTTCCGTATGTTTGCAAGGAATTAAGAGAAGGTATGTGAAAAACCAGTAGTAAAATATCAAAATCTTCATGACTAAACAAGCAGATTAATGATCAGAGGGAATAACACATTTTGGAATCCTTTTATCCCATGTTAACTATGTGCCTAAGTCTGTGAATCACAAGAACGGCTGGAATTGATCACAGCTGCAGACCGTTCATTGCTGGCACATGTTTCACTTGTTAGTGATGCAGATGGAGTTCATATATGTTTTCTCCCCATGAATAACCCTTATTCAGTCTGATAAAAAAAGGGGTCCAGTAGTCTCAGTATTCAAACTCTATTCACATCATCAATTCGGATATTGATTGTCTTATAAACATTACGTAATCCAGAGTATTCAAATTGACCTCTGCTTATGCTATTAATTGTAATGTGCTTTTTATTCCAAACATGAGGACACAGACAGAATTTCATACAAGTGAAGGTTTATCTGCCCTTTAGTATGTGTCCTGTGCCTGTGAGTGTGTGCATTTGTTGTTGTCATTGTTCAGTCGCTAAGTTGTGTCTGACTCTCTGTGACCACAGCACACCAGGCTTACCTGCCCTTCACCATCTCCCTGAGTTTGCTCAAACTCATGTCCATTGCATCAGTGATGCCATCCAACCATCTCATCCTCTGTCATCCCCTTCTCCTGCCTTCAATCCTTCCCAGCATCAGGGTCTTCTCCAATGATTCAGTTCTTCCCATCAGGTGGCCAAAATATTGGAACTTCAGCTTCAGCATCAGTTCTTCCAATGAATTTTCAGGGTTAATTTCCTTTGGGATTGACTGGTTTGATCCTTGCTGTCTAAGGGACTCTTAAGAGTCTTCTCCAACACCACAGTTCAAAAGCATCAATTCTTCAGTACTCAGCCTTCTTTATGGTCCAACTCTCACATCCATACATTACTCTGGAAAAAAAAAATGCCCATATTCAAATCATACTCAAAAGTATTATTGATCAATATAATATCCAGTAAAAACAACTGTAAAGATAATGTGTTGCCTTTCAATATTAAAAGATGTCCTTTTTTCTCTCCCTCCCAGCTTTTATTTGCTTCATCACAAATATCATAAGTATAAAAAGCATTATTTTTCCTAGAAATGGAATAACTCATCCAATATGTGTCATTTTTATCAATAACAAAAGTACATGTTCCAGAGAGGGATAAAGAAGCATTTGAGTTCCATTCATAGAGATTTTCTGAATCTTAGGAATCTTATATCTCTATATTTTATTTTTAAATGAGATTAAACAGCTTTAGCCAGGATACCCAATATCAAAGTTATGAGAAAAATGACAATTCTCTACACAATTTTGTATATTCTGGGTCTCCTTAATAATCATTTTTAGAACTGGATACTTTCAAAAGTCAGTTTAGGAAAACAACTCATAAAATATTTTTTTTGTTTTCCACTTTCTACTAATCCTTTAATAAAGAGGATATTTGCATTGAGTCCAAGATAGAATGAAGTAGTATGTTGACTCTTTACCTTTGAGTTGTCCTGTTTCTTGTTAAATTAGTCTTTGAAGGAAGCCATGCAAATTAGCACAAGATTTGACTTGAAAGGGATTACCTGGGCTCTCAAGGCTGTATAACCCACAGCAATGCTGGCTACTTCAGGCTATTTTCACTGACTCTTGTATTTCCTTACCTTGTCTTGTTATGTATGCATATCTGAAAGCATATTTGTGCATTTTCTGTAAGCCGTGTTTAATTATCTTCAATTTCTCTTGAAATTGTATGAAGTCTGAAGAGCACTAAGAATTACAATCTGTGAAGTAGGTGACAAATTCAAGACAGAAAGCATTTGGATCAGCATTGAGCTGCTAAGTCGCTTCAGTCGTGTCCGACTCTGTGCAACCCCAGAGATGGCAGCCCACTAGGCTTCCCTGTCCCTGGGATTCTCCAGGCAAGAACACTGGAGTGGGTTGCCATTTCCTTCTCCAAAGCATGAAAGTGAAAAGTGAAAGTGAAGTCGCTCAGTCGTGCCTGACTCTTAGCAACCCCATGGACTGCAGCCTACCAGGCTCCTCCGTCCATGGGATTTTCCAGGCAAGGGGACTGGAGTGGGGTGCCATTGCCTTCTCCTATTTCTAGCTAATCATTATCTCTATCAGGTTGTGATTGGGAGCAGTTTTTCCATCCTCCAAAGTAGCACACTTTAATTGTTTCTAATGTTTTCCAATACTGTCTTCAATGAATGCTTTGGGAGAGCATTTCTGATTTCTAAAGGTCATGTTAATTAATACTTTTGCATGTTTATTTCTCTCATATATAATAAAATAAAAATGTTTTTCTGATAAAGGATCAATTATTTCTTAGAGGCTACTAATATTTATTAGAATATTTCTCAAGATTGGTACTTTAGTAATCTTGTTTATACACATAACAATATATAATTATATATATATAACATAATTATATATAATATAACAATAAAATATATATAATTATATAACAATATAATTATTCATTATAACATGATATCTTAGTATTTTAACAATATATTGAATGAAATGCAAAGTTAATGACAGAAAGGGAAATCGTTCTACCCCATACCTCTTAACTATGAAACCATCCTAGCCTGTATAAAATCTTTCCTTGAAGACACTCCTCGTTTCTATCTCCTTTTATTTCTTACACAGCAAAGAATTCATTTCCAGGGTTAGATCCACACAGAAGGAAAGAATTTACTTATGTATTCATTCATTCTCTCATTCTACATGAATGTATTGAATATCTATTCAATCAATCAGTCCAAAATGTATTTACTTCACCTTAATCTTGAGCAGGACGCCATGCCAGGCAGACAAGGCTGAATATACGAGATCAGAAAGGAGCACAGTCTAATCTTTTCCATATTTCACCTATACTTGAAAGGACTCTATTGACTTGTTCTGGATATGACCAGATAGTATTAGTCATTTCAATATAATATAACCTCATCTGAAAAGCAAATATCTCCCTGAGTGTCTGACTTACTACCACTAGGCGATATAATCAGCAGTGAAAACTAGAATCAATGTATGCGGCTTGTCTGTGATACCTTCAGAGTACTGCATCATAAAATGTGTTGTACAAAAGAATCCATGACAAGAACATACACCTTGGCTTCAGGGATCCAGGTTGCTTGGATCTCATTTAGGTCAAGGTTGTCCATACTCCCTGGTGACAATATTCTGCTCTCTAAGGCTGAATCCTCCATTCTAAAAGCCATGACTATGCCTACTCCTTGAATATCAATTACATTACCATAGTAATCTTCATGGTCTCCAGTTGCCCATGAAACGGAGCCTGGAAATTCCTCCAGAACCTCGATCACCTTCAGTCAGTTTGCTCAATCAATATGATGCTCAGGCACTGAAGTTAGAGCCTGCTAATTTAGAAGATGCATAAAAATAAAAAATGTAGCTACTGGGATCCTTCCCTTTTTGTTTACACTAACAAAAGAGAAAATATAAATATAAATGTTCCCCTATATTTAAATTTTATATATTTAAATACCTGGCACTCTCAACAAATGAAAAAAAAAAAAGAAAGATCACTGTGCTTCATTAGACATATATTTTTCTTCTTTGAAGTGTGTATTGATTTTCTCTTAAGTAAAAATTTGAGGTAATTTTGTTAAAAAGAAAGAAAAATACAAGGTATCCATCTATTCTGTGCACTTCCTCAGTAAAGGTACACAGCAGACATCTGTTTGTATTTATACACTAAACAAACACGCAGCTTGTGTGAAATTTTTAAAAAAGAATCTCCATATTCGCTCTGATTTTCTACATTAAGATTATGTCTTCTATACATGAGATGTCTTAAAACTATAATGTGTTCAGTTGTGTCCAACTCTTTGTGGCCCCATGGACTGTAGCCCACCAGGCTCCTCTGTCCATGGGATTCTCCAGGCAAGAACACTGTGTGGATTGCCATTTCCTCCTCCAGGAGATCTTCCCCATCCAGGGATTGAACCTGGGTCTCTTATGTCTCCTGCACTGGCAGGCAAGTTCTTTACCACTAGCACCATCCAGATAGCCCCAGAATTAAAATGGTCGATGGCTAAAGACCACTGTTGGGAAGATTATAAAAGTATCAATTTCTCGGCACATACTTAAAAGACTAAACATGAAATGTTAGTGAAGAATTTGAATATTTCTTAATTCAATTTATTATATTTTTACATCTGTAGAAATAATTTTTAAAAAGTGTTTCTTAAACTGACTCAGTACAAGCCTTTGTCTCTTCTCATTTATCTATCAGCATGTATACAGTCATAGATTCCAAAACAACAATCACTTGGGCTGGAAAAAGTACATTTTAAAGATATATTGTAGAGAACTAAGAGAAAAATACCTATAATATAAATAGAAACTTGAAGAATCAAAGATATGAAAACAATGCATCTTTCCTTCTTTACTTTAGTCAAATCAATACAATCGACCAGAGTAAATCATTCAAAATTCAGGTTATGCAATTTTTATATGTTTTCTGAAAAAAAAAGTGTTATTTTAGAATTTGAAGGTGTTCTCACTTGATCCTGCTGTTGTCATTCAGAAACTGTTAAGACAGTGTGTATATACCATACAACTTACATGCAATTTTAATAGCTACATATATATTTTATTTTTATCTATTTATATATTTATGTGGCATGTATATGTCTTCATTTCCTCATTTATAAGCTAAACATAAAAGAGCTACTATTTATATATCACTCTGAGGAAATCCCAGACTCACAAGTATTTTGAGCTGATTAACACCACAGGGCATAGCAGTGTCATTGAATGCTTTATATTTTCAAAAAATATGAAGAAATATTGCATATGAACTGTAAACTCTTACAGAATGATTTTTATGGCGTTATCTCCGTCATGTGATTAGAACTCTGAGGACAGCAGATTTCCAAGTTTTCAGTACATAAAGCGGCATGCCCTGTGGGCTGTTAAACGCAAATCATAAATCAATGATCAAGTTACTTAATAAGACATTATTATACCACCTGTTCAAAATTTTAATAGACAACGTGAAAAATAGGAAAATTTCTCATTGTAAAATATTGATTGGGTTAATGCTGTAATGACACAGCTCTAATTAACCTCAAGTCAAGAGAGTTACTTTTGTGGGATTTCATGAGCAAAGACAAAGATGTTTCAATTCAGCTTGTTTTAACATAAGGAAGAAAATAAAAGGATCTGAAGTCATCCCTTCACTTCATAAGATGATAATACACTGAAATTCTAAACACATTAAGTCTCTTTTGTTCTAATTTTCAAACTACTGCATTAAAACAGTGAACCTCAAAAAATATGTATTACATTTATGAATTTTCAAATCCAATTGTTTTCATTTTAGAGCTGATGTCTTACCTTTTTAAAAAAACTTTGTTAAGAAATAATAAGTACTCCAGTGATCTTCAAGTATTTAAGGGCTCCCATGTTAACTGAAATCTAAGCTTATAAGATATTAAGATATCTATAGTCATGGCTTATCCCTGAATTCTGAAATGTAAAAGACTAATTTTCCTCCTATTTACTTATTTCTCCATTTTAATTTCTATTTAAAATCTCCTTAGTCTTTGTTTGATATATGAATAATTATTGATGCTGCATCCAGAAAACAAACAAGACATGAAGCATTTCTTAAACATGTCAACATTTTTAAATTAAATTTAAACAGTATTTAGTGATATGCCACCAGTATAGAACAGTTAATTTGGTAAGACCTGAATATATTGAAAGACTAGTATAAAATAAGTATAATACATAAGACTAATCTGTGCTTATTAATTACATTTCTCACTAAATTATTTAGTCTGAAAGCAATAGCTAAGATGGATCAGTTGTAGAATGTCTTCCAGGGAACCATTTAGCTAGCATCCTACATGGGAACAAAGGTCACCATAGCTGATTCATTACAGAAAAGCCCAAGAAGTATCTTAATCAGTCCTTTGTTAGAGAACAGAAGGCCCATAGAATTCTACTTCCCAGCATCACATTGTTTTTCAAATAATTAAGATATTTTGCATTTAAGCCTTGTTTTTGTAAAATACAAACAATTCCTCTTTATTCCATGTTCAAACTCAGTTCATATAATTTACATGAATACTTTCAGGTAACACAAACTTTGAATATTAGAATGATAAGCTTACTGCTTATTACTATTTCCCCAAACAAGTGAATAGAAATAGGTAACTAAATAGAAAAAGCAAGAGAATTTCAGAAAAACATCTACTTCAGCTTCATTGACTATTCTAAAGCCTTTAACTGTGTGGATCACAACAAACAGTGGAAAACTCTTCAAGGGATGGGTTTACCAGACTACCTTACCTGCTTCCTGGGAAATCTGTATGCAGGTCAAGAAGCAGCAGTTAAAACCGGATATGGAACAATGCTCTGATTCCAAATCGGGAAAGGAGGACATCAAGGATGTATATTTGTCACCCTTACATCAAGGCTGTATATTATCACCCTGCTTATTTAACTTCTATGCAGAGTACATCATGAGAAATGCTGGCTGGATGAAGCACAAACTGGAATCAAGATTGCTGGGAGAAATAGCAATAACCTCAGATATGCAGATGACACCACCCTTACGGCAGGAATCAAAGAGGAACTAAAGAGCCTCTTGATGAAAGTGAAAGAGGAGAGTGAAAAAGTTGGCTTAAAGCTCAACATTCAGAAAACGAAGATCATGGCATCTGGTCCCATCACTTCATGGCAAATAGATGGAGAAACAATGGAAACAGTGACAGACTTTATCTTCTTGGGCTCCAAAATCTCTGCAGATGGTGACTGCAATCATGAAATTAAAGATGCTTGCTCCTTGGAACAAAAACTATGACCAACCTTGACAGCATATTAAAAAGCAGAGACATTACTTTGCCAACAAAAGTCCACTCAGTCACAGCTACGTTCCTTCCATTCATCATGTATGGATGTGAGAGTTGGACCATAAAGAAAGTTGAGTGCTGAAGAATTTGTACTTTTGAACTGTGGTGTTGGAGAAAATTCTTGAGAGTCCCTTGGACTGCAAGGAGATCCAACCAATCCATCCTAAAGGAAATTAGTCCTGAATATTCATTGGAAAGACTGATGCTAAAACTGAAACTCCAATATTTTGGCCACCCTATGTGAAGAACTGACTCATTTGAAAAGACCCTGCTGCTGGGAAAGATTAAAGGCAGGAGGAGGAGATGACAGAGGATGAGATGGCTGGATGGCATCACCAACTCAGTGGACATGAGTTTGAGTAAACTCCGGGAGCTGGTGATGGACAGGGAAGCCTGGCGTGCTACAGTCCATGGGGTCACAAATAGTCAGACATGACTGAGTGATTGAACTGAACTGAACTGAACTGAAAACACAAAAGGCTATTAACCATCATCATTACCAGGCATTGAAAGTAAGCAATCTCCCTCAGCTTTCTTTGCTCTTACAAGTAAATTGAATGGGAAAGAGAAAAATAGAAAAAGGTACTGAAAATAAAGTAAAAGATTGTTTCATAAGAGAGAGCATTAGTTCTTTAGCTTCCTGTAGTATGACAAACCAGGTCTTTGATGATGTGAAAATTTCAAATGGATACCCATGCTGGATTTTTAATAATCAATATAGTTTAACAGTAGATTTATTTTTTGTTTACTATGTCATCACTATAAAGAACTTTAACAACAACAAAAAAAACTCTAAAAAAAAAAGACCTAATAGAATGATGGCTACATATATTTGATGAAGCCCCCCTAATTATGTACCTTATAAAGAATTCAAAGTGATTGCTAATCATCACATGTTTAAGTTATGTATTTGTTTAATTGTGACAAGTGAAATAACAAATATATTATAATCTGTCTTCAGGCGAAATTCATTCTAATTAAGGGTAAGCATTTTGGAATTGCTTAATGTTTGTTACTATATTAAAAACAGGTCTTGTAATACCATGAAGTTTCATCTAAATGGCCCTAGCGGAACTATAACTGTTGTGGGAAATCTTGTATTTTGCCTTTGGCAGAATCTCCTGCATTTGCTTTAAGTGTAGTAATCCATTATCTAGAGCTAATATCACCAGTCCCCCACAAAGCTTAAAAATGTTTGTTTCAAACCAATATTTCAAGGAATATTATTCTAGCATATCTGCCCTTTTCTTTCTTTTGATACACAAAGGGATTAAATATTTGTGTTGAAAAGACCCATTTATATATTTCTTTGAACATGATAAAAATATTTAACTTGCTATGTTTTAATGAATAGCATGCTTTTGATTGCTGATAAGTTTCTATTTTTTGCATTATCAAATAACTTAGAAAATTTGTCTCTACTATTATCCACTATAAAATAGTATCTTAAGTGTGTTATATCCTTGTCTCTCATTGAGCTTGCTGTTTTATTAAAGAAACAAAAACTTTACAAAGAAAACAACATCACATTCAAATATATATATATATATATATATATATATATATATATATATATATATATATATCAGAGAAGACAATGGCAACCCATTCCAGTACTCTTGCCTGGAAAATCTCATGGATGGAAGAGCCTGGTAGGCTGCAGTCCATGGGGTCGCGATGAGTTGGACACGACTGAGTGACTTCACTTTCACTTTTCACTTTCATGCACTGGAGAAGGAAATGGCAACCCACTCCAGTGTTCTGCCCTGGAGAATCCCAGGGATGGTGAGATATATATATATATATTTACATATAAATATTTATTTACCAAAATATGATAACTATTTTATCACTATATGAAGCATAACTATTCAGGTGTCTCTCTCTTTCAGTAGATAAACAACTATTTACCTCATTTGTTTAAATCTTAGTTAAAATCAGTAATAATCTCCAGTTTCAAGCATTTCCATAACATTTCAATTTATTCTGTCATAATTACCCCAGGTGGCTCAGTGGTAAAGACTTCACATGCCAATGCATTAGTGGCCGGAGATGCAGGTTCAGTCCTTGGGTTGGCAAGATCCCCTTGAGGAGGAACTGGCAACCCACTCCAGTATTGCCTGAAAAATCCCGTGAACAGAGGAGCCTGGCAAAATACAATCCATGGAGTCACAAGGAGTTGGACATGACTGGAACGAATAAGAACCCATGCATACTCATCTAAAATTGTTTATTTATTTTTATTAATGTAAGTTGCACTCTAAATCAATCTTTGTAGTTCAAAGAGTATGTGTATTTTTAGTTTCTGGTGAATCATGCCAGTTTAGATTCAACAAAAATCATACCTTTTAATATTCTTGCAATCAGTGTATGAGAATACCAATTTTCCATACACTAATTAATAATACAGAATGCTATAGAGAAAGGAAAGAAGGGAGAAGGAAAGGGGAAAAGAGAATATTGCAGTCTTGAAGCCCATCTTTTTTTTTTTTAATGGTAAGACAATTTCTAAGAGTTTTATGGTGAAAAGAAATAGGCTGGGTCTGGGGTGGTATATAGGCGGATAAATAAAGTAATGAGGGGTTTGCATAGATCACTATGTCATGAATCAAACAGAATGATTAAATCAAACTTTTCCACCTCAAGTTAAAAAAAGATGAGGCAATTTATATTACATTATACCCTACATTAAATGGTATTATATTACAATGTATTATATATTGTATCATATTTAAGCATGATATTCCTCTACTCAAAAAACCTTTGGTGATTCCCTAAGATCTACAACATGAAATCCCAGTCTTCTCAATCGAATATTTAAAAAGCCATCCATTAATTAGTAACAACCTTTATTTATTTGTCTCACTCTATTCCATTCACTCATTTGCTTAATGGTATCAATGTTATTTTCCAGCATGTCTTGCTAATTTATGACTCTGTGATTTGAAGTCATTCTGAGTGCTCACCTTCTTTCACTTCTGATCCATGAACAAATCCTACGTGTCCAACCTTTACTATAAATCGTGTAACTGGGGCCCTTTGCTTCTCATTGGAAGTATCTGGACAGCCTCCTTATAGCTTCATCTCAGTGGAAACATCATGGAAGCTTCCTCATTGGCTGTTGCCATTGGAACATCACGGACAGCACCCCCATTGGTTGATATCAGTGGAACCATCAGCAAGGCTTCCTCATTGGCTGTTTAGCTTCCACATTTGTTACTGTCTGCCAAGCACCGGAGCAAGGTTTGAGTGTTCCTTTATGAACTGAATTATGTGTCACCTCTCTGCTCAGAGAACTCCAAGAACGTTCTGCTCTTCATGAACAAGAAGGGCGTATGTGGTTGGATCCATTTACCCTTCTCAGACCTACCTCGTCTTGTTCCAGCTCTACTGATCTCTATCTTTTCATAGCGCACGTGGTCCCACACCCAAGCTTATAGATTTGCTTTTCCTTCTTCCTCTAAATAACTGAATAACTTCCTTCCTTTTTCTTCACATGTCTGCTCAAACATTACCTTACTTGTGATGATTTTATATAAAATCGAACCCTCTTCTATCATTCTGAATCTCCCTTACTTGCTTGCTTGCTAAGTTGCTTTAGTACTCTGTGCGACCCTATGGACTGTAGCCCACCAGGCTCCTCTGTCCATGGGATTCTCTAGGTAAGAATATTAGAGGGAGTTTCCATTTCCTCCCCTCGGGCATCTTCCCAACACAGGGATGAAACCCTGTCTCTTACATCTCCTGCATTGGCAGACAGGGTCTTTACCACTAGTGCCAACTGGTAAACCTGAAACTCCCTTAACTTTACTTTTTATAGAATATATTTTATATACTTTTTTGTTCTTATCAATTATTTGATGAAGTTTGGTTCATTTCTCTCCATTTGAATTTGAGTTCTAGGAAAATAGTGCTTTTTTTTTTCTTCCCTAGAAGCAGTTTTCCTAGTCCCAAGAATAGACAGTTATACCTACTATGCCATGGTAAACATTTTCTCTCTGAATTTATGTCATTTCCTCATACTGTTGATAATACCCTGACATACCTGTCTTTAAATTTTCATAACTTCTACATTTTTTAGAAACTCAGTATAAATACCGTATCTTCCACTAGGCCTCTTTAATTCCCTCAGTTCTAATTAAATGTTCTCTCAGAAAGGTTTCAAAGTTTCAAAGTATTTTAAATTCCTACTTTGGAATCTTTCGCATTGTATCATGCTTTCAAGGGCCTAAATACATTGCTCTCTTTCCCAGTAGAATGTAAACTGCTTTTAGATGTGGTCTTATTGAGACAGGCAGTCTGCCACTGGCCCGGAGGGTACTCTCTATGTAGGTTTGCCAGATAAAATACAAGATGCCCAGTTAAATTTAAATTTAAGATAAATAACAAATGCGATATGTGGAACACACTTGTACTAAAATATTTATGCTATTGAGGTCCATTGTAAATTCTAAGTTTTCTCTGTGTTTTATTTCTAACCTTACTTATAGCATGAAGGGTAGATGTAATTTCTTTCCAGAAATGAGTGTAAGCAAATCTTCACAGTCAGTAGTCCTCCATTTTAATTTATTTGCAATATCTTCTCATACAGTGTACCTTACAATCATTTACTTAAAGAATTTGGCAAGAGTCTAGCTTCTTTTTAATTCAATTAGATTTATCATAACTCTATACCATTTTCCCTCTTCCCATCACATATTCCCAGTGGAATAAACCTGCATTTTTTTTTTTCTTCTTAAAATCAATTGGAGAACAAGGAAATGACTTTTAGAGGGCACCTGTGGCATTACTGACTCTTTTTTTTCTGGATCAACTTTAGATTTATAGATAGTTGCTAAGATAATTCATAAAATTCTCAATACATTTAGTCCAATTACTCCTTATCATGTTATCATCTTCCATGACAGTAATGTATTTGTCAAAACTAAAAAACTAACTTTGGTAAAATACTATTATCTGGAAGCTAGGCTTGATTCAGATTTCTCCAACTTTTCTGTTGACATCTACTTTCTATTGCAGCATCCCATCTGACATTCAGTTGCCTTGTCTAAATAGGCTCCTCTGGTCGGAACAGGTTTCGTAACCTTCCCTTTGATTTTGATTAGACCTCAAGTTTCTGAAAGGTACTCATCAGTGTTCCAATTTGCATTTTCCTCTAAGAGAAAATTGGTAATTGTAGTTACTACAATGATACGACGCATGTATGCATGCTCAGTTGCTTAGCTGTGTCCCACTCTTTTCTACTCCATTGACTGTAACCCACCAGTCTCTTCTATCCGTAGAATTTTTCAGGCAAGAATACTGGAGTGGGTTGTCATTTCCTCCTCCAGGGGACCTTTCAGACCCAGGGATCTAACTTGAGTCTCCTGCGTCTCCTGCTTTGGTAAGCAAATTCTTTAACACTAGCGCAACCTGGGAAGCCCATTTATACTGGATATATTTTCCGGGCTGGTTGGGGGCAGGGGGAGGCAAGCGCTATGACCACATTTATTTGTGTGTGTGTTTATTTAACACCTTTCAATAAAGTCTTTCACATGATATTATTCCAGAGATGGCTATTGAACGAAATGTCTACAATTTCATTTCAACATAGCATCACACGCCTGTTAGAATGGCCAAGAGACCACCAACACCGTGTGCTGGTGAGACTGTGGAGCCACGGGATCTCTCGTTCATTGCTGGAGGCAGTGCCAAATGGTGCAGATACTTTGGCCATTTCTTATAAAATTAAGCAAACCCTCACAGTAGCATTTAGCTGTCATACTCTTCAGTACTCAAATGACCTGGAAAACGTATGTCCACACAAAAGCTGCACAAGGATGTATACAGCTGTTTTATTCATAACTGGCAAAACTCGAACGCAACCAAGCTGCTATTCCATTCAGTAGGTGAATGAATAAATAAACCGTAGTCAAATCAGACAATAGAGTATTATTCAATATGGAAAATAACAGATCTATCCAGCCATGAAAAGACATGGATAAACCTTAAAGCCCTACTACTAAGTAAATGAAGCCAATCTGAAGAGGATATATACTGCATCATTTCAACTGTATGATATGATGGGAAAGGTTCAAAAATGGAAAGAGTGAAAATCAATGATTTCAAGAGGTTACAGGGGAGGGAGGTATAAATTGGGGAAGCACAGAGAATGGGCATGGGGTGGGCAGTGAAGGTATTCTGTATGATACAGTAACGGCGGCTACACATCATTACACGTTTGTCAAAACTCATAGAATATACAGCGAGATGAATTCTAATGTAAATTTTGTGTTTTGAGTGATAACGATGTGTCCATGTAGATTCATCAGTTATAGCAAATATACCATTCTGGTCGGGAATGTTGACACATGCTTGATCAGGGGGTATATAAGAAATGTCTACTTACCGTTCAGTTTTTGCTATAGCATAAGACTGCTGTAAAAATAAAATCTTTAAAAAATAGCATCAGTTAACTATTCTAAAATCTATTTTTCCCAA
Organism: Bos grunniens; assembly: GCF_055505025.1. Taxonomy (NCBI): domain Eukaryota; kingdom Metazoa; phylum Chordata; class Mammalia; order Artiodactyla; family Bovidae; genus Bos; species Bos grunniens. Next base: position 87,206,632 of record NC_141176.1, on the reverse strand, counting down.
GATATATAAGCATCCTTTAGCTTCCCAAATCTATTTTTAAAGAGTTTAACATTTTTCATATTGATGGTAAGTGGTTGCATGCACAGCTTCACGCAGACAACACTATCTGTTCAAAGCCTGACATGAAGGATTTGTCTGCTTCCAAATCCTGCGCAATCATGAATTACTTTAGAGAAGAAGGATTCATAATTTTCATCTTTCTGTCCTCAGATTGCCTTGCTACATTCTGACACACTAGTAAGTGGTGGGTTGAACGATATTTTTCACAAAGATATTTTTACGTGCTTTAAAATTTTCCATGTCATTTTATTTGAATTTGGAGAGACATAGTTTGTCCAATTCACAATTTTGATAAGGAAATAATAGAAAAGGAAGAAAATAAGTAAAATAAAAATTATGAAAGTGATTAAGATATTTAAAAATTTTCTTGCATATCACCAGCCATTTCTTAATTTTATATCTAATTTGATTTTAGTTTCTGTCTTATGTTATCAGTCTTCATAAATTTTAAACCATGCCTGATGACTTCATGCTCTCTTTTCTCCTAGGAAGATGCAAGCTCTCATGCTGTTATGTGGACTTTGCAGAGGTAACTAGTGCAGGAGGCATGTTCAGTTAGTCTAAACTGGTGCTGTCCATGGGTTATAGCTGACAACTTATTTGACTGGTTTTTAAGTGCTTTGAAAACAAAAACAAAAACAAACACCAGTCTTTGATAGACTTCCCTGGTGGCTCAGACAGTAAAGCATCTGTCTACAATGCAGGAGACCTGGGTTCGATCCCTGGGTTGGGAAGATCCCCTGGAGAAGGAAATGGCAATCCACTCCAGTACTATTGCCTGGAAAATCCCATGGACAGAGGATCGGCTACAGTCCATGGGGTCGCAAAGAGTCAGACACGACTGAGTGACTTTCCTTCCTTCCTTCCTTCCTAAGTGCTTTGATAGCACCATAAATCAGTGATTTTTCCAGGAAATCCTTGGCTTCTTACTTTTATACCTACTCCATTCCATAGAGATGCAGGCTGTACAATAAGCCATCTATAACATTCCAGGCAACCATCTAAACAGGGTGATTGAACAAATACGTGTTTTAGATACACGTTAGACTAACAAAGATAAATAGGGACTATCACCTTACGAACCTCAAAGAGTGCTGACCAACCAAAATCTAGGAAGCAAAGACATTCTGTTGTAGGTTAAGCAAAACAAAAACAGAGACCAGAAAACGTCCAGAACTTTCTCTGAATCTCTCACTGTAGCTCTATTTTCCTTTCTCACAGCAGACTAGCTTTCTCCTCGTAGGGCCAAAATCTAGCAAATGATAACTCCTAAAACGCATAGTTTAAGACTTCAGCCACATACAGAAAGGAATGAACCTTCTTAAATCTACCTAAGGAAAAAAAAAAAAAAGAAGAAGAAGAAAGGAAACTAAGAGACTTTTCACTGACCTGGCTTGTATCAAGTGAACACTACTGGATAAATCAATAGTGGCCAGAGATCAAGTTAGGACAAGTAGTCTGTTTAATTGGCTCAAGAGGAGTGGCTCTGGCGTGGCTGCGAATCTCAGAAGAAGTTTAGCACGTGGACTCCATGAATGTTCACAGCGCAACGGACCACAGGGAAGGCATATTATGGTGTTGCTGTTATTCAGAATCTGAGTTATTCAGAATTACAGCACTCTCTGTTGTTGTTATTGTTAGTTTTAAATGGATACAAGCTTTAAATCCTGTGACATTTCATGGTGATACTTTAAACATGTAATATATAGTATTATATTAGAAAGAGACAGAAGATAGATGATAAGATAGAGATGATACGAACTACAGTGGAGCTTCTTATAATCTTTTGTTTTCTCAGAGAGTGTTTTCAAGCTCTGCATTCAGGAGCATTACACTAGCTTGACTTCTGCCTAAAGGTAACCATCTTCAGAGTAATACTACAGTCATCTGTGATTCTAAACATTAGGCAGTCCAGAAGGAAGTAGGCTTCTAAATTCTCATCATCTGGAGTCACAGATGTTTGACTTCTTTGTTTGCTTTTTTGTGCACTTAGAGTGTGAAACACTTAATCTTATTGACTAGACCTTGTTGAACAGTTTCAGTTCAACCACTAAGAACTGTTTGCAGTATCGGTCTAGCTGAAACACTTAGAGTGACTACTATGAATGTTGTTGAATAAAAATACTCCAGGTGATATAAGTCACTTTGTAATGGTTTATGCCTAATATTTTACTACTTATCTAAACAATGCAGAAATATGCAGTTAGGTCTTTCGTACATTTTGTTTTGTCATTGTTTTTTCTTCTTTATCATTAGCAGCCACTCACTTTATTGAAATTTCTCTTGCAATAAGAGACTCAGATTGTTTTTACAAGAATATTTCATCTAATTATCAATATCAACCTGATGGCTCATTGGTAAAGAATCACCCTGCTAACACAAGAGACTTGGGTTTGATCCCTGGGTCAGAAAGATCCCCTGGAGAAGGAAATGGCAACCCACTCCAGTATTCTTGCCTGGGAAATCCCATGGACAGAGGAGCCTGATTGTCTACAGTCCATGGGATTGCAAAGAGTCAGACACGACTTAGCGACTAAATAACAACGAACTCTAGAAAAGATGTGGGGTTTAGAGTCATTTACACTTATGCCCAAATGCCACTGCTCTTTGCTTTTGTAACTGTGGGAAAGTTATTAAAAAATCTGTGAACATCAGTTTCTTTGCTGGTAAAATTGATTTATCAGAAATATATTTTCAGGATGCTACAGAAGTCATATGGTTCTCTGAAAGATAATTCTAGGACAAGGAGGACCACAGTCAAATTTGTGTTTTAGGAATATGTCTTTGGTAGCAGAGAAGAGATAATAAGGGGGAAAAACTTGCAGACACTGTAGGAGAATTTATCTGTTTGAACTAAAAAAGCAAATCTGGGTTATAATAGCATTGTCAAGGATCATATACATGAAGTAGTGTCAATGGGGTTAGTTCTTAGCCTTGGGTGGAAAACTGGTAGGACTCAAATAACAGTGTATTTTCCAGGTTCCCAGGACAATTGCAGGGTCCAGCTAAGGTTGTGAACCAACGACCCACAGATTTGATAAACTGTCAGAATTTGTATGAGATGGAGCTGTATCTCCTAACCCTGACTGTAATTAATCACCTGGTCAGCTTTTAAGAAACATGAATGCCCTAACTTCACCCGGAAATATTAAATCAGAATCTTTGCTGTGAGGTTTAGCTTTAGTATTTTATAAAATTCCCTAAGTGATTTTAAAGAGCAGTCCAAATTGAGAATCCCTGAGAAAGAAGACAGCTAGGCAGATAATAAGAAGCTCAGATATGTATGTACATGGAGATGCCGTTTACTGGTGAAAAAAAATATAAAAATGCTCAGGTTTGGAGTGAGGATCTAAAGAATGGTTTATTGGGTTGTGTACATGTTGAACTTAAGATTCTAAGAGACCACCTAGCAATGATGCCCAAGAGGAACTTGTGCCTATTACTAAGAATCTCAGAAAGGAGGCATGGATTAAGAACATATGTCAGTATATAAGTGACAGTTGAAGCCAGGGGCAAAGATAGTCTATTAAGAAGAATGTGTAGAGTGAAGACAACAGAAAAATAAAGACATAAGTCCAGTAACACCAAATAGGGGGTGGGCAATATGCTCTATTTTTCAGATGCATGTGCAAAGAGACAATGAATCCCATTGGTATATATACATGAAGGACCGCGTCAACATTCAGTGATTCGATCCAGCCATTTGGATACAGAACTACATACTGGAGAAAATTAGAAATGCAAAGAGTAAAGAGGACTCAAACCAAAAGCAGATGAATTTATTTGAACAGGCCTGCAAAGAATCTCCTGACCACTAAATGAGGATCAATTTATTGCAAAAGAGAAAATGAAACTTAGGAAACAGATACCCTGTCAACGTTCTCAGCTTTACCAAAGCAGTAGGCCTTTGCACTGTTCCAGAATTTATAACATTTTTAATTCCACAAATTAATTAACTTGCTTTGAGTAGTTGGAGAACAATAATTAAAACCTAATGTCTTTTCTTTTGGGAAGTGTAGAATCATAAGGTAAAGAGGATTGCTTTTGTATTTTCCTTACCTGCACCAGGGGAAATAAAACAGAATTTCACAGCCAAAATGTATTTTGGCAGAACTTTTCAGGGTTTTAAAGCAGAGAATTTACTCTAGTTTCTGGAATTTAAATGCGGAATCCACTAATTAGGAAACTATGACCTAGGCCATGCAAAAATTCTCAATATTTGAAGATTAAATCACTCTGAGTGGTAATAATTGACCTTGGTCAATTAAACATACTTAGGGAAAACGGGAATATTGTGAAATTGGTAATTAGTATATATTAATTATGTTCTACCCTTTTAAAAAATATTTATTTTGTATTAATTACATTGTATTCTTGAAGCAAACTTGCTAGAACTGACCCTTTTATTCATTACTGTGACATGCCCTACAGCAAGAAGCTACAAAGGAAAGAATTTTTCCCCACTTTTTTTTTCTCCAAGTATGTTTGGTGGTCTTTCCAACTGTCTTCAGAAGAAACTGAGTCTGAATTTCAGCTCTAACTTCAGATTAAAATATGGTCCAGTTATACACTACATCATCTGGAACATGATGAGGATAATGAGACTGTGGTGATAACTGAATGAAGGAATGATGTAAAATACTCACTGAACAGTTTTCCAAATAAAAAATAAATATTGGCTTTCATTGTTATTGTAATCAGTGATATTGTTTGTTCCATAAAAATCTTAAGTCCTACATTTTTCTTTTTTTTAATTTGATTGAGGTGGATGAATGTTTTTTAAAGTCTTTATTGGATTTGTTATAATAGTGTTTCCATCTTATGTTTTGGTTTTGTGGCCATGAGACATGTGGAATCTAGGCTCCCTGACCCCCCTGCCCACCCTCCACATCAGAGAGTGAAGTCTGAACCACTGGACCACCAGAAGCGTCCCAAGTCCTAGATCTCTAATAATTATGGCTGTTAAGAGCAATACTTGGGGGACCTAAACTAGTCAGGACCTGTATTTTCCAAAAAGAGAGCTCTCTTCTTGTTGAATTTAAGGAAACTATTTATGTGTGAATACCTAAGTGAATTCCCACAACATGCGCAAAGTCAATGCTCAACTTTCACTCCAGCCTCTTGTTCTACTTTTCCATGGCATGTTATATTTCAGCCAAATTTAATACATTAAAAAAAGAAAAAGTTTTTGCTTTGACTATCTCTCCTTTCCGATTGACCACTGTGAAAGGTCGAATAATTGTCTCCTGAATATTTTAACATCTGATTCCCTCTAGACTATGAATGGGAGAAGGCAATGGCACCCCACTCCAGTACTCTTGCCTGGAAAATCCCATGGTTGGAGGAGCCTGGAAGGCTGCAGTCCAGGGGGTCGCTGAGGGTCAGACACGAATGAGCGACTTCACTTTCACTTTTCACTTTCATGCATTGGAGAAGGAAATGGCAACTCACTCCAGTATTCTTGCCTGCAGCATCCCAGGAACAGAGCTTCCTGGTGGGCTACCGTCTATGGGGTCGCACAGAGTCAGACACGACTGAAGTGACTCAGCAGCAGACTATGAATATGACATATGGCATATAGGGCTTTGGAGGTTTTTTTGAAAAAGAATTTTTAAACAGCGAGATCATCTTGGATCATCAATGTAGTCCCAGTGTAATTCGGGGCAATCTCAAGTGTCCTCTAAAGAGAGTGGCTGAGAGAGACTTGACTAGAGAAGAGAAAGCAGTGCGCTCTAGAAGCAGAGATTAGGTTGATGTGGCTGCAAACCAAAGAATGCTGATGGGCACTACAAACCGAAAGAGACAGGTATGAATTTTCTCCTGGAGCCTCCAGGTAGAAAAAAGCTTCATTTGAGCCCTATAAGATTCATTTCAGCCTTTTGTTTTCCATAGATGTAAGAAAATAAAGCTATATTGTCTTTAGGTTACCAGGTTTGTGGTAATAAGTTTCAGGAGTCACAGGGAACGAATGTAGCCACCTCTCACACTGTCTTAAGAACTAGTTTATCCCTTCATATTATTCAGGTTCCTGCTCAAATATTTCTACAGAGAGAATTTTCAGGGGAAAAAAAAGAGTTTATGTAAAAGACTTGGGCTTCAAAATGGCTTCAGATTTTCAACAGCAACTCTGAAAGGTAGAAGGCAATGACGCCATCCATTAAAAAACCCTGAAGGAAAATAATTCCCAGCCACAATATTCTATATCCAGCTAAGCAATCAATATATTGTGTTGGTAGATGAAAGATATTTTCAGACTTACAAACATTTTATTTTCCAGTAGTCATGTATGGGTGGGTGAGTTGGACTATAAAGAAAACTGAGCACTGATGAAGTGGTGCTTTTGAACTGTGGTGTTGGAGAAGACTCTTGAGAGTCCCTTGGACTGCAAGGAGATCCAACCTGTCCATTCTGAAGGCAATCAGCCCTGGGATTTCTTTGGAAGGAATGATGCTAAAGCTGAATCTCCAGTACTTTGGCCATGTAATATGAATAACTAACTCACTGGAAGACACCCTGATGCTGGGAAAGATTGAGGACAGGAGGAGAAGGGAACACAGAGGATGAGATGGTTGGATGGCATCACAGGCTCAATGGACATGGGTTTTTGCAAGCTCCGGGAGTTGGTGATGGACAGGGAGGCCTGGTGTGCTGCAGTCCATGGGGTTGCAAAGAGTTGGACATGATTGAGCAACTGAACTGAACTGAGAACAAACATTTTAAATATTTACCTCACAATCCCCCTTTCTTATCTATCTACTGAAAGATGTGCTTCATTCAAACAGAAGAGCATTTCAAGAAAGAAGATAACAAAGTCAAGATGCAGGTGGCGCAGTGCCAAAAAGGCGATAGAAGGGGACTCTAAGACAGCTGTATTGTCAGGTGTACAGAGAATAGACTTGGATCAGAATCAGTCAAACTACTGCAGGAGACACTCCTTCTAACAAAAAAGATCTATTACTTAATGCAGATGATCATCTCATGAAGAGGAGAATTGGGCTGAATTATGAAAAACACATAGAAAAGTAAGAGAATGTAAAAAGTACTCCATGGTACCAGAAAAATGCAGAAAATGTAAGTAACCCTGGTCTTCTATTAATATATGGGCTTCCCAGGTGGCTCAGTGGTAAAGACTTCACCTGCCGATGCAGGAGACACAGGTTCAATCCCTGGGTCAGGAAGACACCCTAGAGAAGGAAATGGAAACCCACCCCTATGTCCTTGCCTGGGAAATCCCATGGGCAGAGGAGCCTGGTGGGCTACAGTCCACGGGATCACAAAGAGTGGGGCATGCCTTAGCAACTGAGCATAGCACTGCGTGGTCTTCGATATAGTGTAACTCTAAAAAGCAAGCGTAATAGTATAAATAGTGATCAGATTATGCACATATTCACATTTTTAGAGTCTGATGGAACTGGAATAAAAAGAGCTAAGTCATTATCTTAGAAAATAATTTCTTCCTAAACTTATGGAATGAAAAATAGGAAAGTAAATGTCTTATTAAGAAATATAAGCACTAAGATCAAAGATTTGGCCACAGTCATTGGTTCTGACCTGAAAAGGGAAGTGATCTTGTTTGTATTTGTGAAAATACTATATAAACAAGTTAAATTTTAAAAATCTGTGTGGATATAATTTTGATAGAAGTAAGAACATAAAAAGAATGTAAAATAAAATTTCTTAGAGCAAGAAAGAAACAAATAGGATTAATCTCAACAACAAATAAATAGAACATTTATGGAGAAAGCAATAAGATCTATTGTAGAAAAAGGTAATTGATTATAAGAAGAAAAACACTATGAGACAAGTCGTTATCATAAGAATGTCAAATTTCCCCAAGTTTGTCTGATATTATTATAATTCCATTCAGTTTAACTGGGACAGAATTATAACCAACTAACTCTAAATTTAACATGAAAGGATACATATGCATGAAGAGATAAAGTAATTTTGAGAGAGAATGCCAAAGGAGAACATAATCTTCAAAAACATAAGACATATTAAAAAGAAAATTGGTGGGAATGTAGGACAAGCTTGAGTAAGGTTTTTAGTCCAGATAGTGATACTGTGCTCATGTTAATTTCCCATTTTTGATCATTGTACAATGATTCTGTGAGGTGTTTGCTTTGGGAGAAGTTGAAAGGAAGAGATAAGGAAACACTTCTTTTTATTTTAGCAAATTTTCCTGTATTCTAAAATGTGTTCAAAATAAAATGCTTAAAACAGCCGAGGCAATTAAAATACTGAAGAACTGATAAAGGAGCAGAGTTGTATAAAATATAGTAGTGAGTCCCGAAACATCCATCTGTATATTGTAATTTGCCTTGAAAAAGTGGCTTGGACGATCAAAGTGTACGCGGTGACATTCTTAACTAAATGATCTGAGAAAACTGGCTCACCCTTTGGTGAAAAAGGTTGGACGTCATCATCTCATATCATAGAAAAAGCAGTTTCAGAATAGTGTATACGTAATTTTAAAAGCAAACGATTAATATGCTATTTGATGACGCCATCAGTTTTGGAACCTGTGCATGGAGGACAATGTCTTAACTTTTAAATGCAAACTGTATTCATCTGAAAGTGAAAGTGTTAGTCACTCCATTGTGTCTGACTCTTTGTGACCCCATGGACTGTAGCCCATTAGGCTCCTCTCTGTCCATGGGATTTCCCAGGCAAGAATACTAGAGTGGGTAGCCATTCCCTTCTCCAGGGGATCTTCCCTACCCAGGGATCAAATCCAGGTCTCCCACATTGTAAGCAGGTTCTTTACCATCTGAGTCACCAGCGAAGCCCATAATGCAACTAGATTAATATGTGAAACTAATCAGTTCAGAAAGAAAACTTAGTGGCTAAAAATACATTAAAAGGTTGTCAACTGCACTGATAATATGGGATATGCAAGTTAAAATCATGACATATCATTTTAAGCCCATAATACTGATAAAAGATAGAAAGAAGGATAACAGTGAATGCTATCAATATATGAGGACACGATTAGACTTCCCTGCTGGTCCAGTGGTTAAGACTTTGCCTTCCAATGCAAGGTGCAATGGTTTGATCCCTGGTTGGGGAGCTAAGATTCCATATGCTTCATGACTAAAGAACCAAAAGCAAATCATAAAACAGAAATATAACACTTTCAATAAAGACTTTAAAGTGGTTCAGATAAAAAATAGTTTTAAAATATAAAGAAATGAGAAAGCTTTGCTGGTGAGAGTATATAGGACACCCTTCTGAGAGCAAACTTGCAGGAGATTATGTAGACCCTATGACCCCGCAGTCTTCCTTCTTAGTAAATACCTAAAGGAAAATCTTTCAGAGGTCCACAGAATTTATAAAGGATATTGCCATATTTTGTTGACCAAGAAGACCAAATGACAATCAAAGTTGCACAAGAGGAAGGTATTAATGAAATGTATTATAAGCATGAAATGAAATAATATGCATTATTGGAAGGAGTATAATTATATTGACATAGATAAATTGAAAGTGATCTCATTTATAAAAGATGGGCATATCAGAAAAAATGTATTTAGATGTGTAGCAAAATATTTCAAGTATATTTGAAACTTCAATATACAGAATATGAATCTATTAACAAAAAAAGCATATAACTAAATAAATATATAAATGTTGTGTTGTGAGCAAATTTATTAAAACACTAAGATGTAGGTGGCAGTGAGACTGAGGATGTGATTAAAGATTTCAGATGAGAAATAATAAGTAAATTTTAAACAATCAGACAATATGCATTGAAACTGATGTGTCCCATGAATTGGCCAATAACAATTTCTTGTGCTACTAGTTAAAAATAATATTTGAAGATAATAATAGTAACCCAGTATTACTATTGAGTAGCTAACAGGATACAGCACTTCATTTTATGACCAAGAATTTAGCATATAGTAAGGCCCATAGATTTTCAGCTAATAAAACACACTTTTTAAAGGCAAATGCAGTGGATAGGGGTTTATACATTTTAAGTCAATAAATATATGTTAATGTTTACATATATAACTACAACTTGTCTATTCATATGTTTACTATGTTGGTTTGTTGTACATATTGAATATAACTAACAGGATGATTTTTAGAGAAATAGCTTTTTTTACAAGTAGTTGCTTTTTGTATTGTCTGGTAGAATTTTATTTAAGGCATTTCAAAAACTGAGTGTATATTTTATTAAGCATTGTTGGGGAGAACAACTAACAGCAAGACCAAAAAGTTTTAGAAAAGCTCATGGGAGGGGAGGCCCTATTTGCACGGAGAGCATCTGTAAATTTACGTGAGGTTAATAGTACAATTGTGAGAATGGAGAAAAGAATATGAAAAAGAGGAAAGCTGAAGTGCAGAAGGGCTCTTACAGATGTGTGAAACTTGAATACAATTAGCCCTAAATTATAAACTGACTAATCTAAGATTCTTTACCCTTGTCTTGAGAGAGAGTTGGCAATTTTTTCTGCAAAGTCTTTTTCTCCTATAATTCTCCAGACTTTTTTCACATGTTCTCTTCTGAGCAATAGAAATTTGACACAAACCGTGCTAAATATTTTAACAGCTAATTTTCAAGTAAATTCCATTTCCCAATCTCTTGAAAGATAATATGATTATTTTTTCCAAATATAAAGACACATTGTCCTTCCACTCTTGAGAGTTCTCATTTGAGACAGTGTTACCTACTGTGGTGGTTTCCTAGGATCCATTTGAAGTGCCTTCATCTACTATGGCCAAAGATCTCCCATTATGTACCTTTCCTTTTATTCCAATTATACAGTTAACTATTTTCATCATAAATCTTATTTCAGTATTTTTCTTCTTTGTGTCTTAAGGCATAAGGTTCACAATTATATGCCAGTATTATTGAGCAAGAAAATATCAATTGTTATGAACATAACAATCATGGTCTTAAATAGTTTTTTTCATTTTTTATGGATGTACAGCTTATGTATTTCATCTGGGGCATCAATTCATTGCAGGTTATCTCTAGGCCTCCCTCAGTCTTCCCAGGTGGCGCTCGTAGAACCCTCCTGCCAATACAGGAGGCATAAGAGACATTGGTTCGATCCCTGGGTCAGGAAGATCCCCTGGAGAAGGGCATGGCACCCACTCCAGTATTCTTGCTTGGAGAATCCCATGGACAGAAGAGCCAGGTGGGCTACAGGCCGTGGGGTTGCAAAGAGTCGGACACGACTAAAGCAACTTAGCATGGGCATGGGCTATGGGCTTCCCTCGTGGCACAACGGTAAAGAATCTGCCTACCAGTGCAGAAGACGCAAGTGATGTGGGTTCAATCCCTGGGTCAAGAAGATCCCCGGGAGCAGGAAATGGCTACCCACTCAAGTATTGTCAGGAAACAGAGGAGCCTGGCGGGCTACAGTCCATGGGGTTGCAAACAATTAGACATGAGTGAGTAAGTGACTGAGCGTGCATGCATAAAATATAAGTTATTCTAGAGTGTTGACTCTAAGATGATAGTTTGGGTTTTTATGACATAATTTATTTATCATTATGTTATTATAGCCAAATAGAAGTAATTAGGCATTAAAAGGTACCTTTATATTGAAAGGTAAGTGTTAACAATTTCTCTTGATCCTTCCTTAGTCGATGTGGAACTAATTACCAGTGCTATTCCTTTTTTTGTAAGTGTTTAATAGATTTCTACTGATCTAAATAGAAATTCTAAATATACTTTGCAGTCACCTTGTTAAGTGGTTTATGCTGTTCAAGTGTCTATTTGCATATTAGTGAACTTATATTTCATGTATTTATGGAATATTTCTCCCACCTTAATTTTATGATCTTGCTTTTTCAGCTATATTGGCAATTAGTGACTGTTTTGCTTATTTTACTAGTTACAAGTTTAAAAAATGCTTTTTATTCTGTTCCATGACTGTTACAATACATATCCTCTGTTTCTTTAATGAGACTATTAGTCCCATGTTTTCCTTGATGTTAATTTGATTTGAATTTTAAAATATTCTTGTCTATTTTCTTTTAAATGGAAGTGTATTTATTCTAGGTAATTAAAATGATAATTTTGTTTAAAGAAGATTTATTGTCACATTCTTGGGAAACACAAGTGTTAGGAAACTGATTACCAAAACCAATTCTGTATCAAGATACATACATTTTATCCTAAGAATTATAGTGCTCAAAATGAAATAAAATTTTATTGGAACATAAATGGTAAGGGCTCCATTACTTTGAAACCCAAATAAAGTAGTTGTAAAGCTTGGGAGTTTTAAAAGTTGTATTTCAAGAAATACATATACATATATAATATAGTATATATATTATATATATAGAGAGACAGAGAGTTAGAGAGACAGAGACATAAGAGAAAGACAGAGAGAGAGCTGAATATGGAATATGGAAAACTTTGCTTTTCAATACCAGAAGTGTGTTTCAATCGAAGATGCCATAAATATACCTACATATTAGCATGTGATCATTGTTAGAAAAGTTTGGGGAAGAATAAGTGGCTTACGGGTGAGAGGAGGTTAAAATGGTGACACCAATAGAGTGGTAAATTTAGATAATTTTGACATATGGTTCCTTTCAAGGAAATGGCTGTACTAATTACGTATTCTTAATTCTTTATCAACAGTCTCTTTGAATGTCTTCAGAGATCCTCAGTGACCCCATGGCTAGAGTTCCTGACACTCAGTAGGAGAAACATTGAATGCAAACAAGCAAAAATTGCTCAGAGCTATGTTATTTCAGAACTACAAAATGGCTTAGAGTTAAAAATAGGAATCTGAATACATGTGTCAACACTTACATGGAAAACCCTGAACATCCTCTTTCAGACTCAACATCCCATCTTAAAGTAGATAAAGGAATATAATCAGGGTAAGGTCAAGTAATTGTTGGTGGGGTCCTGAATAAGACATTCTTCTTACACAAGCTATTGCTTTATTTTTAAGTACCTCTTGCCATTGCCTTATAATGCCCATATTTAGAATTACATGGAATCTGTATGAATCACAATTTTATTTAAATATAAATCTGAACTTTCATTTTAAGTTGAACTTAAATGCATATTCCAAGAGAGGAAAAGGCTATTCATTTTTAGCCTGAGTATGACCAAAAAAAAACAAAACAAAAATGACAAGTGATAGCAATGAGGTGTACGGACAAGATGCATGGTTATTCAACTGCTATTTTTGACTAAAAATAGCTTTTCTTATAATTCTAAAGAATTGCCCACCAGAGAACAACAGATCTCTGTTAAAGTTGTTAGAAACGCAGGTACCTACTGGATTTGGGAGAGATGGAGGCAACTTAAAATGGTAGACAATTCACATTAAGTAGATGATAATTTTGGACATTCTAAATAGGTCCACATTTAGCTTCAGATAAGAGTTAAAATGTAAAGTGAAATAAAGCAGATTTAAGATTTTTTTTAATTATCCTTGTATTAAGGAGCATCTTTTTCTTATTGTATATTTTACATGATTTATCTAATTTAATACAGATTACATCAGAAAACTCTGCTGATTAAAACATGGAGAGTCCACTGGTGTGCTATGTCACAAAATAAGCTGGAAAGCCTGGATTATTTTATGTTGATAATTTATTCACTGGGTCACTGGATAAACATTTATTGTATGTTTACAGGAGGCCATGTGAGTTGTTTTATAAAGGGGGTTATAATTTAATAAAGATAATTATACAGAGGACTTAAAATTAATATCACCTATAAAGACCATTTCTCTTTCCCACCTGAGTCTTAATCCATGATAAATATGTTTACTCAGTGCTTTTTAATAGCTAAAGTAATCTTGTTTTAAAATTATGATACTAATTAATAATTAAATATATACATTGGTGTAATTTTTAAAAAATTATTACCATGGAAAAATACACTTTTTTTCTTATTGATACCATTTCTATAATATTCAGGAGTTAACTATAGAAGGCATCCTGAATATTCTAAATGAAGCAGTTATCTAAAAGGGTTAATCCGATCTTCAGATGGTCTGTGTCACTTCTGAACAATGTCCTTTCATTTTGGTTAATATGATGAAATATTTCACCTCTTCATTTCCATTCAAGTCTTACCTCCTCAAGAAAATTTATTTTTCTTTTCTTTTTGGATTTCCAGCTTAGTGAACTTTCTTTTCTGCAATTATTTAAGATTTATTCCCCACACCACTCATGCAACACATTTACCTTTCCTGCCTCTGAAGTGTGTTTCTCTATTTTTTTGGTCTTTATTATATTTGTTACAATATTGCTTCTGCCTTATGTTTTCATTTTTAGGCCATGAGATGTGTAGATCTTAGCTCCCCAATCAGGGATTGAATCCACATCCCCTGCTTTGGAAAATGAAGTCTTCACCATTGGACTGGAGCAAGTCAAAAGTCTGTCTCTTAAAGGAGGGTCTTGCATTGGTTTATGAATTCCGAGAAGTCAGTAGTGAATAGCCCAAAGGATAAAACCTTTTACATAAAACTGGTAAGTTGACAAAAAATGTTTCAGTTCAGTTCAGTTCTGTCACTCAGTCATATCCGACTCTTTGCATCCCATGGAATACAGCATGCCAGGCCTCCCTGTCCATCACCAGCTTCTGGAGTTCACTCAAATTCATGTCCACTGAGTCAGTGATGCCATCCAACCATCTCATCCTCTGTCGTCCCCTTCTCCTCCCGCCTTCAATATTTCCCAGCATCAGGGTCTTTTCAAATGGGTCAACTCTTCGCATCAAATGGCCAAAGTATTGGAGTTTCAGCTTCAACATCATTCCTTCCAATGAACACCCAGGACTGATTTCCTTTAGGATGGACTGGTTGGATCTCCTTGCTGCCCAAGGGACTCTCAAGAGTCTTGTTCAACTCCACAGTACAAAAGCATCAATACTTCAGCGCTCAGATTTCTTTGTAGTCCCATTCTCACATCCATACATGACTACTGGAGAAACCATAGCTTTAACCAGATGGACCTGTATGGGCAAAGTACTGTCTCTGCTTTTTAATATGCTGTCTATGTTGGTCATAACTTTTCTTCCAAGGAGCAAGTGTCTTTTGATTTCATGGCTGCAGTCACCATCTGCAGTGATTTTAGAGCTCCAAAAAATAAGATCTCTCACTGTTTCCATTGTTTCTCCATCTATTTGCCATCAATTGATGGGACCAGATGCCATGATCTTAGTTTTCTGAATGTTGAGTTTTAAGCCAACTTTTTCACTCTCCTCTTTCCCTTTCATCGGAAGGCTCTTTAGTTCTTTGCTTTCTGCCATAAATGTGGTGTCATCTGCATGTCTGAGGTTATTGATATTTCTCCTGGCAATCTAATTCCAGCTTGTGCTTCATCCAGTCAAACATTCCTGACTATATATGGCAAAAACAAACAGAGATCTGAATTGGTATTATAGAATAGTTCCAGGATTCACCTAAAGTTATGACTTAATCTCAAATCCTAGAGGGCACTGACTAATAGGTGTAATTTTAAATAGGAAGGTTGAATTTAGAGACAGAAAGGAGAGTTGGCATTGCGTCTATGCCCTTTCCCAATACATTTATGGATTTATTCAAGCCACAAGCATTTATTATAACCCAAGTATATGCTAAGAGTTGAGTTGGTTCTGGGAATATAAAAATAAGGATAAAACTTTGCTCACATATCCATGCTCAGGCTCTGGTGGTGGTTTAGTCACTAAGTCATGTCTGACTCTCATGACCACACAGACTGTAGCCCACCAGGCTCCTCTGTCCATGGGACTCTCCAGGCAAGAATACTGGAGTGGATGGCCATTTCCTTTTCCAGGGGATCTTCCTGAACCCAGGAATCAATCCCTGGTCTCCTGCATTGCAGGCAGATTCTTTACCAATTGAGCTATGAGGGAAGCCGTAAAGATAAAACTTTGCTCGTATCTTCATGCTCAGGCTTTAGTTGAGGTTTGTCTGATTTTGTCAGTTCTCTAAGATTGAAAGCTTAGCACAAGCTTACCTTTTGTAAGTTGCAATTAGTCAACACCCAGTTGAAATCTCAGTTTCTCTAGAACTTTTCTGAATCTCTTGACACTCATGGTTAACAGTTTCTTCCAACCTAATACCAGACAACTCTATTTACAGCTCTTATTTCAATTATCTTTATATATTATAATTATATGTCCTGTTAGACTTTCTTATTCAACAGTTCTTTATTTTCTGAAGAGTATTGATTCTTTCTTCACACTTAGTAAGTGCTGGATGAACTAATTACTTGTACAAATACACAAATGTATACTAGAGAAGTATAGTTCACTGTACGATGCTAACACAAAAAGTTTAGATAAAAATTGTAGAATTACCTAAAGTAAATGATAAGAGGCATAAAGACAGTGCAAAATAAACTCAACACTATTATTTGAGTTGGGTGATCATAAGATTTGGTTTTCAAGCCAGGAGAATTTAAAAAGTGAAAAAAAAAAAAAAAACACAACACCAACAACTGTCCTAAATAATCATGTTGGTACACAGGCAGATACAGGAACTCTCCAGACAGTCATCATATTTTGAGGAACCAGATGAGCCTTGCTGTTGCTCGGTTGCTCAGTCCTGTCTGACACTGTGATCCCATGAACTGCAGCACACCAGGTTTCCCTGTCCTTCACTATCTCTTAGAGTTTGCTCAAACTCATGTCCATTGAGTCAACGAAAGATGCTATTAAGCAAAGCTTTAGGAAGATTATTCAGCAAAACAGCTGTATTAATCTTATTTCATGTTATTCATCATTTATAGAGAAAATTCTGCTCAGATTTCTTCCAAGTAAAATAGAATTTTGTTCTCATGAACAGTCAGTCAACAAGTTTAACATAAACATCACAAATTAGATATAAACAAATCAACCAATGAAAATAAGGATATATTCACATGCAGCTTTTGAAGCCAAGTAAATATGCTAATTTGAGTGGGCACTCATGCATAGTGAATTATATTCTAATCTATAACATGATTTTTACAGCTTTTTTTGCTCAGTGGAATCTGGCATAATGTGTCTAGAATGAAAAGAACATCACTGCTGTTCTTTTTTATTTCCAAGAATTCTAAAAACATCGCTTCAGATAAATAGTTACATTCAGCTCTTTGATCTTAATACGGGAAGTATGGAGCATTGGTACATGACTTCCCTGTTCAATACCCAACACTTCATTCTGGATGCATACAAATTCCTTTCTGCTATCTTGCTCAGCTCTCTCCAAGAGTGATTATTCACTTCCATTCTTAACTACCACCTACACATGGTGATGATTTTGAGTTTCATCCTCAACCCATAGGTCCCTTAGAAATGTATGCACTTCTACCTTATCATACATATGGAAATGAAATTGATGACTATCCTCATGCTCCGAACGTTTTCTCTCCTTTCTTTCCTATCTTGGTTAACATCATCAGAAATTATTTTCAAATGATTTTTAAGGCCTTCATCATCAATTTGCTGTAACTTCCTTATTATTCTTTACAAATCATCGTTTTACCCTGTCTTTTCTTGTGTCAAATGCACTTTACTGTCTCCACACTGACTGTGGAATCAGTTAAAATTATGTAACGTATCGTGCCAAGTCTGTCATCACTGGACCCTTGTATTTATCTAGTTCGTTTTCTGTAGTTTCACGACAAACAAGTTTATGAGCACAATGGCATCGCATTGTCAATCTATTGCTCATTTATATGAGCACAGCTGAGTTAGAGCTTCTTTTTATATGCATGGTGAAACATTTGGATTTTCTCTTCTGTGAATTATCTTTTCATGGTCTCTTTCAATTTCATTATCGTATAGGTTACTTTCTTCTTTTCAAAACTCGGTTCATCATAAAATTTTACCTCTGGCTAAATTCTCTATTACACTTACTTTTGCAAGTTGATTGGATGTCTATTGATTTTGTTTATAGGGTGTTTTCTTATGTGAAGCTTTATTTGTATATAGTCTAGCATGCCACATTTTATAGTATCTTGATATGTCTTGCTTAAGAAATGTTTCTCTTCTCTTAGTTTTAAATTTCTCTGATATATTTTTATAGGATAATTATATTGTGATTTTTGTTTACTTGTTTGTTTTTAGCCTTTAATTTGTTTGGATACCCCCTTTGCCTTTTTGGTAAAATATGTTTGTTTCCAATTTTATTTAATTTTTCCTAAACAATAGCAAGTACTAAGTTTTGCTTTCTCCATAAAATAATTAAATCATTCATCTTTTTTCTTACTAATCTAAAATATCAAGTTTATCATATGTTAAATTCTTATATAAACTTGTGTTTATTTTCTGGATGTTCTTTTCAGTTTCATTGATCTAGATTTGATTTCCAGTAGCTTTATGGGATGTATTAAATTTTATAATTTTAATTTCCATTTCTACTCAATGTAATTTTTTTCTCATCCTTTGCCTGTCTGTATTACCTTCCCATCACTGGGACAAGGCTCTGTTAAAGTCCTCTCCTCTGGTGGGAGGGTCCTTATTATGGAGAAAGTTCTCAGGGTAGTTCACAGGATTAATCCTCCTCTCTCCTTCCCAGAACTTTGATGAGATCTTTGGCAGATCTTTACCCTGAGAACTCCTAGATTTCTGGAAATAAATCCCAAGAAAATGTGCTCCAAGTTTTCTCTCATGTTAATGCACATTTAGTTTCTGGTAATTCTTCAAAATTGCCATCCAATATTCTAGTTTAAGGCTTCAGCACACTCAGTCATATCTGATTCTTTGCAACCCCATGGACTGTAGCCTACCAGGCTCCTTTGTCCATGGAATTCTCTAGGCAAAAATACTGGAGTAGGTAGTCATTTCCTTCTCCAAGGGATCTTCCCAACCCAGGAATTGAAAGGTTGCTGCTGAGCCATGAAAGATGCCAAGATTCTTGGCCTCCAGAGGAAAGGAATTCAATCCTGGGCCAGTGACGAGGCTTGATCACTCACAGCTTTTGTGTAAAAAAGTTTTATTAAAGTATAAAAGAGATAGAGAAAGCTTCTGACATAGACATTAGATGGGAGTAAAAAAGGTGTCCCCCCTCCTCATCTTAATATGAAGTTATATACCTACTAATAGGCTGTTAATTATAGAACGGAAATGTCTCAAAACTCAGAGAGCGGCACCAGGCCCCTCACCCACAACACGCATTTTAGATAGCACTGGCTCAAGGTGAGTCATCCCGGTCCATAAAACAATTGACTTGAATCTTGAAGAAAGGCAGGTTTCCAAGCAAACACACAGTCTCATTAACATAGATGAGGTGAACAATTGTATGAGTAAAACATACTGGTTTGTTGAGCCATTATCAGTTCTGAGTATTCAGATCAGATCAGACCAGAACAGTCGCTCAGTCGTGTCCGACCCTTTGCAACCCCAAGAATCACAGCACGCCCGACCTCCCTGTCCATCACCAACTCCTGGAGTTCACTGAGACTCACGTCCATCGAGTCAGTGATGCCATCCAGCCATCTCATCCTCTGTCGTCCCCTTCTCGTCTTGCCCCCAATCCCTCCAGCATCAGAGTCTTTTCCAATGAGTCAACTCTTCCCATGAGCTGGCCAAAGTACTGGAGTTTCAGCTTTAGCATCATTCCTTCCAAAGAAATCCCAGGGCTGATCTCCTTTACAATGGACTGGTTGGATCTCCTTGCAGTCCAAGGAACTCTCAAGAGTCTTCTCCAACACCACAGTTCAAAAGCATCAATTCTTCGGCGCTCAGCCTTCTTCACAGTCCAACTCTCACATCCATACATGACCACAGGAAAAACCATAGCCTTGACTAGACGAACCTTTGTTGGCAAAGTAATGTCTCTGCTTTTGAATATGCTGTCTAGGTTGGTCATAACTTTCCTTCCAAAAAGTAAGCGTCTTTTAATTTCATGGCTGCAGTCACCATCTGCAGTGATTTTGGAGCCCAGAAAAATAAATTCTGACACTGTTTCCACTGTTTCCCCATCTATTTCCCAGGAAGTAATGGGACTGGATGCCATGATCTTCGTTTTCTGAATGTTAAGCTTTAAGCCAACTTTTTCACTCTCCACTTTCATTTTCATCAAGAGGCTTTTTAGCTCCTCTTCACTTTCTGCCATAAGAGTGGTATCATCTGCATATCTGAGGTTATTGATATTTCTCCAGGCAATCTTGATTCCAGCTTGTGTTTCTTCCAGTCCAGTGTTTCTCATGATGTACTCTGCATATAAGTTAAATAAACAGGGTGACAATATACAGCCTTGACGAACTCCTTTTCCTATTTGGAACCAGTCTGTTTTTCCATGTCCAATTCTAACTGTTGCTTCCTGGCCTGCATACAAGTTTCTCAAGAGGCAGATCAGGTGGTCTGGTATTCCAGTCTCTTTCAGAATTTTCCACAGTTTATTGTGATCCACACAGTCAAAGGCTTTGGCATAGTTAATAAAGCAGAAATAGAACAATTGACTTGAATCTTGAAGAAAGGCAGGTTTCCAAGCAAACACACAGTCTCATTAACATAGATAAGGTGAACAATTGTATGAGTAAAACATACTGGTTTGTTGAGCCATTATCAGTTCTGAGTCTTAGACAGAACCAACTTGAAGAAAGACAGTCTAGGGTAAATACAAGATCTTCTACGAGATGGTGGAGGAGAATGATATGTGCTCATCTTCTTCTGCAAGAAATCCAAAATTAAAACTCGCTGCTGAACAACCATCCACCAGAGAATGTTCGATACCACCAAAAAAAGATATCCCATGTCCAAAGACAAAGGAGAAGCTCTAGGAACATGGTAAGAAGGGTAAAATCATTTAGAACCAAACCCCATACCTGACAGAGTTTCTCAGAGGGCTCAAACCAAACCTTGCGAGCACCAGGAGACCCCACAGAGACTGAGCCAGACCTGCCTTTGAGTGTCTGAGTGTCACCTGTGGAGATACAGGTCAGCAGTGACCTGCTGCAGGGCCAGGGGCTCTGGGTGGATCAGATCTGGGTGTGGCTTAAGTGCTCTTGGAAGAGGCCACAATTAACCCCACCATAGATCCACCAGAACTTACAAAGGACTGGGGAAACAGACTCTTGGAGGACAAAAACAAAACCTTGTGCACAACAGGATCCAGGAGAAAGGAGCAATGACCCCACAAGTGACTGACCCAGACTTGCCTGTGAATGTCCAGGAGTCTCTGGGGAAGTGTGGGTCAACAGTGGCCTGATGCAGGGTCAGGGGTACTGAATGCAGCAGTGTAAACAGGGGACCTTTTAAAGGAGATCCCATTATCTTAGGGGCTTCCCTGGTAGCTCAGATGGTAAAGCATCTGCTTACAATGTGGGAGACCTGGGTTCGATCCCTGGGTTGGGAAGATCCCCTGGAGAAGGGAATAGCAACCCACTCCAGTATTCATGCCTGGAAAATCCCATGGACCAAGGAGCCTGGTGGGCTACAGTCCATGGGGTCTCAAAGAGTTGGACACGACTGAGTGACTTCACCTCACTTCACTTCCATTATCTTCATTACCTCCACCATAGTTTGTTCTCAGATCAAAAAACGGGAAGGGAACACAGCCTTGCCATCAACAGAAAATCAGATTAAAGATTTACTGAGAATGGCTCCACCCATCAGAACAAGAACCAGTTTCTCTCAGTCAGTCTCTCCCATCAGGAAGCTTCCATAAGCCTCTTATCCTTATCCCTCAAAGGGCAGACAGAATGAAAACCACAATCACAGAAAACTAATCAAACTGATCACATGGACCACAGCCTTTTATAACTTAATGAAACTATGAGCCATGCTGTGTAGGGCCACCCAAGACGAATGGGTCATTGTGGGAGTTCTGACAAAATGTGGTCCACCGGAGAAGGGAACGGCAAACCATTTCAGTATTCTTGCCTGAAGAACACCACACCCAGTTGTGAATGTGACTGGTGATGAAAGTAAAGTCTGATGCTGTGAAGAACAGTATTGCATAAGAACATGGAATGTTAGGTGCATGAATCAAGGTGAATTGGAAGTGGTCAAACAGGAGATAGCAAGAGTGAATATTGACATTTTAGGAATCAGTGAACTAAAATGTATTGAAATAGGCAAATTTAACTCAGATGACCTTCCCTGAAGAATCCTTTAGAAGAAATGGAGTAGTCATCATAGTCAACAAAAGAGTCTGAAATGGAGTTCTTAGGTACAATCTCAAAAATGACAGAATGATCTCTGTTTGTTTCCAAAGCAAACTACTCAATGTCACAGTAATCCAAGCCTATGCCCTGACCGGTAATTGTGAAGAAGCTGAAGTTGAATGGTTCTATGAAGACTTACAAGACCCTCTAGAACTAACACCACAAAAA
This sequence comes from Bos grunniens, assembly GCF_055505025.1. NCBI lineage: Eukaryota > Metazoa > Chordata > Mammalia > Artiodactyla > Bovidae > Bos > Bos grunniens. The sequence goes on along the minus strand of NC_141176.1, from coordinate 87,184,318 downwards.
GATGTCCTTTTCATCATATGGGACTGAAATGCAAAAGTAGAAAGTCAAGAAACACCTGGAGTAACAAGCAATTTTGGCCTTGGGGTACAAAATGTAGCAGGGCAAAGGCTAACAGAATTTTACTAAGAGCATGCACTGGTCATAGGAAACACCCACTTCCAACAACACAAAAGAAGACTCTACACATGGGCATCACCAGATGGTCAAACCAAAATCAGATCAATTATATTCTTTGCAGCCAAAGATGGAGAAGCTCTATATAGTCAGCAAAAACAAGACCAGGAGCTGACTGTGGCTCATATCATAAATTCCTTATTGCAAAATTCAGACTTAAGTTGAAGAAAGCAGGGAAAATTATTAGATCATCCTGGTATGACCTAAGTCAAATCCCTTAGGCTTATACAGTAGAAGTGAGAAATAGATTCAAGGAATTATATCTCAGAGAAAGAGTGCCTGAAGAATTATGGACAGAGGTTCGTGACATTGTACAGAAGGCAGTGATCAAGACCTTCCCCAAGAAAAAGAAATACAAAAAGGCAAAATGGTTGTCTAAGGAGGCTTTATCAACAGCTGAGAAAAGAAGAGAAACTAAAGGCAAAGGAGAAAAGGCAAGAATTACCCATTTGAATGAAGAGTTCCAAAGAAAAGGAAGGAGAGATAAGAAAGCCTTCCTCATTGATCAATCCAAAGAAATCTAGGAAAACAACAGAATGGGAAAGACGAGATGTCTTCAAGAAAATGAGAGAAACCAACGGGACATTTCATGCAAAGATGGGCATAAAATGGTATCAGTTCAGTTCAGTCATTCAGTCATGTCCGACCCTTTGTGACCCATGGGCTGCAACATGTCAGGCTTCGCTGTCCATCACCAACTCCTGGAGACTGCACAAACTCATGTCCATCAAGTCGATGATGCCATCCAACCTTCTCATCCTCTGTCGCCCCCTTCTCCTGCCTTCAATCTTTCCCAGCATCAGGGTCTTTTCCAATGAGTCAGCTCTTCACATCAGGTGGCCAAACATTGGAGTTTCAGTTTCAGCATGAGTCCTTCCAATGAACATTCAGGACTGATTTCCTTGAGGATGGACTGGTTTAATCTCCTTGCTGTCCAAGGGGCTCTCAAGTGACATCTCCAACACCAGAGTTCAAAAGCATCAATTCTTCAGTGCTAAGCTTTCTTTAAAGTCCAGATCTCACATTCATACATTACTATTGGGAAAACCATAGCTTTGACTAGATGGATCTTTGTTGGTGGCAAAGTAATGTCTCTGCATTTTAATATGCTGTCTAGGTTGGTTGTAGCTTTTCTTCCAAGGAGCAAGTGTCTTTCAATTTCATGGCTACAGTCACCATCTTCAATGATTTTGGAGCCCCCAAAATAAAGTTTGTCACTGTCTCTGTTGTTTCCCCATCTATTTTCCACAAAGTGATGGGACTGGATGCCATGATCTTAGTTTTCTAAATGTTGAGTTTTATGCCAACTTTTTCACTCTCCTCTCTCACTTTCATCAAGAGGCTTTTTAGTTCCTCTTCACTTTCTGCCATAAGGGTGGTGTCATCTGCATATCTGTGGTTATTGATATTTTTCCCATCAGTCTTGATTCCAGCTTGTGCTTCTTCCAGCCCAGCACTGCACATACTGTATTCTGCAGTTAGGTTAAATAAGCAGGGTGACAATATATAGCCTTGACCTACGCCTTTCCCAATTTTAAACCAGTCTTTTGTTCCATGTCCAGTTCTAACTGTTGCTTCTTGACCTGCATACAGACTTCTCAGAAGTCAGGTAAAGTGGTCTGGTATTCCCATTTCTTGGAGAATTTTCCACAGTCTGCTGTGATCTACACAGGTAAAGGTTTTGGTGTAATTAGTAAAGCAGGAAAGGTATGGACCAAACAGAAGAAGAAGATAATAAGAAGTGGAAAGAATACACTGAAGAACTGTACAAAAAAGATCTTCATGAACCAGATATGCACAATGGTATGATCATTCACCTAGAACCAGACATCCTGGAATGTGAAGTCAAGTGGGCCTTAGGAAGCATCACTACGAACAAAGCTAGTGGAGGTGATGGAATCCCAGTTGAGCTATTGCAAATCTTAAAAGATATTGCTGTGAAAGTGCTGCACTCAATATGCCAGCAAATTTGGAAAACTCAGCAGTGGCCACAGGATTGGAAAAGGTCAGTTTCATTCCAATCCCTAAGAAAGTCAATGCCAAAGAATGCTCAAACTACTGCACAATTGCACTCATCTCACACGCTAGTAAAGTAATGCTCAAAATTCTCCAACCCAGGCTTCAACAGTACATGAACCGTGAACTTCCAGATATTCAAGCTGGTTTTAGAAAAGGCAGAGGAACCAGAGATCAAATTGCAAACATTCATTGGATCATTGGAAAAGCAAGAGAGTTCCAGAAATCATCTACTTCTATTTTATTGACTATGCCAAAGCCTTTGACTGTGTGGATCACAACAATCTGTGGAAAATTCTTCAAGAGATGGAAATACCAGACCACCTGACCTGCCTCCTGAGAAATCTGTATGTAGGTCAAGAAGAAACAGCTAGAATTGGACGTGGAACAACAAACTGATTCCAAATCAGGAAAGGAGTTTGTCAAGGCTGTATACTGTCACCCTGCTTATTTAACTTATATGCAGAGTACATTATGAGAAACACTGAGCTGGAGAAATCACAAATTTGAATCAAGATTGCCGGGAGAAATATCAATAACTTCAGATATGCAGATGACACCACACTTATGGCAGAAAGCCAGGAAGAACTAAAGAGCCTCTCGATTAAAGTGAAAAAGGAGAGTGAAAAAGTCGGCATAAAACTCAACATTCAGAAAACTAAGATCATGGCATCTGGTCCCATCACTTCATGGCAAATAGATGGGGAAACAGTGGCTGACTTTATTTTTTGGGCTCCAAAATCACTGCAGATGGTGACTGCACCCATGAAATTAAAAGATCCCTTGCTCCTTGAAAGAAAAATTATGACTAACCTAGACAGCATATTAAAATGCAGAGACATTACTTTGCCAACAAAGGTCCATGTAGTCAAATCTATGGTTTTACCAGTACTCATGTATGGATGTGAGAGACTATAAAGAAAGCTTAGCACCAAAGAATTGATTCCTTTGAATTGTGGTGTTGGAGAAGACTCTTGAAAGTCCCTTGGACAGCAAGGAGATTAAACAAGTCAATCCTAAAGAAAATCAACCCTGAATATTCATTGGAAAGACTGATGTTGAAGCTGAAGCTCCCACTTTGGCCACCTGATGTGAAGAACTGACTCACTGGAAAAGACCCTGATGCTGGAATGATTGAAGGCAGGAGGAGAAGGGGACGACAGAGGACTGAGATGGTTGGATGGCATCACCAAGTTAATGGACATGAGTTTGAGCAGGCTCTGGGAATTGGTGATGGACAGGGAAGCCTGGCGTGCTACAGTCTGCAGGGTCACAAAGAGTCAGAGATGACTGAGTGACTGAAGTGAACTGAAGTGAAAACACAAAAGGGTATTAACCATCATCATTACCAGGCATTGAATTCAAGCAGTCTCCTTCAGCCTTCCTTGCTCTTAAAAGCAAATTGAATGAGAGAGAGGAAAAAAAAACTTACTGAAAATAAAGTAAAAGATTGTTTCATAAGAGAGAGCATTAGCAAAGAGTTGGACAGGACTGAGAGACTGAACTAAGGCTGAATACATAGTTCATTAGCAAAGCTTACGAAAAACATTTCCTTAAGAAAAAAGCATTGGTTAGCTCAAGGATTGAGAAAAGTTCAGTTCTGTTGGAACCAGGTGTCGTCATAGCAACACAGAATTTTAAAGGTAACCTTTTTTTTAATTTTGTACAGGGAAGAGAAAAAAAAATTGACACTTGTAGTGCTTCCTCCTGCCGCTTAAGAGAGAGATAAAAAAACATCTGACACGTGCAGCCTATTCCCCAGTTTGGGGGCCCCTAGCCTTCCTGCCTATCACCCTCTCAGGATCAGCCCCCAGCCTCCCACATTGCAGGCAGATTCTCTACCATCTGAGCCACCAGGGAAGCCCAGTTTCTAATGCAGGTAAGCATATATCAGCTGCGTCTCTCTCATAATGGCATCTCTCTAGATTTCCAGTGGCTCCCAAAACATTTTCAAATCCATCACTAAGAAGAGATTCAGGGACACTACACCCAGCCATCGCTAGCTGTGGATCAATGATGATGGCTAACCGAAGACTTGGTATTAGTTGCCTGTTGTTGAATGATGTTGTTGTGAATTCCCCTTTGGCTTAACTTATTTTCAAGGCAATAGAATAAATAGCAACGTTGTGTCCTGTCTCCACTGTAATGGTATTTGCTTGAGGATACAGTACATCACTACATAGTGTCCTCATCCTTAGGCGTCCTAAGAAAATAATCTTTATATTCTTAACGTCAAGAAGTAGAAGGATGAGGAATGTGAACACGTGTTAAATCCCTTACCTTATTTTATGAAAGAGTCAAAAGGTATTTTAGATAAATTTGATTCTGTTTGGAAATGTGGGTTAAGATAACATTTTGAGAAAGATAAAGGCAATTTTTTTTTAATGTAGTAAAAACACATTCTGCTTCTTTCACTGGAGAAAATAAGAATAAATATAATACATATGGGAGAGAAAAAATAGATAAAATAAACACAACCAAATTTAAAAATAAAGTGACGAGATAAAACCATTCTATATCAATTACAACAGAAATAGATTGTGTTTAATAAAAAACAAGGGATTTCATAAGGGGATTGTGGTTCTTGTATCTTAGAAATGACCTAGATAACTGTTCTTACTGCCTACGTGGGTGCATTCACTGCAGCTGCATGCTTATGACTTTTTTTTTAAATCTGTTATTACCTGTATCTATTTTGATACATTTTTAAAAAGATAAGTTTGTGCAATGTACAGTAGACAAGACAAACACAAGGGACACTGCTTTTGTTCTTGTTTTTTTAAATACAAGGCTGGGCTATGCCAGGCAAAGGAAGAAAGAAGGTTCACTCTATTAATACCAGAAAATATGAATACAAAAGAAAAGGCATTAAATGAGATAGAGAGAAACTTCATAAAAGATCTAATTTTCAAAGAATACACATTAACATGAATATATACACATTTAGGATTAAAGGTATATTAAATATGTGTGCTCAGTTACTTCAGTCATGTTCACCTGTTTGCAACCCTGTGGATTCTAGACCATCAGGCTTCTCAATCAGTGGGATTCTCCAGCAAGAATACTGGAGTGGATTGCCATTGCTTTCTCCAAAGGATCTTTCCAACCCAGGGATTGAACTGGCTTCTCCTGCAACTCCTGCCTTAGCAGGCAGATTCTTTTACCACTGAAGCCTCCTGGAAGGCCCCAACATGATTGATGCTATTGGAATAATATGTGTATAAGTTTCATATCCTAAGATTAGTGAACACAACCTCCCTGCAGCAAACACTGAGGCCATTTATCTGATTTGCCATATGCTAGGCAACCGCAAACTCCTCGAGAAAAAGAAACTCTAAAACTGTAGACTAAACTTTAATTACAGTTTATTCCTAAAAATTTAATTTGTCTACGAATTAAAAATATTAAATATTGTTATATCAAACTTGTTCAAGGTGCAGTCGATATAGGCATTCTCATACCTCTCATACCCTGATGTTGTTTGCATAATTATTGCAAATTTTCTAGGAAGATACCTTGTCTTTCTTTAAAGTTCCTTTAAAAAATTAAATAAAATTTGACTTAGTAACCTTGTTGCTAGGCATACATTAACATAAAATAGTCGAATATATAGTCAAAGATTTAGAGACAGATTTGACACATTATTTTTATACATTTTATTTTAAAAATTGGAACAACCTTCAGTGTTTATACAAGTTTAAACTTTTGCTACATGAATACTGTGATATCATCTCTGCTAACATATTTAAATATTATAATAAAGAGTTTATATAAAAAATAAAAAATTGTAAACAAATAAGTAGGCCAAGAGGTAGTCTCTTCCCTGGTGGCTCAGTGGCAAAGAATCTGCCTGCCAAGCAGGAAAAGTGAGTTCAGTCCCTGTGTTGGGGAGATCTCCTAGAGAAGAAAATGGCTCCAGTATTCTTCCTGGGAAATCCCATGGACAGAAAAGTCTAGTGGGCTGCAGTCTATGAGGTCACAAAGAGTTGGATTCAACTAAGCATACACAAGCACACAAGGTCAGTGATATTTATTTTCTTTTTTACTTTTCATCTTATTTCTGAATTTTGTAGGAGAAAATACAAATTACTCTAAAAAATATAAAAAATAAATATCTACTAAAAATAAGTATTTAAAGATGCACAAGTTAACATAATTGTTAATTTTATCACTTAAAATCTTTTAATTATAAGTAACACATAATATATTTAAGTTAAATTAAATTAAATATAATTTAAGTTAAAGCACACTTTAACTTAAATGTTATAGAGTTTAATGGTTTAATTTTTTCAACAAATTGCCATAATTATCTTCAAACATAAATTAGTAATAAGCTGGTATGCAAAGTGAGCCTAACACATTTATATATATGTATATCACATATCATATTTAAAACTCATATTCTATAATAGTGTTGGACAAAATTATAGAAGTCTATTATGCAAATTGAATGATCAAAGTAGAGATCATAAGAATCTGAAAATAAAGATGTCTTTAATTATAAAAACAAATAAAATAAAACATCTGTAGTTTATTTTAGGCCATGGTTTGCAGAAACCTCATCCTATTTGTGACATCTAGATCTTATTTAAAAATGGATAGTAGATAAAGTTAATTTTGATTAAATTAGCAAAATAATAAATAACAGGGATTCAGATATAGAAAAAATAAAATGGACTATTTCAATAATTCAAATAAGTTCAATGAATTAGAAGGTATATCATCATTCTAAATATCAATAATGATTGATTCTGACAATAGCCAAAATTATATAGCTTTACAATTTACAAACTTCCCTCCCTTTATATATATGATTCTCCTATCAATCCTGCAGGAAAGTTATTATCCACATTTAGGGGTGTTTATTAATGTACACATATTCAGTTCATGCTTTATTGTACATGCACATTAAAAGAGTATGTACTTTATGTGATGCTCAGGCAACTGGGAGTTAATTATCACATTCAACAAAATGAACTAAAACTGTGTCACACTTCAATAGAAATTCCAGTTAATTTGCTCAATGGCTGTGGAGGAAGTGAAATAATTCGAGAAAATAACACAATTGCATAGACATCTGCATTCTGGCCAGCATGCAAAAATCTGTGAAATTGGACTGACTTCCACAAAACAATAATTTTGTAAATGAAAAAAGAGAGTGCACAGGCACATCCAATGATAAATTTAACAAGAAGGAAAAAAAAAATCACATGATAAGAAAAGTTAAGGCACAGGATATTTCAGATTACAACTTTTACTTCTAATAGGTAACTTTAAAAAAAATGTCTTAAATCATCTTTAATCTTTCTGCCAGATGGCTTTATCTACTTCATTTATCTACTCATAATGCTATTTTCTGAAAATTTAGATCAAATAACAAATGCAATTCAGTTTAATACTACTGTTTCTGTTCTTGGCCTTCTTTTGAGTCCATTTTGATTGTTTTGATTAAGTTTCCCAATATCTGCTAGAATGTTAGAGCTTGCCCCTGTGATACTCTCCTGAAGTAATACCATTTTACCATGAATAGGTCTGTGTCCTTGATAATAAGGCAAAATGCAAAGAAACAAGGATGCTTTATTTGGCTTTCAGTGTCAGGATTTGTGGATTGATTTGGATCATGTCATACTATCTTTTGCTCTAGCAATGACCAGGATCAACCATTTAATTTGAAATGACAAACTCTAGGACTATTCAGTTCAGTTCAGTCGCTCAGTCGTGTCCGACTCTTTGCGACCCCATGAATCTCAGCACGCCAGGGCTCCCTGTCCATCACCAACTCCCGGAGTTCACCCAGACTCATGTCCATTGAGTCAGTGATGCCATCCAGCCATGTCATCCTCTGTCGTCCCCTTCTCCTCCTGCCCCCAAATCACTGCATTGATAAATAGTTGATAATTATTGTTATTATTATCTCTACAGAATATACATTTTATGAGGTCTCTACTGGGGGAACTGTGAATAAGATTCTATGACATTTTTCATTACAGTTTGAAGACAGTCTTTTAAAACCCTTGAATATTGCATTTCTAAAATACTTTAAGATATCATAGCTAGCAAGAATATCCCCTATCATATAGGTAAATTTTTGAGAAAAGAAGGTTTTAAAGTTGGATTCCTTGAAGGAAAAAAAAAACCTTAATAACAACTGCATTAATATTTTTAATGGTTTAAGCATAAACAAGCAAGGTTTATCTAGTTACTAGTAAAACCGCTGTATGATTTTATAGCTACAAAAGGACATGATCGAACTAAATTTAGTTGTAATGAGAAGGACAATAATCTTTGTATCTGCTGGAAACATGAAAGTAAAACATTACATAGTGAATAGTCATTGATTTATAAAATAAGGGAAATGAATCAAAAAAAAGAAAAAAATGTGAAAAAATATGCATGCTTCAGATAAATATGGAACAAACATTATTTGTCATCCCCAAACTGAATATGCAGTGATAAAATGGACAAGAAAATCAAAAGCAAATGGCCTGACCATCTGTTAAATAGCCATTAAGATGAGAAGAAAATAGACTGAGTAAACTTTTAGGCCTATTGGAAGAGAACATTGGAAGGATCATGGGTAGATGGGGAACATTAATCTTCTATGACATGAAGATACTTACACAAAGCCAATAAAAACAAAGAGTACTGACCTAAATTTAATATCAGAACAGCTTACAAACAGGAAAATAAGATTAGCAACAGTAACTTATTAAGACTTAGAAGTATATAAATAAATAAAGAAACTTCCAAGACATTGAGATTGTCCAGTTCAAAATCCCAGAAACGTCTTTTTCATCACTGGGAAAACAGCTCCACCATCACACACAGAAAGTATTGAAATGCTTCTTTCCAAAGGACCTAAATATTTTTAAAGTATTTGTTGGCTTTGAATGCAGGAGACCTCGGTTCAATTCCTGGGCTGGGAAGATCCGCTGGAGAAGGGATAGGCTACCCACTCCAGTATTCTTGGGTTTCCCTTGTGGCTCAGCTGGTAAAGAATATTCCTGCAATACAGGAGACCTGGATTCGATCCCTGGGTTGGGAAGATCCCTTGGAGAAGGGAAAAGCTACCCACTCCAGTATTCTGGCCCGGAGAATTCCAGGAACTATACAGTCCATGGGGTTGCAAAGAGTCGGACATGACTGAGTGACTTGCACTTTCACTTGACTTAGAAATGCTTTGGGACATTTTTGGGGCTCTTTGCTGCAATATGTCATTTAATATCCATCCTCTTAGGTTTGTATTAATTAATTTCAAAGAAAATCAATCTTTAAAAGTTCATGTGGATATGGTGATAAAGAGTCTGCCTGCTAATGCAGGAAACACAGATTCAATCCCTGAGTTGGGAAGTTCCCCTAAAGTAGGAAATGGCAACCCATTCCTGTATTCTTGCCTGGGAAATCCCACGGACAGAGGAGGCTGGTGGGCTACAGTCCATGGGGTCACAAAGGATTTGAACATGGTAACTAAACAACTAATAACAACAAGGATGTAGAACTTTACATAACTAGCAAAGAACTCGGAGAAGGCGATGGCACCCCACTCCAGTACTCTTGCCTGGAAAATCCCATGGACGGAGGAGCCTGGTGGGCTGCAGTCCATGGGGTTGTGAAGAGTCGGACACAACTGAGCGACTTCACTTTCACTTTCATGCATTGGAGAAAGAAATGGCATCCCACTCCAGTACTCTTGCCTGGAAAATCCCATGGACGGAGGAGCCTGGTGGGCTGCAGTCCATGGGGTTGTGAAGAGTCGGACACAACTGAGCGACTTCACTTTCACTTTCATGCATTGGAGAAAGAAATGGCATCCCACTCCAGTGCTCTTGCCTGGAAAATCCCAGGGACGGCGGAGCCTGGTGGACACGACTGAAGCAACTTAGCAGCAGCAGCAGCAGCAAATAACTAATGCTCACGGATTTTGTTATTTGTGTTTGCTTTACAATAATATGCCAGTAGTACTACTTTTGTGAGAGTCTGTTAAAACTTCCTAAAGTACGCTGAAACCTAAAACTAACCCATTACAAAATTGAAATCCTGATTCAAAAGAGTGATTATAACTTTTTGCTTACACTCTGTTATAAAGAATTTTCAAAGTATGGCTAATTATCTAATGAGAAGTAGTGAACATTAGCATCAGGTGATGATTTTTCATCTGTGTATCTGCATATTTAAAAAGTTAGGTTGGATGATATCTTCTGGAATTTTACAATGGCAAGACACTTCAAGTTTCTCTGTTTTAAACCTCATGTCTTTAAAAACAAAGCTCTTTAGATGAAATGACTTGTCTAAGACCACCCAGAGGGTTAGCAGAAGTGAAACAATAGCCTGCATAGACATACTTCCCCACTCTTCCACTTAGCCTGGATTTTTAATTAGCAAGAAACTAACAGAAAACTCATCCCCTTTATTTCCTTCTGTAAAACTGAGTTTTCTGTGAGAAGCAAATTTTATTACAGGACAATAACTAGGCCTGATCTATAAAATTAAAAAAAAAGAGAGAGATAGATAATGCTGATATCTAAAAAAAAGGGGGGGGGGCATTGGAAGAGAAATGAACTGGCGTCATTAGAAACAAAATAAAATATGAACTGTTAAATTGGTACTCAATATCTTAAGGCTACTCTGGCTCATTGAAGCATCATTATGGCATTGATGAGTGTGGGAAAAGCTTAAGAAAAGCTACTCGATTGACATTGATAAATGTGGGAAGGACATGTGAACTTTTTCAGAGTGATAGTTAAACCCATGTGCAAGGCTGTTTTACAGGAAATGACAATCTTCTGTGCTGCTTAAAGAAAATGATTGTATCTGGCCCAAAGACAGACTTCTAAGAATGAAACCAGTTGCTTGTATCTCCTTTCCACTGATTTCTTTTTTCTGAGAAAATATAATTATATGAGCTGAGGAATTCTTTGCCACCCCCTGCTCATTAGCTTCTCACAGCCTAAGCCCCTTTGCTGTCACAGATTTCACCCTCTGATTACAGCATGAAGGAACTCACCCACCTCCAGCCAGCCTGCTGCCTCGCGTTCCTCCCCTCCTGCTCCGTTATCCTCAGATCTCCAACAGGCCACATGCTCTGCCCGGCTTGGGTCAGCATTGCTGGTACAGGAAGCTGCAAATCAAAGCAGGGGCAACAAGAACTGGGAGGCCCTCCTAGCATGCAAGGTTAGATGCAGATGGACTTCATGAATTGTCCCTTGATTCTGAATTTCATGGAGTGGGTCCTTAGGTCTTGGGAAAGACCTCTATGACGGCACCAAATTCTTGTGTCTGTTTTCATGGGGGGTTCTACATTCATCTCTCTGCTTGTGTGATGAGAGGGGAAGGGAATGGCCCATTTCTCGCTTGGTAAAGGTTTCAGCCTGCCTTTTCATTCATATTTTACCACTTCCCCCATTCTGCAATGAAAACAAAAGCAAGGAAAAGAAAAGCACATTTCTCCATGTAACACTCTATGCTTATTTTCAGATGGATTCCATCCAGAAGAATATCCCCATTGCTTTTGTTGTTATTTTATTTTTATTTAGTCGAAGGGTCCTGTCTGACTGCTCAGCTTCATGGACTGTAGCCCGCCAGGCTCTCTCCGTGGGATTTCCCAGGCAGGAGTACTGGAGGGGGTTGTCCTTTCCTACTCCAGGGTATCTTCCCCTCCCCGGGATTGAACCTGCGTCCCCTGTGTTAGCAGGTGGATTCTTTACCACTGAGCCACCAGGGAAGCCTCTTACTCTTATCTAGGGGCACTTAAAAGACATGACCAATCATCTCCCAGGAAGAAACAACAAACTATTTTAAATCGTGTGTAACATTTTACACCAAGCAGCAATCTAAATCACTTTGAAACCTTTTAGGACAAAGTATATGGTACTTGCCATTCAACTGAAACCTTCCTAAGTGATCTGCATTAAAAATGTAAATATCTGAAAGAATTTTTACAAATTAAATATCTGAAACAATTTTTACAAATTATAAAGGAACATTTTAAGCAAAATTAGTCAATTATTTATTAAATATATTTGTCCTGGATGCAAATGAGATGTTCATGGTGCTTCTTTTTAATAAAATAATAATTATAAGAAATCACAGAGTTAATTCACAGAGTTAAAGCACAGTTTTTAAAAAATCACAGTTAATGTTTTTATATTATAACTCTATCAATAAATTAACTTGAGAATTATTAAATAGGTAATGTCATCTTACAATTGTTGTTGTTTAGTCTCTCGGTCGTGTCTGACTCTTTTGTGACCCCGTGGACTGTAGCTCACCAGGCTCCTCTGTCCATGGCATTCTCCAGGCAAGAAGACTGGAGTGAGGAGCCACTACCTTCTCCAAGACATCTTCCCTCATCCAGGGGTCGAACCCACATCTCATGTCTCCCGCTTTGAAGGTTGGTTCTTTACCACCAGCGCCACCTGTGAAGCTCATAACCCCAGTGTGCTTATTTATGAACTAATTACTGTTAATTATTTTAAACCCTAGAATCATTTAAATTTTTTCTTTGATATGAAACAGCGAGTCTCTGAGGAAATTCTGAGTATACTCTTCTAAATCTCATGCCAGCCTTATTTCATGGCTCAGCTAACCTGATTCAGATTAATGATCTTTTTTGCACCCTATAGCATAAAAATCAGTCACAAGTGACAAGGTATTTATTTTGTAAGCAGTGTACCAACATTCTAAATATAGAGATGTTGAGGTGTATAGGTAGAAATATATAGATACATTGATAGAGACATCAGTTTCTGTATCTATATAGATGATACCGTGTCTTTGAAACATCTTCTAATTGGATAGCTCACAGTACAATTGATTCATTTCTTATATGTCTAATTGCAGCAATTTCCAGTAAAATGATGTATGTTGATGACAGAGATGCATTGACAGTTCAATAACACTGATCAGTGAGAGTAACCATTGGAGGAATGCTATGTTCTGTGCTTCAGAATGGCATCCAGGCATTGACTACTGAAAAGCCACTCTCAGAAAGTCTCCAAGTGTGAAATAGTATTTGTGGGCATAAATGTCAATCTTGCTGTTCATTTTTCAGTTTAGAGTATAAACTTGCTGTGATATGAATGTTTTGATAAGTCAAATTCTGGGTTAGAATCTGTAAAGCCAAGAGTGTTTTTCTTGGGGTGGGTGGATATTTGTGTCTAAACAACTCTTCCAACTCAGATGCTTTCCATAAAATCTCATGTGTCACACGTGTTTCTTCTCTGTATCTCCCCCATTGCATTGGCTAAGGAATGCCAACTGCTGTAAGAATAATTTCAACATCTCGGTGGAGTCACAAACACAATTTTGCTCCTAACTTATTTCTATTAAGTGGGGAAGTGCTTTGGCGGGGACTGGAGCTCCTTTAGTCCAATAAGTGCTCAGTCTCCTGCACTTCAGCATCCTCCCTTGGATTCTCTACATGGTGCCAGCAGAAAATAAAAGGAGCAGAATGTGAAGACCGAAGACGGAAGATGGAAGGATGGCCAGGAAGTGACAGGGCTAACACCCTTTTTCAGAACACAATCATTTAGGCCCACAGATTCCTAAGGTGGCCTGGAAAATGCCATCTTCCCAGGAGCCCTGGAAAATAATAAAAATAAATTGAAAAAAAAAAACATTAAAACAGCATTGTCTTTTTCACATACACACACACACACTTTCTCTCTTTCCATGTTATTTCAAAAGTCTTATTTTCACTTCTTTTACCAAGTATCTACCAACATTGTATTACCATTACAATAGACTAGACACTTATGCATTACTTACAGATTTTTTGCTTCCTGTTTTTCTCTTTCACAGTTTTCAGTAAGAACATATAAATTAGCCTTTTTCCCCTCACTAGCCAAAAGCCACTTTAATTAGACTCCCTTTGAGTCAGTAAATGTTAATGGTTTTGTAGCTTTGATACACAATAAATCTCCTTAGAAAATTTGTATATAAACAAATAATTATCACAATGATGAGTCACCAAACATTTGTTTCATATCCATCTCTTTTATATGAACACATACAGTTACTTAATTTCCTACAACATTGTATCTAGTAAATCAAGGATGAAATTTTGCATTATGTACATTAGAGAAACTAATACTATGGATCTCCAGACATGAAGTGATATGAACATAATGCTTTTTGAACTAAAATATTTAACCTGAATGTGAGCAAGCTTTGAGAATGAACTTCTTGTTTGTAAGACATGAAAGGAATAAGGAATGTGTTACACAATGTAATAAAGAAATGACTATTTTAACTTGACACTTCTCCAAAAGCACATCTTGAAACAAAGGTGTGTGTAGTTTATATGAAAAGTGATCTGAGGAAGCACATGTAAGAGAAGAGGGAAATAGAGGAAATGGAAAAAATCTAATAAAAAGTTAACTATCACTTTCATGCTACAAGCAACAAAGTACAGTCCTGTTGGGGAAGCACTGAGAAACAAAGTGAAACTAAGTCTGAATTTCCCTCCAAGCCATGGTGAAGTGAAGCGAAAGTGTCTCACTTGTGCCCAACTCTTTGGGACCCCACGGACTATGCAGTCCATGGAATTCTCCAGGCCAGAACACTGGAGAGGGTAGCTTTTCAGGGAAGCCCTGTTCACAACTTAATTCTCTGCTCACAATCATACTGCATGCCTTGGAGCCAGCAACGGCAACTGCTTTGGTCAAGAAAAGCCCTGGTAAAATACTTTAGGCAGTGAGACAGAGGCAGAGAGAGAGGAGATAAAATATTTATAAATATTGAATACTGATTGTGCATAGATGGTTTATAAATATCCATTGTACTATTCCCCAATCTTTTTTGTATCAAAGCAAAATTTCATACCAAAATGTTGGGAGGAGAGAAAAAGCATCGTCCATGCCAAACAGGATGTCAGTGATATTTTCACATGTTTAATAATATTAGCCAACAATAGCCATGATCTTAAAAGCTTAATACATAAGTATCACAACATTTAATTTTTTTAAGTTCTTAATATGTAGTCAATCAATGTCAAATAGATAAGCTTCCTGGATCTCTTTCAAAATATTTACTCTTCAATGTGACTTGATATTTACGGCTTTTCAACTGCCATGATAAGATCTACTGAAGGCACAAAAAGACATACTGGGAACTTCGCAAAGGTATAGAGATTATATTGTAAGCTTGGCTCACTATTTTTATTTTTTGTGATATTTTTAGTATTTTAAAGTCTTTATTGATTTTGTTACAATATCACTTCTTCTTCTTCATCTTTTTGTTGTTGTTGTTTAATGGTTTGAGTTTTAGGCCACAAGTCATGTAGCATCTTGGCTCCTGGACCAGGGATCAAACCCATTCCCTCTGTACTGGAAGGTGAAGTCTTAACTACTCAACCACAAAGGAAGTCCCGGTCACTAATTTTAAACTCTTAATGACAATTAGTTACAACAGAAGCATATTGTCAGTTAAGTTTAATGCAGTTTTCCCAGTGGGTAGTCACAGTGATAGAGAAGGGATTCCCCCCTCCTAGGAAACAAAACTGGTCACTAATGGGATTTCCCTAAAGACAATTGGGAAAAGTCAAAGATAAGTCATAGATGTAGCTCTTACATTAGTTGAGAGATTTCCTAATCTGAGACATTACTGTAAGCCCTTCATTAAGTGAGATGGTATGTATATTCAGTTTAGTTCATCTAAAATTGAACTCCCAGATCAGGTAGGTGGATAATTGTCACATAATGTATGGTAATGAAATGGAAGTTTTGAAATATTCCACATAATATACATAAAGGAGAAAGACTTACAGACTGTCTTTGGGACATGGCTCACATATTAGACCAAACAGTTGAGTGTCATGAGTTCTTGCTCTTATCCTCTAAATATTCAGACTTTGGTCACAATCCAAGGGCTAGCTGAAAACCATTAATACTCTCCTATTTTATTCAAAACATTCTGAACACGAAGAGATCTACAGAATTCAAAGGAAAGGCCTAAATTTAGAGATGAACACCTGAGTCTCCACTTAAGGCTAAAATACCAGTAAACTGCACGACTCCTTAGAGAGAGGCTTGTATTATGATAGTAATAGGATCTGCTTCATAGGTTTTAAAACCAAGTGTGTTAAATATGGAGCGTAATTGATACTCTGTGCATTTTGTTTTCTTTCAGAAGGAAAAAGCTGGGGTTTTGTGTGTTTTATTTTTTAACATTTTCATTTTTTGTTTTGTTTCATTTTTATATTAAGCCCTTCTTTACTCTAAAACAAACTGGAAAGAACTCATTATGAACTACCGCTCTAGAGCTCAGTATCCTTCAGGCCTTTGTTACGAGCTACTGCTCAGGGTGTTCAGCATCCTTCAGGCCTAAGCCTTTTTACTAGTTAATCCTAATAGATAATACTAGTTTTAATGTGGTCTCTTCTTCCTTATAGCCATGGGCTCACAATAGGAAGACCAACCTCTAATATTACTCAAACCACAGAGTGCGGAAAGTGCATAGATATTTTAAGAACTGCTTGTACACATACACACACTATCACACAATACATGTTTACATGTGAATTTTGTATATGCAAATACCATAATATATTAAATGTATGTATTTAAATATAGTGTCCATGTTATATATATATGTATTCAATTTGAAATAGCAATATTTTTATTTTTGAGTGTAAAATTATTAAAAAATATAAATTGGTTTGAAGCTGGGAGTTGACAATTTTAGAAATGTGTGAAGTTTAAACTCAGGCTCAAATTGCTATTAAAATCAGGAACAGAAGAAAAGTCACAGAAACTCTAAACAGAACTAAAATATAAGTGAGTATTTGTATGTTAAACAAAGTAATGTGTTGAAAATCAGTCAGTTACATTATGATCCCCTTCCTAAACTTCCGAACTAGATAAAGCCATCCAGACAAAAATGTACCCTAATTTCCTTTTTGTGTCAGGCAGGTAAAATAACCTCTCTGGTCAATGAGGAAGGAGGGAAAAGGCTGCAGGCTCTGTCTCTAAGCCACAGCATTAAATCTGGCCTATTGTCAAGTTTAAGGAAAAGAGTATGAGCTCCACCGATTTGTCAGCAACCAAGCTTTACCATCTTCCGGAAGCAACTATCCGCATGCACTTCTCCTGGGACCTTTGATTATCATAATGACAGATAAAGCAAAATGACTGTTTTTAGAGACAGATGAAACTCCCCTGGCTTAGACTATCCCTTGCTTGGAAACACAATTATTTCAAAAGTTGAAGAGGCAAACAATTATTAACACTAAACAAACAATTGCTTGTTAATATGTCAGTATATCTAAAAAATGTAATCTTCTGCCAGTAAAACAACAAACAAAATTAAGCAAAATGTAACATATATTTGACTATCATTTGATACTTTGTTAATGTCTTTGACTCTAGAATGTAAATGGACTACATGATTCACATTTTAGGGTGGCTGACCGGAGAAGGCAATGACACCCCACTCCAGTACTCTTGCCTGGAAAATCCCATGGACGGAGGAGCCTGGTGGGGTGCAGTCCATGGGGTCGAGAAGAGTTGGACACGACTGAACGACTTCACTTTCACCTTTCAGTTTCATGCATTGGAGAAGGAAATGGCAACCCACTCCAGTGTTCTTGCCTGGAGAATCCCAGGGACGGGGGAGCCTGGTGGGCTGCCGTCTATGGGGTTGCACAAAGTCGGACACGACTGAAGCGACTTTGCAGCAGCAGCAGCAGACCTTGAAACAGACACTGTTCTGAGCCTTACTATTCATTCACATTCTTGCAAAGTACAGAAAATTAGGTTGCAAAACTGTGTTGATTGGATATATGCTATTCTGTAGTCAACCCCTAAATTTATATAAAACAGACTTCTTGAGATCTGGGGATTCATTTATATTGTTACTGATCTTTCCCATTACTTAAATCCATGACATGTTGGTGTATAGTAGGTGAACAAAAAATAGTGCAGGAATGAATGAAATAAAATTAAATAGAGTAATAAAGTGATCAAATGACTGACAGGAAGAGTATATGAATGGCTCAGATCTAGACACTGTCTCAAGTTGTGAAAGTAAGTTTCTTTCTCATTGGAATTTGCAGGTAAATTATAGGCACCTTAGTGGATTATGCTAATATAAAGTTATATTGGAAGTAATTTAGCGTTGGGACAATATGAAACTTGGTAAAAAGGATGGCAGTTCTACAAGAAAAAACAGTGCAGAGAAAACTGGCACCCAGACTCACCAGTTCCTGGATTCAATATTTTTAGAGGCTGAGCTCCACTTTCTCTTCACCAGCTCTTCTGAGTCCTTGCAAATCTTTAAAATTAATTCTGCTTTTTCTTTTCTTAAAGATTGAAGAGATTCAGCTCCCTGCAACAATAGATTCAGCTCCTTGCAACTTGAGTCCAAATATATACAACAAAGTGGTTTTTTATATCTATTTTAGTCCAAGTTTGCATTCATCACTTAGAGTAGCGTGATTAAGTTTCAGTTTCTGCATTCTGAATTCAAAATGTGAATTCACCGGCATGACTCTTCCTCTAGAGAAGTCTCTATCCATATTAATAGAAAAAGAAGCCAAAACAAAGGGAAATGCCTGCTAAAAGGTAGAGAAATAAAAACAAGACCAGGGAGGTGGTCACACTAAGCATCTTGGCAGAAGCCCTGTACTCCTTCTGTCTGGGGAGGAGCAAGTGAGAAGCAGAGTCACATGTATGACAAGGAACTTGACTTCAATTAGCAGGAAAAGATGAGATTGTTTTTACTCATTTAAGTGAAAGTGAAAATTGCTCAGTCCTGTCTGACTCTTTGTGACACCATGGATTATACAGTCTATGGAATTCTCCAGGCCAGAATACTGCAGTAGGTAGCCTTCGCAACCCAGGGATCGAATCCAGGTCTCTGGCATTGCAGGAACATTCTTTATCAGCTGAGCCACCAGCGAAGCCCAAGAATACTGGAGTGGGTAGTCTATCCCTTCCCAACCCAGGAATCAAACCAGGGTCTCTTGCATGGCAGGTGAATTCTTTACCAACTGAGCTACCAGGGAAACCCACATTAAGGGGAAGATATTCCATATTGAGACCTCATCTGAGCTCCATTTGTTCGCTATAGCTTAGCAAAAATCAGAGAAGAGAGTTCATCTAACGTTGGACTTGACCTAGATGAAAAATATGAAAGTGAAAGTGTTAGTTGCTCAGGCTCAGTGCTATCTGACTCTGTAACTGCAACTGTAGCCCCCCAGGCTCCTCTGTCCCTGGGATTCTCCAGGCAAGAATACTGGAGTGGGTAACCATTCCCTTCTCCAGGAGATCTTCCCCACCCAGGGATCAAACCCAAGTCGCTTGCATTCCAGACTGATTCTTTACCATCTGAACCACCAGGGAAGTTACCTAGATGGATGGTATAAAATCTTAAGAGAAGAAAATAATTTAGTACATTGCGAAAAAGCCAACGAAATAATGACTCATGGGCTTTAAGTTCAATAAGGAAGGAAGTGAAGAAAAAATAATAGATGAAAAGAGTAGAAAACTGGAGAGACAGAAGCCACCCCACCCTAGAATAACAAAAAGAAAATAAAAAATTTGAATTAACTTTTTTTCAGAACTCCAGAAATGAACCAAAGGCTTGTCTCAAATCTGGAAGACTTTATATACATATATATATATATATATATATATATATGGCACATTTCCTGGAAAGATCAATCAACTTTGTGGAATATTAACTTACAGAAGTCCCATGGCCTGATCCCCAGATCAGTAGTAGCCTTGAAAATAGCAGCATGCAGATGGTAGCAAAAGAGCAGACGGAGCTCGTTTGCAAAGAACCTGTGACCTGTCTTATTCTGACCTGTCTGGTGGTTGCATGGAAGATTGGTTCAAATTATCTCTGATTGTCTTTATTTCACCTAACTCAGGACAGACCTAGTGCTAAAGCTGCTTCCTGGGGAAATTTGTCAAAAAGAATTCATGGGCTAATTTATTAGGTTGCTGCTGCCTGAGGCAATAGATAACTGTTGGTGCAAAGAGCATACTAATCAAAAATACATAGAAGAGAAGCTGGGGAAGGATATGTACATGGATTTTTTTTCTTATAAATCCCCACATTACTGGGAATCTAGAAGGTCACACACATGGGCAGGGCTTTGCACATGACCAGGGAAAGCTTCCAGCTGACCTTAAGGCTCTATGGATAAAGGAAGTCAAGACTAAGGAAGAGATGCCTACTGCCTGGCTGAGTGTTAAAGTTAAGCCTCAACACACAATGATGGATTGCTTTCAGAAAGAGAAAAAGAATGAACTGATCTGGGTGGAAGAGGCCTCTCTATTCATGACAGTGGCCATTCTGCTAAAGGATATATATAAATATGTGTGTCTAAAATATTTCAGACTTTATAAAGCGTATTTTTTTAAGTTTTAGTATGCAAATACATGGTATTGCCCCCAAAACTTCTAAAGGGAAAGTGTTAGCTGCTCAGTCATGTCCGACTCTTTTCGACCCCATGGACTGTAGCCTGAAAGGCTCCTCTGTTCTTGGTATTCTCCAGGCAAGAATACTCAAGTGGGTTGCCATTCCCTTCTCCAGGGGGTCTTCCTAAACCAGGAATTGAACCCAGGTCTCCTACATTGTAGGCAGATTATTTACCATCTGAGCTAAGAGGGAAGCTGGTCAAAACTTTTAAACACATATAAAAAAGACATATTTTCATGTATATATATGTGTGTGTGTGTGCATGTATACATCAGTTCAGTTCAGTTGCTCAGTTGTGTCCAACTCTTTGTGATCCCATGGACTGCAGCACACCAGGCTTCCCTGTTATCACCAACTCCCAGAACTTATTCAAACTCATGTCCATAGAGTCAGTGTTTCTCCAAGTTTCTAAATGTGAGTGAACTTGTATATTTTTCAAATAGAAAAGTAAAAAAAAAATTGTCTGGAACCTGGAATATTGTAGAATTTTCAGTTATGATTCCATAAATAATGGCTGAATATTCAGTTTTATAAAGTGATTTCCATTTGATTCATTTTGGTCCATTTTCTGGTATGTTAGACAAGTGACCACTAAAAAATCTGCAGAGTGTGCTTGAGGTTCATTTCCTAGGTGATGCTAGTGGTTAAAAAAAAAAAAAAAAACCTGCCAGTTTAGGAAACACAAGAGACATGGGTTTGATCCCTGGGTTAGGAAGATCCCCTGGAGAAGGACATGACGACCCACTCCACTATTCTTTCTGGAGAATCCCGTGGACAGAGGCAGCTGGTGGGCTACAGTCCATGGGATTGCAAGGGGTTGGGCACTGCTGAAGCAACTTAGCACACAGCACACACTATTTATTGAGTATCTGTGACTTCACTTGATATTTTAAGTGATTTTAGTATTTATATTCAATATTTGAATTATTTACTATTGCCCCATTTTGTGACTGAGAAAATGGAGTTTTAAGAAAGGTTAGATAAATCTCCCCAAATTAGGAGAAGAGCTTCCCTGGTAGCTCAACAGTAAAAGATTAATTTGCCTGCCAAGCAGGAGATGCAGGTTCGATCCCTGGATTGGGGAGATCCCCTGGAGAAGGAAATAGCAACCCACTCCAGTATTCTTGTCTGGGAAGTCCCATGGACAGAGGAGCCTGGCCCGCTACAGTCACAGTCACAGAGAGTCAGACAGGTCTGAGCCACTAACATCGTCATCAGACACCGTCAGTGTTGGAGTTACAACTCAAACCCGATACGGTCAGATTCTAAATCCAGTGTGCTCTTTGCAACTTAAATATATTCTCATAGTGAAAATAAGAGAGGTCCTGAATGCTATGTGCATGCCAGTTCTACTTCATGAAATTTAACATAAGGAGTTATTTATGTTGTGTGTCACATACAATATTATAGTAGTTAATGACTAAGTGTCTATTAAGTAAACATAATAAAAATTAGGACAGATAATATCTCAATCTACAAAATGTTATTCAGGATAATTGGAAAACAAGATACAAAGCACAAGCCTCTTTATTAAGGAAATTTTATTTTAACAGAGATAAACTGATTTTACAAATTCAGAGAGGTCATGAGAAATTCTGCTTGTTTTTAGATATCCCTCTGGTTTTTGACATGAATTAATTATAAAAAGAAAATTATGTAGAACATGTTCTATGAAAAGTTGAAAAGAGAGAATTAGAAGACTGTCATACTGGAGATCTATTTTAAGACCATTTATATAAGACATCCCAGGTAATTATACTGTAGAAGGTATTTTTCCCCCTATTTTTAGGAAGCATTTTAAGTATTGAATGCAGAACAAAACCATCAAAGTCAGTAGAAATAAAATGTGATCACTTTTCACAGGGATCCTGAGAGAAAACCATCTAATAACTAAAAAATATTCTTTGCATTAGGTTAGATAAAATAAACATGGCTTATTCTATTGCCTCCATTAACAGTCTAATGTTTTATAGAAGCAAAATCTGTCCAAAGTTTTACAGAATGACCACCTTCTTTTCACTTATGATCAAAATTTGTTGAGTTTATTAAACATCTTTAATACTTCAACTGTCAGTAATCTAGTCTGTGAAGTTAGTTGAGTTGATTAGCAGCCATGACTTCCATGTAGTTAGGGGTTCAATCTCCACGTAGAACATTAGTTTTGCTCCTGTCACTTGATTGTAATTGCTTCTATAGCTCTGTTCTTCCTTGAAAACTAACTGAAATATAAAGACATTAGAAATATTTATAACTTGCTGTAAAAATGTCACAAGTACAAATGAGTGCCTCTGTCTAATAAGGATGGTTCTTCTAAAACTGCATGATTGCAATCCTTACCTCTGTGTGTGGTAGTTGTTCAGTCGTGTCTTACTCGTTGCAACCCATGGACTGTAGCCCGCCAGGCTCCTCTGTCTATGGAATTCTCCAGGCAAAACTACTGGAGTGGGTTGCCATTTCCTTTTCCAGGGGATCTTCCCAACCCAGGGATCAAGCCCAGGTCTCTTGCAGTGCAGGCAGACGCTTTACCGTCCGAACCATCTGGGAAGTCCAGTGAAAAATCTTCTTGTGTTGAGACTTCTATAGTTCTTTTGAAAGGATTTTTGTGAGAGGAACCTAGTAAACACTGCTGCTGCTGCTGCATCACTTCAGTCGTGTCTGACTCTGTGCGACCCCATAGACAGCAAGCCACCAGGCTACCCTGCCCCTGGGATTCTCCAGGCAAGAGTACTGGAGTGGGGTGCCATTGTCTTCTCCAAAGCATGAAAGTGAAAAGTGCAAGTGAAGTCACTCAGTCCTGTCTGACTCTTAGCGACCCCATGGACTGCAGCCCTCCAGGCTCCTCTGCCCCTGGGATTCTCCAGGCAAGAGTACTGGAGTGGGGTGCCATTGCCTTCTCCAATGCATGAAAGTAAAAAGTGAAAGTGAAGTCACTCAGTCGTGTCCAACTCTTAGCAACCCCATGGACTGCAGCCCTCCAGGCTCCTCCACCCCTGGGATTCTCCAGGCAAGAGTACTGGAGTGGGGTGCCATTGCCTTCTCCTAGTAAACACTAACAATCTACTACAAGAACCCAAGCATGCATAATTTAATACTACTGGAGAGGGCAAGGTTATATATCTCTACTCTCTGATGCACCTCTGATGGTCTGAAAAATAAACTGTAGTTTGGATAGGACAGGTTTACTTAAAGAAATACAGGAATCTTAGTTAAATTTCAATTTCAGATAAACAGCAAATGATATTTTAGTGTAAGCATATATCACGTCTTGCATGGGATATACTTGTACTACACATTGTTTGCTGTTTATCTGAAATAAAACTTTAACTGAGTGTCCTGCATTTTATCTGTCAGTTTTTTATTCAGAGTGAATCAACAGAATAATGGACATAAACTAAATACACTGTGGATCTCTAGGGTCATGAAGTAGATATACACATTGGTTATATTTCTCTTTAAACAACTCATGTTGTTCTTTAAACAAATATTCATGATTACTCTAGGTTGGGAGTCATATAAAAACCTGATTCTCTATTTAAAAGATTTTAGAAAAAGATTGTTTACAGTTTCATATGATTTAGAAGGATTTTGTTCATAGATTTAACTGAAGAAAAACTAGAAAGACAAACAGACCAACTTTACTTATTATCAAACTCATTGTTTGAAATAAACTCTTCAGAATACAGTTCTATTCTTTCAGTGTAAACTCTTATACGATAATGTCTTGCTTTATGTTAATCATATTTTTGATATTGAGCACTGTAGACAAATATTCAACTGATTACTCAACAGTTTTACTCCTATTTTAGCCTTTTCTCAATAATTTCACATTTTAGTATTTCAAAATTCATTATTACCTACATTTAGAGGGGAATGAAAAATAGTACATTTAATGAACCAGCTTTTCTGTTAGATGAAAGAAAAATTTAAATAAAGATTGAAGCCAGGTTTTAGATGACCTATTGGTTTCATTCTCAAATAAAATGAATAAATGACATATTGGGTAGCTTCTAATTTAAAAAAATCCTCTGAAAAATTATCTGCCAAAAATGAAATTACACTTCTGCTTCAAGAATATTCATAAAACTGACATTTTAAGTATATTAGATGTTTCAAAAATATGTTTTAAAATATCATCATATATTATAAAAATATGTTGTTTCTTAAATAATAAATGATTTAAATATTTGTATTAAATATATGTATATACACACAAAATATACATACCCATATGTATATGCATTTATTAATTATATGAACATTCAGTTCAGTTCAGTCACTCAGTTGTGTCCGACTCTTTGCGACCCCATGAATCGCAGCACACCAGGCCTCCCTGTCCATCACCAACTCCCGGAGTTCACTCAGACTCACATCCATCGAGTCAGTGATGCCATCCAGCCATCTCATCCTCTGTCGTCCCCTTCTCCTCCTGCCCCCAATCCATCCCAGCATCAGAGTCTTTTCCAATGAGTCAACTCTTCGCATGAGGTGGCCAAAGTACTGGAGTTTCAGCTTCAGCATCATTCCTTCCAAAGAAATCCCAGGGCTGATCTCCCTCAGAATGGACTGGTTGGATCTCCTTGCAGTCCAAGGGACTCTCAAGAGTCTTCTCCAACACCACAGTTCAAAAGCATCAATTCTTCGGTGCTCAGCTTTCTTCACAGTCCAACTCTCATTATATATATGTATATATATATATTTTTTGATGATGATAATATTAGTATTTTTGCATATAGAAAAATAGAAAAAATTAAATCTATTAGTAATTAGTGGCAAAAAAAAAAAAAAAACCCACCTGCTAATGCAAGAGATATGAGTTCCACCCCTGGGTTGGGAAGGACCCCTGGAAAAGGAAATGGCAACCCATTGCAGTATGCTTGCCTGGAGAATCCCATGGACAGAAGAGCCTCATGGGCTACAGTTCACAGGGTTGCAAAGAGTCAGACACAACTTAGCAACTAAACAACAACAGCAGTTAATGATTTTAGCAAGCTTGTCCAGGCTCTGTGAAAGATATGTTACAGAATATATAAAAATCAATGTGATTCTTGACTAAGTTAATGTAAAAAAGGATTCTATAACTGTATCCATTTATATCTTATAGATACTATTTATATTAGAAAACAGCTGTTCAGTCACATATGTAGCACATACATTGAACTTTTATCAAGCATTGGCAATAGCCTGAGGATAAAACCTGAAAATCATACTATATTATCAAAAAAAATTCATAACTAAAAGATAATGGGGAACTTTCTGGAGTATCAGCCACAGTATGAAAATCTTACTTTTGATATTCTCTTTCTCTGCAGACCTGAGTGAATAGACAAGACCAAAACAGATGGTGGCTGACTTTCACCCTCTGGAAACAATGGTCAGGTTAATAACTTGACCTGCCTCTTAGAAAGAAAATTGAAGCCATTCTTCCACTTGGTCTAGACAGTGACCATGAAAAGAGGCTATTATAAGCAATGTAATGAAGACCATAACATTTTTGTCATGAGCAAATCTATCACTGACAGACCTAAATTTCAACTCAAAATTTGAGATTATTCTTCAATGAAGCAAATTAAATGAAAGTAGAGAAACCTGTACCAAGAGATAGAGAAGAAAATGCTGGTTGTAGAGGCTCCAGGTGTGTGTGCAACTCTTTTGTGACCAGTTGTGTCTGACTCTTTGTGACCTCATGGACTCTACGCCCCCAGGCTCCATGGATAAGTCCACGGATTTATCACAGCAAGAATACTGGAGCAGGTTGCCATTTCCTCCTTCAGGGAATTTTCCCAATCCGGACATGGAAACCTTATCTTCTGAAGCTCCTGTATTGGGAGGTGGATTTTTCACCACTAAGCCACATGGGAAGTCACAGAGCTTGAGGAAATATGTCTAAAAATTATTTGTTTTTAACGGCACAACAGAGTCAAACATTCTGATATAATTCTCCCATCAAACCGTACAGTTAGACATGCACTGCAGGACTTCGTTATCAAGTTGCATTTGTGAAGGAAGCCTGTGGCTTGAGTGGGCCCTCAAGACACTCGTTGATTGTATGAGCAGCGTGTTGTTATGGTCTCAAGGAAGAGCTGCTTGAGAAAGAGCAATTCAGGCCTGGTGTACAGATGGGTCCAGAAGATATATTGGCATTAGACAGAGGAGGATCATTTCAGCATGAGGTTCTAACCACAGGAGGCTCTGAAGGACAGTGGTGAAAGAAAATCTGCCCAGTTGGCGTAACTCTGAGCAGAATATCTAGCAGTTTTTTAATGCATAAAAAAAAAGAAATGGCCAAAATATGGGACGACATTGATACATGGGCAGGGGCTAATCTTGTGGATGAATGGCAAAGAACTTGGAAGCAATGTAACTGAAAAACTGGTGGCAAAATTTCTGAAAAATGGCCTGTGATGTGGTATCATTCCCTGAGAAAATAAGCCAGCCAGGTTGATTGCATTGGACCATTTCTATCATGAAAGGGTCAGAAAGATCCCCTAGAGGAGGAAACGGCAACCCACTCCATATTCTGTTGTTGTTGTTCAGGTACTCAGTTGTGTCCAACTCTTTGAGACACCTTGGACTGCAACACACCAGGCTTCCCTGTCCTTCACCATCTCCTGGAGTTTGCTCAAACTCATGTCCATTGAGTCAGTGATGCCATCCAACCCTTTAATCCTATGTCATCCCCTTATCCTCCTGCCTTCAATCTTTCCCAGCATCGGGGTCTTTTCCAATGAGTACTCCAGTAATATTGCCTGGGAAATCCCATGGACAGAGGAGCCTGGCACGCTATGGTCCATAGGGTCTCAAAGAGTCAGACATGACTAAGCAACTGAGTATGTGTGTGCACACATCATGAAAGGGGCAGAATTTCTTTCTCACTGGCATAGACACTTGCTCTGGATATGAATTTGCCTTCCCTGCCTTTAGTGCACCTGCAAAAACTATCATCCATAGACAGCCATATTATTATTGCCAAGATATTAAGCACAACATTGTTTCTGATCAGAGAACTCATTTTACTGCAAATAAAACATAACAATGGACTTGGCACAAGGAATTCACTGGTCTTACCCTTTCATGCTACTCTGAAGCAGCTGGCCTGACAGAAGGGGGTGGGGGATGACCTTCTGATAACTCGGCAATTAGTGTCTGTTGGGTGGCATTATTCTACGGACTTAGGGTAATGTCCTGCTATTTTTCCCCAAGGTCAGGATTTAGGGCTATGATAATCAAGGGATAAAAATGAGAGCAGATCCTCTCACTAGGCCCTCTGCTGGATTTATTAGAAGAAAAAAAAGTTTTGTTCTCATAAAATGTTGGGCTCTGTCAGTATAGAGATCTTACATTCCTCCGAAAGAATCCTCCTCCTGGGGAACTCAGTAACTGTTTCATTAGACTAGAAGCTTAGGCTACTACTCGGCCACTTTGGCCTTTTGCCCAACTGACAGGCAAAGGAAAAGTTTTTTTGTGTTTTTTTTATTGCGCTGGCTAGGTGGTTGACAAGGATGATCATGAGAAGATTGGGTTGCCACTAAAAATTGGGTTAGAGAGGGAGTCTCTTGATTTCATAATTATCCAGTATTATGTGATGAAAGTTAGTAGAGAGCCCAGTACAGACAGGCCAATTATTGTCACATCCTCCAGAAATGGAGGCTTGTGTGACTTTCGGAAGACAGAAGGAAACCAGTGGTCATTGTCATCTGGAGGGTTCTCTGGTGAGACACAGAGGTACTGGCAGTCCAGGTTCCCTTGCTCTAACTTCTTCTATGTGCTCATCTTTCTGACAGCTGCCTGTGCTGATCAATATCAACACCAAGGTCACCGCCAGATGCAAAGCTGACAGTCTGACGTCTCCCCCATTCCTGATTATGGTTCCATTATTTGTTGGACATGCCTGGCTTTGCAGATTTCCTTGCAGGTTCCAATCCATCCACCCATCGCATCTCAGTGCTTCACAAGAACTGCTTACCAACTTGTCTGTTCTTCAGTTCCCCTTTCCAGACACCACCAGCCCCACCTCTTTGGCTACCAAGTAAAGTCTAATTCCAACAGTTAGTCCCTTGCTTATAAATACTCATTGCGGTTATGCTTTCCTGACCAAGCACTGACTAATACAGCTCTGAATTAGTAAACAACAATTTCTGAAAGATGTTTTCTTTCTCCCATAAACTCAGCAAGAAATATGTTTTCTGTGGAGCCGTGTAATTTTCAGACAAATCATTTGCTTTTCTGCCAAGAAATCTCTGTTGCATCGGACTCCAATCATCATCAATATCCAGTTATAAATTCCCAAAAAAAGAGAGATCATGGAAAGGGAGTTGGATGTGAATATTCAGCCAGTTATAATATGGAAACTGACCGCATTCTACCTCCTCACCCCTGTACTACACGCCCATTGTTTCCATCCAGAGAGGAAGTCAATCCATTAAAAGAAGAAAGGCATCAGTCCCCAGATATAAGATAGTGATATCTTTACTTCCATGCATTGTTCAAAAACAGAGCTCTCTGCATGTTGAGATAAAGGAGATTAGCTTGTAGTCTGCTAAATGAGCTAGACATTTTTAAAATGTTTCTTTAAGATATACTGGTCACAAAGGAAAGCAATGTATGTGTGTGTGTATGTGTGTGTGTGTGTGCATTTGTACGTCTACAACAAGAGGTCATGGAGGAGAACATGATGAAAAATAAGTGTGGGGTCCTAGAAATCAGGGAAATGACAAGAAGGACCTCTGGTCTGAGAAGAGAGAGCGTGTGTGAGCCCCCAGAGAGGGGTCGTGGTGATGGCCACTGTTAAGTGCCTTTAGTGTTACCCAGACTGCGGCAGTGCCAGAAATAGATCCGGTCTTCATGGAAGGAGAGGCTGGCATTCTTTCCTCACAGGACCTCCCTCTGCAAGCTCTTGTTTGGAGGCAGAAGAGAATTTGTTCCTTAACATGTGATTAGCTAAGCAGTGAAGACTCTTCCTCGAGCTTAAATGTTATGGTCTGTTCCCATCAAGGTCTTAGCTGCAGATAACTTTCCACAATATTTCAAGGCATCCATGAGGCTAAGGGGAGGCTGGCAGGAAGCATTATCCAGCAGATGGGTGGGAAGAGCATGCTACATCAAAAGGAAGTAGGGAGGTTGCTTAGACATCAAGCTGAGGAGACCCACCTGGGACCCTCATCCATGAAGACCCATTGTAACAAAAGTATGGTTATATTCCCAGTAAAATACTACTGTGGTTTGAGACTGTTGAAGTTCCTTAAGGAATTTTACTCCTTATGTTTAGTAAAGATCATCATCTGTACATCAGAAGCATGTATTTTAATTTACTATAAATATTATTTGTGATTTTCATTTTAGAGCCTTGAAGACTTACATAACTGAATTGTTTCTATTATACTGCTGCTGCTAAGTCATTTCAGTCGTGTCCAACTCTGTGTGACCCCATAGACAGCAGCCCACCAGGCTCCCCCGTCCCTGGGATTCTCCAGGCAAGAACACTGGAGTGGGTTGCCATTTCCTTCTCCAATGCATGAAAGTGAAAAGTGAAAGTGAAGTTGCTCAGTCGTGTCCGACCCTCAGCGACCCCATGGACTCCAGCCTTCTCGGCTCCTCCATCCATGGGATTTTCCAGGCAAGAGTACTGGAGTGGGGTGCCATTGCCTTCTCCTATACAGTTTGAGAAATAAAACTTTCTCAGCACCCTTGAAGTTCTCGCACAATTGCCTCCCTAAAAGTTGTATTCTAAGCAATAGAGCGATTACTACCTGATCTGCACCGCTAGCCTCATTTTGCCATTTTGGGGGCTTTAAAAAAAATAACCATATTGTACATCTTCTTCCTTATCTGACTTCTCAGCATTAGGAATATGTGATTGAATGGCTTTAGCTGGTCATACGGAGAAGGCAATGTGGGGTCACACAGAGTCGGACACGACTGAAGCGACTTAGCAGCAGCAGCATCTGGTCATAGCTGTACTATCTCTAGTTTTCCTGATAAGGCTTTGCTGTGGTGCATTGTGCTTACTCAGTCGTGTCCAACTCTTTTCAACCGCAGGGACTGTAGCCTGCCAGACTCCTCTGCCCATGCGATTCTCCAGGCAAGAATAGTTCAGTGAGTTGCCATTTGCTTCTCCAGGAGATCTTCCTGATCCAGGGATCAAACCTGTATCTCCTGTGTCTTCTGCATTGGCAGACAGATTCTTTGCCACTGAGCCACCTGGGAAGTCCCAGATGACACATAGTAGACTACATTCACTTTTAGTCACAATATATGCGAGATTTATTTCTTTCAAATCATTTGTCTGTATTTAATTTTATCATTTTTTTTTTCATTTGTAAGCCATTCTGGTGAATGCTGGTATCACTATACGGTTATAATTCATGTTCCCCTGACAACTAACACAGTAATCAAAGTATTGTTTCATATGTTTGATAGCCACTTAGAATGAATCTATTATGAAATTTCTGGCATCGTCTCTTCTCCATTTTTCTGTTGGCTGGTTGTCAGACTTTTTCTTAGTGATTTGTAAGAGACTTTCTTGTTTGTTGTTGTGTATAAAATTTTTATAGGTTATTTGTATCACAAAAACCTTCTACCCTATGTATATATATATCCTGAAGACTTTCTATTTTTTATTATTTTTTTAATGAACAACTGTAGTGTCTTCAGATAATCAGATGTTCTTAATTTGAGTGTAGTAAAATACATCATTAATTTCCTCTGTGGGTAGAGCTTTCTGAATACTATTGAAAGTAACTTTGCCTAACTTGAAATTTTGTAGGTATTTTTCTAAATGGCTTACTAAAATTGTAATTGTTTTATCTTTCACATTTATGTTTCCATGATTTATTTTTGGATATGACGAGAGATGAGGCAAACATATGCATACTGAGTAATATCAGACTCATTTATTGAAAATACCTTCCTTCCTCCACTGATCTTCAGTGTCAAATTTCTGCTTTGGGGCTTTCAGTTACATTCTGTTATTTCATTTATTTATTGTTTGTTTGATACCACATTTTTCTAATCACTTTATTAAAGCTTTATAGGAGAGTCATGGAACCTGATGGACTTTCCAGGTGGGACAGTGGTTAAGAGTCCACCTGCCAATGCAGAAGTCGCAAGAGATGTAGGTTCAATCCCTGAGTGGGGAAGATCCTCTGGAGAAGGAAATGGCAACACACTCCAGTATCCTTGCCCGGAGAATCCCATGGACTGAGGAGTCTGGTGGGCTACAGTCCATAGAGTTGCAAAGAGTCAGACATGACTGAGTGACTAACACTTTGAGCAAAATGTGTAGAAATTTCATCTCACAATATGATGCATAATCAACAAAATTTAAAAATGTATTTGGACTTTGTCTTTGGCTACCATTATTATCAGGACACCTAAGAGAAAGCTAGAGGAGCTCAGAGCCAAGGCTATCAAATTTGTGTTTCTGCAACAGGGAACAAGAGGGAAACCCATTTCCTGAAGGGAGTATAACTCTGAGACTTGAGCACTGACCACAGTTTCATAGAGGGCCCAGCACGAAGATAAATTAATCTTGAGCTGCCCCAACCACTAGCATGAAAAGTGAAAATGAAGTCGCTCAGTCATGTCCGACACTTTGCGACCCCGTGGACTGTAGCCCACCATGCTCTTCGGTCCATGGAATTCTCCAGGCAAGAATACTGGAGCGGGTTGCCATTTCCTTCTCCAGGGGATCTTCCTGATCCAGGGATCGAACCCACCTCTCCCACATTGCAGGCAGATGCTTTAAACTCTGAGCCACCTGGGCAGCCCTAATCACTAGCATGGGTTTCATTAAATTGTCTTTTAATCAGTTTAGCTAAAAGCACAGAAAGAGGCTGAGTAACCTATGACATGGAGACTTGAGGGAGGAGGACAGAAGAATTCATGGAGAGAATGTTACTTCTGCTCTTAGTAAACCCATGGTAGTTAGAGAATAAGGTGGAAAGTTTAAGAATACTTAGACTGAAAGGACTGTACCCCAAATTACTTCTTGATGCATTATTTTTCTTTTTATTAGTCTTCCATTATGTCACACAGTTTTATGTGTTTTACCTTTTGCTGCTGCTGCTGCTAAGTCGCTTCAGTCGTGTCCGACTCTGTGTGACCCCATAGACGGCAGCCCACCAGGCTCCCCCGTCCCTGGGATTCTCCAGGCAAGAACACTGGAGTGGGTTGCCATTTCCTCCTCTAATGCATGAAAGTGAAAAGTAAAAGTGAAGTCGCTCAGTCGTGTCTGACTCTTAGCAGCCCCACGGACTGCAGCCCACCAGGCTCCTCTGTCCATGGGATTTTCCAGGCAAGAGTACTGGAGTGGGGTGCCATTGCCTTCTCCAGTTTTATCTCTTAAACCAGGGCTATTCTCACCTCTCCACTTGCTTTTCCCTTACGTGAATCTTGGACCATGAAAGCCTCCCCTGGATTACTAAGTGATCTTCCAAAGTCTGGCTGGTACCCCTCTCAAAATACAGAGCTATGGCCTTAGATGAGAAAAAGACTTCTTGAGCCATCAAATCAACATAAAAAGTCACTTGCCTGGCTTTTATTGTTTCTCAGGATTTGTTTTCTCTTCCTGTTTTGCAAGCTGAAATTAGTATCCCTCACCTGCATATTTTACCTGTGTTCTCAAGATGGATGAATGTTTAATGATCATGAATTGGGATTAAAAATTCTACCAAGGCACAGAATTATTATTATTTTTAAAGAGCATGCTTTGTGTGTGATAACACTGTTCAGGCAATATTATTTTGATTATCCCTACTGAGCAAAAAAGGCAGTTCAAAGCAATTTGCAATTTTATAGCCTGAGGAAATTATTTCTATGGGAAAAAACATCCATTTCTGTTGCTCAGATTGCCTAAATTCTCTATAGTCTAGAAGCTGAGCTGAAGGGCAGATTCCTCTCACAATGCTATGAGCTTTTGAATGACTTTCTTTGTCTCATCTTTTGGTCAAATCTCATGTTCCTTTTAGTACATAATTAATATGCTTAGAAAAGTATAATTTTGATATGATTTTTGTTTGACTTTACAAGGATTTGAGAAAGGATGCTTGAAATTGAGTCAAATTTTTAAACTTACTCTGTGGGAGAGGGAGAGGGTGGGATGATTTGGGAGAATGGCATTGAAATATGTATAATATCATATATGAAAAGAGTCGCCAGTCCAGGTTCGATGCACGATACTGGATGCTTGCAGCTGGTGCACTGGGACGACCCAGAGGGATGGTATGGGAAGGGAGGAGGGAGGAGGGTTCAGGATGGGGAACACATGTATACCTGTGGCAGATTCATTTTGATATATGGCAAAACCAATACAATATTGTAAACTTAAATAAAATAAAATTTTAAAAATAATAATAAAAATAAAATTAAAAAAAATAAACTTACTTTCAGAATACGTGTATTAATATTGTATGGAACTTACTTTGCAGTTACTTTGTATATTTTATAAAACAAATTAATGGCTGAAATTATCTTCCTAAGTTTTTGCTCACTTTCTAATACAAATTTTTATCTCAGGAGTTTAGAAAAGTATAAATATAAAAACTCAAGTCCTTCATTTTTTTCTGCTAAGCTGTATCTATGGTATTTTTGTATTTGACATAGGGTTTTCAGTATCACTGTGCAAAGTATAGCCTTGCGTGACATTTACCTGATTTTTTTTTGACTGCAATGCATAGTGATGTCTAAAGCCAGAGTGGAAGGTGAAAAAGTTGGCTTAAAGCTCAACATTCAGAAAACGAAGATCATGGCATCCAGTCCCACCACTTCATGGGAAATAGACGGGGAAACAGTGTCAGACTTTATTTTTCTGGGCTCAAAAATCACTGCAGATGGTGACTGCAGCCATGAAATTAAAAGACGCTTACTCCTTGGAAGGAAAGTTATGACCAACCTAGATAGCATATTCAAAAGCAGAGGCATTACTTTGCCAACAAAGGTCCGTCTAGTCAAGTCTATGGTTTTTCCTGTGGTCATGTATGGATGTGAGAGTTGGATTGTGAAGAAGGCTGAGCACCGAAGAATTGATGCTTTTGAACTGTGGTGTTGGGGAGGACTCTTGAGAGTCCCTTGGACTGCAAGGAGATCCAACCAGTCCATTCTGAAAGGAGATCAGCCCTGGGATTTCTTTGGAAGGCATGATGCTAAAGCTGAAACTCCAGTACTTTGGCCACCTCATGTGAAGAGTTGATTCACTGGAAAAGACCCTGATACTGGGAGGGATTGGGGACAGGAGGAGAAGGGGACAGCAGAGGATGAGATGGCTGGATGGCATCACTGACTCAATGGACGTGAATCTGAGTGAACTCTGGGAGTTGGTGATAGACAGGGAGGCCTGGTGTGCTGCGATTCATGGGGTTGCAAAGAGTCGGACATGACTGAGCGACTGAAATGAATTGAACTGAACTGAAAGCCAAATTTAAAAAAAAATGTCATAATGCTCTGGATATTAGGCCTTAGTAATGTAAATAGCTAAGAGCTCCAGAGGTGGCCATTTTCCTCAAAGTAAACTTTTGCTTATAAGGTCAGTTAGCTGTTTCCAGGATGATGAAACATGAGAATGCCTTTGCATGCAACTAGCTCAATGCAAAGTTTGAAGTATGTGAGGTTTGCTGTACCATCTAATTTTACATTCCATTCACTTTTTCCATCACTGACAACACTTTTCCATTGTTAGCTTTAGAATCACAGGGCTTTTCTGATTTCCAATTGCACTGAAATGGTATAATTCAATTAAATGAAAATAAAATAATATTCAGGAAATACAGTGAATCGTATCACAATACTAACTTTATTGTTACTCAATCACACTAACCTGTAACTCTTCCATAATTTGCTTCCTTTAGTACAAACAGTAATAGATTTATCATAAAAGAGAAACATAATTAGTGGGTATAAAGCTTCAGTCATACAAGATGAATCAACTCTAGACATCTGTGCTACAACACTGTGCCAATTCGTTAACAATACTGCATGGGACAGTTGAAAATTTGTTCAGGGAGTAAATCTAATGTTAAATGTTGTCACTTCAATTAACAATGTGTAATAAATTTTAGCATTATAATTAACATCAGTATATCTACAATTGTTAATTAATGATATCATGGTATATTATTATATTGATATATATCAATATGAGTATTTACAAGTAATATTATTCATAATCAGTTCAGTTCAGTTCAGTCATTCAGTTGTGTCTGACTCTTTGTGACCCCGTGAATTGCAGCACGCCAGGCCTCCCTGTCCATTACCAACTCCTGGAGTTCATTCAAACTCATGTCCATCGAGTCTGGGATGCCATCCAGCCATCTCATCCTCCGTCGTCCCTTTCTCTTTCTACCCCGAGTCCCTCCCAGCATCAGAGTCTTTTCCAATGAGTCAACTCCTCGCATGAGGTTACCAAAGTATTGGAGTTTCAGCTTTAGCACCAGTCCTTTCAAAGAACACCCAGGACTGATCTCCTTCAGAATGGACTGGTTGGATCTCCTTGCAGTCCAAGGGACTCTCAAGAGTCTTCTCAAACACCACAGTTCAAAACCATCAATTCTTTGGTGCTCATATTTCTTCTACAGTGACTTTGGAGCCCCCCCAAATAAAGTCTGACACTGTTTCCACTGTTTCCCCATCTATTTGCCATGAAGCGATGGGACCAGGTGCCATGATCTTCGTTTTCTGAATGTTGAGCTTTAAGCCAACTTTTTCACTCTCCACTTTCACTTTCATCAAGAGGCTCTTTAGTTCCTCTTCATTTTCTGCCATAAGGGTGGTGTCATCTGCATATCTGAGGTTATTGATATTTCTCCTGGCAATCTTGATTCCAGCCTGTGCTTCTTCCAGCCCAGTGTTTCTCATGATGTACTCTGCATAAAAGTTAAATAAGCAGGGTGACGGTATACAGCCTTGACATACTCCTTTTCCTATTTGGAACCAGTCTTTTGTTCCATGTCCAATTCTAACTGTTGCTTCCTGACCTGAATACAGGTTTCTCAAGAGGCAGGTCAGGTGGTCTGGTATTCCTGTCTCTTTCAGAATTTTCCACAGTTTATTGTAATCCACACAGTCAAAGGCTTTGGCATAGTCAATAAAGCAGAAATAGATGTTTTTCTGGAACTCTCTTGCTTTTTCGATGATCCAACGGATGTTGGCAATTTGATCTCTGGTTCCTCTGCCTTTTCTAAAACCAGCTTGAACATCTGGAAGTTCATGGTTCACATATTGCTGAAGCCTGGCTTGAAGAATTTTGAGCATTACTTTACTGGTGTGTGAGATGAATACAATTGTGCTGTAGTTTGAGCACACTGCCTTTCTTTGGAATTGGGATGAAAACTGACCTTTTCCAGTCCTGTGGCCACTGCTGAGTTTTCCAAATTTGCTGGCATACTGAGTGCAGCACTTTCACAGCATTATCTTTCAGGATTTGAAATAGCTCAACTGAGATTCCATCATTTCCACTAGCTTTGTTCGTAGTGATGCTTCCTAAGGCCCACTTGACTTCACAATCTAGGATGTCTGGATTATCCTACTCTTCGTGATTATCTTAGTCATGAAGATCTTTTTTGTACAGTTCTTCTGTGTATTCTTGCCACCTCTTTTTAATATCTTCTGCTTCTGTTAGGTCCATATCATTTCTGTCCTTTATCGAGCCCATCTTTGCATGAAATGTTCCCTTGGTGTCTTTAATTTTCTTGAAGAGATCTCTAGTCTTTCCCATTCTGTTGTTTTCCTCTATTTCTTTGCTTTTATCCCTGAGGAAGGCTTTCTTATCTCTGCTTGCTATTCTTTGGAACTCTGCATTCAGATGCTTATATCTGTCCTTTTCTCCTTTGCTTTTCACTTCTCTTCTTTTCACAGCTATTTGTAAGGCCTCCCCAGACAGCCATTTTGCTTTTTTGCATTTCTTTTCCATGGGGATGGTCTTGATCCCTGTCTCCTGTACAATGTCACAAACCTCTGTCCATAGTTCATCAGGCACTCTGTCTATCAGATCTAGGCCCTTAAATCTATTTATCACTTCCACTGTATAATCAAAAAGGATTTGATTTAGGTCGTACCTGAATGGTCTAGTGGTTTTCCCTACTTTCTTCAATTTAAGTCTGAATTTGGCAATAAGGAGTTCATGACTTGAGCCACAGTCAGCTCCTTGTCTTGTTTTTGCTGACTGTTGAGAGCTTCTCCATCTTTGGCCGTGAAGAATATAATCAATCTGATTTCGGTGTTGACCATCTGGTGATGTCCATGTGTAGAGTCTTCTCATGTGTTGTTGGAAGAGGCTGTTTGCTATGACCAGTGCGTTCTCTTGGCAAAACTCTTTTAGTCTTTGCCCTGCTTCATTCAGTATTCCAAGGCCAAATTTGCCTGTTATCCAAGGTTTTTTGACTTCCTACTTTTGCATTCCAGTCCCCTATAAGGAAAAGGACATCTTTTAGGGGTGTTAGTTCTAAAAGGCCTTGTAGGTCTTCATAGAACTGTTCAACTTCAGCTTCTTCAGCAATACTGGTTGGGGCATAGACTTGGATTACTGTGATATTGAATGGTTTGCCTTGGAAACGAACAGAGATCATTCTGTCGATTTTGAGATTGCTTCCAAGTACTGAATTTCAGACTCTCTTGTGGACCATGATGGCCACTCCATTTCTTCTAAGGGATTCCTGCCCGCAGTAGTTATATAGATATAACAGTCCTCTGAGTTAAATTCACCCATTCCAGTCCATTTTAGTTGACTGATTCCTAGAATGTCAATGTTCACTCTTGCCATCTCCTCTTTGACCACTTCCAATTTGCCTTGATTCATGGACCTAGCATTCCAGGTTCCTATGTAATATTGCTCTTTACATCATCGGACCTTGCTTCTATCACCAGTCACATCCACAACTGGGTATTGTCTTTACTTTGGCTCCATCCCTTCCTTCTTTCTGGAGTTATTTCTCTACTGATCTCCAGTAGCAGATTGGGCACCTACCGACCTGGGCAGTTCCTCTTTCAGTATCTTATCATTTTGCCTTTTCATAGTGTTCATGGGGTTCTCAAGGCAAGAATACTGAAGTGGTGTGCGATTCCCTTTCCAGTGGACCACATTCTGTCAGACCTCTCCACCATGACCCGCCGTCTTGGGTGGCCCCACACGGTATG
Source organism: Bos grunniens (assembly GCF_055505025.1). Lineage (NCBI taxonomy): Eukaryota > Metazoa > Chordata > Mammalia > Artiodactyla > Bovidae > Bos > Bos grunniens. The sequence goes on along the minus strand of NC_141176.1, from coordinate 87,145,579 downwards.
GCTTAGTTTCACTGAGTTTGACAAGGCTGTGGTCTGTGTGATCAGATTGACTAGTTTTCTGTGATTATGGTTTCAGTGTGTCTGCCCTCTGATGCCCTGTCACAACACCTACTGTCTTACTTGGGTTTCTCTTACCTTGGACGTGGGGTATCTCTTCACAGCTGCTCCAGCAAAGCACAGTCGCTGCTCCTTACCTTGGATGAGGGGTATCTCCTCACTGGCCGCCCCTCCTGACCTTGAACATGGAGTAGCTCCTGTGTGCCCTCCTGCATCCATGCATCCTCTGCTTCTTGGACATGTCTGTTTCTATGTAAAAACATCACATATGTTCTTTTCCCAGAGCAGATTTTTCATCTCAAAACACTAATATTAGAGAGGGCATCATTACTTATCTTCAGGGCTACAAACATTTGGGGAAAACAAGATTTCTCTGCTGTATACTTGTAAGTGTGCCACCTTGTTCCTTTTGTGACTTATGAATGCATTTATTCCAATTCTCATTAATGAATCATCCTCCATGGTGACAATGTTTATTAACGACATTGGAAAAGTGGGCTTCTGGATCTATGATATTGTTTCTGGGAATTCTCCTCTGAAATTGTAGCATCAAGCAAATGTTTCTCTTGTTCTTTTTTTTTTTTCTTTTTTGTTTGACCTGCCCAATATTTATTTATTTATTTATTTTTACCTCATTCTCGATAGGACATGCCATACAGTTCACAATGGCTGTAGATATCTTTTGAAAAATTAATAAAATTAAAAAGTAGTAAAACAAATGTCTTGAAGAAAATTTGATTTTTAATATTTGTGGTTGTGAAGTTTATTGGATAAAAATGGACTGCCATGAAAATAACACAGTCTAACCAGTGTTGGAGAAGACTCTTGAGAGTCCCTTGGACTGCAAGGAGATCCAACAAGTCCATTCTGAAGGAGATCAGTCCTGGGATTGCTTTCGCAGGAATGATGCTAAAGCTGAAACTCCAGTACTTTGGCCACCTCATGCGAAGAGATGACTCATTGGAAAAGACTCTGATGCTGGGAGGGATTGGGGGCAGGAGGAGAAGGGGGTGACAGAGAATGAGATGACTGGATGGCATCACTGACTCGATGGATGTGAGTCTGAGTGAACTCTGGGAGTTGGTGATGGACAGGGAGGCCTGGCGTGCTGCGATTCATGGGGTCACAAAGAGTCGGACACAACTGAGCAACTGAACTGAACTGAACTGAACCTCTCACTTACCATACATTGTTCAAGCAAGGATGACTGTATATTTCATATTTTTAAAAAGGAAGGAAGGAATAATTTTCAGATATTAAACACTAAAACCAATCCAAAAAGATTGAGAAGAAAATACTGAGGGTATTTGAAGATATATTTATGGTATAAATACTAATTGAATATGATAGCCTTTTTTTTTTAATTTTTGAGTAAATGAAAACCAAAAGAGTGATATGTTTCTACCTGTTTCCTATTTCCTTGCTACTCAAAATCTAGTTTAAGGTTCAGCAATGTTTGTAACACCTGGAGGCTTTATTGGAAATAAATTCAGGCTCCACCCCAGACGTGAGGAAGCTAAATCTTCACTTTAATAAGATCCCCGGGTGATTCATATACACAAAAGTTTGAGCAACATTGCAAGTTAAGTGTCTTCTGTGTGTACCTACAGAACTTGGTTACTTAATATTCAATGAGACATTTTAGTTATGTAGATCACAGTACCCATACATTTTCATAAAGCTCTTGTTGTGTAGTAAAAGAAAAAGTGGTAAAAAATGTTTTAGGGAGGTCAAGCGTATTTCTTTGAAAAGTGACATGTGTTTAAATAAAACAAATAGCTTCTCAGTATTTGGTTTGTGTGCAAGGAAGAGTCATCTGAAGGACTGAATAAAATATATTGAGAGACTCCCAGCACCAGGAAATTGGAATACCCTGAATTTTCACTTCACCTGAGTGCAGACCAAGTAAATATTGTCTCTTTTATTAACTGTGAAGCTCTAATGAGGTGAAGAAATACTCAGAGAGGCCTTCTTTGAGAGTAATTTCACTTTCACCTGTTTCCATGAACTTCTTACCATTATATTCAAAAAATCAAAATTTATGAAGACATATTTTTTCTGTAAATATACCCAATAGTGTTGTAGCAGCACATTTCAAAACAGTCCAGACAGTGCAAGCAAAGACCATGTCTAATAACAGTCAAACAGCTCAATATTTTGTAGAAATGAGAATTCCTATTAAATGACCGTGGTCAGTTGTGGTGTCCACACCTGCAAATGTTGATGCTCTTTTTTCATTGCTTCTGGAATGTTTTCCTCTTACAAGAAGAAAAGAGAGAGGAAAAAGAAAGTCTGGGTTGTATTAGTTCATAGTTAATAACGCTGAACTCAGAGAAGGCAGTGGCAGTTAATAAAATAACTAAAATAATAAAATAAAATAAAAATTTTATTTTTATGACTTCTTATTGTTCTATTTTATTCAGCATGTGTCTTGTCTGTGCATAGAGTTTGCATGTGTGTATATATATATATATATATATATATCGGAGAGGGCAATGGCACCCCACTCCAGTACTCTTGCCTGGAAAATCCCATGGAGAGAGGAGCCTGGAAGGCTGCAGTCCATGGGGTTGCTGAGGGTCGGACACGACTGAGCTACTTCACTTTCACTTTTCACTTTTCACTTTCATGCATTGGAGAAGGAAATGGCAACCCACTCCAGTGCTCTTGCCTGGAAAATCCCAGGGATGGGGAAGCCTGGTGGGCTGCCGTCTATGAGGTTGCACAGAGTCGGACACGACTGAAGTGATTTAGCAATAGCAATAGCAAATACATATGTGTATATATACATATATAATGTATATATATGTGTGTATATATGTCTGTACATAAACACATAGATAAATAAATAGGTAACAGTCAGAAGGAGTATATACACTGAATTAAATTAGAACTCAGTTCTAATCCCTAATCCCTGGAAGCCTCTCAAGTTGATAGCTCATTTCTTTTAAATGCTGAATGATTTTCCGTTGTTTGAAGAGTAGCACAAATGATTTATCCATTCACCTACTGAAGGACATCTTAGTTGTTTCCAACTGAGTGAAGCTGCTATAAACATTCATGTGCAGATTTTTGTGTGGATATAAGTTTTCAGTTAATTTGGGTAAATACCAAGGAGGGTGGTTGCTGGGTCATATTGTAAGAGTATGTTTAGTTTTGTTTTATAAGAAATATTCAAGTTATCTTTTAGCATGGCAGTACCATTTTGCATTCTCACCAGCAATGAATGAAAGTTTTCAGTGATGCCAAAAAAAAAACTGTAAAGAGTATTTTACTTTCCTGAACTTGACAACAGATGCATATTTGTGGCCTTAAAATGAAAACATGTATATCAGTTTAATGTATCTGCTCTAACTTTTTAAGAACCAATCTAAATAATGCCACAAACATTTTAGAAGACAATTATGCATTAATTGACTGATCCAAAATTGCTTAAGCTAATCTGCAAACTGGGGCTTCCCTGGTGACTCAGTGGAATCCACCTGCAATGCAGGAGACCCAGGTTCAATCCTTGGGTTGGGAAGACCCCCTGTAGGAGGGCATGGCAACCTACTACAGTATCCTTGCCTGGAGAATCCCATGAGGTCCAACTCTTTTGTGACCCCATGAACTGTAGCCTACCAGGCTCCTCTGTTCATGGGATTTCCCAATAAGAGCACTGGAGTGGGTTGCCATTTGCTTCTCTAAGGGCTCTTCCCAACCCAGGTATCGAACCCATGTCTCCTGCATTAGCCAGAGGATTCTATACCACTGAGCCACTGGGGAAGCCCTTACTGGCCTAGCAAGGAACATATTGACAAGGTAATTGTATATAAGAACAATAATTATAATTTTATAGACTTTGAGAGTTTGAGCCTTCTCCCTATAATACAACATCTGAAACGTGCATGTGTGTGTGTGTGTGTGTGTGTGAGTGTGTCTGCATCTGTCCAGAAATGTTGTGCTACAATCCATCTGAATAAATCAGGTCCAGTTGCCTTGGGAAAATGTACAAATGGTTGGTTAATTTTGCCTTTGGGAAGGAATTTTAAAGTCAGTTGTGAGTGGAATACTTTCTAATTGTTTTTAATTTTTTAAAACTCAATAATCATATGCATATATATGATTGATTCATATAATTTATTGTCTTAAGACATTTCATGAGTGTTGTCTCCTTCTTCTCCTGATTCTCCAATTGCCTTTTACTGGAGGGTGTATGTCGAGACACCTCCTTTCCTGCTACCTAGAGATCACCACTGGCGATCAGTGAGCATGCTTTAAGATTCCCAGAGTCTGTTGTCTTGCAATCTCAGATACCAGTTGTAGAACAGACTCGGATATATTTCCTCATATGAGTGAGTTCCCTGTCACTAAGACCTTAATAGAACAAAAACATTTCTTGGACTTCCCTGGTGGCTCAGTGGTAAAGAATCTGCCTCCCAGTGCAGGAGACGTGAGTATGATCCCTGAACCAGGAAGATCCCACATGCCGCGGAGCCACTAAGCCCATACTTCACAAGTACTGAGCCTGTGCCCTAGAGACTGGGAGCTACAGCTGAAGCCCATGCGCCCTGGAGTCTGTGCTCCTCAACAAGAGAAGCCCCCACAATGAGAAGCCACAACTATAGAGTAGCCCCCACTTGCTGCCACTAGAGAAAACCCCCACAGCAAAAGAAGATCCAGCACAGCCAAAAATAAAGAAATAATTTTTTAAAATTCTTGAACCATTATTTCTAAATGTAGTGGAGTTCTAAAGACATTTATTGCTCTCTTTTTTCCCCATAAAAGAACTTTTATGCTCTGACATCAAGTGTATCACATATTCAGGTTTTCCAGGTGGTTCAGTGGTAGAGAACCTGCTTGCCAAGTGGGAGACAGAGGCTCAATCCCTGAGTCAGGAAGCAACCAACTCTAGTCTTCTTGCCTAGAAAATCTGATGGACAGAGTAGCCCGTCGGGCTACAGCCCATGGTGTCACCAAAGAGTCAGACACCACCTGGAGACTAAAGATCAATAGCATACCATGTATTCACTTTATTCTGCCATGCCTAGACACACTGCCCAGGATTACATTCCTTTCTTAATTCTTGTAGACACTACTTTTTAACCTTGAAAAAGAGTTTGCAATTTAATTGCAACTTCATATAAATGTCATTTCTTTCAAAATTCAAACAATGGTTAGTTAGAATCACAAATTAGTTCTCAATTATTTAATTGGTAAATGTTAATTTTTGTCAAAAATTAATCAGATGTTAATTGACTGCTTCCTTTATAATGCTCAATTTTTTAAATGTTCTGAACATCCATTGTCATCTTCTAAATATGTCAAGTTTTTATTATGCACTCCTTTCTTTAGACTTTCATTAAAGGACAGAGTTTAAGGCATTAGGATTTATAGCCAAATTAAATAAATATGTATTTCTGTTTTTAAAAACATACTTAGTATATGTAATATATATAAATGTATAATGAATAGTACATAGCCATATCCTTGGTCTTCTATCACTCTTTATGAAGAAGGACAGGTCACACTTGCTCTCTCTCAGGGCTAAAGACCTCTCATAATTTAGATCTCAGGGGAAGATCTGATTATCATGAATTATTTCCTGGAGCCTAATTCTTCAAGGGGGGCAGACACATGCTTCTTTAGTCTCCCCTCCTCCCTGCCTCCCTCCCTCCTTTCCTTAATTTCTAAATCATGATCTATCACTGAAAAGTGTGCAAATATTTACTAAGGGCACATAATATGCCCTTCAATAAATATTTGTTGAATAAGTGAATGCTATTTTATTAATTTTAATTGTGTGTGGAATTGGATGTGGTAGTCTATTACTCCTAGGTGAGAGTAATATGTAATTTTCTTACCTGCGGTGAGTGTTCCTATGTGTATGCATCTTCAAAGTAGCTTTGAACCATTTGAAAAATTATGTAAAAATTGAAAAAAAATTATTTGTGGTCAGTAGTCCTTTTCTGTAAAGTAACACATAGTAACTATTTGTGGCTCTGGAGACCAGACAGAGATTTTTGCAGCAGCTACTTCTGCCTTGGTAGCACAAAGGCAGTCATGGACAGTATAGAAACAAATTAGCTGGGTGTGTTTCAATAAAACTTTGTTTACAAAACAGGCAGTAGGCCAGTAAGTAGTTTGTCTGATTCCTGTCTTAAATACTTAAAATGTTGGATTAAAATATATATGTATAATCAAAGAAAAATAAATGTTATTGTTTATTAACACTATAGACAATTTTCAGATTTTATTAAATTCATAAAGATTATCTAGATTAAGACTGTTAAACTAGTCAAAAACGTCTTTGCCATGAATATCTTGTACTTAGGATTACATCTCATTAGTAAATCTTTTATCTTCTGAAATGAAAATATATGAGCTTATTGAATTCATATACCTGGGCTCTGACCCTAAAGAAGAGAGACTGCTGATCAATCATTGTGATATTCACTAACCTAGCAATCTACTTGTATGTTATACAGATTTGTGGAAAGATTTTCAATTAAATATAAATCATTTTGTTATGGTTTTTGATAAAAGTATTATTCTTAGTGGCTATTTTAAATGCAACTAAGTAAAATAGAAAGATAAAAAGAAATGAGAACCTAAAATAAATTGAGTTGGTTGAAGTTACACACTGTATATATGTATGTATATTTATATATACACACACAGATAGATGCAAGTCTCTTTTATTTTAAAACATTTAAGTTATATAAAAAGCTCAAAATATTTTTTAAAAATTTAGCAACACAGCAAACTACTTCTCCAGTTAAATTAAGATGAACCATCCCAGTGCATACCAGCAGTGAAACCCCTACGGTTTAGCTTTTCCTCTTTTGAGAAATAATTCAAGTATTTGTGTGTTACTTTAATTCATCCTGAAAGTGTAAGTCCTATACTATTGTTAGAGAAAATACAAAAGCTATATTAGGTTCTAATCATCTATAACTCAGCTCTTCCTAGAAGCTAATGTACAAATTGGATTAAATTGTAGAAAATCTTATCGTACGTGTGAAAACAACTGTATTACTATTTTTGCTAATTGAGATGGATTTTCATCCTCTGGGAAGTACTAATTCTCAAGAGAAATATAGCATTCCTTCTCGTGTTGACAAAGGTTTACATTTCTGCTGAAGGATTTGAATTCTGGAGCCAGATTTCCTGGGTTCAACTGGTAGTTTGAGCAAAACTCATAAGGTTTTTGCAACAGAGTATCTAAGCTGAAAGGCAGGAAGAACAAAAGCATTGTGGTTACCTTATTATTTTGTGACAATTTAATCTGAATCATAAGGAACTCCCGTGTTCTTGCCTGGAGAATCCCATGGACGGAGAAGCCTGGTGGGCTGCAGTCCATGGGGTCACACAGAGTCAGACATGACTGAAGCAACTTAGCAGCAGCAGCAGCAGCAGCAGCATAAGGAACTATTAATAAATTCATATGTGCGTCCTTGTTTTTCCTTAGAATTCACTGTGAGTGTGTATTAGAGAATTACTTCGACCAAATCAGAACATAAAAAAAAAAAACAAAAAAAAAACAGAAACAAACTTTTAAAGATTGTCTTCAGCTCAGGACATGAGTGTTGTCCTCAGCTCAGCTGGGAAAAGCCCCTTCTCTCCAAGCATCCACTTTACACCCAGTTCTTCAAAGCCCAGTGCTCAGTGCTGCACCCCTGACCACCTGAAGCCTGGCTAGAGATTCTGGGTTTCCCCGGGGTGTGTGCGCTAAGTCGCTTCAGTCGAGTTGGACTCTTTGTGACTCTATGTACCCTAGCCAAGGCTCCACCGTCCATGGGATTCTCCAGGCAAGAATACTGGAGTGAGTTGCTATGCCCTCCTCCAGGGGATCTTCCCAACCAGAGACTGAACCCATGGTTCTTACCTCTACTGCATTAGCAGGTGGGTTCTTTACCATTAGCGCCACCTCGGGTTTTCGCTGCCTCTCCTAAAATCTGCAGACGCATTTGCTAGATCCCAAACTAAGATCATGGCATCTGGCCCCATCACTTCATGGGAAATAGATGGAGAAACAGTGGAAACAGTGTCAGACTTTATTTTTGGGGGCTCCAAAATCACAGAAGATGGTGATTGCAGCCATGAAATTAAAAGACTCTTACTCCTTGGAAGGAAAGTTATGACCAACCTAGATAGCATATTCAAAAGCAGAGACATTACTTTGCCAACAAAGGTCCGTCTAGTCACGGCTATAGTTTTTCCAGTAGTCATGTATGAATGTGAGAGTTGGACTGTGAAGAAAGCTGAGTGCTGAAGAGTTCATGCTTTTGAACTGTGGTGTTGGAGAAGACTCTTGAGAGTCCCTTGGACTGCAAGGAGATCCAACCAGTCCATTCTGAAGGAGATAAGTCCTGGAAGTTCTTTGGAAGGAATGATACTAAAGCTGAAACTCCAGCACTTTGGCCACCTCATGCAAAGAGTTGACTCATTGGAAAAGACTCTGATGCTGGGAGAGATTAGGGGCAGGAGGAGAAGGGGATGACAGAGGATGAGATGGCTGGATGGCATCACCGACTTGATGGATGTGAGTTTGAGTGAACTCCGGGAATTGGTGATGGACAGGGAGGCCTGGTGTGCTGCAATTCATGGGGTCACGAAGAGTCAGACGAGACTGAGTGACTGAATGGAACTGAACTGAACTGAAGTGATTTTTGTCCCATTCATGTCTGAGGAACACGGCTGTAAGAGAGCTGTGTGTATTACTAATGTGCCAAGTGGCTTTAGCCATGTTCAACTCTTTGCGACCCCATGGACTGTAGCCCTCCAGCCTTCTCTGTCCATGGAATTCTCCGGGCAAGAATACTGGAGTGGGTTGCCATGCCCTCCTCCAGGGGATCTTCCTGACCCAGGGATCAAAAACACGTCTCTTATGTCTCCTCCATTGCCAGGCGGGTTCCTGACCACTAGCACACCTGGGAACTCCGTATTACCAGTGCCGGGTACAAGTATTCCTTCAATCCCATCACTAGGGTACAGCAGTCAGATGACAGAAAAGTGTCTGAAAGCTCATCCCTACGTCCTTGGAGAAGGAGTATCGCATGAAGGGCCGTGAGTGCTGCAGTCAGCGTGAGAGATGGCCAGTGCTTTGGACTTTGTGCAGCATTTGCACAGTGAAAGTGCTAATACAAGAAGAAGGTCAATAGTTAACTTGTTGATCCTTTCTTTCAGGGAGTATAATAATAATAGCTCGTCTATTCCTGGTCCTACCAAGTGCCCATTTTCTTGTTTCTCTTCTTGTTTCAAGTTGGGGATTCCTAGGAATTCAGGATTAGCTCATTATTCACAACAGTTGCACAGAAAACCTGAACAATTGATGATATTATAAAATGTACATCACTTAATAGAGCAGAAGTAACTTTCTACCAATTCCATACTTCCATGACTTTGGCAATCAAATAACTATTGATTACTAAAACTACATACTTTTATTTCTTAAATCATTTATTCAACTAGAATTATGTTTCCAAAAATAAAGTAGCTTTAATTCATTGTAATTAAAATTTTATGTTTCTAGATTACAAATTATTTCTCTTAGAGCTGAATTTTTAATAGTTTTTGGAATAAAAATGTGAAATATATTCTTAATTTACTTTTTTATGTTTACATTTACTCTAATTTTTATTTTTGTGAAAACATTATTATTATGATCACTTGGAATATAATCACATTTTACTTTTTAATTCTTTAGTTTCTTTCTTTTTTTGGTACATTGAATTCTTTTCACCATTTGTTTATTAGAAATAGTTATATCAAAGGTGATAAAAAACATAAGATTAGATTTATTAATTATACTTGGTTGATGACCTCTAAAAGGCACATTTACTTATTTCAAAGATTTGAAGAAATATGTTTTTATGAGGTTGCATTTATTTTTTTAATGGGCATATAGTTTTCTTTAGTTTATTTCTAAAATATTAAATAAAATTCTTGGTAACAATATAATTGACATTGGTGAAATAGTGGCATATAATAAATCATGTTGAATGAATATTTAGTCATTTATTGTATGTATATTTTTTCTTTCTTGTCCAAACATTGCTCTCCCAAAAAGATAACACCTAGATATGAGTAAAAATAAAACCGTTCAGACATCTTAACCTTACATGCTGTTCAGTTTTACTCTTATAAAAGTGAATTGGTAAAGGAAAGAGAGGTCTTTCCTCATGGTTGCGTGGTAAAGAATCTGTTTGCCAATGCAGGAGATGGGTTCTATCCCTGGGTAGGGGAAGATGCCCTGGGGAGGGAAATGGCAACCCACTCCAGCATTCTTGCTGGGAAAATCCCATGGACAGAGGAGCCTGGTGGGCTACAGTCCATGGGGTCACAAAGAGTCAGACATGATTTACTGATTAAACAACCACAAGAGGAAGGAGAATAGAACGTGTTTTTCTTACAATGTGTTGGCCTCATTTACCCCTTGTAGGTATCTGGAGACAAAATATCACATGGGCTTCTCTTTGTACCCAGCCTGAGTAAACGTGAGTGGGCGATCTGTCTTCCTCTCCTAGCTCCTTCCTGCTTCACTTCATCTCCTCCTGTCTAACTCCATTGCGTTGTTTTCTGTCCATCTCTTTCCCTGGCCACATTGCCTTCTTAGCACCTTATCCTCCCCTCCTCTTGTCAGTAATCTGCATCAAAAGTAAGAGAGATGAAAATGTGAACTTTAAAGAAACGCTGGTTGAGTGTATCTCACCACATTACTGTACTTGTTTTTCTGCAATCCCTGACATAAAATTAAACCCTTTAATAGGCAACTATCAGGGGTTTTGCCCTTTCAAATTGTGAGTAAGTATCCACCAGTTGACCACACACAAAGCAAGCCATCAATTGAGATGTGTGAATTCAATGATATTTATGAGCTCTTAAGAGGATCCTTAATGATGAGATTAATTGACCCGATGACTCCTGAAATGAGATCCATTCAACATAACAGACAGATAATCCCATAAAGGAGGCAAATGCTTCCCTTGAGATCAGCCTCCCAGAGGCTTGAAAGATCAGTTTCTAAAGAAAGGATTTAAAAATGACTTCCTGTCATCCATTTAATGTATAATACACATGTTCAGAGGGTGACTGAGTGGACTAGAGGGAATAAATCGTACTTAACATTTAGGTCATAGAGAGATTGGTACAGATCATAGAGTTTTGTAAATTATTTGGGATTAATCAACCTATTTGTGTTCTGGTCACAAATTTACCCATCCCTGTGAGGCCAAGTCTAGCACTGAGTCCTGAGTAATGAGCTTTTTAGTTGTAGCCTTCTCTATCATCAATGTATCCTTTTACTAAAGCATCTTAATATGCTTACACAATTTAGTAGAGAATGGAGACTCAGTAGTTTCTTCTTTCTATAAGGGTTAGAACCATGCAGTTCTGGATGTGTCTGCTAACTATAAAATGTGGTGTTGTGCTGTGCTTAGTCGCTCAGTCATGTCTGACTCTTTGTGACCCCATGGACTGTAGCCCTCCTCTGTCCATGGGGATTCTCCAGGCAAGAATACTGGAGTGGGTTGGCATGTCCTCCTCCAGGGGATCTTCCCAACCCAGGGATTGAACTCAGGTGTCCTGCATTGCAGGCTCATTCTTTACTGTCTGAGTCACCAGGGAAGCTCATAAAATGCAGTAGGGATTACTAAATTGAATCTATCAGTGCTAGGACAATGTGACATAATCGAAGCATATGGTTTTCAGGCCTGTGTTTACCATTACCTAGCTGTGTGGCCTTGTGCAAATATTTTAACTCTCTGAATCTTGATTTGCTCAACCAGTAAATTGGAATGATAACAATATTTGCCTGGGTTCACTTACAGTGATATGGTGAATATCGAAAGAATTTAAAACACAAAATCATTGTAGAAACGAGACTAATATGCTCTGGCATGCAGTGTATGAATGGATTATCCTAGAGTAACTTTCATCAGTCACATACACTAAGAGACAACCTTACCTATCCTTACCTCTTCAGTGTCTAACTTGGGTCCTAGACCCGATGTTGGGAAAGATTGAAGGCAGGAGGAGAAGGGGACGACAGAGGATGAGATGGTTGGATGGCATCCCTGACTCAATGGACATGAGTTTGAGTTAACTCCAGGAGTTGGTGACAGACAGGGAAGCAGGGCATGCTGCAGTCCATGGGGCTGCAAAGAGTCTGACACAACTGAGCCACTGAACTGAACTTGGGTCCTAGGACCAATGACTTGCTATAAAACAATCTTAGAGAGTCAAATACCACAAAGTCCAAAATACTGTGTCACTGAAATGTCTTGAGACTTATGTTACCGATTAAAAGCTGAGTGAGTAGTATATGCCCCAAATGTGGCTAGCTGTTTAAGGAACAAAAATAAACCAAATTTTGTGTATATGTACCACAGCTTTCTTATCCATTCATCTGCTGATGGACATCTAGGTTGCTTCCATGTCCTGGCTATTATAAACAGTGCTGCGATGAACATTGGGGTACACGTGTCTCTTTCCCTTCTGGTTTCCTCAGTGTGTATGCCCAGCAGTGGGATTGCTGGATCATAAGGCAGTTCTATTTCCAGTTTTTTAAGGAATCTCCACACTGTTCTCCATAGTGGCTGTACTAGTTTGCATTCCCACCAACAGTGTAAGAGGGTTCCCTTTTCTCCACACCCTCTCCAGCATTTATTATTTGTAGACTTTTGGATGGCAGCCATTCTGACTGGTGTGAAATGGTATCTCATAGTGGTTTTGATTTGCATTTCTCTGATAATGAGTGATGTTGAGCATCTCTTCATGTGTTTGTTAGCCATCTGTATGTCTTCTTTGGAGAAATGTCTATTTAGATCTTTGGCCCATTTTTTGATTGGGTCATTTATTTTTCTGGAGTTGAGCTGTAGGAGTTGCTTGTATATTTTTGAGATTAGTTGTTTGTCGGTTGCTTCATTTGCTATTATTTTCTCCCATTCTGAAGGCTGTCTTTTCACCTTGCTAATAGTTTCCTTTGATGTGCAGAAGCTTTTAAGTTTAATTAGGTCCCATTTGTTTATTTTTGCTTTTATTTCCAATATTCTGGGAGGTGGGTCATAGAGGATCCTGCTGTGATGTATGTCAGAGAGTGTTTTGCCTATGTTCTCCTCTAGGAGTTTTATAGTTTCTGGTCTTATGTTGAGATCTTTAATCCATCAGCAGATGAATGGATAAAAAAGCTGTGGTACATATACACAATGGAGTATTACTCAGCCATTAAAAAGAATACATTTGAATCAGTTCTAATGAGGTGGATGAAACTGGAGCCTATTATACAGAGTGAAGTAAGCCAGAAGGAAAAACACCAATACAGTATACTAACGCATATATATGGAATTTAGAAAGATGGTAACGATAACCCTGTATACGAGACAGCAAAAGAGACACTGATGTATAGAACAGGCTTATGGACTCTGTGGGAGAGGGAGAGGGTGGGAAGATTTGGGAGAATGGCATTGAAACATGTGAAATATCATGTATGAAACGAGATGCCAGTCCAGGTTCAATGCACGATGCTGGATGCTTGGGGCTGGTGCACTGGGACGACCCAGAGGGATGGTATGGGGAGGGAGGAGGGAGGAGGGTTCAGGATGGGGAACACATGAGAAATAAAGGAATAAAAAATTTAAAAAATTAAAAAAAAAAAAACAAAACCAAATTTTGTGATTGGTTAAGTGAAGTATCCTGGAAGCACAAGACTTGGATTCCCCTCAGATTACTGAGGAGTTACAGGGTGAGGGTCAGTTAATGCAAAGGGCATTGTGACTCTCTTAAGTGTTGATGTTGAAATGTGTGGCTTGTATCATGTGAGTGAAATGTTCTTAGGCAGGTGAATAGCAGGTGAGTGAAAGGTTTCTCACTCATGTCTGACGCTTTGCAACTCCATGGACTATCAGTTCAGTTCAGTTCAGTCCTTCAGTCATGTCCAACTCATTGCGACCCCATGGACTGCAGCATGCCAGGCCTCCCTGTCCATCACCAACTCCTGGAGTCCACCCAAACCCATACCATTGAGTCAGTGATGCCATCCAGCCATCTCATCCTCTGTCGCCCCTTCTCCTCCTGCCCTCAATCTTTCCCAGCATCAGGATCTTTTCAAATGAGTCAGGTCTTCGCATCAGGTGGCCAAAGTATTGGAGTTTCAGTTTCAACATCAGTCCATCCAATGAACACCCAGGACTGATCTCCTTTAGGATGATTTCCCTGCAGTCCAAGGGACTCTCAAGAGTCTTATCCAACACCACAGTTCAAAAGCATCAATTCTTTGATGCTCAGCTTTCTTTATAGTCCAACTCTCACATCCATACATGACTACTGGAAAAACCATAGCCTTGACTAGATGGACCTTTGCTGACAAAGTAATGTCTCTGCTTTTTAATATGCTGTCTAGGCTGGTCATAACTTTTCTTTCAAGGAGTAAGCGTCTTTTAATTTTATGACTGCAATCACCATCTACAGTGATTCTGGCGCCCAGAAAAATAAAGTCAGTCACTGTTTCCACTGTTTTCCCATCCATTTGCCAAGAAGTGATGGGACCAGATGCTATGATCTTAGTTTTCTGAATGTTGAGCTTTAAGCCAACTTTTTCACTCTCCTCTTTCACTTTCATCAAGAGGCTCTTTAGTTCCTCTTCACTTTCTGCCTTCAGGGTGGTGTCATCCGCACATCTGAGGTTTTGATATTTCTCCCGGCAATCTTGATTCCAGCTTGTGCTTCCTCCAGCCCAGCATTTCTCATGATGTAATCTGCATATAAGTTAAATAAACAGGGTGACAATATACAGCCTTGATGTACTCCTTTTCCTATTTGGAACCAGTCTGATGTTCCATGTCCAGTTCTAACTGTTGACTATACAGTCCATGGAATTCTCCAGGCCAGATTACTGGAGTGGATAGCCTATCCCTTCTCCAGCGGATCTTCACAACCTAGGCTTTGAACTGGTGTTTCCTGCATTGCAGGCAGATTCTTTACCAACTGAGCTATCAGGGAAGCCCTGAATCCTGTGAGTGAAAGGTTCTAAGGTAGGTGAATAGCAGGTAAGTGTGTGCAAAGGACAGAGGGGAGGAAGGGAAATAGGTGATTTGAGGATCCTCTGAGAGTTTTGTATTTCTGCACTGAGGGAAAATGGCATTGATATTGACATTCCTATCAGCTAACACGAGTTTTCTTCAAGTTGGGTAGAATGGACAAGTGCAAGGTTATGTGAGAGAGGGCTTTCACAGAGAATGAAAGTTCAAACATAATGGAGTTTATCTTGGATGCAACAAAAGCCTTTGGAAAAACTTTATCAAAACTGTTTTAGAAAGAAATCATATTCAGAAAAGCCTAAGTCATAGAGAATGAAATGGAAGAAGGGAGACCAATTTAGGTTTCATAGTAATCCAAGTGGGAGAGGAATAAGAGCTCCAGGTAAGATGTAGGGGTGAAGAAGGAAGTATTATATCTAAATTATTTAATAGATACTGATATATTGCTTATCATTTTGATGTGCAATGTGATGGAGAGGAAGGCTCTGAATTTTTGGTGCAAGTACATAGCAATAGCTATTTAAATAAAAATTTCAAAATGAGGACAGGGTTTTAGTTTTGCATATTTTGATTTTGAGGGATCTAAATGACAAGCCACCTCCAATAAGGATGTGAAGATTATACAGTTTCTCTATTGGACAGAAATCTGGTCTGGGAATAAAGGGTCAGAGTTTTTTTGACACAGGAGAGAACTGAGTCAGCGGGGTAAGTGAGATGACCTCGGAAATCTCTGGATACAGACAAGAAAGAGTAGCCTCCAGGAAACCTGTGAGACTCCAAGACATATGGAGGAACAGAAGAAAACGTCGTGGGCAGTGAAGCAAAAGTAGGTAGGAGGAGAGAGCTATTTTTGCAATTCTGGTCTGACCTGAAAATCATTCTGTCGTTCTGATTGATTATATTCTAGTTTTACTTTATTTATTTTCTATGGAAAAGTCTAGAGGCTCATCCTAAACCTACTTGGACAATTTATGTCTGTATCCTAGGTGAAAAACCAGGTCCCCGTTGAAATGTTCAATATGAATTGTCTTGGAAATATTTTTTAATAAAATAATCAATTATAAGGTGCATGAAAAAAAAAAAAGAAATCCTTTTTAAAAGGATACAATATTCTTTTGATGATTGCCTCACACGCACACATACGCTATTCAGGAAAGAATGTGTTAGAATTACATCTGAAATTACAATATGATTACTTCACAGAGCATGCTCTCAGGTTGTGAAGGAAGCTAAAAGATAACATCTGTGCTCAGTAAGCATTTCCACCAACCATCCAGTGAGCGTCAAAACGCTGACACAGCAATGTGAGAAATCAAGGTTATTTACTTCCATGTTAATTCTTTGTTAGGCGGGTCTGTTCCTTTCAGCCCCACATATTTTTCTTTTTTTCTTTCGTATTCTACCAGCTCTTTCAGTCCCAGATTGAAGGTTGTTGGTTCCTACATACCCTCATCATTTAAGCTCTATTAATTCTGTAACCATGTGGACACTTTTGGCCTCAAACAGCAACCTGGGTAAAATGTTTTACTGTTACTGTAAGTTTTAGTCTCTGATGTAACAAGAAATCTGGACAGAGGCAATTCCAGCGTTGGCTAATTTAGTCTCAACAACATCACCAAGTGTATGAGCTTTTTTCTCTGCCTCACTCTTAAGTGTTAGAAAAGCCTTGATCAAATCAGAAAGCGCATTTAAGACAGTTCTCTCTATGATGCAAAGGTGACTTCACAGTTAAGCCATCATCAAAGGCAGGTCCAAGAAAGAGGATTTGAGGTAGTGAACTTTACAAGAGTTTCCTTGATGCCTCACTGGTAAAGAATCGGTCTGCAATTCAGGAGCTGTAGGTTCGAACCCTGGCAGGGGTAGATCCCCTGGAGGAGGGCGTGGACAGAGGATCCTGATGGGCTACAGTCCGCAGGGTCTCAAAGAGTCAGACATTACCGAAATGACAGCACACACTGCAATGAAAATTAGTTAAGAAAAAAATTCAGAAAGAAAGAAATTATATTACCTAACGTCTTTCTCTCTTTTTCCTTCTGTGGGTATAGAATTCAGCAGTTCAAATTTCTCCTTCCCCTCTTAAACTTGAATCCTGAGGAGAGATCAAATTCAAATCAAATTATGTTCTATTGGTCACAAAAATCTATTCATATTATTTATTACACAGGAGGTATTTAAACATCTGGTTTAGCCAACTTAGACTTTTATGGATTTCACATTTCTCATTTCCTGAAGATGCTCACAGCATTGGGCAATTTTACTTTAAAAGATACAGTTTACTTCTCAATCAGTTCCTTCCTGTGAATTTTTTTCAGTTTAAAAAAAAAGAACGAGAGGCTTTAAGTCTCTGTCCTCTTCATACTCAGTTTTTGTACTTTGAATACAGTTTGCCAGATTAAAACAAACTGGAGAAATTAACTGCTAACTGCTTGCCTAGAAAAGTTTTTCTTGTAATTTTGTTAAGAGTCAGTGATGAATGATAATAGTGTATACATTTTACAACCTGCTTCTTAGTACAGTTCAGTTCAGTTCAGTCACGCAGTCGTGTCCGACTCTTTGCGACCCCATGAATCGCAGCACGCCAGGCCTTCCTGTCCATCACCAACTCCCAGAGTTCACTCAGACTCACGTTCATCGAGTCAGCGATGCCATCCAGCCATCTCATCCTCTGTCATCCCCTTCTCCTCCTGCCCCCAATCCCTCCCAGCATCAGAGTCTTTTCCAATGAGTCAACTCTTTGCATGAGGTGGCCAAAGTACTGGAGTTTCAGCTTTAGCATCCTTCCTTCCAAAGAAATCCCAGGGCTGATCTCCCTCAGAATGGACTGGTTGGATCTCCTTGCAGTCCAAGGGACTCTCAAGAGTCTTCTCCAACACCACAGTTCAAAAGCATCAATTCTTCGGCACTCAGCCTTCTTCACAGTCCAACTCTCACATCCATACGTGACCACAGGCAAAACCATACCCTTGACTAGACGAACCTTTGTCAGCAAAGTAATGTCTCTGCTTTTGAATATGCCATCTAGGTTGGTCATAACTTTCGTTCCAAGGAGTAAGCGTCTTTTAATTTCATGGCTGCAGTCACCATCTGCAGTGATTTTGGAGCCAAAAAAAAATAAAGTCTGACACTGTTTCCACTGTTTCCCCATCTATTTCCCATGAAGTGATGGGACTGGATGCCATGATCTTCGTTTTCTAAATGTTGAGCTTTAAGCCAACTTTTTCACTCTCCACTTTCACTTTCATCATTAGTTCCTCTTCACTTTCTGCCATAAGGGTGGTGTCATCTGCATATCTGAGGTTGTTGATATTTCTCCCTGTAATCTTGATTCCAGCTTGTGTTTCTTCCAGTCCAGCGTTTCTCATGATGTACTCTGCATAGAAGTTAAATAAGCAGGGTGACAATATACAGCCTTGATGTACTCCTTTTCCTATTTGGAACCAGTCTGTTGTTCTAACTGTTGCTTCCTGACCTGAATACAAATTTCTCAAGAGGCAAGTCAGGTGGTCTGGTATTCCCATCTCTTTCAGAATTTTCCACAGTTTATTGTGATCCACACAGTCAAAGGCTTTGGCATAGTCAATAAAGCAGAAATAGATGTTTTTCTGGAACTCTCTTGCTTTTTCCATGATCCAGCGGATATTGGCAATTTGATCTCTGATTCCTCTGCCTTTTCTAAAACCAGCTTGAACATCAGGAAGTTCACGGTTCACATAGTGCTGAAGCCTGGCTTGGAGAATTTTGAGCATTACTTTACTAGCGTGTGAGATGAGTGCAATTGTGCAGTAGTTTGAGCATTCTTTGGCATTGCCTTTCTTTGGGATTGGAATGAAAACTGACCTTTTCCAGTTCTGTGCCACTGCTGAGTTTTCCAAATTTGCTGGCATATTGAGTGCAGCACTTTCACAGCATCATCTTTCAGGATTTGGGATAGCTCAACTGGGATTCCATCACCTCCACTAGCTTTGTTCATAGTGATGCTTTCCAAGGCCCACTTGACTTCACATTCCAGGATGTCTGGCTCTAGGTCAGTGATCACACCATCGTGATTATCTGGGTCGTGAAGATCTTTTTTGTACAGTTCTTCTGTGTATTTTTGCCATCTCTTCTTAATATCTTCTGCTTCTGTTAGGTCCATACCATTTCTGTCCTTTATCGAGCCCATCTTTGCATGAAATGTTCCCTTGCTATCTCTAATTTTCTTGAAGAGATCCCTAGTCTTTCCCATTCTGTTGTTTTCCTCTATTTCTTTGCATTGATTACTGAAGAAGGCTTTCCTATCTCTTCTTGCTATTCTTTGGAACTCTGCATTCAGATGCTTATATCTTTGCTCCTTTGCTTTTCGCTTCTCTTCTTTTCACAGCTATTTGTAAGGCCTCCTCAGAGAGCCATTTTGCTTTTTTGCATGTCTTTTCCATGGGGATGATCTTGATCCCTGTCTCCTGTACAATGTCACGAACCTCATTCCATAGTTCATCAGGCACTCTATCTATCAGATCTAGGCCCTTAAATCTATTTATCACTTCCACTGTATAATCATAAGGGATTTGATTTAGGTCATACCTGTATGATCTAGAGGTTTTCCCTACTTTCTTCAATTTAAGTCTGAATTTGGCAATAAGGAGTTCATCTTAGTACAAGGCTTCCCTGATAGCTCAGTTGGTAAAGAATCCACCTGCAATGCAGGAGACCCTTGTCCGATTCCTGGGTGGGAAGACCCCTGGAGAAGGGAAAGGCTCCCCACTCCAGTATTCGGGCCTGGAGAACTTCATGGACTGTTTAGTCCATTGGGTCGCAAGGAGTCAGAT
The DNA here is from genome assembly GCF_055505025.1 of Bos grunniens. Classification (NCBI taxonomy): domain Eukaryota; kingdom Metazoa; phylum Chordata; class Mammalia; order Artiodactyla; family Bovidae; genus Bos; species Bos grunniens. The sequence goes on along the minus strand of NC_141176.1, from coordinate 87,125,700 downwards.
GCGACTGAATGACTTTCATGTTGATGCTGTCATGGATTTTGAAAAAAAGAATTAGAGAATCATGCAGAAGCAGCAGACTGTATTAAGAAGAGGTGGCAAGAATACACAAAAGAACTATATAAAAAAGATCTTCATGACCCAGATAACCATTGCATGTAAATCCATGGGATTGCAGAGTCAGAGGCCACTGAGCGAATTTCACTTTCTTAATACTTTCACCTTCTTAATATAGATGCTCTTAATTTTTACTTATGCCTAATAATTATTATTAAATCTACATTATCATGACAGAGTAGAAATATGATGCTCTTCATACAATAAATAAGGCCCTTTATCCCCTCTCACCTGGGCATGTCATAAATTCTGCAAGAACAGCTACTGAGTCTGAAAACATTCACTATTGCATTATTTGTGCAATCATTACTAAGTCACAGATTGCTAGCTGTTACAGGATGCAAAGCTGTATGAACTGTGCCATAGAGTTGCTAAGGATCTCATTTAGGAGACACAATAATCATATGAGGTCATCTTTCTTAGTCTAACATATGAGGCATCATACAGTTTGACCTACTCTATTTTTTTCGTCTCATCAGCTACCATTTCCCTGCACCGCAGCCCCAAGGAACCTCTCCCTGCTCTTGAAAGGTATAGACCCTGCCATGGTTTAGTGACTTTAAGTGTGGTTGTCTTTATACATGGAAGATACACGTCTCATGCTCCAAGAGCACCATTCATCTGCCATTCCAATACTCAGAAGTACACTCTGGACCTTAACCTACAGCTAAAGTGTCTCTTTTTACCTCCCATCTGTCTCTGTGCCTATCTCTGTCTCTTGTCTGTCTGTCTGTCTGTCTCTCTCTCTCACACACACACATTTCCCCAAAATCCCTTATCTATAAAAGTTTCCATGACTTAACTTCTCACAATGGAATTACGCTTTTTCTTCTTTGTGGGTTCACATTGATTATTTTCAGACTGAAAACACTCCATACTAAATTGTATTTTTCCAGTGTCTGGCCAAAACTCTTTTCCTTCCAAGTCTCTCAGTCATGCCCATACTAGCCCTTCGGCATCTTCAAAACTTAATAAGTTAATCCTCTGCAGGACTCTACATCTATTCCAAATACTTAGCCCCTTCTTGTCTTCATTTCTTCCCATATATGTCAAACATTTCATGAACCTTCACTCGTGTCCATAACTCAGTACAGCCCTTAATCTTTCCAATATATTGAGAAAATCCCTGACTCAACTTGATCATTCACTTTCTTCTTGCTTTGACTTTAGCTACTAACAATTGACCCAGGAAAAATCATATTTTAATGTATTATTGATTTCTAGTTTCTAATGCTCACTGGGGCTCCAAGAAGTCAACAAAACTTCCCTGTCCCTTCCTGGCAAGGATAGTTAATTAAAAACAGTATCACATTCTGCAATAACGGTGAACATTCATGCCCTCATTAAAGATATAAAGGAGGCCCATGCCTTGTGATATGTATCATATCTTCATTCGTTTGCCAATCCAGTTCTTCCAAGACTAGATGGAGCCTGGAGAATGACTGTGGGATAACTCAAGCTCATACAAATGTGTTCTTTTCCATTGCAAGAGGATCGGAAGAAAGAGGATCAGAAATAGTTCTCATTCATGTGGTATTGAAAATAATGCACATTAAGTGTAATGTTTCAGAGCTATGTTAACTCTGTCCTCTGTCACAATAGAGTCCGAAAATATCCAGACCATCTGGACATCCATACAGAACATCAGGCGTGGATGACATCATTCTCTTCAGGCAGGATGAACATGAGACGGTTTGCATGATGGAGGCTTTGCTAAGAAACATGTCCTGTAGTGGGTGGAAAATAAAGTTTTTAGAGAGCCCATGGGCAGGAGCATGCTAGGATATTACTTCTGAAGGTAAAGATAAATTACAACATTTTTCATGTCATTCTACAGAGTATGAATGATACTTGGTATTGCTCATAGATTCTAGGAGAAATTCAATCAAACTAGGAACTTGTTTGGGAGAATAGATCAAGTGAAATGGAAAGTTGCCTTCTTTGAATAGGGCCAAGAGGGGGAAAAAAAAGTTCTATGGCCTTCTCCTTGGGTCATATAATCTGAAAACTCCACGGTGATGAACATGCCAATTGTTAAAAAGGATGCAGTATGGAGTCTGTGCCAACAAAGGTCTATATAGTCAAAGCTATGATTTTTCCAGTAGTCATGTACAGATGTGAGAGTTGGCCCATAAAGAAGGCTGAGTGATGAAGAATTGAAGCTTTTGAACTCTAGTGTTGGAGAAGACTCTTGAGAGTCCCTTGGACAGCAAGGAGATCAAACCAATCAAACCTAAAGGAAGTCAAACCTGAATGTTCATTGGAAGGACTGATGCTGAAGTTGAAGCTACAAAACTTTGGTCACCTTATGGGAAGAGCCTACTCATTGGAAAACACCCTGATGATGGGAAAGATTGAGGACAGGAGGAGAAGAGGGTGACAGAGGATGAGATGGTTGGATGCACAAAGTTTAAAAAAACTCTGGTACATAGTGAAGGACAGGGAAGCCTGGTGTGCTGCAGTCCATGGAGTTGCAAAGTGTCAGACACAACAGCAACCGAACAACAACAATGGAGTCCATGACAAGTTTGAGAAGGAGAACTGCAAAGTGGAGTGTGGTTTTCTGGACTAAAGCCAGTTATCGCACCACAGAAAACTGCATGCTTTTTGAGGGGAAAAAAAAACAACACATGCTGCTATAACTTGTGGAGACTGAGCACTCAGCTATGGATCCCAGGAGACCACGCATCCCATTGTTTACCTAAGCTGGGTCCTGATGGGCTTACAGGTGGCAGTGGGTGTGCACAGCAGTGATTCATCACCATAGAGACATGGAATATCCAGGATGAAGCAGGACCAGAGGGCACAGACAGGATGCGTGAGACGACGGCCTAGAGCTCACTTCTCCCAGCGAGTTGCACTATAGCCTCATCGTTGACTGTCACCTGGGGTGACATGGGATGTCCTCTATGACTCATTGCAGGAGGCTGGAAGCTCCCATCCTCACAACCTAGATGAATTGACTTGTGTCCCGAAGAGCAAATGGAGCAACGGGTGCTGTCATTGTCCATTGTCTCCCTTTTCCAAAAGCAATCCCCCGAGTGGGGAGGAAGTCTCATATGAAACAGTCTTTGAAATAGTTGGTCCTGAAACTGCAAAGAAGTGGAACAGAGTGGCCCAAAGGAATGAGTGGCCTAAACTCACACCTCCGTTCTAGAACCTACTTTTGGCTCACCCATGTGGGTAACTGATCATCTGCAGATGTTTGCTTCTCTAAGCGTTCCTCAGCTTCCCAGCCAGGTCAGACTCATCTCAGGGAAGCCTCAGCCACTCACTGTGCAAGGTGACAGTATAGGAGTCTGGCTGTGTCTACTGATGTGGGCTCTTCTGTCTGCAATGGAGCTCCCACCTGGCCCGCCACACTCTGTCAGGTCTGCAGCATAACCTGGTATCAGAAGGCCACTCAGTGTCTAGAGAAAGGAACAAGGACCTCACGCTTCAGCAGAGGAATGCTAACACCTCTTCAAAAGAAGAGCACGTGCCACGGAATATGTTGGCATGGCATCTTTGGAAAATCCCATCTGCCTCTTTCCAAACAATAGAAAGGTCCTCATTTCTTTTATTTAAAAAATAGCTAAACCTGCATCCATATGGCACTTTTCTCTTTCCTTCCTATGATAGGAAGGATTAAAAAAAAAAAAAAAGACTCCTTCTTCCTTTCTAAAGCCAGCTCCCCATCTGCGTTCCAGAGCTGCTTCTTTGTTGCTTCCTTGGTGGTCTTTTTTTCTATAAGGTATGTCTTTATGCGTCGATCCCACACCCTTGAGAGTTTTGTTTCTAATATTATCTTCCAGTCCACACAAAAAGCTATATTTCTCCTCTTAAAAAAATCAAAAACAAGTCCACCATGTGACTCTAGGTGTCCCATCTCCTGCCTCACCCATCCCCTGCTCTTCTCAGCCAAATATCATCAAATATATAGACACTAAGAACATGTGTTTCCACGCCTTCCTTGCATTACTCAATCTACCGATGTTTTAGGATCCTGGCTGTGCCATTCCCATAAAGCTCACTTTTTGGGGACTTAACACAACTTCCTTGCAGTCAATACAGCTTTTGCTAATAATCATCCTTGAGTTCTCTTTGGCTGCTGGTGTCTGTGGGGTCTTCTTCCTTCCTCAATAATTGTCTCCATCCTCTCCTGACCTCTTTCATTCCTTTGAAGCTGCTTGTTTACGCGCTCTTCCTCTCTCCATATCTTAAATGATGAGATTCTTCATGCCTATTATCACCTCTCATCTTCTCGACTTAGAGTTTTCCTTGACAATTTCAAACCCTTACATATTTGTTCGTTGTCTATAACCCAGATTACTCCTAGATCTTTAGTCTGTGTCTCAGATCCTCAGAGTTGTTCTCCAATAAGCCTTCTTTTTATTCCACTGCAATTTAATCTGTGCCTAAGATTATACTTCTCATGGACTAATTTATAATGGATATAGCTCTCCTTATCCCACTGTCCAACCGTGTTCTGAGACTTGAGGTAACTCCTACTTCTGGTCCCAATTGACCTAGACATCCAAGTCTTGGATGAGTGCCCCCAGTATCTACCCTGAGATAATTTATTGGATCAAAGGCAGGTATCTATACATAGTCCTACATCATAGGGCTTGGCTCAAAAGATAAACTGTACCAATCAAATTTTGTTCAGGATTTTTCACTACGCCCTCAATGGGGACATTTTATTTGTCAAAGAATAGAATGAGGGTCCACATGCCATGTCATGCTAAAAATTATCTGTATAATTCAGCCTCTTGCAGATTCTTGAATTAGTTTTTGATGTCCCAGGAAAGTTGAGATGTGCTAACATTTCTGGCCAGGTATTCCTGAATGTCTTTCTCACCTCTGCATCTCTCCCTGTTCACTAGGTATCATCATCTCCATCGAGTGCTCCCAGAGGAAGTAATCATGCCTTCTAGTCATCACTGTTTTATGCTCAGTATTTCCAATGACCTTTGCAGTTCTTGTGATGTATTTGGGGGAACAGAACAGCACAGCTGGAAGTATAAGAAGAGAAATATTTTCAGATAAGACTAACATCTTATATCAGTTTTTTTATTTTTATTTTTTTGTTTTTTGTTTTTTTAAACAAGGAACTCTCTAAAGTAACCCTAGTTCATAGACTGCTTTTTTGAGGAATGGGGAAATGGAGCTCATAGGATTACAGGACTCTACAGATAAATTATTCAGCTAAACTTCAGGAGCACTGGAACAGAGTGCAAATCAGTTTAGAGGAGCTGGGAATAGTCAGTTTCTCTCTGAGGTCTTCTTATTATGTCACTCCTTCACTTATTTTTTTTTAATTTCTTTATTATGTATCTTTTATTTATATTTTCTTTGCTCATAATTTATGCTTCTTTCTCACTTCTCTCTTTGGAGTCTCTTTATGTGTCTTTTAGTCTTACCAGATAGCTCACTTGGTAAAGAATCCACCTGCAATGCAGGAGACCCCGGTTAGATTTCTCAGTTGGGAAGATCCCCTGGAGAAGGGATAGGCTACCCACTGCAGTATTCTTGGGCTTCCTTGGTGGCTCAGCTGGTAAGGAATCCCACCTGTAATGTGGGAGACCTGGGTTTTATCCCTGGGTTGGGAAGATCCCCTGAAGAAGGGAAAGGCTACCCACTACAGTATTCTGGCCTGGAGAATTCCATGGACTGTAGAGTCCATGGGGCCACAAAGATCTCTCAAATTTAATTTGCTGCACACTCACTTCTGTGATTAATATTTTCATGTTCATATTTCTAAGAAAATCTGATTAGATTAACCAACAATAAGCTCAGATTCATTTACAGAGTACATTCTAGGTGCTCTATTATCTCACAGAGATATCATTATCCTTATCATTATACCCATTTGTTGGAGGAAGAAACTGAAGCTCAGAGAAGTTATTTACCTTAGCCCAAGTTAAAAGAAAAAAAAGTTAAAGAGATAGAACTTGGATCCAGTTTCTCCGCCTGCTCTCCAAACACAAGCTTGCATATCTCATGGTCCTACCGCAGTTTTCTCTGAGATAGTCCAGATCAGCCAGGTTGAGCAAGGTGACAGGGTACAAACCATGAGCGCCAGATGCAGCTCTCTTCAGGAGCTTCAAAACCAACACTTTCATTCAGAAGGAGTTGTGCTGGAAAGGCTAAAACTGTGTCATACTGCAGTGTGAATATGAAGGTAAGGAATTTATACTCAATTATGAAAACCAGTCTTGGAACTTCAGATTCTGGAGGCCCTTCTAAAGCCATTGATTTTCTTGTTTAGTGCACACCCTGGGAAAGTAAATGAACAGGGAAGAGCGTGCAGCTGTGGATGGGCCATGCTTGCACACTGAGACAAATCTTCACTCACGCCAATTTAAGCAATAAGCGTGGTGGACAAATTCAGCAACTTTTCCTGCTTCCTATTTACATACAGGAGTTCAACCAGTGGAGGAGAAGTTCAGAATGAGAACAGCCACCCTGGGAAGACCCATTAAATGACTGGACGTGGTTCCCTGGCTCAAGAAAGAGGCCAATGGAATCAAATAGAAATGAAGAGGTTGGAAGATGAGGGAAAAACTGAGCCACTGGTTCACTTTTCTATCTCTTATCTACCCTCCATTTCCTGTAAGAAGGAGGAGGATTCCAGGTGTGAATTTTTATCTCTCACTCCCTGACACACTTTTACCTTCTGCAAATTTGCATTATCAAATTTCTCACAAGAAACATCATTTCCTGCCAATGATGGTTACTCCTGTCCTTTCCACATGTCTCGTATCCTCTGCAATGTTGTATATTATTGCATTTTGATCCTATATCATTCATTTTTATGTCTCCTATGGCACCCCTTTAAAAGACACACACAAAATCCTAAGTCAATGCACAAAATTAACAGAGATCTAGATCACTGTGTTATGTGACCCTGTGGACCTTAGCTCGCCAGGCTCCTCTGTCCATGGGACTCTCCAGGCAAGAATATGGAGTGGGATACCCGGCCCTCCTCCAGGGGATCTTCCTGACCCAGGGATCAAACTCACATCTCTTATGTCTCCTGCATTGGCAAGTGGGTTCTTTACCATAGTGCCACCTAGGAACCCCTTTAAATTATTAAGAATAGGCAAAACTTAGGGAAAAAAAAAGAAAAGAAATTCACCAACATTTTTGTTGAAATTGGAGACTTTTGGAAAGAAACAGGAAGAACTGGCAAACTCAGTCACTGCTGCTGCTGCTGCTACGTCGCTTCTGTCGTGTCCGACTCTGTGCGACCCCATAGATGGCAGCCCACCAGGCTCCACCGTCCCTGGGATCTCCAGGCAAGAATATTGGACTGGGTTGCCATTTCCTTCTCCAATACATGAAAGTGAAAAGCGAAAGTGAAGTCACTCAGCTGTGTCCAACTCTTAGCGACCTCATTATGAGTCACTGATGTCATTGAGGGAGATGGGTGAATGTCAAAAGCATTCAAAGAAGATTTTGAAGAGAAAGCATACCATCAGGATGAGACAATGGTAGGAATCCCAAGACAGAATACATTACAAGAGAAGAGGGTGTTCTAATTGTCTGGAAGCAACAGAAGGCTCAAGAAGCACAGCCCCAGGCAAAACTAATTGCTAACATCTCTCTAGTCCTGAGATCCTAAGGCACTTGACTCTTGTATTGTCCTCTACCTAACCATATAATTCAGAGATGGCAATGGCACCCCACTCCAGTACTCTTGCCTGGAAAATCCCATGGACGGAGGAGCCTGGTAGGCTGTAGTCCATGGGGTCACTAGGAGTCAGACACGACTGAGCGACTTCACTTTCACTTTTCACTTTCATGCACTGGAGAAGGAAATGGCAACCCACTCCAGTCCTCTTGCCTTGAGAATCCCGGGGACAGGGGAGCCTGGTGGGCTGCCGTCTATGGGGTGGCACAGAGTCGGACACGACTGAAGTGACTTAGCAGCAGTAGCAACCATATAATTACGTTTTTTGCGCCACTGAATGAGCAGAGGAGGACCATTTTTCATCACTATATTTCTAGGATCAATCACTCATCTGGGAACAGAGGGATAATAAATAAACACTTGTGAATAAATGATTGAGGAAATCACAAGGATACACTGAGACTGCTGACACTATTCCTGTTCTCTTGAATGGTGGAAAATAAGAAAAAAGGATGATCTGAATTGGAAAGATCTGTGAGCGGTATAGGGTCCTCCAGTAATTTCATGAGTTGGTAAAATAAACGAAGAAATGTTCGGGAATTCACTGGCAGTCCAGTGTTAAGACTCTGCACTTCCAATGAAGGGAGGGCATGCCAGTTCACTGGATCCATGGTTCGGAAACTAAGATCCCACATGCTGAAAAAAAAAGATTAAAATTTCAGAAGATAGGGATGATTGTTTATTATATACTCCTGAGAAAAAGAGAAGTAAAATGGCCCTGATTTCTCATCTATAAAATATGAGGCTCAGTTTTTTTTAATCTCTGTAGACCTAAGAGTCCCTGGTCCCCACTTTGCACACACACTTGGCCTTGGCAGTGACCACAGAGATGCTATGTGGCCCCATCTCCTTGGGAATGAAAACGGGAAAGAGGTCACAGAGATCACAGGGGTCCTGCAGCACCCCCGTTCTCTCGTTCCCCACTGACGGATGGGCCTTCTGCTGGTCCCAGCCAGGCTGCTCTAAGGGATGTTGTAGCCAGACTCCTGCTCTGGGAGAAGGGACAGCACATTACCCACCTGCACTATATTTCTGATCATGATTATGTTTTTTTCTGTTTTCAGAAACAGGCTATACTTTACAAATAAAGATCCTTATTAAAAAGGAAAGAATACATTTGAATCAGTTCTAATGAGGTGGATGAAACTGGAGCCTATTATACAGAGTGAAGTAAGCCAGAAGGAAAAACACCAATACAGTATACTAACGCATATATATGGAATTTAGAAAGATGGTAACAATAACCCTGTGTACGAGACAGCAAAAGAGACACTGATGTATAGATCAGTCTTATGGACTCTGTGGGAGAGGGAGAGGGTGGGAAGATTTGGGAGAATGGCATTGAGACATGTATAATATCATGTATGAAACGAGTTGCCAGTCCAGGTTCGATGCACGATACTGGATGCTTGGAGCTGGTGCACTGGGACGACCCAGAGGGATTGTATGAGGAGGGAGGAGGGAGGAGGGTTCAGGATGGGGAACACATGTATACCTGTGGCGGATTCATTTCGATATTTGGCAAAACTAATACAATTTTGTAAAGTTTAAAAATAAAATAAAATTTTAAAAAAATAAATAAAGGTTTACCATATTTACCCCCCCCAAAAAAGGAAGGTCTTAAACATGAGTATCAAATGATAACCCATCTAAATTGTCTCAATAACCATTTTAACTGTCCTTCAAAATTGTGAATTAAACACACCCAGCCCATCAGATAAAAAACAACATTGTAAAGTAATTAGCCTCCAATTAAAATAAATAAATTAAAAAAAAAAAGCTTTTGAACTTACTGTAGCTCTAACCTTTTGGATAATGAGAACTGAGTTAATTCTACAGGCTCAGCTATGAAAAACTAGCTGCAAGAGAGAATGCGCTGTTTCTGTTTGACCTAATGAAGAACGACACTGAAAAAAATACTGTTTAAATAAAAATAAATGCTCATTTCAAACGTTGCTTCAGATTTGAGTCTTGCTGTGACTGTGTACTGAGAAGCTTCTGTTAGAAACAGGAAAACTCGTTTTCCACTTCCAACAGCTAGTCATTTCTTCTAGTCTACGGTGGATTTTTTTCAGCTTAGAATTGTTATTTATGAAGTTGTCAGAGGTGTTAATAAGCACACATTAATAAAACTCCTGTCTGAAATTGAATACTTAGTAGATTAATGGTTGAGCAGCCACAAACACATTCAACTGGTCTAAGTCAAAAAAAAAAAAAAAAATACACCCAAGTTCCTTCCCTCAATTAGGGACACAGAGCACCTAGGGCTTAAGGTAGGATTACAAAATTTATACTCCTATGCCAAGACCAACTCTAACACAGGATCCAGATTTTTACTGAAGAATGCCATTTTGTGGAGAAAGGACATGCAGGAATGTCGTTAAAATGTATTCAGAGATAAAGGTTTCTTTTTGCTTTTTTTCTATTGGATAGTATTGATAGTTGTCACTAAAATGTATTCAGAGTTGAAGGTTTCTCTTTGTTGTTGCCTGGAAAATCCCATGGGCGGAGGAGCCTGGTAGGCTGCAGTCCATGGGGTCGCTAAGAGTCGGACACGACTGAGTGACTTCACTTTCACTTTTCACTTTCATGAATTGGAGAAGGAAATGGCACCCCACTCCAGTGCTCTTGCCTGGAAAATCCCGTGGATGGAAGAGCCTGGTAGGCTGCAGTCCATGGGGTCGCTAAGAGTCGGACACGACTGAGCGACTTCACTTTCACTTTTCACTTTCATGCATTGGAGAAGGAAATGGCAACCCACTCCAGTGTTCTTGCCTGAAGAATCCCAGGGATGGGGGAGTCTGGTGGGCTGCCGTCTATGGGGTCACACAGAGTCGGACAGACTGAAGTGACTTAGTAGCAGCAGCAGCTATTGGATAGTATTGACAGTACAAACATGCTTAATTTCCCCTGAATATGCTTTCATTTCAACCAGAAATTGTGTGAATGTAGGTTTGGGGTTACAGAGGCATAAGGGTGTATAATGTCTGTGATGTTCATGAATTACAGTAATCTTAAATAAATTGTTTATATGGGTGTGTGAGTGCTCAGTCATATCCGACTCTTTGCGACCCCATGGACCATAGCCCACCAGGTTCCTCTGTCCATGGAATTCTCCAGGCAAGAATACTGGAGTGGGTTGCCATGCCCTCCTCCAGGGGATCTTCCCAGCTCAGAGATCAAACCCTCATCTCTTGTTTCCTGCATGGGCAGGTGGGTTCTTTACCATTGCCCCACCTGAGTGTCTACATGGGTACCACCAGCTTTTCAAAGTTTGCTTGACTCCACTTGGCTTTTATACAAGGCCAACATTTGTACATGCTTTTACTAACTGAAAGAAATTTGAAGAGGATTTTCCCTTTGAGGGAAAAAATGCAAAAGAAGAAAGTAGTGTTCTGTGTATGTTCTGCAGCAGCCTCTACAGAGGAAGGGCTCAGCCAGAGCAGGGTGAGGGGCACTGCCAGTTTCTGTGCTTTGAACTACACTCAGTGTCTCAGAATCAAGCTCCCAGAGCTTTGAGTCATCTACGAGCACCTGTGCTTTATCTGGGTTTATCTTGTTCATCCATCAGCAAGTTGTGTTCTAAAAGATTTTTTTTCACTTTACGCTATTTGGTATGGAAAGTTTGATGGTAATCTGGTACTTCCGGAATGAGAAGGAAACCTCTACCATGGAAAATGACTCTCTAGGCAAAGCACTGCACTGTGAGCAGTTCCAACAATCACACTTTCATGACCATAGGATTCACGGTTGGTAGAAGGGACCTATGGATTGTAGCCTCGGTTGTCATCCAACATGTTAGCAAGCTGCCCACAGCAGTATTTGCCCCATCCTTGCTGTCTGCATGGCTGGCCTGAGGAACAGTTGGAATCCTAACTCAGTTCTCTGGTTTTTGCATCTTTTCATATTTGATCCATTCTCACTTACAATTTGCCTGTGTTTAGTTCTCTTTCCATAATTTTGACTTCTAACAAATCAAGTTATTCCTTATAGAGTAAGCCAAAGCTTAAAAAAATAGATAAGGAAATAATGTTTTTGATGTTTTTTCATAGCTGCTCATTCATTTGGACTCTCTGGATCTGAGCTGGCTGTTCCGCCCTCTGAAAAGGATGTTAAAATCCATCGATGAAATTTAAGAGATTTTTAGACGAGGATAATGCATTCTTGTCCAGTCCAAGGGTACCGAGTCAACTGAGAGATGAGTGAACAGGAAAGAAGGAGGGAGACCAGGAAATGAGACATAACTAGAAGGAATGGGAAAGAGACCAGAACAGGTGTTAGAAAAAAGGCTATTTGGCCAAATTATGTTAAGAATTTGGCAGAAAGACAAGAGGAACAAAACCCTGGCTATTAGTCATCTGTTTTTGTAGGAATATAAACAGGACTAGTGTTCAAGTAAGAGCTGGTGTCTTAAACCAAGAAAAAGAAATGACATAAGATATTGATGTGAAATGTGCATTATTTGTACCCCAAGGAAAGGAAAACAAAATGAGACAATTCCCCCAACAATTCTAAAACACGTCCTGAGTTCTATACGAGTATTTGTCATCCCACATACAGAGATATCGTTAGACTGCAAATGACAATAAATTTTATGAACATATTGAATTAGTGCAAAAAGATGCCCTAGATTTAGTTCAACACCCGAGATTTTCTTAATTAAAATGCTTTTATACTCAGCAACACTTTAAAAGATCTCTCATACAGTTTGGAAACTTTAAAACCAGATGGTACTTTTGTGAACACTTTAACAGGCAAATGTGATGTTGTCACTGGATTTAAAAGGAATATGTGGATTGAGGCCCCTGTAAGACAGACATAAAATTTTAAAGTGTCTGGATGTGTCTGCTCTGCAATCAGAGGTACCTACCATGATCATCATCTGATAATCAGTCAAGGTGGATGAAAGTGCTGTGAGATTCTTTCATACTTTCACCGAGTATTTTCTTTCTATTTGGATACAATATGCTTTTTAAGTTTACTTTTAAACACAAAAAGAAATGCAAAATGTAAATAAAATACAGTAGAATCAATAAAGTATCCTTTTTACCATAAAAAATTGATTTGCAATTTTACCCAGGCCATTATATTTGAGATCATTACACTACTGCAGAAAGTATTAATATCCTGTTTCCACATGCAAACTGTCTTTTCTCTACAAGCTGGCATGTGATCATTATCACTTAATCAAAAGAACAGATGTAATGGATTAGACGAGCCACACAAACAGGTCAATAGTCCATGGAGTTTGACCTACCTAAAAGGCATGTTCATGTTACTTGACATAAAGCATGAATCCTATTACTGCTGCTTCGCTTAAGAAACAAAATTTCACCAATATTACAAAGAACTTTGAAACACCCATGACCCTTCTCCTCCTCATCCTCTGATTGCCTCAGAGTTTGTGGTGTTTAATCCGTGGTTTTATTTAGAGTCCTACCTTAGACTATATGCTAGCATAACATAATAGGCTTTTAAATTCTATCTTTTGGATGCAATATTTGGATGAGTAATTCTATAGCTGCTTTTCCAAGCTCACTGTTAAGTACACCTGTTTAGGGAGCAGAAATTGAGGTTATCCATTTCCACTTATTGTCTTATGTGGGGGTCTGTGCATTTTTCATTTCCAAAAACATTTTTGTAAGCATTTTATTGATTGACTTTTTGCCTTAATTGGCATAGCCTGCAGAATACTAGCGGAGAAGGCAATGGAACCCTACTCCAGTACTCTTGCCTGGAAAGTCCCATGGACGGAGGAGCCTGGTGGGCTGCAGTCCATGGGGTCAAGAAGAGTTGGACACAAGTGAGGGACTTCACTTTCACTTTTCACTTTCATGCATTGGAGTAGGAAATGGCAATCCACTCCAGTGTTCCTGCCTGGAGAATCCCAGGGACAGGGGAGCCTGGTGGGCTGCCGTCTATGGGGTCGCACAGAGTCGGACATGACTGAAGTGACTTAGCAGCAGCAGCAGCAGCAGAATACTAGATCTTTGAAAGTTTCAGGGTTTATCTTTGAGAACAAATAGACAAGTGTCAAGAATTCTCCTGTGGAGAAAAATTGGCATATTCTTCACCTATTGAATGCCATGATAGATATCTACATGTGTACATAATGTGTCTCTCTCACACACATACACATGTATGTGTGTATCTGTAGGTGTGCCTGTGTAATTTTATACTAATTAATTTTGCTATTCGAGTCCTCTCTCTCTATTTTTTTCTGTTATATGAAAGTGGGCTGTCAGTCTTATATACAGTAAATTTGTCAACATTTACATATTTCTGTCCATTTTATCTCTTACATTTTGAAGTTGTATTATTAAGTAGATCTATTTTTACATTTGCCAAGTCTTCCTGTTAAGTTGTATATTTTTAAAATTCTGCGTGGAAGTACAGCCCATTTATGTCTAGCGACGCATTTTAAACCTAAAGAACATCTTATTGGCATTTATCTACCACTTTTCTTTTGGTAGTATTTTCCAGGTAAATCTTTTTGAAAATTTGTAATCTTTCTGTTCATTTTCTGTTAGATATGTTTCATATAAATCTAATATAATTAATTTCTTTATTTTTTAAACTCAGGTATGCAATCAATATTTTTTAAATTTAAGAGATATATTTCTGCATAAATGAGTGCCTCTGTGTTGACTAAGATTGCTGACATATTTGAATTTATTTTTGGCACTCTATTTCTTACATTACAGCATTTCGATATCTCCCTTAAATTCTTAAGTGGTCAAATAATTTTAATCCCAACAAACTATGCTTCCAATCTTTCTATTTCAAAGAAATTTACTGATATGAGTTAAAAGTGAGCTTATCACATTCTCCTGTAAATTATAGAAAACCCCAAATGCAAAGTGAAGTTTAGGGACGGGGGAGCCTGGTGGGCTGCGGTCTATGGGGTCGCACAGAGTCGGACACGACTGCCGCGACTTAGCAGCAGTAGCAGCAGCGACAAAACTTTAGCTTAAATTTTATTATTGCTCCTCTCAGATTTATCTATTCTTCATGAGTCTGAGCTCAAAAATTAGGTACAAAGGTGGGTGACGTTTTTAAAACTTCTGAAATGAGTTAGAGAAAATTATTTTGTTTAATCCAAGCTTATACTAGGTAATGAAACAATTATACATATATAATAATACAAAATAATATAAGCATTATTTATAGCATAGTGGTTTAAATGATTTATTCAAGCAGATTAAAACGGCAAGGTAAAAATGATAATAATGAGTATAAAAATAGCCATCTTTCACTTTAAAATATCTACTTTGCTGTGTGGTATAATTAAGTCAAGTCTGTTGGGTGGGTTTCAGGCATGCAGATAACTCTTCCCTCATCACCACTTGTGAATGCACACATCTGTAATTTCCCACAAAGCTGTGGTGCACAGCTTTTTCCAAGTAGGCTTGACACCTGTAAAAGTTAAGATGGAAGGGAAGACCCTGCAGATAACAGCTAGTGAGACAATTAAGACAGTGAGTAAGAGCAATGGGTAGGTAGGTAGCTTAGCAGTCAAAATCTCTAATATTTGGAATTTAATTTGCTCCTACATAATTTACATATTTTTACATAGATCAAAAAATGTGCATCTCATTTTGACAACTCTCGGGAAAAATTTCCCAAGAATTATATGTTATCAGTTTCTGGTTTGCTTTCTTTTTGCAACATATAAACATTTATCACAATGCAGTGTACTTAAAAGGATCTCAATAAATGTTCGTTGAATTTTCAAAAAAAGCATTAGAAGAGATAACTGGTCAAACTATAGACCCAGGTGAAGTAGTTCTCTAAGACAGAATAAACTTAAACAAAAGATCTTTTAAAGCTAAAAAATAAAAGACAAAAGATCTTTCACACAAAATGTATTTAACGTTAAGATGAATTTGCGCATATTATATGTGCACTAAATGATGTCCACATGTAATAGGTGTTTGTGGAAAGAAGTAGATAAGAAACAAACTGAAACATATCACAAAGCGTATCAAGATCTCAAGGGACGTTGTGAACAATACAACACAAATATTGAATACTTGAAATCAATTGCAGGAGGGTGGAGAAGTTCAGTGCAAATTCCAGAGAACATCTCAGAAAGTAAAGAGATTAAACTGCAGAGAAACACTTCCCTGGAGCATACACATCCACCCTAAATTTCCTACTTGGGAGGAAACAGCTGTGGATAAGCCTAACTTGCAAGGCTAGGCGCACAGTATTGGAAGGAACATCTTATGAAATGCACAGTATTTTGATCGTGGACCAAGAGTTAATTCATTTTTAGATATGTCATTTCTAGTCTTCGTTTTTTTCTGCCTCAGAAAATTGCAATATTCAGGTCAGGATTTGCAACAGACGGTCAGGGAGATGCTTATTAGGAGAGGAAAACGTGACGTCTGGACATCTTGTTGCTAATGAAAGGTTCAAGTTAAACCTTGACTAGTTAAGGAACTTGTAAAGTTTTACAGAGGCTTGCCTAGAATCCAGAATAAGGACCCGGAGCTGAGGTCAGACCGTGGCTCGAAGGAGAACAGTAGCACTAAAGGGTTTGCTTGGAGGAGACAAAGTACCCACCTCTTTTCAATGTTTTGCCTGAGGCCCCTCTGGCCCTGCCATTCAAAACCATCTTTTCTGTCATTCTGCCATTTGTGGTAAGCTACAGAACCCTGACTTGGGCTGGCAGGTGAGTTTAGAATATTCTTCCTGACACTTTGTTTTTACTTAGTAAAATAATAAATAAAATACAGCTTCTTGTCACAGATCCCAAACATCAAACATAAATAGATAACAGTATTTATTTTAAAATGAAATTTGCTCTGGCAAATACACTTCATCCTTGGTTGCGGTCATTCCACGCAATTTCCAGTTTCTCTTTTTCACTTTGGAAGCATACAATTCTATGTTTTATGTCTACACAGTCTCTCGCATGAGGCCATTCAAAAACAAAAAGTGCATCCTTAACACTACATTTCTTTGCTTTTAGCTTGCACCAGAACTTTTCCCCGTCTCAATGTGGCTTTTGTATGGGCACGTGGCAATAAAAAAGCTAATAAACTTAATAAATGGTTCAATTGCGGGCTGCACCTGTGTGTTACCTTCTTCCTCATTATCCATTTGCTCAGACATTGTCCATTACCTCGACTTGGTCACAGAACCCTATTGTAAGTCTAAGAAATAGTGCAATAAAAGTAAATAATCTGAGAAAATATTACAGTGCAAACTGAAAATAGTTTTGTTGTAAATTTATGCACGTTTTTATTCGCTCTGCCAAGTTCAAGTATGCTGGTATTCTACTGTTCGCTTTAGATCTCCCAAAGGGATATGACCCAAATCCTTGTTTCTTATGAGCTTCATTCAAATATATATTAGAGTGGCTCAGTGCCAGCAGGCTTTTTTCTCAATAGGATTGGGGAAAACTGATGTAGACAATAGCATGTGCTCTACACACACACACACACACACACATATATATTTCTGAAATGACCTTCTAAAACTGTCTGCATGCTCAAAGTAAAATAGAAAATTAAGTTTTTTCCAATAGTTCAGACATCAAATGCATTTCCCTCCTGATGTTCCGTAAATATGAACAAACTGTGTATTTTTTCTTGAGACTTTTGAATAATAGGTATATTTCCAAACAGTTGTGAGTGTGTGGACTCTGTTAAGACAGGGAAAGGGCAAGACTTCCTGGTGAGCCTTAGTGACCTCAGTGGTCAGATGACACCATTTATATGGAGATAAATTAAATTACTTGACCAAGCCCATAAAGGTAGTGACTGGTTGATACAGAACAAGGCTGCTTGGATCCCAACCCTTTGATCTTTCCTGTCATGTCACTGTGATTTCTGAGGTCACATTGTCTATCAGATAACAGCAAGATATGAAGAAGCAAAGGCTCAACCTCCTCGTGTCTTACTAGTTTTAGATCTTTTTTAGATAAAGACCATTAAAAAAAAATGTGCTATCTAGTTAGTCTACATGACACTGTGTTTTCAATCACTTTTTTGCATAGGCTCTGTTGGCTGTTGATGATAGTATTCTCGTCAATACTTTTGACAGTTCATAGGCGTCAGTCAGAAAAGATTTTCACAAGCTGCATGAAGAAGGCAATGGGACCCGCTCCAGTACTCTTGTCTGGAAAACCCCATGGATGGAGGAGCCTGGTGGGCTGCAGTCCATGGGGTCGCACAGAGTTGGACACGACTGAACGACTTCACTTTCACTTTTCACTTTCATGCATTGGAGAAGGAAATGGCAACCCACTCCAGTGTTCTTGTCTGGAGAATCCCAGGGATGGGGGAGTCTGGTGGGCTGCCGTCTATGGGGTCTCACAGAGTCGGACACGACTGAAGCAAATTAGCAGCAGCATTCAAGGCATGAGAAATGCACAGAAATGAAAAAGGTGATCCTAGACTGACAGATCGTTTGGGATAGCTGGAGCAGGCTCTAAGTGACTCTTGGTTTTCTCTTTATGGCTTTCTAAAGAAGACAGTGAATTAATAAAGTGATTTGATGAAAATGTTAGCTAGATTGTGTCTGTTTCTGCCACTAACCAGGTGGCACTAGTGGTAACTAGTGCCCATGCAGGAGACCTAAGAGACGCGGGTTCAATCCTAAGAGACCTAAGAGACGCGGGTTCAATCCCTAGATTGGGAAGGTCCCCTGGAGAAGGAAATGGCAACCCACTCTAGTATTCTTGTCTGGAGAACCCCATGGACAGAGGAGCCTGGTGGGCTACAGTCCATGGGGTCACAAAGGGTCAGGCACAGCTAAAGAGACTTAGCAGGCATGCGTGCACCCTGCCACTAATCAACAAGACATATTTACACTACAAGTATTTTACATATATGCACACAGGTTTTAGTGTTTCCACTGGCTTGAATAGCATGCATGAGTGCTCAGTTGCTTATTCGTTTTCAGCTCCCTGCGACCCCATGGACTGTAGCCCACCAGGCTCCTCTGTCCATGGGATTTCCCAGACAAGATTAGTGGAGTGGATTGCCATTTCCTCCTCCAGGTGGCTTGTGGAGAGCACAGGATATTTTCCTTTATAGCACATTTTGTTCCCTTAACTAAAAACAGGACTAGGAACAGCCAGATAACCTCATAAAAATATGGAGACAGTGTCCAATATTTTATGTGTAGTAGTTTATATAGAGCAAAATTTCCAGTGAGATATATATATATTTATAAGTTTTCCAGTATGTAAATTTTATTTATCTATAACCTGATTAAGAGGTGAAAACATAATTTAACCATTTAAAAACGACTTCTCTCGGAAATTTCTTCCAGGATACTTTAAAATGCTTTATTTATAATAAAAGCAACCATCGGGACTTCCCTGGCAGTCCAGTGGTTAAGACTCCTTGCTTCCAGTGCAGGGGGTACAGGGTTGATCCCTGGTCGGGGAACTAAGATCCTACATGCCATGCCGTATAGCTAAAAATTTTAAAAAGAAAGAAAAGTATTAATTTTTTTTTAAAGCAACTATCAGTTTAGTTCTTGCTAAGTGCTAGACCTTGCACAGAGCACTGGACCTCCATTAATCCTTGCTTACCTTTATAACTCTACAAACTAGACAGAATTATCCTCAGTGTTCAGGTGACACCATTTATCCAGAGACAAATTAAATGACTCGACCAAGTCCGTAAAGGCAGTGGCTGGTTGATACAGAACAAGGCTGCTTGGATCCCAACCCTTTGATCTTTCCTGTCCTGTCATTGTAACTTCTGAGGTCACTTTCAGTTCGTAGAATCTCTTTTATTTCTTGTGTAACTGTGCTTGTTGGAGTAGTTCAGAGGCCACTGCTTTTTGCTCTGCGTGATTCCCTCTTCCATTCCAGGTGTGTATGCCTATGTTTCAGTTAATTTCCCATTTACCAAGTTAGAACAAAGTTCTAATTAGAATGACCCCTTTACTGCATCAATATCAAGATATAAAATAGCATCTTTAAAAAAATTTTTAAAAATAAATGGCAACCTTATAAACATCCATAACTACTTCTGACTTTCAAATGACGCAAAGCAATGGAAAATAATTGATAATTTGTTTCACCAAATACTGTGCACAACTTGTTATTTGAATGTTGCCTGACCTGAGAATACCCTTCAGAGCAGATTACCTATCAGAATTTTATCTGATGGTCCTAAAGGGAATCTTCTAGACTAAGCCATGGTTTCTCCAGAATATTTAGAAAATTTAGTGCCCTGAGTTATTAAATATTTGAGATAAATGATTTAACCTTAACTCCAACTTAAATATTTGAGTGAAATAATCCCCATATACAGCCTATTTTCACTTATATGATATATAGATATTTGGCATATTTATGAATACATGTAGTTATATGTTAATAAACAATAATATTTCCATTAGATTATTTTAGTATGGAAATCATAAAAATATAACAGAATAACATACATTTAATGCTAAAACTATGCAAGCAATACTTTTATCAATATATTCTAATTCTTACTTCAATGAGGGTGATCATTGGGAACAATAATTTTCAATGTCTACATAAAGAATATAGAATATATAACATGCTTAATTCCACATAATTTCTGCTTGATGAATGTTACATAAAGAAATAAGTGAATCCCTTAATAAACGAACTACTGGAGATAACCTATTTTTATTTGAAAGCATAATACTTCCACACTATCTTCGAGCTACAACTTTAAACACTAAGCCCAATATTTTAAATATGGAAAGAAAGAAAGTGGAGTTGCTCAGTCGTGTCCGACTCTTTGTGACCCCATGGACTGTAGCCTACCAGGTTCCTCTGTCCATGGGATTTTCCAGGCAAGACTACTGGAGTGGGGTGCCATTGCCTTCTCCAGGGGATCTTCCCAACCCAGGGATCGAACCCTGGTATCCTTCATTTCAGACAGGCACTTTGCCATCTGAGCCACCAGGGAAGCCCAAAAAGATTCTTAATAAATGCTTAGTGAAATAAATTGAATCTGAAAGTATTCTATGGTGTATTTGGAATAATGGTTTCAAAAGTACACACTGAAAAATTATTTCCTTCAAGGGTGACTCTTAAGTATGTGTTCCATAATCACATACATTGATGACATGTGCTACACTATGTAGGGCTTCCCCAGTGGCTCAGCCATAAAGAACTCAGAAGCAGTTTAAGACACTCAGGAGACCGTGGCTTTAATCCCTGGTTTGGGAAAATCCCCTGGGGGAGGGCATGGCAACCCACTCCAATAGCTGGGACGATCCCATGAACAGAAAAGCCTGGCAGGCTACGGTCCATGGGGTTGCAAAGAGTCAGACACAATTGACGAGACTGAGCACGTACTGTGAAACCCTTTTGGAGACTTTAAAAGTCTTAGTTTACTCGGCTTCTGACAACTCTTACAGTAAAGAAATCCTCTTTAACTTTATCCATTCATTCCCCAAGCCTAATTGACCACAGAAACTCTTTTTTACTCCACTTATATTTTCCCAGTGGGGCAGCTAGCTTTCCCAGTAAGTCAGTATAAGAATCATTGATCAAGATGTCAATTCTTTGAATCAAAAATTCTTAATATTATTCTATTTAAAATGTATTTGTCCCTTTATAGATGACAACTGTTATCTATAGCTTATATTTGGGTTTCTGCTATTTATGCTTTAGCTAATGAACATTTCAGTTGTAATAAATAAGGATATAAATGTGCTCTGAAAATGTCTCAGTTGTCTTAGTATTATCATGACTAAGTTTCATTATGGCATCTTGAATAATAAATGCCAGTGCTTAAGATGAGGATGAAAATAATATGAAAATTTCTTCTTTATAATTTTTGAAATCTGTCTTAGGACATACACTCAAAATGTTATGCTTCCATCAATGGATAAGTATTCGAGACATGTATCTCCTCATAGAAAGCTCCTTTTTAAAATTTTTTAGGTAAACTCCATTTTCTTTTTATATTAAATCAAAGCTAGTAGTTGGTATAAATTATTCATGATAAAATTGCTTTTCATTATATTTCATTCTTGGCTCAAACACTTTAGTTAAGAAATTGGAGTTTATATTAGTTTTAATAATGTTTTTAAATGTTACAGTAATACACTAGAAATGAATATATCCAGATGTATTTCTTTGTAAGTATGACTAAGAGGTAGAATGAAGAATTGAAATAGTATGACCTTTGAAGTCCCCTAGATTTCAATCTTAGATTTGCCGCAGGAACTCTGTGAGTCATAGATTAATTATTTAATAGCATGGGATATATTTTTTGTTAATTTTTAGATTTGTTATGAACCATAAGTGTAGCTGGAGAAAGCAATGGCATCCCACTCCAGTACTCTTGCCTGGAGAATCCCACGGACAGAGGATCCTGGTGGGCTGCAGTCCATGGGGTCGCTGAGGGTCAGACACGACTGAACAATTGCCTTTCACTTTTCACTTTCATGCATTGGAGCAGGAAATGGCAACCCACTCCAGTATTCTTGCCTGGAGAATCCCAGGGATGGGGGAGCCTGGTAGGCTGCCATCTATGGGGTTGCAAAGAGATGGACATGACTGAAGCAACTTAGCAGCAGCAGCATATGTGTAAGCTAAGGCTACTTTTTCTTTTGAGATAAAAATCATTGACTCAGTGTTTCTATTTTACCTTCTATAAATAAAAAAAATTATAAAAAGTCACTCAATCATATCTGACTCTTTGTGACCCCATGGACTATACAGTCCATGGAATTCTCCAGGCCAGGATACTGGAGTGAGTAGCCTTTCCCTTCTCCAGGGGATCTTCCCAAACCAGTGTTCAAACCCAGATCTCCCACATTGCAGGTGGATTCTTTACCAGCTGAGCCACAAGGGAAGCCCAAGAATGCTGAAGTGGGTAGCCTATCCCTTCTCCAACAGATCTTCCTAACCCAGGAATGGAACCAGGGTCTCCTGCCTTGCAGGCAGATTCTTTACCAACTGAGGCATCAGGGAAGCCCTATAGGAAGTATAACAAAAATCTCAAGATTGCTATAAATCCCTGTTATAGGCAGATTTGTGAGCTCTCAAATTCATATATTGGTCTTAACCCTCAGTACGTAAACTTGTTTCTGTAGGTGAAAATAATATCATTAAAGCAGTAATTAAATTAAAATGAATTCATTCAATGAACCTTAATCAAATATAATTGATGTCTTTTTAGAAGAGGAAATTTAGACACAGCATACACAGAGGGAAGGCGATGGGAAGTAATGGGAGAAGACAGCCATCCACAGTCCAAAGAGAAAGGCTAGAATGCTCTCAGTGTCATTAGAAGGAACCAACCTTTCCTACACCTTGATGGTGGACTTCCAGGCTCTAGAACTGTGAGAAAGCAAATTTTTGATATTTAAGTCATCCAACTGGTGCACTTTGCTTGATTAGCCTAGAAAACTCAGCTATGAAATTAAAAGATGCTTATTCCTTGGAATAAAAGATATGACAAACCTAGACAACATATTAAAAAACAGAGACATCACTCTGCTGACAAAGGTCCATCTAGTCAAAACTATGGTCTCTCCAGTAGTCATGTATGGATGTGAGAGTTGGACCATAAAGAAGGCTGAGGACTGAAGAATTGATGCTTTTGGACTGTGGTGTTGGAGAAGACTCTTGAGTCTCCCTTGAACTGCAAGGAGATCTAACCAGTCCATCCTAAAGGAAGTCAGTCTTGAATATTCATTGGAAGGACTGATGCTGAAGCTGAAACACCAACATTTTGGCCACCTGAAGTGAAGAACTGACTCATTGGAAAAGACCCTGATGCTGGGAGGGATTGGGGGCAGGAGGAGAAGGGGACGACAGAGGATAAGATGGTTGGGTGGCATCACTGACTCAGTGGCCTTGAATTTGAGTATACTCTGGGAGATAGTGAAGGACTTGGCAAGCTGATATGCTGTAGTCCATGGGGTCACAAAGAGTCGACACGACTTTGCGACTGAACAACAACAGAGGAAACTCATGCAATCCCAGGGGGTCTGCAGGCCTGGATCTAACGCTTAGCTTCTAAAGCTAAATCCAGTCTCCATACATCAACACCAAATTAAATCTCAGAGACAGAGTTTTGGGTGACATAGAAAAGAATTGCTCTGCCAGGCAAAGGGATCCAGCAGCTAATGCCCTCAGAACTGTGGGTTCCAACTTGGAGAGGGTAGTAAGGAGTTTAATAGTAGTTCAAAGAAGGCATGATCAACTCATGGACATTCTTCTGATTGGTCAGGGGTGATGTAAGTGGGCGTCAGCATCATCAACCTGGATCTGACCTGTTTGGGGTCCCTGTGCAGGTGGACAGCTTACCCTTGTCTTCTCTCACCTGGTAAGGATTTTAGTATCTGCAAAAAAACCTCAAAGATATTATTATGTGTGTCCCTTGAGGAGGAACCAGGAATCTGCTCTGAAGCTGCACTATTGTTTTCTGACCACTCCGCCCTAATCTCTGCATTTCCTCCCTTCCCTGATTAGCAACTGTTTGAACTCAGGGAAGAAGACAAGGAAAGGCTTTTGTGCCCAGGAGCCCCCAGGTCCTGCTGTTATCCTTCAGTTTTTCTATGGTGTCCAGCTCTTTGCTTCACTATGGGCTGCAGCACGCCAGGCTTCCCTGTCTTCACTATCTCCCTGAGTTTGCTCAAACTCATGTCCATTGAGTCGGTGATGCCATCCAACCATCTCATCCTCTGTCACTCCCTTTTCCTTCTGCCCTCAATCTTTCTCAGTATCAGGGACTTTTCTAATGAATCAGCTTTTCACATCCGGTCAAATATTTGAGCTTTAGCATGTCCTTCCAGTGAATGAATATTCAGGATGAATTTCTTTTAGAATTGACTGGTTTAATCTCCTTGCTGTCCAAAGGACTCTCAAGAGTCTACTCCAGCACCACAGTTTGAAAGTGTCAATTATTCAGCCCTCAGTCTTCTTTATGGTCTAACTCTCACATCCATACATGACTACTGGCAAAACCATAGCTTTGATTATATGGACCTTTGCCAGTAAAACAGTGTCTTTGCATTTTAACACATTGGCTAGTGTTGTCATAGTTTTTCTTACAAGGAAAGAAGGTCCTACTTGGTTTTAATTCCACTAGACTGTATCTTCATGAAAATGTGTGGAATTTAGGAGATAAACAGGTATATTTTCAATTTTCTGCTTTGTAGTAATCTACAAAGCAGTTGGTTTTTCTAAAGTGAAAGTGTTAGTTGCTCAATAGTGTCTGACTCTTTGCAACCCCATGGACTGTAGGCTGCCAGGTTCCTCTATCCATAGGATTTCCCAGGCAAGAATACTAGAGTGGGTAGCCATTCCCTTTTGGGGATCTTCCCAACCCAGGGATCCAACTTTTTTCACATTCCTTGGTTTCTCTAAAGACCACTCATAAAGTTTTAAAGGTGATTTCAGGTTAAAATAAAAACAAGACAAATAATCCGAACCTGTGTATTGTATACTTCTTTATTGCAAATCCTTTATTTAAAGCCTCAGGAAATTTTTCAGCTGTGACATTTCTTTGCAGATTCTAGACTGCAACATATAGTGTTATTTGAATCCCATCTCTCGTCTCCCAATTTCAGCCCCTCCCCCCCCCCCACAAATCTCTCAGCTTTATATTCTCCTAGGTTATTTTCCTTTAAATCCTTCCAAGAAACTGCATTCCCTGCATTTTATTATGCAGAAAAATTTGACATTCCATTTGGGCCTGGCTTTGTATCAATAAAATACATGGGTTTCACACTGAGTAGTGAGAAGTCCTGGCTAAAACTTAGAAATGTCAGCCTCACTTTTCTTTTCCCTCCACCTGTCTTTATAGGTAGGAAAAAAAGGGAGAATAAAAATGTATTTATTTCATTGTTATGTGTGCTAACTCACCTCAGCCCTGTCCAACTCTTTGCGACCCTTTGGACTGGAGCCAGCCAGGCTCCTCTGTCTATGGGATTCTCCAGGCAAGAATACTGGAGTAGGTTGCCAAGTCTTCCTCCAGGGGATCTTCCTGATCAAGGGGTTGAACCCACGTCTCTTCTGTCTCCTGCATTGGCAGACAGGTTCTTTATCACTATCGCCATGAACATCAAAGGGTATAAGGTATACAAAAGTGTTGATCATCCTATTAAACAGCTCAGGCTGCCATAGCAAAATATCTATGGCAGACTAGATGGCTTCAACACCAGAAATTTAATTCTCTTGCTTGGTTCTGGAGGATGGAAAGCCAAGAACAAGGTGCTGGCTGACTCATTTCTGGTGAGAACTCCCTGACTTACAGACAGCCACTTTCTCCCTGTCATCATGTGACACTGAAGAGAGAGCCATCTGGTGTCTCTTCCTCTTTTGATAAGGGCACCAGCACTGTTAGACTAGGGCCCCACCCTTGTGACCTTATTTACCCTTTAAAACCTCACAGGCCTAATCTTTGCATAAAGTCACACTGGGGTTTGGGGCTTCAACATGAATTTTGAGGGAAGACAATTCAGTTGAAAGTATCCCGCATTTGGCCCTTCAAATTTCACATTCATCTTATGTGCAGAATACATGAACTCCATCCCAATATTGACAAAGTCTTAACTTACTCTGACATCAGCTCTAAAGCTCAGTCCTTGCATCTGTGCTAAGTCATGTCCCACTCTTTTCAACCCCATGGATGGTAGCCCATAAGGCTTCTCTGTCTGTGGAATTTCCAGGTAAGAATTCTGGAATGGGTTGCCATTCCCTTCTCCAGGGGATCTTCCCAACCCAGGAATTGCACCCAAGTCTCTTGCAATTAGGGGCTTGTAAGACCAGACAAATTATGTGTTTCCAAAATACTATGGCAGGACAGGCATAGAATAGCTATTTCCATTCCAAAACATAAAAAAAAAAAAAAAGAAGAAGAAGAAGAAGGTGACAGGTCCCAGGCAAGTCCAAACCTGTCAAAGAAAATGCTGCTTGGTTAGTTTTATGGGAAACTCAGTTATCTAGGTGTGATATAGGGTAGAATCCTTTAACTTGTATTTAGATGTGTTGCAGAATAAATTGACTTATGAAAAAATGTCAAATTAATAAGCACTGAGCAACAGCTGAAACAATGTCAAAACACAATGTACTTACAGTTATGTTAATTTCACAGCTGCAGTCACTGGAGATGGTTAGACAGCATCACTGACTCCATGGGCATGAATTTGAGCTAACTCCTGGAGACAATGAAGGACAGGGAAGCCTGGTGTGCTGTAGTCCATGCAGTCGCCAGGAACTGGACACAACAGGGACTGAACCACAACAATAACAATTTACAGCATGAGAGCCAGCTTTAAAGCAAATTCATCTAAATAGAAAAGCCTTGTCCAGTTAATCACCAGCAAGACCTCAGTTGGTTGGCCCTGTTTTATTACAGGTACATTTTGAACCCAGCTCAGGAACAGGCAGCTATTTCTACAGTCAGTCCCTTCTGTAGCTTCTCTAATTTTTTTTTTTTTTTTCATTTTCTTGTCACCAGTGATCCTGAGACATAGCAAGTCTGCAGCTTTTGAAACACAGATCAGGTTGAGCAAGGGTGGTAACAAAACTCAGCAGACAAATGCTAAGCCACTATGTAACGCAAGAGACAAAAGAACAAGATGAGAGAAGGGGAAATGCCGCACTTCAAGTGGGAGCTGTGACACGCTGAGCAGAAATAAGCCAAGAAAGGGAAAACACATATCTGTAAGCAGGAAGAGATCAGGCAGAGGTAGCAGAAAGGACAAGCTGGGCTATGGGAGGAAATGCTTGGTAATTCATCTTAATGCCTCAAGATACTGTGTCCTTGGATGGGTGATTTCTCCCACTGCAGTTCATACACCTACTCAAGAGAATGTTAATCGAAGAGTGTTACCTGACACGTGAAACCCTGAGCCCATCATGGTAAGCTTTGCTGTTTTCTTGGCTTGTCAATCATCTGAATAAAGATGTGGCTTTTCATGATGCCTGGCTTCTTTGTTTTCTTCTTTTCTGCAAGGCAGCTGTGTCCCGCCTGATTCCTCTGACCCGTCAGCTTGTACTCTGTAATCTGGAAGCTTGTGTTCACTAGTGGCGGCCTTTACCACAGATAATCATGCAAGATCCACCCCTGACCAGTGCCTCCTTCAAGGTGGACTTGGCCACTCTTTTTATGAGCTGGCATATTTTCTCATCACTAAAAAAATGTATATAACTTACCCTTGCTAGTAATCTGGGAAAGATTGAGGGCAGGAGGAGAAGGGGGCAACAGAGGATGAGATGTTTGGATACCATCACTGACTCAATGGACATGAGTTGGAGCAAACTCCAGAAGACAGTGAAGTTCAGGGACGCCTGGTGTGCTGCAGTCCATAGGGTTCCAAAGAGTCAGACACAACTTAGCAACTGAAAAACAACACTATGAAATACATCCATATTATAGTGCTGCATGTGACACATGGTGCAATATTAAGCGAACACAAGCTCTCAGGTTTAGTCACCCATCTCTAGGAGTATTCTGTTGCAAAATCTACAGCTCCCTCATTCTAGAATTCCAGACCTTTGAAGGCAGGAGGAGAAGGGGACGGCAGAGGATGAGATGGTTGGACGTCATCACCGACTCAATGGACATGAATTTGGGTAAACTCCAGGAGTTGGCGATGGGATAGGGAGGCCTGGCATGCTTCAGTCCATGGGGTTGCAAAGAGTTGGACATGACTGAGTGACTGAACTGAACTGAGCATGCAAGTCAGGTCAAATAGAAATAGGGAAAGAAAACTGTAAATGGACCTAGGGTCTATCATACAGTGTGAAGGAAGTCAGAAAAAGAAAAGCAAATATCATATATTAATGCCTGCATGTGGACTCTAGAAAAAAATGCAGAGGAACTTATTTGCAGGGCAGGGCTAGAGATGCAGACGCAAAGAACAGATGTGTGGACACGGGAGGTGGGAAACAGTCGTGGATTGAATTGGGAGATCAGGATCAGCATATATACACTACCACGGGTGAAACAGAGAGCTGGTGGGAACCTGCTATATAACGCAGGGAGCTCAGCTGGGAGCTCCGTGATGACCTAGAGGCGTGGGATGGGGAGGGAGAGGTTCCGGGGTGGGGGGGCGGTGTATGTTACATAGAGCTGACTCATGTTGTTGTACAGCAGAAACCAATACAATATTGTAAAGCAATTATATTCCAATCCAAAAAAAAAAAAAAGAAATAAAAAAACAATATAGAACTAATGCTGTAGAAAGCTTTCATTCCTCAAGGAGCGGGAACTCCAGCCTGCACTCCCTAACTCATACCTGCCTTCTCTTTATGCTCCAGCTTGGATTCTCTCCACCAAAGGACATTAATGGAATAGCATGTCCTTCGTTTTCAATCCTTGAGCCCTCCCCCTCTACATTTCTAACTGATATCTCTTTAGAGAGAATTTCTGACTCAGCACAAATGTGTTTCTAGGCAAAGGTTTTCATACACTTCCTCCCACTCCAGTTCTTCTCTAGGTTCTTCTTCTTTTGTTCCTGCACATAGGTTTTTGAACACTTCTATCATGATCCTTAAAATGACTGAGAGTTATTATGTGTTTGTCAGTTTTCCTAGTTTGTGGTTAAACTCTGAGCATCTGACAAAGGGAAGACCCTCTGTAGAAGTCAGCCAGTGAAAGTGAATAAAATAAATTTGCATCTCAAAAAATAGAGCATCAAAATGGTTGCATTCTGCTTCCTAACAACCAGAGAGATGTATAACTTAGCAGAGTGATGTGTCATAATATATATGTATGAACACTAACATCTAAACCCACATAGGTTCAAAACCATCAAAGCTATACAGGGCATTTGAAATGGAAATTATGATAAAAAGTGCAATTTAGCAAAGATCAAATAATTGCTCTTCAATGCAAAACACTGAATTTTCATCTCTAAAAGAAGAACTTGGGCTCAAATCAGTGTTTACATTGTTTTAAGCAATGAGGTCTCCTTTGAAATTTTTTTGTCTTTGTTTTCAGTAAAAATTTGCACAGGGGCCCAGTATACAATAAAAGGATCATGACCCTGTTTGGCAAACTTTGTGAATGCTCTTTCGTGCTCTGCTCCATGGAGGCCCTTGATACTTGCTGTGAAAGTCAAAGGTTTCATCCACAACAATTTGAAAATAACACACCTATGATCTGTTTCTTTCCCATTCTTCACAGCTTTGAATCAATAAAGCTGAGTTTTCTCATAGACAAACATTGACTGGTTCATATATAGTATACTTTATCTAT
Organism: Bos grunniens; assembly: GCF_055505025.1. Taxonomy (NCBI): domain Eukaryota; kingdom Metazoa; phylum Chordata; class Mammalia; order Artiodactyla; family Bovidae; genus Bos; species Bos grunniens. The sequence continues at coordinate 87,095,736 of NC_141176.1, read as the reverse complement.
ATTGCCAATGTTTTATTTCTCAGTTCTAAATAGGTAAGGGCATCTGGTTATTAAACTAATACTGGTAAATATGTAAATAGCAAGTCCGTTTTTTTTAGTCTAACGAGATTGATCCAAGTCTACCTGTTGGTCCAAAGCTATAATGTTGTTGTTGTTTAGTCACCAAGTTGTGTCCGATTCTTCTCAACTGGAAAAGAATGGACTGCAGCAAGCCAGGCTCCTCGCTCCTCACCATCGCCCCTTCATGGATCACTGCCTTGTTGTTGCGGAGGGGCTTGCATAGCAATGAAGCTATGAGCCATGCCACGTATGGCCACCCAAGATGGACAGGTCGTAGCGGAGATTTCTGAGAAAACATGATCCACCGGAGGAGGGAATGGCAAACTACTCTGATATACTAGCTGTAAGAACCCCATGAACTATATAAAAAGGCAAAAAAAGCTATAATATTGTGTAACAAATTACCCAAGAGCCGATTCCAGCAATAGATCAAACATATCTGAAAGAAGCAAAAAAGATATCCTAGAATATGTCCTCAAAACTTTATTCTATACCTGTGAAAAATACTTAGCTATATTGGAGTTCAAAAAATTACTAAAATGTTTTCAGTGCTATAATATGGGTGTATAGCCAATGTAATTTCAGTTCTCATATGCAAAGCTCGTCTATAACAGCACTTATATCAAAGTGGCTGGGTGCTTTCATTCATTTTTATAGCTATTTGCATTGTACATCCATCATCTGAAACACAAAACAATATGTCTGTGAAATAGAGTCAAATTTTGCATGCACAGCCCCTTGCAATATGCAAAATCATCAAACTTGGAAGCACAAGGGGTTGGTGTTGGAAACTAATGAGAAGAAATGTGTTTGGAGCTTTACCAAATCAATAACTTTCAATATGCAGTTTAAAGCATTTGTTAAAGTCATAATGTGTGCAGGTATGCACATCCTTAAATACACGAATGTTTTGTATTTACTGGATGTGCACAGAGATCAAAGCTTTTGTCATAAACGCTCTCAGTGTTTGAAGCACTTCCTTGAGGTAGAAGTCTGGCTTTAAAAAAAAAAAATCATAAAATGACTTGCAAAAAAACAATGACCTACATTAATAGCATATTTAGAACCTTAACCAGTGCTTCCTAACATTCAATTTTACATCTTAAGCTTTGATATAAACCATGTTTAAAATACTGAAACTATTGTCTTACTCTATGAATGCAGCCTGCCAGACTTTATTGCACACCTTTTCGGTGTAGGTTATTTCTGTAGGCATAAAGTCTTGGGCTTCCCTGGTGGCTCAGCTGGTAAAGAATCCACCTGCAATGTAGGAGACCTGAGTTCAGTCCCTGGGTTGGGAAGATTCCCCGGAGAAGGGAATGGCTACCGGCTCTGGTATTCTGGCCTGGAGAGTTTCATGGACTGCATAGTCCATGGAGTTGCAAAGAGTCGGACACAACTGAGTGACTTTCACTTTAAAGTCTGCTCCAGTATTAAATTTGCAACTCATTTTCCAGAATGCTTTGGCAAAAATCACTTTTCTCCCCAAATTGTACTTATATGTAGTATATGTCTTTATGTTTATTAAGCACTACAAAATAATAACAAACTTGGTTAAGAGATTAAGCTCAATATTCACACTTTGTTGTTCAACTATTATGTGTTGTAATGAATCAAATTCCAGGTCATGGGAAGTCCATCATCAAAGGTTTAACAAATAGAAAGTGAGTACCTTGATTTCCTTAAGATTTCTTATACAACATAGAAAACTTAAGGGCTTTGATAATTTAGAAGTTATTTTAGCTAATAGATTCTACCTAACATTCTCTCCACCAAAACTTTTAAACTATCAGTGTTTCCAAATTTGTAGAATCAAAGAGAATGCATTTGCAGAAAGTCCAAATATTTGGAAGTAAATTACAGAAATAAAATACTGGTCAGAGATCTATCCTCTAACCAATACTTGGCTAACTGTAGCATCCGCTCAGATGTGAAGCCTTGCCTTGCAGGTCTATGTGATTATGACATGGATATTACCTTAGGACTTTCTTTGGAAATGATGTTCAAGGTATCAGTTTTGTGTCAGTTCGTCCTGTTTCAACTTCTTCTCTTTGACAACAAGGAAAGAAAGGAACGAATGATCTTAGGAAAGATGAGACTCATCTGTCCCACCAGGGCGGGACTTAGGTGCGCAGTGAAAAGGGAGGGTCCTTGATCATTAGCTTTTCCCTGGTGGCTCAGTCATAAAGAATCTGCTTGCTAATGCAGGAGACCCCCAGCTCAATTCCTGGGTCAGAAGATCCCCTGGACAAGGGAATGGCAACCCACTCCAGTATTCTTACCTGGGAAATCCCATGGACAGAGGAGCCCCAAGGGCTACAGTCCATAGGCTTGCAAAAGTCAAGCATCTATAACAACACCAAACTTGGTCATTAAAAGAAGCATGATTGGAAACCAGGAGGTGTCCAAAACAAGATTTCTCCAATTTTCTTGCTGAAACAAAATGGTTTTATTTTATTTTATTTTAGTTTAGTTTAGTTCCCACTTAAGCAAAAACAGCTTTTGCTGGAAGTGCAAAGAAAGAGAAGACAGAGAGGGTGGGAGACTAAAATGAGAATTTTTTTTTTTTTTTATGGAGATTCCATTCCCAAACTTGGAACCTCACACCATGTACCACGACTAATGACTTTTTGTCCAAGAAGGAAAATTTCAGTCGAGTTTGAATAGCTAGGACTATATTGAATTGACATCAATATTTATGTAAAATATAGCACAGCCTTCCCTCATTTAATTGCATTTTAGGGGAGAAAGGAGACTCAAACAGAAGTCGTAAGCGGTTGCTGAAATGTCCCGCAGTAGAGTGTGTGCTTTGCAGAGAAATGAAAGTTATATGATGTGCTACCTTTTCATCTGTTCCATGTCTTTGCCAGCTGTGGAGACACGTCAGATGCCATTATTCCGCAAATTTAACTCTCTTTTTCAATTGCTAACCTCTTGTTGACAGTAATCAGAACTTGATGGCGGGGCCTCTGCAGGTGTTACACGATAGTTGGTGCTGGTTTGATATAGTATGTGACAGTTTTAGTATTACATCCTGTAGGATGATACATCATCAAATAATATTTCAGATAATCCTTAGTCTTTCAGCAGAAATGTAATTGTTACTCATCTAATAATATTTCCAGATGGCACGGTGGGTGAGGAGTGGGCTAAAAATAAAGGAAGGCTAGGCTTAAAAATTGACGCCATAGCAAAACGTGAAAGAGAAAAAAAAAAACTTACTAGGGATTGTGCAGAACTATGAAGCTCTTTTCAAAACTAGGGTTGTATAAGATGCTATGGCATAATACTTGGATAAAATGGAAGGACAACGTGAAATGTTCCCCACATAAGGCAAGGGGCAAGCATTTCAGTAAAAGCAAATAATGTTTTTTTTTTATAAATTTCAGAATGAGGTCCCCCATTTGCATAAATTACATTCCTGAAGATAGCATTTAATGGTAACTAGCTGAATATTGCAATATACGATTCTACATTTTTCCACAAATTTTGATTTGCTAAACTGCAAAGTTAAAAGGGTTTGTTGCTAGAATTCATGTTTCTCTTTGTTAACTAACATCTGCTTTTACTAGCTTACGTTGTTTCTCCACCAGAGTGTATTACTATTTCTTTATTTACTGACCAACTAGGCAACACTTTCTAAGGATTCGATGCATTTACTGCGATAAAAGGCATGGACTTGTATTATGTGCATGCGTGCTCCGTCTCTCAGTGATGTCTGACTCTTTGTGATCCATGGACTGTAGCCTGCCAGGCTCATCCCTGTAGCTGGCCTGGAGAATCTGTTCATGGGATTTTCCAGGCAAGGATACTAGAGCAGGTTGCCATTTCCTTCTGCAAGGTAGAAGGCCCACCCAAGTGCTATTTACAAGTAGCAAATTAAAATTGTATAACTTACATAAAACCCATTAACTCATCAGCTCAATTTAATAAAGTATTGCACCTCTCCATAATTACAGTGCTTCCTTAATAACAATGCATGTAACACCTACAAGATACATTTTCTAAACTTGCAAGCAAATATTTAATAAACAAATATTCTATGGTACATCTTGTATTTTAATCAGTGAATGAATTTTTTTTTCATGTTTTGGAGAATGAAGAAATAAAATTTTCCTAAAATTTTTACAGTCTCCACAAATAATGTTTATATTTAAGTTCTCATAAAATCCCTCTAAATTTTATACTGTATAAGTAAAGTGTACTTGTTTCTTACAAAATGGCAGAATTTTTAATGCAATATTTGGTAGACCAATTATATTTCCTACCATTTTGTTTACCCAACTGAAAGAAACAGGGCAACTAGAGTTATGAAATATCAACTTTTGGCAACTTTTGATAAAAAACAAAGTAGCTCAAATATTTGTCTTTGATACAATAAATTAATAATTATAAATATTTAGTTTGACCATTTCTTCATTCAGATATTCTTGTCTTTAAAGCAAATCTACAGCATAACCTACTGGATGCATATAAACATCTTGCTTTTTCCTTCTATTTAGAAATCTGTTTAGAAACAGGAATCTTCTATTTAGCAATCATAGTGGACATGGGTAAGTTTTCTAAAGTAAAGATCAGTACACTTTATATATTTTTCATGTATATTCTAAGCCTTTCTTTGAGGTAAGACTGAAGAATATTCCCAGTTTAGCAAGTATGTGAAAAAAAAAGTTTTGGATAAGCTACAAAATAATTTAATTGATTTGTCCAAGTCTCAAAGCAAGTTAATAGAATAGTCAGGAAAATAAAGTAGAATATCACTTCTCTCACAGGTTTCTCTACTCCACCAGGAATTAACTCATAAGAATATGCCCATGCCACTGTCTAGGTCTGGAGCTATACATAAAAATGGCTTCAGGGTTTTCATTGACTTGATCATAAAACAAAACTGTTTATTGATAATAAATGCCTGTCCAAATATTATCTTTCAGTCATTTCAAATATTTAAAGCTGCCTATCAATCTGTATCTAATCAATTGTCCACTTCTGCCTATCATTGTATTTATGTTTTTTTTTTTTTTAAGTATAGGAGTTAGGGAATAATGGGTCTTGGAGAGGATGATAAAAAGTGAGAAAATGCCTTTCCTGGAGCTTTGAGTGTCTTTCCATAGCCTCATTATAAGATGAATCTCCAAGGCGTTAAGGATGTACCTTCATATTTATCCCCATTTAAGATCTCCAAGTATGGAGATTACACTGCAAATGGTGCAATCATTGCAGATGGTGATCGCAACCATGAAATTAAAAGACATTTGCTCTTTGGAGGAAAAGTTATGACCAACCTAGACAGCATGTTTAAAAACAGAGACATTACTTTGCCAACCAAGGTCCATCTAGTCAAGGCTATGGTATTTTCAGTGATCATGAATGAATGTGAGAGTTGGACCATAAAGAAAGCTGAGGCCAAAGAATTGATGCTTCTGAACTGTGGTGTTGGAGAAGACTCCTGAGAGTCCCTTGGACTGCAAGGAGGTCCAACCAGTCCATTCTGAAGGAGATCAGCTGTGTTGTTGCTCTTACTGAGTACTCTGCACCATGTTTTACAAAATCTTTACAAAATACTTTCAACAGTTTTCTATTACTTACATAAATTGAGAGATTAGAAAACGGAACCCAGAGAGACGGCTTCGTTTGCCTGAGGTCACACAGCTATTAAGTTAGTGAACCTGATGTGGAAACCAGGTCCATTTGTCCCCCAGGTTAACATAGGTTAGCTTGCTAATGTGGCCCTAGGCTGGTGGCTTTGGTCAACTGCTTAAGACAAATGAAATAGGTACACTTTCCAGTAAGACCCTTTCATAAGACTATACTGTTTTGCTGTACATTTTTTTTTTTTCACCTTATCCTAACCCATGCTTAATTCAAGAAATTATGCTTCCTGGTCACCTGAAAACTGTCTATAACAAGTAATGGTGATAATGACAATGTGTGTGTGTGTGTGTGTGTGTGTGTGTGTTAGTCGCTCAGTTGTGTCCAACTCTTTGTGACCCCATGGACTATAGCTTGCCAAGCTCCTGTGTCAATGAAACACTCCAAGCAAGAATAGTGGAGTGGATAGCCATTCTCTTCTCCAGAGGATCTTCCCAATCCAGGGACTGAATCTAGGTCTTCCACATTGAGGGCATATTCTTTACCATCTGGGTTACCAGGGACTCGCTAATGACAGCATCAACCCTTAAAAGGACAGCCGGGTGATTGTTTTATATATTTTCTACGTTAGCACATATAATTCAGTGATACTTCATATTTATTTATATTTTAAATATATTCTCAATCTTAGCATTTTTCCCTTCAAAATCTTCATTCTCTATGTAATTAGGTTAAACTACTCAGTATTTTCCTATACTTAGTAATCATGCATTATACATGCTTATGTTTCTACTTGATACCAATTTCAGAGCAGTCCTGTACTGTGGCTACATTCAAAATTTTTTTTTCAGTTTTAGCCTGAACAATATGTAACAAATATTGCTGTCTTAGTTATTTCTTTCAAATTTGCAGCCAAGAACGTGAGATCTACGTGTACTACAGTGTTCACATTTATCTTCAGTCACTCTATACAGAGAAAAAGGTCCATTGAAGCTAGCATCTTGGCTTTAGGTTGTGCATATATTTACAGGTAATGAGTGTAAAGAGAGATGTTCTAGAATTTTGATTTTAGCAAATATGTTTTTCTTTTGAAATTTCCATGACAAGCAATATTATTAGAGGGCAATTTTTCCTTGTAATTATTTTATAAAAGAAGATCTATTTAACTTTTCTCACAGCAAGTCTGTACATACAGAAACTAAATCTTAGCCCAGTTAAAAATTAGCTGATCGATAGTTTCACTCCAGAATGTATAAATATCCAAGGCAATATACTTAATTGGGAAGAAATCCTTAGTTTTCCAAAAATAAGAAAGAAGAAAATAAGGAAAGAAGGAAGGAAAGAAAGAAGAAAAGAGGGAAAGAAAAAGAGAAAAAAAAAAAGAAGAATTTTGAACATCATTATAAGTAGAATATTGTGGTCTAGGAGTTTTATAGCTGGTAAAATGAGTGCCCCTCTTTGGATATTTCAGAATTTCATTCCAGGTGTGAATAACCTCAGAACAGGGACACTTTCTGCAAAGCACATTAGCTCTAAATTACTAATAAAAAGCAGATTGTATTTAAGGGCAGAGCAAGTTCGGGAATTGAAATTCCAAGACTGCACGTTATTGTTCACTCAGGGATACTGCATGAGCTAACAGTGAAGAAAAAGGAGAAAAAAAAAAGAGAGAAGAAACAGTGGAAAGGGCAGTAGTCTTAACATGGAATACCAGAGCGTGTTCTGAGTGTGAACCATAATACCCAGAGGGACTGGAGTCTTGATGTCAGCCTGCTTGATCTAATCCCATAATGTAAGAAATGAAAGGCGGTTGACAGAAGCAAGTAATGCTATGTCTGTTTTGTTATTTTTTAAAAAATATTTCCCACCACTATTCAAGTGTTCCCTGTGAGGTACACAAAACCAGTTTTCATCAGTTGAGTCCATGCATTTGTGTTTCTGCCATAAAACAAACCAAAACACAGCAAATAGGATAGCATGCCACCTTTTCCTCTTTAGGCTGTGATATTTTTTCTGTGATCCCCACGGTGTTGTGAACATGTTAAAGCAGAGAAAAAGCAATGCAGTAGTTTGGCTACCGATTTAGAAAATTTTACGAAAATGGAGAAAGCTTCCTTCTTAGAACGACCAGTCCCTACTTGAGTATCTCCTTTCTTCTTGACTCATCTATCCAAAGACTTATATATATAACCATTTCCAATGCTACGTTTTTTGACCTTTTCACTAGAGAATAATTATTTGAGCTATGTAAAATACCAACATCTTCATCAAACATACTCTTCTACTAATGTGTTTCAAGCTTTTTTCAAAGTAAAAAAAGTTTTGTTGGATTCAGATTACACAGAATTGGTGAAACTGAAGAAATTCTGAGATCTGTTAATGTCCCAAGTATGACCAACCAGACTGTGAAAGAGGCGTTTGAAAAATCATGGTGCATAGACCTGGGGTGAGAGAAGATGAGTCCCACAACAGACAGGTTGCAGGTTTAGGTTTTCTCAGCAGGTTGAAAATACAAACTGAAAAGAAAAGTTAACTGTTTCCAGTAATGAAGAAGGCAGTGGCACCCCACTCCAGTACTCTTGCCTGGAAAATCCCATGGACTGAAGAGCCTAGAAGGCTGCAGTCCATGGGGTCGAGAAGAGTCGGACACAACTGAGCGACTTCACTTTCACTTTCCACTTTCATGAATTGGAGAAGGAAATAGAAACCCACTCCAGTGTTCTTGCCTGGAGAATTCTAGGGATGGGGGAGCCTGGTGGGCTGCCATCTATGGGGTCGCAGAGTCGGACACGACTGAAGCGACTTAGCAGCAGCAGCGGCCACTTCCAGTAAAAGAGGTTCTCAGGGTCAACGTACTGACCAAGAAGGAAGAGAGATGAAATTAATTGGAAGGAATGGAACTTTGAAGGAAGAGCTCATTTTCTTTCATTCTTTTTTGTGTTAATTGAATTTTTTATTGGAGTATCCCTGGTGGCTCAGTGGTAAAAAATCCACTTGACAAGGTAGGAGACAAAGGAGATGTGGGTTAGGTCCCTGGATTGGGAAGATCACCTGGAGAATCCCCTGGGCAGGGGAGCCTGGCAGACTACAGCTCATAAGGCCGCAAAGAGCTGGACACCACTGAGCATCCATGCACAAAAACAAAAATCAAACAGACAAACCCTATGTTCATGAGTTTACATGGGGTTTCCAGGAGCCCGACTGGAGAATAAACTAAGGTGATGCGTCTAACAGAGTTTGATGCCTTATCTCCTTTGTCCCCAATCATTGGTTCTCCACTTTGTTGTTATTTAGTTGCTAAGTTGTGTCCGACTCTTTGTGATCCCAGGGAGTGCAGCCCCCCAGGCTTCCCTGTCCTTCACTGTCCCCAGGAGTTTGCTCAAACTCATGTCCATTGAGTCGGTGATGCTATTCAACCTTCTCATGTCACCAGCCCCTCTCCTCCTACCCTCAATCTTCCCCAGCATCAGGGCCAGTCAATCACTTTAGGGCCTTGATTAGATATTCTTTCATTGGAAAAGCCCCTGATGCTGGGAAAGATTGAGGGCAGGAGAAGAAGGGGACAACAGAGGATTTGATGGTTGGATGGCATCACTGAATCAATGGACATGGGTTTGGGTGGGCTCCGGGAGTTGGTGATAGACAGGAAGGCCGGCCTGGTGTGCTGCAGTTCATGGGGTCACAAAGAGTTGGACACGACTGAGTGACTGAACTGAACTGAACTGATCTCATATCTGTAATTCTACTTTGTGTGTGTGTGTGTGTGTGTGTGTGTGTGTTACTCTCTCAGTCATGTCCGACTCTTTGCAACCTCATGGACTGTATCCCACCAAGCTCCTCTGTCCGTGGGATTCTCCAGGAAAGAATACTGAAGTGGGTTTCCATTTCCTTCTCCCTTCTTCCATAGGAAAGCCCAAGAATTACTTGAGTATAGGCTACCCACTCCAGTATTCTTGGGCTTCCCTAGTAGCTCAGCTGGTAAAGAATCCACTTGCACTGTGGGAGACGTGGGTTCAATCCCTGGGTTGGGAAGATCCGTGGAGGATAATGGCTACCACCTCCAGTATTCTGGCCTGTAGAATTCCATGGACTATACAGTCCATGGGGTCAAAAAAAACTGGACATGAATGAATGACTTTCACTTTTACTACCCAAACTTGGCTTAGGAGCATCCCTGAGAAAAACACAGGACCAGGTAGAGAGCAGTCCAGGTAGAATTGAAATCAACAAACACAGGTGAAACCTCCAACCCCATCCTCACTTCAACCCCTCAACAGATATTCAACCCATTGTCTCACAAAGTGAGGGTGATTATTCACAAGGTCTCAGTTCCCAAGAGCAAGAGAGTGTGTGCTCAGTGGCTCAGTCATGTCGGACTCTTTTCGACCTTATGGGCTGTAGCCCACCTGGTTTCTCTGTCCATGGGATTCTCCAGGCAAGAATACTGGAGTGGGTAGCCATGCTCTCCTCCAGGGGATCTTTCCAACCCAGGGATCAAACCTGCATCTCCCATAGCTCCTTCTTCGAAGGAGGATTATTTACCACTGAGTCATCCATCCAGGAAGCCCTCATACTCACCTCTGCCCTAACCTCCTTTTCATCATAAATAGACAGCTTTGTCGCCCACCTCAGCATTTAATTCAGCTCTAGTTTCTCCTAACTAAATAAACTCTTTGGTTGACACTAGTTTCTCTTTCTGCCTGGAACACTTTCTACTCCTTTCTCTCCCAGTGACAAACCTAGAAATAATTTTCTAGAATTATTAATTTTATTTCCTCTGTCCCCTTTGCCTCACTCTAGAGTTTTTCTTACCAGGCCATTGCTCTTACCAGATTGCTCCTTCTATATCATAAGGATTACAGTTCACAGTATTCTGTTTAAGGTCATCTCTTCTCAGTTTCCACACTTTCTGCACAAGTGGTAACATCCACTTTCAAAACTGAAGCCATCATTTCTAAGTAGACCACTTGTGGTATATAAAATTGCTCTCTTTAAACTTCAAGCATCTCTTCTTCAAAGATTATGAATGGAAGGATACTCAGAATGGATGGAAAAGGAATTGCACACTGGTATCTTCATCCCCACATTATTCTTCGCCCTGATCATCTTCAACTCTGGGTCTTGCAAGTCCTTCCAATGAAATACATCTAAAACTTAGTCCTTCATCTCAACTCCTTGATCCCTCTCTCTAGATGGCTATTCCCTCCAATTTTGACCATGATAACTTGCAACTGTACAAGAAAGAAACCCATGGAGCAATCCTATTCTCACATCCTCATGAAGCCCTGCCCCACAGCCAGCAGGTAATCAAGTGTCAAGTCCTTCACATTCAGCTGAACAACTTTTCTTCAAATCTGATTGCCCCTCGCAGTTGGTACTGCTAATATCCAGCCCTCCCAGCCACTATTTTTTCTCAGCTTAACAATCACAACAAATCCTCATCCTGTCTCGCTTTCTCCATTGCTCTCTGTCTCACCCTTCCCCACTGGTAAATAAAACCTGATAATGTTTATAATTCCAGCTTCACATACTTCAATTTTATTCCAAAATCTCTTGAGTTTAACTGCTTTACATGAACCTATATGACATTTTTTTTTTTTTACTTGCCATTGTACCCCTTGTAATTCATAGCCCATCAATTCTGAATTTCCTTCCATTCATAATATTTTAAAAAGGGACTCTCTGGAAATTTAAAAAGAGTAATTTTAAACAAGGGGCTCAATAGTTAACACTAGTACTAAAGAATCTTCCTGCCAATGCAGGAGACACTAGAGACATGGGTTTGATCCCTGGGTCGGGAAGATCCCCTGGGGTAGGAAATGGCAACCCACTTCAGGATTCTTGCCTGGGAAGTCCCACGCACAGAGAAGCTTGGTGGGTCAGAAGCCATGGGACTGCAAAAGCGTTGACATGAGTAAGCACAATTTTAAACAATGAAAATATTTATCTAGGTAATAGGTTTTTTTTTCAGCTAGAATGATATGTATTTAAAATACAAAGAATTTTATGAAATATGGATTCTATACCAACCCAGGCACTAGTGATAATGGCACACAATAATAGTAAGGCCGTACACTACTTTATGTGTTAGTAATGTTTTCTTGGTTGCAAGCAACAGAAATTGACTCTTACTATTTTGAGGGGAATGGGTACTGTGTTAATTCGTGGAATTAAAATAAAAATTTAGCAGTGAAGTCAGGAACTACTTAGGTAAGAAACCAGGATGACACTAGAAAATCAGGTACAGCAGTTTGCTGATTTTGCCTTGGAAACTCTACCTTTGCTGAGGTTCAACCTAGGTGACTCCAGGCTTTGAGTCGCCCCATCCCAAGTTTCAGATACCTAGGCACCAGAACCTGATCATCTTTATTGGAACAAGTGTCTGCCTTGGATCAAATAGCCAAGTCCACTCCGCATGCTACAGAGCTTTGGACACGGAACCTGGAGCCCTTCATCTCTCTCCGTAACCAAGTCAGAAAATGAAGACTCACTTTAATTCAGGATTATTGATGGGGTCTATCACACTAGCCAATGTTTGCTGTAAAATGAAAGTGCAAGTTGCTCAGTTGTGTCTGACTCTTTGCAATCGCATGGTTTATACAGTCCATGGCATTCTCCAGGCCAGAATACTGGAGTGTAGCCTATTCCTTCTCCAGTGGATCTTCCTAACCCAGGAATCAAACTGGGGTCCCCCGCATTGCATGCAGATTCTTTACCAACTGAGCTATCAGAGAAGCCCCCATTTTTAAAATTATTATTATTTTGGGAGCGCCAGGCCAGAATACTGGAGTGGGTAGCCATTCCCTTCTCCAGAGGATCTTCCCAACCCAGGGATCAAACCCAAGTCTCCCACATTGTGGGTGGATTCTTTATCACCTGAAGCACCAGGGAAGCCCATTTGCTGTAAGTTTTTGTTTAAATCAAGGACCATAAAGATCTTGTGTCCTTTGGGAGTGAAGGGATAATTGACCATTTTAGAGAATGCTTTAGCAAGTGATGCTGGGAGGGGTATAATATGAAAAGAGTTTAATTCATTATCCTAATTGCCAACTATGAAAGGAGAAAAGTGTAACAGCTTTCTTTTGTGGCACAACAGGATTCCTTCTATGCTGATTCAAGATGATTTATAATACAACCTGAACAGAAAGGCGCCCGATTTTTTATATTTAGAATTGTATTACATCAAGCAACTAAATATTTTATGTTCTTAAGGGTATTTGAGCAGAGCCTGTAGGTTGTTTTGTCTTTCTAGACGTAGATCTTGGCCTAAGGCATGCCCACCTGCTGGGGTAGCAGCCACCAGCCACCCGCAAGTCTTAGAGAATTCAAGACACTGCTGAGCAGTGGTACTGTAGTTTCTTGTGGGCATGTCCAACTTCCTATTCCTCCTCTGCCTCTCCAAACTCCCTTACCTGGAAGCTGCATCAGAGCCTTTTATTACTGAAAGGGATCTGAGAATATGAAACAGCTGGTCATGTCTAATGTCTTAAAGATGCACGCATGCTCACTTTTTACTTGATGCCCTCCTGGTAATTCGAGCAGATGCTGACTGCAATGGCAACATGAGTCATCTGAAAAGTATGTATCTCAGAACGGCTCAAAAATATCAGAGGAAATTTACATAACTTTTTTAAAAAGCTAAACTAAAAATACATATACAAGTGATTATAGGAAGCAAAGAGATTTCACCTAAAATCAACTGATTAGTGAAGACATACTTGCATGTACAAGATTCTTTTTTTTTTCACTGAAATACTGGAAGGTTATTTTATCTATACAAATGGACTGTCCTTGAATCTAATCAATTATGCAGTGTGACAAAATAGTCTGTTGCATGGCCAATTCACCAAGGTGTTTCAGCCATGTGGGAATGATGCAAATTGTTTAATTTATGACTGTTAAAATGCATTGGAAGGAATTGTTAAAGGGTTTAAAATATTGTTAAAGCCTACATACTAAGACAGTAAATTATGATAAGAGGAAAGCTTTTAAAAAAATCTGTTTTATTTTTTAATTAGCTCAGTACCCATAACACTACATTTTATTGTAAAGTATATTCTTTACAAAGAAGCCTGCAATCATCATCGTCTGACATGTGACTTTTATGAGCTCATTTGTCATATTTTCTAATATGAGTGTAACAGATTTTGGCACTGCCTCACTAATTTTGGCATTGCTTTTTCTCTTATTTAAAATACTGACATTATTAAAGATTTCTTACCGCTTCTGGCTTTTGAGATCAAAAGTATAAATACTGATTGCTTTAAGAGAAGAATCAGAAACAAAATCATCTAACTTTGACTTTCTTTCCCCCCAATTGCTCTATATCTATGTCCTCGTAAGTGGAATGTCTGGATAATGCAAGACTGAAAAGAAATCCTATATGTCATCCAAATTAAAGAATGTATAATTTAGGATTAGATGTGGCTATAAGCCATCATGGTCAACAAAAGAGTCCGAAATGCAGTACTTGGATGCAGTCTCAAAAACGACAGAATGATCTCTGTTCGTTTCCAAGGCAAACCATTCAATATCACAGTAATCTAAGTCTATGCCCCAACCAGTAACGCTGAAGAAGCTGAAGCTGAATGGTTCTATGAAGACCTACAAGATCTTTTAGAACTAACACCCAAAAAAGATGTCTTTTTCATTATAGGGGACTGGAATGCAAAAGTAGGAAGTCAAGAAACACCTGGAGTAACAGGCAAATTGGGCCTTAGAAAATGGAATGAAGCAGGGCAAAGGCTAATAGAGTTTTGCCAAGAGAACGCACTGGTCATAGCAAACACCCTCTTTCAACAACACAAGAGAAGACTCTACACATAGACATCACCAGATGGTCAACACCAAAATCAGATTGATTATATAGTTTGTAGCCAAAGATGGAGAAGCTCTATACAGACAGCAAAAATAATACTGGAAGCTGATGTGGCTCAGATCATGAACTCCTTATTGCCAAATTCAGACTTAAATTGAAGTAGGGAAAACCACTAGACCATTCAGGTACGACCTAAATCAAATCCCTTATGATCATACAGTGGAAGTGAGAAATAGATTTAAGGGACTAGATCTGATAGACAGAGTGCCTGATGAACTATGGACGGAGGTTCATGACATTGTACAGGAGACAGGGATCAAGACCTTCCCCAAGATAAAGAAATGCAAAAAAGCAAAATAGCTGTCTGGGCAGGGCTTACAAATAGCTGTGAAAAGAAGAGAAGTGAAAAGCAAAGGAGAAAAGGAAAGATATAAGCATCTGAATGCAGAGTTCCAAAGAATAGCAAGAAGAGATAAGAAAGCCTTCCTTAGTGATCAATGCAAAGAAATAGAGGAAAACAACAGAATAGGAAAAATCAGAGATCTCTTCAAGAAAATTAGAGATAGCAAGGGAACATTTCATGCAAAGATGGGCTCGATAAAGGACAGAAATGGTATGGACCTAACAGAAGCAGAAGATATTAGGAAGAGGTGGCAAGAATGCACAGAAGAACTGTACAAAAAAGGTCTACACAACCCAGATAATCACAATGGTGTGTTCACTCACCTAGAGCCAGACATCCTGGAATGTGAAGTCAAGTGGGCCTTAGAAAGCACCATTACAAACAAAGCTAGTGGAGGTGATGGAATCCCAGTTGAGCTATTCCAAATCCTGAAAGATGATGCTGTGAAAGTGCTGCACTCAATATGCCAGCAAATTTGGAAAACTCAGCAGTGGCCACAGGACTGGAAATGGTCAGTTTTCATTCCAATCCCAAAGAAAGGCAATGCCAAAGAATGCTCAAACTACTGCACAATTGCACTCATCTTACACGCTAGTAAAGTAATGCTCAAAATTCTCCAAGCCAGGCTTTAGCAATATGTGAACTGTGAGCTTCCAGATGTTCAAGCTGGGTTTAGAAAAGGCAGAGGAACCAGAGATCAAATTGCCAACATCTGCTGGATCATGGAAAAAGCAGGAGAGTTCCAGAAAAACATCTATTTCTGCTTTATTGACTATGCCAAAGCCTTTGACTGTGTGGATCACAATCAACTGTGGAAAATTCTGAAAGAGATGGGAACACCAGACCACTTGACCTGCTTCTTGAGAAACCTATATGCAGGTCAGGAAGCAACAGTTAGAACTGGACATGGAAAAACAGACTGGTTCCAAATAGGAAAAGGAGTATGTAAAGGCTGTATATTGTCACCCTGCTTATTTAACTTATATGCAGAGTACATCATGAGAAACACTGAGCTGGAAGACGCACAAGCTGGAATCAAGATTGCCTGGAGAAATATCAATAACCTCAGATATGCAGATGACACCACCCTTATGGCAGAAAGTGAAGAGAACTAAAAAGCCTCTTGATGAATGTGAAAGAGGAGAGTAAAAAAGTTGGCTTAAAGCTCAACATTCAGAAAACTAAGATCATGGCATCCGGTCCCATCACTTCATGGGAAATAGATGGGGAAACAGTGGAAACAGTGTCTGACTTTATTTTTTTTTTGGCTCCAAAATCACTGCAGATGGTGATTGCAGCCATTAAATTAAAAGATGCTTACTCCTTAGAATGAAATTTGTGACCAACCTAGATAGCATATTGAAAAGCAGAGACATTACTTTGGCAACAAAGGTCCATCTAGTCAAGGCTATGGTTTTTCCTGTGGTCATGTATGGATGTGAGAGTTGGACTGTGAAGACAGCTGAGCGCTGAAGTATTGATGCTTTTGAACTGTGGTGTTGGAGAAGACTCTTGAGAGTCCCTTGGACTGCAAGGAGCTCCAACCAGTGCATTCTAAAGGAGATCAGTCTTGGGTGTTCATTGGAAGGACTGATGCTAAAGCTGAAACTCCAATACTTTGGCCACCTCATGCAAAGAGTTGACTCATTGGAAAAGACCCTGATGCTGGGAGGGATTGGGAACAGGAGAAGAAGGGGACAATAGAGGATTAGATGGCTGGATGGCATCACAGACTCGATGGACATGAGTTTGAGTACACTCCTTGATTTGGTGATGGACAGGGAGGCCTGGCGTGCTCCAATTCATGAGATCTCGAAGAGTTGGACATGATGGAGCGATTGAACTGAACTGAACTGATAAACAATATAAGGGCTTCCCTGCTGGTTCACATGGTAAAGAATCTGCCCGCAATGTGAGAGACTTGGGTTCAATCTTCTGGAGAAAGGAATGGCTACCCACTCCAGTATTCTTGCCTCGAAAAGAAGTCCACAGACAGAGGAGCCTGGTAGGCTACAGTCTATGGATCTGCAGAGTCAGATACGACTGAGAGACTAACACACACACACACACACACACACACACACACACAAGCAATATAAAATGAATTCCAGTTTAAACAAGATAGACACTTACTTCTCTGTCGTACTAACCAAGTTTAGAGAAGGCCACCCAGAGGTGCTGAAGCACTGTGCAGCAGCACAGATGGTTTCTCTAGTCTTGCTGCTGTTAGCCAGAGCTCCATTCTCAAGGTCATCTCATGGTTTGAGCAATAAAGACCTCAAACTAATTATTCAGATTATAAAATAAAACTAGTCTTTAAGTATAGAATTTACTAGCTTCATTGACAATTTAGGTTAAAAAAAAATAAAGCTACCTTCTCCTTCCTATCTTCTGCTCAACTGCATGCAAAGGAAGCCTGCTATTTTGTAATTACAACAAGGATAACAAGGGAAGATTGTTTACATACTCTGTCAATTCAAAGCAAACATTTCCTATAAAATCAGATATTGATGAATCAGTAATATTTTACAAAATGTCTTATATGTCACAAACAACAGGAAACTATTGGATATAGGATACTGAGTAATACATACTTATCTGGTGGCCCCAATCTAATAAATTCAAGGTGTTTATAGATATGTAATGCTGACAGCGTGGATAGTGTGAGGGCCTTTTTACACAGGGGTCAAAGATAAAGGACTGGAAACAATGTTGAAAAGAAAAAAAAATTGCAACAAATCGATATATGAATAGGCGGAATTGAGACAACAAAAGTAAAATTAGTAGTATCTTGAAGGAAATAAAAATATAGAGTAGAAAAAATCTTAAGACATACAAATTTCCTGATTAAAAAGGAAAGTGTAGTAGAAACTTTTAAAAATACAAGCTTTAAATTGATTCTGACCTATTATCAGGCAAGTGAAAATTACACCACAGATATAATTATCCAGACAATTAAATGTACTCTAAGATCTAAAGTGTAAATATTTGCTTCTCATTTTTCATAGCTCTTTTTGCACCAAGTTAGTAATGATAAAGCATCAAAAGGGCACAGAAACCAAGCTGCCTCAGACAGAATGGCCAACAAAGGGATGGGATTGCCCTCCCAGATCTGCCAAAGTAGCTGTGAAACAAGAACTTTATTTTCTGCCAAGTTCATCATGCATAGAGGCACTGGCTAACGTTGTCCACTTTGAACAAGCTTGGCAATGAGAAAAATAAACAATTCTTGTCAGTGAAATCTGGTCAAAGAAAAGTTAAATAAAAGCAACTCAAGAACTGAGAAAAAATTATGCATGGTATTCCATCAGTTAAACATAAAGTAATATGAAAGAACCTCCAGAACGATTGCTACTGAACTGAATAACAGTGTAACAGACCTGGAGAACCGAGATATACTATTACGGACAGTTTCAAAATACGGGGATGAAGTGGAATATATGAATGCTGATATTTTCAGTTGGTGGAAAGCCTAATACGGAGCTGAGAGAATAAAAAACACCACAACAAACCCAATCTTATTTTCTCAATTAAAAATTTTTAAACAATCCTAAATTTTTGATGTCTTTAAAAAATTATCTTAACATCAGAAACAATAATTCATGCCAGAAAACCTTATATGTCAGTAATTTTTACACTTTGCTTTTATGTTTATATTTATCTCAAGAAAAATTAACAACACAATTCAATATTTTTAAAACCATGCATGATACACTAACATTTACAGTATAATCTTAAGTGTCTTTTGTCAACTTTGTCAATTTTATATATTGCTATGAAAAGAAAGTGAAAGTGAAGTCGCTCAGTCGTGTCCCACTCTTTGTGACCCCAAGAACTGTAGCCTACCAGGCCCCTTGTCCATGGGATTTTCCAGGCAATAGTACTAGTACTGGAGTGGATTGCCATTTCCTTCTCCAGGGCATCTTCCCAACCCAGGGATTGAACCCAGGTCTCCCAAACTGTAGACAGATGCTTTTACCGTCTGAGCCACTGGGGAAGTCCTATATCCTGCTATATATTTATATAAACATCTTTAGAATCGTGTGCAACTAATGTCAACCTCTATAATTCTGATGGAGACATTAGGAAGTTTTTGTTTTCTTTCTTTATCTTCTACCGCGTTTCAGTTCAGTCCAAGTCTTCCACCTGATGGACTGCAGCACGCCAGGCCTCCCTGTCCATCACAAACTCCTGGAGCTTGCTCAACCTCACATCCATCGAGTCAGTGATGCCATCCAACCATCTCATCCTCTGTTGTCCCCTTCTCCTCCTGCCTTAAATCTTCCCCAGCATTAGGGTATTTTCCAATGAGTCAGATCTTTGCATCGGGTAGACAAAGTATTGGAGCTTCAGCTTCACCATTAGCCCTTCCAATGAATATTCAGGACTGATTTCCTTTAGGATGGACTGGTTTGATCTCCTTGCAATTAAAGGAACTCTCAAGAGTCTTCTCCAACACCCAGTTCAGAAGCATCAATTCTTCAGCACTCAGCTTTCTTTATGGTCCAACTCTCACATTCATACATGACTACTGGAAAAACCATAGCTTTGACTTCTTTGGCAAAGTAATGTCTCTGCTCTTTATTATGCTGTCTAGGTTGGTCACAGCTTTTCTTCCAAGGAGCAAGCGTCTTTTAATTTCATGGCTTCAGTCACAATCTGAAGTGATTTTGGAGCCCCCCAAGATTAAGTCTGTCATTTTTTCTATTGTGTCCTCATCTATTTGCCATGAAGTGATGGGAACAGATGCTGTGATCTTAGTTTTTTGAATGTTGAGTTTTAAACCAGCATTTTTACTCTCCTCATTCACTTTCATCAAGAGGCTTTTTAGTTCCCCTTCTCTTTCTGCCATAAGGGTGATGTCATCTGCCTGTCTCAGTTTATTGATATTTCTCCTGGCATTCTTTATTCCAGCTTGAGCTTCTTCCAGCCTGGCATTTTGCATGATGTACTCTGCTTAAAAGTTAAATAAGGAGGGTGACAATATACAGCCTTGACATACTCCTTTCCCAATTTGGAACCAGTGCATTGTTCCATGTCCGGTTTTAACTGTTGCTTCTTGACCTGTATATAGATTTCTCAGGAGGCAGGTAAGGTGGTCTGGTATTCCCATCCCTTGAAGAATTTTCCACAGTTTGTTGTGATTCACACAAAGTCAAAGCCTTTAGCATAGTCACTGAAGTAGAAGTAGATGTTTTTTCTGGAATTCTCTTTCTTTTCTATGATCCAATGGATGTTGGCAATTTGATCTATCATGTTTAACATGACTTAAATTCTTCATGCTAAGTAAGTATGTTTCACTGGAAACATTATTTTTCTAGGAAACTTTCTAAATAAAATTTTAACAAAAAATTGTTGTGGAGAAAAAAAACTTAACTGAACTGTTTTGATAAATGAATTAAACATATCTGCTTCTGGAAAAAAATTCCAATGTAAATTGTTTGGTTACACAAACCATTTTAAGTATTTCCAGAACACGTCATAATTGCAATTAAGCCATATGGAACTCGACAGTATAATTATGCAAAGTTAAAACCTTAAGACTGTTTGTGTGGGTTCACATTGGTTATGACAGTGAGATTCTTTAAGAAGAAAGTTAAATTTTTTTAAAAAGCAAGTTTTTTTAACTAAATAATATTGGTTGGAGAAACCATATGATATCCAATATTTTTAAGAACTTTTCTTAATTAGCAGAGGGATATCACTGCTAACAATAATTTTATAGGATACATATGTATATCTCTGTAAATATGTATTCTTATATATGTATATATATTTATGAAGTGTCCAGGAAGCACAGTGAAAAGTAGTTGCCTACCAGTGAAGCTCCAATACTTTTACCATCTGATTCAAATAGCCAACTCATTGGAAAAGACCCGGATGCTGGGAAAGATTTAGGGCAGTAGGAGAAGGAGGCCACAGAGGATGAGATGGTTGAATGGCATCACTGACTCAAAAGACATGAGTCTGAGCAAACTCTGGTTGGGATTCAATCCTTTAGGCCCTCGGCAGCAAAAGCACTGAGTTCTAACCACTGGAGTGCCAGTGAACTCCCAACTAACTGCTTTTTTGACCATAGAGAAATTATGTTACCTCACATTACAGAATACTTTGCAAAGTGGATAACATCACTAGTCAGAAAAAAAGAAAAAGCTGGACAATTTAAGGAGCATACATATTATCGGAATCAACCTGAAGTTTATATTTTTCCCTAAAAGAAATTTAGATCACGTCAAGAACTTAAAAATATAAATCCATCATGAGTAAAAAGCATGGCAAAGTCTAACTGTTAAGCATAGTGTTTTGCATTATTTCAGCAATAAACAAAATTTGCAGGTTTCATAAATCTTCTCCAAGAAGATTTAATACATCCATACCCCATCTTTTTTTTTTGTTTATAAAACAGGTAAACATTTATCAGAGAAGCCCAAATATTGTCCCTTCAATTTTACCTTGAAATGTGAATTTTTTCTTCTGTAGGCAAATATTAAAGAATAGTAGTAGGTCATGCAGTGATAACGGTCTTGGAGAACATAATAGCTTAATAAAAGGAGGAATATAAGCAGTATAAATTAGATTTGGGTACAGACTATTATATGTTTGTGAGAATGTGATCAGCCATAGACAAGCATGCCATGTGAAAAATCACATAGCAGAGATGACAACACATGGAGATTGTGTTACTTTGCTGGAGTTGACTTAACAAAGTAGCACAAACTGAGGAGCTTAAACAATAAAACTTTGTTGTCTCAATTTTGTAGCCTAGAAGTCCAAGACCCAAATATTGGAAGGGTTTTTCCCTCCTGGCGGCTGAGGGGTAGGGTGGGGTTGTTCTCTGCTTTTTCTCGTGGTTCA
The DNA here is from genome assembly GCF_055505025.1 of Bos grunniens. NCBI lineage: Eukaryota > Metazoa > Chordata > Mammalia > Artiodactyla > Bovidae > Bos > Bos grunniens. The sequence goes on along the minus strand of NC_141176.1, from coordinate 87,074,011 downwards.
CTGGCAATCTTTGTTTCCCTGGGTTGGGGCTGTATCACAGCAATTTCTGACATCTCCCTCACTTGGCAATCCTTCCAAGTGCATGGGTGACTTGAAATGTCCTCTTTTTATAAGGACGCCAGTCATATTGGATTAAAGACCCACTCTGCTTCAGTATGGCCTCGGATAATTGCATTGCAACGACTTGGTTTCCAAATAAGGTCGCATTGGGAAGTGCTGGAGGTTAGAACTTAAGAGAATGAATTCGATGGGAGAGGGGCATAATTCAACCCCTAACAGAAATCTTTTGAGTTAATTGAAAAGCTTTAAAGTCTGAAGCAAAGTTTGAAATCTGATTCCTGGAATACAGACAGCAATCCTGGCTCATGCGTCAATCACAGGCAGTTAAATAACTGGGTAAGGCAGAGACTGGGGCGACAATGCCAATGGTGCATCTGTAGGCATTGGTAGGAGGCAAAGCTTGAAACAGAATGGGGAGGGCGGTGAAAAGAACCTGAAAGTGCTAGTCGCTCAGTTGTGTCTGACTCTTTGTGATCTCATAGACTGTAGCCCGCCAGGCTCCTATGTTCATGGGATTTCCCAGGCAAGAATACTGGTGTGATTTGCCATTTCCTTCTCCAGGGAATCTCCCAGACCCAGGGATCAAACCTGGGTCTCCTGCATTGCAGGCAGATTCGTGACCATCTGAGCCACAAGAGAAGCCCAGGAAGGGTATAGCAGCAGCCAAATATTAGGCAGGAATAGATCATGGTGACATACTGCCTAACTAGGGAGACAAGAATTTCAAGGGGAGTGCAGTTAGCATTTAGCAAAGCTCCATCTGCCTCCAAGCCCATCGATAAAAGTACTGGGATACTGGTAAATATACCTGCAGTCCACTAGAGTTGGGATAATGGGAAGAGGTCAGAATCTCCAAGCAAGGAGAGATAATAGGTATCGGCCCCAGGGACACTGAATGCATATGTAAAAGAACAGGTTTATGTTTGTGCATTGAGGTAAGTTCACATCAAGACACATGTGGGTCTAGCTGACTGTATGTTGCCCTGAATTATCCAGATACTGATGAGACAAGATGAGACTGGGCTGGCTCAGGGAGGCTTTCTTCTCTTTCTGATCTTACTTCCCCACTAACTGAACTCCTTGTACCAATCAAGATCAGTCACACAAACACTATTTCATCCCAGCTCTCCAGGACCAAGTCTTAGAAAACCACGAGGAAGAAAGGAGGAACAGCATCCCCTCATCTGAGGACAATGGGAACTTGAATGGCTCATTAAAGGATTGACATTGGGGAAAGACATCACTTTGCTGACAAAGCTCTGTATAGTTAGTGCTATGGTTTTTCTAATAGTCAGGTACAGATGTGAGATTCAGACCATAAAGAAGGCTGAGTGCCAAAGAATTGATGCTTTTGAACTGTGGTGCTGGAGAAGACTCTTGAGAGTCCCTTGGACTGCAAAGAGATCAAACCAGTCCACCCTAAAGGGAATCAAACCTGGTTATTCATTGGAAGGACTGATGCTGAAGCTCCAATACTTTGGCCACCTGATGCAAAGAAACACCAACCCATTGGAAAAGACTCTGATGCTGGGAAAGATTGAGGGCAGGAGGAGAAGCGAAAGGCAGAGAATGACCACTGACTCAATGGACAGGATTTTGAGCAAACTCTAGGAGTAGTGGAGGAAAAGGAATGTTGCAGTCCATGGGGTTGCAAAGAGTCGGACACGACTTAGTGACTGAACAACAAAAACACTAGGGAGTGTTTGCAGTCCAGTCAGAAGAGGTGATCAAATCATCTCCCTTTGGGATTCTAGAGGTCCTGAATTCTGAATAGCTATTACCTAGCACATTAGGTCGGAGAAGGCAGTGGCACCCCACTCCAGTACTCTTGCCTGGAAAATCCCATGGACGGAAGAGCCTGGTGGGCTGCAGTCCATGGGCTCGCTAAGAGTCGAACGACTGAGCGACTTCACTTTCACTTTTCACTTTCATGCATTGGAGAAGGAAATGGCAACCCACTCCAGTGTTGTTGCCTGGAGAATCCCAGGGATGGGGGAGTCTGGTGGGCTGCTGTCTATAGGGTCTCACGGAGTCGGACATGACTGAAGCAACTTAGCAGCAGCAGCAGCAGCACATTAGGTACACAAACTAAGACAGCAGATATCTGGGCCTAACTTCACCTGGTAACGTGGATATAAAAACTTAGGGAAGATTTCCCTTGCTTTTTCTTCTTCATAAACCTATGACTCCAGTGCTAGTATATCAAAAGAGAGCAGAAGAATGCAGCTGATCATATGGTGTTCAAAAAGAAATATTATTTGGCTGTAATAAGATTTGGAAAATTATTTCAGCTAATCAGCTTCATCCTAGAATAGGAAGTGTGGCAATGTGGGAAACTCGACCTACATTGGAAGCAGTAATTATAACCAAAGCTTTAGTGGATGGGAGTGGCACTCTGATGCACCAATAAAGAGAGTTTATTTACACCAATACAAATATTGACATTGCTTTTAAGACACTGTGACTAATCAGTATTGATGCTGCTTGTGTGAAATAATACTATTATCCAGTATTAAGGCATACTTTTCATTCCACAGCCCTATTCTGAATTGCATAAATAAAACACCACACCCTGGATGAACAGGTAGGGGAGTAACCCCATAGCATACATTTATCAGAGCCAAGGCATTGATAACTGGGAGACTTTTATATTAAAAGAGACAGCTCATGTGATGGCAAGCTTGTATAAAGGAAAGAAACTGTTATCAAGTGTATGAGACATTCCAAGCTCAGACCCCCTTCACTGGCTCCTGTGCTTTGAAGGTAATGCCTCTGTATTACTTACGAATGTTTCCGCAAGTCTAGAAGCAAGTGTTTGGATACCAGTATGTCTAATGAGTAGGTCATGCCTAACAGACCAAAAGTATTTGCCTCCCATGGCAGGTGCCACAGATTGGGGTCTAGATATGGATGGAAAATTGAGTTCCCCTGTCAACTATAACTACTGGTTATATGAATCACGTACATATACATCTCGAGGGGTGAGTAGGCAGCAATTTGTAGGAATAATCCTACAGGTTCCTAAAATCTATTCTGGGATCAAGAGAGAACTAACAAAGAAATAAGATTATTCTAATATACAATTTACATTGAAGAGTTATTGAAAATCATGCAATATATTAGCCTTATCAAGACAATGGGGTTTACCATATGGCAAATGACACGGGGTCCCAAGAAAAGGGGTTAGGAGAAATTGGTGTTCTAGAATCACAGAACCTTTTAGGTTCTATTGTGACTTAGGGGAGGAATTACATTCTGTTTGCTGGGGGAAAACATTTTACCTAATCTTTTGGACAATTCTTGTGATCCATAGCATACATCAAAGCACACACATAAGGAAGTGGCTCAAGTTACCAATCAGTCTTGAAATGTAGCTTTGGTTTTCCTCTATTTGAGGAACAAGAGAGGTTACATATGAAGTTTCTTCTGTGTTTGTTTCTTTCACTTTGTTATGGCGCACTGTTACTTAAAAGATGCTGCTACAGCTTTGAAGCCATCTCTATGTATTTCAGGTGATCCAACTTTTAGAGCTTTGGAGAGAAAAATGTCTTCCCTTTGCTCAAATCAAAGAGTTGTATAGATCGTGAGTGTGCCCTTATCTTTCAGTTTCTTCATGGAAAGCTTTTCCATTAAATTAAAAGGGGTCTTGGCTTTGTGATTCAGCTAGAAACCTGATACCCCTAAACTTCAAAGTTATTTTTTGTATGACAGTTGGTACATGATGGTCCAAGGATGTCATTTCTGCTAACTTACTAAAGAGGCAACTTGGACTCTTTATTGATATTTTTGATGCTAAAAGCTTCAGGACAATGCAACCATGACACCTAGAAAAATGAATCAATCTTTCAGTTTTTCCACAGTATTATGGTGTGTCTCTGAGGTGCCTCTGCCCCGACACAATGGAGCCCAGACACTCATTCTTTAATTAACTACTTCAATAAGCAATAAACACACTTAGACACACATTCACCTACAATCTTGAAAACAACTAATACCTAAATTTTACCACTTTATTATAATTTATTTATACTAAATTTTACCACTTTATTATAATAATAGGTAGATCACATTATGTTAGTCTTCATAGAGATATTTCCAGTGAGTGGCATTTTGAACATTATACCATTTGTTTCAACCTTAGGGATGTTATAAGAAACAGCATTGCAAAATTAATTGTTTCTTTTATTTTAGTAAAATATACATATCATGGGGCTTCCCAGGAGGCACTAGTAGTAAGGAACCCACCTGCCAAGGCAGGAGACATAAGACACTTGAGCTTGATCCCTGGGTGGGGAAGATCCCCTGGAGGAGGGCATGGCAATCCACTCCAGTCTTCTTGCCTGGAGAACCCCATGACAGAGGAGCCTGGCGGGCTACGGTCCATGGGGTCGCAACATGACTGAACTCAGACACGGCTGAAGCCACTGAGCACACACACCCGGCTCCCAGTGCCTGGCGATCACCGTTCTACTGGTCTACTTTCTATCTCTATGAATTTGACTCTTTTAGGTATATCAGGTAAAAGGAGTCATACAGTATGTGAACTCTTATGTCTGGCTTATTTCCCTTAGCATGTGTCAGAGTCACCTTCCTTTTGAGGGCTGAAATATATTCCATTGTGTGCATAAGACATATATTCTGTCCATTTATCTGTTGACAGACACTTAGGTTGCCTCCACCTTTTGGTTCTTGTGAGTATAGCTGTGATGAGTCCTTATCTAAAATTATTTTGGATCTGTATCCAGAAGTGGAATTGCTGGCTCCTACAGTGATTCCATGTTAACTTTTTTGAGGAATTGCCATACTAGTTTGCATATCTGCTGCATCGTTTTGCATTCCCACTTACATTGTTTCTACGACTAATATTTTTGTGGACACCTGCTACGTTGTATGTATACACATACCCACCTCTACACTCATATCTACATCTTTGTTTTATTTTCTGAAGAAAATGTTAATTGTTCAGTGCTGTCCAACACTTTGAGACCCCGTGGACTGTACCTTGGTCCATGGGATCCTCCAGGCAAGAATACTGGAGTGGGTTGCCGTTCTTTTCTCCATGGGGTCTTCCTGACCCAGGGATGGATCCCAGGTCTCCCACATTGCAGGCAGATTCTTTACCATCTGAGCCACCAGGGAAAGGCATGGGGAAAATTGCTTACATGAAAAAAGGAAAAAGAAAAAAAAAAAAAAAAAAGAACAGCAGTAGCTTTTGTTCTCCAGAACAAACTGTTGTTCTGCTCCCATTGGGTATTATGAGTCATGTATGTATGTTTCTCTTTAGCTTCAATCTGTAGGAAGTAGAGAGTCGAGATTTCAGCCTATACCTAACAAACCCACATCTAGCACTTAATGTCTAACTTTTCCCCAGCTTCAACTTAATCTCGTAAGTTTATTTTTTGGGGTCTAAATTTGCTCATTTTTTTTCCATGATGAGCCACACGAATTTGTGTAAGCAGCTGGAACATGGTAAGCTACAAATAAACATGCAATATCTAAATTACTTCAAATTTAATTTCCATTCACTTGAAATAGTTTGGAGCTTGAAAAAAAAAAAAAATCTATGTCTTGCCTTCTCCCAAGTAGAGTGAGAACTTTAATGGAGATAGACTTTGTTTGAAAATAATTATTCTTGTTTACACTGATGAAGGGCAATATGAAGAAGTGAAAGTTACTCAGTCGTGTCTGACTCCTGCCAGGCTCCCCCGTCCATGGGATTGTCCAATAAGAATACTGGAGTGGAATGACATTCCTTTCTCCAGGGGATCTTCCTAATCCAGGGATCAAAACCAGGTCCCCTGTGTTTCAGGAAGATTCTTAACCATTTAAGTCACCAAGGAAGTAATATATGGAAGGTCAAAATCTGCTAGAAAAATTCAAAGAGAGTAAGATCAACCCTTTCTTTTCCTCCTGGTTGCTAAGAAGTATACAAATATTGTGTAAGTCTACATTGTTGAGTTGTGAGCAGTTATTTTAATGGGTAAGAAAGAGAATTGTGTTTCCTCATCAATGCCTAAGCTTAGTGTTTTATATTTTCAGTGAAACATGTGAATGGAGAGAGACAATAAGTGTTAAGGGCATTGGGTTTTTAAAGTGCTAGATTAAGCTTTAGGGTGGATTTCTGTGAGTATTTTCAGGGAGCCTTCTTTGGGGACTCCTGGGGAACCACTGAATATGATTGCGGTCCAGCTCCCACTGGGCTCAACATGACTGACGTGTGCACACATCTTCCTAGACCTCCCCAGTAAAGGCAGTGTGTGACCTTGATTCACACAAGATTCTGGAAGCAGCCATGGTGATTCATAGAGGTTTTTATGAGCTCATGCATTTAGGGTTCAGTGAGACACAAACAAGGAATTCAAGCAGTTTCGAATTGTTCTCCTAACTCCAATTAAATTGTTATGAACTTTTGATATATATATGACCTTTACATATTAAGCCCTTTACAGGCTTCCCTGGTGGCTCAGCTGGTAAAGAATCCACCTGCAATGTGGGATACCTGGGTTCGATCTCTGGGTTGGGAAGATCTGGAGAAGGGGATGGCTACCCACTTCAGCATTCTGGCCTGGAGAATTCCATGGACAAAGGAGTCTGGCAAGCTCCAGTCCATGGGATCCCAAAAGAGTTGGACATGACTGAGCAACTTTCACTTACATATATTTGGGAAAATCAGTTCATGTTGTACTCGAAAATACAAACCTCCAACTACTTCTGTGCATGATCTTTGATTAACAATTACTACGAGAAATTTAATTTTAAATACTAAAGAAAACAATGAGTACATATATACATATACATGAAGTACAATAATTTATATTCAAGACATGTATAGATGTAATCTATTGACTTTATTATATACCTATATTCGTATCTATAGATGTGGGCTAGTGGCTCAGTTGGTAAAGAACCTACAGAGCAGGAGACTAAGGTTAGATCCCTGGATCAGGAAGATCCCTTGGAGAGGGGAATGGCTACCCACTCCAGTATTCTTGCTGGAGAATTCCAGGGACAGAGAGCCTGGTGGGCTACAGTCCATGGGGTCACAAAGAGTTGGACACGACTGAGCGCACACACACACCCAAACATTCCGACAGGCATGTAGCAATGCTTCACTGAGGTTTTCATTTGAGTTTCCCTCACGGCTATTGTGGTTGAACAGCTTCTTGAATGCATATTGACCAATGGGATTGCCTCTTTTCCGAAGTGCCTGTTGGAATTGCTTGTACACTTGTTTTGATTTATCTGTCGTCTTATTGATAATTAGGGGTTCTTTCTATATTCTGAATATGAGCAGCTTGCCAGCTGTTTATAATACCTTCTTTCACTGTGTGATTTTTCATTTTTCTCACATTCTATTATTTAGCTTTTAATTGGAGTCTAATTGCTTTACAATGTTGTGTTAGTTTCTGCTGTACAACCAAGTGAATCAGCTACATGTATATATATACATGTGTATATATATATATATATATATATATATATATATCTGCTTCCTCTTAAGCCTCCCTCCCATCTTTCCAACCCACTGTTGTAGGTCATCACAGAGCACCCAGCTGAGCTCCCTAAATGGTGTCTCTCAGTGACCAAAAGTTCTTCATGGTAAAGTTGGTGAAGTTGATCTATCTTTTCAATTAGAATGTTTTGTTTCTGTCTCATTTGACAAATCTCGTTTTCCCTGACACCAGGAGCTTATTATACCATATTTAGAACTACAACTCACTGGACTAGATTTTTAAATATAGTGTAAAAGGAAAATAAAACAAAACACTTTTTAGCTTATTTTTCAAAATAGGTAATGAGTTCTCCCATATACTTAAAAGTTTGCTCCTTTTCACTGCTTTGCAGTGCATACTTGCAATCAATCAATATGCGGGACCATATCTGAATCTCTGTCCTATTGGTTCATTTGTCTGTCTTCGCACAAGTACCATACTCTCCTAATTATCATAGTATTATAATAAATATTCATACTTGGTAGAGAAAGTTCTTCCAGTTTAATCTCCTTTAGGATTTTCTTTGAACTCCATATGCATTTTAGAAGTAGCTTGTCAGGGCTCATCAAAATACCAGTTGGAGTTTAGTTTAATTTACATAATATATTAGCAGAATTGATGTGTTTAAAAAATCATCTCCCTTCCATGAACTTGGCATCTTCTGTCTCTTATTTAGGGTGTCAGCAATCGTTGTCAAGGACTAATACTTCTGAGTAGAAATGCCACGTGAACTTTATTAAACCTATTCCTAGCCATTTGTATTTCGTTGATCATATAAGTGGAATCTCTTGAAAATCTTGTATTTACTAACTCTTAAGTGTTTCCATATAGAAATGGAAGTGTTTTTCAGATATTAATGAGTTTCTAAAAAACTGCTAAAACTACTTATTAATTCTAATAATTTCCTTTAGTTGGTTTGGGATTTGAGAGGTAGGAAATTATACTGTTTGAATTGATGCCTTTGAATCGTGGTGCTGAGGAAGACTCTTAAGAGTCCCTTGGACAGCAAGGAGATCAAACCAGTCAATCCTAAAGGAAACCAACCCTGAATAATCATTGGAAGGACTGATACTGTAGCTTAAGCTCCAATACTTTGGCCACTCAATGTAAACAGTCAACTGATTGGAAGAGACCCTGATGCTGGGAAAGATTGCTACAAAAGAAGAAGAGGGTAGTAGAGGATAAGATGACTAGAGAGCATCACCAACTCAATGGACATGAATTTAGGTAATCTCTTCGGAGATAGTGAGGGACAGGGAAGCCTGGCAAGCTGCAGTCCATGGGGTCACAAAGAGACAGCCACAACTTAGCAACTGAACAACAAAAACAAATTATATTGTCGGTGAATAGTTTAGTCTTAGTTCACTGATCAGGACAAAATTGATCTCACTGTGATATTAAGTATACCTGCCGTGTCAATTACCTCACAAAGAACACTTTCGGCATCTCATTATTAAGTGTTACATTTGTATTATTGATTTTAGATTTTTTAAAATGAAACTAATAAAGCTTCAATTTTTCCCCAGTCTGTTAAAATATTACATCAGATATATATATATATATATATATATATATATATATATATATATTCATATATTATGATGATCATATGGCCCTTATCTTTTACTCTGGTGATAAGAAAAACTCAATTGATAGAATTTTTGAAGGTTAAACTACCCTTGAATTGTTGAGAATAAAGCAACTTGCCATAATGTATTATTCCACATATATATTTCTGGAATTCATCTGTGGTATTTTCTCTTCATTTTTAAAAATCATATTCATGAGTGAGTTTGGCCTTTAATTTTCTGTAAGTTTAATGTCCTTATTAAGTTTGGAATAATGGTTATTCTGACCTTTTAAAAATTAGCATTGATTCCTCATTTTTTGGTTTCCAAAAGAAATTGGAACATTTGGTTATTTCTGCTTTATGTATTTAGTAGAATTTCTCAGTGAAACTATCTGGATATGAGAAAGTTAATATTAATTCATGTTTCATTTCCTTAAATAATTGCATGTCTATTTAGATTTTCTGTGTCTTGTTTATTTGACTTTATGGGTTGTATATTTTTCAAATACTTTTCCAGTTTACCTAATTTATTCATGCTTTTCACTGTGAAGCTGTACTTACCTGGCAACTTCTGTGATGATGTCCTACATTTTATATGTCATGTAAGTTATGTAAGGAACAACCCCACACCCAAAGTCAGGGGAGGCAGCCCAGAGGAGCAACCCCACGTCCAAGGAGTGGTGGCTGTGTGAGCACAGGAGGGCTGAGAGGAGCTACTCCACATTCAAGGTCAGGAGGGGTGGCCATGAGGAGATACCCCTCATCCAAGGTAAGGAGCAGTGGCTGCACTTTGCTGGAGCAGCTGTGAAGAGATACCCCTCATCCGAGGTAAGAGAAACCCAAGTAAGATGGTAGGTGTTGTGAGAGGGCATCAGAGGGCAGACACACTGAAACCATAATTATAGAAAACTAGTCAATCTGATCACACAGACCACAGCCTTGTCAAACTCAATGAAACTAAGCCATGCCCTGTGGGGCTACACAAGACAGATGGGTCATGGTGGAGAGGTCTGACAGAATGTGGTCCACTGGAGAAGGGAATGGCAAACCACTTCAGTATTCTTACCTTGAGAACCCCATGAACAGTATGAAAAGGCAAAATGATAGGATAATGAAAGAGGAACTTCCCAGGTCAGTAGGTGTTGGGGGCCAGCGTGAGGCACTCCGCCCATGGCAAAGGTCATGAGGAAGGAGGATCGACATATGTAAAGGTGGGATCGAGCCCCAGGAGTCCCCCTGGAAAATCTCGAGCATCTACCCCCATAACCAGAACCTGCCTACTTTACTACTTTGTGCTCTCATCTACACCTCTGACTTTACGGGGGGCTGTCCCCCACCACCTCTTTAGGAGAAGGAGTTAACTTAGAGCTCCAGTTAATAATAATTGCTGGGCGTGACAGGAGTGTTTTAACCTACAAACTCCTCTGAAGTTTCTCTAGCCTGCCTGACAGGCTTGTCCGGCCACATGTGATTGCTCACAGCCTCCCAACCACGAGAGGCACGAGATGCTTTAAACCTTCTAAAAACAGGTTCTTTAGAGAAGTTAGAAAACTATTAGTAAAAGTATAATGGGCTGATTAGAAATTGTATTGGTGAAGGGTTTTTCATTTGTTGAGCCAATGTTCGCTGCTAAGTCTCCACATCCCCTGCCCTTACACACATTAATGAATATATAGAATAAATATTAACCTTTGATATAAATCACGTTAGACCTTAGGCTAAGTAAATTCTTTCCTTAATTAAAACCCACTACACCTTCACCCTATAGGAACGTAACTTTATTTGGGTGGCGTCTGTTTTAAGAATAATCACCCCTGGAGAAATAAGTGTTGACTGACCGCTGTCACAAGGAGAGAGTCATAAATTGTCAGCAGGCCCCCTGGCCAGAAGATGATGTAACACCCCTAAGACCTCTGTATGCATCTGTATGAAGCACCTGACTGTAAAAAAAAAAAAGTCAGGACTGCTGACCCCGTGTGACTTTTGTATAACACCTCAGTGTATAAAAACAGACCCTGGAAAATAAAGAATTGGGATCAGTTCCTCTAAATACTGGTCTCCCCATGTTTCTCTCTCTCTCAAACTCTGGCTGAGTCTCTAGCTGGAGCCCGGAGCCTGCCAAGCTTACTAACTTTGCCTGGGCTTCTAAGATCTGACCAGGGAGGCCTCAGTGTCTCTTCTCCTTTGGGAGAACGGAAGGACGCCTGCGGCCTACATAAGTGGTGCAAGCTTCTTGTCTTGAAGTTTTATTGGTTTCCCGCATAAACCAAGCTACTCAGCCTCTTTTCTCCACTGAATTTTCCTACTGAGCTGTCCTTATTCTATTATTCTTTATATCTCTAATTAATATTTAATTAAAGCTATTGTTTCCTGATCGCCGAAGACATCTCCCCTTCAAATACCCTGGATCAGCTGGGGCTGGACCTAGGCAGGTAGGTGCCCAGTATGCTACTGGAGATCAGTGGAGAAATAACTCCAGAAAGAATGAAGGGATGGAGCCAAAGCAAAAACAATACCCAACTGTGGATGTGACTGCTGATAGAAGCAAGGTCCAATGTTGTAAAGAGCAATATTGCATATGAACCTGGAATGTCAGGTCCATGAATCAAGGCAAATTGGAAGTGGTCAAACAGTGGATGGCAAGAGTGGATGTCACAGTCTAGGAATCAGCGAATTAAAATGGACTGGCATGAGTGAATTTAACTCAGATAATCATTATATCTACTAATGTGGGCAGGAATCCCTTAGAAGAAATGGAATAGCCATAATGGTCAACAAAAGAGTCCGAAATGCAGTACTTGGATGCAATCTCAAAAACGACAGAATGATCTCTGTTTGTTTCCAAGGCAAACCATTCAATATCACGGTAATCCAAGTCTATACCCCAACCAGTAACGCTGATAAAGCTGAAGTTGAATGGTTCAATGACCTACAAGACCTTTTAGAACTAACACCCAAAAAAGATGTCCTTTTCATTATAAGGGACTGGAATGCAAAAACAGGAAGTCAAGAAACACCTGGAGTAACAGGCAAATTGGGCCTTGGAGTACAGAATGAAGCAGGTCAAAGGCTAATAAGAGTTTCGCCAAGAGAACGCACTGGTCATAGCAAACAGCCTCTTCCAACGACACAAGAAAAGGCTCTACACATGGACATCACCAGAAGGTCAACACCAAAACCAGACTGATTATATTCTTTGCAGCCAAAGATGTAGAAGCTCTATACAGTCAGCAAAAACAAGACCGGGAGCTGACTGTGGCTCAGATCATGAACTCCTTTGCCAAATTCAGACTGAAATTGAAGAAAGTAGGAAAAACCATTAGACCATTCAGGTATGACCTAAATCAAATCCCTTATGATTATATAGTGGAAGTGAGAAATAGATTTAAGGGGCTAGATCTGATAGACAGAGTGCCTGATGAACTATGGATGGAAGTTCGTGACATTGTACAGGAGACAGGGATCAAGACCATCCCCATGGAAAAGAAATGCAAAAAAGCAAAATGGCTGTCTGGGGAGGCCTTACAAATAGCTGTGAAAAGAAGAGAACTGAAAAGCAAAGGAGAGAAGAAAAGATATAAGCATCTGAATGCAAAGGTCTAAAGAATAGCATGGAGAGATAAGAAAGCCTTCCTCAGAGATCAAAGCAAAGAAATAGAGGAAAACAACAGAATGGGAAAGATTAGAGATCTCTTCAAGAAAATTAGAGATACCAAGGGAACATTTCATGAAAAGATGGGCTCAATAAAGGACAGAAGGATATGGACCTAACAGAAGCAGAAGATATTAAGAAGAGGTGGCAAGAATACACAGAAAAACTGTACAAAAAAGATCTTCATGACCCAGATAATCACGATAGTGTGATCACTGACCTAGATTCAGACATCCTGGAATGTGAAGTCAAGTGGGCCTTAGAAAGCATCACTACGAACAAAGCTAGTGGAGGTGATGGAATTCCAGTTGAGCTATTCCAAATCCTGAAAGATGATGCTGTGAAAGTGCTGCACTCAATATGCCAGCAAATTTGGAAAACTCAGCAGTGGCCACAGGACTGGAAATGGTCAGTTTTCATTCCAATCCCGAAGAAAGGCAACATCAAAGAATGCTCAAACTACTGCACAATTGCACTCATCTCACACACTAGTAAAGTAATGCTCAAAATAGAGGAAAACAACAGCCAGGCTTCAGCAATATGTGAACCGTGAACTTCTAGATGTTCCAGCTGGTTTTAAAAAAGGCAGAGGAACCAGAAATCAAATTGCCAACATCCGCTGGATCATTGAAAAAGCAAGAGAGTTCCAGAAAAAACATCTATTTCTGCTTTATTGACTATGGCAAAACCTTTGACTGTGTGGATCACAATAAACTGTGGAAAAGTCTTCAAGAGATGGGAATCCCAGACCACCTGACCTGCCTCTTGAGAAACCTATATGCACGTCGGGAAGCAACAGTTAGAACTGGACATGGAAAAACAGACTGGTTCCAAATAGGAAAAGAAGTGCATCGAGGCTGTATATTGTCACCCTGCTTATTTAACTTATATGCAGAGTACATCATGAGAAACACTGGACAGGAAGACGCACAAGCTGGAATCAAGATTGCCTGGAGAAATATCAATAACCTCAGATATGCAGATGACACCACCCTTATGGCAGAAAGTGAAGAGGAACTAAAAAGCCTCTTGATGAAAGTGAAAGAGGAGAGTGAAAAAGTTGGCTTAAAGCTCAACATTCAGAAAACCAAGATCATGCATCTGGTCCCATCCCTTCACGGGAAATAGATGGGGAAACAGTGGAAACAGTGTCAGACATTATTTTTCTGGGTTCCATACTCACTGCAGATGGTGATTGCAGCCATGAAATTAAAAGAAGCTTACTCCTTGGAAGGAAAGTTATGACCAACCTAGATAGCATATTCAAAAGCAGAGACATTACTTTGCCAACAAGTTCTGTCTAGTCAAGGCTGTGGTTTTTCCGGTAGTCATGTATGGATGTGAGAGTTGGACTGTGAAGAAAGCTGAGCATCGAAGAATTTATGCTTTTGAACTGTGGTGTTGGAAAATAGTCTTGAGAGTCCCTTGGACTGCAAGGAGGTCCAACCAGTGCATTCTAAAGGAGATCAGTCCTGGGTGTTCATTGGAAGGACTGATGCTAAAGCTGAAACTTTGGCCACTTCATGCGAAGAGTTGACTCATTGGAAAAGACCCCTGATGCTGGGAGGGATTGGGGTCAGGAGGAGAAGGGGATAACAGAGGATAAGATGGTTGTATGGCATCACTGACTCGATGGATATGAGTTTGAGTGAACTCTGGGAGTTGGTGATGGACAGAGAGGCCTGGTGTGCCGCCATTCATGGGGTTGCAAAGAGTCGAAGAAGACTGAGTGACTGAACCGAACTGAACTGAAGTTATTTTGTGCTTTCTCCTTTGTTTTCTTTGTCTTCCTCAGAAATTTACCAATGGTGGTTATTACTTTGAAGCACATATTTTTGTCTCAATATTTTCAACTGCATACTTACTTTCTATTTCATAGATTTATACTTGCATCATCTTTTTTTTTTCTGTTTTGGGGTTTTCTTTTGATACCTTCTTTACATGGATATTTAGCTCATTAGAACTCAGTTTTCATTATTTTTTATAAATTACTGTTTATTTGGCTGCAGAGGTTTTAGTTGCGGCATGTGGGATCCTTGGCCAACTAGCCCCATCCATTATCAGAAAATTGGATTAAAGATTTACTGAGCATGGCCTTGCCCACCAGAGCAAAACCCAGTTTTCCCCACAACCAGTCCCTCCCATCAGGAAGCTTCCATAATCCTCTTATCCTCATCCATCAGAGAGCAGACTGAATAAAAACCACAAGCACGGAAAACTAACCAAACTGATCACATGGACCACAGTCTTGTCTAACTCAACAGTCTTAGTTATTTAAATGTTGTGAATTTGCTTGTCATGGGTATCTTCTCATCAATTTTTGAAAATGCAAAGTATTTTCTTGAAAAGAATCCATATTTTAAGTTGCTGAGTGTAGTGTTCGTTATATCATCATGTCAGACATTTTGAAACACTCATTTCAAGTAATTTCTAAGCACTGTCCAATAGTATCTCTGTGATGATGTACAAGTTTTGTGTTCTAAATTGTCTAGTATGGTAATCCTTAGTCCATGTCTAAGGGGAGTTTGAAATTTGGCTATGGTAGCTTAGAAAGTATAATTTTAGATTTAATGCATTTAAATTTAATTTTAAACACCCACTATTGGCCCAGAAGTTAGTATATTAGATGGGGACAGTCCTGTACTTTTACTTAATTTTTCACTCTTTTTCCTAGTATGTTCAGTTGCTGCTGCTAAGTCGCTTCAGTCATGTGTGACTCTGTGTGACCCCATAGAAGGCAGCCCACCAGGCTCCCCCGTCCCTGGGGTTCTCCAGGCAAGAACACTGGAGTGGGTTGCCATTTCCTTCTCCAATGCATGAAAATGAAAAGTGAAAGTGAAGTCGCTCAGTCGAGCCCGACTCTTAGCAACCCCATGGACTGCAGCCTACCGGGCTCCTCCGTCCATGGGATTTTCCAGGCAAGAGTACTGGAGTGGGTTGCCATTTCCTTCTCCAGGGGATCTTCCCAACCCAGGGATCAAACCCGGGTCTCCCACATTAACCTCTGAGCCACCAGGGAAGCCTGATGTTGCTTTTTAGGTGCATATGAATCAGGAACTATTATGTTTCCCTGGCAAATGAACATTTTAAAATTCCGTATCCTTCTTTATAACCTCTGGGCTTTCTTGGTAGCTGAGCTGGTAAAGAATCCCCCTGCAATGCGGGAGATATGTTAATGTCACTTTCTCGGCTTTTCTTTTTTATTGTTTTTATGATACCACTTTCTCTAGTATTTTGTTCACCACATCCACATCTTTATATTTCAGATGTCTCTTGTAAACATATATACTTTTGTTTAATTTAATTCAGTCTGAATGCAGTCACTCAAAAATTGCAAGGTTTTATGCATATATATTCAGCGTAAAACTTACTGATTTAAATGGATTTCTTTCTGACAGTTTTCCACTTGATGAGTATAGTTCATCACTTTCTTTTTTTCTCTCTGTCCAAACACTGCACAAACACACACTACCATATAAGCACTTACTTGCTATTTTATTGCTAGAAATCAAAATATGCTTCCTAAACTTACCAGAAGCAAAACTTTTACTTCTGCTCTCTTCACAGAGTATAAAGAACTTACAGCTCTAATTGTATTTGTTTTTGGCTCTACATGTTTTATTGTTGCTCTGTATTTTATCCTTTGTAATATTTCTAAACTCATAAAGCATTATTATTATATTCTGCAGCTCTTATCCAGTTAGATTTACAAACATAGTTTTTTTTTCATTTTCAGTTCACTCTATTTTTATCTGCATCTCAAATGTAATCTCAGATTATGTCCCTTCTACTTCAGGAAAACACCTCAGGGTTCCCTTCTAGTATGCATCTGCTAGAGGTAAATTCTCTCATTTCTCCTTGGTCCAAACTAAGTTTTTCCTTCCTTCATAGAAGACACTTTGTTGGGTCTGGAATCCTAAGTTGGGAGCTACTTAATCTCTTTCAGCTGTGCGTCTCCAGTCTGACTGTTCTGTTGTGCAATGTGTTCTAAGGCTTATTTTGTGTTTTTGCAGGTCGTCTCTCTTTGCCTTGGCTGCTGGTCGTATCCTCTCTCTCCGCTGTTCCTTCCTCCCTCCTTTCCTCTCTCTACAGTTCTGTTATGTTTCTCAGTACAAATTTCCCATTTTTAAAAAATGTAATCAGTGCCAGGGTTCAGAGGCCTTCCTGAATCCGTGAATCAATATTCATTTATTTTTGAAAACTCTCATCCATTAATTGTCCAAAGCTTGCAGCTACTTCACATTCTATCTTTCGTTCTTCTGGGGCTACAGAAAATTCCCTGTTAGCTTTTCTCATTGTATCTGTGTATCTTACTGTCTCCTTTCAATATGCATCAATTTTAACTGCTACCTTCTGGTTATTTTCCTTGTAGCTATTTTCCAGGCCATAGAACCTATTGAGCTACTTATCCTATCCCTTTGGTTCTAAATTATGGCCGTGTTGATTGTTTTTATAAATTTTCTATAATTTTGGTTTAAGATTCTTTTAAAGTATTGGGCACTTATAAAAAGTCTACTGTTTCATTATTATTTTGATACATTAGAAAAGAGATGCAAATTGGTCTCCATATGTCCTTCCCTAAAATTCCCCTTAATAGTAACAGTTCATGTCATTGCAGAGCATTTATCAAAAATAAGAAATTAATCTTGGTATTATACTATTAACTAAAGCAACACATTGATTCATATTTCACCATTTTTTCTACCTATGTTCCTTTTCTGTTCCAGGATCCAATCTGAGAACCTGCAGTATATTTAGTTTTTATGTCTCCTGAATCTCCTCATGTCTGTGACAGCCACTCAGTCTTGCTGTGTTTCCCACGTCCTTGACTCTGTTGGTGAATGTGGATATGCTCTTTTGTAGAATATCCTTCAGTGTGGGTTTTCTCACGGTCACTTTGGAGCTGTGTATTATTGCAAAGGATGCTGAAGGCCATTTTCCTCCCTTTTCACTCTGAGCCTTGTCCAAACACTGTCAGTTGCTTTGGGGTCCTCTTTCCCCCATGAAGGTTGACCAGGTGCCCTGCAGCCGGAAGTGCCAGGGATGACACTGATCACAATCTGGAGGCTGGAGAGCACAAGTTGAGTGGGGAGGTGGTCTGATGGGTCCACAAAAGAGGACAGCAGGCCCTTGTTCCTCCCTTGACTCCAGGGTTTAATTTGACTGTGTTCAGTGAACATCCAGGTCCAGAGATCCCTTTCTCTGTGACCTTGTGATGCCTCCATCGTTCTGCCCTGAAGTCTTTGGTGCTGCTTTTCACCTACATGCCCACTCCTCATCAGACCAGACATGTGGAATTCAACAGAGACCTCAATTATGGCTCCTGCCTTTTCCCCAGTTTCTCTAAGGTCCTCAGCATGGTGGACCTGGATCCCAAAGATAATCAGCTTTTTTCCCTTAAATCAGCTGAAGTTGAGTAGAGGGCAGCAAGACACTCCGGACATGAATGGAAAGAGAGGCTCCAGGTCTGTAAGATCCTACATTTATTTTCAGTTTTGTGCAACCACATGCTGCTCTGAACAACATTCTGATGTTTGATTTTTTTTTTGGTTGACCATGAATCCAAAGACAAAGTCCTCTCTACTGAGACTGGTCATTTCACATGTGGGGGTTCTTTGACTCAGGAGCCCCAGACACACTGTCTTTCAGAGGAGGGGGTCTTAGGAATTGCCTATCCTTTGTTAGGAAAGTCTCCATTGTACTTGGAGGAAGTGAGCAGTAACCAAGTGACCGATTTAGTGGCTTGTTCTGATGTTGCCTTTTCCAACTCAGCATCACTCACAGGCTGACCAGTGAGCAGCTCCTACTTCTGGTCCCTTCACCAGGTGCTCAGGCCAAGTATTAGCTACCAGATTCCAGGGTATATTCTCTTATCCCCAAATCAAGACCCACTGACTCTTTCTCCCTTCTTGTCCAGAAACCCATGTCTCTTTCAGCCTCCTATTCCCATCACCAAAAATATCAGAATCTCTGACTTGAATTTGCCTTAGTTACAAATGGATATAATACATTCCTCTGATACTCTTTTCAGAATGCTGGGAGAAGACCAGGAGGACTTTATTACTCCTGGCACTGGAAACATCAAGAGTATAAAGTGTTTGATCCCCTTACCCTGCACCTCAACCCACGTGGAGAGCCCAAGTGGTGGCCAGAACATACTGATGGTTGCTTTACTAAGGAGGATCGATGAGTTTGGGGAAGGGATTTTGTTTGTTTGTTTAATTTTGTTTGTTTTTTCCTTGTGTGTGCTGAGTCTTCATTCTTGCATGGGCATTTCTCTAGTTGCTAAGCAAGGAGACTATACAGTGCTTGAGCTTCTCCTGTTGCAGAGCACAGGCTCTAGAGTGCATGGACTTCAGTAGCTGCAGCTCCTGGGCTTTACAGAGTGGGCTCAATAGTTGTGGCACTAGATCTTAGCTGCTCCGTGGCATGGGGGATTCTCCCGGACCAGGCAATCGAACCCTCCTGCATTGGCATGTGGATTCTTTACCACTAAGCCACCAGGGAAGCCCAGAAGCATTGTTTTATAGCAAGCAGTAAGCAAACTTGCTTTTTGCCCTGGAGGGAGACATCACATTATCCTTCAGGCTTGCCCTCTGCAAACACAGTCCTGAGCAACATGCCAGATAAAGAGTGGCCAGAGACTTACATCACTCCCAACAGCTTTACAGGGAAGCATGGATTGAAGGGACGATGATGCAAAGGAATAAACTGCTTTCTTTTTATTGATCCCACTCAATTTTTAAGCTAAACTTATCTAAAAATTATATGCATATACAACTCTACTATTCTCTTAAGTATATTGCAAAATAGTAAATTGAACTAAATCTTTTAAAATAATAAGAAAAGATAAATATAAGAACACTATCTAACTGTCCTTTCTGTAAAGTGCTGAACCATTATCCTTTTTGTGATATGCCTTGTTGCTTCAATTCTTAATGCACAACTAGAGGATTTTTAAAATTCTCTTGTGTGTGTGTCTCTGTGTGTTTAATATACTTCACTGGTATGTAATGTATTTTTCCTTGCTTCCCTGTTGGCTCAGATGGTAAAGTCTGCCTGCAATGTGGGAGACCCAGGTTCGAACCCTGGGTCAGGAAGATTCCCTGGAGAAGAGAATGGCAACCCACTCCAGTATTCTTGCCTGAAGAGTTCCATGGACAGAGGAGCCTGGTGGGCTACAGTCCAGGGGGTAGCAAAGAGTCGGACATGACTGAGTGACTAACAATACTGTATCTCCTCATCATATATTTGTTGAAGAATTACTGTGGTAGAAACATCCCACAGCCATCGGCGACACTTAATTTATCCGTGTCTGTGTCTAAGCATGGTCAGACTCCAGCGGAGCCCCTCAGTCTCAGCTAGTTACTAGACGTGGATGGACCACTTATAACCCGTTCATGTGTCCCAAAGCAACGGTCAGAAGTCCAAATTTGCTTTTACACCAGAGGTGATCCAAGTTCTATTATATTTTTTCTCGTTGGTGAATGTGTACAATTTGTTCTAATGTTTCCGCTCAATTCTTTCTTGTCATAAAAGCAAAGTTGTTTGGAATATCAGGCAAAACAGACGAAGAGTTGGATTTCAGTCAAACCCCTCACGTTATTGAGGCAAAACAGCAATACATCACTTCCTCTTGTCACCTTCTATTATTTCCTCGATTACAGGAATATCCAACCACAGAAATGCAAAGTCACCAGTCAAATATGCAAGCCTGAACCATGGCATGTAAGTTCCCCAGCAGATAGGATATAATAACAGCAGCTATAATAAATCACAAGGTTTGCTTTAAAGATCTCCACTTAGAAGTTGGTCTACGTTCTGGATCCATCAGTTTGCACGTGGTTGGGCCTGATCTATAGATGTCTCATGTGCATTTAATGTTTCTTAATCTATCACTTTATAGAAAATGAGTAGGTTAATTTATCAGTAATGTTATCGTCAGTATAAAATTTTTAGAAAGTGAATAGAACTTTCATCTATACAATATAGATCATATTTTTTATTTCTCTCCCCCTACCCCCCAAAAAACTGAAGGTTTGAATACTTTAGCTGCTTTAATAACCCACAGAGACTCAAAGGTTATGGAAGAGAAAAGATAACTAAACCAAGAAGAGGTAAGTGAAAGTTTCACTGATTACATGGCTTAAGCTGAAATACTAGTTGAGGAAGGAGGTGAAGTTGGTAAGAAAGGAATTCAGAACCAAAACATCTACTCAGGAAATGTTTGTACCTGAGAGGTTAGGAGGCTTTAGAAATGAGTCTGTGAAAATACGTGTAATACCAAACTGGAATCACTTTAAAATTAGGCTGGTCATCTATCCAAAAGGACAACTTAAGAAGTGGGGAAAAAAGCCCTGCTTTTCTGAATAGATTAAGAGACCTGAAGGTCTCTTCTATTTTTACCTTAGAGGATTTCATGATCTAGTCTCTCCAAATGGCATGCTGCATGCTAACTTCTTTCAGTCATGTCCCACTCTTTGTGATCCCATGGACTGTAGCCCACCAGGCTCCTCTGTCTATGGGATTCTCCAGGCAAGAATACTGGAGTGGGCTGCCATGCCCTCCTCCAGGGGATCTTCCTGAATCAGGGATCCAACCCTCTTCTCCAGCACTGCAGGCAGATTCTTGAGCCACTAGGGAAGCCCCTTCTAATGATAAGCCTATTACAACAACAGCAACTGACACGGAACACTGCCTTGCATTAAATTACCTGTACAACTTCAGGTGAGAATAAAAGACATATGCAGTGTATAAGCAGCAGTCTGTGCAGATGTTAACTAGGAAAAATGTACAAAACTTTTAAAAAGCAAAAATATGTTATTATGAGAAAGGCAAAATTTTAGGAGTCTATTTTGAAATGACATTTCATCAACACTGGATCAAGTTATTGTTCTAGATCTGTTTTTAACTAGCTATGTGAATTCAGATTTTAAATCTACATCTTGGAAAAATTGGATTTACTTACCACTGTGATCCTTCACGTCTAATAGAAAATAGTCTGTGACTTAAATTACAATGTATAGTGTTGTGAGAAGAAAAACATTGCTATTTTTTAACAAACATTGATGTCATCATTTTTTTTTTTTTAATCTGTGAAACTTGTAGCTGGAAAATTACAATCATAATACTGCATTGGAACATCTAAAGAGGATTTTATTTCCTCATTAAAAGGAATTCATTGGGAAAGAAGACGTTTTTCCAACTGCAGTGCTGAAAATTCCTCAGTACTTCCACCAAACATTTCCGAATGCTTTGTATTTGTTAACTTTTCTCCATATTAGAGGAATAATGTTCACTCTCTAAGCTGTTGGTCCAAAATGTATTCCCAAACTCTCTCTATATTAGCACAATCAACTTCTTTTCTAAAACATACGTGACCTAAGTTTGAAGATGGCTTTTCAGATATAGTGTCAAAGTCACAACCTATGAAAGATATATTTGATACGCTGAATTTTAATAAAATTAAACATTTCTGCTCTGCACAAGATACTGTCAAGAGAATTAAAAAAGTCACAGACTAGAAGAAAGTGTTTGCCAGAGACAATCTGATAAAGAACTATACTCCAAAATATACAAATAATTCTTCAAACTTAATAATAAGAAAATAACCAGATAAGAAAAATGGTCAATGACCTTAACCTTAACACACATCTCAAAAGAGAAGATACACAGATGGCTATCAAGCCTATGAAATTATAGTCCTCCTCATCTCTCAACAGTGGGAGGCAAATTAAAACAACAAAATCCAGAAAAATGGAAAACACAAAATGTTGATGAGGATGTGGAACAATAGGAGTTCTTACACATCATTGACAGAAACTCTACATGGTAAGCCACTTCAGAAGATAATTTGACAGTTTCTTACAAAACTAACCATGCTCTTACCCTCCTGTCCAACAATCACGTTTTTAGTGTTTACCCAAAAGAGATCAAAACATGGCCACATAAAAAACTTACATGTGGATATTACAGTAGCTTTATGCATAATAACAAACACTTGGAAGCAACCAAAATGTCACAAGGATTCATGGTTAATAGTATACCAAAAAAGATGAAATCTATTAAATTTTGACCAAGTTAAATTTGCATGGATGTTCATACAGCCAAAACTATCCCCCTATATTATTGCAATCATTGATGACAAATTCACCATACACATCTTTACATGTTTACCCAAAAGAGATCAAAACATGGCCACACAAAAAACTTGCACATGGATGCTACAGTAGCTTTATGCATAATAACAAAAACTTGGAAGCAACCAAGATGTCACAAGGATTCATGGTTAATAGTATACCAAAAAAGATGAAATCTATTAAATTTTGACCAAGTTAAATTGGCATGGATGTTCATACAGCCAAAACTATCCCCCTATATTATTGCAATCATTGATGACAAATTCACCATACACATCTTTACATGTTTACCCAAAAGAGATCAAAACATGGCCACACAAAAAACTTGCACATGGATGCTACAGTAGCTTTATGCATAATAACAAAAACTTGGAAGCAACCAAGATGTCACAAGGATTCATGGTTAATAGTATACCAAAAAAGATGAAATCTATTAAATTTTGACCAAGTTAAATTGGCATGGATGTTCATACAGCCAAAACTATCCCCCTATATTATTGCAATCATTGATGACAAATTCACCATACACATCTTTACATGTTTTAGCTATACAATGTAAATCAACTTAAAATATTTATCTTTTTGTGTTTGATGTCATTACTTATAAAATGTCTGTGGGATGCAGATTTAGCATCAAGGGTCTATGTTACAGGGAATAAAAAAATTAACATCAGGCTTCCATTGAGGACTTAAATACTTTTCAGAGTCTCTTTGTTCATCATAAAACTGCAGTGTTTCCAGTGTGTTTCTGCTAAAGAAGAAATTATTGTGAGTGCTTCAATTAAAATTGTATTGATATACAAAATACCCCCAGCTGCTTAACAGGAAGTTACTATTAATTATGCTATTGTACTTCCCACTTAAGGCAGAAATAAATCCAATATATGTTCATATTTGTGCTGACTTTTTCCATACATTTATTCAAACAAAATGACACCCTTAAAGGCTCTTTCTTATTAGTATAAAAGTGTTATTTGCTTTTTAGATTTCTGAAATTAAAGCAATTTATTATATCACAAGGCCAAAAAGTATTTGCCATCATTGGCAGCTTTGAAAGAGAGTATAAAAATGTGTAGGCTTCAGGAACTCAGCAATTTTAATTCTCACTTCAGCTACCTGGCAGGGTTCCCTCAAAGCCGAGCCTAGCTCTTCAGCAATGATGTGCCTGGCTGAGTTTTCTATCCTTAGGTTTGTTTTCATTTTTAAATAAATGTTCAGAAAGTCTATCATGGATGAATATAAACAAAGGTCATTTTCTTCTGCTTACCGAAATAACTCTGAAGTCATCAGACATTAATACAATATTTAAACAATTTTTTACTTTATTTGATACCATATGATTTCTTTTGAAAATACTTGAATGTCCTCATTCTGTATGTCTTGGAAAGCTGCAGCCACCCATTATACACTATATGGTTCTAATCCAGATCTGATTCTTTTGGGGAAAAAAAAAATTATGTAAGGTACTTTTCAATGAAATTAATACTTAATTTATGAACTATGTACTTTGCTATTTTTGATGGATTTTAAGAAGAAAGACTATCTTCTATGTAAAATTCATTTTGATCTTGGTGATTCAAACTGATACTTTCTAATTCAGTGGTAATTAATGAAAGAGAGTTTAAAGTTTAGTTTTTATTTTTAAGAAACTTATGACATGAAGTATTTACAGAAATGTTTTCAAGCAAGTGCCCTGTGCTATAGAGACAATATTACAGAAAAAATAAAATGGCCCTCAACAGCTCTGCTTATGCTGATGGAGGTAAAAACCTCTATAGCCCTTAAAACAACTGTGCTAATTGGTCCTTTGCAACAAAGACAGTGTCCAGAGATGGATCAGGGCACAGTGACCCTGAAAGATTATCAAAGACTCTCTTCATGTGCTTCCGCACACCTGGTTTCTGACTCAGAAGTCTTAAACTAAGATAACTCATTTCCTTTCTTTTGAATAAGAAGACTAAAATAAAATCCCCTGTACCTATTAGGTTGTACACAAGTAATTTTAACACTGGGAGGGTATGAAAGTTTACACCTTCTGAATATTTATACATAAAATTTGAGAACAAGTTTAATAGGATCAAAATTGTGGCAAAGAGACTCTTTGGACTACTCAATGGACTCAATTGGTTTTGAATATACCACAGGGAATTCAGAGTTCCTAGTCTCTGAATTTGTTGCTAGCCTACAGAGTTCACAACTTTATCATACATTTAAAGAAACTAAATCAAGACAGATTAACCAAAACGTTGTATTCTAATGACTATTACAGAGAAAACTAACACTGAAGTCCTATGCTTTCCATTAAAGTCATTTCTTTAAATTGAGAGCTGAGGAGTCAATATTTTTAGTGTCATGATTTGTTTGCCAATTTTGTGGCAGTACATTTGAATATACTAAAATACATTTTAAAATTACTTTTAATTATGTGTATTCATTATTTTATAAGAGCAGTCTCCAATTTATGGATTTCAGTTCAGCTCAGTTCAGTCACTCAGTGGTGTCCTACTCTTTGCGACCCCATGGACTGCAGCATGCCAGGCCTCCCTGTCCATCACCAACTCCCGGAGTTTACTCAAGCTCATGTCCAATGAGTTGGATTTATGGATTCATAAGTTTATGGATTTATACCCCAGTAAGGGCTTCCCTGGTGGCTCAGATGGTAAGGCGTCTGCCTACAATGAGGGAGACCAGAGTTTGATCCCTGGGTGGGAAAGATCTCCTGGAGAAGGAAATGGCAACCCACTCCAGTATTCTTGCCTGGAAAATCCCATGGATGGAGAATCCTCGTGGGCTACAGTCCATGGGGTCTCAAAGAGTCAGACACGACTGAATGACTTCACTTTCACTTTCAAAAAGAAACTAAGAATTTTATCAATAGTAATAATATTTTCAGCACCATTTTTGCTGTAGTTTATGATCATAGAATCAAGCATTTTGTATTTAATAAAAGTAAGTCAACTTGAGAAATTAACTTGTGTTTACTTACAGGAGAAATAGAAAAATTAATTTTAAATGAGTTAATTATCAAATATGTTTAGGTCTCCCCATTGTTTTCAGCATAATCATTTATTTCACCATCAAAATTTTTCCTGTATTTTGAAAATTATATAATTTGCACTGTTTCTAACATTATTGTAAAAATAGCAGAACAAAATCCATTTTGCTTTGGAATTTCTATCTAGATCACACTGCTTTCAGCTGGAGAACTAACAATCAATTCCAAGCACAATTTTTCAAATGGAAGCCCTGGCAAAGAGTTCCTAATTCTTTATTATATACAGGAGCTTTACTCTGTACATGAACTAGGTTTTATATTTGTGTATTTAAAAACTTACTTTCATAAAAGTTATTTTATTCAGAATTATCTGACCTTTTGAGTACCTGCTATAAACTTTTATATCATCTTATGTGTTCCTTTACAATATTTCTCTTTCATAAGAGAACAACTCTGACTCTGAACTAGATTATGCCTGAGAACTCACTTCCCAACAAGCATTAGTTACATGGGCATTTTTTGCTATTTCTTTCTAATATTTGTTTCCAAATTCCCTGATTGGGATATACTTATAAATAAAGAAATGCATATTCTTATCATTATATTGTTACTTAAGATCATTGTTTGCCATTTGTTTTAAGAGTATGAAACAATTTTTCAGTGTAAGTGTTCAAGTTTTACTGCGTTGCATTGACATCGTTTACATAACCCTTTGTGATGCTTGTAGTACATATCATTTGTAGAGTTTTCTTCTCTTTTTTTTAAGAAAATGTCAAGGAGGAAAAAAAGAACAAAAATAAAAAATAAATAAGGAGAAATGAAATAGACAAATTAAATAAACAAATTTAATTAAATAAATTAAATAAATATAAAATCCAATATACTAGAGGAAAAGACTCTGATGCTGGGAAAGATTGAAGGCGGGAGGAGAAGGGGATGACAGAGAATGAGATGGTTGGATGGCATGATTGACTCAATGGACATAAGTTTGAGTAAACTCCGGGAGTTGGTGATGCACAGGGAGGCCTGGCATGCTGCAGTCCATGAGGTCGCAAAAAGTCGGACATGACTGAGAGAGTGAACTGAACTGAAAGGACATATATTCCTTAATTTCCATCTTTCTGATAGAGCCCTTTTGTTGTTTTGTCCAGTCACTAAATCATGTCCAAATATTTACAACCCCATGGACTGCAGCACACCAGGCTCTTCTGTCCTTCACTGTCTCCCGGAGTTTGCTCAAATTCATGTCATTGAGTTAGTGATGCCATCTAACCATCTCATGTTCAGTCACCTGTTTCCACTTTTGCCCTCAATCTTTCCCAGCATCAGGATCTTTTCTAGTGAGTCAGTTCTTCACATCAGGTGGCTGAAGTATTGAAGTTTCAGCTCCAACATCAGTCCTTCCAGTGAGTATTTAGAGTTGATTTCCTTTAGGATGGGGCTTCCCTGGTGGTTCAGCGGTTAAAACATCTGCCTGCAATGCAGGAGACCTGGGTTTGAATCCCTGGGTCGGGAAGATCCCCTGGAGAAGGAAATGGCAACCCACTCCAGTATTCTTGCTTGGAGAATCCCATGGACAGAGGAGCCTGGTGGGCTACAGTCCATGGCGTCGCAAAGAGTCAGACACAACTGAATAACTTCACTTTCTTTCACTTTCCTTTAGGATGGACTGATTTTGATCTCCTTGCTGTTCAAGGGACTCTCAAGAGTCTTCTCCAGCACCGCAATTGGAAAGCACCAATTCTTCAGCCCTCAGCCTTCTTTATGGTTCAATTCGCACATCTGTACATGACTACTGGAAAAACCATAGCTTTGCCTCTATGGATATTTGTTGGCAAAGTGATGTCTCTGCCTTTTATTATGCTGTCTAGGTTTGTCATAGAGCCTTTTTAAAAATCGTTTAAAAGATTTTAACTTTATGGAAATCATTGATTTTCCCAGTCAATATTGGACTAGAAGTGGCTTATTTTTAAGGCAAAAGATTGTTTGTGATACTCTGTGGAATTCATATTTTAGATTTTTTGTATAATTCTTCCCTTAGTTTTAATTTTATATGTATGCACAAATGGGAAATAAGTTTTCTTCCCCCTTTATATTGGTACGAAAAATGACACTAATTAAAGGCACTGGTTATGAAAAATTTACATTACATGTGCTTTGCACAGGATTGTAGCTCAAATAACCAATTTAGACACAATATCAATTTTAAAGCCTGATTCTTCTCAGGCATCCTTAAAATTCAGTCCAGGTGGGAAGAAGAAGAAAAAAAGAAATTTTGGCAAACTTGCCTCTTGAGTCATTTTGTAATAAACATCTTGTTGAGCTCAGCTCAGAGAAACAAAACACATGTTATCCAGCAGAAGATTGACCAGAAAACCTTAAATATCCTGTCTATACTAAGCAGATTGGGAAAGGAGAATGAGTCCTTACCTTTAGAAACAATTTCTGAATTTATGTGTTTCCTTGTCTCAATATTAGCACGTTTCAAATGTCTCAGTGGTCAAAGCTTCAATTCTGAAAGGTCTGTGAAAGCAGAGACTGAAATCCGAGGTGTGATTGGGGACACCACCTTCCAAGAGAAATGTGGCAGAAAAATGCAAATATCTATGCTGTACAGGGAGTGGAGCTAAATGGCAGTTTAAAAAAATTATCCTCAAATGTTATCTCTACAGTAGATCCTGACTCAATATGTTAGTTAATTGAATGAATTACAGAAGGTTAGTGAGTGACTGTTCAGTGATGACCAGGAGATAATGATGAGAATTAACTGGAGAAAGAAAGAAAAAAGGAAAGAATCTATTTTGTTAAATAAGATATTAAAATACAAGGTGAAACCTCTAAATCTGAATCTTTTCAAAACCTCTGCTATTCTGTTTCATTGGATTACAGTATCATCTGTTGGAGGTGAACGGATAAAGAAGATGTGGTACATATATACAACGGAATACTGCTCAGTCATAAAAAAGAATGGAATAATGCCATTTGCACCAACATGACTGGACCTAGTGATTACCATACTCAGTGAATTCCGCAGGGCCTAATGCCCTCCCCCAAGTGGAGGATGAACAATGATGTTGATCCTGTTGACTTTAATCAACTAAACCTTGGACTCTATTGATCTTTGCCCCAATTCTACACTGAATTTTCCTCTGCTTAAGCCCCTTCATGAATATGCATGCACCCTGAGCTCAAAACTTCCCCAATTCTGCTGTTTGGAAAGACACTGCTTTGGGAAGGATCTCCAGTGTTCTCCTTACTTGCTGCAAGCAATAATAAATATTCCCTCCTCCTAAAAATGATACATAAATGAAACTGAGGTTATCTCAGATTAAAGCCCAGCCCCCACCAATTTCCATGGGTTTTAACAAAATAATTATGAATATTGTATAATGAAAGTCTCAAGAAAATAAAAACCCTTGTCTTTGATTTAGCTATACACAGCAGTTAGCATCAAGTAATAAAGAGCATAACAGGCATAATGTGTTTGTCTTATATAAACACAGAAGAGACACACACTTTTCAAAGAAGTCACAAGGTTTTAATGTATTTATTTAATGTATTATTTAATTCCCTTATTCAGTCAAATTTGAAACAGAGTCAAAATACAGTTGACTCATGAACAAGACAGTTTTAACTGGGCAGGTCCACATATATACGGATTTCCTTTTTTCAATCATAAATACTGTAGAATCACATAAACCATGGTTGGTTGAATCTATGTATTTTGAACCATGGATATAGTATGTGTGCATGCTAGCTCAGTTATGTCTGACTCTTTTGCGACCCCATGGCCTGTAGCCCCCAGGCTTCTTTGTCCATGGGATTTTCCAGGCAAGAATACTAGAATGGGTTGCCATATCCTTCTCCAGGGGATCTTCCCAACCCAGGGATAGAACCCGTGGATTCATTTCTGCTGAGCTACTGGGGAAGCCCCTGAGATAGAAAAACCATCTGTTAAACCTGGATTTTTCCACTGCTGAGAGACCTGGTGTCCTAGCCCTTCCTGTTGTTCAAGGGTTAACACAGTACTAATGCCTTTGTTTTATTAGTTTTGCTTATTTTTATTTCTTTATCTTTTTAATCGGTAGACTATTTTCTTTTATTGGCCACAGCTATGTAGCATGCAAGATCTTAATTCCCCAACCTGGGATCAGACTTGTGCCCCTGCATTGGGAGCTTGGAATCTTAACCACTGGACCACCAGGGAAGCCCTTAGTGTTGCTTATTTTTAACATTTGTGCCGCTAAGTGAAAAAATTTGTCAGGGTTTTTCACTACATAATTCTGCAGAGTATAATGAGTAGGTGAAAACAAATATGTCTAAATTAATTGATCTTATGTAAGATAATCAGATTTATATCTTATTATTACCATAAATTTTTACTAATTGGAGAACTGAAGTTTGATCTATATTTTTCATTAAAACCTTTTTTTTTAAAACTTAAACTACCTGTTCTTGGTGACTTCTAGTAAGAGATGAAGACCAGAGGCAAGAGAGTTAAATAAAATGATTGTTATCATTCATGGCATCAGATAGACTTTAAAAAATCCCTAAGCCTTAAACATGTCTACTCTGGGAGATGTTGAGTGAAGCACAGAAGTGCCATGTATTGTGAATAAGTATAGACACCGACATTAGGCTGGCATGAGGGTCAGCGCTGCCTGGCTTCTTGTTTGTGTGATCTTCATTTGAATGGACTTTCCTGTACTAGCATCATACTCTGGAACGCAGGGAGACTGTGAATTGGCCTTATATTTCCAGAAAGGTCTGATGAATCTGAGGTTGATGGGGTTCGGGGAATACTGACAAGGAAAGAGCTTGAGACACTTGGGACTCCACTACTTCCTACAAGGTATACTTTCTCAGATGGCAACATTTGTATTAAGATGTCTGATGTGTGACCTGAATTTTAAACAACCTCATGGACACTAAGGAGCCTGGACATAAATCCATAGGCGTATATATTACAGTGATTTCAAACTCATGAAGATTTATCTGATGATTGATTATTTAAAATAAAAATACATATTTATGTGCCTAAACATTGTTATTTTACTTCTTTCATCTTTGTTAGAAACTGATGAGAAAAGAAGGACTTCCCAGGTGGCACTAGTGGTAAAGAAACTGCTTGCCAATGCAGAAGACATAAAAGACACGTGTTCAATCCCTGGATCGGGAAGATCCCCTGGAGGAGGGCATGGAAACCCACTCCAGAATCCTTGCTTGGAGAATCCCATGGACAGAGGAGCCCAGTGGGCTACAGTCCATAGCATCCCACAGAGTCAGACACAACTGAAGCGACTTAGCATGATAAGAAAGATGATTTTTGAAAAAGACATGATTTTTGCAAAAGACAAAAATATTTCTTTTCAGTTGAATAAAATATTGGTATTTTATAATGTCAGTGTAAAAAATTCCACAAACATTATTACTACTGTATAAAGGTTATAAATACGGTATAAATGAGAATGCCATGTGGCAGCCTGGATGGGAGGGGAGTTTGGAGGGGAAGGGATACATGTACATGTGTGACTGAGTCCCTTTGCTTCCCACCTGAAGCTATCACAACATGGCTAATCAGCTAATTAGCTAATAATCCAATACAAAATAAGAAGCTTTTTAAAAATGTCCTATAAAACAAAAGGTTTATAACTGTGGTAAAAAGAAAGAATATAATCCAATCTCTATTTTAGGTTTAATAAATTCAAGTTTTATTAGAATGTGTTTCTGATTGTGGACCTGCACAATCTGAGTAGCACATACACACAAACATAATTATATTTTCTTGTTAGCCTCCAGGCCTGAACCTCTGGGTTGAACTAGTGGGTTTGTTTGATGTTTTCATTTCTTTAAGATTATTATAAAATTATTCTTTATGGATTTTTTTTTCTTTGAACAGTATATTATTTTTATAAACAGATCAATAATAACCTATGCTGGAGTGGGAAATTCCATTTATTTTCATGTTAAGAAAAGAGAGAGATACTTTGAGGAGATGTTGACCTGGAAAAATCTCCAGAATTGACCTGTTACAGTAAAAAAAAAAAAAAAAAGGGAAGGGAAAAAACCCAACTCAGAGAGGTAGCCAAATTCAAGTCTCTTTTCCAGCTGCTGGCTGCTCCCAATATCTCATTCTCTGCACACTGTCACCACCATTGCTGACATGGCCCAACCCCCAAATCCTGAGTAGTTTATCTATTCATCTATGTGCTTGTTCATTCCCCCATTCTCTGTATCTTACAGTCATAGTCTAGTCTTGAGATCAGTTATTAAGTTTCTAAAAGGAAGGCTCTGAAAATGATTACTAATGTGTTCAAAATTAATTTTTTCTGAATTTTATTTAATATGAAAACAAATTCCAGAAGAAACAATTGAAACACTTCTCATGGTATGAAATCACTCTGTGCTTCCCATTTTCAAATGGGCCTGAGCCTTTTTCCTAACATCCATTCCGACAACTTCCTGAAATGTATTTTTGAAAAGAAAACAAAGCAAACAAACAAAAAAGACTTCTTTGTAAAACGTGTTTTCTTGGCTATCCTAACTGCTGAGATCATAGCATCATTTCTGGCACCTTCGTCATTGCTACATTTCCCTAGGCTCAATGTCTATTGCCTATAATCTGTTTTGCTAAGTTCTGCCTCTTTGAGTTGATCATGTTTCTATAAAGTGGGACTCATTTTGTCCTAAGTACTATTCAAAGCACCTGAAAAAGTTTTAGGGCAATCCAGGGTGAAGAATAATTCATGTAGGGAAGGCATTGAATAATATTCAAAACTTGGTTTGCAATCACTTAGCTGGGAACAGATAATATTAGATGTAAAACAGTGTATGTTTTAAAAGTATATATGATTGCAAAATTATGTATAGATGAACAAATAATGCCATAAGGTGCCCCGTGCTATATTAGTGTATATATCCATTATGCATTCTCAGTGAATATTATGGCTAATTTCTGTGTCTCTTTCGGGTATATTTGAAGAACCCATTAGTTAAAGGAAAAGAGAACTGTCAAGATTAGGTGTCTTCGCAAGAACGTGTTCTAGGATTTTGAACGTGCCCTGTCTTCCCTTCTTATCATTAGCCGCCCTTTGTTCGGGTCTGTGTGACATTTCTTTTCTAGGGACTGCACAAAAGGAGCACAGTCCCTGCAAGCACATCATCTGTTTGAAGGACATCCAGGGAGGGACAGCCAATTGTGCAGTCGCCAGACACGGGCTCCAGTCCCAGGGGAAGTGAAGGAGGGAGATGGACATTTGTGCAAGAGCCAAAGTGCCAAGCATGCCGGTTATTTAACTAGGAGCTTCCACGCGCTGCCATGGTGAAGGTGCTGCGAACCAGTGTTCTAAAGATACATGTTTCCTTGTTATGTTTCTTCCTCCTCAAAAATAAGCAAATATCATCATATTTTCAAGCAGCAAAAATATACCCCTAATGACTCTATTTTTCAAACTAGGTGTATAATTACTACATCCAAACTTCCAGCAAAGCTCCATTCTAATAACAAGGGAAAACTTTCCAAACATGGAGAATAATCACTATAGCCAAGAATCTCTGTAGGTGTGCAACTATTGAGAACTCAATGTGACTGATTCATTCACTTGTCTAAAACAATGGATATTCCTGTTGGCTAAGAGTGTCTATCAAAATCAGCCTTTAGTTAGTGGAAAATTCATGGGAGAAAAACCCATGAATAGCAGCAAACAAAGTAAGGAAAGGGAGCAGGCAGAAGCTTCAGGGCAAAATAGAAATCTGAAAACATTGACTATCATTGAACACTAATTGTTATACACATGGATAGCTTCTGTTGGAATTGAAGTGTCACAAGCCATGAAGAGCATAATCTGAAGAGCTCGACTCTTATCATATTAATTATAGAGGCAAACAGCCTTGCTCTTCTCAGACATTAGATCATAGATTTCAACTCCATCTAGAAATTAACTAGTATTCATGAAGATACTGATATATAGGATTTAGTGCATTTGTATAAAAGAAGGGGAAATGAAAAACAGATTTTGGATATATATATATAGGCTTCCCTGGTGGCTTAGATGGTAAAGAATGTGCCTGAAATTCAGGAGACTCAGTTTCGATCCCTGGGTCAGGAAGATCCAATATTCATGTATATAATGAAATTAGCATCTTTAAAGAACAGATGGCTAAAAGTTCAAGATTTGAGCATATGTAAATTTGATATATCTAGAACCCCATTTCTTGGAAGTTCTAGATAAACATCTTAGTAATTTAATGATGTTTTTCACCTGCAAGTTTCTGCTCTTTTTTGCTAACTGCTACATTATTTTTTTTCTCAAAGTACATTTTATCAGACACTTTTAGCTGTTTTAGAAATAAGAAACTTGCCAAAGGAACGCTAGCCTAAAAGAAAGATGGATTTCTTTAAAATGTAGTCAAAGGAAACAAACAAAAAACACTAGATTACCATGTCAACCCCAAGTCATATAAACTTGATTTTTAATGACAATGAAGATTTCATTTTGCTTGTTAGATAGTCCAAGGGCACCTTGGTTTTTAGACACCTTCATTTTGGTCATCCTGGCACGGTACATAGATGTGGCATCAACTAGTTAAAGTAGCAAGATTGATACAGTCTTAGAATATCCTGTCTTCATATCTGAAGGGAAGTATCTCAGTGTGTGTGTGTGTGTGTGTGTGTGTTTCTCTTTGTAACATAATTATGATAATACTTTATTAGAAAGAGCTGTGCTACAGAACTTGGACTATTTCTTTCCTTTGAGTAAGCTTCTTGATGAAATGATGCAGATACGAAAGGCAATAGTGCATAGTCGTGGCCTGCCGCAGCAAAGTATAAATCAGAAGTGATCACTAGTTGGGCTCAATTTCTGAGAAGTTCATTTTCTTCTAACTGTTACAAACTGACAAGCAGAACCATTTGCCTTCAAGCTTTCTGACAGATCCCATTGAGACCAGCAAAACGGCAGCTAGAAAGCTAAATGGACCCCTTCAGCCAGTTCCGGCCTTTCTCCCGCTATTCAAGATTGCATTACCAGGGACTTCTGTCTGCAGATGGCTTTGACACTCCCATGCTCACACAGGTAGCCTGGGTTATCTCTCACAAGGATGATTTTTACAAGACTGCTAAAGGACTCTGTAGTTTGGAGTGTCCAGAGGTGAGTCACAGGGAACAGAACAGCTTTGGACAGTATCTTCATCCCAGCTAGGAATGACCACAGCCAGGTTGTAGAGTGGGTCCATCTGCTGTGTGGGAGGGTGGGTAAGACTTCTTAACAGCAAGGTCAGTGTAATACAATGTTTTTGGTAAGAAAGATGGAGTTGGCCTTGAGGAAAAGGAAAATGGTTTTATAAAAACACAACACCATACATTGACCAAAAACCACTACAATATTCTAAAGAAATTAGCCTGCAATTAAAATAAATACTTTAAAAAAAAAAAGAAAAAATACTTAGTTTAAAAAAAAAAAAAAAACCCACAATGCCAAAAGGTGCATCCTTTCATGGAATACCTTCCTATTGTAATAATTATAGTAATTATCCCATAAAATACCCTCAGTTACTTTTTTTTTTTCATATTTAGCCCTAATGTTTGTGGTTTTCTACCACGGTTAGCGGAGAAGGCAATGGCAACCCTCTCCAGTACTCTTGCCTGGAAAATCCCATGGACGGAGGAGCCTGGTAGGCTGCAGTCCATGGGGTTGGGAAGAGTCAGACGACTGAGTGACTTCACTTTCACTTTTCACTTTCATGCATTGGAGAAGGAAATGGCAACCCACTCCAGTGTTCTTGCCTGGAGAATCTCAGGGACCGCCCAGCCTGGTGGGCTGCCGTCTATGGAGTCACACAGAGTCGGACACGACTGAAGCGACTTAGCAACAGCAGCAACCATGGTTAGAGGGGAAAGCAAACTTTAAATTTGGAGTAACATAATGGGCTTGCTGAAATGGAATACTCCGAAATATAGTAGATAGCAGAGAATGGCTTGCAGGCAAGAAACAATGATGTGAAATCAAAGGAAATGAACAGAGGTAAAGCTCGTGAACTGGATGGCATCTTGACAGTGATTGGCTTTTGCTTGGTGGGAGGTGCTAAGCTACATGGCGCTGTGCAGCAGGCTCATGGTTCTAAGGAGATGGAATCCCTTGATGGGTTTCTACCCTTCTGTTCAGGCTTTAGACAGCGCAGTTGAGTTGGTACCATGATCTTACATGGAAAGTGGTTTCAGACAACTAATTAGGCAAAAAAAGAAGTTGAGGTTCATGTATTTGTATTAAGACCGATTTCCCTTTTCCTCCATGTGGCAGGAATAAAAGACTGAGAGAGGAGAACTTGAGCAGAGATGGCCAGAATAACCACCTTACCAGGCTTCAATGGAAACCACTAATTTTGATCTGAGGTTTTGGTTTCTTAAGAGATGAATTCAACCAAACAAACCCTATGTGTTTGAGATCACAGGAATAATTTATTAATCAAAAAAAACAAAACAAAACAAAACAAAAAAACCCAAAACAAAATATTGGTTTTCATGGAGATCTTAGTAAAATATAATCCTATAATAAATCCCACACAGATTTTCTGTACAAAATTTACCTTCATTGAGGCAAGTATCTTAGATGCTCTCCATTTAACCAAATACATCTCAATTAAATGCAAAGCTGTATTTGTGTGTTGGTCACTCAGTGGTGTCTGACTATGACCCCGTGAACAGTAGCCTGCGATTCTTCTCTGTCCTTGGAATTTCCCAGGCAATAATACTGGAGTTGGTTGCCATTTCCTTCTCCAGAGCATCTTCCCAACCCAGGGATTGAAGCCAGGTCTCCTGAATTGCAGTCAGATTCTTTACCATCTGAGCCACCAGGGAAGCAAAATTGTGTATGTGTATATAAAACCATCACACTTGGGCATTAAATTTTCTGTCTTCCGATTTATTTTTTCCATATTGTATAATTATAATAAGACATGGTAGAATTTCAAAACTTTAGCATTAAATGCATGTTATCTAAAAGTATTTTCAACATTCGTAAGCATTGAATAACTATTTTCTTACATTGCTGTTTAACTTTTGCATAGATAATTCTTACCCCTACATTAGATTTTACACATCTTGACAACTTTAATGCCTTTTCTACAGGTTTCAGTGAATTGGTACTCTAATTTTTATAGTCTTAAATTATATATACATTGTATTTTATTGGAAAACTTTAAAGGAATAGTTCTTTAAGTAAAAGACCATGTAGTTTTAGAGCATATTTGCTTTATTCTTAATAACATTGAATTAAAAAATATATAATTGTATGTACTCATGATTAAAATTAATTGATAATTAAATGTTATTCAATTGTGGAATAAACTTTGGGCGTTGTAAAATTTGTTTTAAAAGTACAGCCAATACCTCATTAAATTGGCCTACGGTATTGGTTACTTTTTGCTAGTTCCTTGTTCTTTTGCTTTTCCTCTGTCAGCAACTAAATTTCATGTAATTTGCTATTGAGAAAACCAAAGCACAATTCTAACTAGCATCCAACTATCCTTGACTATTTTTAATTATACAGTTTATGGTAAGAATTGTGAACTTCCAGAACCTCATATATTTTAAAAGTAAGAGACATGGATGAATATCTCTGCACATGTAATTCTTTCTGGTGAATACAAATAAAGCATCAGTTAAAAAAATTAGCTTGACAAATCACTTTAATATTTTTTATCTACATGCAATCATATTATATTAAATACTTTCTTAGCCTCATCTTCCCCAGCGTAAATAATTACCGTCCTTCAACATTTTTAGCATTCTCTATTGCCATGATTCTGTCACTAGAAGTTTCTTTCCTGTGTAACATTAAATGTTGGAGACCAAATTTAATGAATGATTTTTACAATAGAGTGTAAACTGTGCATTATGTCCTTGGATTATATCACTAAAATAACAATGACTCCCTCTTACATCCATATATTATAATTGCACAATGATATTCTGTAACAGATAAGTGTTGATCCTTTAACTTCCCTGCTTCAGTTCACCATGACAAATACATTAATCTGTTCTGTTATTTCTCTCTTGTTCTCATACCTTCAGTTCAGTTCAGTTCAGTTCAGTCGTGTCTGACTCTTTGCAACCCCATGAACCTCAGCACACCAGGCCTCCCTGTCCATCACCAACTCCCAGAGTCCACCCAAACCCATGTCCATTTAGTCGGTGATGCGAACCAACCATCTCATCCTCTGCCATCCCCTCCTCCTCCTGCCCTCAATCTTAGTGAAGGTAAGACAAAATAGCCATCACATAAAATATTATTTACATATATTTTCATGCAACCAAAAATAACTGGCATAGATTTTTAAAATAATATTTACTTCAAAATATCACTTTATTTAACATTAATAAGACATTTTTATTTTATAGATTTTATTTAACACTAATAAGAAGGTATCTATTAGTATTAGACACAGCATAAATTTAAATCAAGGCAAAAATTTTTGTATTATACTATTTCATGCATTGATAAATTTTAATGTTATTTAAATTAATTTTCATTTATTTAATATTTTGAAAACCACTTTCTTTTCAAAAATTTGAAATTTATTTCATCTTTTACTATCTGAGAAAAATATAGAAAGTCTGAATCCACAATAGAGATATATTTATGTCTCATGGGGGCTTCCCAAGTGGCTCAGTGGTAAAGAATCTGCCTGCTGTGCAGTCCATGTAGATTCCATCCCTGGGTGAGGAAGATCCCCTGGAGAAGGAAACAGCAACCTACTCCAGTATACTTGCTTGGGAAATCAAAGGGACAGAGGAGCCTGATGGGTTACAGTCCATAGGGTCACGAAGAGCTGGATATGAATTAGCGACTTAATAGCAGCAGCAATGACTCATGACTGATTCTTTGCTTTTATGAAAGAAGGTTTTTCTTTTATGATAATTTTTCTGAAAAAGTTTTAATTTTACTTGAAAAGCATTGGCAAAACATTTAAGATGATAGCATGAACAGAAGTTTAAGAAAAAAACTCTTAAGACTTGCAATCAGAGACTCCCCTATTTTAAATATGAAACTTTAAGAATTTACATTATGTTTAAATTTAAATCTGCAAGAACCTTGGTCTTTATTTTACTTTTGTTGATGTTGAGAAGAGAAAATTACACACAGGAATCTGAGACTATGCCAGCAACAGAAAATGCTACAATATATAAAACTGAGTTTTGATATACAGCTTGAATTGTCTAATCCTACGACCCATAAGAAACTTACTGTAATTAAATAAACTGAAGATAAATTGAGTGAAAAATACATTAATTTTTTATGCTTCACATTTAAGTGTTATCATATGGAGACAGATTAAACAGCAAATTGTCTTTTAACATTGGAAAATGATAGTAATAAAAATTCTAATAATAATCACTCAAACCATAGGAAATTGCTGTTTCTACACGTGAACAGCACTGAATATTGGCAATTTTCTATGACTTAATTTGTGAAGAGACACTTTAGTGGTTAAATCAATACGTTCAGATGTCATCCAGCCTAGATTGAAATCTCAGCCTCATTTATGAGCTGCAAGATGAAGCTCTCTCTTCCTCAGTTCCCTTAACTTTAGAATGTGGATGAGTAATTCCTCAGCCATCCAGTCATTAAGACTCCATGCTCTCAGTGTTGAGGACCTGGGTTCAATCCCTGGTTGGGGAACTAAGATCCCACAAGCCGCAACACACTAGAAGATAACTTAATAAATAAAAAAAAAAATTAAATAATGAAATATAGGTAACATTACCTATTGCATAGGATCATTATGAGAATTAAGAGCCTTATGAAATAAGGAAAAATGTAGAAGAATGTCTATTGTTTTAAACTAAATTAACAATATTGTGTAAATATCTTAAATTGAACTAATCAAGTTCTGTGAGTAATCAGGAAGGTTTTCAATATAATCTCCAAAAATGCCTTTATTAATAGGTTCTCAATAGGATCCTTTCCACATCTAACTAGCTTCTTTAATTCTTATTTTCCTGAAATCTCTGGAATGGAAATGTTCTTCTCTTGCGTGGAAGCTAAGTCGCTTCAGTCATGTTTGACTCTGTGACCCAATGAACTGTAGCCCGCCAGGCTCCTCTGTCCATGGGGTTTCCCAGGCAAGAGTACTGGAGCAGTTAGCCACTTCCTTCTCCAGGGATTCTTCCTGACCTAGGGATTGAATCTGTGTCTCTTATGGCTCCTGCCCTGGCATGTGGGATCTTTACCACTAGCGCTACTAGGGGAGACTTTTTTCTCTATTATTTACCCTCCTAATACTTGAAAAGATCCCCTGGAGAAGGAAATGGCTTCAGTATTCCAGTATTGTTGACTGGAGAACCCCATGGACAGAGGAGGGCTTGCAAGAGTCGGACACAACTTAGCGACCCAACCACCAATATTTGAAAAAAGTACTTTGCCTCAGTAGATTCCTTGCTTCTGAGAAGTAGTCATATGGTCTGTCCATATGGTCAGTCCATAAGGTCCATAAGGTCAAACTAATTATTTAATTTTGTATGTATCCTTCCACACCTTTCATATGATGGGTTAGTGATTTCACTACGCTGAATTTTAGTTTCCCAATCTGTAAGAGATCCAACCAGTCCATTCTGAAGGAGATCAGCCCTGGGATTTCTTTGGAAGGAAAGATGCTAAAGCTGAAACTCCAGTACTTTGGCCACCTCATGGGAAGAGTTGACTCATTGGAAAAGACTCTGATCCTGGGAGGGATTGGGGGCAAGAGGAGAAGGGGACGACAGAGGATGGGATGGCTGGATGGCATCACTGACTCGATGGACGTGAGTCTGAGTGAACTCCGGGAGTTGGTGATGGACAGGGAGGCCTGGCGTGCTGTGATTCATGGGGTCGCAAAGAGTCGGACACGACTGAGCGACTGATCTGATCTGATCTGAATCTGTAAATGACTATAGTGATATGTGAAAGCAGTATGCAAATATGATACAACATATCATGTGGATTCTGAAAATTTAAACTTGTCAAGTCAAAAGGGAAGAAGTTATAATGATGTGTCAATGGGGAAAAAAGGTGCAAATGTATACGTAAAAATTACACCCTTCTTAGGAACTGTTGCTGGTTTTAGGTGCTAAGTCGTGTCCGACACTTGGTGCATCCCATAGACTAGTGACCCCTCAGGCTCCT
This sequence comes from Bos grunniens, assembly GCF_055505025.1. Taxonomy (NCBI): domain Eukaryota; kingdom Metazoa; phylum Chordata; class Mammalia; order Artiodactyla; family Bovidae; genus Bos; species Bos grunniens. The sequence continues at coordinate 87,032,941 of NC_141176.1, read as the reverse complement.
CTGACCATGGAATTTTCTAGGCAAGAACACTGGAATGGGTTGCCAATTTGTATTCAAGGAGATCTTTCTGACCCAGGGATCAAACCCGAGTCTCTTGCATCTCCTGCATTGGCGGGTGGATTCGCTAACGCAGAGCCACCAGGGAAGCCTTCTTAGAAATATATCTATTGGTGAAAGAATGCACTCCTGCAGTATGATATCTGCTTTTTTGATGTTTTCTAAACATACAACACATACAGGCATTGGGTTGTAATCCTTGCCTGAGGCCCTTATTTAAACAATTTATTCATCATCTCTGAAGGAGTGCTAAGGTATCTAAAAATAATCTCATAAAGGCTCTAGATTTGTTTCAGAAAGCCTTGGGATGTGGAGATATATTTCTGAAGCCTCTCAACTAGGAACAACTCTTTCCCTCGAGAGAATTAAACAGCTCAGAGTGTCAAACTTTGATCTTAACTGCTCACAACATTCAGAACGAACACCAAGGCAGCAATTTCCTTCCATTTTCATTGGCAGTTGAGAGTCTCAATAGCAAAACATAGAAAACCCCAAACATAAAAGTGTTAAAGAAAGTATTCCCCAGGGTGTATTTTAATAATTATCTCATTTCACCCATGATAAATATATATATATATATACACACACACAGAGATATATATAGAGGAGAGATAGAGAATGGAAAGACAAGAGTGCAGAATTCGGCCTCGTATTTTATGTCTATTGGTTAAAGTAGATGGCAATTAAAAATGTGATTTTTGTGTATTTTAACAGCCATGTATAAATTATTTCTAACTACAAAGTAAGGAACGGGACCACATTTTATGAAATCCATTTCAAGCTCAAGCAGTCCCAACAAATGAACAGTGCTCCCTAGACACATATTTCTTCTGTATAATTTTATCTCTGAGATGCAGATGCTGTTCTGAGGTCTCTGATATCGCAGCAATATCCCCAGGAAACGTTCCCTCCTCCAGGTAACGGAGATAAGAATAATTTAGCCCCAGAGCCTGACACTTCCAGGTCCACGCTGACTACCTCCCATTGTTGGAGTCTTCCTGTCTTCGCCTCTCGCCCTCTGCCTTCCTGCCTCTTCCGCCAGTCGCTGCTGCACTGACAATGTCGGTCCCCACGACTTGGTGGCATCAGCTCACACCTGCACCCAACGCTCCTCCTGTCCTCGCGCTCGCAGCCAGAGTCCCGTCGATTTATGAGCATGCACACATATGCAAGGCCAAGCTGAGGGTTCACATACATCCCCCATGTATGTTGCAATCCAAAGATTAGTATCAATCTATGAGAATCAAAGATTTCTTTGATTTGTCCAAACAGATTTCCACCCCGAGTGACCTGTTAAGTCACTTCATTCCTGTCCTACTCTTTGCGACCCTATGGACCAAATCCCACCAGGCTCCTTGGTCCATGGGATTCTCCAGGCAATAATATGGGAGTGGGTAGCCATTTCTTCCTCCAGGGGATCTTCCTGACCCAGGGATCAAACCTGCATCTCTTACCTCTCTTATTTCTTTGGTAAAAATATTTGTGCATCTATGAAGAAAGCTGAGTACCAAAGAATTGATGCCTTTGAACTGTGGTGTTGGAGGAGACTCTTGAGAGTCCCTTGGACTGCAAGGAGATCCAGCCAGTCCATTCTAAAGGTAATCAGTCCTGAATATTCATTGGAAGGACTGATGTTGAAGCTGAAACTCCAATATTTTGGCCACCTGATGTGAAAAACTAACTCATTGAAAAGATTCTGATGCTAGGAAAGATTGAAGACAGGAGAAGAAGGGGATGGCAGAGGATGAGATGGTTGGATGGCATCACCAACTCAATGGACAAGAGTTTGAGTAAACTTCAGGAGTTGGTGATGGACAGGGAGGCCTGGCCTGCTGCATTCCATGGGGTCACAAAGAGTCGGACACGACTGAGCGACTGAACTGAACTGCAAGTGTTATATCATGCCTGCCATTTCTCTCTATGCTATATGTATTTTTAAAAGGAAGGAAAGGAGGCTGGGAGGGAGGGAGAGATGAGGAAAGATGAGAGGGAAGAGAGAGATATTTGTTCTATTAGCTTTCTATCACTGGGTAAAAACAATTTCAAAGTTAGAAGCTCAAATTAAAAATAAAATTACCATCATCACACTTTCTGTGACTTAGGAATGGGGCTGGGGTTGATCTGGGGTCTCAGTTCCGTGTTTCTCCAGACAGAAAACCTGTAAGCAAGATGCGGGCTGGCACTGGGATCTCATCTCTGGCTCAAGGTCCTCTCCCAAGCTGACTGAATTTAGCTGCTGGTGGTTTCAGAGCCGAGGTTCCATTCAGCTCATAAGTTCTCTATAGGGTATCCCTCTCAGCTCCTGGAGGCCACCCCAGGTCGTGGCAATGTGACCCTCTCAAAAGACAGGAGTATGCTTCTTCAAAGTCAGCAGGGCAACCTCACCACATAGGCTACCCTAGGGACTTCTGTGACATCATGTCATCACTGGAGTGGCTCTTGTTAAAAACAAGTAATTCAGAGGATGCTTGGCCCTCACAATCCCACCCGTGCTGAAGGGGAGCTTTTGTAGGGGAGGCAGAACCAGGCCTGGATTTCAGGGACCATCGTAGAAACCTGCCCTCATTCTGAGCACTTCTGGTATTCTTGGCTGGAGAATTCACAAACAGAGGAGGCTGGCAGGCTACAGTCCATGGGGTCGCAAAGAGTCTGACATGACTGAACGACTAACACTTCATTTAGAGAGACACATTGAACAGGAGGATAACAATAGAGCAATGCATGGCTGATGACCGAGCATAGGAGAGTAGTGATCAGGAGCTAAGACTGAAGAACACGGGCCATAGAGTGACTCTGAGAGCCACACAAAGAAATAGGTTCAAGCCCAACCTGGTGAGATGAAGCAACTTCTTTTAAAGTCTGTACATTTGGCTTTCTCACTGATGGTTGGATGGCATCACTGACTCAATGGACATGAGTTTGAGCAAAGTTCAGGAAATAGTGAAGGGCAGGGAAGCCAGGTGTGCTGGATTCACAGGGTCACAAAGAGTCAGACACGACTTAGCGACTGAACCACAACAACTGACAGGCTGCAATATCGACCTTGCAATTTTATATAGGGAACTACATGAATGATGTATGCCGTATTTCCAACAGAGAAACTCAATGTCTAATGTATGCAAAGTGAAAACTGAAAGTGAAGTTGCTCAGTCAAGTCCGACTCTTTGCAACCCCATGGACTGTACCTGCCAGGCTCCTCCATCCATGAGATTCTCAAGGCAAGATTACTGGAGTGGGTTTCTATTTCCTCCTCCAGGGGATTGAACCTGGGTCTCCTGCATTGCAGGCAGACTGTTTACCATCTGAGCCACAAGGGAAGTATATTATTAACCACATTTTCCTATGCATGAAAGCTCTGTCTTTACAAAACTAAAATGAATATCAGTATGCTAGCTAAATATTTTTACGTATCCATCATTGTAATTTTTACTTTCCCCTGCTTATTTAATTATAGGTCACTTGATCATGTGGGGTTGTTTGTTTCTGAAGGTTAATACTTGTTTAGTCACTAAGTCGTGTCCGACCCTTTGTGACCCCATGGACTGTAGCCCACCAGGCTCTGTCCATGGGATTCTCCAGGCAGAATACTGGAGTAGGGTGCCATTTCCTTCTCTGGGGAGAAAATTTTGAGTTTTTGAACATGGCTTTTCTGTAAGGTTCCTCCAAATAATAGTATTTATTTGTGAAAAGCTTTTAGCTTCTATGTACTATATAAAACACCTATTTTAAAGCATGGGGGAAGCCTGTAGCTTCTAAACTGCCTTAAACAACCTTAGCTGATTGTTTAAAAAGACTTCTATTGTCTTTCATTTGAACTGCCTGACTTTTTCACATTGGTATTTAAGCAGAGGTTGCATCTTCTCTGATGTATGTTATGTGGTGACACAGCTTTCTCAGCATTTCTTCTGGACTGTTCTCCTCATAGGCTTCCACAGAGCAAGTCCTTCAAGGACTTGCAGACCTTTGAAGGTTATGGGAAAGTCAAATTATTGGAAATAGACTCTACAGAGTTCCAAACGATAAAGTCCTTCACTTTGCTCTGAAATTGCTGCAGGTAACTTTGGCAATCACAGTGCAGTCCAGGGAGTAATGACCCTCCTAGGAAGAGGAGTCCTGCCATTGCTGTAGGCAGCTGAAGACTGACCGGGAAGATGAGATTCACAATTTTGGAGCAAAATGTACATGCAGGCAAGTCAGTACTGAATATACATTGTACATTTCGTTGGAGAAAAACTGGATATAATTGTTATCATTTGTCACAAATAGTGTTTCTACCTATTTCTTTGCCTGCTATAAATAAAAAGCAACTCCGGAGGTTGCTGAAGGAAATCTTAGGTTATTCTCACTGCTGCTTCAGAGGAAAAGGAAATGAAATGTCTCCATCTCCTATTGCGGAAGAAATATGGCAGGGGAGAGTGATCCAGCCTAAGACTGGGGGGCATCAGCTTGGTGGGATAGTCCATCTCATGCACAATCTACTTCAAAGTTACCAGTGGAATATATTCTTTGTGCTCTCACAGAAAAGCAAGACACTAGAAATACTGTATCTGCTGCTATCCAGGAGGTTTTACTTAATGCATGTATTAATACTGAGAAAACTTAGCGAATGAAAAAATATCATTGAGTATAATGGTCTAAAATCCCAGGAGGAAGGTAATTTTTTTTTTTTAATTGCATGGAGTCCAGAAAAAAACTTGTATTTTTTCCTACATTTTTATTGGAATTTAATGTACAATAAACTATGTGTATTTAAAATATACAAAATGCGTTTTACATAGGCTACATGCATGAAAGCATCATTGCAAACAAGACGATCACTATGTCCATCATCCCCAAAGCTTCCTTTTGCCCCTTTATGTCTCCATTTCTTACCAACCCTGTCCTCTAGGAAACCACTGATTTGCTTTCTGTCTTTCAGTTTTCAGAATTTCATAAATGGAACTAAACGACACAGATTTTTTTAAACCACTTTTTATTTTCTATTGGGGTATAGCTGATCCACAACATTGTGGTGGTTTCAGACGAACAGCACAGGGGCTCGGGTGTCCTCTCTGCTTCTCTCCTTTGCTTTCCACCATAAGGGTGGTGCCACCTGCACATCTAAGGTTACTGATATTTCTCCCAGCAATCTTGATTTCAGACTGAGCTTCATCCAGCCCTACATTTTGCATGAGGTACTCTGTATATAAGTTAAATAAGCAGGGTGGCAATATACAGCCTGACGTACTCCTTTCCCGGTTTGGAATCAGTCTGTTAACTAAAGAGCCTCTTGATGAAAATGAAAGAGGAGTGTGAAAAAGTTGGCTTAAAACTCAATATTCAGAAAACTAAGATCATGCCATACGGTCCCATCCTATCATGGCAAATAGATGGGGAAACAATGGAAACAGTGACAGACTTTATTTTGGGGGGCTCCAAAATCACTGCAGATGGCGACTGCAGCCATGAAATTAATAGATGCTTGCTCCTTGGAGGAATAGCTATAACTAACCTAGACAGCATATTAAAAAGCAGAGACATTACTTTGCCGACAAAGTGTCATCTAGTCAAAGCTATGGTTTTTCCAGTGGTCATGTATGGATGTGAGAGTAGGACTATAAAGAAGGCTGAGTGCAAAAGAATTGATGCTTTTGAACTGTGGTGTTGGAGAAGACTCTTGAGAGTCCATTGGACTGCAAGGAGATCCAACCAGTCCATCCTAAAGGAGATCAGTCTTGAATATTCATTAGAAGGACTGATGCTGAAGCTGAAGCTCCAATACTTTGGCCACCTGATGCAAAAAACTGACTCACAGGAAAAGACCCTGATGTTGGGAAAGACTGAAGGCAGGAAGAGAAGGGGATGACAGAGGATGAGATGGTTGGATGGCATCACTGACTCAATGGACATGAGTTTGAGCAAGCTCTGGGAGTTGGTGATGGACAGGCAAGCCTGGCATGCTGCAATCCATGGGGTCACAAAGAGTTGGACAGGACTAAGTGACTAACTGAACTGAACTGGTTCTCTTCCCTGATAAAGGCACATAACTCACCTGCCACCTCCCACTCAGCTTCTCAAGGGACTCTGTCATTTATAATCATCACAATTTGACTTGATAAATCCTGCAACATCTAAAATTTGTCCTACTTGCTCCATAATTCTCTTGCTAGAAGAGAATGAAATCTTTTTTTCCCCAGAGTCAGCAAGTCCCCTGTGCTCCTGATCTGGGCAATGCAGGGTGTCCTCTGTCTCCTCTAGAACTTGGAAGAAGTTCTAGACTGATAATTTGAGAAATCAGGCTTAGTTAGAGGAGGACTGGATGAGTAGCTCAAACATGAATCAGCGACACATAAAAGTAATGATGAGAATTGTAATATGTTGCAACCTTGTAAAACATCATGAACATAAAAATGATAAATTCTAGGGCAAAATGAAATATGAATCTGTATTTGCATTAAGTGATATATAAATATAATAGTTTTTCATAAACTATGAAATTGAAAGTGGCTCAGTCATGTCCAACTCTTTGTGACCTCATGGACTATACAGTCCATGGAATTCTCCAGGCCAGAATACTGGAGTGGGTAGCTGCTCATTTCTCCAGGGGATCTTCCCAACCCAGGGATCAAACCCAGGCCTCCCATATTCCAGGTGGATTGTTTACCAGCTGGACCACCAGGGAAGACCTAAATGTAACAGTTTCTCATAAGCAGCAAAACAAGACTAGAAAATGTGAACAAATGTGCTGGGAACATGATAAAAATAGATTTATTTTAATTTCTGATCCATCTGCACCCAGTTCCTAACAGGTGGTCAGTCATTAAAAAATTTATAGACTGCAGGAAAAGGCAACCCACTCCAGTACTCTTTCCTGGAAAATCCCATGGATGGAGGAGCCTGGTAGGCTACAGTCCATGGAGTCGCTACAAGTCGGGGGACTTCACTTTCACTTTTCACTTTTATGCATTGGAGAAGGAAATAACAACCCACTCCAGTGTTCTTGCCTGGAGAATCCTGGGGATGGAGGAGCCTGGTGGGCTGCCATCTATGGGGTTGCACAGAGTCAGACAAGACTGAAGCGACTTAGCAGCAGCAGCAGCAGCAACAGCTAATATCATTGACCTCTTTTTAAAATGTACTGTCCTTAGTAATTGTTTTCTTTTTTTTTTCATTACAAGTTTAGCACACAATTTATAGAATCAACTTCTTTTTTATTTTTTCCCCTACGAGTAGAAGGAAGAGAACAGAATCATTCACGCATCCTTCAAATTAACACTTTTTGTCTCAAACACAAGTACAGGGCAGCAGATTACCCAGAAGACTGTAAAGCCAAACACTGAGTTAACACAAATATTATTCTCAGGGAGAAATCAGAAAAAGCTGTTGACAAAAATTGCTCTATTAAATGACTCTGTTGGAAGTGGCAAAATATCAGTGCCATACAACCAAGAGCAGTTACTCTCCAGATGAGTGGAAACAGTATTTTATACCAAAGGTGAACAAAATCAATTTGCAATGTAATGTGTAGATTATAAATCAGCACTTAGTTTATGTGGATAACATATCTGATGAAGACTATTTTAACAGCTTTTCCATGTATTGCTAAAACTACATGTATTAGGAAAGTATATTTTGTTTAAATAGAATTGATTTTTTATGAGTTGTGACGTAGCCATAGAAGAGGCTAAGTCGTGTGCTCAGGGAGCACCAGCCACATTGAATGACAATATTTAAGATAGTTAAATATTTAAACATAAAATATTTAACATCTTATGTTCCCTGGTGGCTCAGACAGTAGAGAATCTGCCTGCAATCCAGGAGACCCAGGTTTGATCCCAGAGTTGGGAAGATCCCCCAGAGGAGGAAATTCCAGTATTCTGGCCTAGAGAATTCCATGGACAGAGGAGCCTGGAGGCTTTCAGTCCCTGGGGTTGCAGAGTCGGACATGATTGAGAGACTAACACTTTCACTTTGACTTTCCTTGTGATATAGGCAGCACTCTAACAGAACAAAAGGAAAACATAAGCCGTCTACCTGGAAGTACCAGTCCACAGGAGCCAAAGCTCAGCCATAGCACATAGAGTAAGGAAGGACACTCCTCTAAAAGTGATAAAGCAAGGAGTTTTTCGGTGGGGAAGAAGGTCAAACTCTGCCTCCTGATCCTTAAACCAAACCTGATTAAGGAGGTTTCCGGTGATCTCTTCTATAAATTTGAGCTTCCATAGCAGCCAATGCAGTTAAAGCATGTTAACTTTCCCAAGGCTGATACCCACTCCTCCTCCACGCTCACCTGTAATTAAGAGAGAAATGTACATTATTAGATAAATAAGGTTCCACTTTGAATGGAGTAAAGAACAGGCAAATGGAGCTTTTTACTAAGAAATGAGTGGAATGTTGAGTCTTCATGGAAAATTGAATCTTTATGGAAAAAAGTATAAGACAAAAAGAAGATGCAGGGTTAATAGGGTCAAACAAGATATTTCACAGTCATAATGACATTTTTGCACACTAATATCAACTTAAGACATGTTCCGAATGTTAATGTATTCTGACAATTGCCCTGGTGAGCAGTGTATCTTTTAATTCCATCCCACTGATGAGTGGACACACACAGGAAAGTTGGAGGGGCTCAGGGTCACAGAGAGAATTTATAATGGCCTGAACCAGATTTTGAGAACCAGATTTTCTATTGGGATCAAGCTATATTCTCTCTCACATATTTTAAAATGCAGCTTATCATAATTAAATTTATCTCTTAATATAAAAAGTGGCTCTTTTATAATTAAAAATATGCATCAAGGTGGTAGGTGATGAGTTATTCATATTTGCTTATCATCTATGTATTTGATTTCTTGTGTTAAAAAACAGAGCTTATTAGAATTCACAGACTCCAGTTAAAGAAAATTTCCAAATTAATGATCTTTGGGAGGAAAGTGAAAGTCACTAGTTCTGTCTGACTCTTTGTGACCCCATGGACTTCTTCAAGCCAGAGTACTGGAGTGGGTAGCTTTTCCCTTCTCCAGGGGATCTTCCCAACCCAGGGATCAAACCCAGGTCTCCTGCATTGCAGGCAGATTCTTTATCAGCTGAGCCACAAGGGAAGCCCAAGAATACTGGAGTGGGTAGTCTATCCCTTTCTCCAGCGGATCTTCCCAACCCAGGAATCAAACCAGGGTCTCTTGCACTGCAGGCTGATTCTTTACCAACTGAACTAACAGGGAAGCCCATCTTTGGGAGACGTAATGGTAATTAAGCATTAATTCTCTCAAAACACTGTATATAGTTCTATATGTATAGTTGTCAGAATAGAATATTCCCTATTTGGTTTGGATGTGCAATAATAACTAATTCTTTCACAAAAGTGTGTTTACAAGTCTCACTGGAAATATAAGAATTATATAAAAACAATGTCCATAGACTCAGAGGAAACATAATCCAACATAAAATGTAATTATGTACTGTAAATTAATTTATCTATAGAGAGACATTCTTGGAGGATTCTTTTTCTTTAGCTCTTGAAAAGAGTTAAGGCAATTTGCTAAAACAAATAATTATTGAATACCTGCTGCTGCTGCTGCTGCTAAGTTGCTTCAGTCATGTCCGACTCTGTGCGACCCCATAGATGGCAGCCCACCAGGCTCCACAGTCCCTGGGATTCTCCAGGCAAGAACACTGGAGTGGGTTGCCATTTCCTTCTCCAATGCATGAAAGTGAAAAGTGAAAGTGAAGTCGCTTAGTCGTGTTCGACTCTTCACGACCCCATGGACTGCAGCCCACCAGGCTCCTCCGTCCATGGGATTTTCCAGGCAAGAGTACTGGAGTGGGGTGCCATTGCCTTCTTCAATTGAATACCTATTAAATGTCAAAGGCTGTGAAAGATATACTTCATATATAAACTAAGTCTGTGACTTGCTTTATCTTTTAAAAAGTTTATTACCTATTGAGCCCTTCATAAACTTATTCAGAGATTTTCACATGGAATAATAACATAACTATAAAGGTAAGTATAAATGTGTTCCCAGGAAAAGTCAGCCCTCTGTGGAATGGGTAGAAGGAATGTAAGGATTAAAGTAGTAGGTTGTATTTGCTGTTTAGTCACTAAGTCATGTCTGACTCTTGAGACCCCAGGGACCATGGGCTGCCATGGGATTTCTCAGGCAAGAACACTGGAGTGGGCTGTCTTTTCCTTCTCCAGAGGATCCTCCCGACCCAGAGATCAAACCAGTGTCTTCTTCATTGGCAGGCAGATTCTTTACTGCAGAGCTACCGTGGCAGCCCAAAACAGCAAGTAGAGGAAAGGATAAATGATGAGCAAAATGACTGCATACTGTTATTTCAACTCCTTTCTTTTTGAGTTCTACCTGTTTCTTATTTAGGACACACACTTTACTCTAACTTGTTATGATTATTTATAAAAGTAGTGTTTACTATTTTTTTAGTCACTAAAAATTGGTAAACCTCCTGTTAATGTTTACTTTTATGAATTTTCATGACATTATTACCATTTGGATATTATTAGAAGCTGGATAGAAAAACAAAAATTTAGTGAGGTTTTGAATTAATTAGGAACACAAAAATAGTATGTATAAAGCCAGGATTTTAACACAATTTCTTTCTGAATGCCTCAGGCTCTTCACAGTACAAATGACACATATCTCATCTTTCCTACAATATCTATCCTGATTAAAGGCAAGTCAGTGTACATATCTCATCTATAGCAAATGTAAAAGGAAACACGCTTAGAAAAATGTGTGTGATCAGGAACTACTCAGTGTAATGACATTTTCCTTATTAATCCATGAAAAGTGAAAGTGTTCGTTGCTCAGTTGTGTTCAACTCTTGGTGACTCTTTAAACTGTAACCTACCAGGCTCTTCTATCCATGGAATTCTCCAGGCAAGAATACTGGAATGGGTAGCTATTCCCTTCTCCAGTGGACATTTCCAATCCAGGAATCAAACCCAGGTCTCCCACATTGCAGACAGACTCTTTACTGTCTGAGCCACCAAGGATGCCCCAGTTTATCCATAATATGACCTATATTCTCATATATCCTCCTCTGAATTGATTATGTAACTTAGGGTCTCCTAAAGTAATAATACATTTATAAACAACATTCAACAATGTTGAATATGTGTCTGCATATGAAACTGTAATATGTTTCAGGTAATTTGCTGGATGCTAGGAATGAAAAAAACATTTTTTTTTCAAGAATAGTTTCTTATCCCTGAGGATTTATAGATTAGATGTAGTAGACATATATGTGCTATAAAAATAAAGATGCTGTGATAGATGTATGTATGGCTAGGACATCATTGGCTGTAACAGAAGAAATAGGGGGGAAAAAAAAAACTTCATATAAACAGAAAAAGATTCTTAGCAAATAGGTCAGCATTTGTAGCTTAGTCTTGAATGAGAGGTATGTAACAAGGAAGAGAGGACATTTGGAATAGAGAGACCAGGACTACCAAGCCTCAGGCAAGTTATCAGTCAAGTATGTTGATGGGAAGAAGGGGTATTCATCTAGTCCATTATGACATGACCATGGGTATGGGGAGACAGTGGTTAAACAAATGAAGATGAAAAGATGTGTAGAAACCACCTCCATGGTAGTTTACATGAATTTTAACCGAACAAAACAGTTGATGTTTTACTTGGGAAAATAACATAATGTGTGTTGAGTTTTTAGCACTGTGAATATCAATGAAATCGAGGATAGCTAAAACGGAAGAAAAATGATTAGGATGATCTGTTTGTAGTTTGAACAAGATTTGATGAAGAAGTCAATTCTGATGATGGCAAGAACCACAGGACAGATACTAGGCATGATAAATGTGCAACTGGAAAGGAGAACACGATGATTAATTGCGGATAACTAAACCCACACTATAAATTGGGAATTATATATGTTCTATGACACAGAAGGAAAACTGGTACTCTGCACAAGAACTAATAAGGGGTTTCCCATGTGTTTCTGATACCAGTTTCTGGTCCTTCTCCTAAGGAGCATCCTTCTCTTACCATCTAGTGACGACAAGAGCAGTCACAGACACACTCTTTCCTCTCTGCATCCCTCAGGTCTGCTCATCCCCTTCTGAACTGCTGACTCAATGGGATGTGGGATGTGATGCTTTCGTATGACTCACAGGATCCCACTCTTCACTGGTCAGATCACTAAGTATGTTCCTAAGATTATTTCCTAAGTTAGGCTTGGCAAAATGCCTTCTGTAAATCACTTTTTAATCCTCAAATTCTAACCCAGAGAACACTGAGTCAAAGGTACATCTGGTGGAAAGAGAAGGCCGATTGTGAATGGAAAACAACATGGTCCAGAATTCAGACATTTGAACATGAAAACCAAAGAACCCGGAATGAAGTTTAACAGAATCACAGCTTGATGAGCCTTTGGCAATCATTTTGTCCATACCCTCACTTTATAGCGAAAGAAATTGAAATCTCAAGAGGCTTCAATAAACTCACAGACATTCAGCTAATTAATGGTAGGTCTAGAAAGAGGATTGAAGTTTTCAGACCTAAAGTGTGGTGTTATCACCATCTATTGACCAAGAGAATTCAAGAATCACTCAGGTAGAATTTTGGGGAAATAATACTAAGAAAGCTCTAAATTGGAATGAGAAAGAACTTCCAAAGCTCCTGCTGCTGCTGCTGCTAAGTTGCTTCAGTCGTGTCCGAGTCTGTGCGACCTCATAGACGGCAGCCCACCAGGCTCCCCTGTCCCTGGGATTCTCCAGGCAAGAACACTGGAGTGGGTTGCCATTTCCTTCTCCAATGCATGAAAGTGAAAAGTGAGAGTGAAGTTGCTCAGTCGTGTCCAACTCTTCACGACCCCATGGACTGCAGCCCACCAGGCTCCTCCGTCCATGGGATTTTCCAGACAAGAGTACTGGAGTGGGTTGCCATTCCCTTCTCCATCTCCAAAGCTCCTAAGATGCACCCAAAAAGTAAATAAGATTTATGTTTAATGTTGAAGAAAGTTGGATTCTTCATGTTCAGACTTCCAGTCCCCTACTGATGTATGGTTTTACACAGCTTCTGTATACCCACGGTAGAGTAGCTTTCAGACTTCCAGTCCCCTACTGATGTATGGTTTTACACAGCTTCTGTATACCCACGGTAGAGTAGCTTTCATTGTGTTTCATGTAACTGACCTGATAGGAGACACGTATGTGTAAATGCATAATTTCTCACAGCTGGGGCCATAGTCCCAATTATTTGAGGTTAGTATTTCACCGAACTCATTAAAGATATTATTAGGCTGACTTGTTACAACATACAGAGCCTTCTAATAGAAAGCAACTTTGGATTGAGTGTAGAGTAACTTCAAATTGTTCTGGAGCAAAACCGTTTTTCTATATTACTCTAAAATCTCATGAAGATCCATGTCTCTGTGTAAAGGGAAGTTATAAGTTAACCCCCTGTATTTGCAACTGTATTCTAATTCAAACAATATGCTAGGGCTAAAATTTAAATGTGTAGTTTATTAATGTGACAGTTTTACATTTGTGAATTTCAATTTGCATCTGGACTTCCCAGTGTCAGCGACTTCACGCAGATAGAAAGTAAAGAAGAAAGAAATAAATCAGCCCCAGACAAGACTGCTGCTCTGAGAGGCACAGATCTGGTTGTCAGGGCCTCAGTTATGTTTTCCAAGTTATGTCTGTACACCTTGGCTTCCTGATTCCCTGGATTTTTGCATCACTCTACACTGTTTATGCTCCTTGAAATTCAACGAAAGCTGTGTGAGAGCTTAGTTTACATATTTGTCCCCAAAGTCACCCAGCCACACGTTCGTGTTTTTCAAATGGGCAATCGCAGTGTAAACGAATGTGGTCTCTTAAAGCATAATGTGCAGATTGTAGCTGCTCTTCTGTATGCTGAAGCAACTTTTAGCAATGTTGCTTTCTTACAGTGAGGTTTATTTTTGCCCGGTTTCATTAAATATATCATTCAGGTTAGGCTGATTTTTGCCCAGTTGAACAATTCAGTCAGGCAATGATTCAGTAGAGAGAAGTTTGTTAGGGTGGTAAAACAACCCTGAAATTTCATGTTTTAAAAAGACGTTTTCATTCTTGTGAAAGCAGGTGGGCCTATACATTATAGTCACTCAAGATTTCAGGTAAATCTGGCAGTTGGTTAGTAGATCACAGGGGAGGGGGGAAAAAAAGGGATTTTTGGGCAATTAAATACTACAGACCAATGCTTGGCATGTAGCTCAGTGATCAGAATTAGTTACGAACTCTCCACCAAGGACTTCCCTTGTGGCTCAGCTGGTAAAGAATCCACCTGCAATGCAAGAGGCCTGGATTCTATCCCTGGGTTGGAAAGATCCCCTGGAGAAGGGAAAGGGTACCCACTCCAGCATTCTGGCCTGGAGAATTCCATGGGCTGTACAGTCCATGGGGTCGCAAAGAGTTGAACACAATTGAACAGCTTTCACTTTTCACTTTTCTCCACCAAAGGGGCCGGAATATAGAGTCCCAAAATGTACCCAGAAAGCTGAAAATCCTAAATAGTTGCCCAACTAAGACTGAAGATCATCTCAGGCAACAATTAAATGTACATTGCGTTACTGATAACAGAATCAGGGAGGCAAGTCCTTAGTATCTCTTGATATATGTTTAAATCAGTTAATTCTATAACATCCCTTTTTAGTTGATATTCTTTCTCATCCTGCTCTTTCAGATAAACAAACTAAGCCCAGAACAATTAAGTTACTCGCCATAGTCACAAAGTGAATGATTGGAAGAACTGGGATGGAAATCCAGCCATTCTATCTCCAGAAACTCGTGTTCAGAACCATTATACTGCTTCAAACTGTAAGCTTTAATGAGCACCTATTATGTCCCAGTCTCCTGGCCATTCAGAGCACAAGCTTTGTGTCCTGGTTGGAATCTCTGTCTCTATACACTGCTTCCCACCCCCAGAATTGTTCTGCAGCTAAGTCAAGTCATTTATATTCTTTGACCTTCAGTATCTTTATCTGTTAAAGGCTGGTGTCAATGACAGTACCTGGCTCAGCCAAAGATTACGAAAGAAATGACTAAGTGTATATGAAGTATTGACACATTGGCATGTAGTAAACCCTTGTACTACTTCCAGATTGCACAAGGAAACAAGGGCTCCTATTATCTCCTTTAATGTTAGCAAGGACCCTTTGAGCCTGGTCTCAGGACTTCTTGTTTAGGATAGGTGAACCAAGGGGAAGTCCATGCAGCACTAGTGGAAAAGAACTTGCCTGCCAGTGCAGGCGACGCGAAAGACCCAGGTTCAGGAAGATACCCTGGAGAAGGGTGTGGCAGCCCAGTCCAGTACTCCTAAACGTAGCTGAAGCAAGTCTCAGGGACAGATCCATAGTCCCGGTGCCACAGAGCTCCTGAGTGGCAGGCCTAGGATTTGATCCAGACCCTTCCAGTGCTAAATACATTCTTCTGTCTTCACTCTCTCAGAAACAATCAGCTATTGCAAATTAAGGACAGAACTTAAAAAAAAAAAACTTAAAATTCTGGAACATTTTGGTTTTCCCATCTTGAAACAGTAGTTTCTGCTGGGTTTCTCCACTGTTAAGTCTACTATTTTCTCTCTTCTCCCTTTTGTAGTTTATGCATATTTGGGGAAGATATTTTGGAGATTATGCAAATCTGCTGTTTCTCAATGAGAAATTGAGAAATGAAGTCTCAAACTCTCATTCTCTTATTTTAGCACTCATTCCCTCCAATCTCCATGTTTTTTCCTCACCTCCATCTCAGTAAGAAACTGATCATTTTACTTTCCGGTTATCCTTTCTATGTTTATTTTTAGATATATGTGTATGTTTAAATCCCTGTCTTTCTTAAAGGCAACATATTTTACTCTTTGTGTCTTACTTTACTCTGTTTAACAATATGACATCTAGAAATCACTTGATCGTTGTTCGTTAATGAGTGTTTATAGGTGCATATAGTTGTGCCTTCTTTCTGCCTTTGTTTTTGTCTGCTCTGATGTTCAATTATTGTGGTTGGAGTATGTATATTTGATCGGATTTTGGATACAGTTGACTTAAAATGCCCCATGTTTGTAACTGTTTGTTATTCATTGTGCTTGTTCTCTGTTACTGTTTTTCCTTCCTGTGTCTTCTCAGGCGTAATTGATGATTTCAGTTGCATTCTTTCCTAACATATGAACTATACGCCCTTAGCTCTGTTGTTGTTGCCTTTGAGTTCTTAATATATATCTACACTCGGGGCACAGTGGTGAAGAATCTACCTGCCAGGGCAGGAAATGCAGGAGTTTCGAGTTCCAGAGTTGAGTTCTATCCCTGGGTCAGGAAGATCCCCTGGAGAAGGAAATGGCAACTCACTCCAGTATGCTTGCTGGGAAAGCCCTTGGACAGAGGAGTCTGGTGGGCTACAGTGCATGAAGTCACAAAGAGTTGGACATGGCTGAGCGACAGAGCTAAGCTATATGCTATATATGCTTTACTATTTCATGGGTGACATAGTATTCTAAACTCACCCCTCCTGTTCCTTATAATATTTCTGTTATTCATTTCCTTTATCCATATGCTGTAACTATGTTACATATTTTTGCTATTACTTTCAAAAGAGTATTGTCTATGAGATCAGTTAAGAACAAGAAACAGAGAAAAAGACTTCATTTGGCCTTCATTTAGTACACAGGAACAAAAGGGCCTGGGAAGAAAGGAGTGCACCTGATGTTCAGATCTGCTGCTGCTGCTAAGTCACTCCAGTCGTGTCCCACTCTGTGCGACCCCATAGACGGCAGCCCACCAGGCTCCCCAGTCCCCGGGATTCTCCAGGCAAGAACCCTAGAGTGGGTTGCCATTTCCTTCTCCAATGCATACAAGTGAAAAGGGAAAATGAAGTCACTCAGTCGTGTCTGACTCTTCGCGACCCCATGGACTATAGCCTACCAGGCTCCTCAGTCAATAGGATTTTCCAGGCAGGAGTACTGGAGTGGGGTGCCATTGCCTTTGAGTGTTCAGACCATCTGTTCCAAATCGTTCTCCAACACAAAGTACCTGGTCTGCTTGATGAAATGGCTGATTCTACAACTGGGACAGGAAATACATATGAGACTGAAGGGTCTTATAGTGCCAAAAAGTGAGAAAGTATTAAAAAAAAAAAAACAAACCTGTAAGTATGACGTATGTCGAACACAGAAGCCAAATGAAAAAAATAAATAAATAAAGTCTTAATGAGATATATACAGAACATTCTGAGTAAGAACATATAAAGTGATATTTGATTAGAACCCAAGGTATACCATAAATATCCAAGAGTGCATACTATTATAAATAAGTGATTGCATGCATAAATAAATGGAAAGAAAGACAAACTTCCTGTGCAGAGGAATTCCAAATGATGTCTTTAGATACTTCATGCTCCAGGAGGTGAAGCCAATGCCTCCTTAAGTGTGAGCTGCACACAGAAGCTCCCTTCCTAAGTGTACGGCACGAAGGTTCAAGACGGCAGAGTAGAAGGACATGCACTCATCTTCTCCTTCAGTGGCCGTGCACCCCTTTGCATTGATCCCCTCTAGTCTTTTGGCCACTGAATACACTCTCTGATTCTCTGATCTCTTCACTGATGTGTTTCCTAGGTCTAAACTCAGGGTGCAAGCAGAACTTGGCTCTCAGATTCAAGTCAAGTTCATCAATGTTCTTGGTACCGGAGAGGTCTTCTACTGGGGCAGACTTTTATGTCCATATGTGCCCATTAGGAAAGCTGATATTGTTGGGACAATTTAATCTGTGAGGATAAAGGCTAAAATAGATAGATCAGTTCATAAGACTGCATTGTACCAGTCAGGAGCTTATCTCTGGCTTCGAACAAGGAATTGTCTTTTTTTTTTTTTTGACCTGAGTGGCTTGGAAGTTTGCCTTATAGGCCTAATCAAGGATCCCTAGTTTCCCTGCCAAAAGTTTTGTTGTTGCTTTAAAATAAACATTTACAAATGTTTAAACAATTTTAAGTTCACAGAAAACTTCTTAAGATAACACAGAGTATGCTGCTAAGTCACTTCAGTCGTGTCCGACTCTGTGCGACCCCATAGACGGGCAGCCCACCAGGCTCCCCCGTCCCTCGGATTCTCCAGGCAAGAACAGCGGAGTGGGTTGCCATTTCCTTCTCCAACGCATGAAAGTGAAAAGTGAAAGTGAAGTTGCTCAGTCGTGTCTGACTCTTAGCGACCCCATGGACTGCAGCCCACCAGGCTCCTCTGCCCGTGGGATTTTCCAGGCGTGAGCACTGGAGTGGGCGCCATCGCCTTCTCCAACACCAAGTATACAGGTGACCTCTACCCAGTTTCCCCTATTAACATCTGACAATAGCATGGTTCATTTGCTAACAAGCAATGACCTGACACTGATACATTTTGATTGACTAACATCTAGGTATCCTGCCTTGGAGAGAGTACAGGATTTGTAATTTGGAGCAAAAAGTAGATGGAAGTTAGGGATGGAGGTTGTTGTATCCACCTGCACAGAGGAAGTTGGGAGTGGGAGGCTGGGTGTTCATACCACCACGCTGGCCAAGGAGATCCACTGGACGAAGGTCGTGCAGGTAAGCTGTGCTCTGTCTTTTGAGACAAGAGCTAGTCCTTGCATGTTCTTAGCATGTTCTTGGTTTGTTGTCAGAGAGGTGATCAGCCCCCTCCATCTCCCTTGTGACCTTGGGGACTGGAGCCCTGTTCTGCCAGTATCACCACATTTCATGCATGCAGAAACCAAGCCTGAGTTGTAGAAAAATTTGCCACAGAACACAAAGTGTGTTAGTTGCTCAGTCATGTCAGGCTCTTCGAGACCCCATATACTGTAGCCCATCAGGCCTCTGTCCGTGGAATTCTCCAGCAAGAATATTGGAATGGATTGCCATTCCCTTCTCCATGGGATCTTCCCAACCCAGGGAATGAACCTTCATCTCCTGCATTGCAGGCAAATTCTTTACCATCTGAGCCACCAGGGAAACCCAACGCAAAACAAGTTAGAAAATAAGAATCCCCTGGTTCCCTTTCACTTTCTCGTAAAACACAATTTATGATATTTTCCTACAAAGTAAATGACCCCAGTGGATATAAATTCTGAGGTTTCATTTTGAGTGAAAATGGAAATGTTTATATCTTTTTGAAGAGTATTGGGAAATGGCAAGGTAAAGGAAATGTAAGGAAAAGAAGACAATTCAGGCTACCTGCAATGAATGTGAGGAAAACTGCAAATGCAACTGACCTGGATTTGTAACACAAAGAGAGCTATGGCAGACTTTTAAAGAGGACAAGGTTTTAGAGGAAAATGGAGAAAGAAATCTAAATGACATATTTACTTCTCAACCCATCAGCAGAAATTGCTGCCAAATTGGCATTCTCTGATTTATTATTACCCAAATAAATAATTAAGAAACCGAGGGAAGTTTTTTCTTCTTTTTTTTCTTTGCAAAAAAATAGAGCTTGTGCAGATAGAAAGGGCAAGCTAGCTGCAGTGAAAATAAGTATAATATACTGGAGAGAAGGGAGCCCAGAAGGAAGTAAATACCACAAGAAAGACATTTCTGGGAGAGAATATATATCTCTGCACTATAAACCAAAGAGAGTGAAATTGCAGGAAATAGAAAGAATATGAGGTAGGAATTTTGCCAAGAAGAATGAAAAGTAAATGGAAAATAGATTTCAGACAAAAGGAAAATCATGGTCTAAGACCTGTTCGTGCGTGCTCAGTCATGCCCAACTCTCTGTGACCCATCCAGCTCTTCTGTCCATAGCATTTTCTAGGCAGGAATAATGGAGTGGATTGGCATTTCCTACACCAGGAGATCTTTCAGCCCACAGATCAAACCCGAGTCTCTTACATCTCCTGCATTGGCAGGAGGATTCTTTACCACTGAAAGAGAAAAGTAAAGTGAAAGTGAAAGTCGCTCCGTCGTGCCTGACTCTTTGTGGCCCCATGGTCTACAGTCCATGGAATTCTCAAGGCCAGAATACTGGAGTGGGTAGCCTTTTCCTTCTCCAAGGGAGCTTCCTAACCCAGGGATCGAACCCAGGTTTTCTGCACTGCAGGCGGATTCTTTACCAGCTGAACCACAATTACCACTGAGCCACCTGGGAAAGTCCTATAAGAACTATTCATCCGGACAGAAAAGCACTCATAAAATTGCAACAGAGATGGAGGACCTGCAGGGGCCTGAAAAACCCCTGTCACAGAACTGAAAAAAAATGAAAGAAGAGAGGGCCAACAGTCCCGCGCCCTTCTCCAGGCTCTTCCCCCACGAACGCATGCCCCTGGCCTGGTCCCTCCTTGACTACTCACCACTTCTTGTCTGTGGAACCATCACCTGTGGTCCTCTGGCCCACTTTCTCCCATCCCTTCAAAATGTGTTACCTGGACGACTATCTCGTTCTTCATTACTATTTCTGCCACAGTTCAGGATGATTTAAGAATTCACAGAGACAAGTCTTCCAATATTTCCCCTTAGTATGCTAATGCCATCATGTTTCCTCAGTCCTTCTGCTTTGCCCTGGTCCAGGACCCCACCTTATCTTGCCTGTGCTATTAGCATCCTGCTTCTTTTGCCTGGTTTCAATCCAAGTTCAAAAGGTCAGTTTTCATGTCTTGGGGATGCATGTTGATGTATGGCAAAACCAATACAATATTGTAAAGTGAAAAATAATAATAATAATAATTTTTTAAAAAGGTCAGTTTTCAGCAGTGCGCCCAGAGTTATTCTTTAAAATATGCAAGGATTCTCACTCTTCTACTCTTGGCCTTCTAATAGCCTCCCTGCTCATTTAGCATAAAAGCAAAAGTCATTCCAGTGTTCTTTCTGAAGAACCTGTCTCCTGCCACTCTTTCCTTTGAGCCTAATTTTCCATCCACTGTCTCTTTATTAGTTCAGCTCAGTCGCTCAGTTGTGTCCAACTCTTTGTGACCCCATGGACTGTAGAATGTCAGACCTCCCTGTCCATCACCAACTCCTGGAACTTGCTCAAACTCATCTCTATCGAGTAGGTGATGCCATCCAACCATTGCATCCTCTGTCAGCCTCTTCTCCTCCTGCCTTCAATCTTTCCCAGCTTCAGGGTCTTTTCTAATGAGTCATTTCTTCATATGAGGTGGCCAAAGTATTGGAGCTTCAACCTCAGCATCTCCTTCCAATGAATATTTAGGGTTGATTTCCTTGAGGATGGACTGGTTGGATTTCCTTGCAGTCCAAGGGACTCTCAAGAGTCTTCTCCAACACCACAGTTCAAAAGCATCAGTTCTTCAGCACTCAGCTTTCTTTATGGTCCAACTCTCACATCCATACATGACCACTGGGAAAACCATAGCCTTGACTAGATGGACCTTTGTTGGCAAAGTAATGTCTCTGCTTTTTAATGTGCTATCTAGGTTCGTCAGAGCTTTTCTTCCAGGGAGCAAGGGTCTTGGCTCTTCATGCTATTCTGCAAACACCACAAGCTGTCTAGGGAATGTGTCCTGGCCAGTGTTCTATAGGAAGCAGTCTTTCCAAAGACGGCTCCTCCCTGCTGCTTTGCGTTCACTCATTTCCCCATCTTTTCTCCTCCATAACACATCGCATGCACCGGAATTTAGTACGGGGCTCCCCTCTTTTATTTTCTCATAGCACTTATTCAGATCAGATTCACTATTGTTTGATTCATTTGTTTTCTATTTGTCACCACCTGGAGAATTTAAATCATAGGAAGGCAAAAATAAATTTTTATTTTAACCACAAAGCTAACATCAGATATATCTGGCAATAGAACTCAGGTATATTCTAAATATGTCATTGTTACTATTGAATTAATTCATCAATAATTCACAATGAACACTTTCTTAAAATACAGTAAGAGCACACATATGTTTCAGACAAACAAAGCATAAATATTAATTGTTCCACTGAAGGACTTCAGAAATATGCCTATATTCTCTGCTTCCTTACCTGGAAAACAGTTGAGTTATATCTCATTTATAGGATGAGTACAATACACTAAATAATGCCTGAAAACAATCACGATCACACACCTCAACCTCGTGAGTTAGAAATTATTTTTGATTTGCCACCTAATTGTTGGACAGTACTCAGCAGAGAGGGAATTGTGATTGATGTTCAAATATGGGAAGGAAAGGTAATATTACATAAATAACGTCAACTGATTCCGTGCTCTTAGAAAAAGCGACTGAGATAGAATGGGAGTAAGGTTGAAGGCAAGTGAAAGGATAGGGAGAAAGAAAGAGAAATAGTGTAAACACTGGCTGATTCATTTGAGCACTTCACTCCATGCGCTTATTCCCACAGGGGGCCGTGAGATGCCAGGCGTGACGCTGCCTGCCCTCCATCACACCCGACCAGTCCTGCCTCTCCTCGGAGGCCAGCTGACGGGACCAGTGGAATTCTGCTTGGAAAGATAGGGATTTTGGAACCACGTGGGTCACAAATGCAAGCCACAATGAAATTAGGTGCTTATTCAAATAAGCAGTGATCTGATCATCCTTGGGGGGAAGATCAATGGCAAAAATTCTCTTGAGAGGTTGTATGCAGAGTTCCAACATTTTCTCTTCTTGAGAGATTATCACAACTACTAATAAGCACATTTGTTCTATAAATCATAAACACAGTATGTGCTTATTTGACTCTCCTGTAGAAAAACGACCTCAGTGGACCAGAGAGAAAAGAGGGCCTCGTGTGTTGAATCAGGAGAAATTACGCTTGATGTTCATTTCACTTCCCCAAGAGCTTTATATTTCTCATTCCAAGGTTTCAGTGTTTCTATGAAGCAAATATGTAGTGAGGGAGCCTGTACTTAAAATTATGTAAAAATAATATGAACCCCATATCTAGAGAGCAATTTGATTCTGTTCTTGGTGAACATAACATGGAGTAGCGCATTTCAATTTTAAAAGGTCCTGAGATCTCTTCAAAGGCGCTGAATTATTTGGACAGGAAGCATGAGAACAGAGATGCTCTGTGGCCCCGTCTGACAGTGAGGTCAGGTGCGGGTGGGAAAGACAGGGAGAGACACCTCGGGCGCCTCCGCGGTGCCCTCTGTCCCCATGGGACTCACCCCCAGTGCTTTTGGAACAGGCGAAGCCAAGGACAACACAAGAAGCGAGCAGCGACCCTCACCTTTGAGCAGTGTCTGAGGGGGCTTGGTCACGAGCCAGATGGCTGGAAGGTTAATTCAAAAGAGCAGGCTGCACAAGGAAGGGTGTGACAATCCAGGTACCGCTTCTGAGAAGCCATCTTTCCTAATTTAAAGCAGAGATCACCATGCTGCCAGCCGTTCAGTGTGCCCGCTTCCTCACACCAGCTTACCCCTCGACCCACTGCCTGGATCTGAAATCAAATACAGTTGACATGAGACCAGGAACGCCACAAAAAAAAGCCAGAGCTACTAGGTAAAACAATTGTGAATATTACAAAGATACTGTACTTTAAAAATCAAACATTGGGGCAAGGACTATTTTAATAAAATGATTTTTTTTTTTTCTAGATGGCATTCATGATTGAGGGACAGGACAAAATAATATTTCCTAGATAATTTTCGTGCTTTCTCTGGGCTGGGTCTAGCTGTAGCAAGCCATGCATGGCTCTTCCTCAGGTTAGGGTGGATCTACTAAATCACACCCATGCTGGAGACAAAGATCCCTCACTGAGAAGGCCTGGCATAACCTCATGGCTATTACAAAAATAGCTTAATAATACCATCCTCTCTGTCTCTCATAAAACTAATTGTTCTTCCAGCGGTGCTGCCATCAAAGAGAAAGAAAATACATTTAAACGACTAAAACATGCTTTATTGAACGATAGTCATATTATCTTTTCAGATTAAATATATAAAAATCATATGGGATTTACAATTTTCATCTATCCCTTGATTTAATAAAGTATTCTTATTAGAAATCTTCATTATGATAAAACAGGTCATTTTTGCTAATTGAGGTAAGATACTATAATGGCCAAAAAAAAAAACCCTTTTCTCTGCCAGTAGAATAATGAAATTGCTCTTGAAAAGGTGAATTTTACATCCGATTTCATATTTCAATGGAGTCTCACTATGAACTTGGCCTCGGGGTTCAGACCACAGGACAATGCTATAATTATGTCTTTCTGGTGATTTCAGTAATAGGATTCTTTGAATTGACTTTGAGGTACATGAGCCTCGTACTGAATTTAGTCCCAGAAGAACTTTGTTCTCTTGAAACTTGAACACACTTTTATTCCATCAATGTTGGAATTCTTGTTCTTTAGTTCTTCTTAAATACATTGTGTTAAATAAGTAAGAGAGAATAAAGCTTGCAAATGGTACAATAGGGAGTTTTGGGAAGAAACTCTCGAATCATGACCATGTTTTCAGGCTAGTCAAAAAACTTCCCAGTACGGAGAAGACACGTTTCATGACAGCTCAAGTTGTTGACAAGCTCCAAATCAATACTACCCATATTTTTAAAAACTGAACATCAAAATGGCTTGAATTTCTTTGTTACTTAATGCTTAATAGCTTCACAGATCATGCAATTTAAAAACACATGCAAAAGCAGATTTAGAAATGACCAGATTGCAAATCACCACTTGTCAGTCAATCGACGAATGTTGTCTCTTGGCTGCTTGTCATTGATTTGTAATATGAATGAAAAGGATAAAGGAGTTTTGATGAAAAACATTTTGTGGCATGAAAGTCCTGCCATCAAAAAGTTTTCAACAATGTGCAAATCCTGGACTATTTTCCCATGGACGTTAACAAAACTTATAAAATGAAACAACTATAATAAAATTACCAGTAAACCAATTATTTATTTTTTCTGCATTTTGTGCTCTGTAACGTCATCACTGGACATATTGTAGTAGATTAAGATAAATTTTCATTATGATGTTAATGTGCATTGTTGCACAATATCTGATTATTAAATTAGAACAAGCTTTTTTTGCACCAAGATTCTTTCAACCCAATGCACATTTAACTCTCCAATTAGTAGCAACTTCTTGAGGCTTGGAGAGCTATATAGGTGTTAATAATGCATTTCTGCTTGTTAACATAAATTTCAGAGCTCCCCAGGTATTTATATGAAAATTCACTTATCTTAGCCCCAGCAGTGCCTTTCAAAAGCAAGTAGTACATTTTGCATCACCGGAACTCCCAAAGATCACATAGTAACCCATGTGAGATCACAACTAAAAACAAAGCCATGTGCAGCTTACATTTCAAAGACATTTCCCCTGTATTCTTAGCATGGATAATGAACCCAGTCTTCTGTGAACAGTATGAGATGATTTATTCCCACTGTGCCAGGTTTTTATAGTACTCAATTCAGCAATATTTTCCCCAAGAAGGTTTATACAATTAGGTAGTACTACAGTATTGCCTTAATTTTTAAACCAGTAAAATACTTTTGATCCTCAAATATTTATTAGCTATGTAATTCAATTAATTGGGTGATTAGTATATGAACAACAAGATCTGGAGTTTAAAAATAGCTACAGAAAGATACATTTTTCCCCCCACAAGTGGTGAATTTTTCACACCTTCCAAATTCAGACGGCTTCCAGCACTGCCCCATGATCATTGTGGTCACCATCATCATCAATTAATCATCAACTGGATTTTGCTCAAATTAATCCTCCAATGGTTTTAAAATCTAAGCCTCTTGTTTTATTATACTTCCCTTTGCTAAAAGAAATAAAAGTTTGGAATATGAAGCATCAGTTCTCTAAAGCATTTCACAGAAATATTTTCCTGAGTTAGATTTCCTTTCTCTCTTCAGAATAAGTATTAATTTTAAAACGTCGATTCTGTTCTATTCTAGAGCTCTGTTCTATTTCTACCAAACTAAATATGGTAGCTCTCTGTCAGTGAACAATAGTGATGATTATTAATATCTTGCTATATAATTATCGATATTGTATTAGCATATTTTAATATCCTTATCATTTCACTTTTTAATCCCCTTAATATTCTATAGTTGAAGTGTTTGATTTTTTAAATACTGAGTTTTGATATTTTCCATTTCACATGGAAAATGATTACGTTGCTGGGAATTTAGAAAGCATGTTCTAGCCTTAGGGACAATGTCCTGGGGCTTCCTTGGTGGGCCAGTGGTTAAGACTGCATGCTTCCATCTCAGAGGGTATGGATTCAATCCCTGGTTATTGAACTAAGATTCCTCATTCCATATGGCACAGGCAAAAAAAAAAAAACACTGTCCATATTTCAAACCCAAATTCTCAAAATAATACATGTTATTTACCCTTACTGTTCAAAAGTAGCTAAATCTAAGCCAGGTTTTTCCTTCCAGGTGTTCTGGGTACACACGGTAATCCGGGAACAATAGATGCCTGGATAGACAGATCGATAGATTGCCAAGGCTTCTTTTAAGCATGATCCCTATTCCCAGAACTCTATGTACTTAACCTGCTGTGAAAATATGTTCACCCACCTTCATCTCCATTTAGCACCTCACACAATGTGACAGCTTCAGAGGACGATGCTGGGATGGTGAGGCCCAAGGGGAATCACATTCAGGCACATCTCACAGCTCACTTCCCTGTGTCATCTTAAATTACAGCGTCAAACACTTCCTGCTGTATAACACTCAAATTTGTGTCAGAAACAGTAAAAGGTGAAACCTTTCCTTGCACGAAAGTTCATTTTGTTCTAAGTCAGAGAGGGTTTTAGAGAGGACGATTACCACTTTTCTTTCTGCCAGTGCAAGGGGCATCAAGCAAAAATGACAAGCCTGGCGAGGTGTCCACAGAGTTAATTATGCCCCTCGACTTCAGCCAGATTCAGCTTCTGAAGCTTGGTCACAGTTCAGCCCATTCGTCTTGCGATGTCCTTTGCTAACCTGGAGATCCACGGGGGGCGGGGTGGGGGGAACCATCCATGGATAAGAAGACTGCACTGATGAGAAGTGAGACTCGGTGTCCTGGTTAACCCAAATATTTTGCTGAATGCTCACTCTTACTCGTCGGTGGAGCTTTAGCACTTTTTTGTCATGGCTGAGCAGTTTGCTTGTACATTGTCCCTTCCAGATGCTTTGGAATCTCCAGCAGATCTCCTTGGCCACAGTCATGCTTAGCTTTGCCAGATGCCCTCTGATCTACAAGCTTCCAGAAGCCCCTTCTGCCTCTTTTGTTCTTTACAATTGTCTGCCAACCTCTGCTCTTGCATCCAGATAACTCACACCTGGATCTGTGTAGAAACTTTCCGCTAACTACATCTTCAAATATGATCAGATGTCTGAGTATTCCTTCCAAACAATCTGGGGGTAGGAAGTGGGTACAGCTGAAACAATATTGGCTATAATTCCAGAATTATTGAAGTTGGCTGGAAGTTACCTGGATTCTGTTATACACTTCTTTTTTTTTCTTTTGAATGTGTATGCTTAAAATAGTTTTAAAACATTGTCAGGATAGATATTAATTTTAGTTACATGTATTAAAAGGCAGAGACATCACTTTGCTGACAAAGGTCCATATAGTCAAAGCTATGATTTTTCCAGTAGTCATGCACAGATGTGAGAGTTGGACCATAAAGAAGGCTGAACACCAAAGAATTGATGCTTTCGAACTGTAGTGTTGGAGAAGACTCTTGAGAGTCCCTTGGATAGCAAGGAGATCAAACCAGTTAATCCTAAAGGTAATCAATTTTGAATATTCATTGGAAAGAATAATGCTGAAGCTGAAGCTCCAATACTTTGGTCACCTGATGCGAAGAGCTGACTCATTGCAAGAAACTCTGATGCTGGGAAAGATTGAGGGCAAGAAGATAAGGGAACGACAGAGGATAACATGGTTAGATACCATCCCTGACTCAACGGACATGAGTTTGAGCAAACTCATGGAGATAGTGAAGGACAGGGAAGCCTGGCATGCTGCAATTCATGGGGTTGCAAAAAGTTGGATGTGACTTAGTGACTGAACAAAAGCACTATATATGCAAAAATTCATTAAAACAAATTAAAGTGCAATTACTGTTATCCATCGCACAGATTTTGCTTTTTTTTTTAAATCATGTTGGCAAAGTAATGTCTCTGCTTTTGAATATGCTATCTAGGTTGGTCATAACTTTCCTTCCAAGGAGTAAGTGTCTTTTAATTTCATGGCTGCAGTCACCATCTGCAGTGATGTTGGAGCCCCAAAAAATAAAGTCTGACACTGTTTCCACTGTTTCCCCATCTATTTCCCATGAAGTGATGGGACCAGATGCCATGATCTTCATTTTCTGAATGTTGAGCTTTAAGCCCACTTTTTCACTCTCCACTTTCACTTTCATCAAGAGGCTTTTTAGTTCCTCTTCACTATCTGCCATAAAGGTGGTGAAGATCTTCATGACCCAGATAATCACAATGGTGTGAACACTGACCTAGAGCCAGACATCCTGTAATGTGAAGAAAAGTGGGCCTTAGAAAGCATCACTATGAACAAAGCTAGTGGAGGTGATGGAATTCCAGTTGAGCACTTCAAATCAAGAAAGATGATGCTGTGAAAGTGCTGCACTCAATATGCCAGCAAATTTGGAAAACTCAGCAGTGGCCACAGGACTGGAAAAGGTCAGTTTTCATTCCAATCCCAAAGAAAGGCAATGCCAAAGAATGCTCAAACTACCGCACAATTGCACTCATCTTACACACTATTAAAGTAATGCTCAAAATTCTCCAAGCCAGGCTTTAGCAATACGTGAACCGTGAACTTCCAGATGTTCAAGCTGGTTTTAGAAAAGGCAGAGGAACCAGAGATCAAATTGCCAACATCTGCTGGATCATAGAAAAAGCAAAAGAGTTTCAGAAAAACATCTATTTCTGCTTTATTGACTATGCCAAAGCCTTTGACTGTGTGGATCACAATAAACTGTGGAAAATTCTGAAAGAGATGGGAATACCAGACCACCTGACCTGCCTCTTGAGAAACCTATATGCAGGTCAGGAAGCAACAGTTAGAACTGGACATGGAACAAGAGACTGGTTCCAAATAGGAAAAGGAGTGCATCAAGGCTGTATACTGTCACTCTGCTTATTTAACTTATATACAGAGTACATCATGAGAAATGCTGGGCTGGAAGAACCACAAGCTGGAATCAAGATTGCTGGGAGAAATATCAATAACTTCAGATATGCAGATGACACTACCCTTATGGCAGAAAGTAAAGAGGAACAAAAGTCCGTCTAGGCAAGGCTATGGTTTTTCCAGCGGTTGTGTATGGATGTGAGAGTTGGACTGTGAAGAAAGCTGAGCACCAAAGAATTGATGCTTTTGAATGTGGTGTTGGAGAAGACTCTTTTTTTTTTTTATTTTTCAACTTTACAATATTGTGTTAGTTTTGCCAAATATCGAAATGAATCCGCCACAGGTATACATGTGTTCCCCATCCTGAACCCTCCTCCCTCTTCCCTACCCATACCATCCCTCTGGGTCATCCCAGTGCACCAGCCCCAAGCATCCAGTATCGTGCATCGAACCTGGACTGGCGACTCGTTTCATACATGAGATTCTTAAGAGTCCCTTGGACTGCAAGGAGATCCAACCAGTCCAGTCTGAAGGAGATCAATCCTGGGTGTTCTTTGGAAAGAATGATGCTAAATCTGAAACTCCAATACTTTGGCCACCTCATGAGAAGAGTTGACTCATTGGAAAAGACTCTGATGGTGGGAGGGCTTGGAGGCAGGAGGAGAAGGGGACGACAGAGGATGAGATGGCTGGATGGCATCACCGACTCAATGGATATGAGTTTTAGTGAACTCTGGGAGTTGGTGATGGACAGGGAGGCCTGGTGTGCTGCAATTCATGGGGTCACAAAGAGTTGGACACTACTGAGTGACTGAACTGAACTGAACTGAAAGGCCCTTAGATGGTTTCCCTGGTAGCTCAGTTGGTAAAGAATCCACCTGCAATGCAGGAGACCCCAGCTTGATTCCTGGGTCAGGAAGATCTTCTGGAGAAGGGATATGCTTCCCACTCTAGTATTCTGGTCTGGGAAATTCCATGGACTGTATAGTCTATGGGGTCTCAAAGAGTATGACACGACTGAGAGACTTTCACTTCAAAGGCCCTTAGAAACAGGTAAATAAGGAACTTTATGAGCCACGCTGGTTTATTTAAAATTCCAGCTTTACTACTTGCCAAATGTTGGGCTTTGTACAAGCTATTTTGTTTCTCATTATCTCATTTTTCCCCCCTATGGAAAAAAATCGGTGAATAGTAGCATTTACCTTAAAGAGGATTAGAAGATTTAAACACATGTAGCAAATGTAGGCATGGCCTGTTACACAGAAAATTCTCAATATAGGTTAACTACCTCTATAGAAATTCACTCCTCCGTGTGGCTCTTACAGTGTTTTATTTAAGGAAAATACCTGAGATCTCTTCCTTGTGTTTCATTTATGGAGATACAAATACATTAGAATAAACTCAAGTGTACTAGTAGTTTTTTTCTCCATTTATTCTTTGTTATTTGGGAATGAGACAACTGACGCTTTATTTGTAGAAAAACTAAAAGTGTTTGGATTACTTTATAGTCAAGTTGAATAGCATTTTAGAATAGTTTGCTAACATTCAAAGGCAATCATTAAGAGCCGATTTGATTCAGTTTGACTTTTATTCTACATTTGGGTTGTACCCTATAGGTGTGAATAACAGCTTTTCCACCTGCCTTCCTACACATGTCTATGATCCATAGATTCAACTTCTACCCTCCTGTTCACCTTATGTATGTGTTTCTAAGTCAGAGAAAAACCCAACAAGGCTTGGGGCTGCAAGGATCAGGGGCTCCTGAAAAAGTGACAAAGGTTCAAACCGAGGTACTTTCCTCAAAACATTTTTCAGTCTCAAAGTGGTCTAATGGTGATGTGGTTGTGTAGAAATGAGAAGAATGATTCTTTTCATGGGACTTCCCTGGCGGACCAGTGGCTGAGTCTCTATACTTCTGATGCAGGGGCACAGGGTTGACTCCTGGTCAGGGAACTAACATCCTGCATGCCACACAATGCCACCAAAAAGTTCCCCCCCCCACAAGACAGAAACTTTATTTTAAAAAGGAGAAGAATGATTATTTCAAAATCTATGAATCCCAATGTCACCTGAATTTTTAGCTTATTTTTTTTTATTTATTTTGAGGACAAAGAGGAAGGAGAAAATACACTGTTATACCAACTTAATATGTACATAAACTTGATCCTTTAAACAGCATTGTTTGTTTCAGAGTTCCACCGATCATCTCAAGTGAATAAGATCATCAGACATTGAGGCTGATCTCTCTCTGTGGGCTCAAAGGAAATGCGAATTGGGATTAGTGGATACACCATTCAGTCCAATTTTTGCATATTTTCATTTCCTCTCATCTTGGGAACTCATTGCAAAAGTTCTCTTCTAGTTGATAGTCAGACTGTCTAATATGGGGCTCTCCCTGTGGCTCAGGGCTTAAGAATCTGCCTGCAGTGCAACAGATGCAGGAGACTAGGGTTCGATCCCCGAGTCAGGAAGATCCCCTGGAGGAGGAAATGGGAACCCACTCCGATATTCTTGCTGGGACAGTTCCATGCACAGAGATGACTGGTGGGCTACCGTCCAAAGGTTTCAAAGAGTTGGACACAAATGAAGTGACTAGCACAAATGCAGATTTGTGCTGCATGCATGTGGTTCCTCATGAAATCACTGCATACGTATATAATATATATAATCTCCAGAAAGATTTTCAGTAGAACTCCTGAGTAGGCACAACTTAAGATCTTGGATAATTTAATGGCAGTGGCATTGAGCTTTGGAGAACATGTACCAGTTGGAATCTACAGTTACAGGTTTCCATTTTTCAACATTTTAGGACATTCAGAAATAAGAATTTCCTTTATCTCATTCTTGGAAACGCAAGAATATCTTTTTGTCTAGGTACTATATACTCAAAAGCAATACAGTTTTCTTCTTTTTGTATTAATTTTAAGAATACCTATTATCTCTCTTACCTGCCTCCTGAGAAATTTGTAGGCAGGTTAAGAAGCAACAGTTAGAACCAGACATGGAACAGCAGACTGGTTGCAAATTGGGAAAGGAGTACATCAAGGCTGTATATTGTCACCCTGCTTATTAACTTATATGCAGAGTACATCATGCAAAATGTTGGGCTGGGTGAAGCACAAGCTAGAATCAAAATTGCTGGGAGAAATATTAATAACCTCAGATATGCAGATGACACCACCCTCATGGCAGAAAACAAGGAGGAACTGAAGAAAGTGAAAAGTCTTGATGAAAGTGAAGGAGGAGAGTGAAAAAGCTGACTTGAAACTCAACATTCAAAAAACAAAGATCATGGTATTTGGTCCCATCACTTAATGGCAAATAGATGGGGAAACAATAGAAACAGTGAGAAACTTTATTACCTTGGGCTCCAAAATCACTGCTGACAGTGACTGCAGCCATGAAATGAAAAGATGCTGTTTCTTGGATGAAAAGCTATGCACAACCTTGACAGTATATTAAAAAGCAGATACATTACTTTGCCAACAAAGATCTGTCTAGTCAAGGCTATGGTTTTTTCACTAGTCATGTATGGATGTGAAAGTTGAACTATAAAGAAAGCTGAACACCAAAGAATTGATGCTTTTGAACTGTGGTGTTGGAGAAGACTCTTGAGAGTTCCTTGGACAGCAAGGAGATTCAACCAGTCCATCCTAAAGGAAATCAGTCCTGAATATTCATTGGAAGGACTGATGTTGAAGCTAAAGCTCCAATATTTTGGCCACCTGATGCAAGGAACTGACTCATTGGAAAAGACCCTGATGCTGGGAAAGATTGAAGGCAGAGGGAGAAGGGGACAGCAGAGGATGAGACGGTTGGATGGCATCACTGACTCGATGGACATGAGTCTGAGCAAGCTCCAGGAGTTGGTGATAGACAGGGAGCTTGGTGTGCTGTATTCCATGGGGTCTCAAAGAGTCAGACATTACTGAGTGAATGATCTGAATTGATTATCTCTCTTTACTAGTTGGAGCTAAGATAATAATCTTTTCAGCTCAATGGATATAATTTTTCAATAACTGTGATAATCCACAGCACAGGAGAATGTCAATAAAGATGAGTAGATGAAAGTTATGGGTTGAAGAGTGGGATTAGAAGAGAGAATTATTCCACCTGTGTTTTGTTTTTTAATACAAATATGATCAAATTTTTATAGGTGTCTTCCTCTTTTCAAAAAGTTGGTGAGAGTTATTGCTGGAGAAAACAGATAAGACCTTCTGATACATCTGTAATGCTTTATCCCCAAAGGAAGGACACACCGTCACGTGTTGCCAAAACGTTTCAGCAGCTGTGTTAAAGTGTTTCACAGCCAGTAGAATAAACTAGGGCAACCATTAAATTAGTTTGCCTGCTTTAAAAATTTTTCAAAGTCCAGCTATTGCTTCATGATGGAGAAGCAAGGAATTAATGCCAATGGTTTTTTTTTCAACCACTTTCCATCAAAGATGATGAGAAACAGATCTGTGCTTTGTACTTCCCTGTGTAGTTGTGCCAGAAATGGGTAGCTGTACCACAGCTAAACTGCCAAGCGGGCATTTTTGGATATTAGTACTGCCTGCTGGCGACAGAGCACAGTGGGAAGACCATTTGTTTGGAATCAGAACAACCAGCTGTGCGATCCTGAGCAGGTCACCAAACTTATCTCAGCCTCCAGAGTTGTGATCATTGAACCAGAGAATATAAATGGAAAATCTGTGATATGGTCGTGAGGCAGGATGGTCTGCAGGAAATAGAGTTGCATTCAGAGTCTGGTCAACTCAGATTGGCCCCATTCTCCACCTCTCACCCACCTCCATCACTGACTCTATCACCTAATTTTATGAAATTGATAAAGTGCTAAAGCATTTTGAAAATGAAAGTTGCTCAGTCATGTCCACGTCTTTGCCACCCTGTGGACTATAGCCTGCCAGGCTCCTCTGTCCATGGAATTCTCTAGGCAAGAACACTGGAGTGGGTAGCCGTTCCCTTTTCCAAGGGGGTCTTCCCAACCCAGGGATTGAACCTAGGTCTCCCACATTGCAGGAGGATTCTTTACCCCCTGAGCAACCAGGGAAGCCCAAAGCAATCTGAGCAATATTTATCTTTGAGATGGGAATAATAATCTTCAACGCTCTGGGGTGCAGAAACGAAGTAAAGGGACACGGAAAAGCACCTATAAATGTGACAGGCATATAGTATAATTTCTGTGTGAATATTTTTTCTCTCCTAAAGGGAGAGATGTTAATATTCCTGTATGTGTGTGTGCCAAATTGCTAAGTCGTGTCCAACTCTTTGTGACCGCACGAACTGTAGCCCACCAGGATCCTCTGCCCTGGGATTCCCCAGGCAAGTATACTGGAAAGGATTTTCATGCCCTCGTGCATGGGATCTTCCCGACCCAGGGATCAAAACTTCGTCTCTTATGTCTTCTATATTGGCAGGCAATTTCTTTACCACTAGCGCCACCTTCCCTCTGCTGTTACAGCTGTAAGAAAATACCACACACTTAGTGACTAAAAACAATAACAACAAATCCAATTTATTATACAGTTTTGGAAGTCACAACTCTGAAATGAACTTTACCGGGCTAAAATCAGAGTGTCAGTAAAACTGCATTCTTTCTGGAGGTTCTGGGAGGAGAATCCATTTCTTTGCCTTTTCCATTTTCAAGGGTTTCTCATATTCCTTTTCCTGTGGCCTCATTTCTCCATATTAAAGGTCAAAACATTAGGCCAAGACTTTCTTGAACTATCATCTCTTTAAGTCTCTTCTGTCTGTTTCCCAATTAGATGGGCCCATGTGATTACATCAGCCCCACTGGAATAAAAATATAGGAAAAGGAGTTCGTCAAGGCTGTATATTGTCACCCTGTTTATTTAACTTATATGCAGAGTACATCATGAGAAATGCTGGACTGGAAGAAACACAAGCTGGAATCAAGATTGCCTGGACAAATATCAATAACCTCAGAAAAGCAGATGACACCACCCTTATGGCAGAAAGTGAAGAGGAACTCAAAAGCCTCTTGATGAAAGTGAAAGTGGAGACTGAAAAACTTGGCTTAAAGCTCAACATTCAGAAAATGAAGATCATGGCATCTGGTCCCATCACTTCATGGGAAATAGATGGGGAAACAGTGGAAACAGTTTCAGACTTTATTTTTCTGGGCTCCAAAATCACTACAGATGGTGACTGCAGCCATGAAATTAAAAGACGCTTACTCCTTGGAAGGAAAGTTATGACCAACCTAGATAGCATATTGAAAAGCAGAGACATTACTTTGCCAACAAAGGTCCGTCTAGTCAAGGCTATGGTTTTTCCAGTGGTCATGTATGGATGTGAGAGTTGGACTGTGAAGAAGGCTGAGCGCCGAAGAATTGATGCTTTTGAACTGTGGTGTTGGAGAAGACTCTTGAGAGTCCCTTGGACTGCAAGGAGGTCCAGCCAGTCCATTCTGAAGGAGATCAGCCCTGGGATTTCTTTGGAAGGAATGATGTTAAAGCTGAAACTCCAGTACTTTGCCACCTCCTGCGAAGAGTTGACTCATTGGAAAAGACTCTGATGCTGGGAGGGATTGGGGGCAAGAGGAGAAGGGGACGGCAGACGATGAGATGGCTGGATGGCATCACTGACTCGATGGACGTGAGTCTGAGTGAACTTCGGGAGTTGGTGATGGACAGAGAGGCCTGGCGTGCTGCGATTCATGGGGTGGCAAAGAGTCGGACATGACTGAGCGACTGATCTGATTAATTCTCCTTTGCCATGGACCCCCAAAAATTCACATATTTTGTGATTAGCACATACTTGCACAGGGACTTGGGGTGGGGTGGAGAGGCATAATTCTGCCTGCTACTTACTGGAAAGGTTTCATGTGAGAAATGACTTTTGAATTTTCCTACGTAGGATTAATTTTACAAAGTGGAGGAAGAAGGAAATGGCAGGTTATCTGGAAGAAACAGTAGGTTGAGAGCATTGGAATAAAGGTACCACCTGGGGGCTCAGACAGTAAAGAATCTGCCTGCAACACAGGAGACCTGGGTTTGATCCCTGGATTGGGAAGATCCCCTGGAGAAGGAAATGGCAACCCACTCCAGGATCGTTGCCTGGAAAATCCCATGGACAGAGGAGCCTGGCCAGCTATAGTACATGGGGTCGTTAAGAGTCAGACGCAACTGAGCGGCTAAGCATGCAAGCACACAACGTGCTCTGGGAATGGATAATGTCTGAGACAATAGACCAGAGCTCATAACACCTGGATCCATTGAAAAGGCCACTGTCGATATTTAGGGCATGATAAGAGATTTTCATGCAGGGCAATGGATAATAAGTGTGAGTTATAGAAACATATATACAAGTCCTGGCAACAACATTAGAAGTGAATTGGAACTGAATGCACTTGGAAGAGTTTTACATGTCCATGCATGTATGCATGCTAAGTTGCTTCAGTCATGTGCAGCTCTTTGCAACACCATGGCCTGTAGCCCACCAGGCTCCTCTGCCCATAGGATTCTCCAGGCAAGAATACTAAAGTAGGTAGCCGTGCCCTGCTCCAGGTGATCTTCCAAAATCTGGGATTAAGCCTGCATCATCTCTTATGTCTCCTGCATTGACAGGTGGGTTTTATTTTTATTTTTTTACTACTAGTGTCACCTGGGAAGCTCTTACCCATTCATAGTCTATTACAGCAGACCAAGGGAAAAACAGAATCGGAGCTGAGGACTTGGAAATTGTATACCTGTTGCAGGAAAGGAATCAATATAATCCATAACTTTTATTGTGAGTAAGAACTTGAGGATAAGAGGGAATTCAGGTCAAAAATATTTTTTTTTTCTTTATATGACCCTAATTAAGGGTTAATAATTAAGACATAGAGGAGGTGGGACACATTTGGAAAGAGTAAATAAAAAAGTTAAAAACAAACAAAAAACAGAATGTGTACTGAATATGAAAAAGCCCAGATGCAGGTGAATATGATAATAGTGTTACTATAGCAAATGGTATAATTTTGACTGTTTCTTTTTAATCATTTTATTCAGTGTACTCTGCTATGTTCTTTCACTCACATTGAAGCCATCTTTGATGATTCCAACAGAAGCATCTGACCTCCATTTATGATCAGTTATTCTCCTGTTTAAATCCAAGCTTTCTGACCTGGAGTAAAAGCCTCTCTTCACGTTCTTTCAGAATCATAGCGCTCCCTTCAATGAAACCAGCTGATTCTTGTGTAAAGAAATAAGTGACGTTAGAAGCAGGAACTTGCAGACTTGATGCCCAGATTTCTGGTTTTGTCTGTGATCCTGGGATTTGTAGATAAAATGAAAAACTCTTTGCCAACTAAACAATTATATCTCTGTGCCACTTGGAGAAACACTTCTGTGTGACTGACTTTTCAAGTCCTCTCATCCTTCTAAATGAATGAATGAATGAATATAAAACAAATCACCAGATTTATTCCATAATGTGATGGTGTGAGATAAGAAGATTGATTACAGCATGTTTCCACTCAGTCCATGATCATATGTAACATATTGATACTGAAGACTTGTCCTTTCAGCTGAATAGCAGAAACCCCAAAAAACCAAATGATTCTTGTCTTTGTGATGCCTTTGTTCATGTGTTACTCATGTTCCTTTAATTTGATTTTAAAGAAAAGATGTGGTGCTTGAACAGCCTGGAAAAAAAAAAGTCCCTAGAAACTATTTTTCTCCAATTAATTTTTTATTTTTTTTATGAAACATTGCTTATGACCCAAAGACCTTGTAATGCATTGCCCACTTAGAATAAAAAAGAGAGAGAGAGAAAGAAATTGAAGAGCTTCACCTTGATAAGATCTCATCACCAGACAGGGCAGAAGTATGACAATATCTGATATGTAATCTTATCCTTCTTGACAGTTCTATGCAGTTTTGAAATGGAGGTGCATAGAGATATTGAGCCAGTCTGATCAAAGATTTTAAAAATATTACTTGGTAGGCTATTTAAACCCTTTTCTTCCCTGGTGTTACTTTAGAAACCTAGTTTAATTTCTGACTTAAATGTATTCAGAAGAGTAAAACAGTATAGATCAAAAGCCCTGGGAGTGGTTTACTAACCATCTAACGCATGTTAATATAAGCATTTAGGGAAAAGCTAATTCCTATGCATTTTAAAATCCGTAAGGGTATTATTAACTGATATATTAATTCTTCAGCATATTTCCCTAGCTTGTACCTTGATTTGTATTTAGCATATTCATAGAATTGATCATTTACTATTTAATAACAATACATAGTAATGCAGGGTTACAATGAAATCACAATTCATGGCTATCAGGAGAATATGTCTACCTCTTGTTTTTAACTGCTTTAAATTATTGCACGTACAATAAACTTGTAAAACACAATTATACAAAATAAATTATCTCAAAAATAACTGAGAGAATATAGAATATTCTCTTTATTATCTACCAAAGTTCAACCCTTGGAATATTGAGATAATACTACCTTTGAAACTCCAACATCTGAGAGATAGTAAGAGTATAAATAGCTTGCTTGTCACTTTTTTTTTTTTTTTTGGTATTATATTAATTTATCTTGAGCCGATATTCACTTGAAAAGTCAGTGGGATACTTTGGAAAAATGAGTATAAATCTGCAATATCCATTCATTAAAGAAAGGAACGTAGATGTATTGTTCAGAACAACTGCCTCGAGAAGTATTTACTTTTGAGCAAAGATTCACTTAGGAAAAGGCCATCAGAGGATGCAGTAACTTTCATTGTTAAAATTTAAAGAGTAAATGCAGAACTCCTGCATTACTTTCTGGGGGCTGCTGTAGCAAAGTGCCACAGATTGGATGGCTTAAACAAGTGGAATTTATTGTCTCAGATCTAGAAACCACAAGTTCAAGTTCAAGGTGCTGGCAAAGTTGGTTCCTCCTGAGACTGTGAGATTCTGTTCCCAAGTCTTATCTCTAACCTCCCGGCGGGTGCTAAAGGTCTCTGACATTCCATGGTTTGTAGAGGCATCACTCAGACCTTTGCCTCCATCTCCATGTAGCTAGCATTCTCCCTGTGTGCCTGTCTTTGTGTCCAAATTTCCTTTTACTTGGATTAGGAGATGCAAACCTTCAGTTACAAAATGAATGAACCACAGGGGCATAATATACAGCATAAGGAACATAGCCAATAACATTGTACCAAAAATGCATAGGGACAGATGGTTATCAGACTTATCATTTCATATTGTGTTCAAATGTCAAACAATTGTGTAGTATACTTGACAGGAACACAATACTGTATTTCAACTATATTTCAATAAAACTTTTCACATTTTTATAAAGACACTAGCCCACCCAAATGACCCCACTTTAACTCATCATCAGTTAAGACCCCATTTCCAAATTAGCTCACATTCTGACCTCACATTAGAACTTCAGCATCGTTTAGGAGAACACACTCAACTCACAACAGCTATCCTAAATCTTTTAAATAACTGTGCCTACATGCTCAGTGGCTCAGTCATGTCCGACTCTTTGTGACCCTATGGACTGCAGCCCACCAGGCCCCTCTGTCCGTAGAATTCTCCAGGCAAGAACGGTGGAGTGCATTGCCATCGCCTCCTTCAGGGGATCTTCCCTACCCAGGGACTGGACCCGTGACTCTTTCCTCTCCTGCACTGGCAGGCAGATTCTTCACCACTGTACCACCTGGGAAGCGCCATCCTTTCTTTGCATCTTCTCAAATGGTCTTTCAGTCTTTTCATTCAGGGAGAGTTTCTTATTTGTATTTGCAGCCCTAGAAACCACAGTAGCTGGCATATAGTAATCAATAAATAGCTATTGAAAGGATAAAAAAAATAAAGAAGTTAAGAAATATAAATGCAATTCCAGGTTGCTGTGTGTTCAGGTTATTATATATATAGATCTATCAAAATGCAGAGAGAGGGGCCTGAAAGGGGGACAGCCAGCAGTCTGTCCCTGGTCCATGAAATAAAGACGTGTGTAAATGTATCACCCAAAGAAAGCCTTGAATGTGGCTGCCAAATGTTATAACAATGCTATAAGTTTTGCTAATAGTGATGGTTTCCAGGCATAACTGGGCTGCACTGTGATGTGTATCTTCAGGGGCTGCAATTTGTGGTATTTTGTTAGTGATCATCAATGTTAAGTGTAAACTGTGTTCAGTATAACACAAAATAATTTTTTTTAATTTATTCTGTGAAGGGGATTGAGCATATTGTGAAAGGCAGAGGACTGAACATATTGCGAAGGGAAAGAATTCCCTTTAGCAGGAGGTTGTGATACTGGAAGCTTCATGACACATCCTTAAGAGGACAGTAATGGACAGCTTTCCAAGTGAAAACAGATACTGTTAAGAAGGAGCCTGCAAAGTGCAAAGTGTAAATTGCAAAGACAGAGGGGAGAGACAGACAAGCCTACTTCATTTTCCGTATTAAAGCATCAGAGACAAGAGTTATCATTGGCAAATCTCGAGGGAGTAATTTGATCAACGTTCAGCTGTGACCTTTTCATCTGAAATAAAGGGTGTGTTTGCTTTATGATTTCTTATAGTCTGTTAGTGGTGAAGTCACACATACACACCATATTCAAAATATGATGAGACCTATTTGAAGCTGTTTCCTCAGCATCAAATATAATGCATGTTTCATTATAAATCCATTCTTATCCATTAAAATGCCATTTTCAATGATGTATCAGCAAATGTTTTCAGGATAATTTTATTCCAGTAGGAGGTGATTTATAGTACTAAATCGTATAGGTTTAAATAGCTAGCACAGAAAAAATGAGACTCATGTGAGGAACACATCAAAATTTCTATACAGTGTTATGACTCAAATAGGAAAAATGCATTATTCAATTAGTACCTTTAATATAATTTCAACACCATCAGTCAAATTTGCTTTTTAATAAGTCTGGGAATATAAAACAAAATTTAATACTCAAAAATCTCTGGATAAAGTATTCGCTCTATTTTTAGGAGGTTTGTTTCTTCCAAATATTTAAGTAATTTTCATTTTGCAATATTTAAGTTATTTGAGCAACAGAAAAAAGGAAAAATAACCTTTTAGAACTTTTCTCTTCCATTTATTCTAGGATTTTAATTATGTGATACAATTGAAAATACTTCAGTCAAACCAAGGAAAGCTAGCTAAGCCATTTGAGAAACCAAAGAGCAGATGGATTATTTTTGTTTGTTTTATATACACAATTTGCTATTTAAGGGATCTATGGACATAATCAAAATCTAGTCTAAAATGTCAAACATTGTACAAGCTTGATTGTTTTCTAAGTAAATTTTCTTTTTTAAAAAAACCTGAAGCAGTGTTGACTTTTAGTATTTGTTTCAGGGGTATAGCATGGTGATTCAATATTTTTTATAGATTACACAAATTTATTATAAAATACTGACTATACTCTCTGTGCTATACACCATATTTCTGTGACATTTATTTTATAGCTGATAGTTTGCACCTCTTAATCCTCTCCACTTATTTCGCTCCTTTCTTTCTCTAGTAAACACACATTCTCTGTATTTGTGACTATTTCTAGTTTGTTACATTTATCCATTTGCTTTGTTTTTAGATTCCACATATAAGGAGAAACATTACAGATTGTGCATTTCTGACTTATTTCACTAAGTTTAATATCCTCCAGGTTTATCCATGTTGTCACAAATGACAAGGTTTCATTCTCTTTTACGGGTGAGTAATCAGTTCAGTTCAGTCGCTCGGTCGTGTCCGACTCTTTGTGACCCCATGGACAGCAGCACGCCAGGCCTCCCTGATCATTACCAACTCCCAGAGTTCACTCAAACTCATGTCCATTGAGTCAGTGATGCCATCCAGCCATCTCATCCTCTGTCGTCCCCTTCTCCTCCTGCCCCCCAATCCCTCCTAGCATCAGAGTCTTTTCCAATGAGTCAACTCTTCGCATGAGGTGGCCAAAGTACTGGAGTTTCAGCTTTAGCATCATTCCTTCCAAAGAAATCCCAGGGCTGATCTTCAGAATGGACTGGCTGGATCTCCTTGCAGTCCGAGGGACTCTCAAGAGTCTTCTCCAACACCACAGTTCAAAAGCATCAATTCTTTGGCTCTCAGCTTTTTTCACAGTGCAACTCTCACATCTGTACATGACCACTGGAAAAACCATAGCCTTGACTAGACGGACCTTTGTTGGCAAAGTCGGGTGAGTAATATATCACTGTATATATTTTCCCCATCTTTGGCTTCTTCCATGTCTTGGCAATTGTAAATAACGCTGCTATGAACATTGGGGTGCATATTTCAAATCAGTGTTTTTGTTTTCTTTGGATAAATACCAGGAGTGGAATTGCTGGACTATATGGTCATTCTATTGTTTTTTTTTTTTTTTTGAGGAAACTCCATACTGCTTTCCACAGAGGCTTCAGTTTACATTCCTACCAACAGTGTTTGAGGGTTCCCTTTTCTTGACATCCTCCCCAACATGTATTATTTCTTGTTACTTGACTAGTCATTCTGAGAGTTGTGAGGTACTATCTCATCGGGCTTCTGGTTTGCATTTCCCTGATGACTAGAGGTGTTGAACATCTTCTCAATGTGCCTGTTGGCCATCATTTTGTCTTCTTTGGAAAAATATCTATTAAGATCCTCTGCCCATTTTTATCTGGAGTGTTTGCTTTTTTTTTTTTTTTTGACATTGAGTTGCATAAGCTCTTTATATATTTTGGATATTTTGGCCCCTTATCAGACAGATCATTTGCAAATATCTTCTACAGTTCAGTTGATTCTCTTTTCATTTTGTTGATGGTTTCCTTCTCTGAGGTTTTCAGTGTAGGTCAAACTGATCAAAAGTTTATGCTGATTAAAAATGCGTAATGGAAATGTAAAAATACTATTTTTGGTTTCAATGTTCTGAAGGACGGGAAGCCATGCCTATTTTGAAGACAAACTATGGGGGCCCGTGCTTCAGCTGTTTTTAGTTTTATGTGATTTAGGAATCAGTGAAAGAGATAAACTATCTTTTGTAACCTAACCTGTTCCTAAGAGAAATGGGCACTGGCATATTGACCAAATTTTCATGTAAGTACTACATACATTCCAGATTTCATTGTGATTATCTTTGGGAAGTAATAAGCACATTTCCTATGGACAAACTGTATCATTCAAGCGAGAAGGCACGATGCCCTAGTTCCTGTTTCAAATACAGTCACTGATCCTGAACCAAAATAACAGGTCTCAAGATCAGTAATGACAAAGGAAACTACATTTTTGTAATTGGACCCAGCAGCTGCTAGCAGTAAGATTTCATGGCCTATATTGATTGGGAAGTCCCATCTTTAATGGTCTGTTTAAGCAGATATCTCCATATATATGCAAGTGTACTGATAAATGACCATCTCTCCCCCTGCCCCTACCTGCTTCTAGCTGCCCTTTGAGCATACATGAACTAAAAGAAGTATTTTTCTGTCTGGAAAAATAATATGTAAAAAAACTTTTCATGAAAGAGTATGCCAGGGCTACCTAATTACATTTAACAAAATTCTGCACATTTGATCACTTACTATATTTAGTACTTCAGCAAACTGAATGCTGCTGCTGCTGCTAAGTCACATCAGTCATGCCTGACTCTTAGTGGCCCCATGGATTCCAGCCTACCAGGCTCCTCAATCCATGGGATTTTCCAGGCAAGAGTACTGGAGTGGGGTGTCATTGCCTTCTTCAAGCAAACTGAATAATTGTACTTAAAATAATTCAAGATATGGGAGGAATTATTTGGGTATGGCAAGGGCTGAGAGGGGGTGCAGGTGGATGCAGGGGTCCATGGGGAAAGAGAGGTGTAGGTGCTAAATAAAGGAACAGATGAAACAGTCAGAAGAGTCTTAGAGCCTAAGGCTCAACAGG
The DNA here is from genome assembly GCF_055505025.1 of Bos grunniens. Lineage (NCBI taxonomy): Eukaryota > Metazoa > Chordata > Mammalia > Artiodactyla > Bovidae > Bos > Bos grunniens. The sequence goes on along the minus strand of NC_141176.1, from coordinate 86,989,034 downwards.
GCAAAGACTTTGGAATATCCAGGGGAGAGTCAGAGTGTAAGCAGGGGACGATAGGTTGTTGAGTTGAAAGATGGGCGTGAGAGAGAGGAGCCAGAATAATCCCTTCAGGAGAAAAGCAGACTCAGATACAGAGAGGGACATAGAGTCCCAGACTAGGGGAACAATTAGCATTCAGGTAGGAGGGTCTTCAGGAGCCCTCTGTAGGTTCTAAAGACTCTGGAAAAAGGAGGGTGATGACAGGAATAAAAGCTGAGGGGTTGGAAGAAAGAAGCTGAGAGGGAAGTTTCTGGAAGTGTTTGGATGAAACATCAGAAAGCCAGCTCTTTTGCCAAGGGGTCTAGATTGTCTAGATTTCCAAGGGTCCCCAGGGAAGTATTCTGTCCTACATGTGGTCACATTTACCAGCATCAAGCCTGGGGCTAATACTTTGCAGATAAAGACCCAGGATTCATGGTGTCATGGTGTCGGGACCACCTTCCCCAAGGCCTTGCTGAGTCAAGGACAGGATTCCGGAGATTGAGCTCACAGCCCACTGACTACATACCTGTTTTCCTCCTCTGACCACTGATAGCAGAGAGGATAGAAATATAAGGAGGGGGGTTAAAGAAGTGCCCAGATTTCTGCTTTAATTAGGATACTCAGGTCTGATTAAAGAGATTTCAAAGAACAAAATGGAGTCTTGAAGGAAATGACACATCCATCTGAGAGGATAGTGTTAAAGCTAGAGGGTCTTGTACTTCCCAAGGTCCCCAGGTCTAAGCATGTCTGCCATGTCCAAAGTGCAAGGAAGCCAGTATGACTCAAAGGGTGGAAAGAGAGGAGAGAGCAGGGATAAGATAGTTAGTAAGGATCTGGCCTTTATTCTCATAGGTGAGAATAAGATGAGATGGTCAGACAGCATCAGCAACTCAACGGACACGAATTTGAGCAAACTCCAGGAGACAGTGAAGGATAAGGAAGCCTGGTGTGCTGCAGTCCATGGGGTCACAAGAGCCGGACACGACTTAGCAACCGAACAACAGCAAGGTTAGAATAAGGGTTGGTGCTTTATCCTTGGGCTTCCCGGGTGGCTCTAGTGAGAAAGAACCTGACTGCCAATGCGGGAGACACGTTCGATCTCTGGTTTGGGAAGATCACTTGGAGGAAAATATGGCAACCTTCTCCACTATTCTTGTCTGAAGAATCCCATGGACAGAGGAGCCTGGCAGGCTACAGTCCATGGGGGCACACAGAGTCAGACATGACTGAAGAGACTTGGCACACATGCATGTTTTATTCTTAGGGTAGTATAAAGTCATGCGAGTGCTCAAGTAAGGTAAAAACTCGGTCTGGTTTATTGTAAAAGACCCCTGTGGATGCATTGTAGGAATGAGGATACTTATATATAACTAATGGGAAGATTTGGAAGGTTTTTCTGATCCATGCTAGAGATGATGATGCTTGGGACCTGAGTGTGAACTTGGGGAGTGATGAGCCAGGAGTTGATTTGGGATAAACTTTGAGCATAGAGTTTATAAGGCTTGGATTCCATTTTGCTTATTAAAAAAAGAAAATAGGAGTCATGGTTGGCTCCACATCTTTTGGCTGAAACAGCTGAGTGAATGATGGTGCATGTTAGTGATATTGACATGTTTACTAAGTTAAATGCATGACTTTTAACCTCACTAAAACTTGTTTTCCTCATGTGAAAGAAATGGAAGCAAGGATACCTACTTCACAGGGTTTGTCAGTATTAACCCAAATAATGCACTCAAGACACTACTTATAGAGCCTGGCAGATAGTAAGAATGTAATAGATGGGACATGTGTTTAACCTGGTGAAACACCAGGCTGGATGAAGCACAAGCTGGAATCAAGATTTCTGGGAGAAATATCAATAACCTCAGATATACAGATGACATCACCCTTATGGCAGAAAGCAAAGAAGAACTAAAGAGCCACTTGATGAAAGTGAAGCAGGAAAGTGAAAAAGTTGATTTAAAACTCAACATTCAGAAAACTAAGGTTGTGGCATCCGGTCCCATCACGTCCTGGCAAATAGATGGGGAAACAATGGAAACAGACTTTATTTTGGGGGCTCCACAATCACTGCAGATGGTGACTGCAGCCATTAATTTAAAAGATACTTGGTCCTTGGAAGGAAAACTATGACCAAACTAGACAGCATATTAAAAAGCAGAGACATTACTTTGCCAACAAAGGATCGCCTAGTCAAAGCTATGGTTTTTCCAGCGGTCACGTATGGATGTGAGAGTTGGACTGTGAAGAAAGCTGAGTGCCGAAGTATTGATGCTTTTGAACTGTGGTGTTGGAGAAGACTCTTGAGAGCCCCTTGGACTGCAAGGAGATCCAACCAGTCCATCCTAAAGGAGATCAGTCCTGGGTGTTCATTGAAGGGACTGATGCTGAAGCTGAAACTTCAATCCTTTGGCCACCTGATGCGAAGAACTGACTCATTGGAAAAGACCTTGATTCTGGGAAAGATTTAAGGCAGGAGGAGAAGGGGGCGGCAGAGGATGAGATGGTTGGATGGCATCACCAACTTGATGGACATAAGTTTGAGCAGGCTCCAGGAGTTGGTGATGGATAGGGAAGCCTGATGTACTGCAGTCTGCAGTCCATGGGGTCACAAAGACTCAAACATGACTGAGGTACTGAACTGAACTGAACTTAATCTAGGGCTTCCCAGGTGGTACTAGTGGTGAAGAATCTGCCTGCCAATGCAGGAGATGCTAGTTTGATCCTTGGGTTGGGAAGATCCCCTGGAGAAGGAAACAGCAACCCACTCCAGTAATCTTGCTTGGAGAATTCCATGGACAGAGGAGCCTGGTGGGCTACAGTCCAGGGGTTCGCAAAGAATCAGACACAATTGAAGCAACTAAGCATACACACACACACACACACATGCTTAATCTAGGGCTTCCCAGATGGTGGTAAAGAATCTGGCTGCAATGCAGGAGACATGGGTTGTATCCCTGGGTTGGGAAGATTCCCTGGAGAAGGATGTGGCAATCCACTCCAGTATTCTTGCCTGGAGAATTCCATGTACAGAGGAGCCTGGTGGGCTATAGGCCATGAGGTTGCAAAGAGTCAAACATGACTTAAGTGACCCAGTACGGATGCATACTTATCTAAGTAATCATTATAAAGTACCACACCATCATCTTTAATTTGGCCATCATAATTTTTAGGTTTCATTTTGTCTTTCTCTTTTTGCCTCTCTGATAGATTCTCTGCCTCCTTCCTATCACAATGAGAAGGACACTCTTCCTATGCTTAGAGATGAATTAAGGGATATTTTCAGGACAGAATTTCTACAAATACAAATCCTATGATAAGGGACTCTAAGAGCAAGTTTGAATGTCCAACTAGCAAAACAGACTTAATGGTCTCCTTTTTAAAGCTCCAGTTTCACTCTGAAGTTAAAACTACTTCTAAAGCTTGTTTTACCTTTTACATTGCAAAAGTGCTTTAAAATATGCAATCCTCAAAGTATCACTATGAGACGCATTTCATTATAATAACAATAAACAAGCCAATAAAAACCAATAACAATAACTAAGGCTGAGAGAACTAAAGTACCTACAGGGTCACAATGGTTGGCAGACAAAAATGCTGGTGGTTTTAGAGGCAATATGTGGAAATATTGGCTTAAAATTCTCCTCGCCACAAATGCTGTGCTCTGTCCACTGTCTGCTCACCCCTCAAGGACGGCATAACTGCAGTTCACCTAAAGGAAGACGAGCTCAGAAAACAGGAGGATACTTGACTTCCCTGGATTTAAAGTTACTTTCCGATACAGCTCCTCCCCAAGGAATTTGGCAACCCTAATGTAAAGAATGAGCTTCCCAGGTGGCACAGTGGTGAAGAATACACCTGCTAATGTAGGAGCCATTGGAGATGTGAGTTCCATCCCTGGGTTGAGAAGATAACCCGGAGAAGGAAGTGGCAACCCACTCCATTATTCTTGCCTGGAGAATTCCATGGACAGAGGAGCCTGGTGGGCTACCGTCCATGGGGTCTCAAAGAGTCAGACACGACTGAGCCACTAACACACACAATGTAAAGAATGAAGAAAGCAAAATCTCCCTTCATCATTGCCATCATTTTGCTTTCGCCTGGAGTCTTCTGTCCTACACATCGATTCTTCCAGGATACTCAGGTCCCTCTCACTTTTTGCCTCTTTCTTGGATAAATAAATGAGTATAGAAAACCATTCTTAGCATCAACATTTGTATGAAATAATAAATCAGTTGTATCAGAATCACCTTTAGATATGATAGTTTCTATATTAAAATGATCTAATCATTTAAATGAAATATTTGAACATTTTTTATGTGTCAGGCACCACGCTGGTCATTCAAAATAAATTTAATGGGCCAAGATAAATGACCACAATGTCCCATTATTATTGTAGCTCTCAGTGCTTATGATAAAATATGAAATAAGACCAGTCCTTGCCCTCAGAGATCCCCTAGTTTGTCATAAATGATCTTCTCCTGCCAAGTAGATAAGAGCACCCTTGTCTAAATTCTAGCCAATGTTTAGAAGTCTGGCTGTACCAGAAGGCATTGGTGTTTGAGCATCTCACATCTTCCCCTTAATCTTGTCTAGATTCATATGGCTCGCCAGATGTCCTAGAAATGCCCAAAGGGCAGAGGCTGGGTTTCCGCCATCTGTAAATGCTCCTTTGTAATTTTGCAACTACACCATCTCCCCTTTCCCGCCACCCATATCAAAAGCCAAACACAACAGCTGGATGTTCAATTATTCAGGCTTCATAAGTACTCTTTAATTATCACTATACACCATCTTTTAACCCAATAAACACAAAATGATCCTGTGCAGTTATAGCTATAACTACATTAAATATGGGAAATATTTGCAATATTTATTTTTTCTTCAGGACTTTTAAATGTACATTTACAAATGTAAAGATCTATTTTTTAAATATATTTTAACTTGGAACTTATTCATTAACTTATAACCTACATTTAATTTATAATTATCTTTATCATTTAAAGTGAAATGTCTTTAATTTTACTGTCTTTTGTACGACTAAATTCTTAGTTAGATATAAGAAATATAAGAGAATGCATGAGGAGATGTGCAAGGACCTTAGATTGTCTGGCAATCTAAAATGAATTTAACTTATGTGCTAACAACTTACTGTGGCTTTTAATTATGTTTTAAAGAATAAAAAATAACCTTACCATAACAATTACATGACACTTAATAAACTTGATTTGCAAATAAAAAGCACCTTCATAAAGAAGTCCATGTGACAGAATATCTCATATGTTGTTTATTTCAAGTATAACAAAGGATTATTTGAAAGTAATATTTTAGATATTAAAAATGACCTATTGAAACAAACATTTTCTTTTCCTTTTCCTTAAACATCGTTTTCAAAGAAAAAATAACTAAGTGACTGTATTTATCAATACTGCATCATTTCAAATGTCTTTCATTAATTACTAAAAAAAAAATCCCTCATTATTTAGCCTTTTAGCATAACTTTGCATGTGGATTTGTCCAATAGTTTAACTGTGTGAATATAAACGACTCATGAAGAGCCCCAAATAGGGTTTCACTAAGAAAACAGTTGGAGCAATTGGACATTTAAACATTGTTATTTCCAGATAACATGATTGGTAAACAGAAACAAATATACGAAGAGAAACAAAGGAAATGAGCAATGTATGAGGATAAAGGGACTTTGATGTGAACTGGGAACCATTCAAATAACAAGATTCTAAAAGACAAGCACACTAAAATGCTAATTATGATTTTATCTTTGTAGCGTTAATCTAGGAAATTAATATATACTTATTACAGTTTGGGGATTTTCATATTGCTTATATGATTAAAAACAGTAGTGGCTACATAGCTTCTCAAAGAATGGGAAATTGCATTATTTAGCGCTTTAGCGGCTTGATATATAGAGTGCCTCCTGGTCTTTATTCTTGTCAAACTCTAAATCACTTCCTGGTTGTAAGTTAGTCACTAATGTAGATAAATTAAGTCTACAGGGTCACTCGAGCATCATTTAGTGTAATGCTTTATTCTGGAAAGTGTAGGGAACTGCACAATAAACATGGGCCCTTACAAAAGGCAACTGCACATTTTTAGTGTTTTGGTTTTTTTTTTTTAGCAAATGTATAAAAACACACACAGTCACAAGTTTGTGGTCCTCGCCATATTTCAGACTTGAAAGTCAATATTTTATTCTGCCCTGCTTCTCTTTGTCCAAATAACTCCAAGTCTCTTCCTACTTAACTGTTTTCAGGGTTTGTTTTTTTTTTTCTTCAGATTTTAAAATAGCATCATTGGGAAGAAGTCTTAATTTGTGAGGGGGGAGGGGGAATAAGATTGACTTAAGAAATTAGACAAATGCCACTCAAAGCCAGCTACAAGGTTTAAGTCTGTGATTAAAATATATACCCCAGCAATGCTTTGGTGAATTATCACAAGACATATAATATAATGGTAATAATTCTACCTGGAGCCAAGGGACCTGGTTGTAACACCTGTGTCAAGGGTTGGAAATTTCAAGGAATCCCTTAAGATATTTGAAACCCTGTTTTATCACCTTGCACTAAGTGCTAAATCACTTCAGCTGTGTCTGTTCAACTCTTTGTGACCCTATGAACTGTACCCACCAGTCTCCTCTGTCCATGGGATTCTCCAGGCAAGAATACTGGGGTGAGTTGCCACACCCTCCTCCAGGGGATCTTCCCAACCCAGGGATCCAAGCGCATCTCCTGCATTGGCAGGAGGGTTCTTTACCACTAGCACCCCCTGGGAAGCCCTTAACCTGTTCCTCAAAGAGTTTGTGGTCAGAAACTGATACATCAAGTTAGTAATCTTGTTTCTATTGTAAACAGGGTCTTTGTAAATACCTTGGGTGGTGCAGCTGTTTTAGTCTCTAAGTCATGTCCAACTCTTTGCCACTCCATGGACTATAGTCTACCAATCTCTTCTGCCCATGGGATTTCCCAAGCAAAAATACGGGAGTGGGTTGCTATTTCCTTCTCCAGGGTAACTTCTCCACCCAGGGATTGAACATGGATCTCCTCTTTACCACTGAGTCACCAGAGAAGCCCAAATACCATTGGCAGCAGGGGACATTTTTGACATTTACATCTTCTAAGCTGACAAATCAAGGTGACATGAAATACATGTTTTCTAAAAATATGTAATTAAAGGATAAATAAAAGTTTAATTTAGGTCTCTATAGTTACTAAAATAAAAACACCCACCGGCAATATGTACTTCCTACATCAATGCATATTTTAAACAGAAAATATCCTTCCTTCTGTATTTTCTGTAAGTGGTAGAACTCCATTTTTTCTTACTTAATATATCTTGGGTCTTAGTAGCCATGATTTATGGATAAACTACTTTCCATAAGTATAGATATGAGATTTATAACCATTCTGTCAGGAAAAATAAACACTCCCTTAATATATATTTATGTGTATAAAACATTCTTCATGTAGTTATTGGGAGGGAGGTTTCAAAAGTGTGCAGCAATGATGATAAATTAATATTTACTAGAATCAGTTTGAATAAACCTTTTCTTCTGGGGAGATAACTATGGACAGGACTAATTTCCGTTTTTTTTTTTTTTGATTGTGATTTTCCTCAAGAATTATTTAGGTTTCAAAGTCACTCTCAATGGAATGATTTCTCCTGTGTTTTGTACATAATGTTGACTTTGGTTCTTTAGAGAAATGAAAAGATCTGTTTAGCACAGCATTTTGTGCAGAAATTTCTGGTTAAGTATTCTTACATCAAATCTCCATGCTTACTTTGGATCACAAAGCATCACTAAGTTTAGTTCAATATGGTGTGCAGATTGTCAACATTAGAATGGCACACCTATTGTTTCAAAGCAAATGTGTATCTCTACGTATGTACACGCACATATACGTAAGCACATAATCTGATCAAAAGGAACCTGATACTCATTCATATTACGAAGTTGAAAATATTAGTATGTGTCCTAATATTTTTTTATTCTGATTCTACATTAAAAACATGAGGCATGTGTCTTATAAATATATAAAAATGCAGGTAATATACAGATAAGTTTCACATGACCTGGTTCTCAAGGTGAGTCTCATAAAGTGATTTTGCCAAAGGTAAAAATACATTCACAGCTCACTTGATTTATTTTAAGATTAACACTTTAAAATACCGCTTAAATGAGAGCCCATGTTCTCTTGTAGAATTTCTTCATGCGAGTTTATATGCTCACTGACCCTTTTTTCTCAATATCCTTTGTTCTTTCCTCATTTCCTAAATTCTAAAGTATGAGAGTCACAGAGATTAAGCATGATCATATTTCAGTCTCTTGGTAATCTCATACCATCCTAAGACTTTATTCTGAGAAGCTCTACATTTATATAATTTATATTATTAACCTCTCCTCTTCATGGAAATGAATCCCAGGGCCTAGTGGACAGCTCGACATAACATATCTAATCGATAGCTCAAATTTCCTGTGTCAAAGCTAAGCTCCTGATTTTCCTCTGTAAACCTTCACTCAAGGACACCACTCAAGTATCTATGCCTGTTTGTGAATTACAAACATTCTTTGCTTGGATGCAGGCCAAAATTTTGGCTGCATATAGACCAAGTGCATACTGCTTACCATGGGGCGAGGGTGAAATATAAATATATATATATACACAAACATATACATATATCTAAGGCAGTCCAGCAAAAATAATCAGGAGCAAAATGCATGATTTAGAGAGAATGGGACCTATACTTTATTCATCACTCACTGCTTTGATGGACTTCCTTGATAGATCAGTTGGTAAAGAACCAGCCTGCAATGCAGGAGACCCCAGTTCGATCCCTGGGTTGGGAAGATCCGCTGGAGAAGGGAAAGGCTACCCACTCCAGTGTTCTGGCCTGGAGAATTCCATGGACAGTATAGACCGTGGGGTGTCAAAGAGTCGGACTCGACTGAGTAGCTTGCACTTTCACTGCTTTGGCAGGAAAAACATGGTCTGTAAACCATGCCTTGCTCTGTCCTTAAACCCTTCTCTCTCAGTAAATGGTGATTCCTTTGTTTTCATATGCCAACTGCTAGCTCACTTCTTGATTTCACTTCCACTGCCCAGCCATCAAAATACTCTCTTGGCTTTGCCTCCCTGGTGATGTCCAGAATCTGATCACTTCTCTCACCCTAACCCTGGTCACTTTCATTTCTTATCTTGATTAGTACAGGAGCCTCTTGCTTCCCTAAAGCTTTATTTCAACACAGGAATAAAAGTCAAATCAGCAGTAAAGAATCTGCCTGCCAGTGCCAGAGACATGGGTTCAATCCCTGGGTTGGGAAGATCCCTGGAGAAGGAAATGGCAGTCCACTCCAGTATTCTTGCCTGAGGGACCCAATGGACAGAGGAGCCTGGCGGGCTATAGTCCATGGGGTCGCAAAAGAATCAGACACAACTGAGCGACTAAGCAACAGTTTAGAAATTCTCAATCAGCTTCGGGTGTGACCCAGGAAATTCTCCCTGTTGTCTGGTCCAGTTCCCATCCCTATGGCTCTCCTAACAGCTCTGCCCCTTGTTCTCACAGTGGGGGCCACACTGAGCCCTCACTCCCCCTAAACTGTTCAGGGCCTTTGAACTTGCTCTTCCCTCACCTGAGTGGTCAGTCCCTCCAACATCCACATGGCTTGCAGATCAATTCCTGCCAGTATTTGCGCCGGTATCTCACTACTGTCTTAGATTTAATTTCTTCCCTTATACGCTCCCAATGCCCTTTCTTTTATTTATCCATACAGCACTTTCAATCATTTGACCTGATCACTTCTAAAGCCGGTTGTTCCTGGCCACGTGATCTAAAATCCCAACCTCCTCTAATACCACCCACTCTCTCCCCTAGTACTATTCTTCTTAATACTCAACATTATTCTAAACTGTTCCACAATTTTTTGCTATTGTTCTTTAGAAGTGTACCTTTGATCTTATTAATTGGAACTATATGCTCCTCTAAATTCTTGGTGTTTGTATGTATTATTCTATTATTTTTTAGGATACTATCATAAAAGATTCTCATACAAATAACTTTTCACTCATGAATATCTTTGTGGGATAGATTTTTTAAAATAGAATTGCCAGATCACTGTGTATATGCATTAAAAAAAAACAGATATTACTCACTGTTTTTTCCAAGAATCACTGGTAAATAATATTCATTTCTGTTGCAGATGAGAACATCACAATTCTTACATTCTCAATAACATCTTACAGCATGATGATATAAATTTTTGCCAATGTGAATAAGACCTGTGCTAACTTTGTTTAATACATTTTCAGATATTTAGAAGCCATTTTCATGATTTTTTTGTGAATTAAGTATTCATATATTTTGTCTGTATTCTATTTGCTTATATGCATTTTTTCTCAATGATTCTGTTTTTTAATATACGTTATGTGCAAACTATTTGTTATTTGTGTTGTGAATACTTTTCCTGAACAGGTATTTTTCTTAAGCTAAGTTTATGCTGTGTTTTGTGGCACAGTTTTTCTTAAATTAATAATCATTTCTAGTTTAACATTTTCATTTATGTCCTATGGGTTTTGTATAATGCTTACATATTTTAACCTGATATTTGAAAAGTAAATCTCAGATGGATAGATAGATATAAAATAGATATCATTTAGCTGAAATTCACAATGTGTGAGATTAACAAAGTAACATACCCTTACTTTTTCCTTAAGAAGAACCAGTGTTCCCAGCTCCATTTTAAGAATCCATCCGTCAGTCCCTTCATGCTATGAAAAATTTTATTTCTCATTTAATGAAATTCCTTATGTGCATGGATTTGCTTTTGAATGTTATCCTCCTCCTGTAAGGTATTTCAACCGACGATAATTCTTTGATGATCATGGTTTTGTACTACATTCCTATGAAATCCAGGGCACTGCCTCTTTCTTGATGAAGTTGTACATTATCAAAATTCCTTTGCTTCTTTGCATCTTTCTCTTCTGGATGACCTCCCCAAAGGGAATAATCAAGATTGTTCTTTGTACAAAGAACGATGTAACTTCACCCGTAATGAAATTTGCAAAGAAGCAAAGCACAATTGGATTTATAGCCTTTTCGGTGAGTTCAGCCAGCACTGCTCGTTGTAAAGTTTAAAGTACTTATATAAAGTATAGAATAATTGTTCTATTGCTGTATGCTTGTGTCTTAGAGTGTAAAACAATGAACACTACTAAGAGCAAATCAATTCCTTATTTTTATGAAAAACAACTATTACATAAGAAAGAGTTTTTAAGCTTTCTCATAGTAAAATTTCTGTTAATTCAGAAATACAACAGTTCTCTGCCTCTTCCTTTTAGTCAGATCACAAGAGAAAATATGCACCAAAAATGTGCAAAATCACTATTTCTTCTCCACACAATTTTCTTTTAATGCTTTTCACATGTTAGAAGAAAATAAATAAAACCGAATGTATTAAATTCAGGTTTTTTTCCAAGTTTCAATTCTCCTTGACATTGAGAACTCATAATAGCAACACCTGCTTTTCATACCGCTGTGGCCCTTGTGTGATATTCAGGACCCTAGCTTGTCTTCGTCTACTTATCCAGTTGGTACTCGGAGCTAGGACCTGAAGCTCCCTAAATAAAAACATTCTACAGGTTTATTTCTACAGCCTTCTATCTTTCTATATTAGCACGGTTTCCCCTCTACTTATTGCTAGATGATCCATATCAATGTCATTCTTCCATATTTTAGTTCTTCTTTAGAGATCCATGCTCACATTGCTCAAAGCCATACTGAATTCTCTGCTAACCATCTACTTCCTTTCATGGGCTCTCAGTTTCTGTTGATAATGTCCTAGTCATCTTGGTCATCACTGTTCAGTATTTATGGTTTCATCTCTATTTCTCTCATAGTCAAGCAACCACCAGGACTCATTTTCTCTTTGTAAGGTCTTTTCCATCTTTCACTTTTTCCCCATGACAATCATCCTCACCGTATTCTAGACTCTATCACTTTGCCAGAATGTTGTAATATCTTTAGTCTAGTCCTTCTTGAATTCACAAATACAGTTGCTAAATTAATTTCAAAAAGTCATCTTGCCACTTTCCTTCTAAGTATACGTAGTAGCTCCTCAATAAATACTTATTGACTGCCTGGCTGAGTTTTAGCTGACTTCTGGTTACCAATAGCATATAGGTAAGTTACCCCAAGACAGCAATTAAGATTTCCATATTATGTCATAATTTGTATACGTTATGTTATAATTTTATCCTTCCTGAAATCTCTGTTCCCAGATATGAGCTGTGGCTTTCTGAACATGCTATGATGCATCCGTGACTATTTGTCTGCATCTGTAACTTATTATATATGCAAAAGCAACTTTCAGCCTTTTCATTAAAATGTCACATATTCATCAAGTAGAAATACAAAGCTGAGTTCACAGGAAAATGACCTAATTTTTGAAGCCCTCCATGACTTGCTGATTGTTTTCAATGCTTGTGCGGTATAACTCATGTATCACTTACCTACTACTATGCATTATGGTGATATGTATCTATATATATTCTTCCCAATTAGACTAAACATAAAATGTCTGAAATATGTCTTTACTTATTGGTCTTTCTCAGCGTGGTGAACACTGTTTTGTTGTTGTTTATTTAACTTCAGCCAGTGTGTGCCCTGGGAAGAACATTAGGGAGGAGATTTGCTTTGCATGCCTAAATCTTAAAATAATCTTTTCATAATTGTCATCATATACATTTCTAGCCTCTTTTTTAAATTCCTAAGTCCACATATTCTACCCCTTGCTTTTCACACACCTAGACTTGTCTACCATTCTGGAACATATTCTTCTTTCATATGAATTCTGTATGATTCAGAGTATAAGACACTGATCTGTTGTTGTTAGTCACTGAGTCATGCCCAGCTCTTTTGTGACCCCATGAACTGTAGCCCACCAGACTCCTCTGTGCATGGGATTCTCCAGGGAAGAATACTGGAGTGAGTTGCCATTGCCTTCTCCAGGGGATCTTCCCAACCCAGGGATCAAAGTTGCATCTCCTGAATTGGAAGGCTGATTCTTTGCCACTGAGCCACCAGGTAACATCCCTGTTGTTTTTTATCCCAAGATTATTTCTCTGTTGGCAGCTCCATTCCACCAATGAGTAGAAAACACCATCTCAATCAATCAAATGAACTTCAATCAACCTCAGATTTTCTATATCAGGGTTTCCTGTTTCTTATTTTTCTCCCTGTAACTTCATCCAGATGTTAGGGTCCTATATAATGGCAAGTATGTTGGTGAAATATCTGGTTAGGTGGTGGTCATTTGGTTATATTCTAACATCAATCACTTGGTAATTCTCTCATCAATATTGATATCCAAAGAGATGTTTGCATTTCTACCTGGATACATGATATAAATAGCATTGGTCATTGCAAACTTTTGTCCTAATCTCAAGGTCCTCTGGTTCCTGGATTTTCAGTGTCTCAACGATGCTGCTCCTCTGTTGTGCATGTTAGTTGCTCAGTAGTTTCTAAATGTTTGCAAACCCCTGGATTGTAGCCCAGCGGGATCCTCTGTCCATGGGATTCTCCAGGCAAGAATACTGGAGTGGGTTGCCATTCCCTTCTCCAAGGGATGTTCCCAACCCAGGGATTGAAGCCAGGTCTCCTGCACTGCAGGCAGTTTCTCTACTGACTGAGCCACCAGGGATACTGCTCTGTTACTCCTTTTAACTATTGGTGTATTTCAGTCTCTATGTGCAGAGACCCTCCTTTAATAAATGTTGCTTTTATCTCAAGCTCCATTTCCACATCAGTACTGTTCCCAATCCAGCAGTTTCCCCATCCCCTCTCTGGTGTTGTGTTTATTATGCTGCTCTGGAGTGCACCTAACATGTCACCATTCGTCTTCATCCCTGCAATTTGTTTCTCCTAGGTTACACTGCAAGCTAAGGAGGTTCACCGAATATCTCCTGTATTTTGCCAACTCTAAAAGAGTGATCACAGGCAACCTAGGCTAAAGCCTGAACAATAAGAGATGAGAAGCTGGTAGCAGAAAGCAAGCATACACACCTCAGAGATATATGTTAGGAATGACTGTTTTGTATCATCTGTCTCTATCATTCAAGAGAAACTTTCACCAATACGTTTTTAATAAAAGTTTTACTGAAGTAAAGCCTAAAAACAGTAAAGTTTACAAATAGTAAGTGTAAAAGTGAACAAAATATCTTCCTATAACTATAACCCAGGCCAAGGAAGAGAAGATGATCATCAGACCATGTCTTGTCCTTTCCCACCTGCAATTTTGGCTCCAGAAATTATCATTATATTTACATCTAACACTCTAAATTATAAGTTTTGAACCTATAGTGTAAAATATATTTTTTGAGTCAGCCTCTGAGATGCCTTCATTTCATTGTTCATTCGCTGTAATCATTATCATTGTAAATATATATCACATAATTCTTTGATCCATTTTTCTTTGTTCATGGACACTTGCGTGCATGGGTGCTCAGTGACTTCAGTCGTATCTGACTCATTGACATTTGCAGTGTTCAGATTTAGTAGTTATGAACGTTGCTGCCATGAGCATCATTAATAGTAACTTCTGATGCTAGTATCTCCACCAGTCTATACATGTGTTAACCCTTTGCTGGACATGACTAACAGTAGAAGTGCTAAACCAAGTCACCTCTACCACCTTCAGTTGCTACTGGTAATCTGTTCTACCGACTGCTCGGTCTTTTAATTTGCGTTTTGCTTTCCTTTTTTGGCTTCAGGACATCCTTGGTGGTCCAGTGGTTAAGACTTTGCCCTTCCACTGCAGGAGACATGGTTCTGTCCCTGGTTGGGGAACTAAGATCCCACATGCTATGGCAGCATGGCTAACAAAATCAAGCAAAACAAAAACACTTAGCTTCTTGCCCAGTTGAGCTTAACAATTTAATAAACACCTTGTGCAGGAACCTGCAGAATCTAAAACTTACTTTTGTATACCTCCTTCAGTTCAGTTCAGTTCAGGCGCTCAGTCGTGTCCGACTCTTTGCGACCCCATGAATTGCAGCACGCCAGGCCTCCCTGTCCATCACCAACTCCAGGAGTTCACTCAGACTCACGTCCATTGAGTCAGTGATGCCATCCAGCCATCTCATCCTCTGTCATCCCCTTCTCCTCCTGCCCCCAATCCCTCCCAGCATCAGAGTCTTTTCCAATGAGTCAACTCTTCGCAGGAGGTGGCCAAAGTACTGGAGTTTCAGCTTTAGCATCATTCCTTCCAAAGAAATCCCAGGGCTGATCCCCTTCAGAATGGACTGGTTGGATCTCCTTGCAGTCCAAGGGACTCTCAAGAGTCTTCTCCAACACCACAGTTCAAAAGCATCAATTCTTCGGCACTCAGCCTTCTTCACAGTCCAACTCTCACATCCATACATGACCACAGGAAAAACCATAGCCTTGACTAGACGGACCTTTGTTGGCAAAGTAATGTCTCTGCTTTTCAATATGCTATCTAGGTTGGTCATAACTTTCCTTGCAAGGAGTAACCGTCTTTTAATTTCATGGCTGCAATCACCATCTGTAGTGATTTTGGAGCCCGAAAAAATAAAGTCTGACACTGTTTCCCCATCTATTTCCCATGAGGTGATGGGACTGGATGCCATGATCTTCGTTTTCTGAATGTTGAGCTTTAAGCCAACTTTTTCACTGTCCACTTTCACTTTCATCAAGAGGCTTTTGAGTTCCTCTTCACTTTCTGCCATAAGGCTGGTGTCATCTGCATATCTGAGGTTACTGATATTTCTTCCAGCAATCTTTATTCCAGCTTGTGTTCCTTCCAGTCCAGCGTTTCTCATGATGTACTCTGCATAGAAGTTAAATAAGCAGGGTGACAATACTTGACGAACTCCTTTTCCTATTTGGAACCAGTCTGTTGTTCCATGTCCAGTTCTAACTGTTGCTTCCTGATCTGCATACAAATTTCTCAAGAGGCAGATCAGGTGGTCTGGTATTCCCATCTCTTTCAGAATTTTCCACAGTTTCTTGTGATCCACACAGTCAAAGGCTTTGGCATAGTCAACAAAGCAGAAATAGATGTTTTTCTGGAACTCTCTTGCTTTTTCCATGATCCATCGGATGTTGGCAATTTGATCTCTGGTTCCTCTGCCTTTTCTAAAACCAGCTTGAACATCAGGAAGTTCACGGTTCACATATTGCTGAAGCCTGACTTGGAGAATTTTGAGCATCTTACCTACTCCTTACTTACCTGGGGCTTCCTTGGTAGCTCAGTTGGTAAAGAATCTACCTGTAGTGCAGGAGACTGGGTTTGATCCCTGCGTCAGGAAGATCCCCTGGAAAAGGAAGTGGCAACCCATTCCAGCATTCTTTCTTGGAAAATCCTATGGAGAGAGGAGCCTGGAGACCTGCAGTCCATAGGGTCGCAAGAGTCAGACATGATTATCGACTGCTGCTGCTGCTAAGTTGCTTCAGTCGTGTCCGCCTCTGTGCGACCCCATAGACGGCAGCCCATCAGGCTCCCCCATCCCTGGGATTCTCCCGGCTAAACCACCATTATTCACCAAGATATTAGCCTCTTAATTCCTAGCTATCTTGATCCCCCCATGCTACATTTTTGTTGCTCCATCAATCTTAGATTATCAGAAGCTCTGTCTGTGTTCTCTGAACTTGAACACAACCCTTTGCCTGAAGGTTTCTCATCTTTGCCTGAAGGTTTCTCATCTTTGCCTGAAGGTTTCTCTTCTACGTTTCTCATTTTTTGACAAAAAATTATATGTTACCTTAGGAGAAATTAGGTTAAAGAAGGTCCAACTTCTTTGAAACCATACCCTCCCCCACCAAGATCTCATCCTTGATTTAATTGTGCTTGTGTTCAGTCATGTCTGACTCTTTAAGACCCCATGGACTGTAGCCCATCAGGCTCCCTGTTCCTGGAATTTTCCAGGCAAAAATATTTAAGACCATTGCCTGCCAGGCTTCTCTTTCCATGGAATTTCCCAGGCAAGAGTACTGAAGTAGGTTGCCATTTCCGGATGCAGAGAATCTTCCCTACCCAGGGATCAAACCTACATCTCTTGCATCTCCTGCATTGGCAGGAGTATTCTTTTCCACTTGCACAGGATGTGGGAAGCCCACTTAATTTCATCAGTAGCTGGCTAATCTTTTCCATTTTATTTTGTTTGTTTGCTTTATATCCAGCTTTCTCAGTTGCTCTCAATGGGTACAGGGTCTTCTAAGAGCTGTCTCTCTAACATACTTGGTAAAAATGCTATAGCCTTTCCAGTTAGGGGTCTTGGAGAAAGGATGGGTGATTGTTCCAGGCTGCTGCAATTGAGAGAGCTGTAGCATATCCCACACTGGGAGGTGCACTGTTATCCATGATATGAGTGAATGTAGAAGGAATTTATGAACTAAACACACTTCTGCCAAAGGAGTTGTACATTGTGAGCCTCTGATCCCAGCTGGACTAAAATAATATGTATGATAATGTGTGTCCTTGTCTCTACATTCAAACATTTTGAATGAAACACCACTGGCAAACAATTCCAACTTTCTGTTCCAATTCCAGATGTTGGATTGCTTCCAGTTCCAATAGTTCCACAACTTACAGCTGCCATAGCTTTGGTATTAGAACCAAAGTATTTGGTATTAGAACCTTGCCTTCTAAACTACAACTTACAAAAATCCCATGTTACCTCACAATGATGTGATTTTGATATTATTAACAGTGTCAGAATATAAACAGGAGATTCAAATCAGTTCTTATATTGTCCTTGAATGGTGGAAATGGTGTGCAATACTATCAAGCAAACTAAACCGTAGTTGAAGTGAAAAAGCATAGGATCTTAAACAGATTTTTTCCTTTATAAGTATAACCATATTTTTCTAAGAACAAATGTTTTTTACTTGTAAAATCAAGAGATCTCTTTTAATTATTTGGTGCATTATGTGTAAATCTTTATTCATTTATTCAACAAATATCTAATATATAATCACTCAGTGCAATGAATTCATTTTTACATAAAAATCATTCAAGTGCATTAAGCTTATTTGTTGAGTAAGTAATTTTGTTACATTCAGATTCTGACTCAACATACACTGAATTTATAACTTTTTTAAGTTTTAGGAATCTTAAAAAGCACTATTTCAAGAAAAAAAATTTGCACACCAAAGAAATATTAAAAATGCGGTATAATTACCAAAATATAACATGTGGAGTGTGGGGTGGAGTGGAAGTCAATCTTTCGCCTCCCACCGAGCTCAGCACTGGTCCCGCAATTACCCTAAGTGTTTCCCCACCACTGAGAGTGAGAAAGGAAGCCGGTGTGGTTGCCACTTCTGGGTTGTATGTTGCTATTCTATCCAATCTATTCCTGTAAATAACTTCTCAAAAACCTTAAATACCCATTTCAAAAGCACTGCTCAAAGCAAAGTACCCACTCATCCTTCTTCTTCAGAACTTTGTACTCCAACTGCCAAAATTTCACAGAGGGTGGAAACAGACTGCTGGGAAAATTGAAAAAAAAAAAGGAAAAAAAAATACAAAACAGAACTACCTCCCAGGGTTATATCCAGGTACTGTGGTTTACTTTCTTTTTTTTTATGGTGGCAATATATTGTTTTAGTTAACCCATAGACACTTAAATAAAAAGGAAACTGAACTGGAAGCTAAATGCCTTCCATTTGCCATAGGTAAATAAATATACCTATGTTATATTACCACATTTTATCAGATAAATGGGCCTCTAGCATTTCTTGTTTGATAACTGTGCATCAACATGTTTTGATGATGCTTGGGAGAGTAATATGTTAGAAGGAAAACTGGCTCTGAGCTGTCTCAAATGGTGGTGGTTTAGTCTCTCAGCCTTGTCTGACTCTTTGTGACCCTTTGGACTATAGCCTGCTAGGCTCCTTTGTCCGTGGGATTTTCCAGGCAAGAATGTCGGGGTGGGTTACTATTTTCTTCTCCAGGGAATGTCGCAACCCAGGGGTGGAACCCAGGTCTCCTGTATTGTAGGCAGTCTCCTGCATTGCAGGCAGATTCTTAACTGACTAAGCCACCAGGGAAGCCCTAGTTCCAACTGTGTGTGTGTGTGTGTGTGTTAGTTGCTCACTCATGTCTGACTCTTTGTGACCCCATGGACTATAGCCCACCAGGCTCCTCTGTCCATGGGATTCTCCAGGCAAGAATACTGGAGTGAGTTGCCATGCCCTTCTCCAGGGATTTTCCCGACCCAGGGATTGACCTAGGGTCTCCTGCATTGCAGGCAACTTCTTTACCACTGAGCCACCAGGGAAGTTCCAATTGCATACATTTTAATTAAAACCATGGAGAAGTAATACGTGTCTGGGAATCTGCATAACTGGGTGCAGCCCCAGCCTGACACTAACTACTCTGGTCCATAGACAGGCCACATCATAACCTTATAACAATAACATGAGGAGTTGCAATCCTAGCTTTAACATTCTATCTCCTGCTATCTCCCTGCTGCTGGCATCGACCTTTACTCATAGCTAGATTTTTGCAACAGAATTCTAGGGAGTGGGTTGTCCTTTCAATATTTTTATCATGCTCCATTCTTTCTTCCCATCAATCTTGCATAGAGCTGCCCAACCCTTCACACATCAGTCCTTTGCTTTACCCCAGACTTCAGGGAGCCAGCCCAGAGAAAGCTGGAGTGGGAGAAGTGCAGTATCTTCTACAGGGAAAGAAATCTAAAAAAATGACTAGTTCATGGGAGCGAACATTCTAAGCACCAATTTGAGACTTTTTCATATAATTTTATTTCTCATTTATTTTGGTTGCACTGCATTGTTGTCGCAGTGAAGAGCGCAGGGAACTTTTCTCTAGTTGCAGGGAGGGGGGGGTCCTCTCCAGCTGCAGGGCCCAGGCCTCTCATGGCAGTGGCTTCTCTTGTCGCAGAGCAGGTGGGCTCTAGAGCACAGGCTCAGTAGTGGCTCTTGAGCTTAGTGGCTGCGCAGCATGTGGGATCTTTCCAGATCAGGGATCCAACCCCGTCTAATGCATTGAAAGGAAGCTTCTTTACCACTGAGTCACCAGGGAAGCCTAAGGTATTTGTCAATGTTTCTGACAGCGATCAAAGGAACTTTTGCCAAATAAGGCTTGGAAAGCCATCAACCTGAATTTCCATACAGGGACAGAAATTTCCACACTGCAGACTTTCAAAGCACAGTAAGAAACACAGTACAAGTGCTTTGTGGTAGCTTCCATGACTGCAACACGTGCAGAATGTGGGACGCAGTTCTCCGTGGGAGCCAGAATACGAGGTACCAGAAACATGAAATCAAACACTGGAACTAAGAATGCTTTAGACGTTAGGGATTAGACTGAAAGGTGTAGATATGGAGAGAGAGGAAAAGGGGAAAATGAGTGAGTGTGGCTTTTTTAGTAAACTCAGGGAGGCTGGTGTGCTTTCATAGAGAGTTTTGTATTATGGGGCAGTGGCATATCATGGTTTTTAAGTACGAAGGTAAGAACTTTAATTTCGCAGGTAATTGAAATTCTTTATGTGTATTTGAAAAGTAAACCACAGTGATTCAACTTGTGATAAACCTGAAAATCTCTAGTGTAAATATAGATAGATAGATAATAGACAGATATGCATCTATATTCCATCATGCATTGGATATTGCCTTAGTATCTAATGCAACCAGCCATTTGGCATATCTTAAGATACCTTCAACTTCTTTGCTTAAAAAAGAAGCATTCTAAAATGTATACAATTCTAGAATTTTATTATTATTTTTTTTAATGCTTTAGGCCACACTGAGCAGCATGCAGTATCTTAGTTCCCTGGCCAGGGATTGAACCCATGGCCCTGCACTGAGAACAGAGTCTTAACTGGAGTGCCAGGGAACTTGTTCAAAATTCTAGAACTTTAGAATTCATTTAGTTATTTATCTAGTGACTTTCTTCTGGTCTTATATATATACATGAGAGAAAAATGGGGATGGCTGTAAAAGAAAGTAGGTACAGTCCCTAAGAAAGTCATGAAATTGATGATTCAAGCAGAGGGATTCTGTGACACACAGCATGTAAGCAGCTGCTCACGGTTTATTCTGTTGCTAGAACACTGAGGTGTTTCTTCCTCCTGGGCTTCTCTCTTTGGACCCCTCCCACCCACCCTGTGTTTCTTAATGTGGCCACAGAAGGTCTCGTGAAACATGGGCTTTGCCTCTCTCACCTCCCACTGCCCGTGAGTCACTGGTTTTTCTTGATTTCTCCATGATTAAGATGAACTACTTTGAAAGGGCATTTATAGTTCTTTATGAATGAACCTCTGATCTTTTTTTTTTTTTTCCCAGTCTCATCTCTTGCCATTTTTCTTCTCGATATATTCTTGTCGAGGGACTACAGCAAAACCACAATGATTTAGGGGAACTTAGGGCACGGATAAAGCCAAGTCATTGTTAAAACAAACTAGAAGTAGTTGGAGATGGATTCTTTGTGGTTACTTTCAACAGGGACATGAAAGCCTATATTCTTATCAGGGTTTGATGAGAAGCAGCATGTGAATAATGAAGGTTCATTGCCTGTTCTGGAGGAGTGAGAAGTCCCTCTGATCTTGGTGCTAAGTCATGGCAGGTGAGTTTTCAAATCCTGCTTTAGTAAAAGCAGCCTCTCCTACTAACCTTTGAGACGTTGGAACAGAGTGATGACATTGCTCCTCTGTTCACACGAACCTGACCCAATCCTTTCCCCAGTTACATGTGGATTAAGACGAAGCATATTAGACAATAATGCTCAAGAACCTAGACTTTGGTTTAATTAACATGTAGAATTAATTTTCTGCTTCACACCTGCTAAATTTGGAAACATTGCAAACATAGTCTTTAAAGGCCTCCAAATTCTTATCTGAAACACCAAATTGCTATTTGTGCTTTAAAAGAAAATATAACTAAACGAGCAAAACACTTACAGTGTGGAGACTGCTGGTCTAAATTTTTAGGATTTTAGCTTTATAAATATGATTTTCCTTTCACTTTTCAATCCAAAGTGACTAACAGGCTATGTTCAAATTTAGTGATCTTCATTCTACTATCTTCCAATGAATGGAAAATCCAACTTCACCTTGAATTTGAACTATTCTTTTACTGTATTCCCAGGTAGCCCAGTGGTAAAGAATCCGCCTGCCAATGTAAGAGATGCAGGAGACTGGGATCTCTGGGTCGGGAAGATCTCTTGGAATAAGAAATGGCAACCCACTCCAGCATTCTTGCCTGGAGAATCCCATGGACAGAGGAGTCTGGCGGGCTATAGTCCATGAGCTGGACATGACTGAGCACACACACACATCACTAGAAGGGTCATTGATTCCATTCCATCTCTAAAATAATTTTTTTCACTTAACTTTTAGACTTGAAAATTAGTATATATATGTATATAATACATGGAAAATTACTCAAAAATTCTGTGGTCTCTTAAAAAATGATAAAAACGCATACACACAAAAATCTTCCATCTACATTTTCTTTAATGCTATCAAACCTCTTTCTCTTTGCAAAATTTTGCTAATATTTGTTGTCATTCAGTAAATAAATGTGTATGCTCTGTTTTCTTCACATAACCAGAAAAGCAGGCCCCTTTCTACATTATTTTAACTCATCTGTAAGTATAATTTTGATGAATGCAAAACATTCTTTGCCAAAGTTGATATCCTGATGTAGTTTAACAATTAACAATTGTTTACCAATATTTTCTAAAAACTCAGCATTATAAATAATATTTGAGGAACATCCCTATGCTTATAGGTTTTTGTGATATTTTCAGATTACTTTTTGCTTGCCCAAATAGATTTACCTAGTAAAAAAATGACTATTTTATGTTTTTACATTTATTGTCATATGTAACATTAGTCTTTGTGATCTGCATTTAGCATATCATTGTACGCAGAAAGATTATCTATAAATTTTCTTTCAGTCATTTGTACAAACAGCTTTTAAAAATTTTTATTTTTATGTACCAAACACAATTATAGATGGTGATGATACAATTGTGAATAATATAGAAAAGCTGTCCTTTTCTAGGAGTTTCAGTACAGAAAGGAAACATATCATAAATCAATTAGGATGAATGAAAAAGAAAGGTCAACAGGAAAGAAAGAAGGAAAGGAGGGAGGGAGAAATAACTGATCAAGAGGAAAAATAAAATTTAAAAAGAGGTTCAACAATGAAAGAGGCTCTGCAGACAATTGTAATGTCTGTAACATTTAATCGGCCTAATTGTGAGCTGTCTGCTCAGTCCCTCCAGTCCTGTCCAGCTCTTTGTGGCCCCAAGGACTGTAGCCCACCAGGATCCTTTGTCCATGATACTCTCCAGGCAAGAATACTGGAGTGGGTTGCCATTTCCTTCTCCAGGAGATCTCCCCAACCCAGGGGTAGAACCTGAGTCTCCTGTGTCTTCTTCAGGTGAATTCTTCACCACTGAGCCACTAGGGAAGCCCATAATTAGGAGCTAAAGAACCAACAATTTTAATGACAAAATCAGTGAATTGAACACCAACTTTAAATAAGGGCAGGACTATGTGCCTGTCCAAAGGATCAGAAAATAGAAGTGCCAAGTTCAGCCTTGTCGTAGAAAAATTAAGCAAGTGAAATATCAATCAACTATGGGGAATTCAGGGCTTCCCAGGTAGCTCTGATGGCAAAATATCTCCCTGCAATGCAAGAGACCTTGGTTCGACCCCTGATTCCTATCCCTGGGTCAGGAAAATTCCCTGGAGAAGGAAATGGCAACCCACTCCACTATTCTTGCCTGGAGAGTTCCCTGGACAGAGGAGACTGGCAGGCTATATTCAATGGGATCACAAAAAATTGGACACGACAGAGCGACTAACTGCATACACACACACACAGGAAATTCAAGACTCATGTACGACCAAAATTCACTGTGAATGACATCACGGGGATTCCTCATGTCTCCATCTGGGGGATAATCTGCTTGATGTAAGGAGTGATGAATCAAGACTTTCACGAAATCCATCTTATAGCATCTCCAGGACAGGAGGCACTAAAACCCATCATTTTGCCAACACAGATTAAAACCTTAACATGGATATTAACTCCTGAGATCATTATTCGGGAAAAATAATTATTCATGTTGACATAATGGATATTTGAAAGGAAGAAGTATGATTAGATCATCAAGTTTATTTTCCACAGGCCAGAGCAAGAGAAGCTTTTCAACAGTCACCTGGCCTCATGTTTTCTGAGGAAGTTCCTGGCTTCTCCTAATTGGGATGACTGAATATGTTCCAAATAGATTGTTTGTTATCTTCTTCACAAATGATCACAGAGAATATGATGATTCAAAGTGACTTCCAAATGCAAATAACTCAATTAGGGAAGACACGATTCCAAGAAAAATAATATGGTTGCAATTCATAAGTTAGTCACCAAAAATACTCATTTTTCCTGTACCGGTGTTTCGAAAGTGCTAAAAAGTAACTTCATCCTTTTCATTGACATAGCCACCGATGAGCATTGTGTTAAAGATATTACTTCTTAAACTGAATATTTTACTTTTTTTTCCCCTTTACTGCAATTTCTAGCTTTTCTATTGCCAGGAAATTTCCCAATTTGAGGCTGAGCATAGCATTAGAGTGGAGCTGTTGTCTGCATAACAATATTTTTGAAAATTAATTAGTCATTGAGATGATGATCCTTTTTTTCTCTCCTTAGGAGTCTCACTTGCTG
Organism: Bos grunniens; assembly: GCF_055505025.1. NCBI lineage: Eukaryota > Metazoa > Chordata > Mammalia > Artiodactyla > Bovidae > Bos > Bos grunniens. Next base: position 86,964,287 of record NC_141176.1, on the reverse strand, counting down.
AGAAATAGTGTGAACTGTTTTTTTTTTTTCCCCCAAATGGAGTGGTGGCTTTTACAGAACAATGCGAGGGCTGGTTCAGTGTGGGTGTCTTTTGTTTTAAAGTGGTGTCTTCTATTGTGAAATTAAATTAAGCAAGCCATGTTCAATATTAATACTATTTCCCTTTCCTTAATAGGTTCAGATTTACCACAGTGTGAAAAAATATCTGGTTTACATTGGTCAGTGGATCTCTTATTTAAAAAAATGTAAGTTTATTAATCTGTTCCTCAGGTTCTAATGTCAGGGGACTAAAAAGTAGGTATGAGTTATGATTTTTTTTCCCCTCCTCAATGAGTGGGTAGTTGCAAGGAATGACTTAGCCAGCTTTTTAAATCAGTCTTTCTCCACTAAGCTGCCAAGAAGATTCCTCCTACCCCAAAATATTCTGAAGTCATTGATCTGGAAGGATGCTTGGTGTGGCATTTTGTTAAGCTCCCTAGATCAGACCCACCACCCACATTTCAGCCAAGCAAGCCCACCCTTCATGTGTCCACATATTCTAAGGTCTGCATTAAGTGTTCCCACTCTGCATAAGAGGTGTTCCACCATCCCACCTTGACAGGGAAGTCCTTGTTAGGATCCAGAGGGTTGGTTACACAAGTTGCATGCGGGAATCCTGGGAGTTCTCCGAGGAACATGAGAGGAACAGGGCAGTGAGTCAGCCTGCCCCATCTGGAGACCTTCCCTACACCCTCTCTTCCCACCTGCCGCTCTCCTCTGCACCGTGACACACCCCACCCCAGCCGTGTGTAGACACTCTTGGGATGATGGGCCTGTGAAGCGCAGACATGACGTGGTCTGCCCTTGAGAGGATGGATTTAGGACAGAGACTCTGGGTCTGGAAGTGGGCTTGGACCTTGTGTCAGGGAATGCTGGGGTCCTGGGCGCCTTCAGCACAGGGTAAAAGGGAAGGGGATACTGGCTTTGTCTGGGTGTGTTGCTCTACAGAAGGGCTACCTGTGGAGAATCAGAGCAGGTCTCCATTATAAGCCCCAGGCACCAGTGAGTGGCCAAAATGGCGAGGATGGATCCACCCTTCTGTTTTGAGGTGGTATAGTGCTTCAGATCTTAAAAAACCAATGCCTGTCATTATATTTGGAGAAGGAAAAGGAAACCCACTCCAGTGTTCTTGCCTGGAGAACCCTGTGGACGGAGGAGCCTGGTGGGCTGCCGTCTATGGGGTCGCACAGAGTCGGACACGACGGAAGCAACTTAGCAGCAGCAGCAGCAGCAGTCATTGTATTAATCTGACTTAGGAATGGCCTCACTAGACATAGTGAGGGATTAATCCTTAGCATTCCACAGCTAATTATAAAATTAACATTTTCTGAAACTATACCTTAGGTATGTCATTGTACACACATAATTCTAACCCAGAAAAGAACCCTGAGTTTTTTGTTGTTGTTGATGTGTGAATGTGTGTGTGTGTGTAGGGGTGTGTGTGCCTGTGCAAAGGCAGGTGTCCGTCTTTCTTTGTCATCTACTCATTCCGTGTGCTTGTCTTATGGTTTTCTCTATCTCTTTCTCTCCCCTTGGTATCTTGTTCTTTCTCTATGATGGGCTACATTTCTCTTTCACTCAATCACTCTCCCATTGTGCTCCACTCCCTTGAGTACACTCCCGTGTGCTCACACATACCTGCACACACAGGCACCAAGTAGACCAAAACACGGGTACTGATATGAGTTAGACTATAGATACGACTCGTTCAAGAGCATTCTGAGAACCACAGGTGAAAACACACTTACCATCCAAATCAGGAGGCTCCTCCCCGCTGAGCAAAACTCTTACTGCGGTTCATTGTTCAGTCACTGAGTCGTGTCTGACTCTTTGTGACCCCATGGACTGCAGCACAACAGGCTTCCCTGCCTTTCACTGTCTCCCCAAGTTTGCTAAAATTCATGTCCAATTTTTATTCACTTTCCACCTATTTCTTTGGCCAGGGAGAAAGTAAGTACAGTATTCCAGAAATGCCACCATTTAAACTAAGAAAATACGCTAAGCTCAGTAAAATAATCACACAACTGTTATTCCTTTGGGTAGACAGATGGCATACATCAGTTGCTTACTGAGGAGAGGAAGGGGCATTATTGAGTGCAGTTAGGGGTAATTAAATTGATAAAACGATGATGTCAGCGGCCCAGAGTGAGAGGACAAAGGCATTTCCTTAAATAACTGAATACTTCTCGTACCCTTTCTAAAACAGATTAAATTATCTGATTCAGAGGCACCTCTCTTTTGTTTCCATAGAGATTGCTGCAGTCACATTAAACAAAATGCTATAGGCCATGGATTTATTATCAAGCAGCTACTTCCTGTTTTAATTTAGAAGCAGATCTCTAGGTTCTGTTATTTTACTTCTTCTTCTTAGATGTTTATGTATTTCAAAATGAAGACACCACGTTGAAGTTTAAGAAAACACATGTGATACATGCCACTTCCTACAGTTTATTTTTCCATTTCAATAGCTATGCAAATATTTATCAACCTCTGCTTTTTTTTTTAGAGGGGACATAAGTTGCCTTATAGAACAGCGTTTAAAGAAATTGATCCACATACAGAATAATCGGCCTGGATTTAGCACTGCTGAGGTTTTTTAGTGTTCTTCAAATAGATAGAGTATGAATTAGTTTTATTTTTTAATTTTGTCTTTCTTACAATTTGATCACTTATATATTAATCTCTAACCAAGTCTAAATCAACCAAACCTAGTTTTTTTATGCTTAAATGATTTGACCAATTAATTGTGACTCATTGCACCAAAAAGTAAAAAATTGAGCTTTCCTTTTAATTTATCACATGTAAATATATGTCATCTATATTATATAGTTTCTATATCTATGTATATGCAAACACCACATAAAAAATATTTTTCCTGCATTTATTAGCTGATGCCTTTAAGAGCCAAGAAGTGTCATCTATCATTTTCACAATATACTGCTAGACAATATTATGGAAAAAGTTGTAAGTGAGAACCAATGAATTTTAATATCATTTTCCAAAGAATTTCACTTGCTATTTCTGAAACATTATGATTAAATTTTGCTTTAATGAACAACTTTCTGAAAAAATTGAGAAATATATGTCCTTAAGAAGAATATGTGATTGCGATTAAAATAAGAAAATTTCTGTATCTTAAATCCCAAGTGTTTAACAAAAACAATGATAACTCTGTGGTTGAACAAAAATATATAATTTTTATAACAATTCAGCTTTTTAGTTTTTTGTCTTAGCAACAATCTTTAAGAAACTTTGATGGTTCCATTACTTTCGTGAATTTAAATTCTGAGAGCTTCAAGGCTTGTCTTTGGAAGCAAGGGGGGTTAATATCTCAAATGAGAGAGTAGCATAAACTCCACATTCAGAAAAGCAAATTACAAGGTCAATTCCAGAACTTCCTTTTCAATTCAAACGAAGCTGCAGACTCTGTTTTCTTTTTTTGGAACCTTTTCAACAATGGGGTATTATTTCCCATATTTAATTCATGAAATGGATGATTTAAAATCGTTCTCATGGTTAATGTCTCTGCACCTTGATTTACCACAGAAAATATGAGTCTGTAGAGCTCCTCTCCAGCTTACTCGGAGAGCCAAAAAAAAAAAAAATCTTGAATAAATGCTTTCAAAGCTAAGGCAGCTGCTTGTCAATTAAGTGAGGCTTTTCATTGGCTCTCTGGTCTTTTCTCAGCACAGATTTTCTTCATTAAAGTTTTTTCCCCCTTTTCCTGTTTCTGAACATGCTTTTGTTAAAAGAGGAGCAATAAGAACAAGCTATTACACAAGCCTGATTTGTGTTCCTCTAAATAGTTAACCTTTTGAGCAATAAGAAATGGGCTGAAAAAAATTGGGGTTCAATTCTATATCATTTAATTCTTAACTGGGGTGTTCCCAGTGTGGATTTCTCTGGAAAGGGTATGATATATGGCACGTCCTATACAAAAAAACATATGGATCTTGTGTGTCTGGGTGTAAAATGTTGCAGTGTCTGCATGATGTCACAGTACTTGAATATTGCTACAAAACATTCCCAACCTTCCAAACTGTATGAGGAAAGAGCTCAACTGTCTAAGGAAACAAAACGTCTTTTTCTTTACCCACTTTTCTCGCTTTATGAGGACAAGAAGGCAGTGAAGGTGATTATTGTGGTTTCAAATATCATAATCTTGGCGAATGTATACCAATGAAAATTATTCCACTAATGTGTAACTTTCATTCTTCCACAACTGCATTTATATTCATAATGAGGCAGCATCTACCGGGCGGATTATGTGAATGGAGTCACTAGAATCTGCACGGGGACACGCAGCACTGTGGTCTCGTTTTTGTTTGCGCATTAATTCCAGCTGGTTGGTTCCATAGACTAAGATGGGGTAAAGGAATAAGGGATAAGGAGAAAGATTGTTGTCAAGAATTATATTATTCCTTAGGATGAAAGGAAATGATGCTTGGAAATGTTGTTGACCAGTATCATACAATATAAACCTCGTGGAATAGTTACACTCACTGGTATATTTACAATTTCTCTCTCACTTTTTTTTCAGTGAGATTTTAGTATAGATGAACATATATGTGCATATAAAAGACCTTTTTTCATGTGCATTGCTGAACAACCTTTAATTCAAGATTTTTTTTTTTTTAAACCTGGAGGGGATGTCCATTCAAACTCTCCTTTTCCTCCATTCCTTCTACATATAAAACTCTCCCAATGAAGAACGAATTTTATTTGCATGAAGTTATTCTAGCATAAATTTATACTTGCTAAAGGAGAATCAGAGGAGGGGTTGAAATAAATCAGCCAGGGATCCCTTTGTGTGGTTACTTCAGAACACCCTCCGCATAAACCTGCCCACCAATGCCGAATGCTTTGCACAGAAATCACCAGATGTTGTAAGAGAGATACAGGTGAGCGCAGCTGTGCAGGTAGGGATTCAAGCAGAGACATTGCAAAACACTCTGCCTGCCACACTGGGGCTTAACTGAGGTGTTTTCTTTTGGAAGAGGTTCATGGGAGCACCATTTCGTAAAGCTATCTTCATTTGGGTGTGTACATGCCTGGCCACTTATTAAGTGAGACAGAAAACTCAGAGTCTTGTATGGGAAAGGGGGCCTTCAGAAAAACGTTTTCCCTTTTTCCTGTTGTTACACACTGAGGAATATCATGGTAGATCTTAAGGCGTAACTAAAAGTTCTGCATGCTATATACAGTGGATCACAGTTGTTTTTTTTTTTTTTTTCCTGCTTTTGCTTCTAACTATCTCAATGCTTTATGAAGCCAAACGTTGCCTGAGTTCATGAAGCAAACAACATTTCTTGTTAATAGTTAGTAAGAACATACATATGTTGGGAAGATTCTTATTGATTATTGCATAATAAGTGCTACAAAACTGATTTGCACTTGCACTCATACAGTGTTCAAGGGTACCCAGGTAAATGCCAATACATGTTTCCATTACTCTGAATTGTTTTGCTGCTACAAAACTGATTTGCACTTGCACTCATACAGTGTTCAAGGGTGCCCAGGTAAATGCCAATACATGTTTCCATTACTCTGAATTGTTTTGCAGATTTAGACTTGTTAGATTTGCCAGCAGGCCAATTGTTACAGAAAAGGTCTATGCAAAGCTATCAGAAATCACGTGCATTTTCTATCTGAAAATATATCTGCAGTTTTTGCTTAATCAACATTACTACTGGGTGTAATGTTGAGATTCATCTTAGCCAAACAGGCAGTTGCAAACTTGCAACACCCTATTTAGTATTAACATCAATTATTGTAAAGTACCAATGTATTCTTTCAGAAGTACACAAAGCCTGTTAAAGAGATAACTTTCTTTTTTCTTATTTTGCTTTTAAAACCATTTTTCAAATTTTGTCATTGATATTTAATGCTAGAGGACAAACATTCTATAAACACAAATATGTGTACGTGTATACATATGAATACATATATATTCATATATACAGGAATGCATATATCTAAATGAGCTTTTTCTTTTAAATTTGGGGCATAGTTACTGTACAATGTTATGCTAGTTTCTGCAGCACGACAAAGTGAATCGGCTGTGTGTATACACGTCCCCTCACTCTTGGACCTCCCTCCGAACCACCTCCATCCCACCCCTCTAGGCCATCACACAGCACCAAGCTGAGCTCCTTGTGCAGCTTCCCAGTAGACTTGCATCCGGTTTGCAGGGCATGAATAGAGAAGCAGGGATAGGCAAACATCTTGACACAAAGGTGGCGGTGAGGGTGGGATGAACTGGGAGACTGGGATTGATTTCTGTGCATTGCCATGTGTAAATGAGCTTTTGAAAAACATATCTTACATGTTTGGTAAATATATTTCTCATAAAAAATTAAGAAATCATCTCAGAAGATCGTATTTGGGGGATGGGTGTCTTTTCCTGAAAACTGGTCAATCTTTTGGTCCCTTTTCTCAAACGTCAATAAGGTATGAAAATCTGGATTTTTAAAGAGAAGTCATTTCATTTATTTAAACCCAGAAAGTCCTTTCGTTTGTTTAAACCCAGGATCTTATTACTTTATATTTTGCTGAAAGGTTGTGTAAGTGCCAGGTGCCATGAAAATATCAAGTCTTCAAAGCATGCTAAAATACTTTTGTGCCTAAGCTGTAGTACAGCATGTAAATTCACAGTATGTTTCCTGGGGGATTAATGGCACAGTGGAGAGGGATTCCAAGAGCATCACTGCAGTCATCTGGGTGGGACTCTCTTCTTCAGACTTCCCTGGTCGACATAGACTCTTTGTACACAGGCTGAGCTGGAAGCACGGCTGGGATGCCATGGCCGCCTCCTTTTCTTCCAGCCTCCTCTCCCTGAACGAGCTCCAGGGTGGGAATACAATTCGTATCATCCAAGGAAGCATGTGTGATGTCTGTCCACAGAGTCTTTGTCAACGTGTTGTTGTTGGAGCACCTTCACAGGACTGAGGCCAGACTGTGCCACATGACGGCAGCCGTGGGTGTAGGAACGGCCTGGCACTGCAGGGAAACTGCTCCCTAATTGGCAGCAGGATGCTGTCCCCAGGATATATTGCAATACCCATCTTAGCAACCCAACCTTCCAACTTGGGTCTGGTCTAAATGGAATATTCCAGTTTGGAATTTTTCCTTTCCCTATACTTCTAGAAATATCTTACCTTTCATTTGATGTTAAAAACGTACTGACCTAGAAAACTTTTGGGTGCTGTTTTCAAAACAAAATAAAACAACACAGAAATTATATACATTTTCTGGAGAAAGGAATGGCAACCCACTCCAGTATTCTTGCCTAGAGAATCCCATGGACTAAAGAGCTTGGTGGGCTACAGTCCATGGGGTCTCAAAAGCTGAACACCTCCGAGTGAGATTAACACTATCTGTAAGAGTTGGCTATAAAATTCATTTGGATTTTTCCATAACATCTTACCAAAATTTGAAACAAATTTTTCAACCAACTCAATATCTATCTATCCTCCCAGGTGGCACAGTGGTAAAGAATCTGCCTGCCAATGCAGGAGAAACAAGAAGCAGGAGTGCTATCCTTGGGTTTGAAAGATCCCCTAGAATTGGAAATGGTGACTCACTCCAGTATTCTTACCCGGAAAATCCCATAGACAGAGGAGCCCGGTGGGCTACAATCTATGGGCCACAAAGAGTTGGACATGACTCTAGCAACTGAGCACACACATATCTATCCATCTACATCTAAATACTATACACACATACATATATATACATCTGCATATATGTACACATATAGTTGGTAGAAACAGCTCTTTGCAAAACAAGAGTTTTGTCATCGTTGTTTTTAATGACAAAGTTTTCAGTGAGAAAACATTATCTTTATTTATTTTATGAATGCTTTTTTATACCCAGATTAAAGTTGTTGAATCATCTCTATCAGTAGGAGATGCTTCTGCAGGTGGAAAAACTTCAAAAAGGCAGCATCATATCCTGCTTCAGTTCTTTAAGTTGACCCTTTTCTGCAATTGACAAAGAACATTCGCTAAGTCTTCTCTTTTCCTCTCAAAATGCATAAAGTCTTCCTAAATGGATACCGCTCCAATGAACTATAAGAATACTATAGTTCAAAGTCATGCCAAAAATATACACCAGGAAAGATTAAGATGCATAGAAACTGTTAAGTAAAACAGTCTTATACCCTGCCTTCCAGCTTTACATCCTCCCCAGGTCAGTGTTTCTTTCATCAGTCTTATGCCCTGGCTGCTGCTGACTTCCTGTAAGTGCTATCACTTGGAAAGAACTGCATTTTATCTAGGATATGTGCATGTGTCTGTGCTCAGTCACCCAGTCGTGTCCCACTCTTTGAGACCCATGAACTGTAGCCCTCCAGGCTCCTCTGTCCATGGAATTTCCCAGGTAAGAATACTGGAGTGATTTGTCATTACTCCAGGGGGTCTTCCTGATCCAGGGATTGAACCCCTACCTCCTGCATCTCCTGCATTGGCAGGCAGATTCTTTACCACTGAGCCACTGCTGCTGCTGCTGCTAAGTCGCTTCAGTCGTGTCCGACTCTGTGTGACCCCACAGACGGCAGCCTACGAGGCTCCCCAATCCCTGGGATTCTCCAGGCAAGAACACTGGAGTGGGCTGCCATTTCCTTCTCCAACCACTGAGCCATAACCAGGTTCTAAATATTTTAATTACCCTCTGGGTTCTCCATGGAGCTTTCTCTAGACATTTTCTGAAAGTTTTTCCATTACTTCACTGCCACCTGGATAGCACATGCTCTGCTGGTTTAGTAAGGAAATAGGGGCGGGAGGATACAGAACAGAATCACAGAGGAACTGCACTGACTGGGCCCCAGGTCTCACAAGAGGCCACCATGATGGACTTATGGGATCCAGCACTCATCCTAGTACTCTCTATTCACCAGTAAATTAAAATTCATGCCGATAGTATCTTCATCTCTTAGCTCACAGAGAAACAGAATGAATTCTTCATCCAGTGAGATGCTCTTTCTTCTTCTTTTTAATCAGTGAAACACTCCAGTGAACAGAATTTGAGGTTAAAGACCTATCAAAGGAACTTCAGACCTTATATTCTCATTGTTAGCTAATATTTAAAAAGCTTGTCAAAGTCTGTCTGATAAATCAGATATTCAATCTTCATAAAGTACATTTTATTCAGATCATTAAAAAAGTACTAATCTGAGAATACGGGCAGAAAGAAGGCATTAGTGAATGGCAGATTTTATCACCAATTTCATTATTTTACCTATTACAAAAAATTAAATTAAACACATATGTTGTGCTGACGTACCAGGATCTTTGTCTAATTTGCTCTACAAACCTGTCTGATGGAAATCATTATTCCCACTTTCTAGAATAAAAAAAAATGAGGTTCTGGAAGCTTAAACAACACATCTTATATCACTCAGCTGGTATACCACAAGCAAGATGATCTACCCGAAAAGACTACACTCTATGTTGTGCAATATTGAATCATATTTTGATCTGTAGGAAAAACTATTAGAAGGGAATGAGTGGTCAGCGGTTGTCAAATCAAAAACAAACTGAGAACACACTGAGGAGACTGAAAGCTGAGAAAAAAGTTTGGCATTCAAGATACCAAGCTATGAGTCCTATTTCAGAGAGTAGCGTGGAAATAACTTTTAAAATGAAAGAAGAAGCAAGTCAGAGAACTATGATCTATTTCTTGCCTAATATTTTTCATGCAGCATACTAGTCTCTTTAAGTATACAATCTCATTTAAATGTCACAATAAAACTTCAAGCTTGCCATTCATTATCTAGTTAACAGATAAGGGAATTTCAAGACACAGCAAGGTGAACATGTGTTGAAGGTCTTCACTAGCTAGGAAGTGCCGTGCCATGCTTAGTCACTCAGTTGTGTCTGACTCTTTGCAATCCCATGGACTGTAGTCCACCAGGCTCCTCTGTTCACAAGGATTCTCCAGGCAAGAATACTGGAGTGGGTTGCCATGCCCTCCTCCAGGGGATCTTCCCAACCCATGGATTGAACCAGGTCTCCCACACTGTAGGAGGATTCTTCATTGTCTGAACCACCAGGGAAGCCCAAGAATACTGGAATGGGTAGGCTATCCTTTTTCCTGGAGAAGGTGATGGCACCCCACTCCAGTACTCTTGCCTGGAAAATCCCATGGATGGAGGAGCCCTGTAGGCTGCAGTCCATGGGGTCGCTCAGAGTCGGACAGGACTGAGCGACTTCACTTTCACTTTTCATCCTCATGCATTGGAGAAGGAAATGGCAACCCACTCCAGTGTTCTTGCCTGGAGAATCCCAGGGATTCTGGTGGGCTGCCGTCTATGGGGTCGCACAGAGTCGGACACGACTGAAGCGACTTAGCAGCAGCAGCAGCAGCCCTTTTCCAGGGGATCTTCCCAACCTAGGAATCGAACTAGGGTCTCCTGCATTGCAGGTGGATTCTTCACCAGCTGATCTACCGGAGAATGTGTACATTTTCCACTGTAGATAGATACACATGGCTATAAATATGTATTTATAAAATAAATTACCTTACAAATTCATTTGTATATTTTCCATTAAATATAGTGCACCCAACTATGTGGTTGAACAAACATCTCAGCGTTTAGCAAGTTGAGTTTGAATGAGGATAAAATATACATATATAGGAACTGTAATCTAATGAAAACGACATGGTGCTTGTAAGGCTATAAAATTTCAGAATACAATTTTAGCCACGTCAAAATAAGCCAACTGGCCAAATACTCTCCGAGGTATTGTCTTTCTTCTAATTGATGCTAAAAAATCCTAAACAGGACCTGAATGCCACCTATATGTCCAGAGGACTCATACAGATGACTTAGCTTACCTCTCTGAGTTAGAGACCGCAACTATAATATTATGGAGGAGGGGGACTTTGACACAGAGATCTCTTGAGTTGAAACTGCTGCTAAGCAGCAGAAGTCATATTTTTTAAAATAAATGTGTGTGGGTTTTAATGAGTTCTTCTTTCATTTCCTCCACAAAAAAAAGGGGAAAAAAAGTGTTAACTGTGTGTACTTTGTGAATTTACTGTGTGTGCGTGCTGAGTCACTTCAGTCATGTCCAGCTACTGTGCAACCCCATGGACTATAGCCTCTGTCCATGGGATTTCCCAGGCAAGAATACTGGAGTGGGTTGCCATTTCCTCCTCCAGGGGATCTTCTCCACTCAGGGATTCAAGCCACATCTTTTAAGTCTTTTGCATTGGCAGGCGGATTCTTTACCCTCTGAACCTCCCTGGAAGCCCATGAAGCTACTGAATTGCCTTCTTTTCCTAAACTCCTTCAATAGGTTTTTTGGATTGTAGCAGGTAGATTCAAGGAATTTGTACTTTGATATTTTTGCTTCTGTATTTATGGAAGTAAAACTGGTTTAAAAGTCTGTCATTTTAAATTACATAAGACAAAAGAGTAAGCAATAGACTTGAATAATAAATTTAAAATTAATATCTGGATACTGTGTGACTCACAATCTTTCTGAAAGTCATACCAGAATCTTCATAAAGGATACTGACTCCTACAGTATGGCTATAACATAGATAAGATTTAAAACACAAAAGACTAAGTATTTAGTGGGTTTCATTATCCTAATTATCTATAGAAATATTGTCATGCTATAGAATTTTTTGTAAACTATACTTCCAAGATTAGAAGGTTTTATTTTTATTGTAAAATAGACCATGTCTTCACAGGTTGCTTAATAAAAGCCTGAAAAGTGAAAGTGTTAGTTGCTCAGTCATGTCTAACTCTTTGTGACCCAATGGACTGTAGCCCACCAGGCTCCTCTGTCCATGGGATTCTCCAAGCAAGAATACTAGAGTGGGTTGCCATTCCCTTCTCCAAGGGGATCTTCCTGACCCAGGGATTGAACCCACGTTTCCTGCATCGGCAAGTGGACTCTTTACTGTCTGAGTCACCAGGGAAGCTTACTTTTATTTCTCGTGGCTTTCTTGACAGTTAATTTTGAAAGAAAAAAAAATTATGTGGATCATTTTTAAAGTCTTTATAGAATTTGTTACAGTATTGCTTCTGTTTCAAGTTTTGGCTTTTGGCCCTGAGGCATGTGGGAATTAAGTTGCCCAACCAAGGATAGAACCCATACCCCCTGCATTGGAAGATAGAATAGTAACCTCTTGACCACCAGGGAATTTCCTCTGGATAAAAATTTTGGTAAAGAAGTATCAGTTTTGCTGATACATGCCAGGTAGAGAAGAAAAGGTTGTATACAATTTGAAAGAGTGGCCAATGAATTTAGATTCAACAGTTCATTTGCACAGAACAATCTGTGCAAGGAGATAAATCCTGACTCTCATCAGAGTGTTGTAGAAGCAAGCATTTCCATGTTTCTTTAAGTTATATCATGTATTAATACAGGGGATGCTTTGAGAATTATCTTAATGCAAGTATTTGCAATTTTTTTAATGTTTACAATGAGGAAGTAATTTATCTCCTTGTCATTGTAAATATTTTTAAAAAGTGGCATATACTGGGAATGAGACATGCACCCCCATGAATACACACACACATATACATAAGATATATATATATATATACATATACATATATATATGATAGAGATCTCTTCAAGAAAATTATAGATATCAAGGGAACATTTCATCCAAAGATGGGCTCAATAAAGGACAGAAATGATATGGACCTAACAGAAGCAGAAGATATTAAGAAGAGGTGGCAAGAATACACAGAAGAACTGTACAAAAAAGAGCTTCACTACCTGGATAATCATGAAGGTGTGATCACTCCCACTCACCTAGAGGCAGACATCCTGGAATGTGAAGTCAAGTGGGCCTTAGGAAGCATCACAACAAACAAAGCTAGTGGAGGTGATGGAATTCCAGATGAGCTATTTCAAATCCTGAAAGATGATGCTGTGAAAGTGCTGCACTCAATATGCCGGCAAATTTGGGAAACTCAGCAGTGGCCACAGGACTATAAAAAGTCAGTTTTCGTTCCAATCCCAAAGAAAGGCAATGCCAAAGAATGCTCAAACTACCACACAATTGCACTCATTTCACATGCTAGTAAAGTAATGCTCAAAATTCTCCAAGCCACGCTTCAGTAATATGTGAACCATGAACTTCCAGTTGTTCAAGCTGGTTTTAGAAAAGGCAGAGGAATCAGAGATCAAATTGCCAACATCCACTGGGTCATCAAAAAACCAAGAGAGTTCCAGAAAAACATCTATTTCTGCTTTATTGACTACGGCAAAGCCTTTGACTATGTAATCACAATAAACTGTGGAAAATTCTGAAAGAGATGGGAATGCCAGACCACTTGACCTGCCTCTAGAGAAACCTATATGCAGGTGAGGAAACAACAGTTAGAAGTGGACATGGAACAACAGACTGGTTCCAAATAGGAAAAGGAGTACGTCAAGGCTGTATATTGTTATCCTGCTTACTTAACTTATATGCAGAGCACATCATGAGAAACACTGGGCTGGAAGAAGCACAAGCTGAAATTAAGATTGCCAGGAGAAATATCAATAAGGTCAGGTATGCAGATGACACCACCCTTATGGCAGAAAGTGAAGAAGAACTAAAGAGCCTCTTGATGAAAGTGAAAGAAGAGAGTGAAAAAGTTGGCTTAAAGCTCAACATTCAGAAAACTAAAATCATGGCATCTGGTCCCATCACTTCATGGCAAGTACATGGGGAAACAGTGGAAACAGTGGCTGACTTTATTTTTCTGGGCTCCAAAATCACTGCAGATGGTGATTACAGCCATGAAATTAAAAGACGCTTGCTCCTTGGAAGGAAAGATATGACCAACCTAGACAGCATATTAAAAAGCAGAGACATTACTTTGCCAACGGAAGTCTGTCTAGTCAAAGCTATGGTTTTTCCAGTAGTCATGTATGGATGTGAGAGCTGGACTATAAAGAAAGCTGAGTGCAGACAAATTGATGCTTTTGAACTGTGGTGTTGGAGAAGACTGTTGAGAGTCCCTTGGACTGCAAAGAGATCCAACCAGTCCATCCTAAAGGAGATCAGTCCTGGGTGTTCATTGGAGGGACTGATGTTGAAGCTGAAACTCCAATACTTTGGCCACCTGATGCGGGGCTGACTCATTTGAAAAGACCCTGATGCTGGGAGGGACTGGGGGCATGAGGAGAAGGGGAGGACAGAGTATGAGACGGTTGGATGGCATCACGGACTCGATGGACATGGGTTTGGGTGGACTCCAGGAGTTGGTGATGGACAGGGAGGCCTGGCGTGCTGCGGTTCATGGGGTTGCAAAGAGTTGAACACGACTGAGAAACTGAACTGAACTGAAAGATGGTAAAGAATCTGCCTGCAACACAGGAGGCCTTGGTTCAGCCCCTGGGTTGGGAAGATCTCCTCTAGAAGGGAATGGCTACCAACTTCAGTATTCTTACCTGGAGAATTCCATGGACAGAGGAGTCTGGTGTGCTACAGTCCATGGGGTCACAAAGAGTTGAACATAACTGAGTGACTAACACTTTCATATATATACATATACATATATATATGTATATATATAGCTATTGATTAGGAAATTATCGATTAGGAAATTGACACTGAAAAATGTTAACAACTGCTCTGAGTGTCAGGGTAGAATAGAACATAAAACTAAATGCCTCTATACTGAATCATTTTCCCAACATCTGTTAGCCCAAAATTTTTGGATTAAGATTATGGCATATAGGAATTTTCCTGTGTCATGCAAAATTATTCCATATCTGTAGGATATCTGAGCTAAAGATGCTGGAAAGAATGCTAAGTTGATCACAATAACCATTTAGAATGTCTTTGAATATTTGAATATTTTCTTTAACATGTCTTCCAGCAGAATAAAGGAATTAGTTCTACCACATATTTAAACCTTTCCATGTCAAAGTTCTCAAAACTTGAATTTTTCACAAGGCCTTTCTAATGAGTTTATTGTCTTATTTATTCTGCTCAAAGGAAAGTTTGATATGACCTTTATATTTGCATTGCTAATCTCTGTCAATGGTTAATTCCCGGGCTCCTTCTGCTATGGCACTTTGACAAAATCAATTGAGATCAAAGTCCATTGACAGGAAGACCATCGGTCCAAACTGGCTGATAAAAGGAACAATCAGAATCATCAGGCCAGATTCTTTAGCAAAAAGTTCAGAATCTGGACTGAGACAGATAAAACAAATAAGACATCAGTTCGGAAACATGTTTCAGAATTAAATTGCAGGAGCAAGGACAGAAGCGTGGAAGAAACGCGTTAGGAGGGATGGAAGAAGCAGGAGCGCTCACACTCAGAGGCTTCCGGGAGGGGCCGGTGCGGCAGCGTCATCCCCAGGGACGGAAACGCCCACCGCTTTCTCACACTGCAGTGTACCTGGAGGCTTTTTTCTCATAAGTTCTCAGATTTGCTGAGTAAAGAATCACCTAGAGAAACTGATGGTTATTTCTATTCAACTTTCATTTATGCATGTACCAGATAGAAAATACAAGAAGTTTATTATTGTATGGGAAGACATTTTTTAAGAAATTACTAAGCTGGATATGTGTACAGGCACAATGATAGCCCAAGGAGGAGACTGTCCATTCTGTATGTCTATGCCAAGAGCTAGGAAAGTCTTCTAAAAGAGGTAACGCTTGATTCAGGCTTGAAAGATGGTAGTTAAGTTCCCAATGGATAAATGTAGAAATGGTATGTTGAAGAAATGGGGGCTTGAAGTCATTGATGCGCGCCAGAGAAGAACAAATAGTTCTTTACGACTGAAGCTAACCGTCAATGGATATTCATGGTATTGCAGGGAAACCACAGCACCAACCGCACTTGAGATACAGAATGCCTAATTATTAGTAAATCAAGCTCCAAGAAATGACAACCCACTCCAGTATTCTTGCCTGGGAAATCCCATGGACAGAGGAGGCTGGTGGACTACAGTCCATGTGATTGCCAAAGAATCATATACAGCTTAGTGGCTAAACAACAGCAACAACACCCATCCCATAGTAGCCAAGAAATCTTGGGCAGGCTAAGTGACCTCTTTATGCCTATCTGTAAAGTGGCAATAGGGCTTCTCCAGTGGTTCAGTGGTTAAGAATCTTCCTGTAATGTAGGCAATGCAGGAAACTCAAGTTCAATCCCTGGGTTAGGAAGATCCCCTGAAGGAGGAGATGGCAACCCACTCCAGTGTTCTTGCCTGGAGAATCCCCTGGACAGAGAAGTCTGGCAGGCCACAGTCCATGGGGTCACAAAGAGTCTGAACAACTGAAGCAACTGAGCATGCATGCAGGCACAAAGTGGGAATAATTACAGAGCCTGTCCTGCAGGGTAGCTGTGAAGATCAGTGGGTTAATGCTTGTAAATCATTAAAACGGCTAGCACATAGTAGGTCTAACGTTAAGGCTCTCATTATCATCTGATAATGATGGGCAAGATTCTCCTGCTGAACTTGTCACCAGATTTTTTTTTCCTCCTTTATTCCTATCCAATGAATTTAAGGGTTGAAGAAATTTCTCTTGTCTTTGAAATCTCTTACTCATTCAGTGGTCTTGAATAGTTTATCTGTTCTGTTTTTAATTTTCCTTTTAGCAGAAACTATAATTTATTTATTTAGACCACATCTTCTTGCTTCTGAAATTCAACCATTCTGGCTAGAATTAGAACAACAGGCACGCTGGTCAAACGACAGTTTTCTAAAATGACTAAGCAACACACTCATAAGACAGACGTGAACTTACTGATTCCTGAAGGAAAAACATTGGCTCAACAGAACTCTGATGTGGTGTTGGAGCAGGAGGTTAAAAGGCTAATGTGTGTGAATTTGAGATCTATTTTAATAAGGAGGCTCTCCTTAAGATAGTGGGCTCTCAGGTGGCCCTAGTGGTAAAGAACCCGTCTGCCAAGGCAGGAGATGCAAAATAACTCCTTCAGGGAAACTACACATTAATCATATTTGCTTTATTTTGACCCCCTTGAAAATGCCAATAGTTTGCTGTTTTTAACATAAAAAGTGGCAATTTTACACAATTTAACACAGAATGTTAATATGCATGTTCTTCAGTTTTTAGCGGGAAAAGTAGCATTTTTCTTTTCCTCACTCAGTCCTCAAGTTGCTTTGAGAAATGTTCAATTGTGTAAAGTCAGTATACGACTGGTCGCTATGTTCACTTTAGCCATATTTACTGTGACAAAGTGATCGTTATGAACAAAAGCAAACCCTGGGTACTTATTCATAAGCTGTAATTCTCTGTTCAGTTCAGTCGCTCAGTCGTGTCCAAGTCTTTGCGACCGCATGAATTACAGCACGCCAGACCTCCCTGTCCATTACCAACTCCCGGAGTTCACTCAGACTCACATCCATCGAGTCAGTGATGCCATCCAGTCATCTCATCCTCTGTCATCCCCTTCTCCTCCTGCCCCCAATCCCTCCCAGCATCAGAGTCTTTTCCAATGAGTCAACTCTTCACATGAGGTGGCCAAAGTACTGCAGTTTCAGCTTTAGCATCATTCCTTCCAAAGAACATCCAGGGCTGATCTCCTTTAGAATGGACTGGTTGGATCTCCTTGCAGTCCAAGGGACTCTCAAGAGTCTTCTCCAACACCACAGTTCCAAAGCATCAATTCTCTGGCGCTCAGCTTTCTTCACAGTCCAAATCTCACATCCATACATGACCACTGGAAAAACCATAGCCTTGACTAGACGGACTTTTGTTGGCAAAGTAATGTCTCTGCTTTTGAATGTGCTATCTAGGTTGGTCATAACTTTCCTTCCAAAGAGTAAGCATCTTTTAAGTTCATGGCTGCAGTTACCATCTGCAGTGATTTCAGAGCCCCAAAAAATAAAGTCTGACACTGTTTCCACTGTTTCCCCATCTATTCTCACACTACGGGCAACTTCTGTCTGGGATCTTAGACAAATACTAGAGTGCAAAATCTAGATTGAGGCTTTTGTGGAGATAAGAGAAAAACAGAAACTGCTGGAGTTAATATCGCCAGATAATGCATTTTTTCTCCAGAAATGCACACCCCAAAGAGAGTATATGCTGTACACAGCTGTAGTAGCATAACCTCTATTTTTCCCCACCATGTGTTCTCAGAAGACTAGTTTCCTTTTTGCCCAACAAAACGTAACTTGATTTCATGTCAGATTTTGATAAATAATTTACACAAGATTTATAATTACTGGAATGCAATACAACATTAAAAAAGGGACTTTAAAGAGCATGCCTTTTCTTTGATGAAGGAAGTAATAAACATGTATATATATGGATAGCTTCATTGACTCAACGGACATGAGTTTGAGCAAACTCCAGGAAATAGATACGTGTATGCTTGCATGTGTGCTAAAATGATTCAGTCGTGTCTGACTCCGTGTGGCCCTGTGGACTGTAGCCCGCCAGGCTCCTGTGTCCATGGGATTCTCCAGGCAAGAATACTGGGGTGGGTTGCCATTCCCTTCTCCAGGGGATCTTCCTGACTCAGGACCCAAGGATCAAAGCTGGGGCTCCTGCATTGCAGGCAGGCTCTTTACCACTCAGCTACTTGGGAAGCCCGGCTCTGCTCAGCAGCATGAAGGAATTATAAAAGAAACAAAAACTACGTTAAGTCAGGTTTAAGATGGAAAACCAAATAAAATTATAGATACACGTTAAAAAACATTACCTAGCCTTGACCAAATGAGCTTTATCATTGTTAAAAAGAGATAAGTTGTAGTGCAAACGACCTGTCATAAATTCAAGTGATTTTTGTCAGTGAGGAAACATGTTTCTTGCTGTTTTATGGAACAGATGAAGCAGGAAACAATCTCAGCATCCTGCCCTTGGCAGTTTCAGAAGCAGCCACAACAGAAAGTGTCTGAATAGCTAATACTTTGGGGATGATTCAAAAGTGCCATTAAAGACAGCTTTGCATTAGAGTGTGAAAACAGTAAGCATGTTATCCCACGCAAAAAAAAAAAAGAGGGTGAGAGTGGGTTTATTTCTGTTGTAAAAACTGACAGTCTTTGTATACTGGGTTCCTTCATCAAGGCTTTCCACAATTGCTTCTGCCATGCCAAACATTCTTCTATTTTGTTGTAATTAAAATATATACAGGGACCTTCTTGGTGAAGCAGTGGTTAAGACTTTGTCTTCCAACACAGGGACTGCGGGTTCAATCCCTGGTCAGGGAGCTAACATCCCATATGCCTAGAGGCCAGAAAATCAAAACATAAAACAGAAACAGCATTGTAACAACTCCAATAAAAAACTTAAAAAAAACTGGTCCACATAAAATACATACAGACTTAAAGAACATAGTCTTACCGTGAACAGTAGAGCTTTGGGAAATGTTTTCTGCGTCCTAAGCAGCATTTAGTAGGAAAGAATTGACAGGGAAGAAAAGCAAATAAAAGGGTCAGATTGTTACAACATGTTGATTCGAAAAGGTTTATATAAAACATTTTAAAGGTCAGAGAAAGGTTTGAGTAGGTCTCACTACAGAATTTAAATGGGTTAGTTGCTCAGTTGTGTTTGACTCTGTGACTCCATGGACTGTATAGCCCATCAGGCTCCTCTGGCCATGGGATTTTCCAGGCAAGAATCCTGGAGTGGGTTGCCATTTCCTTCCCCAAGGGATTTTCCTGACCCATTGATCAAACCCGGGTCTCTTACATTGTAGGTAGACTTTTTTTTTTTTTTTTTAACCACCTGAGCCACCAGGGAAGCCTTGCAGAAATTATGTTTCAGGTAAAATTGTCAATCAGCATTAAGCTCATAGGGAAGAATCAAAGTGAACAGTCCCCCTAACCCAGCACTCCAAAGGGGAGGGAAGTGCCCTGATCCCCAGGTAAGGAACCTATGTCTGTAGCCGACCTTTGCCCCATCGTCTCACTGAGGGTGATGGCTGTGTCTCAGTTCAGCCTTCTGGCATTCATAAGCTGCCTACTTTCTCTGTCTGCCTATCCATCTGTGCAAATGGGATTCGGTGTGATTTTAAACCCATCTGAAAATGAAATTCAGTTGCAAGGTAAGAACTGTGAATAGAAGTGAGCAAGTGGAATAAAAAGGTGTTGATATGGTAAATTAAAAGTTGACTTCACACCAATGGTTCATTTTAATATGAAATTAACCCATGGCTGCAAAAACTCTCATATAACAGGTGATTCCCCATCACCAGTGTACCTGTGAATCTGAAAACTAAGACCTTATGCAAAACCAGATGCACTTCAGGTCACAGACAAGGTGACAGAATTCTTAGTGGGTGTTAGGCTACCTATCTCTGTCTTTTTCTACTTAAGGAACACATAAAATAGCCTTGATTTCAAGCACAGAAAGCAGCTCCCTTCATTTGGTTGCAATTTCTTAACATGTATCATAAGTTAGACTTGATGTAGTTGAGTTTAATTTCAGCTGTGTGTCTACCACAACCTCTGTTGAATTAAATTAGAGGATCTCTTTCAAAATTATCTTAGGTAGCTGCTATGTGATTCTAGAACAGAAACTGGTAAGGTGAAAGACCCAGCCTTTTTATGTGTAGAGAAGAAAAAAAAAAGAGAGGAAAAATGTTCACGTATCTGACAGGCTGCCTAAATAAAACTTGTATTAGTTTAAATAAATCAAACCATTTAGGAACTAATGACTTATGAGGTCTTCGCTGAGAGTCACTCTGCAAACCTGACCAACCCCCACTCACTTACATCCACTTTGCTGGCCTAGCAAACATCTCTATGAAGCTAATTCATTTTGGTTTTCTTAAAGTATCCAATTTTTTAGATCTTATAAATAAAATGAATATTAATATTTGAAAGAGCAGCAGGAGTTATATTTGATTGTTCAAAGGAGCATCAAAATGCATGTTTAATGCGGAGTCCACTTAGGGTACTCTAAATATAATTGCTGGCGTTTGTCCAGCTACAGGAAAAAAGAACTTGGGGAGGAGAGTACATACTGCTTATTTTAATTAGTTGAAATTATGTGGTTCAATAAAGCATGGCAGTCTGCATAATGAGAGGAGAGCCCCACGTTTATGGGAGAATTATTGGTGACAAAAAGGCTGGCAGTGTGCATGTTTTACTGAAACAGTTGAAAGCCACTGTTTTATCTTTTCATTCATAATTTCCTGCAAGGCCTTTTAAAAATAAACTGATATCAAGCAAGAGAAGACAAGCAGGGAAGAGTGCTTTTTTATTTTCTCTGTTTAGCAAAGATGAAGATAATATGCTTGCAGTATTTCTGAAGATGATCTAAAAGTTGCCAGCAATTCTGTGTCTCTCATTCTCACTTCACTTCCTCTTTTTTCCTTTCTCTCTCTCTTTGATTTTTTAATAAACGTTATAAATATATATGCATATATATATATATATATATATATATATATATTATATTACATGGGTGCTTAGTTACTCAGTCTTGTCCAACTCTTTTCAACCCCATGGACTGTAGCCTGCCAGGCTCCTCTGTCCATGGGGATTCTCCAGGCAAGAATACTGGAGTGATGTACATAGATAAATAAATAAATATATATATATATATATATACACACACACATACTTGTTTTTCTTTTTATTAAAAACAAGTCTTTATGAAGCATTTGAAATAGAAAAAAAATGAAACAAAAGAAAGAAGCATTATAAAAATAAGTGATTATTTATCCGTATTTTCTTCTGTCCCCTTTTCTTTATTTAGAGTATAACAAGGTGCTTAATTAATAGGCAGCACTCTATAATTTTAGTTAAAATATTTCGTTTAAACTGTATTTTAGAAAGACAGCTGAACTGTATTTGACATTGAGTGAGGGAAAAAAGCATTTTTTCCCAATTGTTGATATTGTTGTTTAGTCACTAACTCATGTCCAAATCTTACAACCCCACTGAAAACTCACTGTAGATTGGCAGAAAGACTTGTTTCACCAAGTCTCTAAGAGAAACCCCACATGGAATCAGAGGGGAAGGGAAGAAAAGAGATCAAGTCAGTACCTGCGCGGTGGAAAGACACCTGGAAAAGGAGGGAGAGGCACGAATGGAGACCCACCCCCCAGGAAGTGAGCAGTTTAAGGCCTGTCTTGGGCACCTCAGCCTTGAGGTCCCACACCGGAAACAAATCCCCTTGGTTGGTTAGAGGACAGGTAGGATCAACAGGAGGACTGTGAGAAGCTTAGATTCCCCAGATGAGTGTGCCCATCCTTGTTTACGCAGAAGTAGGGGGGAGACTAGGTTAGAACTGCGCCCGACACTTAGCCCCTCCCCGCGGTTGCCCAGGCAGACACCCCAGCCCGAGCCAAGCCCCACCCCAGCCTTGCTTCACGATGCAGGTACACGCGGGAATAAGGGCCGCTGTGGCGGAGGGCGACAGTGGCAGCTGAGACCCAGAGTGGCGTCTGAGCTGGAGGCAGGGCACTGACCCAGGCAGAACATCAGAAGCAGTCCGGTCTCTGAGCGCAGAGGGACCTCTGCAGCCTGAGCCCAGGCCCACGGCGGGGCCTGCACCCGCCCTTCCTGCTCCAGCAGGGCTCCCCTCTGGGCTGACAGCCGGTGCCGACAGGGAGAGCACACACTTAGAAGGAATGAGAGGGCTATGAAAGGAATTCGAAAAAGAAGAGCAGACAAAGGATGAAGAGGAAATACATATAATAGAGATCCAAAAAAAAGAAGCAATAAGGAAACTCAGTGAAACCAAGAGCTGTCTTACGTAGAGAAACAAAGCTGATTAAACTTTAGCCAGGTTCATCAAGAAAAAAGAAAAACTAGGGAGCACAAGTAAAATAAGAAACGAAAGGGGAGAAATAACAACTGATATTACAGAGATACAAAGAGATCCTAAGAGAATTCTATGAACAGTTACATGGACAGCCTATATACAGCCTGTACACTGTTGCTGTCCAACAGTCAGGAAATTGGACAACCTAGAGGAAATGGACAGATTTTAAGAAACATATAACCTCCCAATACTGAATCAGGAAGGAATGGACATGTAATTTAATTTGTAAAAACAGAAAACAGAAAAAAAACTTCCCAGCAAATGAAAGTGCAGGACTAGAGGATTTTGCAGGGGAATTCTATCAAACGTGGAAAGTGGAGCTGTCACCTACCATTCTCAAACTACTCTATAATTATTGAAGAGGACGCAACCACCCTAAATTCATTCTGTGAGGTCACCATAGCCATAATACCAAAACCAGACAAAAACACTTAAAAAATGTATTGGCCAATGTTTCTAAAAAACATAGATACAAATATCCTCAACAAAACATTAGTGATACAAATCCAATAATATATAAAAAGGATTATACATCATGATCAAGTGGGATTTTAATTTATTCCAGGGATATGAGGATGATTCAGTTTCTGCAAATTAACCAGTGTGATACACCCTACAAGTAACAAGACATAGAAATCACATGATTATCTCATTTGACAAAATTTAACATACATTCATGCTAAAACCCTTCATCAAAGTTGGTATAGAAGTAACAGATTTCAACATAATAAAGACCATTTATGACAAACCCACAGCTAACATCATACTCAATGGTGAAAAGCTGACAGCCTTGGCTCTAAAATCAGAAAGAAGACAAGGTTCATGCTTAACACTTCATATTAGAGGTTTTAGCCACAGCAATCAAAAAGAGAAAATAAAGGCATCCAAATTGTATGGGGAAAGTAAAAATGTCATGATTTGCAGATGATATGATACTATGTTTAGAAATTCCAGAAGTCTCCACTAAAAAGCTATTAAAACTAATATGTGAATTCAGTAAATTTGCACTAAGATTCATATATGGAAATCTGTTGCTTTTCAATACACTTTAACTATCAGAAAAAGAAAGCAAGGAAACAATTGATTTGAAATTGTACCAAAAAAAAAAATATCTAGGAATAGACTTAAGGAGATGACTTAAGGAGTATAGACTATAAAAAATTGATGAAGGAAATTGAAGATTATACCAAGAAACAGAAATATACCCTGTGCTTTTGCATGGAAGGAATTAATATTGTCAAAATGGCCATCATACACAGAGCAATCTACAGATTTAAAACAATCCTTAACAAAATACCCATGACATTTTTCACAAAACTAAAACAAGTAATCCCCAATTCGTATGGAACCATTAGTTCAGTTCAGTCACTCAGTCATGTCCGACTGTGACCAAATGGGCTGCAGCAGGGCAGGCTTCCCTGTCCATCACCAACTCCCAGAGCTGACTCAAACTCATGTCCATTGAGTTGGTGATGCCATCCGTCCCCTTCTCCTCCTGCTTTCAATCTTTTCCAGCATCAGGGTCTTTTCTAATGAGTCGGTTCTCCACATCAGGTGGCCAAAGTATTGGAGTTTCAGCTTCAGCATCAGTCCTTCCAATGAGTATGGAACTATAAAAGACCCCAAATTGCCAAGGAAATCTTGAGGAAAAGTAACAAAGAACATCAAGTTGCCAGTTTTAACACCTCCATCCAAACCTGTAATCCATGGGTAACATTGTGTGAAATACATTATTCCTAAGGGTTTAAGCATCACTATGAACAAAGCTAGTGGAGGCGATGGAATTCCAGTTGAGCTATTTCAAATCCTGGAAGATGATGCTGTGAAAGTGCTGCACTCAATATGCCAGCAAATTTGGAAAACTCAGCAGTGGCCACAGGACTGGAAAAGGTCAGTTTTCATTCCAATCCCTAAGAAAGTCAATGCCAAAGAATGCTCAACCTTCACAAAACAAGAATGAGAGACAGTAAAAATAATGATAATTTAGATTAACTGTTTGGAATCCCTTCATAGTTTCTGTACAATGTTTAGTATTCTCAGTACATTATTAGGTATGAAATTTGATTTAACTTTTAAGATTAAAACAAGTAAAATATTTTAAATGTCCAAATGTATTGATCATGTTATTTAAAAGTCACAGTGTAAGATAGTGATTTACACTATCTTACATTTTTCTAAGCAATATTACAACATGTTCAGTGTTATCTACCTACCTGCCCATAACCTACCCTCTCCACCTACTCACCCACATAAACATTTACTTATTTTCAAACTGTAAGAACTGTCTGGGATGGTATTTTTGCCTTCTTGGATTGTATTCAGTTTTTTGAGTGAGCCACATATAAAAGTGATCAAAGTGACTGAGTTAATATATGTGTTCCTTAACCTCAGAAGTGTCAAGAGACATTGAGAATCTAAAAATTTGTGTGATGACTAAAACTTTTACTTAAAAAAAAAAAAATCCCACAGTTAGGTTGGGGAATTTTTCAAAGAGATTAAAAACTCTTTCAAGAGGGAATTGGAAAACAGTCTGCTACTTCTCTTATTATATAAAAATTATTTATTGTTGATATCAACTTATCTCATGAAAGACTGCAAAGTAATTTTTAATATTTCATTATGTTTAAGTTCAATTAGAAAATTCATAGTGCTTGGCTGTACTGTACCATAATGACACTGACTTTTTCTGTTCTTCCCTAATCACAGTATCTTTAGCCCTTACCAGACTGCCAAGAAAAAGGTAGAAGCCCCATATATATTCAATGAATTATTAAAGGAATTATTTCTCTCTTTTTCACTGTTCAGACACATAATTACATTTTAATTTAAAAAATAAAGCAATTACCTGCCAGATAATAGTTACAAACTTTTTACTATTCACTTGCATAAAAATAAATAAAAATATTGTCCATACTCTAGATATGTATCATTTATATACAGGTGGTTGGTGATGGTGGTTTAGTCGATAAGTCATGTCTGACTCTTTTGCAACCCCATGGACTGTAGCCTGCCAGGCTCCTCTGTCCATGAGATTTCCCAGGCAAGAATACTTGAGTGGGTTGCCACTTCTTTCTCCAGGAGAATCTTCCCCATCCAGGAATCGCACCCATGTCTCTAGCATTGCATGTGGATTCTTTACTGCTGAGCCATCATGGAAACCCCCATTTATATACTTAAGGCCAAATGCGGCTTCCCTGGTGGCTCAGTGGTAAAGATGTGCCTGCCAGTGCAGGAGACTCAGGTTCCATCCCTGATCCTGTAAGATGCCCTGGAGAAGGAAGTGGCAACACACTTCAGGATTCTTGCCTGGGAAATCCCAGGGACAGAGGAGCCTGGTGGGCTACAGTCCACGGGGTTGCAAAAGAGTCAGACACAACTCAGCAACCGAAACAGCAACAACAAACACCAAACACCAAACATATTGATATTTATTGACTCTTGACCTTTAAAACCCATTGCACTATCAATAATTCTCCCTTCCTGTAATCGTTGTTACTAATTTAAAAAAAATGTTTTATTGCTTCAATCACAGGTAATAGCACAACTAATTGATGGGAGATGCTTTTCTAAAAGTGGTTCAATTTGTTTGATTGGGTTAATTATCCTTATTTTCCTTGACCACTTCCATGTTAATTCTTGTCTGAGAGTAATGACTGCTGCTGTTGAGAAAGGGCTAGTTTGGCATGTGGATCTCATGCCTGCCTCAGCCTTCAGAATACCGGCACTCCTAGCAGATGGTTCAGTTCGTTGCACGGGTGGAATCCACCCCAGTAAACACCCCCTTTGCTTTTCACTTCGGGGTGGCCAAAAGTCAGCAAGGGAAGGTTTCCACGTGACTTCCGGGTTAAAGCGCTAACAGATTTCAGTTCCTGTGCTTATTTTTGGTGCAGAGTAGATGAGAGAGGGCGTGTAAAACTGCAAAGAGCCGAAGACTCCGGGCCGACGTGTTGTTCTTCGGCATTCCCTAGGTCCTATCTTTAACATTTGTTTCTTGACCTGACCTCGCCCAGCCCAGGGTTGAGGTTCTGAGCAGTTCAGTAGTGTAGGGGGTCTGCCCTTCTCAAAAGGTCCTGCCGGGTCCCTCTGGGAGACCCGTTCATTCAGGAGGTCTGAGAACAAGAGCCTTTTCATAACCTCAATTACCACAGGGTCAATAAGCAAGCGGGCGTTTCCAGTGGTCCCCGGCCTGCCTGGCAAGCAGCTGTGGCCAGAGAGCTCCTCTGAAACCAAGTTAAACCGTCATCAGTGTCTGTCTCCTAATGATAGCAGCCACAGAGGATATTTTCTGATAATTGGCTTTTTGAGCAACCAGACCTAGGATCTGACTCTTGAACAAATAAAGCCTTGTCAGGATTAAACCCCCATTAGTAATTCATAAGAAATTTCTGTCAGGATTGTGTGTGTGGTTTCGATAGAACAAAAGAACATTAATTTCCTGACTACAAGACCTCATCTGCTTTACATTTATTCATGTATTTTACTTTGAAAAAAAAAGGTATATTGCATCTTTCTAATAAATATATTTATGGTCTGCCATGAGATTCATGCATAAGAATTGAAAATTACCATGAAGCTGATGGCATCCTGTCAATTGATTGAGAATCTTTCAATCTCTTTAGTACTCAGGCATTCAGTGAGGGTTTGCTGTAGGTCAGAATATGGTATGAAAAGGGCATTAGGATGAAACAAATCCAGGGATCCGCTTAGATTAAAAACAATGTTCAGCTCGGCAAAATCTGAGTGAGAATGTTTCAAATCAAAAGTGAAAACTAAAGCAAATGGTTTAACTTAAAGTCTACTATATAGCCTTATTAAGGAACTGAATGTGTTGTAGTCACAACCGTTTGGATGTTTATGATATATTATAAACATACATGTTTTATGCATTATGAAAGCCTCCTTTGATCTCTCCTGAAAACCGCAAGACCCTACTGACGGTTGCTTTAGCTTGACAGTTTTTTGGAGAAAATCCATTAAGGCACACAGAAAATCACATGCTATCATTTTGAAATAATTTATTCCAGTGGGGGGGGGGTGATGCTTTGCCTCAGATAGTTGGTGAATTTAAACTGGAACTTTTTACTTATTAGTAACAATATAATTGTATGTGTGTCTCAAAGTTGTACAAAATGTTTAGGAATGTTTATTGCTAAATATTTAAAACTTGCCTGGTGGCTCAGATGGTAAAGAATCTTCCTGCCATGCAGGAGACCTGGGTTCAATCCCTGGGTTGGGAAGATCCCCTGGAGGAGGGCATAGCAACCCACTCCAATATTCTTGCCTGGAAAATGCCCATGGACAGAGGAGCCTGGTGGGCTACAGTCCACGGGGCCGCAAAGAGTTGGACATGCCTGAGCGACTAAGCAAAGCACGGCACATTTAAAATTTAAGTGGTACACACACAAAATACTGATCCATCGTTTTCTTTAGTATGCTGGCTTCTCCACCTGGTAATAAAGAAGTCTCCATTTATACCTTGCATCTTGTTCTTTAAATCATTTCCTATAATGAGAGTCCTCTCCGTAGCCTTGGCTTATTCCCATGGATCCAGGCACCGGTTTACGCTGTGCCGTGTCTCTAGTGCCTGGAATAGTGTCTAACACATACAGCTGCTCGAGCAAAGTTTGTTAAAGAATGAATATCTAACTTTGTGTATTAACAAAACAGCGAAAAAGCTACTGGTCCATGTTGATGGTGATGGAAAGGCTGAAGATCTCTTGGAAATAATTTGGGAAAGTTGTGATAATAGTATTACCCTTATGTGTTCAGTTGCCTCAGTCATGCCCTACTCTTTACAACCCTATGGACGGCAGCTCACCAGACTCCTCTGCCCGTGGGATTTCCTAAGCAAGAATACTGGGGTGGGTTTCCATTTCTTTCTCCAGGGGATCTGCCCAACCCAGGAATCGAACTTGAGTTTCCTGTGTCTCCTGAAATGCAGGTGGATTCTTTACCACTGAGCCACCAGAGAAGCCCCATAACCCTTATAACTCTGAGAAATGTATAATGTAGGATTCTAAAGACTTGCCTTTCCAGGCTTGTATTAATCTAGTCATATATATGAAAGATATTTCTAAGAAGACAAGAATAATTGTATAGACACAAACCATTTCTTAATTTCAAGCAAGTTTTAGACTTTTCAGCTACGTAAATAAACGCAGTCTGGGAGAAAAAATTAATGTGCTTTCAAAGATCAAAAATGAACTTTGATCTTGATGGCAGATATGGCCAAGCAAGTGTCTCTGTCCAAAAAGGGATCCTTTATAGCACCTTGTCAAAACAAAACCTTAATGACCATCTCTTAATTCCGACAGTTAGCATATATCATCGGAGAAGGCAATGGCACCCCACTCCAGTACTCTTGTCTGGAAAATCCCATGGGCGTTGGAGCCTGGTGGGTTGCAGTCCATGGGGTCGCTAAGAGTCAGACAGGACTGAGCAACTTCACTTTCACTTTTTACTTTCATGCATTGGAGAAGGAAATGGCAACCCACTCCAGTGTTCTTGTCTGGAGAATCCCAGGGACGGGGGAGCCTGGTGGGCTGCGGTCTCTGGGGTCGCACAGAGTCGGACAAGACTAAAGCGACTTAGCAGCAGCAGCAGCAGCAGCAGCATATATCATTTAGACAGAAAGTTAAAACTAGAAAAGAAAATTTGAGTTTTCTATGTAATAATTAGCCATCATGTATATTATGTAATTCTCACTACTACCCATGAGCAATGAATTAAGAAAGGAAAACCACCTTTATTGATCACAATATAAGGGCAAGCACATGTTCTAAGGATTTCCCTGACAGTCCGTAAGACTGTGCTTCCAATGCAAGGGGCGTGTGTTCCATCTCTGGAACTAAGATCCCACATGCCACATGGCCAAAAAAGCACACAGTTCGAAAAGTTATATATATGTATATATGTAGAGGCAGGGAGAGAAAAAAGAGAGTAAATAGAATGAAGAGAAAGTGAGTTGGGGTGGGAAGATGAAGAGGTGAGGAGAGGATAAAGTGCTTGGAGAAGATTTCCCCAGGGACTACAACTCTTTGGCGATTAGAACCGAAGGTGCAAGACATGACCCTGACCTCTTGCAGTCTAAGCAGGGATGGTGAGCATCAAGTCATGAACTGAGGTGATATATCCCTGAATACATGATATATTTGGGCTTCCCTGATAGCTCAGTTGGTAAAGAATCCACCTGCAATGCAGGAGACCCCGGTTCGATTCCTGGGTTGGCAAGATCTGCTGGAGAAGGGATAGACTACCCACTCCAGTATTCTTGGGCTTCCCTGGTGGCTCAGCTGGTAAAGAATCTGCCTGCAAGGCAGGAGATCTGGGTTCAATCCCTGGGTTGAGAAGATTCCCTGGAGAAGGGAGAGGCTACCTGCTCCAGTATTCTGGCCTGGAGAATTCCATGGACTGTATAGTCCTTGGGGTGGCAAAGAGTCAGACACGACTGAGCAACTTTCACTTCACTTCACTTCCATGATATATTTACACCAGAAGATGCTGGTGAAGCAGCTGATGGAGAAGGAGGGACAGGGGAGTTGGAGGCATTACCAGGACCACTCTGATCCCCAGTCTGTCTCCTCTGTTGGCCAGCGGTGGTGCAGAATCCAGGACAAGCCTTCTCATCCTGAGCACGCCGGGCTCTGCCCCACACACTTAACTCGTCACAAGCCTGAAGGATAGGTTGGTCTCCATTTGGCAGCTGAGAAAACTACAGTTTTACAAGACATAAACCATAGCTAATCCATGACCTACCTATGAACAATCCATACCTGTTGATCGCAAAGTCCGAGGTCTTGAGAAGTGTTACAGAGAGCAGGCTCAGGCCATGTCTACAGACACATGCGTATGTGTGCATTTCCTTGACAGTTCCTATGGCTCATATTTGGCTTCAAAAATGCAACTTAAACTTATTATGGTTTTTATGTTCATTTTCTATTGCTGAATAACAAGTTACCACAAACTGAGAGGTTATAACAGCAAACATTTATTATCTCATTTCTGCATGTCAGTGTCTGGGTGTGGTTCAGCTGGTTCACAGCCTCTGGCTTCAGGAGGCTGCAATCAAGGTGTCATCTGTGGCTTCAGTCTCCTCTGAGGCTTGGGTCCTCTTCCCCACTGTTGGCAGAATTGAGTTTCTTGTGGCTGTGGGACTACAATCCTCAGCTTCTGGAGACTCCACCATGCTCTTCCCTGTAGCTCTCTCTAGACCATGCAGTGTGGTTTTTTGAGGCTGAAAGGAGAGTGGGTCTCACTTCTTTGGCTTCTGACCCCTTGCCCACTTTTGAAACACTCACCTGATTAAGTCAGAGCCACCTAGGATAATCTCCCTCTGATTAACCACTGACGAAGGACCTTCGTTATAGCTGCAGAATGCCCTCATCTTTGTCATGCAAGTAATATAACCAGGAGAGATCTCTCTTCCCGTCGTTGCCTTATTTTCTTAGAATCAAGTTAAGGTGGTGCCCAGACTCAAAGACAAGGCGAGGGCATGCCACATCTGCAGTTCTCTGAGACTTCCATGTATTAGACAATACAAATCGTGTAGGACTTGGCTTCCTGCATAAGCCTCATACTTCCATGTCACCTGCCTCGTTCAGGGATGCATTTGACTTTGTAGATGCTTAGTTGCTAGTTGAACATGATAGGGGTGTAGCAAGGTACCTGGATTTTAAAACATTGTCTTAGAGGAAAAAAATAGTGATTTTTAAATACACTTGTAAAGAGTGGTTTCTTCTTATCTTTGACCTAGTTGGTTGTCAAAACAAAAGTAGCAATCTTGGTATTATGGGAAGAGGGCACTTTCTTTGTCCGAATGAATGCATATTTTGATTCTTATAGCTATGTTTGGCTCTCAAAATCTCAAAATAGCAAACATCAGGCAATTCCTTCTAATGTTTCTAAAGCGAGGACCTTGTATCACCTGTTATCACCTGGACACTTGCTGGAAATGCAGAATGCTGGTCTTCATGAATCAGACTATGTTTTGTGACAATACCTAGGTGAGTTCTGTGCACGTTAATATTTGAGAAGTACTATTACTATCTAGTTTACATGTTCTCCCATGCATCTGCACCTTTGAATATCCATTCCTTGTTGATTTTAAACAGAGTACATAGGAAAACATTTAAGTTCTTTTAGGTATTTAGTAATATCTACATAGACATGCTCAACAAAGTTTGGGATCCCACAAAGTTGAGAATAGGAGGACAGCTATAGCTTCCTATTTTCCTCTTTATTCTCCTATTTTCATGTCCTCCCTGAAGCCGTAGACCTTCCTTCCCCTTTTCCACTTCAAGTAGAGAGAGAAAAAATTTAGATTAAGCAAAAAAAAGTCAAACTGGAAATACCTTACTGGCCAGAGGTAAATGGGATGAATTAAGGGATATTTTCAGCTTGCCAAAGTAGACTTTTTAACTTCATAAGTTATTAAAAGGAAAGGAAGACAGCATAATATCATAATACCATATAGCTTTCTTCCAATGCAGGCGAGTCTTCGCTTCACAGAGCTCAGCATGGGCTATGACTCATTTTTGATGTGGCACACTGCAATTATTTAAAGTTAAAATTCAAAACATATTTTTGCATGAAAAATTCCTCAGAAACTACAGGAAAATTATATAATAAGTGCCTTAAACATCCAGAATCTCTGGTCTTATGAACCATTAAGTTCAATAAAGATTTTGAACAATAAAAGAAGAAGGAGGGGAGAATTTAATTTTAAAATAGCTTCTTCCCACATTTGATATTCATCAAAGAAATAATGATTCTTGCTTTATTATCTTCTCCATAAATTATATACAAAATTAGTAAGGGTTCAACATAATAATTTTATTTTCACTTTCATGCTCTGAAAGATAAATGTACTCAAAATCAGCTATGTTTTACAAAAAAAAAAAAACCTATTTGGTTTCATCATGAATCCTCAGTTGTTTGCTTTGCTTGAAGCTAACGCAGATCATTTAGTCAGAACACCTTTAAGTTGCAAATTCACACTGATTTGCCTGTGTCCTTTATAAAATTACCGAAACTACTTCAGCCTCAGTTTCATAGAGTAAAACATTAGTAAAACTTTATAGTAGGGGCTTTCCTGGTGGTTCAGATGGTAAAGAATCTGCCTGCAATGCAGGAGTCCTGGATTCAGTCCCTGGTTTGAGAAGATTCCCTGGAGAAGGAAATGGCAACCCTCTCTAGTATCCCTGCCTGGAGAATCCCATGGACAGAGGAGTCTAGCAGGCTAGTCCATGGGATCACAGAATGTTGGGCATGACTGAGCAACTAACACTTCCACTTCCCTTCAAACCTTTACATAGCTATGGCTAGTCTATTAATATACTGATTAATGTGATGCCTAACAAATAGTAAATGCTTAATAAATATATTGTTGAAGACTTCCCTGGCGGTCCAGTGGTTAGAATCCAATGCTTTTGCCCAAGAAATTGGATTTGACCCCGGATTAGGACACTAGCTGTGTGGCTAAAAACAAAAACCACAAACAGAGCTGCTGTCATTATAGATGGATAAATGCTTACCTCAAAAGCCCGTCTTCTATCACTGTTAAGATATTTGTAAATGAGTAACTTGAGTTCTTTCTTCATTAACAGCTGTCATTTAAGACTATGACAAATATTATCAAATATCCTAATATTGATATATCAAAAGGAGCTCAGTCACTTCCTAATTTCACATTTTGTGCCTTCACTAACATTGAAGTTATCGTCAGGGTAATTGTATTACCCCTGTAAACTTCCATTCTCCTGTGTCATTTTATTAAGATTTTTTGTTTTTTCTTTTTGGCCACATGACATGGCTTGTGGGATCTTAGTTCTCTGACCAGGGATTGAACCCTTGCCCCCTGCAGTGGGAAGTGTGGGGCCCTAACCCCTGGATGGCAAGCGAATTACTAGAAAATTTTAAAAGGAAAAACAAACAACAAAAAAACTAACAATACTGTTGAATTGTAGTTATTTTGTGAGCAGTGAGTAATGTTTCTGTATTATGAGCAGTGAGAATAATTTAAAAAAAATATGATTTCACCAATGATTTTCATATCACTATTTCTGTGTAAAATGAAAAACAAAT
Source organism: Bos grunniens (assembly GCF_055505025.1). Taxonomy (NCBI): domain Eukaryota; kingdom Metazoa; phylum Chordata; class Mammalia; order Artiodactyla; family Bovidae; genus Bos; species Bos grunniens. The sequence continues at coordinate 86,930,450 of NC_141176.1, read as the reverse complement.
TTTTTTCTAAATTAGTTTGGTTTGGATTTGACCAGCAAGTATATATTATATCTTTGTTCTATGATAGATTTCAAGGAGATGTAATAGAAGTTTAAACATGATCTCTGCCCTAAGGTATGTAATGCCCAAAGAAGAGCAAATTAACACACATCAAACAACAGGGAGTCCAGGACAGAACGGCTTAAAGAACCTCATTTTCATAAGCCACATCGTTTTGTGCCAAATTTTGTAAAGCAGACAGAAAAATCTGTGGAAGCACAGAAATGAAAATGAAAGAACTTGAAAAAGAATACATACGTGTATATGTATGGCTGAGTCCTGTTGCTGTCCACCTGACCATCACAGTCTCAGGAATCAACTCTTTCATTGTCCTTCAGTCACTAAGTCATGTCTGACTCTTTGTGACCCCGTGGACTGCAGCACCTCAGGCTCCTCTGTCCTCCACTATCTCCTGGAGATTGCTCCAATTCATGTCCATTGAGTGGGTGACCCTATTTAAACATCTTCATCCTTTGCCACCCGCTTCTCCTTTTGCCTTCAATCTTTCTCAGCATCAGAATCTTTTCCAATGAGTCAGCTATTCACATCAACTATACTCCGATATAAAATACAAAGTTTTAAAAATGAATGGAAAGTGGCATGATTCTGGTAGTATTATTCATTCACTTACCTTCCCACTTACTACGTATACATCTACACTCAGTTTGCCACTTCATAAGGCCCTTACAACCTTGCAGAAACAAAGGAGAAGAGGAAGATGTAACTTGTTTGCTAAAGCTGGAGTATCAAGGACAAATACAGTGAGGAAGGTTGGAGCATGTCTGGTTCTTGATTATGGTGGAAGATTCTACTGAGTAATACAGTGTATTCTGGAAACTTACCAACATTTGTAGAGGTTCTATTAGCAACCATTGCCTGAAAAGCATAGTGGCCCCCACCTGCCACCTCCCCAGCTCTTTCACTTCTCCAGCCGACTGGACCAGAAGTGCAGCCCAAGGCCAAGTCCACCTGACCTGTCTAAAAGGACTCAGGGGCTTCTAGCTCGTTGTTGGAAACTGACTTGAAGCCGGTGGCTGAGCAATGCCCTTCTCTAACAGAAGGATTTCTCAAGCACAGAGTGTAGAGGGCATGTTCCTTCTGGAACACAAGAGGAGGTTTGTTCTCCGCTGCTTCCCAGCAATGTCCTCATTGAGCGTGGTGGTTTAGATCTTGTGTTCATATTGCATTATGAAAATAGTTACTCCTACCACCCTTCGTTGGAATTTCTCAAGTGTTTTTCTGTATTTTGTAACCAAAGAATCTTGACTAGTGCTGATGTGTAGGATGAAGCCAAGTCATGGTGAGTCAGGAAAGCTGAGCAGAGGAATTGTGTTTAGTTGTAATAAGGAATGACACCATCAAAGCCTTTGAATAGGAACCCGAAGTGATCAAAGTTGTTTTAAGAAAGAGGGAGTTGGCAGTAGTATTCAGGATTGATTAGATGATCCCAGAATCATATAAGCCAGCTCAGGGGTTCATGCAGCGTATGGAGAATCAGATTTGTAAATGTGATATACATTTATTTAGATGTGATACACATCTAGATAAAATTAATACTCATTATTACAGAAGTAACAGCTACCAGATGATGAGAATTTATTAAACACCAAGCACTGTACTTGCTAAGAACTTTAAGTATATTAATGCATTCTATTTTTACAATCAATATTACCCTTTTATCTTATAGCAATTTAATAAGTTTAGCAAGAACAAACATTTGGTTCAGTTCTTCAACAGGGACTTAAACCCAATTCTATCCTGTACCAAGAACCATTCCCCTTCATTTCCCAGATTTTCAATAAAATGGACATGATTGTAACATACATCTTATCTCACATCCTAGAACCTGGTTTAGATGCTGGCATGTAAAAGTGAACCACCGTGGCACTCTGAGAAGTTCATACCAACTGCAGTGCTTTTCCAAGGAACATTACCAAAAAATCTTTGTGTATGAAGTTTTTGTCATTTTATGTAAAACAATAGAACGCCTTAGGATAATTGGCTCAAAAAACTTCGAATGTAATTATCATGTGTAATTATCACATCTCCAGAGAAGAACAGCATTTACAAAGAAAAACATTTAATTACGCTTATTTGAAAGAGTTTTCTTGAAATAACAGGCAAGACCACAAAGGGAGACCAAGGTTGTAGAAAAGCAGGTGATGGGAGGGGTTAAGTAAAGACTCCAGTTCTGGAGGACGTGACAAACTCAGAGTAGGTGCTTGAGTTCTCTTGGGAGTGGGTACAAGCATGAGAAGGGACATGCGTGAGTCTCAAAATCTATCATGCAGCTCTATGAAGGAGTCCTTATGAGCCAAAACTCCAATACTTTGGCCACCTGATGTGAACAGCCAACTCACTGCAGAAGCTCTCTCACCTCCAATCTGGCCAGAATTTATACTTAGATTCTGGGCTTTGATCACCTTTATAGATGCCCCAAACCAAGAATGGCCATAGCTACTCAAAAAAATACAAGTGAAAAAAATTAAGATAGCTATAGAATATATGCAACAACAACCAAACCAGACAACCTAGAACAGGAGGTACGATTAATACACCAGATAGATTATGAATAAAATAATACAACCCAAGAATGATAAATATCTTTTAGTGAAAAGAACCAGATATCTTAAAAATGAACAAAGAACAAATATTAATCAGCTTCAGAATTTGCAGCTTAACAGAGATAAGTCTTAAAACTTATTTAGATTGAAAAATAGGAGGTTCCCTGGGGGCTCCGGGGCAAAGAATCCACCTGCCAATGCAGGAGACACAGGTCTGATCCCTGATCCAGGAAGATCCCACACGCGGATGATCGACTAAGCCCGTGCACCACAGCTACTGAGCCTGTACTCTAGAGCCTGTGCTCTGCAGGAAGAGGAGTCACCACAGTGAGACGCCTGAGCACCAGAGCTGGAGAGTAGCCCCCGCTCGCCACAACTAGAGAAAAGCATGTGCAGCAAGGAAGACCCGGCCCAGCCAATCATAAATATAAATAAATACACAGAATGTTTTAAAAAGATTGAAAACAATACATGTGCCCTACTGTCAAGAGCTTAAAGATAATAAAACCTAGGTACTTCAGTAGCACCCGAAGCACTTCGAACGATACGGATTCTTGGGCTTCATCTCTAGTCATTACGAAGTGAGAGACCCCTGGTAATTACGGAGAAAGACAGATTCAGACAGGATTTCTCAAGAAACCCACTACTGATGTTTGGGGCTGGATACTTTATTGTGGACACTCAGTGATGCATTATAAGGTGCTTAGCAGCATCTCTGTCCACCATACTCTAGTCAGTAGTACCACATCCCCTCCCTTTCCCCATTCGCCTACTGATGGCAATCACAACATCCTTCAGGTATTGCCAAGTCGTCCCTGAGACACAAGTATGCCCGGGGAAGAACCCCTAGATTAAAAAGTGATCTCCTCTTTCCTGGGCGTTTTTCATGATTATGTCAGGCCAGTGTTTCCTATTTTATGACTCTTGCCTTCTTAATGAAGAAGTCATAAACTCCATCTCCTCTCTTCCCTCAAAGCAGTATTGTGCATGGTACCTAACCCATACCAGTAAGAGAGACCAGCACAGGACTCCGGATCTTTAGAGGGAAATGCTGGGAAGTAGCCATCACATTGGCTCCACAGTCCATCCGAGGTGATGGGGGAGCAGCTACGGTGCACACGGCTCAGCTGCCTGGCGCTTAGCTTCCATGATGGAGCTGCTATGCCTGAAGTAGCAATGGGGCAATGTAGAGGCATCTTGTCTTCTATTTAAGAGGCTGCTTCTGGCTCTGCTGCTGCTGCTGCTAAGTGGCTTCAGTTGTGTCTGACTCTATGCGACCTCATAGATGGCAGCCCACCAGGCTCCCCCATCCCTGGGATTCTCCAGGCAAGAACACTGGAGTGGGTTGCCATTTCCTTCTCCACTTCTGGCTCTAGAGACATCAACCACTACCTTGACTTGGTGCCTCAACTGAGCTATCGGAGGCAGACATGATTTGAGTGATTATCTTTTCAGCTCTCCCAAAGAGGCTCATTACAGTACCATGCTACACTCTTAGGAGGGAATTTCATCCATTACATACTACGGAAGCCTTAGCAGATTAGGGCTTAATTGTCACATGGAAAATGGGTTGGAAAAAAAGAAAAACAAAAAACGTTTTCTGCTAAAACCTGCTATTATGATTCTGTTTTTCAAAACTAAAGTGCTTACTGCTAACAACCTTCAATGGAGGAATCATAAACAACTTTAAAATGCAGGTGATTTTCTTTAGCTAGATCTTGAAATATGGTTTAATGATGAATAATTTGCCTATTTCTTGTGTTTAAGTGTTTTCCTAAGTGCTTTTATGAGGACAATACAAGAAATTCTATTTGAGGGGTTCAGTATGGTTGAATGCGATATTGTTTTGTTTGCTTTTTATGACGTCTTATCCAGACTGGCTACATAATTTACAAGGCCCAGTAAAAACCGAAATGCAGAGCTCAAAAACTGAAAATTAAAGATGGCAACAGCAGAATCTTGAAGTTAACGTGGGGTCTTTATCATTTCAAAACACTCCCATGGAGCTGGCAATGTCCTCTTGAGATCATCAAGTCAGACACCATCTTTCAGTTTACATAGGAAGTGGCCAAGACTGAAAAGCTTCATGTATGGTCTCATGGCAATTTAGGAAACAAATCTTGAGAGTCCATCAGTTGGCACATAAAGTTGGTTTGGAATTGCCACTGACCCAGCATCTTTGCTGCCCCTTGGTTCCAGGTGAGCTATTTCAAATCCTAAAAAATGATGCTGTGAAAGTGCTGCACTCAATATGCCAGCAAATTTGGGAAACTCAGCAGTGGCCACAGGACTGGAAAAGGTCAGTTTTCATTCCAATCCCAAAGAAAGGCAATGCCAAAGAATGCTCAAACTACCACACAATTGCACTCATCTCACATGCTAGTAAAGTAATGCTCAAAATTCTCCAAGCCAGGCTTCAGCAATATGTGAACTGTGAACTTCCAGATGTTCAAGCTGGTTTTAGAAAAGGCAGAGGAACCAGAGATCAAATTGGCAACATCCGCTGGATCATGGAAAAAGCAAGAGAGTTCCAGAAAAACATACATTTCTGCTTTATTGACTATGCCAAAGCCTTTGACTGTGTGGACCACAGCAAACTGTGGAAAATTCTGAAAGAGATGGGAATACCAGACCACTTGACCTGCCTCTTGAGAAACCTGTATGCAGCTCAGGAAGTAACAGTTAGAACTGGACAGGGAACAACAGACTGGTTTCATCCAAATTGGAAAAGGAGTACGTCAAGGCTGTATACTGTCATCCTGCTTATTTAACTTATATGCAGAGTATATCATGAGAAACACTGTGCTGGAGGAAGCACAAGCTGGAATCAAGATTGCCGGGAAAAATATCAATAACCTCAGATATGCAGATGACACCACCCTGATGGCAGAAAGTTAAGAAGAACTAAAGATCCTCTTGATTGAAAGAGGAGAGTGAAAAAGTTGGCTTAAAGCTCAACATTCAGAAAACTAAGATCATGGCATCCGGTCCCATGACTTCATGGCAAATAGATGGGGAAACAGTGGAAACAGTGGCTGGCTTTATTTTTCTGGGTTCCAAAATCACTGCAGATGGTAGTTGTAGCCATGAAATTAAAAGAAGCTTACTCCTTGGAGGGAAAGTTATGACCAACCTAGACAGCGTATTAAAAAGCAGAGACATTACATTGCCAACAAAGATCTGTCTAGTCAAGGCTATGGTTTTTCCAGTGGTCATGTATGGATGTGAGAGTTGGACTGTGAAGAAAGCTGAGCGCCAGAGAATTGATGCTTTTGAACTGTGGTGTTGGAGAAGACTCTTGAGAGCCCCTTGGACTGCAAGGAGATCCAACCAGTCGATCCTAGGGGAAATCAGTCCTGAGTGTTCATTGGTAGGACTGATGTTGAAGCTGAAACTTCAATTCTTTGGCCACCTGATGCGAGGAACTGACTCATTGGAAAAGACCCTGATGCTGGGAAAGATTGAAGGCAGGAGGAGAAGGGGAGGACAGAGGATGAGATGGTTGGATGGTATCTCTGCCTCGATGGACATGAGTTTGGGCAAACTCCAGGAGTTGGTGATGGACAAGGAGGCCTCATGTGCTGCCGTCCATGGGGTCGCAAAGAGTTGGACACGACTGAGCGACTGAACTGAACTGTCCCGAAAGGGACAAATAGTTTGTGGTGCTGAGTTAGAATTGTCTGTGGAATGACACAGGCGGTATATTATTAATATACACTGAAGCCTTAAAAGATGAAAGGGGCAAAAGTTACACCTGTATATAGATACATATAAATCCTAAAGTTGAATTATGCTAGTGCTAAGCCACTCCCAGGGACAGAGGAGCCTGGTGGGCTGCCGTCTACGGGGTCGCACACAGTCGGACACGACTGAAGCGACTTAGCAGCAGCAGCAGCAAGCCACTGGCAGCACAGTAACGTTTGTTGACATCATTACAACTAACAGTGGATATAACATTATTTATCACTAAAGTGATAAATCTACCTGGTCTAATGAATAGATTCTATAAACTGAGTAGATTCAGTGACGAAGCAGTTTATCCGAGCAGACTATATCATGTCTTGAATATTCTTCCTGGACCTCAAGCATGACTCCCCTTTTTTAATGAGATTCTATTTGCCACAATAGAATAATATTGGATAATATTCACCACAATCCTCATTGTTCAGCTTCCACTCTCTATACTCCTATCCTAATACGGAAGGAAATAATCACTAAGATAAGTCAGATGATCCTAAACTTGTATGTTATAATACTCTACTGGAGTTCAAAATTTTAAGTTAACTTTTTCAAAGAGTAGGGGGATACTTTTCAGCATTAATAACTGTTTGGTGAGTTTAAATTTTTGGATAATACATCATAAATTTTATATGTACAGTTATTTTTTTTAATTAGGAAGGGAATTGACTTAAATTATAAATTAAAGGTATTTTAGTGATTGCTTTGAATACAAGGCTCTAAATAAGAAGCAATGGCTTATTAGTTCCAGTGACAAATTCATTTTATAAATCATACCTTAGTAAAGTAAAGTGAAGTCGCTCAGTCATGTCCAACTCTTTGTGACCCCATGGACTGTAGCCCACCAGGCTCCTCTGTCCATGGGATTCTCCAGGCAAGAATACTGGAGTGGGTTGCCATTTCTTTCTCCAGGGGATCTTCCCAACCCAGGGATCGAACCCAGGTCTCCTGCATTGCAGGCTGATGCTTTATCCTCTGAGCCACCAGGGAAGCCTTAAATCATGCCTTAGTAAACACATGGCAAAATCACATAGTCTTAAATTGTTGATATATTATTATACTAATTATCGAGCCTAAAATACGATGTAGTTTTCATGTTTTATTTTTATTTATTTTTTATTCAAAATACTATATTTCCTAAATAATGATGTATTTAAATACTGTAAACTTCACAGGCTTCCCTGGTGGCTCAGCAGTAAAGAACCTGTTTGCAATGCAGGAGACACAGAAACATGGGCCCAATCCCTGGGTTGGGAAGATTCCCCAGGAAGGAAATGGCAACCCACTCCAGTATTCTTGCCTGGGAAATTCCCTGGACCCAGGAACTTAGTGGGCTACAGTCCATGGGATCACAGAAGAGTCGGACACAACTTAGCAACAACAAAGGCATCTATAGAGGAACATACAATGACGGGGATAATGTCACTTTTTTGACATTTATTATGATAAATGATTAATCTGCTAATGCAACCCTTTAACAGATTCTTCCCTATGCCACCCCCCACAAACACACAACTGTATACAAATAATGACCACAAGAGAAAAGCAAGCTAGTTCATTACACTGAGTCAGGAATGACTGCAGAAAAAAAAGTCAGTACAGCCAAGGACTTCTTTTCTTTTTAAACTATGATTTCAACTGGGTTTAAAGAAAAAGTCATCTAGGACATCTCCAATTCTAAAAAAATTCCCCTCCTGGAAGGATGGTTATGCTGACACAGCAAACATTTGCTTTCTGCATTGATTGGCCTGTAATGGCTCAACTTTGATTTCTGGTCTTTGATCTGAACCGTTTGTCCTGTGAAATAGCTATTGGTCATGTCCATCAGAAATAACTGTGGGTATAGGCATTAGAAAAAAAGATAAAATTGACATATAATGCTGTATTAGTTTTAGCTGTACACATAATGATTTGTAATGTGTATATATCATGAAATTATTACCCCAGTAAATTCAGTTGACATCTATCACCACCTATGGTTACAAGTTGTTTTTTTTTTCTTGTGGTAAGGACTTTTAAGATCTACTGTGTTAGCAACAGTAAACCATGGATCTTGATATATTCATTATTTTGTCTCAAATATATCATTCAAAAGGATGAAATTTGGGTATTCATTTAAAATGTTGCTTCTAAGACACTCACTAGTGAACATAATTCAGTAGTCTGAATGTGTATAAAGAAACTTTCATTATTATCAAGAACCCAGGGACTTCCCTGGTAGTCTCGTTACTAAGATTTTGCATTCCCAATGCAGGGGGCCCGGGTTCAATTCCTGGTCAGGGAACTAGATCCCACAGGCCACAACTAAAAAATTCTGCACACTGCAGTGAAGATCAAAGATCCTATGTACCTCAACTAAGACCCCACACAACCAGGTAAATAAATAAAAAATAGAAAAAAATAAGAAAAAAACCAGGAAGACTCTAACACTGAGAGTCTTGGCTTATGCTAAGGGAAATGCTATAATTTGTTAAATTCTTTCTAGAATGTACAGAGACGCACAGAATGAACAGAAAGAAAACAAGGCAATGGGTGAAGCGTAGTTGCCACGGGGCATCCTTTTTGTGAAAATACTGGAGTGGAAAGACCTCCACATTTGTTCGGCAACAAGAAAAACTATTTGAGGTTTTAAATTGGAAGTGGTCAAACAAGAGATGGCAAGAGTGAATGTCGACATTCTAGGAATCAGCGAACTGAAATGGACTGTAATGGGTGAATTTAATTCAGATGACCATTCTATCTACTACTGCGGGCAGGAATCCCTCAGAAGAAATGGAGTGGCCGTCATGGTCAACAAAAGAGTCCGAAATGCAGTACTTGGATGCAGTCTCAAAAATGACAGAATGATCTCTGTTCGTTTCCAAGGCAAACCATTCAACACCACAGTAATCCAAATCTATGCTCCAACCAGCAACGCTGAAGAAGCTGAAGTTGAACAGTTCTAGGAAGACCTACAAGACCTTTTAGAACTAACACCCAAAAAAGATGTCCTTTTCATTATAGGGGACTGGAATGCAAAAGTAGGAAGTCAAGAAACATCTGGAGTAACAGGCAAATTTGGCCTTGGAATAAGGAATGAAGCAGGGCAAAGACTAATAGAGTTTTGCCAAGAAAATGCACTGGTCATAACAAACACCCTCTTCCAACAACACAAGAGAAGACTCTATACATGGACATCACCAGATGGTCAACACCGAAATCAGATTGATTATATTCTTTGCGCCAAAGATGGAGAAGCTCTATACAGTCAGCAAAAACAAGACCAGGAGCTGACTTTGGCCCAGACCATGAACTCCTTATTACCAAATTCAGACTTAAATTGAAGAAAGTAGGGAAAACCACTAGACCATTCAGGTATGACCTAAATCAAATCCCTTATGATTATACAGTAGAAGTGAGAAATAGATTTAAGGGCCTAGATCTGATAGATAGAGTGCCTGATGAAATATGGAATGAGGTTCATGACATTGTACAGGAGATAGGGATCAAGACCATTCCCATGGAAAAGACATGCAAAAAAGCAAAATGGCTGTCTGGGGAGGCCTTACAAATAGCTGTGAAAAGAAGAAAAGCGAAAAGCAAAGGAGAAAAGGAAAGATATAAACATCTGAATGCAGAGTTCCAAAGAATAGCAAGAAGAGATAAGAAAGCCTTCTTCAGTGATCAATGCAAAGAAATAGAGGAAAACAACAGAATGGGAAAGACTAGGGATCTCTTCAAGAAAATCAGAGATACCAAAGGAACATTTCATGCAAAGATGTGCTCGATAAAGGACAGAAATGGTATGGACCTAACAGAAGCAGAAGATATTAAGAAGAGATGGCAAGAATACACAGAAGAACAGTACAAAAAAGATCTTCATGACCCAGATAATTACAATGGTGTGATCACTGACCTAGAGCCAGACATCCTGGAATGTGAAGTCAAGTGGGCCTTAGAAAGCATCACTATGAACAAAGCTACTGGAGGTGATGGAATTCCAGTTAAGCCAATCCAAATCCTGAAAGATGATGCTATGAAAGTGCTGTACTCAATATGCCAGCAAATTTGGAAAACTCAGCAGTGGCCACAGGACTGGAAAAGGTCAGTTTTCATTCCAATCCCAAGGAAAGGCAATGCCAAAGAATACTCAAACTACCGCACAATTGCACTCATCTCACACACTAGTAAAGTAATGCTCAAAATTCTCCAAGCCAGGCTTCAGCAATCCGTGAACCATGAACTTCCTGATGTTCAAGCTGGTTTTAGAAAAGGCAGAGGAACCAGAGATCAAATTGCCAACATCCGCTGGATCATGGAAAAAGCAAGAGAGTTCCAGAAAAGCGTCTATTTCTGCTTTATTGACTATGCCAAAGCCTTTGACTGTGTGGATCACAATAAACTGTGGAAAATTCTTAAAGAGATGGGAATACCAGAACACCTGATCTGCCTCTTGAGAAATCTGTATGCAGGTCAGGAAGCAACAGTTAGAACTGGACATGGAACAACAGACTGGTTCCAAATAGGAAAAGGAGTTCGTCAAGGCTGTATACTGTCACCCTGCTTATTTAACTTATATGCAGAGTACATCATGAGAAACGCTGGACTGGAAGAAACAAAAGCTGGAATCAAGATTGCCGGGAGAAATATCAATCATGTCAGATATGCGGATGACACCAGCCTTATGGCAGAAACTGAAGAGGAACTAAAAAGCCTCTTGATGCAAATGAAAGTGGAGAGGGAAAAAGTTGGCTTAAAGCTCAACATTCAGAAAATGAAGATCATGGCATCCAGTCCCATCACTTCATGGGAAATAGATGGGGAAACAGTGTCAGACTTTATTTTTCTGGGCTCCAAAATCACTACAGATGGTGACTGCAGCCATCAAATTAAAAGACACTTACTCCTTGGAAGGAAAGTTATGACCAACCAGATAGTATATTCAAAAGCAGACATTACTTTGCCAACAAAGGTCTGTCTAGTCAAGGCTATGGTTTTTCCTGTGGTCATGTATGAATATGAGAGTTGGACTGTGAAGAAGGCTGAGCGCCAAAGAATTGATACTTTTGAACTGTGGTGGTGGAGAATACTCTTGAGAGTCCCTTGGACTGCAAGGAGGTCCAACCAGTCCATTCTGAAGGAGATCAGCCCTGGGATTTCTTTGGAAGGAATGATGCTAAAGCTGAAACTCCAGTACTTTGGCCAGCTCATGCGAAGAGTTGACTCATTGGAAAAGACTCTGATGCTGGGAGGGATTGGGGGCAGGAGGAGAAGGGGACGACAGAGGATGAGATGGCTGGATGGCATCACTGACTCGATGAACGTGAGTCTGGGTGAACTCCAGGAGTTGGTGATGGACAGGGAGGCCTGGCGTGCTGTGATTCATGGGGTCACAAAGAGTCGGACACGACTGAACGACTGATCTGATCTAATATTTGGAAAGCCTTGTCTTGGATGGCTTATGGATTAGGAAACAAGATAAGGGAATGAGCTAGAATTTACATTCTTGACAGGAGGGGTTTTGCTGTTAATGCCACTGTCAGTACTAATGGGTAAGAGAGAGAAAAGTAACTCATGATCTTGTAAGGGGAAATACCCCAGAGATCTTGCTTCCCTTTGAACAACTTAGCTTGCAATGGTCAATTCTGCTCTGTTTCTGAGATGGAATTGTGTGTCTGGTGGGGGTGCAGGGGTCGGGGGTGGTGGCTGAAGGGGTGAGGGGGTGGCTGGTGGAGGTGGGGTGGGGGCGTGGAGCAGAAGGGGCAGAGGCACAGAGACAGCTTCTTAAATTCCAAACGCACCAGGGAAGCCCGAAGACAATAAATGTAGAAAAACAAAGGAGGGCCTTTGGTGGTGGTCCAGTGGTTAAGCCTCTGCACTTCCACAGAAGGGGCTGTGAGTTCGATCCCTGGTGGGGGAACTAAGATCCTGCATGCCTCTTGGCATGGCCAAAAGATTAAACAACAGCAAAATAAGCAAATATGGTAGTGAGGTGATGGCTAGGGGTAGGTTGAAACTAGGAGTGGGCAGAGGTCCAGAGCAGAGGAACTTTCTCACTGATGGAATTCCTAGCAGGAGTCTACATTCTGGTCTGAAACATGGAGCCCACTTAATTGGTGATTCTTCTGTGTTGTACACGCCATGGTACAAGAGCCTAGGGGAAAAAAAAAATCCTCCAATATTTAATAACATTTCTTCAGTTTAGAGAAATAACAATGAAAGATAAAACTTCTTATCATGTCAAGAAAACTATCTGATAAAAAAAACACACATGGTATGTGAATTGATTCCAAAACCAGCATATGTTTTTCTTAAGTACTTTCCTTGATCCTTTTTAAATTGTTCTTATGCAGCTTTGATTTTCGTTTAGAAGAACGCAGTGCTGCACTTCTTGCTTATCACTCACAAAGGAAAAGAATCTTCAGAAGAATAGTCTGTTTTGTAGTGCCTCGTTGTTGTCGTTACCTAGCAATTTTTTTCTCCTTAGTTACCAATTTTCAAGATGGATAGATGCAGAAAAGACAATTGATACCTGCAGGTTGGATGAATTGTGATAGTTGACTCTTAAAATCCTGCTAAATGTAACTCAGGCTTTACTTTGCCCGCTTATGACATCAGCAGGTCCCTTTGAGTAAATTATGACTTGGGATCTGAGTCTCAGTCATTTTTCACTGCGTCTATTGCATTTATTTTGCACTTTATCATTACAATTTTGGTATTTTTGGACAGAAGTATTGGAAAACCAGGGCACCCAGAGTGCCTCTTGTTAGTTCAGTGAAACTGAACTGGGATGTATATTAAGGCAATTCTAAGAAAAGCTATAGAGAAAATGTTGCAATGAATTACCCATTCATTTGTTTCTTTTCATGCTGTTTGGATCCAATATTACATTCTTAAAGGCAGTGTGTTTGGTTAACAAGTGTTGCCCCAGAAGACAGGCTATGCAGATCCTGATTATTTTCCCAGCACCTTAACTACAAATTCAATGAGCACTTAGTGTCCCTCACCTGGCTTCTGAGTACACAGAAATACAGATGGAACCCCACTGCTGAGAATATTGAAGGACATCTGATACTGTTCACTCAACATTTATCTTCTGTAGTGTAAATCCCATGGACAGAGGAACCTGGAAGGCTGCAGTCCATGGGATCGCTGAGGGTCGGACACGACTGAGCGACTTCACTTTCACTTTTCGCTTCCATGCATTGGAGAAAGAAATGGCACCCCACTCCAGTGTTCTTGCCTGGAGAATCCCAGGGACGGGGAAGTCTGGTGGGCTGCCGTCTATGGGGTCCCACAGAGTTGGACACGACTGATGTGACTTAGCAGCAGCAGCAGCAGCAGCAGGTATTCAATAATTATTTGTTTTAGCAAATTGCCTTAACTCTTTTCAAAAGCTAAAAATCTGTGAATCTTGGAGAAACATGGGGGAAAGAATTTAAGCAGTTGTTGCCAGGGTCATAGGGTTTTCCACTTCTTTTTTGTCACACGTCAGCAGATTCATTTTTTCAAGTTCAGCAATGGCTATTTTTCTTGATTTTTATTTTTTTATGTGGATTATTCGACTCCCTTTTCTTTTTTAGAGCTAGCCATATCTAGAAACTCCAGAAAAGAAATTTCTACTTACATGTTTCAGGAGACCAAAAAAAAGAAAAAAAAAAGGTGGTTAGAAAGTCTCAATGTCTGAAAGTAAAATTTAAGGTCGCTCAGTCGCATCCAACTCTATGATTCCATGGACTGCAGCCTGCCGGGCTCCTCTGTTCATAGAATTCTCTTGGCAAGAGTACTGGATGGGGTTGCCATTTCCATTTCCAGTGTCTGATACTTTAATTAAAAGGTCATGAACACAACCTTATCGTGTACCCTACCCCCACCTTTGATGGGGTGGAAACAGTTATACAGACGACAATCAACAGTGATATTGAGGAAAAGGAAAAGAGATGCTCTTCTGTCCATATCTGCTCATCTATGGCTACTGTCTGGTTTAGTAATTTGGGTATTTTCCAAATGCTAATAGAAATGTTGTCAATAACCCACTTCTCTCTAGGAGTTCTATTACTTAAAAATGTTCCCAGCACTATTTTACATGCAAACAGTTACAATTTATGATTGCTTTTGTGGTTAAGGGTCATTAAGAGGTGATATTAAAACTCACTGGATAGGAGGTAGAATCTTTTGATGGTGAAACCCTCAAACCCAGAGGGCCCACGCACAATATCCGTGGCATTGTTAATAGTCCTCCTTAATGATATACACCCTCACACACAGGCACAAAGAAGAACGTCCTAAAGTAGAAATAGAAATACAATGGGCATGACTATAAGAGTCAAGTCTTCCAGTCTTAGCCTCATGGCAGTATTTTTTCACGATGTTTATTATTATCTCACATGACAACTTGTAGGCAACAGCGTCTGTGGGTTCCCAGTGTTTGTGAAGCAGAGCAGCACTGATGCCTTACTCACTCTGTTATCAGCTGCTGCTTATCAAGATGATCCTTGATAATCCTTAAGTCTGCATGTGTTTACTTAACTTGCTAGACATTTAATTGCAATTTTCCCTGAAGAAGCAATTTCTATTTCCATAAACGAGTACCTTTTTTGCAGAAATGGAAACAGTTGAGAGGAGTACGACAAGGAAAGCACCTTACTTCTCAGAGGTGGGAATTCAAAAAGATTTTTGTTGTTCCTCCTCCTCCTCTTCTTCTGCCTCTTGTAATTGCTAAACATAACTTCTAATTATGTTTAAATAGTTCCCGGGTCAAATGTAACTTGAGATAGACATAGGTTAAAAATTTAGCATAAAAATTATTTCCATACTTTTGAAAGAGAAAATTTTAAATCTATCCTTGACATTATCCATTTTGAATGATGAATACTTTTACCTAGTAACAATAAGAAGAAATATTCTTCTTAATATTCTGAAATATTCTTCAGAAAATAATTTTGAAAATATTTCAAGTGGGATTAGACTTCTCCTAATGAGTGCTTAATAAATATTGTTAGCCAAGAGAAATTATTTTTCAGTGCTTTGCCTCCTGTTACTCTGTTGGTGAGTACATGAAGCATTTCAATAATTTTGGAGGATAATTAGACATTATGGACCAAAAGATTTTAAAGTATGAATATCTTTGTTTTTCAATAGCCCAGAATATTTAAAGTGGAACATACTAATAACTTTGCTGAAACAATTCTATTTGTGATGTAGTATGCAAACATGCTAAATTTCTTCAGTCATATCCAACTCTTTGCAACTCTGTGGACTATAGCTCACTAGGTTCCTCTGCCCGTGAGATTCTCTGGGCAAGAATACTGGAGGCAGTTGCCATGCCCTCCTCCAGGGGATCTTCCAGACCAGGGATCCAACCCAAGTCTCTTTAAGACTAGCACCACCTGGGAAGCCCTTTTGTGATGTCAAATAATGACAAAACAGATGGACTCCCTTCACAGACGATATCTGCATAGACAGACATGAATGTCAGTAAAATATTATTTGTAATAATTAATTATTAAGGAAAGTGCACATTTATAATGAGTGATAGTACCTATGAAATTACCTCTCTGATGTCTATGCAGCCATTAAACATTACCCTGCACAGATTTATTTCTATGAAAGAAAGGTTATGAAACATCAATAACATTAAAAGCAGGTTAAAAAATATAAAATTTACATATGTATACAAGATATCCTTGTTGGAGAAGGCAATGGCACCCCACTCCAGTACTCTTGCCTGGAAAATCCCATGGACGGAGGAGCCTGGTGGGCTACAGTCCATGGGGTCACTAAGAATCGGACACGACTGAGTGACTTCCCTTTCACTTTTCACTTTCATGCATTGGAGAAGGAAACGGCAACCCACTCCAGTGTTCTTGCCTGGAGAATCCCAGGGATGGGGGAGCCTGGTGGGCTGCTGTCTGTGGGATCGCACAGAGTCGGACACGACTGAAGCGACTTAGCAGCAGCAGCAGCACAAGACATCCTTGTAGAGCATACGTCACAATGTTGATGATAATCTTAACCAAAGAGTTGGATTATTTGTGATCTTAATAGTATCTTCATGCTCATGTTTTCCAGACTTTCTGCAGTGCATTGTTAATATTGTTAATGAGAAAAAAAGATTAAAATATCTGAAAACCAAAGTATAAAGCAATGTTTTATATTTTCTGATAGTTTTTGTTATAAATGGGCATAGTAAGCAATAAAAAACTACTAGACATTTTCACTGAAAAATTTTAATTTTAACTCCTCCTCATAGTAAAAAACTTCTTAAAGTTTCACTTGCTGTAACCTTTAAGTTCAAACATAAATATTGATCACATTTTTCCATGTGTTTAACCTGATACTTATAAATAACACAGTAGAATCTGGGTTGTTGGTCTGGTATTTGTGTCTCCCAAATGGATAGTCACCTTTGGGACATTTTTTAATTTTTTTTCAGGAGCTAACAACTGTTTCACATGTTTAAAAAATCTTATTTATAAGGAAGAGTACATCCTAAAATTATGTAAATTTTACAGCAGCAAATGTGAGTGAAGATGCTTTAGGAGGTACAAGGGTAAGAATGACTCATGAAAATAATCAGGCTAAGGAAATCCATTCTAGAAAAGTAAATCACAAAAACGTGTATTGGTGAGAGCCCAGGTGGCTCAGTGATAAAGAATCTGCCTGCCAATACAGGAGACACAAGTTCAATCCCTAGGTCAGGAAGATTCCCAGGAGATGGAAATGGCAACCCACTCCAGGATTCCAGACTGGAAAATCCCATGGACAGAGGAATCTGGCAAGGGACAGTCCAAAGGGTCACAGAAGTGTCAGAAATGACTGAACATGCGTGCATGTCAAACTATTTTACAGTCTTAAAACGGATGCTGGATGGTTAAATTTTAATTATTTTCATCTAGATGGAAAATGATGTTGTAGAAGCCAGTGCTGCCTCAAGCCAAGAAACGGTCATGGTTCAGTAATAAAATGTTTTGATCTCTAATCTCAAAAAGACTCAGAATTTTGGGCATGGTCCAGCGAAGTGGTATGGTTGCAGTGAAGAGACAATGGAAAACCTTGATGACAAATAGTTCCTCTTTCATGAGTAAGATAAGGGTAAAAGTTGCTCAGATGCTAGCTATGTAAAGGCTGAAGAAAATCTAAGACAGCATTTTCTTAATTATCATTTCATATACCTCTAGCATTTCATCTTGTCTTGTTTACCACAGCCCCAGCAGAAGAGAAATATATTAAATATACTAACTGGGCCACTGGGTGTTATTCTTTCTCCTTCTTCTTCCCCTCCCTCTCCTCTTCCCCCCTTCCCTCTTTTCTCTAAACACGTAGTTATAAATTAAAAATATTTTTTGTTTGATTTTCTTTTGTTCTGCCTGCGTGATGTGGCATGCATGGTCTTAGTTCTCTAACCAGGGATTGAACCTCAGCCCGCTGCACTGGGAGTGTAGAGTCTTGGCCACTGGGCCACCAGGGAAACCCCTAGTTATTTTTAAGACAGAAATGCATCTGCTAAAATCATGTCAATTCATTTATTCTGAAAAGTTTGCAATTAAAGCACCACTATCACTCAGAGACATTACCCCAGTTTGCTGAAAACAACTGTCTTCAAAAACACAAGAAAGTGCAGAAAAGAAACATGGAAACACAGCTTGATAGGGACTGAGATAACTAATTATGTCACTGAGTGGGGTGTATGTTGGCTAATAGGTCTTTCAATTACAATACATAATTTTGTATTTATATATTAACAATCCATATGTTTTCATATTACTTATTGAAAACAGGGGGAAAATACCCTTCTCATTTAATCCTTTTCTGGCCGTTAGTCCATTGAAATATTAGAGAGGAACAGAGTTTTTAAAAAATGGATTGTCTACCTGGTGAACTGTGGCAGATGATTATGTGTCCAGAAGCAGTGTTCCTCACCTTATTTAAAGAATATTTTTACAAAATTCCCTGGTGGTTCAGGGCTTAGGACTCAGAATGGTCACTGCTGAGGGCCCAGGTTCTATCCCCATCAGGGAATTAAGATCCTGAAAGCTCTTTATGCAGTGTGCCCTCCCCCCCACCAAAACCATATTTTCAGGATAAAATCTTTACAAGTATATAGTAAAACCATATCAAATATTTCATTGAACTGATTAATTAATAAGGAAACCTGTAAGGTATTAGAACTAAAGGCAAATTGAGAAAACCACATAATTATATAGCCATCGGGATCACTGAAATGAATGTATAAATAGGTTAAAGTTCATAAACAAAAATCAATTGAATCTCCACTTCACAATATTTCTGTTTTTATAGATGGGCATTGTTTACATAAGGGTTCCCCAGGGGCGCTAGTGGTAAAGAACCTGCCTGCCAATGCAGGAGGCATAAGAGATGCAGGTTCTATCCCTGGGTCGGGAAGATCCCCTGGAGAAGGAAATGGCAACCCACTCCAGTATTCTTGCCTGAAGAATCCTGTGGACAGAGGAGCCTAGCGGGCTATGGTCTTAACAGCATCAGCATTGTTTGCAAACAGATATACTGATACTATCGGAGAAGGCAATGGCACCCCACTCCAGTACTCTTGCTTGGAAAATCCCATGGACGGAGGAGCCTGGTAGGCTGCAGTCCATGGGGTCGCGAAGAGTCGAACATGACTGAGCAACTTCACTTTCACTTTTCACTTTCATGCACTGGAGAAGGAAATGGCAACCCACCCCAGTGTTCTTGCCTGCAGAATCCCAGGGACGGGGGAGCCTGGTGGGCTGCCGTCTATGGGGTCACACAGAGTCGGACAGGACTGAAGTGACGTAGCATAGCATAGCATAGTGATACTATACAGTAAGTACGGCATTTACACAGAGTTTAGAAAAACTCCAGAACGATGAAAGATGAGTTAATGTGATAAGATGTGTTAAGCAGAGCACCCAATGAACTTTTTGTCCCTTTCAAAATTTTTTAAATTTTTAAATGACAGCTTCTACATCTTACCACCAGTTTATCATATAACAGACTACATGAAGTTTTTAGAAATGTTGTTCCCATGCATTATTCAGGATAAAATAAATATGGGCAAATGGTCATAAAATTACAAAACAATACCAATGGAAATCCAGTGGATCCAACTACCCTGGTAGAAATTTCAATGAAAGGAAGCATGCTCAGAGATTTTGCTTAAAGGACCTAAAGTCAGAGGAACAAGATTGGGCACCTTCAGGGTGGTAGGCAGGGAGGAAAGAGGGTGAAACGAATGGAGAGGGTAACTTGGAAACTATATACTCCCATGTGTAACATAGATAGCCAATGGGGATTAGCTGTGTGACTCAGGAACTCAAACTGGGGCTCTGTAACAACCTACAGGGATGGGTTGGGCTGGGAGGTGGAAGGGAGGTCTAAGAAGGAAGGGACATATGAATACCTCTGGCTGATTCATGCTGATGTATGGCAGAAACCAACACACTATTGTGAAGCAATTATCTTTCAATTGAAAATAAATAACTTTTTTTTTTTTAAGTAAAAGAAGAAAGAAAAAAAAAAAAGTCAAAGGGAAAGACACCATACAGAGAAGTGTCCATTCATGCGGAACCACTTAGGTTGTACATGACTACTGCCCTCAGTTGTACTTACAGAGGTCTTTGAAGCCCTAAGTGTGATATGAACATAAACACTCACACACTGATACCTCCCAAACTTTCCCAGAGCAGCTGAGCTGCCCACTCCCTGCCAAACATTCTTGTCAGCTACCACCTATACTTCCCACTTATCTAGAAAGCAGGGGTAACGAGGCATTGAAAGTGAATGCGGGAAAAAAGCAGATAATGAAGAGGTACTCACGTTGATCTTCCCAGGATCCCCATTTCTCCTGACACCACTTCCAGCTCCTGGACCCACTGCACTTCTTCCCAAACTGACGCAAGACGTAATCTCCAAGTTCTCAAACTGGGACTTGTAGTTTAATCATGTTTATAATCATATTTGACTCATTGGAAAAGACCCTGATCCTCGGAAAGATGGAAGGCAAAACCAGAAGGGGACAGGAGAGGGTGGGATGTTCAGATAGCATCATTGACTCAGTGGACGCAAATTTGAGCAAACTTCGGGAAATAATGAAGGACAGAGGAGTCTGACGTGTTGCAGCCCATGGGGTCGCAAAGAGTCAGACACAACGTAGTGGCTGAACAGCAACGTCATATTTATAACTGTGCTAGTGCCTTTCAATGCTTTCTCCCTCTTGCCTGCCTGTCACTTTCTCAGGTACGCCTCAGGATTCGGTTAAAATCCCATCTGCTGTGCAAGGCCATGTTCTGGGCCCTCGGAATGTCCCCTCCTGGTGGCTGTAGTTCTTTGCAGTAATACCTTAGTCAAACGTGCCTCACTCTGCATGTACTTGGAACATGGAAGGTGATGAGAAACTATGAATATTAAAATAACTAGCCGTATATTAACGAATAACAGGACACATGTATAAATAAGTGTATGACTGAGTTAAAAAATGAATAGGGGACTTCCCTGATGGTCCAGTGGTTAAGACTCTATGCTTCCAATGCAGGGAGCATGGGCTTGAACCCTAGTCAGCAACTAGGATCCCACAGGCATACTGGAGTGGGGTGCCATTGCCTTCTCCACACATGCAGTAAGATGTGGCCAAAAGATGAAATAATAATAACAACAAGAAGAGGTATGAATAGGATGACTTTAAAAATGTATGCCAATTCCCCCTTTCTTTCTCAGGGATGTGAGTCCTGGGGTCAGTTGGTTGATTACACCCTGAGTAGGGACAATAAGAAAAGTATCAACTTTATCTTTCCCCACAATTCAAGTCCTAATATAAAACTGCTGTATGAATTGACCTACCTTTAGTCTTTTAAAGTACTTTAGGGGTGAGGTTCTGTCATGCCCATCAAAAAATCGAATCCTCAAAAAGCAGAGTCCTTTGAAAAAAGAGGAACCATTAGTCTCAAAATACTCAAAACTTCAGCCAGAGGCTGAAAGAAACACACGCACACAAAACACTCCTCCAAGAGATGACTATCTTAGTGTGTACAGCTGCTAATATTGCACGAAGTCAGAGAAGAAACACAAGAAATTCTTTTGTCTCTTTTATCAGTATCATCAAAGTAAATTCTGACAGGTGCATGTCTGAGAAGTTTGTATGGATGTTACGGGATAACTGATTTCATACTAGCATCTTGAAATTTATGCCGATTCTAATAATTAAAGGTGAAAAGTCTGGTTTCATAGGTGAACCCCATACTGCTCACACCCAGTGTGAGCTGAATAGATCTGAAGGGATTCTGAGGTGTTTGTTTTAGGGATGACAATGGGAATTGTGTGGGTAGATGCCTTCAAGCTCTTCTCTGCAATGAGGCTCCTTGCTTGCAAGCACTGATAAGTTAATTTCCAAATACTCAAGTGCTTACCCAAAACTTTCCAAACTGCCTTCTCCACTTGCCAGTGCATGCTCAGGTTCTCAGCAGAATGGTTTACAATCCACCTTTTGTTGCTCATCTTGCTCCACTGTTCTTCCCAAGCGATAATGTTGACTGCTCTTTGCAAAACGCAGTCTGGGTCTTATTTTAATGGCTTAGTATCCTGTGTGACAGATTGTACATTCCTAAATTTAAATTTAATAAATTCTGTGAGCTTAAATCCAGATTTGCATTAACTTTGCCATATCTCTTAACATCTCTGTGTGAATGGCTTAATGTAAATTGCGTATTATAATATCTTGGTTTTACAGGAGTGCTATGAAAACAAAACAAACATTGGAAAATATGCGATATTCTGAAAACAAATAGCTCTGATATTGCATCTAGGAGGTTTTATTATTTATTTTTTTAAATGAAACTTTGCAAACTAGGCACTTTATAAAACAATCACAAATATGAAAACAGAGATAAGAAACTGAGTTGGGAGGGTCAGTTTTAGGAATAAGAGCCAGGATATGGTTGAAGGCTAAATGTATTAGAAATTATAGAGAGGCAAGATGTTGAAAAAGGTGATTGATGTGAACTAAGTTGAAATATGGAAGTGTCCAGACCTGTATAAAAAGGGATTGAATTTTGATTTACTGGTGGTTCAGACTTCACATAGTTTACATAAAGTGGCAATCAGAGACGTTTGACTTAGGATCACTAAGCATATAGAATACATTTCAAACCCATAAAAAGGTCTAATAATAAAGAAGCTGTTACCGACTAAAAGTTTGGGGGAAGTTATATACTTTACAGGTGGATTGAGGGTAAGCATTCAAAATTTAACACTGATATCTTTTTTTTTTTTCCCTTAACGAGTATGCTCTGCACTTATAAATTAAAAATCTATTCTGAAATTTTCTTTTTGGCTTAAAAAATGCATGTCTGATTTTTTTTTTAATGGGCAATAATATGACTTCTGTTTCCTTCTTTTCCCTGTCCCTTAAAATTAATTCATTTGGGAAAGAAATCATCTGGGTTCAATACTCTCCAAGATTGCAAAGGTGAAGGTTTTAATTAACTGCCCTAGAGCTTATCAGTGGAGGATGGGGGTATTTAGCTGAAGTGGTGTGAAGAGCTCTTAAATTATTCTAGCAATTGAGTTTCCATGGCTTTTGTTCTATATTGTAAAATCCTTTAATGGCTCAACGCACCCAAGAACTTGGACTTTGGACTCCCTGAACAGCAGGGGGCAGATCTGTAACTGATGTAATTAATGCTCATTCCGTTGTGGACAGAATCAAATCTTGAGACTTTCTGGGATTCATGCATATGCTAAAAGGGTGGGCGTGAATTCCTCAGAATGGCTCTACTCTGGGAGGCCAAACTCTTTGAGTTCCCAGAAAGAAGATGGGGGAGGGGGAAGGGAGAGGATTAAGAAAATTGAAAGTTAAAATAAACCAGAATCAGGCACTCCTCTAAGTTCTTCTCACACTAAATGAGGCCAAATGCCAATACGCTGATTTACAAGCATCGGCATCAAGTTACTTTAGAGACAAGGAAACATGTCTGACTTGCAGGGGCAGATGGATGTTCAGCTGACCTCAAGGACATTCATCACTGAGATGGGGGAGTCGGTTCACTTATCCACACTTCAGTTAACAGCCCCTAAAAGGGTGAAAGTCAAGACTTGCGATTAAATCTCAAGGTCATTCTAGTTATCGGGCCAAATCCTGAAACTTCGGTCGGTTTACCCTCTGATGATATGCATGTCACTTAGCCTTTCTGTACAATTATGCTTATTGTATCTCATTGTTTTTTTAAAGAAGAAATAAGACATCTGGAAATAACACATTGTCAGAATTCTCTTCCTTTAGTGAGCGTGATAGATGTCCTGGAACTAGCATTCAGCCTCCGTTGAGGTTCCCAGGTACCATTCAAGGTATCTCAGAAAGATGATTCACAGCGTTTGCTAAGCACGTGCTACTGAATTCGAATCCAGCCTCTATATCCTGACAGTAAATTAAAGACAAGAGTTTAGGGTGAAATAGAAAAGGATTGCTTTATTGCTTTGCCAGACAAAGGGGTCCAAAGAGAATTAATGCCCTCAAAACTGGTGTGTTCCAACCTGGGGTCTTAAGGAGTTTTATAGTCAAGGGAATGCAGTTGCTGGTAAGGCTCATAATCAGAAGGATTCCTTCAACCCAGAGATCCCCTGGCCTCCAGTGATGATGGGTGAAGTGTGACCTTCTCTGGAAGAAGAAGTGCTTCATCAATTCCTCCCTTTGGTGAGAGTGTTAGTTTGGAAGAACTCAAGGATAGTGTTCTGTGTCTCTCTTGAGGGGGAACCAGGACTCTGCCTCAAGGCTGCAAACTAGTATTTCTTGACTGCTCCTCCCTTGTCTCTGCAATCTCTCCCTTCCCTGATTAGCGATCATTTGAACTTGCCCTTCAGAAATCAGGGAAGGGGACACAGGCTTTTGTGAGCAGGAGCCCCATGGGGTCCTGCTTGGTTTCACTCCTCAAGTACCTTTCACAGACTAGCAGAAGATTGCTAGAAATATTTAGAATCCCAAGTCCTATCCCAGACCTACTTCTTGACTCATAATTGTATTTTAACCTTGTTGTTGTTGTTTAGTAACTAAGTCCTGTCTGACTCTTTGCAAACCCGTGGATAATAGTCCACCAGGCTCCTCTGTCCATGGGATTTCCCAGGCAAGAATACTGGAGAGAGATGCCCTTTCTTTCTCCAGGAGATCTTCTGGATCCAAGGATCAAAGCTATGTCTTCTGTTTGGCAGGTGGCTTCTTTACCACTGAGCCACCTGGGAAGCCCCCAGTATGAAATAATTTAAGTACATATTAAAGTATGAGAAGCACTGTTGTAATAGTTAGCTTGTGTATTAGTCACAGCAAGGCAATGTTTAAAAAGCTATGGTAGCCACCCTTAAAACATAACCAGTTGTTTCATTCCCCCCACCCCCACAAGGATGCAATATTTTAAATTCCAGCTCCTGAGCCCTATGAAAATGTGGTCTTCTTAATTATCTCCACACATCCAGAAACTTCTGATTTCCTCTGACAGCAAGAACTCAAGAAATATTTGTGGAATTCATTTAGGATGTAAGCGTAGAGTAATGCCATGAGCATGAGCATCTCCTCTGCTGGGTATGTTAGAACAACCCCAGCGCTCCAGAAGACCGTAGGATGAGATGTTGGAACAGCAGGTCTGGCCAACCAAGGAAACCAGTAAAATGACACTGAAGTCTTTCTGTTGCACAAAGGAGGACCTGTTCGAGGGCCAGAAAGTGTGTTCTTGTCTTGAAGGAGGAAACAGACGGAACAGGCTCCATCTTGAAAGCAGGACTCCGTCTTGGGCCAGACTGTGGACTTTGAGCTATATGCCCAGTATCTATGGAAACGACATACCAACTGGAAAACCAGGCCCCACCCACCCCCCCAGATGGAAGAGCCCCAGGGCTTGTACCTAGACTCTCCATCACCTAAAAGAATACTCTAATTATCTGCGAAACCAAATAGAATCATAAATTCTATTATGCTTATTGGGGTATGACCACAGGCCTATTGATAATTGTCCACTGTTAACTACCTAGGCTTAAGGCATATTAATCATGGGTTAACTTTGATTGTATCTTTCTTTTCCTTTGTTCAGACTAGTTTCAGGGAATCTGGGGAGGTGGGTTTGGGCATGTACACTTAGGGTATATAAGGTTTTTACAAAAACTGGTCGGGGTCCTTGGCTAAGAGGAGACTCTGCCTTGGGCCCGCTGGTGTGATGAACTGCACTCCACTATCTGCATTGTCCTTCTGAGTGAGTTTATTTCCTGGAAAGCATGGCTACAACAGTCTAACACTTGGACTTGAGCTGTCTGAGGAGGCACACATGCTGACAAAGCAAAAAAAAAGAAAAAAGACTTTATTGAGAAGTGGCACCCAAGCAGAGAGAAACAGGGTAAGGGAACCCAGGAGAACTGCTCAGACACATGGGTCGCAGTCTGAGGACTGATGGGGATATGGTTAATTTCCAGATGGTCTCTGGCCGGTCACTCTGACTCAGAGTCCTTCCTGGTGCTGCACACATGGCTCAGCTAAAATAGAGTCCAGCAAGAAAGATGCTGGGAGGTTGACAGGGCCTATGGGCTGGCCCTCCTCTCTCCTTTCAGCTTTTCTGAAAGTCTTGCAGTTGGTGGTAATGTGTTAGCTTTATGTTCCTCAACAGGACTTCCTGTTGTGTTAATAAGATGACACATGTAACTCGTTACAATCTTGCCTGGTCAGGGCAGACAGCTTCAGTCAATGGTTCCACTCACATTTCTATTTCTTTCCCTTCCCCTTGTCTTGACTGAGCTCATCTTTAGAAGAAAGAAAGAGAAGATTTCTTCTCTTTGCCCAATCCCCACCTTCAGTTGACTGTAACCACCACTCTAGTCTGTAATATATTCTGTAAATACCCCAAAATAAGGACAAGGGAGTCCTTAAGATTAAGATATTTTATATATATATATATATATATATATATATACATACACATATATGGACTTCCCTGGTGGCTCAGACAGAAAAGAATCCACCTGTAATGCCGGAGACCTGGGTTTAATCCCTGGGTTGGGAATATCCCCTGGAGGAGGGCATGGCAACTCACTCCAGTATTCTTGCCTGTGAATCCCCATGGACTGAGGAGCCTGGCGGGGTATAGTCCATGGGGTCACAAAGAGTCAGAAGTGACTGAGTGACTAAGAATAGCACAGCAGAGTTTAATAATTGTGAATTTGCTTGCTTATATATATATATATATATATATATATATATTTAAATTTAAAATTTTAAAAGAGGAAAATCATTCATAAAATTCCTCTCTATATTCCAGCTTCCAGTGGGAATCAAAATCAGAGTTTCCTCTTTAATTTTCCAAGAGACTAGCCTAGCTTTTAATGTAGAAATGGCCCAGCACACAGATATTCCTGTCCTTGTATGGGAATGTTCATTGTCAATAGTAAAATCATTTTCATTTGCTTCTGTGAAGCCACTTAATTCACAATCTATTTAAAATAGCAGCATCTCTGATAGCTGTAATTAGTTTCATAACAACTCTTCCTGCTGCCACTTTGCAAAGCAGACTGCGAGTCCAACTTTTAACACAGACATGTCACTAATTAGCACAGTCCAAAACCAGTCCAATAGGGCCATAATGAACGCACGACGATTGGGGAAGTGAGTTCATTTCTCTATTTGAATCTTGGAAGCAATCCATTTTAATCTGTATGCAAAGGTCGACTTTTGAAGGAATAATTGTACTTTGTTTGGGTCCATCTGGATTGGGCTATAAATATGCCTTCCAGGTTTTATAACATTAAGTTACACAGACAGCACTCAATGTCATAGTAACATTCAAGAAGTCCTATATGGGTGATTAACTGGAGAACATTCATCAAATCAGTGCCCTGATCTTAGGGGGAAAAATGCATTTTTAAGCTAGAAGCGAGTTCTGGGCTTTTGGTTGTGGTGAATGAGATGAATTCATTAAAAAAAGAAAAAAAGTTCCAAGTGCTTTTTGTTCTCCCTTATAATTAAGCCTAATAAAATAAGCATGTTTTTTCTTCTTTCTTTAACATTTGCATATTTTCCTATGCCAGGAATTACATCGACATGTTGGTGTAATAACAACAACAAAAAATCCCATCATAGTCCCTGTGGCTTAAAGCCTGTACAATAACCTTCCATGATAATTTTGCCTGTTATACTTTTGCATATGTTTTTGCAGAATTTACAACATGCTTCAAAGCATTTGAGGTTTGGGATTTCCACTTGTTACTATTTATAGTTTCAGTGTTCACATACCGTTGATTATTTTTCCCTCTCCCTCTCCAAACCTAAATGTCAATTGTCATCTAAATTAATTTGCACTTGGAGTTGGCAAGATGGTAACTCCAGTTCACATAGAAAAACCACAAAGCAGAGAAGGAAGCATTAACTGTAATTCCTGATCCATCTTCCTGATACTTCTGTCTTCTCTAGTCAGTTACCCTTTTAGCCAATTAGATACTTGTTTTCATCTGGGAAGCAGTTTTGAGAGAATCAATGTATATATTGACTTTGTGTTTAGAAATACTACATCCGGATTTCTTACAGAAGAAAAATTATGATGAATTGCCCATTGGTAAACATGCATAAAAATGAACTTTGGTAATCAAAATATCTAACTTTAATAGCAAAGTTAGATGAAATGTGGATCAAACACTACAGGAATTCATTAGATACCTGAATCATGCGCTCTAGACATCTTGAATCTCAAACACATGGTATAGCGCTTGAAATATTGGAGCCACTTGGTAAACAAGCTCTGTGAAGTGAGAGTGAAGTTGCTCAGTTGCATCCAACCCTTTTGGATCCAACTGTAGTCCATGGAATTCTCCAGGCCGGAATACTGGAGTGGGTAGCTGTTCCTTTTCCAGGAGATCTTTCCAACCCAGGGATCAAACCCAGGTCTCCCACACTGCAGGTGGATTCTTTACCAGCTGAGCCGTAAGGGAAGCCCAAAAGAAGCTCTGCTACTTCGAAGTCGCTTCAGTCGTGTCCGACTCTGTACGACCCCATAGATGGAAGCCCATCAGGCTCCCCCGTCCCTGGGATTCTCCAGGCAAGAACACTGGAGTGGGTTGCCATAAGCTCTAAATGATGTGAAAAAAAAAATAATAAATGGAAATAAAAGGTTTCTGTCTCTTCAAATCCAAATCTGTAGCAATCCAAAGAGCCTCTGTGAAATGACATCACACAATCACTCCAGAAACCAAGGAGACAGAAGAAACTAGGAGAGGATGTTTGGGCTTGACATGCTTTATTGGGAGACAACTGACCATGGAGGAAAGATTCATTATAAGCTCAAGACACGTAGAAAGAAACTAATCTCTAAGAATAAAACGACTTGGATTTTAAGCTCACAAAAAAATGATATTGAGGAATGCAAATAAGAGTCATGTGAGCTTTAGGCAAATAAGATTGGGGTGATGAGGTGGACAAGGAGGAGCTTCATCATGATTCATCGTGATGAGCCACCATGTGTGCTCTCCTTGAGTTTAGATAGTTTCAGTTCAGTTCAGTTCAGTCACTCAGTCGTGTCCGACTCTTTGCATCCCCATGAATCACAGCACGCCAGGCCTCCCTGTCCATCACCAACTCCTGGAGTTCACCCAGACTCACGTCCATCGAGTCAGTGATGCCATCCAGCCATCTCATCCTCTGTCGTCCCCTTCTCCTCCTGCCCCCAATCCCTCCCAGCATCAGAGTCTTTTCCAATGAGTCAACTCTTCGCATGAGGTGGCCAAAGTACTGCAGTTTCAGCTTTAGCATCATTCCTTGCAAAGAAATCCCAGGGCTGACCTCCTTCAGAATGGACTGGTTGGATCTCCCTGCAGTCCAAGGGACTCTCAAGAGTCTTCTCCAACAGCACAGTTCAAAACCATCAATTCTTCAGTGCTCAGCCTTCTTCACAGTGCAACTCTCACATCCACACATGACCACTGGAAAAACCATAGCCTTGACTAGACGGACCTTTGTTGGCAAAGTAATGTCTATGCTTTTCAATATGCTATCTAGGTTGGTCATAATGTTCCTTCCAAGCAGTAAGCGTCTTTTAGTTTCTTGGCTGCAGACACCATCTGCAGTGATTTCAGAGCCCCCCAAAATAAAGTCTGACACTGTTTCCACTGTTTCCCCATCTATTTCCCATGAAGTGATGGGACTGGATGCCATGATCTTTGTTTTCTGAATGTTGAGCTTTAAGCCCACTTTTTCACTCTCCACTTTCACTTTTATCAAGAGGCTTTTTAGTTCCTCTTCACTTTCTGCCATAAGGCTGGTGTCATCTGCATATCTGACGTGATTGATATTTCTCCTGGCAATCTTGATTCCAGCTTGTGTTTCTTCCAGTCCAGCTTTTCTCATGATGTACTCTGCATTTAAGTTAAATAAGCAGGGTGACAATATACAGCCTTGACGTACTCCTTTTTCTATTTGGAACCAGTCTTTTGTTCCATGTCCAGTTCTATGCTTCCTGACCTGCATACAGATTTCTCAAGAGGCAGGTCAGGTGGTCTGGTATTCCCATCTCTTTCAGAATTTTCCACAGTTTATTGTGATCCACACAGTCAAAGGCTTTGGCATAGTCAATAAAGCAGAAATAGACATTTTTCTGGAACTCTCTTGCTTTTTCCATGATCCAGCGGATGTTGGCATATTGATCTCTGGTTCCTCTGCCTTTTCTAAAACCAGCTTGAACATCAGGAAGTTCATGGTTCACGTATTGCTGAAGCCTGGCTTGGAGAATTTTGAGCATTACTTTACTAGCATGTGAGATGAGTGCAATTGTGTGGGAGTTTGAGCATTCTTTGGCATTGCCTTTCTTCGGGATTGGAATGAAAACTGCCCTTTTCCAGTCCTGTGGCCACTGCTGAGTTTCCCAAATTTGCTAGCATATTGAGTGCAGCACTTTCACAGCATCATCTTTCAGGATTTGAAATAGTTCAACTGGAATTCCATCACCTCCACTAGCTTTGTTTTTAGTGATGCTTTCTAAGGCCCACTTGACTTCACAATTGAGGATGTCTGGCTCTAGGTCAGTGATCACACCATTGTGATTATCTGGGTCATGAAAGAGTATAAAATGTTTACCTTGATTGGCAATTTTCCCCAGGACTTCCTAGACACATTAAAAAGTGATCAACTGAAGATTCCTTGGAACTTAACCACTTCCTTTGGGAAAAGGACTTCCCTGGTGGCTCAGATGGTAAAGCTTCTGCCTACAATGTGGAATACCTGGGTTCGATCCCTGGGTTGAGAAGATCCTCTGGAGAAAGCAATGGCAACCCACTCCAGTACTCTTGCCTGGAAAATCCCATGGACAGAGGAGCCTGGTAGGCTGTAGTCCATGGGGTGGCAAAGAGTTGGACAAGAATGAGAGACTTCACTTTGGGAAAATAATGGAGCCGGTTGAGCTCAATGGGATGGAAGAGGAAAAGAGAGGGTAGAATGAAGAGGGAGAGGCAAGAAGATCTGAGTGAGAAGACTTGGGAACAGGGTTCGTTCCCCTTTGAAGGTGCAAGAAAGCAAAGTCCTTAGTTTAGGAAGGAAACTCATGTCCTATCCACCCACCCTACCTGAATTTTGTTTGCTCTAGACTAAAAGAAAAGCCCCATGCTTACATTACTTTTAAGATAAGTCATATTGCTGTTGTAATCACATCCTGAAGGGTGGAGCTTAGGCAAAGTAGCTAGATGCTCTCCATAAACAGTCTATTTATTTACCTGTAAGAGGACAGAACAACATCAGTGAAGCTACAGATAAGTACCTAGTACAATTTTCCATCACAGATCCTTAAATGTTGCTTAGTCATTAAGTACCACATTCCAGAAAGAGCTAAGGATCATTTTAAGTCTTAATGTCTCAAGGAAACCTCTGGAATTAAAAGTCAGGATCTTTTATACCATAATTAAGAACAAGCAGAAGGTGCACAGAAAGGAAACTTTTGTGTCTCTAATTGTGGATTAAGGTGTGTGTTCCCTGGATCTTCAAATAGTCCCCAGCTTTCATTCATGTCTCACAAGACATGAAGGGCTAGGTTAACAAAGGCACCCATCCCTCGCCTCACCGGGCAGCACAGTTCTGTCATCTCAAGGTACTTCTGTAAGAGCTGCCCAGGAAAGCCTACAGTGCCAACTTCAGCTGCCCACCAGCCAGGATGAAAATAAAGGCTATAAAATTTGTACTTTTTTGTCTCCTTGGGATGGACACTTGAGGATTTCAGTAAAGGCTGGGTAACCTTCTCTGCATCCCTGTCTCTCTGTATACTTGCAGAAGAAAAGCCAGCTAGACTATAACAGAGAAGGAACAAGTTACCTCCCTTCTCATGATTATCTGTGGCTTCTGAAGCGTTTGCATCATGGGACTACTTATTATAAATAAATTTCCCCAAGAAGTGTTTTACTGGCCAAGTGAGAATCCTTCAGAAATGTGGTCTAAGGAGAACCAAACTATTTACATACCATTCTTTTAAACTCAGCCTAGGTATCTGAATCTATTTTCCTTTGATTAATTTACATAAAATAAAGGATATGAAATGGTTTGTAAACTAAAGAACAGTGTCAAATAAAGAGGGTTTTCATGTTTCTCAAATGAAGAGGACAATTTCTTCAAGGACCTCAGGGTGCAACATTGAGTGGCCTCCACTATGCAGTTCATGGGATATAGTGTGTCATTGCTTCTAGTCTAGACCTAGATCCTCTCTTGTTCTGCTTGATTTCCCACTTTCGTCTATGTCTTCTCTCTCATAGAAACACTCCCTAATATATTTAAAATAAGTCCTTTCAATACAGATTCCCCTTTTTAAAAGTTTGCATATTTTTCCAAACATTTCTTGACTGTTCATTTTTCTATCCTTGGTGTTATGCATAAATCCAATCTTATTTCTTTCAGCCAGCATTTTGTTTATGAGGTTTATTCACGTTAATCCGGGCCTTCCCAGATGGCTCAGTGGTAAAGAGTCTGCCGGCCAATGCAGGAGATGCAAGAGATGCAGTTTCGATTCCTGGGTTGGGAAGATCCCCTGGAGCAGGAAATGGCAACAGGCTCCAGTATTCTTGCCTGGAAATGTCCATGGAGGGAGAATCCTGGTGGACTCTAAGAGTCTACCACTCTTTGAGTCCACAAAGGGTCAGACACAACTGAGGGGGCACACACAGCCCAGCACAGCAGGGTACTTCCAGGTGGCGCGTACATCTCAGCCAAGATAGATTCCAGGCAGATGGATAGAGATTCCACGTCGTTATATACAGATTTAGTCCATGGCACCTAATTGTTGCAGAGCATTCTCGTACATAAATATAGTTGATTTGTTTGTTAGTCTTTTCATTTCCACATGTTTTTCATCTGGTTTTATATTTTTCCAATCTGACAGATACACAAATTTCATTTTTAGTTTATTTCTCTTCCATTTTGCTATTTTGGGCAAAGGTCATGAATTGCAGAGGATAACTAAGGTGCATGAGAATTACCCTCTATGCTCCCTCTAGTACTCCTGGCATTTTATTAAGGGGTGGGATCCAGAAATCTGTGTTCACTCCCCAACTCATACAAATGGACAAAGTAGTTAAAATTCTAAGACTCATCAGTAACTGCTATGATAACCTCATGCTTGCTAAAGATCATCCTTCAAATATGCCATATTTGTACTTTCCCCAGAGAATAGAGAACCTAAAATATCTTCTAAATTAAAAATCTCACAGTACAAAAATGATCTAACATGTTGACAAGAACATAACTAAGTATAAATGAGTTACTATGGGTGTTTACTCAGATATTAAACTCTTAGAACATTCCCTCTTCAAACAGCTATGCTGTTCTGTACTTAGTGACTTAGTCATATCTGACTCGTTGCGACCCCATGGACTATAGCCCGCCAGTCTCCTCTGTCCATGGGAATTCTCACGCCTCCTCCAGTGGATCTTCCAGACCCAGGGATCTAACCCAGGTCTCCCAAATTGCAGGCATATTCTTTTTCTGTCTGAGCCACCAGGGAAGTCCATGAATACTGGAGTGGGTATCCTATCCCTTCTCCAGGGAATCTTCCCCACCCAGGAGTCAAACTGGGGTCTCCTGCATTGCAGGGAGTCTTTAGCTGTTGAGCTACCAATGAAGTGAAAGTCGCTCTGTCATGTCCGACTGTTTGCAATCCTATGGACTGTAGCCTGCCAGGCTCTTCTGTCCATGGAATTCTCCAGGCCAGAATACTGGAGTGGGTAGCTAGTCCCTTCTCCAGAGGATGTTTCCAACCCAGGGATCAAACCCAGGTCTCCCACATTGCAGGTGGATTCTTTACAGTTGAGCCACCCTCAGGTAAACACATGCACAGCTAATCAGTTATATACTCAATAAAGCACACATACATTGATGCAAAGGTCTTCAGTTGGGGCCAGTTATTAAAGGTCATTAAGATGACTTTTTCTTTCTATTTCTTAAGGCTAGGTCCAACGACACACTGCCTTCAGTCATGTAAACCAAACTGAAGAAGCTCCCCTTAGACAGAAACAGGGAATAGCAGGACAGGAAACACTGTCCAACTTTACCAAGAGGGCTTTGAGATTTTATCTCAAGGTCTGACCTTTTTATCAGCTCCAACTTTGTCTGAATTTTCACTACAAGTGCCAATGAACATGGGCACAGGTCAAATCCATGAGCTTTTATTCCAAGCCCCTGATCTCAGGGACAATGACTGCTATCTTTATAGTCAGGCAATCTCAATACTTGAATTTATTTTTATCTTTTTCTCCATCCCTCTAATAAAATGCATTATTTAAACCTTGCAGTGTGCCTCAGGTGAAGTATTATTTTTTTTTTCATTCCGACCAACATCATCCTGCAAGGTTGTACTTGAATGAATGCAATAGTATTCCTTCATTTTATCCACAATTCTCATTTCACTTTCATTTATTGCCAAAGAGGAAGCTGGGTAACAGTGCTTAGGAGTGTGGGCTCCAAGGAAAGATGCCTGGATTTCTGTATTATTTCACTTCTGTAAAACTAGAAATTGGCAAAACCTAGTTAACATTTCAACACCTCAGTTTCTTCATTTTAAAAAGGGGGCGCTGATGTTACCTCATGAGATCACTTGAGAGTTTTTCCATGTGACCTGCATACAGTGAAGCATAATTCATGGTCTGCTCTAGGAAGAAGCAGAGACATTTGTGTGACTGAGAAAATACACAGAATAAAGTGCCACCATTCCTGCCATACCTGACAATGTTTTCCCATCAACTTTCATGAGCTTTTACAGGTTGACCCCATATTGTATTCAATATCAGAATTTATGTTCTTTTGTTTCTGATGTAATTATGTAAACTATTAAAAATCTAAAATAAGCTTACATTCTCTTAATGTGTTACACTACGTAGTCTACTTTTTTATTTTCTCTCTCTCTCTCTTTTTATTGCATAGTTGATCTCCTTTGATCCTTACTACAGTAGACTCACATTCAGAGAGCAAAAGGAATTAGGCTGATCACAGATGGTAAAGAAGATCTGAGTGTCTAACTGAGAAACTCTAAATATTTGATGGTTTTTTCTCTCCATACAAGAACATCCTCTTTTAACAAGATAATTTCTTAAAAACTTACTATTAAGCATTTTGGAAAAAAATCATAATTACTAAGAATTTTCCTAGAGTATCAGGATTTTGGAAAATAATGGAACATAGGATCTTGAGCCTCATGCTCTGGTTATAAAACCAAAGTGCCGATGTAATTATTATGAACATGAGGTGATGTCTCTGAAAAGGAAAGAGCAGAGGTGCTGTGTCAAAAAAGTTCAAAACAAGGAGAAATTCAGAATAAAAAAAAAATAAATGGAAAAGAGAGATTTATTTTTCTGTGATGGGAAAAATAAAAATATTTGCACACAAATAATTTTAGCATAATATATTAGTTTACTGAGTAACACGTGTATACATTTTTTTTTTCAATTTGTTTGCATACTCTTTGCTTCTTTATATAACAGGTATTTGTAATTCACTTTCTATAGGGAGAATGGAAATGAAACTCAGTCTTCAAAGATGTTCTTACTCAATTTCTTTTTCATGTTTAAATGAAAATGAAGTTGCTGAGTCGTGTCCCACTCTATGCGACCTTAAGGACTGTAGACCACCAGGCTCCTCCTTCCATGGGCTTCTCCAGGCAAGAATACTGGAGTGGGCTGCCATTCCCTTCTCCAGGGGATCTTCCCAACCCAGAATTCGAACCCGGGTCTCCTGCATTGCAGGCAGACTCTTTACCACCTGAGCCACCAGGGAATCCCTATAAATGAAAAGTTTCAGCAAAATTTTAATATGAAATTGAAAAAATATTTAAACAAATTTTCTTTTTTTGCTTTTATTTTATTATTTTCTTAATTAATTAATTATTTTTTTTTACTTTACAATATTGTATTGGTTTTGCCATACATCAACATGCATCTGCCACGGGTGTACACGTGTTCCCCATCCTGATGCCCCTCCCACCTCCCTCTCAAAGACACAAAGTGATAGATAAAATTTTAAAAACAAATAGAAATGAAAAATTAGGCTCTGGATACTTGTACCTCTCATAAAGAAGATGAACCTTACAGAAAATAGTTCTTATTTGGTATTTTATAGCATAAAATATAGCAAGGTCTCCTAGAATGATATATCATCAGGATAATAGGTCAAAATCAGACCTTATTACATATAAATATAATATTTAATAATAGAAGCATCATTGATAATTTACAGTAGAACATTAAGCAAGTGATTCTCTTTCAGGTCAAGTTACTTAAAAAAATAAATTAGACTTTGACCTTACATGGTATACCAAAATACATTTCAGCTAAACTTGAATTATACCTTTGAAGAGCTATGAAATATTATATTGATATAACTGCCAAATCTGTCCTAAAACAATAAAGAAAATAAAAAAAATTAATGATGAAAAGAACTCTTTCCTGGAAAATCCCATGGACAGAGAAGTCTGGTGGGCTTCAGCCCAAGGGGTCGCTAAGAGTGGGACACTACTGAGCAACTTCACTTTCACTTTTCACTGCATGCATTGGAGAAGGAAATGGCAACCCACTCCAGTGTTCTTGCCTGGAGAATCCCAGGGATGGCGGAGCCTGGTGGGCTGCCGTCTCTGGGGTCCCACAGAGTCGGACACGACTGAAGTGACTTAGCAGCAATGATGAAAAGGAAACAAATTAGCATCACATCTCAAAATATTTTATATAATCATAAGCAAAAGAGAAGAGCAAAGAACAGATTGGGTAGGATATAAATGATGCAATCATAATAAAAGTGTATTATTTTCATTACAAAAAGCAGGGGTTTTGAAAGAAGCATGGTAGATGAAACACACATTTCAATTCTGCTCAGCCATTACATCTCACTGAAATGTAAAAAGGCTTGTAAAGCAAAAAATAAAAAGGTATAAAACCATATGGACAAAAGAGACAAGATAGCAGACATGAGAATACAAAAGTGCAACATTTGGGGTACTGCGTTCTGGGCCCATATCACCCTTGTCACGGTATGATCCCTCAGTTTGTGAGTTCATCCTCCAGATACCATAGAGATTGTTGTCCTTGTTCAGTCGCTAAGTTGTATCCAACTCTTTACAGTCCCATAGACCACAGCACGCCAGGCTTCCCTGTCCTTCACTATCTCCCAGAGATTACACAGACTCATGTCCATTGATTCAGTCATGACAGAGATCCTGACTTTGAAAACAAGGTTGAAGGAGCTCCCATTATATTTGTTAAATAGACATTTCTCCAAAGAAGACATACAGATGGCTAACAAACACATGAAAAGATGCTCAACATCACTCATTATCAGAGAAATGCAAATCAAAACCACTATGAGGTACCATTTCACACCAGTCAGAATGGCTGCGATCCAAAAGTCTACAAATAATAAATGCTGGAGAGGGTGTGGAGAAAAGGGAAACCTCTTACACTGTTGGTGGGAATGCAAACTAGTACAGCCACTATGGAGAACAGTGTGGAGATTCCTTAAAAAACTGGAAATAGAACTGCCTTATGATCCAGCAATCCCACTGCTGGGCATACACACTGAGGAAACCAGAAGGGAAAGAGACACGTGTACCCCAATGTTCATCGCAGCACTGTTTATAACAGCCAGGACATGGAAGCAACCTAGATGCCCATCAGCAGATGAATGGATAAGAAAGCTGTGGTACATATACACAATGGAGTATTACTCAGCCATTAAAAAGAATACATTTGAATCAGTTCTAATGAGGTGGATGAAACTGGAGCCTATTATACAGAGTGAAGTAAGCCAGAAGGAAAAACATAAATACAGTATACTAACGCATATATATGGAATTTAGAAAGATGGTAACAATAACCCTGTGTATGAGACAGCAAAAGAGACACTGATGTATAGAACAGTCTTATGGACTCTGTGGGAGAGGGAGAGGGTGGGAAGATTTAGGAGAGTGGCATTGAAACATGTAAAATATCATGTAGGAAACGAGTTGCCAGTCCAGGTTCCATGCACGATGCTGGATGCTTGGGGCTGGTGCACTGGGACGGCCCAGAGGGATGGTATGGGGAGGGAGGAGGGAGGAGGGTTCGGGATGGGGAACACATGTATGCCTGTGGCGGATTCATTTTGATATTTGGCAAAACTAATACAATTATGTAAAGTTTAAAAATAAAATAAAATTAGAAAAAAAAAAAAAAAGCTGAGGCTAATACTGTGCAAGCGTGAACACATTAGGCAGTCGTGCCCGACTGTTTGGGACCCATGTACTGTAGCCCACCAGGCTCCTTTGTCCATGGGATTCTCCAGGCAAGAATACTGAGGTTGGTTACAATTTCCTTCTCCAGGGGATCTTCCCAATCCAGGGATCAAACTCACGCCTCCTGAGTCTCCTGCATTGCAGGCAGATTCTTTATCCACTGAGCCACCTGGGAAGGTATTAATACTGTGCAAGCTGGTACATAATTTAGGTGAAGTTTCTACTCAGCTATATCTGAATGTCTATAATATATTAGAAAAACATCACATTTCATAATTAGCTTTAGTATCAATTTTAACAGATACCAAAAATCAAGATAGATTAATTTTTTTTCCCCTAAGTAAATGTCTTCTAGGAGCCCAATATTATGCTCTGAATTCTGATGACTTTTAAAACTAGAAATAGAATGCATGATCTTTGCTTTTATGAACATACATTGATCAGAAACTATTTATATCCTGAGGGAGAATAGATACTGAGAAGTCTAGTTCTCTGCTTTTTTTGCACAGACACTTTATTCTTTGTTTGCTTTTAGCTCAAAGGAACACCATGTGATATTTCAAATTAGAACTAAAATTAACTTTTCCCAATTAATTTATATCTGATTTTTCAGACATCTGATAATATTTAAAGTAAATTTATTATTTCCCAAGTTCTCCAAGACATTTAACAGAGATGTACATTTCAGGAAAATATAAAGTATTGAACGAATAGGCTGGAATCACATACCATGAAAACATCCTGCCTCAAGATAGAAAAAAAGCTGTTGAGTTCTTAGTGAAATGACATTGAATGTTTTTTGGTAATTAATTGTCTTTACTATACACCACTGAAAACAATTCTAGCTATGTCTTGCCTTTTTAAATAAGAAATGGATGCCAAGAAGGTCCTTCAGAACAGGCTTGCGATCAAAAAACTAATTCTGGAAGGAGCAAGAGGTAAGAGAAGGGAATTTGATTTCCCAAATACCAAACAAATTGTGAGTGATTCCACAAGTCCACAATAATCAAAAGACTGAGGGGAAAAAAATGAAAGTATTGCCATGGAGCCTAGAATGTAGCCATCCTCATCATCTGCTCTGGGGTTCAGCATTCACCAGTCCCAGACAGCAACTTATTACTTGAGTTTATCTCCTAAAACGGAGGATGCTCTGAACAGAAGAAAGTGGTACCTGAATCCTGAATCTCCTTTTGTTTAGGCCCCTGGGTTTGAACACCTCAGAGTATCATTCACTTCTCTTCATTATCTGATATGATTTCATGATTGACCTTGAGCCAATCTGCACATCCATCTCTCGCCTCTCTCTCTTTCTTTTATCACCCTGTATTTCCTGCAGGTATTGGCTCGCTTCACAAGCTGTCATAAATTCATTCCTGGTTTGATCTCAAGGGGAGAAATGTCCTCATCACATCCAGACTCGTTTCCTTAGCACCAGATGGGTAGTAGCAATAACAGAGGATACTTACCCCAAGGCTCCTTCTGGGAGCTTCAACAAAGTCATTCCTAAAAACATGTCAGAGAAAGACATGTTCAAACCTAGTTGCAGATAAGACAAGCCCATCTTCTCTCTCTCACAGAGTGGAGTCATGCAGCTCCACACCACGCCAAAAATTAGCACTGAAACTTGACAGCCACGCTCATTGGAAGAAGTGCTTGCAAGTGTAACTTCTGTGACAGAACACTGAGGATCACCGTTGAGATTATACTGGAGAATACCATCCTAGGTTTTTACCCCACGCCATGATCCATCATGTTACGGACAATGCCTTCTAGAACTTGGCTTCTGGTTTTAAAAGTAGTGCTTTGCATGTTTTTCTCAATTTTACATCTAAATGCTCGATGTGTGTGTGTGTGTGTGTTTAACTGAAAGATCTCAGTGACCTCTTTTCTTCTTTAAGCAGGTTTCTTAGAAAATACCCATGATATCAATAATATATTTCTATAAATTATATCTATTTACTGAAAGCAAGTGAAACAAAATTTATTGCAACACACATCATAGTTTTACCAAACTTGCTCACAATGTTTCTGCCATTTAATCTCCAATCATAACCTGATATCTTATAAAAGTTCATATTTGAAAACTACTCTGACAGT
Organism: Bos grunniens; assembly: GCF_055505025.1. Taxonomy (NCBI): domain Eukaryota; kingdom Metazoa; phylum Chordata; class Mammalia; order Artiodactyla; family Bovidae; genus Bos; species Bos grunniens. The sequence continues at coordinate 86,890,297 of NC_141176.1, read as the reverse complement.
TGAAAGTACCATGTATTTTTCTAAACTAATTTGATGGGAGTATGGTTTTACTTTGTTTTAAAAATTCATTTTTTACATTGATTTCGAGTTCAGTGGTGGGTTCTTTCATTGTACTCCAAATTCAAACTTCAAACCATCTGCATACTTGGTTGACCTTATGGGGGCAAGATGCATGCTATCATGATAACTTGAAGGAAGTTCTCGAGTGTCATAAACAACTTAATTTAGATCTGAAGCTTGAGGGTTGAGGAGAACTAGTGATTCAGCTTTGTTTCCCACTTGAAAGCTCCCTTCTGAGATGCTGAAGATTTATGCGGGACAGGTTATTATACTTTACTGACTAATCAGAACTCTCGTTTCCTTGGCAACCTGCATACCATGTTTCCCCCACACCAGCATTCCTGAATCCCGCCCCTCTTCACCCCAAATGATTTATTTCCTTATTGCTACAGCCTATGGGTACATTACATACTTTAAAACAACACATTAATCTATAGCTTTCCAACCCAGACAGCAGACACCGCCGCCATCCTTCTTGATAACCACCTCTGGCTATTATAAAGAAAGCATTCCTGATTTAGGCTCCAGTCAAGAAAGGGTAGGGGATGACGTGTCATGCACCAGTCTCCAAACTTAGGTTTAGGCAAACTGCCAGAAGAACGCAAGACCCACAGCTGCAGATTTTCATTGAAAATGCCCTACACAATTCTCTGATACTTAATTTTGACTACTTGTGACCGGCTGCCTTGAAAATAAAAGAACCTAAATTCACATCAGGCGTGTTTATTAGAGAAAGAGATGGATATGATTTAATGCGTGTCTCTGCCCTTTCTCTCTTCACCTAGGTGAGCATCAGTGGATGAGAGCTCTTAAATCTTTTCTTTTTGCTCCACAAAACCCTTATATTCAGAGTAAAACCTTACACTAAAAATTTTGGATTTATTTTTTGATTTTTGTAGTACACTAATTTGCAAAAGAAGTAACTTTCAACTCTTTGCCAGGATAAGAGTAAATATGTTGTTGTTTCTTTGCCAGGAGAAGAGCAAAATGTAGATAGAGAAAATATAGCAAATATTCCATCCTTTAAAGAAAGGCAGGTCCACTGAAAAAACAAGCATTCTCTTATGTTAAAGTCATTCTTTGATGTGTTTTCTTCAGAATTATCCCATTACCTAGAATAACAGATGTATGTTCAGGTAGCACACAATTCTCCTTAGGCAGAGATTGATATTGGGCAAGAATATCAATATTGAGCAAGAATATAGGGCATTGAAGGAAGAATAATTAAGATATTTTCACCTCTAAGCTTTATTCTCATCCATGCCATGTATAATGAATAAAAGTGGCGTATGTCTGCCATAATAAACTGATTTCATTCTATTGACATACGTTCCTAAATTATTTTCAGAATTCTGCAATGTGACTCACCAACTTTCTTTTTTTTAATTTGTTCTTTATATATCTTTTTTTTTTAAGTGAAACATCACAATAAACAGCTAAAATGCCTTTATCCATTCCTTAGCAAATTCTTCCTCTCTCTGCTTAGAGATAAACATTATTCTAAAGTTCTAAGTATGTTTCTTTCATGTTTTTAGATTTCTATTTTATGTTTGGAGTATACATGTGCATATATTTGCATGCATGCATATATACATACCTATGTATGTAATATATGTATATATTTCATTTTAAATGCTTTATTATGTATAATGCTATTCTTTATTAGTCTTCAGTAAACATTATAGTTTTAAAATAAAGCATTAAATCTAAATTCATTTATTTTAGTTGCTGAATAAGTGGCTCCCAGGACAAGGCCTTGTATTCTTTATAAATAAAATTAATGTCAACAATCATTTAAAACCAAAACCTAAAATGTTAGGGCTGACCTACTTTAGAGGGTTAAGAGTCTTTTAACCAGGAATCTAGAACCTGACTTCCAAGTTCTAATCATGTAAATCTCAGTGTAATCCAATTAATTTAAATGCTCATGTAACCTAGATTAATGATCTAACACTTACCATTAACTCTAGGTGGCTGATGGTAAACGCTTAAGAAAAATGAGGCCCATAATTCACCTAAAATGTGTAATACTAGACCAGAAGGAATTTTCCTTCTGACCACACATAGCCTACCTAATTTTTCACTAAGCACAACATGTGGGAACTTTTCTAGTAGCTCAGGGCTGGGCCACCACTTGGCTTAGATGTTTTACTGCTCAAGTCACTTTAACTACTTACAGTTTCACTCTTACTGCAATTTTATTTGTGTAATTAAATTTTCTTTTTCTAAAATGGGCTTGAGTTAGTTTCTTGATACTTTCTTCTGCTATGACTTGTCTAGGAAGTTTGTAAGACTGCAACTGTTTTTAAAACACCTAAACTCTGCAAGCAGAAGTGCAATACAAGAGAAAATACCTCACAGCTAATCCCTGAAAACTTCTACCTTTGAACTGTGAGCTTTGCACAATAAATGGGTTTCCTTAAGTTCTTCAGGTTGAATACATTCATCCTTTACTTTCCATTAAGAAAGAAGTTATTTGGGAATTCTCTAGTGGGCCACTGGTTAGGACTTGGTACTGCCACTGCAGGAGTTGTGAGTTCAATCCCCGGGTGGGGAACTAAGATCCCACACATTTCATGGCATGGCAGGTAAAAAGAAAGAAAAAAGAGTAAAATAAAATCAAACCACATTACTGCTCTTTTGAAAAAAATCCCTGCATTTTCCATTGGATTTAGAGTGAAAATTCAATCTCTTTTCATGGCCCAAGCGATCAGCTTCCTGCCTGTGTCTCTGGCATTGTTATTGTTGTTCAGTTAGTAAGTCATGTCCAACTTTGCAATCCCAAGGAGTGCAGCACACTCCCTGTCCTTCGCTATCTCCTGGAGTTTGCTCAGATTCATGTCCATTGAGTCAGTGACGCCATCCAAATATCTCATTCTGTCTCCTGTTCTCCTCCTGCCCTCAATCTTTCCCAGCATCAGGGACTTTTCCGTGGCCTAAGTATTGGAGCTTCAGCTTCAGCATCAATCCTTCTAATGAATATTCAAGATTGATTTTCTTTAGGATGGACTGGTTTGATCTTGCTGTCCAAGAGGCTCTCAAGAGTCTTCTCCAGCATCACAGTTTGAAGGCATCAATTCTTCAGCACTCAACCTTCTTTTTGGTCCAACTCTCACATGCATACATGACTTCTGGAAAAATCACAGCTTTGACTATATAGACTTTCACCAGTAAGTGATGTCTCTGCCTTTTAATACACTGCCTAGACTTGTCATAGCTTTTCTTCCAAGGAACAAGTGTCTTTTAACTTCATGGCTGCAGTCACTGTCCACAGTGGTTTTGGAGCCCAAGAATATAAAGTCTGTCACTGTTTCCATTTTCCCTCATCTGTTTGCCATGAGGTGATGGGACAAGATGCCATTATCTTGGTTTTCTGAATATTGAGTTTTAAGCCAGCTTTTTCACTCCCCTCTTTCACTTTCATCAAGAGGCTCTTTAGTTCCTCTTCTCTTTCTGCCATTAGTGTGGTGTCATCTGCATGCCTGAGGTTATTGGTATTTCTCCCAGCAGTCTTGCTTCCAGCTTGGTCTTCATTCAGCACAGCATTTCGCATGATGTACACTGCAAATAAGTTAAATGAGCAGGGTGACAATATACAATCTTGATGTACTCCTTTCCCAATTTTGAACCAGTCCATTGTTTCATGTCCAGCTCTAACTGTTGCGTCTTGGCCCACATACAGGTTTCTCAGAAGGCAGGTAAGGTGGTCTGGTATTCCCATATCTTGAAGAATTTTCCACAGTTGGTTGTGATCCACACAGTCAAAGCTTATAGCGTAGTTAATGAAGCAGAAGTAGACGTTTTTTCTGGAATCCCCTTGCTTTTTCTATGATCGAATGGCTCATCCCCTTTGCATTTCAGTACTTACTGGAGGTGACATTGGAGTACTTTGCATTTCATTAAAAATGAGGAAAGAGTCCAGTGCTCTCTTCCGTAGTGTGTGCTTTTCACTGAATAGTTCATGGTGTACCTTTTACCTACTCACCTGAATGTGAAGATATTTATTCACTTCCTGAGTAAAACCACAGGTGTGGGCACATTGTATGGGGAATAAAAAGTTAAACCGATATCTGTGGAACAGAAATCTTGAACCAAATCCTGAAGTTGCTAAATGTGGGCTCCTGCAGACTGCCAGAAGTAAGAGCAGACATAATATTGAGGCCTCTTAGTCAACAATACCTTTGTCTTTATTTAGCAACTCTTGGCAAGCCTGAATCCATAGTTGCTGGAATAATTTCCAATGAGGCAGAGGTTTGTGCCTAAGAATCAACTGTAAATGTAATAGTCTTAGTAACAATCTCTCAATCTGTGGTTTATTTTTTAAAATAAACTTTATCTCAAAAAATGAGGTTTCTAATTCACTAATTCATTTTTTGGCTCCAAAATCACTGCAGATGGTGATTGCAGCCATGAAATTACAAGATGCTTAATCCTTGGAAGGAAAGTTATGACCAACCCGGACAGCATATTAAAAAGCAGAGACATTACTTGGACAACAAAGGTCCGTCTAGTCAAGGCTGTGGTTTTTCCAGTGGTCATGTATGGATGTGAGAATTAGACTATAAAGAAAGCTGAGCACCGAAGAATTGATGCTTTTGAACTATGGTGTTGGAGAAGACTCTTGAGAGTCCCTTGGACTGCAAGGAGATCCAACCAGTCCATCCTAAAGGAGACCAGTCCTGGGTGTTCATTGGAGGGACTGATGTTGAAGCTGAAACTCCAATATTTTGGCCACCTGATGTGAAGAGCTGACTCATTGAAAAAGTTCCTGATGCTGGGAAAGATTGAGGGCAAGAGGAGAAGGGGATTACAGAGGATGAGATGGTTGGATGGCATCACCGACTCAGTGGACATGGGTTTGGGTGAACTCCGGGAGTTGGTGATGGACAGGGAGGCCTGGTGTACTGCAGTTCATGGGGTCACAAAGAGTCAGACATGACTGAGTGACTGAACTGAACTGAACTGAATTCACTTAGAGGTAATTCTGTCTCATTTTTGGGAAAGACTTTCATTCATTCAATTATGAGCAGTTGGAAATATCACTGCTTTAGCAAGGGCCTCAATTATATGTAGACCTCTCTCTTGAAGTAAAGTTGAAGTGTTAGTTGCTCAGTCACGCCTGACTCTTTGCAACACCATGAGCTGTCACCCACCAGGTTCCTCTGTTCATGGAATCCTCCATGCAAAAATACTGGAGTGAGTAGCTTTTTCCTTCCCCAGGGTATCTTCCCAACCCAGGGATCAAACTCAGGTCTCATGCATTGCAGGTGGGTTCTTTAGCAGCTGAGCCACTAAGAGAAGTAAGTCCCCAAATGAGATCCCCAGGAGCAGATAAGCATTTCTAAGGGAAGTTCATACAGGGGATTGCCTTTAAAGGATGAGTTGGCTGAACAGAAAGACTGGGAGGACTGTTGAAGCACTAGGTAGAATTAAATGATGACAAAGAAAAAAACCCAAAAATAAAAAGACTGTGCATGCCTAGATTTTGAAAGCAAAGAAATTTCTCATGAGAGAGAGATATGAATGCAAATATGACTTAGCACCATAGATGACACGCTGTTTATGGTCACTTTGTTTTTAAGGGGCCAAATCTAAATGTTCATTATGTGGATACTTCTGGGAGGCGGAGGGCCAGAGGAGAGGACAATTACTGCTTCATATATTTTTTAACCCCAATTAAAAAAATATATATATGAAGCAGTTATTGAATTTGGGTATAATTGCTTTACAGGGCTTCCCTGATAGCTCAGTTGATAAAGAATCCACCTGTGATTCAGGAGACCCTGGTTTGATTCCTCGGCCGGGAAGATCTGCTGGAGAAGGGAAAGGCTAACCACTCCAGTATTCTTGGGCTTCCCTTGTGGCTCAGCTGGTAAAGAATCCACCTGCAATGCGGGAGATCTGGGTTTCTGAGAAGATCCCCTGGAGTAAGGGAAAGGCTATCCACTGTAGTATTCTGGCCTGGAGAATTCCATGGACTGTATAGTCTTTGGGGCCTCAAAGAGTCAGACATGACTGAGTGACTTTTTCACTTTCATAACTGCTTTACAATGTTGTGTCATTTTCTCCTGCACAATGAAGTGAATCAGTTGTATGTATGCATGTATCCCCTCCCTCTTGGACCCCCCTCCCACCCCCTCCCACCCCTCTAGGCCATCACAGAGTACGGAGCTGAGCTTCCTACTGAAATAAGTAATAAATAGTTTGTATAGTCCTAACAGAAATGTGTGTGTGTGTGCTGGCTTTTAAGCTTGATTTTACCAACAAGTTCTTTCTTGGTTCTTTACTGTGACTTCCTAAATAGTAGCAGTTAGTTATCACTGTGAGAATAAAGGTAATAAATGAAATATATAAAGCCTGTAGGGCCGTGGCTGGCATAGAGTTGGTGATAGACAGATGGTGGTTCTCTTCTCTCAATTCCCAGATTCCACTAGATGAAGTGTTTGTTACTCAAAATAAAGAAAAGGATGGTGGTCTTACACTGGACTGAATCAAATTTTAAATTCTACTTATTTCATGATCTAAACACTTTTCTAAACAACACTTGGAGTTAGCCACTTGTGTTTACTGAACCTTACCCAAATTGAAGCTTGCTGCATTCAAACTTGATGACAAAATCTAAAAGAACAGTTCATCCATAGGTTGAGTGAGTCACACTTTCTCATTCAAGAAGCTACTCTGTGGGAGTCGTTAAGCATTTGGCAAATTATATCTACCGCCTACCTTAAGTTTCAATAATAAAATGTACTAATTTCTTTTTTCAAACATGCACCAAATAGGTGCAATTTTGGTGGAATTTTCCAAAGGATTGTAAAGTTATATTTAATCTGCTATTAAGAGGAGAAGAAAGCTCTAGATTAGCTAGGATATATTTCAAATAATTATTATTATAGAAGTACAACAAATCCTGATCAACCCAACAAAACAAGGTTGATATTACCAATTCCAACAGACTGCCAATCACCTCTTTATCCATTACAATTCCCATAAATGTTACATAGTCAATGCCTGTAGAAATAATAGTTCCAGAAGTAGTTTTGTTCCACTGAGGATGAATCTTTTTTTTTCAAGTATGAACAATTAAATATTTATGAAACTTTGAGCTTAATCAAAGAACAGTGAGGTCAAACTAGAGATAAGACAGTAGAGACAGATCCTCACACCTTACTAAGTTTCTTTCTTTCTGTAGATTTTAATAAATTTAGAGTAATTTGTGTAGGTATTCCTGGAGAGATTTCTTTCTATTTTTTTTAATAAGTAACAAAGGAGAAAAAAATGTAGAGAGAGGGCTTGTAGTTCTTCATTTGTCTACAATCATTACATACATAACTGAATTAGGAAGTTTCATTACAAAAATTGGGTGTAAATTGTATAAATAGTAGCCAGGAAAATGTTGATTGCAGTTTTTTTTTAAATTTTCCTTTTCTCATTAAGATGAAGAGTTTTCAAATTTTGGTTGCATTTTTCCCCATGCCTATTTCTTTATTTGAAGTCTTCGTTGATCTGAATATTTTTAGATCATAAAAAAAAGAGAGAGAGAGAGAAATTTAAAGTGCTCGGCAGGCAGAGAACTCACACAGCGACGTCTTACTTCATCCACTTCTTTACGTAATTTTTAAGTTAGGTTCCTGCTGCTCTCATAAGTGTTTCAACTTTAGAATTCTTGCCAACAGAGACAGACTATTGACAAGGAAATATAACAAGAGCATTTCTTTTTAATTTAATTCCTAATAACTGGATTCAGTGTAGAGTCTGGGAACAAGTGAAATATGGGCAGAAACAGTGTCCAGTAGGAAAAATATGTGAAAGAAGACTATTTCACAGTTCTCTAGCTTTTTCATACATACGCCAACGATTTTTAGTTCTATCCTGGCTGTATTTGGCACACAGGGACCTGCTGATCATAACAGGAAGATACCAGGATAAAGTTCGTCTTTCTATGTTCCTGGGAAATTCCCTAACTTGTTTTCATTACTGTAATAATGAGGTTATTTATTTACTCCGTAGGAGTGGGGCAGAGATTATTTGCTATTCTTTGGAAAGCATTGTGTAGTTATTAACCTAAAAATTCCTTCACTGATTCCCCAAGTTAAACAAAAAGCATATTAGAATTATTTTTTTAATACCCTGACACTTAACACACTTACAGCTCTTTCTGCTCCTCAATTCAAAGTTGAAATGACAGCAAATTAAAAAGAAGGTCCTTTGGGAAACATTTACGCACTACAGGGAATTTCCAATTTGCAGCAGTTTGCATTTTGTTGCTCAATTATTTGGAACTTGGAATATATAATTTTTAAAATGAAGTGGTGTTATTTTGTAAGAATTTAGTTTTCCCTTCATAAATTGAAGTACCTGCTCAAAAGGAAATGTCACAAAGGGAAAAATCTCTCTAAAATGTTAATGTCAGACTATCTAATGTCATTGCAGAATGGAAATGGAACCTCACTCTATTGTCACTTTGGGATTTTAGGGGACCTGTGGATTAAAACCAGTGGTGCCTTCCAGTTAGAAATGAAAGGAGAAAATCCTCATCTCTTTTGTAGAGGAAAAAGAAGCACAGCACTGCCTGGTGACTTTCCTTTCTTCTTTCTCTTTTATTTCTCTAATAAAGATGTATTCATTTTTTATTGCTGCTGTATCAAACTGCCACAAGCTCAGGGGCTAGAATCAACACCCATTTATGATCAGGCAGGTCTGTGGGTCAAAGTCCAGGATGTTGTACCTGGTTGCTGGCTGCGGGTCCCTTGAGACTGAAGTCAGCTGACTGCATTGCTCTCTTAAGGCTCCCAGTGTTCTTCCCACTTCTCCTTGTTACTGCAGAACTCAGCTCCCTGAGACTATGAAGCTGAGTTCCTTGTCTCCTTGCTGGCTGTGCGTCAGGCTGCTCTCCATTCCTGGGACCACCCTCATCACTTTATCATGCGGCCCCCTCAAAACAAGGCAGCAGGCAATGCCTCATCCTTGGAATCTCTCTGACTTCTGCACCTGTCCCTCAGCTAAGATGCATTCTGGCAAGAAAAGATGGATACTGGGAGGTTGGTAGGATATATGGTCTGTCATGTCCTCTCTCTTTTTGACCTTTACAAAATAGAAAGCATTAGTTGCTCAGTCGTGTCTGACTCTTTGTGACCCCATGGACTATAGCCTGCCAGGTTCCTCTGTCCATGGAATTCTCCAGGCAAGAGAGAGTAGCCATTCCCTCTCCAATGGATCTTCCCAACACAGGGATCGAACCTGGTTTTCCTGCATTGCAGGCAGATTCTTTACAGTCTGAGTCACCAGGGAAGCCCCCAGAATTCTTCCACTTGGTAATAGAATGTTAGTTCTGTGTCCCTTATCAGGACCTCCCCACAATGGGCCAGAGACAACCTGTGCTTGTCAAGGACTCTCCCCTGACTGAGTAGTGGTCTCCACACTCTAAGCTTAGCTAACCTGGGGCCTTCATTACATATGTACAGTTCCTTCCCAGAAGCACCTAGATTAGTGTTCAATTGAGTAACCAAGGATGAGATTCTTGGCGGCCATCTTTAGAATCTTCCCACTGCAAAAGTTAGCATTCCTGGTGGCTGATTGTTGCCTCACCTGCTGACCTTGTAATTATCCTTCCCAGCTATTTTCCTTTGATCTTTTCCAAAGAAATAATGTTTTCTCTTCTAATCTTGAAAAAAAATATGCATAATCTTCAGGATATTGCTTTCTTTTTTTCTGAAAAGAATATAAACAGCATGTGGAAAACAATCAGTTAAATACTTGCTAATAAAAACTGCCCTTGGTATTTACCAAGCTTCCCAGGTGGCTCAGTGGTAAAAGAATCCGCCTGCCAATGCAGGAGATGCAAGAGACTCAGGTTCAATCCTTGGGTGGAGAAGATCCTCTGGAGGAGGAAATGGTAACCCATTCCAGTATTCTTGCCTGGAAAATGTCATGGACAAAAGAGCCAGGCGGGCTGAAGTCAGTGGGGTCACAAAGATTTAGCCACCACTGAACATGCATGCTATTTCCTGGTATTTATCAGTATATAAATACAAATTTAAGCAAACATGGTTAGATTCTAGTCTTTGCTGCTCCAATTCAAGTTTCCTTAGGCCTGTCTTTCAAATTCCCAGAGCTCTCACTTTTCTCTAGAAATTAAATCCTGGTCGTCCAAGATGACTCAGGTTTCCAGAGCATTCTCTCTTATCTCATTTTGCAATTTCAACTTTTAAGGAACATCTGCTACTCAGTAAGGTACAGGTATCAAAAGACTGGGTCAAAATCTCTGATTTTTTTTCTTCTAGAGTTTCTAATATTTTCTCATTACATTTTCATGGTTTCTTCACAAATCAGAGAGGAGGCTCCATCTCTCTTCCTGGGCCAGGATTATAGCTGGGTGTACTTTTTCTACCTCGATCTTTCTTTTGCTCTTGTACTTTCATTTACAGAGAGTTAGAAGAAACAAGGGGGGATTCCCTGGCAGTCCAGTGGTTAAGACTTCCCCTTCCAAGGCAGGGGTGTGGGTTCCATCCCTGGTCAAGGAGCTAAGATTCCACATGCCATGAGGGAAAAACCAAAACATAAAATAGAAACAGCACTATAAGGAATTCCAGAAAGACTTAAAAGAAGAAGCAGGGACTGTGTTCGGAATGATTATGATGAGAATCCATTTCATGCTAAGGGTATGTGTGTTCAGTTGCGACCCCGTCGTCTATAGCCCACAACACTCCTCTGTATGTGGGATTTCCCAGGCAAGAAGACTGGAATGGGTTGCAATTTCCTTCTCCATTATGCTGGGGGTGAAAGCATTAGTCATTCAGTCATGTCCCGCTCTTTGTGACCCCATGGACTGTAGCCCACCAGGCTCCTCTGTCCATGGAATTCTCCAGGCAAGAATACTGGAGTGGGTTTCCATTTCCTCCTCCAGGGGATCTTCTCCACCCAGGGATCGAACCTGGGTCTCCTGCATTGCAGGCCAACTCTTTACAAACCGAGCCACCAGGGAAGCCAGGCTGGGTGGCGGCAGGGAGGAGACTGGGGTAATTTCATTGACTTTTTTGGCCATCCTCACCCACCCTCACTTTGGAGCCGCCTCTAAGGCAGGTGTTTACTAATCATGGTATTCCCTTGAACAGCCTTTGTATTCCAGGATGAGGCTTCTAAGGTAGCTTGAGGAATCATACACCTCCACCCCCACTGAAACCAACACACCATCTTCTGACACGTTTTCTCCTCACACTCACACCAGCACGACTTCAAGAAAGTGAACAAGAGCCTGTCTTTGCAATGACTCCCCCTGCCAAACACATCACCAAGAGGATCCATTGAAAATGAAAAATGTAGTCGTTTGGGTACTTTGAAATTTCCACATACTATTCATCTCTGCACTCAACTGCTTTTTCTCTATTTTTCTTTTTTAATCCTTGACTTGCCTCCCTGCTCTCCTAAGTCAAAATCCAAAACTCAGTTCTAGCATCAGCGCACGGTTTGCGTAGGGAAGTTTTTTCCAAACACCTGGGACCAGCATAGGATAAAAGTCACAGAAACACACACACAAAGATTTTTAACAAGGAGAGGATGGGTATATGACGTGTGTGCTATCTCGAGTGGCCTCAAGCTGCCCAAAGTAAGGTCCTTTCTGACTGCAACCAACAAGGAGGCAATTTTGACAGCGAGGGGAGAGTCCGGGGGCAATTTTAAGTCAGCGTAGTGATGTAATCATTTCAGAATGCTCTCGTTATTACAGTGCGTGCTTCTTTTGCTGGCAGTATCATTCCCTTCTGGATTTCTCTTCTGTTCTCTTAACACTTTTAAAATCATACAAGGGCACACACGCAGAAGCACACACACGCGCTGTGTCTGCAGCTGTCTGCTCCTTCCCTTCAGGGGCTGAAATTCACGATCAAGTAGATGAACTCAGGGAAACATTTAGGTAAGGAGCTCCCACTGGTGGTGGAGGAAATCTCACCATCCACATCAAATCCTTCTCCTTATTAGTACTCTGAGAAGGCCTGTCTGAGTCACCCATAAAAAGTGTGCCAAGACTGTTCTTTCACCCTGGGATGAAACAACAACCAAAAAAAAAAAAATGCCATTGTTCTCTTAGGTGGTTACGGGGTTAGTCACAGCTGATAATAACCAGGAGGTGAGGGTGCGCGGCCAGGACTGTGTTGGTAGTTACGAGCCTGGAAGGGTGCCACGTGCACTGTCCTCAAGTAGCTTCGATGCTTTTAAACGTTGAGGGCTTCCAAAGCGACTGCCGCAAGCCCTACAGCCATCTCCGCTTAGAACAAGCTCTATTGCCTTCATTACTAGTTTCACGTTCAGGCAGAGAAAGCATGGCTTTTCAAAGGTTGAGCTTCCCGAAACTGCTTTTGTGGAAGAACAAGGATTTAATGCATTTGCGATTAGTCATCAAATATTCAATTTGTGGAACTGAGCCAGATGGATTGGCAAGAATTGGCAGCATGCATCACCGAGGCAGATATAAGTGGCTCCTTTGTTGGATAGGGCCCTCCCTTTCCATTGTGTTGTTGTTCAGTCGCTGAGTTGTCCAACTCTGTGACCCCATGGACTACAGCACACCAGGCTTCCCTGTCCTTCACTGTCTCCTAAAGTTTGCTCAAATTCATGTGCATTGAGTTAGTGATGCTATCTAACTTCCTCATCCTCTGTCACCCCCGTCCCCCTTTGCCTTCATCTCTCCTAGCATCAGGGCCTTTTCTAATGAGATGGCTCTTTAACTGGTAATATTTCAACAGCTACATGACAAGTGACCATCTTTATTGAAGTCACCAAGAATGAGTCACTTAGAATGGTTAACACACGTAGAGCCTAGGTGACAAAAGTAACAGAAAGGAAACAAGATTTGTGGTCTACGGGAGAAAAAAGTAGGTTCCTCTTCTAGCTGGTGTCTTCGGTTAAGGTATTTTGGTACACTTGTCCAAACAGACTTTGAGAACAGGAAAGCAGGGGGCCGGTCTAGTCTAGTACAAACAAAAACCCTAAAGCACTGAAATAATGAGGTCAAAAGTGAAACTTCAACTGACTTTTAAATCCAGAGCTCAGGTCGTTTTGTAATCAGAGCTCAATATGAAATTTCAGTTGGAGAGCCTCATGATCTGGATTACATAAACCTTCAGGGTCCAGGCAAGAATACTGGAATGGGTTATCATTTCCTTCTCCAGGGGATCTTCCCTCCCCAGGCATCAAACCTGCATTGCAGGCAGATTCTTTACCATCTGAGCCACCAGGGAAGCCCTTTGAAACAACAGGATAACTTGAATCCTAGCCTTTACATCACACTTTGTCAGCTTATGAATATACCTTCAATGAGACTTCACGAAATGGACAAAATATTTTTGCTCTGTTATTCCTAGAATCTAAGCATCACAAGACCGAGTGGCATAAATCATAGTTTAGTTAATTTGGTCAAAGGCAGACTTTCAAAATGAATTGTACCAGCTCTTTAATGATAACTAGTAATCTGAGCTCCATTGTCCCATACCTGTTTTATGAATACCATGTCTATCTCCTTAAATTAATTAGACCTAAAAAAGAAAGTCAGGAAGATAGAAAAGGAAAATAATGACCACTGTTTGAGAGAGATCTATTGAAAAGATTTAATTGGGGAAAAAGGTCAATTTTTTTTTTCTTTTAAAGCATATTTTCTAGCACGTGTCCTCAGTCACTTCAGTTGTGTGTGACTCTTTGAGACCACAAGGACCATAATCCATCAGGCTCCTGTGTCCGTGGGATTTCCCGGGCAAGGATACTGGAGTGGGTTGCCGTTTCCTCCTCCATGGGACCTTCCCGACTCAGGGTTCGAACCTGCATCTCCTGCATCTTCTGCATTGACAGAAGAATTCTTTCTAGCACTGCTTGGTATTTTAAAAGCACCCAGTGATGACCTTGATGTGCTCCCTTGTTTATAACTTGGCTCATTTCCTCATGGCTGAGTTTAAAATTCATGTGAGTGGGCTTCCCTTGTGGTCTAGTGTTTAGACTCTGCATTTCCAAAGCAGGGAATGCAGGTTCGAGCCCTGGTTGGAGAATTAAGCTCTCACATGGCCTAGCGTAACTAAGCCCAAACAGTACAGCTACAGAGCCTGCACACTCTGGAACTTGAGCACTACAACTAGAGAGAAACCCCCACGCTGCAGCTGAAACCTGATGCAGCCAAAAATAAATGATAAATAAATAAAATCGAAATTCTTAGAAAAGTGAAAGTGTGAGTCTCTCAGTCATGTCTCTTTGAGATCCCGTGGATGGTAGCCCACCAGGCTCCTCTGTCCATGGGGATTCTCCAGGTAGGAAGACTAGAGTGGGCATCCATTCCCTTCTCTAGGGAAGATCTGCTCTCTAGGGGATCTTCCCAACCAGGGATGGAACCGGGGTCTCCTGTATTGCAGGTGGTTCTTCACCGTCTGAGTCACATGTGAGAAGTATAATGTACTACATGTTCACACATGTAGCTCACATGTACCACACACGACTGGCAAGGCTATTCCCCCCAAAATTGCCACAGGATGGAATACAGGGGCTTATCTGTAATCTCAAGGGCCAAGAATGATCATTTCTTATTCTTTGAACCTTCCTGTAGCCACAGAGACATAAAGGGGAAAGCAGGTAACACCTGTCAAAGGATCAACACCTTCTCCCCGGCAGGCTTGCTGCCAGCAGGTCAGATGCCAGCCCTGTTCTCGCTCCCTGCCAGGTGAGATACAGGAGCAAAGTTTAAAATGTGGGGAAGTGGGTCACAGGGCAGGCTGGCACTCCCAGGTAACTGGCTTTGCTCTACTCAGTGTCCTCTTGTGACCCCCAAACAAAGACTGGCATCAACTTCAATATCACATCAGGGAACCATCATTATGGGTGTCTTTTAATGGAATGGCACAGTTTCCCCAAGAGTTTAGAATGTACTAAAGCTTGATGGAACAGGAATCAGGGTTTGTGGGCACGCACACACGCACAGACATGGATGTGTGTATCTATTATTTTCATGAGTGTCCCTGGAGTCCTCAGGAAAGAGATGTCTTTGTTCAGGTAAATACATTGCCAAGCACTTAGAATTTGGAACAGGGGATTCTAAAATGAAGGGTTTAAGGGAGACAGCAGAATTGAATAGAAATGAGGGGGCGCCAAAGAGTAAAGTGTAAAAGGAGGGTAGGCAGGATGGCAGGCAACCGGAAATTACAGAGTCAAGCACCCAGAAATAATGTCCCCTTGGGGGAACAACAAATGGGGTTTTCCGAACAGTGAACTTTGCTACATTGACATGCTATGTATATAATGTTGTTTAAAATCTAGTTTATAAGGGTGAGGTATTGAGTTTCAAAATAAATTTGAAAGGAATTGTTTCCTCTCCTGTCTTGAGGCAATGAAGGAAAAGAGGCTAAGTTCCCACTCTGGGATGGGAAAGAAACAAGAAAATAGCTGCCGAGAAACTTGGAACCGGAGTCTACTTTGTATATGTCAAATTCTGGAATTGATAGAATTCTTGGGCAGGGCAACAGACTTTTTCCAGGAATTGGGATAGAGGGTGGTTTGATTTAAATTGATCAAAATACCGAAGGACTAAGAAACTATTAGGAGCTTCCCAGGTGGCACTAGTGGGAAAGAATCCACCTGCCAAAGCAGGAGACACAAGAAACTCAGGTTCCATACCTGGGTGGGGAAGATCCTCTGGAGAAGCTCATGCAACCTGCAGTGTTCTGGCCTGGAAAATTCCATGTGCAGAGGAGTCCATGGGGCTGCAAAGAGTCAGACATGACTGAGCATGCACACACAGGGAACTATTACTGATATCTGGATAATTAATGATTTACTAATATAGAGAATGCAAATATTTTAAATGAAAGCAGAAACTGACTCATCTTTTTATTGATCTTAAAAGGCATCCCTACACTTCCCTATAACTCCCTCCCCTCAACACACACACACATACATTTACACTAAATTGATGGGGGATGCTGTGATGCTGGGAATAGATTTTCTTCTATTTTGGGGGGAATGAGGTGGCTTAAATAGGACTTTCTGGATGTTTGGCCCATTACAGGGTGCACAACCTATAACACTGGCAGATAACCTAGATGGAACCAGTAGAGCAGGTTACCAGAAGGAAGGTGGTGATTTCCACACAGCACATAGACTTTTTTTTCCCCTAACAGGGGTCAGTGAGATAGGGAAAGACTCTGCAAACATTTTTCAATTTTACAGGAAACAGCAAACAAATAGATCACGTTCCCTGAAAGTCTTTGTTACACATAATCAGACTCACCAATAGAAATAGAAAAATATGTAAAAACTGTGTGAGCCAACCTACTCATTTCAAAGATAAGAAAGCAAACTCCAGTGATGTCTAGTAACTCGTTCGTACAAGTTTGGGAGTTTGAGAGGACTGTATAGTTAGACACATGGTGTGCTTTAAATTGATGGTGATTTATCATTTCCTTTCTGTAAATTTTTTTTTGCAAAATATAGTTATCCAATATGAGCTTATTTGAAGTTAAAGTAAAATTCAACCTGTTTCACATTAATGTTTACTAGAAAGTAGGTTCTGTTCTTTACAGTGAAGCAGAGAATATGCACTCATACGCACACACTTACCCACACAACTTCCCACATAGCCTGCTCAAGTATCATCATCTCATTGGAGTAATTCAGGAAGAACAACTTAGAGAAAATCTCCGAGTCACATGTTCTATGTGAATTCTGGTAGGTACAATTCAGGGACATCGAAAATAACTGGGGAAAATACAGAGAAATCTTTATGAAAGTATACTCTGTAGTTTTAGTAGTTGATGAAATAAATAAAAAGTAATCCCCCATCACAAAACTTCCCCTGCTCATTGGTCTTCTTTTTCATTCATTCCCATCCCATGATTTTCACAACAGCTGATTTTTGAAACCCATTGTCCATGTCAGTTGTGTATATTCCCCCCAATTTACCCTCCTATTCCCAAGTATTTGTTAAATATGGCTTACTTCACTAAAACACAGAAACAAAAGCAACTCCCCCCCAGATAAGGAAGACAAAACCAAACACAGAAGACTGACTTTCCTTTCCTCAATCAAGTCCTTTCACTTTAAATCTGGAGAACATCACAGCTGACTGCCCACAGACCCTCTTTTCTGTAGATTCTCTGCATGTCTCCATTCTATCTTGTGGCACGAGGGTTGTATCTCACTCACTATGAATTCCTGGCCATGCACACCATCTGGAGCCGGGGAAGAATCAGGGTTTACTGAACATATGACTTTACAGACACTTGCTTGGTGTCTGTACATTTCGTGTACATTTCTGTACATTTCTACAACATCAGTAAGGTGCCTATGAGCCTTCCATCACTCCCCATTGTGGATATCATAAACTACATACTTCTTTTTATTGGAGTATCATTGCTTTACAATATTATGTGAGGGTCTTCTGTCCAATGACGTGAATCAGATACATGTGTACATATATCCCACCCCCACCCCTCTGGGTCATCACGCTGAGCAGAGCTCCCTGGGCTGTACAGCAGCTTTTCACTAGTTATCTATTTCCCACAGGGTAGTGTTTCTATGTCAATCCGACTTTCTCAGTTCATCCCACTCTCCCCTCTGCCCCAATACTCAGTTCTAAAAAGGAATGCATTGGGGTCATTTGTAGAGATGGAGATAGACAGAGAGTCTGCTGTCATACAGAGTGAAGTCAGAAAGAGAAAACAAATAGTGTATATGAATGTGTAGATGTGGAATCTAGAAAAATGGCACATATGAACTCATTCGCTGGGCAGGCAGAGAGACCAGACATGGAAACCACATAGTTTGCATCCTAGACTTTTCCCTAACTCCTCTCCTGTCTTGGCGATGTGGCCTCAGCTGACTTTCCTTTAGCCCTTGATAAGCCCTTAGTCCTTGCTTCCATGCATATCTTTGACAACGCCACGTTTGTGCCCAAGGACGGCACCCCTCATCCCTTACCTGTTTCGGAGGATGCGGGCGGTCTGGCAGGATCACTTCCCTCCCACGCCCTCCCGGGTCGTCTTTCCCACAGAAGACTTGCCTCCTCCTCCTCTCCTGTGGTGTACCATTTCTTCTCGTCCCTGTGTGTGTTTCTGCGCATCCTGTTTCTTTTCCATAGCCCTGGTCTGACCATTCACCAACAGCACTTATTCCTTTATTTTTTGCTACCTTTACCTTCACTTTTTACAGTTTTTACATCCATTCCTCTGTAACTTCAGGGACACAGCATGTGCTGTCTGAACTGTGAAGCTATCTTTAATCTCTGCGCACCCAGCACTGTTTCCCGGTCTGCTGCTTAGCACCAGGTCAGGCCCTGGGAAGCAAAGAAAGAAAGGAAATGCCAGTGCTCTTCACGAGGATCATAGGGGCTTTCATGAGAGAAACAGCCAAGCGTGCTGGCCACTAGTCATGGCCCCTCGAACACCGTCTCATTGTCCCATTGTCGCCTGAAGTGGGGTCTGGCTGCTTGCCACTCAAGAGGAATAGAGAGACCCGGTTGGTGGGAAGGAAAGTTTGTTTTATTATGGATGCTGGCAACTGGGGGTGGGATGTGGACTCCTGTCCAATGGCTGACATCCCTACTCTGACAATCAGTGCTTAAGAGCTTCTATAGACAGACGGAGGGGGCTTCAATCAGAAACAGCACAGCCAACTCTAACAGTCATCTTGAAGTTAGTCATTGATGGTCTGACCAGTATCATGTTGATTATTTTCATTTCAGTTCATTTCAGTTGCTCAGTGGTATCCGACTCTGCAACCCTATGAACCGCAGCATGCCAGGCCTCCCTGTCCATCACCAACTTCCAGAGCCTACCCAAACTCATGTCCATTGAGTCACTGATGCCATCCTCTGTCATCCCCTTCTCCTCCTGCCTTCAATCTTTCCCAGAATCAGGGTCCTTTCAAATGAGTCAGCTCTTCTCATCAGGTGGCCAAAGCACTGGAGTTTCAGCTTCAACATCAGTCCTTCCAATGAACACTCAGGACTGATCTCCTTTAGGATGGACTAGTTGGATCTCCTTGTAGTCCAAGGGACTCTCAAGAGTCTTCTCTAACACCACAGTTCAAAAACATCAGTTCTTTGGTACTCAGCATTCTTTGTAGTCCAACTCTCACATCCATACATGGCTACTGGAAACATCATAGCCTTGACTAGATGGACCTTTGTTGGCAAAGTAATGTCTCTGCTTTTTAACATGCTGTCTGGGTTGGTCATAACTTTCTTTCCAAGGAGTAAGAATCTTTTAATTTCATGGCTGCAGTCACCATCTGCAGTGATTTTGATTATTTTAGGCAAAGTTAATCTTCATTTCCAGGGTCGGTTTGTTCCCACTTCCTTGAGGTCCATACTC
The DNA here is from genome assembly GCF_055505025.1 of Bos grunniens. Lineage (NCBI taxonomy): Eukaryota > Metazoa > Chordata > Mammalia > Artiodactyla > Bovidae > Bos > Bos grunniens. The sequence continues at coordinate 86,870,900 of NC_141176.1, read as the reverse complement.
AGAGTTGCAGCAGTGTACGTCATGGTACAATCTAGTCCTCATGTAGATTAACTTCTTCCACCTGGGGTGGTGGTGGGGGGTAGGTTTCAGTCTCTACAAGACAGCTCAAAGGACATGGCTCAGGATGTTGTCTCTAGCCGTGTGTGTGTGCTGTGTACTCAGTCGTGTCTGACCCTTTGCGATCCCACAGACCATAGCCCACCAGGCTCCTCTCTGTCCATGCAGTTCTCCAGACAAGAATACTGGAGTGGGTTGCCATTTTCTTCTCTGCTATAGCCAATGCTGCTGCTGCTGCTAAGTCACTTCAGTCATGTCCGACTCTGTGCGACCCCATGGATGGCAGCCCACCAGGCTCCCCAGTCCCTGGGATTCTCCAGGCAAGAACACTGGAGCAGGTTGCCATTGCCTTCTCCAATGCATGAAAGTGAAAAATGAAAGCAAAGTCACTTAGTCATGTCTGACTCTTAGTGACCCCATGGACTGCAGCCCACCAGACTCCTCCATGCATGGGATTTTCCAGGCAAGAGTACTGGAGTGGGGTGCCATTGCCTTCTCCACTATAGCCCATGAGGAGGTACTAAAGGTCTTTGACCTTGCTTAATCACTGCTGCTGCTGCTAAGTCACTTCAGCTGTGTCAGACTCTGTGTGACTACATGGATGGTACCCCACCAGGCTCATCTGTTCCTGAGATTCTCCAGGCAAGAACACTGGAGTGGGTTGCCATTGCCTTCTCCAATGCATGAAAGTGAAAAGTGAAAGTGAAGTTGCTCAGTCATGTCCGACTCTTCGCGACCCCGTGGACTGCAGCCTACCAGGCTCCTCCGCCCATGGGATTTTCCAGGCAAGAGTACTGGAGTGGGGTGCCATCGATAATCACTAAACTATTATTATTTGGTCTCTTTTGTTTTCCTTTGTTTCCGCATTTTCTCCCTTCCCTGATGAAACTTATTTTTTGGCTCAAGTTTTTCCACAGACAGAAGGCAGCCTGAGGACCTGGGGTGGGGGTGGTAAGATCATATAGAATCTTGCTCCATTCACTGTCAGAGTCCTAGATTCTCTTGGTGAATATACTGTAAATGACAAATGTGCCACTTTCTGCATGGAGATGGTGGAGGAGGGTGGATATTCACTGCTTCACAGTTTGAATATCTACTTGAGACCATAATGGATGCATGTTTTAGTTGACAATTTTTACGTGGATTTTGAATTCACCATTAGCACCTGAAGGCAAAGACATTATGATGTGATAAAAAGAGAGGGGCTTGGAAATGTCTCTCCCACCTCAGGAAATTTTCAGCTGGATTTGCACACCCCAAAAGGTGTTTACCCCACAACAGCTAATCAGTGGAATAAAAATTATGTTATGGCATAACAATCCATGAAAGTGAAAGCGAAAGTGAAGTTGCTCAGTCATGTTCGACTCTTTGCGACCCCGTGGACTGCAGCCCACCAGGCTCCCCCGTCCTTGGGATTCTCCAGGCAAGAACACTGGAGTGGGTTGCCATTTCCTTCTCCAATGCAGGAAAGTGAAAAGTGAAAGTGAAGTCACTCAGTCGTGTCCGACTCTTAGCGACCCCTTGGACTGCAGCCCACCAGGCTCCTCCATCCATGGGATTTTCCAGGCAAGAGTACTGGAGTGGGTTGCCATTGCCTTCTCCACTTCAAGGGTCTAGTGCATTGATTTTTCTCTGCAGAGAAAACTAACCACACCTCCATCCAACCAGCAAAAACAAAGGAAAATTCAGTTTCCTGAGGAGAGAACACAATCATGGATTTTTGTTTGTTTACACTGAAAACTTACAAATGATTGTCGATATATCTCTTGTCAATCAGTTTTCTTTCTTTTTTTTTCTTTTCTTTTAAAAATTTAATTAATTTATTTTGAAAATGTACTGTGTGTATGTATATTGTTTGACTGTTTTCTCTGAGGCTCCCCATTGTGCTATGATGTATTTAATAGTATGTCTAATTAGTTAGTTACTTAATTTAGTTCCCATCACGTGTTTTGTGGAATCTTAGTTCTCTGACCAGGGATGGAACTTGCACCCATGGCAGTAAAAATTCAGTGCCTTAACCACTGGACCCCCAGAGAACTCATTCTTTCTTTTTTCTTCTTTTAAAACTGCTTCACAAAATAAGAGTTTTCACACATTCAGATGGCCTCTTAAAGAAAAAAAAAATATATATATATATATTTATTTTTCTTTTGGTGAACATCTTCTGGAATGGTGTGGCCAGGAATCTGTGTCAAGAGAAATAAATTATTTTTAAAATATAAAAGAAGATGAGAATGAAAAGAGGAATGCCATGGTACCTCACTTTCAGAGTTCAGGGGCAGAGTTCTGCAATCTTAGATAAGCAGTTTAAATATGAGCAGAGTCGCAAAGCACAGTCAACTCAAAATCTTGCCAACATAAACAAACCAAAATGTTCTTCCTTCATCTCAAACAGCAGACAAAGTTTGTATTTAACAACTATGCTTTGCACTGATGGAATTCATTAAATATTTAGGTCTCCCACCTGAAGCTATTAAGAGACAAACAAAATCCTCCTCAGTGGTTTTGAAATAGAACTAGAAGGCGACGGTGAGGTGTTTACTTATAAGATGGAACGCATTTCTCATTACAACTTTTGTCATTTGGAATACCAAGGTTTATCAGTGCATGAATATACACAAGATTCCTCTCTTTTAGTTTACAAAGAGGAGACTTGCTCATAGGTCCTACCCAAATCACCATGCTCAATGACTATGTTTGAGCGGTGGTAAGTTTTTAACAACATATATGTAAGTGCATAAGAAACTAAATTTTCTCTGAAGGCAAAGGCTCAATAACAATAGATTTCTGATAGCCACAGGAGAGGAGATTTTTTACTGGGCTTGACTAAAACATAAATTAGCTTGAAAGGCCAAAATGAAAGGAGTAGGCCAGTCCATGGCTGTGGACGTGACCTGCGATTTTCACTGTGAGTTGATTTCCCACCTGGAGAGAGACAGAGACTAGGACGTTCCCCATCACAGATGGGGCCAGAGGGGTTCTGAAGGAGGGGATGGGCTAACGTGACTCTCCTCCATGCTGCTGGAACCCATTTCCTTCTCCATTCTTATACACCACCAGTTAACTGATACCCTTAATGTAGGTGCAGCCTGAAGAATTTTATCATTCATAACTGGTTAACCAGTGAACTAGTTCAAGCAGATGGCAAGGAAGAGAGAGGCCAAGGGAAGATAGTTGAAGCTCTAGCCTGGGTTTTCTCAGATATTAGCTGTGAACTATATATGTACATGCCTATATATGTATATGCATATATATACAAACCCCTGGAGGAGGAAATGGCAACCCACTCCAGTATTCTTGCCTGGAGAATCCCAGGGACAGAGGAGCCTGGTAGGCTGCCGTCTATGGGGTCTCACAGAGTCAGACACAACTGAAGTGACTTAGCAGCAGCATATATATTTACATATACATACCCTGGAGAAGGCATTGGCAACCCACTCCAGTACTCTTGCCTAGAGAATTCCATGGACAGAGGAGCCTGATAAGATGCAGTTCATGGGATCACAAAGATACATATATAGATATATATAATTTTAAATATATAATATATATTTTATATATAATTGCATATATAATATAATATATATTATTTATTTATTTTATATACTATTTTAAGTATATACATTAAATGAAGTCCTAGCATTTTTAAACCAGTGGTACCTATGAAATAATTACTTTCCTTCTACATCAACCTGTTTTAGGTAAGAGTCAAGCACACAGAACAGATGAATGAGGAGGTCAGTTCTCTCAACTAGCGCACCCTGGAAGCCGGTTTGTCTCTGGCTGGCTTAGTTGGATAGGCCCTTGATCCCCACCTGGCTCCAGGCCCCTTCCCAGGAGCTGTGACAGTCACATGCATTCACCGACAACAACATATAGCAAAATGTAGCAGAGCTCATTAGAAAACATGGATCCACATGAAGCAAGGATGAAAAAGCAAAGACTGGTTTGAGGAATCAAGACAATGAGGCAGTGAGAAATTAAAACCTGATCAAAATGTAAGGAATTCTCAGTAGAAAACTGTTACATACTCTGTACTAAACAACAGCAACCACACCACTGGAACGCACACTCGTATTGAATGTCTTAGGGATTGTGTGCTGTGTCTCTGCTCAGTTGCATCTGACTCGTTTGTGACCCCATGGATTAGCCCCCCAGGCTCCTCTGTCCATGGGATTTCCCAGGCAAGAATACTGGAGTGGGTTGCCCTTCCCTTCTCCAGGGGATCTTCCCAACGCTGGGATCCACCCTGAGTCTCAAGTCTCCTTCACTGGCAGGCCGATTCTTGATCACTGTGCTGCTTGGGAAGCCTAGCAGCTATTGTGAGGTAGATGGCATAAGGTTACACCTAGGAACATTGTCTGCAACTTAAAAATGTATGCAAGTAAAAACAAAACTAATTCTGGAAAAAAAAAAAAAAAACCAGGTAACTATTATGTACCCTTAAACACTTATTTTAAGGTGGTAAAATTCTAAATGTAGAATCACTATGTTTTTTTTTTTTTGTCTTTGCATTCAAGTGTGATACCCTTAATGAAGAGAGACCATGGGGAATTCTATCATGCACAGGAGTTTGCCATTACAAACTGCATGCATAAAGATAATTGACTTCATATATTATACAGTATTTTTATATTTTTTATTATAAGATTTTATATCAACACTTACCTAAAAAACCATTCTCCACCTAAAGTTTTCTCATGTAAAGCAGTTGAGTTGAGATATAATTCATCACATCTCTTTCCTATTTTTAATTTGCATAACAGGTAATACTTGAGATCCATAAAAACTACACTCTGAGAAAAATGCATGTAAAAGTTTTAGCAGGAAAGTGTTAGTCACTCAGTCAGTCGTGTCCGACTCTTTGCGACCCCATGGTATGTAGCCCCCCAGGCTCCTCTGTCCATGGGATTCTCCAGGCCAGAATACTAGAGTGGGTAGCCTTTCCCTTCTCCAGGGGATCTTCCCAACCCAAGGATCGAACCTAGGTCTCCTCCATTGCAGGGGGATTCTTTACCATCTGACCCACCAGGGAAGTCTTTTACAGGAAAGGAAGAGATTAATTCTGAAGTGAGATAAACAGGAAAGGAATGACTTTTTTATTCATTTTTTTTCTTAGCAATTCCCTGACCTATAAGGCTGGGCTCTTTTACCATCATTTTTTTTTTTTAAAACAGAGACTATTTGAGTCAAGTGAGATTTTACTCTCCTGTTGCTGTTTCCCTTAGTGATGGTAGGAGGCAGTTCAGTATGAATTAAATGCTTGAAGAAAGTCATTCATTTAAATTCAGTATTTCTATTTTCCTGAGAACTCTTTTGTCAGTGAACTATGTGAAATATCTTCTACCATGAAATAAAAGAGGAAAATAAGTAGGTAAATCTTCACACTGATTCAGTGTGGATCAGTGTGAAGGATGAATGGATTAAGATTTTTTTTCACTCTCCTACTGGCAATTTCATATGAAGAGAAAATTGATATATAACAAGAAGGTTCAGTCCAGAAAGGAGGAGGAGGACAAGTTATGCAGGTGCCTGGTTACGGCAGCTGACATTACAGGTGTCCCAGGGAGAAGGCAACATACAAGTCTTTCATATCCTATTATATCGATGACCTCCAGGGGCTCAGTGGTAAAGAATCCCCTGCCAGTGTAGGACACTTGGGTTTGATCCCTGGGTCAAGAAGATCCACTGTAGAGGAAATGACAACCCACTTCAGTATCCTTTTCCTGGAGGATCCCACGGACAAAGGAGCCTGGTGGGCTACAGTTCATGGGGTTGCAAAGAATTGGAGATGACTAAGCACCCATGAGATGTAGCACTGATTCTCAGGTTCTTTAAATTTTTAATCAAAAATTGAGTGGGTATTTTAATATTATGAAAGTTATCCATTCTATCAGAGGATGCTAATGAATTATCAATATTTAAATAACATTTCTTAATATTGCTTGAGTTTAAATTAATAATAATGAGGTATCAAGTTATTGAGTATATACCATGTGTCAAACACTATCCTATATGTGTCAGATGAAATTTCTCATTTATTTTGCAGTAAAAACCTGATAGGCAATCTCATTATTTTCTTTTTCACAAATGGAGAAATTAAGCCTTAGAAAGATTCACTTGCTAGAGACAATACAGAGTTATGATTTTAAATTAGATAGCCTAACTGAAGGTCATCTAACTCACCATTAGACCCAGTGGTGTAATTTATTTTAACATTTTTTAAGTGTAAATTGGTGTTAAATAAAAGTGCACATATAAGACAACCTTGAGTTTATAAGGTCTTTATTCTCAATTTCACTTATATTCATAATGACTAAAAACTAAAATTTAAGGATTGCATAATAAAAAAATGGGAAAGATTTACTCTTCTGGAGGAAGTTCTATAACATAGATACTTTTATAAGCTTATTTTAAATAGAATGGTTTGGCTTTTTTTTTTTTTTTTTCACTGAATGACTATTTAAGTTGACTAAAGCAGTTTAATAATGAATTCAAGTTTCCAATGCCTGGGCTCTGATTATACCCGCCCACATATAAGCAACATGTTAACATGAGGCTATTGGGTCTGGGTGTACAGCTTGGGCAGTGGTCTAGGGCTCTTGACCTGTGAAGCTAGAAGGGTTAAAATTCAACACTGTCTCTGTTTACCAAGGCCTGTGATTGAAGATCTGCATTCATTCCAACAAGATTCCTTTTGTTTTGAGTACTGTGTACTCAAACCAGAGAACTGATCTGACTGGTAGCCTCCTGAAGTCACCAGAGAGCAAAGCTGGCTGAGTTACAAAATGTACAGATAGTGATGATATTCAAGAAAATTCTCCAACTGGCCATTTGGTGGGTCATTGTAGAAAAGATTTGAAAAAGATCAAGCAAATGACATGGTTAGGTTAGTAAATGTAGAGAACAAAGGGTCAATTTCAGTATTTATCTACCATAAAGTTTCTGTACTGGATTCACTTTCTCAGAACTCAGTACTGAGATAAATCAACTTAAAAAAAAATTATTGGCATAGAGTTTATTTATAATGTACTGATTTTAGGTGTACAGCAAAATGAATCAGTTATACCTACACATATATCCACTCATTTTTAGAAACTTTTCCCATAAATGTCATTACAGGGTTTTGAGTAGAGTCCCTGATGCTATACAGTAATTCAATAAATTAGATTTAAGTCATGAATGGTCAAAGGCTTCTCATTAAGATGATTGTCCAATGACCTTTGTTTAAGAAATCCTGTCTTCCAAAATCTAATACTTTATAACAATCCTTGAAAGCTCAGGACTGAAAAAGGGAACACAATTCATCTCATGTATGTATATATACATATATATATTTGTATATACAAACACACTAACCATAGTGTTAAGATTACACTCAAATATGGCAATATATTTACTAATCTCTGCTTCCTCAAATCAAAGAGTTACAGATAAAAGAGAGTGTACTAGACAAGCACATACAGTGACTTCCTACGCCTAAATTCACTCTCCTTATTCATATTTAAATGAATACTTGCCAGCTCTGCTCTATATACAAGAATGATGAATACAGAAGCAGCCAGTAATATAGGAAAATAACTCTTTAATTTCCTCATATTTAGCCTTAAGTAAATTCAAGAAGAAAAATATTATACTACATTGTGTGTCTGATAAAATTATCTAAACATCTTTCAAAATCATGTGTTTCTAAGAAAAGGTATGAGTACTCCTTAAATTAAATAATGATAATTGATGAGAGACTCCAAGGGGACTGTAATTAGGAAGTATGCACAAGGTAAATAATTGTTCATTGATTTTTTATTATAGTGATTCCCTGGTGGTCTAGTGTCTAGGATTTCTTCTTATTATTAAAACTCCAGGATATTGCAACTTTGAAAAGTATACCTCAGCAAATAGCTGTAATTTCATGGAGAATCAGAACAAGTGATTTGTTAAAAAGCAAAATAGATTGTGTTTGTGTTTCAGTTTTGTCAACATAGCTACGCATATAATTCTCCTTTTGTCCTATTATAAAACTGGCTTAGTTTCTTTAATGAAATTGGTTCAACTTGGCTTCCCATAGGGAAGGAAGTCTTTGTCTGTATTTTTCATGTTTCTCTTTCCTGTAAGGAGAGAAATAACAGAGTTTTGGATATATATATATATATATTTTTTTTTTTTTTTTTTACTAATTACGGTTTAGAGATTCAATTCCAGCTGTGGACCAGCTGAACCTGAAGCAATGTGTGATTTTGTTAGATTCTAATCGGCATTTCCATATCATTTTCCTGTAAAGCTTAGTATCAACATACCTGGTTCCCCATGGTTGCTTTAAATAAATAAGCAGATAGAAGGCAACTATTTTATTTATCTTTTTATAGGTGAAGAGTTGTAGCATTTCATAAGCTTCAAAGAGCAATCTTCCACACTAACCTTTGTATCAGTTCAGTTCAGTTCAGTCACTCAGTCATGTCCAACTCTTTGCCACCCCATGAATCGCAGCACGACAGGCCTCCCTGTCCATCACAACTCCTGTAGTTCACTCAAACTCACGTCCATCCAGTTGGTGATGCCATCCAGCCATCTCATCCTCTGTCGTCCCCTTCCCCTCCTGCCCCCAATGCCTTCCAGCATCAGAGTCTTTTCCAGTGAGTCAACTCTTCACATGAGGTGGCTAAAGTACTGGAGTTTCAGCTTTAGCATCATTCCCTCCAAAGAAATCCCAGGGCTGATTTCTTTCAGAATGGTCTGGTTGGATCTCCTTGCAGTCCAAGGGACTCTCAAGAGTCTTCTCCAACACCACAGTTGAAAAGCATCAATTCTTCGGCACTCAACTTTCTTCACAGTCCAACTCTCACATCCATACATGACTACTGGAAAAACCATAGCCCTGACTAGACGGACCTTTGTTGGCAAAGTAATGTCTCTGCTTTTGAATATGCTATCTAAGTTGGCCATAACTTTCCTTTCAAGGAGTAAGTGTCTTCTAATTTCATGGCTCCAATCACCAAATGCAGTGATTTTGGAGCCCCCCAAAATAAAGTCTGACACTGTTTCCACTGTTTCCCATCCATTTCCCATGAACTGATGGGACCAGATGCCATGATCTTCATTTTCTGAATGTTGAGCTTTAAGCCGACTTTTTCACTCTCCTGTTTCACTTTCATCAAGAGGCTTTTTAATTCCTCTTCACTTTCTGCCATAAGGATGGTGTCATCTGCGTATCTGAGGTTATTGATGTTTCTCCCTGCAATCTTAATTCTAGCTTGTACTTCTTCCAGCCCAGTGCTTCTCATGCTGTAGTCAGAGTTCCAAAGAATAGCAAAAAGAGATAAGAAGATCGCTTCCTCAGCGATCAATGCAAAGATATAGAGGAAAACAACAGAATTGGAAAGACTAGAGATCTCTTCAACAAAATTAGAGATACCAAGGGAACATTTGATGCAAAGATGGGCTTGATAAAGGACAGAAATAGTATGGACCTAACAGAAGTAGAATATATTAAGAAGAGGTGGCAAGAATATACAGAAGAACTGTACAAAAAAGATCTTCATGACCAAGATAATCACGATGGTGTGATCACTCACCTAGAGCCAGACATCCTGGAATGTGAAGTCAAGTGGGCCTTAGAAAGCATCACTATGAACAAATCTAGTGGAGGTGATGGAATTACAGTTGAGCTATTTCAAATCCTGAAAGATGATGCTGTGAAAGTGCTGTACTCAATATGCCAGCAAATTTGGAAAACTCAGCAGTGGCCACAGGACTGGAAAAGGTCAGTTTTCATTCCAATCCCAAAGAAAGGCAATGCCAAAGAATGCTCATTCTACCGCACAATTGCACTCATCTCACATGCTAGTAAAGTAATGCTCAAAATTCTCCAAGCCAGGCTTCAGCAATACGTGAACCATGAACTTCCAGATGTTCAAGCTGTTTTTAGAAAAGTTAGAGGAACCAGAGATCAAATTGCCAACATCCGCTGGATCATGGAAAAAGCAAGAGAGTTCCAGAAAAACATCTATTTCTGCTTTATTGACTATGCCAAAGCCTTTGACTGTGTGGATCACAATAAACTGTGGAAAATTCTGAAAGAGATGGGAACACCAGACCACCTGACCGGCCTCTCGAGAAATGATATGCAGGTCAGGAACCAACAGTTAGAACTGGACATGGAAAAACAGAATGGTTACAAATAGGAAAAAGAGTACGCCAATGCTGTATATTGTCATCCTGCTTATTTAACTTATATGCAGAGTACATCATAAGAAACCTTTGTACAAACCTCAGTAAAGCCTAGATTTCCTTGACTCAAAGAAGGAAAGACATGTATAATCTGATATAAATTGTCTTGTTAACCTTTTAGCAAAGTAAATATCATGTATTTTAAAAAAGAATTGTCAACTATATACATTTTCTAATATTTAGTAAGAGCTTAAATGTCTATTCCCTCATAATAACTCATTATGGGGTGCTTAAAATGAGCTAGACTGATTTTGGACTTGTGGTCTCCAGAAGAGTAAAACAATAGATGTGTGCTGCTTTAAGATGCTAAGGTCATGGTCATTTGTTACAGCAACTATAGAGTACTAATATCAATTAATATGGAAGAAATCACAATAAATATAATTATTATGTTAAACAACAGGGTTGGTATTTAAGGCCTTTTTACAACCTATATGAGTGGGATGGGTTTGAAAAAAATGCCGTATCCTGAGTGGAATGGCCTCCTAATTTTCTATGTAACTGTAAAAGAGAGGATGGTGGCAAGGAGAATATGACACCATTTTTCCTGCTGTTCATTTGTTATGACATGGGGATTTTCATTCCTGGTAATCTGGTTAAAATGCACAGAAGTAGTCCCACAACATATCTCCATCTATTCACAAATATCTTTCAGAGAGACTTGAGAACATGGAAAGGTTAACAGCAAATATTTCTCCTACACTTAATTTTAAGCTGGTCCTACAGGTGTTACTCCAGGTGTGTTCTGTGCTCCATCAATACTACTGGAATATTCTGAGGACAACCTGAATCCCACCGTTTTATTACATTGCCACTCTACATTGCCAAGTTTTGACTTTAACTTTCACAGAGGGATATGGTAATTGAATCCAATAAGATGTGTTCCCTCTAGTCAATAAACAATAGCTGTTTCTATCTCCTACAAGGAAGGAGTTTGCTATGTTCAGGAATAAGGTGCAGTCCCTATTATTAAGGCTCTCAACATCTAGGGAGGGAAATAGGCAAGTATCTAGGGATATTCAAATATTAAGGCAAGGTGTTATAGGAACACAAAATCCAAATGGGAGCATTGAGGGAAGACTTAAGTTAGATAGACTCTCACAGTGACTGAATGGGGGAGGAGGAAGTTTGTAAGAAATACACAATTTAGTTTAAACCTAATCCATCTTCCTGGTCCTTTAAAAAATATCTTTCAAAAGACATTTATTCAATGTGTGATTGTTCAAAAACACACTGTTCCTATATTCAGTAATACCCTTGGGAAGATTTCTGTATGGCAACCATTGCTATCAGTGGCCTGCTCTGGTTAAATCTGCATGTTACTTCAAAAAAAAACTACGGTGATGCACGAAATGCTGTATTTGGATTGTAGGATAACACTGGCTGATTTCGCCAACCCAGAGTGCACAGTTTTAGGGAAAAACTGTTTCCTGTTTCACGTCTTCCCTTTCATATACCGAGAAATAATACCAACAGAAAACCATGGTGATCTTGGCATACTGAAATAATTGTCACCTTCAAATTTGTAAAGCCACAATATATTTCCTTTAGGAAGCTTTCGTAACCTCAAAAAGAACTTGAAAACACCCAAATTTCTCAGATCCCTACACGGTTCACAGAGGAATATGTGCCTTCCAGCAAAATTTAGGTTTTGCCAGGAATGTAAATATGATAGATTCTGGAACCATCCCATATTTCAATTCAAATTCAAATAAATCCTATGCCAAGGCCTCTGTGTAAACAGAGCTCTTTCATGGTGGAATCAAATAAAGAAGTCATTTGAAAAGAAACCTGAATTATTCCTTTAAATAAACTCAAAGTAAAACTAAATTAAACCCTAGGATCTTAGTTTCTCACCTAAGCTCTGGATCCTAAGATAAAGTTGAAGTTAGCCACATAACAGGTTGTTGTGGCTGTTGTCGATCATGGCAGTTCATTTGAAACTAATTTACCGGGGTGGCCTATCTTTAACCTAAATTGACCAGTTGTCGAAACTGACTGAGCCTACCAAGTATTTTCTTGTCAGTTACTTGCAGCTTTTCCAAATCAACTCAAATGACTGTGCTAACTTTATGGAAAAGACTTCAAAGAAGAAAATATAAATTGTTATGTTTTTCCATGTTGCCATTTTCCCTGAGATCTTTACATATAAAAAGTATGCTGAGAACACCAAAATTCACTTTAAAGAGGATGTATGTATACTTGAAGTCTTTTGGAAAATATTCCAAGCCCATTGAAAATTAGAGATTAAGATGATCATACACATGCTGAGACATCTTATACGGTTTTAAGTTAGGTCGGGCACAGTAAAGCAAGTAGGTGGTTTGGGGAACCTCAGTTTCCTTCCTTTCGTGCTTGAACAGTCGACCTTGAACGACATGACGGTTAGGGGCACTGACCCAATTTGATGAGAATTTACTCTGGTTTCAGCGAGGGAAATGGACTTAAGGCAGTAAGTCAACAGGCACAAAAACAAGTTAGGAGAACTTTAAAAAGGTACACTTGACCCTTGAACAACATGAGTTTGAACTACGTGGGTCCAGGTACACAGAGATTCATTAGATAAGTGAATTCACAGATCTGCTTATAGAGATTTTTTTCAGTAGTAAATACTACAGTAGCACGCTGTCTGTGGTTGGTTCAGTTGATGTCCAACTAGCAATGGACAGGCTCAAAGCAAGGTGACAACAGGCAGGAGTTTGATCAAAGATTACTGAAAAAAAAAAAAAAGGTGTAAAGAAAAAATTAGTACAGATTATTTGAGATACTAAATTATATTTTCTGCTACTTAAAAAGTATTCTGAAGCAAAAGGATAGCTTTTTTTTTTTTTTTGGTAGAACCTCTAGACTTTCTTTAAAGGGAAGCACTATAAAATCAAAAGATAATTGATTTTACTGGGTTTTGATCCATCTCTAGTTAAGAAACAATAGAGAGGGAGAGAGAGGCATTATGTACTCTGTGTCTTTCTCCTCCTCACTCTTTCTGATTGATATATCCTATAATAACTGACTACCCCACCTCACTTATGTAGCTGCAAAGTCCTCTTAAACTCACTTTTCTGCCTGCTGACTTATTGCCTTGATTGCATCCTCTGCTAACAATTGTCTAGAACAGGCTCTATCTCCACTATTTTCCCATTATCTGCATTTTTATTGCAATGAGTTTCTTAGTGTCTGACTGATATGTAAATTCTATTGGAGTTAGGGCTCATCTGCATGGCTCACTACTAATCCAGTGCTTAGCACAGCGTGGCAGCAGGAAAATATTCAATGATTTTTTGAGTCAATATATGAACAAATAAATAGATAAATTATATGACTTCTAAATGGTCATCTAAGGAGTAAGTGTGAAAAGAGTGTTAGGTGACTCTCTTATAATAAAAAATATTATAAATTTTTTATAATAATAAAAATATTATTTTTATAATGTAATAACAATATTATTAGACTCTCTCTAATAAAATAATAATAATATTAGACTCTGTCTAATAAAAAATATTATTTTCTCATTGCTAAAAAGCAAACTTTACCCCTTTCTCATCAAGTGGACAAAAGAATAATAGTTAGATTTTAATAACATCTTGCTTTGATTTTTTCCATCAAGATTCCTCTTGGTTTACAGAACTTGACTTAAAAAAAAAATGTATGATTTGAACATTTCACAAAACCCCAGTAAAATCAGTGGATGTTACAGCCAGTTTTGGATAGAATGACATTCTAATCTGATGGGGGGGGGCGGGAAATGGGCTGTTGATAAAATATCCATTTGGATTTTTTCCTGTAATATCAACAAATATTAAAGGCACTTAAAGCTATTTTAATAGGTATTTAATAAAACTGATATAATTGACCTATATATTTAATATAAAATAATTAAATAATATACTTAATATTTAATATAACATTGTGTGAGAGTATGTGTGTGAAAGTTGATCAGTTGTGTCCGACTCTTTGAGACCCCCATGGACTGTATAGTTCATGGAATTCTCCAGGCCAGATTACTGGAGTGGGTAGCTCTTCCCTTCTGCAGGGAACCTTCCCAATTCAGGGATTGAACCCAAGTCTCCCACATTGCAGGCAGATTCTCTACCAGCTGAGCCACCAAGGATATTAAACCCACAAAACAACAAGCTGATAAGTTGTCAGTTTTTATGAGCAATCTGATTTTTGTTTAAAATTACATAATTACAAAACATTTCTGGCTGTAGATTTGGGAGGATGGGACTCCATGACACTGTTGTCTTCCCTTCGTATATGTTTGAAACTTTTCGTGAAGAAAAGACAAACAATATGTGACTATACATATCTCTTTCCAAAGAAGACAAAAATATGGGAAGAAACAAAAATAACATTGTCTTATTTATACTTTTACTAAAACTTGTATCTGCATATGAACATCTTGAGAATTTTCAAAGGTCCATTAATAGTCAATGGTCTTTCCTTTTGAGATCAACCAGGGAAGCATAGATTAGATTACAACAAATCTGTGATATTTTTTCAGCATTTTGACAATAGAGTCTGTCAAAATGCTATTAGTTTGAAAATATGACCTGGATTCTTAGTCTATGACTTGCGTCCTCTTCAAAGGTCCTGACTCATTTCTAGCCTGTGGTTTACCTGCCAGTGACATTTTCGCACTGAAAATACAACTACTTGAGCTTTTAGCAATACATGCCTTCCATTCATTTTTCTAGAAGAGAAATGTCAACATCAAGAGATTAGACATACAATGTGCTGAAATCTATGGCATATTTTGCATGGCTGCTTAAAAGATAACCCAAGCAAAATGCATGCAGTCACTTGACTTGTAACTCCGCTGGATGAGAGAAAATGTGTTTGTATCCACAAAGCATTCGGGAGTGTTTGTGTAAGATATGCACAGTCCAAGTAACATCTCTGACCAAGAATTTGACTTCCCATAATGGCATCCCATTTGAGGCATATATCAAGAAAAATATGCTTCCTGGATCAATTTAGATATGGTAAAACAGGTTGCACACACATTACTATGAGGAGGGAACTCAGCCTTCATAAACCATGTAGCCTACTGGAATGATTGTTGTGCCACAGTGCACAGTTGGTGAAAAAATACTCAGTGAGGAGCCATTATTTGTATGGCATGATCCCGGATGCTGCCTTGGGTACCAACATAAATTAAAGAACATGCATTGCCCTCCAGCACCTTTTATTCTGTTTGGGAGATGTCATACATAAACTAAATTAATAGCTTTCATAAAACAAAATAGATTAAGTATAAATATAGTAACTGTGTACATGAAAATCATGTTTCTCCTACAATATGGCTTTGCTCCATGTGCAGCAAACAACTGGTTTTAGAGTGGAGGATAATTCATGGAAAATGCATTTTTGATTAATTTTGTTTTTATAAAGGAAGGTTTTAGCTTCCTTCAGATGGACATGGGCATGTAAGATAGTGGGATCAGGTCATAGAAAAAGTAGGCAAAAAATTATGAGATATAATCTCAATATGGAAGAGAAAATAAAGTAATTGGATTTCATTATTAGTACTGAGATGTGTCATAAGAAGATGAGGCCTTAGGTGACACATATTATAGTTTATTATTTCTTCCTCTGCTATTTTTCTTGATGAGTTATCTTCCAACTAGTACAAATACAAAAGTACCCAACAGATATTGAAACCAGATGAAACCTTTGAACACAAACTGTGCATTTTGCCCCTTCTGTACTTATTATGAGCTGAATTGCCTCCTTTCCAAAATTTTTATGTGAAAGTACTAACCCTTAAAACCTCAGAGTGTGACTGCATTCAAATGTAAAATCTTTAAAGAAGTCCCTTGAACTGCAAGGAGATCAAATCAGTCAATCCTAAAGGAAATCAATCCTGAATATTCATTGGAAGGACTGATGCTGAAACTGGAATTCCAATATTTTTGCCACCTGATATGAAGAACCAATTCACTGGAAAAGACCCTGATGCTGTGGAAGATTGAAGGCAAAAGGAGAAGAGGGTGACAGAAGATGAGATGGTTAGATAGCATCACCAACTCAATGGACATGAATTTGAGCAAACTCCAAGAGATAGTGAAGGACAGGGGAGCCTGGTGTGCTACAGTCCATGGGGTCACAAAGAGTCAGACATGGCTTAGTGACTGACCAGCAAAGAAGTAATGAAACTAAAAGTCATGATGTTGAGTCCAAATGTCATTCTTAGAAGAAGAGAAATGTCCTCAGATATGGACAGAGGAAAGATGAAGTGAGGACACAGAGAGAAGACAGCCATCAACAAGTCAAGGAGGAAAGTCTGAACCATCTCCCTGTGGCCCTCATGAGGAATCAGCCTGCAGTCACACCTCGCTCTCAGACTCCAAGCCTCTCGAACCGTGGGAAAATAAACTTCTGTTGTTTAAGCACACAGCCTGTGGTGCATTGGTATGGCAGTCCCAGCAACCTAATTCAGCAGTTAAAACGCAAATACCTTCAAACAACAGGAAAATGTGTTACAATGTAAGTTACCACATCAGACTTTCCTATCCTGCGTATCTATCGCTGTATGTTAGCACAGCAGGGTAGCATAAACTGAAAACTGAGAACGCACCATCTACGTCTGTACGTTTTGCTGAGACAAGTAACTCAGTCTTCAGGACTCAGTTTCTCAGAATCACTAATTAATAAATAAAAAGTTCAACACAGGACAGGGTACATCATCAGGCTCCTAGTCCACTAAAATATTGAATAAATACGAAAGGGCAACGAGAATTTACTCCATAGGGAGTCACAATTTTACCTAGGAATATTTCTGTTTTCTTTAATAATAAATCAATATTTACTTACTGGAAGAGAAGAAAAAATGACTTAATTGTGCAGTCATTAAATATTAGATAATTTCTTTTCATTCTTTTTGGGAAACAACAGAAAAAACTGATGTTCTGCAAGGTAAATACATCATATTGTGTTGGAGTCTTAAAAATACCATATTTGGATACAAACTGAAGATCTAGATAAGCCTGTTGGCCACATTTACTGGGGAAATTTCATCCTTCTGCTTAAATTTATTGTAAATGATTTTTTAAATCATACGGG
Organism: Bos grunniens; assembly: GCF_055505025.1. Lineage (NCBI taxonomy): Eukaryota > Metazoa > Chordata > Mammalia > Artiodactyla > Bovidae > Bos > Bos grunniens. The sequence goes on along the minus strand of NC_141176.1, from coordinate 86,853,557 downwards.
ACATCTTCAAATTTTTAGGCACTAATTTTCAAAGACCATGAAGCCCTCTGGGTGACTTTTGCATTTCCTTAACAGATAGTTTAGTTGTTAACTACATACTTTCCCTTGGCAAAGTGAGAGATGAAAAGCTTGGTATAAAATTGATTTGGCATCTGTAATGGTCTCCCCGAATCCACGGGCATACATTCCAAGACCACCAGAGAATGTGTGAAGCTGTGGATAGTACCAAGCTCTATATATGCTCTGTATTTTCCTAAATGTGCATAACTATAAAAAAGTTAATTCATAAATTGGGTGAAGTAAGATATTAACAATAATAATAACTAATAATAGACAATTAGAGCAATATCCTGTAATAAAAGTTATATGAATGTACTCTGTCTTTCTCTCTCTTTCTCCTTCTTAAAATATCTTACTCTATGAGACAATGGTTTTTCCATAAGGAAAGCTGAATGCTGAAGAATTAATGCTTTTGAACTGTGGTGTTGGAGACGACTCTTGAGAGTCCTTTGGACTGCAAGAAGATCAAACTAGCCAATCTTAAAGGAGATCAAACCTGAGTCTTTATTGGAAGGACTGATGTTGAAGCTGAAACTCCAATACTTTGGCCACCTGATGCGAAGAACTGACACATTGGAAAAGACCCTGATGCTAGGAAAGACTGAAGGCAGGAGAAGGGGATGACAGAGGATGAGATGGTTGGATGGCATCACCGAGTCAATGGACATGAGTTTGAGCAAGCTCCGGGAGATAGTGAAGGACATGGAAGCCTGATGTGCTGCAGTCCATGGGGTTGCAAAGAGTCAGACATGGCTTAAAACAACAAAAACAATGTTATTGTAGCTGTGACTTTTGCAGTTTGAGGACAGCAAAATTAGCATGGATTACTTTTGTCTTCTTCACAGTTTTGTGGCTAGAAGATTAGTTCTTAATGTAGATCTTCCTAACCTCAGCATGTGACTTTCTCTCTTTCTGGATGAAGCTGAGAACTTTCACCTTTTCACTTATAGTAGGCAACTTATGGCTTTTCTTCCGCGTGTTCAAATGGCCAGCATCGCTCTCTTGGGCTTTGGGGACGTTATGAAGTAAATTAAAGGTCACTTAACACTAGCACTGCAGGACTGTGACAGCTGACCTGATAACTAGGACAGCTGCTGAGTGACCAGCAGGTGGGTGATGCTGGAGAAAGGGATGACTCAGGACCTGGCAGAACAGAGCAGGACCGCCTGAGATTTCATCATGCTACTCAGAATGAGCTGCAGTTGAAAGCTTACGGATTGCTTATTTCTGGAATTTTCCATTTAATATTTTCACACTGCAACTGACTGTAAGTGAAACTGCAGAAAGTGAAACTGCGGATAACAGTGGGGAGGGGGTGGAGGTGGGGACTGCACCCAAAAGAGAGCTAGGGAGGTGGTACTGCTAACCAGAAGCTCTCTTCACAAGCGTATATCCAAAAATTCAAATGTCACTCAAATCTGAGGGGAAATCCCCACCCAACATTCCCAGGAAAATTACATTTACACTCTTTTTTTAAAATAGAAGGATACTTGCTTTACAATGTTGTGTTGGTTTTTGCCATATGACAATGAGAATAAATATACATGAGCATACATATATATGAGCATAAATATACATGAGCATACATATATTGGGTATTCCCAGGTGGCTCAGTGGTAAAGAATCCACCTGCCAATGCAGGAGACACAGGAAATTGAGTTCAATCTCTGGATTGGGCAGATCCCCTGAGGAGGAAATGGCAATTCCCTCCAGTATTCTTGCCTGGGGAGTCCCATGCATAGAGGAGCCTGGTGGGCTATGGTCCGTGGGGTCACAAAGAGTTGGACATGAGTGAACAGCTGAGCACACACACACACATATACACACACCCATACTTTTAAACTTTTAATTGTCATATTTTTGAAAGAAAAACTATATACTTTTATCTGTGACATTTTTCCCCCATAAGATTGTAATTTCTTCAAATTGTATGCTGGCCATATCCATTTTAACAGAGTAGAACATGTGGATTTTTAAAATATGTTTGTAATAAATTTTGGCTGTTCCTCAAATAAATGACCAGGAACATGTCCTTGCAATGTTTGTACAAACAAAGAAAAGGTAACTATTTGGTCACATGTTCTTAGTCTTAGTCTTTAGACATGATCCTACACATATATACAGAATAGATAATTAAAAATTAATAAGTATAATTTATGTTGTCTAAATTGAATCCAAAACAAAATATCTTCCTATGATAAATGAAGAGAGCATCTATAAATCTAAGATCAAAAAATGGGAGACAAATTCTTAGATAGTATAAGATATAACTTAAGGGATTCAAATATTTCAAGAAAAATGATCTATTTTAGTTTTTAGAAATGCAATTAGAATTCTTCAACCAAAATTTACGTCAAGGCTGTATATTGTTACCCTGCTTATTTAACTTATATACAGAGTACATTATGAGGAATGCTGGGCTGGACAAAGCACAAGCTGGAATCAAGACTGTGGGGAGAAATATCAATACCTCAGTTATGCAGATGACACTACCCTTGTGGCAGAAAGTGAAGAAGAACTAAAGATCCCATGATGAAAGTGAAAAAGGAGAGTGAAAAAGTTGGCTTAAAGTTCAACATTCAGGAAAGATCATGGCATCCGGTCCCATTACTTCATGGCAAATAGATGGGGAAAGAGTGGAAACAGTGGCTGACTTTATTTTTCTGGGCTCCAAAATCACTACAGATTGTGACTGCAGCCATGCAATTAAAAGACGCTTAAGACAGCATATTCAAAAGCAGAGACATTATTTTGCCAACAAAGGTCAGTCTAGTCAAGGCTATTGTTTTTCCAGTAGACATGCATGGATGTGAGAGTTGAACTGTGAAGAAAGCTGAGTGCTGAAGAATTGATGCTTTTGAACTGTGGTGTTGGAGAAGACTCTTGAGAGTCTCTTGGACTGCGAAGAGATCCAACCAGTCCATCCTAAAGGAGATCAGTCCTGGGTGTTCATTGGAAGGACTGATATTGAAGCTGAAACAGGGAGCACATCAGGCCTCCCTGTCCATCACCAACTCCCAGAGCTTCCTCAAACTCATGTCCATTGAGTTGGTGGTGCCATGTCCAGTTCTAACTGTTGTCAGGCGGTCTGGTATTCCCATCCCTTTCAGAATTTTCCACAGTTTATTGTGATCCACATAGTCAAAACTTTGGCATAGTCAATAAAGCAGAAATAGATGTTTTTCTGGAACTCTCTTGCTTTTTCCATAATCCAGCGGATGTTGGCAATTTGATCTCTGGTTCCTCTGCCTTTTCTAAAACCTGCTGGAACATCTGAAAGTTCATGGTTCATTTATTGTTGAAGCCTGGCTTGGAGAATTTTGAGCATTACTTTACTAGCGTGTGAGATGAGTGCAATTGTATGATAGTTTGAGCATTCTTTGGCATTGCCTTTCCTTGGGATTGGAATGAAAACTGACCTTTTCCAGTCCTGTGGCCACTGCTGAGTTTTCCAAATTTGCTGGCATATTGAGTGCAGCACTTTCACAGCATCATCTTTCAGGATTTGAAATAGCTCAACTGCAATTCCATCGCTTCCAGTAGCTTTGTTCGTAGTGATGCTTTCTAAGGCCCACTTGACTTCACATTCCAGGATGTCTGGCTCTAGGTGAGTGATCACACCGTTGTGTTTATCTTGGTCCTGAAGTTCTTTTTTGTACAGTTCTTCTGTGTTCTTGCCACCTCTTAATATCTTCTGCTTCTGTTAGGTGCATACCATTTCTGTCCTTTATTGAGCCCATGTTTGCATGAAATGTTTCCTTGGTATCTCTAATTTTGTTGAAGAGATCTCTAGTCTTTCCCATTCTGTTGTTTTCCTCTGTTTCTTTGCACTGATCGCCGAGGAAGGCTTTCTTATCTGTCCTTGCTATTCTTTGGAACTCTGCATTCAGATGCTTATATCTTTCCTTTACTCCTTTGCATTTCACTTCTCTTCTTTTCACAGCTATTTGTAAGGCCTCTCCAGACAGCCATTTTGCTTTTTTGTATTTCTTTTCCATGGGGATGGTCTTGATCTCTGTCTCCTGTACAATGTCACGAACCTCCATCCATAGTTCATCAGACACTCTATCAGATCTAGTCCCTTTAATCTATTTCTCACTTCCACTGTATATTCATAAGGGATTTGATTTAGGTCATACCTGAATGATCTAGTGGTTTTCCCTACTCTGCAATTTAAGTCTGAATTTGGCAATAAGGAGTTCATGATCTGAGCCACAGTTAGCTCCCGGTCTTGTTTTTGCTGACTGTATAGAGCTTCTCCATCTTTGGCTGCAAAGAATATAATCAGTCTGATTTCAGTGTTGACCATCTGGTGATGTCCATGTGTAGAGTCTTCTAGAGGGTGTTTGTTATGACCAGTGCATTTTCTTGGCAAAACTCTTATTAGCCTTTGCCCTGCTTCATTCTGGGTTCCAAGGCCAAATTTGCCTGCTACCCCAGGTGTTTCTTGACTTCCTACTTTTGCATTCCAGTCCCCTATAATGCAAAGGACTAGCAAGTGTATAATAGACTTTTGTATTCCCTTTCTTTTAATGTGCTTGAGCCAAGCTTGTCCTATTTACAGTGTAAAATGTTCTGAATGTGTGTTAAAATGTCCTGATTAAACAGTGAGAATTCAAGGGTAAATAGAAAAAGAATGCAATTCCGAGAATTTTAGCTTCATGGAATTTGCTTACAAGTATTTCCATCACTAATTGTTTTTTAAATGAGAGTTTCATGCACTATGACCAAAAACATTTAGCAAGGTGGTGGGAGGGGGAAACTGCCACTGCAGAGCATTTCAAGCTAGTGTCTAAAGACCAGAAACCAAGCTTCATTCAAATAGCCAGCTAGTGCTGATTGTTTAATTATCACGATAGTCAAAATCTGACCACAGGTGTGCAGTTAAAAAGCCTGAAATGTCTCATAATATTTTTATTACATAGTGAATAAATTCTTCCAGGCATTTTAACACAGGCTGAGAGATACATATTTCATTTTCTTCAATTAATTCATTTGAGTTACTTCTGTACAACTTTATTATATTGCCTTTGTTGTAAAGTCTTTGCTACCTAGACCTTTTTACAATTGATTTTATTTGTTATATATTTTAATACTAATATTAATTAATACCACTATTAATTCTGGGTGGTAATTGTGAATTAATACAAATGTTAATTGATTTTTGTTGTATATTTTAATACTATATTAAATAAATACTAATTAATTACAGTTGATACCAATATTAATCACAATATGAGTTTGGGTAAACCCCGGGACTTGGTGATGGACAGGGAGGTGTGGCGTGCTGCAGTTCATGGGATCACAGAGTTGCACACGAATGAGCGACTGAACTGAACTGATTACCAAATTAATATATTAATATAAAGTTTAATTTGGTAGTGTAGTGTTAGCTGCTCAGTCTTGTCTGACTCTGTGACCCCATGAACTGTATTTTGCCAGGATCCTCTGCACACTGGATTCTCCAGGTAAGAATACTGGAGTGGGTAGCCATTTCCTTCTTCATGGGGTCTTCTCAACCCAGGGATTGAACCAAGGTGTCCTGCATTGCAGGCAGATCCATTACTGTTTGAGTTACAAACTAATAAATTTGATAATAAATTGTAATTAATATTAGTATTATTTAAATTAATTAGCTTTGGTATTATACAGCAAATATTATCAATTAATGTATTAATTTTTGGAGAAGGAAATGGCAACCCACTCCAGTATTCTTGCCTGGAGAATCCCATGGACAGAGAAGCCAGCTACAGTCCATGGGGTCACAAACAGTTGGACATGACTGAGTGACTAACACAATGTATTAATTTATAATAATATCAATAAGTAATAATATATATATTAATTTGCTAATACATTAAAATTAATTTGATATTGTCTGTTGTTTCAAAGATGAGATATTCATATTTTGAAAAAAAGGAGCAATGGTGAAATCAACTGCTGGCAATCAGAGGTTCTTAGATTTAGAGCATTGGGTTCCTTAAGTAATCATCCTAATCTACCCATGGCAGTGATCTGTTCTGTCATAGCTTAGGAGAAGATCATTGTGACTTTGCTTGAATTCTTCTCTTGAACTCAGTCTCTGCACAGCCAACAATTCCATTACTGGAGCACTCTCAGGCTCCAGAGCACTTCGTTGAAGGATGCTAGAGTCTATCTTCCTGCAACTTCTGTCCTTGATCCAGTTTCTGAAACTTATAGCTGCAGAGGGTTGATCCAGTCACCTCTGGGCATGACAGCTCTGATGCATTTGGAAGCAGATGTCTGGAGCCGTTTTCTGTGTGATCAGTCCACTGTTTCTAATGCACTGAGTCAGGGCTAATGCAAATGAATGGTATGCTTTCTTTCCCACTAGTGCTATGAGCTCCCAGTCTCAGAGACTACTTTTGAAAATAAATGTGAATCTTCATACTATTCACAGACTATTTGAAATTATGAATGCCACTGGAGTTGTAGACTACTCAGATAAAAAGGAAGTTCTTGATTGAGATGTTCTCTGGAAGGCCATTTGGATACTTGAGTAGAAATTGAAGCAGACAAAAATCTCAAATGGAGATTTGCAAAGAGTTTTTGTGCCTTAGGAGATAAACCAGCACTAAGTCCTGTCAAACATGCTGAGGATTTCTGCTGGTTGGAATCCTTATTTTTTTAGAAAAATTTTTGACATTCTGTCTTAATTTTTCCCTTTTCTCTATATTTCTATGCTACCATAACTGTATTCCCTTTTGATTGCCTTTTCATATTTTGATTAGATATTAAAAATAAAGCAAATATTTCTAGTATGAAATATGGCTTTTATTTTCTTAAACATCATTTTCCTATGTTTTGAAATTATGTTTCAATCTTTCCATAAACAATGAATCTGAAAGCCATCATCCTGGATAATGCAAGTTCAGATTTTATACTGAAGATTGCTATTGATGAGATAGTTACCTGGTGATTCTTCTGAAAGTGTGATAAAAGATTTGGAATCTTGGCATTTCTTATGCAGTATTATATCAAAATTACATGGGAAGAAATCACATCCCTTGAATAAGTAATCTTCCATATAAATATATGCAGATGCATGTATCCAGTGAGTTATAAATGAATGTGCCTTCCACAAATGATATGTCACATATCCATGAATATGCATGCATGTGTACATATCTGTGTAGATACACATACATGTAAACACATGCATATACTTTTATTTCTCTATCCTCAAAATATTTTTCTCCTATGCTCTAATATCCTCAGTTATGAGCATATAATATTACAATGAAGTATAAATTGAAAAATCAAACTGTTCAGTGCATTACTTGGCACACAATAGCAACTCATTACAGATGTATTTTCATTTCACTAGACTTAATTGATCTCTTAATCAAGCACTGGACACTCATGCTTTTTTCTGAGATTTCAGCTTAATTGATTAGGATGATTACTCTATGCAGTATGGGTAGCCTTATCTGTTTTTAAGATATTTTATTTCTGCCCAGAATTTTATAAAAAATAGAGAAAGGAAAAGTAAATTCAGTATGTTCTTGTTTATCCCAAGCTATCCTAGCAATGCTTTGCTCTTCCTAACAGAATCACATAATCACAAGATGAACTAATTAATTTATCAAGTTCTATAAAAACAGCAGATTCTGTGACTGCCTGCACAGACCCCAGCTCTTAATCATAGAATTATTCATTCAGTAGCAGCTGAGACTGGCTGATGAATAGCTCTACACAGTTTCAGAATTATTTTCAAGTAAACGGACATGCTGCTTTCTAAACACAAACTAGATAGTATATAACCATGACGACATTTTAGAAGTCATGATAAGGCTGTATAACATATGGAAAATTGTTCTTACCTGCAGTGATGAGATAAAATAGATGATTTCATTAATGGAGCACAAACAAGATTTAGTACTGCTTGATGTCGAGAACTGTGATTTATCATATGCGACCCAGAATGGGATGAATGTATTAATGCCCTGAGGAGTCATGTTAAGGGGGAGAAATTCAACATCAAATTGCGTTGGAAGTAGCAGGTGAAGTGGAAAATGCTTGGCAAGATGAACAAGAGAGGCAGCTATGAAAATGCATCTCAGCTTTTCTTCTTCTCAACACAACTTCAACATGTTATGGTCAAAAGAACACTTTTCAAAAGCAGGCAAATGAGCTTTAAAGCAGCCTTCTGTAGCTTGGGTAACAACTTATTCTTGGAGTCCTCAGGGCAAGTAAACAAGTTCCTCTTTTTAATCGTGTTATGCTATGATGGAAAGAAAATCAAAGTTATGCTAGTATCAGCAGTGTAATTGAGGGGCACAGCCTGAAAGCCTTTCCAGGAAGCAAATAGATTATCATAGCTTCAGGTGGCTCAGACAGTAAAGAATCCACCTGCCATGCAGGAGACCCGGGTGCGAACCCTGGGTTGGGAAGATCTCCCTGGAGAACAGAATGGCTACCCACCCCAGTATTCTGGCCTGGAGAATTCCATGAACAAAGGATCCCGACGGGCTACAGTCCATGGGGTTACAGAGTCAGACAGGACTGAGCGACTAATCCTTTCACTTTCATGATACCTATCAACCCAAAATGATCTTAGGAACACGTAGTGGAAAGCAGATATGTTACCTACAATACCTGCTCATGACAAAGTCCTACAAGGAATTAAATAAAAAAAAAAAGTACACCACATGAATGGACCTAGAGATTGTCATATTGAGTGAAGTAATTCAGACAAAGAAAGATGTATGGCATCCCTTATATGTGGAATCTAAAAAGAAATAATACAAATGAACTTATTTACAAACAGACGTGCAGACATAGAGAAAGAAATTATGGTTGCCAGGGGAAGAATGGAGGGAAGGGATAGTTAGGGAGTTCGGGATGGACAGGAACACACTGCTATATTTAAAAATGGAGAACCGAGAAGGACCTACTGTAGAGCACACAGAACTCTGCTCAACCTTATGTAGCAGCCTGGACGGGAGGGAAGTCTGGGGGAGAGTGAATACATACATATTTATGGCTGAGTCTCTTTGCTGTTCACCTAAAACCATCACAACATTGTTAATCGGCTATACTGCTGCTGCTGCTGCTGCTGCTAAGTCGCTTCAGTCATGTCTGACTCTGTGTGACCCCATAGACGGCAGCCCACCAGGCTCCCCCGTCCCTGGGATTCTCTGGGCAAGAACAGTGGAGTGGGTTGCCATTTCCTTCTCCAATGCATGAAAGTGAAGAGTGAAAGTGAAGTCGTTCAGTCATGCCCGACTCTTAGCGACCCCATGGACTACAGCCCATCAGTCTCCTCCGTCCACGGGATTATCCAGGCGAGAGTACTGGAGTGGGTGCCACTGCTATACTGGAATATCAAATATTATTTTTTTTGAGAAGCGAACACTTTCTAAGTCTCTGTTTGACCTCTCCTTCGTTGTCTTCCCTTTCTTCTTTCTCCTTTACCTTGTCCGCCAAGACGTCTAGACACAGAGGCCACCAGGATGGGTCCTTACTCCTCTCCACACCTGGAGACTCCCTCTCTCAGAACTCCATGTGACAAGTCAGTTAGGTCTCCACAGAGAAATTTTTCTGAGTAATCTCCCATTCTTCACTGCCTGCATTCTCTAAAAATATTACCCTGTATTATCTTCCTCATCAGGCTTACAAATCTTGAAGACGGCCATCATATGTGTTTCCTATTTAATCACCATTTTCTCCCTCAAAAATGAAAGTTCTAGAATGCAGGGGCAGCATGTGCTTTGTGCCACCATTATTGCCCATGCCTAGAACAGTGCCTAATTACTGAAGAGTGGGTACTCAATGAAACTGTGATGAATAAATACATTTTTGCTGTTTAGTTGCTAAGTTATGTCAGACTCTTTTATGACCCCATGGACTGTAGCCCTCCAGGCTCCTCTGTCCACAGGATTTCCCAGGCAAGAATACTGGATGGGGTGCCATCTCCTTCTCCGGGGATCTTCCAGACTCAAGGATCAAACCCTGTGTCTCGTGCAGTCTCCTGAATTGTAGGTGAATTCTTTACCACTGAGCCATCTGGAAAGCCAATCAATAAATATACCCAGAATAAATTAATAACAAAGTGAGTTGTCGTTTTCTCTTTTTATCTCAAGTATCTTAATCATAAATAGAGTTGTTTACTTTTAAAAGTAACCCAGAAATGTAATTCACTACACTTGGGGATATCACAAATCATATTGCAATCTTACTAGTAGCAAAATTAGATTGTATCACAGAGTTTAATCAGTGAAAACATGGTGCTCAAACTATCTAATGGATGAAATATATTTGCATGCCACGGGTGGAAGCTCAGTGAGCAGGAGTCACTGAAAAGTGCATTGGGGTTATCCCACCATTCAGTTTTTGAATAATTTCAAGAGTAGAGACGATGTAGGTTATAAACAAGGACAAGAATAGTTGGTGAAAGACTTCTCTTCTCTTAGAACAAGTGGTGACCAAAGTCGGTGCTTTCTTAACAACCAGTTTTCACAAGCACCGCTACCAGTCCATTCAGTTAGAGGATGGGAAGGCAGAATAATGTTTAGATTCTTTCTGCAAAGGCCTCCTACAGCGACACAAAATAGTGGAGGGGTATTCATGAGATTTCCTCCCTCCAACCAAGAGCATTTGATTCAAGTGGGCCCCCAACTCTCTCCCCAGCTGCAGAGGCATTTTCTCTATTTTGAAAGTTAATTCCACTCACAGCTGGAACTCAAAGCAAAAAGTGAACATTGGGGGAAAAAAGAAAAAAGCTTCCTTGAATTTGATCTTGTACTTGTTACAATGACAAAAAGTAATATTCCTCAACCCAAAAGGAGCCTCAGTATTTAGTCTCAGGTTACAGGCTGGAAAGCAGTGATCTGAGGAGGCGCCATGCTTTAAAGCACGCAGGAGTATTATCTGTCTGGGTGGAGTCCTGCTGTTCCAGACAGCTGGTGGCATTTCATAAGATGACTGCACCCTTAAAGACACAGAGGAAAAAACAAGATGCGATGGAACCATGATCAGAACCTTACGAGATGTTTATTGTCATTCTTACACATTCTCAGTAAACAAACTTGAACTGTCCCATCAACTTTAAGGCACCAAAGACCACAGATGTGTACTATATACAAAATAACTAAAAAAGACCTACTGCATAGCACAGGGAACTCTTCTCAATGCTCTGTGATGACCTATATAGGAAATGAATCTAAAAAACAGGGGATATATGCATAATGGACTCACTTTGCTGTACAGCAGAAACTAATACAGCATTGTAAATCAAATAGACTCCAATAAAAATTTAAAAAAAAATAGACCACAGATGCACATGTAGTTTAAACCTGGTCTTATTTTAGTAAATTCTATGAATTACATTATACCCCTAAGATATATGAGGGAGAAAAAGTAAATACTGGATATAAATAATATTCTAAAATTAATATTCTCTAAAATCCTCAATGGGTAATCACAATTGATTGCTTTTTCAGAGGAAGCTGTTCTGTTTGCTTCCAATCATATTCCTCAGAAGCTCTGATCTTGTTCATGTGGTACAAATGTACTGAACAGTTTCCAAGCAAAGCCTAATTCTCCTGCACCTCTTTAGGAGAGAATTTGGGCTACAGGCTCTTATTACAATTTTTAATATTATAGAGTTTCATCTTGTCTCCCTATCATATTAATACAGTTTAATATGTGTATGAGTTTCCTCTTTTTGCAATAAAAATAGGGGCAAACGTGCTGCAAAAATAACACACATGTATTCATTTACTCTTCTGGAGATTAGAAGTGTGAAATAGGTTTTATGGGCCCCAGATCAAGGTGTCAGCAAGGCTGGTTCCTATTGGAGACTCTAGAACACATTCCTCCTCTTTTCCAGTTTCTAGAAGGTTTTGGCATTCCCCAAATGCCATCACAGCAGTCTTAGGACCTCATCACAGCAGTCTCTGCTTCCTTTTACCTCTGACCTCCTGCTTCACTCTTTGATTCTGTCAGGTACATTCAGGACCATCCAGGAAAGTGTCCCCATCACAAGATCCTTCACTTCAGTTCAGTTCAGTCACTCAGTGTCTGACTCTTTGAGAGCCCATGAACTGCAGCACGTCAGGCCTCCCTATCCATCACCAACTGCTGGAGTTTACTCAAACTCATGTCCAATGAGTAGGTGATGCCATCTAACCATCTCATCCTCTGTTGTCCCCTTCTCCTCCTGCCTTTAATCTTTCCCAGCATCAGGGTCTTTTCAAATGAGTCAGTTCTTCACATCAGGTGGCCAAAGTATTGGAGTTTCAGCTTCAGCATCAGTCCTTCCAGTGAATGTTCAAGACTGATTTCCTTTAGGATGGACTTGTTGGATCTCCTTGCAGTCCAAGGGACTCTTAAGAGTCTTCTTCAACACCACAGTTCAAAAGCATCAATTCTTCATCACTCAGCTTTCTTTATAGTCCAACTCGCACATCCATACATGACCACTGGAAAAACCATAACCTTGACCAGACAGACCTTTGTCAACCAATTAATAATGTCTCTGATTTTAATATGCTGTCTAGGTTGGTCATCACTTTCCTTTTGCAAGGAAAGTCTTAATTTCATGGCTGCAGTCACCATCTGCAGTGATTTTGGAGCCCCTCAAAATAAAGTCTGACACTGTTTCCACTGTTTCCCCATCTATTTGCCATGAAGTGACGGGACTGGATGCCATGATCTTAATTTTCTGAATGTTGAGCTTTAAGCCAACTTTTTCACTCTCCTCTTTCACTTTCATCAAGAGGCTCTTTAGTTCTTCTTCACTTTGTGCTAGAAGGGTGGTGCCATCTGCATATCTGAGGTTATTGATATTTCTCCCGGCAATCTTGATTCCAGCTTGTGCTTCATCCAGCCTAGCATTTTTCATGATGTACTCTGCATATAAGTTAAATAAGCAGGGTGACAATATACAGCCTTGACATACTCCTTTCCCAATTTGGAACCAGTCTGTCTTCCATGTCCAGTTCTAACTGTTGCTTCCTGCCCAGCATACAGATTTCTCAAGACGCAGGTCAGGTGGTCTGGTATTCCCATCCCTTTAAGAATTTTCCACAGTTTGTTGTGATCCACACAATCAAAGGCTTTGGCATAGTCAACAAAACAGAAATATATGATTTTCTGGAACTCTCTTGCTTTTTCGATGATCCAATGGATGTTGCCAATTTGTTTTGCTTCCTTTGCCTTTTCTAAATCCAGATTGAACATCTGGAAGTTCATAGTTCACTACTGTGGAAGACTGGCTTGGAGAATTTTGAGCATTAATTTGCTAGTGTGTGAGATGAGTGCAACTGTGCCATAGTTTGAGCATTCTTTGGCATTGCCTTTCTTTGGGATTGGAATGAAAATTGACCTTTTCCAGTCCTGTGGCCACTGCTGAGTTTTCCAAATGTGCTGGCATATTGAGTGCAGCACTTTCATAGCATCATCCTTAAGTTAATAAAATCTACAGAGACCTTTTACCATGTAGGGTACCATAATCACAGGTTCTGGGAGTTAACCATCTTAGAAACACTTTTCAGTCTATGAGAGTCTGCAAATCATAAGCGTAAAACATATATTTCTGCTATTGTTCAGTCGCTTAAGTCACGTCCGACCCTTTGTGAGCCCATGTAGCGCGGCAGGCTTCCCTGTCCTTCACTATCTCCCAAACTTTGTTCATTTGTCTGTTGAGTTGGTGATGCCATCCAACTATCTCATTCTCTCTTGCTCCCTTTCCTCTTGCCCTCAATCTTTCCCAGCATCAGAGTCTTTGCATCAGGTGGCCAAAGTAACAGAGCTTCAGCTTCAGCATCAGTCCTTCCAGTTTTCTTGAAGATATCTCTAGTCTTTCCTATATTATTATTTGGTAAAAGATATATTGCTAAATTATTTTACAGTGCTGAGAAGATCAGGTTGTAGTTACTAACTATCACTCTGAAAACATATTACCAGGATAAAGTAATATGCAATTTCACCCACAAATCTATTATCATTACATGCATGTTCTTTTGATAGTATTCTTGAATAATAATGATCAAACTCAAAATATTGATGATAATGTTAAATCTTAATGACATCATTTCTAATCATAAATATGAAGAATGTGTTTTATTTCTTTGTGAAAGGCTTTTGGAAAAGAGTTGGATTCTTAAATCTTTTAAATGATTGTCATGCCGTTATTTCATGGACTTTGAAAATTCAGCATTTATAGTTTTCCTAAAGAAAGCTATAGTACACAGTGAGGCGACTTTTCGCAGACAGAAAACATGAACCGGAGGTCTGTACATGCACAGTGAATAGAATTATATTGTTTATCTTTCATGAAGGAGATTCAAAAATTCAATCCTGGAGTCATGTTCATATTAATAGTAATATAACACAGATTCGGCACAGCAATTAAACATTTTTGGCAGCACTTAAAAAGTATGTGGAGATGGAGTCTGAATCACATCACTAGAACTAAATGTTTAGGCCCTGCCTTAAATGGTTGTTCACAGGATTTTGAGGGAATACGGTAGAATTAGATGTCTCCCTTAGACTTGATTTGTCCAAAGGCAAACCAACTGATCTCTCCACCATGACAATGAAAACAAACCTCAAGATTGTCAGATGGTACCAAAAACATAGCATCTTATCTACACTCTGGGTGTGTAGCTGTGATCTTTCATTTGTCACTTTGGGTGTGTGCGTGTGTGTTTGTGAATATAATTATGCAGGAATAATTTCCCAGATGCTGGTTTTCATACACATGTCCCATCACTTTACTGGCTTGCTTGCAGCTCTCCCATGGCCTCTCTATAATGACTTATCTTGTCTCTACATGCCTGCCTCCTGCTTCCCACTCAAGCTGTATCTGCTCCTGCCTTGTGCTTCTTTACTCTGCCTGGTTACACCCAACAGACTACCTCTGATGTGTGCTTTGAAAGAATCCAGGCTGCTTCTTTTTCTTTTTTAAATAGTCATTTATGTATTTGTTTATTTATTTAGTTTCGGCTGTGCCCATGGACGGAGGAGCCTGGAAGGCTGCAGTCCATGGGGTTGCTAAGAGTCGGGCACGACAAAGCAACTTCACTTTCACTTTTCACTTTCATGCACTGGAAAGAAATGGCAACCCATTCCAGTGTCCTTGCCTGGAGAATCCCAGGGACGGGGGAGCCTGGTGGGCTGCCGTCTATGGGGTCGCACAGAGTCGGACACGACTGAAGCGACTTAGCAGCAGCAGCAGCAGTGCCGGGTCTTCCTTACCGCGCAGGCTTTTCTTTAGCGGCAGAGAGCGGGGGCTGCTCTCTAGTTGCGATGTTTCGGCTTCTCTCTGTGGCGGCTTCAGTAGTTGTGGCTCTGAGGCTCTAGAGAACAGGCCCAGCAGCTGTGGTGCACGGGCTTAGTTGCTCCACGGCATGTGGGGTCATTGTGGACCAGGAACTGAACCCATGTCTCCTGCCCTGGCAAGCGGATTCTGTACCACTGTGCCACCAGGAAGTCCTCAAGCCTGCTTCTGATGGACGGTCTCTGCCTTTTCCATTGCCTCTGTCCTTCATATCCACTCCCAGATCGGCCCATAGGCAATAGTGCCTTTCACCACTTAAATCCAAGTAAGCAAGTGAAAGACGCGCAGTTGTGTCCGACTCTTCGCAACCCCGTGGACTATACAGCGCGTGGAATTCTCCAGGCCAGAATACTGGAGTGGGTAGCCTTTCCCTTCTCCAGGGGATCTTCCCAACCTAGGGATCGAACCCAGGTCTCCCTCACTGCAGGCGGATTCTTTATCAGCTGGGCCACCAGGGAAGCCCTCACCACTTAAATCCAAACCCTCCCCCAATCCTGCCTACTCTCATTGTCTTTTCAGTGAAGTTACGTTAGCTTCATTGCTTTCTAGTATTCATTATCTTCCGTGGTGACCTTACACTGGTCCTTTTCTGTATTCCTAACTGGAATAAAAGCTCCCAGGAAAGGAAGACCGTTGTCGCTTGTTTCATCGTGCTGTCCCAGCATATGGAACGATGCTCAGTGTGTGTGACACCGAATAAGTGCAGTTGTTAGTAATCATTTGATGTTGTGTCCTCAAGCTCCCCTGCTTCCCCAAGCATGAATAGCTTAGCCAGTCAGAAGCCCAAATAAGCTTGGCAAATTGGCCAAATCCTTTGGAAAACACACCATAGAATACGTCTTCAGCGGTTTTAAAAATAAGGGAGTATCGTCACTTCTTTTCTTGTGATTATCTTTTCCATTGTTTTACTACAGGTGGAAATATTTGACCATAACTTACAGCTAGAACATACATATAGCTGTGCTTTATACACTATGGCAGTGCCTTATACAGCAGTATAATACAATACAGCAGTATTTATAAATATAAATACTAAATATACAGCAGTATAATAAAATACAGCAGTATTTTATACAATGTAGCACATAAACAAATGTAATTTCCACAACCTCCTATATGCTCTTGTTATTATCATTGTTATTACTATGAGCACTATGAGTAAAATTTATTTTACTATGAGGAAATATTATTATTATTTTACGCATGCTATCAGAACAAAGGCGGATGATCATTCTAACCATCCAATGAGAATTATAGCATGGCTCCTGGTTCCTTCTGTTCCCCTCCCACCAAAAAAAAAAGTTTAATTCATCTGAAAGACTTGATTTGAAGCACAATGACAGATGTTTAAGAGAGGAATAGAGCCCAGAATGTAGGAGATGTGTGTATCTGAAATTAGGCATCAATAGAGAAAATGTCTTTTTATGATTGATAGCTCAGGAATTCTGCCCACCATTATCTTTACCCACTCTTGATTTCATCTCTTGAAATTTGTTTATTTCTGAATTGTACAATAAACATTCTTGAATTGAGTTTTTTTTTTTAACTTGTCATCGTCATGTTTAGCCATAATTAAGAAACAGACAAAAAGAGGATAGAAGGGAATGTCAGCTCACCAGCAATAATCTACTGCAGGTAATAAACAGCACGCTGGCTATGTACTGGGATGTATCCATGAATTCCTTGCTCTAGTTATTTGGGGTCAACGTTATTCTGATTCCTACTTTAAAGATAATAATATAGATGGCATTCAATTTTTCCCTGAAAGAAGGGCAACTTTGACTACACTGAATCCCATGAAAATGCTAATATCGCCTTCAACTTAGCTGAGTGGGAGCTCACGAAAGCACTAGTTGACTGAAGGCCTTACCCTCAGGGGTGTGCCAGCACTTGGGGTCCATGCGAATGATCACCACTCAGTGGCTTGCAAAAGCACCAGAATAGCACTCAGTGCAGGTCAAGCACATAGACAGGCCTGCGGTACCAACTGGAAGATGTTAAAGATGCTGCCAGTAACTTGACAATGGCTCAGCTCTTTTCCATAAACTGAAAGAAAGGTAATTAACTATGAAAATTCACCTATTTTTCAAATTAGTAAACTTGAACAGTTCTTCTTTCTTAAGACTCTTTCTCTGAAAGCAATGATCATGGGTTAGAAAAAAAATCATTTTAATGCTTAGGTAAGGTTGGAATTTAAACTCTTCATTTTTTTTTTTGAAATTATTTGGAAATGCGTTAAATGAGCACTGAAAAACAACTTTGGCTAAGGATTTTGGACTTTGTTTAAGCTCTGTATTTTTTCTGCACTAATAAAAAAGCCCAGAGAAAAACCTATCTAAACAGTATAAGAAAAATCTAATAAATAAAGAAGCAGAAAATTAATTTTTAAACTACCCACAGAACAAATTGTAATCATCCTTTGAATGTCACGTACAGAAGTTCAGATATTAACTTCAGACATTTTCCTCCACTATGAATCCCAGTTTTATTAAGTTTTCAATAGTAGATGAAAGTTTCACATTTTATTAAGTCTTCAGAAAATATCCCAGGAAACACTGTGCTTCAGTGAGTATCAGTCAGAGGCACATGTAAACATTCACCCAATGCATATAAAGCAAATTAATTTAATTTTAAAATACAACTTGCTTCAGTGCTGCTTATAAAAGATATACTTTTCATTTACTAGAAATTAAATATGAGTCTCTAGAAAATAAAGCGTAATTATCTCTTAACATCACAACTCATACACTCATCTGGAGAGGAACATTTCTCATAATTAGAGGAATCATGAAGAGTATCTGTCATGTGGATGCCTCCACTGATGTGGTGCTTATGTAACATAAAGGAGGATCTTCAAGAGGTTCTCATGGATGGGCTATAATTGTGAAAGCTCCCAGATGTTATTTTTGCTAGGTCTTTCACAATCCTTGAGCACAATTTTGGTCCATGTAGGCAAATGTTTTTATTAAAATAGATTTTGTTCTCATTTTACAAGGGATCAAATTCACTTTTTAAAACATTTTTAATTTTATATTGGAGTATAATTGATTCGTGGCTTCCCTGGTGGCTCAGCAGATACACCTGCCAACACAGGAGACATAGGTTTGATCCTTGGGTCTGGAAGATGCCCTGTAGAAGGAAATGGCAACCCCCTCAAGTATTTTGCCTGAAAAAGCCTATGACTAGAGGAGCCTGGAGGGCTAGAGTCCACAGGGTTGCAAAAGAGTCAAACACAATGTAGTGACTAATCAACAACAGTAATAGTCGATTAACAACGTTGTGTTGATTTCAGATGTATAGCACAGTGATTCACTTACATGTAAACACGGATCTACTTGTTTTCAAATTCTTTTCCCAGTTAGTCTGTTACATAATACAGAGCAGAATTCCCTGTGCTATACAGGAGGTCCTTGTGAGTTATCCATTTTAAATATAGCAGTGTGTACACTCATTTATATTAGAAAAATTTCAGATAACTGTTGGGGTTCAGAAGGGAAGTGAGTGAAAATAAAAAAATAATAAATGATAGATTCTTCTTTGAATTTAGCCAAGTATCTAAGTTCTCATTAGCAATTTAGCATGAATTCTAATACTAAATGCAGTTATTAATACTGATTAAAATAATTAATAAGATGAAACTCCAGTGGTAAACATTTGTTCTATTACAAAAATAATTTTGTCAAACTAAATTTTGAAAAAATTAAAAAAAAACTGATTAAAGTAACAAATAATAAATATCACTGTTTGAAGAGATAGAATACTGGTAGTTGAATATTTTGATCCAAGATAGCAGAATAACTTGAATTCAGAAAACAAAACAAAACTCTCTTATGTACTAATAGTGGATCAGATTACTGTCTTTTTAAAGAATGATCTGGGTACAGACATCAAAATTTATATAAATTGAATAATCATGACATAACAATGCCTTAGCTTTGTTTTATACTGGTGGTAATAATACAGTATGTAAAGTAAGATATTTCCTTTGTCTCATGTCTTGGGTTCCTGGACATCTTGTAATTATCCTGGGAAATATTTCCCTACCTCAGTGCTGAGATCTGCACATTTTCTTAATGCTGGTTCTGGAGTCAGGAAAGAATTCAATGGGATTGAAAAATGTGGTCCTCATAAAAGATGTGTCTTCCAGGTAAGGTCCATGTCTAAACAATCCCCATACCCAACACAATGCTTCACACCTCATCAAGCAGAACTGGACAAAAGATTTGTCCTCTGTAAGCATCTGCTAAATGATGGGTGTTATCACTTGCATTAATATGCATATGCTCTTGTTCCATTCATTCCCAGCAACAAATTCCAAATTTAAGGATATTAGCATTGAAACATATACATTCAGTTCAGTTCAGTTGCTCAGTCGTGTCTGACTCTTTAAGACCCCATGAATTGCAGCATGCCAGGCCTCCCTGTCCATCACCAA
Organism: Bos grunniens; assembly: GCF_055505025.1. Lineage (NCBI taxonomy): Eukaryota > Metazoa > Chordata > Mammalia > Artiodactyla > Bovidae > Bos > Bos grunniens. The sequence continues at coordinate 86,833,755 of NC_141176.1, read as the reverse complement.
CTCCCAGAGTTCACTCAGACTCACGTCCATTGAGTCAATGATGCCATCCAGCCATCTTATCCTCTGTTGTCCTCTTCTCCTCCTGCCCCCAATCCCTCCCAGCATCAGAGTCTTTTACATTGAGTCAACTCTTTGCAGGAGGTGGCCAAAGTACTGGAGTTTCAGCTTTAGCATCATTCCTTCCAAAGAAATCCCAGGGCTGATTTCCTTCTGAATGGACTGGTCGGATCTCCTTGCAGTCCAAGGGACTCTCAAGAGTCTTCTCCAACACCACAGTTCAAAAGCATCAATTCTTCAGTGCTCAGCTTTCTTCATAGTCCAACTCTCACATCCATACATGCCTACAGGAAAAACTATAGCCTTGACTAGACGAACCTTTGTTGGCAAAGTAACGTCTCTGCTTTTGAATATGCTATCTAGGTTGGTCATAACTTTCCTTCCAAGAAATACATTACTATATGTAAAATAAATAGCCAGTGGGAACTTTCATATGATATGGGAAGCTCAAATCCATCCCACGCTCTGTGACAACCAAGAGAAGTGGGGTGGGGTGGGAGGTGGGAGGGAGGTTCAGAAGGGAAGGGACATGCGTGTACCTGTGGCTCATTCATGTTGATGTATGGCAGAAACCAACACAATATGGTAAAGCAATTATCCTCAATTAAAAATTAAATTAGAAAAGAATATGTGACAACAAGATTTTAGGTAAGTCATTTCTTATAACCCGACTTAAGACAGTACTTTTCTGTCAACACCATCATCACCAAGTGATACAAGTGTTAAGCACAAAAAAGAAATCTGTAATTACTAAAATGTCTATTGTCATGATTTGAGCCAACGAATCCTAACCAAAATATGGCTATCTAAGTCAATCTCTACCTCAAAAACCACACATCAGCCATGTTTTAATTGAAAGCATATATTTTAGTGCCAATGGTGCGTGTGTGTTTTACACTGACAGTTTATTTCCACAACTGTTTCCTTTTAGATATTCTATGAAATAAAAAAATAAAATACAGAGTCAGATTCGGCACCACATTTTGGACTTGGCCTCATTTATTTCATAGTTTTTGAGCTCTTGCATTTTTAAATTTCACATTTTCTCATGTATTTCAAAAAGGACACTGAAAATGAACAAACAGGCATGCCTGATGCTTGGACCCTCATATTTAAAATGCCTGTTTTGCTAAAAAGAGTTACCAAGAACACATCAGATATTTCAGCTTGAAAAGAAATGAAAACTATCTGCCTCGCATTCTTCACAGCCAATCCAAACAGGCTACTGTGGTATTCATAAATCCCTCTGAATTAAGTCAAACATGCATAAAATCAGGCTTTCTTTGTGGTAAAAATTTCATCCAGCTGAGCCCAAGGAGAGAATAAAAAGTTATCCGAATACCTTATTGTTAAACTGAGGACGACTTTACAGAGTAAATGCCATATCTCTGCTGGAGTCTTCCTGACAATTTCCTAATTTTAATAAATTGTCTGTGAGGACTGCCGTCAACCTTGTTTCCATTCAAAAACTAAGAACATAGTTGAAAATGTCATTGTATTAGCTTAAAGTGATGCCAGGATGTTTAATATGTTAAGTGGGAATCTATTTGCTTTATTATGATTCAGGTAACTTGCTTTGAAGTAAACAAATAACATACATTCTCCAAAAAGACCTGGTGTTTTCTTGGAAGAAGAAAAGTACAATTTGTCACACTTCTGTGAAAAGAAAATAAATATATTTCACAAAGACAAGATTCTGTCTACTAAAAAAAAAAAATGCAAACATGAGAGTCGCGGGTTAAGTTTTATTTGGGGCAAAGTGAGGATGATAGCCTGGGAGACAGGACTTCAGATAGCTCTGAGAAACTGCTCCTTAGCGGTGGGGGGAAGGTCGGTATATATGCGATTTTAGTGAAGGGGGATGTGTCTTGTCGCACGCAGCATGGTTGGCAGAGGCTGACTACTGGTCGTGAGGAGCGGATGAAGTAAATTATTTTAGGGCTTTTCTAGATATGAGGAGATGCAAGAATTGGGCTCATAAAATCTTCTTTTGAAAATATCTATCTCAAGGCGTGTTCTGCCAGTTTTTCCCAGAGCACAGAAGGCCTTGTTCCTGATCTTCACACTGATCTCTTTTCAGGATGTGTCGAAGGTTAGCGACTGCAGTGGCCGGAGATTTAATGCTTGTAGAGGCAGACGGCAAGTGCCCACATTTAGTTGGCAGTCCATGCGCCAACATATTTTAAAGAAAATACTGTAAAGCTATCTAATATGGAACTATTAAAAGAAAATCACGTTTCGGTTTTGAATTGGACTTAATACAAGCAAGGGCAAAGTCCATCACAATTCCCATAACAGCAAATATCCAAAACATTCATGTTGAGGAAGTCTTGCATGCATTACAAGCCAACAGCCAACCACCAAACCTCCTCCAAGGCTGGGACAAAGAGAGAACGGACTCACTTTTCCATTCCCAGATATTGTGCCATCTGAGCATGGTGCTAATCTGATGGCACCGAAGGAGGGCAGAATCTGTCACCCCAAGTATACCTCTTTAGCTAAGAATTTAGCTAAGAATTATTTTAAGCTGATTATTTTTAAGAAACAGAGGACACAGAGGCTCTCGTGGAGTCTAGTAGAAGTTACCTAATTGTGGAAAACCTTTATAAGAGAAATCTCCATTTGTAAGGGTGACTCCTTTTCTGTGGGCTTCCCAGGGGGTGCTAGTGTAAAGAAACTGCTTACCAATGCAGGAGACATAAGAGACGCGGGTTTGATCCCTGGTTGCCATGGCAACCCTCTCTAGTATTCTTGTTTGGAGAATCCCTTGGAGAGAGGAGCCTGGCGTGCTATGTTCCATAGGGTTGCAGAGTTAGACACGACTGAAGTGACTGAACATGCATGCTCCCTTTTGGTGCCAGAAAGAGAAGGGTAATTGAATTTCTGGAAACTAACACCAACAGTAAAGACAACAACTTAGATCTGCCTAATGCCCATGGACTGCAGCACACCAGGCCTCCCTGTCCATCACCAACTCCTGGAGTTCACCCAAACCCATGTCCATTGAGTTGGTGATGCCATCCAACCATCTCATCCTCTGTCACCCTTTTCTCCTCCTGCCCTCAGTCTTTCCCAGCATCAAGGAAATGAGTCAGTTCTTCTCATCAGGTGGCCAAAGTACTGAAGTTTCAGCTTCAACATCAGTCTTTCCAATGAAGACCCAGGACTGATCTCATTTAGGATTGACTGGTTGGATCTCCTTGCGGTCCAAAGGACTCTCAAGAGTCTTCTCCAACACCACAGTTCAAAAGCATCATGGGGTCACAAACAGTCAGACACAACTGAGCAACTGAACTGAACTGAGTGCCCATGTCCTTGTTCACTGTGCTTTGCCTGATAATCTCCCATAACCGGCTTCCCTACCCCAGTACCTTCTTGTGTCTTTAGCTGAAGATGGTCTTTAAAGTGGTGGTTTGTATCATTTAAGAGAGTTACTTAAGCTTTCCTGGATATTTCTCATGTGTACAGAAGGTATTTATGCTATTAAACTTCTGTTTTTCTCCTGTTCTGCTATTTTTTTTTTTTTTAATTACAGAGGATTCTCAGCCAAGAACCTAGAAGGGTAGAGGGAAAATCATTTTTCCTCCCCTACATCACTGATGAAATCTTTCCATTTCCCTATGTTACAGGAGAGAAATAAATAATAACCAAGTAACTTTTTACCAAAACCCACTGAGTCTGGGATTTGTAGAAGACAGTCGCCTCATTTCAGATGTATGGAACACAGCCAAGACCAAAATCTTTTGCCAGTGCAACTTTCTGATAATCGTGAAAACTGTGTGCTGTCTAATTGGACATTTAACCCTCATCTCACTCATTTTGACTTTAGCCATGGAGATGCTAATTTGAAAGAATTATTTTTCAGGATAGAGACCTTGTCTTCTTTTTTAAGAGGCAGCACTTTGCTAAAGGTTAGCAATATGTCTTTCTAAAATATTTAAATTCTATTTTACATTCTAGTAACCTCATTTTACCATGTGGTTGCCATTCTTTTTAATATTTAATAGGGCTTTAGAGGAATGGGATGTTTTATAGTAGAACACTGAGAGTGGGTATTACAATATTTGTCAATATTGTCTCGATGATATATGAATCTTCCAAGTTAGAGACTCAGAATTTTCACAATAGTGGAAACTCCACTGTAGAGTGTGCAAGGAAAAGGCTTTACTCACAGGTAAGGGAGTACCCTGCTACCATTTCAACTCCTTCTCTATAAATGTTCTCCACAGTCTAAGTTATATGCTTCTGGTCCACAAATTGAAGTATAGGCTTGAGACATGAGAAAAACAATAGTTGCTGACTCAGTGTTAAAAATCCCAAGAATTGTTACTCCAGTTGAAGACTCACTTGTTAGACTCTTCTGTCCAGAGATGAATACAGAAAAATTCTCCAAAATCATGGAACACTATTGAGTTAATTTAAAATACACTGTACCTAAAGACTGCCTTCCTTGACCTCTGCAGTTAAAGAAATGAATAAGCTAATTAAAGGGTGACGTATTGAACAATTAGTGTATGAAATATCTAGACAAAGAAACCAATTCTCTTAAGAACTAGTAAAGCTGTTTTATGGAGGTTTGTAAGGTAAGGTTGGAGACTAATGGATAAATCATTGTGATATAGGAAACATTTTTATAAATTAAAGGCATTTTTTTTGGCTGTTCAGTATGTGGGAATCTTAGTTCCCCAACCAGAAATCAAATCTGCACCTACTGAATTGGAAGCACGAGTTTTAATCACTGGACTGCCAGGGAAATCCCAAAAAGCATTTTTAAGTGGTGGATAGGGTTTCAAAGACTGCTCTTGGAACAGAGAATTAAAGATACATATATTTTTTTGCAACAGATGCATGCAGACTGAGTCCTTAATACTATGGAGGACTTACAGAGCAAATCCAAAAGAAGATCAGGGTTTTTCACATCTGAGAGGGGGTGGAGTGGGTGTTACTATTCCTAAGACTGTTTTTAGCTCTGTTCGCTTTCTTCCCATTCATCCTCAGCATTCAGCCCATAGTACCTGGTATGTACTCATTAATTAATCTCATTAATTACTTCCAAGTCTATAAATGATAAGTCATGTTATATAGAAACTTGAGGGGCCATTCAGGGTGTATTAACAAAGTCTTATGTCATCAGGGCTACAAAATAATTCTTAGGTATTAGAGAAGGTTCCTTAAAAATGGAGGTATCAAAAATAATTTTCAGTTTGTAACACATTCTGAGCAGAAGGGACAATAGTCACAAGTTAAGGGCAGTGGCACCCCACTCCAGTACTTTTGCCTGGAAAACCCCATGGACGGAGGAGTCTGGTAGGCTGCAGACCATGGGGTCGCTAGAGTCAGACACGACTGAGCGACTTCACTTTCACTTCTCACTTCCATGCATTGGAGAAGGAAATGGCAACCCGCTCCAGTGCTCTTGCCTGGAGAATCCCAGGGATGGGGAAGCCTGGTAGGCTGCCGTCTATGGGGTCGCATAGAGTCGGACACAACTGAAGCAACTTAGCAGCAGCAGTAGCAACAAGGGCAGTATCATAACCAGATACACATGTGGGGACCTGGGTCTCCTTAGAGTGGATTAAAGGACATAGGGACCAGATCTGGAGACCAGGAGTCCACTTGTAAAAGAATCACGATCATTCGGAGGTAACTGAAGTGCGGGCAGGAGCAGGCCCCTCGGAGGAGCATTTCATGCTGCTAACGGCCACAGGAATATCATGGATGGCTGCTGCGGAGGAGTCAGTTCAAGTCAGGAAATGCTGAATTTATAGAGTGTGGTCCATAAGATTCTGGAAATTTAGATTGCAGATTGAGAAGTTTGCAATGTTACTTACAGTAGATTTGGTTATCTTATTATACACTGGTGGTTAAAATCATGGGAGATATAGTGTGTGTGGTATACACTTTCACACACACACACTGTTCAGTGTTTTGAACAGTGTGATGAAGGGTTGTACAGAGAAAATGCTGAAGAAATAAATGTGGAGAATAAATGTAAGATACAGGAAGAGAGAGAAAGAGAGAGAGAAAATAGAGAGGGGTTTGTTTCACAGAATCTGAGAGAAGAGACCACTTCAAAAAGCAACAGCTTTGAATTCTATAGGGCAGACTTCCCCGTGGTGGCGGTGTCACTTTGTTGCTTTTGACTCTGGTGGCCCCATGGACTGCAGCCTGGTTAACAGCAGGCTTTCTTGTCCTTCACCGTCTCCCAGAGTTTGCTCACTTTTGTGTGCATTAATCCGGTGATGCTATCTAACCATCTCATCCTCTGCCGACCTCTTCTCCTTTTGCTTTCAATCTTTTCCAGCATCTAGGTCTTTTCCAATCTATGGCAACTTAGAATACTTCACTTTCTTCACTCCATAACTACTTTCTATAGATGTGTTCAATGGTTTCCATACTCACATGAAACAAAGAAGTTAAATCACCATAAATTTTCTTCTAATAAAGATAATCAAGTAAGCCTCTAATATTTTTGTTACTTTTCTAAATTCTAAAAAATAACTGATATAGTACTAGGGCTTCCCTGGTGAATCAGATGGTAAAGAATCTGCCTTCAGTGCAGAAGACCCAGGTTCAATCCATGGGTCAAGACTAATACAGTGTCTACACTTATCTCCAATTCCATACCTGTTCTTCATCTTCAACTGCTTTAAATTTTGGTCTCTCTCCATTACTTTGACTTTGAACAGGCCTCTTGATTAACGATAATCATACACTTGCGATATGCAAATTCCTCTTGTATAAATCATCTGCCATAAAATATAAAAAAAGTATTTTGCACATTTCACAGCTACTTCCGTGAAAGTTCTCTCTCTCGTCTTGGCCTCATGCTCATCTGTTTCTCCCATTGCTCTGCACATAATCATTCCTCTCAAGATTTTACCTCTCTTCCGCCATCTGTCTTTTCTTTTCATTGTATACATGTATGTATACATATATGTATGTATATGTATACATATACATACAAAACATATACATAGATAATTCAAGTACGAACATCTCCAGGGCCTGCCCATGAAAGTCTCTTGCATCTCCCGCATTGGCAGGTGGATTCTTTACTATCTGAACCACATGGGAAGCCTGTGTTATGCTACAGGTTGAGCTATAAACCTAACTTGCTATATTATGTGCTTCCCTCATGGCTCAGATGGTAAAAAATCAGTCTGCAATGCAGGAGACTTGGGTTTGATCCCTGGATCAGGAAGATCTCCTGGAGAAGGGAATTGCTATGCACTCCAGTATTCTCGCCTGGAGACTGCCATGGACAGAGGAGCCTGGAGAGCTACAGTCCCTAGGGTCACAAAGAGTCAGACTATTTTATGGGATCAGATCAGATCAGATCAGTCACTCAGTCGTGTCCGACTCTTTGCGACCGCGTGAATCGCAGCACACCAGGCCTCCCTGTCCATCACCAACTCCAGGAGTTCACTCAGACTCACGTCCATCGAGTCAGTGATGCCATCCAGCCATCTTATCCTCTGTCGTCCCCTTCTCCTCCTGCCCCCAATCCCTCCCAGCATCAGAGTCTTTTCCACTGAGTCAACTCTTTGCAGGAGGTGGCCAAAGTACTGGAGTTTCAGCTTTAGCATCATTCCTTCCAAAGAAATCCCAGGGCTGATCTCCTTCAGAATGGACTGGTTTCTGAAGGAGATCAGCCCTGGGATTTCTGACTATTTTATGGGATAGTCCTTCTCAACCCTGATTGCATGTTTGAATCAACTGGGTAGCTTTAACATGACCAATTCCTGCCTCACTCGAGATAAATATACAATAAGTCCCTACATGAGAACATTCAAGTTGCAAACTTTCAAAGATGTTTATGTGCATGCCAGCCCCTATAAGACAGCTAGTGTACTGTACTACTGTATTTTTCAAGGTGCTATACTATAAGGTTTATTTTTGTGTTTATTTTTTATGTACGTGTTATTTGTACAACAAGCATTAGATTACAGTGCTGTATAACTGATGGTGATAGTTGCTCGTCTAGGCTTGCTTTGTGGATTCGCGAACACACTGACCTTATGAACACTCAGAATGGAATCCATTTACATTTAAGGGACTTCTGTATCTGAGAAGCAAGTGTATATTCTGTATTTCTAAAAGTTTTCCATATGATTCAAATATGCAGCCAGAGTTGAGAACCACTGATTTTGTGGGAGAAGATTCTAAACATAAAATCATATACTGTTTGTTATGACTTCATTTGGGCTAAGAATTAACTTCTCCTGGGCACACAAGGGAACACTTTAGAAAAGGACTAAACATTTGCGGTCTCTGCTTAAATCCAGAAGGAAAAGGATTAAAATAATCGGTGATGTTTTTCAGTTTGGCAAGGATTCAGAATTATAATCTGTAAGATGACTGGGAGAAATAAAGACATAGTTCAGAAGTAGAAGATTGCCTTAGTGCTGGGCCAGCTACGCAGTGGGCAAAAATGTCCCTGTGGAGTGAGTGGGGGTGAGAGGTGCGAAGAGATTATTTCTAATTCCCGAGTATCTCCAGCCACTAGTCCCCATATATACCTGGTGGCCTTATCTTAAGGCAGCATGCTTTAGTGACTAGACACTAGATTTAAAAAAAAACACACAGATTTAGAACCCACACACCCTGAGTTCAGTCTTGGCTCCACTTCCTTTTGCTTTGTGATTTCAGGCAGCTTAATTCACTTGTCTTATTCTGAATTGTATTGTTTGTGAAATCATAATGACCACACCTAATATCATGGTCATAACCGGATGAGATGATTTATGTGAAATTAGTGGCATATATTAGGAACTCAATATGGAGTTATCTTTTCAGTAGTTTTCCACTAGAAATAAAGCACTTTACCGATCCAATCCACTGGCAATTTTTGAATATAAACTGTGTATTTCCATCTCTCTAGCTTTAATTTTATTCTTTATTTCCATTTGCTTCTTCTCTAAATGTCATCCTTTTAATCCCCACATACAGATGCCTTCTATATCCTCAAAGACCCAAATCAAACACTGCATTTTCTGACTGTGCTAAATTTTCTGACTTTACTAAACATAGAGACACAAATTCGAACAATGTTATCATTTCCCCACATAGTAATATAGTGCCCACTGATAAATTCTTATAGGAAAAAGGTTAAATATCTTACTTTAGTTTGACTATCTGAAAATCACAAACTGGGTGTGCATAAAACTATGGGCTGTGGAATATTTGTGTAAATAAAGATTTCAAAGAATATACATTAATAATTTTATATACCTTTGTAGAAGCAGCTGGTGGTGAGAAAAAAGAACAATGAATATCCACCATAAAAATTCTCCATGGTAAATAGAAATCATCACACTTCTCACGTTAAAACTCAGATTTATTTTAAAAAGGGGAGCAGAGGAAATTGAATTCAGAATCTTGTTTAAAATATGCCTTCCAAGGCCACCCACCCAATATTCTAACCTCAAACTGACTAATTAGGTACACTGGCTTTATGAGGCATGTGCTTTAAGAACTAGGATAATTTTTAATAGCCTAGCCAGGAAAAACAACAGAAGTAGAAAAATATTTTTATAGTTGAAAAACTTGGCAACAGTTTTTCTGCAACTGAGAACATATTTTGGCTATCCTTTAAAAAGTCCTGGAAAGACAAAAAGAATTAGGATGCACACAGAAGGCTTTAGAAACGAAATTTTAAATAATTTGCATATCGGCACAGAAATGAGAGCATCCTCATGACTGCTAATTTAAATAATCAAACATATACAGCATTATAAAAAAAGGAACAATGAACCCTGAGGGATGTATAATGTAGCATAAAATTAAAAAGAGGTTGACCTAACTGACATTAAATTTGATTGAGAAGCTTCTCTTGAAGGACTTGTGCCCTTTCCATTCTGCAAACAACTTGCAGGTCAACTGAATTTCTTGTATTTGTGGAAGTCTTTCATGTCAGGAAAAACCCATGATCTCTGCAATAGCCTCAAACCCATTTACTTATTTGAACTGATTTAAAACCTGAAAGACTAGGTTTATACTCATATTCCAAATGATTTGCACATACCATGCTGCAGTCCATGGGATCGCAAAGAGTCAGACATGGCTGAGAGCCTAAACTAAACTGCATGTTTAATTACTACCCATTTTACCTAACAGTTAAAAGCTATCATGAGTTTTGATGGTGATGGGAGGTTTACAGATGTTGGTCTAGTCATTCAGAGAGAACAGGAAGAGATTTAGATCTTAGCTTAGTTTTTATTTAATCTTTAAGACTAAATTTTAGCATCATAGAAAATAATAGAAAATAAAACATTTAATGCTAGTTGTATAATGAAAGCAATTTTTTGTTTAAAATACATATTTTACTTCTAATACATACATTTGTATACATAATTTCCAACACATGATAGACATGCACATCCTAAATATGTCATATTTCCCACATAGTAATATACAACTGTTTGACAATTTCTTATTGGATAGATGCTAAACAGTGTATTCATATTTGGCTATCTTAAAACCACAGAATAGGTGTTTGTAAAACTATGGGTTGTGGAATATTTGTACAAAGAAAGATTTCAAAGTACATATGTACATAATATTATATATATATATATATATGTTGCTAAGTCGCTTCAGTCGTGTCCGACTCTGTGTGACCCCGTAGATGGCAGCCCACCAGGCTCCCCCGTCCCTGGGATTCTCCAGGCAAGAGTACCGGAGTGGGTGCCATTGCCTTCTCCATATATATACATATATATATGGGCTTCCCAGGTAGCTCGCCGGTAAAGAATCTGCCTGCAATGCAAGAGACATGGGTTCAATCCCTGGATTGGGAAGATACCCTGGAGGGGCCATGGATGGCAACCCACTCCAGTATTCTTGCCTGGAGAATCCCGTGGACACAGGAGCCTAGCAGGGTATAGTCCATGGGATCATAAAGAGTTGGACACGACTGAGCAGCTAAGCACAGAACAGATATGATAGAATGATATATATAATACATCTAAACACTGATGTGTATTATAAATATGTTATAATGTATTATATATTATAATATGCATATTCATAAGCATAAAACATAATAGGAAAATGTGTGTGTGTGTATACATGTACAAACGCAAGAGCATACATATGTACGTGTATGAGAGATAGAAAGAGATACAGAGAGAGACATGAACAAATTCGGTTCACCCTGCTTGACAGTCATTGTTTCAACCAGATAAAGATGCTCTCTGCGCTGGGCTGTGCAGATGAGCCCAGGGAAGATGAGTGATGTGGGCCCGGCACATTTCCACTGTCCCGGGGAGCTTTGTGTGGTTGGAAAACTCAGGCAGCACTGCCAGCAAATGTGGGAGCTCGATAAAGAGGAAGGTTGTCAGGAAGAGCTCCCAGTATCATTCAAGAACACGTGGAGGAGAATTAGCAAGCACCAAGAATACCAAAGAGGTGGGGAACATCGGGCGAGGGCACTGAAAGTCACTGGTCATAGAGATCGAGGTTATGGAACTGGCAAATCTGAATGTAATTTCTAGCTGTTGACTGATGAGTCTTGGCAACATATGAATTGCTTTAACGACTAAGTCCCTAAAGGAAGAAGTGAGAATCCTAGATAAGACTGGATTATACCAAAACTGTTTGGTACAGAAGAACATCTGGACTGAATTTGAATAGACTTTACTTTCTGAGCTACTGTGATGAAGAATTACCATCAATGCTTTAGTGAGGAAAACCTTGAAATCAACATTTCAACTCAGAACCCACCTGCTCTGTATTCCAGGTTTGATAGTAAACTGTGTTGAAAGCCCCTCCTTCTGAAGGCCTTTTCTTAGGGGTTGTTGTTTCTTTGCTTTTTTTCATTAAAATGCCAAAGTATGTCAGCCCACATATCTTCAGAGTGAATATATTTTAGTCTCTGTTTGAGTACTTTAATAAATATGTTTGTAAAGCAAGACATCAAGTAAGCTTTTTTTTTCTATTTTTGATTTTTTAACACATTCCACCAAATTTTTTACTAAGAAGTTTCAAGAAAATATTCATTCATACTTTGGAATGTTGTAAATGTCAGGATTTGTTGTTGTTCAGTCAATCAGTCTTGTTTGACTCTTGGGACCTCCATGGACTGCAGCATGCCAGGCTTCCCTGTCCTTCAGCATCTCCCAGAGCTTGTTCAAACTCATGTCCATTGAGTTGGTGATGCCATCCGACCATCTCATCCCCTGTCGTCCCCTTCTCCTCCTGCCTTCAGTCTTTCCCAGTGTCAGGGTCTTTTTCAATGAGTCAGTTCTCCGCATCAGGTGACCAAAGTATCAGAGCTTCTACTTCAGCATGAGTCCTTCCAATGAATATTCAGGAACAATTTCCTTTAGGATTGACTGGTTTGATCTCCTTGCTGTCCAAGGGACTCTCAAGAGTCTTCTCCAATATCATAGTTCAAAAGCATCAATTCTTCAGCGCTCAGCTTTCTTTATGGTCCAACTCTTCTCATATCCGTATACTACTGCTGGAAAAACCTTAGCTTTGAGCAGATGGACCTTTCTTGGCAAGGTAATTATCTCTGCTCTACTCCAATATCAGTATTGGAATTTCAAAATTAAATATTTGGTGTTCTATTAGCTCTGATAATTTAGATAGTTCAGATACCCTCTTGGTTTTTTAAGTATTAAGTATCATTTTGTTGGTAACATTTATTTTATTAGTCACAATTAACTAATATGAAATTGCTAAATAGTTGTCTTTGGGTATACCCTTTGTGAAAGTAACCATTCGTTTTCAACAAAAGCAAATGAGAAGTAATTCCCTGGTATTAGGGTCACCCCCAAGGTGGGCTGCACCTCACATCCAATTAAGTTTCCAATATTGATACTGACCGTACCATAGGTTCAGCAAGAGGGTATAAATACATGTAGCAATATTACTCATTTGGTGAGGATTTCTGGAGACAGAAGGGTCATGTTAAGACCAAGAAAATCCTAAAATAGTTTGAGGATTTAGGGTGGTTAGGAGGTGGGTCTCAGATGAAGATTCCCTGGTAAAGGCCACGGCTTTTGTGGTTGGAGATTCAGGGTTTCTTATGAGCTTGACAAGATCCAGGCAGAAAGAGAAGGGGGCAGAGGATTTGAAAGCCACTAGCAGCTGAACTATTCATATAGAGCAAAACTGTTCACTATTCTTATATAACAAAACTGAGTGAGTGGTTCTGACCTGTGCTGTAGACTGGAACATGCCCCCTACATCCTTATGTTAACATCCCAGTACCTCAGAATGTAGGTACTACATTTGAAAATAGGACTTTTTTAGTTAAAATGGAGTCCTTGGTGGTGGTGTTTTAGTGGTTTAGTTGATAAGTCGTATCTGATTCTTGCAACCCCATGGACTGTAGCCTACCAGGCTCCTCTGTCCACGGGATTCTCCAGGCAAGAATACTGGAGTGCATTGCCATTTCCTTTTCCAGAGTCCTTGGGATGGGGCCTAATTCAATATGACTGATGTCCCTATAAAACTAGGAGTTTATGACAAAGACAACACAGATGGAAGGACAATGTGTGAGGTCAAAGCGAGAAGGTGGCCAGCTGCAAACCAAGAAAGAGGCATCCGAAGAAATTAAACCTGCTGACACTTTGATCGTGGGCTTTCTGCCTGCGGAACTGTGAGAAATACCCAGTCTGTGGTGTTTTGTTATGGCAGCCCCATCAAGTTGGGGTTGTCAGACATGCTGGTCTACTAGAAATCAGCAACACCCATCAATTATTTCATAGAAAACTTAACATGAGGGGAAAATTCGTGGTTCAAAATGCATTAGAGGAAATGCAAATAAAAACCACAATAAGAGGCAAATGTTCACCTACTAAATGTCTCAGACTGAAAACCCTAACGTACCAAGAATTGACAAGAATTTGGAGCAACTTGAACTCTCTTAGATTGCTGGTTAAAAGCAAACAGTTGTAGGCACTGACAATTAGCATATATTTACATATATACATTATATGACCAATCAAGTGCATCCCTAGCTATTTATCCAAAGAAAGAAACCACCATTTCACAAAGACAACATACCAAAAGTTTTGGATTCTTACCTTAATTGTTTTGATTTCATTTTGTTGCCTCAGAGGCACAGCTTGACAGTTTCTTAAGGCCATAATAATGTCAGAGTTATAGTTTTTCAGAATCCATCTGATTTGCTCCCAAAAATGGGACATGTTTTGAATGCAACTGACAATTGGAGGTTCTGGAATATTAAGTTGGAAATTTCTGCTAATTTATGTCACCAAAAGTTCTGATTTGAGACAGCCTTTGACCATAGGAACTGCATAATTAACTTCTTATCAATTACTTAATTGAATTTATAGATTGAACTTATTTTTCTTACCAAAATCTGAGATTTACTACTTATAATTAATCATAATCCCCTTAAAATGTAGTACAATGTATAGAAACATTATAATTTAATAAGTATGTTATATCTTTGACTTTTATTTTCAGAGTTAACAAGATATGTTTTTAACAAAAGATTGAGTTTCGATAAGTTACATCAATTCAGTTCGGTTGGCATTTCATAAGCAATAAGTTCAGACAGTTTAAAGTTACTTTTTATTTTTTAAAGAAATATTATTGGCAACTTATTTATGTAGTACTTCCTTCACATAGTTCTTTCACATAAAGACTTCATTGGTGGATTTACAGTAAAAATATTGACCAGAAGTAGACTTGTGTTCAAGACTAACCTCTCCTACTTTGACATAAGGCATAGTATTTCTGGTGCATTGTCTCCACGAATCTAAATATAATGACGGAACCAACATTATTTGGATTTTTAAGAGATTCAAAGGAAATATTACATGCAAAATATGCAACAAAAATTATACTGACTCCCTTTTGGTAAAAAAAAAAAAAAAAAAGTCCATTTGGATTCAGTTCAGTTCAGTCACTCAGTCTTGTCCGACTCTTTGCGATCCTAGGAACCTCAGCACTCCAGGACTCCCTGTTCATCACCAACTCCCGGAGTTTATCAAAACTCTTGTCCATTGAGGCGGTGATGCCATCCAATCATCTCATCCTCTGTCATCCCCTTCTCCGTCTGCCCTCAATCTTTCCCAAAATCAGGGTCTTTTCAAATGAGTCAGCTCTTCACATCAGGTGGCCAAACTATTGGAGTTTCAGCTTCAACATCAGTCCCTCCAATGAACACCCAGGACTGATTTCCTTTAGGATGGACTGGTTGGATCTCCTTGCAGTCCAAGGGACTCTCGAGAGTCTTCTCCAACACCACAGTTCAAAAGCATCAATTCTTCTGTCCTCAGTTCTCTTTATAGTCCAACTCTCACATCCATACATAACTACTGGAAAAACCATAGCCGTGACTAGATGGACCTTTGTTGGCAAAGTAATGTCTCTGTTTTTTAATATGCTGTCTAGATTGGTCATAACTTTTCTTCCAAGGAGTAAGTGTCTTTTAATTTCATGGCTGCCATCACCATCTGCAGTGATTTTGGAACCCCCCAAAATAAAGTCAGCCATTGTTTCCACTGTTTCCCCATATATTTTCCATGAAGTGATGGGACTGGATGCCATGATCTTAGTTTTCTGAATGGGTATTGTGATACAGATAGTTTGATATCAAGGTATTTAAGCTAGTGCACTGGTAGCTAGATAAACCAATAGCAAGCTTCAGTGCGAGAAGGTGGGATGAGTAGCCTTAATAAAGTGTAAATTAAGTACACAGGTCAGAGTACAGAGCTAGAGCTTCCTCAAAGGTGAATGCCTGTGTCATGTGGCATGGATGAAGTCAGGGGCAGGGTTACATGGCAAGGAAGCTTAACACTGAGGTTTTGGAGATGATTTGTGGAGTTTATTTTATATGAGTAGAGTATTAGAATATGGGAATTATCTGAACTTCCTTTCTGCTTTCCCAAAGCTTCCAAAATTTTGCAAAGTGATGTTGGGCTATGTGATAGAATCTTGAACTAGATATAGACAAATAAATACATATAGGTACAATTGAGATACATATATTTATATACACACTATGCTCTTCAAACCATATCGGAATTTATCAATATCATATTTCATAAATTTTAAAGATATGTAACATTTTTAGATTATTTTGCACTCAAAGCATAACTAGAAAAAATGTTAGAAAAGTACTATATTTATGACTCAATGATAATAAATAGGTTATTTTCTGAAACTAGGAAAAATGCATATTAATTACAAATTTTATTTTTTACATGATACTGGCAGTCCCAAGAGTTAAAATTTTTTAACACAGCTCTTGTCAGAGAATGTTTGGATAGTATTATTTTAAAATTAGTATTGAGTATACTTTGATTATTTTTAAACATTATTAATTCTTTGGAAAATAAAACTTTTATATATCAGTAATTATATCATTGTTCACACTTTTAGACTTAATGAAAATTAAAGGAGTTTTGTTACAGTAAAATAAAATTTGACAATGAAAAAACTGGTATTAAAACCTCTTAAAGCATTTATTGATAACATGAGTGAACTGAGTAATTTTTGAGGCTACATTATATTTGTGTACTTTGTGCCTTGTATATTGTTATTGTTATTGTTTGGTTGCTATTTTAGTTGTCAACTATTTTGTGACCCCACGGACTGTAACCTGCCAGACTCCTCTGTCCACAGGTTTTCCCAGGCAAGAATACTGGAGTGGGTTGCCATTTCCTTCACCAGGGTATCTTCCTGACTCAAGGATGGAACCCATTTCTTGCACTGGCAGGCAGATTCTTTACCACTGAGCCAGCAGGCAGGGAAGCCTGCCTTTTATAAACGCCTTATATATACTAAGCTTATTAAATAGTAGGCCTGATACAATTGTAGGTACAGATTACATGTTTTTAAAAATGTATAAATGATACATTAACTGTGGAACATCTATTTTAGAAACTAAATAGTACAATCTTTTTTCTCATTTCTCATGAGCATGGTGTTGCAAAAACTACAGCATTATTTCATGCATTTTTGGTAGCCACTGTAGAAGTCCATACATTCAGTACATATCTATTGAACCAATTCAATTGAATTAAATTCAATTTAATTTTTAATTGAAACTTTGCTGTGGAGTTAGAAAATAAAATAATTTTATAGTCTTAGAAACTCAAGCTTACAGTCTGGCTAGATCCCAAGAACTAAAATAGTGTCATCTAATTATTAGAGGAAATTTTCTCTCCTACATGATTCTGTTATCTTTTACTGGGGAAAAAATGTTCTATTTTGCTTCCTATAATAAGACGGATTCCTCAAGTAAAGTGAACTGCATTGCAATTACAACATGAGAAACTGAAAATAAACTAGAAATTTTCTCATCTTGGTTTTATACAGAGTCAACGTCAGTAAAAATACTCAAATTAGAAGAATGAGAAAGCAGATTATCATATTCATCAAATTATAAAATATTCAGAATATTTCTATGTCAAAAAAAGTACAATAGAAATTCATAGAAATCAAGTTTTAAAAACCAAGCAAACTGAAATTATACGGAGAGTTTAATAAATCCCAGACCACCATAGGATTTTTTAAGTATCAACATACTACCTGGTAATTAGTATTTTGGTCTGTGCTAATTATATAACTTTAAAAGAAATGGAAAGCAAAAAGGTTTACACCAATCTTGCCATGGACGCTTCCATAGTTAGTATTTACATTCTAAATGAGGATCACAGCTGAC
Organism: Bos grunniens; assembly: GCF_055505025.1. Classification (NCBI taxonomy): domain Eukaryota; kingdom Metazoa; phylum Chordata; class Mammalia; order Artiodactyla; family Bovidae; genus Bos; species Bos grunniens. The sequence continues at coordinate 86,816,045 of NC_141176.1, read as the reverse complement.
AGGTTTTGTTGTGATTTTAGCCATAAGGCAATTCACTGTACCAAGCACTGAATATATATATATATATATACACACACATATATGTACATTCACATATATATAAATTTAAAATATATATTTAATATATAATAAATATAATATATATGTAAAAAAGAATTACATCAAAATTTATCTGGGAAATTAAAACTTGATGCTCAAGTTGATTTAAGTCCCAAAAATCTAGCCACTAGTCAAAATTTCACAAGATACAGGCTGGACACTGAAAGTGTTTAGCATAGCATCTTTTTTAGAAACTTGAGTTCAATTTACTTCTTTTTAAACTAAACATTCCTAAATTCTTATCAAGCAAAAATAATCAAACATAATGACAAATATTTTTCATGCATCCAGGCCACCCAGGAGAAGCAACATAATTGAGATTTTCAGACTTAAGAATTCTTACATACACAGCAGAAAGTGTTGTCCTAAAGGTCCACCCATGAAGGGAAAACTAGCATTTTTTTCTCTTGGTTCTTGAAAGCATGCTAAATTAGAATGAGATATTTTATGTGATAAACAAGCAGTTTAGCACATTAAGTACATTTCACATTCACTGGTTACTCTATGTGAATAAAGTCATTACAGGTCATCCTCAGGATGACTGAGCCTGAGAAGGACTGGAGGCTTTAACTATAAAGTTTCTTCCTCCACTGGCTTTATGCGGGATAATGACTTTTCTCAGGTTGCCTTGGCAATTATCTAACAGTTTTGCTCATTGACTCAAAGCTGGTCAAAAAGCCAATTTAATAAACCACAGAAATGTCTTTGGCTAAGTGATGGCCCCAGATGAAGGGACCAGAAACTACTCAAGTGGATCTGACGACAGCCACTGTGCCACGGTCCACTGTGCTTTGTCCCCAGTCCAACTCAGATGCCCCCCGGACAGAAAACTTCAGGCCACTCAGGACAAAGCCCTGACTTCAGAAAAGGGTGATATTTACAAAAAGTAAGGCTTAAAGCATTCAAGTGTCATTGGTTTCTGTAGCCTTAAAAATATACAAATCACTAACAAAAGAGAAAGACTTAGAGAATGAACTCATGGTTGCCATGGAGAGAAGGGATAGTTAGGGAGTTCTGGATCGACATGTACACACTGCTATATTTAAAATGCATAACCAACAATGACCTGCTGTACAGCACATGGAACTCTGCTCTGTGTTACGTGGTAGCCTGGATGGGAGGGGAGTTTGGAGAGAATGGATACATGTATATGGATGGCTGAGTCCCTTTGTTGCCCATCTGGAACTATCACAACATTGTTAATCAGATATACCCCAATACAAAACAAAAAGTTTAAAAAATATAAAATAAAAACAATCTTTTAAAAAATAAAAATATACAAACTAAGAGAGCCACTTTTCCTGCATATAATTATATATAATGGTCTAGAATTTAAATATCTATGTATACATATGCTACTTATATTTTCCCAAGAGGGGGTTCTATGCAATGAATAATACATATTCTAGAAAGTGCAAAATTATGGACAGCCAACTGACATAGCAAGCAATAACATCAATAGATAATATTTGATAATTTTCTAGAATAATTGTTTTCAAATGCATCAATTTTAATTAAAGTAAATCTGCTAGGTTAACCAATGCTATATAAAAATTTGTAATAGCTTCAAATGGCAATGATCTGTAACTTCTCACCATTCAGTAAATTGCTGGGTGGTTCTATGAAGCTTTTACCTGCCCTTCCTAGCACAATTGCTAGATGACGAGGCTGGAAATCCACATCTTTCTCGCAGGTCTGGCAGTGAGTGTAGGCAATTCTCTGGCAGTTTTCATTTCTCTTCCATGAGGCCTCTCATCCTCCAGGAAGCCAATCCAGTTTTCTCCCATGGGGCGCTCAGGGTAAGATCCCAACACAGGAAGACTGAAAACTGCCACCCTCTTGATATCTGGGCCCAGAATTTGCTTAGCCTTTTACTGCCATATTCTGTGAATAAATCAAGTCATTTGTCCAGGCAGACTCAAGGAGCAGAGAGCAACAGAACCCCACTGTTAAAGAGTGTGGAAACAATTATATTCACTTTGAGAATAGCAGTCTTCTTCAATTTTCTCATAGACTGAGAGACAAATGCACCTGCTATTTTCCCAACAACTGATCCTATTTCACAGTTTCCATAATGTTGAATGATATCCATTATGCTTTACGTGTATGTCATAATACAAATTTGCAAAAAGCTGTAGACTTCAGAATATATAACTATATTATAGGATTGCAAAAATCTAAGAATAATTCCTGTATTCATAAAGAGTCAGACACAACCTAGAGAGTGAACAAGAAAGGTAAAACTCTCCATTCTTCCTTATAACTTCTTGTGGACTCTTGGGTGCTTCTCCCCCTGGCCTGCCTCTGTAAATCCACAGGCCCTTTTCCATTTCTCTGAGAAATTTCTCAGTGATCTCCCAATTGCTATAGCCTGAACAAAGATACCATCTCCTTAGTTTAGAGCATCTTGCCTTTTACATGCAGCATAAGTCAGTATGAGAAAAATAGCAACACAGTTAATTTCAACACAATTCAAAGTACAAACTTGCTAAGTTTAAGCCTCATGCTTCAATACACGGCTCATAATTATCCTTGTGGTAGGCTTAATTTTCAGTGAATCAAGATGTTCACTTATTCTTTTGTTCCTATTGTTTGAACGCCTTCACTCTCTGTCAAATAAAACATGAAGCTTGCTGACATTCGTAAGGATATATTCTAGGTTTCTTATAATAGTAAAGTTTATGAGAAAATTCTAAAGAGATAACAAAGAATAGCAGGGAGGAGGTACAGTTTTGTTGTTTTTTTGTATTATCCATTTTTGGCTACTGCTTTCAGTGGGAACATTAGCTTGTCACAGGTTACTTCATCTTTCACTCCACAAAAACTTAACAACTATTTTTGAATCTTTGATTTCTTCTGCTTTTCAATTTCCTGATTTAGACCAATGGATAAGAAAGCTGTGGTACATATACACAATGAAATATTACTCAGCTATTAAAAAGAATACATTTGAGTCAGTTCTAACGAGGTGGATGAAACTAGAGCCTATTATACAGAGCAAAGCAAGTCAGAAAGAAAAACACCAATACAGTATACTAACGCATATATATGGAATTTAAAAAGATGGTAATGATGACCCTATATGTGAGACAGCGAAAGAGACACAGATGTATAGAACAGTCTTTTGGACTCTGTGGGAGAAGGCAAGGGTGGGATGATTAGAGAGAATAGCATTGAAACATGTATATTATCATATATGAAACAGATCACCAGTCCAGGTTCTATGCATGAGACAGGGTGCTCAGGGCTGGTGCACTGGGATGACCCAGAGGGATGAGATGGGGAGGGAGGTGGAAGGCGGGTTCAGGATGGGGGACACATGTACACCCGTGGCGGATTCATGTCAGTGTATGGCAAAACCACTACAATATTGTAAAGTCATTAGCCTCCAATTAAAATAAATAAATTTAAAAAATAAAACTTCAGTTTTAGAGACAAAGAGAAAAAAAGTAAGAGGAAGCGCTTTGTTTGTGTTGGGAGTAGAGGGAAGGTAACATATGAGGTGCCACCAGTGTTTAGGGGAAGGGAGTGCCTCTTGTCCTAAAATCTTTATTAGAAGAAAAAAAAAATCTTTATTAGAAGGCTTCCGGCTGTTGCTTTAAAGGGGTGTAAACATCTTGAGTTTTTCAAGACCAATAGTCTTCCAGCTACGTCTTAACTCTTAGACAGCAAAAAATAACAGACATAAACAATGTGTACATCTATGAAGTTGGCTACGTTTCAGCAAAATTTATTTACACAAACAAGTGGTTGGCCAGATTTTGGCAGCTGACTGTAGTTTGGCAACCCTTGATCTGACTTTTTGGTTAATTGAGATAGAAGAAAGGGAAACATATTACAAAGCTATAAGTGTGTGTGTGTGTGCATTTGTGTCGTGGTTTCCATAAGCTTTATCTTTGAAGACACTGTTGCTACAGCTGCTAAGTCACGTCAGTCGTGTCCGACTCTGTGCGACCCCATAGACGGCAGCCCACCAGGCTCCCCCGTCCCTGGGATTCTCCAGGCAAGAACACTGGAGTGAGTTGCCATTTCCTTCTCCAATGCATGAAAGTGAAAAGTGAAAGTGAAGTTGCTCAGTCGTGTCCGACCCTTAGCGAACCCATGGACTGCAGCCCACCAGGCTCCTCCGTCCATGGGATTTTCCAGGCAAGAGTACTGGAGTGGGGTGCCATTGCCTTTAATTGGATGGAATTATAAAGGGAGTTCTGAAAAACACATTCATGGACTATTGATCCTAATTTTTATCTACCCCAAAGTGCTAATTTGCCAGTTACTTAAGGTTATAATATACATTTTCTCTGTGTATCATCTGATTCCAAGGATTGTTTTACTTCAAAAACTCCTAGTGTTCTCCTTGCTGATGTCTTAGGTCAGCAGCAATCTGTCAGTCATTAAAATAATCTTGCTTGATTATTTTTATAGACAATGATCCATTCTGTCTGGTCTACTCTTGTTTATAAAATGACTAGTTTAAAATGAGTGAAAAGTCCGTGGAAGGACAATGACAAATTTAAAAGTTCCTTCCAGGGATTGCTACTACACTCCCTGTGTTCATAGTACATGGCCTAAATTTCATTAAAACCTTGCTTTAACCAGTTGAGATAAATAAGTGAAGATAATCAGCTTTGGAATAGCATCCATATACTGGCTATTAGAGGCAATTTCACATTGTCATCCAGTGTGATAATGGGCCCAAGGTATAGATTTTCCACTTTAATCTAAATTGAAATTAACATCAGATTAGGAAACAAAGGAAGTAAATTAAATTATGGAAACAATCTTTCTGAAGTTCAGTAAAACCTACCATCCAAGGCAAAATAGCATATATCATCTTCCTTCTACTCTGAGACCTTGCTTTGTTGCCAAGCTGTATTCCCTTTCCTCCAAAGAAATCTTTCATGCTTTGTATACTGGACATGAAACAAAATTACTGACTCCCATCCCATGGTGGCTCAGCAGTAAAGAATGTTCTTGCAATGCAGGAGACATAGGAGACCCAGGTTCGATCCCTGGGTCAGGAAGATCCCCTGGAGGAAGGCTTGGCAACCCACTCCAGTATTCTTGTCTGGGAAATCCCATGGACAGAAGAGCCTGAGGAGCTATAGTCCATAGGATCACAAAGAGTTGGACATGACTGAAGCAACTGAGCACAAACACATCCAGAAGTGGAACATACATATATTTACTGAGTAACTGGATATCCATGGACAGTTAAATTAATTAGTTTTTTTTTTCCCATGAAGGTTCAAATAAGAACTCAGTAAAAGATTATCCTTCTAGATAATTGTATTTATTTATTTATTCTATTTAGTTTTAATTAAAAGTTTCAACAATATTCTCTTGAAATTGGGATTAGCCTGGTTCTGAAAGCATAAATCATATTTTCTCTAAATTCTCTTGAAGCACTTCACAAATTTTATTAAGTACTGGAGCCTGATTTTTATGTGAGGGTCATGATTTGGGTTCATGATTTGGTATAATTTCAAGAAATGCAGTTATCTTTCATACTAATTTACCAATAGATATGTCCACACTTTGAAGTAATTTATAGAGGAAATATGTTCTCAGTTGTGTCCAACTCTTTGTGACTCCATGGACTGTAGCCCACCAGGCTCCTCTGTCCATGGGATTTCCCAAGCAAGAGTACTGGAGTGGGTTGCCATTTCCTACTGAACCCGGGTTTCCTGCATTGCAGGCAGATTCTTTGCCACCTTTCTGGTACTCTACTGAAACCAGATTTAATTTGCTTAGAAAAACCAAAAGTTTTGTTTTGGACCATTTTAGATAAAGACATAATTTGATTTTCTAACTTGATAGCTATTCAAAAAAAAAGTTGTACTTTTTAAAAGGTGGTATATAAAAGGTAATTTTTCACTTAAAGAAATCTGTCATTTCCTGTGGGACTCATCACCCCTAAGCCTAAACATAGATAACTGAGGTTAAAGGGAATGTTTGATTTGAAATGAAGAAATTTTAGGCATATACCTCACTTTACATAACTGATTTCACCCACTCTCTGACTGGTGGTGGTGATGGTGGTTTAGTTGCTAAGTCATGTCCTACTTTTGCAACCCATGGTCTGTAGCTTGCCAGGCTCCTCTGTTCATGGGATTCTCCAGGCAAGAATACTAGAGTGTGTTGCCGTTTCCTAATCCAGCGGATCTTCCCAATCCAGGAATCAGACCCAGGTCTCCTGCATTGCAGACTGAGCTATGAGGGAAGCCCCTGAGTGGTATTTTTAAATAAAGTATATTTTAAAATTATATTGTATTTTAGATGACAATGAACCCTGCTTTCTCCCTTCAAAAGCAAATGGAATAAAGACAGTAGATATTCCCACATTTGTGGGGGGTGTGTGTGTGTGTGTGTAGTTCTCACTGTAATATCTTAAAAACAGTCATTGTTATGGAAGAACATAGAAAGGTCATAGAAGATTACCTATAAATCTGACAGTTAAAAACTGCTGTAATTCACTTAGATTGTTAATAGGGGCCTATAAATTTTAGATTCATAGCAGGAAGCACTTAGTAGCTTGACATAAAAGCTATTCTTGTTATTTTTATGGAGACTTTCTTTTTTATTGAAGTATAGTTGACTTACAATGTTAGACCAGTTTCAGGTGTACAACATAGTGATTTGATATTTTTATAGATTATACCCCACATAAAGTTGCAAAATATTGGCTATCTTCCCTGTGCTATGCATTGTAGCTTATTTCTTTATATCTAGTAGTGTGTACCTTTTAATCCCTTCCCCCTTTCATGCCCCACACCTCACACCTCTAACCTCTGGAAGTAACCATTAGTCTGTTAACTGTATCCATGAGTCTGTTTTGTTTTCCTTTTTTTAGATTACACACGTGCATGAAAAAGACAATGAGCTCTTTGATACTAGTCTTGGCAATATTTTTTGATCTTTCACATCAGGCAAGGGAAACAAAAGCAAAATAAGCAAATACGACCTGAACAAACTTAAAACCTTTTGTGCAGGAAGGAAACCATCAAGAACATGAAAAAGGCAGCTTACTAAATAGAAGAAGATATTTGCAAATGATATTCTTTTTATTAACTTACTGCACTATCTGGTTCAAAGTTTGCCCAGCAGGAGATTAATACTTTACCCAAATACACCTGAGAACAAGCAAACCATGTTTATAAGCAGAAAATGATGTTCCCTGTCCTCTCTGTTCATGCTGCTTTATTAATTCTTTTCTCCAAGAGGTTGGACGACTTATTTCTAGGGTCAGACTTGAACATCATGGCATCTAAATGTTTTCAATACAGACCTCACAGTATCGCCAGTTCCGTAAAGTAGCATGATCTTAAAGGTATTTCTGGCGCTAGGCAACCTGATCGATCTGGGCTCTGGAGAGGCTCTCTTCATACTTTATTCCCAGCACTGAAGCTAAATTGAACAGATGGGGTGTGATCTTGACTGGCAAAAACCTAACTGATGAAGAAAGCTAAAAGCTGAGACACTGAGCATCTATTGTCATGTTTAAGCTTAGCTGGGTCCTTTTGAGTTTGTTTTACAGCTTAGCAGATTACATTGTTAGCACTGTTTTTTGCAATAAATCCATGGAAAACCTAACAGTTACTTGTTTTGTTTCTTATTGTGTATATATAAATGAATACTAACAAGTTTTTTTCAGCTCCTTAACATAAGCTTCAACATGCACAGAATGCTGTAAATCTGATAAAGTGTGAGGTGAATGATATTTTATAAAGCTATTTTCTATGGTGTCAGTTGTGTTTTGCTTCATAGTATATCAGCAAAAAATAAAATAAAATTCCTCATATTTACAGGAAAAAATGGTATGTCTGATAAGGGGTTAGTATCTGGAATATATAAAGAACACACAAAATTCATTATCAATAAAACAAGCAATCTGATTAAAAAATGAGCTGCTGCTGCTGCTGCTAAGTCGCTTCAGTCATGTCCAACTCTGTGTGACCCCATAGACGGCAGCCCACCAGCCTCCTCTGTCCCTGGGATTCTCTAGGCAAAAACACTGGAGTGGGTTGCCATTTCCTTCTCCAATGCATACAAGTGAAAAGGGAAAGTGAAATCGTTCAGTCTTGTCCGACTCTTCGTGACCCCATGGATTGGAGCCTTCCAGGCTCCTCCATCCATGGGAGTTTCCAGGCAAGAGAACTGGAGTGGGGTGCCATTGTCTTCTCCAAAAAAATGAGCAGAGGACCTAAATAAGTATTTTTCCCAAGACATAGATGGTCACGAAGCATATGAAGAGACACTCAGCATCACTAAGCATCAGGGAAATGCAAATCAAACCATAATTAGACGTATCTCCCACTTTTCAGAATCCCTGGCATTCAAAAGACGTAAGTGACAAGTGTCAGAGAGGATGTGGAGAAATGGCAACCCAAGTACAATGTTAGTGGGAAGGTAAGTTGGTCAGTCAGAGTGGAAAACAATAAGGAAATGCCACAAAAATAAATGAAATGGAACTGCCATGTGATCCAGCAATTCTACTTTGTCCGGCACACACTCTTATCAGATCAGATCAGATCAGATCAGTCGCTCAGTCGTGTCCAACCCTTTGCGACCCCATGAATCGCAGCACGCCAGGCCTATACTGAATATCAAAACTTGTTTTCCTTCCTCAAGGAATTCTGCCTATCCCAGGTTTTCTCCTAAACATCCATCTTCCTTACAAAGGCACCCTCACCTGTTAACAAGTCATCTTGATCTCAATTGCTTGATTTTTTGAGCTTCCATGCATTGTTTCCTGGAAATTTTCTTGATCCGTTATACTCTCATGATGGAACTACCATCTGCTGTGATCTAAGGCTGATCTCTGACACCTACCAGAGTCACCTATTCTGTTCCGAGCTTCCTAGGACAGCCAGGGGTTGATGCAGTCAGAAAGCAGTAACAATAAACATTTTATATTTCAAGATCAATAGCAATTCTATTTCAAAATTAATAGCAAATAATAGCAAATTATTTTTCATAGCATTTCATCCAGCCTCATACCTGCCTTTGTGATACAAGTAAAGCCTTGAGAAGGCTTTAAAATCAGACTGAGTCTCAGAAAATTAAAAGAGCTAACCTGATATAAAACTAAGAGATGGAAAAATGAGGACTCCTTTGAAGTTTTCAGACAAATTTTTTTTATTTTACTACTTATATCTCTGAGCGGGGAAAAAGACACAGTCAGAGACAGAGAAAGAGAGATAATTTCAACCTGGCTGGCTCTTACAGATCACAGTCAATTATTTAAAATTGGTTATTAAACAAACAGGTATTACACACTTGTAACATACATACACATGGAATAGTCACATAATTACATCAAAGAAATCATCCACTGACTTTACTCTCATGTTCTTTCCACTCACTAAATACTTAAAAGTTAGACTTTGGAGATTTAGGGAAAAATTATAAACTATATTGTATTTTGGAAGAGTAATGAAAATACCCTATAAATATATAATTACTACAAGATGCTAGATTTACCAGAGGTTATCTAGAAATCATGGCTTCCTTGATCATTCAGTGATAAAGAATCCATCTGCCAATGCGGGAGACACAGTTCTATCCTTAGGTCAGGAAGATTCCCTGGAGGAGGAAATGGCAACCCAGTCTTGCATTCTTCCCTGGGAAATCCCATGGGCAGTGGAGCCTGGCAGGCTACAGTCCATCGTGTTGCAAAAAGTCGGACACGACTGAAGTAGCTTAGCATACACACATGCACATGGCTGTAAGATACCTGTTGACGTGAATTTTTGAATGGCAGTACTGCATTATTATTGGACTTCCCTGGTGGCTCAGATGGTAAAAGCATCTGCCTACACTGGAAGACCCCCTGGAGAAGGAAATGGCAGCCCACTCCAGTATCGTTGCCTGGAAAAGCCCATGGACAGAGGAGCCTGGCAGGCTGCAGTCCATGGGGTCACAAAGAGTCGGACACGACCGTGTTATTGATAATACAGTTAAATATCACAAACATAATGGTATACTTCATGACTCAGTTTGCACTGACTTATTCAGTCACTCAGAGATACTAATTGGAAAGCAAGTCAAGAAGGAAACTGTTATTTCACTGTGGCAAAATTCCACTTAAGGTATTTTTCAAAAATTAGTAACTAAAATGACTTACCAACAAAAAGAGTCAAATTCTAAAGTATGGAAATATAAGTGATACAGAAATATTAAATTGCATTGTTAATTATTTTACTGTTTTATCCCGGCCTATAGCTTACCCAGTTGTACTTACAGCCAAATTTGCCTCAGCGTAGTTCTTATCCATAAACCACTATCCACATGAGAAAAGTGACAATTTAATTTTCTCGAACATAAATATTCACTTCTTTTAGAAATATTATCAAATCACAGCCATTGCTTTACAGATGGAAGCATATGAATTCATATAAAAAGTCTAAAAATACCATTTCATAGTTTTTAGCTGCTGGCAGATTAAGGAAAATGCCTCAGGACATTTTAATCTGAATTCTAAAGAGTGCATTTTGTTATAAACAAAATAAATGAGTGTGACTCAATTTGTGTGTCAAAACCCGTAGTTCTCATAATTTATATTAACCACAAAGCAGATGTTACTTTAGTAATTAGTTGAGTTCATTCAAATAGATCTTCTCTCTATATAGAAAAATCTGTAGTTAACATACTGCATTGTGGTTAGCTTCCAAGGTTAATGTTTTTCATCTGAAGCTACATGAGTTTTTTAGTAGGTATGCCTATTTAAAATATAGTCTCATAATTACATTTGAGTTCTTAATACAGATTAAGAACAAGAATATCAAACATATGAACAAACAAAACACAGCTTCATTAGGTCATTTCACTTTAAAAATTAATTTTATAATTAGCAGCGTCAACTGCACACCACATCAAATAACAGGTGCATTCAGTACAGAGTCTTCATGGACACATAGACATGTACATGCAGGCACACGCACACACACACACACACACCACACACGCACACACACGCACACAGAACCATGTGAATGTCACACAGAGTTCAACATCTGCAGGGCAATGTCATTTGTGGCGAATTACACCATTTCATCAGTACGATGCTAAGTGTATTATAAGATAACATGCTTCTTTTGCAGGATAATCTATTAATGGCATAAAGCGGTGCTTTGTTATTTTAATACCAGAATTTATTTTTGAGAAATTTTAAGGCTATGGAAAAATTAAGCAAAACATAGAGAATTCTCATAGATGTTGTCACCACCCTTCACAGGGACCCCTTTCATTGACTTCTTGTTTTAGTTTGGTACCTTTTTATAATTCGGAGGTTATGCTGTTACTAACAAAACTCCATAGCTACCTTAGGGTTCTGTTCTCGTGCTGTACATTCTGTCATTTTGGACAACAATATCAATGGTTAACTAATATCCACCGTTATTATCCATACAGAATATTTTTACTACCCTGAAAACCCCTTCTGCCCTAATCATAGCTAATTGCTTGTCCCCAAACCTCAGACACCGCTTATCTTTTAATTATCTCCCAGCTTTGATTTCCCCAAAATGTCATAAAGCTGGAAATTACGCGCCTTCTCAGTTTGCTTTCTCTCACTTAGTCATATGGATTTAAAGTTCCTTTTTTTATAGCTTGATAGCACTTTTGTCTCATTTTTTTGTGCTGATTAATATTTTATTGTTTGAATGTAGTGCGTTTGTTTATCCATTCACCTGCCGAAGTACATCTTGATTGTTTAAAATATCAGCAATTATCAGTGATCTGTAAAAACTGCATACATCAATGTGTCTAAAAGACTAGAATGGTTTTCCTGGTCTCCAGAACCTGTTATTTACAAAATGATTTTCAACACAAAACCCAAATTTTATTATGTTAATTCAGCATTTATTCTACACATACATTGTACAGATTTTTTTTCACACATTGTGATGAGCAAAACATCATGAAAATTAAAAATACCAATAATGGGTTTCAATCTTCTACTGTGAGGGCAATAATTATATTATGAGTTATTAGAATTTAAGCCTTGAGAAAAGCTGTGACATCTGCACTGAATCATACAAATGTTTGCTAATTTTATTAACTACTATGTTTGGTGATGTGGACCATCTCTTCATATACTTGCTGACTATTTGTATGTCTTCTTTGGATAAACGTCTGTTTATATCCTTTTGATATCATTCAATTTGGATTATTTGTTTTTTGCTATTGAGTTGGAGTTTACCATGTATTGTATATTTGATGGACATATAGTTTACAAATATTTTCTTCTATTCTGTAGATTGCCTTTTCACTTTATTTACTGTTAGCTTTGCAGAAGTTTTTTTTAACTTGATATAATTCAATTTGTCTATTTTTGCTTAAAAACTTGCTAAGAAGATAGATCTTACATTAAATGTTCTCACCATGCCTACAGGAGAAAATATGGTAGAAAGAAGCTCTTGGAGATAATAGATAGGTTTATGATATTGATTTTGGTGGTGTTTCATGTGTATACACTTAGCTCTAAACCCATCAGACAGTATTCATTAAATACAAACAGCTTTTTGTATATCAGTCACTTGTGCTTTATGCTGTTTAATTCAGAGAGAATTGAATAAAACAGTTTATGTCAAGAAATTTGCTAAAGAGTTTTCAGGATTTCGGGATTAATGCCATATTATTACTTAAACCTGATTGATCACAAAACTATCATTGCAAACTCAAATTTTACATTTCAAAAATTATGTTGCACAATCAGAAGTTCTAAATATATATCAGTATAAGGGACAAGACTTAAATTACAGAAAACTCCTAAAAATTAGTTTATAAAGAGTACTTTTGATAGTTTCACAATCCCTAAAAAAGGCTTTTCAGGTGGCGCTAGTGGTAAAGAACCTGCCTTCCAATGCAGGAGACAAGGGTTCGATCCCTGGGTTGGGAAGATCCCCTGGAGGAGGAAATGGCAACCAACTCCAGTATACTTGCCTGGAGAATCCCACGGACTGAACAGCCTGTCAGGCTTCAGTCCATAGAGTGGCAAAGAGTTGGACTTGTCTGAAGCGATTTAGTGCATGCACACAATCCCTAAAAAATATGTTCTATGTAATTTTCCAGTGTTATTGAAACCTATAGTCAGACTTCCATATCTGCTGATTCTCAATTTTCAGATTCACTCAACTATAGAGCAAAAAAAAAAAAAAAAGATTCTAGAAAGTTCCAAAAAGCAAAACTTGAATTTGCTTTTTGTTCAAAGAGCAAATAAGGGAATAGTTGTGCCAGCAACTATTTATGGAGCATTTTATTTACAGCTAATTATATAGAATTCACACAGTATTAGGTATTTTAATTTACCTAGAGATTCATGGGGTCACAAAGAGTTGGACACGACTGAGTGACTAAACTGAGAGATGATTTAAATATACAGGAAAATGTGTAGGTTATATGCAAATACTGTGGCATTTTATGTCAGAGACTTGAGCATCCTTAGACATGGGTATCCACAGTGGGTCCTGGAATTAATCCCCTGCAGGTGCCAAGAGACAATTGCACTGTCCCTACAAGAAGGTTGTTATAAAGGTGTCAAAATATGTGTTATAGAGTCTTAGATAGCCTAAGCAAGTGAATTAAATCAGGAAACCAACTGTGCTCAAGTCTAGTAAAATCTACTACACAGGATAAAATAGACTGTATCTTCCCCTCTGAGGATATTTGCTTCACTGAATTCTTCATAGGCTAAATTCAAATATCAAAGTAATGTATAACAACTCTTGCCCTAACAATCAAATATGATGAAAATCACTTTCCTAAGACATTTGACTCATTGAAGTGTAAACAATAAATAACTCCTCATTATATTAAAATATGCTTTTGAAGGAAAAAGAAAGTCCAATGAGATTACTGATAAACCACATATTAATAATATATTACTATGAAAATTTAAATGATAGGGTAAAAATGAAGATATATACTTCTATCATCAGTATATTCTTACATGGGTAATATAAAGCCACTTTCCTGCCTTTCTCTCTGTATTTTCTCCTAGTATTTTCCTGTCTCTATCCATTAGTAAATAAATGAAACAGGAGAGGAACTTTCACTTGATTACTGCAAGACCCTGGCTAAGCTAAGAGACTTCAAATAACTGTCATATTGAGCTTCGCTGAGTTGATTTCTGAAGTCATGTTTCCTTTGAAGTCTCAAGGTCTTCTGTTAATACGGCAGAAAAATTATATATATATATATATATATATATATATATGGCATGAGGTGCTCAAGAATAAATATTTTGATAACTCAATATGAGCTGAAATTGTATGACACTATTTTAAATCACTTCCTCTTATATCCTACACACACTTTATTTTGCTGTGTTTTCTGCATTTGCCAAACAAACATTCTTTAATATGAATTTTATTTTTCCTAATGATTAATTTTCAAGTTTTGTGTTTCAATTTCTTATTAGCTCTAAGATATTTCATACATATTGCCTTAACTCTGCAGAATGATGGTTTTGTGAAAGGGTTAGATTCAGAAAACAAAAAGACTGAGTTAACTACAGTTTAAATTGTGATCATTTAAGCTTAAAGAAATGCTTAAATTTGGGGCCACTAAAATTTGTGTGTTGGCCACGGCACTTAGCATGGTCCCTACAACTTTGGAGTTTGTAAATACACAAAACATGACATAAGTATTTAGATATTGCAAGCACATTTCTGTAGCAAACGTTTGGTGACTGTTCCCCACCCCCATCCCACCTTCCTTTCACCTTCATTCTTTCCCCTCCACCCACATGACCTCCCTCGACAATCTTTTCAGATTTTCCATCCTGGGTCCCCAAGCTCACACTGTGAAGCTACTGACATTTTGAGCCAGATTTTTGCAGTAGAGGAGTCTGTCCTGTGCATTACAGGTTGCCTGGCAGCCTTCTTGATCTCTATCCAGTAGACAGCGGTCGCGCCCGTTCCCATCGAAAGCAACAGAACGCATCGGGTATCATCAAATGTCTCATGGGGGTGGGAGCAGAGTCTCCCCAGGCTGAGAATCTTCCTTTAGGGCTTGGTGTTGCTTGCTTCACCAAATGACGGAATAAAGTGAACTTAATTACAAAGATCTCCAGGTGGCTCTAGCGGTAAAGAACCCGCCTGTCCATGCAGGAGACATAAGAGACTGGGATTCAATCCCTGGGCAGGAAGATCCCCTGAAGGAGATCATGGCAACCCACTCCAGTATTCTTGCCTGGAGAATCCCATGGACAGAGGAGCCTGGCGGGCTACAGCCCATGGGGTAGCAAAGTGTCGAATACGATTGAAGCAACTAAATACACACACACACACACACACACACACGCATATATAATGTATGTATACATGTATATATATATAGAGAAAATTTCTGTTCAATGAAAAAACTGTATACCTAATAAATATACATAAATTCCATATGCCTAGAAAATATTGCAAATTATTTTTCATTTGTCTCAGAATAAAATAAAACTTACCCCACTGCCACTGTTTTGAATACAGAGGGAAAAAAAGATAATTTAATTAGACTTGCTATGGCTGGCAGACCCACAAATAATAGAAGAGCATTACTTGAAGAACAGTGGTAATTAAAACAACTAAGGAATATATTATGTTCATCAAGTTAATAAAGTGTCTTTTGTCTTTTTCTTATATGGCACTTCTTATATTTCAGAACTCTACACACAGCAGATCAAAAAATAATAAGTTGCCTTTGCAGTTGAAAAAAATCTATGTAGTTTTATTAACGAATGGTGTTGCATAGTGATACTATCTTTACCTCCGGAGGACAGGTAAACAGTTTCATGTAGGATGATTTAAATAAACAAAAAGGGAAAAAGATATCTTCTCAATCCTCCCTGGCAATAGTGATTTGAATAACACTTCCATTTTCCACTGAATGTATATGCCTTTTTCCTCCAAAGGATTTCATATCTACTCCTGTAAATCATTATTTAGGACCGCTTCCTTCACTACAAGATACAAATTTCAGGCTCTATGCATATAGAGTGCTGACATTTATTTGCTGAGATTTATATTCATCTTAAAAAATGTAACTGTCAACATCTGAGAATAATTTTGACTGCATATCTGACTTGAGATTTTGCGTCTTTTTTAAATAAAAAAAGCCCACAGCGAAGTAAGAAATCTAACATTTTGTCAAAATGAATACATAATTCTATTTCTTCTTTTGCTTCTGAAATATTAGTTTCTTGTTTTTTTTAACATGTGTATAAGTCAGTGGAAGAAAAACGAAGTAGGCAAAAATTAAATTAAAAGTTGTTATAATTATCTATTTAAAGCAAATGATGAATTCATTTTTTTATTGGAAATGAACTTGCAGAAATCATTAAGAATTATTGTTTAAAATTATTTTATTTAAAAGAACACTATTTAATAAACCTAAAAATAGCACCATTTTAAGTATGTCTTGAAGACCTCTCTATAAATTTTTAAAAATTTAATATAATGAAGGCTTTGGGTCCTCTGTAAAAAATAGCAGGTGAATACCATTAATTTTGTAGTAACTATATAGTAAGCTGCATGGATGAAGTTTTGGCAGCTCATATATAATTTATAACATATATTTGGATCAGGATTTTTAATGTTCTGTATTTCTTCTAATTTTATTATTCTATTGGTGCTGCTATATTTTCAAATATACGTCATTTGAAACTCCCATTGACTTATCTGAAAGAGAGAATGGACATCTCTTTGCAGGAAAATTAAGATGCTTTGAGTTGGTAATGCCTTCAGCCGTGAGGTTCAGGGTGTTATCTACATCTCATTTGAAATAGAAGTGATTTATGGAACTACTCCAGATAGTTTTATCTTGGACTTCTGAAAATTGGTAACTAGGAAATAATAAATATGGATGACATGCGTTCCCATTGGTAGTGCTCAGCATACAATATATAATATTTGCTAATTTTAATCAATCACAAATATTTAAGCACTTTTGTGTACGAAAGTTGCATTTTTAACTACCATAAGTTGGAAATTTTTGAAAGTAGTGCTTTTTAAGAAGTAATAAAAGAAAACAAGACAGAAAAGGCAGATATGGTCCACGTTAGAACAGTCTGTTTAGATTACAATTAAATTGCACTAACACAGAACTAAATGATTGCATATGCAGACACACAGGTATTGTAAGAAACTCAGTTATTTTTATATGACATTAGATGGACATTAATTAAAATAAATCAACTGATATTTCTATGTGGTTTGCTTAGGTAGCATAATTTCCTTGAATATTTCATACTAAGCTGATTGTTTATAACATTAAAAAAAGACATAAAGATGCTTTTTAAAAGGTGCCATTATAAATACACCAACATAAGATATGTTATCAGATATCAGAAATAAAAATCCCTACAATTTCATTATTTTGTAATAAAATTTTTTATACTTTATATTTTACAAAACTGAGACTAGACAAATATTCATCATACCTGAGCAGTTAGTTTTAAGTTCTAGGGCTTCCATGATAGCTCGGTTGGTAAAGAATACACCTGCAGTGCTGGAGACCACCTGTTCAATTCCTGGGTGGGTAAGATCCACTAGAGAAGGGATAGGCTACCCACTCCAGTATTCTTGGACATCCCTCGTGGCTCAGATAGTAAAGAATCTGCCCGTGGGAAATGTGGGAAACGTGGGTTCAATCCCTGGGTTGGGAAGATCCCTTGGAGAAGGGAAAGGCTACCCACTCCAGTATTCTGGCTTGGAGAATTATATGAACTGTATAGTCCATGGGGTCACACATTGAGACACTACTGAGCGACTTTCACTTTAAGCTCTAGATGAACAGGTGACTTTTCAATACATGTATAAAGCCATATTAGAAGACAGAAGGGTATTTTAACATTTGCAAATATGTTGATGAAAGTAGGGGATCACTGTAAAGGAGGTTCCTTAAGAGTTCCTCTCCTGAAATCAAGGACCACCGTCTTCACAATTCACCATGGCAGTAGGAATACCATCCAGGCATCACTGGCTTTAAAGACTACTCTTAAGCATTGGTTTAGTTCACCTGATCAAATGTGACTTTAATTTTATGCCTCTCTTCTCTTTATAATGTATCTAAAGCAATGAAGTGGCTTGCAGTATGTGTGAAAGTCACTCAGTCATGTCTGACTCTTTGTGAACCCATGGACTGTATAATCCATGGAATTCTCTAGGCCAGAATACTGGAGTGGGCAGCCTTTCCCTACTCCAGGAATCTTCCCAACCCAGGGGTTGAACCCAGGTCTCCCCCATTGCAGGCTGATTTTTTACCAAATGAGCCACAGAGGGGTGTGGAGGTGGGGCTTGCAGTAACATTCATTTAAACGCTGGAGTGCTAATTGCACAGTCCACTCAAGAACATCTTAATGTTTGATCTGGCTATCACAGGCTGATTGAACAGCTCAGGACATTGTATAAGGTAGTGGCAGGGCACAGGATGCTAGAGAAGGTATCTTTGGGAAAAACAAAAAAATTGGCTAGGTGACAAATGGTTTCCCAGATGGCTCAGTGGTAAAGAATCTCCTTGCCAATGCAGGAGATGCAGGTTTGAACCCTGGTTTGGGAAATTCCCCTGGAGAAGGAAATAGTAAACCACTCCAGGATTCTTGCCTGGGAAATCCCATGGACCAAGGAGCCTGGAAGACTACAGTCCATGAGGTTGCAGAGTCAGACAGGAATGTGTGATTGAGCATACACTCATGTGACAAATAAATGAAGACAAGGGACTTCGAAAAACTCAACTGTGGCTTAATAGCCAAGTATTGGTGCCAAGATAGAAATGGGGTGATCTGGAAGATATTGGATAGGTTTGGCCAAAATAACATGTTTCACTTTGACCCAAATTGAATTTAAGTTGAAGAAAGATAGAGCATGGGGCTTGAGAGAGACTAAGAACTGGAGCTGAGGATTTGCTCTTCATGTACACAGGTTATATTTAAAACTGCAGGAATGGAAAAGAGTGCTGACAGTTAGTTTACATTAAAAGAATCAGAGGGCATTCTAGCGGGAAAATGTCCAGGAGTGAAGAAAAAAATATTGCCAGTGGGCATTATACAGATAAAAATTACATCAAAATTTTTGATATAAATCAGTAACATAGAAACTAGGGAGGAAAACAGGTTAATAAAGAAGGAAGAATTGAAATCATGGATGTGGGACAACCAACCACAGATCATGTAGTACTGAAGCACATATTTAGTGAAAAATATCTACATATAAGTTGACCCACACAGTTCAAAACTCTGTTGTTCAAGGATCAACTGTACGTGAGGGGATGGTTGGGTTAATTAACTCAATGGGGAAAAAAATCTTTTCATAATGCCCACCAAATCATTACATTGTACATTTTAAATAGTCAATATTTTACAATTTTGTTAATTACACTTCAATAAGACTGGAAAGTCTTTTTTTTTTTTTTAATGTTGGGAGAAATAAACAGCAACTTCTGTGTCCTGAGAGATTATCCTTGAAAAGTGCAGGAAAAAAAAATTCTCAAACAAAAGAAGAAGGAAAGAAAGAAGGGATGGTCAATCATAGTACCTGCAGACGAATCAAGAAGGTTAAGAGCTAATGCTGGTCATTAAGTTGTCAATAATATTTGCAGGTAATTTTAGTAATATTATAGGGAAAATGCCAAAACAAAAGTAACTGTGGAGCATTTGTATGACAAATAAAGACAAATTTAAATTTATAAATAGCAGATATATTTAATGAATATCCTCAATTTTTCATGTGTTATATTTTATTTGAAAATTATTTCCCAAGGAAAAAGGACCCTGCTTATCTAATTCAATTGTATGGTGTCTCTAACACCACACTGGATTACTAGGTGCCGTGGATAATCATGATGAATGACACTGAGAAAAATTAATATTTTTGGAGAAATTCTTGTGGAATTATAGTGTTGGCTATTCTATGGGTTAAGGGTTCAAAACCCAGCTGTTTGGCAACTGCTAGAGCCAACCATCTATGAGTTAGGGTTTAGAATTTGCATTGCAAATAACCACCTGGTAATGATAGTTACCATTTGCCATTGCTTACACATTACACATAATGGATTGCCTTGGAAAGGCCAAGTATTCAACAGGCAGGCAGCTAAAACTATGTTTGAATTTTTATGCCAAGAGGAAAAATGTGCCTATGTTTTCAATACAATTTTAAATTATAGAAATCTCCCTCCTATTACATTTTTAAATGTTTGCTTCTTTATTTTAACCTTAAACTTAAACCTTTTGAGAAAATTTCCAACTCTCTACAAAAGCCCTTTAATAAGAAATGTTGTTTTAATCATTATTCCAGCTAGACTTTTCTTTCTAATCATCCCCTTGCCAAAGAATCCAAACAAATTTAATTTCCCCTGAAACTCTTCCTCTCTGCCTTTACTGTCATATTAAACTCTGAAATGATTAACAGATGCCAATTATAGAAGTTCTTCACAAATGAAACTTTGGATGCATTTTGAAATAATTGAGAAGAATTACTTCTCAACTCAGTAAAAGCAAACACTGACACTTGTTTTCACATCTTTCATTAATTTAAGAGTCTGTTGTATTGAAAGTAGTAATCAAGCCAATTTGGAGAGCCATGTAAGCCAAATTCATTTCCCATTTCATGTTTTTATGAGGTCATTGAATTTGAAGTGATAAAAAGTAATGCCCGGAAATTCACTGTCTCAGGATTTTACTGATAAATCTATGCAAAGTTTAGTACTCATCTGAATAATTGACTCTAAATAACATAACTAATGAGTAAAAAGGTCTAGCCCCAAATATTTGCTTTCTCAATATCAAAAGTCTCCTCTGATTATGTTTAATAATTCTTTTATACTAATTAACGATATTTAGCCAGTTGGTAGCATGTGCAGTAAATCAGAAGAAACTAAGCAAAACATTGCAAGCAAGCTATTTTCTGGAAGTGTAATATCCTTCCACATTTTTAGGCTAACAGTACTATTCTATATACTGTCATGTTTTATTTCCCTAGCAGGTTTAGGTAAATTTTATTTAGAGATACAATAAACTCGTATGTGTCAAACAATCCCACTGAGAAATAAAGGAGATTTTTAGAATTCAACTTTATTATTATCTGGCTATTGGTAGGAAAAGAAGATGAAATATGAAAACAGTTCTCTTCTACTCTATAACAGTGTCAGATGATTTGGAAAAAAATCAGATGGTTGATTTAGAGAATCATATAAAAAGAACAAACTAAGAGCTGTATAAGAACCAGAATTTTGATTACTTATATGTGAGGCTTATTCTCTACTTATGTCTTAGAGCAATGCTTAATAACTTGAAAATAAGTTAAAGAAACTCACTACTAAAATATTATTTTTAAGCAAAAATCATGACATATAAATTTAACTTACAGAGATATTAGTTAATACATACAGATTTTCAGTATTAGGAGCCCTTTTTGTTGTTGCTGTTGCTGTTTAGTAGCTAAGTTGTATCTGACTCTTCTGTGACCCTATGGACTATAACCCTCCAGGCTCCTCTGTCCATGGATTTCCCAGGCAAGAATACCCAAGTGGATTGCCATTTCCTTCTCTAGGGGGTCTTTTGGACCCAGGGATTGAGCCCATGTCTCCTGCACTGACAGGCAGATTCTTTACCACTGAGCCACCAGGGACCCCACAAAGCATTTAAATATCATGTCTTACTAAAAAAATAATTGGGAGATTTAAGTTCTAAGAAGTTTAAAATATATTGATTTTTTCAAAAATTGTTTATTGACATGCTTTAATATCCAGTCATCTTTCTATATGCAGAACAGAAAAAAATAAAAGATCTTGAAGTAGTCAATGGGAAAAGCAACATGATCAAGACAGAGTATAATAAAGCTACAATACAGAGCATTCAGCAGGTTTTTATGCGGATGTACATTTTCATCTCCTTTGAGTAGACATCAAGGACTGTGACTGCTGGATTATAGTGTAGGAATATGTTTAGTTTTTGTAAGAAACTTCCAAATATTCTTTTATTCAGTGGCTATCCCCATGAGCAAAAAATAAATAAATAAATAAATAATTGCTGTTGTTCCATATCCTTCCCAGCATTTGGTGTTGCTGGTGTTCTAAATTTGGTTCTAAAGACCTCATTCTAATAGGCCTTCATTGGTACCTAACTGTTGTTTTATTTTCACTCCCTAAGGCTTCCCTGGTGGCTCAGACGGTAAAGCGTCTGCCTATAATGCGGGAGACTCAGATTCAATTCCCTGGGTCGGGAAGATCCTCTGGAGAAGGAAATGGCAACTCACTCCAGTACCCTTGCCTAGGAAATCCCATGGAAGCAGGAACGTGGTAGGTAGGCTGCAGTCCATGGGGTCACGGACTCTACAGTCCAAGAGTCGGACACAACTAAATTAAGGACATACGATGTGGAAGATCTTTTGATATGTCATTTGCCACCTATATATCTTGTTTGATGAGGTATCTGTTGAGAATTTGGCTCATTTTATAATCAAGGTTTTTGTTGTTGTTGAGTTTTAAGAGGTGTATGAGTAAAACTTAATGTAAAAGTCCAAGGGCAGGATTAATGAAACCTGGATTTTTGCCCCTACTGTTTACCTTCCACAAATAAATTTTATCACCTCAGGCAAAATGTTCACTTTGCTGTCTCTTTATTCAGCTATAATATTACAGGAGTTCTGTGGGAGAGGGTGTAAAATTTGTTTCTGCTTAAATATTTTTATATTTTACCTTTCTTCTAAATTGGGCTTCCCTGGTGGCTCAGACGGTAAGGCGTCTGCCTGCAATATGGGAGACCCAGGTTCAATCCCTGGATTGGAAAGATCCCTGGAGAAGGAAATGGCAACCCACTCAGTACTCTTGCCTGGAAAATTCCATGGACTGAGGAGCCTGGTAGGCTACAGTCCATGGGGTCGCAAAGAGTCAGACAGGACTGAGCAACTTCACTTTCACTTTTCTTTTAAATTGAACACCTTTCCTATCTCCCAAAAAGTCACCCTGTACATTTCTTTATCAGTGGCATGCATGCTAAGTCACTTCAGTCATGTCCCCCTCTTGTGACCCCATGGACTGTAGCCTGCCAGGCTCCTCTGTCCATGGGATTCTCCAGACAAGAATACTGGAGTTGGTTGTCATGCCCTCCTCCAGGTGATCTTCCCAACCCAGGGATTGAACCTGTGTCTCTTGACCCGTGTCTCCTGCATCTACTGTATCGGCATGCGTTTTTTTTGTTTTTTTTTTTTTAACCACTAAGGCCACCTCCCGACCCTCTTTATCACTTATCTCACATTAAACATTTTAAGATTTTTGCTTCCAAAGGTTAATGTGAATTCGTTGAGGGCAGAGTCTCCCCAGAGATACAATATTATCCCCCGAAGATGGTGGATTTTAAATAAATGCCTACTTTTAAACTAAATGTTATCCCAGCAATTTCAGCAATGGCACATTTCATCTCCCATCTTGAAGTTTAAAGAGAAGACCGAAGACCGAAAGAATGAGATCAGTCCATCATGAATACAGGAAGCAGTAGACGTGTTCTAAAGATGTGTCCAAGAAAAGAGGTCAGAGAAGATGCACAGAACTTCTGGCACTGTAAAAGTTATTTTACACTTTCCATATTGAGCAATACAACGGTTATAAGGGTATGGCAATAAAATATGATACAGCATTTAGGAAAGAGTGCTACATAATTTGAGATGAATTGCAAATGCTGTCAAATTTGGATATACAAATAAGGTCTATTTGTTGTCTAATAACACATTTCACAGCAATTCGTAAATCATGGATTATATATTAGGTCATATGTTCACCAGCTTAAACTGCAAGGATGGGTGAAAACACTCTGCTCAGTTTGGCCTCTACTCAAACCTAATGCATTTTATATGTCAAATGGATTCAACGCGTTCAAGGATAGAATGCAATTTATTTTTTGGCAAACATACAAGTTTCCAGTTTGAAGAAAATACTACAGGAATTTTTTTCAAAGCAATATTTGAATTCAAGTATAAATCAATCAACCGATATTTGATTCAAACACACTGAAATCTTTTTAACATGAATTAGAAAATTGCTTCAGTAAAATACAGTTAGGCTTGGTGTTCTTGACTTAGTTTTTTTTTTTAAAGTATAATTTCTAAAAATGTTCATCTAGATTTGTTCTATCACACAAAGGCTTTCAACCTTTACCTAGATTTCACTATGATTGGAGGTATAACTGCCATGTGATTGGGAATTCTAACAAAAGCCCAGTTCATTCTAACAAGACCAATTAGAATACTGCCTTGATGGAGTCAGTAATATCAGGATAAAAATGTCAGAATAGGGCTCCGTGCTCTGGGTTTGGGTGGTTTAAATCAGGCCTTTCAATCAGGGGATCTGAGTTGGATGGAGCAAAGTGTATGAAATATTAATTTAAAATCAGTGCTCAGAGTGAGGTGAGGACCTTGAAACAAGCCTGGACAAAAAACAGTGTTTTGGCTTCCCTGATAGCTCAGTTGGTAAAGAATCTGCCTGGAATGCAGGAGACTCCGGTTCCATTCCTGGGTCAGAAAGATCCGCTGGAGAAGGGATAGGCTACCCACTCCAGTATTCTCTGGTTTCCCTTGTGGTTCAGCTAGTAAGGAATCCACCTGCAATGCGAAAGACCTGGGTTTGATCCCTGGGTTGGGAAGATTCCCTGGAGAAGGGAAAGGCTCAGTTCATTTCAGTCACTCAGTCGTGTCCGACTCTTTGCAACCCCACGGACTGCAGCACCCCAGGCCTCCCTATCCATCACCAACTCCCGGAGTTTACCCAAACTCATGTCCATGAAGTCGGTGCTGCCATCCAACCATCTCATCCTCTGTAGTCCCCTTCTCCTTCCGCCTTCAATCTTCCCCAGCATCAGGGTCTTTTCCAATGAGTCAGTTCTTCACATCAGGCTACCCACTCCAGTATTCTGGCCTGGAGAATTTCATGGACTGTATAGTCCATGGGGTCACAAAGAGTCAGACGCAACTTTCACTTTCACTTTTTGTTCAGTTAAGTCATCAACTGTCCCAAGGAAGAGGCTTGCAGCTCAAGTGAACAAAACATCTCCTTGAAGGGAGCCATTGAGGAAGTCTGTCATCAGGGGCTTTATTGAGTGGTTACACAGTAGTTTTCCTGGGCAAGAGATTCCTGGAGCAGAGTAAACTCCTGTCTACCGAAGCAGATTTCTAAATTCTCATAATGAAACCATGTGAAGTCATGGTCTCTCCATGCTTACAGTGGAGATAGAGACCGTTTCTGAGGGTGGAGGGCGCTCTCTCCTGCACTGGAAGCCATCTCGCAGGGGCACCTGGTGACTGCTGGCGTTTTGCTACTGTGAAGGAAGTCCGCCTGAAGTGCACACACGATGAAGAGTGAAGATGGGAGAACTGCACAGAAGAAGAGCCAGAGCACGGACAAAACTAGATCCAGAAGGTGGCTGTGGCACTTGACTTCTCACACAGGTAAACCAATATATTGGCTTTCTGTTCCTGGACAGCTTACACTGGGGTGTGTCATTTGCCTCGGAAAACACGGTGGTTGAGAAACACGCTAAACCATTGATAACGATTTCCTTGGCAGATAGAACTGATGAGTGGAAAATGGACTGCTCCCTTAAAAATAATGATCGTAAAGCATATTTAAAGATATGGGGAAACCCTTGAGAATGCCAACAAGGGGAATAAGGAATATGAAAAGCTTCATTTCAGTAATTCAGCAAATTTTGCTGGAGACCTATTGTGTGTCACATGTAGTTCTAGTTCCTGGAAATAAAACAGAGAAAACAATCCTTGCCTCATATCTTCACCTTTTTTTAAAGTGCTATATTCACACTAAAAAGAGGAAGTTCAAGGGATTATTAACAGTAGTCACCAGGAAGTATTGAGGTCATGGTTGCTGTTAGTCTTTGTATCATATATATACATATATATATGTATATATAATTTTTATATAATAAACACTTATTATTTATATTCCTAAAAGTGGATCTAAGAATACTAAAGGAATGGAAAGGCATTGATAACTCAGAGACATCTTTGGCTTCAACTCAATCTCTATACACATAAGAAGCATACTAAAGCTACCCAAATATAGCTGAATTAAAATACCAGTTGGGAATTTCCAATTCCTATCTCAATGATCTTGACCATGCCCAATGAAGAACTCAAAGAGATGTAGATAAATGAAAGAAAATCTAAAGTGTTAGTCTTGAGGAATTATGTATACAATAGAAATAGATCCATAGATATAGAAAGCAAACTTTTGGTTACCAAAGTCAGAGTGGGGAGAGGGATAATTTAGGAGGGATAAATTTACTATATATAATATACAATATTATATATTGTGTATTAAGGGATATTTTACTATATATAAAACAAATAACCAACAAGGACCTACTGTATAGCACAGGGAAATATACTCACTATTTTGTAATAGCCTATAGGGAAAAGAATCTCATGCTAAAACGAAAGTAAAAAAAATTAACAGATCATATTAAAATTCACATAATAATTGTGAGCATCATTCACTTCCAGTTTTCATCACTAGATGCTATTATTGAAAAATCTCATCATTCTGCACATGGTGTTTTTCAGTCTACTTTTTAATCTATATTTTTATTGCTTATTTTTTAACAAGATTTACTCTATTAAGCGCAGGCAGCTGCGACTGGCGCACTAAGCGCGGCCGAGAGGAGCTACCCCACGTCCGAGGTCAGGGGCAGCGGCCGAGAGTGCCAGAATGCGATGGCACAGGAATGGCCAAGAGGAGCTAGCCTACGTCTGAGGTCAAGGGCGGCGGCCAGGAGGAGCTACCCCACGCCCGAGGGCAGGGGTGGTGGCCGGGAGGACCAACCCCACACCCAAGGAGCCATGGCTGTGCAGGCGCAGGAGGGCCTAGAGGAGCTATCCCACACTGAAGGTCAGGTAGGGCGGTGGTGAGGAGATACCCCTCCTCCAATGTAAGGAGCAGTGGCTAAGCTTTGCTGGAGCAGCCGTGAAGAGATACCCCACTCCCAAGGTAAGAGAAAGCCAAGTAAGACCATAGGTGTTGCAAGAGGGCATCAGAGGGCAGACACACTGAAACCATACTCACAGGAAACTAGTCAATCTAATCACACTAGGACCATAGCCTTGTCTAATTCAATGAAACTAAGCAATGCCTGTGGGGCAACCCAAGACGGGTGGGTCATGGTGGAGAGATCTGACAGAACGTGGTCCCCTGGAGAAGGGAATGGCAAACCACTTCAGTATTCTTGCCTTGAGAACCCCATGAACAGTATGAAAAGGCAAAATGATAGGATACTGAAAGAGGAACTCCCCGGGTCAGTAGGTGCCCAATATGCTACTGAAGATCAGTGGAGAAATAACTCCAGACAGAATGAAGGGATGGAGCCAAAGCAAAAAGAATACCCAGCTGTGGATGTGATTGGTGATAGAAGCAAGGTCTGATGCTGTAAAGAGCAATATTGCATAGGAACCTGGAATGTCAGGTCCATGAATCAAGGCAAATTGGAAGTGGTCAAACGAGATGGCAAGAGTGAACGTTGACATTCTAGGAATCAGCGAACTAAAATGGACTGGAATGGGTGAATTTAACTCAGATGACCATTATATCTACTACTGCGGGCAGGAATTCCTCAGAAGAAATGGAGTAGCCATCATGGTCAACAAAAGAGTCCGAAATGCAGCACTTGGATGCAATCTCAAAAACGACAGAATGATCTCTGTTCATTTCCAAGGCAAACGAACAGTAATCCAAGTCTATGCCCCAACCAATAACGCTGAAGAAGCTGAAGTTGAACGGTTCTATGAAGACCTACAAGACCTTTTAGAACTAACACCCAAAAAAGATGTCCTTTTCATTATAGGGGACTGGAATGCAAAAGTAGGAAGTCAAGAAACACCTGGAGTAACAGGCAAATTTGGCCTTGGAATATAGAATGAAGCAGGGCAAAGACTAATAGAGTTTTGCCAAGAAAATGCACTGGTCATAACAAACACCCTCTTCCAACAACACAAGAGAAGACTCTATACATGGACATTACCAGATGGTCAACAATGAAATCAGATTGATTATATTCTTTGCAGCCAAATATGGAGAAGCTCTATACAGTCAGCAAAAACAAGACCAGGAGCTGACTGTGGCCCAGACCATGAACTCCTTATTACCAAATTCAGACTTAAATTGAAGACAGTAGGGAAAACCACTAGACCATTCAGATATAACCTAAATCAAATCCCTTATGATTATACAGTAGAAGTGAGAAATAGATTTAAGGGCCTAGATCTGATAGATAGAGTGCCTGATGAACTATGGAATGAGGTTTGTGACATTGTACTGGAGACAGGGATCAAGACCATCCCCATGGAAAAGAAATGCAAAAAAGCAAAATGGCTGTCTGGGGAGGCCTTCCAAATAGCTGCGAAAAGAAGAGAAGCAAAAAGCAAAGGAAAAAAGGAAAGATATAAGCATCTGAATGCAGAGATCCAAAGACTAGCAAGAAGAGATAAGAAAGCCTTCTTCAGTGATCAATTCAAAGAAATAGAGGAAAACAATAGAATGGGAAAGACTAGAGATCTCTTCAAGAAAATTAGAGATACCAAGGGAATATTTCATGCAAAGATGGGCTCCATAAAGGACAGAAATGGTATGGACCTAACAGAAGCAGAAGATATTAAGAAGAGGTGGCAAGAATACACAGAAAAACTGTACAAAAAAGATCTTCACGACCCAGATAATCACGATGGTGTGAACACTGACCTAGAGCCAGACATCCTGGAATGTGAAGTCTGGTGGGCCTTAGAAAGCATAACTACGAACAAAGCTAGTGGAGGTGATGGAATTCCAGTTGAGCTATTCCAAACCCTGAAAGAGGATGCTGTGAAAGTGCTGCAGTCAATATGCCAGCAAATTTGGAAAACTCAGCAGTGGCCACAGGACTGGAAAAGGTTAGTTTTCATTCCAATCCTAAAGAAAGGCAATGCCAAAAAATGCTCCAACTACCACACAATTGCACTCATCTCACACGCTAGTAAAGTAATGCTCAAAATTCTCCAAGCCAGGCTTCAGCAACATGTGAACCGTGAACTTTCTGATGTTCAAGCTTGTTTTAGAAAAGGCAGAAGAACCAGAGATCAAATTGCCAACATCCGCTGGATCATGGAAAAAGCAAGAGAGTTCCAGAAATACATCTATTTCTGCTTTATTGACTATGCCAAAGTCTTTGACTGTGTGGATCACAATAAACTGTGGAAAATTCTGAAAGAGATGGGAATACCAGACCACCTGACCTGCCTCTTGAGAAATCTGTATGCAGGTCAGGAAGCAACAGTTAGAACCGGACATGGAACAACAGACTGGTTCCAAATAGGAAAAGGAGTACGTCAAGGCTGTATTTTGTCACCCTGCTTATTTAATTTATATGCAGAGTACATCATGAGAAATGCTGGACTGGAAGAAACACAAGCTGGAATCAAGTTTGCCAGGAGAAATATCAATAACCTCAGATATGCAGATGATACCACCCTTATGGCAGAAAGTGAAGAGGAACTCAAAAGCCTCTTGATGAAAGTGAAAGTGGAGAGTGAAAAAGTTGGCTTAAAGCTCAACATTCAGAAAACAAAGATCATGGCATCCGGTCCCATCACCTCTTGGGAAATAGATGGGGAAACAGTGGAAACAGTGTCAGACTTTATTTTTTTGGGCTCCAAAATCACTACAGATGGTGACTGCAGCCATGAAATTAAAAGATGCTTACTCCTTGGAAGGAAAGTTATGACCAACCTAGATAGCATATTCCGGAGAAGGCAATGGCACCCCACTCCAGTACTCTTGCCTGGAAAATCCCATGGATGGAGGAGCCTGGTAGGCTGTAGTCCATGGGGTCGTTAAGAGTCGGACACGACTGAGTGACTTCACTTTCACTTTCACTTTCATGCATTGGAGAAGGAAATGGCAACCCACTCCAGTGTTCTTGCCTGGAGAATCCCAGGGACGGGGGAGCCTGGTGAGCTGCTGTCTATGGGGTCTCACAGAGTCAGACATGACTGAAGCAACTTAGCAGCAGCAGCAGCAGATAGCATATTCAAAAGCAGAGACATTACTTTGCCAATAAAGGTCAGTCTAGTCAAGGCTATGGTTTTTCCTGTGGTCATGTATGGATGTGAGAGTTGGACTGTGAAGAAGGCTGAGCACCAAAGAATTGATGCTTTTGAACTGTGGTGTTGGAGAAGACTCTTGAGAGTCCCTTGGACTGCAAGGAGATCCAACAAGTCCCTTCTGAAGGAGATCAGCCCTGGGATTTCTTTGTAAGGAATGATGCTAAAGCTGAAACTCCAGTACTTTGGCCACCTCATTCGAAGAGTTGACTCATTGGAAAAGACTCTGATGCTTGGAGGGATTGGGGGCAGGAGGAGAAGGGGACGGGACGACACAGGATGAGATGGCTGGATGGCATCATTGACTTGATGGACGTGAGTCTGAGTGAACTCTGGGAGTTGGTGATGGACAGGGAGGCCTGGAGTGCTTCGATTCATGGGGTCACAGAGAGTCGG
Source organism: Bos grunniens (assembly GCF_055505025.1). Taxonomy (NCBI): domain Eukaryota; kingdom Metazoa; phylum Chordata; class Mammalia; order Artiodactyla; family Bovidae; genus Bos; species Bos grunniens. The sequence goes on along the minus strand of NC_141176.1, from coordinate 86,785,434 downwards.
ACACCACTGAGACACTGAACTGAACTGAACTCTATTATGGGTATCTTGCCTTGACATCAAAAGAAATTAAGATTTCAAAACATATCTTACATTCATAAATGTAGGTACATTTCTTTTTCAAGAATCTTTGACAGATTAATATATTTTGCTTTGATGAAGTTTAATTAATATCTCACATATTAGAACTGAAAATTAAAATTCACTTTACAGAAAAAGAACAAAAAACAGTTCAAGAATTATAATGGCAGAAATTGCTTTTTCAAACAGTACATGTGGTTTAAGAAAATAGGAAGTAACTTGACAATTGTGTGTATTATACATAAATGTGTGTGTGTGTGTGTGTGTGTGTATATATATATATATATATATATAAAATCACGTAGGAGTAAAAGGTCAGTATCTCTACCACACATCTAAAGTTTTAAGTGCTTTTACTTTTTCACTGGTTACATATCAATTTTCAGACAGCAAATACAATTTTATGACAAGTGACCTTATCCCTGTCAGTTAGAGATGTGTCTTTGCGCTGTACATCAACCCCAAATAACCATTCTTGTACTCTTACAGGAACAGAATAACACATCTTCATTAAATGTCAAGTGTTTATCTTATAGAATTCATGAAAATATGATAGAAAATTGTGTCATGATAGTCAATTTAACATGATATAAGTTTACATTTTAGGAAAATATGTCATAATATAAAATGTGGGTACCCAACAGATTTTTAGCATCCTGAAAAGTCTGCCTCTGAAGTTTTTGTTAACTGCATAGAATCATAGAAACAAACCATATGTATTTACTTTAGGTACTAAATTATTTTAGAAGTATTTTACTGCGTTTGTTATATTTTTTTGTCAAAAGGGTGGTGAGAAAACATGTATGCAGTAAATCATATTTTCCCCCTGTGTCCTCTTGCTTTAGACCAATGAAGCAGTTGGTTCAAAATTCAATCATTTATTTTATATTCAAGGTCTTGTTGGGTGGTCTTTGATTTTCCTAATGTGTCAGTCAATGCCAGTCTTTACTGGTTTTATCAAAATTCAACATGGACAAATATCAAACATTTTTTCAGTCAGATTTTATTTAAATAGTGTAGACAAAGCTAGTCAACCCATTTGAAAGTGTGCTTTTGCACTTAAATGAGACAGTCAGAGAGGTTAAAATATAGAAATACAATATGTATGAATAACTAAGATCCACAGTAAGTCTTGGACTGAGAATCCAAAAGGGAAAAAGAACAAAATAGCTAAATGGAATGCTTGTTGCTGGGCAGATTTTCCTGTTATTTTTTTCTCCTCCCCCTCCACTTTCTCCTCCTCCTTAGTATTCACTGGCCCCTGGTCAGCTGGTTTCTGGATGGTTCCCCCCAAAATGAACCACTATAGAGTGAAGTAAGTAAGTTAGAAACAGAAAGAGAAATATCGTATGACGTCCCTTATATGTGGAATCTAGACGAAATGATACAAATTAATTTTCTTTCAAAGCAGAAAGAGAGTCACAGACTTAGAGAACAAACATGGTTCCCGTGGGGGCGGGTGAGGGGAAGGGATAATTAGGGAGTGTGGGATGGACATGGGAGAAGGCAATGGCACCCCACTCCAGTACTCTTGCCTGGAGAATCCCATGGATGGAGGAGCCTGGTGGGCTGCAGTCCATGGGGTCATGAAGAGTAGGACAGACTGAGCGATTTCACTTTCACTTTTCATTTTCATGCATTGGAGAAGGAAATGGCAACCCACTCCAGTGTTCTTGCCTGGAGAATCCCGGGGGTGGCGGAGCCTGGTGGGCTGCTGTCTATGGGGTCGCACGAGTTGGACGCGACTGAAGCAACTTAGCAGCAGCAGCAGCAGCAGCAGGAATGGACATGCACACACTGCTATGTTTAAAACAGATAACCAACCAGGACCTGCTGTACAGCACAGGGAACTCTGCTCAGTGTTATGTGACAGCCTGGATGGGAGCGAAGTTTGGGGGAGAATGGATGTATGTATATTTATGGTAGAGTCCCTTTGCTGCTCACCTGAAACTGTCACAACATTGTTTGTTAATTGGCTGTACCCCAATGCAAAATAAAAAGTTTAAAAAAAGAAAGAAAGAAAAAATAAAAGAATGATGGGAGAATTCCACAAGTATTCACTCCTTGGGACAATCTAAAGGCCACCTACTGTAACAGGAACTTTACCCCTCAATGTGAAAGTGAAAGTGACTCAGTCATATCTGACTCTTCATGACCCCATGGACTATACAGCCCATGTAATTCTCCAGGCCAGAATACTGGAGTTGGTAGCCATTCCCTTCTCCAAGGGATCTTCCCAACCCAGGGGTCAAACACAGGTCTCCCACATCGTAGGCGGATTCTTTACCAGCTGAACCACAAGGGAAGCCCCCTCAATGTAAACCTAGACTCATAAAATCTATTTAACACTAATATATCTGAGATTGGGGACACTTGATGCCCAGCTACCAGTTATTTGAAGTTCTATTCTGTTCTTAAAGGACATAGTTCTAGTTAAAAAGAAACAAACAAATGAAACAAAAAAGTATATTTTTGAAGTGAGGGCATTAGATACATTTTTCGTCAATTGTGTACGGTGATAATCAGCAAGCATGTATTAAATACCTAATATGTGCTGGGAAGCCTGTGGAACTCTTGGGATATTTGGGTAAATAAGATGAAATGCTTGTCTAGAAAAGGAGCATGAGCCATATACACACAAATATAATCAAAATTGGGGCTAGTGCACTGGGACGACCCAGAGGGATGGTATGGGGAGGGAGGAGGGAGGAGGGTTCAGGATGGGGAACACATGTATACCTGTGGCGGATTCATTTTGATATTTGGCAAAACTAATACGATTTGTAAAGTTTAAAAATAAAATAAAATTTAAAATAATTAAAAAAATTTGTCATACACGGTGATAAAGGCATTTGATACATACATTAAGCAAACATCTATAAAATCTTTTACAATGAAAGTTGTAACTAGTGAAAACACTATTTACATATTTCACCATATTTAAGTCATGTTACATCATTTATATATTTTCCATCACATCATGTTGTATTATATATTTGTAATTTATTTTCCTTACCTAAAGGTATGCTTTTGCAGTAACTTAGACTCTCAGGGAATTTTCAGTAAATTGACAAGCAAATTAAATAAAACAAACTATCAATTCAGCTAAATAATTGGTCAAGAAGTCAATTTGTCAAGAAATTGTTTTGACTGAAATGGCTTGTTGCTTGATGAAGTTAATTTTTCAATTTAGTCAATGCTTTTAAAGCAATTTTATGTGTGTACGAACAGCTTTAATCTACTGAGGAATTTCATTTCCAGTCCAAAGTAACTAACCCTAATGGAATTCTCTTTGATGGTATTGCCTTATATTCAGACAAATCAGTGGCCGTCCCGATAAGAAATGATAAACATAGCAACATGTTTTTGAAGCGTGAAGTAGAATAATTTAGAAGCCTAATAGTCCAGGTACAAATAATTATACATAAAATTGGTTAATTACAACTCAGAGATAAATGGAATGTGTCCAGTTGCAACTGGAATTGCTCAATTGCCTGTGCAATTATCCAATTGTAGCAGTAATTATTGGCTGCTAATTTTTTTCTTTCTAAAATAAGTTTAGAACCATATATGTGTTTTAAATCACAAGTACACATCATCCCACTTCTAAAGTTTTCTTCAAGCATTTTTAGTTTCCATCCTGTAGATTTTTCTTGAAAACATTTCTAAGTATATTACCTAAAATTAAGTTTGGAAGGAAGTTTACAATTAACAGACTTAATTTTATACCAGAATAATCAATTCTCTTCATCTATATATATTATTTACTGAGGAAGATCACATACTAGTTTAAGGTAAAAGAATGATTCTAAAACCTTGTTTAACACAGAACACCCATTTTCTTCTGGTGAACCAGAATTATGCAGACATAGTCAAGCAAAGTTATTTTTGAAAATGTAAATTATTAATAGCATGTATATTGCTCAAGTATAAGGTCATGGAGAATTACTGAATTACTCAGGAATAATAGGAGAGAAAATGGAAACCCACTCCAGTATTCTTGCCTGGAAAATTCCATGGGCAGAGGAGACTGGCAGGCTACAGTTCATAGAGTCGCAAAAGAGTCAGACACGACAATGCGCATACACACACTCAAGTTTGATTTACAAGCATCTTACTGTTTTCACATAGTATTACAGATTATCAAAACAGTTGACAAATGTAATTCACTCAATTTCCAAAATATAAAGGTGAATGCATAATAATTTAAACCTAGTGACTCCATGAAAGCATACATTTCAGATCTGTACTTTGACATCAGTTATACCCTATTTCTCGTTGAGTTTCCACTATCATTTGCGGGGTGGGCGGTAGTATTCAGAATGTAAAGAACAAAGTAGCTTGAAGAGGAATTGTTAAAGTACAGATTTGTGAGAGATAGTTGTCAGCAGAATGAAAAATAAATCCCTTTGAAAAATAAAGGAGTTGAGGAGGAAGGGAAGGAGAAGTGAAGAAAAGATGGTTTTCCTAAGGTAGTTGAAAATAAGGTATTTTGAGGTGTGTATTATAGGTTTTAGGTCTTAATTCCCATAGTAAGTTACCACGTCTATTTATTTTTTCTCCCAGGAAAATGTTAAAGGAAAAGATCCCAACCTTACCTTTTCATCTCTGTTTGCAAGCTTGGCAATAAAACATATTTTATTTTTATTTAATCATTCAGCCAAGAGCTGTGTTTAGTGAAAAGGCAGATGGCTGTTGTGACTTTTTTTTTTTTTTTTGACTGTGGTGGTCACCTGCTTTATTGGAAAGAGTAAGGGCCTGGAGGTCTAAGGTAAGCAATACTATGTTAAATCAGAAACTGCATGACAAGCTTATTTCCTCTGTCTCTGACTCCTTATCCTCTGAGTTATGGAAATTGTCCTTATGAGTTGAGTTGCATTGCCCACACACTTACATGGTCTCACCACGATCCCTCAGAATCTGACTTCATTTGGAAATAAGGTCTTGGAGACGTAATTTGTTACGATGAGTTTGCACCAGAGTACGGTGGACCTAGTCATCTTATATAATCGGTGTCCTTAAGAAAGGGGGAGATCCAGACCCAGTCATGCACACAGAGAGAAGGTCTCGTGAAGATGAGGGCAGAGACTACGGGACGCAGCCAAAAGCCAAGGCAAGCTAAAGACTGCCAGCAAACCGTTGGAACCCGAAAGAGCGTCATGGGCTAGGGTCCCCCTCGCAGACCTCAGAAGGAGCGTCTCCATGCTGCCTCATGTGTGCCTCCAGCGTCTGGCCTGTAGAGCTGTAAGAGGGTACGTTTTCGTTCTCTAAGCTCCCCAGTCTGCGGTACATTTTACAGCAGCTGAGCAAGTGTGCCTGTGGGTCTGTCATTCTGAATGCCTGACTTCTTCCTCATTAAGTAGGGGCAGCGGATACAGGGAGGCTAACATAGCAATAAGGCTATCAAGGGTGTTTTCAACACACGGAAGTTTTTCTCTGCTTCTAACTATTAATACACACTCAGAAAAGACTCTCAGAAAAGTTCCTTTCCCCTGTAGAGTGGAGAAGAACTTGAATCTATGGAATGAAAGATCTATTTGACTAGAAGCCTTGTCTGTGAATTTGACTAATTTTTGTGTTGATTTTTGTTGATACTCATATATATTTTTGTAATAGTTTAATTACACAAAACCTTAAATTTTTAAAGGAAAATACCACAGAAGAAAAGTTTCTTGAGGGGATCATCTCCCAAATCATTCCACCATCTTTTCCCCCCACAACCAGCCCACTAGTACTTCTGGTTTGTGAAAAAAATGAACCAATGTGTAGAGGAAAATGTTACTTAGTTCAATCACAGTTGAATCACAGTTGAATTGGTTGAATTCAATCATCCAATTCCTCTATTCAAAGCTAACAGTCCTTAGTGTAAAAAATCAGTTGAAATATGAAATTGATGTCATTCCAATATTCTCATTAAATATAGCTTTATTTCAGAATGTAAATTGATTTGATACTTTGATTAAGTTTACTAAATTCATTCATTATTTTTTTTAATTAGTTTGGGTGATGAGGTCTATAACTTATTTAGTGTGATACTAAAAATTCAAATTTCAGTGAATTAATCCAATACATTTTGTTTTTGATGCATAGACTCAGTGCCTTTGGTAAACCACTTAAGAACCAATTGAATATTTCATTATGAAGAACAATCATGGCTCCCACTGCAGACAAGCTCTCAGACCAAGACATACTGGTTCTCACTTTCTGAGATAACAGCATAGAACAAACCACAGAAAATAAAAGAAGGAAAACCTGTTTCCTCCAAGGAACATTATTTCAAAGCTGTCACTTACTCATATATTGCCACAAATCATTGACAGTTTCAGCTTGGCCATCAAGAACACATTACCTCAATCCACTGTGAGGAGAAAACTGTCAACAATATTGATTACAAATAATTTCATGCCAAGAAAATGCGGAACACTAAATATGAGACACCAAAAAGCCCAACGCGTGTGATTCCAAAGGTACAGTGAAGTCTTCTCAAGTTGTTTTAAAAATGACATGAACTGGTTAATTGAATTCATGTCATTTACCTAAATGATTATTGACCCTTGTTTGTTGGGAGCTAAAGATTACAAGATTACAATGAGACTTATTTTTTTATTGCCAAGCACATCTGTCTTAATATGATTGTTTAAAGCTGTACTTTGAAAATTTATATTAAACAGAAAAATTACTAAAAATTCACATATCCAATTTTTGCTAAATATATAGTACATGCATAATCTTTGTGCTTGCCGGATGGAGCAAGTGGTAAAGAACCCGGCTGCAAATGCAGGAGACATAAGAGACACAGGTTCGATCCTTGGGTCAGGAAGACTCGCTGGAGGAGGGCAGGGCAACCCACTCCAGTATTCTTTCCTGGAGAATCCCACTGACAGAGGAGCATGGTGGGCTACAGTCTATATGGTCGCAAAGAGTTGAACATGACTGAAGCGACTTAGCATGCATGCACATACTTATGTCTTCACTATTGCTAATAGAAATTGTTTAACTGGTTGATAAAACAGCTATTTCAAGGAGTATAAAAGGTTTACAACATTTCATTAAATATCCTAAATAAAAATTCTGCAATGTAACAGGAAGCATATATCAAATATAGAGATAATCCATTGCCTTGTAACAGAAATAGTCTGGTGTAACTTGAATCTCTAATGATGGCAGTATTAGAACTCTATCTGAGAGAAAACCTACAGCAACTGAGTCTATCTTTAATGTTTTAAATATTAACATGTTATACTTGTAATGCTAAAGAAGCTGAAGTTAAAGAGTTCTATGAAGACCTCCAAGACCTTCTAGAACTAACACCCCAAAAATTTGTCCTTTTCATTATAGGGGACTGGAATGAAAAATAGGAAGTCAAGAAGCACCTGGAATAACAGGCAGATTTGGCCTTGGAGTACAGAATGAAGCAGGGAAAAGGCTAAGAGTTCTGCCAAGAGAACACACTGGTCACAGCAAACACCCTCTTCCGACAACATGAGAGAAGACTCGACACATGGACATCACCAGATGGTCAACAATGAAATCAGATTCATTATATTCTTTGCACCAAAGATGGAGAAGCTCTATACAGTCAGCAAAAACAAGCCTGGGAGCTGACTGTGGCTCAGATCATGAACTCCTTATTGCCAAATTCAGACTGAAATTGAAGAAAGTAGGAAAAACCACTAGACCATTCAGGTACGACCTAAATCTAATCCCTTATAAGTATACAGTGGAAGTGAGAAATAGATTCAAGGGATTAGATCTGATAGAGTGCCTGATGAACTATTGACTGAGGTTTGTGACATTGTACAGGAGACAGGGATCAAGACCATCCCCAAGAAAAAGAAATGCAGAAAAGCATAATGGCTGTCTGAGGAGGCCTTACAAATAACTGTGAAAAGAAGAGATGTGAAAAGCAAAGGAGAAAAGGAAAGATATACCCATTTGAATGCAAAGTTCCAAAGAAGAGCAAGGAGAGATAAGAAAGCCTTCCTCAGTGATCAGTGCAAAGAAATAGAGGAAAATAATAGAATGGGAAAGACTAGAGTTATTTTCAAGAAAATTAGAGATACCAAGGGAACATTTCATACAAAGATGGGCACAATAAAGGACAGAAATAGTATAGACCTTACAGAAGCAGAAGATATTAAGAAGACTTTATAGACAGTGAGAAAGAAAAATGTGTTCAGTAGAAAGCATAGGTCAAATTCTAAGTTTGGCTCCTTTCCTGGGTTAGTAATATGTGGTCTATCAATGTTCTCTCATGATTCTGGGCAGTGGCAGTGATCAGGAGAGTAAACAACCAATACACCTACAACCCTTCCATATCTAGACAAACACTCTGCTTTTCACTTTCAGTACAGTACTCAGTACATTGAGATACTCAGATGTTATCATAAAGTAGGCTTTGTACGAGATGATTTTGACCAAATGTAAGCTAATGTGAATGTTCTGAGCACGTGAAGTCATAATTTTCAGTATGTAAGAGGTATTAAATGCATTTTCGATTTTAGGATATTCTCAACTGATGATAGGCTTATTGGAATGTAACATGAAGGTAAGTCAATGAAGATCTGAAATTAAAAATCAACAGAAATCTACTCACTGGAGATTCCCCCCTTCATACACCATTATTCTAGAATAGTCACCACTATGAACCACTCTCATCTATCCATTTTCCGCCCTGGTAAAGGGCCCATGATAAGCAATGAGGCACAAAATATTATTGCACTCCACCATGAGACTTAGAAATTACTTGAGGTATTCTACGGTGTATTAGAATAGAAGCAATACCATGTATAATATCAGCAACATTAAATAAAAATAAACAGTACCAATCATAAGAAACTGCGGGGATCTCCATGTAGGAGTCACCTGAGTGCTCACAAAAGGAGATAGAATTTAAACAATACTAGTATTATAAGAATTAAAGGAGCTTCCCCGGCAGCTCAGTGGTAAAGATCCACATGCCAATGCATGAGACATGGGCTCAATCCCTGGTTTGGGAAGATCCCACTTGCAGTGGAACAACTAAGCCTGTGTGCCACAACTATTGAGCCTGTGCTCTAGGACCTGGGAGTGAAACCTCCTGAGCCCACATGCTGCAAATACCAAAGCCCCATACACCCTCGAGCTCCTGCTCTTCAGCAAGCAAAGCAACCATAATGAGAAGCCCACACACTACAAATGGAGAATAACCCCCGCTCATCACAAGTAGGGACAAGTTCATGCAGCAACAAAGACCCAGCACAGCCAAAAATAAATGAGGAATTAAAAGAAGAAAGAAGATGTAGAGATGGCTCTGGGGTTTGCAAAATGAAGTTAAATATATGATATTGTAAATAGCAGCTTAGTTTGTTTTGAATAGAAAGACCTGGGCAGAGGAATGGAAGACAGGGGAAGACTGCAGACAGCCTCAACTAACGAACTGTGTGTTGGACTTCAGCTTTTATACCCATGGTAGTCAGACTTCTAATACTTTTACCTAGAGTGATCAGGTATTGAGAAATTGTACAGCCTTTGACTATTGTGGGTCGCAATAAACTGTGGAAAATTCTGAAAGAGATGGGAGTACCAGACCACCTGATCTGCCTCTTGAGAAATTTGTATGTAGGTCAGGAAGCAACAGTTAGAACTGGACATGGAACAACAGACTGGTTCCAAATAGGAAAAGGAGTACGTCAAGTATTGTCACCCTGCTTATTTAACTTCTATGCAGAGTACATCATGAGAAACGCTGGACTGGAAGAAGCACAAGCTGGAATCAAGATTGCCGGGAGAAATATCAATAACTTCAGATATGCAGATGACACCACCCTGATGGCAGAAAGTGAAGAGGAACTAAAAAGCCTCTTGATGAAAGTGAAAGTGGAGAGTGAAAAAGTTGGCTTAAAGCTCAACATTCAGAAAATGAAGATCATGGCATCCGGTCCCATCACTTCATGGGAAATAGATGGGGAAACAGTGGAAACAGTGTCAGACTTTATTTTTCTGGGCTCCAAAATCACTACAGATGGTGACTGCAGCCATGAAATTAAAAGACGCTTACTCCTTGGAAGGAAAGTTATGACCAACCTAGGTAGCATATTCAAAAGCAGAGACATTACTTTGCCAACAAAGGTTCGTCTAGTCAAGGCTATGGCTTTTCCTGTGGTCATGTATAGATGTGCGAGTTCGACTGTGAAGAAGGCTGAGCGCCAAAGAATTGATGCTTTTGAACTGTGGTGTTGGAGAAGACTCTTGAGAGTCCCTTGGACTGCAAGGAGATCCAACCAGTCCATTCTGAAGGAGATCAGCCCTGGGATTTCTTTGGAAGGAATGATGCTAAAGCTGAAACTCCAGTACTTTGGCCACCTCATGCAAAGAGTTGACTCATTGGAAAAGACTCTGATGCTGGGAGGGATTGGGGGCAAGAGGAGAAGGGGACAACAGAGGATGAGATGGCTGGATGGCACCACCGACTTGAGGGACCTGAGTCTGAGTGAACTCCAGGAGTTGGTGATGGACAGGGACACCTGGAGTGCTGCAATTCATGGGGTCGCAAAGAGTCAGACACGACTGAGCGACTGATCTGATCTGATCTGATAGCACATTTAAAAATCATACCCGGAACCCAATCAGGGCACATTTTTCAAACCAGCAAAAAAGTGATCAGCGTTCCATAACTTTGCAACTCCTCTCTTCTCTCAGAGATCCAAGGATGGTTTGCACGTCTCTGCTTATAGAGACAAATGAACATCGAAGGTTTAGGACATGTCTCTGTGTGCTTGATGGGATTTCGGGTGATATTCAAAAAGGGCTCAGAAATAATATTATAAAGAAAGATTAAGGATGTGTTGGACTAAAAGAGATAAGAATAAGGATTCTGATTTAATATAACAAAAATCCATTTAATTATCCTGGGGTGCTGAAATGGGAAATTGAGAAGAAAGTCATAAATTCTCAACAGTCCTTTAACAATGGTGTTAAGTGAAGTATAAGACCAATTTGAAATTGAGATCCATTAACACAATTCTGAAAGATGGAATAGTGAGTAATTCTTGATAACCTAATATTTAGAGATAAATATTTCATCCAATTAGTTGCTTAAAAAGTGGTGACCGTGGAGCTCCATTTATAGAAACAACATATGCTAAAAATAGGGTAGCAAGAAGCTTGCATCAAGGTATAAAATACCTTAAAAAATATATTTTAATGTTGCAATGGTATCAACTAAATAAATGGAAGAAAATGTTTGGAGAAAAACAACCACCAGCATTCTCTAGACTACAAAATCAAAACTGCATTTTCAAGAAGAAAATAATTATTTCAGTGCTTAGGCACTTTGCCCATATCTGCGCTAAATACATTTTATCTTGAATATTTCCTGAATGTGAAAATTGCTTGCAAGGATATAAAATAGATGTAGGAATAGAGTCGACACATTGTTACTAAAATAATTGAAATTATTATATATATATGTATATAATTTAATATATATTTTTTGTCATTTAGTTGCTATGTCTGACTCTTGCGATCCCATGGACTATAGCCCAGCATTCTCCTCTGTCCACAGGATTTCCCAGGCAATAACACTGGAGTGGCTTGCCATTTCCACCTCCAGCGGATACTCCTGACCCAGGGGTCAAGCCCATATCTCCTGCATTGGCAGGCAGATTCTTTACCACTGTGCCCCCTGAGAAGCCATAAAGGATACATTATGTTTTCCCAAAGAACAAAACTGGGATGGGGTCATCTTGGGTTCTATTACTAGGGTCATTTGGAGGAGGAAGGAAACCCAGCAGCAGGAAGCTACATTTTTTGGCTCATTTTGGCTGTTATGTGGCGAGTGGACTGTGACAGAGAACCTGGAAACAGCCAGACTAGGGAGAACGCTTCAGGGGTCCAGCCTGGCAGTGTTACAGGAGTTAAGGGGTAGTCAGACTGCATACTTAAAGAACGGTGTTCAGTTGTTGGTAAGTGAGCAAAAGAGAGGGGTCAAAGATGAAATTACAGGAACTCCCCTGGTGGTTCGATAGTTAAGATTCTGTGCTCCCAACACAGGGGGCATGGGTTTGATCCCTGGTTGGGGAAGTAAGATTCCACATGCTTCATGTCAGAGCCAGAAAAAAAAAACAAAACCAAAAAACAAAAATGAAACCATAGATTCTGGGTTATTTAATGGAGGCTTCATTTATTTAAAAAGAAAACTGTGTTGAAACATGTAAAATATCATGTAAGAAACGAGTTGCCAGTCCAGGTTCGATGCACGATACTGGATGCTTGGGGCTGGTGCACTGGGATGACCCAGAGGGATGGTATGGGGAGGGAGGAGGGAGGTGGGTTCAGGATGGGGAACACATGTATACCTGTGGCGGATTCATTTTGATATTTGGCAAAACTAATACAATTATGTAAAGTTTAAAAATAAAATAAAATTAGAAAAAAAAAAGAGGATAAAAAAATAAAAAAAGAAAAAGAAAACTGTGGGATGAGCAGGTTTGAGGAGAAAAAAAATAAAAATGCATTTCTGGACTTACTATGTTTGTTATATTTATTATAATCACAACCACAGTCATGGGGCATACATTTAATTCTATTCAGTTTTCTCCTCAATTAATGGCAAGATCACTTGGATTGATAGCCATAGATGTTAGTTTTTTGAATAAATGAAATCCCTGAAAAATAATTGATTCTATGACTGTATGAAAAAGAGTTTTAAAATGTTTAGGAGTTGTTTGTGTGTGTTCTACTTTGTTATTTATTGGTTAGGACTAGACTAAGGTACCTGCGTGCATTCTGTTGTTTGTGTTCTTTAAAGCTTAATATGGAACGTTTAAGTAATGCACAATTACAATCTTTTCCAGACTCCATGAAACTCAGTTGCTGTGTGGAAGACACACGGAGAGGTAATTGGTGGCATGGAAACAAGAGGTGATGATAATTACCCCAGCTCGACAGGAACTCAAGCCTACAAGCCGTAGGACTCTGGTGACTGACATTAAAAGCTCTCAGTAACATGCCCATTTCCTGCCACTGAGACATGCAGTGACTCCTTCCGATTCCAAGCCCCCAAGAAGCAGAAGCTGAGGTAGGATTAAATGAGCAAGACTTTTATTAGAGAAAGTGCCTCTGAGGAACCATACGGGGAGGGACTGGGAGAGTACAGTGCAATCCTGAATGAAGGAGAGACATGGGAAAGCACGTTACATGCAGTCTAAAGAAGTTTCTAAAGAAAAAGCAAGAGAGTTCCAGAAAAACACCTACTTCTGCTTTATTGACTATGCCAAAGCCTTTGACTGTGTGGATCACAACAAACTGTGGAAAATTCTTCAGGAGATGGAAATACCAGACCACGCGACCTGTGTCTTGAGAAATCTGATTGCAGGTCAAGAAGCAACAGTTAGAACTGAACCTGGAATAACAGACTTGTTCCGTATTGGGAAAGGAGTACATCAAGGCTGTATATTGTCACCCTGCTTATATAACTTATACACAGAGTGCATCATGAGAAATGAAAGGGCTGGATGAAACACAATCTGGAATTAAGATTGCTGGGAGAAATATCAATAACCTCAGATATGCAGATGACACCACCCTTATGGCTGAAAGCAAAGAAGAACTAAAGAGCCTCTTGATGAAAGTGAAAGAGGAGACTGAAAAAGTTGGCTTAAAGCTCAACATTCAGAAAACGAAGATCATGGCATCTGGTCCCATCACTTCATGGCAAATAGATCAGGAAACAATGGAAAGAGTGAGAAACTTTATATTCTTGGGCTCCAAAATCACTGCAGATGGTGACTGCAGCCACGAAATCAAAAGACTCTTGCTCCTTGGAAGGAAAGTTATGACCAACCTAGACAGCATATTAAAAAGCAGAGACATTCTTTTTCCAAAAAAAGTTTGCCTAGTCATAGCTATAGTTTATCCAGTAGTCATGTATGGATGTGAGAGTTAGCTGAGCACTGAAGAATTGATGCTTTTGAATTGTCATGTTGGAGAAGACTCTTGAGAGTTCCTTGGACTGCAAAGAGATCCAACCAGTCCATCCTAGAGGAAATCAGTCCTGAATATTCATTGGAAGGACTGATGCTGAAGCTGAAACTCCAGTACTTTGGCCATCTGATATGAAGAACTGACTCATTGGAAAAGACCCTGAAGCTTGGAATGATTGAAGGCAGGAGAAGGGCACCACAGAGGATGAGATGGTTGGATGGCATCACCTATGCAATGGTCATGAGTTTGAGTAAGTTCTGGGAGGTGGTGATGGACATGGAAGCCTGGTGTCCTGCAGTCCATATGGTCACAAAGAGTTGGACACAACTGAGCGACTGAATTGAACTGAAAGAAATTTCAGCAAGGCCTTCATGAAATGCTAGCCAAGATCAGTGGTCAGAGTTGTCCCCTGTCTCCCAGAAATGTGTCCGCCTTAGGACATACTTCCAATACTCCATTCTTTAGTAAAAACAGACAGCCTTGGTATAAATGCAATGATGGCTTTCAAATTTCAGTAGCTGAGGCCCTTGGACAAAGATCTCCAGAAGCTATACAGCAAAGCATGACCCAAAGATGGATTTATATTGAGCATATGCAAGAGATACTTTCTGTAGATCAAGTCAATTGTCCATCAGAAAGACACTGACAAAGGTAGCTCCCATCATCAATTAGAGTTAATCGTCAAGAACTAATATTAGCAAAGTAAGAATTTCAAATAAACGTACATTCAAGTCTGTTTGGGCTGTCATAAAAATGTCATAAACAAATATTTCTGTCTCCCAGTTACAGAGGCTAATTCTAAGATCAAGGGACTGCCAGATTTGGTATTTTGTGAGAATCTACTTAATCATTCAAGGCTGACTTTTCTTAGTGAACTTGCATAAGGCGGCTTTCTCCAGCATTCCTTTAAAAGGGCACTAATTCCATTTTTAAGGGCTCCACCCTTATGACCAAATCACCTCTCCAAAGCTCGACCACCTAAGACCATCCCCTTGAAGATTAAGATTTCTAGATATGAATTTTGAGGAGATACATTCAATATACAGCAATTATTCACATGGATTATGTTGAATGTATCTGTGCATTCTCTGTTGATATTCAGAAGCCCAGGCCAACTGGAAATCATTTGGATCAAGGATAAAACAACAACAACACTAATAATAGAGACAATGTTAGGTTTGGGGGCTTCAAGGTGTACTTCTTAGGAAATTACATCAATTTGTTTATGGGATGAACTCTGCATGATCATAAATATTGTACAGAGGACACAGTTGAAACAGAGAGAGTTTACATAAAATCTCTGAAGTTACATAGCTAGTTCCCAAATCAGGTATCCCGACTCAAAAAGAAGAAAAAAAAAAAAAGACTCTCAACCACTATGGTATCTTGGTATCTTTGGAGTTTTAGACAACTCAGAAATGATCCATATAAATGATTTACTATAAAGTGAAGTGAGCCTCTTGATGAAAGTGAAAGAGGAGAGTGAAAAAGTTGGCTTAAAACTCAACATTCAGAAAACTAAGATCATGGCATCTGGTCCCATCACTTCATGGCAAATAGATAGGGAAATAAAAGAAACAGTAAGAGAATTTATATTTTGGGGCTCCAAAATCACTGCAGATGATGATTGTAGCCAGGAAATTAAAAGACACTTGCTCCTAGAAAAAAAAGCTATGACCAACCTAGACAGCATATTAAAAAGCAGAGACATTACTTTGCCAATAAAGATCTGTCTAGTCAAAGCTACGGCTTTTCCAGTAGTCATGTATGGGTGTGAAATTTGCACTATAAAGAAAGCTGAGCACTGAAGAACTGATGCTTCTGAACTGTGGTGTTGGAGAAGACTCCTGAGAGTCTCTTGGAATGCAAGGAGATCCAACCAGTCCATCCTAAAGGAAAGCAATCCTGAATATTCATTGGAAGGACTGATGTTGAAGCTAAAACTCCAATTCTTTGGCCACCTGATGCGAAGAACTGACTCATTGGAAAAGACCCTGATGCTGGGAATGATTGAAGGCGGGAGGAGAAGGGGACGACAGAGGATGAGATGGTTGGATGGTATCACTGACTTGATGGCCATGAATTTGAGTAATCTCTGGGAGTTGTTGATGGACAGGGAAGCCATGGGCTACAGTCCATGGGATCACAAAAAGTTGGATACGACTGAATGACTGAGCTGACTGAAAGTGAAGTGAAGCGACAGTCATTCAGTCATGTCCGACTCTTTGCAATACCATGGGCAATAGCCCGCCAGTCTTTTCTGTCCATGGAAGTCTCCAGGCAAGAATACTGGGGTGGGTTGCCATTCCCTTCTCCAGGGGATCTTCCTGACCTAGGGATCTTCCTGACCTGGGTCTCCTGCACTGCAGGCAGATTCTTTACCATCCGAGCCAAAACTGTGTCCTTAATATGACTACTCAATTTTTTTTCTTTTTAATTTTGTTTTCTTTTTTAATTTCTTGGCCACCCTGTGTGGCATGCAGAATCTTATTCCTCCAACTAGGGATTGAACCCATGCCCCCTGCATTGGGAGCATAGCGTCTTAACCACTGGATCACCAGAGAAGTCTCTACTCAAATCATTTTGACTGCAGCAAATACAGTGAATAATTATTTTTCAAATTCAAAATCTGGAGTTTTGTAGCAAAGTATTCTCAAAATATCCAACACCATATCTCTTAGAGGAATAAAAATCAAATATTCCAATAAGCACAGTAGAGCCCAAGTGAAAAGAGGATTTTTGAGGAATTGCCTAATATCAAATTGGTTTGGCACATCATTGGGATGTAGCTTTGAAAATGATTTATCAATAATAATACCATTCACTGATTATGATGAGTATTAATTTCAAAGTGTTATCAAAATGTGAGTTATTCTTTACCAATCTGTTAACAAAATGACAATAAAAGCACTATACCCAAGGAACTTCTTACATCCTGTGTAATTGTAATGCTTTTTATGCTGGACATTTCAGTTACCATTGATCTTTGCTCTGAAAGCTTTACATACCTTTAGGAAGTCCATGGAAGAGTGTTAAGTATGAGTCCCCCAAAGTGCTACCGTTAATTAAGTAGCTTCTATTTTAACAGGAAAAAAAAAGCTAGAAATATGACCACAGATGCTGAAGCTGAAGCTCCAATACTTTGGCCACCTGATGTGAAGAAAAGATCCCGATGCTGAGAAAGATTGAGGGCAGGAGGAGAAGGGGATGACAAGAGGATGAGATGGTTGGATGGCATCATTGACATAATGGACATGAGTTTGAGTAAACACCGGGACATAGTGAAGGACAGGGAAGCCTGGCGTGCTGCCGTCCATGGGGTCACAAAGAGTTGAACACGGCTGAGTGACTGAACAACCAAAAGAAATTATCAATGTGATCATCAAAGTAGTGGAGATATAAAAACCAAAACTTGGAAGCAAAGTTATGACCAATCTAGATAGTATATTGAAAAGCAGAGACACTACTTTGCCAACAAAGATGCGTCTAGTCAAGGCTATGGTTTTTCCAGTAGTCATGCATGGATATGAGAGTTGGACTGTGAAGAAAGCTGAGCACCAAAGAATTGATGCTTTTGAACTGTGGTGTTGGAGAAGACTCTTGAGAGTCCCTTGGACTGCAAGGAGATCCAACCAGTCCATTCTAAAGGAGATCAGTCCTGGGTGTTCTTTGGAAGGAATGATGCTAAAGCTGAAACTCCAGTACTTTGGCCACCTCCTGCGAAGAGTTGACTCATTGAAAAAGACCCTGATGCTGGGAGGGATTGGGGGCAGGAAGAGAAGGGGACGACAGAGGATGAGATGGCTGGATGGCATCACCGACTCGATGGATGTGAGTCTGAGTGAACTCCGAGTTTGGTGATGGACAGGGAGGCCTGGCGTGCTGCAGTTCATGGGGTTGCAAAGAGTCAGACACAACTGAGCAACTGAACTGAAACTGAACTGAAGAAGCCAAGTAACTAGCCCAAATACACCACTGCTGGAGGCAAATTTTGAACCTCACAGTCTGACACCAAAGAGCATGCCACTGTCCTTTGCCTGCTTTGAGGGACACCTTCCATTTCTCTTGTCCCCCAAGACATCCAGTTTCTATACACAGAAGAGACTGAATGCAAATTTGTTGAGTGAAGGCAAACAGGCATAGTCCTTGTTTCTGCAGGATGAAATATCACAGGAATGGAAATCTCATTTTAAAAATAAAAGAGAATTTTCAGCTTCTGACATTACTCCATGTCAAGGTTAAAGAATTGCAGAAAAATTAATAGAGTCAAGATAAGAAGGAAAGAAAGGAGATGTATGGTGCTGATTCTGGAAAATATAATCCATAAATGTCTACCTCTAACAATATCAAAGGTAACATATAGTTATGAGTTGAATTTGCACCACTGCCCCACCCCCCAAAAAAAAGATATCTTGAAGTGTTAACCCCTAGTATCTCTGAATGCAATGTTATTGAGAAATAGGATCCTTACCCAGGGGCTATGCTAACCTTCTGTGTATCATTCCAGTTTTAGTAAATATGCTTCAGGGCAGGGATACACAGACGTAGAAAATGGGACTTGTGGACACTATTAGGGAAGAAGATGGTGGGACGAGTGGAGAAGGTAGAACTGACATATACACTATCATGTATAAAATAGATAGCTAGTTTGAAGCTGCAAAGAATAAAATCAATCAGATTTCAGTACTGACCCTCTGCTGATGCCAATGTGCAGAGTCTTCTCTTGTGAAGACTACTTAAATAGTCTTCTTTTGTGAAGATATAGTCAAAGCTATGGTTTTTCCAGTTGTCATGTACGGTTGTGAAAGCTGGACTATAGAGAAAGCTGAGCACCGAAGAATTGATGCTTTTGAACTGTGGTGTTGGAGAAGACTCTTGAGAGTCCCTTGGACTGCAAGGAGATCCAACCAGTCCATCCTAAAGGAAATCAATCCTGAATATTCATTGGAAGGACTGATGCTGAAGCTGAAACTCCAATACTTTGGCCACCTGGTGCAAAGAACTGACTTCTTGGAAAAGATCCTGATGCTGGGAAAGATTAAAGGGAAGAGGAGAAAGGAATGACAGAGGATGAGATGGTTGGATGGCATCACCGGCTCAATGTACATGAATCTGAGTCAACTCTGGGAGTTGGTTATGGACAGGGAGGCCATGGGGTCGCAAAGAGTCAGACAGGACTGAGCAACTGAACTGAACTGAGTTGGAAGCTGCTATATAACACAGGGAGTCCAGCTGGGTACTCTGTGATGACCTAGAGGTTTGTGATGGAGGAGGGAGAGGCTCAGCTGGGAGGGGATATATGTACACATATAGCTGATTCACATTGTTGTATAGCAGAAACCAACACAACATTGGAAAGCAATTTCCTCCAATTAAAATATACATTTAGAAAAAGCATGAAATAGGGTCTTTACAAAGTTCATGAAGTTAAAGTGAGGTCATTACTGTGGTTTGTAATCCACTCTGCTATGACTAGTGTCCTTGTTAAAGGGGAAATTTGCACACAAAACAAGCATACACAGACAGATGTAGATGTGACCACACAGTGAGAATATGTCTATAGGCTCAAGATCACCTGAAACTCTCAGAAACTAGGATACAGGCTTGGGGTAAATTGTTGCCCATCACTTTCTGAAGGAACCAACCCTTCTGACACCTCAATTTTGGACTAGCATCCAGAACTATGAAACAATTCATTTTCATTATTTAAGCCACCCAATCTGTGTACTTTAATACAACAGTCCTAGAGCTGGTGGGCTGCAGTCCATGGGGTCGCTAGAGTCGGACACGACTGAGCGACTTCACTTTCACTTCTCACTTTCATGCACTGGAGAAGGAAATGGCAACCCACTCCAGTGTTCTTGCCTGGAGAATCCCAGGGACGGGGGAGCCTGGTGGGCTGCCGTCTATGGGGTTGCACAGAGTCGGACACGACAAGCGACTTAGCAGCAGCAGCAGTAGCAGGAAACTAATAGAGTTTAGTTGATACAGAATCCTTTCCTCCCAGTTTCAAAACGCTGAGTAATAATTCTTTCACTCACAGGCCAAGTGAATCTCAGATCCTCAATTAGTATGAGGCTGAATCGAATGACTTCTTTAAGGAAGAAATCCACAAAAAAGAAAGAAGGAAAGAAATCTGTATGTGTTGGTGTTTTTTTCCTCCTTGTTTGCTTATATTAGCACTACTTTCTTTACCCTAGAGCCTTCAAAGGAACTTACCTTGTATTTATCCAATGAAAACAAGTTGTTGTTTGGTTCATTCAAATGGCCACTTTGGGAGTAAGGAAAGAGAATGTGCTTGGGTTTGTTCTTCTAAGTGAGTATTTGAAAAATTAAAACAAAAAGGAAGAAGAAGAATGATTATGTAGCCTTGAGAAGACACAACTGGTTTGATAAAACTCTTAATGAAGTCTGAACTAGCATTATGAAGCTGTCTTTAAAATAAATTGTATGTTCCCTTTTAAAATACAAGTAACAAGGGACTTCTCTGTTGGCCAAGTAGTTAATTGCACACTCTCAAAACAGAGGACATGGGTTTGCTCTTTGGTGGGGGAACTAAGATCCCCCCTCCACACACACACACACAAACAACGACAAAAGCAAAATAAATAAATAAATAAATATACAAGTAACAAAATCTTTAAAAAGAAAGAAATTAAGCAAACTCAGCAAAGTGGCTATTTGAAGAATGATATTTCCCCACCCATATATGTAAAACTTTGCCTCACAAATCCTATTGCCTAGCTGTAGC
This sequence comes from Bos grunniens, assembly GCF_055505025.1. Taxonomy (NCBI): domain Eukaryota; kingdom Metazoa; phylum Chordata; class Mammalia; order Artiodactyla; family Bovidae; genus Bos; species Bos grunniens. The sequence continues at coordinate 86,764,640 of NC_141176.1, read as the reverse complement.
TTCTTGGAAAAAAGTAGCTAGGAAACACTTTAATAAAAGCAAGCTTCAGACTTGGACAACAACATGCTATACCCCAAACCAAGCATGTTTCAAAAGCAGATGATAACTATTCTTTTTCTGTATGCCCACCAATAATACTGCTGAAGTGCTAGGATTATTTAAGTGGGAATCAAATTAATTTTTATTAATCCTCGTCACTATGGTTGCATAATGTCTGGATTAGAATGTCTGGTGTGTGACAATGTCTTTCCTCTTCCAGTGGCAATCAGAAGTGTGAAAATAAACCTTACGCTTTAAAAGTAACGTCGAGTTTGAAAAAAAAAATAGATATACTCATCTGAACCAAAATAAGAGGGGAAAAAGGCTTTCCAGGAGAAAAAATATACACTATGTCAGAGTTCTAGACGTGTTCTTTTCTGTTAATATATTCACTGCTATATGTCAGGGCTGTGAAAATAGGCGGCAAAACAAGAAGGCAGGTGGCCAAATGCATACAGAGGAATTTTATAAATGTGTTCATTTGCATTTTTTGATAAGATCTCTTTAGAGCTTAATTAATACCTTTAAAATTACTTCCTAGAATGATCTGTGCATAGGCCCAATTGAAATTGCCACTAGGTGCTAATTAGTAAGTGAGGTCAAGTCCCATAATAAATAAATAAATGCAAACACAAACACCTCCCAACGAGGACTGGTGCCTGCCATTCCAATGTTTTCCTTTGCTGATGTGGTTTAGTCTGGATCCCTCTAAATGAATTCTCTGCTATAAGACCCCCACTCACCAAATCTAACCCATTTTATGGTGCCAAATTCAATGAAGCACCACAGTGTTTAATCAGGCTTCACAAAAGTTTGATTTGCATCCGGATCTCTGACTCCCGGAACTTGTAGCTTGACACCTTAGCATACACTAGGGTCTGGCTGGATTGCCAGGTCTCATTCCAACTTGGCTCCCAAGTTGAAGTTATTAAACAGCCTCTCCTAAGATCTTAACATCTTCCATAATATTATTTTGTTCTTCAGCTGCTAAGTCGTGTCTGATACTTTGCAACCCCGTGGAGTGCAGTATGCCAGGCTTCCCTGTCCTTCACCATCTCCTGGAGTACTTACCCCATAGCTAAAATGTTAGGCATCCATATGTATATGTCCATAGAGATGGTTATCTTTTTAGATATAGCCATAGACATTGACACAGATATCAATGTGAAATTAAATACAGATCTGTTTTATGTGTCAGGAAGTATACGGGATCTAGAAAACACATGAGTGGAAAAAAAGAGCTTTCTAGAAATAATGGAAGAAACCAATAGTAAATAGGTAGATATAACATCACTTTTCATTTGCCCAGAATTTCAGACATAAGGATTCAAGCATTATAATAAAACCCAGGAGTGATTTTTCAAATCCTTTTCCTGTTGCTTTGTGTTTTTAATAATTTTGTTGAAGTTGATGTCATGTCTCCCTGTGGGAGGAGAGGACAGAATGTACATGGTGTGACTTCTCTTCAGATACGCTCTGGTCTGTAATATCTCAGCACAGCTGGAGCAACTAAGGGGAATGCTTTCCCATCTGACCACTCTGATCTGGGTAATTTCAGTCTATTCTAAACTCGTGGAATGTACTCTACCTGAAGTTCATTATTAGCTTCATCAGAGGAATCACATTTTGTGAACTGCCTGCCTACAGCACCCTAATCTGTTGGGAAAAGTCATTTAACAGTCATGATTTTCCTGATCACCTGAAAGATCTTAATTTTTGAATTCAGATTAAGATTTCCTCATTATTTTAAGGTTTTTCCTACAAATTAAATCAAGTAACCTTAAAGCTATCCAATGTGATTTCTCTATTTTGTATTAAGTATTTAACTGACATTTTTCGAGTGTCGGTTTTTTTTGTACTTACTGCATTGCAAGCATAGGAGCTTTCTTTAGATCTGAATGAGACTGACGACGTTAAAATGATTGGATTCTTCACCATTTTGCTGTCAGTTAATCTTACATTGCCCTAAGAGCAGGCATAAACCATTTACTTCATATTTTCTCATAGTGATTGATCTATTACCCTAGAACTTTGAACTTGGAATTGCATGATCAGCCTGCTCAGTACCACAGGGTCTCAAAATCATGTCCTATGGACAAGTCATTGATCCAACTAAAATGAAAAACTGCAGTGTAGCCAAGGTCTAATCACTCCCAAACGTGTCAGGATTTTCAGAATGTTTTTCATGAGGAAATAAAAAGCTGCAGAGGATATCAAAGAGCTTTTTGAGCAGTGTGCCACACACCTAATAACTCAGCTGCTTGCTCTTCAGTTGAGATGAGAAAATGCTAATGTTTACGTAAACCAAGTCCACACAGAATGATAAGCAGTAGTCCACAAAATGGCTAGAAAGTGAAAACTTAAGGCAGATAATTGGAGGAGTCTTTCTATTTTTTAGCTACTTATGACTATCAAAAGCATTCTGGTACATATGAACTTGCTATGGGAATTTAAAAATCAACTTTCATAGGAATTTTGTACACAATTGTAATTTTTTATTTAGTTGATTCAACACTTCATTCTGACCCACTCTTTGATTTGCAAAAGTCAGATACTTAATGTGAGGAGTTACACCACTTAGTAAATAATGCTGCTTTGATTTATTTAAAATTAACCCATATTTCTCTATATCTCAAAGTCAAGGTCTAGACAGTGGAGGTGGAAAACGACATTAGAAAATGATTTAAAAGTACATGTGTAGAATCCTATCTTCCTTGTGACTCTTTTTCTCAGAATATGAAGAAATTGGCATCATTTTTTTTTTTCATCATGTAGTTTGTCCTTAACTGTTTGTTGTTCTGTTTCACAGACTTCCTCCTAAACTTCTGGAAAGGAAGTAAATTATGTATGAGTATAAAGAAAGAACATTTGTAGTCAAAACGAAATTAATTGCATTTTCAGATTATGACTGTTTAATTTGGGGGAGGAAGCAAAACAATAGCCAAAATCTTCTAAAATCAGCATTAACTAATCTTCATAGATTTTTCCATATATGTTTTAGGTCTTATTTTTATTTCTTATGGTTCTAGTTCATAGCAATTATAGATTTAAAATATATTTTACCCTTGTGACTATATTTGTAAGTTTCTTAAGATTTGAAAATATAGGAAAACCAATAGGTAAAGTTATTAGTACCTAAGTTTGAACCATATAGTGTAAAAATTTCAATACTATAATAATATTGAGGGGCAAAATCTTGATTTAAGACATTATTTTAAAAAAAGTAGAAGCTAACACAATATTGTAAAGCAACAATGTGTGTGTGTTAGTTGCTGAGTCGTGTGCGACTCTTTGTGACCCCATGAACTGTAGCCCGTCAGTCTCTTCTGTCCATGTGATTCTCCAGGCAAGACTGAAGTGAAGTGAAGTGAAGTCGCTCAGTCGTGTGGACTCCATGGACTGTAGCCCACCAGGCTCCTCCATCCATGGGATTTTCCAGGCAAGAATACTGAAGTGGATTGCCGTTCCCTTCTCCAGAGAATCTTCCTGACCCAGGGATCGAATCCAGGTCTCCTGCATTGCAGGCAGATTCTTTACCATCTGAACTACAGGGAAGATCTCTCCAATAAAAAGTAATTTAAAAAATCTATCCTTTGTAAAAAGCTGATTTGTACATGAAGTTGTAATTGATGAATATTAACTGGGAATCTATTGTAGAATTAACATGATGGTAAACACTGAAAATGGCTATTGAATAAGATTCCTGTCCCTAGCAGGCTCCTATCTTATATGCTAGCAGGGGTTGATAAACATAAAGTAGTTTCAAAAAGCAATAAAAAGATAAATGCTGTAATAGTTAGGTATTAGAGAACTTAGAAAAGCCATAGCAACTTAAATACAGCACAGTTAAAGACATCTGAGGGTGTAAAAACAGAATTGTATAATGGATGTAAACCTTAGGCTGTGTCTTGAAGAATTAATAAAACTCCTAGGAGTATTTTTTCACTTTCATGCATTGGAGAAGGAAATGGCAACTCACTCTAGTGTTCTTGCCTGGAGAACCCCAGGGACGGGGGAGCCTGGTGGGCTGCCGTCTATGAGATCGCACAGAGTCGGACACGACTGAAGCAACTTAGCAGCAGCAGCAGGAGTATTTCTGACCCCTTCCAGGGCCGGAAACGGGGCTCTTGTCGGACACTGGGAAATGAATTGTCCAAGGAGACACTCGTGCTCACAAAGCAAGAGATTTTATTGAGAAAGGGCACCCGGGTGGCGAACAGTAGGGTAAGGGAACCCAGGACTGATCTGCCACGTGGCTAGCAGTCTCAGGTTTTATGGTGATGGGATTAGTTTCTGGGTTGTCTTTAGTCAATCATTCTGACTCAGAGTCCTTCCTGGTGGGGCACACCTTGTTCAGCCAAGATGGATGCCAGCGAGAAGGATTCTGGGAGGTGGTGGGACAGGTGGTGTCTCCTTTTGACCTTTCCCAAATTCTTCAGTTTGGTGGTGGCTTATTAGTTCCGTGTTCCTTATCAGGACCTCTTGTCGTAAAACAATGGATACAAATGGTTACTATGGTGCCTGGCCAGGGTGGGCGGTTTCAATCAGTGTGCTTCCCCTAACAGTACCACAAATTTTGGCAGTTTTAAATAACCACATAATATAAGGAAAGGCATTATTAGCTCTCAATAATATGTGGGTATATTTCTCTTTTACACAAAATATAGAGAAAATTTTACATAAAACTCCAATGACTGAAACTCTTGTGAAGTCACTATTCTTCTAATTATCTCAGTTCAGGCAATTGCAGTTCTTGAGTAAAATGTTTTTATTTTCTTTGTTGTCTTATGTACAATTTGAGTCACAGGAGAAGGAAGGTCTCCAGCTTCAGGCACAAAGGTTTGAATAAAAATCTACTGCTTAATGGATAGTGGACAATCTATTTATCTCTCTGATTAGGTGACAATTTTTCACCATTTGCCTGCTTATTAAAATGCAGGTAATAATAGTGACTCTTCCTGGCTTTTGTGAGTTTTTAAGCACAATTCTTGACCCACATTAAGCCATCAATTACTATTATTAGCATTATCATCACCATCTTATTACCACCATCACTATTTTTATGATAATTACTTAGGAAGAGAACATTATGTTAATATGAACGAATTGAGTAAGAAAAAAAACCTTATTTCTAGAAATAGCAAAGTCAACTAGTCTTTCATTTCCGAAAGAAATCAGTCATGACAGAATAGGTTCTTGTTGCCTATCATTTATTTTTTTCAAATAAATATTTTCACATGAAAATTTTATTCAAAATTTGTCTCTTTTTCTTTTGTCCTTTTGGACTATTCTTCAAGTACTTATAAAAATTGCCAAATGCCTTTATTTTACCAAGGAGATAATTCATTTTTGGAGACCTACATTATTGCCATTTATATAAATATCTTGAACAACAAGTCTTTCTGTAAGTTATGGTTGATGACACATTATCTCTAATAATAAAATTAAAGAACAATATAAACTGAAATCACATTTTTTTGCTTTGTTTTGGAAATGACCACTATCCCTTCTTTTTTAACATCACTGGAACAGAATATTAAGTGCTGGCAGGAGAAATAACACCTTTCTTAAAGATCAAGTAGGTAGTTTTAGTTTGGAAGAAAGAACAGTGAACTCATTGCCAGAAAACATATTTAAACCCCAAATCTGTCTCTTACACACTGGAAACTTCAATCATTCAATGAATTTCTTTGTACGTCTTCTCTAAATTGACAGTCTTACCATTTGTTTTTGTTGCAAGAACACACTGATATAAAATACTCTGCTAACTGAGCTCACATCTACAAACCTAAGGTAACATTACAAATTGATACAGAAGTTATTATCATTTAAGATTCAATTCCTGGGTCTGGAAGATCCCCTGGAGAAGGAAATGGCAACCCACTCCAGTTTTCTTGCCTGGGAAATCCCATGGACAGAGGAGCCTGGCGGGCTACAGTCTAGGGGGTCACAAAGAGTCCAAGAGACCAATACTTTTACTTACTGTTGTCATTTAAACTGATGAAAAATGCCTCCTGGTCAATTTAAGGGGAGAATATATTTTCTAGCAATGGAAAACTTTCCTTTCCTCCACTCCAGAAACAATAGCTAATTCATAATGATTATGTGAAATGTCTATGTCAGAAGCCAGTGCTACTTAAAAGCTGAATTGGTGTGTGTGTGTGTGTGTGTGTGTGTGTAGAGAGAGAGAGAAACGGAGAGATTTAGATTTGTAAAATAATTTCTGGTTCTGTACTGCTTTCATTCTTTAAATGCTATCTGCATTTGCTGTTAATGGCATATAAAAATCAAGCCAAACTCCACGGTTCTTATTTGCATCAGCCCTTCTTTGGCGTAGGGACTGTAACACCGTTGGGACTGGAGTTCTCTGTCGTGCCCAGAATCCTTCCGCAATGAGAGCGTCTTTCATCTTCCCTCGCATCTGCAGTTCTCACCTTCCACCTTTGCAGGCACTATGTAATTATCATGTCCGCGGACCACTTTTCATTTCTCCATCAGCTTTGACAAGAAGATGGACCCTCTCGCTACAGACTACATGTCATTGTTCATGAAGCACTTGCCCAACAGGAACTTAAATATTAATTGTGAAAAAACGGCATGGGGTAAGGATCTTTGATGAACTAAAATTACTGTTGTGCCGTGATGTGAAGGGCCTTTAATTTTGCCATCTGGGTCTAATTGACAGAGAATGACTAAGAATTGTAGCCTGGAGAATTGGTGAACTTTGCATATGAACAATTAGCTAGAAAAAGAGCAAGGTAGTTTGGAAAATTGTATCTCTGAAAACGAGGTGTCTGCATACCTTCGGATTATGCTGCCAGTATTCCATCAACCAGACACACTTCTTGCACTGAACGGTAGCTCGGACTGCAATTAAGATGAGTGTCCGTGCGGTGGACCTAAATACACAGATTTCAGTTTTCTCTAGAAGCCAAAATCCATGTCACGTGATCTGTCAGTGTTTTCCCTGCCCCCGGTTTTCCTAACACTTCCTATTACAACAAGGATATCATTTTTCCAGATTTCTGACATGAGATATAAATATCTGAGACATTTGATTTAGTAGATATTTATCTCTAACACAAAAAATAAAGAGAAGTGATTATAAGTATTTATATTTTTTAGTCAAAATTAGTTGATTCTGGGTTTAGTCATAAGATCAGTTTTTATTTTTAAAAAACATACCCAGGAGAACTGGATTAAAATAAACCTTTTATGCTTTAAAAGCAATTAATATACTAGAACAACTTGTAAGAAGAGAGCTGTTCACCTGCCATTAACCAAGTATCAATCTGTTTACACATTTCATTATCTTTTTTCTTTCAAATCAGCTTGCTTAGGCTGTATTTTTTTCATGTGGATTTCTTTCATTGGAAAATCAATGACAAAATTTGTTTTTCTTATAAACATTAGCTACAAGAAGTGGCTTTTAAAAAATAAATTATTGATATTTTTGACCATTACACTTAAAAATTAGTGTTGGATGTTTACTGTTTTTAAAAAATAGGATTTTAAGCATGAAGGTTTGTTGTTCAGTCGCTAAGTTGCGTCCGACTCTTTGTGACACCATGGACTGCAGTATGCCAGGATCCCCTTGTCCTTCATGAAAGTTACATATGAGAAAATACTATACCGGATGGATTTTAACATTAGATACAATGAATTAACCAATTAGATACAATGAATGTTATAATTGTAAGTCTAACAGATACCTTAGATGTCACCTCCCCTAACCCTCGCTTTCTAAAGATAAAAGGATGGAGACCCTAGGGTTATGTAAGTTAGTATCTTAGATGCCTCCAGAATCTATCTATTGACATCAAACACTCAACCCACTGAAAGAAATCGAGAGGAATTACAAGTACCATCCCAATGTATGACTTACAGCTTCAAGATCAAGATCAGAGACACTTTATGGAAAAAATGTAGAAAAACTATATAAAAATCTGTTTGGAGCCTCCATTAGAGGTTTAAGGGAAACTGAAAATATCAGCTAACCTTGAACATTGCAAATTTTAATGGGGTGAGGAAAAAAGCACATTTTAGGAGGAAATGCATTGATGTTTCCTATATAAAATATATTTGAAAGAAGGAAAATAGTTATTAAGACAGCTGTTTTTGATAATTTCTTGAGAAGCTTCATAATATATGAATGAGCAAAATTGGTTTTGGCAATCTTGATAGCTAAATAAGATTTTCAATCATTATTCATCCCTTTGGCATCTTATTCAGCATCGCTTGTATATCGTGGTAAAATGTATGTTTCTGTGATTTATTTTATCAGTTCTGTGCTTCTGTTAAAGTCTTAAAATAGTGTTAGCATTGATTTTAGATGGAAAATACACATTTAGGGGAATGGTATGATATGCCACTGCCTTTGTTTCTGGCTGTGATAATGGTTTACATGTGTCAAAAACAGTCACTTTAAAAACAATAAAAGTTTTTTGGAAAATCCATACAGGCTGCCTAAGAGTTATGCCAAAACATATTTCTTTTTCATCAGGATATGAAAATCAAACATTTTCACTGAGTCATTCAACTGTAGATAGCTGAAGCACCAGAGGTTGTTGAAATTTTCTCCCTCTTGAGTTAGTCTGTGATCAAAAGGAACCTGCCAGCATCACTCCTTCTTAATCACATGTAGTTAATTAGAATAATGTGTATCTTGGGAAAAAGAGGTGCTGGCCTGTACTTGGAATAGGCTTCATTGGAAACATATCTAAGTGAAGGCGATAAATAGACCATACAGACAGTTGAATGCTTTTCCAATTGTATTGTTGCTACGTTAAAAAAAAAAAAAATCAGTGTATTTCTCCTGAGCCACAAGCTGCTCTCCATCTGATTTCTGTACACTACTATTAACCAGTAATGAGATATTCCATACACTGATATCGAGCTTCTATTTCTCTTTATGCCTGCCAAAACATTCCTTTTTAATAACACCCTAAAACAGGTCCTTCCTGTCTCTTCTCTTATATAAATGTATTCTTGTTCCTTTGTTTTATTAACATCATCAGTGCTGTCTCCTAGGTAAAAGATTCATTACTTGGCTGTGATTCACAGAATTGGAGCAGTAACTAAATTACCAAGGGAATATATCAAAAAATCAGCTGTTGTTATATTACTGATCAGATTCTTTAAAAGAGGAAATAAAGAAACACTCTTTGATATAGAAGCATGCCTAAAGGCCAGGAGAAAGCAGCTCGTCCTTTTTAAGAAGTGGAGAGAAAGAGAGGCTAGGCCGAATTGAGAGCCTGAGACTGACTCAGGCACACTATGGTTACTATGTATAAAAATGCAAGTAATGAAAACCTACTCACAGCACAGGGAATGCTCTGGGGTGACCTAAATGGAAGGAAAATCCCAATCAGAGGGGCTGCATGTATAGGTGTAGCTGATTCACTTTGCTGAACAGTAGAAACTAACACAACACAGTAAAGCAGCTATGCCAATAAAAACTTTAAAAACATAAATAAAAATCAAATAATTAATACAGAAACAAAAAGAAGGGATACACTACAGAGTGTCAATAGGCAACAAACTAATGCCTACTTAATGCCGAGAAATGGGTCTGACTTTATCCTGATGCTCCCTTTTTAGTGAATATCTCTTTGTTGCTCATTAATTAAATTTGGGTTAGCTATATTTCTGTTTTCCCTCAATAACTGATGACTGCGAAGGGAGAATCAAAACCTCACTGCTAATTAAATTTGTGATTGTGAGTTGCAGTCTTTGAAGTCTTCTTTTCCAGAATGCTGTTCCTGAGACCATGTTTGTCCCCCCCACCCCCGCCCCCACCAGCTTCTTTCAAAAGCTCCATACCTCTCAAATGGCATTATACAGCAAAGATTTATCAAAACATAATGAACCACTGGCAATGATAATTTTGAGACAAAGATTACAAATAATCCAATTGGGTGTGCCCAAAAACCAATTACAAACATAACCATGGTAATAAAAATAGTAATAAAGATAAAATTGGAGAATGTTAACAGTTAAACAGGAATCCTTGCTTTGTGACTTGATTAAGCATCCATCTCTTTCTTGCACTTTTTTTTCCTCTTTTATGATCAAGTCCCACTTGATTATGAAGCCTACTCTCAGCTTGTCTGGATCTGTTTCATTCCGCAGACATATCCGTTTCCTCTAATTGTTTCAGTTGAGGTCTGCATTCTCTGAGCTTGGAGATTACCAGCGATACTGATCAGAAAATATAAGACTGTCTCATGTCAGGACTGATGTATTTGGGGAAACATGTATATCTATTTTTTTTCAACGTATTGTAACTCTGGTCCTCAAATATATTGATACTTCAGTTAGCCAGAAAGGGATTTATTCCAGTAATATCTTTAATTACACATCAAGCCAGATAGAGTAAATTCATTGAGATACAATGGTCAGCATGTAGCTTCATCCTGGAATTCTAAGATCCATGGCTGAATCACCAGGAACATGATATTAATAATCTTGCATTAAGCCAGGATGAACACCCAAACTATTACCACTAATAACAATTAAGGGTTGTAGGAAACATATTGAGTTCATTTTTTCGTTTCATTGCCATTACACTTGTTCTTAAGCTCACCCATTTTTTTTTTTTTAATGAAGAGGTTTTGTTTAATTTTGAAATAATTGGTGGAAGAAACGTGGATTTGTTTTTTAACCTCAAGGTAAATAGAGACTTTCTATCTGAGCTCATATGTAAATATGATACACTATAATTTAAAACAAAGTTACAAAAAACAAATGCAAATGTTAAGTATGATAGGCTAGTTTGGAAGATGTGACTCAAGCCAACAAGAATTACAGAGTTTAGACATATTTGTTTGACTTTGGATTTTGTCACAGTGAACATGCTGCTGTCACTTCATTTTTCTAACACTCAGGTTTTAGGTCAAACTGCATTAACTACTCCTTAGATTTGTTTAGAAAGTATATAAAATCACACATGCAAAGCTAGTAGCACAGTATCTGGCATAAGATAGGTGTTTAGTGTGTGGTAGCTATTTAAGATTCAGTCATTGTGAGTTGTTGAATGAAAAATATTTTAACAGAATGCATTTAAAACAACACCAAAAATTGAGGAATATTCTAGTATATTTAACTGTATCTCCATAATTCTGTGCTTTTTCCCATATATCCTGTTACAGAATTTCCACGGAATTAGCAGCAGTGTGCGTAATACAAATACACAAATAATTCTCTGTCTGTTCCTCCCATCAGAAAGAAAAAGAAAAAATTGTGAAAGTAATTTGAAGTGCATCTAAATAAGTTGCTTTGGTTAAAATGATAAATCATATTCTCAACATATGATAGTTGTTTTCTTTTCCTAATAATCAAATGGATTTTTAAACTTTTTATACTTACTATTGTATTTATTTGTAAAAGTATTTTCTATAAGTTGTGCTGTAAAAATCTAACTGGATTACTTTTCTCCAATTTGTCCATTTTTCTCAGTTTTCTCTCCACATTGCTAGGTATGTTTTTCTCTTCCAAATTTCAAGTTCAAATGCATGCTAGAGTATCTTCTATTTATTATATTTCAGGTATCTGTCTATAATGGTTTGCATAAATACTGTATATTTCAAAATATTTTAATTTTCTAAGATGTCAACATCTGATTGACCAGATGTACTTATTTATCTTCTTGTGAGGCACACGTATACACATTACTCAACCGCAGAAGAACAAAGCTGTACCATGTACAGAGATGTGTATGGACCTAGTTGACAGTCATAAAGAGTAAGTCAGAAAGAGAAAAACAAATATCATATATTCATGCATATATGCTAAATTTAGAGAAATGATACAGATGTACTTATTTGCAAAGAAAAACTGGAGACACAATTGTAGAGAACAAACTTATGGACCCCAGGAGGGCTAGGAGGGGTGAACGAACTGGGGGGACTGTGATTGACACAACTGTACCGTTGATGCTCTGTATAATAGACTACTAAGGAGAACCTACTGGAGAGCACAGGGAACTCTATTCTGTGGCAATCTAAATGTAGGTACTTATTTTTTTTTAATTTACTTTACTTTTTAAAAAATTGAATATTATCTCAACCAATCTTCAAAAAAGCATTCATCATGGAGCCACATTTGTGATGCCCTAGGCATCTGGATAGATGTTGTAAAAAGAGGGAGCAGACATATTTAGAGGAAGCTGAGACTACTGCAGGAAATGCTGGCCTCTGCTTCACAGGGGTCCACGGAAGTCCTTGCCTGAAATCGGAGCCGAGTTGCGCCTGCTTCCCCTGGTGCCCTGCGTGGTCCAGGGCTCTGGGAACATCACCATCTTCACCCTCATTTTCTCTTCTGTCATCAGCCACCCTTGTGGTTCCACGCTGGAACTTAAAGAGGGGCTGTTCCGTTGCTTTTCTTTGTGTTGTGGCCGGTGCTGGGGAACCTCTGCACGCATACTCGTGTGCCGAACAAGAAGCTTTCATCATCTTCGTTGTGTAATTTTTGACATTATCACAGAAAGTAAACGTTTTTCTTTTAGTTGGGTAGTCTGTGTAAATTGCTTGTTTATTTATTTGTTTTTTTTAGCAGAGGTGGAGAGATACAGGACCTCCGGAGGGCAGTTTTGAACCTTGCGGATCTGAAAAGGAAAACCTATTCCTGTCATCACTCACCGAAGGAGGACACTGGGGGGGGGAGGCAGCCGCCGCCACGCCGGGTCTTTCATTAGGTGCGGACTGAAAGGCCGGTGAGCGTCCTTGCAGTGATTTGGGAGTTTTGAAATTTACTTCCAACCACTTAAAACCCTTTGTATCTGGATTATACATCCAGAAGTGCTCATTTAGAAGAGATTTGCGTCTATAAGCCACATAAAAATTAAGGGAATTAAAACTAAGCTGAACCATTTCCTGTTTCATCTTGATGATGATCTTTTGCCTTTACTTGCTGTTTCCGCATATTCTGACTGCTGGATTCTTTAGATTTGTTTTCTAATACTGGTGTGAAAAATGTATACACTTTATGGATTTTTGAATGTCATATTTTGTCAAACGTGAGAGGTATACATTTTCACAATTTGATATATCTTGACTCTGGTTGTGAATTGCAAATCAGACCACCACAGATAGGACTCGGTGTTTATTGTTTTGCGTTGATATGCAGGAGTTACAGCTAAAGGTAAAATTTTTAGGGTTAGGGTTCAGGGTTAAGGTTAGGTTAAGGTATTAGGTGCTCATTTTTAACTGAGCTGTGGAGTTTTAGTTCCACAGGTACGGATTTAATTGCCAATGAAATTATATTTACAAAAATTACATCATGTAATAGTATTAAAATAAAAAAGGTACTATGTCCACAGGGAAGAATGGAACACCAGAGTGTAAATTCAGTGTAAGTGAAGAACATATTAATCAGTGGATAAATGATTACAATTTCATGTTTTCTTGCAAAGTGACAAGAGTATGCTTTATGAGACCTAGGGAAGTAAGGTATCTGAAAGTTTGAAAGTCCTCTGCATTGCAGTTGCATTAGGAGTGCATGTTCCACCTGCAGTACAGGAGGTGCAGGTTCGATTCCTGGGTCAGGAAGATCCCTCGGAGGAGGAAATGACAACCATGCCAGTATTCTTGCCTGAAAAATTCCATGAACAGAGCAGCTGCAGTCCATGCAATTGCAAAGAGTTGGACAAGCCTGACCAACTGAGTATGCACGCACGCAGGATTGCACGTAGCGCTGCAGACAGTGAAGCTGAAGTTGATGTCAGGACAAATGGCCAAACAGCTAGGAATAGGTGAAAAATCAAAGTAAAGAGATGCTGGTGTGACAGATCTATACATCAAGGGAGGCTCTTGTTAAGGTGTCGAACATCAATTTGCCAGAAATTTTCTGCTGATGTTGAACAGAAAACCACAGCAGCACATTCTTTTAAGAAATGCTGCCTCACTAGTGCTCTTGTCAGCACAGAGCACAGGATTGGGTGAAAAAAGATGCTCATTTATGCTGAGTTAAGAGCGACTCAGAAGTCTTGGACTCTGAATATGAAGTAACATCAAACTTAAGTTTACATCACTTTTTTTTCTTGTGTGTGTGCAGAAGAGTGATAGAAAAATGTTTAAATTTTCAGAGAATAATATACAATATACAGCCTTGATGTATTCCTTTCCAGATTTAGAACCAGTCTGTTGTTCCATGTCCAGTTCTAACTGTTGCTTCCTGATCTGCATACAGGTTTCTCAGGAGGCAGGTCAGGTGGTCTGGTATTCCCATCTCTTTCAGAATTTTCCACAGTTTATTGTGATCCACACAGTCAAAGGCTTTGGCATAGTCAAGAAAGCAGATGTTTTTCTGGAACTCTCTTGCTTTTCCAACGATCCATTGGGTGTTGGCAATTTGATCTCTGGTTCCTCTGCCTTTTTTTAATCCAGCTTGAACTGTAAAGTTCACAGTTCACATACTGTTGAAGCTTGACTTGGAGAATTTTGAGCATTACTTTGCTAGTGTGTGAGATGAGTGTAATTGTGCAGTAGTTTGAGCATTCTTTGGCATTGCCTTTCTTTGGGATTGGAATGAAATCCAATCCTTTTTTTCCAGTCCTGTGGCCACTGCTGAGCTTTTCCAGTCCTGTGGCCTTTTCCAGTCCTGTGGCCACTGCTGAGCTTTCCATATTTGCTGGCATATTGAGTGCAGCACTTTCAACAGCATCATCTTTTAGGTTTTGAAATAGCTCAACTGGAATTCCATCACCTCCGTTAGCTTTGTTTGTAGTGATGCTTCTTAAGGCCCACTTGACTTCACATTCCAGGATGTCTGGCTCTAGGTGAATGATGTCTGAGCCTATATCATGCTGTCCTTGAAAGCCACTTTAATAATCTTTTTAAAAATTTTCTAAGCAATGAATAGATTTTAGAAATAGGGAAAAGGGAAATCAAGACAATGAGCTGGTAAAGATGAGATAGAAGATGATTTTGATAATGGTTTAAGATCACTAATTTTGATTATTAAGAAGGGAGGCCCTAGACATTTTCAGAGTGGAAAAAACAAGGAATGAGTCAGTTTGGGATTTATCAGTATTGAAGTGAAAAAAAAAAATTCTGTTATCAACACCGAAATGTTTTGGTCTCTCTAGTGTTTGAAAATAAACACCTGGGTAGACAATTGAAACTTGATGTCTTGCATGGTGATAGACATTTTGAAAAATAATCTAGACGTACCTACTACATTAGAAGCTGCCCATACCATACAATGTAATATTGCATTCCTATGAATCTACATTGGAAAAGTTTGTGGACTGGGATATTGTATAGAAACATTCATAGAAGCATGGCTTATGACAGTGAAATATTGGGAAGGACTTGAATGATCATCCACAAGTTGTGGGAAAATGTGCAGTACACATCAATTAACATTAATTACAGCTACCACACTCTACATATCTAGCTGGAGTTTCTTCACTGAGTAGTGTTCATCTGGGAATTTTATATTTATTTATGCACTAAAATGTCCACTCATGTTTTTTATAATTTTAAGTATACATGCTTCATTTAGTGATATATATGTTAATTATATGTACAAACAAAATGAATATACATACAAAAATGTACAAAATTCATAAGCATATTGATATCAAATAGCACTAAAACTAAGAAATGTCCAAGAACTATGTGAACAAATATTTTGATGCCCTGTGCCCATTTTATTGGCACAAAAATGGGCTTCCCTGGTGGCCCAGTGGTAGAGAATCTGCCTGCTGATGCAGGAGATACAGTTGGATCCCCGGATTGGGAAAATCCCCTGGAGAAGGCAATGGCAACCCGCTCCAGTATTCTTGCCTGAGAAATCCCATGCACAGAGAAGCCTGGTGGGCTACAGTTCATAGGGTCGCAAAAGAGTCAGATTTGACTTAGGGGCCACACAACAACAATTGGTACAAAAATGCCTTAAACAAGAGAAAAGGCTTATTGTGATGCTGATTAGGATGATGCTTAACATCATGGAATAATTTCTCCCTTTTTTAACTTACGAGTTTAACAGTATCTTGAAAATCATTAACAGGGATTCTTTTTAACTGCACAATTTGATTTTAAATTTATCTGGAAGAATAGGAACAGACAAAGATACCGAGGGAAACTCTAGGAAAAAAAATAGGGAGTAATCACTACAACTTGCAGAAATTGAAACATATTGTATAGACTATATTCATTTTAAAGAATCAGAAAATAAGTCCAAAAATAAAATTATCAAAATACTAAATATGTAAGAAAATTGTTATCAACATTTGGAGCAAGGACATCTCTTCTCCTAAGGTTCAACTGAAAACTCATGGAAAAAATATTTGATAAATTTAAATTTTACCATTTAAAATTCTTAATGGGGAGGAAACATCAAAAGAAGCAAAGTCAAAATACAAATGACAGGTTGGAAAATCTGTTTTCTTCCAATATCACATCAAAGAGCTAATCTTCCTGAAATATATGCAGTCAGTATTGGTGCATAATAAAGGATCAACAGCCACTCAGTAGAATAAGTAATAAATGCAGTTAAGGCTTCCTTGGTGGCTCAGTGGCAAAGAACCTGCCTGCCAATGCAGGAGACACAGGTTCAGTCTTTGGGTCAGAAAATCCCCTGGAGAATAAATGTCTATCCACTCTAGTAGTCTTGCCTGGGAAATCCCTTGGACAGAGGAACCTGATGCACTACAGTCCATGGGCTCGCCAAAGAGTCAGACATGAAGTAGTGACTAAGTATGCACACACACGCACAATACAATTACCTCTTAAGTGCTGTAAAAGGTAACTAGACTTATTTGTAAGAATAACACAGATTATATCGCACACTGAGGAAAGGTCTAAAAGCTTAATAAAATAGTCCTGAAGCAGGCATTGGCCCATATTTTAACTGCATGGAAAGCCAGTTGGCAGTATCTATGAAAATTGGGGTGCGTGTGAACAGTAGCCAAAAACAGCACCCCAAAATAAGACTATAGGAGCTCAGGACATGCCACCCCAAATAGGATGGTTTGCCATACCGATTATTTTGAGCTGCCCTTGGAAAAGAGCAAAGGAAGTGAGAGATGTACTCTGAACTCCTCTTAGCCTAGAGACAGATCCTATGGAAGGAACTCTGCTGTCATAAATTCCCTCCCTGGGAGTTTCTCAACCGGGGAACATTGACTGGTTACAGGAGAGGAGACGAGAAGTTAGTCAAGCCCACACCCAGACAAGCTTTGTCACCAAGGATCGTTCTTCCCCTCCGCTTTCGTAAGGGATCCATTCATCTTTACAAATCACATAATCTCCCCAAAGAGGCCAAGGCCCCTCTCCCTTTTCCCCATTAAGACGGCAGATCAGCTTTCATTTCCTTCCTTTTTTCTTCTCTCCTTCCTTATGTTACTCCTTCAGTCTCTCCTCCCTTCCCCTCATTCTTCTCTTACTCTTTTAGTTCATTTCACCAACGACTATCTAGTTGAAAAGCAAAACACGTGTAGCACTACTAAATCTTGTTTTCACTACATTGTAGTATGGGAAAGTTAAAACTCACTGATTCCAGAATCGGGTTAGATGTCATTTGTGGGTTTTATTCTTCTGTGATGTGTTACAGTTTCTTCTATCTGTGGATATATTAGTGGAAGTTTAAAAGCAGAATATTTGAACAAGGAAAACTTGTTGCATTCTCAAAGACCTAATCCTTAAATTGAAACTACAAAATGTAGTATGATTTTAAAATATTATTTTGACCTTTAAATACAGCCAATTTCTCTTTGAATTGAATAGTAATAATAGGTATTTGAGTTTATACTTTTCACAAGTGTATTAATGACAGTTATATTTTGACATCATATATATGCTTCTTTGGAGAAGGCAATGGCACCCCACTCCAGTACTCTTGCCTAGAAAATCCCATGGGCGGGGAGGAGCCTGGTAAGCTGCAGTCCATGGGGTCGTTAAGAGTCGGACATGACTGAGTGACTTCACTTTCACTTTTCACTTTCATGCGTTCGAGAAGGAAATGGCAGTCCACTCCAGTGTTCTTGCCTGGAGAATCCCAGGGACGGGGGAGCCTGGTGGGCTGCCGTCATGGGGTCACAGAGGGTCGGACACGACTGAAGTGACTTAGCAGCAGCAGCAGCAGCATACCCTTCTTTTCTATCAAAAACTATTTTGTAAAAAATACCATTTGACTTAAATAAAATTAAACAAAAAACTTAGCATTTAGCATTTTTTAAAAGTAGAAAAGTGAAATCAGCCTATTTAAAAAATCAGGTTATGTTCAAGTCATACTCCCACATCTTATATATTCTATTTCCATTCTCCATCATTCTGCCTACCTCATGTACACACACACACAAACACACACACAGAGCCAAAGTCAGAGAAAGACAGAGATTTCTATGTCATGAAGAAAAATAGTGAGATTTGTTTCAACATTAAGATGCCACCATCAATACTTTAAAAAGACATTATGCATAGGCTGATATTTTTATTAAAAATTTTTAAGACTGTAAAACATTAAAATTATTGATTTGTGGTTCTTCTGAAATTAAACTAGCAAGTATCCCTGTGTACCTGATAGGCTATTGATTTCCTTCAGAAAGATTTAAAGAAATGTGATAGAACCGAAAGATCTATGGGAAACTAAATTGTGCTTAGCACATTGTCTCATAATCGAAGGCTTTTTTTGTTCCATTAGCATTTTCTTAACTATATGTATCTTCTTTTATTAAAAACATTCTCATGATTAAGTGACTATGAAATAAATATTTGATTATTATAATATTGCTGAATATTGGTCATAAAAATATATTAAGAAAAATCAGCATATTTAAGAAGACAAGGCACTAAAAGTTCTTTTTACCTGAAAGTTTATCATTATTTTTTAGTTTCTGACTACAGTGCTAGGTGCCTGTGCTTTTCCTCAACCGTATCATTTTCATCATATATTTCAAGTCTGCAGAAAAACAATTCCTCTCTACAAATATTTCCAATTTCATTCATCCTTACAGTCATTCGTTATACCCCCAAACCTGTGTTGTTGTAAGTAGACCTTCCATGATTTGTTACATGCAAGACAGAGAAGAAAGCTCAGTCCTGAATTTCAAATATTTATGGTTCAAGGGAGCATCTGGGGGTCGGGGGGTGGGGGGCATGGGTTTAGCACAGGAACTGCTCGTTAAATGCTTGCTACTCACCTTTCCATGCTGTGCGTTGTCTGCATCTCAGTACTTTTAAACCTAGGACCAAAAATGAGAAGGCGACAGCTACTGGATAATTTTAAGAAAGACATTTGGGGCAGAGAAACAGTTGATTTGAAGATCCTAAGAAGTGAAAGCGTTTAGCATTTTTGACAGTCTTTAAGAAATCAAAGAGCCATGCTGAGATTATCAGGGTATGTTCTTGTGTGACCTTTATGGTCACAGGTGGGGAATAAGGTCCTCACTTTACAATAATTTAATATTCACTGAAGTATATTAAGGAGTAGTGATAAGAAAGGAAGGAAACAGAATTAGTGAATGAACTATAGACGCAGTTACAAATACCATGCTCAGTCACTTCAGGTGTGTCCAGCTCTTTGTGACCCTATGGACTGTAGCCCGCCAGGCTCCTCTGTCCATGGGATTTCCCAGGCAAGAATGCTGGAGTGGGTTGCCATTTCCTTCTCCAGGGGTCTTCCTGAACAGGGATTGAACCCGGGTCTTGCACTGCTCCTGTACTGCAGGGAGATTCTTTAGCCCTGGGCCACCAGGGAAGCCCACAAATGCAGTTGTGTCCGGTTTTCAGAGTGCTGGTCCATCCTAGGGAAGAAATATGACTGAGCCACTAAAAGTGATTTTGACCTGATAAAATAATTATAACGTATTTTAAAGGACAGAGTACAAATACTTGCATTATTTTCACCAAGTAACCTTTCAAAAATAAGAACATGAAGAATATATTCATTTTGATGGGATATGAAACACATACTTTGGTCTATATGGGCACAGTATAAATAATGACTGAATGAGTGAGTGAATTAGGCAGTGCGAGTAAGACCATCTATTCTTATACTAAACAAGAGTTTAAACATCTTCATCTGTACAAATATGTGTGTGCGTGTGTGCGTGTGTGTGTGTATGTGGTTAGAGAACATTCCAAAGAACTGAAAATGATGTTTATTTATGTTTGTTTTAAAATCTTTCTACTGTAAATGTTTTAAGTTATTAGATGTGCATGATAAACTATCATTTTAAATTATGTTTTCAATATATTTTCTACTCATTTTCTGAAAGAGT
This sequence comes from Bos grunniens, assembly GCF_055505025.1. NCBI lineage: Eukaryota > Metazoa > Chordata > Mammalia > Artiodactyla > Bovidae > Bos > Bos grunniens. The sequence continues at coordinate 86,744,377 of NC_141176.1, read as the reverse complement.
CAATTCCTGAGCAGGTTGATAAGAAGTCCGGGGTCCCAAGGAGGAGAAAGGGGTCTGGAATTCTCAAGGAGGAGGAAATGACATTTTTTTTTTCCTCTACATTCCTTAGTCTTAGTCACATAAAATGTTTTTTAATTTAAGCCCAGAACTGATGATTTCACAACAAACAACTCAGTTTAAACTCTGTACTAAGGATCATGTAACAACAGTGTATCCTGCTTGAGGACAGTTTCTCCTTCCTGAAAACCTTCTGGCTAATCCTGTTATCTTAAAATGTAAATTGCAGGAGTGGGTCTAGTAAGATCTTCACAACATTGAGACATTCTTTTGATTTATTGCAATAGCTAATTTTAAAAAAGTATATAATTCCCTTGCTTAGACTAGGGATGGGGGCACTCTCCATCCCCCTTCTGATGTCTATGTCAGAAGCTTTCTTTGTCCCTTTGCACTTTAATAAAACTCTGCTACACAAAAGCTCTTGAGTGATCAAGCCTGATCCCTGGTCCTGAAGCTAAATCTTCTTGGAGATACCTGTGGCAGATTCATTTTGATATTTGGCAAAACTAATACAATTATGTAAAGTTTAAAAATAAAATAAAATTAAAAAAATAATAATAAATAAAAATATACCCATCCCTAGGGGAAAAAAAAAAAATGAATCAAACACCTTTCAGTGTGAGCTATCATTTCTAAGACAATATCCTGTCTCCAACCATATAGGCAATAGGTTCAAGCTATCTTTATAGTATGCCCTAAATTGTTACATACTTTAATTAAATTGATTCATCATATTTCAGGCATAAATTTGTGCTTTGCAATTTGATACATAATTAGGTGAATTTACTACTTACTTGTGCATACTTTGCAGGAACAACATAAATATATTAACATTAGTAATTTTGAAATGAGGATCCTTGCTTTCGTCCTGACATTACCTTAAATCTCAAGATGCTAGGCAAAAAAGACTTCCTTGATAAGTAAGTTTAAAAAATTCTAGACCAAATAAAATTGAAAAGCTCATGCCTGTGTGTTGCTCTTTTTGCTGAGGCTCCCCAGGGCTGTGCACTAGGAGAGGAATAATGTGAAATATTTTTTTCCACAATTATCTTGATACTATAGTTAATCTGAATATGAATTATCCATATAATTTCCTGCAAGTGATGGGCTAAAGAATACACATGGGAACTGTGTTCTTGCTCTGAGAGTTAGGTAAAGCAACATGGTACAATGGCCTCCTCACTGAAACACACGTTAGAAGATTCCTATTCTAGTTCTGACCACTTGAAAACGTTTAGACTTGTGAGCCAGGTCATTTAAACTATCTAGTCCTCTATTTACTTAGCTATAACAATATACAGCTAACATCCTATCTTTCTTGCACTGATAGACCTTATAAAATGAAGATATCTAAATTCTACAAAGGGGTTTCCCTGATAGTTCAGTTGATAAAGAATCCGCCTGCAATGCAGGAGATCCCGGTTCAATTCCTGGGTCTAGAAGATATGCTGGAGAACGGATAGGCTACCCACTCCAGTATCCTGGCCTGGAGAAGTCCATTGACTGTATAGATTTGCAGTTCTACAAAAATTGCATCTAATTATTAATTTTAAGGGCTACCCAGGTGGCGCTAGTAGTAAAGAACCTGCTTGCCAATTCAGGAGACTTAAGTTGCTGCTGCTGCTGCTAAGTCGCTTCAGTTGTGTCTAACTCTGTGCGACCCCAGAGACGGCAGCCCACCAGGCTCCCCTGGCCCTGGGACTCTCCAGGCAAGAACACTGGAGTGGGTTGCCGTTTCCTTCTCCAATGCATGAAAGTGAAAAGTGCAAGTGAAGTCGCCCAGTCGTGTCCGACTCCTAGCGACCCCATGGACTGCAGCCTACCACGCTCCTCCGTCCATGGGATTTGCCAGGCAAGAGTACTGGAGTGGGGTGCCATTGCCTTCTCTGAGGAGACTTAAGAGATTGGGGTTTAATCCCTGGATCTGGAAGTGTCTGTAGGGTCACAAAGAATCAGACACCCCTGAAGTGACTTAGCATGCACACACACAGACCTTGCAGTTACTAATCTCTTTCTTCAGAAGTTACAGTATATAGTATATTGCCTGCTATATTTGAAAACTCTGAAGTGTGATACCTTTATAATGTTTAACTTAAGGGAAAATATAGAAATAATCTCTCTCCATTGGTAAAACAGTACCAAAAATCCTGAATTCCTTAAAAGAGAGGTAAATATCAAACATCATATTTTTAATATGTGTTGCTATCTTACAAAATTGTCTTGGTACTTTTACCAATATGTTGTAACAAAAATGGTTTTACGACTTATTTTGTTCTCTGAAAATACTAGGATGTCATTGACTTTTTTTAAACTGGCAAACCTATCACTTTATCCTCTCTGTTTTGGAATTTATTTTCCTGTTTTCAGTAGCTTTGTCTAGTGTTTGGTAATATTTGCTATTTTCCTCAGATAATTTTATTCAGGCAATTGGGAGGATTTAATGATAGCATGAAAGGGTGGTCTTAAGGAATCCTCTTCACTGTCTTTACAGAAACTCGACATTTTTGCATTTTTTCCCTGGTACCTGCTAATTCCCACCCCATGACTTGGTTGAGACCCTATGGCATAAAGTTCTAGATCCACCACTCAGGATGCTAATGAAAACACCAGATATGGAAGCAAATATTTTGTCTATGAAGATTCTTTTTCTTTGATTTTAAAGTGTGAGGTTTTGCAACTTTATGGTTATATTTAATATTGCTGTTATTTAATTCCTTTAATTATGGTTCAGTCCACTTATGTATCAAAAGTCTCTCATTTAAATGTGAATTTGAACTTAAATGCCAAATATGTAAAATTTCAAACTTTTCGTAATAGAGAATTTAACATATGCTCTGTTCTCTTTAGCTGTATTTTTATTATTCCCCTTAGAATTTCAGTTATCGTTATTATTAAAATCAGTTTAAACACAAGCACAAACTGAATTATTTTGCTCTTAGGTGGTTTGTTGTACAATTCAGCTGTTCGTTTAAAATTGCCATTATTGAATTCAGTCACATTAGAATTAGCAGAAGCTTTGAATGTTTCTTTTATATGTTAACATATTTCAGCTTTCAAGGGACTAAAGCAGGAGCATAAATCTAGTGTTTAACTGGTAGAGTTAATGTGATCAAATTGTAAAGCCAATTGACTTAATTATCAAATGTTTGTTTGCTGGGTAATCAGAGTAAGGAGAGGTTTATTTTGAAACTCCATCAGAACCTAGACAACAATGTTGCCATTCCATGTATTAGAAAGAGTTCACACGTGTGGAGGAGAGAAAAACAGAACAACCCGCAGTGACTTCGGAGACTTCAAATGGGACCGACACCGGGAACCAGGATGAAACTGTGCTGGTCAGAGGGCAGAGTTGGTGGGTGGAGGAAAGGGCTAGGGATCAATTAGGAGATCACAAGGCATTACATCTAGGCTTGGAGTTTTTCATCTTTACTGAAGAACATATTTAGTTATTACTTCTGACCTTGGGGTTATAGTGTGCCAATTATTTCCATTCGTTCATTTTGTAATATTCGCTATGATTGACTATATAATAGGAAAATGTTAGATTTTCAACTATGTAGAGGAATAGATGTTCTTTACTTCTTTAAGAAGTTCTGAAAGATTATAAAAGGTTAAATGTGATTACACTTGAGTTTAAATAAATGCAGATTCTGTATTTAGAAGAAATGTAGTGTGACATAACACCCTGATGCAAGACGAAAGGTGGAACCTATTAATGTCAATTATTAGGACTATCTACAAGGTACCACACTGTCTTATGCCGTTTTCACTTACACGTTTAACAGTAGGAGATGCGTATTCAATAAAGAATGGGGATTCCTTTTGGTCACTAGTAACTGATTAATGTACTTCATCCACTGAAGTCATCTGGAGTTTTTCAGATGTCTGTTGTGATTCTAGAATTCCTTATATTAAAACAAACAAAGTTCATAGAGCAAATAGTTTAACAGCAAGTCAAATGTTCCTGAAGTATAAAGGTGCTAGGCAATGTATGCCTTAGAAAACCCTCTGATTACAACTGATATAAGTTTTAAAAATAACCAGACTTTAATAGACTAATTGTGAAAGATTAGTCTATTTATCTGAGCTTGTTAAACACTGCAGTAGACTGGAACCAATTAAATAAATAACTCTAATTCTATATTATTAACTTCAAAAGTCCCTAGTTCCCATCATTGCAGTGCTATGATAGGTAATTTTTTTTTTCAAAGCACAATTCTTTTCCCCCACAAAAGGAAGTGTAATTGGCACATTTTTGAGTGAGTCTACATATATCAGACTAAATATGGTCAATTGAATTTGCCATATTAGCCCCAAGGATAAATAGAGCAAAATATCAAATTAAAGTTTTGTCTTTTAGGTGCAGGTCAAACTTTATCCAGATAAACTATTTCAATGTATTTAACTCACCACGTTAGAATAAATGATCTATATGGTTTCCAAAGATGATTTTCTTTAAATCATGTTTAATAACTTAATTTAAAATATGTTCCTGACCTCACCACCACAGAATCCCATAAGAATTCAAAAGTTCAAAAATAGTACAGAAAGAAAAATGAAAACAGAGCACTAGTCACAGACTCTGCATCATTGCTCAGAATATGCGTCTGATACAAATGTGAGGCTTGTTCAGCTATTAGGACATTCACTGTTGCCTAAACAGTGTGAACACTAACATTTTTATCTCAGAACTAATTGAGAACTCAGAGGTTAAATTCCAGAACTGAACTTTCTCTACTCTGTCTTGGTTAAGCTAGAAAACAGTAAATATACTACTAATATCTTAAAATGAGGATTTAAAAGAAAATGATTTCCATGAGAAATATTTGTTAATTATTTGAATGATGCGGTTTGATATTAAATATTAAGACAAATGTCCTTTACAGATGACTAATATGATAGTAACTAAAATGTTCCTAGAATTGAGTTAAAAAGAAAATTTGGATATTTGTTGCCTATATTTACTTTTCAAAATCTGGTCTCCCTAACCTTCTCTCTCTCTCTCTCATCCATCTCACAAATGTGAATTTCAGAGCTGCTTTTCCATAAGTTCTGATGACAAATACATTTTAGTTGAAATTCTTCCTTCCCAGGGAAATTTTGCAAATCAGAAATTAAAAGAAAAGTTTCTGGACATTATAGTTAAAAGCAAGGGCTTTTTCTGATACTTCTTTCATCTCTTTTTATCCACCTGAATTAGATTCCAGATCCAACTGTGATAATGTCGAACCATGTTCATCCATGTGTCAGAAGCTAACATTGCTTCATTGAAAATTTCTTTCAAGGCTCCTATGTCCTTTGCTATAGAGTATTTTATTTTTGAAAAAAATTAAAATTAAAAAAAAAAAGGAGAGAGAGAGAGATAATTTGACTATTAAATTCTTCCTTTGACCAAGGCCAGTGAAATTCATCTGCAACATGAATTAGAGATGCAGGAGACACGAGTTTGATCCCTGGGTGGGGAAGATTCCCTGGAGGAGGGCATGGCAACCCACCCCAGTATTCTTGCCTGCAGAATCACATTGACGTAAGCACCTGGCTGGCTACTGTCTATAGGGTTGCAGACTGAAGTGACTGAGCATGGTGAAATCCTAGAGCCCTTGAGGAAACTGTCCAGGCCCTGGTATCACGTCCTGCGCCCAGAAGCTTCTGTCCATGTGAGTTTCCACAGCTTCCTGGAAGCAGGCAGTGATGCAACCAGAAATCCTTGTATCAGAGATCCTGTATCTGGCTCACAACATTTTTATTCTCCCAAGTGCTGAGTACCTGTACATGTCCAAAAACCCTTGAAGAAAGGAGTAAGTGAGTTTTAATATGTTGACCAAAAATGCTATGTTCTTAAACAAGGTACTTTATTATGGAGCTTCCCTGGTGGCTCAGAGGTAAAGAATTGGTCTGCAATGCAGGAGACCAGGGTTTGATCCCTGGGTCAGGAAGATCCTCAGGAGAAGGGAATAGTAACCCACTCCAGTATTCCTGCCTGGAGAATTCCATGAACTGAGAAGCCTGGCAGGTTACCGTCCATGGGGTAGCAAAGAGTTGGACGTGACTGAGCAACTAGCATTTGCACTTTTCTTTCTTTTTGTCATGCATTGACAAACTGGAGCAAAGGGGTAAAAAAAAAAAAAGAAAAAAAAAAGGAAATCTGTTTGTTATCAAATGGAAGGTCTTTGTCCTTTTCTGGAAAATAAAGATGAGCAGAAAAAAATGGGATTACAAGAAAACAGGAAATAACAGCCTTTAGGTACTGGGGAAAGTATTATTTAGAAAATGTCATCTCTTAAAGGAACAAGTTCACATTTTGAGATGAGAATTAATGAGTAGTATAGATACACTTCTTAAGACTAACCCATGACTCCTTTGGTTAATGTCCTAATGTTTCTTTTGAGAAAAAGCCCAAAGATACTAATTCATGGTCATCATGCTGACCCTTTCATCCCAAATCATGTATGTCAAATGTCAGCTGATTAACTCTTTGCTCATTTTCTAGAGAGGACACTCCAGAGGTGGCAGGGGGTGGCGGGGGGGGGATGGGCATAGAAGTGGCTTATAGACAGTAATTGGTGTCCCAGACTCTGGGAAACAGATCAACTTTCAACCAAGTCTGTTAACTTACTTTAAAATATTTCTTCATTCTTTTACTATTACAACTATGGTTTTTAGGCAGTTGACTTCGCATTATTGGACCAGGCACTGGGAAATAAACCACTAGGGAAATGTCATGTAAGTTTAATAATTTACACTGTAAAACTTGCCCAGGTTAATTTACTAACTTTTTAGATTCCCCTCTGAGACCATGAGTCCCTGTTTAGAGTACAGCGCTAAATTAGTTAGTATTTTAATTTGTGTTCTATATTTAGTTTCTAAATCAACTTTCTTGTAAATAGAATGACTTTCTTTGCTTCTGTTGCTGTTATTTAATTTAAAACTGCTTAGCAAAATTTCTAATAAGTTTTGCTTTAATTCTGTAGTTGTCATTTTTTGACACTGCTTTTCAAGGCAAATAGAGTCTAGTGCCCGATTCCAACTTTATAACAATATTCCTTTCAGTCTGTACACTGTGAACTCTCAGTTTTAGACTCTTTGTGATTAGGAGATGCTGGCCTTCATGTGGGGGGATCTGCAATGACCCAAAGGTTCCTCTCGTTAGAACGGACTCTGTGCCAACGAGTTTGTGATTTGTAAAATCGATTCAGTCTCAATATTGGTACTAAGTGACAGTGAGATCCTAACAGTATGGTGTGTTCTATCGTGTTCCATCATGACTCTGTGTGACTCCATGAACTGTACCCCACTAGGCTCCTCCGTCTATGGGATTGTCCAGGAAAGAATACTGGAGCAGGTGGCCATTTCTTAGTCCAGAGGATCTTCCCAAACCAGAGCTGAAATCTGCATCTTCTGCATTGGTAAGGAAGACTTTTTACCACTGTGCCATCTGGGAAGCCCTCCTAAAAAACATAAAAATTAGCACTTTTAAAAACTTATTAACAGACTTTTCTTTTCTTGAAAAGTCAGCAAAGTAATTAATGTTTCAACTGGAAGGCAAAATTATTTCAACTACATATTTATAAATATAAATTATATTAATGAATGTTTATTCATTAAATATGGTACATTATATTCATTATCACTTTATATTAATTTCACACAAGACATTTATAATGTTATCTGATCTGAATCATGCAGAAGAAAGATTACATTGTAATAACTTTTCATATGTACTAAACTTTGGAATAAATAAAAATACTTTCATATTTGGTGTTGTTCCCAAATATTTACAATTTGAATTTAGAATATTACTGAGGATCATATATATTATTATCTAAGATGGTGGTGAATATAGTTTAAGCCCATTTTTCTTCTATGTGCTTACTTTTCCAATTCATTTTATCATTCCACTATTTGGGGTCTAAATTAGAAACTCTGTATTCTATTAGGTTTTTAAAGTACTTTCAAGATATATGGAGCAAATATTTAATCAATAAATTTCTCTAAATTTTGTTTCCAATCTATAAATATATGTACTAAGTTCAATTAACATTTTTAGTAAGATCTAAATATAATAGCATTTTTAAAACTGAATGTGCATCACAAAGATGAAAATCACTGTTTCACTTTGAATGGATTCTCCTGGTGGATGAATTATTGCATTGTGGAAAGGGGACTATCTCCCTCTTTATTTATGGGATTTCTGCTCCTGGCAGATAATCACGCTAGTGGAGTGTTAATACTGCTATTAATATCCTTTCAGGTCAGTGCTCTTTATATGGCTTTTCCAAAACCAGAATTCTCCTCGAAGAACATCAAAGACATTGAATGAAATTAGTTGTAAGAGTGTCGCTCAGAATCACAAGCTTACTGAAACTCAAATGTATAATCATTTTTCGAAGAAAGCAAAAGAGAGACGATTTTTTTTATAATCCCATAAATGCTTAATTCAAAGAACAGATCAAAGTATTGGTAATAAAAAGACTTTGTGAGGTAGCTGGAAAGGTGAAATATAAACATTGTAGTGTACTGGTTTGCTAAGTTAATAAAGAATCTATCCATACATCCATGTTAAGGGACTCTGAAAGTTATAAAGGCAGAATCCATTACTCAATTATTTTAAAGTAATCAGATCAGATCAGATCAGTCGTTCAGTTGTGTCCGACTCTTTGTGACCCCATGAATCACAGCACGCCAGGCCTCCCTGTCCCTCACCAACTCACTTCCATCGAGTCAGCGATGCCATCCAGCCATCTCGTCCTCTGTCGTCCCCTTCTCCTCCTGCCCCCAATCCCTCCCCGCATCAGAGTCTTTTCCAATGAGTCAACTCTTCGCATGAGGTGGCCAAAGTACTGGAGTTTCAGCTTTAGCATCATTCCTTCCAAAGAAATCCCAGGGCTGATCTCCTTCAGAATGGACTGGTTGGATCTCCTTGCAATCCAAGGGACTCTCAAGAGTCTTCTCCAACACCACAGTTTAAAAGCATCAATTCTTCGGCACTCAGCCTTCTTCACAGTCCAACTCTCACATCCATACATGACCACAGGCAAAACCATAGCCTTGACTAGATGAATCCTGTTGGCAAAGTAATGTCTCTGCTTTTGAATATGCTGTCTAGGTTGGTCAAAACTTTCCTTCCAAGGAGTAAGCGTCTTTTAATTTCATGGCTGCAGTCACCATCTGTAGTGATTTTGGAGCCCAGAAAAATAAAGTCTGACAGTGTTTCCACTGTTTCCCCATCTATTTGCCATGAAGTGATGGGACCGGATGCCATGATCTTCGTTTTCTGAATGTTGAGCTTTAAGCCAACTTTTTCATTCTCCACTTTCACTTTCATCAGGAGGCTTTTGAGTTCCTCTTCACTTTCCGCCATAAGGGTGGTGTCATCTGCATATCTGAGGTTATTGATATTTCTCCTTAGCAGTCTTGATTCCGCTTGTGTTTCTTCCAGTCCAGTGTTTCTCATGATGTACTCTGCATATAAGTTAAATAAGCAGGGTGACAATACACAGCCTTGACAAACTCCTTTTCCTATTTGGAACCAGTCTGTTGTTCCATGTACAGTTCTAACTGTTGCTTCCTGACCTGCATACAGATTTCTCAAGAGGCAAATCAGGTGGTCTGGTATTCCCATCTCTTTCAGAATTTTCCAGTTTATTGTGATCCACACAGTCCAAAGGCTTTGGCATCGTCAATAAAGCAGAAATAGATGTTTTTCTGGAACTCTCTTGCTTTTTCTATGATCCAGCAGATGTTGACAATTTGATCTCTGGTTCCTCTGCCTTTTCTAAAACCAGCTTGAACATCAGGAAGTTCACGGTTCACAAACACTACTTATTATGACTTAGTGAGTGATAGTGAAAGTAGCTCAGTCATGTCCAACTCATTGCCAACCCCATGGACTGTACAGTTCATAGAATTCTCCAGGCCAGAACACTGGAGTGGGTAGCCTTTCCCTTCTCCAGGGGATCTTCCCAACCCAGGGATTGAACCTGGGTCTCCCTCATTGCAGGCGGATTCTTTACCAGCTGAGCCACAGGGAAGCCCAAGAATACTGGAGTGGTAACCTATCCCTTCTCCAGGGGATCTTCCTGACCCAGGAATCGAACAGGGGTCTCCTGCATTGCAGGTGGATTCTTTACCAACTATAAGGAAGCCCTACATGCTGAGCTTAGTCGTGTACCAACTCTTTGCCATCCTATGGACTATAGCCTGCCAGGCTCCTCTGTCCATGGGATTCTCTAGGCAAGAATACTGGAGTGGGTTGCTGTGCCCTCCTCCAGGGGATCTTCTTGACCCAGGGCTGGAACCCAGGTCTCCCGCATTGCAGGCGGATTCTTTACTGTCTGAGCCATCAGGGAAGCCCATATTAAGACTTAATATGCCAACATTTACAAACTTTCTTCTTGAGATCAGAATAAAACAAGGCTAATCTTTAAGTTTCCTAATAACATTTTATAAAAATTTTAGCAGAAGCAAATATAACTAACAATCATTTTCTCCTCATTCACTAGAGTAATGATTTTTGTTTAGTTCCCATAAGCCTAAAAAAGAATTCTCCTTATTCAGACTTTGTAGATGAGAAAACTAAGGCATAAAAAGCATCAATAAATTTCTTAAAAATACAGAGTTGTTGACATATGACTTAATCCACAGGAAAATTCCGACTTCTCAGTCATCCTTAATTATTTGTAAATGACTTGATATGTTCCTTAAATTTTTCTGTAATACACTGTAGATGTAACCAGACCAAGCTGCTTTGACTTCATTTAGACTTTGTGACATAAATATCTAAAAAAATTAAGCTATGTCAGGTTGTACTGACAGAGTTCTGTTAAAAAATATAACCTCTTAAGACGAAGCAAGTGCTTGGCTGAAATGTATTTTACATTTTAATATGCCAATGAAAAACTGTAGTTTTAAAATAGGAGATGAATTAGTTCATCATGTCCCTCCTCTTTCAAGAAAATTGATCCATAGATCTGAAGAGAGGAAATTCCCCAACAAGAAAATAATTATCCTTATTAAGGTTTCCTTTCAATTGCTGTATTTGACATCTTTAGAAGATAACATTTATGATGAAGGAATTAGAATATTATTCAGTTTTGGAGCACATGATTTTTAAAGCTGGAAGATAACAAGGAAATTATTATAATCAGGATTGTCATCATTATCAAAATCATCAGTGGAGTAATCCTGGGTAATTTCAAAGAAAATGAAAAAGAATGATGATTTTCCTGAAGAAATTTACATATGAAGTCTCAAATTTTCATTGTTGAACACATACATTATGAATGTACTAAAGCCATCTCAGAGTTTTCAAGCTAATATGGATAGGGAACAGAAAACTACCACAAGTTCTAAACTTCAATCTTAATCTGTAAATATACTGATATATTTTCCTTGAATGTTAAAAAATGGCATCCTTGCTTTTCAGAGTGCTACTGATGGGAGTGTTGGGGTTTTAAAACTTCTATCTCAATAACAGCTATAAATTACTTCCAGGTTTTCCTTTCCTGGGAAAACACATTTATTTATTTATTTTTCATTCATATTTGCATATTTGCAAAATCTCCCACAAGCAGAATCCTGTTGTATGTTTTTCTTTTTCCTACAGAAATGTGAGGATATCATAAACTCTGTTTCTCCATCCTATATTTTTCCTTGTAACACGTCACAGAGGTCATTACCCAGTAGTATGTAAAGAAGACTAATTCTCTCTAAAGGCTGAGTATACTTGCATAGATACAATATGATTTATAGAAATCTGAATTTGATAGTCATTTTAGTTGTTTTCAGTCTTCTACTCTTGTAAACTGTTCCATGAATGGCTTTGTGTGCAATTTTTTACTTGTAGGACAAATAGAACTGTTAAAGAAATAGAACTGCTAGGTCAAAGGTTGAGGCCACTTTAAATATATACAAGTAAAATATATAGGTAAAATATACATTCAATATGTATGTCACCCTAGAGGGATGGGATGCAGTGGGAGCTGGGAGGGAGTTTCAAGGGGGAGGGCACATATGTATACCCATGTCTGATTCATGTTGATGTGTGGCAGAAACCAATACAACATTGTAAGGCAATTATCCCCCAATTAAAAGTAAATTGAAAATGCACATATGTGCTAAGTCCCTTCAGTCGTGTCCAACTCTGAGACCCCATGGACTGTAGCCCACCGGGCTCCTCTGTCCATGGGATTCTCCAGGCAAGGATATTGGAGTGGGGTGTCATGCCCTCCTCCAGGGGATCTTCCTAACCCAGGGATTGAAACTGCCTCTCTTACTTTGGCATTGGCAGGCAGGTTTTATATGTGTGTGTGTGTGTGTGTGTGTGTGTGAAAATATATGTAAATTGCCTTCTGTAGATACACTATTTTCACGACCATCAGTAATGCATGAAAACGCCTCAGCAGTACATTGCGATTTTGTTTTCATTTTTGTCACTTTGCCAAATTTAACTCACTTTTATCTTATTATAAGTGAGGTAGATTAACTGTATATAATAAAGCATGCTTGCTTATTTTTTAAAAATTGTTTATTCATACCCTTCATTAGTTTTTATCTTGATTTCAATTTCATTTTAATGGATTTGTAGAAGATTCTTATGTACAAGAAAAGTTCCTTTTTAATCCCATATGAATTGTAAACACCAACATTACTGACAAAAATTGAATTGTTAGTCCCAGCTTTTCACTTATTAGGTTATATATCAAAAACCTGGTTCTTGCCACATCATGAGATGGTGGACTTCTCCACCCCTGGAATTGGTCCTTGTCAATGTAGTTTGTTTTGGCCAAGGATGAGTTCATAGAGTGGAGAACGCAAATTCGCTTACAAGACTGGTCTGGAATTATTTGATCTACAGTTAGAAGTGGTTTCCCACAGTTAGCATTGTACTTTCAACCCAACCACCACATAGAACACATACAAAGACCAGAGCTCACCCTGGCCAGCAGCCAAACCTAGCTGGTGCTGCAGGTGGAAGCAGAGCTTCCCCTCTCCCCCCAGCAACCTTGTTTGAGTTAGCTTGTCCAGATGCAAGCTGAGGCTGTATGGCTGTGAGCACACATCCTTGCTGAGTGAGCTCTGAGTTCTGGGGGTAGCTTGTTACCCAGCAGCAACAGACAGAAACATCAAATGGTCAGCTGTCTCTAGTTGTCATGATTTTTTAAAGTTGCATTATACAGGTATACTCTTTATATAGCTTAAATGTATTAATGAGCTTCATATAAACTTTCTAAGATTTGTATGTATGCTGTGGATATGGGTCTAACTACTGATATTCTGAATTAATATTAGATGGTCTATTTTATTGTACCTAATGGTGCTTTTCTTTTGTTTAATTATCCAACACTTTCAGACTGTCTTTTAATACAAATTATGGAGAAGGAAACGGCAACCCACTCCAGTATTCTTGCCTAGAGAATTCTGTGGACGGAGGAGCTTGGTGGGCAGTGTCCATAGGGTCGCATAAGTTGGACACAACTGAAGCAACTTAGCATGCACGCATGCAAGAGTAGAAATTAAAAAATATTTTTCAACTTAGCTATTATCTGCTATTTACTTAATAAGTTATGTTTATTATATTCCTCTTAATATATATTTAATAAACTATATTTATCATGTTTCTCTTAATATACCAAATTTTCCAATACTTAATATTAGTTAGATTCAATTTTTTTCTACTTATCCTTCATTCTGGGAGTCATTCTTATTTATCTTGTCTAAGAAATCCAAAAATAAATTAGCATTTAAAATCAGTTGGAATTTTCATTAGAATTAGATAAAATATAGAAATAATTTAGGAAAAATTATATCATTTAAAATATACTGAGTCTTCATTTTCAGTTTATACAATAATTTTTTTTACTTATTACTCTTTGTGTCCTTCAGGAGCATCTTTTAAAGTTTGTTGATGTTATGTCTATTTTTAAAAATTTTATCTGCTAACTTCATCTTCTATCTCACTGTTGTCTACACAGAAGATACATAAATTTTGTATCTAGCTAGTTAAATGAGTTACATCTTAATCTTTATTTTTATTTTTCTGGTGTATGGTGGATCTAGATGAAATATATGTCTTAAAACAGTCATGAAGTTTTAAATACTTCTCTTCTGACTTTTTGAAACATTTCCTGGGAAATAGTTGTGCACGCACTTTGGCTTCCCAGGTGGCGAGTGGTGAGGAATCCACCTGACACAGAAGATGCGGGTTCAGCTCTTGCTTCCGGGAGATAGATCCTCTGGGATAGACATTGTCAAGCAGCTTCAGTATTCTTCCTGGGAAAGTTCCATGAACAGAGGAGCCTGGCAGGCTCCAGTCCACGGGGTTGCAAAAAGTCAGGCATGACTGAACAACCGAGAACACATGCACACAATTGTAGACTCACAGATTAATTGTATTGTTTATTAAATAGAGAGAGAGACCCTGAATAATCTTTACCCAGTTCTCCAAATGGTAGCATCTTCAAAACCACAACACAATATGTAACACTATATACCAACTAGAATATTGACATTCATTCAATCCAAACACACAGGTTCCGATCACACAAAGGATCCTTCGTGTAACATTTTATAGCCTCACCTACTTGTCTCCCATAACATAACTTGTCTACCTTCTCCTTAACCCATCTGAAACCACTAAAGCATTCGCTACTTCTAGACTTTGGTCATTTAGACAACATTGTATACGTAGAATACAAAGCCTTCTGTGATTGACTTTATCACTTGGCAAATTTTCTGGAGATCTTTCCAGGTTTTTATGTGTATCAACCATCCGTTCCTTTATATTGCTGAGTAGGAGTCTATGGAATGGCTAACCCATAGTTTGTTCAATCATTTATTCATTGAAGGGCATCTAGGTTGATTCCAGTTTGTGGTTATTATGGATAAAGCTTCCTGAACATTTGTGTACTGGTTTTGTGCCAAACTAAGTCTTTACTTTTCTGGGATAAATACTGAGGTGTGCCACTGGGGGTGTGTATTTAGTGCTTTAAGAAAGAGACATACTGCTTCCTGGAGTGGCTGTATCACTCTGCAGTCTCAGTAGCAATATATGAGTGATTCAGTTCCTCTCCATCCTCGTCATCATTAGATGCTGTCACTTTTTTTTTCTTATCTTAGTCATTCCAATAGGTGTGTGCTGGTATTTCATTGTGATTTTAATTCACATTTCCCTAACAGCTAATGATGCTGAACATCTTTTCATGAGCTCATTTGCCATCTGCATATCTTCTTCAGGGAAATTGCTCTTTGTGACTTCTGCCTTGCTCTAAACGGATAGTTTGCTTTATTATTGTTGAATTTTGAGAGTTCTTTTTATATTTTACATGCTTATTCATTTTTAGATAAGTAAGTTTGCAAATATTTTCCCACACAGCAGCTTGTTTTTACATCCTGCTAAGTCTAAGAATTTTTTACTTAGTCCTATGTCACAAAGATTTCCTCCTATCTGTTCATAAAATTTTGAGTTTTGCATTTAATTCCATAATACTGCTTGAATTAGTTTTTTTGTAAGGAGTGGAACTTAAGCCAAGGTTCACTTTTTTTTTATTTTTTTATCTATGCATGTCCAGTTGCTCCAGCTATTTGTTGAAAGTCTATTTTGCCTTCCTTGAATTGTTTTTGCAACTATGTAAAAAAAATCAGTTGGGAAGAATTGTGTGAATCAGTTATTGATTTTGTTAATTTAGCTTTTCATCTAAGTATCCATCCCTTAGTCAGTACCACACTGCCCTAAGTACTGCAGATGTATGCACACATGCTCAGTCGCTTCACTTGTGCCTGATTTTTTTTTGCAACCTTGTAGAAGATCACTTTCATGCATTGGAGAAGGAAATGGCAACCCACTCCAGTGTTCTTGCCTGGAGAGTCCCGGGGACGGGGGAGCCTGGTGGGCTGCCGTCTCTGGGGTCGCACAGAGTCAGACATGACTGAAGCGACTTAGCAGCAGCAGCAGCAGACGATAGCCCACTAGGCTCCTCTCATGGGATTCTCCAGGCAAGAGTACTGGAGTGGGTTGCTATTCCCTCCTTCAGGGGATCTTCTCAACCCAGGGATCGAACCTGTGTCTCCCGAGTCTCCTGCATTGCAGGAGAATTTTTTTACCACTGAGCCACCTGAGAAGCCCCTCTGAATAGTGAGAGCTCCACAAAAAAGAACAGAGACTCAAAAGGGAAGAAAGAATCACTGAAATTATTTTGAAGTATTGAATTATCCTGAAGTGAAGAAAGTCTCTAGGTTGAAAGGGCACACTGATGGCAAAACAAATCAACCCCACACCTAATCCATCATCATAGAATTTCAGAACACTGGACATAGACAAACAATTCTAAGAGCTTCCAGAGAGAAAAGACAAGTTGCACACAGTATAATATATATAGCATATAGAATAGTAGAGTGCATATAGTCTCTATAGTATATAGTCTATATACTATATATAATACGTGTATAGTATGTAAAGTATCATATGCAGATTATAGTAAAGCTGAATATTAAATCAAGTCATTCTTTCCACATTGTTCTTCTTTAATAAGATTGTCTTAAGTATTATTCTAGGTCCTTTTACCACGTATACATTTTAGAATGAGCTTGGCAACAAAATTCATTCAGTTTTCCTACATCTGGGTATGTCTCGATTTCCTATCCATCCCTAAAGGATACTTTATTGGATATTGGATACTGGGTTAAGAGCTCCTTTCTTTCAAGGTCTGAAAACATCATGCCTCCTTCTTATGAGCTCCATGATTTATGATGATAAATCCACGGCCATTATAATTGTTTTTCTTATAGATGAGTTGTCACTTTTTTTCAGGCTGCTTTCAAGATTTTTTTCTTCATTTTCAGAAGATTAATGATGTGCATTGGTATGGATTTGTTTGAGTTCATCCTGTTTGGTTTTCTCAGTTTCTTGACACTGTAAGTCAGGAGTCTGCTGTCCACTGTGAGCATCCAGAGAACTATGACCAGCTAATATATTAGTTTGTAGTTAGAACAAAATCTAAGGCATGTCAGAATTCTTAATAATCAGGTGCAGAAATTTTAAAACACTTTCCAAGACACATGCAAAAACCTTCAAGCTCAATAATAATCAATGAAATTCAGACCAGACAACAAAATAACTTAATTCTTTAACTGTTAGAAGTATTAATACTTGTCCATGAATTTTTATGAGGTTTTTGGCACTCTCATATACTATTGATACTACTATTACTGTTACTCAGTTATATGAGGGCAACTGAATAATATGTTGAAATGTCTTAAAAATGTACACCTTAATATAAAATGTTTACATAATATATCAATTTAGTTTCTAAGAATTTTTGATTTCTAAATCTCAAAGAACATTTTTTGCAACTTTGATCATGGTATAAAAATATGGCAACACTTCATATATAACCTCTAACAGTAATATTTTAAATGAACAAAATAAAGTATATTGAGATGAAATATTCTGTAGCAACCATAAGGTACTTTCAGAAGTCTTTTTTGTTGTCAAAAGAAAATGATCTCAGTTTAGTTAAACATAATAAGCATGACACAAAATGGAATTTTTAGAGAACAATTCCATATTTGAAAGTAATATATTTAGATGCATTAAATGAAACAGAAATATATATTATCATCATACACTCAACGATATCTTATATATACTAGTTCATGAGAAAGAAATTGGGTGGACATATAAATTTTAGAATTTTCAGCATCTAAATGAGTTGAAGCCAAAAGTTTGGATGAGTTTACCAAAGGAGGGTGGAGAAAAGTACGAGGATCCAGGGATTAAATACTGTGTCTGATGTAATTAGATTAACAAGACATTGAGGTTTCATAGGTAGGAAATCAAATGGGTGAAGATACATTTTGGGAAACAAGTAAACATATTGAGAACCTACTTAACAGAGACAAACGACATGAAGTAAGATGAAGACTAAAAATGACCTTGGACATGAAGAGTCCAATATTTTCCAGTGAAGTTCTTTAGGAAATAGAGTTCTCACTTGTTTGAGATCAAAGAAACCAAAACTCACTTAATTTAAAATACTGAATAAAATAATAATAAAAATACAACTTTCCATTGTATATTAAGACTATATCATTAACAATAAGATTTGGCAAGAATTGCAGAAAAATGGTTGCATGCTCAGAAATGCAGTATCATTATCTGTTACATTAGAGAGTCAAGTGAGAAAAGCTATGTATGTCATAATTTTTAAGGAATCTGAGACATTCTTGAATGTCATTCTTGAAGACATTCTTGAAATGCCTCAGGAAGTTTTATGGAAGAACAGGCTATTTCTTCACCCAATAAACATGAGGAGTGATGAGAGTTTTTAATTTATATTTTTGCTTTGAATTTTGGAAGGTCTAAAAGTTTTTTGTTTTTTTTTTAAGAATGCACGCTATGTTGAAGAACACTTACTGGGTTTTTTTGTTTTTGTTTTTATTTGATTGTGCAAACCATCCAGTTACCACACATCATGTCCAGTAGTGGCTGACCTCTCCTGATCCACATGTTTCTATCAAAAGCATGTCCTGTGACATGACCCCACCTACTTGCAAGGCCAATTAATCAGCACAAAGGTGATAGGAGCTGAGATAATCTGAATGTGTGCTCTAGATTTTGGACCAGTATCTTTCTAAGTGGATGAAACTGAGAACATGTAAATACAGCCTCTCTCGGTTAACAACAAAAACAAAACTGTCATATAAACAAAGAAGAGCTTCCCTGGTGGCTCAGATGGTAAAGAATCTGCCTGCAATGCAGGAAACCTGAGTTTGATCCCTGGGTTTTAAAGATCCCCTGGAGAAGGAAATGGCAACACACTCCAATATTTTTGCCTGGAGAATCCCATGGACCCAAGAGCCTGGAAGGCTACAGTCCATGGGGTTGCAAAGAGCTAGACACGACTGAGTAACTTTCACTTTCACAAATAAAGAAGAACGCAGTACATGAAGAACATACAGAAGAGAAACAAACAGGCAAGAGGTCAAGTGAGGAAGCCATTTTCATGAATATTCAATCTTTTAATCTACTCAAGTTCTGACTCCTATACTCTTAGGACAAAATTCTTTTGTTACTGCAAGCCACACAAGTCAGATTGTTATGTAAAATTTAAATGATCATAACTGCTATGTTAATTCCTACATTTATTTTTTAGAGTCATTAAAAAATCTTGGAAAATGAGAGTGACTTTTAGAGGTTCCATCTTCCACTAAAGAAAAAAACATACTTTTCTTAAGCTTAAGAAGTTTAATTCAGGTATTCCTTTTAGGAATTATAATTCTAAATGAGCAATCAACATCTGGTATATGAGTATTTTGTAATGATGGATTAGAGATCAAAGTAAATATCTAGACATAGAAATAAGCATGTGTGGATATGTCAATTTTTAAAACACATGCTCTTCATAACATTATTATATCTATAATATACTGAATATTAGTACAGTGTAGAAGAGCACTTAAAATGTATTTCATTTTTTCATTTCCATAATTTTACAATGATCTTTTCTGATACAGCTTTCTGAGTTCTATTGTTCTAACCTAATAATCATAAAAAAAGAAAAGTTCAACATTCTGTAGGGGCTTCTCCACATAATTAAAACCTTTTAAGTTATTAAATTCAGGACCCAGTAATCTTTGCTTCTGACTTACAATAACAAAACTGTGTTAACTTTATCACGTGTAATCTTACTGCTATCTTCACATAGTGCTGTGAAAGTGCTGAAAATCTGTACAAGTTTTCCACCAATAAAAATGATTAAAGTCCTAAATCATTGTGATAGGATATCAGAGGCTGCAATTATATCTGCTGAAATAATTGAATGGAAAAAATCACTGTTAAAAAAATTACAACCAGTAGTTTTCTTAGTATAAGGTATCTTTCATGTATTTTTTAAAAATTTCTCCAATAAATAAACCATGAGCAGCTGTATTAATTTTCATGCATAACTAAGTCATGTAGAACAATCTCAATCTACTGTGTTATTAAAATGGTTAGCTTTGTTATAAAAATAAATGTAATGCGCATTGCTGCAATTTGACAAAATCAGAAACAAAATTGCCGTATTACACTATGACTCCACTGCTACTGTTGGCCTTCTTACATACATGTTTGTGTTTTTATATGACAGATATTAGCTTATAAATAAAATATGGTCAATAGTTAATTTCTAAGTGGATTTTAATATTCATAGTACAACTAATATGCAGGGTATGTCATGCAAAATGCCACGATGGATGAGTCACAAGCTGGACTCAAGATTGCCGGGAGAAACATCAACAACATCACATATGCTGATGAAACCAC
This sequence comes from Bos grunniens, assembly GCF_055505025.1. Lineage (NCBI taxonomy): Eukaryota > Metazoa > Chordata > Mammalia > Artiodactyla > Bovidae > Bos > Bos grunniens. The sequence goes on along the minus strand of NC_141176.1, from coordinate 86,724,018 downwards.
TCTAATGGCAGACGGTGAAGAGGAACAAAAGAGCCTCTTGAAAGTCAAAGTGGTAGGTGAAAATACTGGCTTAAAACTTAGCATTCAAAATACTAAGATCATGGCATCTGTTCCCATCACTTTATGGCAAATAGAAGGGGGGAATGTGGAAGCAGTGGCAGCAGGAAGATTTTTGTCTTGGCCTCCAAAATCTCTGGGGACAGGGACTGCAAGAAATTAAAAGACGCTTGCTCCATGTAAGGAAAGCTATGACAATCCTAGATAGTGTATTAAAAAGCAAAGATATCACTTTGCCAATAAAGCTCATATAGTCAAAGCTATGGTTTTTCCAGTAGTCACATATGGATCTAAGAGTTGGGTCATAAAGATGGCTGGGCACTGAAGAATTGATGCTTTTGAATTTTGGTGCTAGAGAAGACTCTTGAGAGTCCCTTGGACAGCCAGGAGTTCAAACCAGTCAATCCTAAATGAAATCAGTCCTAAATATTCATGGGAAGGACTGATGCTGAAGCTGAAGCTCCAAAACTGATACTGAACTCATTAGAAAAGACTCAGACGCTGGGAAAGATTGAAGGCAAAGGAGAAGAGGGTGGCAGAGGATGAGATGGTTAGATAGCATCACTGACTCAATGCACATGAATTTGAGCTAACTCTGGAGATAGTGAAGAATTGGAAAGGCTGGCATGCTGCCATACAAGGGGTTGCAAAGGGTTAGACACAACTTAGTGACTGAACAACAAGTACACCATAGATTGTCATTTATTAACAAAATGACAAAGAATTAATACTGTAGAAAAATGTTTAAAAGCAAGTGAGACTTTATACTGGTTTTATATTTAAGACCATGTTTATTATGCACTACAATATGCCCACATAGAAGAATTCGTAAACCATTGTCCACAGGCCAAACTGTCTTCCTATTTTTATAGACAAAGTTTTATTAAAACTGCCACACAACATTGTAAAGCAATTATCCTACAATTAAGAAAATACTACCACATTTGCTTGTTTTCAAATTGTGGTTTTGCACTAAAATGGCAGAGTTTAGTGATTTTGAAAGAGACAGAGATGATATGACCCAAAAAACTCGAAATATTTATTACCTTTCCATAACAGAAACATGTTTCCTAATTCCTGCTTTAGGATATCAAACAAATGTAATATTCACTGCATTCAACAGTTTACAATCTTTTCAAGCAGAAAAATATATACATCAAATAAATAACTATCAAGTGTTGCATTTTTCCTAATAAATTCTGCCAAGCAGGGATATTTCACTTGGGAATTCTAGTTTGAAATAATCTTTAATGATCTTTGGTTAGTCAAGCACACTGATTCTTCTGTGTGTGTGTGTGAGTGTGTTTGTGAATGTGTGTGTATTCACTCACTCAGTCATGTCCGACTCTTTGTGACTCTGTGGACCATAGCCCACCAGGCTCCTCTGTCCACGCGACCTCCAGGCAAGAACACTGGAATGGGTTGGCACGCTCTTCTCCAGGGCATCTTCTCCACCCAGGGATAGAACCCATGCGTCCTGAGGCTCCTGCGTTGCAGGCAAACTCTTTACCACTGAGACACTACTTTTACTTTATTATGGCATTAATACTATCCCAAATACTTGAACACATAATCTGTAAAACAATATTATATTGTCCATAGAGTAGAATTCCTGCTCTTTGACAATTTTTTATAAGTAAATTCATTCTCATTTTCTATCATACATGGTAAATATGATTTCAGTAACACTAAAGATCTCAGTAAGTAAGACCAAATGTATGCAAAATATACTCTGAAAACTTTTGCCCAGAGCTTCTGTTAAATAAAATTGATTTCTTCGGAGAATAAAGTGCTGATTCTTCTGGATAAACTAGGGTAAATTAAGAATGTAGCATTTGAAAATCAAATGAACAATAATATATTCCATCTGCTTAGATTTTTAAGTTAACATTTAAAATATAATATTGATTTATACTTTGTTTTTTGATTTATCAACTCAAGAGTAGACCATATCTGCAGTTCTCTTTTAACCTTAAAAAAAGACCTGTATCTAGTTGAAGAATATAGTCACAACTATAAAATCTAAACATTCCCAAGCCCATGTATGTTTTATCATTTGATAAATGACCTTCATAGAAGTAAACAAAGCCATAGAAAAATATTTTGAGGGTGAAAGAGTCTTCTTATGATAGGAATTTTGCACACTGATGTATTGAAAATTAATAATCTGGATGAAGAACTACCTTTGAAAACATTATTTGTATGGCCCTGGAATAATATAAGGAATACAATGTTAGAAAGTTAAGCTGTTTGTGCTTCTCTTCTTTTATTTATGTTTTTTACTGTGATCAGTATAGTCCACATGAGATCTATCCTCTTAAATTTTTCAGGGCGCAGTGCAGTGCTGTTAACTATGAGCACATAACAGAACTCTAGGATTTATTCATCTTGTATAATCAAAACTTTATAGCCATTGAACATTTCCCCATTTTTGTCTCCCTTGGCAACTACCATTCTACTCGCTTTCTGTAAGTTTGACTGTTTGGGGTCTTCATATAAATGGAGTCATGCAGTAGTTATCTTTTTGTGACTTGCTCATTTCACTTAGCATAATATCCTCTACTTTCCTCCATGCTGTTGCATATGGCAGGGCTTCCTTTTTCTTTTTTTAACTTGGAGGATGATTGCTTTACAATGTTGTGTTGGTTTCTACTGTGAAAAGTGAAAGTGAAGTCGCTCAGTCGTGTCCGACTCTTTGCGACCCCATGAACTGTAGCCTCCAACGCTCCTCCATCCATGGGAGTTTCCAGGCAAGAGTACTGGAGTGGGTTGCCATTTCCTTCTCCAGAGGATCTTCCCAACCCAGGGATTGAACCTGGGTCTCCCGCATTGTAGGCAGATACTTTACCATCTGAGCCACCAGGGAAGCTTCTACTGTACCACAATGCAAATCTGCCATAAGCATATAAATATCCTCTCCCGCTACAGCCTCTGACCCCTCTAGGTCATCATGGAGCACTAGTCTGGACTCCTTGTGTAACAGAACAGCTTCCCATCAGCTCTCTATTTCACACATGGTAGTATATATCCATCAGTTCTACTCTCAGTTCATCTCACCCTCTCCTTCCCCCGCTGTGTCCACAAGACAGCCCTCTATATTTGTGTCACTATTTCTGCCCTGCAAATGAGTTCATCAGTACTGTTTTTCTAGTTTCCTTATATATATATATATATATATATATATATGTCAATATATGATACTTGTTTTTGTCTCTCTGACTTACCTCACCGTGTATAACAGGATCTGTGTCCATCCACCTCATTTCATCGGACTCAAATATTACTCAGCTGAGTAATATTCCATTGTTTATGTGTACCACAACTTCTGTATCCATTCATCTATCAACGGCCATTTAGATTACTTCTAGTCCTGTTGATTATAAAGAGAATTTCCTTCTTTTTAAGAGTTGAACTGCATTGTGTTTTCTTTTTCCATTCATAAATCAGTAGACATTGATGTTGATTTCATATCTTGGCTATTATAAAGAACATTGTTATGAATGTGGGAGTACAGATCTCATGGAAATACTGATTTAAATTCTTTAGGATATATATACCCAGAATTTAGGATATATATACCCAGAATTTTCATTTCTAGATAATACGGCAGTTCTATTTTTAAGGAGCCTCCATGTTATCTTCCATAATGACTGCAGTACTTTGCCTTCCTATCAGTAGTGTACCAGTATTCCAGGTTCTCCACATCTTTGTGAGTACCTGTTAACTGTTTTTTTTTAATCTATTTTGTTTCATCTGTTTTTTTCCTTTAATTTCCATTCTAAGATGCGGGGCGCAGTATCTCTTTGTGCATTTTCCTGTGGCTTCGTGACCTTGGGCATCTTTTCCTATACAGTTTGGCCATGGATGTGTCTTTGCTGGAGAAATGTCTATTCAGGTACTTTGCTCATTTTTACATGGGGCATTGCTGTTTGCTGTTGTGTTGTAGGACTTCCTTATGCTTTGGAAAATAACCCCTTCCTATATTTATGGTTTGCATGAATTTTATATGTTGCATTTTCACTGTGTTGATCGTTTTCTTTGTTGTACAGAAGCTTTGAAGTTTGCTGTAATCCCACTTGCATCTGTGTTTGTCCTTTGGTGTCATATCCATGAAATAACTGCCAACACTAATGTCATGAAGGTGTTTTGCTCTATTTTCTTCTTATAGTTTTATAGATTTAGGTCTTATGTTTAAATCTTTGACCTATTTTGAGTTGACTTTTGTATATGCTGCAAGATAAAGATCCAATTTCCTTCTATTTCATGTGGCTGTCTGATTTTTCCAGCACCATTTGTTGAAGACACCATACTTTCTCACTCTTTATTCTTAGAACTTCAGCTAAAGATCAATAGATCATATAGGTGTGTTTATTTCTGGACTCTCTACTCTGTTCCATTGGTCTATATGTCAGTTTTTATGTCTGTACTGTATTTTAAAAATTACTGTAGCTTTGTAATTCACTGGAAGTCAGGAATGTGGTGTCTCCAGCTTTGTTCTTTCTTAAGTTGCTTTGGCTATTTTGAGTCTCAAATTATAGCATGGATTCTTCTCTCTCTGATGGAACAGAATCTGATGTATATTATTAAACACAAGAATGTATTTCATAAATGAAAAAAAGAAACATTAGAAAAGAATTTCTCTTTTGCATAGAACAGATTTCAAGCACTTCTAATTAGCACTGGCAACACTAAAATTTATAATCTCTTTATTTACTCTAAGTAGCAAACTGTACCCTCTGCCTTTTGGATTTCTGATATTTGAGATTCATTTTAGATCCAAATATGTTACATATTGAAGAAGAGTATTTTTAAATTATAAGCAATCTTAGAGATCACAACTTTAACTTATCACTTTTTTTAGCAGTGATAATTGGGATTCAATGAGTATATGGAAGTAACTGGGTAGAGTTAGTTATTTTTCCAAATTAAAATCAACTTTTATTTTTTCTCAAATGTAGTATGCACTGCCTTATGTATGAAAATTGGTTATTACTTAATCCAAAAAAGGTAAACAGTAAAAGCAAAATATCAGATGCATTCCCTAGGGTAATTCTGATGTACATTATTATTGCCAGACAAACTCACTCAGGGAGTCATTGGTTTCATTGATATTCTAGAGAATTACAGGAGGAATATTCACCCACACTAATGCCAGTTATGTATGTAAATCCTCTGTACAATGATGGGAGAATTACCCCAAAGTGTTTGACTTAATTAATCTTTTCTGAGACCCTTCACTACAGAACTAAAAATCTAAATAATGAGTAGGGACAGAGTATTAAGTATCTTTCTACACTTAGGGGATGATTAATTATAATGGCTAAACCCCTGAACATTAAGTTGAATACTAATCTGATGACAGAGTTTGGAATTAAGCCAGTGCTATGCATACATCTGGATGCTTTCTACCCTTTTGACAGAATAATAAAGAGAAGAAGGACATATTAATAGTTTATATTCATTCTATTTAACACAATCTCCTTTATATGTGTTTGTAAGTTAAGTGTAAAAGTAAATTTCTCATACTTTCTTAACAAAAACATAAGCTGCATATTTATCTCATTGATTCGATACTCCTCTCTGGGTATTGAGTTATATAAAGTGGATGTTCTTCAAATACAAATGAGGGAAATAAACAACAAAGAAGAAATAACCTGACCCTGTAATTTACACACACATCTTTCTGTTGCGCTTGCCTGTTGTCCGAAGACAGCTTGAAGAAAATGTACAGTCCTGTATAGTTGCACACTGCTTTGAGGTGGTTTTGATTTACAGAGCAAATACTCACTAAATTGCTCTGTATCACATGGACTTGCAGGGCTGGTGCAAATAAACTGAAAGGGCAAATGGATAGAAGGTCAAAGATAAATGTTATTAAACACTTTTGCCAACAGACAATAGAAATAGGAAAACCACTTTCACACACACAAAAAAAAGAGTTGGAAAAACAAGAAGCTCTTTCAAACTTACTTTCATTGTTCCAAGGGATCTACCATATCCCAGTGACAATAGACGGAAAAAAGTCTTCTAGATGTTTATTTCTGAATCCTTGTTCTCTAGCTTTGGTATTTAGAAGTAGAGAAGAATACGAGGTCAAATATCAACCTTTTGAGCACTAATAAATTTTCTTCTTTCTTCAACGTTGATCGATTTGGTCATGACACCATTCTTCAGATCATTCACCTTGCTCCATTCAGTTGAAATAAAGCAACAGACTGTTGCTGTGTGCTAGGAATTTTCCCCCATTAACACACTGCTATTGTGCATTTCCCTCCCCTTATCTGTGGCCAGGAAGTAGATACATATCAGATCTTACAAAGTTCTCAGACAGTGAAGAATCTGTCTGCAATGCAGGAGACCTGGGTTGGATCCCTGGGAGGGAAGACCCCCTGAAGAAGGAAATGGCAACCCACTCCAGAATTCTTGCCTGGAGAATCCCATGGGCAGAGGAGTCTGGTGGGCTACAGACCATGGGGTCACAAAGAGTTGGACATGCCTGAGTGCACACACACACACACACACACAATGGGGCAAGTCAAAACATGAAGAGAAACCTACAAGGGCTACTAAGGCTAGGAAAGAATTAATGGGAAAGAAAATCTATGGAAGGGCACCCTTGGAAGAGAGGATCAGTTATTGTTGAAGAAGGTGGAGCTTCAGCCAATTGGATGGAGTTTGCTGAGTTGCCTGCCCCAGAGCTGGTCCAGGGTCTGCAAGCTAGCAGGCGTACTCTCAGGGAGATGGCAGCCGCTGTGCCCGGGCGGGGATGCAGAGGACGTCCGTGTGCTACGGCAGGTGCAGCTGAAACCAGGCGGAGAGATGAGCCCTCTGCAAGAGTCAGCTCTGGCTGCAGCAGCTCCTAGAAGCTGGGCAGGTGGGCACCCCTGAAAGGATCCTGGCATGTGAGAGTGGGGCTGGGCAGGGAAAGGGCTCTGAGGGCACCAACCCGGGCTGGGGTTTGGGTCTGCAGTGTGTGGTGCCCCTGGTGATACTGTTACCACTGCCTGAGTCATCTGCTGAAGAAAACAGGTGATACAGACAATGCAGAATTCTTTGCAAGTATTTTCTCCCATTCCATAGGTTGCCCTTCTGTTTTGTAGCTGTTTCTTTCACTGTGCAAAAGATTTTAATTGGGTCCTATTTGTTTATTTTGGCTTTTACTTCTTTTGCCTTAAGAAAGAAATCCAAAACAGTGTTGCTACCATTTATGCCAGTGAGTGTTCTGCCTACATCCTCCTCTAAAGAGTTTTGTGGTTTCAGGTTTTACATTTAGGTCTTTAATTCATTTTGAGTTTTTTATGTATAGTGTGAGGAAATGTTCTGAACTCATTCTTTTACTTGGAGCTGTCCAGTTTTCCCAGCACCATTTATTGATACCAAAAGTACTATCCATAAAAGAAGAAATTGATAAATTGTTCCTGTATAACAATTTAAAATGTATGCCCTTTGAAAAATGCTGTTTAAAGAATAAAACTGCAAACTGGGAGAAAATACTTGCAAATCATATATCCGAGGAAGGACTTGGGTCTAGGATCTATAAGAACTCTCAAGGCTCAGTAATAGGAAAACGAACAACTTAGCTGAAAAAGGTGGGAGGGAGAGGCTAATAACTGAAATACTTCACAAAAAAAGGGTATATAACACACAAGCATATAAAAGATGCTCAATATGAACAGTCATTGTTATGGTGGTAGTGATGGCTGTGTAGTTGCTAAGTCTTTGAGATCCCACGAATTGTAGCCGAGGCGCTCCTCTCTCCATGGGATTTCCCAGGCAAGAATACTGGAGTGGGTTGCCATTTCCTTGTCCAGGGGATCTTCCAGACCCAAGAGCTTGAGCTGAATTTGTGTCCTGTGCACTGACACATGGATTCATTATGACTGAGCCACCTGCGAAGTCCATTGATAGTCATTATGGTCATGGAAATGAAAACCAAAATGGAATACAACTATCCATCAGTTGGGAGAGTTAAAATTTAAGACAGATGATATGTGGATCCAAATGACCTGGAAATCTCATACACAACTCTTGGGATGCAAATGATATAAACAATTCGAAAACCAGCTCCACCATTTCTTGAAAACTTAATCACACGCTGACCCAGCCATTACACTCTTAGGTAAAGTTTGTTCTCTAGGTTCCTGAGATAAATGAAAGAGTACGGACAGTTTTGAAGTAGATAAAGATAACAGGTAACTTTAAAATCTTCATTTGTGCTCATTCTAGCCCTTTTCTTGTGGTAGAGGTGAGAGTTGAAAATGCAATACTACTGAAAACAATTTCTTTTTTTCAGATCTGAGTTTTAGGTATAAATGTTAAATTTCATTAGTATAACTATTTTTCCTCATGAACAACATTTCTTATAAAATTTATTGACCTTTAAATAAATCCTTGTGCACTTCTCTGGTGCTCAGCTTAACAAGCACTTTGATCCTGCTCTCTGCTTGAGGGATACTATATATATCATGCCGCAAACATCTTTACTAAGCTGAACCATAGTAAACTCAGTTTAAATAGACTCCACTCGTATCTTTGAAATCTTGGTAACACAAATGCCTGCATTCCAGAAATTACAGAATTCGTATGTGTTTGTCCTGAGTATTTCTTTGAAAAGAAGAACGAGTCATAGCATCAAATTAGAATGCTTAACCTTCCATACAGTTTAGAGTGGTACTTTTTGGAAAAGATAACATGTTGTCAAAGCCATAACCAAAAAAACCATTAAAGCAAATAACTAATCCTGCCAGCTGGTTACTTGGGTAAGACATTGGGTGAGGCCACAATTTGTGATAAGAAGGTGGGTTGAAAATACCATTTAAATAAGGCATAACTGAAGTAAGTACAAGCACTCATATTTTGGTACCAAAATAAAATACACAAATGAAGAGAAGCACGCTTATTGTGAATATTAAAATAATTTACAAAAAGTAATCTCATTTCTCACCAGATGTTTTACAAAATAAAAGAAAAATATCGTTCAGATTTTTCTACAAGTCACTGCCATTGTGTTTCCCCAGGCTACTGATCAACTACACTTCCATTGCCTTTCCAAGTTCTGCTGGTGATGTGGCCAATACGAATTCCCTATAAATGCATTGGGCTTTGTCAATGCTCTTTACTGAAGGAGAGCCCTCAGGAAAGATCCATAATGAAGGAGGGAAGTAGGCGAGAGACAATGGCTACTCAAACACGTGATGTCAGGCGAACTCCAGTTTGTAGCCCGACCCCAGCAGGAATTCCTTAGAGCTGTCTTGCCTTGATACAACGGACTTGAATTTTGTAAAGCCTGGAAGAAACTTCTAGGCTTCTCCTCTATAAGGAGGGATCAACCACCCTAAAGGCAAGCCCTGGGAGGAAGAGGTGGGAGCCAAGAGTGAAACCCAGGTGCACAGAGAGAAAGGGCAGACCAAGGATCCAGGGTACCTGGTCTGGAACCAACAGCATCTGATGCAGGCATGTTACCTTACTTAATCCTAGCAACAGCCTTCCAGGTAGATATTAGTTTTATGTCTGTTTTCCATAGGTAACTGATGCACAGAGAGGTCACTTAATCCCTCCAATTTTACATAGCAAGTAAGCAGCAGCACCTTTACTTGGAAGAAAGAATGAGAGTGTGGGAGGGATAAAGGGGGTGGTGGTTTAGTCTCTTAAGTCATGTCTGACTCTCGCGGCCCCAGGGAGCCCAGGGAGCCAGCCAGGCTCCTCTGTCCATGGGGATTCTCCAGGCAAGAGTGCTGGAGTGGGTTTCCATTTCCTTCTCCAAAAGAGAGGGTGGAAGGAAGTAAAACTGCAAAACATGCATATGATCTCCTACTGTACAGAAGTTCCTACTGAACTTTGGAAATGCAAATAAATTGCTGTCAACATTTGAGGTTCTTTATCTGGTTCTTGATGTCCAGAGGAACTTGGGTCAAGGCACATAAAACCTATGACCCTAGTCAAAATATATGCATTTTAAAAATCCATTTTTTTTCATTTCACAATTTCTGTGAAAATGACAACCTCTAACTTAACAACCAGGAAACTCCTTATTCTATTTTCCCAGGACATTTATCTGGATATTTAACTTCTCTTTCTTATGTTTCCTAATATGAGGATTGAATATTTACAAGTACAAACCCTAGTTCATGCCTGATATTCTGGGTGAGTGATACATAAACAAGACTAAAATAAATTACGTTATCTTTAGGTGACTTGGTTTCAATTTTTGTAATATGAATATATTAAAATATATTACATATTCTAAGTTTAATAATATGGTGTATTTCAAAAGACATTTAAAATAAAAATATGCTATGAAACATATGCTTATTATGAATACTTTCAAAATGACATCCTTTTTATAAACTGATAGTTAAAAAAATCCATATCCACAATGACAACTCCTTTGTTCCTCATTTACAATATATTTCTGTCTGTTTGTCTCTGCTTATGCCTATAGCCTCTGTTTTACCCTTGGTACTTCCTACTTAGAACCACAAAGGAGCTACCTTACCTGTTGTTGGTGATACCAAATTAGTTTATCCTTTTTTTCCTGTATATATGATTATGCTGGATTATACAATCCATCTAAGTCCTATGACACTGATTCAATGAATTATAGCAACGTAACTGATTAAATGTAAAATGTCGTTTCTTTAGCCAGCTTGTTTTATACCCTTTTCCTTCATTTGCCTCTTTATCTCTTTAAACAAATTAACTTAGACCCCTATATCTTTTTATCCTCCACTTACCACTTAAAACTTAGGTTTCTTTTAAGTTGTCTTGCATAGGTTTCTAAATTATATATAAAGTTTTATATCTTGAAATTTCTCTGGACATCTCAAGTCAGCATTGCCTATATGACTATCTAGATGGCCAATATAAGACCAGATGTATCTAGGTAATTTGTCTTTTGCATCATGTTGTATTGTTAATTTTGAGAGTTAAAGTGTTTATAAGATAAAAGCTAAAGCACCATACTTTGGCTACCTGATGCAAACAGCCACCTCATTGGAAAGGACCCTGATGCTGGGAAATATTGAGGACAAGAGGAGAAGTGGGAAGATAGAGGATGAGATGGCTGGATGACATCCCTCACTCAAAGGACATGAGTTTGAGCAAACTCCGGGAGATGATGAAGGACAGGGACGCCAGGCATGCTGCAGTCCATGAGGTCACAAAGAGTAGGACACAACCTAGCAACTGGACAATAACAAAAGCACCATGTTATGCAGTTCTACGGAGAAGGCAATGGCACCCACTCCAGTACTCTTGCCTGGAAAATCCCATGGACGGAGGAGCCTGTCGGGCTGCCATCTGTGGGGTCGCACAGAGTCAGACACGACTGAAGCGATTTACCAGCAGCAGCAGCAGCATGCAGTTCTACGTCTCATGTTATAATTTGCAAAAGATGAGTATGATCTCAATAACAGTAAGAACATTGTGCCATAGTGATACTACTTTGAATACCATCTAAGAGGTATTTCCTTTCTGTGTTAATTTGTAGCTCTTCTTTCTCAGAGTTCCCCAAGAAACTTTGCTACTGCTCCCCGTTTCTGCCAGGTATGACTTACATGGGCTTCACAGACACTCCCACAAAGTCTTGACAAAGGCAGTCAGAGAGGGAACAAGAGGAACGATTCTCTACATCAAAGATAGTACAACACATTCAACCCGATTTTATAACAAGGTGTAGAATACACATTATCCATGCATCCTGAGAACACCGTTGTCATTCTAGGGCTATGGTGAGTCTTGCCAGGCAATTCGAAATTGTACTTGCAAATACAGTTCCTGGTTCTTGTAATGTGATCTAGGTGAATGATGCATAAACAAGCGTGTCTCTTATCACCCAGTGCCTGGGAAGACAAATGGAATTCAGGTAGCGTATTCTGAGCAATTAGACAGAGACGACTCCCAGTGGTACCGCTCCTCAACCTCCACATACCTCACTGCTTATATAAAACAATTGCTCTCTGATGAATGCTTTTACCAAAGCAGCAAAGAGACAACACTATAAATGGCATAAAGTGGTAACACTTGACCTAACACTATAACAGCTTATGATAATGGGAAATGAAAAGGAAGTGCAGACATAATGAATTATAAATATCAAAGCCATGTTGACACAAAGAAGGAAACATCATAATGCAGTTGGCATGATCAGGTTTTTAAATGAAATCCGTGATAGCCATACTCAGGAGGCAAGAGCTGGTAGGAAAAGAAATGCCCTTAAATGGCTCGAGGACTTTTTCTCTCTGCTGTGTCAAGTGCAGCAGTCTACACAGCATAGGGACTTAATATATACTGATAGCATAAAATTTTAAAATCTAATCAGATAATCTTTGGCATCAACTCAAGACACAGATTACCAATAATCAGTGCAGAAAGAAAAGTCACTTTCCTGATGTTATAAATTATATGCCTTTCTTGAGCTATATTATACAATAATAGGTTTTATGCAATTTTTCTTATTACAGGGTAACTGAGTAAAACTCTGGGGCTTCCCTGGTGGCTCAGCTGTAAAGAATCCACCTACAATGCAGAGGCAGCAGGACACGTAGGTTCAGTCCCTGTGTTGGGAAGATCCCCTGGAGAAGGAAATGGCAACCCACACCAGTATCCTTGCCTGAAGAATCCCGTGGACAGAGGAGCCTCGCAGGCTACAGTCCATAGAGTCACAAAGAATCAGGCACAACTGAAGCAACTTAGCAAGCAGAAAGGCATGAAAAAATTAAAAGTAACGAAAGGTAAAGACAGTAAATTATCCTGTATAGGGTACATATTTCCAAGAAAAATCATGTACACACATTCTCATACACTCTGCATGCATGCGTGCTAAGTCACTTCTGTCGTGTCTGAGTGTTTGTGACCCAGTGGTCTGTAGCCTGCCAGGCTCCTCTGTCCATGGGGATTCTCCAAGCAAGAATACTGGAGTGGGTTGCCATGCCCTCCTCCAGGGGATCTTCTCAACCCAGGGATCAAACCTGCGTCTTCTGCAATGCAGGTGGATACTTCACCACTGAGCCACTGGGAAGACCCCTCATATACTCTAGAAATGCTTAAATGTAAATTCTTCATTCAGAGCACTAAATTTTTGGCACCTCACTCTGAAATACAAACAAAAGAAATAACCTCAGTGTTACGCAAGTATGTGCTTTCTATTATACCAATACACATTCAGGTCAAATTCACTGGATATTTTTCTGGGAGTAGAAATTCTTCTTTTACTAAAGAACATACAGAGAAAACAAAATTATTTCCTTAAGAAAATATCTGTCAGACTTTTGATAGACTGTTCCATTAAGCCATTTCAATAAATTCCCTTGATATTTCATTCTTAAAATTCTTTGATAAAAAATTAAGTAATTAGCTCAGCCCCAATATTGTTAATTAATTAATAATGCTCATTTTCATTGTTTATTGATTCAATATTCTGTCTACACCTGGGTAAACAGTCTTCTTTCAGAAAGTTACTGGTTAAATTATCCTATGTCATTTATCACTAAAGGCACGGACGTGTTTGTCTGTGAAGTTCCTTCTCTGCTAAGAAGTAATTGAGGCTTTGAGCTTCCAAAAGGTTAACTAATCTATGAATGACCAAATAGTTCATCTCAGAAGGTCATTGTTCTTAAAAGGCACGGTCATTAGAAGTGATTGCAGCTTAACTACCTACCTTGGAGTTGTTTTTTAAGTCTTGAAGAATTAGAAAGCAAAATAAAAATTCTCACTTTTATCAGGGGTTAGATTACCGTAGGGTCAGAGCCTTCAAGGTGAAGTTGTCAGTGTCTGAGCGCAATTTTGTACTCAGTTGTAAAGAGACTCTAAATTGCTTAGAAGAAAAGTATAAATAACCAAGCTCTTTCCGTGAGGGGGACATTTTCCATAAATACAGGTGCGTGCACATCCAAACAAACACACACACAAAAACTAAATTTTTTTGCAGAGTTGTGTTGTTTTACTGTTAAAGATAACATTTCCAGACTTCAAATCATAAACATAAAGTCATATATAATTTTTAAAAGTTCCAGATATTTGTATAGAAAGAAGAGAAACCTGTTTAAAGGAATTAGTATCTCCTTTCAGCTCTCCAGCCAGAGCAAGACCGATGTAGACTAAAAAAAAAAAAAATCATGCCACCTAAAAGTTAAGAGTGATGTTTTATTTGAGGGGAAACTTTCAGGACTTCCAACCCAGGAGGCGGCATCTCATAAAACCCTAAGAGAATGGCTCCAGTGAGGTGTGAGGGTAGCCAGGTTATATGGAAGTTTTGCAACAAAGGGCAGGTAGTCAGAATGTCAAAAGATTATTGTTAATTAAAGAAAAACAAATATCCCAACTCAAGGAATTTAGAGCTTTTCTATGCCTAGGAAGATGCCAGATCTAGGCTCACTGAAAGCGTTCCTTTGGTATGCACCCCAGCTCTCTGAGCCCCATATCCTGTGTTTTCACACCCTGAATTTCCTCAGGACTTATCATAGGGAGTGGCTGCATCTGATGGCTGCTAGTCTTCTCTTCAGCCCTGAGTTCCCTTGGGACTCACCAGCTGACAATGTACTCAGTAGCCTCTGAATCTTTCTGGCCCCACAGACCCATGTGGCTTCACTGGTGGTTCTGATGGTAAAGAGTCCACCTGCAATGCAGGAGTCAGGAAGATCCCCTGGGCAAGGAGGTGGCAACCCACTCCAGTATTCTTGCCTGGAGAGTCCCATGAACAGAGAAGCCCAGCAGATTATAGTCCATGGGGCCGTAAAGAGGCGGACGAGACTGAGTGACTAATATCCACGCGGTCTGTAGCTCACCAGGCTAGTCTGCCCATGGAATTTTCCAGGCAAGAATATTGGAGTGGATTGCCATTTCCTCCTCCAGAAGCCAGCTCACGTTGGAGGGCTGCAATTATTGATGACTGTGACGTCCTTGTTTACTGATATGGCAGGAAATATTCCATTTCTCATCTCCCTTGACTACTGAGCAGGCTCCTTTTCTGTTTCTCTTTCTTTCAGACCTGAAGAATCATTTTATCAGTGCTCCACAGAGTCCAATTTATCTTTCTAAAAAGCCAAAATGAAAATCTACCAGATTCTCTTTCTGAATCACCTTTTAGCGTCTTCCAAAGCCTGTCCCACAGTCCAAACAGATTTTTGTAAAAGAATGAAAGACACAGAAACACAGTTTTAAATATGGTGGTAATTTTAACGTCGATGACACAATTTTGAACTCATATATTCTTTTGACCAATAAATGGCCGACTTACAAAATAAGCCACAACATGAGAGTGGTAAGCTAAGTTTTATTTGGGACAAAATGAAGACTATAGCCCAGGACACAGCATCTCAAGTAGCTCCGAGAAACTGCTCCAAAGAGGTAGAGAAGAAGGTCAGTATAGACGTGATTTTGGTGAAGGGTTAGCACATATTTTTTGCAGAAGGTTTCTGTTCCCTGTAGGTTGCTGCTAGTCCTAAGAAGTCTCACCGTAAAGGATTTCGGTGCTTTTCTAGGTATGAGAAGACTCAAGAATTGGACTCATAAAATTGGCTACTGAAAATATTTATCTGAAGGCCTGTTCTGCCAGTTTTTCCCAGGCTACAGAGTGGCTTGTTTCTTATCTTCACATGAACTACTTTCAGGGGTATTGAAAGTCAGCAGCTGCAGCAGGACATGATTTAATCCTTCTAGAGGTAGTTGGGAAGTGCCAATTTGTAGTTGACAAAACCACCATGCTCCTTGACAGTTCCTCCCTTCTGCATTTTTAAATAATAGTGATTTTCACTGAAAATTGATAGGCACTTCTCTCTCTGAGATGTGTTTGTTTATGTAATTACTAGAAGTATACAATTTGGAAAACCAATCCACCACTGTCTCAAATCCTGCCCCACTTACGCAGTTGAAAATGAATCGAGCTATAGAACTCAAGTGCTCTGTCATTCAGTCTTGTCTGACTCTTTTGCAACCCCATAAACTGTAGCAGCCAGGAACCTCTGTCCATGAGATTATCCTGCCAAGAAGACGGGAGTGGGTTGCCATTTCCTTCTTTAGGAGAACTCCTTAAGGGCCTCAGGTAAATTTCACTGAATTGTAATTCAATATTTTTATTTCAGTCCACACAACTAGATGTATTGGTGAGATTGGACACTCTCATCATCACAGTAAATTGCAATGTCTCTGAATTAAATTTAAATTGAATTTGAAAAGACTTTCCAGCCCATAAAAGAAGGATCAGGGAAAATGCTTCATTTATCTCCATCTTAGAAACTGAAGGGAATAGGTTGCTGAGTGTTTTATCATCAAAAGTTCATATTCTATAAATCTGAATTGGGAAATGTGAAAAAAATCAAGCCATTTAAAATTTATTAGGAAAAGGAGGAGAAAAAGCTAGTCAAAATGTACAGCTAATCATTTTCAGTGATTAGCTGACTATACCCTGATTCCAGAAGCACACACGAAAAATCATTCCTCATTCTTTCTTCAACTGTGCTGTGAAAGGATACGTTTTAAAATATATCTTTTGCCCCTTAAAAAAAAAAAAAGCTGTCCTGTCAAAATAAGAGCTGCCTTTCAAATTTCCAGATTACAGGTGTTACCGTGATGTAATTAACTTAAACAACTGTCTTTCTGCCATGATGACAAAGGTGGGACAATTTATGTAACAACTATCCATCTTGTGAAGAGTTTATAAAGCCCTTACTCATGATTGGCTTCACACATTGATTAATAGACACATTTTATTTCAGACTTTAATTAAAAGCAATAAAAGCAGTCAACTGTAGGCCATGACCAAAAAAAAAAAAAAAAAAGCCATTAGTGAGATGGGAGATCAAGCAATGAACAAATTTAGTGTGAGACCTTGTAAGTAGATCCATATGCCTGTGCTTACAACCTCCCTGAGACAGTTGCGCGTGCGCACACACACACACACACTCACACACACACAGCAATTACGAGTAGAACCCACAGATTTAGGTCCAGTCTGCTTTAATTTAAGCGAAATATGCACCATATTTTTCCATATTTATATTAATATCAAAGTTAGTGGAAACAAAGAGAACTTTCGAATGAGCAAAGTCTAGCCTGCATGTTTTGTTATAAAATACAAATTGCTAAATTAATGCTGTTGCATCTGAAGAGTAATTTAATATAAATTGTTGAACAGATGTCATGGACTGTTGAGACTCAGAAAATTCAAGCAAACCATTATTGAGTACCATAGTATTATACTAATCACTCACATTCTACTGTAATTTTTTTTCCTGACTATAGAAGTGTTTAGATTTGTACTTTTTCCTTTGATATTTCTTTTTTTAATTTATTTTTTATTGAAGTATAGTTGAATTACAATCTGTTAATAACTGCTGTACAGCAAGTGACTCAGTTTTATGTAGACACATATCCTTTTAAAAACTCTTTTCCATTACACTTTATCACGAGATATTGAATATAGTCCCCTGTGTTATTCAGTCGGACAGGGACATTGTTTATCCAGTCTACCTACACCAGTTTGCATCTGCTAATCCCAGACTCCCAGGCTAGCCCTCTCCCACTACCTGCTT
The DNA here is from genome assembly GCF_055505025.1 of Bos grunniens. Lineage (NCBI taxonomy): Eukaryota > Metazoa > Chordata > Mammalia > Artiodactyla > Bovidae > Bos > Bos grunniens. Next base: position 86,706,433 of record NC_141176.1, on the reverse strand, counting down.
GCTTGGCAACCATCCGTCTGTTCTCTGTGTCCTGGAGTCTGTTTCTGTTTTGTGGATTCATTTATTTGCATCTCATTTTAGATTCCACATAATGTTTACTTGGATCTTAAGCCCTATCTGGAGAAGGCAATGGCACCCCGCTCCAGTGCTCTTGCCTGGAAAATCCCATGGATGGAGGAGCCTGGTAGGCTGCAGTCCATGGGGTCGCACAGAGTCAAACACGACTAAGTGACTTCACTTTCACTTTTCACTTTCATGCATTGGAGAAGGAAATGGCAACCCACTCCAGTGTTCTTGCCTGGGGAATCCCAGGGACGGGGGAGCCTGGTGGGCTGCCGTCTATGGGGTCGCACAGAGTCGGACACGACTGAAGTGACTTAGCAGTAAGTCCTATCACATGTAGAAAAGCAGCAGGCAAAGGTGGAGTATTAGCAACTCACGGAGGGATATGAGTTGCGTGATTTTTTTTTTCTTTTTTCATTCATTTCTATATACATTTCTATGCACTTAAATGGCAGAGCAGCAACTCAGAGGAACTTCATTTTAACACCTGATGCACAAGTCTGGGTATTTACAGAGACAAAAGTGCATCTTCAGTTTTCTGAGATTCTGAGGGACATTCTCTACTCTCTACAGATGTACCTGGATCATAACCAAATAAGGGGTTCAGAAAACGTCTGAACTCAGTTTATCTTTGAAAAGAAGGCATCTTTCTCAACCTCACTAGGGAGAGCCCTGCGGTGTTCTGGCATGATGTAAGGGCCTGACTTCTCAGGGCTCCGTGTCTTGGCACATAAGGCAGACAGATACCAACTTAGCAATTTACGAGGGCAGTGTTACAAAGGTTTGAAAAATGAAATGTAGTGTGACAGCAAAAGCATTAACACATGAGTTTCATAGCCTCTCCCCTTTCATTCCCCATTAAAGATAATTCTATTTTTGCCAGTCTTGTGCAGGGTCTTATGTGCAGATTGGCCACAGTGGGGTGTAGGGGGGCAGGTTGGAAGGGGAGAAAATTAAAGAAAGGCAAACACAAATTGATTGTGTTGGAAAAGGTAGAGAATTACTCCTAGAGAACAAAACACGTAGAAAGTGGAACTGGAGATAAACATAGGAGCAATACTACTGTGTTTTAGAGAGGTGAGTGACTTGGGGGTTTGAAAGAGATAGCACAGCTTTGCCAAAGGGAGTGGAAAATAAAAGGATGGAGGAGGGAAATGGGTCTTTCGAAAAAATGTTTTAACATTGCATGTGTCTATGATCTTCTCAGAAACAACACTAAATATTTAAAGTGTTTAAAAAAGCTCTTTAGATATAGGATTGGGATTTTATTGTAATGCAATGTTTTATAAATATATCCAAAATGGGTGATAATTTATACAAATTTTGCTAGTATAAAATTAAGTGTAAAATTCTTTTTCTAAAGTGTGTGTCTAATGATCTAGCCAGTTCTTCTTAAAACTGTCACAGGCCTGTTAAATCCAGTCTCTTGAAGCACGACACAAGTTTAAAGTATATTTTAATGTGAGTTCACTATATTGAAACATAGTGATATCAGATATTTAGCGATTGTTTGATGTTCCTGCTAAGGAAAGAAGAACTATATCTTCTTCCTGCCATTTTGATAATCAGAATTAAGAATCTGAAACATACACACACCCACTTACATATGTGATGACAGTTTTCCCCTGGAATGGATGTTATTCTATTTTGTAGTACCTATAACTTTTAGATCAGTTGTAACATATTACAATTTGATTCTCCTGGAACGTAGAAAAATCCATTTTTTCCTCACCGTATACAGATAAAATAGTACAAGTCTTGCTAATTAGTTTAGTATAGGTTCACAAGTCCATTAAAATCTCAATATTAGCAATCACTTTCTTGTAATTAAAATGCAGCTCTTGTTCTTTTCATTTTATTGGCTTTGTTGATTACCGTTGTTGATTACCGTAGGTCCACAGTCTATTAAAATCTGAATATTAACGATCTGTTTTTGGCAGTTAAAATGCATCCTTTGTTCTTTTCATTTTATTGGTAAACAGATAATACTTGCCTAAAAATTCATTGTGATATGAATTGTGAGCAACTAGTTTTAAAAATCTTAGACCTATAAATGTCTTTCTACTTGTCAAATTGTCCAAACTATATCTTGTAAGCAAATTCACATTTACACATATGCCATTTCCACCAAGCTCAAGTCAATCTATAGACTTAACTAAATTATTTTCAGTGTTACATTATCTTTGTTACTTAGGGGAATTTTGAGAGTGTTCCATGGAGTCAGAAGACCTGAACTGAGTATTAACCAGTCTTCTTCTTTTTCTTTTTTCCTAAGATTTTTTTAAAAATGTGGACCATCTTCAAATCTTTATTGAGTTTGTTACAATATTGCTTTTGTTTTGTGTTTTGGATTTTTGGCTAGGCATGTGGGATGTCAGCTCCCTGAGCAAGGATGAAACACACAGTCTCTGCATTGCAAGGTGAAATGTAACCGCTGACTGCTGGGAGCCAGCATGAGGAGCTCGGCCTGTGGCAAAGGTCATGAGGAAGGAGGCTCGGCATACACAAAGGCGGGATCGAGCCTCAGGAGTCCCCTTGGAAATTCTCGAGCATCTACCCCCAAAACCAGAGTCTGCCTACTTTACTGCTTTGTGCTCTCACGTACACCTCTGACTTTACCGGAGGGCTGTCCCCCACCACCTCTCTCTGAAAAAGAGTTAACTTACAGCTCCAGTTGATAAAGTTGCTGGGCGTGATAAGAGAGTTTGAACCTACAAACTCCTCTGAAGGTTATTCCGGCCACATGTGATTGTTCACAGCCTCCCAACTGTGAGAGGCATGAGATGTTCTAAACTGTCTAAATACAGATTCCTTTGAGCAGTTAAAAGATTGATTCAAAATTGTATTGGTGAAGGGTTTTTCATTTGTTGGGCCAATGTTTGCTGCTAAGTTTCCATATCCCTTACCTACTGTGTCCCTGGCAGTGTATTGATTAATGTAATTGGTGTATGGGAATGTAAGTAGTAGCTTTAATGTTTGTAACCTTGGACCCTTGAGTTAATTCTTTTCTTATTATAGCCCACCATACCTTTGCCCTATAGGAATGCAACTTTATCTAATGCTTTTGGAGGGTGGCACCTGACTTTAGAATAATCATCTTTAGAGAAAAATAAGTTTTCTGAAGAAAGGATCTTAAAATGTTAACAGGCCTCTTGGCCAGAAGATGATGTAGTTCACCTAAACTTCTGCATATGATAAGTTTGCAGGAAGAAAGCCTGGCTTACTGCTAACTCTACCCCTTCCCCCATTATCCTCTATGCACAACTTAAGGTATAAAAACTACTTTGGAAAATAAAGTGCAGGCCTTGTTCACCGAAACTTGGTCTCCCCATGTCCTTCTTTCTCTCACCTTCTGGTTGAATTATTCAGCCTCTTTTCTCCACTGAATTTCCTCACTGAGCTATCCTTAATTAACATTTAATCAAGCAATTGTTTCCTGATCCTCGCCAACGCAGTCCCCACTTTGAATTCCCTGGATCCACCAGGGCTGGGCCCCGGTAACTGATCCTCCAGAGAAGTTCCCTGGCCCTTCCTCTTAGTTCTGAATATCCCTGTACAATCAGTATAAATCATCTCAGTTTTCTTACCTATGATTTGGAGATTAAACTTGAACATATCGCCTCTGTATTTTGCCAAGTTATTACAAAGTGTGCATGGGAAGTGCCCAGTATTCAGCACAGGCAGCAGCACATAGCAAGCTCCAATAAAATGAAGTGATTATTTTCATAATAGAATTAGCATTTGCATTCTTTTCCAGAGCCTCATAGAAAGAGGCACAGCATTTTAATATTTGTGCTTCTAGCAACATAAACAATCATCGGTGTAAAAAATACAGAATGCTGGCTCTGTGTGACATGAGAGCTCCCACGCTGGCCTTGATTTATATGCCCTGCTCCACAGAAAAACATTCATGGCAATACGATTCTCACGTCCTCTCTCCCTCTGTCTCTTCCATGCAAACAGAATTTGGAAAAAATTACGCACTTTTTAAAATCTATTTTTTATTGATCAGATGAAGATATTTTATGTACTTATTGTAACTGTATTACTCTGAGGTATTGGGATCAATGTAGTGATGACTTCAATCAGGAAAATATTGATGTGTAAAGCTGGGTCTAGAGACTTCCCTGGAGCTCCAGTGATTAAGACTCTGTGCTTCCACTCCAGGGAGCGTGGTTTGATGCCTGGTTGGAGAACTAAGATTCCACACGCCAAGTGACAAGGCCAAAAAATAAATAAATAAATAAGTAAAAGCTCTTTTAAAAAAGACTATAAAAAATAAGTAAATAAACCTAAGTCTGAGTATCACTGTTGTTATGCCCTCAGTCTAGGAAATATTTCTCAAAAATTTTGGAGGCTTCTTTTGCAGTAGTGAAGCCAGGGTTTCCACAATATCTGAAATGCAGGGCTTAGAGATTTTCCTTCAGATGTTAAATAAAAATAGAAGCCACACTTTGCGTTAATTCTAAAGAATACCCTGCAACTGAAATCTATGTTCTATCTGTAATAACTGCAACAGAGAAATTCCTTTACAACTTGTGTATTCTAAGACATTTCATCCTAGTGGTAAGAATAAAATGATAATAAAGATTCTGAACAGATATTTTCTGGTTCCACATCAACCAAATTTACAAGAATCCCAGTCTCAGATAATTCTTCTCAAATAGATCCATGGAGGGTATGGGATGAAATGGGAAGAAAAGGGTATCACCAAGGACATGGTCATCAGTAGACAGTCTGATGGGTTCTAACGGCCCAGACAGGGAAGCCTGGCGTGCTGCAGTTAATGGGGTTGCAAAGAGTCAGACACGACTGAGCTACTGAACAACTATAACAAATGGCCCAGTGAGACTGTGTCCTTACTCCTTCTTGACACAGACATTGGGATTAAAGGCCAGAAAAATGACCAAATATCAGAGCTAAGAAATAGACATTTATTCCTACAAAGTGAGGGGGTTAAAATATGGTTTGCCAGAATGTGGCTCTCCTGTCTTTTTATTTAACTGTTTTAAAAACTTTTTAATTTTATATTGGAGTAGGCAATGGCACCCCACTCCAGTACTCTTGCCTGGAAAATCCCATGGACGGAGGAGCCTGTTAGGCTGCAGTCCATGGGGTCGCTGAGAGTCAGACACGACTGAGCAACTTCACTTTCACGCATTGGAGAAGGAAATGGCAACCCACTCCAGTGTTCTTGCCTGGAGAATCCCAGGGACGGGGGAGCCTGGTGGGCTGCCATCTATGGGGTCCCACAGAGTCGGACACGACTGAAGCGACTTAGAATAGCATAGCATAGCATAGAGCCGATTAACAATGTTGTGATTGTTTCAGGTGAACAGTGAAGGGACTCGGTCACACATATACATGTATCCCTTCTCCCCAAAATCCCCTCCCATCCAGGGTGTAACATTGAGCAGAGTTCCCTGTGCTCTACAGTAAGTCCTTTCTTTCCCAGGGGACTGGGTGCAAGCCATCAGAAAATGGAGGAGGAAGCATCAGATTGACTTTGACAATCAAGAAATGCATCATTCAGGAATCATTTGGCCTGAGACGTGGAGAGTATTTGCTGATTCACTAAATAGCAATGAAGAGGGATACCACACTTGCATTCATTTCACCATGTCCATTGAGCGCCATAGCCAGGCACCATGATGAAAAGTGAGAGAAAGATGATGGTGCTTTCCTCTTGGTCTACTAGATCAGTGGACACAACAAACCACACACATAATGACACAACTGCTTTCGAACCTACTAAATGCCTTGAGTAAGACGACAGAAAACTTCAGGTTGCTGTGCCTGCTTGCTCAGTCACTTCAGTTCTGTCCAACTCTTTAAGATTCCATGGACTGCAGCCCACTAGGCTCCTCTGTCCATGGGATTCTCCAGGCAAGAATACCGGAGTGGGTGGCCGGGGATCTTCCTGACCTAGGGATAGAACCCACATCTCTTACATCTCCTGCACCACCTAGAATGCAGGAGACCTGAGTGCACACACACGAAGTCTCTTAACACTCCTGGCTAACTCTCTAATAATTCTCTGTTTTCCTATTACTAACAAAATTCCATAGGTCCAAAATGCTAATGTGAGAACACAGTGCTTCCTTGGCTACAGAACAACTAAGTGCTAAGTCAACAATTTAACACCCATTTATATATATATATATAATATATATAAATGAATATTTTTTTTCTTAGAAACTAATGATCTTTGAGATCTTTGTATAATATATATAATAATATATAATATATATATTATATATAATATATATAAATGAATATATATATATATTTTTTTTTCTTAGAAACTAATGATCTTTGTTTGAGATGTAGTACGCTTGAGGCACTTGTCTGGTACTCAGCTGGACTATGCAACCGGCATTAGGAAGTCAGGATGCAGTTTCCCAAGAAGAAGCCAGAAATTTCCCCCAATTTAATTACTCTCTGACCTTCTAACATCTTCCTTGGTGGCTCAGGTGATAAAGAATATGCCTACAATGCAGGATGCCCAAGTTCAATCCCTGGGTCAGGAAGATCCCCTGGAGAAGAAAATGGCAACCCACTCCGGTATTCTCGCCTGGGAAATACCATGGACAGAGGAGCCTGGCGGGCTGCACTTCACGTGGTCGCACAGTCGTACACGACTGAACGACTGACACTGATGTTCATGTGTGGAACAGTGGAATCACTCAAAAAATGCATCATCTCAATGACTATGGTTGGAAAGACAGCAAATTCACCAAATTTAGAGCATCATGAAGCTTAAATTGAAAGAACATGAGTGGAAGCTTTGGAAAGAAGGTGAAAGGTAATAGGTACCATCTTTGAGAAAGACAGATCTTTTGTTGTTTGTGAATGCTTTATCTTCAGAGGCAAATGAAAGAAAAACAAGAGAACTACTTCGAGATAACATCTTCTGTAGTATTTTTGTTGCTGTTGTTGTTTAATCACTAAGTCCATTTGACTCTTTGAGACCCCATGGACTGTAGCCCATAAGGCTCCTCTGTCTGTGGGATTTCCCAGGCAAGAATACTGGGGCAGATTGCTATTCCCTTCTTCAGGGGAATCTTCCCCACCCAGGGATCAAACCTAAGTCTCTTGCATTGGCAGGTAGATTCCTTAACTGCTAAGCCACCAGGGACGCCTGCTCTGTATTGTATATTATATTTTATTATATTATGTGTCTGAAACTATAGCCATTTTCAGTATCTTAGAGTATATATTTTATGTCTACCTTTATTTTAAACATTTCTAACTGTCTGTGGAAATTACTTAATGGATGTTTGTAATTTTCAGATATTCTTCTGAACTAAATAGCTTGATACTTATATCCTATGGGAGAAAACTTTGCTGCCTGGTGATGGCAAAAAGATGCAAAGTCAATTACCTGAGATTCTTTTCCAACCTTTGAGAAGGATGTCTCTCACCCACGGAGTCTTCAGAAGTTACCCGTCTCCATAGTGTTTGGCCAGGTTGTTTTATAGAGTCTATGACCATTTGGCAAGCATTGAAAACCTTCCTGAAATGGCACTGCTGGATTCGTGCCTGGATACACTGAAGAATTTAAGGATCTAATGAATCTAAAAAGACAAAAATAATCGTGCCCCATCCTTCTCATTGCAACCAATGTCATGCTTATGTTCCAGGATTAATAATAACAAGATCAAACCTGGGAAACAGGTTTGCTGTACACTTCTGAATAACAAGGTTCCAGAATTCTCTGGAAAATAACATGTTTCCGGGAGATAAACCACGCTCCATATCCTCTTTACTGCTTTATAAGAGGATTCATTCACTGTTCACATGACCCTTGGGAACATATCGAAAGCCAAATAAAGGCATTAATTTTTCCTTTAGTTTAGGCAGCTTATTAAAGATAAGTGACATATAGAGAGAATAAAGACATGGATATAAAGCATCAGAGACAAAGGCTCTGATGTTGTATGTCACCGAGCAATTCTCAGTGAGAAGTAAGCTTGGACTTGGAGCTCTGCCCGTCCATCCTAGAGCATACCAGGTGGAGGGGGCATGGCTGAGTCTCTACAAGACGGGTGAGGGAGCTGGGTCTCCAAGCACGAATTTTATGCCCTGCTGGGGCTAATCTTAAGATTCTTGGGGCTGACTCCATTACCAAATTGGCTTCAGCAGCATCAAGAAATAGATCATCCGGGTTCCAAAGAGTGGCGAGGCATCAGGGGGTATATTATCAAGTCTAGGAACTGAATGTTGCCAGAATGGTTTGGCTGGACCAGAAGGAAAAGAAAGAAAGAAGCAAACATCCTGAATAAGTGCCCATGTTTCCCTCCAATCTTCACTTGAGAAAATGGACAAACATCACAGAGGTGTCAGGGCTGACAGTACTTGATAAAGAGAGTTGCATCTGAAAATCAGAGGAGACGGTTTAAATGTCAAGTGTCTGTTTTGTTGCTTCTGCAGGTGAACTTTCTCATGTACCTACTGGACCGTTGCATGAGCTCAGATGCTAGAATATCCTTCACCGCTGCAGCACATCAATACTAATTGTCTTGTTAATTAGAGAAGAGATTTGGTTATAATTTTCTGTGTCTGCTTAAAAATCGCTCTTCACCTCACAGCCATCTTGCCAAAGAGGATCTGAAGGGGGAATAACGTTCTTCACCTAGACTGTGGTCTCTACGTTAAATCCTCTGACTCTGTCCCCTAGTAAGAAGGCAGATGTGAATCAGCGAGAATGTATGCGCCTGTCCATTTGTCTGGCCACCTATGCTTTGCTTTCAAAGAAAAAGGATTTACAATTTCCTCCTACTCATTTATCCTCCCCCCCCCATATTTTATTTTCTTCCTTCCATCAAATGGACATTAAAGGTCACTACCCTCCCCTTCCCCCCATTTAATAGCTAAGGGTAGGTTACTGTATATTCTCCAGGGTGAGTTTAGTTTTTCCTCCTTTCTGGAGTTCCAAACAATAATTATACTTTTTTTCTTTCTCTTCAGGGCTGCTTTGCACTGCTTTGCACTCAAAAGTTTCCCAAGCCAATATAAGATCAGCTACATCTTTCTCAAGACAATTGATGCTACAGCTGTGCAGATTTGAGGGAGAGAAGCTGATAGCACCAGAAGCCATTAACTTTCTTTTCCAAAAATCACCTTTCTCATTAGATTTGAAAAATGTGTTTGAGAACAGCAGCTTATGGCAGTTGACTAGATAAAACTTCAGGAAAGATAGTACACACAAGGAAAGGTGAGACAAATTGCAGTGATAAGGTATGTCAGCAGAGGGCTGATGCTGCAAGAATATAGTGTCTTTGTATCTGTGGCCATTCATTAAGAGAGGTTGTGTCAGGGCTGTTGGCATAGAGAAATGAAGACTCCTGCACACCCAGCAGCATCGGAATATAATCACTGGTACTTCTGGATTTCTGTATCCTTCCCTCCGCCTCTTCATTGGCACTGATAATGTTCCCTTGAAAAATACATATGCCAGAAAAACTATTTTGAGGATAGTCATTTTAATAAGCGATTCATATGAAAGTAACCACTCATCCACATTATAATAGGAATATTCTGCCTCAGAAAAAAAAATCTGATTATTAACCCTGAATAATCATGAAACTCCAAAGGTGTCTTATTGGCTTAGGAAATATTAAATATAGTCGTGTTTCCCAGGAGGAAGGGTGGTCAGAATAAAAAGAGAGACATTTAAAATGAAAAAAAAAAAAAACCTTGTTTTCAATTGTAAGTTACAATCACTGTATAACAGAACATATTCTTTTGCAACAATGTCAGAGTTCGATTCCTCACTTTTACTAAGGAAAGATTGGCAGGTTTCTGTTGATAACAGAAATATCTGCATAATCCACAAAAAGTAACATTTTTTGTTACTTTAGGTAAAGCTGATTCTTACCTAATAGGGTTTTCCAATGTTTGTGTCCTGTATCTGGAGGATGTTTAGAATCTCTGTCCATGAAATTTCTTTTGTAAAAAGCACTACTTTCAGACTAAATGTTAGTAATAGGAATTGGAGGTAAAAGAACTGCATTTGAAAAGATCAAAACTCTCAAATGTGATTATGGATAAATCAGAAAAGAGCTTCCTTACCCTTCCCCAGTGCCAGCCCCTCCCAGTTGCACACTCCCATATTCTGACTTTGAGAGGGGGCCTCACCCCTGTTTCTGGCTAAGGTCTCTGTTTTTGCAGTAGTTTCCAGTCTTCTGCACCCAGTCAAAAAAGTTGCTTCTGCAGATGAGCTTTAGAATGTACCTAGAGGATTATTACATGAGCGTGCAAAGATACTATAATATCCTTCACCATTATAGCACGCAGATAAAAAGCAACACAAAGTATCTTGACCCACAGCTCTCTCAAGCTAATGCTCTATTTCTCTGGTCTTTTCGAAAGATGCCATAACCTGCTAGAAAATGGAAACTGAAGCAAACTCAAGAGGCTACTGCTTTCATAGGAGGTGAGATCTCAGGCAAGGGAGGGGAGAAAAATGTTTCAAAGAAAGCGAGACAAATATAAGATTATAGTTTATCAAGCAGCTTCATAAGGAGATACAGCTGACTCTGGTTGCATAGAATATCTTCAGCCAGCCAAAAAGAAACACCATATCTGAGAACAATTCATTAGAAGGGGAGTAGCAGGGGTTTATTTAAGGCTTCTATTACATCTTCCCCTCATTAATGGCCAAGATTGCTCTCACAAAGAATTAATGCCAACATACTTTTGTATTGAGTCATTTGGGCCATTGGAAAGTCACTGAATAATCAGAATGCCTGAAGTATGGGAATTCATCTCGATCCCAAAGTAAAGGCAGGAGTCAGGGTCATGGTGAGTCTCTTCAGGTGTGGTCAGATGGCATCAGCCTTGGACAGAGTCTCCTGAACTGCAAGGAGATCAAATCAGTCAGCCCTAAAGGAAACCAGTCCTGAATATCCATTGGCAGAACTGATGCTGGAGCTGAAACCAATAATTTGGCCACCTGATGCAAAGAGCTGACTCACTGGGAAAGACCCTGATGCTGGGAAAGATTGAAGGCAAAAGGAGAAGGGGACAACAGAGGATGATATAGTTGGATGGCAGTACTGACTCAATGGACATGAGTTTGAGCAAACCCTAGGAGACAGTGAAGGACAGGGAAGCCTGGTGTGCTGCAGTCCATGGGGTTGCAAAGAGTTGCGCATAACTTAATAACTAAACAGCAACAGCATACACTTTGTGCCTAAAACTTGCACTTATTGTTTTAATAACTTTGTTGAAGTATAATCGGCATATAGAAGATATACACACATTTAATATATAAAGTTGGATGAGTTTGGATATAGACATACACTCATCCAAGCATCACCACAATCAAAGTAATAAACACATCCAGACCCTCTAAACACTGTCTCTTCCCTCCTCACTTGTGTGTGTGTGTGTGTTTTGTATGGGAAAGACACTTCACGTGAAATCTACCCTCTTAACAAATTTTAAATGTGCAACATTTTTTAAAAATAGACAGTATCTTGTACAGCAGATGTATAGAACTTATTTGTCTTGTGTGTGTTCTTAATGTGACAAGTAAGCGCATTATAAAAATCACTTGCTGCAGTAAACTATAGAAACAATCTAATGTTTTATTGTCAAACAAATACATTTGAAAAGAATTATACAATTAAATATAGAACAACTTGGATAAATCTTGAGAATGTAGTGACAAGTGAAAAAAAGCAATTTGAAGAATTGTGTATTTTCTAATGCACTCTAGATGGCTTTCTTGTTGGCTCAGACAGTACGCAATCTGCCTGCAGTGCAGGAGACCCAGGTTCAATCTTTGGGTCAGGAAGATCCCCTAGAGAAGGCAACCCACTCCTGTATTCTTGCCTGGGAAATCCCATGGTGAGAGGAATCTAGCAAGTTACAGTCCATGGGGTTACAAAGGGTGGGACACGACTGAGCAACTAACAGTACTTTACTACATAGATGGTCATGGACAATGATATTCAAATAATAATAAAATGGCCTGGAAAGAACTGTGCTATATTTAGCATAATATTACTTCTTTGTACTGACAGTGAGAAACATGGGCAGGTAGGTAACAAATAGAATTCAATTACATTTGTAATATTTTATTTCATTAAAGAGAGTCTTGGAAGGAAAAGAATCTTGCTTTAAAAAGAATTTTTAAAAGCTGTACAAGTAGAAAGAAACTAACATTTATCAATGGCTTACTATGTGCCAGTTTTCTGATTATTCAGACCATTGATTCCAAAGGCAGTATGCCTGGGGTTGAATCCTGCTTCTGCCATGAACTAGACAGATTGTTTTGAACTAGTTAGGTAGCTTTCCTATGATCTGATCTGTTTGTCTATAAAACAATGGTAGTAATAACACCAACCTCCTAGTATTGTTGTGATAATTTAATTATATGATTTATTTACACAGTGTTCTGTATAGTGCCTGGTAGTAACAATGATTCAGTAAATGTGAGTTGTTACCATTAGTCTCTGAACCCAGACGGTCTTTCTCCAGAGCCTCACCATGGAAGCTAAGGAGCAAATCAAACTGAAAATAATTATAATCAGGATGCACCTTTTATTTTTTCATCTTAAAAATACACCCACTGTTGATGAGGTCATTAGCAGGAGGAGGTGCAGTCTCTTCTTGATTAATCAGCACAGGGCCTTCAGCATAGGTCAAGCTTGTAAGCTGTTTTCTATCAACCGACACAAAATTTCATGTCCATGAATCTGAGCACATTTAAATGAAACATTTCATCAGAGATCCTTGCAGATCATAACATCAAAAGTTAAAACATTTCAAAACCCTTCGTGAATGCAGTGATATTCTTGCAGAGTTTAAATGACACGGGAACTAAGATGAATTATCAAACTGCAAATAAAAGCATCCATTACCTGTCATATCAGCATGAAGACTTTATGGTTACCAGTTGAAGAAATTGCAGACAAAGGCTCTATAAATATGTAATGTAAAATTTGCTGAATTTGTGTCCGTTTCCTAAATGTATACTTACTTTTTTTTTTTTTCTTGCATGTTTGAATATACAGCAGACTTGAAGGTTAAGAAAGAGATAGGGAAGATTTTTGCAAGAATAGTTTAAACTCAGTAGACTGTTCTCTGCCTGGCCTAGTTACCACATTCTGCTGAGGTAGCATTCCCGCAGTACTCGCCCTTGCGAACACATGCTTTTGTATTTATTCCCCAGGTTTTTTCAGTTCAACTTTTACAGGGTTTCCTTCTCTAATTCCTCAGGGGCCACCTGGCCTCCTTTCAGACTAAATGTTTGCGGTCTGCTAGACAAGGCGAGCTGGTAGGTAGCTCTGCTCAGAGATGCTCTGCCTTGCTTCCATAACATGACTGCAGGGACCACTGGGCAACAAAACACAGCCCCTCATGGGTTCAGGCTTAGTTTTATCTCCATCCCACTACTATAGCCTGTTTGGCTGTGTCTCTTTTCTGATAAGACCAGAAAAGTGTAGGATGTCTACGAGGAATTTCATTTGCTCAAGACACAATCAAATTTCAGACACAATTCATTTTGATCTGAGAGTGAAAGACGCTTCAGTTTGTGTTCTCTTCTCTGTGTGGATCGCTAAATCAAAAAAAGAATGAAAGACACAACAGAAGTTGGCCAAATGTCAGGCATGATGCATATATAGTAATACTTACTGTTGTCAAATAGTAAGTATTTGACACAGACCACAGCCTTGTCTAACTCAATGAAACTAAGCCATGCCATGTGGGACCACCCAAGATGGAAGTGTCATGGTGGAGAGGTCTGACAGAATGTGGTCCACTGGAGAAGGGAATGGCAAACCAGTATTCTTGCCTTGAGAACCCCATGACCAGTATGAAAAGGCAAAAAGATAGGATACTGAAAGAGGAACTCCCCAAGTTGGGAGGTGCCCAATATGCTACTGGAGATCAGTGAAGAAATAACTCCAGAAAGAATGAAGGGATGGAGCCAAAGCAAAAACAATACCCAGTTGTGGATGTGACTGGTGATAGAAGCAAGATCTGATGCTGTAAAGAGCAATATTGCATAGGAACCTGGAATGTCAGGTCCATGAATTAAGGCAAATTGGAAATGGTCAAACAGGAGATAGCAAGAATGAACGTCAACATTCTAGGAATCGGCGAACTAACATGGACTGGAATGGGTGAATTTAACTCAGATGACCTTATATCTAATATGGTGGGCAGGAATCCCTCAGAAGAAATGGAGTGGCCATCATGGTCAACAAAAGGGTCCGAAATGCAGTACTTGGATGCATCTCAAAAATGACAGAATGATCTCTGTTCATTTCCAAGGCAAACCATTCAATATCACAGTAATCCAAGTCTATGCCCTAACCAGTAACGCTGAAGAAGCTGAAGTTGAGTGGTTCTGTGAAGACCTACAAGACCTTTTAGAACTAACACCCCAAAAAAAGTTGTCCTTTTCATTATAGGGGACTGGAATGCAAAAGTAGGAAGTCAAGAAACACCTGGAGTAACAGGCAAATTTGGCCTTGGAATACGGAATGAAGCAGGGCAAAGACTAATAGAGTTTTGCCAAGAAAATGCACTGGTCATAACAAACACCCTCTTCCAACAACACAAGAGAAGACTCTACACATGGACATCACCAGATGGTCAACACCAAAATCAGATTGATTATATTTTTTGCAGCCAAAGATGGAGAAGCTCTATACACTCAGCAAAAACAAGACCAGAAGTTGACTGTGGCTCAGATCATGAACTCCTTATTGCCAAATTCAGACTTAAATTGAAGAAAGTGGAGAAAACCACTAGACCATTCAGGTATGACCTAAATCAAATCCCTTATGATTATACAGTGGAAGTAAGAAATAGATTTAGGGGGCTCGATATGATAGACAGAGTGCCTGATGAACTATGGACTGAGGTTTGTGACACTGTACAGGAGACAGGGATCAAGACCATCCCCATGGAAAAGAAATGCAAAAAAGCAAAATGGCTGTCTGAGGAGGCCTTACAAATAGCTGTGAAAAGAAGAGAAGACAAAAGGAAAGATATAAGCATTTGAATGCAGAGTTCCAAAGAATAGCAAGGAGAGATAAGAAAGCCTTTCTCAGTGATCAGTGCAAAGAAATAGAGGAAAACAACAGAATGGGAAAGACTAAGGATCTCTTCAAGAAAATTAGAGATACCAACGGAACATTTCATGCGAAGATGGGCTCAATAAAGGAGAGAAATGGTATGGACCTAACAGAAGCAGAAGATATTAAGAAGAGGTGGCAAGAATATACAGAAGAACTGTACAATAAAGATCTTCACGACCCAGATAATCACAATAGTGTGATCACTCACCTAGAGCCAGACATCCTGGAATGTGATTTCAGGTGGGCCTTAGAAAGCATCACTACACACAAAGCTAGTGGAGGTGATGGAATTCCAGTTGAGCTATTTCAAATCCTGAAAGAGGATGCTGTGAAAGTGCTGTACTCAATATGCCAGCAAATTTGGAAAGCTCAGCAGTGGCCACAGGTCTGGAAAAGGTCACTTTCATTCTAATCCCAAAGAAAGGCAGTGCCAAAGAATGCTCAAACTACCACACAATTGCACTCATCTCACACACTAGTAAAGTAATGCTCAACATTCTCCAAGCCAGGCTTCAGCAATATGTGAACCATGAACTTCCAGATGTTCAAGCTGGTTTTAGAAAAGGCAGAGGAACCAGAGATCAAATTGCCAACAACTGCTGGATCATCAGAAAAGCAAGAGAGTTCCAGAAAAACATCCATTTCTGTTTTATTGACTATGCCAAAGCCTTTGACTGTGTGGATCACAATCAACTGTGGAAAATTCTGAAAGAGATGGGAATACCAGACCACCTGATCTACGTCTTGAGAAACCTATATGCAGGTCAGGAAGCAACACTTAGAACTGTACATGGAACAACAGACTGGTTCCAAATAGGAAAAGGAGTTCATCAAGACTGTATATTGTCACCCTGCTTATTTAACTTATATGCAGAGTACATCATGAGAAACGCTGGGCGGGAAGAAACACAAGCTAGAATCAAGATTGCCAGGAGAAATATCAATAACCTCAGATATGCAGATGACACCACCCTTATGGCAGAAAGTGAAGAGGAACTAAAAAGCCTCTTCATGAAAGTGAAAGAGGAGAGTGAAAAAGTTGGCTTAAAGCTCAACATTCAGAAAACGAAGATCATGGCATCCGGTCCCATCACTTCATGGGAAATAGATGGGGAAGCAGTGGAAACAGTGTCAGACTTTATTTTTTTTGGCTCCAAAATTGCTGCAGATGGTGATTGCCGCCATGAAATTAAAAGACGCTTACTCCTCAGAAGGAAAATTATGACCAACCCAGATAATATATTGAAAAGCAGAGACATTACTTTGCCAACAAAGGGCCGTCTAGTCAAGACTAAGGTTTTTCCAGTGGTCATGTATTGATGTGAGATTTGGACTGTGAAGAAAGCTGAGTGTGAAATAATTGATGCTTTTGAACTGTGGTGTTGGAGAAGACTCTTGAGAATCCCTTGGACTGCAAGGAGATCCAACCAGTCCATCCTAAAGGAGATCAGTTCTGGGTGTTCACTGGAAGGACTGTTGCTGAAGCTGAAACTCCAGTACTTTGGCCACCTCATGCGAAAGTGGACTCATTGGAAAAGACTCCAATGCTGAGAGGGATTGAGGGCAGAAGGAGAAGGGGACGACAGAGGATGAGATGGCTGGATGGTATCACATATCTTGATGGACGTGAGTTTGAGTGAACTCCAGGAGTTGGTGATGGACAGGGAGGCCTGGCGTGTTGTGATTCATGAGGTCGCAAAGAGTCAGACATGAGTGAGTGACTGAACTGAATTGATTGTCAAATAAACTATGCAGATTGTTTTTAACTCCTCTCCATGTGTGTGTGCTCAGTCACTCAGTCCTGTCCTATTCTTTGGGGCCCCATGGACTGTAGCTCACCCGTCTCCACTGTCCATGGAATTTTCCAGGGAAGAATACTGGAGTTGGTTATCATTTTCTACTCCAGGGGGTCTTCCTGGCCCACAAATCCAAGACAAGTCTCTTGAGGCTCCTGTATCAGAATATGGGTTCTTTACCACTAGTGCCATTTGGGACTCCCAACACATCTCCACAGATGTAGTATTTTAATGTTTAAATTTTGCAGCTATTAATTTATTTTACTTCTGCTTTATTGACTATGCCAAAATCCTTAACTATATGGATCACAACAAACTGTGGAAAATCCTTAAAGAGATGGGAATACCAGACTACCTGACCTGCCTTCTGAGAAATCTGTAGGCAGGTCAAGAAGCAACAGTTAGAACCGAACGTGGAACAACAGACTGGTTCAAATTGGGAAAAGAGTATGTCAAGGCTGTATATTGTTACCCTGCTTATTTAACTTATATGCAGGGTACATCACACAAAATGTTGGGCTAGATGAAGCAAAAGCTGGAATCAAGACTTCCAGGAGAAATATCAATAACCTCAGGTAGGCAAATGACATCATCCTTATGGCAGAAAGTGAAGAGGAACTGAAGAGACTCTTGATGAAAGTGAAAGAGGAGAATGAAAAAGTTGGCTTAAAGTTCAACATTCAGAAAACTAAGATAACGACATCTGGTCCTATCATATCATGGCAAATAGATGGAGGAACAGTGGAAACAGTAGCTGACTTTATTTTGGGGGGCATTTTAGTTGAATCCCTCTGGATGCTTTTTTTTTTTTTTTTTAAGGAGATACTGCAAAGAGCCAGGTTGGATGTTATTGAGTTCCTCTAGCATTTTGATGAGAGATGACTGTAAGATAGGAGAGTGAAATGTTCTTTCATTTTATGTACTTGAAGCTACCAGGATTTACTGACAAATTGGAATAAGAGACTGGAGATGACAAAATAGGCAAGTCCTGCTGACATCACGGTGAAGACCTTAAAGCCCTCGATAATGTGAGTACACATAACTAGTGAAGGGAAACTACAGAGGAGCTGACCTATGAAACTCTGGGGCTTAGTACTGGATTTTCTTGGAAATGGACAAACCAATCTGGAGTTCAGGGGAGTATCTGGGCTAGAAATACCAACTAGAGGATCATCAGCATGTGGACGGTGTACCGTCTGTGAGACTGTATGAAGGATGTGAGGGAGTCAGGAAGATAAAATGGAGGAGATTCTCAAGGACTGAGCATGGTGTGAAGCAACATTAAAAGGTCAGGAGATAAGGAGGAACAAGCAAAACAGAACAGAAGAAACAATAAGAACGTAGAGGGGATACTGGTAGAGCATAGCATCATGAATCCACATGAAGGAACTGTTTCAAGAAAGAGAATTGTTCTGAATGCCTTTGAGAGACTCTCTAGGTCGAGGGTCAAGAAATGGTCACTGAACTCTGTGGTCTTGGGTGAGCTTAACACAAGCAGTCTTAGTGTATAAACTTGACAAGTGTCTGTAGAAGGATAGGAAGAGAGGAAACAAGGCATAAGGACAGCTTTTCCAGGAGTTTTATTGTGAACACAAGGAGAATAATGAGTAGGTTCTCGGAGGGAAAGGACGTAGGCACAGATGGAACGTTAAGGTGACTGAAAGAGTAGCATGCACGCATGCTGTGCTCAGCTGTGTCCAACTCTTTGCAACCCCTTGGACTGTAGCCCACCAGGCTCCTCTGCCCATGAGATTTCCCAGGAAAGACTACTGGAATGGCTTGCCATTTCCTTCTCCAGGGATCTTCCCAACACAGGGATTGAACACATGTCTCCTGTAGTCTCCTGCATTGCAGGCAGATTCTTTACCACTGAGCCATCAGGGAAGCCCAAAATAATAGCACGAGTGTATGCCAATGAGAAACATACCCTTGAGAGGGCATAAATAGGTGCTGATTCAGGGGAGTGAGGAAAGAACTGGCTGATCAGTTTTGGCAGAAATGGAGAACAAATGATATCTAGAGCATGTGTGGAGGGCAATGGTCTGGATCAGGGCATTTTCTATTCATACAACTCATCCAAGTCATTTCATAGAAGAGCTCATCTGATCATCTTAAATCCCCTCATATCCCACCTGTCTAGGCACACCTTCTTTCCTTACTCTGTTGTATCTCCTCATGTGTAACAGTGGACATGAGTTAAACTGCAATAAATAGAATACCCAATGCATGAGAACACTTCAAGAGTAATAAGTTAATTGCAGTGTGTGTTAGTCGCTCAGTCGTGTCCTACTCTTTGTGAACCCATGGGCTGTGGCCTGCCAGGCTCCTCTGTCCATGGGATTCTCCAGGCAAGAATACTGGAGTGGATTGCCCTTCCCTTCTCCAGAGGCTCTTTCTGACCCAGGGATCGAATCTGGGTCTTCTTCATTGCAGGCAGATTCTTTACCTGCAGGTTAAATACAAGTTAATTGTAATTGCTCCTATTAGCCCAATGGATTCCTGGTCCCTGGATGGTGGTTGTTTTCATGGGGAATCAGAATTAGAGCCTCATCTCTTTTGCAGTGTACCTGATTTGAAGATCTTTCATGGATGCATGAGGTAGGAGATGAAGAGAGGAGAAAAGCAAGAGAGAAAAGGCCACTTCATAACCTTTGGTAGGAAGTGGACACACATCAGTTCTGTTCACCTGGCCTTGGCAGATAATCACTGAAAAGGGACCACACCCCAGGTACATCTGAAAGAAAGAACACATTTTGGTGGAAGCCTGTTTACCATGACCTCACCTATTGTAGTGAAAGTGAAAGTGTCAGAAACTGTCAGTTGGGTCTGACTCTGTGACCCTTTGGACTGTAGCCCACCAGGCTCCCCTGTCCATGGAATCTCCAGGCAAGAACACTGGAGGGGATTGTCCCAATCCAGGAACCAAACCTGGATCTCCCACATCGCAGACATATATATATATATATATATATATATATATATATATATATTTACTATCTAAGGGATCAGGGAAATTCTTGATGTTTCCCTGGTAAGTGTATATTTATACTTAAGTTACAAATATAAGTATAAACATAGATTTAATTCCACTTTGTTTTAAGGAGAAAGCAAGCTCCATGAAGTTTCCTGTTACATTTTTAATACCTTGTCAAAGGTTAGTCATATACTAGACATTCAACAGGTATTTCCTAAATGGGTGAATTCAAAGCACATACACTTATTTGGCCTAAAATTAGTTTCCCAGGAGCCAGGAAAGAAAGCTATCTCAGCATTCAGGATAAGTATCCATCTGCCAATTTTACTAGGTTTTGCTTAATAAGCTTCAACCTCATAATGTATATTCCACTATTTCCCATAAGACAAGACCAAAATAAACTTTAAAAAATATGTGTTTTGACTGTTGTAATAGACAAATGCAATGTAAAATAACCTCATTTGATATGGTTTGACATGCTTGAAGTATTTTTTTTTGGCCTTTTATGGTTCTGACAATATAAACATTACAAAATTTATTTACAATAAATTATAAAATTTTGTAAAAAACATTTACAAAATTGTCTTTTTGACATTTAATGAGAAATAAAATAAAATTAACATTTTCTATCGAGGAAGGAAGAAATCCTGTTTTTAGTATTATGATTTCTTTCCAACTCTTTAACTTGGATTAGTTTATTTGACTGTTTCTTAACGCCACTACTATAGAAAGAATAAAACAAGATATACAACATTAAAATTTATAACTGCTTTTAGGATCCAAAGGAGTCACCAACTTTAGTGAACAATTTGGATGCTTTCATTTTAGTGAGTAGAGATTATCTAAATTTATTTTGTACTGTGACAGGGACATATCATATTATATATCATACGGCATGACATATCATATGACAAGGACACTTTCTTGATGAAAGTGAAAGAGGAGAGTGAAAAAGTTGACTTAAAACTCAACATTCAGAAACCTAAAATCATGGCATCCAGTCCCATCACTTCATGGCAAATAGATGGGGAAAGAGTGGAAACAGTGACAGTCTTTATTTTTGGGGGGCTTCAAAACACTGCAGATGGTGACTGCAGCCATGAAATTAAAAGATGCTTGCTCCTTGGAAGAAAAGCTATGGCCAACCTAGATAGCATATTGAAAATCAGAGACATTACTTTGCCAACAAAGGTCCATCTAGTCAAAGCTATGGTTTTTCTAGTAGTCGTGTATGGTTGTAAGTGAAAGTGAAAGTAAAATCAATCAGTCGTGTCTGACTCTTTGGGACCCCATGGACTATAGCCTACTAGATTCCTCCTTCTATGGGATTCTCCAGGCAAGAGTACTGAAGTGTGTTGCCATTTCCTTCTCTAATAGATGTAAGAGTTGTACTATAAAGAAAGCTGAGTGCCGAAGAATTGATGCTTTTGAATTGTGGTGTTGGAGAAGACTCTTGAGAGTCCCTTGGGCTGCATGGAGATCCAGCCAGTCCAACCTAAAGGAGATCCGTCCTGAATATTCATTGGAAGCACTGATGTTGAAGCTGAAACTCCAATACTTTGGCCACCTGATGTGAAGAACTGACTCCTTGGAAAAGACCCAGATGCTGGGAAAGATTGAAGGCAGGAGGAGAAGGGGTCAACAGAGGATGAAATGGGTGGATGGAATCACTGACTCAATGGACATGAGTATGAGAAAACTTTGGGAGTTGCCAGTGGACAGGGAGGCCTGGTGTGCTGCCATCCATGGGGTCACAAAGAATTGGACAGGACTGAGCGACTGAACTGATGACATGTATTCTTGTTTGTTGATGAAAGTGAAAGTGGAGAGTGAAAAAGTTGGCTTAAAGCTCAACATTCAGAAAACGAAGATCATGGCATCCGGTCCCATCACTTCATGGGAAATAGATGGGGAAACAGTGGAAACACTGTCAGACTTTATTTTTCTGGGCTCCAAAATCACTGCAGATGGTGACTGCAGCCATGAAATTAAAAGACGCTTACTCCTTGGAAGGAGAGTTATGACCAACCTAGATAGCATATTCAAAAGCAGAGACATTACTTTGCCAACAAAGGTTCGTCTAGTCAAGGCTATGGTTTTTCCTGTGGTCATGTATGGAGGTGAGAGTTGGACTGTGAAGAAGGCTGAGTGCCGAAGAATTGATGCTTTTGAACTGTGGTGTTGGAGAAGACTCTTGAGGGTCCCTTGGACTGCAAGGAGACCCAACCAGTCCATTCTGAAGGAGATCAGCCCTGGGATTTCTTTGGAAGGAATGATGCTAAAGCTGAAACTCCAGTACTTTGGCCACCTCATGCGAAGAGTTGACTCATTGGAAAAGACTCTGATGCTGGGAGGGATTGGGGGCAGGAGGAGAAGGGGACGACAGAGGATGAGATGGCTGGATGGCATCACTGACTCGATGGACATGAGTCTGGGTGAACTCTGGGAGTTGGTGATGGACAGGGAGGCCTGGCGTGCTGTGATTCATGGGGTTGCAAAGAGTCAGAGATGACTGAGCAACTGATCTGATCTGATCTGATATATGTTTGGAAATATTTTGACATAAATATTTAATAAAATTACATGACTTCTAGATACACAATCACTTGCTTATTTCAGTTTTCTGAAGTTTGGATCTTAAATAGTGAAGGACTAATTATAATCATCTCAAGATCTGGATGATGAGTATCACTCAGAAGCCCAACGTGGTATGAAACAACCATGGCGATGTGGCTGTGGTCCTGGGGTTTGGGAGCAGATATCCTGGACTCTAGACCCATGTTGACTGCCTCTCCATCTCTGAACACAATTCATAGAGTTGACACTTTGATTTAGAATATATCGAAGTTCTGAGCTCTTCTCAGTAAAAGCCCAGTCAAATGATGCTCTGCTGCACTATCTTTGAAGTTCTGTTACTTTCCTCCCAGCCTTTTGTTCAAAGGTCTACAGCAGCTATCTCTAATGGCAAAAAGTGATCATAGTTCAATACCAAAATCTCCTTCGGCAAAGACACCGATCTTGAGCTTGAATTTTGTCAGTGATTCTGTTGTATCACCAGGTGAAGCTAAACCTGAAATGAATCTTTTGTGAGTCTAACAAAGCGGTCAGTCATTCTGAGTACTGAGGTCGGTTCCCAGTAAGATGAAGAAGGAAAGTGTGGTTAAGACAGCTTTCTCTTTAATTGACCACATATTCCTTCAGAGACCATTTTTCACAACTTAACTCTAAAAGTGCCCTTGTGCTTCTGAACTGTTTACTATCAACATTATTTGAAACAGAAAATCCAATCAAACACTATTGCCAAAACATTGCTAATTTCCTAAGTAGCTAACTGGATGTATTTGTCTCACGTTCATCTTCCTTGTCTCTGTTACAACTTATTTGATTTATGCATATATTAAGTTGGGCCAGATCAAGAAATCAAAGATATAAAAATCACATTAGTTTGGGTAGTAGATCTAGTCCCACAGATGCTCTTTAGTGTCCTTCAATGTTATTGAATCTTAAAGATGCTTATAATGCAACAGACAATGTGAGATTACTTAACTTGTATTTTCTATTTTAACTCCCAGAAAAATACTTATAAGGTATTATACAACAGTATCTATAAGGTGGGCTTCCCTGGTTCCTCAGCTGATTAAGAAGCTACCTGCCAATGCAGAAGATGCAAGAGATGTAGGTTCTATATCTGGGCAGGAAGATCCCCTGGAGAAGGAAATAGTAACCCACTTCAGTACTCTTGCCTGGAGATTCCCATGGACAGAGGAACCTGGTGGGCTACAGTCCATGTGGTTGTAAGTCATGTCCATGGGGACACAATTGAGCATGCACACACATACATCCACACATCTATAAGGTACTACTATGGGGATTTACTCTGGAATGAATTGAGGTTTAGAGAGGTTAGATAACAACAGGAATTGTTGTTGTTTAGCCACTAAGTCATGGCTAACTCTTTTGCGACCCCATGGACTGTAGCCCACTAGGCTCCTCTGTCCATGGGATTTGCCAGACAAGAATGTTAGAGTGCACTACAATTTCCTACTCCAGGTGATCTTCCTGACACAGGGATCAAACCCACATGTCCAGCACTGGTAGGCAGATTCATTACCACTGAGCCTCCAGGGAAGCCCTTACCAGGAATTACATCACTGCTAAAACACAACATTGTCAGGATATAGACTAAGGCACCCTGTACCAGACTTGTCACCTCTACATTGGATTTCTTCCATTTAAAAAGTCTTGCATTTTCATTCATTGATCTGGCCATTCTCTTTACAGGAATGTGATTTCTAACTCATTTTCCCTTATTAGATTCCTACTTAAATTTCGAAGTCCAACTAAAACAAACCTATCGATAATTTTTGTGGCAGACACTGACTGTTTCTTTTTAATCACTTTGTGAATACCTTTTCACTAATTGTCAACCAACATAGAAAATATCTATGTTGGAAGGGTTAAATTAGGAAATCGGGATTAACATACACATATGATACATAACATAGGTGAGTAATAAGGACATACTGTATAGCACAGGGAATTCTACTGAATATTCTATAACAATGTTTATGGAAAGAAAATCTGAAAAGAATGCATATACATATATAAGGGCTTCCCTGAGGCTCAGCTGGTGAAGAATCCACCTACAATGCGGGAGACCTGGGTTTGATCCCTCAGTTGGGAAGATCCCCTGAAGAAGGGAAAGGTTACTCACTCCAGTATTCTCATATGGAGAATTCCATAGACTATATAGTCCATGGGGTCTCAAAGAGCTGGACACGACTGAGAGACTTTCACTTTCAGGTATATACACACACACACACACATATATATACATAACTCATACATCTAAAACTAACATAGCACTGTAAACAACTATACTACAACAAACGTTTTTTTAAAAAAATCTATGGTCTCGTTTTTTAGTTCACCATTAAACATTTCTCAGCACTGATATCTTCTTAGTCCCTTTAGGCTAATCCTCACCAATGGAACTTGGGTGAAATGGTGGAATCCAATTCCACGCTTGATCCCAGAGATTTCCTCCCTAGCAATTCATCTTCTCTTCCTTCATCTCTTGGCTGGAAGCACAGATCCCAGTGAAGGTCACCAAGACACTGAAAATGGTAGAAGGCATCTGTGTCCTCATTTCAGGACACCTGACTGTGAACATCCTCACTGGATTTTTCATGAGTTTGTATTAATAATACACACTCATTGTCTTAAGAAGCCCTTGAGATTTATTTGCTCTTGGAGTTGGTCATTATAGAAACTGTCTAACCCACCATTTAACATGTGCTAATTATTTTCAGTTTACAATGTGCTTTACAGAAAATATCATATTCTAACATTAGATCAGTCACATGACACATGTATAATTAGTTGCTATTTTGGGCTGAATTGTGTCCTCCCCCAAAATGCATATGTTGAAGCCCTAAATTCTAGTATGTTAAAACGAGACTGTTTGAAGATAAACTCTTTAAAGAGGTAATTGACTCAGTGTTAAAGAATCTGCTTGCCAATGCAGGAGATATGGGTTCAATCCCTGGGTCAGGAAGATCCCTTGGAGATGGAAATGCATTCCCACTCCAGGATTCCTGCCTGGAAAATTACATGGACAGAGGAGCCTGGTAGGTTGTAGTCTGTGGGGTTGCAAAAGAGTAGACACCACTTAGCAACTAAACAATGAGATCATTAGCGAGAGCTCTAACCCAGTATGACTTTTCTTAAGCAAGAAGAGGACATAGGCAGAAATGGAGGAAAGAGTATGTGAAGACATAGGGAGGAGATGACGGCCATCTTGAACCCAAGGACAGAAAAAATCAATCCTGCTCATAGTCTGACCTTGAACACCCAGCCTCCAGAATTGTGAGAAAAGGAAGTTCTGTTGGTTAAGCCACATAGTCTGTGGTGCTTTGTTAACACAGCCATAGAAAATTAATACAGTTGCTATTTAGATAAATGAAGTTTAGAGGGAAAAAATGAACTTTCTAAATGACAAAATGGCAGCAGGATCAGGAGTCAAGGTCCATTCTTGAGATGCAACATGGAAAATCTTTCCTACTCTTTCTGATCTTTGCTGTGAAGATTGTAGCTTGATAAATTCATCTGAATTCCTGTAATGTTAACTGTTTGTGCTATTGATTTGGAATGATTAAACTGCAATAACTATATATGCTTGTATTGTTCCCTCACTATATTTTCAGCTCATAGTGGGGAAAGGTTTTATTCTAAATCTTCCTTTCCCTAGTAGAATCTGGAATCTGGAACCTAGTAGAATCATGGAGTTGAAAAGTGTTCAATAAACATTGTATTTAAAACATAGCACAATAAGGTAAATACTATATTAAAGGAATTTTAAAAAACAATGATAAAAGTTATTTGTGTCATAATAAAAGGTGAACAGCATGGTTTAACTGCCTATAAAGATACTTTAAGTGAAAGTGAAAGTCGCTCAGTCAAGTCCAACTCTGCAACCCCATGGACTATACAGTCCATGGAATTCTCCAGGCCAGAATTCTGGAGTGGGTAGCCTTTCCCTTCTCCAGGGGATCTTCCCAACCCAGGGATCGAACCCAGGTCTCCCACATTGCTGGCGAATTCTTTACCAGCTGAGCCACAAGGGAAGCCCAAAGATACTTTAGTTTGATTGTAAAA
This sequence comes from Bos grunniens, assembly GCF_055505025.1. Classification (NCBI taxonomy): domain Eukaryota; kingdom Metazoa; phylum Chordata; class Mammalia; order Artiodactyla; family Bovidae; genus Bos; species Bos grunniens. The sequence goes on along the minus strand of NC_141176.1, from coordinate 86,679,842 downwards.
AAAATTTGGTGAAACATACGTCTCTTCCATAGGCTTTCTCCATGGCTCAGCAGGAAAAGAACTCACCTGCAATGCAGGAGATGCAGGAGACAAGACTTTGATCCCTCAGTTGGGAAGATCCCCTGGAAGAGAAAAAGGCAACCCACTCCAGTATTCTTGCTAGGGAAATCCCTTTGACTGAGGAGCCTGGTGGGCTACAGTCCATGGGATTGCAAAGAATCAGACATGACTGAGTGACTGAGCACATCTTTTCAACGATGTGATTTCTTTTTTCTTTCATATATTTTTCAAAATTTTCAATGAAAATTTTCCTGCAAACTTTTTAAGATGAATGTATAGATTGAGTCTTCACTGTTTGCAGCTCACATACATATAACCTTAAAATACTATCTTTTATCTTTTTAATTACCCTGGGAATTGACATTATTCTAGATATTACCATAGCCCCATATGTAAATACAAACTTCATGCTTATCCTTCTGCTTCTTTGTGTATGATATAAAAAGCTCTATTCAAATATTTATTTGACTACTTACCTTTATTAATTTGTGCATCCTCTTTGCCTGATAATATCCCACTAAAATGTCTTAGGCATAATTTCTTAAAATTGTGATTGTCATGGTAACTACCAGCAGCCATGTACCAGTACCTCTGGCAGTTTCCTTTAAAATATTCAGAATTGAAATAGCAAAATAAGGATGTAAAAAACATCATACTGAAACAAATTAATAAAAAAATAATAGATTTGTAAAGCCTAACATTCCTGTTTGACACTTGGAGCATTGTTAGCTTGCAAGACATAAAAAAATTAAATAAAAATATATGCATGGTGAAATAAATTAGATTTCAAAAGCATCATTTTTAATAAAGGCTTTTAACTGCCTCAGTCTGGAAATAGTCTGCAATCTGGTTGATAAATATGCGGCAAATGACAAATTAATATGTGTTGGCCCTCATCAACAACGGAGACAAATGTTATTATAATGTTTTGGACTCTGCTCAGTTTTGGCTGTCTTGGGAAGTGCTGAAAAAGTGCAGAGAATCTGCAATTCGGAGGGATGAAGCTGCCCTCTATGTGAAGAGTGTGTGTGCTGCACCACACAATAACAAGTGAAAGTGTTTAAGATTTACATAGAAACGGAGACTGTATTCTGCAGGATTTATTAAAACTCTTAAATATTGGGAAAAAAAGATTTATGGGATTGCAGTTCCACTACTACCTCTAAAATGTTAGTGGAACTAGAAATAATTTCCCCAATAGATTATATATTTCCAGAAGTTAAATGGTTAACCTAACTTCTATAGCTTTAAATTCATCATTTAAAGCTTAACAAGATAAAAAATGCAGAATACTTTTATATAATTAGACATTAAACATATACTTTAAATTAAACTATATGCTCTACACTATATTTTAAATTATACATATACTTTAAACATTCCTGCTAGATTATATAAACATACAATAACACATCAAACATTTTTCTTATACTCAGGATATTTCCATAAAATGAATGGGTTAGTGAGTTGAAGATTGTGTAACTTCAAGAGTCTAGAAATGTAGATTATCCTTAAGTTGCTAGTAATAAGTATTGTTTTTTATGGATTTTTTATTTGTATTATCCTTCTCTTATATTTAGATCATTAAGAAATGTTTACTAGGACTTTATATGAAAAATACTTCACAGTAACAGTTAATAATTGTGAAGCTATAAATATATTTCAGTCCCGGATTTGTCTTCTAATAGTTAAATTATCTTGGACAAGAATGGAAAAATTAATAGTATTTAGTAACAGACTTTGTGAAATAATTACAATATGCATGCAAAACATTTATCTCAATAAAATACAAATAGTAAATAATTAATACATACTATGTATTGGACTGCCCTGGTGGCTCAGATGGTTAAGCGTCTGTCTACAATGTGGGAGACCTGGGTTCAATCCCTGGGTCGGAAAGATCTCCTGGAGAAGGAAATGGCAACCCACTCCAGTATTCTTGTCTGGAAAATCCCATGGACAGAAGAGCCTGGTAGGCTACAGTCCATGGGGTTGCAAAGAGTCAGACACGACTGAGCTACTTCACTTCACTTATGTATTGTTATTATTAAGATTGCTATGATGTAATTTTCTGTCTCTGAGATTGGAATAACACCATAATAACATCATAATGACAGTATGCTTTCCATTACTATGGTCTTGTCTGCCCTCCACCCCAATATGTCAAAGCAATAGCAGTCAGTATATTGTGCCACAAATATTAAATTGTGTTTGACCCCTACCATATTCAATTCTGATTTTCACCTAATATGAGATCACTACTGCATATGCTTCCAGGTTTGCCTTCTCCCTTTCTGCTTAAAAATTGCTCTGGGAGTTTGGGAATTGACTTTGTTCAGGCTTAGAGAAAGCCTAAAGCGAGTAATATTCTACAAGTGCATAGGTGTGTGTAAATACCATTACAACAAATTTTAAAACTTTCCCTGTATAACAAAGATTTCCAATTTCTTGCCAATGGCACTTTTGATATGAGCTATAGTCTAACTTCTAGTGCATGGAAACATTCAGGGGAACTTAAGGAAGTATTTGTTTACTGGATAAGAATACAACCTGTGGTTCATTACAAAATTTTTACTGAGCATTTGCTTTGTGTTTCATATAAAATGTATAACTTGTGAAATACATTTTAAAGGGCATGAGAGAGAATTCTAGTGCCCATGATGATTTCAAATGATATATAGCTAAGCCTTGCTGCTGCTGCTGCTAAGTCGCTTCAGTCATGTCCGACTCTGTGCGACCTCATAGACGGCAGCCCACCAGGCTCTGCTGTCCCTGGGATTCTCCAGGCAAGAATACTGGAGTGGGTTGCCATTTCCTTCTCCAATGCATGAAAGTGAAAAATGAAAATGAAGTCATTCAGTCGTGTTTGACTCTTAGCGACCCCATGGACTGCAGCCTACCAGGCTCCTCCTCCCATGGGATTTTCTAGGCAAGAGTACTGGAGTGGGGTGCCATCACCTTCTCCAAGCTAAGCCTCAGATTGGAGCAAAATTGTGCTGTGCTTGCTCAGTCATTAAGGCGTGTCTGACTCTTTATGTCCCCATGGACTATAGCCCTCCAGCTCCTCTGTCCATGGGATTCTCCAGGCAAGAATATTGGAGTGGGGAGCCATTTCCTTCTCCAAGGGATCTTCTGGACCCAGGGATTGAACCTGTATCTCTTGCATCTCCTGCGTTGGCAGGTAGGTCCTTTACCACTAGCACTACACAGCCAATATGGCTGGAGATTTTCATACTCCAAGTATGAAATTATTATTGCTGATATATGTCCTGGAACACACATCATAAGAACACAGAAATAAAAATACCATTTATTTTAAGAAATAGTTTTTTTTTTAATTAAAAAAAATCACAGAGATCGGACTAAATCAAAGCCTTGCACATTTCACAGAATATGAACTAGAGTTTCAAATGGAAAGCCAAGGGGAACAAACCCCTGGATTATCATTGGCAATACTAAGAAAAAGGTTATGTTAAAGTCTATGAAGCAAAACACAGATATAGTATGTCTAACAAGGACATACACTGTCTTAGTAAGTAAGTTGGAGAAGGCAATGGCACCCCACTCAGTACTCTTGCCTGGAAAATCCCACGGACAGAGGAGCCTGGTGGACTGCAGTCCATGGGGTTGCACAGAGTTGAACATGACTGAGCGACTTCACTTTCACTTTTCACTTTCATGCATTGGAGAAGGAAATGGCAACCCACTCCAGTGTTCTTGCCTGGAGAATCCTAGGGATGGGGTAGCCTGGTGGGCTGCCGTCTATGGGGTCACACAGAGTTGGACATGAATGAAACGACTTAGCAGCAGCAGTAAGTAAGTAATTTGGAGAGTATTACAGTAAAATTTTAAAAACCAGGCAGCCAAACTTCATGTTTGTATAAAATAGGTGGTTGTCTAATGGCTTAGAAGGTAAAGAATCCATCTGCAATGCAGGAGACCCAGGTTCAATCCCTTGGTTGGGAAGATCCCCTGGAGGAGGGTATAGAAACCCACTCCAGTATTTTTGCCTGGTGAGTCCCATGGATGAAGGAGTTTGATCACTTACAGTCCATTGGGTTGCAAAGAATTGAACATGACTGAGTGAATTACACTTCCACACACTTCACAGGCAGAACCAATGAACTGAATTTTAAAATTCTGAAATATGTAGAGAATTGAGGAAAATTTAATGTGAGGTAACAATCTGTCCTCCAAGTGAAGGTGAGAGTATTTTAACTAATAAAATATAAGTAAAGTGCGTGCTTTCAAACAAACATTTCTATCAGTTATATTTCTTAGTAAATGAAGTAGATGAGATAATTGATAGCTTTAACAAACATTGACTAAAGTATTCCTTTCTGTGATTTGAAAATTCAATCTTATCATATAATGCATACTCAATTGCTTTTACATTCCAATAATTTTTGTGTCTCACATAGAATCTGTACTCTCTTACATTAATCTATTAGTACCAAAATAAAAAGTCTGTAAAAACCTGCTATTTTAAAAAGTTTTCCATTTTTTTTTGTATAGCTATTGATAAAACAGAACCTTAAGTTTGTGGGAAAAACCTAGGTTTCAGATTGGTTTCAAATTTCAATTGTAGCTTGACTTGAGAATTTTCACTTCTACTATATTTTATATCACTGTTATTTTATACAATAAATGTTCTGATTATACTGGACTTGCCTAGTGTCCTTACTAAATTTTTATTGATTTTTACTGTATTGTCTTTGAATGTTTCTGCTTAGGATTATTTCTTATTTTTCCATATTTTCTTGAAGTTACAAATCAATGCATTGTTTACTTAGTTGTCCATTTGGTTATCACTAAAAAGAATAGACAGCTCATGTCAGTTCAGTTCAGTTCATTCACTCAGTCGTGTCCGACTCTTTGCGATCCCGTGAATTGCAGCGCGCCGGGCCTCCCTGTCCATCACCAACTCCCAGAGTTCAGAGTCACGTCCATCGAGTCAGTGCTGCCATCCAGCCATCTCATCCTCTGTCGTCCCCTTCTCCTCCTGCCCCCAATCCCTCCCAGCATCAGAGTCTTTTCCAATGAGTCAACTCTTCGCATGAGGTGGCCAAAGTACTGGAGTTTCAGGTTTAGCATCATATAGTAGTCTTGAAAAAACAACAACAGTATTTTAAGTTCAATTTTTCTTCTAAGAATTGATAACTGATAGTCTTGGAATCTGGCAGTTGAAAATTCTTGTATATGCCTCTCTAATACTTATGATAATACTTATGATACTATACATTTCTTATATGTATTCTTCTTTTCTCTGATTTCATGCTTTAAGACAGTTCTGGTAAGAGAAAGACTAGCAATGACAATGTAGACATCCTTGATTTTTATGTAGAAGATTTGAATTGGAGTACCATTTAAAATATTTACTGTTTTTTTCAGGTAGCTAATTGTTGTATGATTGTATCAGTTTTATTCTATTGATTGGAAGATTAGCATGAAGAGGTAATACATTTAATCTTTATTTTCAGTATAAGAACACATATTTATGAAGTGTTTATTCAGTGTTGAGCATGGTTAAAGAGTTTTCCTTGAATGTAATGAATTATAGTGATAGATTATCTAATGTCTACCTTTTTGCATCACTGCAGTCAAATGTATTAAATTATCCTATGTTTTGAACACTAATGATGATGATATTTTATTATTAATATGTTTATATGTATGACTAAATACATTTCTTTTTATCTATTTCCTTATTATCTTTTGCAATTTTTTCACACTGACTTCTGAATACCCTGAAAGGATTAGAGACTCCTATACCAACTGGGCTAAAGATTTGCTTAAAAAACACAGTTTGGGCTTCTTTTCCTTCCCTGTCTCACTGACTCTTAGATTCACTACTAGTGTTTTCTGTGATCACCTCTAAAATCAGTCACTTCCTTTTAACCTTTGTCTCCAGCCTGCTTCTGATGGGACCAAAACTAAAGAATCAAGGATCCACAAAGAAGAATAAGAAAGTGAAGGTGGATACATGGGAATCTTAATCATTTTGAAAGGAAAAATAATCCAAATCATTCCAATCCCAAAGAAAGGCAATGCCAAAGAATGCTCAAACTACCGCACAATTGCACTCATCTCACACGCTAGTAAAGTAATGCTCAAAATTCACCAGGCCAGGCTTCAACAGTATGTGAACCGTGAACTTCCAGACGTCCAAGCTGGATTTAGAAAAGACAGAGGAACCAGAGATCAAATTGCCAATATCCATTGGATGATTGAAAAAGCAAGAGAGTTCCAGAAAAACATCTACTTTTGCTTTATTGACTATGCCAAAGCCTTTGACTGTGTGGACCACAACAAATTGTGGAAAATTCTTGAAGAGATAGAAATACCAGACCACCTGACCTGCCTCCTGAGAAATCTGTATTCAGGTCAAGAAGCAACAGTTAGAACCGGACATGGATCATCAGACTGGTTCCAAATTGGGAAAGGAATACATCAAGGCTGCATATTGTCACCCTGCTTATTTAACTTATATGCAGAGTACATCATGAGAAATGCTGGCCTGGATGAAGCACAAGCTGGAATCAAGATTGCTGGGAGAAATATCAATAACCTCAGATATGCGAATGACACCAATCTTATGGCTGAAAGCAAAGAACTAAAGAGACTCTTGATGAAAGTGAAAGAGGAAAGCGAAAAACTTGTCTTAAGGCTCAACATTCAGAAAACAAAGATCATGGCATCTGGTCCCATCACTTCATGGCATATAGATGGGGAAACAATGGATGCAGTAACAGACTTTATTTTGGGGTGCTCCAGAATCACTGCAGATGGTGACTGCAGCCATTAAATTAAAAAACACTTGCTTCTTGGAGGAAAAGTTATGACCGAACTAGACAGTATATTAAAAAGCAGTGACCTTTGCCAACAAAGGTCCATCTAGTCAAAGCTATGGTTTTTCCAGTAGTCATGTATGGATGTGAGAGTTAGACTATAAAGAAAGCTGAGTGTCGAAGAACTGATGCATTTGAACTGTGATGTTGGAGAAGACTCTTGAGAGTCCCTTGAATAGCAAGGAGATCCAACCAATCCATCCTAAAGGAAATCAATTCTGAATATTCATTGGAAGGACTGATGCTAAAGCTGAAACTCCTATACTTCGGCCACCTGAGGAGAAGAGCTGACTCATTTGAAAAGACCTGATGCCGGGAAAGATTGAAGATGGGAGGAGAAGTGGATGACAGAGGATGGGATGGTTGGATGGCATCACCGACTCAATGGACATGAGTTTGAGTAAGTTTCTGGAGTTGTTTATGGACAGGGAAGCCTGATGTGCTGCAGTCCATGGGATCACAAAGAGTCAGATACAACTGAGTGACTGAACTGAACTGAACTGAAGTGATTCCCATAACCACCTTCAATAATTGCTTCACTTGAAGCAATTATAATCCTCCACTGTGCTCTACTGTGTTTACCTGCTTTCTAGCTCAAATTCCTACTCACATCACTGCTGCTGCTGCTGCTGTCGCTTCAGTCTTGTCCGACTCTGTGTGACCCCATAGACAGCAGCCCACCAGGCTCCCACGTCCCTGGGATTCTCCAGGCAAGAATACTGGAGTGGGTTGCCATTTCCTTCTCCAATGCATGAAAGTGGAAAGTGAAAGTGAAGTCACTCAGTCTTGTCTGACTCTTAGCGACCCCATGCACTGCAGCCAACCAGGCTTCTCCATCCATGGGATTTTCCGGGCAACAGTACTGGAGTGGGGTGCCATTGCCTTCTCCACTCACATCACACCCTGAAAATATATATTTTTGACATTTAATATCTTTCTATTGGGCTTCTCAGGTGGCACTGGAGGTAAAGAACCAGCCTGCTAATGCAGGAAGCAATCCCTGGGTCAGGATGACCACCTGGAGAAGGAAATGGCAACTCACACCAGTATTCTTGCCCAGAGAACCCTATGGACAGAGGAGCTTGATGGGCTACAGTCCATAGGGTCGCAAAGAGTTGGACACGACTAAAGCAACTGAGCATGCACACGCCCATGCTTTCTATAAATATTGATTCATTGAGTAAATGATTGGAATTTTCTGAAAATATTTAAAAAACCCGTAAAGTGCCCCCAAAATCAAAGAAGCATGATAGAGAATGTAGGAAGAGGACCTCTTCAGATTTATCGAAATCATGCAGATATTGGCATATCTATATGATTGTGACATTTTGTGAAATGTTCACACTGTAGCCACATGTCCTCCATTCTTTTCCCTTTTTTGCTTCAACTTTTATTTTGTCTTGTAATTTAGTTGATTTACAATATTGTGTTAATTTCAGTTGAACAGCAAAGTGATTCAGTCATATATATATATACATATATCCACTCGTTTTCAGGTTCTTTTTCCCATGTAGGTAGTTCCGGACTCTCAAGTAAAGTTCTCTGTGCTATACAGTAGGTCCCTGAGTCTCTTTTTTATATATAGTAGTGTGTATATGTTAATCCCAAACTCTTAATCTATCCCCCCTCCACTTTTCCCCTTTGGCAACCATAACTCCATTCATTTCTTATGTGCTTGGGTCTCCTAGCTGTGTTCCTGGATTCTCTAAATGGATCAAAGCCTCTTTCTTCCAAGACTTCAAAACATTTCTAAAGCAGAGTTTAATGATAAAGAATAAAAGTTTTATGAAACGGTTATATCATAACATAATTCTAGAAAAATATTTTCATCACTCCTCTATCCTTAGAGGCAAGTAGTTATGCAATGCAGTGACTTTCTTGCTCTGTAACCAGCTCAGGCTGGTCTTGGCATTGGTCAGCTTCTCCCCTCTGGGAACACCGGGAGGTCTCAGTGAGATCAAATGTCCCCGGTACGCTCGCTGCTGCAACATAGGTCTACATTCAAATTCAACTTTTCTTTTTACTCTTCCCTTCTTGATACTAAATATTTGTGATTGGTTCACAAGATCTTAGTTTGAATACAAAATCATAGCTGTTAATTTCTAAGAGAGGATTTGTTCAACAATCGCAGAAAGCAGTAGCAAAACTTTGGTTTAAATATGAATTAGCTTGGTGGGGAGACACCTACATTTTGGACTATATATTCTATAGAGAAATTCTTTGTCAAGCTAACGTGTGCAAATGAACTCACTCTCCTATTTACACTAGGAAACAGTATTTTTTTTTTTTTTAGCAGACAGTCTTTGCACTCATCCCATGCAATCTTAAAACCATTACCCTTCACATATCATATGCTAGCCCTGTACTTTGGCTCAAGGCCAGAAGAGTGAAAAAAGAATACATTTCATGAAGAGCACCCTGATGGTGGTGGTTCCACTCTGTGAAGAACTGAACACAGTAGAAAAACATCTTTTGCTGCAGTTATTTCAATTGAATAAGCACAATTTTGACATGAATCCATTAAAAAACTACTTTAGTTCTGGGAAACTGAGTATTAGAAATATGATGAGCGTATTGGAATAAGTTCAAAACTGAACATCAGGAGTAATTAAGGGAGTGGAGAGATTGATTTATGAGAAAAGATTAAAAGAGCTCAATCTGTTTAACTTGGCTAACAGACAACTAAGTAGGGGATATGGTAATTGTTTACAAGTACTTACAAGGATGCAAATATCAAGGCTGGAGCAGAAATGCTCAGGCTGAGATCAGAAAGCCTGAATCACTCCAAGTTAATAAAGAGAAAATTTGGGTTGACTGCCATCCAAAATGTGATGATAGTAAAGGCCTTTCAGCAGAAATTGTCTCTTAGGGAAAATGGAAAAACAAACTCTTTGGGATATTTAAATGTGAGACAGCCTTTGTGAATCTATGGCTTCTGTACATTTATGAGCAGTGATATTTGAAAAGTACTGAAATTGCATCGTTATATGTCCTGAGATGTTCAAATGAACCAGAGTGCTTCAGAAAAATATTTTGTAAAGATGAGACTCAAATACAATATGTGTAGAGAGACATTATTATTATTATTTAAAAGAAGTAGAGTATTCTCTATTTTTTTTTACATTTTTCTTTATCCCAAACAATCAGGATTTGGTAGAGTAGTACAGCCAATTTCTTTCAAATTAGTATGTATTAATTAAAATATAATAGTGTATTATCACATTTTTATGCATAAACATGTAATTCCTAAAAACATATTCACATAATATTCTTAGTATTATTAATGTACCAATGTATTTTTAAATCTAGTAGAAATTTTAAAAATTTATAGCAGTTCATATATATTTTTAAAGTTTGGTTTATAGAAAACAATTTGATGAGTATTATGCTATTGAAATGACTCACAGAAACATATGCTGTGATTATGTGATTTGAGTATAAAACCAATCATAATAATCACTCAGAAGCAAAATAACTATTGAATTACTAGAGATCATATATATATATATATTTACATATATGCATATTATATATCATACTTCTTTCTTTCCCATACCTGTAAAGAATGTAATTTTATTTATTTCTCTAAGATGCTAGCACAGTGCTACAACTGTTTTTATTTCTTATAGTCTTCATTGTGTTCGGTTTTGTAGGAAATAAAGTAACTGGAAGGCATCAGTTTTATTCTTTGTGCTTTTTATTATTATTTATAAAAATTAGAGTTAAATATGTATTCAAGTTTAGGGAGCAACTGAAATGAAATACAAATTCACTTTCTGGTATAGATTGGCTTTTAAATGGATGATTTCATTATAAACGTGTCACTTATGTACAATGAGCTTTTCAGTGATTGACCTTTGAGTTTATCTACAATCTTTAATTTGAACTAACAATTTATTGCATGTTATCCGTTGCCTAAACATTCATTGTACCTCTGAATGCATATATGTGCTATTATAGGTTACTCAGAGAAATTAGAGGAATTCACATATACACACACACACACACACATGCCTCCACACACATATGCCCCCACACAACTTTACACATGCAAGCACACACAGACATACACACACCCAAGCACATACACAAATATACACGCACACATATAGAGACATACAAATATATGGAAACCTACACACACAAATCCACACATTAATGTACACAATCTAGTCTGAATCCTGGCTATCTTTCAGATAATTTTCTCCCTAATTGAAAACTTATTACCTTTCAAAATAGAAACAGAATATGGGGGTATATTTGTGCATGTGATTTGCAAAAGACTTGAAAGTAAATGAAGCGGTTTGTGTGGTACACAAAACCATTCCTTTTGGAAAGCTGTGCATAGAATCATACCAGTTTTATATAAAGGGGTTTCCCTGATAGCTCAGTTGGTAAAGAATCCACCTGCAATGCAGGAGACCCCAGTGTGATTCCTGGGTTGGGAAGATCTCCTGGAGAAGGGATAGGCTACCCACTCCAGTATTCTTGGGCTTCCCTTGTGGCTTAGCTGGTAAAGAATCTGCCTGCAATGAGGAAAACCTGGGTTCAATCCATGGATTGGGAAGATCTCCTGGAGAAGGGAAAGGCTACCCATTGCAGTATTCTGACCTGGAGAATTCCATGGGCTGTATAGTCCATAGGGTCGCAAAGAGTCACAAGTTTTATATAAAATAAATCATAATTCAGGTTCTAAGTTGTTACATTACCATAGAAAACACATTACTGATCTTTTTAGTCCTCACATTGCTTACAGTAAACATGAGTATATTTATCTAAATATAAAATTATATAGATATATTTATCATAGATGAATGTATTAATTAAACAGCACAATGCAAAAAGAACATATATAATGACAAAACTAAAACATGTATGTATTTGACATATGCCAAACATAATATTTATTTTATTTTATAATATTTTGACATATGCCAAACATAAGGATTTCCCTGGTGGCTCAGACGGTAAAGCATCTGCATACAATGTGGGAGACCTGGGTTCAATCCCTGGGTTGGGAATATCCTCTGGAGAAGGAAATGGCAACCCACTCCAGTACTCTTGCCTGGAGAATCCCATGGAAGGAGGAGCCTGGTAGTCTACAGTCCATGGGGTCACAAAGGGTCGGACACGACTGAGTGACTAAACTACATAAACTATATAAACATAATATTTTACAGTAGGAAAGAGCGAGGACTAGCAGGATTTGTAAGTGTAAATGAAGACCTGTAGAATTTCATTTTCTCATAAACTACAGACACTTGACTTATTTGGATGCATTAAAATGAGTATTTAACATATTCATAATTTTGCCAGGCCATCTGATCTCACTTTGTACGTATCCCTGGACACCTCTTCTAATAGTGTTACACAAAAATCTTGTCTCTACAATTCGGGATGTATTTTCAAAGTATCACCATTACTCTATTGAAGCTAATACCTCCATCATGTCCAATCAAACTTGATTTATGTCAGATTATGTGTGCACCATCATGCTTTCTAAAAGATTCTGGAATCCTCCTGGATTAATTGATCTTCAAGGGCGGGAAATAAAGAGTGCTATTTTTACTCCAAGAGAAAAAGGTTTTAGCTCTAAATCTGAGCATAATTGTTGGACTAAAGTTAGAACACTGTCTAATTTCCGTCTATTGTTCCCAAGAATCTATAATAATTTTTTAAAGATGAAAATGATCTCTCCTAGAATGGAATTAACTCCTGAGTATTGCAGAAAGTCTAAAATCACTGCTTTGATGGCAAATGTCTTAGGGTTTTACACTAGTTATGACAATTGCTGAGTCATACCGAAAGAGGCAGGAATGTCTACAAATTACTCTGGGTTGCCTGGATCAAGAGCCAACAGGATCTGGGGGCTTCCACCTTCTCCCAGCATAAGGACCAGCACCCAAAGCCAAGTTCCTAGAAGATACAGACTTCAATCATCTGCCAGAAGTGGGTATGTGGTTCTAATGAACTCCACGTTTCCCAGGTGATAGAAGACTGCTTTCTGAGATAATACAAGTGAATAGCTTCCCTGAAAATACACACTGTCTACTGGTAAAACGGTCATTTCAAATTCTGCTTGGCAGGTTGCTCCCATGCTTGTCTTGTAAGTACAGAAAGCAATGGAGAGTCGTATCCAGCAGAGTGTCATGGTTTGGGTATCCCTCTCCATGGATAAGTGGAAACAGTGATAGATTTTATTTTCTTGGGCTGCAAAATCACTGTGGATGGTGACTCCAGCCATGAAATTAAAAGACGCTTGCTCCTTGGAAGGAAAGTTTTGACAAATCTAGAGATTAAAAAGCAGGGATATCACTTTGCTGACAAAGGTCCATATTGCCAAAGCTATGGCTTTTCCAGTAGTCATGTACAGACATGAGAACTGGACCATTAAGAAAGCTGAGTGCCGAAGAATTGACATTTTCAAACTGTCATGCTGGAGAAGACTCTCGATAGTTCCTTGGACAGCAAGGAGATCAAACCAGTCAATCCTAAAGGAAATCAACCCTGAATATTCAGTGGAAGGACTGATGCTGAAGCTGAAGCTCCAATACTTTGGCCACCTGATGTGAAGAGCCAACTTATTGGAAAAGATCCTGATACTGGAAAACATTGAAGGCAAAAGGAGAAGGGAGTTGCAGAGAACGAGATGGTTAGATAACATTACTAACTCAATGGACATGAGTTTGAGCAAACTCCAGGAGATAGTGAAGGACAGTGAAATCTGGCATATTGCAGTCAATAGGATTGCAAAGAAGGGACACAACTTAGTGACTGAACAACAGTCCCAAGGGTAAAATGAGAAGTAAGGCAAAGGCGTATGCTTTGTCTTCTCCTGCTGCCCTTTATCTTGTTAAGTACCTAATGAAGCTCATTTTTTAATCCATACCACGTGGCATTGTAGAAATTGTTCCAAATTATTTTGCTGATTACTACAAGGAGGTCATCAGCAATCACAAAAATTAATATTCCATAACAAATATATGTGGAAGAAGTATGGTTGAGAAAACATCACTGGGGTAAAAGGCCATTTTGTAAGCTGGAATGCAGGCCTGCTATGCAGAAGAATGATGAATGTTATAAGTAGATATATCCAGTTGCTATTTTATGATTTGATTAAGAAAATACACACATCTCCTTCATATTCCCCTCCAGGTTAGAGTGACACCTGTTATTTCTCAAGGAGGAAATGTTTGCTAGCATGCAACCTGCAAATGCAATTGATTCCAATTACCTGCGAGGCCAGAACTGGGTCACATGGCCAAATGTGTCAACATAGGAGTCTGAGGAATATGAATTTGATTTGTTACCATCTATTGTGAAAGGGAGCAAGTGATACAGACATAGACATAACTTTTGTTGCTGGTCACCACTATTCTCTTCTTATACTAAGATTTTAAGTGGATTTCTGGAGGGAATAGCAATAAATTCACAGGTTTATTCTTTGTTTAATCAGAGTCATGGATCTAAACACACTTCCTGAGATGTATCATTCCTGCATTTTACTGTTGGGGTTTGAGGATACTGACAGTAATTCCAGCAGCAGTTGAAGTTATATATTCATCACATGAAGCAGTATTTCTCTCCCAAGCACAATTGTGACAAGACTAGGTAAGAGATGTCCTGATTTCTTCACAGTCATGCATATTCTAGAATACTTCCAATCTCATCGCCATGCTGGACCAATATCAAAAGCATTATAGGTGTTCACGGTCCAAACCAACATGACTCCTTTGGTGACCCCAAGTGAGTTTCTCTCTGGGATCTATGCCTTGCTTGGACCACAGCATTACTGGGAATCCTGGAAGACTCATATTTCAGACCCGTCTTTGGGCTTCCCTCATAGCTCAGTTGGTAAAGAATCCGCCTTCAATGCGGGAGACCCCGGTTCAATTCCTGGGTCGGCAAGATTTGCTAGGCTACACACTCCAGTATTCTTGGGCTTCCCTTGTGGCTCAGGTGGTGAAGAATCCGCCTGTAATGCAGGAGACCTGGGTTCAATCCCTGGGTTGGGAAGATCCCCTGGAGAGGGGAAAGACTACCCACTCTAGTATTTTGGCCAAGAGAATTCCATGGACTGTATGTGTAGTCCATGGAGTCACAAAGAGTCGGACACAACTGAGTGACTTTCCCTTTCACTTTTCAGGAAGTCATCCTGTCTGAGCTGAGGTAATTTATCAAGGGGACTGTCACCAAATTGAGAACAGATTATTGATACAAGGGAACCCACTGACTCCTGACATATTTCAATGTCCACATAAATCTCTTCCTATCAGCTCTGACTTCTTGGGTTCTTGCATTTTTGAAGCAAGAAAATAGCACTCACTTGCTTCTTCAATCTGTTCTAATTCCAGAATCGTCATCATTCATAGGATCAATACACTTCTTCAGAATAATTTGCTTCATCTTACTGCAAAATGGCTTTTACTGGGTGTGACCATGGAAAAATATTACTAACCCTGATCTCTCTCTCTTTCTCTCTTTTTCAGATTTACTGAGATATAATTGACACTTGCAAATTGTATATGTTTAAGATGTACATGTGATGTTTTGAAACATGTATATTTTAAAAACATTCACCATACTAGGTAATTAAGATATCCATCAACTAGCATCATTACGTTTTATGTGTGTGTGTGAACAATCAAAATCTACTCTCCTAGTGAATTTCAAGTATATAATACAGAATTTGTAACTGCAGTCACCGTGCCATAAATCGGATCTGCAGAACTCACTGATCTATCAAAATGAATCCGCCACAGGCATACATGTGTTCCCCATCCTGAACCCTCCTCATTTTGATATTTGGCAAAACTAATAAAATTATGTAAAATTAAAAAAAAAATAAATGGAAAACTCATAAAAAAAAAGACACAAACCAAAAACATTTTCAAAAAAATAAATAAATAAAATCTCCTGGAGAGCTTTAAAAATAACGGTTGCCTGAGCTGCATCCCAGATATACTGATGCAGTTGATCTGAAGTGGGACCTAGGCCTCATTATTAAAAAAAAAAAAAAAAATTCCCAGATGATTCCAATGTGTATCTTGCATTGAAATCTTTTTTTTTTTTTTTTCAAGTGTTTTTAGCTCTTTATCCTTAGGTGGTGTTGGGTAACTTATGACTGACTACCTCCACCATCTAGGACAAAAAAAAAAAAAAGAACTCACTGATCTAGAGCAGCTAAAACCAGCACCCACTTTGACCAATCTTTCTGCACCCCCACTCCCCCAACTCTTGGCAATGATGATTTCACTCTCTGCTAACACTGATTACTCAGTACCTTATATCAAGCAGATTCAATATGTGCTCAGTCGCTCAGTCATGTCTGGCTCTATGTGACCCCATGGACTGTAGCCCACCAGGCTCCTCTGTCCATGGAATTTTCCAGGAAAGAATCTGGAGGTGTCATTTTCTCTCAGGGGATTTTCTGAGCATTTTCAGCATTTTCTGCTCCAGGGGATCTTCCCAACCCAGGGATGTTCGATCCTGAGTCTTTTGTGTCTCCTGCCTCAGCAGGCAGATTCTTGGAATCCCGTATATACTGTTGGATTTGCCTAATTGGTTGGCTGTAAAGCAGTTAGAACTGTAATTGTGAAGCAAAGCTACTGGGACACAGAAACATTTTGCAATGTTTTAGTTCGATAGTACAGAAAACCTGATGGCAAGACAAAGACAAGTAAGAGCAAGGAAAAATGTGGATACATGAATGTGCTTTCCCTACTCCGTAAGCTCTAACCAACACTGAGACATGGAAGAAGGCAGCTCGAAAAAGACATTGCATTTCGAAACAGATTTGTATGGGCGTCCTTATATCACCCTGTGCGTGATACTGGACACATAATTTCAGCTTTCTGAGCTTCCTATCCTACTGGCCTCTCTGAGATTTTGAGCTAATGCACACAAAAGAGATTCGTAAACCAAGCTTTCATACATCTGTAAAGTATTATAATACACTTTGGAGTTATTTCAACCTGCCAAAATGATATCGTGCCTTCCTATCCTACTTTCCCTCAAGGATTAAAGGAAAATAATTTCTCCTCTTTCACCAAGATTCAAGAAATATAGTTATACAAGACAGAAAAAGTGAAGAAAGAAAAATTTTAAAAAAGAATAGTAAATGTACATTTGCTGGGAAAAAGACTAAAATGCAAGAAAGATAAACCACTTTGGATTACTGCTTCTGCTCTTGGAGGGTGAGAATAAGGTCAGAGATTTAAAAACCTTGGCCAAGGCTTCCTCAGGGACTGACAGAGCAGCCAAGCTCTCACATCTGGTTAAGTTCAGTGGCTCTTGTGGCTGGAGCGGAGTGACAAGTTTTCAAAACTATGAAATAGAAATGAAGCTGTTACTGCGAAGTCTGGATAATCGCACGTGGATTATCCGTTTGCTGATTCTCTTCTGTTGACATGAACAGTGTCACAGTTTACACTGGGCCAGCGGGAGCTAGCAAGAGCGAAAAAAAGGAACTTTTAAGTCTATTAATTGCTTCCTTTCTCAGAGAAGGTGTATACACCAAGGCAGGCCTCTTCTGACTCAGACCGACTGACTGCATTAGGAGGAAGGAAAACAAGGGCAATTCAAGAGGGTAGACCATGCTGAGTGGAAGCTAACAGTAGGTGACACAGACTGGATATTCAGATCTGAAAAACACATTGTATGAAAGCATGGAAATCCCTTTCATATTAATTAATTGGGTATTATTCTCCTATACAAAGTGAATATGTAACTGGATCTAGCAATTCAAACAGAGCTTTCAGCATGTGACATTCCAATACGATGTGGGTGGTCTTAGCAAGTATGGGAAAAGAATACACTTTCAGAAGGAAATGGCTAACAAAGAAAGTAATTCTGACCTGTCATGAGAAAATTAGTATCAGCAGCAGATGATTATTCAGTGGCAAATACAAATAACTACTGGGCATCAACTGATCAAGACCTTGTCATCAACCACACCGAGACTGCAATCTATTCCCAGGGAGAAAAAGGTGTTTGGTGATGGTGGCCTTCCTGGCGGCTCAGATGGCAAAGAATCTGATTGCAATGCAGAAAGCCTGAGCTTGATCCCTGGGTTGGGAAGATCCCCTGGAGAAGGAAATGGCTATCCCACTCCAGTATTCTTGCTTGGGAAAGCCCATGGACAGAAGATCCTGATGAGGTACAGTCCACAGGGTCGCAAAGAGCCGAACATGACTGAAGCAACTGAGCATGCGTGCACAATGGTGGTTTTGACTGTCAGATGTTCACTTTTTCACCTTCTGGTAAGGAACTCTCCAAGATTTCCTTCGTAAGACCAAACAGTCTTGTTCTGAATTGCATTTTTTCTTCGGGGATTGACCCAAAGACTTCTCACAGTGGACCTGATGGAGGTCAGTCATTCAGAAAGCTCATCCTGTGAGCAAGAGGATGAGCTTGTGGAGCTGCGCCAGGCACAGCCAACGAAGTAACGCAGGACATTTATTGGCGAGTTTGAAAGCCAACCTCACGCTTTTAAAAAGCAGCGCCTGAAGGAAGTGCTCACTCTTATCTTGGACATTAAGAGGGCAGGACCCGAGATCAGGGAATTTGCACACTCATGTGGCTACTTTGGGGAGGACAATCTGAAGATGACATCGAAGCAGACATAGGCAAATATAGAGGACTGTAAAATAGGACCTTAAATCCAAATGGTAAAATTGAACGTTCCAAAATAAATTAAACTAATAGTCTCCATGACATTATTTAAATAAAGGAGATAGTGTATTTTTTTCATTTTTCAGTTTTATTAGGTTCTTTGGTTTTTCTTTACCAACATTTATAAATATCTCTATGATGTTACTTAGACTTATACATGTAACAGGAGTGTTCAGTTGCCTGTGTTTATAGAAAATGGGTTCCACTTCTATCTCTACCACGAACTTGAGGCAATGATGGAAACTTTTTTAATCTTTCTTTATGTAGGATTCTTTTCTCTCTTCCTATTTTTTCCTTTTCTTTGCCCTTTTCTCTTTTTTTAATAACCATTTTTTGATGCAGTTACAAAGGACTGGGAACTGAGATTTCAAGTGTAAAAGAGAATACACTTTCTGATCTTGAAGGGCGTACAGAAGAGTAGAAGTGACATACAAACAGACAATTCAATATAGTCATGTCATCGGTGCTAGAGTCTTCAGTCTTGTAAAGTGCTGTGGGAGCTCAGAGCATCATTACATAATAAAGCCTGTCTATTGAATCAGAGGAGCTCTAAAGGACTGTGATGATTACAATGGTTTATTCCCCCAGTCCAAAATGCATCTACTTCGTTTCCCATTCTTGTAACACATATGTCTTTCTTGTGGGATATTCAATCCTACCTCATTTAGTTCAGGTAGGATTGCCCACCTCTCCTTCATTCCCAATCTATGTGATTTTTATCTGTGTTGAATTTGAGAAATATTTGATAGACATAACTACCATAAGAAAGTGAATTCAAGTTCTTTAGATAACAGACAATCTGAAAATACAAAATATGGGCATTGCCAACAACTGAAAATGTAAATGAAGCTATCAGATGTGTAAGAACAGAGAGATGCTATGAAAAAATAAATAGAATTTATAGAAATTAAAAAAATAGAAGCTAATTAGAAAATTCAATATGGCACATAAAATTGGTCAAGTAAAGGAGCAAGAATGGCAGAGACAATCCTGAAAATGAATTAAAAAGACTAAACCAAAAATAAAGAGCATCCTATGTCATTAGAGAATTGCAGATTAAAGCAAAGAGTGAGAGACCACTGCATGACTATTAGAGCAGCCAAAATCTGAAACACTGACAACACCAAATCCTGGCAAGAATGTGGAATAACAGGAAACTTCATACATTGCTGGTGGGAATGCAAAATGGTACAGCAACCTTGGGAGATGGTTTGGCAGCTTGCTAAAAACTAAACTTATTCTTATCATCTAGTGACATCACCTTAAATTATCGGAAAATTTATATCTGTAAGAAAATTGTAGATGTATATTTGTAGCAGGTGTTTTCATTATTGCCAAGCTGGGAAGCAACTAAAATGTCCTCTGGTAGGTGAATAGGTAAATGAATTGGTATATCCTGACAATGACATTTCCGTCAAGAACTAAAACGAATTGAACTATCACATCACTGAAAGGCCTGGATAAAGCTTAAATGTATATTACTAAGTGAAAAATGCCAATCTGAAAAGACTACATGTTATATGATTCCAAATACAGAAACTTCTGGAAGACATAGAGCTGTGTGGACATATCAGTGGCTTCCAGGAGGTCTGGGGAGAGAGGGATGAAGCACACAGCTCTTTAGGACAGTGATGTTTTCTGTAAGATACTGCACGGGTGGAGACGTGTCCCTATACATTAGTCAGTACCCATAGAATGCACAGCTCCAGGAGTGAATCCTGTGTAAACCATGGACTTTGAGTGACAACGATGTGTCAATACTTTCACCTTTTGTAACAAATGGACTACTTTGGTGTGGGGTGTTGACAGTGCTGAAGTTTATGGCAGCAAAATTCAGCTGAAAGTACACAGGACCCACATGGCCCCTGGACCCACACTCATAGACTTCAGCTCAAGTTTGCCATGTAGGTAAAACTGCTCTGAAAAATAAAACTTAGTTTTGTTTTTAATAGGGGAGGAAGAGAAGAAATATAAGGGAGAGAGAGAGAGCTTTTTTCAGTACTCCAATACTTTGGCCACCTGATGCAAAGCACCAACTTATTCATTAGAAAAGACTCAGATGCTGGGAAAGATTGAAGGCAAGAGGAGAAGGGGACGACGGAGGATGAGATGGTTAGATGGCATCACTGACTCGATGGACATGAGTTTGAGCAAACTCCAGGAATTGGTGATGGACAGGGAGGCCTGGTGTGTTGCAGTCCACAGGGTCACAAAGAGTCAGACACGACTGAGCGACTGAACTGAACTGAACTGAACTGAGGTCATGATAAAAAGATCAAGTCAATAACATTGTGTATTAGTAGCACAAAAAGCAAAACAAATAGACAAGTGGGTCAAAACAGGAAGCCTAGAAACAAGCATGTCTATTTGTATATATTTAGATTCTTACTTCACATCATAAACAAATTCCAACATATTTTAAGAAAAGATAGTTAAATAATAAGTCTATAACATTTAGAAGAAAAGATCATAGAGTATCTTTATACCTTCAAGTTTGAAGGATTTCTTAAACAAGGCTTAAACATACACATACAAAATTATAAAAACTTAAAACTGCTCATGTTGATTTCAATTTGAAGACCAAGGAAATTGAATGATAAATTGACATATGAAGATTTTAACCTCACTGGGTGACAGATACGATAAATACATATCAAAACTATATTATATAATAATCAGATGATTTCTTTTAAATAATCAGATAATACCAAATAGGATACAGGAGTAGGATTTAGTCCTATCAAATTAGAAAACAACTTGACAGTATTAAGCATCATAAAACATTCTACTTATAGGTGTTTATGTTAGAGAAACCTCCTATCATCAAAGGGAGAGTTTCACATTGCTGTTTATTGCAGTTTCTTCAAATAGCAAAAAATGATGTAGAAATTTCCTAGCCAATTCTAAATAGATCTTTGGGTAAATGTATTTTTTAATAATCTAGAAGATTGCAGAGGATTTAAATTAAAAAATAGTATGTGTCCACATGCATAGGATCTAAAAAAACAATGTTGAGTGAACAAATCATACTGTAATCAAATTCATGTTTTAATCTATCTTTTATATGAATAGAGATAAAAACTACAATATACACAGTTTATAAACAAAAAACAGCAACTCAGGTTTTTATTTGGGTACGCTGGCAGATATGGAAGATAAGAGTTCAGTGGGATCTGCAATGTTTCATTTCTCTAAAAAACGAAAGGGAAACTCAAAACAAACACAGAACAGAGCTAACATCTGGTTAATCTTGGGAGTTGGAGTACACGGCTCTGTTCTGTTATTTCTGTTTCTTTCCATATGTTTAAAGTGGTTTGTAATTAAAATAAAACATGGATGAGTAGGAATTAGTCTGGTAGAAAAAGACTGAAAATGCATTGCAGGCAGAAGGAAGCAAAGGAATTAAGAAACTCTAAAAGAAGAAGATGGTTTCAGAAAGCCATGCGCAATTTGGCATGGCTTTGTCCTGAGATGCCAGTGAGAAATTCGGAGAGGGTAGGGATGGAGAACGTGGATGAGAGCTGGATATTAAAAGGGTCCGGGTGCTCTTCTATTCAATCTGGACTTCATCCTACGAACCAGTGTGGTAGGCAGAATAACAGCTTCCCAAAGCCATTCACCTGCTTCTCCTAGAACCTGTGACTATGTGACATCACGTGACAAAGGAGATTTTGCAGATGTGATTAAGTTAAGGAATTCTCTGGTGGAGGAGTTTTCCTGGATTTTCTGGATGGGTCCAATGTAATCACAAGCGTCCTTATAAAAGGAAACAGGAGGGTTCAGGGAAGGAGAGGTCATGATGGATGTAGAGGTGTGACTGATGCAGGGTCATGAACTAAGGGGCTGCCTCTCAAAGCTGGGGCAGGTAAGGAGATGCTTTGGCCCTAAGGTGTCCAGAAAGCAGTCCTGCCAGCCCACATTAGTCTCCTTACCCTGGACTAGTAACATAATACCCTTCTGTTGTATTAAGTCATTAGTCTGCAGCTATCTGTTGCAGCAGAAATATAAAACTAGTTTAGTAGAGATGATAGCTTCCCTGGTAGCTCACTTGGTAAAGAATCTGCCTGGAATGGAGGAGGTCTGGGTTTGATCCCTGGGTTGGGAAGATATCCCGGAGAAGGAAACGGCAATCCACTCCAGTGTTCTTGCCTGGGAAATCCTATGGACAGAAGAACCTATTGGGCTACAATTCATGTGGTTAAAAAACAGCTGGACATGACTTGGCGACTAAACCACAGTAGAAATGATGGAATCTTATTCAACGGAGGGACAAATGCAGGGTCCTGCACTGCTTGTGTGTGGACGTGGAGGAGACAGAAGAAGGCAACCATGCCGTGGCTCTGTTACATATCTGTAACGTTTTTATTTATATCTATTTTTGTTGTTGTTCAGTCACTAAGTTGGGTCCAACTCTTTGTGACCCCATGAACTGCAGCACACCAGGCTTCCCTGTTCTTCATTATCTCCTTCACTATTTGCTCAGACTCATGTCCATTGAGTCTTATGTTGTAACAAAGTAATAATATCTATGCTATGAACATGATTAAAGAGAAATCCAATGATGGTATTCTCAAGATTCATCTACTTTGTTGCAGAAGGACAAATATCACATGATTCCATTGATATGAAGAATCAAAAACAGTCCAGAACATATAACCAGCAGAGTAAAATGGTACTTGCCAGGGGCTGTTGGGAAAGGAAAAGGAAGATTGTCCATGGAATATAAAGTCTCAACGATGCAAGGTGATTCAGTTCTAAAGGTCTGCTGGACAACGCTGTGCCCACAGGTAACAAGGTCATACTGTACACTTAAAGTTTTGTTAAAGAGCATAGAACTCATGGTAAGTGATCTTATCACAAAAATCAATCAAAAAATAAATCAAGAGAAAAACAAGCAAACAAACCACAATTGAAACTTAAACTCCTTGGTTGTGTGTAAAAAGAATTTGTAAAAAAAAAAGTACCAGAAAAAATGTGATAATTTCTCAGTGTTATTAAGAGAACATCAGAGGACAGGCCATGGCTGTGGAGGACAGATATAAAGACAAATAAAGAAAAAGCAGAAAAAGAAAGAAAATTGTACAAGCTCATTGGGTATGAGTTTATGTTGATTTATAAAAAGTCTATAAGTTCTTTCTAGGTTTTTCTAAAATATTAAAATTTATTTAAGTTGTAAGTTAGAATTAATATTATCTGTTTTTTAAAATTCTGGTCAAATGTCAGGGCCACACACTAATTTGTCATCAAACCCCCAAATACCTGTAACATTTTGAAACACGGAGGATATTGGTGGTAGTGTTTTAATCATTATTTCTTTAAAACATCATACAGCCCTGAACATGAATAAAGCATTGTGAATACTACTTTTGCCATAAATTTCTCACATATGATTTAATTATTTAGCTCAAATTTAATGAATTTCCAGAGCAAACTCACCAAAATGAATGTGTTTTAAAATATAGAAAAGCAACAGCCAAAAAGCATCATGCAAAATGTGTGGGTATATTTTTCCTGTATCTTTGTTATGAGCCAAATTACAAAATCCAGGGGAAATCCCACCATTTTTCAAAAGACGCATTTTATATTTATATTCAATTTAACAGGAAAGATTTTGGCAAATTAAGAGAATGCATTAATACACAACTCCCTTACTCCCCAATCTTCCAAGAATCAAAATAAAATAATATCAAATACATCACCAAGGCAAGTGGTATTTAATAGTTCTCATAAATAGTAAAACAAACTAAATCACTAGCTTTGAAATCATCCCATGAGTTAGAACATTGACTTGTCTGATTCTTGTCTAGTAAGTCACCTAGTGTCTAATGTATTGTATGAGTTTTATAAATTCTTGGTGTTGGGAGAATAAATAAGATATATATATATTTTTTAATGTAAATTTATTTATTTTAATTGGAGGCTAATTACTTTACAATATTGTACTGGTTTTGCCATATATCAGCATGAATCTGCCACGGGTGTACACGTGTTCCCCATCCTGAACCTCCCTCCCACCTCCCTCCCCGTACCATCCCTCTGGGTCATCCCAGTGCACCAACCCCAAGCATCCTGTATCCTGCATCGGATCTGGACTGGCAATTCGTTTCTTATATGATATTATACATGTTTCAATGCAATTCTCCAAAATCATCCCATCCTCTCCCTCTCCCACAGAGTCCAAAAGACTGCTCTATACATCTGTGTCTCTTTTGCTGTCTCGTACACAGGGTTATTGTTACCATCTTTCTAAATTCCATATATATGCGTTAGTATACTGTGTTGGTGTTTTTCTTTCTGGCTTACTTCACTCTGTATAATAGGCTCCAGTTTCATCCACCTCATTAGAACTTATTCAAATATGTTCTTTTTAAGGGCTGAGTAATAATCCATTGTGTATATGTGCCACAGCTTTCTTATCAATTCATCTGCTGATGGACATCTAGGTTGCTTCCATGTCCTGGCTGTTATTTTGATGTGAAATCACTAAACTTCAAAATGGTTTATGGTTGTAACAATTATATTGCAATCTACTGATGAAGGTAAACCAAGACACAAGCATTATTATATAAAACTGTGAACAGATTTGCAAACAATCATTAAAAGATTAGAGATAGAATACATATCATACTTCCCAAACTATATCTTTAACACTTTAAAAATCATCCTCGATATCAAGCTAGAGAAGAAATTTTGCAAGAAAAATAATGCCAGGATCGATGAGAATATCTTATCCTGAGACAATGTGGTAGAATTTAAAGAACAGACTTTTTTCACCTTTTAGAAAAAATCTGCCTGTGTTCTGGGGCTAAGTGCTCAGTTTCATCAGCATTCTTATAAGCTGGTTCCCTTAGGCTTAATTTCTCTAACTAAAGTACAATCTCTAAAAAGTTTGAATATTCTTTGCATGTATAAATTACAACTTTTCACTGTAAAATATTTTTTTCAGGAAAATTAGACTCAGAGAAATTTGATGAACAGCTTCCCCAGTCGTTAAGAGGGCTTCCCTCGTGATTCAGATGGTAAAGAATTCACCTGCTAATTCAGAGACCAGGGTTCAATCCCTGGGTCAGGAAGATTCCCCTAGAGAAGGGCAAGACAATCCACTCCAGTATTCTTGCCTGGAGAATTCCATGGGCTGAAGAGCCTGGCGGGCTACAGTCCATAGAGTCGAAAAGAGCCGGACATGGCTGAGTGACTAACACACACACGTGAGGGTCCTTATCATTGATTCAGAAGCTCCAAGGATAGCACAACTCAAAAACAGAAATTCATACAAATTTTGAGATTCTTTTCTTGCATTGTTTCATTATTCAATACTCAGTAGCTTAAAATATAGAACAATAAAAATAAGTAAAAAAATAAAAGATTGAGATGTGCCTCCCTGGTGCATGGAAAAACAATGCTTTCACACTTTTATTTAGTTTTTCAGAGACATCTTTTTAAAAATCCCAATCGTTAAAAATGCACATATTGTGGAATAATTGCAGATATATAAAAATGTTGCAAAGATAGCACAGAGAGTTAAGGCTTAAATACCTTCAGCCCAGTTTCCCTTAAGTTTAACATGTTAAATAATCAAGACACATTGGTCAAAATTAAGAAATTAACACTGCCATAATGCTATTGCACTGATTGGTATGTACCTTGTGTTTCTGTTGAGTCATGTCTGACTCTTTGCAGCCCCATGGACTGGAGCCCACCAGGCTCCTTTTTCCATGGGATTTTCCAGGCAAGAATACTCAAATGGGTAGTCAATACCTTCTCCAGGGGATCTTCCTGACTCAAGGATTAAACCCATGTCTCCAGCATTGCAGGTGGATTCTTTTATCACTGAGCCACCAGGGAAACCCTATACCATTAACTAAACTCTAGATTTTATTCAGAATTCACCAGTTTTTCCACAAATACATTTTGTCTATGTTAGGATCCAATCAAGGAGACCACAGCACATTTAGCTCAATATTTTGAAACTATAGAAAATCTTAAACTGTCTTTGACACATTTCTAGAAATGCACAGAATGAGGATGGTTCTCATTTCTGCTGCCCATTCTTCCTCTTCAGTGCTAGCCTTCCAAACTCAATTACATAGTATCAACCCATTGTATCCTTGAATTAAAGCTATTTGTAAACTTTAAACATGACAGATGTTTCCTACATCTGCTTAAACTGCCAGCCTTTGAAAAATCAAGTGTGCATTTGGCGTTGTTAAGACCACCTCCCTTCAAATATCGTTCAAGTGCTTCGAAATAAACACTGCTCCCTAAACCAGATGATGTACCCCTCTCCTTCCACTGCCCAAAGTCTGTCCTGACCTTCGTCACCTGATCTGTGTTTCACACCTTCCTTATTTCTTTATTTCCTTATTTCCTGATCTTCTTCACCTGATCTGTGTTTCACACGTAAATAAGGAAGGTGTGAAAATTAGGGTTAGGGTTAGGGTTAGAAGAAGCAGGAAGTAGTTTCTAGAGATGAAATCTACTGGGGAACATTTTTCCTATGTACCATATCAAAATTAATCAGAGCAATTTCCCCCTCCCTGAGGGCCCTTCTCTCTGCATATCAAACACATCAGCATCGTGCAAAGAAGTAGTGAGATAAAGCACCCAGGTCCTCCTAACTCATAAGCTTCAGTTCATCCTGCTCTGATCATATCTGCTGCTACTACCCAAAGATACAACATGTTCTTTTATTTATTTTTTCAGGCAAGGCTTTGTCTGGGCCCCCTGAAGGAACAACAAGCTCCTTTGCTTGC
Source organism: Bos grunniens (assembly GCF_055505025.1). Taxonomy (NCBI): domain Eukaryota; kingdom Metazoa; phylum Chordata; class Mammalia; order Artiodactyla; family Bovidae; genus Bos; species Bos grunniens. The sequence continues at coordinate 86,652,508 of NC_141176.1, read as the reverse complement.
TTGCTCTTTGGTGGGGAGGGGGCTGGGGGTGAGCTTGTTCCCTATGTGGGGTGAGGATAGGGGTGTGTCCCGGGGTCTGGCTGGAGCAGTGGCTTTGCCCACCGCTCCAGTGGTGTTGAGTGCAGAAAGCATGTTCAGTACCCTGTTTTTGCTCCCAACAACCTGTTTACGTTGCTTCTTAAAAATGATACCTTGCTATAGTTCCCTTCAAAGCCCTCTTTATGCAGTGAGGAGGCCACATGCCCATCCCAGAAAGCTGAAGTGTCGGGATGCCTCTATCAATGATAACAGCAGTAAAAATAACGTTAGAAATTGCTGACAGTTATATGCTGGTCTCACACTGCAGATGTAACTGCGATGCACTCATTTAGGGAATGCGAAGACAAAAGCTGGCAATAGTTACATATGTAACACTTGGTCTTTACGTTATTTGACATACCTTCTCCTGAGACATCACTTGTGTTATTACCACAGCGCAGTGGTGCTGCTTTGCCATACTGTTTAGCAGACAGAGCTTGGCATCGTCCTTGCAGGGAACACACCCTTGGACGGTCTCCCCATTGGCCATCTCTCATCTGACACCCACTGGTGCTCCTCCTCAAAGATAATGGCTTTGTGCCCTGTCCCTAATTGGGGCATATGCCTCTCTCTTTGGCAAGACTGAGGAGAGATCGCAGCTGGCTCCAGGCAACTGAAGTCAAAGTCCGTCCTCCTGGATGATCTAGTAGGAGTTATTCTTTCTGCTTCTTTCTGTTATATCAGCTCCATTTCCTTCTCCATTCATGTGTTTTCTTTTCATCAAGTTTTAAAACTGACTCTGTATCTGTGTCTTTCTCCAACTGTTAGGTCCTCACATGGAATGATGCCACTCCCTTGGACTGAGCTAGCAGGTTTGCCCTCTCAAGCATCAGCATTACAAACAGCCAAACTTACAATGAGCTGGCATAGCTCTGCCTTCTCCCTGCTACTAAACATAAATCACTGTAAACTGGAGTTGATTGAGCTCATGCGCTCATTCTAAGCAGAGAAGAAATGGGTCTTTAGCAAGATCTCTTTGAAAAGAATGTCTTTCCTTTTCGAGGAGCAATTTGCAAGGTGGTGATATAGGTCTGATAACACACCTGGGAGGGCCGAGGGCGAGGATCCACCTGAAGTCAGCACTTTCACTAGAGCACAACTCCGAGTCATCAGAACATCACAGGATTCCGTAACCTCAGAAGGTCCTATTAATACTCACAGTATCATAGTCACTCAAATTTGGCAGGTTCAATCCTCTAGTATGAGTTATCTATGTTACAAAAATAGTGTACTTTAAATACTTCTAAAATGACAGCACATTTAAAATGAAATTTTATAAATAAAAATTAACTCCAAATGGAACCCAAATGTTCAATTGAAAAATTACATGCATCTGTAAATATAGATGGTGTTTGCATGTATACAACCATCGCATTAAAGCCATAATTAATACTGATGACATTACTATTATTTATATGTATATGTTTTCATGTGTATATGTTCATTTTATACCTGCATACATATAAGTCCATTCATATGCCTTATATAATTTGTCAGTGCTTTGTTTATATAGATGTAATAAAAATTATCTAGTACCTATTTCAAAAGTAATTTAGCCTGCAGGTCTATTTTATTTTAAGAACTGGATAAAGAGAGATTCAATAGCCTAAGCTCTAGCTTTCTTTAAGGTATAGCTCTCAGTTGTATTGCAAACATTTTACCTAAAATAATTCTCTTAAATCAATGTGACAAAGCTATTACAATTGCTCCCCAAAGCTTCATTCCTCTTTTAAAATTTGTTGTTGGTGTTGTTAAATTTGTGCTTTTGGTTAGGAGGATCGTCTTTCTTTATGTGGCTTTTTTTCCTTTTTTTTTCCCCCACTAGATCTGCCTTTCCCTCAGGTGCTGCTTCAAGAACCTTTTCTAAATGCTCATGCAAACAAGAGGAGAAATGTCAGCTTCCACGGTTGGCAAGACAACGAGCCTGGGAGAGTAGGAAGCAGCTTTGCTGCAGGAACTGGGCATCCACAGCAGGGATGCAAAGGGGCGCTGATCCATTTTCAACAGGTGCAAAGAGTTCTGAAAGAGCCCACCTTTCCTAATACTTTCTCTCTGGTATTTCCTAATATTTTATATCCAGCTGCTCCACGTGGATTGTCACTGCACTGTGTTTCTCTAAGGTCAGAGTCAAGTTGAGTTGGAGAGCTCAATATAGCAGAGACAGGAAGGGACATGTATTAATACACTATTTTGTGCAGCTGCATTATTTATAAAATTGTGGCTTATCTAGCACTCATCATGATTCCCTCTATCCAGTGCTCATGAAATTTTCTTCAAAAATGTACCCGACTATAGTTTGTAGTAGAGTTTGTAGACTCTTCAGATTGGCTCCTTTCTCTTGGTGAACATGCATTTAAGGTCTTTTCACGACTAGATAGTCCTGAAAAATATTTCTTTTTCTAGATGTACCACTGTTTATTCATCCATTCACCTACTTCAGGGCATCTTGTTTGCATCTAAGAAACAAGGTCCCCCTGCAACAAATAGCCAAGTTGTGAATGCAAAGGAAAAATTCTTGAGGAAACGAAAAATGCTAGTCCAACAAACACACAAAAAGGTAAGAAAGCAAAATACTCCATTCCTACTGATATGGAGAATATCTGAGTGGCCTGGATAGAAAATCAAACCAATCACAACAATTTCTTAAAATACCTGTGGCGGATTCATTTTGATATTTGGAAAAACTAATACAATTATGTAAAGTTTAAAAATAAAATAAAATTTAAAAAAAATAATAAAACTTTATCTTTTCAAAAAAAAAAAAAAAACCTAATCCGGAGCAAGTTCCTATCTCCTTTCAGTCTATTGAGGTTGAGAAAGGTAGGAAAGCTGCCAAAGAAGAGTTTGAACCTAGCAGAGGTGGGTTCACTGGGTTTAAGGAAAGAAGCCATCTCCATCACATACAAGTCCAAGGTCATTGGAAGGACTGATGCTGAAGCTGAAACTCCAGTACGTTGGCCACCTGATGCGAAGAGCTGACTCATTGGAAAAGACCCTGATGCTGGGAAAGATTGAGGGCAGGAGGAGAAGGGGATGACAGAGGATGAGACGGTTGGATGGCATCACCGACATGATGGACATGGGTTTGGGTGGACTCTGGGAGTTGGTGATGGACAGGGAGGCCTTGTGTGCTGCAGTCCATGGGGTCACAAAGAGTCGGACATGACTGAGGGACTGAACTGAACTGAAAAGACCACGTGCTGATGTGGAAACTGCAACAACTTATCCAGATCTTGCTAAAATAATTAATAAAAGTGGCCACATTAAGATGATCAGTGTAGATGAAATAGCCTTATATTTTGAGAAGATACCAGCTAAGAATTTCATAGCTAGAAAGGAGAAGTCAATGCCTGGTTTCAAATGACAGGGTGGCCTTTTTCTTAGGGGCTAATGCAGTTGGGATTTTGAGTTGAAGCCAACACTCCTTTAACATTCAAAAAGAAAAACAAAAATTGAGAGCCCTTAAGAATTATGCTAAATCTACTCTTTCTGTGCTCCATGAATGGAACAACAAAGCCTGGATAACAGTTTCTATTTATCACATGGTTTGGGTTGAATATTTCAAACCGACTATTTAGACTGACTGCTTAGGAAAAAATTCCTTTCACAATATTAGTACTCTTTGGCAATGCATCTGGTCACCCAAGAGCTCTGATTGAGATGTACAATGGACTTAATGTTGATTTCATGCCTGCTAACACAAAATCCATTTTGCAGCCCATCAATCAAGAAGTAACTTTATTTTTCAACTCTCAATATTTAAGAAGTACATTTCATAAGGCTATACCTGCCATAGATTGAAATTCCTCTGACAGAACCGGGCAAAATTAATTGAAAGCCTTCTGGACAGATTTCAGCAATCTAGATGCGGTTTGCAATGTTTGTGATTCGTGCCTATGTGCTGAGTCACTTCAGTTTTGTTCGACTCTTTGGGACCCCATGGACTATAGTCTGCCACTCTACTCTGCCCACGGTATTCTCCAGGCAAGAATACTGGAGTGGGTATGGATTGCATGCCCTCCTCCAAGGGATCTTCATGACCCAGGGATTGAATCCAAGTCTCCTGTGTCTCCTGCATTGGACAGGTGGGTTCTTTACCCACTGAGCCATCTGGGAATGGAAAGAAGCAAAAATATTAAGAAGAGTTTAGAAGTTGATTTCAGCCTTCATGGATGACTTTGAAGTGTTCTAAGACTTCAATGAAGTAAGTAACAGCAGATGTGGAAACAGCAAGAGAACTAGAATTAGAAGTGGAGCCTGAAGACAATGTAACCTCATGAGCAAATTTTCACAGAAGAGAAGCAGGAAATAGTTTCTAGAGATGAAATCTACTGGGGAAGATTCTGGCAAGATTTTTGAAATGATAACAAAAGATTTAGAACATTACATAAATTAGGTGGATACAATAAAGGCAAGTTTTGAGAAGGCTGACTCCAATTTTAAGAGAGATTCTATTGTGGGTAAATGCTATCAAACTGCATGGCATGCTGCAGAGAAATTGTACATGAAAGAAAGAGTCAGTTTGTATGGCCAACTTCGCTGTTGTCTTACTTAAAGAAATTACCTTAGTCATCCAGTCTTCAACAACTATCACCCTGATCAGTCAGCAGCCACCAACACTGAGACAAGACCTAGCCTCAGCAAAAAGATTACAACTCGCTAAAGGCTAAGATGATGTCAGTAATTGGTAGCAAAAAAAAAAAAGTATCTTTGAATTAAGGTTGTGTGTTTAGTTGCTCAGACATGTCCGACTCTCTGTGACACTTTGAACAGTAGCCCACCAAGCTCCTCTGCACTTCCCTCCTCCAGGGATGTTCCTGACCCAGAGATCGAACTCCTTTATCTTGTATTGCAGGCAGTTTCTCTACCCGGAGAGACATCAGGGAATCCCTTAAATTAAGGTTCAGTTCAGTTGCTCTGTAAAGTCTGACTCCTTGAGACCCCATGGACTGCAGCATGCCAGGCTTCCCTGTCCATTAACAACTCCTCAAACTTACTCAAACTAATGTCCATCAAGTCGGTGAAGCCATCCAACCATCTCATCCTCTGCCATACCCTTCTCCTCCTGCCTTCAATCTTTCCCAGCATCAGGGTCTTTTCCAATGAGTCAGTTCTTCTCATCAGGTGGCCAAAGTATTGGAGTTCCAGCTTCAACATCAGTCCTTCCAGTGAATATTCAGGACTGACTTCCTTTAGGGTTCACTGGTTGGATCTCCTTGCAGTCCAAGAGACTCTCAAGAGTCTTCCCAAACACCACCTTGAAAAGCATCAATTCTTCAGCACTCAGCTTTCCTTATAGTCCAACTCTCACATCCATACATGACTACTGGGAAACCATAGCTTTGACCAGAGGGAAATTTGTTGGCAAAGTAATGTCTCAGCTTTTTATTATGTTGTCTAGGTTGGTCATAGCTTTTAACCCAAGGACCGAGCATCTTTCAATTTCATGGCTACAGTCACCATCTGCAGTGATTTTGGAGCTCAGGAAAAATAAAGTCTGTCCCTGTTTCCATTATTTCCCCATCTATTTGCCATGAAGTAATGGGACCGGATGCCAGGATCCTGAATGTTGAGTTTTAAGCCAGCTTTTTCATTCTCCTCTTTCACTTTCATCAAGGGGCTCTTTAGTTCTTCTTCACTCCTGCCATAAGAGTGGTGTCATCTGCATATCTGAGGTTATTGATAATTCTCCTGGAAATCTGGATTCCAGAAGATTCCAGTGCTTCATCCAGCCCAGGATTTTGCATGATATACTCTGCATATAAGGTAAATAAGCAGGGTGACAATACACAGCCTTGATGTACTCCTTTCCCAATTTGGAACCAGTCTGTTGTTCCATGTCCAGTTCTAACTGTTCTTTCTTGATCTGTATGCAGATTTATCAGGAGGCAGGTAAGGTGGTCTGATATTCCCATCTCTAGAAGAATTTTCCACAGTTGGTTGTGATCCACACAGTCAAAAGTTTTGGCATAGTCAATAAAGCAGAAGTCAATGATTTTTGGAACTCTCTTGCTTTTTTGGCAATTTGATCTCTGGTTCCTCTGGCTTTTTTAAGTCCAGCTTCAACATCTGCATGTTCATGGTTCATGTATTGCTGAAGCCTGTCTTGTGGAATTTTGAGCATTATTTTACTGGTGGGTGAGATGAGTGTAATCTTGAAGTAGTTTGAGCATTCTGTGGTATTACCTTTCTTTGGGATTGGAATGAAAACTGACCTTTTCCAGTCCTGTGGCCACTGCTGAGTTTTCCAAATTTGCTGGCATATTGAGTACAGCACTTTCACAGCATCATCTTTTAGGATTTGAAATAGCTCCACTGGAATTCCATCACCTCCACTAGCTTTGTTCATAGTGATGCTTCCTAAGGCCAACTTGACTTCACATTCCAGGATGTCTGACTCTAGGTGAGTGTGAGTGATCACACCATCATGATTATCTGGGTCGTGAAGATCTTTTTTGTGCAGTTCTTCTGTGTATTCTTGCCACCTCTTCTTACTATCTTCTGCTTCTGTTAGGTCCATACCATTTCTCTCCTTTGTTGTGCCCATCTTTGCATGAAATGTTCCCTTAGTATCTCTGATTTTCTTGAAGAGATCTCTAGTCTTTCCCATTCATTGTTTTCCTCTACTTTGCGCTGATCACTAAGGAAGGCTGTCTTATCTTCCCTTACTGTTCTTTGGAACTCAGCATTCAAATGGGTATATCTTCCTTTTTCTCATGGGTCTTTAGCTTCTCTTCTTTTCTCAGCTATTTGTAAGGCCTCCTCAGATAACCATTTTGCCTTTTTGCATTTATTTTTCTTGGGGAAGGTCTTGGTCACTGCTTCCCATACAATGTCATTAACCTTTGTCCATAGTTATTCAGGCTCTCTGTCTATCAGATCTAGCCCCTTAAATCTATTTCTCACTTTCACTGTATAATCATAAGGGATTTGATTTAGGTCATACCTGAATGGTCTAGTGGTTTTCCCTACTTTCTTCAATTTAAGTCTGAATTTGGCAATAAGGAGTTCATGATCTGAGCCACAGTCAGCTCCCAGTCTTTTTTTTTGCTGACTGTATAGAGCTTCTCCATCTTTGGCTATAAGAATATAATCAATCTGATTTTGGTGTTGACCATCTGGTGATGTCCATGTGTAGACTCTTCTCTTGTGTTGTTGGAAGAGGGTGTTTGCTATGACCAGTGCGTTCTCTTTTCAAAACTCTGTTAGCTTTTGCCCTACTTCATTTTGTACTTCAAGGCCAAATTTGCCTATTACTCCAGGTATCTCTTGACTTCCTTCTTTTGCATTCCAGTCGCCTATAATAAAAAGGACGTCTTTTTGGGGTGTTCATTCTAGAAAGTCTTGTAGGTCTTCAAGCAACCATTCAGCTTCAGCTTCTTCAGCATTACTGGTTGGGGCATAGATTTGGATTACTGTGATATTGAATGGTTTGCCTTGAAAATGAACAGAGATCATTCTGTCGTTTTTGAGATTGCATCCAAGTACTGCATTTCAGACTCTTGTTGACCATGATGGCCACTCCATTTCTTCTAGGGGATTCCTGCCCACAGTGGTAGATATAATGGTCATCTGATTTAAATTCACCCATTCCAATCCATTTTAGTTAACTGATTCCTAAAATGTTGATTTTTTTTTTTTTTTTGCCATATCCTGTTTGACCACATCCAATTTAATTTGATTCATGGACCTAACATTCCAGGTTCCTATGCAATATTGCTCTTTACAGCATCAGATTTTACTTCCATCACCAGTCATATCCACAACTGTGTGTTGTTTTCACTTTGGCTCTGTCTCTTCATTCTTTCTGGAATTATTTCTCTACTGATCTCCAGTAGCATATTGGGCACCTACCAACCTGGGGAGTTCATCTTTCAGTGTCCTATCTTTTTGCCTTTTCATACTGTTCATGGGGTTCTCAAGGCAAGAATATTGAAGTGGTTGGCCATTCTCTTCTCCAGTGGAGCACATTTTGTCAGAACTCTCCACCATGACCTGTCCATCTTCGGTGGCCCTACATGCATGGCTCATAGTTTCATTGAGTTAGAAAAGGCTGTGGTCCATGTGATCAGTTTGATTAGTTTTCTGTGATTGTGGTTTTCATTCTATCTGCCCTCTGATGGAGAAGGGTAAGAGGCTTATGGAAGCTTCCTGTTGGAAGAAACTGACTGATGGAAAACTGGGCCTTATTCTGATGGGCGGGGCCCATGCTCAATGAATCTTTAATTCAATATTCTGTTGATGGGCGGGGTTGTGCTCCCTACTGTTGTTTGACCTGATGCCAAACTATGGTGGAGGTAAGTTTTAGAAAAGGCAGAGGAACCAGAGATCAAATTGCCAACATCTGTTGGATCATCGAAAAAGTAAGAGTTCCAGAAAAACATTTATTTCGGCTTTACTGACTATGCGAAAACCTTTGACTGTGTGAATCACAATAAACTGTGGAAAATTCTGAAAGAGATGGGAATACCAGACCACCTGACCTGCCTCTTGAGACATCTGTATGCAGGTCAGGAAGCAACAGTTAGAACTGGACATGGAACAACAGACTGGTTCCATATAGGAAAAGGAGTAAGTCAAGTCTGTATATTGTCAACCTGCTTATTTAACTTCTATGAAGAATACATGATGAGAAACGCTGGGCTGGATGAAGCACAAGCTGGAATCAAGATTGCTGGGAAAATATCAGTAACCTCAGATATGCAGATGACATCACCATTATGGCAGAATGTGAAGAAGAACTACAGAGTCTCAATGAAAGTGAAAGAGGAGAGTGAAAAAGTTGGCTTAAAGCTCAATATTCATAAAACTAAGATTATGGCATATGGTCCCATCACTTCATGACAGCTAGACCGGAAAATAGTGGAAACAGTGGCTGACTTTTATTTTTCTGGGCTCCAAAATCACTACAGATGGTGATTGCAGCCCTGAAATTAAAGGACACTTGCTCCTTGGAAGGAAAGCTATGACCAACCTAGACAGCATATTAAAAAGTAGAGATGTTACTTTGCCAACAAAGTTCCCTCTAGTCAAGGCTATAGTTTTTCCAGCAGTCAAGTAAGAGTTGGACTATCGAGAAAACCGAGCTCTGAAGTATTCATGCTTTTGAAGTGTGGGGTCAGATAAGACTCTTGAGAGTCCCTTGGACTGCAAGGAATTTCAACCAGTTCATCCTAAAGGAGATCAGTCCTGAATATTCATCAGAAGGACTGATGCTGAAGCTGAAACTCCAATATTTTGGCCACTGATGCGAAGAGCTGACTCATTTGAAAAGACCCTGATGCTGGAAAAGATCGAAGGCAAGAGGAGAAGGGTATGGCAGAGGATGAGATGGTTGGATGGCATCACTGACTCCATGGACATGAGTTTGAGTGAACTCTGGGAGTTGGTGATGGACAGGGAGGCCTGGCATGCTGTGGTTCATGGGGTCACAAAGAGTCGGACACAACTGAATGACTGAAATGAAGTGAACTGAATGAAGATAATGGGACCTCCTTCAGAAGGTTCCATGCCAGCTCTGCAGTGCTTGGTGCCTGGACCCTGCAGCAGGCAACTACCGACCCACTCCTCCAGCAGAGACTCCCACAGTGCTCCCGTTAAGGTCATATACATCATTTTTAGACATATGCTATGGCACATTTAGCAGACAACAATATGGTGTATATGTAACTTTAATATGCACTGGGAAACATTTGGGTGACTTTCTTTATTGTGGTATTTGCTTCATTGTAGTAGTATGGCACAGAACATGAAAGTTCTCTGAGGTGTGCCTGCATTTGTATTATATATATATATGTGTGTGTGTGTGTGTGTATGTATATATACATATATGTATTATAAATTTTTTTTCTCTGTTTCATTTCAAACAAAGTTTTAAGTTAGAATAATAGCTGAATCTGTTTTTCTGATGACCAAATTTAAAGGTCTATCTAACCAGAACAAAATCAGATCAGATCAGATCAGATCAGTCGCTCAGTCATGTCCGACTCTTTGCAACCCCATGAATCACAGCACGCCAGGCCTCCCTGTCCATCACCAACTCCCGGAGTTCACCCAGACTCACATCCATCGAATCAGTGATGCCATTCAGCCATCTCATCCTCTGTCGTCCCCTTCTCCTCCTGCCCCCAATCCCTCCCAGCATCAGAGTCTTTTCCAATGAGTCAACTCTTCGCATGAGGTGGCCAAAGTACTGGAGTTTCAGCTTTAGCATCATTCCTTCCAAAGAAATCCCAGGGCTGATCTCCTTCAGAATGGACTGGTTGGATCTCCTTGCAGTCCAAGGGACTCTCAAGAGTCTTCTCCAACACCACAGTTCAAAAGCATCAATTCCTCGGTGCTCAGCCTTCTTCACTGAGTCCAACTCTTACATCCATACATGACCACAGGAAAAACCACAGCCTTGACTACACAAACCTTTGCTGAAAAAGTAATGTCTCTGCTTTTGAATATGCTATCTAGGTTGGTCATAACTTTCCTTCCAAGGAGTAAGCATCTTTTAATTTGATGGCTGCAGTCACCATCTGTAGTGATTTTGGAGCCCAGAAAAATAAAGTCTGACACTGTTTCCACTGTTTCCCCATCTATTTCCCATGAAGTGGTGAGACCGGATGCCATGATCTTCGTTTTCTGAATGTTGAGCTTTAAGCCAACTTTTTCACTCTCCACTTTCACTTTCATCAAGAGGCTTTTGAGTTCCTCTTCACTTTCTGCCATAAGGGTGATGTCATCTGCATATCTGAGGTTATTGATATTTCTCCCGGCAATCTTGATTCCAGCTTGTGTTTCTTCCAATCCAGCATTTCTTATGATGAACTCTGCATATAAGTTAAATAAACAGGGTGACAATATACAGCCTTGACAAACTCCTTTTCCTATTTGGAACCAGTCTGTTGTTCCATGTCCAGTTCTAACTGTTGGAGAAGCTCTATACAGTCAGCAAAACAAGACCAGGAGCTGACTGTGGCTCAGACCATGAACTCCTTATTGCCAAATTCAGACTTAAATTGAAGAAAGTAGGGAAAACCACTAGACCATTCAGGTATGACCTAAATCAAATCCCTTATGATTATACAGGGGAAGTGAGAAATAGATTTAAGGGCCTAGGTCTGATAGATAGAGTGCCTGATGAACTATGGAATGAGATTCATGACATTGTACAGGAGACAGGGATCAAGACCATTCCCATAGAAAAGAAATGCAAAAAAGCAAAATGACTGTCTGGGGAGGCCTTATAAATAGCTGTGAAAAGAAGAGAAGTGAAAAGTAAAGGAGAAAAGGAAAGATGTAAACATTTGAATGCAGAGTTCCAAAGAATAGCAAGAAGAGATAAGAAAGCCTTCTTCAAAAAAAAAAAAAAAAAAAAAGAAAAGAAAGCCTTCTTCAGCAATCAATGCAAAGAAATAGAGGAAAACAACAGAATGGGAAAGACTAGGGATCTCTTCAAGAAAATCAGAGATACCAAAGGAACATTTCATGCAAAGATGAGCTCGATAAAGGACAGAAATGGTATGGACCTAACAGAAGCAGAAGATATTAAGAAGAGATGGCAAAAATACACAGAAGAACTGTACAAAAAAGATCTTCATGACCCAGATAATCACGATGGTGTGAACACTGACCTAGAGCCAGACATCCTGGAATGTGAAGTCAAGTGGGCCTTAGACAGCATCACTATGAACAAAGCTAGTGGAGGTGATGGAATTCCAGTTGAGCTATTCCAAATCCTGAAAGATGATGCTGTGAAAGTGTTGCACTCAATATGCCAGCAAATTTTGAAAACTCAGCAGTGGCCACAGGACTGGAAAAGGTCAGTTTTCATTCCAATCCCAAAGAAAGGCAATGCCAAAGAATGCTCAAACTACCAGACAATTGCACTCATCTCACACACTAGTGAAGTAATGCTCAAAATTCTCCAAGCCAGGCTTCAGCAATATGTGAACCGTGAACTTCCTGATGTTCAAGCTGGTTTTAGAAAAGGCAGAGGAACCAGAGATCAAATTGCCAACATCCGCCGGATCATGGAAAAAGCAAGAGAGTTCCAGAAAAACATCTATTTCTGCTTTATTGACTATGCCAAAACCTTTGATGGTGTGGATCACAATAAACTGTGGGAAATTCTGAAAGAGATGGGAATACCAGACCACCTGATCTGCCTCTTCAGAACAAAATCAAGGGGTGGTTTTAATTTCTGAAATATGCCTCATTATGAAGATGGTTATTAACTAGTCACAGTTGGCAGAGATATAAAATAGAGTGTATATTCTTGCAACCTGCTAGAACAATCTGTAGATTTCACTGGGGCTCCCAGAATCCTGCTATGAAAGGCCTAAAGCTTGGTTCTTCAAGAATATACAGTAACAAATCATGTGACTTCAATGGAAGAACACCTCATTGATATCACTTGGTCATCATTCGAACCAACATTTTTAATTTTTATAAATGTCTCTGGAAGTTTCTTCTGTTCTGTGCAAATGTTCTGTTCAAACTCTCCTAAAATATGACCCTAGCTTTAATTATGGTTTCAAAGTTTTATTGTTTTATTTCTCACTAAGCAAAATGTGTCAATAATTTGGATTCTGAAACCATAACTAAAATGTCATTACAAGAGATATTTTTCCTTCCTCCCACAGGGGTACTGTGTCCATACCAAGAGTTGGCTTTGGACCATGATCACACCAGCCATGAGCTGAAACTGCAGTCTTGGAACCAACATATTGTATTTTGTGCATTTGAACAGAACTCTTGGCTATAGTTCTCTGCTCAGCTAAGTTTTCAGACACTGTTAGAGGTACACTATTTAAAAGAGCATGGGTTAGGGCTGCAGCTTGTGAGAAAACTCTCAAGCTAAATTAATTATATTTCTGGAAAATATGGAACAACAACAACAAAAAAAACAGGATTCTGTGGGATCTTGAATTATTGCTTGGGAATTCTTACCCGATAGTAGTGCATCAAAGAAGAAAGTACTATCACTGATAACTAGTTCTTATTGAGAACCTTACTGAAGTCCAGCTGTGACCTAATACAAAATGTAGGGCTGCAAATACAATATCTAGAAGGTCTGACCTATACTTCAAGGATTTTACACCCAGTGAGGAAATGAATTACCTTACGTTTGAGCAAAATAGGAATGAAATGTATCTTTTTCCTATTATTCTAGTAGATTATCTGGAGCTAAGACAGTAACCTAGGTTAAAGTCATGCATTTTATAAGTCCTTGCTTTTGTGACTTTTACTGGGAACTTCAGGTGAAAAAAAAGGTTACACTCGAGAACTGTGAGAGGTCAAGGGTTTTATTCTACTTGAAAGTTAGCAAATCTGCCTGCCACCATTTCTTAGGTGCTGGCGGAAGACACTTGGCATCTGGTTAGAACCCAAACAGGAAAGCCAGAGGTTTTCATCTGTTTCTGTCAGCTTGCCAAGCCACTCAGATCCCAGGAGGTTATGCAGGCGGCCCATGATGGATGCTGGCACTCACAGCAGGTCGCACTGAGAAGAGAAGCACTGAGACTGAAGAGTCTGCTGCTTGCATCAAAAGAGAAGTCAGGGTGCCGTTCATCTCTCACCCTTCAGGACCTCTCACTGAAAACGCAGTCCAAAGAAAGCCCCAGGGGAGAGTGGGCCGAGCTGCATGCTCTTGGCGTCCTTGGTAAGAATGCACAGTGCCACCCACAGCAGATGGAGCCTCTTTCACAACAGTCACCAGGGAGACGTTACAGAAGAAAAATAAACAGCTAGGAGTAAACTGTCAGAAACACCTATATTTTAAAATATTGAAAGGGACCAGAAAGGAATAATAAAAGGACAGGAGAAAAGTCAGAAGAAAATAATATAATCACAGATAAGGATGGAAAGAGGGGTTCCCAGGTGGCGCTAGTGTTAAAGATCCTGCCTGCCATTGCAGGAGATGTAAGAGACGTGGGTTCCATCCCTGGGTCAGGAAGATCCCCTGGAGGAGGACATGGCAACCTACTCTAGTCTTACCTGGGAAATCTCACGGATGGAGGAACCTGATGGGCTACTGTCCACAGGGTTGCAGAGTCGAACACAACTGAAGCAGCTGAGCATGCACACACACCACTTTTTAAAGTTTATTAATTTTTTTACAATATAGTTTCTCTTTTATGTTTTATTTTTTTGGCCATGAGGCATGTGGAATCTTAGCCCCTGCATCCAGGGATTAAACCCATACCCCCTGCTCTGGAAGGTGAACTCTTAACCACCAGAGACCATAGGAACCACCAGAGAAGTCCCTATCAGGTTTTTTCTTAAAAAATAAATAAAGAGAGCTTTTCTGTCAATCTTTCTTTCAAGTGAAAATGGTGCTTCATGAAATAAAAGAGCTAGTTTGGCTTGCAATTCAGACAATTACACAAGCTAGGGAGCAATATCATACTTTGATATGCAGCAGTAATGCTTTATAAATTATAAAAAATGCTTCATTTCATCACTCAGTAAATTACAACAGCATTACCAGAGAGTTAAGATTTAACAAAAGTCATAATTTTTATGTTTCACTTAGGAAAGTCTTGAGTAAATTTTCTTATTATGTTTTCCTTACACGTTCCTGACTGTGAAGAAATCCATGGCTACCTGTGGTTTAGGGTCACTCAGCTGATTTGCACCAAGAAGCCACAAGTTTTACCCAAGCTGCTTTACAAGGTGAACACATACACCAATGCTGTAAGAAAGACAAATAACTCCTCATTATTATCATGAAAATAATTTGCCTATTACAATGAAGGTGTCTAGGGGACCCCGAGAGCCTGAATACTATGTTTTCAGAACTACTACTTTAGAAGATGAAGACTGGGCCTCTTCCTTCCTTCAATTACTGATCTGTTTCTTTGTTTGCTTTTTATATTTAACTTCTCTGTTTTCATCCTCTCCCTCTGTGTGTGTTTCTGTGTGTTCACACACAGGCATATGGGAATTCTACCAGTAACAATTTTGAGTCTAATGAAAAATTGAAGAAATGCTTCATTTTCTCATTGCAGAATACTTCCAGAAATATCATCATGTATTTTTCAATAACTTTTTCAAATTTATATTAGTAGAGTAATTAAAAAAAAAATTCGTGTTAAGATTTCATATTTTAGAGGAGCTGTGTGTTCACAGCAAAACTGAGGTAAAGGTACAGAGATTCCCCCCACAAATGCATAGCACCGCCCCCCAAACCATTCTCAACTTCCTCCATCAAACACTACATCTGTTACAAGCAGTGAACTTACACTGACCTAGCATCACCAAAAGTCCACAGCTTGTATTAAGGGTTTTCTTTTCAGGTTCCAAGAAGCTGGAACTCTCTGTGTTCACCTGTCTGTCTAGTCTTAGAGGCAGCAGTTTATCCTGTGTCATCTCTTTTTTTCACAGTTTTATTTAATGTTAATTTTTCCATCTGTTCATCTTTTCATATGTTATTGAGAAGGAATAGTGAATTTCAATCTCTTTACATGTCAAACTGGAAAGCAGAAGTCTTTACCAGAGTATTTTTGAGTATATTTCTCCTCTGCTTTAAAAAAAAAAAAATCTCCTAAAAATAGTCTGTAAGTTTGTGATTACACTGAAAACAGTCTCCAAGTCTATGTCTATAACCATCTTCCCTGTATTGAATAATCTACTTAAAAGTATTACAGAAATTTTACCCAGGTATATCATCAAGGGCTTCCTCAATGGCTCGGATGGTAAGGAATCCATCTGCCAATGCAGGAGAAACAGGTGTGATCCCTAGGTTGGGAGGATCCCCTGGAGAAGGAAATGGCAAACCACTCCAGTACCCTTGCCTTGAAAATCCCATGGACAGAGGAGCCTGGCAGCCTACAGTCCATGGCAGTAAAACAGAATTGGACACAGTAAGAACAATACCATCTATCATATATATGTCAGTATTTTAGAGAGGTGTAAAATAATCAACAAAGCCAGGATAAACCTCATAATTTGCTACTATGAGAACCTGACAACTAATTGTAACCTATTTTTAGTATAAACACATCCAATTGGCAAGTCATGCATTTTATCTATCAGTTGGATTTAAATATTACATTTTTGCATAGTTAGAAAATGACATAACATATATTAACACAACAAATGGAACTTACATCAAATTAGAGAGTAAAAAGATGAGTTGAGTCAAAAAGCAAACTTTACTAAATATTCCTGGGTTTCCTTGGAATCTGGTATGATCTAAATATTTATACAGTTAGAGATCATATTATCATAAAAATATAAAGTATAATTAGAAATTGTATATGTGTCAGGATTAGATTAATATATTTTATTATGACTTACTCATAGTAAATGTTATAATGGAAAACTTATTGCTAAATTCTATTGGTTATATAATGGTAAGTATAGATAGTTGTCTTTCTGCAAATGTAGCAGAATGGCATTTTGAAATTCTATTCAACTGATTTTTTTCCCTTTCTTGGTTCTGTTTTACTCTGAGTTACCTATATCATTAAAATAATACTGAGTTACTGACCTGTGAAGGGAAAAAACAACAGAATATGAACAAATAGTCAAATAATTGGCTTTGACTTCCAAAATAAGATTTAAAAATCGAAAGCTAGGTAAAGTCTTCCATGAACTCTTGATTCATATAAATGTGGATTTGCAGGAAAGAAATCTGATTTAAAGATTCCAACAATGCTAAGAACAAATATTTACAACACAGAGAAAAGGTAAATAATGAACATCAGAGTAAGAACGGCAATATGCAGATACATTCCTTGTTTTCTGAAACAGATGAATAAAGGTCTCAGTGGATAGGCAGAGAGAGGAAAGTTAGAGAAGTTTCCATCTTCTGATGGAAGCTGAAAAGAAGCCCAACACACCCACCCATCTGTTCCGTCCAGTGAGACAGAGTTGGACCGCACATGAGTTTGACAGGAATCTGAGAGTAGTGAAGCCTCTCGATTCCCAAGGGTGGCCCATGGATATTCAGACCTTGAAGAGAGATTCCACGTGATGGTGCCAAGCCAAAAGAAGAGATACGCACTGTGGGCTTGAAGGCAGCTTCAGAAAATTCTAACAACCTTGGTTTGGTGCAACCTTGGTAAGGAATAAAGTTCTCCATAAGGCGGGTGTGGCATGTGGTATTTTTGAAATACAACTGTAACAATTCCTTTTTTCCACACTCTGTCTTTACTAAGTGACTTTGACAGTCCTACCACCAAGAGGAGGGGTTTGTGTTTCTTCCTGAATCTGGTGGACTTACAAACAGGAAAAGTGACATTGTGTGATTCCAGGGCTATGTAATAAAAGGCAAACAACTTCTGCCTGTTTCTCTTGCATTTTTTTCTCCCCTGGAACCCAGCCATTCGTGCTATAAGGAAGCCCAAGCAGCCAAGAGAAGCTTCATGTAGGTGTTGGGCCAACAGGACCAGCTGAGGTTGCAACCAACAGCCAGCCTCATTGCTCAGACATGAGAATAAAGGAAAGAAGCCTTCAGATGACTTCAGTCTCCAGACGTCATGTGTTCCAGATGAAGCCCAAAATAGCTCAGAGAAGAAATGAGCTGTCCCCACTGGGCTTTTTCTGGATGCCTGCTCCTTAGAATCCAAGAATATGATAAAAAGTTTCTTATGCCATAAATGTGGTTTGTTATGAAAACTAGATAGAATAGTGGGGAGGGGAAATGGAGGAGTAAGTCTATGTGGCTCATGTAGAAGAAGAAACTGCTCTTAAGAGAGATAAGTGTAGTATCTAAGTGCCCAGATCTCATGCCCAGAAGGCATGGCAGAGTTCATAGACATCAGGACCAGATTTCATGTTCAGTTCAATTCACTTCAGTTGCTCAGTCGTGTCCGACTCTGCGATCTCAAGAACTGTAGCACGCCAGGCCTCCCTGTCCATCACCAACTCCCAGAGTTCACCCAAACTCATGTGCGTCGAGTCGGTGATGCCATCCAGCCATCTCATCCTCTGTCTTCCCCTTCTCCTCCTGCCCCCAATACCTCCCAGCATCAGAGTCTTTGCCAAAGAGTCAACTCTTCACATGAATTGGCTGAAGTATTGGAGTTTCAGCTTCAGCATCAGTCCTTCCAATGAAACCCAGGACTGATCTCCTTTAGA
The DNA here is from genome assembly GCF_055505025.1 of Bos grunniens. Taxonomy (NCBI): domain Eukaryota; kingdom Metazoa; phylum Chordata; class Mammalia; order Artiodactyla; family Bovidae; genus Bos; species Bos grunniens. The sequence goes on along the minus strand of NC_141176.1, from coordinate 86,634,355 downwards.
ATGGACTGGTTGGATCTCCTTGCAGTCCAAGGGACGCTCAAGAGTCTTTTCCAACACTGCAGTTCAAGAGTATCAATTCTTCGGCACTCAGCTTTCTTCACAGTCCAACTCTCACATCCACACATGACCACTGGAAAAACCACAGCCTTGACTAGATGGATCTTTGTTGGCAAAGTAATGTCTCTGCCTTTCAATATGCTATCTAGGTTGGTCATAACTTTCCTTCCAAGGAGTAAGCGTCTTTTAATTTCATGGCTGCAATCACCATCTGCAGTGGTTTTGGAGCCCAAAAGAATAGTCTGACACTGTTTCCACTATTTCCCCATCTCTTCCTCATGAAGTGATGGGACCAGATGCCATGATCTTAGTTTTCTGAATGTTGAGCTTTAAGCCAACTTTTTCAATTTCCTCTTTCACTTTAATCAAGAGGCTTTTTAGTTCCTCTTCACTTTCTGCCATCAGGGTGGTATCATCTGCATATCTGAGGTTATTTCATGTTAGGTGACCCAATTAAATTGACTAAATTAAATTGCATCTTAATAAGTGGGCTTCTCTGGTGGCTGAGCGGTAATGAATCTGCCTGCAATGCAGGAGACATGGGTTCAACCCCTGGGTCAGGAAGATCCCCTGGAGAAGGAATGGCTACCCACTCCAGTACTCTTGCCTGGGATATCCCATGGATAGAGGAGCCTGGCAGGCTAGAGTCCATGGGTTCACAGAAGAGTCAGACTTGAGTTAGGGACTAAACAACAAGTGTTGCCAGAGACAAAAGATTATAATGGAACATACACTTCTTCCTTAGCTCTATGACACTAGCATGGTTTCCTAGGAATTTAGAGAGACCATGGAAGAATGAAAGGAAAAAACGAAATAGATGAATCATGAATCAGCCAAGCTTCATCCTAAAATACCCACCATTTATATCGCATATTCAAGTAAGGATGATTTAGATTTCCTCTGTCACTTCTGGATTATTTTAAGTTTAGTGAAAGAGAAACCAAGTCCTTTTTTACCTATCTTAAACAATAACTTTATAAAAAATTCAAAGTGCTAGCTAAATGCTTTTTAGACATGCTTGTAGAAATAGACAGTACTCTGAGCAGATAATATATGTCATATTATATATATATATACACACACATATGATATCATATATGCCTTTACAAAGTTTTAAATTTTAACCAGAGACTAGCAAAAGTTGGCATCTTGAAACCAAATCATGTTTTCAGTGGATTTCATTTGAGCAGAAATTAACAGCTTTTTGATTCCACTTGTTAAAGTTTAGTTTGCATTAATTGTGGTAAAATAAATATAACACACAATTTATTTTCTTAACTAATTTTAGCTGTGCAGTTCATAGCTTCTGTTTCCACGTTCAACGATTCACTCTGTCTTTTAGATCTCTCTAGAGATCTAATATAAACTTTCAAAGTGGGATCTTAAGCAAAGAACTCTAAGTATTGCTCATAAATGACAAGTTCTAAGTTTCTGCCAGTGATAATTGGTCCATCCCAATCTAATCAGACTCTTCTTATGAATATTCTTTGATATTTGTGGTAAATTTTGTAAGATAAATGGTCTTGATTGAGATGCATCTGTGGCCTCATTCCAGAACAGAGTTAACTGGCATGAATGGGTGATGAATCCACAGTCACATGTTCTGAGAAGCTCAGTATATCTTACACAATCAGATAAAAAAAATATACTAGCAGGGCACTTTCTTGACTAAAATTTATAAATTAATTTGCTATAATGAAAAATCTGGGATGAGGGGCATCAGTTTCTATGGCATCAGTGTTTCTCAAACTGGGTTGGTGAGACCAGTGAAAGAAAACCAAATGAAAGATTTTAAGACCAGATGGTGCACAAAACCATTAGCTACACAGAACTCTAAAGGAACCAGACCTTCGGAAAGAATATACACATTGCAAAGAGGTGTACTGTAGCATTTATCACCTTGTAGACAATACTTTGGAAGTTGAGTTCAGTGGCTTCTCGTAAAAATAAAAGTAAGTACTCTATGTTAGCTATTCAAATTGTTAGTACACATTTTCCTTATTTTGTGATGAAGCAATTACTAACAATTCCTTGAGCTCAGTTCTCAGAGGAAAGAAGAGAGAGAAATAGCATTGCATGTTTTTATTTTCTTTCCAACTTTGAAAGGAGAATTTTGGTAAGTTAATTGCACTGATCATACTTTGGGTTCATTTTTAGTATGTCTAGAAAGAAAGAAATATGCACGGAGAATTCCTAATATTTTAGTAGTTTTTTGAGCCATGAATCCCCTTGGCAATCGAGTGAATCTCATAGACTTCCAACATTTTTTTACATATAAAATAACATACATAGGATGACAAAGGAACACAATTTATTGAAATGTAATTAGCATATTAAAATTAATGAATTCCATAATTTCAAAGTAGTGGTGTGTATACATGATGTTTTTTGATATATTCAAGTAACTTGAACAGAATATGAAAACTTCTGATTTCTATTGGTAACAAAGTTACTTAGAACTCTTTGCACTACTGTGATTTAATACCAGCATGGAATGCCAAAGGAAATGTTAAATTTTAAAGGACAGTAAAAATACTTTTTAAAATTTCATTCAGGTTCATGAATCCCCAAAAGACTAGCCAAAAATCCCTTAAGGTTCAGTGGATCCCAGTTTAAGAACACCTGAGTTAAGATTAGGCTAGAGCTTCACTCTACTATGGAACAAGTAGTTTTAAGCTTCTTATTAACATCAAGAAAAGTTGTTTATCATAAAAATTCCAGCTAAAGTTCAAAAACAAAACAAAACAAAAGTCCTATCAGTATTCACCAGTAGTAAGCCAGTAACCATAGCCTGGGTTAGTCTCAAGAGATGAAAGGTTGTGTGCATGAGACTTTAAAAAGGATTTTGGAAAATCTGTTGTATTAAGCTTTTAGGATGTTTCCATTTTTGATTAGGTTTAAAATCAAGTGAAGAAAATGGGTAACCATATTAGATAACCAAGATACAATCTGTGCTCAATCATATATTCTTTTTCTACTGGTTCTTGAAGTGGAATTTCTTCTCTGGTTAATTTTCTGTGGAAGTTTAACTATGCCAATTACATAGGAAAGGGAAAATTACTTAAATATTCAGCTCCTCAGTTTTCTCTTGTGTAAAATAAGTGGGTTAAGCTAAATGATCTTTTTAGGTGGACTTTAGTGGAAAGAAAATCAGTTTTGAGTTTAAACATTAATTAATATGCCTACTGTAATGTTACTAAATAAAATGTGATTTTAAAAAGTTGAGACCTGGTTCATTATAAAGTTGTTATGAGGATCAAATAAGATAACATAATATTTCTCTAAGGCATACCTTAGGCACTAAATAAGGGGCTTCCCAGGTGGCACAGTGGTAAAGAATCTGTCTGCCAATGCAGGAGATGCAAGAGATGCTGGTTTGATTCCTGGGGTCAGGAAGATCCACTGGAGAAGGAAATGGCAACCCACTCCAGTATTCTTGCCCGGGATGTTCAATGGACCGAGGAGCCTGGTGGGCTATAGTCCACAGGGTCACAGTCAGACAATACTGAATGACTTTCCCTCATTTAGGCTTCTCAGTTGGATGGTAAGCATCTGAGGTGGACACAACTGAGCGACTTCACTTTCACTTTTCACTTTCATGCACTGGAGAAGGAAATGGCAACCCACTCCAGTGTTCTTGGCTGGAGAACCCCAGGGACGGGGGAGCCTGGTGGGCTGCTGTCCATGTGGTCGCACAGAGTCAGACATGACTGAAACAACTTAGTAGCAGTAGCAGCAGCAGCAAGCATCTGAAACCCACAAATAGATGGGGCCCGTTAAATCAGATTATCTTCATTGACCACTATATCCAATCTAAAAAGAAATTCACTTATTGGAACCCAACGTTAATCATGTCATACTATGCTGAAAAGACTTTTCTCCCTTAGAAACAAAAATGTCAATGTCATGCTATCATTGTGATTTCTGAATTGTGTTGGTAAACATCCAGTAACCAGGCTACTAGATACCAATCATTAGATTAAGAATATGGAATGCTCATTAAGAAGCCACTTCTATCAGAGATGGCTATTGACTGCTTCTTAAAGTATCCTCTGTGTTTCTACAGTATTGACACAGAACCAATATAGTATAACCTGGTAATTACAAGGCATGCTGCAAACACATAATTAGCTAAATAATCCAGTAGCCAAATGTAATCCACTCAAGAACTTGCCTCCTTAAAGCCTTTGAACACAAACATGGAACGTTATCATCTCTCATTTTCCAGATTCATAACAAATAAATAAATGTACCTCATTATTTGAATATTAATGACATTTCTCAATTTGCTCTTTTTCAAAATTGTACATCTTTTCTTCCAACTAGAGTATACTATTTTTACTGTACAAATTAACTCTGTACATATTAGATAGTAGCTGTGTGTGTGTGTGTGTGTGTGTGTGCACCCAGTTGTGTCTGACTGTTTTATGACCCCATGAATTGTTGCCCACTAGGCTTCTCTGTCCATGAATTTTCTAGACAAGAATACTGGAGTGGGTTGTCTTTTCTTCTCCAGGGGATCTTTCTGACCCAGGGATCGAACCTGCATCTCTTACATTGGCAGGCAGATTCTTTACCACTGCACACCATGCAAGCTCTCTCGCAACCCAGATACTTATTTTATTACACTGCTCTAATGTATTCTTGAGTCTATATTAGCAGGCTTAATTTTCATATGTTCTAGTTAATTTCCTACACAGTGCAAGTCAGGAAACAAAGCACTTGATTCATCAGAGGCAGAAAGAGAGATGAGATATATCATGGTAAAACTAATATCTGTTCCTCAATAATTGTAGCCTGAAGCTTTGGCTTTATTATCGGCCAGATATTAGCATCATTTCCACAAGGTACAGAAGATTTGCTTGGCTTAATTCTTCCTGTGATTCAATAAATATTTGCAGAAGATCTCAAAAGTCTGACACTATTTCAATTGCTGGCCATATAAATAAATATTCTATTTGTCATATTTTAAAGAGGGAAAAATGGAAAAGTGATTTTAACGTGGACACATTTCTTTTTAGTGGCACATTATTGCATTAGCAGAGAACCAGCCTTAAGAAGGGCATTTAGAAATGATGCAATTGTTTTCCTACATTTGACACGCTTTATAGATTTTTTACTCTATACCTTTGCATTTATAATGAGGGGAAAAGTAAAAAATGTGGCTTTCGTACATCTGGGGAAGAACTTTCAGTGGTAGGAAAACCACTGATGAAGGGAAGAAGTGAAGAGCCAGTCCTTAGCTTCATATGGGTGTGGAGCAGAGCAGACCCCTGTAGGAATGATGGGAATAAAGTCAGTCGTAGGCTTCATAGGTGACACCTGACTTTTCTGATCATTCTTGGTACCAGAGGCTTAGACTACTTTGTCAATCACGCTTTAATAATACTGGAAAGAGTTCTTAATCCAGGGCTATGGTCTTAGCAACAAAAGCTTTCCTTGGGAATGATTAAAGCAAGATACTAGAACCACATGCAGTATATTAAATGATTAACTGAATCTGAATATGGGTACCCATCAAAATATGGGTAATGCGAAAGTAATTCTGATTAATCTTTGGTCTTTCTCACTTGGAATTTTGTGATCCCTTGTGTGTCACAACCACCCAGGGTCCAATTCTTTCCTCACCACACCCCACTTTGTTTTATTTGTCATACTCTCTGGTGTGTGTACACTGCCCGTGTCCCAAACTGTCCACTTTTTAAAGACTGATATCAATGCAAACTGCAAAGGACTTTTGATTTAGTTAAAATCCTAGTTAAAAGGATTTTTTAACTAGTTGCTAATGTTCAAAGTTCAATCAAAGATAGGCCTATTTTTCAGTTTTTGTTTTTTTTTTTTTTACATGAGGCTAGCTAATCCTGTTACTAGCTACTGCAGTGATCTGTGTAATTCAATAACATACAGGCATGTATTCTTCTTCAATGGGCTGGCTTCCGATGAATTCATGGTACAATTGCCTGTTTAACTGAGAAATGTGCTATCGTCATCACTCCCCAAGTTTGTTTCCTCAATTGAGATTTGAGTTGTGCTGGGGTGGTAAGAGAGAGTTTATAGTTCACTTGAGTTTGGGGGCTGAAGAAAATTAGCGCTCAGTTTTCATCCTGATCAAGTCACCACATAGTATTTTTGACTCTATGATACTTTCTGGATTCCAGAAGCAAATATTAATATCTCTACTGGCTAGGAGTTTTCTGTTTAACTGTTTCACTCTCACTTGTCTCCAGTTTTTAGTACTAAACATTCATCATTTTGTCTAAATAAAACAGTAATGAATGCATTTATCAGTTATTTAAAAATAAATACATTAATTAAAACACTATCTCAAGATAAAGCATGAAACCCTATTACTATGCAAATAAATATGCTATTCCTCCTTTTATTAAAAAAAACCTTTTTTGCTACATAATTACAAGGATCTATGGATAGACAAATAAACAGATGGGCATAGTAAACATCTCATTTTATCTTCCTCTTAAACCTAGATAATTATTTTGATTTGCTAAAAAAAATTTAAAAAATTCTAACAGGTATACATGAATAAGGCTGAATCGTTTTCAATAAAATAGTATTTTTCTGATTCAGAAACTGAACAACAGATTCTACAAAGGCTTACTGACAAATTATATTGTCACTTTAATTCAATTTCCATTAAGTACCATGGTGCTAAGCCTTGTGTGATGCCAATTACTCATTATCATAGGAAGACTTGCTATTTTATATTATATGACATATAGGATTTGCTCAAAATGGAGTAATAGACACTATTTGTGAGATAATTTGTAATACATTATTCACCAGGATTAGAAGATAAACATTTTTTGGATATACTAAATCTTTACTGCTATAAATATAAACTTTAGGCTAATAGCAAATTTTTCAATAAAAATCTTCAAAATTTTATGCTCAAATAATAACTGAAAGAGATTAACTTGCTCCCTGCTTTTGTAGAATTCATTCAGGGCATATTTCAGGATGCTAACTTCCTCTAAGAATTGCATTTTGTGTTACTATTCCCTTCAGAGAGTTCACTAACTTTAGATAAATGCTATTTACTATATAAACTGCCTTTTATGTCTCAAAATGTCTATATTCTGAGCACACTGAAAAGGCTACTTCCTCTTCTAATGCATCATGCTAAAGTCTGCAGGACGACAGTGAAGAGGTCAAAAGGACCTCCAAGCCCCAGGATGCTTCAGTTAACAAGACAAGATAAATATTTGAGGAGCTTTAAAGGTTCATTTCTCATAAAGATTTAGATAACCATCATATGTTAGATAATGGCTTCATTTTCATAATCATCTGAAATTCCCTTCAAATTAAATATATATATTAGACGTAGATATTTCTTCTTTGACGTAGCCTCCCAATGAAACAATTACTTTGGTGAATTTAATGACCTTCTTCCTAAGTGATAGAGCTGTGCAATGTTCGCCATCCTGCTATTAAAATATTCTAATTAAATCAGTCACCCTGGTCCCATCTGTTACAGACTGATCTCACGTGGAGAAGCTGCTGGAATGTCTCCAGGGCCGTCCATGTACTTAGTTCCTTGCACGGCTCATTGGATGTTACAGGCATGAGGACCTTGTTCTTGGTTTGAAGTGGTAACTCAGGCTCTGGGTATACAATAAACCACCGTGAACGTTACTGAAGATTAAATCAGTGCTTTTCTTGTACCATCAGAATGCTTGCATAGTAGGAACGGTTGTGACACGTGACACTGTTTAGTAATCTCCTCTTCATCATGGTCTGGGAGAGAGACTCGAGGACCAACTCTGGACATACTCCCCAGTTCTAAGAGTGAGGTGACGGCCCCAGGAGCCCAGGTCAGTAGGAACTCTGGAGAACTGCAGAGGCCACCCCAAGCCTGGGCCCGACCAGGATGGATACCAAAGGCAGGGCTGAAGCCGGATTTATAAGTGCAGACCTCTGTTCTCCCAAAGGTCATGGCATATTCGATTACCATTTTTCAGCAAAGGTGACTTTTTTTTTTTTAATTTAAATGTCTTGGATATTAACAATGGTTTGATAGGGACTGGAGGTTGGGAGGTGAGGATTAATTTTTACAACTTCACATATATAACTTTCCTGCTAAAAGATGATACTAACAAATGTCTTGGTATGTTAATCAGGGGTAATTGGTTGACAAAATGTAGGATTTCATAAGTGATAGATGAGAAAACTACGTATTTCTTTGCATTTGTCACTGCTATTTTTCAGCTCTATTTGATTCATGAAATGTCAGATGACTTTTATGAGGAAAAAAGTCTTAGTTTTAATACCATGTTTTAATAATTAAGTGAGTTAGTCTAGCTGATACCACTGTTCCCTGAAATGCACAGCTACACACGATTACTTGTGACAAAGCTTCATTACAGAGCTGGCGAATCTGTTTCTATCTCAGATCCTTTTGGGAATTAAGAAGGCCGTGAAGTGTAAACAGACACATACATTATTTATTCAAGCTGCTATGCATATAGCTTATCTATATAGATGTGATACACACACATGTATAGACACATGGACATGTACTTCTTTCTCTCTTAGCCTATTCCTTTTTCAATTTTTCAAGTCTTAATTTTTTAAATGTTATTTTTATCAATACTATTCCTTCATAAAAAAGAATCAACTGGTTTCATCAGTTTTAAAAATAATAAAATGCAGTCCTTTTCAGAGAAGACCATTTAGCTCTTGAATCTGGTTCATTGAGAATTCACTTCTTTTTATACAAATCACATTTGTTCGTATCTATTAAACTTCTGCTATGGCTTTTCTACTTGGCTCTTTTTTTTTTCTCCTTGTCTTCTTTCACACATATGTACCTTCCTCAGCTGTCTTTTCTCCTGATAAGGTTACATTTCACTTTGGGTCTGATCAATACTCAGTTTTGATGACTGTGATGCTCTGCATTCTACCCAAAGCTCATGTCAAGGTGACACTGCCCACTCTCTTTCCCACGCTTACACAGCTACCTTTCCAAAGGTTCTCTTGTTCCAGACCTCTAACATCTTCTCTCCAGTGCTCACTCACAGCCCACCTTGCTTTCTATTTTCCCGAGAAAATCGACGTAAGTAGGAGAGAGAACTTCTGCCAGCTCTCAGATATGACACATGGACTCCACGCCTCCACCTCCTCTCCTGTAAAAACAGACAAGCCTCGTGGGTTCCTAACTACTGCCTGCCTTTCCTCCTGCCTGACAGATCCTTCTGGCCCAAGCTTGACATTTTTGTAGCTCTCCTCCCTTCCTTGCCTTTCTTCTGAATCAGTATTACCATCAAAATAGTTTTCTACCATTTCTAAAAGAAAAATCCCCCTCTTACTTTTAATATCAGTTCCCACATTTCTTCTGCAATTTTCCTCTTACTCCAATCAGCAACCCATGAGGTAAGTCTACACCGAGCATTGTCTGAACAGACTCACACTCTTCAGTTGAACTCTGCACATTTTCTCTTGAATCAACCCTCCTCAATTAGGATTTCACTTTCACCATGCTTGCAAATAGATGGCAAATAGATGGGGAAGCAATGGATGCAGTGACAGACTTTATTTTTGGGGGCTCCAAAATCGCTGCAGATGGTGACTGCAGCTGTGAAATTAAAAGATGCTTACTCCTTAGAAGAAAAGCTATGACCAACCTAAACAGCATATTAAAAGACAGAGACATCACTTTACCAACAAAGGTCCATCTAGTCAAAGCTATGGTTTTTCCAGAGGTCATGTGTGGATATGACAGTTGGACTATAAAGAAAGACAAACCCCGAAGAATTGATGCTTTTGAACTGTGGTGTTGGAGAAGACTCTTGAGAGTCCCTTGGACTGCAAGGAGATCCAACCAGTCCATCCTAAAGGAAATCAGTCCTGAATATTCATTGGAAGGACTGATGCTGAAGCTGAAACTCCAGTATTTTGGCCACCTGATAGGAAGAACTGACTCATTGGAAAAGACCCTGATGCTGGGAAAGATTGAAGGCAGGAGGAGAAGGGGATGGCAGAGGATGAGATGGTTGGATGGCATCACTGATGCAATGGACATGAGTTTGACCAAGCTCTGGGAGTTAGTGATGGATAGGGAAGCCCATCATGTTGCAATCCATGGGGTTGCAAAGAGTCAGACATGACTGAGTGACTGAGATGAACTGATGCTTGCAAGCCATTAACAAGAAAACTAGTTTCTGTTCTCTGTCTGACTTCAATATCAACATTGGACATAATCTCACCCTGAAACATTTTCTTCACTTGGATTCCAGGAGACACCTGGAAAAACTAGCTTTTTTCCCCCCCCTCATTCTGCTTTAATAAACTTAAACCTCTGACCTCTAAATGCTGGTAAGCCCAGGGACATCTTCTGTTGCCACTCAAACTGCTCATGAAGTTACCTAATCACAAGCTTCACATGTATATCTCCAGCCTGATTCCTTCATCTGAATCCCAGAGTGTTAGATTTAACCACTTCATCAACATTTCTACATAGATGTCTAATCTATATTTCAAGCTCACCATGTTTAAAACAACCCCTACCCTTGCCCCCCCCAATAAAAAAAAAAAAGAGAAAAGAAAGGAAAGGTAGACCACCTTGTTTCTACCACCAACACGTTTTGAGTAGAGAAATGGCATCATCTGTCATTTTAACTTGATCAGTCTCAGAATAACAGAAACAAAGGTAAAGGGAGGGTGAGTCTATCCATTTGTAGTGTCTGTGATAAATTGCAGATCAGGGAAGAAAGGAGATGTGGCTTGGGTGGTAGCAGCAGAGATATCAGATGATGGGGGGCAAAACTCTCTAGAAAGGAGATGGGCTCTGATGCAGATGCCAGCTACATGAAGATGGGGATGCAGCCATCGCTGACAAACTCTGTTGGAAAGTCGGAATTCTTTGCTGGAGTTTGATGGTCTGGCCTCAAAATCTAAAGAAAAGAACCCAACGGGTCAAATCTACTTAGGCTCAACATCATACTAAAGTGTTGTTTAAGAGTTCAGAAGGAGATAAAAACTTCCTTACTGTTGGGTTGGGCTTCCCAGCTGGTGCAGTAGTAGAGAATTCATCTGCCACCGCAGGAGACACGAGAGATGCAGGTTGGACAGTAGCTGGGGAGATTCCCTAGAGAAGGAAACTTCAACCCACTCCAGTATTCTTGCTGGAGAATCCCATGGACAGAGGAGCCTGGAGGGATGCAGTCCATGGGGTGGCGAAGAGTGGGACACGACTGAGTGACTGAGCACACGCACGTGCACTGTGGGATTAAACACCAAAGAAGCCAGAGACCCACGCTATTGCGAAGAACATGAACGCTTCTCAGTGCATTCCTGAGCACTGTGATTGGTTTTTATCACAGAATGGTGATGCCAGGGTCGTAAGAGACAAACAGATGGCTTTTGACGACATGGAACAACAGACTGGTTCCAAATAGGAAAAGGAGTACGTCAAGGCTGTATATTGTCACCCTACTTATTTAACTTCTATTTAGAGTACATCATGAGAAATGCTGGGCTGGAAGAAGCACAGCTGGAATCAAGATTGCCATGAGAAATATGAATAACCTCAGATATGCAGATGACACCACCCTTATGGCAGAAAGTGAAGAGGAACTCAAAAGCCTCTTGATGAAAGTGAAGAGAGTGAAAAAGTTGGCTTAAAGCTCAACATTGAGAAAACGAAGATCATGGCATCCGGTCCCATCACTTCATGGCAGAGAGATGGGGAAACAGTGGAAGCAGTGTCAGACTTTATTTTTGGGGGGCTCCAAAATCACTGCAGATGGTGGTTGCAGCCATGAAACTAAAAGACGCTTACTCCTTGGAAGGAAAGTTATGTCCAACCTAGATGGCATATTCAAAAGCAGAAATATTACTTTGCCAACAAAGGTCTGTCTAGTCAAGGCTATAGTTCATCCAGTGGTCATGTATGGATGTGAGAGTTGGACTGTGAAGAAAGCTGAGCACTGAAGAATTGATGCTTTTGAACTGTGGTGTTGGAGAAGACTCTTGAGAGTCCCTTGGACTGCAAGGAGATCTAACCAGTCCATTCTAAAGGAGACCAGTCCTGGGTGTTCATTGGAAAGACTGATGCTGAAGCTGAAACTCTAATACTTTAGCCACCTCATGCAAAGAGTTGACTCTTTGGCAAAGATTCTGATGCTGGGAGGGATTGGGGGCAGGAGGAGAAGGGGACGACAGAGGATGAGATGGCTGGATGGCATCACCGACTTGATGCACATGAGTTTGGGTGAACTCTGGGTGTTGGTGATGGACAGGGAGGCCTGGCGTGCTGCAATTCATGGGGTCGAAAAGAGTCAGACACGACTGAGTGACTGAACTGAACTGAACTGAACCCTGAAGAACCGTATGCTTAAGGAGAAGATTTAAGCTCTGTATAAAGTAGGACTGCATGAGTGAAGAAGCAGGGTGTGTATTAAGCAAAGGAGCCGTGAGATTGGTCAATGCAACAAGGTGGGTAGACGCACACGTAGCTCTTCCATGGAAAATGTTGTCCATGGGCATCATTAACATAGAGGCAACGATTCTAAAGGTCCTGCTGGAAAATAAGGTTTCCATCCCTTTGGACCAGAATGCCAGTGAAAGTTCAACTAGCCAGAAACTTTTGGTACTGGGACTATAACTGTTATCCTTCTGTAGAGGATTCCGGGTGCTCTTTTGAGCTTGCAATTTATTTTCACTGTGTTGATCCTGCAGCAGCGTAAGTGCTGAAATACTTTGTTTATCATCTTCATCCATATGGTTGTGTGTATAGACGGTGACCTGCCTTGCCTGAGATTAGGCTGAAGGAAACAGTGAAGCAGACACTCGTAAAGATCTGAAAGAAAAATTAGAAAACTCTAGGAGGAAAAAAATCATGAATGAATGAAGAAAGTGTCTAGTATTACATTGAAGGAATGCTTCTGCATTCAAGGGTAGAATCCTTCAACCCCAGTGAGCACTTCTGTCTAAGTGAACATTCTGTAGTATAGTATTATAAACCTTTCATATGTATGACTGTCAACTGAAGCTTTAAATGCATTATAGAGTCTGTCAAAATGGTCTGTGTCCACATAGAGGAACTAAAGATTTTGTTTCCTGTTTCTGACTACACGTATTATTGTTATTGAGAAACCAAAATGGTTACGTAACTTCAACATACCATTCTGTAACACATACACAATACTAAATAAAACCTGCCTTTACAAATTTTTGGAAGGAAATATTTTTCCTCAGTGTTATTTGTAAACTCAAGCCTTGAATTTGTAATCGCAGTGATTATTTATAATTGGCAGTATTTCTTCCACCAAAAAAGGATTAAAATGGCACTCTTCCTAAATGTGCATTAATGAAACCACAATTTAAAATAAAAATTCTATCAGTGTCTTCCAAGAGCCTACAAGAACACGTTACTTTTCTAATGGTAAATTATATAATCTCCATGCTAAAAATTCTTTTAACTAGATGTACTCAGTCGCTTCAGTCATGTCTGACTCTTGCTACCCTGTGGACTGTAGCTCACCAGGCTCCTCTGTCCATAGTGATTCTCCAGGCAAGAAGACTGGAGTGGGTTGCTGCGCTCTCCTTCAGAGGATGTTGTTGACCTAGGGACTGAGTTTTCATCTCTTATGTCTCCTACACTGGCAGGCAGGTTCTTTACCACTAGAACCACCTGGGAAGACAATTTAATTGGATTATCATTTAATAATAATAGTTGTTACTATTTGTGCCAAATTTTCAAGCTCTGCTTTAAGGATTGTGCAAGTCGAAAATAAGACATAGCTTTTACACTGAAGTTGTTTATTATACAATAGTATCTATTTCCATATGATCATTATGAACAAACCAGAGAAAATTTCACGGCAAAAATGTGGTTCTAGAAGTAGAATGAGAGGTGAGAGGAAGGAATGGTCATTATGGAGAATGGAGATAAGACTTTCTACGAAGGATGAAACTTGTCTCAGACTTTGAGGAATAGCTAAGACTTGGAGGGTTCCAGGGATGGGTAGTTGCTTTCCAAGTCAAATTGCAGAGTGTCTGAGTAACATCTCATACAAGAACGTCACAGACATTTGGGAATGTACGGCTGAAGCAAAGGGATATTGAAATGCGTTCATTTTCGAGGGGGCTGTAAAGCGTGTCCAGGGGCAATGGATGCCTTGTGTTGATGAACAGTGCAAAGAGGCCCTTCTCCAGACAAACTTTCAAATCAGACTCCAGTCCAAGTCAAAGCAGTATGGTAGCCCCATAGAACAATAAAAACAGAGCTATCATAGTATCCTGCAATTCCACTCCTGGCCATGTATTCAGAGAAAACCATAATTCAATAAGATAATGCATCCCAATGTTCCCTGCAGTGTTTTTTACAGTAGCCAAGACATAGACGTAGCCTGGATGTCCATTAATAGATGAACGGATAAAGAAGATGTGGCAGACACACACACACACACGTATGTATATATATGTGTGTGTATATATATATATATATATTATTTTTTTTAATGGGCTATTGAAAGTGAAAGTGAAGTCACTCAGTCATGTCCGATTCTTTGCGACCCCATACACTGTAGCCTATCAGGCTGCTCTGTCCATGGGATTTTCCAGGCAATAGTACTGGGGTGGATTTCCATTTCCTTCTCCAGGGGATCTTCCCAACCCAGGGCTCGAATTCGGGTCTCCTGCATTGTAGATAGACGCTTTTCTGTCTGAGCCACCAGGGAAGTCCATCAGCCACAAAAAAAGAATAAAATAATATCATTGGAAGCAACATGAATAGACCTAGAGATGATCGTACTAAGTGAAATAAGTCAGACATAGAAAAATACTATATGATACCACTTATATGTAGAATATGAAATTTGATACAAATAAGCTTTTGTTACAAAACAGTAGCAGATTCACAGACATAGAAGACAAACTAAAGGGGGAAGGGGAAGGGATAAATTAGGAGTTTAGGATTAATAACTGTGTGTAAAAAAGATAACCACAAAGATCTGCTCCATAGCATAAGGAATTATACTCAGTATCTTGTAATAAACCATAAGGGAAAGGAATCTGAAAAAGATATATATATATATATATCTATATATATCACTTTGTTCTACACCTGAAACTAACACATCTTTGCTATACTTCACTAAAATATAAAGCAAGAACCCATGTTTGCAACCATGTGAGAGATTCTGCAGGAGGGGACCCAGCTAAGCTGTGTCTAGAACTCTGACCTTTGGAAACTGTGAGAGATTATAGATGTGCCAAGGGGAAAGGTTGCTCTTTTTGTCTGCCCCTCTACTCCTTTCTTCCTGGACACCTTAGGGGTTCGTCATGGAGATTTGAAAGAAAGTGCACAAAAGTCATATGTGTTGAATCAAGATTTTGCATTTAACCATCTCTCAAAAAGGAAGAGAGCTTCACCTGCACATGTTTCTTTCAAAACCGTCCATTGCTTTTCAATTCTAGGGTTTCTCTCTTGCCTTGTTCACTTAGCCTTAATAGTAAAAATCAACGAAAACTACATAAAGATTCACAGATACCAAAAAGGACAGCTTCTGTTTCTGAAATCATCTTTCCATTTAGTAGAACACGAGCTCTATTCTTTGTATTTTGCCTAGGGAATTAGCAATGTCCTGGTTCAGATGGCAAGGTATCCGCGCGCAGGAGATTGGGGTTCGATCCCTGGGTCCGGAAGATGCCTCCCGTAGAAGGAAATGGCAACCCTCTCCAGTATCCTCGCCTGGGAAATGCCACGGACAGAGGAGCCAGATGGGCCGCAGTCCATGGGTCGTATCAAAGTTGGGCTCAACCCAGCAACTACGAACACAAGTATTTCCAAAGACCACACTCAAGTGTGTGTGTGTGTGTGTGTGTGTGTGTATCTCCTCTTGCCGTCTTGGAGTCTGTCTCGGAATCTTCATGTATTTCTGCCTCTGTATCTCCTGACAGCCAGCCACCGGCCCGTTCGTCTGGCCCCGGCCTCTCCCAGGCGCTCTGGCTCTGGCTGAGGAGCTTGCGCAGGCCAGCTGTCTCCCTTATGCCACACATTTTACATCATTTGTTCCACAGCAGTCACAGATTAATAACAAAACACGTTAATTTAAGATGATAGACAAACGATGATAACATCGTGCCCTGCAGAGGAAGGCATCACCCGAGTATTATTCAGTTGGCGTGACGTTCTTCTAAGCGTAGAATTGGAGGAAAGTCATGTGATCTAAAGCTTGTGGAATTATTTAAACTTGGAATGTCAAGTCTCTATTAGAATCCATGGGAATTAAGACATTACTATTCCTGCTGCTGCTATTGGTCATCTTTTGAGAACTTTTTTCATGGCTAGACACACTTCTAAGCACATAACATGTATGGACTCAGGTAACATGTGTAAGTACCTTATGTGATGTTTCTTTATCATCCCATTTTACAGGTGGTGAATAGTAACTGGGCAAAACTAATGGGTAGAAGATCCAGGCAGTATGATCCTGAAACCAATGTTTGTAGAGATAAGATGTTCTTAAAACACTCAAGAATAGAGACAGAGACACTCCACCTGAGGCCAGATGGTGACAGACATCAGGGTTTAATGGTACCAAAAACTACTCGCCTCTAATATAAACAAAGTATGTTGAGGCATATCTGAATCCAACCCTAAAAACTCAAGGATGTTATAGTGACTTTGGTCATAAAGGGACAGTTTGGTTACTAATTTATTAAGTAAGGATAACAACAAAATCTATTTAATATTTAAGACTTTCTTTTTAGGTTGAAATCTAACTGTAGAGATATATAGGAGATGCTCTGAATATAATTTATATGACTTATGAGAAAAAAATAAAGTAGCAAATGCTTCATAAATGTATGTTTTGTGTCAGAATAGATTCCCACATGGTTTTATGGTTTGAGATGGCAAAAGCTAGGAAGGATAGGGAGTAGATTAATACTGTCATGGTCGCATAATTGCAGCATAACTTTTATCCTAAAGACAAGTGTACCATAATAATAATAAAAGTTTTAGAAGTGATGGGACACTTACACCTTCAGCGAACCATATAAGCAGTTTATATTATATCTGAAAGAAGACACATTCCTATATTTCATCATGAACAAGCCACTGTTGTCTCTTGTAGATTTTGCAAACTTTTTGTTTATTGAACTTCACTATTCATGTATCTATTCATTTTATAATAAATTATTCATTATTTTATGTTCATGAGAGAGATTTTTTTAAAGTAAGTACACGTACAGGGCCAGATCATCCAGGAGCAAAACAGCAATGTTGTGTTCTTGTTTGCATGGGCATCTCTGGTGATTTTGCTGGTGAAGAATCCACCTGTAACGCAGGAGATGCAGGTTCAATCCCTGGGTCGAGAAGATCCCCTGGAGAAGGAAATGGCAACCCACTCCAATATTTTTGCCTGGAAAATTCCATGGACAGAGGAGCCTGGTGGGCTACAGTCCATGGGGTCACAAGAGTCAAACATGACTGAGCAACTAAACCACCACTGCCCCTTTATCCAGGGGCTAAAACGCAAACCATGTCACAATCATTAGGTATGGGAAAGTGGGAGTTAGAGGGATGGAGAATGGTGAAGATTGCTAAGGGGAAATGATGATGGAATTTATACAGAAAAAGACAATGGATTTGGTTGCATGAAACTCAGATCCTAGAAGCTCTACCCCTATTTAAAGGTAAAAAACACACAAAAATTCTACTAAGTAATTTTACTTAGTAACTCTACTAAGTAATCAGTAATTCTACTGATTTGTTGAAATCTGAGTTCTAGTTGTTCAGTTGCTAAGTCATGTCCTAGTCTTTTTGACCCCATGGGCTGCAGCACACCAGGCTTCCTTGTTCTTCACTATCTATCTCCTGGAGTTTCCTCAGACTCATGTCCATTGAGTTGGTGATGCCACTTAGAAGGGAACACTTCCCTGATAATTCATAATTACAAGTCACTCCTCAAATGGTTTTGAAATACATATTCATGTAACCTGTATATTCCCCAGATCTCCAAGAAAAGTGTTTAATTCATAGTGGACTCAGATTGATGCTTTTGAATTCTGGTTTTGGAGAAGACTCTTGAGAGTTCCTTATACTGCAAGGAGGTTAAAAACATCCATCCTAAAGGAAATCAACTCTGAATATTCATTGGAAAGACTGATGGTGAAGCTGAAACTCCAATACTTTGGCCATCTCATGGGAAGGGCTGACTCTTAAATAGACCCTGTTGCTGGGAAAGATTGAGCACAAAAGGAGAAGGACGGCAGAGGATAAGATGGTTTGATGGCATCATTGACTCAATGGACATGAGTGGAGCAAACTCCGGGAGACGGTGAAGGACAGAGGAGCCTGGTGTGCTACAGTTCATGGGGTCGCAAAAAATTGGACGCCAATTAGTGACTGAAAAACAACAGATTGGTATTATCCTCAGGCATTTTCAGAAGTAAAAGCAAGCTTTCAATAAAAATAAATTTCAACCTAGGGCTCAAAGATATTTACAAATAAAACAGGAAAACACTGGGTTTCACAGCCTCAGATTATAAAATGCCCAGGCAGCTTGGTGCCATGGATAAGAGTGGGCACACGGGACATAGAGACTTCAGATTTTGGAGTTAACACTCACAGCATATAGAATAAATATGTTTAATATATGTTTAAGACAACAGTTATGAAACTGTAAGCAACATTTAAGAGATAAACCAGTAGGTTTTAAAAATAATGGGCTTCCCTCATAGCTCAGTTGGTATACAATCTGCCTGTACTGCAGGAGGCCCAGGTTCAATTCCTGGGTTGGGAAGATCCACTGGAGAAGGGATACACCCATTTCAATATTCTTGGGCTTCCCTTGTGGCTAAGCTGGTAAAGAATCTGCCTGCAGTTTGGGAGACCTGGGTTTGATCCCTGGGTTGGGAAGATGCCTTGGAGAAGTGAAAGGCTACCCACTCCAGTATTCTGGCTTAGAGAACTGTATGGTCCATGGGGTTGCAAAGAGTAGGACATGACTGTGAGACTTTCCTTCGCTTCACTTTAAAAATGATGGAGAGAATACTTAGAAATAAAAACCACAACTGAAAAATTGAAACTCAGTGGATTATACATAGATGGAGAGAGATCCTCATAGCTCTCAGAACACAGTCCAGAGAGGAAAAGACATTGAACTGTGAAAGAAAGGCTAAAAATTGTGTTTAGGAAATAGAAATATTTTGTTGCTGTAGCTGTTCAGTCACTTAGTCATGTCCAACTCTTTGCAACCCATGGACTGCAGCACACCAGGCTTCCCTGTCCTTCACCATCTTCCAGAGTTTGCTCAAATTCATGGTGATTGAGTAATATATATTTAATTAATTTTCCAAAAGGAAGGAAGGGGAAACAAATTTAAAAAGAAGCACTATTTGAAGAAACAATGTCTGAAAGTTTTAGAGCCAAAAGACAGTAAACTTCAGATCCAGAAAACATGGAAAGTACAGGTAAAAAGTAATCCAC
The DNA here is from genome assembly GCF_055505025.1 of Bos grunniens. Lineage (NCBI taxonomy): Eukaryota > Metazoa > Chordata > Mammalia > Artiodactyla > Bovidae > Bos > Bos grunniens. The sequence continues at coordinate 86,614,845 of NC_141176.1, read as the reverse complement.
ATCTGTACATTTCACACTGAAATGAAAGAATATCAAAGAAAGAATAAATTAAAAACATTCACAGAGAAAAGAGAAATTACCTACAACGAATCATGAGGCTGACCATTGACTAATTGACAGCATCAGTTAAAAGAAGCCAAACAACAGTGAGAAAATAATTGTAATGGTCTAAGAGAAAACAGAAGTTGAAACTCAAGATTTCAATCAAGAATGAAATCTAAGTATTTTTGATATTTGAAACTTAAAAGTGTTTGTCACCAATAGACTTTCACTAAAATAAATTGTGAAAGACATATTTCAGGAATGAGGAAAATGGTTTTAGGATGTAGACTTGACACACACACGCAAAAGCATTGGTTAAAAAAATGTGATTTAACTGCTCCGGTGAAATATGTGAACATTAGTTCCATAAAACTATAATATGTGGTGTCTAGTTTGAGAGATCAGAATAAAGTAGAACTGGAGAGGAATACTTAAAGCTAAGTGGTAAATTTCTCAATTAAACTAGGGGAATAAACAAAAGTCTTTAGGGAACAGGAATGAGGGGTGTGCAAATGAATTTAGGGGCCCCGGAGACAGAGCTGATCAAAGAATGTCTTTGGATTTGTAGTCTGAGAGAAGAAGCAATCCCTGAAGGCTGGACCTAACATAAGGAAATGTAAATTCTTGGCAAAGCAATATAAACACCCGAGTCAAAGTGCCTTTACAATTGGAAGTCCATATGGTCTTTTATGTGTTACCAAGATGCATGAAGGTTAACAAGTGAAGGAAACTCTCTACACAATCATGAAGAATAAAAGTTCTTTACATCCTGGGGCTGACTCGATGCTCTCATCTCATTAACATATCATTCTTACGCCCAGATTTGTCTGGTCTCATTAAAGGTAAAAGGAGTTGTAACCTTCACGCCACAGTGCAAGAGTTTATGTTCAAATGTATTTATTTAAAGAAGTCAGAAGGGAGGAGACTATTATTACTCAGCTTAATTTCACTTTGAAAGGAAAGCTCTAGCATTATAATGTGTTCGGTTTCCTAAACAAGTTCCCTTTGAGCAGTAAAAGCATTTCTTTGTCAAAATCTTCTTCCATTTTTTTCTCTCTCAAAGGAATCGAGAAAATGTTGACTTTCCTTTTAATTCATACTGTAACAATTAGCCATAAAAGCTTTTTGCAGATAATTTTTATTTTCCCAGATACATTCAAGTCTGAAACCATTGTGTAATTGATTTAACTTCTGTAAAGATGAATCTGCAGTGTGTATTTATATTTGGGAAGAGTACTAAGAATAATAAATAGAGTTGGTCATCTTGTTCACATCTATTTGAAATTTCTCCAGATTTTTGCATTCAGTCTTGGTAGACTTAGCCATAGAGACTCTTCGGTCGCTCAGTCGTGTCCGACTCTTTGCGACCCCATGAATCGCAGCACGCCAGGCCTCCCTGTCCATCACCAACTCCCAGAGTTCACCCAGACTCACGTCCATCGAGTCAGTGATGCCATCCAGCCATCTCATCCTCTGTCGTCCTCTTCTCCTCCTGCCCCCAATCCCTCCCAGCATCAGAGTCTTTTCCAGTGAGTCAACTCTTCGCATGAGGTGGCCAAAGTACTGCAGTTTCAGCTTTAGCATCATTCCTTCCAAAGAAATCCCAGGGCTGATCTCCTTCAGAATGGACTGGTCGGATCTCCTTGCAGTCCAAGGGACTCTCAAGAGTCTTCTCCAACACCACAGTTCAAAAGCATCAATTCTTCAGTGCTCAGCTTTCTTCACAGTCCAACTCTCACATCCATACATGACCACAGGAAAAACCATAGCCTTGACTAGACTGACCTTTGTTGACAAAGTAATGTCTCTGCTTTTGAATATGCTATCTAGGTTGGGCATAACTTTCCTTCCAAGGAGTAAGCGTCTTTTAATTTCATGGCTGCAGTCACCATCTGCAGTGATTTTGGAGCCCCAAAAAATAAAGTCTGACACTGTTTCCACTGTTTCCCCACCTATTTCCCATGAAGTGATGGGACCAGATGCCATGATCTTCGTTTTCTGAATGTTGAGCTTTAAGCCAACTTTTTCACTCTCCACTTTCACTTTCATCAAGAGGCTTTTGAGTTCCTCTTCACTTTCTGCCATAAGGGTGGTGTAATCTGCATATCTGAGGTTATTGATATTTCTCCCGGCAATCTTGATTCCAGCTTGTGTAGATTCATGTAATTCCTTATACCTTTTTACTTCCCTGGTGGCTCAGATGGTTAAGCGTGTTTCTACAATGCAGGAGACCTGGGTTCGATCCCTGGGTTCGATCCCTGGGTTGGGAAGATTCCCTGGAGAAGGAAATGGCAATCCACTCCAGTACTATTGCCTAGAAAATCCCATGGACAGCGGAGCCTGGTAGGCTACAGTCCATGGGGTCGCAAAGAGTTGGACATGACTGAGCGAATTCACTTCACTTCACTTCACTTATACCTTTTTAAACTCCACCTTGTGACACAATCACTATAACTTAGTCTATGACAATCATGGTGGGTCCATCAATCACTGATGCCATTGAAAGGGCTAAAAGCCTTTTTATATTTATGTATCAAGTGAGCATCCTCTGTTAGATCACTTTTTAATTCTTAAAGAGCATCATACACAGATTTGCTGCTCTTCTACAAAAATATGTGCTATTTATCTATGTATTTATTTATTCAGCCATTCTCAGTCTTAATTGCTGCATGGGGAATCTTTAGTTTCGGCACATAGACTTCTAGTTGCAGCATTGGGATCTAGTTCCCTGACCAAGGATCAAAGCCATGTCCCCTGCCTTGGGGGTGCAAAGGATTAGCCAACAGACCACCAGGGAAGTCTGTGATTTTACTGCTTTTTACCTCCATCTTCACTAGAAGAAATAATTCTATTTTCTTCCCTTTTCTATATAATTTTATAACTTTTATCTTACATTTCTTTTACTGTCCCTGTTTCTTAAACGTATGTATTCTTCAAGATGTGGTCCTTGGTCTTCTGCTTCTCTCCACCATCTCATCCTTGGATATACCTCTCTTAGTCTTAAACTACCTCTCTATATTTGTGTAATGTCCAACAGGGATTGTAGGGCTCTCTGAAAAAGGTAAAAATTTACATGCAAATTAGGTCTATGCTTAAGCAGTTAGCCTGTTTCTTTGAACATCTAAAACAGTAGTTACATTATCATCTATCAAGCTTAAACATATAATTAGGAGAATAAACATATCTGATACTTTAGAATTAAGTGGTGCACTAAGATATTGGACCTTATTCGTGCATATGTTCTATATTTAATTACTTCAGAATTTGACAAATAATGTAAGCATGGCTAGCGCTCAGCCATGTGTGACTCTGCGTTCCTCTGCCCATGAAATTTTCCAGGCAAGAATACTGGAAAAGGTCACCACTTCTTGCTCCAGAGGATCCTTCGGACTCAGGGATCGATTTCCAGTTTCCTGAGTTTCCTGCATTGGCAGGCATACTCTACCAATAATACCATGTGGGAAGCCCAATGTGAGCACCGGTCCATGATATTTTTCTCTTGCTCTTTCCTTACTCTTGACATTAACTGAATCATTTTGGGTAGTGATGCTAAGTGTAAAACCTAGGATGGAAAAAGGAATTCATTAACCCCTAAGTTCCATGGGTCTCATAATTTTTTCTTTATGTGATGCCACCACTAGCAACTTTAGAGTAACTTTTACTTTGTCAGTGTGCCCAACTTTCACCCAATTTGGCCACAGGTTGATGCCTTCCTTATTTCAGTTACCACCAACACTACAAAACTCTTTCTTTCTTTCTCCTGCCAAGTGTTGTTATGTGAATTCCTGCCACTGGTATCCTGCCTGTCTACCTCTTTGGGAAAATAAATTTAATGGATACTCTCCATTTTAAGAACTCAGAATCTGAGAGATACTCAGATACACCATCTCAACTGAGTCCTTGGTCTTTAGACTTAAGCCACTAAACAGCCTTGAATACTCTTTCACTAATTCAGTTACTCAATTATTCATAAATTCTTGATTTTAGGAAATAAAAACTGGGCCCACTCTATGTATCTGGAATTGGACTAGATGATGTCTATTTGCCCTTTCACTTTAAAAACCAACACATCCAATATCTTTAAGACATCCTAATTCAGACAACGCATGCTGAATAACCTGTTATGCAATACTGTGCTAAACTCAAATGCATTACCACATCTGATCAGATGGAGATGATGCTGGAAAGATTATGTGGTCCTACCAAAAACAAAAATTGCATTTTAGCATCTCACAGACTGTTTTCTGATTTATATAGGTACCCCTTTTCACTCTAAAACATGGAGAAATGTGTAATCTCATATCCAAATAAGTTAAAATTGGTTCTGACCCGAAATGAATCTCTATTCCTTAAGACTAGACAAATCTTGAAAACCAATCTAACCCATTAGGATTGCTGATCTGACCATTTTTTACATCAGAAACAAAACTACAAAGTGTCTTCTTATTGATGAAAATGAAGCCTGTCATTCAGAGGTCTTGGGGCAGAGGAGTGGTTGGAATTTCTTGATTTAGTGAAATGAATTTGCTTTTGTTTACAGGTTTTATGGGATCTATATGTGGAAATCCCCAACTTGATGTGACTAGTTTTCATGTTTATATTGACTTTATTGAGGTCAAAATTTAAAAACAGAAAATTTCATATCATTGATCTACACTCTTAAATGATTGTTAGAACAAAATCACAAGAATAAGAATCAAACCATCAAGCAAACAATACTCAAACAAAAACTTGTAAATCAATCATAAAGAAATGTATCTAGCAACCATTAGATTCATAATATATGTTGATTGACTGATGATCATGAAATACTGAATATAAACACAATAAAAACAAAACACGGGGAAATCTGAGAACCACAGATATAACACATACTAAAGGAAGACCTTCTGCAGACGAGGTGGAGATGTTTTATGTGCTCAGTCATTCAGTCGTGTCCCAGTCTTTGCGACTCTGGTGGACTGTAACCCGCCAGGCTCCTCTGTCCATGGGATTCTCTAGGCAAGAATACTGGAGTGGGTCGCCATTTCCTCCTCCAAGGACCTTTCTGATCCAGGAATTGAACTTCGTCTCTTGTATCTCCTCCACTGGCAAGCACATTCTTTACCACTGAGCCACCTTGGAAGCTCGGAGAGGGTTTGTTCCCTGTATCATTTGGGACTGACTTCTCTGAGGCATTTCTCTGGAACCATGAGAGTTCAGGGAAGGATTTCACAAGGAAAAAAAAAAAGGAAATTAAAAAAAAAAAATTGCTCAAGACCCGAATTTATGAGTAGGTAGTACTTAACCTTGGGACTTGTGACTGTGCTGCCACGCCAGGACTTTAGTTCATTTTTTATCCCTAGGATGTAAGTAATGTTGCCCTTTTAAACTGAGTAATTTAATAATCTCTTCTAGATGGACCCAGGGACAAACAATAGAAGACAAGAACAGCACACGGACATCTCATTACTGAGAACTTGATAGTTACGATTTGTTACAATTACTGAAGGGAAAAGAAAGTGAATTGCAATACATAAGTTCTCTAATATTTGTTTATAACCCAGAAAGATGTTTCTCGTGGAGAATAAAACTTCAGTGGGGGATTTTAAATATGTATTACCAACAGTCATCACCAGAAACAGAAACTCCTGAGCAAATGCCTCTATGTATGAAGTGTGAGGAAAATTCCTCTACACTCAGAAAAAAATAGTGCTAAAATGTTTGTGCATTCAGCTGAGAAAAACATGATGCTATCTTTGTATTTATTACTATAACATTTTCCAGTTATGGTAGTTTCAGCTTATGATATTAAACAGGAAAAGACTAAATAAAAATGAATAGTAAGATTCTGTAAAAAGATTCATTTAAGTAAATGTTCTGATTATAAATACTGAACACATGAGTGATTACCAGAATAATGCACACAGATAGCCTACTTCAATGTGTCAAAAATTGCAAAAATAGCACTTTATTAATAGATGACATGATAATATTCTAATATTTTTGTCAACAGGAAACTGCTTGGCTGCAAATGGTCTTCACTAGAAGCATTTGGCTATGAGATATGTGAAATTTTCCATCAAGCACTCAGTTAAAAATAATATATCAGAAATGCAATTGTCCTGAAATGTTTCAAAAAACCACCCTAGAGATATTCATATATATGCGAATCTATTTCTATAAAACGATTGTAAAAGTTCCAAGAGGTAGATTTTGTCCTCATTTAGTACATGCTGTAAGCCATCGAGCTACAAGAATAAAAAGCTCACCCCAAAATTACTTTAATGGAGATTATAAATGCACAAAATTAATATTACCAAGCTAATTTCAAAAATAAAAAGAACCATTCAAATCAATGATAAGTACCAAGATAATTCACACTCAATTCCTAACCTTTTATGTGATAGTTTAATGTTTCAAAAAAACGTTTTTTCTAAAGTTGGTTTTTCAAATCCTCTTCCGATCCTTTTTCAAACGCTCTGGATCTTCAAAGATGATTGACAAGGATGCTGCAAAATTTTGACTTTAAAATAACCTGACTGCTGGGGAAGGTCTAGTCATTTGTTCACTTATTTGTTCAACAATTACATGTTAAAATCCTACTAATACCAAGCAAGTTTTCTTGCAAAAAAAATCTTTCTCTTGCAAATATTTTATGATCTAGTGGAGAAGCAAGTCATAACAAAAATAAGGAAAACATGATACTAAATGACAAGTCCTAGAAAGGAAAAAAAAAATGATGCTCAGTGAGATTGGAAGTGCTTGAGAGAGTTATCCATGGGAAACCCCTCAGAGAAGGGGAATTATGAATAAAGTTAGGAGAGAAGTGAACAAGTGAGCCACGCAGGTGCTAGTAGAAGGATTTCCTGTTGCTTAGATGAGGGCCTGCCTTATGTGTTCAGGAAACAGACTAGAGCCCCGTGCGGCTGGACCAGAGAGAACGAAGGAATCTACAGGAGATGTCAGGCGGTGAGGAGAAGACAGAGAATGTGGAGTCTGAGAGGGCATAGGAGGAGTTTGGGGTTTTGCTGAGAAAGACATAGAAACCAATGGAGGGTTTGCCTTGAATATTTACCAAACTCCTGAATTGCTGTGTCAACAACATTCTACAGGGAGCAGAAATAGGGTTGGTTCAAATTGTTTTCCATCTGTTTCTTAAGCCAAAAATATGCATTGATTTTTATTGCTCTTGTTACTTAAAAGTGTCTTTTGAAGAAATCTAAATTATATATTTTTATATATTATTTGTAATAATAATATATATTGTTTTTAAAATTTCAGATATGTGACATTATATGAAACTGTGTGTAAAAAATTACCCAAGCATGTACCAATCAGGTTAAGCAATCAAGAACAGCCAACAGAGCTGGAGTTGCGTGTAGAGGTTGCCCTGCCTGTCCCCTCAGTTAGCAGTTTCTTCCTCATCCCAGAGATCATCACGGTCATAAATGCAATGATTCTACAATTACTTCAGAATTTGCATTTTTCCCATGCGGAATATAAGTATTTCCATTTCCAGTTACTGGTGTATCAGGAAAACTGAACTCCTCTAAGCATTTTGACCTGACTGAAAGTAATACAGTAATTCCCAATAAATCCTAAGGAAAATCAACACTGAATATTCACTGGAAGGACTGATGTTGAAGCTGAAGCTCCAATACTTTGGCCACCTGATGCAAAGAATAGACACATTAGAAAAGACCCTGATGCTGGGAAAGATTGAAGGCAGGAGGAGAAGGGGACGACAGAGGATGAGATTGGTTGGATGGCATCACTGATTTGATGGAAATGAGTTTGAGAAAGCTCCAGGAGTTGGAGATGGACAGGGAAGCCTGGCATGCTACAGTTCATGAGATCCCAAAGAGTTGGACACAACTGAGCAACTGAACTGAACTGAACTGATGCTAAACCTGAAGCTCCAATATTTGGCCACCTGATGAGAAGAGCTGATTCATTGGAAAAGACTCTGATTCTGATGCTGGGAAAGATTGAGGGCAGGAGGAAAAGATATTTGGATAGCATCACCTACTCAATGGACATGAGTTTCAGGAAACTCTGGGAGATAATGAAGGACAGGGAAACCTGGTATACTACAGTTCAGAGTCAGAATTGAAAAGAGTCAGACATGACTTAACAACTAAACAACAATATTGGAAGGATGGGGAGGTAAAAACAGACAGCAAGCCTTAACCCAAAGCCACGGGAACTTTAATGCTTTCACAGAAGCTGCTCCCTCTGCTGTTGTTAGAATGATTGACATGCAAAGCCTGTATTCCTGCTTTGCTTTAGAAGGAGCCCAGGAGGATGGAGTCCCCCAATACTGATATTAATACTTCCCTGAGAGAAATGGGTCAGGGCTGCGAGCTGATGTGAGGCTACTGAATCCCGGCTACTGCCATGGAAGAAAGAAGTACGATAAAGAGAGAATGGAAACTAGCTGGCACTGAAATCTGGGGAGTGTAGCTTTCAGACCTCTACCTCTCCACCCTACAGAGAGGAAACACAGAAGGTTGGAATATAGTGGAGAGAAATTAGACAAAACTTGCACACTTCCATATCATCTTCTAAATTAGCACAGATTGTTTCCCCTAGTACGTAAATCTCCTCTGTTGCCTGGAATTAATTTCTGTCTTTGGTGCAGAGAGTCAGTTTTACTTTTTCTAAACTAATAGATTTGTCAGGGTATCTAGTGGCACCACTCCGGAGTATATATCCTGAGTAAACTCTAATTCAACAGGACACATCCACCCCAAAGTTCATGGCAGCACTGCTTACAGTGGTCAGGACTTGGAAATAACCAAGATTTCCATCTAAAATGAACGGATAAAGAAGATGTGCTGCACATACATATATATACTGTAGCCTACCAGGCTCCTCTGTCCATGGAATTTTCCAGGCAAGAGTACTGGAGTGGATTGCCATTTCCTTTTCCAGGGGATCTTCCCAAACTGGGGATCCAGGAAATGAACCCAGGTCTCCCACATTGCAGGCAGACACTTTACCCTCTCAGCCACCAAGGAAGCCCGTATATGTATATGTGCGTATAGATGATGGAATACCACTGAGTCATAAAAAAGAATGAAGTAAAGCTATTTCCAGAAACATGGATGCAACTAGACACTATCATGAGTGAAGTGGGTTGGAAGGAGAAAGACATATATGATATCACATATATTTGGAATCTAAAATATGACTCAGGTGAATTTACCTGTGAAGCAGAAACAAACTCACAGATATGGGGAACAGACTGGTGGTTACCCAGGGGGAAGGGGCTGGAGGAGGGAAGGAGAGGGAGTTTGGGATTGGGAGACGTGGGCTTTTATGTTGGAAGCAGGTGGACAGCTGGGTCCTACTGTACAGCACAGAGAACTATGTCTGGTATCCTGTGATAGAGCATAATGGAAAAGAATATAAAAAATTATATATATATATGTACAAACTGAATCACTTTGCTTTACATAAGTAATTAGCACAATGCTGATTATCAATCAACTATATTTCAATAACAATTAATAAATTTTACTTTTTCTAAATACATTGCTAATAAATCATATTGGTATCACAGGCTCACTAAAGATCAATGTCAATTTTGTCGTGTTTTGCACATTTTCATGTATGATGTTCTTTTCATATATGAAAAGAAGTTCAATAGCAATGTTTGCTATTGCTTACATACATATGTTTGATTATCTTTGCATCAGTAACTATAGCTACAGGCCTTAGATCTGGTTTGAAAAATTTCCTTACATTAATCTTTAACAGTCTTAGCTATTCTTGGCAACTCTCTCTTTCAAATACAATATAAGATGGTCAAGTTTTCTAATCAATTATGTAGAAAATATTGATATTACATTAAATTCATAGAGTGCTTTTGGGGAAATTATATCTTTACATTAGTAAGATTTAACCTATGAATGTGATATCATATCCTTAACATCTCTTAATAAAGCTTGTGTGTCTCCAGATGAAAGACTTTTCAATTTGTTAAATCTGTACTTTAATTTTTTAATTGATATTATAATTAGTATAATCTTTCTTTTAAATAATTGTAAAAAAAAATTCTGTGACTAGTATATAGGAATACAATTGATTTTTAAAATATGTATCTTATACATAGCTGCTGCTGCTGCAGCTGCTGCTAAGTCACTTCAGTCGTGTCCAACTCTGTGTGACCCCATAGACAGCAGCCCACCAGGCTCCGCCATCCCTGGGATTCTCCAGACAAGAACACTGGAGTGAGTTGCCATTTCCTTCTCCAATGCATGAAAGTGAAAAGCGAAAGTGAAGTCGCTCACTTGTGTCTGACTCATTGCCACCCCGTGGACTGCAGCCCACCAGGCTCATCCATCCATGGGATTTTCCAGGCAAGAGTACTGGAGTGGGTGGCCATTGCCTTCTCCATATATATAGCTACTCATTTACTTTAGAGACTTGCAGATACTTTGGGTATAAGCAATAATATATATTAATTATTATTTTCATGCCACCTTTGAAGAAATATCCTTCTATTTTTTTCTACTAAATATTTGCAGTAACAGCAAGTGTATTTGTTCAATCTTTTTTCTGCTTTAGTAAGATATAATAGATGTATATCACTGTATGATTTTCAGGTGTGCAACACTTGTTATTTAAGTGAATAAGTTTGAGTATGTTAGGAACTTAGTTTAGACAATTTCATTAAAGAAACTCTTGTTACCTGAGAATGTAAAATAAAGTTATTCTTATCTTTCTTGAGATGAAATTAATATTTCCTGGTTATAGAAACCTAAAGGCAAGAAATTAAATGCATGCTCTAGCTTACTACCTTCCATCAGCACATAGTAAAGCAAATATAAGTTCTTCTAAGGGGACAGTTTTATAAATTAGTCAATATTCGTACACAAGGAAATGAGTCACCATGAGTGAGGAGTAGCAATAAAAGAACAACTAATGCAGGTAGACCAGTAACTCGGATTGCAATAACCAGATAAAACACACAATAACTATCTATGAAATATTTCATGAATTCTTGTTGGTATTTCTCCAGACACATGTTTCCATGCTTTCTGGGTGTCCAAATAAAGTCAAGGCAGGGAAGATTATCAAAGATATCAGAGAAAAACAAAAGGGACTTCTAGAAAAGAAAAATGTTAAGATTCAGCAGATGGATTAGACACAGCTTGAGAAAGGTTAGAGGCATAGAAATCGCAGATCACAGCAAAATAGATGATAGAATTTAAAGTGAAAGAGTGATCAAAAGACAGTGGGCATGGAATAAGGCTGCTGAGACGCCTGGTGAGGACCATGGCTCTCCAGCGAGACTTGCACTTGTTCGCCAGGCCCAGCTCGGAGCTATCAACTTGGGATCATGTCATCTTAATTTCCCAACTCTAGCATTTCCTGGATCATGACTATAGCATTAATAATACAGATACAGATCCTGAATCTATCGAAGAGACATTTAATAACTGTTAAGTACTCTTGCCTGGAAAATCCTATGGGCGGAGGAGCCTGGTAGGCTGCAGTCCATAGGGTCGCGAAGAGTCGGACACAACTGAACGACTTCACTTTTCACTTTTCACTTTCATGCATTGGAGAAGGAAATGGCAACCCGCTCCAGTGTTCTTGCCTGGCGAATCCCAGGGACAGGGGAGCCTGGTGGGCTGCCATTTATGGGGTCACACAGAGTCGGACACGACTGAAGCGACTTAGAAGAAGAAGAAGTATCTAAAAGATGTTTCCCCTTTTGAGACTCTAGGCTCATACAGATAAAAATCCTCGCCCCTTCTTGCTGTTCCTTTTTACCAAGAATATAGCGTCGTGAGGGTTCCACATGTCTGCGCCTGGTGGGGATTCAGCTGCAGGCACATAGAGTTCTGTTTCTTGCCACCCACACTGGTATCTACACACAAGCTTGGGGTGAGTAAAAGTGACTATACACCCACAACAGGAGGCTTCGGGACTATTTAGAATGCTGGTTTCCTGCTCCTCGTTACCTTTTAGCCTCCCTGATCTCCTTGGTCTCTGAGAAGCTCAATAAATAATTTACAGGGATAGTCTAGAGATTTTTCAGAATAGGGTTTCAGGATATCAAGTATGCCACAATGTAGAAATGCAAATATTTAAGTATGTGCTTTTTATTTTGATGAGGAATTATGAATAACATGGTAAAAGTATATTCTGGTGAAATGGGTGATCACATTTATCTGATTCTGTCTCAAAATTTCATTGTCCATCTTTGCAACATATAATTCCAGGTTTAATATTATGGGTTAATAAGACATAAATCTTGTTGATTTAACACATGACATATTTACTTACTTCAAGGGAAGACTAAATGACGTTTTGTTATGATTGTTCCAATAAAGAAAATTACTGTGATCTGACCAGACCACAGAGATGGAACATATGAAAAGATCCTTTTAAGCGTAATCAAAATCCACTGTATGGAACTCGTAGTAATGAGCTATGGGATGTCCAGCTTTATTAATTACTATCTGTTAATAATAATTCTACTCTTAAAATATTCTTAATAAACCAAACTTTCTTTAAAGTACATATTATAGTCATATTAATCTTTTATTTTGGTGATTCATAAAAAAAACTGATGATAAAATATATAGAAACACATTTAGTGATTTAAGTATTTAAAATAAAATTTATATTACAGACATGAACACTCTTCTCTAATCATCTAATCATTTGTGTGTCAATTAAAAATTGGTGTTTTTTAAAGGATGATTTTTTCTTTGTTGTATGAGATTATTTCCTCTGAACAAGTAGACTTATAGAATAATTCCAATTAAGTAAGGCTGATTTCACAAATAGTTTTAAAACTATTTAGGAACCAAAACCTTTCATTCTAAACCACGGAAAGTGACTCTACACTAATAATGTCTGACAGTGACCTAATTACAGTAATTTGCATACTAATGAGACTTTGAAGGAGATAAGCAATAGCATGCTTGTAATAGATAATTAATTTGTATTTCAAAATAAGCTATGGCTATTTAACAACAACTCAAATGACACATCGAATTAAAAGAGTTGTTCAAGTTACTTCTTAACAATAAATGCCTGTTACAGCTTTTCAATTTTGCTTAAACTTCAAGCGGATGAACAGATCCCAAGAATCAATTTGTATTCATAAGGTGACTCTTCATTAAGTGCTTAATTCTCAAATTCATCTTCAAAATAATATCTCTTTGCCAAGAAATTCAGAGTGATTTATGTAGCATTAATTAGAATGTTTTCTACCTCCGTAGTAAAGTGCCTCTGAATAGTACAATGCACTTTTCAAGTAATCTTACATCATCTCCCAGGGTCCTAAGTCCCATGTTTTAGTTGTAGAAATGGTCACACTGAGAGTTATAGCGATTGGGGCAAATTAAAATGAGTCAGGCTGCTGGGGCAGCCTTCTGCACTTCGTATTTTGTCTCCTAACACGAAATGAGATGTCCAGGACCTTGAATAAACTGACCAGGACAACTAATAAACTTGTTCTATACATCCAGTATACTGTCTCTTATTGATCTTTGAAAGCATAAAACATGTAGACTCACTCACCAGTAACTGCATTTGGTAATGGATAAGTGACTTGGGATGATTTATAGAATGCCTTTCTCCTCTAACACATTAATTTTTCTTTCATGTAAGTTTCAAACTATAACGGTGGTTTATTTTCATAGAGATAAGTCACTCTACAGTATAGCAGCTCTGTTATCAATTACTCTATGCCTAGCAGTCCTGAAAAAAAAAAAACACTGATGACATAATTGTGGGTGAATTATGAAAATAATACCAGCCTTTATCCAAGAGAAAGTTCAAATTTTCACATGAAAAACATTTCTCATTGACCCCAGAGGGCACGTTCAGTGCAGTCAGGCACTAGCGTTATTTATGTAGCCTTTGACAAGAAGATTAAGAATAACCATTGTTGGAATTTCAGGTAAGTAAGGAAGAACTAATGGGTTGGTATAAAGGGGAGGAAGAAAAAGCAATTGGGTCACATGTAAGAAACAGGATGCTTGTTGTCAAGTGTGCAAACTTAAAAATTTAGAATACTCTTAAAGGCTTTATATACTTTAAAAATCATTTTATAAGTATTATTTTTATAATTTTTATATTATACAATACAAAAATTTCACTGGAGTTTGAGGTTTGTCATTTTTTATACGTCACTGTTCTAAAAACCAGTAGAATCATAGACATCAGAGCTATAAGAAACCTCCGGAGACTTTCTATGCTATATTCTTTTTTAACCTCCAAATATTTAGAGATTTTATTTTCTATTTATATGGAAAAATCACTAAAAAAATGTTAGATGGCATTCTTCAGGTTACAGATGTTAAACACTGGATTGCAAAGTAATGTAAACCTATACATAGTAAGATATTTAAATACCTGGATTTTCCTTAAACTTTAAAATCAGCTAGAAATGCCAGAAGGAGACACTTAGGATTTATGTTTTTTGAAGACTCACACTTTTTTTAGGTTCAGTAAATAGGTCACAGTTTGAATAAGCTTGGCATGCTGCATCCACGGGGTCACAACTTAGCTACTGAACAGCGGTGACAACTTGCCTCCCAAGAAAGCCCCTTCTAGGGTCTGTATTTCTGCTGACCCTGATTTTGAAATCCATACAGAACACTTTAACTGAGCAGGTATTAACACATTCTAATCTTTTTATTGCAAAACCCCGCCTGAGTTTCTATATTTGAAGCTTATTGCTCACATAAAGGACTCCCCACACGGCGCTAGTGGTAAATAACCCCCCTGCCAATGCAAGGGACATGGAGACACAGGCTCCATCCCTGGGTTGGGAGATCCCCTGGAGGAGGTTAGGGCACCCACTCCAGTGTTCGCGCCTGGAAAATCCTATGGACAGAGGAGCCTGGTGTGCTGTGGTCTATAGGGTCACAAAGAGTCGGACACGACTGAAGTGACTATGCATGTGTGACCACGTAAAACATTATAGGTAAGACTGAATTAAAAAAAAAAAATTACCATCTCGGCAAGGCCTGCTTACTAATATCTCAACACCTAAAATTATAATCACCATGTTAAAATATCTCACATATTTCCAAACATAAAAGTAATCTAAGTTTGACTTTCAGACAGAGACTTAGGTGAACCGGTACCATTCTGTAACGATCCGTCTTTTCCCCCAAAAGACATCCAAGTTTCCTATGCACTTGTGTTTAGATTTCAGAATCCTAACTCATTCAATGCCTTGTTCAGAATTTATACACCCTGTTCCACTGATACACACTTTCAGATAGCTAGTCTGCCAACTCTGATGAGCATTTATTACAACTATAAAACCATAAGTTTTTACTTATTTAAGTTTTTACTGGAGAAATATTGTCTTAATCATTAAGCTTCTTTCAGGATGCTGAAAATTCTGAGTTTCTGACTTTGGGCACTTTAAAATACTGCTTGAAAAGTCACCTTGTGTGTGAGATAGGAGCTAGCAACACATCACCAAAATGACATTTCCTTTAAAAAAAAAAGTCATACTTTCTGTGCACTTCAGATAAAAATAGCAGAGGCCTCCAGCTCTGTTCCACATTTTATGGTCTCGTGGACAAGCACAAGAAGCTTCGTTTAAAAACAACAAAACCCATGGAGTGTTCATGTAATTGTGCAGAATGTCAGAGATTTCCAGAGTTGCCCCCTTCAGTCTGAATTAGGTCTGCATGGTTGACGTGAATCTGCATTTTGCTGTGACGGTCATGAGGCTGACCAGATACATACACTGAAGCGAGTAGTGTTAGACAAATCTCCTCTACTTTTCAAAAGCTTTTATAATATGGGGTATTGATGTCAAATGACTCTGCAAGAAAGAGTAAAACAGGATTCAAAGTTCATCTTGTCTGTTACTCATATAGGTAGGATAGATTTTTATCAGAGATAGTCTTAAATTCTCAACCGTATGAAAAGACTGAAGTGTCTTCTACTCAGTCAAGACTCCTCTTGAAGCCCATGGCCAGCGAATCCTTCTTTGCTTCCTAGTACCATCACAGATTGTATGGACTTGGTCATTACTTGCTCCATTTCATTGAAAATATATTTCACTTTTAATTTCTGTCAACCCTTTAGACTCTAAGTTGCAAAATGAAGTTTATTTCTTATCCACCAGTTTCCTTACAGAAGCGAGCCCATCAGACCTCGGTAAGTCTGGCTGCTCCTCCTTGCTTACGATTCACTCCTAGCTTGGAGCTCAGTGTTGCCAACAGCTAAACGGAAACGAAAATGTGCTAACAGTAAAGGGGTCTTCGGGGGCTTACTTTCCTCCCAAGTATTTCTTCCCAAAAGGGTTAAGGAGCCCAGCACTGGACTCAGCACAGTTAGCCATGGTTTGCTTTATCTATAACAGGCTAGTAATAGTTCAACTCTCCTTCAAGTCACCCTAGGTAGCGTTTCCAGCAGCCTTGAGATAATAGCCATCACTGGTCTACCTCCCAGAGGTATCTCAGTTATTCAACCTCTTCAGTCCTGTCATCATCCAATCATTCTGGCTGACAAGTCTAGAGAAGCTCTACTGACCTCATATGCAGACCAGAACGCTTCTTAAAATAAATAGTGAAATGAAACAAAACAAAAAAGCAGCTAAGGTGTTAGCCTCAGTGTAGAAATGCAGTCCAAACATCTCCTGGAATTATTCCTCTCACATTCAACTTCACAGGTTTCAGTGAATGAGTTTGCATGTGAGCTCAGTCACTAAGTTATATCCAACTCTTTGCGACCCCGTGGACTGTAGCCGCTCAGGCTCCTCTGTCCGTGGGATTCTCCAGGCAATAACACTGGAGTGAGTTGCCATTCCCTTCTCCAGGGGATCTTCACAACCCAGGGATAAAACTCACATCTCCTGTATTGCAGACAGATTCTTTACCACTGAGCCACCTGGGAGGAATGAGTTTGGGTATCATCCCTCCAGGTAAATAAACTTGTCTCTAAGAAAACCATCTATAGAGCGTATATCCTTCAATGGATTGTAGTTGGTTGTTGGGTTACATCAAATCCGTGGAGAATTCTGATCCTCAAGACTTTAATTGAAATGATGAATTCCAGTACTGTGAATAGAATGAAAAAAAGAGAAAGATAGACCTACATAAGAACACAGCTTGGAGCCTAATGTGTAACTGTAAGTGTCAGGACACATCACATCGATTAGCCAGGAATTGGATCAGAAGGCAGAGTGTTTATTTCTGACACTAATTCACAGTGGACCATCCATACCAGATGGTTCTTCTTACAGAGTTCATGCCCAAAGTCAAGAACAATGCCGGGCTTTTCCAAAACTTCGGGAGGTCATTTGGATTAGCCTTTTCTTACATGAGTACATCTCTGTGTTTATTTTGTTTCCCTTAACAGAGAAGTTCTGTCTCACTTTTTCAGAATGTGGTTCTTCAGTTGCTAAGCTGTGTCTGACTCTTTGTTACCCCATGGGTTGCAGCACATCAGGCTTCCCTATCCTTCACTACCTCCCACAGTTTGCTCAAATTCATGTCCATTGAGTCAGTGATACTATCTAACCATCTCAATCTCTGATGCCCCCTTCTCCTTCTGCCTTCAATCTTTCCCAGCATCAGAGTCTTTTCCACAGAGTCAGCTCTTCACATTAGTTGGCCAAAGTATTGAAGCTTCGGCTTCAGCATCAATACTTCAGCATTTTCAGAATAAACATGATTAAGGAAAAAGTGAATGTATATAGCTGTAAAGTAAGGAAAGAAGCACACACACACACACACACACACACACACACGGAGAACATAATTGTGAGAAGTTATTAGAAAGTGAAAAGAAATCCAGAGGCGAGATATATTTAGCTCAGGCTGTTTCCATATAGATATGGAGATCGTTTATTAAAAGTTGTGATAGATCAAAAAATCAGCTTCTTATTAAAACAAAAAGTTCAAAGACACTGGCTGTTTGGACAATAAGTATGTCACAGCAGAAATGATTCAAAGCAGTTGAAATCAGTTCACTCCCAAGGGTCCCTTAATTTCTGCTCCCTAGCCTCATTTATGACTTTGAGATGGAAAAGCCCAGGTTAGTCACTCAAATGCAGCTTCTCAAGTTAGATGGTGGTGGCGGTTTATTCGCTAAGTCATGTCTGACTCTTTCAGTCCCATAGACTGTAGCCCACCAGGTTCCTCTGTCCTTGGGATTCTCCAGGCAAGAATACTGGAGTGGGTTACTACTTCCTTCTCCCAGTGACCTTCCTGACTCAGGGATGGAACCCGCATCTCCTGAATTGCAAGTGGTCTCTTGCGTTGCAGGCGGATGATTTACCACCTGAGCCACCAGGGAAGATACCTTATTCTAACTCTGCATTCACTAATTTACTAGTAGTATGACTTTATTTGGAGAAGGCAATGGCACCCCACTCCAGTACTCTTGCCTGGAAAATCCCATGGACGGAGGAGCCTGGTGGGCTACAGTCCATGGGGTCGTTAAGAGTCAGACACGACTGAGCGACTTCACTTTCACTTTTCACTTTCATGTATTGGAGAAGGAAATGGCAACCCACTCCAGTGTTCTTGCCTGGAGAATCCCAGGGCCAGAGGAGCCTGTTGGGCTGCCGTCTATGGGGTCGCACAGAGTTGGACACGACTGATGCGACTTAGCAGCAGCATGACTTTATTAAATTTCTTAATTTAACTAAGTCTCTGTCTTCTTAGAAGGAAAATAGATATATTAGTAGTGACCTCAGAACACTTTTGTGATAGCTAAACTTGAAGGTAGGCAAGTTGTTTGGCATATGCCAAATAAATGCTTTAAACAAATAAATTAGTTCTTGTAAACAGAAGCCCCAGATTCAGTTCCAGTCAGGATCTTGTGACTATGTTAGATGTTATTGTATAGCGATAACTTCTAACAGTGATCATTTCCATATTTTCAATGTATCTTTTCAAATATGCTTTCTATGAATATTTCTCTGAGAGAAAGTTATGCAGTTAATGGCATTAGCTTATGATTTACAAAGCAATGTTCTTCTCTTTCCAATTTTTTTTAAGTTTTAGTGGCAGAATACTTGAGTGTTCCTCATACATACTATGTCAATTAATTCCCTAAAATTTGCATTCCTCACTGCTGAGTGTTGTGGGAACTTCTTATTCTTCACAGCTGAGAAAGGGTGAAAACTGAGCCAATAATGAAATCATTAAAAATTACCTTTGGTCCGATTTTGTATCTGATATTTTACTTAAAAACTAAGAGAGAAGAAAGTAGCAGTACAGAGTAAAATATACAAATATTTCCTTCTCCAGGGGACCTTCCCAACCCAGGGGTCGAATCCACACCTCCTATGTCTTCAGCCATTGGCAGGAGGGTTCTTTACCACTAGCGTCACCTGGGAAGCTTGTGCAAATGTATATTGACGTATAAATAGCATCTGATACTGACTGTCACACGTATAGAAATATTAATGCTCTAATACTAATACATAGTAAGCCCGGAGAGGTCCCATGAGTTTCACTCTTTGCTGCACAATCAACAATATCTTCTCTTTCTATACGTGAGGGTATCATGACTCGATTTTAGCCAGTAGAACATGGCAAAAAGTGAAGGGATTTCGTGATTAAGCAGCTAAGGTAAAGTTAATCTTTCCACTGTATTTTTGCCATTCTCTGTGCCCAGGTTTGTGGCGGATTTGGGTGTCGGTGGGAGTGGACTTATGAGCTGGTTCAGGGCTCTTGGTAAAAAGAAACCAGTTTTACAGTTAGGAGTCTCGAGAAAAGAGTGCCTCGTTCCAAATACGGAAGGAGCCCATGCAGATACAAGGATGTGGTAGAAAGAAAGGTTCAGTGGTCTACCTGGTGGAGCACAGTGGTTGATGGTGAGGAGACATGTCACAGAGGAGTGCCACCCACTGTCTTACCTCTAGGAGTGGCCTCTCTACCTCAGATTCCACCCTCCAGATCTGGTCTGGAGCAAAGTGACCCTCTGCTTCAGACAGCTCACATCCTTTGTTGCATACTGAGCAACTCATATTGATGAAACCAATTACATAAATCTCAAGCCATGATGTTATTGAACAAACAATGTAAACAGAAATACAACTCAATCATTAATTGTGCCCCTTGGAATGGCTCAAGGGTAACTACTTTCTCTTGCTGATATTCAGAATACCACTGCTCTCCAGACTCTCATTTCATTGCTATTACTGAAAATGTGTTTGGTATTATTTTCTCCATGAAAATACCACTCTTGCCCAAGTATAGGGAAATAAAATGGAGATGTCACACCTTTTAGACGTTGAGATCTAAATACACTAATACAGCACTCGGTGAAGAAACAAAATTGGCTTGGTGCTCCGAAATAATTTAAATAGTTTGTTTAATAACCTACTCCTCCTAAAGTTCATGAAACTAAAAGGAAAAATATTTTGGTTGGTTTGCTGTGGTAGTTTTGAAAGGCCAGATATAAGCTAATAATAATCATACTAATATAGATGTAATCTTAAATGAAGAGATTCTATATAACAGTGCATATAAACATCACTGAGGACTGTGCCAGCTTTCCTAAAAGGTTCTTTGACATATTTAATAACACAACATTTTTATAATGACAAAAATAATATGTAATCATAAGAAAATACTCATTGAATACATATTTTTATTCAAAACATTTTAGGACATTTTTAAGTAATGACAAACAGATTATATTCCTCAATTTAATTGTATTTGTGCATCGGACCTGGACTGGCAATTCGTTTCTTATATGATATTATACATGTTTTAATGTCATTCTCCCAAATCATTTGATGCAAGATACAGGAAGCTTGGGGCTGGTGCACTGGGATGACCCAGAGGGATGGTATGGGGAGGGAGGTGGGAGGGGGTTCAGGATGGAGAACACGTGTACACCCATGGCGGATGCATGTTGATGTATGGCAAAATCAAAACAATATTGTAAAGTAAAAAAAATAAATACACTTATACAGTGCTATACCTTAATTATAATATCTCAATAAAACTGGATGGGAAAAAAATAATTGTATTTGTGAAAAATAAAAAAGTTATACAAATAATGATTAGGAAATATCAAACTATACCAGTCCAGAAGCAAAAGCTGGCTTCTTGAGATTGGTAGAAAAAAAGGAGAAGAGAGTTTAAAATAGATGGAAATCAACATAGAAGATCATATAAAATTCAGGATTTCAGATCCATATGAGTGCAGCCCATTATGGGAGGATCTGGGGATATTGTGGAAAGCAACATGATAGTAGATTCTGGATGACCTTGTTGTGTGAGAGAAGCTTCCAACTGATGAGGAGCAATAATGAAGTTTGAGTTTGTTTATTTCCATTGAAACATTGCTCTAATAAAAGTACTAAAGCTCTAGTTCACTGATTTTCAAATATATATATACATATATTTTTTCAATATATATATTTTTCAATATATTTTTCAGTATATATTTCTATATATATTTTTCAATATATATTTCAATATATGTATTCAATATATGTTCAGATATATATATATTTTTCAAATATATCTATATACATATATATTTTCAAATATATACATATATATTTTGAAAATCAGTGAACTAGAGCTTTACATACATATATATGTATAGACACACATATTATTATAGGATTATATCTATAATATATATATTATATTATGTATATAATATTAATAATACACATTAATATTGTATAATATTAATTATAATAATTAATATATCATATTATAATTTATTAATAATATATTATTATATACATACAATAATACTATAATACTATATAGTATTATTATAGTATTATATCTATACATATTAATATGTATAGATGTACATGTAGCCATTTACATACATATATATGTATATATATATATCAGTAAAGTGTACCAATTCTTTAAATGAATCTTGTAAAACCAAATAAATTGCTAACAAAAATAGAATGAATTTGTTCAAGGGAGGAGGAGTTCCCCTTGTCATTCTCAGCAACTCTGAAGGCAAGGTACCCAGATCACATTTTACAAACCACGATAGCCCAACTGAGGGCTTCTGGTGGTGCAGTGGAAATGAACCCACCTGCCAATGCAAGAGACTTGGGTCCAATCCCTGAGTCAAGAAGATCCCCTGAAAGAGGAAGCGCTTTTCAATTCCATTGATTAGTCGTGTCTGACTCTTTACGACCCCATGGACTATAGCATGCCAGGCCTCCCTTCCATCACCAACTCCCTGAGCCTGCTCAAACTTATGTCCATTGAGTTGGTGATGCCATCCAACCATCTCATTCTCTGTCTTCCCCTTTTCCTCCTGCCTTCAATCTTTCCCAGCATCAGGGTCTTTTCCAATAAGTCAGTTCTTCACCTCAGGTGGCCAAAGTAAACTGCAGCTTCAGATTCAGCCATCAATCCTTGCAATGAATATTTAGGACTGATTTCCTTTAGGATTGACTGGTTGGATCTCCTTGTAGTACAGGGGAATCCCAAGAGTCTTCTTCAATACCACAGTTCAAAAGCAACCCAATCCAGTATTTGGGAAGAGGAAATGGCAACCCAATGCAGTATTCTTGCCTGGAGCATTCCAAGGACATAGGAACCTGGCGGTCTATAGTCCATGAGGTCTCAAAGATTTGGACAAGATTGAGTGACTGAGCACACACATACATACAAGCCCATCAGAATGGTGGGCTATCAATATACCGATACCTGTTGGGTTATTTGGGGGACCTATAAGTAACCTTACTGTCTAAAGGAGTTGCTTCTATATTTTGATTTCAACTTTCCAGCATAGGGGCTGAATAAACAAGTTATGGGCACGAACAGATGACACTTTGACAAGACCATTTTGTCGATGCAATTCTTCAGAGCAGGTCTTTTGAAACCCAATAAAAATGAGTTTTCAACATTGTTTAACTATTACCAAGTAATGGATGACAGACACCTTGACTTCATACTTGAGGTACCGAGTGCCTTCACGTCACCCCATCAGGGAGCTCGTGTTCACGCCTCATCCAATCCGAGGAATGACTCATCTGTGGCCTAAAGCAATGATACAGGGTAAAGTAAAGGTTAAAGGGACTATCTACAGTTACCATTTAGTGCCCAAGCTTTGAGCTCACTCTGTTAAAGTGTCCATCCCAGAAATCAACAATATATGACTCCCCTCTCCCCATTTTTGTACAACTAGCAAGCTAAGAATGATTTTTACCTATTTAAGAGGTTGAAAACTTGAGAGAATAATTATATTTTCTGACCTTTGAAAGTGAAGTCACTCAGTCCTGTCCAACTCTTTGTGACCCCATGGACTATACAGTCCATGGAATTCTCCAGGCCAGAATATTGAAGTAGGTAGCCTTTTCCTTTTCCAGGGGATCTTCCCAACCCAGGGTTTGAACCCAGGTCTCCCGCATTGCAGGCAAATTCTTTACCAGCTGAGCCACAAGAGAAGCCCAAGAATACTGGAGTGGATAGCCTATCCCTTCTCCAGAGGATCTTCCCAACCCAGAAATCGAACTGGGGTCTCCTACATTGCAGGTGGATTCTTTACCAACTGAGCTATGAGGGAAGCCCTGACATTTGAAATCATATACAATTAAAATCTCAGCACCCATAAATTAATGTCCCTGGGGGCTCAGATGGTAGAGTCTGCCTGCAATGCAGGAGAGCCAGATTTGATTTCTGGGTTGGGATGATCCCAAGGAAAAGGGAATGGTTATCCACCACAATATTCTTGCCTAGAGAATTCCATGGACAGAGGAGCCTGATAGGCTACAGCCCATGGGATTGTAAAGAGCTGGACATGACTGAGTGACTAACACTGTCACTTTGGGCTCCCCAGGTGGTGCTAGTGATAAAGAACCTGTCTCCAATGCGGGAGATGTAAAAGACATGGGTTCAATCCCTGGGTCAGGAAGATTTCCTGGAGGAGGGCATGGCAACCCACTCCCTTTGCCTGGACAATCTCATGGACAGAGGATGCTGCTGGGCTATGGTCCATAGGGTCACAAAGAGTCGGAAACAACTGAAGCAACTTAGCATGCCCATAAATTAGCTTTATGGCACACAGCCACCTTCATCACTTGATTACATATTGTCTGCTTTTACATTGCAAACTATCGACCAATTTGATGGAGTCCCTGCAGCTCTCAAAGCTTGAAAATATTGATTATCTGTCACTTTACAGGAAAAATGTGTCTGATCCTGAGAGGCTATATCAAATTAGCTACATTAAAATTCCTGGCTTTGGGAATATTGTAATATTCTAGATTTTAAGGATTTCTCTTTATTGAAATCATTATTTTTCATAATCAGTTCAGTTCAATCACTCAATCGTGTCCAACTCTTTGTGACCCCATGGACTGCAGCATGCCAAACTTCCCTGTCCATCACCAACTCCAGAAAAATACGGTCCTACAAGTTGTACATACTTTCTACTTATTTTTCCATGTTGATGTTAAATTTAGCTATAAACTTTACAGTTCTTTACAAAATTGAGAAACTTTGGGTAGTATCACCTGTATATTGCATGTGTTGTATAGTGAAACAGCTGTTTAGGATTAATGGTGATTTCATTTTTTCCTAAAATAGTGGCTGAGAAACATCTTGTCTTCTACCATGGCCATAATATGTAATTATTACTTCAATCTGCTTGAATAAATAAGCAATATTGAAACAATGCCTACAACATGCTGCCCAACCTTTACTTGTTAAATTTTTTTTAATGGTGAATTTTTATACATTTGTGAAAGAAATACCACATGACAATCAACATAAAGGAAATATATGTATTGAAACTCTCTTATAGAAATATGAGCCAAACTAAGTGCCAGGTGACTGTACTAAAACATGTAACACTCAGGTTACATGCACCAATTTTCAAAACAAGAAGCTTCAATGGCAAGGAAAGTATGCCACTAACCTCCATCCATAAATATGTTTCTTTTTCTACATTACCCTTACCCCTCACAAAATTTATCTCAATTAAAACAAAATAATTACATAATTATCTTCCTGGAAGAAAATTTAGACATATTACAATTACTTAAATTTTAAATTCAGAAATTTTATTTAAGTTTGTGAATCAACATAATTCTTCTTACCTTTAAGAGTAGTACCCAGTATTATATATAAGTGAGGAAAAATATTAAACCACTTATGCCAAACCCAATCTGTTTTTAATAAACAGAAGTTTTAAGGTTGAAATTAAATGGTAAGCTATTGCATGTGTGTATGAGAGATTCTATAGAATGATTTATGATTCTTCTACATCAATCCAGTTCGGTTCAGTTGCTCATTTGTGTCCAACTCTTGGCTTCCCCATGGACTGCAGCGCACCAGGCCTCCTTGTCCATCACCAACTCCCAGAGTTTACTCAAACTCATGTCCATTGAGTCAGTGATGCCATTCAATCATCCCATCCTCTGTCGTCCCCTTCTCCTCCTGCTTTCAATTTTTCTTTAAATAGAGAGAGTCTATATAACTATTGATGATTCTTCTACATCAATCCAGTTCAGTGAGTCAGTTATTCGCATCAGGTGGCCAAAGTATTGGAGTTCCAACTTTAACATCAGTCTTTCCAATGAATATTCAGGACTGATCTCCTTTAGGATGGACTGGTTGGATCTCCTTGCAGTCCAAGAGACTCTCAAAAGTCTTCTCCAACACCACAGTTCAAAAGCATCAATTTTTTGGTGCTCAGCTTTCTTTATAGTCCAATTCTCACATCCATTGGAGAAGGCAATGGCAACCCACTCCAGAGCTCTTGCCTGGAAAATCCCACGGATGGAGGAGCCTGGTAGGCTGCAGTCCATGGGATCGCTAAGAGTCGGACACGACTGGGAGACTTCACTTTCACTTTTCACTTTCATGCATTGGAGGAGGAAATGGCAACCCACTCCAGTATTCTTGCCTAGGCAATCCCATGGACAGAGGAGCCTGGTGGGCTAGTCCATAGGGTCACCAAGAGTCAGACATGACTGAAGAACTTAGCACACACACATAGATACAATAACTTCAAAAGATTAACATTCAATTTTTGTCCAAAGTAAGGATTATCTCATTTGATAATGGAAATAGCATGTTTTTCAAGTGTGAATGTAAATCTTGATTTGCATATAATGATTTCATAAGGCAGAGAACAGGTGGACAGGTTGAATATTTATACCTATTGATTAAATGTTATAGTATAGTCCTTATGTTGTTCATATAGGAGGCAAATAATGAATGGACTTGATTATTCTAAGTTCTCTTTTTTCCTGTTTTCTTTTTGATTTAAGACTGTTCATTTCAAATTGGCACTATTTTTCTTTTCTCAGGAGCAAATATTAAGTCAATTTTTTTTATGATTTATCACTCATATGATTACACTGCCTTCAGTCCTGTGTAATTTGTACTAATGAATACCTAGTAGAAGCTAATTTATTTTCCTGAATAAAAGAATGAGCATCTAAATTATTCCATTAAATCAATAACCTTAAAAATAGAATTTATGTTGGTGACATAATAAGGCCTCACCACTTAAAGGCAATGGCAAAGGAAATCTAATTTTCATGTGCATTAACTTTACCTAATTTGTCTACCAGAAAAATCAAAAGGAGGAAAATGCTACTTTAAGTTTCAAAGGAAAAAAAAAAATGTACTTTTATTTTTTCTGATGAGATACTATAAAAATTTATTTTAATTTTTTTTTAGTTCTTGTAATGTCAAGATTTTTTAGGGGAAATGTTCCTTTAACTAAACACTTTCAAACACATTTTAATTTGGTTCAACTATAAGAAACAAAATTCTACTTATTTTTTTTTTAACAAACTGACTGATAGACTATTCCATTGGCTTTTTCACTGCAGAGATAAATGCAGAATAATTTACAGAAAAGTTATACTAATATCACACCTATGGGAAAAAGTCCACCAGGTATATAAGAAGATAGAAGTTTATAACATTCAAAGACACTCATTATTACATGAAGTTTTCCCTGTCAACTTATGCATTCATTTAACAATTGTGCCTTAGTCTAGACATGTGATTTCTTTGCCACCAAAAGGATGAAGCCCATTACATTTCTATGGAAGATAGGCCATTGCAATAAAGAAACCCTCTGCAAAATGGTTGTACGTGTGCTAAGTCACTTCAGTCGTATCCAACACTTTATGACCCTGTGGACCATAGCCCACCAGTCTCCTCTGTCCACGGGATTCTCCAAGCAAGAATACTAGAGTGAGTAGCCACTTCCTCCTCCGTGGAATCGCCCCAACCCAGGGATCAAACTCATGTCTCTTACATCCTCTGCATTGGCAGGTGGGTTCTTTACCACTGGCACCAGCTGGGAAGCCCATGTAGTTTATTCTCTCTACCAAGAGATGGAATATTTCAATATAGCATGCTATATTTTGGAAGTTTAAAAATCGATAGTCATGTATTGCAAGCAGTAAATGTTTGAACACATGATTCTGTCTTAAAGATCCAATTCACTGAAGCTGTTAGTGGAAATGCTAAAACAAATTAGAAACACTGTTTATTAGCAACAATTATATAGTTGTACTGAGAAGGCTGGATTCTAACCTGGAAATACTGACAAAGGAAAAGAGAACTGCACAAAAAACAATAACAGAAAATTGAACAATGTGTTTCATAAGTGAAAGCTGGGATGTATGTGCTGTGCTGGGCTGCTCACTTGTGCCCAACTCTTTGCAACCCTTTGGACTGTAGCCTGACAGGCTCCTGTATCCTGCTAGGCTCTGTGGAATTCTCCAGGCAAGAATACTGGAGTGGGTTCCATTTCCTTCTCCTGGGGATAGTCTCAACCCAAGGACAGAACCCAGGTTTCCTATGTCTCTTGTATTGTTGGCAGATTCTTTACCACTGAGCCATCAGTATGCATATCTATATATGCATGAATATCTATATATGTATATTTCTATGTATATATATGAGTCAAAAATCATCATCAACATGCACTTCTCACCTAGCAGGCTTTTTTGATAATAATTTTCAAGCAGTCTAACCCTAACAATCCTGTATGTCACCACTAGAGTCTCTGGGAAGAGGATGGAGTAATTTCAAAAATGACACAGAATTTCTATAAAATCAAAACATCAGTAGTTGAGTGGGCCAAAATCCTGTGTATTTACATCAATAAAATATGCACCTCAAGACAAACGGTCTCAGTTGAGTAATGTATTGCATTTTCCACTGTTTTTAGAAGGCATGAGTAATGACAGTGAAAAGGCTTAGGTTCATTAAAGAAAAACAAATTTAATGTACTGGAGTCCTGTATTTAGAAGGAGTCTGTGATGTGAGCTGACAGTTGCTTTGTTTAGACAAGTGTCATAGTTTTATTTCATCGACCACATTTTCTGAAGTCAAATAGGGCAATCATTCTATCAGCATCCAACTTGGACATCCAACATCAACAGGAAAACAATGGTTTCAAACTGAAAAAGTAAACTATTCAAAATCAAATAACTGCTTTTTTTCAATAACGGCAACATTTTATGCAATTTGACCCATATGGGCCTAAATCGTCAATGACTTGATGAGGTGAAATCTAACCCTAGATTCTCATTCCAGATTTCTTCTGAAAATATTTTAAAATAAGAGATTTTTGTTAATTAATTAATAGAGCAAAATATGCTATTTTGAGGCTTAACTGACAATATAATGCAAATAATACTTCACTGAATATTCTTTGATTTTGAACAACTTCCTGCCACTTTGTCAGAAAAAGCAAAATATTAAATCAGGTATTTCCTGTCTCTTGTATTGGTGTTACCAGTTGTTAAATTGTTCTAACATTTAGTAAGCATCAAAAGTAAATAGATTGGAAA
Organism: Bos grunniens; assembly: GCF_055505025.1. Classification (NCBI taxonomy): domain Eukaryota; kingdom Metazoa; phylum Chordata; class Mammalia; order Artiodactyla; family Bovidae; genus Bos; species Bos grunniens. The sequence goes on along the minus strand of NC_141176.1, from coordinate 86,586,050 downwards.
TAGCAAAAGAAGACTACATTCAGGGTAGAATGGTCATAAAAATTCTCAGTAAGATTAAGTATTATTTTATTCAATCATTCAATTTATTTGCAAGTAGAATTCATTTACTATAAAAACAGATTTGAGGGAAAATCCGCCAATAGTATAAACTTTAGAAAATGTATACATCTTTAGTAATAAAAAAGCAAATATAATTTGTGAATTGGGGCTTCCCAGGTGTCTCAGTGGTAAAAAATCCACGTGCCAGTGCAGGAGACACAAGAGACGGGTTCGATCCCTGGGTTGCAGAGTCCTGGGAGAAGGAAAGGGCAACCCACTCAAGCATTCTTGCCTGGAAACTTCCACGGACAGAAGAGCCTGGCGAGTCCATGGGGTCTCAAAGAGTGGGAGACGACCGTGCAAGCACACATGAATCATAATTTATGAATTAGTTTAAGCTGCAAGTGCATCTTAAATTTTTATTAGTGATTTCTGACGTGCTTTCTAAAGGAAATCATCATTTTATTGAGGATGCTTCATAGATTCAGCCACATTCAGAATGTTAGAAACCACCATTTCTTTTACATACCTTATGTTCTTAAACAAAGGTTAAATAGATGACTTAGACCACCTGATGTGAAGAGCTGACTCATTGGAAAAGACCCTGATGCTGGGAAAGATTGAAGGCGGGAGGAGAAGGGGACAACAGAGGATGAGATGGTTGGATGGCATCACTGACTCGATGGCCATGAGTTTGAGTAAACTCTGGAGTTGGTGAGGACAGGGAGGCCTGGCGTGCTGGGATTCATGGGGTCGCAAAGAGTCGGACACGACTGAGTGACTGAACAGACTAAATGGGTGGCAACCTTCTTATTGCGTATCTCAGGACCTATAATCAGTCCACATGATTTCAGGTGAAAAATAACGTAGTTGAGTCATCTAAATGTGGGTGCCAAAGGTTTCATTTGATTATATCATTCAACATTCCCTTTCATTATTTCATTTGATTTTACACAGAATCAGCTTCTCTGCAATCAAAGATAAAACAAGTTCTATGTAGCAGTCAATGATATCTAAATAGCCTCACCACAAAACATAGCAATTAGTTAAAAAAGTAAAAGCAAACACTACAAAAAAAAGTTTGAAGATTGTACAAGTAACTGATGATAAGGAAAGGGAGATGAGCCAATTCAACTCCCCTCTGGCTCTTTTCAAAAATAATTCCGTGTACTCTGTGTTGTGAAAACTACAACATAAAGTACTGAATATTGACTAGACCTATAGTTAATATAAAATCTGTTTCCCAAACAGATGGGTTGATGTTAAATTAAAGCCATCACTCTCTCATTTGGAGTCCGTAGAACGCATACGTCTGAAGGTACAGTAGTTCCAAAATATTTATTTCAAAACCATTCAAAACATTAAGAAAATCAACTGATTTAACAGCACATATACTGTCTACTACCCACTCCAGTGCTCTTGCCTGGAGAATCCCAGGGAAGGGGGAGCCTGGTGGGCTGCGGTCTATGGGGTCGCACAGAGTCGGACATGACTGAGCGACTTCACTTTCACTTTTCACTTTCATGCATTGGAGAAGGAAATGGCAACCCACTCCAGTGTTCTTGCCTGGAGAATCCCAGGGACGGGGGAGCCTGGTGGGCACCCGGCTATGGGGTCACACAGAGTCGGACACGACTGAAGTGACTTAGCATAGCATAGCATAGCATAGCATACTGTCTACTAGATAGCATAAAATTGAATAATGGAAAATGCCTATACTACATGAAATATCGTACACATTATTTCCTTTCTCAGTGTATAGTGGGTATTGTATTGAATATTGGGAGAGTCTGGTCAAAGCAATTTTAGAAATTAGTAGTCAAAAAGGTTAGGTGTGTGTACCTAATCCTTCTTGCAGATAATGAAGACGAAATGCAAATCACTAGATGTCATTGGCCTCAGCTACTTATTCAAAAACCTGGCCTTGGAGAGCAGGGATTTCTAAGTTTCTTTAATATTAGAAGATCTTGCGATCCATGTTATCTAACTTTCTGGGGTTAGTCAATTCAGGCTCAGGGAAGAATTTTGGACTTTCTTGAGGGCATTGCTCATGGTGTTAGAAGGGAATAACTGGCAGGCTCAGGGACCTCTCTGACTGGAGCTCAATCTTTAAGTGGATTCTGTTTCAGACATCTTTATAACAGATGTGATCATTATATATTTCAATGTGTGTGTGTGTGCTTAGCTGCTTCCAACACTTTGAGACCCCATAGATTGTAGCCTGCTAGGCTCCTCTGCTCATGGGGTTTCCCAGGCAGGAACACTGGAGTGGTTGCCATTTCTTCCTCCAGGGGATTTTCCTGACCCAGGGATCAAACCTGTGTCTCCTGCATTTGCAGGCAAACGCTTTACCATGGACCAACCAGGGAGCCCTTGCTAAAAGAGAGCATTTCATTAATTGTATTTGTGTCATTTTCACATGCCAAGTATTTTGCACTCGATTTAATCAAAGTTGAACTGTGTTTTCTCTAGTTTCTATGATAAGGAATGTGTTGCACATTTTAAAACTGAAACAAATATAAATTTATACTATTGATTCTGACTTTTAACTTTTTAGGTATAGCTTTCAAATCTATCAAGCTTTCGTAATTTAAATTACTTTTACAAAAATAATGCATTAAATTAATTGTCTTTTAAAATGATTGACTAAAAGTCCCCTTTGACTCTTATCTCTAAATCCTTTGGACAGACATTGAGTCACATAAGGCAAGAGTTTATCTGTTGTGTATGATGAGGAAAAGGCAGCAGGAATCGCTGATATGATGAGGTAATCATGTAAACCAACAGGACAGTACAAGATCTCTGGTACCTTCTCGAGGGACTTCCCTGGCGGCTCAGCTGGTAAAGAATCCGCCTGCAGTGTCAGAGACCTGGGCTCAATCCCTGGGTTGGGAAGATCCCCTGGTGGACATGGCAACCCACTCCAGAGTTCTTGCCTGGAGAATCCCTTGGACAGAGGAGCCTGGAAGGCTACAGTCCATGGGGTCACAAAGAGTCTGACACTTTATCTAGTGAAGTGTGAAAACTAGATCTAGTGAAAACACCAAATAATTCAGCAGAGGTGAAGAATGATTTAGATCCTTAGGTTCACACCATGGTGAAAAGCAGAAATAGTGGGAGTTTAGCCAAGAAGAGACTAACTCTACTGAAAGTGCAAACACGCTCACCCCAGCATTGAACACAACCTTATGGTAATGCAACCAGCAGTATAATGAGGAAAAAGCCCGACTCCAAGAAAGAGCATTGAGGTGGTGCTCCAACATGGCAGGTACTGAGGGCACATGTTCTATTTATTTATTTACCATAGGAAAAGAATCAACCATAAGTGTTATTTACAGGTGTAGTTCTAAAGAGGTTTGGATATATTTTTGGACATGCATGCAAGGGACATGTGTTCATTTCTTTCCTGTCTGAGCCAGCATGGAAATCTAACTTACAAGTCAGCTAAAACTTATTTCATTTATTTAAAACGTTTATGTTTACAGTAAATGCATTTAAAACATGACCCTTTTAAGTGTTTTATTTATATTCACATATTTAGGATTGCCATTCAATTCAAATTATTTTTCAAGTTTGATTTATTTCTTCTCTATCCCCTCAATTTTATAAAAATGTTTTTAATTTCTAGATGTTATTTGCTGTTACTTTCAAATTTCCTTGAGTTGAGGTCAGTAATTACGGTTTTAATAATATAAAGTTAAGAAATTTCCCCTGTGGTTTATTGCATAATTATTTTTATAACAATTTACTGTATATGTTAGTCATTCAGTCTTGTCTGACTCTTTGCAACCCCATGGACTATAGTCTGCCAGGCTCCTCTGTCCATGGGATTTCCCAGCCAAGAACACTGGAGTACAAGAATCCTGGAGTGGGTTGCCATTTCCTTCTCTAAATTCACTGTCTATATTCATTGTTTTAAGTAGACACATGCATATCTATTGTTTAGATCAAGCTTATTAATAGCTTTATTATTTCTTCTTTGTAGTTATTTTCTTTCTAGTGAATTTTCCATTTTCTTACAAAGTATTATAAAACATTTCTAAACATTTTTAAGCATTTGCCAATACTCCAGTTAGTTTTATCAATCTTTGCTTTAAATATTTGAAGGTTCTTAATTGCTTAACTACAGATAAAATTATTTTTCTCTAAAAAAAAAAGCAAGTCTGTTTTCTTTTGTAATGGTTTTGACTTAAATTTCATTTTTGTCTCATAGTAACATAGCTGTGTAGCCTTTTAATCAATGTAGCATTTTTAAGTAATAATTCATTTTGAAACCTTTTTAAATTTTGATTTTCTGGTATATTTATATACAGCCATTATTTTCCATTATTTTCTTTGATAGGTTTTAGCTTAATTTTTAGGCAGCAGAATCCTTCAAATCTATCCTAACATAGTCATTGTAAAATCTTATCATTCTGAATGTAACCCTACTATCTTATTTTGCTTTTTATTTTTACCTTGTATCATTGATAAGTAGATATCTATTTTAGCTACCTAAAAATAAAGGATAGTTCTTCCTTAAGTAATAATTCAAGAGTCTTCTTTAGCATCAGTTAGCTCTTCTGCTACCAGAAGCCAAGGCTCATCTTTCTGCTGGCCCCAAAGGGATTTATTTTTGAGAACACTTTACATGCTCAAGATGTCCAAACTTTTTAACCTTATTTGAATTAGGCTGTTTCTTCTAAACGTGCCCCATGAAAAGGGATTCACTAAGGTTACCACTGAAATTCCTGTTGCTAAGTGCAATCGTCAATTTACAGTCCTCATCTTCGACATGGGATCCTTCCTTCCCCCTGGAAATATTTGCATATTTCCTTCCTTGGCAGAAAGCCTCACCTCACTTATTTTCATTCTAACTGCCTGGTCACTTTGGTCAGCTTGGCAGGGGCTTCCTTTCTTTCCTCTATTTTTGGCCCTTCAGTGGCTCATGTTTCAACTCTTGGCCTCTTTTTAAATTTAAATTCTCTCTCATAGTCCCTCAATCAGATTTGTAGGGCTTTATTAATTATAAGATTGCAAGCTTATAATGGTATGCATATAAATAAATCATCCGGAAATAGTTACTATTTCTGTATCCCATTTAAGACTGCATGTAATATTTCTCTTTGTTGCATTAGTCCCATGGTCAGAAGTACAGAACACTGTGTCTGATGAGAATTCATTCACCATGATAACATGCATATATATGCTTTATCTTTTGATAAAAAGGTTTACATTCATTATAACCAAAGAAATATAATACTCAAAGTATGAAGCAGAGACTTCCCTGGCAGTCCGGTGGTTGGCTTCACCTTCCAATGCAAGGGATGCAGGTTCAATCCCTGGTCAGGGGACTAAGATCTCACATGCCTGGTGGCCAAAAAAACAAAACATAAAACAGAAGCAATATTGTAATAAATTCAATAAAGCTTAAAATAAAGAATAGAACAAAAACAGTCACTCAATATTACCATGGCTAACATTATCAACATCACTATAGAGACGAGTATACTCATAGAGAGTGTGGGCAAAACTTAACAAAACCTTCCCCTTTCTGCATGAGAATTTGGCTTTTGAGTAACTTCTTGTTTGTTTGTTTTTTTTGTTTTTCCTTCTGATCTGAGAATATGGAATATGTCATCTATGGTACTAGGCAGTGTTACTTAGAGTGGGAAGCATATAAAGAACCACAAATAAACTAACAATACTTGATGGGGAGCTATAGCCTCCTTGAGTGTGGTGCTGTGCTGTGCTTAGTCGGTCATTGGTGTCCAACTCTTTGCAATCCCATGGACTGTAGCCTGCCAGGCTCCTCATCCATGGGATTCTCCAGGCAAAAATACTGGAATGGGTTGCCGTGCTCTCCTCCAGGGGATCTTCCCAACCCATGGACTGAACCTAGGTCTTCTGCATTGCAGGCAGATTCTTTACCAGTTGAGCCACCAGGGAAGCCCAAGAGAAGTGGAGTGGGTAGCCTATCCTTTCTCCAGTGGATCTTCCTCATCCAGGAATCAAACTGGGGTATCCTGCATTGCATGCAGATTCTTTACCTCTTGAGTGTGGTACAATATAATAATTGGGCATTATCTTTGAGGGAACATTAGAAACTATGCTGGTAGGATTGTTGCAAGAAAAAGTGGATACAATGAAACTCCGACAAAATCCTCGCCAGAAACCTGCTCCTGACTCAACACACTGTCCTATATCACTACTTTCCTTCCTACCCTGAGGCAAAAAAGTAGTTTGTACTGATGATCTCCACTCTCACTTTACGTTTATGCCTCATCTATGATGTGAATGAGCTAGAGCACCCCATGTTAATTTCTGTATCACCCCTGTCTGTGTCCTCCATGGCATGTCTGTGCCCATCCGCTTGGAGGTCTCTGTAGCATCTGCTGCGATTTAGCCTTTGAATTTGCTTGTCTTCACCAGCCCCTTCTGGATGGCTCCTCTGTTCACTCAGGCCCCTTCTTTTCAGCTCTTCTCACTACTTTCTGTGTTTCCCCACTAGATGTAAGCATTATTCAAAACAATACCCTATTTCCCATTTTACTCAGTTCTGTTGTTTCAGTGATCACCTCAATTTCACACCTGTCAACCCTCCATGGAAATATTCTGATGTGTTTCGGCAGCTCAGGTGTGAAAATATAAACTTACGTTTCCTCCAAAATCATCAACCCCTTTGGTACTCAAAGTCTGTTCACAGTACTTCTATTTTCTCTTCTGTTGGGCTCAAAATTTCAGTGAATTTAGGACCCTTCCATTTCCTCCCACCATCATCTTAGTAGGAGAACTAGAAAAGTCTATTTTACCTTTGAATTATACTCAGATCACGTTTTCTCTCTCAGTGTTATCGTTACTATGGCCACAAACTTATTCTTTCCCATACACACTATCCCCATAACCTAAAATTCATTCCATAATGACAAACAATGGAATCTTGAAGCTACTCACCACCCACATGTCTGTGTGTGTGTGTGTGTGTGTGTGCGCACGCGTGCACTCAGTTGCTCAGTTTAGTTTGACTCTTTGTGACTCAGGGACCGTAGGCTGCCAGGCTCCCCTGTCTGTGGGATTTCCTAGGCAAGGATACTGGAGTGGGTTGCCATTTCCCTTTCCAAGGGATCTTCCCTACCCAAGAATCGAACCTCATCTGTGGCATCCCCTGCATTGGCAGGCGAATTCTTTACCATTGTACTGATTGGGAAGCCAAACCTGTCTATGGCTTATGGAAATAAACCTCACATCTTTAATTTGCTATTAAAGAGTTTACACCAGTAATCATAAATGCAGATTCCTTCCCAGAGTGAGGAAGGATGAGTAAGAACTTAAATATATCTGGTGGGGAAGGAGCACACGCCTCATGTAAAGGGGAGCAGCTGCTACTTAGCCTCACTGTGATACTCCTTGTGGAAATGTGGTTCATTGAACGAAGATAATCAGTTTATCAAAATCATCCTGAAATCCAAGCCTGGAGAATGTAATAAATCTCCTGATTTGATAAATTAGGTCTTTCTTTAAAAAAATAAAAGTAAAAACTATGTGTATGCATCAATCAATAAAATGTGTTTTAGCCAGATCTGTCCATAGTCCATCTCTGCTTAACTGCCATTACTCCGACCTTTATTCCCGGTTGCTTTATATAACTTGGATTCCAAAGATATTAACTCACTATTTGCATAATTTGTTCTACTAATTTTCACTTTAGGACCACTTTTCTCCACTCTGACTCCTCTCAAACACCTCCTTGTTTGTTGTTTAGTTGATCAGTCTTGTCCAACTCTTTGGACCCCATGGTCTTTAGCCAGGACATTCTCCTGTCCATAGGAATTCACAGGCAAGAATACTGGAATGGGTTGTCATTTCCTTCACCAGGGATCTTCCCAACCCAGGGATAGAAGCTGTGTCTCCTGCGTTGGCAGGCAGAGTCTTAACCACTGGCAGGCAGTTAGTTTCTTTACCTCTGAGCCATCAGTTTTGCATCAAATCACCACCTACAGTGAATATTCATTAGGAGGACTTATGCTGAAGCTGAAGCTCCAATACTTTGGCCACCTGATGTGAAAAGCTGACTCACTGGAGAAGACCCTGATGCTGGGAAACCTCTGAATCCCATGAGATGATGCAGGGACGCACAAGTCACACCTTCATACTCAGTACAGTTCAGTTAGTCGCTCAATCCAGCCTGATTCTTTACAAACCCATGGACGGCAGCACACCAGGCTTCCCTGTCCATCACAAGCTCCTGGAGCTTGCTCAAACTCATGTCCATTGAATCGGTGACTTTATCAAACCATCTTGTCCTCTGTCATCCCCTTCTCCTCCTGCCTTTAATCTTTCGCAGCATCAGGATCTTTTCCAATGAGTCAGTTCTTTGCATCAGGTGGCCAAAGTATTGGAGCTTCAGCTTCAGCATCAGCCCTTCTAATGAATATTCAGGACTGATTTCCTTTAGGATTGACTGGTTGGGTCTCCTTTCAGTCCAAGGGACTCTCAAGAGTCTTCTCCAACACCATAGTTCAAGACCATCAGTTCTTCAGCACTCAGCTTTCTTCATAGTGCAACTCTCACATCCATACATGACTACTGGACAAACCATAGCTTTGACTAGATGGACCTTAGTCAATAAAGAAATGTCTCTGCTTTTTAATATGCTGTCTAGGTTAGTCATAGCTTTTCATCCAAGGAGCAAGCACTTTTGATTTCATGGCTGCAGTCACCATCTGCAGTGATTTTGGAGCCGATAAAAATAGTACCTCACCATTTCGATTGTTTCCCCACCTATTTGCCATGAAGTGATTGGACTGGAACCAGCTTTTTCACTCTCCTATTTCACTTTCATACTCAGTGCATGAAATGAAAGCAGAACACTGAGCTTAAGGAGATCAAATATTTTAGTAGTTCTGCCTGACTTCAGAGGAAGACTCCATCTCTATACGCCAAGAGCATTGACTATACAAACATCATTGTAAATTACACACAGATTACAAACATCATTGTAAATTAACGTCATTAACAATGAAACTAATATAGTAAGTCTATTACTATTACTACAGTAATATAGTTAAGTCTCCTACATATAAACCTTCAACTTATGAACTTTCAAAATATGAACATGCATCTGGTCCTCGCAAGGAGCCGGAAGCTGTGTCATCACATCAGATGGCAGCCTGCCCTTTGTCTCGGACCCTTCAGCTCTGCCGTCTGGCACCTCCTCTGCCTTCACCAGTCTGTAACTCTTCCTGCCTGTTCACTCAGCGCCAGCCCCTGTGTGCCAGCTTTTGTGCTGTCCTACCGTACTTTGCAGTAAAAATATAAAAGACCAGACCACCTGACCTGCCTCTTGAGAAACTGTATTCAGGTCAGGAAGCAACAGTTAGAACTGGACATGGAACAACAGACTGGTTCCAAATAGGAAAAGGAGTACGTCAAAGCTGTATATTGTCACCCTGATTATTTAACTTATATGCAGAGTACATCATGAGAAACACTGGGCTGGAAGAAGCACAAGCTGGAATCAAGATTGCCAGGAGAAATATCAATAACCTCAGATATGCAGATGATACCACCCTTATGGCAGAAAGTGAAGAGGAACTCAAAAGCCTCTTGATGAAAGTGAAAGTGGAGAATGAAAAAGTTGGCTTAAAGCTCAACATTCAGAAAACAAGATCATGGCATCTGGTCCCATCACTTCATGGGAAATAGATGGGGAAACAGTGGAAACAGTGTCTGACTTTATTTTTGGGGGCTCCAAAATCACTGCAGACGGTGATTGCAGCCATGAAATTAAAAGATGCTGACTCCTTGGAAGGAAATTTATGACCAACCTAGATAGCATATTGAAAAGCAGAGACATTACTTTGCCAACAAAGGTCCATCTAGTCAAGGCTATGGTTTTTCCAGTGGTCATGTATGGCTGTGAGAGTTGGACTGTGAAGAAAGCTGAGCACCAAAGAATTGATGTTTTTGAACTGTGGTGTTGGAGAAGGCTCTTTAGAGTCCCTTGAACTGAAAGGAGATCCAGCCAGTGCATCCTAAAGAACATCAGTCCTGGGTGTTCATTGGAAGGACTGGTGCTAAAGCTGAAACTCCAATACTTTTGGCCACCTCACGCAGAGTTGCCTCATTGGAAAAGACTCTGATGCTGGGAGGGATTGGGGCAGTAGGAGAAGGGGATGACAGAGGATGAGATGCTGGATGATATCACCGACTTGAAGGACATGAGTCTGAGTGAACTCCGGGAGTTGGTGATGGACAGGGAGGCCTGGCGTGCTGCGATTCATGGGGTTGCAAAGAGTCGGACACAACTGAGTGACTGAACTGAACTGAACTGAACTGTACTTTGCAAGCTACTGTATTTGACGATTAAAAATGCTTTATTTTTGTGTTTGTGTCTTATTATTTAATATGGTTTTTATTATTTTTGTGAAAAGCATTAGAAGCTTATTATAGTACAGTACTATATAGATTGTGTCAGTTGGACTTACGAACAAATGGGGCTTTCACACATGCTCTCGGAATGGAACTTGTTTGTAGGAGGGGAACTTACTGTACAGTATAATGGGGCAGTCCAAGATTCTGTTTTTAATAATGCAGAAATGTAGAAAAAAAAAATATATATATATATAAAAGACAGTTTTTCAAACTTAAACTCCACAAATTTTCCCCAGGCATCCAAGTAAACATGCCAAGTTGTGTCTGAGTCCAGAAAATTCACTTTGGTATAATTCTGACCCGTTAGTTCCCTTTTTTTCTCATATAAATGATGCGATTTTGTTCAATCTCTAATGGCAGGCTGACTGTGAGTCAAACAACCATTGTGAAAAGACAGTACTGCCTGCGACAACTGAGAATCCTGTAGCCCCTACAATGGAGGAGGAGTAAATGGAAGACAAGTAAGGTCACTTCTTTGCTGTTATTGATCTATTTACAAAATCTCAAACGTGCTTTGCTTTTTCTGTGATTTCAGTTACTGTCAGAATTACATCCTCTCTTGTTATACTAAGGTTTACTTTTGCATTAGTACCAAAAATGTTTTTTAGACTTAATTTTGTGCATACTTGCTCTATTGATCTGAATAACCAGTGTAAGCATTTTGCCTCTCCAAATCAAGAATATTAATTTGTATTATAGAGCTTAATATACGATGTTGCCCAACTAACAATGTCCAAATTCACTGGTGCATTTATTTATTTAGCCTTAAAACTAATTTGAAGAATTAAAATTGGAAGGTTGTGTTAGCTAACCCTCAGTGCTGTTTCTCCTTGACCTTAAAAATAGATTTTTGAAAGGGGTGTACTAGATTAACCATCTGTCAAATACGATAGCCGTTAATGTCATTGTTAGCAATTTAAAAATGCAAATAGTAAAACAGCAACTGAACTTTTCATTTTATTTAACATTAATTGAGGAAAATTTTAATCTAAAAAATCAATGGTCAATTTGGTTATGTGAAAACTTTTAAGTATGTTTGGAATAACTGGTTTTTATGAGTCTACTTTCCAACAATAAATTTAAGGAAGGCTAAATGTGGATCAAGTATTTGCCAGGAAAATTGTGCATCCAAAATTGATGTGATATAAGAATAAAATTCAGAACAGACTCTAAAGGAACATAATTTTTAACTATACATATGGTTTGCAATATATTAGCCAGACCTAGAGACTTTCATTGTGTGTATTCTTCAAAAATTTGGTAAATTTTTATGTCCATATTTTCTAATAAGATCTCTATGTGACTGCATTTAGTTGCCAGTGATTCAGTCTTACATATTAAATAATTTCGTTAAAGCAATCATGTATATATTTCAGTCTTATTAAATATCTTTACACATCTTAGAAATATCAGTGATAAGTAGTTCAAAATATAAGTGATTTAAACTAATCCAATTTAATGACTCTATGTTTTACCTTACTGAGATTCTTGTTAAGCCTCACATGGCTAGATTTGTTAGTTACATTTAAATCTGTTTCTACAAGGAAGCATCAAAACTACTCCTCTGAGAAAATCAGTAGCATTATTAAGCCGCAGGAAGAGCACTACAGCCTCAGCATTTTGGTGGCAGGTTTAGCCTAATCCACTGATTCCATTTTCAAAATATCAAACGCAGAGAACCATTTGAAAATGTTATTTTCCCTCTGGATCAAATTCTGCATTCTCTGCCCAACTGGATAGTGTATCAAATTGATTGAGCATTGTGCCAACACAAATGCAGCTGTTTAGAAGTGGAAATGTTTACTATGTAGAAACTCCAAACTGTATCCCATAATATGTTTAAGATTAAGTCCACCCAGGGAGAAAAGCCTAGGGCACAAGTCAACTCTGCTTGCCCTCACTCTAGAATCCATCACGGCTTCTTCTCCACTTGGTCTTCATTTCCTCTCTTGCTGCAGTGCCAAGAGACACATCTGACCAAAACACGGGTATTCCAGAGCCTGAGATCAGAGCACGGTGTCTCTGATCACTCCGATTGCTATGTGTGTGTTGTGCAAATGTCTGAGGACAGAAGCATCGGCAAAAGGACAAAGAGAGAAACAGCCCTGGCTAGTCCGTCAGAGCTTACTTGCTTTCACTCTCCACCACCCTGCTCTGCCTTCTATACATTTCAAGTTCATTTTATTTTTATTTAGAGAAGACTTTATTAGTTTCTATAATCAAACCCATGTATCTAAGACACTGTGCCGACCCCCACCCCGTACAAATGGAAAAATTACCTTTAACATTTCTAGACCAGTATGGGTTAATCTCTGTGTGATGCCAACCCAAAACAGTACACTGGGGTACTTTTTTCTAAACTTGACAGCACAGCTAACGTTTCAAAACATTCAAATTCTATATCTATGAAGCAATCAATAGAAGTATGTTATGCATCAATAGAAGATCCCCTGGAGGAGGGCATGGCAACCCACTCCAGTATTCTTGCCTGGAAAACTCCACGGACAGAGGAGCCTGGTGGGCTACACATCATAGGGTTGCAAAGAGTTGGACATGACTGAAGCGACTTAGCACGCACTCATGCATGCATCCATAGCAGTAACAGTTTTTCCAGGTTCTGCAGTCATTCGAAAAAAAAATACAGAGACATTCAGCACTATATATATATATATATATATATCAAAGGTAAAAGACAAAACCTGAGGAAACAGCAAAGTTCTCTTACTATGGTGTTACCTCCCAGCATTTTCGTTTTTCAATTAGCTTCTCAATCTTCATCTGGCAAGAACATTCTAGAATAACGTCTTTAAACACATATGTGATAAAGCGCAGTTCATTTTAAACTCCTTTTCTCCTACTACAAGTGCTTACTGCCCAGTTAGCTGTAAGTTCTATGCTTGCTTTTGTTTTTAATTCTGACTGACTGAATTTTGATTTTGCCTGATACATCTGATTTACATGTCTGTGTTTCAATAATATGTAGCCTATTTTTAAAATTATTTTATTGGTGAACATGCTAGAGGCAAAGAATTCGCCTGCAATACAGAAGACATAATATGATGTCCATTGGATCCCCAGGTGGGGAAGATCCCCTGGAGGAGGGCCTGGCAACCCGCTCCAGTATTCTGCCTGGAGAATCCCATGGACAGAAGAGACTGGAGGGCTACAGTCCATGGAATCACAAAGTCTTGGACATGGCTGCAGCAACATGGCATGCATGCACAAACGTCTTTAATGGGCATTAATCTCACTCTTCTATCTATGTGTAGAGATCTAATCATTACTAAGTTGTAAGGGGGAAAAGATAAAAAGAAATAGCACTTTGCTATCTCCTCTTATTAGTTGAAGTTGTCATAATAGAAGAGCTCATTTCTGTTAGCCTTCAGATATTAAAATTAAACCATCTTGGTCTTCGGTAGAGAATGCCAGGTTTAAAAATCTTCAATGTTTTCTTTAATAAATTGTGGATATTTGATGGCTTAGGAAGTATTTTCTCTTTCTTCTGTTTAATATACTAGAATATTATTCTTCCCGTTCTAGTTTCAAATATACTTAAGTGTGAAATAAACAGTAAGATGTCTTTAAATATCATTAATTTTCTGAAAGTTTTAAAATATTGTTTCCCTTCATTTGTTCGAAGGTTAATTCAAACTAGCAGTAAAAGTTGTGATTGAATATTGATTCTACAAGCAGAATTAAAACCTGAATGCATTTTATTTAGTTTTCATATTTAAAATATAGACAATGAAATTATATAGAGCTATAATTGTACTTCTATAGAAAAATATCTGCCAAATTAAAGGGAAAAAGTAAATGTATCATACTTTCTCTGAGCTAGAAGAACCTCCTGCATGCACTTGCAATTTTTGTCAGTATTAAAAGTCTTGGGGATGAACCAAATTACAATGTGTTCTTAAACTTTAAAAGTTTAAGAAGCTTCGGATTTTTGTTTGTTTAACTTTCACAGCAATGCTATGAGGCAGGCATTATCTTCATGTTAAAAAATTATGAAGCCAACTTCCAACTGCAACAAAGTGCAATTTATTCCCTTGCAAAATATCCCCTAAATGTGTGAGCATCAGTATGCAATTTCTATCTTTGGGGAAAGATCTTTACCCTCAGTCATAGTACAGGCAGAGAGCATGGAGAGGCGAGCTGACTGATGTACTGAGGGGAAGACGCTGAAGCCACAGAAGACAAGCCCCAGTTCCTCTAGAAGCAAAAGCAGGAGAGTGCTGTTTACTAAAAGTGTACCTAAGGCACTCTTGGGTCAACATAACCACCCTGGGCAGGCAGATGTTTTGCTGTTTCAGTTGCTAAGTAATATCTGACTCTTTGTGACCCCATGGACTATAGTATGCCAGGCTCCTTTGTCCTTCATTGTCTCCCAGAGTTTGTTCAAATTCCTGTCCATTGACTTGGTGATGCTATCTGAGCATCTCATCCTCTGTCACCCACTTCTCCTGCCCTCAGTCTTTCCCAGCATCTTTCCCAAATGTTTTGGCTCTTTGCATTAGCTGGCCAAAGTATTGGAGCTTCAGCTTCAGCATCAGTCCTTCCACAGAATATTCAGTGTTGATTTCCTTTAGGATTAACTGGTTTGGTCACCTTGCGGTCCAAGGGACTCTCAAGAGTCTTCTCCAGCACCACAATTTGAAAGCATCAATTCTTCAGTACTCAGCCTTCTTTATGGTCCAGCTCTCACATCAGTATTTGACTACTGGAAAAACCATAACATTGACTATAGGGACGTTTGTCAGCAAAGTGATATCTCTGCTTTTTAACACACTGTCTAGGCAGATGTCTCCCTGGAAGTAGGAAATGGCAACCCACTCCAGGATTCTTGCCTGGAGAATCCCATGGACAGAGGCACCTGGTGGGCAAGGGTCCATGAGGTCAGTCACACAGAGTCGGACACAACTGAGCAACTAAGCACAGGCAGACGTCTACACGTTCACAGAAGCCAGAAGAGCCATTGCTGTACAAATGGTTTGGGTCAGCACTACTGGGGACAGGCAGGCAGTGCGAGGTGGAATTAGGGAAATCCTACGTTCTCAAGGGTGAAATCACCTATGGCCACACTGTTTTCTGAACCCCAACTGCAAGTTATTTCATGGAAATGTTTGAAAGAGCCTTATCTGAAGACATTGAAAGTTCCCAAATGAATTCATTGCTGTCAACTTGATTACTATGTCATTTTTTTTTTTTTCTTTTTCATGGCCATACCTTGTGATTTGTGGAATTAGTTACATGACCAGGGATTGAGCCCAGGACCCAGGAGTGAAATCCCTAAATCCTAACCACTGGACAACCAGGAAATTCCCACCATGCAATTCTTAGGAAAAAAAAAAAGGTGAGAGTGAGCTGCCGCTGGCTTTTTTCCCCAGGTATTATAATTACATTGATTTAAGTACATATTATCCTTTTTCAAAAGTATGTTAATTTGTTATCTTGATAAAATAAATCATACAAGAATTAAAATGAGAATCACAAAGATTAGATAATATGCAAATGGACCCATGTCAGGAAGCGGTGAGAGACGGAACATACACTCACACTCAGTATCCCGAAGCTTACACTTCTAGCATAAGACACTGATGCCTGAACTCCTTTTTCTGTACACACAAATGCTAAGGAATAAAAAATTAAAAAATTATTAGATTAAGGGCACAACATTCAAAAGTGCATTTGGCATTTTAAAGGAATAATTGATTCAAAACAAAAAATATGTAAAGACCTAAACACTTGACATTTCAGGAAATTATTTTCAATTTATCACTGAACCTTAATCACAGAAAAATAATCTTCAACTGTTGTCACTTCGTGGAAGGCTAGGAAATAGTTCTGTGTTATTATCAGAAAATAAGCACTATATTTCAGCCAGCAATAAGGCAACGTTATTTATTTATTTTTTAAATTACAAGTATATTTGAAGACATTTTTAGTCTTTGCAATTTTTTTTTCAACTTTGATTCTACAAAGTTGATATGCCAAAACTTAGACGTTCAAGACCACTTAGTGATCCTCTGAAATGAGCTGGATGCTGGGTAGATGCATTTGGGTAGATGCATTTTTTTTTTTGGCTAATAGATAGACATATAGTCCCAAAGCAATGTATATTTAAGGGAGCATTCTTCCCAGAAGAAATCAGGGAATTGGGAGTTGTCGGGGTGGTGATATCAGATGAGAAATGTGGAAGATGGATTCACCCATGTTGCTGCAGAAGTCAGAGTGTGAAAAGACAATAAGGATTGTCTGTGTCATGACACCTGGGCACAAGAGATCATGGCGTTTTCAAGCATGGCAAGTAATTCATTTTGGGTGAAACTTTGGGGAAAAGTGATATCACTAAAATAGGCAGAGGCCAGATCATAAAGACTGTTCTTTGTTGATGCTATTCAGTCACTCAGTCATGACTCTGCGATCCTGTGGAGGTGTAGCATGTGGCAAAGTCCTCTTGGAGACAATAGCCTCACCATAGAGTCCCGGCTGGGCAATCCACAAACTGGAGAACAATCATACCAAAGACTGTTCTAGGATAAGTTTAAAACTCAAGTCACTATTTTTCAGACAATGAATCCATCGAGTTTTGCTTTTGTTTTCTTTAATAAGAAAACAGTGTTAAGAGGAAATATATTGATCAGTATATGGCAACCCACTCCAGTGTTCTTGCCTGAAGAATCCCAGGGACGGCGGAGCCTGTTGGGCTGCCATCTATGGGGCTGCACAGAGTCAGACACAACTGAGGAGACTTAGCAGCAGCATATTGATCAATTTGGAGAGTAAGACTGGAAACATGAAGTGGTGACATTAGATAGGATTAGATAATATGGGCTTCCTAGGTGGCACTAGGGGTAAAGAACATGCCTGTCAATGCAAGAGACGTAGGAGACACAGGTTCAATCCTCGTGTTGGGAAGATGCCTCGGAGGAGGGCATGGCAACCCACTCCAGTATTCTTGCCACGAGAATCCATGGACAGAGGAGCCTGGAGGGCTATTGTCCATGGGATCGCAAAGAGTCAGGCATGACTGAAGAGACTGAGCACCACAGATAAATATCGATGCTCTTTAGTTCAGTAAAATCCTCTTTTAGTCCAAGGAGATAGAGAAAGGAAAGGAAAATGCCCTCAGGGGTCTGGCAACTCAATCTTGTGTACTGTAGTGGTATTCTCTGAGGAAGCAAATATGGGCTCTCAAGTGAGGCTTTATGTCTAGTGTGTTTGTGGAATATATTTATGAGTGCACGTATAGACTTTCAGTCATCTATTCAAAAATATCTACAGGCCATATTCTATATACCACAGTTTATTTATATAGATGGATATGTCCCTTTATTTTGGGTGACTCTTAAATATCTGAGTGAAGGTGGGCAAAAGTATACTCTGAACTCCATCCCTGAGAGAAGGATTAAATTTTCATTTTTATACTACCATGTGTAAATTCATGAGGCTGGGATGAATTTTCTTGGAGAAAAGAAAATAATTAAGGCAAGATTTTTGTTGATGAAGGAGATTAAATGCATATTGTTAAGAAGGGTAAGAAGGTTGAATGGGACACTATACAAAAGACATTTTGAGCTGAAAAATCTTTTGTTTATTAACAATAAATCTATCATTAACATTGCATTCCTAAAGCAAGTAAAAAAGATGATGCATTTTAAACTTAAAACTGAGGCAGATTTTTTAAAATTAAAAATATGATTCATAACTACAATTTGTAATTATAATTTACTTATTTAAGAATACAATGTTATCTCTGAATAATTCTCAAATATTCAAAATGCACCATATTTTAAATCTATGACCATTACTTTGTTCTCAGATATATCTTCACTGGCATGAGTACAGATTACTTCCTTGTGCATATAAATATAATTGAATAGAGAGTCCTGAGTAAAACCTTCTTCCTATTTCTTAACAATAATCAGTGTTGCTAAGTAAGAGGGAGACACAGTTTGATGCCTTCCTCGACAAACTCCGGGGCACGACCACTGTATGCCACGGCTTCAGACAATCCCTGCTTTCCTGGAATCACCTCTGGACATCAGTTTCCAAATGGAGACAAGTCCAAAGGATTTCCACGTTCATCTTGCTTCAGTTATTTGTGCTCATGGTCTAGATTACAAAGTGGTTCATCAAGGAAGGTTTTACAGCAGTCCCCTACGTCAACAGGTTGAAGCTCCACTGGCGAAACGAATGGTGGAAACAGATGGCTGTTTTTCCTAGGGGTGAGATAGAGGGGATCTTTTTCAGGTGACCCAAGTGGCTGATGACTCTCTTGTTCTCTGGTCTATGAATCCAAGGAGAGAGGCACGGCCCACTGCAGGCAAAGCTAAGCATCTCCAGCGCCACCAGCATAGAGGGGGCGATGCTGACCTATCGAGTGATTTCGCACCTCAGCCAGGAGGGGGCGCAAGTCCTTCTCCCGATACTGAGTTCTGAGCATCCTCCACTCTCAAGGGAAACAGGCAGGTTTTACTCAGTAAAGATCATAAGGGGCAAGCTTTATTTGAGTCTGTCATGCCAGATGCACAGCAAATCAGCATGGGTGATTTGATAGTCCATTCTTCAAAAAGAGATAAAAAGAAATTCAAAGCGAAAAAAATTTTAGGCTTTGTTAAGGAAGAAGTACCCAGAATAATTGTGGTAGCCAGCTTCTCGATTTTTATTTTCTGTCTCTGTCTATATCAGAATCTTTTCTCTGTTGCGGTTGCTGCCTCCATGTCCCTGGGGCACTGAATGTGACACACTCTCCCAAAGATATAAGGCACATTTTCAGGATCTTTAAATGTATTCGTTGCTGTGTGTGTGCTAAGTCACTTAAGTCGTGTCCAACTCTTTGCAGCTCCATGACCTGGGGCCCACCAGGCTCCTCTGTCTATGGGATTCTCCAGGAAAGAATATTAGAGTGGGTTGCCATGCCCTCCTCCAGGGGATCTTCCCCACCCAGGGATAGAAACCGGAAATCCTTTGGACTTGGCTCTTAAATCTCCTGGCAGGTGGGTTCTTTACCACTAGCGCCACCTGGGAAGCCCATTTGTTGCTGACCACAAGCCTACAGTGGTTCTGGAAAACTGGAAGTATTTTCTTTCTTCTCGTCTTTCTCATCAGCCCTTTGGGTGTATACACATTTCCTTGTAGAAACTCACTTAAGGCTGGAAATAGTAGGCAACACACTTCAGTACATATCTTATTTTTATTTTTATCTAGTCCCCAAATCTATGGTCATGAAAAGCCATTTCATGAGTCTAAGATACAACTGATATTATATTATCTACATTTATTTGTCCAGATTGACTACTTGTCTTCGCTTTCAAGTCTTGCCAGCTTTATTTTCCATCAGGTCTCTGTCCCCACATAGAGCAGATCTGGCCCAGGAATAAATGACAGAGGGGATAAAAGAGAAAACACTCAAAACAACCCTGAATGAACCAGCTCCAACCACCCCTGAATGATTTACCTTTCCCGGAAAGATTATTAACTTCAGTTACCATAGGTCATATACCCATCCTAGAGGGATGGTTGAGTTGAATGGTCAAGTCGAATGCAGGCTCTCAAAATGATGTAAGGGAATGAGATGAACTGACAAAAGTTGGGGGATTTCCAAAACAGAGTCTCAACTAAACTCAAGAAGTATTAATAAAACACAATGTAATTCAAAGTATCGGGCTTCCCTGGTGGCTCAGCGGTAGAGAATCTGCCTGCTAATGCAGGAGTCGTGGGTTTAATCTCTGGGTTGAGAAGACCCCCTGGAGAATGAAATAGCAACCCATTCCACTATTCTTGCCTGGGAAATCCCATGGACAGAGCAGCCTGCTGGGCTACAATCCATGGAGTCTCAAATAAGTTGGATATTTAGCATCTTAGCATCTAAACAACAGCAACAGCAACAACAATTGAAAGTATTATAAACATTAAGCATTTCTTAGCTATCACTATGCAGGTTTAAGTTTTCATTTTTATTTTTATATAAATATTTACATATTAGTTTTAATAATATGAATTATTGCCTGGAAAAATGCATTTCAAATTTAATATTTTCAAAAAAGAATTTGTGAAGCTTTTGCATGAAATATAGAACCAGGAAAATAGCCACTTTTCTTTTTTGCGAGCAACTTATTGGCTACAGGTCTCATGTCACTCTCCTTCCTGACCATATGCAAAGATGAAGATCGTTAACTTACATTAACTCACTGCTGTATCGCTAGAAAGACCCTGTATACGTGATAATCATACTATTGGAGAATAAGGAAGATATGTGCGTGCTGAGTTGTTTCAGTCGTTTATGACTTTTTGCAGCCCTATGGACTATAGCCCTCCATGCTCCTCTGTTCCAAGGCAAGAACACTGGAGTGGGTTGCCATGCCCTCCTCCAGGGGATCTTCCCAACCCAGGGATTGAATCCATGTCTCTTGTGTCTCCTGCTTTGGCAGGTGATACCACTTAGCACTACCTAGAAAGCCCCAAGGAAGATACACATTCCCACCTTATAATTGTTTACATGATTTTCTTTTTTTCCGTGGGAATCCAAACACTTTAATAAGCAAGCTGAATAGTAATTATATGTGCTGCAGACCTAGGAATTCAGGCATGGGATAAGGCTGAGCAGAGGGAACTAAAAAGAGGGAGCTGTGAGCTGCCATGGACAAGGTGTCATGGAGTGTCATGTATATTGAGTGTATTGAGTGTCATGGAAATAAAAATTTATCCGTTTTTCAGTATAGCCACTGGCTGGCTCTGTAAGCCATGTGCAATGTCCTGCGGGCATATTAAACAGCAAAGCTTACGCCTAGCTTTGTCCCCTGCACTCACAGAATACTTTAATGAATTGAGTTGAGTGAGCTTAGCAATAGTATTTTTTCCTGACAAACATCAGCTATTCTTTTTTAATGTTTGGAAATAGCAAATCCTTGATTAAAGACCAAGAACATTCCCCCTCCTGATGTTTAAACCCATGCATATTGTAATGTGGAATTAATGTATCATTTCTGATTCATTTAATCTTATCTCATCACAATGTTATAATAACAGTGCTGTTTTACAGGCCAAATTGCCGTTCAGCTTTTAAATTAGGCATTTAAAAGAATCCAAAAATAATATTTTAACCAGGTACAAAAACAACTTGAAATCTGCGTGGTCTAAGCTAGTTGAAAACATGGATTTCGTGATTTCACATGGGCTCCATACCACACATTCCTCTGTAACTACAGAACATAATCTTGCCAATCAATGCTAGGGGATCTCTCTCAGGGTCTTACCTTTACAACTGGTATAATGCCTGTGCACAGTACAGTCTAATTATTATAAAATTTTGGCTGTTTGAATTGTAAATATTTATACAAATTTTCCCCATAGATAAATTACTGTCTGAGATGTAAGTCCTTGGGACTTTCATTAAATATTTCAGCTATTTGTGGTACATTTAGTAAAATAATTCACTCCAGTATACCCAGCATCTCTGGAAAATGGCATACGTTGCTTACTGTTGGGCAGTATTCTACATACTAGCGTGCACAGGAAATTATTCTGTTTTTCAGAAAAGGTCTAAATTGAATGCCTCAAATTGCTGATTTTCTATCTTTGCTTGATAGGTAGGAGAACTAGAGCATGTAATGGATGTCGTTAAAAGTATATTAACATGGAGTATGTTATATGGCAGAAAGAGAAATTTTGAGCTAATCCCAAATGATGTTTTTATCACTGCATGTCAATTAGATTAAACTGCTTTGGTAGGATTTATACAAGGAAAGGAAAGGCCATTGGGTGGCAAAACATGTTTCTGATTCATTATCTATACATCATTCATTATCTATACATCATTCATTCAAACTGGGCAATAAACAAGGTTTTATTGTTTTTTTACAGTGCGTTTGTCAGAGTGCTTCAAAACAGAAATACTAACCACATGTTGGTGATAAGAGAAAGAAAAAGAAAATTAAGACACTCAGTCATGTCCGACTCTTTGCTACCCCATGGACTGTAGCCCACCAGGCTCCTCTGTCCATGGGATTTCCCAAGCAAGAGTTCTGGAGAGACATGCCATTTCCTTCTCCAGGGGGTCTTCCCAACCCAGGGACTGAACCCGAGTCAGATGCTGCAGGCAGACGCTTTATCATCTGCAACACCAGGGAAACCCCCTTGGTGGTAAAGATACTCATACAAACACTGAGAATTTTAATTTTTCTCAGAATTGTCCTTGGTATTTTTATGGAATACAGTAGCACACACAAGTTTGATTTATTTTAATCAGTCGAGATTTTTGTATGGATTAGACAAGTGTTCAGAGCAGTTCTGAACTTTAAAAACTAAGCATGTGAAAATGAAGAGCCTCATTTAGGGGATTAAAATTGACTAAATAAATATATCGTCATTTCTAGTAGATAGAAGAAAAACTCAGTAACTCAATCATTCCATATGATCAAGCTGGTAAAGAATTCTGAAACATATCAACAAATATCTGCAAGAGTTTTGCTAACTTTTACTTGAAAAAGTATGTGATAGGTGGGTGGATGTAGAACACCCACATCTATTACCTTGAAAAGTAAAGTGCTTGGAGCATGGATTCCCTGCCATTAGAATTCAACAATTGTGCCAATGCAAGAAATGAAGAAAACAATTTTTAAGAGACATACAGAATAACGGTATGAAGGAAGAAAAAGAAGTATTTACTCAAGTGCAGTTAGTCCAGAAAGCACTGCAGTGAAAATATGATTGTGGGGTCTGTATTCATTCTTTTTCAATGACTTTTACAGTAATGTTTTATATTTATGTGGGAAAAAAAAGGTGATTGCAGTAACTGCCAGCAGTAGAGACTCAGGCTGGGACCTGAAAAATCAAGCTGGTCTTTCTGCTTCTCACACAGGGCCTAATAATAAAGCTTCTTAGGAATTACTTCATTGACAATTTAGTCCATGATGTGCAAGGAGGTATACAATTTGACTTACTCTCCTGTAACTATATTGACTCTTGAGTTCTTGCAGCAGCAAAAACAGCTTGTTCCTGTGTAGAACAAACAGGCTTATGGCTCAAAATAACAGCAATAAGAGATATGTTGAGAATGAAAGTGTCAATTTCATATAGTTTCTTTTCTTCATAAAACTGCACTTATAGTCCATCTGATACATTTTATTTCTCAGTGATACAAAGAAAAATATAAGATTCAATAGAGCATCACTGAGCCCCAGCAAAAGCAGAATAAAAATAAAACCTCAAAACAAGATAGTTTGAAACTCTTTCTTAGTGGTTCCCCATATATAAGTTTGTTACCTCAAAAATAGAAATAAAAGGAGAAGGAAAAGTAGGATTTATTGGTTTGGTAAGAATTGAAATGCCATTTTCTTTTCTTGATAACATCATGGGCTCATCCACTTTTTTTTTCTTTGAATTTGAAAATTTAGAGCAAAATTTAGACCTGTTTTGAGTATTAAATAAGTGCAACTTATAAAAATTTTAATAGTGATAATATGAATGAAGTGTGTTCCATACTCTCCTTAGAAGGGCATTTTGTTATATGTTCGTTGCAAAAATACTTGCCTTATGTTTTTAAAAACATTAAAAATCTAGAAATGCATCATAATTCAAATAGAAATGCAGATCAATATTTATTGGATAAGGTTAATTAAAGAATCACATGTTATCAACGGAAACTCATAATTTGCATGTCAGATACTGGAAGGATCATGCGTTCAATTATGATTAATCTACATCATATCTGGAATTTTAATTTTTAAAATACTCCTGAATTAGGTAGGTGTCCTAAGCTAACTATCTGCAGTTGTTTTCTCAGTTTCTATTACACCTGCTAAGGAAACCTGCCCATGCTCATTCTAAACACGTGTTTGGTCTCCAGCTGGCTCTGCTGCTCTTGTTTCTCCATCTTCCTCTGTTCCTTGCTCCTCCTCCCCATCTTCCTCCGTCTTCTTCTTCTTCTCTTCCTTCTGCTCCTCCTCCTTCTTGTCTGATATTTTCATCTTTTAGCTTTCCTAAAATAAAATAGATCAACAATTTTATTCAGTAACTTTTTGATTGCTAAAACTTACCTTGCCTAGTGGTATTAGTGATGCTGCTGCGTTGCTTCAGGCGTGTCCGACTCTGTGCGACCCCATAGACAGCAGCCCACCAGGCTCCTCGTCCCTGGGATTCTCCAGGCAAGAACACTGGAGTGGGTTGCCATTTCCTTCTCCAATGCATGAAAGGGAAAAGTGAAAGTGAAGTCGCTCAGTCGTGTCCGACTCCTAGCGACCCCATGGACTGCAGCCTACCAGGCTCCTCCGTCCATGGGATTTTCTAGGCAAAAGTACTGGAGTGGGGTGCCATAGTGATAATGCACTATAATAAGCAAAGGTGTAAAGGATGTCATATGTGTAACTTGTATGTGTGGGGTGCTGGGGTGTGTGTGTAGTATGCACTTCATTCTTTCCTTAAGACACATTCTGAAATGCGGATTTGCCTGATGAACATTTTTAGAATTTTTGATGTATGTGGCTAACATTTCAGAAACGCTGTGCCAATGTAGTCTACCAGCATCGTGGGAGTACAGATCTCTTACTGACTTTTCAGTTCTCCTCCTGAACCCTCCACCTACTCGCTCTTAATCTAGCCATGAAAACTCTCATCACGTCCAGTGTGTCTTTCAGGTTTGTTTACAGCAGTTTTTGTGAGCACATTGAATTTGTTATACAAAGTCTTCCTTTGGAGATTCTATGGTATTTAGAATTTTTGTCATTTAAAAAATATTTTTGAATAATCCCTACACTTATTTCAGATTATACATGTACATCAGTTTCCTACGAAATTCATTTTGATATATGTTATGTATTAGGTATTTAACTGTGTTATTTCCAAATGATTAACAATTCTTCCATTATCTTTTATTAAATAATCTTTCTCTAATGGCCTTCTTGTCTCACTAGAATCATATTTTAAATTCTTAATTATAATTTAGAGAGCTTCTGACTTCTCTGAAAAATGTGACTACTCTACCTCAGTGGTACTTAATCTTACCAAATCAAATTCTTTTTTGTAATGTTCCCTTACAATTCTGAAATAAAACTTCTATTTAGTATAACCTCCTTCACACATATCTTTTTAAAAAATCAATAAACTGATGCAATTCGAATACAAACGAAAAAAGAGAGACTCATGTTAAAATTGCATATCTATTTATATGTCTTTTTTAATGCTTCAGCCCTTCTATCATAATGGACATCGTGAAGTAATTAGAATCTTACATCTACTTGAATAAGAGAAGCATGACAAGTAAAACAATATTTAACTTAATATTGTCAACATTTCCTTTAATATACATGCACACACAGAGTTGATTCTCATCACTGATGTTGGTGTGTGCTATAAAGTTCCCGTGAATGCTGAATTGGTAAATACTAATCTGTTGCCACTGAGGGAAATAGGGGGTTAGGTTCCTGTGACCCTCCAAACAGTATCATCAGCCAAGATCCCATTTTTATTCTATAGGCTTGTCAGTTTCCTTGTAAGACGAGCCAGTCTTATCAACTTTGAAAATCTGCTCTTACACATAATTTTTCCTATGTAAACCTCAGTTGGTATACTAAAAATTATTTCACAAACTCCTGGTCTGCCTAAAACTGATCCATAAACACTCTATATTTTTGTTAATGTAATAAACAAAGCATAGTGAACCAACTGCTTTGATCATTCATATTTTCTCACTGTAATTTCATATGTCTGGTATGCATCTGTTTGCTTATTTTATTTCATCCTTGGTAAAGTATCAGTATAGTTACAGCATCTGTAAGAAACATTTTTAATAAATATCTTCATGTACTATCTCTATAGATTAGGACAACTCTGATGTATGTGTGCCTGGCTATTCAATTACCACTAAAAAGAAAGCTTTATAAAATGAGTTTTTATTAAAAAATAATTGTAACAAGGATTAAAGACTTTCTAATAACAAATTACCAAAAATTAGATAGAGGAAAGTTTAATCAATAGACTTGAAAAAAATCTCAACAATAGTTTAAAAAAAAAGTCAATTCTTGAAGAAATGATTCTAAGTAAGGAAACAACATAAGTAAGAAATTAAGGGGGCTCCCTGATGGCTCAGTGGTAAAGAATCTGCCTGTCAAAGCAGTAGGTAAAGTTTGGATCCCTAGTCCAGGAAGATCCCACATGCTGTGGAACGACTAAGCTTGTCGCCACCACTACTGAGCCTGTGCTCCAGAGCCCGGGGGTCACAAGTACTGAGCCCATGTGTCACAAGTACTGAGCCCATGTGTCACAAGTACTGAAGCCCGGGGGTCACAAGTACTGAGCCCATGTGTCACAAGTACTGAGCCCGTGTGTCGCAAGTACTGAGCCCATGTGTCACAAGTACTGAAGCCCGGGGGTCACAAGTACTGAGCCCATGTGTCACAAGTACTGAGCCCGTGTGTCGCAAGTACTGAGCCCATGTGTCACAAGTACTGAAGCCCGGGGGTCACAAGTACTGAGCCCATGTGTCACAAGTACTGAGCCCATGTGTCACAAGTACTGAAGCCCGGGGGTCACAAGTACTGAGCACATATGTCGCAAGTACTGAGCACATGTGTCACAAGTACTGAGCCCATGTGTCGCAACTACTGAAGCCCGTGTGGCCTAGAGCCTGCTTGTAAAATAAATAAATATAAAATGATAAATATCTTCAGGTACTAGCTCTATAGATTAGGGGAAAGAAAAGTTTATAAAATGAGCTTTTATAAAAAAAGAAAAGCCTATGTGTAACAATGAAGCCATAAATATATATATATATATATATACACTCATTTTTACAAAAGATTATACAACTGAGGAAGAGTTTGATAGAGAATGATTTTAAGTAAATAAAACTGATGGATTCTGTTTTCACTCCACTTGTAATTTAAAGTACAGAAAACTTTCCTCTGGTAATAGTCAAATAAGTGTATAAATAATGTATAAATTGTTTAAATCTATCTATAAAATGTAAAAGTCATCCTTAGCTGATCAGTCATTTGAAATGAGTTATATTCTGTAAACCATTCACCATAAAAATCACATGCAAAAATAAGGCCATGTTTCAGATAATTGTTAATCAAAATTTATTTGCCACATCTAGATAATTGAATGTAAGATATAAAAGACTGATTTTTTGGTGGGGGAAAGATTATGTGTAGATAATGGACAATAGACGTGTGATGTTTATGAACTTTGTAGAGGATTTAAAAAGGCATTTTGTTAATAGCTAACAAGTCTCAGAAAATCCATCAGCATTGAACACGATAAAGCTGGCTGGAACATATGATAAGATCTTTATGCGCAGGTGGAAGCATTTCATTATAGTTTCTTGCTATCTCAACTCACAGAGAACAAAGCCTGTTGGGCGTGCGCATTGAACCAACCAAATGGAATCAATCAAAAGAGTCACACAGCATCTGCAAACATCAGAGAATACAAACAAAGAGAGCGCAAGAAAATGCATCTCAAGGGCTCTGTTTGTAGAGGTCTGGCCTCTCTCAGATCCAGCCAAGCCCAGTGCAGGAGTTGGAGAGGCTTTGCTTAATGCACTGCCTAATGTCTTGGCTCTTCATACCCGACACACTCCATTACAGAGCATACGTTACACGGCCTGTGTACAGATCACTAGCTAGAACTGAAGCAACAATCAACCCAACAAGCACTCCCAACCCAAACAAACTTAAAAATTAATGCTGAAAAGGGAGAAGTGTGTTCTGAATCTCCATAAACCGGTATCTGTGCCAAATTAAAGGAATTTCAAAGGGGCCATGAAGAAGTATTATAGGAAATAAAAAAGAAAAAACGCTCCTTTGGTGTTTCATATTTTAATGGAGGGAAGAACACTTTCCATCCAAAAGTGCCCTCACCACTGTGTACGAGAGTCACAGGTGTGCCCTCAATCACTTGTTTAATCCCTTGCAAATTGTTGACCTTTACAAAACTGAAAGCAATTCTCTAGTCAGGTGAAGTATAAATAGTGGTGTATGAAACAGCCCCTGATTTCAATGAGTTTGGAGACTTGTAGGGAAATCAAGACACATGCTTAGTGTTAATAATGCAAGGTGAGATCATCACACACGAGTTTTTCAAAGTAGAAAACACAGAAAGTAGAAAAAAATATCACCTTATCTCTGCACCATTTGTGATTTAGTATTTTGCCCAAGAAACAAAACAAATCAAAAAATCTAAATTTATGCATGTACCATGTATTATGGGGTAAATTATGATGAGAGAAGATCCCCTAGAGGAGGAAATGGCAACCCACTCAAGTATTTTTGCCTGGAAAATTCCATGGACAGACAAACATGCTGGGGTACAGTCCATGGGGTCACAAATAGTCTGACAAGACTGAGCACCACGCACTCATCAAGAGATCTAAAAATGTAAATGTCTCGAATAATGATGTGTTTGTTCCTTATAGACACACATATTTAGCCAGTATATCTGGTTATATGGTGGTGATGTGTAAATGCTACCAACTGCATAGAAATGCTGGTTATGCATGTATATTCAGGGATGATTTCCTTTAGGATTGACTGGTTTGATCTCCTTGCAGTCCAATGAACTCTCAAGCGTCTCCTCCAGTACCAGAGTTCAAAACCATCAATTCTTTGGTGCTCACCCTTCTTTATGGTTCAAATCTCATATCTGCCCATGACTACTGACATGTTAGCTATTACTACCCTTGTTCTTATTATGATTATGGGTTGAGCTCTGTATACTGTCATTAATTACTGTATACTTCTCACTGACTTTCTATAGAAAAATAAGTTTCCTTCATTTCAAAATGAGAAAATTGAGGGGTAAAGAAATCAAATGTTTTACTCAGATACATATAGCAAATAAATAAAAGAACTATGATCTGAAGCTGAGTCCAAATTATTTCCAAGCCTTTTATACTAAATTCTCTGATTAACTGGTTATTATTACAAATGTCAATATTCAAAGCTCTTTAAATAATTTTTTAAATTTGTATGATCGTGTGTCCTTTACAGCATTTAAAAATATACATATTCATTTGAGGTGTAGGATATATAAGTACAGTTGTTGCCTCATTTAATCATCACACTCACAACCATAACTTATGAACCTGGTGTTGTAATTTCATTTTGTAGATGTGGAATGGATGCTTGGATGAATTGACTTTCCCAAAGTTAAATGGCTTTAGCTGTAAATGAAAATATCAAAAAAAGCTGAAAGTTAGTTTCTTGTTGTCAAACACTTTACTGAAACTTTCCATAAATGAACTCATGTTACATTCCTAATGAACTTTGTCAAGGATGATTCATATTTTACAGAGAAAAAAAAAACAAGAGTCAAGACTCAAATCTGGATTTGCTTAATGGCAATGCCCTTGCTTTCACAGTCTTGTAGAATCACTTCCTGCTTAAGTCTTTGAACAAGTGTTCAGTTGAGACTCAGGAAGTCCTGCAGCCTAGGCCAGAGGTGAGCTTATTCTTGCTTCCCAGGTAACTCAGTGGTAAAGAATCCGCCTTCCAAAGCAGGAATCATAGGAGACATGGGTTGGAACCCTGGATCGGGAAGATCCCCTGGAGTAGGCCCATTCGTGTGTTCTTGCCTGGGAAAACCCGTGGGCAGAGGAGCCTGGCAAGCTACAGTCCCCCCCACAGTGCTGCAAGTAGTCAGACATGACTGAGCGAAAGAGCACGTATGCACACTTCCTGTTTATGTCTTTGAACAAGTGTTCATTTGAGACTCAGAAAGTCCTGCAACATCACCCAGAGGTGAGCTGATTCTTGCTTGGAAAATTTTAGGAACAGGTATTAACCTCCAGCTTCTTAAGTCGTAAACTAACTTCAGTGTGGTCCCCGTAGAAAGTCTGATATAGAGCATCTCTCCCTGTTAATGGGCCTTCCAAGAAGAGTCAATT
The DNA here is from genome assembly GCF_055505025.1 of Bos grunniens. NCBI lineage: Eukaryota > Metazoa > Chordata > Mammalia > Artiodactyla > Bovidae > Bos > Bos grunniens. The sequence goes on along the minus strand of NC_141176.1, from coordinate 86,555,713 downwards.
GTCGATGGCTTGCAAAGTACTTAAATGAATTAACTTGCTGTGTGAACTTATTTTCTAATGTCAAGGTGTCCTGGAGGAGGAAATGAGGTAGAAAATGATAATGCTTAACCCTTCCATAAAAGCTGTCATGGTGACATGGGATCCTATCTTAGAGAAATGGTTTGAAGATCAGGGTTTAGAGATTAAGTAAGATAGTGCCACTTACTGTTCATTCTATGAAAATAAGAGGTGATAGATAAGTTTTTACGGGCAAGGGAGAGAAATCAAGAAGAGAGAGGAAAAAAAAACTTTGCTATATAATTGAAGCATATCAGGATGAATCCTTTTAAGGAAGGGACTTCTTAAATTGGTGAACACTGGCATTAAAAGGCTGGCTGCAATCTAAGACCTTTAGTAGGATCATTAATTTTATATTTCATGTTTTCTACTTGACTTATTCATTTTATAAAATTTGCTTAGGCACCATTTAAATGTTAAAAATATTAAAAAATACTGATGGGACTTTATTAGTTAAAATGTTGGAATCATAATGGCCTCTCTGTGTTTTCTTCCCTCTTGTACTAAAATGAAGTCGTTTTTCAGATAAACATCAAAATGGTAAATTACAGTCTCTTTTTTTAGAAGCCTTTTCTCTAACTTCTCTGTGTACCCTGCCTCAATTTCTATTAAATCAAGTCCACTTTCTCTAAAGGCAGAGTTTGCTAAAAGCACTCAGAGCAGGACCAACTTATAAAATGAAAGGAACTATTCATTACGTTCAAGTGTAAGTTTGAATAGCATTCAGAAAATGCACTAAATTGGGGTGAAAAGTCAACATACACACAGCTAACAGCTCATCTTCACGTTAGCAAAAAAGACTTTATGTTCTTTTTGGTGGGGGGTGCATGCCACCAGTTCTCTCTCAAGTGTAATGAATCATGTGTATCCAAGCAGACTTTAAAATTCAAGTAAGACAGTCTTAGAAAAACAAGTATAACACACTTTATAGGAACATTGACATATTATGTGGTGGTAAGCATACAAATCAAAAGGCAAAAAATGTTAAAGAACTAAATAGGAACTCAAAACCCATAGAAGTATCTGTTTTGAAGCAAATTCATTATGTACTGTCAATACGTTATAGCCATCCCATATATAGAAACCTTCAAGTTGCAAACTCTACAGAATGACAACGTGGAGCTCACTGCTGCTGCTGCTGCTGCTGCTGCTGCTAAGTCGCTTCAGTCACGTCCAACTCTGTAGGACCACATAGATGGCAGCCCACCAGGCTCCGCAGTCCCTGGGATTCTCTAGGCAAGAACACTGGAGTGGGTTGCCATTTCCTTCTCCAATGCATGAAAGTGAAAAGTGAAAGTGAAAAGTGAAAGTGAAGTCATTCAGTCGTATCTGACTCTTAGCGATCCCAAGGACTGTAGCCCACCACGCTCCTCTGTCCATGGGATTTTCCAGGCAAGAGTACTGGAGTGGGCTGCCGTTTCCTTCTCCAGGGTAGTTCCTGGAGAAAAATATCCTCAAAACCAGCTCTCCTGCATTTTAGGCAGATTCCTTACCGACTGAGCCACGAGGGAAGACCATGTCAATGTTTAAGACATCAGTTCAGTTCAGTCGCTCAGTCATGTCTGACTCTTCACAACCCCATGAATCGCAGCACACCAGGTCTCCCTTTCCATCACCAACTCCCGGAGTTCACTCAGACTCATGTCCATCGAATCAGTGATGCCATCTAGCCATCTCATACTCTGTCATCCCCTTCTCCTCCTGCCCCCAATCCCTCCCAGCATGAGTCTTTTCCAATGAGTCAACTCTTCTCATGAGGTGGGCAAAGTATTGGAGTTTCAGCTTTAGCATCAGTCCTTCCAATGAACACCCAGGACTGATCTCCTTCAGAATGGACTGGTTGGATCTCCTTGCAGTCCAAGGGACTCTCAAGAGTCTTCTCCAACACCACAGTTCAAAAGCATCAGTTCTTTGGCGCTCAGCTTTCTTCACAGTCCAACTCTCACATCCATACATGACCACAGGCAAAACCATAGCCTTGACTAAACGGACCTTTGTTGACAAAGTAATGTCTCTGCTTTTGAATATGCTGTCTAGGTTGGTCATAACTTTCTTTCCAAGGAGTAAGTGTCTTTTAATTTCATGGCTGCAATCACCATCTGCAGTAGTTACATTTAGAAAAAAAATATGCAGTGTTTAATGGGACCTATTTATATTTGTTTGTTGTTTATATGAAATTCAAATTTGATGGGATATCATGTATTTATGAAGTAAAGTGAAAGTCACTCAGTGGGCGTCCGACTTTTTGCAACCCCATGGCCTATACAGTCCTTGGAATTCTCCAGGCCAGAATACTGGAGTGGGGAGCCTTTCCCTTCTCCAGCGGATCTTCCCAACTGAGGGATTGAACCCAGGTCTCCTGCGCTGGCAGGCAGATTCTTTAGCACCAGCGCCACCTGGGAAGTCCAATTTTGTTGGACTAGGAATAAATTGGACTTACCAACATGCTCTCAGAATGGAACTCATTCACATATAGGAGACTTACTATAGAAGGAAACCGAGTCAACGTCAATTTTGAGCAGTTTCTTGGAGGGAGAGGGAGAGCAGACGTTTTGAGTGTGTTTTTGAGCCCAAGGAACATGTTCATGTGCCCACTATTGTCCTCCCTTCCGATGCCAGTTGTATTTCTGATGTCTCTGGGCTGTGCAGTATTCCATGTGTGCATGATTATAGATGCATCTCAGCTGTTTTCTGCATCATGGAGATGACAAGAGACATCATCTCCAATTGCTCTAACCCTTGAGCTTTGAGGAAATCAAACCAGTCAATTCTAATGGAAATCAACCCTGAATATCAGTTCCTTCCAAAGAACTGATGCTGAAGTTGAAGCTCCAATACTTTGGCCACCTGGTGCAAAGAGCAAATCATTGGAAAAGACCTTGATGCTGGGAAAGATTGAAGGCAAAAGGAGAAGGAGGCAGCAGAGGACAAGATGGGTAGACAGCATCACCAACTTGGTGGACACGAATCTGAGCAAACTTCAGGAGATAGCGAAGGACAAAGAAGCCTGGCATGCTGCAGTCTATGGGGTTGCAAAAGAATCGGGCATGACTGAGCAACTGAACAACAGCAAACAGCTAGTATAAGCACATTTCTCTGTACTAGCTCTGATTGCAACTCGTCCCTCCCTCTTGGTAAAGTACATCAGAATGAAAATGAAGTGATAATTTGGTAAGGATAACCACACATTTACTGGAAATATTTTAAAATGTTAGAAGGAGGTTGATTCTTAGTAAAAATAATTTATTGTTACTGCAATAAGATTGTGGCTCACTCATATGCCAGGCCATGGAAGTTGTGACCAGAGAACTGATTTAAGGACACAAGAAAGATAAAGGCTGTCAATGTCCCCTTATCCCTGCCTTCAGATGAAAACCTTAACTCTAGACTTGAATAAGGGTTAGTCTTTGACTGATAAAGGGATCCTGGCTTTAAGATAATCTACAACTCAAACAAATTTGGTATAAAGAGCCATGTGTTAACACTAATTTGCATTCATCCTTATGGATAAAAGTCAACATCCATAGGTCATAATAGAAAATTTTTAAACATTCATTATTTTTTCTTAAGAAAAAGTGGACTACAAGTGTCATGATAACAAGGAAGAAAATATTTATCGAATGGTCTTCCTGCTCCAATCAAACCATAATCTGGGAAGAGCTGATTGTTTCATTAAGCATCTCCTTAAAAGAAAGTCTGCACAGACTTAGAGAACAAACTTATGCTTACTGGTGGTGGTGGGGGGGGTGGTGGTTGGGGGAAGTGATAGCTATGGAGTTTGGGGTGGACATATACACACTGCTATATTTAAAATGGATAACCAACAAGCACCTACTGTAGAGCACAGGGAACTCTGATCAGTGTCATGTGGCAGCCTGGATGGAAGGGGAGTTAGGGGGAGAATGGATGGCTGTATATGTCTGGCTGAGTTCCTTTGCTGCTCACCTGGAACTATCTCAACATTGTAAATTAGCTGTATTCCAGTACAAAATAAAAAGTTTAAAATTTCAAAAACAGAACAAAAAGAAAATAAAAGAAAGACAGACTGTGCCAGAGCAGAGCCAAATCACCAGGAAGATGGAGGAATTTAAGATAGGAAAGTGTAGCAAATAAATCTAGGCAGCAGAAATAACATATTTTAATATTAAGTGTCTATGGAAAAGTTTAATTTTATGCTGACTTGTTTATATATATATATATATATATATATATGTATATTTATATGATCAAGGTCTTCAGGATAGAACACTATTGAGTTTCCCAGTGCAATTAATATAATATTACAGATTACTTCTAAGAAGGTCATACATTTTGGAAATACTTAAAAGCAGCTTATTTTTCATTCATGATTTATTATTTGAAAAGTTATTCACATAATATATCTAAGGAAAAAAGCATCTCCAAGATTTAAACAAAGATTTTTGATAACTGAGTAAGACTATTTCAGTCGTTGGTATGAAGACACAGCTCTTTAAAATATGTCAGACATATTTTGGTTTATAAAGAGCTACCATGTTTTGGGGCTTCCCTGATAGCTCGGTTGGTAAAGAACCCACCTGCAATGCAGGAGACCCGGGTTCAATTCCTGTGTTGGGAAGATCCGCTGGAGAAGGGAAAGGCTACCCACTCCAGTATTCTGGCCTGGAGAATCTGATGGACTGTATAGATCATGGGATCTCAAAGAGTTGGACACGACTGAGCAACTTTCATGTCTACCTTGTGTTTTATTTGCATTAAAATATTTAAGCATATGACTATTTTCAGGGACATAGTTTTTACACAATGTTCTGATGGACAGGCACAATTATAGCTTAGCCCCTAGGTAAACTATTATTCACCTGCTACTCACCCTAGGTTATTATTCACAGCCTTTATTGACTGAAAGCTTACAGTTTTTTTCTCTCCTAGTTCTCAGTAGTATAGTAAATAAATGGAAATCCCTTCTTTGCCCCATGATTTCCTTCTGTTTTATAATCTCATGGCTATGAAGCTTTCAAGTATAAAAAGGATCTATTTCTTTAGTAGCTATTGTACTATTTATGACCATTCATTCACTATTCAACTCTGAAAATACTGAATTTAAGGTCAACTCATTTGCTATTAATAGACTGGTTTTGACAAAACTGATTCGTATGTTCTGACAACTATTTCCATAAAATATATGAAGAGGTATTTCATTGTGTGTAAGTTTTTGGTTGTTTTGTATTTTTTGCTTTGTTTTTATTAATAGCAGACATCTTGAAAGAAATTGGAAAATGCAATGTTTGAGGAAATAAAATTTTAAATCAGAGAAAAGTCAAATATTTATAATTTAAATTATTCAGAATTATCTTTCCAAATGGATTAGGTTTATTTTAAATAAAAGAAAAATAAAAACTTTAACCAGTTCTTTCCAATCACTTTTGTTTGTGGACAAACTTACAGGTAAATTTGTTACCTGGAACATTTTTTCTTTACCAAAAATTATATATATATATATATCACACAGATAAGAATGAGACTAAATATTCTATTAATTTATCCATTAAAGCTAATAGCTATGAAGATTGGAATTTCTTAAAAACTTTTAAAATGAAATTAAAAAAATTTTTTTTGCTTTTCTGTACAGGCTAATTTTGCCTTTTCTAGGGCTTCCCTGATGGTTCAGTTGGTAAAGAATCCGCCTGCAATGCGGGAGATCAGGGTTTGATCCCTGGGTTGGGAAGATCCCCTGGAGAAGGAAAAAGCTAGCTACTAGAGTATTCTGGCCCGGGGAATTCCACAGACATATAGTCCCTGGGGTCACAAAGAGTCTGACACGACTGAGCGACTTTCACTTCCAACACTGCTTTTAAGATCAGTTTTCAACCCTGCTCTTCATTTACATTTGCTCACTAAAGCCACAGGTCCCCAGATGGCAGTTCCTTCATGTACATCACTTTTAGAGAAATTCCATGCCCTTTAAAGCTGCACATGATACATATCTAACTCCTTCCCATTAATTTCTTTTCAAATGAATAACTGAAGGCAGAGTATCATTTCATAACTGTATTTATAACTTATTTTTATGTAAGTCTTGGAGTTCTTCAATCTCAACCCATGTGTTAATCTTTTCTAATTTCATAGTATTAGAACGTAGTTGCTGTGTTCTAGGGAGAAGGCAGTGGCACCCCACTCTAGTACTCTTGCCTGGAAAATCCCATGGATGGAGGAGCCTGGTGGGCTGCAGTCCATGGGGTCGCTATGAGTCGGACACGACTGAGCGACTTCACTTTTACTTTCCACTTTCATGCATTGGAGAAGGAAAGGGCAACCCACTCCAGTGCTCTTGCCTGGAGAATCCCATGGACGGAGAAGCCTGGTGGGCTGCAGTCCATGGGGTCGCAGAGTTGGACATGACTGAAGCGACTTAGCAGCAGCAGCTGTGTTCTAAGAAGCACAGGGTTGATATAAGTTCCCTTGAGCTGACAGTGGGATCTGCACAGGCATGGAAGTATAGATTTGTGAATGAACAGATAAAGAAATGGGTGAAACTGTTTGGATTTAACCAGAGAAATTTTATTTACACAGAAAACAGAAATGATCTTCTAAAAGTGATCTTAAAGAAGGTTTAATCTAGTTCACAGTGAAATCTCTTAAATCGAAATCAGATTTCTATCTCAATGACCGTTTGTCTCCTTGGTTTGCTGTTCTTTGAAATGTCAGATCAAATTTCTTAGAAGGTGTTTGTTTGTTTGCTGTGAGTCAAAGTGCTTTTCCTGAGTGCCCTTTGTCAATATCTTGTTTTGGCGGACAGCTGTACCCCCTTATCTGGGGGGGCATGTTGCCTAAGACCCCCCGTGGATGACTGAAGCCAGAGATAGCACCAAACCCTATATATACTATGCCTTTTTCCTATACATACATATCTAGGATAAATTTATAAATTGTGCACTGTAAGAAATTAATACTAAGAACCAATTATAAAACAGAGCAATTTTAACAATATACTGTAATTAAAGTTATATGAATGCAAACTATATTACTGTCCAAATTTACAGCTTTGTTCATCTTAACTAACCCTCATCAAGCACTGTGGCAATAAATTTTGCAGTTTGAATGGGATAGCAAAACAAGCACAAAGTTTTTTTCCTTCTTCACAATTTCATAGATATAAGTTTTATTCTTACTGTAGATCTTAGCATTAGCAACCACAATATACCTTTTTTTTTTTCCCTTTGGGTAGTCTAGGACTTTCACCTCTTTACTTACAATAAGCACTTTATGGCTTCTCATTGGCATATCTGAATTGCCAGCATCACTGCTCTTGCCCTTTGGGGCCATTATTAGGTAAAATAAGGGTCCCTTGAACACGAGCATTGCAACATTTAATCTGATGATTCAGCAGCTACTAAGCTACTACTAGTAAGGATGTGCTGGATAAAGAGATGTTTGACATTCTAGGCAGAAGGGAGCAGATCAAGTGGGATTTGATCACCTTACTTAGAATGGCTTACAATTTTAAATTTATGAATTATTTCTTGAATTTTTCATTTAATATTTTCAAATTGCAGTTGACTATGAGTAACTGAAATTGCAGAAAGTGATATTATGGGTTGGTGGAGGGGGGGGTGGTGGTCGGTGTGATTGTACTTGCTTAATTCCAAGTATCTAAACCTATATTCTAATCACCATATGTTATCTTAACTGTCAAATGTATTATTGATTTTTGAAAAATATCTTGCCTGAGGAATGACTCCCATTCTTCACTTTGATAGAAATAAAACATTTTTTTCCGCTAAAATAACAAGATCTGACATATTAATCGTATCTTTAAGTATCAACTAATACAAATAATAATTTGAACCCTGAACTGCTTCTGCGTAATTATAAAATTAAACATAAAATTTGGAAAGTAAAATAATATTAGTTTTTATTTTTAAAATCCCATTTGCTTGCTACAGTGGTGGAAATAAAGTCACTCAAATGCAAGAAGAAGCAGTCTTTAAGTGAATACAGCTTCTGAATCTGAAAAGCCAGGTTCCAATCCAGTATCACTGTTTTACCAAGAGTATGACCTCAATCAAGTTACTTGACTTCAACTCATTAATCTCTAAAACAGTCTGAAAATTTTCTTCCTCTGAGGTTGTGAAAATCAAGTGGAATAATGGAGCACAATCTCTGTCTGGAGTTAGAATAAATGAAGAACATGAAAAATATTTTTATAAGACAGTATTTGACAAGAACCAGAGTTAAAATGTAAATATATCATGGGTAACATTAACAGTCATGAACATGGTAAACTGTATTTGTTTAGCATGGTTCCACCTTGGAACACAGACGTACTGAGGACAGAAGCTGTTGATTTTTGATAGTATCCTTGAGGGTCGGTGAAGGGAGGACAAATAAGCCCCATGAGTTATTTGACTTGAGGTCTTGTCAGGAGACCTCCCTTGCATTTCTGGAACCTGAAAAGGAGACACACAGATTTCAACAACTTCTCCTGTGGGATATTGCAGTTTGGTGAGGGCAGGCCTACCGTGACATAGTCATACACTAATATACTTCATTAAAAAGGGTCACCCCCAAGGTAAAACTTTGAATGGTAGAGAGAATAAATCTAAGATTATCATCAATAGTAAAAAAAAAAAAAAAAGGAACAGGTATCCTATAGAAACATGATTCTTACAGAAAAGGAACAGACACTCACTCCATAAAAAGCATGTCTTGCCCCATTAAAGACTATATTGATTTGTTGTTATTTAGTCGCTACATCGTGTCCAACTCTTTTGAGATCCCTTGGACTGTAGCCCACCAGGATTCTCTGTCCTTGAGATTTCCCAGGCATGAATACTGGAGTGGATTTTGTTTCTTTCTCCAGGGGATCTTCCTGACCCAGGGATCAAACCCAGGCTTTCTACACTAGCAGACGAGTTATTTACCACTGAGCCATGTGGGAAGCCCGTACTTAAAGCCAAATCAGATGTTAGTTCAGTAACGGTAGTAGGACACACTTCAAATATTTTTCAAAGGGCTAATATGAACTGCCATACAACCCAGCAATCCCACTGCTGGGCATACACACCGAGGAAACCAGAATTGAAAGAGACACGTGTACCCCAATGTTCATCACAGCACTGTTTACAAAAACTAGGACATGGAAGCAGCCTAGATGTCCATCAGCAGATGAATGGATAAGAAAGCTGTGGTACATATACACAATGGAAGAATACTCAGGTATTAAAAAAGAACACATCTGAATCAGTTCTAATGAGGTGGAAGAAACTGGAGCCTATTATACAGAGTGAAATAAGTCAGAAAGAAAAACACCAATATACTATACTAACGCTTATATATGGAATTTAGAAAGATGGGAACAATGACCCTATATGCGAGACAGCAAAAGAGACACAGATATAAAGAACAGACTTTTGGGCTCTGTGGGAGAAGGCGAGGGTGGGATGATTTGAGAGAATAGCATTGAATCATGTATATTATCATATGTGAAATAGATCGCCAGTCCAGGTTCAATGCATGAGACAGGGCGCTCAGGGCTGGTGCACTGGGATGACCCTGAGGGATGGGATGGGGAGGGAGGTGGGAGGGGGGGTTAGGATGGGGAACACGTGTACACCCATGGCTGATTCATGTCAGTGTATGGCAAAAACCACCACAATATTGTAAAGTAATTAGCCTCCAATTAAAATAAATACATTGATTTACAAAAAAAGGGCTGCTGCTGGTGCTGCTGCTAAGTTGCTTCAGTCGAGTCTGATTCTGTGCGACCCCATAGACGGCAGCCCACCAGGCTCCCCCATCCCTGGGATTCTCCAGGCAAGAACACTGGAGTGGGTTGCCATTTCCTTCTCCAATGCATTAAAGTGAAAAGTGAAAGTGAAGTCGCTCAGTAGTGTCCGACTCTTAGCGACCCCATGAACTGCGGCCCACCAGGCTCCTCCATCCATGGGATTTTCCAGGCAAGAGTACTGGAGTGGGATGCCATTGCCTTCTCCAAAAAAGCCTGCTGCTGCTGCTGCTGCTGCTAAGTCGCGTCAGTCGTGTTCGACTCTGTGCGACCCCAGAGACGGCAGCTCACCAGGCTCCCCCGTCCCTGGGATTCTCCAGGAAAGAACACTGGATTGGGTTGCCATTTCCTTCTCCAATGCATGAAAGTGAAAAGTGAAAGTGAAGTCGCTCAGTCGTGTCCGACTCCTAGGGACCCCATGGACTGCAGCCCACCAGGCTCCTCCATCCATGGGATTGATTTTCCAGGCAACAGTACTGGAGTGGGGTGCCATTGCCTTCTCTGACAAAAAATGCTAATATGTATTAAAATATGGTAGCCTTTTTCATCTTTATGGCTTCTTTAATTACTCTTTTTTAATTGAATGTGTCTAAGATGTATTGCATGAATGATGCTGTGAGATACTCCACTCCAAACGGATGCTGTTTCACACAGAGATAGTCATGATCACCAACTGACTATAAAAGCTCAGAGGACACTTGAAAGAGCACAGAATTGCTTTTCCATTTTAGGAAAAATTTAGTAGGATTGTGGAATATTTTTTGCTAAATCAATATCAAATCCACACCTCACATCATATGAAAACAGCACCCACTCTAAAAACATAGGCTTTGTATAAGGCAGCTTTTATGTATTCGATTCACTACTTTTTTCAAGATTGAACCAATACAAACAGAACTTCATGAACAAAACTCACTTTTTTCATAATGCAAAATATCTCATAGAGTTTTTTGCTTTGATAATTTGTTGAAATCATAATATTTTCTATTTGGATTAAATAAAATATACTATTATTTTAATTTCATCTAAGTTTTTTTAAATACAGATATTAGAAAGTTTAAAATTAAACAAATTCTTATTTGTTGAATATCTTTTTACATGAATGTGTGTGGAAGTCTTATCAAATTCCTTTTCTCTTTTATGACCTAACCTTTCTTGCATTAATCAGTTAATGTGCTGTTACATGGATAGAGTGTTCTAAGGGTCAGCCATCCTTACTCTTGAATGCCTCGACCCAACATAATCATATGTTTTTAATCTATAACACAGGATTGGTCCAATAATATTTTACTTACATCTAAATGACTGCCAACTGATATGACTAGTGTGTAACTTTTCCCTCTTGTTCTGTCCTTCCTGGGTATTGGTGTGAAGGTAACACTAGCCCAATACAGTGAAAAGCTAGCCTGACAAATCTTATGAATAGATATTTTGCTCAAGATAAAATTTGTTAAGTGATCATAGAATCATTAATATTTTCTAATTTTACTTGTATCAGTTTTGATAATGTAAACTCTTGTAGTTAGCATTTTTTTCTTCTACATTATTTAAGTGACTTGTCCTTTCAAGAATTTCTCAATCTAGAATTAGCTAATATCCTATAACAAATCATAATGGAAAATAATTTATGTAAAAATTAATGTGTATTTATGTATAACTGAATCAATTTGCTGTACAGCAGTAATTAACACATTGTAAATCAGTTATACTACAATATAATAAAATATGTTTAAATAATTTTAGTATGTGACTTTTTGCTAGAAAAATTTTCTCTTTAACACCTTCTATGAATAACAATGGAAAAGAAATGCAAAAAAGCAAAATGGCTGTCTGGGGAGGCCTTAAAAATAGCTGTGAAAAGAAGAGAAGCGAAAAACAAATGAGAAAAGGAAAGATATAAACATCTGAATGCAGAGTTCCAAAGAATAGCAAGAAGAGATAAGAAAGCCTTCTTCAGCGATCAATGCAAAGAAATAGAGGAAAACAACAGAATGGGAAAGACTAGGGATCTCTTCAAGAAAATCAGAGACACCAAAGGAATATTTCATGCAAAGATGGGCTCGATAAAGGACAGAAATGGTATGGACCTAACAGAAGCAGAAGATATTAAGAAGAGATGGCAAGAATACACAGAAGAACTGTACAAAAAAGATCTTCACGACCCAGATAATCACAATGGTGTGATCACTGACCTAGAGCCAGACATCCTGGAATGTGAAGTCAAGTGGGCCTTAGAAAGCATCACTACGAACAAAGCTAGTGGAGGTGATGGAATTCCAGTTGAGCTATTCCGAATCCTGAAAGATGATGCTGTGAAAGTGCTGCACTGAATATGCCAGCAAATTTGGAAAACTCAGCAGTGGCCACAGGACTGGCAAAGGTCAGTTTTCATTCCAATCCCAAAGAAAGGCAATGCCAAAGAATGCTCAAACTACCAGACAATTGCACTCATCTCACACGCTAGTGAAGTAATGCTCAAAATTCTCCAAGCCAGGCTTCAGCAATACATGAACCGTGAACTTCCAGATGTTCAAGCTGGTTTTAGAAAAGGCAGAGGAACCAGAGATCGAATTGCTAACATCCGCTGGATCATGGAAAAAGCAAGAGAGTTCCAGAAAAGCATCCATTTCTGCTTTATTGACTATGCCAAAGCCTTTGACTGTGTGGATCACAATAAACTGTGCAAAATTCTGAAAGAGATGGGAATACCAGACCACCTGACCTGCCTCTTGAGAAATCTGTATGCAGGTCAGGAAGCAACAGTTAGAACTGGACATGGAACAACAGACTGGTTCCAAACAGAAAAGGAGTTCTTCAAGGCTGTATATTGTCACCCTGTTTATTTAACTTCTATGCAGAGTACCTCAGGAGAAGGTACTCTTCTGATACTCATCTGGTACTCTGATGAATAACAATTAAACTAAACTTTCAAATTCTTTTGTTTTTGTTATTTTTCAATTGTATTTTTTAGTATGTGTCATTAAATCTTCAGTTCAGTTCAGTTCAGTCGCTCAGTCGTGTCCGACTCTTTGCGACCCTATGAATCTCAGCACGCCAGGCCTCCCTGTCCATCACCAACTCCCGGAGTTCACTCAAACTCATGTCCATCAAGTCAGTGATGCCATCCAGCCATCTCATCCTCTGTCGTCCCCTTCTCCTCCTGCCCCCAATCCCTCCCAGCATCAGAGTCTTTTCCAATGAGTCAACTCTTCGCATGAGGTGGCCAAAGTACTGGAGTTTCAGCTTTAGCATCATTCCTTCCAAAGAAATCCCAGGGCTCATCTCCTTCAGAATGGACTGGTTAGATCTCCTTGCAGTCCAAGGGACTCTCAAGAGTCTTCTCAACCACCACAGTTCAAAAGCATCAATTCTTCGGCACTCAGCCTTCTTCACAGTCCAACTCTCACCTCCATACATGACCACAGGCAAAACCATAGCCTTGACTAGACAAACCTTTGTTGGCAAAGTAATGTCTCTGCTTTTGAATATGCTATCTAGGTTGGTCATAACTTTCCTTCCAAGGAGTAAGCGTCTTTTAATTTCATGGCTGCAGTCACCATCTGCAGTGATTTTGGAGCCCAAGAAAATAAAGTCTGGCACTATTTCCACTGTTTCCCCATCTATTTGCCATGAAGTGATGGGACCAGATGCCATGATCTTCGTTTTCTGAATGTTGAACTTTAAGCCACCTTTTTCCCTCTCCTCTTTCACTTTTGTCAAGAGGCTTTTTAGTTCCTCTTCACTTTCTGCCATAAGGGTGGTGTCATTGATCATAATGTTGTGTATTTAAAATTTCCACCATATAAGGTATCTTCGGAAGGACTGAAGCTGAAGCTCCAATACTTTGACCTGATGCAAACAGCCAACTCATTGGGAAAGCCCCTGATGCTGGGAAAGACTGAAGGCAAAAGGAGAAGAGGATGGGACAGGATGAGATAGGTGGATGGCATCACTGACTCAATGGACATGTCTGAGCAAACTCTGGGAGAAAGTGAAGGACAGGGAGGCCTGGCCTGCTGTAGTCCACGAGGTTACAGAGTCAGACGTGATTTAGAGACCGAACAACAACAACAAATATATCTTAGTAAACTCCTCTTACTTATAATAATATCACTGTGGTTAGAGCTGTGGTGAATATTTTTTTTATATGCCTAAACAATACAGTCTTCACAAAGGTTCCCTGACCTCATTTTATCTTTATATTTCAGACAAACATTCTAATTCCCAGACTTGGTCATCATTGTATTTGCTATTATCTTATTAAGTCAGTGTCTAACATTGCCTTAATTTTTTTAATTGGTAGAGTGATTTGATTCCAACTTTTTTTACTAATATTAATATTGCATATATAATGTTTATATACAGCAATGGAAAAATCTACTATATATTTCTACTAATTCTCATATTTTTCCACTAACTTTTTTTCCTGTGGATATGTTCTCCTCCTGTATTTGCTGATGACTTATTACTGGAGAAATATCTGTGGTAGTTTTGTCAGTTTTTGTCGTGTTAAACATTTTTATACTAATTGCTCTGCTCAACACTTCCTGGACCGTGCATGTATTATACATTCCACATCCAATGTCAAGTCTTGGATAATATATTTTTGAGAAGGGTATTTTATTTTATATCATCTTTTGTGCCTAGAACAGAAAAGACATGTTCCTCCTGATAAGTTGGCAGAACTTTCTTAGAGGCTAATTCATTAATTTATTCCATTGTATTTAGTGACCACCTCAATTTTCCTACTTTACGGGCTAAAGATTTTTATGTATTTTGTTTGTTCCCCAAACCTTTGAATATTTAAACATCCTGAGAATGGCCAAACAGAGACCCATCTTAACACTCTTTTTTTACAGTTACCTTTTCATCTTTATCCTTTGGGAATTTTCCCCACTTTTTGTGTGTGCCATTTCAGTTAATCCTTTATAAGATCATGTATCACAGTTTACCCAGCATTTTCAGATGTTTTATTATTATATAAAACCTGTTTCTTTGCAAGAACTTTACTTTCCCGATCCTCATTCAATTTACTCATTTAAAATCCAGCACCATGGCATCTGTTTTCTCTAACGCTTTCTAAAATGGCTCCCATGCTGATTAATTTTCCCTGTCAACCTGACTAGACTAACAGGTACCCAGGTATTTGGTCAATCATGTCAAGATGTCACTGTAAGGATATTTTAAGATGAGATTAACATTTAAATCAATAAACTTTGAGAAAACAGATTATTCTCCAAGATGTGGGTCGACCTCATCTAATCACTTGAAGATCTTAAGAAAAACACTGATCTTCCCCAGAGAAAGATCAAATTCTGCCAGCAAACAGTAACATCTGTTCTTCCCTGGGTCTCTAGGCTCATGGCTTACCTCATCGATTTTGGACTTGCCAGCCTCCACAATAATGTAAGTCAGCTCCTTAAAACCATTCAGTCTCTCTGTGTACACACACACACACACACACACACACACACACACATACACACGGATACGCCTGCCAATGCAGGAGATGAGGAAGATGCCGATTCGATCCCTGAGTTGGAAAGATCTCTTGGAGAAAGAAATGGCAACCCACTCCAGTATTCTTGCTTGGGAAATCCCATGGACAGAAGAGCCTGGCAGGCTACAGACCATGGGGTCACAAACAAATCAGACATGACTAAGCAACTGAGCACTCATGCAGATGTGTGCAGTATAAAAGTCTATATGCACTGATTCAGCTTTCCTGCCTCAAATTTGTAAAATCATAAAGTGAATGTGGAAAATACCTATGACTCTATATGCTGTTTTAACAATATTTTTTAATCTCTCAGCATACTTCCTCAGGTCATAAAATTCCAGAGTTGAAGGTTGAATCAAACGTTCAGGCCACTTGTCTCAATTCCACCTCCTTGATTTTGAAGCACTGTATCTGCACTGCCCAAACTGCTTCATCTCTCAATTTTGCTGAATTTTCCCATTCTCATTAGCATACATATTTTCAACTAGATGGTGTTTATTACATTTTTTGAAAGGACTTCAATTGTCAAGCAAGGGAGGGTGGGGTGTTTCACCTAGTCCTATCTGATATGCTTACCACCAGATTGAAGTCTGTGTACAAAAATGTGGTCAAAAATCTAATCTAATTTGGCTAAATCTTCAAAAAGCTACTGAAAAAAGCATAGCGATGGTACTAATAACATAGAAAGTAAATATATTCTGTTCTCAAATACACGTCAGTGAATCACTGGATGCATTTTTCTGCATCCATTTTACTTTCCTTTGTTCAAAAATGCTCTCACTTGTACTTATGGCAATGGTATCCATATCTTTGGGATAGCTGTTAATGAATATGGAGTCTAACACAAGTTTGGGTCCCCTTTTAGTGTTAAATTTTGTGATAATCATAATGTATAAATGCCATTTTAATTTATTTTTAGGTGTAACTCTATTTTCCATGACAAATACGTGTATTATGTAAACAACAAAATATTAACTTGACTCATTTTTTTTTCAGTTTTAAGATTTAAGCAATCTGACAGTTTTCCCTTAAACTGAGTAACATAAAAGGAAGATTTTTTTTGCAATAATTTAACTTTAGTAAATGGAAGCTTTTTTTGTTAATAATTTAACTTTCTTTCTTGTGCTTAAATTCTTACCTGTGATTCTTTTGTACCAAATGCTATTTATAAAGCTGGTGTATTGGTTACCATTAACAAGCTACAATGGTTAACTTTTTTCCCTAATTCATACCTGGGGGTTAAAGATTTCAAATTAAAGTAGTCATGATCTAAAAGTAATTAAAAGTCATATCCATTTCCAAAGGTTGTCTCATCTTTCATTGCTGACTTCTTAAAGAAAATGGTAAATGCTCTAACAGCTTGGGTTAAATATCTTTTATAAAATCTGACAATTGTTTAGCTAAACCAAGTTCTTCCCCTGGCAATAATCAAACTCCATTTAGACTGTTTAAGCAGCTGAACTGCAGAGATAAATGTAGAAAGACCCCCACATGAGCTAACCTTGTCTTTAAAATGAACAGAGAAGAAATCCCAGGCAGGATTCATTATTTGTAAAATCATCTAATGCCAAGATTACTTATTTTCTAACTGGTTTTTATTTCTGCTGCATAAGAAAGAATCTTAATTTCTATTCCAAGAGTTACCCAACACCCTGTGATCTCTCCATGTTTCCACAAAGATTGAAAACAGGAAGAAATAAATAAAATCCAATATCACTTGATTGTTTCTTCCTTCTTGAAGAAGCACATGGATAAAAGTCATGGACATTGGTGTCAGTGAAACACTGAGGGAGAAAATCCTTCTCAATGTATATGGTTAATTCCTTTGTGTGTGTGTGTGTGTGTGTGTGCTTCTTCCAAATACAGCAGAGCTTTACATTGTAATCCAGAGACGGGGAACAGTACATCATATTTGAAAACTAATTACAGGACAGTGGAGAGCTCTGTTTTTTCTCACTGTTTCTTTGTACCTGATGCATCTCCTATCAGGACGCTTTTATAAGCCTCTTATCCTTATTCATCAGAGAGCAGATAGAATTAAAACCACAATCACAGAAAACTAATCAAACTGGTCACATAGACCACAGCCTTGTCTAAATCAGTGAAACTATGAGCCATGCCATGTGGGGTCACCATAGATGGACAGGTCATGGTGGAGAGTTCTGACAAAATGTGCTCCACTGGAGAAGGGAATGGCAAACCACTTCAGTATTCCTGCCTTGAGAACCCCATGAACAGTATGAAAAGACAAAAAGATAGGACACTGAAAGATGAACTCCCCAGGTGGGTAGGTGCCCAATATACTACTGGAGATCGGTGGACAAATAACTCCAGAAAGACTGAAGAGACAGAGCCAAAGTTAAAACAACGCCCACTTGTGGATGT
This sequence comes from Bos grunniens, assembly GCF_055505025.1. NCBI lineage: Eukaryota > Metazoa > Chordata > Mammalia > Artiodactyla > Bovidae > Bos > Bos grunniens. Next base: position 86,538,008 of record NC_141176.1, on the reverse strand, counting down.
GACTGGTGACAGAAGCAAGGTCCGATGCTGTAAAGAGCAATATTGCATAGGAACCTGGAATGTTAGGTCCATAACCTCAGAAATGCAGATGACACCACCCTTACGGCAGGAAGCAAAGAAGAGTTAAAGAGCCTTTTGATGAAAGTGAAAGAGGAGAGTCAAAAAGTTGGCTTAAAACTCACTTTCAGAAAACTAAGTTCATAGCATCTGGCCCCATCACTTCATGGCAAATAAATGGGGAAACAGTGGAAACAGTGTCAGACTTTATTTTTGGGGCTCCGAAATCAGTGCAGATGGTGACCGCAGCCATGAAATTAAAAGACACTTGCTCCTTGGAAGAAAATCTATGACCAACCTAGACAGCATATTCAAAAGCAGAGGCAACAAATGTCCGTCTAGTCAAAGCCATGGTTTTTCCAGTAGTCATGTATGGATGTGAGTGTTGAACTATAAAGAAAGCTGAGCACCAAAGAATAGATGCTTTTGAACTGTGTTGTTAGAGAAGACTCTTGAGAGTTCTGTGGACTGCAAGGAGCTACAACCAATCCATCCTAAAAGAAATCAGTCCTGAATATTTATTGGAAGGACTGATGCTGAAGCTGAAACTCTAATACTTTGGCCACCTGATAGGAAGAACTGACTCACTGGAAAAGACCCTGATGCTGGGCAAGATTGAAGGCAGGAGGAGAAGGAGATGACAGAGGATGAGATGGTTGGCTGGCATTACTGACTTGATGGGCATGAGTTTGAGGAAGCTCTGGGAGTTGGTGATAGACAGGGAAGTCTGGCTTGCTGCAGTCCATGGAATCACAAAGAGTCGGACATGACGAGCAACTGAACTGAACTGAGCTCTAAGAATTTGTCAAATTTTCACTGACTCTACACAGCCCAGAATAGTTGGTCCTTCTTTTCCTTGAAGGGATTTAGTGAATCCTAAAGTTGTATTTTAAAATATAATTTGGAGATAGCCAGTTATGTTTATCAATTCAAACTTATCTATGAAATATTTGTCCTGGGCTTCATTTTAAGAGTATCCTACATATGCAATTTAACATTGCACCTTCTTAAGATTGTAAAGAATCATAAGATGTCAGAGCACAAAGAGACCACAGTGAATTATTTAATTTCAACTCCTAAAATGAAGGAGTCAGGGCTAGGCAACAGAAGAGTTAGGATAAAGCAGTATAGGCCTTCAAAAAACTATCCTTGAATGAACCAACATATGACCTTGTAAATGAAACTTAATGCCCCTGATTTAGAGTCTGTGTATGTGTGTGAAAGTTATTCAGTTGTGTCCTATTCTTTACAACCCCATGGACTGTAGCCCACCAAGCTCCTCTGTCTATAGAATTCTCCTGGCAAGAATACTGGAGTGGGTAGCCATTCCCTTCTCCAGGGGATCTTCTTGACCCAGGCACCAAACCTGGGTCTCCTGCTGCCGTTGCTGCTGCTGCTGCTGCTGCTGCTAAGTCGCTTCAGTTGTGTCCGATTCTGTGCGACCCCATAGACTGCAGCCCACCAGGCTCCCCCATCCCTGGGATTCTCCAGGCAAGAACACTGAGGTGGGTTGCCATTTTCTTCTCCAATGCATGAAAGTGAAAAGTGAAAGTGAAGTCGCTCAGTCGTGTCTGACTCTTTGTGACCCCATGAACTGCAGCCTACCAGGCCCCTCCGTCCATAGGATTCTCCAGGCAAGAGTATATTATATACTGGCTTCCTTTGTTTTCTATATCTTAATTTCCCTTCTATAGAGGTCATGTTCATTTCAACCTTCATTCTTCAGCAGAAAATGATCATTAAGAAATGTTGAATTAAAATCTATAAATTGATTATAGTCAACAAATTAAGCTTCTAAAGTATATTTAATGTACTGATTTTTAAAAAATATTTTAATATTTACCTCTTCATTGCTAGTGTGTGCTAGAAATATAGATATCTTTGGTGGAAATACTGATTTTGCTTGTTCACATGTCCTTTCATTTTTGAAAGCCTTTTCTTAAAGCAGCATAATTTTCACTACTGTTTCTAATACGAGATCATATAGAAAAAATATTTATATGCATTTTTGAAATTTTATAACACATATTTTCCAAATGTCACATCTACAGTCTATTAAAAAAACAAACAAACAAACAAACAGGAAGAGGTGTTTTATTTTGGAAGAGGTAGGGCCTATTATTTAAAGACAGCATAGAACTATTACTGTCTGAGGAGCTTTCTCTTCAAACGAACATTAACCAATGCCTTATGTCTTATGTCTCATCATTTTAAAGTCTTATTTTAAAGTGTTTTGCTTATTAAAGTTCAGATGAAATGCAGGTAAGTGTACTACACCCATTAATACACATTGATATCACTCCAAATAGTTTTAATGCTACTAGTCAAGCTACTCTCATCATTTACTGAAAACATATAAGCAGGCACTGGTCATAGTGCTTTATATGTGATAACATATTTAATCATCACAGATATCGTATTTAATCATACATCCTAGGAAGCAAGTATTACTTTTATCTCAACTCTCCAGATGAAGAAATTTGAGCCCCAGAGAGATTAAGTAAACTTGCCAGATGTCACACAGCTGCCTAGACGAAGAGTTAAGATTCAAATCTTGGCAGTTTGGTGCAGCTCTCTTATCATTGTGTTAGGTAGAATTTGATCTGCAAGGTAGAATCACTATAAGGGAATACAGTTTAAAGAACACATTATAATAACTAGCCTTTATTATGTTATGGAAACCAGTTAAACAGTCTATGCTATGGTTGTGACTTCTGCAACTAGTATTGGATCTGAAATCAAGACGCCCAAGAGGAGGAAGGCACAGTGGAAGGGGATTAAAGGAGAGAAAGGCAAAACTGCAACCCAAGTCTGCCTCTCTGCCTCCAGCCTTCCAGGTGAGCATGTCTCACACAATTACCAGGTGTCCTTCATAAGGAGCTGTAGGCACATGCTTATCCAGGAGTTGGAAGACTGAGGGAAGACATCAGAGTTCTCAGAGAACCAACAGGATAGAAATAGATACAGCTAAAGAAATATATTTATTATAGGGGTTGACTCGTGTGATTACAGAGACAGACAAGTCTAGGATTTGTGTTTGCAAGGTGGAGAACAAGGGAAGCCAGAGGGCTAATTCAGTCCCAGTCTGAAGGCCTGAGAACTAGAGAACCAAGGATGTGTGTCTAAGGCCAAGTTCAAAGGCTTAAGAATGAGGGTGGGGAGGTGATGGTGTAAGTCTTAGTCAAGTCTGAAGGCCTGAGAACTGAGAAACCAATGTCTGAGGGCAGGAGAAGACAGGTATCTCAACTCAAGCAAAAGAGCAATTTCTCCCTTCCTCTGCTTTTGTTCTATCTGAGCCCTCAATGGACCAGATGAGGCACCCCTGCATTGCTGAGGGTGATCTTTACTCATTCTATCAATTCAAATGTTTGTTTTCATCCAACCTTCAAAGCCTGACACAAACTAGCTTCAGCTTGTTGTCATTTCTTTGATCTCATCCTCTTAACTACTGTCTTCCCTGACTTCCTTTTTTTTTTCTCCCGCATATTGTTGTTGTGGCTGGTCAGTTGCTAAGCTGTGTCCAACTCTTTGTGACTCACGGGCTGTAGCACCCAGGCTTCCCTGTCCTTCACTAACTCCTGGAATTTGCTCAAGCTCATGTCCATTGACTCGGTGATGCCATCCAACCATCTCATCCTTTGTCGCCCACTTCTCCTTCTGTCCTCAATCTTCTCAGCATCAGAGTCTTTTCCCATGAGTCAGTTAGTTCTTCACATCAAGTGGCCAAAGGATTGGGGCTTCAGCTTTAGCATAGTCTTTCTAATGAATATTCAGGGTTGGTTTCTTCTGGGATTGATTAGGTTGATCTCCTTGCTGTCTGTCCAAGTGACTCTCAAGAGGCTACTCCAGCACCACAATTTGAAAGCATCAATCCTTTAGCACTCAGCCTTCTTTATAGTACAAATCTCACATCCTTACATGACTAGTAGAAAAATCATAATTTTGACTATATGCACATTTGTCGGCAAAGTGATGCCTCTGCTTTTTAATATACTGTCTAGGTTTGTCACAGCTTTAATTCCAAGGAACAAGCATCTTTTAATTTCATGGCTGCAGTCAACATTTGCAGTGGTTTTGGAGCCCAAGAAAATAAAAGCTGCCACTGTTTCCACTTTTCCTCCATCTATTTGCAATGAAGTGATGGAATTAGATGCCAGGATCTTAGTTTTATCAATGTTGAGTTTTCAGCAGGCTTTTTCACCCTCCTCTTTTACCCTCATCAAGAGACCCCTTAATTGATATTTGCTTTCTTTTTTTTTTTTTCACATCACCTAGGCCAGACCACAGCTTTGTGAGTTCTCCAGACAATTATAGCCTCAGGGCCTTTGTCTGCACTTTTTTCTTTGCCTGGAACCCACTTCCCATGGATACATACATAGAACCACCTTCACTCCCTTCATGTTTCCGAACACATTCTGCCTCATAGAATGAGTTAATAGCCAATATTCAGTATTAATTTACATCTTCCCTCATGGTTAATTGTCTCTTCCTAATGATAGCAATTTCTTTCTGTACTTAATATTTTATTCCTAATCTGGATGGTTCTTGACAAATATTATCCACTCCTATAAATATTTAGTGAATAAATGAACAAATAAAGAAATGAAAGCAATAAGTCTCAGAGGTTTTCAAATGGGAAATCCTTGCAGTAGTTGGATTTCTCTAAATTGTAGACAACCATTTTCTTCAATTGCAATAAAAAAGGAAATGGAGAGGTGAGTTACTGATGCATAACTGATGAGTTACTGATGAGTTACTGTTTTAGTTTTTAAAATGACTTTTAAAGAAGGCAATGGTAAACATATAGAATGACACTTTCTCATTACCTTGAAGCCTACCATCTTCTTTGAATAATTTCTACATCACAGTATTTCTAGGTATGTTTTTAAAATATCCCATAAATTATAATTGTGAAAATAATTCCTGTCCATGAAACGTTTAGATAAATCCTCTTCATTTAATGAGCTGACTGCATCTGTGTATTACAGTTGAACCTCATATTTGCTTGACTAGAGAGCTCAGATATTGATTTTGCCCTGTTTAATAGTTAAATCTCTAGTTACTTCAGAGACTACTTACTTACCTTCCTGATATCCACCCTTGGAGAAAAGAGATCAATAAGGCACTCCTGTCTGTGATCCTCAGAGTTGAATTTCTGCCATTTTCCCCAAAGGACACACATATCTGGAATTCATTTCCTCTTCATTACAACAAAGCTAAGGTCCTTGGCCTTTGGGGAACTACTCAATATTAATTTGTTTAGTTAAGCTTTTACCTAACTGATGAGGTGGAAAGAGTAATTGAATTGGTAGCAAATTCTAATACATATTCATATTGCTGTACTTCTGAACATAGTCATACATTTCCACCACAGCTTCATTTTATTATTTAGATTTTACAATGATGACTACTCAGTATTTCCTTAAAATCTACTGTGAATGTATTTCTCATTTCTGAAATTCTATTTTTCAAACATCCTGGGCAGATTTTACAAGGCACAGCTAGGTTATTAAGGTTTCTGCTGTGTTATGCATTTAAATCCATCATGGGGTATTTTATACATTTACATTAGTAAAGAAAGAATCTGATGGGACATAATTTTGCTATAAAATAATAGCCATGCTGTCCTGAAAACCTAGTGTTACTATGGTTCTTCACTATATTTAAAAATACAACAGGAACCAAAGTGATATTTATTTCAGTAGAAGACTACTAAACATGGGGCCTTCCATGGTCAAACATGATTTCATTCGAAAAATTATTAGACGTATAGGAAAGCCAGTTGCATTATGACTTACCTGTTAAGTAAATAGAATTGGAAAAAAGTTGACTATAAGTTGTTTTTTTTTAACGAATCGCCAGTCCAGGTTGGATGCAGGATACAGGAAGCTTGGGGCTGGTGCACTGAGATGACCCAGAGGGATGGTATGGGGAGGGAGGTGGGAGGGGGCTTCAGGATGGGGAACACATGTACACCCGTGGCAGATGCATGTTGATGTATGGCAAAACCAATACAATATTGTAAAGTATAAAAATAATAATAATAATAAAAATATTAAAAAATATTTTTTTTAGATTTCACAGAGTAAATTTGTATTTGATTAGGTTACTAAAATATGCAGTTTTATAACTGTTATAGAAAAATTCTACTTGACTGTTTCCAGTAAAAAATTCTGCAAATATTTTCCCAAGATACTTCAAAATAAACACTTCAAAGTAAATCTTTATGTGTTTTAAACACTTGAATGAGTACTCAGATTGAAGCTTTCAATTTATCTGATACGATGATGCTTTGTGAATAATGACATTCCCCCAGACTTTCTGTTTATAATCCAGAAAAGCCCAAAGACTTATACCACTTCCCTGACTAAGTTCCAGAATAAAGAGCCTGGAATTCTCACAGCAATGAGTCCACTCATGATACCAACATACTTTGTGGACGTCATGGAATTGCATTCAACTTATTGAGTCATCATTTCCCTATTGCTTTCCTCAATTTTATAGTTCAAGTAGAAACATAACAGAAGTATAGAAAAATTATAAAGGTATATTTATTTGACTTAATATGAATAGCAAAAGACTTATCTTGCAATAAAGTCCTACTAAATCCCGTCTGTGTGCTGCGGTCCATGCAGTCACAAAGTTGGACACATACGAGCAACTCAACAACAAACCTAAAGTCAAAACTAATGAATTCCTGCTCAGATGTTAAAAAAAACAGAAAGCTTTGACATATATGCAATGTCTATGTGATGATATTTTCTTTTGCCAATTTTTGACAGAAAAATTATGCCCAGAATTTTGAAAATCTTCCATGGAGTTCACTTGCCCCTAATAAATTGTTGTTCAGTTGCTAAGTTGTGTTCCACTCTTTGTGAGCCCAAGGACTGCAGTGCTCTAGGCTTCCCTGTCCTTCTCCATCTCCCAGAGTTTGCTCAAACTCCTGTCTGTTGCCATCCAATCATCTCATCCCCTGTTGTCCCCTTCTCCTCTTGCCCTAAAAATTAATGACAGATCACTGGGCAGCCTAGTTGAGTACATGACAGGATTGTTGCTGTTGTTCAATTGCTAACTCGTGTCCCACTCTTTGCGACCCCATGGACTGTAGCACACCAGGACTCCCTATCCCTCACCATCTCCCGGAGTTCGCCGAAGTTCATGTCCACTGAATCAGTGATGCCATCAACCATCTCATCCTCTGTCGCCCCCTTCTCCTCCTGCCCTAAGAAATAATGACAGAGAATTGGGCAGGTCTAGTAGAGTACATGACTGGATAGTGTTTACTTAAACTGGAACATTTCTGTGTCCCATTTACCCCCAAGCTGAATAAGCCATAACACAATGGGCACCGACCAGTTCTCACAGGAGCTCAGAGTCTGCCATCTGCGTGACAGCTGAAAGTGGCCAAGTCTCGCTTTGTTGTGGCTGTATGCTGTTAGGCCACAGTTAATAACTGAGAATCCGGGTTGAAAGGAAGGACGGGCCCCTGGGATGTCATTCTCTTTATCGCGTCTGCGGAACTGCGCCCGAGCCCTCACCAGGTTTTCTGGGACTGACCCGTGTGTACCTTCTGTTGGTGCCGCTTCCCACTGGGTTAGTGATGTGCTTCTCTGCCCAGGAGGCCTGCATGCTCAATGCTCTTTGTGAAGCTGACACCAGGGCACACAAGGGCTTTTGTTGTACTGTTGGTGGCAGGCGGGGGTGGGGGGATGCTGACCATCTCAGTTAAACTCAGAGAAACAGGAGAGACAGACAACTTATTGCATATTCTCCTGATTCAGATGATGCTTAAAGGTGATTCTGTTCCCAGGGAAGGCAAAGGTCCCTACTTGGTTATGATCAGGATGGAATCCTTTTTATACAATATGAGCCTGGTGACTTCAGATGACTCCCGAAATAAGAACAGCCCTGCCTTGATTAACCAATGGCAAATGAAGATTTACATCATTGATCATGCTTCTTGTCTTTTATCATGAGAAATAAGCAGCATTTTCCCAATTTTTCTAGTTATCCTAGACAGGGAAAAAAATAATACCATAGTGGTAATTGATCACATATTTTAGAAAAATTTAGAAAGCATTAATGACTATTTGAAAATGTCCCTTGGCATTATTCGCTATTCTATGCTCCCCTCCCACAAAAATAGATTTAAGGAAAACAAGAATATCTTCAAAACGGCTCTCCCCGTTATTTTGTTTTTAATTCTTTGTAAATGTCTTTAACCATAATAGGATAATATTTGACTGCATATTTTAATATTATGATGCATTGCAGTGCAAATATGAACACAAAGCAGACAACACTCATGAGATTTGCAGTTACACAAAATACAGTCGAATGAACACTATCGCTTGTAAAAATTTGAATATGAGACTAAGTGTCTGAGCAAATATTGATGTGTCCTTGATATTTTGAGTGTTCAGTTTTATTTGTAAAATAACTATATCACCGTGAATGCCCTGTTTAATACATGGAACAGAAGTCAACAAATACAAGATTTATAATATAATTCAGGAAGTAAAATTTAAAATTACATTAATATTAATGCTCAATCATTTCTCTTATTATTGATCCTCTAGTTTTCAGAAAGTTTATTCTAGGTCAACTATCAGTCTACTTATTTGGGGTTATGCCAAGGCTGTATGATCTGTGCACAATGCTTTAGAACTTCATTAAAGATATTTTAAAATGCTTGAAGAAGTAATGTGTATTGATTGTGAAGCTTATGTTTTTATATCAATACTTTACTCAGACTGGTTCCTTAGATACAGAGTGGATAACTGAATTGTCCCTCCTGGATATTAAATTGAATGGTTGCATTAGGCATAACTCGGACCTGGGACTGTGAATTATTTGGTGACTGCTTCCATCTCCTTGTTTCAGCTTGGGGCTGTGTAATACGTAGTTAAGTTTTACATTATTTAAGGCTCAGTGAGACTTCCCAGGTGGCACAGTTGTAAAGAACCAGCCTGCCAAGGCAGGAGCTGTAGGAGGCACAGGTTTGATCCCTGGGTCCAGAAAATACCCTAAAGGAGAAAATGGCAACCCACGCCAGTACTCTTGCCTGGAGAATCCCATGGACAGAGGAGACTGGCAGGCTACGGTCCATAGGCTGTAAAGACTTGGACACAACTGAGCACGCATTTGGGGCTCAGGATATATCAGTACCTTCTGTGTAATGTGAAACCTCAGTCCAAGAAGACTTTTAAGTGTTTGGATTTTCATGTAAAAATTGGATATTTCTTCATTGATATATTTAGGATTCTATGCAGATGTTTCTTTCTGGGGAATGGGGATTGAGTTAAGATAACATTGTATATTTTCTTAAGGGGGAAAAAATAAACATTACAGTTTATTTTTTTTAATTTTTATTTATTAAAAAAATTTTGAGGGGCCATGCCATGCGGCATGTGTGATCTTGGCTTCGTGATTAGGGATTGGACTGAGTCTTAACTGCTGGGCTGCCAGAGAAGTCAGAAAATATTTAGTTTCTACCAAAGACTATTTCAATCTATCATGGTCCTCTATAATGTTTCCACTGTGTTACAGGTATAGTTTGGAAATATTCCATGTTTATCTAAAAGACATGATCCATAAAAACAATTCTTTGAGAAAATTACCATTTTGTGTTGTTGTTTTTCAGCCACTCGGTTGTGTCTAACTCTTTGCGACCCCATGCACTGCAGCATGCCAGACTTCCCTGTCCTTCACCATCTCCCAGAGCTTGCTCAAACTCACCCATCGAGTTGCTGATGCCATCCAACCATTTCAGACTCTGTCACCTCCTTCATTTCCTGCCTTCCTTCTTTCCCAGCATCAGAGTCCTTGCCAGTGAGTTGGCTCTTCACATCAGGTGGCCAAAGTATTGAAGTTTCAGCTTCAGAATCAGTCTTTCCAATGAATATTCAAGACTGATTTCCTTTAGGATGGACGAGTTGGATCTCTTTGCAGTCCAAGGGACTCTCAAAAGCCTTCTCTAACACCACAGTTCAAAAGCTTCAATTCTTCAGTGCTCAGCCTTCTTAATGGTCCAGCTTTCACATCTCTATGTGATTACTGGGAAAATCATAGCTTTGACTATCAGGACCTTTGTTAGCAAAGTAATGTCTCTGCTTTTTAATATGTTTGTCATCCACTTAATAAGGACATTTTCTTCATTTTAAATATATCCATAGCAAAATTATTTTTAAACTTATTTTCAAATAATTAAAGATTACTAACGAACTATATGATAATAAAAGTGTAGTTAGAAAATTTGTTATGTAGGATATTTAGTAAATATATTGAGTAATTCATATAATATGAAATTAAGTTGGAGAAATTGAGTCATAATCACTAAGATTATGAGTGATAAACAATACTACAATTATCTCCTAAAGAAAGTATGCTTTCTATGATATATAAATTATTATAATAACTTGAAATTGCTTCAATTATTTTTTCAAATAGGTATCAGCATCAGTGTGTATGTATAAATATGTATAACATGTATATATTAATTATTTATAAATATATATAATTTTATATATAATTATTATATATAGAAATATTTCTATATTACTTTTTATATATACATGCTATCTTATATATGTATTTATAAAATATATATGTTTATAAACTATTATTTACATATGATCCAAAGTTCTTAAATTATCTGCATGATTAAATTTAATCTTTGTAACTTTACTTGAGTAAATTTATTAAAAATTATTCTTATGATTTAGAGTTTTTATCATCTTGGTTATTAATAAATTATTATCCTGTTATTTTTAATTGATGTCTCTTTGAGAAATTTTACTAACTGGTTAGTAATTTGCTCAATTTTAAATTGTAATTTTCTCATAAAATTGAAGCTAGAAAAAGAGAGTAAAGAAAGAAATTTCAAGTAATATTCAAAATCTTTCAAACAATGAACACAAGACAACATTTATTTGGTTGAATTAAGTCATTATGCTTTAATTTACCTCAGATCATTCCCTTGATTCTCCAATTTTTTTCTTGTGAAGTGATGGCCTTCCCTTTACATAGATGGAAATGAAAGTCTTTTGTTGTGTTAGGACTTTTGAAGTAAGTATTAGTTTTACTGTATTACTGTACAACCTCATAACTTCTAAATTTTACTTTACCATTTATAATATATTGCTATTTTTAAAAATCACTACAAAAATGACAAATACGCTGTCAATAGTATAGTCAAGACTGCCTTATCAGTGCAGTAATTTGTACTTAATTATGACTGATCAGAAGACCTTAGAAAGAATTCATTTCTTTGTTTGTTCAATAAATTACATTCTTTCTAACAGATTAGACTAGAAGGAGCAAAAATATGCCCCCTCAAATAATTCTGAGTTTTAGAGAAATGCTTTCCCTTTTCCTAAGAATGTGTTTCTAGAGAAATAAAGCAAATCTAAACTTTCAGAATAATTAATAAGTGCCAATAAATATGTTCTCAAAAAAATTCACTGTTTTAAAAAGTACTTTCAAATAAGTATACATTTATATTCATTAACATTAGCAATTTATGCACATGCAGATCAAAACCTGTGATCAATCCACCTACGATAAGGTATGCATGGCATTTTTTACAGAAATATTTAATAGTTTTGTTGTGGAATTGGTATATATTTCCTAAAACCTAAGAAAAGTCACATTGAGCTTTAAAATAATAAGCAAATGAGATTTCTAGGTGAGCTTCGGAAACAAAAAAAAAATTTTTTTAAAGCAAGTCAAAATTTGTCCTGCTGTTTTCCAAAAGGATAAGACTCATCTGCAAATGAGATGATCTAGGATGTTATCTTAACCAGCCTTCATACTCATATGGCTATGCCCTATTGCTGTTCATCTTATTACATTTGAACACAAATGAATATCCTTTCAGTGTAGAAGCAAAAAAGAGGGATCCAAAGATATCACAACATCCTAGAAAGAGATTTTAACTGTGGCCATAATGGAAGATATGCCTAATCCAGAGCATTTCCATTTGAAAGAGAAATGACTAATAATTGATTGGCCTGGATCCAAAGTCACAGTGGGGTTCAAAAAGCTGGTAAGTGGCCTCATAAAAATAGAAGCTGTATCAACCAATTGAATTTAATTATATATGAAGGTGATGATTGAACTAAACTGCCTGTAATTGGAGTCCAATTACTCAGCTTGTCTCCCATAAAATTAATTCATCTGAAAGTTTGCCATTGTCCTGTGCTCCAGGTCTGTGGCTAGTTTAATTAGTTAACACTGAGGAATCCTGAAACAGTAAATTATTTTTTCTTTATTGCCAATTACTGGTTAACGAAAATTATGTATTAAATATTAACATCTACTTTCAGTACAAATAGGAAAGAGCAGGAGGAAGACACTTTTGATTTCTACCTCAAAGAGGCTGAAGCATAGGAAAGCAAAGTTGTGTATCAGATGGATGTAAGAGAAATCTGAACTTAACAACATAAAATATGTTGCCTGGAGAACACGTGTATACCTGTGACAGATACATGTTGATGTATGGCAAAACCAATGCAATATTGTAAAGTAATTAACCTCCAATTAAAATAAATAAATTTATATTTAAAAAATTAAAAAAAATATGTTGCCTTAGCACAAACTTAATGTAAAAAATTAAGTTCAATATCAATGGGAAAAATTTACAGGCAGATCATATTACTGAAGAAACCCTCTTTGGGGCTTTAAATTACTTTGAGCAATATTTGATAATGTTTTAGAAGAGTTTTAAAATGATATTGGCTGACTCCTGAGGTTTGATAAAGTAATCTATATTAGATTTCTTACAATTATCAGAATTGCATATTAAGTTAATCACTGAGCAGTGGAAATGATTGAAAACATTGATCTAATGGCTTAAATACTTATGCCTAATTATTGTTCTTTTTAATATAACAAAATGAAATATATCACCAATTGGGCAGAGAGCACAGACACCATTCCAAAGCTTTCCCCTATTGATGTCATGTAGATACAGCTCATTTCTACTTAATAGTCTCCATCACATCGTACTTTAATTTAGAAAGAATCACAATTCACAATATTTTATTCTTTAATCCTGTGTCCAATAACTACTTCAAAATGGAACCTAAAGTGAGAATATTTAATAATAAAAGTCAATTGAAAAATGGTGATTTATCTATGACAGATATCACAAGAAGAGAATTAGTATGGTCAAATCAAAAGGAAAATAATCTCCTTAAGAGATACAACGGAGTAAGCATTACAGTTCTCTCCAAATACATCGCTTCTTTTGTAGGAAAATGAAAAAATTAGCTTGCATCAAGTTTTAAAAACATAGTTTTACATATTTTTCTTCCAAAAATATAGAAGTCTTTATGGCAAGGTAAGGTTGTGATTAATTATAACACTATAAATTTTAAGACATGATTTTAAGTGTTGAATCAGACTTGTTCAGTTTTATTCAGATGTGTCTCTTCCAAGTTGTAACATTTACAACAAATAGTTCTCTTACTGCATCATGTGATTCACGTAAGAATTGTTAATTTTCTGCATTTCTTCCAAAAATAATATCAAAAGAAACAATTACCTTTTAAAACCCTCATATCCAATCCAAAATGCCAAGATAAAATTACATTTTTACAAGAAAACTGAACTGAATCCTTTTAAAAAGAAATGTGCCTTAGCAAGAGAAGCAAGATATAAAATGATCCTGAAAATAGTGTCTCTCTTTGCAAGATTTCACTGAGGCTTTAAAAAGGAAATGCTTTATTTAACATATGAGTAATTATGTCAAGTTAACTGGGTTCTACCAATTTCATAGCATGTTAGCAAATTCTTGATATAGCTGAGTTATTTTCTTGTATTCTATGCTATTATAACTTCGTGGTTATTGTTCAGTCGCTAAGTTGTGTCCGACTCTCTTGCAACCCCATGACTATAGCTCGCCAGGCTTCTCTATCCATGGGATTCTCCAGCCAAGAATATGGAGTGGATTGCCATTTCCTTCTCCGAGGGATCTTCCCCACCCAGGGATCAAACCCATGTCTCCTGCATAGGCAGGCAGTTTCTTTACCACTGAGCCACCAGCGTGACATCTGTATATTCTGAGAGAATTCAGATTTGCCAAAGACTATTAACATGGTCCACATCTGTATTTAGCCACATCTGTGATTATTTGCATCCATTTGCCGAAAACATCACAGCAAATGTCAAACAAATATGCCTCCCAAATCAAGACAAACAGATTATTTCAGCTTTAAAATAGAGATATTTGCCAAACTATTTGTTTTTAATACATCCAGAGATAAGACAAGACTGGAAGGAGTCTTAAGTTTTTCTTTGTGTATAAGGGTTTTAGGCAACTTTGCCCACCAGGAGGTTGCCTAGCATTACTAAGGGAGAGAAAGCAATATTGAAGTCTTCCCCATGGAGCACAGTGGCAGGGGTACGTACTGGCTCTCAAATGCCACTGAACAGCCTCGGCAGGAAATACAAGCACTAATGCAGGCTCTTTTGTTAGGGCTCTGAGCGCTCTCTATTAAAAGAAGTAAACACACTCTATGCAAAAAGTGGAGATTCTCTCACTTTACACAAATGATACATTTAAGAGGAAATAACCCATAATGAGAATGATGTGTCTCGGGTCTCCTACTTTTCCAGTAGCTTTTCTCAATGCAATAGCTTGGTTTTATGACAATATCCACTTGGCTGAAATAAACATAGAAAGCGTTATTATTTTTAACTTATTACAATACGTTATGAGAAAGGGGTTCCTATTTTAAGGCACCTTTGACCTGTGTTTCTAAGATTACTGTAATAATTGTCTGCCTCCTGCCTCATTTTACATCATCAGACTCTAAATGGGACCTACACGTTCTCTGTGCTGTACTTATCAGATCTGTCCGAGTGTTTGGTCACTGGGCATGCACACACGAGCACACATATGCAGGTACTTGCACACCCATGGAAAGGCAGGCCAGCAAGGAAGAAAATGTTGTCTTAGAAGAGCACAGCTTTCTCCAAATTCCTAAGTCCCCTAGGGTCCTAACTTTAAGGAGGTAGGCAAGATTCCTATATATGACTTAAAGGAACGGATAAATGTTCCCTTATGGAGATGATCTGAATTGTTCACTGTTTACTAAGCATCAGACAGAATCAAGTCTCTCATCTGTATTGAGCTTTCAGAAGGTATGTCTCTGGCAAGGCAGAGGATATTAGGAAAAGCACCCTGATCAAGAAAAACACGTCATAGCAGCGGGGCAGTGACTAAATCTAAATGTTGCTGGGGTTCCAAAAATCACGCGAGACTCGTGAGGGCTCTGATTATATTTTTCCTCATAAAGAAAAAGTAGCTTTCCCCCACTCTTGTCTTAAGTTATCTTACAGAGAAAGATGGGAAATGATGCTGGTTCTGTTCTGACAGGCCTTTGCTTCTGAACAGTAGGATTCTTTTTCACATCAAACCCCAAGTAGCATAAGACTTATATATCCTGGGGTAGCCAATCTGTAGAATCTTGACTTGAGAAAGTCAGAACTGGAAACAAAACTGCTGGGAAGGCGATGCCTGGTCGCTCAGCTCCTGAAATAAATTCTCAAGGCTCTGCAGAAACAAATCTGCAAATTGATTTTCTTCCTTTGTGGCCACATGGTCATAGCATGGAGGTCTTCCCACCCAGCCCGAGGATATCATCTTCCTCCTTCACTTTTGAAATGTGTGTGCATATTTTCTTTTTAATGAAAACAAATTTAAAAAACAATAAATGAAGTCTACAAAAGACACACATTTATAATGAAAATAATACTAAGTGAAAATGTAAGGCGGAAAATTACGGTGAAAAAAAAAAAAAACTGCTTAATTTTCTCCTGTTACATTTCTGACATTTGGAGGTACTTTTATTCCATTGTAAATGTATAGGGAAAAGCTTATTGTTTCTAGGTAACTTGTGTTTAAAATTGGGGTAAGGACCAGATCGTCTTGGATAATTAGGATAGATATCTAGGTAATGAGTGTCATCATCATGGGGAATCAGAGGTGTACTCAGAAGCCTTCCATTCACTCAGAGATTTATGTCTCCACTAACAAAAGTTGTGAACACTCATTATCAAACACTGTGCCACGTACTCTCTGCGGTCCTGATATGAGAGCCCTACGAATTGATTAACATCATTTGTCAGTGTTTAAATGCATATGTGTGTGCCAGAAATACTGATGGAGCATCTATCATCTGGGGAATTTAAGATGAGCAAGGGCGACAATATGATAGGTAGATGAGCATTGTATCTGTGTTACTGGTACTTCGCTTCTCTGCCAATTACATCTACTGTGTGTGGGCATAACATGCATGCCATCAGCAGAAGACTGACATACTCCTGTTAGAGTAGCAGAAAGCGTGCCCTCTCCACCCACGACCCTCAGAAAACTGCCGAGAATGTCTGTCCCCGGTTTCCTGGGAGAAAATTGAGACTGAGGCTAAATGTGAATATCTCTGGAAACAAGACAGTGATGGTCCTAATTTTTCTCACATTGTATATGATTGCATACCATTTGCGCTCTTTAAAATTACATCTAATGGAAAACCTTTTAGTTGTACAGTCCTCTGTAGGGTGCTCAGAGGAAATTTCAGACAAGACCGACGATAAATGCGCAGGTAATCAAATAGTGGGAACCTGTTTCGTGTCTTTCCCTCATCAAGATGCATAATTTTTAGAGCTGTGTGAACCTACCAGTTTTCACTTTCCATCCTTTCACTTCAAAACTTGGGTTCTGCAATACTTCAAAAGTTTAATCTCATGCGAATAGCTCCACCAGCACAGAGACTGAACAGTGACTATAATCATGTGCTTTTGAGATTTCTCACTAACTCTGCTCATGGAACACACCTCAATAAGCTCCTGAATATTTATTTTGATCAATTAGTTGAGGTGGAGCAATATTTCAAAAGCAATTGGGTTCAAATTACCAAAGGATTTTTATTGTCAGTTTCAAGTTCGTCATCTGTCCCCAATTTACTGATGTTTCCACAATGTATTATTTACTCCTTACAGATGTACACAGAATTCTTTAACTCTATACATAATTTTTCTTCTTTTACTTTCTCCATGGTGGTAAAGAGTGAGTGAGTTTCCACACTTGACATTTGTGTTCTCTAATCCTATTGAAATTAGACCCAGGTTCCCATTTTCCTTTGGTGGTTAATAAATCTCTATGAAGAAAATGGCAGCCCACTCCAGTATTCTTACCTGGAGAATCCCAGAGACAGAGGGGTCTGGCAGGCTACAGCCCATGGGGTAGCAGTCAGACCTGAATGAACACACCCATGAGGTTATAGGCGGAGTGTCAAGAAGTAACAGCCTACACACTTCCTTGCACATTTCTTTTCATGATATTATGGTTCTTCAAAGACTTGCCCTGAGTGACATGATAACACGTTCCTTTTGGTGAATCGCATTACAGTGTAGTATTTTTGAAGAAAAAGAGGGGGGGGCAACAAAGAATACAGTAAGTCCCTTACATGCAAACAAGTTCCATTCTGAGAACAGGCGTGTAAGTCCAGTAAAAATAGCTTGATGCTGATGCTAAGTCACTTCAGTCTTAGGTACCCAACTAACACAGTTGGCTGTATGGTACTGTACTGTAATATGCTTACAATACTTTTCACAGAAATAATACATAAAGAACAAACCAAAAATAAAGGAGACATTTTTCATCTTACAGTAGAGTACTGTGAAAAGTATAGTAGTACAGTGCAACAGCTGGCACACAGGGGCTGGCATCGAGTGACCCGGCAAGAAGAGTTACTGAGTGCAGGAGGAAGAGGTGGTGGGGAGTGGTGGAGCTGAAGGATCATCTCCAGTAGGACACACCAGCTGTACCATTGCTGCTCTTGCACCGGTATCCTCGGTTCAGTTCAGTCGCTCATTCATGTCCGATTCTTTGAGACCCCATGGACTAAGCACTGCAGGCTTCTGTGTCCATCACCAACTCCCGGAGTTTACCCAAACTCACGTCCTTTGAGTGGGTGATGCCATCCAACCATCTCATCCTCTGTCGTCCCCTTCTTCCACCTTCAATCTTTCCCAGCATCAGGGTCTTTTCCAATGAGTCAGTTCTTCCCATCAGGTGGCCAAAGTATCAGAGTTTCAGCTTCAGTATCAGACTGGAGGAGGAAGAGGTGGTAGGAAGTGGTAGAATGGAAGGCTCATCTTCAATAGGAGATACCAGCTGTATCTTTGCTGCTTTTGCACTTGGTATCCTAGGCTTGAAATAAAGCTACCATACTCTAAACAGTATAATACAGCAAAGTTCACAAAAGCACAAACAGTTGTCAAGGCTGCACATATGTGACAGCATACAATAGACATGTGAACTGACTTAAGTGATCGGACATGCAAATGCATGGCTGCGTCTTTGAAAGTTTGTAACTCGAAGGTTCAAATGTAGGGGACTCACTACAGCATGAACTAGGCAAGGAGAGGCTCAACACAGTCTTACAGATTTCAGTCACCTG
Source organism: Bos grunniens (assembly GCF_055505025.1). NCBI lineage: Eukaryota > Metazoa > Chordata > Mammalia > Artiodactyla > Bovidae > Bos > Bos grunniens. Next base: position 86,519,484 of record NC_141176.1, on the reverse strand, counting down.
GTGTGCTATCTAATGTATTCTAAGAGTTAAAGAGTCTAGCCACACTCCCCCCTTCTGATCTGGCCTTCTCTGCTTGATTTATTTGCCACCATGATGTTTTACACATGCTACCGAAGTTTTTAACAAGTCTCCTGGCTTCCCATTATCTCCATATAATCTGTCCTTTATTTTTATTAATAGTCATTACTTCACAATCTAATCGAAATCACCCCCTCATAGCCCTGCTGTAAAATGACATGGGATATTATGAGATGTAAAAAGAAAAAACTATATAATACAAGTATTTTTGTACTTTATTCTCAGAAAAAATCAAGTGTCTTTATTTCACAGACGCTTCAGGCAAAATTCTTCAGACTACATTTTGCATATGTTTGCACTTTCTAAAATCTTAAGTGTTATCCAAATCATTTTTATGATGTACAATAAAAAACCAGAGAATGGATTTACTTTAAAAAATGTCAAAGAGCAGGAATTCTACTCTATGGATAATATAATATGGTTTTAAAGGTTATATCTGTAGTCAAATATTTGGGATAGTGTTAATGCCACACTAAAATAAGTGTGGCTCAGTGTTAAAGAATCTGCCTGCAGTGCAGGAGATATGGGTTCAGTCCCTGGGTTGGGAAGATCACGGGGAGAAGGAAATGGCAACTCTCTCCAGTATCCTCATCTGGAAATCCCACAGACAGAGGAGCCTGGCAGGCCACAGTTCATGGGGTTGCAAAGAGTAGACACAACTGAGCTACTAAACAAAAACAAGGGTACCAATGTAATTAAATCTGTTTTTAAGAAAGAATGACAAACTCATAAGAACACATTGGATTTCTGAAGTATGAAATTCCTTTGTTCCAAAGATTTCTGAATGCTGTTCTTCCTTTAATTTGTTAGACAATACAGCTTTATAGAATTTCTTGTTTATACATTATACTTATTTTATGTTTATGAAAAAGTCTTCATTATACACTAAATTTTGATTATATGTTAAACAATCTCTCAAAACATTTGTATCTCCTACAGAATCAAGTACCATGTAATACAAAAGGCAATTCCTTAAATTCTGTTTTCGTTTCAATGACTGCATCTTTTTTTCCCCTCTAAATACAGTAGTTGGTTTTTTATTATTAGTTCTTTGTGACTTTTATCCCTTTAATCATTTTGAATTAGTTATGCTATATACTCCTTCTCATTATTTTTTACCTCCACTTATAGGAATCAAAGTATTCTATTACATCTTATAATTAAGCCTCTTTAGTATACTTCTTCCTGCAATTTCATTTTCCTTTGGTAGGAGGGGGGTTGTATTTTTTTCCCAAAGAGCATTGTGTACCAGTTGTCTTATATTGTCCAAGCGTCTTTTGTTGCTGTTGCTGTTGTTGTTTTTGCCTGTGCTACAGAGGATTTCTCTGCTCATGTTGATTTCTTGGTTTACAGTTGCAGCAGGAGTATGTGAAATAGAATCATGGAGCAGCAGGTCTTGGGTTGTCATTTGTTTGTAATTGGCTGTTACTGTTATTGTTCTTGTTTTCTCTAATCATGATTCTAGGCAGAAAGTGAGCATCTTTGCAAGCTTTTCTAGGCTGATGGGCAGAACTTTTCTAAACACAAGGATTCTCACAGATTTCAGGCTCTGAAAAAGAATCCCTACCATGAAGTATCTGAGCCCTCATTTCCCAGGTCTTGACACCCAATGGCCAGGGGTGGCATCAATTCCAGTTTATTAATCTAACCTTAAGCTCCATACGTGTTTCTAAGAGTGAATGTAATTTTCCTATTAATTTGGCAAATATATTTTTAATGCATTATTTCCATGGGTTTTTAATTGGCCAGAAGGGGAGGTAGTCAATGCTAGTTTACATAAACATATACTTTTATGTTAAACTTTCTCTAAGTTATAGTAGGATTATAGTATTCAGAGGTAGAAAAATTTGCACCTATGGAAATTAGGCTTTTCCAGAGTTTCAATAATTGCAGGTAAAAAACAATCTTTATGATTATAAAAATTATCTGATATTACAAATATTTTTGTTGACTATCTTTTTACATTGGATCTGTTAATTGTGATCCTACTGTATCTCATCACAATCTAACCTTCTACACTTTGCAGCTGAGTTCTGATAAAGTAGTTCAGAATCTGACACAAAGCTTTACTGTATGTTTCAAAGACTTACAAGTGTCTTGGGAAGTATATAATTTTAACTAATATTTAAGATATTTCCATAAAATTCCCTGATGATTTCTTATATAGAAGAATACCAGCCTTTAGAAAGAACATGAATAAATACATATATAATACATTATTATAGTAAATAAATTTATAAATAAATTCAGTACTTGGATATTAAAATAATACATCATTTAAAACCACTTCTATAAAATGCTTAAAAAGGAAATCTTATCTCCAAACTTGTACAATACTGTTATAAATTAATACCTTTAAAAAGCCACTCACTCATAAAATAAGTAGATTATTTTCTTTAAAAATTATATTGTCTCTGGATATAACTGATATATTATCAACTTAAAAAAAAAAGATAAATTTGCCCTCTAAGCTAATGAAGTAGTATTTCCACTTTATGTCACTAAATGCCTTAGGCCATATCCTGAACTTTTCAACCATATGTTCATCTTGACCAAGATCTGGTACACACTGAGGGTTTCTGAAATATTTGTGTGCCCTCTCGATTCTCAGCAGAGACAAACTCTCAGACAAAATCTCATTTGCTTAGCAATATTAGGAGAATTTGTACAGAGTAAGTTATTAAGCAAAATCTTAATAAAATTTATACTGAAATAACAGTTGTCATGAAAAATAGTCTCTTTCAAGCGAGTGACATAACAACTTTTATTTATCCTTCACTTTTGAGAAAATATCAGGCGAATTATGATTTGGAAGACACTCATAAAAATGAGTTGGGAGATCATTAGCCCAAGATCTAAACGTATTTCAAATATACTTTAATATATGATGTGAATAATTTATTATTTAAATATGTATGTTTTCAGCTGTTTGCCATTTGACATGTTTTATATTGTCCTTGACATTGAAAATTTTATGATTAACATGATCAACATTAGGCAAACATTACTAAATGGAAAATAGCTTTCTAAGTATAACCACTGGCTGTAGAATCTCACTGCCACAATGGTTATGATATGTTTATGTATACAATACTACTTTTATAAACCTGCAAAACATTAGGCTCCTAATGGGTGCTGAAAAAATTGACTGTTGAAACATTCTGAGGTTGAACAGTATACAGTACAAAATTTCTCTTAGTTTATCAAGTAGCATGGTGACAAGCCCCAGGGCCTGATCCAGCCACGTTAAGCAGGAAGCACACAGAATATGGAGTATGAAGTAGTGGAAATTCTATTTAACCAGTATAGTTGATACCAGAGGAGTCTAAAAAGTGAGAACAGGACAAAAGCTAATGCAACTAAGTTATAATAATTGACTCTGAATTAAAGTTGGGTAGGAGAAGAAACTGAAGACATGAGGGAGGTGAGGAGCATTGAAACAATGGTGGATCCTATTAGGATTGAAATATATGAAGAATCATCGTGCAATTTTCTCTGAGCTCTCAGTGAACAGAGGAATTAAAATCTGTGAGGGAGGTTCAAGAGGGATGGGACATATGTATACCTATGGTTGATTCCTGCTGATGTTTGACAGAAAACAGCAAAAATTTATAAAGAAATTTAAAAATTAATAAATTTACTTATGAAATTAAATACATTTTCAATTAAAAATGAGATGAATATATTAGATGAATTAAATTTATTTAATCATATTTAAATTATAATTTATCTGTTAGAAATTTATAATTATTAATAAATAAAATTTAAAAATAATAAAAATAAATAAATATAAATAAAATATTTATTTAAATAATCTAAATAAATTTCAATTCAATTCAGTTCAGTTCAGTTGCTCAGTCATGTCTGACTCTTTGTGACCCCATGAATCTCAGCACACTGGTCCATCGCCATCTTCTGGAGTTCAATTAAAAATAAATAAATTTTTGAAAAAGATGATGGAGAGTTGGTAACGGTAATGACACGATCTAAGGCAGAACAATTTAAGTATTTTTTTAAAAAACATTTATGAAATACTGTATCCTACCAGGGGGAAACAGTGGAAACAGTGGCTGACTTTATTTTTCTGAGCTCCAAAATCACTGCAATTGGTGATTGCAGACATGAAATTAAAAGATGTTTACTCCTTGGGAGGAAAGTTATGACCAACCTAGACAGCACATTAAAAAGCAGAGACATTACTTTGTCAACAAAGGTCCATCTAGTCAAGGCTATGGTTTTTCCAGTGGTCATGTATGGATGTGGGAGTTGGACTATAAAGAAAACTGAGCTCAAAGAATTGATGCTTTTGAACTGTGGTGTTGGAGGAGACTCTTGAGAGTTCATTGCACTGCAAGGAGGTCCAACCAGTCCATCCTAAAGGAGATCAGTCCTGGGTGTTCATTGGAGGGACTGATGTTGAAGCTGAAACTCCAATACTTTGGCCACCTCATGCGAAGATCTGACTCATTTGAAAAGACCCTGATGCTGGGGAAGATTGAGGGCAGGAGGTGAAGGGGATGACAGAGGATGAGATGGTTGGATGGCATCACCAACTCAATGGACATGGGTTTGAGTGGACTCGGGATGTTGGTGATGGGCAGGGAGGCATGGCATGCTGTGGTTCACGAGGTCCCGAAGAGTTGGACATGACTGAGTGACTGAACTGAGCCATTCCCACATAAAAATATTATTTGCTCTAGTAAAACTAAAATCTTTTCATTTTCACCACCCATTGATCACACTATCCTTTTCCTCCTTATTCTGGGCTTCTTGTTGCCTCATATTTCAGAATCCTGCTAGTTTTACCTCTCCTACATGAGCTACTTCTTTGTGACACTAGTGATAACCTAGCTCCCACATTTAATCAGTTATTTTACTAATATTAATACAAACCTTTGTAAGTTTCAAAGTGATTTTCCTATAAATTAACTAACATGAGCTTTACTTACAATTATGAATTTACTTATGATATGTTGTTGTTCAGTTGCTAAGTTGCATCACCAAGGAAGCCCCAGATACTAAAGCCTTTAAGTATCACATTGAATGTAATTAATTAATGTGTTTCTTACTTTACTACTTCCCTGGTGGCTCAAACAGTAAGGAATCTGCCTGCAGTGCAGGAGACCTGGGTTCAATCTCTGGATCGGGAAGATCCCCTGGAGAAGGAAATGGCTAACTAGTCCAGTATTCTTGCCTGGAGAACTTCAGGGACAGAGTCTGGCAGTCTGCAGTCCATGGGGTCGAAAACAGCTGGACACAACTAAGTGGCTAACATACACACTAAACCTTTACACAAGCACGCCGCACTGCTTCTGTTACTTCCATCATGGGACTCGGCAAAGCTTGGTTAGGACACTTGAATTCGTTTGTCACTGTTCCGCGCGTCTCGTTGGCAAATGCTATCTCTTCCTTAGGTTCTAGCAATTGGATAGAAAACTTCTCAGTGTCACATTTGTTTTGTCTGGTTTTAGTCATTATGCTGTTGACTAATGACTGGAGTTCTGGAGGCGATGTAGCTATGGACAGTGGCTTTGCTGCTCAACATCTGCTCAGGCTCACGTAACTGGTGTGATTCTGTCTCTTCTGTATGTCTACATGGCCCAATATTTATTAGCAGAACTTTTTTCTAGGTAAACATAAAAGTAAATGAAATCCAAATATCCCTTAGTAAATCATAAAACTTAAAAAAGCATTCTGTAGCATGCTTAGGTTAATATAGCAGTGCTTAATCATTGTTTTTGTGCTTCTAATTACAATACATAAATACTATTATAATTGTACAAATATTACAGGCTCAAATATAATTAGCTCACATTCTGAATTAACTCTTTCTTAATTGTATATTATTGTCCATAGAATTTTATTTCCAATTTTGTATTTTACTCAAAAAAAAAAATCAATGAATGTAGGAAAGGAAGGAAAAATTATGTGTGCAATACAATCAGATTTTTAATTTTAAAAGACTAAAAAATTATGAATTTAAGAGGTTTCTTGAATAGTGAACCTATACTTTTCCAGCCAGTAGTCATATAATCCCTTTGCTATGGAACATAAAATGAAAGATTGCACTTATTAAACTCTTTTTCTTCTATCCTTGACTGTGTTCTGTCTTAAAATTTAGCCATATGGTACAGCATCTGTTGAAAAATATACTTATCTTTCTTGGATTCTGGTTTCAGTTATAATTAATTTGTCCTTCAAGACACCATTTTACCTGATACAGATAAATATAATTTCTTACAGCCCAAAATACAGAAAATAAGCAATAAGAATGTGTTGAAAAGTCAGTTATGATGGCTTTCACTCGCAGTTAGTATACAGAAATCCCAAGAACTGTTGTTCTGACCATCATTCCAAGAACAAGATAATTAAGTTGGCTTATATATATACATAGGGCTTCCCTTGTGGCTCAGACAGTAAAGCGTCTGCCTACAATGTGGGAGACCTGGGTTTGATCCCTGGGTTGGGAAGTTCCCCTGGTGCAGAGAATGGCGACCAACTCCAGTATTCCTGTTCTTGCTTGGGAAATTCCATGGACAGAGGAGTCTGGAAGGTTATAGTCCATGGGGTTGCAAAGAGTTGGACATGACTGAGCATACATACAACAACAACAACACACACACGCACACAGACACACACACACACACACGCGTATGTATTCTTCTATTTGTTTAACTCATCAGAGAGAAGCAAGCACAGGAAATCTGAATGAACCTTCCCAGGTGGCTAGTGATAAAGAACTTGCCTACCTATGCAGGAAATGTTAGAGATGTGAGTTTAATCCCTGGGTTGGGAAGATGCCCTGGGGGAGGTCATGGTAACCCTCTCCAGTATACCCCTCTCCAGTATAACCCTCTCCAGTGTCTCTTGCCTTGAGAACCCCATGAACAGAAGAGCCTTGTGGGCTACAGTCATAGAGTCACAAAGACTTGACTGAAGCGACTTAGCATGGCATGCAGTGAAAAGTCCTTTTTAGACAGGGGAGACCCATTGGTGTTTTCACCACTGCTGGACAAGGAACATGCCATAGATGAGAGGAAGGAGAACCAGAACCTTTGGGGGTACTCGATTAGCAGCCTTGCCAAGACTGGCTTTTGAGATTCATACTCAGAGAAGCTTTAATTCCACCATCAATCCACACTCACACCCAGATCTTACCACTAATCTCTATCAAGTGTACTGGGGCATTTCTCTTAAAAAAAAAAATCTAAGGATGAGTCAGTGTTGCTTAGGGCTCCATCTATGTGTCAAGCTGTACAATGAGCCTTCTTGTAGGGTAGAGGCACTGCAGGGGACATCTTTGAGGACCTTGTTGACAAACATAACTGCAAAGACCATGGTAGGGCATGGAAAACAACCTTCTCAAGGCACAGCAAGTCATGGAGCAAAGAGAACTCTGATGCCGGCGGCCTTATTTTAAAGCAAAGTTTCAACTCCCCTGGTGGCTCAGTCAGTAAAGAATCTGCCTGCAATGCAGGAGACCTGGGTTTGATCCCTCGGTCAGAAGATCCCCTGGAAAAGGAAAAGGCAACTCACTCCACTATTCTTGCTGGGAAATCCCATGGACAGAGGAACGTGGCCGGCCAGAGTCCACGGGACATGAGTCAGTGATGACTGCGTCACGAGCTCTCAAACGGTTTGAAAAGCTGATGGGTGTGATTTGTATCTCAGTGGTGTCTCCAGTTTTGCTGGGCTTCAATTTCAAGCAGTGTTGCAGAGAATGGCCTGATTCTGCCTTCAAAATATTTAAAGCTGTTGGTGAACTGCATCTAAAAATGCTGCAGTGAACTTCTAAACTAGCTCATCTAGAAAATGAATTGACTCTGTTCCTTCTCTGGGACACCAACAGAAGGGGCCCTGGGGTCTTTTCTGGTATAAATATTTAATACCTTTTTTACTTTTATTGTTCTTCTACCCAAAGTGTTTGGTATGGACCAATTACAAAACAAAATTACAAGACAAGAGAAAAAGCAGGAAATGTGACCAATGACCGGAACAAATCAAAATCAAGTAGTCAATGGAAGCAAAATCTGAGATCACTGAAACATTAAAATAATCATAAAATATTTTAAAGCAAATAAAAAATCTGATGTAAAAAATAAACATGTTTGAACACATGGGAAATTTAAGCGCTGAGACAAAAGCTATAAAAAAGAATCAAAGGCAAGAAATAAAGCTATATCTATTCACAAATGACATGATTACTTAGGCAAAGATCTTAAGGAATATACATAGAAGATCTTAAGGAGTCTACATAGAAAATAATTCTAGAACTGATAAGTGCAATTACTGGAGTTACCTAAGTGGTATAGAGAATATCCAATGACATTTCTAAATACATAAAGTGAACAATAGGACACTAAGATAAATGACCACTTAGAATAAAAACAATTTTCTTAGGAAAAAATAACAAATGATCTGCACTAAATTTTTTGCACTAAAATTTTAAAATATCCTTGAGAACAGACTCACAAACATTTGAACAATTATTTTTGAAAATGTGCATAGTAATTCAATGGGGAAAAAAAAGGATTGTCTTTTCATCAAATCATGCTGGAACAACTGAACATCCACATGATAAAGAATACCATTCTCCTTATTCCTAAATTGATCTGAGCTGGACCATAGACATAAATGTAAAAGATAAAACTGTAAACACTCTAAAAGAAAACATAGGAGAATATTTTTATGACCTGAGATAGGCAAAGATTTTTTACAAAGTGTGTATGAAGCACAAATCATATAAAAATTGATTAAACTTCATTAAAATTCATATGTTCTACTTATTAGAAAACGACATGAATATAGGTGAACTATCAACGGAGGGAGTGTGCCTGTAAACCTTGTACCCAGATTATATGAAAGTCATATGAAATATATGAAAGAAAATATGGCAGTCCATAATAAAAATGAGCAAAAGACTCAAACAGATACCTCAGAAGAGAAGATACACGAATGGTCAATACACACATCAAGAAATCAACGCTCATCATCTTTAAGATCTGGGAAACGCGAGTTGAAACCAAAATAGAAAATAATTTTAAATTAGCTAGAATAACTAATGTTAAAAAGGTTGAAAATAATAAACATTAGTGAAGACATGAACACTAGTTATGTGCTTGTAAAATAAATTACAACTTTGGAGAACTGTGTGTGTTTTCACAGAAAGTTATATATCTACCTGTGACCCTAAGACTTCACGACTATGTATTTATCCAAGAAAAACAAGAACATATGTCCTAAAATAAAGCCTGTATGTACAGGCTAGTGCATATTAGTTCCGAACTAGGAAGAGCCCAAATATTTATCAATTTATAAATGAATATTCAAATTATCCTATATTTTATACAATGAAATACCACTAAGGATTTTTTTAATAGCTACTAATACATCTGAAATCGTGGATGATCTCATAAGCATTATATTGAGCAGGAAAAATATATATGTGTATATAGTATGATCCCATTTTCATGATATCTCAGAACAAGCAAAATCAATCTTGGATGATAGAAATCAGAAAAGATGATAAATCATGAGAGATAGATGGAGAAAAAGCCCAAGATAACTTTTCTAGTTGATGAAATTTTTATCTTCATTGGGGTGGTAATTACATAGAGAATATTCAATTGCCAAAATTCATTGAACATTCTGATTTTTTTAATATATAAATGACACCTTAATACAGAAAATATAAAATTTCAATGAAAGTTTTCAATATCTAGGTCAAGCACCATAAGTTTACACATTGCCAATGAATACATATACAAGTTTTCATTTATTTAGTAATGAAAAATCTAAAAATGAGAAATATTCAAGTTGTGTAGTATCAGACTTTAATTTTTAAGCGTGAATACAGTTTGGAATTATTTTTTTGCCCTAGGCACCATCACACAATATTTCATATTTAAGCTACAGTTATTTTAAATGTCTTCTAAGAAACAAACTTAAACAATAGGTAGCAAATCAATAAAAAGGCAAAAATTGATAGAAAAACTTGATATGTTAATTTTTTTACATTTCCAAGCTACAGAATAGAATTTAAGAAATGAAAATCTTAGATGAAAATAGAATTTTAAAAATGACAGCTTTACACACATTTTAAAAACATTTTATTCATGCAATATAAATGTTAATCTGGGTAAAATTGTCATACCTTATGAATGTTTTTAGTCTACTTTGCCCTACCAAACTAATTGACTTAAGAGGCAGCAGAGTGATGAAAAATAAATTGACCACATTAGCTTAATATAAAAATTATATATGAAATTCATAAGAAGACACTTAGAAAACTTCAAAACACTTGTCATTTGTTCCTATTCTCACCAAATGCTTTCTATATAATGCATGTCTTTCATCATTTGTTATAACCTCTACTAAAAGTTCTTACTGTAAACTTACTACACTGAGCCCTCTCTTAAAATTTCAGGATTATCTCTTTGGACATACTTATGGCAATGAAGGCTGATTTACCCTACGTTTCTGCAATAATTTCATAAATTACATCCCATAAAAAAACCCTGGGTAGCTACACAAAGCAGGTGCACTCAGCTCATTGCTGTCCCCCAAAGAATACACCAACTGCAACATCTTAGAGAAGAAATCTTTACAACATTTTATAAATCTTTTTTATTTATTTTCATTTAAATTATATTTTATTTTTATATTTTTATTGGAATATAGTTGATTTTAAATGTGTTTGTTTCTGTTGTAAAAAAAGTGAATCAGTTATACATATAAATATATCCATTCTTTTAAGATTCTTTTCCCATATATGTCATTACAGAGTGATGAGGCCCCTGTCTATATAGTAGGTCCTTATCAGTTGTCTATTATTCTATTTTATTATTACAGTATAATTTTCTTGCAATGTTTTTAAAGAACCATTCAGACCAGGGACCCACGATATGTATAGGCTTAAATCCAACAAAGCAACAGCCGTCTCCCAATTTCATCTCTGTTATCGACTGCCCTCAGGAATTTAAAAACAAAAATCATAATCTCTCTTCATTTTTAATACTGGGATTGCTTCATCCAAATTCGACAGCTTAGAACAATGTTGAAGAGACCCAGGAGCAGCTGGGAGAAAGTTCAAACACAGGTCAGCAGGCAGCCCAAGTGAGCTAAGATCTCTACATCTTTAGCCTACATTAGAGGAGCCCCAAACACCGATGCCGCGTGATGCGAACTGGCAGGTCTGAGTCCTGGACACAAACGCCGCGCGGAAACGTGGACAGGGTGTTGCCTTAGAGATATGATGGATTCTGAAAGCCCTGACAAAAGCTTGCAGAAACAAAACGCGAAGAATTCAAGGCTCTCGCCGCCCCCCTGTTCCTCAAAGCCTCAAATGAGATGAGGGTCATAAAATGCCCTTGTACTGAACTCAGTATAGCCTATAAAATTTATACGATTTGTAAAGAGGTCCTTTATACGATAACTCCTCTGATAAGGGCTGGGGGCAGAGAGAACGAGATGGCACGCAAGCAAGCGAAAGGCGGAACAAGGCGCTGATCAGTGAATCGGGCCTGTCAAGAAACGGATGAAGGGAGTCTTTCTTCTGGGGCTTCACTTTGTGCAACTTGTCACGTCACCTTGTCTGTGTCTTTTCTCAAATGCTAGCGTTTTTACATTATGTTTCATTAAAGCTAACCACTCAAGAATGAAACCTTTTCACCTGACCCAAATTTCATATTAATTCCGCTGTGTGTGTCTGAATGATGCTTAGAGGTCTACTGTTGTCTGACTCCATTATAAAACATCTCTACAGGGGAAAAAAAAAAAAAAAAAGGACACTAACAGAAATAACGCTTTCTTGTGTTTTATATGAGCAGAATAGAGAGGTCTCAAGATTAAAGTAATAATTAAAAATATATGTCAAATGTGATGGTAAAATAGTTTGTCTATGCAAGTGTTCCTCAACTGAATATCAAATTTATCTGAGGCTTCTGTTATCCCAGGGAAAAAGAGAAAGCAAAGTACCATGCTATTTCAAATATCATTAATACTAAAAACACCAATTATATCAAAAGAGATTAGATTTTGCTAGATCTAAATTCCTAAAGGAATTTGTTACTACAGGTCCTTATATTAGGTACTGTTGGGTTGGCCAAAAAGTTTTTAAACCTGAATGGACTTTTTGATGAAATCAATAATTAATTAGTGGGAAACAGTAGTTTGCAGAGTCATGAAAGATCGTTTATAGAAAAGCAGAGATTTTCTTAAGCGGGTCTCTTCTTGTGTCTATCTTCCACACTATTTAAAGCTTAGAGGTTTAATGAAGGCCATTCTCTCCAGGTTATACTATGCAATTTTAGGTATATCCGAGATTTTATCCTATTTATGTTGCAGACAGAAAAGGACCCAGATTCTGTAATTAGAAGATATACAGATGTCAAGTTCAAACATTTGAACTTTGTTGGTGTCTAGTCTCTTTTATTATCTCTTTTTCACTCTTCAAAGCCACCAACTGATAATTTGATTATAATAGAAATGAATTTTTGTAGACTACCAATATTTAATACAAAGTATATTTCTAAAACTCTGGGAGGAAATAGTTTCAAATTAGAAGCTTCAGGCAATTTTGAGTATAATAAGTTTATCTTTGGTGTTTTTGAACTTTATTTGATAAATAATCTTACAGTTTGAGCACACGAGGGTCTTCTCATCTGTTTCCATCAATCAGTATAACAGTGTACCCATTCATTACGCTGTGATCCTTAGTTTTGCTATCCCAAAATCATTCACAATAGTAAAAATTAAACACAAAATTATGTGTAAATGCCTGCATAGAAGGCTGGCATTAGAAATCTTATTTCTAAATCTCAGAATGTAAGAGTGTATAAACTGTCTTTCTCTGAAGAAAAATGATCTCTATCAAGAATTCACAAGACATATACTCTCGACAGATTAGAATATTTCTAGTAAAACTTTCCTTTGGGACAATACTGAGCTCCTGCCCTACTTAGTCAGTCACAACAATTGAACATTTTTGAATGAAATGGTTGTTGAATTTTGAAAAGAGAGTGCAGACTTAACATGCGCCGTGGGCTCTGTGCTTAGCCGTATCCCACTCTTTGCAAGCCCATGGACTGCAGCCAGCTAGACTCCTCTGTCCGTGGGATTTTTCAGGCAAGATTCCGGGAGTGGGTTCCGATCCAGGGCTTGAACCCGCATCTCTCAGGTCTCCAACTTTGACAGGTGGATTCTTTAACATCACGCCACCTGCTGGAAGGCACAACATGCACTATAGTACTTATATAATCACTATTATCAATAATTAAAGTATCACAACTAAAATTTTTTCAGGTGAGTTCAGAAGATACTGTCTTAGGCGCCATGGTTCTCTGTGCCAATTGATTCCATCTATTTTAATCTTCATTATATCAAATGTTGATTTCTCTCTCATAATTGAAATTTTCACCACAAAGCCTACTGGCAGTATTGACTCATTACATGGTGATTTTATGCTGCTGGGTAACCTCTCTGAGTACCACTGACCCTTGAACAACACGACTTTAAATTGCAAGGGTCCATTTATAAGCAGATTTTTTCCCCAATAAATACAGTGCTGCATTACTTGAGGTTGAGTGAATCCATGGATTTGGAACCCGGATATGCAAGGCCAAATAAGGGACATGAGCATCCAGGGATCTTTGTGTCCCTGAAAGTTGCTCAGTTGTATCAGACTTTTTGTAACCTCATGGACAGTAGGCCACCAGACTCTTCTGTCCCTGGGATTCTCCAGGCAAGAATACTGGAGGGGTGCCATGCCTTTCTCCAGGAGAGCTTCCTGACCCAGGGATCGAACCCCAGTCTCCCACATTACAGGCAGATTCTTTACTCTCTGAGCCACCAGGGAAGCCCAGGTTTCAGAACCAATCCCCTGCGGATACAAAAGGACAACTGTCGATTAAGGCTAGAGGTAAACAGAGGCCCAAGTCAGCGTCCTTACTGATGTGGATCAGAATTCACCGATGTCTGGCGTATTTTTCCTCCTGCAACATCAGATGTGTTTTTGAAACACTCAGCTGTTTCAAACACCTGTACCTGGTCCTATCTAGAAATTTCTTACTCAAACTACTCAGATCTTGGATCACAAATATATGTTAGTTGTGAAAATTTCCGTTAAATCACTCATTTAAAAAATTAGGCTGAATATCACCTTTAGTTTCGCAAAAGTCAGAGTGTCTTTCTTAATGCGTAATGTCACAGACTCCTCCCAAAGCTCATTACTATTCTCAGAAAGAGTCAAATGAAATAATTAACTTATGTCCTTAGAAGTAATAATGTTCTATAAATATATTTTCTCTTGCAGGGATTGTGAACCATGATCACAGTCATGATCAACGTGAACTAAGCATTGAGAGATTTTGCCTCAGGAGTGGAGTCTGTTTACATTTTGGAAGGACCAAGAAGGTGCATTGTGAAAGTTTGAAGGGGAATAATTGAAAGGAGCTAAGTTAGAAACTCTAAGTCCAGGTTTTCAAATTGTCGCGGCATTGGGGAAACACTTTTTTTTCCAAACAGTGAAGACAGTACTAGTGCTGAGACTTCATATTTCATTTTATGTCTTTTAAAATTGAAGGTGGATTGCAAAGTTAAACATATGTGTGTGTATATATATATATATATATTAATACATACAAATCATATACATATGTGTGTATACATATATTTAGATTATTTTCCATTATAGGTTTTTGGAAGATATTAAATATAGTTCCTGGTGCTATACAGCAGGACTTTGTTGTTCACCCATTATACACATATGTATATACATATACACACACATATATAGTATTGTGTATCTGGGAGTTTGTATTTTAGAAGGAGTGTGTTTGTTTGTGTGTGTGTGCAAGCATGCATATACATATCTTACTAAACAGATACACATGAGGCAATATAATAAAAAAAATGAGCCTGCACACACACACTGATGGAAAACGTCTAACGCGGCCACACTCACTGGACCGCTCTGGGAACCACTGATCCACCAGCCCGAGTTGGTCCTTCTGCAGGACCCAGATGCTGACAGCTCTCACAGGCTTCCTGCCCAGCCAGGTAACCTCCAGACGCAACATCTCACACCTGTGGGGACTCAGGAAATGAAGCATGGTGACCTAGTGGGTTTCCAGAAGGGTGGGTTGAGTGTCATATGATTGATTTTAAGAGAAAAAGAAAAGTATTTTCTCAAAGAGCTAGGGAAGCAGAGAGCAGGCTCTTCCAGTCAGACACTGGTGATTTCCCTGAGAGAATTCCATCTGAAGGATGTGTTATCATAGGTGCTTCCTCCTGCCTGTGTGAAGAAAGCTCTACATAGTGAATGAATAAACAGCCTTCCTTTCTTCTTCATAATCCTTTTGCTTTGAAAAGTATTAAAATCTGATAAACCTGCATAGTTGTACAGGGTGGCATTGTAGGACTAAGGGAGAGAAAAGAAGAAGACAGTGGCCTCAGTCTTTCTCTCTTTCTTTCTTTCTCTCCCTTAATGTCTATTGTCTGGAAGCAGCTTCCTTTCAAAGGTCTGTATCCAGGAGCCCACAATAGGTGGGGGAGCCCCCAGGATGCGAAGAGATGCCCACAGGGAGATTGGGAAGAGTATTAGATTCAGTAGAGAAATGACTCCTGGACAACTCAGGAGCCAGTAACGAACAACGTCACGTCTGTCTACCATGGAGACTGAGCGGTGTTCCTGAGAACCAGAGAAACAACATCTTTTGGAGTCTATGCATGAAACATGGAACCCATCATAGCACTACTTTCTAAATGTAATTATTTCTTTCATGCATGCTCAGTCGTGTGGGACTCTTTGCAACCCCATGCACTGTGGCCCTCTAGGCTCCTCTGTCCATGGGATTCTCCAGGCAAGAATGCTGGAGTGGGTTGCCATTTCCTTCTCCAGGGGATCTTTCCGACCTGCTGCGTCTACAGCGACTCCTGCATGGGCAGGCAGATTCTTTACCACCAAGCCACCTGAGAAGCCTCAGAAATATTTCTTACTTGGTTTCGAGCACATTATTATTATTACTATTATTGTTATCAATATTTTGCCTTCTGACCGTATTTTGAGGCTCATGGTTTAAGCTGATATTTTTCCTCCTGCTCCAGCTCTATATTTGAAATGGAAATTGTGCACAACGAGAAATGCTTTCATCGTGCCTTTTATTCACAGTAATTTGAAAACTTGCTTAGAGATGAATGAGTTGGTTCTCCCTGCAGCAGTACACGTGGGCCCTCTGTGGGCCGGGTGGAGTGGGGACACAGCCGCTGAAGCCCCTACACCTGCTGGAGCCTGGATCTTTGGTAGGTGGGCTGGGGAGATGGTTCTTAACTGACTGGCTTCCCAGCGGAAACAAAGACAATAATTTGCTCTATTAGATCATGGCTTGTCTTGGAAATAATCCAGCTTGGGAAACGCTTTAATTTTTGCCAGCATTGTGAAGAGTTTATCAGTGAAAGGGGGTACTGTGTGCATGGGCGATTCAGGAATTAAAAGAACAATGGCAAATAACAGACTAGCTCGGAACTGCAAAGCATGTGAAATATTCCGAGAGGAAATGTCTCAGAAGTATAACCGTACCTCTCACAGCAAAAAACATCACTAAATGATCGTATCAACCAAGAATTAGGAAGCTACCCAGAGGTATCAGCATTGTTTTAAGAAGAGATTGAATCACATATTTATCTAGAAAAGGAAAACTTCATGCCTCATTTTTGCTGTCCGTTTGTTCATATTGATTTTTTTATCATAATTTAGAAACAGAGTCAAACCCTCCTAAACACAAAAGCAGAATAAACCTCGCTTTCTTATTACACCAGAGAGCTTCCAAGTGGCGGAGGATTTTGATTTAGATTCAGGCATTAAAATTAAATCACACATCCTAAGGAAAAATGATCTGTAATAATGAAAGCCACACACATGGGATATGAAAGTGGTCTTGAATAATGAAGCCAACTACAGTTGCAGCGGGTGAAGCCCGTGTGATTTAATGAACAGTGCTTTTGAAAACAAATTTCTTCTCCGCTGTCGTCTATCGATTGCTGGCATATTAGCAAACAAATTACTGGAAGAGATGAATATCGTACATTAGGAAGGAATTATTTCTCCTCAATTAAAGTAGCTTCATTTTACGGATGCCCTGTGGAAGCCATTAGGATTGGGGCCTGTAGGTACCATTGCAGGGCAAGAGGAGGCATCAGGTTGCGAGAGGTTGCACCAGGTTATGAAGGATGCTCTTTTTTTTTGCTCAAACTGTTACTCGGTGACCTGAGGCACCTGAGGGAATGAGAATGTGTGTGGTTCCGATGTTGCCAATTCTCTCCTAACCTGGATTCCTTTACCTACTTCTAGCACGCCACCCAAGTTAGTGACCGAGGTCAAGATTTTTCTGCATTGATCGTGAGCTGCTTTGAAAGCTCCGAATTGGTGCTTTTTTCTTTTCTCTTCTTTTAAATCAACATCTTTATCTTGTTTGGTCCATTTTAAGATTTTCTGATTAAAATGTTTAGCAGTGATAGTTTAAACAGGTTGCAGAGTTTTATGACTTTAAGAAACTTTTTTCTGTTGGGCGATAAAGATCATTATGGTAAATACTTTTTTATTAGCAGATTAAACAGATATGGATTGAAATCCAGTGAGCTCATGAAAAGGGCTTCATCCACCCCCCTCATTTTGTGTGTGTGTGTGTGAGTGATTTTTATGTCAATAATGTTTTTGGAAAACACCGAGGTGGTTTCAATCGCTTTGAGTTCAATCACAAAATGAAAGCGTTTTTCAGTTTCGGTTCAGTTTCAGTTCATAAACCAGAAACATTCTTATTTGGTAGTGGGAAGAAAAACACCTAGTCCGGCTATTATCAAACCCCTTTCTGACCTAAGCTCTGTGACTCTGCATTGATTTTACTTCTCTATTTGACTTCTAAGGAATTCTAAGCATGTAAAACTAAAATATTGTCAAACAAGAATCATTGTGAGATATGTTAAAAGGGAAGGAACTATTTTTGCTCATATTTACAGGAAATAAGAATGAAAAAAAAAAGGAAGAGAGGAGAAAGAAAAGTTTTCATGGTTGCAAAACTGAAAAAAAAAATCCTTAAGAGAGAAAAACAATCTCTACATTTTAGGTTAGGCCTGGAAATAATACATAAACATATGCAAAAGGACTTTGTAACTATGAAGCTGTCTGTAAAGGAGGGGGCTGAGTGCTAGGAGAATTGAAGAGGTGTGATTTCCGATAGTGACTGAACAAAAGTTTTCACTGATCACCTTGGTCTTGAGATTTTATATAAGTGGTTGTTTAAAAGGTCTTCTGAGATAGCATTCGAATAATGGCTTCTTCCTTAAAGTGTAGAAAGATAAACTAATGCTAAAAGGTCATAAAATATTATCTGGTGGCTCACACCTGCTCTTTTTAGCTGGGATGAATACATAAGATGTGAGGCCATCAACCATCTCATCCTCTGTCTTCCCCTTCTCCTGCTTTCAGTCTTTCCCAGCATCAGGGTCTTTTCCAATGAGTCAGTTCTTCGCATCAGGTGATTAAAGTATTGGAGCTTCAGCTTCAACATCAGTCCTTCCAATGAATATTCAGGGTTGATTTCTTTTAGGATTGACTGGTTTGATCTCCTTGCTGTCCAAGGAACTTGATGGGGAACACATGTATACCTGTGGCGGATCCATTTCAATATTTGGCAAAACTAATACAATGTTGTAAAG
This sequence comes from Bos grunniens, assembly GCF_055505025.1. Taxonomy (NCBI): domain Eukaryota; kingdom Metazoa; phylum Chordata; class Mammalia; order Artiodactyla; family Bovidae; genus Bos; species Bos grunniens. Next base: position 86,500,695 of record NC_141176.1, on the reverse strand, counting down.
TTTAAAAAAAAAAAAAAGAGTCTTCTCCAGCACCACGATTTGAAAGTATCAATTCTTCAGTGCTCAGCCTTCTTCATAGTCCAACTCTCACATCCATACATGACTACTGGAGAAAACATACCTTTGGCTATACCATAAGCAAAATTTAAAGATTATTAAAATAGCTCTGTGAAAATAAAATGAGGCTTCTACTCTTTGGCTTTGAGTCACGAGATAAAGCAAAGGCTGCAGAAATCTTGGGCCACCATGGGGAATTTTTATCATTAAAAGTACTTGGCAAAATAATCATGTTTCCTACATTTATTAGAAGTAAATCATCTACTTATTAGAAGTCATAAGTTTTGTAGTCTTCTGTGTAAATCATTCTGGATAAAGTTAGGGGATGCGAATTTGAAAGAAAAAGAAGTTTGGTTGAAATATGCAGCCTCAATAATCTCCCATGATATTAAAAAAAAAATCAGGATATTTTTATTAGCAGCAAATCTGAAAACTAATTCATCCAGTAAATGACACCAGCACTGCCCAGCCCCTTTCTATATTTCTTAACTCTTTTATTATCAAGCAAACACATCCATAAGTTCACAAAGAATTTCCATTAAAAAGAAGCCTTACAAAATACATAAACCATGAAATTATTGTCAACAGTGCTACAATTCCCTCAAACATTAAGTCCCATAAAAATACTCTCGGCATAGATAAAGTCTGTGAATATGCTATAATGTGGAGATAACACGCTGAATTGACATTTATTAATCATAGTAAAATACCCATTAAAATTAAATTGCGTCTGTGTTAAGCAGAAGGAGTCAGGATATCACAAGACAAATCATAGTATTAGGTTTAACCCCAGTCTGAGTAGTAACCTGATCTCAGCAATCTGAGGTCCTGGGTTCATGGTTCTTTATGTGACTGTTCTGATTTTTCAGGTTTTCATTGGCCTGTCCTTTGCCTCTTTTCATGACAGAAAATGACTCCTCCTTATCCCTGTCAACAGTGAATAACAGCTGACCAAAGTTGCCATATATATATATATATTTTTTATCTTGTTCACTTTGGGGTAAATAAAATGAAAGCCAGCAACAAAGAGTAAATTGGTCATATTTGCAGTTCCTTGAAATCCAAGCAAAGGGGAGAGAGATGGTTTCTAAAGCTGAGAGCAACAGTTGTCCAGATGGAGCAGGTAGGCACCGTTTACTGAATGACCTGAAATAAGCAGGACTGAAATTAGCACCTGAAATAAACAGGGGGGTGAGCCTGTGGCACTGACAGTTCAGCATGACTTTGGCAAATCAGGTCCTCACACTGCTGTCCTAAAAGGCCTTGCAGAGGAATTAAGGAGAGACAGTGTTCTTGTTTTTTTTTTCTTGAAATTTCCCACAAATCTATGAGACTGGTCACTTCCATGGTCCCAACCACAGTATACTCAGCTCTGCATTGGGCATCGTTTTATTTATACTCGTCACCGTGGTATCAGAAACAGAATCCAAACATCATAATATGTAAATGAACAGAGCCTCCAGATTTAAAATGATATATAAATCATAATACACAAAATAGTCTATGTGTAACAACCTTAGATTGTCTATTGGTATTTTCTGGTATTACAGTTATGTTTTCCTCTATTAATAGTGAGTAACTACTTGGCTTTGCCCCAAATGAGAGCTTTCCAAAGATGTGAGAGAGTCCGTCTGGGAATTCCCAGGCAAATTGGGATGTAACTCCACTCCCCTATTTTCTTCTCTATGTTTTTCTGTTTTTTTTTCTTTTAATTTTTTTTATTGGAGGATAATTGCTTTACAATATCATGTTGGTTTTATGCCATACATCAACATGAATCATCCACAGGTAGACATGTGTCTCCTGCTTCCTGAACCCCCTCCTATCCCCCTCCTCATCCCACCCCTCTAGATTGTCGCAGAGCACTGGGTTGAGCTCCCTGTGTCACAGCAAATTCCCACTTGCCACCTGTTTTACATATGACAGCGTATATGTGTCCACGCTATCCTCTCAGTTTGTCCCACTCCTCCTTCCCCAGCTGTGCCCACAAGTCTGTGCTTTATATCTGCACCTCCTTGCTGCATTGCAGAAAGCTCATCAGTACCATCTTTCTAGATTCCATATGCATGCCTTAAAACACAGGCTTTCTCTTCCTGACTTCTCTGATAGCTCAGTTGGTAAGGAGCCTTCCTGCAGTGCAGGAGACCCCGGTTCGATCCCTGGGTTGGGAAGATCTGCTAGAGAAGGGATAGACTACCCACTCCAGTATTCCTGGGCTTCCCTGGTGGCTCAGCTGGTAAAGAATCTACCTGCAATGCAGGAGAACTGGGTCCGATCCCTGGGTTGGGAAGTTCCCATGGAGAAGGGAAAGGCTACACACTCCAGTATTCTGGCCTGCAGAAGTCCGTGGACTGTATAGTCCACGGAGTCACAAATACGACTGAGCGACTCTCACTTTCACTTTTCTGACTTACTTCACTCTGTATAATAGGCTGTTAAGTGGAGATGTCTAATAATGCATTGACCTCCAGCAGCAGAAATCTTTCCCTCCATTTCATGACTTTCGAGGTAAAAAGGGTAAAAGCATTTTTGGAAGAGGAAGTGAATTTAGCTATAAAGTGTGAGATGTGAAGCACAGGGAATTTACAACAACAAATCTGAGTCTCATTCTACAAAGGGTACCCAAGGGGAAAATTGGTATTTATCTACAAAGATCAATTTCTGCATTACCTTTTCCACTGTGGTGAAATTCTGGCACATTACAATGTAAATTAAGCATACTTCATGATGTCACGCAACATCCTGTAGAGAGAACACATTAGCATAGTTCAGACCTTTAAAATAAAAAAGCCTTAAGTATTATACAATAAATTAGTTATCAAAGTTTGCTGACCAAACTAAATATTTATACACTGATTAACTAAGTTACCACTGTCTATTTGAATAGTGGCTAGTGACTGAATATATGTGTGTGTGATGTCACTTTAATCCTGTCCAACTCTTTGTGACCCTGTGGACTGTACCCTTCCAGGCTCCTCTGTCCATGGGATTTTCCCAGCAAGAATTTTGGAGTGGGTTGCCATTTCCTGCTCCAGGGGATCTCCCTGACCCAGGGATCGAACCCGCATCTCTTATGTCTTCTGCATTGGCAGGTGAGTTCTTTACCACGAGCACCACCCACGGAAGCCCCAGTGAATGATAAAGTACACATAAACATTTTAACCAATGCCTAGCACATCATAAGAACTAAAATCAGGTTAGCTGTCATCATCACCATCAGCACCATCAATGCTATCATTTCTCATTCAGAGAAATTAATTCTACAAATATCAGGCCACTGGGATTTTTGGTTTGGGTCAATATTTTCCCTCAACATTTAGTTTAGGTTGGTTGACTTCAAAATTTTCTACTTTTTCTTTCAGCTGTTCAGATGTCTAAGAAGGTAAAAAGGTATCCAGAGCCTTGAGAACCTATGATGTGCCTTGTGTAGTAGTTGTTACAAAAACTTGTGTCCTGAGAATGTTCTGACTGGCAACGTCCTGATGGATAGCAGGATTAACTTCTACTACTACTACTACTACTACTACTAAGTCACTTCAGTCGTATCCGACTCTGTGCGACCCCATAGACGGCAGCCCACCAGGCTCCCCCGTCCCTGGGATTCTCCAGGCAAGAACGCTGGAGTGGGTTGCCATTTCCTTCTCCAATGCATGAAAGTGAAAAGTGAAAGTGAAGTTGCTCAGTCGTGTCCGACTCTTAGTGACCCCATGGACTGCAGCCTGCCAGGCTCCTCCATCCATGGGATTTTCCAGGCAAAAGTACTGGAGTGGGGTGCCATTGCCTTCTCTGAGGGATTAACTTCTAGTTGCCGTTAATGTGAAATCCTAGCATTTCTTCACTTGATTATAAGTGAGGTTTCTTTCAATTTTATTTCTCTTGTATTTATCCTCATTTTTTCCCTTTGTACATTTTTTCTTTCTTCAGATGCCTCTATCCAGATGGCTATTCTTTGTGTATCATTTCCCCTCTGTCTCCAATCCATCCCATACTGCCAATGTGAATGGTGAGTGGAATCCCAACTGCAGCCATTTCTCATTTGGGACTTTCGGTGCATTTGTTTTTTCTTTTTAATCTGTACTGGACAAAATAAGCTGAAGGTGGTAAGGCGAATACTGTACATTTCTGATCCTCGCTGGCATTCTTGGTCTTGCCTCTTAAATGTGTTGTTGATTTTTTTTTTTTCTGCTGTTGTTAATTCCCTCTATATTTTTGTGCTGTATATCACTGTGCTCACTTAAAAGGAGATTGGCATGTGGATTTCTGGAATCTTCTTTCAATTTGTACAAAATTATTACTGATGTTCTATTTTGCAATTTCTAGTATGAGCTTGGGATTTCTCTCAAATTTAGTATCTATTATACACCCTATGTTGGAGAAAGAAATGTCAACCTACTGCAGTATTCTTGCCTGGAGAATCCTGTGAACAGAGGAGCCTCTTAGGCTGCTGTCCATGGGGTCACACAGAGTCGGATATGACTGAAGCTACACAGCAGCAGCAGCATACACCCTATGTAATCACTTTTTGGTCATTTTTGTCAGAAGATTCAGTTCGGTTCAGTCATGTCCGACTCTTTGCGACCCTGTGGACTGCAGCATGCCAGGCTTCCCTGTCCATCACCAACTCCTGGAACTTACTCAAACTCATGCCCATCGAATTGGTGATGGCGTCCAATCATCTCATTCTCCACCATCCCCTTCTCCTCCAACCTCGAATCTTTCCCAGCATCAGTGTCTTTTCCAATGAGTCAATTCTTCACATCAGGTGGCCAAAGTATTGGAGTTTCACCTTCAGCATCAATCCTTCCAATGAATATTCAGGACTGATTTCCTTTAGGATGGGCTGGCTGGATCTCCTTGCAGTCCAAGGGACTCTCAAAAGTCTTCTCCAACACCACCGATCAAAAGCATCAATTCTTCGGTGCTCAGCTTTCTTTATAGTCCAACTCTCATATCCATACATGACTACTGGAAAAACTATAGCTTTGATTAGATGGACCTTTGTTGACAAAGTAATGTCTCTGCTTTTTAATATGCTATCTAGTTTGGTTATAACTTTTCTTCCAAGGAGCAAGTGTCTTTTAATTTCATGGCTGCAGTCATCATTTGCAATGATTTTGGAGCCCAAATAAATAAAGTCAGCCAATGTTTCCATTGTTTCCCCACCTATTTGCCGTGTAATGATGGGACCAGGTACCATGATCTTGGTTTTCTGAATGCTGAGTTTTAAGCCAACTTTTTCACTTTCCTCTTTCACTTTCATCAAGAGGCTCTTTAGTTCTTCTTCACTTTCCGCCATAAGGGTAGTGTCATATGCATATCTGAGGTTATTGATTTTTCTCCTGGAAATCATGATCCCAGCTTGTGCTTAATGCAGCCCAGCATTTTGCATGATGTACTCTGCATATAAGTTAAATAAACATATGTCAGATGATTAGAATACTGAAAGCAACAGGGCAAAAGAGTTCAGCCTTATATATCCTTGAATGATTCATCCACATAAATAAAAAATATTCCACTAACATTAGCTTAAAAGTAATATAATATATATTGTATTGCATGCTGTATATGTCTTAAGAATCAAGGTTTCTGTTTTGTAAGGTGACTCTTCTCATATTCCATGTGGTCATTCATTTAAGTCTTTCTACACAAATATAAGATTATAAATCCTAAGAATGAGCTTCAATATTGTTCCTAAACCACTAGTTAACTTCCTGAAATTCTTGGGATGTAGACATTCATTCTTTCTTTTCTTATCTACTTTTTTGTGGCTTTTTGTCTTTTAGATCATAAGAACTTTATGGGCACAAAACTGCATTTTTGTTTAAAGCAGCATTTTTTAATCCAAATTTTATTTTGCCTTTAATACATAGCTACATATTAACAAACTGATGATTTAGGGACAATATATGGTTGTGCTTTAGTGAGGTTGTTCTTTAGTGGGAAATTGTATGTTCTCCTCTAAAATACTCCTCTGACTAGTTTGATGGTAGATTTATCTTACTGAGAGAGGGCAAGCACCAGAGGGAAGGTTCTTAGTCAATACCAGGACACGAGTAGCTATCCTGGCTTGTCCAGTGGTCCGCGTTGACCAGCTGTCATCAGACAAGGGGAGGCTTGCTGGAGAATCTGGAGCCTTGAGTCTGATTCATGTTTGTTTTTACTGATTGGCTTATGAAGAAGTCATTTAATTTATTTGGCCTTTAAATTTCTCAGCTACAAATTAAAATAAATAAATAAAAGTTGTCCCTAGGCCATTTATATACATATATGTATGGTGTGTGTTTAGTCACTCAGTGGTGTCTGACTCTTGTGATCCCCATGGACTGTGGCCCACCAGGCTCCTCTGTCCATGGAACTCTCCAGGCAAGAATACAGGAGTGGGTTACCATGCCCTCCTCCAGGGGGTCTTTCTGACTCAGGGATTGAAGCCAGGTCTCCTGCACTGCAGGCAGATTGTTCACTGTCTGAGCCATCGGGGAAGTCAAGAGTGCCCTGATTCTCTTACTCTAGAATATACTAGATCTTTTTATCAGGAATCTCATATGAATTAGACAGAACGAGACCTCTAATTCCATGTCTAGCTAAGCACGCAGGCAGGTCAAGAAAGAAACCAAGTTGCTATGATCTGAGGTCTTCCCAAAGACCTGTTTGCCTAAAAGCATCACACTTTTTAGCTCCAATTATAAACAGTCCATAATTAGACCACTTGGTACAGCCCTCTAGTGACTTACAGAATTGAACATTCATTTGACGGCTGCCTTGATGGCAAGCATCTAACAAGTTATATAGCATATAGTAGCTGCTTCAAAAATATTGAAGGATCAAGTAAAAATGGATCAAGAGCAAAACGTTAAACAAGAGCAACTCTATAACACTATAGACTCCAGTCATTTAAATCATCACACTTGATAACACAAATTGATTTCCAAAAAGAAATAGAACTCGACTGGTTAGTAGAGAAATTAAACTTTAAAAAAGAGCTGTTTTTATTTTTCATTTTCAGGTTCTTTTTTTAAGAAATAAACAGATTCAGTGTGTGAGATAAATGACAAAAGAAGCTATTGGGATTTTCCATTTAATTATATAATTAACAATTAGATGAAATAAATTCTGCAAAAATCACTGAATGCTTTTTCAGGCATCATCTATTATTATGTTTCCTTTGAACCATTTCGTGTGTTGCTTTTGATGCTTAAAATAGTTCTAAAATGGGAAATGAGAAAATTTTTCCACCTGTCATGATTTTAAAGACAATCTTTTACAGTCCCTTTTATATTTTCATTTTTCTATATACCCGTGTCTACCCTCAAAGTCTCTATTGGTAACTAAAGTACTTTTTCAGAAGTTAGGAAAATAAATCTAATATTATCCTGTATATTTGGGATCATATTTGGGATCACTTATCAAGTACTCTGAAATGTTTTATTATTGTTTTAAATGAACATATCTTACTTAAAAGAGAGTGAGTATGACCAATCAGGCCATAAATAATTAAGGAGTGATTCTTTGGAGAGTTTCAATCCTTTCTTCTGATTATGGTTAAGATTGAATTTTTGGTTCTTATCAGTTTATCAGTTAGCAATGACTCTTTGGCTGGATGGCATCACTGACTCGATGGACGTGAGTCTCAGTGAACTCCGGGAGTTGGTGATAGACAGGGAGGCCTGGCGTGCTGTGATTCATGGGGTCGCAAGGAGTCGGACACGACTGAGCTACTGGACTGATCTGATCTGATCTGATCTGAATGACTCTTGGGCTTCCTAGGTGGCGCTAGTGGTAAACAATCTAACCACCAACGCAGGAGACATAAGAGATGAGGGTTTGGTCCCTGGGTGGGGAAGATCCTCTGGAAGAGGGCATGGTAACCCTCTGCAGGATTCTTGCCTGGAGAATCCCAAGGACAGAGTAGCCTGGTGTAGTCCATAGGATTACAAAGAGTCAGACACGACTGAAGCAACTCAGCATGTATGTAATGACTCTTGCTTCTAGTAACAGAGACTTGAGTCTATTGCTTTAGACATACAAGTGCTTATTTTCACAAATAAGAGTCTAGAAATGGCAACCCAGAGTTAGAGTGGGTGTCCCATCAGATAATTAGGGTAACTTTCTCCCATCTATCAGTCTCACCATTTCTATTTTCCATGTTCAAGGAAGCCGTAATCCAATATGGCTGCTGGTAAGTCGCTTCAGTGGTGTCCGACTCTGTGCGACCCCATAGACGGCAGCCCACCAGGCTCCCCCGTCCCTGGGATTCTCCAGGCAAGAACACTGGAGTGGGTTTCCATTTCCTTCTCCAATGCCTGAAAGTGAAGAGTGAAAGTGAAGTTGCTCAGTCGTGGCCGACTCTTCGCGACCCCATGGACTGCAGCCTACCAGGCTCCTCGGTCCATGGGATTTTCCAGGCAAGAGTACTGGAGTGGGGTGCCTGCAGTAGCCACAAAATCATACCTAGGTTCCAAGTTATGTGCAATGGATAGAAAGCCTTTCAGGTGGATGAACAAAAATTTTGTAATTCTTGCTTTGAATAACAAACGTCTGTGTATTTCTCCTAGTCTTACGGAAGTTCGGTTCTGCACTCACACAGCTGGTTACAGCCCAAGCCTCATCCTCCTTTAATAATTAAAGCTCCAACTCCAAAATCTGAAAACTTCCATCTCATTCTGATTCTGTATATTTCTCATGACCCCCGTAGTTTAGCCTCCCACTGAGTGTCCACAATATGAATTCACCTTCGTTTTTGACATATGGGAATTTTTTCCCCTTTTCTAAATTGACATATGGCCACGCACTGAAGCTACACTGAATTTATTATATTTTTCCAATATCTGTTACGTTTGCACTATAACATCATCTGTCTTAATTAAATTCCTAATATCTATCATTTTGTTATACAGACAGGCTTTATCATAACAAATTTGAATTATTATCCTAAAGCCTCTTGTAGCTCATACTCAGTTTTGGTCTTGGGGACTTTTTCCATGGGAGATTTTGATTTATAACAAACAAATAAAAAAGCATTGTGTGGCAGAAACAGGATATCTCCTTCTGCTTTCACTACAACTGTTTGTACTAACGCACTTATATTTCCAAGTTGGATTTCATGGAGATAGAGAGGCACCCAGCAAGATCGCTCACGGTTTGGAGAAACTGGAACCAAAATCTAAAGTCTCATCCCTCCAGGCGAGGTGTCCTTCTCAGTTCTCACAGAGGTGGCAAAAATGGTCCTGGAGAGGGCAGTTTTATTCAATTTTTAAACTTGTTTTTTTATACACTAATTCTGACAACTATTCAGGTGCAATTGTATCACCTGCAATTTCTCCTTTCTAAGTTTTCTAAGTACAGTTCATACCAAACACTGTGAGGCACACGTTTTCAGAGCGAAATATTTCCTATAAAACTCTCTTTAATTAAAAACCTAAGCAAATTTAACCGTTCTGGGACAGCACCATTGCTATCTCAATGAATATATTATCCAAAGTAAGGTGGCAAAGCTTCATTTAGTTTTAGTACTCACAGTTAAAGGGCTGCTTTGTGCTGTCCAGTATAGTTCGAACTTGCTTACTCTTTGTTACTTCTTCCTGACTGACCGTCTGCCTATGGACATGCCTCAGATGGCTTCTCTGTGGCCCTCTGACCCTTAATTTATGAAGATGAATGGCTCTACATCTGCGGTTACACTTTGTAGCATTTATTTCCTTTTATGGTCCTTCTTGTTCTCTTGCTTTGGAATCAGACAGTTGGTTTTTTATTTTCTATTGAACATACCTCTTATCTTAGGTCTCACTTGGCTCGCAAATTCAAGGTTATTTCAGCACTGATGGTCTCTTGATATATTCTTCACAGTATTTTTGTTTAACTCTCATAAAACCAGATATAACTTAAGTAATAACATCCTATTCCTTTCTCTGCTATCTATTTCCTTTGGATAAACTAAGAAGTATTCAATCATTTCTTCTTCACTATGTAAAAAAAAAAAAAATCTATAAATGTTCCCATTTATTGTTTTTGTTTTTCAGTCACTAAGTTGTGTCTGACTCTTGGCAACCTTATGGACTGCAGCACGCCAGACTTCCTTGCCCTTCACTACCTCCCAGAGTTTGTTCAAATTCATGTCCATTGAGTTGGTGATGCCCTCTAACCATCTCATGCCGTGCCGTCCTCTTCTCCTTTTGCCTTCAATCTTTCCCAGGATGAGAATCTTTACAAACGAGTCAGTTCTTCGCATCAGGTGACCAAAGTATTGGAACTTCAGCTTCAGCATCAGTCCTTCCAATGAATGTTCAGGGCTGATTTCCTTTAGGATTAACTGGTTTGATGTCCTTGCGGTCCAAAAGACTCTCAAGAGTCTTCTCCAGCACCACAGTTGAAAAGCATCAATTCTCCACTGCTCAGCCTTTTTTATGGCCCAGCTCTCACAGACATACATGACTACGGGAAAAGCAAGTATTTGACTGTATGGAGCTTTGTCGACAAAGAGATGTCTTTGCTTTTTAATATGTTTGTCATAGCTTTCCTTCCAAGGAGCAAACATCTTTTAATTTCATGGCTGTGGTCACCATCCACAGTGTTTACATTCCCATAAATATCACTTAAAATAATAAATTGTTCATTGTGTATATCCTTTATATAATCAACTTTATTTCAATACGATAATGGTAGACATTTAATACACACATTATCAATAAAATGGCATGCTAGATAATCATATCTAGTATGTGTGGTTTGAAGAAAATAATTTTACTTCCAAACTTAGTATGTGATTCATAAACTAATCTTCAGAGACTTTTGAGAATTGTGCAGGCTTTGAGTAAACAATGGCTATGTAAAAGAATTAGAAGACTTAAATTCTGGTATTGTTCAAACCAAAAGTTTATTATGTGATATTTGACATGTCACTTAACTTTTCTGATACTTTCATGTGTATGTGTGTGTGTGTATATATATATATGTATACAACAGTAATATCTGATCTTGCTGATTTGAAGGAGGATTGTTTTAAGATCAAATGCAATAATAGACTTCCCAGATTGCTCAGTGGTAAAGAATCTGCCTGCCAATGCAGGAGACACAAGAGACTTGGGTTCAGTCCCTGGATTGGGAAGATGCCCTAGAGGAGGAAATGACATCCTGATCCAGTATTCTTGCCTGGAAAATTCCATAGACAGAAGCTACTGGTGGCCTGCAGTTCATGGGATCTCACAGGGTCAGCCACGACTGAGCAACTGAGCACACACACACACACACACACACACACACACACACTGCTACTAATCATAAAACCACGGTTTAAAAACTTTAAAGTATCACAAATGTGAAAAGCAACTGACAGAAGCAACAGTTGCAGACTATCACCCCATCACCCCAGTAAGTATTCTCTTGAAGTTATTTATAATTATGATTGTCTTATTAAGTAGTTTTTATTGATTAGGTACTTACTTTCCAGTAGCTGACATTCTAGGGGATGAAAATAGACAATAGACATGCACACAAATAGAGCTGGTATACCTTTCTGAAATGTGCAATGATGTTAACCAGACCATGTGAAAAGGAGTGAATAACTGAGTGAATTTGTTGTGTGTATGGGTGGAGTCACTGTAAACAGGATATTTATGAAAAGCTTTTGAGAGGATAAAATCTGAGATAAGGTTTTTAGAATAAGAAGTAGCTAGCCAGTACCCCCAGTGAGAGTTATAGTGTACATGGCCATGAAGAATGAGATGAGTGGATGAATCTTGAAAATATTTGGGAAGAAGACTTGGGTATGTTTGTTGATATAGTGAACATAAAGGATGAGAAAAAGAAAGTTTAAATAAAAGACTTTTGATTTGAGGAATTGGGTAAATAATAGTATTACTTACTGTGGTTAGAAAAAATGCAAGAATGACTTAGGGCTTCCTAGGTGGTGCTAGTGATAAAGAACCTGCCTGCCAATGCAGGAGACATAAGGGACTCAGGTTCGATCCCGGAGTGGGGAAGATCCCCTGGAGGAGGGCATGGCAACACACTCCAGTATTGTTGTCTGGAGAATCCCATGGACAGAGGAGCCCAGTGGGCTGCAGTCCATGGGGTTGTGAAGAGGCCGACACAACTGAAGTGACTTAGTACACACACAGGCAAGGACATATACAGAGCAGGAGAACATGAGGTCTGTTTTGGACTCATTGCATTTGACATATATGTGAAACACCCAAGTGGACACGCCAAAAAGTATATATACTTTTGGAGTTTAGAGGAAAAATAAATGTCAAAGGTGTAAATTCTCTATCATCAATGCATGCAGGTTTTTTGACAGCAAAGAAAAGAATGAATTCATGGAGAGTTTGTAGATAGATAATGTGTATGAAAGAAAGAGAGAGAGGAATTGGTGATAAGAAAAAGCAAGATGAATGTTCAGTGTTTGGTGTCCACCTTTATGCTCCATGCTTGTATCAAGATCATTTAGAAAATGTATTAAATAATAGCAAAAACTGAAACAGCCTTGAGTAACCCAGATAGTAAAGAACCTGGAGTATACGTTGGACGTTGAAATTTTACCAAAGGAGAAATGGTTTCCAATGTACACTGAGAAAAGGCAGAATAAGGACAAAGTTTGCATGAGGTTTGGAGACTTAAGGGTGAAATATTGATGGAGTTCCTGTAAGACTGATTTTTGTATCCCAGTGAATTCATAAGAAAGGCTTTCAGAAATGGGGGAATGTTTTCTTTTTCCTTTTTTTTTCTTTGAGATTTTGGAAGAAAAGAGACAGAATGAAATATTTGTCTGGTAGAGTGGAAAAACAATCTTTCTAGAGTCAGATAATAGGGTTGCTAATGAAGAAATTGTGCACCTTTCAAGTGACCTGGAGGAGAAACAAAGTTTGAACCACTCTGAAACTAGATATGAATATTATTATTCTTGTTCTTGTTCTAGGCACAACAGTGAGGAGGTGTGCAGTAATTCCCACTACTTTACAAAGTCCCTTTAGCCCTATATCTTCCACGTGTGTTTTTGTTACCCTCAAACTGGGATTTAATCAGAGTATATTAGATCTGGCAATGACCTTGAGGATCATTCTTTCCAACTGTGTCATTTTATATGTAAGACAAGTGAGGCCCGTGGGAGTCTAATGATTTATACAATTGTACGACTGTGCTGTGGCAGTCACCAGCCCTTCCTCTGCTGTTCAGTGTTGTATACAAGAACTTAGAGTACTGCTGTTAGGGGATTTTTAATCACTGAATTTCCCTGATTGTCAGTCAGAGATATCAAAATATTTTCCCTTTCTATGGGTGCGTATGATAAAAAAAAATTAACTGGGAAAGAGGAAATACATTAAAATATATATTATTATTCTAATATTTCCTTTGTGAAGATGACAAAACCATGGAATATATATTACAATGTTGGTAATATGGTTGTCACACATTATTAGAACTTTTAAAATTAAATTATTTATTATTACCGAAAATAGAGTACATTTTCCACATTATCTTACAGATTTTCTTTCACCCTTTACACAGAATAGTCTAAACACTTCATAAAACAGAAATGAGGCACACAAATATGGATAAAATATATCTACACAATTAGGGAATTTAATTAATGATATTTTCTATTGGCCTCTATTTTATATACTTGAACTGTCTATAAATGCAATTTTAAAGTTCCCAAGTGTAGCAAGTAGGCCAGATATGAATTTCAAGTGTCTCATTAGTGAGAATCGTCTTTGAAGTTGCAAATGGGGAAAAAAAAAACACATTTATTTGCACATAGAATCTTTCCAACAGAGGATCTCAAAACATATTTAATTGTGACATGATTTATGTAAAGCAAGAACAGCGCCAAGAAGTCTTTATTTTTTTCTTAGGCAAGAGCACGCTACAAGAACAAACGATCACTGAATATCTGCTTCACAAACCACTAGCTCAGTTTAGAAACATTTTTCACCCCAGGAAGTCTGCGCTGTAATACTTAATGCTGCCTTCTCTTCTCATTTCTGATTTCTTCCATAACTCATTAGACAGCTGATGGAACTACACATGGAATAAAGTAGCTGTGCTTCTTCCCTCATATTAAATAATAAAGGTCATTTGCCTCGTTTTTTTTTTTTTTTTTTATGCTGCCAATCAATTTTTCTTGTGAAATTCTAAAACAATGAAGAAACTCAGACTATGGGTATAATTTTCAAACAAAATTCATATCATTTCTTAACTGATACAATGTGTTCAATCTACTTTCTTTTCCCTTTTTATTGCAGTATAGAATGTTTTTTTAAAAAGAGTCCAATTAATAGTTTGAAGTAGCAATATGGGGTTTAAACATTAATATTAAATCAGGAAATGTTTATATGGATAGTAGAATAAATAGATTATAAATGTTAAGGGTCACTAACCCAAGGGGGCTTCTCAGGTGGCTCAGTGGGTAGGGAATCTGCCTGCATTGCAGGAGACCCAAGAGATGTGTGTTTGATTCCTGGGTTGGGACGATCCGCTGCAGGAGGGCATGGCGTTCCACTTCAGTATCTTCGCCTGGAAAATCCCGTGGGCAAAGGAGCATGGCAAGCCACAGTTCACGGGGTCACAAAGAGGGACTGAGGGGACTGAACAGGCCGTTGAAGGAGAGTGTTTCTAGAGCAATAGAATCGCAAATTATGAACCACGCACAAATAAAGCAAATCTATTGACTGGCTTTGTTGACTGTATTTAGTTGACCTCATTTATTTTGAAAATAGTAAGATGGAAATGAAACTGTAGCTATATATATTTGTGTAGAGATAATACTTCTGTATTATATATAAATATTGAGTGAATAGTAAATAGAATGAATGGAATTTGGTATATAAGTGCTAAGGAAGTTGTTTTGTTTTTTTTCACAGAAACATTCTGTAAGGAAAACCTCAGAGAAGTCCAAAACTAATAAACCAGGCCAACAAATCTTTAGTATCCAGAGTTAGGTTGAGATAAAAAGAAGAAGAAAAGATTTTCTCATGTCTCAAAGTTATTTGCAAAACAGAAAGTGGTAAAGTAAGAGATGTGCTTGTTTAAAATAATAGAAATGTATTTAACTATGTGGATATAATTAAAATATAGAATGTAATTCTGTATCATTAAGCATATTTATTCAGAGAAGGCAATGGCACCCCACTCCAGTACTCTTGCCTGGAAAATCTCATGGGTGGAGGAGCCTGATGGGCTGCAGTCCATGGGGTTGCGAAGAGTCAGACACGACTGAGCAACTTCACTTTCACTTTTCACTTTCATGCATTGGAGAAGGAAATGGCAACCCACTCCAGTGTTCTTGCCTGGAGAATCCCAGGGATGGGGGAGCCTGGTGGGCTGCCGTCTATGGGGTCGCACAGAGTCGGACACGACTGAAGCGACTTAGCAGCAGTAGCAGCAAGCATATTTATTATAATTTCTTGCTTGATAGAGCAAAACTAAGCCAACATTTTTAGAAGCAGTGGTGTAAAGTATGGTGTGCATGTCTTTCTCATAAGTAGTCAAGAAGTAGGTTGTCCAGAGCTAGCATACCCAATCCATTATGTCTAAATCTTTTTATCAGGAAAGCTTTCCAAGAAGTACAAATTAAATGGGATAGTATACCTAATCCCTCACTGATTCACCACCAGTTTTGAAGAATTGTTCTTAATGTTCTGCTATTAAAAAAAATTGAAAAAAAAAAGAGAAAAAAAAATTGAAGTATAGTTATTTTATAATGTTGAATTAGTCTCTACTGTACTGCAGAGTGAATCAGCTCTATGTATACATATATCCACTCTTTTTTGGATTTCCTTCCCATCCAAGTTACCACAGGAAATTGATAGGATTCCCTGTGCTGCACAGTAGGTTCACATTAGTTATCTATTTTGAACTTCCCAAATGGCACTAGCAGTGAAGAATTCCCCTGCCAGTGCAGAAGATGCAGAAGCCCCAGGTTCAACGCCTGGGTTGGGAAGATCCCCTGGAGGAGGAAATGGAAACCCACTCCAGTATTCTTGTCTGGAGAATCCCTTGGAGAGAGGAGCTTGGTGGGCTACAGTCCATGGGGTCACAAAGAATTGGACACAACTGAGCGCCTAATCACATAGGTATCTGTTTCATATATGGTATCAGTATTGTGTGTCTATCAATATTAACCTCTCAATTCATCCGACCCCTTGTTTGGTGTCCATATATTTATTCTCTATGTTTGTGTCTCTATTTTAATGTGATTAGTTTCTAAATATATATATAGATATAATCATAGTCTGTCTCATAAACATATCCATCACCTCCAAAAGCTTTTATCTCATATTAAAAGAACTCATTATTAATAAAAAAAAATTTTATGGATAATTTACTGTCAAAAATGAGCTTATTGTTAAAGTAGAATAATATAAACTACTGTTGAAGTTCCCTTTATTTAAATCTTAAAAAGAATTATTCATGAAAAGCAAAGTGTTATTCTTTCTGTTTTGTATTATTAGTCAACACACACTTTTATGATTTTGCACAGACTGTTGTTTTGAAATTATTTTTACTTCTTTGAAGACCTTTCTTTGGGAAAAAAAAATGTTGTACATTGAAGCCTAAGGGTTGCAGAAAAGTAATTGTGTCAAAAGGGGGAAAAAAACTTGGTTTATGACATCAAATAATAATAGTTTGAACCATAAACTTGCATATGCTTAGAAACATGTTGATCTTCAAAACAGTGATGTCATATGATTCCACCTAACTCTTGCTGTATCTTGAGGAATGCATGGTCATAGGATTTTTGTTGTGTCCCAAGAGACTCCCTGAATTCTCTCAAAGAGACTCTATTCCTTTTCCAAGGAAACGAAGCATGTTTTATTAAACATGCCCTTGCTTAAAGAACATGCATTACAACACTCAAGGAAAAAACAGGAGCTAACGTTAAGATTTTTCTCAGATCTTCACCACATGGAGAAAGTGCTAATTAGTGACAGTACATAATGTGAATGATTGCTACTGACAAAGTTCTTCATCAGCCTATGTTTCAAGGTTCCAACAAGTTCCCTTGATTTGAAATTAATCAATTTCATGCAAAGGAACTCAGAATAATGGAAATCCCCATCAAATATTATAGAAATAGGTGGTTTGGTCAGCCACAGATTACATCTCGTTACCATTTAATCCTTTTTTGGAGCTTCCCAGGCGGTGGTAGTGGTAAAGAACCTGCCTGGCAATGCTAGAGTCCTAAGAGATGTGAGTTCTCTCTCTGGATTGGGAAGATCCCCTGGAGAAGAAAATGGCAACCTGCTCCAATATTCTTGCTTGGAAAATCCCGTGGACAGAGGAGACTGGAGGGCTACCGACCATGGAGTCACAAAGAGTAAGACACAACTGAAGCGACTTCACATGCCATTTATATTTTATTAAAATAACATCTGCACAAACTAGATTTTTGTAACAGTAGTTTTAACTAAAAAACATATGTTAAACCAATACACATGCAAAGAACAATATTTAAAACCACTTTATTTCCTCTTTATCATCTGGCCTAGACTCAAATGCTGCTTCCATAGACATCAGGTTAAAATAATTTAAAATATATTACATTTATTCTTTAAAGTTATGTATAATGCAGAACAGTGAACACAGTATGTTTTCAGTAAATGTTTTGGAAAGAGAATAACCTATAATAGAATAGAGGCACAAGAAAGAATGAAAAGATGTTTGAAATTTCCTACTCACTTTGTATATAAGAAAGCAACATTCATAAATTAAGAATGTACAATATGGTACAGCACAAGATTTCCCATTATTTATTTTTTAAAATTATGCACATGAATGTATTTCATCTTAGGTATGATATCTTTGAAGAAATTGCAATGATCTACTAGTATACTGAGGAATCTTCTATCTTACAATGACCTTTAAAGAGCATGCTTTCAACATAAAGGAAACAAAATGTTCTTATTGAAGTGAAATTAATTATCTTTGCCATCAAAAAAAATTCATCAAATTATGTATCTCACAGTGCTATACACTCTACATTAAGAATTTTAAAAAATATATGAATATCCTAAGAATCAGTGCTCTAAAATAAATTACACTGATATTGAATTAAAAAATAGATTTGATGGTTTTCAAAAATAGGACAAAAATAAACACAAAAAATATTACAGTTATGCTTTGATTTTTTTTTTATTTAAAAAGAAAAGATTTTATTCCTATTTACATAACCAGAGTAGAATGTGAATGCAGGTGCAATCCACAAGTCCAGTTTTGTACAAGTTCCAGTTTGAAAAATGCTGTTAACCATTATAAAGAAAACTCTGTGTGTGTGTGTGTGTGTGTGTGTGTGCTTGAGCATGCAAGTATGTAGATAAAGAAGCCTTACCTTAAGCACATTCTGTGGAAATGTTACTCCCAAGTTCCTATGATTTCCAATAGAGATATGTTCTTATAGGATTATAAATTTTATAGCCAAGCAAAATTTTAGACGAGCTGTTTTGCTGTCTTCTTTGTTTTCATTTCTCTATTATTATTTTATTGTCTTGGTGCTTTAAGGTGGTCACCAGAATGTCAAAGGACTTATTAAATCTTTTCATATTCCAACCAAAATGTTTAACCAGTGAGGGAAAAAGGGCATAGTACTAATTTTAACCTAAACTTTGAGAGAAACCCAATGATATTCTCTCACAAAGCATAAATATTTGCACAATGGATTGCTAACAAGACCTTCAGCTCCTCTGTGAACACAGGAGAAAACTAAATACCAAAATGCATGGAGGCACCAAGGCTAGCATTATATATATATATATATGGGCTTCCCTTGTGGCTCAGGTGGTAAAGAATCTGCTTGCAGTGCAAGAGACCTGGGTTTGATCCCTAGGTTGGGAAAATCCCCTGGAGAAATGGATGGCTACCCAGCCCAGTATTTTTGCCCAGAGAATTCTCTGGACAGAAGAGCCTGGCAAGCTACAGGGCGTCGAGTCACAAAGAGTCAACCATAACTGAGCGACTAACACACACATTGAATATGTGTATACATTTTACATTATACAAAATTATATATAATTATATGTATATAATTTTATATTTCACTGTTTTAAAAGTTATTTTGAACCAGTTGTCCAGTTTGAGACAAAATCAATATCAAAAGCTAATATTCCATTTTTTAATTAAATAAAATAAGAAGGAGCATTGAATAATACCCATTGATAATTAGAATTTTCAAACATATTATTTTCAGGAAAAAATTAAACTGGGGCTCTAATACTCCAGACATGGAGACCAGAAATAGGCTAACACAAACACATACGAGTTTCACTCTTTCAGTTTCTACTTCTGTGTTTGGTTATTTTTCCTGGAAATATAATATTTGTTTTCAACATCCCTCACTAGAATTCCATTCAGTATAGATGGAACATATGTTGGGAGTTCGAAACACATTCTCTAGATATCAGTACGCTACAGAAAAATTTCAGCATTTTCTTCCCTCTTCCAAACTCAGATAATCTCTATTACTATAAGTGTAAGTAAGTAAGTGTAGTTGCTCAGTCGTGTCTGACTCTCTGCGACCCCATGGAGCCCATCAGGCTCCTCTGTCCATGGGATTCTCCAGGCAAGAATACTGGAGTGGGTTACCATTTCCTTCTCCAGGGGATCTTCCCAACCCAGGGATTGAACCTGAGTCTTCCGCATCACAGGTAGGTGCTTTACCCTGTAAGACCAATTTTCTTTCTAAAAATGCTGTAATGTTCATAAATGTTTGCAATGCTGGCATTTTAATTACTCTATATTATCTCACCATAGGAAAATATATTTGAAATGGTAGAAAAAAATTAGAAAAAAGCATTTCCTACCATCTAGAGATTCTGGCAATTTATTAGCATTAGCAAAGCTATTTGTGGTCTTTCCCCTTTGCTGGTTACACACTGAAGCACCTTCCATATGTAGAAAGCATATATGAAAACCATATGCACATGTTTTCAGAGGCTGTTCTTTCACTTTATTCTTAATCTTGGTATAATCTTTAAATGCTTCAGGATTTGTAAAACTTATTACTTCAGGTTTAACCTTTATTCAATTAATATTATAAATTACAATTAGTGCAGGTACTTATAAATCTGTGTGTAACTATAGAATATATGACTTAATATATTGCAGTGAGTTGAATGAACCTAGAGTCTGTCATACAGAGTGAAATAAGTCAGAAAGAGAAAAACAAATATGGTATATTAATGTATACAAATAGAATCCAGAAAAAAAGGTACTGATGAATTTACTTTCAGGGCAGAAATAGAGATACAGATACTGAGAATAGAACTGTGGACACAGCAGGGGAAAGAGGGGGTGGGGTGTATGCTAATGAACATAGCATATATGTCTGCCTATGGCTGATTCACAATGTTGTACAGCAGAAACATATCCATTGTGAACAATTATGCTCTAATTAAAAATAATCATTAAAAAGATGGGGTGGTTTGGTTTGAGTTGCTTTTGCTGTGAACCCAATCCTGAGCAATGGCTGGGACAAAGGAAGATAAGGGTCTTGCATTCTTGACATGAGAAATATATAAGAGCATCTCTTGCACATGGAGGACTCAGAGAAATGTCACTCAACAAGCACGGCTTCTGAAGGCTAACATCAGATAATTAATAACGCTGCAATATATGTTGACAGTGTCATTTATTTATCCAGTATACATATATTTATTCCATGCCTACTCTGTCTCAGGCACCGTGCCGTATGCACACAACAAATGTGGCTCCTGTAACGATTCAGTGAAGGAGACGACAAGAAAGGAATCAGGGCTTAAACAAATCCGTAATTTCTGATTTTCACAAAGAAGGAAAAGGAGTAAAAAAAAAATTGAGAGCTTGAAGCAGGACATAAGGAGAATATCTGATTTAGTTTTAAAAATCAGGCAAGATGTCTCCGAGAAAGTGACAGGTAAGTAACCACATGAATAAACACACGAGCACCCTTGCTGTGCACTGGTCCATGATGTGCTCCATTTTAGGGTGCATGCTAAGCTACAAAATGCACTTATCTTCATTCAAAATTTTTCCAACCCATTAATTGGATGGTCAGAATCTAAACATGAAAAGAGAGAGCTCTATACATCCCATCTGCATTTAGGGGACATGCTGCTAAGTCATTTGGTCGTGTTTGACTCTTTGCCATCCCATGGGCTGTAGCCCACCAGGCTCCTCTATCCACGAGATTCTCCAGGCAAGAATATGCAAGTGGCTTGCCATGCCCTCCTCCAGGGGATCTTCCCAAACCAGGGATCGAACCCCAGTCTCTTACATCTCCTGCAACGGCAGGTGGGTTCTTTACCACTAGCGCCATCTGGGAAGCCCATTAAGGGGGTGCAGTTGAAAATTCTGAAGCATGTGTAGTATTATATATGAAATGAGTCACCAGTCCAGGTTTGATGCACGATACTGGAGGCTTGGGGCTGGTGCACTGGGATGACCCAGAGGGATGGTACGGGGAGGGAGGAGGGTGGAGGGTTCAGGATGGGGAACACTTGTATACCTATGGCGGATTCATGTTGATATATGGCAAAGCCAATACAATATTGTAAAATTAAAAAACAAAATAAAATTTAAAAAAAGAAAAAACAAAGAAAATTCTGAAACTAGAATCTGCGGTTTCCTTAGACCTCTATTCAATAGACACACTTTCCTTTATTGAGTCCTGTTTTTATAAGAAGATCTATAAATTTTAAGAAGCAAATCAAAAGGGAATCGCACATTTGGAAGAACATACACATTTTGGCTGTGTGAAAGATAAATGCAATGTGTCTTCCTTTGATCAGAGAGGAGCCTCTGAAGAATTAACTCCACAGTCGGCACAGAGGGGTAATTCGTTCAGCATCTTTGAATTTCATTCTGACTTTTTAAATGACGCACGCTTCTCTGATATTTTGAAGATCACTTGTCATTACATGTTCCTAATTTGTCATTTGATAGATTCAAACAGCCCTGAAGAAGCATCTCTGATTCAAAAGAATGATTCTTTAATTTCAGGCTCCCCTCTACTTTCCGTCAATGTGGCAGGGCGTCCCAGCTGAGCTCAAACCAAGATTCCGTTTGAATGTTTGTGAAACGGGGAGGCTGTGCAGCTCTCTGGCATATATTTTTATGATTGGCTCAAGGGCTTTTAGGAGTGTTCGCTGGATTTAGGGGTGGAAACAGATGGAGATATGTGCTAAAGTGTGATATACAGAGAGTGGGTGGAGGGAGCAGAGAGATAAACAGAGGCAGAGCGAGATGCAGAAAGTGATGAAATGGCTTTTGACTGCCCACATGGCAGATTCTTTTTGCGAGAGCTCTGTAGTGAGAGTGAATGTATTAAGGTCCTCCCGAGAATTGGCTCTTGCAATTTTGGAGAGTGAGAAGTTCAATGAACTTCTCTCTACAAGATGAAGACTCAGGGAAGGCAGTGCTATGATTTAGTTTGAGTCCAAAGCCCTGAGAGCCCCGTAAACCTGTGTTTGTTCACATCCAAGTCAAAGAACTGGAGAAGATGGGACAAGAGGTCCCAATTCGAACAGGCAGGCAGGAAGCAAAAGTGATTAAATCATCATTCCTCTAACTTTTGTTCCATTTGATGACTCTCAATAGATTAGATGATGCCTATTCACATTGGGGAGATTAATCTGCTGAGTCCACAGAGGCAGAACTAATGAAATCTAGAAAAATCCCTCACAAGCACACTTAGACATAATGCTTAATCTGGGCATTTCATGGACTATCATGTTGACATGAAAAATTAATACCACAGTGGTGTTAGAATCAGAAGTATTTTAACAATAACAAGTAAACTACAACAGTAAAACCTTTCCAGAAGCAGTTAGGTCAGGATTACAGAAACAAGTGAAATCCAAATTCGAGTTGGGGTTAATGCTTCCTTTCTCCATCTTGGAAACATTGCTGTTTTGTTTCGTGAACTTATACTCTGAGGGCTTCCCTAATGGCTCAAATGGTGCAGAATCTGCCTGCCATGCAGGAGACCTGGGTTTGATCCCTGGGTTGGAAACATCCCCTGGAGAAGGGAACGGCAATTCACTCCAGTATTCTTGCCTGAAGAATTCCATTGACAGAGGAACCTGTCAGGCTACAGTCCGTGAGTTGCAAAGAGTCAGACAAGACTGATCAATTAACACACATACATACTCTGAGGGCTCATATACCAGCAGAGGCAGAGGACGGTAACTTGCTGAAGCCAAGACAGATGATATCGTGTGGAAATTATCAGAAACACATGGAAGCATCAATAGCAAATCTCAGAGCAGATTATTTGAAACCACCAAGAGTCCCTGGTGCTGAGTTCCTATAGTTATAAAAGGTAGGATCTAATAATTAACAATGTAGTCACTCAGTTGTGTCCAATTCTTTGCAACCCCATGGACTGTAGCCAGCCACTTCCCTTTGTCTATGGAATTCTCCAGGCAAGAATATTGGAATAGGTAGCCATTTCCTACGCCAGGGGATCTTCCCGACCCAGAGATTGAATCCAAGTCTGCCGCATTGCAGGCAGATTCTATACCATCTTAGCCAACAGAGAAACCCAAGTTCTACTAATTAGTTCACAACACTTATGGAAGGACTGCTTCTTCATACATTGATGGTAAAAGTATGAAGGAAGAAACGTTCTCATGACCTTGGGTTGTGTGATAACAAACTTCATTATCACACCCAAGTATAAATGAGGAATAGGGAGGATCATTTCAATAAGTTAATGGTGAATCAGCAACAAAATCCAGTTAATTGATTCACTGCTGTTTTCATTCTTCAGGTAGTTTGTTGACTTTTTACAGATACAGTCACAATTTAAAAACATGATATATGGAGTAATCTTCCCATGTACTTTTTAAATGCCACGTGATTGATGCTTTTAATGAAATTATAAAAAAAGATGTTTCCAATAATGTATTTAAAACTTTAAAGTGTAGGATTTAATCTTGGTATCCAATTTCACTCTTACCTTATTAAAGACACAAATCTGAAAACCACCAATTAATTACGTGACATTTTTAGGTTACTTCTACTCTTGACTTCCTTGAAATAATTGGGTCAATTTATTTTACCACCTTTCTTCCAAAAAGTTGACTTAGGCTTTGCTGTATGTTCAGAAATCAAATACTAACCTAGTGGAACACATGAAAAAAAATGCAAAAAACACAAACGAGTTGTGAAGGAGGATGTATATTTTAAATGCTCTCAACATTTTTGTCATCTCACCTTTACTCCCAGAACCTTTCCTTTCCTCCATCAAGTTGTTTTTGTTATTTAGTCTCTAAGTTATGTCCATCTCTTTGCAACCCTGTGGACTACACCACACCAGCATTCTCAGTCCATGGGATTTCCCAGGCACAGTTATTGGAGTGGGTTGTCATTCCCTTCTCCAGGGGATCTTCCTGACCTAAGGATCCAACCCACATCTCCTGCATTGGCAGGTAGATTCTTTACCGTTGAGCCACCTGGGAAGCCCCTCCATCAAGTGGTAGAAACTGTTTCTCCTCTTCTTGAACTTGGTGGATCATATCTTTGTGATAGCTACAACTAATAGAGTAAGAAAGAAGCAAGGCTATGTGATTGAATTTAGATCATAAAATGGAATAGGACTTTTCTCTCTGTATCTTATATTTATTGTGAAGTTTAAGACACATGGAGAAACCCATGGGGAGAGGAAACGAATTCTCAGCCCTCATCTTTAGCTGATCTCCTGATCATCAGCCAGTCAAAACCCTCTGGTGAGAAATAGACCATCTTGGAAACGGATCCTCCAGCATCTAGGAAATTATCTCAGCTGATGCTGTGTGCACTGCCACTAAGCCAATAGAACTTAATATGCAACATATGCCACATATTATAATAACATATTATATAGGCATATGTCACTATCGGAAAAGACTCTGATGCTGGGAAAGATTGAAGGCAAAAGAAATAGAGGGTGGCAGGGGATAAGACGGTTAGATAGCGTCAGCAACTCAGTTGACATGAATCTGAGCAAACTACGGGAGATGGTGAGAGAGAGGGAAGCTTGGTGCTCTGCAGTCCATGGGATCACAGTCCATGGGATACTTCTGAGTCTTTGCAGGGTTGACTTCTTCCATCCGCAGGTTCCTCACTCGTCGTTTCTGTCCCCTGCCAGTCACCCTCCTTCACATCTCCTCAATCAGCTTACACAAGCTGACCACTGTATTCTATTGGCATGCATTTTAAGTGTTAAATTTCAGGAAAAGGAAGGAAATTGATTGCATATGCTATGTACCAAGCACCACTAAATGTTTTACTATTAAATTAAAATTATTTCAGTTTTACTGTCTTTTATTTTGTTTTGTTATTGTGGGTTGCTTTGTGGGTTTATTTGCTTTGTTGACAAACAAACTTTGGAGATCTTTGAAGTACAGAACAAGTGCTTTTCTTTTTCCTAGTGTGGGTTCTGTAACATCCCTCCTGCAAAATTCTACTAGTAGATGTGGCGGGGGATTGGACACTCCTCAGTACATTCAAGCTTAAGAAGGTTATTGAAAAGAACTTGAACACAGGGTGCTCACTGAAATATTAACCTTATGCCTCTTCTTCCCATTGCTTAGAGAAGTAGTCTCAAAACAACTTTCTCCTGTCACAACAGCAGGACATATACAGAACTTACATGGTCCCCGTACTGTCAGGAAATAAGAATTTGAACATTGGTATATCTAGTTACACACTTAAAAATATATTACTAGCAATTCAAATATCGTCAATTAGTGATTTTGTTTCATCATTATAGAAGTATATAAATAGAATGTCTAATATTTTGTTCCCACGCTTCATTAAAGAACACTCTCTAACTTGGTTTAGAGAAATCCTTGGGCATCCCTCATGGCTCAGCTGGTAAAGAATCCACCCACAATGCAGGAGACCTGGGTTTGATCCCTGGGTTGGGAAGATCCCCAGGAGAGGGAACAGCTAACCACTCTAGTATTCTGGCCTGGAGAATTTCATGGACCTTATAGTCCATGGGGTCGCAGAGGGTACAGCTAACCACTCTAATATTCTGGCCTGGAGAATTCCATGGACCCTATAGTCCATGGGGTCGCAAAGAGTCGGGCATGACTAAGTGCTTTCACTTCACTTCATTTTCCTCTGTTGCTTGGTGGCTGTTGTTGCAAGACTGGGCCATCTGTGAATAAGATTTTCTTCTTTATTTCTCATCATATATGAGTTGACCAATAAGTATTGTTTCTTTAAAGCATTCGTGTATTCCCAATCTGCAGTGAGATTGTAATGACTTTGGAGCATTCCCCTAGATAAACAAACTATGATTTAGTCTATAATCAAAGTTATTATTTAGCTTATGGAAATGATATATGGTATGAAATTCTGTTCACATTTTTTCAATTCTATATTATCTTTCTACCTGGGAAGGCTCGTAATAGTATAGATGATGCTATCAGATGTGGTATTTCAATGGCATCAGCCATTTCTGTGTGTGTGTGTGTGTTAGATGCTTGATCATGTCTGACTCTTTGCAACCCCATGGATTGTAGACCACCAGGCTCCTCTGTCCATGGAATTCTCCAGGCAAGAATACTGGAGTCCATTGCCATTTCCTTCTCCAGGGGATCTTTCCAATCTAGAGATCGAACCCTGGTCTCCTACGGTACAGGTAGATTGTTTACTGTCTGAGCCACCAGGGAAGCCCTCAGACATTTCTAACCATTCAGATGCAGTCTGAACATGTATACAAAAGCATCACATATAAAAAGAAAGAGAATTCTTTTAAACTCTTGCAGCAAGCAAGCCAATGGTCTTTCTTCTGGCCAAAACAATCCTAATATTTTACTTACAATAAAATTTACTTACATAAAATTAAATTTGCCCTTCTTTCACTAATTCCATATTGTTTATAGCTTCCTTTTAGTGGACTTTCTAGTGTGTATGCAGTTTTGATTATTTAAATCATAGATACATGTAAACTGTTTTCTAGACTAGAGCCCATGTTTCTTCTTTCGAATATACTATTTTGTGTTTCATATTTGAACTTCGTAAAATTGCTATAGAAGTTGAGACAACTTTTTGGATTCATACAGTGGATAATATTTTATACTTATTTCAGTAGTACTGTCAACTGCTATAATTTTAATCCCATCTAAAAGCAACAATCAAAAACGATGTGAGTCACTAAAGAAAATAAATAGCTTAAATCCACGGATGTGGCGTACGTATCTTTTTTCAGTTCAACTTTGCTGAATTTGTCATCTAATCTTTTCTAAAATGCACAGCAGGAACTTTACGAGGTCCCATTAGAAGCAATCACTGCATGATCAAACGTGGGGAAAAAAAGGAGCTTTGTATTTTCAAACGGAAATAGGATTTGAAGAATAACCTATGATCAATGGTTTGTTATTTCTCTTTAAGCCTTAAACTTTGGTTTCTCTTATGAATTCTTAGGCTATTAAAGCTTCAGATGTTTATTGACTAAGTCACTAAAGTGTACAAAATTAGCACAGAGAGTGTTTGAAATAATTTAAATATTTTTCCAAGATTTTTAAGTTTAGAGTTTATTAAAGAGAAAACAGATATTTTTAAGTAGTTAAAGAAGACTATAGTGCTGAAAGGTTGTTTAGTAATGTTAATAGTTTAGTATTTTCAAAGTGGAGACATCACCAGAAATTCTGTTCCTATACATGTGAAAGGCAACATAATATTGTAAAGAAATTGTCCTCAAATTAAAAATAAATTAAAAAAAAGTAAATAAGAATACATATTAGCAAAAAGGCTTGTGCCATAACCCTACTACAGTGTGTATGTGGACATATTATCTACATATTCCTCGATTTCTCTCTTTCTCTCCATCTTTCTAACTACCTACATATCATTTATCTATCTATTTTTCTTTAATCAATTTATCTATATCATCTGACTTACTATATAATAATCATACCATTTTACAATCTAAATTTTGTCATTTAACCCTACTGTACAACTTTAGATGGATATAGTCTAAAATAAGGTAGCTTTATCCAGTAATTGTATCATGTCCTGATAATATGTCACTTTGTTACAATGCAACCTATATTTATTTTGAAGAAACTAAGAAGCTTCACATAATAGTAAAGAGCCATCAGTGATTTGTAATCTTGTAGGTGGGGGAGGTTCCTGCCTCTATATTGATGGCTACTGACTGAGAAGGGTAGTGGCTGTTGAAGGTGAGGTGGCTGTAGCAGTTTCTTAAGACAAAAATAAAGTTTGTGCATCCACTGAGCCCTCCTTTGACTTGAACTCTTAAGCACCACTGTTCAGTTTGGTTCAGTCACTCAGTCGTGTCCAACTCTTCGCGACCTCATGGACGGCAGCACACCAGGCCTCCACGTCCTCCAACAACTCCTGGAGTTTACACAAACTCATGTCCATTGAGTCTGTGATGCCATGCAACCATCTCATCCTCTGTCATCCCCTTCTCCTCCTGCCTTCAATCTTTCCCAGCATCAGGGTCTTTTCCCAGTGAGTCAGCTCTTCACATCAGGTGGTCAAAGTACTGGAGCTTCAGCTTACACATAGGTCCTTCCAATGAACACCCAGGACTGATCTCCTTCAGAATGGACTGGATGGATCTCCTTGCAGTCCAAGGGACTCTCAAGAGTCTTCTCCAACATCACAGTTCAAAAGCATCAATTATTCGCTGCTCAGCTTTCTTTACAGTCCAACTCTCACATCCATACATTACCACTGGAAAAACCATAGCCTTGACTAGACAGACCTTTGTTGACAAAGTAATGTCTCTGCTTTTTAACATGCTGTTTAGGTTGGTCATAACTTTCCATCCAAGGGGTAAGTGTCTTTTAATTTCGTGGCTGAGGTCACCATCTACAGTGATTTTGGAGCCCCCAAAAATAAAGTCAGCCTCTGATCCATTGTTTCCCCCTCTATTTGCAATGAAGTAATGGTTTTTCCAGTAGTCATGTATGGATGTGAGAGTTGGACTGTGAAGAAAACTGAGCACCAAAAAATTGATGCTTTTGAACTGTGGTGTTGGAGAAGACTCTTGAGACTCCCTTGGACTGCAAGGAGATCCAACCAGTCCATTCTGAAGGAGATCAGTCCTGGGTGTTCATTGGAAAGACTGATGCTAAAGCAGAAACTCCAGTACTTTGGCCACCTCATGAGAAGTGTTGACTCATTGGAAAAGACTGATGCTGGGAGGGATTGGGGGCAGGAGGAGAAGGGGATGACAGAGTATGAGATGGCTGGATGGCATTACCAACTTGATGGACCTGAGTTTGAGTGAAGTCCAGGAGTTGGTGATGCACAGGGAGGACTGGCGTGCTGCAATTCATGGGGTCACAAAGAGTCAGACACGACAGAGTGACTGAACTGAACTGAATGGGACCAGATGCCATTATCTTAGTTTTCTGAATATTGAGCTTTAAGCCAACTTTTTCACTCTCTTTTTTCACTTTCATCAAGAAGCTCTCTAGTTCTTCTTCACTTTCTGCCATAGGGTGGTGTCATCTGCATATCTGAGGTTATTGATATTTCAACCAGCAATCTTGATTCCAGCTTGTGCTTCATCCAGCCCAATGTTTCTCATGATGTACTCTGCATATAAGTTAAATAAGCAGGGTGACAATATACAGCCCTGACATATTCCTTTTCGTATTTGGAACCAGTCTGTTGTTCCATGTCCAGTTCTAACTCTTGCTTCCAAACCTGCATACAGATTTCTCAAAAGGCAGGTCAGGTGGTCTGGTATTCCCATCTCTTTCAGAATTTTCCAGTTTATCATAATCCACACAGTCAAAGGCTTTGGCATAGTCAATGAAGCAGAAGTATATGCTTTTCTGGGACTTTCTTGCTTTTTTGATGATCCATCGGCAGCTTGATCTCTGGTTCCTCTGCCTTTTCTAAAACCAGCTTCAACATCTGGAATTACACAGTTCACATATTGCTAAAGCCTGGCTTGGAGAATTTTGAGCATTACTTTACTAGTGTGTGAGATGAGTGCAACTGTGTGGTAGTTTGAGCATTCTTTGGCATTGCCTTTCTTAGGGATTGGAATGAAAAGTAACCTTTTCCAGTCCCGTGGCCACTGCTGAGTTTTCCAAATTTGCTGGTATATTGAGTACAGCACTTTCACAGCATCATCTTTCAGGATTTGAAATAGCTCCACTGGAATTCCATCACCTCCAGTAGCTTTGTTTCCATCACATCCAGTAGTGATGCTTCCTAAGGCCCACTTGACTTCACATTCCAGGATGTCTGGCACTACGTGAGTGATCACACCATTGTGATTATCTGGGTCGTGAAAATCTTTTTTGTACAGTTCTTCTGTTTATTCTTACCACCTCTTCTTAATATCTTCTGCTTATGTTAGGTCTATACCATTTCTGTCCTTTATTGAGCCCATCTTTGCATGAAATGTTCCCTTGGTATCTCTAATTTTAAGATATCTCTAGTATTTCCCATTCTATTGCTTTCCTCTATTTCTTTGCATTGATCGCAGAGGAAGGCTTTCTTATCTCTCCTTGGTATTCTTTGGAACTCTGCATTCAAATGTGTATATCTTTCCTTTTCTCCTTTGCTTTTCATCTGTCTTCTTTTCACAGCTATTTGTAAGGTCTCCTCAGACAGCCATTTTTCTTCTTTGCATTTCTTTTTCTTGGGGATGGTCTTGATCTCTGTCTCCTGTACAATGTCACAAACCTCCATCCATAGTTCATTAGGCACTCTGACTATCAGATCTAGTCCCTTAAATCTATTTCTCACTTCCACTGTATAATCATAAAGGATTTGATTTTATCATACCAGAATGGTCTAGTGGTTTTCCCCATTTTCTTCAATTTAAGTCTGAATTTGGCAGTAAGGAATTCATGATCTGAGCCAGAGCCAGCTCCGAGTCTTGTTTTTGTTGACTGTATAGAGCTTTTCCATCTTTGGCTGCAAAGAACATAATCAATCTGATTTCAGTGTTGGCCATCTGGTGATGTCCATGTGTAGCGTCTTCTTATGTGTTATTGGAAGAGGGTGTTTGCTATGACCAGTGCGTTCTCTTGATAAAACTCTATTAGCCTTTGCCCTGCTTCATTCTGTACTTCAAGGTCAAATTTGCCTGTTACTGCAGGTGTTTCTTGACTTCCTACTTTTGCATTCCAGTCCCCTATAATGAAAAGGACCTCTTTTTTGGGTGTTAGTTCTAAAAGGTCTTGTAGGTCTTCATAGAACCATTCAACTTCAGCTTCTTCAGCGTTACTGGTCAGGGCATAGCTTTGGATTACCGTGATATTGAATGGTTTGTCCTGGAAATGAACAAAGATCATTCTGTCGTTTTTGAGATTGCATCCAAGTAATGCATTTCAGACTCTTTTGTTGACTATGATAGCTACTCCATTTCTTCTAAGGGATTCCTGCCCACAGTAGTAGATATAATGGTCATATGAGTTAAATTCACCCATTTCAGTCCATTTTAGCTTGCTGATTCCTAGAATATCAATGTTCACTCTTGCCATCTCCTGTTGGACCACTTACAATTTGCCTTGATTTGTGGCCCTAACATTCCAGGTTCCTATGCAATATTGCTCTTTACAGCATCAGACCTTGCTTCTATTACCAGTCACATCTGCAACTGGGTGTTGGTTTTGCTTTGGCTCCATCACTTCATTCTTTCTGGAGTTATTTCTCCACTGATCTACAGTAGCATATTGGACATCTACCCACCTGGGGAGTTTATCTTTCAGTGTCCTATCCTTTTGCCTTTTCATACCTTTCATGGGGTTCTCAAGGCAAGAAAACTGAAGTGGTTTGCCATTCCTTTCTCCAGTGGACCACATTTTGTCAGAATTCTCCACCAGACCACATTTTGTCAGAACTCTCCACCAAGACCCATCCGTTTTGGGTGACCCTACATGGCAAGCTTAGTTTCATTGAGTACCACTGTTGGGTTATTAATTAACCTAATTTGAATGTTTCTGTGTTTTGTGAAGTAAGAAAGCCCCCAAAAAGGAATGGAGATGGGGGAAAGCATGTTGGTGGAACAGTCAAAACACATACATTTATCGACTAACTTTGCTGTCTTTTATGTACTAGGTTGATGTTCCCACCCAAGACAGTTATGATAGTAATGTCAAATATCACTGATCTCAGATGACCTTAACATATGTAATGAAAAAGTTTGAAATTGAAAGTATATCAGTGTTCATTTTTTCACATGCCCAACTAAACCAGCTTTACCTACAGTTGAGAGGGGATTTTAAAAAGCTGTAGATTAACAATTTTCTTAAATACAACTTTTGATTTTTACTCATTTATTCAATATCTAGATTAAAATATTTTGTTCTGACAGTGGTTTACCTAAAGACCCTGTGGAAACAATTTTGAGCTCTCAAACATAACAATTATGTGTTTTATGTATACATAAAACACATATAGATGACATCAAATATCAACTTGATCATAATACAGATCATTTCATTTGCAAATCTTACTTCTCAGAACTAAGGGTGTTTTCTCAAAGATAGTGTGAATTTGTTTGTTTGCTTGTTTTGGTGCCTATTTTACAAATTGTGAATGAGAAGATTGGGAAGGGGTAAAAGGAAAGCTCTATAGATTCAGAAGGAAAATTGGGAACATAAGATTATCAGTTGTATGCTCATTTTACCCAAATGCTTCATATTATCCCTTGCACAACACTGCCATTGCTTGAGGAGTGTGTGTGTGTGTGTGTGTGTGAGGAGAGACTTCAGAATGTACAACCTTTCTATACTAGGTGTTACCTTGCTCTTAACAGACCATATTTATGCTGTGCTGAATTTCATAGACATAAACACATCTAAAAATGTCTGTATCTCAAGTGAATTCAATGACAAGAGAAAATGGTCTTTATACAGCATTTGCTTCATCCATAATGAATGCAAACGGGGTCAGATCTAGTCACTAAGTATAAGCCTTTTATTTTAGATTTAGTATATGACAGGGATTCATTTTCTCTCCAGAAATGTGATGCTAAATATTGACCATTTAAAACCTAATAAGATGCTGAGTGGAAGAGATTAATAAATCAGATGTATTAACATTGCAAATGTCTGTGAATGTTGCAGGTTGCCATCAGAGCACGGCTTTTATTTGACTCCATGGTACCATTATGCTAGCTGCTGCTCTAAACTTAGCTCATCGAATGCCTGACGAAATGCCATGTACGGCGAGTCCATTATAAGCACATCCACTCTTGCATCTGCAGCCTGCAAGTTTAGACAGTTATTCTTTCAAAGAACTCTTAATGGGCTTTAGCGTTTGATAAGCTGTGAACTAGTTTACCCAGGACAAGGCTCTTCTAGTCAAACAAGCGTCTTTCCTCTGCTAATGTAAAGATCACAGCAAATTCAAACAAAGCACTGGCACTTATATCAAACTCTCTATAAATTATATACAATATATATTTATTATATATTTATAGATATCCAATATAAGAATCCATGTACTCAAATAAAATATAAAATCACAATGCCAATTCTATTTATTTAAAAGTACAGAAGCCTCTAATAATAGCTGTAGTAGCAGCAGAACTTGTAGTAGTAGTATAAATAGCTAGTAGTAGTTGTAACAGATTTCCTTATGGAATACTTAGGTTAAAGGAAAGGCTGGCATCGTCAAGACATTAAACCTCACAGCAACTCTCCGTGTAGGTACTATTTCCCTTCTTACAACTAAGGAGATTAAACTCCAAATAAATCAATTACTTTTGACAGAGTCATGGATTTAAGCAAAGCAGAGTCACGTTTGGAACCTAGAAGCAACTAGTTCCATAGTTACCCAGCTACTAAACCATCCAAATAGTGATGTGCAGTTTGTTACTCCTTTCTGCCATGCCAATTTTATCTGTTATCAGCTCTGACTGATCATTGAGATTGTGAAAATCAGTGTATGTCTGAGGCAACACTGCCAGTGTCAGAGCAATTGCCTAGATGTTCGCTACCTTGGACACCATGTAGCAACTTCCCAGCATCTTCAGGAATACATTTTCTTATGCTAAGTGAAGACTGGAAAGAAGTAAAGACACATTGAGGTTTTGACCTAATGTCTTGGTCTCAGCCACTCCTGGTAGACATAGTTCCCCAGGGGAAAATTTATACTTCATTATACTTCATTTATACTCTCAATCTTCAAAATAATACAGTATCTTCAACCACCTACTCATTTAATATATGTTCATGATCAAAGCAAGTTCCATTTTATGATGCAATGACTCAAAAAATTATCCCACCAATTATAAGCAAATTATAGTCCCAATCTTTAGATTCCAATTCCTTTGTGTTTTAAGGACATGTTTTTCTTAGATATAAATATTTGGAATGTATACCCAATGTTTTCCCTCTCTAATTTTTAACAGAATCAATGAGTGATATGACAATCCATTCATGCCCTCAGGCTTCAGCTATTCTTTTCTTACATTTTAAGTCTTCCTTTTATTTCCATAGGGCAGATAGGGGAAGGAGGTCTGGGTAAATTTAGGCAGAAGCACCTGTTCTCCAACCCCAAGCACAACAAAGGGTCAGAATTCTTCCTGATCTTCCCTTTGAGAGCCTGGTGTAAAATATACAAGAGGGCACTAGTCGCTCTAGGTCTGCAGCATTAAGGGCTTCATCCTGTCTCAGGAGCCCACAGTGGGCTTTATACAATGCATTATACATTTCTAGTTGTATCTTACCAGCTTTTATGGAGTTCAGTGAAGTCTTTCCCAGATAAACAAATGTCCAAGTCTTGTGTCTCCCTGCAGATATATGGTTATCAAGATTGGGGGCTATTTGATTACTCAGAGATCTCAGTTCCATGTTGATTTAAAGGGAATTGGCTTACTTAATGCTTGTCCTCTGTTTTTTCTGTTGTAAGGGAAAGAGCAATACTTTCTTGCTCTTCAAATATCCAAGCTTTTAGTCAGCGACAGACACAGGTATACAGCTATAATACAATCTTTTAAGAGTGAGACCAAGTTGATGGTAGCACAGAAGAGGGACGCTGGCCCCAGTCCCCAGCACTCAGGGGAAACTCTCTTTAGGAATTGATTGTCAAAGGAAAAAATGGGATTTCAGAGAAGGGAAATTCCCAAGGAGAAATCTATGTGTAGAAACCTGTTCTCTTGGTTATAAGAAGTTGGGTTATAAGAAGAAAGGGTTTTGCAAGTGTTAATGTGGTGAGTTTTATAGCTTACATATATCTTGATTATATGTGCAAATGATGCATTCAGGAGACTGGCCAATGGATGCAAGATGACTGTTTAGCACTTTATAACAGCAGCACAACTGTAAAGTGATAAGAGAGTGTGTGTATGTGATAGCTGTCATTAATGGGGATAGAGAATAAGGACCGATTTCCTTAAACCTTAGGAAACAACATAAAATTAAGAGATTGCCTGGAGGAACAGGATACGGTGATTAATGCCTCCAGATTCTTGAATGGAGGTAATGAGACACAGAAAACGACACGAGCAGGTTTGTACAAGAAGAGGATGGATTTGGGTTTTGACGTATGAAACTTGAAATGTTCATGAAACATAAAGGCGTGTATTGAATAGATGGTCGAGTTCATCATAATTCAGAAGTTCAAATGAGTTGCTTGGGCTTGAAGATGGAGACTTCCCAGTCTCTATCATAAATGTGGTGGTTTGAAGGGTAGAAGTAGGTGGGATGATCAAGGGATGATGGATCAGGAGTGAAGAGTGGAAGGCTAGGACACCACCTTGTAAATTCCTGAAGAAGCTAAGCGGAGAGGCTCAGAAACTAGCCTGCAGAAAACAGTGATAAAGTCCAAAACATCACCAGAGCATCCCATGGAAACCCAAGGAACAGAGCTTTACAATCCACTTTACAAAATAGATAACAGAGAGCTCTAACAAGAGATGGACTTTAAAAAAAGAGAAAGATATTGAAAAAGCTACTACCTCTAACAAGTAGGAGGCCAAATTAGTAAAGGCAGTTTGAGTAGCCTGCTGTGGGCAGAAGTCAAATTCCAAAGCCTGGAAGACAGACCAGAAAGTGAGCAAATGAGGACAGGCTATATTTACGAGAATAAGACGATGAGACTAAAATAAAATCCAACTTCTCTCCAAGAGTATCACAATGATGATGCAAGAAGGAACAAATGTCAGAAGTGTCAACGGCTAGAATTCATTCATATGCACGTGCATAAACATTCCAACCTGAATTCAAGTCCTGGGTTGATCCGAAAACTCCAACCACCTCTCTCCCCCTGATTTGTCTCTTCCCATAAATTCCTCTCATATTGTTCGTTCTTCTTTACCCCTGCTTTCCTTCTCTGCCCTCCTTCCTGCCTTCTCTCCTCTTACCTGCTCTTCCTCTCTCAGCAGTTTCATTATGGCTTTGCCTTTTCCTATGACATACATATAAAACTGATATATATTTTAAAATAAATTCTTAAAAGTTGAGGAAATCAAGGGAAAATGAAGGCTGACTTATGTGGATCGGTTCATTAAGAAGTCAGCTGCAAAGGAAAGGGTGGACTAAAAAGCGTTCTCCGTGAGGCCAGATGATATCAGTCATGTGCAGTGTTTTCTTCTCCTGGGAACAGATGAATTTGATAAACCATCACTATCTTTTTTTCCAAAGCTTGGTAGTACAAGGCTCTGACATTCCATCTGATGACAAGAAGGAAAGGAGCCAGAAACCGGTAATACTCTGCAAAATCCCTGTGATGTCTTTCTCTACCCAGAAATGCTGTGTGCTTAGTATCGTGAAGTTTCTATTTAAAAAAAAACAGGCAGGGAGGGACACACAGAGACACGCACTTTCTTCTTCAGCCTCAATCTGAGAAAAGCTTTAAGAGTATTGTTGATGTTCTGGACTCCTCTCTGCTTCAACTGAGCGTGGACACTACTAGCAACGCTAAAAAATGAGGAAAACCTCTGACTCTATTATCCAGATTTGACAATAGGATCCTATGCATTTGTGCACAGTCAGTATTATTAAATATTCCCAACTCAGGAATTGAACTAGTGTCTCCTGCATTGCGGGCAGCTTCTTTACCAACTGAGCTAGCAGGGAAGCCCTTAAATGTTTCATAGAATCCTGAAAAACAGTGCTTAAAATATTGGTTTTTTTGTTTTTTAATTTGGCAGGCATTAGTAGGTAATCTGGAGAAGGCAATGGCACCCCACTCCAGTACTCTTGCCTGGAAAATCCCATGGACGGAGGAGCCTGCTGGGCTGCAGTCCATGGGGTCGCTAAGAGTCGGACATGACTGAGCAACTTCACTTTCACTTTTCACTTTCATGCATTGGAGAAGGAAATGGCAACCCACTCCAGTGCTCTTGCCTGGAGAATCCCAGGGACGGGGGAGCCTGGTGGGCTGCCGTCTATGGGGTCGCACAGAATCGGACACGACCTAAGCGACTTAGCAGCAGCAGCAGCAGCAGCAGTAGACAATCACTAGCGACCTTCTGTTTGAGCAAGATTTTAGTTGACTGTGGATGAAATAAGGAATGACAACACAGAAACAGCCATTCCAGCATCACCCATTAAGAAGGTGAACTGAGAATGAAAGAGAAGAAGCACACTTTCTCCGGGAAAATGTCCAAAGAAGACGGACCTTTTCCTTTCCTCTCTTCCTGCTCTTCCTTCCTTCTTCCCTCCCACCCCCCTCTTCCTTCTTTAGCTGATGAGAGAAGAGAAAAAGACATCAGATCAAGAGCAGAAATTCAAGGTTTTCTATGGACAAAAAGAGGAGCATGTCTTACTCTGAGGTCAGCAGGAAGTAGCAAAGGATGAATCAGAATCCTAGAAACTTTAGGAAGTTTGGAGTTGTCATATTTGATGGCCTCTGCTGCTTCAGTCACATATGTTACAAAGAACTATTCAAAGTATGAGCATCGTGGGGCTGGGGAAAGAGGAGCATAAGACCGAAACTGTAGCTGAGCAGGTGAATAAAGGTGGAGGACTGAGGAAACAAATCAATGAAAGTCATCTGAAATGCATTCATTATTGGATTTCCTGACATTGTCGCATTATGTGTAATAAAACCTTCTGTTTCCCAGTGCACCTCCAATGCACGCTGAGACCACTGTAACACGCCCATACGAAATTCTATGTAAAAAATTCTCTCCTTGAACTTATTTACTCAGTTAAACCAAACAAATAACATTCATTTTGGACTTTGAAAATTCAAGAAGCTAATTTTCTGTCTCTAAATTTTTGGCACACAAATTCTTTGGGGGCTTCCCCAAAGCCTAATTATCAATAACGGCTACCTTCTCTTGTTTCAGGGGCTTAAAAAAAAGTATCTTAAAAATATTTGATTAATCTCACTCTGTCTGCCACATCCTGGAAGGTAGGTCATGCAGGTTTTTTCTTTTTTTCTTGTCTTAGTTTCAAAAAGTGACATTTCATATTTTATGAGAACTAGATGAAGCAAACCTCTATTTCTCTGCAACATTTTATGATAGCGACTCTCATTCCCACTAAAAGTGCCTTCTCTCTCTTTCTCCACAACCAAGGTTATAGAGTATCACATCAAGAGATGTAAGAGCAGGCAGCCAATTTGTAGAGTCCTGGAACATTACACCAAATACATTGGTGAAACAAAAATCAGTCCCAAATAAGCACACTCATGTACATACATCTCCATCTATAAGATAGCTTTTCATTTACATAATGAAGTCTCAGTGGTTAAAAATTTCAAAACAAAAATTCAGAGTCTAAAGCTGTTTTCCTAGAATAAGTTATGTTTAATTTAAATTTTAAGTCCTTCATTTTCATCTCATAATAAGTTGTCCATTTCAGAAATAAAAGGAAAACAAATTGAAGAAAATAACAGGAAAATTAAAATAAGGTTTGTCAATTTTTTATCATTGTCTATTTGTTTCAGTGTAAATAAATCAGCAAGAAATCTGGTTTTATCTGAAATTAAAATATGCAGTATATAATATAACAATTCATATATAAGCAGTGATAGAAAATAACATAATGATTAAAAGTAAATTAGAAGTAATATGTGTCAATACAAAGTCAGTTTCTTCCAATTTCTGCTAAATAAACTTTAATTGCTTAAAAAATTTGGTTTAAAAATAATTTATTCAATTATTTGGTGACTCCCCACTTCAGAGTGTCAGATATTTATCCTACCAACTCTCTTCTATTTCTCTAAGTGGTCAGTTTCCTTTATGAAATATCCAATTTAACCAAACACTTAGAGCTTGGGTCACACCTACATCTCTAATCCGCCCACCATTCCCTCAAGGTCATCATTACTTGCACAGAATAATACCGATTTATTTCCCATCCTACCAACAAAATGGGGGAAATGGAGACAAAATATTGTAAGGGAAAAGATCCAAAAGTAATATAATAAATGTTTGGTGACAATAAGGAAATTTTGGAGAGCTACAGCATACTTGATCTGAGAAAACATCAATACTAGAGACAACACTCCATTGATTTTAGACCTTGTTGCTTAGGAAGATAACTGGAGATAATCAATATCTGTAGCCTCTTTATACTCTTTAGTGCTGTTGACCTCTGAAATACTCCACGGACTGTCCAAACAAATGAGGATATTTCCAATATATAGCAATTCAATCCAGCATGCAATTTTATTTACACATTTTGAAGACTTCTGTGTTTCTGATACTCCAAGATATAGTCATAATTATATAATTAGTCATAATTCCTAGTCTCCAGGATATTCTCAGAGTATTATGAACATGTCATGTAATCTCTGTGAGGGCCTTAATGAGTCACTCATATTTCCTTTCCAAGTCTAATTTCTTCTTGGTGTGTTCTCAGAGAACAAAAACTCAGGTGATGTCAAGGGTGAGAAAACAGAAGGCAAGATGAAATTTGGTGCCTGGCACACCTGTCACCTGGTCCCTTGATAAGCAAGGAAGACCACGTGCTGAAGGATACATGGGAAGAGATACTTGTTGGCTCAAGGCAGCAGTCTTATCAATGAGAGTTTCATTGATAGTGGCCTAGGAAGAAGTTCAGTAGAAAGAAACAAGTAATTTAGGCATTTGAACAATGTGCAAGAAGCAATGTACACAAGGAGTTGGTTGGTTATTGAAAAAGGGTGTTAAGCTCCTATCTTAGCTTGGGCTGCCATAACAAAATAGCAGGCACTGGGCGACATAAATAACAGAAATATATATATCACAGTTCTGTAACCTGGGAAGTCCAAGATCAAGGTGCAACTGATAGTACTCCTGATGAGAGCTTTCTTCCCGGCCTTAGAGGTCTGCCTTCTTCTGCGTCCTCTCGTGATGGGGTTAGAGCCCCGGTGTCTCTTGCCCTTCTCAGAAGGCCATCAGCCCTGTTGGATGAGCGCCTCGACCTTAGGACCTCCCTTAACCTTCATCATCTCATAGGCCCCACCTTCAAATATCAGGGCTTCAACATATGAATTGAGTGGAGGAGGAGACACAAACAATCTGTACAGAAGACAGGAAGGATACTCTCTGGAGAGAGACAATGAGACACAGAGTGCCGATTACCAAGTCCTTAAAGGCTGACTGTGAGAACTAGAAGCCCTCTTTATAAGTTTATTAAGAGGCCCAGACCCCCTTTAGTGGGCTTCCCTGGGTCCTTAGCTGGCAAAGAATCTTTCTGCAATGCAGGAGACACTGGTTCGATTCCTGGGTCAGGAAGATCCCCTGGAGAAGGGATGGGCTACCCACCCCAGTATTCTTGGGCTTCTCTGGGGGCTCAGATGGTAAAGAATCTGCCTGCCATGTGGGAGACCTGGATTTGATCCTTGGGTTGGGAAGATCCCCTGAAGAAGGGAATGGCTACCCACTCCAGTGTTCTTGCCTGGAGAATCCCCATGGATAGAGGAGCCTGGTGGACTACAGTTCATGGGGTCACATAGAGTCAGACATGACTGATCAACAAAGCCCAGCACATTGCCTTTAGTGAGACAGCGGACAAAGATGAAGGGCAGACTTAGAACCTGAAAGTTACAGATCTCCAAAATATATTTCAATATTCAGCCAAAGCCAGTCTTTGGACTGAGGTTTGAAACCCTGCTTAGAAAAATCTGAGAACTAGAAATAAGGTGTTGGACATCTGGATATCCCTAGTGGATTTTCACTTCACAGACCCTCTGAGATGTCTCTGCTTACAAAAGTGGTTCACCTCTCTTTAGTAAACATACTCTTTCCCCTGTGATGAATGATAATGCACAGGGAATGAAATTCACTCCTAAGAGCTTATGGGCTGATAACCATGGTTTAATCCCAGCAAAGATAATCTGGCTAACAACCTACTGGGATTGACAAAAGAGGAATAAAATTATACAATGGAGGAGCTACAAGAACTAGTGAGTGTGTGTTTGCAAGAGTATCTTTCCAATTAAATTTCAAGTAAACTTGATTCAGTTCAGTTCAGTTCAGTCACTCAGTCATGTCCGACTCTTTGTGATCCCATGGACTGCAGCACACCAGGCCTCTCTGTCAGTCACCAACTCCTGGAGCCTACTCAAACTCATGACCATTGAGTCAGTGATGCAATCCAAATATCTCATTGGACACAACAATACTTGATTAAGAGGTCTGAAACTGAAGACTGGAAAAGTAAAAGTTCATTGACCTGGTGGCCCTGTTTAGTTGCTTCAGTCGTGCCCGACTCTGTGACCCCATGGATTGTAACCCACCAGGCTCCTCTGTCCATGGGATTTTTCCAAGCAAGAGTAATGGAGTGGGTTGCCATTTCTTTCTCCAGGGGATCTTCTTAACACAGGGATGGAACCTGTGTCTCTTGCTTTGGTAGGTAGATCTTTTACCACTGAACCACCAGGAAGCCCAGCAGTTTCTTGGGACATACCATTTTATATCCTGACTGAAACCTTAAGGATGAGCCTGACACACTGGTAGTATGGCTGTTAGAAGCTTCGAGAAAGTGGGAATCATTGCTTAGTAAGGTGTACAGATCTGAGTTATCTGAGTTGCTGCAACAGATGGTGATGGAAGGTAGATGGAGGCTGACTGAGAAGGACATGCTGGAATAGATATATTATGTGATGCCAGAAGGCCCACTCAAGGATTATGTCCCCTAGGGCCATACAGAGAGTGTATCATTCATCAAGGTAAGAAAGAATGCTATGGTGAG
Source organism: Bos grunniens (assembly GCF_055505025.1). Classification (NCBI taxonomy): domain Eukaryota; kingdom Metazoa; phylum Chordata; class Mammalia; order Artiodactyla; family Bovidae; genus Bos; species Bos grunniens. Next base: position 86,458,603 of record NC_141176.1, on the reverse strand, counting down.
AAAGATACCCAAGTTCAGAGGTTGCTGTCCTCTGAAGGCTAGGGCCAATATTATTAATAAAATGCTTCTTTAAAATGATAGGGTCAGGTTCATTGTTAATATATACTAGAAGAATCCTTACATAGTTGAATTTAACAAATAAAATCTAATTAAATATATCCATATTTAATTATTAAGTTAAATACATATGTGAATATAGAAGTAAAATTAAAGATATGTATATGAATTGTAATTGTCATTTTTTTTCTAATAAGGATATAAAAAGTCAAAACAAAACTAGATTTTGCCACCCAAAATATAATCTTTCATCAGAATAATTTCATGGAAGGAACAATATTTCAATACCAAAGTTTAGAAAACATAATGTCAACTCTTAAGTCCTTAGTAATGGATAAATTTATATTTAGAAAAATTTTACTGAATTAACCATGTTTCTTTCATTTTGACATGGACCAATAAAATCTCATTATGGAAGAAGGCTGGTTTGCTGACCAGAACTTGGAAATAGCTAAATTAGATTTAGTTCCAAAACAAACCATATGTACCCAGGATAGAGAGCAACCCGGTGCCAAGTGCTTAGATGTGGTTGAAGAGACTCAAATTGGAAGGTCTGAGTTTAATGTATTTTCTCCCTATTAAAGACTAACATCTGCTGGGGAAAAGCTGCCACTCAGCTCTTACTGGAGCTGGTAAAGCAAGACTTCACTGGACACAGGTGAGTGGAAATTCAAATTGGATTAGCTGGCAACAGATCAAAACCAAGACCAGTGAAATTGTCATTAGATCTTGAGGACATCATCTGTTTGACTTTTCCTCATGCATGAGTCACGGAGAAGGTAATAGCACCCCACTCCAATACTCTTGCCTGGAAAATCCCATGGACGGAGGAGCCTGGTGGGCTGCAGTCCATGGGGTCGCTAAGAGTTGGACACGACTGAGCGACTTCACTTTCACTTTTCACTTTCATGCATTAGAGAAGGAAATGGCGACCCACTCCAGTGTTCTTGCCTGGAGAATCCCAGGGACGGGGGAGCCTGGAGCTCTGTCATCTATGGGTTGCACAGAGTCGGACACGACTGAAGCGACTTAGCAGTAGCAGCAGCAGCATGCATAAATCAAGGGTTCTCTTGTTTCATTGCATTGCTGCTGCTGCTGATTAGAATAATATGCTGAAGGAGTAGCACTGTTCTATGTACAGAAGAGCAGAATGTTTCTGATCAACTTCACCTAAATACGTTTAGTCTTAAATATGAGTGCCCACGAAAAGGGGGAAGGTAATAATACAGTTAAAGAATAGTGTAAGTTGGATTTCAATCCTAAAGGAAATCAACCCTAAATATTCATTAGGAGGACTGATGCTGAAGCTGAAGCTCCAATACTTTGGCCATCTTATGCGAAGAACTGACTCATTGGAAAAGACCCTGATTCTAGGAAAGATTGAGGGCAGGAGGAGAAGCAGGCAGCAGAGGAAGAGATGATTAGAGAATATTACTGACTCCGTGGACATGAATTTGAACAAACTCCAGGAGATAGTAGAGGACAGAGGAGCCTGGTGTGCTGCAGTCCCTGGGGTTGCAGAGTCAGACATGGCTTAGGGACTGAAGAAGGACAAGTGGAATTAAACCTGTTGCAGGACTAATCCATCAGATTTGGTTGTCAAGTAAAGATTCTGAGCAACTATCTTGCCATATTCTTCTGCTATCTACTTCTCTATACATTATATTCATTTGGGATTCCTAATTTTTGTGTATGCATCCTTTTCCCAAACTTCAGTCTTATAGATGTGTTCTGAATCTATTTTCCAGTTCATTAATCTTAGCTTTTTGTTTGAATTTCCATTTAATTTACTTTCTTGGTTTCACCAACATCTGTAGTTTTCCTTAATTATAATAGCAAATATCATACATATGCATAGATTTTTAAAAAAATATACTAGACGCATATAAAATGGTGAATCCCTTTCATACCTGCTTATATCACAGGCCTTTTTGTAGCAAGCCAAACCTGTGGTTCAATAACTAGAATTTGGGGTCAGATAGAAAAAAATTACAGATGAGTTTGGATTTTGTCCAGTAATGAGCCAACAGGGAGCTGTCCTGATAAAATTAATGTAAAACAGCAACCTTGGTGACAAGGTAGGTGATAAATTAGAAGGGATTAAGACATGAGTAAAGTTAGAAAAATAGTAGAGTCTTTAGTACAGGTAAGGGATTTTAAGAGGCTGAGATAGGAAAATTTCACTGGGGTTAGAGAGGAAGGTGTGGATTAAAGAGATATTTTGAGGTAGAATTGATTTAACTGAGGTTAAATAATGTAGAAGGGGGAGAAGTAATGGATAAACTCCAAGGCAACTGGGGCTTTCATTGTGGAGATTGCCAGAGGGAAAATGTGCTGGAAGAAATTAGGAGAAGCAAAATTAGAAAGTCAGTATCATGCTTTGGACTGAGAGCATGTCTACAGGCTGTACTGGCTGTTCTGAAGAATAATCATTTTATAAATGAACACCTGGTCATCAAGCTTCCCAGAAAAAAAATATTGTTAAAAAATATTGTTAATCTTTCCATTGTCCTCAGAGTGAAGTCCAGCACATGTGCTGAGAGAGCCTCTCAAAGTGACTACACCCTCATCTGTTTGTGAGCACTGACAATTTACCATCGTGGCTTCCTTTAGCTATTCCTAAATGCTCTGCCTTGTTTATTTCATATTTCCTTTTGCAAAGTTGCTTCTTCCACAAGAGAAGTATTCACCTCAGGTAGAGTGAACCCTTATTTATCAAGACTCACACAGTCGCTTACTCTTTGAAGCTTTTTATTCTGTTCTTTCTCCTATGAATTCCCACTCTCAAGATCAAATCACAAGTTAATTTTGCATGCCTTGAATACATTCTCTATATATCTTTCTTATACGGAGCTTCATTGAATTCAATGTTTTCACACTTGTTTCCCTCAATACAAGACAGACACCCTATTATATTTGATTTTACAGTCCAATAGCCAGTGTAGCTAGGGCATATTAATGTTTGCTGAATGAAGAAATGAACAATTGGTTGTAATTATGAGTCACAGGTTCTGAAGATAGGTTGCTCATTAAGAGAGATATCTGAGTGGCCCTTGAGGAGATAGAACAGCATTTCAATGTGAAAGGAGTTGAATAAGGGCTTCAGATATTGACGTGATGAAGACTAAGAAAAGTCTGAGTTTGTGGTTAAAGAAACGATAAAGAAATCACGATTGAAGTGTAACTAGGATGAGCATAGCACTGGGCAGTGCTGAAGCAAGAATTTAAAAATATAATCTGATATAACTCTGTTTATCTCTTCTATCTATCTAATCATCTATTTATATAGTTAGTTTAGTGCTCCTTGCTCTTTTTATGAGGCATTTATAGAATATATGCATGAACAGAGCCAATTAAAATAACCCCAATTGTCTAATGAAAAGTAAAATTCTCCTACAGCTAAAGTTCAAACAAGGAAAAATAACCTAATATCATGCAACTTGGATCTCTGTGATCTCATACTAGATAGACTAGTTTCTGAGATATTTAATTACTTTATTCATGTGTGTGTGCTTAGCTGCTCAGTTGTATCTGACTGTTTGGGACCCCATGGACTGTAGCCCACCAAGCTCCGCTGTCTATGGGGATTTTCCAGGCAGGAATACTAGAGTGGGTTACCATACCCTTCTCCAGGGGATCTTCCCAATCCAGGCATAGGCACAGATCCCCTGCACTGCAGGTGGGTTCCTTAAAAACTGAGCCACCAGGGAAGCCCCCTGTATTCCTAAAAGACATTAACATATCATCTTCCCCCTCCTCATTTTTCTGGATACTTTCACATAGAACAACAGAAACACTTGAATATGGATTTATTTTGCTATAAAAATAAGTTGTATTGAGATATTTCAATTAAATATCCAGGGGGAAAAAGTTTTTTTCAAAGTACTGAATCAGTTCATTTATTTTTATAGTTTAAATTTCGAACTGATCCACCAACTTATATAATAAAACTGTTTTTCATATAAAGATTTTTAAATTAAAACTGAAATAAACACATAATCTCATGAAGACTAGGATAAAATAAACATTTAATGGAATAATTATATCTTAAAAATCTATAATATAAGAAACTAGTGAAGTGTTCATTTTAATTCATTAGGTCAATTGAGCTATTTAATTGTATTTCTTCTGAAATGTTATATTGATTGTGACAGAATACCTCTAATCACACAATTGCAGAGACTTACCAAATTACAAATTCTCTGTTCTCATAATTCATTTACTTCACAATATAAAATATCAGTCTTCTAATCATAGCTGTGATGTAGCTCACAACAGCTGAATGTTTCAAAAATAGTTTAGATGACCTGCTACTCATTGCAGCAGAAAAACTTCAAGGGCTTTTGAAATAGGTCAGATCATAATGGAGATATTGAACTTTTCAACTGCAAATAATTAGGTTTTATTTTCAGTGTTCACTGACCTAGCCTGAAATTTAAGGTGATACAGGAAGAGTTTAGCTCCATTTGGCCTTATTTAGCAGCAGTTGTTCACTCTGTGTCCTATTAAAATGGTTATCATCTCTGAAACTTTTGCTGACATCTGTGTTGGCAACTCTTTGCCACGATTTAGGAATCTGAAGTGATCAGTAGCAAAAAAAAGAAAAATGGTTACTATTACTTTCTCCAAAACAAGAACTGACTATTAAACATTTTAGCTTCAGTGTTGCTGCAAAAAACCACAAAAGTTCTAGGGCTTATGTTTCTGAAAAAATTTTAGCTAATCATGATAGCATGGACCATGGTGGCATTATAATTTCCAGTTTAATATTTAGTGCAAAATTAAGAAAAGAAAACAAATCTTCTTAGCTTGATTTCTCTTTTATCCCATGACTTAAGGGAAAAAACAAAAAAAAACCCAAAACATCAGCATCTATTGGATCACATAACATTTATGCTTTATATCAGATTGTGTATACTGTTCAGACTGTAAGATTTAGCAACATAATAATGATATCCTTTTCCATAATTGGGGTTGGATATTTTACTTGCCAAAAGAGTTACTGCAGCAAACAACATCCCATCTGCTTTCATTCTGAGTGTGTTTTCATAGGTGCGAGGGCAGCTTGCAACCCCACGTCAGCATCCATTACAAGGCACCATGTAACCTGACGTGACGCAGTATGACAGATGAAACCCAACTCAACACAGCATCCGTGAAGCTGATGCACATGAGGAATTGCCTCGCATGTGCGCTCACATTTTAGCAAAGAAAATGACGGAGAGATGCTCAGGCATTTTGTTTCACTTATCTCTGCCAACCTAAATTTTGAAAGAAGCAAATGGTGGTCAACCGCTTTTTCTCAGAATTTCCAAAGTAGAATCTATATGACCAAGTAGAACCAGTAATCTTCATTCAGGTTGTCATTTTTTCCCAGAAAATGTTCAATAAGCAAAAGATAAAATTCTTCTTTATTCAAAGTAAAATGGCAATAAAACCACATGGGTTTATATTCTTAACATATTTTCAATTGTACACATTTCAGAGATATAAAACAGAATAAATACCACACCTGCAACACTTAGGCATGCTGTGAATGGGTAGTTTTGCTATATTGATGGACAAACTCTGTAATGGTTCTTATTTTGTCTTATATGCCTATCATTTTTTCTCCAAATAGATTGTAATGTTACACAGGAGATCTATCACCTCTCATAGGCTAGAATGGAAGAGAGATAAGTAAGCCCTATAATATCTAAGATATAGAACTTAAAATAGTTACAAAGGCACTTTGAACCTGACGGTAATAAATACCAGTTCTTGTAAATATTGACAAAGTAAAATAAAGCAGTATTTTTTAAAAATAAAACTGAAACCCATTGCACAGTATTGTAAGTTTTTAAAGAAAATATGAAATTTAAATGGAGTTTTAGGAAATAAATGTATTTTTTAGAATTTGGTAAGCATAATGTAAAGCAAAGCACTTTGAAAAAGCTTTTCAATTTCAAAAGTCACAAAGTAATATCTTATTTTCATGTTTCATGGACACAATAAGCAACATGATATACTGTTTTCAGTTTCTAGAAGATTCATGCAAAAAGATTAATATTTTTGCCTCTTACAGAAGGAAAGAAAGATACCCAGTCTGAAAACCAGAAAATCTAGATGATGTCCTTATGTTACTCCAATTATACAATTTTTTTTTAAGTTTGTTAGATACTTTTAGCTACCTTTCTGCATCCTGAATACTGTAATCATTACAATGTGATATGATTTCTATTATATCTATGTAGTACAAGGACAAATTATAATTTTATTTAATTTCTAATAAAGTGAAAGCTACGAATACCATAGTCAATAAGAATATATTGAACCTCATATAGTTGATACTGTATGAGAATTGAAAATCTTTTACTCTCTGTCTCTCTCTCTATATATAAATATACACACACACACATAACATGCATATGTGTATACATATATTTCTACACTACATGCATGCTAAGTTGCTTCAGTCATGTCCAACTCTTTGCAACTCTGTGGACTGTAGCCTGCCAGGCTCCTCTGTCCATGGAATTCTCCAGGCAAGAATACTGGAGTAAGTCGCCAAGCCCTCCTCATATGTATATTATATATGTATAAGTATACATTTATATGCATATGCACAGACATATATGTGTTTAAGTAATTGCGTTTTAGAAATAAAGATAAGAAGTAACTCTAAGATACTTAGTAGGAGGAAAAGTTTAAAGTTTTTATATGTTTCTTATTGAATAATAGGTTCAATATATTCTTATTGAATATATTGAATATAAGTTTTTAATAAGGCTTTTAAAATAACATTATAAAATTGTACAATGCATTAAGGACCATTTCCCTAGATTTTCATTCCGTTTATAGGTTAAATCAGGGCTTAAATAACTCGGTATTTATGTTGTTAATATATACATATACAGACAGTGTACACGTTTGAGTATATTTTAGGGGCAGTGTCAGCTGTGTGTCATAAATACAAATGTAAGTATATGGGTGGCTGACCAAGGAATATCAACCTTTGATAACTGTTGAAAACGGATATTAAAGATGAAAAGGAGTTTTATAACCCTCTGAGCTCCCCAAATTAAAAATGTACATCACACTAGAGTACTGTTGGTATTGAAAGTGAAACTGAAAGTGTTACTCACTCAGTCGTGTCTGACTCTTTGCGACCCCACGGACCGTAGCCCACCAGGCTCCTCTGTCCGTGGAATTCTCCTGGCAAGAATACTGGAGTGGGTTGCCATTCCCTTCTCCAGGGGATTTTCCAGACCCAGGGATTGAACCCAGGTATCTTGCATTGCAGACAGATTCTTTATCTTCTGAGCCACCGGGAAGATCCTTCTAATAGCTAACAAGCTGAGTTACTTTTTAATTTCACTTTTTCCTTTGATGCTAATATATACTCATTTGTAGGATTAACTATTTCCCCCGTTATTTCTGCAGTCTCTAGCCTAACCTCTTTAGGATGCAATAAGGTGAAGGTCAGATGAAGTCACTCAGTTGTGTCCAACTCTTTGTGACCCCACGGACTGTAGCCCATCAGGCTCTTCTATCCATGGGATTTTCCAGGCAGGGGTACTGGAGTGGGTTGCCATTGCCTGCTCCAGGGGATCTTCCCAACCCAGGGATTGAACCCAGGTCTCCTGCATTGTAGGCAGACGCTTTACCGTCTGACCACCAGGGAAATATATAGGATGCAATAACTTGCATTAAGACTGCCCTCATTTCTGCTTTTCCCAAATGTTGAATCTACCTGTGAGGATGTAAAGCTAAGCTCCATTTGTATTCTGCTTCTCCCATGTTCACCAAATCCCCTTCAAAAAAGGAAAAAAAAAAATCAGTGTTCAGATTTTCAAATTGTGTTTAATCCAAACTCTTAGAATAAAGTTTCACATTTTCTGTTTACTAATATTTAAGTAATATTTGAATTCTTTTTTTTTCTGTTACAGCAATTCTGTGCTTTCAGTCTTAAGAAAAATCAGTTTATTTGCTGTTCCTCCAAAGCTAAAGCAGATTCACACTTAAGTTGGTTCTTTATCCAAAGATGTCAATCATGAATATCAGGCCACTTATCCTTATTTGAATGACTTCCTTGGTAAGTTTGCACACTTTGTTCACGACATATATTAAATAGTACCCTGTGACAACCTATTGTATAATCTTTCTTAAAACAACATAATTGTGTATATTTTATTAAGTAACATTTATAAAACTTGAAGTATTCAATAGCAGTATAGCACTTTAGGCATTTTCATTTCTTTATAGCTTCTTATTGCTCAGAGTTTTCCTTGATTGAAAAAATAAAGTATGGTTCTATGATCTCTTCTCAGACTTATTACTGATATTATAATATGTTATTATAAACACTTTCTATTTATTATATGATCGATACAGTTATCCTTTTAATGGTCACAACCAAAAACAATTATACTTGCAATTGGACTACATACTATATTTTTTACACAAGAAAAATTTTAAGTTCAAAACATTAAGAGTTTTGCCAAAGATCATATTCAGCTTGAGACTTCCCTAGTTGCTCAGACCATAAAGAATCTGTCTGCAATGCAGGAGACCCAGGTTCTATCCCTGGGTTGGGAAGATCCCCTAGAGAAAGGAATGGCAATCAACTCCAGTATTCTTGTCTGGAGAATCTGACAGACAGAGGGGCCTGGTACACAACCTACAGTACACGAGGTTGTAAAGAGTCAGACGTAACTGAGCAAACAGCATAGACACAAGTAGCCACCCCCGTGCATTTAATTACTCACACGAGACATTGGACCATTTTTTTACCTTCTAGGAACATTCTCAAACTTTTAGCAAAAGATCAAGGGGGAAACTATGAACTGTTTTGAAAATTGCGTTACAAATTTAAACTTACAATGTGTCAATAAATATAGTGTATATCTATACATCAGTATGTATAGAATTATCTAATTTTTAAATCGTTATTTTGAAAAGATTTAGTTTCATTTCACATATGCTTGCATTCCCTACCAACTAGTTTGTGATCTTTCCAAGAATAAATATTTGTTTAGTTATAAATACATATTTTAACTAATAATGAAGGTAAACTAAGGATATCAATAGCTAATAACTGACTTTATACAGTAAATAGTTACTGAAAACATGGACTACCTTTTACAATATACCTCTACATGGTCCATCTCTTAAGAAATAGCCTACTAAGACTGAAGTTCCAGGGTTAATACCCAAAGACGGATAGGGATGCTAGATAGTTCATTCTTTGGGGAAAACAAATTAAACGGCTTTGAGAAATAAATCCTTCTCCAAGTACTACATACATTTCATCTATTCTAGAAACATGTTTTCCTCCAATATATCAACTCTAACATCAAGACGCATCTAGGAATTGATGGCATCTTTCAATCCTTGCTGTGGCAATGTTAGCTATTGGAGGAATGACTGCAATTCCATTTATTTTCTTGCAAAGCAAAAATAAAGTACTTTATTGTATCTCACAATGGAAAAACTCCACAAGTAGATTCCAATGTGTTCCATTTTGCAAGGGAATTATGTGCAAATGATTGCCCATCACCTGCAAACAATATAAACAAGAAAAAAAAAATGACTTCTCCCTTGGAATATATTAAATATATCTTAAAGCTTGCAAAGACTAGTGCAATGACTATATGCTGTGTAAATTATTCCTAAGCATACATTATAGTTCATTGTTTTTTCTTTCTGAGTGGTACAGAAAACAGTGGTACATTTAATAATCAATGGTCTTTCAGATTTGACTGAAAACAATATCTCTTTGTATCTATCACAGAGCCTGCGGTTCCATTATTAGACTTCTAAGCACTCTTTGTTCAGTGTAAATTGTATAAGAAAGTAGTTCACTGGATTGATCTGAAGGCTTCTGCAAGTGGTACATGCAAGTAATGCTTAGAAAATTGGAAGGAAATGGGAAATATTAAGAGGAAGTACAAAGATCATTATAAAAAATGCATCATACAATTTTGACTGATGTCTGATCTCTCAGAAAGTTGGAATATGACATTTATTCCAGAAGCAAGCAAACTGATTGAAAATATTTACATCCTTAAAATTAATTTATTAGTAAATATTTGCTATTTATCCCCAATATTGAAAAACATGAAATAAAATAAAGGGTTTTTGAAAACCTGATGCATAGAAACACTATTTCATGATAAACTGAGGGATGAAAACATTTTATTCTCCAGGTGCTTCTGAAACATCCTAAGTTAACAACTTCATTCATGTATTTTTTTCTCATCAGTTCTTCTGCTAAGTCGCTTCAGTCATGTCTGACTTTGCGACCCCAGAGACGGCAGCCCACCAGGCTCCCCTGTCCCTGGGACTCTCCTGGCAAGAACACTGGAGTGGGTTGCCATTTCCTTCTCCAATGCATGAAAGTGAAAAGTGAGTGAAGTCGCTCAGTCGTGTCCGACTCTTAGCGACCCCATGGACTACAGCCTTCCAGGCTCCTGAGTCCATGGGATTTTCCAGGCAAGAGCACTGGAGTGGGTGCCGTCGCCTTCTCCAGTAAGTAAATTATTTTGCAAGAGTTAAGTAATTGAAGAGGTTTAGTAAACCTTCCAGGAAACTAAGATACTGTTTAATAAATTACTGCAGCCCAGAGGAGTAACATGATTAATACATTCCTCATATTGTTCTGCTTTCTTTAGAAAATATGAATGAATGCAGCAGAACACTCAAAGAGAAAAACATCATTGGGTTGGCTTTCCCATTAAACCTTTCATTAAGATCAAACCGTCCTGTTTTATCTATCTTAAAACTTCACCTGGGGAGGTGACTTTTATAAATCATATCCTACTCCTAAAGTTATGTATCTAGGAAACAGCTCACATGTTCCAGAATCATAGTACTGACAATGAGGGGAAATTCCACACTCCTCTTGAGTGGACACATACCTCACTTCAGTTCTCAGGGATTACTTTTTTTTTTTTTTTTTTTAACAGGTTTTCTCAGTCCATTCTGCCAAATGCCTACAACAAACAATCCGTCTCTTGGAGTCAACTCCTGTACGGTGCTGCTTACAACTATTCACGAAAGAAGCAGCCAACCATAGACGTCTGTGTTTCCTCTCTCCATAGCTCAGCATTTTGGTTCCATCAGATTAAAGTATATTCAAAGATAAGGCATTATATATTGCATTAACTCTCCCTGTGGGAGACATGACAAATCTGACCATGAAGTGAAGTCGTTCAGTCGTGTCCGACTCTTTGCAACCCAATGGACTGTAGCCTACAAGGCTCCTCTGTCCATGGAATTTTCCAGGTAAGAGTGCTAGAGTGGGTCACCATTTCCTTCTCCAGGGGATCTTCACAAGCCAGGGATCGAACCTGGGTCACCTGCATTGCAGGCAGATGCTTTACTGTCTGAGCCACCAGGGAAGCCCGTTTAATTTGGCCACATATATATATATATATATATATATATATATATATATATATATATATATACACACATACACACACACATACATATGCACTGCTGGCATCTTTTATCAAAAATACCTTTAGTTTTTAAAGCCAGAACATGGAGATTCATTGATAACACTTCCATATCTTCATTTATATAATCCTTCTAATATCTTGCTTAACCGGGTGAATGGTTCATGTTTCCAGGGCACCTCTTATCCCCCACACATACTTGCTGACATACTAACACTGACAGAGAAATGAACGCTTCAAGACCTGCAGGCCGGGAGGTCCTTTTCATGTCCTTAACCACTAGCAGAACAAAGCACCAAACCAAAAGCACCAGTTAGGTATTGTGAGTGAAGCAGAAACAAAGTTTAGTTCAACATCTTATCTGTACATAAACAACACGTTCAAAATAAAGATGAGCCTTTTTTTCCCTAAAGGACGACATCGCAATCCTGTAATTCTGGCTTCCAGAGCTCTGTTAAAAGGAATGCTGTCTTGGATGCCCGCTTGCTTTTGTACCTTGCACTTCTGCACAATGAAGAGATTTCTCTCCAGTTCTGGATAAAGACTCCAGGAGCTGGCTTGATAACCCATTGCCCTGAACTTGACCTTTCTCCATAGAAAAGTTTAGCTTCTTAGGCAAATCCCTGAAAGTTGATCTAATGTACTCTGAAGCAAGTATAGCTTCAAATCCCCTTTCTGTTGTGTCAATATCTTTCCTACGGGAAAATCCATTGAGCACCCCCTTAACTGGGGTAGAGAAGAGGGTGGGTGAAGCTCAGCCAACACCAACAGGGCAAAAGAGGCAGCTTCGTACATCACTCCTGTGACTTCCTACCTCAGACTCTGAGGGCACAGCCTTGGGGAGGCATCCTTCACACAGGGACTGCAGCCCAGGCATGGTGGACTGGGTCAGCAACTTCAGAAAGACAAAGCTATTCCGAGGTTGAAGGTCAAGACTGGTCTTCCCAGAAGGCTGCTGAAGGGTCAAAGGTGACAGTGCCCTGTGCGCTGAGATGGTATAGCGCCCAAAATCTCCACTCTCCTCTCTTCTGCTCTGCAAGATAGAATTTCAGCTCCAGCCTTGCATGCCAAGTTGCTTCAGTTGTGTCTGACTCTTGGCAACCCCACGGACTGTAGCGCGCCAGGTTCCTCTCGTCAGGGAATTCTCCAGGCGAGAATACTGCTGTGGGTTGCCATACCCTCCTCCAGGGGATCTTCCCAACCTAGGGATCAAAACTCGCATCTCTCTCCTACATCTCCTGCATTGGCAAGCGGGTTCTTTACCCGCTTTAAATTCATCTACACATGTTAAATGAATCAAAATTGTTGTCCAGAAATATCTTATGGGTCTTAGGGCGTTTTTGTTTGTTTTTGCCCCTTAGGTGTTAGGCACCCATACGCTCATCCTTCAAACTTGGAAGAATTCATTAGCACAAATTCCCAGCCCTGTCTGGAAAGAGATTATTTGATTGTCTCTGCTCAAGGTTATCCCCTGGAGCCGATTTCTCACTTGGCTGCACCCAGAGGCTCACATGCCTGACCCTGAAAGTCACGCTATCCTTTACCGGGAGTCTGGGACCAAGGGCTGCGTCTGCAGACGCCTGCTCAGGTGACAGTCAGGGACGAGGATGGGTTGGAGGCTCTTCAACACCTTGGTTCCTTCTTATTTTAACAAGCTGACCCTGAGAAATGGCCTCAAAAATAGATAAAAGGAGGAGAGGAACTAATTGCATCATCCCAGGAAAGACATCAAAAGAGATTCAGGTTACTTCTGATCTACCTATTCTATATCTATATTTGTATCTGTACCGGTATCTAAAGCTACCACTATCTCGCTAAACCTGTTGATATAGTTATATAAGGTCAATTTATATCTAGTCATACAAGATATAAATAGAGATAGATAATACAGTATTGATATGGAAAGTATTAAAATTCAAAGCATAATATTTAAGACAATCTTGAAGCTCCCCAAAGAAAGATCTTAATCTGAGCAGGACAAAATCAACTCAATAGAATTAAACTAGACTATACAAGAAACCAATAAGTAAAAATGAAAAGGTATAAAACAGCTGAAATGTTGAAAATAAAGTAATAAGAATAAAACAAACTGATATAGATAACTGAAAAAATAAAATTATAAACATGAAAAGTATCCTGTGAACTATAATAGATAACATATTTTTTAAAGACTAAGAGACTAAATCAGATTTTTTTAAAGAATAAAAGACTAAATCATTCCTATCAAAAATAGGAATAAATATGACCTAAAATAAGACCGTATAAGCCACGATGGAGATGTGGTATTTTAGTGCTGTCTCTCTGGCACTTTAAAAAGTGACATGATTAAAGTTTAGTGAACATTCTGTTTTTATGAAAGATTTTTAACTGATATAATAGTATGTGGAAAATTATCATTGCAGATTTAATTTACTACAGAAATAAGCCAAGGCAATACAATTAGTATATATTAAGAATCATAGAAATCCAATTCAAAAATTTCCTAAATCTAGTAATAGTAACTAAGAAGCATGTGTATTCAAAACATACATTAACACCTAACACAAAAATTCACATTATCTCAAAATTAACTTGATATGTATGCATATACACTCTATCTATATCTGGTAGATATAAATAGATATAGCTTTAGGATTCTATAAGTATCAGTTCAGTTCAGTTCAGTTCAGTCGCTCAGTCGTGTCCGACTCTTTGTGACCCCATGAACCGTAGCACGCCAGGCCTCCCTGTCCATCACCAACTCCCGGAGTTTACCCAAACTCATGTCCATTGAGTCAGTGATGCCATCCAACCATTTCATCCTCTGTCATCCCCTTCTCCTCCTGCCCTCAATCTTTCCCAGCATCAGGGTCTTTTCAAATGAGTCAGCTCTTCCTATCAGGTGGCCAAAGTATTGGAGCTTCAGCTTCAACATCATCTCTAAGTATAGAATCTTAAATACTCTGTGACAGGGTGCTTTCCCTTTCTTACTCTGTATGCAGCATGGATTTCCTATAAAATCATTATCTTATTTTATAACTAATAAATCAAAACTAAAAAACATTTAAAAATCATTTTACTACATAATTGAAACTTTATAAAATCAATGTTCTATAATTCCCAAACAGTAATCATTCAAATCAATTAATATTATTTTTAGCAAATAATGGACTAATTATGTTCTCTTAAATGTTTGCATTATTATATGTGCATTATTTTCTCAAGACCAATGCTTTATTTTAATAGCAGATTCCCCACAGACACTAAGATAAACTTGCCAAATCACAATGATTCCTAGAGCCCTAGTAGAGTGTTTACACACTCACAATCAGATCTTCTCCATTTGCTTTATTCAATTTCCTTTCCAGTACCTATTTATAGAACTCAGGAATAAATCACTATTCTCCAAATGAAGAAGAATTGAAACTAGAAGTGTTCCAGAAGTTAAACACTGAACAAGGTCTTTGAGCAGAGGATGCATTCAGGACAATGTAATTTTTATTTTAACAGGTTAAACGATAGAAATCACATGCTGCAAAGACGCATCTAATTAGAAACTGATCTTTCGCACAATCAAGAGAAATCTGCCCAGAGACTGATATCAAACTTCGACACAGGATGCTTATGCTTCCTCACAACATTATCCAAGGCTTATATTCTACAAACTACAAAAGTTTCCCATTTTCTTGATCTTCTTGCATCTTCCATTCCCCTAATCATTTCCTTTTCTTTCAAGCCTTTCATTCAGGTAATAAAGAATCTGGGCCGTTCTGAAAGAGAGCTCACTTTCCTCCCACTCATTCTCTATTTTGAGGTATTCCTGATTAATGAGATTTATGGATGGGGGCTTATTCGGTGGGGCTTTGGGGCTGTTTTATTTTACTGTAGTCATTCTAGCCTTCCGTTGTCTCTGCTCTTCCTCATGAATTGAACTTTTTACCTCCAAGAGTCCATATGCTCAGTGGACCACAGAAAATGCCAAATGCTGTCTAATTTTATTTCTACCTCAAAACTGACAACAATTATTTTCATCTCAATCTTTAAGGCCAGTGCAAATGCTCAGGAAAGGAAAGAAGTATTCCAGGTTGAGAACACACAAAATCTCATTAGTAATTTAAACAGAAAAAAGCTGGCGTTGTTCGCAAACTTAAAATGCACTTTTTTCCCTGTGTTTTTCTAAATTTTATTTTGTAAAATATTAATATTCCCTGATTTTTTGTAAATCTACAACCTCACTAACTGGGCATTTGGCTAATATGCAACATTCCTGCAAGTGATGCTCAAAAACATCAGTGGATAAGAACTCAAGTTCTACATGTATTGGGAAGCTTTTACTGCATGGTGTTTCTGAAGTACTGGAATAAATCCACAGAGGAAGGTACTGGATTCTTATATTGCTCTGTTCTTCATTTGCTCACTTTTCCCCCTCTTAAGAATCCACCTTAAAAAAAAATTAAGAATGAAAATATGTACTATTTTCTGTAGGGACTTCAGTTGGAGTTGATATATGTTGGCACTGACTTGCTAGCTTGATCATAAAAATCTGACCTGTCATCTTGGATCCAAATATTTGTAAATATTATGCTTCTGGAATCATTACCTTGGCATGCTAAGAGCAAATCCAGAGCAAAGAGAACTCAAACCTGGGAGCCTTTGGCGCAAGCCTTTGCCTGCCTTATCAGCAAAGCAACAATTTCACCAGCATGCTCCTCTATTTGTCTCTTTCCAGTGCTTTTTAGGCAACAGATGATTTTGCATTTGCTGATTTGCAGCATCTCTTCATACAGTTGTCTTTTTTTTTTTCTAAAGCTATTTTTAAAACCTTTCACGGTAACAGAAGGGCCACATTTCCCCGTCTTTTTAGATGCGTCCTTATGAAAATAAAATTCCCTCGGAAAACGTACAGTAGGCTTAATCCTAAATTAAAGTAGTTGCTGAAATACTATTACTCAACCCCGAGGCATATGTGATTTCCAAAGAAACAAATTCCGCGTTTAATTAACTCTGAAATCCTCCTGTAAATGGAGCTTATGTGTTGGGCTGCAGAGTTCAGGGCAGGATGCACTTAGAGGGGAGCACCGCTCCGAGCTGGCTGGCCGAACGCGCCCCGCCCGCCCTATCTGAGGCAGACAGATTCCACACATGGCTACATGTTCTAAATTAGGGAGTGCGGAGGTTCATCTAGAGTGCACAGATTAGAATTTTCAATAGACCTAAAAATGTCTCCGAGGCATGAATGAGCCTGTCACTTCGCCTCTGCCTCTCCAGCCCGTGATGGATTCCCTTTATCCCCGCCATCTAACCCGTGAGATCGGCCTGCTCTCGGCCCGTTATTCCCCATCCTCAGTCATGCTGAAATACACAGGTTGCGGTTAAACAAATCTGCCTTTATGGAGCTAAAGCGCTGTGAAACGGAGCTGATTAGGGTCTGACACATCGAATTAGCCCGGGCTATAAAGTTGGCTGATGACTCTATTGTTTCAGAGGGCCTGCTTCTGGCTTTGCCATGCTTTCTAACAACACCGGGGGACTTTATTTCTTTTAATTTAGGGGAGAAAAATTTTACCAGAGTGAAGTAATCATGCTTGCAATCTTAAGTATTTGATTTGGAAACATTGTGGTGCATGTGTTTATTTGTTTTTCTTGCACCTTGAAACCCAGGTTCTTGCCAACTGGACGCTAAACAAATTAGGTAAAAAACATGATAATTTACCACTGAGAGATATTGTGTGGGAAATTGCAAGTCAAATGACCAATAAAATACATGATAAATTATGTGCAAAATGTCCTGAAGCTTTTTATTTCAAATAAAACCACCTTTGTAAATATGACTAAGACTGTTGTTTAGCATCTGGCGTAACAATATTAACTAGTTTGAAAACTGTCTTTAAAAAGCGCTAATTATAAGAAGATGGTTCTTATTGTATAAGTGATATTTATTACATTCTTCTATGTTTCTTAGATCCATTCATGTGTGTATATACATTTACCCTGCAAGATAAATCTATCAGTAATTTACTCAAAATTTTGAGCAAATAGTCCCCCAGAGATGTTTATCTTTAGCTATATCATTTTTGCTTTTTATGCATAGCAATACTTTTATTTTTAAATGTCTAGAGAATTTTGAAAGGTTCCTCTCATGTTTTTAATCTAGCAATCCTGAAGCTAATATCTTTTCAGCAGTCTTATTTGCTTCAAGTAATAATTTACCTTAGGAAGAGGATAAGATAAAGAATACTAGTTAGGAAGCAACTCATTAGTTTCAAAGTCATCAGTTGCTTGGAGCATCTTTTTGCATCTTAATACAACAGACTGAAGTTTAGATTATAGAGGAGAGATGAATCTGATATGTGGGGGTCAAGTTTTATGTAAGCAGAGTCCCTTGCGCCTGATCCCCTCCTTCAAAATCTTCCAGGTTAATCTATCTGCTGCCTGTGTGGCCCACCAGCCAGGCGTCTGTGGTGAATCCACCAGAGAGGTGTTCTGTTCTAATCCTATCTACTGCCTTCCTAGTGCAGATGATAGACATAGTCAATCACAGATATTTTTCAAATATTTTTAAGTGATGTGCCAAATAGAATGTAACATACAATAACAATTGTTCATGAAATTGCTATTTTTCCTTGATGTCTTTTATAACTTTGCAAGTTCAGACAGTTCAGGGAGGGTTTGGGATTGTTCCAGGTTTCACAATTTTGACTAAAGATTGAACAAAATCTGTATTTTATTGTTAGTATTTAGAGATACTTACAATTGATCAGCTCAGCCTGGACTAGTCTGATGGGTACTTGAAATAGCAATGCGATAGAATACTTTAACCTCAAAAGCCAGACTGATCTTGTTATTACCTGCATGTCACAGATCACATGTGAGTGTAGGCTGGTTTGAAGGTTTCCTCCCCTACATAATGTGTGACACAGCGGGAAAGAAATCATGTTTTTCCTTAGAATTTCTAGACATGGTCAGGGCACTCAGGACCACCTGCAGTCTTGATAAGGTAGAGACGGGTATTAAGAAACAAGTTCTCACACTTGTTATGATTTCATTACTTTTGTTGAAACATTTATAATATAAACGGTGGATTGAGGAGACTCCTAAGAGCTTCCCGGAGGGTAGGGCTTGAAGAACATGTTTCCTGGAGTTCAGAGGATTCCAAGAACCAGGGCCTCCATCTCTGTAATGACTGCATCAGTTGGTCCTGTCTGACTCCACCACCGCGAGAGGCAGGAGGACATTTTCGGAACCTTGTATTTGCATCTGGAATTGCAACTCTGGTTGTCCTCTAGAACATGAATGGAAAGAGGATAAGCGTGGGAGCAGGAAGGGGTTAGCAGTTCCAGGTGAGAGACGGTGATGCTGATGGGGGCTCCAGCTATGGTCTTTGGCCTGGGAAAGCATTGTTTGATTTGGGGCATTTAGAAAGTAGAGGTGGAAGGACCAGGTGGGGAAGGGAGCGTGGGTATGAGAGAAAGAGATCAAGACTTTCTCCTGAGTGGTTGGGTGTAGAGTCCTGGCATTATAATCTGAAAGGAAGATGGTTTGAGGGTGGAGAAGGGGTGGGGGGAGTCGAAAGAAATCAGTAGAAAGAAAACCATTACCTCTATCTTGTGTGAACTTAGTGCAAATCCTAGTGCAGATAGTGAGTAGAAGTTGGATATGGGAATCCGACAGTCGTGAAGTAGGGTTCTTCTATTTTTGTACGTTTGAAAGTAAGTGTTTAAGGACTTCTCTGGCCGTCCAGACTTGCCCTTTCAATGCAGAGGGTTGGGTTCCATCCCTGGTCAGTCTCCTCCCAGTTTCCCTTTCCTTGGGAAATGTTCATGTTGAATAATATTAGGAAATTTGCTTGCAGCTAAAGTTTGGAATCAAGAGGCAAACCTGGGTTCATTTAATTCAACTGTAAGTTCTGCTGCTGCTGCTAAGTCACTTCATTCGTGTCCGACTCTGTGTGACCCCATAGACGGCAGCCCACCAGGCTCCCCCGTCCCTGGGATTCTCCAGGCAGGAACACTGGAGTGGGTTGCCATTTCCTTCTCCAATGCATGAAAGTGAAAGTGAAGTCGCTCAGTCGTATCCAACTCTAGTGACCACATGGACTGCAGCCTACCAGGCCGGTCCGTCCATGGGATTTTCTAGGCAAAATACTGGAGTGGGGTGCCATTGCCTTCTCCGGTAAGGTCTACAGGTCTACAAAAAAATTAATTAATTAATTAATCAAAAAAAAAAAAACCTTCATGAGCAAGAAAGTTTGGAAAATGATATCTTACATGAGGCACTTCTTTTGAAGATTCAGTGCATGTTAGTGTGTCAATATATCCAAGAAGCAAAAAATGGAAGATCACGTATTTAAAGAAAGAAAAACATCTCATACTTACGTGTACTTTTGTGTTTAACTGTTAATCTTTAGGGCACTAGTCAAATCAATGAAGAATAGATGGCTTAAAATACTGGGGTTCGAAAGGTAAAACTTGAGAAGACTCCTCAGCAGGAATAGGTATCTGATTCACACAAAGGACCCAGAAGTTACATTGCAGACATATGTGTGTATTATATGTGTATTTTTGGGAAATGCAAACGTAATTTTGTTGCTCATAGGAGAGTCATAGGTTAGACACAGTTCTAAAATCTGCTTTTTTGGTTGAATAACTGCAACACATTCTTGAGCAGGGCTAATATTGCTTTCAAGTCTAAAGCTTAATTATACCACATTTTACATGAAGATAAAAATTGAGCACAAAGTTATTTCTTATACTATGCCAGACTAACAACATTTTAAAGAATCTAATGCAATATTTAACATAACCTTCCCCCTTGAATCAGATAAATTCAGGAACTGAAGTTGTGATATCCATGAGGTGGTGTAGATGAGTGTCCGGTTGCTAAGTCATGTCCATCTCTTGGGACCCCCAGGACAGTAGCCTGCCAGGCTCCCCTGTCCTGGGATTTCTCAGGCAAGAATACTGGAGTGGGCTGCCGTTTCTGCCTGCAGGGGATCTTCCTGCTCCAGGGATCAAATCTGAGTCTCTTGCGTCTCCTGCCTTGGCAGGTGAATTTTTTACCTCTGTGCCACCTGGGAATCCCGTAAGACATTGTACTAAACTGTAATTCACCATTATAGGCGATGGCCTGTATCTTTCAGTCAAAGGAAATAGGGTCAAAATTGAGTATATTTATATGTATATATATAAATATGTGTAAGCTGAAAAGCTTGGCTTTACACCCAAAACTAATGCAATGTTGTAAATCTATACTTCAACAAACATTTTAGAAAAGTAAAAAAATTGAATGTCAAAACTATAGTTGGAATAAAATGTATAAAAATCTAATAAATATACAAATAACACATTTGTATTTAATATAGTATCAGTGATACACAATTTAAAAAATATGTCGCCTCCCATAGCCTTCAGGCATCAGTCATATGTGTCACATTATTTTGGTTTGCGGTATGTTTGATCTAATATTTACTAAATTGTTTAATTTTGGGATTGAATGCATCTAATCATTTATTCACCAAATGCCAGAATGATCATGGTGATTTCTATTCCAAGCTCTATGGCACCTTTTAATTGACATTCAAACAATTGTTGATGTATTTTTTTTTAATCAGTGAAAATTGATCATTCTGAAAACGGATCATTCTGGATCATATTAATAACAAACCTTCTTTTATTAAAATTAATCATTTCTATCAAACTGAATTCAGGAAAGCCACATATATAGTTAAGCACATTAACCAAACTGGCCTTTATTATATGCTGATTTATTAGGAAAGAAATTTACAGGGGGATTGACAATGTTGCATTTTACTGAGCACCTACTATGTTGAAATTAAATAGCCCAATAGAGACTCTTATTGAATTTTACTGACTTCAGTGAATTTCACAAAATGTGCAGAAGGAATGTTAGCTATAGGTTTAGGAAAAGGTTTTGTTCACCAAGAGAGTGCTACAATGATCAAGGCTTCACCATTGTGGATCCTCAGGGTCATAGGAGAAACTGCCTGTGAGCAAAGACATGGGTGTGGAAGATGGTCCATGAATGATCCGTTAATTAATGGATAGACCACAGAGATGAGACTAAAAGCCAGAAAAGAGGCAAGTGGTGGCAGGCAAAGTAAGTGACAAGCTCTTTCAATAAGTGAGTCAGGCTGAAAGTTCAAGGGGAGATGAAGAGGTAAGGACAGCATTTATATTACAGAGCCACCTCCCATTTGAAAGGCCCTGGACTTTTAAGTTTATTATCCCGTGTCCTCCTATGAACTCTATGAAGTATTAATAGCCCATTTTATAGGCAAAGACCCTTGAAGCTGAGAGCATTTATATAAGTTATGCAAGTTTCCCTGCCAGTAAATAATGAAACCAGAGTCCAAAATCCAAACAATCTCACTCAATAACCAATGGTTTGTCAACGAAATTCTTGCTACACAGAGTGATCTGTGTTGTGGGACCAGCAGAATCTTCATGTGGGAGTTTGTTGGAAATGAAAAGATTCATACCCCCCGGACAGAGCCACCTAAGCAGAATCTGCATTGTAACAAGATCTCCAGGTGATTCTCATCTATATTAATGTTTGAAAAGCACTAAGCTAAAACCCTTTTGTGATTCAACGCAAAAGGATAAGCAGGAGGAAAGATAGGGACTCCAGACAGGGAATGAGCCAGAAAGTAAGGCAATACAATGAAACTGAGCTCCTCTGTCACCAGGGGGTCCCTGATGGGACAGAAGGCTGGCTACCTGCTGTCTTGGGCAGAACCAGAGGATTAAATGTGGCCAGACTGTGGCCAAATTAGGAGTCCAGAAAGCACATCTATTTTATGCATTGACTGTTGTTCAGTCGCTCAGTCGTGTCTGACTGTTTGCGACCTCATGAACTGTAGCCCTCCAGCCTCCTCTATTCATGGGATTCTCCAGACAAGAATACTGGAGTGGATTGTCACTTCCTTCTCCAGGGAATCTTCTCTACCCGGGGATTGTACCTGCATCTCCTGAGTCCTGTATCTCCTGCACCTCCTCCGTTGCAGGCAGATTATTTTACCTGCTGACCCACGAAGGAAGCTCCGTTACATACAAAGGCTTTTGTGAAAGTTTTTACGATGTCAACTAACTGTATGCCAAATATGTCTATTAAATTTAGGAGGAGTTTTATTTATTTATTGTATTTGGGTAATGTATTTTATTATAAAAGATGTATATTATATTGAAGTATATAGTTAATTAACCATGTCGTGTTCATTTCGGGTGTCCGGCAAAGTGGTTCAGTTATACATGCACGTGTATCTATTCTTTTTCAAATTCTATCCCCATTTAGGTTTTCATAGAATATTGAGGAACTAAATTTAAAACCTGAGTCTATATGACAAAATAGGGGAACTAAATAATGGGTAGCAAAAAGTAGAAGTAATCCTAAGGGTATGAATGGGAGTCACAGTCAATCGTGGTAATAAAGTCAGTTGTAAGTTAGCAATATTTAATCAGCAGAAATGAGAAAATGGAAATATAAGAAACATAGCAAGGGTGACATTCAAAAGGTTTAAAATCCTCTATGGCAACTAGTCCATTCTGAAGGAGATCAGCCCTGGGATTTCTTTGGAAGGAACGATGCTAAAGCTGAAACTCCGGTACTTTGGCCACCTCATGCAAAGAGTTGACTCATTGGAAAAGACTCTGATGCTGGGAGGCATTGGGGGCAGGAGGAGAAGGGGACGACAGAGGATGAGATGGCTGGATGGCATCACCGACTTGATGGACGTGAGTCTGAGTGAACTCCAGGAGTTGGTGATGGACAGGGAGGCCTGGCATGCTGCAGTTCATGGGGTTGCAAAGAGTCGGACACAACTGAGCAACTGAACTGAACTGATGGTAGGTGTTCCCACCTATGAGAAAATGTATACATATATATATACACACATATACCCATATACAACAAGTATGTCCATACAGGAGTTATTATCTAAATACACATCTTGCCGAAATTACTGGTGAGTGTTTGCTTACTTTGCAGCTCAGCAAAACAGGGCAAAGGAAATACTCATGGTAAGGAATGAGTTTACTCCTCCTTTAGGGAGCCATTTGTATTCATGAAATCTGTGGACTTATGTCACCAACCTAGGATAGGAATTGAATCAAACATTTTAAATATTGAGTCTTCTTTATGTCTGGACTTGTGATTCCAACTCAGAAGCCATGTCATTAGTATTTGAGCCCCAATATTTTCTCAGATCTACCTTGTAGAATCTGAATCTAGAATTTCTAGCCAAGGTTTCTATACTACGGTTTCCAAGTTAATATATGGGCTCTTTGAATGGCTTAGTGGTCTTTGTAAAAAACAAAAATCAAAGTAAAAGTAAATATACCAAAGGATGTCCACTGGATTTCCAATCATTCTGAAACAGCCACTGTTGATTTTGTGACAAACCTTCCCTGTACCTCTTCTAAGAATATGGAAATCAGTCGTGCATAGGCTGTCACTGAAGACAGAGTTTAAAATATTTCGATTTTTGTATTCTGCTTGTTTTATTTTTGTTTACCTTTTTACTCCCTTATCCATTCCTTATACGAGCACACAAGCCCTACAAGCAATGGTAGTAACCAGGTGGATCTGCTTTGTTAGCAGTTTTACGTTGCAAATATCAGCAAAACGTTACTTGAATAAGTTAGGTTTCAAGTCAACCAATTTTTGTCTTCATCATATAGATATAACAAAAATAGAATGGAAATGACCTGAGGCTGACAAATAACATTTGATTGCAATGTTTGATAATATGTTCAAATGGGCTATAATGACAATATGTTGGAGTGACCCTGGAGGCTGGCTCCAGAGATAATCTGTTTGCATTTGTGCCCTGATTGTTCTTTTTTCTTTCTAGCTGTGTGATATTGGGCGCTTACTTAACCTCTGTATGTTGCAGTTTCTTCATCTATAAATAAGGATAAAGACAAAACCTTACAGAATGCTTTGGGAATTACGTTGGTATTACATGTAAAACAATTTGAATCATGCTTTGCAAAATTAAAAGCGAACTCCTCATCTTTGTTTATGGCTGTTGTTGCGTTTACCATGCTATCACTGTCCATTTGCCACTCTAGAACCATGTGTGACCCCCACCTGACCTCGGCCAAGTCTGCATATCCCTGAGGTCCCCACGGACCTCTTCTATGGTGCACCACATACTTTCAGGTGGTGGGGTGAGGAGGACGTGTTATCTTTGCCCATCAAAATGTTGTTGGAACAGCCGTGGCCCCATGAGATGATGCTTAGGTCGGAGTTCCATTTCATAAGAGAGCGCCTGTCTTGGTTATAGGCATTTTGCACAATGTCCCCTTTGATCCTAATTCGTCTCCTGAGTTTACCCAGAAGGACAGTATTGAGAGCACCTGCAGAGACTTAATTGCGGCTGCAACCCCGCCTCCTCACCCCGTTGTCCAACAGTGTGAACAACTAGGAGTTAAGAGAGGAGCCGCACTACACAGACCCAACGGAAAAATCACCGTAATGTTAATGAAGGCGACAGAGAAGGTCTGATGAGATCTCGCAGCAGGACAACCATGTGAGGCATTGGCAAAGAAGCCCACTAAATGCTGTGTTCAACTTGTCTTATCTTATGATTCATCAACAGGCTTTAATTAACGCATGGCAGACATAATTTTCCAAGGTTCAGTAAATATTATCAGTATTCCTTTAAGGACTTTTGCCTCAATGGGTACCTGAACTCACAATAAACAGATTGCATTTTAACTGAACACTCTTATAATCTGATTTATTAATTCATCATTCCACATATTTTAAAACATTTCTTCTGAATTTTAATAAAGATCTGAGTGTTTGTTTTGAGAATCCCATAGACAGAGGAGCTTGGCGGGCTATAGTTGGTAGGGTCACAAAGAGTGGGACACGACTGAAGCGACTTAGCTTGCACGCACGCATTTGTTATAAGGGTCTCAGGTTTCCTTTATAGGTATATCTATAGTTCTTTGAATATGTGTAGCCAATGATGTGAAATTTATTATTTTTAAGGATGTTTAGACTGTTATTTGCTATTTAAAAGTTAGGATTTGTTGGAAAATAATCTTTGTTTTCAGTGATTAGCAATCAAAATGAAAGTTATTAATATATAATTTGATTTTATCTAGTTCTAATTTTATTTACTGTAGCAATTACTGAAACCTAACAGAATCCAGGAAAGTGATTTTAAATTAGAGGTAGCTTATTGAGAAGATTATTCTCGTTGAAACATGGCTGAATTAGTGATAATGTACCTTGAGGCTTACAAATTTACATAGTCAGTAAAATCACTGGATTTAACCACTTTATCAGCTGCAAAGGACGTAACTTTTGAAGGAAGCTGATTGGCAAATTCAGATATTCAGGACAAATCTTTAATCTATTATATGGAGTTAGGGATACAAATTACAAATCTGGTCTTGATTTTAAAAAAGCAAGAGAACAGTAAAAAGTTATAACAGTAAAATACTATAAATATAAAAATAATATTTTCCTTCAATTTAGTATTCTTTCAAATATGAAGTGTTAGCCAAAATGCCAGCTGATTTTGATCTTCTCAACAGAGTTTAAGTCAATCTAAAAGAACAAAGGATAAGATGGTTAGATAGCATCACTGACTCAATGGACATGAATTTGAGCAAACTCTTAGAGATAGTGAAGGGAAGGGAAACCTGGCGTGCTTACAGTCCATGGGGTGGCAACGAGTTGGACACAACTTAGTGACTAAACAACAACAACAAAAAAACAAAAACGAAAAACCTGTTTTATTTGAATTCAAATTAGTAAGCACTTTAATTACCAAGTAATATTTCCTTCATACACAGTGAAGAAACATATTGAGATTCATTTTGAATGATAACAGCTAGAGAAAGGTATTAAAGACTAGCATACTCTTGGAAAAATGGTTTTATCACAGCCTATTAAAATTATTATGCTCCTTCGTTTGTAGCTGAATAATTCCAGCCATGTTTAATATTCTTGTTGTTCCTATCCTTTACAACAACAAACTAATATGAAAAATCAAATTGCAAATGTCTATTCATTAAAGTTGCTTATTAGCTTAAAATGTTTATAAATTAATATTTTTCTATAAATGGAAATTCTTAAATTGCTTCCCTTGCGATGTCAACTATGTATGTGTCCCAGTTAAAGGAGAGGCAGAGATTACAGGCTGTAGGGAAATATTCCCCAGTCAATATGAATGCAATATTTACTATAAAGTCAGGAAATACAAGGCTGCAGGCCCTTGATAACTAACCTGGAGACCTCTGGGTGCTGAGCCTGAAAAAATGAAGTCTGATTTTGACTTCATTGTACAAACAGAATGTCATCCGCACATCAAATTCCACCCACAGTGAACCCCTGGCATGGTTAATGATTATAATCTTCACATTTAATCATGGGAACTCAATGACAGGCAAACAAAGGTTAGCTAAACTGACAGTTCAGATGGTTTCAACAGAAAAATCCACAAATTTTATTTTTAAATGTGTATGTACAATTCTAATGGCGCTTTGCAGGAATATAATTGAATTTGGACAAAGCACACCTGTACAAAAAAATTGACCACTTGGTCCTGCTTTTGTATGGTAAGAATTATATGGAAGTCTGTGCGATTTCTTTCCAATGCCTGTTTTTCCACTACTATTTTCGCAGTTGAATGAAATGATGGGTTCTTAAATCTGAGACAACGATCTGGATAAAAACTGGATTCTTTTAACTTAACGGTCTTACGTTCTCATCTTTTTTCAAATCCTTACATTCATTTTACTAAATAATCTCATTTTAACCTATTTCATTCCTTCATAGAATATGCACCCAAATCATATATAATCTAACAAAATGAGTGAAAAGACTCGAGATATTTTTTCTAATAGTATGTACTCAGAATTCCTTAAATAAAAATAATTAAAAATTTTTAGTATTTTGCATGAACATTCCATGAAAATAATATTAGATAACTATATTTTAATTGGAAAATCATGATAATTCAATGAATATACATTTAGTCAGTGATCAATGCTACTTACCTACTACAAAATCAAAAGTGTGCAGGATTTAATTATTTTAAACTTAATGAAAGTTTTATAAAATGTGTGCTATAATACATAGTGTATGCCATTATATACAAATGACATTGATATATATGTATACATATAACTGAAACTCTTTGTTTTACACATGAAATTAAAACAGCATTGTAAATCAACTATACCCCAATAAAATAAATATCTTAGAGGCAATAGCCATGATGGAGTTTCTATATTTCCCTAACAAATTTCTCCTTTACTCAATTAAGAAACAACAATAATTAAGAATATTTAGAAAAAAGACTAAAACCAGGGTCAGTTTCAATCATCCAGGTTTTATTAACTATGAGTAGACCAAGAAAGAATTGATTTTATCCAAGGAATAATTCACAAAACAACTGAGAAATTAACTCATAACCTTCTGCTAGTTCCTAAAATCAAGAATAAATTAAAAATCAACAATTGGGATAGTGAAACAGTTAGGAAGATCTGCCTTTTATTTATAAAAATTAAAATAGTTTCAGCAGAGAGACAAATCCAGATTGCTTTTCATGGTCAAATGAAAGTATATATCTCCTCTTTACACTTGTTATGAAGGGTGTACAATGTGGATGTTACTAATTGTGTAGATGCACTTCAACACTGTAAAGAATATTAAATGTTACTTGATAATCTATCACAGACATTTCTCATATCCTCATGTTTCACAATTACATAATAAGAAAATAAAAATAAGAATTATGTTCAATTAACACATATACTTGGAGAAGGCAACGGCACCCCACTCCAGTACTCTTGCCTGGAAAATCCCATGGACGGAGGAGCCTGGTAGGCTGCAGACCATGTGGTCGCTAGGAGTCGGACACGACTGAGCGACTTCACTTTCACTTTTCACTTTCATGCATTGGAGAAGGAAATGGCAACCCACTCCAGTGTTCTTGTCTGGAGAATCCCAGGGACAGGGGAGCCTGGTGGGTCGCTGTCTATGGGGTCGCACAGAGTCGGACACGACTGAAGTGACCTAGCAGCAACACATATACTTCCAACAAATAGAAATATGGCCTTTAATCCATCATTTACAATTTGATAAAAGTCAGATCTCAAAAGCATGCTACAAACTTTTAAACCACAAACCAATATTCCTTTCTACATTAACTTTCCCATCCAATCAAAATTCACACACAGTTTTTCCAGTTTTCCCTGAGATATGTTACTATTATATAAGTTGTTCACAATTAAGGTGACTTGAGTTTATTGGTGTATATTTGAAATATTTGAAATAAAAAAATGTCCCATTCTGAGTCAGTTAATATCAAATATTCTATTAGTGATCAGGCTATCTATTCATTTTAGTGAATTATTTGGCAAATGTAGTTGTACTTCATCAGAATATTTTAAATAGAATTGTAATTCAGATAAATTCTCAAGTGTTTTTTATTTTAACTTAAAAATTAGAAACAGTAGGAACGCTAAGGAGAACTAATGACCATTTTGCATGTAAGTGGAGATTTGGAGAGACTGAGAGGCAATAGAGATTTTTGAATGTATTTCCAAGGTTACACAACAAGATGCTTGAGCTGTCAAGAATTTATTGAAGAGGAAAAGAAATGAGAAAAAACGATGCTGTGTTTTAAGCCTGAAATGATGGAGCAACGGCAGCAGAAGAGATTAGAAGTGCTGTTTGTCATCACATCATTGATTCTGGGCAGCAGACATTAAAACCGATGGCAACAAACCAGCTGAGGATAAATGGATAACCCATGTAACCTTTTCAATGTTATAGCCACGGAAGCAGAGCCCGGTGACTTATAATCCTTAAACATCTGCCGTCTACCCAAGGAGGAGGGTCAATTTGAAGGACAGACTGATCAACCTTCTGGAATAGGTAAGAGCTAAAGATCTATGAAAGACAGGAACACAGAATAAACAAACAAGTATCAACGTGAGCTCGCAGCTCCTCTACCAGAGCATGTTCACATGGTCATGCCTAGTTGGGAAAAGCAAAGAAAAAAACAAGATCAGTGAAAAGAAATTCAGAAAGAAAAAAAAAAAAAACAGAGCTACTATGAAATGTGAGTCCTAACTTAGGTCTTTAGGCAAGGTTTTTTTGTTTTTTGTTTTAATTTTTAAAATAGCAATAATGCCACATGTAGGTCATGTACAAATGACATAAATGATCTGTGTGACAGCATTTTTTAAATTATCAAGTGTCATATAAACAGCAGCTCGACAAGCCCTGCAGAGAAGCAAGAGATGGTGAGAGGAAATATTTGATTCGCTCCCGTCCCCAGGCAGTCTTCATTTCTGACTGCCTCTCACGGAGCGAGGGCCTCAGTTCACTGGTTATGTTATCTTGATGGTATACATTTTCACTTCCCATGCTGATTTTAGAACCAAACCCTTTATAAGAGATTCAGTATCACGCAGATTTCCTCTGAGCGTGGAAGTGAAGTGTGAGATAGAAAAGACATCCCCAGGGCTACTGCGGGAGTGTTTTCCCAGTGGACTGCGATTCTCTGTAGAAGCAGTCTTTTCTTGGAATATTGTGCAAGTGAATTCAGAGCCCAGAGAAGAATGGTAAACGGGCTATGAGACCCTAGTGGATAGCATCAGTTATCCCCAGCTCCACTGAGATCAAATATAAAATGTCTGCTTTGTTTCCCAAAAATCTGGTGACTGCAGCTATCAGTTTCCTTATAGTCTATGCTGGTCTCATCAGAATTTCCATCCCGCTGCCCAGGCAAGCACAAAGAAGCCAAATGTTTGTTTCACTGATTCTCCTTGAGTGCACAGAAGGGTATCACTGAATAAGAAACAATCCTGGATCTCTAAATACAGCCAGATTATCATTATGTTTGCCAAGATGCTTGCTATCACACAAAGACTCTTTTCCTGTCAATTTTGTTTTACTTCAAAACCCACACCATCCTGACAGATGTAACAGGATTGATCATCATTTATTACATATGAGTTCTACATCAAAACATCTTAAAGAGTTACATCGTAGGACCACAGCAAAAGAAGCTATACAACAACCAAACAAAAATTCAACCGGAAATATAAGATGTGGTATGATTTTAGCAGAATAAAGCGGATTAGCACAGGGAGATTTCCCCCCAAAGAAGTGCAGGGAACTCAGAAAGCTTCCCTTATTTCCTCCCTCTGTCACTCCGTCAATATTTATAGCAAACAAGCCATGAAGAGGTGTGTGTGTGTGTGTAACATATATATTACATGTCAATTCATCATTTCAAGGTGTCCTAGGAGGACAAAGCCATGATCCATCCTTTGCAGAAGCTGTCATTAATCATCAGTTAATTTCACTGTGCTCCACTGCTCTGTTCACTGTGCAAGCAGAAGCCCAGATCCTCTCTTGAGAAAGGACAAAAGTTACAAATGCTATTGCTATTGCTAAGTCACTTCAGTCGAGTCCGACTCTGTGCGACGGCAGCCCACCAGGCTTCCCCATCCCTGGGATTCTCCAGGCAAGAACATTGGAGTGGGTTGCCACTTCCTTCTCCAATGCATGAAAGTGAAAAATGAAAGTGAAGTCGCTCAGTCGTGTCCGACCCTCAGTGACCCCATGGACTGCAGCCTTCCAGGCTCCTCAATCCATGGGATTTTCCAGGCAAGAGTACTGGAGTGGGGTGCCATTGCCTTCTCCGAAGTTACAAATACAAAATGATAATTACTGCTTGTTCTTAAAAGTGTGCCTTTGTAAAAGAAAACTTCCATGAGGTACTGGATCTTGGCATGGTAATCGTCAAAAGACTACTTAACTATCAATATAATTACTGACATTTCGAAAATACTTAAAATTGATATTCTTTAGTACTAAGGTTTGGAACCAAAGGAATCAAGTCTGAGAATGAATGAGTCATTTATACTCCAGTTTGAGGGTTCTTAGGCTTCCCTTGTGGCTCAGCTGGTAAAGAATCTTCCTGCAATGCGGGAGACTTGGGTTCAATCCCTGGGTTGGGAAGATCCCCTGGAGAAGGGAAAGGCTACACACTCCCAGTATTCTGGCCTGGAGTCGTCCATAGGGTCACAAAGAGTCAGACATGACTAAGCTGCTTTCACTTTGAGGGTTCTATCCCTGGATCAGGAAGACCCCCTGGAGGAAATGGCAACCTACTCCAGTATTCTTGCCTGGAGAATCCCACGGACAGAGAAACCTGGCTGCAGTCCACGGTGTCTCAAAGGGTAGGACGTGATTGAGCAACTGAGCATCTGAAATGAAAGTCTACAAAGCAGGTACAATTACTAGTGCCCCATTTAAGAGATGACAAAGCTTCAGGAAAGAGAATGTACTTTATAAACTTCCCAGTACGGAGTGGTGGGTAGCTGCCCAATAGTCTCATACCAGAGCTCAGGCTCTAAACCACCACCAGCAGGACAGCTACAGAAGCAGAATGGATCCCATGACAACCAACTCATCCTTCAGAATCTCCATTTTTTTCCAGCCTACCCATTTCAAACTTAGAGCCTAAAAAACAAAGCACGCTTACCAACATGTTCTTCTGTTGTTCAGATATAAATAGCATAAGGGATCCCATGCATATATTCATTTTAAACAAAGCCCAAAACATTTGTGTCACATTTGTAAGGTCTCTTATATAAATGGTTATTTTATCACTGCTATTACTATAATTGAAGACGCATATGCCTTAAATTCCAATTCAACAAGAACTGACCTCACACCATGCTATCCTGCTGTGCAAGTTGAAGCAGTAAATACAGGAGACTCTGATTTTCAGAAGACAAATATAAACCTTATTTCTTTGGAGTGGATTTTACCTTCCTTTTGCTCAAACATGTAATAGCTATGTTAAAAAAAATAACAACAAAAACAAACATAAAAACAAAGACGCCCTAGTCCTTTTTTTTCTTTCTTTTATTTCAGTTAAGATAGTATCACTTGTCTTGCAGTTTTGAAGGAATATATTTTCATTAACAGTAAATTGTCACCATTATTATTCTGAATAGCTAGCTCAAATGTCAAGTATTCTGTTATTTCAAAGGTTAAAATTGTCTCGATTTATTTGAGGTGTATCATTTATTTTTCCGTATTTGGGTTTTTTCTTCACACAGCCTTCCTACAAAAAAGTTTATTCTAATTAAACAAATTTTAAAACACTAATATTTTTACAACTTCTACAACCAGAAGGCTAAGACATTTAAACAACTTTAAAAAGATCTCAGGAAGACAACAAACCAGTCAGTCCTAAAGGAAATCAACCCTGAATATTCACTGGAAGGACTGATGCTGAAGATGAAGCACCAATACATTGGCCACTTGATGCAAAGGGCTGACTCATTGGATAATAACTTGATGCCAGGAAAGACTGAAGGCAAAAGGAGAAGGAGGCTGGCAGAGGATGAGGTAGCTAGACAACATCACTTACCGTATGGACAAGAATTTGAACACACTCCAGGAGACAGTGAAAGACAAAGGAGCCTGGCATACTGCAGTTCATGGGGTCACAAAGAGCCTACTGGAAACACACTGGGTTCAGTTAAGTCAAATTTTAAGGGAAATTTACAAAATACAAAACAATGCCAGTATTTTCATCTTTTTAAAAAAATGGTTATTTTCATAAAATATGTTATTTATGTTAACATGTAGTTTTATTCTTTTAAAATGAATTGGTAGATACTTCAAAATGAATTAGTACGTATTTCAAAAATCTTGATTTTAATTTCAAATACAATGAATATTAAAATAACTAACTAAATGATCTTTGAAATCCTCAATACTTACTTAATGTTTAAAAGGATTATTTAAAAACTGACTGCAGCCATGAAATTAAAAGACACTTGCTCCCTGGAAGAAAAGTTGTGACCAAACTAGACAGAATATTAAAAAGCAGAGACATTATTTTGCCAACAAAGGTCCGTCTAGTCCAGGCTATGGTTTTTCCAGTGGTCACGTATAGATGTAAGAGTAGGACTATAAAGAAAGCTGAGCACCAAAGAATTGATGCTTTTGAGCTGTGGTGTTGGAGAAGGTGCTCAAGTCCCTTGGACTGCAAGGAGATCTAACCAGTCCATCGTAAAAGAAATCAGTCCTGAATATTCATTGAAAGGACTGATCCAAAGCTGAAACTTCAATATTTTGGCCTCCTGATGCAAAGAGCTGACTCATTTAAAAAGATCCTGATGCTGGGAAAGATTGAAGGTGGGAGGAGAAGGGGATGACAGAGGATGAGATGGTTGGATGGCATCCTTGACTCAATGGATGTGAGTTTGAGTAAACTCCAGGAGTTGGTGATGGACAGGGAGGCCTGGCGTGCTGCAGTCCATGGGGTCACAAAGAGTTGGACACGACTGAGTGACTGAACAGAATTGAAAAGGATTTTGACATCAAAATAATTAGATTCATCAGTCTCTGCCTTAATTGATAAGTTTAATTCATTAGATGGAATTACTGATATGTTTGCAGTTATTTGTATATATATATATTTTTTTAATTAATTTATTTATTTTAATTGGAGGCTAATTACTTTACAGTATTGTAGTGGTTTTTGCCAAACGTCGACATGAATCAGTCATGGGTGCACATGTGTTCCCCATCCAGAACCCCTCCTCCCACCTCCCTCCCCATCCCATCCCCCAGGGTCATCCCAGTGCTGTTTTTCTCTTCTATTTTTCTTTTCTCCACCTCCTTCCAACTTTTAAAAATTATTTCCACATTTTTAGTAACCCAGTTTATTTTAATTTTTCTTTATGTTTTTCAACACTTTGTTTTCTGGTAACTTATCTTGTGGTGGCTCTAAGGAGTATTGCAATCTACATATTTAACTTTCCCCCAGTTATTTGAAAGTTAGTATTTTCTGTTGCTCTTCCCACATTTCTGAAGTTTTGTGTCTTCCAGACATGATTTCTCTTGAGTCTGGAAAACCGCCTCTAGCATTTCTTTCAGAGCTCTGCTATGAAAGTGTTATCCTAGCTTCCTTCACTTGGTATCTTTCACATTCATTCCTGAGGATATTTCACTCAATATGGGACTGTGTCAGCAGTTGTTTCTTCTGGCATTTTGACTACCTTCTGGCCTCCAGGCTGGTGCAGGAGGGTATAGGAAAATCAGAAGCAAAAAGAGAAAAAAGAAGAAGAAGAAGGGATTTTCCACTTTATCTGACTCTGGACCAACATGTCTGACTACTCAAGCCAGACTGATCATTTCGTGGAGAGCTCTGCCCACACAGAGAACAAAGTTCTGGTTTCACAATGCCTTGAAGTCCAGGCTGGAGGATATTGGAGGAAAACAAAAGAGGAGTCCTCCGGCCAATTCAGTTGCAATTGAGTTCTGATTTCTTTCTACAAACTTTCTGCTGCCACTGACTGACCAGAGTCCTCACATGGTTGCTCCATGCATTCCATCCAGAGTATTAGTTGTGTCTGGTGAGAGAGATGGAGGAGTGAGCCTACACCCTCCTGAAGAAACAGCACAGGTGTAAAATTATGAGAGCAGCCTTTTCTGCATCTATATAGACAGTCATAGGTTCTTCTGCTAATCTCATGGATTATTGATTATTTTTTTAATTTATTTATTTTTAATTGGAGGATAATTGCTTTATAATTTTATGCTGACCTCTGCCATATATCAGCATGAATCAGCCACAGGTTTACATGGGTCTCTTCCCTCCTGTACCTCCCTCCCACCTCCCATCCCATCCCACTCCTCTAGGCTGTCTCAGAGCACTAGATTTGCACTCCCTGCAACATGCATATTCCAACTGGCTATCTAATTTTACATATCAGTTCAGTTCAGTTCAGTCGCTCAGTCATGTCTGACTCTTTGCGACCCCATGAATCGCAGCACGCCAGGCCTCCTTGTCCATCACCAACTCTCAGAGTCCACCCAAACCCATGTCTATTGAGTCAGTGATGCCATCCAACCATCTCATCCTCTATCGTCCCCTTCTCCTCCTGCCCCCAATCCCTCCCAGCATCAGGGTCTTTTCAAATGAGTCAGCTCTTCGCATCAGGTGGCCAAAGTATTGGAGTTTCAGCTTCAACATCAGTCCTTCCAATGAACACCCAGGACTGAGCTCCTTTAGGATGGACTGGTTGGATCTCCTTGCAGTCCAAGGGACTCTCAAGAGTCTACTTCAACACCACAGTTCAAAAGCATCAATTCTTCGGCGCTCAGCTTTAATTCGTGCATTGATTGCTGATTGTTACACAAACCTTGCTTTCATGGATTAAACCTCAATAAATTCTGCTCCTTCCTACTATATTAAGTTTGACTTCACTGTATTTAACTTGGACGTCTGCATCCATAGCCCTGACAGAGATGATTTTTAACTTTCCTTCTGTAATATCTTTTACAAGTGTGAGTATCAAAGTTATGTTGTTTTAACAATTCAGTTGGGAAGTCTACCATCTTTGTCCTTAAAGCTATCTGAGTCTGGGTTATGTCGCTTTTGTGCAACAGTCTTGATATTGGTTTACTTTAAAAAAAAAAAAGTCAATTGTGAGAAAGAAACACATAAAACATCATCTTCACCATTTTTTAGTGTACAGCTCAATGGTGCTAAATACATTCATATTGTTTTGCAACAGATCTCGGAAACATTTTCTTCTTGAAGAACTGAAACTCTCTGCTCATTAAACAAAATCTCTCCATACTCCCTTCTCTCAGCCCCTGGTCACCTCCATTCTCCTTCAATGTTTATGAGCTTGAATACTTTAAGATACCTCATATAACTGGAGCTATATAGTATTTTTCTTCTTGTAACTGGCTTATTGGTTCAGAATGAGAGGTGCATTTAGGAGTAATCTTATTTTGTATTTCTTTCTGTGATATTTTCAATGAATATTTTTCAGTGATTTGGTCAATTTCAAATTGTCAATTTGCAGCATGAAACTCTTCATCATGTATTTTTTAATGTCTATGGAATCTATAGGGGGAATCTGATATATTTTATTACTCTACTTTCTCTCCCTATAGTCCTTTTTACCTTTTATTAGACTTAGTAAGAGATTATCATATTTTTAACCAATATTGTCTCATTCGTTGTTTGACTTAGAGATAGAGGCTAAAAACACACATTTTTCTGGCCTATTTTCTAATAGATGTGTTTGAGGTTATAAATTATATTTATAGCACTGTTTTATCTGCTTTCCTGTAAGTCTGATATTTTTAACATTCAGTTTGACATATTTTCTATTAATAATTTCTACTATGATTTGCATTATTTAGAGGCATATTGCTTGTTTTCTAAAATATTGAGGCTGTTTTCAATTCCCTTTTGATCATTGATTTCTACCTTAATTCTATCACAGTCAGAAAATCTACTCTGAGTGAATGGAATCTTTAGAAATTTCATCAGTTTTACCTACTGACCCTGGTATGGTTAATTTTGGTGCATGTTGCCTGTGTATGTCAAGAGAACGTGTTCCATGATGTTGATGGGGAGAGTTTCCTTATGTTACTTAGTGAAAGTGAAATGAAGTTGCTCAGTCGTGTCTGACGCTTTGCGACCCTGTGGACTCCTCCGTCCATGGGATTCTCCAGGCAAGGATTCTGGAGTGGGTTGCCATTTCCTTCTCCATGGGATCTTCCTGACCCAGGGATCGAACCCAGGTCTCCCGCATTGCAGGCAGACACTTTAACCTCTGAGCCACCAGGGAAGCCAATTTCAAGTCTTTTATAGCATTACAGACTCTTTTTGTTTTACCTCTGTTGCTTGTGAGAAAAATATGTTAAAATCTTTCACTAAGATTGTGAAATTTTCTGTTTCTCTTCCGACTGTCTCTGGGAAGGATCTCTAGAGTCAAGTTGACCACAGTCACTGAATCAGAAACAATTCTTTCTGCCTGAGGTTTGTCCTTAACCATCAAAGGTGTTTTATCCGAGAGTCCCGTGTGTTCTACACGCCACTTACCTCAAGCACCTCCGATCATGTCTCACCCAATGGCAGAAGAACTCCAATCTGCTTTTCAAAAGCTTTCTGCTCTGGCTGTTAGTCTGCAGTCCTTTGCGAAGCCCGCCCTGGCCCCATCCTGCCTGTCCAGTCTCTGGAAACGTTCTAGGGAAAAACTGTCCAGGTGTGTGAAGCCCACAGGTCCTTGCAAAGCTTGCGGGTTTTGCTGTTGCTTTATTTGTTCTCCTGACGCCTCCCTACCAGCTTCTTCCTACAGATGTAACATCTGATGCACAGTCACTTTCTGTCTCCATAAATCAGCCTGAGTGAAATTTCTGCAGGTCACTAACCTGACAAGATTCTCCCCTTCAGGTTCTCAGCTCTCTGCTTCCACTTATCCTTACATCATTCAGCATGCTTCAAAAGATAATCTACCAGTTTTGATTCTGTCTTTTCTAGTTGTTTAGGCAGAAGTTCCATCTGCCATCAGCTACTCTATTCTGCTTATAATCAGAAGATGCTTGAGTTCAAATTATTAGACTCAGTTCAGTTCAGTTCAGTTCAGTCGCTCAGTCATGTCTGACTCTTTGCGACCCCATGAATCGCAGCACACCAGGCCTCCCTGTCCATCACCAAATCCTGGAGTTCACTCAAACTCATGTCCATCAAGTCGGTGATGCCATCCAGCTATCTCATCCTCTGTCGTCCCCTTCTCCGCCTGCCCCCAATCCCTCCCAGCATCAGAGTTTTTTCAAATGAGTCAGCTCTTTGCATGAGGTGGCCAAAATACTGGAGTTTCAGCTTTAGCATCATTCCTTCCAAAAAACACCCAGGACTGATCTTTAGAATGGACTGGTTGGATCTCCTTGCAGTCCAAGGGACTCTCAAGAGTCTTCTCCAACACTACAGTTCAAAAGCATCAATTCTTCAGTGCTCAGCTTTCTTCACAGTCCAACTCTCACATCCATACATGACCACTGGAAAACTTATTAGATTAGTTCCTTTTATTTTTTTATTGTCTCAGATTTTTACAGGCAGGCTTTCTTGGATCAGATATAGCTACAGGTCTCTTTTGCTTTTTTGTTTTATTGTTCTTTTGTTTTTATTTTGGGATTTTTTTTCTGATTACTTTATAGTTTTTAGTCCAAAACGTATGGGCAAATTACGGTTTTACTTGCTTCTCCCTAGCCAAGAGGGAATAAAATCTGTATGGTGTTTTTTCTCATTTTCTTATTTATATTTTTATCTTAAATTCAAAGACAGGATTTTTTTCACTCCAAAGGTGCACATTTTATTCTACAAATATGGATTTTTTATGCAATTCTTTATTAGTCTGTGGCATCACTTTCTGAAATCAAACAGCATTTCAATGTTTCTTTGCTATCATCCTCTCCAGTCCTTTTTTCCCCTCTGTTTTAAACCAGTGGTTTGGATTTCACACCTAGCCCTTGAGAATTGTTTGACTGGGTCTTTTTTGATGACCTGGTCCACTTTTCTTGGTATCTTTCTCATCATATTCTGGTCTTTTCACACGTCCTAGTT
Source organism: Bos grunniens (assembly GCF_055505025.1). Lineage (NCBI taxonomy): Eukaryota > Metazoa > Chordata > Mammalia > Artiodactyla > Bovidae > Bos > Bos grunniens. The sequence continues at coordinate 86,419,681 of NC_141176.1, read as the reverse complement.
GGAGGGTCTTCCAACTAGTCCTCATATGGAGGCCATAACCTTTTCCTAGTTATATGTTAAAGAAATAAAAATAAAGAAAGAAAGTAATGCTCCACTTTAGTCTTAGTTCTCCTTGTTCTTTCTAGGACAGAAGGAGGGAATGAATACCAGCTTTACACATCTTCAGACAAATTAGCAAGCACCACTCTTAATTCCCATATTTTAAGGGTGAAATATACAATCAAGGGGGTTGGCTCTGTAAAATATTTTCCTAAATCCTCAAGCTTTTTTCTAAGACAGGGACACCTGGCTGCCCATATGTTACATTTGAATTTGAACACTTAAGGTAGTCTATCTTATTTACATAATAGCCAAGCATTAAAACATGTGGGACTAAATCAGAAATATAGCAAAAGAGATAAGGTAATAATTCCCATGAATGGAAATTAAAATACACACACATATGGATAAACACAGAAAAGATGCTATAGCAATATGGCAATAACCAGTATATTTCTGAATTAATGATCTAAAGTAAAGCTCACAGGAGCCTTAGAATCTACCATGACAAACCACTTAGTTAAAATCTGTAGAATTGTAGTGATTCAGAAGAGAAAGGATGTCTAATGAAATTCAATTGCTTTTCTGAATTAAAGGCAAATGACACTAAAATGTTTAATAGTGCTGTATTTTTGTTTCCAAATATTGTAAATACTTAAATTAGTCATCAACTGACCTAAATCAATGCATCAGAAAGTCATGAGAAACCACACAATCCTAGTCTTCAATTCTTCCAAATCCATGAACACAAACAATTTTAAAACATGGAGGAATTTCAAAATATGTATATTTTAATTTAGATCGCATTTCCGGCAGTCTTTTAGATCTTTTAGAATATCAATTCAGGTAAAACATAAAAGAGACAATACTATGTTACCTTCAGGACTATTTACAATCTCAAGTAGCCTATAAAAGATTGAATTTTTAAAAACCGTATTCCCCATGTGCATCTCTGAACACTCAGTATCTGCTTAATAACCTTGTTTGTTGTATCGTGACAACTTCTGGCAAGCTCTTGCTAAAGGAACTTTCAAAAATTAACAATAGAAAAAGCAGGAGGAGATAATAATTGCCCTCATTAATGACGTTGCTTGCCAGATCCCACAACAGTCGCTAGCAAGGCAGGAAAGCCAGACTGTTTCGTGTCAGATACCCTTCCTCTTGACGTTCCTTAATTACTTTTCTTAGTTTTCCTTGACTCACCTTAACTCCCAGGAGCATGCTCCCCCAAACCCAGCACCAATTTTAGGCAGTTAGATCACAATAATCCTCTACTAGGCTTGATGTAACGCTGGATGTGAAAAGCTTAAGCTTGTCTTAAAGAAATTAGGAACACAAACTCTATGTTCGATCTCAACACTTAGGTTTATTTTTAACAGCGAGAGTAGGAATTTAAAAACTTTGAATAAGATTGTCTTTCATATACTCAAGTAAAAGGCAAATATTATGAAATCTACTATAAGCAATGCTATTCACAAGGGTTTGGCGAAGAGGTAGTTTGGAAGAATAGTTACAGTTACCAAGTTACTGAGTACTGAAGATTTCTATGTATTAAGTTGTTTTAATTTGTTATATCATTAAATTTATACAATAATTCAATGCTATTAACAATGAATCAGGTGATAATTACAATTCTTGATGGTTTAAGATAAGATGAAATAACTTGCCTGAGTTATAGGACATGGAATAAATCTCATAAAATTAACAAAATATTTTCATGCATTGGAATGTTTTGGAGGTTAAAACATTTCTTTTGCAAATTAAAAATGCTAATGATATTTGACAATAAAACAGAATAAAAGCAACCAGGTGACTTGGTATAAATTTTGCATTATAGAGAGGTTTCTATTTCTTTGTGTAGGAGTGGGAAATCCCTAGTGTTTTCCAAACTAAAGTAATAGCGGTATAGTGGAGGGCGTTCCTAGAAAAGAAATAAGTTCAAGTAAGATGTTTAAAAACATGTTAGGGACTTACCTGGTGGTCCAGTGGTTAAAACTTTGCCTTTCAATGCAAGAGGTGCCAATTCCATCCCTGGTCAGGGAGGTAAGATCTCACATTCCTGCAGCCAAAACCCAAACCAAACAAACAGCATAAAACAGAAGTGATATTGTAACAAATTTAATAAAGGCTTTAAAAATAGTCCACATTAAACAAAATCTATAAACAACTTAAAAACTAAAAACACCTAAAATGACTGTATGAATCATTATTGCCATTTAGAGTTGTAAAGCAAGTTAGTGGAGACCTTTAAGTGAATCAAAATGGTGACAAAGGGCAAGAGAGCTGGGGAGAAACAGGAAAACACAGCTTTCAGGGGTCTCAGTATAATCAGTTTCATGCTCATGGTCCTTGTTTGAGGCAACTGAATTCAGACTTACCATTTTATATACATTACCTATAATCTCTAAGGAATTATTTACAGTCTTTTCAGGCATATGCTTTAAACCTATTTCCTAGGGTTAGGGAAGGTTTGGCCTACTTGGTATCACTATTAGCAAGTGTGTCCTAAAAGGAGAATTAGTAAGTCATTTTAAAAGTTATGAGATATATATATATATATAAGAAACAAATCGCCAGTCCGGGTTCGATGCAGGACACAGGAAGCTTGGGGCTGGTGCACTGGGATGACCTAGAGGGATGGTATGGGGAGGGAGGTGGGAGGGGGGTTCAGGATGGGGAACACGTGTACACCTGTGGCGAATGCATGTTGATGTATGGCAAAACCAATACAATATTGTAAAGTAAAAATAATAATAATAAAAAGTAATGAGAATATGTGTTCCTTAAAAACTAATTAAGTAAAATTGTGACTATAGGGTGAGAGAACTATTCTCAATGACTCGGATATGATAACCACAGGTGCATATTTGAGACACATTCATGGAGACTGCTGCTAAGTCACTTCAGTCGTGTCCGACTCCCTTGGACCCCAGAGACGGCAGCCCACCAGGCTCCCCCGTCCCTGGGATTCTCCAGGCAAGAACACTGGGGTGGCTTGCCATTTCCTTCTCCAATGCATGAAAGTGAAAGTGAAGTCGCTCAGTCGTGTCTGACTCTTTGAGACCCCATGGACTGCAGTCTACCAGGCTCCTCCATCCATGGGATTTTCCAGGCAAGAGTACTGGAGTGGGGTGCCATTGCCTTCTCCATCATGGAGACTATGCTGCACTAATTCCAGTGAAATTGTCACTTTTTCCATGTGAAACGTGTTGACTGACATGGGATATGAATGTTGTCATTGTCTGTCTTAATGCTGTGGCTCTAAATAACAGATTTTACCAAAATGCCTCAGTCCTGATTTTTGTCCCCATGGCATCAAATCCTTTGGGTAAAAACTAAAGTACAAAAAGGAAATTAACTATTTAGCTTATGAGTGTCTTCCCCACCATAGATTTTTTTCAGTTTTAACTTTTTGATTGTTATAGTTTATGTATCTCCAATATTCACATCTGGGAAATTCCACGGATATAAAAGCCTGTAGACTCAGCCCATGGGGTCGCAAAAGTGTTGGACATGACTTAGAGACTAAATACAAAAAGCTTATATATATATGTATATATATAGTGTTTCTTTTATCTTTTGATCCTTTAATAATGTCTCTTCAGTAACTAAGTATCCCTCGATACAGAGTAGAATCTATTATAATTGAAAGAACATGGAATTTGTATTCATGTAGAACTGGATTTATGTCCTGATGTAGATAAGTAAGCTAATGTACACCATAATTGTATTTATGAACTACAGTTTCTGCATATTGAATAAAATATCTGTGCTCTAGAATCATATTAAGAATATCCAAGATTTACATAGTACTGATGGCATTTTTATCTCCCAGTAAATGGAATGTTTATTCCATTATCCACCATATGATTAATTTATGTTCTCACCACCACCTCACTCTCCCCACCGCGCCCCATAACTCACTGGCAAGGTGGTGTGCTGTGATCTTAGTCACTCAGTCATGTCCAACTCTTTGCGACCCTGTGGACAGTAGCCTTCCAGGTTCCTCTGTCCATGGGGATTCTCTGGAGAATCCAAGAACACTGGAGTGGGTTGCCATGGCCTTCTCCAGGGGATCTTCCCAAGCCAGGGAATGAACTCAGGTCTCTCGCATTGCAGGCAGATTTGTTATTGTCTGAATCACCAGGGAAAATCCCATGGATGGAGGAGCCTGGAAGGCTGCAGTCCATGGGGTCGCTGAGGGTCGTACACGACTGAGCGACTTCACTTTCACTTTTCACTCTCACGCATTGGGGAAGGAAATGGCAACCCACTCCAGTGTTCTTGCCTGGAGAATCCCAGGGACAGGGGAGCCTGGTGGGCTGCCGTCTATGGGGTCACACAGAGTCGGACACGACTGAAGCGACTTAGCAGCAGCAGCAGCAGAACCACCAGGGAAGAGGCAAGATGGGTAGTTTCTATTTTCCCTGATCCTTACGCAAGCCCCAAATCATTTCCCTGCCACTCTGTTACATAGACAATCTCTCCTACAAAACAAAGCTCTCATCTTTTCAGGATCACACGTGTCATTTTTCTACACTATAATTCCTGTTCCTTGTTGCAGGATAGTGTGAACTCACAAGTCATACCTTCTCTTTCATAGGACTTCTCAGGTGACCCAGTGGCAAAAAAAAATTCATCTGCTAATGCAGGAGATGAAAGAGAGGTGGGTTTGATACATGGTTCGGGGAGATCCCATGAAGAAGGAAATGGCAACATACTCCAGTATTCTTGCCTGAAAAATTCCATGGACAGAGGAGCCTGGCAGTCAAAAGTTCATGGGGTTGCAAAGAGTCAACACAAGTGTGCATTTTTCATTAATTTTGTTGCCATTTTATAGGATCATGATTATGTGTTTACCTTTATAGACAATGTCCTCTTTAATGCAATTAAGAAAATGAATGCTAGTTTAGTACCATTATTATATTTATTATTTCATAGTTTTAAAAGTTGATCTCATATTTATTCCTTTTATTAATCATTGTTTATTTTATTTTGCTTTTATTCTCTGCGTTGTTCCTTGTTTGGATTTCAGCATTTTCTCACAGATCACCTCCAGCCTTTCTTTCTTTTTTCCTTTTTGCTCATTGAATAAAGATGTCTGCCATATCGGTTTCCTACTTCTTCCAAAGTCTTTTGTGCAGGGTTTTTCTCTGGGACACCTTCCCCCTAAATGCAATCACCCTACCATTAGGTTTCTCTTTGTGAAGTCATTCGACACAAATCTATCTTCATGTCTCTGAGTTAGCGTGTTTTTTTTTTTTTCTCAGTCTCTTTGAATCAGTGCTTTTATAACCAGGAAATTAAAAAGATATGCTCTATATCCATTTGATTATTCTCTTATAATCTCTGGAATTTCTCTTTCATGGCCATATCTGATAATAAATTATGCCTCTCTTAGCCTCCTTCACTCCCTTTTATCTTTCATGTTTTCTCATTTTCTTTAGATTCTGGGAATAGAGTAGAAACTTGATTGCACCTAACAATTTTAGCCAAATTTTCTGATTTTCTACAATTGAATATAGTTTTATGTATTCCTTAAAACACTAAATCTTTCTCTTCTTATAGCAGTAAATGAGGTGAAATATATATGAATATAAGAAAATCAATAAAAAATTTTAAAGGTCTATAACAAATATATTCTCAAAAGGCCCACATTTACAAAGTGAAATGCTAGTCTCAAGTATTAATGTAAAAAGAAATCTGTCTTCAAACTTTAAAATTCACTTCAGTTCAGTTCAGTTGCTCAGTCGTGTCCGAGTCTTTGCGACCCCATGAACTGCAGCACGCCAGGCCTCCCTGTCCATCACCAACTCCCGGAGTTCACTCAGACTCACGTCCATCGAGTCAGTGATGCCATCCAGCCATCTCATCCTCTGTCGTCCCCTTCTCCTCCTGCCCCCAATCCCTCCCAGCATCAGAGTCTTTTCCAATGAGTCAACTCTTCGCAGGAGGTGGCCAAAGTACTGGAGTTTCAGCTTTAGCATCTTTCCTTCCAAAGAAATCCCAGGGCTGATCTCCTTCAGAATGGACCGGTTGGATCTCCTTGCAGTCCAAGGGACTCTCAAAAGTCTTCGTCAACACCACAGTTCAAAAGCATCAATTCTTCGGCTCTCAGCTTTCTTCACAGTCTACATGACCACTGGAAAAACCATAGCCTTGACTAGACGGACCTCTGTTTGCAAAGTAATGTCTCTGCTTTTTAATATGCTATCTAGGTTGGTCATAACTTTTCTTCCAAGGAGTAAGCATCTTTGAATTTCATGGCTGCAGTTACCATCTGCAGTAATTTGGAGCCCCCAAAAATAAAGTCTGACACTGTTTCCACTGTTTCCCCACCTACTTCCCATGAAGTGATGGGACCGGATGCCATAATCTTCGTTTTCTGAATGTTGAGCTTTAAGCCAACTTTTTCACTCTCCACTTTCACTTTCATCAAGAGGCTTTTGAGTTCCTCTTCACTTTCTGCCATAAGGGTGGTGTCATCTGCATATCTGAGGTTATTGATATTTCTCCCGGCAATCTTGATTCCAGCTTGTGTTTCTTCCAGCCCAATGTTTCTCATGATGTACTCTGCATAGAAGTTAAATAAGCAGGCTGACAATATACAGCCTTAACGTACTCCTTTTCCTATTTGGAACCAGTCTGTTGTTCCATGTCCAGTTCTAACTGTTGCTTCCTGACTTGCATACAAATTTCTCAAGAGGCAGGTTAGGTGGTCTGGTATTCCCATCTCTTTCAGAATTTTCCACAGTTTATTGTGATCCACACAGTCAAAGGCTTTGGCATGGTCAATAAAGCAGAAATAGATGTTTTTCTGGAACTCTCTTGCTTTTTCCATGATCCAGTGGAGAGGAAACAATTTTTAAGATGATGAGCTTCTTTAAATTAATATCTTCTTTAGGAAGCAGATCATAGAACAAGTTTTATCTCTTAAGGATTTTTGTTCTTGTTTCTCTTTGCTTTATAACAGTAAAAAAGTTGTCAAAAATCATGGTTACAGAAATTATAAAAAAGAGATTATATGATAGATATTTATGATTTCACTCACTAATATCTGGCTTGGTACTGAGTCTCAACTCAGAAACTTAGAAGAAAAGAAGCATATTATTTTTATTTGAATAATTATTACAAAGATTTGTTTTCAGTGTATTGTCACATGGCACTTATAGCAGTAAACTTCTTCCCTGTTTCCTCTCTCCATTGCTCCACCATGCATTACCATTTGGTTGTCATAAGAATGATGTTAATCTTTTTTTAAAAAAAAGCTTAAAAAATTTTTTTTGGGGGGCCACACCACTTTACACGTGGGAATGTCAGTTCTTCAACCAGGTATGGAATCCATGGCCCTTGCAGTGGGACTCTTATTAACCATCAGCCCACCGGGGAAGTCCATGAATGACTTTAATCTTAAGGAATGCAAATAACTCTGATTACCAAAGCCATTTATCAAGCAACATATTTTTCGCACTGAGTTATGAGAAATACAAAATGGTTTAAATACAAACAACCCTTGTAGTGTAGGAATTAACAACATCAGCCAATGGTACAAATTCACATTAAGAATGCAAACATAAATAAACAACTCCAAGAGTAAAAGATGTCCATTTTATATCCAAGAGTGATATGAATGGGCAGAGCATTTCCTGGAAGTTGGAAGAATAACTATGATGTTAAAAGTAAAATTCTAAAAGCAGCTCAGCTGCTGGTCAAGCCCTCACTGCAAACTCCTTTGAGTGTTTCTGGAACAAAATTTGATTGGCAACCCCACTTCTGTGGCCACAGATGCTGCTGAGGATACATTGAAAGGCCTCCTGGGGTAAGAACTCTAGTATTTCTCAGAACAAATGGAAAGTTATCCTTCTTTAAAACCAAAGTCTGTTGTATATTTCTGACGGCAACACTGGCAAATGGAGGTTACCATGTAGTTGATATTGTTCTATAGATAAAGGAAAAAAAGAAAAAACTTGAAAAAAGAAAATTGGATACAGTCTTGTATGAGCTCTGAGGTCCTGCATCCTGGATTTGCATCCTGGCACTAGAGCTTCCCTGGTGACTTAGTTGATAAAGAATTTGCCTGCAATGCAAATGCAGAAGACCTGGGTTTGAGTCCAGGGTCAGGAAGATCCCCTGGAGAAGAAAATTACAACCCAATCCAGTATTCTTGCCTGGAGAATCCCATGGACAGAGGAGCCTGGTGGATTACAGTCCATGGGGTCGCAAGAGTTGAACACCATTGAGCAATTAAACCACCACCATTAGCCTGCTAAACTTCATAAAAATGAATTAATCTAAGTCTCAGTTCATCTACATTTCTAGCACCCTCACAGCTGTAGCTAGACCTTGCCACTACCAATAAGGGCCACCACTCGACTGTAAACTCTGTGTATCCCTGTCTGGAGTCCCCTTCCCTTTTCTTTCTGGCTCTCTCTATCTTGTACCTAAAAGTTGACAAAATATTTTTGTCAACTTTTAGGCTCCACAGGATTTCCAGTTCATTGATCCTACCAAAGTTTTACTCTCCATTATTCCCTTGGTTTCAATTCTCTCTTTCCTACCCAACTTCTGCTGCTTCAGCTTAGGTGCTTCAGTCGTGTCCGACTCTGTGCAATCTCATGGACTGTCTATAGGGATTCTCCAGGCAAGAACACTGCAGTGGGTTGCCATGCCCTCCCCCAGGGGATTTTCCCAACCTGGGGATCAAACCCAGATCTCCTGCATTGCAGGTGGATTCTTTACCGCCTGCAATGGGGAAAGCCACCAGGGAGTTCAATCCCCGATAATTTATTATAAACACCCCTTCCCTTACAAACTTGACGAACTTACTCAGTTACACCTCTCTCACTCTTTCTCTCTTCTTCAGCCTCCTCCTCTTTCCCTCCTTGTCACTGGGCAAAAGCAAAACTTTGATTAATTCTAAACTTCTGTCTACTATACATTACACATGTGCAGCTAGAAAAGAAATACCACTTAAGTGGCTGGTTTCACTTTTTAAAATTTTTATTGCAATATAGTTGCTTTACAAAGTTGTGTTAGCAACTACTGTACAGAAGAATGAATCAGTCACCCGAACACATATTCCCCCCTTTGGGTTTCCCTCCGTTTCAGGTCACCACCGTGCATTAAGTGGAGTTCCCAGTGCTTCATGGTATGCCCCCGTCAGCTGTCTATTTTATACACAGTGTAGGTGTGTCACCCCAGTCTCCCAGTTCATCCCCTCTTTGGCTTCCCTTTCAGTGCTTAACAACAGACCTTAAGTGTGCCTTCAATGATGTCAAGCAACCATGCTCCTTCCTTTTTCCTAGAATATTTACTCTTCCTTTTTCCAAAGTAATCTTTCAGTCTCTATCCTTTTCTCAGACCACAGTGTTCCCCTTTCCACTTTCACTTTTAACCCATTACCTAGACTAGAGTCACACACATCTACCCAGCTCCTAGCACTTGCATCCCTTAACTCTGCCACCCTGCATAGCACTGTTGATGAGCCAGTATAAGCCCAACAACTCTCAGGACTGCTTTTACTTTTGCCCTGACACCTGTTTCCTTCTACTGCGTGCATGCTCACTGGTTTCAGTTGTGCCTGACTCTACGCAACCCTATGGACTGTAGCCTGCCAAGCTCCACTGTCCATGGGATTCTCCAGACTAGAATACTGGGGCGGGTAGCCATTCCTTCCCATTACACTTGACATAACTTAAGTTCTCCACCCATCCAATATAATCAGTCATTTCTCTCTAATGGACCATTTCCATTAGCACCCAAAAAGATGATGTTTATGATCAGTGCAAAGAAATAGAGGAAAACAATAGAATAGGAAAGACTAGAGACATCTTCAAGAAAATTAGAGATACCAAGGGACTATTTCATGCAAAGATGGGCTCAATAAAGGACAGAAACAGTAGGGACCTAACAGAAGCAGAAGATATTAAGAAGAGGTGGCAAGAATACACAGAAGAACTATACAAAAAAGATCTTCATGACTCAGATAATCACAAAGGTGTGATCACTGACCTAGAGCCAGGCATCCTGGAATGTGAAGTCAAGTGGGCCTTAGGAACATCACTATGAACAAAGCTAGTGGAGGTGATGGAATTCCAGTTGAGCTACTCCAAATCCTTAAAAGATGATGCTGTGAAAGTACGGCACTCAATATGTCAGCAAATTTGGAAAACTCAGCAGTGGCCACAGGACTGGAAAAGGTCAGTTTTCATTCCAACCGCAAAGAAAGGCAATGCCAAAGAATGCTCAAACTACTGCACAATTCCACTCATCTCACACGCTACTAAAGTAAGGATCAAAATTCTCCAAGCCAGGCTTCAGCAATACATGAACCATGAACTTCCAGATGTTCAAGCTGCTTTTAGAAAACGCAGAGGAACCAGAGATCAAATTTCCAACATCCCTTGGATCGTCAAAAATGCAAGAGAGTTCCAGAAAAACATCTATTTCTGCTTTTTTGACTATGCCAAAGCCTTTGACTGTGTGGATCACAATAAACTGTAGAAAATTCTGTAAGAGATGGGAATACCAGACCACCTGACCTCCCTCTTGAAAAATTTATATGCAGGTCAGGAAGCAACAGTAAGAACTGGACATGGAACAACAGACTGGTTCCAAATAGGAAAAGGAGTAGGTCAAGGCTGTATATTGTCAGCCTACTTATTTAACTTCTATGCAGAGTACATCATGAGAAATGCTGGGCTGGAGGAAGCACAAGCTGAAATCAAGATTGCCAAGAGAAATATCAATAACCTCAGATCTGCAGATGACACCACCCTTATGCCAGAAAGTGAAGAAAAACTAAAGAGCCTCTTGATGAAAGTGAAAGAGGAGAGTGGAAAAAGTTGTCTTAAAGCTCAACATTCAGAAAACTAAGATCATGGCATCCGGTCCCATCATTTCATGGCAAATAAATGGGGCAACAGTGGAAACAGTATCAGAATTTATTTTCTTGGGCTCCAAAATCAATGCAGATGGTGACTGCAACCATGAAATTAAAAGATGCTTACCCCTTGGAAGAAAAGTTATGACCAACCTAGATAGCATATTAAAAAGCAGAGACATTACTTTGCCAACAAAGTTCCTTCTAGTCAAAGCTATGGTTTTTCCAGTAGTCATGTGTGGATGTGAGAGTTGGACTATAAAGAAAGCTGAACACCGAAGAATTGATGCTTTTGAACTGTGGTGTTAGAGAAGACTCTTGAGAGTCTCTTGGACTGCAAGGAGGTCCAACCAGTCCATCCTAAAGATCAGTCCTGGGTGTTCATTGGAAGGATTGATGCTGAAGCTGAAACTCCAATACTTTGGCCACCTGATGTAAAGAGCTGATTCATTTGAAAAGACCCTGATGCTGGGAAGGATTGAGGGCAGGCAGAGAAGGGGATAACAGAGGATGAGATGGTTGGGTGGCATCACCGACTCGATGGATATGAGTTTGGGTAGACTCTGGGAGTTGGTGATGGACAGGGAGGCCTGGTGTGCTGCAGTCCATGGGGTCGCAAAGAGTCGGACACGACTGAGTGACTGAACTGAATTGAACTGAGCAGATGCCACTCATTAAAATGTAAAGTAACCAGAACTCTTTCTGTGAACCCACTTTTTTCTAATTATCTGAATTATTGTCTCCAATGTCTTCCCCTCCATTCTCACAACTACCCAACAATCTTCATCATTTTTTCAACAATTTTCTCCATCCCAACATAAATAACTGCTTGCCTAAGTGCAGTTAGTGACCACTTTGTTGTTGAATCCTATTGTAAATTCTGATATATTTATATCAGAGCACATGATATAAATTTGGTTATTCTTCTTTCTTAAATTATATTCTTCATTTGATTTCAAGGACGTCTTACTCCTCTTGCATTTCACTTTTCTCCTCATTTGATGTCCATTAGTCTTCTTTACAGGTTTGTCCTGCCTCTCACTTTCTGTTTGAGAGCCCCAGGACACCTCTTCTTTGTCTACACTCATGTCCTTGATGATGTCTTCCAACTGAAGGTTTTAAACGTTAGTTATATAATAAATACTTCCAAATTTATTTATCTATTCTGTGCTTCTCTCCCAAACCTTAGATTGCTATATATACTAGCAAATATATCTCCACTTGGATGTCTAATCTCAATCTGAACATGTTCAGAGCTGAATATCTGATACCCCACGAATCTGTTTTATTCACAGTGTTTCCCATTTATTTTAATGGCACCTCCATTCTAGCACTCTGTGGGTCAAACTCAGAGGGCTGTCTTCATTTGCCCACTTAAGTTGCAATTGACATTCAATCTGAAAGGAAATCTAGTTAACTCTACCTTTGAAATATATCCAGAATCAGATCTTTGCTCATCATCATTCATTTTTTCTTCTACCTTATCTGAGAAATATCACTTCTATTTTATCTCAGTAGACTAACTTCTCTTTGTTTCCGTTCTTCTTTGCATCATACTCTCTTTGGTACCAGAAGGATCCCTTAAAAATATTAATATATGTCAGAGTATGTCATATTTTCTGTTCAGAACTTTGTCATAATCCCTCCCTCCCACTCTTCCCCACATCTCTCAGTAAAAAGCCCTAGTTTCTTGTTTGGAATGCTCTTCCCAAACATCTGCCTTGTTATCTCCATGTGCCCAAATATCATCTTTGCAGTGAAGTTTACATTCACCCATTATTTAATACTGTCCCTTTGAACTCTGCTCCCCCCAGACCATTGCAATTCCTATTATCCTGCTGTACTTTCTTGGTAGATCAAATTCCAAAGAACTTGTCACTTCCTAATAGCCTATATAATCATGGATTTTTTAAAATTAGTTTTATCATTTACTGTCTATCTGTCCCAGGTAGAAGGCATGTCCCAGTAGATGGGGGATCTTTATACATTTACTTTAATGATACATAGTGTTGGTCAATAAATACACTTTAATGAAAGAAAAAATGGGTAACTAAGATCTGTGAAGTATTGCTATTATGTATATCATGCAATGGGTTTGTGATAAGGGCTAAAAGATTAAACCATTTGGTTAACTGAGTGGCTAGCACAAATTAAGACTTCAATAAATGTAACTATAATATAATTTTATGTCAGCTTAGATTGTCTTATTGTTTAGAGAGTGCTGAAAAGATAAAGAAAATAGCTGTTTAAACTTTATGACTATTAAAAGTGGGGGAAAGAACTTTCATTCTAATTTTAAACAATTAAAGTTATTTAACTTTAACCAATACATAATTGATGTTAATATTCTTTGTCATAACAGTAATTTTATTTTATTTTGATATTACTTTTATTTTTATTTTTTAACCATTTATCATTCATTTATTATTACAATTTATTTTTTTACTTTGCAATATTTTACTGGTTTTGCCATACATCAACATGAATCCACCACAGGTGTACACGTGTTCCCCTCCCTGAACCCCCCTCCCACCTCCCTCCCCACCATCCCTCTGGGTCATCCCAGGGCACCAGCCCCAAGCATCCTGTATCCTGCATCGAACCTGGACTTGAAATTTGTTTCTTATATGATATTATACATGTTTCAATGCCATTCTCCCAAATCATCCCACCCTCTCCCTCTCCCTCTCCCACAGAGTCCAAAAGACTGTTCTATACATCTGTGTCTCTTTTGCTGTCTCACATACAGGGTTATCGTTACCGTCTTTCTAAATTCCATATATATGTGTTAGTATACTGTATTGGTGTTTTTCTTTTCTGGCTTACTTCACTCAGTGTAATAGGCTCCAGTTTCATCCACCTCATTAGAACTGATTCAAATGTATTATTTTTAATGGCTGAGTAATTCTCCACTGTGTATATGTCCCACAGCTTTCTTATCCATTCATCTGCTGATGGATGGACATAACAGTAATTTTAAAGTCTACCAGAAACAAATATTTAAAAACTTGACACATCTATTTGTATCAGAGAAGGCAATGGCAACCCACTCCAGTACTCTTGCCTGGCAAATCCCATGGACAGAGGAGCTATTTGTATAATGTATAATATATTTGTACACATATAAGATGCACACGGGTACATTAATATGTGCATGTACATATGCATATATTTACTATTTATTAAATATGTATATGCTGTTAATGAAACTAACAATATTATTCAAAGTTGTTAGAGTTCATTATAACTGAAACAAAAATAAAAAATGTTTGAGAACTTGATATTTCATTCTGTACTGGATTTCCCAACAAATTATAGAAAAAAATTCAGGAATGACACAGTGAATTGCTATAGTGTTAAATAGTGTGCTTGATATGCCTCTGTTTTATTTTCCCATGCTTATTTTCTTCTGAAGTTGTCTTTTCACTGTCAATATTCCTAAAAGAAATATTTTTGAGGTTACATACGGCTTGTATTTGTTTCTTCTTAGTTCATAAACATGGCAAATGCAGTAACACACTGACAACCCTTTTCCGAATGTACTAGAACCCTGACAACACCTCTTAAATCAATCTCTTTTTCTCTATCATTCTCTCTAATGATCTCTTCACACTGTTCAGAGTAAAAACTCAAACCCTATTATGCCCTTCCTCTGCTTAATAGCTCTTTTCTGCAGAATAAAGTTCAAATTCTTTCTCCTGGGAAACCAGACCTCCATGAGCTCCTCTTGTTTATCTATCTTCCCAAAAGACTTATCTTCACCTTCCTATTTGTACAAGGACTCCAGCCATATTGACTACTTAAATTCCCTAGGATGCCACGTTCATCTCTGAGGAATTGTGCACGTCTCTCACTGTGTGAAATTCCAAAAATATATAAAAGCTTTCTCAAACCCAGAGATTCTGTTCACTGACTTTGATGGCTCTACTTCCTCTTCAAAATTCCTACAGACTTAGTTCCAAGGGCAGTCCTTGTTGACTGCCCATGATTGGGTTTGTAGGTCCTCCTCTATGTTCCTCCAGCACATTATACTTTCCAGTTGTAGCACTTTGCATGTCCACAATCCCTAGCTTATTTACTTGCTTATCTCCCATAAGATTCTGTAAAATTCTTGAAGCAGGAGCAAAAGCATGCCATAGTCTCAACCTAGAGAGCACGTGGGAAGTACCAGTCAAGGCTTGCTGACTGCTTAATAATGCACAGATGATAGTAAACCCTGGCCTCAGGAGTGACAAAGATGTTGGAAGACATGGATGAGAAATGACCTCAGTGCACACAGTTCTGATCCGGAAGAAACCTAGCATCAAGATTCCATCAGGAAGCACAAGACCAAGTAGTTATAACCATACTTCTGTCCTTGACATCTTTGGGTAAAATTTAAAATTCCCCCCCCACCCCTGACTTTGTTGTTTTCTATTCCATTGTCTCTTTCTTTTACATGGACTCAAACATTACAGCTGATATTCTTACCAAAAAATTCATTTTTTTTTTTTTTGGTTCTACTTAGTTTCCTCCATGAATTTCCTTCTCCCCGCTGACTTAATTACCTCCCTTCAGATTGCAGCTCCTATTGTTGCCTCTTTGGGTTAAACCTGCTCATTTTCTCATATTATCTATATTTCCAATGAGGGTTCATGGCAATGCTGTTTTCAAAGCTTTTCACTGCAGGCTTTTAAGTTCAGTATTTATCCTACAAAAACTCCTCTTTGGCATCCATTTTACTTACCAATTTTACTCTTAAAACATATATACCACTGACTTTTACAAAGTTCCAGGTGCTTCTCAACCTTATGTAATTGTCTCCTACACTCTATCTGTATGACTGCCAATACCTGAGTCATAATTAGTAGACAAAAACATTATATCCAGCCTTATAGATTTTTAATGTACTTTACTTCAGTGACTGTTCTTTGCTTTTTTTCTGACTTTTATTACCTGACCTGAGGGTTTCATTTCTTCAATAATTTCTACAACAATCTTAAGGATATTTCTAATTTCTGTTCTTTCATTGCTCATACTTAGAATATCAAATGCATGAATATATGCAAGCTTCAGTATTCTCTAATCATATACCTGGAATTTCAGCAATTCTAAATAACACTGTCTGGAGACCACATGAGGAATAGTTGGACATTGGTTAAAAAGCTGAAGTGGTCTCTGAAAGAATTTACAGTTGGAGTCGGTCAGGTAATCACTTTCTTTGCACCTGGGCAGTGAGCCTTTCTTTAGGAGAATGTGAACAGAATGAATCTGTGTCTTCCACAACCACTGAAAGTGAAAGTGAAGCTGCTCAGTCGTGTCTGACTCTTTGCGACCCCACGGACTGTAGCCTACCAGGCTCCTCCCTCCATGGGATTCTCCATGCAAGAGTACTGGAGTGGGGTGCCCTTTCCTTCTCCAGGGGATCTTCCTAACCCAGGGATTGAACCCAGGTCTCCCGCATTGCAGGCAAACACTTTAACCTCTGAGCCACCAGGGAAGCCCCAACCACTGGGGCAGAGGTGAAGAATACACAGCACCACTGGGATGAGGGGCGGCCACACTACCCGTGCACCCACAATGCCCGAGCATGAGGAAAACCAAATGTGCGCCAAGAGCATCTGAAAGATTAATAAGACAATACTAAGTCAACAGGGATCTTCTGTCTGACGTGGCCAGTTGTTATTCTATTGCCCAGCAGTTTTTCTTCATCTGTCTCATGACAGCACTCTGTCTGTTTGTTTTTTCCCCCTAATTAAGAGCAGCCAGCTCCCTATCTCTTGGTCCTTGTGGTTGGAAGAAGTCGCCCAATCTCAATTTGCAAAGTGGTCTCAGTATCACTCAGTGGTAGTCATTCAGTCCTGTCAATTTGTGACCCCAAGGAATGTGGGTCCCCAAGCACCCACCAGGCTCCTCTGTCCATGGGATTTTCCAGACAAGAATACTGGAGTGGGTTGCCATTTCTTTCTCCAGGGGATCTTCCTAACACAGGGGTCGAACTGGGTCTCCGCATTGCAGGCAGATTCTTTACTATCTGAGCCTCCAAGTTAGTCAATAAATCTTCCAGCCAAAGGATTGGTCCAGGGCTGTGCATCTAATCCCATGTAGATCAATGGGATCCAGAACCAAGCTTTTGCATACCCTCTTAGGGATCAGCAGAAAGTTGGATAAGAGGAAGAGTATGCAATTCTGGTGCTCCAGGAGCCTGTTCAGTAGATGTTACTTCTTCAGTAACGGGGCTTACATAGAGCTGAGATGGAGAAATACAGGGGCTTCCCTGATGGCTCAGTGGTAAAGAATCTGCCTTCAATGCAGGAGACAAAGGAGACACAGGTTGCAGCCGTGACTTGGGAAGACCCCCTGGAGAAGGGCATGGAACCCACTCCAGTATTCCTGCCTGGAGAATCCCATGGACAGAGGAGCCTGGCGGGCTCAATCCATAGGGTGGCACAGAGTCAAACACAAGTAAAACAACTTAGTACACACTCAGGGACAAACGCCGTTTTCTAGTGACACTTTGTGTCCCTACTTTAAGCTACTTCAGACATTCCCTTGGCTCGAGGCATTCCTTTTCTATTATGTAAGTTTCAGTTGGCTTGTTATTTAAAATCTAATCCTCTTGAGTAATAATTATACCCAGTTTCCAGGTAGGAAAATTCAGATTCTAACAGGTAAAGTACTAGGATCATATAGGAAAAGATTGAGTCTGAGACCTTTATGCCATGTGTATTTGAAGACAGATACCCTCCCTAACATTCCACTGGATCAGTGCTGCACTCAATATGCCAGCAAATCTGGAAAACTCGGCAGTGGCCACAGGACTGGAAAAGGTCAGTTTTCACTCCAATCCCAAAGAAAGGCAATGCCAAAGAATGCTCAAACTACCGCACAATTGCACTCATCTCACACCCTAGTAAAGTAATGCTCAAAATTCTCCAAGCCAGGCTTCAGCAATATGTGAACCGTGAACTTCCTGATGTTCAAGCTGGTTTTAGAAAAGGCAGAGGAACCAGGCATCAAATTGCCAACATCCGCTGGATCATGGAAAAAGCAAGAGAGTTCCAGAAAAACATCTATTTCTACCTTATTGACTATGCCAAAGCCTTTGACTGTGTGGATCACAATAAACTGTGGAAAATTCTGAAAGAGATGGGAATACCAGACCACCTGACCTTCCTCTTGAAAAATTTATATGCAGGTCAGGAAGCAACAGTTAGAACTGGACATGGAACAGCAGACTGGTTCCAAATAGGAAAAGGAGTTCATCAAGGCTGTATATTGTCACCCTGTTTATTTAACTTATATGCAGAGTACATCATGAGAAATGCTGGACTGGAAGAAACACAAGCTGGAATCAAGACTGCTGGGAGAAATATCAATAACCTCAGATATGCAGATGACACCACCCTTATGGCAGAAAGTGAAGAGGAACTCAAAAGCCTCTTGATGAAAGTGAAAGTGGAGAGTGAAAAAGTTGGCTTAAAGCTCAACATTCAGAAAACGAAGATCATGGCATCCAGTCCCATCACTTTATGGGAAATAGATGGGGAAACAGTGGAAACAGTGTCAGACTTTATTTTTTTGGGCTCCAAAATCACTGCAGATGGTGACTGCAGCCATGAAATTAAAAGACGCTTTCTCCTTGGAAGGAAAGTTATGACCAACCTAGATAGCATATTCAAAAGCAGAGACATTACTTTGCCGACAAAGGTCCGTCTAGTCAAGGCTATGGTTTTTCCAGTGCTCATGTATGGATGTGAGAGTTGGACTGTGAAGAAGGCTGAGTGCCGAAGAATTGATGCTTTTGAACTGTGGTGTTGGAGAAGACTCTTGAGAGTCCCTTGGACTGTAAGGAGATCCAACCAGTCCATTCTGAAGGAGATCAGCCCTGGGATTTCTTTGGAAGGAAAGATGCTAAAGCTGAAACTCCAGTACTTTGGCCACCTCATGCCAAGAGTTGACTCATTGGAAAAGACTCTGATGCTGGGAGGGATTGGGGGCAGGAGGAGAAGGGGACGACAGAGGATGAGATGGCTGGATGGCATCACTGACACGATGGACGTGAGTCTGAGTGAACTCCAGGAGTTGGTGATGGACAGGGAGGCCTGGAGTGCTGCGATTCATGGGGTCGCAAAGAATTGGACACGACTGAGCGACTGAAGTGAACTGAACTGAACTGAGTGTGTGTCTAGGAGATGGCAATGGCACCCCATTCCAGTACTCTTGCCTGGAAAATCCTATGGACGGAGGAACCCGGTAGGCTGCAGTCCATGGGGTTGCTACCAGTCAGACAGGACTGAGCGACTTCACTTTCACTTTTCACTTTCATGCATTGGAGAAGGAAATGGTAACCCACTCCCATGTTCTTGCCTGGAGAATCCCAGGGACGGGGGAGCCTGATGGGCTGCCGTCTATGGGGTTGCACAGAGTCGGACATGACTGAAGTGACTTAGCAGCAGCAGTAGTGTGTATCTAAGCAATAGTTTAATTTGAGCAGCTGTTTTTACTTTCTGAAAAAAAAATTATGTGATTTTTAAAGTTTAAAATTTATAAAATGCATATGGGTTCCCAGTGAGTAGATGGTCATGTAGATGAAATGAATAGGAGTTTATAATACTCAATCCAGATTGTGTAGTTTCCCAGGTTCCTCTGTCCACGGGATTTCCCAAGCAAGAATACTAGAGTGAGTTGCCATTTCCTTCTCCAGGGGACCTTCTTGATCCAAGGCTGGAACCTGTGTCTCCTGCGTTGGCAGGTGGATCTTTTACCACTGTGTCACCTGAGAATTCCCTAATTCATTATACCATGACTTTTATTGTTGTACATGTTTGAGGTTGTTATATTAAAATGTTTTAAAACACATGTACATGTAGTACTCAAGTATGTTTCATTTGTATTTGAGTGGAGAGGATCTCAGAACGTATTAAAAATTTATTCAGTTTTTCTGACCTCAGTACACATACAACAGCACCTTAACCCGGCAATGACATATGGATGACGATAGTGAAATTCAGGTTATTTCAGCATGCTCATTGTAAAAAACAAAAGCAAGTTTAATAGATTCCATGAATTCCTTTCTCTCTGCCTATATCACCTCCAAGCAAGGCAAGAATACTTTGTGTTTCCTGGCAGTTGTTTCTTAAGAAATGTTAGGACTACACTTTGGCATCCAATTATGCATGGATACACCTATGATTCAAAAGGGAGCTGAATCATGGAGCTTGATGGGAATGTAGGTATGAGCATCAAATAAACAGTAAAAAGTCATGCAAAAAAAGCCTTTTATAAGCATTTTGCGTGTGCCATGTTTATTCCCATTCTTGTAAAACAACCGATATTTCCTGAGATTATTGCCGAGTCCTCCAATGGCTTTAGCTCTAAAATTAATTCTCTTCCATCCGTCATCCAATGAAGGAACCGGCTTATCTCTATTTATCAGGCTGATATCAGATTACCGAGTTATAGCTACTGCGGGTATTTGTTTAGAGGTAATTCAACCCCATTTCCCTTTAGAGAAGACTTGCTAAAGTAAAGTGAAAAAAAATTAAAGCACTGTGCTTCCTAACGTTTATGAATCAACATCTTAAAGGCTTCTCTCCTGCCTTTAAGACAAGTGGCTAAATTAAACAAAAGCAGCATGGTGTTAGATCACAGGATCTAAATTCCTCTGGGATTCTACTTAATGCGAATTCCACTTTTAGAGTTGAAAGGAAATTAGAGAAGTTTAGTGTGGATAAAATGTTTCAATTCAGGCATTTAAAAGAAACTGGATAAACGATTGAGCATCTGCTTCATGGAATCACACTGGGGGATACAACATCTTGAAATGAAGCTCCGAAAAAATAAATAATAAAACAGCTATTTTCCCCAAAGCTAAGCACCCATGTTAGTCATTTTCTGATGACTTCCATTGGTTAAGTAATTTTTCAAAAAATGTTGAAACAAAACCAATTCTTTACCATGTGAAACTTTAGCTATTGTATGGATGCCTAAATTAACAGATACTTAACCATGCCTGAACCAGTCTTTGAAGTTCTAGTACCTTCTTTCTGGATAAAACTGACTCTGTCAGCATTCTATCCTTTTCTGTCTCGCTGCTCCTTAATGGCTGACGGGATAAAGGTTGTTAGGTCACTTGGTGGTCTGAAACACAGATGAAAGTGAAAGTGAAGTCGCTCAGTCGTGTCCGACTCTTTGCGACCCCATGGACTGTAGCCTATTAGGCTCCTCCGTCCATGGGATTTTCCAAGCAAGAGTGCTGGAGTGGATTGCCATTTCCTTCTCCAAATAGGATGCCGTTTTTTCTACTAAATCTTAATCTGGATCATATAAGGGAAAATCCGTTGACAAGTGTGCTCTTTTCAATAGTTCTACCTGGTCACCTGATCCAAGGACCACTGGTAATGGAACAATCAGTGACAGGCCAGATAGCATCAGCCAGCTGTTGATAGCTGCCTGTCTTTGAAGCTCCTCTCGGCTTAGACGTAAATCATACACAATGAAGGCACAGAACATTAAAGACAGAAATTCTGTAAAAACCAGTTGAGCTGATTAGTACTAAATTACTGATGTTCCATCTGCTTGGGTGGTACATTTTTTTTTTTTTTTTTTTTTACCAGCCTGACTGAAAAGCTTCATTTCACAAAGAATCCATGTTCTGTGGTCCCAGGAGATGTACTTTATGGATGTACAAAAGAAGGAGGTGATGACAAATATGTAATCATTTTAGGAGAATTTAGTGCCTCCATTAAGAAAATTAGCAACCCATATAGGAAGGCATTAGGAAAGTATGCTTCCAATAGTGTGCAGATACATATTTTACCATCAGTGTGCTGAATGGAAAGATAGGACTGGGGGTCCCAGATTTTCATGCTCGTATTCAAACATATGAATAAATAGATGAAAATTTATGTCACGTCATACTATCCAATATTAGCAGATGCTAAGGGAATACCCAATCGTGAGCTATCCAGGGGAGAGTTGACCAATCAGTTTTGAGTAGTCCACACCTGCTGAAGTCATTCATTATTAAAGATGACAGCATCGTCACCCAATGCAAATAAACATTGGATTTACCTAAAACTTTGTGTAATGACTCCATGTTTTCTAAGCAGTTTTTTTTTCATCATGGTTTATCTCCTCTTGTAGATTTACTTGTAAAAATGGTACCCACAAATCATAAGGACTTGGAGTCTTGGCATCTCAGCAACGATATGTGTCTGTGAATGATCCATGTACTAGGGAGAATAATCTCTCCATGTGATTTTTATCCTTGTAAATGAAAATGCTAGAAATCTAGTGTTATGTATTATTTACAGATTCCATGCATGAGAGATGAATCTGTAATCAGTATACTGACAAATCAGGTGGCTAGCTTGTAATTATGTTGAACGTAACAGAAAATGTAAATTAGGCAATTTTTCTTGGAATCGTTATTAGTAAACAAGAACTTGCTTTGGTAACTTTATATATCATACAGCTCAGGCTTAGCAATATTTCAGAAGCAAACAATGCTTCCATCTCAGGAGCTCACTTGAGCCAAGACTGGTTGCATGTACATTTACACGTCCTTACACGTGAGCCACGACTGTGCTTCTGCATGCCATGGATCAGCCTAGAGGAACAGCCCCTATCAGCAATATGGGTTTCAGAGCAGGGCTGAAAGAGCACTGGGGCAGAAAACATAGTGGTCTTAGAGCTTGTCCTGCAACAGACACATGCCACTTCTACTCACTGATCAAAATAAGACCCTGGCCAAGCTGATCAGGGTGGAGCAGATGTATCATGACATTAAAAAAAATTTAAAACAGCACTGCATGCAGCCAGAGCAAGGTGTTCCCAACTGAACACAGATAATACACAATAGAGCAAAGCTGCAGGCTCGCTTGCCACAAGGTGAGAACACACCAAGTCCACCACGACAACGACTGAGCAAACCTCACATTGGCTCAGTGAGGATTAACATGGATGCTGCTGCCTTCCCTTTTTAACCAATGACATTCCTGCTGCTAAGTTGCTTCAGTCGTGTTTGGCTCTGTGCAACCCCATAGACGGCAGCCCTCCAGGCTCCCCCGTCTCCAGGCAAGAACACTGGAGTGGGTTGCCATTTCCTTCTCCAATGCATGAAAGTGCAAAGTGAAAGCGAAGTCACTCAGTCGTGTCCAACTCTTAGCGACCCCATGGACTGCAGCCTACCAGGCTCCTCCATCCATGGGATTTTCCAGGCAAGAGTACTGGAGTGGGGTGCCATTGCCTTCTCCGATGACAATCCTAGCCCACCCAAATACTCATTCTCCCTAGATAAAATGTTTATGGTACACAATATCTGAATTCCCTCTGCTTCTAGAAAATACTGTGTTCAGAACCAGGAACCACTTTCTGAATCCCTCAGAGGAATCACTGGTGTGCAGGCTCAGTCACTCAGTCGTGTCTGACTCTCTGGGACCCCATGGACTGTAGCCCGCCAGCCTCCTCTGTCTGTGGGATTCTCCAGGCAAGAATACAGCAGTGGGTTGCTACTTCCTTCTCCAGGGGATCTTCCCTATCCAGAGGTTGAATCAGCATATCTTGCATCTTCTGCATTGGCAGGCAGATCTTTATCATCTGAGTCACCTGGGAAGCCCCAGGAATCATTGGGCACAATCCTGAATTCTATAAATTCTATAAGCTGCTTCTTCCAGCAGTCCTTTTTGAGGCATTGTCATGACTCCTCTGGGAAGCATTTGCCCTTTCTACAAGGAAGTGCTTGTGTGTGTGTGTGTGTGTGCGCATGCACACGCACATGCTCAGTCGTGTCCAACTCTTTGAGACCCTATCTACTGTAGCCACCAGGCTTCTCTGTCCATGGGATTCTCCAGGCAAGAATACTGGAGTGGGTTGTTATTTCCTTCTCCAGGGGATCTTTCCGACCCAGGGATCAAACCTGCATTTCTTGCATTTCCTGCATTGGCTGGCATGGTCTTTACCACTGAGCCACATGGGAAGCCCCATAGGGAACTAAATTAGCCTGACTTTTGGACCATGGGTATATCCCCAGTAGGTCGTTGGTCAGTGACTTCTAACACTGGGGAGGGAGAGGGCTCACTTTCAGCAGTGATGCTAATGATCATACTTATGCTCATCCACTTGTAAATTACATCTCCAGTTATAGCTGCACACCAGAACAAATTCTTTTAACACTCTGTGCAATTTTACACATCATTGTGAGTTACTAATTGAATGCTGTTTTGAAAAGACATCTACCCAGATCAATTTTAAATCTATCTTCATGTTTATAACTACTTTTCTAAATCATGCCTTCATATTGATATTTTTAAATAAAGTCCTATTTGAGTGAATTTATTTTCTCTACCTCAGTACCAAGTCACCAGGATGTTGATTCTGTCCCAACAGCAACTCTTTCTTTGAAAAAATATCACTTTACGAAAGTGCAGAGATACACATCCAAAGAGTGTAAAATAGTCAACATGACTGAACAAGCAAAAAGCCAAATCCATCCCTTCTGAGCATGATTAGAAACTGATTAAACCATACTTCCATGCTCAGATTAACTAAAAATGTTAAACCCAAATAGATACTACTTTGAAGAGACACCAGTCACGTCCGACTTTTTGTGACCCCATGGACTATACAGACTGTGGAATTCTCCAGGTGAAAATACTAGAGGGGGTAGCCTATCCCTTGTCCAGCAGATCTTCCTGACCTGGAAATCAAACCAGGGTCTCCTGCATAGGAGGCAGATTCTTTACCAGCTGAGCTACCAGGGAAGTCCATCTAAAATAAAATTTAATGTGAAAATTTCAAACAAACCCAGACAACAGTGGGGATATAGAAACTATGCCATTTGTGGCAAATTAGTAGTGGACAAGGAAATGACAACCCACTCCAGTGTTCTTGCCTGGAGAATCCCAGGGACGGGAAGCCTGGTTGGCTGCCGTCTATGGGGTCGCACGGAGTCAGACACGACTGAAGCGACGCAGCAGCAGCAGCAGCAGCAGCAGTGGACAAAAAGGGATTTAAGGAAAAGTCTTTGACCAAGATGAACAGGGTTGGTTCAAATCGACAAAATGTCCAGTGTGCAATGAGTAATCACTAATGCACGTTTCTGTGATAAGTAGGATGACAACAAAATATATCAGCCAGAATCCTGTTCTAATAACAATGATAAACTAAGGAAAACATAACTGTTCTGTGACTTTGACAAGTCTCTTCCTAGTTTCATTGGTTTTATAGACCCCAATATAAATAGATGACTTAGTAAACTTAATGTAAAAACAAAAGATATGTGGGAAATTTTGCATGCTCAAACAGTGAAAAACTAAGTATTGAGTCAGAGGAAAGAATAACAAAAAGTAAAATATTGATTATGCTGCTAACATAAAATACATTTCTCTCTGCAAAGAATACATTTGTTAAAATATAAAAAAATGTGAAAAGTATGGCTAATAAGTAAGTGTTAACTTCATACAAATACTTACTGAATGAATAAGGAGAATCTAGTTCTCTAATTTGAAGTTTTGGCCACAGCAATCAGAGCAGAAAAAGAAATAAAAGGAATCCAAATTGGAAAAGAAGAAGTAAAACTCTCACTATTTGCAGATGACATGATCCTCTACATAGAAAACCCTAAAGACTCCACCGGAAAATAACTAGAACTAATCAATGATTATAGTAAAGTTGCAGGATATAAAATCAACACACAGAAATGCCTTGCATTCCTATACACTAATAATGAGACAACAGAAAGAGAAATTAAGGAAACAATTCCATTCACCATTGCAACGGAAAGAATAAAATACTTAGGAGTATATCTACCTAAAGAAACGAAAGACCTATATATAGAAAACTATAAAACACTGGTGAAAGTAATCAAAGAGGACACTAATAGATGGAGAAATATACCATGTTCATGGATTGGAAGAATTAATATAGTGAAAATGAGTATACTACCCAAAGCAATCTATAGATTCAATGCAATCCCTATCAAGCTACCAATAGTATTCTTCACAGAGCTAGAACAAATAATTTCACAATTTGTATGGAAATACAAAAAACCTCGAATAGCCAAAGCGATCTTGAGAAAGAAGAATGGAACTGGAGGAATCAACCTACCTGACTTCAGGCTCTACTACAAAGCCACAGTTATCAAGACAGTATGGTACTGGCACAAAGACAGAAATATAGATCAATGGAACAAAATAGAAAGCCCAGAGATAAATCCATGCACATATGGACACCTTATCTTTGACAAAGGAGGCAAGACTATACAATGGATTAAAGACAATCTCTTTAACAAGTGGTGCTGGGAAATCTGGTCAACCACTTGTAAAAGAATGAAACTAGAACACTTTCTAACACCATACACAAAAATAAACTCAAAATGGATTAAAGATCTCAATGTAAGACCAGAAACTATAAAACTCCTAGAGGAGAACATAGGCAAAACACTCTCTGACATACATCACAGCAGGATCCTCTATGACCCACCTCCCAGAATATTCGAAATAAAAGCAAAAATAAACAAATGGGACCTAATTAAACTTAAAAGCTTCTGCACATCAAAGGAAACTATTAGCAAGGTGAAAAGACAGCCTTCAGAATGGGAGAAAATAATAGCAAATGAAGCAACTGACAAACAACTAATCTCAAAAATATACAAGCAACTCCTACAGCTCAACTCCAGAAAAATAAATGACCTAATCAAAAAATGGGCCAAAGAACTAAATAGACATTTCTCCAAAGAAGACATACAGATGGCTAACAAACACATGTAAAGATGCTCAACATCACTCATAATCAGAGAAATGCAAATCAAAACCACTATGAGGTACCATTTCACGCCAGTCAGAATAGCTGGAATCCAAAAGTCTACAAGCAATAAATGCTGGAGAGGGTGTGGAGAAAAGGGAACCCTCTTACAGTGTTGGTGGGAATGCAAACTAGTACAGCCACTATGGAAAACAGTGTGGAGATTCCTTAAAAAACTGGAAATAGAACTGCCTTATGACCCAGCAATCCCACTGCTGGGCATACACACTGAGGAAACCAGAAGGGCTTTCCCCAATGTTCATCGCAGCACTGTTTATAATAGCCAGGACATGGAAGCAACCTAGATGTCCATCAGCAGATGAATGGATAAGAAAGCTGTGGTACATATACACAATGGAGTATTACTCAGCCATTAAAAAAAAAAATACATTGATTCAAATGGACGTGAGTCTGGGTGAACTCCAGGAGTTGGTGATGGACAGGGAGGCCTGGTGTGCTGTGATTCACGGGGTCGCGAAGAGTCGGACATGACTGAGCGACTGAACTGAACTGAACTGAACTGAACCCACTCCAGTGCTCTGGCCTGGAGAATCCCATGGATGGGGTCGCGAAGAGTCGGACAGGACTGAGCAACTGAACTGAACTCAACTGAACCGAGAGTAAGTCCAAACAAACGAAACCAAACAAAGTCAAACAAAACCAGAAGGATTAAGACTAAAAAATCTTGGCACTACACTTTATCAAGATCCTATGTTAAAACCACAATTCCAAAAAATGGAAGGAAGTGCAGTCATTAACATAGGAAGCAGTTATTAAGCCAAAAATTTTAGATACTGTGTTACTTAGTGATTTCATATTCCTTAATCTTTCAGAACTTATCTCTCCATCTTCCATGACAGAATTGTATTTTCTCATTTTAAATGCTTTAAAATATGTTTTAATCATTAAAATAATAAACAGCCTTTATGATTAAAATTTTTCATCTCCAAATCATTTTAGAGAGAACTCCTTATGAGATGGTTAGAGAGCATCATACAAATTTGAGCAAACTCCAGGAGATAGTGGAGAATAGAGGAGTGTGGCATGCTGCAGTCTACTGGGTTACAAAGAGTTGGACACGACTTAGCAACTTAACAACAATAGCAGCCTTATGGGAGTTACTGCAAAGTTTTCTAATTCCACTGCGGACAGACAATAATAAGTAGTTGATTGAATCCTAACTCTATGCTAGTTATTAGATGTTTTGCATGTTTTATCTCATTTACCATCTGCAAAAGTCCTTTGAGACAGTTTTAATTTCCCCCCTTTTACAGGTGGGAAATCCTAGTTTCAAAGGTAATTTGGTTAAGTTCACTCAGCTACTAAATGAAGTATTATGATCCAAGTCTCTTTGACTCAGATAATACACTCTAAGTTTTAACCCACTTGTTTCTAAATCACTGACTCCATCAAGTCATTTTTAGATTTTGTAACCTAGGATGTTTGCCCTTAAGTCATTAAGAAACATCACTAATCAATAGTCTCACTTATTTTCAGAAGCTCCTTTTCAAGGAGTTATTTAGTGTCATCTCTGAAAAGCATGTAGCATTAATTCAATTTGCAATTTTTGGATATTGACTACCAACATAAAAGTAAATTTTTTATTGTATCTTTAGTTATGTTCATGTAGTATCTTCCTCTTCTCTTTCTCTCTAATTTTTTTGTTTGTTTTTGAGGAAAAGAGCCATTTTAAAATATATAATATAGATCTGAGTTTAAAAAAATCAAAGTATCTTATAGTAGAATTTGAACTATCCAGGAGGATATTGTTCTAAAAACTAAATGGAGGGTTCTCCAGAATTAGCCTTATCTCAAATTTCAGTGGATTAATCTCCTATTAAGATTATGGTAAAATGAAAGTATAATATCTCTTTATTCCCAGGGCTCCCAAACTCTCATCACTAGTTTGAAAATTATTTATTTGGAGGCTTCTGAAATCTCCTTTAAAGAAGGAGTATTCAATATTGTTTTGTTCATCTTGAAGATAGGACGACAGTAGGGCTTTATGGTCCTCTATATGATGAATGGGAAGCTCTGGTGGCTCAGTGGTAGAGAATCTACCTGCAATGCAGGACGTGTGGGTTCGATCACTGGGTCAGGGAGTTCCCCTAGAGAAGGAAATGGCAACCCACTCCAGTCTTATTGCCTGGGGAATCCCATGGACAGAGGAGCTGTCAGGCTACTGTCTAGGGGGTCGAGTGTAAGGGGTTGGACAAGACGTAGCCACTAAACAATAAGAAACGTAGTGAAAAAATATTATTACGTAATTATAGAATCATTTCTTATGTTGGCTTAATTAGATTTTAGATTTACTTTTAGATTACTTTTTAGATTTTGGTTGAAATAAATGTATGAACACATGAGTGTCAACCACAAAAAAAGTGTGAAAGTGCATGGCCGTTATTTAAGTTGTATGTGGAGATTATTAATTTTAATTAGATCCTTACATTGTCACTCAAGTAAATAAAACATGTCTCCAACAGGAACTCCTACTCCAGTCTGACCACCATCTATCCATTTCCTCAAGGAGACTCGAGGGGAAAACTACCCAACAGAGTGCAGTAAACCCACAGACACATAAGAGATATTATATATATACCTACAGCCACATAAAAAATAAAACATTTCCTTGTCTCAAGCCACTGGATTTTAGAAAGCTTTTTTTTTTTTTTTATGGAGCAAGAACAAACTGGAAAAGACTTTAAGGAAACTATTAATCAATTGCAATATATAGAATACATTAGAAACCTTGTTATAGGGAGTTAGATAGAGAAATCTGGTATTGATGAATATTAAATAGACTTCGTGGTGGCTCAGTGGTAAAGAATCCACCTGCCAATGCAGGAGACTCAAGAGGCACAGGTTTGATCTCTGCGTTGGGAAGATCCCCTGGAGAAGGAAATAGCAACCCACTCCAGTGTTCCCTGGGAAATCCCACTGACAGAGGAGCCTGGTGGCCTACAGTCGATGAGACCCAAAGAGTTGGACACAACTTAGAGACTAAACAATCAACCATCATAGGAAGAAGAAGCCTAATCTCTGTTGAGCATCTATCAAGAATCTGTCCCTAAAATGAGCAATGAAATATTCACAGTTAATCTTTTTTATGCTAGCAACCAACCAGGATAAAAAGCAGGGCTGGAACAATAGATGCAATTAGAATATGTTGTTTATGAATAAGTTGTAATTGAAAATTATAGGACTGAAGATAATCAAGTGACAATTTTATTGTGGAGAAAAAAGGAAACATTTTAATGACTCCGAGGAATAAGTAGGTACACTGAATGGTACCTTTGATTTCTGTTCTCTGGGTCAAAGGAAATTCATGAAGGGTTGTTTTTATAATGATCACTTGCTTCTCTGTTATTGTCAGACTGCTTTTGCAAGAGTCAGTGAGAGCACCAGAGTAAATGTACTCTTATTAAAAAGCAGTTTATTTTCTATTTAAACATATTGCATTTAAATATATTTAAATGCCCAGAACAGACATTTCTAATGTATTCCTGTTAATCATTAAATGCATTTATTGCTGGCTAATTACAGGAAACATTTGAGGTGATTTACAAAGCAAAACATATTTAATAAGAAGAACATTTTGAAATGAAAACTAGATCCCAAGGAAAAATCTGGAAAGCAATATAAGAAGACAGCTCCACATGGGTGGCATCTATGGTACCATTTGATGAAAATTAAATGTGGGATATGGATTAACTGTTGGTAGATCAGTCCTCCTTCTTCACCAACTAGAAAAGCAGAATTAGAATGTAAAAGCAAAACGGCTATAAGAAGGCAATAAGAGTGTCTGACACAAAGACAACAAGACTAAGACTAAGGATAGCAAAGACCCTTCTAGAAGAAAGCCAGCCTTCTGCCAGCAATCCTACTATGGAACCAGGTTCTAATTTTGAGTGATTACAAAAGACATATGATCACATTTACCTGCCCATGGAGGGCAACTGCTGAGGGAAAAAAAAATGGAAAATATTTTGCAGTTATTTGAGGAGCCTCACATACATAGCCAGTTTTTCCCTAAGTACATTCACTGAATGGGAGAATTCTATGGGGCTGAGACTAAACACCTAAGGGGAAAGCCCAGGGAAAGCAAAGCAGAGCCTTTTGTTAGTTTTCTGAGATAAGGACAAGATTGGTGTCTGGAAAAAGGTCCCAGAACACTGGCTATGACATTTCAAAATCCTTAAGGACCAGGGAGAACACAGATAAGAGTTGGCCTTTCCAGGACAGCAACAGAGCTGAGATCTAGCAAGTCCCTGATTAGATTAAGATGATCAGAAGCCACTTTATCTGCTGAGACCTGAGGACATACTTTTTTTCTGTAAAGTTCCAGATAGTAAATATTTTTGCCTTAGCTTCCATGCAATATCCTCCTGTACTGACATATTGTACAATACAGTCATCAACAGTATGTAGCTGACTAAATGTGGATGTGTTCCAATAAAACTTTATTTATAAAAAGAGAAAATGAGTCAGATTTGGCCCCTTGAACTATAGTTTGCCGACCACTGGTCTGAAGGATGATAACATTACCCAAAGGCTGCACAGTTTTTATATGCAAGGTCAAGATATGGCACTCAATCAAAAACTGGTAGTTGTACCAAGAGATATGGCTGAAAACAGAAAGAAAAATGAAGCAGACTGATGGATGAGACAGAAATTAAAGCTAGCTGACTAAGGCTTGAAAATGACTATTATCATTTTTTTTTAAAGGATGGGTGGAGTAGGTATACAAAAATGTGGAACATTTCACAAATTAATCAGAATACATGAAGGGAAATATATGGAAACTCTAAAGCTGAAAAATAGAACTCCTATAATTAAGAACTGCTTTCCCAGTGGCTCAACGGTAAAGAATCCACCTGCCACGAAGGAGATGTAGGAGACTAGGGTTCCATCCCTGGGTCAGGAAGATCCCCTGGAGGAGGAAATGACAACTCACTCCAGTATTCTTGCCTGGAAAATCCCATGGACAAAGAAGCCTGGTGGGCTAGAGTTCATGTGGTGTCAAAGAGTCAGACACGACCGAGCAACTGAACACACACTCATGGATGTGTCTAATATTTTGCTTTAATCAATTGAAACATCAAAAGAAAATTGAATAGTAAACTATCCCATGACATATTTTCTTAGCTGGTAAAAAGTCTAACTGTTATGGGGTTAGAAAATACCAAACATTCAAAATACCAAACCATTCAAAAAAATCTTTTTGAATGGTTGAATAAATACCAAAGTGCTGGCAATAGCCATGGGACCATTAGGAGGCTGAAAATAACCCAAGTGTGTTTTGCTTTGATGTAAAATAACAAAAAGGAATAATGTTATCTTGTTTTGATAGCGTTACTCCCAGACTTTTGTTTTCTCTAGCAATTTCTTAGAACCAAGAAAGCCATGAACCAAGAAATTTCAGTTCATGTAAAAAAAAAAAAAAGTACTGAGACGACATGAAGAGACAGAATAAATAGGAATCTGTTTGAATCTCCATGGACATTCGCAGCTGCAGAAGAACTGTTAGCTCCTTGTGGAGGTGTCAAGTGCATTAAACCTCTCCAGGAGGCTGTGACTGTAGACGATTTGAAGTCAATGAGGCAGCCAGACAATTAGACCCAGTTTTCCATTTGGCTTAAATGAGTAATCATCTCATTTTCTTTATACTATTTCTTGACATCTACAACCATTTCACACCCTGCTTCCAGGAAAAAAAAAATCCTCAATCTGGAGCAACATGCTTGTGTCAATTTGGAGGTGACTTCCAGTAGTGAACATTATTATGATTTTTTTACAGAAATGCAAGTGACAAATGGTATTGCTTGTTTTTTCTAAAACTTTTTTCACTCACTGGTTCCTATCATGTGTTTATGATTTACAAATATGAATATGAATATACAGCTATGATTTATGTAATTAAACTATATATTTATCAAAACAAAATAACTTGCCTTTCCTTATTTAACACTGTTTGAGATCTTATGCTCTGTCTATAACCATATTATCACTCCTGGTTCTTGTAAAGTGAAATAGCTTCCTAAAACTGGGACTTCACCAGATGCAAATGTGTTTGGAAGAATTCGAATGCACAGCAAAGTATTAGAGCTTAAGCAAAATTGCTTACTTTTAAGACTGCTAACAATATTTTTAGTCCTAATAATAACAGTTTACTTTCCTGCATATTTTTCTCAGACCTTTATATTTTTAGACTTTCTGAGGTATTTGATCGATTTAACCTCATCTCTGGCTGCTGCTGCTGCTGCAGCTAAGTTGCTTCAGTCGTGTCCAACTCTGTGCGACCCCATAGATGGCTGCCCAGGCTCCCCTGTCCCTGGGATTCTCCAGGCAAGAACACTGGAGTGGGTTGCCATTTCCTTCTCCGATGCATGAAAGTGAAAAGTGAAAGTGAAGTCGCTCAGTTGTGTCCGACCCTCAGCGACCCCATGGACTGCAGCCTTCCAGGCTCCTCCGTCCATGGGATTTTCCAGGCAAGAGTACTGGAGTGGGGTGCCATCGCCTTCTCCACCATCTCTGGCAGTATATGCAGTATATGCCAAAGAATTTATTGCGAATGCGTTCAAGGACGTTACACAAGAATGTTGATAACAGTGTCATTTTTAATTGTGAGCTATTGGGAATGATATAATTATCAACAATAAGGCTTCTGTTAAAGACATCCACTTATGAATATGGAATAGATGCAGTAATTAAAAGGAAATTTTAGAATATTTAGTGACATCAGGACAAGTTGATAATTTTTTCTTTCAGAAAAATCAGGCTACATAGCTGTGAGAAACAATTTGGTCCACTTTTAAAATTAGTTTTACTTTTGTGTTTGAACACAATACACAACTGAATTAACTGTAGCAAATTGCAGTAAATGCCATTACTTTGCTGGCTGATTAAATGTGATTCTGATTTTCCATTCATGTATTTTATTGGGTTCAATGGTGTATGCACTATGAATGTTATCAGATAAATAGAGAAAATGTTATGAAAGTAGAAAATTACATTAAGTATTAATAACTGGACTACAATTTGAGGACTGAGAATATTAGGGAAATCTTGATAAGCATAGTGTCTCATCAGAAAGGCATCTTATGAAAGGAAGCATTAAAGATGTGTCTAGTGAGAGCGAAGCAGTTGGAAGGACACTTACTGCCCTGAATACCTTAGAGAGAAAAACAAAGAGGGAAGTAAGGGGATTATATACATGATGTATGATGAGCGCTATAAGCATCACTGGGCATTTACGACTTTACCAGAAGGAAGTAAAGGGGGTGAGTTGGGTGAGTGATGGACAGGAGTAGAGGAAGGGTAAAAGGAGGGAGACAATCATGGTCAGAATGGCACTGAGACGTTCCAGACACGGACACAAAAAAAGTCCGTAGTCAGATGGGTTCTGAAAATACATAAAAATGAAGCAATCACCTCCTATAGTAAACGCTTTACAAATCATGGGTAATTATGCTGCAGAATAGAAAGAAGTTTTTGAATATGGACATACCCAACATGGGCTTTCCCAGTGGCTCAGCAGTAAAGAATATGTACCTGAAATTCAAGATCCTCAGGAAACACAGGTTTGATCCCTGCATCAGAAAGATCCCCTGGAGAAGGGCATGGCAACCCACTCTAGTACTCTTGCCAGGAGAATCCTATGAACAGAGGAGCCTGGCAGGTTACAGTTCATGGGGTCACAAAGAGTTGAAGTGCTCAGACTGAAGTGTTTGAGCAGTCATGCATGCATACCCAAGATATGTCCTGGGTTTTCCTTTGGGTTATTTATAGACAAAATGTTAAAATGAAAGAGATGTGTGCTAAGCGTTACTCTGCAATTGTTTTAGGTGAATGAAGATAGTAAAGTGAGGACGTGATTTGCACCTATAACAGGAGCAGGTCAAAATTCAATTGCATGTTCTCTATTCACTCTCCCCCAGGCTTCCCTGGTGGCTCAGATGGTAAGGAATCTGCCTGCAATTCAGGAGACCCGGTTTCCATCCCTGTGTCAGGAAGATCCCCTGGAGGAGAAAATGACAACTGACTCCAGCATTCTTGCCTGGAGAATTCCATGGACAGCGTAGCTTGAAGGGCTACAGTCCATGGAGTCCCAAAGAGTCGGACATGACTGGGCAACTACCAGCCCTTATCAGGCTGCATTTTATAATGCATTTCTTTGTTGGTTCTCTCTCCACAAAAACTGTGAACTTCTTAGTCATCACCCTAGTATTGTGCTCAATCGCAGAGTCAGACGTGATTGGGCAACTCACACATGTGCGCACACGCACACACAGTGCTCAAGGTAAATTTAATGAGTAAATGGATGGACGGAATACACATAAACAAAAATCCTTAAAGGACAGCACGATGGAGAAGCTATGTCTGTGAGAAGAGTTTATAAGTAAAATTTACTTCCATCACTTTGTGGATTTTAGAAAAGGAAGATACCCAGGAGAGCAGAAGGAAGTTCTATGAATGGGCACCAAAAAATAGAGTAGAAAAAAAATAAAATAAATATTTTCAGAAAAATTTACTTAATCTTTCAAATTTATTTTTATTTAATTACAGTGGAAAATTAAATTACTATGTATATTGATAGGCAATAATCATGTGTTTTAAGGTAATGGATCATTTATGGCTTAATGCCTTTTAATTTGAAAATTTTACTCATCAGCCTTAAAGTCAAATTATGCCTATTACTGCCTACCTTGCCTTAAAATTAAGATTTAATAACATATGGCATATGCTCAGAATGCAGTGCAGTGCTTAGTCACTCAGTTGTGTCTGATTCTTTGCAACCCCATGGACTGTAGTTCACCAGGCTCCTCTGTCCATGGGATTTTTCAGGCAAGAATACTGGTGTGGGTCGCCGTTTCCTTCTCCAGGAGAACTTCCTGACCCAGGGATGGAACATGTGTCTCTTGCATTAGCAGGTGGATTCTTTACCCACTGAGCCATCAGGGAAGCCAGGTTTAGAATATTCGCTACTATTTCAACGATTTTTAAGTGGAGAAATTGGGTATCACTTGCATTAATTAAATTTGTGTGGTTTTTGCAAAATCTATTCATTTCACAGACCTAACACAAAATCTTGGGACTTTTAGAAACCCTGATTGGTTTGAGGATTAACAGAGATAAATAAATTAGGAATAAAAATGTGAAATATTATGATAGACCTCATATATATGCAAAATACTTTCTCTAGAATATAAGTAAAATAATCTTTTCTACAAAATGATTTTTTCTTGGCAAACTTGTTAATTCATAAATAAACATAGTTGTGAATGGGAAAGTGTTTTAAGAACTGATTTAATGTTTTACTCTGCTTCAGTTTTATAAATTAAGTAACACACCTCCTTTCACTAAAGAGCAATGGCACCATAATACTTGGGTAATATTGATTTGCTCCAGACTATACCTAAAGACACAATTTATTAATGAATAAATGAGATTATATCATCAGAATCTTACAAAATTAATGAGTTCTCACTTTTAAAAAATTAATAGGAAAGTCAAAGATACATTTTCTTTAAGGATCTGTTAATAACATTTGGCATTGAAAGATATGAGACTTTCTACTTCTGCCATATCTTCCATATAATTTTAAATATATTTGTAGATCTTCCAATAATTAAATCATGTCGTTTCCCTGCTTATACCTATAATGGCTCATTATTCCAAGAAAAAAAAAGCCCTAGACGCCTCAACAGTACAGTCAGTGCCCTCCACAGTCTGCCGTGCCCCACTCCTCCAGGCTGCTTCTTGAAGTCCTGCCCGTTGACGCTGAATTGCTGGCCATGGCTGGGCTCGGAACATATGTGACTTTCACACCTCTATTTCTGCCTATGCTAGCTTGTTGCTGGAATGTAATTTAAAGACTATGTAAATAAGTTCATTTGTTCCATTTTTTTTAAGATTCCACATATGAGTGATATCAAAGAACTTATTTACAAAATAGAAATAGAGACACAGATGTAGAGAAGAAAATGAGAGTTATCAAAGGGGAAGAAGGGGAGAAATGGGGAGACTGGGACTGACATATACACACTGCTATATATAAAATTAATAACTGACAAGGACCTACTGTATAGCAGAGGAAATTCAGTTCAGTGCTCTGTGGTGACCTAAATGGAAAAGAAATCCAAAATAGAGGGGATATATGTGTATGTATAACTGATTCAATTCGGTGTACAGCAGAAATGAACACATTGCAAATCAACTATAATCAAGTAAAAATTAATTTTAAAAAGACTCTGTCTTAAGACTAAAAAAAAATAAAGAAAATACAATGTAAATAACATTTTCTTGAATCCCTGCTTTTATGTCAAAACTAAATAGTGATCTTGTCTGTTTCATAGACTAACTATATGCTTCTCTTTTCTCAGCCATCACAGTCATCTGTATTAATGTCTGTATACATGTGATCATGTTTCCCCCTATTCACATATTTCAAATATTTCAAGACTTGGAAATGCCTTCCACATTGCAATATATACTCATCAACCAATTGTAAATGGATCAAATCAAACCCTGATGCTGGGAAAGATTGAAGGCAAGAGGAGAAGGGGTTGACCGAGAGGATGAGATGGTTGGACGGCACCACTGACTCAATGGACATGAGTTTGAGTAAGCTCCTGAAGTCGCTGAAGGACAGGGTAGCCTGGCATGCAGTCCATGGGGTCATAAAGAGTCAGACACAACTGAGCGACTGAACAACAACGAATCATGAGAGGAAGAGAACACTAAATTTATTCAGGAGACCATAGGCCTAATTCTGGATTTTTTTAAACAAATAAATGCATCTCATCATGACACACTAAAGCAGTGATGTAAGATGATACAAGTCTGAGCATGTATTCAAATTGAAATTGGTTCCATCACTTATGAGTGTATCTTACTTAATGCTGACGTGTTAGTCGCTCAGTGTGAGTCTTTGTGACCCCATGAACTGTTGTTTGCCAGACTCCTCTGTCCATAGGGTTCTCCAGACAAGAATACTGGAGTGGGTAGTCATTTCTTTCTATAGGGGATCTTCCCCAGATAGGGATCAAACTCACACCTCATGCATTGCACACAGATTCTATACCATCTGAACCACCAGGAAAGCACTATCTAATCTTCGGTTCAATTCAGTCGCTCGACCCCTTGGACTGCAGAACCTCAGGCCTACCTGTCCATCACCAACTCCTGGAGCTTG
Organism: Bos grunniens; assembly: GCF_055505025.1. Taxonomy (NCBI): domain Eukaryota; kingdom Metazoa; phylum Chordata; class Mammalia; order Artiodactyla; family Bovidae; genus Bos; species Bos grunniens. The sequence continues at coordinate 86,381,780 of NC_141176.1, read as the reverse complement.
CTCAGACTCATGTTTGAGTCAGTGATGCCATCCAACCATCACATCCTCTGTCGGCCCCTTCTCCTCCTGCTTTCTGTCTTTCCCCCAGCATCAGGCTCTTTTCCAAAGAGTCAGTTTTTCACATTAGGTGGCCAAAGTATTGGAGTTTCAGTTTCAACATCAGTCCTTGCAATGAATATTCAGGACTTATTTCCTTTAGGATTGACTGGTTTGGTCTCTTTGCAGTCCAAGGGACTCTCAAGAGTCTTCTCCAACACCACAATTCAAAGGCTTCAATTATTCAGTTCCCAGCTTTCTTTATCTCACACCCGTACATGACTATTGGAAAAAACATAACTTTGACTATACGGACCTTTATCTAATCCTGCTTATGTCTAATTTCTTGCTTGAAAAATAGGGAGACGGCTTCCCACATGGTGCTAGCGGTAAAGATTCCCCTCCCCCTGCCAATGCAGGAACCTCAGGAGACTTGAGTTTGATCCCTGAGTCAGGAAGATCCCCTGGAAGAGGGGGCATGGCAACCTACTCCAGTATTCTTGCCTGGAGAATTCCATGGACAAAAGAGCCTGGTGGGCTACAGTCCATGGAGTCACAGACTCAGACATGACTGAAGAGACTTAGCATGCAGGCACAGAAATATTCTGAGGTTCATTGTGTAGATTAACAATGGATTGACTTGCATGCAGTACTAAGAAAATACCAGAACATGATAAATACAAAGATCAGTTCATACAGTTTCACTCTTACATTAAAAACGTGCTTAAATTTTTGACTCCGTTCATTTTGAAAGAGGATTTTGAAATAGTTTTGAAATTTCTATTTATCACTGATATTCTAATCCAATAATGACTTGATAGCTTTCAAAAGCATTAGTCTATACATGCAAAACTTCTTTTATAGATCAGGAACCATGTAATATATAAATGGGCTTCCCAGGTGACTCAGTAATAAAGAATTTGCTTGCCAAACAGGAGGTGTGGCTTTGACTCCTGGGTTAGGGTGATCCCCTGGAAAAGGAAATGGCAACCCATTCCAGTATTCTGGCCTAGGAAGTCCCACAGACAGAGGAATCTGGGGGGCTACAGTCCATGGGGTCCCAAAGAGTCAGACAGTGACTTAGCGACTAAACAACAAACAGCAATATATAAACACATGGATGAATAATATTTAATGCTTGCCATAGTTTTACGATCATTGCTTAAGGTTTATAATGTCTATTATCCTCTTCTTTTTGTTTTTTATAGGAAAATTTGCAGAAAAAGTTTCTTTCATGGCTAATCTACAAAGTTGCTGAGGGATGAAATGACAACACATATGTGAACATCCTTAAAATAGAGGAAAGTGTGAAACAAGTATGGAGTATTTTTATATCTTACATTTATAGTTTGAACATTATTTTTATCATCTTGATACTTACAAAAGTCCTGATAGGTGGCTATCTATTTGTGATTCATTCATTTATAGGTAAGGAATCTGAGGTTCAGAGTGCAAGTGGCTTGCCCCATGTCTCCTAGCCAAGGAGCAGAATTCTGAATCAAACCCAGATTTTCTCATTGCTGGTCCACTTCTCTTTTCCCTAAACTGTTTTCAATAATTATCTTTCCTAGGAGGCTGTAGGAAATAAAGCAACATAGAGTCTTCCAATCTATGAATAAATGAGCTACAACAGAAATACCAAGATTTTATCAATTCAGACATCAGCAGGTAAAATATTAATAATAAGATTGTATGCAGATAAATTTACATATCCTTTTTATAATGTAGAATTGCCTTCTGGAGGGGGTAGCCATCTTCTTTTCCAGGGTATCTTCCCGATCCAGGGGTTGAACCAGGGTCTCCTGTACTGCAGGCAGATTATTTACTGTCTGAGCCACCAGGGAAGTCCATTTTATCATTGCTACCTAAATTTATTTTCCATGGATGCCTGCTGAGTCAACATAAGTTAAAAGCCACATGAAAAAGTCATCCCTACAATAATTCCTCTCCTCTGAGCTTTATAGGTCCAGCAAACACATTACCTGTTATCATATTTGCCTAAGTAGAGTATAACAGATCTTACTGTCAAGGCTAGAATACTTCTAAAATTCAAGAAGGACTCCACATATAATAATTTCAAGACATAAGGTCACTCTATGCCTAACCAACCACTCTCTTTGTTTTGCTTTATTTTAACCTTTAATAAAAGAGTGGAAGACTAAGACAGTAGAAAGATTACCAGATAATAGAGATGGTTGAAGAGATTACCGGAGAAAATCAAAATATTAACTTTGAGTGTAGGTCTTACACTTAAGGATGTTATTAAGGAAGCTCTGGCACATATGATGAGAATAAAGGAAAAATACTTTTAAACGTTTGTTCACTCCTGCCTGGAACATGGCATGACACACGGCAGGTGCCCGTTGAATATTATTCAAATAAGCGTGGTATATATATAACATATGCTTGATTGGAACAGGTCAAAAATATTTCCCTTTGATGTGTAAAAGAGCTTTTAATATAGCTTGTGCTATTGTTATTTTTCTAGAAGTATTGTCTTCTTTTCTCCAAAAACAATTTAAAAAGATCGTAGATGTTCTGTAAATTTTTAACCTTATCTGTTGTAAAAATCTGAAGACAAACAATGCTACTTGAAACAGCTGAAGCCACCTATGTCATCATTATCGATTTTAATCTTAAAATATGCAAAGGACCTTGGATACTCTATTGATTTATTGCCTGGCTTTGTTTCACTTTTAAAATTACAATTGATTTTTAGGTCTTTGATTTGTTTGGAGCCCAAGTGATAAAATGTGTATACTGTAAAAAGTAAGAGATATACATACAAAGAAGAGAATCTTTATGAAGGTCAGTCTCTTTCAGGATAATTGTAGAATAATACTTTTGCCATCCTGAATGACATCAGGAGGATTCTAGATCGAAAATTGAGTTATTAAATATGTACAAATCATTGTTAAATTGGGTGATTCTTTTAAAACAGGAACTACAGATGTACTACAATCATTATTTATGCTTCTATGATTGCACATATTTATTTATTTTGGGGAGATGCAAGAGCAGCAAGTGTCAGAATCACTCCAAGAATTTAAGACACATTTGCCAAGTCAACATTCTTTAGGATATGCCTTCCCAGGGAGCCAGGAGAGAAGAGAGTTTTTCTTTTCTGAGACTGTTTCACCACCAAATATGGGTTAGGAATGTGAATGAAAATCAGGTTAGTGCTAGATGTAATTCCTTACATCTGACTCTTTAATTCCATTTCCAACACTCAACCTACAATCAGGAACTTTCAGAAAGTCCTGTAAAAATCATTGACTATCCCAGGTCCAGAGCTAGCCCAAAAAACATAAATACGATCACAGGTCATGTCCATCATCATTTATCAGAATTCTCTGAATTCTTGGGAGCATATTATTCAAAAGGCACAATCAAGAGGAAAATTAGTGACATAATCGGTGGCAAATCGACATATTCTCAAAAAGCATTGCCAAACTTTCTTTGCATACAAATTGTTGTTGTTCAGTCGCTCAGTTTTGTATGACTCTTTGCGACCCCATGGACTTCAGCACGCCAAGCTCCCTTCCCTATTTCCCTGCGTTTGCTCAAACTCATGTACATTGAGTCAGTGATGCCATCCAACCATCTCATCCTCTGTCATCCCCTTGTCCTCCCGCCTTCAACCTTTCCCAGCATCAGGGTCTTTTCCCCATGAGTCGGCTCTTCACATAAGGTGGTCAAAGTACTGGAGCTTCAGCTTCAGCATCAGTCTTTCCAGTCAATATTCAGGGTTGGTTTCCTTTAGGATTGGATGTGAATAGTTTAATGATTTATACTTTGTGCTTGCAGAGAAATGTTGAAAAAGTTAAACTGATTATAACAAGAATTATATGCATGGGGAAAATGTAAGCTGTAGCATAGAGTAATACACAATAATCTTGGCAGTCAATGTAATCTTGAAGTTGAGGGAGATTATTTATTCATCATGCATTCACTCCATTTGGGCACTTTTATTTCCCTTAGGAGTTAAATAGGTAGAATTCATTCTCATAAACAGGAACCTCAGGCTATAGCTCCTGTGCTAAGGAGGCCCAAGGAATTCACACCATCACAATGCACCCAGAAGAAAGTAGTGAGTCATTAAGAGATCCAATTCATAGATGGTATAAAGTGGCCATACAGAACAGGTTTCACAGAAACAGGAATATGAGTTTATGATAAGTCCCATAAGCACTTTATCACAGAACCCATTACAGGAATAAGCTAAGAAATCAATTCTATTAGTAAATCTATCCTTTGTAATATCACAGCTAATAAAATAATAAAAAATGTACCCTGCAATCCAAGGCAAATTGATTTTTTTTAATGTTGAGTGTGAGTGTCTATATTTCTCATGTGTGCTCTTTCCAAGTGGCAGTAAAGATAATAACTTGTTTCACAAATATCTTTAGTGGAAATATGCAACATAATTTCAACATCAAGAAATTGGCTCTTGATTACTTGAAAACTCAAACAGAAAGTGCTCTTCTGAGTATAGTTTTGTGTGCTTTTAAATTAAATTAGTATAATGGAATTTTGAATATTTTAGAACAATAATGTTTATACCTAGAATGTTAATATATGATACCCCATGGACTTAAAATGTAATAAAAAGAAAAATTCAGAATTATATGTTCTTAGGAATAAAATATCCAGTAAAATTTATGAGTATTTCTAGATTCATAAAAAGAAGAGAGAGGGGAGAAAGAGCATTAACTTCTGGAGCCACTTATTGTTAAATTGCAAAGTGTAATTGACCAAAGTGTGTGTGTGTGTGCATGTGTGTGTCCATATACACATATAAATAATATGTCCATAGTTTTATGTTAAAAAGAAGCATTATTCTCTGACAATCTATGAAGGAGAGCTTGGTCAGGTGCCTTTGAAAAACAACTCAAGAGACTTACTTCATTGTGTCTCACTGCATTTTTTATCTAATGGTCTTTTTGTAACTTTTATTGTTTTAACATGTATGTACATGTGTATATATATATATATATATATATGTATATATGGATATATATATCAGTTTATAACTTCTAAGTTTATATATATATATATATATATATATATATGTAAAGGCATTCATACATTATATAGTACATTATGTGGGCCTTCCCTGATGACTCAGCAGGTAAAGAATCTGCTTACGATGCAGGAGATGTAGGAGATTCGAGTTCGATCCCTGGGTGGGGAAGATTCCCTGGGGGAGGAAATGGCAACCCACTCCAGTATTCTTGCCTGAAAAACCCCATGGACAGAGAAGCCTGGAAGGTTAAAGTCCACAGCGTCACAAAGAGTCAGAAACAGCTGAGCAACCAAGAATATAATATGTAAAGTGTCTACACAAAAAATATTTATAGAAGTTTTAATATGAGTTTATGATAAATTGCATAAGCTTTTTATCACAGTACTTTACAGGAATAAGCTTAGAAATCAATTCTATTATTAAATCTATCCTTTGTAATAGCAGATTTAATAAAATAACAAAACATACCACACAATCTCAGTGGATTTTTTAAAAGTTGAATATAGGTGTCTACCTTTCTCATACGCACTCTTTCCAAATAGTAGTGAAGATAATGGGCCTCTCAGGTAGCGCTAGTGGCAAAGAACCTGCCTGCCAATGCAGGAGACATAAGAGATGTGGGTTCCATCCCTGGGCCAGGAAGATCACTTGAGAAGGAAATGGCAACCCACTCTAATATTCCTGCCTGGAAAATCCCATGGACAGAGGAGCCTGGCAGGCTGCAGTCCACGGGGTCACCAAGATTGGGACATGACTGAAGCAACTGAGCACAGTGAAGATAATAATCATTTTCAAAACCATCTTCACGAAAATATGCAACATAAGGTCAACATCAAGAAATTGACTCGAGCCATTCAAATGCTCTATAATATTTTGGAGAACAACACCTTTTGGTTAAGTTTTAAGAAAATTATATTGTAAATTTGAATAATAGAGTTTTTTAAAGTCCCCTGAGATACTTTTAAAGATTAATGATTGCCAGTTAATATAGTATCTAAAATTCTTAATGAACATTATAAATTTGAAGACACAATAAGGAATCTTCCAAGCCTATAATCCTATGAGAGTATCATGTTATCTCACTGGAGGTGATAGAGGATAAAACAAAACAACTTTCATAGAAAGCATTTTGTAAAATATAGAATTCAATGCAAAGGTTTGTCTCTACTCTTTCTTCCCTGCTTGTGTTATTTCTTCCTTGTTGTATTATTTCTTCCTTATGCATTCTTTGGTATAGTCATAAGGAGGACATCACTGGAAACCAAGAGACATTGGGGCAAAGAACTTAGTGGTATGAGATGTTCTCCTGCTCAGTGTCCAGGAGGGTAAGCAAATATGAGAACAGATTTTTTTTCTTTTTGCAATAATCAAGACTACCTTTTCATATGGGATATTTTTTGTTGTCTTTTAGTTGCTAAGTCATGTCTGATTCTTTTGAGACCCCATGGGCTATATAGCCCACCAGGCTCCTCTATCCATGGGATTTCCCAGGCAAGAATACTGGAATGAGTTGCAGTTTCCTCCTCCAGGGGATCTTCTAGATTGAGGTCTTGAACCTGCACCTCCTGCATTGGCAGGTAGATTCTTTACCACTGAACCACCTGGAAAGCCCGTTAGCTACACCAAAGTTCTTCGCCCTTCACAGAGTCCCACTAGTACTGACAGTTGCATGCTTTGTTTTATGTCAAAAAGTTGTATTGCAATTAGAATATGTATATCCCTGGAAGATCCAGGATAATGGCTGATTCACAAAATACTTGGGCTTCCCAGTTGGCTCAGTGGTTAAGAACCCACCTGCCAAGGCAGGAGATGGAGGACACTTGGGTTCAATCCCTGGGTCGAGAAGATCTTCTGGAGAAGGAAATGGAACCCACTCCAGTATTCTTCCTGGGAAATCCATGGACAGAGGAGCCTGGTGGATTACAGTCCATGGGGTCACAAAGAGTTGGACATGGCTGAGCAACTGGGCACGCACACATGTACAAAATCCTAGAGCTTCCTAAGTAATCGGATTTAACCTGAAGTGGGCAGAGGGCTTTTGAGCATTTTATTAGCTGTTAGAAACAGTGGAATGCTTATAAGACCCCATTATTGTTTTGGCTTAAAACAGAGCACTTAACTGTCAGTGCAACAGGGTTCTGTGGTGTGTGAAGAACCGCAGTGTAGCCTAAACATTTGGGTGCTGTCTTCCTTATCTTCTGGTGGCTTCTAATCAGGGACCCAGGAAGACCAAAGTTAGGGGAGGTTATTTCAAACCCAGTGTCCAAAAGTTTTCCCTGGTGGCTCAGACGGTGAAGAATTTGCCTGAAATGCAGAAGACCAGGTTTGATCCTTGGGTCGGGAAGATCCCCTGGAAAAGGGAATGGGTATCCACTCCAGTATTCTTGCCTGGAGAATTCCACAGACAGCAGAGCCTAGTGGGCTACAGTCCATGAGGTGGCAAAGAGTTGGACACGACAGCAACTAACACACATCCAAAAGGCAAAAGAGGTATAATTGCATCCTTGGACTCTTTGTATGCACAAAAATGTTAATAAATAAATGGGATCTTAGCTCCTAATTTGGAGCCAGAAATAAATATCACACATATTAGTTATCACATTTGCCCTTGAGGATGTGGTATTCAGCTGGCTGCTATGTTGCTTTCAATTACTTAAATGCTCCTACAACAATAGGTCTGCTATATTCAACAGTAATAAATTTGAAAATTGCTCAAAATTGAAAAGCTAACTTTCCACTAGTTTCTGTTAACACTGTCTGAATCGGTGGGCAGAGTTCTTGGGTTAGAGAAAATATAGTCATGCCAAGATATTTTAAGGGCCCTAAATTTATAAAAGATTTATCAAAATCCTTATCAGTTGCCTCAGAAAATGGAATGATATCATTTTCTAATTCGTTAATTAGGAGATGAAACTATCCCAACCCATCCTGCGGGAAACTTAGCTGGTGAAAGTCAGTTAGAACTGCCATAGCAAGATACCAAAGACTGAGTGGCTTAAATGACAGAAATGTATTTCTTCACTGTTCTCCATGATGAAATCCAAGATGAAATGTTGGTAGGTTTGTTTTTTTCTGAGATCTCTCTCCTTGGTTTGCAGATAGCTTCTTTCCTGCCACAACCTCATGTGATTTTTTCTCTGTGTGGGTCACCCTAGAGTCTCCCTATGTATAATATCCTTTTCCTATAAGAATACCAGTCAGATTGGATTAGGACCCACCTATTGGCTTCATTTTGAATTAATTTTGTTTTTAAAGGCCCTATCACCAACTACAGTCCTATTCTGAGGTAGGAAGCTCAGGGCTTTGCCATATGAATTGGGTTGGGGCGGGGGGTGCACAATTCAGTCCAGGACAATTTGTAGAAAGGAATGATCAAACCCATGAAAGAAATAAGTCAGAGACTGTCAAAAGGCTTTTGGTGTGTCTCAGAATAAACCATTTTTTTTTTTCCTTTTGCTTATGCCTGAATTAAATATCAACCCATCCAAGAAATAACTCTTCTTGGAAAATGAGGTTTGGAAATTGTGAAAAACATCATCTTGTGAAAATAAAAATTGCCATGTCCTTATTGGCTCAACTGAATGGAAATATCTCACAGTCTAGCATATCAAGCCTTACTTTAAATTGAAATAAAAAGGCAGAACCATATTATGTATTTAAACCTTTGAAAAAAATGTCATCATCATAGTGTTCTGTCATCATATACAAATCCAATGAGAACACTCAGAACCACAGGAAGAGGAGTATATTCATTCTGTAATCTTACTTGTGAAAGGGACTCTCCAGCTTGTGAAATGTAGTCGCTTTCCTTGAATCTAGCAACATTCCCGATAAATTATGCAGTTCCATATGGTCCACAAATAGTTCTTATTACTTTTCTTATCTTTCCCAAATGAGGCTTATTTGGAAAGTGATAAATAATGGACATTATGAGCAATTTAATTTGTTCTTGTTTGTATATGCATATATATATATATATATATATATATATATATATAGTTTGATTTGTTTTTATATATATGTTAATTTTATTTGGTTTCTTCTTTCCTAATCTTTCATCAGACACAGTAAGTCAAAAAGGTATTCATTTACTTCTAAACACTAAATCGTAATTCTTTGTTAAAGCAAATGCACCTAATGCCTTGCCAAGAATACAAAAGTTGTAATTTGAGCACATGTTAGTTTCCAGAATGGGTTTTGGATAAATAAATCATTTATCACGAATACATAAATGAATGTGAACCTCCAAATGCCAGCATGCCTTTAAATTAAGAAGGCTGTTTTCCAAAATCAAATGGAAAAGTTGGCCTGGTTAGGCTTATCCAGAAAGCTCTGATCACACGTTGATTAAATGTATCCTTGAGAGAGTGTGTGTGCTGTTCCGAGTTGCAGCATGCACAGCTGATCCATCCATAAGTTTGACCACAAAGATCTAGCTTCTGAGATAGGCTAGAGTCACTGAGATTCCATGGGATTGGAACCACAGTCTTTGAGAATTCTCATCACTCATTTTGTTTTAGTCTTTGCCTCTATCCTAATCCTGGTCAAAGACATCATATTCCATGCAGACATTAACAGACGTCTCTGAGTTATAGATCAGATAAGCCATCTCTATGCACACTTGCAGAAGTTTCTTTTTTATCCATTTACCTATGTTAATTTGTTTATCACATTGTCTACTGTTAAAAATCTTTTATTTTTCTTTTAAAAATAGAGAACAGAAATGTGAGTTTAAGAAGAGAGTGATGGATGCAACCTGTGCCCTAGATAAAGAAAGTCAAAATGTTCCCTTCTCGCCTCCCAAAAGAGCTCTTGGTGAATTCTGAGAACACAAGTGTTACTTCACATAAGAATCCTCTTTCTCATTCAAATGCATGCCTTGAAACACACTCAACTTAGTGACAATTTGAAAACAAGGTTTTCAAAGCACAAAACTGCAAGTCAGAGAGGCAACCACAAGCCAGATTCCCTCTGGGAAGTATATTGATATTGGTCATAGAATTTTCTAAGAAAGGGGGTAGGAAAATACAGCATTAAGAATTATTTTGAAAAATTAAATATGATGGGGCTGTAATTATTGTTTTGCACATTATCCAGAGTAATATTCTTCCTACCACACTCCATTCTTGTACTTATTTTTTCCTGAATTACATACAGAAAAAAGTACATGTTAGCTTGAGTGCTCACAAAGGGGCCTCTCCTGTGTAGCCATGCCCAGTAAATCAAGAACAAGCATACATCAAATGCGCTCATGTTCCTTTTGTTCTAGTCATTACCCCTCCTCCTGACATTTGCCAGCAGAGACTACTTCTGTTCTGTTGTTGTTCAGTCGCTGAGTTGTGGGCAACTCTGTGACCTCTTGGACTGTAGCACCCCAGGCTCCCTTGTCTTTTGGTATTTCTTGGAGTTTTCTCAAATTCACGTCCATTGAATCGGTGATGCCATCTGACCACCTCATCCTCTGTTGCCCCCTTCTCCTTCTGACCTCAGTCTTTCCCAGCATCAAGGTCTTTTCCAATAAATCCACTCTTCGCATCAGGTGGCCAAGGTATTGGAGCTTCAGCTTCAGCATCAGTTCTTCCAAACAATATTCAGGCTTGATTTCCTTTAGGATTGACTGGTTTGACCTCCTTGCAGCCCAAGGGGCTCTCAAGAGTCTTCTCCAACACCACAATTCGAAAGCATCACTTCTTTGACACCCAGTCTTCTTTATGGTCCAACTGCCACATTCGTACATGACTACTGGAAAAACCATAGCTTTGACAATACATACTTTTGTCAGCAAAGTGATGCCTCTGCTTTTTAATGCCCTAAGTATGTCAGAGCTTTCCCTCCAAGGAACAAGTGTCTTCTAATTTCATGGCTGCAGTCACAGCCTGTAGTAATTTTGGAGTCGAAGAAAACAAAATCTGTCACTGCTTCCACTTTTCCCCCTTCCATATGCCATGAACTTTTGTTCTTTACGTAAATCAAAGTGCACAGTACGTGCTCTGCATTATGTCATTCTCATTTGTGTGCACACTTGTGCACTGGTGTTCACATCGTCATCTAGAATCCCGTGATGTGAATACACTATTACACTACTTATGGGCATATGAGTAGTTTCAGATTGCTGCCATCACAAATATGATCATTGCAGACATTCTACCTAGTATGTGTCTTTGGTATATGTATGCATGCATCCTTGTGAGTTTATATCTAGGAGTGAATTTCTGGAATAGAAGATATGCTTTGCAACATTACCGGAATTTTCCAAAGTGGTTGAAAGCAGTTGTTACAAATTAGTATTTCTGCCAGCAGTGCCAGAACTTTTCACTTTTTCCAGTCCTACTAACATTTTGTAGAATTCTTTACTTTATAATTTTTAGCTTTGTTTATTGTTGCTTCTTATTTTAAGTCATTTGGTAGCACATGGTATTATTGTGTTGTGACTCTAATTTACTTTTCCTGATGAATAACAATCTACTTGGACTAATACCTCCCAGTTTTCCCCTCCTCCCAGCCTCTGACAACCATTAGTCAACTCCCTGCTTCTGTAAGTTTGATTATTTAATTATTTTAGATTCCTCATATAAGGAGTATCAGGTAGTTTTTATCTTTGTGTATTTGACTTACTTCACTTAGTATCAGTTCAGTTCAGTTGCTCAGTCGTGTCTGACTTTTTGAGACCCCATGAACCGCAGCACACCAGGCCTCCCTGTCCATCACCAACTCCCAGCATTTACCCAAATTCCTGTCCACTGAGTCGGTAATGCCATCCACCACCTCATCCTCTGCCGTCCCATTCTCCTCCTACCTTCAATCTTTCAGGGTCTTTTCAAATGAGTCAGCTCTTTGCATCAGGTGACCAAAGTATTGGAGTTTCAGCTTCAACATCAGTCCTTCCAATGAACACCCAAGACTGATCTTTAAGATGGACTGGTTGGATCTCCTTGCAGTCCAAGGGACTCTCAAGAGTCTTCTCCAACACCACAGTTCAAAAGCATCAATTCTTCAGCACTCAGCTTTCTTCACCATCCAACTCTCACATCCATACATGACTGCTGGAAAACCATATCCTTGACTAGACAGACCTTTGTTGGCAAAGTAATGTCTCTGCTTTTTAATATGTTATCTAGGTTGGTCATAACTTTCCTTCCAAGGAGTAAACGTCTTAATTTCTTGGCTGCAATCACCATCTGCAGTGTCCCAGAAACCCATCCATGTTGTTGCAAATGGCAGAATTCCCTTATTTTTGTAAAGATGAATATTATTCTATTTTATATACATATATATATATAGTATGAGTTGATGAATATGTTTATAACAGAGTCTGTGATGATAGTTTAATAGATGTATACTGACCTCCAAACTTGTCAAGGCATATAATTAAATATGAACAGCTTTTTGTATCCCAATCATGGCTCAATAGGGTTTTTTCCAGGTAGTGAAAAAACCAAAGATTCCATTTCCATATATACTGAAAATCATCCAAGATCTCACTTCACATCCCATAGCATGACTAAAATAAAAATAATGGACTATAACAAGTTTTGACTAAGATGTGGAGAAATTAGAAAACACATAATGCTGTCAAGAACATAAAATTCTGAAACTGCTTTGGAAACTATCTAGCAGCTCCTCAAAATAATAACCCAGCAATTTCATCCCTTGGTATTTATCAATAAGCATACGTGCTCACACAAAAACTTACACAAGGATGTCTGTAGAGACATTATTCAAAATAGCCTCAAAGTAGAAAGAACAGGCAGCTCAGAGGTAAAGAATCTGCCTGCCAATGCAGGAGACACAGGAGACACAAGTTGTATCCCTGGGTGGGGATGATCCCCTGGAGTAGGAAATTGCAACCCATTCCAGTATTCTTGCCTGGGAAATCCCATGGAAAATAGCAGAGAGGCATGCTACAGTCCATAGGGTCACAAAGAGTCAGACATGACTGAAGCGACTGAGCACTCACCATGCAAATCCCTAAAGAAAAAATGACACCTTAGCAGTTACGGGGATGAGGGTGGGAAGTGTGGAATGATGGTTAATGTCTACAGGATTTCTTTTGTAGTGAGAAAAATATTCTAAAATTAGATTGTGATAAGAGTTGCATAACTCAGTGAATATACTGAAGACTTTGCACTTTACGTTTTAGATAAGTAAATTATATGTTTGAATTACATCTTCAGAAAGCTGATAAAAATAGATGAAGCAAAAACTGATCAAATAAATGAAGTAAGCAAATTCACAGTAATAACTATGAGTTTAATAAAACTCTGCTGTGCTGTGTTTAGTCACTCAGTCGTATTCAACTCTTTGCGACTCCATGGACTGTAGCCCACCAGGCTTCTCTGTCCATGGGGATTCTCCAGGCAAGAATACTGGAGTGAGCTGCCATGCCCTCCTCCAGGGCATGGCAGGAGGGCGAGGGCAGCTCCTTCCCAACCCAGGGATTGAACCCAGGTCTCTCGCATTGCATGAGGATTCTTTACCATCTGAACCACCAGGGAAGATCCAGAATATTGGAGTGGGTAGTCTATCCCTTTTCCAGGGGATTTTTCGGACCCAGGAATCGAAGTGGGGTCTCCTGCATTGCAGGCGGATTCTTTACCAGCTGCTCTACCAGGGAAGCCCTATTAAACTCTAGAAAACACAACCTAACCTAGAGTGAAAAATGCAGATCAGTGCCTTGCTTGAGGATGGCCAGGTGGTAGAAACAACTGAGGAAAAGAGAGTCACAAAGGGGCCTGAGAAAGCTAGGGGGAGTGACGAATATGCTCATTAAAAAGAAATGGATACAGATATTAGCAGATTTCTGTGATTTCCCATTAATGTGTATTAATCTGTTCATTGTAAATTAGCAATCTTCTTTTCAGGGGGCATATACTAATTACTCCATTTTATAGCCAGGCATATGGCATGGCTAATGTTGATGCCATCACGTCAGTCTGAATTGATTATGATTTGAGTGGGAGTGTCTCTTTGGTTTCCTTCATTTGAAACAAAAAGAAAAATGAGGATTGTACAAACATCTTAGAAAATAAACGTTTAAGAAATTTTTGTCTAGCGTTGCCGAGCAAATTAAGATAATTATTCTAGACTGTATTTGAAAAGGTTTAAAAATTAGTTTTACATCCCAGTTATTAAAGCCAGATCACATTTTGTTTTTGTATTTCTAAGACATCAGTGACATTCTATTTCATGTATCTAGATAATGTTGTTTGCTATTATATGATGAAGTAATAAGTTCAAATGGTCAATTCAAAGTTTTCTTGTATAGTTTCAATTTTATCAACAGTTAATTGAGGTTCAGATTGATGAACCAGATAGCCTAAGTTTGTACAGCTCATGCTAAAAATAAAATTACGTGATGATATGTATTTAAAGTATTCTGGGGGGAAGGCGCCAAGATGGCGGAGGAGTAGGACGGGGAAAACACTTTCTCCCCCACAAATTCATCAAAAGAGCATTTAAACGCCGAGTAAATTCCACAAAACAACTTCTGAATGCCGGCAGAGGACATCAGGCACCCAGAAAAGCAACCCAACTCCTCGAAAGGAGGTAGGAAAAAATATTAAAGACAATAAAAGAGACAAAAGAGGGAGGGACGGAGTTCCGTCCCGGGAAGGGAGTCTTAAAAAGAGAGAAGTTTCCAAACACCAGGAAACCTTCTCACTGCCGAATCCGTGCCGAGCTTTGGAAGCACAGAGGACAACATAACAGGGAGAAAAAATAAATAAACAATTAAAACTCGCAGATTGCGAGCCCTACGGTAACTCCTCCAGCGGAGAAGCAGCGCAGACGCCTGCATCCGCCATTAGTAAGCGGGGGCTGGGCAGGGAGGCGCGGCACGGGCTGCATCGCTTAGAGTAAGAATCTGGCCCGAATACCCTGAGCGCTATCTGAGCGAAATAATTTGGGCTAGCAAACCAGACTGTGGGATATCTACCATGCGAAAAGCCAGCCCTAACCTAAGACACCGCCAGCCCGCGTACGGAACAAAGGACTAAACAGAGGTAGCCGGCTGCAAACCTTCCCCCTCCGCTGACAGGCAGCCAGAGCCGGAAGGGGGCAATCGCAGCCCCAGAGAGACATTATCTATAAAACTGGCTTCTTTGCTAACTAAAACTTATTGGGGGTCTGGACGGTCAACATCTGCCTGAGAAGGTGCGCCGGTTTTACACCCAGATAACCAAGTGGCGGGGAGGCGATAAGTCGCAGCATTGGCGCTCGCCAAACACCTCATCACCTGAGCTGCACGGACCTGGGAAGAGCACAAAACGCAGCCCCAGCTGAGTCTGCGCCTCTGAGGACTACCTGAGTGCCTGAACCTGAGCGGCTTGGACCTGGGAGGTGCATGCAACCCAGGGCCAGCCTCGGATTGTTCCCGGCGGAACAACCTAGAGCCTGAGCAGTGTGGGCAGGGAGGCTACACGCGCCGTGAGCGGGGGCAGACCCAGTGTGGCTGAGGCACTGCGAGCGCACGCCAGTGTCATTTGTTAGCAGCATCCCTCCCTCCCTCCCCATAGCGCGACTGAACAAAGAGAAGAAATACAGCTCCACCCACCAGAACACCGACACAAGCTTCCCTAACCAGGAAACCTTGACAAGCCACCTCTACATACCCACACACAGCGAGGAAACGCTACAGTAAAGAGAACTCCACAAACTGCCAGAATACAGAAAGGACTCCCAAACTCAGCAATTTAAACAAGATGAAGAGACAGAGGAATACCCAGCAGATAAAGGAACAGGATAAATGCCCACCAAACCAAACAAAAGAGGAAGAGATAGGGAATCTACCTGATAAAGAATTCCAAATAATGATAGTGAAATTGATCCAAAATCTTGAAATTAAAATGGAATCACAGATAAATAGCCTGGAGACAAGGATTGAGAAGATGCAAGAAAGGTTTAACAAGGACCTAGAAGAAATAAAAAAGAGTCAATATATAATGAATAATGCAATAAATGAAATTAAAAACACTCTGGAGCCAACAAATAGTAGAATAACAGAGGCAGAAGATAGGATTAGTGAATTAGAAGATAGAATGGTAGAAATAAATGAATCAGAGAGGATAAAAGAAAAACGAATTAAAAGAAATGAGGACAATCTCAGAGACCTCCAGGACAATATTAAACGCTACAACATTCGAATCATAGGGGTTCCAGAAGAAGAAGACAAAAAGAAAGACCATGAGAAAATACTTGAGAAGATAATAGTTGAAAACTTCCCTAAAATGGGGAAGGAAATAATCACCCAAGTCCAAGAAACCCAGAGAGTCCCAAACAGGATAAACCCAAGGAGAAACACCCCAAGACACATATTAATCAAATTAACAAAGATCAAACACAAAGAACAAATATTAAAAGCAGCAAGGGAAAAACAACAAATAACACACAAGGGAATTCCCATAAGGATAACAGCTGATCTTTCAATAGAAACTCTTCAAGCCAGGAGGGAATGGCAAGACATACTTAAAATGATGAAAGAAAATAACCTACAGCCCAGATTATTGTACCCAGCAAGGATCTCATTCAAGTATGAAGGAGAAATCAAAAGCTTTTCAGACAAGCAAAAGCTGAGAGAATTCTGCACCACCAAACCAGCTCTCCAACAAATACTAAAGGATATTCTCTAGACAGGAAACACAAAAATGGTGTATAAACTCGAACCTAAAACAATAAAGTAAATGGCAACGGGATCATACTTATTAGTAATTACCTTAAACGTAAATGGGTTGAATGCCCCAACCAAAAGACAAAGACTGGCTGAATGGATACAAAAACAAGACCCCTACATATGTTGTCTACAAGAGACCCACCTCAAAACAGGGGACACATACAGACTGAAAGTGAAGGGCTGGAAAAAGATTTTCCATGCAAATTGGGACCAAAAGAAAGCAGGAGTCACAATACTCGTATCAGATAAATTAGACTTTAAAACAAAGGCTGTGAAAAGAGACAAAGAAGGTCACTACATAATGATCAAAGGATCAATCCAAGAAGAAGATATAATAATTATAAATATATATCCACCCAACATGGGAGCACCGCAGTATGTAAGACAAATCCTAACAAGTATGAAAGGAGAAATTAACAATAACACAATAATAGTGGGAGACTTTAATACCCCACTCACACTTATGGATAGATCAACTAAACAGAAAATTAACAAGGAAAAAAAAAAAAAAACATGTATCTATAAAGCTCACTAAAGCAAAGCACAGTAAAATGAGGTATGGCAATAAAAGGCATTACATTTATCAAATAAAAAAATAAATAAATAAAGTGCTGAAAAAAAAAAAAAAATAAAGTATTCTGCCTGAAAGTGTAACTTACCTTAAGTAAACACTGTCTTAGCACAGAAAACTTTGTTACTGTTGCTCCAATTAAGGAAATAATTTCTGTTTCTTTTCAAATAATAAGAGAAATTGAACTTATTACCGAAGCTGTTGCTAGCATATATTTCGATATGATAAGAGAATGAAATTTATGGGAAAAATGCACAGTTTATTTTCTCAAATCATGTCTAAAAATATTATATGTTACACACCTCGGGCATTAAAAATGATATTTTCCTGACTTTAAAAGAGACAACTTATTTGCTCAATGTTTTTTCCTCCTATACCACAATGGTATATATCCCCTTTTCTATAAACTCTTCCTTCTCATGTCCCTCTGTGCGCTTATACAGCTATGAACTCCTCTTTTCATATGCAAAATTTACAGGAAAATAATGAAGATGCTGGGCAAGTAGTTGAGCGATTTACTGAAATATTTTAAATATTTAAAATCTTTCATCTAGCCCCTAGCCCCATAAAAAAAAAACAAAGCAAAATAATACATAAATACAGAAACACAAATTGTACATACTTTTAAACTGAAAAGAATAGAAAAATTGGATGTGCTACAGGTTTAAATTTATGGTCTCTTTCTTAAAATAATCTGTCTAGATTATTCTTTCTTTTAGACACTTCTTTTTTAATTAATTTATTTATTTTAATTGGAGGATAATTACTTTACAATATTGTGGCAAGTAGCAATAGACACGTCTTCTGCTATTTACTTGCACCATGGGCAGAGTTACTGGAGATCTGTAAAATTGTAAAAATTTTAATTAATTTTACAAATCTGATGGGCAATGGAGAAATGAGATTTTTATTTTATTTTCATTTATCTTGATCATAAATGATGTTCAGTGTTGTTTTATATATTTATTGGCCATTTGTAGTTATTGTTCATTTCTTATTCATATAACATGTTGATTTTTAATATTAGTCTCTTACTAATTTGCAGCATCTTTTCTGTTTTACTTAAACACTGCTGAACTGTTAATGATAATATCAAATATCACTTTACATATTTTTTCCAATTGTTTACTCAAGACTATATCTTGCCTTTCAGAATTTTATGGTATATTTTCTCTTAAGACATTTTGTTTTAGTAAGTTTGGGCCCAAGAATTTTCATTGAAAAAAACTGCATTTTTTGTTGGTGATCTAAAATTGAAAATCTCTAATTTATGTAAATCTATGCCTGCTTTTTATTTGATCTACATACAAACATCTGAAATGATCCCCCTCCCCTCCCAGAGTAGAACTGAAACTCTTGTAATAACCTCTTAATTTTCAATGATAAAGAAGATATGGATACTCTTAATCAGCTAAAATTTCAAAGAAAATTGTACAGAAAATAATTCACATGGCTGATTCTATTAGAAAAGTTAGCCAAAGAATTCAAGAAAATGCTCTCCAGTGATTTGAAATATTAACTACAGAGTTTACTTTCTTCTGAGATTTTGATAGTCTTCAGGGTGGCAGAGCACACTGGTTCTTATTTTCTTGAATAATGTAAGCATTTTTAAAGGTCATCAATGAGGGTTTGATCAATATTGTGGCTCTTAGTTGGCATTATAATGCTGGGAGGCCAACATGTTATTTGAAATTAAAAAAAAAAAGAACTTTTTGTTATCTATGTGACAGATACACATACCTTGAGCACTAACAAGGCATAGCTAATTACAGATACAGTTGCTGAAAAGGGATTCTGACTGCTTTGATATATGAGCAAATTTGTCTTGCAAGTGACAAGTCAAACAGAGGTTATTGGGCATCTTGGGCACTGCCAGCTCAGTGGGCGGGTTACAGAAAATGTCTGCCTGTGCATTTTCCTTTGCTGGGGGAAACAGTCTACCATCATCTCAGACTGTTGGAATTCTCAAGTATGCTCATGCCATTTTATTAAAAGTCTCAATATATCTCCCCCCCAATGTTTCCAAAAGGATTTAAAAAATTCAACTATTAATTTTCCTCCAAAGTTCCTACTTAAATTTTTTGCATCTGCAAGATTGTTTTAGTGACGTGCCCCTTGTCTAAATTACCTACATTTATATCACCCTTTCGATGTTTAATCATGCACTTCTCTTATAGATGAAACTATGTAATTTAACATATATAAGGCATAGTAAGTCTCACAGTATTTGTTCATTGCCAAGTTTCCTCATAATATCTCAAATCCATAAAATTATAAGCCTTATGAGGAATATTGAAAATGATTTTGCTATAAGCAAATGACTATATATTATGCTTGTGTGTTCGTGTTTCCATAAGAAATGATTGCCTAGAAAGGGAGGTCTATATTCAGAGGCCCTCCTTTTAGACTGCTGATTCAGTGTATTCAATGCCAATAAAATAAAATACAGTCTTAGTCGTGCATTGAAAATTTTCTAAATCTCCCCACTTCTCCAGCACTAATATAATACTCACTACCATTAATCATTTAATAAGAAGAACTCATTGTTCTTAAAATGAATTAGTATGAAAAGATAATATCTGACATAACAGGTTAATATTCCAGTGTTACTGTGAAATCAAGGCCATGTATAAATTATAACACAGAGCAGACACAGTGATAGTAAGATGTGTACATTTTGTTCCAACCTGCATCATACTAATTGCCAAATGAGTGTTCTATCTCTGTGTGAAGGTCTATTTTTTATGACTAGGAAGAAACTATATGGAAAACCATATTCTGCATGCCCACCATGAGTTGTGGCTTGGCTGCAACACGATACAAAATGTTCCATGTAGTGTTAAGAAATAAATAAAACTACAAAAATATACTTTAAGTATGAAAGAAAATTGCCCACTTTTATGACAGATTAGAAAGCACACTTTTCCAAACTTGAGGGTGGAGGGTAGGCATTGGTGGCGTTGACATAGGTATTTTTGTGATGATGTGGGGAGTTGTGTGTATGCGTGCTCAGTTGTGTCTAACTCTTTGCAACCCCATGGACTATAGCCCACCAGGCTCCTCTGTCCATGAGATTTCCCTGGCAAGAATACCTAGTGGTTTGCCGTTTCCTTCTTCAGAGGATCTTCCCAGCCCAGGGATTGAACCCACATCTCTGCATTGGCAGGCAGGTTCTTTACCATCTGAGCCAGCAGGGAAGGCCCTGATATACAAACACATAAATTAAAAAGCAGCAATGGAACCAAACAATAAAGCCTATGAACTCTCAACACAGGATTCTTGGACACTCTGCCAGTTTCCCCTGAGCCACCAGGGAAGCCCTGGTGATACTTAAGGTGATGGAACAGTGATGGAGGTTCCTGGCAGGAGGACAATTGAGCCAAATCATGAATAAGGAGCAGGGTTAGGCTGGTTCTCCAAAGAAGACATACAGGTGGCCAAAAGGCACATGAAACGATACCCAACATCACCAGTTATTAGAGAAACGCAAACCAGAAGTACCAAGAGATAACACCTCACACTGGTCAGAACGGCCATCATCAAAACTCTTAAAACAATAAATGCTGGAGAGGGTGTGAAGAAAAAGGAGCCCTCTGGCAGTGTTGGTGGGAACATAAATTGGTGCAGCCACTACGGAGAGCAACATGGAGGTTCCTTAAAAACACTAAAAAGAGAGCTACCATATGATCCTTGCAATCCCATTCCTGGGCATATATTCAAGTAAACCCATAAGTCAAAATGATACTCATCTTAGTTTTGATTGCAGCACAATTTACAATAGTGAGAACATGGAAGCCACCTAAATGTCCGTTGACAGAGGAATGGATAAAGAGGATGTGGTACACATATACAATGGACCATTACTCATCCAAAAATAAATGAAATAATGCTATTTACAGCAACATGGATGTGCCTAAAGATAGTCATACTGAATGAAGTAAGTCAGACAGAGAAAGACAAATATTATATGATATCATTTATGTATGGACTCTAAAAAATGTTACAAATACACTTATTTACAAAATAGAAATAGAGTTGAAGATGTAGAAAACAAACTTATGCTTACCAGCAAGGAAAGCAAGGGGTCAAGGGGAAGGGATAAATTGGGAGGTTGGGATTGACACATGAACACTACTATATATGAAACAGATAATTAACATTGGCCTACTGTATAGCCCAGGGAACTTTTAATACTTTGCAATGACCTATACAGAAAAAGAATCTTTAAAAGAGTGGCTATATGTGTATGTATGACTGACTCACTTTGCCGTACACCTGAAACTAACACAACATTGAAAACCAATCATACTTCAATAAAATTTGTAAAAGAATGAACAAATGGCAGAATGTTCAGGCAGAGAAATTAAATATAGCAAGTTTAGGTTCTTCTTTGAAAGAGTATCATGAAGAGATGGTCTCTCTCCCATCTCCACTTATACCTCCATTTCTTATGCCTTTGATTTCAGAAGAAATCAAATGGGCTATTTCAGAAGAGCACTTTTAACCTTATAATTTCTACACCCTGGTTCAGTAGGCATTAACAGACACTATTCATGTTGACTGTCTATTTCCATCTTCCTTACTCAGTAAGTTGTTTATTTATGCAGAGACATCACTTACTAGCACATTTATCCTCAATTCTTGAATACGGTGTGTTTCCTAGTCATTGTACCATAAATGTTTCTTTAAGATTCAATAAATTTTTATCACTTTATGTCTGAGCTCCTGTGATAGTTAATTTTATGCATCAATTTGATTAGCAAAGGGATGCCCAGATAACTGGTAAAATATCATTTCTCAGCACGTTTGTTAAGGTGTTTGTGGAAGAGATGAACATTTGAATCAGTAGACTAAGTATAGATGTTCACCTCATTAGTGGTGGGGGGTGTGGAATCACCCAGCCATTGAGGACCTAAATAGAATAAAATGGCAAAGGAGAAGTAAATTTGCTCTTTCTGCTTGAGAGGGGACATCCATCTCCTCTTGCCTTCAGACACTGATGCTCTTGGCTCTTGAGCCTCTGGACTCAGATGAGGATCATACTGCTTCTCAGGTCTTCAGACCCAAAGACAACACTGGCCTTCCTGGTTCTCCAGCTTGCAGAGGGTGGAGCATGCAATTTCTAAGCCTCCGTAATTATGTGAGCCAATTTCTATTATAAATCTCCTCTATATACCCTATTGGTTCTATTTATCTGGCAAAACCCAACTAATATAATCCCTAAACAATATTTGAGGTATCTCACTTATAAATACACAGTTCATAAACATAAAATTTTTTAAATGGTGTCACAAGAAAACTGGAAATTTAAAAAGTGAAAATTAAAAAAAATAAATAAATAAAAAGTGAAAATTAAGATTATATTGAAGCAGAATGAACAAATAGTATTTCAAAGACCATGTGCTGTGATGTACTTAGTCACTCAGTCCGAATCTTGTGACCCCATGGACTGTAGCCCACCAGGCTCCTCTGTCCCTGGGGATTCTCCAGGCAAGAAAACTGGAGTGGGTTGCCATGCCCTCCTCCAGGGTATCTTCCCAACCCAGGGATCAAACCCAGGTCTCCCACATTGCAGGTGGATTCTTTACCATCTGAGCCACCAGGGAAGCCCATGAATACTGGAGTGGGTAGCTTATTCCTTCTCCAGAGGATCTTCCCACCCCAAAATTGAACCTGGGTCTCCTGCATTACAGGTGGATTCATTACCAGCTGAGCTACCAGGGAAGCCCTTCAAAGACCATGCATATGTGCATTTCCTTTAGGTAGACTGTGCTCTAATCTTTAGAAATTTTCATGCCCATAAAAAGTCAAATAATTGCTGTATATTTATTTAAAAGTATGTGTATTTTCTAGATGTTATAAATATGTGTCATGACAATATTTTAGGCAGATTTTGTTTTTAGCCCAGGGAACACAAGGCAGAGTTATGGAATGCCCAGTTGGAGGAGCTCAACAACACTGCTCTTTTCACTGAATCTCAGTAAGAGTAGCAGCTTGTGCTCTGACCCTATGGAAGGTGAATTAAGATGAAGGACAAAATGAGTACAGTTGGTGAGGTGCTAGATCTTCTGGGGGGAAAATAGAGAAAAAATAGGGAAAAAAGGAGAAACATGAATAAATAAAAATAAAGAAAACAGTAGAATAAAATATTTACATTTTTGGCTCCCTGGAATTGTTGTCTACAAATACCATCTCTGAAAAATTGTTATTCTCTGTTTGTTCAACGGCCATAGTTTCTTAGTTTCATAGAAAGTGTTGTTTACCTTGGTGACAAACACAGAGCTTTTCCTTTTCCCAAGTAACTCTTTTCTTTGAATGTTTTCACCCAGAATCTAATTTCCTATAACAATTCTTCAGGGAGATGATGGCACTCAAGTCAAAATTTTAAAAATCTTCCTAGGAGACATATGGCAAATTTATCACAGATATTTATAATTTTCCCTCCTGAAACCAAGTTAAATTTTAAAAATAAAATAAAAATTATATAATCTCATATCAGCAAAAGAAAAGAGCAGATTTTAGTAGAAAAGAAATTTTCAAAATTTTAGCAAGAAGGAAAGCCTCATCAATTAATGAGGCTAAGCTGATTTCCCGTGTGTGTACTAAGTCGTTTCTGTCATATCAGACTCTTTGTGACCCAGTGGACTGTAGCCCATGAAGTTCCTCTGTCCACGGGATTCTCCAGGCAAGACTACTGGACTGGGTTGCCATGTCCTTCTTCAGGGAATCTTCCCAACCCCGGAATCAAACCCACATCTTTTCTATCTCCTGTACTGGCAAGTGGCTTCCTTACCACTAGCACCACCTGTGAAGCTCAAGCTAATCTTAATGTGATCCAAATCTCTCTGCAAGGTGGAGAGCCTGTCAGTTGTGGCTTCATATGCAAGACGCAAATGAAGGATGGTGTGAAGAACATTTAGCATCTCAAACTAGATCACATTTTACTAAGCAAAAGTAATATACCTAGGTGATCATACTTTCCGAGGAATAAAAGAAAGGCTTGCTTTCCAAAGAAATGAAAGAAAATGTCACAAAGCAACTACAGTACCTAGTTGAACCCCACAACAAAGCTTTCCTATTCACAGGAGTGATCATTAACAGAGTGCCTAGTTCTCTTTGATGATGGCCCTTGTTCACCTTCACTGAGTTGCTGGTTACAATATTTTATGGCCGTGTTTAAAAATATTGTCCGTTAAGAATGGCACCTGCCATATCAGTAAACACAGGATGTCTCTGCCGTCAGTCACTACAGACCCCGCCAAAGGTGAGCCCTGAGGCTGTTCAGGATGGAAGCAGGATGCCGGTCATCAAGTCCTCAGTCACTACAATAGCCCCCAAGATGGTGCCCCTTGAGGGGACTCAGGATGAGAAAGCTCTGGATATTGGCCAGGACAGCTGAGATGCGTTTCAAAGAAATGGTATCAGTATGCCCAGACTTTTGTAGCTTTCCCTACGTAGAAAAATGCTAACTACTTTACATTGAGATGTCTGGTTCTTAATAAACTGTACTCTTCTGATGTTCTGACTATGGTTTGTGTTTTGTTACAGAACTCCTGTATATCCTGGCTCCTCCCTTAC
The DNA here is from genome assembly GCF_055505025.1 of Bos grunniens. NCBI lineage: Eukaryota > Metazoa > Chordata > Mammalia > Artiodactyla > Bovidae > Bos > Bos grunniens. The sequence continues at coordinate 86,356,901 of NC_141176.1, read as the reverse complement.
CTCTTCAGAGAGATCCCTCAGAGCAATGTAAGTGTCCTGTCTCCCAGGTTTCACGTCCTCAGATAGTCCCCCAAGTAAAACAGAACCCTCAACTTTAGTTTGTGCGTTGTTTTCAGTCAACAATAAAGATAGGTAAACAGAGTTAGTCATACCTTCAAGGAGCGCCTGAAGTAGGGAAAAACGAGTCTTAGATGAACAAGAAATTTCTAGTGACGTGATTTATGAAAAGGTACAGAAGCGAAAATAAAAGAGAAAAACAAGTGGTAAATGGAACCTCTCGGACAAACAAAATGCACAAGAAATCAGATATAATCGTAATATACTGCTTAGAAATGTGGTGAACATAATTAACATAGAATTACATAAGTCCAAGTATATAGATCTATATTGATATAGTGTGTGTGGATATATATATATAGTGGGTATATATAGTGGATGTATGTGTTTCAATTGCTTCAGTTACAAAGGAGAATAGACCCTGGACAATATAATCTTTTAAGTAGATAATTTGTCATTTATCAAGTCAAAAGTTCATAAATTAAATTGTAGTAGTAAATCAACCTTTTTATGCAGTTAAGACAAGACTAACAAAGAAGGCTCCTCTGCAGTCCATGGGGTTGCGAAGAGTCAGACACGACTGAGCGACTTCACTTTCACTTTTCACTTTCATGCATTGAAGAAGGCAATGGCACCCCACTCCAGCGTTCTTGCTTGGAGAATCCCAAGGACAGAGGACCTGGTAGGCTGCTGTCTACGGAGTCGCACAGAGTCGTACATGACTGAAGTGACTTAGCAGCAGCAACAAAGAAGGCTTATGTGTGTGGGGTGTGGCAATGAGGCTTATGTGTGCATTTGAAAGGAGATTTCCCAAATTAATTGGAGATACATTGACAATATTTCACTGCTTTTGACATGCAAAAATAATAATTTCCTATAATTCAACCTTTTAATTTTTTACATGAATTAATCAGATCTAAATCCAGCCTTCTAATGATAAAGAATCATAACATTGCCTTCAATTTCTATAAAATAGATAATGATGGGAGAATTTAAAAGATACATCTTTTAGTTCATGGTAATCTGTGGATCCAAGTTGGACTTCACTCACAGATCTTCCTTCATGGGCTATCAAAGATCTTCCTTATATAATTAAACTAGTTTGGATGCTTTGATGACTCAAGGCATTATTAATGTATCACAGTAAGGAAATTATGTTCAGATAAGAAGGAAAATGAATTCTGCCCCTCCTGGGGCTGTATGGTCCAGTATGAAACCCCAGTGGGGGAGTTGGAGAATAGAGAGGAATAGAAATAAATAAACATGCAACAGCCAAGAAAGCTTTTCCTGTTTTTGAAAACCAAGTCTCCAGTTGAAGTCCCGTATGGAACAATGTCCAACATGATGCAAATTACATAGCAAAGGAAAGAATTTGTGAGATAGGTGATGAGATCATACTGCCACTTGTTCCTGGCATTCGCGATATCAAGAAGCTTTTGTCTGCCCTCTTAGGGACACAGGAGCCTGATGAAGACCTCACTTAGCTGACAGAGACCTGGAGTAGGTCTGCATGGGCTCTGCCATCAGCAGCGGTGGTTTTCATGTCATCTCAAAAGATGAACAAATGCATTCATCTCAGCTGATGCCAGCATAGAGACCACTCAAGCCAACATCTAGTGCCAAAGACCAGCCAAATAGACAGTACTAGGACTACCTACTCTTGCCTTGTTACCAGGAAGGATGGCCAGATTTTCCCTGCTTCTGCTTGATTATGAAAAAATATAAAAATCGAGTTGGACTCAGAATGAACTGGAATTTCACTGAAGGAAACTTTTGAAAGTAGATAAAATCAAGATAAAATTAAGGAATACATCTAAATTTATTTTCTATTAAGTAGGCTGGGGACTTATAAGGAAGATTAAATGACTTCTAGAAAATAAGCAAAATAAATAAATTGACTTTGTATATCAGATTTGCGTGATTAAATTTTTTACCTTGGCTACATTATGATTTGTATAAGTTCAAGTTAAAGATTTTAAACAAAGGACTTTTTCTCTAAGCTTATAATACTTAAAAGATCACAAGGATAAGAGAAAGGAAGGTCTCAATTTCTCTTTTCTCTCCCCTTTGTTATTAATCTGTAGTTTATGAGTCAAGCACATGAAATGTCTCAAGTTTAAGACATAATCATAAAAAAAGTAGAAAGTTCTTCTTTGTATGTGGTCAAAAGTTTAACCAGTCAAAGCAGATAAATTGACATTTGGAACATAAACTAAATTTCGCTGTTATCCCAGGACACCACCTTGAATCTTTGAAGAGGCAGAAACTAAGTTTGCATATCAGCCCTTCTTCTTCAGCTCAGCTGCTTCAGTCATGTCCGACTCTCTGTGACCCTATGAAAGGTGACCGATCAGGCTCCTCTGTCCATGGGATTCTCCAAGCAAGATTACTGGAGTGGGTTGCCATGCCCTTCTCCAGGGGATCTTCTCAACCCCGGGATCAAACCCAGATCTCTTACGTCTCCTTCATATGGAACATATTAATATGCTTGGGTTTAATCCCTGGGTTAGGAAGATCCTCTGGAAAAGGGAATGGCTACCTACTCCAATATTCTTGCCTGGAAAATCTCATGGACAGAGGAGCCTGGAGAATTACAGTCCATGGGGTCACAAAGAGTTGGACATGAATGAGCAACTAACATAAACAATTATCACTAACCAAACCTAGGAGGATCATCTGCTCATCCCAACCTCATCTTGAATCTAATGGTTATTTCACTTTATTGTAAAAGCCTCCTACACAAAGTTTATCATTTTCCCTCAGTGATGTGAGACCTGTTTTTCTACAAAAGCACAAAAGACAACACCTAACAAAATTGTACCAGTGAATCTTAGAGTCTGCTATGCAATGCAGGAAATAATCCTAGAAACAAAAGCTGGATTTACATTAAAAAATGTCCACATAGTTCAAGTAAACACAAAGATTACCTTATGTATTATACTAACATAACCAAAATAAACTATCAGGACAAAATCATCTACTTAAATATTAGTGACCTGCCTATGAATAACAACGACTGCCCTGCACTTGTTAGGAAAAGGGTCTTGAGGAACTCAAAAGTAACTGGAAAGGGGGTCAAAATTTAGATAAGAGCTTATCTCTGCAGCCATTTTTCCTGCTTTAGGAGCACAACCACGCACCTGACATACTTATAACTCAGCTGCTAAAATGCTGTGTAGTGACGTCCAGTGAGATTCTCTCCTGAGACAGTTAAGAGCTAATCTGCCATAAAATCCATTCCTATATTTTATCATCCATTAGATGATGGGGATAGAATTTGACCTAAGATTACCGTTCGAGTTAAGACTTGTAAAAACAGAAGGGGAGGTGCAAATGTCTCCACAAGCTATTAGAACCATATTGATATGATTATGGGATTCAAACATTGCCATAGAGGAATTCATTAGATGTTTGCTATTCCTTAACTTGTAATTACTGCAGTACAGAGTATGCAAGGCAAGAAATAGAGCTCAATATTATATTGTCTTTGGGAAAGAATTCATGAAGGGAATGCCTATACAAATGTTTCAAGTAATAATAAAAAAGAATAAACTGAAAAGAGTTGAAAGTAGTTATTTGCAAAGACACACATAGAATAGTTCTGCCATTTACTAAACATCCAATTAGGAATCAAGAATCACTCAAACATACGGAATTCCCTGGCGGTGCTGTGGTTAGGACTCAGAGCTTTCTCTGCCCGAGTCCAGTCCTGGCCAGGGAACTAAGATCCTGCAAGCAGATCAGCAAGGTCAAAAATAGGAAAAAAACGTCATTCCAACATATTTCAATATAATTGACATTTTGTTGAAAACTTAGCTAATTAAAAGCTGCACATAGGCAAAAGCAAAAAGTTTGTACAAGCTCGTAAGAACTAGTTAAGGCCATGTTTTCGATTAATATCAATTATTCCCGAAGCAACAAAATACTAACAAGCTAAAAGATAACCAATACGTGCATAATTATTTTCCTACATGGATTATTTTCACTTCTGCTTTTACCATGAAATTCTAAAAAATCTTCAAAATGCTCATATCTGTGTTCATAGTCCTTCAGATGGCATTCAAAAACTAAAATAAGAAGACCATGGTTCTGACACTCAGTTGCCTGAAAGAGTATGATATTAGCAATGACCAACATATTTCATTTATCTAGAACTGAACTTAAGGTACAAAATTTTCTTATTCTGCCTTAAACCCATTATCAGAAAGAATCTGTCTATAAACCAAATTCTGATCACATAGTCAGTAGGGGCTGGAGGCCAATAATTCTTCTATAAATCAAAACTATATGAATTCTGTTTTGCTACTTATTTTCTTTACAGCTTTGAAATCTGATTTTAAAAACATAGAAACGGAGTCCATAAGACCGTTCTATACATCAGTGTCTCCCGTGCTGTCTCGTACACCGGGTTATTGTTACCATCTTTCTAAATTCCATATATATGCGTTAGTATACTGTATTTATGTTTTTCCTTCTGGCTTACTTCACTGTATAATAGGCTCCAGTTTCATCTACCTCATTAGAACTGATTCAAATGTATTTTTTTTTTAATGGCTGAGTAATACTCCATTGTGTATATGTACCACAGCTTTCTTATCCATTCATCTGCTGATGGACATCTAGGTTGCTTCCATGTCTTGGCTCTGTGGGAGAGGGAGAGGGTGGGAAGATTTGGGAGAATGGCAATGAAACATGTAAAATATCATGTAGGAAACGAGCTGCCAGTCTAGGTTCGATGCACGATGCTGGATGCTTGGGGCTGGTGCACTGGGACGGCCCAGAGGGATGGTATGGGGAGGGAGGAGGGAGGAGGGTTCGGGATGGGGAACACATGTATACCTGTGGTGGATTCATTTTGATATTTGGCAAAACTAATACAATTATGTAAAGTTTAAAAATAAAATAAAATTAAAAAAAAAAACATAGAAACAAAATATCATTCAACATGACTGACTCTAGATTCATATCTTAACTTTTAAAGTGGATATTATTCACCCATAGACTCACAAGTCTAGTACTTTTATGGCTTCCCAATAAGAAAATAGAAGCCCCTCCGTGGCTCAGAAGGTAAAGAGTCTGCCTGCAATGCAGGAGACCTGGGTTCGATCCCTGGGTCGGGAAGATCCCCTGGAGTAGGAAATCGCAACGCACTCCAGTAATCTTGCATGGAAAATCCCATGGATGGAGGAGCCTAACAGGTACAGTCCATGGGGTTGCAAAGAGTTGGACACGACTGAGCGACTTCACTTTCACTTTCAATAAGAAAATAGGAAGAACTTTCCATTTTGAGTCACTTGAAATGAAGTTTTTAATCGTCCAACTGATTAAATGGTTTTCTCTCCTGACGCAAATCTCATCCCACATAGGACATTAAACATTTTTTTTCCCTGATAGAAATATCTTCTCTCCCAGGGAATAATTTTGGTAACCTGTTTTTATTCACTCTATGTTCCTACAAGAATGGGATTATTTGAACTCGTTTTATATATTTGCAAGATTTAATATAACCATCATACACACAGGTATCAGATCGTATCTTGCTTTTTCTTGCAGTCTGTTTTCAAGTGATCAATCATGTAACTTACAGAATAAATTTCAATTTGTATCAGTAACAAAAGAGGTTAAATCCTGTCAGCTATATAAAATCAATGAGGTTAACTAGGTCATAAAAAAATAAATGCTGAAGTGCACATTTCTCCGTACTCTTTCCTACCAGGGGCACTCTTTCTTGCTTTGCCTACTTTACTTCAGAAAATAAGTTATAAGTAATTTTGAAAGAAGCAAAAAAAAAAAAAAAAACCCAGAAAACTTGAAGCCGAACCTGGCCTCTGCACACCAATACAGAAATCTGAGACAGAGTTTTGAGTGAAGTAGAAAAAGAATAGTTTATTGCTTTGCTAGGCAAAGGCGTACACTGTGGGCTTATGCCTTCAATATCTTGTGTCCTGACCTGGACGAGTTTTATAGTAATGGTTGAATGAAGGTGTGATCAGCTGGTGGACATGCTTCTGATGGGCTGGTGGAGGGGTAAGTGGGAGTCAGCATCAACAACCTTCACGTCCAAATGGTCTGGGTCTAGTGCTTGTGGGCAACATGTCATTAATTTTTCCCACCTGGTGAGGGTTTCCTATCTTCAAAAAGTTCAAAGATATTGTTATGTGTATCCCTTGAAGGGGAACAGGACCCTGGTCCAAGGCTGTACTATCTTTTCTTGACTGCTCCTCCATTGTCTCTTCATCCCTTCCCTTGCCTAATTAGCAACTGTTTGAAACTTCCCATCCTAAAGGAAATCAGTCCTGAATATCCACTGGAAGGACTGATGCTGAAGCTGAAACTCCAATACTTTGGCCACCTAATGCAAAGAACTGACTCATTGGAAAAGACCCTGACCCTGGGAAAGATTGAAGGCAGGAGGAGAAGGGGACGACAGAGGATGAGATGGTTGGATGGCATCACCCACTCAATGGACATGAGTTTGAGCAAGCTCCGGGAGTTGGTGATGGACAGGGAAGCCTGGGTGCTGCAGTCCATGGGGTTGCAATGAGTCAGACACAACTGAGCAACTGAACTGAACGGAACTTGCCCATTGGAACTCAGGGAAGGTCATGGAGGCTGAACGAAGCCTATTTCCTGTAATGAAGAGATGTCAGACACAGAAAGACTTCTGTGCCCTGGAGCACCACAGGGTCCAGCTCCTTATTAAGCTCCACTGTCACTTGTAGAGTTGGCAGACACAGCAAAATGAGCTAAGTGGCAACACAATTGTATGAAAGGCAATGGAAATGCCTTTATTGGCATTCCCACACACTTAGTAAAAGAAAGAAAAATAAAAGCTGACAGGATCCTTACATTTTCCCATAATTAATTTTGTACTCCAATTTCTATTCTCTGCAGAGCTCAAATAGTTCCAAATTAAGTGTAGAGGTAAACAGTTCTTTGAATACTAAATGGTCATTAAGGACATTACAGTATTTGATCTCACTCTCATGCCATGAATGACTTGGAATTATAGAATTTTACAGTTGAATGTTACAGAAGAGTCATCTACTGTACGGAGGGAGCAAGTGACTGATCTTCGAGGCCAGCAAGAGCTTGACATCTAAATAATCCATAACTTTGAGCAAGAATTCTCTGTAAAACATTGATTATTCAATCAAATAGCACTTATATCATATTGCATTTTTTCTCATGTCTAGCGCTACTCTGTCCTTCTATTATTTTTTCCTCTCAAATACTAACGTGGCCACAGTTGCCCATGGAATAGGCTCATGGCCTTTCTTTTTCCCAGCTGCTTGTATAGTTAGCTATGTTGATGTGCAGTTCTGTGTTGTAATTCTAGCCAATGGGTGAGAAACTGGGGTTGACAGAGGAGGATGGAGGGGAGGAATAGTTAGAGAGTTTGAGATGAACGTGTATACCATGTATTTAAAGTGGATAACCCACAAGGATCGACTGTATAGAACAGGAAACACTGCTCAGTGTCCTGGCAGCCTGGATGCGAGAGGAGTTTGGGGGATAATGGATGCATGTACATGTACGGCTGAGTCCCTTCACTGTTCATCGGAAACTATCACAACAATTTTAATCGGCTATCTAGCTCATTTGGTGAAGAATCTGCCTGCAATGCGGGAGACATGGGTTTGATCCCCGGGTCAGGAAGATCTCCTGGAGAAGGAAATGGCAACTCACCCCAGTAATCTTGTCTGGGAAATCCCATGGACAGAGGAGCCTGGTAGGCTACAGTCCATGGGGTCCCAAGAGTCGGACGTGACTTAGCAACTAAACTATCATGCTGCTGCTGCTAAGTCACTTCAGTTGTGTCTGACTCTGTGCGACCCCAAAGACAGCAGCCCACCAGGCTCCCCCGTCCCTGGGATTCTCCAGGCAAGAACACTGGAGGGGGTTGCCATTTCCTTCTCCAATGCATGAAAGTGAAAAGTGAAAGCGAAGTCACTCAGTCGTGTCAGACTCCTAGCGACCCCATGGACTGCAGCCTACCAGGCTCCTCCGTCCATGGGATTTTCCAGGCAAGAGTACTGGAGTGGGTGCCATTGCCTTCTCCAAACTATCATACTGCAATACAAAATAAAAAAGTTTAGAAGAGAGCTGCCCTAGGGAGTCACATCCAACTTCCTCCAGAGTTTGCATGAACCAGGAATAATTATGTTGTACTTCTGTGGTTCATTGATTAAATTAATACTGCAGCACGGCTTGGACCATCCTGACCAGTCCATCACACAGTCTCACCTCTGGCCTTCTACTTCCTGAGGCTGGTCTTCTGCACTCTTTACCATCAAACTGTTCGCTAGTGTAGGTCTCCTTACTGTTTTCAATGTGTAGGCAACATGTTACATACTTTGGATATGTAATAAACGTGCGAGTAAACTCAGATGAAAACATAACATTGTGGGTAACCCAATATCGTTCTCTCCTCCCCTTGATGGAACCCTGGTCACAATAAGCATCATCTAACTTTACAGAAGATGTACCCCCTAAACTTTATCTGATGTGTCTGTTAGTTCTGTACACTCTCTCGATGGCGTTCATGTGCCCTGTAGACTGAGAAGAGTTTCCCAGGTGGTGCTAGTGGTAAAGAACCCACCTGCCAATGAAGGAGACCTAGGAGACCTAGGTTTGATCCCTGGGTTGGGAAGACCCCCTTACAGGAGGGCACAGCAACTCACTCCGGTATTCTTGCCTGGAGAATTCCAAAGACAGAGGAGCCTGGCGAGCTACAGTCTCAAAGAGTATCAGGCACGACTGATGTGACTTAGCATGCACGCATGCAGAGTGAGAAAGAGCTTTACTATAAGATCATTGTAAGTCTAAGGTCATTTCATGTCTGAGGTCATTTCGATTAAAAAAATTAACCTATCTGTGTTCATATTTGTACTGAAGAAATTGTTTTTCCTAATTTTCAAATCTCTACAGCCTCCCACTTTGCATTCCCACCGTCATAAAGCTGCTAACACTCCTCTAATTTTGATTTGTTTAAAGGAAGAAAGGGGTGAAGAGTTCAAGCCGTCATTTTTATATGCCACAAATAAAATAACTCTGCTTCTTTTGCGGCACATGCAAAAGTACGAAAAGCCTCTCGGATTCTTGACAGAGCTGTCATTGTTTACCACGAGTACTGTCATAGCTGTGTGCCTTGTCATTCTATACAGCGGGGCATGGGCTGGCATCCTGCCCGATGCCGAGCTGCAGATGGGAAGCCTCTTGTCGCACTTCCCAGGGCAATTCCTGGGCAAAGTGTGCTCCCTAGTGTTAGCAGAGGCTTAATGGCTGGAGGGTTCCCGCTGGCCACACAGAGAGGAGGGGGGTGTCCTTTCTCAGCCCTCTCCAGGTACACTTTGTGTGCTCGTCAGGCTGTCCTTCTAGCCAGTCATGCTGCAGATGTGACATTCCACTGCAGCAAAAGATACAAGCAGAATTTGTACATACCTGCCAGAAATCATCTGAATGCTAGACGTTCTGGTGATTTTCAAGTAGGTTGACACCTTTGTGGAAGACACTTTTGAATTATTACATTTATGACCCCCAGATACAATTTACTTTCCTCCTTCCTTACCTGCTTGAAAACTGCATCCCAGTGTGGAAGTAAGAAACAAACAAACAAAAAATTGTCTTTTCTGTTTATAGTTTTGTATAAAATCAATGTTTCTCTTTTGTTGAATTGCAAATTTAGGTAAACAATTTATGTTACCTGAAAATGAAAGAGACAATAATTGATTCAAAGAAATGAGTCACTAAGAGGCAAAATTAAATTATCCTTCTCACTATTTTTCTAATTAAAAGCTATTCAATTTAAAACATTTTCATCAAAAGGTTTATTTTGCTGGAAAAATTGCAGATTATAGCTCCTAGAAATAAAATTTTAATTTATTTTTCTTTAGTGAAAAAAAAGCCTACCTTAAAGTTTTGAATTGTATTCAATATTATTTTTAACAAAGGTGCTGGAGTTATTTATTTTTCCATCTACCTGTATATATGCATTTTGCTTAGGGAGTTGTTTGATGATGTAGATCCCACTTAACACCTCAAAATTTACTTCTACACTTCAACCTTATGTTGTAAAAAACACAAATTAGGTATTTTAGAATCCTAATTTAAATTAGATTTTTAAAAAATAAAGCCAAAACAAAAATAAAACTAAAACAACCTTAATAAATAGGCTAAAGATTTTTTTTTAAGTTATAGACACTAGATTGTAATGCATTTTAATGATTTGATTGTCATCTTTTTAAAAGTTGGGGTAATAAGTGTCACTATTCTTCAAGGTTATTTAGTAAATATGTTTCTCCCAGGACATGAATTATAACTTCATTTTGGATTCATAAAAGAAGTTGTGATGACAAAAACTGATATATGGAAGTTAGAAATATCTTCACTGTTAAAACACAAAGACAGTCTGTGCCACGTTACATAAATGTTTCCTAGGCATCTGATATAATAATTCCCACTAATCTCCCCCAAAACTGAAAATATTAAACATCAAGAATACTCTAATATTTTACAGAATCATGTGCTAAAAATTATAGAAATAGGGAAAACATTGAAACAATAAATTCCACTGGCTCCCTATGACTAATTCAACTTTATTCAAGGACCCTGGAAAAAAGACATGGTCAAATAAATATATATGGAATTTCCTACATTTAAGACTGCAAAAATTACTATTATTTACTTGTTAAGTATTAGAACGGGCTATGACAGGAATGCCTACAATTTCTATCTTTAGCTTTTAGAGTGATTTATGTCTTTATTTATATAGGTTGTCCAGTTTTCAGAGTTTGCAATACCCTCTGCATACGTGTTAAACAACCTGTACATGATATTGTGCCATACAACCTGTACACAAACCTGTGTTTATCACAGTACGACAGGGGTGAGTATGTATTAGATAAAATAATCTAATATTATTTTAGGATCAATAAAATTACCACGATGCTTTAGAATCTATCAAAATGAAGCCATTTTTGCATGTAGAACTTTGTTAGACGTTTATCTGTGTACAAGTTACTGATTTAAGCTTACTTTCATCCATAGTTCTCAGTTCTAGGGATCTGTCATTTGTGAGCTCAAACTTAAAATAAGAGGAACTTATAAAAAATACTTCAGTGAATACAATGTCTGACCATTTCAAAATGAAGCCAAATATATTATTTGCATCCAGTGTCTGGCCCCTGCCTCTCCCCATACTCCACAAATTTGCATTAGTGAGTTCACAATGGATGGTGAGAATACTTAAAATTCATATTTATAGAATTAATCCTTTTTTCCTAAATGTGTACTTCTTTTATAATCATATATACCTACCTGAGTTTTTTTGTTATCTTTTTCAGGGAGAGGGAAGATGGAGGGGCTAGATGAGGCTAGGGGACAAAGAGGTGTAAACTATATTAGGTATAAAGTAATCTATGAGGATATATTGTGTAACATGAGAGAGATAGTATTTTACAATAACTATAAATGGAGTACATAACCTTTAAATACTGTGAATCATTACATTGAACACCTGTAACATAAAATATTGTGCATCAACTGTACTTCAATAAATATGGACATAGATTAAAAAATTAGTAAAACCAAAAAAGAAAAAAAAAGTCAATAGAATGTGGTAGGTTGAGGGGCTTGAGGGGATAAATACATGACAACCTTGTTTCTCAATTAGAGATAATACCAGGAGTTGGATGGAGATTAAACATTCCCCTTGTTACCTGAAAACATCTGTATTGGAGAAGGTGAATTTTCTAATACTCACTCAAACATGGGGTGCTCTCCTCCGATCTGACATGGTAGAAAAGCAGTGAATGAGTGCCCTCTGAATGAAGGACCATACCAAAGCGATGAAGACAGGGTGCTGCTCAACCAGGGAGGAAAACCTTGCCTCTAACTCATCAATGAGATATTTATATCACATCTCTCCCAAGACAAGAAGGAAAACGAGGAGCAGCAGAAGGAAGCCAGAGATGCTATTGCTATTATAAAATCCCCCTCCTCACTACAGGAAAGAAGCCTGGCTTCTCTCCATCCTGAAAAACAAGAACTATCATTCCCAAGCTGAAATCTGAAATAACTTGGATTTCTTGAACCTCCTGAGTCTTTTAAAGCTGGCCGCAAGCTTTTTTCCTTGTAAAAAAATTCCATAAATATTCTTGGAAATTATTTCAAATCCATAACAAACAAATCCAGAGATAACTTCTCCTTGCCAAACATACTGTTCTGAGGCAAATTAATCACTTGAATATCAGTTTTTTTGGATCGATGTGTGTTAGCCACGCAGTTGTATCCAATTCTTTGGGACCCCATGGACTACAATGTAGCCTGCCAGGCTCTTCTGTCAATGGAAATCTCTAGGCAAGAATACTGGAGTGGGTTGTCATTTCCTCCTCCAGGGGATCCTCCCGACCTAGAGATTGAACCCTGTTCTCCTATATTGCAGGCAGATTCTTAACTGTCTGAGCCGCCAGGGAAGCCCCATTGGATCTGATAATTTCACTAAATACCAGGAAAACTCAAATGACATATTGTGAGAGTCAAACATTTTTTTTTTCTTTGTTTCTTTTTTTTTTTTTTTTTTGCTTTTCAACTCTATTTTTAAAAATATGCAGTATTTGATATTTAGGTTAATATTTTCCCAAGAAATGTAATGAAACTATTATTTTCATTTGCATAAAGTATCTAGAATCCCATTTGAAAACATTGTGTGGTTTCCTTTTTTACAATCTAATATTTCAAATGCATTACAATTTAGCTGTAGATATCAAATAACATGAAAATCTGCATAGTAACATCAAAATTCTGTCTGCATTTTCATTTCACATTCACGTGATACCATGAAAGACTTTTGTCAAGAGTGAGGTTGAAACTGTTTAAATATTTCCTGTTTGGGAAAGAGAGCTCTTGAAATTAGACAATAGTCTATGCTTACTGACATCGATCAATTAGCTGCAGCTGTAAGGAAAAGACAGGGTGTGGATCATGAGCAAGGCTAAACGTGTCACTTTCCAAATTTAAAATGATACAAAACCAGGAGGAATAAGCAATATAACAGTTGATGACAAGATTCAGATTCAGGTTGTCTCAAAAGACTGGAATGCTGGATGAACACCAAGAATATGAAATCTGATCAGATGAATCTCAAGCCATGCCTTGGGTTTAAAATAAGAGAAAAATAAATGCAAAGTAGTGGAGAGTGCAGACAGTAGTTCATGGTTATCAGATCTGACTTGGCCATGACTCAACAATCACCAGCAGAGCCAAGAGGCCAGTGAAAACAAAAGCATATGCTGCGTTAGAAGAAGCTGAGCATACAGAACTGTGGGTAGCATTGACTTCACTGGAATGCTACGTATACATATCTGAAATACTAGGCTTCATATGTGAAAAGGAAATTGATGAGCAAAAATAGAATTTTTATGGTAAAACAACTAAAAGCATTAGATTGTTAACTTGGAAAAAAAGACTAATTTTGAAGACAAAAAGCACGATGACTAATTTCAAGTGGTTAATGGCTTCTCTGCAGAAGCATAAAGAGCTACCTTTGTTCCAATACTTCATAGAACGGGACTGAAAATTAATAACCAAGCTAGAGAATACATTTCAGTACTTTGTTGTTGCTGCTGTTTAGTCCTGAGTCATGTCGGACTCTTTTGCAACCCAATGGACTGACAGTAGCCCACCAGGCTCCTCTGTCCATGAGATTTCCCAGGCAAGAATACCTCCTGGAGGGGATTGCCGTTTCCTTCTCCAGGAGATCTTCCTGACCCAGGGATCCAGTCTGTCTCCTACATTGCAGGCAGATTCCTTACCACTGAGCCATGAGGGAAGCCCCATTTCAGTACTTATTACATAGTAAATACACAATTGAAATGTTGAATGAGTTAATGACCAAAGAATTTTATCATACTTTTGTCTATGAAACAATGAAACAGGCTACCTAATAAGATAGTTTTCATTCAAAGAGGGCCCTCAAGTACAAGATAATTAATGTTTCAAATTTTGTCAATTTGGTCAATGAGTTATTGTCATGCCTTTCCATACTTCCTCTAATTCTATTCATTTCTATAATCATTTCATTTTTCATGATAAAATAACTCTATATAAATCCATGTTGGTTTCCATTTCTTGAAGAATCTTAGGAGACATGCTTAAAATGGAGAAAATAAGTAATTCTCCAAAAAGTTTCTTAGTGACAATAATTTTACAATAGCCATGAATAACTAGTTGGAAATCTAGTCATCTTTATCATAAATATTCACAGGCAAGAGAACAAGATGTGCCCCGATCATTTATGCCTCTGCAATGGGAGAATATATTTCATGTGGAAGGTTCCTGGTTTTGTGTGTATGACTGTCTGTAAGGGAGACATTATTAAAATGTCTGACCAGTGTTACTCTCAGCTCATCAGTACAGTTCACCAAAGTCTCACTGGTTGTGTATCTCAAAAATTTGACTTCTCTTTTCGTGGTCTAATGTTCTTAGACTTGCCTGGTAGCTCAAATGATTAAGAATCCACCTGCAATGCAGGAGACCCGAGTTCCATCCCTGGGTCAGGAAGATCCCCTAGAGAAGGGAATGGTAATGCAGTCCAGTATTCTTGCCTTGAGAATCCTATGGACAGAGGAGCCTGATGGGCTGCAGTCTGTAGGGTCACAGAGGGTCGGACATGACTGAAGCAATTCAGTATGCAGTGTTCTTGTAGTACAGAAGTTATGAGACCAATTATCCACTTCTCTCTCCATGGAGGGATTAATTCTCTCCACTTTTGCTTAAAAATACATGTATACCTGTGGCGGATTCATTTCTATATTTGGCAAAACTAATACAATTTTGTAAAGTTTAAAAATAAAATAAAAATTAAAAAAAAATAAAGAAGTGAAAAAAAAATACACACAGATATCAGCAAGTAAACAAGAGGTTAAAGTTAGAAAGACAAAGAATATGTGTATAAATCTGGGGTAAAATTCTTTACATTTTTTCACTAACAGTCAACTATGCATAATGGATTAGACTATCTATGCCATGGTCCTAATTGGCTGTTAAAATGGCTTAGACCATTGATTTCAGTTTGTGCTAAGTTTGATTTTTTTTTTTTTTTTTGGACTTCTTGAAATTGCCCAAGGTGAAAAGGGCTCAGGTATACATAATTTATGAATTGATTATCATATTATCCAGATAAACGGATCTGGCCTCCAGGCTATTTGGGTGTTACCATATCAAGTACACCTCATTTAAATTCATCAACTTTCTCTCTCTAGGTGCATGGTTTGCCATGCTGCATGAAACACTTTAAAGTAAATAAAAATCATGAAATAAAGGAAGTAAAGTGAAAAAATCAGAATATGCAAAATTTCATGTTGAAATAATTTTGCTTCACTTTTTGTATTATAAAAACAAACATTTTTGATAAGTGATTAAAATATATTGATGCCCTCTCTAAAATTAAAGTAATTATAAGAATAATGATTATTTTAATCTGATCGGTGTTTTCCTATGTAAAAATAAGAAATAACACAAAAGAGACGATATATTTACAGTGAGAAATAGACATAAAATTAACACTAAAATTTTTTGCTTTGGGGAAGATTCAGTATGAAATGAAATCTAATCCCAACTGGGGGAGAGAGAAGAATCACTTTTTATCTCTTCCCAACTTTTTCCTGAGACAGTGCTTATGCAAATATTTTGTTGGACTCTCCTGAATGTCAAAAGAAAACTCTTGGAAATAGGAAGTAGTTATATTGTTACATGCTTCTGTAGGCTGACATCAGCAAGTGCTTTTTAAAGTACAGAAAAGCAGCATTAATAGTCCAACTCATTCACATGTTGGTCTCTAGAATGTCTGTTGGGAGAGTCTAAGATCATCTGAAAAATCTGTAAAGAAGGGAAAATAAACAAACAGACAAAAAACAAAACTAAACCAAAAAAAGCAAGGCTCTGTAAAAAAAAACAGGATTTTGTAATGGCACATGAATCCATCATTGCTACAATGAATGACTGATGAAAGAATTTTGATTTACCTAAAGATTTCACGTTCCCCTCATTTTTAATCATTTTTTTGGTTGATCTCATCATTCTATTCATGAAATTAACATCTAAAGTCTATGTAATGCAAAGTCCATTAATATCAGGAAAGGAAAATTATGGCTATGAGGTCTAGGTGGAGGACTTTTTAGGAGAGAAGCATATATTTACACGAGGATTTCATAAAAAATGTAATCACCTGTGCTATTTTTTGTATTAAAGTGGTCTCTCTGTGGCTGTCATCTATAGGTAGTAATTACCCACCTTCCTCCTTTCTAAATGAACCCTATTTTTGTTCTAAATGACAGTATGTCTGGTCAACATGACACATCTCCTTCCAGACTTGCTTAGGGCTAAGGATAATTATGTGACCCAGTTTGGGCCAGAGGGATGTAAGTGCAACTTAGGGGTTACTGTAACATAATGCTTGTTGAGTAAAACTAAATCAGTGGATATATGCCTTTAGTTATTTGTCCTATTCCTTTTTTTTTTTTTTTCCTGTAATGCCAACAGAAAATGAGATGAGGTGGCCATGTGGCAAAGATGAAGACAAAATAGCCATAAATATCCATAGAGGAGATTCCAGAGGTGGAAATGAGAAGACCCCTCAGCCCCTCAGTTAACCTCCACGTGAGTGTTCCTTGTATGTCTTGGTATCCATTGAGGTGGCGAAAACCACTGTCTCATTAAGTCATGCTCCCTGAAGATTTTAGATTTTCTGAACAACAATAATTAGGCTATTTTAATAATTTTTCTTTCGATATGAATACAGTTCTTAGATAATTTGAGCCTTGGGAAGAATAATGTGTTTCAGGTGG
Organism: Bos grunniens; assembly: GCF_055505025.1. NCBI lineage: Eukaryota > Metazoa > Chordata > Mammalia > Artiodactyla > Bovidae > Bos > Bos grunniens. Next base: position 86,339,997 of record NC_141176.1, on the reverse strand, counting down.
TGAGACCTCTCAGTAAAGAATTGTGAAGAAGTGCTGTAAAATAATACTACTGCTTCGGAAATAATAAAATTTGACTTGGAGATGTATATGAAACATAGAGAAATTTATAGTTGCTGCCTAGAAGTGTTCAAAGTGTGAAGATTATTGGAGAACATACTAAATATCATGATGAACCCAAGGGATTAAAAAAGTTAAGACAAGAAAAAGGAAGTGAAAAGCTATTAGAAAAAAACGAACACATGAACTTACTCATATAAGAATGTTTTGTTGTATTTTTTTAGTTTTACCAATAAATTTCAAGTCATATAGTACAAGGGCCATGTGTGTATTAATACCAAGCATAGTCAAGTATTCAAAGTCATTCAGTCGTGTCCGACTCTTGCGACTCCATGGACTGCAGCCCGCAAGATTCCTCTGTCCATGGGATTCTCCAGGCAAGAATACTGGAGTGGGTTGCCATTTCCTTAGGGTAAGCTATATTTAAAGCTTATTTATTTATGAATAAATTTACTCACTTCATCGAGTTTCCATTCACAAATACTGAGCATTCATTAACTGTCATGGACTGTTGTAGGCCCTACAGATATGAAAGGAAACCATATAAGCAATATTGATGTCCTCATTGACACATATTACAACAAAAATAAATGAAAACAAATGTTATGGTGAGTGGGATAGGCTCGCTTAGATAGATTGATCTGGAAATCTTTCTCTAAGGAGGTGACTTTTTAAAGCAGATATTGGTTGGCCAAAAAGTTCATTCGAGTTTCTATGTAAGATGTGATGGAAAAACCCAAATGGACTTATTGACCAACTGAATATATTAGAATAGGTTTATCTAAATTACATGGTGTATTTTATAGATACACAAAACATATAATGTTGTATATATAAAATTTCCATTGTGTGTATGTTTCTATGTGTCTATCGTATATATATATATATATATATATATATATATATATACGAATAGTTTTCATTCCAATCCCAAAGAAAGGCAATGCCAAAGAGTGCTCAAACTACTGCACAATTGCACTCATCTCACATGCTAGTAAAGTAATGCTCAAAATTCTCCAAACCAGGCTTCAGCAATATGTGAACCGTGAACTTCCAGATGTTCAAGCTGGTTTTAGAAAAGGCAGAGGAACCAGAGATCAAATTGCCAACATCCGCTGGATCAGGAAAAAGCAAGAGAGTTCCAGAAAAACATCTATTTCTGCTTTATTGACTATGCCAAAGCCTTTGACTGTGTGGATCACAATAAACTGTGGAAAATTCTGAAAGAGATGGGAATACCAGACCACCTGACCTGCCTCTTGAGAAACCTGTATGCAAGTCAGAGAGCAACAGTTAGAACTGGACATGGAACAACAGACTGGTTCCAAATAGGAAAAAGAGTATGTCAAGGCTGTATATTATCACCCTGCTTATTTAACTTCTATGCAGAGTACATCGTGAGAAATGCTGGGCTGGAAGAAGCACAAGCTGGAATCAAGATTGCCGGGAGAAATGTCAATAACCTCAGATATGCAGATGACACCACCCTTATGGCAGAAAGTGAAGAGGAACTCAAAAGCCTCTTGATGACAGTGAAAGTGGAGAATGAAAAAGTTGGCTTAAAGCTCAACATTCAGAAAATGAAGATCATGGCATCCAGTCCCATCACTTCATGGGAAATAGATGGGGAAACAGTGGAAACAGTGTCAGACTTTATTTTTCTGGACTCCAAAATCACTGCAGATGGTGACTGCAGCCATGACATTAAAAGACACTTACTCCTTGGAAGAAAAGTTATGACCAACCTGGATAACATATTCAAAAACAGAGACATTACTTTGTCAACAAAGGTCCGTCTAGTCAAGGCTATGGTTTTTCCTGTGGTCATGTATGGATATGAGAGTTGGACTGTGAAGAAAGCTGAGTGCCAAAGAATTGATGCTTTTGAACTGTGGTGTTGGAGAAGAGTCTTTAGAGTCCCTTGGACTGCAAGGAGATCCAACCAGTCCATTCTGAAGGAGATCAGCCCTGGGATTTCTTTGGAGGGAATGATGCTGAAGCTGAAACTCCAGTACTTTGGCCACCTCATGGGAAGAGTTGACTCATTGGAAAAGACTCTGATGCTGGGAGGGATTGGGGGCAGGAGGAGAAGGGGACGACGGAGGATGAGACGGCCAGCTGTCATCACTGACTCTATGGACATGAGTCTGGGTGAACTCCGGGAGTTGGTGATGGACAGGGAGGCCTGGCGTGCTGCGATTCATGGAGTCGCAAAGAGTTGGACACAACTGAGCGACTGAACTGAACTGAACTGAAGTGTCATCAGAAACGTGAAAAACAACAAATTCCTGTTTCAGACCTTTATCCTTGGATAATTAATTGGCCATCTCAACCACAAATGTTGCCTACAGACTCAAGTAGTAGGTAGATAGCCCCCTCATGCCCCCAGGGTAAAGGAACTAGAGATTCTTTCTCTATTTGACCAAAATTCCAAGACAAGAAAATCAGGGCAATTAAGAGAGGAAGTTAGGGCCTGCTCAGACCACATATTTCGCATTCTCGAAGTCAGGGGGCCTCCCTGAGCACACAGGCACAGAGAAGGCTTTTCGGAGGCCAAAGAGGGAGCAATGTCAAGGGATACTCTGCCCAGAAGATTTTGTGGTAAAATCCATTTGGCCAACAGACGCAAGCGCACATGTGAGAGGATCCTGAGATATACCAAACATGGGTTGTGAGCCAGGCAAAGCAAAATGACTGGCCAAATGAAAACCAGAAGAAGTGCCCCATGTCAGTGATTTAAACTGCCACGCAGGCGTGACTCAGAGACTCTCCCTCGGAGTCTGTCCAGGTGTCTCTCCACATGTATTATACTCTTTTTCCTCAATAAATACTTGCTTCACTACTTTCTGTCTTTGTAGAAATTCTTTTCTGCAAAGCCAAAGTCCAGGGCCCTTGCCACTGACCACTGGACTAGTTCCTAGGATCTTGTGTTTTCACTGCAGTGACCCAGCCCAATCTCTGGTTGGGAACCCAAGCCTGACTCCAAGCCCTTGCAGGCTGAGGCCACTTGAGATCAACTCTATGGCAAGCACTGTGAGATATCAATATTTTTTAAAAATGAAAAAAAGCAGCTTCTACCCTTGAGTATCTCACAACTGAGAGTGGGAGAAAGGCAAGTAACAAAGGTAAAAATGCATATATTTAAGTGTCAGTAGCTCAGTCATATCCAACTCTTTGCCACCCCATGGACTGTAGCCCACGAGGGTCTTCCAACCACGGGAATTCCCAGGCAAGAACACTGGAATGGTTTGCCATTTCCTTCTCCAAGGGAACTTTCTGACATAGGGATCAAACCCAGGTCTCCTGAATTTCAGGCAGATTCTTTACCATTTGAGCCACAAAAACCATGTGCAAATCTTCTTAGTAAGAAGACTGTCTTTTATTAAGCTAAGTATCTTGATCAGTCATTTTGCTTGGCTTTAATTGAAGGGCTATGTGACAGACTTAATTTGTCATGAGGAATAAAATAAAAATAAATCTGGAGTTTCATTGGGAATCCAGAGGCATGGGATGAAGTAAGGGATACTGACAGAAGAGAAGAACAAGGACACAGGAACGTGGTGTGGTCCCCAACTTTGGAAATGGACGAGAGAGTCCTTCTGGACAAGGACAATGATGGTACACCCTTCAACCTGAAGGTGTAACAGCTATATAGTCAGTTCACGTCATTCTACATTCTATTACACAGCTGCTTAATACATTTCATTGGAATTGCCCTTTAGCCATTTCATCTGTATTTATACAGATATAGATATGGATCTTTTTCAACGTATATTCATTTTCTCTCTAGCACAGTGGTCATCTAATTTAAATGCCTAACAGAATATGAATATACCAGAGGCATGTGGAAAGAGAACACTTCCACTGCTCTTTGGTTTCTCCTATTGTATTCGTACTTAATTTACAATAATAGGGCATTACATTATTAGTTTAAACATTGCTAAGCCTATAAAGAAAGTAAACAGAAGATGAAATACATCACTGAAATTAAGCGCTCTGACTGGAGGGAATTTTCTAAACCACAGTACACTTTACCTACCTTTATGTAAAACCATTTGCCTTGAAATTCTTCCTTAATTTCATTATTCCCATTTTCGTGTCATTATTAATCCTATCGTGAACATGAACCTGTTGTCTGCTCATTCGTGTCTGACTCTCTGTGACCCCATGGACTGTAGCCCACCAGACTTCTCTGTCCATGGAATTCTCCAGGCAAGAATACTGCAGTGGGTCGGCATGCCCTTCTCAGGGGATCTTCCTTACCTAGGGACTGAACCAGGGTCTCCCGCGTTGCAGGCAAATTCTTTACCATCTGAGCCATCAGCAGTAGTATTAATCCTCTTTAGACCCTCTTTTATTCTTACTTTGTTTTGTTTTCTAACTGAAATAAATGCTAAACAGTGATGAGGTCCTTTCTAAGCACCAGGATTTTCTGAGAGCTGAGGGAATGCATTTCCTTTGTCCCTTCTTGCCTCTGCAACATCACATGACAACAACCTACCTTGGAAAAGATTTTCCTTTGTTCTTCTTGTTGCTTAGCCCTATCAACTAGTTAGTAACAATAGTGATTGTGGTAAATATTATTTAGAGAATGCTTGCTATTGCACTGTCTAAATGAATCTGAACCACAAAAGAGGTAAGAAACATCCTTACTTAGCAGATGAGGAGACTGCCAGAAAAAAATCACACTCAAGTTTATACAGCTCTTGCAAATATCATATAATTAGTATTGTGATTTCTGCATAAGTGGCAGCTAAAAACATTTGCTGAAATGAAAAGAAATAAATATATGAATGCACATAATTATGACTTCAGTGCAAAACCTACTGGAGGAGTGGCTTGTAGAAACCAACAGATCTGTTTCCAGTAACTAAAGGTGATATAGATGCTGGCTACAAGCTGTAGTATGACCAGGAGACTTCACCATATGAAACATTTATTGAAAAGGACCCTAAGAAAACTAGGCATTTCCATTGACAGGAGAGAGAGGGAAAGCTACCCTCAGTTCCTCTGTCCTTTTAATGTGGTAGAACTTTCCCTTTCAAAGGGTTGCCTCTTCAGTGTAAACTTGAAAATATTTAATATTACTATTACGTATCTTTTTATGCAATTTATTTCAGAGATAATTATTTTCAAAATGCTAATCTTGGCAAATTGCTGATCCAGTTGGTGGCTCCAGTATTTTAAGTGTTTAGAATTCTTTGTAGGTGTGTATACATTATGAATTTTGCATAAACCCATCAATAGAAGGCTGAAGGTTGATATCTGCGTGTTAACTGCAATGAAAAGCTTTAATTTTGAGATTATAAAGATAATACTGGTGTATCATTTTCATACTGTATAGACAATATTGTAAAAACAAGAGGAAGCTGAATACTCTAGTGTAATGTTCAGCAGTAACTTGAGTGATTTCTAAGTGACCATAAGTCAGAGGGCCCATTTTTATACTTCCTCTCTCTCATCTTTAAACATATTTTGTTAGGCAGGATCTCCCAAATAACCATCCCTTTTATTTTACTTGTTTCATCTGCATTCTTAAGAAACAATAGATAAATAAATAAAGGAAACAAACCAAAGATACTCCAAAGTGAAACTCTGGCAGTAAAAGCAAGATCTCAAAAGTATTCAATTTGTGAAACTTTACAATTAAAAAAAAATGATAACAATTATTGCATACTTTACAGCATCTTAGGATTGGAGGATAGTCCAAAGACCCTATTATAATTTCTAATTCTTCAGTTTAAATCTTCTCAAAGCTATTCTTAAACAATTCCAGATTTGAGGATCCATCATTCATGTTTTTAGAAATTATCATTACCTCTGAAGTGAATGGCAAAGTGAGATGTGTGTGTGAGTAAAATGAATGCCATTTTCTCTTTTTGTGCAATAGCAGGCATTGGTTTGGGGGACCCTACATCCATTCCTCCCTTCGGTCACCAAAGATTTCCTGATTTCAAAATATGTACCCTTTTGGTATCTATAGCACTTTTAAGATTGAATGATTCAAGTCATATCTCCTAATTCAGACCAATGAGAGTAAGCAGAAATCTTCTGTGAACTTCTGGAAAAGTCTGAGCTTGCTTTTCTATCAACACTTCCATAAGCAGCCCTGCCTTGCTCCGACTAAATGGTACCTTTTATAGGTATGTGATCTGATAGTACTTTAGACATCAGGCTACTGGTTGGAAAGATCAGGCTTCAGAAAGAAAGTTTAGCCTGGACAACCAGGCCAGTTCCTGCTAGTTTCTGCAGTAGCAGATAGCAGGTCATAGAAATATAAATTCCAATTTCTTCATTTGGGAGAAGCAAATAGAATCTGATATGTTGCTGAAAAAAATTTTAAAGCATGCAAAATAAAAAATATGTGACATACTATACGGCTCATTCTAGCTACATAAAGTCAAAGTCAAATTCGCAATGACACATGAACGAACACAATTCTGACACTTTTTCATGCTCTGAAAACTTGCTCCTTTTATTTACAAGGAAGCACAAGCTTACAATTAAGCACAAGATTTATTGGTTTAGTTCATTGAACATCCAATTGAGTTTAAAGATCCCTGGCATTAGTTTGCCTAATAATTTTCAACTCTGACTCATTTATATTATCAGTCTGAGACTCCCAACAGAATCAGTATTCCAGTCATATTTCTTTGTTGAGGAAAAAGTAAATCCATTGGAAGTATTTTGAAAACAAGCAAACACATTAAATGGGGCTTTCCAGGTAGTTCAGTCATACAGAATCCACCTGCCAATGCAGGAGACTGTGGGTTCAATTCCTGGGTCAGGATGATCCTCTGGGGAAGGAAATGGCAACCCATTCCAGTATTCTTGCCTGGGAAATCCCATGGACAGAGGAACCTGGAGGGCTAGAGTCCATGGGTTCGCAAAGAGTTGAACAGTCCTGAGCAATCATGCAAATACTTTAAATAGATAAAACGGGAGTAGTGTGAAAATTGGACTTTGGGCTCTTTCATTCAGTAGGTGTCCAGAATTATAAGCATGTGGACATCAGTAGGTACATTTATAAAACTCATTATAAACTCACTGAGGGCAAAGGGGGCTATATTTGTTTACATCTCAGTATTTTGTAAACGTCTCTGATTTTCCCTAAAATTTAAAAGGCACTTAAGATGTATTTGTGTAATGAATAAATGATTTTCCAAAACCCTAATTAAAAAATTTAATGTGCCTCATCAATACTAAGATAGCTTTCATTTTAATAGAGAGCAATTGAAAAGTGTGAAAGTTCAGGAGGGTTGTTCCACTTGGGTTTTTATGATTTCACCATGACAATATCAGAGATGTTTCTAAAATAAAAGTGCCATCAGTTCTGTTCAGTACCCAACTATTTAGTTAAGCCTTTCGATTATTTGGACTAAAACCATTTTATTAAATAAGTTGGACTGAGCAAACTGTAAATTAAAGCCTCTGTGTTTCCTTTCCGCCTCGTACCCTAACGTCTCATTCAGGGCATTCTTCTTTCTACTCTACTCATCCAGCTCTCTGATAGGGTGGGTAAGTCTTACTGCTGCTGCTAAGTCACTTCAGTCGTATCCGACTCTCTGCGACCCCATAGACGGCAGCCCACCAGGCTCCCCCGTCCCTGGGATTCTCCAGGCAAGAACACTGGAGCAGGTTGCCATTTCCTTCTCCAATGCATGAAACTGAAAGGTGAAAGTGAAGTCGTTCAGTCGTGTCCGACTCTTAGCGACCCCATGGACTGCAGCCTACCAGGCTCCTCTGCCCATGGGGTTTTCCAGGCAAGAGTACTGGAGTGGGGTGCCATTGCCTTCTCCAGGTTAAGTCTTACAGTCACTCTTAAAAAGCTGAAACTGCTCACCTTCCTCTCAAACATGAAAGCATCCTCATCTCATACTTTCATCTTGACTTGGTGGGAAGTTATTTATTCTTGAAACTTATGGCTCTTAATCTGCACAGGCTGCTTGAGACAGCAGCTCCCACTGGAAAAGCAGCACGTGAGCGGTTTTTTCCTTATTTGCCTCCTCCTCACCCCATAGCTCCTGTTCCTGACCCCTTCCTGTGAGAGACCAGAGCAGAGAGGAGAAGCCAAGGAGTGACTGATCAGGACTGCACAGCAGTGCTTCTGCACCAGCCCCCTGGGAGCGGTGGGGGTGTGAGGCTGACTCCTAGTTTCAGGGGGAGTTTGGGCGTGTTACTTGGTCGTCTTCCCCGGAAATGCTGAAGTTGGCACCAGTATGTTGGCTTTGCTTACGTGACTCTCTAGATCCCCCACTACAAGGAAAAAACATCCCAAAATCCAAATAACAGCTCTCATAATCAATTGATCCTCAAATTCCTCCTTTTATCTCACTGCGTATCTAATTGGTCACAAAGTCCTGCGATCTCTAGGTCTTATGATCTGTAATATCCCAACTCTTCCCTGGGTTGCTTTATTCCTAAAGTATACTTTAGTCTAATATTAATATTGCAGAGCCAAATTTATTTCAATCTCCTAGAGTAATATTTTTATCCTTATTATCTGAACCTTTTCATATCTTTATATGTATCTGAGTCCCTACTAAGCTGTCTAGATTTTATGTTGATTCGATATGGCTATTTAGGTCTTGGAAAGTATTTTTCTTCTAATATGATGATGGGTGTATTAGAATTTTGAAAAAATTATGTTATTTTGCATTTTCTGCTTACCATCCTTTACTTGACTATTTTTGGTTTTGTCTACTTTCTATTGACTCATTTTTAAAAATCATTTTCTTTTGTTGCCACCACTATATGAAAATTTTACATTCTATCATTTTAAAACCATGTGCATCTTGATTTGGTAAAACCCTTATTCTAGTAACATTTGTATCTAAAGAAGCAGTCCAAATTCCAGTCCCTCTCTAGCCTTTTAATATATGTAATTTCCCTTCACAATGCCATTTGATGCTGCATTAAATACTTTTGTTCATCATTTATTTCATCCTATTAGAGTGTATGTTCCAGAATTCTTGTTTGACATCATCCCTGCATATTCCCCCTGCCTAGGCATTGCTTGGCATATTCTAGGCATCGCTTGGCATATTCTAGGCATCAAATAGGTAAATTCTTAATGAATACTTAGGAAATGTTACTTGGTTTCATTAAAGTAGCATGATCAAATGCACTGAACAATACCAACAAACGTTATTTCTAGGTAAACAAAGTTGGACTTTTAACTTGGTGACAGTGTAGACATTGAAATCAAGAGGACAAAGAAACTGTATAATTATAATTTAACTGTTTTTCCTTTTTTTAACAGTGGGCAGATATTCTGTATGTAACAATCAGCTGAAATAGAAACCCTATCATACTTTAGAAAAAGTTAATCTCACACATTTTTAAATATTCTATTTAATAAATACTGTGTGTATGGTAGTCTCTAGGTCCATCCATGTAGCAGCAAATGGCACTAAGAAACACAAATTTCTAACATTTTTTTAAATAATAACAATGGTTTTATGGTATGTACATAAACTGGATGCTTTGGAAAGCTGTTAGAAAAAATAAGCTCACCAAAGAAAATATTTACTCTTCCTTGCATTTGATTAAACACTCTGGAGTTAAGAAAAGTAGAACTTGGAAATGGTGCTGTAGGCCAAGGCTCATGATATATTTGGCCTGAGGGATCATGGCCAGAGTGTGCTCTTGTCTGTTCATTTCAAGACAGTCTCCCCAGACTTGGTTCTCTACTCTCGGGACTCTTTAAAAGTTCAGAAATGTTTTAAAGTTTCAGTGTGTTTTGAAGGTGGTTTTGAGGTTTCCTTTTTCCTTATATTCCACACACTTTTATATTCTATCTGGAGCCATAACTTCAATTATTTGAATACCACCAGGGTATTGAATAGAAAGAAGTTTGGCTAATTTTGACAGATTGCCATTAAATTGGGCAGACATAAGGAAAATTAGGCACACACTTTTCATCCCCATATCTGCTGGCTCATTAAAGCCTTTCCTCAATATGCCTCGTAGTCCTGCCAAACATAAATTAGTGCATTTTATAATAGCGAAAATTCCCCAGAAGTTCTAAGTCTAATATTTATTTTAAATATTAATTAAAATGTTTGATTCCATTTGCACTTCCAAAAGGTTGCAAAAATAAAACAAATCAATAAGAAAAAGTATTGACAATCCCAGTGTATTCAAGCATGAACATTTAATCCGCAATAGAAGAAATTCAATAATAACAAACAGAATGTTTAATCTTCGTGGCCAAAGTCATGCAGATTATACTAATAGCTAATATTTATTGAGGGGCTTCCCTGGTGGCTCAGATGGTAACTGCCTGCAATACAAGAGAACGAGTTTCGATCCCTGGGTCTGGGAGATCCCCTAGAGAAGAAAATGGTGAACCACTCCAGTATTCTCACCTGGGAATCCCATGGACAGAGGAATCTGGCCGGCTACAGTCTATGAGATCCAAAAGAGTTAGATATGATTTAGCAACTAAACAACAACAACCTTATATGTCAGACGTGAGTCTAAGAACTTGGCATGAATTAGCTAATTCAATCATCACAATGATCCTATTAGGATAGCACCATTATAATTAAAATTTCCATTTTATTAATAAGGATTTCACGTGTAGTAAGTGGTGAAGCTTGAATATAGAACCAAGCTATGCCGGCCTCAGAGAACACATACTTAGCCAACACACAATTCTGCCCATTCAGCCCTATCTACTAATAACAGTTTGCAGGAACGCCCATATAAAACTGCTTGTTTTCCACACAACTGAGCAAATGAACTTTTTGCATTTAGCTCAGAGACATGCAAACAAATGTTCATCCAAAATCACGTGCTTATCAGCTTTGTTTATAATAGTCAAAAACAGAACAACCAACATGTCTCTCAATAGGTGAATGGCTGTAAGTAAACTGCGTCACATACATACCATGGCAGACAGCAACACGAAAATGAACTAGGGACTTCCCTGGTGGGCCAGTGATTACGAGTCCACCAATGCAATACAGAAGACACAGGTTCGATCCCTGGTGGGGGAACTAAGATCCCACATGCTGTGAGGCAACTAAACCTGTGTGCTATAAAGAAGGTTCCCATCCCACAAGACAACAAAAATCCCGCATGCCACAACGAAGACCCAACACAGCAAAATAAACAAATAAATAAATTATTTAAAAGGAGTGAACCACTGATACACAACTTGGATGGCTCCCTATGGTAACTGTGTTGAGTGTGAAAAACTAACCTTAAAAGCATATTTGAATCATCCTGTAGCACTGCATTTATATAATATTCTCAAGCAGACAAAATTATACACAGGGCAAATAGACTAGAGGGCACCTGAAGGTTGGTGATGGTGGTAGAAGGGTAGTGTGAGGGAATCTTATGGGGGGAGGGGCAACAGTTTTGTATCATGATTGGGGTGGTGTTACAGGAGTCTACACAAGTGATGGATTGCACAGAGCCAGCAGTTTATCAGCTTATCCTCCACTATCTCTTGGGATTTGCTCAAACTCGTGTCCATTGAGTTGGTGATGCCATCCAACCATCTCATCCTCTGTCACGCCCATTGCCTCCTGCCCACATACAAAGTACAAATGAAACTTGTAAAATCCAAATAAGTTCTGCATAGGGCTACAATCCATAGGGTTGCAAAGAGCTGGACATGACTGAAGTGAATTAGCATGCACACACACAGACATGGCAGCGAAGTCAGTGTGTTGGTGTTGAGATTGTAGGATGGTGATGCAGGATATTGTTATACTGGAGGAAGTTGTGGAGAGGGTATAAGGGGCCACCATCTGCACGGTTTTGTAAATTCCTGTGAATCTATATGTTGTTGTTCAGTCAGTCACGATGTCGTGTCCGACTCTCTGCAAGCCCACGGACTGTAGTATGCCAGACTTCCCTGTCCTTCACTATCTCCTGGAGTTTGCTCAAACTCATATCCATTGAGTTTGTGATGCCATCCAACCATCTCATCCACTGGCATCCCCTTCTCCTCCCACCTTCAATCTTTCCCAGCATCAGGGTCTTTTCCAATGAGTCAGTTTTTTGCATCAGGTGGCCAAAATATTGGAGTTTCAGCTTCAGCATCAGTCCTTCCAATGAATATTCAGGGTTGATTTCCTTTAGAATTAACTGGTTTGATCTCCTTGCTGTCTAAGGGACTCTCAAGAGTCTTTTCCAACACGACGATTCAAAAGCATCAATTCTTCAGAATTCAGCTTTCTTAATGGTCCAACTCTCACATCTTTACAAAAGTAAAAAGGTAGGGAAAAAAATCCTATATCTGCTTGACTTTGCCCTCAAATTCTAACTAGTATTTAGTCACTTAATCTCTTTAGGCTTTTCTATCAATAAATTGGGGGAAATAACATTATTGTTCAAAGGAATATTGCTAACTTGCCAAATTATATGACATAACATGTGAAATCACTTTATTTCTTTGAAGGTGGGGGAGCTATTTATGACAAAATTCATTGGCCTCATCATTACAATAGCCATTTTTCTGCTACACAGAGACAAGTGATATTCTTATGGAAACTGTAATTCAATATACTTTACAAGGCTGTGAGCTGAATGAATTTATATAAATCCATATAATAAGCTCCATGAGCAGAAATGATCTAAAATCTTCTGTACTCTGTCCCTAACAACAGTTCCCTTTGTAACTCTGGGAACTTTAATTATCAGCACCCAAATAGTGCTTTCATGAGCAAAGAGTGTACAATGTTTGAAGTCGAACGCATTCACACCCCTTTAAAAATTCCCAGTTATTTGAATTTGCCTCTCACAATCATACAGGAAGAGTACTTTGCATAGTGAAATCACTACTATATTTGATATATTGGTCATGACAACATATTCACCACAAACAAGAGAGAGACTTTTAGATAGTTTTCATGCAGGAAGTTTTCAAAGGGAGCTTTCTGAATAATGTGCTTAAGGCAATGGCACCCCACTCCAGTACTCTTGCCTGGAAAATCCCATGGACGGAAGAGCCTGGTAGGCTGCAGTCCATGGGGTCGCGAAGAGTCGGACATGACTGAGCGACTTCCCTTTCACTTTTCACTTTCATGCATTGGAGAAGGAAATGGCAACCCACTCCAGTGTTCTTGCCTGGAGAATCCCAGGGATGGGGGAGCCTGGTGGGCTACCGTCTATGGGGTCACACAGAGTTGGACACGACTGAAGTGATTTAGCAATAGCAGCTTCCTGGAGTAAATATTTGTGGCATTCTAGGGAAATAGATGGGGAAACAGTGGAAACAGTGTCAGACTTTATTTTGGGGGGCTCCAAAATCACTGCAGACGGTGACTGCAGCCATGAAGTTAAAGGATGCTTACTCCTTGGAAGGAAAGTTATGACCAACCTAGATAGCATATTCAAAAGCAGAGACATTACTTTGCCAACACAGGTCTGTCTAGTCAAGGCTATGGTTTTTCCTGTGGTCATGTATGGATGTGAGAGTTGGACTGTGAAGAAAGCTGAGCACTGAAGAATTGATGCCTTTGAACTGTGGTGTTGGAGAAGACTCTTGAGAGTCCCTTGGACTGCAAGGAGATCCAACCAGTCCATTCTGAAGGAGATCAGCCCTGGGATTTCTTTGGAAGGAATGATGCTAAAGCTGAAACTCCAGTACTTTGGCCACCTCATGCGAAGAGCTGACTCATTGGAAAAGACTCTGATGCTGGGAGGGATTGGGGGCAAGAGGACAAGGGGACGACAGAGGATGAGATGGCTGGGTGGCATCACTGACTCAATGAACGTGAGTCTGAGTGAACTCCGGGAGTTGGTGATGGACAGGGAGGTCTGGTGTCCTGCGATTCATGGGGTCGCAGAGTCGGACACGACTGAGCGACTGAATTGAACTGAATTGAACTGAGTGGTTTCCAAAGGAAAAATACAAAAATTTTAATTATAAGTTTAGGATTTTTCTTCTTCAGGGGATTTACCAAGAGGCAAGACAGTAGTAAAAACTTACGTTTTTAACAAAAAGTTTGCTACTATAATATGAATTAAAGTTTGTTTGATACAAAATATATATCTGAGTATTCAAACATAACATTTAACCAGACATTAAGTGTACCAAGTCTGCCCATCATGATTTTCTTAACTGCAAATCATGAAATGGTCTGAAAAATACTAGAATTAGACACAAAAATATTTTTCTTCTTACATTTTTGTGGGAATGAGCTAATTCTATTTATTCTGATTTCAAAGTAAATATTGTTGAAAATATAAATGAGGTGAAATTTGCACTGATGCTAAATAAAGCAAGTTTCAGAAAGCTCACAACAGGTTAATGTTTCAATGGAAAATATTACTATGGTATATGATAAAGCTTTCTTTTTCTCCCGTCATTATTTTCCATGGCCTTTAATTTTATGGAAGCACATACACTTATTAAACCAAAAACTAATCTGAAAACATCCCTGTCAGATGATTTACTTGTGAATAAAATTGTCAGCCTAGTTAATGATTAAGATAGAAAAAAGTCATAAGAGCTTTTAAGGAAAACTCTGTTTTAACCTTTGACATTTGAGATAATTGCTCCTGTAAGTAATTAAGAGGAGAAGAGACCTGTGTGTCTCAGAGTCAGCCGACATACCCAGCGATGCTGCACGTGCGGGACAGGCACAGACCTGGCTAATTTAGGCGGCACTCGGAGGAAACCCTTTTCAGAAAAATACAATATCTCTACTTCACAACTTCCTTTTCCAGTATATGCTTCCCCATATATTTGATATCCTAATTGCCTCGGAAAATATTACAAGGTACAAATGCCCCAGCCCCATCCACAGAGATATGGTTGTTGTCGACTGAAATTCAAGTCTGGACAAAAGAATGAATTCAGCAGACAAACAGCGACTATGGAACATCCCAGGTGATTTGAAAGCGTCCTCTGTAGTTTATCCTCACTTAGCTGCAAATAGGAGTATTTCCATTGAGCAGCATGTGTTTGGCTTTTCACCTTGTGCCTGATGGGCTCTGAAGTCTGAAAACAGGAGGAAATTAGCAAGGGAAAAATGCTGGTCTAGCCTCACATTGATCAGTCCGATCTATGGATGGAGAGGTGAAGGAACTAGAAGAGCTAACATCACTTAGAAAGAGAAGAGCAGAGGTAAAGAAATTACGCTAGACAATTTTAAAACTTGTTAAAAAGCTATAGCAATCAAGACAGTGTGCTATTGGAAGGAAGCCAGACAAATATATATCAAAAGAATGGATTAAAGAGTCTGGATATCCACACAAACCTAGCAAATTGATTTTTGATGTAGGTTCAAAAGTCATTCTGTGGAGAAAGAATAGTCCTTTCAATAGATGGTGCTGGAACAATCGGATAGCCACACATTAAAAAAATTTTTTTGAATCTCTATTTGAATCTCACATCATATACAAAATTAACTTTTAATGGATTATAACTCTACAAGTAAAATATAAAAATATAAAACATAGAACAAAACATAGAAGAAAATATGTGTCAATTGCAGTTAGGAAACAGTTCTCGGACATGACACAATAAGCATAATGCATAAAAGAGAAAATTATAAATTTGATGGAATTATAAAGTGCTTTGTAGTGAGAAAAAATTATGCTGTGAAAAACAATATGTTATGTTGTGAGAAAACTTACATGCACAGTACATCATACGAAATTCTGGGCTGGATGAAGCACAAGCTGGAATCAAGATTGCTGGGAGAAATATCAATAACCTCAGACATGCAGATGACACCACCATTATGACAGAAAGCAAAGAACTAAAGACCCTCTTGATGAAAGTGAAAGAGGAGAGTAAAAAAGTTGGCTTAAAACTCAACGTTCAGAAAACTAAGATAATGGCATCAGGTCCCATCACTTCATGGCAAGTAGATGTGGAAACAGTGGAAACAGTGACAGACTTTATTTTTCTGGGCTCCAAAATCACTGCAGATGGTCACTGCAGCCATGAAATTAAAAGATACTTCCTCCTTGGAAGAAAAGCTATGACTAACATAGATAGCATATTAAAAAGCAGAGACATTACTTTGCCAACAAAGGTCTGTCTAGTCAAAGCTATGGTTTTTCCAGTAGTCATGTATGGATGTGAGAGTTGTACTATAAAGAAAGCTGAGCGCCGAAGAATTGATGCTTTTGAACTGCGGTGTTGGAGAAGACTCTTGAGAGTCCTTTGGACTGCAAGGAGATCAAACCAGTCCATCCTGAAGGAAATCAGTCCTGAATATTCATTGGAAGGACTGATGCTGAAGCTGAAACACCAATATTTTGGCCACGTGATGTGAAGAGCTGACTCACTGGAAAAGACCCTGATGCTGGGAAAGACTGAAGGCTGGAGGAGAAGGGGACAACAGAGGATGAGAAGGTTGGATGGCATCACCGACTAGATGGATATGAGTTTGAGCAAACTCTAGGAGCTGGTGATGGACAGGGAAGCCTGGCGTGCTGCAGTCCATGGGGTTGCAAAGACTCGGACACGATCGAACGACTGAAATGAACTGGAAAAAGTGTTCTGTTGTGAGAAAAGCAGCATTGAGAGAATGAAAAGATTAGATATGGACAGAGAGTATGTGCAAACGTCCTTTCATAATGATAAAAGTGAAAATCCAGAGAACATTCTAAACATTTATGCTTCAAAATGCTTGAGAACACAGTTCAAAAATGCATAAAGTGAAACTGCAAGAAAAACAGGGATGAATCTACAATTACAGGTGAATATTTCAATATTCATTTAAAACATTTCATAGGACAACTAAAAACTATAAGGATATAAACGCTTTGAATTAAATTTTCAATCAGTTTTACCAAAGTGATGTTTTGGAATAATTCATCAAACAGCAGTAGAAAATATGCATATTTTTATTGTCCATGAGACATTTACCAAGTCAGACCAAATATTAAAATAATACAGGAGATAAAACACATGGGTTCCAACCATAGTGGAATTAAATTATATGTCAATCAGCAAAAGGTTTCTAGAAAATTCTCAAACACTTGGTAAGTAAATAAGATACTTCTAAATAGTTCAGGAGACAATACAGAGAAGACAAAGGAGAAATTAAAAAGGATTTAAAACTCAATGAAAATGATAAAACCACATGAGAAATTAGTTGGAAGTCACTGTAGAAAGCTACAAATCTCATCCGATAAATGACTCATATGCCCAAGATTACATAAATAATTTTGAAAACTCAATTACATTTAACAAAATATGGGAAAAAAAGTTTGAGTAGGCATTTCATGAAAAACACAAAGATGGCAAATAAGCACATGAAAAGATGCTTAACATCTTAGATAGCGAAATGCAAATTACAACCACAACGAGATACAAGCAGATGTCTGCTACAATGACTGAATTTTAAAAAGTGACCATCCTTTTTAGTGATATTTGGGGGACCAGAAATACTCATCTATAGCTGATTTAGATGTTGTTGTTGATTAGATGCTAAGTCGTGTCTGATTTTTTGTGATCCTGTGGATTGGAGCACACCAGGTTTCCCTGTCCTTCACTATCTCCCAGAATTTGCTCAAATTCATGTCCATTGAGTCAGTGATGCTATCTAACCATCTCATCCTCTGCTGCCACCCTTCTCCTTTTGCCTTCAATCACTTCACAATGCAGTTTAGCAGTTTAGTAAAAAGTAACACATACACTTACAATTACATCACTTCACTCCTATATATTTCTGGGAGAGAAAATAAGCATATGTCTATACAAAGTTGTAAACTTGAATTTCCAAAAGAATTTGCTTGTAATACCCCAAAACTCTATATCACTCAAAAATTCATCAGTAGGATGAATAAACAAATTTTTATTGATCTATGTAATATATTGTTACCTAGAAAATTAAATTAAAAAAAAAACTAATTGATTATTGATGCATGCTACAACATGGATGACTCTCAAAATAATTATCCCAGTGAAAGATGTCAAATAAGAGTCATTGATGTTTACCATGGCAAATGCTGGGAAGAAGGGCTGGTATACTTAACAATTTTTATCATACTGATGCTTCAACAAATGATTACTTATGCTAAAAATCAACTTTCATACTTTCAATATTTTCAATTTCCTATCAAATATGCATAAAAAAAGCAATCTGAAAGAGAAAAAAAGTTGAAATTTATGCTGAAAATCAGTGTTCTAATTGAGAGTCTGCGGCTTCCTTGATAAATTTGTGACTCTAGTCAAGTGACTTACTACTCACGTACTTCAGTTCTCTCATCCATCAGTTGAGTTCAGTTCAGTTCAGTTGCTTAGTCATGTCTGACTCTTTGTGACCCCATGAATTGCAGCATGCCAGGCCTCCATGTCCACCACCAATTCCCGGAATCCACTCAAACCCATGTGCATTGAGTCAGTGATGCCATCCACCCATCTCATCCTCTGTTGTCCCCTTCTCCTCCTGCCCCCAATCCCTCCCAGCATCAGAGTGTTTTCCATTCAGTCTACTCTTCACATGAGGTGGCCAAAGTACTGGAGTTTCAGCTTTAGCATCATTTCTAACAAAAGAAATCCCAGGGCTGATCTCCTTTAGAATGGACTGGTTGGATCTCCTTGCAGTCCAAGGGACTCTCAAGACTCTTCTCCAATACCACAGTTCAAAAGCATCAATTCTTTGGCGCTCAGCTTTCTTCACAGTCCAACTCTCACATCCATACATGACCACTGGAAAAACCATAGCCTTGATTCGATGGACCTTTGTTGGCAAAGTAATGTCTCTGCTTTTGAATATGCTATCTGAGTTAGTCATAACTTTCCTTCCAAGGAGTAAGCGTCTTTTAATTTCATGGCTGCAGTCACCATCTGCAGTGATTTTGGAGCCCCCCAAAATAAAATCTGACACTGTTTCCAATGTTTCCCCATCTATTTCCCATGAAGTGATGGGACCAGATGCCATGATCTTCATTTTCTGAATGTTGAGTTTTAAGCCAACTTTTTCACTCTCCACTTTCACTTTCATCAAGAGGCTTTTAGTTCCTCTTCACTTTCTGCCATAAGGGTGGTGTCATCTGCATATCTGAGGTTATTGGTATTTCTCCCGGCAATCTTGATTCCAGCTTGTGTTTCTTCCAGCCCGGCGTTTCTCATGATGTACTCTGCATAGAAGTTAAATAAGCAGGGTGACAGTATATAGCCTTGACATACTCCTTTTCCTATTTGGAACCAGTCTGTTGTTCCATGTCCAGTTCTAACTGTTGCTTCCTGACCTGCATATAGGTTTCTCAAGACGCAGGTCAGGTGGTCTGGTATTCCCATCTCTTTCAGAATTTTCTCAGTTTATTGTGATCCACACAGTCAAAGGCTTTGGCATAGTCAATAAAGCAGAAATAGATGTTTTTCTGGAACTCTCTTGCTTTTTCCATGATCCAGCAGATGTTGGCAATTTGATCTCTGGCTCCTCTGCCTTTTCTAAAACCAGCTTGAACATCTGGAAGTACACGGTTCATGTATTGCTAAAGCCTGGCTTGGAGAATTTTGAGCATTACTTTACTAGCATGTGAGATGAGTGCAATTATGCAGTAGTTTGAGCATTCTTTGGCATTGCCTTTCTTTGGGATTGGAATGGAAACTGACCTTTTCCAGTCCTGTGGCCACTGCTGAGTTTTTCAAATTTGCTGGCATATTGGGTGCAGCACTTTCACAGCATCATCTTTCAGGATTTGGAATAGCTCAACTGGAATTCTATCACCTCCACTAGCTTGTTTGTAGTGATGCTTTCTAAGGCCCACTTGACTTCACATTCCAGGATGTCTGGCTCTAGGTGCGTGATCACACCATAGTGATTATCTTGGTCGTGAAGATCTTTTTTGTATAGTTCTTCTGTATATTCTTGCCACCTCTTCTTAATATCTTCTACTTCTGTTAGGTCCATACCATTTCTGTCCTTTATCAAGCCCATCTTTTCATGAAATATTCCCTTGGTATCTCTAATTTTCTTGAAGAGATCCCTAGTCTTTCCCATTCTGTTGTTTTCCTCTATTTCTTTGCATTGATCGCTGAAGAAGGCTTTCTTATCTCTCCTTGCTATTCTTTGGAACTCTGCATTCAGATGCTTATATCTTTCCTGTTCTCCTTTGCTTTTCACTTCTCTAATTTGCACAGCTATTTGTAAGGCCTCCCCAGACAGCCATTTTGCTTTTTTGCATTTCTTTTCCATGGGGATGGTCTTGATCCCTGTCTCCTGTACAATGTCACGAACTTCTGTCCATAGTTCATCAGGCACTCTATCTATCAGATCTAGTCCCTTAAATCTATTTCTCACTTCCACTGTATAATTATAAGGGATTTGATTTAGGTCATACCTGAATGGTCTAGTGGTTTTCCCTACTTTCTTCAATTCAAGTCTGAATTTGGCAATAAGGAGCTCATGATCTGAGCCACAGTCAGCTCCTGGTCTTGTTTTTGCTGACTATATAGAGCTTCTCCATCTTTGGCTGCAAAGAATATAATCAATCTGATTTTGGTGTTGACCATCTGGTGATGTCCATGTGTAGAGCCTTCTCTTGTGTTGTTGGAAGAGGGTGTTTGTTATGACCAGTGCATTGTCTTGGTAAAACTCTATTAGCCTTTGCTGCTTCATTCTGTACTCCAAGGCCAAATTTGCCTATTACTCCAGGTGTTTCTTGACTTCCTACTTTTGCATTCTAGTCCCCTATAATTAAATGGGTGTTAGTTCTATAACGGGTGTTAGTTCTAAAAGGTCTTGGAGGTCTTCATAGAACCGTTCAACTTCAGCTTCTTCAGTGTTACTGGGTGGGGCACAGACTTGGATTACTGTGATATTGAATGGTTTGCCTTGGAAACGAACAGAGATCATTCTGTCATTTTTGAGATTGCATCCAAGTACTGCATTTCGGACTCTTTTGTGGACCATGAAGGCTACTCCATTTCTTCTAAGGGATTTGTGCCCACAGTGGTAGATATAATGGTCATCTGAGTTAAATTCACCCATTCCAGTCCTCTCATCCATAGAATAAGCCAAACAATAGTTATCCTGCATTTGGATATTGTATAAGAAAAACACTTAATACAGGGTGTTAAGGTTCAAGGTGTACCAGGTTTCACCATCCTAGACATTTCAAATCTGTATCCTCTCCATCTCAAACTTCTGGCTAGAAGAAGTGCATCACTTAATTAAGTATGAGATATTTTTAGAGTTGTTTCTATTTTAATGATACCTTAAAATATAATACACATGGCTTTTTTTCAAAATGGGTCTGGGATGACAATTGTAATTTGTTAAAATCCTTATATCCAGTGGGGAAAAAATAAATTTTACATAAAAATCTTCATCAAGTCCAAGAGCCAATAGTAGTCATATGTATGCTGATTTTCTATCAATATTTATAAACACAGTGTGTATTTTACATATTAAAAACTCACTAATATATATCTGTTTGCATGCATGAATGAATGACAGCATCATTTTTTGTGCTTTTTATCTTGATTTGATTACTAGAAATCAAAACATCCTTAGTAAACAGGGTTCGGCAGAATGTGGCTAATCTAAACATCTTTGAAACCTTTATTGAGCATGCATGTTGTGAATGTGAAATTTCTGGAAACTGAATCTCTATCCTGCCGGAGCAATGGCAGGACAGATGGCCAGTGGTTACATAAGGCAGTAGTTGAAGAATTTGCCTCTCAGCAACCATCTTCAAGCTAAGAGTAAGCATCTGGTGGGTCTGCACGAGGTATTAAGTGGACCACAGATCTGGGAGGAGAGCCACTTGGCTGCTCTGAGTTATGCAGGCTTTCTTAAAGACAGTACCATATGGATCTATATTGGGAGAAGGGTAGCTCAAATGGAAACTGAAGAGAGAAACAAGCTAAAGTAAATGAGAAACAGAAGTTCAGTAGATTTGTGAAGAGCTAAAATCAGAGGGCTAAACTTGAGTTCATAGTTTTTTTCCATTTATTACACAACTTACTTCATGACATTTCTCTGCCAAGGCAGTGCCATTTAAGGACTGACACAGTGTGATTCATATATTCCTACACGCGAGCTATTTTCTGATCACGTTGTATATCAGGGTCCATTTGTATATTTAGCTCTCTACATGCATGTGTCACTCCAAGATCAATCCTGTTGTTTACAGTCTTTCCTAGACAGAAGACGAGGTCCCATTTTTGTTAAGAACAATGCTTGGCAATCAAAATAACAAGCTTCAGATGGGCAAGTCGTCAAGAAACACATGTAACACTTGGCCTGATTCAAATGCCTGTTTGGAGTTTAGTGGAAAGAGTGTTTCCACATTCTTTTAATTTCTTCTTCTCAGTAAAGTTTTACTGAGCACTTACTATGTTTGGGAGAGGAGATGAAAACATGAAACTGAACAAGAAGGTTTAAACTCTAGGAGGCACTTAAGACAGAGAGACATCTAAAGACACTTATCTGACATGGTGGTGGTCAATTCAATAATGATGGTATGTATATAATACTGGAGAAGCAGATTGAGGCCAGTCTTCCTGTTGTAAACCTCTTTCCTCAAGAGATAAACTTCTAAATCTCCTTCTCAAAAGATGTAAGACATTTTTCCTTGTTCTGACTGCCTAACCCGCTGCAGGCTAGTTTTCTTTATAAACTCTTCTTGAGGAAGAAGTGCCATAAAGATGGAGAGGGCCATTGAGAGCAAAAGATTGACTCCTGTTCCCCTCAGTGCACTTGCATCATCCCTGCCCACCCCCAGAGCTCACTTCATAGCACCGCTACACAACGGAAATGCAATTCAGCCACACGGGGAACTTTAAATTGTCTAGAAGCCACATTCAGCAAGGGAAAAGAAACAATAAAAATTAACTCTTGGCTGGTGCACTGGGATGACCCAGAGGGATGGTATGGGGAGAGAGGAGGGAGGAGAGTTCAGGATGGGGAACACATGTATACCTGTGGCGGATTCATTTTGATATATGGCAAAACCAATCCAATATTGTAAAGTTAAAAAATAAAATTAAAAAAAAATTAATTCTAATAATAAGTTCCATTTAACCTAATATATCTAAAATGGGGCTTGCCTGGTGGCTCAGTGGTAAAGAATCTGCCTGCCAATGCAGGAGACACGGGTTTGATCCCTGGGTCAGGAAGAGCCCCTGCAGTAGGGGTACCCACTCCAGTATTCTTGTCTGGGAAATCCCGTGAAGAGAGCCCGGTGGGCTACAGTCCATGAAAGCGAAAGTGTCAGTCGCTCATTCGTGTCGAATTCTTTGTGACCCCATGGACTCTAAACCGAGAGTATTCTGAGTATTCACTGGGCAGGATTGCTATTCCCTTCTATAAGAGATCTTTCTGACCCAGGAAACGAACTTGTGTCTCCTGCATTGCAGGCAGATTCTTTACCATCTGAGCCATCAGGCATCCCGTGGACAGAGGAGCCTGGTGGACTAGAGTCAATTGGGGGTCACAAAAGAGTCACACACAACTTAGAGACTAAAACCACAACAATATCTAATGGTCTCATTTCAATACATCCTAAATACAAAATTATCAGGGAGATATTTTCCCTTCGATTTTTTTGTGCTGCATTTAAATCTGGTGTGGATCTCAAAACTGCAACCCTTCTCAATTTGGAATCACATCCAAGTGTCTAATATCCACACTCTCACAGTAAAGAATCCGCCTGCAATGCAGGAGATGCAGGAGACGCGAGTTCTATCCCTGGGTCTGGAAGCTCCCCAGGAGGAAGGCATGGCAACCCACTTTAGCATTCTTGCCAAGAAAATCCCATGGACAGGGGAGTCGGGGGCTAAGGTCCATGTACTCAAAGAGTTGGACACAACTGAAGCAGCTGAGCATGTACGCATGCACAGAGGGAAAAGCGGGAAGAACATTTGTGAGGCTCACCCAGCTTTACCTCCCGTGCTGTTTGCCCCTCCCAGTGCTCCCTCCTTTATTGAGCCCATCTTCGCATGAAATGTTCCCTTGGCATCCCTAATTTTCTTGAAGAGATCTCTAGTCTTTCCCATTCTGGTGTTTTCCTCTATATCTTTGCATTGATCACTGAGGAAGGCTTTCTTATCCTTTCTTGCTATTCTTTGGAACTCTGCATTCAGATGCTTATATCTTTCCTTTTCTCCTTTGCTTTTCACTTCTCTAATTTGCACAGCTATTTGTAAGGCCTCCCCAGACAGCCATTTTGCTTTTTTGCATTTCTTTTCCATGCGGATGGTCTTGATAACTATCTCCTGTACGAAAAAGCAAGAGAGTTCCAGAAAAAAATATATTTCTGTTTTATTGACCAGGCCAAAGCCTTTGACTGTGTGGATCACAATAAAATGTGGAAGATTCTTCAAGAGATGGGAATACCAGACTACCTGACCTGCCTCTTAAGAAACCTATATGCAGGTCAGGAAGCAACAGTTAGAACTGGACATGGAACAACAGACTGGTTCCAAATAGGAAAAGGAGTACGTCAAGGCTATATACTGTCACCCTGCTTATTTAACTTATATGCAGAGTACATCATGAGAAACGCTGGACTGGAAGAAACACAAGCTGGAATCAAGATTGCCGGGAGAAATATCAATAACCTCAGATATGCAGATGACACCACCCTTATGGCAGAAAGTGAAGAGGAACTCAAAAGCCTCTTGATGAAAGTGAAAGTGGAGAGTGAAAAAGTTGGCTTAAAGCTCAACATTCAGAAAATGAAGATCATGGCATCTGGTCCCATCACTTCATGGGAAATAGATGGAGAAACAGTGGAAACAGTGTCAGACTTTGTTTTTTTGTGCTCCAAAATCACTGCAGATGGTGACTGCAGCCATGAAATTAAAAGACGCTTACTCCTTGGAAGGAAAATTATGACCAACCTAGATAGCATATTAAAAAGCAGAGACATTACTTTGCCAACAAAGGTCCGTCTAGTCAAGGCTATGGTTTTTCCTGTGGTCGTGTATGGATGTGAGAGTTGGACTGTGAAGAAAGCTGAGCACTGAAGAACTGATGCTTTTGAACTGTGGTGTTGGAGAAGATTCTTGAGAGTCCCTTGGACTGCAAGATCTAACCAGTACATTCTGAAGGAGATGAGCCCTGAGATTTCTTTGGAAGGAATGATGCTAAAGCTGAAACTCAAGTACTTTGGCCACCTCATGCGAAGAGTTGACTGAATGGAAAACACTCTGATGCTGGGAGGGATTGGGGGCAGGAGGAAAGGGGACAACAGAGGATGAGATGGCTGGATGGCATCACTGACTCGATGGACGTGAGTCTGGGTGAACTCCGGGAGTTGGTGATGGACAGGGAGGCCTGGCGTGCTGCGATTCATGGGGTCACAAAGAGTCAGACACGACTGAGCGACTGAACTGAACTGAACTGAGTGCTCCCTCCAGGCCTCTTTGAGCCTCTGCCTGCAAGTGACATGGGCACACCGTACATCTATACGGAGGTATGTGTGCCAACAAATGCCTAGGGCTCCCCCTGCCCCGATCCTTTGCACTTTCAGGGCTTGTAAAGTTCTTAGGAATTGCATTGACCATGTGTTAGTGAGTCATTCATTTGGAAGATTTTCTGAAATCATACCATTTTTTAAGATATTTACTCTAAGTTCAGGTGGGTCTCATTTTGAGAGGGACAGAAGTGGGGAATCTGAACAAACAGAAGGCTCTCTTCGAGTTGGCAGAGTGATCACAAACTCACCATGGGAAAACGCCATGCTGAAGATACCAGAGCATCTGCAATGTCCATATTTTCTAGACTCACCTTTCTTTCACTGGGAGGTGAGCTGTGCTTTCTGTTCTTTGATGCTCATTATTGGTATTCAGCACAGGGCTGCCACGTGGGACTTGCTAATGAGAATTAAACTTGAAGATCCACTAGCTATCTGCTCCCTTGGGGCACTCTGAAATTTTCTCTCAGCACAACAGGGCACAAAGAGGGTGGCATTGTCAGCTGAGAATTTATTAACCAGAATTCAAAGCCCCAGTAAACAGTGCTCAGCAGCCCCCCTCCGTCAGGACATCCAGAGGGGGAGTTCTGAACAAACACACATGGGCTTCTGCAGGGAAATGGAAGCTTGAGATCTCACTTCCACGGTTTGCCCTGCATCTCAGTCTACCTGCTGTTCTCAGAGATGTTCCAGACTAGAAGGAACCCTGAAGGCTCAGCCTGTGAGCCTTTTTAGATGGGAGAAACTTGGACCTAGTATCCGTCACCTTCCTGAAGGGGATTTTTAAAAGCACATTGCTGTTGCTATTCGGTCACTAAATCATGTCCGACTCTTTGCAACCCCATGGACTGCAGCACGCCAGGCTTCCCTGTCCTTCACTCTCTCCTGGAGTTTGCTCAAACTCATGTCCATGAAGGTGGTGATGCCATCCAATCATCTCCTCCTCTGCCACCCCCTTCTCCTCCTGCCCTCAATCTTTCCTAGCATCAAGGTCTTCTCCAATGAGTCAGCTCTTTGCATCAGGTGACCAAAGTACTGGAGCTTAAGCTTCAGCATCAGTCCTTCCAATGAATATTCAGGGTTGATTTCTTTTTTAGGATGAACTGGTTTGATCTCCTTGCAGTCCAAGGGACTCTCAAGAGTCTTCTCCAGTGCCACAGTTTGAAAGCATCAATTCTTTGGAGCTCAGCTTTCTTTACAGTCCAACTCTCACATCCATACATGACTACTGAAAAAAACCATAGCTTTGAATACATGGACATTATAATTTCCATTCACTATTCAAAGGGCCTAGGCATCCCCACATGTCATTTTGATGTTAGGTACTTAAAGATTTTGTTTTCATCTTTTATTTTATATTGGAGGATAGTTGATGTTTTATTGGAGTATAGTTACTTCACACTGTTGTGTCGGTTTCTGCTGGGAAACGTGAATCAGCTCTGTGTACACACATATCCCTTCCCTCTTGTACCTCCATTCCACTCACCCTTATCCCACTCTTGTGGGTCAGCACAGAGGGTGGAGCTGAGCAACCTGTGCTCTACAGAAGCTTCCATTCTCTGCCTGGTTTATACACAGTAGTGCATATGTGTGAGTCCTGCTCTCCAATGTGTCTCGCCCTCCTCTTTCTCCCACTCCCACTGTGTCCACGTGTCCATTCTCATCTGCATCTGCATCCCTGCCCAGCAAATAGGTTCATCTGTAGGTACTTAAGGTGCTTCCAAAGTGACTCAGAGGTAAAGAATCAGTTTGCCAATGCAAGAGACCCGGGAGATGCTGTTTCAATCCCTGGGCCACTCCAATATTGGAATTGGCAACCCACTCCAGTATTCTTGCCTGGAAAATGCCAAGGACAGAGGAGCCTGGTGGGCTACAGTCCTTGGGGTCACAGAAAGTCAGACAAGACTGAGCAGCTGAGCATGCATGCATGTAGGTACCTGAAGGTTAATTTTCAAGGAGCATAGCATCCAAGAAGGAAAAAGCATACTGTCTACTGAATCAGAGTCTTCTAAAATATTCATATTTGGTTTAGAGAGATGTGGTTTAATTATACTATATTGAACAATTGAAACCAAGACCATCTAGAAGGAGACATCAGGCAAAGATCGCTGGTACTGGTAACAGACTATATTCCAAATAAGACACGCATGGCTACTAAAACTTTACTGTTGAAAAAAAGAAATGTTGTAAAGGAAAAGTAGACAAAAAAAATCTAATGGTCTACAAGGATACAGAACTTGTCTCTGTTGCCCTCATACTTGTAACAAAATGTGTTTTTAATTTATAATTTTAATAGGAAAGTACAAAGATATCTTTATCATTTACATACATACATACAAACATATGTTTTGATATATTTAACTGAAGGCTTGTTAGATGTGGGTTATGAATAGAATGAGTAGTTTATAAAATGTCTGATTTTCTAAACTGGAGATTAGAAGTGGATTGTCTTAAATCTGCATGAGAAGTCGTGTAGGTTTCCATACATTGTTCGTGGTCGCGAAGGACAAGATTTACTTTCTTAACTCTAAGAGAAGTGTAATTGCCGTGTCTCCTTCTTAACACCAGTGACCCCACTTTTGTAAAGTGGTTTGAGTGTAGGAGGATCCAGAAGCCTTAGATGTGAAAGAATTCGGTCCAAGGCTGCATTGCCCTACCCTCCACGCTAACCAGAATTTTAATCCCGGAGACACTGAGGCATCATCACCAGAGGACTTCAAGCACCAAGGTGCAGGGTGTCGCAGGAATTCAGTGAGACACAGCCAAGCACGGGAGTGATGCGGCCAGCATTTCAGAAATGATTGCACACACTGAGAGAATGCACCAGGTGATCTTCCTGAAAGAAGGCACATGGAGGGGCTGCCCTGGGGGCCTCTGTACTTCCATTGCAGGGGGCACAGGTTCGGTCCTCGGTCAGGGAACTAAAATCCTGCATGCCACAAGGTACAGCCAAATAAATAACAGAGTTGAGAATCATCAGAGCATTTTAAATACAAATAAATAAATAAGGAGAAGGCACACAGAATCCTATCATGACTCTTATCAGAGTATCCTAGCTTTAGCTTAACCCGCCTGTGCCTTGGTTAAGTCACTTACTGATTGAGAAATACAATATTTCCTCACATGTAAAGTGGTCAGAATAATAGCTTCCACATATTAAATATATTCCATGATTCTTTTCTCATGTTTGATACTTTATGTACCATATCTTTTATTCTTTCACGAACTAGTTGTGGCCATTAACTCCGCTTTATAAATCAGATTCACAAAGGTTAAATGATTGATCCATGTCCAAAGTACTCTAAAGTGGCAGAGCCAGAATTCAAATCTGTGTACTTGCAAATTTTCTATATTATATTTAGCTTATTGAATCCAAAAGAGTATCATTGCAGCATGGCATGTTAACCAAGCTTCAATTCAAGTACAGATGGCAGGTTACCACAGTACTGAATGTATCATTTTCTTACCATTGTCCAAAAAAGATTTAATCTCCATGAGTTTGGTTATTCACACTCCATCTGCTTGAGCATCTAGCATCACCAAATCTAGATTTTTATAGAATCTTACAGATTTTGAAAGACTTTGTTTTTTGTGCTTCGTTTCTCAGTTGGGTCTGACTCTGCGACCCTATGGACTGTAGCCCGCCAGCCTCCTCTGTCCGTGGGGATTCTCCAGGCAAGAAAACTGGAGGGCCGCCACACCCTTCTCCAGGGGATCTTCCCAACCCAGGGATCAAACCCAGGTCTCCAGCTTTGCATGAGGATTTTTTACCGTCTGAACCACCAGGGAAGCTCCAGAATATTGGAGTGGGTAGTCTATCACTTTTCCAGGGGATTTTTCAGACCCAGGAATCGACCTGGGGTCTCCTGCATTGCAAGTGGATTCTTTACCATCTGAGCCACCAAGGAAGCCCTTTGCTAAGTCGCTTCAGTTGTGTCCGACTCTGTACGACCCCAGAGACAGCAGCCCACCAGGCTCCCCCATCCTTGGGATTCTCCAGGCAAGAAAGCTGGAGCCTCAATCAAAACTCCAAAGATTACCGATATCCTCTGGTATGAATTTATGCCTCTGTACATCATTCTCATTGAATTGTGTAGTTCTTTACCATGCATATTTAACCCAGATTTTTTTGCTTGCGCTATAATTGTTTTTGCCTTCATCAGGGTCACCTACTAGACTGTGAGCTATTGGCAGCCACAGACTGGGCCTCACTGATCTGTGTTTACTTATACAATCCCCAGTATAACATCATATAGTGGGTAATCTGTTAACTGTCAAAGGAATCAAATCAAATTGCCAGATAAGGAAAAAACAGTAATGCATATTTGAAAAATGATCCAATTTTAGTGTATGTTATTTGTTTGATATTATAATGCTTAGATTTAGATGCTACTTTAAGGCTGATATGCATGGTGATGCCAAATATTTTCTCATATATTAATATTTATCTTCTAGGACACAATGAAAGAGGCTACAAATAAAGATATTTAAAGATTCTACTGCTAGTGTCCAAATATGCATTTGAAAATCCATTATTTATGTGCTTCATAAGTGTATGTATATTTATTTTGCTAACCTCCTCATAACTTTATCATCTGAAATGACATTTTGTGATGGCTACGTTATGCTAGGTGATAGAAATGACATCTAGGGAAGGAAATTTCAAATGGATCAAGCCATCTGCACATTAAGAAATGAATACAGAGATAAGAAGCAACAAACCAGTAAATAGCTTATTCTTCCACCTCACTCAAAGGAATGTCATAATTTTTATGGCCTTTGACTATAAACATAATGAATAATCACATACAATCCTTGTTATGGAGCCAAAGAAAAAAGTAAAAAAGATTTTTCAATCAATAAAAAACAGTGAGTCAAGCAAATGTAATGGCATTTTGATATCAAGTGTACCTTAAATTATCTTTTTAGGTAAAACAGCACTCTTTCCTACAAGCATGCATTGAAGATATACTTTTGCTTTTTCATTAAATCAAGATGGCTCTTTTGTACTAGAATTTGGGCTTGTTTAGATTAAGGAAGAGAAGTATAAACTATTTTAGAGTTGACTTCTAATCGTATAATGGACATCAACACAATGGAAAAACAAATCTAAGCACATTATAATAAAATCACTTTAATTTTCACATGGTTTTAGTACCATAGATAAAAATAAAGCAGAGGTGATAAAATACGAAATACTGTTAATGGAACAAGGAGTACCTATTACTTTTCCAGTTACAGATGGCCATTGTTATAACTATGGACACATTTCCACTTCCTTGCATTTGTGTGGTTATGTATGATTTCCATGCAGCATTGAAAGATAAGAGTCCTATGGTAATCAGAGTACTGTTTGGCATAGCACTTCAGATTTGTAATTTTTTTTCATATTTCCAAATTATGTTTATAGTATTTTTATGGTAGATTTGAGGAAGTATTTTTAATATATCCACATAGTATTTTTATAGTAGATTTGAGGAAGTATTTTTAATATATCCACATCTTTCTTTAACAATATTTCTAAATATCTAAACTGTTTATTTTAATTTTTGGTGTTGTTGGGATTATTTTTATCCTCATGTCCTTCCATTAGTCTCTGCTATCAGGTAAAAGAAACAATATTTTGTATATTTTTATGTACTCAATTATTCTACTAAATTTTCTTTTCATATGCTATTACCTTCCCTTTATTTTCTCTTCAATTATTTGTCACGATTTGTTGTTTTAAGTAGACACATAGGCACAGAGCTCTAAGAGTCAAATCATTTTACAGGTACGCACTCTTCTCTCACGGGTACCCACCCACAGACGTAATCTCTGTGAAGAATCGTCTCATCTGTGTCAGGCATTTAACTCCATAACTCAATAGCATTTGTGCACCGTTCCTTGGTTTTCCAGTTTGGGGCACGACCTAAGGTTTTCAAATTGTGGAGAGTGAGAATTTGGCTCTGTCCCATTTGTGACACGATTAGCCCTCTGTTTCTTCTCCCGCATCCACACCAGTTCTCCTCAGTTTGGCTGGAGCCTACGTCGTGTTTACATAGAGACTCGCTCTGCAGCATCTGAGGCAAGACAGAGCTAAGAGCACATGTCTCTTCCACCCCATTGTTTTCCCTGGAGTTCATAATAGTCTCATAATTGTAAGTATTTCACTTTTATTTGTGTTCCATTAAATTAACTCCTAGCACTCACCACCTTTGAATAATTTCAGACACGTGGGCATTTTTTCTTCTTTATAGAATTCTCTGCTCAAGGGATCTCATATCTTCCTCATCCTTTGTTTTCTCCTTCTTTGTTTTTTTTTTTTTTTTTTTTTTTGGATGGATGCCATCTTGAGAAAACAGGTGGAAATTTGAGGAAAGTCATGTATGAAACTATTTTTTGTAGACTCATGCTTAATTGACTACTATTGAATCAGTGTTGAGAATTCCTTTTCTTCTGTAAGACTCTTTCTTTTAAATATATTATTTCCTATCTAGTTTCAAATTTTGATCTTGAGTCATTGATACTCAGTTATGTTAATATTTTCTCCTGAAGCCTGTAGGCATTATCTTTGTTCCATTGAACTCAAGTTGGGAATAATGGTCTTGTTATAGATCTATTTTCATTAATTGTCTGGGAACGAGGTGACCCTAGTTGTCAGACAATTTATGTCCTTCAATTTGGAGAAATTTCCTGGACTTATTGCTTCGATAATTTCTTCACCTCAATTTTCTCTCTCCTTTTTGTGAAGCTCCAATTTGAGATTTGGGGTCTAGTGGAATGATTCTTTAAAATTTAATCATTTCTTTCTCATTTCATCTTTTTGGTCTTTTTATTACACTCTCTGTATCGTTACTTCAACCTTAATTTCTAGTCATTTTCCTTTAAAAAATGTGCTATAGTTATTTTGCAAAGGTCATTCTTTATTTTCAAAATGTTTTTTGTATCCTATTTAAAAACACTTAAGACTTACTTATCTAAGAACATTTTCTCTTTTCATCTTACTGTTCTCTCTTAGTTATGTGAATGAGTGTGTGTGTGTGTGTGTGTGTGTCTATGTGTTCAGGAAGGTGTGAGGCTGCTTTTTAACATTGTACTTGGTAAACATCAGCCACAGGAAAAGAACTGCAATGCTTTTGCATTCATTTTACTTTGCTAAGCAGGAAACTGAGGATAGGCACAAATGAACAGTCTCCTTATCTTGTTTGTATGTAAAATAAAATATTTCTATGTAAAAACTAAAATATATGACTAGGTTAATTATTTTCAATCGAGCTTTATAGGCACTGAAATTAGCAGAAATTAATCTAGAAATCAGAAAGTGATTTTTCAAAATCTAGCATTTGAGGAGTGCCAGTGATTTACATTGCAATTTTCAAGCCCATATAGATTTATTTTATTATTTTATTTCATTTCATTTTATTTCCTAGGGGAGGAAAAGTTGAAATGTGTCATGCACCTTATTGGCTCACACAATCCTTACTCTGAACATGTTTGCTGATGATTTAAACATAGTTATTTCTTTGAATGTTTCAACCATATTGTCATAATAGCATTTAATCTTTAGCTTACATTTATTTGTTCTTAACAGAGACTGTATTGGTAGCTTCCATTTTATGTGTATATATTATTAATTATATTTATTTTCCCATGATTATGAAAAACAAAAATTTCCA
This sequence comes from Bos grunniens, assembly GCF_055505025.1. Taxonomy (NCBI): domain Eukaryota; kingdom Metazoa; phylum Chordata; class Mammalia; order Artiodactyla; family Bovidae; genus Bos; species Bos grunniens. The sequence continues at coordinate 86,306,929 of NC_141176.1, read as the reverse complement.
CATCTGTAATAGTGGAAAGATAAAAATCTCTCATAAGGAAACAACAAGATAGAAATGGCATTTAATTACAAGCTAACATTGCTGCTTTAAAGCATGTGAAGCTTGCTTCAAGTGAAGACGTTTTTATTTGGAGAGATCTTTCTATGTGTATGTATAGACTTTAATAAAATTATTTTAATATTTCTCATTTGATGATGATTAATGTTTGCTAACAGATATTCTACTTTAAACAGAAAAAAGATCAAAGGGCTTAACTGGGTGGCCCCAGTGGTAAATAACCCACCTGCCAGTGCAGAAGACACAGAGATGCAGGTTTGATCTCCTGAAAAGGGAAATGGCAACCCACTCTGGTATTCTTGCCTGGAAAATTCCATAGACAGAGGAATCTAGCAGGCTACAGTCCATGGAGTTGTGAAGGGTCAGACATAACTGAAGTGACTGAGAATGCAAAGCATTAAAATTTCTTGTAAGAGAACAACCATTGCAAAAATGTTTTTAAAGATGTCCTACCCACTTGAAACCGGAAACATAAAGGCATTACAATACTATCCATGCTCAAAAATGACCAGAGAAGGGAGTCCCAACCACTTCTCACTATCCTTTAGCATAAAATTTTCTTGATGGCTCAGCATATAATCAGTTTTATCAAATGACCCAGGTAATCTTAAAAACTTCACATCTCTAATTGGGACTAAAGAACCTATTCATTCAGAAAACTAAGATCATGGCATCTGGTCCCATCACTTCATGGGAAATAGATGGAAACAGTGGAAACAGTGTCAGACTTTATTTTTGGGGGTTCCAAAATCACTGTAGATGGTGACTGCAGCCATGAAATTAAAAGACGCTTACTCCTTGGAAGGAAATTTATGACCAACCTAGATAGCATATTAAAAAGCAGAGATATTACTTTGCCAACAAAAAGACGAACAAAAGTTCGTCTAGTCAAGGCTGTGGTTTTTCCAGTGGTCATGTATGGATGTGAGAGTTGGACTGTGAAGAAAGCTGAGTGCCAAAGAATTGATGCTTTTGAACTGTGGTGTTGGAGAAGAGTCTTGCGAGTCCCTTGGACTGCAAGGAGATCCAACCAGTCCACTCTGAAGGAGATCAGCCCTGGGATTTCTTTGAAAGGAAGGATGCTAAAGCTGAAACTCCAGTACTTTGGCCACCTCATGCAAAGAGTTGACTCATTGGAAAAGACTCTGATGCTGGGAGGGATTGGGGGCAGGAGGAGAAGGGGACGACATAGGATGAGATGGCTGGATGGTATCACTGACTCGATGGACGTGAGTCTGAGTGAACTCTGGGAGTTGGTGATGGACAGGGAGGCCTGGCGTGCTGCGATTCATGGGGTCGCAAAGAGTCGGACATGACTGAGCAACTGAACTGAACTGAACTGAATCTATTTATGCTCAATGTGTTATTACTGTCATTTCATGGTCTCACAGTCTTACCAATCTAATTAGTTTCTGAGGTAGGTGTGATTAAAAACCCCTCACTCCCATATACATTTGCCTAATTCTCTTTGTAATCATTCTATTTTGTGCTTTATCTATCTTGGGGCTGTATTATTATGTACATACAAATTATCCATGTTGAATTGCCCCTTCAGCTTCATGACATTTCCCCTTTATCTGTAATAATATTTTTGCTTTAAACCATATTATTTCTAATTTTCCTAGAGAAATGCCACTTTATTTTTATATGCTATATTTTTTTGTCTTTATGATTCCAAATGTTCTGTATTCTTATGCTGCATATCTGTCTTTAGTAAGCAAAATAGTTGTTTTGTTTTTGTCCTGTTTTACCTTGTTTTCCCCTGATCTGACAATGTTTGCTATAAATTGCAGTGTTTGGCTCCTTTACATATAAACTAAATAGTAACATATTTGGGGTTATATCTACCATCTAATTATTTACTGTCATCTTATTATTTTACTGGAATTGCCTGTTCTGTGTCTTTCCTCTTTTGCTTTTTGAGTTTGAGTAAGCCCATAATATTGTACCACATCTTATATATACATTTCATGTCTTCTTGATCTTAATTCTCACTCTATCCACTGTTGAAGCAAACACCTTGGCTTCAGGCATGTATGACTTGACAGAACCTGGACTCAAAGGTCTGCTTCATTCTTCTTCCTGCCTGGAGACTCAGATATCATGCAAAAAAAAAAACCTGGAAACAGGGATTACTTAAACCCCACAGGGATGTTAGACCACTGACATGAAATGTTTCCCCAAATGTTCTCTCATGGATGCCTATCTTGGTTGTTATATCAAGCAGACAACACAGACTAGTCAGTTTTAGGTGTGGGTGAAAAAAAATCTACATTGAATGGTGGAAGGTGAAGATAGATTGATATAAATTCTTCTAAATTTCTAGTAGCCAAGACATGGAAACAAGCTAAATGTTCAATGACTGATGAATGGATGAAGAAGACATGGTGCCTATGGACAACGGAATACTACTCAGCCAGAAAAAGAATGAAATAACACTGAAGCAGAATGAATGGATCCAGAGATTATCGTACTAAATGAAGTAAGCCAGACAGGCAAAGACAAACACCATGTAATAACACTTGTATGTGGAATCTCAAATAAAAGATACAAACAAACTTATTTACATAACAGATATAGGCTCACAGACATAGAGAACAAACTTATGGCTACCAAAGCAGGAAGGAGCGGGATAAATCAGGAGTTTGGGATTAGCAAATACACATCACTAGATATAAAACACACACAGGGAACTATGCTCAATATTTTATAGTAACCTACAAAAGAAAAAAATTCTGAAAAAGAATATATGTGTATATATATATACTATAATTTAATAAAAAAAATTCTTCTGAAAGAAGCTAGTAAATTATAGGTAGTATTGGTAGCAGTCTTACATCCAAAACAGAGAAGAAAAGATTTTACTATATTGTCAATTAATCAGCAAACCTCTTGACTTTTTCTCTGTAACTTTTTCTCTTTGCCTCACATTTTAGAAATTTGAATGAGTATCTGCAGATCTTGGCACCTAATGTTACATAACTGTAATCCTGTCATTGGGAAAACAATTGAGGAAAGACAGGGCATCTGACTGAACAAAACAAGACCACAGCAAAGACTTAGTTAAAGCCAGAACTTCAAATGTCTTATTAATTTCTTAAACAAAGTATATAAAGTGAACGGAGAAGGCAATGGCACCCCACTCCAGTACTCTTGCTTGGAAAATCCCATGGACAGAGGGGCCTGGTGGGCTACAGTCCATCGGGTCGCTAGGAGTCGGATACGACTGAGCGACTTCACTTTCACTTTTCACTTTCATGCATTGGAGGAGGAAATGGCAACCCACTCCAGTGTTCTTGCCTGGAGAATCCCAGGGACGGGGGAGCCTGGTGGGCTGCGGTCTGTGGGGTCGCACAGAGTCGGACACGACTGAAGCGACTTAGCAGCAGCAGCAGCAGCAGCAGCAACATAAAGTGAAAGTGAATGAGTTTGTGTTACATTGACAAGCCATGTCCAACTCTTTGCAACCACATAAACTGTAGCTACTCTATTCATATTTCCCAGAGAAGAACACTGGAGTGGGTTGCCATTTCCTTCTCTAGGGGATCTTTCAGACCCAAGGACTGAATCTGTCTCTTGCATTGGCAAGTAGATTGTTTACTGCTGAGCTATTCAAATGTCTTATTAATTTCTTGAACAAAGTATATAAAGTAAAAGAGAATGAGTTATTATATCATAAAAAGTGAAGTCTTTGAAAGGAGGAGGTACAAATGAATTCTTCCTAAATCATTCAGAGTGAATTTGTTTTGACCACTATTTTATATTCACTCTATTATTGCATTTGAAAAGAGATATTAATATTGTTCAAATATTTAATTCTTTAATTAGATGTTGAAATTATCATGGATAGTTCTGTTCCCCATTTTTACTTCTATTCCCAGATTCTAGCATTATACTTGGAGTTTAGTGCAAACTAAATGAATGCTGATTGAGGGAACAAATAAACTGATATTCTTAATCAATCAAATATTTTACATCAGATTGATTTTGCACTAAACCTCAAAATTTAACGTTACCTATTACTGAGAAGATAAGGCTGTATAATATTATGGCTATTATGCACTGAATAAAATAGAAAGCAAAACAAATCTTAAAATGGTAAAGCAAGTAAAAGTGAGGAAAATCTAAACAAAATGGGTCCTAGGAGAACAGCAGGGAAAGAAGAAATACTTGGAGGAAAAAAAAATAATAACATTATTTTGAGGGCTTCCTTGATGGCTCAGTGATAAAGAATCCACCTGCCAATGCAGGAGACACAGGTTTGATCCCTAGTCCAGGAAGATCCCACATACCATGGAGCAACTAAGCTCCAGGCCACAAGTACTAAGTACATGCCACAACTACTGAGCCTGCACCCTAGAGCCAAGAAGCTGCAGTTACGGAAGCCTGCGTGCCCCAGAGCCCGTGTTCTGCAACAAGAGAAGCCACCACAGTGAGAAACCCCTGCACCGCAGCTACAGAGAGGCACCCACTCGCCTCAACTAGAGAAAAGCCCAGGCAGCATTGAAGACCCAGGAGAGCCAAAAATAAATAGATAAATAAAAAAAAAATTTAAGTTACTTTGATAACTTTCCCCCCATATTAGTCATTTTATGAGTCAGACAAATAAATATTGATAATTAAAAGAGTAAAATGTGTTCTTAAAAGGACTAAATTTTCATGTGCATCTAATTAACAAGTTTCTCGCACAAAATTAACTCATCAAACCTCTACTTAGATGTCAAAATTAATCAATTACTAATGGTAGCAATAAATCATTAAATGAAATTGATTACATGAGACTAAAAAAGCAAGCAAACAAAAAAACAATAAAGGAACATAGAAGCATGTTTAAAAGAAGCATGAAATAGCCAAGAAACATTGCAAAAATAACACAGGGATTGTCGAAGATAAAACACATCTTTACAAGTACTCTATGTAATCTTTCTTTATCATCAAGTCTTTCTCACTAAAGGCTGGCATCTCAAGCTGTCTTGATAAAACCTAACTAAATCAAAACTCCATGTGGAAAAGCTTCTGGCATCTTTCTTTGAGCATTGAGAACTTTTCCTGTGCACAGCATCTGTTTCTGCCATTTTCAGAGGAAACAATATGATAAGAAATAGCACAATATTCTCCAAGATGATATTGTAGAAACACCAAAATCTCAAAGGAACTTTAAAAAATTTAATAAAGAATGACTAAGAAATGAAAGTGCTTGATATTTACATTTACTATCCTCACTTAAAAAGTGTTCACATTCAGCACCTGAAAATGGTAAAAATGTTGTTTCTCCTTAGTTTGGAAAAATTAACATATTTTAAGTAAGACTTTTAAAATTAGAATAAAAAGATGACTCTTCAAATCTCAAAATGAATGGAATCTGCAGTCCCCAGTTCTACACTGTTTCTAGACTCGAAGAAACATCTATAATTATTTTTGAACTACAAGGAAAGTCATCATGAAGTGAAAATAGTGTCAGCAAAGCCCTGTCCATCAAAAAAGAATAGTCTTCCTTTACAGACCATATTTAATTTTGATTGGAGAAGAATTAGTATTATCATTAACTGCTTTTATGTTCATCATTTTCCTGTCTTGTCCATCAAACCAAGAAAAATTCCCATGTCTACCACTGAAACTCACAAATAGGTAAGGCTTCTGACCTTGCCAAGCCCCGACATCTTTGTCTCCCATTTGTCATTTGATCTGAGGTTGTCAGCAAACAGATGTCTCCTTTAGCCTAAGGCATCCTCAGAGTTGCTAGGGCAGCTGTTGCTATGACATTTGATGAAGGTATGGAAACTGAGGATAATGTGATTTGTAGGCCCATCCGCAGTAAGTGCTTCAGCGTATAAGACCAGAGTGATGCATTTCTTGCTAATTTGTTAATGCTTATTTTAAAAAGTGTTTTTAGTTAAATGCAATTTCCTGTGCCAAACATGTTTTTTCCTTTAAAGTGCCTCCTGAGATAATTTACAAGGAGGTGACCTATGCCTGGGAAATGCCTCTATTTAATGTCTGAACTCGAAATATAATTTGCATGAGAGAACATCCAATAGTCTTATGAATTTAAAGGCAAATGTGTGCTAATTATCATTGTGTCCTCCCATGACGAATGTATATGTTAACAAGGGATAGTTTGTTGTACTAATATGAGCAGAGGGATTCTAATATGCTTTAGTGAACTTCGAAGTGTCAATAGAAAGTTGAGGGGTCGGGGGATCACCTTTACTTAATGTTGAATTTCTGTTTGACACGTATGGCCACATATGGAGCAAACAATGGCACCCCACTCCAGTACTCTTGCCTGGAGAATCCCATGGACGGAGGGGCCTGGTAGGCTGCAGTCCATGGGGTCGCGAAGTCAGACATGACTGAACGACTTCACTTTCACTTTTCACTTTCATGCATTGGAGAAAGAAATAGCAACCCACTCCGTTGCTCTTGCCTGAAGAATCCCAGGGACGGGGGAGCCTGGTTGGCTGCCGTCTCTGGGGTCGCACAGAGTCAGACACGACTGAAGCGACTTAGCAGCAGCAGCAGCACCACATATACTTTAGAAGCATTTGCAATGTGTACTCAACTGTGCTTCAAGAAAAGTACTAAGTGTCCTGTTCCTTCCTTAAAAATCTTGCCCTTGGGATTTAAAAAAATATATTTTCCATATATATATATATATATTTATATATATATATACATTATATATATATATTTATATATATACATTATATATATATATATTTACATTTACATTTATATATATATATATATATTTACATTTGCCTTGGGGGAAAGATGAGATGGTTAGATAGCATCACCGACTCAATGGAAAAAATTGAGCAAACTCTGAGAGACAGTGAAGCACAGGGGAGCCTGTCTTGCTGCAGTCATAAGGTCTCAAAGAGTCAGACAATACTCAATGACTGAACAACAACGGCAGGTTGGGAAATGCAGATTAATTATGAATATAAAGCAGTATTTCAGGGTAATTTTACTTTTTGCTTCTATGAACAATAATTTATTATTTAGTAAATTCTCATGAGTAATTGAAATGGATGCTAGTTAAGCTCAGAAAACATGGCCATGAAACTAGTTTAAAACTGCAGTATTATGATTGAATTTAGCATAGTTATTAGAGATATGGAAATGGGGGAAATGTGGAATTTGAAAGGAAGACAACACGAAATCAAGTACTTTGATAAAGGCAAGTCCCTTGACCTCTTTAAGTCTTAGTTCCTCTACAAATAAAGTAAGATTAATAAAAACTATCTTGAAAGATTATCATCACGGAAATTAACATTCATGAATCACCCAATGCCATGCCTCCTCTATAGGATATGCAACAGTGTTATATATATATAAGAAATGATCACTACTATGATTATTTTAATACTCAGGCAACCCACTCCAGCACTCTTGCCTGGAGAATTCTGTGAACAGAGGAGTGGGACAGGCTGTATTCCATGGAATCACAAGGAGTTGGACACGACTGTGCAACTTTCACTTTCACTATGATTATTTTCACACAAAGGCTACATAATCCCAAGAAGAAAAGTGTGTGTTTATGCACATGTGTGTATTTTTGTGCATGTAATGATGAATAAGTAGAAACCTTTATTGTGTTTAATAAACTTACTTAAGTTCTCATGCAAAAATTTAATAAATAAAATTATTTTTATTTAATAAAATTAGTAAACTTAATTATATTTAATAAATACAATTTTTAATTAAAAATAAAATTTTAGTACTCTTAGGTTAAAATAGGCAAACTTCTGGCTTTTTCCTTATAGTAAATTACTGAAACATCTTATATCTATTGCAAATATTCTTCTCTTAATTCTACATTGGTCAAAGTAATGGAAAGATTATTGTTAAGTCCTTGTAGTAGACAGATATGAGGATCACTGAAATATTGCCCTTCTGTGTAGCAGGTCTCATGATGCTTTACAAAAATAGTCACAAAAATGTTACTGCATTTAATAGCAAATAGTTGTTATTTAGTCACCAAGTCATGTCTGACTCTTGCAACCCCATGGACTGTAGCCTGCCATGATCCTCTGTCCATGGGATTTTTTTAAAAAAACATTTTTTAAAAGGGCTAATTGAATGACAGTTTGAGAACCACTGGCATACTCAAGACAGCACTCTTCTGTAAATGAATAAAGTTTGTTTTACCTCAACTTTTTTTTTAATTTCCATGATATAATCATCAAAAACCTATATTAATCTTTTCTGTAAATTAATTTTCCTCCAAATATGTGTTTAAACAGCTCCATATAAGTACTATGGGGTTTAAAATAATTTATTCTTTTAAATAATTAATTAAATACATGCACTGAATAATGTATTTAAATATCCAGTTGCACATGACCCTTCTGACTGGTAATTTTGTTAAAGTTTGATCCAATGTAGTCAAAACACACACAAATTAACTAAACTCATCTAGTGAGAATTAAAAACACGAATACTTTATAGGTGTCAACGACAATTTTGTGAGTGATTATAGGATGAGTAACCATGTAAACTTGTTTGACACCAAAAACTGCTAAGGAAAATTACTTTCAATTAAAAACCCTTGTGAGCAAAAACAAAATCAGAAGGCACATTTTTAAATGGAAGCATTGGGCACTCTTTAAAAATGTATTGATTTAAATTCATTAGAATGTATTCACATTTTGGCCGAAATAAAGGGGAAACATTATGGACTTGGAATAAATAAATAAATAGATAAATAAATAAAATTTAGCGATTAAAAATTAAAACAAAAGTTTCCATACAATTGGCATGAACGAATTTTTTAAGGTTTTGATTAGACTTTATAGTGAGTGCATAAATGCTCAATTATATCCACAGATTTGATTGAATCTCTAGCCAAGAACGTTAAGAATGCAATCTCATAAAGTTGAGTACACATTGCATCAGTAGTGTTTTTAGAACCTTACAAAGCAGTAATGAAGGAGCGGAAAGAAGAAGGTTAATTCAGAACAAATTTGGCTGTAACAGTATTGTTATCTTGGAGGTAAGACTGCTTGAAAAATTGTATTAATTTCTACTGAGAACAATCACCCAGGGACTGCATGCTTGGCATAGATTTCATGTCTGTTATGATAGTACACATCCAATTCACAACAACATTGGCAGTATTTAGTAATGTGGGCCTTACATGACCCTTGATGTCATGAGGATAGAGAAAATGATGATGAACAACGTGGTGAGAAGTTTAATGGATAAACATCAGGAAAATGATTATAGCATCAATGAAAAAAAATGCTTTAGATAATCTCTTATTGTTGATAAGTGATATAAAACTCACCAAAAATGGCACAACAGAAATCTTAACAGATGGTAAGTCATCTTAATCAAGCAAATTAAGGGATCATACATTTAAAAAATAAAATAGTAGATTATCTGACATGCACTGTAATTACATTGTATGCATTGCTTTCAATAAACGTTAAAGGACAAATTAGCGTTAGCTGCGCCAACTGCATTTCCAAATCTGCTTTTCAAGCTTATAATTAAAATCCTAAAGTATTACTGCCACAAATTAACAGTTTTAATGTAATGCAGACATTGTAATCATCAGCGCTTCCTTGTTTTTCAAATGGGTTGCCTCATGCAAATGTAGACCATATTCACCTCAGTAAACAGTAAATACTAATATCCTTTTCCGACTGACATCTCTGCTGTAGACCATTCTCAACCAAGAAGAAAAGACTGACTCACAGGAGGAATGGTGCAGTCCTTGATAGAATAACCATGTCTGCCTCACCCAAAGCAGTGACAGGATCGGAATACAGTTGTTGAGAATCTTCTGCCTTACAGAAAGCAAAGGAGACAGCACTATCTGTCTGGATCGTGAGTGCTATGAGGTCACTTCATGGGAGTCCTTTAAGTCAGAGGATGAACCTAGAGGCTGCCAACTCCAAATTCCAACAAGATTCTGATATCCTCATTGAACACATGGACTCAGCTAACTCTCACAGCTTTCTAAGTGCTTTCTCTATTGTAGCAGCTGATGAGCAAATATACTTTAGGACCTTTATTATACATTTGGAGTCTTGTCAAAGTCCACTTGAAGCTATCAGTGTTTAACTGTATTGATGCCAAGTGCTGTTTGGTCCTGTCTGTTCTTACTTGTCTGTGTCACGCTGTGTGACACACTGAGTCACAGTGGTTTGGTATTGAACAACTGAGGAAATACTGCAGTTAAAAAGTGTTATCACAACAAAGTGTCAGTCAGTCAGGCTGACTGTATGAAGTTTGGGGTCATAAAATTTCCTCTTGAATAATTATATATCGATAAAGAGTGTGAAATAGGCAAATGAAAAATTATGTGTAAAGGCATGGTTTTCTCTTTAGGAGAAACAACTAAGAAATCTTTGTAAATTTTGGATTTATTTTAGCATTTGATAATAATCTAAGGAGTCAATACTATGAAGGAAGCACCACACACACACAGAATTATCCATATCATTATCAATAGTTCTTTGCATAGATTATTTTGCACAGAGGCGACTAGAACTACAATGTACTTTTAACATCGGATACAGTTTTAGTTAAAATCATCTCAGTATGGGACAGTTGGTCTGGTTGTTAAGACTCCATATTTATGGTCTAGAGGGAACAGGAACAATCCCTGGTCAGGAAACTAAAATCCCACATGGTGTCTGGCATGGCCAAAAAAAAAAGGGGAGGGGGAAGTAAAAATAATCATCTCAGTATAAATCAGCAGTAGCTTGTTTCCAGGATTTTTTTTTCATTTTATGGTTGAAACCACAGTAAAAAAAAATTACGAGCTTAATGAGCTTAATGAGACACTTTGAATTCTGAAGACAAAAATTGCAATTCTATTGTCAGCTGTATTTACCAATTTAGATATATTAATAATATAATGGTGTATAAAAAAATAAACTCATCAGGCTCTTTCTAAGCCTTCTTATTTATATACTCTCTTCATTGGTAGTACCACTATTCTTATTCAACTCAGAGACATCTTTAATTTGTTAGTAATTACCCTATCCTTTAACACTGGGCTGGAAGAAGCACAAGCTGGAATCAAGATTGCCGGGAGAAATATCAATAACCTCAGATATGCAGATGACACCACCCTTATGGCAGAAAGTGAAGAGGAACTAAAGAGCCTCTTGATGAAAGTGAAAGAGGAGAGTGAAAAAGTTGGCTTAAAACTCAACATTCAGAAAATGAAGATCATGGCATCCAGTCCCATCACTTCATGGGAAATAGATGGGGAAACATTGGAAACAGTGTCAGATTTTATTTTGGGGGGCTCCAAAATCACTGCAGATGATGACTGCAGCCATGAAATTAAAAGACGCTTACTCCTTGGAAGTAAAGTTATGACTAACCCAGATAGCATATTCAAAAGCAGAGACATTACTTTGCCAACAAAGGTCCATCGAATCAAGGCTATGGTTTTTCCAGTGGTCATGTATGGATGTGAGAGTTGGACTGTGAAGAAAGCTGAGCACTGAAGAATTGATGCTTTTGAACTGTGGTATTGGAGAAGAGTCTTGAGAGTCCCTTGGACTGCAAGGACATCCAACCAGTGTAGACCCTTTTCTACAATTGCTCAAATTCTTATCACAGAAAACATTTCATTCAAATAGCTATGCAGCAAACTCGAACCCCAGAGGCAAATGTTGCCTTTGTTTTTATCTTCCCATGGCTTGAGACTCCCAAGGCTATGTAGACCACATTCTAGAACTGGTCGTTAGTCATTCCACATCCATGAAAGTTGACATAGAGGATGCCATTTTTTTAGCCCACTCCTTAATATACCACCTTTCATCTAGTGGATCAGTCCTCTGAAGTGAACTTTGCCTGCTAAGGGGCATTACTTTTCATGGATTCTATGTATAATGCACTGAGCTTCTAGCACAATTCCTAGATCTTTGAAATTTTCTGATTTACTGCTATTTCCACATTTTGGAGGCCTAAGGTACTCTGAATCATGCATGGAAAGAAATGTTGACTCACCCACTATACAACCTTTAGGAAAATTCTGTGCTCCTGTCCCTCACATACTCACACAATCACTCATTGGTTTTTATTTTATTTTTTAAATTTAATTTCATTATTTTAATGAACACTTTAACAACTCTTTAACAACTTTAGATATACTTAGTGAATGTGTGAAAGTTGCTGTCATGTCCAACTCTTTGTAACCCCATGGACTATGCAGTCCATGGAATTCTCCAGGCCAGAATACTGGAGTGGGTAGCCTTTCTGTTCTCCAAGGGATTTCTCCAGGCATCGAACCCAGGTCTCCCACATCGCAGGCAGATTCTTTACCAGCTGAGCCACAGGGAAGCTCATACTTAGTGAATATTAAGTAATAATGGTTATTAACGGCTATTGCTAACCAAGAGAAGGTCTACTATGCCCATGTACTGAGTCACTGAGTCTCACATAGTGCATTTTTATTTTTTCAGTTTGCCTTTTTGTTCAGTTTAGTTTAATTTGGTTCTTGCACCTCATCCCACCTCCTTGATCCCAACATATACAAGGAACACTCATTCTTCTTCCCCAGAGCAGCTCTATTCTTACTTCTTCCAGTTGGCCAATAGTGTAATTCAATTCAGAATGTATATATGTAAACACCACTCCCCTGGGCTTATATTCATGCCGAGAAATCATAGTTCGGTCAAATGCCTCAGTAGGCATCTAGAGGCTCAGGCAGGGATGGATGGATCAGAATGGCTATTCCTCACTCCCATCCATGAAGAATACATATACATACATGATAGCTAGCACACACAAATTACAGAAAGTATTATGAGATATAGATTCAGTGTGTGAACTCATTTACAGTTACAGGAATTAAGAGCATATATTCGACAGTTAGTAGCTGTGTGCTCAGATTCTGAGTCTGTCTTTGATGGTGTGACGGTGTCTTTCACCTCTTAATTCTTTGCACTCTCTGTGCTTCTAACTACGGCTGTCTACCATTGGGCTCCTCACATGACACTCTCCACCTCACAACACTTGACACAGTATCGTGGACTTAGCAAAGGACTTGTCAGTCTTCTCCTGAGAGATTTAGAATGACTTCCCCGTGGCTTTTGTTTCCAGACCAGATCCCTCCAGATAAGTCAGAAGCTTTTTTTCTTAACTAATTATTTTTTTTTTAAGAGCCTTAAGTAACTGTCAAAAGTGTCAGTCAGGAAGGTGCGAGCTGAAAGGAAGCCAGGCACAGTGCTGACGTGGCTGACAATTTGCTGGAAGTGGTAACAGCAATGAACCAAGGATGACAGAAAGATAACAATCAGATTTTACTGACTAATAGACTTTAATGGCCAAGAAAAATTAGCGTAGAGACCAAGATGAAAATAAGAAACTGCATCCAAATATATTATTATTTATAAGGGCTGGTTATAATATTTTAAATATTTACTCACAGCATAAAAGGCCTGCCTCACAATACCATTATAAATAGACTGTACTTTTTAAGAGTGGCTCTTTATAATGAACTCTAGCCCTGTGAGCAACTTCATTATGGAGAGTTATCTAAGAATGAATGAGCATAAAAGACTACCAGTAAACACTGATAATCATGTCTCAAATAAATAATCAAACAAAAGCAAAATAAGCAAGAAGGCAAATTTTAAAATATGTTTAAATACCTTATTTACATAAAGAGTTATGTATGTATATATATCCTCTATTGGTTTGTTTCTTAGGAAAACATTGGCTAAGATGCAAGAATTTCCTGGTAATAAATAAAAGTTCTGTAACTTTGAATTTATTTTTGGATAAGAATACAAATGCTAGGAGAATCCCTTGGACTGCAAGGAGATCCAACCAGTCCACCCTAAAGGAAATCAGTCCTAAATATTCATTGGAAGGACTGATGCTGAAGCTGAAACTCCAATACTTTGGCCACATGATGCTAAGAACTGACTCATTGGAAAAGACCCTGATGCTGGGAAAGACTGAAGGCAGGAGGAGAAGGGGATGACAGAGGATGAGATGGTTGGATGGCATTCAGATCAGATCAGATCAGATCAGTCGCTCAGTCATGTCCGACTCTCTGCGACCCCATGAATTGCAGCAGGCCAGGCCTCCCTGTCCATCACCAACTCCCGAAGTTCACTGAGACTCACGTCCATCGATGGCATTACTGACTCAATAGACATGAGTTTGAGTAAACTCCAGGAGTTGTAATAGACAGGAAGGCCTGGCATGCTGCACTCCATGTGGTAGCAAAGAGTCGGACACAACTGAGCAACTGAATTGAACTGTACAAACACTAGGAGTATTGGATACCCAGAGCTCAAAAATAAGCTATATATTATAATTTTATATGCCTCATTTTTTTTGTCATTAGAAATCTTCATGTAAATCTGTAACTGGGACTACAATTCCATGTCTTCTTTAAATCATATATTCATTTTTCACTGATAGAAGTCATATTTTATTTGACACGTATGCTGGAATTCAAAGAAAATATTTCCTTACAACATGAAGTGATGAACATAAAATCTATTATGTTTCCTAAATGCACAGAGTAACATTATTAATATTATTCCTAAGTTCAGCCTTGATTCTGATACTACATTTTCTTCACCAAATGTGAATAGCAGTTTTACAATTTGATATATCCAAAGGACTATCTCTCCCGTGCTTCGATTGTTGTAATGTCATTGCAATTATTTCTATCATGATCATCTAAGTGAAACATTACACCCTCTTTTCCTCTGAGGAAATGTCATTGTTTCTGTTTATAATATAAGATACATGAGTTCTTAGCTTGAGATCCTACCACTATAAAATTTAGAATCTGCTTTATCAACTTTTGTTCTATATCTGTGATAATACAATGTAAGAGAAAGCCAACATATTTCTGTTGGGTGGAGGTGACCACAAAACCAATCAGCATGCTATGAAAACTTTGATAATTGTATCTTTAGGTCAAATTCCTTATCTTTTAAAAGAAGTATTCATTATCTCAAAACTTTGATTTTGATATCATATTATCCAGGATTTAATTTACTGTTCCAGTTTGTCTTGTGACAAAAGTATACAACAAAAAGAGCAAAGTAGACAGAAAGCAAATGTCCTACGAGAATACAATGATACATAGATAATGGTGATACAATTACAATTTATGTCTGCATGTGACTATAGCAACTGAAACTAGAGTTCTGTGATATTTTATGACACTGAAATTATTAATTTTTCCTAAATACTGTTCCCTGAAAATAAATCACTTTATAATATTTGTAATTGGTGGTTTGAATACAGTTTTAAAATAATAGAATAATTCTTTAATTTTTTGCCAAAATATAAATTAAACAAAAACACGTAGTCAAAATACTTAAATTTTTTTCCCCCTTTTAAACCAAGCATTCAGCTAACAGTTTTACAATGTTCGGTATCTATTATATTTGAAGAACACAATATATCACAATACTCAAGCAATTTCTATATTAAATTGTATGATTTCAGATGAGGGAAATAGGAATATTAGAAATTAATGTTTTAAGAAAAAAAAAAGAATTTGTTATCTCACATAATGTACAGTTATCAACTTATTGGCTTTCATCTCCACATTCACCCTTTCAGAACTGATTAAAACTAACACATGGATTTATTCCGAGGGCACAAGGATGATTTGACATTTGCAAATCAATAGTGTGATATACCATGTTAACAAGAGTAAGGATAAAATTCACATGAATATCTCAATAAACACAGAAAAAGTATTTGACTAAACATCCATTCATGATAAAAATCCTCATCAAAGTGGATGTAGAGGGGACTTATCTCAACATATTAAAGGTCACTTATGATAAACTCACAACTAACTTCATATTCAGTGGTAAAAAGCTAAAAGCCTTCCTCAAAATTCAGCAACAAGACAAGGATACACTCTCTTGCCATTTCTATTGAACATAGTGTTGGAAGTCCCGGACACAAAAATCAGAAAAGAGGAAGAAATAAACATCAAGACAACATTCAAATTGTAAGGGAAGAATTTATACTGTCACAGTTTTCAGACAACATAGTACTTTACATAGAAAACACTAAGGTCTCTACCCAGAAAACTCTTAGAACTAATAAATGAATTCAGAAAAGTTGCAGGATGGATACAAGGTTAACATACAAAAATCTGTTGCTTTATCATACACTTATAATGAACAATCAGAGAGAGAGAAAAAAAAAAAATCTCAGTTAAAATCACAGCAAAAAGAATAAAATACCTTGGAATAAACTTAACCAAGGCAGTTAAAGACCTATATTCTGTTCTATAAAATATTGATGGAAGGAACTGAAAATGATCTCATGGTCTTGGAAGAGATCTTGGAAGAATTAATATTATTTAAATGGACACAATACTCAAAGAAATCTACAGATTTAATGCAATGTCTATAAAAATACTCAGGACATTTTCCACAAAACTAGAACAAATAATCCTAACATTCACATGGAACCACAAAAGAGCCAGAATTACCAAAGTAATGTTGAGACAAAAGGACAAAGCTGGAGGAATCACCTGCCACAATAATCAAAACAGCATGGTGTGTGCACAAAAATAGATATATAGATCAGTGGGTCAGAATAGAGCACCCAACAATAAACCCACCCACCTATGATCAATTAATCTACAACAAAGTGGGCAAGAATATTCAATGGAGAAAAGGCATGCATGTTTGCTAAGCCACTTCAGTCACGTCTGACTCTATAACCCCATGGAATGTAGCCCACCAGGCTTCTCCGTCCATGGGACTTTCCAGGCAAGAATACTGGAGTGGGTTGCTGTACTCTCCTCCAGGGATCTTCCCGACCTGGGGATCAAACCCATGCTTCTTACATCTACCTGCCTTGGTAGGTGGGTTCTTTACAACTAGTGCCATCTGGCAAGCCCTGGAGAAGAGACAGTCTCTTCAATAAGTGGTACAGGCAAAACTGGACAGTTACAAGTCAAGCAGTGAGATTAGAATATTTCCTTATATCATATACCAGAAGATCTAAAGGTAAGATATGAAACCATAAAACTAGAACATGGCCTTAGGCAGAATACTCTTTGACATAAATTGTAACAATACATTTTTTGATATATCTCCTGAGACAAAAACTATAAAAAAGCAAAATAAGCAAATAGGACCTAATTAAACTTAAAAGCATTTGCACAGCAAAGGAAACCATTGACAAAATTAAAAGACAATCTATAGGAAAAGATGCTCAACATTGCTAAATGTTGCTGCTGCTGCTAAGTCACTTCAGTCGTGTCCGACTGTGTGTGACCCCATGGACGGCAGCCCACCAGGCTCCCCCATCCCTGGGATTCTCCAGGCAAGAACACTGGAGTGGGTTGCCATTTCCTTCTCCAATGCATGAAAGTGAAAAGTGAAAGTGAAGTCGCTCAGCCATGTCTGACTCTTAGCGACCCCATGGACTGCAGCCTACCAGGCTTCTTCGTCCATAGGATTTTCCAGGCAAGAGTACCGGAGTGGGGTGCCATTGCCTTCTCCATTGCTAAGTGTCATATAAATGCAAATCAAAACAAGAAGATATTACTTCACAGCTGTAAGAATGACTGCTGTCAAAAAGTCTGCAAATAACAAATATTGGAGAGAGTGTGGCAAAAGGGAACTTTTATACGATGCTGGTGGGAGTGCAAATTAGTGTAGCCACTATAGAACAGTATGTGAAAGTGAAAGTCACTCAGTCGTGTCCAACTCTTTGTGATCCCATGGACTGTAGTCCATGGGATTCTCCAGGCCAGAACTGGAGCCTTTCCCTTCTCCAGGGGATCTTCCCAACCCAGGAATCGAACCCAGGTCTCCTGCATTGCAGACGGATTCTTTAGCAGCTGAGCCACAAACAGAATCCCATAGAACATATATTCATAGAACAGTATAGAGGCCCCTAAAAATAGAAATATCATATGACCCAAGCAGTTCCATTCCTGAGTATACATCTGGAAAAACAAATGGACACAGTAATTCAGAATTGTACATATACCCCAATGCTCATAGTAACATTATTTGCAATAGCTAAGCTATGAAAGCAACCCAAGTGCCCATCAACAGATGAATGGGTATAGAAGACACAGAATAGTACTCACCCTTAAAAAAGAATGAAATTCTGCCATTTGCAACATGTGGATGAATCTACAGAATATTATGCTTATGAAATGTCAGAGAGAGACACTTACATGTGGAATCTAAAACATAAAACAAACACAAGTATATAGTAAAACATAAACATATATGGCAAAACCAATACAATATTGTAAAGTTAAAAAAAAAAACCATAAACAGACTCATAAATATAGGAAACAAAACTAGTGGTTACCAGTAGGGAGAGGGATGGGGAGAGGAGCATGTTAGGGTTATGGGATTAAGAGATACAAACTATTACATATGAAATCAATAAACAACAAGACTGCATTGTGTAGCACAGGGGATCTTGCTGCTGCTGCTGCTAAGTCGCTTCAGTCGTGTCCGACTCTGTGCGACCCCACAGACGGCAGCCCATCAAGCTCCCCCATCCCTGGGATTCTCCAGGCAAGAACACTGGAGTGGGTTGCCATTTCCTTCTCCAATGCATGAAAGTGGAAAGTGAAAGTGAAGTCGCTCAGTCGTGTCCGACTCTTAGCGACCCCATGGACTGTAGCCCACCAGGCTCCTCCGTCCATGGGATTTTCCAGGCAAGAGTACTGGAGTGGGGTGCCATTGCCTTCTCCAATAGGGGATCTTAAGAGAGAGAAATAGATACATATATGGAGGGAAATAGAGAAATAAATGCAACAGATGTAATGTATATATGTATACACATATATTTTTATTCAGGAGAGATGCTTAGAAGTTGGATTACTGACTCATACCTGTGTGCAGTTAAAACATGAATAGATGCTATCAATTTATCTTGCAAAAATTTAGCAGTATATATTTTCACTGATATTATGAGAGTTTCTTATTGTCCATAATTACACAAGAATTCTACTTGTCAACTCTTTCTCTAGAAGAGAAATAGTGTCTTCTTCTTTTAATTTGGATTATCTTGATTAGCCATGAAATGGAGTATATTTTCACAAGTTTATTGACAATCTATGTTTTTTTCATCTATGGTTTCCTTATTTACATCTTCTGTCAAAATATGTTCCTTTTTATTTGCTTCTTTTAGGAGCTCTTTTCAAATAATGACTATTGATTTTTTTAAGTGCTAAAACTAATTTATCTCAAGCTGTTTTGACATTTCTTAAAAAGCCATTGAAAGATACTGCTATTTTCAGTTGATTGTTTATCACTAAATCTCTCCAACACTCCAGCTGGTGTTTCCACTACCTCTGTGGGTCTTCTCAACCACTCACCTTATCAAAATGATTACCTTAC
Organism: Bos grunniens; assembly: GCF_055505025.1. Lineage (NCBI taxonomy): Eukaryota > Metazoa > Chordata > Mammalia > Artiodactyla > Bovidae > Bos > Bos grunniens. The sequence goes on along the minus strand of NC_141176.1, from coordinate 86,287,529 downwards.
TTCAAGTTTCAAATAAAATTCTATCATCTCTCTACAATCTTATTTGTAGCTATCCTTGATTTTCCATTTCTCTGAATAACTCATTTGGTAGTTATGTTTTTAGCATTTACTTTGTAGTGGTTTGAGAAGGCAATGTCATTTTGACATCGGACACATGAAATGTATTTTCAACTTTATTAAGACATTTAACTTACTAGGTATCATTTGATTGCTAAGAAAAGAGAAAAACTCAACCTTCCTAATGTAAAACTCAGAACCCATTATATTAAACGATGAATATGCACAGGTTCCCAATACAGTGACATTAACAAGCCTTCCATCCCTTGCCCCAACAGGAGAGCACATCTTACTACAGAGCTCCCCGTGGGATCAGGTTGACTCTAGACTGCATGAGAGATCACAATCTTGCTTGGATGCATTCAATGTTCCATTCTTCCTCTTAGGCTTTCTCTTAGACTTTCTGTTACACACATGAGTTCCTGTCTTAGGATCTCGTGGTACGGAACAAACCCTGAGAGAAAAGGCAGTAAGGATGAAAACTAGGAAGAGATTTTGTTTTTTATCACAAGAAAAAGGGTTTACCACGGGTTCAATCCCTGGGTTAAGAAAATCCCCTGGAGTTGGAAATGGCAACTCATTCTAGTATTCTTGTCTGGGAAATCCCATGGACAGAGCAACCTGGTGAGCTACAGTCCGTGGGGTTGTAAAGAGTCGGACACGACTGAGCAACTAAACAACAATAACACTACAATTTTACTGGACGAAAGAAGGAAAACAAGTTCCCCAGTCTGTGTTTTTATTTTACTTTATTTTTGTCTGTGGTTTTAAACTTGAAGTCAAGACTCTATTTTGAGTTAACTGGATAATTTTCTGATGACACACAGGTAAACATAGTTTGTAAAATTGATATTGTCTCAGAATTAATCTTTTCTTTCCATCCCCAAGACAGTGCATATTAGCAAAGTCTCAAACCTAAAAGGAAAGGTCACATAATATTACAAATATAGTTAGATAGATAAGGTTGCAATAAAGTTCATTTAAAATACAAGATAATACAGATGTACATATTCATATTCATGTAATGAAAAAGTTGTTTTCATGTAATGAAAAGCTTTTCTTGACACTATACTATTTTACATAATATATCTATTGTGACTATATTATTTAATCAATTTAAGTGTGTGGACTAGTTGTGCAGTCGTGTCTGACTCTATGCAACCCCATGGACTGTAGCCCACCAAGCTCCTCTGTCTGTGGAATTCTCCACGTAAGAATACTGGAGTGGTTTGCCATTCCCTTCTCCAGGGGATCTTCCTTGCCCAGGGATCGAACCTGAATCTGCTGCTTTACAAGCAAATTCTTTACTGTCTGAGCCACCAGGGAATTCTCTGAATAATTTCATTCTCATATATTTCTAAATATAACATAGATCTGACTGTTTTGCTAGTAAAATAAATGGGTATTTAAAGCTCAATTCAGAGAATTCATAGGCTATTCTTATTTTCTCATTATTAGACTATTTTTCTCTTCAATAAACACAAGACATTTATAAAACCTTGAAAGTTTATTTGGAAGGTGATAATATGATTAAAAATTAATAAAGAAAAGGCTGACTCAAATACTCATTTTTTTTTATTTTCCATCAATGTGTTTTTTATCTGAATAGACCACACTGAGAAGCTAATTTTGGCAACAAGTAGACACAAATACTGTGTTAAATACTATACAGAATATTGCAAAGGGTTTGGAAGACCGAGAATAACCTTGCTAAGGTCCATGAGGATCAAAGAGCAAGGCCATGCCTCAGTATCCACTGTAAACCCTACTTTGATACTGAATAACGTACGTTTCTTAAAAGCCCTGCCTGGGAGAAATCCCCTGCATGATAACAGCATGTGGGCTTTCTTTCTCAAACAAAATGTAAGTAGGTAAAGAAAATGCAATGTGTGTTCATTAAAAGAAATACGCTGCCATATATCTGGTTGAGCCTCTCTCTATCTTTAACTGATCTACGTATTTTGCTAATCTATCCTTAACTACTTTCCTTAATGCGTTTTCCTCCGCATTTGTATTCAACTCCCAGAAAAGTTAATTATGTGAACCTCTTATCTGAAAAGCTCCACTCTCTGAATTAGGCCATGTTTCTCTACATGCACCATGTACATTAAGAACTTTGCATCTTATCTGAAACCTTCATTATCCAAATTAAGTCTCTGACCTTCTTTCCATCTTGCTAATTGAGGTTTAATGATATCAGAATTCATATTCTCTGATTTATGAGAATAAAAGGGGGAAAAGTTTCCTGTCTAACTGGACAAAAATATAATCATTACTCATCTGTATGAAATGGTTTGTTTTGTGGTTGTGTAGCCAATTTCCAGTTCAGATCTTTTTTTTTTTTTTAAATCATAGAGAATCAAATACAATCCTATCATCTCTTGATTTTAGGGGGTAATAGCAAGTTCCTTTTTCTTTTGTAAGTACAGTTGACTTACAACATTTGTTAATTTCTGTTCTACAGCAAAATGATTAAGTTCTACATATAAACAGAGTTGTTGTTGCCAAGTTGGAGGAGGGGAAGGGAGGAATGGACTGGAAGTTTGAGATTGGCAGATGCAAACTGGTATATACAGAATGAATAAGCAACAAGGTCCTCCTGTTGGAGGAGGACTATAGTAGCCTGGAGAACTATATTCAATATTCTGTGACAAATCATAATGTGTGTTAGTCACTCAGTCGTGTCCAACTCTTTGCACTCCCATGTAGCCTACCAGGCTTCTCTGTCCATGGGATTTTCCAGGCAAAAACACTGAAATGGGGTGCCATGCCCTTTTCCAGGGAATCATCCTGACCCAGGGATAGAACCCAGGTTGCCTTCATTCCAGGCAGATTCTTAACCATCTGAGCCACCAATGGAAAAGAATATAAGAAATACATGTATAAAATATGCTCTGGTATTTTTGCCATGCCTTTTTTGATGTGGTTCAATTTATCAAGAAGGTACATTTATTAATATTTCTCTTTATGTTGTCTTACATTTGTGTCATCTTTCGAAAAGACTTTCTTGCTTAAAGGATTTTCAAATCATCCATGATCTCTTCAAGTGTCTCCCAACCTGGGGAGCTGGATGAAGACTCAGATCCTAGTAGATTTCTTTATGTGTTAGATAAATTACTAGGTGGAATATTTATCCTCTTCCTTATAGACATTTCCCTCAAATTTCAAAAATTTTAAAGGATTTTGTACATTCACCAAGCACTTTAAATTTATGATTTGTCCAGTGACTTCTGTAGATTCGGGGTCCAAAACGATGGAGCTGAAGATTGTGGATAAAAGCTAGGTTACCCTGGTGACTGTGAGATCGACAAGGAGGAAGCGGGTGTAATGAAGGCTAAAGATAAGGAAGTCTGGACTAGAACAGAGGTGGTGGGAGGCAGGGGTTGACTCTGTGCGTAGCTGTCCGAGTCCCTCCTCTCTGATATGACCGCTGGACCAGTGCCTTAGACCACAGCAGGGGTTGGATAGAGCATGAGATGCCTACACTTCCTTGGTGCAATAATTATTATTGGTGGCCCCTTTCCTGGCAACCAGATCTGATTTTATGTTTATTTGAGTTCTATGAAATTCAATTTAGCCCCCTGTCCCGTTGATTCTATGGTTCTTTCCAGTATACCATCATGGAAAGAACCATACTTAGCTGGTATATGGAGCTTTCTAAAATTCTAGGTTATAGTGATATTAAGACTACTTGTGGTTGTATTTGTCCACTGCTGCGGGTGTTGATTTTGTTAATATGTTTAATTTTGTGTATAATCTCTTCTGTAGACCTAAGGTAAAACACTAGAATGGATGATGATAATTAAGCAAACTCTAAACATCATAAGGGATGGGGAAAGAGCGGCCTGAGCTATTATGCTAATTGGATTCGTTAAAACACAATGAAGTTACTGTAAATAAATGCTTGCAAATGTTCTTTTATGTAACATAACTAAGCTAACAGCCACTGCTTTTACAATGACTCACAAAAGCCATAGTTAGGAAGCTACATGCATGACTGAAAATCTAATTTCTTAAATTCAAATTGCTAAAATGTATTTAGAGAATATGAAGAGACGCTTAAGCTTATGTTGTGGCTACAAAAGGAAATCAGGTATGGTTGCCTCAAAATCAGGATCTCAATGACGTGATGTAAGATCTAGTCACTGGTAAGAAAATGCTGTGGAATATTTTAGTACCATTGTATTTCAGCATTCCTATTGCCACAACTAATTGAGTTTATGATATATAAATTCTCTAAGTTGAGCATGTGAAAGATCTTATTAGATATAAATATTTCAAAATTTAATTTCAGAGAATGGCATACATATAATTCCTAGAGATAAATCATTTGTTCAGTTCAGTTCAGTTCAGTTCAGTCGCTCAGTCGTGTCCGACTCTTTGCGACCCCATGAATCACAGCACGCCAGGCCTCCCTGTCCATCACCAACTTCGGGAGTTCACCCAGACTCACGTCCATCGAGTCAGTGATGCCATCCAGCCATCTCATCCTCTGTCGTCCCCTTCTCCTCCTGCCCCCAATCCCTCCCAGCATCAGAGTCTTTTCCAGTGAGTCAACTCTTCGCATGAGGTGGCCAAAGTACTTGAGTTTCAGCTTTAGCATCATTCCTTCCAAAGAAATCCCAGGGCCGATCTCCTTCAGAATGGACTGGTTGGATCTCCTTACAGTCCAAGGGACTCTCAGGAGTCTTCTCCAACACCACAGTTCAAAAGCATCAATTCTTCGGCGCTCAGCCTTCTTCACAGTCCAACTCTCACATCCATACATGACCACAGGAAAAACCATAGCCTTGACTAGATGGACCTTTGTTGGCAAAGTAGTGTCTCTGCTTTTCAATATGCTATCTAGGTTGGTCATAATTTTCCTTCCAAGGAGTAAGCGTCTTTTAATTTCATGGCTGCAGTCACCATCTGCAGTGATTTTGGAGCACAAAAAAACAAAGTCTGACACTGTTTCCACTGTTTCTCCATCTATTTCCCATGAAGTGATGGGACCAGATGCCATGATCTTCGTTTTCTGAATGTTGAGCTTTAAGCCAAATTTTTCACTCTCCACTTTCACTTTCATCAAGAGGCTTTTAGTTCCTCTTCACTTTCTGCCATAAGGGTGGTGTCATCTGCATATCTGAGGTTATTGATATTTCTCCTGGCAATCTTGATTCCAGCTTGTGCTTCTTCCAGTCCAGCGTTTCTCATGATGTACTCTGCATATAAGTTAAATAAGCATTAAATAAATAAATGATTAAATAAATTATTTGTTACTTCATAGTAAATCAAGTTATTGGGTTTTTTTGTTTGTGTTTTTGCTAAGTATATGTTTAGGTTTTGTTTTTTGTTTTTTTGCATTTATTTAAGTGATGCTTTCTCTGCTTAAGCCACTGCTAAAAACGCAAAACTGCTTTGCAGCAATCCTTTGCAATCTTTCATAAAGCAGGATTTTTTCAATCCTCTTTAAAAATCAAAAACTACTCTCAGGACCAGAAGGAAGAACCAGGGTCACACATGGAAATCTGCAAGAAGACTCCAACACACTAAAATCTTAGCCTCATGTGATCCTGGTACATTGTGGGTGTATTTTTGAACAAGTACTATGTTTCTATGACATATGTTTGATGTCAACTAATGATGGTAGAAGAATATTTTAAACCTGAAAATATGGAAAACTGATTTTTTAGTATCTAAGTATCTGTATGCTTGCTCATTTTTCTTAGGATTCCAGTTATTTGTTTCTTTTTATTTATTTTTTGACTACTCAGACCATTAGGGTACGTTGGAATTAGTATATCTTGGCATTTTCACTAATAACAACATAAAGGAGTAATCAAGTTAATAAGATGAAAACAGATGTGAATACCTCCTAAAATTTTCAAAAACAAAAAACTCATTCAGAAGATTAATCTCAACAGTTCCTTTTTTTTTTTAATTTTTAGTCATTGAGAGCTTATATCTTCTTAAAACTCAGAAATTATTTTCTTCCTTAATTTTCTTGAAAGGCATGTCTACTTAGGTCCTCAGTTCAGTTCAGTTCAGTTCACTTCAGTTCAATCGCTCAGTTGTGTCCTACTCTTTGCAACCCCATGAATCGCAGCACGCCAGGCCTCCCTGTCCATCACCAACTCCCGGAGTTCACTCAGACTCACGTCTATCAAGTCAGTGATGCCATCCAGCCATCTCATCCTCTGTTGTCCCCTTCTCCTCCTGCCCCCAATCCCTCCCAGCATCAGAGTCTTTTCCAATGAGTCAACTCTTCGCATGAGGTAGCCAAAGTACTGGAGTTTCACCTTTAGCATCATTCCTTGCTGCTGCTGCTGCTGCTAAGTCGCTTCAGTCGTGTCCGACTCTGTGCGACCCCACAGACGGCAGCCCACCAGGCTCCCCTGTCCCTGGGATTCTCCAGTCAAGAACACTGGAGTGGGTTGCCATTTCCTTCTCCAATGCATGAAAGTGAAAAGTGAAAGTGAAGTCGCTCAGTCGTGTCCGACTCTTAGCAACCCCATGGACTGCAGCCTACCAGGCTCCTCCATCCATGGGATTTTCCAGGCAAGAGTACTGGAGTAGGGTTCCATTGCCTTCTCCCAGCATTATTCCTTTGGTCTTAATAAATGTTAAATCAATTTATTCATGCTTTCCTAAAATTTAAATTATATAAACATCTCAAAAATACTGTAAAAGTATATATCATAACATAGTAAAAAATGCATTATTATTATTACACTTAGAACTGATATTCTCAATGACCTATAAAAAATACTTGGAAATATATTTGTAAAAATTTACATCACCTAAATAATGAAAATAGTAGTAATTTTCCAAAACAGTTGTTCAAAGGTATTTCATTTCTTTGTTGTCTGAGTTCTTCATTAATTATTAAATGACTTCCATATAATCTGTTTCAAACTGAAATAAAGATAATATTCTAAATAGCCTGTTTGGTTTTTTTTTTCCATAAAGAATATGAGCTTTTTAGACTATCTGGGTTCCAGATCCTTCTCAGTCATTTATTATTAGCTCTTTGAATTGAGAAAATTAAAATATCTTAAGCATCCATTTCCTCAGTTTAAAAATTCAGTAGAATTTTTAGAAAATTTAGTAGAAATTTTAGAAAAGTTCAGTAGAACTATTCATGTCTAGGGACCTTTGAATAAATAATATGAAGTAAATTGTATAAAGTATATGTCATTTCTGAAGTGCTAAGTGCATAAAATCTATTACAAAGTCTTTTTTTAAAATATGAAATGACAGACATTGATGGTTCCTCAGTTTTTATTTTCACATGTGAAATAAGACATCAATACATTTCTTGGATAGAAATTTAATGGTTACAAAACTTTGGATCAAAATACCAGGAGATATGATTACTTCAGCTTAGCTGTATGTTTGATTCTCTTTCCTGCACCCAGGTTTTTAGGCAAAAATAATTCCATCACTGAGACTTAAGGTATAAAACAGCTGAGAAAATGACTGAAGAGGGAGTTCTGTGTCCACATTTGATCGGCACCCAAAAGTCTTAACATTAAATGTGTTGAGGTCAAGTTGTTCACTATCCCCTTATGATTAAGTGCTGAAAGGTCAGAAGCTGTAGTGGGAGAAAATGTTTTATAATCATAGCAATTAAAAATCACCACGCTCCTGCAGATATATAGTGTTTTAAAATGTACCAATATCACAAGGAAGGGTTTTCTGATAATATGAAAGCTATTTGTATGCAAGCTATTTGTATTCAAGAGCATATCTTGAAATCATTTAGAATCTGCTTGCTATCAGGTCATCTGGGTTTTGCAAATTAAAGGTATATATACTTTTGTCTCATATAAAAATGAAATATTTGTTCCCACTCTTTAAAATTCTTAGAATAGTGTTCTTTCCATGGTCAGGTGCCCTTTAAATATATAAGATTTTTATATCAAATAAAAAGGCAATCACCACTTACTGAGACAGAAATGGGTTTAGATCTCAAATTTAATGAAACTTGCACGGTACTATTAGCTGTACTTTTGCGACAGACTAGCAAATATTTTAACAAGTGCGATAAAGCTTGGGCCCAAGCCTCCAACATGTTAGTAGCACCTCAAGGAAATGTGGAGAAAGGGGGTTATGCAGAGTTCAAATGTGGGCCAGCCTCTTCCCCCACCAGATTAAAAGCAAAAGTGAAAGAGAAGGTCTTTCATATTTTGAAAAAATAAATAAATAAATGCAGTGCACATGAAATAGGAACGAAAAATATTATGTGTGTAACAATTATTTGAAAGATTGAGTATAACATTTCAGGGAATATGACGGCTGTAATAAATTCAGTCAAATTGGTTCAAATATAATTATGTCAATTATCCTGCACAGAAGCCTGTGCTCCAGTCCCATGGTCAGTGGCTTTATTGTTTATAATACGCCAGCCCGTGCTTTATCGCTGTTACACAAACGGAAATTCTCTTCGGAATCTCATAAAGCGAATCCATGCTGAAGCTAGGTTCCCTGAACGCTAACCTGACAGGCCTCAGTCACCTTAAATCTAGATTCAGTGCTATGTTTTGGATTTGCATTATATTTGAGGATCTTAGAGAATAATAACTATGATTCACCATGATATTATGTGTTTGCCTCATTTCCATGAGTTGAGCCACCGGGCTTAAATACCGTTAAGCCTCTAAAACGCAGGAAACTGAAGAACACGCTCACAGAAAATTAGTTGTACTGTGGAACTGTTTCCCGTAACATAATTTAATTTGGGGGGGTTTTAAAGCAAAGTCAGTTAATAAGTACAGCAAATGGAAAGATTTTTTGCCACTACTAATACTTCATGCTACTGCTGTGCCCTTATTTTTTTTTTTTTTTTGAGATCTTTAAACAACTTATTTGCTATATCAATAGCACAGCAAAAATTGCTAGAGGAGTCAAGTGTTCAAGTTATAGAGCGAAAAGATAAAGGTATATCTTAAAATCACCAGAAGCATCATTTGCCTAACTAACAATGTTTTGCTTCTATTGCTGGCATCTTATAGTAAGTGAATTTTATAGTGAAACATGGAAGAATGAATGAAAGACAATTAATCCTAATACTTTTTTCAAGTAGTAGATTTTAAACTTGATACAACCAATTAGGTTGGACTTATGAATATTTATACCATGCCCAGTGTTGTAGTGAGTAAATACAGAAAAATACATATTCTCGTATCTATGAATTTCAGTTGTATGTCCTTAAACAGTAAATATTTATCTGTCTTAAATGAAATAGTACACATGAAAGTACTAACCAAAATGCTCACACATAGAAGATATTCTACAGTTTAGTTTCTTTTCACTTTCCATAGGAAATAAAAATGATACTTTTATCTATGGTTTTCTAACCAGCCAGAAAGTGGAAACTAAAGACAAATCAAGATACTTCACATGGCTTCCACTGTGCTTTATCACATGCTTCCATCCTGTGTTGAGCATGTAAAAATTAGTTTTAACTCAAGAATTGTTTGAGTAAGCTTCGGTATATTTGTTTTTCCTGCTACCATTTATTGTTTGGTCATCTTAAAGTTAACAACAACAACAAAAAATGATCATTATCTTAAGTTCATCTGCCACCCTCATTCCCACCCCAATCCCACCATAGTTTAGGTCTCTACAATCTTACCCTTCAAGTTGGCTTTTGGGTTTGAAAACAAGAGAAAGAAATGGTGTGTAGTTCCTTCCTTTTAAAAGCATAGACCTTAGTACCAATCTATGCTGCTTTTATTTTTTTTTAATTTTATTTTTAAACTTTACATAATTGTATTAGTTTTGCCAAATATCAAAATGAATCCATCACAGGTATACATGTGCTCCCCATCCTGAACCCTCCTCCCTCCTCCCTCCCCATACCATCCCTCTGGGTCGTCCCAGTGTATTTTTAGAAACAAACGTAAATTTGTTAGGGAAAATGGCAGTGAAGAAACTGATTTCGCCATTAGCATGCAGCCTTCTTTGCAATGGCCTGACTGCACTTCTCAGTATCAATTCTTTTTGATGCTCTCCCAAACGAGCTGTCTCCAAACATCGGGATAAAAGTAAACGTGTTTCTAGCGAAGCTTCCAAACCAGATAGGGACCGAGAGCTACACATAGACCCATAACATCCCCTCATTTACAAGCAACAGACTTGGGGAATGGAAGGCTCGGAGCCACAGGCTGAAAGCTTGGCGAGAGCCTCACTCGGTGCACCTTGACCTCCTGAACCAAAGCTGGCGGGCAGTCAGTGGGAAGCTTTCGGTTGTGCCCCCGTCTAGGAGCTGACATGTGAGCTTGAACAGCAGTGACAGGCTGCTCTGACGTGGCTGTCATCCGGCCCATTTTCTACACAAACCATCAACATAATTCACTCTAAAGGGCTCTCCGAGAGGACCTCATGCTTTTTTCTTTCTTTCCTTGTACAGTGCAGAATTTAGGACAGCTTATTTTAATTCGATGACCTGCACCATGATCTAATAAGGGACAGCTGTGGCAGCTAAATCCCTGGGCTATTTATTGTCAATTAGAATGAATCCTAAATAAACTCCCTTCATTCTAAACTTGACCCATTCTTGAACGGTAGGCGAAAATGACACTTACAAGCGGAAACGCGGGGTAACGGAAGAAAGAGCCAATGGAATGTGAAAACCGTGAGAGAGAGGAGTCTTCAAACAAAATTAGAACGATGAGTGGTGATAATGACATTTTGATGTCAAATAATTGCCGTTGAAATGTTGCTATTGGGGAGCATAACCATGGAGGGGAACACAAAGAAATAATATCAAGATGTCAAAGAAAATGTACCATGTTATTAGAGTTACACTAAAAATAAATGCATTCTATTTGAAGAGAAAAGTCTTTATTCAAATACAGGGGTTAAAATGGCCTAGAGTAGTGAATTATAATATTTTTCTGTCTGGTATTCATAATAGATAAACATTTTCTAGCAAGACCTAGGACACCAGTACATAAATCCACATATATATGTGTGTGTGTGTGTGTGTATGTTGAAAGTCTCCTGAAATAATATTTACTTTGTCCTGTGTGACACACTCTTAGTCTGTATTCCTTTCTGTTTTTCTCATATTAAAAGAAATGCTAATCACAACTCCTCAAGTTCATTTCACCATCTCCTCCATCTCCAGGACCTACTGTTTGAAAAATTGTACTCCAGAACCAAGAAACACAATACGGAAATTTCTAAAGAAAATTGGAAGCATTTTGAAATACTGATAGTCAAAGTGAATTTATCAGCCCAATGAAGAGGCAAGTACATTGTGGACCTATGCAAAAGTAATTTATTGGAACATGGTTTACTGCTTTCTTGAGTGTGGAGGGCATGTTAGAAAACATTAGGAAATTAACATGGGAGCGTGTGACTGTTATCCTTAAGCGTAGCTGTCCATTAACTTCTAAGCTCTTCTCACTTAAGTTTATAATACATGAAACTGATGATTTCTTGCTGTCCCTGGCAACTCCTCTAGGAATAAATACTTGAAGTGATGATGATGTCACATAACATCAAGATGCAAGAGAACTTCAGGTCTTGAGAAAGTCGGATGATTCTCCCTATTTGGTGGAAATAGAAAACATTTTAAAGGGACTCAGACCGATAGAAATGTATTGAGATTGCAAGCGAGTTTTGAAAGTGTAAGGGCAAAATTGATGAGTAGAATGGTTTAAAGGGATGCGCTCTCCCTCCTGAAGGATGAAATCTCCAGAAGGCTTGTTAGTTTGTACCACTTGCTGTGTACTTTTATCTGTCACACAGGCAGACCCAGGAATCAGGTGAAGCTGGGCAGGCTGCTGTGAGGGGCCTTCCGCCTATAAAGAACAGACTTATGGACACGGCTGCAGGGCAGGGGGAGGAGGGAGGAGGGGGTGTGATGATGGAGAGAGCAACATGGAAACATACATTTTCATGTGTAAAAAGACAGCCAATGGGAATTTGCTCTACGACTCGGGGAACTCAACCCAGGGCTTGGTAACTTGGGAACAACCTAGAGGGGTGGGATGGGGAGGGAGGTGGGATGGAGGTCCAAGAAGGAGGGGACATGAGAGTACCTATGACTGATTCATGCTGATGTTTGGTAGAAACCAACACAACACTGTAAAGTAATTATCCTTCAATTAAAAATAAATAAAATTTTTAGAAAGACATGATGGATGTTCATGCCTCTGAACTTCCTACAGGGAAAAACATTCTCCCTGCTGAGACTGAGGCTCTAGAATTTCTTCATAATTTCCTCAGCCCAAAAGGTCTCCAGTGTCCTTATTAATAGGCTGGGTCTTCATCTGAAATCTCCAAATTTCTCCATAAGCATGTAAGTTACTCTATCAATTCTTTTGGTTTCTTTCATGTTAAAAAGTTAAAACTGTCAAGAAACAAGAAAGTATGTTATATAAGCAGTGAAGTCTAAGTATAGTTTTTAAAAATTCTAGCTCTAATCTTACTGCACATGGGAATATGGACTGGTTCAAAATTGGGAAAGGAGTATGTCAAGGCACTGTGGACAGTTACTGCTGTCATGGAATTAAAGGACACTTGCTACTTGGAAGGAAAACTATGAAAAACCTAGACAGCATATAAAAAAGCAGGGATATCACCTTGCTGACAAAGGTCCATATAGTCAAAGCTGTGGTTTTTCCAGTAGTCATGTATGGATGTGAGAGTTGGACCATAAAGAAGTCTGAGCACCAAAGAATTGCTGCTTTCTAGCTATGGTGCTGGAGAAGACTTTTGAGAGTCCCTTGGACAGCAAGAGAGTTCCAGAAAAACATCTATTTCTGCTTTATTGACTATGCCAAAGCCTTTGACTGTGTGGATCACAGTAAACTGTGGAAAATTCTCAAAGAGATGGGAACACCAGACCACCTGACCTGCCTCTTGAGAAATCTGTATGCAGGTCAGGAAGCAACAGTTAGAACTGGACATGGAACAACAGACTGGTTCCAAATAGGAAAACGAGTACGTCAAGGCTGTATATTGTCACCCAGCTTATTTAACTTATATGCAGAGTACATCATGAGAAACGCTGGACTGGAAGAAGCACAAACTGGAATCAAGATTGCTAAGGAGAAATATCAATAACCTCAGATATGCAGATGACACCACCCTTATGGCAGAAAGTGAAGAGGAACTAAAAAGCCTCTTGATGAAAGCAAAAGAAGAGAGTGAAAAAGTTAGCTTAAAGCTCAACATTCATAAAACTAAGATCATGGCATCCAGTCCCATCACTCCATGGGAAATAGATGGGGAAACAGTGGAAACAGTGCCAGACTTTATTTTTTGGGCTCCAAAATCACTGCAGATGGTGACTGCAGCCATGAAATGAAAAGACACTGACTCCTTAGAAGGAAAGTTATGACCAACCTAGATAACATATTGAAAAGCAGAGACACTACTTTGCCAACAAAGGTCCATCTAGTCAAGGCTATGGTTTTTCCAGTGGCCATGTATGGATGTGAGAGTTGGACTGTGAAGAAGGCTGAGCACTGAAGAATTGCTGCTTTTGAACTGTGGTGTTGGAGAAGATTCTTGAGAGTCCCTTGGACTGCAAGGAGATCCAAGCAGTCCATTCTGAAGGAGATCAGCCCTGGGATTTCTTTGGAAGGAATGATGCTAAAGCTCAAACTCCAATACTTTGGCCACCTCATGCGAAGTGTTGACTTATTGGAAAAGACTCTGATGCTGGGAGGGATTGCGGGCAGTAGGAGAAGGGGACGGCAGCAGATGAGATGGCTGGATGGCATCACTGACTCGATGGACATGAGTCTGGGTGAACTCTGGGAGTTGGTGATGGACAGGGAGGCCTGGCGTGCTGCGATTCATGGGGTCACAAAGAGTCAGACACGACTGAGCGACTGAACTGAGCTGAACTGGACAGCAAGGAGATCAAACCAGTCAATCCTAAAGGAAATCAACCCTGAATATTCACTGGAAGGACTGATGCTGAAGCTGAAACTCCAATAGTTTGGCCATATGATGCAAAGACCTGAATCATCAGAAAAGACCCTGATGCTGGGAAAGATTGAGGCTGCAGGAGCTGGTTGGATGGCATCACCGACTCAATGGACATGAGTGTGAGTAAACTCTGGAAGACAGTGAAAGAAGAAGTCTGGCCTGCTGCAATCCATTGGGTCTCAAAGATTAGGACACTTAGTGACTGAACACCAGCAACAAGGGAGTAGATGAATAACGTATATAATAAATCCATATAAAGCAAAGCAGTTAAAATGAGTGAATTTGATCTTCATATCAAAATGAATAAACTTTGAAAACAATATTGATTGCAAAACAGGTTTCAAAAAGATATTTCTATCATGATAGCATTTATATGAAACTTTAAAAAATGGTACACATATTTTATGGGTACCAACAACCAATATGGCCAAAGATAAAATCAACTTAAGAATGGAGGCTTTTTCTAGGAAAAGAAGGAATAAAATGGAAGAGAAAGAACCTACAAAAAAAATTAACTGCATACAAAAGCTGAGATAATTACTCCACAGAGTCAATCTTTATTTTTTCTGAGCTAAAACTGTGTGGACATCTTGTATACTACCCTCTCTGCCTTTCTGTAGGTTTGTAATAGTTTGTGATACAAACACATTCATACAATAAATTTGTAAAAGTTAACAGGTTAAACTAATCCAATATTCATTTTGAAATATCAGTTTCCCATTCTTTAATGTTTGCAGGGATAGTTCTAGCCCCTATCTACGTGAGTATTATGTGGGTAGGGTCACATATGTGAAGAATCTGTTTACAGTAAGTGCAATAATATAAGACGCTGTTTCTATTCTTACTATAAATTGAACCCAAATGTTCCCTCATGTTTCCTTTTGTTTTCTGAATGAAAAACATAATTGGTGCAAGTGCACCAGTTACAGCACTTGCAGGCCTGTCCAGCCAACAGTGCACTGTGGAGCTCACGTCTGGTGTTCTGAAACATGCCTTTTATAAAGGTCTTCCTTTACCCAGACTCTCTCCAACTGGCCTGTGACCTTTCAACGACTGGACTGTACCTAAAGCAGTGAGCCTCACAGAGAGCAAGTCGACCTTGGGTGATGATGATGGGAAAAGAAAATCATCTGACAATGCCATAAGAGTTTCCTAAATTACTTCAGATTTTAAAACAAAATAATGCTCCAGACTGCCCAGTAAATGCATTATTGTGAGTGCTGGCATCATTCAATTGCTCTTTTGACTTAAAGACTTTTATTCTATGCAGAAGCACATTATAAAAACTGCTCTGGACAGTGGCCTTTTTCCAAAATAGTATGTTATAAAGATCTGAATGGTAATCATTTTCCAACTCCGATACATAATCGATTTCTCAAAGAAAATGCCCTCATTTCACTTCTTGTTACATTAATATTATCAGTATATTTGCTAATGTTTATGTTGACTGGGAATTTTGCTTGTTTCGGGCTGGCACCATCAGCAAAATTACTTGCAAATGAGAAAATATTTCCTAGAAAGGAGACTTGAAACATAGAGAATACCATTTTTAGCCACCCTGTAGACAGGGCTAGCCACTTAATAAAATTCTGGCCCCAAATTTTCAAATGGAAGCTTGCTGAGAGGAACATCTTTTGCAGAGAGAAAGCTCAATTCAAGGACAGACTTCAGCCCTCCCGTACCTATACTCTCTGGTCCTCAGGCTGACCCATAGAAGTCTGGCAGGAAACACGAGGACTGGAACAGGAAGGCAGCAGCCGTCTGGCTCGGAGATGACATTCTTAATTCGCTGCACCTTCCTTGGTCTGTCTCTTTCAGGGCTTCCAGTTAGGAGAGAGACCATTATCTCATGTATTTAGACCTACCCCTTGACAGGTAGGTTCTACTTCTGGTTGCTGTTTTTTAGTTGCTAAGTCACATCCAACTCTTCTGCTACCTCATGGACTATTGCCCACCAGGCTCCTCTGTCCATGGTATTTCCCAGGCAAGAATACTGGAGAAGGTTGCCATCTTCTTCCCCAGGGGATCTTCCTGACCCAGGACTTGAACCCGTGTCTCCTGCATTGATAGGCATATTCTTTACCACCAAGCCACCAAGGAAGCCCTACTGTTGCTGGTAGTAGAACACAACCCTAGCTGACACATAAAAATAGCTGTCAGCCCATTTGTCGACTAGTTCCTGGTCTACTCCTCTGGCATTTTTCTGCACAATAGATGCAAGCTATAATCATTTAGGCTGCATCTGTCCATGTCTTTGCTAAGCGCACCTGAAACGTGTACTTTCTTCAGGACGCAAAACGCTAGCGTGAGCAAATAAAATTCCCTGTTTCAAACAGATGGGCACGGTATGCTGGATAAAGTGACCTGAGGTGGTCCTTTATGGTGTCAGACTCTCCATCTATAACACTAGTGTAATATATTGATAATGGAAAGACAGATGATGCTCTTTTTTAAATTTATTTTTAATTGCAGGATAATTGCTCTATAATATTATGTTGGTTTCTGCCATACATCAACATGAATCAGCCGTAGGCACTTATGTCCCCTCCGCCTTGAACCTCTCTCCCACCTTCCAACCCACCCCACCCGTTTAGGTCATCACAGAGCACCAGCCTGAGCATCCTGGGTCATAGAGCACGATCACACTGGCTACCTATTTTACATCCAGTAGTGTATATATGTTTCAATGCTACTTTCTCAGTTTGTCCCACCCTCCCTTCCCCCGCTGCGTCCACAAGAAGGTTCTCTATGTCTGCATCAGTAGATGGTGCTATTTTAAAGTGGCTTTTCAGAGGTTGCCCACTCATCACTGTGGCCATACCAATCATTGATAAATTTGGTCACTTTTTTTTTTTTTCCATGCAATGCCTCACAGTGCCATGACTTCAGTACAGGCAAGAGTTACCTGCTTTACTAAGAAAAGTGGAGTTGAAGTGGCTCCCTATCCACTTCTTCCAGATGTGCCTTCTCCCTAGTTTTGTTTGTGCCACTGCCTTTCCTGTACTATAGACATTTCTCTCTCCAGGGAGTGAATGATCTTATGCTTTAAAAAATATATTGGTAAAGTTTCATGTAACGATCACCTTAGCTATGTTGAAAATGAGAAGTCTTGTGCTATAAGATGATACTGAGAGTTATAATTCAAAGCCAGTGACTAACTCTGGCACATACACTGCTCTTAATATGTTTTTGTTGCTTGTGGGGTCAACAGATGCCCTGGATTAAATCGCAGCCTCTCTCTTAATGCTGACTCTGCTTTAGGATCCCTCTGTCTTCTAGTTTCTCTTGCCAAAGATAGGAAGGCAGCCCAGCCTCAGCAAACAGAGCATCATTTCTCATTGACTCAATAAGAAATGTTATTTGTCTTGTTTGGAGCAATATGCCAGGTGTAAGTGAAAAATAAAGTGATTATCAACTGCAGTTTAATCTTTATTTATTTATATTTTTTTTTGGGGGGGGGTGGAGTGAGAAACTGCAGAATAGCACCAGGAGGTAAATTAGTGAAGGCTCTCAGTCTTTTTCAGTTAGAAATAATCAAATTGCAAATAGAACAAATTGTATAACCACTGACATGGAGTTACCTAAAAACATTCTGGTGCAAATTCCTGACATCTCTGTGGCTCAGAAATGTTCATATTGAACCATTTACATTACAGACTCATGCTCTTGCAGACTAATGTACACCATTTTCCTCAATAAATACTACAAAGTTCATTCATTTGTTGAATATGTTTTTATTTCCTCTTAATGGAAATTTCCATACCTTTCTCTCAGGATTAACTCAGATTACCTGCTATTAAATTTTGATTTGAGTTAGGTAAAATTTAAGGTGGTATATTAAACACTAATCTAAAATCAGTATTTTGTATCATTTAACTTTAGTACAAAAATAAGCATATATATGATAGTGACATGCTTCTGAAAACTGACATTAATAGCATCAAGAAAAGATATTTCTACAAATATATGAAGTAATTAGTTTAATAAATTATAATTCATGAAAGTTTTAATATACAATAAAACCTAGTTATATTTTCAGAATATCATATTTATATCTTCTTGGAATTTATATTCAGAGTCACAGATGATGCCTGAAAGAAAATTTTTTCTTGACAGTTAATATTGTTTTCATATTTTATCATAAATTAAAATAAAATGTACGATATATTTTCATTGTCCCATCTCATCTTTTATGAAATTGAATTCCTGGATTTCTCCATTCTGAACTGACTCTAAATGTTGAGAACTCTAATCAGCAGTCTAAACACTGTTCACAGATACATAATCAGGAGCAAAACCATCCCATGTCAGACACCTATGGGCACTTACTCTTTCCTTCAACTTTGTTCAAAATGTTCAAAGTCTGGAGATTCTTTCTGGACCCTTCCTGAGCCCATAAACTAGTTTAGAATTTCATAAGTTAGATTTCTGCATGAAGATTATTGTTAAGTTTCCCAGGGCAGAAATGTGGGCTGGATGTTATTATTTAGACTGGTATTACTTTTTCTTATTGATTGCAACACTTCAATAAATCAAACCCCTTGAGTTTATGCTAAATGTAATCTTATCTAAATAGAAGCAAAACTCAAGCTCTAATAGCAAGAAATGGCAGAAGAAACACTCACATGAAAAAGCAGCACATCATTAAAATGACAGATATTACACAGGTTTTCTAATGGATTGAACAACAAAAAGGAAAATAATAGGGAGATGAATATCTTCAAGAGAAAATAGGATGAGTTTGATATGTCATGCTGCTCATTGCCAGATAAAATATATAGTTCTAATAATTATATTTCTCAAATTAGCAATGATGAAAGAGATGGATGAGCACACAGCAGGGAAACCAAGAACTGAACACTGGTCCTCTGAACAGACTTCCAGATTTTGACATTGACACCTGCTGGGTGACATTGGGGGACACACTGGTCCTCTGAACAGACTTCCAGATTTTGACATTGACACCTGCTGGGTGACACTGGGGGGTCATTCAGTCTCACCTTGTCTATTTTTACTGAAGCACATCATTACTTTGATGAACGTGTTTCCATTTCTTACTGAGATATTGGGAATTAACTGTAATTCACAGAGAAACCACAAAATGCCTATACATTTTTCATCTATTAATACACTGGACTTACCCATAACTTTTATCCCGAACAAAGACTTAGGAGAACTGGTGCTAAGGTTTTCTGCTAATGAAAAATAATTTCAACATACTGAAGAAATAAAAACTGAACACAGAATCTGATCCTCAGGCAGCCCTATGCTTATCATTGGTTGAGATTTTTCCAGCAACAGAACCAGTGCTGCCTTCGTTTGCTTTTTAGACACTAAGAAGTGGAGAAGGGCTTCCCTGGTGGCTCAGTGGTAAAGAATCTGCATGTCATGCAGGAGACATGAGTTTGACCCCTGGGTTGGGAAGATCACCTGGAGAAGGAAATGATAACCCACTCCAGTGTTCTTGCCTGGGAAATCCCATGGCAACAGGAGCCTGGTGGACTACAGTCTATGGGGTCACAAAGGAGTCAGACATGATTTAGCCACTAAGCAACAAGAAGCAGAGAGGCTTCTTTTTGTGAAGGACCAGCCATCTCCTGCATCACAGCTCGCTGCCACATGTGGTTTATCCTCTGTCACTTGTTGGGTGTTGAGCTGACACAGTTTCAGTAGCAACAGGCTGAGGAGGAAGAGGAAAAGGCTCGCTTTCCAAGGCTTTACTTCCTTCTTTCTCCTCCTTTTACTCTCGTCTTCTCCCTCCATTTCTCCTTAACCTTCTCAATCTTTTCCATTAAACCCTAAGTGGAAATTACCAAAAATGTCACTCTCAATTCTTTCCAACTTGGAAAAAGTAAAGATGTGAGCAGTGAAGAAATAGACAGAGGAAAGGCAAACTTTTTTTCCCCTAACACCACAAGTATTAAAACATATATTCTATGACACACTTCAATGAAGAAACAAAACTGCAAAATAAATGCAAATAATTATCCTTGTTTTTAAATTCGTTCATGTTTAACTAAAAATGAATTCACTTTCATTCACTTTTTAATTGGAATTTTTTCTTTTTAAAAAATTATGCAAAAAATATTGGGCACCCAAAAATCTCAAAGTTTATACAGAAATAGTGGTACTATGCTTTTATTTAACAATTTCCCTTTATATTTCTTTCTATTTTTTAATCAATCAAAAGTGCTAAATAGATGGATGGACTGAGATGTGCACCCACACACAGCACTGGAGAGACCCTGTGAATTAGATATCCTCTCGCTTTTCAAAGTCTTTGACTACCTTCCTATCTCTCAGAGTAAAATCTACAGATCTACAAAGCCCATCATTTTCTCTAACCACACCCCCCAGCTTTTCCCTCTTCTGAACTCAGTGATTTCATCTGTCTGAGGGCATCCTCACCACCCGGGTCAGGACATTGATCAAGACCTTCTACATAAGGCTCCCCTTGTGGCTCAGACAGTAAAAAGCATCTGCCTACAATGAGGGAGACCCAGATTCTATCCCCAGGTTGGGAGGATCTCCTGGAGAAAGAAATGGCAACCCACTCCAGTATTCTTGCCTGGAAAATCCCATGGATGTAGGAGCCTAGTAGGCTACAGTCCATGGGGTTGCAAAGAGTCGGACACGACTGAGCGACTTCACTTTCACTTTTTGCTTAGTACATCCAGGTCAGTCCTCTCGGTGCACTGGTCCTGAGCTGTCCTCTTCATCCACACTTCCTCATTTCCTTCAAGTCCTACCTCAAGTGCTCCATGCTTCAGTGAAGCCCTGCCAACCACCCTCCTCTAAGTTTAAATATCCTCCCACACTCTTTAGGATGTCTAACCTCTTAGGGGCTTTCATTGTTTCCCTGTAGGACTCGCAAGCCTTTGTGGATCAGCCCTGCTGTTTTCCATCAAAACAAGATGACTCCGATTCAAAAACATCTCCTCTGGAGAAAAAAAACATATGGTCATCCTCCTTATAATCAATACAACAATTGACGTGGTTGAAAGTTAAAGTGCTTTCTTTTGACTCAGGTCAAAAATGACAACTCCTAAATGATATGAGTATTGAATGTGACTCATGTGTTCATATTAATAGATTTGCATTGAATAAAATCACCCCAAAACGTGGAATCCTAAGCAACATGTCTTTCTTTGTCATTTAGCCTTTTGCCTACAGTGCATTTAGGGATAATTACAGTACAATTATTCACCTGCAATAAATTTGGGGCTCCCACCTAATGTTTACAAAAAGACTTTACAAAGGATATTCAAGTCATGATTGACGGCACAGTAATTATCAAACTCTTCAATCTTATTCAAAATAAATAAGTGCCCAAATAAACAAACATCAAAAATAGATCCAGTGCCTGCTAACTTTGGGCAAATGGAACAAACAATCCACTTCAATTAACAAAAGATAATTTTAAAAGGGGGCTTCAAATATCCTTGAAACCAATAATAATTCCTATTTTATTCTGCGACTTCAATGTCCATGAAATTATTCAACTGGAAAAAATCAACCAATTATTTAGCTTACAAAATGTTATACTACTCTGTGTGTGTGTGTGTGTGTTTCATGCACACGCAAGCACATCCTTGCTTACTCGTGTCCAACTCTTTGCAACCCTGTGGACTGTATCCCACCAGGCTCCTCTGTGCATGAAATTCTCCATGCAAGAATATTGGAGTGGGCTGTCATTTCCTACTCCAGAGAATCTTCCAAACCAGGGAACAAATCTTCATCTCTTGCATCTCCTGCATTGCAGGCAGATACGTTACCACTATTACCACCTGGAAAGCCCCAGGTGTAATACTATTCTCTGTGTAGTACTATATATAAAACTCTCCTAAAATACAAATTTAATGTATCTCTAATAACTCAAGAATGTCATTTCTCACAAACCAAAGTTGGACTAGAATGGAAAAACTTTAATTACACTTGTTTAATTATCTGCTTTCATCAATTATTTTCTGCATTTTTCTCTAATAAGGTAATTTCATATATTTGCATGGTCTCCCCAGTCGTTCTTACATATATTCATATCTTGTGCCTATGAAATCAACACTGACTTACATTTTAACTTGAAAGATAAAATCTATGCTGCATGTATAATTACTGAATTTTAACTTTATATAGAGGTGTAGTATTTATCATAGAATATTATACTATTTAACTCAGCGCATGTGTCTGAATTTTTAACAGAGAAATCACATACCAAGGATGCTGTTTCGAAAACTCAAGTGACGATTTCATATTCTTGGTTACTGCTGAGCCAACCTCTTTTATCAGAGTCTCATAAATCTCACTGAAGAAGATTTAGTTACATCAATATATTGTTGATTTTTATGTGGTCTTTTGGGCTTAGGATAAAGAATAACAAAATGATATTGATTTCATTCAAGCTAGGTAAATCTTCTATGACCTTGTTGCTCAGCCAAGTGTAATGTGCATGACTTCTAGATTAATCAGTTGCAGAACAAATCCACATTTGTCCTTAAAATTTGAATTACTGGGATGACCCAGAAGGATGGTATGGGGAGGGAAGTGGGAAGGGGGTTCAGGATGGGGAACACATGTACACCCGTGGCGGATGCATGTTGATGTATGGCAAAACCAAGACAATATTGTGAAGTAAAAAAATAAATAAATAAAGAGCAAAAAAAATTTTGAATTCAAATGGATAATAAGATGAACTTTATATTCTGGAGGATTGGTTTATCTATCCCATTTTATCTCCTATTTATGAACTCCCATTTATTCATGTGCATTACTACCCCTCTATACAAATTTATGCATAATATGTGTTAAGTAATTTCAAGTTTTTCAAGAAATAAGTTGACACAGACCTATAACAAGCTATCAGTAGGGGATCCAGAAAAGAACTGAGTCAGTAAATAGTAAATGTAGAGTTACAGAAACAAATGTAAAATATATTGAAGAATTAACTTGGTAAAACATGGTGCCCAATCTTTGAAGGCAGAAAAAATTGGGCAGAGAGTAGGTGAGGATAACAGAGACATATTTTTGAGTGTATTGGTGATGATTAAACTAAATGAGATAGAGAACACAGGCAGTGGGATAGATTTGAAAAAAAAAAATAAATTTGGTGTTAGATTGAAAATAAGGTGTATGGCTTGGGGTAGAACTGCACATTTGAAACTGCAGTAAGGTTGGTGACTTCTGTTTTTTGTGTGCCCAATCCTTAGTTCAGTCCCTATATTTATGATAATTTTCTGTCAACATGGAATATTCGATGGTTCATATCAAAGACCAAGGGTAGCACAAGCACACAAATGTGTACAAAAGGGAAAACAATTTGATATGACAATATTACTATCTATTCAGTGAATGTTTGGCATCCATATCATCTCAGGAAAAGTTGAATGACTTATACTAACTAACTACAATACATCCAGGGCTCCCCAGGTGGTGCTAGCAATAAAGGGCCTTCCTGCTAACGCTGGAAATGTGAGACACATTCTCGACCCCTGTGTGGGGAAGATCCCCTGAAGAAGGTAATAGCAACCCACTCCAGTATTCTTGCCTGGAAAATCCCAGGGACAGAGGACCCTGGTGGGCTGCACTCCACAGGGTCACAAAAAGTTGGACAGGACTTGGCATGCACATAATACATCCAAATACTTTTGGAGCTAAAATGAAGGTTTTCTTTTTTTAACATTGGTCAAATATAGCCTAATGAATATATTACATAGATACTTCCAGTGTTATCGAAGAGAACCTTGTATGTTATAAGAATAACAACTTGGAAATATGTACCACTGCAGGTTACACTGTATGAGTAAGAAAACATGTCTTTCAGTAACTGCCCATCACCTGAAGCCTCTGTTATTATTTCTAAATAGAAGGCTCCTCCTTCCAAAGCACAAATGACTGTTACACTTGGACTTGAGCTTCTGATCCCTCACTGGGATAGCAATCTTGTCCACTACAATTCTGAGCTGGATTTCTCTGGCCCCTTCTCTACCCAATGCCTCAAGGAAAGATACTTAGTACTTCCTATAGCCCATGCAGTTTGTACTCTCTACTATTATTCTTCAATTTTGGGCTTATTTTTAAGAGTCTGTCATTTACCAGAAGTACTAATAAATAGAATAATGGGCTTCCCAGGTAGAGCAGTGGTAAAGAATCCACTTGCCAGACGCAAAGAGATGAGGATTTGATCCCTGGCTTGGGAAGATCCCCTGAAGAAGGAAATGGCAACCCACTCCAGTATTCTTGCCTGGGAAATCCCACAGACAGAGAAGCCTGATGGGCTACAATCCCCAGGGTTGCAAAGAGTTGGACACGAGTGAGTGACTGAGCACGCATGCAAATAGAGGAACTTTTTTTTTCTCCTGAGTTACATATTTAAGTTCAGCTATAAATTCAAACAAACAAACAAACAAAAACAAAAAGTAATGCTTCCAAACACAACACTACTATTTGTAGCTGGTTAATAAGTAAATTTTTTGTAAGTTACTTGAATAACTTTATAAGATTTGTTCAATAATTATTTCATATTGTATTCCTGGTCTCAGCATACTAAAAACATGCATTAAAGTGTTTGAAATCCACAGATAGGGGATGCCTGGCATCTTTCACCTGCATTCCTTCCTTCCAGTTAGGTCTTAATTGTCCCCAACTAAGGGCTCAGGTCTACCTAACCGCTGACCTTGGTCTGGTTCACAAATCAAAGTCATTCCAGAGACTGACTCCAGGATCTGCTTGAATTCTTTCAATCTGTCATTTAGACATTCTCTAAGAATCCATTAGATGCTTTCTTTTTTTCTTTTAACTCTGGGTGACTTAAGACAATGATGACCAAGGCATGGCCAATGTTCTCAAACATTCATGGTTTGATGGAGTGAAAGATAAGTAAAATAACCCTGACAAAATGAAATATCTTTCAAAATAGCTGAGGGAGAAGAGAAAACAGATTACCCGGTCATTGGTGGGGTAGATGGTAAATGCGTAGTTAAGGAGAAGTTCACAGAGAATCCCATCATGAAATAATCCTCAGAGATGTGTATAGGTGGCAGGAACAGTGTGCCCGACTGTAACCCGCCTTACTTACTCGGACTTCTAGGAGGTCCCTTTCCTTTCACTCAGCGCTGATCTTTTGAACTCTACATGGGCATCTGATCCTAATATAGACTCCTGAATCCTCACTGGCTTCCTGTCGGGGACTTTACACCTAAGCAGACTGTCAGGATCTATCAGCCCCAGGCAGCCCAGCAAGATCCAGGTGAGACTTCCCCCAGCTTCTGGTTCTGTAGGGAAATGGGGATTCTCATAGGAAACAGAGTCATTTCCTCCCTGTGAAAGAGCAAAGTTGCCTTATTCAACACTTGGAGGCTTCCTTTCTTACTACAAGCTCCCTATCTTTATGGGGCCACCCAGGTGGTGCTGGTGATTAGGAATCTGTCTACCAATGCAAGAGACAGACATTAGAGACATAGGTTCAATCCCTGGGTGGGGAAGATCCCCTAGATGAGGGCATGACAACCCACTCCAATGTTCTTGCCTGGAGAACCCATGGACAGAGGAGCCTGGCGGGCTACAGTCCCTGGGGTTGCAAAGAGTTGGAAACTTCTGAGCACCATATCTTTACCGAACAAACAGGCAAGTCCTATATTGAAAGACAAGCTTTTCCATGTCCTCAACAGCAATGCCCCAAAACTATGTTTTTCACTCTTCCTTCGTTTTGTACTTTGTTTAGCAATGTTTTCTACCCCTTTCTCTCTTTTCAGAAACTATTTGTCATCAAAACTGAAAACAAATGTTATCCCCTCTGTGAGACATCAATCAAGTGTGCTCACCCTGCTTAGGACCCTTATAGCCAACGATATTTGAATATGGTTTTATCGTCATCCAATTATTACATAAGTATTTGCCCTTCTTACATAAGGCAGGAGAAGTATGAGAGCAGCCGTTATTCCCTAATTCTGTGTGCATCCTCATACCTATAATTGTTCCTTAAATCTACTCTTTTGTTCATTGAACAAATATGAATCCATATACATATGCTTTCCAGGTGGTGCTAGTTGTAAAGAACACGCCTGCCAATGCGAGAGACATAAGAGACATGGGTTCAATCCCCGGATAGGAAAGATCCCCTGGAGGAGGGCATGGCCACCCACTCCAGTATTCTTGCCTGAAGAATCCCATGGACAGAGGAGCTTGGCAGGCTACAGTCCATAGGTTTGCAAAGAGCTGGACGTGACTGAAGTGACTTAGCATGCACTCACATATCTTCCTTTAGTAAACTGAATTAAACTGCAACCTCTCTTACAGAAGGATATAGATTTTGTTTGCTTGTTCAGTTAAGTTAATGGGGAAGAATAGAAACACACACAGCTTATTCCCCCCTTTAAATCCAAAAATAATATACAGTTAGAATTCTGGGCTCAAAGAGGAGAAGCAAGGGCTTTAAAATAAACCTTGTCATTCAACATGCAAAATCACAAAACTCTGTGTTTTTTCATATCCCAATGCTTCTTGTTCAAACGTCATTGTAATTCTCAAATCAATTCCATGTGTTAATACACAGGGATGAATGGTCCGCTGGCTCAGTCCTGGAGGAATTACGGTCACATCGCTACTGCTTTAAAATCCAGACTGAGACCTGAAGTGTCTCAGAATGCCTTAAACAAAAAAGTCTCATGCAGCTGTGTTTTGATGCTTGAAAAAGATCTTGTCACTGGTCGTTTACGTTCAGGACATTTTCGAAAGCTTTCACATCATCAGGCTTCACGTCCCTGAAGAAAACAAAGGCCAAAGGTCAAAACAGCAGCTGCGTAGAGGCGGAAGTGCTTAGGGCTCCTGTCTTCCTCAGTTGGGCTGAAAATATCTAACACTGAACACGTTTTCCCTGACTGCCTACACAGAGGAGAGGTTCGTGCAAGTACACTTCTTATAAAGGTTTTGGCTTTCCCAGATAAAGTTGAGAGAAAACTTCTCCAAGGCAATCGAAGTAAGAAAAGTAAATTGTGGAATAATTTGAAACGTCCTAATATCAGAGGTTCGGAGAAGGTGATGGCACCCCACTCCAGTACTCTTGCCTGGAAAATCCCATGGACGGAGGAGCCTGGTGGGCTGCAGTCCATGGGGTCGCAAAGGGTCGGACATGACTGAGCGACTTCACTTTCACTTTTCACTTTCATGCATTGGAGGAGGAAATGGTAACCTACTCTAGTGTTCTTGCCTGGAGAATCCCAGGGACGGAGGAGCCTGGTGAGCTGCCGTCTATGGGGTCACACCGAGTCGGACACGACTGAAGCGACTTAGCAGCAGCAGCAGCAATATCAGAGGCTAAGGCATAGAACGACAAAAGCCAAACTGCATAGAACGACAAAAGCAAACCGTGGACGTCAACTGAGTCATTAAGAAATGGTTCCCTTAGAGAAGCACGAATACAGTATATTAACGCATATATGAATGGAATATAGAAAGATGTTAACGATGACCCTATATGCAAGACAGCAAAAGAGACACAGATGTAAAGAACAGACTTTTGGATGCTGTGGGAGAAGGCGAGGGTAGGATGATTTGAGAAAATAGCATCGAAACATGTATATTACCATATGCAAATATAGATGACCAGTACAAGTTAGATCCATGAAGCAGGGCACTCAAAGCTGGTGCTCTGGGATAACCCAGAGGGATGGGTTGGGCGGGGGGTTCAGGATGGGGGGACACATATGCACCCATGGCTGATTCATGTTGATGCAAGGCAAAAACCACTACAACATTGTAATTAGCCTCCAATTAAAATAAATAAATTATTTTTTTTTAAGTAAAGTAATGGTTCTCTTCAGTAAACACAGGAAAAGTATGCTGCCCATTAAATGCAGAGAAACTACTTTTTCTATCCACCCTCAGGAAAATACAACGCTTGAATGGCTTTCCCATGATGCTAGGGAAGTGGGACTCATGAATTAGCACTTCCTCATCTGCTGTCTGCGACTTTCAGCTCATATTTTTGAGGAATCTGACTATGAACTTGGGATTTCAAAATAGAGTTTGTATTTGGAGACCATCTGATAGAGTTCGTTCACTGCCTCAATTAGCAGTTTTCTATCTGTGATGGGAAATTTCCCTAAAGATCATCTCACTGTAAGCAGAGCTTAATGCTTAGAACATTCATTGTTCTCCCTGGTAAACTTTCAACCTATTTCTTCATCTTGAATAGTCAGAGATCTGAGTACACAACTTCCTACTCCTCCATCTCAGACAAGAAATAAAAGACAATAGTATCAAGGAACATGAATAATAGCAACAGTGCAAAAGCACTCAGTCTTTGTCTTTGGAATCTCTGATTAGATGACAAGTGTATTGAGATGACTCATCTCTTCATAATCCCCAGGTTGAGTCATAGATATGCTCTGATTTCTGCCTTCATCTGCAGATCTGATCTCCATCATCTGGTGGGCTTACTCTGCTCTTACCTCCATCATTAAACACCACAGACATCAACAGTGACTTCAGAAATGTCTGCTACTTCCCATCTTGATGTTGTTTGTCCCGGCTCACCCCATCATTTTCACAATGTACCGCCCTCACGGTGGGTAGAGAAGAATCTTCTTCGCTAAGCGGTACAACTTTGTTATGTGAAAGGGTGCATGAAATCTCCCTGCTTTTGCGTCTGGTTTGTTTCAGTGGCATCTCTGATCTCTGATACATCCCTTTTATGATGCCCACCTTGTCCCTGCTCCATAACCCCTGATCCTAGGTAGATTCTGATGGTCTGTCACCTACAATACACACAATAATATTTGCATCATTTGTAGGCCCAAACCTCAGCAAGCCTATTTCATGATGTCTTTTAGAGATCGCCACCTGTCTCCTCACACAGCCTTCCTCCTAACACCTGAGTGCCCAGGTAATCATGTTTTCCACCTCCTCTGTTTCTAACAGGCTGATGTTGCTATGTTCTCAACAGTACAATGTGAGTGGCAAGGACTGGACTCATAAGCTACAGGTTAAGAGGGGAGAGCTGCCTGCTAACCCAGTTCCCTCAATATCTCCAAATGTGGAGCCCCACGCACCTAGATTGTTACTCTATAAAGAAATTACCTTTGCATTTGTTTGAAGGGCTGCATTTTGAGGCTTGTTTGTTACAGCCACTCAGCCTCATCCTACTTAACACACTGTAGTTTGTACCAAATAAATCACTACCTTCTACGCAACTGAACTGACTAGAGATGAGCACACAGGACATGTTTAAAATAAGCATCCCAGGAAAACTCTTGGGTAGCTGGTACTGATTTCTTCATCAGACATGATTGGAATTATGGAAGACAGATTATTTCATTACTTAGATATATTATGTATACATATGGGGCTTCCCCGGAGAAGGTGATGGCACCCCACTCCAGTATCCTTGCCTGGAAAATCCCATGGACAGAGGAGCCTGGTAGGCTGCAGTCCATGGGATCGCTAAGAGTTGGACACGACTGAGCAACTTCCCTTTCACTTTTCAGTTTCATGCACTGGAGAAGGAAATGGCAACCCACTCCAGTATTCTTGCCTGGAGAATCCCAGGGACGTGGGAGCCTGGTGGGCCGCCGTCTATGGGGTCGCACAGAGTCGGACACGACTGAAGCGACAGCAGCAGCAGCAGATGGGGCTTCCCAGGTGGCACTAATGGTAAGGAACGTGCCGGCTAACGCGGGAGACTTCCCAGGCAGGAAGATGCCCTGGAGGAGGGCATGGCAACCCACTCCAGTATTCTCGCCTGGAAAATTCCATGTACGGAAGAGCCTGGCAGGCTATAGTCTGTGGGGTCACAAAGAGTCAGACATGACTGATGCGACTTAGCATACACCGTGTATACATATTATTGAACTGAGATGCTTAATATTTAAGAATGAAAGCTGGGATATAGGATACATTATCTGCAAACTGTTCAGGTTATTGATATCATTTTAACTCATACTGAAAGCAAGAAAGAGTTATATGTGAGACCTGATAACATTTTTTAGATAGTGGAGTGTAAAAAGAAAATGAAAATCAGGGACTTCATCAAATACTAACACTCAGTATTTTAAAACCATAAAGTATTCTATTTCATTGACTGTGTTGGTTTTAAAAAGAATAGTGATAGTAATAGATTTAATTTTAAAATGTATATGTGCTTACTGCACATATACATTAAAATTTTAATTTAAAAATTATTTTTTTTAAAATATAGAGTACTGTAGCAAAACAGAGGACTGATTTAACACAAGCCCTCCTATCAGAAGAAGCAAAGGAGCAACCTAGCAATGCAAGAAGCAGTTAAGAAAGGAAGGTCCTTTGCATTAAGAGAAATGATCTCTCTCTCTCTCTCTCTCTCTCTGAAAAAGAACTATAAAAGCTGACAGTCCTTCTGATAAGTTACAGCTTCCCGCTCCAACTCATCCCTTCATTAAGATTCACCACATGTGAATTCAGGTTCCTTTTTCATCTATGATCATCTTGACCTGCTATCCTTAACTTATACCTAGTTTCACTATGAAATTTAATTGAAGACATTACATATAAACTGTCCTGTGCAACACCTTATCAATAAAAACAGACAAAGAAACAAAAAGATAAATGTTCTGGACTTCGGCCCTTAGGAAATTTCACAAGTGAGTTTTGCTTATGTCAGTCAGAGAAGGCTCTAAGCATCACTCAGTAACTGGCCTCTAACCATCTTGCTCTTGCAGGAAGGTTATCTCTTTATCACATCTAAGTTACTGGAGGACTTGGGTAAATAATCTGAACATTCCTAAAGCTTAGAGGAGTCATGTCTCCCTCTCAAGAACCTATTGAACCTGTACAGCTGTCCCTACCTCCAGTTTTAGTAATGATATTAGGACCAAGTCTCACGGAGATTTTATTGTGGAATAAGTAATAACATAATATGATCCAACTTTGACTAGTAAAGAGGTAAATAAAAAGGGCATGTATCCATGTATCCATGCCTACTAAGTCCTTTCAGCCGTGTCCAACTCTTTGAGAACTGTATGAACTGTAGCACGCCAGGTTCCTCTGTCCATGGAAATCTCCAGGCAAGAATACTGCAGCGGGTTGCCATGCCTTCCTCCAGGGGATCTTCCCAACCCAGGGACTGAACCCGTGTCTCTTACATCTCCTGAATTGGCAGGTGGGTTCTTTACCACTAGCGCCCCCTGGGAAGCCCAAATACCATGTAATGTAAGGTAAATATTCCTTGCTGCTAAGTCGATTCAGTCATGTCCAACTCTGTACGACCCCATAGACAACAGCCCAGCAGGCTCCACTGTCCCTGGGATTCTCCAGGCAAGAACACTGGAGTGGGTTGCCGTGCCCTCCTCCAGGGGATCTTCCCAACCCAGGGACTGAACCCGTGTCTCTTACATCTCCTGAATCGGTAAGTGGGTTCTTTACCACTAGCGCCCCCTGGGAAGCCCAAATACCATGTTCAGTTCAGTTCAGTTCTGTCGCTGAGTCGTGTCTGACTCTGCAACTCCATGAATCGCAGCACGCCAGGCCTCCCTGTCCATCACCAACTCCCGGAGTTAATGTAAGGTAAATATTCCTTAAGGTCATCAATCCTAACACTATTGTAGCTACAACTACTGTGGGTGATGATAACAAGAACAATGGTACTAAAAGTTTACACCAGTAGAGTCCTGACTATGCCCCATGCGATGCTCCATGCATCTCATTATAAGATCATTTAGTCCTCATCCAAAACAGGACTACGATGTAGGTACTGCCATTATTCCATCTAACATGTGAGGAAAATGAGGCAAAAAGACGATAAGTGAGTTTGGCAAGGTAACATCTGCCCCACTAATTACAAATTCCTGGAAGAATCTGGATTAGGGATGGGCCGCCACAGTCCACATTCCCTGGGAGGGAGTGCTGAAGGAGAGGACAACAGCTAGGAGAAGGAGGAGAGACCAGACGTGGTCTCCAGCAGCACTAAAGTCACACATTTGGAAGAAAACCCAGAACACACCTGCCATTTTCCATAGCAGGACTTGGCAGCTTAGAAACAGAGAAGGAGGGATTTTGGTTGAATTAATCCTAGAAACTACTATTAAACAGTCTCAGATTCAGCTCTCTACATATTAAAAGATTAAGTTTTGCTGATCAGAAAATACAAGAATGTCAGAATTCTCTGAGGCTATTCACAAACGATGCTTTATTTAGAAATTCAATTTATAATTAGAATGTTTTAATGGGTGGAGCCGGAAGAAATTACATTTTTCTGCCTAGTTTGCCTGTATATGGTTTCAGACTGCTAGTTTGACAAAGCATGTACAGACTTGAGAATGATATGCTCTGGAAGTATATACCTCAAGATATCTTAAGGGTCAATTTGTACTGACACCATCTTCTTAAAAAACTACATGTCACAATGATATGCTATTCATATAATTAGAGCCTATGCTTTTTCTCTAATAATGTAGAATGTTGAATCAGCTTTGCACTTCATTTTGCACATGTAGACATGGTCCTAGTGGCCAAGTAATTAGATACCAATTAAAGCATTTTCTGTTGTGGTATATCTGTTCTTTGCCTGAATAATACTTAATGAGCAATGTGGTTCACTGAGTGAATTCAAAATATGAAAAGGAATTATACAAATTAGAGCACATAGCTAAATGTTATTAAAATAATTTACTTATCTTTTCCCACATATCAATGACTATGGCAAAGGTTATTGGTATTTAATTTATAATAATCACTGCCAATTTATTTATTCAACAGCTGCAGGAAAAGTCTCATAAGCTACATATAAGTATGGAATTAGACTGTAACATACGATACTGGGCTTCCCTGGTGGCTCAGATGATAAAGAATCGGCCTGCAATGCAGTAGACCCGAGTTCAATCCCTGGGTGGGGAAGATCCCCTGGAGAAGGGAATGGCAGCCCACTCCAGTATTCTTACCTGGGAAATCCTATGGACAGAGGAGCCTGGCGGACTATAGTACATGGGGTTGCAAAAGTGTCAAACATGACTTAGCAACTAAACAGCAACAACATATTCTTCAAGATACTTAGAGCGATTGTGTCAGATGTATAGTTAGAGAGCCCTCCGTAACTGAACTACAAAGGTAGGCCCAGTTACTCTAGGAAAAAAATATTAGTCAAGAAGTAAAAGACGAACCATTGTAAAGTACTGAAAACTCAATATTCAATGGTCAGAATCTAGCAGAATATTCAAGAAAAAATATACTGAGAAGGAGTAGCCAGAGAGGAAGGTAGAAAACTAGCAGAAATGGTAAACACAGGATGAATTCAGTTTGCGTTATGGGGCAGATTATCTAGAAGGGGTTGGGAGAGGCTTGGCCCCGTGCAGTTTTCCTCCAAAGATTTCTCTGCTGGAAGCCTAAAACATGTGTCCACACAGTCACAGATGCCCACGCACGGCCACAGGAACACACACAGACATGCGTATATATTCATGTGCACTCGAGCCTTTTCCAAAGCCTAAGTCTCTCCTAGAAGACCTTGAAAAGTGATTTATGGAAAAAGAGTGAAAGTAGCCATATAAATTCGGTTGGCAGGCCTCACAAGATAATGACCAAATAGAACCAACGCATTTTAGTTAGTTCATATGTAAGTATGATCATTTAAAATAAAATGGAAAACAAGATTAGTTTGGTTTGAGGCAAGACAATCCATGTAAAATGCCAATAATAAATGGTGAAATAATTATGGTTAACATTTACTGTGTACTTGTATATGAATGCAACTATAGTAATAGGTAGTTTTAGAGTAAATTTTCAATATAAATGTTTTAACGATACTATGATATAGGGTTTAATGTAATGCTTTATAATGCCTTTCTTAAAAAAAGAAGGGGTGTTTATGGAACCTGAGTAATTTATTCAAGATAACTAATAAGTGGAAGCAGATCCAGTTGTATGAGGCCTCAAATATCACACTTTTAAACACACGTTTACCATTGTGTGAGCTCAATAGAAATAAAAGGAGACTGATGATGTCTCTCCTTTGCAGAAATGGAGCCATAAAGTAACCTTGGCAATGCATATATTTGACTCCAGTCAAGTGAGGTGATGATTTACTTCAACTCTTCAAAAACTGGGTGTGTAAAGCAATTAAGTTCAGTTCACTTGGTCAGTCATGTCCGAGTCTTTGCGACCCCATGGACTGAATCACGCCAGGCTTCCCTGTCCATCACCAACACCTGGAGCCTGTCAAAACTCATGGCCATCGAGTCAGTGATGCCATCCAACCATCTCATCTTCTGTGTCCTCTTCTCCTCTCGACTTGAGTCCTTCCCAGCATCAGGGCCTTTTCAAATGACTCAGCATCAGGTGGCCAAAGTATTGGAGTTTCAGCTTCAACATCAGTCCTTCCAATGAATACTCAGGACTGATTTCCTGTAGGATGGACTGTTTTGATCTCCTTGCAGTTCAAGGGACTCTTAAGAGTCTTCTCCAACACCACAGTTCAAAAGCATCAATTCTATAGCTCAGCTTTGTTTATGGTCCAACTCTCACATCCATACATGACTACTGGAAAAATCATAACTTTTACTATATGGACCTTGGTTGGCAAAGTAATGTCTCTGATTTTTAATATGCTGTCCAGGTTGGTCATAGCTTTTCTTCCAAGGAGCATGGTCTTTTAATGTCATGGCTGCAGTCTCCATCTGCAGTGATTTTTGGAGCCCAAGAAAATAAAGTCTGTCACTGTTTCCATTGTTTCCCGCATCTATTTACCATGAAGTGATGGGACCAGATGCCATGATCTTTGTTTTTTGAATGATTAGTTTTAATCCAGCCTTTTCTCTCTCCTCTTTCACTTCAAGGCTTCACCTAAGGGGTGAGGGTGGAAGGGAGCTTTAAGAAGGCAAGGATATACATGTACAAATGGCAGGTTCACACTGATATATAGCAATTATGCTCCAGTGAAAATAAATAAATAAAAATAAAGCAGTGATTCTCCTTGGAATCACTGTTTTCTCAGTCATACCCAATGATTTGCAATGGAAGGAATCAAAAAAGACTGAACGCAGTTTATCTATTTCTTTTAACATGGGTTTATATTATCTGACTTATATTATTTGAAAACATGCTCTATGTATGCAATAAAACATCAGCCTGAGTTTCCTCTGTAAGATCTCTGTTGTTGCTTTTAATGTGTTTAATGTGTTGCTTAAATGTGTTTCCTTTTTTGTGGCATCAGTCTCCAAAGAAACCACTAAGCATGGAAAAAATGTTTCTAGTTTGGGTAATAATAATAATAAGATGACATATTCTAAGATGTAATAATTCATTCAACTCACTGAGAATAGAAAGGACTCTTACATTAAAGGCTATTAGGAAAGGAAGGAGAAGAATGAAGACAGCATTCAAGATGCTCTGGAGAAAATGTTTTGCTCCATTTTAATATATCAAGATTAGAAAATAACCAACAACTGAAAGGTTATTTCCACAAATGAAAAATACTGTCTGCTAGAAGAAAGTCTGGAAGTTATATAACTTAATAACAAACTGACTCTAACTGGAATTTTTAATGTAAAAAAGAAAAAAAAAAAAAAAGGTTGTTGACTTGTGATTTGTGTCTACACCTTTGGTGATATTTACACAAATTCAGTTTCCTAATTCAATTAGAAAGAATTTATTTCCTTTCCGTGATCATAATAACAATAAGATTGATCACAGAATTAAACACAGAATTGCACCTAACATTAGTTTCAAAGTCTTGTATTAAATAAATATTTTAAATGTACTTATAATCCATGTATCACCAAACGGCAAAAAAATTATTTCCTTAAAAATCAAGTCTGATGGGAAGAAA
This sequence comes from Bos grunniens, assembly GCF_055505025.1. Taxonomy (NCBI): domain Eukaryota; kingdom Metazoa; phylum Chordata; class Mammalia; order Artiodactyla; family Bovidae; genus Bos; species Bos grunniens. The sequence continues at coordinate 86,251,750 of NC_141176.1, read as the reverse complement.
TAACATTAAGCTAATCTTTTAAAAATTATTTTGAATGAGTTCTCCAAAGTAAAATTGAATTTTTAGCTAAAATAGCAATGCTTCTCTTGAGATTAAGACTTTGAAAAGAATTTATTTCTGTATTACACATAAGAGCAATATTTGAACCTGAGTGGAGTCTTAAAAATGCTTTTAATCTTAATTTATGCTATTTTGAAAATATGTAAAAAGAGGAAGAAGCAGTGGAGGGAGGGATTAGGGAAGAAAGGTGAATGACAAAAAATAATGTTATTTAGTAGTTGAGTCTGGTTCCTGCATGGCTGGATACAAGATTCATGAAATGATATGGTTTTTATGTTACCTTCTACAATATTTTCAGTTTTTTCCTTCATAATTGTTAATCTCAATATACTCATCTTGTGTATCATATTTATTAAAATCATATTAATTTTGCAAGATGAAGACACTGTGTAACATTGCAAAAATCAGGATTCAGGAAAAAGAAAGAAGAATGAAAATCCATACGTCAGAACAATGCAATTCTATTTTTCATGAACCATAGCTTTATTGAAACAAACACGAAATGTCACTAGATGGGAGAAATTTGTCTATAAAATGGCACAAACTACCTCACACGTTGTTCCAGCTATGGACTCCCCAAGACTTTATCCTAAGTAGTCCTGTCCGCTTAATATGATTGTACTATGCAAATGAACAATATTGATGTATTAAAAGTTAAGATCTCGGTTTGTTAGTAACTACTTTAGTAATGACTTGGTTAATTAGTATATTTAAATCAGGTGCAGTTTAAACAATTTTCTTAGGTTAATCCCTCCTGAATTAGCTGGCGAAAGAGCATCCTAGAATTTCTAAACTTAGAATCTGTCCCTGAAGCCATGGTGAATGGCTCAGATGTGTAGGTCTCAGTGTATGGTCCCTCTTCTCGTTATGGATGAAGCAAGCATCAACTTAGAAACACTAGTCTTCATGTACTCAATTCTAATGCAGTTTTAAAAAGGAGACAAGTTACTGTCAAAATATGAGAATACCTAATAGAACCATAAAGGATCATAAAGAAGCCTGCATGCCGAAGAATCAATGCTTTGGAACTGTGGTGCTTGGGAAGACTCTCGAAATTCCCTTGGAATGCAAGGAGATAAACCAATCAATCATAAAGGAAATTGATCCTGAATATAAATTGAGAGGGCTGTTACTGAAACTCAAGCTCTAATGCTGTGGCCACCTGATGTGAAGAACCAACTCATTGGAAAAGCCCTTGATGCTGGGAAAGATTGAGGGCAGGAAGAGAAGAGGGTGACAGAGGATGAGATGGTTGGATGCCATCACCAACTCAATGGCAGTGAGTCTGAGCAAATTCTGGGATATGGTGAAGAAGAGGGAAGCCTGAAATCCTGCAGCCCATGGGGCCACAAGGAGTCAAACACAACTAAGGGACTGAACAACAATTTTCTAAACATGTTTGTATCAGTCAGTTCAGTCACTCAGTCGTGTCTGACTCTTTGTGACCCCAAGGACTGCAGCACACCAGGCCTTCCTACCATCACCAACTCCTGGAATTTACTCAACCTCATTGAGTTGGTGATGCCATCCATCTCATCCTCTGTCGTCCCTTCTCCTTCAACCTTCAGTCTTTCTAAGCATCATGGTCTTTTCCAAAGAGTCAGTTCTTCACATTAGGTGGCCAAAGTATTGGAGTTTTAGCCTCAGCATCAGTCCTTCCAATGAATATTCAGGACTGATATCCTTTAGGATGGACTGGTTGGATCTCTTTGCAGGCCAAGGAACTCTCAAGAGTCTTCTCCAACACCACAGTTCAAAAGCATAGATTCTTTGGCACTCAGCTTTCTTTACAGTCCAACTCTCACATCCATACATGACTACTGGAAAAACCATAGATTTGACTAGATGGACCTTTGTCGGCAAAGTAATGTCTCTGCTTTTTAATATTCTGTCTAGGTTGGTCATAGCTTTTCTTCCAAGGAGCAAGCATCTTTTAATTTCATGACTGCAGTGACCATCTGCAGTGATTTTGGAGCCCCAAAAAATAAAGTCTATCACTGTTTCTGTTGTTTCCCCATCTATTTGCCATGAAGTGATGAGACAGGATGCCATGATCTCAGTTTTCTGAATGTTGAATTTTAAGCCAACTTTTTCACTCTCCTCTTTCACTTTCATCAAGAAGCTCTTTAGTTCTTCTTTGCTTTCTTCCCTAAGGGTGGAGTCATCTGCATATCTGAAGTTACTGATATTTCTCCCGGCAATCTTGATTCCAGCTTGTGCTTCATACAGCCCAGTGTTTCTCAAGATGTACTCTGCATATAAGTTAAATAAACATGGTGACAATATACAGCCTCAACGTACTCCTTCTCCTATTGGAACCAGTCTGTTGTTCCATGTCCAGTTCTAACTGTTGCTTCTTGCCCTGCATACAGATTTCTCAGGAGGCAGGTCAGGTGGTCTGGTATTCCCATCTCTTTAAGAATTTTCCACAGTTTGTTGGGATCCACACATTCAAAGAAGTTTTGTTTTGTATTATTTATTTCTTACATGTTTGATAGAATTCACCTGTTTCAGCTTGTTCCATGAAGCTACAAAAAAGTACATGTTTATTTAGGAACACTAATTTTTTAGATATAGCTTTGTGAAATACAAACACACACACACATATTTCTAGGTATAGGGAACTCTCTGAACTAATCTATTTAAATGTTTTGTCAAAGTGAAGTTTATTAAAACTGTGGCACAATCTAAAATTGAGAGCATGTTCTGTCATTGATAGAACATTTTCATATAATTACATATTATTTTCTTCATCAGCTTTTATTTTTTTTTCTTCATGAGCTTTTAAAGTGTAATTTGTTTTACATAAATAAGATTGATAATCTTATAAACACACTTCTATGTAAGTATCCCCACTTTTCAAAAGTTTGCTTTACACTTCTTCACTTTTATGGAAGACTTTCATTTGCATTTGTTTTTGTTAACTGAAAGAAATTCAAAAAGGATTTTCACCTTTACGAAAAAAGTTGAAAATAACATTCAGGTCTTGTTTTACAAGTACTAAAGGCAGTGGCATCCCACTCCAGTACTTTTGCCTGGAAAATCCCATGGACGGAGGAGCCTGGTGGGCTACAGTCCATGGGGTCGCTAAGAGTCGGACACAACTGAGTGACTTCACTTTCACTTTTCACTTTCATGCATTGGAGAAGGAAATGGCAACCCACTCCAGTGTTCTTGCCTGGAGAATCCCAGGGACGGGGAAGCCTGGTGGGCTGCCGTCTCTGGGGTTGCACAGAGTTGGACACAACTGAAGTGACTTAGCAGCAGCAGCAGCAGCAGAGGCGGCAGGAGATTGAGTACAAAGAGGAACCATGGAACATCTCCCTGAGAACTACATTCAGTATTTCAGCATCAAGACCCCAAAGCTTTGAACTGTGTCTACAAGTATCTGGGTTTTACCTTGATACATTGTGTGTGTCTCTTAGCAAGATGTGCTGTGAGTTAATTGCGTCTTCCCTTTAAGCCATTTCAGATTATGGAAGGTTTCATAGAAATGCTCTACTTTTGGATAGAGGTGGAAACCTGTGCTCAATATCCACTTCCAAAAGGGGCCCACAAATACATTGTCTTGACTCAAAAGAAAGACAGAAATGCCAACTATAAAATTAGTACAGCAACAGTTGTACAGCAACAGTTTCTTTCCTTTCACTCTTTATTCCTCTTTCCTCTTTTGCTTGTTAAGATGCTTAACATTCGTTTTATCTGTGTTAATGCTATGCTTTCTTAACTTTCTCTGAATTGCAAAAAAATGTATAAAAATAATTTGTTGTGTTGAAAATAGCATCAGTTACACATGGCATCATGCCATAAAAACTCAAAAAACCAAAGGATATTCTCACATTCCATCTCTGCCAAATTGGTTTCCATTCTGGTAAATGGAGAATGATTGATCTGTCACTGCCTAAAATTCTACACCCATTTCTTGTCCTGAGGGTGACAAGATGTCTCTATAGAAAATTGATATGAGTAGTGAAATAATGCAGAAACTAGAAGAGAAAAGAACTCTGGTGAGAATGACTTCACTAGACGAGAAATCAAACAAATTGCTGTGGAAGGGAGAATCAAAGTAACAGATGACTCTTAAATGCAAATGTATCATCCATGCAAAATACGTCAAGGGAAAGCCAATAGCAGCTGGACCTACACAGTGTCAGAAAAGACACTTAAATCAGGAGAGTGTGATAAAAGAATACTTTTACTCTACTTATCAAATAATGACAGAATTGAATTTTCAGACTTGCACCCTAAGTGTAGAGATGATATGTGAAAAGGCATAAAACTTGAGAACACAGGGTCACGGTGCAAAGCCAAAGGCAGATTTGAAGAGGTCTTCAGCTCAGAGAAGGGGGATGAAGGGTGATGCCGTGATAATCACATCTTCATTGGAGGCACTTCGCCCTGACATATGAGAATTGGCTGCCGTGCAAGGAACCGATTCATAGGGGTATGTTTTCCCTTAGAATAAATGTAGACTTTCTGAGGGCTTCCCAGGTGACGCTAGTGGTAAAGAGCTCCCCTGCCAATGTAGGAGACATAAAAGATGAGGTGTGATCCCTGGGTCAGGAAGATCCCCTGCAGGAGGGCATGGAAACCCACTCCAGGATTCTTGCTTGGAGAATCCCATGGACAGAGGAGCCTGGAGGGCTACAGTCCATAGGACCGCAAAGAGTTGGACATGACGGAAGCAACTTAGCTCTTAGATTTTTTGAGGGAAACCTTTTCCTGTGAACACATAGAAGAAGAATTTTTCAAAAGCAATTGAGGAAAATATCACCAGAAAAAAGAAATCTGTATTTACTATTTTTTCTACCCAGTGTATTTTATATCTATTTTAGCAAAATTATAAAATAGGGAAATTGACATGATCATATCAAGTGTAGGCAATATTTCCTGGATTATCTTTATTTAGCAGCTATTAGGGTTGCTATAAGAAGTTGGATACTGGAGACCAGATACAGGGAATATAGGAGATGTAGCTTTACAGTTCTATGTACGGGCTACATTTGTGTCTCTACCCTCCTCTTTTCTTCCAACAGAATATGCTTAAAACTAATTTTGTTTTCCTAAGACCCTTGACTTTTGAGTATCCTAGTTATCTCCTCACTTTTTTGTGATCTCACAAATATAAAAGATAAATAAATAAATAAGCACGTGCCTACTGATATTTGTACATTTATTGCAGACCTAAAAGACACGCAAGATTAGAAAAGATTTAGACATTGATGTGTTCTAAATGGTTTACAGAAACCATCTACACACCATGAAAAACATTCACTTATATAAAGATCCTTCCCCAGGGCCAGTGTAAGCAGTTTCTTAAACTCAATATAATGCAAGTGGCTGATATTTTAAAGAACAAAGATTAGTGTGTATGTAAGTGTCAGAGCACTTTAATAGAGACAGTCTCTGGTACTAGTGATAAAGAACCCACTTGCCAATGCAGGAGACCTAAGAGAGGAGGGTTCTATTCCTGGGTTGGGAAGATTCCCTGGGGAAAGGCACAGCAACCCACTCTAGTTCTTCCCTGGAGAATCCCATGGACAGAGGAGCCTGGCAGGCTATAGGCCATAGGTCTCAAAGAGTCAGACATGACTGAAGCAACTTAGCACACATCCACACACTTAACAGAAACAAAATGTTTCATTCCCTTAAAATGGAAAAAAAAAAAAAGACTAGAAAATAAATCTAGGTAGTAAATCAGAATTTCAAGAGGAAGGAAGCATATTTTAAGGTAGGATTTCAAGGTTTGTTTTGCAGAATGGGAGTATGAAAACAAAGATGTATTATTAAAACAAAATAATTGTGGATCAGATCAGATCAGTCGCTCAGTCGTGTCCGATCCTTTGCGACCCAATGAATCGCAGCACACCAGGCCTCCCTGTCCATCACCAACTCCCAGAGTTCACTCAGACTCACATCCATTGGGTCAGCGATGCCATCCAGCCATCTCATCCTCTGTCGTCCCCTTCTCCTCCTGCCCCCAATCCCCCCCAGCATCAGAGTCTTTTCCAATGAGTCAACTCTTCGCATTAGGTGGCCAAAGTACTGGAGTTTCAGCTTTAGCATCATTCCTTCCAAAGAAATCCCAGGGCTGATCTCCTTAAGAATGGACTGGTTGGATCTCCTTGCAGTCCAAGGGACTCTCAAGAGTCTTTTCCAACACCACAGTTCAAAACCACCAATTCTTCCGCGTTCAGCCTTCTTCACAGTCCAACTCTCACATCCATACATGACCACAGGAAAAACCATAGCCTTGACTAGACAGACCTTTGTTGGCAAAGTAATGTCTCTGCTTTTGAATATGCTATATAGGTTGGTCATAACTTCCCTTCCAAGGAGTAAGCGTCTTTTAATTTCATGGCTGCAGTCACCATCTGTAGTGATTTTGGAGCCCAGAAAAATAAAGTCTGACACTGTTTCCACTGTTTCCCCATCTATTTCCCATGAAGTGGTGGGACCGGATGCCATGATCTTTGTTTTCTAAATGTAATTCTTTGTTACCCCCCTCCTGCCCCTAAATGTCTGTGAACTGTGCCAATTTAAATCTTCTGGTGATTTTGTTCATATATCCTGCTTCTTGAGTCTTAAAATGCCACGCTCTAGTTTTAGCTTCCCTGGACAGTTTCTGAATATTTTAGGTCATGATATTAGCTGGATCTTCTTCTGAGTTCTATCAGACAGATGCAGTTGTATGGAAGAAGGTCAAGAGAATAATCAATGATGACTCTTTGAAAAGGGTTCTTTCAAATCGATTACTCATTTCAATTATGACTTAACTGATTTAAAAAAAAAAGAGGATATCCATTTATTTTCCATTAAAGCTGTACCACATTTGTTGTCTCAAAAGAAACATAAGGAAATTGAATGTGTTTTCCCCCAAACGTTCCAATTTTAAACACTAAAATTTCTGCATATAATTTATAGAGATAGCATTTTTTACCAGTCTTTCAGTTATAAGTTGCTATGTGCATGACTGTCAGTTAAACATAAGGTTATTTGTTTTATTGAAGATAATTGAAAGTCACAAGGTACTATAATTACTGATAATCACTTAAATAATTTTATTCTCTCTGCCTGAAAGCTTTTCCTCTTACCTGTCAGTTATCCCAGTGACTGTTTCCTCACCTCATTTAGGACTTCTTTGCAAATGTCATTTTATCATTGATGTCTTTCCTGAACTCTCAGCTTAGAATAGTAAACTTACTTATATGATGAAGAGTTTTCACAAGATGTCCCTTTTCATGGTTTTCTTAATCAGACGTCTTGGTTCCCTAGTACATTCTACACTTAATTGAGGCAAGGCTTGCATCAAACACAGGCTTCCTCTTTAAAGTCTTTTTCCAAGTCGACTTTAATTGTGTTCACCACCTCTGTGGACCTGGCCCCTCATCAGGGATGAGCCCTAACTGGGTGTGAGATACCAGCTGCTACTCATCAGGGAAATCATGATGCTCTGTTTTCCATGGATGTGAAGTCACAGTTATATGCAGTTTACATGTTTCCTGGGCTTCACTGGTAGCTCAGATAGGAAAGAATCTGCCTGCAAAGCAGGAGACCTAGGTTCAGTCCCTGGTCAGCATATTAAAATGCAGAGACATCACTTTGCCAACAAATGTCCATCTAGTCAAAGCTATGGTTTTTCCAATAGTCATGTATGGATGTGAGAGTTGGATTATAAAGAAAGCTGAGTTCCAAAGAATTGATGCTTTTCAACTGTGGTGTTGGAGAAGACTCTTGAGAGTCCCTTGGACTGCAAGGAGATCCAACAAGTCCATTCTAAAGGAAATCAGTCCTGAGTGTTCATTGGAAGGACTGATGTTGAAGCTGAAACTCCAATACTTTGGCCACCTGATGCAAAGAGCTGACTCATTTGAAAAGACCCTGATGCTGGGAAAGATTGAAGGTGAGAGGAGAAGGGGACAACAGAGGATGAGATGGCTGGATGGCATCAGCGACTCAATGAACATGAGTTTGGGTAAACTCCGGGAGTTGGTGATGGATGGGGAGGCCTGGCGTGCTGCAGTCGATGGGGTTTCATAGAGTTGGACATGCCTGAGCAATTGAACTGAACTGAATAGTGTGAATGGAAGAAGTTAGTCGAGTGTATATATATTAATATATATTTTCAGATAGAAGGGGGGAAACTCAATTTATATTTGCAATACCTGTACTTAATTTCTCCTCAACAGGAGAAATAATCTTATGGTGTTTTTTTTTTTTTTTTTTCCTTACCAGCACTAATTTACTTGGGCTTCCCTGGTAGCTCGGCAGTAAAGAGTCTGCTTATGATGCAGGAGATGTGGGTTCAAGCCCCAAGTTGGGACAATGCCCTGGAGGAGCACATAGCAGCCCACACCAATATTCTTGCCAGGAAAATCTCATGGACAGAGGAGCCTGGCAGGCTACAATCCATGTGGTCGCAAAGAATGGGACATGACTGAAGCGACTGAGCACACACACATTGATTCAATTGCTGCTTTTATTTCTTTTTTTAAATGAAGATCTCCTGCAAATTTGAAAAGAAAATACATTTCTCAACATTGACATTTGCAGAGGCAAAAATGATTCTTGCTGCCAAAACTGACAGGGAAGCATCCTGCATGAGATGAATTTTGAACATCATTTTAAAAGGAGCCTGTATTAGAGAACTATAATACTAATCTTCAAATGTTGCCATATTTCATCCTAGTTTGCCAAGTAGACAATTACATGCATTGACCAATGTCTCTGAAATATTACTCAGATAGGCATAAACTTGCCTTCAGATTCCAGTGATCAAAACTGTATCAAAATCTCAGTTCAGTTCAGTCATGTCTGACTCTTTGTGACCCCATGGACTGCAGCATACCAGGCCTCCCTGTCCATCACCAACTCCTGGAGCTTACTCAAACTCATGTCCATTAAGTTGGTGATGCCATCCAATCATCTCATTCTCTGTCGTCCCCTTCTCCTCTCACCTTCAATCTTTCCCAGCATCAGGGTCTTTTCAAATGAGTCAGCTCTTTGCATCAGGTGGCCAAAGTACTAGAGTTTCAATGAATATTCAGAACTGATATCCTTTAGGATTGTCTGGTTTGATCTCCTTGCAGTCTAAGGGACTCTCAAGAGTCTTCTCCAAAACCACAGTTCAAAAGCATCAGTTCTTCGGCACTTAGCTTTCTTTATAGTCCAACTCTCACATCCACACCTGACTACTGGAAAAACCATAGCTTTGACTAGACAGACCTTTGTTGGTAAAGTAATGTCTCTGCTTTCTAATACACTGTCTAGGTTGGTCATAGCTTTTCTTTCAAGGAGCAAGCATTTTTTAATTTCATGGCTGCAGTCACCATCTGTAGTGATTTCGAAGCCCAAAAAAATAAAGTCTGTCACTGTTTCCATCATTTCCGCATCTATTTGCCATGAAGTGATGGGACCAGATGCCATGATCAAAATCTCAAGTGTTTGCCTATTTTATTTTGTTTTGTGATTGATCTCATCATACTTCCTGAAGATCTTACCTTCCATAGATAAACCACAAAGTCTTTAAAAATAAACAATTTGATATTTGCTTTTGTGTGGGTTCTTACCACTAGTGCCACCTGGGGAAACCATGTTTCCCATATAAAGGGAACAAAATTAAAATATTAAGCTGTTTTACCTATACTGTATTTAAAACCACCTGTAAGCCTCTATGAAGTCCACATTGCCAGGTACCTGTGTATACCAGGTATACACAGGTATACCTGTGTATACCAATATACAACAGTGTACCAGGTACACTGTTGTATATTGGCATCTCTGTAAAATATTATTTGAGTTATTGATTCTCATTTGCATTATTTCTGTATGAAGTTCATAAAATTACAGCAACTCTGAGCTTCTTGAATGTATAAATCTTAAAATACTGTTGAGCCACCAGGAAGCGAATTACCAAAAAAAGGCACCTTGTAAAAGAATATAAAAGATAAAAATAATTGTAAAAGTCTGTTTTTAGTCTACAAATTTAAAATATTCTGAAGGTATAGTGGCACCACAAGAACAAAAAAATAAACAAGCTGGGATGGACTTGGAGGGTACGGTGCTCAGTGAAATAAGTCAAAGAAAGACAAATAGTTTATATCACTTATTCATGGAATCTGGAAGAATACAACAAACTAGTGAATATAACAAAAAGGAGCAGACTCAGAGATTTGGAGAACTAGTGAAGACCAGAGAGGAGAGGGAAGGAGGAAGGAGCAATATATGGGTGAGGGATTAAGAAGTACGAATTACTATATAAAAAGTTTAAAAAGCTACAGGGATATACTGTGCAACACAGGACACATAGCCAATTTGTTCAGTAACTATAAATAAAATATAAGCTTAAAAAATTGTAAATCACTATGTTGTACACCTGAAACTTACATAATGTTTTACATTAACTATACCTTAATTCGGAGAAGGCGATGGCACCCCACTCCAGTACTCTGGCCTGGAAAATCCCATGGACGGAGGAGCCTGGTAGGCTGCAGTCCATGGGGTCGCTAAGAGTCGGACACGACTAAGCGACTTCACTTTCACTTTTCACTTTCATGCATTGGAGGAGGAAATGGCAACCCACTCCAGTGTTCTTGCCTGGAGAATCCCAAGGACAGAGGAGCCTGGTAGGAGGCCGTCTATGGGGTCGCACAGAGTTGGACACGACTGAAGCGACTTAGCAGCAGCAGCAGCATACCTTAATTAGAACTAAATGAACAAATAAGTAAAACTTATATTTAAAAAATTAAAAAGGTGGAATCACGGGACTTGCCTGATTCTCCAGTGGCTAAGATTCTCTGCTTGTAATGCAGGGGACCCAGGTTTAATACGTGGTCAGGGAACTAGACCCCACATGCCACAAATAAGACCCAGTGCAGCCAAATAAATAAATTAAATAAATAAATGTTTTTTCAAAAGAGCAGAAGCAGAAACAGCTCTCTTTTTTAAAAAGAAAGACGGGGCATGTGACAATAATACTGAGAGACAATTGAAAAAAAAAGGTCTAATAAGAAAACAGATTCAAGCAAAAAGACTAATTACGGAAAGTTTAATGAATTTCACAATGTATTTTAGCTTCAATCCTCTGTGAGGTTTCTCCATCCCTCTAAAGAATAACATCCAGTTCTGACTACTGTGATGTAGAATTTTCCACGGGAAAACAGAATTCATGCACAACATCGTAAAGATTAAAGACCTTATTAATATAGATATGTATGTTTTATATCATATTGTATACAATAACAAGGAATATATTTAGACTAATTGCATTTATTTTCCTAGAATTGTTTTCTTTTTTTTTTTAATTTGGAATTTTAAATTAATACCTAAAACAAGGGAAAAGACAGACATTCAGAATCATACAGGCAAAACTGAGGGATTGGCAGCCAGACAGATACTGTTTCCAATCGTCCCTTAAATGTTGCTGCTGCTGCTTTGCCACTCAGTCATGTCCAACTCCCTGCAACCCTCCGGACTGTAGCACACCAGGCTCCTCTGTCCGTGGGGATTCTCCAGGCCAGAATACTGGAGTGGGTTGCCATTACCTTCTCCAGGAGATCTTCCTGACCCCCCTTCAAATGTTGGCTGGTCCCATATTATTTTTGCTTCTCAGTGGCTCAACAGTAAAGAATCCAACTGCACTGCAGGAGACCCAGGTTCTATCCCTGGGTCAGGAAGATGCCCTGGAGAAGGAAATGGCAACCCACTCCAGTATTCTGGCCTGGAGAATCCCATGGACAGAGGAGCTTGTCCTCCGGTGCCTATAGACTGGCAGGCTACAGTCCATAGGGTCTCAAAGAGTAGGACATAACTGAGTGACTACACTGCCCAAATTATTTAACAAATTTCTCGATTTCTTTGTTGTAGGACAAAGCCCAAACTGCTGTAGTATCAATTACATAGCAAAAAATTGGAAAGAGGAGAATGAAATTCTGACCCGACAAGCATGTCCTTATATGATAATACAGTAGAGTCTTCAGCCTGGATGGGGCCTCTCTAGCACCTGGGAGGTTGGGAATTCTGGAAGGTGATGGTATAGACCGCCTTGTCCATTTAATGTTGGACGGGCCTCCAGGAGAGACACTGAGAGAGCAGGGAGTCCTGTCTACTTACCAGCATATTCTTAACACCGGATTTATATTTGACACTACCATTTGCTCACTTAATAGTAAATTAGCTAAAAACCAGTCCGGTTGACCAGTTCCTTCTGTTTCTAAAACTGGATGAGCCTATCTCACTTTCTGATGTCTGTACCAAAGTGGTGGCAATGATTCTTTCCTCGGAGTGTGAAAGTGAAAGTTAAATGAGATACTCTATGTCGGAGTTGTGTGCAGTGCTTACATATCACCCATGAAAAATGAAAGTAAAAATGTAGCTCCGCTGGTAAAGAATCTGCCTGTGATTCAGGAGACCGTGGTTCAATTTCTGGGTCAGGAAGATCTGCTGGAGAAGGCATAGGCTGCTGCTGCTACTGCTGCTAAGTCACTTCAGTCATGTCCGACTCTGTGCGACTCTGTCCGACCCCAGAGATGGCAGCCCACCAGGGTCCCCCATCCCTGGGATTCTCAAGGCAAGAACACTGGAGTGGGTTGCCATTTCCTTCTCCAATGCACGAAAGTGAAAAGTGAAAGTGAAGTCGCTCAGTTGTGTCCAACGCTTAGTGACCCCATGGACTGCAGCCTTCCAGGCTCCTCCGTCCATGGGATTTTCCAGGCAAGAGTACTGGAGTGGGGTGCCATTGCACCCACTCCCGTATTCTTGGGCTTCCTTGGCAGCTCAGCTGGTAAAGAATCCATCTGCAATGCAGGAGACCTGTGTTTGATCCCTGAGTTAGGAAGATCTCCTAGAGAAAATCTCTTTTGGAACTATGACCTACTCCAGTATTCTGGCCTGGAGAATTCTATAGGCTGTATAGTCCATGGGGTTGCAAAGAGTTAGACACTACTGAGCCATTTTCACTTTCACTTTTCACTGTTACAGGAAACAATTCAACAAACTACTACAATGAGATTGTTCTTATGTATCAAAAATGACTAAGTAAGGGAATGTGGATAACCTTGTTTGTATTTGTTAATGATAACATTTGTAATAACTTTCCCAGTTTTCCAATAATACTTTTAAGAGAAGCAAACGACTATGCATTTGTTTTCAAAGACATTTAATTTTCTCTTAGAAGTTAAGTAGTGGATATGGAAGTGATTATGCTCTATAGTTCCAAAACACACAATTGAATTGAATAATTTAATCTGAATGAATGTGAAATTTAATTCAGTTCTAATTATTGGGAATTATTCTTTGCAAAACACTTTGGTTGGCATGGTGGCAAACTTAAAAATGAAAAAGATTTAGCTTCTACCTTGAAGGGGTGCTCATTTCAGCAATGAACTGTTAAGTCACTTCAGTCATGTCTGACTCTGCGTGACCCCATAGACGTCAGCCCACCAGGCTCTCCTGCCCCTGGGATTCTCCAGGCAAGAACACTGGAGTGGGTTGCCATTTCCTTCTCCAATGCATGTAAGTGAAAAGTGAAAGTGAAGTCACTCAGTCGTGTCCGACTCTTAGCGACCCCATGGACTGCAGCCCACCAGGCTCCTCCATCCATGGGATTTTCAAGAGTACTGAAAATGCCCTGTAAAAAAGCAAAGTGGACATGCTCTGTTATTTTGAGGTGAAGTTATACAGCTACAACTTAACTTTGATTGAACTCTTGCCTCTTAATAGTTTTTGAGAACATTTGCCAAAATCATAGGGCTAAAAATTAATGTAGTAGTAGTAGTGTTAGTCACTGAGTCATGTCCAACTTTTTGCAACCCCCATGGACTGTAGCCCACCAGGCTCCTCTGTCCATGGGATTCTCCAGTCGAGAATACTGAAGTGGGTAGCCATTCCCTTCTCCAGGGGATCTTCCAGACCAAGGGATCCAACCTGCATCTCTTGCATTTTCTGCATTGGCAGACTGATTCTTTACCACTAGCGCTACCTGGGGAGCCCAGAAATTAATATAAATGAATATCAACTCAATGTCAAGAAGGATGATAGTCTATCTCCTCCCATCCTATTTGGAGAGAACATCTAATACCTTATTCTCGATAGCTCTCTCTTTCCTGAGCTCTGCAAGGGTTTAGATTTGAAATTATACTCCACGGTTGTGCTCCAGTAGATTTAAAATTGCTGCTTTCATATGTTATGATTTCACATGGTCAGTCCTCCATGGGAAATTAGTTTATCCTCCATTACCTTCAAAGTGAACTTTAAAGTATTTCTAATATCAAATCCAATGTAAAGCTACAACTTTTTCCATTATTTTAAAGAATTGTACCCTCTTAACTTTCTTTTTTAGACATTGTCAGTTTAAATGACCTCAGAACTATGGTCATAAGAACACTGCTGTCAAAAGAAAAAGAATTTTACTTTCTTCACTTACCAAAATTTGAATCATTTGAACCACTTTGCAGTAGTATCTATCAATTTTCACTTGATTTTTGAGGTTACTCTACAAAGTGAATTCACCTGTTTCAAGCTATTTAAAACTTTTTGGATTGGAGCTAGCATAACCTCAAAAGTTAATAAATACTAAAATGTTTTAATTTTTTCTAACTTAATGTCACAATTATAAAACATAATCCTTCAGAAACTGAATTTGGGGTTTCTCATTTCCAGAATTAGACAAAGTCACTACTGATCGCCTCGAAAATCCTTGATTTTGTCAATGTGTCAATATCTGAAAGCAAAATTTCCTCAAACTTGAATAAATACATAAATTTCATAAGAAATAATCATAAAAATGACTTCTTGTTTATATGTTAACTACAAATACCTACAACTAAGTATAATAATATGTATACTTGTATAAGATGAACTTTTATCTCTTTTTCATACAACAAGTTATTTTGTTATCAGGAGTATAAATGAGGTAAGACATTTCAAGTAGTGTCTTCTTCATTTTATCATTTAGCAAACTGTAGTAGAGAAGGTTTAAGTAGTTCACACAAGGTCATGGTTTTATCCAGAGGTAGATACAGAGATCAGATTTTCACCTTACACATTGCCATCTGTAATTAGGCGCTGCATCAAGATGTACTTTTTGTTGAAAAGTCTGAGACTGGCACCCTTTCCATTGGACCATGGCAATTCACAACGGTGGTAACCGCTCTATCATCTGAAAAATCCTTCACTATAGGATGGATTATATCAGGAAACCAAGCCAGACCATACCGTCTAAATTCTTTCCCTAACTGATGTCTTTAATAGAAACTTCCTGAAATATTTACACACCTTTAGGATTAACTGGATACCTGTTACAACTTGCAAGATTGAATTAGAGCATCATATCCTAAAATTCACCATCATAACAAAAAGGTATGCTGAGATCTGTAGGCTGAGATCCAGAGAACAGTTTGCTCTTGGGCCATATAGATGCTGTTTTATACAAATGCTATTCATTTTATTTCATTGTAACAATTTTCAAAAATATCTCACCCTAACAACAACAAACTACAAAATTTAATGACAGGATTCTTTATGAGTCTATGGAGACTAGTCTGTCAGCTGTGAATTTGCAAGTAGATATTGAAATCAAGGTGTAAAGCTGCTGATGACTGCCAGTGTTAATGGGGTAAGATTCTTGGTTGAAACAAGAGATATAAGACCAGCTTTTGCAGATATGTGCAAATATTACCCCAATTTCCCATCCCATCCTTTCCTCCCATGTACAATGGTGCACTTACACCATTGCCTGTCCAATTTCATTTTCTCCCATGACTCATATTTAATGTTGTACAGAAAGATGCATAGTAGTAGGCATTTGGCGACACCTAGTACACAGTCCTCCTGGTTCCAGAGCCCCCGTGGGTATCAAGATCCTCAGATGCTCAAGTCTTATAGAAAAGGACTTAGTATCCTCTGCAACTGTGTGTAGCACATCCCTCTATTCAACCAATCACAGATGGAACCCACTGGTTGAAACTGTGAATGCAGAACCTGCCTTCATTTGGTCCCTCAGAAAATCAGTTCAGTAAGCTGGGATGAGAAGCCAATGGAAGCAAAGGTGGTTCACAAAAACAGAATCCCGCACTTTTTTTTTATTTTTTAATTCTCGTGTGTTGGTTATATTGGGCTTAGAAGCACTACAGGTCTCAAGAAAATAAGCTGCCAACTGGTGCCTTTGGAATCACTGGCCATAAAATACCGTTTAGGGTAATTTTAAAGGAACAATTTATTTAGAAGGAAAGGAAAACCCAGGTTATGAGGATCCAGAGTAGCAGGGCAAACAGTTTTAAATGATGGGAGAAAACTGATGGGGAGAGAACAAGGTGTTAGAACCCAGGATAGAAGCAGCAGGATGGAAATCCCACATCAAAAGGAGTAGGGACTAAATAAACCACAACTTCTGTGTGGTGGGACAGGGAGAATTTGGCTAAGTTTTTTGCATTTACTGGAAACCAAACAAACAAAAAAACATAGTTTTAAACAAGAATTAGCTGGAGTTCAGAAATATAGATGATTATTGATTCCAGGTGGCTCTGGTGGTAAAGAACCCGCCTGCCAATGAGAAGATGTAAGAGATGCTGGTTTGATCCCTGGGTCAGAAAGATCCCCTGAAGGAGGGCATGACAATTCACTTCAGCATTCTTGCCTGGAGAATCCCATGGACAGAGGAGCCTGGCAGGCGACAGTCCATAGGGTTGCAAAGGACTCAACTGAAACGACTTAGCACACATGCATTGATTCATTTGGGAAGCCTGAGACAACACAGCAGAATCAAGTAAAGTATTTAAAAAGTAATAATTTATCAAAAACTATAAAATAAAGGAATAAAGTGACAGAGAGTGAGGACAGAAAGCTTGAAGAAAACACCCCTTGATGCTTTGGAAAACTCAGCAGTGGCCACAGGACTGGAAAAGGTCAGTTTTCATTCCTATCCCAAAGAAAGGCAATGCCAAAGAATGCTCAAACTACTGCACAATTGCACTCATCTCACATGCTAGTAAAGTAATGCTCAAAATTCTCCAGGCCAGGCTTCAGCAATATGTGAACCGTGAACTTCCTGATATTCAAGCTGGTTTTAGAAAAGGCAGAAGAACCAGAGACCAAATTGCCAACATCTGCTGGATCATGGAAAAAGCAAGAGAGTTCCAGAAAAACATCTATTTCTGCTTTATTGACTATGCCAAAGCCTTTGACTGTGTGGATCACAATAAACTGTGGAAAATTCTGAAAGAGATGGGAATACCAGACCACCTGACCTGCCTATTGAGAAATTTGTATGCAGGTCAGAAAGCAACAGTTAGAACTGGACATGGAACAACAGACTGGTTCCAAATAGGAAAAGAAGTATGTCAAGGCTGTATAGTGTCACCCTGCTTATTTAACTTCTATGCAGAGTACATCATGAGAAACGCTGTCTGGAAGAAGCACAAGCTGGAATCAAGATTGCCAGGAGAAATATCAATAACCTCAGATATGCAGATGATACCACCCTTATGGCAGAAAGTGAAGAGGAACTCAAAAGCCTCTTGATGAAAGTGAAAGTGGAGAGTGAAAAAGTTGGCTTAAAGCTCAACATTCAGAAAACGAAGATCATGGCATCCGGTCCCATCACTTAATGGGAAATAGGTGGGGAAACAGTGGAAACAGTGTCAGACTTTATTTTTTTGGGCTCCAAAATCCAAAAGTGACTGCAGCCATGAGATTAAAAGACGCTTACTCCTTGGAAGGAAAGTTATGACCAACCTAGATAGCATATTCAAAGCGGAGATAATACTTTGCCAACAAAAGTCCGCCTAGTCAAAACAAAAACAAAAACAAAAACAAAACAAAAACCACTGGTTTTTCCAGTGGTCATGTAGGGATGTGAGAGTTGGACTGTGAAGAAGGCTGAGTGCCGAAGAATTGATGCTTTTGAACTGTAGCGTTGGAGAAGACTCTTGAGAGTCCCTTGGACTGCAAGGAGATCCAACCAGTCCATTCTGAAGGAGATCAGCCCTGGTATTTCTTTGGAGGGAATGATGCTGAAGCTGAAACTCCAGTACTTTGGCCACCTCATGTGAAGGGTTGACTCATTGGAAAAGACTCTGATGCTGGGAGGGATTGTGGGCAGGAGGAGAAGGGGATGACAGAGGATGAGATGGCTGGATGGCATCACCAACTCGATGGACGTGAGTCTGAGTGAACTCCGGGAGTTGGTGATGGACAGGGAGGCCTGGCGTGCTGCGATTCATGGGGTCGCAAAGAGTTGGACACGACTGAGCGACCGAACTGAACTGAACTGAACTGAACCAAGTCATATGAAATTATCTCTCATCCACCTAAAGGACATGTTTCCTCACTTAGACACTGTTTATTAAAACATCCTGTTTAGTACTGGAGTAGGAAGTGGCAACCCACTCCAACATTCTTGCCTGGAAAATTCCATGGACAGAGGAGCCGGGTGGCCTCAGTACATGGGATCGTAACGAGGCAGACGCAGCTGAGCGACTCAGTAGAGTAGCAGTCCCTTAGCACTGCTATGCAATGGAAAAGGGGGAGACACGGGGTACCATGAAAGCGTGGTTAGAAAGCAGAGTCACTACCTGAAAAAAGAAAATGCCAGTAACTAATGAAAGGAGAAGGAGAAAGGGGAGAAAGGAAGGAGAGTAGGGAACAGAAAGACAGAAAGAACAGCCCTCCTAGCCTTCCACGGCAGCTTCCAGCTGGGCTCACCTCCAAGGGCAACCAGGCCACTGAGGACTTGGCCTCAAGCCTCACATCTCTCGCCCTGAACCTGGAGACCAGCCAGAGGTGATGTGTAGGGTCTTCTCAGGTCATCTCCGGGCCTGGGCTCTGCTCTGGGCATGCGCGTGTCCTCCTCCATTGCTAGGCTGCAGATGTCTTGAAGACTTTCATTTCTCAAAGAGGCCCCCTCCCAGTTTTTCCTCCCAGTTATTGAGCTATTGCTGCTGTTGCTTAGTAGCTCAGTGGTGTCTCTTTGCGACCCTCTGGACTGTAGTTCACAGGCTCCTCTGTCCATGGGACTTCCCAGGCAAGGGCACTGGAGTGGATTGCCATTTCATTCTCCAGGGCATCTTCTGCTTTGGCGCAGTTGGGAAAGAATCTGAAGGGGATCTTCTAGATCCAGGGATCGAACTTGCTCAATGCAGGAGACACAAGAGATGCTGGAGTCAATCCCTGGGATGGGAAGATGCCCCGTAGAAGGACATGGCAACTCACTCCAGTATTCTTGATTGGAGAATGCCATGGACAGAGGAGCTTGGCGATCTACAGTCCGTGGGGTCACAAAGAGGCGGATACAATGGAGTATGCACACCCATATAGGTGATTGTAGATCTGTTGTTGCTATCGTCTCTGTCGTTGCTATTGTCATTTAGTTGCTAAGTCATGTCCAACTCTTCTGCAACTCTGTGGACTGTAGACCTCCAGGCTCCTCTGTCACGTGGATTCTTTACCACTTTAGCCAACACCTACTCAACCTTATATGTTTGGCACTGTTTTAGGGGATGTAGTTCATGATAATTAAATACTTTGAGATATTGGAGGAATATTTGTGGAACTACTGTTACCAGGAAATTTTTGGTAGAAAAACTTTCTTTTGAAAGTTGCATTTTAATCCATTTCCTCTTGAAAATGTTAGTTATTTATTTTGCCTCTAAATCCTTAGCCTCAAAATGTAAAACATGCTGATGTCCCATATTTAATGTGTGAATGAATTTCAATTTCTCATTGCAGCTTCATATCAGCCATTTTCAGTATTACCTTCTCTTCCTTCTTAGCAGTAAATAGCAGAGACTTATGATGGCATAATTTGAAATATCCATTTGATAATCCTATTATCAAACATGGTAAAAAAGCTTCTTCCATAGTTTGGCAAAATAATGTAAAGAAGTATCGTGGTTGGCTTTGAGTTGTGTGATGCATGAAAATCTGAGAATTAAGGAATGCATTCTGAACAAGCTCGTCTTAGTAGTAATGACTATTCATTTATCAAAAGTGGAGGAAAAAGCCTCTGTAACTCATTCACACCTTGAGTAAACTTTCAATAAAGATCTAGTTCATACAAAATGTTTCAAAATAAGCTTAAAAGCAATTTTCCATATGAATAATCTCAGTGCTTTACTTATCCATCTTATCATTTTAACTTTTTATTGCTACATCTCTGTTTTACATAAGTACAGCACTACCTGGTTTTAAGCGGCAACATCAAGCATGTATTTGGTCTTTCACATCTTTCATACATAACTTTTAAAGCCTTCTTTCAATCACATCTCATTCAGAATTATATTCCAAATATCAGCACTCTAAGAATAAACATCAAATTGAGTCCTTTTAATAATTCAAGAAATTATGAAAGCCTATTTAAATTCCTCTATTGGAGCTTTTCCAAAAATGTGCCATAAAAATATGACCATTAAAAGTAATGGTAATTTAAATGCTGGTCCATCAAGAAACGCATACAGTATTGATATCTGTAGCATAATGTCAAAACATTTCATTATGCATAGCGTATATGTGTAAAAACTGGCCCATGATAAATGTCAACAAACGCTTCTGAAAGAATGAATCAATAAATGAATAAGTAACTCAGTAAGTAAAGGAAATATATATTATAATCCTCATCAAATTACTTTACTTTTATAAATCTATTATTTGATATATGCTTCCTTTTTTCCAAGGTTAGTTTAATGACATTTTATAGATTATAAATTCTTTCGCATTGATCAGCTTATTAGATACTGCCAAACTAAGAGCAATTTTATCCTGTATATCATACATGTTTTACATCTCCAATCATCAATTATATATATGTATATAATTGATACTTTGAGAAGTAAAAGTAACTCTTCCAAGTAAAATATGAAATATATAAGAAAACAGGTTTATTGTCTATTTGATTCCAGATAAAAGAAACAAGTTATTTATGGAGCAACATTGCAGGCGGATTGTTTACCAGCTGAGCCACAAGGGAAGCCCAAGAATACTGGAGTGGGTAGCCTATCCCTTCTCCAGCAGATCTTCCTGACCCAGGAATCAAACCGGGGTCTCTGGCATTGCAGGTGGATTCTTTACCAGCTGAGCAGCCAGGGAAACACGGAGCAGCTATTATGTGCTAATGTTTCAGCTACCTTTAATGTCCCCTTTTAATGTAAAACTTGTAACAATCTAAGACAGGAATTACTACCCTCATTTTTGTCATTTTATGAGCCTGTATATGTTAAGGGAATGTCCCAGGGTCGTTGAGTTAGTGCCTGAGATCTAAACGTCTTCCGCTTGATTAAGATGGACAACTCAGTCTTAGAGAAAAAGCCCATATTCTTTCCACTTCAACAAGATATTAATAGATGTTACACATGAGCAGGTAGCACAAATTGAAGCAATCCCTGTGTTAGGGATGAAAGAAATAAATGAGGATACAACAAGTCAAAGTTCAATTTAACTTGCATAGACTGAGTTGATAAATGGTTAGCTTACACTGGTCTTCTATTCTGGATTTAATATATCACAAAATGTGATATCATTGAAGCTTACTAGGACTAAAATTAAAGAAATCAAATAGGGAGGTACCATTTAAATGTGCAAATTAACCTCTTAGTATACAATGAAGTATGTAAAACAGAAGAAGAATAGAGGGGAAAAAAAAGGTTCTGCCAAGTGTTTGTCAAGCAAATGGAAGAATCCACCTCTGTGTGAACAGATACAAAGTTTACATTCAGTTGTCTAGAATTTTGCCTCTAAAATTGCTTTCTTGAATTGCTTTTAGCTTTAGACTATATTATGCTGCTGTGTTTAACAAGGAGTTCATTCATTCACTCAAAGCATAATATATATGTTTAGTATTTGTTCTGGAAAGAACCACAGACACCACCCAGAATTGGGCTGTGCTTTTACCCTGGAGCAAGATGGTCCTCTGTCATCTCTGAAGGGCAGTACCAACTCTGCTTGAACAACTTGAGTCAGCTCTATCACTAAATACTTAATTTTGATTTATACTGAATTTAAATCATTTTTATATCATTTCTACCCTTTGTCTATTAATTTTGCATGTTAAAGAAATTCCACAATCTCTAACTCAACACTTGGATTATTTAAAGACGGCTATGTAAACCTTATCTTTTTCATTTTATTCTCTGTGTACATCTAACCATCTTCCCTTGCTTCAAATATTCACTCATGGTTCCAGGTCTCCTCCTCCAAATTTACTCCAGGAAGTTGTAACATGAACATACATCTCCACTAAAATTTCATGGAGAAAACTAAGGGAAAAAGGAAAGAGTCTCTGAACACAAGATTTTGAGAATCTTCAACGTTTGTCCCTCAGATGTACTTTCCTCACTATCTTATTAAATTAGTAATCCTCAGGCACAGTCTACCACCTTCAGTTCTGCAAGTAACTTGATTTACTGTCCAATTAGCACTGATCACTGTAGCAAATAATCTTGTGTTTTCCTTCACTTACTTCTGGGTTTTCTCCCTGCCCCACTTTGGAATGGTAAGTCTATACAGAAGTGCTCTGACTTCTTTCTTTCTTTAATTTTTTGGCTTCTGAGTATTGGGAACCAATATGTCTTCTTGAAACACAGTTGGCATTAAACACATTAATTAATGTATCAATCTAGTGGAATATAAGATATGATCACACACTACCATAATATAAGAGTTTACATATTAGGTGTTGCCAAGCAAACAGAAAGTTGGGGTTAGAGCAAGCAAGGACTGGTTTGAGTCCCACTACCATTGCTGAATGTAGGGCCAGTCTCTATGCAGATGCTCTCAGTCTGCGCCCAAGGGCAGCCTCCTGAAGCACAGGAACCAGGGTGGAGTTTGCTGCTGAAAATGGGGTGAAATAGTGAAGTGTAGCTTTGGGGAAAAAATAATAAAATAATCAAGATAAGTCTCACTGAGAGTTGAGCAAGCTTGGTTGAGGTCTGAGAGTGAGCGCTTTCATTCATTTATACCACATTCATCAAACATTTCCTTTATTAACTGTCTTGACCAATCCTTTGTTTCTAGTTCAGAGGTTTAAATCTATATATAAAGGGTCCATCTCATTTGCTAGGCAGCCACTCAAAGACTAAGGGTATTAGACTGTGCATATGCATGTAGCAGATGCTGTATCATTTCTTTGAAAAAGGTTCTGAAGCGATGAATGATTCCTAAGTAACTCTATACACTGTATTTTTATAAGCACATAAAATTTTAGTGAGTTTATTCTCTAAAATACTTTAGAGACTCTAAAGAAGAAACCCTTGTTATGATAATTTAGCTTTCCAGTTCTTTCTTTGAACATAAATGTATCTGTTTGAAAGCTCCCATAAAACAAATTTATCAGTATTCCATTATGTAATGTACATTTACTATTTTATAACACTTCAGTAAAGGAAGTTCACTCACTCCCTCTCTCTCTCTCTCTCTGTGTCAGAGCTACAGTATGCTTTAGGAAATGGGAAGGAAAAAAATCCTTGTACATATCATTTGATATGTCTGAAAACAATGGGAATTTGGAAAAGCATCTTGGTAGAAGAAATTGACAAAACGGTGAGTAAAATTTGGAGAGAAGAAATGATGAGGCAGGAAAGTTAAAGAGTATTTCAGAGTAAACAAAGGAAAGAAAGTGAAGGTCATTCTAGTGGGCAGAGAGAACGCTGGGGCGGGAATGTTAAGTAAAGAGGTGCGTGTTCTCTCTGAGCCCAGTTATTCCGACGCTGTGTCTTTCCGCGGCACATGATTGGCTAGCAAGTTAAGGTTGTGTAAAAGGCTTTCTGCTGCTCATTACTCACAACTCGTTTTTGGAGACCTTGGGCGGCTCCAAAAGGGATGCGCGGGGCTGTGTCTCCTCCTCCGCTGGTCCACACAGCTTCCCAGTGCACTGGCCCCCCGGTTCCTGGTTCACGGGAGCAAGGCTCCATGGTACCTGCTCATCCCTCTGCCTGGAATGTTCCCTGCCAGGGAGACACCTGGCTAATCGACTGCCTTCCCCATAAAGACAGACTTAGAAGAGGAAGAGGAGCGAGAGAGTGGAAAGTTTACACAAGAAAGGGGGAAACGCCCACATAGCATCACCTCTGAGGGCAGTGTTCCCTTCTGCCAGCCCAGCCAAGCAGCATTCAGAAAGTCTCCCAGAATGGTCTGGGGGAGTCAGCACCTGGAAGCCCTCATCTCCCATCGGCTGAGCCCCACTGCTGTGATGGAGGAATCGCACCAAAGCAGAAGGACTGGCAACTAGCACTCGACGTGGGATGCTGTTAGCCAAGGTGAATCTGTCCTTGTGGAAGGGTGTCCACTGCAGTTACAGCAAAAGGTGGAAACATGTCAAAGGCCACCAGAAGCCCCCCTTGTCTTCCTGTACCAAGTTGTTTCTCATACAAGACCACCTTGTTAAAATCCCCTGGCCCTAACTCCTTGCTCTGGGAGACATTCCCCAGGCTGTTCCCTCCATAGCATTTATCGCTATTTGATGCTTACCAGTGACATATCAGGAGGGCTTTCCAGATGGCTCAGGGGTGAAGAATCCGCCTGCCAGTGCAAGGGAGGAGGGTTCAATCCCTGGGTCAGGAAGATCCCCTGGAGGAGAAAATGGCAACCCACTCCAGTATTCTCGCCTGCAAAGTTCTGTGGACAGAGGATCCCGGCAGGCTATAGTTCATGGGATCTTAAAGAGTCAGACATGATTGAGTGACAGAGCATACACACACACACCAATGACATGTCAGACTTGAGAATTTAGGAGACAGGTGGCCCTGCATGAGACCTACCCATCAAAGGGGTGCAACTGTAGAAAATGAAAGACATAAAAAACCCACAAAAGCCTCCTGCTCTTCATTTTCACAAAGCACCAGCTGTTCCAAACAATGTCATTGATCAACACACTTTTTCTCTAGAGCATTGACCACCCTTGCTGCTTGGCCTCTCTTGATAGTTTTCCTTATTTAATTAAATTCTACCTCTCTTACTAAAATGTGATTCCTATGAAGACAGACCTACTTTTCTTCATTGATGTAATCTTGGTGCTTAAACTGTGCATGACATACATTATCACCAAGGACGTTGTCCTCGAAACTTCTGGGTTCATATGGCTGGTCTAAGAGTGAAATTGACACGAGATGGATTAACAGGAAAAAAAATCAAACACATGTTTAATAACATAAGTACTTGGAAGAGAGACAGGAAAACTGAATAACTCTCTAAAATAGCCAGAACCCCTCACCTTAAATGCCATCTTCAGCTGAAGACCAAAAGGGTATTGGGGGAGTGATTTGAGACATCAAGGGGAGGAAGACAATTCTCATGATGATGAAAAGACAAATATCCTGAATGCAACATGTTTGTAGTGGCTCAGACGGTAAAGTGTCTGTCTACAATGCGGGAGACCCGGTTTCGATCCCTGGGTCGGGAAGATCTCCTGGAGAAGGAAATGGCAATCCACTCCAGTACTATTGCCTGGAAAATCTCAAGGACAGAGGAGCATGGTAGGTGCAGTCCATGGGGTCACAAAGAGTTGGACACGACTGAGCGACTCCACTTTCTTTCTAAAATTAAATCAGTTAAATAATCCCTAGGTGCCAAAAGCATAAAACAATTTAGTTTCTTTTTTGCATTGGTGGCCAAGTCAAACTAAATGATTTTTTTAAATGGTAATTCAACTACATATATCAGTACCCAGAACCATAATCAATGCAAAGAAATCTGAAGCTCTTTTATTATTGATATTCTATCTTGCCATTGTGAGATGGTATACAGAAAGATAAATAGATGATAGACCAAATAATTCTGTAGTTAAGATTTTCAGTGGGAGAAAATCAAAATCAAACTTACATTAACTACAAATTCTATGATTTTAACTTTACATTAGAAATATCAATGTAAAAATATTATACATATTTGTTTAAAATATTTCCTGGTTCTCTCTAGGAAACCTAGACTAGGCTAAATGACTAACCCAAAATCAATAACAATCTTCGTTGGTTTTCAGTAGAAAATATTGACAAATATATGTGATCTTCAGCGAATGGAGCTGTGTTCAACTTCAGCCAATAGAGCTCATTTAAAATCTCAAAGTTCTGTCATCATGTTAAAGCCAGTAAGGATTAGTTAACTTTGCCATTAGGTTGAAATTTTAACATAATCTGCATATTCCACTGTGACTTTGAACCATCGTCAAAATCTCCCACATCTGTACAATATTTACTAAGCAACTTAGAAGGAGTCAATAAGCAAGGTTCTTGAAATAGAAAAGTGCAAAAGACATATGTTTGCCGCCTTGGTTCTCAGTCTTTAACTCACATCTGCCTGTTTTATCAATGAAATCCAGCTGGAGTGCCTCAGTAATCACAATTACCTCCAAAAGCAATATTTCTGCATTCCTAGGATTTACCTTTGGCTTTAATAAATAAATACAGGCTAATGATAAAAAGAGCATTTAATCTGTGCTCTAAATAATGAATCTAATAGTGGGACAAGCTTAATCCCAACTTACTTTTTTAAACTTTTTCTTTGTATTGGAGTATAGACAATTAATAATGTTGTGACAGCTTCAGGTGGACTAGCAAATGGACTGAGCCCTACATAGCCATGTATCCATTCTCCCCCAAACTCCCCTCCCACCCAGGCTGCCACATGACATTGAGCAGAGTTCCCTGTGCTGTACAATAGGTCCTTGTTCATTATCCATTTTAAACATAGCGGTGTGTACACGTCCGTTCCAAACTCTCTATCTCTTCCACCCATCCTTCCCCGCAAACAACCCTAAGTCTGTTCTCTAAGTCTGTGCATCTGTTTCTGTTCTATAAATAAGTCCATTTGTAACACCTCTTAGATTCCCTTTTGAAAATAAGCATCGTTACACTAGGAAACTCTACCCTTATTCCATCATGGTCTTACTGTAGAACATTTTTGCAGTCCCAATTATGGAGTTGATTTTGAAGTTGGTTTATGAATCCTGGAAATCAGCATCATTGCACTGAGCACAGTGTTGTTAGCCAGAGGTATCCTGTTCTGGTTTGAAATAGAAAGTGGAAAAAAGAAAAGCTTCATAAAGCATAAAGGGACAAAGGACCTTATTATCACCTCAATTAATAGGTTTACTTACTTCTCAATTTTTTTTCATATTATGAAAGACACATATTTCTAGCTTTGCATGTTTAATTTAGCAAAATTGCAAATGCATCTTAAAAAAATTCTTTATGAGTAGCAAATTTAAGCACTTTGTAAAAACATACTATAGTTTCAGAAAGGCTACCAGTTAAAATGATGCAAGAATTAGGATGTCAATATTATGCAGTGAATAGGAGTGGCCACGAATCTTCTGACAGGCTGCCTAGATTTACACCTAATCTCCACCTCTTGCCCACTGTGAGACCTTGGAGAAGTGAGGTAACCCCTCTGTGCCTTAGTTTCTTCATTTCTACAGTGATGGAAGGTATTTCAAAAATTATATAGAGGACACTTAAGAGAATTGCTTCCCACATGACACATATGCTGCTGCTGCTGCTGCTGCTGCTGCTGCTAAGTCGCTTCAGTCGTGTCCAACTCTGTGCAACCCCATAGACGGCAGCCCCCCAGGCTCCCCCATCTCTGGGATTATCCAGGCAAGAACACTGGAGTGGGTTGCCATTTCCTTCTCCAATGCATGAAAGTGAAAAGTGAAAGTGAAGTTGCTCAGTCGTGTCCAACTCTTAGCGACCCCATGGACTGCAGCCTACCAGGCTCCTCCATCCATGGGATTTTCCAGGCGAGAGTACTGGAGTGGGGTGCCATTGTGTTCTCCATGACACATATGAGCTGGGTTAAAATCTCTCATGTTTAATTTGCTTTGTTGAGTTACCTCTTTTCTCCTATTTTCAGATTATGCTGGAGTTACCAATTTTTCTAATCCCAATGCTTTGTAATGGGAGATGAAAAATCTCATGCTTGAAAGCTCATGTCTGACTTTTTTAGTTTTATTCCAGAATAGTGCTCATGTTTAGCAGTTCAGTCTGTTACTGGATTCACCTGACTTTTGCACACTAGAACTGCTTTGCTAGAATCACACTGTCTTCTAAGTTTCTGCCTTGTATGTCTACACAGAAAGTGTCACTGCAAATGTTGATGGCACCTTCAGGGGTCACATCTCTGGCTCCTGCCGCTGGGCGGGGTTCCTTAGGGGTCATCACAGAGGGCAGGCAAGGAAACCCGGTGGGAGACACCTTCTCCAAGGCACGCATAGCACCTGCCACCCAGTCCTCACTGACCTATTTCTGAATATACCCTTGACCTTCAAAAATATTGCAGATAAGTGCTTTTCCTTTAACAGGTATAATAGCATCAAAAAGTTATGCCCTTGTGTTCAATTTTAAGACCTTCTTTTCACTTTTAAGGGCACTCAGTGCTTTAATAGATTGCTTTTGTTTCATCACTTTATTTTAAACATGCTCATCCATCTCCACATGTTCTTGTTTCCACTTGAATTTTTCTCCATTTTTTTCCCAGTTTTTATTAGGGACTGAAGATCCTTTCCTGTAACAAGCCATTGTTAAATAAATCTAGAATTGAGAATTAATGCTCATATAATGTCAGCTTTCTGTATTTTATCCCATAAGCCTCATAAGTATTATATTATAGTTAATGGACATACATTAATGATTTCATATACTTGATTCTACAAATTTAAAATGCATCCTCCTACACTTAATGCATTACTGCTAATACACAGCTAACAAGCTTTTAAACTGAATCAATACAGGATGGACCTATATGTCTTTAAATTTCAAGTTGCTATGTGCCCTTTGAATGCAGACTTTACATGTTGTTTTGATAAACATTTTCCATCAAATTTTGTAAAATAACAAGGGTTTTCTTTTTTATTTAGAATACCATGAGCAACAAATCAGTAGTTCAAGGAAATTACAGTTAAAGGGCTGACAGTTAGGTGGTTCTTTACAAGTGTGTACCATTCTTCAAAGAAATAATTAGTGATGTTCAGGGGGAAAAACAATTCAAACAGCACCAGCCACCTTGGCACATTTACAGGGTTAACAGTGGACATCTTGCCTCCCCTCTGTGCTTTCAGATATGTAACTCTGTTGCACCAGGCACTGGGTGCCAAGCCACTTGTTTATCTGGTATTTTCTTCTCTGGATCTAGGCTAGTTTGTTGAATTTTAAAAATCAGATACTTGCTGGCTAGGTTGTGCTTATTTACTCAGTCATGTCTGACTCTTTGCAACCCCATGGACTATAGCCCACCAGGCTCCTGTATCCTTGGGGATTCTCCAGACAAGAATGCCAGAGTGGGCTGCCATGCCCTCCTCCAGTACAAAGGTTGTCCCTGTCTCCTTCTCTGTAAGCACAGAATCTGGACGCTCCTGTCCAAGAGCCCACACCAACACTGCATTCCTGAAGTCTTCTATTGTCCAGATTTCCAGGAAGTTGCACATGGAACTGATCATTCCAATTTTCTCAGGTTTCTCTGACATATTGATTTCCCAAACTGTTGTGAAAAGTGGGCCTATAAGCACCACTACGAACAAAGCTAGTGGAGGTGATGGAGTCCCAGCTGACTTCTTTCAAATCGTAAAAGACGATGCTGTGAAAGTGCTGCACTCAATATGCCAACAAAGTTGGAAAACTCAACAGTGGCCACAGGACTGGAAAAGGTCAGTTTTCACTCCAATCCCAAAGAAAGGCAATGCCAAAGAATGCTCGAACTACTGCACAATTGCTCTCATCTCACATGCTAGTAAAGTAATGCTCAAGATTCTCCAAGCCAGGCTTCAGCAATATGTGAACCGTGAATTTCCTGATGTTCAAGCTGGTTTTAGAAAAGGCAGAGGAACCAGAGATCAAATTGCCAACATCCGCTGGATCATAGCAAAAGCAAGAGAGTTCCAGAAAAACATCTATTTCTGCTTTATTGACTATGCCAAAGCCTTTGACTGTGTGGATCACAATAAACTGTGGGAAATTCTGAAAGAGATGGGCATACCAGACCACCTGATCTGCCTCTTGAGAAACCTATATACAGGTCAGGAAGCAACAGTTAGAACTGGACATGGAACAACAGACTGGTTCCAAATAGGAAAATGAGTACGTCAAGGCTGTATATTGTCACCCTGCTTTTTTAACTTATATGCAGAGTACATCATGAGAAACACTGGGCCCGATGAAGCACAAGCTGGAATTAAGATTTCTGGGAGAAATATCAATAACCTCAGATATGCAGATGACACCACCCTTATGGCAGAAAGTGAAGAAGAACTAAAGAGCCTCTTTGTGAAAGTGAAAGAGGAGAGTGAAAAAGTTGGCTTAAAGCTCAACATTCAGAAAACTAAGATCATGGCATCCAGTCCCATCACTTCATGGGAAATAGATGGGGAAACAGTGGAAGCAGTGTCAGACTTTATTTTTTGGGGCTCCAAAATCACTGCAGATAGTGATTGCAGCTATGAGATTAAAAGACGCTTACTCCTTGGAAGGAAAGTTATGACCAACCTAGATAGTATATTCAAAGCAGAGATAATACTTTGCCAACAAAAGTCCGCCTAGTCAAGGCTATGGTTTTTCCAGTGGTCATGTATGGATGTGAGAGTTGGACTGTGAAGAAGGCTGAGCGCCAAAGAATTGATGCTTTTGAACTGTAGTATTGGAGAAGACTCTTGAGAGTCCCTTAGACTGCAAGGAGATCCAAGCAGTCCATCCTAAAGGAGATCAGTCCTGGGTGTTCATTGGAAGGACTGATGTTGAAGCTGAAACTCCAATACTTTTGCCACCTGATGCAAAGAGCTGACTCATTTGAGAAGACCCTGATGCTGGGAAAGATTGAAAGCAGGAGGAGAACGGGATGACAGAGGATGAGATGATTGAATGGCATCTCTGACTCAGTGGACCTGAGTTTGGGTAGGCTCTGGGAGTTGGTGATGGACAGGGAGGCCTGGCGTGCTGCAGTTCTTGGGTCACAAAGAGCTGGAGAAGACTGAATGACTGAATGACTGAACTGACTGACGGTGACAAAGTACCACAAACTGGCTGGCTTAACGCAATGGACACTTATTCTCTCCAAAGGCCAGAAATCCAAAATCAAAATATTGGCAAGGCCACAGTCCCTTGAAACCCTCTGCAAATGATCCTTCCTTCCTATATATTTTTAGTCTCTAGGTCATGTCCAACTCTTTGCAACCCTATGGGCTGTAGCCCACTAGTCTCCTCTGTCCATGGTATTTCCCAGGGAAGAATACTGGAGTGGGTTGCCATTTCTTTCTCCAAGAGTCTTCCTGACCCAGGAATTGAACCCTGGTTCTCCTGCATTGCAGGCATGTTCTTTACCCTCTGGGCTTCCTTCATAGCTCAGTTGGTAAAGAATCCACCTACAAAGCAGGAGACTCCAGTTCAATTCCTGGGTCAGGAAGATCCACTGGAGAAGGGATAGGCTACCTCTTACAGTATTCTTGGGCTTCCCTTGTGGCTCAGCTGGTAAAGAATCTGCCTGCAATGTGGGAGACCTGGGTTCAATCCCTGGGTTGGGAAGATCCCCTGGAGAAGGGAAGGGCTACCCACTCCAGTATTCTGGCCTGGAGATTTCCATGGTCACAAAGAGTTGGATATGACTGAGTGACCTTCACTTCACTTCTTTACCCTCTGAACCACCCTTCCTTGCCTTTTACAAAGTGATTTTTGGTTGGTGGCTGCATGATTCCAATCTTTGCCTCTGTCTTTTTATGGTCATATGCCTTCTGTATCTGGTTTTTTTTTTTTTTTTTCTCTTCCTATAAGAGTGCCAGACATGTTACATTAGGACCCACCTTAAGGACCTCACCTAACTAATTACATCTGCAGAGACCCTTCTTCCATATAAGGTCACATTCATGGGTATAGGCTATGAGTTCTTTTAGGAGGGCATAATTCATCCCATAATAACCAAGATAGCAACTGATTATTTATCTCTAGCAGATTTTGAGCCTTTTACAATTTCTGTATAGACTGGTTGAAATTAATTATCAGTAACATGAAGGAAAGTTTTGACCAACCTAGATAGCATATTGAAAAGCAGAGACATTACTTTGCCAACAAAGGTCCATCTAGTCAAGGCTATAGTTTTTCCAGTAGTCACGTATGGATGTGAGAGTTGGACTGTGAAGAGAGCTGAGTGCCAAAGAATTGATGCTTTTGAACTGTGGTGTTGGAGAAGACTCTTGAGAGTCCCTTGGACTGCAAGGAGATCCAACCAGTCCATTCTAAAGATCAGTCCTGGGTGTTCTTTGGAAGGAATGATGCTAAAGCTGAAACTCCAATACTTTGGCCACCTCATGTGAAGAGTTGACTCATTGGAAAAGACTCTGATGCTGGGAGGGATTGGGGGCAGGAGGAAAAGGGGACGACAGAGGATGAGATGGCTGGATGGCATCACCGACTCCATGGACATGAGTTTGAGTGAACTCCAGGAGTTGGTGATGGACAGGGAGGCCTGGCATGCTGCAATTCATGGAGTCACAAAGAGTCAGACAGGACTGAGCGACTGAACTGAACTGAACTGAACATGATTTAGACAATAATTTGTTTTGTATTCCTTTGTTATATTTATGTGGATGGATACATTACTGAGTTGAAATATATTTATTGATCTCCTATCAGCAAGATGCTAGGCTGAAGGAAGGAAATTCATCCAAGTTAGACACAGATCTCTCCCTTTTTCTTAAGAGCTTTTATTTTAGAAACTGAAAGAAGTCAAGCATAAAATGATACAAATTCAAAACAGAAAATATAAGTGCCCTAAGATAGTAGTCCCCAACTTTTTGGCATCAGGGAGTGCTTTTGTGGAAGACAATTTTTCCACAGATGGGGTGGGGGTGGGTGGTTTCAGGGTGATTCAAGCTCATTGCATTTAGTGCGCACTTTATTTCTATTATTATTAGTTAAGTCCTCCTCAGGTCATCAGGCATTGGATCTTGGAAGTTGGGCACTTCTCTCTTAAAAGATAGGGATTAAACACAAGAAGGAGAATGTCTACATAAGGAGATTTGCCAGCTAATAGTAACAGTTCAACAAAGCAGTGTGTTTCTTCTGAATCAAATTACACATGTGTAAAGATCTCCTTCTCACTCTTCAACTCCATCAGCATTTATGGTCTACATATGCTGTGACTTCAAGCACTTTTTTTTATCACAGTGTAGCCCAGACTAGAAGGCGATGGCACCCACTCCAGTACTCTTACCTGGAAAATCCCATGGACGGAGGAGCCTGGTAGGCTGCAGTCCATGGGGTCGCACAGAGTTGGACACGACTGAAGTGACTTAGCAGCAGCAGCAACAGCCCAGACTAAGACTCTGATGCTGGGAGGGATTGGGGGCAGGAGGAAAGGGGACGACAGAGGATGAGATGGCTGGATGGCATCACTGACTTGATGGACGTGAGTCTGGGTGAACTCCGGGAGTTGGTGATGGACAGGGAGGCCTGGCGTGCTGCGATTCATGGGGTCGCAAGGAGTCGGACACGACTGAGCGACTGAACTGAACTGAACTGAACTGAAGCCCAGACTAGTGATGCACTCTGTTAGGTCTGTGATGAGATAAACGCAGAAAGTGGGAGTAAATATTTTGAAAATTTTATAGCACCTTTGTGAATTCTCTGTTTTCTTGATGTAGTTTTGTTGTTTTAATGTTCTTTTCCTCTTATTCTAGTAAGTTTTCATTGGATTTTATAAAGTATACAGTAGTGATATATTAAAATTGAAAAAAAAATTAAACTAATTCTTCACTTCAGATATTTGAAATGCTCTGAAGTAAGAACTTTCTCCTGGAGAAGAACCACATTTAAATGCATAGCAAGGTAAGGCCTCAGGCTAAATCTGTTTTTCACCACTGATCCCACAGAGACTTAACTGCAAAGAGTTCAGGGGACTAGTGAGAGATTTAATTTTTTTGTTCCTATCCAGACTGATCCAGACTGTCTAGGAAGGCATCTCAGGTATAAAGATAATTATCTTTTTAAAGAGAGAAAGACTGTGTCCTCATTACGCCCAGGTCTGCAGTCACAGCCCTATATCTGAAGCGGTTGAAGGAGCAGTAACGAATTGGCAGAGGGCTGATTTCTACTCCCAGCACTAACACCTTCCAGAGTGATGACCTTGAACGCTGCAGCACTTCACTCTTTACAAATCATTCCCATCTACCACAGAGAGCTTTTTGCATCAAGTTGAGCTCTGGCATGTGAACATTTTCTGCCATATTCAGAGTTCTCTATATATGGCGGAAATTAGGATATTATGGGAAGTATGGCATTGATTGGGCTTCCCAGGTAGCCCACGCTATTGGTAAAGAAACTGCCTGAGAATGCAGAAAATGTAAGAGATGTGGGTTCGATCTCTGAGGTGGGAAGATCCCCTAGAGGCTCCTCTGTTCATTCTTGCCTGAGGAATCCCACGGAGAGAGGAGCCTGGCGGGCTACAGTCCATGGGGTCACAAAGAGTTGGACACAACTGAAGCAACTTAGCATGCATTCATGGTACTGATTCCCCAAGGATATAAACAAGGAAAATGTTCCCCAAGTCTTAGGCAAAAATAAAGATGTGGAAATTTCTTGAGTCTATTTGTTTTTTCTTGAGATTTTCTTTACGGACTTTTTTAACTAAGGCATAACAGAGGATCTTCACAGGTTAACAATCTGTGCTTTGGATCAGTTCAGCTCAGGAGTTCAGTTGTGTCCCACTCGTTGAGAACCCATGGACTGCAGCACGCCAGGCCTCCCTGTCCATCACCAGCTCCCGGAGTTCACCCAAACTCATGTCCATTGAGTCGGTGATGCCCTCCAACCATCTCATCCTCTGTCGTCCCTTTCTTCTCTCATCTACAATCTTTCCCAGCATCAGGGTCTTTTCCAATGAGTCAGCTCTTTGCATCACGTGGCCAAACTATTGGAGTTTCAGGTTCAACATCAGTCCTTCCAATGAACACTCAAAACTGATTTCCTTTAGGATGGACTGGTTGGATCTCCTTGCAGTCCAAGGTATTCTCAAGAGTCTTCTCCAATACTGCAATTCTAAGGCATCAATTCTTTGCTGCTCAGCTTCCTTTATAGTCCAACTCTCACATCCATATATGACTACTGGAAAAACCATAGCCTTGACTAGATGGACCTTTAATGTCTCTTCTTTTTAATATGCTGTCTAGGTTGGTCATAACTTTCCTTCCAAGAAGTAAGCGTCTTTTAATTTCATGGCTGCAGTCACGATCTGCAGTGATTCTGGAGCCCAAAAAATAAAGTCTGCCACTGTTTTAACTGTTTCCCCATCAATTTGCCATGAAGTGATGAGACTGGATGCCATGATCTTCGTTTTCTGAATGTTGAGCTTTAAGCCAACTTTTTCACTCCCCACTTTCACTTTCTGATTCAAGAGGCTCTTTAGTTCTTCTTCACTTTCTGCCATAAGGGTGGTGTCATCTGCATATCTGAGGTTATTGATATTTCTCCCAGCAATCTTGATTCCAGCTTGTGCTTCCTCTAGCCCAGTGTTTCTCATGATATACTCTGCATATAAGTTAAATAAGCAAGGTAACAATATGCAGCCTTGATGTACTCCTTTTCCTATTTGGAACCAGTCTGTTGTTTCATGCCCAGTTCTAACTGTTGCTTCCTGACCTGCATATAGGTTTCTCAAGAGGCAGATCAGGTGGTCTGGTATTCCTATCTCTTGAAGATATTTCCAGTTTATTGTGATCCAGAGTCAAAGGCTTTGGCATAGTCAATAAAGCAGAAATAGAGGCTTCTCTGGAACTGTCTTGGTTTTTCAATAATCCAACGAATGTTGGCAATTTGATCTCTGGTTCCTCTGCCTTTTTGAAAACCAGCTTGAACATCTGGAAGTTCTTGGTTCACGTATTGTTGAAGCCTGGCTTGGAGAATTTTGAGCATTACTTTACTAGCATGTGAGATGAGTGCAATTGTGAGGTAGTTTGAGCATTCTTTGGCATTGCCTCTCTTTGGGATTGGAATGGAAACTGACCTTTTCCAGTCCTGTGGCCACTGCTGAGTTTTCCAAATGTGCCGGTATATTGAGTGCAGCATTTTCACAGCATCATCTTTTAGGATTTGAAAGAGCTCAGCTGGGAGTCTATCACTTCCACTAGCTTTGTTCATAGTGATGCTTCCTAAGGCCCACTTGACTTCACATTCAAGGATGCCTGGCTCTAGGTGAGTGATCACATCATCATGATTATCTGTGTCTTGAAGATCTTTTTTGTACAGTTCTTCTGTGTATTCTTGCCACCTCTTCTTAATATCTTCTGCTTCTGTTAGGTCCATACCATTTCTGTCCTTTATCAAGCCCATCTTTGCATGAAGTGTTCCCTTGGTATCTCTAATTTTCTTGAAGAGATCTCTAGTCTTTCCCATTCTATTGTTTTCCTCTATTTCTTTGCATTGATCACTGAGGAAGGCTTTCTTATCTCTCCTTGCTATTCTTTGGAACTCTGTATTCAGATGCTTATACCTTTCCTTTTCCACTTCTTTTCTTTTCACAGCTATTTGTAAGGCCTCCTCAGACAGCCATTTTGCTTTTTTGCATTTCTTTTTCTTGGGGATGGTCTTGATCCCTGTCTCCTATACAATGTCATGAACCTCCATCCATAGTTCATCAGGCACTCTATCAGATCTAGGCCCTTAAATCTATTTTTCACTTCCACTGTATAATCATAGGGGATTTGATTTAGGTCATACCTGAATGGTCTAGTGGTTTTCCCTACTTTCTTCAATTTAAGTCTGAATTTGGCCATTAAAATAAGTCTGAATTTGACCTTTGGATAGACCTGGATGTATTGTTTCACGCTTCATCAAAAATGGACCATAAAAACATTCAAATAATTTGATATTTCTGAATCACTTTACTCCATTAAAACTAAAGAGAAAATGATTAAAAAAAATTTTTTTTTTACCAAGAAAGGCTTTCAAAATAAACATGGCACCACTGTCAATGGTCAGAAACTACTGAGAAAGCCAAACTCAATGAGATAGGAAGATCCTTTCATGATTCTTCCCAAAACAGGAGTAAATATTGACTACAACATATCTACAAATATGTGTTTGTATATATACTAGTAGATAGCTAAGAAAATTCTTTTTTCTTAAAAACATATAGGATGCTATCTTAGGTCAGCTAAAGACCAAGAACTTAAACCAGCATAATTCCTCTCCCTTGCTAAACAATAAGTCATACTTTTCTATACTGAGATCAAGCATAAAATAGCTTATCTTTTTGCTCCAGGAATTACCTGCTCCTGGCAGATAAGACTAGGAAGTAACTAAACTGCTTACTTATCAAGACTAAACTTGCTCATCCAACTGCTTCAAGATTCTCACCTGTTTGATGTGCCTTCAAAACCAAATATTATAAACTTTGCCCAATCCCAACCAGTTCTATACCTTGAAATATCCACCTTAAAATCACCTATCTCACTTTCTCAAACTTCAATAAATACACTTCTATAATTTCTTTATGTCTAGTCTCTCCTAAGACTATCAATATGGTTTTCTTCTTACTTCTACAAGTTTAATCATCTTAGTTTGCCTAATAAACAGATTTTTCTTCTAGTATTTTGAGAAAAGGCCAGTGAACAAGGTGTACCAAAATAATTTAATTAATATAGAATTCTGAATCAACATACATGATAGTGTTTTTCTACAGCATGTTCTCATTTTTCCCTATTCTGCCTTTAAAATCAATATTATTAGAGCTCTGGTTTAGTGCGTTTCCTTTGACTTGATAATTTTCTCTTACATTGCTTGTTGATTAAAAGCCTCTTCTTTCAGTAACTCCAGTATAACTTTATTCAACCCAGGCATTACAACTTGAGTCACCACCTAATTGTTTTGGTACTTTCCTCTTCTTAGGAAAAAATGAAAAACAAAAGGGGCATCTGTTACGTGACTATGTGGGGACTTAAACACAAGGAAGCTGAACACAAGCAGGGCCTCCATAGGACAAGATGTCTGAGCGCATTTGTTGGGAACTCAGATTAGGAGCAACTGCAGACTGGAATATCTAAGTAGGAAGACTCCAACCCAAGAAGCCTATACCCAGGATACAAGAAGCATACATTGTGTAAGCAATATGACGAATTGATGGATTAAGGGAGGCACTGAATGGCCTATGGAAGTGATGTTTAGGTACACTTGTGGCCTTAGGGTATTTATGAGGATTCAGAGGTCAGAAGCCAGCAGTCCCAAAGAGGCATGGTTTTACAAATGGTTCAAATTCAAGTAATGTTTTTCTAAGGAGAATTTGCCTATGAATCAAATCTCCAAGGACAGTTTTACGATTCACAGAAGAAAATTTAAGACCAACATAATTTCCCAACATAACAACAAAAGTTTATAGAGAAGGAGGCAGCCCTGTGTTAAATTTAAGAAAAATCCCCCAATGAAGACAAGGTTGCACACATTTACACAATTTAAGGGGTCCCTGTTAATCAGCTTTGTGTTGCTTCTCACTGTTTAAGGGTGAAAAATGTAGATTGTTTGTACACAGACATTACCTTCAAGCTTTTCATTCTCA
Source organism: Bos grunniens (assembly GCF_055505025.1). Taxonomy (NCBI): domain Eukaryota; kingdom Metazoa; phylum Chordata; class Mammalia; order Artiodactyla; family Bovidae; genus Bos; species Bos grunniens. Next base: position 86,213,185 of record NC_141176.1, on the reverse strand, counting down.
ACATTTGTAACATTACTGACCCTAAGTTTCATAGCACAGAAAGAACTGGATGAATGAGGAAACACTGAGCAGGAGACAGACCATCTAATCCCTATAATTCCACAATTATCCTTCTGAGATCCAAGGATTTGCCAACCAGACACTTAAAAAGAGGTATCCTCTTTAACTGTATGCCACTTCCTCCTATGCAGCCTATGTCTGGGAATAAAAATAAAAACAAGAAGACCCACACAAAATTAATTATGGAAGTTACTAAAAGAGCAGCAGATATGAACTAAAATCACTAAAACAACTTTTCATTTTATAAATATATGTATACATACATATATGTATGTGTGTGTGTGTGGTTTTCATTTCTCAGAGAAATTTTACAGATAAGTCTGGACACTTTCTCACTTGAGTCATAGCTGAATAACTAATTATTTTAGTGATGCAAAGATCAGCTTTAATATGGTAGTCAGTCAAATTGTTTATTCTTTAAAAAAGTTCAATTAATTTAAAATATGGACTTAGTATGTCTCTAATGAGAAGAATTTATTCAAATTTTAGATTTAAAGGAAATTCAAATTCTTGCCAAAGTTTTTGTTATCCTTAATTCAACAAGTATAGGTTTATCAATGTTAATTAATTGCTTATTCAGAAATCTGATGTTTACTAAAGATCAAGGCAGTGCTTGCTAACAAAAACATGTAGGCTCAAACATTTGGTCTGTCCTTATGGAGGTCTCCATGTTCTAGATGCAAAATATAATAAGTTCACCAATAGGGATTATGATGGTTGCTTTTGTGTATGAACTTGACTGGGCCGTGGGTGCTCAGGTATTTGGTCAAGTATTACTCTAGGTGTTTCTGTGAGGGTGTTTTGGATGATATTAACATTTAAGCCTATAGAAGTAAGTGAAGCAAACTGCTATCCTTCATATGGGTGAGCCTCACCCAATCAGTCAAAGGCCAAACTAGAATAAAGACTGACTATCTCCCAAATGTCAAAGAATGTTCAAACTACCAAACAATTGCACTCATTTCACATTCTAGAAAAATAATGCTCAAAATCCTTCAAGCTAGGCTTCAGCAATACATGAACTGAGAACTTCCCCATGTACAAGCTAGATCTAGAAAAGGCAGAGGAACCAGAGAACGAATTGTCAACCTCCACTGAATCATAGGAAAAAAACAAGGGAATTCCAGAAAAACATCTGCTTCACTGACTCCACTAAAACCTTTGGCTGTGTGAATCACAACAAACTGGAAAATTCATAAAGAGACGGGAATACCAGACAACCTTACCTGGCTCTTGAGAAACCAGTATGCAGGTCAGGAAGCAACAGTTAGAACTGGACATGGAAAAAAGGACTGGTTCAAAATTGGGAAGGTAGTACATCAAGGTTGTATATTGTCACCTTGCTTATTTAACTTATGTGCAGAGTACATCATGTGAAATGCTGGGCTGGATGAATCACAAGCTGGAATCAAGACTGCCAAGAGAAATATCAACAACTTCAGATATGCAGATGATACCATTTTAATGGCAAAAAGTGAAGAGGAACCTTCAGCTGCTGTCCATGGGGTCTTAAAGATTTGGACACGACTTAGCAACTGAACAACAACAGCTCTCCCAAATAAGAGGGAACTTTTCCTGCCTGACCACCTTCAGACTGGGACATAAGTTTTTTCCTGTCTTTGGACTGGAATGGAAACACTGGCTTTTCCTGTGTCTTGAGCCTGCCAGCCTTCAGACTGGAACTCATATCTATTCTCCTGGGCCTCTAACTTGCCAACTCCAAGTCTAATAACTTCTCAGCCTCCATAATTGCATGAACCAATTCCCTATAATTTTATATCTTATTGCTTCTGTTTCTCTGAAGAACACAGACCAATAAAGAGGGTTTAGAGAGGATATTATGAGATTGTGGGGGAAATATTATATAATGAACCATAGGATGATTACAAATGGCTTCTTGATTAAAACCAAATCTGAATTTTCATTTAAATAGTTTAAGGATGTATGCAAATTATTGTCTTCATCAAATTCTTCAGTATCTTTAAAGCTTTTTACCACTGGAAATTTCTTTCAAATAATATCTTATAAAAACTCCATTGAATAAAACAGTTGCATCCAAAGTCACTCTAATTCATGTGGAAGTGACAACTAGATCCTCAGCTATGTTTGCAAATTCCACAGAATCTTCTCCGTAGATCCCTGAGTTTTATACAGTTATTCACGGGTTAAATATTATGGTTTGGCTGCATTAGGAAGAGGGCTCGCACAGTTATATTTGATTAAACATCATACAATTTAAACCATCTTACTTTGCAGCCAATTTTAACACCAATGATTTACAAGATATCGTTTTTATGAGAAGCACATGTTTTTAAGTACAATTATTCCACTTGTGTTTATGGCTCTATCTACTCCATCTGTGACAGAAGAGTTAGATAAAGCAATTAATCAAACTTGTTTTTCCCTAGGTTGATGAGGAAAGAATGAAAGGTATTTTGTCCAAAACAGGGTAGATAAGCAAAGATTTATGTGTAGAGGACTGAGGTTTTCCTTGTGTTGGAGGAGAGTCAAAAAGTCTAAGATCACAGAAGCAAAGGGTAGCATCGTCCAAAAGCTGGAGGGTTTGAGAATTGACGGTGAGGCAAATATTCAGAATATAATAAAGGTGATATTTAAAATCAATGGGAAAGATTCATTTTCAAAAAGTGGAAAATTGGGTAGTCAGTTGAAGGAAAAAAAATAATTTGTAAAGTTACTTCACATATTTCATTAAAATAAGATGTATCAATTGATTTAAACAATTGTCAAAAAAAAGTGAAAAACAAAACCATAAGCAATAGATTGGTTTAAAAATTGCAGTGTGCCTGTCAACTCTAATTAAACAAAAACACAAAAGACACCAAGTGAAAGAAATAAATTTTAAAACATATAAATTTAAGATTCATTATACAAAAGTTTACAAAGTCAAGGACTAATATTAGCTTGGGAAAATATTTTCAATTTATATCCCAGACAGAAGGAAAAATTTTCTTAATGTTTAAATATTTTGATAAATCAAAAGGACAAAGAAAAACACCACCAAGAAAAAAAAAAAAAAAAGGCAGTGTGCCGTTAAAAAAAAAAATAGAGAGTCCTTAAACATGTATCAGTTTAGTTTAGTCACTCAGTCGTGTCCAACTCTTTGTGACCCCATGGACTGCAGCACACCAGGCCTCCCTGTCCATCACCAGCTTCCAGAGTTTACCCAAACTCATGTCCATTGAGCACTCCAGGCCTCCCTGTCCATCACCAGCTTCCAGAGTTTACCCAAACTCATGTCCATTGAATCGGTGATGCCATCCAACCATCTTATCCTCTGTTGTCCCCTTCTCTTCTCACCTTCAATCTTTCCCAGCATCAGGGTCTTTTCCAATGAGTCAGTTCTTCACATCAGGTGGCCAAAGTACTGGAGTTTCAGGTTCAACATCAGTCCTTCCAATGAACATTCAGGACTGATTTCCTTTAGGATGGACTGGTTGGATCTCCTCACAGTCCAAGGGACTCTCAAGAGTCTTCTCCAACACCACAGTTCAAAAGCATCAATTCTTCTACACTCAGCTTTCTTTATAGTCCAACTCTCACATCCATACTTGACTACTAGAAAAACCATAGCCTCGACTAGATGAACCTTTTTTGGCAAAGTAATGTCTCAACTTTCTAGGTTGGTCATAACTTTTCTCCTAAGGAGGAAGCGTCTGTTTATTTCATGGCTGCAGTCACCATCTGCAGTGATTTTTGAGCCCAGAAAACTAAAGTCTGACACTGTTTCCACTGTTTCTCCGTCTATTTGCCACGAAATGATGGGACCAGATGCCATGATCTTAGTTTTCTGAATGTTGAGCTTTAAGCCAACTTTTTCATTTTGCATACAGATATCTTAAGAGGCAGGTGAGGTGGTCTGGTATTCCCATCTCTTTAAGAATTTTCCACAGTTTATTGTGATTCACACAGTCAAAGGCTTTGGCATAGTCAACAAAGCAGAAATAGATGTTTTTCTGAAACTCTCTTGCTTTTTCAATGATCTAGCGGATGTTGGCAATTTGATCTCTGGTTCCTCTGCCTTTTCTAAAATCAGCTTGAACATCTGGAAGTTCACGGTTCACATATTGTTGAAGCCTGGCTTGGAGAATTTTGAGCATTACTTTGCTAGTGTGTGAAATGAGAGCAATTGTGCGGTATGAACATGTATACTGATATGATTATACATTTTTATAATCCCCATGTAATGTAATTTGACAATAATATCAATGCACCAACCCTGTAACTCTGCAATCCTTTTTCTTGGACACATTTGTAAAATATCTTGGACATTTGTAAAATATTATATGAAAAGGACCATCATTGTGTGTTCCAATAAAACTACTGAAGACCTACAAATATGGGACAAATAGATTGTGCTATATTTATAGATTTGTGCAATCAAAATATGTTAGTTTTATACACAATAAAGCATCTCTAGATGTACTGTTAAAATAAAAATTAAATGGTGTATCATGTCTTCATTTGTTTGGAAGGAAATGCTTATATAATACTTGGAAGTGCAGAGGAAAATTTGGAAGCACGCCCGAGAAGAGTGAACACATCCAGAAAAGGGTTGTGGCTAGTTAGGCAAAAGGAAGAAAGACACAAGAATGAGTGACAAAGAAGTTGACTTCAGCAGGTGTTACCAGAATGTGATGACGGCAGAACCCCGAAATTCACACTATGAAGATTCTGAACAAAACGTCACTGCCCAAGTGGATCCCCCCAAAATCGTGTGTCATGTGAAAAGCTTCCATTTCTTAAATGCAGCTCTTCTTCTTGGCACCAGGGCCTCCCCATGAACTAGAAAGGACATGTTATTGATTTGAATACAGACAAGCTAAAGAACTGTAGCACAGGACAATCTCAGTGTGTGCGTTCTTAGGCACCCTGTTGGTGGCAAGTCAATAATGCACGCAGCCACCCACTAGTGAGCCTGTAACCTACAAAGACAGTGTTTGTTATCCTTGTCGCTTCAAACCACTTTGAAAGTAACTGGATCTATAAAGAAACAGCTGTAGTACAATAGAAACAGATCCAAATTCTGCCCTTCAAATTCATTATATTCCTGAAAAGGTATGACAGAATTCATTCACGGATCATGTTGCTTTAATTACAAAGTTGGTGGATCTGTGTCTATATACCTTGTACTCAGTAGCTAGTCAATGTATCAGGCACTTAAATATAAAAATGTTTTAAGGATTGTTTTTGAACATACATGTATACTACAATAAAATATCCCCAAACTTTACACTGTATCAGATCTTTCAAGACCTCAATCTTTGCTTATAAAGTAAAAAGACCTCTAACCTGATCATTTATCATCAATAGCAAGCATTTCCCAATTACAATTACTTATATGGTGGCTATATTCTTTGAAACACACAAAAATGTAAGCTGTGTTATTTTGTTCCAGAATTCTCCTGCTGTTCTGTTCTCATAGGCTTAATGTTTAGAAAATTCAAACCTTAAAAAAAAAAAAAACTTTCATGAATAAGTAGATTGTATATGAGGTAAGGGATTGCTTGCTGATAATGAGTGAATTCCCCATTAAGGGCTTGACCAGGTACAGTGTAATTTATGTTTATCCCCTAACATCCTGACCAGATGATTTCCAAAGGCAGTCATTTATTCCTGCAATCTCCTGTTTCTCTTTATAGATGAAAATTAATCAGTCCAATGAATGGAAACATAGAAGCATTCTTTCTTCTTCACCATGTTATCCTTTTTCACTTTTTTTATAACCAGTCAAAAGACTGAGAACCCGATATTTGTTCAGATTCCTCTTCTCCGCCTGGCCCGTTCTGCTTGTTCTGGTTATTTGTGTTGACAGATTGAACAGTGAGGCTCGTTTTATAGCAATACTCCAGCAGTCATACATTCTCCAGGCTGAGTCATCTTCACTCTTTTTTCATTCTCTGACTGCATCTGAAATTTGAATTTTGTCATTCTACTTTGAAAAGGCAATGGATGGGGAGAACTTGGGCATTCCAGATAATAGAACATAGCCTCCTAATCTTTGATAAAAAAACTGCAATCCTATATAACACGTTGTCAGCCTATCCTTTTTATACCTTCATTTCTGATCTGATGAAGAATGGCTCAGCACACTTAACTAATCACAGCATATAAATGCTTTTTTGGAAATACATACCCGCAGTGATAAATACTGTAACTTAACCAATGCTTTTTTCGACATGTGGCATTGAAGTCCATTTTTCCCCTTTTCCTATAATTTTACTCACTCTGCTCCCTGCCACCTTTTCTTTTTTCCTGTTTACAGAGAGAGTAGTGATCATTCAGGTGTGTCTCTGATTCAGATGCAGTGACTTTGAAAATTGAATGTTTATGACAGTGGTTAGTCCTGTGCCTCCGTTCAAAATCTCATCATAACATAAATACTTAGAATATGTATTCCGATTTTTATAAAGACACACACACACACACACACACACACACACACCCCTCAGTCATGTGTGCATGCTAAGTCACTTCAGTCGTGTCCTACTCCTTGTGACCCTATGGATTGTAGCCTGCCAGGCTCCTCTGACCATGGGATTCTCCAGGCAAGAACACTGAAGTGGGCTGTCATGCTTTTCTCCAGGGGATCTTCCTGACCAATGTCTCTAATGTCTTCTGCATTGACAGGTAGATTCTTTACCACTACTGCCACCTGGGTAGAGAAAAATAAATATAAAATAACAAAAACACCCCCTCAGTGATGGCTCCAAGTAAAACCCAGAATCTAAAATCCCTATGCTGAATACCACAGCCATCATTACCTTTCTGAATTCTCAAGTGAAGGAATATTTATTTGGAGAATATGCTTCAATCACCAAAAGAACCTGCATTTCCTCATAGCCTATCTGGTCTCATCCTGGTTTATAAACTCTGATTACACATCACCTTTAGTGCAACCTTTTCCTGTGGAGATAGGAAGAGCAGAGCATGGAAAGCCTCAAGCTGACTGCTACCTTTCCACCAGGTAAGGTTTCTCCTGCTTCTCCTCTGTGCCTGCAGGTAGTGGCATGAGTGTGTGTACTCAGTCGTGCCCAACTCTTATGCCCCATGGACTGTAGCCTGCCCATGGACTTTTCTAGGCGAGAATATAGGAGTGGGCTGTCATTTCCTCCTCCAAGTGATCTTCCCAACCCAGGGATCAAACCTATGTCTCCTGTGTCTCCTGCATTGCAGGCAGATTCTTTACCACTGAGCCACCAGGGAAACCCATGCACTTGCAGATAGCCTCAAAAATCTGGAAAGAATTTTGGTATCAATTTTCCATGCAGATGACAAGAGTTCAAAGAAAAGTGTTGCATAAAGATTTAATATCACACCTGGTAGGTTCCATACGTAATCATTTTTCTCATCTACAAAAAAAAAAAAAAAATCAAATGCCATCCTCTCTCGTGTTTCTGTGGACCAGAGAGCTCCATCTTACCCTTGACCTCTGACAAAGCATTTCCTACCTCAACATAGAGCAGATGATCAGAATGGTGTGACATTTTAGCAACTTATGAAACAAAGATTCTCAAGTGTGATCCAAAGCCCTCCAGAGTAATGGTTCCAGTTCTTGTTTCTTATTCATTTGCTTTCCCACTGTGAAGTGAGACTGTGCAGGATGGGTGAGTCTTGCCGATACTGATGACATGAAACCTTCAGGTAGCCACCACCCTGTTGTTAAGGTGTGACCTGGGATTGTTAGCTGTTTTAGTTGCTAAGTCATGTCCAACTCTTTTGCAACCCCATGGACTATAACCCACCAGGCTCTTCACTGCATGAGGTTCTAGAGGCAAGAATCCTGGAGTGGCTTGCCATTTCCTTCTCCAGGGGATCTTCCCAGCCCAGGGACTGAGCCCACGTCTCCCACACGGGCAGGCAGGTTCTTTCCTGCTGAGCCACCAGTGAAACCCATGGCATGGGATGAATACTCAAATAGGATTTCTCCTTTTTCTGAGTATTTTTTTTTTTTAATCTTGCACCTAAATAACTAGGTTCATTGTGCTTTCTATGCTGGAGAAACATTTCAGAAGAATTCCCCTTGTCCCTTTGGGAATTCTGCCCTAATAACTGATGCTACTCTTATGTGTAAAATAGTATGTAGGGAGAAGGCAATGGCACCCCACTCCTGTACTCTTGCCTGGAAAATCCCATGGACAGAGGAGCCTGGTGGGCTGCAGTCCATGGGGTCGCTAAGAGTCGGACACGACTGAGTGATTTCACTTTCACTTTTCACTTTCATGCACTGGAGAAGGAAATGGCAACCCACTCCAGTGTTCTTGCCTGGAGAATCCCAGGGACGGGGGAACCTGGTGGGCTGCCGTCTATGGGGTCGCACAGAGTCGGACATGACTGAGGTGACTTAGCAGCAGCAGCAGCAGCAGCAGCTATCATAGCCTTTTATTTATTATGCCTTGATAACTCCAGAAACTATGACATCTTTGGTGTTGTGTGGACAACTACCAAGTATGAAGCAGAAGCAAGGAGGCTATGTTGGGTTTTGACACAAAAATCTAGGTGAGAATCCAGTTGCATGGTGATGATTTAGAAGAAGATTGTAGTAGTAGGCATAGCAAGACATGAATGGATTTCTGCTAGATTATGGAGGTGGTATTGCTATTAGATTATTATCTGTTAATCATTGACTTCTACACACTGCTATATTTAAATTGGATAGTCAACAAGGGGGCTTCCCAGGTGGCTCAGTGGTAAACAATCCACCTACCAATGCAGGAGGTGTGGGATCAGTTCCTGAGTCTGGAAGATCCCCTGGAGAAAGAAAGGAAATGGCAACCCACTCCAGTATTCTTGCCTGGAGAATCCCAAGGACAGAGGAACCTGGTGGGCTACAGTCGACTGCGTTGCAAAAGAGTCAGACACAACTTAGCGACTAAAGAAAAACAGCAAACCAACAAAGACCTAACTTAGAGCACAGGAAACTCTACTATACCTAAATGGGAAAAGAATTGGGAAAAGAATAGATGCGTGTATTTGCTGTACACCTGAATCGTACACAACATTGCTAATAAACTGTACTCCAATATAAAATAAAAACTTGTTAAAAAGGGAGAGATGTTCCTTTAAGAAAGGCACACATGAAGGATATGTCCTGTGTTTCTGGCCTAAAGGACTCAGTTGATGGTGACATCATTTGCTGAATGCAGAGACTGGGGAAGGAGATGTCTTTGGGAGTGTGGGGATAAATTAATTGCTCTGCTTTGCAGAAGCAAAGTCAGAGATGTTTACAAGGCTTCCATGTGGAGACACAGACCAGGCACTGGATATGTGAACTCAGTGAATAAATGAAGAATGGAGATAAACCATTAGGAATCATCAGAAAAGAGAATGGATCTCAGGCCATTATGCATGGGTCCACTCACCACAGGAACGTGTGTGGACAAGTAAAATGCAAGACTGTGACTCCCTGCTCTTTCTGCCAAGTCAATCTTTGTTCTCATTGAGAAATCAGGAGAGCTAAAAAGAGCAAAAGTCTACATCTGCATTCCCACCTATCAACTTCGAGCATTTGAGTGTTCACTTACAAACCAAAAAATACGTGTGCTATGTGGCTTTCCACTTTAGTGCACACTAACTGTGAGGAATGGCAGTCAAGTGATTGAATGAAATTTCAGGCATTTCTTTAATATATGAGGCCTGGGACACCTTCCCATCGAAATCATTTCAGCACCTCCCAAAATAGCTCTTGCTTGCCACATCTTTCTATAGTTTTAGGAAATGCTCAGAACACCCAAGAAAACCACAGCTTCACCCTCAACACCCACACAGTCTGGAAACAACCAAAATAACAATTAAATGTGACAAACAGCAGTTTATAATCTAAATTCCAACGACTCCATTACAAAATTTTGCTGCAAAACCTGTGTGTCAGAATCAAATATGCATTTTAAAGTCTAGGCTTGAAATTTCATGACCAGCTGCAGAGAATTACTGTTATTTAGGGACAAGACAGATATATAAGGAGAGAAAAGCAAAAGGAAAATTCCAAATTTCAGAGGCTTTAGGGCATTATTTCCTCTGCACCAATGAGTTTTTCATTGCCAACCTGAAGAGTTAAAACCAGTTATTGAGATGCTGCCACAAGGTTAAGTTAAAAATGTAATGGTCAGAAAATGAATTTCAGAGCAAGGATGCCCATTTTCAAATCTCAGCTTTGAAAAACTTCTGAGGCATGTGCTTAGGTTACCTAGCTTCTCTCTTTCTCAAATCCCTCACCTTTAAAATATTTATAATAATACTGGCTAACTCGCATCTCTGTGTAGAACTTGCCCATGGAAGTACAGCTGCTCCATGGGTGTATAATCACTCTTGTCTGCTTAAATATGCCATAAATCCATCCTTTCTCCAAGACATAACTCGAATTTATTTGCCTTTCCTGTTTATATTTCTTTTTCTAACTTGAGATGTAATGAAATGGGTGGTTCTAAAACTCTCTGGAAAAAGGTCTGAGTATGCCTCACAAGCACAATGAAAGGGGAAAATGACGCTAAAAACTATATTACACAAGCTTTTTTTCATGTAATTTCTCTTTAACATGTATGACTATACCCAACATGGGACTTCTCTGGTGGCTCAGTGCTAAAGAATCAACGCGCAATGCAGGAGACATCGATTGGATCCCTGGGTCAGGAAGATCCCCTGGAAAAGGAGATGACAGCCCCCTGCAGTATTCTTACCTGGGAAATCCCATGGACAGAGGAGACTAGGAGGCTACAGTCCATGGGGTCACAAAGAGTCAGACACGACTAAGCAACTAAACAACAGCAACACAGCTAGCATAGCATGTATTGTGTGCCAGGCAGTGTTGTTCTTTCTTTGTAAACGTTATCTCCTTTGGCTTTCATCCTACCCATCAGAAAGATCTGGGCCATTAATCCCTCTGCTGTGCTGCCTCTGATTGTAAACAAAGGACACTGGTCAGTTCCCAGTTCAGTTCAGGCGCTCAGTCATGTCCGACTCTTTGCGACCCCATGGACTACAGCAGGCCAGGCTTCCAAGTCCATCACCAACTCTCGGAGCATGCTCAGGTTCATGTCTGTCGAGTTGGTGATGCCATCCAACCATCTCATCCTCTGTCGTCCCCTTCTCCTCCCACCCTCAATCTTTCCCAGCATCAGGGTCTTTCCCAATGAGTCAGTTCTTTGCATCAAGTGGCCAAAGTATTGAAGCTTCAGCTTCAGCACCAGTCCTTCCAATGAATATTCAGGATTGATTTTCTTTAGGATTGACTGGTTGGATCTCCCTGCAGTCCAACAGATTCTCAAGAGTCTTCTCCAACACCACAGTTCAAAAGCATCAATTCTTCGATTCTCAGTTGTTTTTTTTTTTTTTTTTATGGTCCAACTCTTACATCCATACATGACTGGATGGAATGCATGGACTATGGAAAAACCATGCTTTGACTAGACGGACCTTTATTGGCAAAGTAATATCTCTGTTTAATCTACACAGCATATTAAAAACAGAGATATTACTTTGTCAACAAAGGTCCATCTAGTCAAAGCTATGGTTTTTCCAGTAGTCATGTATGGATGTGAGAGTTGAATTATAAAGAAAACTGAGCATCGAAGCATTAACACTTTGGAACTGCAGTGTTTGAAAAAGACTCTTGAAAGTCCCTTGGACTCCAAAAAGATCAAGCTTTTCTTCCAAGGAGCAAGTGTCTTTTGATTTCATGGCTGCAGTCACCATCTGCAGTGATTCTGGAGCACAAGAAAGGTTCAGGATGGGGAACACATAAAAAAAAAAAAGATTAAAAAAAAAAAAAAAGAAAATAAAGTCTCTCACTGTTTTCATTGTTTCCCCATCTATTTTCCATGAAGTGATGGCACCAGATGCCATGATCTTCATTTTTTGAATGTTGAGTTTTAAGCCAGCTTTTTCACTCTCCTCTTTCACTTTCATCAAGAGGCTCTTCAGTTCTTTGCTTTCTGCCATAAGGGTGTGTCATCTGCATATCTGAGGTTATTGATATTTCTCCCCAGCAATCTTGATTCCAGCTTGTGCTTCATCCAGCTTGGCATTTCACATGATTTAATATGCTTATATGTTAAATAAGCAGGATGACAATATGCAGCCTTGATGTACTCCTTTCCCAATTTGGAATCAGTCTGTTTTTCCAAATGTGGTTCTAACTGCTACTTCTTGACCTGCATACAGGTTTCCCAGGAGGGAGGTAAGATGGTCTGGTATTTCCATCTCTTTAAGAATTTTCCACACAGTTTGTTGTGATCCATGTTTACTTAAAATACTTGGTGAAAAATAAGATGGTAAGCCTACCGTGGCTGAAATCTCCTCTCATTCAAATAGATTTTATGAAATGACACTGCATCTATCCCAATGCAAACTAACATTTTTGAGAGTCTGAGATGTCCCGTCTAATTTTAAAACCTAACATTTCCTACATTGCCACAGTTTGATTTTTGTATGTATATTTATTAAATTCTCAGTGACTAGTGGTCTAAGGAACCAAGTCAGGGAAAAGCTGGTTTAGATTCTTTCCAGGACAAGTAGACTCTTCTTTTGTAGAAATATTCTGAGGAAAGAAGATTGACTTTTATTAGCATCAGTGAATGTGTTTCTGGAGAAATAGAGGGGATAATCTTTTTAGGGGCTCTTTTTCATTTGCAAAAAGAGACTTATGAATCCCTGAGCAGCAGATAGTATTAAATCAGTGCCTTATGTATTAACTTAATTTGGTTAGCAGGTTTCTGAAACTTATGTGCTATTGAGGATGTGGAAAATATAGTATCTTATGGGACAACCAAGAAGATTGCCTTTCAGTAAACTGTGTGGTCCATTTTTTTCTTACATATTATAATTATTCACTCCAAAGGATTTGAGGAATCTGGCAATAAAGTTCTGTCTTTCACACACACATATAAACACAATAAACAATTAACCTGTGCCTCTGACCCTCCTTCTTGCATATGGTGACTCCATGATTGTAAAGTGAAGATCTCTAAATATTATGAGGATATATCTTGTGTAATTTATAGTGATTGTGTTACAGACATTTACTGAGTGCAGAGTATGGGCACAGGGTGTAAGCTCTCACATCATCGTCTTCATCCAATCATAGAGTTGCCCCTGTGTAATAGGTATATTATTTTGGTTGGCCATTACACCAATTCCATGGGCTAAGAATTACTACCCTCATGCTATGCATAAGAAGAAAGAAGCCCAGAAAGGACTTTCAAAAGACCTCAAATCAGACTTCCCTGGCAGGAAAGTTAAGAATTGGTTAAGAATCACCTGCCAGTGCAGGGGACATGGGTCCGGTAAGATTCCAGATGCCACAGAGCAACTAATCCTGTGTGCCCAGCGCTGAAGGCTGAATCCCACCACAAACTACAGAGTAGTTCCCAAAAGCCTATGTGTGGCAATGAAGACCCAGAGCAGCCAAAAATAAATAAATCAATCTTAATAAAAGAACTCAAATCATAAACAACTGACTGGATTCAATGCTTGGTCTCCTGTGCCCAAGGTGCCTTCAACCAGAGTCCTATGTAAAGATCCCTTCCTGTATCATTTGTTTTTCTTACCTTAGCCCTGTCTGTGACTTTCAAACAGACAAGTTTGAGCATCTGTGTTCTGAATGCTTTTGTCATGGAAATTCCATATGTCCCTTAGAGTTTATTAAAACATTATTGACTCCACCATACAACTCTAATCACATCTTCCATTGAAATGCTGGGTTTAGTGGGACACTATCAACTCTATCTAGCTGGACAGGGTTTCTGGGCAAAAAATGCTATGTCAGTTTTAGCTGATGAGAGAACCAGGAGCAGACAGCTGACATAGCTTATTGTTAGTAGCACATTCTAACCACCATGACAAAAAATTGCAATAAGAACCTGCTGTACAGCACAGGGAACTCCCTTCAATACTCTGCAATGACCTATGTGGGAATAGAATATAAAAAAGAGTAGATATATGTATGAATGATTCACTTTGCTGTACAGCAGAAACTAACACAACATTGTAAACCAACTAGACTCCAGTGAAAGTTGAATTAAAAAGAAAAAGAAGTCTGTGAGTGAGCTTTTTGAGTATATTGGCTTTGCAGAACAAAAGGTAACGTTGCTCATGGAAGGCAGGAAAACGTTTTCCTGGGCATCAGAGTTAAAGTTATATTCAATCTTGAGAGGGTCCCACATCCCACGTCCCCGCCCACATATGGAAGAGAAGCACAGGAGTCACTCCCCACCAGACCCACACACCTGTTCCGGTCCTGAGCGTTAAAGCGAGACACGCGTGTCAAATGGGCTTTCCTGGAGGCTCAGTGGTAAAGAATCTGCCTGCCAATGCAGGAGACTTCCAGGAGATGCAGGCTCACTCCTCCCCAGGAGTAGGAAATGGTGGCCCACTCCGGTATTCTTGCCTGGGAAATCCCATGGACAGAGGAACCTGGCAGGCTATAGTCCATGGGGTTGCAAAGACTTGGTTGTCACTTAGTGACTAAGACAACTCATGTCAAATGCGATGAATATCCTAGCTTCATCTCTCTCACTCTCTCTGAACGAAGATATTAATGGCTAAAATTAGGATGAAGAATTTGAAAAAAGGGTCCAATTAGGGGCACATAAAGTCCTTCCTTCCTCTACTTGCTTCAGCCCCATGTGCTAAGGTCAGAAGTCCATTGGAGAAGTTTGGGGACAAGCCCTCTGGTGTTTAAAGAGACTGTGAATTTAACTGGAAGCGTCCTTTTCTACATATCTCCACATATCTCCCTTTAAACCTGTAGCAGTTTGAACATGTGGAAAACAACTCAAGAGCTCAAGATTCCAGTTACTATCTTTCCACCACTCAGACAGGAATATCAACGAGAGCTGTTAAACTGCTTCTGCATGGACAGGGTGGAGTAGCTGACTGTGCTGTATAACAAGGGCTGAGTTTCTGCTGGCCATCCAGGAAGAAGGTTTGGCCTGTATTAAAGACAGGGAGGGTCACCCAGGAAGTCAGGAAATCAATATAAGAAAAGAACTGGTCTAAGACACAACCACTTTCTGGAAACCATTTAGGCTTAATTAAGAAAAGCCTCAGGAGCCTCTGGGACAAACCAACAGAGAATTCGTTTTACATCCTTTGGAAACAGTCGATTTTCAGGAGGCTGCAGCATTAATGTCCAACAGTTAGACCTGCGCGATTGGAGTTCTCCTTCCAGTGTCGGTGGTCCGGGGGGCAGCAAAAGTGATGCTAGGAGCCGTACTATGAATGGAAGACGCGTCAAGGCCAGAGGCCATGGTGTCAGTGGAGTAGAAAATCAAAACGTACAACGAGTTTAATTAAAGCAATAAAATCTGCTACCCACTTCAAAAGACACGGGGCAGCTGACTGGTCCTCGGGGGTGGGTACAGGACCTTCAGTGTGGGCCCTCTGGGAGCAATGAGTCCAAGCACAGGATGAGAGGAGGCCGTTCGCGCTCACCCATCCTCACAAGAGGGAAGCCAGCCTAGGTTTGGGCAGAGAGGGCACTCAGGGGTGGGCAACAAGGGGATTGTTTGAGCAAAAGAGAGAAACAAAGGAAAAAACTAAGAATGGCTTCAGGCTAACCACTTCATGATTAAAGATAGAGACACTGATTCTCACAGTGGCTCATTTTAAAACTTGTGATATTTTTTCTGGCTTATTATATGTTGAAGAATATCTTGAGTAGGTTTCATGTCTCAGTATTTTATTGACTGTATCAAAACACCTGGCCTATTACTATACAGCACTACAAAAATGTCACCCTCGAAGTTTGCAGCAACATTCATATCATCCTGTTACTTTGTGATAACATATGGAATAAACATATGAAGATATTAAAATGATATTCACATAGACTCATTCATCCAATAGACTGCTTCCACAAAGTACTCCATGCAATTAAGTTTAAGGTATGTTGCTAAATCTTGTTCTAAAACACAAGAATATAATAAGTTACTTGGCAAATTTGATTAAGGAATTAGAAGGAACTGTTTTCGGTTTGAACATGAAGGTTCATATCCAGTTTTCTGCTATCTCATTTTAGAGGTCATTGAAAAAATAGCAAAGAAAAACGCATTTTCAACAAAACAAGGAGGCAGCTGGGAAGCCAGACAACAAAACAGATGGAGTGGCTGCCAGGAAAGACCCGGATGAAGTGAGCACACAGGAAAAAGTTGAGCTGATACACCAGTGGAGAAGACTCCCTTCTGATGGCTCCCGAGCAAAGAGCAAGCACAACTCTCACAAGTTGAGATGCAGACACTTTGCAAAACACTAGGTTTCCACTGAGGTGACTGGTTCTGAGACACAAAGGAAGCAGAAGTAAATGAGGATTTGTGGGGGGAAAAGTCAGTTTTACAGAACCTGTACTGTCTCCATGACAATGGATAAGAAGAGAGTTTCAAAATTGTGGTTTTTCACAATGAGCTGTTTATCTTATTTAATTAGGAAGAAGAAAAGCACTATCAAATTCAGACAAAAAGTATATCTAAGAAAACAAACAAACAATAGCACTCAAAACTCCAATTAGCTTCAAACAAGTCCAGACAACTCCCCAAACAAATCACTTGCAAGTCACCCTCTAGGGGTGAGGAGGGT
Organism: Bos grunniens; assembly: GCF_055505025.1. Taxonomy (NCBI): domain Eukaryota; kingdom Metazoa; phylum Chordata; class Mammalia; order Artiodactyla; family Bovidae; genus Bos; species Bos grunniens. The sequence continues at coordinate 86,196,538 of NC_141176.1, read as the reverse complement.
GGAAATTACCTCTTAATGTTGAGAGATGTGCAATGAAAAGTAATCAATACAGACCCTACACAAATAAGCTACAAGAAAAACAAAAAGAAATGGAAACAAAAAAATGTTAACAGATGTCTGCAGCACTCATTCATAACACAGAGAAGATGACAATGATAACTGAAAATATTTACAGGAATCTATGGATTTTTCTAATTGGAGAAAGAGAAATAAAGTAAAACTATAAGACAGCCAAAGGAACTGAAAGCTGAGCTAACAGAATTTTTCAAAAGTGGATGGATGGACAGAAGTTTGTATAGAATCATGTTTCCTCATATATGCTTCAGTTCAGTTCAGTTCAGTCGCTCAGTCATGTCCGACTCTCTGTGACCACATGGACTACAGTACACCAGGCCTCCCTGTCCATCACCAACTCCCAGAGTGTACTCAAACTCATGTCCATTGAGTCAGTGGTGGCATCCAACCATCTCATCCTCTGTCGTCCTGTTCTTCTCCTGCCTTCAATCTTGCCCAGCATCTGGGTCTTTTCTAGTGAGTCAGTTTTTCACATCAGGTGGCCAAAGTATTGGAGTATCAGCTTCAGGATCAGTCTTTCCAGTGAATATTCAGGACTGATTTCCTTTAGGATGGACTGGTTGAATCTCCTTGCAGGCCAAGGGACTCTCAAGAGTCTTCTCCAACACCACAGTTCAAAAGCATCAATTCTTCAGCACTCAGGTTTCTCTATAGTCCAACTCTCACATCCATACATGACCAGTGGAAAAACAATAGCTTTGACGAGATGGACCTTTGCTGGCAAAGTAATGTCTGTGCTTTTTAATATGTTGTCTAGGTTGGTCATAGCTTTCCTTCCAAGGAGCAAGTGTCTTTTTATTTCACTGCAGTCACAATCTGCAGTGATTTTGGAGCACAAGAAGATAAATTCTGTCACTGTTTACATTGTTTCCCCATCTATTTGCCATGAAGTGATTGGACTAGATGCCATGATCTTAGTTTTCTGAATGTTGTATCTTAAGCCAACTTTTTCATGTTCCTCTTTTACTTTCATGAAGAGGCTTTTTAGTTCCTCTTCACTTTCTGCCATAAGGGTGGTGTCATCTGCATATCTGAGGTTATTGGTATTTCTCTCAGCAATCTTGATTTCAGCTTATGCTTCATCCAGTCCAGAATTTCTCATGATGTACTCTGCATATAAGCTAAATAAGCATGGTGACAATATACAGCCTTGATGTACTCTTTTCCTGATTTGGAACCAGTCTGTTGTTTCATGTCCAGTTCTAACTGCTGCTTCTTGACCTGCATACAGGTTCCTCAAGAGACAAGTCAGGTGGTCTGGTATTACCATCTCTTGAAGAATTTTCCACAGTTTGTTGTTATCCACACAGTCAATGGCTTTATAGTCAGTAAAAGAGGAGTAGATGTTTTTTTCTGGAACTTTCTTGCTTTTTTGATGATCCAGTGGATATTGGCAATTTGATCTCTGATTCCTCTGTTTTATCTAAATTCAGCTTGAGCATCAGGACATTCATAGTTCACATACTGTTGAAGCCTGGCTTGGAGAATTTTTGAGCATTACTTTGCTAGTGTGTGAGATGAGTGCAATTGTGTGGTAGTTTGAACATTCTTAGGCATTGCCTTTCTTTGGGATTGGAATGAAAACTGAACTTTTCCAGTCCTGTGGCCACTGCCAACTTTTCCAGGCTTGCTGTCATATTGAGTATAGCACTTTCATAGCATCATCTTTTAGGATTTTAAATAGCTCCACTGGAATTCCATCACCTCCACTAGCTTTGTTCATAGTGATGCTTCCTAGGGCCCACTTGACTTCGCACTCCAAGATGTCTGGTTCTAGGTGAGTGATCATACCATCCTGGTTATCTAGGCCATGAAGATATTTTTTTTATATAGTTCTTCTGTTTATTCTTCCCTGGGGCTTCCCTAGTGGCTCAGATGGTAAAGCGTCTGCCTGAAATGCAGGAGGCTCAGGTTCGATTCCTGGGTTGGGAAGATCCCCTGGAGAAGAAAATGGCAACCCACTCCAGTATTCTTGCCTGAAAAATCCCATGGATGGAGGAGGCTGGTAGGTACAGTCCATGGAGTCGCAAAGAGATGGTCATGACTGAGCAACTGCACTTTCTTTCTTTCTTTGTTTATTCTTGCCACCTCTTCTTAATATTTTCTGCTTCTGTTAGGTCCCTACCATTTCTGTCCTTTACTGAGCCCATCTTTGCATGAAATGTTCCCTTGGTAATCTAATTTTCTTGAAGAGATCTCTAGTCTTTCCCATTCTATTGTTTTCCTCAATTTCTTTACATTGATCACTGAGGAACGCTTTCTTATCTCTTCTTGCTATTTGTTGGAACTCTGCATTCAACTGTGTATATCTTTCCTCTTCTCCTTTGCCTTTTGTGTCTTTTCTTTTCTTAGCTATTTGTAAGGCTTCCTCAGACAGCCATTTTGCCTTTCTGCATTTCTTTTTCTTGGGGATGGTCTTGATCACTGCCTCCTGTACAGTGTCACAAACCTCCGCCATAGTTGTTCAGGCACTCTGTCTATTGGATCTAATCCCTTGAATCTATTTGTCACTCCCACTGTATAATCATTAGGGGTTTGATTTAGGTCATATCTGAATGGTCTAGTGGTTTTCCCTACTTTGTTCAATATAAGTCTGAATTTGGCAATAAGGAGTTCATGATCTGAACCACAGTCAGCTCCCAGTCTTGTTTCTGTTGACTGTGTAGAGCTTCTCCATCTTTGGCTGCAGAGAATATAATCAATCTTATTTCAGTATTGACCATCTGCTGATATTCATGTGTACAGTCTTCTCTTGTGTTGTTGGAATAGGGAATTTGCTATGACCAGTGGGTTCTCTTGGCAAAACTCTATTAGCTTTTGCCCTGCTTTGTTTTGTACACAAGACCAAATTTTCCTGTTACTTCAAGTATCTCTTGACTTCTTACTTCTGTATTCCTGTCCCCTATAATGAAAAGGACATCTTTTTTTGAGTATGAGTTCTAGAAAGTCTTGTAGGTCTTCATAGAACCTTAAACTTCAGCATCTTCAGCATTATTGGTTGGGGCATAGACTTGGATTACTATGATAATGAATGATTTGCCTTGGAAAAAATCAGAGATAATTCATTTTTGAGATTAGGCAAGAATATTGGAGTGGGCTGCCATTCCCTTCTCCACAGGATCTTCCTGACCCCAGAATCAAACCCTCATCTACTTCATTACAGGCAAATTCTTTGCCATCTGAGCCATCAGGGAAGCCCCAAGATAACTTTATTTTCACCCCAATTGAATAAGAAACCCTGTAAGGATGGTTTTAATATTATTCATTATCATGGAAATCTCAGAAGCATCATACCCAATATTTGCAAAACTTATTTAGTGTCCCTTCTTGAAATCTTGTGGCAGTATTGTACAAAAAAAGAGCAAATAATAGAGCCTTTAACAGCCCAGACCTGGAGTCAGAGAGACTTAGTCCTGACAATACCTTTCTCCTGACACTATGCTTAGTCCTAGCACTACCTTTGGTAGCTTTGTGACAATTTGTGTAGCCTCTTCAGCTTCGTCTTCAGTGGTCCTTGTGAAGACAAAAGAGATAATGCATGTAAAACACTCAAGACAGTAGTCGGCACGCAGCAAGTACGGAAAACAGTTTAGCTGATTATTTAGATAATTATTATCTGATTCCACAAAAATGTGAAACTTGCATGCTGGCATAAATTATTTGTAAACCTGAGCGGGATTGAGATACGAACTCAGGTCTTTGTTCGTGTGGCCACATTCATGTGACAAATATGTCTGAAACTGTACTGTTTCACAATATGTAAATTAAATTATTTTAAGCCTCTTCCTTGTCATATCTCAAATTCCACTTCTTAGGGAATTTGGTCAGTGGCCTTAATAACTCACCTAAACTCATATTCCTTTTTTTTTTTTTTTTTTGAGCATACATACTCACACCTTTTGTTTTCTACTCTGAAAAGAAAAAAGAAAAGTCTGGAGCTAATGTCATTTTCTAACATTCCCCATATTTCTTGAGGCTTTACTTAATTTAGATGAAGTAAATGCAACAGTTAGAACTGGACATGGAACAACAGACTGGTTCCAAATAGGAAAAGGAGTACGTCAAGGCTGTATATTTTCACCCTGCTTATTTAACTTCTGTGCAGAGGACATCATGAGAAACGCTGGGCTGGAAGAAGCACAGCTGGAATCAAGATTGCCGGGAGACATATCAATAGCCTCATCACTTCATGGCAAATAGATCAGGAAACAGTGGAAACAGTGACGGACTTTATTTTGGGGGCGCCAACATCATGCAGATGCTGACTGCAGCCACGAAATAAAAGGCACTTGCTCCTTCGAAGAAAAGTTATGACCAACCTAGACAGCATATTAAAAAGCAGAGAGACATTACTTTGCCAACAAAGGTCCATCTAGTCAAAGCTTTGGTTTTTCCAGTAGTCATGTATGGGTGTGAGATTTGGACTATAAAGAAACCTGAGCACAGAAGAATTGATGCTTTTGAACCGTGGTGATGGAGAAGACTCTTGAGAGTCCCTTGGATGCAAGGAGATCCAAGCAGTCCATCCCAAAGGAAATCAGTCCTGAATACTCATTGGAAGGACTGATGCTGAAGCTGAAGCTCTGGTACTTTGGCCACCTGATCTAAAGAACAGACTCATTTGAAAAGACCCTGATGCTGGGAAAGATTGAAGATGGGAGGAGAAGGGGATGCAGAGGATGAGACGGTTGGATGGCATCACCGACTCAATGGACATGAGTTTGAGTAAACTCCGGGAGTTGGTGATGGACAGGGAGGCCTGGCATGCTGCAGTCCATGGGGTTGCAAAGAGTTGGACATGACTGAACGACTGAGCTGAACTGAAAGGGAACTGCTCCTTGAGGATTACCATTTGTTCAGTCACAGAGCTTTGAGCCAAGGACTTGGGTGGGCTCTGAATGTCAGTAAAACAACAGAGAACAGTATTCACAGACAGTTGGAAACCCAGGCTCCAGTTAAAGGGAATGGCTGTGGGTAACACCTCTAATGAACTAGGTTTCCCTGTGTTAACGGGAAACTACTTTTGGCCTATAAACTGTGATTACAGATAAGATTCAGGAGATGGTCCATAAATATCTGAAACTTTATTTAATCTGAAGATTTTATTTTAAAGGAAATAAAATAATTAATGGAAAAAGTAAAGCCTGCAACTAAGAATATGTTTATATGTCTATATACAAGCCTCTCTGTTCATGCGACTTCCCAGGCAAGAATAACTGGAGTGGGTTGCCATTTCCTTCTCCATAGGATCTTCCCCACCCAGGGATCGAACCCAGGTCTCCTGCATCTGCAGGCAGATTCTATACTGCTTAGTCATCAAGGAAGCCCAATAACTAAGAATAAGTTTATGTGTATATATGTAAGAATATAAACCATGTGAAATACTAAGTATGTATGTATGTATCAGTATTACGTATGTATACATACACATTATATATACATATATTTTTTGCTGTTGTTGTTTTAGTCACTAAGTCATGCCCAACTCTTTTGTGACCCTATGGACTATAGCCTGCCCAGGTCCGTCTGTCCATGGGATTATCCAGGAAAGAATAGTGGAGTGGGTTGCCATTTCCTTCTCTAAATGCTGTTCCTGATCCAGGGATTGAACCCATGTCTCCTGCATTGTAAGGATTCTTTACCACCCCCTAGGAGTCACTAGAGAAACCCTACACACACACACACACACACACACACACACACGTGACTTTACCAGTGCACATGTACAAATACATAGCTATCTTTTGTGTGTGGCATTAAATACCAATCATACCCACCAGAATATTGGTACCATCTTTAGCCACGTGTGATGAGGGATTTGGGCCTGTGCCAAGCTTCCTCCACTTTCATGTTCTGGTCCTGGGCCGCTTCAGTCTGCTTCAGTATCCCTCTCTTTCCTTAACGTCCAGACTTTTTCTCAGCTCAGAGCTAATATATGACTTCAAGGTTCCACAGTCTTGATGGCTAAATCACTCCCAAGTGAAATTCTGAACACACGCAGACTTCATCACCAGCATTTGCAATGTGTAGGGACGTTCACTTCCCTTTCCTCTGGTATATTTAAACGTGACCACTGCTGGGGATGGTTTGTAAATGCCCTCAGGAAAAATGTCTGGCTCAAAATTCCCATGAATTCCTGTCTGCAGCTGAAATGGCAGAATTTTTCAAGCTTTGTGGCTTTAGGCAAGCAGAGAAAAACTTCCTCACTAGTTTTCTCTTTGAATGCTCTATCTAAATAAGCACAAGCACTTTTTCCATGATTGCACCCTTTGAATCCTTCTGCTTCTACCCACTCAAAGTACTGAAGCTGCTTAGAGGCTTTATGCCCAATTGCTGATGGCCATCCACACAATGGCACTGTTTCTCTCATTCAGAACTGCCAGGGAGGGCTCGGTTCTTTTCTTTTCCCACTTTTTTTTTTTTTTTTACATTATGGCAAGAACACTTAACATGAGTGTTACATTGTTAACAAATTTTTAAAATACTGTTAATTACAGCCACAGTGTTGTACTGCAGATCCCTAGAATGCATTCATCTTGCATAAGTGATACTCTCTACTCACTGAGCAACCAGCCCCAGAACCCTCTTTTCTCAGTCTCTTGTTACCAGCATTCTTCAATCTGCTCCTAAGAGGCAGACCATTTTAGATAATTCATATTGTTGCCAGTACATCACGGACTCAACAGATAGGAATTTGAGCAAACTCAGAGAGATGGTGAAGGACAGGGAAGCCTGGCATGCTGTAGTCCATGGGGTGGCAAAGAGTCAGGCATGACTTGGCAACTGAGCAACAACAGCAATTGTTGCGAAAATCTTAGCTCCCTGTCCACTAATGCCAAGTAGAAGTATAGCAACAGAGTTTGGGGAAAACAGAAAAGAGCAACTTTATTCTTTTTGCCAGGCAAAAGGGAAACGCAGCAGGCTAGTGCCTCAAGAACTGTGCCCCCTTCCCAGGAATAAGGAGAGATTTTATATCCTCTTGAGGGTCTTGTACTTTTTTTTTCCTTTTGCAAAGTTGCAAAATGGCCACAACTGACATCAGGCAACTCAGCAAGTGGGTCTAATGTCCCTGAAGTTACTGGACCACAGCCTTCCTTCTGAAATGCAGAATGCTACAAGAGAGTGTAAGGAGGAGAAGCACAGCAGGTGCAGAGTTTAATCTATATAGAGGCAGAGAGTAATTAGCTCTGTGAAAAGTAAGTCCAGCTACAAATGTTTGTTAGTAGCAACAAGTAAAGAATAACTGAGATTTTTTAACTCTGTAGTGGTACTCGCTCAGTCGTGTCCAACTCTTTGCGACCCCATGGGCTGAAGCCCGCCAGGCTCCTCTGTCCATGGAATTTCCTAGGCAAGAATACTGGAGTGGGTTGTCATTTCCCTCTCCAGGGGATCTTCCCGACCCAGGGATTGAACCCAAGTCTCCTGCACTGGATTATTTATGAAACAAGGAGAAACAAGGAAGATTTTCTATGGTCTGAGCTACCAGAAGACTGGCATGTGTCAAAGGTTGTTCACTTATTTCCGTTTTTGTTGCAACAAATTCCCCCTCTTAGTTATTCCCTCCATATCAGTAGAGGAAGGGAAAAAGTCATTGTTCTTCTCTGGCTGAAGACAAAAACTTCAGTTTTGCTCCATTTGACAAACATCAGCTGCCTGGCCCACGGACCTATTTATCTCCTACGTCAATATGAGTGGAATCATAGAGTATCTGTCCTTCTGTGGCTGGCTTATTTCACTTAGCAGAACGTCCTCCAGGTTCATAGTGTTTGTTTATTTGTGTTTGTTTTCGAAAGTCTGGAAGGAAAAGAAAGATCTTTCACCATCTGCCCTAACAGTCTGCCAACCTATGACTTTGCTAACGATTTTTATCAGCCCATACTTATGCAGGTCTCCACCTGGCACCTTGCTGGGTTTAATGCTCACCTATTCGTCCCTAATTATTTGGAAAGGTCAAATTAATACCCTGGGAGATGTGCCAAGATGGAAAATGTTCAATTCAAACAAACAAACAAACCTAGATTTGGCCTACTATAAATGCCAGAATCACAAACCAAGGATGGTTAGACTTGAAATACTTTCTCCTTCTCTTCCTGCAGCTTATTTTTCCAACATAGAAGATGACAAATGTTCAAATAAAAGGCATTCAGCACAATGTCACTGAATTTTTAATCAGTAAAACAAGAGCATTTTTACCCCTTGCATTTAAAAATCTATAGTCAGCTTTGAAAATAAATAGTTGAAAATCCTGATAAAGCAGAAACCTCAACCAGGACAACTTCTCATGGCTGATGTTTACCCCGTTGGTTCAGCCCACATTGTAACATCTACCAAGAATAACAGGACCATTGATTTAATCCCTTTCTGGCAGGCCTTTAACTGAAATTTAATTATGTTGCTTTTTGTCTGCAACCTTCCCCCAAGGTTTCTATGATATTAGAATACCTCCTTTAAATGTTATGAAAAGCGCATTAGAGGGTTTTTCCTCTGATTATTTCATAACATAACATAGCAATTCCTTCTGCCAGCAAGCCCACACAACTGTCTTCAATAAATGAAGCAGTTTTCTTTTTTTTTTACATTTTATAAAGTGTAGATTAAACAGTAATTAGTCGTAGGTGAGTTTCAACAGTTTCCTTTTATAGCAATCTTTTTACAACTAGCTCTCGAACAACACAAATAAGTCCCTATAAATGTGTGAACGATGGACAGCCTCAGACTTCAGAAAGGGCTGGGATGCTTGGTGAAGTCAATCTTAAACTGTTTTGCAGTGATTTCATGCTCAGCAATTATTTCAATATTCCTTAAATGGTGGGAGTTTCAAAGGCATGGTTGAGTGTGTATTTTTAGAGCCAGCAAAATCTTATTAAATGGGTATGGCTTTCTGGATTCCTTTCCTTCCTCTTCTCCAGACATAAAATTGAAAGGGGCCAACCCCAGTGGGTAGTAACCACCGTGGCGTCCACATGTTATGGTCACCACTGTCAATTCTTGTCATTTTTGTTTACTATTATTGGCTTGTCACAAGCTCCATATCTCCAAAAATAATTGAAAATGAAAACAAACTTTTGTGTGTGTCCTTTTTCTCCCCAGCAATGTGTCAGCCTGGGAAAATGCTCTCTTTGAAAAGAAAGCAGAGCTGACATATAATTGTTGCCTTTATCCCAGCTGTTCCTGACATTACACGCCTAACCCTCCTTGGAGACAGAAAACCAATTTTGATGTGACGCTTGGAAAAGTCACCACTGGCACTTTACAAATAGTTCAAGGTCACAGGAATCTTGCCCGAGACACTCTCAGGTAAACCTCCGGAGGACTTTTCTTTCTTGAGGAAAGCTGTGTTTTTATTGATTTTGCAAATTGTAGACTTAAAGTCTAACAAAGGAAAAGCTATCAAGATGGGAGGAAAGCCCACCTAAATACAAAAATCAATGCTTTTGCACTGAAATTTTAAAAAGCAATTTCATGCAAGTATTATGGTGAAAGAGAAGTTAAAAATTTCAAGTCTGACATTTGAAACTTGTATTTGGGAATAGAAAAACTCAACATGATGTTCTGTTAATGAAACATTTGGTAAAGAATGTAACTTTTATTACTTAAATATAATTTGAGTTCTTTATTTAAAAAATTCTTGCAATTTGCAGTGGCCTATCTATTACATATTCAGAGAATGCAATGGCACCTCACTCCTGTACTCTTGCCTGGAAAATCTCATGGATGGAGGAGCCTGGTAGGCTGCAGTCCATGGGGTCGCTAAGAGTCGGACACAACTGAGCGACTTCACTTTCACTTTTCACTTTCATGCATTGGAGAAGGAAATGGCAACCCACTCCAGTGTTCTTGCCTGGAGAATCCCAGGGACGGGGGAGCCTGGTGGGCTGCCATCTATGGGGTCGCACAGAGTCAGACATGACTGAAGCAACTTAGCATAGCATAGCATAGCATAGCATCTATTACGTAAACATTTGAATTTGTTAGCCTTTCCACCTGCAATGCAGAAGACACAGGTTGTATCCCTGGGTCTGGAAGATCCCCTGAAGAAGCAACCCACTCCAGTCTTGCTGTCTGGTAAATCTCATGGGCAGAGGAGCGTGGCGGGCTACAGTCCATTGGGTCACAAGAGTCAGACATGACTTAGCGACTAAACCACCACCACCACTGTTTCCTTATTGAAATGTTCATTATTCAATCAGCAAAGTATTACCTTCCGATAGTCTAATAAAAGCCTTTTTTACCCTTCGCTCTCATCAGCTAAGTCATGCTGTATGAGTTTCATTTCTGGTTACTAATTTCTGGGATAAACTAGTCAGCTTTTATTTCTTTTTTTGTCTTTTGAATCCTCTTATCAAAAACTTTTTAGTTGCTAAGGCATTAAGGCAGCCAGTCGTCTAAGGAAGCTCAACGCAAAGAACATAATTTAAAAAAGTGATCGTATTTTCTTTCTGAGCGTGCTAATCACCTAAACCACACCGACCAATAACCGAAATAGCTAATCTGAACTCAAAAACTGGACTGAATTAGCCTCATCCTCATGCTGGCATTAGTGCTGTCTCTTTTTTTCCTCTTATTTCTGTGGACTAGGAAATTTATATGCACTCACATGGGCTGAGTTGATAAAGATCAGTTTCTGAACCAAATGTCTTTAAGAAAAAACATCCATTTGGGAAATAATGGACTCTTATCTACGTTCTCTTTTATAGTCATCTTTTAATAATATTCTCATTATTGGAGGGCTTTAGGGCAAGAAGCAACACATTAAATTTATAAAGTTTATGACTCATTCACATTACCACTATTTATAGTCATTTTTTTAAAATGTCAACCCATTTTCCTTTGGCCTAAATTAAGATGATAGAGAGATAGTTAGATAGGTAGGTAAATAGATAGATAGATAAGCTCTCTCACAACCACTCCAAGGAAAAGTTTCATTATAAGTTCATGATGTGACTGAATCCAAAAGGAACAATGACAAATACCACTCAAAAGAGTGAAGTCGCTCAGTCATGTCCAACTCTTTGAGACCCCATGGACTGTCGCCTACCAGGCTCCTCCATTCATGGAATTTTCCAGGCAAGAGTACTCGAGTGGGTTGCCATTTCCTTCTCCAGGGGATCTTCCTGACCCAGGGATCGAACCTGGGTATCCTGCATTGCAGGCAGATGCTTTACCATCTGAGCCACCAGGGAAGCCCAAAGAGAAAGTGAGAAAGTGAAGCTACAAATATTTATTGAATGCAGAATATAACAAGATACCATATTTTCTTTGCAATTATAACTAAATGATTCTGACTTGTTTCCTAAGTTAAATACATTGGATAATTCTAAATACAATGATAATTTATTCTTTTCTATTTGCTGTGCAAGATATACACGTGTGTGTATGTATTTCTCACTGCAATCTTGAAAAGCATTAAAACCAAATAAATGAAGAAACTGACCAAAGTGAGAATAAAATGATTGCCCAAGTTCATCAAGGAATGGGTAGTAAGTGAAAGGGCTGGGCTTGAACCCTAGACTACTAGGCCTAAAAATCCATGTTTGATATGTTACACAATATTTCAAACCCAGGTCTCCCCCATTGTGGGTGGATTCTCTCCCAGCTGAGCCACAAGGGAAGCCCAAGAAAATTGACAATTATGCAAATCACTCTATGAATGAGCAAGATGTGATCACTGTCGCGTGAGTTATAATAATTTCTACAGAAATCCACAAGTTTAACCTTGGTATCAGAGGAACAGCTAGGAGAAAGCACAAGCTTAATGACAAACTTGGAAATACAGGTAAGGAGTAAAGGGATCAATGGAAGAAACTGAGTCTATTCATTGTTTGGCCAGTTGCTTACTATTCCACTAGTCTAGAATATACAATGTTCTGTTATACAGGTTAAATAAGATTTAAAAAAGAGAGAAATAGATTTCCAATGAATTAAATTGGCATTATCATAAAGAGTTTTGCATTCAAAGATTGAACTATCATTATTTTTTTTAATAAAGGGGCCCTAATGTTACCATTTCAGAGGAAAAGGGATAAATGATAAGGTTAATCCTACCTTATCAAGTAAAGAGGCTTGAGGCAGAAAAGTCAAGGGGACACATGTAATCTCTCAGACAGTATGTGAAGCAAATGTGTTTGGTTGTACTAAGTAAGAAAAATGGGTAGGTATAGATCCAAGGTACTTAATAGGTATGATGCTGAGTATTAGGGAAACTGATGTACAGATGATGATGAAATGGAAAGTTCTGATGAGGATGATTTTTGCATTGGAGATTTCAGAATACATCAGGTATTCTCTACATATGTAATGATAATAGTAATAGTGCTTGTCCTCCACATTCATTTCAAATCAAATTGATTCAATTATATAATTACTACAAATAGACTCTCCCAGGCAAGAACCCCCAAATAAAATCATATAGTAGAAACCCAAGAAATCTTGTTAGTTAAAGTTTTCAATTTCAAGTCCAGCTAAAGTATTTAGAGAAATTTACCCTAGTTCGGTCATAATTTTTTCATGCATAATAAAGGAAACGATGTACCAATATATGTCTATTTTGAGCTAAGGGATTTGACAAAAATAAAGAATATAGCATGGTTCTCAATAGAAAACTTAGTTGAACAAATATTGAACTTCTTGGGACATCCCTGGCAGTCCAGTGGTTAAGAATCCACCTTCAAATGCAGGGGCTGAGGGTTCAACCCTTGGTTGGGGAGCGAAGATCCTACATGCCTTGCAGCCAAAAAAACAAAGCCTGAAACAAGCAATATTGTGACAAATTCAATAAAGACTTTAAAAATGGTCCACATCAAAAAATTTATTTAAAAAATATTGAACTTCTTCCCTCCTTCATGTACTGGAAATGTCATGTTTTATTTAGAAATGTCATATTTTTCTTTATTTAGATTAATAGACCCTATTTATTTAGGGTCCACTGGGCTTCCATGGTGGCTCAGCAGTAAAAACCCTCCTGAAATGCAGGAAATGTGGGTTCCATTCTTGGGTCGGGAAGATCCCCTGGAGAAGGAATTGGCAAGCCATTCCAGTATTCTTGCCTGGAAAATCCCGTGGACAGTCCATGGGGTCAAAAAAAAATAGTCAGACATGACTTAGCAACAACAACCAGGGCTTCGCCACCTTGCTATAAAGAGCAGTGTCTCCAAGGGTTGGCTCTGTCTGCTGTAATAAAATACCAGGCTGGGTGACTCCTAATCAACAGAAATGTGTTTCTCACAGTTCTGGAGGCTGGAAGTTTGAGGCGAAGGTGCCAGCAGGGTCGGGTTCTGGGGAGGACCTTCTCTGGTCTCCCTGCCATTATTGTTGCATCCTCACATGGTAGAAAGAGGGTAAGAGAGTTCTCTGGGGCCCCTTTTACAAGGGCACTGATCTCATTCATGAGGGCTCTATTCTCAGTACTTAATTACTGTCTGAGGCCCCACCTCCTAATACCATCATCTGGGATGCTATGATTTTAATACATGAACTTGAGGGGAAGAAACATTCAGCCCATTGCATTCATATAAAATCCATTTTAGACTTTCCTGACCAAAAAAAAAAAAGTCTCTGTTAGAACTACTCAACTCTTCTGCTATAGCACAAAGGCAGCCATTGATAATGTATATTATATATATATAAACATCTGTGTTGCAATAAGACTTTATCTTAAACAAAAAACATTCAGATTTGGCCTGTGGGTAGGATTTTGCCAGCTTCTGACATGTCATGGGTAAGTGGAGCTGTGTGCAATTTGTTTATAAGTAATGGAAAGATGATGAATGTGTCAAGTAAAAAGCATATGAGAAATTAGGAAATCTATTTCATAATAATTTTCTCTACACTGCATATTAATAATTAAATTGATGTCATATAATTTAAACTTTAGATGAAAATACTTAAAATAACTAAATATTTTTAGACAACTGAGTTGATCTAAAAGAAAACTGAAAAGGTTCTCAGAAAAGTTGGAACTTGACAAATGTCTTCAAGAGTGACTCTTAGACCAAGAAGGAGATGAAGGAAAAAAGAAAACACCAGACATTTTCAAATAGTATATGAAAAATTATGAAAGCATATAATGTGAAGGGAATTCTGACATGGAAGTACAGAGGATGTGGCGTCACGATGAAGATGAGGCTGGAAACGTAGGATGAAGATAAAGTTTTTGGATCTTAGGATTTTGAACATACTTGCTGACAAAGGTCCATATAGTCAAAGCTATGGTTTTTCCAGTAGCCATGTACAGATGTGAGAGTTGGACCATAAAGAAGGCTGAGTGTTGAAGAACTGATGCTTTTGAACTGTGGTGCTGGAGAAGACACTTGAGAGTCCCTGGACAGCAAGGAGATCAAACCAATCAATCCTAAAGGAAATTGACGCTGAATATTCATTAGAAGGACTGATGCTGGAGCTGAAACTCCAATACTTTGTCCACCTGATGCGAAGAACTGACTTATTGGAGAAGACCCTGATGCTGGGAAAGATTGAAGGTGGGAGGAGAAGGGGACAACAGAGGATGAGATGGTTGGATGGCATCACCGACTGGATGAATATGAGTTTGAGCAAGCTCTGGGAGACAGGAAGGACAGGGAATCCTGGGGAGCTTCAGTTCATGGGGTTGCAAAGAGTTGGACATGACTGACTGAACAACCAAGATTCAACTCAGAGGAAGCAGAAATTGTAGTCATCAACATTTCTCACCAAATATTTCTGGTTTTACCCCTGGGCAGAAGGTAATTGGACGATTTCCCATCTTTGTGAAGTGAGCTGTGGCCACATGACTCGTTTTGGTAAAAAAATAAGAAGCAGAAATGGTATCTCTATTGGGTCCATTTGGAGAGATGTGAATGGACCTAGGGAGTGTCACATAGGGTGAAGTCAGAAAAAGAAAAACAAATATCGCATATTAATGTATATATGTGGAATCTTTCCTGGAAAATCCCATGGACGGAGGATCCTGGTGGGCTGCAGTCCATGGGGTCGCTAAAAGTCAGACACGACTGAGTGACTTCACTTTCGTGCATTGGAGAAGGAAATGGCAACCCACTCCAGTGTTCTTGCCTGGAGAATCCCAGGGACGGGGGAGCCTGGTGGGCTGCCGACTAAGGGGTCGCACAGAGTCAGACACGACTGAAGCGACTTAGCAGCAGCAGAAAAATGGTATAGATGACCTTTATCTGCAAAGCAGAAGCAGAGACACAGACAGAGAGCAAACATATGGATCATGGTGGTTCAGTCGCTTAGTCGTGTACG
Source organism: Bos grunniens (assembly GCF_055505025.1). Taxonomy (NCBI): domain Eukaryota; kingdom Metazoa; phylum Chordata; class Mammalia; order Artiodactyla; family Bovidae; genus Bos; species Bos grunniens. Next base: position 86,181,223 of record NC_141176.1, on the reverse strand, counting down.
ATCTTTGCGACCCCATGGACTGCAGCATGCCAGGCTTCCCTGTCCTTCACCATCTCCCTGAGCTAAAATATATATTATTTTATAATAAAAGAGAAGTATTTTTGCTGTGATCAACATGTTGGGTACAAATGCTATATTCAGTCTCTTATTTGTTGTGTCATGGAAATCCTCGAGGGAGACAAACGTTTGGCCATATGTGTAATAGCTTAAAGAAAGGTGCTAAGGAATGCCAGACATATGAAAGGTGGCTGTTTTATTTTATCCTCTTATTATGAAAAGCAATAGTGCACCAGAAATTTTATACACTGTAAAGCTAACTCCCCAGTGTTTATGTTTGTAAAGGTTCAGCAACCAAGGAGAAAAAGTCCAGATCAACAAATTAAGTTATACTCGTCCTGATTGGCATGGGCAGATGCAGTTCCATTCTTTCTTTCTACCCATGGTACCAGAGGTCACATCTCAGAGGAAAATGAGAATCTCCGTGTCTCAACCTGACACATTTCATTTAGTTCCCGAACATGATTTACCTAAGTAGTAATGAATATGACACAGTTAATTTAGCAAACACAATGGTTTGTTCAATACCATTAGCCTCCTATGAAAATATCCCCTTCTGTTTTCTAAAGTAAATATTGCAAGATGTATGTATAATTAAAATTTTAGACACAGTTTGTATGTAATGCAAAGATTTCAATAAAATAAAGTTGTATATATACATATGTGTGTGTGTGTGATATATATTTCCCATAAGATATAATAGGTAAGAATAAGAACAAGATGTCTGCAGTTTCCAGGACACATTTGTTTTATATTTTGTAGAAAGAGACTTTGGTAGTCAAAGGTCAATTAGACATTACTCTTAGTTTAAGAAAGAGAACGTCTTAATAAACTACTGGAACAAACCTGAAGCGCCCTAGCATGGTCTACAAGATTTTACACACATTCACCCCTTTCTGGTTTAGTTTTGAGCCTTTCTCTCTTCACTTATTTTTATTAAACTGCGCTAGTTTCTATTTCCTTTAAAAAGCAACTTGCGTCCCCACCTGCGGGTTTTTGCACTTGCTGTCGCCTAGAATCTCCTCACAAATGACGAGCTCTTGGCATTTTCCTCTCAGCTCCTCTCACACTGGAGAGACTGTCTCTGACCCTCAGAAGTTACTCCTTCTTTGACCCTTTTACTCTCATACTGCTAAGTTGCGTCAATTGCGTCCGACTCTGTGCCACCCCATAGACGGCAGCCCACCAGGCTCCCCCGTCCCTGGGATTCTCTAGGCAAGAACACTGGAGCGGGTTGCCATTTCCTTCTCCAGTGCATGACAGTGAAAAGTGAAAGTGAAGTCGCTCAGTCGTGTCCGACTCTGTGCGACCCCATGGACTGCAGCCCACCAGGCTCCTCTGTCCCTGGGATTCTCCAGCAAGAACACTGGAGCGGGTTGCCATTGCCTTCCCTGTTCACTCTCATACTAAGCTATTGTATTTTCTTCCTGTCAATTATCACCATCTAAACTACCCTGTTTATCTAACAGCTTATCTGCCTTCTCCTAGTTAAACCCTAAGTGTTGTGACAGCAAGGATCACCTCTTATTCTATCTTTGTGTTCCACTTGTATTTGTTGAATGACAGAAAGAAAATTTTTTTTTTCCTTATATTTCCATGAATCTATTTTTTCTTTATTTCTCTTTCTATTTTCATGGATACACTGTATTAGTGATTCTTAAGCGTATTTTATAGACTTATATTTTACTCTTAAATATCAAATTCATATCACTTTTTTAAAATATTCAAGTGCTTATGTATATTTTGAGAGAGCTCATATGGCACATATTTAGGCAGGTACCTAACTGATTTGTGGTTCAAAGTTCCTCCCCATGCCTTAGTGATGATTTTAGCTGTAATTTAAAATAAGAGTGTTACCTTTTACTCTTTATCAGTAAAAGCATGAAATGATTTCTGAGTTATTTGTCCTTGTATTATTTATAAAACAAGATAATTAGCTACATAGGCCTTTGACTTTTTTTATAATGACCATATTTATATGTATTTATTATCTTCATGCTGAATATTTCCATTTTAGCACGATGGAAAAGGACCAGAGGGGTGGATATACCATATCTAAATGTATTCTCTTAATGAATCATAAAAAATTGCTCATGTTTAACCAATATCAAGTGATGTTTTTATTGCCATAATAATCACTTAGAATATGCTGAAGGATGTTAAGCACAATTAAATTCTATTGTGTGCTCATTATATCAAATGACAAAAGCTGACATCCACTCAGAATTAATATAGCAATATTCTTTAATAATTTACCATTTGTGAGGCATAACAAATAGCAACTTCCTATTAATTATTTTACCACATTCTAAGGTATCAACACTGCAGAATTGGAAGGCAGGGAAATCTTTAGAAAATGAGTGGCTTCCCTTGTTCTCATAGTCAGATATCTGGTAAAGTTTCCTCTTGGGTTTATTTGAACAGGAAAAAACAGTTTTTCATACATATGAGGGCAGGGAGCTAACTCCAGTGGAAGAAATATCATAAAGAGATGTGTAGGAATTATTGCAGAAAGATTAGAAATCTAGTTTATCTAAAATGTGGTTGTCTATAATGATAGGAATATAGTCAAGGTAGTTTGAAACAGGTTTTGAATTTAATTTTTCAGGTAAATAGGAAGCTGCTGATGGTCTTCGAGAAAGAGAATATAAGATCAGTTTTGTGCATTTTAAATTAATAAATACGTGTTGAATTGGTGAACTAATATAGGAAATAATAATTCATATACTTGAACACTCCCCAATCATAGAAAAACCAATCTAATAAGGATTTACAAAGAGACTTAGAAGAGTGCTTATAAGTAATAAATATTCTTAAACAACTATTGCTTTGTAGAGAGAGTAAACAGGTATTGAACACTTGAATCAGGATAGTGATTATCATTTATATTTGAACTTGAGATCACAGCAGTTGAAACAAGAGGTGAGAAGGGTGTCTTAAGTCTACCACGGATTATACATCACTAAAGTAAGGTGGGAACAGAGGGAGATAAACCAGCTATAAAGGCTAATCTCAGAGATGAGTAGTATGAAAAGCATTGAAAAATGCAGTGATCTCATGCATTGGTACAAAGTGGTACAATTAATGTGGTACTAGGTCATCATTGGGGAACTCACAGAGCAGATTAAAACCAGAAGTCGACTTCCAGTTCAAGATCGCGGAGTAGAAGGACGTGCCCTCATCTCCTCCTGCGAGAGCACCAAAATCGCAACTAGCTGTAGAACAACCATCACCAGGAGGATGCTGGAACCCACCAAGAAAAGATACCCCACGTTCAAAGACAAAGCAGAAGCTGCGGCAAGATGGTAGGAGGGGCCCAATCATGATAAATCAAACCCTATACTGGCTAAGTGGGTGACCCACAAACTGGAGAACAATAATACTACCAGAGAAGTTCTCCCACTGTTATGAAGGTTCTAAACCCTAAGTCAGGCTTCCCAGCCTGGGGACCCAACAAAGGGCCTGGGGATCCTCAGGGAATCTGACCTTGAAGGCCAACGGGATTTCATTATAGGACTTCCACAGGACTGGGGGCAACAGAGACTCCAGTCTTGGAGGGCACAAACAAAATATTGTACGCACCAAGACCCAGAGGAAAGGAGCAGTGACCCCACAGGGCACTGAACCAGAACTACCTGCTGGTGTTGGAGGGTTTTCCATGGAGGCGTGGGTCGCAGGGCTCAGCACGGGGATGGGGGCACTGGCAGCAGCAGTCCTTGAAGGTCCATCGCCTTGGCATAAGCCCTCTTGGAGGTTGCCATTAACCCTACCACAGACCCCAGGGCTGGGTGGCCTCAGGCCAAACAGCTAACAGAGAGAGAGTGCAACCCTACCCATCAGCAGATAATTGGTTGAAAGCTTTACTGAGCAAGGCCCTGCCTACCAGAGCAAGGCCCAGCTTTTCCCACTGCCAGTCCCTTCCATCAAGCAGCTTACACCAGCCTCTTTGCCTCCTCCATCAGACGGCAGACAGAAGAAGCAAGAAGAACCACAATCCCACAGCAGCTAGAACAAAAACCGCATTACAGAAAGCCAATCAGGATGAAAAAGCAGAGAGTTATGTCCCAGATGAAGGGACAAGATAAAACCCATGAAAAACAACTAAATGAAGTGGAGCTAGGCAACCTTCCAGAGAAGTCTGTTGAGTGGCAGTCCTTTCACCCATGGTTCAGCTACTTTCACAGGAGGACAGGAATAGGGAAAAGTAGATCACATACCTGCAGAGGTCGAATAGAGCAGATCCCCCGACAATCAGTACGGAGCCCAACTGTGGTAGAAGAACGCTGTCCTTGATCAACACTTGGGAAGATGGTAGATGAATCTTGAAACCAGATCCCGAGAACTGAGCCAGGTCCAGGGCATGGAGACGGCTGAGTTTTGTAGCCTTTTGGGTGCTTGGGGCTTATCTCCTAATAAGAAAAGGAGAAAAATATGTTAGTGCGAAACAGCCCGAAAATAACAGGCTGGTTTCCAGCTCTAGCATCTGTCATCAATCATCGACTTCATGATTTCTATTCAAGCCCTGTTAGATTGTGAGGCTGATGGTACTGAAATGTATCTTCAGTCGGTCTGGATTGCTTTAAGAACTAGGATTGAGTGATGAGTATGTGTGGAAAATCGAAGTAAAAGATAATATCTGAGGGTTTTCAATGGAGGCAGTGTGAATAAAAAAACGGAAGATAAATGCCCAAGGAGCTGTGAGGACAAGAAAGATGGGATTAATCAAATGGCTGCGTATTTGCAGTGAGGAAGACCAAGAAGTCAAGATGGACTCCATGAGGTCTTCAGCTCAGTTAATGGGAAGAGTGGCCAGAGATAAAGAGCAGGAGAAACTGGCTTGGTGGTGAAACGTAATAAGATATGTAATATGCAATAGAGGGACAAAATGTAGTCAATAAAATAATAGATAAGATAAACTATGTTTTTAGTTTCAAATGCAGCACTGTAACTACAAAGGCATTAGTTAAGGTACAGCTTTGTGGAATGTATGAAGTCACACACAAAAAGAGTGTAGATACAGGAAAGATATGTCTGCAGAAGAAACTTACACACTAACATCACGTAGAGTTTAAGAAGAGTGAAGAAGGACAAACCATGACAAGAATAGCAGCCATGTTCATAAAGGCACAAGGACAAATTGATGAAAAAGTATAAAAAAGGGGAATTTCACTCATGACTGGAAGTTATGACCAACCTAGACAGCATATTAAAAAGCAGAGATATTACTTTGCCAAAAAAGGTCCATCTAGTCAAAGCTATGGTTTTTCCAGTAGTCATGTATGGGTGTGAGATTTGGACTATAAAGAAAGCTCAGCGCCGAAGAACTGATACTTTTGAACTGTGGTGTTGGAGAAGACTCTTGAGAGTGTCTTGGACTGCAAGGGAGTCAAGCATTCTAAGATTCAGTTCAGTTCAGTTCTGTCTCTCAGTCATGTCCGACTCTTTGTGACCCTATGAACTGCAGCACGCCAGGCCTCCCTGTCCATCACCAACTCCCAGAGTCTACCCAAACCCATGTCCATTGTGTCAGTGATGCCAGTCAACCGTCTCATCATCTGTCGTCCCCTTCTCCTCCTGCCCCCAATCCCTCCCAGGATCAGGGTCTTTTCCAATGAGTCAGCACTTCGCATCAGGTGGCCAAAGTACTGGAGTTTCAGCTTCAAAATCAGTCCTTCCAATGAACACCCAGGACTGATCTCCTTTAGGATGGACTGGTTGGATCTCCTTGCAGTCCAAGGGATTCTCAAGAGTCTTCTACAACACCAGAGTTTAAAAGCATCAATTCTTCAGCCCTCAGCTTTCTTTATAGTCCAACTCTCACATCCATACATGACCACTGGAAAACCATAGCCTTGACTGGAGGGACCTTTGTTGACAAAGTAACGTCTCTGCTTTTTAATATGCTGTCTTGGTTGTTCATAACTTTCCTTCCAAGGAGTAAGCGTCTTTTAATTTCATGGCTGCAATTGCCATCTGCAGTGATGTTGGAGCCCAGAAAAATAAAGTCAGCCACTATTTCCACTGTTTCCCCATCTATTTGCCATGAAACGATGGGACCGGATGCCACTATCTTAGCTCTCTGAATGTTGAGTGCTGAGGTTCATGGGGTCGCAAAAAGTTGGGCAGGACTGAGCGACCGAACTGAACTGAATTGAAGTGAACAAAACTGATAAGTTGAAGGAGAATATGAGGATAAAAGCTGAAAAAAAAAAAAGTATTTTCATGTGGTATTTGTGCGGCATTATAAAGAGGTGGTTTGTTTTTACTAATAGAAATAAATGTGAAGTTTTAAAAGATTATCAAATGAGTTCAATAGGTAAGAAAATATGCACAGTAAACACACACTATCATTATTATAAGATTGAGTATGACAGGAAGAGAGCAAGATGATAGGCCGTCTGAAAAATGTGAATTGATAACACTGGAGCATAGTCGTGGGCAAGCAGGGAAACCCCGAAAACCAAGACTGAAGACAAATAAGAAAATTAAGCTTAGAAGGAGATTGGATGGTTGAGATTGAACTGAGGGTGATTATGTAAGACTCAGTCTTAGGGAAAAGCAGACACATAATTATCAGAGCAGAAGAGAAAGAAGAAAATAAATGAAGTCAAGATAAACAGCATTTCAAGGTGGAAAAAGGGAATTTAAGCAACTTTTTTTCTCTATACCATCTACTTTCTTATTTAGATATCAAACAAAGAGGAACTTGGTATCAAAGTTTGGGAAACTGAAGAACTAAATAACTGTTATATAGAAGCCACTTTGGGGGAATTTGTTAGGGAATTAACAAATAATAAGGGAACCACAGAACAGCCCTGGTGAATTTATTACACTTTTCATTACACATTTTGCCACTCTGTTTATCTCCCTTTACCTGAAAGTTTTGTTTTCAAATCGTTTTATAATTTGACTAAAGTAATATAAGCACATGTGGTTTGTAAAAATCTCATCTAACAGCACAGAGAATTTTAATAAAGAATATGAGCCTGAATTTATTCTTCTCAAAGGCAAATATTTTCAAGTAATTTTGAAGTACTCAAACAACTTTTTCATTTCCATTTTCTGTTAATATATGTGGATTTATAACATCACACTTTATCTGTTCTCTTTCTCAGAGGATTTTATTATATCAAAATTCTTAGTTCACCTGCTATGCAACTATAGAAATTGTAAAAATCTACTTAATCTTCTATTACTTGTTTCTATATGAGAAAATGAACTTTCCTAATGTCCGCTTTAGATGAAGTCTCTGATTCTCTTTTTTATCTGTCTTATTCCCCTTCTTCTCTCTAGTCTCTGTAGAATGTAAGTGTATGTTTATATTGGCAAGACTTCCAACTTCACTTTATGTTCTCTAAACTTAATTAAGTGTTCTATGATATGTCCATTGTTCAAAAAAATAAAACTCAGCAGGCACTATTTATAAGAAATTAAATAAGTATCAGTCACTGTAAACCCAGTGTCACCCTTGAATTTATGATACTTGGGTTTGCACGCTGGTATAATAAGACCATAATTCTTTCAATGTCACTTCTAATATGGTAATCAAAATGTCGTGTGACATGGTCAAGGTAAATTGAGCCTCATAATGACATCCAATCAGTTGTTCAAACTGAAGCTGTGTTTCAGCTTGCTTTAAGTTTCTACCACAGCATTTATGTGTGTGTGTTTTAATTTTATTTATTTTTTTTTAATTTTAATTGGAAGCTAATTATTTTAAAATATTGTGGTGGTTTTTGCCATACATTGACATGAACCAGCCATGGATGTACATGTATTCCCCATCCTGAATCCCCCCTCCTACCTCCTTCCCTATCCAATCCCTCAGGGTCATCCCAGTGCACCAGCCCTGAGCGCCCTGCTTCATGTACCTAACCTGGACTGGCGATCGATTTCACATATGATAATATACATGTTTAAATACTATTCTCTCAAATTATCCCACCCTCGCCTTTTCCCACAGGGCCCAACAGTCTGTTCTTTACATCTGTGTCTCTTTTGCTGTCTCACATATAGGGTCATTGTTACCATCTTTCTAAATTCCATATATGTGCGTTAATATACTGTATTGGTGTTTTTCTTTCTGACTTACTTCACTCTGTATAATAGGCTCCAGTTTCATCCACCTCATTAGAACTGATTCAAATGCATTCTTTTTAATAGCTGAGTAATACTCCATTGTGTATCTGTACCACAGCTTGCTCATCCATTCGTCTGCCAATGGACATCTAGGTTGCTTCCATGTCCTGGCTATTGTAAACAGTGCTGTGATGAACAGTGGGGTACACGTGTCTCTTTTAATTCTGGTTTCCTCGGTGTGTATGCCCAGAAGTGGGATTGTTGGGTCGTATGGCAGTTCTATTTCCAGTTTTTTTAAGGAATCTCCACACTGTTCTCCATAGTGGCTGTACTAGTCAAGGTGGAAGTTAGATACTACTACCATGACATTTTTAAAGTATTTTGTTCATTTTCTTCTGGAGTTTGTAGTTGCTTATTTATTTCATATTATGCTTGATTAAATAATTACTATTTTATTTTTATGGGATGCTTCATGAATTTGAGATTAATTCTGTAGAGTTTTCATGTTCTGGAGAGTACTATTCTGATCTAAGCTGGATTGTGTGTGAGGTTTTGTTGAGAATCTACCCTCAAAAATCTCCCAAGTCATCTGACCTTCTCTTGTTACTTTTATCTTCTCATTGTGCTAGAATATTGTCTCAAGCAACTTTCCAAGAAAAGAGTAATAGGACTTAAACTGTAAACATCTTTCAATATCTGAAAATATCTCTATTCTTCTATAATTCTTGACTAATAACTTTGATAACATAAAATTTTGATAGAAAAATATTTTCTTCATAACTTGGAAGATATGACCATTGCATATGTTTCTTTGTTGCTGTTGTTTAGTTTCTAAGTTTTGTCTGACTCTTTGCGACCCACTGGACTGTAGCCTGCCAGGCTCCTCTGTTTATGGGATTTCCCAGGCAAGTATACTGAGAATACTTTATTGGGTTGCCATTTCCTTCTTCAGGAAATCTTCCCAACCCAAGGATCATACCCAAGTCCCCTGCATTGCAGGTGGATTCTTTATCACTGAGCCATCAGGGGAGCCCTTCTTGCTTGTTACATCTAATCAAATTCCACTTATAGCAGAGACTATGAAGATTATGAAAAACAGATGCAGTAAGAGATAGCCCCATATAACTCAAATGAAGAGCTGGGTTTTGGGTGTGTGTGTGCAATATTCCAGCTGATGCATGCTTTTTGTCCTTTCCTCAATGCAGTTCTCTTTCATCTTGATGATTAAGGTATGGTTTTTGTTGTGTATCCTTTTGTGTTGGCAACTCATACAGTCTCAACAGGCTTGGATGACTTTTTTCATATCTAATAAGAATCGTAAATTGCCCACTTCTTTGCCTAATGAGTTTTTTGGTCACTAAAGAGTGCGTATACAAAAAGATTCTGTGTGAATTTAAAATCTATTTTGTGACAAACTAGTATTTCTAGTTTATTTGATTTGTCTAGGGGCACATATTGATATTACAGAGCAAAACGTAATGATCAGATACTAATTACACTCAAATTAATAAGTTTTAAAAGGATTTACCTAAGTATACTCTGGAATATCTGGTACATATGAGCATTTTATTTAGTATGTGATCTGTGTTATACAGTTTATGCATTTGTTCCATGTGCTAGAAGAAACAATAGCAACATTTAATAGATTATTCAGTTTCTTTTTATTTGCCTTACTAACACATTTCTAGGCAAAAATAAATATGTACTGTAAAAGTTGTTACTAGTTTCTAGCCTATGTATTGCTAATGTTATTGCTGTTGTAACTTAGGAAAATTTCTGAATGGGATGTAAGAGAAAGAATTTTTGCTGTCAGGCCTCCAATAAATTATATATGCACCAATCTCAATATGAAGTGGGCTATCAGACTGGAGAGATTTGATGAGCTACCAAAGGGAAGTGACTGAGAGCAAAGGTTCAGCGATTTGTTTAAAAAGTAATTTATTATCGGCGCCATGCCATCTTTGAAAATCTTTCCCCAGGCAATAAACATTAGAAATTTTATTATCATTGCCCAGCCTTCAGCTTCTTTGGGAATCAGATAGCTTGTCTTGTTGTAGCCTAGGGCAGCCTTCCTAGTTTCCTTGAGGAAAAGTGACCCTGGTTAGAAATAAAAGTCATGAGGTTAATCTGGTGCTTGGCATTGCTTTCCCCAAGAGAGCCTAAGTCTTAAATCAAATTGTATTTTTTTTTCATTATTCATCTTCCTCATTAAAATTCTTTGCATTAAAACTTTTCAAATTATAGCATATTCTGACCCATGTTTTCTGAGTGAGATTCTGGGCATTTATGTTGTGACATCCTTTGTTATAGATCTTTTGGGAGTTTAATCAGAATAAGATACATTTTCCATCTCATTAGCATCTCTTAGTGATGAGATCCACCGCCGGTTAGTCAGATAGTCAGAGATGTCTTATATGCACGTAACACTATCTTATTAATATTAATATGGATAAGAAGGCTCCATTCTTTTAGTTGACATTTTCTTGACAAGTACTACCATTGCAGTAACATCCTTACTTTGAAAATACCCTTTTCAATAGAGCATTGAGTAGTAGCTCATATGATAAAGAAATCCGCTTGCAACACAAAGAGACCCAGGTTTGATTCCTGGGTTGGGAGAATCCCCTGGAAAAGGAATGGCAACCCACTCCAGTATTCTTGCCTGGAGAATTTCATGGACAGAGGAGCCTGGCAGACTACAGTCCATGGGGTCGCAAAGCATTGGGCATGACTGAGCAACTAACTCACACACACACAGTAGAGCATCACAAGGAAATAAACAACAAGTCTACAAATATTTCATTTATTCGAAGAAAATAATTTCTTTTCTCAGATGAAGTTTGTAATTGCAGAAGACTGATACAACTACACAATAGAAACTGTACAACCTTGTACTCAAAATTTATTTTTATGTGTTATATTATCCATGTTGCTTCATTATGCTTCAGTAAGATAGTACAAAAGAAAAATGCATAGTAATTTGGATGACAAATGAGATTTTTTCCCCAGAAGAAAAGAAAGTATGGGGAGAGGAAAAGTACCTAACAGTTGTATAATGTTTCTTCTTGTCTGTTAGAACTTTCACATGTGTTAAGTCTTTTGAATGTGCATCAGAGTATGCGTGGCAAATCCAAAATTGCTCTGGTTGATTTTGTTAGGGATAGATGTAAGATAGGTAATCAAAAAAACTGTACAGCAGTCAGAAGAGCTGAGGAAGTGAAGGCCAGCTCCTCCTTTCAGGAAATCAGGAATTACAGGGAACGCATCTGATGATTCCATTCTGCAGCACTCAAGTTGTGGAGAAACTGGGAAACCAGAACAAATGATCACTGATGAACTCAGCTACCTGAGAGATCAGTTACATGAACTTCCAGGGTTAGCTAAGATGGGACAGCGTTAGTCACTCAGTTGTGCCCCACTCGTTGCAGCTGGACTGTAGCCCACCAGGCTCCTCTGTCCTTGGGATTCTCCAGACAAGAATACTGGAGTGAGTTGCCATTTCCTCCTCCAGGGGATCTTCCCAACCTAGGGATTGAACGTGGGTCTCTTGAATTGATGGAATAAGCCCACTATATACCAAAATGCTGGGTAAATAGAAAAAGCAACTCTTCACACCAGAGGACTTTGACCAGGAAGCAAAATCAAGTTGATTGGGAAGTGAAGTCAAAATATGAAGAAGTAACCTGCATGGGGTGAGCACCTTGGGGAAGTTAAGTTTGAAATCAGAACAGAAATTTCTAATTTCTCTTCTGACATGGATCTGAAGATGAGACCCCAGCAGGGTTGCATAGGCAGCAAAAGTCCTGGACACAGAGTCAAGAATAAGAGCCACTGTGAGCAAGAGAGTGTGGGGGATCTTTCCCATCATGCCCCCCAACCCTACCTTTTTGTTCTCCCAGTTCTGGCCCAAGGATGGTCTGGGTCACTGAGTTGAGCAAATAAAGAATTTTGTCTCTATGGCCTGATGTTCAAGATGATATTTAAACTGAGGCCCACAGGAGGAAGATGGGGAGGAAGTTGATGCATGAGGATGTGCTGTGCTCAGCCATGTGCAACTCTTTTGCAACCCCATGGACTGTAGCCAGCCAGGTTCCTCTGTGCATCGAATTTTCCAGGCAAGAATATGGGAATGGGTTGCCATTTCATACTCCAGGGGTATCTTCCTGACCCAGGGATTGAGCCCATGTCTCCTGCATTGCAGGCGAATTCCTTACCACCATGCTACCTGGGAAGACCCTCATGAGGATAATTGAAAAAATAAAGTTATAAATAAAAGCTGATATGGTTGGATCTCAGTGGAGTAGTATAAGGTGAGATTGAAAACAAAATCAGAGGTCAAAGGATGTCAGGATTCGAAGGTCAAGTCAAAAACAACAGCAATCTTTATAGGGTACTTATTTTGTTCAAAACAATATTATAATTGCTTACATAGTTAACTCTAATTTCTCAAGAACTCTATGAAAAATGTATTTTCACCATTAGCATTCTCATTTCAAAGATAAGCAAACTAAGAGCAAAGAGATTACATCCTGAAATTCATATAAATTACAGCTAGCAAGAGCCAGGAATACAATCCATGCAGGATTCTGGGGAAAAAAAAATAATAACTCAGTTTTTGTTCTCAGTATAATAAAAGGTGATGACAGAGTTCTAGGCAGTGAAGTAATAAGTGTGCTTTAGCTTTTTAAAAGATATTTCTGGTTATTATGCAGTAAGTGCATTAAAACCAGGCAAGAATGAAATGGGAAACCAATAAACCAGGTAAGAGATAGTGGTTGATCAAAATAGACGGTCAGCATTGAAAACACTGAGAAACAGATGATTCAAGAAACATGTTTTAAGTAGAATCAATCCAACTTGCTAGTGAATCAGATAGGTATGCAAGCATCCAGGACAATTCCCAGGGTCTTGCTTGAGCAATTAGTTGAAAAGATATGGCTTTTACTGTTAATAGGAAACACTAGACTAAAGACCAGAGAAGGCAATGGGACCCCACTCCAATACTCTTGTCTGGAAAATCTCATGGACGGAGGAGCTAGGTGGGCTGCAGTCCATGAGGTCGCTAAGAGTTGGAGACAACTGAGTGACTTCACTTTCACTTTTCAGTTTCATGCATTGGAGAAGGAAATGGCAACCCACTCCACTGTTCTTGCCTGGAGAATCCCAGGGATGGGGGAGCCTGGTGGGCTGCCGTCTATGGGGTCGCACAGAGTCGGACATGACTGAAGCGACTTAGCAGCAGCAGCAGCAGACTAAAGATAAGCTAGTTTATGATGATAAATGTAAGAGACAACTATGACATTTCCATGTAATATTCAAATAAGTCATTATATAAGTATGCATCTGAGAAAATAAAGAGCTGGACAGTAAGTATAGGCATAAGGAAGTACTGATGACATATACACCAACAAGAATGAATTGGACCTGAGGAAAGAGGCAGAATGTCAATTTTTTAAAAGTCAAGCCCTACTAACTCCTACATTTAGAAGATGGTAAAGGAGGCATTCCTGGCCACAGAGTATTCTGGTTTTTCTTCTCTCTCTTAATATTTACCCCACACATTTCCTGATATTTAATCTAGTAATGCCATGCTCTCAGGCTATTCCTGTACTTATAAATCAGTCCCAGAGAACAATGGTCATGGTTGATCAATGTTCCTTAGAAGTTAAATGAAACATTTAAGCAACCAGTGAATAATATCCCCCTAGAATACCACTAGAGTCCATTGCTCCATGACCTTGGTTTTGCACTTCTTCTACAGAAGAGTCTGTTCCCATATAAAAAGGAGTCAGAACCAAAAGACTGTTAAATCAAGGGAAGACCTCTAGCTGGCTGCTGTGTTTATATGTACTTTGTGGTGGAAATGCTGGGCCTTTTAGTCTTTAATCTTATTTTGCCAGGCTGACAGCTTTGAAATTGCTGCAGAAAAGTTCACAGAAAGAGATAAATCAGGATATCATCTGCATAAAAAAAGACACTGCATCATCAAGGTAAATAAGATAACCAAATGAAGCAGGAAAAGCTTTCCTGGGTAGGCCTAACAGTAAGACTAGGGAATTCAGGAAAGTTAAAGAAACAAAAGCCATTATAAAATAATATGCAGTTTCATCATGGAAATAAGAGGCACACACACACACACATGTGCTTCAGAATTCTTTAAAAGTGTCAAGATACTCCAAGTCTGAAATTACAGTTAAGGAAATAACAAAAATAATAACAACAGGCATGTAGTGAAAAGGTCAGCATAATAAACATAATGAGCTACTCTTTCGTATAAGAAATCTTCTTAGGACCAAATTAAATTTGGCATTTAAATCATAATTTCATCTGTCTGATCCCAAAGTCTAAATGAATCCAATTTAAGGAATATAATATGACACACAAATTGAAACTATCATACTATAATATGTAGTAACATCCTTGTTTAAAAATAGGATAGGTTTGAAAAAAGGCAGAAATATGACTAATTGTCTAAAGACAAGGAGGCTCCTGCATTATTGAAAGGATAAGAAACCACTATCATCTCTCCCAACTGAAAAAGTGGAGAGGCAAAGGCTCTCAAAGATTGCAGGCTCTCTTATGAGCTATCCATATCTTGACAGTATTGATAGTTTATTGCTGCTACTCTTGTCAGCTCAGTTCAGTTCAGTCCAGTCCCTCAGTCGTGTCCGACTCTTTGCGACCCCATGAACTGCAGCACGCCAGGCCTCCCTGTCCATCACCAACTCCCGGAGTTCACTCAAACTCATGTCCATCAAGTCGGTAATGCCATCCAGCCATCTCATCCTCTGTCATCCCCTTCTCCTCCTGCCCCCAATCCTTCCCAGCATCAAAGTCTTTTCCAATGAGTCAACTCCTCGAATGAGGTGGCCAAAGTACTGTAGTTTCAGCTTTAGCATCAGTCCTTCCAAAGAACACCCAGGACTAATCTCCTTTAGAATGGAGTGGTTGGATCTCCTTGCAGTCCGAGGGACTCTCAAGAGTCTTCTCCAACACCACAGTTCAAAAGCATCAATTCTTCGGCACTCAGCTTTCTTCACAGTCCAACTCTCACATCCATACATGACTACTGGAAAAACCATAGCCTTGACTGGACAGACCTTTGTTGGCAAAGTACTTTGGGGCAAAAAAAAAAGCGGGGGAGGGGCACTGTAGGAATCTCAGTATATACTGTAGAACCCAAAATAGGCAGATCGGAATCGATGGATGATTCAGTGTTGGAAGAAAAGATGATGGTAGTCAGAGGTAGCCAACTGCAAATGTTCTCAATTTTCTAAATCAAAAGGTCGATTCAAATGGTTGAACTTCTGTGCAGTGCAGTATACACGAGAGATAAATTAAGACTGAAAATATTATTTTCAGTGTCTTACATTTACTTTTTTAAAGAAAAATTATACACCTGTTACAAAAACAAAATACCTGTTTGGGGAATGTCACAGAGCAATAACAGTTGGTGAGGAGAACTATAAAACAAGAACAAAACAAGACTGCCACTGGGCAAAAGGTGTCAGCATGAAGTAAAATACGCTCTAAGACCATTTTTTCAACCATCTCTTGAACCTGAATGAATCTTAAAAATGCCAAGAAGTGTTGCTGTGAGGCAATGCTAATATTCAGACAACTCATTAATACTATAGTGAAGACAAATTGAATTTGAAGAAAACAGCCAGTGTGCTTTTTGGGAAAGTGATGGAGGTAATATTTGGGTGGCACCAAATTTCAGGAAAACATGAAATTCTGCAAAATGTAGTCAGAAGTCTGCTAAAAATTAAGAGTTAATTCTCAGGTGGCTCAGTGGTAAAGAATCTGCCTCCTACTGCAAGAGACACAAGCTTGATCCCTGGGTCAGGAAGATCCCCTGGAGAAGGAAATGGCAACCCACTCCAGTACTCTTACCAGGAGAATCCCATGGGAGGAGCCTGGTGGGCTACATTCCATAAGGTTGGAAAAGAGTAGGACATGACTTGGTGACTAAACAACAACTGCTGCTGCTAAGTCGCTTCAGTCGTGTCCGACTCTGTGCGACCCATAGACGGCAGCCCACCAGGCTCCCCCATCTCTGGGATTCTCCAGGCAAGAACACTGGAGTGGGTTGCCATTTCCTTCTCCAGTGCATGAAAGTGAAAAGTGAAAGTGAAGTCGCTCAGTCGTGTCCTACCCTCAGCGACCCCATGGACTGCAGCCCACCAGGCTCCTCCGTCCATGGGATTTTCCAGGCAGGAGTACTGGAGTGGGGTGCCATTGCCTTCTCCAAAACAACAACAGTGTTAACTTATTTTCTATCCTTTCCCATGCTCATGCTTATTTTCTTCTGTAGACTTGCACTATGATATAGATAATTCAAGTTCCCTGATACTCCATCATGAGCCAGAGCATTCATCTTTAATTTCCTTCTACTACTTATCTAGCTCCGTCCTCTCGCCCATGTACACAAATGTTAACGCTTTGTCCCCTCCTATCTCATCTCCTCTGAGCCTATTCTCCTTCTAGCATCAATATACAATTGAAATGCAGCCTGTTGAGCACAAATTTTAGAACCCCCAAATTGAATTCAATTCTCAAATCTGTAGAAATAAACTCTCATACAAGTCACAAAGCCTCTGCTCATTTATTTCCTATTTTGTTAAGTGAAAGGAATAATAATGCGAACATCAAAGAGTTGCAGTAGAGATGAAATGAAAAAATGGGTATAAAAAGTAGTGTTTTGCATATGAATGTCATCATTGGTAAGCTGCTACCACACTCAGGCAGGGATGACCATGAGGAATGATCCTAATGCAAACATTTCAGATGTAGCTTTGTACCATGGAAGAGTCAATTTTGACTGTTTCATGGTAGATTTCTTTCTTTGACTGGTTTTGTTACCACCATCACACATAATGGCCTGCCTCAGAGATCCTGCCCCTCAGAGATCCTGCCCCAGACAGTAGTTTGACTGTCAAGCTACAGTGCCTTTGTTCAGAACCTTATGCATCTGTAGATGGCAGGAGGGATGAAATTAACACATACTCTGCCTGGTGCTTGCCTATCTAGGAAATACTTGCAAGATTAAATAGCCTTTTTACTTTGTTTCCTCACCTCCTCCCATTTCTGATCCATAAAAGAACCTGGCATTGAGACTCTGATACGATGATTACTTTGAGACATTAGTCTGCCATCTTCTCAGCCAGCGGCAGGCTTTCTGAATAAAGTCCTATTCCTTGCCTCAATACCTTATCTCTCGGATTCACTGGTCTACTGTGCGGTGAGCAAAGAGAGCTTGGACTTGGTAACAGTACCTAGTTAATAAAGGGAATTCTTGTGAATTTCCAGAATGTACATGCAAGATTTGGGAGAAATCTTCAGTGTTAAGCGAGATCCACTAAACTTCCAGATTAATGGCTGGAAACAAGATGAGATCATGCATGTCTTTTATTTTCATACCCAGCTTCCTTTCAATATTTGATAAATAAAACATGCGATTAGTTAAATGATAAATCGATGCAGATAAACTTACAAAAACTCTGGTTTTGAAAAGGTGCAAAATGAAGGAAAAACTGGCAGATACCACGTCATTTTTAGAGAAATATAATCTTAAAAATATTCCTCCAGAGAAGGTCTCAGAAACTAGGGTCAGGAGCTTTAAAGAAGCTAGAATTTCCTGTACAACAGTGGTTCTTAGCCCAAGTGATTCTAACACCTCCCACATCCCTCATCCAAAGGGTCTGGCAATGTCTGGAAACATTTTTGCTTGTCACAACTGAGTAGAGACCAAAGATGCTGTTAAACATCTTAAAATGCCCAGAATAGCTCCTCAAAACCAAGAATTTTCTAACACAAAATGTCAAGAGTCCAAGATTGAGCAATTCTGTGATGGACAATTGTAGAATTGTACATCTTCATCATGTTCCCAAAATCAAGAAGAGAAAAATCAAAAACAATATACCAGATTGAGTATGTTCAGAAAACAAATTTTAAATACAAAATAAAGATCATTTTATTCTTAGGAACATTCATATAGCATTTCATCACACTGGGCTTAGTCACTCAGTCATGTCTAACTCTTTGCAACCATGTGGATTGTAGCCTACCAGGCTCCTCAGTCAATGGAATTTTCCAGGCAAGAATACTGGAGTGGGTTGCCATTTGCTCCTCCAAGGGATCCTCCTGACCCAGGGATCAAATCTGTATATCCAATGTCTTCTGCACTGCAGGAAGATTCTTTACCCACTGAACCATCGGGGAAGCCCTTGAAACACCTCTAATGAGTATCAGTGCTTTGATTTTAACTAGACCTCAGTTTAAAATTTCATTTTGTTAATTATAAGCTTGCTACTTTGGACACATGCACAAAACTCTCTAACCCTACTTTTCTCATCTCTGAAAATGGATATTGCAATGCTTCCATTTCATCAATGAAACACAGAATAACTTGGATAAAATACACAGTCAATGTATTTTAAATGGATAAATTTCTGCCATGCAATGGGAGGAGTGTCCTGTCTTGTACAAACTCTAAGGAGAACTTCAGTTAATCACATCTTCTATAATCATGTTCCCCTGAGAGGAGATGAAAAGCATGTTGCAGTTTTAAGCAACAGAATAGGTCACTACCATGGTTATGTCTCGTTATAAAGACCATCCTAGTAGCCTGGAGACAGAGATGCTCTTGCTGTCCCTGAAGAAGTTAATAGCCATGTTTAACCCACACTACCGACAGGGCTACATAGTAGGGCATGAGGATCTCTCACCAAGAACTAGTAAGAAATGAAGACCTTCAGTCATGCAGCCCAAAGGAAATACATTCTGCCAATGACCTGACTGATTCTGGAAGTGGACACTTCCCTGGCACGCCTCTGAATGAGAACACAGCCTGATTTCCATGTAGGTAGACCCTGAATAGAAAACTGAGGTAAGCTTTGTCTGGATCCTGACCAGCAGATTGCAAAATAAAAAATGTGTGCCATGCAAACCCACTAAGTCTGGGGTAATTTGATACGCAACAATAGAAATCTAATATAGAAGGACTGGCCAAAAATATAAAGAGAAATCCTAAAGTGAAAGTAAAAGCTTGCATTGCTGTTCAGTCGCTAAGTTGTGTCCAACTCTTTTCCAAATCCATGCACTGTAGCCCGGGAGGCTCCTCTGTTCACGGGATTTCTCAGACAAGAATACTGGAGTGGATTGCTGCTTCCTTCTCCTGGGCTTCTTCCCCAAACAGAGATCCAACCCATGTCTCCTGCATTGACAGGCAGATTCTTTATCACTGAGACACCAGGGAAGCCCAAATGCTTGGATATTTAAAGCATATAGAAGTACAAATAAAGCTAGGACTTGAAGGGGTTCCATGGGTCATGAATCCAAGCTAGTTGGACATGATAATTCTATCTCCCATCCCTACTGTCTGATTTAGCACACACACACACACCAGCTATTGAAAATATTTTATAATTATTTTACTAAAAAGTTTGCAACTAGAGTTACAACATATATGTTTTCATAAAAGACTTCTATATCCTATGGCGATAAATGAGAACTAATTAAGCCAATTTACTAAGCAGGAACTATTTTAATTGGGACTACTCCTACAACATATTATCATGCCAGTAATTTGGATGCTTTATATGAATATTTCAAAGTTATTAATGTCTTAATAAACATTATAAGCACATGAACTTCAACATGAAAGATTAGGATGCATTCATTCATTGACAAAACCTAATATTGAATTCAATGGGATTAGAAAACACCATCTTACAGTTGAATAATGTTGAAGTCAAGATCAAGTTTTATAGGAGGGCTTGTCTACATTAGACCCTACATTTTTCATTGAGAAATGGAAGGGGCATTTTAATTAATTCAGGAAATATATCATTTAAGGAACTATCTGTAAGTATAAAATGAAGTCATTTAACCTGATAATGGGAGAAAAAATGTGAAGAAGCATTAGATTTCTGAAGATAGTAAAAATAAGCAATATGTAAGAGAACATTGGGAACAAAAAGAAAAAAGAGGCTTTTTTGAGGAACAGCAGAGGACTCTTCCCTCTGAATCCACTCATATTCTCCGCTTGTTTCTTTCATCACAGGTAAGTCCAAAGAGGATTTCAAATGGTCACTGGTGACATTAGTTACCTAAGAAACACACATCCCTCAGGACTTTGCATCCTGATTGCAGCTAGTAATGAAACAACTTGTGGAAACACTTATACGAAGTGGCCTGTTTTGCACAAATGCATCAGGCTGATATTTCTGATGTCATGGTGAATACTTTTTTTGATATTGCAATTAAAATACACATATAAATAAATAAAGAGAAATACCTCCCCAACAATTTTTGACCAGATGAGGTAATGACAGCCATAAGGATTGGATCTGAAATGAACATGGGCCAATGAGTAAATCTGGATCAATGGTAATTTCCTAGTCTATAAAAGACAATCGTGTGTATATGTTTATTGTGAGAGTTAATGTAGATCATGATTACAAAAGTGTAATGTCTTACAAATGGAATGTAACTTGAAGAATCATTGTTGCTGGGTGCAAGACATCCAGTCTCTAAAATATCAGTCATTTACTTCAACACAAATGGTAGCCACCAGAGCATTTTTGCCATGGACTACATCTTGATTGGCTCTCAACAAAATCTGGTTTTAAAGAGACTACCCTGGTGATCAGTGATTAAGACTCTGTGCTTCCACAGCAGGGGACACAGGTTTCATCCCTGGTGAGGTAATCAAGATGTTGCATGGCTCAACTAAATAAAAAAATTGTTTTAAAGAAATATTTCTATTCCTTTAAAGATACCAAAATTGTAGATGAGCAGAAAAGGTTGCATGTATTCTTCCAAATCATTGATATGACATGAAAATTCTTCCTACAACAAATCCTCACAGCATAGACTCAAAAGGAAAAAAAAAAAAAGATGGTATTAATACTACTTTGAAGGTCTCTGTGGACTAGAAAATTCATGATAAAGTGATTGAAAAGTAAAGCCTCAGTTCAGTTCAGTCGCTCAGTCGTGTCTGACTCTTTGCGACCCCACGCATCACAGCACACCAGGCCTCTCTGTCCATCACCAACTCCCAGAGTTCACTCAAACTCATGTCCATCAAGTCGGTGATGCCATCCAGCCATCTCATCCTCCGTCGTCCCCTTCTCCTCCTGCCCTCAATCCCTCCCAGCATCAGAGTATTTTCCAATGAATCAACTCTTCGCATGAGGTGGCCAAAGTATTGGAGTTTGAGCTTTAGCATCAGTCCTTCCAATGAACACCCAGGACTGATCTCCTCTAGAATGGACTGGTTGGATCTCCTTGCAGGCCAAGGGACTCTCAAGTCTTCTCCAACACCACAGTTCAAAAGCATCAGTTCTTCAGTGCTCAGCTTTCTTTATAGTCCAACTCTCACATTCATACATGACCACTGGAAAAACCATAGCCTTGACTAGACCAACCTTTGTTGGCAAAGTAATGTCTCTGCTTTTGAATATGCTATCTAGATTGGTCATAACTTTCTTTCCAATGAGTAAGCGTCTTTTAATTTCATGGCTGCAATAACCATCTGCAGTGATTCTGGAGCCCAAAAAAATAAAGTCTGACACTGTTTCCACTGTTTCCCCACCTATTTGCCATGAAGTGATGGGACCAGATGCCATGACCTTAGTTTTCTGAATGTTGAGCTTTAAGCCAACTTTTTCACTCTCCTCTTTCATTTTCATCAAGAGGCTTTTTAGTTCCTCTTCTCTTTCAGCCATAAGGGTGATGCTATCTGCATATCTGAGATTACTGATATTTCTCCTGGCAATCTTGATTCCAGTTTGTGCTTCTTCCAGCCCAGCATTTCTCATAATGTACTCTGCATATAAGTTAAATAAGCAGGGTGACAATACATAACCTTGATGTACTCCTTTTCCTATTTGGAACCAGTCTGTTGTTCCATGTCCAGTTCTAACTGTTGCTTCCTGACCTGCATATAGGTTTCTCAAGAGGCAGGTCTGGTGGTCTGGTATTCCAATCACTTTCAGAATTTTCCACAGTTTATTGTGATCTACACAGTCAAAGGCTTTGGCATAGTCCGTAAAGCAAAAATAGATGTTTTTCCGGAACTCTCTTGCTTTTTCCATGATCCAGCGAATGTTGGCAATTTGATCTCTGGTTCCTCTGCCTTTTCTAAAACCAGCTTGAACATCTGGAAGTTCACGGTTTACGTACTGCTGAAGCCTACTATCAGTAATAGTCACAAACCTCTGAATTGTCCCAATTACATTGACCCATCCTCCCAGGCAAGTTCCAGGTTTAGAAAGAGCCATTTTCTCCCTTCTTTGTAAACTTGAGGAAAGCAGAGGGTCAGATGACACAGAGACTTTATTTTATTATTGCCCCATAATTCTAAAAATGAAAAAGTGTAACAACAACAAATTTTAGGGATAAGTGAGTTTCCTATTACAGAGGGTGTTTCAAATGGTCATAGTATTAGCAGTATTAGCCATCTACCAATACATTAACTTCCACGACTCAAGTGAGATAGATAAATTCAGATAATCCCTGCAAGGCAAAGGCCTCCTGCGGTTCTCTCTGCTTCCTGACACTGCAGAAGTGAAATGGGCATGATTCACGGAGTCTCCAGAGTGTCATACTTTAATGGCATTTCACAGCCATGGCACATCACATTACATTATGTTCACAGTGTCACCACAAAAGCAAAGCACCATAAAGTGCTAACATTGCATAATGAGACATACAAACCCAATGTGATGTGACATACAAGAAAATCAATGCAGCATATCGCACAAAGTACCCCAGTTTGGAAAGGGGTGCCTATGAGCATTTCAAATGAATTTACAGATCATTCATTGCCTATATAATTCTACCGTATTTAATTTCTCTGCATCTGCAGGATTCCACAGAGAAATCCAACGCTGAATTTGCAAGCTGTGCAGTGGCATGACCATATTTCTTTTTCAGAGGAAGCCACGGAGTAAAACGTAAATATGCAAACATAATCTATCTGCAGGAATTCAAAGAAGGACAAGTATGTTTTTAAGGGGTGGTTACTCTGTAAAGACTGTGCACAGGGCTACATATTCCTTAAATGAACTGGTACAATTCTGACCTCTCAATTAAAAAAAAAAAAAATAACCCTTTTAAAAGAAAGAAGTAGCAACCATAAAAAGATTCAAAGGTAGGATTATCAGGAAAGGCTACAGAGAACACAGAGTGTTGGGTAGAATTAGATGCTAAAGCAATAAGAAATTCCTCAACAATAATCTTTTATTACAGGAAGAAACACCGTCAGCTAACACCACCCCAAAAGCCAGCAACAAGTTACTATGGGAACCCTTAAGGGCCAAATTTCTAATAGCAAACCACCAACAACACTACTTTCGCATTTCATACAAGGATATTGCGCTGGCTGAAAAAGTTAATTTGGGTTTTCCATAACATCTTCAGGAAAAAACAAATAAGCTTTTTAGCCAACCTGATAAGAACGCTCTATCAGATATGCTGATGAGCACAATTCCACACCAGTTGTAGTAAGCACACGGAACATGGAGTTCATGCCAGTTATGAAGAGTTTAGATATCTGATGGTGTAACTGGGAAGGGGTGTTTGTAAGTGACTGGAGACACAGGTTCACTCCCTGACTCGGGAATATCCCCTGGAGGAGGAAATGGCAACCCACTCCAGTATTCTTGCCTGAAAAATCCCACAGGCAGAGGAGCATAGCGGGCTACAATTCAAAGGGTCACAAAGAGTCAGACATGAGTGACTAAGCAAGCACACACCAGTAGGAGGTTTTTTAGTTTGATGTAGTTCCATTTGCCTTTACTTGCTTTTGCTTTTTATGCTTTTGGTGTTATATTCAAGAAGTCATTGTTAAAACCAATATCATGAAGATCTTCCCTTTTCCTAAGAGTTTTCTTCTAGGAGTTTTACAGATTCAGCTCTAGTATAATCTCTAATCTAATCATATAAGTCTCTAATTCCAGTTGAGATGACATTTATGTGTGGTGTAAGATAGCAGTCCAATGTTATTCTTTTGTATGATCGATATGGCACTATGCCAGTGCACTATGGCAAAAGGTACCATGGTTTTCCTAGTGATTTTGATACAGCTGGTTTTATGGTTTACTTGAGGTCAGTCAGTCAGTTCAGTCGCTCAGTCGTGTTCAAGTTTTTGCGACCCCATTGACTGCACCACACCAGGCCTCCCTGTCCATCACCAACTCCCAGGGTTTACTCAAACTTATGTTCATTGAGTCATTATTTTGTTGGCAAAGTAATGTCTCTGCTTTTTAATATTCTGTCTAGGTTGGTCACAACTTTTCTTCCAAGGATAGTCTTTTAAATTCATGGCTGCAGTCACCATCCACAGTGATTTTGGACCTCCCAAAATAAAGTCTCTCACTGTTTCCACTGTTTCCCCATCTAATTCCCATGAAGTGATGAGATCAGGTGCCATGATCTTAGTTTTCTGAATGTTGACTTTTAAGCCAACTTTTTCACTCTCCTCTTTCACTTTCATCAAGAGGCTTTTTAGTTCCTCTTCATTTTCTGCCATAAGGTTGGTATCATCTTCATACCTGAGGTTATTGATGTTTCTCCTTAGCCATCTTGACTCCAGCTTGTGCTTCATCCAACCCAGCATTTCTCATGATGTACTCTGCATATAAATTAAATAAGCAGGGTGACAATATACAGGCTTGATGTACTCCTTTCCTGATTTGGAATCAGTCTGTTGTTCCATGTCCAGTTATAACTGTTGCTTCTTGACCTGCATACAGATTTCTCAAGAGGCAGGTCTGATGGGCTGGTATTCCCATTTCTTTCAGAATTTTCCACAGTTTATTGTGATCCACACAGTCAAAGGCTTTGGCATAGTCAGTAAAGCAGAAATAGATGTTTTTCTGGAACTCTCTTGCTTTTTCAGTGATCCAACAGTTATTGGCAATTTGATCTCTGATTCCTCTGCCTTTCCTAAATCCTGCTTGAACATCTGGAAGTTCACAGTTCACGTACTATTGAGGCCTGGTTTGGAGAATTTTGAGCATTATTTTACTAGCATGTGAGATGAGTGCCCCTGTGCGGTAGTTTGAGCATTCTTTGACATTGCCTTTCTTTGGGATTGAAATGATTTGTGGTGCAGAAGCCTTTAACTGGTTTACGTTATTTCTCATAAAGGGAACCGGTATGTGTGCTGTTGCTGAATGCGTGTTTCTGTGGGAGGAATGAAGCCTTAGGGCTTCCTGTGCTGGCCTCTTACTGACGTCACTCCGTCGTCACTATCTTTTATACCTGACCTGTTTTCAAGTAGGACGTTTGGAGGGTATGTATCACAATCTGTAGATTTGTAAACATCCTTGTTTATCTGGAGTGCATCTGATCCTCAGCCTTACAGAGCGCATAAAACAAACTACATACCATATATAAGGCTAAAAAAATGAGAGCATTTTGGAGTATTCATGGCATGAATCCTCTGATAAGAAAAACTTAGATATCATTTTAGACCATTTGGTAGCAAATTCCCTGATCCACTTATTCATTATTAAAAAAAGAGATACTGAAGATGAAAAAAAAGTATTATATTGAAAACTGTTTGCTCCAACTTAAATTTAGCATCCTTAACAATCCTCTAATCTTTCAGCTTTGCTTTACGTGCATTCTATTTTCCCCTGCTGCTCAAATCCTGTGTTAATGTGTGTTCAAATATATAACTTCTGTACTTAAGACATGTCCCCTAATTATGGCAAGCACCTTTAAAGCTAAAGTAACATTGGATTGCAAGATGAATTATTCAAGCGTGTATACAACCTTAAAACATGCACAAGTTCACCTTTGGCAAACACAGGTTTATACATGTAAAAAACCTTCGTTTAATAACACTCATTTAAAACGATAGACTCAAGGACTCTTGACCACAAGTGATGATTCATTAACAGTAAATCTGTTTGGGGCTCAAGCTCTCAAAATACAATAGCAAGAAGCTCCAATTCCTCCAAGATCTACAGCAAATGACAGACCCAGAGTGTCTGACAAGATGTCCATATAACACATGTCAGTGTAAATAAGTAATCACTCCTCAGAGAGCAAGACATGGTCTGTTTTCTACTTTAATCAAGGTGACAGTACTATTACTGCCTCTGAATTCCCTCCCCTACTTCCTTTTCCTCTATTTTCCATGCCCAGAGAACACAGACACGCCATGATTTATTTAGACCACCTCTTCAGTTTTCAGAGGCCTCAGGTAAGGGGACACTCTTGGTAAAGAGACACAGTGACTGTGGAGTTCCTGTTGACCACCCCCTTTTATTTATTTTTACTAAATTCACCCTGTAATTTGATTGGATTTTTCTTCTCCTCTCTCATGATATGACAAACTACCCAGGACAATCAGAAAGAAAGTTCTAAAAAAAAAAAAAAGAAAGAAAGAAAGTTCTTCCCCAGGACTCTGCAGACCCCTATCTCTTTATGTCCCCTCTCCATCACTCCAAGAATTAGAGGAGTCTGGAAAACAATTCTGCCAATTTATCCCTCTTTCTTACATAAGAAATGGTCAAAGTGGCTTCCCCTTCTCTACTCCAACTTATCAGGGCTTCTTCTCCTGAAGTGTTCTCCTAACTTTTTTTTTCCTGGTCAAAAGAATTATGGCATCAATTCTGGGAAACTTCACAGCAGTATGAGATATAATTTTTTCACTGAAAATGTGGCAGAGTTATTTTGCCTGTTACCTGTAATGATAATAAAAGTGTTGTCTTGTTGTTTGTTTTCTTCTTGTTTTGTCTTTCAGTTCAGTTCAGTCACTCAGCCGTGTCTGACTCTTTGCAACCCCATGAACCCCAGCACGCCAGGCCTCCCTGTCCATCACCAACTCTGGGAGTTTACCCAAACTCCTGTCCATTGAGTCGGTGATGCCATCCAACCATCTCATCCTCTGTCATCCCCTTCTCCTGCCTTCAATCTTTCCCAATATCAGGGTCTTTTCAAAGAGTCAGCTCTTCGCATCAGGTGGCCAAAATATTGGAGTTTCAGCTTCAACATCAGTCCTTCCAATGAACACCCAGGACTGATCTCCTTTAGGATGGACAGGTTGGATCTCCTTTCAGTCCAAGGCACTCTCAAGAGTCCTCCAACACCACAGTTCAAAAGTATCAATTCTTTGGTGCTCAGCTTTCTTTATAGTGCAATTCTCACATCCATACATGGCTACTGGAAAAACCATAGCCTTGACCAGACAGACCTTTTTTGGCAAAGTAACATCTCTTCTTTTGAATATGCTGTCTAGGTTGGTCATAACTTTCCTTCCAAGGACTAAGCATCTTTTAATTTCATGGCTGTAATCACCATCTGCAGCGATTTTGGAGCCCAAAAAAATAAAGGCAGCCACTGTTTCTACTGTTTTCCCATCCATTTGCCATGAAGTGATGGGACCAGATGCCATGATCTTAGTTTTCTGAATGTTGAGATTTAAGCCAACTTTTTCATTGTTCTCTTTCACTTTCATCAAGAGGCTCTTCAGTTCTTCTTTGCTTTCTGCCAAGAAGAATGGGTGGTGTCATCTGCATATCTAAGGTTATTGATATTTCTCCCAGTAATCTTGATTCCAGCTTGTGCTTCATCCAGCCCAGAGTTTCTCATGATGTACTCTGCATATAAGTTAAATAAGCAGGGTGACAATATACAGCCTTGACGTACTTCATATTTGGAACCAGTCTGTTGTTCCATGTCCAGTTCTAACTATTGCTTCCTAACCTGCATACAGGTTTCTCAAGAGGCAGGTCAGGTAGTCTGGTATTCCCATCTCTTTAGACAAAAATACTTAATGGGGACAACACTCACTTAAAATTTTTATGAAAAATAGATATAGAGAACAAATTTGCGGGGATCAAAAGACATAAACTTCCGATTATAAAATCAGTCAGTTCAGTTCAGTTTAGTTGCTCAGTCATGTCCGATTCTTTGCGACCCCATGAATCGCAGCACGCCAGGCCTCCCTGTCCATCACCAACTCCCGGAGTTCAACCAAACTCACCTCCATCGAGTCAGTGATGCCACCCAGCCATCTCATCCTCTGTCGTCCCCTTCTCCTCCTGCCCCCAATCCCTCCCAGCATCAGAGTCTTTTCCAATGAGTCAACTCTTCGCATGAGGTGGCCAAAGTACTGGAGTTTCAGCTTTAGCATCATTCCTTCCAAAGAACATCCAGGACTGATCTTTAGAATGGACTGATTGGATCTCCTCGAAGTCCAAGGGACTCTCAAGAGTCTTCTCCAACACCACAGTTCAAAAGCATCAATTCTTCGGTGCTCAGCTGTCTTCACAGTCCAACTCTCACA
Source organism: Bos grunniens (assembly GCF_055505025.1). Classification (NCBI taxonomy): domain Eukaryota; kingdom Metazoa; phylum Chordata; class Mammalia; order Artiodactyla; family Bovidae; genus Bos; species Bos grunniens. The sequence continues at coordinate 86,152,776 of NC_141176.1, read as the reverse complement.
TCCATACATGACCACTGGAAAACCATGGCCTTAAACCATGTGAATGGCATGTACAGCACAGTGACTGTAGATACTAGTTGTTGTTGTTAAGTGACCAGTTGTGTCCGACTCTTTGTAACCCCATGGTCTGCAGCACACCGGGCCTCCCTGTCTCTCACCATCTCCTGGAGTTTGCCCAAGCTCATGTTCATTGCACTGGCAGTATTTTATTACAAATCTGAACGTTTCTAAGAGAGTAGATGCTAAAAATTCTTGTCACAAGAAAAATAATTTTGAAATTATATATGGTTACAGTTGTTATCATGACCTTTGTGCAATATATATAAATATCAGATCCTTATGCTGTACCTCTAAAATTAATATAATGTTACATGTCAATTATTTCCCAATAAAAAAAAAATCACTAGACATTGCCATATGGCCCCTAGCAGCAAAATCACTCCCACTGAGAATCACTGATCTAGGAATTAACCAGCAATGTCATTTCCAGTCTTTATTCCTGCATATATACCAAACTACTGTTTTTTTTTTTCATGAAAAAATTTATAAGCTTTCCACAAGGTTCAAATTTCAAGTATCTATCATAAGTAATCTTTGCACAATCTCTCTATGGATATAACCAGTCATCTTTCACTGTATGCAATTTCTTTGACTTTATTTTTCTGATTTTATTTAGATAATTTTTTTTCATTTTAAATTCAAAGAAATAAAGTGAAAACAAACGTTTTATAATCTGCTGACATAGAAGTGTAGATACTGGATTTACAAGGGACAAATGTACATCATATACATTTTTCAAAGAATTGCATTTTCCAGTTTTATTCAGTGACGGTTCAAACAACTGAGTATAACCTTCAGATCCCCTATGGATTCTACAGCAGGACAAGGGAGAAACATTCTGTGGAAGGACTCTCTCCCGCCTGTTAGAAGGATGGCGTGTCACTGTATATTTTCTATGTGCTATGAGTAATGAGAAGGACAATCAGTTTGGAGGACAGAAAGATATCCTGAGCTGACATCTTTGCAGCAGATGTGGAAGACATTTTATTACTAATTTAAAAAATTATGAACACATTGATCTCAAAAGCAAAATCAAATGCTATATTTTATACTATACTGGACTGTGTAATAAACCTTCCTCTCGTACGCTTGAAACTATGTTTTTATATGATGACAGTGACATTTTATGTATTTAGCCCACAGTTTTAACAGCTCCTAAATATTCATAATGCTAATTTTAAGTCACAGCATGATTTGTTAATTCTTATAACTCTGCCAAACCTTGATAAATTGGGCTAAATTTGAACCAGATTTTCTAAGCCTTGCAGGGACATATTAATTCAATATTATTACTGTCAAGCATAAAATATGTTCAGAAGCTTCCAGCATCACATCACACCACTTCACAGCTGAACTGGCATTTCATTCCTTTAAACTGACTAACTTATCTGCCATTGAAATAACCAATAATGTTGTCTATTGTTCTTGTACTTAATGGAGTTCATTCTCTTGACCAAAGCTGCAGAGTAGGAAAGGGAAATAGGGAACGTTCTTTGGAGAAAAGTAATAGCTTAGGTAGTTAATAAGTATGAACTCCCATGTTTCACAAAATTTAAAAACGTCAAGTAAGAAAAAGAAGCTAACTGTTGTTGGTCTACCAAAAGCTAAATATGGTGAATGGCTCTAAATGAGCAAAATAAAGAAAGTCTAGTCTTTTCTTGGGAACGTTTCAAAGAAAGTAAACACGGTTTATTGAATTTCTGTCATTTATAGACCATTTTAAGTCAATATCTATTTATATTGTCTAATAAAATCTTATTTCCTGGATATTAACCTGTGTTATATTGATGTTATTCATTTTCATGGTAAATCTAAACCTGATTTAGATTTTTATTTTGGAAAAGGAGCAGCTTTCCTAGTTTATTTCATCCGACCCTGCAGGGCAAGTTAATAGCACCTGTGGTTATAAAAATAACACCAAAATGATACGGAGTATTCATGACTTAAAGATAATATGAGAGAGAATTCTTCATAAGGCTCTCTTCTTGTGTTGTTATGACTCTCCATCCAACTGACTACCTGTATCTCTTCATCTCAAATTCTTTCTCCAATTTTAGCCTTCTCTCTTGTACATCTGGATATTACTGCCTTTCACTTACACAAGGCTTTCTGCTTTGAAAAGTGTGCTCCTTTTATACACTTTCCATTTGTCCTCCTCTGCTACATACTGCTTTGTGTTTGATCAGTTGTTCAATCACGTCTGACTCTTTGTGACCCCATGGACTGTAGACCACCTGGCTCCTCTGTCCATGGGATTTCTCAGGCAATACTGGAGTGGGTTGCCGTTCCCTTCTCCAGGGCATCTTCCTGAACCAGGGATCGAATGCAGATCTCCTGAGTCTCCTGCATTGGTAGAAGGATTCTTTACTGCTAGCATCCCCTGGGAAGCCCCATATACCCTGCTTTAATAGATGCCATCTTAAAAGTAAAAGCTTTCTTTGACCCCACTTCTTCAGGCTACCATTCATTTTCTGCTCATGTTCATAGCGAAACTCCTTGAAAAATATCCACTGGTCTCTTTTTCAAATTCCTCAACAACATACATATTTTCTTAAAATGCTATATTATTTTTGCTTCTTTTGTAAAAAATTAGACTATTTTAAGCGACTAAAGTGACTTAGCAGCAGCAGCAGCAAGAGCAGTTTTAAATTCACAGAAAAGTTGAACAGAAAGTATAGAGATTTCCCTCAAGACCCCTCTCCCCTACAGTCAGCAACCAGCATGAGGGGGGTACATTTGTTACAACTGATGAACCTACAATGATACAACATTACTATCCAAAGTTTACAGTTTACATTAGAATTCACTCTTGGCATTGTTGTGTCTAGTACACAGTTTTGACAAATGTATGATGACACATATCCACCATTATATTACTTGCAGAATAGCCTCCCAGTCTTTAAATCTTTGTATGCTTGTTCTATTCATGCCTCTCCTGACTTGTCCTTGGAATCACAGAGCTTTTTAGTGTCTCCATAGCATTGCCTTCAACATATTCATTTTGAATCAATTTAAGTAATTCTATCAACTACTCTACAACTGCTCCTGCTGTGATCACTAGTCAAGATGGAGAAGGAAAAAAAGGCAAGCCTTCTAAGAACCTAGAGACTAAATGAACAAGTCTCTGGTTTATGTTTTGCTTCATCTATTTCAGACTGGGTGCTGAAGAAGTCATCAGCCTAGAAGCATCCTCTGAGGATAAATCGAAAAAGCCAAGGGAAGCTGCTATCTCTAAGCAAAGGGCTAGGAAAGTAGAGTCGTGCCAACACAGAAAATAAACACCTTGAATAAAACCATGGTCCCAGTCTCACCACTGTCAGAAAAGGTACAAGTGGAAGCCGAGATTCCCAACTGTGCCTAGCTACAGTGATGCTCACTCATCCCTCACCACAGTGGTTTCAAAGAAGGCCACTTGGCGATCTGGGATTTCATCCTCACCTAGAACTAAGGGGTCTTCTCCCTCACACACAACCAAAGTGTCAATGGAGACCACAGGAAGAACTGTAATAAGGCACCCCTCCAGTCCCAGCTGAGACCTGCTAAGGGGCCTGTATCATCATCCCAAATCATGTTAGTTTCCTCCTTGCTAGGGTGTCAGAGAAGGGCCACTAAAACAGAAGGTTAAATAAGATCCAGATTTTTGTGACATAATATCTAAAATGTCCAAGATACGTCAAAAATTGCTGAGGCCAAAAACAAACAAACAAAAAAAGAAAATCTCAAATTAAACTAGAAGAAAATCAACAGGCATCAGCACTGCGATGACAAGATGTTGGAATCATTTCACAAGGATTTTAAAGCACCTGTAAGCACCTGTCATAAACATACTTTAATGATCAATCACTAAGATGGCTTGACGGAATACTTTAATGAGCAATCACTAATACTTCTATAAGGAAGTCTTATCAAAGGAATAAAAAACGTCACCCCCAAAATGGAAACTTTAGGAATTAAAAATGCAAAAATTGAAGTTAAAAAATTCTATGAGCAGCTTCCTTGGTGGCTCAGGGGTAAAGAATCCACCTGACAACGCAGGAGACACAGGTTTGATCCCTGATGTGGGAAAATCCCACCTGCCTTAAAATAACTCAACGGGTACAACACCACTACTGAGGCTGCGCTCTAAAACCCGGGAGCTGCAACTTCTGAAGCCAGTGCACCCCAAATCCCATGCTCTGCAGCAGGAGAAGCCACTCAAAGGAGGAGCCCAAGCTCCACAGCTAGAGAGTAGCCCCCACTCACCACAACCAGAGCAACAAAGACCCAGCACAGCCAAAAAGACAAACAGATAAAACAAATTAAAAATTCTATGAACGGGTGCAACAGGAGAAAGCAGCTGACACAGAAAAGAATCAGTTAACTTAAAGACAGCAGAGAAAAACCACCAGATCTGAACAACAGAGAGAAAACTGACCGAAGAAAAATGGACGAAGCCTCAGGAACCTGTAGGGCTATTTCAAAGGATCTACATTTTCTGTCATCAGAGTCTCTGGAGAAATGGAGAAAGAGATGAGTGCTGAAATGTATTCTGAGGGCTAAGGACTAAAAACTTTGTAACCCTGGAAAAAGACAGAAACCGATGTATTTAAGAAGTGAGCAAACCCTCAATAAGATAAATATAAATATATCCATGAAAGATCTAAAAAATCAAAGTTCTAAAAAAATCAAAGGCAAAGAAAAAGTCTTGAAAGCAGAGAGAAAGAAATGTTGTCTTACCTATAAGGGTTGCTGCTGCTACTCCTGCTAACTCTGTGCGACCCCACAGATGGCAGCCCACCAGGCTCCTCTGTCCCTGGGATTCTCCAGGCAAGAACACTGGAGTGGCTTACCATTTCCTTCTCCAACCTATAAGGGTTAAATGATTCAAAAGATAATGGATGCAAGTCTTTTTCAATTTTGGTTTCCTCAGGGTATATGCCTAGGAGTGGGATTGTTGGGTCATATGGTGGTTTTATTCCTAGGTTTTTAAGGAATCTCCACACTGTCTTTCACAGTGGCTGTATCAATTTACATTTCCCATCAACAGTGCAAGAGGGTTTTCTTTTCTCCACACCCTCTCCAGCATTTATTGTCTGTAGACTTTTTGATGATGGTCATTCTGATGGTGTGAGGTGATATCTCATTGTAGTTTTGATTTGCATTTCTCTAATAACGAACTCCGGGAGTTGGTGATGGACAGGGAAGCCAAGCGTGCTGCCATTCATGGGGTCGCAAAGAGTCAGACATGACTGAGTGACTGAACTGAACTGAATAACAAGCGATGTTGAACATCTTTTCATGAGTTTGTTAGCCATCTGTATGTCTTCTTTGGGGAAATGCCTGCTTAGGTCTTTTTCCCACTTTTTGATTGGTTGTTTGTTTTCTGGTATTGACTTGCATGAGCTCCTTGTATATTTTTGAAATTGAAGTACTATTCACAATAGCTAGGGCATGGAAGTAACTTAGATGTCTATAGACAGATGAATGGATAAAGAAGCTATGGTACATATACACAATGGAATCTTACTCAACCATAAAAAGGAATGCATTTGAGTCAGTTCTAATGAGGTGGATGAACCTACAGCTTATACAGAGTGAATTAAGTCAGAAAGATAAAGATAAATATTGTATACTAACATGTATATATGGGAATCTACAAAAATGGTACCAATAAATTTATTTGCAAGGCAGCAATGGAGAAATAGACATAGAGAATAGACATATGCATACAGGGCAGAGGGGAGGAGAGGGTGAGATGCATGGAGAGAGTAACATGGCAACTTACGTTACCATATGTAAAATGGATAGCCAATGGGAATTTGCTATATGACACAGGGAACTCAAACAGGGGCTGTGTATCAACCTAGAGTTGGGGGATGGGATGGGAGATGGGAGGAAGGTTCAAGAGGGAGTGGACCTATGCGTGCCTACGGCTGACTCATGTTGATGTTTGACAGAAAACAACAAAATTCTGTAAAGCAATTATGCTTCAGTTAAAAAATAAATAAACAAACTAAAAAAAGACAATTGATTTCTCATCAGGAACTTTGGAAGCCAGAAGGAAGTAGCACAACATTCTCAAGTATTAAAGGAGAAGAACTATCTCCCTAAACAAATAATCAGTGAAAAAATAACCTCTGAGGTTGTAATTTTTTAAAATATGTGGCCTCGATTGTATAACATTGTGATTATGGACCCAAGCAGCACAACTATTCTCTGCCAATCTTGTGTGCTCAGTAGCTCAGTCATTCCTGGCTCTTTGCAACCCCATGGACTGTACCCCCCACCCCCAAGTCTCTTCTGTCCACGTGATTCTCCAGGGAAGAATACTGGAGTGAGTTGTCGTTTCCTTCACTTTCAATCTTAAACATCACTAAATATCCTCAAGAGAGATGAAATTTTTATTCGATACAGCACAAACTTTCTCACAGATGAATCTTGTCTGCTGATGTCATGGCCTGCAGAGATCCCATCCACATATGCTGTGTGCAATCTCCTGTTCTGTACTCTCCATAATTGAATGATGCCCTCACCACTAGCCTTCCAATAAATATCACTCAGAATGACCTGGAAAATACCCTTTCTCCTCCAAGTATTCCTTTTCTAGCCATGGTCATTAATCAAACGAACTAACATAAAAATATTTATGCTAATCTGAAAAATTGCCAAAACCATGTAAATAAGATTTTCAAGTAGAATTGTTTCCTCCGGCTCTGCTAAATATATTAAGTAGTAGTTTATTAGCATAAATAAAAAGTAACATGTGCATATCTACATGAATAAACATGTTTATACACAATTCTGTTATCTAATGTTTACGGACTGTTCAATGGGCACTGCAACAGTTTTAAGGGCTCTCTATGTATTATATTGTTTTAAACCATAAAAAAGTGGGTAGTATTACTAGCCCCATTTGACAGAAGAGTAAAGTGAGGCTTAGGAAATTTAATGGCACGGCCAAATATCAGGGGACTTCCCTCATGGCTCAGATGGTAAAGAATCTATCTGCCATGCGGGAAATCTGGGTTTGATCCCTGGGTTGGGAAGACACCCAGGGAGAGGGCATGGCAACCCATTCCAGAATTCTTACCTGGAGAATCCTCATGGACAGAGGAGCCTGGCGGGCTACAGTCTATAGGGCTGCAAAGAGTCAGACACAACTGAGTGACTAAGCTCATAAATATCAGAACTGGAGAGGTCATGAATTTAATGAATCTGACTCAGAGTCCTTATTCCTGGTCATCATAGCAGTGTGTATTCTACCACATGTATATATGTCACCTGTATATATACACATGTGTGCACACGTATGTACGCTTGATTGCATAAATGCTATGGCAATGTGCCAGAGCCCTGTTATGAAGCTTTGAAATTAAATAAAACATCCAGCTATAAGCTGAGTTTATTTGTTTCCCTCTTGACCCATCTATTCATAAATCTGAATTCAAATGCATGACAAATTCTACCATTCTACTTTCACCAACAGTTATTAGCAATACCAATCACATTAAATTTCTACAGATCTCTTCATAATTTCTAAAAATAGCAAGATTTCAAATTTCAGTTTTCTACAGCAGTAACCTTACAAAATACCTGTAATTAGGACATTTTACATTAACTTAGGGGAGCATAAAGTGTAATTTTCAGGTCGTTCAGTTAGTTTGAAAAAAAGTCTGAGTTACTCTGAACACCAGCCCAAGGTATGACTACACATTAATGAGTGATTTAATAAGCAATTTAAAAAAATCAATCCTATTATTGTAAACCAGAGGTCGAAACCTGGCATGCTACAGGCCAGATTTTTGCCCTCAGATGTGTTTTGTTTGGCCCGTATAACTTTGGCCTGTCCACAGTTATAAATCTTTTAAAACAGTTGCCAACATTTGGAGATTGGGAACTATATAAACCCTGATTTTCTGGATTCTTTTAAAAAGTCTTAAGGTCTGGCAAACTGGGCATTTTTTCTCTCATAGCAACTCTAATTTGTAGGAGGGCGATCTCCTAGAACTGACTGAGATTTTGTCCTTTACTGCTGGAATTTTGTTTTATTTTTCTAACACTCCATCACTTTTATTCATCTACGCCACCTGTACAGTCTGTAGTAATCATCTGAGTCTTGGTATCCTGTTGAAGATTCTAACTACTATTTGAGTATGACTGTTCACCTCTCTGAATTTCATATTTCATATCCCTAATGGGATAGTAATAGGCAAAATTCTGAGATGTCATCCACCCTCAAATCCAAGATTCTCAGCCCCTGGTGTACACACAACTTTTCCTACTTGTTCAGATAAACCAAACAGTCTATTCACTACTCTAAGAGCTTCTGGGGAGGGATTTTACAGAAGTAGTTAAAGTCTCAAATCTGTTGACTTTAAAATAGGAACATTATTGAGGTGGGTCTGATCTAATCTTGGGGACCTCGTTCAAAGCAGAGAATTTTCTCTGGAAGGCTGCAAAAGAGGATGTCAGGGTTTATTGCACCCCAGTAAGGCCAAGCCAAGATCCTTGCAGTGAATGCCCTTCAGGTCCCATTGCAAGAAAACTACAGGAGCTCAGAGTGGCCCCAGGACAACAGCTAGAAGAAAACAAGGGGCCTTACCCCTGCAGCCATCAGGAAATGAATTAAGCCAAAACAGTGAACTTGGAAGTGACTCTTGAGCCAAGATGAGGACCAGAGTTGCAACTGATACGTGGATTTCAGCCCAGAGAGACCCTAAACAGACGACTCAGCAGTGCCTTTTCCAGACTTCCCACCCACCAAATCAGTGAGATAATACATTGTTATTGCTTTAGGTCTCTAGGTGTATGATAATTTTTAAAGCAGCAATAGAAAACCAATACAATATTCATTCTCCCAGCAATCCCATCGCAAAATCTTAACATTAACCTCTATTTCCAAGCTGTCGCCTAAGTGTATTGATTCTGTTTACCTCATTACATCACTGAGCTAGTATGAGCGCTTACTCCCTGCCCCTCACACCTGGAATTCAGTTTTGCTTTGCTGGAATTCAGTTTTGTTTGCCTGGTCTCCATACCTCTGGTTTTTTCTCCCACATAAATACATGATGTGAAGTTTTTCTATTTCAAACTTTCAGAAGCACTTTTCAAAATCTGTAGTGAATTCTCAGTGCTCATCTATAAATCATCATGGTAAGTTCTAGAAAGTTCAGATTTCTCGATAAACCTTAAAATTGAATGCTTTCACACTTTTAGTAGCTATGTTAAAAAACAACAGAAGCACGTGACCATTTGAAAGACAGGTTTATGACCTAGTACACCCACCCAGCCACCCAGTCTTTGGTGGCTCGGATGGTAGAGAATCAGCCTGCTATGCAGGAGACCCAGGTTCAATCCCTGCATCCAGAAGATCCCCTGGAGAAGGAAATGGCAACCCACTCCGGTATTCTTGCCTGGAGAATCCCACAGGACAGAGGAGCCTGGCAAGCTACAGCCCATGGGGTCGCCAAGAGTCCAACACAACTGAGCGGCTAAGCACGCAGCACGTGCAACCACCCAATTGGGTCTCACCCTGTACACTTCTTTGTATGGAGGGTCTCATCAGTATGAGTTACATTACACTGATTTTCTTAAAAGCAAAGTTAGGGATAAAGGAAAACTTGGTATGGAAGTGATGCTTGACACAAAAGTGAAGATTGAATGATGTCATAGTAAAATATGAGTGAAAAATTCATTGTACTTTAAATGGAAAACAAAATAGTAATTTTTAAAAAAGAAGAAAAGACAGTGCGTGACCTAGCATAGTGTAAATTCACTCTGTATTTGGTGATTAACAATTTAGTTTAAGCCAAAGACAAAGAATTTAAAACAATACACAATAACCTTAATCTTTTTGATTGAATTTTAGTAGTTTTGTCCTTTTGTCATTTGTATCTAATTCATAAATTAATTTTGGGCTTATAGTAATTGTTTACCTGTAAGTTTTTATCTAACTTTATTGTTACATTGTATTTTAGTAATAAAGTACAAACAAAACACATTGAGAACCCAATAAAACCAACATCTCAATTTTTCAGACTTTCCTTGTTTGCAATGTTCTTGGCAGTCTTAGGGAGAAGGCAATGGCACCCCACTCCAGTACTCTTGCCTGGAAAATCCCATGGACAGAGGAGCCTGGTAGGCTGCAGTCCATGGGGTCGCTAATAGTCGGACATGACTGAGCGACTTCACTTCACTTTGGCAGTCTTAAAGAGGACTGGTCAGAGATTTCACAGAAACTATCTCAATTGGGATTTTGCTAAAATTTTTCTCATGATTAGACTGTGGTTATGTTGTTTTAGAAGGAAGATCACAGAAGTGAAGTGTCATTCTTACCACATCTTATTAAGGGTATAAATTATCAATATGACTTATCACCATCGATGGGTAACTTTGGTCATCTGACTAAAATTACGAATTAATTATGTAGCTCACCTCCTTGATGGTAAAATACGTATATAAATTCTTTGGATTTCTCTGCATAATTTTTTAATAAAAATTATGTTAATATAAAGAATCCTGTATTTCAGAACAACTGAAATTGACTACCTAAGGCTTGGTCTTCTTAGGAATTCATTTTTTATTTATATCTTTTTTTGTGATTCAATTAAACTACCAGGTTTGATAACTTAGCATCCAACACAGTATCTTAGTATCTTATAAAAGGTAGATGTTCAATGAAATTCTATTAAAATTAATAATGTATGACCACCTGAAATTTATTTATATAATGTATGTGTGTGTTATAAATAAACCTCAATCATTTTCCTAATGAAAAGGAGTCAGATTAAAAAATAGCATACACATCACGACTCCATTAGGATAGCATGACAGAAAGCAGAGCAGAGGTCAGCTAAACTGGGGTTAACTGGAGAACTTCGGGGTGATGGAAGTGTTTTATAATTTGATTGTGGCCAGAATAGCATGGATATTTCCATTCATCCAGGAGCATCAATGTGTTTTAAAATGTAATCACTTAGTAAGTTAAATTATACATCAATAAAGTTGACTTTTAGAAAGTAAAATATAGACCTATTTTCTAAGTCAGATGACAGAGAAATATTTGAAACTGTGAAAAGAAATAAGATTAGGAAATGTTAAAGATGGGTCTGAGTTTAATCAATAAAGAGGAGTATATCAGTGACTGGTAGTTGGCCAGCAAAATTCATCTTCTCGTTTGCCATAATAATAGAGTTTAAAGAAGAAATATGGCTTTCTATCCAGAGTGTACATTTTCAGTCCTCCTCTGTGAGTCCTTTTACAGTCATGTAATTAAGTCTTCACCACATGGATCGGAAAAGAACTGACATGTATAGCGTTTGCCTTGCTTAACAGAAAATTGCTTGGATGGTCTTCACTAATTTCCTCTTCACCATCACTACAACACAGATGTGTCTATGCTGCTGCTGCATCGCTTCAGTCGTGTCCGACTCTGTGCGACCCCATAGACGGCAGCCAACCAGGCTTCCCCTCCCTGGGATTCTCCAGGCAAGAACACTGGAGTGGGTTGCCATTTCCTTCTCCAATGCATGAAAGTGAAAAGTGAAAGTGAAGTCGCTCAGTCATGTCCAACTCTAGCGACCCCATGAACTGCATGCAGCCTACCAGGCTCCTCCGTCCATGGGATTTTCTAAGCAAAAGTACTGGAGTGGGGTGCCATTGCCTTCTAGCTTTAATAACAGAGGTGAAGATATGAATCTAGATAATGGTGAAGTCAGACCATTAAAGAACTCAGAATCACTGAACGCTCGAGTGGAGCAGTCTACTGGCACATCACCCAGGGGAGGCACAGCACAGTGAATTAGCATTTTTCTTTTTTTTTTAAACACAGATAAATATTTTTAATTTTATTTCACTACTCTGCATATGCATGGTTACATTAAAATGTTCTAAAAGTTTTTTACAGGGGTATAGTTGATTTACAATCTATTAGTATCAGGTGTCAGAGAAGGCAATGGCACCCCACTTCAGTACTCTTGCCTGGAAAATCCCATGGACGGAGGAGCCTGGTGGGCTGCAGTCCATGGGGTCGCTAAGAGTTGGACACGACTGAGCGACTTCACTTTCACTTTTCACTTTCATGCATTGGAAAAGGAAACGGCAACCCACTCCAGTGTTCTTGCCTGGAGAATCCCAGGGATGGGGGAGCCTGGTGGGCTGCCGTCTATGGGGTCGCACAGAGTCAGACACGACTGAAGCGACTTAGCAGCAGTATCAGGTGTACAGCAAAGTGAAACATATATATATATGTCTGTGTGTGTGTGTGTGTGTATATATATATATACACAGATATATACACATATATATATACACAGATATTTCAAGTTTTAATTTTTTTAGATTCTTTTCCCATAAAGCCATTACACAGTATTTAGTAGACTTTCCAGTTGTGTATATGTATATGTCAATTACAATCTACCAAGAATCAAGATTGCCAGGACAACTATCAAGAACCTCAGATATGAAGATGACACCAACATTAGGCAGAAAGCAAAGAAGATCTAAAGAGCTTCTTGATGAAATTGAAAGAGGAGAGTGAAAAAGTTGGCCTAAAACTCAACATTCAGGAATCTAAGATCATGGCATCTGGTCCAATCACTTCATGGCAAATAGATGGGGAAACAATGGAAACAGTGACCGACTTTATTTTCTTGGGCTCCAAAATCACTGCAGATGGTGACTTCAGCCATGAAATTAAAAGACATTTGCTCCTTGGAAGAAAATCTATGACCAACCTAGACAGCATACATTACTTTGAGACAGCAGAGACATTACTTTGTTGACAAAGATTCATCTAGTCAAAGCTATGGTTTTTCCAGTAGTCATGTATGGATAGGAGAGTTGGATTATAAAGAAAGCGAGCGCCAAAGAATTGATACTTTTGAACTGTGGTGCTGGAGAAGACAAGACTCTTGAGAGTGTCTTGGACTTCAAGGAGATCCAACCAGTCCATCCTAAAGGAGATCAGGCCTGAGTGTTCATTGGAAGGACTGATGCTGAAGCTGAAACTCCAATACTTTGACCACCTGATGCAAAGAACTGACTCACTGGAAAAGACCCTAATGCTGGGATAGATTGAAGGCGGGAGGAGAAAGGGACGATGGAGGATGAGATGGTTGGATAGTGACACTGATTCGATGGATATGAGTTTGAGCAAGCTTCGGGAGTTGGTGATGGACAGGGAAGCCTGACATGCTGTAGTTCACAGGGTCGCAAATGTTAGACACAACTGAGCAACTGAACTGTACTGAATTTATCCCTCAGGCCCTTTAATGCCTGGTAGCCATAAGTTTGCTTTCTACATCTGTAACTCTACTTCTATTATGTAGGTAAGTTCATTGACACCACTTTTTAGATTCCACATATAAGCAATTATCATCTGATATTTGTCTTTCTCTGTGACTTAACTTAATTCAGTATGATAATCTCACATACATCCATGTTACTGCAAATGGCACATGAAAAGATGCTCAACATAACTAATTATTAGAGAAATGCAAATGAAAACTACAATGAGGTATCACCTCAGTTCACTTCAGTTCAGTTGCTCAGTCATAACTGTTTGCAACCCCATGGACTGCAGCACTCCAGGCCTCCCTGTCCTTCACCAACTCCTGGAGTTTACTCAAACTCATGTCCATTGAGTCAGTGATGCCATCCAATCATCTCATCCTCTGTCGTCCCCTTCTCCTCCTGCCCTCAATCTTTCCCAGCATCAGAGTCTTTTCAAATGAGTCAGCTCTTCACATCAGGTGGCCAAAGTATTGGAGTTTCAGCTTCAGCATCAGTCCTTCCAATGAACACTCAGGACTGACTTCCTTTAGGATGGACTGGTTGGATCTCCTTGGAGTCCATGGGACTCTCAAGAGTCTTCTCCAACACCACAGTTCAAAAGCATCATTTCTTCATCATTCAGCTTTCTTTATAGTCCAACTCTCACATCTATACATGACCACTGGGAAAACCATAGCCTGACTAGATGGACCTTTGTTGGCAAAGGAATGTCTCTGCTTTTTAAAATTATGTCTAGGTTGGTGATAGCTTTTCTTCCAAGAAGCAAGCATCTTTTAATTTCATGGCTGAAGTCACCATCCACAGTGATTTTGGAGCCCAAGAAAATAAAGCTGGTCACTGTTTCCATTGTTTCCCCACCTATTTGGCATGAAGTGATGGGACCAGATGCCATGACCTTAGTTTTCTGAATGTTGAGTTTTAAGCCAACTTTTTCACTCTCCTCTTTCACTTTCATCAAGAGGCTCTTCAGTTCTTCTTCGCTTTCTGCCATAAGGTGGCATCACCTGCATATCTGAGGTTATTGATATTTTCCCAGCCATCTTGCTTCCAGCCTGTGTGTCATCCGCCCAGCGTTTTTCATGATGTACTCTGCACATACGTCAAATAAGCAGGGTGATAATATATAGTCTTGACGTACTCCTTTCCCAATTTGGAACCAGTCTGATGTTCCATGTCCAGTTCTAACTGTTGCTTCCTGACCTGCACACAGATTTCTCAAGAAGCAGGTCAGGTGGTCTGGTATTCCATCTCTTTAAGAATTTTCCACATTTTGTTTATGAGGTATCTCCTCACATCAGATAAAATGGCCATCATCAAAAATTTAGAAATAATAAATGCTGGAGAGGCTGCAGAGGAAAGGGAACCCTCCTACAATGTTGAGTTACCAAATAGAGCTGCCATATGACCCAGCAATCCCACTTCTGGGCATTTATCCAGAGAAAACCACAATTGGAAAAGACAAATGCATCCCAATGTTCAGAGCAGCATTATTTATAATAGCCAGGACTTGGAAGCAACCTAAACATCATTAACATTCTTCTTTAAACCACCATGGCTTTGTGTCATACAAGAGTTTAGACTTTGCTCCAACTGCAACCAGAACACCCAAAGCACTCCCTGTGTGGGTGTAAAGTATGAATAAGGAAGAGAGGTAGATATGGAGGAGGTAGGCAGACAGGACTCGCCTCATTAGGAAAAGGGATTGGGATAAAGGAAAGAAATAGTAGGTTAACGGGATGACCAGATTGTTGACAAACTTAAAAATTAAATAGCTCCACTGAGATTTAGAGGACAAGGCGATGGCACCCCACTCCAGTACTCTTGCCTGGAAAATCCCATGGATGGAGGAGCCTGGTGGGCTACAGTCCATGAGGTTGCTAAGAGTCAGACATGACTGAGCGACTTCACTTTCACTTTTCACTTTCATGCATTGGAGAAGGAAATGGCAACCCACTCCAGTGTTCTTGCCTGGAGAATCCCAGGGATGGGGGAGCCTGGTGGGCTGCCGTCTATGGGGTAGCACAGAGTCAGACATGACTGAAGCAACTTAGCAGCAGCAGAAGCAGCATTGGGATTTAGAAATATTACAGAAGAAATGAATGATATTTAACATTGCAGGAATATGTGGAAAGCATTTCTTCAGGAAGATCAATGTGATGTATACAACTAGTTGGAGAAAGAAAAATATTCTAGAAAAATGAAACTATAGAAATCTTTAGAAATTAAGTGATAGGTACCAGGGCCAAGGAAGAGGCCAAAAGAAAAGAAGAAATAAAAAAGCCCAATTTCCTTATTAAAGAAAGTTTCAATATTAAAGAGAGACCTGAAGGACTGAGTTGATAGATTCTATAAAGGCATAAGGTGTGCCTCTGTCCATGGAATTCTCCAAGCAAGAATACTGGAATGGGTTGCCATTCCCTTCTTTAGGGGATCTTCCTGACTCAGGGTTCAAACTCAGGTCCCCTGCATTGAAGGCAGATTCTTTACCATCTTAACTACCAGGGAAGCCCCCGAAGATAACTAAGGTACAAAAACTCATACAATGTTGGTAATTGTTTGGAGAAAGAAACACATTGTCTTTGTATGAATGTGTCAATTCTATTTTCACAAGAGCTAAATTCCGCTCAACTTTCCAATTAATTTTAGTAACCTAATCTTTTTAAATGGTTTGCCTGCATGAATTACAGTCTGATTTTGTATCTGAATTATATTGGTTTTCTTTGGAGTTTAAATTAAATCATATTTGTTTGCTCGTTGCTCTCCTTTTCAAGGAAGCATAGAAGTGTATCAAGCAGTGTACGGTGGGGGGATGACTTCAAGGAAGACATCTCTGCTGAATCAAATAATAAACAGACAGTTGCCATGTATATGGAAGCAAAGGGCTTTCCTGTTGCTCTGAAGAGCTTGTAAAGAGGTGAGGTTTTACAAAAAAAAAATTAAGGGATGGCAAATATCCCAAATGGTCCATATATGAATTGAGTATCTTAGGGAAATGAAACTGGAAAATATTCCTTCTCTTCCAATCTTAGTTCTGACACTCTATGTCAAGTTCATATCCAATGCCAGTTTGATAGGAGGCTTCTCTATTCTCTTTCTCCAATCTACCCCTCACATTTCCAATCCTATGATGTCCTACAATATGTGTTGGAATGAGGCCTCCAGAGCTCTGAGAGACCCCTACTGCCTGAAGAGTATAGTTCAACCTCCTTGTAAGACTGTCAGGCTTTCTAAGATCTGACTCCAAGTTGTCTCTCATCACCTGCTGACTCACACCAAAGTTACACTCTCCTTCTAGAATAGTCTGCTATTTCCTTTCTTTGTTCTTTCTTAGTCTGCTCATCCTTTATCCTTACCTCTCCAACAATCTTTTCATCTCTAAAGGTTCAGATAAAATAACATTTCTTTCTAGATCTTCTTATGCTATATTTAATTTTGTTATGTGATATATCACCTTTTCAATTATTATATTTAGTTGGCCATGGCATTTTTCTGTGAAAAACTAAGTTATAGTACTCAAATCTGAAACTGCAAAATTTTTATTTTTGTTTATCCATATGCTCCCTCCCAAACTCTTAAATGAAGCACAAAAAAATCTTAGCACTAAGAGAATAAAACACATGTACTTATACAAATAAGTTGACATAAGTGTTTCACTTTCCTAACCATCTGACCAGAAATTTAAAAGAAAAAACTTATATGTATTTTTCAACTGACATTTCTTTTTAATTTACTCATTACAGGCTTCCCAGGTGACTCAGTGGTAAAGAATCCACTTGTAGTTCAGGAGACTCAGGAGCAGTTGATCCCTGGGTTGGGAAGATCCCCTGGAGGAGGGCATGGCAACCCACCCCAGCAATCTTACCTGGAGAACCTGAGGGACAGTGGAGCCTGGTGGGCTATAGTCCATAGGGTCACAAACAGTCAGACATGACTGAAGCAACTGAATACGCATGCATGCACTCAATAGACACAGAAATTTTCTGACAATTCCAAATATCAACTTGTAGGTGATGATGATTTTAAACAGATGAAAGTGAAGTGAAAGTCACTCAGTCGTGTCTGCCTCTTTGTGACCCCATGGACTACACAGTCCATGGAATTCTGCAAGCCAGTATACTGGAGTGGGTAGCCTATCCCTTCTCCAGCAGATCTTCCCAACCCAGTAGTTGAACTGGGGTCTCCTGTATTGTTGCAGGCAGATTCTTCACCAGTTGAGCTAACAGGGAAGCCCTTAAATAGAGGATCCTCCTACTATTGTCTTGCCTGGCATATCCATGGGCTTCCCGGGTGGCACTAGTGTTAAAGAACCCATCTGCCAATTCAAGAGACATAAGAGATGTGGCATATTCATAATTTAGAGAATGCTAGTTGTCATTCTAAGGATAGAATAAAAACTGAAAGTAATATTGACTACAATAACAATGAAAATTTTTGTTTAGAATTTGTCTGAGAAGTGACAGAAAACCCAAACTAATTTCATTTAAGCAAAACAAAACAAAAAAATTTAAAAAGCATTTTATAAAAAAATATATTGTGGGACTTCCCTGGTGGTTCGGTGGTTGAGAATTTGCCTCACAATGCATGGGACTCAGGTTCAATCCCTGGTTGGACAACTAAGATCCCACATGCTGCAGAGCATATAAGCCACAACTACTGAGCCTGTGCAATGAAGGGACAGGGAGCCCTCCACCACATTTAAAGACCCCCTGTGCTCCAGCTAAGACCTGATGCAGCCAAATAAACACATGAGTATCTGTTTTAAAAAGGCAACAAAAAATTAAATAAGCAAACTACACATTAATATGAAATAAATTATATCCATAATACAAAAGAAGTCTTACAACTTAAGAAGAAGGCATACAACACATTAAAAAACAAACAAAGTATTTCCATGGATATTTAACAAAAGAAGATATGAATAAACACACTGAAAATGCTAAACATTATTAGTCGTAGGAAAATGCTAATTAAGACTCTTCACCTGTATTAAAATGTCCAACATTAAAAACAATGATAATTCAAAGCACTGGTCAGGATCTGGAACACTGGGAATGTGCATACACTGCTGATAAGGTATAAAACGGTATTACTGATTAAAGATTTTGAAAGTTCCGTATACAGCTAAACATGCAGTAACCCTATTACCCAACAATTAAACTTCAGGCACTTATCCAAGGGACAGGAAAACATATGCACAAAAACTCAAAACCATTTTGTTGTTGTTCAGTCCTTCAGTCATGTCCAACTCTTTGTGACCCCATGGACTGAAGCACCCAAGGCTTTCCTGTCCTTCACCATTTCCTGGAGGTTTCTGAAACTCATGTCCATCAAATTGGTGATACCATACAACTATCTCATCTTCTGTCATCCCCTTCTCCTCCTGTCTTCAATCTTTCCCAGCATCAGGGTCTTTTCTAATGAGTCAGTTCTTCTCATCAGGTGGACAAAGTATTGGAGCTTCAGCTTCAGCATCAGTTCTTCCAAAGAGCATTCAGGATTGATTTCCTTTAGAATTGCCTGGTTTGATCTCCATGGAGCCCAAGGAATTCTCAAGAGTCTTCTCCAACACTACAGTTCGAAAACAGCAATTCTTCAGCGCTCAGCTTTCTTTATGGTCCAACTCTCACATCCATACATGACTGTTGAGGTCCTTTAATGTACCGGAACCTCGTGGTCCAGAGTTGATGATAAGAAAGTAAAAGAGAGAGAGAAAGAGGCTGATATTCCTTGGTTTACGCAGAAAACCAATAAAGCCTTTGACACAAGGCTTGCACTGCTACACATAGGCACCAGGCGCCCTCTCGAGGGAGTGAAGGCACAGTGTGCCTTCACAAGAGGGTCTTAGAAGCCTGGGCAAGAAAGTGAGCTCAGTGAGCTTCTGCACTCCAAAGAATTAGCCTGAGAGACAGAGAAAGACAGACACAGGGACCAAACCTCTGATGGAGCAAAGGTGTTTATTTCAACATAGTATGGGTATTTATACTGTCTTACAAGGTAACTATTTTCAGCAAAGATAAAAATCAAAAGTCCAGACTTACAAATTATCATAAAGCAATCTATATCAAAGAGAGAGGGTTGTAAATAATCACTTTTACCATGTGGTTCATAAAAAGGAAGAGGGTTGTAAATAGTTACTTATCACCATATGGAAAAACTAAGGAAGGAAATGCATGCATTCTTCAGCCCCCAGGAGCAGTTTGCTACTCCACTATACTCCTGAATATAAGGGGCAGAGGATTCATGACAGATCCAAAACAGCACACAGGAAGCCTCCTGTTAAATGCTTCCTGACACATGACCACTGGAAAAACCATAACATTGACTAGATGGACTTTTGTTGGCAAAGTAATGTCTTTGCTTTTTAATATGCTGTCTAGGTTGGTCATAGCTTTTCTTCCAAGGAGCAAGCATCTTTTAATCTCATGGCTGCAGTCACCATCCGCAGTGATTTTGGAACCCAAGAAAATAAAGTCGGTCACTGTTTCCATTGTTTCCCCATCTATTTGCTGTGAAATGATGGGACCAGATGCCATGATCTTAGTGTTTTGAATGTTTGAGTTTTAAGCCAGCTTTTTCACTCTGCTCTTTCACTTTCATCAAGACGCTTTTAGTTCTTCTTCACTTTCTGCCATAAGGGTGGTGTCATCTGCATATCTGAGGTTTTTGATATTTCTCCCAGTAAAATAGATTTCAGTTTGTGCTTCATCCAGCCCAGAATTTCTCATGATGTACTCTGCATATAAGTTAAATAAGCAAAGTGACAATATACTGCCTTGACGTACTCCTTTCCTGATTTGGAACCAGTCCATTGTTCCATGTCCACTTCTAACTGTTGCTTCTTGACCTGCATAGAGGTTTCTCAGGAGGCAAGTAAGGTGGTTTGGTATGCCCATCACTTTCAGAATTTTCCAGTTTGTTGTGATCCACACAAAGGTTTTAGCATGGTCAGTAAAGCAGAAGTAAATGTCCTGCAATTCTCTTGCTTCTTCTATGATTCAACAGGTATTGGCAATTTGATCTCTGGTTCTTTTGCCTTTTCTACATCCAGCTGAAACATCTGAAGTTCTTGGTTCATGTACTGTTGAAGCCTAGCTTGGAGAATTTTGAGCATTACTTTGCTAGCGAGTGAAATAAGTGCAATTGTGTGGTAGTTTGAGAATTCTTTGGCATTACCTTTCTTTGGGACTGAAATGAACACTGACATTTTCCAGTCCTGTGGCCAGTGCTGAGTTTTCCAAATTTGCTGGCATACTGAGTGTAGCACTTTAACAGCAACATCTTTTAGGATTTGAAATAGTTCAGCTGGAATTCCATCATCTCCACTAGCTTTGCTCGTAGTGATACTTCCTAAGGCCCACTTGACTTCACACTCCAAGATGTCTGGTTCTAGATGAGTAATCACAATGTTTATCTGGGTCATTACGATCTCTTCTGTATAGTTCTGTATATTCTTGCCACTTCTTCTTAATATCTTCTCCTTCTGTTAGATCCATACCATTTCTGTCCTTTACTGTGCCCATCTTTGTATGAAATTTTCACTTGGTATGTCTAATTTTCTTGAAGAGATCTCTAGTCTTTCCCATTCTATTGTTTTTTTCTATTTCTTCGCATTGATCACTGAGGAAGACTTTCTTATCTCTCCTTGCTATTCTTTGGAACTCTGCATTCAAATGGGTATATCTTTCCCTTTCTGTTTACCTTTCACTTCTCTTCTTTTCTCAGCTATTTGTAGGTCTTCCTCAGGCAACCATATTACCATTTTGCATTTCTTTTTCTTGGGGATGGTTTTGATCACCACTTCCTAACTATGTCATGAACCTCCATCTACAGTTCTTCAGGCACTCCTGTCTATCAGATCTAACCCCTTGAATCTATTTGTCACTCCCACTGTGTAATTGTAAGGGATTAGATTTAGGGGATTAGATTTAGGTCATGCCTGGATGGCATAGTGGTTTTCCGTACTTTCTTCAATTTAAGTCTGAATTTGGCAATAAGGAGTTCATGATCTGAGCCACAGTCAGCCCTCGGTCTTGTTTTTGCTGACTATATAGAACTTCTCCATCTTTAACTGCATATAATCACTCTGATTTCAGTATTGACCATCTCGTAATGTCCACGTGTAGAGTCTTTTCTTGTGTTATTGGAAGAGCATGTTTGCTATGACCAGTGTATTCTCTTGGCAAACCTCTGTTAGCCTTTGCCTATTTCATTTTTTTAATTAGCTAATTTATTTTAATTGGGGGATAATTACTTTACAATATTGTGATGGTTCTGCCATACTTTGACATGAATCAGTCAAGGGGGAACATGTGTCTCTCATTCTTAAATCCCCTGATACTTCCCTCCCCACCCTGCTTCATTCTTTACACCAAAGCCAAACTTGCTTGTTACTCCAGGTATCTCTTGACTTCCTACTTTTGCATTCCAGTCCCCTACCATGAGAAGGACATCTTTTTTTTGGTGTTACTTCTAGAAGGTCTTGTAGGTCTTCATAGAATCACCCAACTTCAGCTTCCTCGGCATTAGTGGTTGGGGCCTAGACTTGGATTACTGTGATATTGAATGGTTTGCTTTGGAGACAACCAGAGATCATTCTGTCATTTTTGAGATTGCACCCAAGTACTGCACTTCAGACTCTTTTGTTGACTATGAAGGCTACTGCATTTCTTCCAGGGGTAGAAGACACAATGGTCATTTGCATTTAAATCCACCCATTCTGATCCATTTTAGTTCTCTGATTCCTAAAATGTCAATGTCCACTCTTGCCATCTCCTGTTTGACCACTTCCAATTTACCTTGATTCATGAACCTAACATTCCAGGTACCCATGCCATATTGTTCTTTACAGCATCGGACTTTATTTCACCACCAGACACATTCACAACTAGGCATTATTTCCACCTGGGCTCTGCTCTTCATTCCTTCTGAAGCTATTTCTGTGCTTTTCTCCAATAGTATATTGAGCACCTACTAACCTGGGAGTTTATCCTTCAGTGTCATCTCTTTTTGCCTTTTCATACTGTTCAAAACTACTGTTTCAAAACTACCCTCAATAGTAGTAATAGTAAAAATCTTGCATCAACACAAATGTTGACTAACAGGAAAGTAGATCAATAAATGTTGGTGTATTCTCTCAAAGCATTTATAGTTGGTAAGAAAAGTGGAATAAATGTTATGAATAAATCTCAAAAATGTAATTCTGTACAAAAGAAGCCAAACTAAAGAGTACATACTTTATAATTTCACGTATGTGAAGTACACAGTTTATGATTTCATTTACATGACAGAAAAGGCAAAATCAGATGTTACAACAGTAGTTACCTATGAGATATGGAAATTGAATGAAAGAGATATAAGGGAACACTGGAAAGATCATACATCTTTATCAGGACGATTCTTAAATGGTTGTTTGAACGTGATGTGAAAGTCACTAAGTCATGTCCAACTGTTTGCGACCCCATGAACTATAGCCCACCAGGCTCCTCTGTCCACGGAATTCTCCAGGCCAGAATACTGGAGTGGGTAGCCATTCCCTTCTCCAGGGGATCTTCCCAACCTAGGAATCAAACCCAGGTTTCCCGCATTGCAGGAGGATTCTTTACCGTCTGAGCCACCAGGGAAGACCAAGTGGTATTTATATTTGTCCAAATTTTCAAGACTTAAATTTTTATCTTTATAAAAAAAATACCATCATCCTTTTTTCCCAATTCACCATTGATGAGTGGAGAGAGATGTCATTATGTTTGCAAGAGGTAAGGAGCTGTTAAGCTAGAGTGTTAGATTGTTTATCCAGATAACTATTGTAATCACCTAAGGGAAAGATAGAATACAGGATGGAGAGGAAAAATATACTAGAATGTGAAAAGAATTAACTCATCTCTGTTTAGATAGTGAGTGATGAGGTCTGGGGACTCCACCACCCTCCATATCTGACATAAGTAGTAACATCAGCCAAACTCATAACAGCTAACACTTACATGATATTACTATGGGCCAGATGTGCCTCTCAGAACTTTAAATATATTAACTCATTTATAGGAGTACTCAGCTATGTCTGGCAAAATAAAAATCCATCCTATTTAAAAGTATCCAAATGCATTATAGAAGCTAGTTATGCAATTTACAAGTACAGGCGTTGATCTCATTGTGAGACATGCATACCTAATACATTGCAGTACTAATATATCATAATGGATGAGGCAATATATTGTTTTTTTATATTCAAAACTGAGAACACAACTGTATTAAAAGAATGACTGAAAACACTAAGTGGCAACCGACAGTCATTTCTTTAGTCATTAATCTATAGCAGGCTGTTTGTTCATCACTGATGTTCCTACAGTGCCCGTCATTCTATGAAAACTTTAATCCACTACTAGGGCTTGGACTTTCCTTTCAAGGGTTCTTAGTTATGTCACATACTCCTGGAAATGCATCAACACACATTGTCTTATGAATGTGATTTCAATAGACAGTTTTTGACATAAATGTTGCTATGGTAAATTTCAAAAGTTAGCTTTGCCATCAAGGCCTTTTTCTTAAGAGCCTTCATCCAGGAAATAATCTGGGCACACATAGGATCTGGTTTGATGAAAATGTGTCCCTTAGCCCTTAGTACCTTGTGAAAAAACTTCTAAATATGACTGCCTTGTTCAACTTTGAATTTTTAGAACGCCATATGTGTGTATGTCTGTGCTCAGTCATGTCTGACTCTTTGTGACCCCATGGACTGCAGCCCCCCAGGCTCCTCTGTCCATGGAATTTTCCAGGCAAGAATACCGGAATGGATTGCCATTTCCTCTGCCAAGGGATCTTCCCCACCCATAAGGAAACTAAATGTCAAAAGTTTTATTTCTCATAAGCTATCAAGTACATAGTTTATTATTTAATTTAATACCCAGTAATACCCATTTCATATGATATCCATTCCTGACTAATTCTGGAAAAACTGATCAATTAAAAAAAAAAAAATGCCACATTGGTTTGACTGAGCCAGTATAGGATTCTGTACACTTATCAAAGGGATGATTTAAATAGTTGACAAATTGCTCCAGTGTATCTCAGAGATATTTGGCCATGGCTCCAACATTTGGCTCTGGCTTTCACTTTTGTATGGACTGTTCTCAGCATTTTCAGTGTTTAAAAGACCAGAGCTCTATGTGTTGATGTATCTTTATTAGTCTTATATTATACTTTTTCTCATGAGCATGTGCTGAAAATCTTGTATAGAGGTTAAGTATAAATTCCAATATCCGTCCCTTGGTTTACTTCCAGTATTTAGGTAATATCAAGCTGACCTTCATAAACTGTAGAAACTTT
The DNA here is from genome assembly GCF_055505025.1 of Bos grunniens. NCBI lineage: Eukaryota > Metazoa > Chordata > Mammalia > Artiodactyla > Bovidae > Bos > Bos grunniens. The sequence continues at coordinate 86,128,125 of NC_141176.1, read as the reverse complement.
AAGCAATATGAAGGATGGTAGTTTTAAAACATGTAACTCATCTTTGGGTTCCTGTCAAACAAACAAACCAAAAAAAAAACCAAACAAACAAATAAGCAAAACATCAAACACTTGTCTGTTAGAGAAGGAAAATCAAATGTCCGAAAGTAGCCTGAAGAGATCATAATGAAGAATTTAGAAAGAGGAATGGCTTTAGATAGTTTTTACAGCAGATCTGTGAGCAAACAGAGTCGAAAAGTCAAGCACTTGAGTGAACAGTTCAACAAAGGATTCCTTCCTGGCTGCTATCCGAGGCTGTGGTCAGGCACCTCTGCCACAGAGCCAGCTGGGCGAAAGAATGACTTAGCACTGCATACAAATCGATGGCACTGCCTGTATGCGTGCCCAGTGGGCGGCTGGCAGCCAGGGACAGAATGCCAATCACCAGTGCCACTTCTTCATTTACATCGAATTGGGATGCAGATGGTGGCTGAAAACCTGAAAAGTGAATTTATTGTTGCAAGAAAGTCAATATTTCACAATAACTCCAGGCAGGGATTTAAAAGGCCATTTTGCGTACCCCATTTACTTCTTCACACACGTGTATATTGCTATTCATCGCCGCCAATACCTAGGAGCAGAGTGGTTCCAGGAGGCTACTTCATTTGAAACTGAGTCTTTACAAAGTAACAACCTACCTTTCATCAGAAAAACTAAGTGATTAGAAGAAAGTTCTCTGAATTTCAAGGCAGGCTATTTACTTCTCTTGCCCACCCCCTCCCCCCAGCCATTTTAATCTTTTTTTCTGAAAGGATGTTTCATTTTTAATAAAATCTGTCACCTAGTCAAAATTGTCACATTTATCCTTCCTACAGATGACTTGCGAACATGATGCTGTGAGAACAGACACAGATAACAGAATGTAAACTTGACTTTTTAAAAATGATATGTTTTGATGGAAGGAAGAATATATTTATCGATCTATCTCAAATAAAGCCTGGGTCCTTTTCTGAACTAGTGTCTTCTTGCCTGTTTATAAATAGAAGTATAACTTTATTTACGGTTTTTGAAGCATGCCTTTTAGATGAATTTACCATAAATAAAAGAGACTAAGATGTATCCCAGGTGGCACAGTGGTAAAGAATCCACCTGCCAATGCAGGAGACCCAGGTTTGATCCCTTGGTCAGGAAGATCTTCTGGAGAAAGAAATGTCAAGCCACTCCAGTATTCTTGCCTGGAAAGTTCCATGGACAGAGGAGCCTGGCAGGCTATAGTCCACAGGGGTCACAAAGACTCATACACGATGGAGTACACACCCATGCTGAAGATATTGTATATAAATTTATGTCCTTTATGGCACACACACAAAATTAATTTTAAAATAGCTATTAAATTACTAGGACAAATAAGGAAATGAATCCATCTGATGCAGCTGATAGTCTTGTAAACTCCTTCTTCCCTTTTCTCCATTTTCCTTTGCAGAATATAAAAAGGATCAGAATATACCTGTTTGCTAACTTAAGTTTCACACTGTATGCTGGTGTCAAAAAGTAGCTTCTCTCTCCGTTTATTTTTTCATTATTAAAAAAGCCAACTTTGTGGAAACGTACTGTCAGCTCTGAGGTTAAAACTCTAAAGAAGATGTTATCAGGGAGAAAAAACACAGGGTCCCTCTAGACTATTTTCTAGCCTCTTCAGTCACTAAAAGCACATAACCAGGCACCCCGCCTGCCCGCATGTGTGCACTTCGCGTCGACTGGAATGGTGAAGTTTGCGAAACGGAAGAGTGAAGTTACAGCCTGTGAGCCGCCACTACCGAGCGTGCGTGCTGCAGCCCCTGAAGCCTCCACGCCTAGACCCTGTGTTCTGCAACCGAGAAGCGACCCACTGCAATCAGAAGCCTGTGCACCGCAAATAACCGTAGCTCTGGCTCACCACAGCCAGAGGAATCCCTCGTGCAGCAGTGCAGACCCAGTACCACCAAAAATAAACAAGAGCTGCTACTGATATGACGGGGCCAAAGAGAAACTCCCATAATTATACTTAACTATTGAAGGGAATGCCAGTCTATTTCGGAGAAGGCAACGGCACCCCACTCCAGTACTCTTGCCTGGAAAATCCCGTGGATGGAGGAGCCTGGTAGACTGCCGTCCATGGGGTCGCTAAGAGTAGGACACGACTGAGCGACTTCACTTTCCCTTTTCACTTTCACGCATTGGAGAAGGAAATGGCAACCCACTCCAGTGTTCTTGCCTGGAGAATCCCAGGGACGGGGAAGCCTGGTGGGCTGCCGTCTCTGGGGTCGCACAGAGTCGGACACGACTGAAGCGACTTAGCAGCAGCAGCAGCGTGCTTATTTGAATCATTGCCTTTGCTACTCGTAACTTGGTGTTCTAATTACAAATAAGATCTGTTTGAGTGGATTCAATGTGCAAAGGGGTTTCTTTGAAGGCAGAGAAGGAATGACTCGTGAGATTTGCTCTCTCGGCACCACTGAATAATCTGGTCGCATTTGGAAGCTCTTCCCCTAGTGTCTGCCCCACCGCTATCTTGCCGCAATTAAGTGGACCAGAGGTGAGACCATCACTGAGGTCATCACTGAATGCGGCTTTTGGATACAAATCAGTTCAGCCTAAAATCGCCTGAGCACAAATGGCAAAAGTCAGATGGAAAACTAATTTGAAGAATCCCTTTAAATCTTGTTGCTGAAACTATGCGGGCTCCTTTAGGATAAAATTGCTGGAGCTTCAGGAAATATGAGTGTCAGTCGTGATATTGGTTGAACAAAATGAAGAATAGCAGGAGCCTTAGAAAGGGAGGAAGTGGAAGAGAAGACACTCGGAGAGCAAATCGCACCAGGAGCTTTTAAGACAATCAAAGGTTATAAAATAGTGGGGCATATTAGATAAATCCAAATGCATTTTCATCCATCATCCCTCTGAGAAATGGAGCACGCGTAAACAAGAGGACAAATCGGCACTTGTAGAAGCAAACTTTCCAATCTCTCTGCTGCACTCATCTCAAATAGTGTTTGGATGCCTCTCAATCAGCGTGGTGCTTGTAGCAAAAATGCTAAATGGCAAGCATCTACAGGGCCAGGAGTAGAAGGATAAATGCATCCTTTTGAAACATCTAAAAGAGAGAATTCTAATTTACAAGCCACCATTTGTATGGCAGAATGAAAATAAGAAAAGTACAGATTTCACCAAGAACAAACTCCTGATATATGCCCCAACAGTATAAGACCCAAAGACGTTAGACTGAGTGAGAGGAGATGAAAAAGTCCATACTGTACGGTTTTACTATGTGATGATATGAAGTTCTAGAATATGCTAAGCTAATTAATAGTACTAGGAATCAAATCAATATTTGTACTACTTTATAAGTTGGGAGAGTGATGGGTTACAAGGAATTTGTCAAAACTCCTTGGGACATTTAATTAGATCTGTGCATTTCACTCTATATAAAGTATGCCTTCATTAAATTATGCATTTTAATGAAGGGAAAAGTTACAACACAGTTGAAAAAAAATATTAGGCCCCAGGGACAAAATCACTTTCACAAAATATAAAAAATGGCAATTTATTCAATAAATATTTACTGGATGCTTTTTAAGTGATAGAAATCGTTTGGGGCATTTATAATACATCAGTACACCAATTAGAAAATGATCAATGCCTACATTTCAGCAATCAAGAGAAAAATAACAAAAAGAGAGAAAAAATAATAGGAGTAACTTTATAGTATAGGAGTAGTAGTTGTTGTTTAGTCATTAAGTCTTGTCTAACTCTTTTGCGACCCCATGGACTGTAGCCTGCCAGGCTCCTCTGCCCATGGGTTTCCCACACAAGAATACTGGAGTGGGAAAAAAGTGCCATTTTCTTCTTCAGTGGATCTCCCTGACCCAAGGATTGAACCTGTGTCTCCTGCATTGGCAGGCAGATTCTCTACCACTGAGCCACTAGGGAAACCCATATAGTATAGTACCAGAAGATAATAAATGCTATGGAAAAGTAAGAAGGTACAGGAAGGTGAAAAGGATCAGGAGTGCTGGTAAGGGAAGCAGAGACTGGGTTTAAATTTTAAATAAAGGGCTGGGACAGGTATCACTGAGATGAACTGCTCATGAACTAAGACTTGCAGTGGGGGAGGTGGCTTCCCATGTGGGTGCTGCTGCTAAGTCGCTTCAGTCGTGTCCGACTCTGTGCGACCCCACAGGCGGCAGCCCACCAGGCTCCCCCGTCCCTGGGATTCTCCAGGCAAGAACACTGGAGTGGGTTGCCATTTCCTTCTCCAATTCATGAAAGTGAAAAGTGAAAGTGAAGTCGCTCAGTCGTGTCTGACTCTTCGTGACCCCATGGACTGCAGCCCACCAGGCTCCTCCGTCCATGGGATTTTCCAGGCAAGAGTTCTGGAGTGGGGTGCCATTGCCTTCTCCGCATGTGGATGCTACAGGGAGCAAATACGGCCAGTATAAAGGCACAAGGTGGGAATGTGCACCAGCTGTCTGAGGAATGCCTGGGAAACGAGTGTAAGCGGTGGGGACCAATTCAGGTGGAGACAACCAAGGGGCGAAGTCAGAGAGGCCACGCACGGCCAAGTGTGTGGGTGCCTTGGAGGCTCAACATAAGAATTTTGGCTGGAAGGAGATGGGGAAACATGAAGTTAAAAAATATATATAATGCACTGGCAATTTGTCAGTGAATCTTGGGTGATGGGACATAGAAGAAAAAGAAACCTGTTGTTAGCAGGAGATGGTGACAAGTGTATGTACTGGCTGATCAGAAGAATACAAAATTTACAACTTAGGAACAAATTTTAAATTAATAATAAAATTAAATCAAATTTCACAAAGTATTATCTCTTACTATGAATTTCATGATGTATCAAAACATTGCATGTTGTTCTCAACCAACACTTCATATTTTGTTAACTGAATAGCTTTCTAGTAGGTGGTATTACTAAATATACAGTTAATGGCTATATATATATATAAACGTATGGTTTTATATATATATGTAAATATACAGTTAATAGATAACTTCAATTTAATAAATATCATTTCTTAAGTAAAGAGTTCAAGAAAGTAAAGAAGTGATGCATATTATGAATTTTTGCCATGCTTTATCACTGGATAAAACTGTTTGTTCTTAAGTTGTGATAGCTAACATCAATTTTATTTTTGATGTATTGTGACGTGTTATATTCCTAATCTATCTTGTCAATATTTATTATATTTTTGTATAGTTATTTACACCCTGAGGCTATGTAGAGAAGAATCTGTGGATTTATTTATTAAACAATAAATATTCTTGTTTAATAAACATTGTTTTAAGACAAAAGTCTAGTTAGTGGATGATTTTTTTCTAAAAACATTAAGAAAAAGGAATACTGACCTGAAAAAGCTGAAATTTCTACATTATATAGAGGACAAGATCTGTACAAAGAAAAATAGCATACTTCTTGCTTTGGCAGACTAGAATCAAATAAAACTTTAATGCATGCATGTGTGTGTGCATGCTAAGTCTCTTCAGTCATGTCCAACTCTTTGTGACCCTATGGACTATAACCCACCAGGCTCTTCTGTCCATGGGATTCTCCAGGCAAGAATATTGGAATGGGTTGCCACACCCTTCTGCAGGGGATCTTCCTGACTCACGGATTGAACTTGTGTCTCTCATGTCTCCTGCATTGGCAGGTGGGTTCTTAACCACTAGCACCACATGGCAAATGCTAATATATGTAAGAAAGTGAAAGTGAAGTCGCTCAGTCATGTCCGATTCTTTGCTACCTGTGGACTGTAGCCCATCAAGCTCCTCCGTCCATGGGATTCTCCAGGCAAGAATACTGGAGTGGGTTGCCGTTTCCTTCTCCAGGGGGTCTTCCTGACCCAGGGATCGAACCCAGGTCTCCCACATTGCAGGCAGACGCTTTAACCTCTGCACCACCAGGGAAGCCCTTAAATACAAGAATACAGTCTCTCAGAAAACCTCCTATAATATATGTATAAACCATCTCAAAGCAGAAAAGCAAACTTGTTCAGTGCTTCTTAGCACAGATATCTGTATTGCTCCTGGCAAAATACTGTACCTTTGCTATTAAACTCATAAGAAACCATGACAATCACTGGATACTATTAAAATTTATCATGTTTTATGAATAAAATATAAAGTATGGATAAGTTCATTTGAATGAAAGTGATAATCTATGAGACAACAAGAAATGTAACGAAAGTGCATCCAAAACCCCAGCCTGAAAAAGAAAATAAATATTTACTTTAGTGATAATCCTCAAGCTAAAGTACCTTTTATTCCTAGTTTGACTGTATAAAATGTTACTGTGCAAATAAAATTTTAACTTGTCAAGTACTCTTATTATCTGGTGTAGCTAATGGTCTACTGAGACTTTCAAACAGGTTCCCTTGCCCTGTGACCCATGATACTTATGGGGGCAAGAATCTTTTACTCCTTTGCCTTCATGGTTAAATTTCCATTAGGTCAACATGAATAATGATGTAAACATGCTAGGTTCTTTTCTGACTTTTAACTGGAGGATCTTTTAATAAGCTTCATAACTGAAAGATCCAGTGTTTCTGGAATGTCCATTGTTTAGTAGAAAATTTGTTCTGTGTAAAATAATTTTTGGGTGAAAATATATTCATTACTCCCAAATAAAGCCAATAGTGTACAGGAAGTGTACACAGTCAACTGAAGCATCTGTAACTAAAATTATATTTTTTATATATTTCTAGCCAAAAAAAATTAAAATTACAAGGTTTCATGAATTGCATTAAAGAGATAATCTTACCTGTCAGAAGATAGCTCTGAGGTAACCAACCTAGACAGCATATTCAAAAGCAGAGACATTACTTTGCCAACAAAGGTCTGTCTGGTCAAGGCTATGGTTTTTCCAGTGGTCAGGTATGGATGTGAGAGTTGGACTGTGAAGAAAGCTGAGCACCGAAGAATTGATGCTTTTGTACTGTAATGTTGGAGAAGACTCTTGAGAGTCCCTTGGACTACAAGGAGATCCAACCAGTCCATCCTAAAGGAAATCAGTCCTGGGTATTCATTGGAAGGACTGATGTTGAAGCTGAAACTCCAATACTTTGGCCACCTGATTCGAAGAGCTGACTCATTTGAAAAGACCCTGATGCTGGAAAGATTGAGGGCAGGAGGAGAAGGGGATGGCAGAGGATGAGATGGTTGGATGGCATCACCGACTCAATGGACATGGGTTTGGGTAAACTCCGGGAGTTGGTGATGGGACAGGGAGGCCTAGTGTGCTGGGGTTCATGGGGTCACAAAGAGTCGGACACGACTGAGCAACTGAAGTGAACTGAACCACTGTTGAAACCAATACTGTTCTTTCATCCTTTCTGCATCAGTACACACCAAACCAGATCTCATTATTTGCTTACTTAACTACCAAGAAGTCCTCAGAAGCCACCTCTAGCCAATATTCTCTTTCATTGTTCTCAGGGATTTATAGGGAGGCAGAATTGAGCATGGGAGGCTTTATAGGATAATCTAAGTAGATGGAAGAGTTTTCCTTCTCCATCGGCAAGTGAAGAAAAGCCTGAGGTGAGCTTTACCAGGAGCTGGGGGGAGCTAACCATTCACGAACACAGGGCAGAAGGTCCTGTGCTTTGGGTCAGGATACCCTGAGGCACATGTCTGGTGTTGATATACAAACGCGTCCAAGACATGGGCCCCCCACGTTATTCTGCATTAACATTTGCTTTCTTTTTTTCTTTTTTTTCCTTTTTTTTAAAAAATTTTATTTCATTTTTTAATTTTACAATATTGTATTGGTTCTGAAGTTAGAATTTAGCATCTTGAAGACTCCCAAAGTCAGAACCCAAGGAACACTTTGCCTCAGGGACACCTTTGTCCGTGGGAACCATAGGAAGCCTCATGGGTCCATGAACGAGAGAGTAAGTATGAAATTCTAACCATGAATATGAACGCTCACCCTGGGCCTGTGGGTATAGAGTAAGCTTTTTCTGGGTCCACTTTCTGTCTGGATTCTAAGTGTTATCTTACTAATCAGAATGTGCTGGTTGGGTAGGGGATGTAGGAAAATAAAATGTGACTCATTAACCACACTCTTCAAATAAGAAACCCATTAGACGGTCTGTGATACGTCATGCAGTAAATTACAGAACGTAGTGGAAACACAGCACATCTGGTTTTATGGCCCATCCTGTCACAAGCCATGATTAAATCAGTGAACCACATTTAGAATCAAAGGGTAGAGAGGGACATAGAGCAACCATCAAGTAAAACGGCAAGGCGTCACCACGGTGGAAATAGAGACAAGCACCAACCTGGGAGAGAAGGCAACCCCAGCAGGACACGTGGCTTGTGGATGCCGGACATTCTCATCCGTTAGGTGCTGGGCAGAACACTGACTCCGAAACCTTAGTTAAGTGCACAGGTTACTTAACTAAAGCTTCCCTGGTAGCTGTGATGGTAAAGAATCCGCCTGCAATGTGGGAGACCCGAGTTTGATCTCCGGGTCAGGAAAATCTCCTGGAGGAGGGCATGGCAACCCATTCCAGTATTCGTGTCTGGAGAATCCCCATGGACAGATAAGCTCGGTGGGCTATAGTGCATAGTGTCGCAAAGAGTCAGACATGACTGAGCGACTCTCACTCACTCACTCACACAGGTTCTTCTGCAAAAAGGATTAATAATCCATCAACTCTCTTCTAACATTCATGGTTCTATTAAAAGACCACAGATAATGAGAAAAAGTAGGTGGCAGTGAAAGAGCAATATAAACATAACATTTGAAGGCAAAGGAACAAAAAAAGGTTGCATATGATTGTCGAGACTGGAAAGGGTATGGAAGCATGTCAAGCATGGGGTGGGGGGTGAACTGCTTTCCCCAAGAAGCAAGGACACATGGGGAAGGGCAGAGGTAGAGATACCGGAGCAGGGACTCAAAGTGTAAACAATGCAGTCGTATTAAAGGGATGCCTATCAGATAATGCAGGAGACCAGAGGGAGATGAGTCTAGGTCACAGGAGACATTTCATTTCAGACTAAGCTATTGGTTTATTCTTTATTCCACTGACGACAGGGGATTTTTAGAAGTTTTAAGGAGAGAAGTGACACAAAGATAATTGCGTCTTAAATGATGCATCTTGGGTCAGGAGAGGAGATAACCTAAGCCTATTCTGCAATCTTCCAGGGGGAATGTATTGAAGATCAAGCCTGGAGGGGTAGCAGGAGGAAGTGAGGGCAGGTGTCAAGTGCAGGACCTTGTGAATGATGAAATGCAGGGCGTGGAGGACAAGAAGGACTCAGAGATGACTGAGAAGCCAGCTTACAGGATACGTATCATTATGTTATTATCTAGTAATGGAAAGAGGGAAATGGGGATTAGGAAAGCTTTGAGAAATGATGGGACTGATTTTATGGTTACTGTCTGTGATAGTCTAAAGAATGGAAAAGGATTTTTCTAAGTAGCTTAGAGGTGAAAAGTACAGGCTCTAGAGGCTGCCTGCCTGCATTCAAACCTGGCTTCCATGACACACCGTCAGTATATCCCTGGGAAAACAATTACCCTGTGTGTGCCTCCCCTCATCCTTGAGATTGGAGAAAATGCTAGAAACTGCTTCATGTTTATTTTGCTGTGCTTTGTGAGTCTCAAGTGAATGAATACTGCTTTAAATAATGCCTAACTCATAGTGAGCTTTCAATAAATGCTGGCCATTATTATTTCCATTATTTATTAGTTGATCTTTAACCATCTTTTCCTTTAACATGGGGCTTCCCTGGTGGCTCAGACAGTAAAGAATCTCCCTACAATGCAAGAGACCTGGGTTCAATCCCTGGGTAGGGAAAACAGATCCCTTGGAGAAGGAAATGGCAACCCACTCCAGTATTCTTGCCTGGGAAATCCCATGGATAGAGGAGCTTGTGGGCTACAGTCCATGGGGTTGCAACTATCTTAGATCTAACGTACTCCTCTTTTACCAAACATCGCAATATATCCTCTGCAAATGTGGAATAATGTTGCTCACGCTGCTTTCTGATACAGCCCCGAATATAAATTCATTTACTCTCCATGCCTATTTCTACTTTTTAACAAACTCTGTGACTTTCTTCCTCTTAGACAAAACTAATCTAACAGAATGCATTTCCCCAAAAGTATCCATATAGCTACTAATGTTTACTACTCAACAATATTGTCTCAAAGCTTTGTAATATACCATATTATTCTACCTGAATAAATAATGCCTTTGCCTCTAAAGCAAGTCCTGTAGAAATCATGTTTAGTATAAAGTCTATTAAAATAGAGAAATTTTTCTAGAAAATGAGAAAAGTGGCGTATATCACTTATATACACACCCTGATTGCATCAGAGAGCAGGAAAAATTACGCATGCTCCATAGCCCTGCAAAACGATGTGTTTGTCTCACGTGACATTTGTGCTTGACCACACTGGTTTCCACGTGCGCACAGATCCCCATCCACAATCAATGAGACATCACATCTCCAAGTCACAAAGCCAATCCAGCACTTCTCCTGCATCATTTCAGTAAAGTCTGGGCCCTCCATTGCTCTCAGTCCCTACACAGAATTTCTATCGATGTTGCCAGAGATGTGCATATGAATCAAGCCTCCTAAATGACACATAATAACAAGGAGACTGAATTGCTCCAAGGATTAGTAATGGACCCCTGACCTACAGGTCAACCATTTGAATCCAGACTCAGTTAACAGTAGCTAAAAAATCCTACAATCTGGTTTCCAGTTGACAGTCAATGAAAGGAGACCTACAGCCTCTGTGGAATTCCAAGATAACAGGTGCCCCAGCACAGAATCCCCAAAAGAATGGCCAAGTTCAGAGGTCAAAGATTAAACCCGTGTGGAAGCCTGGCGGCTCTGAGCAGCAGAGAACGTCCCCGGCAGCCCTCCCTGTGTACCGATGGCAAACCACGTCCTTCCTCTGCACACAAACGGGACCCTTCTTCCTTCCCGACAGTGTCGGCAGAACAGCACCACAGAGCACCTGGGAAAATTAAACTGTGCATGTGCTCAGCGGGTTTGTCTGCCTCTGGGTTTACATAAATTTCATTTTAAATGAAATTGCTTCAATGCAAGCAATGCAGTGTTTTCACAGAACTGACAGCATATGCAAAAATAAAAGCCTTTACATGCACACACACACACACACACACAACACTGAAACATTGAAAAAAAAAAGATCCTTCACAGGTGAAAATTGAATAAATATAAGCTTTGTTCTTTAACAAGTACCTTCACTGTTACTATATTTTCCTATTGATGTTATCATAAAGGTTTACTTCACAGGTGATTTGTCTCTTAAGAAACATTTCAGTAGTGCTGTATTTACAGGGTTGCACTCATAAGTAATAACAATTATTGAACATTTATTATATAGATTGTTATACATAACATTTGTTGATAGAATGACTACTTTAAGCATTCATTGAGAGCTCTGCATATCCATGTGCTGACTGGATATCACCAGATCAAATTTCTGATAATAACCAAGAAAGGTAAGTCTGCATCATTTATCTTTAAAAGTAAATACATTTATAGGTGTTTGTAAATTTCTAATATAAACTTAACCTTGAATAAATATGGATATATTCACAGTAAGAAGAAGACTGGAAAATGCATTCTTCTTCTTCAATATAACATGATTTTGAAGAAATTTAGGCCAAGATTTACACATATATATGTGGGGGGGTAAATATGTGTATGTATATACATATATAGATATGTGTATGTATGTATTGGAGAAGGAAATGGCGATCCACTCCAGTATTATTGCCTGAAAAATTCCATGAACAGAAGAGCCTGGAAGGTTACACTCCATGGGGCCACAAAGAGCTGGCCATGACTGAATGAATTAACACATATGTACGTATATATATATATATATATACACTCAACTACATCTGGAGAGTATTTTCAAACTGTTAAAATACAAATTGACATAACATTATATATAAGAAACTTAGAACCATTTACCTTTTAATTTTTTGTCCTGTGCATACCTAAAATTATTTCATAGTACAGATTTTTTTAACAACTCTCCACCACTTTCTAATCATACTTGGGACCTGAAAGTTATAAGCAAGCTATTTTTACATGGACTCTAGCTTTGCTCATAACATCCAGGGTTTTTTTTTTTTTTTTGTAAAATATAAAAGAATCCAAATTATAAGCAGTCCCATTTTTAAAGCCATCCATATTTATATCTACTATGAAAATAAAAATACATATTTATCTAAAATTATTCAAGAAATCTGAAAAGACCCCAAATACTCTGAGTATGATGACTTGAGGAAACATTTTCTGTATCATAGTGGTGAAAGAAATGAAAAAAATCAAATATGATATATTTTAAAATTTAAGTTCAGTAATATTTCTGTTTCCACTACATTTGAATTACTTCTTAACTCACATTAGAAATGACCCACTTTACTTTTTATAAGTGTTCTAAATCATCTTGGCTTTGCTGACACAAAAACGTGGCTTTCTGTGCCTGCTAATAAGATGATTTATTATAGAAAGACCAGGAAGATAAGCCCACAGATGCTATGCCCCCCATGCCTTACAAGTGGTTTGCAAAAGGTCAGATATCATTGACCTTTCAGATGACTGGAGCAGTTGATCTCATAAAGAGACCACTTTTCTACCCCTGATTGAATCTGAGATTGCCTTTCTCAACCAAACCATTATGAATGGACGCCTGTTAATATGTTCAGCAGCTTTGCTATTTTTAACATCTAGAAATTTAAAAAATCTCCAACCCTAATATTAACATTTCTGCTTCTGATAATAGGGACCATTTTCCACTGGAGATGAGTTGGCTTGCAAATGCAAATCAATTCTTTATTTTATAAGCACACAAATTGAATAGTAGCATCTGATGCTTAAGTACTTTCAGACTTATTAATTCTTTTTATCTACTTGTTCTTTTAACCTCTACTATGCTTCATTTCAAAAAGACTTTAAGGTGAATCAGAAATATATGCAATATAGGAAGACAGTGGCACAAATCCAAAAATGACTAATAGTAAAAATTAAGCAGCAGAGACTGTGAACTTACACACACATCAGTTATAAAAGGCTCAGTGCACATATAATGATACATATGCATGTGCGTTTGCACACACACACATACATGAACACAACTGACTCAGGGGAACTGAGGCCTTCCCAGCTCCCAGCTCTGGGATACACTAATCTTCTGGTCCTTTCACTGAAACGTTAGGTGGTGAAATTAGTGACTGCATCCACTATCTCCCAGTGGTGAAGCCAATGACACCATCAGAAGGTGAGTCTTTTGTTGAAAGCCAGGTAAAGGAGACATACTCAGCTCAGACTGCAGGGAACAGAAAGAATTAAGTCCCAGATACTATTCACTGATGATCAGTTGGATGACAGTATAAAATTCAGACTGGTGATTCTTACACTTCACTGTGCAAATGCCCTGAGTCGTCATTAAAATACACATTTGGGGGCACCATTAGCAGAAACTTTAAACTGAAGGGAGAAAGGGATTGGCCCCTCCTGTTTTACAAGCACCATCCAGATACTGTGCAGGTACCACTGAAGGAAAAACTGAGCAGACAAATGGATATGATGCTTGCAAACCTGCCCATCCAGTCTCCCAGAATACTGTTTGCAACAACTCACATTTTCAAAAGAAAAAAAAAAAAAAAAATGGATAGTCAGGTTTTTAATCTGTAGTCTGGGAAACAGGGACTTAAAATTAATGAAGGGCAGATAGTACATTAAAATATCCCTTAGGTCTCTTTAATAGGAGAATAACAATCCAAATCAGAGAAGGTGATGGTCCCTCTTTATTTATTCCTCTCAGCTGTATCTGCAGTGTTGGGTTCACATTTTTGGTGACACATGTACGAAGGAGAGCGATAATTTATTCAACAGAGTCTACACGTTGTTTTTTTGTCCAACACAGCATGATTATGGCCTGATGGTGCTTATTTCTAGAATTGAGAGCACGCCCACAGTGGCAAACAAAAGAGAGGAGGCGTGAACTGTGCCACTTGAGGCCATGCAAAGGAGACCAGCTTCCTCATCAGAACTGCGAGGCTGGAGCCAGACTCACTGAATTTCAGTCATGGTTCTGCCACTTACAAATTACTGAGGCATGTGTGTAACCTCCTCATACCCTGTTTTCCCCATTGTTAAAATGGACATAATATCAGTACTGACCTTATAATCAATGTTTCTTATAGGAAAAAAGTGTTTTATATAAGTATAGTACTTAGAACATTTGCTTGTCATATAGGAAACACTCAATTAAATGTATCTATTATAACACCAGGAGATAGTAGAGGACAGAGAAGCCTGCTGTGCTACAGTCCATGAGGTTGCAAAGAGTCAGACATGACTTAGTGACTGAACAACAGCAATTATCTGTTAAAAGCTTGATAAAATGCATCATTAGCCCATCATCTTAATAAGTCTGATAAGGTAAGATTTTCAGAGTTCACTTTAGGATCTCTCTTGGAATGTTTAGTATGCATTTGACTTCTCATTTTAAAATAAGATTTAAAGAATATTATTGACCAAATATATACAACTTGGCTGCTTTTCAGCTTGATATACTTGAATAGGTGTCCATTCATTCTCACTTTGCTACTTATCTGACATTGTGTACTATTCTGAAAAAAAAAAAAAGTGTAGGTGTTCAGTCATGTCTGACTCTTTGCAACCCCATGGACTATAACCCACCAGGCTCCTCTGTCCATGGAATTTTCTAGGTGAGAATACTGGAGTGGATTGCCATTCCCTTCTCCAGGTGATCATCTCAAACCAGGGACTGAACCTGGGTCTCCCACACTGCAGGCAGATTCTTTAGCATCTGAGCCACAAAAGAAGCCCCTGGTACCTGTCAAGTGTTCCTGCCATTAATTTGCTGCAGCCTACAGTTCAGAAGATTAAATTGACAAGTAAATGTAAAGCTACTTAGCAATGTGATTTTCTCTACAATAGTTGTAAGCATGGGGGGATTAAAGGAACACATGAAGATAAGATATAGAGGCTGGACCAATGAACTTCAGAAGAAGCTCCCTGAGGAAATTATCCTCACGTGAGAACTGGAAGGTGCTCAGAAGTGAGCCTGTTGTCTTGTGGGACAAGCATCCTAAACCATGTCACAGAGTGAGGAAGAGACTGATACTTTGGACTGTAACTAGAGCAGGGTATGGACGACACGGCTAATAGAAAATGGTGACGAAGCTCAGGTCATGAAGAGTCTTGCAAAGTCCTGCAGTTAAGCATATGGTCTAAAAAATTAAGTCATGGAATTTCAGCCTGGAGATGTTCCATAATCTGCAAAATCCACAGTATATCTGAAATTAGTATTGCTATAAAGACATTTCTAATTTCTTACTCTGAAATAAGAACATGGACTGTATTTGGGGCCAGGTAGACAGCCATCAGTCTAAGTGGTTACTTGTCAAATCAATATGATATAGAAAGCTTAAATAGTGTAATGATAAAATACCCAACATATTTTTGTGGGTTGAATCATGTGCTCCAAAAAGATGATGTCCTAAGCCTCAGTACCTGTAATTGTGACTTCATATGGAAATAGTTCTTTTTCCTTATGTAATGATCAACAGACATGAGTTTGAGCCAACTCCAGGAGATAGTGGACAGGGAAGCCTGGTGTGTGGCAGTCCATGGGGTCGCAAAGAGTCAGACATGACTGAGTGACTAAACAATAGCAACAAAGATAAAGTCAGACTGGGTTCGAGGGGACCCCTGAATTCTATGACTGTGGTCTTTCTGAAAAAGCTTGGAGAAATACAGAGACACAGACGCACAGAGAGAGAACCATGTGATGAAGGAGGCAGAGACATGGTGCGTCTCCAAGTCAAGAGAAGCCAAAGACTGCCAAGGCAGCCAGAAGAAGCTAGGAAAAGGCAAGAAGGGCTCCTCCTCCAGAGCCTTCAGGGAATGCTGGCCCTGCAGACAACTGGATTCAGATTTCCAGCCCTCGGAACTGTGAGACAATAAACTTCAACTCTTTTAAGCCATGAAGTTTGCAGCAGTTTGTTATCTAGGAAAGGCATACACTTGCAATGCAATCTCCTTTCCTTCCACTCCAGTTTTAACTGGCACTAGTGGTAAAGAACCTGCCTGCCAATGCAGGAGATGTAAGAGATGCAGGTTCGATCCCTGGGTCAAGAAGATCCCCTGGAGGAGGGCATGGCAACCCATTCCAGTATTCTTGCCTGAAGAATCCCATGGACAGAGGAGCCTGGAGGGCTACAGTCCATAGGGTCGAAAAGTCAGACTGATTCGACTGAAATGACTGAATTGACTGAGCACACATGCATATTGATGATCTGAATTAATACATATGCACACAAACTTGTGTAATTGATGTCTGTCTTCATCTGAGTTTTCCCCAAAGATGATACTGAAAAAGAAAAAAAAAAAAGGTTTTTGGTGCAACTAGGCTATTTGAGAGACGATCCCGGGGAGCAAGGTGAAAGAATGGGAGGTAAAACAGAGAAAGCAGGTATGTCAAGAAGGCTGAGGTCAATGAACAGGTTACTGCTGGCGGCTGAGAGACTGTATGAAATACAACTCTAGATTGGACCATAAATATAAAAGACAATTGGCTAGTCATCCACCGACTCTTGTCCCTCCCTCATTAGTTGATGGTTGATACCTAAAGGAGATCTGTCTTGAGTGTTCATTGGAAGGACTGATGTTGAAGCTGAAACTCCAATACTTTGGCCACCTGATGTGAAGAACTGACTCATTTGAAAAGACCCTGATGCTAGGAAAATTTGAAGGCAGGAGGAGAAGGGGGCGACAGAGGATGAGATGGTTGGATGGCATCACCGGCTCAATGGATATGAGTTTGAGTAGACTCTGGGAGTTGGTGATGGACAGGGAGGCCTGCTGTGCTATGGTCCATGGGGTCGAGAAGACTCAGAGATGACTCAGCGACTGAACTGAACTGAACTGAACTGCTGCTGCTGCTGCTAAGTCACGTCAGTCGTGTCCGACTCTGCGCGACCCCATAGACGGCAGCCCACCAGGCTCCTCCGTCCCTGGGATTCTCCAGGCAAGAGCACTGGAGTGGGTTGCCATTTCCTTCTCCAATGCATGAAAGTGAAAAGTGAAAGTGAAGTCGCTCAGTCGTGTCTGACTCTTAGCGACCCCATCGACTACAGCCTACCAGGCTCCTCTGTCCATGGGAGTTTCCAGGCAAGAGTACTGGAGTGGGTTGCCAGTGCCTTCTCCGAACTAAACTGAACTAGAGGCACTAATTCATTGACACTTCAGCTCTAGACTGATGCCCTTACAGGAGAGGCAACCTGCTTGAGGAAGGAAGCCAGGGCATTTAAGAAAACTGTATAACAAAGCTGCAAGTTGTCTCCAGATAGGACCTGAGAGGACTTGGCCGGGCATTAAAAATAACTACACTGTTCATTAAAAAAAAACATTAATTAATATTACTTACAGTCTGGCAAGGGTTTCCCTTGGGGCTTAACTGGTAAAGAATCCGCCTGCAATGCAGGAGACCTGGGTTCGATCCCTGAGTTGGGGAGATCCCCTGGAAAAGGGAAAGGCTATCCACTCCAGTATTCTGGCCTGGAGAATCCCATGGACTGTATAGTCCATGAGGTTGCAAAAAGTTGGACACAACTGAGCGACTTTCACTTTCACAGCCTGGCAAAGGCCTCTGTAAAGTTAACCTTACCCATTGTTGGTAAGAATAAATTATACTGATAAATGAGCTTATCTACAAAAGAGAAATAGAATCCCAGATCTAGAAAACAAACTAATGGTTACCAGGGAGGATGGTTGTTGTTGTTTAGTTGCTAAGTCGTGTCCATCTCTTTTGTGAACCCATGGACCATAGTATGCCAAGCTCCTCTGTCCATGGGATTTCCCACGCAAGAATATTGGAGCGGGTTGCCATTTCCTCCTCCAGGAGAGCTTCCTGACATGTGGGGAAAGTGGAGAGGGATAAATTGAGAGATCAAGTTTGACAAGTATACACTATTATGTATAACATATATAACTAATAAGACCTACTGAGTAGTACAGGGATGATGCACTCAGTACTTTATGATGGCCTACTTGGGAAAAGAATCTAAGAAAGAGTGGATGTACATGTATAACTGAGTCACTGTGCTGTACATCTGAAACTAATGCAACATGTAGATCAACTATACTCTAGTAAAAATTTTTAAAAATTAAGATTATACAATGATAAAAACAATAAAGGAAGGTGAAAATTAACCAGCCACACACAAAGAATGTACCAAAACTTGCTAATATAGTGACTAATTTTCAAATATTTGATGAAACTATTACCATCAAGACCTATTACCATTACTCAAGACCAAGATCATGTCATACTGGAGTGTTTATAGGTCTTTGCAATTAAAACTATTTAGAAGAAACATGTTATATAAATAATCACGTGAACACACTCAGTGTTGTTATGTTACGGTATATCGTTTCTAAGTTGAAGTACAGAGGACAAAATCCAGTTCATTACTGGTGATCCATAAGGAAATGTCACCCTTCTTAGTACTTAAATGATAACCATATATGCATGGAAACGGCATTCCTTTCCTTCTGCGAGACCTTTTAGTGTAGGGGGTTGTGTTAATCCTGTAGGAGCTGGGTTGTGTTTGTGATTTATTGTTGCTATGGTTACCAACAGCGCAGCAAAGGCTTCACAGTCCAGGACATCCCAGGAGTATGGTCTGACAGAACCACCTCTGTTTGATTCCGAGCTTTAAGGCCTCTCTTTGTGTTGGACCATGAGTGGGTCTCACTTCAAGCGCCTGTTCCTCTGCTGGCCTCCTCTCAGCGGTGTTCTACTGTTACTTGCTATTTGAAACTTCTCAGCTTATGAAGGGTTGTAGAAGGTCCCAGGCTCTGCTCTGATCAAGGCTCTGCTAAAGGCGTGCATGGTGCCCTGACCACGGGGCGGAGACCTCCTCCATTCTCCTGCTCCTCCCCAGGCTGTCTCTGTGGGCTCGGGACTTACTGCTGCTGCTCTTCCAGGAGCAGAGTTCCTTCTTTCTCGTCCCCACCTGCAGTGATTATCTACTCCAGCCCAAGGGTTAGCGGCTTTGCCCTTTCAGCCTACTCTCCACAAATGAAGCTTCTGTCCAGTATGAACATACAAGAAGAGGAGAAAGGAAGGTCTAGGAGATGGAGTTTCCCGTTTCTCACACATGAGTGTACTTCCCCTGCCCAGAACTACAGCATCAGTGCTCTTTGATCTTATCTGGCACCGCCTGGTGAGAAAGAGTGTGCGTGGGCTCCTCAAACGTCTCTTACCCCAGGGATTTTGTGGTGTTCCTCCAGCCACACTCAGCCTTGCCCGGTGCATCAACTCTTGTAGCTGAGCTCTGGTCACTGGCACCCTCTTGCATTGATAATTGGTAAACAGCTGTTCAAGTCTCCCTGCTCCGTACAGACAGCATGACTCTCAGATTTTCTTCCTGTTTTTTCCTTTGCAATTTCAGCTATCATATAGGTTTGAAAAAATCATCAATTCTATGTTAGTCTGGGTCTTTTTTACTGTAAGGATTGTCCCCACTTAAAAAAAATGCACATGAGAGTTGCGAATCAAGTTTTATTTGGATCAAATAACGATTATAGCCAGAGAAACAACACTTCAGATAGCTCTGGGAAACCGCTCTGAGAGGTCAGTATATGTGTGATTTTGGTGAAGGGGGAATATATGCATTCAAGCATGTATCTTTTTTTTTTTTTTGCAGAAGGTTTCTGCTAGTCACCATGAAGGATATTAGTGCTTTTCTAGATATAAGAAGATATAAGAACTATAAAACTGATTCCAGAAAACATCTAACTATGTGAAGACCTGTTCTGCCTGTTTTTCTCAGAGCACAGAGTGCCTCATTCCTGATCTCGGCTCTGAACTCCTTTCAGAGGGTACTGAAAACCAGCAGCTGCAGCAGCACACGACGTAGTCTTTGTAGAGGCAGATGTAAAGTGCCGATTTATAGTTGACAGGATGGAACTTGGCTGTTTTCAGCTTTCTACATCCCAGGAAGCCAGAAATCCTAACTCAACTTTCGTACAGTCTACATTGCCCTTTCATTTCTATTTCCTTGTCAGTTACAACATAGCCCCAGTTCCACTCCCCCATCACATACATTTTGAAAGTTAGTTAATGTGAAACAAACGTGGAATATGTGGATTGCATTAATGGATAACAATTGATTTGTACTGACTAATGTTTTGCAAATTAATCTTGAAAATCTTATTTCAAAGCTATTTGGCCATATAATGTCTTCAAGATTATAAAATTTCCATAGTTATTTTATAACCCATGATTAATGACTTCTAGTTAAATCCATCACATCCCTCTATCCTTTGTCTTTTAACTTTTAACTTAAAAGTTAAGTAGATAATAGTCATCTATCTACAGACACTGAGATGCCAATTTTTCCTACAAATAGATTCTTACCAATCTAGAAATAGAAAGACAAAATAAAATATGTAACTTCACATTCACATAAGTCTTTCGAGAGCAAATTAATTGTACATTAATATTGACATGAAATTTATTTTTAACTTTTTCACTAACACATTTTACTGGCAGGCCCTGAGCCTGGTACACAACAGTGCCCCCACTATTCATGCTATAAATACATGAATGAATTAATTAATTAATACACAGACCTTTTGAAGGTAACTATCTTCATTACCTCCACCATAGTTTGGTTTCAGGTCAAACAACAGGGAGGGAACACAACCCATCAACAGAAAATTGGATGAAAGATTTACTGAGCATGGTCCCACCCATCAGAATAAGACCCAGTTTACCCATCAGTCAGCCTATCTCATCAGGAAGCCTTTTATCCTTATCCTTCAGAGGGCTGACAGAATGAAAACCACAATCACTGAAACTAGTCAAACTAATTGCATGGCCCACAACCTTGTCTAATTCAATGAAACTTTGAGTCATGCCCTGTTGGGCCACCCAAGACAGACAGGTCATGGTGGAGGGGTCTGACAAAATGTGGTCCACTGGAGAAGGGAATGGCAAACCACTTCAGTATTCTTGCCTTGAAAACTCATGAACAGTACGAAAAGGCAAAAAGATATGACACTGAAAGATGAACTCCCCAGGTTGGTAGGTGCCTAATATGCTACTGGAGATCAGTGGAGAAATAACTCCAGAAAGAATGAAGAGACAGAGCCGAAGTGAAAACAATGCCCAGTTGTGGATGTGACTGGTGATGGAAGTAAACTCCAGTGCTGTAAAGAGCAATACTGCCTAGGATCCTGGAATGTTAGGTCCACGAATCAAGTTAAATAGGAAGTGGTCAAGCAGGATATGGCAAGAGTGAACATCGACATTTTAGGAATCAGTGAACTAAAATGGACTGGAATGGATGAATTTAATTCAGATGACCATTATATCTACTACTGTGGGCAAGAATTCCTTAGAAGAAACAGAGTAGCCCTCATAGTCAAAAAAAGAGTCCTAAATGCAGTACTTGGGTGCAATCTCAAAAATTAAAGAATTATCTCTGTTTGTTTCCAAGGCAACCATTCAATATCACAGTAATCCAACTCTAGGTCCTGACCAGTAATGCTGAAGAAGCTGAAGTTGAATGGTTCTATGAAGACCTATGAGACTGTCTAAAACTAACACTGAAAAAAGATGTCCTTTTCATCACAGGGGACTGGAATGCAAAAGTAGGAAGTCAAGAAACACCTGGAGTAACAGGTAAATTTGGCCTTGGAGTACAAAATGAAGTAGGGCAAAGGCTAACAGTTTTGCCAAGAGAACACACTAGTCATAGCAAACACCTTGTTACAACAATACAGGAGAAGATTCTACACATGGACATCACCAGATGGTCAATACCGAAATCAGATTGATTATATTCTTTGCAGCCAAAGATGGAGAAGCTCTATACAGTCAGCAAAAACAAGACCAGGAGCTGACGTGGCTCAGATCATGAACTCCTTATTGCCAAATTGAGACTTTAAATTGAGAAAGTAGGGAAAACCACTAGATCATTCAGGTATGACCTAAATAAAATTCCTTATGATTATACAGTGGAAGTGAGAAATAGATTCAAGGGATTAGATCTGATAGAGAGAGTGCCTGAAGAACTATGGATGGAGATTCATAACATGGTTAGGGAGGTGGTGGTCAAAACCATCCCTAAGAAAAAGTAATGCAAAAAGGCAAAATGGCTGTCTGAAGAGGCCTTACAAATAGCTGAGAAAAAAAGATAAGCTAAAGGCAAAGGAGAAAAAGAAAGATATACCCATTTGAATGCAGAGTTCCAAAGAACAGAAAGGAGAGAAAAGAAAGCCTTCCTCAGTGATCAACACAAAGAAATAGAAAAAAAAAAAAAATGATAGAATGGGAAAGACTAGAGATCTCTTCAAGAAAATGAGATACCAAGGGAACATTTCATGCAAAGATGGGCACAATAAAGGACAGAAATGGTATGGGCCTAACAGAAGCAGAAGATACTAAGAAAAGGTGGCAAGAACACACAGAAGAACTGTACAAAAAAGATCTTCATGACCCAGATAACCATGATGGTGCCATCACTCACCTAGAGCAAGACATCCTGTCAAGTCATCCTGTAAAGACATCCAAGTCAAGTGGGCCTTAGGAAGCATCACTATGAACAAAGCTAGTGCAAGGGACAGAATTCCAGTTGAGCTCTTTCAAATCCTAAAAAAATGATGTTGTTAAAGTGTTGCACCAAATATGCCAGCAAATTTGGAAAACTCAGCAGTGGTCACAGGACTGGAAAAGGTCAGTTTTCATTCCAATCCCAAAGAAGGGCAATGCCAAAGAATGTTCAAACTACTGCACAATTGCACTCATCTCACACACTAGCAAAGCAATGCTCAAAATTCTCCAAGCCAGGCTTCACCAATACATGTGCCATGAACTTCCAGATGTTCAAGCTGGATTTAGAAAAGGCAGAGGAACCAAACATCAAATTATCAATTGATGGATCATTTGCCATCAATGATCTGTTGGATCATTGGAAAGGCAAAAGAATTCCAGAAAAACATCTACTCCTGCTTCATTGATTATGCCAAAGCCTTTGACTGTGTAGATCACAACAGACTGTGGAAAATTCTCCAAGAGATGGGAATACCAGACCACCTTACTTGCCTCCTGAGAAATCTGTATGCAGGTCAAGAAGCAACAGTTAGAACTGGACATTGAACAACAGACTGGTTCCAAATTGGGGAAGGAGTACTTCAAGGCTGTATATTGTCACTCTGCTCATTTAACTTATATGCAGAGTACATCATGAGTAATGCTGAACTGGAGGAAGCACAAGCTGGAATCAAGGTTGCCGGGAGAAATATCAATAACCCCAGACATGCAGATAACACCACCCTTATGATAGAAAGCAAAGAAGAATAAAAGAGCCTCTTGATGAAAGTGAAAGAGAGTGAAAAAGTAGGCTTAAAACTCAACATTCAGAAAACTAAGATCATGGCATCTGGTCCCATCACTTCATGGGTCCCAAATAACTAGTGACAACAGTAACAATTTATTAAAAATAAAATACCCGACAGTTATTACTCTTTACTCTTCATATCAAGGTTATACATTGTCTTTGCTTAGAATTGAAAACCTCACAGGGAGAGCTCGATTTTAAAACTCAACAACACATTACTAAATAGATGGTCATGGTCACAGTGACCGACTTTGTTTTCCTGGGCTCCCAAATCACTGCAGATAGTGACTGCAGCCATGAAATTTAGAGACACTTGCTCCTTGGAAGAAAAGCTGTGACCAACCTAGACAATATGTTTAAAAGCAGAGACACTACTTTGCCAACAAATGTCCATCTAGTCAGAGCTATGGTTTTTCCAGTGGTCATGTATGGATGTGAGAGTTGGACTATTAAAGAAAACTGAGCGCTGAAGAATTGATGTTTTTGAACTGGAAATCAGGGAAGATTCGTGAGAGTCCCTTGGACTGGAAGGAGATCAAAACAGTCAACCCTAAAGGAAATCAGTCCTGAATATTCATTGGAAGGACTGATATGGAAGCTGAAGCTCCTATACTTTGGCCACCTGATGCAAAGAACTGACTCATTTGAAAAGACCCTGATGCTGGGAAAGATTGAAAGTGGGACAAGAAGGGGACAACAGAGGATGAGATGGTTGGAGGGCATCAGCAACCTGATGGACATGAGTTTGAGCAAGCTCTAGGATTTGGTGATGGACGGGGAAGCCTGGCGTGCTGCAGTCCACGGGGTCTCAAAGAGTCAGACACCATTAAGCGACTGAACTGACTGAATACACGAATGTTGTGAATATATATTTTCTCTATCAAGAACTCTAGATGTATTATTGTCTCTCATAATGCATTTTGCCTTTCTAAATACATGCACAAGTATTAAAGAATTTTTATAATGTAAAGTATGATATCAGTAGTCTATCAGAAGCCAAGCTTTTAGCAAGAGAGGAGGAAAATGCACTAGATGTTTCTAACATAAGCATTGGAAAGTCAACATGAGACTCACAGTTTAAGTTGGCAAAGTCCCCCATATGATCTCCAAACTTTCACTGCTGGTCATAAATAACTAGTAACAACAGGATTTTATTAAAAATAAAATACCCAACAGTTATTAGCCTTTACTCTTCATATCAAGGTTATACACTGTCCTTGCTTAGAATTGAAAAGCTCACAGGAAGAGTTCGATTTTAAAATTCAACAATACATTACTAAATTACTATCATCTGTTGATTTCATGAAAATTTATCAATTCCACTTACAATATTTAATGTGACTTGGATTTTTTATTTTAACATTAATGTTAGAATCAGTAAAAGTCCTATAGTCTTTTCAAAAATTCTAAAAGTAGTTTTATTATTATTATTTGGTTAAAGCTAAAACAAATATAGCTAATTCTAGATTCTGAAAACCAATTTTTCTGGTTAGTAACAGACTTTAATTAGAATAGGTACAATATGTATGAATTTTTTTCAATTATGATTTTACATGAAATAATAAGATGTGATGAGGAAACACAAACTCTTATTTAAATTATGAATGGATTTTTCTGCATGGACTTTATGAAAACAATTTTTGTATATTTCATTCTTTTCCAAGGATTGGTCTTAGTGCTCCTAGACTGTAATGAGAGATATTTTTAAAGAGCTGTATTAATTTTCTGTTTCTGCTGCAGCAAATTATCACAAACTTTGTTGTTGTTTTTCACTCACTAAGTCAGGTCTCTTTAGATCCATGGACTGCAGCACACAAGGCTTTCCTGTCCTTCAAAATCTCCTGGAGTTTGCTCAACTCATGCCCATTGAGTCAGTGATGTCATCCAACTATCTCATCCTCTGTCACCCTCTTCTCTTCCTGCCCTCAGTCTTTCCCAGCATCAAGGTCTTTTCCAATGAGTTAGCTGTTCTCATCAGGTGGCCAAAGTATTGTAACTTCAGCATCAGTCCTTCCAATGAATATTGAGGGTTTATTTCTTTTAGGATGGACTGGTTTGATCTCAAGGGACTCTCAAGAGTCTTCTCCAGCAACACAGTTCAAAGGCATCAATTCCTTAGCACTCAGCCTTCTTTATGGTCCAACTCTCACATCCATACATGACTACTGGAAAAACCGTAGCTTTGACTAGACAGACCTTTGTCAGCAAAGTCATGTCTCTGCTTTTGAATATGCTGACTAGCTTTAAAACGACACAGGTTTGTTATCAGACAGTTCTAGTGGTAGAAGACAAAAGTCATGGTTTGTTGGGCTAAGGGTGCCAGCAGGACACCCCTCTGGAGGTTCCGGGGGGAGGATCTGTTTACTTGCCTTTTTCAGATCTAAGGGCTGCTGCCTCCACCCATGCGTGACCCCTTCCTCAGGTTAAGCTCCAATGTTTTGCATCCATCATCACATCTCCTGTTACCAACCTGATCACGCTACCTCTTCTCCTGGCTTTTCTGATTATACCAGGCCCACCTGGATAATCCAGGGTAATCAATACTTTTCAGGAGTCCAAATTTACAGATCCTCACATCTGCAATTTCCCTTTTACAATCATGGTAACATAGTTACAGGTTCTGGGGATTAAGATTCAAACATCCTCAGGGGCTATTCTTCAGCTCACCACAATAATTTTCTGTTTTATGCAATGTTCTGGTTTCTCTGTACTTAGTGGGTTTCACTGGCTTCCCTGGGCTTCCCAGGTGGCGCTAGTGGTAAAGAATCCACCTACCAATGCAGGAGATGCAAGAGATACGGGTTGGGATCCTTGGGTTATAAAGATCCCCTGGAGGAGGAAATGGCTACCCACTCTAGTATCCTTTCCTGGGGACTCCGATGGACAGAGGAGCCTGGCAGGCTACAGCCTATGGGGTCGCAAAGAGTTAGACATAACTGGTTAAGCAACTAAGCATTCACACACACATTGGCTTTCCTAGGCCAGTTAAAGGACTTCTCAAGTTCATGGAAGACTTAAATATTTCCCTATTCTAATGTATACATGTGGTTTACAAAATAGTAATGTAGTGGCTATTCAATATCATATTCCTGGATCATAGGTATCCCACATGCATTTTCTTCTTAAGCTATCAGAATACCCCAGTGAGGTAAGTGCTATATCCTCATTTTATTTTTACATGGCTGTTCACCATCAGCTGACTGCAACTACTAACTCTGCTTGAGTAGCAGTCCTCCTGATACTTCTTTGAAAGTACTGTCTTCTTCTGAAATAATCCCAGCTGGAAAAAGGTGTTTGAAAAATCAGTGAAGAATGAATTTCATTGTTTCTTCCCAAATCAAGTGCAGGAAATCAAGCATATGAAAATCATATTCCTCTCTCATCTTCTGAATGTAGATTAAGAAATGTTTATAGAAATAATTATGTAGAGAATGAACAAAGAGTTTTAAATTAATTAAATATAATCAGGTAAGCTCTCAGCTACTGTAGGTAGACAGGAAAGAAATAATTTGAGTAGATTAATGCATGATATTTGGAAAACTCTAAAGAGATTTTCTTTCATGATTGATTAGCACTTACCTTTAAAATAGAGAAGTATATTCAAATTTGCATTGTAAATTCCACCCATGTTTTATACTGCTACATAGGAAAAGTATTTATTCTATGGATAAGAATCATGAGGCATTAATTAAAACAGGAATTCAAGAACTATGGACTTTAAAAAGTTAGTGTATTGCATAGTTGAGATGATTTCATATGCATGAAATCTAGACTGAACCAAACAGTCACGTTTGAGTGACAAACTATTTAATAAATCCTGTATTATGTAAAAAAAAAAAAAAAAGGAGTTTCTCAAAAATATGGAAATAAAAGACTGTGGCTTAAAATATAATCAGTGGCTTGATGCAGAAGCAGGTGATCATTTGAACAACTCTCATCAGCACTTCATTAAATTTTCAGATGAATTGTTTAATTTAGTAAATCTGTCTTATTTTTTGCATATCAGACTGGTATATGTGAAAATTTTGACAGAAACGTGTTTTCATTCCAGACAGAAGAAATACTTGGAGCACTTGGTTCATAAAAGAGAATAAGCCATTTCTCAACGCGTTAGAAATGTCATCTTATTATTAAAAGAAACCAGGGTCAGATTTTCCTTCTGTTCACTTTGTTGCCTAATAGAGTGGAAACGAGGGAGTTT
The DNA here is from genome assembly GCF_055505025.1 of Bos grunniens. Taxonomy (NCBI): domain Eukaryota; kingdom Metazoa; phylum Chordata; class Mammalia; order Artiodactyla; family Bovidae; genus Bos; species Bos grunniens. Next base: position 86,100,456 of record NC_141176.1, on the reverse strand, counting down.
TTGAGCACAGTCGCCGATGGAGGATAAGGAGTGGTTATGTTGTGTTCTGAAGTGTAAAACAGAACTGTGAAAACCACACCATGAAACTTCTGAGAATGAACTGTGTAGAGCATGATATATCATACAAGTAAGTCAGAGTGACATTTAACATCCATGATCCAAACGGGGAATGTTTGAGAGATTAGAATGGCCACAGTTCTCAAAAGGCTTCGTTTGAAACATATATTAAGGAAGGAAAATTACAAACATTCTAAGTAAACGACACTGATAATTCAAGTGCACTTGAAAAACTTATGTAAAAGAACATGTTTAGATAATCGCTAAAATACATAAAGTGACTATTGATGGAAAAAATGCATTAAGGCACTAAAAAGAAAAGGATAAATTGACTATAAAGTATTCATAACATGTCTCTAAGTTAATGGCCTCGAGGGAAAATGTAATCTATATTGCAAATATCAGAGCAAATTATTCAATAAAACTCGAAAAAACGTTCATACGTATTACAGGAAAAGAGGAAAGGAATCATACATTTTTAAGTACTGGTTTATATTCCAAAACGCATCTATACCTTAAGCCACTTGCCCAGCGTCCTGTTGGGGTTTTGTAATTATTGCTGGAGGATAATTGCCTAACAATGTGGCGGAGGCCTCTGCCACACACATCTGAACCTGAAGCTGCGTGGGTTAGTTGGTCGTTTATTCTAGTGTCCCCAGATGACATGGACGGAATGCAGGTCACGAGCCGGATGCTGGCCCCAGTGGTTTCACATGCATTGTCTCATTTTACTCCAAGAAGAATTGTAAGAGAAGTGTATCATGGTGGTCATTGAATGGACAACAAAACTGAGTCCTGAAGATATCTGCTGCTTTGTTTAAAATCACATATTTGGTAAACATGGAATCTAGGGTGCAACTGTAATTACCTCATTCTAAACACCAGGCTTTTTCCGATATTCAAGTCTGTCCTCCAGTAATGATGAAGGGGGCAAATCAAGTAGCCTCATATTTTAGTGTAGAGCTGAGCGTGAAGCCAAAGACAGGCACTCACTCAGAACACCGAACGCTCTTGACCTAAGCGTTGCTAGCAAACGTATCCCCTGCAGTTGTGTGTATGCTTATGTGGCCGAATACCTCAGTGAAATTACCTTCATGGAAAATGTTTTATTCTTACATCAGTCTGAATGCCACTGGGATTTTATTCTTCCTTCTGCCACAACCAAAATAAAATTTAGAGTGTTCTTCAATTGAATTTATTTTATTAAGTACCCCACCTGTACGTAATGGGTATAGAATAGGGCATTGGTCGGCTTAAGAGAAGAAATATTTACTTAGGATCTACTATATGTAAGATGACTGAGGGCTTCGCAGGTGGCTCAGTGGTAAATAATCTGCCGACCAAGCAGGAAACATGGATTCAACCCCTGCGTCAGGAAGATCCCTAAAGGAGGAAATGGAAATCCCAAGAATCCAGTAGTCTTGCCTGGGAAATCCCATGGACAAAGGAGCCTGGCTGGCTACAGTCCATGGGGTCACAAAAGAGTCAGATAGGACCTAACGATTAAACAACAGCTTATGTAAGATTCTGTAATAAGTATTATTAAGACAAAATATAAATAAGACTCATCCTTAATCCTTCAGGTCTTAATAGTAACAAGGAAGAAACAGGCATACAAATAAATTACATATATGGTAGAAGTTTCATCTCCACACTTAAACTTGAATCAACATAATTTCCAGCCAGTGGTTCTGAATCTCACCTTTGGAACTACAGAGAAGAGACCTAATTAAGCGTATGTGTTGTCAATTCAAAATCTAAAAGTAGAAAGTCATTATTTCCACTCATTTTCTCTTTTCTGCACTCCTGATATTCCCAGGAGAAGGGAATGGCAACCCACTCTAGTATTCTTGCCTGGAGAATCCCATGGACAGAGGAGACTGGCGGGCTACTGTCCATGGGGTCACAAAGAGTCAGACACGACTGGGCAAACAACACTTTCACTTTTTACCCCCAAAGTCACAAGACATACAGTCATCCAGCAATCCTCTCATTTGCTTTTTTTTTCCAGTTAAATTTCCATTTATCCTCAGTGACTAGTCTATTTTGCTGATGGCTCCTGTCTAAAGAGAGCACCTCTCTTCCTCCTTTATAGAGGGAACTGGAGGCTCAGGCATGAACTGTCTCCACTTCCCACTTCCACCCATCAGAAACCAGCATCCCTCCTCCTTTTTTTCATTTCCAGTTGATGAAGCGGCTCTCTTTCCAATCAATATCAGCCCCCACAAGGTGGGCATTTCTTTCTTTTCTGTGGAGTTTGTTTCCTATTTTCTTAAACCACTTTTCCTAATGATTATTTCTTTAGAAATAATCTCATTGGAATAAACCCTGATGTTGGGAAAGATTGAAGGCAGGAGGAGAAGGTGACGACAGAGGATGAGATGGTTGGCTGGCATCACCGACTCGATGGACATGAGATTAAGCAAGCTCCGGGAGATGGTGAAGGACAAGGAGGCCTGGCGTACTGCAGTCCATGGGGTCACAAAGAGTCGGACATGACTGAGTGACTGAACTGAACTGAACTGAATGATTATTTCACATTACTCTATTTAAATCTGCCCCATGCCAGGAGAATTCCCTCGTGGCTCAGAAAGTAAAGAGTCTGCCTGCAATGCAGGAGACCCAGGTTTGATCCCTGGGTTGGGAAGATCCTCTGGAGAAGGAAATGGCAACCCACTCCAGGATTCTTGCCTGGGAAATTCTTCATGGACAGAGGAGCCTGGCGGGCTACAGTCCATGGGGTCGCAAAGAGTTGGACACGACTGAAGCAACCTCACTTCTTCACTTCATGATAGAAGAAATAAGGGGGGAAAATCCTTTAGCATTGACACATATACTCTCCCACGTGTGTAACAGATAGCTAGTGGGAAACTGTTATATGGCACAGGGACCTCAGCGTGGGGCTCTGTGACGACTGATGGGTGAGGTGATGGTGGGGAGGTCCACCAGGGAAGAGACCTATGTGTACATACAGCTGACTCACACTGTTGTATAGCAGATGCGAACATAACATCGTAAAGCAATTATACTCCATTTAAAAAAAAAAAAATTCCTTGGCCATGCTTCTTACCATCAATCCCACTGCATATCTTTCTTTCCTTTCTTAGCCGTGATTTTTGACAGAATTGATGACCCTCACTGTAAGAATGCCCTCAATTCTGAGCCACTGTCCAGACCTTTGCCTCGTGTCTTCAACTCACACCAAACCATTTGAAAAAACAAACGTCAGAAGTGAAGTTGTCTGTGTCCTCGGCTTCTATAAATTTTTTAGCTAACTGAAAATATTTGATGCTTTTAACTACTCTTTGCATAATGAAAGTTCCAAAACCTTTGATTATCATTATAAGTCTCTTTCCTGAAATTTTCTGCCTCACTGGTTTCCTTTATTTTCTTCACAATGAGTTTTAGAATACTTTGGCTGCATTTCACTTATCCCCTGCTCTCCTTATGTAAACATATTTGGATCTAGGTAGTTGTATCCACTCTCTTATCTTTATTACATCAAAATCTCCAGCCATGATCTCTGTGCTATGACCTCAAAGATTCAGGTGCATGTATAAATCTTCCCACCAAGCATTTCCACTTGGATTATCCAGTGGACATCTAAAATGCATTATGTCAAAACCTGAATTCATCATATTTCGCTCAGAATATAAATTCATCATATTACTCCTCTTCTAGATTGTTCCCAAATTCATTTATGGCCTGTTCACCAGGTACCAAAGCCAGAAAACTGAGAATGTTCCTATCGTATCATTCATTCATCCATATCCAGTTAATCACGGGTTCCCAGCTTTTATGCCATCAGTCCCAAAGCTGTCCCTTTCTCTTGTTATCACTGCCACTCCTCGAAGGCAGGGCTTCAGCATTCCCGACCTGCGTGTTCTAAACTTCAAATCGGCTTCCTCAACTCCAAGCATTCTCTACTTTGGGGATCCGGTCCTTAATATATAAGCCAGGCTTTTGATCCTTAAAAAAGCCTTGGGTCACTTCTACACCTGTAACATTGAACTTGGCCAACATGCAAGTGCCTCTGTCATCTTCCTCAATGTCATTTCTGGCCACTGCTCACAAACTAATTTATACTAAAGAGTGACAGACTGCACATTTTCCTTACAAACTCAGAGATGCTTCTTGTCTTGGTACCCTTTTCCACACTGTTCCCTTCCCATTATATTGTTACTTATGTATTTTCCACAGCCTAGTATCTCTTACAAAGCTGATCACTTCCTAGGTCAAATATGAAAGTCTATAATTTAGCTAAAGTGTTTTCAGTATTGTAAATGTGCACGTGTGTTAAGTTGCTCAGTCGTGTCCGACTCCCCATGACCCCATGCACTGAAGCTCACCAGGATTCCCCTGTCCATGGGATTCTCCAGACAAGAATACTGGAGTGGGTTGCCATTTCCTTTTCCAAAGTATTGTAAACGTATTACATGATCCTTTGCATGATCCAAATTAAGAAGCAGCAGTAACAAAATAAAACTTTATATGTATGCATTATTTGCACATATATTAAAATATATTTAATATGTAACTAATCAGAAACTAGGTTATAAATATAATATAGTTACAAATATTATATAAAATATCACAGGCTTACATATGATACAGCATATCAAGCATCTACAAATATCAATAGTGTTGGATACTTGTGTACATTTGGTACTACTCTACTGAATCTATAAAAAATTAAATATTTCACTAAATATTTTTAAGGAGAATTTCATCACAAGATCATTAAAACTGGAATCTTTGACGTCATGCCAATATAAGGGAATATGCATATTCTAATGACTTTGTGAACTGTTTTTAAGATAATATTTAAATGTGCAGAATAAATCTACTCTAACTTTGGGATTATGTATAGCCTTCAGTTTTATTTATAAGTTATATCCCAGATTTCTCCATAGAGATGATATAAACTGTTTTTACCTTACATATAAAGAATGATTATTTTAGAATTCCATTTAGTGAAATAACATATTAGCCAACTTATATTTCTAAAAATATATGATCTTTACTGTAAAAATATTTGGGTTTTCTCTTTCCTTTCTAGGGCCGGTGTCAGTGCTATGTGGGAGAGTGTGTGCTAAGCAGGTCTCAGTGCTAATGAAGTGTAAGTGATGCCACCAAAGCAGCTGTGAAACATGCTCTGTGGGTCCTGAACACTGAACATTGGCCCCAACACAGGGAAGGCTTTGAGGTCATCTTGACAACGTTCTTTTCTTTCCATTTTTAAGATTAAAAGTAATGAAACGGAAGTTTGGCATTCCAAACAGGTTTTCTTAGGGCTTTTGAGATAACTTCAAGTCGTGTTTAGTGGATACGTATTCTAATCTTCTCATAAGCCTCTCTTAAGACGGTGTATGACAACGATTAGTGTGAAATTCAGTGTAGAATCTCCTCTGCTGCTGCTGCTGCTGCTGCTAAGTCGCTTCAGTCGTGTCCGACTCTGTGCAACCTCATAGACGGCAGCCCACCAGGCTCCCCCGTCCCTGGGATTCTCCAGGCAGAATCTCCTCTAGAAGAGGTTTAAAGTAAAATATATTCACAAAAGAATATCACTGGCAGTTCCTAATTCCTGCTGCTCTATACTTGCAGGTGATATGAAATTCTTTATGTTGAAGGACTTAAAAAGTTCTTACATACATTGCCAAAATATATTGTCATCAATTAACTGAGCTCATGAACAGCAATATTATCCTTTTCCTCATTTAAAACTTCTGAAATGCTTTTAATCAGGCAAAATGAACCCAGTCTATGTGTCACTGAAAACTATTTTGCTTTCATAATGTGTGTTCCTCCTCTTAATATTACTTGTTTAGCCTATTTATCGATATTAACTTTTCACTTAAATGATAAAACTTCCTTCAGATAAAATAGTTAGGTATATGCACAAATTGCAAACACATAGAGGGTGATGTCTACCTGCAAAATCATAAATAGTGGAAAAAGAAAGTAATTTAAGGAATAACTTCTCTCAATTAACATCACATTGTACATATAAGAACATCACATACATCACCTTTTCAAATAAGAAAACTTGTTTGACCAAAATTTAGTTAACTTGGACACAATATTTCATCACAAAGAAAGAAAGCATTTGTGTAACTGGAAAGCCCAAGTGGTGTAGAGATTGATACATATTACATTTGTGCTTGAGTTTATAGTCAAAAGGCATTTGAGTTCAATATAAGATTTGAATCATATTACATTGGCTTATTGAATACATTGCCTGAGGTCATCAGAACAAAATCAAATGTATAACAAGAAAGGATTTGGGAGGATATGTTCTTTTGTGATTTTTTTTTTCAAAATGCAGATACCACAGTGAGATTTCTGATTCATTTTTAACACATAATCTGAGTTAGGTCTTCATTACAGATGCATTATTAATGCCATTACAACTAGAGAAACTGGGGAGGAGAACTCAAGATGCAGTTAACATACTCTACTGCATTATTAACATGTAAATATACACCTGGATTATGAGAAATCTGTAGATTTCTTCCATTACAATGGGAGTTACACAATGAAATGGCAAAAATTGTGGATTTAATAACACTAGTGAGCTTTAATATTTCTGTTTGCCCTTATTCCCATGACAAAACTAAATAGCAAAAACTTGTAATCTGTATTTTAAGTATTAAAAATATTTTATATTTAAAATATTATTTTAAATTTGCAAACAAATGCTAAAATAAATTTCACAAAAAGGGTATTAATACATTGCTAAGGAAATACTTGGAAAACTCAGCAGTGGCCACAGGACTGGAAAAGGTCAATTTTCATTCCAATCCCAAAGAAAGGCAATGCCAACAAATGCTCAAACTACCGCACAATTGCACTCATCTCACATGCTAGTAAAGTAATGCTCAAAATTCTCCAGGCTTCAATAAATAGTACGTGAACTGTGAACTTCCAGATGTTCAAGCTAGATTTAGAAAAGGCAAAGGAACCAGAGATCAAATTGCTAACATCTGCTGGATCATTGAAAAAGCAAGAGAGTTCCAGAAAAACATCTATTTCTGCTTTATTGACTATGCCAAAGCCTTTGACTGTGTGGATCACAATAAACTGTGGGAAATTCTGAAAGAGATGGGAATATCAGACCACTTGACCTGCCTCTTGAGAAATCTCTATGCAGGTCAGGAAGCAACAGTTAGAACTGGACATAGAACCACAGACTGGTTCCAAAATGGGAAAGGAGTACGTCAAGGCTGTGTATTGTCACCCTACTTATTTAACTTATATGCAGAGTACATCATGAGAAACACTGGGCTGGATGAAGTACAAGCTGGAATCAAGATTTCCAGGAGAAATATCAATAACCTCAGATTTGCAGATGACACCACCCCGATGACAGAAAGCGAAGAACTAAAGAACCTCTTGATGAAAGTGAAAGAGGAAAGTGAAAAAGTTGGCTTAAAGCTCAACATTCAGAAAACTAAGATCATGGCATCTGGTCCCATCACTTCATGGGAAATAGATGGGTAAACAGTGGAAACAGTGGCTGACTTTATTTTGGGGGGCTCCAAAATCACTGCAGATGCTGACTGCAACCATGAAATTAAAAGATGCTTGCTCCTTGGAAGGAAAGTTATGCCCAACCTAGACAGCTTATTTAAAAGCAGAGACATTACTTTGCTGACAAAGGTCTGTCTAGTCAAGGCTATGGTTTTTCCAGTGGTCATGTATGGATGAGAGAGTTGGACTGTGAAGAAAGCTGAGCACAGAAGAATTGACACTTTTGAACTGTGGTGTTGGAGAAGACTCTTAAGAGTCCCTTGGACTGAAAGGAGAGCCAACCCGTCTATCCTAAAGGAGATAAGTCCTGTGTGTTCATTGGAAGGACTGATGTTGAAGCTGAAACTCCAATCCTTTGGCAACCTGATGTGAAGAACTGACTCATTTGAAAAGATCCTGATGCTAGGAAAGATTGAGGGCAGGAGGAGAAGGGGATGACAGAGGATGAGATGGTTGGATGGCATCACCAACTCAATGGACATGAGGTTGGGTGGACTCCAGGATTTGGTGATAGACAGGGAGGCCTGGAGTGCTGCAGTTCATGTGGACACAGAGAGTTGGACATAACTGAGTGGATGAACCGAACTGAAGGAAATATTGCTTATAACTGCACAAAATAGAAAGCATAAGTAGAAACAAACAAGTCCTTAGTTGCACTCTTTTTAAAAATTTGGGTATTTACTGTGGCATGTATTGAAGATTACTTAATATGATTACTAATAATGTATAAGGAAACAGGGTGACCTCTTAGACCTTGTGTATGCCTTAAAGATCACATGAATATGTCCTGAATTATATAATATTTCCTGTAATAACAGCTGTTAACCTCTTCAAAAAACTGGTCCTTAGGGTAAAGTGTTGAAAGCTCTCAACAGAGAGTAAGAATCCACCACCTGCTTCAGTTTATTTTCTGTAAGTGTTCAGCTAAGCTTTTCTCTTAAAAATATGCTTTAATGTGACTGCAAGTGGTTGCCTCAGAACTCATCAAATTATAAGTAGGCAATATGGATTTGTTAGATGCATTCTCATTTTCAAATATACATATAAATATATAAATGTATAGAAGCGAAGTGAAGTGAAGTCGCCCAGTCGTGTCCGACTCTTTGCGACCCCATGGACTGTAGCCTACAAGGCTCCTCTGTCCATGGGATTTTCCAGGCAAGAGTACTGGAGTGGGTTGCCATTTCCTTCTCCAGGGGATCTTCCTGACCCAGGGATCGAACCCAGGTCTCCTGCATTGCAAGCAGATAAGGCAATGCTTAATCCCAGAAGTAAAATGATAGGAATAAAATAAGATGGCATAAACCACTTGATTAAAACCATACACAGTTGTAAATGTGTGTGTATGTCGAGGGTTTAGTGGAAATAACTTTGGTTGCTTTATCATACATTCTCCTCATTAATAAATGTGCTAAAATGGCCAATTCATTCTTAATATAATTTAATAGCATTTAATTTGCACCTTAGTAAAACTGAGGTGCAAATTCTGGCCTAACTCGTTGATTAGCTGAAACTAATAATCCTTGCCAACATCATACTGATATTGCAAGGGTAATTCATTTCAGGGTTATGAAAGATGATGCTAGTATTATTAAAGCTTGCCTGTATGACCACTACAGACTCCCTTTAAACAGGAATCCTGGTTATCTTCAAATACTGATTTCAACAAGCAGATCAATCAAATATATATCAAAAGCTTGTTAAATCTGAAACTCAACATGAAGTATTTTGAGCAATATTAAGATGAATAGCGGGCATTACTAGTACTTAAGGAGTGTTTAATTTAGTTGAATCACTTTGGCTGCAATGAGTAACTCACAAGTCACTTACTTCTCAAGATTTCATTCCAAAATAATCAGGATTCTTTATTGAGAGAAACAGCAACCAAGATTTAGTCACCTAGAATGAAGCTACTAGAGCCATGAACTGTTCAGTTCAGTTCAGTTTGGTCGCTCAGTCGTGTCCGACTCTTTGTGACCCCATGAATCGCAGCACGCCAGGCCTCCCTGTCCATCACCAACTCCCAGAGTTCACCCAGACTCACGTCCATTGAGTCAGTGAAGTCATCCAGCCATCTCATCCTCTGTCATCCCCTTCTCCTCCTGCCCCCAATCCCTCCCAGCATCAGAGTCTTTTCCAATCAGTCAATTCTTTGCATGAAGTGGTCAAAGTACTGGAGTTTCAGCTTTAGCATCATTCCTTCCAAGAACTGTTAGGAACACTTTATTATAATTTTTACAAATTGCTGGAGTCTAAGTGTGGACTATAGCGGAACAGTGAGAAAATCTTAGGGCTGCAGTCTCTGGGGGACCTTGGACTGTCTACCTAAAGAGTTCCACCAGCTTCTCCTAATAAATATCCAAGGAAAGTCCCCTCCTGCCTCTGCCCAGGGGAGGGAAGAGCCAACACAGCAAATCCAGAGACTTCACATGACAGAGGCCTCCCGAGCACAATACTGAAACACTATCTCAGCTCTAGGAAGGGAATTCTCCCCACCCTGACCCCCTCTAGTCACCCTCTCTTATGCAAGAGGGAAAATGTGAAGAAATAAAAAATATACTCAAAAGGCAATCAGACATCACAGAAATAAAATGTGACTGCTACAGCCAGGAAAGGGTTTCCCAAGTGGCTCAGTGGTAAAGAACCCACCTGCAATGCAGGAGATGCAGGTTTGATCCCTGGGTCGGGGAGATCCCCTGGAGAAGGAAATGGCAACCCACTCCAGTATTCTTGCCTGGGAAACACTAAGGACAGAGGAGCCTGGTAGGCCATAGCTCATGGTGTCACAAAAGAGTGGAACACGATTTAGTGACTAAACAATGACCATGTACCACATACATATATTGGTTTTGCCTATTAGTGCCAAATTCTGTATTTCTGTGTAGCCAAGGGTAATATAACTGATAAAAGCCTGCACTAAATATCGTATAAAGATTTTTCATTTCAAATGTTGTATCCTGCTAGCCCATACTCCTTCAACTTGAGTTTTAAATAAATATTAAAAAAAAAATCCCCGTGTGCAAAAGAGGTGTGATTTTTTGTCCATCACCAATATCATTCCAGGCCTTCACTTACTAAGAAAATTTAAACAACAAATACACAATTGTAGACTGAAGAGGATTAAAATGACTTTCAAATTGTATTCTGCGTATTTTTCTTTCTCATGCTAAATGACGGGCTGGATTAAGCACAAACTGGGATCAAGATTGCCAGGAGAAATATCAATAAACTCAGATATGCAGATGACACCACCCTTACGCCAGAAAGCCCTTTGATGAAAGTGAAAAAGGAGAGTGAAAAAGTTGGTAACATGGAAAAATATAAAAATTTCTCTGTTATCGGAATTTCAGTGAGTACAAATTCCATGGAAAGTTTTCAACATTCAGAAAACTAAGATCATGACATCTGGTCCCATCACTTTATGGCAAATAGATGGGGAAACAGTGGAAACAGTGACAGACTTTATTTTCTTGGGTTTCAAAATCACTGCAGATGGTGACTGCAGCCATGAAATTAAAAGATGCTTGCTCTTTGAAAGAAAAGCTATGACCAACCTAGACAGCATATTAAAAAGCAGAGACATTACTTTGCCAACATAGGTCCGTCTAGTCAAAGCTTTTGTTTTTCCAGTAGTCATGTATGGATGTGAGATTTGGACTATAAAGAAAGCTGAGCACAGAAGAATCAATGCTTTTGAACTGTGGTGTTCGAGAAGACTTTTGGATCCAAGCAGTCCATTCTAAAGGAAATCAGTCCTGAATATTCATTGGAAGGACTGATGCTAAAGCTGAAACTCCAGTCCTTTGGCCACCTGATGCGAAGAACTGACTCATTGGAAAAGACCCTGATGCTGGGAAAGATTGAAGGTAGGAGGAGAAGGGGATGAGAGAGCATGAGATGGTTGGATGGCATCACCGACTGGGTGGACATGAGTTTGAGCAAACTCCAGGAGCTGGTGATGGACAGGGAAGCTTGGCATGCTGCAGTCCATGAGGTCGCAAAGAGTCTGACACGACTGAGAGACTGGACTGAACTGATGCAAATCTAGGTGTAAACCATGCAATGAAATTCATTGTTTTGTGGGTTTTTTTTTTTTTCCTTTTTTGCAATTTCATGTATAAATCTCCCTTTCTTATCATACAATATTCCCTTGCATATGTATATTCAGTGCCAGTTTTGCATTAGGTTTGGCAACATGAAAACTATGGAGAAGGAAATGGCAACCCGCTACAGTATTCTTGCCTGGAAAATCCCATGGACGTGGGAGCCTGGTGGGCTGTAGTTCATGGGGTCTCAGAGAACTGGACACAACTGAGCACACAGTAAAATCTGAAGTGAGGAAAAATATAAAAATTTCTCTGTTATCGGAATTTCAGTGAGTACAAATTCCATGGCCTTTTGTTGTACAAGTGGATTTGTGCAGAATAATTTTAGCTCTCTTTCTGATGTTTAGGGGTCCCTCCAACTATTGGATAGTATGAATGAATAAATCAAACAAAATGGAATGTTTATAAGTAACTTACAAACACATTCTTCTGTTTAACTATCATACTATATAACCTAAAAATGAATTATGCTGTGATTTAGCCTGTATTTAGAAATCTTAAAATCAAAAATATTTCTTCCAAATACACATGTTCTTGGTTTAAAAATCCATACATCTCCTGAATCTGGAATATTAAAGCCCTACACCTTTAATCTTTGTTTAAATTTAATGTATAATTAATGAGTTCTGACATTTATACTGTCATTCTAAATTATTTTTACTTTATAAGGACTCCTTGTTCAAAGTGATTCCAAAACCCACAATCATTTCTTATTTTGTCCACCACTCTATGACTATACTGAATCCTCTAAGAATTGTTGATAGGAATAAATATGATTTTGTATACAAACTGCCTAAAAAGCTTTTAAATGTCACAACATTTTGTATGTTTCCCTTTAAATGATATTTTAATTATGTGAGTGCTACCTGACAGGCACAGAAATACGCCAACCTGCAATAACCAGGAGTAAACTGGCAGACAGATATACCTATGCCCAAGAAAATGTTTGACGTCAAATTTACAAACTGGTTTTTATTTAATAAACATAAAATAAACATTGTGGTGTGTGATGGGCAGCATCCTTAACAAAAAGTCATCATCCATTTGCCCATGTCTTACATGTAATAAAGTTAACCCCAAAGCATTGCTGTACTGAATGGGCTTCCAAAAAGTAGAGTGACTTTCATTAGTTTAAGAGCTCTTAATGTTATTTGCTTTTATTTCAGTGTATTAAATTGTATCATTGGTACCTGTTTCCAGTTAACTTCTGAGGACTTTTGAACAGAGCCTGGGTCATTCCTCTCCATTATCACTCTTGCGATCTGTTTAGGTTACAGTCTTGCTATAGTCACACGGGGCTCTTCTGCTGTTGGTCAGTTGCTGAGTTGTGTCTGACTCTTTGTGACCCCATGGACTGCAGCACCCCAGGCGTCCCTGTCCTTCACTATACCCAGAGTTTGCTCAAACTCTAGTCCATTGAGTCAGTGATGCCATCCAACCATCTCATCCTCTGTTGCCCCCTTATTGCCCTCAGTATTTCCCCCACGAACAGGGCTCTTTAGTATTTCCTAAACAGATCGCTTTTTATCTCCATTCTTATACTAACGTCTGTGGATATCTCACACTGTGAGTTAAGCATCCTCTTGATGCATGGTTGTCAGCTCCGTGAATTCTTTCCCAGTTCGTGTATGTATAATGTATGTATCTAGAGGCTTTCATTTTTCTCCACTCTGGTTCCGAGTCTGCTCTCCATGGAGGAGGAAAAAGAGCACTGATGAGATTTAGGAACTGCGTGTCTCCTGTTAGCACACTCATCATGCGATTCTGAACACGTACTATGATATCTCCGGAATCCAGTTGTCTCATCTATAAGGTAAATATGTTGAAAAAGATCACCTGGGAGTCTCTGACCCATGCCCCAAATTCCTTAATGCCAAGCAGTTGTGGGCTGCTCAGAGGCAGGTCTCCCGTGTTCTGACTTTTGGTTTATTTGTGTATTTTTGTCATTCCTGCTGTGCTTGGCGCATATACTAAACAGTCTTCATTAAATAAATGCTTGTGGAATAATCTCATTGCATCAAGAATCTTCCTGGGAATGACTCCATCTAGCGAAATGAGTGCTGAGTGCATTTGTGTGCTGAATTCCCCCAGGTTGCAAAAACACGGTGGCCCCTTTGAGTCAAAAGCATTTAAAAAAACAGAAGTCCAAGTCACTCAAGCAACTCGAAACTGTAGTATTGAAAAGTGAGTTCAGATCTCTGTTTCTACCATGAGTAGATGCTGATGCAGAAACTCACTGCATGCTATTTCCAAAAGTAAAAGCAAAAACAAAAACCTTTAGCATCTTCAAAAAAAGATGAAAAACTGAGCATCAAACATGAACAAAAAGGCCTCCCTTCATCACAACCTAGACTCACCAGCAAGGAAAACACAAATAAATCCGGAAGAAGGAAGAAAAAGATTTAATTCATTTAAAAAATAAATTTCACTCTAAATCTAGGTTTTTCTTCTTTTTGAGACATTCCACAGGGTGCAGTGGGAAAAGTCAACAACACGATTCCAGTAAACATTACATAATGTCCAAACAGAAACACCAAGGAAAGCTCACAAGATCAAATACGGTTTGTAATTTTCATGCCTTCCACTCTATCATCCACCAGTTTATTTAATTTTTTTCCCCATCTCATATCCAAGAGAGCCCTGGGGCTTCGGCCAAATGCTGCCTGGATAAGAAGTTCTTTGTGGCTTGAGTGAGTTGCATCATTTTTGAGCTATCTTCCATTCAGCATGCCTCACGCTCTCAGGACAGCTGAAGATAGATGGGGTGTCAGGCTGCAGTAAGTTCGACATTAATCCACGCTCCCACTGCAGTGACAGTTAACTTTCCTTGATGGGCGATGGGAAGGAACCATGATGCAAGCGTGTATGCTGCCCGGCTTTTTCCATTTTTCACATGGCTTGCTAGCTCCTTTTGAAATGATGAGAGGATGCTTACTAAAAATCTATCCAGCAGGAAACAGGTTCTATTTCACAGGCGGTTACTGTTCTTTCTTTCAGTGACATTTCCTTAGGCTTCAGGTACATTTTAATTTTACTAAATACTCAGATAGATGATTTTTCATCTGCCTAGATGGAGGTATTTTTTATCCTCCATGAATCCAATGTGTTTCCATCCATAAGTCACATGCAAACCTTAAAGGCAAATGGACTTATTTCATTTTACTGCTTATTGTATAATCTACTGCTCTGCTCTATCTTTAATTGTATTTATATGAATACTGATGCAAAGTTAAATGCCGTGGTTTTAGTTGAATCATGTACAACATAACTTTATAATAGTGATATCGCCTTAGTAATTTTCCCCTTTGTTCAATCAAACTCTATTTTTCTATTGTGTCTATATTTAAATAACTGAATGTATTTAACATCAAATACCAAAGATTATTGCCTAAGGCAGAGAACAATTTATAAAATTTCAAACATAACACTAACTCCTATACAAAGTCTAGCTGTGAATATTTAATATACTGATCATAATAATAATTAAAGACTCAGCATATCCATGTTACAAAATCTGAAAATAAATCAAAAGAAAAAAGCAAAGTTGTTTAGACCAACAGTGAGTTTTGAAGCCAGGCCTCTAAATTAAGAATACTTGACTGATTTTTTTAAACATTTTTTAAACCCTTTAAGGCATTAGATTGTGGCTTCCCAAGTGGCTCAGTGGTAAAGAATCCACCTGACAATGCAGGGGACACAGGAGAGGTGGGTTCAATCCCTGGGTTGGGAAAATCCCCTGGAGGAAGATATGGCAATCCACTCCAGTATTTTTCCTGGGAAAATCCCATGGACAGAGGAGCCTGGCCAGCAACAGTCCATGGAGTTGTAAAAGAATTGGTCGTGGCCAAAAGACAGCACACACACAGGCATTAGCTTTTGCTATTTATGACATAGAAATACAGCCCTTTTGAAGCTATATTTGAGCTTCCCTGATGGCTCAATGATAAAGAATCTGCCTGCAATGCAGGGGAGGCAGGTTCAAGATTCCAGTTCGACCCCTGGGTTGTGAAGATGCTCTGGAGAAGGAAATGGCAACCCACTCCAGTACACTTACCTAGGAAGTCTTGTGGGCAGAGGAGCCTGGCAGGTTAAAGTCCATGGGGTTGCAAGAGTTGGTCACAACTTAGCGACTAAACCAGCACCAGCACCAATACAGCCCTAAGCACAGACTGGTTTAAACCAAGGAACCAATCATTCTGGCCAGAAGGGTGGAATCATGTAATTGATCTGTCATGGGGTATTTAACGCCTGTTAGTTCTGGAAGGTCAGGTCTGATGCCCTAAATAAACAAATCAGGCCTGGTTACCATAAGATGGAGGAGGAGTTGATATCAGTAGTGGGTTGAATGATGGCCCCTCAAAAGCTATGTCCAATCTCAGAATCTGAGAATGTGATCTTATTTGGAAGAAGGATCTTGGCAGACATGATTATGTTAAGAATTACAAAATGAGATCACCCTGGGTGGATGATCTGGGTGGATCTTAGGTCCAAAGTCAAGGAAGAGAGGGAATCACAGAGACAGAGGACAGGGCATGTGAAAACTTGAGACAGAAGTGAGTCATGCAGCAACAAGCCGAGGAATGCCCAGAGCCCCAAGAGTCAGAAAGTCCCACAGAAGGATCTCTCCTAGAGCCTTCGGAGGGAGCACAGCCCTGACGTCACCCTGATTTTGGACCTCTGACCCCCCAAAACAATGAGGCAATACATTTCTGTTGTTATAAATCACCAAGTCCGTGGTCATTTGTGACTGCAGCACTGAATCAAATACAACATCCAGACAAAGACTGAGCAGATAGGAACTTCGAAATTATATTATCTAACTCCTCCTGAAATTCTTTTGGGATTCTGAATAAAACTGCATTTACTTGAAAATGAATTTTGGAAGTACTTGGGGAGTTTGGGGAGGTCATACACATAATTCTGTATTTAAAATGGATAACCAACAAGGACCTACTGTATAGCACAGGGCCCTCTGCTCATTATTATATGGCAGCCTGGATGGGAGGGGAATTTGGCGGAGAATGGATACATGTATATGTATGCCTGAGTCCCTTCACTGTTCACCTGAAACTGTCACAACACTGTTAACTGGCTATATCCCAGTGTAAAATTATAATACAAAAGAAAAAAGCTCTTAAAAAATAAATAAAATTGGGGAGGATTGACAATTTCCAAGTGTTAATTTCAGGAAAGTGGAATTTCTCTTCATTCATATAATTTTTGATTTTGTGTCCCTAAGTAAATTTTATAATTTCCATTATGAGAATCCTGCCTTTTTATTGGTAAATATTATCAAATATATTTTTTCTATTTCTGCTTATAATCTGTCTTAGAAGTTATAATTGCATTATTTGGCAAAATTATTCTGTCTTCAGACCCCACATTAGTTTTAATATTTATTATATCTAAGTCTCTTTATATATCATACCTTTGCAAACAATAATATAAAGAGGAATGAAAGAAGAAAATAATCAACATTACATTACCAGCACTCAGAAGTCACAATCACTTAAAATTATTTACTATCAAAATTTATCATGTGTCTGGTTCTCTTTCACTCCTGAACATGGATGATAAAGCATCCTGTGCTTTTGAGCCTTATCTAGGTCTCAGTTTTCTTATCAATTCAATTTTCTACTTCCCTGACTTGATTGTTCTACATTAGGTTAGGATAAAAAAAATTAAGGATTAAATTCTGCTAAATATAAGACTATATGGTCCTCTAGATTTGTGGTTTGCTAGTCATAGGCAGAAATGTTCTACATCTCTCAGTTTGGTTCATTTCAGTCATTCAGTCACGTCTGACTCTTTGCACTCCAAGGACTGCAGTACCTCAGGCTTCCCTGTCCGTCACTAACTCCTGGAGCTTACTCAAACTCATGTCCATTGAGTTGGTGATGCCATCCAACCATCTCATCCTGTGTTGTCCCCTTCTCCTCCTGCCTTCAATCTTTCCCAGCATCAGGGTCTTTTCAAATGAGTCAGTTCTTCGCATCAGGTCGCCAAAGGATTGGAGTTTCAGCTTCAACATCAGTCCTTCCAATGAAAATTCAGGACTGAATTCCTTTAGGATGTACTGGTTGGATCTCCTTGCAGTCCAAGGGATTCTCAAGAGTCATCTCCAACACCACAGTCCAAAAGCATCAATTCTTCAGCACTCAGCTTTCTTTATAGTCCAACTCTCACATTCATACATGACTACTGAAAACAACCATAGCTTTGACTAGATGGACCTTTGTCAACAAAGAAATGTCTCTGCTTTTGAATATGCTATCTAGGTTGGTCATAACTTTCCTTCCAAGGAGGAAGCATCTTTTAATTTCATGGCTACAGTCACCATCTGCAGTGATTTTGGAGCCCCCAAAAATAAAGTCTGACACTGTTTCCACTGTTTCCCCATCTATTTCCCATGAAGTGATGGGACTGGATGCCATGATCTTCGTTTTCTGAATGTTGAGTTTTAAGCCAGCTTTTTCACTCTCCTCTTTCACTTTCATCAAGAGGCTCTTTAATTCTTCACTTTCTGCCATAAGGGTGGTATCATGTGCACATCTGAGGTTATTTCTCCTGGTAATCTTGATTCCAGCTTGTGCTTCATCCAGCCCAGAATTTCTCATGATATATTCTGCATATAAGTTAAATAAGCAGGGGGACAATACACAGCCTTGATATACTCTTTTCCTGATTTGGAACCATTCTGTTGTTCCATGTCTGGTTCTAACTATTGCTTCTTGACCTGCATACAGATTTCTCAGGAGGCAGGTCAGGGGGTCTGGTATTCCCATCTCTTGAGTGATTTTCCACATTTTGTGGTGATCCACAAGGTCAAAGGCTTTGACATAGTCAATAAAGCAGAAGTAGATATTTTTCTGGAACTCTCTTGCTTTTTCAATGATCCAACAGATGTTGGCAATTTGATCTCTGGTTCCTTTGCCTTTTCTAAATCCAGCTTGAATATCTGGAAGTTCACATTTCACATACTATTGAAGCCTGGCTTGAAGAATTTTGAGCATTACTTTGCTAGTGTGTGAGATGACTGCAATTGTGCAGTAGTTTGAGCATTCTTTAGCATAGCCTTTCTTTGGGATTGGACTGAAAACTGACCTTTTCCATTCCTATGGCCTATATCTATATCCCTCAGTTCAGCTCAGTTCAGTTCAGTCGCTCAGTCGTGTCCGACTCTTCGCGACCCTGTGAATCGCAGCACACCAGGCCTCCCTGTCCATCATCAACTCCCGGAGTTCACCCAGACTCACGTCCATCGAGTCAGTGATGCCATCCAGCCATCTCATCCTCTGCCGTCCCCTTCTCCTCCTGCCCTCAATCCCTCCCAGGATCAGAGTCTTTTCCAATGAGTCAACTCTTCGCATCAGGTGGCCAAAGTACTGGAGTTTCAGCCTCAGCATCATTCCCTCCAAAGAAATCCCAGGGCTGATCTCCTTCAGAATGGACTGGTTGGATCACCTTGCAGTCCAAGGGACTCTCAAGAGTCTTCTCCAACACCACAGTTCAAAAACATCAAATCTTCGGCACTCAGCCTTCTTCACAGTCCAACTCTCACATCCATACATGACCACAGGAAAAACCATAGCCTTGACTAGACGAACCTTTGTTGGCAAAGTAATGCCTCTGCTTTTGAATATGCTATCTAGGCTGGTCATAACTTTCCTTGCAAGGAGTAAGCGTCTTTTAATTTCATGGCTGCAGTCACCATCTGCAGTGATTTTGGAGCCCAAAATAATAAAGTCTGACACTATTTCCACTGTTTCCCCATCTATTTCCCATGAAGTGATGGGACTGGATGCCTATCCCCTCCCTATTTTCATTTTTTTTTTCAGAGTTCACCTTCAATTCATATTTATAAGGTACATTATTTTAGTTACATTTACCAGAGCTCTTATTACTTACAGCAGGGTTTCTAAGCAGGAATATTACAGCCATTGGGGATAAGACAACAATATGCTGTTTGAGGAGCTAGTACCTAAATCGGTAAAAAAGAAAATAAATCATTAAGAAAACCAAGTATTCTTAGTGTACATGTCTAGTTCCAAAACTCTTGGTTGGTTTACACAAAAAAACTCTTCACTCTAAACATTGCTTTTTCCCTTGGGGCCCATTCTCTTCTTTATTATTTGTCTCCAATCAGGTTGATTATCCTCACAACTCATGATTTCCCCCCTATTATCTTGGAAATCCACAGCAATCATGCAGTTGCTTCAATTTCAAAATTACTGGGCCTATCTATAGAAAGGACTCTTTCTTAGCCCAAATGTATATGTATAGAGAGAGAAAGTATCATGTATTTTATTCATCTCCATGTACTTTCTAATATTTATTGGTTTTCCTTTTTTGACCCATTGTTTTCTTTCTGCTGTTTTGGCTGTGCTGGGTCTTTGTTGCAATGCTGGCTTTTCTCTAGTTCTGGGGGGTGGAGGCTTCTCTCTAGGCGTGGTGCCCAGGCTTCTTACTGCAGTGGTTTCTGCGGCAGAGCACGGGCTCTAGGGTGCACGGGCTTCAGTGGTTGTGGTACACCAGCCCAGTTGCTCTGCGGCATGTGGGATCTTCCCAGACCAGGGATCAAACTTGCATCTCCTGCACTGGCAGGCAGATTCTTTACCACTGAACCACCAGGGAAGTCTGACCCATTGACATCTTAAGAGTGTATTGTTTAAGTTCCACATACCTGTGAATTTCTCAAATTTCCTCCAGTTAATTGATTTCTAATTTTATTCCCTTGTAGTTGGAGAACAACTTTGCATGATCTCAATGCTTTTAAATTTATTAAGGTCAAAAATATTATGTCTAAAGGAAAAAAAAAATGTGCACTTGTTTTTGTGGTCCTGCTTAAAAAATGATCAAACAAACTTCCATGAAGGGCCATGTCTCTTACTGGGACCCAGACTTGTGTTTATGTTGATCAAGAAGACAATGACAGTATGCATATATTATAGAAAGCCAAGTAGACTGCCGAATTTCTGTTTGATTATACCGTTCATTGCTTTCAGTATCAAACCACAACCTCTTTATGAGAATTATATTTCATGAGTCATAAAACTTAAAATAGCTGATGTTACTTAAATTTGAGTTATTTTAATTAGTTAAATAACTTTTGAATATCAGGTAATATTTATCCATTAGTGTCACACTTTATAATAAGAGAAATCAGGCCCTTCTTTTTTCTGTCTGCCCCAATTTCTTTATTGTTAAGAGTTTTCTTAAATGATGTAACATGAAGAAGATTATGTTGGAAATATTGGAGATAATGTTTTCCAACACTTCATTCCAATGAGTTTAAATAAGAAAATAGCCTCAACGATTTTTTAACAAAGGCACAATGTGAGATGTGAGCTTAATAACAGAACAGTGTGATTTATTCAAAAACAGAAACAAACTGTCTCTCAGTTCTATAATTTCTAGAGGAAATCACTTACTTCACGTTTCTGTACCGTCTACTCATGGCGAGAAGGGTATCTGTGTTCACCACTATACCTAGACCTACACAGGCAAAAATGTAATAGGAGGAATATAGCTTTATACACTCTCTATTGGTGGAGTTTTAAAACTGATGATTTTCTATTTACTCTTTTGAAAGTAGAGGTGAAGTTCACATATCTCCAAACATCTAATTCATCATGCTCCTCTAATTCATCACTTAGCTGAGTCACTAAATCGTGTCCGACTCTTTGTGACCCTACAGACTACATAGCCTGCCAGGCTCCTCTGTTCATGGGATTTCCCAGGCAAGAATACTGGAGTGAATATAAAGACCTTTCTTATATCTCCCAATCCCTTAATGTAAAGTACAATGCAAGAGATCTTAGAAGGTCTTTATCTCCACTTACCCTTCCCATCAGAGTTGTTAGTGTTGCCACTTTAATTTTTCTTTAAAAAAACAATTAGATTTGAGCCTCCTCAATTTATTCAATCATCTGGAAGAATCAGCATATTTACATTTTATTTGTTTTTAATTCCATCTTGGATGTGTTTGTATCATTTTTCTTCTACTGGAAATTGGTCTCTTAGAATGTGCATTGCCAATGATGATCTTCCCAAAGTGTGACAGACAAATTCATCAGGAGAAGAGCAGCAATAGACTTCTGTTTATCTCTCTGGAGTCTTGTGTTGCTTAAATTTCACCAGATAATTTCTATCAATATTATCCCCTCTTCACACTTTTATCTTATATGTATCTAGCATTTTTAATTATGTTCTGAAGAATGGTTACACTAAAATCACCTAACCTAGTATATTCATGAAAACCACCGACTATTCTGGGATTTTCTCTCAACTTTTGTATTATAAACATACTTCAATTTTATCAGATATTTGCTTTAGGTTTTATTTCTTTTATTAAACTATGAGCTCCAAGTGGGCAGAAATATGTCTCTCTCTCACTTTTCTTTCTTTTCTTTTTTAATCTTTTATCTGTTTCAGGAGAATCTTCCTAGTTCGAAAACAGAAACTCAAGCTTATGTTTAATAGACATGTATATATCTGAATGTGTGTTAAGACCTTTAAAAGCTCATCACACAAATATTACTTATGATACAAAATATTGTTTCAGATTTTCACTTTTAAAATAGCATTGAAGGACAATGCCACTTTTTTTTCAATATCTTCAAAAATTTTACATTTATTCTTTGAATGTGAATGTTATTCATTAGAAATACTTGAAAATAATTCGAAACCCATTTTAGTGATTACAGGAGTAATCTAACATCATAAATAAACTTTAATTAAAAAAATAGGCGTGATCATTAAGTAAGTAAGATGGACTTTTTTAAGGCATCAGTGCTAAACTGATTTTGCCTGAAATTCCAAATCCCATAATTTCATGATAAGACTCGTTTAGTAAAATAAATGTGGGTAGATTTATTTAAATGTCTCTTTACCATAAAGTTGCATTTTTGCAGATTGATGTATTCAAGTAAACGTTTCTGTATTTTTATTTCATTATACTCAGTGACTAGATAAATGAGTATTCAGAAACATCTGCTTCTGAGTTATGGAAACTTAACTTTTTCTGCTTCTGTACTCATACATGGCAGACATGATTATATCACTTTGAGATTTTTTTGTTTTCTTATATAGCAGTTCAGGTGATCACGAGATACACTGGTAATGCCAGCTACTGGTCTTAACTGACAGTGTATAGTTTCCACTGCTATATTCCAAATTTAATATATCACAATATTTAAATACATGAAGATTATTCAAGAATTCAATATTTAATTTTAAAAGTGTGATTTAGGTTTACATTTGAGAGTATGTGCTGCATGTGGAAATGATGTGTTCATGTGTGTAGGGGTCACCTTATAAATTATTTGGGGAACGGGCTGCTAACTGCATCACAAATTTTAGGCTCTATTTTTTGGAATTGAGTACACCTCTGAAGATACTGTATCCGTGAAATTCAGGAGCAAACTGTGACGTGAGAAATAACATTAACTCACTGTAGAGTTATATTTACATGGGAGGTTACACTGTTAACGAAGATACCAAGTTCACCTCTCTACAGCCATAGAGCATTACATATTTTTTAAATTAAATAGATATATTAGTAAGTAGAGGTTTATTGTTATTGATGTGTAATTTCCAATTTTATGGATTCATGTAGAAGCATGGGCAAAATGGAAAAGACTCGGATGCTGGGAAAGATTGAGGGCAGGAAGAGGGACACACAGAGGATGGGATGGCTGGATGGCAGCCCCGACACAATGGACACGAGTCTGAGCGAGCTGGAGCAAGCAAAGGTCAGAGAAGCACGCCATGGGTCACCAAGAGTCCGACAGGACCAAGTGACTAAACAACAACGAGAGGCAAAAATGCCAACGGCAAAATTAAAGAGGAAAAAAGGCTCCTTGCAGCAAGTGTACAAGAGCAATCAGTGGGTTCTGCACTGGAGATGCCAGGGACTCCTAAAATTCCCTCCAAATTCTATGGTGTCATGAAAAAAATATGTGTATCTGCTATTAAATAGTTTGACAATTGGCATTTCTTCTGCTACGACATGCATTTAGGCGACTGCCTTCCTTAGAACCTTGGGTTTTCTGATCCTGTGATTGTCTTTCTTCCTAATCTCATTGTTTAAAAGAAAAAAAAATCATGCATGAGTGTTTATTTGTCTCTGCAAACACCACAAATGATACAAGCAGCAGAGAAGCGGAGGTGCTCAGGGCACCGTGGCTCCTCCCACTGCATCTGGGCGGCTGAGATGGCTAATTGCCTGTCGCGGCCGCTGAGCCATGCAGCCGGCAGGCTGCCACCTCCTGTTTGGTCAAGTTGTCATCTCCTATTAATCCGAACCCTGTTGTTTTTTTCCATTGCCTCTACTTTCTCACTCCAGACAGAATGTAAATTTATGACCTCACTGTGATATGAGGGTATCAAAATTTTACTTTTGAAGAAAAGGCTGAATAAAAAGGATTTCTTAAAAAAAAAAATGAATCTCTTACCAGGACAGCATGGCATTTTCTCTACCATGCTGATTTAGAGGGTTCATGCCATTTTCTTTTCCACCAGCTGTGTTCTGACTCAGCTATTTTCATAGCGCTAGAGGTCATCTGGTGAAATTTTGCAAACTGTGAGCAAGAACAAAACAAAAAAACATATGCAAATGCAGGGAAAGTCATGAGGCCAATTTGGTAGTGGTCAGAAAGTTTGTGTTGCTTATGGGTTGCTACAAAATATTACAGAAAATGGGACCAGAGGGGGCCTGGAATCTCATTTCAAGACCGCTGAAGCAGACCCAGCAAAAGGCCAGGCGTGGAGAACACCCATGGATCACAGTAAACGCATCAAAACCACCAAGTAGGGGAAAAAAAGCAAACAATTCACTAGCAAGCAGTCTTAAGAGTCTTGCAGGTGGGAAAACTCTTGAACTACAGCCTCTGCACAATCAGGTAAGAAGGGTCTACTAACACTTATGTTACTGTTGCTTGCTGTCATTCTAAAGGGCCAGTCTAGAATTCTTTTGTTTTGTTTTGCTTTTCTGAGTGCGTGGTGTCTCAGCCTGCCTAAATTTCTTGCAATCTCCAGTTCAGTAAAGGGCTTCTCAGGTGGCTTAAGTGGTAAAGAAACTGACTGACAAGGCAGGAGCCAAAGAAAACACAGGTTTGATCCCTGGGTCAGCAAGATCCCCTGGAGGAGGAAATGGCAACCCACTCCTATATTCTTGCCCTGGGAAATCCCATGGACACTAGGAGCCCGGTGGGCTATGGTCCATGGGATCGCACAGAGTTGGACACAACTTAAGCAGTTGAGCACAGCACACACACACCAGTTCAATAAACATGAGGCTCTGAAGTGAAAGTGGTCACAAGAATCAAGCTAACTTGACTGATTTCCTAAAGCTGAGGCAAAGTTCAGCTGCAGTGTCTGCACAGATAACTCTCTTCCCTGAAGATCACATGGACTCAGGTTGTGGCAAAAGTGATTGCCTTGGCTGGATGACCAGTTTAAAAAGTCATGAAATAACCTTCCAAGTACCTGAGTGTGTGTACAACTAACTAGGTGGCCAAGCCTGATAAAGTGGTTGAAATTAACATGCCTGACACTTTCTCTTAAATGTTAAAGATTTTGCATAGGGAAACCATCCCATTCCCCCATTTCCACCATGCTCCCCTGCAGATGCTCTTCTGGGACTAGCAGGAGCCTGTTATCATTTGCTCACATAGTCCTAAAATTGGTCACATCAGGACATTAATGAACTCCAGGGTCTTGCGTGAAAGTGCAAAAATATTACTCAGTCCTGTCCAACTCTTTGTGACTCCATGGACTGTAGCCAACCAGGCTCCTCTGTCCAGGGAATTCTCCCAGGCAAGAATACTGGAGTGGATAGCCATTCCCTTCTCCATGAGATCTTCCTGATCCAGGGATTGAACCCAGGTCTCCTACATTACGGGCATATTCTTTACTGTCTGAGCCACCAGGGAAGCCTGTTATCATTTGCTCATACAATCCTAAAATTGGTCAGTATAAGACATTAATGAACTCCAGGGCTCTACTTTACCCAAAGGTTGAAGATTTACTCTCAATGCTAATTTATGTCCCAAATGACACCCAATCTGTCTGTCCCATATATTCTACTAGATTAGGTAAAAAGGTGGTATAAAGTTCAACATATTTGACGTACAGATGTCTCAAAGCAAAGCTCTACTTTTAGGAAATTCTGAAAGAGAAATTTAGGTCCCCAAACTACTGCCTTTGTAAGTCAAACTTCAAAGAAAGTTTCATATGCCAGCTTCAAAGTCCAAAACTAAAATGACCACACGGAGGACATCAAATATTAATTTTATGTTATTATCTAACATACATCACACCCAATGTTCTCCAAGTGTCCCAATACTGTCCTCTAGAGCTGTCAGTTTTTGTTTGTTTTGTTAATCCAAGATCCAATTAAGGTTTTTGGTTTGCATTTAATTGTCATGTCTTTTTGGTCTTTTTTATCTAGCAGGTTTTTCAAGGTGTTTTTGTCTTTTATAAAATCGATTTTAGTTGCTTATTTTTGTCTCTTGCTTTACTCATGCTTAGCTACAAACTAAAGCCTTCTGGCAGAAATACTGTATGGGTGACAACTTTGATGTTAATGTACCTTATCTTCCTGTGTCTTCCTGGAATCCTAATTCCATAAATCTCTCCAGCATGTTCTCCAAGGAAACAACTGACACTTATATCCTCATCCAGGTGAACTGGGTCATCTGAAAGCTCATCCAATTGTTCTTTGAGTATTGTACTTAATCTTCTTGGTATTTCCCTGTGAACTTGGCTCACATTTTTACCAGTTCCTTAGAACAACAGCCCAAGTGTTCAAGAAGATTCTCTAACTGCACTGTTCAGCTTTAAAAACGTGCTTCTTGGTAGAATCTAGGCAGCTTCCTGGGGACTCATTCCTGATTCCTTTCTGAGTCCTGCTAAATTATCTGGGGCGCCAACCATCCTTGCTGATGTAATAACAGGCTGAAACAGCTCCTCGTGTTTTAAATATGCTGCTTGAGGGCTTTTAGACTGTAGGGGATGCTTCGAGGTCTATTCCTTTTCTCTCGTGTAGATCTAGATTTACTTCCAAAATCCCAGGTCTCTTGACACACATCCATCTGTTCAGTCGTGTCTCATTACAGATTTCCTAGTTGGCCCTCAACTGTCTTTTTTTTTCTTTGATTGAAATTGTTTCCAAAGGAGAAATATGAGAAGTTGGGTATAGATGTGCCCTTAATACCCCATAGTAAATATTAATGTCTTCCCTGTCCTTCAACACATAAACTGGAAGGTAAATGTGCCTTGGGTCCCCCAGAAACAAAGCCTGAGATGGATCAGAGAGCATAAGATTTACTGAGGCTATGAGAGATGGACCTGATGTACAGGGAGCTCAAAGGATGACTCACATTGCAGCACTGTCCTTTCTGGAAGAAAAAGGGTTTTGAAACCTACATCAGCCTATTAGGGGAAGCACACTGATTGGAACCACCCACCCTGGCCAGGCACTATAGTAACCATTTGCATGAGTTGTTTTACGACAGGAGGTCCTGTTAAGGAACACAGAACTACTAAGCCACCACCAACCGGAAGAGTTCAGGAAAGGTCAAAAGGAGACACCATATGCTCGACCACCTCCCAGAATCCTTCTCTCCAGCGTCCATTTTGGCTGAACAAGGTGTGCACCACCAGGAAGGACTCTGAGTCAGAATGATTGGCTGAAGACAACCTGGAAACTAATCCCATCACCATAAAACCCGACACTGCATGCCATGTGACACAGCAGTTCTCCTGGGGTCCCTTACCCTCCTGCTCTCACCCAGGTGCCCTTTCCCAATAAAATCTCTTGCTTTGTCAGCACATGTGTCTCCTCGGACAATTCATTTCCGAGTGTTAGACAAGAGCCCAGTTTCAGGCCCTGGAAGGGGTCCTCCTTTCTGCAACAAGCCCATCCATCTCGTCTGCATGTCATTCCACAGACCAGGGCAAACAGGGGTGCATCAGAGCTGGTCTTAATCTTGCAGGAATTTGGCCCCAACCATCTGAGAGGAAATCTCTGGAGAAGAAGGGGCAGCTAGGAGCCAATAGCAGCTACCCTCCCTACTGAGGGCTACTGTGTTGGCTTGGTCAGTGGCTCTGGGCAGAGAACTAACAGCATTCACTCCTGGTGGTCAGGCTTGATCTCCCAGTAAGTTCCAGAGATGGGGCCTTCTTAGAATGTGAACAACTATCCCTGATCACATTTCAGCTGATGAGCCTATGTTCCAGTTCTGGAGCAACTAAAGATATACCATTCTAAGTACACATGCAAAACCTATGAATCCTCTTAAACAACCTTTTGGACTTTTGATAAAGTGTTTTGACTCTGTGACCTCATGGACTGTAGCCCGTCAGGTTTCTCTGTCCATGGGGTATTTCGGGCAAGAATACTAGAGTGGGCTGTCTTGCTGACCCAGAGATGGAACCTGTGTTTCCTGTGTCTCCTATATTGGCAGGCAGTTTCTTCGCTGCTGAGTCATCGGGGAAGTCCTTGATATAACTAATGTTATACAATGGCTTACCCCCCACCCCCACCCCGCCCCAGCTTCTGTTCTCTCTGCCTAATCCTAGGCCTGGGAGGAGGCTTAATTCAGAAGTCTGCTGATACACTACAGAAGGAGGATGGTTCTTACAGAGTACTCCACTGAGATCCTTCTTTTCATCCTCCCAATACACCCAAGACATGGTCTTTGGCCTAACACAGACTGAGATCTCTCTTCAGGGTCAGGGGTGGGGGGTCATTCATTCCAGAGACAGTGCCCACATGTCCTTCCAAGAAGGTTGCAGTGTCCTCCAGAAACTTCTGAAGTCGCTTGGGTCATGCTGGCTACAAGTCCTGCTCATCAGCCTGCTGTTCATTCCAGAGGAATTCCTGGCAGCCAGGTAATAAATTATCACTTTTCTTAAGTTAACTGTACCTGATTTCTATTACATATAACACTAGAAATTTTCTATTACAAATAAGGGTTTAAAAGTTTACATAATCTAAAGTTCCCCAAGTGGCACAGCTATCAAGCAGCATAGCTGGAATTACAACTCAGGTAAGTCGGACATTCAAGGGTGACCCCTTAGTCAATAACTTATTTCTATTTTTATTAATATATTTAGTTTTTATAGATTACAATGCAGAAACTGTAGCTGCCAAATATGAAGAATTCTATACCAATTCTTCAATGATAAATATTTCAGTAGGGCGAAGCAAAAGGCATACATGGCTGCATATGGATAAGAACTTCAATGAACATCAATACAATCCAGTTTAAAAATATTGGTCCTTTAGGGCATAACAGCATTTTTTGTCTACCAGAGGACAAAAATGCACCTTTCATATCTTCCAGAAGATACTCAGCACTGCTAGGTGTCACCCCAGGCTGTCAGCTCCCTCAAACACTGACATCTTTGATGGAATTACAGTTTAGAAGATGCTTGAATAGGGTAGGGTATGAGAGATTTGTGGGGAACTTTTGGAGGTTAATCAAGGTTCCTGGTTGTCATAAACCAAAATATGCTTCTTCAAGCCCTTTCTCTGCCATCTCCAATCTGGGCCCTACTGACACTGTGCTCTATGAGGTGGCTCAGTGGTAAAGAATCTGCCTGCCAGTGCCGGAGACGCAAGAGACGTGGGTTTGATCCCTGGGTCAGGAAGATCCCCTGGGGTAAGGGATGGCAACCCACTCCAGTACTCTTGCCTGGGCAATCTCATGGACAGAAGAGCTTAGCAGGCCACAGTCCATGGAGTCACAAAGAGTCGGACATGACAGAGCGACTTCACTTTTTCACTTTCTTATCTGTAAACGCTCAGCCCCTAGGCCCACCCTGAAGGAAGGGCTCAGGCCAGGAGAACCCGGCCAGGGAGAAGCAGCAGCATCCGTGGAAGCAGAGTCCCTTCTGTGATACAGACAGGAACACGAGGTTCCTCCGTGGAAAATGCTTAGCAAAATCCCCGTGAAATGTAACAGCGTCCTGTTTCTTCTCCCTCAATTCCCACAGGAGTACACTGTGACTCAGTCTCATCTCTCAAGGCCAATACAGGACACGGCTGTCCGCTTCGCCTACTGCTTTCCAGTGGCCTCCTATCATTGCCGCAAAGCCTGTGAACAATTCTCATGGAATAAAAATGGAATCTGGGTCATAAAGTCTTTCTCTTTTCCTTTGTGCTCTGTCTAGTTTCATCATTCACGCGATATCATGGTGCCAAGCCCTCGCGCTGGGGACTTCAGGCCAGAATTCTTGGTGCAAAATGGCTACACAGACACCCCAACTCCTCAGCCCAAGGATGCAAGCCCAGGAAGTGCATCTGCACCTGTGCCTACCCAGGGGAACCCTGCCCTCTTCCCACTGCCCTGGTCCCTGTAAAACAGCCTCGCCCTGCGCCTGCTCTCCAGAGAGACCTCAGTTCAGTTCAGTAACTCAGTCGTGTCCGATTCTTTGCAACCCCATGAACCGCAACATGCCAGGCCTCCCTGTCCGTCACCAACTCCCTGAGTCCACCCAAACCCATGTCCACTGAGTCAGTGATGCCATCCAACCATCTCATCCTCTGTTGTCCCCTTCTCCTGCCCTCAATCTTTTCCAGCATCAGCATCTTTTCAAATGAGTCAGACCTTACATCCCTCCATTTTCTGCTTAGAGGGCAAAACTTTCCTTTGCTTCCAAACCAACAACAACAAAAAAGATTGCCCTTTAACACCACTCCAAAGTGACTGATGACCTTCCCAGGTGGCTCAGTAGTAAAAGAATCCAGCTGCCAAGCAAGAAACATGGGTTCCATCTCTGAGTCTGGAAGATCCCTTGGAGGAGGACACGGCAACCCACTCCAATATTCTTGCTTAGGAATCCCCATGGACAAAGAAGTTTTGGGGTCCTTCTTTGTGGACCCCAGTCCATGGGGTCACAGAGAGTCAGACAGGACTGAGGGGCTACACTACCACCCCTAAAATAACTGATGGCAGTCACGAGGCTTCTTTTCGGTAAGGTCCTCAGAGGACCTTGCTCTGGCTGAGTTGCCCTGAATCCTATACTCCTCGAGGGGCAGCCACTGGAGAGCTAGACGTGAGGAGGACATTGCAGAGTGTGGTAGGCTAGGCAGTTCTCCTACTCCAAGGATGCTTAGGAAAAGGGAGTAAGACAGAGCTCTCTGCGGTCCTCACCCAGTGTGTAGCCTCAGGAGACAACCTTGGTTTCTCTTTGATCTGAACAGGGACAAGCTTGGCTTTCAGGACTCCCCGCTTCTTACAGCCACAGATGTGGTTCAGGGACTCTTGAAGGTGTATTCTTTTCTGAGACTAAATTGTGTCTTCACAGGAAATTGAGAGTCACAGTCAGTGAAATTAATCATGAAATTTTGCCCATCCAAGTAACTTGACTGAAAAGCCAGCCTGCATTCAGGCATCTGAATTTAGGGAGAGCCATTTAAATGTATCTGTTCCTAAGCTGCTTTCTTTATACACAACATAATATACACTTTATACTCTACATATTACACCCATATTAACTCGGGGTTCAATTTGAAGGTTATTTGCATAAAAATCTGTCACTGATCATCTCTCTTCCTGCTGCTTCAACAAACACCTCTGTTTCCTCAGAGATTACTAATTTAACTTGATACACTTTTATAAATATTGGGTTTATTCATTGCAGTTTTTTTTTTTTTATAACTTCACCAAAATTCACATTCCTTTTATCTGGCTGAGGTACAGGGAATTTAGAAGCTGGGAGACATTCTCTTCTACGTCTGACATGGGCCATATTTCAACAAAGAATTTATGTTTAACTGGCAAAGAAAAAATGAGTTTTCTGTGGAATCTGATCAAAACATTCAATGACTTTCTTCATTAAAAAGGAGACATATTTGAAAAGCATTTCTCCCCCAGAGTTTGGAACCGTTTTTCCAAGAGTTTTTCTGGCAAAAAAAAAAAAACAGAAACAGACAAAAAGTAACAACAATAACAAAAAGTAAAACAAATATTCTTTCTCACTGTGTACATGCTCAGTCGCTAAGTTGTGTCTGACTCTTTGAGACTCTATGGTCTGCAGTTCACCAGGCTTCTCTGCTCATGGGGTTTCCCAGGCAAGAATACTGGAGCAAGTTGCCATTTCCTTCTCCAGGGGATCTTCTCGACCCAGGGAAGGATCCCCAGTCTCCTGCGTTTCCTGCATTGGCAGGCTGATTCTTCACCACTGAACTCTGGGAAGCCCCATTCCTTCTACTGCTGCTGCTACTGCTGCTGCTAAGTCGCTTCAGTCTTGTCCGACTCTGTGCGACCCCATAGACAGCAGCCCACCAGTCTCCCCCATCCCTGGGATTCTCCAGGCAAGAACACTGGAGTGGGTACTAGAGGGTGTTAGATAGAAAGATTCTTTTCCTGTCCTACTCCAAACTCCTGCCTTTAGAAGGAAGTATACTTTCTGACTCTTGGCATGGCAAGTGATGGGAAAACCATAAAACAAAGTCTAAGAGATGAAAAAGACTTACAGGTTTTCAAGAGCAAAGGATATTCATGGAACTTTGAGATATTATAGGACTAGAGTTTGTTGGGGAAGTTTAGAAAGGTAGCTATGGAACAGATGATAAAATATTCCATATGTCATACAGTGGAATTTAGATTTATTGTGCAGTAAGTCACTGAAATATCTTTAGCGTTGAAATAACAACATAGCTATATTTAACTTTCAGAAAGACAGCTCTCATACCAGAATAAGGATGAATTAGAGCTACTGAGATAAAGCAGAAGTTTTTGGAAGTAACAGAAGAAAGATGGTAACAGTCTTTACTAAGAAAGCACCTGTAGAAATAAGGATGAAGGACAGTAATTAAGAACATTTTAACCACAGAAACAAACCGATGGCCAGTTAGAGATACAGAAGAAAGGCAAATAATTAACTGAGACTGTTTCATTCTTCTTATAAAGACATGAACATAAAAACCTTGTTTGCTCCTTGTTTATTGGGTCTTTTCACAGAACTTTTCATTGCTTTGGTTTATTGTTATTACTTGAGTGTAACCACTTTACAATGTTGTGTTAGTTTCTGCTGGGCAACAAAGTGAATCAGCTGTATGTATACGTATAGATGATGTAGTTATATGAGCCTCTCTCCCACCCCCAACCCCACCCCACCCATCTAGGTCACCATAGAGCACAGAGCTGAGCTCCCCCTGCTCTAATTATTTTGCTTCCTAAGAAATGGGCAAGTCTCAGCTCAGGGTGTTTCCTATTGATCTGAAGCCCCTTCCACTTACATTTTATAGAAAGGAACAAAGAACAATGTAATTTAAAACTCAAGTATATGGTTCTTTTTCCCCTGGGATTTTAGGAAATAATGATTTAGGTGACACTTATAGCTAAAGTAACAGATAATAATGAGGACTACCCCAAGGGAAATAGAAAACATAATGTCCTTGAAGCTAAGCCTCAGTTTTCCTTTAATTTCCACCACTGGGCCTATATAATATCTATCTATAAACTAAGCTTCTTAAAACCTAAGACCAACCCTGTTTATAAACAGCCCAGGGCAGTAGCTCCATAGTTCAGCATCAAATTGGACTTTAACACTGGTCTCTAAATGAATACACGAGCTGGTCTAGTCATGAGGTAATTCCTTGGTTATTTTTTTCAAGTCTAATTCTTCTATTGACTCCTTCGTGACTGGATCCTTGCATCACTTGACTTGGTCAAGTTTGGGCCAATTTGCACATACTCAGGATTACTCAAGATTAAAATGTGCCTTATCTTTTTATTCCCTTTGGGAATGAGAATTGTTTCCTTGTATTAGATTATCAAGTTCCTGGGTTTCTAGTATTTTCTTCCAGCCCATGCTGAAATCAGCAGTTTTACTTTATTGTAGATTCTTCATTACAGATCTCAGGTATATGGATCCACCTTTAGCTCTACTGGACCCCCTGATTTCACACTCCTGCCTTTCTAAGAACATCCTCTTTCAGTTCACCAGTGGGCCCCACTAGACTCCCTGGTTTCTTGCCAAATCTCCAGTAGTTATCTAACCTTCATTAGCACACATTTACTTATAAACTCTAAAGCTCTCAAGCCTATGTAGCCTCAGCATCATGGTTTTCATGGTCTGGCCCATGACACCAGCAAATGCTTTGAAGACTGAACTTTTTGAGAGTCCAAGTTTCTGCCTTTCCACTCTGTCTGGATCAGCATTCCAATACATTTTTGTATTCTCATATGTTTACATGGTTTTGCTACAAAATTATATAGACATACCCAATATGAAAAGAAAATTGTTTAGGGTCAAAACTGCAATCTTTGTCTGGCAGAAATGAGTATATTTTCCAAAGGTCTCAATTTTCTCTTTTTTTCACTGTCTGATTTTACTAGAAAGGAGGCAAGAGAAGAATCTATTTTGCACTTTGTTATATTCTATTATCTCTACCTATTACCAAGAGGGTAACATAACACAAAAAACGCTATTAAAAATAGAATTAAAAAGTTATTTTTTTAAGGCATATACCTATAAGACTAAAGAGAGTAGAGAAGAAAACAACTACAAAACGTTTCCAGCAAACTGGCTTGAACGTGAAAGTATGAATTGCTCAGTCATATCTGACTCTTTGCAACCCTATGGACTGCAGCCCACCAGGCTCCTCTGTCCATGGGATTCTCCAGGCAAGACTATTGGTGTGGGTTGCCATTTCCTTTTACAGGGGATCTTCTCAACCCAGGTATCGAACCTTCATCTCCTGTGACTTCTGCATTTTAAGCACATTCTTTATCCCTGAGCCATCAAGGGAAGCCCAAATACTCTAACAGTTCTCTAAACCTCCCTGTAAATTGTTTCCCCATTCAGTTATCAGGGTTGAGTCACCACTGCTTCCTTAGGCTGTTACTATAAACCAAAGATTTATGGGACATTTTCCAAAGAAATCAGGCCATTCAATTCAAAATCTTCTATTTTTTAAAATAATTACGTTATTCCTCCAAAGGTATTTTTCATATGTATAAGGAGTTTCAAAAATCTTCTAACCTGCTTCTATATTTTTTAAAAAATCATTTTGTTATAGGTAAATCTTTGGTTAAATTATTGCTAAATATATATGCCAGGGTCCAGCCCTGGCTGATCCAGGGTATTCGAAGCGGGGACGGCGTCGGCGAGGATCAGGATACAATAGCTTCAATTAGATATTAATTAGAGATGTAAAGAGTAATAGAATGAGGATAGCTCAGTAGGAAAATTCAGTGGAGAAAAGAGGCTGAGTAGCTTGGTTTACGCGGGAGACCAATAAAACTTCAAGGCAAGAAGCTTGCACCACTTACGTAGGCCGCAGGCGTCCTTCCGTTCTCCCAAAGGAGAGGAGACACTGAGGCCTCCCCGGTCAGATCTTAGAAGCCCAGGCATAATTAGTAAGCTTGGTGGGTTCCACACTCCAGATGGAGACTCAGCCAGAGTGAGAGAGACAGTGACATGGGGAGACCAGTATTTCAAGAAATTGATCCCAATTCTTTATTTTCCATGGTCTACTTTTATACACTGAGATGTTATGCAAAAGTCACATGGGGTCAGCAGTCCTGACTTTTATCAAAGTCAGGTGCTTCATACAAATGTATACAGAGGTCTTAGAGGTGTTATATCATCTTCTGGCCAGGGGGGCCTGCTGACAATTTATGACCCTCTCCTTGTGACAGTGGTCAGTCAACCAGGACACTTATTTCTCCAGGGGTGATTATTCTTAAAACAGACGCCACCCAAATAAAGTTACATTCCTATAGGATGAGGGTATAGTGGGTTTTAGTTAAGGAAAGAATTCACTTAGCCTAAGGTCTAACGTGATTTATATCAAAGGTTAATACTTATTTCTTCTATATATTCATTAATGTGTGTAAGGGCAGGGGATGTGGAGACTTAGCAACAAACATTGGCTCAACAAATGAAAAACCCTTCACCAATACAATTTCTAATCAGCCCACTATACTTATACTAATGGTTTTCTAACTTTTCTAAGGAACCTGTTTTTAGAAGGTTTAAAGCATCTCGTGCCTCTCACGGTTGGGAGGCTGTGAGCAATCACATGTGGCCGGACAAGCCTGTCAGGCAGGCTAGAGAACCTTCAGAGGAGTTTGTAGGTTAAAACACTCTTGTCATGCCCAGGAGTTTTTATTAACTGGAGCTCTAAGTTAACTCCTTCTCCGAAAGAGGTGGTGGGGGACAGCCCCCCGTAAAGTCAGAGGTGTAGGTGAGAGCACAAAGTAGTAAAGTAGGCAGGCTCTGGTTATGGGGGTAGATGCTCGAGGATTTCCAGGGGGACTCCTGAGGCTCGATCCCGCCTTTGCGTATGTCGAGCCTCCTTCCTCATGACCTTTGCCACGGGCAGAGTGCCTCACTCTGGCCCCCAACATATATACACACATATATTCATACATACATGCATCAGATCAGATCAGATCAGTCACTCAGTTGTGTCCGACTCTTTGCAACCTCATGAATTGCAGCACGCCAGGCCTCCCTGTCCATCACCAACTCCCGGAGTTCACTGAGATTCACGTCCATCGAGTCAGTGATGCCATCCAGCCATCTCATCCTCTGTCGTCCCCTTCTCCTCCTGCCCCCAATCCCTCCCAGCAGCAGAGTCTTTTCTAATGAGTCAACTCTTCACATGAGGTGGCCAAACATATTGCTAAACTGCCTTCATTCACAAGCAATGCTTGATACATATTAAATGGTGGTCAATAACTACTTTCTATTTGAAAGCATGGTTCTGTATACAAGTACAAATTCTATTCCATGAAATTTAAGATGTGGATTACTTAAAATAGTGTGTGCTTTCTCAGGTACCAATAACACAGTCATTACATTTTTATTTAACCTTTAAATATGTATCTATGAAGCTCTATACTTCTGTTGATAAGACGATACATAACATACACAATACTGAATTTATTTTAGAGAAGTGAATTACTTACGTGACTTGATAGAGCTTTCCTTTAAACTTCCACGTTTCTGACAGTGGTTGGAAATGTCGTACTTCACAAGGTGGGTGCCATATTGTGCGACTGTCTTTTAATCAACTTTATTCTAAAAAAAAAAAAACCACACAACACAGATATATAAAGAAAATATATATATATGTATATATATATATATATATATATATATATATATATATATAAGCAGGAGAAGAAGAGGTAAAAGAGGTCTTTGTCCCTGCTTTTCTCTTATGCTACAAGATCTCTTCTGTTGAAGCTGCGGGCAGTAAGAGCTTGGAGGAAAGCTCTTTTCTTTGAATATCAACACTCCTTTAAAATTCCCAGGTTTGTTTGTTTCTTAATGTCCTTTTCTGTGTGTTTGCCTGATTTGCTTTCCTCCTGTCTGGAGGTTGCTCCCAGGTATGCTCAGTTTTGTGTTAAGTAAGTTTCTGAGCCATATAAATAGATTGTTTCACTTGGGGATATTTCCACATTTGTCTTCTTCAATAACAACTGCCTAATGAAAGCATTTAGAAAATAGTACTCCTGTTGAATGACTTTTACCTGTGGTATCACCCAAACACAAACGAAAATCCTCCTTCTTCAAGTAGGGATCTCTGCAAAGTCAGGTGCTAATCCAGACTGACCCTTCCAGGGTGTTCTTTAATTGTTGATGACAGCAAGTGAAATGGGACTGGACGCAGAGCAAATTGCTTCATTAGCAACATAGCCTAGCATACCTGTGGACTCGCAACCTGCATTTCCAAATACATGGGCCATAAAATGTGATCATTTAACTCCCACAGTTTAGACACACATTGTCTACTCAAACTGGATTTTTTTAAGTTTTAGTAACTTGTTACAAATGAAAAATGATTCCATTTTCCTAATTTCTCTTATATTCTAAAATAGTACACAGTGCTGGTATAAACAACAAAATGGTTAACAAAAATAATGCAAAACTGCAAATAACTGAAGATAGTGTTTATTTAACAGTGTATCCCCAAAGGGGGCAGGCATTAAGTGACAAATTTGTACTCTTTCATTTCTGTGAGTGATTTATGAAAGGTACTAATTCAACCAGGACCAAATGGATGTAATCATTTTAAACCACGATTTGGTTGGCTTTAGCAGTATTTCCTAACTGCAGAAATGAGTGACAAATTAATACCATAACTAAAATGTTTTTCCATATATATGTCCTTAATCCCCAATAACTAAAAGCTCGGATGCAAACTCTGGAAGCAAGGTGAGAGAAAAGATAGTGCCCAAGTGAAAGAAACTGCACAGAACAG
The DNA here is from genome assembly GCF_055505025.1 of Bos grunniens. Lineage (NCBI taxonomy): Eukaryota > Metazoa > Chordata > Mammalia > Artiodactyla > Bovidae > Bos > Bos grunniens. The sequence continues at coordinate 86,062,530 of NC_141176.1, read as the reverse complement.
CCTCTCAAAAACGAAGAAGTGCGACATTTTTTAAAATGAGAGTTTTCTTCCAAAGAAAGATCCTATTCAACAAGACAAAAGTATTAATAACACTGCCCTTTTCAGAAGTTAAGAAGTTATACATTATACTAATGGATGACAACATAATCAAATTCATTTCAAATATTCCTCCAGACTTAGGGGAGAGAGAGGGACAAAGCAGAAAGTATCTTTTGTCATATACTACAATAATAAATCATCTTACTTTAATCACAGAGTAGCAGTAGGAAAATTCTTTTTAAAGCACTGGGTGGTCAACATATTAGGTCTGGTGATGCAAAGACACATCTCAGCCATTTTAGCCCAAGAGCAGTCACAGAAATATATAAAGAAGGAGTGTTTCTACACAATTTTATGTTCAAAATCAGGCAACCATATTTGGTTGTAGGCCATATTTACTAGAACTGTCTATTCCAGAATAACTTTAAGAGATTATTATTTTTAACTAATTTATTTTTTAACTGAAGGATAATTACTGTAAAGAATTTTGTTGTTTTCTGTCAAACCTCAATATGAATCAGGCATAGGTGTCCATATGTCCCCTCCCTCTTCAACCTCCCTCCCCAATCCACCCCTTTAGGTTGACACAGAGCCCTTGTTTGAGTTCCCTGAGACATACAGCAAATTCTCATTGGCTTTCCATTTTACATAAGGTAATGTAAGTTTCCATGTTACTCTCTTGATACATCTCACCCTCTCCTCCCCTCTCTCCTTGTCCATAAGTCTGTTTTCTTTTAAGAGGCTCCACTACCCAACTAAGTTCTTAAACCAAATAAAATGAAGTTAGGATTGATGAGAAAGATAAAGGATATTCTAGGACATTCTATCCTAATAGCTCAGTTCAGTTCAGTCATTCAGTCATGTCCAACTCTTTGTGATATCATGGACTGAAGCACACCAGGCTTCCCTGTCCATCACTAACTCCCAGAGCTTACTTAAATGCATGTCCATCGTGTTGGTGATGCCATCCAACCATCTCATCTTCTGTCATCCCCTTCTCCTGCCTTCAATCTTGTCCAGCATCAGGGTCTTTTCCAATGAGTCAGTTCTTTGCATCAGGTGGCCAAAGGATTGGAGTTTCAGCTTCAGCATCAATCCTTCCAATGAATATTCAGGACTGATTTCCTTTAGGAGGGACTGGTTAGATCTCCTTGCAGTCCAAGGGATTCTCAAGTCACAACACCACAGTTCAAAAGCATCAATTCTTCTGCATCCAGCTTTCTATATAGTCCAACTCTCACATCCATACATGACTACTGGAAAAACCAAAGCTTTAACTAGACAGACCTTTGTTGGCAAAGTAATGTCTCTGCTTTTTAATATGCTGTCTAGGGTGGTCATAGCTTTTCTTCCAAAGAGCAAGGGTCTTTTCATTTTATGGCTCCAGACACCATCTGCAGTAATTTTGGAGCCCAAGAAAATAAAGTTGGTCACTGTTTCCATTGTTTCCCCATCTATTTTCCATGAAGTGATGGGACCAAATGGCATGATCTTAGTTTTCTGAATGTTGAGCTTTAAGCCAAATTTTCATCAACAGGCTCCTTAGTTCTTCTTCCCTTTCTGCCATAAGGGTCATGTCATCTGCTATCTGAGGCTATTGATGTTTCTCCTGGCAATCTTGATTCCAGTCTGTGCTTCATCCAGGCTGGCATTCCACATGATGTACTCTGCATATAAATTAAATAAGCAGGGTGACAATATACAGCCTTGATGTATTCCTTTCCAGATATAGAACTAAGTCTGTTGTTTCATGTCTGGTTCTAACTGTTGCTTCTTGACCTGCATACAGATTTCTTAGGAGGCAAGTAAAATGGTCTGCTATTCCCATCTCTTGAAGAGTTTTCCACAGTCTGTGGTGATCCACACAATCAAAGGCTTTGGCATAGTGAATAAATCAGAATTAGATGTTTTTCTGGAACTCTCTTGTTTTGTCGATGATCCAACAGATGTTGGCAATTTGATCTTTGGTTCCTCTGCCTTTTCTAAATTCAGCTTGAACATCTGGAAGTTCATGGTTCATATACCATTGAAGCCTGGCTTGGATAATTTTGAGCATTACTTTGCTAGTGTGTGAGATGAATGCAATTGTATGATAGTTTGAACATTATTTGGCATTGCCTTTCTTTGGGATTGGAATGAAAACTAACCTTTTCCAGTCCTGTGGCCACTGCTGAGTTTTCCAAATTTGCTGGCATATTGAGTGCAGCACTTTCAGAGCATCATCTTTTAGGATTTGAAATAGCTCAACTCAAATTCCATCACCTTCACTAGCTTTGTTCCTAGTGACGCTTCCTAAGGCCCTCTTGACTTCACATTCCAGGATGTTTGGCTCTAGGTGAGTGATCACACCATCATGGTTATCTGGGTCATGAACATTTCTTTGTATAGTTCTGTGTATTCTTTCCACCTCTTCTTAATAGCTTTTGCATCTGTTATGTCCATACCATTTCTGTCCTTTATTGTGCCCAGCTTTGCATGAAATATTCCCTTGGTAATCTAATTTTCTTGAAGAGATCTCTAGTCTTTCCCATTCTATTGTTTTCCTCTACTTCTTTGCATTAATCACTGAGGAAGTTTTTCTTGCCTCTCCTTGCTATTCTTTGGAACTCTGCATTCAAATGGATATATGTTTCCTTTTCTCCTTTGCCTTTAGCTTCTCTTCTTTTCTTAGCTATTCATAAGCCCTCCTCAGACAACCATTTTGCCTTTTTGCATTTCTTTTCCTTAGGGATGGTCTTGATCACTGCTTCCTATTCAACATCACGAACTTCTGTCCATAGTTCTTCAGGCATTCTGTCTATCAGACCTAATTCCTTTCATCTATTTGTCACTTCCAATGTGTAATCATAAGCGATTTGATTTAGGTCATACCTGAATGGTCTAGTAGTTTTCCCTACTGTATTCTACTTAAGTCTGAATTTTGCTATAAGGCGTTCTATTATATCAAACGAGTTGAATTCCTATGTTCAAAGCAATTGATTTAGGCAGTTTAAAAGCACCGACAGTGATACAATTAAAAAGTGTTACTGGTATAATATTTCATGTTTGCAAATTATCAGTCCATCCTGAATGAAGGTACAGAGAAAGAGTGATGAACAACACTCCAAGTTACACGTTCAAGTTCATTGAAAAACGCAGATGCTTAAGGAGACACTGATGTATGGAACGGTCTTGTGGACTCTGTGGGGGAGGGAGAGGGTGGGAGGATTTGGGGGAGTGGCATTGAGGCATGTGAAGTGTCATGTGTGAGGCGGGGTGCCAGTCCGGGTTCGGTGCACGGTGCTGGATGCTTGGGGCTGGTGCGCTGGGACGGCCCGGGGGATGGTGTGGGGAGGGGGGAGGGAGGAGGGTTCGGGATGGGGAGCACGTGTATACCTGAAATTTAAAAAAAAAAAAATTAAAAAATTAAAAAAATTAAAGAAAAATAAAGTAATTGGATGAATCCACACAAAATAAGCTGATTTTACAAACACTGTCTTCCTACATAGAAATAAATATATTTTCTTTGTAGATCATTTCAAATCCAAAAATTCTGTCATTACAAGCTTTCATCAGTTTGGTTGTCAAGTCTTTCATTCATTCAATTCAGTTCAGTCACTCAGTTATGTCCGACTCTTTGTGACCCCATGAATCACAGTATGCCAGGCCTCCCTGTCCATCACCAACTCCCGGAGTTCACTCAAACTCATGTCCATCAAGCCAGTGATGCCATCCAGCCATCTCATCCTCTGTCGTCCCCTTCTCTTCCTGCCCCCAATCCCTCCCAGCATCAGAGTCTTTTCCAATGAGTTAACTCTTTGCATGAGGTGGCCAAAGTACTGGAGTTTCAGCTTTAGCATCATTCCTTCCCAAGAAATCCCAGGGCTGATCTCCTTTAGAATGGACTGGTTGGATCTCCTTGCAGTCCAAGGGACTCTCAAGAGTCTTCTCCAACACCACAGTTCAAAAGCATCAATTCTTCGGCGCTCAGCCTTCTTCACAGTCCAACTCTCACATCCATACATGACCACAGGAAAAACCATAGCCTTGACTAGATGGACCTTTGTTGGCAAAGTAATGTCTCTGCTTTTGAATATGCTATCTAGGTTGGTCAGAACTTTTCTTCCAAGGAGTAAACGTCTTTTAATTTCATGGCTGCAGTCACCATCTTCAGTGATTTTGGAGCCCAGAAAAATAAAGTCTGACACTGTTTCCACTGTTTCCCCATCTATTGCCCATGAAGTGATGGGACCGGATACCATGATCTTCGTTTTCTGAATGTTGAGCTTTAAGCCAACTTTTTCACTCTACTCTTTCACCTTCATCAAGAGGCTTTTGAGTTCCTCTTGACTTTCTGCCATAAGGGTGGTGTCATCTGCATATCTGAGGTTATTGATACTTCTCCCTGCAATCTTGATTCCAGCTTGTGCTTTTTCCAGCCCAGCGTTTCTCATGATGTATTCTGCATATAAGTTAAATAAGCAGGGTGACAATATACAGCCTTGACGTACTCCTTTTCCTATTTGGAACCAGTCCGTTATTCATTAACTAATAAAAATAACACAAAACAAATCACTAACAATATGAGCTAAATACTGCACAGTATCTCACTTATCTTTCTCATAACAGTAGGAATATTTTAGAAATAAAGAACATTTAGATTTAGGAATTCATATAACTGTCAAATATGTGACATATCCAATCAGGAATGGCATCAAGATTTAAAATATGGTCCTTTTGCAATTTTAAACTTTTCTCACTACAACATATTAAAAGGGTTGTATTTTGAATCTGGTGCATTCCATACAGAATTTTAATCTCCAATAATCTTGCAAAGTTAGTGTTGGTATATATCTTGTCTAACTGGAAAACTATATGCAAATAAACTCACCATGATCAGAGAGTTACCAGACCCTGAGCTGGAACTTTTTCTTCTGTCTCCAAACCCACACTCTCCCTGCTAAGCCAAGCTGTTGGTATGTAAACTGAGATGTGACCATATATTTCAACCAGACTAATTTAATGGTTAGATTTGCAAAAGCAAAGGCTAATTGAGATTAATAAAGGATAATACAGGATGAGATTTTGAGTCTATGAGGATAGAATTAAAAAGAAAAGAGATGTTTCATGTAGAAAACAAAATAAGCAAAACCAAGAGGTTTACCAATATTGGCCATTGTACTGAAGAATTTATGTTTTGAACTGTGGTGTTGGAGAAGATTCTTGAGAGTCCCAATATTCATTGGAAGGATTGATGCTGAAGCTGAAGCTCCAATACTTTGGCCACCTGATGCAAAGAGCTACTCATTAGAAAAGACCCTGATGCTAATAAAGATTGAAGGCAGGAGGAGAAGGGGACAACAGAGGATGAGAGGGTTGGATGGCATCACCGACTCAATGGATATGAGTTTGAGCAAGCTCCAGAGTTGGTGAAGGACAGGGAGGCCTGGCATGCTTCAGTCCATGGAGTCTCAAAGAGTCAGACATGACTGAGTGACTGAACATCAACAACCATTGTATTAACTTGAGTGAATGACTTAACAGTGAGGAGTCTGTTGATTCATCTGCAAAAAAAAGTAATGAGATAGATACAAAATGTATTGATTTGAACATTAGATGATAATCCACATAATGTGAATTGCAATTAAAAACATGCATACATCTTAACATAAATATATACAAATAAATAATGACATATTCTATATATTTACTTTAATCTTTTTTAATAATTTTTGTTAAGTTTTGTCTTATATCTAATGTCCGGGAGTTGGTGATGGACAGGGAAGCCTGGCATGCTGCAGTCCACGGGGTCACAGAGTCAGACACGACTGAGCGACTGAACTGAACTGAACTGAGACCGTGCTACTTCAGTAAGCAACACAGCTTGAACTGATTCCCCCTCTCACTACTGAGTCGGTTCTCTGTTTCCACATCTACTCTGAAGCACCACTTAGCTGATCTCCATTTCTAAAATGAAACTTCACTTGTGTCCATTTACTAATGCCAGGGAAGTTTGAAAGCGTCAATTCAATCTAGTTAACTTGTCCTTTCAGAAAAGTCTGTTTAGACATACATGGTAGGGCTTCTCAGTGGCCTCCAGACATCCTAAAATGATCCTTTCCATTTTAACAAGAAGCATTAAGTTCCAATTTTGTCTAATCATTACCATGGCTGACTCAGAACTTTCCCATAGGAAGCCAAATGTAAACAGTGCTTTGTATAAATTACTTTCTTTTCCCTCTCTCAGCTGAACATCAGAGTGATGTTGAAAATAAATTTCCTTTGTATTTATTTGTTTTAATTTCCAAATGAGCTTAAACAACAGAAAGAATGATTGAGTCAATACACATAGTTAAAGCCAATCATGTTGTTTTTGTAAACACCACCAAATTTGGAATGCAAACATAAAAGAAACTACCAAGAGTTGAATACAATGTCATAACACATCTTTTGTCTGTCATTTTCACATGTCCATGCTGAAATGGATGCAGTTATAAAATCTGTCCAGGCAAGAATACTGGCATGGGTTGCCACTTCCTTCATATCCTTCTCCAGGGGATCTTCCTGACCCAGGGATCAACCCTACGTTTCCTGTGTCTCCTGCACTGGCAGGTGGATTCTTTACCACTGAGCCACCTGAGAAGCAGCTGTTACAGTACTCACAGGTAGAACTAACCCTAACTAATACAGATTTTGGTACCTGGAAATTAGGGACCAAAAATAAGGAAATAAGAGGCTACATGTAATAGGACCTAAACTTGAAGCCTTTGCTTAGTGGAATTGGTTGGGTGGGACGTCTCATTAATTGAGTTATTGTCTCTTGATGACTTATTATACGCAGACTGAACACTGATAAACCTATCTCCAGCTGTTTCTTAGGCAAATCACATGTCAGTATTCTAACATTAGGGAAAACACTAAGAGATATTACGAAAACTCAGATAATTAATTTTTGCTGGCTGTTCCTTGTCACTTCTGGCAAAGCCTTGAGAAGAGAAGAAGGTTGCCTCTCCTGGCCTGTCTGCACGCCACTATGGGGGAGTGTAAGTGAAGCGTCTCTGTCTGTCCAGGTTGCCCTGTAAACAAAACAAGAATCTAGTACACGCATGCTCAATCGCTTCAGTCATGTCCAACTCTTTGTGACCTCATGAACCACAGCCCACCAGGCTCCTCTGTTCGTGGGATTCTCCAAGTAAGAACACTGGAGTGGGTCGCCATGCTCTCTTCCAGGGGATCTTCCTGACCCAGGGATGTAACCCGGGTCTCTAACGTCTCTTTCACTGGCAGGAGGATTCTTTACCACTAGCGCCACCTGGAAAGCCCTACGAATCTAGCAAACCACAGTTTTGCAGACTGAAAATGTAGCATGCTTCCCTTCTCCAACTAGAGTAGCTACCATCCACGGCTCTTAAATAGCAACCTGGGTAGGAGATTAAGACCCAGAGCTTTAATTTCAAGTACCTTCCATTAAACGTTCTATGCCCTCTGTACCATTTTTCTAGACTCCACATATTTTCAGGGCAGGTACAGAAATGCAGACACAGAGAATGGACACGTGGACATTGGGGAAGTGGAACCAATTGGGAGATTAGGATTGACATGTATTCACTGCCACGTGTAAAGTAGACAGCTAGTGCAAAGCTGCTGTATAACACTGGGAGCTAAGCTCTAAGCTCAGAGCTCTGTGATGACCTAGATGGGTGGGATGTAGGGTGGGGGGTGGGGGGGAGGTCCAAGAGGGAGGGGATATGTGCACACTTATAGCTGACTCAATTCATTGTACAGCAGAAATCAACACAACATTGTAAAGCAACTATACTTCAATAAAAAACAAAATTCTACGCCAAACAATGGGGATCAAACCAATAGCAAACTCAGATTAAAAGTGTTGGCTTTCCATTCAAGCCCCTTGTTTAAGAAATCCTCAAAAGAGTGTTAAGCAGAGAAGCAGCATATTTGTGTGTGTGTGTAATATGTACACACATATGTAGGTGTATATATCTTATTTGCAGATATATAGGAATGTATCACTATAGATATGTAGGTATAGACTATTTACTTATACAGAAAGGACACCCCAAACTCAGCAATTTAAACAAGATGAAGAGACAGAGGAATACTCAGCAGATAAAGGAACAGGATAAATGCCCACCAAACCAAACAAAAGAGGAAGAGATAGGGAATCTACCTGATAAAGAATTCCGAATAATAATAGTGAAATTGATCCAAAATCTTGAAACTAAAATGGAATCACAGATAAATAGCCTGGAGACAAGGATTGAGAAGATGCAAGAAAGATTTAACAAGGACCTAGAAGAAATAAAAAAGAGTCAATATATAATGAATAATGCAATAAGTGAAATTAAAAACACTCTGGAGGCAACAAATAGTAGAATAACAGAGGCAGAAGACAGGATTAGTGAATTAGAAGATAGAATGGTAGAAATAAATGAATCAGAGAGGATAAAAGAAAAATGAATTAAAAGAAATGAGGACAATCTCAGAGACCTCCAGGACAATATTAAACGCTACAACATTCGAATCATAGGGGTTCCAGAAGAAGAAGACAAAAAGAAAGACCATGAGAAAATACTTGAGGAGATAATAGTGGAAAACTTCCCTAAAATGGGGAAGGAAATAATCACCCAAGTCCAAGAAACCCAGAGAGTACCAAACAGGATAAACCCAAGGAGAAACACCCCAAGACACATATTAATCAAATTAACAAAGATCAAACACAAAGAACAAATATTAAAAGCAGCAAGGGAAAAACAACAAATAACACACAAGGGAATTCCCATAAGGATAACAGCTGATCTTTCAATAGAAACTCTTCAAGCCAGGAGGGAATGGCAAGACATACTTAAAATGATGAAAGAAAATAACCTACAGCCCAGATTATTGTACCCAGCAAGGATCTCATTCAAGTATGAAGGAGAAATCAAAAGCTTTTCAGACAAGCAAAAGCTGAGAGAATTCTGCACCACCAAACCAGCTCTCCAACAAATGCTAAAGGATATTCTCTAGACAGGAAACACAAAAACGGTGTATAAACTCGAACCCAAAACAATAAAGTAAATGGCAACGGGAACATACTTATCAGTAATTACCTTAAATGTAAATGGGTTGAATGCCCCAACCAAAAGACAAAGACTGGCTGAATGGATACAAAAACAAGACCCCTACATATGTTGTCTACAAGAGACCCACCTCAAAACAGGGGACACATACAGACTGAAAGTGAAGGGCTGGAAAAAGATTTTCCATGCAAATAGGGACCAAAAGAAAGCAGGAGTAGCAATACTCATATCAGATAAAATAGACTTTAAAACAAAGGCTGTGAAAAGAGACAAAGAAGGTCACTACATAATGATCAAAGGATCAATCCAAGAAGAAGATATAACAATTATAAATATATATGCACCCAACACGGGAGCACCACAGTACGTAAGACAAATGCTAACAAGTATGAAAGGAGAAATTAACAATAACACAATAATAGTGGGAGACTTTAATACCCCACTTACACCTATGGATAGATCAACTAAACAGAAAATTAACAAGGAAACACAAACTTTAAACGATACAATAGACCAGTTAGACCTAATTGATATCTATAGGTCATTTCATCCCAAAACAATGAATTTCACCTTTTTCTCAAGCGCACATGGAACCTTCTCCAGGATAGATCACATCCTGGGCCATAAAGCTAGCCTTGGTAAATTCAAAAAAATAGAAATCATCCCAAGCATTTTTTCTGACCACAATGCAGTAAGATTAGATCTCAATTACAGGAGAAAAACTATTAAAAATTCCAACATATGGAGGCTGAACAACACGCTGCTGAATAACCAACAAATCACAGAAGAAATCAAAAAAGAAATCAAAATTTGCATAGAAACGAATGAAAATGAAAACACAACAACCCAAAACCTGTGGGACACGGTAAAAGCAGTCCTAAGGGGAAAGTTCATAGCAATACAGGCACACCTCAAGAAACAAGAAAAAAGTCAAATAAATAACCTAACTCTACACCTAAAGCAACTAGAAAAGGAAGAAATGAAGAACCCCAGGGTTAGTAGAAGGAAAGAAATCTTAAAAATTAGAGCAGAAATAAATGCAAAAGAAACAAAAGAGACCATAGCAAAAATCAACAAAACCAAAAGCTGGTTCTTTGAAAGGATAAATAAAATTGACAAACCATTAGCCAGACTCATCAAGAAACAAAGGGAGAAAAATCAAATCAACAAAATTAGAAACGAAAATGGAGAGATCACAACAGACAACACAGAAATACAAAGGATCATAAGAGACTACTATCAACAATTATATGCCAATAAAATGGACAACGTGGAAGAAATGGACAAATTCTTAGAAAAGTACAACTTTCCAAAACTGGACCAGGAAGAAATAGAAAATCTTAACAGACCCATCACAAGCATGGAAATTGAAACTGTAATCAAAAATCTTCCAGCAAACAAAAGCCCCGGTCCAGACGGCTTCACAGCTGAATTCTACCAAAAATTTAGAGAAGAGCTAACACCTATCCTGCTCAAACTCTTCCAGAAAATTGCAGAGGAAGGTAAACTTCCAAACTCATTCTATGAGGCCACCATCACCCTAATACCAAAACCTGACAAAGATCCCACAAAAAAAGAAAACTACAGGCCAATATCACTGATGAACATAGATGCAAAAATCCTTAACAAAATTCTAGCAATCAGAATCCAACAACACATTAAAAAGATCATACACCATGATCAAGTGGGCTTTATCCCAGGGATGCAAGGATTCTTCAATATCCGCAAATCAATCAATGTAATACACCACATTAACAAATTGAAAAATAAAAACCATATGATTATCTCAATAGATGCAGAGAAAGCCTTTGACAAAATTCAACATCCATTTATGATAAAAACTCTCCAGAAAGCAGGAATAGAAGGAACATACCTCAACATAATAAAAGCTATATATGACAAACCCACTGCAAACATTATCCTCAATGGTGAAAAATTGAAAGCATTTCCTCTAAAGTCAGGAACAAGACAAGGGTGCCCACTTTCACCATTACTATTCAACATAGTTTTGGAAGTTTTGGCCACAGCAATCAGAGCAGAAAAAGAAATAAAAGGAATCCAAATTGGAAAAGAAGAAGTAAAACTCTCACTATTTGCAGATGACATGATCCTCTACATAGAAAACCCTAAAGAGTCCACCAGAAAATTACTAGAAATAATCAATGACTACAGTAAAGTTGCAGGATATAAAATCAACACACAGAAATCCCTTGCATTCCTATACACTAATAATGAGAAAACAGAAAGAGAAATTAAGGAAACAATTCCATTCACCATTGCAACGGAAAGAATAAAATACTTAGGAATATATCTACCTAAAGAAACTAAAGACCTATATATAGAAAACTATAAAACACTGGTGAAAGAAATCAAAGAGGACACTAATAGATGGAGAAATATACCATGTTCATGGATTGGAAGAATCAATATAGTGAAAATGAGTATACTACCCAAAGCAATTTATAGATTCAACGCAATCCCTATCAAGCTACCAACAGTATTCTTCACAGAGCTAGAACAAATAATTTCACAATTTGTATGGAAATACAAAAAACCTCGAATAGCCAAAGCGATCTTGAGAAAGAAGAATGGAACTGGAGGAATCAACCTACCTGACTTCAGGCTCTACTACAAAGCCACAGTTATCAAGACAGTATGGTACTGGCACAAAGACAGAAATATTGATCAATGGAATAAAATAGAAAGCCCAGAGATAAATCCACGCACATATAGACACCTTATCTTCGACAAAGGAGGCAAGACTATACAATGGATTAAAGACAATCTCTTTAACAAGTGGTGCTGGGAAATCTGGTCAACCACTTGTAAAAGAATGAAACTGGACCACTTTCTAACACCATACACAAAAATAAACTCAAAATGGATTAAAGATCTAAACGTAAGACCAGAAACTATAAAACTCCTAGAGGAGAACATAGGCAAAACACTCTCCGACATACATCACAGCAGGATCCTCTATGACCCACCTCCCAGAATATTGGAAATAAAAGCAAAAATAAACAAATGGGACCTAATTAACCTTAAAAGCTTCTGCACATCAAAGGAAACTATTAGCAAGGTGAAAAGACAGCCTTCAGAATGGGAGAAAATAATAGCAAATGAAGCAACTGACAAACAACTAATCTCAAAAATATACAAGCAACTCCTACAGCTCAACTCCAGAAAAATAAACGACCCAATCAAAAAATGGGCCAAAGAACTAAATAGACATTTCTCCAAAAAAGACATACAGATGGCTAACAAACACATGAAAAGATGCTCAACATCACTCATTATCAGAGAAATGCAAATCAAAACCACTATGAGGTACCATTTCACACCAGTCAGAATGGCTGCGATCCAAAAGTCTACAAATAATAAATGCTGGAGAGGGTGTGGAGAAAAGGGAACCCTCCTACACTGTTGGTGGGAATGCAAACTAGTACAGCCACTATGGAGAACAGTGTGGAGATTCCTTAAAAAACTGGAAATAGAACTGCCTTATGATCCAGCAACCCCACTGCTAGGCATACACACTGAGGAAACCAGAAGGGAAAGAGACACGTGTACCCCAATGTTCATCGCAGCACTGTTTATAATAGCCAAGACATGGAAGCAACCTAGATGTCCATCAGCAGATGAATGGATAAGAAAGCTGTGGTACATATACACAATGGAGTATTACTCAACCATTAAAAAGAATACATTTGAATCAGTTCTAATGAGGTGGATGAAACTGGAGCCTATTATACAGAGTGAAGTAAGCCAGAAGGAAAAACATAAATACAGTATACTAACGCATATATATGGAATTTAGAAAGATGGTAACAATAACCCGGTGTACGAGACAGCAAAAGAGACACTGATGTATAGAACAGTCTTATGGACTCTGTGGGAGAGGGAGAGGGTGGGAAGATTTGGGAGAATGGCAATGAAACATGTAAAATATCATGTAGGAAACGAGTTGCCAGTCCAGGTTCGATGCATGATGCTGGATGCTTGGGGCTGGTGCACTGGGACGGCCCAGAGGGATGGTATGGGGAGGGAGGAGGGAGGAGGGTTCGGGATGGGGAACACATGTATACCTGTGGCGGATTCATTTTGATGTTTGGCAAAACTAATACAATTATGTAAAGTTTAAAAATAAAATAAAATTGGAAGAATAAAAAAAAAAAAAAAAAAAGACTATTTACTTATCACAAGAAAGTATACGACCACAGGTCTGGCTGAACTAGCTCCAAGTCTCCTGGATAAGTATTCAGGAAGGCAAGATCACCATTAGGCTGGAAGCCGCAAGCTTGGGGTAAAACGTGAAGTCCACAGCACAGGCAAAGGCACAGTGACATGTGTGGCTGCTGCTTCACACCACGGAGGTGAATCAGCAGGTCAGCAGCAGTGCAGTGGGCCCACAGGTCAGAAGGGACCGTGCAGGTCCCAGAAGGCAGAGAACCCTATGGTTCTCCTGACATTTTGTCAGGGAAGTGGGAGGAGGGGAAAGAAAGCAGTCAGTAAGATCCGTGACTTGAAAGCTACAAGCTCTGAGTACCTGCCCAGGAAAGGGCCAGGCGCAAACAGCCGAGAAGTCTATTAAATGTGTGAAACAATTATATTTTCAAGGAACCGGCGAGCCTGACAAGAACCGCAGTTTGTTCACATCTGAAATGCCCTGGGGTCTCCAAACACATCCTCAGAAAGCTGGCTAGCTCCCATGAGCAGGTTCCCCGGTTGGCAGTAGGTGTGGCTGGGCGTGGAGAATAACGGAGATGAGAGTTCTCCCAGAGGCAGAGCCAGCTGCTCACAGAGGACAGATGTGGGGGAGATCTGCCCACAGGTCAGAAACAGAAGCAGGCAGAAGGTCAACAGTAGCTGATTCCACTGCCCACAATGAAGGAGTCACTAAGGTCACAGTGGCTGACCTCACTGCCCACAATGAAAGAGTCATTAACCCATCCCTCGTGGATCTGATAACTGCTAAGGAGTAGTGACTGCTTTTCCAAGTGAGAGTTTCTCATTGCAGTTATCCTGTTTTTGCATATTAAAAAGCAGAGACATTACTTTGTCAACAAAGGTCCGTCTAATCAAGGCTATGGTTTTTTCAGTGGTCATGTATGGATGTGAGAGTTGGACTATAAAGAAAGCTAAGCACCAAAGAATTGATGCTTTTGAACTGTGGTGTTGGAGAAGACTCTTGAAAGTTCCTTGGACTGCAAGGAGATCAAACTAGTCCATCCTAAAGGAAATCTGTCATGAATATTCATTGGAAGGACTGATGCTGAAGCTGAAACTCCAATATTCTGGCCACCTGATGCAAAGAACTGACTCATTAGAAAAGACCCTGATGCTGGGAAAGATTGAAGGTGGGAGGAGAAGGGGATGACAGAGAATGAGGAGAGTTGGTGATGGACAGGGAAGTCTGGTGTGCTGCAGTCCATGGGCTCACAAAGAGTCGGACATGACTGACTGAACTGAACTGATCCTGCTTCTATGGATGATGTGCTTGTGTGCTCAGTCACGTCCAACTCTTTACAACCCTGTGGACTATAGTCCACCTGGTTCCTCTGTCCATGGGCTTTCCCAGGCAAGAATATTGAAGGGGGTTGCCATTTCCTCCTCCAGAGGATCTTCTCAGCCCAGGGATTGAGTCCATGTCTTCTGAGTCTCCTGCAATGCAGGCAGATTCTTTACTGATGAGCCACTAAGTGTATTTAGAAGTGGTGATAGCAGATGCCTTGTCTTTGCATTTCATATAAATGAGGTTTCCGAATAAGACAAGTTTCCATATACCATCCACCGAGAAATACGCCTTATCCAGGTATTCTAGAATCTGAGTTGGATGTGATAATTGGACAGGGGAGGTGAGTAGCCAACTGGACAGTCAAGTAGCTGAGACAGCTTCCCATCTTCCAAGCAATAACATTTTACCTGGATCATGTCTTCCCGAAGTAAAGGTTACTTCTCTGTCTAATTTGCAACTCATTGTGGTCATACAACTAAGCCCTGCCCAGGAGGATGGAAGCAAAAGCATTGCGTGTCAGCTCCTAAAAGACTTCCTCTGAAGATAAGGGCCATGTGGATATGTTCCAGTGTCTCCTAGTTTGTAGTCTATGGGAACTTGAATAGAATTTGTATCCTATTCTTGTGTGAAAACTGCATAAATCTTCATTATGTTAAATTGGTTCATAGTGCTTTTCAGGTCAACTATATCTTTCTATTTCTTTGTATATCCATTCTATTAATTTTTGAGAGTTTGATATTGAAATGCCAACTAAAAATCTTAATTTATCTACTTAAAAACTAATTGGATTATATAGTGGAACAATATGTAACCTTGTTCTGTATTTTCCAGGTCTTCCATAAATGTGCTATCATACTTTCCTTATTTAAAAAATAAAAATAGAGGAAAAAAAGATAAGTGGCAAGCACCTTCTACATTTACCTTCAGTATCTATGCCTCCATTTCACTACTGGAAACGCATTCTGAGACTGGCTGCCTCTGCCCACGAGTCGGGGGTCACAGCAAAGTGTGGTGGGGTGGTGACCTGAGAGGACCCTGGATCCCTGAGACTTCACTGGACAACACTCTTTAATAGCACTGACCTTCCTGATCCAGACATTTATACTTGTCCAAATAACATAATTCCAAACCCTACTGAGGAACAATTTTACTACAATGTCTCTAACAATGCAATACTTGCCTTTTATCTGTGTATCACTCCTCACCAACCCGCACCCTGCTTCATTTCTTAAAGTGCTGCCCACGGTTTTACTGAATGGTGCTTCAAACCATCTTTCTCTTGTCCATCCTGTGGGTAGTCACTTATAGCCCCTTCTAGGGGATTCTAAAATGAACATTTCTACCCATTCATTACAGAACCGTGTGGAGGCAAACACTGATTCAGCTCTCTCACTTGGGCTACAGAGTCTCACATCTCATTTTTGTGGACATTGTCTTGCCATTATGTTTAAGCATGGCTCATGAGTTACATTAATTAAATTGTTCATGAAACAAAATGTAGCCCAGGCGTTTTGTAAAGGCTCCTGTTTGAAAGAGTGTTAAAACCAAACAGGGCTCTACAGACTTTGTTATATCTTGAGCTGGATGGCATGCTATCATTATATGGAAGTCTTACAGGCTTCCATAACCTATCTGGCTATCTTCATTCAGTTTTCCATCTTGATTATTATTGAAGAGAGCTTTGTGGGATCACCGACTACAAGATGGCAACTTCATCCACAAAGATGATCTTTATGATAATAAAACAATTGTAGAAAACAATATTGGCAACTGCACATCAGATATATCCAATTTTAAAGTGGCTTTAATACCAACATTTCCAAAATTCTGTCCTCATGGTAAAGGTTTGGCCACATATGTACAAGTTATATGTTAAAAAAAAAAAAAAGGAATTCTGTAACAGTAAGTTTGAACGAGAGTGTTAAATAAAAGTTAACAGGTTTTAAATGTGCTAGATGCCCTCACGGTAGTGGTAGTGGTTGAGTTGCTAAGTCATGTCTGATTCTTTCGACTCCATGGACTATGGCCTGCCAGGCTCCTCTGTCCATGGAATTTTCCAGGCAAGAATACTGGAATGTGTAGCCATTTCCTTCAACAAGGGATCTTCCCTACCCAAGGATCGAACCCGAATTTCCTGCATTTCAGGCAGGTTCTTTAGCACTGAGCCACCAGGAAGTCTCCATGGTCAAGGCCATCTCTGAGCAGTGGAGGCTCAAGCTATTGGGCATAGGTGAGATGGCGTTTCACAAACTCATTGGACTAAGAATCCTGCTGCCCTCAATAGCCCAGGTGCTGTGACACATAATCGGATACATGCTATGTTGCACTGTCAGGACCATTTGACCTTGGGCAATCAGGAATCAAATGCAGCTCCCTGGGACTTTGGAACCCACAGTGGTCATGGCACAGAGAGCAGCAACTTACTAGTGTTTTTTCTGTTCACTCAAGTCATGGAGTCAGGTTGAATAAATAGGTCTTGTATGTAAATTTATTGGAAAATGCTTAAATCATAAAAAAGTCTGGAGGCTAGTATTAAACTCCAAATCTGACCATCCAGAAACTGCTAATGTTCAGAATAGCATCCACAGCTTTTTGGAGCCAATGACTGAGCTCAGCAAGATCAGCCCAGGGTTGTCATAAATCATGGACTGTTTGGCCAAGATGCCCAATGAGGCATACAATCTCAATAAAACTGAAAAGTCTGAGTTCAAAAATCTCACGCACCAGGGAAGGTGACAGAGGAAGACCTTCACTGGGAGAATAGATCTCATACGCGGGGTTCTGTAGACAAGACCGACCAGATCTTTTACAAAAGACCGATGTAACAGATGACCTCTAGAAGGAATTGTTGCAGCTGTTTATTCTCATGTAAGGCAGGTTTGCCAATTTGACATTTTAATGAAAATCAAAGTCATTCCAAAGTTTGTACAATAGAATAAAACCACCAGTATGAAAAATGATCTAACCTCACAGTAAATTGGACCCTGAAACACCTAATCACCTTATCGCCATCCAGTTAAAAGCCATTATTGATGTCAGGAGCAGTTTCTCATTAATGGACACCCAGAGAAATCAGAACCCACACTTGTACAACTGTGTGTGTGTGAAGTGGGAGAATGGGGTCAACTATTTTGGTTGAAAATCAGATTTGATATTTTTCTATATTTATAATACATAACCTCTAGAGTTGTGGTGATTTCAAGATCAGCAAACCACAATTTTTCTGCCCACAATTTTCAGCTGTTCATTTCTCCTCAGCATAAAAAATTGCCTGCTTTCCATACCACTTTTAAGCAATAAAAAACTGTAGTTAAAATATATATATATATATATATAATGGTTAAGACTGTGTCTGATTGCCATTAGCAAAAAAAGAGATAGTAGTTCTACACTGGCAAATTTTGTTACTTCCTGTCTTACTCACAGAAGAGAGGATTGTAGAGCTTCTCAGCTGTGAAGTAGATTATATATATTAAAGTAGTTTTTTTTTTTTCCTCCAGGCTGAATAAATAGGTCTAATATACTTAATTTCATTTAGAAAGTCTTAAAAAGTCTCTGGAAAGGATCTAAGGTGTATTTTTCTTTCTTCCTTATCCAGTTCTTCCTGGCTACAAACTTATATTACCATTCTAATCTTTTTCTCTCTCCCTCACATAGTCACAAATCCAGACTCTCAAGAAAGAAAGAAAAAAACAAGAGACAGACCCTAGAACAAATTACTTACAGACAAAATACAGAACAACTCCCTTTAACTCCACATAGCTCCATGGCTAAAACTAAGTCGGTTAAAATTACTAATATAGTGAAAACCAAAGAATCTTCACAAAACTTTTGATAAAGAAGCTTCACATTTCTCAACTATCTGGGACTGACATCCTACATCTCATTTCTATATCATCACGTCTCAAAGTTTTGTCACTAAGGCAAGATTTATCTGTCTTGGGTGGGGGCATGGCAGTGGTGGGCAAGAGGTTACCAAAAAGGCCAATCTCTGATCCCAGACCTGCTGAGTCAGAAGCTCAAGGTACGTCCTTTTTGGACTGGTCCACCTACTGCTTGTAACCTGCTTCTTTAACAAAGTGGTGCTCAAATGTTGGAGGTTTGGAATTACCTGATGTACGTGTGCAAACCACCAGTGTCCTGCTCCACCATGGAAACAGGTCATTAATCAACTGGGTTCTGAGCATTAATAATATGAACAAACTTTCCAAATGACCCTGACACTCCCCCTGAGTTTCAGGATTGTGGCTTCGCATCTATGCCGTATAAGCTGAATGGCCGTAAGCAGGCAGGGAATAAAGATTCAATTAGGAAAGCAGGTACCCAGGTTTTCCTCCCAGTGAATAGGCAAGACTTGAGATAGATCTCATTTCAGTCTGTATCAATACAAAAGTAATTTTGTAAAAAATACACATTTTATTAATAATAAATACCTTCTAAAAGATATGTATAGCAACACATATATATTACAACAAAATTAAAAGAAAGGGTTATTTTAACACTAAGGTGGTTTGTTGACTACTAAATGATCTACTTGGCTCTCTTTCCCAGAGTTTAGAGACAGACCCAGAACACACAGCATGGCTTGTATGCAGTGCATAAGGTCTCTCAGCTCACTTCAGTTCAGTGGCTCAGTTGTGTCCAACTCTTTACGACCCCATGAACCACAGCACGCCAGGCTTCCCTGTTCTTCGCCAGCTCCCAGAGCTTGCTCAAACTCATGTCCATCAAGTCGGTGATGCCATCCAACCATCCATCCTCTGTCGTCCCCTTCTCCTCCTGCCTTCAATCTTTCCCAGAATCAGGGTCTTTTCCAATGAGTCAGTTCTTCTCATCAGGTGGCCAAAGTATTGGAGTTTCAGCTTCAGCATCAGTCCTTCCAATGAATATTCAGGACTAATTTCCTTTCGGATGGACTGGTTGGGTCTCTATACAGTCTAAAGGACTCTCAAGAGTCTTCTCAAACATGACAGTTCAAAAGCATCAATTCTTTGGCACTCAGATTTCTTTAAGGTCTGCTGCTGCTGCTGCTGCTAAGTCGCTTCAGTCATGTCCGACTCTGTGTGATCCAATAGACAGCAGCCCACCAGGCTCCCCCATCCCTGCTTTCTCTAAACAGAGAAAGCCCTTAACTGTTACTGTTAACAGGTATGTAACAGCGTAACAGCAGGAGTGCTGGAGTGCTTGCTATCTGTCTGTCTGTCTGTCTGTCTTTCTACGTCCTCCCTCCCCACCCCCACCCAGCAAGCAGCTCACTGACCATCTCTAGTAAACAGGATTTCTCTCCCCTGACTATACTCTGCAATAGAAAGATGTAAAAACTCCAAACGTCTCCCTCTTCTTTTCAGACAACGCACCAGGGACTTGCTAAACACTCCGCCAACAAGCTCCAAGTGCTTAAATCTCTTAAACTGTCCCCTCCTCGTTCTGCTTAAAGTCATAAAATCGTTCCCTCCATTTGGCCCTGGGTTTTGAGCCCTCCCTCTGGCCCCTGCATCCTACTGTCCACAGACTGGCCAAGCCCAAGTAACTGAGTGGCTTCCCAGCCCAGTAACCACCTGTCACACGCTGTATCCGTCCCCTTTCCTCACCAGGTATTCCGCCACAAGGGACTGGCTTCCTTCTGGCTGGCATCTTACCGGTTAAATTGATGAAACAAAGAGGCCATTGGACTAATGAGGTTCCAGTGATCTAGGAGCCTTCAAACAAACCAAAATCTAAGTTCCTAAATGCCTCAGGTAACGAAATCGAAACACAGTGCTGTGTGCTATACTAAGTCATTCAGTTGTATCTGACTCTGCAACCCTACAGACTGTAGCCCACCAGGCTTCTCGGTCCATTGGGATTCTCCAGGCAAGAACACTGGAGTGGGTTGCCATGCCCTCCTCCAGGGGATCTTCCCAACACAGAGATCAAACCTGGGTCTCCTGCATCGCAGGTGGACTCCTTACCATCTGAGCCACCCGGGGAGCCCTAGAATACTGGAGTGGGTAGCCTATACCTTCCTCAGGGGATCTTCCAGACCCAGGAATTGAACCAGGGTCTTCTGCATTGCAGGCAGATTCTTCACCAGCTGGGCTTCCTGGGAATATGTCAATGCTACTCTTCCAATCTGTTCCACCTTCTCCACCCCCTTCCCCCCACGGTGCCCACATGTCCACTCTTGGCTTTTAGCTAATTAATAATGTCCTTACTTCCTCCTGCCCAATTCTATACCCTATCTGCCATTCTCTCCACTGGCAAGGTGCTCCTAACCACTTCCCCCATGACACTGACTGGTTCCGGTCAATTTTGCTCAAATACACTCTTACAATTTTTGATAAGCCTCATTTTCTCTTTTAACAATAATTATAGAGGATTCATAGCCTAATGGTTAAGATTTGGGCTTTCGCTTCTGGGGCCTGGGTTTGACCCTTACTCGGGGAACTAAGATCCTGCAAGCTTGCATGGTGTGACCAAAACAAGACTTGGGCTTCCCAGGTGGCACTAGTGGTCAGGAACCTGCCTGCCCATGCAGGAGACGTAAGAGACATGGGTTCAATCCCTAGGCTGGGAAGATCCATTGGAGGAGGGCATGGCAGTTCACTCCGTATTCTTGCCTGGAGAATCCCACGGACAGAGGAGCCCATAGTCCATGGGGTCACACAGAGTCAGACACGACTGAAATGACTTAGCATGCATGCATACAGGACTCACTAGATATTAAGCACTTGATAATATTCACATTAATAGTACAAAAAATACATGAGTGCACATCTGTGATATAAAATTAGTTTGATTTCCATGCCTTAAGGTCTCCACACTATCCAGGTAGAAAAATTCAATGGTTGTGCAGAACAATATAAGTACCGCCATATTTTGTTGATTTTGCTCTCTTTGCTGAAGGATGGAACACACAGCATCACCTCCATTCCAGTCTTCACTCACCTGGCATATTTCAATGCCTTTAGTTTTCCCCATCTCGCCAACCCAAATGACGTGGTCTGCTAAGGAGTATGTGGGGACTTCCCCGGAGGTCCAGTGGCTAAGACTGTGCTCCCAATGCAGGGGACCCGGGTTCTACCCCTGGCTGGGGAGCTAGATTTCATATGTCACAACTAAAAGTGCACACGATGCAACTAAAGATTCTGCATGCCACAACTAAGACCCAGCACAACCTAAATCAACATATATATATATATATATATTTTTTTTTTTTTTTAAAGGATGGTAATGCTCTCCTTCCAGAAGCCTACATAATTCACTGATGGAGGTGGCAGAATGGACATCATAATTTACTATTCACTGTGAGTTATTCTATGAGCACCTAAATTCAGTATGCTGATAGAGGTCAAAGTAATCAAAAAAGGTGAAAGCCCAAAGAACTTAAACCTTCGCACAACCCGAAAGGATGTCTAATGGCCAAGATCTCATTAAAAGATAAGGTCTGCGTGTAAAGGCAGACAAAGGCAAGAGAGGCGGGCCGCCTGTGATTGACGGCGCACCTGCAGCCTTTGCCCACCTGAGACCTGCACCAAGGGGTCAGAAGCCAAGGGCACCAGGCACTTCAGTTCAGTTTAGAACAAAGAGCTTTATCCTCCTTCCTTCCCTGGGCTCCAGGTGCCCGAGTTCTTCTATACAGGCCACTTCATCTCATTATCTAAAGAAGTTTAAAAATCCACTTATGTCTTCAAAAAGAAGACTTCAGTCCTTGACACTCAGTGTGAATGCTTTTAAAGCAATTAAGGTCCCTGTAGACAAGTACTGTTAAACTCAAGATTTAGGAACAACAAGTGCAATAAACAAGAAACACACACACACAATGCCCAACAGGGTCGGACTGTATTTCTACATTCCATGCCTTACTTCTAATTTACTCTGCCTCTTATTCCAATAAAGAACAAAAGGATGTTAGAAAATATACTTGATTTGCCAATGTGATTTCCCAAATAATGACTTTACTTTGTTGCTGCCATTGTCAAATTCACACCCCAAACCTCCTTCTTCAGTGCCCCATGTCTGCACTTGTTGGGTCTCATGAGAGTGTGGCTCTAGTCCCAGGGCTGCTGAACGACCAACTCTAAGCCACTGGGGTAGAGACTTCAATTCCTTAGGATTTAGTGGGATGAACGGAGTTGTAGTAAGGGCTTTTATATTATTTTGGGAGCATGTATTTAAGCATCTTCTATGTCAGAAGCTCTGCAAAATATGTGGAAAATATGACAAGTGTAATCAGTCCCTGCCCAGAAGAAGCTTAATTTAATAAGGGAATCAGAGAGAGCTGACCATTACAGTCCATCATGATCACTGCTGCAGCATCATCTTGCCTGACCCTCTATTATGTTAAATCCAATTCCACTCACTTCAATTTGATTTGATTTGATGCATCACACATACGCATATGGCCACACCAGATACCTTGTCATCTCCACAACTTCCCCATATTTATAATAAAATTCTAACTCCAACACTCTAACCTTCCCATTTTATTACTTATTCATTTGAACATGTAATTATTTGCCTTGCGGTTGTTGCTCAGTCACTAAGTCATGTCTGACTCTTTGCGACCTCACGGACGGCAGCACGCCAGGCTCCCTTGTCCTTCACTGTCTCCTGGAGTTTGCTCAGGCTCATGTCCATTGAGTCCGAATGCTGTCTAACCATCTCATCCTCTGCTGCCCCTTTTGCCTTCAATCTTTCCCAGCATCAAGGTCTTTTCAAATGAGTTGGCTCTTCTTCTCAAGTGGCCAAAGTATTGGAGTTTCACCTTCAGCATCAGTCCTCCCAAGGATTATTAAGGGTTGACTGCCTAAAGGATTGACTGGGTTGGTTTTTGCCTATCAAGATCATATTGATCCACTGGCCCCTTTAAATTTCCCTATACTAAAGTACAGTATTACTGGATGTATAAAATACTCAATAAAAGTAAGAACAGAAATCAATGAAATAGGAAACATTTAAATAGAAAAATGTTAAAAATGCAAATTATGGTTTGCTAAAACAATAATAAAGTTTATAAAATCATAATAAGATTTAAGGAAAAATAAATACAAGGAATACAAATGAAAAAGTCAGTATAGACATTAATACATAAAATATTCAATATATAAAAAAGAATAAATGAAATTTATGTCAATACATTTGCTAATTTAGACAAAATAAAATTTCTTCACAAACAAAATTTATAAAAACTAAGACAAAAATAGAATTCTAATCCTACATTCATTTAAAATTAATACCTTTCATTAAAAACTTCACATAAAAATATTTCAGATCCAGTTGGTTTTCCTGAGAAATTCATCATGGCATTCAAGGAAGTAATAATTCAATCTTACATGAAATCCTTCTAGAAAATAATACAAAAAATGAAAGACTTACCACCTCATTTCATGAGGCCAATATAAACTTGATAACCCAAATTCACCAAGATCATTACAAACAGAGAAAAGTGCAGGGCAATTTTTCTCAGTAGTTAAAGATATGAACCCTAAACATAATACTGGCAAAGAAAAATCTAATCACATATTAAAAGGGAAATCCATGACAACCAAGTAATTTTGCTCCTATTATTAACACAATAAAGAAAGAAAACATGATCATCTCAAATTCAGTAAAAACCATTGATGAAAATAAATGCATATTTATATTTTAAAACTTATCAGCAAACTCAGAACTACAGGAAATTAAATCCCCTCCTATTAACCTATTTTCCTCTTACCTCCCACATGAAAATATTTCCGACCATTTAATCCACATTATCTCTGCTTTTCTTCAGCTTCTATTTTCTACAATAAACAGCCTATTTTTCTTACTGTTTTCCCCATACTTGCTTATATAATACATGTAATGAAGTCTGAGTTTTCTGCAGTATGTGGATGGTCTCTTAACTAAATTATCACCTCCTAGAGGTGAGGGCCTATGCATAAGACACACATTTAAGAGATAAATCATTTTATTTTTTCAATAAATATAAAGTTGGACAATGTCTCAGGCACTAACTTTTGTGTTCTAAATAGCCAAAAGACACAAAGCTTGCCCACCAGAAATTCAATCTAGAAAAGGAAACAAACATATTAATGAAAATAAACAATAAACCTAATGGGCAAAGTCAATGAACAGTGTAAGAACAGAAAAATACAACCGTATTTGCATGTATGCTTAGCTGTGTCTAACTCTTTGCTGCCCCATGGACTGTAGCCCACCAGGCTACTCTGTCCATGGGATTTTCCAGGCAAGAATACTGGAGTGGGTTGCCATTTCCTGCTTCAGGGAAATCTTTCTGACCCTGGGATCAAACCCACTTCTCCTGCGTCTTCTGTATTAGCAGGAGGATTCTCTACACAACTTGTTGGGCTTCCCAGGTGGCTCTAGTGGAAAAGTACCTGCCTGCCAATGCAGGAGATGTAAGAGACTCAGGTTTGATCCCTGGGTCAGGAAGATCCCCTGGAGGAGGGTGTGCCAACCCACTTCAATATTCTTGCCTGGAGAATCCCACGGATGGAGGAACTCTTTGAGGCACAGAGTCTCAAAGAGTCAGACACAACTGAAGCGACATAAGCATGCACACATGCATGATAAGACTTTAGACCTTAGCTTCTATCTTAGTATTTACTGAATGGAGGAATTATAATTTTCTCTGTATAGTCTCTAATATAGGTATATGCAAATAATACTACTTACATGTCCCTGTTATTCCCTTCATAGGTTGACCTAATACAGTTCTTCTATCAATAAATAATTTATGCCTTAAACAAGACCACATGCATATTGGGAGAAATTCTAAATTTAAAAAAAAATTAAAAGCACTTGAATTTCACTGCAACTGTAGGATTAACTAGGGATAACACTGACCAAGTCACTTGATCTTTTTGTGTCTCATTTTCTTCAACTACAAAATGAGGGAAATAATTACCCCTGAGTTTTCAGGTTGCTAGAGAGCTGGAATAAGGGAAATAGGTAAAAACCTTTGGTAACTGTACAAGGATATATAAATTAAAGATACTGTCAAGCCAATGTTATCATGATGACCAAGTTTCATAGGATGAGTATGATTCAAGAAAGTCCTATAATTGGTGTTTGGATATTTGGTAGCTTTGATACAAGCAGTTGGAGTGGTGGAATCAAAGACAGAGATGACAAGGAAAATGAAACAGGTTCTCTAAAATAATAGCTCCAAGAAAGTTAGCTCTTGACTGCTAAAAAACAGCACCATTACATACAGGGGTTTGGCAAACAGCAGAAGGGTGTGAGTTGGGGACCAAAACACTGGTCCAAGCTGTAGGGTGAGCTCTAACTCCAGAGGTTGTACCAGGCTATGCGAATAGAGGTCCACAAGGTGGCGCAGCGGTCGAGAATCCACGTGCCAACGCTGGAGAAGCAGGAGGCACGGGGTCTCCTCCTGGGTGAGGAAGACCCTCTGGAGGAGGACACGGCAATCTGCTCCAGTACTTTTGCCTGGGAAATCCCATGGACAGAGGAGCCTGGCAGGCTACAGTTCATAGGGTCACAAAGCGTGAGACATAACTGAGTGCGCGTGTGGGCACATGCACACACACACACACACACACACACAGAGTCAATCAGCA
Source organism: Bos grunniens (assembly GCF_055505025.1). Classification (NCBI taxonomy): domain Eukaryota; kingdom Metazoa; phylum Chordata; class Mammalia; order Artiodactyla; family Bovidae; genus Bos; species Bos grunniens. The sequence goes on along the minus strand of NC_141176.1, from coordinate 86,036,353 downwards.
GTTCCTAGACACATAACATAGCAAGGAATTATTTTCACACTCTGAGATCCTCAGTATTTCTAACTACTCTCCCTTCCTTACTCAACATACAGAGAACCTTAAAAAAAAAAAAAAGAAAAAGCTATTTAGCTTTTTAACAGAAAAGTTGCACAGTGGAGAAAAGTGAGTGGAGGTCAGGGCCACGGGCGTTGTCCCTCTGCTTGAGGACACACCAGACGGGTGTGACGTTTGTGTACAGGGTCTCAGAAGCAGCTGGCACGAAAGAGCAAATAAGGTCAAGTTGATGTCCATGCAATCAGAGCAGAGGGGGATTAAAGAGGAAGCAATGACAATGAAAACGCTGTAACACTGTATTATCTCTGGTGAGTTATCGCACGGACCAAACGGACCAAATTCACCCTGTTTCTGCCTTTGTAAATAGTTTTACTAGACTCCAACTGATTCATTTATGCATGGTTCTAGACACACAAGGCTTCCCTGGTGGCTCAGATGGTAAAGAATTTGCCTGTAAGACAAGGGAACTGGGTTCAGTCCCTGGGTCGGGAAGATCCCCTGGATAAGGAAATGACTACCCACTCCAGTATTCTGGCCTGGAGAATCCCCATGGACAGAGGAGCCTGGCGGGCTACAGTCTACGGCATCACGAAGAGTTGGACATGACAATGACTAACAGCCACTTGGCACCACATGGCAGAGCCGGGGACCAAAGCGACATAGGATGCCGAGCAAATCTATCTACTGTCTTCCTTTTACAGAAAAGCTTCCTAAACTCTGTGTTAAGAGGAATGGAAGAAAAGAGATATTACAGGGAATAGAAACTCTCAACCCAAGCCCAGAGCAAGAAGTGGGATTTGATGTCTGAGAAAAGCCTGATTGCAGGAAGTGGTGATACTTGGACCAAATAAACAGAACAATTACAACATATATGCATCATGTTATTTAAAATGAATTGAGAACAGATGAATAAAATCCAGCCTTTGATGTCCTAGTTCCTGGATTTTCTCACAGATGTCATCATCTCTAAAATAAATATTTGAACTAGATGATCTCTACAGCCCATTCAGGCCTCAAGGTTCATGACTGTAAGCATTTCCAGTGTCTCCAAGAGTAAGTGCCTTGCTCTTCTTCAGGAAAAAGGCCTTATTTCATTCATTTTCTTTTAAACCAAAAGGGAAGACGCACTGATGTGGATTATTGCATTTTTCCTCCTTAACACTTGTTGATGAAAACAGTTGATTCTTGTGGAAAAAACCTTTTGAAAGATCTCAGATCATAAGGAAAACTGAACTGGGAACTCCATTCACATTTTATATGAATAGGGAGATGACGGGTATCAAGTGGGCACATGTCTCACAAGGAGAAAATAAACATTTTTTCTGCTGTGAATTCAAGAATCTAAACTCATACCACCCTCACCTTATTCCTAAATCTCCCCATTTCCTATGCCGCCTGTCTCAGTCAATGGCAACGTTATCCACTTAGTGAGCTCAGTGGGGAGAAGTAGCTGCTAATGACCTGCTTTTTAGTCTCTGCAGAGATTTCTAGAGCATATGACGGGGTTCCAGCCACATGACGGGTTCCCAGCCCTCTTTTGTTGTTATTGTTTAGTTGCTAAGCTGTGTCCAACTCTTTTGCGACCCCATTGACTGTAGCCCATCAGGCTCCTCTGTCCATGGAATTTCCCAAGCAAGAATATAGGAGTGGGTTGCCATTTCTTTCTCCAGGGGATCTTCGCAACCCAGGGACGGGACCCACGTCTCCTGAACTGCAGGCAGATTCTTTGCCATTGAGCCTCCATGGAAGCCTTCCATCCTTCTCTAAAGCTTCCAATATCCTCGTCTCTCTCCCTCTCCACTGCTACTCCACCAACTAGGTTTAATCCTCCATCTTCTCCCCTGGAATCACAGCTCCCTTCCTGGTTACACCCCCCTGTACACATGTGGTATTTTGTTTGTGTGCACCACTGAGTCAGTCTGGAGAGCGCTCAGATAATAATAAGTAATGACAGTGACTGTCTGAAACATCTTGCTGGCACATCTCCACGCCCCACTGATCTGCAGGCCTGCCTTTATCCAGCTGAATCCAAGCCTCACCCTGCTAACTAAACTTATCTCTCGATGCCACGGGCACCTGTTTATAGTTACAGAGATGACACAGGTCCAAGGAATAGCAAAGGCACTCATCCTAAGAGATTATAAAGAAAACAATGGCACTCTATTTCCAGTTATAAACAGCCATACGAAGTTCCTGGCTTATATTTTATATGATGTGTTAGTGTAACACATAAATATAGCAATGCAGCTTACACAAATTGAGGATGAGTCTGCTTGCTCTCCTCTACATGTACTAAATACTATTTTGCCTATTTAGAATTTATTTTTTATATTGGTATCATGCACTTTGGATAAACTATACATAGGCTTGCCTAGTTGCTCAAATTAGACACACGTGAATGTAACTCAATGCATTAAAATCTATGGGGAGAGTTGATTAACCATACAGAAAAAAATAAAATTAGATCTTCATCCTACACTATACATCAAGAAACAAATTTCAGTGAATGATAGCAGTAAGTATAAAAATAAAATTAAAGATATATAAAAATAATGCATATCTACTTATCTGATGGAAAATATCAAAGTGGCATTCTGAGCAAAGGCTTTCACATAGAGACAGTTGATAGAGTTAACAACATAAAAAATAAATATTTGCTTAAAAGTAAAAATAATATCAAATAGGGCATATCATTTTAAAAAATATTACATATATTATGTTTAAAATTAAAAAAAAGATTTGACAAACCATCCAGAAAAGGAGGATTCAGCTAAGAGAAAAACTAGCAAGGAAAAAATAGACAATTCACAATGAACTACATAAACATATTGTTGCTCATTTCTGTCTCAGGACTGTTTCATAAAGATTCAGACTTAAACTGAAGTTAATTTTTTTCTCAGAAAATATTTTTTAAACCCTAATTTTAAGTTGGCCTGAAAAAGAAAAAATATATATTTGTCAGTGTAGCTAATTTGACCACATGTACCAGTTACATTAAAATATTAACTTAATAGTCATAATTCATCTTGAGAAAAATCAGAGATGTATAAAAAGGATTATATACAAAGACATTCATCATCAAAACATAGAATAATATGACATGTTTTTGAAAGAGAAGAAAATTTGCTCACTATATATATGTAAAGAACAAGCTGAAAAAAAATATATATATAAAACTATAAAAATGTAGGGGGCTTAATAAGCGGCACATTGGTAAAGAATCTGCCTGCCAATGCAGAAGATGCAAAAGACACGAGTTTGATCTCTGGGTAGGGAATATCCCCTGGAGGCATGGCAACCAACTCCAGTATTCTTGCCTGGAGAGTTTCATGGACAGAGGAGCCTGGCGGCTACAGTCCATGGGGTCACACAGTCAGATACGACTGAGCGACTAAGCACACACACAGAGCACATAAACACGTAGGAAAAAGACTAAGAAAACGCAGGCCAGAATTTCATGTGAGACTTCTGCTCCCAACCAAAATGGGGTAACAGAACAGATTTATCCTCCCACTTGAAACAACTAAATATTACAACAAAACACGTGGGAAAAAAAAAATCCCTCAAAACACTGGGTGCTGAGCAAGGCAGTGACTTTTAAGAAATGGGAAGTTGGGAGTGAACAAGATGAGCAGCAAGAAGCACTGGTAAGTGCTATTCCCACTTGCCGCTCGGAGAAAGTTTCCGGGTCACAGTACAGGGAAGAGAGGTGCAGTCAGAGCCAGGAACTGAGGGGTCAGAACTGGAGGTCCAACAACAGTCAGGTGGGATGTCGTTCTCAGCATCTCAGAGACGGGGAGAGATGCCTAGGGACGGAACTCCAGAGACCTGCAGGGGGCGCTCTCAAGAACTCTGCTGACTGCTATCAATCAGTGCGTGCCTGTGAGAAATCTACCAGAGATCTGGGGGGAAAATACCTGAAGGATTAAAGGGAACTGCTTCTGGAGTTCCCAGAGGGCAAGAAACCGTGCCTGTACCAAACAGACACAGTAATAAGCATAAGTCAGAGGGCATCAATTCTGTTCAGTTCAGTTCAGTTGCTCAGTCATGTCCGACTCTTTGCGACCCCATGAATCGCAGCACACCAGGCCTCTCTGTCCATCACCAACTCCCGGAGTTCACTCAAACTCACGTCCATCGAGTCGGTGATGCCATCCAGCCATCTCATCCTCTGTCGTCCCCTTCTCCTCCTGCCCCCAATCCCTCCCAGCATCAGAGTCTTTTCCAAGGAGTCAACTCTTTGCATGAGGTGGCCAAAGTACTGGAGTTTCAGTGCAAGTGCTAAAAAGGGGTCTTGGCTCAGGAAGACCTGTTCCTTCTAGCAAAGCCTCGAAAAAAGATCTCCAAGTGACTTAACCCTTGCCTGGTAGCAAGCTTTAAAGTCCTGGAGATATAAAGATACATACAGGACCACAGTACATCCACTGTGTCCATCAGCCAGCCAAAAATTACAAGGTAAATAAAAACATAGGAAAGTATTACCCATAATGAGGATAAAACTCCATCCATTGAAACAGATCCAGAAACAACAGAGATAATAGAATTAGTAGACAAGAATATGAAAACAGTTTCTGCTACTGTATCCCATATGTTCAAGTAGATAGAGGAAAGAACAAAGATTTAAGAGTCAAGGAGATATAAAAATATCCAAATTGAATTTCCGAGCTAAGAATTATAATGTCAGGGAGGAAAAACACAGATGAGATTGATACCAGATTAAACATGGTGGAAGAAAAGATTAGTGAACCGATGAGTGATAATTCTCATTAGCTTTCCATTGCTTTTGTAACAAATTATTGCAACCTCAGTGGCTTGCTAAACACATTTGCTATCTTCAGTACTGTAGGCCTGAGGTCCAACACAGGGTTAATATCAAGGTGTTGGAAGGACTGCTTTCCTTTTAGAGGTTTTTGAGAAAAATCTGTTTCTTTGCCTTTTCCAGCTGCTAGAAACTGCCCTCATTTCTTGATTCAAGTCCCTTCCTCTATCCTCAAATCCAGAGGTGATTCATTGAGTTTATCTTGTGTTTCATGCCTGTGATCTGTTCGTCTGCCTCCTTCTTCCACTTTTAAGAGCTCATGTGATTAACACAAGCCTCCGAGATAAACCAGGATAATCACCGTATTTTAAACTCATCTCAATAGAAATATTAGTTCTATCAAGACTAAAGAACATTAGGAATGAAGAAATATCTCAGATAAATGACCTCAGCTTCCCGCTTCAGAAATAAGAAGAGAATTAAGTTAAACCCAAAGTAAGCAAAAGAAATGGAGAAGGAAATGGCAACCCACTCCAGTACTCTTCTTGGAAAATCCCATGGACAGAGGATCCTGGAGGACTGCAGTCCATACAATTGCAAAGAGTCAGACAAGACTGAGCAACTGGGCACACATGCACGCAAGCAAAAGAAAAAGAAAAAAAGATGACAGTAGAAATCAGTTTTTTAAAAGGAAATACATGTATACATTCTATTTACAGATTTTCTCTACTCGGAATTTTGATAGAAAGAAATGGACTCCCCCGGTGCGGAATTTTGATGGAAATAGCACATTGATATTTTCAGAATTCAATAAACCCATTAAAAAATCTTCGGGCTAGTAGATGTACAACAAAGATCACTTTTAATAAAGAGTAAAGCATATTCAATACTGAGATGCAACTATAGTCGAAGTCTTCAAGAAATTAAAGCCAATTCTTAGGAGGGAAGGATATTCTTTATCAAGGCCATGTTTCAGCAGGCACACAAAGTAACAACTCCATGCATCCATTCACTAATTCCACAAACATGTTTTAAGCATCTACTTACTGTAACCTAGGCAGCATTCTGGGGCCTGGGGATACATCAGTGAAGAGCCCATAAAATTGTGCTTCTGGGTCGCAGCCTATGGACACCGTGACTAGGGACGCTGCCCACAGCGTCTGGACCACATCCCTCTTCCATCTCCACGTGAGATGCTCATTTGGTCCTTTTGACGGAGTTTTTCAGAGATGTTTCACCCGCACATGGGGCTGCTCCCTGACCACGCACCTCTCTCTTTCCACACCTTTTCCCCTTTCCAGGGCTTGGAGGCACGTTGAATGCGTGAGTACGTGCAGGTGCGTGCATGCTGAGGGGAGCGCCGGCTAGGCCCCTGCCAGATGCAACGCGTCTTCCCATTTAATATATTCGGACTTGGCTGGGATCTAGCCAACAATGCAAACCTATGCACAAGCAGTGACCTTCTTTGTACCTCACAAACCCTATAGTTTCTCCCTTCAGTTGACTCCCTTTTGGAGCCCAGAAAAACAGTAGCTTCCATTATCTTCTCCATTTCAATTCTGGTCTGAGATTTAATCTTTTGTAGCAGAGATTCTGGGCTGTATTTTTTATTTATTTATTTTATTTTATTTTTATTTTTTGGGCTGTATTTTTTAAAAAGGACAATGTGGATATATCTTGTCTTTGACCCTAACTCAGGTGTTTCTTGGCTCCATGGCAGTAAGTTGAAATGGAGAGTTTAGAAAACACCTAGAGAATGGTGTAGCCTAAAACCACAGGTTGGCATAATTAGCGTCAATGGCATAGCCCTCAAATCAGTATTGACTATAACTTTTTCTTTAGGTCTTTACTAAATTGTGCTTTCTTTTAGGGGCTGTGTCACCTTCATTTTATATTGTTATCATCTTACAAAATCTTACATGGAAGAAGCAGCCAATAAATATTTGTTAATAATAAGGCTATCAATTTCATCTAAAAACTTTTAATTTTATTCAGATTTTGCTAAGCACACCCCAAAATAACATACTCTCACTTTCTCACTTCAGAAATTGTTGAGACCGTGACAACCCATCATGGATCTTATTTTCAGAGATCGAGCTAGAAAAAACTACCCTTCTTTTTTCCTCTCTGTGTCCTAAATATATTTATGATATACCTACTGTGAGTTCTGGAGAAGGCAACGGCACCCCACTCCAGTACTCTTGCCTGGAAAATCCCATGGACAGAGGAGCCTGGTAGGCTGCAGTCCATGGGGTCGCTAAGAGTCAGGCACGACTGAGCGATTTTACTTCACTTCACTGTAAGTTCACTCTGGGCACTTCAGAGCTCTTCTAAAAATTTAATAAGTAAAATTATATCATTTTGGTAGTGAACTTTAGAAATCACTACTTCAAATGTGAATCCTTTTAAACAAGTTTTTTTGTTGTTTTGGGGGTTTTTTTCAATATGTAAAGATAAAAATAGCTCAAAGTAGGTACTATCTTGATAGTAACTGAAATTTCCCGTCTTCTACAGCAGGGAGGACTCTGTTTTCCTCTTTTTCTGTTAACCATCTTGTTTATTTATGGCATCCTACACACTAATACCTGTTTATGTTGTATATTCAGTTTTTGCACCGGCTTCTCTGAAACATAAACTGGAGAGACACTCATGGTTCCCTAGGCTGTTTTTTGTTTGTGCGTCGTTGTTTATATCATTTTGTTTCTACTGTTTTGTGTATGCTTGTAAACAACCAAACATCATTTTTCCTCAGAACTGCCTGATTAGAGTAAGTTCACGGTTAAGGTCGCTCACAGCACCTGTATCCTTCAAAAGCTCCCCAGCAAAACTTTCTCAAGAACACGGAATGATGGGACATCCCTGAAGCTTTGTGAGTTGCCTTTAACGAGAATTATTTTGACCAAAGGCCCCTAGAGTCCTCCTGACAACATGTCACACAGTGCTTTCTGAAGGAGCTTGTGCTTGAAAACATACAGGAATTATTTACATGTAGCCCCAGGGCTGATTAACAGGAGCCTCCACACCGTCAAATAGATATGGACAGTAATCTAACAAGTTGACAGTGCCACTTGCCATTCATAAGCTTTTCCCACTATCACTGTGTGGATTCTTTGCCCATTGGTACCTCCTAGGAAGGTGGCAATGGGACAAGCTGGAAACAAGATCGCACGTCAACCTCCCACTGCTGGCAGAGGGAAGCTGGTGTGATGAACCGCTCCATGTAGTTAGTGAATTTCCGACTTGGTACATAACGCATACATGCTCTTCTCCTGTCACCTACTAAGGGTTCTTCCTTCTTTCAAGTGCTAAGTTGCTTCAGTCGTGTCCAACTCTTTGCAACCCTATGGACTGTAGCCCACCTGGCTCTTCTGTCCAGAAGATTCTCCAGGCAAGAACTGGAATGGGTTGCCATGCCCTCCTCCAGGGGATATTTCCGACCCAGGGGTCAAATCTGGGTCTCTTCTCCTGCATTGGCAGGCGGGTTTTTACCACTAGCGCCTCCTGAGAAGCCCTCCCTCTTTCAAAGAACAGATGGGAATTATGATTTGATCTTAGTAATTTGCATCATGATATCCACACCTTCACTTTGTATCTCCATGGTATTGTGGCATTAATTTCAATATGAATAGGAGGCTTTGATGCTTTGATTTGGGAAAGTTTAATAAAGAGAAGTGCCATTTCTAGGATTAAAATTTTTCTTGACAATTAAAAAATAAGATGTTAAAATTATCTTCAATTAAATTTGAAGCATAAAACAGGATAGAAATGTTAAGTGTAAATAAAATTTAAATTTTGATTCATATAGAATCATAGTCAGAAATACGTGAAATAACATGGAATAGATTTATTCAGGGTCCAGGGATCAGAAACTTGTTATGGTCATTATTCATTATCATTACTTTCAGCCTTTATGATCAGATCATATTTGAAATTTTAAGATTTAGTAAGATGTTTAACCCATCCAGAGTGTAAGTACTTTGTGGCACGGAGCTGTAAGCATAAAATAGTATATGTGCTATTAGTTTGAGAACCTACACATTTTGAAAAGAAATGGAAATAAGTTTTTAAACATTTAGATTTAGGAAATGAGAGATATTTATGACTTGCTAGTTTTCAAAAACTTTTAATTTTATTTGTTAATGTCAAGAGCAAATAAAAGCCCTATTGTTCACTGTTTTTTTTTTTTTTAAGAAAATAAACTATGATAATGCAAATGCCTTAAAATAGTTTCAAAGACAAACATTTCTCCATAATTCTAATGTGGAGACCTAAATATTTACGTGGACATATATCACTGTCCTATAAACAGACTATTCTAAATCATAACAGTGTTAAACAGTAATTCTAAAATATCCTGTGAATAAGAAAATACCCACATTAGAAGAAAGATCATAAATATCTGACATAATAAAATACTGTTTTTCCCCCTTACAGGATTAAAAAACATCCCTATGTATCTATTTTGCATGAAGGCTGTGAGGCTATAAATTGTAAAGCACAAAAACCAGTAGAAAGCCTAACTATACTGTACAGAAATCAAACTAGTGTGCATTGAAGATGGATTGTGAATTCTACGTATGTGATAAAATGATCGCTCAGTTGTGTCCGACTCTTAGCGACCCCACGGACTGAAGCCTACCAGGCTCCTCCCTCCATGGGATTTTCTAGGCAAGAGTACTGGAGTGGGGTGCCATTGCCTTCTCCGATAAAACGATATACTCTGTGAATGATTGTGGCATGCGTGCATATGACACCCACAAACACGTATTTAATGATGTCTTAAAGCCCAGTAGAAATACTAAAGCAAACAGAGGTGGTCGGAGCTCAGAGTAACCCAGAGGAGCCAAGAGAGCAATTTGTGAAGATATCACTGTTCCCAAGACCTCCAACTTTGAAGAGAGGAATTAATAGCTCTAAAGGATGTGTGACAGCGAAATTTCTCAAACATTTGGCACATTATTTGTCCCAAACCACAACATGATGTGTAAGCACTTCAGGAAAACCTCAGGAGTAAAAGAAAATGGTTCTTACTTGCTAAAAAAAGGATCTCACAATTTGTCACCTTGGAAAGATTCCATGTCGGTTTTTGTGAAATTTGTTTTTAAATGTGAGGTGCAGAAATTTCTTTCACACTCCTCAATGCCTTACTCTTCGCCTCGTATTCACAGGATAACTCACAGGAGGATATATGCCGTATATTAAACTGCCAGTGTGTATGGCGAAAGGGTTTAAAGCATTTTCTTGTTATAGTTCTATTTATTTTATTTTTGTTGAAAATCAGAGCCTCTTTTAAACTATAATAGAAGGACGAGAGCTCTGCTGATGGTTATGACACACTTTTGCTTTTCACCACACAAAAGCCTCCTTTTACATGGTTGTCCCAGCTACATAATCACTCCTACACCTCAAATTTAATCATTATACAGCACACACTTTCTTGTATGTTAAGTTTTTTTTTTTTTTTTTTTTTTGGGGGGGGGGGTCACACCAGACTCTGCTATGCTATTTACTTTAATCTCACATAAAAACCCATGATTTATCTTTTACCTTTGTCTTGTTCAGTCACTCGGTCATGTCTAACTTTTTGTGACCCCATGGACTGCAGCACGCCAGGCTTCCCTGTCCTTCACCATCTCCCAGGGCTTGCTCAAACTCACATCCATCGAGTCGGTGATGCCATCCAACCGCCTCATCCTCTGTCGTCCCCTTCTCCTCCTGCCCTCAACCTTTCCCAGCATCAGGGTCTTTTCCATTGAGTTGGCTCTTCACATCAGGTGGCCAAAGGATTGTATCTTCAGCTTCAGTATCAGTCGTTCTTTTACCATGTCGTGACAAATTTATTCATGTAAGACAATTCTGGATTTTCCCGATCTAGGGATCAAACCCACATCTCTTGTGTCTCCTGCAGTGGCAGGTGGATTCTTTACCACTGCACCACTTTATAATTATGTATAACAGAATGTTTAAAACATTAAGCAAGAAGGAAACAGGGTGATAAAAGCTAATCCAAGGGCCATGAATGTATTTCATGAATGTATTTCACCCCCTCAGTCTAGCATGGTTCACGAGATGGGGAAGGAAGTTGAAAATAAAGCTATAAATATGTACAGGTAAAGATCATGGTACTTTTGAATGCTAGGCTGAAATTTTCTGATTCTGTTAGTTAATATGTTTTTGTTGTTCTGTTGCTAAGTTGTATCTGACTCTCTGTGACCCTATGGACTGTGGTACACCAGGCTTTCCTGTCCTTCACTGTGTCCCAGGAGTTGGAGCTTGTTCAAATTCATGTCTATTGAGTCAGTGATGCTATCTAACCATCTCATCTTCTGTCACCCCCTTCTTCTGCCTCCCTCTGTCCCAGCATCTGGGTCTTTTCCAGTGAGTCAGCTTTTCACATCAGGTGGCCAAAGTATTGGAGTTTCAGCTTCAGCATCAGTCCTTCCAATGAATATTCAGGGTTGATTTCCTTTAGGATTGATTGGCTTGATGTCCTTGCAGTCCAAGGGACTCTTAAGAGTCTTCTCCAGGACCACACTTTGAAAGCATCAATTTGTCAGTGCTCAGCCTTCTTTATGGTCCAGCTCTCATATCTGTACATGACTACTGAAAAAACCATAGCTTTGTCTATACGGACTGTTGTCAGCAAAGTGATGTCTCTGCTTTTTAATACACTGCCAAGGTTTGTCATAGCTTTCCTTCCAAGGAGCGATATGTGGGTAAGTATTTTATACACTATTAAAAGTAGTTAAACCTTAGAAAATTTAATTCTCTTCACTAGGGGTTCCACAAGTTAGAGAAATCTATGTGATCTAAGTTTAGCAGTCAAAGGGCACAAAAATTCATCTGTATTACCTATTTCACTCTTGTATAAGAGCATCTCAACTGTGACTGCCAAAACTATAACATTCTTTCTGTTATCACATCACACAATTTAATTATTCATCTGTTTTCTATTCCCATTTAGCAGCAATAGACATGGATTAAAAGAATAAAGAACAGAAAGGATAAAATGAAAATCTGTGGTCTTTGGGAATAATTTTTCTACATATATTTTGAGAGAATGAAACTTAATTCTTCATAAGGTTGTTAAACTAATCCTGAAGACAATTTCAAAAGAATAGAAGTGGTAGACATAAAACCAGTAACCAAATCCACTTCTAAATTCTTCTTATGTTGTACTTCTCACTAAATTAGGGGCTTAACAGCAGATACTTACTGTCTTAGCCTCCTTTTTGCCTAAGTACACATGAGACTGATTCCAACCCAGAAAATGTAGAAGAAAATTTTCTAGGGGTGCTTCTGAGAAAACAAATAGAAAAGAATAGACAAATAAATATAAGAACCACGCACAAGAAAACAAACAAACAAAAGATAGACATAGATAAATGTAAGAATAAGAACCATACACGCATTACTTATGATGTGGTACTTGGAGTGGTAGCAGCCCATGAGGTAAATGTCACCTCAATACAGGACCGCTGGTTCTCAGAGTGTTTGGACACTGCATCAATACCAGCAAAAGCCTGAAGAACTGCTTACATGAGAAAAATGAATCTCAGTTCTTTGAACCACAATAGTTAGGTGCCGTTTGCTGTTTTGTTTTTGCTGTTGGAGTTGTTGCTGTTTTCGTTACTTGGACCTAAACTGATTCCTGATCAATTTAAAATTATCACTGAATAAAAGCAGGGTGTAGCATGAAGGATAACTGTAAAGCATAAACATGCTTTTGGACCTATGTGTTATACAGGCCCATGAGTATCTTATTTTTTAATTTCTGTATTAACCATCCTTATCACCAAATAAATAAAATATACAATTACCCAATGAAGGTTTTGGTCCACTATAATAACACAAAATTCAAAAGCTACTAATGACATGAAGAGCCATTGGTTTTGAAGGCTTATGATCCAATTTATTGAGATGAGTTTGAGATTATCACACATTTGAGACAAGACTACATCTGTCTAGTTTTGTTGCAAAATAAAAATATACAAGTGTATTAACATATTTTTTCCGATTAGAGATATTTCATATATTTTAAGAAGAAGAACCACTAGTATTAATGACATCTCCTAGCTACATAAAGAATTTTGGTCCGAAGGGAACAGAATGTCTAATGAAATATATCTTTTATAACTACAAGAGGACTTTTCAATAAGAAGAATATGGCAAAATGTCTCTAGATTTTTTTCAAAAGTACATTTAACAAATGCTATTTTAAAATTTTTAAAGGTCAAAAATCATTAAAAAGTAAGACATTTTAGCATACACTCTTCTATTTGCTAATGTTTTATTTTAGCAATTAATTACCATACTCAGGCTGGTATATGCCATCCTCTTTCATTTTAAATGAATTTAAATTAATGTTTATAAGCTACATCTTCTCTATCTTTGTAATGAAATTAAAAATACTGAATGCCTCTAAATGTACCTTTAGGCATTAAAGAGAATGGAGAAAGCTCTTTGGAATTTAGTAATTCATTACCATAACTAGGATAAACTTCCTGAAAAATGGAGAGAAGTGTAGCTTAATGTGGATGCAACTTTTCACGTGTAATAGAAAAAAAAAAATCATTTGTGACTTGCACCAAAAAGCATGATAGTCACTGAAATCCCAAAAGCTTAAGAAGTTTTGGTTAAAACCCAAAAGCTAAAGAAGTTTGTTCTGCAAGATGACATTTCTCATTGGTGTTTTCAGGGAAAGAAACCATCATTCAGTAGTACTATACTGATTAAACAAACTTTAAGAAGCAAGATGCGTTAAAAGGAATCCGTCGTTGCCACACAATTTTTATAAGCAATTCAAGCACTTAAAACTGTTTTCCAAAGTGAGGAATGTAATGAGTAGAATTTTGTGTGTCTGTACTTTGAGTCTATTCCCTTTTAACCTTTCTCTGAAAAGACATGCCAGACATTATTTTCAGACAATTGTTCTGTTCAGAGAAACATCAAGAACAAATAAGCATTTACACTTGAAGTGTGAAGAACGTTTTAATGGTGTTAAGAAATAATTTTTGCTTTGCTGGCTGCAGGGCAAACCAAAAAAAAACTAAAGAAAAACTGTCCAAAAATTTCATGAAAAGATATTTAGATTTATCACTGATCTTTGTCTGCTGTTTCTCAGACCTTTTCTTTCACCAACTGATAATAAAATGTCATGTATCCATCATAGCCAGGCCACCAAAGAGAAAGCATCTCTTCACCAAGGTGTAAGGCTCTTATCTTTTCAAAAATGACAGACTTCCAAATAAAAGATTAAAGATCTAAGATATTAATCCCTCTAAGTTGAAAAAAAAAGTTTATAAAATGTGGATGTTTTGTCACAATGACAAATGATGGTAACATAACCAAGAGATTAAAAGCTTATTCAGCAATGTTAAGTTACAAATAATCTATATTCTTTGTATATTATCCTGTAGGAAACTTTCAGGAGATGTGGGTTTGATCCCTGGGTTGGGAAGATCCCCTGGAGAAAGGAAATGGCAACCCACGTCTGTATTCTTACCTGGGCAATCCGATGGACAGAGGGACTTGGAGGGCTACAGTCCATAGGTCGCACAAAGAGTTGAACATGACTGAGCAACAACAACTAGGAACCTCAGTTTTCTTATTTGTAAAACCCATTTTCTTGTCATCTGTGCCCTACCAGCCATCCTCCCAGATGTTCAAGACACATCTGAAAGCCACCCTTCGTTCTGCATAGACCTTCAAACCCTACCGTGCCCTGTACCTCTGAAATGTCTCTTGTCTCCTTACACCCAAGCCAGCTCTATCCTCACTCTCATGAGTCAGGTCTGCATAACTCCATGAGCTTCTCAGTTTAATGTCCTCCCAACCAATCTCATCGCCTGTGTTCACTCTTCTAATTCATCCCGCAGATTACCATTTGAATCATTTTCCCCTACCCCACCCCTAACTGTGACCTGTTTATGCCTCAACTTTCTCATTGCCAAAAATCTAAAACAAGTGAGAAGGTCCTTTGTTATCAGACTTCACGCTGCAGTCTCTTCCACTGCCAATCCCCCCATTGCACACCCAGTGCCTACCCCACACAACGTAAACTCTAGTCAAGTGACACTACTCCTCAGCTCTGTCTATAAACAACTAGGCGTCTTTGCTCAGGCTTGAAACACACCTTGAGTGGGGTATATTCCTAAGGTGCTTGATGACTGCATAAAGTTATTTGTTACATCATTGTGCAGTTCCACAGGACATCAATACTTAAATGCATACATACGTTTAAGCATTTTACATGACAGTTGCCTCATTAGGTTATATGCTTCATAAGAGCAAGGGTGTGTCTTTCCACATTAATATTAAGGTATCTACCTTAATATCTAGCACAGGACATAGATTTGAGTTTCATTTGAGACAACTCTCCTATTGCCCCAAGAAAAGGATTCCCATCTATCTTGAAACAACATTTTGCATGTCTGTCTCTGTCTTTACAAAGTATGTTTTATCTCTGTTCAGTTTTCTCTTCCAGTATTTCTAGCAAGATGTCTCCTTTTCCTCTTTCTCCTCATCCATCTTGACAATAAAGTCCACCGGCAAAGTTCATTTAAATTATTTCATGTTCAAAGCGATGATAACAATGATGGTGATGACATTAATATTATGTTAATTATTCAGTTCAGTTCAGTCGCTCAGTCATATCTGACTCTTTGCAACCCCATGAACCACAGCACACCAGGCCTCCCTGTCCATCACCAACTCCCAGAGTCCACCCAAACCCATGTCCATTGAGTCGGCGATGCCATCCAACCATTTCATCCTCTGTCGTCCCCTTCTCCTCCTGCCCTCAATCTTTCCCAGCATCAGGGTCTTTTCCAATGAGTCAGCTCTTCATATCAGGTGGCCAAAGTATTGGAGTTTCAGCTTCAACATCAGTCCTTCCAAGGATTGATCTCCTTTAGGGTGGACCAGTTGGATCTCCTTGCAATCCAAGGGACCCTCAAGAGTCTCCTCCAACACCACAGTTCAAAAGCCTCAATTCTTCAGTGCTCAGCTTTCTTTATAGTCCACCTCTCACATCTATACATGACCACTGGAAAAAAACATAGCCTTGACTAGATGGACCTTTGTTGACAAAGTAATGTCTCTGCTTTTTAATATGCTGTCTATATTGGTTATTCATTGTTAGCTGAATTTAAGTACTAGATGGGTTTCCCAGGTGTCAGTGGTGGTAAAGAACCCACCTGCCAAGGCAGGAGACCTAAGAAATGCAGGTTCAATCCCTGGGTCAGAAAGATCCCACAGAGGAGGGCATGGCAACCCACTTTGGTATTCTTGCCTGGAGAATCTCATGGACAGAGGAGTCTGACGGGCTACAGTCCATAAGGTCACACAGAGTCAGACATGATTGAAGTGACTTAAGACACACAAACACACACACACACACACACACACACACACACACACACACACACACACACAAGTAGTAGATATATAAACAAACCCCGGGGTTGCTGGGGGAGTTTTCTTTTCCATATTGAAATCTGCTGGAGCTCTCTACCCCACCTCCCATCACTGCCCTGCCCCCAGAGCCCTTTCCAGCTATTCTGAGCCAGGAACTGATCCTCCTGCCTGAGAGAAGAAGGTTCAGAAACAATCTTCGTCCTCTTCCTGCTTTGCTCCTCTGTGCCTCCCTTTTGTTTGTGAGGGTAATTTTCTTTCTGTGCATGCTGTGTGCCAAGTCCCCTCAGTCCTGTCTGACTCCTTGCGACCCTATGGACTATAGCCCTCCAGGCTCCTCTGTCCGTGGGATTCTCCAGGCAAGAATACTGGAGTGGGTAGCCATTAGCGTCTCCAGGGGAACTTCCTGACCCAGGGATCGAACCTGGGTCTCCCGCATTGTAGGCAGACACTTTACCGTTTGAGCCACAAGGGAAGCCCATGCTCCTTTATACTTCATTACAAAAGGGGTTAAGGCACCCTGAAGATACCAAGAGTCAGCACTCCACGTGGGAAATACAACAACCCCAGACTGCATGAAATCCCTTCCTTGGCCTGACCCCACTCCCTCCCCTAGCATGAGTTTCTAGCCCAATTCTGGTGACTATTACTCCCAGGCATTTCTTTAAGCTTTTACAACTTGTGTTTGTACTTGTAATTATATATAAACATTCTCAAATAACAGGTCTTCTGCCAACCCTTCCTTGCTGAGTATTGAGCCACCAGGGAATCCTTGTTGTTACTAAGATTCACTCATAGCCATGTGTGGAGCTCAAGTTAGTTTTCTGTCATTGTCATAGGCAATTTTAATGGATTAATATGTCATACTTTAGTCTCATTTTGATGAACCAATTTGCAGTTTTCTTTATTATTATTGTTTGTACAATGATTCTGCTTAGAAGACTCTTATATGTATCTCTTTGAGTACACCTATAGAGTTTGTCTAGGCTAAAATATGTACATATAAATGGTATTTTCAGTTCAGTTCAGTTCAGTTCAGTTGCTCAGTCGTGTCCGACTCTTTGCGACCCCATGAATCGCAGCACGCCAGGCCTCCCTGTCCATCACCAACTCCCGGAGTTCACTCAGACTCACGTCCATCGAGTCAGTGGTGCCATCCAGCCATCTCATCCTCTGTCATCCCCTTCTCCTCCTGCCCCTAATCCCTCCCAGCATCAGAGTCTTTTCCAATGAGTCAACTCTTCGCATGAGGTGACCACAGTATTGGAGTTTCAGCTTTAGCATCATTCCTTCCAAAGAAATCCCAGGGCTGATCTCCTTCAGAATGGACTGGTTGGATCTCCTTGCTGTCCAAGGGACTCTCAAGAGTCTTCTCCAACACCACAGTTCAAAACCATCAATTCGGAGGTGCATATTCTTACAAGTTTTTTCCACCATACAAAATTTTTTTCCCAGGATTTTTGTTTGAATTGTATTGGTTACTTACTACCTTTAGGAAGATTGTCATCTTTATAATATTGTCTTTAATAATATGTTCCAATAAAATGCCATATTATTCTTCATGCTAACTGTATACTTTGCTTTAATCAAGTGGGTCCCAAGTACCAGATTTTTGTTTTTAAAATTAACATCTTTATATACAACTATATTTTATAAAATTTTATTTATGAGCTATAGTGATAAACATGTTTTATATCAATCATATATCTAGTAAAGCTGGTCAACTTATTGCTTATATTAACTTTATTGTTCATGGCTTTCCTGGTGGCTCAGACAGTAAATAATTTGCCTGTAATGCAGGAGACCTGAGTTTGATCCCTGAGTCAGAAAGCTCCCTGGAGAAGGGGATGGCTTCCCACTCCAGGACTCTTGCCTGAAGAATCCCATGGACAGAGGCACCTGGTGGGCTACAGTCCATAGGGCCACAAAGAGTCAGACACAACTGAGAAACTAGCACTTGATTAGTCAATTAGGTTTTGTAAGTCAAATTATGTCATCTGCAAGGAGAGACATTGTTTTCTCTTTCTTGCCAAGTTTTCTATGTTTTACTGTATTTTCTTTTGTTCCAGTTAAGATATACAGGACCATACTGAAGACAAATGATGGTGTCAGTCATCCATGCTTTGATCCCAGTTTTAAATGATGGTGTCAGTCATCCATGTTTTGATCCCAGTTTTAATCAGAATATTTTTCTACTTTTAACTCTGTTTTAACTTTAAATATCATCTAGCTAGAATTTCTGGGTAGGCACTGGCTAGCAGTTTAAGAACTATTTCCTTAATTTCTAGTTAATTTAGACTTGTTTTGATTTTTTGAAACCACAAATATATGACAGATTTTTATAGAATCTGTTGACTTGATGTTTTTCTTCCTTTAATTTAAAAATGTGGTAGAATACATTAATGACTTCCTGATGTTAACCCATTCTTGAATCTGTGGTACAAATAAGTTATTCATGAAAGATTATGTGTTTCATATACTGCCAGATTTTAATTGTTAAAATTTATTTCCACTTTTTAATTTTTATCAGTGAATAAGAGTGTCTTGTAATTATTTTTTAAAAGACCTCATCTGATTTGGTTCATGAAATACATTTGGAATAGTTTCCCTCCTTTTACTAATTTATCAAAGTCTTAGCTAATAGATCACCAGAGAAATCTTAAGTCTAATTTACTTTTAAAATAAAGCTAATTTTAAAACAACAGTTTAAATAGTTGAATAAAGAAGCTTCCACTATATATTTCTTATAGTATATGCTTATAATGTATAATATTTTGCTATTGACAAGCATGTATTTTATGTATATTTTCAATAAAATTTTATTAACAAGTAGAAAAAGCATATTTCATAAGAACAATATGTATTGAAAATATATCTAATAATTTACTGTGAAAATAATTAATCTTTCATTTTGAAGGTGACAATTTTTAAAATTTCAGTACAATAAATATAACATAAAATTTACCATTTTACAATATACAGTTCCAGGGCGTTCAGCATGCATTGTTGTGCAACCATCACAGCATCCACTTCTGAAAGCTTTTCATCTTCTCAGTCTGAGACTCTGTACCCATGGAACACTAATCATAGGTTATATTTTAAAAATATCTGTCTGTGTGCTCAGTTTCTCAGCCGTGTCCAATTCTTTGCAACCCCATGGACTGTAGCCCACCAGGCTCCTCTGTCCATAGGATTTCCCAGACAAGAATACTGGACTGGGTTGCCATTTCCTTCTCCAGAAGATCTTCCCACCCCAGGAGTCGAACCCATATCTCTTGCATCTCCTATATTGGCGGGCACATTCTTTACCACTGTGTCACCTAAAAATACTTTATATTGGTTTTAAGCAAGATAAACCTGCTGGACATGCAAAAACCAAGGGGGAAAAGAGTAGAGGACATATTATTTCTAATCATTTTGTTTCACAGTGTCAAGAAGGTCACCAGAATCCAGAAGGTTTCCTCCACAAGTAACCATTTTCCCTACCTAATATACAGAAGTCATTGTCAAATCTTGGGGAAAAGAGAGAGGGTTTCCTCAAAAGCAACAGCTCCCCAGACAGCCTCCGATAAGATATCTAACATGAGTCGTTAGTGGAATAGCATGTATGGATTGGAAATTTAAGTTAAAGAAAATAAAGTAATTATTTCATGTCTACTTAATGTAGGTTGTTAAGAGTCATACCCACGTCATATAAATTCTAAATGTGGATTTCTTCTGATAAGATTTCTCCCAGTGTCTGGTGCAGAACTCTCTCCCTATATGGAAATTGTTACAAGAAACCATAGCAGGAATCTTGGGCCAGGAAAGTGTCTGTTTATCCTGCATCACTCCATGATGGCAATATTTTTCTAAAGCCAGTTCACAGCCTAGTGACTTTGGTGCCCAAAACACAACCCCTTAGTGCTGGGAACTTTAATATTATAAGTACTCACATCAATCACACCAAGTCTCCAAAAGTATTATTCTTATCCACCTACTGATGTCTTCTCAGACTAGCTTAATCTTTTCTGGGGTACAATCTTGACTCTACAAATCTACTCGACTTGAAATTCCAGACAGTTCTTAAGATGGCAATTAGGGAAGGGTGCCGGGGTCCTGCCCCGGCTGATCCAGGGTATTCGAAGCAGGGACGGCGTCGGCGACCTATTTATTTAAATATTTTATCAAAGATATAAAGAGTAATAGGATGAGGATAGCTCAGTAGGAAAATTCAGTGGAGAAAAGAGGCTGAGTAGCTTGGTTTATGCGGGAGACCAATAAAACTTCAAGCAAGAAGTTTGCACCACTTACGTAGGCCGCAGGCGTCCTTCCGTTCTCCCGAAGGAGAAGAGACACTGAGGCCTCCCCGTTCGGATCTTAGAAGCCCAGGCATAATTAGTAAGCATGGTGGGTTCCGCGCTCCAGATGGAGACTCAACCAGAGTGAGAGAGAGAGCGACATGGGGAGACCAGTATTTCGAGAAACTGATCCCAATTCTTTATTTTCCATGGTCTACTTTTATACACTGAGATGTTATGCAAAAGTCACGCGGGGTCAGCAGTCCTGACTTTTATCAAAGTCAGGTGCTTCATACAAATGTATACAGAGGTCTTAGGGGTGTTACATCATCTTCTGGCCAGGGGGGCCTGCTGACAATTTACGACCCTCTCCTTGTGCCAGCGGTCAGTCAATCAGGACACTTATTTCTCCAGGGCTGATTATTCTCAAAACAGATGCCACCCAAATAAAGTTACATTCCTACAGGGTGAGGGTGTAGTGGGTTTTAGTTAAGGAAAGAATTCACTTAGCCTAAGGTCTAATGTGATTAATATCAAAGGTTAATTCTATATATTCATTAATGTGTGTAAGGGCAGGGGATATGGAGACTTAGCAACAAACATTGGCTCAACAAATGAAAAACCCTTCACCAACACAATTTCTAATTAGCCCACTATACTTATAGTTTTCTAACTTCTCTAAAGAACCTGTTTTTAGAGGGTTTAAAGCATCTCGTGCCTCTCACGGTTGGGAGGCTGTGAGCAATCACATGTGGCCGGATGAGCCTGTCAGGCAGGCTAGAGAACCTTCAGAGGAGTTTGTAGGTTAAAACACTCTTGTCACACCCAAGAGTTTTTATTGACTGGAGCTCTAAGTTAACTCCTTCTCCGAAAGAGGTGGTGGGGGACAGCCCCCCGTAAAGTCAGAGGTGTAGGTAAGAGCACAAAGTAGTAAAGTAGGCAGGCTCTGGTTATGGGGGTAGACGCTCGAGGATTTCCAGGGGGACTCCTGAGGCTCAATCCCGCCTTTGCGTATGTCGAGCCTCCTTCCTCATGACCTTTGCCATGGGCGGAGTACCTCACTCCGGCCCCCAACAGAAGGGAACCAGAAACTTTCTCTGTTTATACTGATACTGATGTTGAAATGTAATCCAGTCTATTTCCAGCTTCAAGGGGAGCGATTTAGCTCAGAGATGTGGGGTGGAAGTAGGGATTTACTGCAGAATTTTAGGTCTTTTCATCTTTCCTATTATATCTTCACCATGAGGCTTTAATATCTTTTTTGAAGTGAATTTGCAGAGACTTGGACATTTCTGTATCTATATATTAGTCCAGAGTACATTCTAAACACAAAATCATGTAGGCTATCACTCACTGATACTGTCATTAATGCAGATGCCTTGAAGATTTGACACTTCAATGCTTGGTTGGGAAACTGTTTTTATAAAGTTTCAGATAGTATAAATTTGGAGCTTTGCAATCTATGTGGTTCTCTTGCAACTACTCAGTTCTGCTGTTGTAGCCCCAAAAGGGCCAGAGATGATATGTAAGTGAATGAGCAAGACTGAGTTCCAATAAAACTTTATTAACAAAGTGAGCAGAGGATCAGATTCAGCTCAAGAGCTACAGTTGGCCAACCTTTGTTTCAGTATGAACTTTACTGTCATATCTTTATCCACCTGGATAGAGAAGCAAATTGGGAACCCCATATATCTGTAAACTTCCAAATATTCCAGCTTCCTTTCTAGGTTTGAAATTTGAGTTTGACTTTATCATTGAGCAAAATAATGTTCAAAATAATTTTCAAAGCTGTCTCCACTAAGTGACTTATTCAAAAGGGAGATTTTTATGTCTAAGTGGTTAGTCTTTGGGGGATTGATCGTTTCAGTCTTTATTCTTAGGTTATTTGTTTATTTATTTATTTGAGATTTGCCTCAAATACATCTGCAAGAGGAAATGTATTGTTGTTGAAGGCTCTTGACATCCTGGGATGTTTATTACCTTGAAGATATCCTAACATTGCTTATGTGAAGACTGGGCGTCATTGCATAGTTTCAATGTGTCTGCACTGGGTGTCATCCAATACTTATTATATAACTTTTCACAACTGGTAAAATGGCAGTGGCAGTGTTTTTTTGTTTTTAACACACGCGGACACACACACACACACTCACACTCACACACACACACACACACTCACACACTCAATCTGTATATTAAATTCAGATGACTTGGCCTGCAAGCTTGTAAGGTCATGGTTCTTGAACAGTGTTCCCAGTGGCCCTGGCACACTACAATAAACTCACAGGGGTACCAAGGAGTATTTACATTGTCAGAGAAAAAGAAAACAGTGATACTGAATACCTATTTATTTGTATCTCTATAAATCTATAATCCTGACATATTCTTTTGAACCCTTTCATACCAGTCTTTATTAAATTCAGTAAAACTTTTTTTTAATCAAAAGATGTGTTTTTGGTTATATATTCTTCTTTGTAATTCTAGAATTTCTATTATTCAGGCATTAAATTTTCTAAAGCCATACATACTATCTCTTAATTTTGTTCTCTCATCATTTCCATCTGTTGATCTTTTCAATATCTCAAAAGTAAGTCATTGGGTATACTTCTCAAAATATTTTAAATTATTTTTAACATAGACTAGTTGTTGTTAGGTTTATTTCAAAAAGCATCTTTGACTTTGGGAACTTAAGAACAGCCTTCCCCAGAACCAGACTTTCAGTTTCTTTCTAGGGCCAGACCTTCTGTATGAAGGCTGAATTCCTTGCCAAATCAGGGAATACTCCGTGGGAAGAAAGAATTGGAAATTCTGATTGCACACCATACCATCTATCCTATACTCAACTGCTAGAACTGTCTTCATAAACCACCATTAATTCCACCAATACCCTGTCCAGAAGGTAGGTTGCAACTTATGGTGAAAACAAACAAATTAACTCTTATACATGTTTCTAACTGTGATACTTTTAAAAACACCACCTGATTAAACTTCATTTTGTCTTTCAAATCCATTTCCAAATATATTTGGTGGCAGCTGAGTCGCTAAGTTGTGTCTGACTCTTGCGACCCTAAGGACTATAACCCATCAGGCTCCTCTGTCCATGGGATTCTCCAGGCAAGAATACCAGAGTAGGTTGCTGTTTCCTTCTCCAGGAGATGTTCCTGACTCAGGGATCAAACCCGGGTCTCCTGCATTGCAGACAGTCTCTTGCATTTCAGGCAGTCTCCTGCACTGCAGGCAGATTCTTTACCAACTGAGCGACCAAGGAAGCAAAACTAAACAATATTGTATCAATGAGAAAGGCTCTACAAACAAAAAATGTGAATACAAACCAAATAAAAAATGTATCCTTTCTCATCAGAATCTATTTTGTAGAAAATAACGTAACTTGCAACCTTTTCAACCTATAAATAATCTTGTTGATGTTTTTCAGTCGCAGTCCTGTCTAACTTTTTGCGACCCCATGGGCTGAAACACACCAGGCTTCCCTGTCCCTCACCATCTCCCAGGGCTTGCTTAAGCTCAAGTCCATTGAGTTTATAATGCCATCCAACCATCTCATCCTCTGTTGTCCCCTTCTCCTCCCGCCTTCAATCTTTCCCAGCATAGGGCCTTTTCAAATGAATCAGCTCTTCATATCAGTTGGCCAAAATATTGGAGCTTCAGCTTCAGCATCAGTCCTTCCAATGAATATTCAGGACTGATTTCCTTTAGAATTGACTGCTTTGGTTTTCCTGCAGTCCAAAAGACTAGCAAGAGTCTTCTGCAATACCACAGTTCAAAAACATCAATTTTTCAACACTCAGACTTCTTCATGGTCCATCTCTCAAATCCATACATGACTACTGGAAAAACTTTTGATCCTTCTCCAGGGGGATCTTCCTAACACAAGGATCAAACCCAGGTCTCCTACATTTCAGGCTACTTTTTACTGACTGAGCTATCAGAGAAGCCAAGGGCTAGGGTTGGACACTCTGGGATCTGCCTAATTGATAAATATTTTTACTCTTGTAGTTGGTAAACTTTAGGGATTTTCACTAACAAAATGGTTCATCTTTGAAGAAAGTATCCCTTACTAACAGTACTGAGAAAAAATGGGATGTTCTAAATTCCCAGAAAGTATGTAGAAGTGAAATAATTTTGTTAAACTTTTCAGTCTCATATCAAATGAACTGCTGTCTTGAATGCCTTCACTGTGTAACATGGTATAGATCTACTTCAGTATTCAAGAAGCATAAATTCTCCATCTGGATTATATTGTAGGTGTGAAAGTTTGTAGTTGAAAGACATGTACTTGGCAAAAACTTAAAATTACAGGAAGCTTTCTGAGTAAGTGAAAGGTGAGAAATTACTACAGTCAGAAGATCTGAATATCTGATTTCTTCATTTTGAATTTTACAGTTTTCTTTACAGCGCTTGGAAACTCAAATGAGTCTAAAATCACTATCATTTTATATTTATTTTCAAAAAAAATCTTCAGAAACAGTTTGCTCACTGATGTAGACGATTATTTCTTTATAAACATGCCATAAAATATACAGAAAAGCTTGTATTTTATAACCTGTAGCATATTGAAGGTCAAACATAAAAAAGAGAAAGAAAAAATAAGCATAAGAAAAAGCTGTCTTTAAGTGAAATGGATGTCCTAAAAGCTACTTTGTTTAAACTTCAAAACTTTAAAGCAGAATAGCTAAGGCAACAACATGTTTAAAGCCAGAACTGATGTGTCCACCTGAAAACAGGCTTCTCTGAGGTCCTTGTACTCCTCCATTACCGCATACAATTACATTTTTTTGTCTTGTGATGAAAACTTTTCAGAGCTACTCTCTTAGCAACTTCCAAATATACATTGTAGGCTTCCCAGGTAGCTCAATGGTAAAGAATCTTCTTGCCATCACAGGTGATATGGGATCCCTGGGTTGGGAAGATCCCCTGGAGAAGGGAAAGGCTACGCACTCCAGTATTCTTGCCTGAAGAATCTCATGGACAGAGGAGCCTAGTGGGCTACAGTCCATGGGGTCACAAAGAGTCAGACACGACTGAGCAGCTGAGGACGACTGAGCACATTATCAACCACAGCCACCATACTGTGTATTATACCCCAGGACGTATTTATCTTATAATTGGAAGTTTGGTTTCCTTTATTATACCCTTAGCTGCCTCAGTGCTTTATAACAATAAAAATAAGATCTAATTATGTCAGCTCTTTTTAAAATCCCTGTGGTGGGTCCCCAATGGCCACAAGATATACAGACAAATTTATGACAAATAACCAGAAGATATTATGTGGATGACACTGGTAAACATGTAAATATTGTAAATAAAGCCTGATTGTGTATGACAGTAATAACTTATCTGATTTGTGCATGTAACATAAAGTGTGAAAATGATGGTAGCTCAGTCGTGTCTGACTGTCTTTGACCCCATGGACTGTAGCCCGCCAGGCTCCTTTGTCCTTGGGATTCTCCAGGCAAGAATACTGGAGTGGGTTGGCATTCTCTTCTCCAGGGGATCTTCCTGATTGAGGGATCGAACCCAGGTTTCCTGGGTTGCAGGAGGATTCTTTACCATCTGAGCCTCTAGGGAAGCCCAACATAAAGCACAGTATAAACCAAATATGCTTGAAAAGAGTTTGTAATCAGAGAAAAAGCGAGGAGGTGTGTGGTGGGGAAACTGCCTCTTGAGAAGGGGTGTCTGGCTACCACATACTGCAGGCATCTGCTGGGAGGGACTCCCCAGAACCAAGAAGAGCAGCTCTTCTTCTTCAGGGTGCCTCCCAGCTGCCACCAGTGCCACCACTATGCCATATGCTAAGAGAAGGATGTCATAGGACCTCAAGCAGGCATGGATTGAGAACGAACAGACAATAGTTTACAACTGGCACAACCATCAACAAACCTGAACTTAGTGACCGCATGTACAAAACTACACCCAACGAAGTGACTCTCACTTGGAACAGTTCTGAAAATATAGTTACAGACTTGGAAACCAAAGGAAAATATTGCTAAGACATTCATGAGTCAAAGAGGAAATTATGATGGACATTTCAAAATATTTAGAATGGACAGGAAATGGAAATGTCACACGTTGACAGTTTAGAGTGCAGTTAAAATAGTTCTTAAAAAGAGATTAATGGCATGGTTTTGAAAAGAAGAAAGCCTCAAAATTAATGATATAAGCTAAATGGAGAATGAAATAGAAAACAGCATAAGGTTCAACAAAGCCAAATGTTGGATCTTTAACACACAGGCCTTTGCTAAGTTATTAAAATACATATTTCAAAGAGTAAGAGAGATTAAGTTAGGGATGTTACTGGAGTAGGAGGAAGGGGAAAAGAAAGATTTGAAACAGAAAAGGAAGCAAAAGATGAGGAAGAGAAGGAGAATAAAAGGATATGGAGGAGGAAGGAAAATATAGAGAAAAACAACTCTAATGGCAGAAAGTGAAGAGGAATAAAAAGCTTCCTGATGAGGGTGAAAGAGGAGAGTGAAAATGCTGGCTTGAAACTCAACATTCAAAGAACTGAGACCATGACATCTGGTCCCAGCATTTCATGGCAAATAGAAGAGGAAAAAGTGAAAGTAGTTTCAGATTTTATTTTCTTGGGCTCCAAAATCACTGTGGACAGTGACCACAGCCATGAAGTTAAGAGACACTTGCTCTTTGGAAGGAAAGCTATGACAAACCTAGACAGTGTATTAAAAAGCAGAAGCATCACTTTGCTGACAGAGGTCGGTACACCATCAAAACTATGGTTTTCCCAGTAGTCATGTACGGATGTGAGAGTTGAACCATAAAAAAGGCTGAGCACCGAAGAGTCGATGCTTTAGAATTGCGGTGCTGGAGAATACTTGTGAGAGTCCCTTGAACTGCAAGATCAAACCAGCCACTCCTAAAGGAAATCAGCCCTGAATATTCATTGGAAGGACTGATGTTGAAGCTGAAACTCCAGTACTGTGTTCGCCTGGTGCAAAGAGACCACTCATTGGGAAAGACTGATGCTGGGAAAGACTGAAGGCAAACGAAAAGAGGGTGGCAGAGGATGAGATGTTTAGATAGCATCACTGACTCAATGCACATGAATTTGAACAAACTCTGACAGATAGTGAAGGACAGGGCAGCCTGGCTTGCTGCACTCCATGGGTTCACAAAGAGTTGGACATGACTTACCCACTGAACAACAACAACAAATAATAAAAATTTGAAACCCAAGTGCATTCAATATATAAATATGAAAGGCATTCTTATGAAGTTGGGATAGGGAATGGCTTTTTTCATGCTATCTGCAGAGCACATTAAAAGTAACTTTTAATAAAAGGGATCATAAAATGATCTAAAAGATATTTAGGAAAATTTCCAACTCAAGCAACAACTACAAAAGCAAACAAACAAAAAACCTCCAACAAACAAGTAACAATAATTTAAAAATAAATCCACTGGGGGGACAACTTCTGAAATTTCAAAATTTAGAGCTCTTTGAAAAGGTTTCCCTAATGAAACAATCATAACCGGTTACAATTATTTTAAAAATTAATTAACATTTCTGAAAATTGTCTTAAGGCCATAAAGCAAATTTTAAAATAATTCATCCAGAAAAATCTATTAAAACTTGATAAGAACCATGAGGGTCTGGGGCACTCAAGCCAGGATCAGCTTCTCATCATGACCCCAAGCTGAGCATGATGAATGATTTCCATTCTAATCAGTTTGGTCCAAAAATATATGGCTTCCTCTTATTCCAGCTTCCAGCTGAAAGTTGCAGTGTCTCCCCAGGAGAGGCTGAGTCTCAGCATTCTCATCCCCCTAAATGCCATGTGGTAAAATTATATTCCCAGAGGAGTGTGGCAAGCAACTTAGGAATTACCTCCCTCCACCCACCCTGACCCAAGGGAGGCAGGCCAAGAACACTGCAGTCTGAGCCCACGCCTCTCTGCTCCTTTGCAGGGCTGGGGCTCCACATCACAAGAGGAGAGGGGCTACCCACCCCATCCCTAAGAAGAAATCAAATCAAATAAATCTAAGCCTTTCTCTCATAGCATATAGAAAATAACTTGAAATAGATCGGAAACTTAAACGTAATTGCTATTGCTGATTATTTTGGAAAAAACAGAAGAAAATCACTGTGACCTTGAGGAAGATAAAGATTTAATATGAACCTATTACTGATTTGGGAGAATGGCATTGAAACATGTAAAATATCATATATGAAACGAGTCGCCAGTCCAGGTTCGATGCACGATACTGGACGCTTGGGACTGGTGCACTGGGACGACCCAGAGGGATGGTATGGGGAGGGAGGAGGGAGGAGGGTTCAGGATGGGGAATACATGTATACCTGTGGTGGATTCATTTTGATATATGGCAAAACCAATACAATATTGTAAAGTTAAAAAATAAAATTAAATTTAAAAAAAGATTTAATATGCACCTATTACTGACTTTTCAAATTAATGTTGATAGTCTACTGTATAATAATTCTAGCCATATGAGAATATGTCCTGATTCTTGGAGATCTATCAGTTGAAAATGTGCCTCTGTGTGGGATATCTGTGTGTGTAAGAGACAGAGAGGGAAAAAAGTAGCAAAAGTTTAACATGATGTGATGCTTAAGAATTAAATGTTTGTTTTACTACTCATTCTATAGTCCTGTCAGCTTAAATTTTTTTCCAAATAAAACACTTAAATAGATAAACTATATAGGTAAAATAAAGACTATAAAACGTTATCAGAATGTTAACACTATATTTACCAATATCAATCAAGACATGAAATATTTTAAGGAACTTGAAATAATATTAACATAGTTCCATTTTTACCATGTTAATTTATAGTTGTACTAGTCAGTATACTTTATTAATGTATGCTTGTACTGGTTGCAAAATATCTCTTGAAAATTTCCTTCAGTACTTATGAGGATTTAGCCTATTTACATAAGATTTTTAAACACAAGATGGAAGAGTTTTCAGGATATTTTAAGATATTTTTGCTGTTTGTTAATCTAAGGTAACTAGAAAAATATATCGGAAAAGACATATGACAATTTATTAGTAGTATTTGAGGAAAATTACCTTAATGAGAAATACTGATATTATAGTTTGTTGGATTTTTGTAAAGATATATTATTATTAAAGAGAAAGTCTCAAATTTAATTTAAAAAATTTTAAATCTCATTTTGCTTGGAAATATCTTAATTGCTATATGCAGATCTCTCCTATGAAGGTGATTAAAAAAAAAGCTGATAAAAATATCTTCCAAAATTTTCTTGATAACCCTATATTTTCTATTAATATTATATATCAAATAATCAATTACAGAGAATTAAAATCTCTGACAAGCTGGTAACTGATGTAATACAATTTTGGGGAATTTTTGCACTCTGATGTGTAGCCTGTAGAACCACAGTCTAGGTAGATATACCAGCAGCCCTCAGAGACATTGTGGGTATGATTCCAGGTCACCCCAATAAAGCAAAGTCACTCAAAATTTTGGTTTCCCAGTGAATACAGAAGTTATGCTTACACTATACTGTAGTCTATTAAGTGTACAACAGCATTATGTCTTAAAAAAATGTAAGTACCTTATTTTAAAATACTAAAAGCTAAATTTAAAATTACTAAAAACTGCTAACCATCATCTGAGACTTCAGCCAACATAATCTTTTGTAACATCAAAAATCACAGTCACAGATCACCACGGCAAATATAATAATAATGAAAACGACTGAAATATTGTGACAATTACCAAAATGTGACACAGAGGCAGGAAGTGAGCAAATGCTATTAGAAAATCATGCCAACAGGGTTGATTCATCACAGGGTTACCACAAACTTTCAATTCGTGAGAAAGACA
Source organism: Bos grunniens (assembly GCF_055505025.1). NCBI lineage: Eukaryota > Metazoa > Chordata > Mammalia > Artiodactyla > Bovidae > Bos > Bos grunniens. The sequence continues at coordinate 86,005,996 of NC_141176.1, read as the reverse complement.
TTTATAAAGCACAATAAAACAAAGTGCCATGAAACAAGGCACGCCTGTATACTCCTAGCAACTGCGGAATGGTAATAAACACGTGGAGACTTCCCTGCTGGCTCAGTGGTAAAGAATCTGCCTGTCAGTGCAGGAGATGGAGGTTTGATCCCTGGGTCAGGAAAATCCCTGGAGAAGGAAATGGCAACCCACTCCAGTATTCTTGCCTGGAGAATTCCATGGACGGAGGAACCTGGTGTGCTGCTGTCCATGGGGTTGCAAAGAGTCACACAGGGCTTATTGACTGAACAACAATGAACGCTTAGAAAAATTATAGTTCAGCTTCGATAATGATACCTGAAAGTGAAAAAGTGAAAGTGAAAGTCGCTCAGTCATGTCTGACTCTTTGCAACCCCATGGACTGTACAGTCCATGGAATTCTCCAGGCTAGAATACTGCAGTGGGTAGCCTTTCCCTTCTCCAGGGGATCTTCCCAATCCAGGGATCAAACCCAGGTCTCCCTCATTGCAGGCGGATTCTTTACCAACTGAGCCCCAAGGGAAGCCCCACAATGATTTCTAATAGGGGTTTTACTATTTGGGCTTTACAAGAAAGACCTATTTCCACTCTTAAAGTTGATAGATAATTCAACTGCTAAGAGTGTTGAACATATAAAATTAATAGCAAACTACAAAATAAGTAATGACTGTGCTAGAAAACAAAGAAGTGAACTCATAATTTAATTGAGCTCTGGTCATCTAGGGTTTCCCTGATAGCTCAGTTGGTAAAGAATCCACCTGCAACGCGGGAGACCTCAGCTTGATTCCTGGGTCAGGAAGATCCGCTGGAGAAGGGATAGGCTACCCACTCCAGTGTTCTTGGGCTTCTCTTGTGGCTCAGCTGGAAAAGAATCTGCCTGCAATGTGGGAGACCTGGGTTCAAGCCCTGGGTTGGGAAGATCCCCGGGAGAAGGGAAAGGCTACCCACTGCAGTATTCTGGCCTGGAGAATGCCATGGACTGTACAGTCCATGGGGTCTCAAATAGTCGGACATGAGTGAGCGACTTTCACATGATCATCTATGTGGCCCTTTTTTATTTAATTGTATAATGTTATACATTGATCTTCTAAATCTAAGATATATTAATTCATCCAAAGTTAGTGGACTTCATTGAAAATAATGCACATCTGATTTCACTTTAAACTTAACCTAAAGCAACCCAGGTTTATAGGTAAAAGACATCAAATTGGTATGCAAAAAGGTCTTTGAGATGAATGTAATATATCAAGCTCTGGGAACCATGGGTATTAAGCATGAAAAAAAAGTTTTTTTAAATCTCATTAAATATTTCTCACTGTGGATCTGAATTTGTTTCTTTCTTATTCTACCTTGAGGTCTTGAAAGACTGAGCAAGCTAATATATGAATGACAGGATAATAATAACATTTTGATATCTCCTATCTCCAAGGAACTCAAATTCTTTATGGGAATGATCTCATTAATCCTCTCAGCATCCCTGCAAGGTAGGTAGGTGAAAACTGTAATAACTACTTTATAAAGGAAAATAGTAAATTTCGCAGTTTCATATAAATGAAAAAGAAAAGTGGTCCCTTTTAACTTGAGCATAGTAGTTATATATGTTGGATTGATACTTTATTAACTTTGAAAATTTAGTTGCATTTCAAATTTTTTAACTCATTAAAGACAAAAAAGTTTCAACTACCTGTCACAAAGTTTATAGTCTTCAATTGTCATTATATTTAACAAAAATACTTGAATTATCATTTTAAGATTTCACTCCAGGCAAAATTATGAAAATTAATAAGACCTAAAAGGGTACAATTTTACACCATATACACAATAGATTATCAGCAATTAATATAAGTAAAAGGATAATCCAAAAATCAGGACACTAACTCATGAGAAACCAGGTATAATCACTGCATACATAATCTTTCATCTCAAAGTAAATTAGATAAGCTTTACAAGATATGACAAGATAGTAAAACATATCAGATATTTTTGGATATGCTTTTTAGTGTCAATTATTAAAATAACAAAACTCACAATGAAAAGCTTATAAAAATGTGACATTAAAAAATTTATAATTAGGTAAAGCACAAAAGTCACTGTTTATTATTCACTCTTAAAAGTCCCTTGGACTGCAAGGAGATAAAACCAATTCCTCCTAAAGGAAATCAACCTTGACTATTCATCGTAAGGACTGATGCTGAAGCTGAAACTCCAATACTTTGGCCACCTGATGTGAAGAGCCGACTCAGTGGAAAAGACCCTGATGCTAGACTGAAAGCAAGAAGAGAAGAGGGTGGCAGAGGATGAAGTTAGACAGCACCACTGTCTAAAAGTGGTTAGAAGTTAGACAGCATCACTGACTCCATAGACATGAACTTGAGCAAATTCCCGGGAGAACAGTGAAGGCCAGGGGAGCCTGGCGTGCTGCACTCCATGGTTCGCAGAGTTGTACGGGACTTAGGGACAGAACAATAACAACGTTTTCCACCAATGTAGAATAAACCACTGTAAAATATTTGCATATGAAATTCCATGTCCACACTCAGACACACATTTTAGCACATATATAGTAGATATTTTGCCATCATACTGAACATTTAATTTTGAAAACACATTTAACCGAACATTGCAAGTATTTTTCAACTCCTTAAAAAAATTCTTGAACACATCTTTTCTAACTCTCTATGGTAATATATCATACATGCATAATATTTATCCATTAATATTAAAAGTTTCCTTTGGCAGATAATAGGTTACATCTACTGTTTGTATTATCAGCAATGTGAGGATGAGTCTCTACAAGCACCAGTTTCTTATTTGCATTTCATGTTATTTCTGTAGATTATTTCCTAAAGTGAATTACATAGATAAAAGATGTAAACTCACCGGACATTTTCGAGTTCAAATCTCCAGGCTGTCATTGGAAATTTGGATCATTTACATTCCTGATATGCATTTGATATTGTTTTCACGGACATTTATTACTATAGTTTTTCCTTTGAAAATATTCTGAAATGAGAAAACATAGTCTCTCTCTAACTTGAAAAATTTTATTTAGTTGGTTATTAATTAGTTGTCATTGAGGTTAAACCTAATACACCCCTGCTTATTTTTCAACTCAGGTGGATTGAAAAAATCGGGTGGATTATTAAGATTTGTGATTCCACATTTCTCTGTGGTCTCTTTACTTCTTTTCTTCATCCTCCCACTAGAGTATGTTTTTAATACAATTTTAAGAGCGTGTTGATTTATAAAAATAATATGCTCTGTTAAAATATCAGGCTATAAAAAGGGAGACAAAGAATAAAGCAGTAAGACCCTGCCAGCTAGAAATCGCCTGCTATGGATCTGGCATCCATGCCCCCATAAACAAGCACACATGTGGGCAGGGATACATGTAACAATGAGCAAGGATGCTGAGAGTCAGGGAATGAAATAATTGCATAATTATAAGGTTACATTAAACACACTTTAGAATGCTTTACATCCATTTTAGTTGAATTTAACTCAAGGAATGTCAGAGGATGAAATGGTTGAATCACATCACCGACTCAATGGACATGAGTTTGAGTGAATTCCGGGAGTTGGTGATGGACAGGGAGGCCTGGCGTGCTGCGGTTCATGGGGTTGCAAAGAGTCAGACAGGACTGATCGACTGAACTGAACTGAACTCAAGGAATACAAACTCAAGTGATACTGAAGGGATTCTGGTATTTTACATAAATGTGTCTTTACTACAGGCGGTATTATTTCTTTAAAAATCTCTTTGCCAATGAAAGAAGAGATTTTGATATCTATATTGAGTTTGAAGTCATTGTGGTTTTATTTAAACCACATGATTATATTTTAAATACCATAAGGTTGATTCCATGCTCTATAAATGAGACTTTTAGTAGTCATATATGCATTTCCTTCTACCTCCCTATTCCCACTGGCCAATTTTTATTGGTTGGATTACTTTTTCCTGGTCATGTTTTATTGCCTTTATATCCTGTTCAGATGTATCATTTTTTTTAGTTAGATGGGTTTAATTCTCAACATCAGTCATTTTACCACATCTCTTCTTTGCAAATGTCTTTCTTTTGATTCCTTTATGGATAGGCTATATTTCATGATGAGGTGGCTTATTCATGATAATTGGTAGATAAATAATCCTATGTTTGAAATGCCTTTATACTTGATACGGGAACACCAGCCTGCCTATGTGTCAGGGTATGGACTTATTTCGGAGTTGGTTGAAATTAGGCATAAATTAGATTTGTTTTCATCTTCTAGGTTGCATATACCTGAGGATTTTTGGATTTGTGAGACTCTCTGTGTTTTGACTTTGTATTTAAAGATTGAGTACAAAATTGGGGGTTTGTCGTTTTCTCTAGAACTTTTTAGGCAAACTGTCCTACAACGGTGCTGTAGAGAATTCTAAGGGTGATTTCATATTTTCTTCTACTCGATGCATTTTCTTCCCTAAATACTGATAGATTTTTTCAGCCATTGAGTTTACTTTCTTTCTCTGAAGAAATTTTGTCAGTTTTTCCTGGGATTTGGAGGGGTATTTCAAACTGCAATTTCAAGTCTTCCCACACTTCAGGGTTTTTGTTTTTGCCTTTTTTCCCTGTTTTTTCTTTAAATGTTTCTTCTTCATTTTTTTCTTTCACATTTATAAAACATATACGCTGTTGACCTGCTGACTTTCTCAAGTCTGCATTTGCTATTCTGAATAATATGCCTGTGACTTTCCAGTCTCCTTCCCTCCAGGCTGTCCATCATGTGGATAACTGCTTTAGCTAAACTGCTTACTGTTTTCAGTTACTTCGGTGAGTTTTATGTGTCTTTTTTTTTTTTTTTATTTCTTTCCTGAGATCTGCCAGCGTACCTGTCATGTCATTCTGTTGTTTTATAATTCCACAGTTAAGCCCTTGTATTTATTACAATTTGATTTTTTTCTCTTTCCCTTCTCAATTACAGAGTAGTTGTTAGAAAGTTCTCAGAACGGAGAATAATTTTTGGAAATCTTATGTTTCTTTGAAAATGTATTTTCTTATATAGATTCTTTAGATTATGTCTGCTAAAGTTCTCTTCTCCTTTGGCATTTTCCCCACTATTTATACACAGGTCTATATTGCTTCTTTCACTCTTTTAGTTGTTTTTAGTGTGATTGTGAGGGACCATAAATTAAATATACCTCACTTTACTATTTTAAAATAGAAATATTTTAGTGTTTTCTTTTCTTTGGTTGAGTATTATCTGGATTTTATTTTCTCATTGTACTACATTATGTATTTTATTGAATTGCAATCATTTTTACACGAAAAGTAAGTTTTAGGTTGTCAACTCTTCAGGAACATGAAATATTTCATAAATTTTCCAAAAGGTTTGAGAAATTTGACAGGGAAAAGAAATTCATTTTTATTATAGTCCTGAAAATGATTTTATAGTCCAATTCCCTCCAACCTTTATTTTGTTTCCTGTAGTAAGCTATCTACTAAAATTTATCTAAAATTTTTAATCTACAAATCCTTTTGATATTTTATTGTAAGTACTACAAACCAAAAAAGAACTGATTACTAATATACAAAGACCTTTATTGCATAAAAATAATATGTGATACATAACTATTTAAATTCAACAATGAAAATAAAATAGTGTGAATGAACTAACTCATATGGAAAGACTGTACTAATGATATTGGAGTACTTTTTGAATTATATACTTTACATTTATCATCAAAACAATATGCCAGCAAAGATAAGCTTTTTGCATTATTGCATTCCTTAGCTACAATGTTATGTTATAGCGTTATTAAAAATATATTTACCATAATGATTAAGTAACAATCAGATACATTTTATAATGAAAATAGTGCTATTTTTCTAAAAAAAATCAACTTTGATAAATTCTTTATATTTGTTAAAGATGTTTGTTGCAGTGGACATGTCAGATTTCTCCATAAAAATCTGCCCTATTTTTCCTGTCTGACTGAAGTTCTTCATAGAAACTGGAACTTATGTTCAACAAAATTTTCTTAAAACTGTAAAATATCCTCAGAATTTTAATTTGTAAATAAAATAACTCCAGGAGATATTGAAGGACAGAGAAGCTTGGCATGCTGCTGTCCATGGGGTTGCAAAGAGTTGGACATGGCTTAGCGAGTGAACAATAACAACAAAAATAATGCAAAAATCATGTCTAAACGTAAATTTTTAGAATTTCTACATATCCAGAGGGAAGACAAAAATTACAACAGTTCTCCTTTAACTCAGCATTATTTGGGGGATCCAAGAGCTAAGCTTCAGAAGAGAATAGTGATGTGTTCTACCCTGGGGACTCTGGTACTCCACAATGCGGTGGAAGAATATGCGTCTGTGTTAATTAAAGGCTTTGACATTGTTCCAGATGTACATAATACATGATGTGTAAGCCAGACGCCCCGTGTGCTCGGGTCTCCACCTGGACACTGCTGCTCGAGGAAGTCAGACCCCTACGGCTGCAGGTGGGATGTGGCAGACATCCAAGATCTATCTCAGGACACTTTTGCTGCCCTCTGGGGAGACGTACAAGATCACTCTACAGAAACATTTACGATTTCATTAAAGACTGAATCAGCAAGAGTCAATGGGGGCCTGCTAATTGGCATTTAGAGATATAAATTTATTTTAACTGTAAATGAAGGTTTTTCTATCTCCTTCTTCACTAACCATTTCTGAAAAGTTATCCATCCTAACAAAACTTCCTCATTATTCTTGCCACTTTTAAAGCTTTCCCAGTGGTTTTTCAACTTCAGAAGGATATATAGTTCTACTAAGGAATTTCTGAAAACATTTTTTTGAAAAATGTACATGTCCCTTCCGATCTTTCATTTTATATAGCTTCAACTCAGTCACCGAACAGCTCAATACATTTTTCATGGTCATCCCATCCTTCAAGAATTCTAGAACTCTGACATTTTGCAGTTTGCACTCTACTATGCTGATTACAGCAACACATACGCCTTTAATCCAAATATACTTTCCTAGCTTTTATGTAAGAGAGAAATAAGCATCTTGGCTTGAAGTTTATCATTTATGATAATTATTTCTATAGCTATTCCCCAAATAGCTATAACCATTTTATAAATAATTATTTATGTACAAACTATTTTAAATTATCTTCATAAATACAATTTTAGTTTGGGAAGAATGAATATTTACCTGTCAGCCTCTATAAATTAATTCTTTGTCTAGTGAAAACCCAAGAAAATATACCACTTCAACTAATCTCTCCCATGTCACTTTATAAAATTCTTAGCTTAAAACATAAAACCTTTTTTGGCTAGTTAAGATCCTATAACTCTGGTGATTCTTTTTTGCTCCAACAGAAAATATGTTCAGTAAACCACTCTATAAGTCCTACAATGAAATGTCTTCTTGAAAAACAAAGCTATGCTGGAAAAGACTATTTTTTTTCATAAAACATATGTGCTAGAATTTTTTTCCCAATTTCCCTTTATTAACAAATCTATTTGTATTGGAATTTTAAAAATCTAGAAAAATCTTACTGATATATTTTGATATAGTACTATTGTTGTATTTATTTAAATGTAGTAAGCAAACATTAAGAAAACCACCATTTTATGCTATCAAGGACTGCAATTATTCTATGCCTTAAAGAATGCATAATGAGCCTTTTTGTTCTATAAATTTTTATTCTAAAATTGATGCAAGCCACCCTTATTTTTAGCTTGTGAAGAATTTTTAGTTTCTTGTTATTAAAATTAGTCACATACCTCCAGTCACATACCATCATGCATGCATATGATTGGAAAAATTAACCAAAAAATGTTTTAAGCCAAAATAAGCATAGATACTACTTTCAAAGAAAAGAGTTATTGTTTATCAGATATACTCTGGGAAATAAGCTTCTGGTTTGCTATCACTGCTAAAATCTAAACACTAGCACAGTTATGAAGTTAGAGAATGAACCTCAGCTAGACTCCTAGAAATGATTTAATTGCTTTGAAAATTTGCTTTTAACATGTACATTCTTTATTGTTAGAGTGCAATTCACTGTTCTTACTATCTTTCTGAAATGCTTGACTCCATTTCACTATGAGCAGTAATTTTTTTTTAATCATCTCTCTCTTATTATTCTTATGAAAGAAACCCTAAATTACAAGTATATAGATTCCAATGTTTAGATTTCTATTTTTTACTTCCCATGTGTACGTTACACTCCATGGATTTATTTATAAGTTAAGTTTGCATGTTTTGACTGCCTACACCTATTTTGCCCACTTCATTATTTTCATTTATTTTGGGAATTGAATATATTGATTAATGAAAATTAACAGATAAGCCAAGCACAGAATATCAGAGAATTAGAAAAATGTTAAATTATAGAATTACAATACATTTAACACCAAACCTCACATGATTCAAAAGTCATTTTGGGATTCTGAAGTCTTACAAAGACACCAGTATGAGCACCACTTACAGCTCTATAATTATAGATATCATAATTCATTGACCTAAATTTATACTGGCTGCATACATTATTTTGAACAATTTTTAAGATAAAATTTTTACATATATACATTATGGATTTTAATTTTGAGAAAATTGTAGGTCAGGAAAAAAATCTATTTTGTTGTATTTCAATTACTATGCATGAGTTAACCGAAAATAACTTCCATTCTACTTTCATCTTTCCATAAATTGGCTATAATTTTTTGAGAAAAGGAGCTTTTTGTTCTGCTTTGTAAACAGCAGGTGACAAATCAGTATGCCCCCTTCTGCTCTCCAGGGCTGGGAACAAGAAAGTGAAAGGCTGAAGGCACTTAAAAGGAAAGGTCCATCCCAAGACCTGTTTCTTCACCTTACCCACTGGGTTGAATAGAAGCAGTGGGGAAAAGGAGGTTATCAATATGTCCTCCTATTGAAGAGTTTATATAATGAAAGCACCTTTATTTAAGAGAGCCTAATTTTCATGAACTGTACCTGTTAAGATATCCTGGAGGAGGAACTGGCAACCCACTCCAGTATTCTTGCATGGGAAATCCCATGGACAAAGGAGCTTGGCTTGGTTACACTCCATGGGGTCACAAAGAGTCGGACACAACTGAGCGACTAAGCACACTCACTCACACACATACACACACACACACACACAAATAAATTACATCAACTTTATCACATCATATAATAATTCATGCTGATAGTCCTGAATTCAATATTCTTCATCTATGGAAAAATCTATCCTTGTCTATCAAAGTTCAGTTTATTCTTTTCAAAAGCATGATTGTTATAAAGTAATTAGCCTCCAATTAAAATTAATTAACTAATTTAATTAAAAAATAAACTCAAGCTTTTTTTCAAATCTTAAAAAAAAAAAAGCATGATTGTTACAACTTAAGTGTATTCCTATATATTTAAAGGTTCACCTCTGGAAATTCATGATCAAATCGAAATGCTGTTGCTTCACTAAAACCTCATTTCCATACATTATTTTAGAGAACTGAGTTTTGTAAAAATAGGGCAGCTTTCTATACATAACCTAGGTCAGTTCTTGAACATAACCTAGGTCAGTTCTACGGCTGTTTATGCCTCTAAGTTCCTTTCCTAAAATTTCTTTTCAACAGTAAGCCTAAAGTCATCGTTTTCTCTTTGAATCTGTTACCTTTTAAAGTCAGGCTCCAGCAAGAGTGCCCAGTGTCGTTTGAGCCAACCAAACGGGCCCCAGTTCAGCTCAGAAGCAAAGGGAAATTTCCTTCTCCGGTCAGAGAATGGAGCAGTGTCAGCTCTCACTCTAGAGCACATGCTGTCTAGCAGCCATGATCGGGGTTGCTTTACAGAGATCAAGGCAGCAGGAGGCAGGTAGAGTTCTCCAGCAGGCACGTTGCTCACAGCTCGGGGTCTGTGTCTGCACATGGCCCACTGCCGCCATCTTGGACTGAGTGTTGGGTGCAGCTTCTGCACACAGCCCGCCAAGCTAGGGTGCTTGTGAAGTCATTTTGCGGGGAACTCTGGTCTGACATGCCCAGTGCAAGACCTCCGCGCAAGACTGCCCGTGAGCTATGAAACTAGACTGTGCACAAAGGAAGTGAAAAAGGTTAGACTTCCTTACCCGGATTCTATTTTTATTTCCTGTGAAAAATTAATGAGCTTTGTTGGTGATAAACCCTTAATTATTAGCATCTCAGACTGTTTTAACTCTTATAAATACTTTTCTCCAAAGGAATTTTATTGTACATTTCAAAGTGTTTGAATTTCTTTCAACACTCATATCAGCTCTAAACAGTTCAAATAAGGACATTTTAAATTATCAGTGACACTGAATATGTCAGGACTTAAGTAATGTACAAAATTAGCTTTTACTAGAAGAATTCCATGTGCATATATACTTTTTTCTTTGTAAACATATCTGATTTTTAAACCCTGCACTTCATTGACTTGTGTGTATATGTAATGTTCCTTGACCATCTGGTATGTGCTTTACACGATGCTATCTATATTCTTGTATAAGTGACAATAGCTCTAAGAACTTGACCTTGAGAATTTCACCCAATCTGCTAAGGAATTCAGAAATAAATATATAAATATAATGGAATAGACAAAAAAAGAGAGAGAGATTTGACTCATTGCAGTGAACTTGCAGATGGCTTTAATGCAACAGTATCCTTTGATTTAGATTTTTTAAGACTGAACTGGAGTTTGACTTGTAAAGAAGATGCTAGAGAAAGTCCTAGTAGAGAAAAAACAAGTGTAAGCAGGCAGAAGTACAAAGACCTTGGCCTGGTATATGAAGAGCAAGAGATGTGAATTGTCTGGCTTGCAAGAAGATAGTTGGTCAAACAGTGTGAAGGGAAATCATGCAGTTTTATGTCAGATGTAACACTAAAGAGTTCATGCTGGATTATATAGGCAATGTGGTAAAACTGAACAGATTTGATGTCAAGAAGAGAAATTTCCAGGTTTTTGTTCTGGGAAAATCAGTCTGACTATGAGAGCAAGATGCTTTGGATGGAAGGAAAGAAACTAAAAATGAATGACACAGATAATTATTGGAGTCTGCTCTTGCTGATTTAAGATCTTCAATATCCATTCATATTAGATACCTTTTCATGTTATGCCAAACTGTAAACATCTGAATTTATGTTTTAGCGAGTTTTTTTTTTCTCCACAAAGAGCACTGAATCAGATATTGACCCAATCAGATCAGATCAGATCAGATCAGTTGCTCAGTCATGTCCGACTCTTTGCGACACCATGAATCACGGCACGCCAGGCCTCCCTGTCCATCACCAACTCCCAGAGTTCACTCAGACTCACGTCCATTGAGTCAGTGATGCCATCCAGCCATCTCACCCTCTGTCGTCCCCTTCTCCTCTTGCCTCCAATCCCTCCCAGCATCAGAGTCTTTTCCAATGAGTCAACTCTTCGCATGAGGTGGCCAGAGTACTGGAGTTTCAGCTTTAGCATCATTCCTTCCAAAGAAATCCCAGGGCTGATCTCCTTCAGAATGGACTGGTTGGATCTCCTTGCAGTCCAAGGGACTCTCAAGAGTCTTCTCCAACACCACAGTTCAAAAGCATCAATTCTTCGGTGCTCAGCCTTCTTCACAGTCCAACTCTCACATCTATACATGACGACAGGAAAAACCATAGCCTTGACTAGACGGACCTTTGTTGGCACAGTAATGTCTCTGCTTTTGAATATGCTATCTAGGTTGGCCATAACTTTCCTTCCAAGGAGTAAGCGTCTTTTAATTTCATGGCTGCAGTCACCATCTGTAGTGATTTTGGAGCCCAGAAAAATAAAGTCTGACACTGTTTCCACTGTTTCCCCATCTATTTCCCATGAAGTGATGGGACCAGATGCCATGATCTTCATTTTCTGAATGTTGAGCTTTAAGCCAATTTTTTCACTCTCCACTTTCACTTTCATCAAGAGGCTTTTTAGTTCCTCTTCACTTTCTGCCATAAGGGTGGTATCATCTGCATATCTGAGGTTATTGATATTTCTCCTGGCAATCTTGATTCCAGCTTGTGTTTCTTCCAGTCCAGCGTTTCTCATGATGTACTCTGCATATAAGTTAAATAAACAAGGTTGACCCAATAGATACATTAAATCAACTAACCTAAAAGGTTAGAAACAGTAGTTAGCCATTCAAAGTTATGTGTCATAACTCACCTGTGATTCAGTTTCCTGTCCTAAGTGTTATCAAATGAAAGAGGGCAAATTTTTCTCCAATCTTCCACCTTCTGATAGTACTGTTATGATACAAGAGAAGCACCAAAATGGTTTGTCTGTTGTCTTTGTACTGTCTGGAGGTGGTGGGAAGCTGTTTGTAGCTGAAATTTTCTTTCTTGAGCAGCTTGAGATTAAATAGAAGATCATTGTTCTGAAAGTAACCCAGTCCATTATGGAGGTTTAGTTTGAGAAGCATAAAACACATGTACTTAAGTTCTTTTGTAGGTTATTGTGTAGATAGCTGGACAGATTTATGCATGCAGATGTATATTTTAAGATAGTTTTATATGTGTGTCTATGACTAGTCTACATAGAGGCAATTGACACTCTTGTGTGGGGCCAAGAGAGACATGCAGAATCAAGAAACAAAAATATTGAGGGTGAAATCACCCATACACAAAGACACATCTAGAAAGTAGTCTATTGTAAAGTCAGTTAAAAGAATTGAGAAGCTAGTCAGAGATGAAAGAGTAGAAGAAAAAACAAAATGCCTTAAAATGAAGAAAAGAAATTATTTTAGTAAATGTCTGTATGACCTGAGTCATATTGAAAATCAAAGATTCAGCATTACTCTTCTGAGGCAAACGTTGATGTTTCTGTTGTTAAAAAGTAGGCTTCTATATTCTTTGCTCTCGTAATGAGCACATATTCATTTAATGAGATTTAGATGCAAAATTCTTGAATGGTAATAAATTGAAGGCTATACGCATCTATAATATTTTTAATTAATGAAATAACATTTTAACCAACTGGTAGCTAACAGCCTGTTTAGGATGAAAAGGTGTGTGACTGAAAATGAGTTTGTTAACTTCACTGGTAATCAAATCTGAAAGATTGTTATGGTAATAATTTTTTGTAAATCAAAAAATAAATGGAATAAGCAGGATAACCGGAACCAAGATGAGCATCTCTGTGGCATTTGATTAACTGCCAGGAAATGACTGATTTTCCAGTAATCAAAATGAAAAAGGCAATCAGATGGATTTATAATATATACCACCACAGGTTCTGTGATATGTGTTATTCATAATTTAGCCTTCTTGTGGATAATTGCATTGTGAATACCCAGCATATTAACAGTTTATAAGTATGAATTCACAAACATGCTACAGGTTCAAAGGATCTCAAAACAGCTCAAGGGACTTGCATAAAACTTGGTGAGCCTTTACAGTAGCACACCTGTTATAATCAGCTGCTGTCAAAAGCAGTGATTAAAACAGAAAGTCTTCAGACCTGTTTGTGTTTGGGTTTGGAAGACATCACCGTTAGAGGAAGTTAGGGAGAGAGTTCTTGAACTCTTCTGAGTTCTTCCTCCAGACAAAAATAAAGAGAAATAAGTAAATACATGCTTGGAACAAGTAAAAATCCTGAACAAAGCAGTCCGCAACCTTACAGAAAGTAAAAATGACTTAGAAGAATGACTATTAGTAGCAACAATGAGCAGACACAAGAAGGCTCCTTCAGGCAATTACCTTGTGATAATGGTGTGATATCCCCAAATTCATGATTTAGAACCTAAACAGAGTCCATATCCTGGGTTGGGAAGATGCCCTGGAGGAAGAAATGGAAACCCACTCCTGTCTTCTTGTCTAGGAAATCCCATGTACAGAGGAGCCTGGCAGGCTACAGTCGGTGGGGTTGCAGAGAGTAGGACATGACTGAGTCCTAACGCAAACATGCACGCAAGGTCTGTTGACAACATTCACTACTGTCCACTTAAACTCTTTTAATGAGAAAAGTACCTGTTCACATTAAAAGTTCAAGTTCCCATAATTTGTGATATCTTCCATATGCACACCTTGAATGTGGACATATAATTTAGTTATTTCTTAAGAGATAGTTTTCCCCTTGTGTTTTAATTAACTGCACAAAATAGAATATTTTTTGCCATTAGAGTTATGTTTTTAATGCCATTAGAGTTATTTCTATTTAAAACATCAATAGAACCATGACATTTAAAAATCTACATTTTATTACACATACCTATATTTTGCTGGTTGCAATGCCAAAGATGGGAGAAACAGTTTATATTCAGTTCAGGCTATTGTCCTCAGAGACCACCATCCAGCTTGCTGCCTGAATAAAATGATTTCCAGAGTTACTGGCAAATAATTCATTTGTAATTCATCATAGATAATTTTCCAGCTTTCTTGTCAATATATTATAGTTCCTTATCTTCCTCACCAAGGGTAATAATTAGAAACAACTAATCCTGAAAAAGCTCACCCACACATAGCTTTTTATTCCCCTCCATCTCAGTGGTTAGATTGCCAGGTGACCACTGGCTTTGGCATAGTCTTTGGGACTTTAACATTGAGGTTTTCTCATATTGGCATGTGAATAAGCAGAATACGCTCTCTGACCCACAACTCGAGAGTATGCTTTGGAACCAACATAAGTAGCTCTCAGAAGGTCTTAGAGAGACAGAAGCTATACCAGCGGGAGTATCAGTACAAAGGGCTTAATAAACTGCTCTTTATGCTGTGGAGCCAGCTCGCCATCCCTTTTCTGTCAGAGATGGACCTTCTGTAAGATGAGGCTGTTCCCATAGGAAGTCTTCAAAAGTTAGAATGGAACAAAAGCATCATTTGTGCACAAAACACTGCCTAGATCAATATTTGTATTGGTATTTTTCATGTTTCTTAGAAGATGAATGTTGTTGTTCAGTCACTAAGTCATGTCCGACTCTTTGCAAACCCATGGACTGCATCACACGAGGCTTCTCTGTCCATCACCATCTCCCAGAGCTTGCTCTAACTCATGTCCACAGAGTCGGTGATGCCATCCAACCATCTCATCCTCTGCCACTCCCTTTTCCTCCTGCCCTCAATCTTTCCCAGCATCAAGGTCTTTTCCAATGAGTCAGGTCTTCATATCAAATGGCCACTGTATTGGAGTTTCAGCTTCAGCATCAGTCCTTCCAATGAATAGTCAGGATTGATTGCCTTTAGTATGGACTGGTTGGATCTCCTTGCAGTCCGAGGGACTCCCAGGAGTCTTCTCCAACATCACAGTCCAAAAGCATAAATTCTTAGGAGCTCAGCCTTCTTTATGGTCCAACCCTCACATCCATACATGACTATTGGAAAACCCATAGCTTTGACTATATGGATGTTTATAGTCCTTTGTTTGGCAAAGTGATGTCTCTGCTTTTTAATATGCTGTCTAGATTTGTCATAGCTTTCATCTCTTTCTAATATGTGTGTATATATTTGTGTATGTGTATATGTGTGCAAATGTACATGTGTATATAGTTGGTACATGCATATATGATTTTATACACGCTTATAAACACACACACACATTCCAAACAAACCCTAACCACCTGTTATCTAATATTTTGTATTTTAGTAATAAAAACCCTAAACACCTAATATCCCATATTTTGTTTTTTCAATACACTAGCCCATATTTGTAATCTATTTATGGCAAATAGTTTATCCATTTGGCCATCAGAATAACTTCCATAAACTTGAGCATTTGACTGTACTATCACACACATTGTATTTGTGTTTAAACATTGTCCCCCAAGCCCTTTTTTCTTAATACCTCATTTTTAAAGAGATTCTATAATTATCTTCTTCACGCCCAAAACACCCATGACTAAAGTTTCCAGGTGAGCATAAATTTTTGAAGGAATTTTTAAATCTTAAATAAGGAGTATCTTTTAACTTCAATATGAAATTTAGGGTTTTAACTTTCCATATAAAACAGCTATGATCAAATCTTTGAAAATAGCATGCAATCCTAGGTCACCCTCCATCACTTTTGTGGCTTGATTCAGTGAACTATGACCATAAAACTCCAAAGACATGGGAAAATGTTGGAAACAGTTCAACAGATAGTGATAGAATCAGAGTTTTAGGGCTGGAAAAGATGTTTGGCTACAATGCAATCCTCTAACGGCACAGAGGAGAAATAGACGAAAGATGGATAATGTTTTTAAGGAAGAATCATTTCAGTTGAAAAAGAAGGAAAAAAAGAGTCCCTTGCAGTAACAAATGTATAAATAAAAATAGAACATAGACAGGTCCTTGCCACACACCACACACACATGGACACACACACAATCACACCAAAGGGCCGATGTACCCCTTCCTGTCCAATCAAAACACATGGTAGAAATATACTATCATATCCACTGAGCCACATGCAAACAGGTAGGTAAAAACCCAACAATGTGGTCTGTTGCTCAATCTATCTGCAGAAATTTTTAATGATGAAATCTTTATATTTTGGTGGCAAAAGCTTATTAGCTAATATTTATTTTTGTATTTTAAAGCACTTTTTATGCCTCTCATTAAATTGACACAATAATTCTGTGAGATAGGTAGTAACGTCCATGTTTGCAATATGTGGAAAATAAATATCACAGAAAATACACTTTAACAAAAAAAATCCCACAGTTAGGAGAAAACTTTATTGATGGGAAGGCAAATGTAATAGCTTAAAAGGTGTGCATAGCAATAACCCCCTTTAAGATAAGTTGGATATGAGAAGGATTTTCTTACAAATTAATCATTAAAAGTTTAGGTTTTCAAACAGCAAGCTTCAGTTGTTTGGGGAATACACTGAAGCATACACAGATAATCCGCGGTAAATTAGTGCTGTCTGATGGAGGGAACAAGAGTTTGGGCACAAGCAGGCTTGTAATCAAATCCAGGCTTAACATTTTATTCTTGGGTCTCATTGCCTGTATTTATTTATCATCACTAAATTCCAGTTTTGCCATCCATAAATAGTGGGAAAATGCCTATTTCAAAGGGCTAGTGTGAGGCTCAAATGAGATTATGTGTGTAAAATGCTTGCTGCTGGCTCTTCCACGATTGCCATTCTGCTGCTTTGTGTGATTATAAGCAAATCTGCCCTTCCAGACAGACAGGGCTAAGATTTAATTTAGAGTTAGTATTAGTAACAGATTTAGCATTACAGTCAAGGGTTAGGAATTTTTTATTTTCTCTTCATAATTAGGATGTGCAAATAACATATGTCCTTTAGGAGTGACATATAAAACTTACATGCCTCAGTGACACATGAAGTTGTTCAGAGAACATCGTTTTAAATATTGCCAACTTTGCTACTGTGCAGATATTGCCTAGTGCCAGAAACTATAGTGTCATGGCTTTTCCCCAAGACTCGATCACTAAAAGGTCAGCTACAAAATACTGCTTGTGGACTATTGTTGTAGGAGGAACATACGTGTTGGATGAGAGTTTCTTATAAATCATACATAGATGAGTGGGTAGTGATCACCCACATCCAGAAAACATTCTGGCTCTAGGGTTTCTGTGCTGCTGTTATTATATAAGCAACCATGTTTTAGAAATAAAAGATTAATAAGAATTTGATTAGGATATGTATATACCTTAAAATCTAGGCTTCCCTGATGACTCAGATGGTAAAGAATCTTCCTGCAATGCAGGAGATATGGATTCGACCCCTGGATTGGGAAGATCCCTTGAATAAGGGAATGGCTACCCACTCTAGTATTCTTGCCTGGAGAATTCCATGGACAGAGGAGCCTGGAGGGCTACAGTCCCTGGGGTTGCAAAGAGTTGGACATGACTGAGCAACTAACACACACATAGCCTAGTTTAGATTATTTAAATTTTACTTCTATTATTTTAAAACTATATATTTTCAAGTACCTTATGGTCATGCCATAGAGGACAGGAAATAATACTTATTGAGCATCTACTATGAATTATTGAGGGAAAAAAAAAATGTTCAATAAATGGTCAGAATAACTAGGTAGACATTTGGGAAAAAAATCAAGTTGGATCCACACACTTCACTATACACCACAATAAATATCCAGTGATCAGATATTTATGTGAAATAAGTAAGCCATGAACTAATAGAGGAAAAACATGGCTGTGTACGTGTGTTCAGTTGTTCAGTTGCTTCAACTCTTTGCCACCTCATGGCCTCTAGCCCACGAGTCTCCTCTATCCATGAAATTTCCTAGGTAAGAATACTGGAGTGTGTTGCCATACCCTCCTTGCAGTGATTTTCCCAAACCAGAGACTGAACCTGCGTCTCCTGCATTACAGGTGGATTCTTTACCCATGAACCACTGAGGAAGCACCCATAATATTGAAATATGAAATGTTTTTTTAAGACTTGAAACCCAAAAATCCTAAATGAAGAGTCTGATCAATTTAACTACCTAAAAATCAAAACTATCTTAATGTACAAGGTTCATCTAAAACAAACTCACGAGGTGGCAGGAAGAAGCAGGGTCAAACTTACCACAAGGATCAAGCCTAGATATTTTATTTAATAAGAAACCAACCCAGGAAAGAATACGAATAGAGTTCACACACAAAAAAGATATGTGAAAAGATGTTTAGCTTCACATACAATATGTGAATTACTTGCTGGAGTTTTACTGAAATAAGGCTTTTCTCCAAGCTTAAGGAAATATTTATATTCTTCTAACTTACTCATAAGTGATGAAGCTATAGATACTCTCCTACATTGCTGGAATAATTAGCATCCCTCCAGAGAACAATTTCACAGTGTCATTACTATCAAGTTGGACCTAGAATCCAATGATTACGTTCTGGGAACTTACCTACACGTATGTGAAATGCAAAGTTTTTTGCTGAAGCATCCTTTATATGAGCATAGGATTGGAAATTATTCAAAGGCTCATCAGCACGAAACAACGCAAACGATTAACTCCGAATAATAGAATCTGATACATATTAAATTTGAAAAGAGGAAATATTTCCAAGATATTTCAAGTAAAGAGCAAGAGAATAGTGTGTATGGTGTGTGTAGCACACACAGAAAATGTACACCAAAAAAAAGAATATGCAGGTGTACATGTTGGTATGCACAAAGTGAAACTCTGGAAGGAGCCGTAAGAAACTAATGCTTTCCTTGGATTATGAAAGTGGAAGAGAAGAGTGAAAAAGCTGGCTTAAAATTCAACATTCAAAAAACGAAGATTATGGCATCGAGTCCCATCACTTCATGATAAATAGATGGGGAAACAATGGAAACAGTGACAGACTTTATTTTCTTGGGCTCCAAAATCACTGCAGATGGTGGCTGCAGCCATGAAATTAAAAGATGCTTGCTCCTTGGAAGAAAAGCTATGACCAACTTAGACAGCATATTAAAAAGCAGAGGCATTACTTTGTCATCAAATGTCTGTCTAGTCAAAGCAATGGTTTTTCCAGATATCATGTATGAATGTGAGAGTTGGACCATAAAGAAAACTGAACAGTAAAGAATTGATGCTTTTGAACTGTAGTGTTGGAGAAGACTCTTGAGAGTCCCTTGGACTGCAAGGAGACCCAACCAGTCAATCCTAAGCAAGCTCCAGGAGTTGGTGATGGACAAGGAAGCCTGATGTGCTGCAGTCCATGGGGTCGCAAAGAGTCAGATATGACTGAGCATCTGAACTGAGCTGAAGCTCCGATTATGGATATGTGGTGAAGGGACAGCTGTGCAGTGGAGGATGGTAGTGAAAGAGATTTTTCCTTCTATATATTTTATAATTTTTGATTTTGCATTCAAATTCTTTGATTATCTATTCAATTTCTTTACTCATAAGAAGAATATCAGAGCAAGCAAAGGTTAAAATATATATATATTCATTTATTCCAAAAATATTTTTTCAACAACTGCAGTGTGGCAAGAACTACAGCAGGCACTGGAGAAAAAAGGATGACGATTCTGGTACTTAGGGAGCATACAGTCAAGTGAAAGAGGCTGACAAGCAATCATGACCTAGATTTAAACTTGAGTGATTGAGGAAAGGAAACTGCACTAGTAGAAACAAAAGTCAAAAGGGAAAACCACTTTCCAAAATAATGTAGTTGATGGGAGATGCTCTGCAATTTGCTGAAGCGAAGGATTTATGCAAATTCAAAGTTCCATCGGGGAGTAGATGAAAGATTGGGGATTAGAATAGATTCTAAAACCAGATTCTGAGTATTCTTTTGAGGTGGAAAGTCCAAGAGAGGAAGTACAAAAGAGAAGGGAGCCCAGAAGAAGTCCTGGACAAGGTCCACATTTATTGAGTTTCAGACATCTCCTTTTATCAGAGGTTTCCATTTAAAATTCTGTTTTTTTAAAAGTAGTCTCAATAAAGGTAAGATAGAAGTCCTTTGCAAATGTACTGATAGCTTCAAAAGGGCTTAAAACACTGTGACAGTCTCTGGCAAAACTTGTAGGTTTTTATGATAAGAATAATGAAGAAGAAAGCTCCTTAGTCAGACCAGTACAGCCCACAACCCGATATTCCTGAAGTTATCTATCTGACATGTCTGACATCTGATGAGATGTCTAGGGCCATGGTATGATTTATGAGGCAGGAAATTTGAAGGTTCTTTGGATACAATAGTACTCAGGTAAAAAAACAAAAGATACTTTGATTCAAATCCATTTTCTTTTATTTTTGATCATTCGGAGAAATCATTTCAGGTTGCATATTAATTCTTCCTAGAGCCAGCTGGTAGAACATGAGGCTAATGAGACCAAAGGCAGTGGTCCCGTCCCTTTTCTGCAAACAGGCCTCACCCAGGGAAAGCTTTTTTGTATACACCTCTAATCAAGTCCAGCTGTCTTCCCAGTTTGGCATTGGGTACAAAGGGGCCCAGGTGACAGACGGTGAATCTCTGATGAGGAATCCTCATCCACGAAAATTAGTAAAAGTTTCTAACCTAATCTTATATCTCTGAACATGACAGACTGTGGGCTTCACTCACCTCCATTTGTCCTTGAGTTTGTTTTTTTTTTAACATGTAAGATAAGATTATTCAAATAAGTCTATCACAAATGATTCACTCAACTAGGATAAAGAGAAAATCCAAGGTGATGTCTGTAAGCACAATTTGAATTCTTCCCATGTCTCCTAGGCTGTTATTGTCAACCAGACCCTTCATACTGCTCCTGTTTTAAATCTGAACATAATTTTGCCATGCAGGGAAAGAAACCTACAAACAAAAACTGCATTTTCAGACTCCATCACAAGTTCTGCCAAGCATAGAGTTTACAAGTGTAACAATGGCAGCTGTTCCCACTGGTAAGAACAGCTGGGAAAAACAGCACTGAAGTCATTATCTCTCAGATTATGATCTATTGGAACAATGCCCAAAATATCAGCGCTGACACTGAATGACAGCATTTAGCCTCTGACCACCCCTTTAAAGTTTGTGTTTCATTTTGCCAAAAGAAATTAACATTATCACATATTCAAAAACAAACAAAATATCTCAGAATTATTTTAATAATTGGGGTGTAAACTTGCTTTCTTTCAGATATTTTGAGCTGCTCATAGTCAAGATCAAAATAAACATTAGTCACTCTGTTCTCCTGAAAAAAATAAAACCGAAAACAGATACACTTTCTAGGTGAGAAGCAGTCGAATTGATATTCTGTTCAAGTTATCCATGAAATATAGCCCAGTTGTGAAGAGTTTTTCACTTCTATTGTGAAAAATAGGTACCTCCAATGTCCAGATGACTAAGGATGGAGAAACATCTTGTCAAGTATGTTATGCTCTGTGGACATAAATTAGGATTAGATATTCATAAAGTGAGTTAGAAGGGAAATCTTAAGGAACACAGAAAAGAAAACAATAAATTGGATAAAGGAAAGATGTAACTCAAACAGAGTCAAGAAGAAAAGAGTCATAAATTCAATTACAGTAATTGAATATATATTGCCATCATGATCTAGGCTGTCAAACTTCAGTGAATAAAAGTTTACTTTTTTCTTGCTCTTATGAACTTCTCAGAACAAAAAATAATCAACTCAGACATCAGGTAGCTACAGAATTTATTTTAATGCCTGGACAACTGGTATAACACACTCTAAGTTCTGCAAGAATCTGATATTGAGAGAAATAAAGTCTATCTGGAAAACAGAGTCAGGAGAAAAACAAATGCCATTTGTAATCGCTATGTACCCTTTATGCCTTTAGAATTTGATGTTTAACAAAAACACTTTCAACCAAATCTCAAGATGACTGAAGAGATTACAATAATACAGATGACATCATGACAATGAAAAAGCAAGTGTGAGTTTTAGAATCAGGCAGAACCCAAAGTTAGCAAGTAAATCATAATCCCTAAAGTTTATCAAGTGCTTTCTGGTGCTCAGTAATCTTCAGCATGCTCTATGTGGATTATTTTCTCATCAACTTCTCCTAACTACCCTATTCAGTTCAGTTCAGTTCAGTTTAGTCGCTCAGTCATGTCTGACTCTTTGCAACCCCATGGACTGCAACACGCCAGGCCTCCCTGTCCATCACCAACTCCCAGAGTTCATTTAAACTCAAGTTCATTGAGTCGGTGATGCCATCCAACCATCTCATCCTCTGTTGTCTCCTTCTCCTCCTGCCCTCAATCTTTCCCAGCATCAGGGTCTTTTCAAATTAGTCAGTTCTTTGCATCAGGTGGCCAAAGTATTTAAGTTTCAGCTTCTTTTGTATTATTATTTGTTCACATTTTATAGATGAGGAAAATCAGCCACAAAGAAGTTGAATAATTTGGCAAGGGTCATGGAGACAGTAAATGGTAGAACTAAGTTATAAAAGATTTAATTTCCCCAAGGTATCACTATTCGGGTGACTCTAAGAAAATCAATATACTTCTCATCATTTCACTTTGCTTTTTATACAATATGACTAATACCTACTTATAAGTGTCAGTACATGCTAGCATCAAAACCACAGGGGCTTCCCTGGTGACTCAGATGGTAAAGAATCTTCCTGCAATGCAGAAGACCCAGATTCAATTCCTGGGTCTGGAAGATCCCCTGGAAAAGGGAATGGCTACCCACTCCAGTATTCTGGCCTGGAGAATTCCATGGACAGAGGAACCTGGAAGGCCACAGGCTATAGATAGGGTCGCAAAGTTGGACACAACTGAGCTACTTTCACTTTTTCTGCAGTGTAGCAGCTCAAGGGTGGTTGAAATCATTATGACCACCAGTAGAGATTTCCCGCAGAGGACTTAAGAAAGGAGAAGGGACCAATACCCTTCCCAAATACCTAAAATGTGGAAACTCCCTTGAAAGCTCTTAATTGGTAGGTGAGGTACTACTGTTTACCATAGTTTTGAAGAGTAGATACTTGTTTTAAACTTCTGGATGTAAAACTCAAGCTCTGACTTCTTTTTTCTCCACATTAGTAAAATAATCTGAGGAGTTCCACACATCAGAGGTGCTGATAAAGAAAGTAAAAGTCAGAGATAGGGAAGAGGTTGGGTGGCTGCTTTAATATTGCTATCTGCATAGACCTGAGGGTCTTAATTTTCCTTGCTAAACTGCAGAAAGTTTTCTACCTGACTATGGGCCCCCTTTTTCTCCCGGCCTCTTGTCAATTTTATAGCCCAACTACGTGTTTCTCAAGGACTTGGAAGACTTTGAAGGACTATAAAGAAAGCTGAGAGCCAAAGAATTGATGCTTTTGAACTGTGGTGCTGGAGAAGACTCTTGAGAGCCCCTTGGACTGCAAGGAAATCAAAATAGTAAATCCTAAAGGAAATCAACCCTGAATATTCACTGGAAGGACTGATGCTGAAGCTCCAATATTTGGCCACCTGATGCAAAGAGCCGACTCATTGGAAAAGATCCTGATGCTGGGAAAGACTGAAGGCAGGAGGACAAGGGGGTGACAGAGGATGAGATGGTTGGATGGCATCATCAACTCAATGGACATGAGTTTGAGCAAACTCCAGGGGATAGTGAAGGACAGGGAAGCCTGGTAGGCTGCACCAACTAGCAAACCCAGATGCCTAATCACATTGACCAAATTCCTCCCTTCTGCCCTCAGCACATTCACACTAGCTCTTGCCACCACTTAAAAACTCTCCCATTTTGTAGTTCCATAGAATTGAGTTCAATCTCTCTCTCCTACCGCAATAGTCTTAAGCCCATCACAGTGGTTTTGAATAAATTCTTCCTTTCCTGATGCAATTTTCTTTTTTTTTTTAATTTTTAAACTTTACAAAATTGTATTAGTTTTGCCAAATATCAAAATGAATCCGCCACAGGTATACATGTGTTCCCCATCCTGAACCCTCCTCCCACCTCCCTCCCCATACCATCCCTCTGGGCCGTCCCAGTGCACCAGCCCCAAGCATCCAGTATCGTGCATCGAACCTGGACTGGCAACTCGTTTCATACATGATATTTTACATGTTTCAATGCCATTCTCCCAAATCCTCCCACCCTCTCCCTCTCCCACAGAGTCCATAAGACTGTTCTATACATCAGTGTCTCTTTTGCTGTCTCGTACACAGGGTTATTGTTACCATCTTTCTAAATTCCATATATATGTGTTAGTATACTGTATTGGTGTTTTTCTTTCTGTCTTACTTCACTTTGTATAACAATAAGGCAATTTTCATCAAACAGCAGTGGGCTTAACAATCACCGAGGAGGGCAGACACTGAACAGGAAGAGGGAAGAAGAGTGTGCAAGTGGATCTTTCTGATGAAGAAAAAGAATCAAGGACGGTGCCAACATGCCTCCTCATGAGCTCTTTCTGAGAAAGCTTCGTGACCAGGTCACAAAAGGAGTCATTGGAAAGAATGCAGAAATCTTGGGAAGGACTGAAAAGGAAAGGGAGGAAGTATAAAAAAATAAATGACAGCTTTAAAAAAGAACAATTATAAAAATGTACATTCAAAATGCATAATAATAGATTTTTATGCAAATTAAAATGCATTTAAATGCAAATTCAAGTGTGGTCCTCCTGCTTATTTCACACATTTGGCTGTGACCTTGCAAAGACCTTAGCAGCAATTCCTATGGAATGTTTTAGAGCAATTAGGTGCGGGAAAGGTCTATTGCAAGCTCATCTCCAAGTGGCTGGGTGAGGTTTCAGGAGGAAGAAAGATAACTTCCTAATAGTCTGAAATTCATGGCGGAGGGCAGAGTAAGAGACTCTCCAAGGACAGCTCCCAGGTCTGAGTGGCTTATGTGGATCTCAGCGCTCTCGGTAGCCATGAAAACTCAGGGTGTCCCCAGCAGCATTAGTGAGTCCTGGGGCACATACCTGGCCTCCCTTGGGACTGGGGAATTTGTGGAAGTCCCTGCTTCCTAGCACCTTAGAAGAATGGCAATTGTCACTTCCGTCCCTTCAGAGGCAAGAGCTTTAAGTTAGGACTCAAAATTATGTCTGATTTTTAGCTGTGAGATCTTCAGGTCAGTTCAGTCACTCAGTCGTGTCTGACTCTTTGCAACCCCATGAATTGCAGCCCTCCAGGCCTCCCTGTCCATCACCAACTCCCGAAGATCTTAGGTGAGTAAAAGATTTAATTTCTCTGAGCCTCACATCCTCCAGTATGACAGAAAATAAAAATCTTTAATAAAAAGGGTGTGGCGATACTTCTTTCTGCATCTAGCACAGAGAAGTCACGAAATACACAGTCATTATTGTCACTGTTATTATCATTATTGTGATTTTCCCACTTTTTATTCTCAATTACCAGTCTGAAGCTTCCCTTGTGGCTCAGCTGGTTAAGAATTCGCCTGCAATGCAGGAGACCTGGGTTCGATCCCTGGGTTGGGAAGATCCCCTCGAGGAGGGCATAGCAACCCACTCCAGTATTCTGGCCTGGAGAATTCCATGGACCATATAGTCCATGGGGTCGCAAAGAGTCAGACACAACTGAGTGACTTTCACTCATGACAGTCTTAAAAGCCATTCCCCACTTGACTGTAGGTTTCTGTGCGTGTGTGTGTGTGTGTTCTTCAGGTACCTACCATGTATGAGATGGTTGAATGACATCACTGACTCAATGGACATGAGTTTGAGCAAATTCCAGGGGATAATGAAGGACAGGGAAGCCGGGCATATTGCACTCCATGGGGTCACAAAGAGTTGGACATGACTTAGCAATTATACTTGTAATTATACTTAAGGCCCTGGGTTTAAGACCCTGTAATTATTCTTTCCAGCTATTAATTTCACATAGCAAAGTCCTGGATAAATTATTGTCCACTGCACAACATTTACTAAGATGAAGTATACACAATATTTGATCACTAATTACTTTGAACTCACTTTTCAAGTCTTGGGTGGTATTAGTTTCTTAGGGCTGCTGTGACATAATATGACAGACCATGTGGCTTAAATCACCAGATTTCCTTTCTTACAGTTCTGGAGGCTGGAAGTTCAAACGGTTGGCAAGCTTGGTATCTCCTGAGGCTTCTCTCTGTGGCTTGCACATAGCTGTCTTCTCCTGGGTCTCACCAACATCTTCTTGTGTGTCAATGTCCTTTCTTCCTTTGGGACTTACCCTAATGACCTCATTTTAATTTAATTACTTCTGTAAAAGATCTGGTCGCCATACACAGCCATATCCTATAAATGTACTGGGTATTAAGACCTCGATATATGAATTTTATGGGCTTCCCAGGTGGTGCTAGTGATAAAGAGCCCACCTGCCAGTGCAGGAAACTTAAGAGAAGTGGGTTTGATCCCTAGGTTGGGAAGATCCCTTGGAGGAATGCATGGCAACCCACTCCAATATTCTTACCTGGAGAATCCCAAGGACAGAGGAGTCAGGTGTGCGACAGTCCATAGCATTGCAAAGAGTTCAACACGACTGAAGCAACCTAGCTTGCACACACATACGAGTTTTACAAAGGACACAGTCTAGCCCATAATGGCCTTTTCTTCATAAACATTTATTTTACATAATTTTCTCACCTCATCAATTACATTTTCCATTATTTATCATTTTTAATCAGTATTTTGGAGAAGGAAGTGGCAACCCACTTTAGTATTCTTGCCTGGGAAATCCCATGGACAGAGGACCCTGGTAGGCTACAGTCCATGGGGTTGCAAAAGAGTCAGGCATGGCTTAGCAACAAAACAACAATCAGTATTTAATTATTCAGATACTTTTAAAACATAATCTGACATAGAAAGAATATAGTCCAGTTACTTAAGTAATGCTTAATCAGTTTTTTGGAGAAGAAGATGGTAACTCATTCCATTCTAGGATCCTTGTCTGGGAAATCCCATGAACAGAAGAGCTTGGTGGGTTACAGTCCATAGGGTCACAAAGAGTCGTACACAACTGAAGCGATTTAGCATGCACTTAATTAGAAGTCCATCAGTCTTCAGATAGAAGGGGTTGGGATTTTGTATAAAAATACATGATAGAAAAAATAAGTTTGTAGACTCCTGGAGAGTGTGGTCTAGGTATTGTATTGATATTTCTCTGTAAATCCCACAGTGCTCATGCAGTACAAGTAACTGAGAGTAAACATCTGTCGGAAGAATGAATGAATCAATGAGTGAATAAGTAGGAATCGGGTAGCAATAGCTAATATAATTCTGCTTCTTCTCAAGGCACACAAAGGAACCATGTTGTCTTAATGAAGACTCTTTAGGGCTTCCTACCTGGGAAACTGTCAGTATGAGAAACGGCCTGGGGACCTCTTTTCATCTGCAGAGTAGCCTGAACTACATCTTGAGGTTTTCCAATGTTTCCAAAATTCTCTGAACTTTCCTCCAGGGTGGGAAGATTATTTCAGAAAAGTAATTTGCCAAGGTCTTGAGCAGACTCAGAGGAGAAAAAAGACAAGAATACCACATAGCCGTAATGATTGAAAGCAAGAAATTCAATAATAAAATTTGGCAAGTCATTATATTTCTGCTTTACGAAGACCAATTTTGTTCACTTTGACCAAATAACAGGCTTAGTCCACAGTCAAGTGATCCATTTAACCCCAAAACAGTTGCATCTTCAATTAATGAAATAAATTAGCTTCTCTGATAAAGGTAATTACCAACATACTAACCACTGGGCTACATCTACAAAGAATTCAGTCTAAATGTGTAATTGCCCATTTCAAAGAGAAAGCTGCCATCTATTTTTTTTAACCTGTAGCTTTCCTAACTCCACAATTTATGCCACTTGTAATTTTCAAATCCCTGTTTATTCGTTTTCCCCTTTCTTCCAGTTTTCATGTATGTGAAGTCGTTTCAGTCATGTTCGACTCTTTATAACCCTGTAGGCCATAGCCCACCAGGCTCCTCTGTTTATGGCATTCTCCAGGCAAGAATATTGGAATGGGTTGCCATGCCCTCCTCCAGGGGATCTTCCCGATCCAAGGATCGAACCCACATCTCTTATGTCCCCTCATTGGCAGGTTCTTTACCACTAGCACCACCTGGGAAGCCCACTTCTTCCACTTTAAAACTGAGTAATTAAAAAAAAATTGATGAAATAATGATTGATAAATAAAATTAGATATAGATACAGATAATATCATCGAAACCCTAATGTCTGTCTAGAAAACATTATTGTTACCAACACAGGCTTTAGTTCCTTATTTGTTCCTTTCTTTTTGCTTCTAACAAAGACAAAAGGGAAAGAAGAGAGAACAAAGAGGAGACAATTGCACATTTCTAAGTGTTTTATCAGAGCACGGGTTCGGAGGTTGAGTTACAGTCCCTAGTGGAAATTTGTTGTCATCACAAACCACCTCACAGTATGATACAATTTATCACGATTGTCACTCTAGGCTCAAGAGAGAGCAGAAATAGAATCCTAGAGGCTCCATGCAGGGAATTTGTGTACCCGAGTGCCTGGTTAAACATCCAAAAATCGTCACCATCATCGGATGCTAGCAGCTGGCTACTTATTCTCACAAATCATTAAATGGCTCTAATTTCCCAAGCTTTACTCTGAAATTGATTGGCATATGCTTCAGTCAATAAATATTTAGGGAAAAAAATTATTCAAATGCCTAAGTATGTTTCCCCACATTGAGCAACCACATACTATGCGCACTTTTAATTCTTTATAGAGACGAAGCACCTTACCATTGTTTTTTTCTTTTTCTTTATTTTTTTTTAACCTGCATTTTATGGCTCCGTGAGCATTTAAACTTCTCTCAGAAATGTTGACTTGAACCAAGATTTTATCTTTAATTCGAAGAAAGGGAAGGATGTAATGTCTTAAAAAGAAGAAGGAAATACAGTGAGTTTCTGCAATTAGCAATATTTAAGTCAGTGAGGATGCCTTCTGGAAATTTCTGATAGATGGGGGATAAGTTAGAATGACAGTAGGCAGAAGTTGAAAGAAGTGCATGACAATTTGAGAATCCTTTTTATATGCCACACTACCCAATAGGCAACGATTGTGCCTTTCTTTAAACTCAGATAACTTGTTTTTGTTTTGTCTGATTTTCATCATTAGCACAACGGCACATACAATTGTCAGTTAAATTAACTTCAGACTGAATGCATGCCTACATTCTCATTTCATTCTACTTAAGTACTTTCAGAAAGCCCATCTCTTCTTGGAGAAACACTAAAACAAAAGGATTTAGAAAGATTCCCGAACTTCTAAACTTCTCTCATCTCTGCTATTACATACCAGGCAGTGCAAGTTAAGTCCTTTGGTCTCACCACATAACTACTTATGTTTGGACCCCAGGTCTATCTCTCCAGCCCATCTCCTCCTAGAGATCAGACTCTGATATTCAAGTTTCTACTGGACAGTCCATCTGGTAAAACATAGATACATATTCACATCTCTGGGAATAAGAAAACAAAGGTCTTTCCTCAAAATATGCCTTTTTTTTTCTTTAAAAAAAAAAAAAAAACGTATTATCTATCCATTTGTTCAGCTCATGTCCCTGGGCACTATTTCTTCCTTATTTTTTTTCACCTGCAACACTTAATCAGCCACCAAGTCTCCTGAATTCTTCCACCATGACATCTCTCGAATCTATTTTCTCCTCCTCGCCACCTCTCAAAGCAGACCCAGTCATCTCCCACCTGCATTATTGCACCAGCTGCCAAACCTCGTCCTCAGGACCTCTCATACATATTAATCCCAGGATGCAGTCAGTTACATTTCCAAAGTGCAAATCTCTTTATTTTGCTTCTTTGGTTAAAACCCTATGCTGACACTGCATCATCCAACAATAAAATTCAAATGACGTGAGATGGTAACCAAGACTTTCATGATTTGTCCCTGGTGAACTTCTCCAGCCTCATTTCCTCTTAGAAAGCACTTATTGCGATCAGAGCTTACTTTTAAATCCCATCTTCCTCTATCTGAATAGCTCCTGAAGAGCAGGCATTGTCTTCTTAATCATTGTTTATCACTGCATCCTGCGTACATAACACAACACCAGGACCCTTGAAAGTTAGTGCTTGCTTCATGGAGCACTGAGAATGAATGAAGAGATGGTGGAGGAAGATGACCTAGGGGTTAATGTCATAGATCAGCTATTCAAACCTGGGTCTGCTATTGCTTCAGGGCCCCTGGAGATATCCTTTACCATGACTGGATAGCTTTAGTGCCTTCACCTTTTGTAGTGAATATTTGGTAAGGAAAACCCTACTGTCTAACTGAATGAAGTTGAGGTGGCAACAAGAATTCTATCCAGAAATGTTATTTACCATTATTTAGATGTTAGGTGCATTCAGTCATTTTTCAACCATAAACAGAAATGCAACTGTTACAGGGAAAAAAATATTATTATAGGAAAGGACTAAATTGTAGTAGTCCTTGGAGTGCTTGCTTCTCATTTCTAAGTTCTTGAGATGAAAAATGAATTAATGATTAGATATGAGAAATTTGGAGAAGAAAATGGCAACCCACTCCAGTACTCTTACCTGGAAAATCCCATGGACGGTGAGCCTGGTGGGCTGCAGTCCATGGGATCACAAGAGTCAGACACGACTGAGTGACTTCACATTAGAAATTTAGAAATCATCCTATTTGGGTCTTAGAAACCACTGGTTTCCATGTCTTAAAAAAAAAAGAACTTCCATGCATTTCTCACTTAGTTAAATATATTTTTAAAAATACACAAACACGTATGTTTATAGGTAAATTAGATCATTGTTAGTTATAACTCATGATATCATAGTTATTTTTCTATAATTCAATTGATGAAAAGCTTTTTTCTTTTTTGTTCAAATAGCCATCGGCTGTGAAAGTCTAGTGGGACCAAGATCAGATTTATTTTATTTTCCCAGCCAAAAAAAAAAAATTCTCCTAGCAACCAAAATTAATTTCTTAGTCTATTGTTTGGGGACTCTGATCTGTCTTGTTTATTATACTGAAAATGTTGTATTAAGAGATTGAAAAAATGCAGTTTTCTAGAGTCAGATTCCTCTGCCATTGATTGGTCGCTAAGCCGTGTCTGACTCGTTGGGACCCCACAGACAGCAGCACGCCAGGCTTCCCTGTCCTACACTGTCTCCCAGATTTTGCTCAAACTCGCGTCTATTGAGTTGATGATGCCATCCAACCATCTCATCCTCTGTCACCCCCTGCTCCACCTGCTCTCAATCTTTCTCAACATGACAGTCTTTTCCAGTAAGTCAGTTCTTCCCATCAGGTGGCCGAAGTATTGGAGCTTCAGCTTCAGCACAAGTCTTTCCAATGAATATTCAGGGTTGATTGCCTTTAGGATTGACTAGTTTGATTTTGCTGTCCAAGGGACTCTCAAGATTTCTCTATTCCACCACTATTGACATTTGGGGCCAGATAATTCTTTGGGGTGGAGGCTGCCCTGTGCAGTGTAAGATGTTTAGCAGCATCCCTACCCTCCACCCATGAGAGGCCAGGAGAACCCCCTTCTTTCCCAGTTATGAGAGTCAAAATTGTTTCTAGTCATCACCAAATGCTCCCTGCTGAAGGCGTTTGTTCCTGCTTGAAGGAAGAGTTGACATTTGGACATCTCTGGTGGTCCAGTGGTTAAGAATCTGTCTGCCAATTCGGGAGACATGGGTTCAATCCCTGGTCTGAGAAGACTACACACGCTGAGGGCTCCCAGAACCCAGAACCATGAGAAACAGATTTCTTTTGATCCCTTTGTGGCTCAGATGGTAAAGAACCTGGCTGCAATGCAGGAGACCCAGGTTCCATCCCTGCGTGGGGAAGACACCCTGGAGAAGGGCATGGCTACCGACTCCAGTATTCTTGCCTGGAGAATTCCACGTACAGAGGAGCCTGGCAGGCTACAGTCCATGGGGTCACAAAGAGTTGGACACGACTGAGAGACTAACATTCCTAAGTAGTAAATAAGCCAATTAGTAACATTTCAAGGCACTCGATACTACAGACTTTAGGAAAAGAAAGGGAAAGGAATTTTCATAATGTTTTGCATGATCGTCCAACAAAAATATTATATTTCTAGAGGTGGATTTTTAATCAATCAAGAAAATGAGCCCAAACTAAACCTAGGTTAATCCTAGAAGTTCCGCTGCCTGTAAGCTCTCTGGCTAGATCTTTAACTTTTTTATCCCTCATTTCCTTCCATAAAGTATGAATAATAATAATTCTCTCCTAAGGTTGATATGCAGATCAAAGGAGCTGAAACATGAAAAAGGCCAGGGAAGAAACTAGCACTTAGTGAACATTCAATAAATGGTAGTTTGTGTTATTCATCAAGCAAAGCATTTTTCCAAAAATAGTTCAAAATGATTTATTTTGCTATGTGGTTTACATGCAAAATCTATCTATCATGAATCAAATGCCATTAAACATAGTGGAAATCTCCTATGTCCAGGGTGCAAAACAGCCCTTGTAATTTCAGGTATTTAGAATTAGCACAGTGATCTTCTTAGCCTCAGGTTTTAAGAGGTGGTGCAAACTAGTAGTTGAGACCAGGAACTTTAGAATCAGACAAATCCCCAAAAATAAACTTTTCATCCTGTGTGATTTCCTATGCCTCAGGTATGAACTAAATGAAGCAAATTGGAAATTGTAATCTCACTTTTGAATTTACTTTCTACTAATGGGATTTAGAGGCAGCTCCATGACCAGATAAAAAGAAACTGGTGCTTAGGAAACTATTAATGAGGTTTCCTGGGACTTTGGAAATAGTAGGAAAGGAAAATAAGAGGTTGTGGTAGTTAATTGCATGCCACCTTGACTGGCTGTTGAGTGCCCAGATTCAATATTATTTCTGGATGTGTCCATAAGGGTGCTTGGGCTTCCCAAGTGGGGCTAGTGGTAAAGAATCCACCTGCCAATGCAGGAGACGTAAGAGACTCAGATTCAATCCCTGGGTCTGGAAGACCCCCTGGAAAAGGGCATGGCAATCCACTCCAGTGTTCTTGCCTGGAGAACCCCATGGACAGAGGAGCCTGCTGGACTACAGTCCACAGGCTGCAAAAGAGTTGGACATGACTGAGGCCACACAAGAAAGATTAAGAAGGATGAGCATTACAGTCAAGAATTTCTTGAAAAGAATAAAAATTTCTAATACAAAAATCAGAGGAAGAATTATTTCTACAGAGTCATGGTGTGAAAGTAACAAAGTGATGAATTTGTTATCTGTGTGTGGGTGGTGGGGGAGCTGACTTCTTAATAGGTTTTATTGCACTCTGAACAAACGTATGACACCACGGAGTATACAAGAGATGTACCCGTTCTGTAAGATACTCCATTAATCAAAAAGTTACCTGAATTCACAATCCAGGTGAAATGTGCTAATGTAGTTGGAAAATAGTTGAAAATGCCATTTATAATCTCTGTTTCTGTCCTCTGAGCATTGTATTTCACAGGTGCTCAGCATACTTTTTGAAATGAGCCACGCTTTCCCCAAAAATGACATTTGCTTTGTTATAGTAAAACAATTCCAGAAACACACAGCAGCTCCTGAGACAAGTTTCTTGGGAAAGAATAGAGTGAGTTTTAGTATTTGTGCACAGATATATATGCACTTAATGATATTTATTACCTAGACTTAACTAACAAAAAAAGTTGAAAAATTTAGAACCAACAGAGGCTTTGTAATTTGACTAAAAGCATGTCATTAGACGTGGTTGGTAGAATGAACTGCTTTCAGGTTGATGCCCTTTAACGCTCACATTTGTTTGAAAAATTTGCCAGCAGAATCTCTCAGTGAATCTCCCGAAAGTACGTTAAATAAATAAAAGTGATTCGAGGTACAAGTTACTGATAAAATATCCTGTTCATCAGTTTAAGAGGATGTCCCTAACTGACCAGGAATATATCACTTCACAGCTCTGAAATCTTTAACAGACTAGTACTATATATCATAACCAAGTCCACCCAGAGGGGGTATGACTTTTTAAAAACCCATTCAATGAGTTTTATTTTTATTTCTTCAAATGTGGTTTAGCACTCAATAGGAGTAAAGATTGTTTTTTGAGGTGTAAATAAATTTCAATAACAGTATCTGTAATATGCCTGCTTCCCAGGTGGTTCAGTGGTAAAGAATCCAGCTGCCAATATAGGAGACTTGGGCTTGATCCCTGAGTTGGAAAAATCCCTTGGAGTAGTGAAGAAGAACTAAAGAGCCTCTTGATGAAGGTAAAAGAGGAGAGTGAAAAAGTTGACTTAAAGCTCAACATTCAGAAAACTAAGATCATGGCATCTGGTCCCATCACTTTATGGCAAATAGATGGGGAAACAATGGAAACAGTGGCTGACTTTATTTTCTGGGGCTCCAAAATCACTGCAGATGGTAACTGCAGCCATGAAATTAAAAGACACTTACTCCTTGGAAGGAAAGTTATGACAAACCTAGACAGCATATTAAAAAGCAGAGACATTACTTTGTCAACAAAGGTCCATCTAGTCAAGGCTATGGTTTTTCCAGTAGTCATGTATAGATGTGAGAGTTGGACTATAAAGAAAGCTGAGAGCCAAAGAATTGATGCTTTTGAACTGTGGTGTTGGAGAAGACTCTTGAGAGTCCCTTGGACTGCAAGGAGATCCAAACAGTCTATCCTAAAGGAGATCAGTCCTGGGTGTTCATTGGAAGGACTGATGTTGAAGCTGAAACTCCAATCCTTTGGCCACCTGATGCAAAGAGCTGACTTGTTTGAAAAGGCCCTGATGGTGAGAAAGATTGAGGGCAGGAGGAGAAGGACACGACAGAAGATGAGATGGTTGGATGGTATCACCGACTCAATGGACATGGGTTTGGGTAGACTCTGGGAGTTGGTGATGGACAGGGAGGCCTGGTGTGCTACGGTTCATGGGGTTGCAGAGAGTCAGACACGACTGAGCAACTGAACTGAACTTGGAGTAGAAAAATGGCAAACCACTCCAGTAGTTTTGCCTGGAGAAGTCCATGGACAGAAGACCCTACAGTCCATAGCGTTGCAAAGAGTCCGACACAACTGAGTGACGGATCATGCATACAGGCATCTTGTCCTGAATCTGGCTTTATTTGTGCATGCTAAAAATTCATGTATGAGATGAAAAGTTTTCTAAAACACACTCAGATTTGTTTCATGTGAACGCATTGGGAAATTTTACAAACAAGGATTCTGTTTGATATGGCATTTTAAAATATGGTCCCAAATTTCTTTGAAGTTTTCCCACCTAGAAGCGGGTGTTTGTTCCCTCCTCTTGCACCTGGGTTTGGGGACAGCTTGAGCCACAGGAGACTGCAGAAGGGGTGCTGTGCTGACTTCTGTGGCCAGGTCTCAAGACATTGACTTGAACACACAACCACTGTGTGTGAGAAGCAGCTTCGGGGGAAACCTCTCCTGGAGGGGACCTGAGAGCAGCCTTAACCCACAAACCATGTGAAGGAGCCCATAACGGGTGTGGAACACGAGTGAGCAATCCCCATCACGGCCTCGCCAAGAGGCAGATTCAGGAGCAAACTAAATTAATGATGCTGCTTTAAAGAGGAGTTTTGAGATAATTTGTTACCCAGCAATAGATCAGCAGAACACTCATAAAGACCAACAGGAGACCAACAGGTGCTCTGAGCAATTATTTTTGAGAGAGAGGGGCAATAAACTCAGAATGTCATGGCCAAAGCTGAGGGAATTTCTTACTTTTGTCTCACATATTCTTCCTCCATAAGTATCCACAGTCCTGGGGGGAAACTAAAAACCCTTGACCCTGAAACACATCTCTTGATGATGCCTTTGGGATGTATACGCTAATGAACATGCACGAGGATGACTTGGGAGGGACAGATAGTAAGCTTCAGAAAAATTGCTACACTTCCTTTTCTGCTTAAAAAAAGTAAATGCAGGCAATCTGTGACATAGATTAGGTAACCTAGCCAGGTGGGGGGACCTGAATCACACTGGGAAAACAGCAGCAAGTCACCTACCTGGAAGAGAATGTGGTATGTCACCACCAACCCACCCCCCAGCGCCATGACCTGAGAAACTGACTGTCTGAGTCCTTAAGCAGAAACGGGAAGGAAAAATGGACTTCACAAAATAGAATCCTCAATACCAGCTGCACAGGAGAAATAAAGGGGAAAAAAGTATGGCTTTAAACCCAGAACAATTAAATTAGTTAGCATATGTGAGTGTGGTCAGATATCAGTACCAAAACATAGCTAAAGGAACCCCAAAAACCTAGCAATTCTATTAATAACATCCCAGGTAGCACTAGTAGTAAACAATCAGCCTGCAATGCAGGAGACCAGGGTTTGAGCCCTGGGTCGGGAAGATCCCCTGCAGAAAAGAGTGGCTACCCACTCCAGTATTTATGCCTGGGGAAGCCCACGGACAGAGGAGCCTGGCGGGCTACAGTCCATGGGGTCTCAAAGAGCTGGACACGACTGAGGTGACTTAGCACACAGGCACACACAGCCAAAGCTAGTGATCCAGTGTCTCTACTCACAAGTTCTTTCTTCCGTTTCCTCAACATGCCTTGAGGTGAAGGCAAGTAGAATTAGCTGGAGGATGCACCGAGCCTCTTCTCTCTCCCACACTTCTCCCTAAGGCTGAAGGACCCTTTGTCTTAGGGAAACAGAAAGGCAAATGGAAGAAAAAACAAGGAAAAATGTAAAGTGGAAAAAAAAAGTTAAATAGTAAAGAAAAAACAGCGTGCCTACTAATAAGCATACAGAAAAGAAGCCCCATAAACTCATCACAGATTTGAGGAATAAGCCAAAAGTAACCAGAAGTTGTCTCTTTCTACATATCAGACTGGGACATTTTAAAAGAACCAATTATATTAGTATTGGTGAGAGAATGGGGGGAAAAAACTCAAACACTATCGGTGGGAACATAAATTGGTAAAAGTTTTGTAGAAATAGAAGTCAGCCACCCTGCTTCTGAAGAGTCTGTTCTACAGAAATGCTGGCACCCATGCATGAAGTGTTTAAGTTTTATATTAAAACTTAATATAATAAGAGTAACTGAGCTGAGAGTTACTCAGGTATATATCAAGAGAGTAGTGTGTGCGTGCTCAGTCACGTCCAGCTCTTTGCAACCCCATGGACTATAACCCGCCAGGCTCTTCTGTCCATGGGGTTCTCCAGGCAAGAATACTGGAGTGGGTTGCCATTTCCTTCTCCAGGGGATCCTCACGACCCAGGCATCGAAACTGCATGTCATGTCTCCTGCGTTAGCAGGTTGATTCTTTATCACTGCGCCACCTGGGAAGCCCCATATACCAAGATAGGAATAATCACATAAACTGCTATTCTATATTTCTTAGGAGTATTACATAACCACTATAAAGAACGAGATGGATTTATAAGTAACGACAAATAAAGACCTCCAAAACACAGAATTAGATAAAATAATAAATTACAAGTTTATACGTATATTATGGTGTACTTGCCTACATGTAAGACCAGTGTATTGTGTGTTTGTATATATTTATGTATACTTTACATGTAACTATATAGAAAATCAATTGGAAGTTAATTTATATAACAAAACTGGCTATCTCTGGATATGGAGAAGGATCGGAATGGAAGGTAAGGAAAGATTATTCATGTACTGCCTGAGTACTAGTTTAAATATTTTTTTTTTCAATGAAAGAAATAAAGCCTTCAAAACTGAACTCCAACAGCATCTGTTTCTATTCATTTTCCCTGGGGTTAACAAATTGTGTGCCTGCCCTGTTCAGCTTCCACATCTAACAATGTCTCCCTCAGCCCACCTCACAAGAGGTGCCATCAGTTAGTCAGCAAGGCTTGTGTACAGTCTCCATGCCCCAGTTACCTCTTTCATTGCTGCTGCTGCTGCTGCTAAGTTGCTTCAGTCATGTCCAACTCTGTGCGACCCCATAGATGGCAGCCCACCAGGTCCGCCGTCCCTGGGATTCTCCAGGCAAGAACACTGGAGTGGGTTGCCATTTCCTTCTCCAATGCATGAAAGTGAAAAGTGAAAGTGAAGTCGCTCAGTCGTGTCTGACTCTTAGCGACCCCATGGACTGCAGCCCACCAGGCTCCTCTGTCCATGGGCAGGCAAGAGTACTTTCATTGCTAGGATTTTGCAAATTTGACAGAACCGTGACCCTTTCTCTACGATTTTCTAAGAAGTATCGCTTTTTGTGTCTTCAGTGTCTTCATTTTCACCACTTGCTTATGAAAGTAATTTGGTTACTGCTGCCCACCCTGAGAAAGTCGTCAAATAATTCTCTGGAAAATGTTTACAATGTCAAGCTTTTTGCACCATTGTTTCTGTCTACCAGTCGTACATATGGTCACGGTGACATTTCCATTGTTCTAATTGCTAGTGAAAGAAACAGAGACATCACATTATCCAAGATCACTGTGCCATGTGTAAGTCTATTTCATTAGTATTCAATGTTCTCAAAGGGTGTATTTATAGACTAACTCCACACTGAAATGAGCTTTGAAAAGATTATATTTGTAAACACATATCATCTGGGAAGCATTTCTTCAGCCCCCTCTGTATGTATAAATATGCTCTAATTGTTCCACAAGGATTATGAGCAAAGTATAATCCCTGACCTCAGGTAAGTTTGAATTCACAGAAAAACATAAGATTACTGATACCTCAGAGGTAACTCTTTATTGAAATTTAACTGTTGTTATTTTTAAAAGTATTTACTGCACTCTTATTATGAGCTGGGAACGAGTCTAGGCTCTTGGAATACATCAGGGAATAAAACAGAAAAAAAAATTAAAGACTCATTCTTCCTGGAGTTCATATTGTCCTGGGGGAATCAGACAAGGAGAAATAAAAAAGTATAATACCACTTAGGTTATATAATGTATTAGGAGATTGTTAGCGCTACAAAACGGAGAAGGCAATGGCACCCCACTCCAGTACTCTTGCCTGGAAAATCCCATGGACGGAGGAGCCTGGTAGGCTGCAGTCCATGGGGTCGCTAGGAGTTGGACACGACTGAGCGGCTTCACTTACACTTTTCACTTTCATGCATTGGAGAAGGAAATGGCAACCCACTCCAGTGTTCTTGCCTGGAGAATCCCAGGGATGGGGGAGCCTGATGGGCTGCCATCTATGGGGC
Organism: Bos grunniens; assembly: GCF_055505025.1. Lineage (NCBI taxonomy): Eukaryota > Metazoa > Chordata > Mammalia > Artiodactyla > Bovidae > Bos > Bos grunniens. The sequence continues at coordinate 85,966,572 of NC_141176.1, read as the reverse complement.
CACACAGAGTCGGACACGACTGAAGCGACTTAGCAGCAGCAGTGCTACAAAAATGGGTGGGAACAGGAGCTGGGCATGGGCAGCTGGGGTGTGAAGTGTAGTTTTAAACGGGGGGGTGGGGCAAACAAGGGGCTTCCTAGGTGGCTCAGTGGTAAAGAATCCACCTGCCAATGCAGGAGACACAGGTTCTATCCCTGGGTTGGGAAGATCCCCTGGAGTAGGGAATGGCAACTCACTCCAGGACTCTTGCCTCGAGAATCCCATGGATAGGGGAGCCTGTGAGCTACAGTCCGTGGGATCACAGAGTCAGACACGACTGAGCTATTGAGCACACACCCCCACGTTCAGAGTGACTCTTAGCTTAACAATATTCAACTCCACATGTTTCTAAGTCTGTGAATCTTATGAAGCCTCTCCTGTGCAGTTGTTTTTAGAGTCTGCAACACAATCTTTTGTGTATGCAAAGTTGACAAACCTTCCACTTTTTAAAACTGATTTTGTTTCGGAAACAGCAAAAGTCTTTTGGAGCCAAATCTAGTGAATGAAGTGAGGGATCATGCTATGTAATTCTATTTGGGGTCTCAAACGAGGTGTGATTACAAAGTAATGAGACTTATTTCCTTGAATGACTCATAAACTGGCTCTGAAGAAAATGCCAGAGGAGGAGTTACACAACTTGGAATTAAGGTCAGCTTAATCAGGAAGGGCTTCTGGAGAGAGTTTGAAACTGAGCTACAGAGGGGATGGAAAAGCAATGTACTTCATATTTCAACAGATATTTTAGCTTTAAAATGTTGATATTATTTGCATGCACTTCCATTCATCCTTGAAATAAATGGGTAAAGTAGGTAGGTAGTTGCATTGTTAAGAAACAGGATTCTTTATTCCCTCACTACTCTTTTCATAAATGAGGAAACGAGAGTCTTCAGTATGTAAGAAATTTGTCCAAAATTAAAGAAAGGTAAGAAAGAAAAAGGAAAAAAAAACACTAAAACCAACTCAGAGCACTGTCTCCCAAATTGTCATAGTTCTCAAACTCTGGCCACCTGATGGGAAGAATTGACTCACTAGTAAAGACCCTGATGCTGGGAAAGATTGAAGGCGGGAGGAGAAGGGGACAACAGAGGATGAGATGGTTGGATGGCATCATCGACTCCATGGGCATGAGTTTGAGCAAGCTCCAGGAGTTGGTGATGGACAGGAAGTCTGGTGCGCTGCAGTCCGTGGGGTCACAAAGAGTCAGACATGACTGAGTGACTGAACCGAACTCAGACTTTGAGAAGGAGGATCAGAATTCTTGCTTCATGATTTTCTGCTCCCACTGTTGGAATATATGTACAGAGAGAGGAAAGTAAGATCATTTCCTCAATAAAGGCTCTAGATCAGTGGTTCTTAACTGGGATGATCTTGAACCCCAGGGGAACATTTAGAGACAAGAGTCCTGGGGCTGGCAGAGAGCAGGATTGCTCCTAGTATCTGGTTTGCAGAAGAAAGGGATAAAATCCTAGAATGATAAAGACCCTACAATGCGCACGCATGCTCAGTTGTTCAGTCCGGTCCGACTCTGTGACACCATGGACGGTAGCCTGCCAGGCTCCTCTGTCCATTGAATTTTTCAAGCAAGTGTGCTGGAGTGGGTTGCCATTTCCTTCTCCAGGCAATCTCCCCAACCCAGGGATCAAACCTCCGTCTCCTGGATTGTCAGGTGGATTCTCTACCACCGAGCCACCTGGGAAACCCCTGCAAAGCACAGGACAACACCATAGCAACACCCAGATCTCCATAGTGCTGAGGTTAAGAAATCCTGCTCTGGATTTAGACCTAGATCTAGAAGTCATGGTTATAATATTTGCTAACATGAAGATGTCTTAATAATTTCTGTGAATTATAGTCCTTATATGGAACATATTGAAACTAAGAGCACTACTAGAAACTGGTTCCCAGGGTCCTAGGTTACCAAGAGGTATTTGAACATTAATACATTTGTAAACGTATCACTGAATAAATAATCCATCACTTATACTTATTTTTCAAACTTTGAACTTTGCAGTTAGACCCCTGCCTATTTAGACTCCAAGACAGCTGAGCCACAGTGTAAAAAATGTTGATGGAAAATGGCATTGGTAGAATGATCTACAGCAACAGAAGCAAGAAAAGATAAAGGCAGACAGGTCAATAAGGAGAAAAACACAGGTCTTCACTAAAAGTCTAAAGATGTTTATAAAGAAGAAAATTTCACTTGAAAAAGTCAAGGGCCCATGACTGTATCAAGTATCTATTTGAGAATTTGAAAAATATATAAAAATCCCAAACTTGGAAGCTTAAGATTATGAATATTATTGGACGGTTTTCTGACCAGATTGTTCTTCTATGTATGTTTAGAAGTATTTTCTACAAAACTTAAACAAACATGATAAAAACATAAACAATTTCCATAAGACTTTTGAGATATTATTGTCTATTCATTAAGAAAAAGGGTTTTGCCCCTTTCTAGATATATTGGAATTAGTTTTCAGTTTATGTATCCTATTACTATGGATGTTTCTGGCCCGATATTATATAAGTGAAATATATTTATTTATAAATGCTACAGCAAGAGAATTTGTTTCCCAAAGCTGCATTCAGCCACCAGATCATGTGGCTGTTGAGAATCGATTTTCCCTCACTTTGTGGTCTGTGCCTGCAGTTTTCATTTTCCAAGGGGAAACACCTGCAATCAATTGATGAACTGCTGTTTGTGGATCCAACTGTCACCGGGCCACGTGGTGGCAAAAGCCTCATTACCAGGACGGGAATGTGTCTGCAAATGTATCATTGAGGTGCGAACTGTGAGCACACATATTAACTGTCTTTGCAGATTCTCTTTTCAAAACCAAGCCCAGCATTTAGAACTAGCAACCCTGAGCCCTGTGGAATGAATATTACCATTTGGTAGTAAGTTAATGTGGCTTCCCTGGTGGCTCAGTGGTTAAAGAACCCGCCTGCCATTGCAGGACTCATGAGCTTGATCCCTGGGTAGGGAAGATCCACTGGAGAAGGAGATGGACCCACTCCAGGATTCTTGCCTCGAAAATCCCACGGACAGAGGAGACTGGCAGGATACAGTCCAAGGGGTCTCAAAAGAATAAGACATGATGTAGTGACTAAGCGGAGAAGGCAATGGCACCCCACTCTTGCCTGGAAAATCCCATGGACGGAGGACCCTGGTGGGCTGCAGTCCATGGGGTCGCTAAGAGTTGGACACGACTGAGCGACTTCACTTTCACTTTTCACTTTCATGCATTGGAGAAGGAAATGGCAACCCACTCCAGTGTTCTTGCCTGGAGAATCCCAGGGATGGCGGACCTGGTGGGCTGCCATCTATGGGGTTGCACAGAGTCGGACATGACTGAAGTGACTTAGCAGCAGCAGCAGCAGTGACTAAGCAGCAAGAAGTACGTTAATGTCTAAGACACACTGGTATTCCTCCTTTGTCAGATCACAGCTATTTCTCAATTTCTTTTCCCCAGAATAACAGCAAAAAACTTCCCTTGATCTCCCAAATGGAGTTGGGTCTGAGCATCTGTTCAATTTAGATATTGCTTTCAATAATATTCTGCCTTGTCACAGTTGATATGTGCTCTTTACAGCAATTTCTTTAAAAAAAAAAACATTAAGAGAAAGAGAAGGGGGAACATCTTTCAGAGTTATGGCAAGCTCTGCAGTTCTTTACGTTAGCTGTTTGCGCAAACTTGGTTGCTGTGATTTTATATTAAAATATTCACACTTCTTATATTGTCTCATAGTATTGTTGCACATGAAAGAGTGTAATTTTGGTAATTTAAGTGAATTAAGACATTATCCTGTGTACTTCACTCATTTTCAGAAAAGAATACGAGGCCCATACCTTACCCAGATTACTAAAGCTCACTTAGCCAATTAGTGACAATCCCAACTTGAATCTGGGACTTTATTATATTCCTTAGGCCCCAGGATAGTTTGTCTTATTCAATGGCAAAACTGAAGAGTTGATTGGATGTCAAGAATTTCCTAATCTGGTCAGTTTGGGAAATGATATAACTTCGCATATACCAACTCCATGTGTATTAAATATTCAGTAATCTCCAAATGAACTTAAGTGGTTGCATGATCTTCAAAGAGCTTTTTTCAATGGATGAGCTTTTATTAAGTACTGCCATGTCTGGTGTCTCACTCAACACTGAGTATACCGTGGGGAATAAAGGAGAGCCCCTACCCTCAAGGAATTTGAAGACTGGAGTGGGAAACATAAGAAAATATTTGTAGACAAACCTCGTTTTATCGTCCTTTGCTTTATGGTCCTTCCCAGAAATTGTGCTCTGGTTTTTTGTTGTCGTCGTTGTTGTTTTTTTAACAAATTGAGGTTTGTGGCAACCCTGCACAGAGCAAGTCTATTGGCGCCATTTACTCAACAGCATTTGTTCATTTCCTATCTCTGTGTCATATTTTGATGATTCTCACATTTCAAACTTTTCCATTATTATTGCAGTTGTTTTGGTGATCTGTGGCCGGTGATCATTGACGTTCCTACTGAAACGTGCTGAAGATGCTGATGGTGGTTCACATTTTTCAGCCATTAAGTATTTTTTATTTAAAGCACATACATCACTTTTTTAGACACATACTGTTGCACACTTAATAGACTACAGTATAGTGTTAACATACCTTTTACATGCACTGGAAAACAAAAACTTTTATGTTACTCGCTCTATTGCCATATTTGCTTTGCTGGCATGGTCTGGATCTGAACCCACAGCATCTCCCAACTATGCATGTGATTGAAAGATAATGTGATAAGATGTTAAAACACAATAGATGTGATGGGTGCAGTGGCCACAGACAAGAAAGGATGTTCAATCTCATCTATGGGGTCAGAGATGTTCTCACATCAGTGATGTCCTGCGTTAGAATGACCTTTCTAAGAAATGTGTTTTGTTTTATTGTTTTTGTTTTTTTCTGATTTACCATACTGTCTCTAGGAATATTACATATTTTCATGCTAGGTTATCTCTAAAAAATGATGTGAATAATATTTTAATAGGGCAATGTGGTACTTTTATTATTTATATTTATCATGCAAATCAAATAAGAATTAAAGAAATACAAATATAAATGCTTCCTCCCACTTGCCATTCTCCAAATTCCTGGTAGCACTTGCAGAAAAAAGCTTCCCTATTATTCAGGAAAAACTAACGCTTACTGACTTTGTTGAAGTTGTGGATCACAAAGGCCTGTTATGAAAGAATATACAGAGAAGAAGGAGATGAAGGAAGGAAGTGCCTCTGGGGAGGGGGTGGGGGAGATGAGGGACTGTAAGGATTTGAGGGAATGTGGAGCAGGAACTGGGAAATGAATTGGAGGACTTTACTTTAAATGCAAAAGAGTCATGTGAGACCCAGGAAGACCACTGAATGCCCAGAGGCCCCATGGGAACTGGTTCCCTTCTTCATCCTATGAGCCTCCCTGCTGTAGCTCTGAGGGCCCAGGGGACTGTTATTATCCTTCTCTTGTAATTAGGGAAGCTTTTCCTTTGTCAGTTTCTAGCATCTTGCTTGTAATTATCCACTGGGAGGGATGCTAGTCCACACCCTATGACTTCGCTCCAAGACAGTATGAATTACTGGTGTGGGTGTTTCTCATTCTTCAGCTTGAGCATCACACTTTACACATTCCCAGGACACTATATTTCTGAGGGTGTTGCTGTTGTTCAATTGCTAAGTCATGCCCAGCTCTTTGCGATCCAGACTATAGCTTGTCAGACTCCTCTGTCCTTCATTATCTCCCAGAGTTTGCTCAGATTCATGTCCATTGAGTCGGTGATGCTATCCAACATCTCATTCTCTGTTGCTCCCTTTTCCTCCTGCCCTCAATCTTTCCCATCATCAGGGTCTTTTCCAATGAGTCAGCTCTTCACATCAGGTGGCCAAAGTATTGCAACTTAAGCGTCCACGTTAGTCCTTCCAGTGAATCAGGGTTGATTTCCTTTAGGATTGGCTGAGGATGGTGAACTAAACTGTGTCCCTCCCAAGTTTGTTATGTTGACGCCATAACCCCTAATACGATGGCATTAGAGAATGATGCCTTTGGGAGGTGGCATTAGATGAAATTATGAGGGTGGGGCCCTCATGATGGTGTGAGCTGGCTTAATAAGAAGAGAAAGAGATCACTTTCTCTTTATGAGGACACAGTGAGAAGCCATCCACCTGCAAGCCAACAAGGGAGCCCTCACCAGGGAAACTGAGTCAGCACCTTGACCTTGGACTTCTCAGCCTGCAGAACATGAGAAAAAAAAAAAATCCCTGTTGTATAAACCACCGAGTCTGTGATATTTAGCTATGGTAGCCCTGAGTTGACTGAGACACTAAGTAAGTGGGGTGACTGGTAGCTCGGTGACTCCTCACCCACATTTGCACTTTGACCAAAACAGTGAGAATCAGAAGCTGGGTTGACCCAGACTGAGGCACCCTGAGAGGAGCTGGTGGTCTACAGATACAGAAGAACCTGTGTTCTCTGGAAGTTGGGAAAATGGAAAGATTTCTGATGCACTACCCTACCCTCCCTTCCTTCTCCCTCAAGTGAGTGGTTTCTCAAATCTCATACCCGAGAGTACATACCTTTAATATGTAAAACCCAGAAAACTCTTGCAGAGTTAGGCTGAAGCTCCCCTTGGTTTCTATTCTTATCCATGAAAATATTTTTTCAAGGTGTCAGATTCACAGCTACTGAGAAATTCATGGCAGAATACAAGATCCGCTGCCTTGAAACTCTAAAATGTGATTTCAGAATTGTTGAAAGTTGATGGTCTAAGACCCAAATGCTCTGAAAGGGAATTATTAACATGGAAACATTTGTTACCTAGGCAGTTGCTCTGTGGCACAGAGGAGTTCTTCACTGTGCCAAGAGAGATTAGCTCTTGGAAAGGAATTAAGACTTCACTGTGTTACTGTAGTGACCTAGGATACATAAAGAATCTGAGCGCAGAAAGCAAAAAGCAAGGAGCTCCCTTAACTAAAGAAAGTCTGAAAGAACAACAGCCGTGCTTCTTTTCCACACACTCAATTAAAGCAGGGCTTCTCAGGTGGCTCAAGTGGTAAAGAATCTGCCTGCCCACACAAGAGAAACTGGCAGGAGATACGAGTTTGATCTCTGGGTCGGGAAGATTCCCTAGAGAAGGCAATGGCAACCCACTCCAGTATTCTTGCCTGGGAAAGCCTAAGGACAGAGGAGCCTGGCGGTCTACAGTCCATAACGTTGCAAAGAGTCGGACATGACTTAGTGGCTGAGTGTGCACCGTGCACACACACACACACACAGACGCATACGGTGTATTGCCAAGAACTAGCCACTCTGTCTCCTTTCCAAGGCCATGTTTACAGAAACGATGTTCACTTTGGAGTCAAAACTGTGTGGATTCAGAGTAACTTTGGATAGCTTTTAGAATTTCTAAATTTTAATCTAATTTGCTGTACACTGGCAATGTTAATATCTTCAGGATACTAGTGAGGGAAAATGAGAAAATGCATTTATATATGCATATATTTATTATATGTGTATATACAGTATATGTGAATTATATATACACAAATGTGTGTATATCTGTGTATATTAGTATGTACATGTATATAAGTGAAGGTCGCTCAGTCGTGTCCTACTCTTTGCGACCCCATGGTCTATACAGTCCATGGACTTCTCCAGGCCAGAATACTGAAGTGGGTGGCCTTTCCCTTCTCCAGGGGCTCTTTCCAACCCAGGAATCGAACCCAGGTCTCCCACATTGCAGCTGGATTCTTTACCAGCTGAGCCAAAAGGGAAGCCCGTATATGTATATATATATGTGTATATATGTATATTCGTGTGTGCATATCAATGTGTACATGTGCATTGTTGTCATTGTTTAATCACTAAATTGTGTCTGACTCTTTGCGATCCCATGGACTGCAGTCCACCAGGCTCCTCTGTCCATAGGGATTTCCCAGGCAAGAATCCTGAAGTGGGTTGTCATTGCCCTCTCCAGGGGATCTTCCCGACCCAGGGACCAAACCTGTGGCTCCTGTCACATCTCATGCATTGAAGGCAGATTCTTTACTGCTAAGCCATCAAGGAAGCCTTTATGTGTGTGTATATATTTTCAAAAGTATGATAGACAGATATGCTTACCCATTATTCGTCACTTTTCTCCCCTGTTACGGAATTTGCTGATGTCTCCAGAGATTGCCAAGGCCTTCAAAGGACTGCTAACAAATGCAGGGTCTGGAGCCAGACTCCCCTTCTCCATCACTGGGTCTGTTCCCTGTCAGCATGCATCCCATCAGATTGTGTTCATCTGTTGATCCACCCTCCTCTGGGTGAAGAGCTCTTGGTAGGTGAGGATGGTACATATTCTCCCATGACTCCTACAGTGGCCAGCACTTGGTAGGTGCTATGTAAGGCTTGCTGGCTAAAGTCAATAACTGAATAACTGAGTGAGCAAAGGAATAAACGAGTCAACCAATCCACAGCCATGCATTCCATAGATTTGGTTCATAATCATGGTGGTCAGATGTTCAAGACCAAGTCAACATGCAGTTTGGCCGGGAGCCTGTGAGTCCCCAGTCTGAAAGCCAGGTCAGCACTTGGAAGAGTCGAGTCCTCAGTAGTCCAAACCTCCTATGCCTGCAGGGCTTAAGGTGCTCACAAAAATAACAGAGGAGGGAGTGCTGGAGGCTGGAGCAAAGGACAGAACACACACACATTCTAGCACATTCTAAAGACTCTCTTTAATTGTTTTCTAATGGTGCATGCACTTCTGACTTCCCGAGCGTTGGGCAGGAAAGCCTATTCCCTCCTTAGGGCCTGCCTCCCAGCCCTTGGAGGAAAGTGATTTGACAAAGACTTTCCACAATGTCAAAAGGGAATTGATTCATTTCCAGATCCCTAACAAAGCAAGTACTTCCACAGGTAAAGTTCCACTTCTCACTCCACTCCTCCCCAGTTTATGGCTACATTCTTCTAAGAAAAAACCAGAAATGGCCACTTTCAAAGTTCAGACTGACATCATCAGATGGGACAGCCATGTCATTGTCCCTACAGGCTCACAGGCCACTCAGCTGGGTCCTCTGGCCTCACGATAGCTGACTTTGTCCACGTCCTCTATTGTATTTCTACACGACAGCTCTGTGAACAATACTAATTGATCTTGAGCTAGCCACAACAGAAATACGGAACAGCTTGTATCTGCTCTGTCACCAGGGATTCCTAGGGGAAGGGAAGGGGTGAGGTGATTAACGACACCAGCAAGAAAGGTTGTATCTCAGATGAGATGCTTAGGTAAGACAATCTGGCTTTTGCAATTTTCCTTTTCTGCCGTGTTTTATTAGAGGTCAGAAGAAACGTGCATTCATAGGTGAACCTTCCCCCTGGTGCTCTGACTTATTTTATGGCTCTGTTCTCTGGCTAAGTGCTAGCAGAGAGAATTAGACTTGGAGTCACAAGGCCCTCATTTGGGCCTCAGCTTTGCGAGCCTGGGAAAAATCACGAGACATCTCAGAGCCTCAATGTCTCTGTCTGAAAAATGAGATAACAGTCTACGCCTTGCCTTTTCCTGTGCACTGTAGTCCTGTCTAATCCTATCTTTTTGCCCTTTTAACATACCCCTCTATTTGAAAAAAATTAAGCATCTTCTCAAACAAATATGTCTATATACATGAGTATGTCTTATACATATGTAACTTTTAATATGTCATACATGGTAAATAAAAATAGACATTTTCAGAAGCTGATAGGAAAATCTAAGAAGCTATAATAGTCCCTCTCATTCTCATCTTGTGTGTCCCTAGGACACATGACCACCACTTTGGAGGCAATGCTCTGGATATAGATTAACCTAAATGTGGCCTTCTCCCCTCCATGGTCTAAATATTCAAAATACAGTCCATGGACCATTAGCATCAGCTTCACCCAGCATAGGTTAGAAATGAAAATTTTTGGTTCCCACCCCAAACTTGCTGAATCAGAATCTGGATTTTGATAAAATCACCAGGTTGACCGGATATATACACTGATGTGAAGAGTTTTCTTGGAACAAGCTCCCTCCATTTGGGTGGCTACAAAATGTTTGCTCACCTTCAGGAGTGCGCAGGTGTTAACCCATCCTTCTCTGGCCACGCTCAGGGCCCCACAGAGCAAGATGCATTCACATCCTTGGTCCTTCGTACTTTTACGTGCTCTGGCCCAGCGCCAGCTCTTAGATGTTAGAGACATTAACTTGCATTTGTCAGTCTTCTTGGTGCTCAATATTCATTGAAATGAAAATTCAAAGGAGTCTGTTGCCAGATCCAATGAGACAGTGCATGTGGAGAGACAACCCTTTATTTATTCATGTCTTCGAGACCCGTATTTTGAGCAGCCACCAGCTGCTAGGAAAATCCCCAGGGGTGCAATAGAGAGAAGGCAGGAGTATCGCCTCACTTCGGGGACCTCACGGTTTGAAGCATAAAAACATCATGAAGCATAAAAACATCATGATTTTCATCCTCTCTCCTTGGTCATTATTGTTGCTGCTTTGGCCCCAGTCATTGCAGAAGGCAACCACATTCTAAGAGAACTCAGGTGTTCACTCTTGGGACGGCTGTTGGGCCAGAATGTCCAATGGGTATCTTGTCCAGGAAAACCCACCTCTGACCCCAGCAGACCTTGCCATGCCCCGAGGGCTCATCCTTCCCTTGGGGTTGGAGGTTTTGTTCTTGGCTGAACTATTTCCAGCTGTGAAACAAATAGAAATATATGTACATTTTCAGTGGTGAACCCAATAAATAAACCTAGAGTGTGTGTTACTTGCTCAGTCATGTCCAACTCTTTGTGACCCCACGGACTGTAGCCCACCAGCTCCTGTGTCCAGGAATTTTCCAGTCAAGAACACTGGAGTGGGTTGCCATGTCCTCTTCCAGGGGATCTTCCCAACCCAGTAATCAAACCAGGGGCTCCTGCAGGCAGATTTTTACTGTCTGAGTCACCATGGAAGCCCTAATAAACTGGAAAGGATGGCTAAGAATTTGAAACAATGCAGTACAGAAGCAGGGGGCTATGTGATGCATTACCATTCTTTCAAATGACCTTTTTACCATAGTTCAGGGAAACTGCCTCCAACTACAAAAACAAACAAACTGAACCGAACCAAACAAACAAAAAAACGCTTGCAATGTATCCTATATGCTACTACTACACTGTAAATTGCAGAGTACCTGATATCATGGCCTAAATAAAAACTAGAAGCCCAGAAAGGATGCTCTGAAAAAACAAGCTACACCATATTTGATGGACCATCTGTCACGATAAAAGAATTGATCTCTAAAGAAACATATTGAGCTCATTCCAACAGCTCAGAGCAATGGACGCACCTTACCAGCTGCCTAGCCCCCGCTAAACAAGGGTTTTCAGCTCCCTGGTTACAAGTATTGGAACCAAAGCACAGGGGGAGCAACTTCTCTTGTAAACTCTAATCCCCATAGGATGAAGTGTGAACTTGCCTTAATCACCTTCAGAAGCTACTATTCTGACTGTATCTCTCACACTTAGGAAGTAGCATCTTAGATACAATTTCTTTAAGACTTTGCCAACTAACTATAATTTTAATGCAATATTTCTCAAGGACTTATTAGAGATGAACTTTTAGCTTAATACAACTGTCGTTTTTTTCCCTCCACTACTTAAGTTGCTCATAATTTGGAACTCAGAAGGGTTGATGCACACCTCTATGTGAATGGCACTCCCTGGAATTGTTCAGTGCACAACTTGTACCTCATTACACGGCAGCCTGCTTTTACTTTTTCTCCATTTTGCCCTCAAGATTACAATTTCAGAGTTATTGGTTTAATAGATAATTTTTGCCTAATTTAAATGAGTAGGCTGTTTGCACAGGCAAAGTATTAATCTCAGAAGAAAGACTGGTTTTCTAATGGAAATGCTTAACCATAGCAGCATGAATGGTGTCACTATAATTACCCTTTAAAGAGGGGAGCAGAGGATGCAGCAGAGTGGTAGACTCATTAATTTCCCTGTCTCTAACCAGCAAGATTCAGATGCAGCTTGGAGAGTGAGGGCAAAAGCCATATCAATCTGTGCTCTGACTGTTTAGCAGTGAAAAGGAATGTCACACGGAAAAGGAAGCAACAGGCTTCTCCCGCACTGTGTTGACCTTGAAGCAACAAAATAGAAATGTTAATTACCATTTGGATTATCATTCTGTAATGATGTCTTTATTATGGTAATCATTAAATTTTAAGTAGAATTAAACACATTAAATCAGATTCTTAGCAGATTCTACTGTTTGAGTTTATAAAGATACCTGATTTAAATGCGTCACTGAGGGTAAAGGCATATAATAATTTAGTTTGAATTTGCTTATGAGTAACATTGTACATAAAGAAGCCTAAAATATAATATACAGAAGCTATAGCCAGGGCTTTTGTAATAAACATATTTTAAATCTCATGCCACATAATACAGCTTTAATGAATGTAATTTACAGCAATCTTTACATGGAGAATAAAAAGAAATAAATATGGAATGTATGGGGAATTACTACATTTTAAATAGGGAAAATTCAATGTATTTGTTATTTCCACTAAGTGGCATGTACAAGTTCTTAGGACATGGAAACTATAAGTGATTGAGTAAAATATTTCAACAATTTTTATCAAAGACTTGAATAAGGTTGTAATAAAATACATGCCAATATTTTAACAACATCTGATGACAGAAATGGGGCCCAATTAGCTATTATTCCTGGAATTTTATTATGTTAATTTTATAGACAAATGAAATAAACAACAAAATTTTATTCTTTGGCCACTGTGTCTTACATATTGTGTATTTTTCCTTGCATACATGCGTGTATCAAAATTTATACACGTGCAAGCACCCACAAACACAGAAGATACAGTTTAAGGTTATGAGATTTGTAATAAAAATATTATGATTTGAATATGTATTCTGCAGATTCTCAGATGTATGCTCTTGGACAAAATTTTTAATTTCACTTTCCTTATTTGTAAAACGTAAATATGAACCCTACCTCTTGAGAGAGGGGTTGCTGTTATTTTTCAGGTGTTCGATTGTGTTCTTTTTGTGACCCCATGGACTGTAGCCCACCAGGCTCCTCTGTCCATGGGAATTCCCAGGCAAGAATCCTGGAGCGGGTTGCCAGTTCCTTCTCCAGGGGATCTTCCTGGCCCAAGGATTGAACCCAGGTCTCCTGCATCTCCTGCATTGCAGGCAGATTCTTTATCACAGAGACACTGGGGAAGCCCTTTTTTAAGTGTACAGTTTAGTACAATTAGTGCTAAGTACATTAATTATTACTGTGCAGTCAACCTTCAGAACTCTTTATATCTTGCAACTTTGAAAACCTATACCCATTAACGAACAATACTGACAGCCTTTTAATTATTCCTGAGTATATAATGGTATAAAACAAACCTGATTTGACTTACACTAGGTGACAAAGAAAACTCAAAGTACATGTAGCCCATTCCACATTAACACTGAATGCCAACCACACACATGTGTAAATTGCATTTAGTGCTCAGAAATGACTGATACTACTATCCATTAGTAACATTAACAAATACCAATACTTGGGTATCATTACCCTAGTTTTTATAAAATATTACCAAAGAAGTAAATCGTATTTCGCTAGCCACAAAGTTGGTGACTTATAGCCAGGATTTGCTCCCAGCTCTAGATACTGTGCTGGTCACTGTCTTTCCATCTCACTGCTTTCTGCACAGTTCACACCTCATTTCTTGTTATGAGTCAACACTCAAATTCCCCAGTGGCTAGTATATTTCAATTCTTCTCCTCTTTGTGTCCAAGCAGAGCTACATCAGATGCAAATCTGACCAAGCAACTTTCTGCCTATAATCCTACAAGCAGCTCCTGTGACCTTAAACACCAAAGTAGGATTTCTTCCCATTATTTTTCCATTCTTAATGAGATACAACTGACATACAATAAGCAACACAAATACAAAGCATGCATGTGTACACACCTTTAAAACTATCCGTAGAACCCAGATGCTAAACATGTCCATCACCCCCAAAAGTTCTGACCCCCATTTCCAGGAAGTTATTAATAAAGTTACACTATGGTTGGTTTGTATTTCCTAGAATTTTATATAAATAAAAATCATAAAGTATATATAGTTTTTCTGGATTCTTCCACCAAACATAATAATTTGGAGTTTCATTCATATTCATCAGGAGAAGGAAATGGCAACCCACTCCAGGATACTTGCCTGGAAAATCTCACGGTGGGAGGAGCCTAATACATTAAAGTCTATGGCGTCGCAAAGAGTCGGACACAACTAATTGACTTCACTTCACTTCATATGGTTGGATCTATCAAGAGCTGTTTCTTTTTGTTGCTGAATAGGGTCTCACTGAATAGATAAGCTCCAATCTGTTTATGCATTCAATTGTTGATACACATTTTGGTTTTAGTTTGTGGCTATTATTTTAAAAGTGCTATGAAAATCATGTAAAAGCCTTTGTATGAAGGTATGCTTTTATTTCACTGGACTTCCCTGGTGGCTCAGACAGTAAAAACTCTGCCTGCAGTGCTGGAGACCCAGGTTCAGTCCTTGCGTTGGGAAGATGCCCTGGAGAAGGGAATGGCAAGCCAGTCCAGGATTCTTACCTGGGAAATTTCATAGTCAGAGGAGCCTGGCTGGGCTACAGTCCATGGGGGTCACAGAGGCAGACACGACTGAACGACTAACACACTATGCTTTCATTTCTCTTGAGTAAATATCTAGGAGTAGAATGACTAGTACTTATGGCAGATGTATATTCCATTTTTAAGAGAGAATCAAACAGTTTCAAAAATCGTTTGTACCATTCTTCACTTCTCCCGGCAGCGTATTAGAGTTTCAGTTGTTGCACATCCTCAACCACATATGGTAAAATTGGCCTCTTTTTTTTCAGCCATTCTAGAGGGTATGTAGTGTACTGAGTGTATCCCAGTGGTTTTCACTGGCTTTTCTTTAATGACCAATGACATCGGGCATCACTTCATGGACTCCATGCCACCTGCATATCTTCCTCAGCAAAGGGCTGCCTCAAAACTGTTGCCCATTTTTACAATTAAGTTGTTTGCCTCTGTAGCTCAGTTGTAACTTTACATTGTACACATCTTTCATTTAACGTATTTTTTGCAAATATTTTCTCATCTGTATCTTTTCATTTCTTGTAACTCTCTCTTGAAGAGTAAAAGACTTTAATGGTGAAAATTTCAACTATTGCATTTTCTTTCTTATACTTTGTGGGTTTTGCTTCTGAGAGACTTTTCCCAAACTGAAAGTCACCAAGATTTTTCTCATGAATTTCTATAGTTTTAGCTTTTCAATGGCACCCCACTCCAGTATTCTTGCCTGGAAAATCCCATGGGCAGAGGAGCCTGGTGGGCTGCGGTCCTTGGGGTCGCTAAGAGTCGGACAGGACTGAGCGACTTCACTTCCACTTTTCACTTTCGTGCATTGGAGAAGGAAATGGCAACCCACTCCAGTGTTCTTGCCTGGAGAATCCCAGGGATGGGGGAGCCTGGTGGGCTGCCGTCTATGGGATCGCACAGAGTCGGACACAACTGAAGTGACTTTAGTAGTAGTAGTAGTAGTAGTATGATCCATTTTGGGCCTTCCCATGTGGCTCAGCAGTAAAGAATCTGCCTACCAATACAGGAGACATAAGAGACGCAGGTTCAGTTCTGTGTTGTGAAGATCCCCTGGAGAAGCAAACGGCAACCCACTTCAGCATTCTTGCCTGAGAAATCCCATAGACAGAGGAGCCTGGTAAGCTACAGTCCATGGGGTCGCAATGTCGGATACAACTTAGCAACTGAGAACACACACATGCATGATCCATTTCCACTAAAGTTTTGAATGTATTTCAGTTTAAGGTCAAACTTACTGTTTATTTTTTGCTTATGGCTATCATTACACCACTACTGACTAAAAAGACTATTATTTCCAGATTGAATTACCTTGGCATGTGTCAAAAACCAGTTGACCATGTATGTATCTGTGGGTCTACCTGGCCTCTGTTCTCGTCCACTGATTTATTTGTTAACATCTAATCCAGCATACTCACGTCTTAGTTACACCTTGACATAGAGGATATAAGACTTCCAACTCTAACTGTTTTGTTCAAATATATTTTGGCTATTCTAGGTCCTTTGTATTTCTATCTGAATTGCAGAATGAGCTTACAAGTTTCTACAAAAATGTCTACTACAATTTTGACTGAGTTTGCACCAAATCTATAGACCATCTCGGGAGCAGAGATTTCTTATATTGTGGCCTGTGAACCATGAACAAGATTCTGTAAAATATTCAACGTAGACAATAACATCCTCTGTGAATAATGACAGCTGGATTTTTCTTTACGCTCTCCATACATGTTACGCCTTCTCCTTGCCTCCCTTCACCAGTTATAACCAGCGCCACACTATCGATAGAGCTGGTGGGGACGGCTGTCCCCATCTAGTTCTTCTGGTGGGGACGGCTGTCCCCATCTCGTTCTTCTGGTGGGGACGGCTGTCCCCATCTCGTTCTTCTGGTGGGGACGGCTGTCCCCATCTCGTTCTTCTGGTGGGGACGGCTGTCCCCATCTCGTTCTTCTGGTGGGGACGGCTGTCCCCATCTCGTTCTTCTGGTGGGGACGGCTGTCCCCATCTCGTTCTTCTGGTGGGGACGGCTGTCCCCATCTCGTTCTTCTGGTGGGGACGGCTGTCCCCATCTCGTTCTTCTGGTGGGGACGGCTGTCCCCATCTCGTTCTTCTGGTGGGGACGGCTGTCCCCATCTCGTTCTTCTGGTGGGGACGGCTGTCCCCATCTCGTTCTTCTGGTGGGGACGGCTGTCCCCATCTCGTTCTTCTGGTGGGGACGGCTGTCCCCATCTCGTTCTTCTGGTGGGGACGGCTGTCCCCATCTCGTTCTTCTGGTGGGGACGGCTGTCCCCATCTCGTTCTTCTGGTGGGGACGGCTGTCCCCATCTCGTTCTTCTGGTGGGGACGGCTGTCCCCATCTAATTCTTCTGGTGGGGATGGCTGTCCCCATCTAATTCTTGAACTGAGGAACAGAAGGCAGTCTTTCACCATGAAACATGACGGTAGCTGTACATTTTCCACAGACGACCTCTATCATTCTCTTCCTGACATCCTGAGAACTTTGGTTTGCAACAGATGTTGGATTTTTTTTTCAAATATTTTTTCTTGTATTTTGTTATATGTGCGAAGTTGACCACGTTGGCCTTGCTGGACTCCCAGACCCGTCTTCTCAGCTTGATAATGCCTAAGGGTTCCCCTGACCCCCCTTCTGTGCTATGGCCTGGAGATACTTCTAGAAGCAGAACCATCATAGGGCTCACCCCCCTTGTGTCCCCCTTCCCGGATTCACCATCACTTGCTGCCTCATGGGCATCATCTAGATATGGCTCCTTCATAAGCTGTTTCTTATTGTTTAGCTCTTTCATGAAGGAGAACAAATCTAGATGCTTTTCCTCCATCAAAGTCAAAGACTGATGTCACTCCGTCCATCTTGCAACTTTGTCCGACACTCCGTATCTTTTTATACTGTTTGCTCTGCCAACGGTGCCCTTATCGTCACCTCTATAAACCCGTTGTCCTGCAAGATAAAGTATAGCTGCTACATCCTCCCAGAAAAGCTCCCCGTCCTTCCATAAAACTCCAGGTTGCTCCAGTGTGTGCCCCGTTGCCTTGCGATTGTCAGTGTCACCTCAGTGCCTGTGGGTGGTGGCTATTTGAGATCAGGACACCTGCCACAGTCTTCCTTGCTTTCCCCAAATCAAGCTCATGATAGGAATTAAAAAGTTGAAAGAAGGAAGGGATGAGAATATACAATCCATTTCTTTCCCTGCTTTGGCATAGATGTGCCTATATTTTCACTGGAGTTCCTTGATACGATAGCTTTTAATATTTTAATCACAGGGAAGTCTGGCATGCTGCAGTCCATGGGGCCACAAAGAGTTGGACACGACTTAGTGACTGAACAACAACTTCCCCGGTGGGGCAGGGGTCAAGACTTCACCTTCCAATGCAGGGGTACATGTTCAACCCCTTGTCGGGGAGCTAGATCCCACGTGTCTCCAGGCCAAAGACCAAAACAAAGAACAGAAACAATATTATAACAAATTCGATAAAGACTTTAAAGATGGTCCACATCAAAAGAAAATCTTAAAAAAAACAAAAAGAAATTAACATTATTCAAGGGTGAGAGCCCACGTCTGTTGACTCCAAAGTCCTTTCTCTGTGCCATGATCCAGCTGTGATGCCCCCTAAAATAACTGGGAATCTTAAATGAGGCTGGGGTGAAGAAAGACATAGATAAAGACAGACCAGAAAGAGAACAAGTGATCTTTATCATGGTGTTTAGCTCATTAATTTTTGAAGTATTTCTTCTAGTGTCAGTCCTTCACATCCAGCTAAGTGTCCAAAGGAAAACATTGTTTTCTGCAACCTCATATTTTTGTTGAGCCTCATGAGACCTGGCAAATAATATCCAATATTTGTTATTGTTGCTGTTTAGTTGCTAAATTGTGTCCGACTCTTTTGTGACCCCATGGACTGTAGCCCACAAGACTCCCCTATCCACGGGATTCTCCAGGCAAGAATACTGGAGTGGGTTGCCATTTCCTTCTCCAGGGGATTTCCTGACCCGGAAATCAAATACACCTTTCCTGCATTGGCAGGAGGGTTCTTTACCACTGGGCCACCAGGGAAGCCCAATATTCGATATACGTCCATGCAATTAACAAAATAAGTGTAAAAATGTGTGATCAGAATTTCTATACATTTTTGACTTGGAATTAAAAATTGTATCACTAAAACAAGGCAATATCCTACACTTTGTATAGAGACCTGAAGAAATAAATTCCTTGATGATCATATTCATGTATTTCTGCTTTCTAGCACAAAAACCTGAGATAAATGAGTATTTAGAAAAATTCCATAACACATCACCTTTTCACTGGCTGATGGTTTTTTCCCAAAGCAAACCTCCCTCCTTGGTTCAGGGTCACAGACCCCTGCTTTTTGTCCTGCAGACACCAGCTAATACCAATCACCTTCCCCTGCTCCATGCTTCAAACAGACCGATGACAGTCTCCTTCAGTACATCTCCCTGTTTTTTGTGGTCCAAAGCTTACTTTCCAGTACCCATGCCCCCAACCTCCTGCTTATTGTGTAACTAAGATGTATTTTAAATTGCAAACCTAATTATGTTTTCACAGTCTAGTGTTCTCATTGCAGAATCCTAGCTAAACATTTTCCTTTTTGACGTGTGACTGCTTCAGGAATATGCACACATCTGTGGCCAGCCAGCCACCCATTTGTCTGCTTAACAATATATTTGGCAGTAAATGTAAATGTGGCTCTGCAGGGCAGTCCGCAGCAGCGACCTTCACTCTAAAGCTGTATTGATCACTCAAGGCTTTGTGTGTCCAGGGTTGGACCACTGACTTGAATGTGTATCCAAACAACTCAGAGAGGACTTAGCAATTTTAAAGGTTCCTTCTCTTTCCCTGAAATTGACTCACACATGATTCTTTAAATGCTTTTCTCATCCAGTTTGAAACGGAGAGCCTGTTCGGGGTCAAGTTCAGTGTGGTATTTCATGGTCCTGAAAAAGAAAATGAACTTTTGAAAAAAAGAATCAGATTCTCGTCTCCGTTAATGGCAGGCAAAGCACCGGCATGCACGGGTTTTGCATCAAATCTAAAAGATAAATTTAACTGATGTGTTTTCCAGTTCAACATTAGCTTTAACATGAACCGTGAGACTCTAACGTTTCACGAAGGCAAGTTTGTAATCGAGACGCACGCTATTTAAAACAGGTGGAGACCACGCACAGCTTCCCTTGGAAGCGTACTGTCATAGTAAATAACAAAATAGAATTTATTGGGCAAATAAGGAAAGCTGCTCCAAATTAAGTCTCACAATGATTACTGTATAAGGCACGTATGGAGTACTTCTTACGTTCCTAATAATTGCGGTCACCGTTACGCTGTTTCACAGATATCTTTTCCTCTAGTGTTAACAGTCTTATTTTATTGAAATACATCCAAGATTGGACAGTAAATCTGGATGTCAAGCATACAAGGGGGCATGCAGGAGACGCTTTAAAACTGGGTTTCAGTCCAAACCAAAGTTTCATATGTACAGTAAAACCTATTCCTTAAGAGACTTGTATCCGCGACAATGAACATCATACTTTCCGGTATTTACTTTCTTCAGCAGAGAAACTGAAGAAGTGCATCCTAGGAATCTGAATGAGCCTTGGTCATCAGGAACACATGATAACAGTCTGAAGGTCACGAAATCAAGTTGTAGTAAAGCCAACATGCCCAGAACACAGCCCAGCCATGATGACTCCATTTCCCCAAGTCTGCGTTCCATGATTCTTAACTCAGTTTTCAATAATGGAATTGTCATCCATCACTGATTGCATCACAGTGAGTGTGTTCAGTCACTTGGTTTGTCTGACTCTTTGCAACCCCATGGAGGCTCCTCTGTCCGTGGGATTCTCCAGGCAAGAGTACTGGAGTGGGTTGCCATTTCCTTCTCCAGGGATCTTCCCGACCCAGGGGTGGAACCCAGGTCTCTTGCATCTCCTGCATTGGCAGGTGGATTCTGTACTGCTAGAGCCACCTGGGAACCCTGATGATGTCACAACCCAGTCCCACATTCAGAAATGTCATGGTTTCAAAGGAGGGAGAGTCAAAATGAACATTTACTCAACAGGAAACTTGTGTTACCCTTTCCCTGTGTGTTAGGACCTTTGTAAAGTTGTGTTAAAAGGAAGTGTGAATCAAAGACTGTAGAAATCCTGTTAGAAAGTTGAAGATCAGGGAGAGCTTTCTGCAGATGAGGAGAGGGCAAGTGAATGGTGGCCAGGACCGCCGGGACCGCCGCCAGGGCATCCTCCATTCTAGAGGCTGGATTCATGTCTCCGGCATGTACACCTATAGGAAAAAGGGCAATTCAAGAGTCTGCCGTGTGCAGCGTACAGGAGAAAGTAATGGAATGATGTTGAACTTGCTCAGTTTAGTTCAGTCGCTCAGTCATGTCCGACTCTTTGCGACCCCATGGACTGCAGCATGCCAGGCTTCCCTGTCTATCACCAACTCCTAGAGCTTACTCAAACTCATGTCCATCAAGTCAGTGATGCCATCCAACCATCTCATCCTCTGTCATTCCCTTCTTCTCCCACCTTCAATCTTTCCCAGCATCAAGGTCTTTTCCAAGGAGTCAGCTCTTCCCATCAGGTGGCCAAAGTACTGGAGCTTCAGCTTCAGCATCAGTCCTTCCAATGAATATTGTGGGGTATGATATTGACCTGGTGGGGTATTATATCTACTTATCTATGTAAGAAGTCCTTCACGCCCAGCAGGAGGAAGCTGGGGCTGGAAGGAAAGAATGTTGGTGCAGGATGGGGCCAACCTATGTGCAACCTGACCACTAGACTGGAGAGTGAAGATTACTTGTAAACGGGCCATAAAATGGCTAGATCATGTGTTCTCATCTGTCCTGTGAAAGTGAGGAAAAGTCCTAGTATGGGACTTCCCTGGCAGCCCAGTGGTTAAGAATCAGTGCTTTGATTGCCGGGGACATGGGTTCAACCCGTGGCTGGGGAGCCAGGATCCCACATGCCGTGTGGCGCAGCCACCAAGTAAATAAATGTGAAAAAGAAAAGTCCTAGGAATACATCTTTCATTCCCTCATGTACAACTTTTCACAGAAGGGAAAGAAGCTGAAAAATCAAATAGGGGCCGATCATTCAGACTTAAAATCTGGACCAGGATAAAGCAGTGTTAACTGAAAGGAGACGTGGTGGGTAGGTTTTCAGGACAATAAGAATAAGAACGCTGGTCTCAGCAAATGCTTCAGCGCAATCAACACAATGTACACCCCATGTTCAGGTAACTCACGGTGCTGCTTGCTGAGTCATAAGGTACAATTTTACCGGGTGCTTTCTCATTACACGTTATATTCCTTAAGTTAATCTAGTGGCTGGACCCTATATTAACTCTCAGCTCTATAGATGGCTTGGAGGCCAATAAACAATTACACACGTTGAGTCCTCTAACACTGCATATATGGATTAATGTTTCAGCAAACTAATTAAGGTAGAGGAGTTTTGAGCCGAATGCTACCCAAGAGGTTTGTAAAGTAAAAGTCAGAAAAACTCATCACAATCTTTGCTTATACACTTATAGTTAAAAGTAGTCCAGGGGTATAAAACAGAGAGCAAGTTAACATCCCCAGAGTAAATTGATCACTGCTGATAAGCATCATTACTCAGAAGATGGGGACTCTGAGGGTCCAGGCTACGCTAAGGCTATCCATTTGCTATACTAGAATGTGTGTTCAGCCACTCAGTTCTGCCCAGCTCTTTGCTATCCCATGGACTGTACCCCGCCAGGCTCCTCTGTCCATGGGATTTTCCAGGTGTGGGTTGCCATTTCCTACTTGAGGGGATCTTCCTGACCCAAGAATTGAACCGACATCTTTTGCATCTCCCACATTGGGAAGTGGACTCTTTATCACTGAGCCAGCTGGAAAGTCCATCCTAGGACAATGGGCCACAAAAGCTTTGAATCACCAGATGGCTACCTAGTTGCCTGGAAGAGAGCTGCCATCTTCAGAGTTACATTCAGAGAAATAGCAGCAAAAACACAGAAAAGATCTTGATAAAAGTATGAAACCCAAGATGACAGCAGACTTCTCATTATTAAAAACCTCCATCAATTCAAGTTTACACTGCATAAAAAAATTCTCTACTCCAAACACATTTCAAGGGGGTCCAAGGCTTTTAAAAAAGAAAATCTCAGATTGTAGAAGAAAATCACCCTGTCAAGAGCTAAAAACAATGAAGCTAATAACAATTAGAAGCGCTGCTGTTTGAGAAAGGTTGCCAAGGGTTATTCTATCAAAGCAATGCAAAACAGCACTTAGAACATCAAAATGACTTGTGGTAATTATGTTCATGCCTTTGCTGTTGCATGTAGGTGAATATGCCTTGTGGAAAATAGCTGCACTGCTATCATATGTGTACGATTTTTAAACGGTGTCCTCTTTCTGCAAGGAATATGACAAGTTTCACTCAAGCATTAAATTTGGATTTAGGAATATCACTTCCCCCGTGGCTCAGATGGTAAAGAATCCACCTGCAATGCAGGAAACCTGGGTTTGATCCTCAAGTCAGGAAGATTCCCTGGAAAAGGGAATGGCAATCCACTCCAGTGTTCTTGCCTGGAGAATTCCATGGACAGACGGGCCTGCAAGCTACAGTCCATGGGGTCACAAAGAGTCAGATATGACTGAGCTACTAATTCTTTTGCTCCCAGCCCCTCTGATGGGGTCTCTCGAGGATCCACCTACATATGCTCCAACTGTCACTTTCTCCTGAGCTGATCTATCTTCAGGCCTATGGTGACCAACGGCAATGCTTCTGTATCTTTGATCACGTTTCATTACCGTGGAGACCCACCATGACTGATGACTTCAATCAATTTTAGCATTAAAATATTCCAGAGTAAAGCTATGGTCATGTGTAGGCAGACGTCATGAATGAGTTTGCGGGGAGTAGTGTGTAATATTTCATCTTATCTAAGGAACTCAAACAGCCTAACTAAATGATGTCCCCAAAGAACCTGTGACCCTTGTCCCTCTGTGGGTGGCGGCCTCCTGTTCTCTTACTGGACTCCAGTGCCGTGCAGTTCTCGCCACCGTCCACCTGTCATCTGAACTACAGCAGCTGTGGTCCTAATCTCTTCCATGTGGAGGGAAATAGCATTCATAAGTATACTGGGGATGTGTGTATCTTATGCAACAGCAGCTGGAAATTGTCATTTTCTCCACCCAAAACACATGCAACATGGGTGTGAAATTACACAACGTTGTATGAAGTCTCCAATTCTGGCACCTATTTAAAAAAAGGAACAGACCACATACATGAACTTGGATGCATGCACACATGATCCTGAAATATTCTGATGGGCAGAATTCCTATTCTGTTCCTCCTAATATCAGTCATTTCAGTCCGAGACCACACTGTGTGTGTTAGTCATGGAGTCGTGTCCGACTCTTTGTGACCCCATGGACTCTAGCTTGCAAGGCTCCTCTGGCCATAGGACTCTTCAGGCAAAAATACTGGAGTGGGGAGCCAGTTCCTTTTCCAGGGGATCTTCCCAACCCAGGAATCAAACCCGGGTCTCCCACACTGCAGGCAGATTCTTTACCACTGCATTAGACAAAAGAAAAAATGAATTTTGGGGTTAGGATGAAAGATTTTAGAGTGCAATAAACATCCCTAATACCAAATGTCTTAGAATGATGCCACTTGTTTGCAATCTTGAATTTCAAAAGTTACTTCTTGTTCTGAAAAAAGTCATCATTTTTCTTTAAAAATGCATGTTCTCAACTTGTAGAGAGGCCAGCTCAACACATTTTTAACAAAATAGAGATGAGCCAAATATATTGTCAAACTGATGTGTGTTTCTTCTTAATGGAGCTCAGACTGTGAAAACAGCACAACAGAGTTAGAGAAAATGTGTTCTGACCTCGTGCTTGATCAGAGAGCAAGAATGAATGGAAATCCTGCCACCCCTCTGGTGAGTGAGTGCCTGTCTGGAGTGAAGGCGAGAAGGGAGATCAAACCTGTTGATCCTTCCTCTGCCTCTTCAGTTATGATCGACTTGCCACCATAAGGTCCCTAAACACAAGTCAATCACTCAAGTGAAGAACAAGGATTTGATGCTTTACGGGTGGCGCTATGGTAAAGAACTCATCTGCCAAGGCAGAAGACAGAAGAGAGGCAGGTTCGATCCCTGGGTCAGGAAGATGCCCTGGAGGAGGAAATGGCCACCCCACTCCAGTATTCTTGTCTGGAGAATCCCATGGACAGAGGAGCCTGATGGGCTTTAGCCCATAGGGTCGCAAGAGTCAGACACAACTAAAGCAACTTAGCACGTGAGCACAGAGGAAAAACTGGTAAGACCTTTGCTTAAGTGGCACCTTTCTGAGACATCTTTAGTGGTAATCTCGTCTGTATGAAGTTTTTCCTTGAAGTATTGATTTTAAAGCGTAGTCCTCATGGACAATGAGACCACTGGGTAAAAACCCAGTCCTGCAGTGTAGCTGGTTTACTATGATTTGGGCTGAAATAGAATTCCTAGCACAAGAAGAAAAAACATTGACTGTTCAGTTCCTTAAAGTTCCCACATATTTTCTGAATGATCTAAATGGACTGGTGATATGGCTTTTGTACTTTCATTAAAATTTTAAATCACATAAGTAACACCTGCTCATCTTTGAAAACAGAAATCACAAAAAAAGTTACAGACACAGAATCAAAACAATGAGTGTTTTTGTACCTATGTTTCTAATACACATATTATTTAATATGTTGACATTTTTCAAACAACAATCTAACTTGAAATTTCTCCATTGGGAATATTTACATTCAATGTGATTTTAACAATTCTCAATTAGTACGTCTTAAGGACACACGTGAATGAAGAGTTCTAAAGAAGAGCAAGGAGAGATAAGAAAGCCTTCCTCAGCAAGCAATCCAAAAAAATAGAGGAAAACAACGGAATGGGAAAGATTAGAGATCTCCTCAAGAAAATTAGAGATACCAAGGGAACATTTCATGCAAAGACGGGCTCAATAAAGGACAGAAATGGTATGGACCTAACAGAAGCAGAAGATATTAAGAAGAGGTGGTGAGAATACACGGAAGAACTGTACAAAAAAGATGTTCACGACCAAGATAATCATGATGGTATGATCACTCACCTAGAGCCAGACATCCTGGAATGTGAAGTCGAATGGGCCTTAGGAAGCATCAGTATGAATAAAGCTAGTGGAGGTGATGGAATTCCAGTTGAGCTATTTCAAATCCTGAAAGATGATGCTGTGAAAGTGCTGCGCTCAATATGCCAGCAAATTTGGAAAACTCAACAGTGGCTGTAAAAGGACTGGAAAAGGTCAGTTTTCATTCCAATACAAAGAAAGGCAATGCCAAAGATGCTCAAACTACCGCACAATTGCACTCATCTCACATGCTAGTAAACTAATGCTTAAATTTCTCCAAGCCAGGCTTCAGCAATACAGGAACCGTGAACTTCCAAATGTTCAAGCTGGTTTTAGAAAAGGCAGAGGAACCAGAGATCAAAGTGCCAACATGTGCTGGATCATCGAAAAAGCAAGAGAGTTCCAGAAAAACATCTATTTCTGCTTTACTGACTATGCCAAAGCCTTTGACTGTGTGGATCACAATAAACCTTAGAAAATTCTGAAAGAGATGGGAATACCAGACCACTTGACCTGCCTCTTGAGAAACCTGTACACAGGTCAGGAAGCAACAGTTAGAACTGGACATGGAACAACAGACTGGTTCCAAATAGGACAAGGAGTACATCAAGGCTGCATATTGTCACCCTGATTGTTTAACTTATATGCAGAGCACATCGTGAGAAACACTGGGCTGGAAGAAGCACAAGCTGGAATCAAGATTGCCGGGAGAAATATCAATAACCTCAGATATGCAGATAACACCACCCTTATGGCAGAAAGTGAAGAACTAAAGAGCCTCTTGATGAAGGTGAAAGAGAAGAGTGAAAAGTTGGCTTAGAGCTCAACATTCAGAAAACTAAGACCATGGCATCTGGCCCCATCACTTCATGGCAAATAGATAGGTAATCAGGGGAAACCGTGGCTGACTTTATTTTTCTGGGCTTCAAAATCACTGCAAATGGTGATTGCAGCCATGAAATTAAAAGATGCTTACTCCTTTTAAGGAAAGTTACTACAACCTAGACAGCATATTAAAAAGCAGAGACATTACTTTGCCAACAAAGGTCCGTCTAGTCAAGGTTATGGTTTTTCCAGTGGTCATGTATGGATGTGAGAGTTGGACTATAAAGAATGCTGAGCACCAAAGAATTGATGCTTTTGAACTGTGGTGTTGGAGAAGACTCTTGAGAGTCCCTTGGACTGCAAGGAGATCCAACCAGTCCATCCTAAAGGAGATCAGTCCTGGGTATTCATTGGAAGGATTGAAGTTGAAGCTGAAACTCCAGTACTTTGGCCACCTGATGAGAAGAGCTGACTCATTTGAAAAGACCCTGATGCTGGGAAAGATTGAGGGCAGGAGGAAAAGGGGACAACAGAGGATGAGACAGTTGGATGGTATCACCGACTCGATGGACATGGGTTTGGGTGGACTCTGGGTGTTGCTGATGGACAGGGAGGTCTGGAGTACTGTGATTCATGGGGTCACAAAGAGTCAGACATGACTGAGCAACTGAACGGAGCTGAACTGAAGGACACAGCAATTTATTTAACCAGTCTCCTCTTGTACTCCTGTTAACATTTCCATCATTTTATTAAAGAAAAACAACTCTTGGTATTTCTTTAGGACAAATTCCTAGAAGTCATATTTCTGGGTCACAGGAAACAGACATCACTTTATCTGTTGATGTATGCCAATGCCTTCCAAAAAGATTGTACAATTTACTCACCACAGCAGTTTAATTACAGTATCTTTTGTCTACCATTCCCCACAAGCCATGGACATCCTAACTCATTTTTTCCTGCTTCACACTCAGTTTTTAAATATTTAATCCTTTCTGGGGGTAACTTTTTTTTTTTGGAGTATGATTGTTATACAATGTTACATTAGTTTCTGCTGTAGGAAGAAATGAATCAGTTATATATATGTGTGTGTATATATACATATATATACATGTGATATACACACACATATATCCCCTCCTCCTTGGGCCTCCCTCCCATCCAACCCACACCCCACCCCTCTGGGTCATCACAGAGCACAGAGCTGAGCTCCCTGTGTTATACAACAGCTTCCCACTAGATACCTATTTTACACATGGTAGGAGAAGGCAGTGGCACCCCACTCCACTACTCTTGCATGGAAAATCCCATGGACGGAGGAGCCTGGAGGGCTGCAGTCCATGGGGTCGCTGAGGGTTGGACACGACTGAGCAACTTCACTCTCACTTTTCACTGTCATGCATTGGAGAAGGAAATGGCAACCCACTCCAGTGTTCTTGCCTGGAGAATCCCAGGGATGGGGTAGCCCAATGGGCTGCCATCTATGGGGTCACACAGAGTCGAACACGACTGAAGTGACTTAGCAGCAGCAGCATAGCATATTGGAGAAGGAAATGGCAACCCAGTCCAGTATTCTTGCCTAGAGAATCCCATGGACAGAGGAGCCTGGCAGGCTGCTGTCCATGGGGTTGCACAGAGACGGACATGACTGAAGTAACTTAGCAGCAGCAGCAGCAGCATAGCGTGTATATGTCAATCCTAAGCTCCCAGTCTGTCCCACCCTCCTCTCCCCCACCGAGTGCTCACAGGTCTGTTCTCTGCATCTATGTTCCTATTCCTACCCTGCAAATTGGTTCCACTGTATCATTTTTCTAGGTTCCATGTATACACATTAGTATGCAGTATTGGTTTTTCTCTTTTGAACTTACTTCACTCTATATGATAGACTCTAGATCATTGCCAGTAGGCTAGCCTGCCATAGCCATGTGGTTCTGAACCACATGATTTCAGAAAGACAATCCAATAGTCTGAGTTAAATGGGTTAACAGCTGAGACAAAAGTACCAAAATCTCAGTGACTTCACATAACAAAAAGTTCATCTCTTGCCAACACGCCAGTTCAGTGCAGTGTTTGGGTGGGCAGCTAGCCACACAGCTGTTCAGGGACCTGAGCTTTGTCCATCTTCATCCTTCTTGTAATTCCATCACCCCAGAGGGCCCTCACTGCCTTGGCTGGATCCTCGGTCTGTGGTCAGCGCTTGTGGGAAGAGAGCGAATCTTACCTGGGAGAGTCTTATCGTCACAGCCAGGAAACAGCCAGACACACTTTGCTCAATATTCCATCAGGCAGAACCTCATCTCAGGAGCAGACTTAGCTTCAGGGACGATCCAGACACAGTCCAGCTGTACGGCCGGGAAGAAACGCAACAGATATGGCCAATTATCTAACCATTTCTGCCACAAATACTAATATTCGCTTTTGTTGTAATCTACTTGGGGAGTTTCTACCTTTAAAAAAAAAAAAAAGAGAGAGAGAGAGAAGTTAGTCCCTTCACTGTGACTTGGAGTGGCCACTGATACATATGTGCCTATACGGCTGCAATTCTATGTATTTGAGCCATTCATTACCTTCTAGTGTGATTTTCCATTTTACGTCTGCGAGTTGGATGAAACTAATATCATTTCACTTTTTCCCCCTAATAATCTGAAACTAGGACTATACTTTTCTATTCTTGTAATGGTTGCTGCAGCATGAATAGATGGATTCATGAAAAGATGGATTATGAACGTATAGCATGTACTTCCCCACAAGGGCTTTTGAAATATCCATTTCAGCACGACTCCTCCCCGATATCACACATCTTACATGATGAGAATTTTCACTTCGTCTGTCTCTGTTCCCTCTCCCTTCAGACTGTATCTCCTCCTTATCACTACTTCCTTCGATCCCTAGATTTTGATAAAACTTGAGAGAAATTCGGGAGAAGAGAATGTTCCATGTAGGAAACCTGCCCCAATTTAAATGACTGTACGATAAATTAAACACAAAGAAAGTGAGACAGAATTAGTTGCCAAATGATGCAAATTATTTTAAAGTTCCACAGAAATCAATCAATAGTGATATTTAAGCCAGGATGCAAACAATAAAGATTTTAATATTAGATAAAAGATCTCTCTCTAGTATTGAACATTCTTACACACACACACACAGACACTGTTTACCATGCAAGAGTTCACTGACACTGTTTACCATGAAAAAAGAATAATTATTGAATTAGAGATAAAGAGTATGTGCCATTACAAAATAGAATAAGAACTTAAATAAAGAACCCCAAGGAACCACCAGCACAGAAAAGTCTGCTCCTAAGGAGTGATTTTCTAGGGTGATAGGTTAAATACATTCAAATAGGTACTAAATGAAAGCAGAACAGCTTTATAAGACAGAGTACAAGTACAAAGAACAGAATCTCTCATTTATCAGTGCCAAGGCAAATCGAAAGCCTGACCTAGTCTTATCAGCTGTGTTCCTAGCAGAGTCAACAAGCAGCCAACTACAAATATCAAAAGCAGGAACAACAATGAGAAAAGTTTGGTGCTTTTGTTTGACTGATAATCAGTTCAACCTCCCAAGATTTTCTTTTAGTGATTTCATTTCAAAGAGATTTCATAAGTTAACACTCTTTGGCATGTTCTTATTCTCTTCACAATCATTGTTGAGGGGTTTCATATGAACAAGAAATATCTGCCTCAAAACTCAAACTAGTTTTTGTTGTTTTTTTTTTTTTTTGAACGGCTCTTGCAGCCATTCCTACCTTCAAATAGCAAAGAAATAAGCTGTCGATGTAGAACTTGAACAACAGCAGAAAGGATCAATGGGACATCAACTCTCGCAGGCAGATGTGACTGCCTGAAGGGATTAAGATAGGAAACATTTACATAGAGAAAATGCCATCTCCATCTTGGAGATGGAGGAGGATGCCATCTCCATCCTCTGGAGAGGGAATCTGACTGCAGAACCATTAGAACCCACACACAAAGTCCAGTTCAGACTAAAAATGAAACAAGTGAATTTCCATGCAAGTCATCTGTCTACCAACTGCTCTCTATGAACAGGTGAGCTCCCTCCACTGGCCATTCAGAACCTTAAGTAAGTTGTGGGTCTCAAGTGAGAGAGAGGAACCCACTAGGAATCTCATTAAAAGGCAGCCCTGGGGCTCCTGGAATTTCTGCTAGAGTAGGTCTAAGAAACGGCCCTGGAATCTGCATTCTGAAATTTATCTTCGGTGATTCTAGCACAAGCAGTCCCTAGATGTCTTCAGGAAGCACCAATAAAATTGCAGAGACTCAGAAAACCTGGAGCTACCTTAACTATGTTCTCAGATTTAGGAAATGGATTCCTTCTCTGTTGCATTTCCTTTGGTCTGCCCCCAAATAAGTTCCAAGATGACACAGTTCTCTTGGATATAAATCTTAGAATACTGCTGATTCTCTGAGCTGTGCCACAGGACCAGATGAAAACCTGGACTGTGAGAATCATCCCCACATCCTTTCCTTATGGAGAAGAAAGGCATAAAATGCAAAATGGAATTATTTCCTCAATAGTACTGGATAAGGGTCATAGCAGGGGAGAAGCAAATCACCAAGGAAGAATCCAAAAACCTGGCCATGACCTTTCCTCTCTCCAGACAATTTTGTACTCCCTTTGCTCTAACACCTTAAGCCAAAGTCTGTGCATGGTGCTAATTAATGTGCAATTATGTCATCAGTTATACACATCAGTGAAGGTAGATAAGCTGTACAGCAGTCCTGAAGTCTTGCCCCCAAAATTACTGTCTCTGTCTATCATGTGTAAATAGCAATATTATCCCACATGTGATTCTGAGATATGAGAAGATACAATAAAATGCCTATCATAGCAGTCAACAGCTTTTGTAAATGGTCACTGCTTTTGTTTTTGTGACTACATTATTACTGTCAAAAATAACTTCACTGTAGGAATCACAAAACTAGGACGCTGACTGATCCCCCTTGACTCATCACCAGTAGGTGTTAGAGCATTAAATCAGGTGAATGTTCTCAATTCCCACACCTCTAGTACTCTGCCCATAACCTCACATACACTGAAAGTGGTAAAATACTTTTTAAACATCTATGAACTTTAGTCAGTATTCAGAGTCCATGACATATAGCAGGAGTAATATGTATATTACAAGGAGATGGATGCTATAATAGAACACCATAGACTGAGTGGCTTAAGTGACATGTTTTGAAGTCTCATTGAATTTATTACAATATTGCTTCTGTTTTATTTTTTTGTTTTTTTTGGCCATGAGGCATGTGGGATCTTAACGCCCCGAGCAGGGATAAAACCCATACTCCCTGCACTGGAAGAGGAAGTCTTAACCACTGGACCACCAGGGAGGTCCCCTTTAAGTGATATTTATTCAGCACAGTTTTAGAGGCTGGGAAGTCCAAGCTGAAGGCACCATGCCTGGTGAGGACCTGCTTCCTGGTTTGCAGATGGCTATCCTCTTGCTAATCTCTCGTGTGGCTGAGAGAGCCAGCTACCTCCTTGACCTCTTCTTATTGGGGCGCTAATCCCATTCATGAGGACCCCACCCTTGTGACCTAACTACATCACCAACATCCCACCTCCAAAAACTGTCACATCGAGGTTAGGGTTTCAATATATGAACTCTGCAAAGACACAAATGTTCAGTCCATTGTAGAGAGTTCAGCAGTCAAAAAATGTGGCCACTTGGGGTGTTTTACAGGAGACAGAAGGTGTGGAAACACAGAATACTGCCTTTGTGGTTTGACATAAAGAACAAGCATGAATCTGAGCTTCATGGGTACACATCAATCACCAGTTATTTTGCAGTTCCTTATTTACTTCTGCTGCCCAAACGTGACCTATTTCATCTTCGAGTTTTCCATTGAATAGGGTAATCCTCTGTGCAGCAGCTAGAATTTCCTGGTAGACAAAAATACAATAACATTACACCTAGAAAATGCATGATTTGGTCAGAAAGAAGCAAAAGATAAAGGAGTTAGTTATCGACCCTGTTTCCAACACTCTCCAGCCTCATAAAAGTGCTCTGTGGTTGATAGGGCTCCAGGAAATCCAATTCCCATTAGTCAATGAAATAAGCTTGCCAGCTGGGCTGACCTCCCTTCAAATATGCACAATAGGGACATTACTGGTGGCACAAAAAGAGAAAAACAGGACTTTTCCTCAACAGCAGATCATTTTCTCTTAAGAATATTCTCAGAGAAGGGCATCTGAGCATTCCCTGCCATTTTTCTTTCTTTTTTTTTTTTTTAATCACCTGAGGCTTTACTTCACACAAATGAATCAGAACCATCAATTAAAAAGGGGTGGAGTGAGAGGGTCCCAGGGAAAATCTATTGCACAATCAGAGACATAAAACTGCAGAAATCATGAAGATGAGCAATCTTAAAATGTATTCAGCACTTTTACACAGCCCACAAGTATTCTTCAAATTATGCAAATGAATTAATAAAGTCAGAATTCATTTAAAATGTATATCCTTCCACCACCCCATCTCTCCAGACACAGAGCTCTCTGGGCCTACATTCACTCATTTTTCTGTTAATCAGTGAAGGTAACTTTTTAACCTCCCAGGGTTTGGAAAACAGAGAGCTTTAAACCAAAGCAAAAGATGTCTTCGACCGAGCTATGCCAAGAAATCAAAATGAGCTGCCCTTCCATTTGAAAGCTAATATTGAAAGAAATAAGTAAAGGTATTTTCCCTGAATCAAACAGAAATCTGTTCATGAAGATATTCATCCAATTGTCCTACCATGTAATTTCAAAGCTTTGCAAAATGAAACCATCTAACAGTTAAGACATTATCTTAAGTATCTTATTATCTGAGATATTAAGGTATGCATCTTATTTATCTTAATATATAATATACTAAGTTACATATAGTTGGTAATGACTTTTATAAGAAATAAAGAAAGGAAAAAAACAAAATGGTATAAAGCAAAGAAAGAAATAATAATATGTTCTCACTAAATCGTAGCAAAATGATTTTAAATTAATGCTTTCATAACAAGTACTTAATAAATAGATTTTAAGCACTTTCATATATTGTAAGTACTGTGACTCTACAATTTTAATTCAAACTGAAATTTTCTGTGTTTTAAAATATATATCTAGTTATTAGCATGAGTTTACAGCAGTCTAATCCACTTCTATAAAACTGCACAAAGAAGTAAAACATGACTCAATGACTTTGTTTATATTATCAATTTCTTGGTTATAAATGTCCTCGTTTCCCACAGAGCACGGAGGTAAATGTTATTCTGCTCTGCCTAATTATCACGAAACCCCAATTAGGAGAGTTCAAATCCATCACCTAGGATTGTATGATATATTCCCAGGATTGTCAGTATAGACCATGAGTTGTGTATGTTCTAGGTATGATTTATATCAGTGGTCAAAACCTTCATTACAGTGGCCCATAAAATATTAGCTTATAGTCACTGGAATGCAGCTTTCATCATTCTCTCTCTATGATTGTTGAGCAGTTCTGTGAGCACAGCATCACACTGGAGAAAATAAAATGCAGTTAAGTCAAAATGGCACAGCTAATGCCCTTTGGGAGCTCACATTTAAAATGGAAATATAAGCTTACCCCTGAGAAAGGACAAGAGGAAATGGGCTTAGATTTATAGAAAAAGGGGCTAGGCATTTTTCCTCTGGCTCTTCCCTCCCCTGGCCTATCCAGGAGGTTGCTAACTGCCAGGTGAACAGGAGAAGAGGGTGAAGAAGATGAAGGCATTATTCGTGGACGACCATCATCTTATCCTGATGTGGGGAAAAAAAGGACTGCACATCTTCCGCATCATTTCTTCTTCATTTAGACTTTTTAAAATTTTGATCTATTTCTTTTTGACGGGGCTGGGTCTTTGTTGCTGCGCACGGGCCTTCTCTAGTTGCGGTGAGTGGGGGCTCCTCACTAGCTGCAGGGCATGGTCTTCTCATGGCAGTGGGTTCTCTTGCTGCAGAGCACGGGCCCGAGGGCTCTAGCGCTTCAGCAGTTACATCTCACAGACTCTAGAGCACAGGCTTAGTTGGGGCACACACCGGTTTAGTTGCTCCACATCATTAAACTTTTTAAAAATCTTATTGGGGCTGTACCCAGCAAAGTTGAAATGACAAGATCCATTATCCATTACTTTTAAACAAAGTTAGGGAAGTAATTGTTAATAACGGTTGGAAATCTCTGCTGGAAGTCATAACAAGAGCTCCCAAGATACAGTAAAAATTAAGACAGGGGCTTATTTGTTTGGAATAGCACTCCAGAAGTTTTGTAATCTCCTCATTACTGGCTTCAGGGACCTACTCTCATCCTTCATCTCTTCTTATGAAATCATTGAACTAAACCAAACCAAATTGCCTCCAATAAAACTGGCTTGAAATACTCACAAAGTGTCAGAAATCTAAATTATTTAGTATAGAAAAACTTAAAAAAAAACTAGGTGGTGATGTGGAAACATCACCATCTAGATTGAATCTCGGCTCCAAGAATTTTAACTGAAGCTATGGGAACTTAAAGAAGTTTCTCAATTATTTTTTTAAAGTTTCTCCTCACCTAAAAAGAGAGGCCTTATTGGTGAAGACTAAGGATAAGATATGTGAACCTCTTAAGACTAGTGACATAATAAAGAAAATTAATGAGAAAGAAGAGAAAATTTCTCAGAACAAAGATTTGGGAGAATTAAATAGAACAAAGAAGAAAAAGCAGCCAAGAAGAATAATCAGGGGAGTAGCAGGGGAGGATTGGAGGCAGAGAAGTAAAGAAGGGGAAGGTTGAAGGAAAGCCATAGTGAAGAAACATCGAGAATTTCTGGAGAAGTGAAAATCAAGAAAATACCTTTATTATAGATGAGATGTAAATTTCCCAAACATCTTACAGCAAATACTCCTTTTATGTATTTAGTTTATATTTAATGTGAAAGTTTTGTCTCCCCAACCAGGGATCAAGAATAGTATTTAGCATTTATTTATATTTCCATCCACATTCAAGACTGTATTATCACAAAAAAAGGTCTATAATAATTATGCAACAAAAACAGTAGTTGAAGAGGACTTGGAAACACACATGAAATGATGCAGCCTTAGGTGAAGTGCCTATACAGAACAGAAAGGAGACCATGAACACAGATCACTGAGGTTTCTCCAGACAAAGAAAATGGGATGGAGAATTCAAGTACAGGTTGGAAATCCAGAGTGTATGCGTAGAGTTTAAGGAAGAGTTTGCAGCTGGGAAATGAAGTATTAACAGTACAGCACTGAGCTGGGCGCGTGAGCCTGGAGTAGACACAGCCATCGGCTCTGACTTCAGCTGCCTGGGCAAGTTTGGAAGAACACTCTTCTAAGTCTCAGTTCCCTTAACTTGAAATCAAGTCTAATCATATCAACCCTAGTGGGATATGGTGAAGTTAAAAGACTTCTCTGAATGTCAATAACTCCTCCCAGCAACTGGAACACAGTATGAGCTCTATAGATAACCATCACTGTCATAATTACTGTTAGCATCACCACAATCATTCATCCTCAGTCAAGGATGCAGGAAAGAAATAGAAAAATGGATTGGAAAGGGAGTCATAGAGACAACTCTGTGCCTTAGGAGAAGAGTATAGAGTCGTTGAGCTTCCCTGGTGGCTCAGGTGGTAAAGAATCTGCCAGTAATGTGGGAGACCCAGGTTCTACGAGGCTGCAACACTTGGCCACCTAATGCAAAGAGATGACTCATTGGAAGAGACCCTGATGCTGGGAAAGATTGAAGGCAGGAGGAAAAGGAGGTGACAGAGGATGAGATGGTTGGATGGCAGTGCTGATTCAATGGACAT
Organism: Bos grunniens; assembly: GCF_055505025.1. NCBI lineage: Eukaryota > Metazoa > Chordata > Mammalia > Artiodactyla > Bovidae > Bos > Bos grunniens. Next base: position 85,930,042 of record NC_141176.1, on the reverse strand, counting down.
GGACTTGGGCAAACTCCAGGAGATGGTAAAGGGCAGGGAGGCCTGGCGCTGCAGTCCATGCAGTCACAAAGAGTGGGACATGACTCGGTGACTGAACAACAATAATAAAGTCATTGCTGCAGAGAAGAGAGTAAGTATGGAGGAAGATTTGGGAGCAGAAGAGAGGACAGATGGCTGCTCACCAAGCCTTCTCCCGTGTCCTGTGATGGAAATGGCAACCCACTCCAGTATTCTTGCCTGGAGAATCCCATGGACAGAGGAGCCTGGTGGGCTACAGTCCACGGGGTCGCAAACTCAGACACGACTGAGCGACTACCACTATCACCTTCGCTTTTTCACTGTGACTCAGAGGAGCGAGAAGGTACAAGTGCAGGCATCACAGGGCCCTCGACTGAACGAAGTCAGAAACGCTGGGTGATGAGCAACTCGGTAAGACTAGTTCAAGGTACAGAGCCAAGGAGGGCAAGTGCTAATGGCGATCTGTGAGTTCTGAGCATCAGAGGCAAGAGTATGACGCGGTGGACGCTCAAGATGCAGAGAAGGTGGGAAATGTGGTTTTCACTCTGGCTTCATTTGCCCACCCTTTTATAAAACTTGTGCTAAGTGGGGGGTTTTCTATCCGACGTAGAACATTAGTACAGAGAGCAGTCTTAATGTGAACTCAATTTTTTATGGATTAGAAACTTGAATTATCAAAGTACAAATAATAATAGTGTAATAATAAATATTTGTATTTCAAGGTGAAATTGAAGATAACTAAGAAATCTAATTTGGGGGCAAAGGGAAGGGAAAAAAATGAAGAGAGGATAGAATTAGATAATATCCTTATGTTTAATTTATAAGACCTCTCCCATACTCTGCTAAGTGAATGTGCAAATATAATAAATGCACTGTTTTGAATATAATTTCTTTAGACTCTCATGTTTTTCTTATTTTTTTTCTATGTGCATTAAAATTTTTATTCACAAAGTTTAAACACTGCATAATAACAGTTTAAATCAAGTTTTAAAAAATCCCTAATTTTCTATTTGTTGCTATAAATTCAAAGATGCAGAGAGCCATGGGAAGTAGTTTGAAAATGGCAAGTTGTTGTGTCACTGTATATTTAGTATCTTTTTGCACTAATTGAATTATCTGAAAGTATATACATTATTCATTTTCTGGAAACTTGAGCTGATCTATCAACACAGCCTCTTCTGCTGTGACTTTTTAGTGTAAATAAAAGAACCTAGATGCCCACAAACCTGAGCCCCATTTGCATGGAATTTCACATTCACACACATCTCATTATCTCGGGAAAAGGCTTTATCTGAACTCAGCTGCCTTTGTGCCCACATCCCAATTACAATTTTCTACTTGTAATTTCCAATATGCTACTATTATGGTCAAACAAAAGAGAACACTTTAGGCATTTCCAAGAGTTTATAAGCAGCCTCAGATGCACACTACAACCTAGAGACTTTATAATAAAACACGAAAGGTTTTATGAAAAGAATAAATGCTTTTTTTCCCCCTTAATTTTGATACACAACTTGTCTTAAACAAGAAGTAGCTTTGAACTCTCAAGTCTATCCCAGCTCAGGGAGCATGGTGTTGCTCAGCCAAGAATTTTGAGGAAGGCAAGGGAAAAGGGTATTTTTCTTTCTTGAAAGAATCATTCGCACCATGGAAACCTTCATGCCAGGGAGATTTGGATAGGGACAAACTTTAGACATAAATAAGAAGTGTCTTTTTTACAGAGTATCTTTTTGTTTACTCTTACTTCCCTTAATGTTATCCTCCTAGTAGAGACCAAAGAGAGGAAGGGTTTAAGAGAATCTTATGCCCCAGGCGGTTGGGAGTTACTGGTCTGGACTGTGTGGTCCTTGAGGATAGAAGCCTCTTTAGCTCCTCACTCTACTCTCAGTATTGAGTCCAGAGACAGGCATCCAGGAAGTACCCAACACACGTTTTGTCTCTAAAAGATGACAGTACACACATCTAGAGAGTGTAACACTCAGGTCTGAGTACCTTTACTGTAAAGGGCCAAGTAGTAAATATTTTAGACTTCATGGCTCAGGTGGTCTCTCTCCTTCCTGTTTAGTGGCCAAGTTGCATCTGACTCTTTGCGACCCTGTGGACTGTAGCCTGCCAGGCTCTTCTGTCCCTGGGATTTCCCAGGCAAGAATACTGAAGCAGGTTGACATTTCCTCCAGCACATCTTCCAGACTCAGGGATCAAACCTGAGTCTATTGCATCTCCTGCACTGATAGGTAGATTATTTTCCACTGAGCCAATAGGGAAGTCCTCTTGTACAATATGCAAATAAATGGGTGTGGCAATAAAGCTTTATTTACATAAACCAGGTGAGAGCCAAATTTGGCCTGTGGGCTGTGATTGGAGGACTTGTAGTTCAGCAGGCACAAATGATGGTCAGTTAGACCCCGTTCAGTCTAAATGCAGGAGCCAGTTCATAGGTGGTTTAGGATAGAAAGCTTCAAGGTCAGGGGCAGGACTGAAGTCAGAGGGCTAATGCAACAGAGTCCCTTGGAACCTAAAGAGTAGCTCCCAAAGGTTTCTCTGATATTTTCTCTAAAAGTCTAGACTCATGGCTGCTAGAGTCTCCTGTCAGGGTGTGGCAAGGGTTATCAGTAGGACTCCCACCCTAGGCAAGTTTCACTGAATCTTTTCCCAAACCTTCCTCAGTTACCTGCATGGTTGACTTACCAATTAATTTTTAGATGATAAGAATTTGGAGACTTGAACAAATCCACGATATTGCCATACTCTCCATGACACTAACAAGTTATATTCAACAGTTCTCCCAGGAAAATGAGAAAAAGGAATAAGCATGAGGGTGATGGAAAAGGAATTCATTTTATAGCAATGATTATTAATATGTGCTAGAATATGAGCCATGTTAAATGTTGTTGACATTTGTGCTCACATACTTCTCAATACAACTACAAAATAATCATTTCCCTCTTTGGGGGTGAAAACAAAGATTCAGAAATGGACAGAGAAGCCTGTGTCCATGGGATTTTCCAGGCAAGAATACTGGAGTGGATTGACATTTCCTTCTCCAGGGGATCTTCCCAACCCAGGGATCTAACCCCTGTTTCCTGCATTTCAGGAGCGACCAGGGGAGACCCTCAGAAATGTTAATTCAAGTAAAACATGGCAGAGCCTTCAATGGTCGCCAGTGACCCCTGCCTCCTAGGTCTTCTTGTCTCTCCGATTGGACCTTATTAGGCTCTGGAGCTGTGCTTCCATCTGGCCACCCTGAAGTGTCACTGTCCCCTGTGAGGCCATCTTTGGCTTTCTTCTAACTCCTGTGCTCCCCCTTAGGGATCTTAAACACGTCCAAAGCCACGAGGACCGCAGGTATGCCGATGGTGACCAAACCTCAACCACAGCCCGGTTCTTGCCCCAGGCTCCAAGCTCACATTTCACTTTGTCTCCTCCATCAGCGCTGTGGCATTTCGGATGGAATATTTCCAAAGCCAGTCTCATTGTTTTCCACCCACAGCCTACCCCACCTCTAACATTCCCTCCATTAGCCAATGCTATCCCCTTCTACCCGGGAAACGGTGCTAGAAATCTGAGAGCTATCTTCAAATTTTCAATTTCCCCTCCCTCCCACATCCAATCTGAGCCCAGGCCCTGTCAATTATACTCCCGCCACTCTCAAATCTATCCTTTCCTCCCTGTTCCCCATGCAGCTGCAAAATTCTTCATCATCTTTCACCTAGGCTGTTTAAAGTTTTCTAACTCTTTGCAGAGTGAGCATTTCAGAGGGAAATTCACCCACATTTCTCCCTTGCTTGAAACCCTTCAGTGGCCTCTTCATTGTCTCAGCCAGTATTTTTCGAAGATATTTCCACGACCTTGAACTTGGGGGTCCTAGAATTCTTTATGAGTTTACCTGTTGTATACTTTTTAATAATAAGCCAAAACCTAAATACCAGCATACATATAGGTATATAGTCCAGATAAGAAACGTATATATTCCAAAGAAGCATAAATACAAGTATATATTCTTGTGACACGATGTCACAAGATGTCAGCACCTTCTTTGCAGTCAGTGCCAACAATCCTATTAGGAACGGGCGGCACCACGTTCATTGCTCTAAGAAAGAAAAAAACAGACATAGAAGAACTTAATGTCTTAAATCCAAACGGCATTCCTCATAGCATATAAATGCACAAAGACCTCCCTGTGGCTTAAAGAGGGAGACGTGGTGAGCACATCGGTCCTGGTGTGGCACAGGACAGTGTTGATGGAGTCATGACAAAGTCAAAACTCCCACACCCAAGCCGTCAAGACTACCATCCACCTCAGAGCAGTGTTTTAACCAAAAAAGAAAGCAGCGTCCCTCCAACTTTAAATCACAATCGTTCTACAACTCTGTGTATTTTTAACTTACAATTTTGTTTTGGTTGTATAAGAGCTTTGTACATAAGGAGCTTTTTTACGTATGCATATGTAAGTAAGACTATGGTTAAAAATAATTGAAGTGAACAGCAGAAGTCACAAGAGCTATTTTCCTTTAAAAAGCAGCCATGTGTTACTCAGGTTTAAGAAATCCTAGTGCAATGAGCTCAAGTTCAAATGCCGCGTGTTGACAAGTTCCTCCAGGATCCAGCCACCGGTCACCTTCCCGCTGCTCAACACACCCTATTGTTCAGCCATTGCAAACAATCTGCTTTTCCTACCTTATCCTTGCTTTTGTATGCTTGGTGTTTTCAGTTTAGATTCCTCTGCCCAATCCAAATTCTATCCAGTATATCAGTGATATTTTTGTTCTTTTTCATTTGTTCCATCTTCAACCCCAGTCAGCCAGGTAAATGTAAGTATTGTTTCCAATGTCTTTCTTAAGTACAGAATATGCCTATTATGACACTTACCACATGTGCTGTAATTCTTGATTTGGATGTCTGCCGTTTTTCTGAGGTTCTAAGCAACCTGAAATTAGGAGTGTTAGTTTATTCATCTTTGCCTTGAGTGTGTGCATGCTTAGTCCCTCTTTGGGATGCCACGGACTGTAGCCTGCTAGGCTCCTCTGTCCATGGGATTCTCCAGGCAAGAATACCGGAGTGGGTTGCCGTTTCCTCCTCCAGGAGATCTTCATGACCCAGGGATCGACCAGCATCTCTTGCACTTCCTGCACTGGCAGGAAGATTCTTGGCTGCTGGGTGCCTCCTGGGAAGCCCCACCTTTGCCCTACCAGCCCCTGGTTCATTTCCCAATGTATGGTAGCCACTTAATTGATCACTGTTACATAGACGGATGGAAAAATGAAAATATGAATGGATGGATGGATGGATGAGTGGCTGGGTGGGTAGGTAGTTTAGTGAACGGGTGGATGATGAAGTTGATACATGGAAGGATGCTGTCACTTCAGAGTACAGTTTATCTTAAAGGGAGAAATCACTGTCCTTCCTAATAATAGTCATATTTTCTTCAGACTTCAGATCATGCTGTACAGTATTCTTGTTGCCACAAATGGTTCCTTATGTAGAAGATGAGGTGAAATCTTCCTTGAAGGTACTCGCATTGATTGTAGATGGTGAATCTTTTTACATCCTTTAGTGTTTCAGGCATTTAGATGGGGTTATTTAAATTAAAAAAAATATGTCACAAGTCATGATATACTTGTGAGAAAAACAACCAATGGGTGGGAAAGGGGGCATGAATAAGGGTGGGCACGGAAAGGGACAAGTAGCTTTCCAGGTCAGCCTCTGTAATACCTTTCTTTAGTTTTCTGTCATTATATTTTCCACTTGTGCTTGTATCCAAGATCATTGCTGTCTTAATTGGGATAGATTGCCTCCATATAAAAATTAGCCACAGTTTGGCTCTTACATGCCACAGTAAAGACTGGCAAAAAGTATCAGAGGCTTGCCAGGAATGTTAAGCTTCATAAGATTCACCCTATGGGGCCACGGTGGTCTTTATATATGTACATACATCTACACAACTAGAAAGTTATGATATTTTAACCCGAGTGGATTGCTCAATGGACACAGGAAACTTTTGGTGGTCAATTTAAATCTTCAAGTGTGTGTTGTTAAGTTTCATAGTGCCTTCAGGTCAAAATACTATTAACCCTTTATGTTGCATTGTCTGTTATTTTTCCTTCTGATGAAACTATTAGAGGAAGAACTGGCGATATGCTTGCTGTCCCACTTCAAATAGAATTTACGAAAGCTAATGTGTAAAAAATGACATTCCGAAGGGGCAGTGTAGTTCAGCTAGAACAAGGGATCCTGGCTTCAACTGGCGTTCCCTCCTCAGGCTCATAAACACACAAAGATGAGCAGGTAAGTACCGGTGGAGGCCAAATGAATGTGAATTGTTCTTTGTTTAATTTGTGCTTTAAAACTGCTCATGGGTTTTGCAACTTTTTAAATGGTTTGAGCATCTTATTTGTGTTTGTTTTCTGAGGAATTTGAGCCTGTAGGCAATAAGTTTACACTTGAGTGTGTTTCCAGCAATAAATTTGTAACAGTTCTTCTCCTTTCACATTCTACCCATAACAGCAAGGATACATATACATGACACATGATATATAAGATAGTGTCAGTTTAAATATATATATTTTATATTAGTTTGGTATTACCCTTTATTTAATATAAGCTCCTCCCTTGACATGTTATTCAGAGAACCGTAAGTATAGAAAGCAGGGTCCCTGGTGATCCAGTGGCTAGGACTTCACCTTGTAATTCCAGGGGTGTGGGTTTAATCCCTGGTCAGGGAGCTGGGATTTTTAATGCCTCTGAGGCAAAGGATCAAGTTATAAAAGCAGAAGCAATGTTGTAACAAATTCAATGAAGACTTTAAAAATATTCCACATGAAAATAATAATAATAATAATAGTTTTTTAAGTATAGAAAACAAATAAAAATGGGAAAGAATAAGTATTGCAGCTAAACAGTAAAATTTCTCTAAGCACAAAAATGATGTAATGAGGAATATGAATGTTACTAACTTGTGATATTGTAAACAATATGAGATTGTTCTAAAGGGGAAATTATATATAAATACAAAGTTTCCTTCTTTCTCCCTTTTACCCAGTGGTAGACACTGCTTCCTTGAGGAAATAAACAATGACTGAGTTTTAGGAGCAATACAATGGATTCAGGAATAATCCTGGTTAATTCCTTTGGGTTTTCTGATAAATGGTGAAACTGACCTCGTAGACCTTACCTGTACATTTATTCTGAACAGTAACTGAATTAATTCACTGACAGGAATTTTTCAGGGCAAGAAGTCTATATAAACATTGGCTGAAATAAGTTGAAGGAGAGGGCAATCTAGTGTCATACGGAAGGAAATCGTGCTGCTACTCTTTGTTTGCCAAGTAAAAATAGAATGGAAGTGGCACAAATATGTCTATTACGGCAATTTGTGAAGGTCACACAATTAGTAACTTACTGAACTTAGATTTGAACCCAGATATGCTTGATTCTCTTATTCAAGCAATTTCCACTGTATTGTACTGTGAATTCCACTCTCATTAACCCGCAACACATGTGTATAACTCTTGTCTAAAATTGCTCGTCATGAAGAATTCTGGGTACTTTAATTTGTGGGAGGGCTGACAAGGAACCATGTCAGAATCCTGTTTCTCTTTGCCTGGATCCCAACTAAGAATTCTTGAGCCAGTTTATTTTCCTGGGTCATCCCTTAGCTATTCTCTTAGGAAAAAAAAAATATGAATATTTTAATAAAAAGTTTAATGATTGGAAAATGATCAGAAAGTCTGTGATGTCCAATATAACATTTGAAGGCAGAGCATCATGATATCATGTGTCCTACAGATCATATACCAGTGATTAGGAAAAAAACAAGAGGCAGGGAATCCACCAATTCCTAAGCTGACTTTGCCTCTGAATCCACCATGGCCAAGCTCTTCTTGACAATGTCCTCAGACTCACTATCTTTTTATACTGTTTCCAGAGCTGTCCCTCCTTCGTCATTTACCAGCTGTTCTGTTCTTAGCTTCTCTACATCTTTTCCCTTGAGAAACCTCTGGTCTTTCAAGCTTATCCATTTCCTCCCAGATATATTCCAACCGTTAGAAACTGTTTTCCCTTTCCATAAAACTGGAGGAAAAACTGAGTCACCACCCTTCTTAGATTTGTTGGTTGAGCTTCTTTTCTGATTTAGGTACAATCAACAGCCCTGGATTAAGTTGCTGTTAAGCAGAGTTTATAAGGGCTTTCCTGGTGGCTCAGTGGTGAAAATCTACCTGCTAATTCAGGGGACATGGGTTTGATCCCTGGTTCAGGAAGATGCCCTGGAGAAGGAAATGGCAACCCACTCCAGTATTCCTGCCTGGGAAATCTCATGGACCAGGGAAACTGGCAAGCTGCAGTCCATGGGGTTGCAAAGAGTTGGACATGACAGGGATTGAGTGCGAACATGAGACTTTATAAACACAAATGCCTTATTTGGGAAACGAAGGTAGAGAAAAGCTTGCCACATCTTTTCACATGGATATGACTTTCCTGTCAAAAAAAAAAAAAAAAACTGGGTATTTTTCAAATCAAGGAAAGGCCATGTGGAAACAGAGGTCCTAACGGTCTTCAGGGATTATTTGTGCACAGGATTTTTCTTTAGGGTGGACGTTCTGTATGTGTATCCTAAAGGCAACTTAAACTTAATTTATTTAATTAGTTACAATAATGAGTTTTGAAATAATAAATCCAGTAGTAGTTTGCTTCCTTAGTAAAAAAAAACCTGTTTGAACATGGATTTGCTGTCTTATTCATAATTAAAATAATTAAAATAATTAAAAAGTTCCTGGGATAGAGGAGGTAGGTGCAAAAATAAAATATGAATTAAATGAAACTTTGGCTCATACATGGCTAATACGTCTTTTGTTGTTCAGTCACTAAGTGGTGTCCAATTCTGTGATGCCATGGGCTGCAGCATGCCAGGCTTCCCTGTCCTTCACCATCTCCTGGAGCTAGCTCAAACTCATGTCCATTGAGTCAGTGATGCCATCCAACCATCTCTTACTCTGTGGTCACCTTCTCTTGCCTTCAAACTTTCCCAGCATCAGGGTCTTTTCCAATGTGTTGGCTCTTCACATCAGGTGGCCAAAGTATTGGAGCTCATCTAAATGATATTTTAACTGTGAAGGAGGAAAAGATTTCTACAGGTTTCAAATGAAAAGGTAGAAAATCGGTGTTGATGCTTTGGTGGGCAGATAGAGCCCTTTTTTTCTTATGCCACTTTATCTTTCACTGTCCCTTCTTCTTTCTTAAGTCATTTAAACTGAAATTTCTACCACTGACACAGAGTAATCTAATGCGTAAATCAGGGGCCCCTAGCCTTGGGGATCTAATGCCTGATGATCTCAGGTGCAACTGATGTAATAATAATAGAAATAAATTGTACAATAAATTTAATGCACTTGAATCATCCTTAAACCACCCCCACCTCCCAGTCTGTTGAAAAATTGTCTTCCATTAAACTGGACCCTGGTGCCAAATATCTTAGGGACCACTGGTGTAAATGAAGAAAAGTGTCTATAATTTGAAAAAGGAGAACAAGACCTATTTGATGCCAGGTTCCAACTACTCCCTACTGAACCATTTTTGTGTTAGGCTCCATTCCTTGCCGTTGTTCAGTCGCTCAGTCATGTCCAACTCTGCGACCCCATGTACCATAGCACACCAGACTTCCCTGTCCTAAACCGTCTCCCAGAGCTTGCTCAAACTCATGTCCATTGAGTTGGTGATGCCATCCAACCATGTCATCTTCTGTCATCCCCTCCTCCTCCCTCCCTCAATCTTTCCCAGCATCAGGGCCTTTTCTAATGAGTTGGCCCTTCGCATCAAATGGCCAAAGCATTGGAGCTTCAGCATCAGTCCTTCCAATGAATATTCAGGACTGATTTCCTTTAAGATTGACTGGTTATATCTCCTTGCAGTCCAAGGAACTCTCAAGAGTCTTCTCCAACACCACAGTTCAAAGCATCAGTTTTTCAGTACTCAGTCTTCTTTATGGTATAACTCATTCATCTACAAATGACTACTAGAAAAAACACAGCTTTGACTATACAGACCTTTGTTGGCAAAGTAATATCTCTGCTTTTAAATATGCTGTCTAGGTTGGTTATAGCTTTTCTTCCAAGGAGCAAGAGTCTTTTAATTTCATGGCTGCAGTCGCCATCTGCACTGACTTTGGAGCCCAAGAAAATAAAGTCTGTCACTGTTTCCATTGTCTCCCCATCTATTTGCCACAAAGTGATGGGACCCAATAGAGATTTTTTTATTAATCAGAAATGCTTCCAGGAGGTGAAAGAAATGTTGGGCTCTAAAAAAGGAGGCAGTGCTCTGACTTCCTCTGATGGTTAACACATCAGAGAGTGCTCACCCACCAACCCAAAGCTGGGAAGCTAAAAAGTAGATGAGTGTTAGTTTCCACAAGATTCTTGAGGAAGACAATGGGAGGGACTGAATAAACAAGCATCAAGGTAAGCCTAACTGCTCTTGTCTGAGGCTACAGTTATCAGCTCAGGTAATGGGTAAAGCCAGAAGGTTAGAAGGATGACAGAAAAAGGCAGAGACAGACGACAGAGAGCAGAGACAAGGGAGACTCTGGCCCCGCTGACAAGGGTTTGTAAGTGCAGCCACCCTGCCTGAGATGTATATTCAGAAACCAAAAGTTAAGTTACTATGTCTATTTTTTAGTGATGTCTTCTGAAAGGGAACAGGATCAGTTATGAAAAAAGTCCAGGGACAAGTTCACAGTCTCTCAAATTTCACAGTGTATGTATTAAACCTTGGTAGAGATTTGTTCAATCCTTAAAACTAGAAGTCTGGCCTTCCCTGGTGGCTCAGTGGTGAAGAAGTCACCTACCCAAACAGGAGACACAGGGTGGTTCCCTGATCCGGGAAGATCCCACACGGCATGCAGCCGCTAAGCGCAAGAGCCACCACTATTGAGCCTGTGCTCTGGAGCCCAGAAGCTGAAATTCCTGACATTCAAGAGCCCGAGGGCCCTCACTCTGCAACAGAGAAGCCCCCACAATGTGACCGAGCACCGCAACGAGAGAGTAGCCCCCCTGGCTGCAGTTAGAGAAACGCCTGAGCAGCAGCCAAGACCGAGCACAGAAAAAAGTAAATAAATACTAAAAGCCAGAAGACCACTATGAAGAGTTTTTCAATACACCTAGCAGCAAGCCTGCCCCTTCCCTAGAACAGAACTTTGTTCTTCAGCCCAGAGCAAATAGCTGAGCTGAATTACGTTTCGGGACTTTATAAGGTGTTGACACAACGTCGACTTTCACGTCGTAAATGTGCCACCCTAATAATCCCCCTTTAATTACTGTTTATTATAAATGAATGCTCTCAGCATTCCAGTGTGGCACTTTTCATTTTTCTGTCAGTGACGTTTCCTCTGGGGGAACTATCGCCCCCAGCTACCAATGATCTGATCCCAGACATGCACGGATCCGGAGACCTTGGGGAATGGCACCTGGGATGCTGGAGGCAACATCCTTGTGGATACTCAAAAAATATAAAAACTAAACAGGCCCGTAAAAATGATAGAAGAAAGCACTGTGCCTTCAAAGCAACTGTCCTCTAAAGACTGGATTGCCTATTCACAAGTTAGCATCAGTTCCATCCTGGTCAAATTTCTCCTCTGTGGAAGACTGACAGCTATTGAGAATTAATAGGAATAATAACTTCCTCTATCCAGTGGCTCACACGTAATGCACACTAGATTGAGAACCCAGAAATGTAAGAAAAAGATAGGAAACAATCTGTGTGTGCCTTCTGAGTGGCAAAAGAGCCTAGAGGTCAAGCCAAAACTGAACTAATTTTTACAACTGTTCTGTAAAAGAAGAGCTGGCCTTAAATGGAATCTCAAAGGCTGGATGTTATGCTAACACAATATACAAGAATTAGAAAAAAAAAAATCAGGTCAATTAATAATGTTTTCCCTGCAAGGAACACACAGATCAAATTCTGTGAAATAAATATTTGTGATAAGCAAAGCTCATGGTAAGAGAATGGGGCTATTCATTATCACCAGAGAAGGACGTTACCGCCAACAGATGAAGCTGAGATTTTTAAAACTTCGGGTAATTAATTTCAATCAGAGCTGGATTCAAGGTCAGTTGTGTAATACCAGCCATTATTTTCCCTTTGCTACCTTTGGCAGGCATTCTCCATGGCTCATCCATAAATAGTTAAGACCAGAGGATCTGCTATATCAGCTTAACTACTGTAGGGAAATGCAAGATTTTATTTCATTTGTAACTTCTGAGAGAAAGGGAAACAACCTTCTCTGTGTATTAAGAGATGAGGCTTGCTTCCTGCATAAACAATACAAACGTTTCTTTTTAAGTGCTCAGCATGTTCATTTCCATCTGGACCTTTCTAAACTGTTTGAGTAAATTGAGAAAAATTATAAAAGCAAAAGCCTTATGCACATTATGCCAGCATGAAATCATTTAAATCTGAGGTAACCTCCAACTGACAATAGTGAGTCATCAGGATAATGTAATATTTTGTAAGACACATGATGAAATAACAACTTGAAATTTAGCAACATGAATCACACGTCCAAAGCATGAGATGGGTGTCCAAAGGAACTCCTGAGATTTCTTCATTTAGGACTGGTTTGGGAAAGACACAATCTCCAGAGTGCCCATAAAATGAAAAGTAGACTTCACAGAGCTAAGGTTATTTGATGAGCAGGTCAAAATGTTCAGTTGGTAATATTTTAATTTCTTCAGTGGAAATGATTTTGATTTGTCTTCCTTCTTATAAATGTTTCATTTAATTTACAAACAGATGCACCTTTGAAATATGTATATGAAAGTGAAGAGACTGTTACAATCAAAAACACTACATCTTGATTCAATAAGTGTTCATGAGCATATATGCAAAACTCAACTAATATCACTGTGCAGGAGAAAGAACAACAAATTAGATATTAAAGATTTTAAGGTAGCACCTAATCCAGATTTTTTAAAACTGTGCAATTTACTCAATTCTAAGCTGAGGAGTCTGCTATGGTAAAATGGAAAGAACTGTGGGTTTGAATCACAATTTGAGGTAGAACTGTAAAATCATAAGGGATTATATATGCTAATGGAGAAGGAAATGGCAACCCACTCCAGTATTCTTGCCTGGAGAATTCCATAGACAGAGGAACCTGGTGGGCTACAGTCCACGGGGTCGCAAAGAGTCGGACACGACTGAGCGACTAACAACAATAATATGTGCTATAGTTAGTTGAAAATCACAGTACAAATTTAGGGAAACAAAGGACAGAGGAAAGAAAAGCAAGGATATGAAGAAAACATGAGGGATTAGATAGTCACACTTACATGACCTTGTATGTTTTAAAAGAACAACCATGCTTGGAGAGAGTCACCATTGATCCTGGTTCATTCCACCAATACTGCCAGGGAGGGTGCACAGATGCACCTACTCACATAACTTGAGTAGGTTTCCTTTCCCGCATCTTATGAGCAGCCCCAAGACCCAAACCAGTTACCTGGGGTCCACAGTGAAGTTAAAGTACCTTTATATCCATTGCCATCAAACTCATTCATCCTTCCCTACCCCTGCCTTCATCTACTAGCTATGATACTATATTAATATGCACTTTCATATTAAATTAAGAGCATTTGTCATAGTGACAAAATGGAGGTTAACCACTAAATGTCAATAGTTAAGAAGAGCAAAGAAAAAGCCCTCACGAAATGATGGTCCTTAATTGTTGTTGGTCAGATACTGTGATCCCTTTAAAGAGTATGTTATTAGCCCTTACTACTAGTTGCCAGCTACAGGAAATAAAGTTCCACCACTGCCTCTGCTGAATATTCAAAGATCTCCTCTTTCTACCTAAGTATTTGGAAGTCCCTCCCATCCTGCTGAATAAAGGCAGTTCTCAGAAGGACATTATTCTGAACTCGAGTGTAGGAAATGCCATAATTTCAAGACTAGATGTGTGTGTAAAAGAAAGCCTACACTGTCAATATATTCAGAACGTTGGTATGATTGTCTCTCTGTCACCTTCCTTACTTTTGGTTGTAAAGTTCTTGGTTGACAATGATTCCTTTTTTCAAAACAGTGTTATTGAGATATAACTAAGATAGAAAAAAAACTACAAATATTTAACTTGTACAACTTCTGATTTAGTGAGTATGGATATCCACATATACCCCTGAAATCATCATTACAATCAAGGTAATCAAATATCTATCATTTCAGGTGGCACTGGTAGTAAATAATCCACCTGCCAATGCAGGAGACTCAAGAAATGTGTGTTTGATTCCTGGGGAGGGAAGATCCCCTGGAGAAGGAAATGGCAACCCACTCCAGCCTTTCTGCCAGGGAAAACTCTATGGACAGAGAAGCCTAGCAATCTACAGTCCATGGGACTGCAAAGAGTTGGACATGACTGAGTGACTGAGCACACATCTCTTCTAAGAGTTGGTCCCTGCCCTGCCCCTTTGTTTTTTTGGTGTTTTGTTTGCTTATTTGTTTTAAAGGCATTAAACACAAGATTTCAGTTCAGTAGCTCAATCATGTCCGACTCTTTGTGACTCCATGGAGTCAGCACACCAGGCCTCCCTGTCCATCACCAACTCCTGGAGTTCACCCAAACTCATGTCCATTGAGTCAGTGATGCCATCCAGCCATCTCATCCCCTGTTATCCCCTCCTCCTCCTGCCCTCAATCTTTCCCAGCATCAGGGTCTTTTCAAATGAGTCAGCTCTTCACATCAAATGGCCAAAGTATTGAAGTTTCAGCTTCAACTTCAGTCCTTCCAATGAACACCCAGGACTGATCTCCTTCAGAATGGACTGGTTGGATCTCCTTGCAGTCCAAGGGACTCTCAAGAATCTTCTCCAACACTACAGTTCAAAAGCATCAATTCTTCGGTGCCCAGCTTTCTTCACAGTCCAACTCTCACATCCACACAGGACCACTGGAAAAACCAGAGCCTTGACTAGATGGACCTTTGTTGGCAAAGTAATGTCTCTGCTTTTTAATGTGCTGTCTAGGTTGGTCATAACTTTCCTTCCAATGAGCAAGCATCTTTTAATTTCATGGCTGCAATCACCATCTGCAAACACAAGACTTACCTCCAACGTAACTTGTAAATGCACAGTACAGTAATGTTAGCCATAAGGCACGATGCCATCCAGCTGATTTCTAGGACTTCATCTTGCATGACTAAAACTTTACCCTCATTGAACAAAAACTCCCAGTGTTTCCCTCCCATCAATCCCTGGCTGCCATCTTTCTACTCTCTGCTTCTGTGAGTTTGACTGTTTTAGATACCTCGTAAAAGTGGGATCTTGTAACATGTGTCCTTCTGTGACTGGCTTATTTCACTAGGCATCGTGTCTTTCAGGTTCATCCACGTTGTCATATACAACAGACTTCCTTCTTTTGAAAGTTGGGTTATAGTTGTGTGTGTGTGTGACATGTTCTTTACCCACTCATCCATCCCTGAACATTTAGGCTATTTCCACATCTCGACTATTATGAATAACGCTGCAATGAACATGGGAACATGCATACCTCTTCAATATCCTGACTTCAACTTTTTTCAATGTATTACTAGACGTGGAATATATACCCAGATACGAGTAGTTCTTTTTTTTAGCTTTTTGAGACCCTTTCTTACTGTTTTCTATAGCAGATAAACAAATTTGCACTCCTGATCAGCAGTGTACAATGATTCCAATCTCTCCACAACCTAAGCAGCATATATTATCTGTTTGTTTGTTTCTTGATAATAGCCATCCTAATGGGTGTGGGGTGATACTTCACTGTAGGTCAGATTTTCATTTCCCTAGTGATTAGTGACGTTGAGCATCTTTTCATATGGATGTTAACCATTTGTCTGTTTTCTTAGAGAAATGTCCTTTCAAATCCCTTGTCTTTTTTAAATCAGGTAACTTTTTTTTCACTGTTGAGTTGTAAAAATTCTTTTTTTATTTTGGATATCAACCCTCTAACAGATATATATTGTTTGCAAATATTTTCTCCCATTTCATAGGTTGTCTTATCATTCTGTTGATAGTTTCCTTTATTATGCAAAAGCATTTTAGTTTAACAAAGTCCCACTTGTCTATTTTTGTTGTTGTTGCCTGAATTTTTGGTGTCATGTCCAAGAAATCATTGCCAAGACCAAAGGCTTCAAGCTCCTCGCTCCAATATTTCTTTTTTTCTTTTTAACTTTACAATATTGTATTGGTTTTGCCGTATATCAACATGAATCCGCCACAGGTATACACGTGTTCCCCATCCTGAACCCTCCTCCCTCCTCCCTCCCTGTACCATCCCTCTGGGCCATCCCAGTGCACCAGCCCCAAGCATCCAGTATCGTGCATTGAACCTGGACTGGTGACTCATTTCATATATGATATTATAGACATTTCTCCAAAGAAGACATACAGATGGCTAACAAACACATGAAAAGATGCTCAACATCACTCATTATCAGAGAAATGCAAATCAAAACCACTATGAGGTACCATTTCACGCCAGTCAGAATGGCTGCGATCCAAAAGTCTACAAGCAATAAATGCTGGAGAGGGTGTGGAGAAAAGGGAACCCTCTTACACTGTTGGTGGGAATGCAAACTAGTACAGCCACTATGGAGAACAGTGTGGAGATTCCTTAAAAAACTGGAAATAGAACTGCCTTATGACCCAGCAATCCCACTGCTGGGCATACACACTGAGGAAACCAGAACTGAAAGAGACACATGTATCCCAATGTTCATCGCAGCACTGTTTATAATAGCCAGGACATGGAAGCAACCTAGATGTCCATCAGCAGATGAATGGATAAGAAAGCTGTGGTACATATATACAATGGAGTATTACTCAGCCATTAAAAAGAATACATTTGAATCAGTTCTAATGAGGTGGATGAAACTGGAGCCTATTATACAGAGTGAAGTAAGCCAGAAAGAAAAACACCAATACAGTATACTAACGCATATATATGGAATTTAGAAAGATGGTAACAATAACCCTGTATACGAGACAGCAAAAGAGATACTGATGTATAGAACAGTCTTTTGACTCTGTGAGAGAGGGAAAGGGTGGGATGAATTGGGAGAATGGCATTGAAACATGTATAATATCCAATATTTCTTTTAAGAATCTTAAAGTTTCACATCTTATGCTTGCCCTTACTCCATTTTGAGTTGATTTTTTTGTATACTATGAATAAGGTTAAAATAAATTCTAATTGCACATTCTGATTCTGTTTTAATTTCCTAAAACAATAATAAAAAATAATACTCAAATTATCCTGAAGAGAAGAAATACATAGAGCACTAAGATATATTTACACAAAAGTCTACAAATTCACTTATATTTTTATGTCAATTTTTGTTTTGATCTACTCTGAGCATTTGGAGTTGCTTAAGCATAAAGGAATCTTGTGATATATGTGTGGCTTAAGGACTCTTTGACTCACAGTTTCAAATATGACATGCCATGCTTACCTAAAATATGAAAGTATTAGTTCAACAAAGATGTGTTTAAAATACATTTCAGCAACTAGAAAAGGAAAACAAGAGACCAAACAGCTAAAACTATAATAATCAAAGGGAAGCCTTTGACTTAGTTTAGTATTTCTCAAAGACAGAAAAAAAAAATTTCTTTTTGAGTTTTGAGACTATTATGCCTAAATTGAACTGCATGATTTAAGTTTGCTTTAGTTCATTCCTTAAGTAGAACTTAGAAATAAATTAGCAAGTGAGTTGGTAAAAGAAACAGAACGTAGAGATGGAAGGCGAAGACAATTTGCCCTCCTGAGGCTTGGTGCCTGAAGGGCTGTCTTCTGTTTCAGAAAGCGTAATACACTTTCACAGTGTAGTCAATCTATCACACCCCCAAGAGGGTCCGCGCTACACCGGTCCCTCCAAGGGGCCCCAGAGGTAGCAGATTTATAATAAAAATAATTCTGCCTTTTCACAGGCTCCAGTCTTAAGATCTGGTGGAGCAGATTATTTTTTTTCACAAAGGATTTGTTACTGCACGCAGTTGTTTCAGAGCATGTTTTGTCTTTGAAATCACAGCTTTTGCTATGTTTCATTTTTATTTTTCTTTTCTGTGTCCTCTGCGCCATTAGCAACCTGCTCTCCAAGATGTCACGGAAAAGAGGCTCGCTTCGACCTTGGTTTGTCTCAGAGACTTTAGAGCATGTGGATTTAGACTCGCTCAGTACCTGCTGATGCTGGCTCGTGGTTTGGAGTGACTAAGAGAGTGAGCCTGAATGCTGATGTATTGGATAGAATCCTTCCATTTGGCTTTACTCTAGCACGTGCTAAGTCTGTGCACCTCAGACAAGTTTCTTAATGCTTTCATGTCTCAGATGTCTTATCTCAAAAATAGGCATCAGATTTTACCTAAATCTACATGGTTACCTTGGGCTTCCCACGCGGCACTAGTGATAAAGAATGTGACTGCCAATGCAGAAGATGTAAGGGATGCGGGTTTGATCCCTGGGTCAGGAAGATCCCCTGGAGAAGGAATCTTGCCTGGAGAATTCTTGCCTGGAGAATCCCATGGACAGAGGAACCTGACAGCCTACAGCACGTGGGGTCTCAAAGAGCTGGACACGGCTGAGCAACTAAGCACACAGAGGGTTATCAGATTCTCCACCAGAAATTTTTAGGGTTTAGAAACAACGTGAACCCTATGTTGTTAGTCCCCGAATTTGCTTCCTTCCAATATGTAGGCTCAGAAAGTCCTAACCACCTTTGTAGACAAATCTCCTTTGTCTACACGGCATGAAAGTGAAAGTCACTCAGTCGTGTCCGACTCCTTGAGACCCCATGAACCATATAGTCCATGGGATTCTCCAGGCCAGAATACTGGAGTGGGTAGCCTTTCCCTTCTCCAGCGGATCTTCCCAACCCAGGGATCGAACCCAGGTCTCCCTCATTGCAGGTGGATTCTTTACCAGCTGAGCCACAAGGGAAGCCCCTACACGACATGGATACCCTCTATTTCAGTGACTTAACCCTGGAGGGAGGGAATTGTTGCTGCTGGGTTTTTTGGGTTTTGTTGTTGGCCATGCCACTATGCAGCATATAAGATGTTATTTCCCCAACCAGGGATCAAACCCATGTCCCCTGCAGTGGAAGTGTGGGGTCTCAACCACTGGATGGCAGGGAAGTCTCATTGGTGGTTTTTAATGGCATGAAAATAGGTTCCAGGGGATTAATTCATCCTGAAATTTCATCAGTTTCATGGAGTAAGCAATACTCTCCCATTTCCACATCCCCCCACCTGCATCTATTCACATTTGGAAACAACTTATTGTCTAAAGCTGCTTCAAACACACGTGCATACTTTGCCCTATACTTGGGAGGTACTGGGCTTCCCTGGTGGCTCAGAGGTTAAAGTATCTGCTTGCAGTGTGGGAGACCTGGGCTCGATCCCTGGGTTGGGAAGATCCCCTGGAGAAGGAAATGGCAACCCACTCCAGTATTCTTGCCTGGAGAATCCCATGGATGGAGGAGCCTGGTGGGCTACAGTCCACAGGGTTGCAAAGAGTTGGACACGACTGAGAGACTTCACTTCACTTGGGAGTTATAGAACTGGATGATATCAAAGATGTCAAAATAAAGCTGTAAACATATGGAACCAACATCAGAGGTTAGAGTGGTGCAGGTGAGGTGTATTTGATGTAGATAAGCCAAACCTGGGAAGAGTTCTGGGACTTGGTGAGGAGAGCAAATTTAAAGGCCCCCAGAGGAGACTAAGCTTGATGATAAGATGAAGGCCACCCCAGCATCACCACACAAGGAGAGAGGTGGAAAGAGACAAGAAGAGGTGGTTGTATTAGTTTCCTATGGCTGCTATGGTGGCTCAAAACAAGAGAAATTCATTGTCTCATAAACCAGGAGGCCAGAAGTTGAAATTAAGGTGTCTACAGAGTTGTTCTCTTCAAGAGGTTCTAAGGAAAAATCTGTCCCATGTGTTTCTCTCAGCTACTGGTGGTGGCTGGTGGGCCTCGATGTTCCTGGGCTTAGACCTGCGACCTTCTAATCTCAGTCTCCACCTTCATCCCTATGTCTCCTCTCTGCCTTGGAGTCTCTTTTCTTCTTGGGAGGACATCAGTCATATCAGATTCAGAGTCATGCTTATCCAGTATGACCTCATCCTTATATAACTGATTACATCTGCAGAGACCCTGTTTCCAAACTAGCTCACCTTCTTAGGCTCCAAGGGACATCATTCAACCGAGCACAGAGGGCCACCGATTGTCAGATCATACAGGGGCTGGTGACTCTTTGCATGGAACTTGGGTTTTTGTGTTGTTCTGTTTTTCTAAATGCAACCTTAAATCTCCAGAAGATTTTTAGCAGAGGAGAGAAGTAATCTAATATATACATTGGTAAGACCATTCTGGGACTTTCCTGGTGGCTTAGATGGTAAAGAATCTGCCTGCCAATGCAGGAGACCCGGGTTCAAACCCTGGATTGGGAAGATCCCCTGGGGTAGGAATTGCAACCCATTCTGGTATTCTTGCCTGGAGAATGCCATGAAAAGAGAAGCCTGGTGGGCTATAGCCCAGGGGTTCTCAAAGAGTCAGACCCAACTGAGCGACTAACACTTTCACTTTCAGGATCATTCTGACCAGTATGTAAAGAAAGAGTTCTCAGTAGAAGAGAAAAGACATACGAAAAGCCAGTGCACTGACTCCTGCAGTCATCAAGGAGAGAGATGACAGAGGCTTGAAGCGAACGTGTTGGCATTTACAGCCGAGGGGTGTGGACCTTGGGGGAAGGATCTGAAGGATGTAAGTAACACGTGTTGCTGATGGGGCTGATGTGGGAGTGAGGGAAAGGGAGGGACCTGAGATTTCTGCTTTGAGTAACTGGGTGGAGAATGGCACCATTCACAGGAAAGGGAAGGCTGCCAGCTGGGTGGGCTGGACTGGAGTGGTGAGTTCCACTGCGGATGCCTTGTAGGCATGCTGCATGTTAGAATTCCCGGTGGAGATAACATAAGGCAGTTGGAGCCTGGAGAGAGGTCAGAACATGAAAGATAAATTAGACAGTTATCAGCAAGTGAAGGGTAATTAAAGCCACGCCGGATGAGGTCATCTGGAGTTTGAGGGGAAAGCGAGAGGAGAGACTGTTATGCGTCCCAGGATACACTCGGGCTTGGAGGCTGGAGACAAAGAGGAAGACCCAGCAAGAGAAACTGGGTGACAGGAGCTCTGGAGGAAGGAAAAAGTCCAGGAAGGCAAGGGGTCGGGGATCATAACTGTTCCTGCTGTGCATATGGTGATGTGGAAGTCACACGTGGCAGGTTCCATTCATTGTTCAAAACACTGCTTTTTCTACCAGTTGCTACTCTGGTGGGACTCTCCCCATGGGACGAATGATCATCATTCAGCACTGACTTAAGGCTTGGCTATGTGACTAGCTGCGGCCAATGAACTGTGAGCAGAAGTGGCGAGTTATTCACCAAACAGAAACTTTCAAATCCATTGCATGCTCTGCATTGCACTTTGCCTTCAGGGTCAAGATCCCAGCTGGGACTCACTGCTTCAGCACAAACCCAGCGGAAGATGTGAAGAGCAGGTCTCTACCCAATATTTCGTGTGGGGGAAAAATAAACCTTGTTTCTGGGAGCTATGGAGACTCGGGACTAACCATTAACCACAGCATAAACCAGAGAAAGCCGAGAAAACCATCACATCCTATGTAGGGAAGTTGTAAAATGAGATGCTCTTAATGGCTCTGGAGCCCACGGGCTTGTGGGAGGAACAGCAACCTTTACATCAAACTTATCTAAGGTCGGAGCCTAAGTCTGCCACATACTAAGTTCTGAACATCCACCAATGAACCAATGTCTCTGAGGCTCAATTTCCCATCTGTCTTACAGGACTGTTGTGGGATTAAATGTGACCATATTGGCAAAGCATATGGTACATTCCCACCTCTCTCTCCACAAAACATCCTCAAGGTATATATAGATATAAATTTTATATAAATATTATATATGAATATTATATAGAAATGTAATAAATATAAACATTATATATGAATATTATATATTTTATATATTATATACGATTATATATGTTAATTATATATATGAATATTCATTGGAAAGACTGATATTGAAGCTGAAACTCCATACTTTGGCCACCTGACGCAAAGAACTGACTCATTTGAAAAGACCCTGATGCTGGGAAAGACTGAGGGCCGGAGGAGAAGGGGATGACAGAGGATGAGATGGTTGGATGGCATCACCGACTCAATGGACATGAGTTTGAGTAAGCTCCAGGAGTTGGTGACGGACAGGGAGGCCTGGGGTGCTAAGTCCACGCGGTTGCAAAGAGTCGGACTCAACTGAGCGACCGAACTGAACTGATAAATATATATTTATATCTTCTCTCTTTCATTATCTGTTAGCTCAGATTTAGCATTCAAGGCACTGCTAGGTTGCTCATACTATCACCAAGTCATGAGAAAGGGGAGGATATAAGCATAGAATCCACAGAGTCCAGGGCTGGGGCCTGTCCCTGCTCTTAGACTGACCCCAAGAGGACAGCAGGGTGTCCAAGAAATGGAGGTCACACCACTGTCAGTACAGCCTTGTTCACACAAACGGTGGCCCTGGGGGTGCATTCATAAAATCACTCAGGTCTTCTTCAATAATGGAGGTAACCAAGGGGGTTTCACAGGGATAACAGAGCAGATGGTAGGACCTTTAGTGTTGGACTAAGTTTGGGCAAAAGGAAGGCTAGAACTCTTAGTGATTAATGTGATAGAAAACAAGCTTAAGGCTAAAGACTCAGAAGTTCATATTTACTTAATAGAGAATTCACATCTCACCTAAACTGCATTATCCTTTTGAAATAGGTATAGTCATACCCATTTTACAGGTGAAGAACTTGACGCTGAGAGACTAGATAACAGAGCTGGAAATAGCACCCAACTTTATACGCCCCCAGAGTCCATATTCTTTCCATTATGCACACTGCTTCTCTAAAAGAAAATTAAAGTTAGGAAGTCAGAGGTCTAAAAGTATGACCTTAGCCTACAAAACAACTGAAAAGGGGAGGGGAAATCTTGACAACATACGATCACCCAAAAACTTGTACAAAAAATATGACCCTAGAGCATTATTCTTTTTTTAAGATTTTTTTGGGGGGGATGTAGACCATGTTTAAAGTCTTTATTGAACATGTTACAATATGGCTTCTGTTTTATGTTTTGTTTTTTTGCCCAGAGGCATGTGGGATCTTAGCCCCATGACTAGGGATCAAACCTGCACCCCCTGCATCGGTAGAAGTCTTAAACACTGGACCTTCAGGGAATCCTAATAGCCAAAAAGGGGGAAATAACCCCGGTATCCATCAGTGGGTGAATGCGTAAACGAGCTGTGGTCCTTGCATACAATGGACTATTATTGAGCCTCATGGAAGGAAGCCCATGGATGAACTTTGAAAACATTGTGCTCAGGAAATGAAAGAAGTCAGACATAAAGGCCACATACGGTATCAGTTCATTTATGTGTAATGCCCAAGGTAGGTCAGTCCATAGAGGCTTAAGTAATCTAGATGACTACTTGCAGAAGAAAGAGATAAAAGGGAATGGGGTGATGCCTGATGGGTGTGGGGTTTATTTGTGGGGTGATTAAAATATTCTGAAACTGGCAATAATGGTTCAACCTTGTGAACGTACTAAAAACTATGAGACTGTGCATTTCAAAACTATGAATTTAATATCATCTCAATGAAAAGAAAAGAGAAGAAGAAAGGTATAATTTGGGAGTGTCTTCTTTGTAGCACGTGGCATGAAGGCTTGTAAGCCGCTGACTCAATTCCAATTGGACAGTTCTATTTTTGGTTTTTTAAGGAGCCCCCATACTGTTCTCCATAGTGGCTGTACTGACTTACATTCCCACCAACAGGGCAGGGGGGTTCCCTGTTGTCCACACTTGCTCCAGAATTTATCGTCTAAAGACTTTTTGAAGATAGCCATTCTGACTGGTGCAAGATGATACCTCGTGGTAGCTTTGGTTTGCATTTCTCTAACAGTGAATGATGTTGAGACCTTTCCATGTGCGTGTTGGCCATCTGTATGTCTCCTTTGGAGAAATGTCTGTTCAGGTCTTCTGCCCATTTTTTGAATGAGTTGTCTGTTTTTTGATATGGAGCTGCATGAGCTGTTTGTATGTTTTGGAATTAATTCCTCATTGGTTGCTTTGTTTGCAAATAATTTCTTCTATTCTGAGGGTTGTCTTTTCGTCTTGTTTATGGTTTTCTTTGCTGTGCAAATGCTTTTAAGCTTCATTAGATGCCATTTGTTTATTCTTGTTTTTATTTTCATGACTCTAAGAGGTAGGTCAAGAGAGATCTTGCTGCGATTTACGTCAAAGAGTGTCTTGCCTATGTTTTCCTCTAAGAGTTTTATAATGCCCAGCCTTACATTTAGGTCCTTAATCCATTTGAAGTTTATTTTTATATATGGTGTTTAGGGAGTGTTCTAATTTCATTCTCTTACACAAGTATGGCGATTCACTTTGTGGACTGCACAAAATAGCACAATGTAGTAAAGCAAATATACTCCAATAAAAATGTAAGAGAAAATTCCCAACTGGATTGCTTATATGGAGTCTAAACCCCCCAGTCTTAGTGGGGGTTTGGAAGGGAGGCTCGCATCTCAGCAGCCCCTTGATCCTGGGTGAGTGAGACAGGGAGCAGAGCCCAGAGCCCGTGGCTGGCAGGGCAGCAACAGAAGCAGTGGCCCCCGGCCAGAGACCAAGTGGCCCAAATATGAAGATGCACCATGTATGGACTCCCCCAGGCTGTGCAGGTCATCTCCAGAGAGGACTCCAGTGCCCTAGGCGCAGGGGGAATGCCCATCAACTTTCAACTCATTGGAATTACCTCAGGGTCTTCACCTATCTTGAGAATCCCCCGAGGAAAGGAGAAAATACGAAGTGCAGAAGAGCAAGGAAGAGCCTGGTCCATGGGAAGGCAGGTAGACCTCCCTGCACAGGCATCTATTAGATGCCACAGGTTCCCTGGGCTCTCACCAAATGTGCTGCATCTTCGGATCAACACAGTGACTGAGAAAGTTCCCCAGGGACAGAAACACCAGGACACAGTCAAGACTGCCCTGCCGCCCAGATTCCCTCCCAATCCTTGCCATCACACCTCCAAGTTCCAGGAGCACAGGTATGCTCTCTGACTATTGCCAAGGAAATGATTCAACATCTGAGGACAGCAATGATGATAGGGTCCTGGCCTGGAAGGTGGCAATTAGCTCTGTGTGTGTGTGTGTGTGTGTGTGTGTGTGTGTGTGTGTGTCTGGTATATGCGTATTAGTCACTGAGTTGCATCCAAATCTTTGGGACCCCACAGACTGTTGCCCATCAGACTCCTCTGCCCATGGAATTCTCCAGGCAAGAATACTGGAGAGGAGAGCCATTCTCTTCTCCAGGGGATCTTCCTGACCCAGGGGTCGAACCCAAGTCTTCCACACTGCAGGCAGATTCTTTACCACCTGAGCCATGAGGGAAGCCCAGCAATTAACTGGAAATAGCTAAAGTGGGAGGTGGGGGGAAACAGCCAGAGACCTTCCCTCCAGGCTTGATTCCCCATTGCCCCAGCAACCATAGGACCACGCTGTGCTGTGGGCTCCCCAGGTGGAAACTGGAAACTGGTGAAAACTTGACTCCCCTTAACTCTGGATGGAGTCTCCACATGTTTCCACTGGGCAGGGGAGGACGATCTCTGTTCTCTCCTCCTGAGTGGTAATCTCTCAGCCTTGTGCTCCCTTGAAGACTGTGCTCACAGGAACTCAGAGTTCCAAATTAACAACAGTTTGTTATTTCAGCCTAAAATAAGGAAACCAGGCAGTGATGTGCAGGGAGCATTCAGAAAGAAGCTTGTAGTATTTAATCTTGGCCACCACTTCCAGAAAAAATCAAACAAAAAGGTATGAGTACCACACCACCTCCACAAGTCACAAATGCATTCCCTGGTACCATCCTGCAGCATTCTGCAAAAACTTCGTATTTTCTTTGTTTCAGTAATTTGGATTCCTGATTAAACATCTTTCATCCTACTTTTCCCTGGGCTTCCCAGCTGGGGCTAGTGGTAAAGAACCCACTTGCCAATGCAGGAGACTCAAGAGACAGGGGTTTGATTTCTGGGTCGGGAAGATCTCCTGGATGGCAACCCACTCCAGTATCCTTGCTTGGAGAATTCCATGGACAGAGGAGCCTGGTGGGCTACAGTCCATGGGGTTGCAAACAATCAAACACGACTGAAGCGATTTGGCATGCACGTACTTTTCCCTAAATAGGCATTATAGCTTTAGATATCCAAACTTCTTAAGGCTTAGGGTTTGTTTTTAACCCCTGTGAAAAATTGCTAATGTAATTTCCTGCTTAGCAGTACCACCAGCTATAAACAGTGCCTGAATCTTCACAAAACTTGAGTGCCCAGAGATGAGGAGAAAAATTTTTGTTTCAATCTGATCCTCTTTCTTTTCTTAAAAAGAAAAAAAAATCCGCTTCTAACTCAGACTGTACAAGGTCCTGTCTAGATCCTTTTTGTCAGTGACTTGATATCTTTTCGATTACAGAACATTAAAATGCACCCAGAGAGCCTAAGGGGAAAAAAAAAAATAAATATGGCATTTGTCTTAAACTCATAAAAGGGGTCATACATAAAAGGAATTTAATAAAAATTATTACCACCTAAGAGCCATGCCAAAATTTAATTATACATTTTCAACCCCCAAAGTAAATGCTCTAACATCTAAACCCGCTGAAAATCGGCCTGGCTTTATTACTGCCATACCTACAGTGTTTTTGTTTTTCTTTTGCTTTTTTGAAGCAGTCTCGTTTAATTCTTGAATGCGTGAGCACCTAGCAGTGCAGGTAGAGAGAACTTTTCTCTTTTGCTAAAATAGGCTCTATTTTCAAAGGCCCATGGCAATCCATCAGCAAGTTCCTGGGGGTCATTAGGCCCCACCCCCTTTCCAGGCAGACACTGAAGGATGCTGCTGGCTGGATGATGCCAATGTCTGGGGCTGTGTTATCAGCTCCACTGTCCCCGGTTCCTCCGTGTCACAGCAATCTTTCAGAAGGGAATGAGTCCCCCCTGCCAGCTCTTATATTTTGTATAAGCCCAGATGTCACACTTTGCTAATACCATACTAGACTGTAATGTTTTTATAATATAGTGTAGAAAACCAAAGCGGAGCCAAATAGACACATTGCTGCCAGATGGCTGACCTTTATTTACTGATAAAGGGGTTTTGTTGTTGTTGTTGTTGTTTTAATTGTAAAACTTGAACTTGTTAGAAATGAGCTGAGTTTTCAAGTTTACAAGTGAGCACAGTCCTCTGGGTGGAAGGCGGGAGGGCAGATGAGCTCAGAGAGAGACAAGCTGTGTGGAAACCCAGAGGTTTTCATGGGGCAGGGACAGGGAGGTGGGAGGGAGGGCACTTGCCCCCAGGCACTCGGGTTTTCTGGGCTTGGGGATGGCTGGTGTCCTTGCTCAGGAAATAAGCCTCGGGGCTTTCAGAGCCTGCCTGCCTTCAGAGGGTGAGGGGCTCTTACTCAAACCGCGTCTTGTCTTCCTCCAGTACCCCCTCCAGAGAAGCAGAAAGTCGACCGTGTGGGTTCTCAGTCACGCCTTTCCCTTTCTCCCTAAAGCCATTCTTGTATAGTAACCGAATTCTTAATTGAATGTAATCATGTTATTGCTTCAAAGAGAGGCCATTAACCCTCCTCCAGATTTCCCTGTAGATTTATTTCCTTTGAAAATGTTTTCTGTCCCCATGCACACATTATTTTTCCTTTGTGATTGGTTCTAAAGACAGCCGGTACTTTAATGAGCCTTTTCCCCATTTCTGATATTTTTTTCCCCAAAACAAATGATTCTCCCTCCATATTTATTGATATTGAACTCTGAAAGCACTGTAAAATCATCATGACCTTGAAAACAGAAAGTAGCCTCCTTCTCTGTCATCAATAGTCCAATTATCAGATACTTTAATAACAATACATGGCTTTGTCAATACATTTATTTCCTATCAGGAACCCCCTGGATTTGTTACTTTTATATTTGTTAATAATTCGCTGTCTCACTCATCTGAACCATACTATCATTTTACTTTACTATTTTCAGATAAACAATAATCCCACTTTCCCACCTGCACAGATTCATCAGGCCAATAAGCGTATTATCCCAGTGAATGGGGATATATTAAAAACTGGATATTCTGCCCAGTTCAAAGATTTCCTGATTCAGATATATTAAGAAACCTATCCACCCTTCTGTCTTCCATGCTTGTTTCCTTTCTACAATGTAGAGTCTTATAAACTCAGTCTTAATTATTGATACTGATCCCTCTACAGAGGATGACCACCCCAGCTAGACAGTTTGAATCCCTCCATTCCGGGTGAATATCTGAGTGGGTAAGCATTATGTCTGGAAAAGGAAATGGCAACTCACTCCAGTATTCTTGCCTAGAGAATCCTGTGGACAGAGGAGCCTGGTGGGCTGCTGTCCATAGGCTCACATAGAGTCAGACACGACTGAAGCGACTTAGCATGCATGCATGCATTGGAGAAGGAAATGGCAACCCACTCCAACCTGCCATCTACAGGGTCACAGAGTCAGACACAGGTGAAGTGACTTAGCAGCAGCAGCAAGCATTATGTCTCAAGAGTAGTAAGGTGAAAATGTCAACTGGGAGGTTTAAGGTACTGGGATTTGCAATCAAATACCGTGGAATCCACCCCAAGCCCGCCCCACATCTTGTAGGCCTGGGATGGATGCTGGACAGCTCCCTTCAATGCTCTACACCTCCTTAAAATGAGAACTGTGATAACCACCTGTGATTACCCAGATTCTTATGAACACCAACGAATGTACGTGTAACAGTGATTTGCAGACTAAATATCTAGAATACACTCTGACTATCAGTTTGGATGGTCCTTCACTCTCCTGTTTATTCCCTTGGAGAAGGGGGAGCAGAGACAGTGGTTACAAAAGTCCGGCCAGGTGAGCCAGAGCAGAGAGGAGATGGAGGTAGGCAGTCAGGAAGATGAAGCCTTGGAGGAGGTGATGTCCCTGGAATGTGATGAGATCGCACACAGCAGGTGTGACCAGAGGGCCTGGGAGAGTCAGGCAGAGCTTCTCAGAAAAGGAAGCCACAGGAAAGAGAGGTGGGACACAGAACCCCGATTCTCCTCTTGGGGATTTCCCACCCAGCCCAGCCTCTCTCCCTGTACCTGCTCCCACCTCTGCCCACTGCCTTCAGCAAGCGATGCTCACAGGTTGACGGTTTGGCCACGAGGTAAGAGACCTTAAATCCTCAGTTCACTTGCAGCAGTGGGTCGTGCATGCATGCCCGACCCACTTTAGTCGTGTCCGACACTTTGCAACCCCATGGACTGTGGCCAGGCTCCTCTGTCCATGGAATTTTCCAGGCAAGAATACTGGAGTAGGTTGCCATCTCCTTCTCCAGGGGATCTTCCCAACCCAGGGATTGAACCTGTGTCTCTTACATCTCTTGAATTGGAAGGCGGATTCTTCGCCACTGGTGCTACCTGGGCAGCCTAGTGGGGTCAGACTCGGAGAAACGTGCTCAGGATGCTCAAAATTGTGTGTAAAATGTGCCTTGAATAACGTGAGGACTCAGTCATTGTGGATCAGAGGGATTAGAGAAAGAAATCTGAATTTCAGACAAGCCCAGAAGTAAAAGTAGATGTAACACTGCCTGCGTGCCTCTTCTCTTCAAACAAACAAATGAAGATAAGAAGAAAAATGCTTTCTCTCCTGTCGATGCATAGTACATAACTTACACATCTTCCCTTTCTCTCTTTTAATTACTTTACATGATGATATTGAAGATAGAATCATCAAATTCCTACTGGCTTATTAGTGGAAAGAGAACTTTCTTTTTTTCACTTTTTTTAAGTTAGATTCAAATCCAGGTTTGTCTAACTTTATGGTTTTTTTTAAATTTTATACAATTTTAAATGTTGCAAAACATGGACTATATTCCACATGTTGTACAATACGTCCTTGAGACTGTCTTATACTTAGTATTCTGTGCCTCTCACTGTCTTGCCCCGTTACTGCCCACTCCAGACTGATAACCACTAGTTTGCTCTCTATGTCTGTGAGTCTGCTTGTTTTTTTGCTATATTCATGAGTTTGCTGTATTTTTTAGATTCTGCATATAAATGATATGGTATAGTATTTGTCTTTCTCTGTCTGACTTATTTCATTTAGCATGATGCCTTCCAAATGTTGTAAATGGCATTATTTCATCCTTTTTTATGGCTGAGTAATATTCCATTGTATATGTGTACAACATCTTCTTTATCCATTTATCTGTCAAGGGACACTTAGGTTGCTTTCAGTTCAGTTCAGTTCAGTCACTCAGTCATGTCCAACTCTTTGCAACCCCATGAATTGCAGCAAGCCAGGCCTCCCTGTCCATCACCAACTCCTGGAGTTCACCCAGACCCACGTCCATCGAGTCAGTGATGCCATCCAGCCATCTCATCCTCTGTCATCCCCTTCTCCTCCTGCCCCCAATCCCTCCCAGCATCAGAGTCTTTTCCAATGAGTCAACTCTTCACATGAGGTGGCCAAAGTACTGGAGTTTCAGCTTCAACACCATGAGAAATGCTGGACTGGAAGAAACACAAGCTGGAATCAAGATTGCCGGGAGAAATATCAATAACCTCAGATATGCAGATGACACCACCTTTATGGCAGAAAGTGAAGAGGAACTAAAAAGCCTCTTGATGAAAGTGAAAGTGGAGAGTGAAAAAGTTGGCTTAAAGCTTAACATTCAGAAAACGAAGATCATGGCATCCGGTCCCATCACTTCATGGGAAATAGATGGGGAAACAGTGGAAACAGTGTCAGACTTTATTTTGGGGGGCTCCAAAATCACTGCAGATGGTGACTGCAGCCATGAAATTAAAAGATGCTTCCTCCTTGGAAGGAAAGTTATGACCAACCTAGATAGCATATTCAAAAGCAGAGACATTACTTTGCCAACAAAGGTCCATCTAGTCAAGGCTATGGTTTTTCCTGTGGTCATGTATGGATGTGAGAGTTGGACTGTGAAGAAGGCTGAGCGCCAAAGAATTGATGCTTTTGAACTGTGGTGTTGGAGAAGACTCTTGAGAGTCCCTTGGACTGCAGGGAGATCCAACTAGTCCATTCTGAAAGAGATCAGCCCTGGGATTTCTTTGGAGGGAATGATGCTGAAGCTGAAACTCCAGTACTTCCCCTCTTGGCAATTGTAAATATCACTGCTGTGAAATTACCAACACTGGGGTGCTTGTATCTTTTTGATCTGGTGTCCTATTTTTTTTTTTTTTTTTTTTTTTGCTTATATACCTGAAGGAGAGCTTTCTGAGCAGCTACCATGTGCCACACAGGACCTAATTGTGCACAGATGACTAAATCAAGGTCCCTAGAACAAGCAGTACCTGTCTTCATCCTACCCAGACCTAACCTAGGCTTCCTTGGAAATTATTTGTTTCTGTGCAACTGAAAACATTTGTCTAAGGCACATATTAAAAAACAAACAAAATCTAGCAAGAATTGAATTAGCAAATACTTTTCACTAAAAACTCACTCGCTTTCATTAAACAAATATCCAGTAAAATTAATTAACAGATGTCCATTTACAAATTACAACCCAAACCCTCCTAGTGACCTTCTTCAGACAATGCTTTCTGTGACATAAATCTCAGTGGGCACCAGCAGTTCCTCAGATTTATCGTCAGCCACCTTCTCGATTACCCTAGCACACGAAAGCAGGCTTTTCTCATTTGTTCTTTATCTGTTATTCAGGTAATTTCTCTTTCCCTCGTGTATCTCTGAAGACATTCTCTCCATTCCAAGAACCGATTTCTTTTCTAAATTGCCTGGCTTTCTTTTCACCCCTTACCGTCTTTCCTCTATCTTTTTAAATATTTCTCCCACCAAAGAGCTCTCCTCACCATTTTAATCATCCGCTCCACTCTTGGGTTTCTTTATCCTGCTCTAAATCCCCTCCTTTCCAAAGCAAACCGCCACCTCAGAGAAACTTCTTTCTTCACACCCCACCATATCAGCAATTTTTTTTTTCTCAGTGGGGAATCATTTTTCCCCAATTCAGTTTGCTGTATATTTTCTCCTGGAAGTGAATTCTCAGGGCATGTGGTATGGATCTCATCTCTCCCTTCCTACAGAAAGACTTCAATCCTTTATGTCATATGTAATTTGTATTTTGGCGATCCCTGCTGGGGTCAGTTTTGTTTTTTTTTTTTTTTTCCTGTGAGGCAGCAGAAGTTCCCTCAGAACATTAATCTTGTGGTGGCCAGAAATGGAGATAATGTTCAAATATATTTCCTCCTGTGAACCTGCATGTGTGGTTTGGCAGAGAATTCACAAACCTCACTATCTTCCTGTGTCTTTTCATGATAATCTTTCAGGCGAAACTGGAGTCGCCTGCCAGCCTCATGGGGGTGGGAGCAAAGCTTGCAGGCTCTGTTCCTGGTTGTGCCCAGAGATGCCTATGGACTCTCCTGTTACAGTGGAATGGGAAAGGAGAAAGGGAAAAAAATACACATTGATATGACTCCCCTACCCTCAAAGCCCCCCAAATGAGGCCAACTCAGAGGGAGAATAGGGCTGCCGAGGATGAGATGGTTAGAAAGCATCACCAACTCCATGGATTTGTTTGAGCAAACTCTTGGAGATAGTGAAGGGCAGGGAAGCCTGGCGTGCTGCAGTCCATGGGTCACAGAGCTGGACACTTCGCACCTGAACAGCAGAGCATCACTTTGCTTGATAACCTCCACTGACAGCATTCCTGGGCTGAAGCACTCATCTGCCTGATAAACTCCACCCTTCATGGAACAAGTCCAGGTCTTGCCTATTGAATCTATCTTTAATGGTACATTTTCTCTAATTTGCCCTTCTCTGTGGTTTCCATGGGCTTCATAAGTGGTTCAGGGGTAAAAAAATCTGCCTGCAATGCAGGAGACCTGGGTTCGATCCCTGGGTCAAGAAGATTCCTTGCAGGAGGGCATGGCAACCCACTCCAGTATTCTTGCCTGGAGAATCCCATGGACAGAGGACCCTGGCGGGCAACAGTGCATGGGGCCGCAGAGAGTCGGACATGACTGAAGTGACTTAGCATGTATGCACATGGTTCCCGTACAAGTTACACAGACTCTTTTCAGCTCATGTTTCCTAGAACATAGAGCCCTTGGTATCCTCATTTCAGTTTCTCCTGGGTCTTCTTAAACTCTGGGTCCTCTCACAGGTGATAGGGAATCTCCTTTTGATGACTAAAGTCCTTTAACTTGGGCTTTCTTCAGCTGACCACGTGCTTCAACCAGTTACATAAATCTTCATGAATTCCTGACTTTTCATCTGCTTATCTCATACGTTTTTCATTAGTTTTAGAGATTCACCTCTGTGCCCCTTTTCCTGGTCTGTTTCGTGTAAGTTACTTACCCACACTTAACGCCTACAGGCAAAGAAGTGTCCTCTTAATGCTCCAAGGGTTTATTATTATATCTGAGATAAGATGTTAGCATACAGAATTTACATGGAAGGCTCTGTTTTGCAAATATCAAATGGCCAAGATGATATGCTCTACAAGGTTAGGAAGAGAGAAGCTTCATTGCAGGATGGTGTGGAAGGGGTCAGGAAAATGCCATGGAGATGGAGAGAGGTGTGTCTAAAAGGAAACTCAAGCTGTGTTGAGGAATCCATGAACGTGCTGAGAGGGCCAAGTCAGCAGGAACTGTGGGGGTAAGAGGGAGGTGAGCATGGAGGACTCCTCAAAAATCAGAATGGGGAAGAAAATCAAGTCCTGATGGTGATAGCCAATTTGGGTAGGTGGGACATTATTTCAGCAGCTTTGGAGACACTTTGAGAATATTTGGAGGGGAAATGGCAAAATCAGAGCTGTGTTTGCAAAGCAAATCAAAGCTCCAATTGAGCAGTGACTACAGCAGGATGCGGCAGGGGGCAGGCATCTTGTAGGAGTCAGTATGAACTTGAAGTTATCAGAGACAGAGGAGTGGCCATGTGAGGAAACCGATGTGGGATCCGCTGAATGGTCAAAGACTCCCTTTTGGACAATCAGTGAGCGGAAGGCAGAGTATAATTGCACAGACAAGGTCTCTTTTCTGTCTTTAATGTGTCTTCAACCTTGGAAAGCAGCGTAGCCACAGCCAATGTTTGTCAAACAATCACTACAGGTCAGGAACTGTGCTAAGGACTTAATGCAGGTTAACTAGCATATTCCTCGTGACAAACCATTTGCGAGAGGGGAACCTGAGGCCCAGAGAGGTCAAGGAACTTACCTGAGCTACACACCCAGCCTGCTTCAGGCAGTCTGGCTGCAAATTCTGTGTTGTTAACCACTGCACCGCACCGCCTCTCCTCGCCTGGTTACGGAACACGTTCTGGTTGCAGACACGCTAGGTTCACATCCAGGTCCGATCCGATGTCATTCCAGTGTGATGGTGAAGTTGGCCGACTTCACTGAGCCTCAGTCCTAGCTGTAAAACAGGAAGATAATAGACCCTACCTTGGGGTTACTGTAAAGATTAAAGAATCCATCTTAAGTACTTTGCAGTCTCAGCAAACTTTCTGTACCAATAACAGCATAAGAGTGATTCAGTGAATCAATAATTATTCATCAATAGTTCAATGAGTCACAATCAATAATAATAATGACTTAAGGGATGGCATAGAGTGGGGGTTGGAGGGAGATTGAAGAGGGAGGGGGCATATGTCTACCTCTGGCTGATTCACGTTGTTGTATGGCGAAAACCAACACAACACTTAGTTGTGTGTTAGTGTAGTGTTAGCGCAGTAAAGCACTTAGTGTAGTGTTACTCAGTTGTGGCCGACTCTTTGTGATCCCATGGACTGCAGCCTGCCAGGCTTCTCTGCCCATGGAATTCTCCAGGCAAGAATACTGGAGTGGACTGCCATTCCCTTCTCCAGAGGATCTTTCCGACCCAGGAATAGAACCCGGGTCTCCTGCATCGCAAGCAGATTCTTTACCATCTGAACTACAGGAAAGATAAAGTTGCTGCTGCTGCTGCTGCTGCTAAGTTGCTCCAGTCGTGTCCGACTCTGTGCAACCCCATAGACAGCAGCCCACCAGGCTCTCCCATCCCTGGGATTCTCCAGGCAAGAACACTGGAGTGGGTTGCCATTTCCTTCTCCAATGCATGTAAGTGAAAGTGAAGTCGCTCATTCGTGTCTGACTCCTAGCTATTACCCTCCAATTAAAAAATTTTAAAGTATAGTGTTTCGATGAATGCCTGTTGTTAGTACAGCAAGTCCTAGACAAACTCAGTTTGGCATTATTGCCTCCATATGGACTTCTCTTCCTGAATGTCCCCTGAATTCTGTTCTGACTATAAGCCATAGGACCTCTCCCCTTCCTAGCACAAAGCTTACATAGTGTGAAGTGTTTCCACGCCTTGCCTCCCACCTCGTGCTCTGAGAGCAGAGCGATTCCCACCCTTGAATCATATGTGGCTCCTCATTCATAGCCAGTGTCTAGATGGTCAGTATGTCCCCTGGCACTCACAGGGGAGTGGTTGCAGAATAAATCTTTTATTCTCATTCCTCGAGGCCAGAATTGTCTCCCTCCTATTATATCCCGCTGTCTACACCTAAAGTCATCCAGTTTCTTACTCACTTGTCCTAACCTCCTGATGTCCTTTAATTACAAGCATATGCCGGCTCTAGCAAGCATTTCATTAGTACATGGTATGTAAACAGTCTCGTCTTGCTATTGCTTCGTGGCATTTTGGTGCTGTTTAAGCCAGCAATGTTCCTTTACTTCTCCAGAAATTTCATTTACAAATAAATCACAGTCATCGTATGCTTTTTATGCTTGGTATCTCTGACTGCTAAGGTTTTCTATATTATTTCCAGTGGCTTTCTAATCAAGGTTTTCCTAAAGAAAAAATAAAAATACTTTATGGATCCTTGCACACATCTGTTTAAATCTTCCTAAAGACCAATCATTTGTGGTTTTTTTTTTTCTTTTTAAAGTTCTTTCATTTAAGAATTCGAAAGAGCCGTTCATTCTTTCTGCAGAGAACTAAACATGCCCTACTTTCCTTATCCAGTCTGTAGTTTTCTTTCTTAAAAATGTTCAACCTCACTACTTGTGCAACTTTTCAACACTTTACTTCCTCCACTCTCTTTCTGACTTTGAGTGAGGACTCTTCAATGTGGATCACAGTTTATTTTTCCTTCCCTTTTTCTCCCTGAGGCCGGTTCCCTCTCCTGCCATAGATGCTCCTTCGAGAACCCCCTTTCTCTTCCTAGCAGGAACATTTACATAATTATCAGAAGATCCCTTGCTACCTGCTTTGTAGTGGCAGGCATCAGACACACAGTAGCCATGTCTGTCTTCCTTCCAATAATCCTCTCAGTCGGGGGTGGGAACTGCTTTTGAAACTGCTTTCCAAATAATAGAAGTAAGATACAGAAGAGTTAATTAATTTTCCTAAGATTAAAAATTAAATCAAATTGGAGCATCATTCTCTGAGGTCCCAACTCCTTGTTACTGACTGACTCTGCACCGTTGATTAGTAGTGGAAAAGGAAGAAAATCACCCCTCCCCTGTCTGCCATATCACAGTCCACATTCCCCTAAATAGACATCTGCAATCATGCAAGTTTTCAGGAAGAGTCTCGAATTTTCTTTCAGTGTAACAGCTATTAATTTATGTTCCAAGTAACATGAGGAACACTCAAGGTAAACCCAATATTGTCAGATCCACAGTCCACCACACTCAATTCTGAGCCTGTTTGCACTGTCGACTTGCTGGATGGCCGCCGGAAGTCATTGCACTCTGATAGGTCTCAATTTCCTAATTCAT
Source organism: Bos grunniens (assembly GCF_055505025.1). Classification (NCBI taxonomy): domain Eukaryota; kingdom Metazoa; phylum Chordata; class Mammalia; order Artiodactyla; family Bovidae; genus Bos; species Bos grunniens. The sequence continues at coordinate 85,893,120 of NC_141176.1, read as the reverse complement.
AAAATAAATGGGCTCGATTTTCCCCAAGGTCTCTTCCAGGTCTGACTGTTCTTAATCTCTGCTATAAGATAGAAATGGTCATTGCCAACTTTCTCAATATTCTTGGTATGTCCCCTGAGATTTCTCCTGCTGGGAAAAATGTATCTGTAAAAATCCTAGGCATAAAAGTGTACAAGTGAAATATGAAAGGCTTATTAAACAAGCCCTATCCTTTCAACTGGGGTATGACAGTGCGGCTTCCGCTAATAAAGTGATACAGCTTCCTAATCCAGTGAGAATACAAACCGAGACTCGCAGTGCAGACGTCAGGTATGTTCTGTACCATATCAACATATTTATATGTCACTTTTCTGTTAAAATTACAGTTTTTTGACAGCCTTCATCCTTCTTGTTATAGTCAGAAGGAATACTCCTACAGGCTTCTCTCTTTTGTTGTAACAGGTTTCGTAGTATCATGATTTCAGATCATGACTCTGAATAGTTTAATGTCTCTTCTTGAAAATGGGACAGTTTCTTTCTTTATGACAGGTGAATTTCCAAATATCCATAACCCGAATTTTAGTCCATATGAGTCTTGTGTATGACTAGGCCAGCTGAACTGTTGTCAAGGTAAAGAATGGTAGCTGGTTCCCAAGATTTAGCTCCTCCAGAAATCTTTTCAGAAAATATTCATTAAATGAATGAAATTTTAAAGAGCAATGCTTCCCATTCATCAAGTGCATCTTAGTCACTTGAGGATGTTTAGAGCGCAGATCCTGAACCATCAGTTCAGGGGCAGAGACTGAAATCAGGATGATAAACCTCCTGGGTTTCCTCATGACTAAAGAGTTTCTGGGATAATGGACTTTCAGTGCGGAAACTGACAAAGTCCTATTTTTGTTATCATTTAGTTGCTAAGTCGTGTCCGACTCTTTGCAACCCAGTGGACTATATAGCCCACCAGGTTCTTGTGTCCATAGGATTTTCCAGGCAAGAACACTGGAGTGGGTTGCCATCTCCTTCTCCAGGGGATCTTCCCAACCCAGGGATTGAACCTTCATCTCCTACATTGTCAGGCAGATTCTTTACCGCTGAGTTACCTGGGAAGTCCAAAGTCCTGAGCACAGCACTCTGAACTGACCGCTCACCTACAGGAGGCTGTGCCTCAGTCAAGCACCAGGTATGGCTGCTGTGTCGGTCCTCAAGTCCGAGTTTGCAGAACCAGGGGAGCACACTCTTTTCAGAACATGTGGTCTGGGTATTTAGTTTCCTTTCGCTATTGTTACTTACGTGATTTTATGCAAATTTCTTGAATTGCCAAGCCTGTAACCCCCACCTCAAAATTAGGATACTAATAAATGCCCACTTCATGGAGCTGTGAGCTTTAGAAGAGGGGAAAAGTGTAAAGTCCCTGATCAACTACGAATTTTCTGTGATTCTTACTTTTGGTATAGTCATTATCCTAATTTTTTCTCTATAACCTATGGGTTAAATGAATGTCATTATGGTACACAGTGGTACAAGAAACTTGATTAGAAATGATCTTGATACTTGGGTGAATTTAAGAAAGATTTTATTTCACTTGTATCAATTCTCTGAGCAAGTATATCTTTAGAAAGTCAAGAGCATATGGTAAAATAACTAATATGAGCACAATATCATGCTTTAAATATGAATGTGCAAAGGGTAGCAACATTGCATCTGCCTGAAGTTCAGTGTTTCCTGATCAGTGGCTCATCATTCAAAACTGAGTCCATTCATAGAAAGGAAATTCCCATTCAAGTGTGCCGATTCATATGCATAATAACTAAGGGAGAATAAAGTCAAAATCCTATTTAGTCAATGACCAAATCAAGCCACATGATACATTTCCTTGAAGTTTATTTTTAAAAAGCAGCTTTCAGGAGGTAACTCCTTTGTTTGGATGGTAAAATCATGTGTCACCTAAGACCACAGTGGTCCTGATGAAATAACACAGCATGGGACTTCCTTGGAGATCCAGTGGTCAAGACTCCAGGCTTGCAATGAAAGGGGTGTGGAACGATTCCTGGTTGGAGAACTAAGGTTGTTTGAGCCTGAAATAAGACAGGTCATGAGCAGGAGAGAATTAACTGAAGAGGAAGGGGAAGAAGAAAAGGGCCCTGGGAAGTGAAAAATGATTGGATTTGAAATGCAATGTGATAGAAAAGGCAGAGGAGCCTGGGTGAGGGTCAGAAGAAACTCCAAGACTGTAAGTTGTGGATTCTAAGTATTCAAAAATACAACAAAAACTCCAAAACCTCAGAAAGAAGATGATCTGAATCAACTGTTACTTAATTTCATCAGTATGTTAGTTATATGTTTAATTTCCTATTATAATTCACCATGCACATAATCTTTAGAATTTTCACATCAAATAAATTGGAAACTGATGATCATTTGGCTGTTTTTGGTTGTTGTTCCCCTTCTTCTGACTACCTTGAGAGATTCTAGGACTCTTGTTTTTGATCATAGATTCTCGCATTTGAACTCTATAGCCAGAAATCAACAGTGAACACGCTGGACAGGTTTATGATCATTAAGTCATGGGCTGTGACCTGAGCCACGATTTCCTCACTCACTACCTGTGCCTATAGGAGCTGTGGCTTTGTTCATGCTTTGGATGTGGTTCACCGTCTAATCGATCAACAGAACAATGGACACAGAATAATTTATTTCACGTTAAGTTCATTTACCAGTCTGGGAATATGTAAACTTTCGTTTATGTTTAAGATACTGTTTTCATAATAAAAAATGGTAAACTGTGTATTTCAATTTTCATATGACAGAAAAGGAGCATAAGGAAACTAAGACATTGGGAGCTGGGCTTGTTCTAAAACTTAGTTCGTCTAACTTCTGGTCTTCAGCTGTGTCTCTTACACTAATATTGACAGAGAATAAAGAAGAAAAATTGCATCAGTGCTTGAGCATCGATCACCTACTTTGTCATTTGTCAGAGGAGTAAATGTTCCATCCTTGCCGAGTCTTTTGTAGATACTTGTTTCGTCTTTCTCTTTTATTGATTTAATTCTCGTTTCCCCAAACTTCTTAACTTCCTATGAACTTGTTGAACAATTCCATACTCAAAGGGCATTCATTAATACAGTAGAGTCATCATAAAGGAAGCACACAGCTTGGGGCCCAGACAAAGAATTAATACTTCACATCACAGGAGGCACATCTATGAGACATGTATGATAAATAAACATACATCAGCCTCAAGCATCTTGAATGTGGCCATACATTAATGGCTAACTTGAATATTTAATTTTATATGCTCCCTGTGTGTTCAGGTTTTTGCAATCTAGGGTGCATTTATTCTCCAAGCAACAGATTTTCTTTAGAAAAAAGTGATTTATCAATTTTTCTTTTTGAAAATTATATTTATTAGAGTATAGTTGCTTTCCAATGTTGTGTTAGTTTCTGCTGTACAGCAAAGTGAATCAGCTAAACACGTACATATATCCTCTCTTTTTTTGGATTTCCTTCCCATTTAGGTCACCACAGAGCATCAAGTAGAGCTTCCTGTGTTGCACAATAGATTCTCATTAGTTATCTACTTTATACATTGTAGTCATATGTGTTAAATGTTAAAAATAATTTATCAGTTGAACAAAAAACAAAGGAGTTTATGTAAGTGTCCCTTCCCTCTGTGTCTTATAATCTCCAAGAAGCCCTGGGGCCACCAACAGTAAGAAACCTCCTATCTTACAGACCTGCTTTAAAAAATCCCTAAGGCTTCCACAACCATGTCCTCTGACCTTTATTGGAAAGCCCACCCTCCTGCCTCCCACTCCCTACATTTGGCAACTGATTTACAAACTTCTCCCAGGTGCCTCAGTAAGTCAAGTTGCACATGTGTACATACAAAGTTATGTGTCCTTTATCAAAAGCTGGCTTGGGAGGGGAACTTCTGTGGCTGTTATCTGCAGATGTTATATTTGAGCAGATATTATAAATGGATTTTAATTGTGCTTTCAGATGTAAAACACCCACCAAGGAATAACCCTAATAGACCTGTAGAAACTCAATAAAATAAATCAATAACATATGTCCTGGAAGAGTATTGCACGTTCTAACATTTTGATCAATATTGACATTTGACCTACAAAATTTGTCATCTTCAGTTTTTGGGTTTTTGTTTTTTTTTTTTTAAAGAATTTGCTGATACAAGCACAGCTACATAAAAGAAAATATATTAAGGAGAACTTTATTCTCCAAGATCTTGCCAACATTTTTCTGACTTGTCACAGCATTATCACCTCTCTCTTGCTAATGCAGCTCTTGTTGCAGGAAATAATAATCATGCTTTGTGTCAGTTCCACATCCTCCTCTGAATCTGAAATACTCACATGGTTCCGTCACCTATCAGGTCTGTATATTAGCTGACTTCTTGCAGGTCCGCACGAGAGGCACAAAAACCACAGAGCTAAACCCAAGTTCTCTGTGACACACCACAGTGAAATGTAGCCAAATGTTTCCAAAGGTCAAGTTCACAGCCGCCCTGAGATGGGAGACATGTGATCACGTCCCTCATAAGCCCTCGGTTCCAGCAGAATCAATCTGATATTGACACTTTCCTTCTTCCTGATGCTGTATATCACAGGTGTTAAATGTTAATGTTGTCACTTGCTTATGGCGTAAGAGAAAACTAAACTTTATTTTTGAGAAACAGCAAAAATGCCGAAAAGACTAACGGAGCTAAGAGGCAAAATGACAGAGTAACTTAACAATGTAAGATTTGGCAGGAAATGGGGCTAAAAAAATAATGAATTGGATAAAATTGTCATACTTTGGTCTGGCAGTGCAAACAAAGATGACAAATTCAAGACAAAGATTATAATATATTCCAAAAACAAATGGGAAACAGAGAGAAGCGATGGTTGGAATTTGGGGCTTAAGAAGGCATTACACAGAGGAAAATAGGCTAATATTTTATTGAAGGCTTACTAAATGCCAGGTCTTCACAACTTTCAGGAGAGAAGCATACCCTCTTTCCCACTGAAGAAATCGAGGTTGAGAGAGGTCAGTTCACTCCTAGGGGATACCCAGCTCCTAATGGAAAAAGCAAGCTGAGATTCAAACTCAGTCTTGCCTGATTGCAGAGCTTCACCATTTTCCAACACTCCATCGTGCTGATCATTGTCTTACCAACTCACTCTCTGAAATATTGATGTTCAGGGTCTCTTGGCCCTCATCTGTGCTTTTTCAACTTTTGCAACATTCTATGTTCTGTGTCCACATAGAATGCTGATCAGGCTCTCGAAATTCCCTTTTCCTAAACCGCACAGACTCCTCTTTAAGACTCAGCTTCTGTTCTCTTAGAGTCCTCTGAGAGTGGGAAAGTGACAAGTCCTGAGGGAATAAAGCGAGGGCAGGAAACTGACACAGAAGCCGCATGCTCAGCGAGGTTTTTGGGGAAACCATATGTAGTGATACATGCAGCAAAAGATGGATAAGACAAAATTCAGCGGTGTGGTTACCTCTGGGGAAAGGCGGAAAGATGTGATCAGGGATGAAAACATAGGCAGATACAATGTCATTTTTCACTGTTTTAGGGCTTAAGTTGGTCGAGAGCTGAAAGGTATATAATCTATTATTAATGTTTGTAAATAATATATATGTTCATATACCACCTTGTTGTTTCATGCACTACATTAAAAATTTAAAAAGGAATCGGTCCAAGCCCAGAGCAGTGGGGCAGCTCAGATGCCTTCCATACAACTAAGGTCCTGAGGAAGATCTTGCTGGTCCTCCTTCCTCTGAACCAAGAAAGATCAGATGATCCCAAAGCTGTCCACAGCGGTGCTCTGCTGCTGACCACGGAATCTGTGCTCACACAAGGGGATGGCACACCATGAGGCGACTCTGACTTTCTTCTCCATAACTGAGTTTGGATCCTCCCTTCTGGAGAGGTGATAAAATGCATCTCCTGCCCTCCAACCTTCCACCTTCTGCTCTGTTCTCCAGGCATGAAAATGAGATCTTTATAATCAGTCGGTTGGGGGAGGTATGCCAACATATTTGACTGAACCTTTGACTGCTACTGCTACGTCACTTCAGTCATGTCTGACTCTGTGCAACCCCATAGTCGGCAGCCCACCAGGCTCCCCCATCCCTGGGATTCTCCAGGCAAGAACACTGGAGTGGGTTGCCATTTCTTTCTCCAATGCATGAAAGTGAAAAGTGAAAGTGAAGTCGCTCAGTCGTTTCTGACTCTTAGCGACCCCACGGACTGCAGCCTACCAGGCTCCTCCGCCCATGGGATTTTCTAGGCAAGAGTACTGGAGTAGGGTGCCATTGCCTTCTCCGACAGTAGAATGCTAAAGAGGAAAAATTGTTGTTTTCCTGTACCAGCTAGTAACATTGTAAATACAAAGTAAAAGAGACAGCACTGACTCACTGACAGCCAGAATATGTTATGTTCTTCCCTGTGTCTAGAAATTTGGAAAGTAGCATGCCTTCCACTTTGAGCACCAAAGCAATGACATAGGGTTGCATTTCCTTGTCTGAATATGTGGCTAATGTCTACCCTCCCCAGGAAATTGTAAGTTTCGTAAGGGTAGCTTTGTCACTTCAGCATGGTTTTCAGACACCAGGCATAGATCCTAGAACAATTCAGAAGCTCAAAAATGAGTGGCTGAGTGAATCAATGAACAAAGACTTTAGGATACTAGAATGATGTATATCTTATGCGTGTTAAGTTGTGCTAAGTTGCTTAAGTTCGTCTGACCTTCTGCAACCCCATGGACCGTAGCCCGCCAGGCTCCTCTGCCCATGGGATTCTCCAGGCAAGAATACTGGAGTGGGTTGCCATGCCCTCCTCCAAGGGATCTTCCCAACCCAGGGATCGAACCTTCTTAAGTCTCCTGCGTTGGCAGGAAGATTTTTTATCACTAGCATCACCTGGGACACGAAGCTGAAAATTTAAATCTGACAAGTCACAGACAGCCACATATTATATGATCCCATGGGTAATGAAATGTCCAAAATAGGCAAATCCACAGAGATAGAAAGTAGATTAGTGGTGCCTAAGGCTGGTGCGGGTGGGAGTGGTCATTGAGAGAAAAACTCAGTGACTGTTCATGGGTACAGGGATTCTTTGGGGGGTGAAATGTATAAAATTGATTGTGGTGATAACTGTCCAACTTCATGGTTTCACTAAAAGCCATGAATTTTTCATTTTAAATGGACAATTTGTAGGGCATAAGAATACAACTCAATAAAACCATTAAAAAAAAAAAAAAACCCTAAATCTGAGTTTAAAACCAAATTGAGAGTCACACAGTGTCACTCATACCTCACGACATGTATTAACAGGAACCTTTTGTTAGGCCATTATTTTACAAGTTGCTTGAACAAGCATATTACGTTTATAGGAATTGGATAAGATACTTAATTATTGTCCCACTTCTGCTAAAGGGAGTGCGAGGACTCAGTTCAGTTCAGTTCAGTCGCTCAGTCATGTGCAAGGACTAGTGGATTTAAAAATTAAATTCTTCTTGTTGTTTTGCAAGAAGAGTTGAACTATTTTTGATAACAAGAGTAAATGGTGGGAAATGCTTAAAAAAATAAAAATTAAAATTAAACGTTAGGAAGGAGAATTAACAGAGGGAGTTTTAAAATTCAAATTGGAATTCTAGAAAGCCTGTGACACACTTTCTCAACAAAAATTTTAAAGATTGATCAGATCTCACAGTGGTTTGAACAAAGCCCTCTCTAAAGGCCAGAGTGATGAGAAATCTTATGAGTCAACTTGGCTTAGGCTACGGTGCCCAGTTGTTTGGTCAAAGCCCCATTTAGATGATGACATTTTTTGGATTTGATTAGCATTTAAATCATTTGCATAAAATGGATTACCCTCTACAATGTGGGTGGCCTCGCCCAGTTGGTTAAAACCTTCAGAAAAAGACTGTGGTTTGGGGATACAGAAGGAAAGCTTCTCAAGACTGCAACACAGAACCGTGCCTGAGTTTCCAGTCTGCTGCTCTGAGGAATTCTGGGTTGATTTGTAGTGTCAGCTCTTCTTTGAATTTCCAGCCTGCAGGCTCTGCCCCACAGATTTAACACAGGCCAGAACCCACAACCATGTGAGCCAACCCCTTAAAGTTCTCTCTCTGTGCCTCTCCCAGCCTTTATCTCTTTCACTTAAGAATGATGACTGATACAGCCAGCATTGGGAGTTGCCTCTTATTCATTCTCGATGAAACAACGTAGTAGTCAGGCCAAAAATGTAAAACTTCCAGCCAAAAAGATATTTAGGCCTTGACTTTCCAGTTGTTCAGTCACTAAGTTGTGTCCAACTCTTTGCAACCCCATGGACTGCATGCCAGGCTTTCCTGTCCTTCACTATCTCCTGGAGTTTGCTCAGATTCATGCCCACTGAGTCAGTGATGCCATCCAACCATCTCATCCTCTGTTACCCACTTCTCCTCCTGCCCTCTATCTTTCCCAGCAGCAGGGTCTTTTCCAATGAGTCAGTTCTTCCTATCAGGTGGCTGAAGTAGTGGAGTTTCAGCCTCAGCATCATTCCTTCCAATGAACGCCCAGGACTGATCTCCTTTAGGATGGACTGGTTGGATCTCCTTGCTGTCCAAGGGACTCTCAAGAGTCTTCTCCAACACCACAGTTCAAAAGCATCCATTCTTTGGCGCTCAGCCTTCTTTATGGTCCAACTCTGATATCTGTACATGACTAGTGGGAAAACCATAGCTCTGACTAAACGGACCTTGGTTGGCAAAGTGATGTCTGTGCTTTTTAATACTCGTCTATGTTTGCCATAGCCTTTTTCCCAAGGAGCAAAGAATATCAGCAGTGACTGGGCTAAATTGCTTGCAGCATGGATGAAACCAGTCACCACAAAGCCTGCATGTGTAAGTCTTGTGACACACATTTCTTCTCATAAGATGGCACATGTGACTGCCAACCTACACAGTGGGAGCAGAAGACAAAACGAGAATGGCACATGGGATGTATCTGGGATATTTATGCACATCCTATGGCTGACTGGCACAAAGACTTACATAAGGGCGAGAACAAAAGTGTTATTCCCTGGATTTCTACATAACATTTAAGACTGTGTAAATAATTTATGTGCAAAGGAAATGATCCAATGTAATGATTTCAAAGGGACAATCTTCAGAGAATTTACGTTATTATTTTCACCAGTGATAAGGGCCTTGGGCCAAGACAAAAATCCTACCCTTGAATTCCCTGATATTGCTACTCTACAGAGTGGCTCAATAATCACTAGGAATCTACAGCACCTTCAGGAATAAAGGAGAGTTTATTTTTATTAGGCAATCCTGCGCAAGCTTTGTTTCTCAAAGCTATGGACACAACAGCAGTAAAAAAGCAAAATTGAAAAGAAAAAAAAAAAAGCATTTAGCAGAAGAACCAAGACATCACTGGATATTAAGCAAAGCACAGAAGAATTAGAATGGACAAATGATTAGGGGGCAATAAGAGACAGCTCAGCTGAGATATCCCATTTTCATTCCTAAGACTTTGTTTTTCTGTAAAAGAAAAAGGGGCCAGATTAACAGTTGGAAAAGTATAAGGAGAATCACTGCTGTTGATTCCTGGGGTGAAGAGGTATCAATTTTCTCCTTTGGTTCATTACACTGGTATCTCAGGATGGGTACCTTTCAAGAAGGGCTTCCTAGGTGGCACTGGTGGTAAAGAACCTGTCTGCAAATGCAGGAGATGTAAGAGACACAGGTTCGATCCCTGGGTTGGGAAGATCCCCTGAAAGAGGGTATGGCAACCCACTCCAGTACTCTTGCCTGGAGAATCCCATGGACAGAGGAGCCTGACGGGGTACAGTCTATAGGGTCACAAGAGTTGGACAAGACTGAAGCAGCTTAGCACAGCACAGCACAACATTCAAGGACCCAGAGTATGTAATGAGCTCATGAGTTGAAGGGGTTCCCATAGTTTGGGGTGAGGTTGGCAATGACTGGTTAGTTTCACTCCACCAAGACTATAGCCACCCAATTCATTACCAAAGCTGAGTAGTTCAATGAGCTACCCTAAGATAAAATTTTAAGTATGCCACCTAAAGTCATGATTTTACTTGTTTCACCTAAGAACCTATAGCATTCTGATCATTGTAAATTAAGAAAGGAAAGTGTTATTTACTCGAGTTTAAAAGTGTAACTGGAATTATCTCAAATGTGACTCATCATATGTGATACCAATAATAACTACAATCAAAGCTACAAGCAATAAGGGCTCCTAACTCAGCTCCCAGGTCGACTCAGGGTTTTTAGAGGAATTCTTTCACTACCTCCTTTATGACATGATAACTGAAAAAGACGCTTGTGTGATCTATAGGCAATCGATAGATGAATGCTCACATCTGAAGCATTACGGATTCCAGTGGTCACTGGGATAGTTTGAACCCATAAATCATGCTTTCTTGGAGATGATATCAACTGCTGTCCCTCTCTTTTATGTATCTGAAAATAATTAAAAGAAGAAAATTTTTCTTTTGTTCAAAATCAGGGATGTCTGTAATAGGAAGGAAAACATACTATTGAGAAGAATGAAAGAATATTTTTAAAAGAAAGTAAAAGGAAAGAAAAGAGGAAGAGAGAGGAGGGGAGGGGAGGAGAGGGGAGAGGTGGAAGGGAAGAGGATGCAATGAAGAGCAGAGGAGAGGGGAGGGATGGGAGGAAATGAATGATTGCCAGGCTTCCAGGAGAGGAGACACATTCCAAAGGCAATGATCAAGGCAATAATCAAGGCAACTTGATCATTGAAGGTGATGCATTGATCAGCCTCTTCCAGGGAGAAGTGAAGGTCCTTCCTGCTGGGTGTAGTCTCGAATGGAGAGCTTTAAACAAAACCAACTATGGATACATGTCTTTTATCATACAGTCTTCTTTGCATAGTAAAAGCAGTTATTTGTTGCCCCCGTAACAGATCACTTAAAACAATGACTGAAAAATTAACAATCATGTATCTTGCTTAGATCTGGTAGATAGAGTGCCTGAAGAATTATGGATGGAACTTTGTAACACCGTTCAGGAGGCAGTGACCAAAATCATCCCAAAGAAAAAGAAATGCAAGAAGGCAAAAATGGTTGTCTGAGGAGCCTTTACAAATAACTGAGGAAAGAAGAGAAGCGAAAGGCAAGAAAGAAAGGGAAAGATATATCCAACTGAATGCAGAGATCAGAGAACAACAAGGAAAGATAAGAAAGCCTTCCTAAATGAAAAATTCAAAGAAATAGAGGGAAACAATAGAATGGGAAAGACTGGAGATCTCTTCCAGAAAATTGGAAATGGTAAAGGAGCATTTCAGGCAAAGATGGGCAGATGATGAGATGGTTAGATAGCACCACTGATCCAATGGACATGAATTTGCTCAAACTCTTGGAAGAGTGCAGGACAGAGGAGCCTGGCGTGCTGCAGTCTACAGGGTCACAAAGAGCTGGACATGATTTAGTGACTGAACAACAACAGTGGAGAGGGGAAAAGCACACCAAGAGCAGGGGAGGCAAGTTTCCTGACCCTCAGCAGACTATAGGATGGTGACCCGAAGAAGGGAGGAAAACAGGACCTCCCACCGACTGTGGTCATGAGTGTGGTTCCTCAAACCATCCCATTTAGATGCTGTAGGAAAAGATGAGGCCATGACTGTCAGACAGGAAATCTTATGACTTCTCCTCTTAGGAATTTCATAAAGATGGAATGTTAGTTGGGACTTTTGAGCTGTAATATTCCCCCTTCCAATGGGACTTCTGCCTTTGGTTATTATTCAGCTGGTCTCAGTACAACACAAATTTTTGTTCTCTCAAATAAATAGCATTTTAAATTGCAATTAATTATAACAGAAAACACAATTGTAATTATATGCATTTAAACAATTTTTCTGAATAGATAAGCAATGAGAGACGATCTGCCTAGAAAAACGTCACCATTGAGCTCACATGTTCTCCTCTCTCCCTCTCTCTCTTTCTCTCAAATGTAGAGATTTTGATGAGACACTTGTTTCTTCAAGTGTGTGGAGCTGGACAGACTGTGATATCATGACTTAGGACTCTCTGATGAGAATATTTCCACATCATTTGCAATTAAACTGTATTTTGTTCCATAACAAATGAGTTTTAAATTAAAACTTAATTACAAACTTGCCAAGTTAGTGTTTTCATACAGCTGTGCCTTTGTGGAATACAGAGCAAAGGTTTATTTAAAAGAAATGACCCTACTAGCTCATTCAAGAGAGCTGCTGGAAAAGACTTCCTCCTGTTTTCCCAACCAAAAAAGAAAAAAGAAAAATTCAGAGACAAAAACAAAAATTGTATAAAAAATGAGTACAAAAGTAAATTGATGAGAATGTTGAAACAGAACACTTCTAACAGCAGACCTCAATGTAAATAGTTTTTGAAAGGCGTAAAGCGAATGGAGATAGGATGAAAGTGAAATTCAAGTCAACTGAAGAATCTGCAAACTCCATGCAGTCCACAGAAATGATGTCAGAAAAAGAGGAAAAGAAAAAACAAAGAATAGGAAAAAAGATTTTCTGAGCGAAACCTTGAAAAAAATCCCCAAAACCAACATGATGGAGCTACATGAAGTGGGTCATGTCCAATGAAGTGATGGTTAAGTTAAGGCGTTACTCCTGCACCAACATTATCACTCTTTGCACTAATGACCCTACTTTTTCTTTAAGTGGGACACCAGGGCCAGCACAGGAAGGAACCTGCTTCAGTTCCCAGAGGTGGAAACCACCTTCTCCAGGAAACAAGCTAGAAAGAAACTTCAGTGATTACAAACCCCATAAATTTCCTGAGTAATCACAAGACCCAAACTTCTGTAATCCAAGGTGGCTTGGACTGCCAGGCAAATCTAATTATCATTTAGTCTGAGGAAGTACACTCCCAGTTATTAATTTTTTTTAAACCAGACTCTCATTCAAAATATGATCAAAATAAGAAAACAAAATATTGAGAAACTCAGTACATAACTTTCAAAGAAAACTTTTATAAAGTACTGAAAAGAGGTTGCTATGGAAAGAAAAGTTTCAGCACTGTTTGGCTTTATAAAATATAAAAGGCAAAATACAAACTTAATAGGTCAACAGAATAGCAACTCAGATAGAACTGATAATTAAACACTGAAGGAGAAGCAGAATCATATGGTAACAACAGAAATATGAAGAGCAGAAAAAAAAGACATTATCTTCAAGGAAGACAAATAATGCTGAAACCTGTGCTCTTCACTAGAAAGAAGATGGGAGTGTAATTCGAGAGAAAATAGAATAATTTATTATAAAATATATTATTCATGAAGTTCAGAAAAATGCCTACATTGACTCATATGACTTTGAAAATATCAAAAATAAAGTCTCAATAAAGATATTTGTAGACAAAACTGAGGAAATTCATCCACAGCAAATCACCTTGAAAGATATACTTAAATAAATTTCCATGCACAGTAATATGACCTCAGAGTGAAGCATAAAAATGAAGGAAAAAATAAATACCAACAGTAAATCAAAGGTTAAATATGTGAGAAAACTGGAATGTTGATTATATAAACTAGCAAAAATAATATGGGGTTTAAATTTTTATAAATAAAATATATGACAAATAACAAGAAATAGAGAGGTTAAATAGATTTAAACTGTCCTAAGTTTCTTTCATTATTTTGGAAGTGGCAGATCTATTAATCTATATTAGACATTTATGATAAAGATTACAATCAAGATTATTATTGTCAACTCCAGGGTAAATACTAAAAAGTACTCACAGAGTATGCAGCTATCTAATAGGAAAAAAAATTAAAATAAAAAAATAAATTTTGATTAACTAAAAAAATGCAAAAAGAGGAATAAATATTAATAGAAAAGTGAGAAAAACAAAGAGTAAATACTAAAATGGTAAATTTCAATCCAAACATATCAGGAACCACATTAAATGCTAAAGGTGTTAAAAGGTCATCACACTACATACAAAACAAACTTTAGAAATACAAAAAAAATCAGGCCTTAAATTTAAAGACACAGACATTTTAAAGTAAAAAGATAAAAAAAATACATGCCATGCAAACATTAAGTAAAAGAAAGCTAATACAGCTGTGCTAACATCAAATTCGGAGAAGGCGATGGCACCCCACTCCAGTACTCCTGCCTGGAAAATCCCATGGACAGAGGAGCCTGGTGGGATGCAGTTCATTGGGGTCGTGAAGAGTTGGACACGACTGAGTGACTTCACTTTCACTTTTCACTTTCATGCATTGGAGAAGGAAATAGCAACCCACTCCAGTGTTCTTGCCCGGAGAGTCCCAGGGACGGGGGAGCCTGGTGGGCTGTCGTCTATGGGGTTGCACAGAGTCGGACACGACTGAAGCGACTTAGCAGCAGCAGCAGCAACATCAAATTAAATTTTAAGGCAAAGAACATTACTACAAATAAAGAGGAAAAAACAATAGTGTGCCGATCAAGCAAGAAAGTATAAAGTTCCTAAATGCCTGGGTTATTAATTACATAAGTTTAAAATATTTAAAGTAGTGGTTGAAGGAAATAAAAGGAAAAATATAGAAATCCATTATCCTAGTGGAATATTTTAACATACTTCTCTAAGTAACTGCTAGCAAGCCAAGCAAAAAAAAAAAAAAAATCCATAAGGATATAGAATATTTAAACAACACGATTAATCCAGTTGACCTCCATGGAACACCGCACACAGCCAGATCATTCTGCACATAATTTTCAGGCGCAAGTGAAAGATACACTAAAATTAAACATACGCAAGGCCATAAAGCTAATCTCAGCAAAGTTTAAAAAATTGAAATCTCACACACAATATATTTGGACAGTAGTGAAATTAAGCCAGGAATCAATAACAACAAAAAAATACATTAGAAATCAAGCAATGCTTTTCTAAATAATCTATGAATCAAATAGGAAATGTCAATAACAATTACAAAAATATTAAACTAAATGATAATGAAAAGAACACAGGTAATAATAAGTGGAAAATAGATAAAACTCATGTATAACTTTTTTATGTTAGAAAAAAGCTTTCCATTTTCAGGATTATTTGCACACGATGACTAATTTTATAAAAAGAAGAAAACCTTGGTCTTTTAAGTCTTTCTCTGGTTGAGGTTGGTGGTTGGGTGGGGAGCTGGAGAAGAATATATCATTACTAGAAAATATGTTTCAGCTTTTTAATCTGGAGAGAATTTTTGTTACTTTATGCTTTCTCAATGAATGTTCTCATTTTTTTCAAGACAACTGGGAAGACTTAACCAAAAGCAGGGTTTTTTTTGTTTGTTTTTGTTTGTGAGGTTTTTGCTTGGTGGTGCTCATCTTTTGAGAGTTAGCATTCTTTACTGAAAATCAATCCTAAAGGAAATCAACCCTGAATATTCTTTGGAAGGACTGTTGAAGCTAAAGCTCCTATATTTTGGCCACATGATGCAAAGAACTGACTCACTGATAAAGACCCTGATGCTGGGAAAGACTGAGGGCAGGAGGAGAAGGAGGTGGCAGAGGATGAGATGGTTGGATGGCATCACTGACTCAATGGACATGAATTTGAGCAAACTCGGGGAGATAGTGAAGGACAGGAAAGCCTAGCTTGCTGCAGCCCATAGGGTCACAAAGAGTTGGACAAGACTTAGCAACTGAACAGCAACAACAAATTCTTTATTAACATCTGGATTTGTCAAGATTGTAGGTCTGACAACACTGCTCGAGTCCAGCTCATTGAAGTATCCGGCCATGAAGATTTCAGCTGCACATTCTCAGGAAGGAATATCCAGTAAACCAGATGCATTTTGCCATCCTCATGGTCCTAACCTTGTGTGTGTGCTGAGTTGCTTAGTCATGTCCAACTCTATGTGACCCTTTGGACTGTAGCCCCCCAGGCTCCTCTGTCCATGGGATTTCCCAGGCAAGAATGCTGGAGTGGGTTGCCATTTCCTTCTCCAGGGGATCTGCCTCACCCAGGGATCAAACCTGTGTCTCCTGTGTCTCCTGCATTGCAGGCAGGTTCTTTACTCACTGACCATGAGTTAAGCCCGGTTCTAACTTATTCCTCTTGAATGTTTCCTTCTCAGAGGTGGTATAAGACCTCATCCTGGTCTCAACATCATAGCTGTGTGTCTCCACAAAGGACAAAGAGGGAATTGCCTTTGAAGATCAAGTTCAGACACTATGCTGGATGCACAGACCATATGCTGGATATATATTTCCCCCCTTATCTTCAACTTCCCTCTTGGTTTTCTGTGAATATTTGTATATTCTGGTCATTTCATTCACAGGTGGATGAAGAAATTTGCCCTAGGGAAGCAGAAGGGCATGAAAAGGAAAGGCCTTCCCAGCAAAGTGAAGCAAAAGGCAACACAGCCCAATTCTGTTCTTATTTATTAATCAGAAAAAAATAAAACTTTAAATATCTGAAAAATATTATTTTCCCTGTCCCTGGGGAAAACATTGCACACAGGCAAATATAGATTTTGCATACAGCTTCAAGGAATTTCTAGAATGCCTGAGTTCACTTATGAATATCAATTTCAAGATTTCCGACTTTAACACTCAAAAAAAAAAAGGAAAAGGAGGGGAGAGGGGAGTAGAGAAGGGAGAAGTGAATGAGAGGAGAAGATTAAAGCCATCATAAGAAAGTGAGTGGAAATACATGTTTTTTTTCATATACCAACCTACTGAAAAGTTCAGATTTTTCAATACCTTCCCAGACTCAGCACTCAACACCTAAATGCCATGAATTGTTCTTCCCCCACTTAGTGAAATGTCATCAACAATGCCTTTCCTTTTTCCATGTAGCATATCCACTGAAGCAAGACAGAGAAAAGAGAAGGGTAAAAAGAAATCTCATTGCATTTAAGATTGTGCACTTGATAAAACTGTTTTCTTAGCCAGACAAAGTGTGAAATTCTTTTCATGGTTTTTAGTTTAAGTAGTTTGATCGGATCACCATTCAGCTTGTCGGCCAGAGCTGCTCCATTATGCTGAGTGCTCCCCCCGAACTGCTTCCTCTTATCCAGCTCCTCCTCCACTGATGAAACAAGATTAACAGGATTCGGTGTCTTTCATTTGTTCCTTTTTATCAGGCAAGACTCTATTACTCATATGTTGGGAGAAGCTTTGTGTAAGTTATTTTAACACGGTTGTTTTCATTGTTCTATTTTTGAAAGGTTCATTTTTTTTTCCTATCCACCCCTTTTCCCTCTCTTTAATAAAAGTCTATGTATCTCAGTAACATAAAAGATCATCTCCTGAAGTTTTTCACCTCTAACTTGATTAATGCTCAAGAAAGCACCATCTTCCTATACTTATTAGTATATATTTTCAAGGTAGTGGAGGACAGAGGAGCCTGGCTTGCTACAGTCCAAGAGGCCACAAAGAGTCAGACATGATTTAGCAACTGAACAACAATTTCATTCCCTAATATAGTGAACAATGGATTTAAGTGAACTTAATATAGTGAACTTAGAATTTAAGTCCTAAAAATTTTTGATCATGCAAGATGCACCTTTAATAAAGACAATGTATTCTTTTCCTCTGATTCTAAATTTGCCATGTCAAGTCCAAGAGGAAAAGACAATTCTTTCTTTACAGTCTGATTAAGCTATTGATTTGGAGAAAAGAGAAGAAAATAGAGAGAAAAGTAAAAGAAACAAAAATAAAAGCACGACTAAGTATTGCTATGTTTCCAGGGATATGTGAGGAAATGTCCTTTTCCTTTCATTTTAGACTCTCCTCAATTCTGATATAGGGATTTGTAACCCAAATGGCCTCTACATGGGCCAGCTTATTAGTGAACTGGTTATTACCAGCATCCTTGCTAAGGTTCAGCTGTCTCACAGCCCTAGCTATGTTACCATGGTACTCATACCCTCCTTCGCTCACGCCTACCCGCTCCATGCAGGGTATTGTAGCTGCAGGGCATCTGGGGTAACTCAGCTCCAACTCTGTTGGATTATCTTCTCCAAGGAATCTGAGGATGGAACCTGAATCTGGCTCAGCAGCTGGGATCCTCCACGATACTGGGATTCCTCTCTCAGGATTTTGACTCCTGGCTTTCAGAATTATGAAACACTCTGGTCTGTGAAATAACCCATACCATTTAGACTCCACTTTACCACATTCTCCTAGACTCTGCTTCAATTCTCTGTTTTCCTTTTTATTCATCCTTCAAAAGGGGAACACCTTTCGAGAATGCAAGTGCATTTTTAATGATTTCATGAAGACAACAAGCATACACTGTGACTGCCCCACACAAACCCATGATTGTCCTGGAACCATACTGCTTTCCCGCTCGAAGGGCTTTGTGAAAACTGTTTTTCTTTCCTCCTTTTTTTCTCTTTAGGCTGAGTCTGTTGTCCTCCTCTAAAATCAAAAGTTAGACAATTGGCTCTGTGTTCTTCTTTTGTTCTCGATCATTTAAGAAGGTGATGCTATAAACAGGCATATATTTAGATATATAATGTTTCCATTATTTTTGAGGTTCTTGCTGTATTGTTCTCTTATGCACTTAACTGCTGTGATTGTCCAACAAGTCCTTCAAAAAAATGGCCCTTCTCTGGTTTTGAGGGAAAAAATGGTCCAGGTTTGTGCAATTTTTGACTGTACTGAAGTTAGTCACACAATTAATAAGAGTTGTGTTAAAACATTTTACTAAGGTAATGGATTTGCTTTAAGGTAAGATAGCATATTCAAAAGCAGAGATATTACTTTGCCAACAAAGTTTCGTCTAGTCAAGGCTATGGCTTTTCCTGTGGTCATGTATGGATGTGAGAGTTGGACTGTGAAGAAGGCTGAGCGCCAAAGAATTGATGCTTTTGAACTGTGGTGTTGGGGAAGACTCTTGAGAGTCCCTTGGACTGCAAGGAGATCCAACCAGTCCAATCTAAAGGAGATCAGTCCTGGGTGTTCTTTGGAAGGAATGATGCTAAAGCTGAAACTCCAGTACTTTGGACACCTCATGAGAAGGGTTGACTCATTGGAAAAGACTCTGATGCTGGGAGGGATTGGGGGCAGGAGGAGAAGGGGATGACAGAGGATGAGATGGCTGAATGGCATCACTGACTCGATGGACATGAGTCTGAGTGAACTCTGGGAGTTGGTGATGGACAGGGAGGCCTGGCGTGCTGCGATTCATGGGGTCGCAAAGAGTCGGACATGACTGAGTGACTGAACTGAACTGAACTGAATAATCTGCTTTACTGACTATGCCAAAGACTATGAATGTGTGGATCACAACAAACTGTGGAAAACTCTGAAAGAAATGGGAATACCAGACCACCTGACCTGCCTCTTGAGAAATCTGTATGCAGGCCAAGAAACAACAGTTAGAACTGGACATGGAACAGCAGACTGGTTCCAAATCGGGAAAGGAATATGTCAAGGCTGCATATTGCCACCCTGCTTATTTAACTTGCAGGGCACATCATGAGAAATGCTGGACTGAATGAAGCACAAGCTGGAATCAAGATTGCCGGGAGAAATATCAATAACCTCAGATATGCAGATGACACCACACTTATGGCAGAAAGCGAAGAAGAGCTAAAGAGGCTCTTGATGAAAGTGAAAGAGGAGAATGAAAAAGTTGGCTTAAAACTCAACATTCATAAAACTAAGATCATGGCATCTGGTCCCATCACTTCATGGAAAATAGATGGGGAAACAATGGAAACAGTGACAGACTTTATTTGGGGGGCTCCAAAATCACTGCAGATGGTGACTGCAGCCATGAACTTAAAAGATGCTTTCTCCTTGGAAGGAAAGTTATGACCAACCTAGACAGCATATTAAAAAGCAGAGACATTACTTTGCCAACAAAGGTCCATCTAGTCAAGGCTATTGTTTCTTCCAGTGGTCATGTATGGATGTGAGAGTTGGACTATAAAGAAAGCCGAACACTGAAGAATTGATGCTTTTGAACTGTGGTGTTGGAGAAGACTCTTGAGAGTCCTTTGGACTGCAAGGAAATCCAACCAGTCAATCCTAAAAGAAATCAGTCCTGAATATTCATTGGAAGGACTGATGTTGAAGCTGAAACTCCAATACTTTGGCCACCTGATGCGAAGAACTGACTCATTTGAAAAGACCCTGATGCTGGGAAAGATTGAAGGCAGGAGGAGAAGGGGATGACAGAGGATGAAATGGTTGGATGGCATCACACACTCAATGGACATGAGTTTGGGTGGACTCCGGGAGTTGGTGATGGACAAGGAGGCCTGGCATGCTGCAGTCCATGGGGTCGCAAAGAGTCAGACATGACTGAGTGACTGAACAGAACTGAACTGAAGGTAATGGATGTATCAGTTTTATCTTATGTCATTTTTTTAGCCTGAAGTATTTTTGGATATAACATTAAGTGCTTATAAATTTAGAATAACTTTTCCCACAGTGAATCAAATGGTTATATTGACTTTCTTCAACCTTAATAGTGTTTTTTGCCTTTAAGTCTATGTTGTCTGATATTTCTATAGCTACAGCATGTTTCATTTTTTGCAGTATATTATTTTCTGCACAGGTTTCTGTTTTGTTAGGTTTAATGTATATCTTGTAAAGAATATACAGTTGAATATTTTTCTATAATCTAGAAAGCTCTGTCTTACAGCTTGGGAATTTAGCCATGCATTGTGATTATGGACATATTTTACATTATGTTTGTGATAACATTTTGCATTTTTCTGATTGTGCATTTTTTAGTTTATTTTTCCTTTTCTGCCTTCCTTTGAGTTATTATTTTAATTCCACTTTTCTCCACCATTTATGATAATGCCCAATCTGTGTTAACACGAATACTTATCTAAAATGCAAAGATATTATCTTTATCCTCCTGTATCTCTGCCATTACCATGGAGTGTTCTCTACTTTCTTTCTTTGTACATGGTTATGTTATTGTTTTATGCAGTCTTATTTTCTTGCAGTCCCTCATATTTAACAATTTTTTGATTAATATTGTTCTTTCTGACCTATCTTCTATAGATTTCCTTTAGTGACTCTTCTGTGCTTTCCTGCAGGTGAATTTATTTCAGCGCTCTCTCTTGACTTTGGCTCATCTGGGTTTTTAATCCTACTTTGTTATTTTCTCTCACTACTTTGAAGGTATAACTATACTATATCATTGCTTCAACTGTTCTGTCAGGAAGGTCATGCTCATTCGAATCATTTCTTTGTGAGCAATTTGTCTTTTCTTTGTTACTTTTTTCAAATTTTTCACTGTCTTTGTTGTTTTGCAGTTTTACTGTGATGTACCTGGCATGAATGTCTCTCTAATTTCTACCTAGAATTTAGTGAATCTGAGGCTTAGTCACTGTAATCATGGATAAACTTTATCCATTAACGTTATAAGCATTGCCTGTAACTTTCTCTATTCTCTCTCTGGAAATGTTATGAAAATGTATTAGGTTTTGAAACTTCATAACTCAATGTCTCTCCCATATGTTGCTTTCCCTTTTTCCATATTCTCAACAATTTCTTCAATTCTCTCTTTAGCTCTTTGTAACCAACCTAATGAAGTATTGAGCTTTTCATTTCAAATGTTTTCTTTTTTATTTATTGAAATTTTATTTGTTTCTTTTGTAAATCTACTAAAATTTTCTCTCTTATCCCTAGATCACTTTTTATACTCTGTATTTTATTTATTTTTAAACTAAATTATTTGTGACTGTCTTTTACAATACCTTAATTCCTTGCTGATCATATCCTGTTGTTTATAGTTTCTATTGGTTTCAATCATGACTGCTCCTCTGATCGTGTATTGCATATATAATTTAGGATTGCAAGTATATCATTGGCTGACTTTGATCAGTAACAATCTTCACATCCCTGGATTGAGGATGTTTTCTTCTAGAGAGTCCCTCTTGCCTTCATTGAATGCCCCAGGGCATTGCCATATTATAAGTCATTTAAATTAATTCCTGGTTTAGATTTTTTATAAGTCATGCAATTATGATAATTAGCCAAAGAAGAAAGAAATTTTCATTAAAGTATTAATTTTCCACTTGGTGCCAGGATGAAGGCAGACATATTTCCCTATAATCTTCCTTTTCCAAAGGTCAGTTCTTCTTTTCCTGACCTCCCTCTCCCTAAGCATGTAGTATGTCTTTAAGGAGGGAAACTCAAGTTCTTATTTTCATCTTCTACAGGTCAAGGCTTTGTCTTCTGTCTGTGCAGCCAACCCCGAGGAGCTAAAGCATCAGGGCTCGTTTAAGTCTGTTTTCAGCTCTGTCATAAGTTTGGACCTCTGGGAATATCTTACATTGCACTAGTGTATTTACACACTTGCCTGCTCACATACTTAGGGAACTTCACTATGTACCTAAAATTATGTTTCTGTATTTTATCCAATATTTCTAGACATTTGGTATGGAAAGTGTATTCGGGACATAGTCAGGCCATATTGTTATAAACAGAACTCTGAAATATAATATTTGTCATAGGGTCAGTTCTCTACTTTCTAGTAACTTCTTTTACCCTTCTAGATCTTTTTGTTTTAAGATTTCTTTTGATGTGGACCATTTTTAAAGTCTTTATTGAGTTTGTTACAATATTACTTCTGCTTTATGTTTTGGTGTTTTGGCCATGAGGTATGTGGTTCCCCAGCCAGGAATCTAACCCATGTCCCCCTGTATCGGAAGGTGAAGTCTTAACCTCTGGACCATCAGAGAGGTCTCAAGATCTAGATGGGAAGATTTTTGGAGCTAAAATTAAAGGCTGTTTTCAGAGAAGCCCTGGTCTCTAGTCTTTAGTAAAACTTCTAAGAAATAGGAAGAGAATAGAAACTGGATGAATTAATAATTCCTTGCCTTTGGGAAGATATCATCCTAAGGCAACTAGAGTCTCCAAGTTGTGAATTGGTCAAAATGCAGGATTTAGAGCAACTTTTCAATCAGTTCAGTTCAGTTCAGTCATTCAGTCGTGTCCGACTCTGCAACCCCATGGACTGCAGCACGCCAGGCTTCGCTGTCCATCACCAACTCCCGGAGTGCCGGGAGCCGGCATATTGCATATTGAGTGCATATTGCATATTGAGTGCAGCACTTTTCAGGATCTGGAATAGCTCAACTGGAATTCTATCACTGCAGGTAGCCAGCGTGAGGAACTCCACCCATGACAAAGGTCATGAGGAAGGAGGCTTGGCATACGCAAAGGCGGGATCAAGCCTCAGGAGTCTCCCTGGAAATTCTTGAGCAATCTACCCCCCAAACCAGAGTCTGCCTACTTTCTGCTTTGTGCTTTCACCTACACCTCTGACTTTACGGGGGGCTGTCCCCCACTACCTCTCTGAAAAAAGTTAGCTTACAGCTCCAGTTAATAATTCCTGGGTGTGACAGTGTTTAACCTACAAACTCCTTTGGAAATCCTCTAGCCTGCCTGAATAGGTTTTTCCGGCCTCATGTGATTGTTCGGAGCCTCCCAACTGTGAGAGGCAGGAGATGTCCTAAACTGTCTAAACACAGATTCTTTTGAGTAGTTAAAAGATTGATTAGAAATTGTATTGGTGAAGGGATTTTCACTTGTTGGGCCAATGTTTGCTGCTAAGTTTCCATATCCCTTACCTGCTGTGTCCCTGGCAGTGTATTGATTAATATAATTGGTGTAAATAGTAGCTTTAATGTTTGTAACCTGGGACCCTTGAGTTAATTCTTTTTCTTGTTATAGCCCACCACACCTTTGCTCTGTAGGAATGCAACTTTATCTAATGCTTTTGGAGGGTGGCTCCTGACCAATCACCTTTAGAGAAAAATAAGTTTTCTGAAGAAAAGGTCTTAAAATGTTAACAGGCCTCCGGGCCAGAAGATGATGCAAATCACCTAACTTTTGCATATGCTAAGTTTGCAGGAAGAAAGCCTGGCTTGCTGCCTGACTCTACCCCTTCCCCCATTATCCTCTGTGCATAACTTAAGGTATAAAAACTACTTTGAAAAATAAAGTGTGGGCCTTGTTCACCGAAACTTGGTCTCACCATGTCGTTCTTTCTCTTACCTTCTGGCTGAATTATTCAGCCTCTTTTCTACGCTGAATTTCCTCACTGAGCTATCCTTATCTCAGCCTCTTTTCTCCACTGAATTTTCCTACTGAGCTATCCTCATTCTATTACTCTTTATATCCTTAATTAACGTTTAATTAAGCAATTGTTTCCTGATCTTCGCCGACGCCGTCTCTCCTTCGAATACCCTGGTTCAGCCGGGGCTGGTCCCCGGCAGGTGGCGCCCGAAACAGGGACTTTCGAAGGTAAGCTCCCCAAAGCAATCAGAGCCATCAGCCCTATTGCTCCCCGTTCTCGGAACAACTGGGTGACCAGCCCTCTTGTTCCCCCACGGAGCAGTTTGGGTCACCAGCCCTACTGCTCCTCCCTCGGAACAGTTTGGGCCATCAGCCTACTGTTCCTCCCCCGGGACAATCTGGGTCACCAGCCCTATTGTTCTTCCAGGGTTCGGGACGGCTAGGACCCCACTCAAGGGTGCCGCGGACCCCCCTGTAGGATAGACAGGGCGAGAGGAGTGGGAAGTGTTGAAAGTGTTAAAAGAGTTAGACTTAGAGAGAGAAAACGGTTTCTGAAGTTAAAAGGCCAAAGAAGAGCCTGATCTTTTAAAAGCTAAAAGCTTTATCTTCTATTATACTTAATTTTCTGACATGGGTAACACTGAAACTAAGAATGGCAACTCTTTACACAAGTAATCTTGAAACTGTTAAAGAGGCTACTGTTAATTTAGATACTTGGGTGAAGGTAAAAAACAACTAAAACTTATCCTATAAATATGATTAAAAATGTTCTGGACCCTCGTCATGAGGCTGTGGGATAGTCTATGGGAGAGGCTATAGCGGTGGATGGTAGTGGGTCTCCACCTTCTGCGCAGATCATATTTTCTGCCATTGACGAAGAAAAGGAGGGAGACTGTGCTCTACCTTCGGAGGAAGGAGAGGGCTTACAGGACGCTGCGGCCGGGCGCCCTGGCGAGCCCCCTCCCCCTCTACACAAACCTTTAAAAATTTATCCAACAATTTCTGATTTAAGGCGACTACTCCACCTCCGCTTGCACCTCCCAGGGCCTAAGAATTCCCCAGTTTACATCCAAAGTCTCCCAGAGCATTGCCTAAAGCTGAAAAAGATAAAAAAGATTTCTTTTAAACAAAGGAGCTTTAAAAAAAAAAAAAAAAAAAACACACAATATACAGAGCCTGCTCCTTGAAGAAAACCCCCTCAGGGGGGCCTCACCCAAGCAAAAAAAAATAAATAAATAAAAAGAGAAAAAAAAAAAAAAGTAAAAAAAAAAAAAAAAAGAAAAAATAGAGAAAGATCTAAAGATAGAGAAAAAGCTAAAGAGTGAAAAGGAGGAACAGAGAAGGAAGGAATCAGGGAATGCAGCAAGATTGAGAAAGGAAGAAAGGAAGTTAGAAAAAGAGATACAGAGAGAAAGAGAGGGAGGAGGGAAGAAAAAGAGAGAAAGAGGGTAAAGGGAAAGAAACGAAGGAAAGAGAAGGGTAGCGAAAAATGAAGGGGGAGAAAAAAGTGAGAAAAGCAGGAAGAGAGGAAGAGAGAGACTGTAAGAGACGCTGTGACCAGGTGCCCTGGCGAGCTCCCCCTCCCCCCCACCCCCCCTGCGCAAACCTTAAAAAAAAAAAAAAAAAAAAAAAAACAACTTAACGACCACTTTCTGAATTAAGGCCATTGCTGCCGCCTCCGTTTGCGCCTTCCAGGGCCCAAGAGTTCCCCACTTTGCCCCCAAAGCCTCTCAAAGTGTTGCCTAAGCCTGAGGAAGATAAGAAGGTTTTTGAACAGTGGAGATTTTAAAACAGACTGAGTGCACAATATGCAGTGCTCCTTGGAGAAAACCCCCTCAGGGGGGTCTCACCCAGGCTAAGAAAAAAGCGGACGGTAAAGGGATTTAGCAACAATATTAACCCCTGATATGCCGGTTGCTCCGATTCCAAGGGGAGTGGCTGGCCCCCCTTCTTGAGGGCATTATAGGACTTGTGCTAGGGTGTAGCTCGCTTTCTTTTCAAGAAATTTCGGTGGTATATGGTGTGGTAGATTCTGATTATATTGGAGAAATTATAGTTTTGATCTCGCCGCTTACCAAAACTGTGCAAATTAATAAAGGTCAAAGAATAACACAGTTTTTGCTTTTACCTTATCAGGCAGGAAAAAACTTGACTTCTCAAGCTAAGAGCCACAGAGTATTTAGATCTAGTGATCTAGCCTTTTGGGTGCAGGAAAGTACAGCTCCAAGGCCTTTAAAAGATCTTTTAATTCAAGAAAATAAACTGTCAGGGCTATTAGACACAGGAACAGACGTCTCTTAACATTGCTGGGAAAGACTGACCCAGCTCCTGGCCAACACATACTACTAAAAATGAGTTGAGATCAGAGAAACTGGTATGCGGGGTGGGAATGCTGTAGAGAAAAAGGTGAGGGAGAGTTTAAAACCTTGAAGAGTAGTGAGTTCCCCGTTGCTGGAAGTATTCAAGCAAATATTAGATGGTTGCTTGTCATCTAAAAAGCTATAGACCAGATTTAGGTTACAAAACGATAACTGGAGAAGCTTATAAACATGTTGTGCAACACCTCTTTACTTGCTTCTCATATTTAGGTCTGCCAAAACTTTTAAAAACTGGTAATGCCCCTTTGAGGCTGCGGAGAGATTGTTTACTAACTTTAAATGATTTCCAAAAATTATTAGGGGACATTAATTGGATATGCCCACATTTAAAACTGACTACTGCAGATTTAAAGCCTTTGTTTAATTGCTTAAAAAGTGACCCTAATTCCAGTTCTAAGTTGACTAGTGAGACAGAGTTGGCTCTTGTTAAAGTAGATGAGACTTTAAATGATCAGTTAATTAGGATTAATACTACCAAAAGATGAGATTAAATTATTCTTCCAACAAAACATACACCTACAGGGTGCTTGTGACAAAAAGGCCCATTGGTTCCATCTACCAGTGATCCCAAGAAAAATAGTTTTATCTTATCCTAGCTCAGTGGCACAATTAATTATATAAGGAGGAAAAAAGAAGTGTGGAACTTTTTAGAGAAAAAAAAAAAAAAGAGTAGCAAATATAGTAATTCCATTCAATAAGGATCAACTGCAAGTCTTCTACAAAATAGTGATGATTGGCAAGTTGCCCTGATAGATTTCAGGGGTCAAATTTTGTTTCATTTGCCCTCAAGCCCCCACAGTCGTTAAAAGTTCAAAAATGTTAGATTGGCAGTTTGAGGATACCTGTGGAACTTTCCAACCGTATGTAGTTCCTACGCTCCCCTTTACCCTATGGGGGAGGGACGTGCTGTCTCAAATAGGAGATACTCAGAGAAGGGTTTTCTCAATTTCTTAGTTATCAACAGGTGGTACAATTAACAATACTTTATATATTGTTATAAATACGTAATATAAATATATTTGCCTAACTACAGTTTGCCTAATTAGATATGGGTATAAATAAAATATAATAAAGGTATACCTAATTCTATTTATAGATCTATACTTACTTAATTTGTATATAAATCAATATATGTATTATATATATACTGTATAATTAAATGTATATTGCAGTAATATAATGTGTGTGGCTGATATTAATTGGTATGGATTGATGTGCTGTGATGATATATGTTCTGTATGCTGTATAATTATATATGTGTGACATGTATTATTACAGTACATTGGTTTGTGTTGGTTGGTATTGGCTGTGTGTGTGTTGTATTGCTGTAATATATATGAATTGATATATTAATTATAAGATTAATTCAAGTATATTGATTTATATATATTGTATGTCAATAAGTTTATACTTGTTGCCATATATAAATACATTTTACATTTAGGTATATCTGTATACCAAAATGAGATAAGGAGGTTATACATTTATTATTTAAATTTATAGAGACCTAAACTAAACATTAGACCTAAATTAACATATCTCTAAATTTATGTTGTTAAAATGTAAATTTTTAAAAATTTTAAAAATTAAATTGACAACTGCTTGATAATTCCTTTGCAATAAAACCCCCATAGGTGTAATTGGGGTAACCAGACAAAAAATTGGTTTTATAGTAAAACAGTCCCCTAGAGTGGGTCCATCTTCCCGCTCAAACTAAAACTGTAGTGGCTTCTTATCCAGGATTGACAGCTACTTTGATATTAAAGGAAAAAAGCGGAACATTGGATTATTTGGTAAAGAGCCATCAGAAATTGTAATTCCATATAATAAGGAACAACTTGGTGCTCTTCTAATGTTTGAAAATTGGCAGATTGCTATAGGAAACTATTTTGGTCAAAATTTTTGCATCATTTACCCTGCATGTTTTGCTGAATTTTATATCCAGACATCCAATTATTTTTCCTGTCAGATGTAAACAATCTCCTATTCCAAATGCTCAGATAGTTTTTACTGATGGGTCAGCAAACGGTAAAGCCTCCATAGTTACTAAAAATCACCAAAAGGTTTTAAAAACACAGGAAACTTCAGCTCAAAGCGCTGAAATAGCAGTCATAGAGGCTTTTGCTATGTTTGCAGATGAGGAATTTAACCTTTATTCTGATTCTCAGTATATTGTCAGGTTGTTTCCACACATTGAAACTGCGGTTTTGCCTGAAAATAAAACTACCATATTTCATTTGTTAACTAAATTACAGCAACAAATTTGGAAAACAAATAAAATATTTTTCATTGGACACATTTGGGCTCATTCCAGATTGCCCGGCCCTTAAAATGCCTTTAATGATTTGGCTAACTTGTTAACCAGAAATACAGTGGCTACTGTGATTGAGGAGGCCAGAGCCTCTCACTCACTTCATCATCAATACACTACTGCTTTAAGATATCAATTCCAAATTCCCAGAGAGACTGCTCGAGAGATAGTTCGTTCTTGCTTATATTGCCCCACTGTTTATAATAGTCTACCTATGGGAGTTAATACTCGCGGTCTCAAACCTAACGTACTCTGACAAATGGATGTAACTCATGTCTCTTCATTTGGAAAACTGTCCTTTGTTCTTTAACTGTAGACACCTTTTCTCATGTTATTATTGCAACTGCTCATACAGGGGAAGCAATTAAAGATGTAATACAACATCTCTTTACTTGTTTTTCATATTTGAGCCTGCTAAAAGCTCTGAAAACTGACAATGCTCCTGCGTCTAAGTCTTTTCAGGAATTTTGTATAAAGTTTCAAATTAAACATAATACTGTCATCCCTTATAATCCCCAGGGACAGGCCATTGTTGAAAGAGCGCATCAAACATTAAAAATCCAAATTCAAAAACTAAAAGAAGGGGAGTTTAAGTATAGTTCTCCCCATCAAATCTTGCAACATGCTCTTTTCGTAATAAATATTCTAAATACTGATCTGGCTGGAACTACTGCAATGCTTCGTCATTGGTGCCTGGAGCAATTAAATGCAAAACCATTAGTCAAATGGAAGGACCTCCTCTCAGGACAATGGAAGGGTCCTGACCCATTATTAACTAGCGGTAGAGGATGTGCTTGTATTTTTCCACAGGATGCAGATTCTCCAATTTAGATCCAGGACAGGTTGATTCGCCATGTTGCAGACCCCCAGACATCCAGTTCCCCCATTGCTTCGATCACAAAAGAGGAGCCCGCCTGAAGGGGAGGCAAGATAAACATCGAGATCCCGGCGGGACCGACAGGGCTGCTGCAGCGCGAACTCCAACCAGAAAATAATTCTACTTACTCTGTTTTGGCTTGTCTACCCTCTCCTTATGTTTTTCTCTTTACCAATGATTCTGGAAAACTTAATGTACATGTGACTTTCACTGGTGGACCCAATGTAGTGACTTGTGAACAATGCGTGCTCTCATCTTGTTTAAACCCTCAATATAATGTTTGCTCCTTTATAGTGTTACAATGTCCACCTTATCTTATGATGTAACCACTTATTGATATGTTAACTATAGTCTTGCTATGTTACAACAACTACAAGATTTAATGTGATCACGACGATTTGTGGGCTTTACTTATTTTAGGAATATCAACTTTAATAGCAGCAATTACTTCTGTTACTGTGGCAGCAATATCATTGACTCAACAAGTGCATACTGCCCAATATGTTGATACCATGTCTAAAAATGTTTCTTTAACTCTAGCAACACAGAAAGTTATAGATAGAAAATTGGAGATGAGAGTAGAGGCCTTAGAAGAGGCAATAATGCATATTGGGACTGAGTTACAGGCTTTAAAAGTGAAAATGGCTCTGTCTTGCCACTCTGATTACCGGTGGATATGCGTGACATCTTTAAAGGTAAACGAGACAGATTATGAAGGGGAAAAAATCAAAAATCGTATCTCAGGTGTTTGGAACAGCTCTGACATTGGCCTGGACTTAGGGAAAGTTCATAATCAAATACAGGCCCTGGAACACTGTCGACTGGATTTTACCACCGCTGGAGCAGCTAATGACTTTTTTCTCACCTTCTCTAACTTTATTTCTGGAAAAAACATTCTGTCTAATATCTTTAGTTCTAGTTTTGCTTCTCATAATCATTCTTCCTTGTATTGTCAGGATTCTTCGGCAGAACATTCAAAAGCTCGCGACTGAGCTGCATCTGGCTGTTTTAAGAAATAAAAAAGGGGGAGATGCCGGGAGCCGGCATATTGCATATTGAGTGCATATTGCATATTGAGTGCAGCACTTTTCAGGATCTGGAATAGCTCAACTGGAATTCTATCACTGCAGGTAGCCAGCGTGAGGAACTCCACCCATGACAAAGGTCATGAGGAAGGAGGCTTGGCATACGCAAAGGCGGGATCAAGCCTCAGGAGTCTCCCTGGAAATTCTTGAGCAATCTACCCCCCAAACCAGAGTCTGCCTACTTTCTGCTTTGTGCTTTCACCTACACCTCTGACTTTACGGGGGGCTGTCCCCCACTACCTCTCTGAAAAAAGTTAGCTTACAGCTCCAGTTAATAATTCCTGGGTGTGACAGTGTTTAACCTACAAACTCCTTTGGAAATCCTCTAGCCTGCCTGAATAGGTTTTTCCGGCCTCATGTGATTGTTCGGAGCCTCCCAACTGTGAGAGGCAGGAGATGTCCTAAACTGTCTAAACACAGATTCTTTTGAGTAGTTAAAAGATTGATTAGAAATTGTATTGGTGAAGGGATTTTCACTTGTTGGGCCAATGTTTGCTGCTAAGTTTCCATATCCCTTACCTGCTGTGTCCCTGGCAGTGTATTGATTAATATAATTGGTGTAAATAGTAGCTTTAATGTTTGTAACCTGGGACCCTTGAGTTAATTCTTTTTCTTGTTATAGCCCACCACACCTTTGCTCTGTAGGAATGCAACTTTATCTAATGCTTTTGGAGGGTGGCTCCTGACCAATCACCTTTAGAGAAAAATAAGTTTTCTGAAGAAAAGGTCTTAAAATGTTAACAGGCCTCCGGGCCAGAAGATGATGCAAATCACCTAACTTTTGCATATGCTAAGTTTGCAGGAAGAAAGCCTGGCTTGCTGCCTGACTCTACCCCTTCCCCCATTATCCTCTGTGCATAACTTAAGGTATAAAAACTACTTTGAAAAATAAAGTGTGGGCCTTGTTCACCGAAACTTGGTCTCACCATGTCGTTCTTTCTCTTACCTTCTGGCTGAATTATTCAGCCTCTTTTCTACGCTGAATTTCCTCACTGAGCTATCCTTATCTCAGCCTCTTTTCTCCACTGAATTTTCCTACTGAGCTATCCTCATTCTATTACTCTTTATATCCTTAATTAACGTTTAATTAAGCAATTGTTTCCTGATCTTCGCCGACGCCGTCTCTCCTTCGAATACCCTGGTTCAGCCGGGGCTGGTCCCCGGCACCGGAGCTTACTCAAACTCATGTCCATCGAGTCGGTGATGCCATCCAACCGTCATATCCTCTGTCATCCCCTCCTCCTCCTTAGCAAGAGGAGTAAACATTGAGACAGACTGCAGCAACTTTTATGAACTCTTAATTCAATTTCTCTCTTTCACCTCTTTTTTGTTCTTACTGGTTTTCTTGTTGTTGTTTTAAGTACCACTCTTTCTACACCTAAATGAACTTGCTCCACCACCAGCATTTTATCTTATTCAGTGGCTTAACTAGTATCCAGAGATGAGATTCCCTTTAACCATATTGAAAAGTTTGGTCTGTGTGACACCTCCCTTCACACCTGCACCTTCCTTCTACTGACTGACTGAGTTCTCATCTCCATAATCTTACGAGGTGTGTTGACTAGCACTGAGCAGCTTTTTTCCAGGGTAAAAGCAGGACAAAATGGTTCATTTTCAAAAATCCTAAATCGTAAGAAGAATGACACGTTGGGCTCTCCTTATAATGTTATCTATCATGCTGCCTCCAGGAAGAGAGAGGAAGCTAAAATATATTTTAGACTTATTACCCCCCACACAATGTTTCAGACTTATTACACCCAATACAATGTAATACTACCATAAAGTCTATGATTGGGTTCATTGATGGGTTTTTTAATTCATATGTGCCTTTCTAATGATATATTCTGAGAGGAAATTCCATTCCATTCATTTGTCAGTAGCTTCTGTTAGAGTTTCATCATACAGCAGCAAATTCTGTATTTCAGTTCTCCACAAAAATTAGCTCTGCTGTGAGGTAGATGGACCTAAGAAGTGTAAAAGGTTGTAGAACTGAGCCCATGTACTGAAACGTACCATGCACCTTAGCAAGAGGAGTAAAAGCATTGGACAAACCACAACCCACCTGCCAGGACATGGAAGCAAATCCATCAAGGGACGCCCCCCACTTGAACCAGACAGCTCAGAAGAAGCTCCCAAAGGCTGGCAAAGATAAGGGTAGGTGATCCACTTCTACTAAAGTAAGAGAGGAAGAGAAAGAAGGGGAAAGAATTCTGAATACAGACAGAACTTTGTACTAAAAATCCTGGTTTTTCAAAGATAAACATTTGAAAACTTTTCACAGGATCATTGAGAAATATACTCCTTATTTTCAGAGCTCCTAAAGCCAGAAGTGGAGATTTTTAAGAGTATACACTAAGAAACGTAGCCGCTCTAAAGATGGATATCCGTTGGCTTTGCTCTTAAGTATGTCCTCTAGGAGGGTGGCATTGACCTTCGTATGGTACACCCAGCATCTATCAGACAGTGTTTTCTAGACCAAAGCAGAACATTTCTGACGTAATAGTTGTGTCTACAAGCTCTCTGATCCAAGTGACCTAACATGAGTCGGGGGTAACTTCTAAGATAATCAAAGACTGATTTGTAAGAACAAGTACAACAAAGAGCAAAGAAAATGAGGAATTTTTGAACTTCTCTGGGGACCTCATTTGGGCTGAGAAACTTTTGAACTTCCTCCGATGCCTCAAGCATGAATTTTCTTCTCTTCTTTCCCAGTAGCAGATTGAGACTAGTTTATAATCAGTTTTAAATTGCAAACAGATAGGGAAATTTCCCAACACCTCATTTGACTTGTTGAGCATTTAGCCAACAAATCTTTAACAAGATTAGGAAGGTGCCATGTAAAACAAAATTTGAAAGTGTCCATACAAGAGCTGTTGAAATTTAAATGTATTATAAGTTTTTCCAACCCCAAAGGAGAACCTAAGCCAGGCTGGTAGATTCTATAATGAGTACATTTTGGAGGAAATTGTTATTTGACAGATAAAATGAATTTGGTAGTGGAGGTCTAAAAACCAGATCTTCAAATAAAGATCATAATCATCTTTATATGTAGCAACTGCTTTGTGGGTGGGGGTCTAATTAGAGTCTGCTTTCATGTTGATTTGAATATTTTAAGCAGAAAAGAAATAATTTTAAAATATTATTCATTTCTTCAGGTAACTTTATTAACTCCACACACATAGAGACCCAGGGTTTACTCCATTTTATCTTTGGAAAGGTCAGCCATCTTCTACCCCAAGATCATAGAGTGTCAGTTCATTTGCTAAATCAATCAAAATTTACTTTTGAGCGTTACTTGGTATTTGTCCCACACTAAAACTGATCCACCCTCAAAATCAAAAATTTAATATCTCAGTAGCTTCAGTTCTTATCTGTACCAGTCTTCCATGAAACCAACTCATGGTCATGAAAACCTCTAATCCACTGACCCCTCCACTTCCATTAGCTTCTCCTTTTTCTTCCTCAGGTTGGAATTCACAGGTTTCCATTACAGTCAACCTTTCACAGGCACATTCTTTCTCAAGAGTTGTCTATCAGTCACTTGGGGGAGGAAAAAAAAGCAAACATTGATCCAATGGCCATTTGATTTCACCATGTCCAGAATTATACAACTGAGAATTGTCCAATAAAACCACACAAAAGGTGACTCAACAGTAGCCAAAAGTCCAAAATCATTTCTCAGTAGCCTCCATGAAATTACTTCTTCTCTCTCTCTCCCTCTCTCTCCCTCCCTTTCTTTCCATCTCTCTTATCTCTTTCATGCATCCTTGGCATTTAGAAAAGTATGCATGTTTTGTTCTAAGGGTTTCACTTAGAACTGTGTTTCAATACTTATTTACCTGTGATGAAACTTATTCCACTTCTTGGGAAAATCAAACCATGTCCTTTCCTTACTCCTCAAATTTTATGCCTCCCTGTTTCCGCTGCACACATTACCTAGTACTTCACTGAGACAATACTCAGGCAGTATCTTTCTTTCTGTTTCTTTCATTCATACCTTGTTTCTCTCCTCTTGTGCAAATAAAGTACCCCCTCCATCGACTCCCTGGCAATAAAGAATCTACCCATCTCAGTCTTCCAAGGACTTTCTTGGAGTGACCCCAATCTGGTCTCCCCTGAATTCTCATCCTCATGATATATCTTTTTCTTTACACAAGCAAGAGCCAGATTGTTGTTTTTAGTCATTAAGTCGTACGTTTTCAGCCGCATGGACTCCATAGCCCGCCCACCAGGCTCCATGGGATTTTCCAGGCAAGAACACTGGCATGGGTTGCCATTTCCTTCTCCAGGGGATCTTCCCGACCCAGGGATCAAACCCACATTTCCTGCATTGGCAGACGAATTCCTTACCACTGAGCCCCCAGGGTACCATTCCATAAAATAAAAAGGAAGAAGCCCTCTTGATTATCCATTCTTCCCTAGGTTCCCCCACACTTCTACTTTGCCCTTTTCCAACCATTTTCCATATTCCAGGTAAGATGATGTATTGGAGGTCGGCCATGTTGGTAGCTTTCATCCCCGTCTCCCGGTGAGTCTTGGATCATTTTTTTTCTCAGCACAGCTCTCCATGCAGCCTGGCTTCCCTTGCTCTACCATCTTCCTGGCATGCTTGCCTATGGCTGCTCACATGGCTGTATCCTTTTCATCCTCAAATACCAGCTTAAAGACTATTCTCTCAGGCAGGATTTTCCCAGTAATCTTCTGTTAGCAGTGACACAGGCACACCCCACTGCTTTATTTCCATCACAGCGCACGGTTCCTGATTCTTTAATCAATTTGCAGTGGGTTGCATTTACATGTGCTTATCTGTTATTTTTCTTCCCCCGGCTGACAAGACGTCTGTCTTTTTGTTCTCTGGGATATCCCTGATATTTAGCTCAGGGCCTTAATAAATGTTTATTCAGTGAATGAATGACGAATGCCAGCTGTGGAGCTCAGGCAAATATGTACTTGAGCCAAAGGTAGATTTTAAATACGCTTGTCTGTGGCTCTTACTACTTTGCTCACAGAGTGTATGTTCAGCAAGTAGAATGGACCTTGTCTACAGTATGTACCCAACAAATATTTGTTGAATCGATGAATGACTGTGGTAATATGCATCAGAAACAAATATCAGATTCTTTGCAGTTTTTATTGGCCTTTTATTAGCCTTAGGCCATTGGAATCATTTATAGATGATGCTGTGTGTACCTAAGACCAGACCCTGGTTACTGACCCATGAACTTCATGTTCTTTTTAACTCCCTGCTGAGGGTCTGAAATGGTAAGACCTGCAGAGAAGTTAAAATTTCCAACTAAAAAAAAAAATTGACTCTTTTTTTTCCTTAATCTGATACTACTTTTGACTATATATAAACTGCCCCAGTACAGGAAAATACAATAGTCATATCAGATTGCATACTTATCTCATACATATTTATTATGCTTTTATTATTCATAATCCTTCTACCTAATAGCTTCGCAGGTGGCACACGTGGTGAAGAACCCGCCTGCCAGAGCAGGTGAGACCTAAGAGACACGGGTTCCATCCCTGGGTCAGGAAGATCCCCTGGAGGAGGGCATGGCAACCCGCTCCAGTGTTCTGTCCTGGAGAATCCCATGGACAGAGGAGCCTGGTGAGCTACAGTCCAAGGGGTCGCACAGAGTCAGACACAACTGAAGTGACTTAGCACATGCACATGCTACTTAATTACAAATAAAATCATTAAACATCAAATAATCTTATAATAAAATTACTAATTGGTATTCCTGACTTCAGGCAGATGGTAAATAATGATCCTACTTAATAAGATAACATTTTGTTGCTTTAGTGTTAATTTCTCCACCATGTACAAAGTAGCATTCAGATGAATTCATTAATAATAGGGCATCGAGAGGCATCAGCTATCCTGTGCCCTGACCTTCAAGTAGTTTCAGGCTAAAATTATTGTATCCAAACCGCATAGACTATAATCTTTGAACTTCTGCCATCTATTTATCTATTCAATAAAGCAAGTTTGAAAAGATCACTTAAGCAAGATCCTGGCTTCGTTAGATTAGTTATCAGATCATCTCAAATACACACGGGATGACTTTCTAACTAGGCTGTGTCTCTGGTGGGTTCTTCAGCTTCCGTAAGACACAGAATACCCTCTCGCCTCATTTCCTGCCAAGGCAGCAT
Organism: Bos grunniens; assembly: GCF_055505025.1. NCBI lineage: Eukaryota > Metazoa > Chordata > Mammalia > Artiodactyla > Bovidae > Bos > Bos grunniens. The sequence continues at coordinate 85,856,319 of NC_141176.1, read as the reverse complement.
GGAAATATACACATGTCCCTATCAGCCTTCAGAATTTAGTCGAGAAAAGTAATCAGTCAAGACAATTTTCTCAAAAGATATCTGGCCCATCCATTCTTCTAGGTATTTCACAATGAAAATGGCGATGGGTCAACGATGGATCAGCAGAGACCCGTAAGAGCAGAACTGCTTAGCTGCTCTAACCTCATCATATGTATAGAGGTCCACGCAAAGAGGAGCTCAGCGAAACAAAGCAACACGTCAGCAAGAACGTGTTCTCAAGAACGTATGAATCACATCACAATGTTCTTCAGTTTAAAAAATCGGAGATAATTTCTATTGTTTTAAAGAACTTCAGCGATTTTTTCAAATTTTGATTTTTCTCTGTCTTTTGTCTCATTTTCAACTTAAGTTTCTGTCTGTCACATATAAATGACTATGAATATTTTTGAAAATAAAAATATGTACATACAGATATACATATTAAATATATATATACACATCGCATATGTATGAAATACATAATACACAGTGCATAACATATAATATAAATATATGACTAATTCTTCTAGCAACTGTCTCAAATCGAGTCACTAGCCTTTTTGAGGAGAGTGTTTTTAACCAAAGAAATAAGTCTACGATAACACAGTTTTACCCCAAGGGAAGGCATGAGGAAGGTATTAGTGAGTAGGTAGAAAAATAGCCAAGTGACACTCAAATTACAAGTTAGCTGTTACCTATGCCGTCTGATCACTGGACCATTGTGATGTACACACAATTTTCAAAATCAATTTCTTTCTAGATTTAAGGCAGAAAATTGGAGCCTAGTCTTATCACTTTGATCCTGTTATTGATTTATCTTGGGCCATCATTAAGCTATTTGGTAACTTTCTTTTCCCATATTGTTTCTTCTTTTATCTCTACTTCATAGTCAGGAATAGCATACCCAGGAGATCTCCTGGACTTTAAAAATTAATCTATTCATAATTTGTTAAGGAACACTCACTCTGTAGGCAGCACAACTCTAGACTTTGGGGATTATTAATGAGTCCCAGCCACAGTCTTTTTCTGTGTGTCCAGCCAATAGTATAATAGATTCATATCCACTGCTGTGTGGGTGACACAAAAATGCAAAAGAGATAAGAAACAAAGGCTGTTTTTCTTACGGGAGGGGATGTCTGAGTTGACATTTCAAGGAGAAAATCTGGACCCTGAAAAGTAGAGTGATTTTGGTATGGTAGCTTTAAAAAAATGATATAGAATTTCTGAAGATAGGATAAGTAAAAATGTAAATATAAGCATGCTTTGCAGAAAATCCATAGATTTTGAGAACTTTGAGAAGCAGTATAGCATAAAAATAATAATCACAATAGTCATAGTTATTATTGTGATTATTAATAAGAATAATATTTACTAAGCAGATAAAGTTTATATGCATTGGCTAATTAAATCCTCACAACCCTATGCTTTAGGTATTATCAGTATTCCCATTTGACATATGAGGAAATTGAAGTTCAGAGATGTTAACTCTTTATCCCAAAGTCACACAACCAGACCAAACATGATGGCCCCAGAGTTCACCCAACCAGGCATACCCTTCATATCTGCTGTGTATTTCCTGTGTGCCCTTAGGTGAGTTATTTCACTCGTCTGGGGTCCAGCGGTTTCATCTGTAAAGTGGGATTATATGGAACTACCTTTCCAGAGTCATTAAACTCTTAGTAAGTAGTTGCTACATGTTACTCATTTTCACTGTTACTGTTTTCATCCCAGTTGTTCTTGCTGCTGTAGCATAATGTTCTTTTAGTTAGAAAGGTAAGTGGAGGCTGGAAATAGAGATCTATCACATTGTAGGTCCTTGAATGTCTGGTATTATCCACACAAATATGAATATTGCTGTCTGTAAGTTACCCCAGGACAAGAGTACCGCTTGATGCTTCTGAGTGTCATGAAGTCTGGTGGAGAATTGAAGAGCAGATTTATACTAGATACTGAATGCACCAATGAGTTCGCTCACTCATACTCCTCGCTTCTTGAGATTCGGATCGGCAAGTCCACGGCTTGTCATGGAGCTGTGTGAGATAACTGAATGGTTCATGAGGCTCTCCCACTGAAGCCACGTGGAACCAGAGAGCCACTGTGGTGACAGAAGGAAATGGGGAGGAAGAAGAGATGGCAAGCCTGCCCTTCACCACCTGGAGCATCAGCTGTGGGGAAACTGCCCAAGTCCACAATGCTTGCCGGAAAGTTCAGACGAATATCAGGGCTGAGTGGTTTTGCCCTTCCTTCCTGCAGGACCCTCACCTGTGAGACATCTTTGCTAAGAGGATTAACCCCAGCAGGAGGGCCATTCTGAAGAGATTCAGAATTGCCAGCCTCATCCCCTGAGGATCTGAGAATCCACCACCATCTATGTGTTTATACTGCCTTCCTGCATCTCTATCAGTGGTTCTTAAAATATTCTCCCACTTTTATAAACCCTAAACTGGACTAAGATTTTCTGTTTTTAAGTGGAAACTTTAAAAGAATAAAATGTAAACACTAAAAGCTCATAGGTAACACTCTTCTAGGTACAATTATGGAACAGTAAAAGCAAACCCTAGACAAAGAGTTTCAGATCACAAAATTATACTTTTTTTTTTTTTTTTTGCCAAATACAGTACAAAACAAATAAGTCTAGTGAGTTTTTCATAGACTATATTATTTTCAAGAAATTCATCTTTGATCCCTGAGCCTACAGCCCTCTCAAAGACTTTCCAGAAACCCTGAAATGGAAGCAAAATGAGGAAGCCAGCACAATGCCATGAGCCAGGATACAGAAATGCTATTTCAATCGCAACTGTTTTCTAACAGCTTCCTTAACCTCATGATCTTCGCCATTGTGGTGTGTTCAGTATCTCTGCACACTTGGAAGTACGAGGCACTAATTTCCATGTCCCTATTTTTACAGGAACTGAGGAGCAAGGATGACTAGTGAGGTGGGGACTTAAAAGACATTCAAAAAGATGATGGCTTTTAAGGTAGCGTAATGTCGGGCAGAGAAGTTATGCTCACACAAGACATTAAGGCTTTAAAGAATTGCAGGAGTCCATTAGAAAGAAATTGCTCACTGAATTTTAGCCCTTTCTCCTTAAAAACACACTCCTATTACTTTTCATAATTTGAGACAGACTTTTTAAATGCGTGTGATGCTTTTAGGAAGTGGGATCTGTTCTTTTAGGTCACTCTATTAGCTAACTTAGGAATCTTTTTGTAAGAAGCCCTGCTTTATGTGATCGCCAACATTTGATTTTTGGCTTGTAGGAAAGCTCACATCAACTTTTATGGCAAATGCATTTCATTTAGTCAAACAGTCACTATGTCAGAACTCTTTCTGCACGTGTGTGTGTAAGTTAGGGTCTGGATTGTAATGGTTATCGAAATGGGGCATAGATTTTTACACCCTAATGAATAAGATGGGTATTAAGAGCATAGTAACAAAAACAAGTGGTAATTGCTACAAATGAGACGTGTGTGTTTTCGTGATAAAGTCTAGCAGGTGAGAATAAGAGGGATTCTTGTCTAGACCTGGAAGGAGGAGAGGCTATTCTACTCACCAGTGAGCGAATCAATCCAGGATAGATGTCAAGGGTGATGAGAGAAAAATCACAGCCTCATTTAGTACCTGAAGTCAAAAATTATATAAAACATTTCCTTATAATAAACAAAAGCAGTTTCCTTTGGTTTGTAAAATCTCTTTTTAGAAACACACACATGAATTTTCTTTCTCTACTTAGTTACTCTCCTGCCCTAATCCTGAAAATTCAGACCCTGACTGTTATAATAGCTGAAACTGAAGTCTATTGGACTAACGGTGCAATCTAAAATGAATTTTCTTAAGTCCTCGTGAAAGGTCACAATTAGGTCCAAAGATTTTTTTTTTTTAGTGAAAACTGGAAGCAAGTCTTAAATTGAGTGTTTTGCTTGCTTGTCCAGGTTGGATCCTCTTCAGTAAAAATCATAAAAGAGCAGACAAAACAAAAACACAACCCTCAGTCTAATAACTTCACTTATTGAAAACAATTCCTCTGTTCATCAGTGGGCGATAACAGAATTCCTTTTCATTTTTCTTGTGGACATTGCCAATGAAGATACACATTCCTAAATGACCATTTTAAATGCTTGCCCTAGAAATAAAAGCCAGACACTGTGTACAGAAAAAAAAAAAAAAAGCCTTGCTTCTGAAATCACTTTCCTGCTTCAACACATTTCACTATCTGAATTTATGGAGCTGTCTGAATTCCCATAATAATCATGGGATAATGAATCCCTTCGGCCAGGTAGCTGCAGGCTCTAAAACGGACTATTTGTTTTTAGGAGGAAAAAAAAAATTAGTGGACACGGACACAATATTAATGGCTTGCTTAATCCACTCCTTGTTTTTCTTTTCTTTGATTAAAATATTCTGTGATTGTATGGGCAGCGCTCATCGTTTTATACCAAGCGATAAAACTCAAAATAAAATGGCACATCCGTGTTTCTGCCAGGGAATTTTTAGTCACTGAAAAAGGTAAAAAGTTTTGTCTTAAAAACCAATCACTTTATGATGTGTTTTTTAAAACTAAAGTGCATTCATCTTGCACTTGAAATGTGTATCATGAATGTAATTCATTTTCTTCAACCATTAACACGTAGGGAAGGTTTGTATCAAACAAAGCAAGCAAATTGGGCCCTTTCTCAGACTTCTGGAAACCCCAAAGTTTTAGTAGTAGACCTTTTAGTGCCTGCTTTATTTATTAATTTATAAGGTTTTAATCATATGTGGATCACTTATCCAAACATATGCAGTCATTCTGGCTTCAGTATGGAAGTTTCTGCTGTTTGGAATGTGCACAAATTAAAACCCTGCTCTACGGGGGCGCTCAGCTCAGTGTCTGTGCGACCTAGAGGGGTGGGATGGGGTGAGGGGTGGGAGGAAGGTCCGAGAGGGAGGGCACTTATGTACACTTGTAAAGCAATTATAGTCCAAGATAAAAAATAATAAACAAACAGTTTAAAAAAACTTTTAAAACCCTGCTCTATAGAACATGGCTCACCTTTAGAGCAGGATGGACAGTGAAGATTCTTGACCCTCTCATTTTACATATAGTAATAATAACAAGCGCTGCATTGGGCACGAAGGTTAACACATTTAAACTAACCACAAACCAATAAGATGGTGCGTTTGCTGTCCCCATTTTACAGATGGAAAAGTGCAGAGCGGCTGTAATGCATTGCCACGGTCACCGAGCTTGGAACTGACAAAGTGAGAAAGGACCCAGGTCTCCAACCCCTTGTAGAGGTCATGGCAAGAGTATTGTGAGAATCCACAGAGCCACTGCAAGCAAATCACTTGAGCCAGTATTTTTTGGCCTCATTTTTTTTAAATTTTTATTTATTTATTTATGGCTATGCCTGGTATTTATTGCTGTGCACGGGCTTTCTCTCGTTGCAGCTTGCGGGCTGTAGGCACAATGGCTCAGTAATTGGGAGGCATGGTGGATCTTCCAGGATCACAGATAGAATCTGTGTCCCCTGCATCGGCAGGCAGATTGTTAAATGCTGGACCACCAGGGAAGTCCCTCATTTTATTTCTTTACTTTTCAGATCCATTCTAACCAAACAGAGAAATCCCAAAAACTTCCGAGGAAAAAGGAAATGCTTCCCTACCTTCCTCATCTCTGTTTAGGACTTCTTTTCATCATGAGTAGTACTGGAAAACTACACTTAGCTTAGGACCTAGAAGGCCTCTAAGAAACTGCAGTGGTTTGATTTATCCTTTTATTGCAAACCTAGTTACAGAAATTCTTCACATTCTACACACAGAAAATCTTTCAGATCATGTGAGCAACATTCAAAACAGTGACTTAAACAGATAAAGAATTCACCTGTCGATGCAGAAGACGCAAGAGACACGGGTTCGATTCCTGAGTCAGGAAGATCCCCTGGAGTAGGAAATGGCAATCTTCTCCAGTATTCTTGCCTGGAGAATCCCACGGACAGAGGAGCCTGGAGGGTTACAGTCCATGGGGTCCCAAAGAGTCAGATATGACTAAGCGACTGAGCACACACACAGCTATACGGTGATGTTAACATAGCCATAGTCAAGAAGAACTGTATTTCATCCTGAGGTCTTCCCCTAGTCAGCACGATGCTTTGCATTCTGTTTTCTTCATCTCATAGCAAGCTCCCTATTGCCCGTCTCTGAGAGCTGCGGCTAAACCTGATGCATTTGCTTTGTTCTGCGTGGCAACCAAGGCCCAAGTCGCACTGCAGGTAACTGGCTTCTAGAAGTGCTCAGAGAATTCCTCTCTGCCCTGTTTGCAGTCAGCCTGTTCATCCCATGATAGAGCTCTGCCATGTATCCTGTGCCCATTTCCAGCTCAACAAAAAGCGAATTACATGAGGTAGAACTTCAGAGTTGTTCTCATTCAACATTACAAATGGTTCTCGGCTGACATTGATGAAACTCCTCAAATGTCTGATGGGACGCTGGTGACAAAGATAAATGCCATCGGCCTGTGTGAGAGCAGGCGCTCGTGTGAGTTGGGAAAACAGTGAGTATGGTTTAAAACTTTAGTCTGGAAGTCACCTTTAGAGGAACATTGATTTTAACCATTATCAACATTTAGTTTCTTTCTGTTTAAATAATGAACATTGTCTACATTATTTGCTTAAGAAAATGCCAATTGCTATAATGACAGGGTAATATTTACTTATCAAATGAGATAGTATGTAGAATATTTGAAATCATCTCTTATGTAAAGGTGACTTCTCTCCGATCTTGCCTGGTCCTAGAATAGATGTATTGTAATTTTAAATATACAGTAATTATTGATTCACTTGGCTGTCTGCTTCAGATCATAAGCTCTAAAGGACAAGACATATGAACAGATAAATAAGAAAATGAATGAATGAGGGGACAAATGTATTCTCATTCATCCCACTGTGCTCGGGCTTACAGAAAACTACAATGAGTACAGACCATCCCTGTTAGCACGATTATTTCTTTCTCTGAATCTAGTCAATCACTAGGATCCGCTGCTCTTACTACCTAATTTTTAGGATAAGACGTGTGACCTCTTTCCTTACTCTGCTACTGAAATCCAAGCCTTCTTCCTTGTACCTCAACTCCAGTTGTTTTTTAATCCCCGCTTTGAAACTCAGCTTTCATAAGACCACCAGCAACATTCGTTTTCCCAACATGCAAATCTGATCCTGCCATGCTCCTTGACAGGCTTCATCACTTGCTCACGGATGGCGCGCAAGGACCTCCCCGGCCTGACTCACCTATGGACACACCCTGCCCCTCTGGTGGTACAGACTCTAAGAGCCCTGCCTACCCTTCCACTGGCACTGACTGCTTTTGTCACCACGCTCTATTCCTCTCAACCTTCATCTAGTCCTCCGCGGCAGGGTGCAGTTCAGGTTGCCTCTTCCAGGGGGCGCTCCAGCGGTCTGCGGATGCTCCTCCAGAAGGGCGCCCCATCCTGTCTCACAGACAGCTTGGCATGCACACCCCACGTTGTTCACAGGAGCCGTGGCAGCGGCCAGTTCCACACCTGGCAGAATGATTAGCATGGATATTCCTCATCCATCCTTATTCTCTTCACTTAAAAAGTGCCTGACTCAGAGAAAACACAGAAGGGATGAAGAACTCAGGCGAACCTTGTGGAACAAGCTGCCCCATCTCTATTGCCGCAAATTAAACACTGGTTTCTCCAGGACAACACGTCGCAGCCTTCTACCTCGTGACCGAGTGTAACTTTATGTTTATAAATTTGAAAGTAATGAAAATCAGATTTATCTCCCTCGTTTTGGATTTGGCTAGTTGTCCTGAACAACCAACCATTTAAAACACCTTCCATTTCATGAGAAGTCATTGCTTTTTTTTTTCCTGGAAGTTGTACAGGTAATAATTTCCTAACCAAAACTGACTACATAATTGGTCTGTCTTTGCATTGGTAGAAAAACAAAAAGTCAATTAGATGGTTATTTTCAATTTGTTTTTCCCCCACTGCGAGTATTTCAGTTGTACCCACACATGTTCAAAATTAAACATATTTATTACCTTATAGTTCAACTTATTAATAGTAAAACGTGTAAAATCTCCAAAAGCAGAAAACTGGTAACCAGTCCAGAGTTCTTCCGTTTTTTGGCCAGCAAAGCTGAACCCCGAAGTCAGGAAGAAAATTCATGTGTGTTCTTGGTATTGAGGCCATACCTGTTCTGTCTGAAATCTTGCCTTTGTCACAAAGGTTGAGTTGACATAGAATGTGGCAGATTGATAAGAAGGGCAACAGTAAAATATTGGCCAGAAATGACGCCGGATGCAGGCTTTGCCCACAGATAAGGGGGAAAGTCCCATTCAAACCTTGCAGTCTTTGTGTCTAAACAAACAATAGGTACCAGTTGTACAGAAATCCCTGGCATAACAATAGACTATAATCACTCTGTGACATAAATCTTTAAACCGATCCTAAGCTTCCGGATTAAAGTGAGTCATGGAGTATCAAAGAAAAGGGTGGAGGCTCTGAAACATAAAATAAGGAAATGACATGAAGTGTCATTTATTAAAGCTGCCCTAGACATAAAGGGGGCACCATAATACTCATTGAGTGATGGCTGCAATCAGGGCTCTGGGACAGGCCATTGAGATCTAAAATGAAAAATTGAATTATTACTAAATAAAAGGTTCTGTTTTCATTGTTGAATTTATTCATGTATTTAATACAATTTGGTTATCTTGGGGGTTATATTTGAAGGTCAAAGAATGAAAGGGAAGCATTTAACCTATTGCAAAGATGTCCCTTGGTTCTGGGGAGTTCTCCTGGATTTAGAAAAAGGTTACATCTCTTATTTAGGCTTTATGAGAGTAGACATTTCTAGGAAAGGACAGAGCACCAGGGGATGGAGAGAGGCAGAGACAGAGATAGATAAGGGCTGCCCAGGTCACTCAGTGGTAAAGAATCCACCTGCCAATGCAAGAGGCGGGGGTTCAATCCCTGGGTCAGAAAGATCCTCTGGAGAAATGGCAACCTACTTCAGTATTCTTGCCTGGAAAACTCCATGGAAAAAGGAACCTGGTGGGCCGCAGTCCATGGGGTCACAGAAGAGTTGGACACGACTTCTCCACTGGAAAATAACAACATAGGTGAATCGGTTCACATAGTTATGGAGGCTCACATGATTATGCAGGCTGATCTGCCATCTGCAAGCTGGAGACCCAGGAAGTCCTGTGGTGTAGCTCCAGTCCAAGGTATGAAGGTCTAGGACCAGAAAAGCTGATGATCCAAGTCCCAGTCCAAGGGCAAGAGAAGACTGATGTCCCAGCTCAGGCGGTCAGGCAGAGAACAAATTCCCCTGCGTCCTGCCTTCCGTTTTCTTCAGGCCTCCAATGATTTGGATGCGGGCCAACCACACTGGGGAGGGCAGTCTGCTTTACTCAGGGCACTGATTCAAATATTCATCTCATCCAGAAATGCCTTCACATACACACCTAACATTTCTCTAATGTCTGGGCACCCCATGGCCCAGTCAGACCGACACACAAAATTCAAGCAGTGAGTCACTGTGTAATGACCACAGTGATACATATTAGACAATGATATCTACTGCATTCGTTGGGTTCAAATGCTGTCATGTCCAGCACATGGATTGTAGTCCACCAGGCTCCTCTATCCGTGGGATTTCCCAGGCAAGAACATCGGAGTGGGTAGCCATTTCCTTCTCTAGGGGACCTTCCTGACCCAGGAATTGAACTTGCATCTCCTGCGTTGGCAGGTGGGTTCTCTACCACTAAGCCACCAGGGAAGCTGTCTATTAGACAGCTGCTAATCTCCTACCATTGAGCATCTACCTAAAACCTCATATTTGTATGACATTTATGCTTTAATTTGCTTGCAAAGGTATTTAAGCTCCCAGCCCTAAAAACAGCAGAAAACTACTTCTTCTCTTGAATAAGAGTTCTTAATTTCAACTAAGAACCAACAATTTTTAAAAAAGCATAGACATACTGCAGATTTTTTTTGTCTGCTTGCTTTTTGGGCTTTTTCACTTAACTTTCCCTCTTGTTGAGCTGCCAGTGGTTTCTCCTGATCTTTCTTCTTGTCAGAGTCTCACAGCAAATATTCACTTAAATAACACAGTTCAAGTCCCTTGGACTGCAAGGAGCCCAAACCAGTCCATCCTAAAGGAAATCAACCCTGAATATTCATTGGAAGGACTGATGCTGAAGCTCCAATACTTTGGCCACCTAATGCAAAATGCAGACTCATTGGAAAAGACTCCGATGCTGGGAAAGATTGAGGGCAGGAGAAGGGGACGACAGAGGATGAGACGGTTGGATGGCATCACTGACACAATAAACATGAATTTGAGGAAACTCCAGGAGATAGTGAAGGGCAAGGAGGCCTGGTTTGCTAGTCCATGGGGTCACAACGAGTTAGACACGACTTAGTGACCGAACAACACAACACATTTTGAAGCAAATATTTATAAGTCTTCATCTTTTCCAGTCCTTTTATTTTCTACTGGAAGATTAAGTTTACAAGCTGTGACCTCAAAGTCTTCCAGAAACTTTAACTCCAATGCCAGTGGCCCCTCCAGTAACTCAGTGTTAGTGTGATGCTCATTTATCATGCTTTTATTGTAAAATATCACCCTCTGAAAAGCAAACATTTTTTCCTGAAGTCAAAGTTATGGAAAAGAGAAATTGTGTTTTGTTATTAAGAAATTGAAAGGTGATTGATCACAGCAAGGTGAAATCTTTTCCCTACCTAGGTATATTTCCCCAGAGAGCTTTCCTTTAAAGTCCTGTAGTCATGTTTTCAAATGTCCAATGATTCAAAATGAATTCTTACAGCCTTGACAGACTTGGCAAGCCTTAGTTGATACTTCGCTGCTGTATTATCTATTAATCTAGTCTTGGAGAAAGGGGGGAGAAGAGACGACTCTATTTGGCCATCTTCCTAAGCAACTTTCTCTGCCAGGCAACGTGTCTGATCTTTGATTTTGAACCATGCCCAGGGAAACAGAAAGTCGGACAAGAGACATGTTTCCAGGGGAACCTAAAACTGTCTTGACATAAGTTACTCATCCTGGATGCATTATCAAGTAAGAACAGCAGGCCATTGAATTAGGGTCTTGCTGCTGCAAAAACCATGCAAGTACAGTTCAAAAACAAAAGCCCAAACTACCGGCTATTAAACTTTTCAAGATAATGGCCCCTGAGCATGTAAGCAGTGATTTTTCAAATGTGTGTGCCACCTTTTTGGCAATTACACACCATAGAACACATATTCATTTTCTTTCCATTGGTGTTTATAAAGAATATGCCAGGCTTCCCTGGTGACTCAGGGATTCTTTACTCAGGTGGTAAAGAATCTGCCTGCAATGCAGGAGACCTGGGTTCTATCCCTGGGTCAGGAAAATACCCTGGCGAAGGGATGAAGTACACTGTAGTATTCTTGTCTGAATTTTAAGGCCAAAAGGGCTTGGTAGGCCAGAGTCTATGAGTCGGATATGACTGAGCAGCTAACACTTTCACTTTTCTCTCTTTTTTTCCCAAAGGGTATGCCAGTAAATCACTGCTGCCTGAAAAGTTTCCAGCTCAAAAGCCCGTGTCTCCCGTCATTGCTGCAAATTTCCCATCTCTGTGTTCCTGCACCCATCCTATCAAAGTCAACCCAATAGTTCAGTTGAATTCCAAACAGAATTGAAAATAGATTTTAATGGTCAACTGTCATATATGTGTGTGAGAGTATATCAACCAGGAAAAGGTCTATTAAATATTCATGGAAATCATTTTTTTGGGTCTCCAAACAGCACAGTTCAAATTAAACTGCCCTCATAAGAAAAGCCGTGTCATCACAGGTAACTCCGTACTACTGTTGAGATTGCCAGTCTCTTTTCAAATGTTGCCCAAATGGATGGAAAGGTACAGGTCTTTCAGATTTAGCATTTTCAGCAGACTTTCCAGCAATCTGTAGTGATTTCGGTGTTCTCAAAGACCCTTGTCGGTCCTTGCAAAGGAAGCTGCTAAATGCTGTTTACCCACCTATGGCTTCTAATTTTTAAATATACCTTTTTTATTTAATATTTGTTTATTTGGCTGCATAGGTTCTTAACTGCTGCACCCAGGATCTTCATCGCACCATTGGAACTGTTCGCTGTGGCACACAGACTCTCTAGTCGGGTGGAGCTCAGAAGTCGTGGGCGACACTTTAGTTGCTCTGCAGTGTGTGCGAACTTAATTCCCCCACCAGGGATCGAACCCATGTCCCTTGCATTGCAAGGTGGATTCTTAACCACCGGCATCAGGGAAGTCCCTAGATAACTTTCTTCAGACATAACGTGCTTTGACTGTTAATGGAAGAATAACATCACCTGTATAAAAGTTGTGCTGTTTGGTGTTCTTCTATTTTTTGACTTGCTTGGTGGCTCAGATGGTAAAGCATCTGCCTGTCATGTGGGAGGCTGGGTTCAATCCCTGGGTCAGGACGACCCCCTGGAGAAGGAAATGACAACCCTCTCCAGTACTCTTGCCTGAGAAATTCCATGGACAGAAGAGCCTGGTAGGCTACAGTCCATGGGGTTGCAAAGAGTCGGACACGACTGAGCAACTTCACTTTTCTATTTTAAGGGTTACTGCTCTTCCCGCGAGAGGAACCCAACAATAAAACTGCATGGGTCACTTTTGGACAACGACTGTATTTTTCCTTCCAGTTAATGCTTTGACTTGTTAAATTCTACCACAGCATAATATGCAAAATTTCAAGTCCTCTCCCCTACTGCTTAATGGATGAGAATGCTCCCTGCACCAGCTGAGATCTGCATGACTTCCAAATTGTGTGGCTGGGGTGGCGGGTGGGGCTGAGGAGAGGCAGGGAGGTTGTCTCCTAATTACCCACAGCTGCAATTTGCCTTGGCTGTGTGTTCACACAGGGTTGTGATGGAGGTCCCCAATTTTGTTTCAGGAAGGAAATGAGTGTGATTCTCTTTTTCATGGGAAAAAGCAAATAAACAATTACCTACTCTGTCCTTCAGCTTTGAAATGGTCCTGTCATACTCTCATGTAAGAAAAAATGATACTAAGTGATAGAATGCTGAGGTTTGACTTGGAGAAAAGTGTCCAAATCAGGTTACCTGTCCGATTACTTTTCTTTTGTACAAGACCACTATAAAATGATATGATGAGATTTGCAAAGGCTGTTTTACCCATGAGGCTCCAGAAATGTTTCAGGACGATTCACCCATGACCTGTGGTTGAGCTGATGTGCCAAAGCCCTTCCTCCCAGTGGCATGAGAAGCAGAGACCAGAGTGTCTGCTCAACTGTGTTGTCATGAGAAGGGGCCACAGGTGAGGGGCTTGATTGAAAGTTACCAGACCAAGACTAGATGCAGTTCTGCTGGCTAAACAGAAGCAAGCAAAGTACATTTTCACAAAAAGTTCTCAAAGGCCACAGTTCAGTTCAGTTCAGTTGGTCAGTCGTGTCTGACTCTTTGTGACCCCATGGACTGCAGCACACCAGGCCCCCCTGTCCATCACCAATGCCTGGAGTTTACTCGAACTCATGTCCACTGAGTCACTGATACCATCCAACCATCTCATCCCCTGCCATCCCCTTCTCCTGCCACTTTCAATCTTTCCCAACATCAGGGTCTTTTGTGAAATGAGTCAGTTCTTCATATCAGATGGCCAAAGTATTGGAGTTTCAGCTTGAGCATCAGTCCTTCCAATGGATATTCAGGACTGATTTCCTTTAGGATGGACTGGGTGGATCTCCTTGCTGTCCAAGGGACTCTCAAGAGTCTTCTCCAGCACCACAGCTCAAAAGCATCAGTTCTTCGGTGCTCAGCTTTCTTTATAGTCCAACTCTCACATCCATACATGACCACTGGAAAAACCATAACCTTGACTAGATGGACCTTTGTTGGCAAAGTAGTGTCTCAAAGGTCACAGCACTCATTAATGAGAGCATCATTAAGTCACCTTTGAACTTCCTTTGCTTGGTTATATTTTATAATACACTAAAGGAAAAACTGTTTTATTGCTTTTGCTGAAGGCTTAAAGTGGGCGCTACTAGTAAAGAGCCCACCCGCCAATGCAGGAGACATAAGAGATTTGGTTTCCATCCCTAGATCGGGAAGATCCCCTGGAGAAGGAAATGGCAACCCACTCCACTATTCTTGCCTGGGGAATCCCAAGGACAGAGGAGTCTGGTAGGTACAGTCCATAGTGTCCCACGGAGTCGGATACAACTGAAGCATCTTAGTATGCATGAAAGCTTAAGAAGAGAAGGTTTATATTGATCTAATGATTATTATCTTCTCCCCTGTGTTCTTAGAGGAGAGGAAAGCTAAGTGCAAATATAAAAAGAAATTACTTAACTCTACTACTTCCAATGGCCTGGATGATAAGTATTAACTCAAGTTCCAAGTCAAAAGAAAAAATATGCCTGTGTGTGTTAAGGTGGGGGGGTTCACTTATTACTCCATATAATCTATTAAAAATACAAATAAATTTATTTCAGCTATTTACTTCCACTTAATCTAACATCCAGGGTGCTTTTATTTAGGACTATAGGATACATTTTAAAACTACAAGAATCAAAGTAACTCCTCTTAGCATCCCAAACAGTTGGTGGAAATTGCATATCTCGGCTCTTCTTTCTAAACTCATGGGAGTCCTGGGTGTTATAGTGAGTGACAGGATGTCCCGGCAGAGTCTTCTGTCTTCATTCAAGTTACCTCCTCTGAGCAACAAGAAGCAGAGAGACAGGGTGTGTGGACTGGCCAGCTGGTCAATTCCCCGCACTCCCAGAAGACCAAGTGATCCCTGCCTGACCTTGGCAAAGGTCTCCATGTACCTTGAAGGAAGTGATGCTTCTCAGGCCCTGGAATCTCACTGCTGGTTTCAGGTAGAGGTTACAGAGAGATGATGAGAGGGGTGTCTGAGCTAAGAAACCCTGAAAACAAGCCAGAAAGCCTCTAAAGCTAGCGTTGCCTTTCCCCCAATCTGGAGTTATTCATAAAATTTGAAATCTACGAAAAATGAAAATTTAACTTCACCATGTTCATTTGGATTTGTTCTTATTTTAATTTCTGGCAGAGCCAGCTTGCAGGAGCCAGAGGATGCTCTCTCGATGGCAAAGACATCAAGTGACACTGTCAAGGTTACCGAGTGTCTGATCAATAGAACTGTACAGACAGGAGAGCGATGAGGCGGCCAGGCTGTCTGGTGATAAGCAGAGAGATGGGGAGAGTGTCACCGCAGGGCTGCTGGTATGAGGGGACACGCCACCTGCCCTAGACAGAACAGGTGAAGTGGAGCAGGAGGTGAGAGACCTGAGTTCTCCTTGGACCGAACGGGCTCAACTCAGGTCTCCCCACATTACAGGTGTTACAGCCGAAGAAACAGCAAGAGGAAAACGCAGCTGGAACTATTTTAATGACACACAAAATTAGACAAGAGAATAGAGGGGAATAATTAACAGCAGAATAGTGCAAAGTGGAACTCAAAGTAAGGGCGGGAGAAATAGATGTATGCCTTCGGAATGTCCGCTGATGACAGCTGTTCGACAGCCGTGATGCAGAGCAACTGGCATTCAAGCCTTTTCCTCCTTCTTGAGAGCTCAGGACACTGTGGTTCAGAGAAGTGGCTTCCTCATAGCCACAGGGAGAGCCCTGAGTGTATCAGATCATGGATCCCCACTGCATCACACTGCAGCCTCCTGGAGGGCACAAGTACGAATTATTAATATTTGATCCTTGTGACCTGAACTGACTCTACCTCCCAAAACGATTCTGACCTTGTGACTAAGAGACAAAAATATTTGCAGATATCCCTTTCTCCCTCCTGCACAGAATGGCCAACACATTAAAAGAAGCCAATGGTCCACATGCCTAGAACCCTGGAAACACCCAGAAAGGAAGCTATGAGGTCCTAGAGAAAACACTTGACCCAGAGGCAGAATTCCTGTATCCAAATTATAGTCCCACTCTGACCAAGTTATTATGTGACTTTGAATAAGACACTTAAGCATTCAGAGACTCTGCCTCTTCACCAGATTGACGGGCTTAAAATATGGAAGAGTTATTGCATGCAAATAGAGCAGTGGCCACCTACGAGGTGTTCGATATGTCTGTAGGCGTCACCCCGAGAGCCACTGCTGTGTATGAAGAGGAGGCCCTCCTGCAGTCAGGCTGTGAAGGTGTACACTGCGGGCTCAGCAATCTGGGTCCTTGTGGAACATGGAGATAAAAGTGAGCCCTGAGGACCCAGAACAGTTGATGGGAACAGGCAGCGCTGGACAGCATGGCTCAAGAAGGTTGAAGCAAAGACCTGGAGGAGTGTTCAAGTCAGAAGTTCATCTTTAGCTCCCCAGGTCAACATCCGGAAGACGTGTTGTGTAAGACAATTCAATGAAGATGTCTTAGGGTCTGATTTGGTAGCTGTTAATTTATGTACATCTTTTATCTCTTACCAAAGCTTTTCTGCAGTAGGGTGGGAAGTCATCTTTAAATGAAAACATTTTAAGAAAACTGGCCCGGGACTTCCTTGGTGGCTCAGTGGTAAAGGCTCTGCCTGCCAATGCAGGAGACACAGGTTGGATCCCTGGTCCCAGAAGATCCCGTATGCCTTGAGCAACTAAGCCCATGTGACACAGTTACTAAGCCTGTGCCTTAGAGCCAAGGAACCAAAACTACTGAGCCCATAGACTGCAACTACTGAAGCCCATGAGCCCTAGAGCCCGTGATCCACAGGAGGAGCTAACACAATGCAAAGTCCATGCCCCACAACTACAGAGTAGCCCCTTCTCCCAACCAGAGAAAGTCCACACAGCAATGAAGACCTAGCACAGCCAAAAAATAAACAAATAAAATTATTTTAAAAAAAGAACCTGGCCTGGGTACCCAGTGATAGCTTTGAGGTTATTAGAGCTTGGAATATTTTTTAGTAAAATTCTTTGACTTTAATGATATAAACAAAAATTAAATCATTTGCCTGGCTTGTAGCACATGAATTAAAGGTTAAGCTTTACTGCCTCCCTTTATATAAACTTCTTGTTTTGTTCATTTACCAACCTACTTTATTGACACATCTTCTATGATACTCAAGCGCCATGGTCCACATCATTGTAATTGACTAAATTATCATTTAATTACCATTCATCAGTTATTACTTAATTGATTACAGATTTTGTCACTCTAGGCACACTGTTTGCTCAGACTGTTAAACATATTCAGTAGCTTTAGATGATCTCTAAAAGTTGAATGAAAACTAAGATCATGGCACCTGGTCCCATCACTTCATAGCAAATGGATGGGGAAACAGTGGAAACAGTGGCTGACTTTTTTGGAGGGCTCCAAAACCACTGCAGATGGTGACTGCAGCCAAGAAATTAAAAGATGCTTACTCCCTGAAAGGAAAGTTATGACCAACCTAGATAGCATATTCAAAAGCAGAGACATTACTTTGCAACAAAGGTCCATTTAGTCAAGGCTATGGTTTTTCCAGTAGTCATGTATGGATGTGATGGTTAGACTATAAAGAAAGCTGAGTGTGAAGAATTGATGCCTTTGAACTGTGGCATTGGAGAAGACTCTTGAGAGTCCCTTGGACTGCAAGGAGATCCAACCAGTCCATCCTAAGGGAGATCAGTCCTGGGTGTTTATTGGAAGGACTGATGTTGAAGCTGAAATTCCAATACTTTGGCCACCTGATGCAAAGAACAGACTCATTTGAAAAGACCCTGATGCTGGGAAAGATTGAAGGCAGGAGGAGAAGGGGACGACAGAGGATGAGATGGTTGGATGGCATTACCGACTCAAAGGACATGAGTTTGGGTAAACTCCAGGAGTTGGTGATGGACAGGGAGACCTGGTGTGCTGCAATCCATGCAGTTGCAAAGAGTCAGATATGACTGAGAGACTGAACTGAACCTAACTGATCCATATAGTTTTTAATATTAGTCAAGTTGACATGTTTGATGGAGTACAAAATGAAGCAGGGCAAAGGCTAACAGTTATTCCAAGAGAACACACTGGTCATAGCAAACACCCTTTTCCAACAACACAAGAGAAGACTCTATACATGGACATCACCAGATGGCCAACATCAAAATCAGACTGATTATATTCTTTGCAGCCAAAGATGGAGAAGCTCTATACAGTCAGCAAAAACAAGACTGGGAGATGACTGTGGCTCAGATCATGAACTCCTTATTGCCAATTTTGGAATTAAATTGAAGAAAGAGGGAAAACCACTAGACCATTCAAGTGAAAGTGAAAGTTGCTCAGTTGTGTCTGACTCTTTGCAACCCCATGGACTGTCCATGGAATTCTCCAGGTCAGAATACTGGCATGGGTAGCCTTTCCCTTCTCCAAGGGATCTTCCCAACCCAGGGGTAGAACCCAGGTCTCCCGCATTGCAGGCAGATTCTTTACCAGCTGAGCCACAAGGGTAGCCCAAGAACACTGGAGTGGGTAGCTTATGCCTTCTCCAGGGGATCCTCCTGACCCAGGAATTGAACCAGGGTCTCCCGCATTGCAGGCAGATTCCTTACCAATTGAGCTATCAGAAAAGCCTGACACTAGGTCATTCAGGTTACAGTGGAAGTGAGAAATAGATTCAAAGGATTAAATATGATAGACAGAGTGCTTGAAGAACTATGGACAGAGGTTCGTGACATTGTACAGGAGGCAGGGCTCAACACCATCCCCAAGAAAAAGAAATGCAGAATGGCAATATGGTTGCATAAGGAAGACCTACAAATAGCTGAGAAAAGAAGAGAAGCAAAAGGCAAAAGAGAAAAGGAAAGATATATCCATTTGAATGCTGAGTTCCAAAGAATAGGAAGGAGAGATAGGAAAGACTTCCTCAGTTATCAGAGCAAAGAAATAGATGAAAAACATTAAAATGGGAAAGACTAGAGATCTCTTCAAAAAAATTAGAGATACCAAGGCAAAATTTCATGCAAAGATGGGCACAATAAAGGACAGAAATGGTATGGACCTCACAGAAGCAGAAGATACTAACAGGTGGCAAGAATACTCAGAAGAACTATACAAAAAAAAGATCTTCATGACCCAGATAACCATGATGGTGTGATCCCTCACCCAGAGCCAGACATCCTGGAATGCAAAGTCAAGTGGGCCTTAGGAAGCATCACTATGAACAAAGCTAGTGGAGGTGATGGAATTCCAGTTGAGCTATTTCAAATCCTAAAAGATGATGCTGTGAAAGTGCTGCACTCAATATACCAGCAAATTTGGAAAATTCAGCAGTGGCCACAGGACTGGAAAAGGTCAGTTTTCATTCCAGTTCCAAAGAAAGGCAGTGCCAAATAATGTTCAAGCTACCACACAATTGTACTCATCTCACACACTAGCAAAGTAATGCTCAAAATTCTCCAAGCCAGGCTTCAACAGTATGTAAATCATGAACTTCCAGATGTTCAAGCTGTATCTAGAAAAGGCAGAAGAATCAGAGATCAAATTGCCAACATCCAATGGATCATTGAAAAAGCAAGAGAGTTCCAGAAAAACATCTACTTCTGCTTTATGGATTACACCAAAGCCTTTGACTGTGTAGAACACAATAAACTATGGAAAATTCTTCAAGAGATGGGAATACCAGACCACCTGACCTGCCTCCTGAGAAATCTATATGCAGGTCAAGAAGCACCAATTAGAACCAGACATGGAACAACATACTGGTCCCAAATTGGGAAAAGAGTATGTCAAGACTGTATCTTGTTACCCTGCTTATTTAATTTAGATGCAGAGTATATCATGTGAAATGCTGGGCTGGATGAAGCACAAGCTGGAATCAAAATTGCTGGGAAAAATATCTATAACCTCAGATATGCAGATTATACCACCCTTAAGGCAGAAAGTGAAGAGGAACTAAAGAGCCTCTTAATGAAAGTTAAAGAGGAGAGTGAAAAAGCTGGCTTAAAACTCAACATTCAAAAAGCTAAGATCATGGCATCCAGTTCCATCACTTCACGGAAAACAGACAAGGAAACAATGGAAACAGTGAGAAACTTTATTTTGGGGGGCTCCAAAATCAATGTAGATGGTGACTTCAGCCATGAAATTAAAGGACTCTTGCTCCTTGGAAGAAAGTCTATGACCAACCTAGACAACATATTAAAAAGCAGAGACATTACTTTGCCAACAAAGGTTTGTCTAGTCAAGGCTATGGTTTTTCTAATAGTCATGTATGGATGTGAGTTTAACTATAAAGAAGGCTGAGTGCTGAAGAATTGATGCTTTTCAACTGTGGTATTGAAAATCCCTTGGATAACAAGGAGGTCCAACCAGTCCATCCTAAAGGAAATCAGTCCTGAATATCCATTGGAAGGACTGATGCTGCAGCTGAAACTCCAATACTTTGGCCACCTGATGAGAAGAACTGACTCACTGGAAAAGTCCTAATGCTGGGAAAGATTGAAGGCAGGAGGAGAAGGGGATGACAGAGGATGAGATGGTTAGATAGCATCAGTGACTCGATGGACATGAGTTTGAGCAAGCTCCAGGAGTTGGTGATGGACAGGGAAGCCTGGCATGCTGCATGCAGCCCATGGGGTCGCAAAGAGTTGGACATGACTGAGTGACTGAACTGAACATCTTCATGGTTAAAAGGAAAACTAATAGAACATAAAATAAACAGCAATGCTCTTAAGCCACTTTTTTCTACTTCTTGTTTAGCTTCATTCCCAAGAGCTAACCACTGTCCTTGCTTTTTCTTTATGTTGTTCTTTATTATCTTCATAAATATTAATAATTTTTACACCACTACTTTTATATAGGCATTATCTACTAACTCCAGATCATGGAGGTTGTGAACTTACCAAACTGATAACCCTTCTCACAATTATTTTTCTCTCTCCAATTTTTGAAAGCTCTTTTTCTGGTAGCTCCATCTATAAGATCAAATAATATGTTTAAACCCACTATTTACTGTTCTGCCAACAGTAAATACTATCCCTTGAGTACTTAGCCTGTAAATGGTGCATTATTGATGAACCTTTCTCCCCCATCTTCAGTTAACTATAAACTTTTACATTATCGAGATTAATGATATTTATATTCTGGCTTGAAATTATGGTTAATTTGGAGGTTTGACTATAATTTAAGCACTGCAGTTCAAAATCAGTAGAGTATTTACATTTCTAGTAAATATTATTCCCTGGGGACCCATGCTAGACAGAGGTCAACACATTTCCTTCCCCCTGGGTCAGATGTCATGACACACAAGCCATGTAGAAATGCCTGTTCCCAGCATATGAGTCAACAGCTTTTTCTGCTGATAATTTACCAGGTATTAAATCCACGCCATGTTTTTCTTTTTGACCTATTTGATCCATATCATTCTTACAGTATTTTTTCCTCCATCCTTCTAACATTGGTGTGTAATATTAATTAAGAGATCCGGGTCATCCTTTAGCTCCATGAAACATTTTTTGTTGTATCTTTAATTTCATTTCAAAGTTTATTTCTGTTCATTCTTTCTGGAATGCTTATTTATCAGACATTGGCCCTTCTCTACTATTGTCTTATTCTTTAATCTTTCTCTGATATTATATGTTAAGCTGTTTGTTGAATTTTCTGGGGCTTTTACTCAATTATTGCCACTAACCTTTCTATTTATTAACATGCTTATGTTAACAATTATTTTTAATTTTTAGGACATCTTTGTATTTTTGATTACTCATATTTCATAGCATCCTGAACTTATCCTTAGATTTGCATTTGCTTTATTTCTCTGAGGATAATAATTAAAGGTTTTATAAAATCATGATAGTAATAATAACATTAAAAATACTTGACTCATCCTTAAATTTTCCTGGCTTCCTCTTGAATTTGTTGTCATGATTACTTATCTTTTTCTTTTGCATGTGGGCAGTCTTCAGCTGACTGGTAATTGCTGATTTTCATTTTCCCTATTCTGAATCTCAGTATATTTCTTTGGTGAACTGCTTCTTGAATGGAAGCCAGTCTGGGGGCTCTGTTGATATGGGTGGGCTTGCAGACTTAATGGATAGGTGGACAGCAAATAATATCAGGAAGCTCTCTAAAGCTAGTTCAATGAAGGATCTATTCTGGGCAGCCCACCTCACACCAGCAACTCTAGTTCTTCCCAGGAAGTTTATCCAGTTTTGGGGTGGGGGAGCATATAAACTCTCTAAGTTTTACCTAGGGCTTTCCTTATGACTCAGACAGTAAAGAATCATCCTGCAGTGTGGGAGACCTGGGTTCAATCCTTAGGTTGGGAAGACCCCCTGGAGGAGGGCATGGCAACCCACTCCAGTATTCTTGCCTGGAGAATTCCCATGGACAGAGGAGCCTGGCAGGCTACAGTCCATGGGGGTCACAAAGAGTTGGACACAACTGAGTGACTAAGCACTGGTTTTGTCCAAAGATGAATGCTGAATCTCCAGTTTCTTTGTTCAGAGACAAGAAAATTAATTAGGGATCTACCCAGGAAAAGTTTCTTGGATACAGTTTGAATTAACTCTATGTTTTGCATCCATCTCACCCCCATCCTGGAAAGCTGGTAGACCCCAAGTCAAGAGTTTCTCTTCTCAGTTTTCTAGACAAATGATCTTTAACTTCCACTATCCACTGTAGTTCAGAGCTTCTTCAAGCCTCTTTCATCCATCAGTATGTTTTCTAAATTCACGGAAGTTTGAAATTCACCACCTGTTGACCAGTGCTCTCCTTTCCACTGTCTTTGCTCTTGTAAGTCTATTTGCATTGCTAATTCTATATTATATGCGTAGTGGGTTTGGGAGAAAAAGGGGAAAACTATATGGGGGAAGGCCAACCCAGTCTTTGGTCCAACGTCTTAAGTGGGATACCCTTTGACATGTCAATGAAAGGCATTAGTGCTTGAACAAGAATCCCAGAGTGACATTGTGTCAATGTTCTAAATAGTCTATGCTGCTTCTATCTGTGGAAAACAAGCATGAAATTAAATGACATCTAAACTCTGGAATCACACTGTCCAAATATATGACTACTTAAACTTAAATTCAATAAAATTAAATCTAATCTAAAATTCACTTCCTCAGCCCCACCAGTCATATTTCAAGTACACCACACCATGTGTCTAAAGTCTACTGTGCGTGCATGCTAAGCCATGTCCAACATTTTGCAACCCCATGGACTGTAGCCCACTAGACTTGTATGTCCATGGGATTTTTCTAGGCAAGAATACTGGAGGGGGTGGACAATTGCTACTCCAGAGGATCTTCTAGATTCAGGAACTGAACTCATGTCTCCTGCTTGCCAGGTGGATTTTTTACTGCTGAGCCACCTGGGAACCCCAAGGCCTACTGTACTAGGTGGCAAAGATAAAGAACATTCCCTACATGGTGTAAGGACACAAGCATAGATGTTCTATTGAACAGCATGTCGCTAATGTAAACTCAGAACTCATAGATAAAGAATTAATCAATGAATTTAGCATACTTGCAGGATACAAATCAATATACAAAAATCACTTGAATTTCTATATACTATGAAAAATCAGAAAGAGAAATTAAGGAACCAATCCTGTTCACTATTACAACAAAAAGAATTAAGTATCTAGGAATAAATTTACCTAAGGAGACAAAAGAACTGTGCAAAGAAATTTATAAGACACTGATGAAAGAAATCAAAGACAAGATAAACAGATGGAGAGATATTTCATGTTCCTGGGTAAGAAGAATCAATATTGTGAAAATGACTATACAACCAAATGCAATCTACAGATTCAGTGCAATCACTATCAAATTACCAATGGCATTTTTCACAGAACTAGAACAAAAAATTTCACAATTCATATAGAAACACAAAAGACCCTGACTAGCCAAAGCAGTCTTGAGAAAGAAGAATGGAGCTGGAGGAATTAACCTTCTTGACTTAAGATTATACTACAAAGCTACAGTCCTCAAGACAGTATGGTACTGGCACAAAAACAGAAATACAGACCGATGGAACAAGATAGAAAGCCCAGAAATAAACCCATGCACTTATGGGTTCTTATTTTTGACAAAGGAAGCAAAAATATACAATGGGGCAAAGAGAGCCTCTTCAATAAATGGTGCTGGGAAAACTGGAGAACTACATGCTAAAGAAAGAAATTAGAACACTTCCTAACACGATACACAAAGATAAACTCAAAGTGGATGAAAGACCTAAATGTAAGACCAGAAACTATAAAACTCTTGGAGGAAAACATAGGCAGAATACTCAATGACATAAATCAAAACAAGATAATCTATGACCCACCTCCTAGAGTAACAGAAATAAAAACAAAAGTAAACAAGTGGGACCTGATTAAACTTAAAAGCTTTTGCACAGCAAAGGAAACTATCAGATCAGATCAGATCAGTCGCTCAGTCGTGTCTGACTCTTCACGACCCTATGAATCGCAGCACGCCAGGCCTCCCTCCCTGTCCATCACCAACTCCCAGAGTTCACCCAGACTCACGTCCATTGAGTCAGTGATGCCATCCAGCCATCTCATCCTCTGTTGTCCCCTTCTCCTCCTGCCCCCAATCCCTTCCAGCATCAGAGTCTTTTCCAATGAGTCAACTCTTCGCATGAGGTGGCCAAAGTACTGGAGTTTCAGCTTTAACATCATTCCTTCCAAAGAAATCCCAGGGCTGATCTCCTTCAGAATGGACTGGTTGGATCTCCTTGTAGTCCAAGGGACTCTCAAGAGTCTTCTCCAACACCACAGTTCACAGTCACCATCTGCAGTGATTTGGGAGGGGCAAAGGAAACTATAAGCAAGGTGAAAAGACAACACTCAGAATGGAAGAAAATAATGGCATATGAAACAACTCTAACAAAGAGTTAATTTCCAAAATATAGAAGCAGCTAATACAACAACAGTTGGCTTAAAACTCAACATTCAGAAAACTAAGATCATGGCATCCAGTCCCATCACTTCATGGCAGATAGATGGGGAAACAGTGGAAACAGTAGCTGACTTTATTTTGGGGGGTTCTAAAATCACTGCAGATGGTGGTTGCAGCCATGAAATTAAAAGACACTTACTCCTTGGAAGGAAAGTTATGACCAACCTAGACAGCATATTCAAAAGCAGAGACATTACTTTGCAACAAAGGTCCGTCTAGTAAAGGCTATGGTTTTTCCAGTGGTCATGTATGGATGTGAGAGTTGGACTATAAAGAAAGCTGTGTGTCGAAGAATTGATGCTTTTGAACTGTGGTGTTGGAGAAGACTCTTGAGAGTCCCTTGGACTGGAAGGAAATCCAACCAGTCCATCCTAAGGGAGATCAGTCTTGGGTGTTCATTGGAAGGACTGATGTTGAAGCTGAAACTCTAATACTTTGGCAACCTGATGCAAAGAGCTGACTCATTTGAAAAGACCCTGATGCTGGGAAGGATTGAGGGCAGGAGGAGAAGGGGATGACAGAGGATGAGATGGTTGGATGGCATCATCGACTCGATGGACATGTGTTTGGGTGGACTCCAGGAGTTGGTGATGGACAGGGAGGCCTAACGTGCTGTGGTTCATGGGGTTGCAAAGAATCAGAACATGACTGAGCAACTGAATACAACTCAATACAATAAACAACCCAATCAAAAAGTGGGAAAAAGACCTAAACAGACATTTCTCCAAAGAAGACGTAAAGATGGCTAATAAACACATGAAAAGATGCTCAATATTGCTTATTATTAGAGAAATGCAAATCAAAGCTACAATGAGATATCACCTCACACTGGTCAGAATCAGTCAGTTCAATCACTCAGTCATGTCTGACTCTTTGCAACCCCATGGCTGCAGCACACCAGGCCTCCCTGTCCATCACAAACTCCCAGAGTTTACTCAAACTCATGTCCATTGGGACTTCCCTGGTGGCTCAGACAGTAAAGTATCTGCCTACAATGCAGGAGACCTGGGTTCAATCCCTGGGTTGGGAAGATACCCTTGAGGAAGAAATGGCAACCCACTCTAGTACCCTTGCCTGGAAAAGCCCATGGATGGAGGAGCATGGTAGGCTACAGTCCATGGGGTCACAAAGAGTTGGACACGACTGAAGGACTTCACTTTCACTTTCACTTTTATGTCCATTGAATTGGTGATGCCCCCTGGTGGTGGAACCGGATGCCATGATCTTAGTTTTCTGAATGTTGAGTTTTAAGCCAACTTTTTCACTCTCCTCGTTCACTTTCATCAAGAGGCCCTTCATCAAAAAGTCTACAAACAGTAAATGCTGGCAAAAGTGTGGAGAAAAGGGAGCACTCTTGCACTGTTGGTGGGAATGTAAATTGATACTGCCACTATGAAAGATGGTATGGAGATTTTTTAAGAAACTAGCAATAAAACCACCATATGACCCTGCAATTCCACTCCTAGGCATATACCCTGAGGAAACCAAAATTGAAAAAGACATATGTATCCCATTGTTCATTTCAGCACTATTTACAATACCTAGAACATGGAAGCAACCCAGCTGTCCACTGACAGATGAATGGATAAAGAAATGTGGTACATATACACAATGGAATATTACTCAGA
The DNA here is from genome assembly GCF_055505025.1 of Bos grunniens. NCBI lineage: Eukaryota > Metazoa > Chordata > Mammalia > Artiodactyla > Bovidae > Bos > Bos grunniens. The sequence continues at coordinate 85,829,771 of NC_141176.1, read as the reverse complement.
CATAAAAAGAATGCATTTGAGTCAGTTCTAATGAGGTGGATGAACCTAGAACCTATTATACAGAGTGAAATAAGTCAGAAAACAAAAGATAAACATCATATTCTAACGCATATATATGGAATCTAGAAAAATGATACTGCAGAATTTATTTACAGGGCAGCGATTGAGAAAAAGACATAGAGAACAGACTTATGGACATGGGGAGAGTGGAGGAGAGGGTGAGATGTATGGAAAGAGTAACATGGAAACTTACATTACCATATGTAAAGTAGATAGCCAACAGGAATTTGCTGTATGGCTCAGGAAACTCAAACAGGGGCTCTGTATCAACCTAGAGGGGGTGGATGGGGAGGGAAATGGGAGGGAGGTTCAAGAGGGAGGGGACATATGTACACCTATGGCTGATTCTTATTGAGGTTTGACAGAAAACAACAAAATTCTGAAAAGCAATTATCCTTCAATTAAAAATTAATTAATTAAAAAAAAAAAAACCACTAATCATTGAGGGACCTCCCTGGTGATCCAGGAATTAAGACTGTAGCTTTCAATGCAGGGGTTGAGAGTTTGATCCCTGGTCAGGAAGCTAAGATCCCTGATGTCTCATGGCCCAAAAGTCAAAACACAAATCAAAAGCAATATTGTAATGAATTCAATAGTTTAAAAATGGTCCATAGCAAAAAAAAAAAAAAAACTAATCATAGAAAGGCAAGACATAACTGATGGAGCATGGGGAAGGGCTCTCCTTTAACTTTGCATAAAAATGTCCCTGCATATGTTTTGGGAAGGGAATCTGTTCTCACAGGTCCTTTGTTTTCCATCTGGAGCAGCTCAGTGGATTAATCTTGACTGTATGAATTGACAGACGGCTTGGCCACTGCAGACTTGATGAATAGGTGGGAACTCTGAAAGCCTACAATGCTTCCTGGAGGCAGCGAGCAGGCGCGGCAATGTTTATTCTGTACAGTGAAGCTTAGAAATGTGGAGGATCTTAAATTACCTCTGAGAGACAGCACACAAGCACAGGCAAAGAGAGGAGACAGAATCTGACAAGGACTTTGTTCTGTTTAACATTCCAGTTCATGGGCCAACCTTGAGGTGGGGGAAGGGACCAACCGGTCAGACTGCAGGAACTCCTCCCTGAACTGCTAGCTGTAAACCTTTGAAACAGAATGCTGATAAGGAAGAACTACTTCTAGCTGGCCCTACATTGTTGTTTTTTTATCTACTTCGGGGTCCTTTGTGATGAACTGGATACAGTCTCAGAAGTGGAAAGTAATGGAGAAAGTCAAAGATTTGTATTGATCCAGAGATAATATGGGATCGGGGGACAGGCTTATGCGATTCAGCACCTCGGGAATTTAATGCACTTGGTTTTATGCCCAAGTAGTAGGTACAGAGTACAAAACAAAACTAGAAATAAACTGCACACTAAAATAGAGCTAACACCGAGGTCAGTCAGTGACTCCCTTGGGAATTTGGAGACATGACATAGATACACTACCGTGTATAAAATAGATAACTAACGAGAACCTACTATGTAGCACAGGGAATCCTACTCAATGCTCTGTGGTGACCAAAATGGGAAGGAACTCCCAAAACGAGGGGGGCGGGTGTGTACAGAGGGCTTCCCAGATGACTCGGGGGTACAGAATCTGCAGGAGACATGGGTTCGATCCCTGGGTCAGGAAGACCCCCTGGAGAAGGAAACAGCAACCCACTCCAGTATCCTTTGCCTGGGAAATCCCTCAGACAGAGGAGCCTGGTGGGCTACAGTCCATGGGGTTGCAAAAGAAGTCAGACACAACTTAGCACCTAAAGAACAACAACAACCCTAACGAAGGCACATCTTTTTGAAGTATAGTTTTTCATGAGAAAATTAATAGTATGTCATAATACCTTTTAATACAAAATGGTCAAGAATTTACGGATGTAATTCTTTTTCGACTTAGAGAGCCTGAATAATAACATGGGGGAAAAAAATGCATTTTCAAGTCAGATTTTCAGCTTGAATATCTACAAGTATCAAATTAATTGGGAGGTGTTTTCATTTCCATGTTCCATGTGTGCAAGATGGACACATACTTATTCATGTCATATTATCTTTGCTGTATCCACCTATCCGCTAAAGAAATACAAGTTGAGAGCCTGGTAGAAAGGACACCTCATGGAGAGAAAAATGAATCAAACACAGATTGCTGCTCAGAAGTTGGTAATTTTGCAGAGATGATGAGACTAAATAACTAGAATCTAGGGCAGCCCTGAATCTCCATTTGGGCCAAATTTTCTGATTTTTCTCCAGAGCTTTAAGATGAGGTTAATGATAGTCCTGAGTCGTCTTATTCCAGCCACTCCTTCCCTCCTCACGTGTCTGCCAAGCTGGAACAGTAAAGTCTACCTGTGACCCACTGGCGGGGAGGTCCCAGGAAACCAAGGATGAATGGAAAACTGAAAATGTTAGTCGCTCATTCATGTCCGACTCTGTGATCCCACAGACTGTAGCCTGCCAGGCTCCTCTGTCCATGGGATTCTCCAGGAAAGAATAATGGAGTGGGTTGCCATTCCCTTCTGCAGGGGATATCCCAGACCCAGGGATCAAACCCAGGTCTCCCACACTGCAGGCAGAAACTTTATACTATCTGAGCCACCAGGGAAGCCCAAAAGATGAATAGAGGAAGCAGCATTTCAGGGCAGCCCTGTCTGCTTTATCCCTGAATTTCTTTCCCAACAACTTAACCAGAGAGCATAAAGGGATTTTATTTCCATGCACATGGATTTCTAGAGCTAAATAGAAAGCAACACATCTTTTCTGTATTTTAAGGACATAGCAGTCAAGAAAGGAAGGAAAGTCCGAATAGAAATGGTTCTACCACCACGAGCCTGGGAGGGTTCTGCAGAATTGGGATTTGTGAATGCCCTGGGAAGCTAAAAGGGTTGCCTTTGAATTCATATCCAGTTCCTGGGCAAGCCAGGGTCTGGTAGGCAGGGGGAGTGTTAGGTAACCTGTGGACAAGGAGCTTCCCCCATAGAGGTTTTTTTGGGGATTAAATAAAGCAACAAACCTGAAGGGCCTATAGCAGTTGCCACAAAGAAGACGCTCGGTGAGTTTTGGTTTTTGTTTTCTTTTTTCCTCTTTAGCCACTTGATGTCTTTAGCAATTAATTAAGAGTGAAGTGAAAAATTTTAATTGTATGTATATAATACACAGGTTGTGTTGTCATGCTGTGCTCAGTTGCTAAGTCATGTCCGATTCTTTTGTGACCTCATAGACTGTAGGCACCAGGCTCTTCTGTCCATGGGATTTTCCAGGCAAAAACACTGGAGTGGGTTGCCATTTCCTCCCCCAGAGGATCTTTCTGACCCAAGGATCAAATCCACATCTCCTGCATCTCCTGCACTGGCAGGCGAATTCATTACCACAAGAGAGTTCCAGAAAAACATCTATTTCTGCTTTATTGACTATGCCAAAGCCTTTGACTGTGTGGATCACAACAAACTGTGGAAAATTCTGAAAGAGATCGGAATACCAGACCATCTGATCTGCCTCTAGAGAAATTTGTATGCGGGTCAGGAAGCAACAGTTAGAACTGGACATGGAACAACAGACTGGTTCCAAATAGGAAAAGGAGTTCATCAAGGCTGTATATTGTCACCCTGCTTATTTAACTTATATGCAGAGTACATCATGAGAAACACTGGACTGGAAGAAACGCAAGCTGGAATCAAGATTGCCGGGAGAAATATCAATAATCTCAGATATGCAGATGACACCACCCTTATGGCAGAAAGTGAAGAGGAACTCAAAAGCCTCTTGATGAAAGTGAAAGTGGAGAGTGAAAAAGTTGGCTTAAAGCTCAACATTCAGAAAACAAAGATCATGGCATCTTGTCCCATCACTTCATGGGAAATAGATGGGGAAACAGTGGAAACAGTGTTAGACTTTATTTTTGGGGGCTCCAAAATCACTGCAGATGGTGACTGCAGCCATGAAATTAAAAGACGCTTACTCCTTGGAAGGAAAGTTATGACCAACCTAGAGAGCATATTCAAAAGCAGAGACATTACTTTTCCAACAAAGGTTCGTCTAGTCAAGGCTATGGTTTTTCCAGTGGTCATGTATGGATGTGAGAGTTGGACTGTGAAGAAGGCTGAGCGCCAAAGAATTGATGCTTTTGAACTGTGGTGTTGGAGAAGACTCTTGAGAGTCCCTTGGACTGCAAGGAGATCCAACCAATCCATTCTGAAGGAGATCAGCCATGGGATTTCTTTGGAAGGAATGATGCTAAAGCTGAAACTCCAGTACTTTGGACACCTCATGCAAAAAGTTGACTCACTGGAAAAGACTCTGATGCTGGGAGGGATTGGGGGCAGGAGGAGAAGGGGACGACAGAGGATGAGATGGCTGGATGGCATCACTGACTCGATGGACGTGAGTCTGGGTGAACTCAGGGAGTTGGTGATGGACAGGGAGGCCTGGCGTGCTGCGATTCATGGGGTCGTGAAGAGTCGGACATGACTGAGCGACTGAACTGAACTGAACTGAACTGAGCCACCTGGGAAGCCCCATAATATCCCAATAAACATATACAAATATAACATTTATATACATTTTCTCTATATATAATGCTAGAAGAAAACAAAATTGTTTTCTTACTAATGCCTTTTTAAAAATATACTGCCTTTTAAAATATACTGCCTTCAGTCACATTTGTATCTCTTTCAGTGCACATTCTGGAAAATTCCTTACCTTTTTTCTTTCTTTTTCATGCCCCAGCACCGTGCAAAGTTGGACACTCAGTAAATGCATTTGATGACGATAATAAGCTTGCCATTTCAAAGGATGGCTAATTTGAGTCGTTGAAAGGTTAAACAGCTTGCTTGGAACTACCCGACACTTTCTTGTGCAGCCTGGGAGCCAGGCCCCTAAATGCGTTCATCTCTTCCTGATCTCACTCTTTGATCCTTCATAGGTAATTGATAAACAAAGCCATTTCTTTGCTTAACAAAAGAATGGGTCTTCCTGACTAAATGAAAGTCTTGGTTACCCAATTTATTCTCTTAACTCCGCAGAACAAGCAATTGATTTCCTTCCCCATTTTCAATCCTGAAAACATCGTCACATTTCATTCTTGCTCTTGGAGTTATTAGATTTCAGTTCTTGTTTCCACATGCTTTATATGCACAAGTCAAGTGTAACCTGAAAGATATTAAAGTGGATTTGCAATGAAATGACCCAGATCTGGGAAATCTGTCTTATTTTCTCTTAACTCCTCTTTTGTTTAATGTGCTTATTGGTATTTTCTTGGATGGAGCTGCCGCTGCCGCAATGACACATTTCTGCTGACAGCCCTGAACTTTCAGATGGAATCTCTGTGAATAAAGGTGAGAAGGAGGCTTTAATTAATGTCCTAAGCCTGGGAATGAAAACAAAGAACAGGAAGGTTGGGAGATGGATCTGGCTGTCAACACAAAATGAAATAAAAATCCCCAAAAGCTTTGCACCAACAAGCAGCCCCACCCCGTGCTGCTGGGCACCTACCCTCTCCTGGGCCTGGGCCATGACCCAGGGACCATAGACCGATGCTTCATTTGGAAGGAATCAATGAAGCAACTTGCCACAGAAATTCTCTACCCAGGGCACCCTCCTGATCACTCCCATCTCTGCCATTAATGCTGCTTTCAAATCCCCGATGATCTTAAATTCCCTGAAAAGAGCTTGAAAGCTTCCCCCAGTAATTATGGCCCTAGCAAGAAACAATCAAACTGGGGAAAAGGACTCTGAAAGAATCCTTAAAGTCAGGCCCAGCCATTGTATCTGTTTTTAGATTTTAGATGAGAAATTCGTGTTACACTTTAGGAGGCCTCTTTGGTGAAATAGTTTGAACGCCATCGCCCAAGGCTAGAATTCTCTTTCTTTAGAAAGAGATATATTTCAGAATCAGGATATGACTTTGAACACAGCCTGGAAATCCAATATTGTACAACAGAGATGTGTTAGCACCAGGGTTCAAGGACAACTGAAGATTTAATACTTTTCCTCTTTTAGTACCTTTTCTCTGTCTGAACTGCTCGCTGCCCTTCTCTATGATCAACTGATGTTCCTGTCTACATAGGAAAACTAGTCTAAAACTTAATCATATTAAACAAATATTTACAGGGCACTTTAACCATCTGCCAGGCATTGTCCTAGGAGCTGGAAACCCAATGAGCTGTTAGTTGCTCAGTTGTGTCCGACTCTTTGTGACTCCATGGACTGCAGCCCACCAGGCTCCTCTGTCCATGGAATTCTCCAGGCAAGAATACTGGAGTGGGTTGCCGTTTCCTTCTCCAGAGGATCTTCCCAACCCAGGGACTGAACCCAGGTCTCCTGCACTGCTGGCAGATTCTTACTGTCTGAGCCACCAGGGAAGCTCAGAGGTTACTTTAAAAAGCAAAATTCCTGTTTTTGTAGATGAAACATCATATTAACCCCTCAAAACACAACTGCCCCACTGAAGGTGCACACAGCCGTCTGGATATTTGTACATAAGGAATATACACTTGACTCTGATCTCACTCTCTTCTCTGCTTATCTTAGACTTGCTGTTCTGTCTCAGGCTGATAGTAAATTCCCCAAGGGCAGGACCACTACCTCTGTTGATCTCTCTCCAAATACGGAGCTGTGCCCACCGTGACTACTCAAAACACATAATAGGCATGGCAGACATTCAGATATTTTCTAGTCATCCTAAATTACACTCTTGTGACACACAGAGAAAGCTATTAGGCTTATTATTTATATTCTTGCAACGTGAGTCAACTGTGCTTGAATAGTTTGACCAAGGAGACAAACCAAGAGGTCAGGATGAGACCAGACTGTGAAGCTTTGGTTTTCCATCCAAATATCTAACCTAAAGAAAAAAGGGGGGAAAGGGGAGGGAGTTTCTCTCAAGCGTGCAAAAGGGTCGTGACGAAGTATGATGTTAGAAGACCTCAAGCAAATGGAAATGCTGCTGTTGGTAAGAACAGCACCTACACACGATTAGGGCTTTATACCTTTCATTGAGTCATTGATTCAAAAACAAGTATCATCAAGTGACAGAACCACAAGAACAGGGCAAGATCCATTCGGTACCTGCCTTCAGGGATCTGGTCTGTTTTCTTATTGAAACCAAGTGGGGCCTGGGCATGGAGGCCTCTTTTTGCCCCCATTTCTTGTAGGCAACATGACCTTTCCTGATCTCCAAAGGGCAAACTATCGAACCCTGGCTAATCAAGGGTGTTCTTGTGGTTGTTCAGTAGCTACGTTTGACAGTTGTGACCCCATGGACTATAGACCGCCAGGCTCCTCTGTCCATGGAATTTTCCAGGCAAGAATACTAGAATGAGTTTCCATTTCCTTCTCTAGGGGATCTTTCAGGACCAAGGGTCAAATCTGCATCTCCTGCCTTGGTGAATTCTTTACCACTGAGCCACCAGTTCAGTTCAGTTCAGTAGCTCAGTCATGTCCAACTCTTTGTGACCCCATGAATTGCAGCACACCAGGCCTCCCTGTCCACCACCAACTCCTGGAGTTCACTCAGACTCACGTCCATTGAGTCAGTGATGCCATCCAGCCATCTCATCCTCTGTTGTCCCCTTCTCCTCCTGCCCCCAATCCATCCCAGCATCAGAGTCTTTTCCAATGAGTCAACTCTTCACATGAGGTGGCCAAAGTACTGGAGTTTCAGCTTTAGCATCCTTCCTTCCAAAGAAATCCCAGGGCTGATCTCCTTCAGAATGGACTGGTTGGATCTCCTTGCAGTCCAAGGGACTCTCAAGAGTCTCCTCCAACACAACAGTTCAAAAGCATTAATTCTTTGGCGCTCAGCCTTCTTCACAGTCCAACTCTCACATCCATACATGACCACAGGAAAAACCATAGCCTTGACTAGACAAACCTTTGTTGGCAAAGTAATATCTCTGCTTTTGAATACGCTATCTAGGTTGGTCATAACTTTCCTTCCAAGGAGTAAGCGTCTTTTAATTTCATGGCTGCAGTCACCATCTGCAGTGATTTTGGAGCCCAAAAAAATAAAGTCAGCCACTGTTTCCACTGTTTCCCCATCTATTTCCCATGAAGTGATGGGACCAGATGCCATGATCTTTGTTTTCTGAATGTTGAGCTTTAAGCCAACTTTTTCACTCTCCACTTTCACTTTCATCAAGAGGCTCTTTAGTTCCTCCTCACTTTCTGCCATAAGGGTAGTGTCATCTGCATATCTGAGGTTATTGATATTTCTCCTGGCAATCTTGATTCCAGCTTGTGTTTCTTCCAGTCCAGTGTTTCTCATGATGTACTCTGCATAGAAGTTAAATAAGCAGGGTGACAATATACAGCCTTGACATACTCCTTTTCCTATTTGGAACCAGTCTGTTGTTCCATGTCCAGTTCTAACTGTTGCTTCCTGACCTGCATACAGATTTCTCAATAGGCAGGTCAGGTGGTCTGGTATTCCAATCTCTTTCAGAATTTTCCACAGTTTATTGTGATCCACACAGTCAAAGGCTTTGGCATAGTCAATAAAGCAGAAATAGATGTTTTTCTGGAACTCTCTTGCTTTTTCCATGATCCAGCGGATGTTGGCAATTTGATCTCTGGTTCCTTTGCCTTTTCTAAAACCAGCTTGAACATCTGGAAGTTCACAGTTCACATATTGCAGAAGCCTGGCTTGGAGAATTTTGAGCATTACTTTACTAGCATGTGAGATGAGTGCAATTGTGCAGTAGTTTGAACATTCTTTGGCATTGCCTTTCTTTGGGATTGGAATGAAAACTGACCTTTTCCAGTCCTGTGGCCACTGCTGAGCTACCAGGGAAGCCCCCTAATCAAGGGAGGGGCAGTCAAGAACCACCTGAGGCATGATTAAAGAGATCAGAGAAGCTCCTGAGACTCTGTACACACCCTAATCTTGTCAACAGCCTCATCCATGAAGTATTGTTATAAAGTGAAAGTGAAAAGTGAAGTCGCTCAGTTGTGTCCGACTCTTTGTGACCCCATGGACTATAGCCTACGAGGCTACTCTGTCCATGGGATTTTCCAGGCAATAGTACTGGAGTGAATTGCCATTTCCTTCTCCAGGGGATCTTCCCGACCCAGGGATCAAACCTGGGTCTCCCGCATTGTAGACAGACGCTTTACTGTCTGAGCCACCAGGGAAGTCCTATTGTTGTAAAACTCCTCATCAAATTCTCCCAGGTTGGAATACATAGACTTTGAAGGTCGGAATCTACTATGTTCCCTTAATAAAGCTATTCTTTTCTCCTTCACCCAAACCTCTGTCTCCAAGATTCAATTTGGCACTTGTGTACAGAGAAGTTGAGCTTTAAGCATCTTTATCAACCTTCTAAGATCATTTCAGGGCAGTTTGGCAGGCAGTATCATCCTTAGGCAGTAGAGCCTAACGTATTAAACTTTATAGACTTCAGAGTCGAAGTGCAAAACACAAAGTTAACTCCTAGTTAACTCTTCAAGTTTCATTATATTCATAATAGTGTTCAAAGTAGGGTTAGAGGAACCATACTGACTGAAACCGCCCATCCTGGCCAGGTACCATAGTAACCATTTGTGTGAATTATTTAACAACAGAAAGCCCTGGTAAGGGACACAGAACTAACAAGCCACCACCAACCAGAAGAATCTGGGAAAGGTCAAAAGGAGGTGCTACGTGTTCTACCACCTCCCAGAATCCTCCTCACTGGCATCCATGTTGGCTGAGCAATGCATGCAGAACTAGGAAGGACCCTGAGTCAAAGTGCTTGGCCAGAAACAACCGAGAAACTAGCCGCATCACCGTAAAACCCGAGACTGCAAGCCCCGGAGTAGAGCAGTTCCCCTGAGTTCCCTTACCCTGTTGCTCTCTGCCTGGACACCCTTCTCCCAATCAAGTCTCTTGCTTTGTCAGCCAGTGTGTCTCCTCAGACAATCCATTCCCAAGTGTTAGACAAGAGACTTGGTTAACAGACTTCCTTCAATGGTAGCATCCATCTTTGGGATGGGTTGGGGGTGGGGGTGGGGCATTAGAGTCAGGATTCAACATAAAGGGATTTATTACAGGAAGTGACTTACCCTGTTGTGGGAGCTGGCTAAGTAAGTGTGAAGTCCCCAGGGAAGTGGTCAGGAAGGGAGTGGGCAGGCTGGAACCCCTAGAGCTGAAGCTGGGCACCCACCCCTGGTGGTTGTCAGAAAGAAGGACCCAAGGGAAAGGAGAGATTGCAGACACAGCAGCTGTTGTCAATCTCTAAGCTCCCAGGAGTAAAGGCCTTACAACTGCTAAAGTCAGGCCTGCCCAGGGTAATCTCCCCTTTGACCAGCATGAAGTTAACTGATCAGGGACTTTAATTATACCAGCAAAGTCCCTTCACAACAGCACCTACGTTGGTGTTTGAATAACTAGGAAAATAACCATAGAAGGGTCTCTGACTCCCTTGGCCTAAAGCTGACTCCTAGCCCACCCTCACCTGATTGATTCTAGTCAGGATGACTCAGCACAGATGCATTCTGTGAGGTTATTGTGAAGCTTAAAGAGATGATACACACAAAATGTCTGGGAAATGCATAGCAAGTTGTATCACCACTTAGCAGATGAGAAAATCAAGCTCGGAAAACAAGCCAATAAACAAAGTGAACACACCATGGTTGGTCTGTAGAGCAGAGAATGAAAAAGCTGGTTTTCGTTCAGAACCCTTTGCTCTGACCATGGTCCCTGCTCCACAGTTTGTGTTTCTTTGCCTGAGTCAGTGCACGGGGCCACAAGTTAAAGAGAAGAGTGAGAAACAGCTGTAAAGTGAGCGGATCTGAGGTGAAATGATCAGCCACTTCCAAACAGAGATCTCCCCTGCCCTGGACTTCAGCCTGGGATTCTTAGGCACTCTTACAGGGCAGGCTACTTGCTCCATGAAGGTCCTGGGTCACTCAGTCATGCCCAGCTCTTTCCACCTGTAATGACTGTAGCCCACCAGGCTCCTCTGTCTGTGGGATTTTCCAGGCAAGGATAATGGAGTGGGTTGCTCTTTCCTCCTCCCAGGGATCTTCCCAACCCACGGATAGAACCCACGTCTCCTGTGGCTCCTGCACTGCAGGCAGATTCTTTACCACTGAGCCACTGGGGAAGTCCACATGCCCTACATCCTCCCATAATAATCCACCTCTTCTTTGTGAGCTCCTGGAAAGCTGAGTCTAATATAAATCCATTTTCTAATATAAATCCATTGTTCTCTCTCCATCTTCTTTAGAAGCAGTTCTCACTTCAGAAATGCCTTGTCACTTCCTTTCAGTTGACTATTTTTAGGCTACAAATTTAAAATTTATGAAAAGCCTTTCAATGATTTAAGACCAAATGTTGTCAGGGTAGGTTGGAGGGATATTTGGGTGCTTAAGAATGAGCAACACTCTTTCTCCACCCACTATTCTTACTGTGAAGCAAATAATAATGGACACAAAAGCACACACAGCTCAAACAAACTGTCAGCATAAATTAATTCTCCTGCTGTAACTTTGGCAAGGAAACAGAAGCAGCCAGTTACCTCGTCCAGGTTCAGCCTCTTTCCTAGATATTGTCTCAGAAATCAGCTAGAGCACTGCTGACCCTGGTCAGGCAGCCCCTTGAACTGATCTCATTCCATCTTCTCCTGTGACTGAACTTGAAAATATCCATGTGCTAAGACAGCAGTCAAAATGCTCCCCCAAGCTTACAAGTTACCCAGTGATGCATTGACAGAGTTCTAATCTTTAAAGCTGAGTTCAACCATCTTTGTTGCTGTTTTCTAACCATTAAATTGTATATGACTCTTTTTTGACCCCATGGAGTATAGTCCGCCAGGCTCCTCTGTCTATGGGATTTCCCAGGCAGGAATACTGAAGTGGGATGCCATTCCCTTCCCCAGTGGCTCTTCCAGTCCAGGGATGGAACCAGTGTCCCCTGCATTGGCAGGTGTAGTCTTTACCATTAAGCTATCAGGGAAGCCCTTAATCATCTTAAATCACCAAATATTTATTAAGCTTCTTTTTTTGTATCAGAAACTCTTCTTGATGCTGAGATCAGAGTTGAGAACAAGACAAAGAGGGTTTTCTGCTCATGAGACTTACATTCCAAAGAAGCTCCAGAGACATTAAATAGTAAACAGGTAAACAATTCAAACTGTGCAAGTGCTGCCAGCTGCTAAGAAAAAGAACAGGATGGTCCAATCAAGAGTGATTATGACTCCAGATTGTGACTTAAAAATACAGAAAACTTGTTATCCAAATAAATAGTATTATACATCCTTTGATAAAGATCATTTATCAGTTATTATCAACAATTCTATGTATTTGATGCATTTTGTTCAGAAGTTGCATCCAAATATAATGCCATACATTTTGTAAAATACTTATGTATCCACCCAAAAAATATGGGATAAAAGAAACGTTAACATTTAAAACAACTTTCTGGCATAATACTTCTCATGCGAAGAAGAAATAGTAGGTGTCTATTTTACCATCCTTGATGGAAGATTAATATCTAGAAATCAAGAACAAGCCACATTTTAGTCAAAAGTAGAGATGCAGAGGTGAAGAAAATGCCCCTGGGTCCTCGATGGACCCCAGTGAGACTCACAGTAAGTTCACAAGCATCCCTGGCAGTCCAATGGCTAAGACTCCGCCTTGCAAAGCAGGGGGTGGGGGTTCGATTCCTGGTCAGGGAGCTAAGATCCGACATGCCTCCTGGCCAAAAGACAGAAACAACATTGTAACAAATTCAATAAAGACTTTTAAAATGGTCCACATTAAAAAAAAAATCTTAAAAACCACTTACTTAAAATTATCCAGATTATGAAAACTGTGATTATTTCTTTTTTGAACAGGGAGGAGGATGGTCTCTGATGGGCTTAGTGTTAATAGTCAGCAAACAGAGCACTTGAGTTGTTTCAGAGGCTGATGGAACAGTGACAGATTTATAGCAGATTAAGGAGCTCAATTTTATTTCTTCCTCAAATCTACGCAATTCTGACCTATTTTTTGCAGTCCATGTCCTTAGGAATTTTCCTCTTAGTGGCTCAAAGATATTAACAGTCAAACCATTTTATAAATGACAAGCTTGGCTTTATTTTTTTTTCGAACCAGTGTATTAACCCATTAGCCAAAAATATATACAAAAAGCAGCCTTTGTAGCCTGTAGAGAAGATAGACAGCAGTGTAGTGAAAGTCGCTCAGTCATGTCCAACTCTTTGCGACCCCATGTACTATATAGTCATGGAATTCTCCAGGCCAGAATACTGGAGAGGGTAGCCTTTCCCTTCTCCAGGAGATCTTCCCAACCCAGGGATTGAACCCAGGTCTCCTGCATTGCCGGTGATTCTTTCCCTGCTGAGCCACAAGAGAAGTCCAGACAACAGTGTGCTTACTGAAAAAAGTTAAGCTCAGCCAAAGAAAGTGAAAGTGAAATCACTCAGTCGTGTCCAACTCTTTGCCACCCCATGGACTGTAGCCCACCAGTCTCCTCCATCCATGGTTTTCTAGGCAAGAGTACTGGAGTGGGGTGCCATTTCCTTCTCCAGGGGATCTTCCCGACCTGGGGATCGAACCCTGGTCTCCCGCATTTCGGGCAGACGCTTTACCGTCTGAGCCACCAAAGTTCAAAAAATTCACTCAATTTTTTAAGCCACAATCACTTACATATTCCTCATCTTCCTCTCTTTTTAAAACTATACCAAGCCCTTTACATCACATTAAAAAAAAAATTAAGAAAAATAGTCCCCAGAGGATTTCCTCTATACACATAAATTTCTTTGGCTGCTTTAAGATTCTGTTTGGGGCTGTGGAATGAGTCAGTCCTCTAGTAAATATCTTGCATTTCCTATCTCATTTAATCTTCTGGACAATGTTATGAAAGAATTATCTTCACCATCATCATGATTCCTAGTCTATTAATTAGAAGGTTCAATTCAGGTTCAAAGAGCTAATGCAAGTCAGAACAGTGATTTTAACTATATAGCCTTTGACTCAGAAGTCCCAGGAAAACTCTGCCTAGATTTCATGAATACTTCATCAACCTCTCTAAAGCACTTACTCTCTACTTTATATTGGAAATCCTTATACAGTATACATACGTTTCCTCTGTAAGCTCTTTGTGAGTAGAATACATGCCTGTTATTTCCTTGCAGATGGGGGTTGATATAGCAACATCTAAATAGCAACAATCTTCACCATTGCAATCATCATGAACACTGAGATCTTATTCTGTACCTGGGATCCTGCTAAGTGTTTTGAAAAGTGAAAAAACTGTGAAAGTGTCCATCGCTCAGAGGTGGCCAACTCTTTGTGACCCCAAGCTTCTCCATCCATGGGATTTCCCAGGCAAGAAAACTGGAGCAGGAAGCCATTCCTTCTCCAGGGAATCTTCCCAACCAAAGGCTCAGACCCAGGTCTCCTGCATTGTAGTCAGATTCTTTACTATCTGAGTCACCAGGGAAGCGCTGCTAAGTGTTTTAATTAACTCTAAAATTTAATCTTCAAGTTAATTCCAAGTTACGTAAGTACCAATAGTATTATTGTTATTTTTTTAAGTGGGGAAACTGAGTCTTAAGGAGGTTTCTTTCCAAGATAACAGGACAAACACATGAACAATTGTATTAATATTAAACACATCCAACCGGATTATTTAAAATATATTTATTGAGCATCTAAAATATGTCCCTGGTGCACTTCTAGCTCCTAAAGAATAAAGTAGAACTTAACTACAGTGGTGGAGAGACAGAAATAGAGACTGCACACTGGTGATACTTGCCATGGCAGGAAAAAGCAGGAAAGAATACTTTTTTTTGTTTCTTAAACAAAAAAAATATTTGTTTATTTCTGTGACAGATCTTAGTTGCCGCACACAGGATATTTGATCTTTGTTGCAACATATGGGGTCTAGTTCCCAGACCAAGGATCGAACTTGGACCCCCTGCACTGGGAGCTTGGAGTCTTAGCCACTGGACCACCAGGGAAGTCTGAAAGCTGTTTCCTTCATGAGAATTTAATGCATTTTCATTTTACAGAGGGTGATCCGGAAGGGGAACCACAGGAAGATAACCTTGAGGGGAGACCTGAAGTTTGGGGCTGTTCCTGATTGCTCAAAGGACAAAGTCCACGAGGTGGGGCAGGCTTGGTTTATCAAAAGAGGGCAAAGAGGTCACTGTGGCTTTGCCGGGAGAGAGAGAGAGAGGGCATAGTAATCAGCAAGGAAATCAGAGATTCACCGTGGGCTTCTCTCTGGCTGTATAGGACTTTGAAGGGACTTTGGTTTTTACTGGGAGAAATAGGGAAGCCATAGGAGGCTTTTGAGCAGATGATAGTCACAGTCAGACTGTGTTTTATAAAAACATCATTCTGAGAATATGTTCAAGACAGTCTATTGGAAGTAAATGTGGTGGAAGAGAGGTCAATAAGAAAGCTGTTGTAATAATCCAGTCTATGGGTAATGGTGGCATAGACTAGGTACCAGGAGTAACATTTTAAAAAATAGTTAGATTGTGAATGTATTTCTAATGTAGAGTGAATAGGATTTGCTGACAAATTAGACATAGGGTATTTAAAAAAAAAAAAAAAGGAGTACTTAAGGATAACACTGGGTTTCTGATCTGAGCGACTGAGTGGATGGGGCTGGGTAGAGAGAAGAGAAGGAAGGTCAAAAGTTTAGTTTAGATTAGAGCTGAAGTTTGAACCCCTACTAGATAAATGGAGCTGGTGAATGGGCAGTTAGTCCCATGAGTCATAAATTCCCCGACTGGACAGAAAAATCAGGGGAGTTCTGCCATATGGGTTCCTTAAATCCATGTCACGGAGTATGCTCACTCAAAGAATGAGCCCACACAGTGGGAAGAGACCCAAGGACTAAAAACTGAGCCACTCCCAAGCTTCGAGATAAGGAAGATATAGAAGCATCAACAGAGGAGACAGAGGAAGAGAGGCTGTCATGCAGCAGGGAAAACAGGGGAGTGTGTGTTCCTGGAAGTGGAGTGAAGAAGCAATGCCAAAGAGGAGGACGTGACCAGTGTATCAGATGCTGATGATAAGACAGATGAGATGTGCCCTGAGAGCTGATCTGGGTTTCCCCTGGGCAGTCACCAGAGACCCACAGTCCAGACTCGGTGGGGCAACCACCGTCACGATATTGAAAGGTCATTTAGGTGAAACGTCCCCGCGCATGGGAACCTGGGCTTTTCTCCTGATTATTAGTACCACTGGGGGAAAGGTCAATCTTTCTCATTGCAGGTTTTTTCATCCTCTATTAAAGGAATTCAGCTGGCTTCCATTATCAGACCTTTTTCTTTTATGAGATGTTTGTTTTTGTGTTTACGTGTGTATGTACATGTGTGTGTTTTAATTTCCAAGCCAGAGCTGCTTTGATCCCAGGGAGAGAGAATACTCAGAATTCCATCCAGATGAGTATTGCTGCTAAGCCCTGTGTTTGCTTTTCCCCTCCCCTGCTAGCTGAAACTCTACAGAGGCCAATTAAACTGCCTACCCCAGCATCAAACACAACATACACTATCTCGACATGGAGGTGATTATAAACAGCCAACAGAATGCTAGCAAAAGTACTGAGCTGTGCACGGGGTGTTTTCACTTTACATGAACTATCTTTTGAGTAGAAACACATTGCAACTTGCAGCGCACTCAGGTTCTCGGGAGGGTTACCGTTAACGACAGGAAGACACCTGCCCTGAACTCCTCCTCATCATTAGTGAGGTCAGATCATTCCATTCCTATGTGTATTTCAGTTTGGGCATTTTCTGGGGCCCCCCTGATTAAGTTTGATGCATGACTCACACACTAAAGTCTTTATGAAAAAAAAAAGGTAAATAAAACATGCTAGCAATGTTTGAAAACTCAGAGGAAAAGTAATTCCTGCTGGGAGGAGAAGGAGGCCAGAGAGTTTCTAAGAATACAAAAATATCGAAGTTTGTGCACCTCACAGGAATACTTGTCTGAGCCTATTCGGAACAAACATATTGGAAAATTATGTTTTCATTGAAAAATTGCCTCTATTGGAAGTGCTGGAAAGGGCCAGTATGTTAAACAAGGAAATCATATTACTCCCAAGTAACAGCTGAATCTACATGACTTTTCTCCTTTATGATTTAGGAAAAACAAAGCAAAACGCATGTTAACTTCACAGATATGCAAAAATTGGCATGAAGGAATTCTGAAAGCTTTTAAAGTTACCAGCCAGTAGACAGTAACAAACTGCAGAGACGCTGCTGATTGTCACAACCAGGTAATGTATCTGGTAGCTGGTTGTGGTACTGGTGGGCTAGGGGCCATGAGGGAACCCCAGCAGGTCTCTTTTGTCTCCTTTCTGCACATAAATGAGACGATTTGGTAAATTAGTAAGAGGAGTTGTGTTGATAGTGTGTTATTAGGTGCTAACGTGTGCTTGGAAGAGGGTTACCCCAACCCCAGGTCCTGCTCCCCTTTCAGGCCACTGAGCATGTTCAAACATCAGTTCCTTGAAGAGTGGCCATTCATTCACTCATTGGCTTGTTTACTGGGTTGGCCAAAATGTTTGGGTTTTTCCATAACATCTTACAGCCAACCCAATACATCCTCGGTCATCCCACTGAGCACTGCTTTGTGCCAGGAGCTTATAGGGTCTGGCCACTCAAGATGGCTGTTCTCTTGCTCTCTGCATATCCCCTGCCTGACCAGGGCCTGCACCACTACACCCCACTCCCATGACTGACCTTCCTTCACACTTTCCCTTTGCCCCAGTTAATGACTGCCCTAATCTTTAGATCACAACATCTCCATGATATCTTATCAAAGGGGCAGTGAGGGGGACCCTCTGCTGGTTTCCCACCTGAAATCAGTGCCCCTATAACTGGTAACCTGCCCTTCCTCCCTGGAGTGAAGACCTCCTCCATGTCCTGCCCCCTGCTATCCACCACACATGGTGGAGTGCCGCTCCAGGACCTTGCTCCATCCAGGAGACCACTGATGTCTCTGTTGCTGACTCCCAGCCCTATGGTCTAGAAGCTGAGTAAGCCCAGCCCTGTAGATCTGTGGGGTGCGGCCCCCAACAAGCTCTGTTTGTTTGCCTCCAACAGAGGGATTTCCTTGGAGATGATTTCAGAGCTGATGCAGTGGTAGGTTCATGCCATGAGAAGCCAAAGGAAGGAGCTATTTGCTCCCCTTCTTTATATCCTCACACACTCCATGTGCACACCTGTAAGAAGGCATGAGCACAACCCACACAAAAGCCTAAGTGTGTCCATTCTTATCTCAAATGTCCCGTCTCCCCTGAATCCTCCAATCTTAAACCGATCCCCAAATTATTTCTTCTTAGTCCTCTATTTTGATCCTTCATAACATCACCACAAGTTACAATGTGCACATAACATGTGTGTGTGGGTTGATTTAATCAACATCCCCAGCATCCATGGGGACAGACAGCTTGCTGGGTTTGATCACCACAATACACTCTGTGCAAAGTATAGCACTGGGCACACATTCTATTAATTGAATGCTCTTAAAAAGTGTTAATGATCAAATACAGGGGCGTCAGAGGATGAGATGATAACATAGCATCACCATACTCAGTGGACATGAATCTGAGCAAACTCCGAGAGACAATGAAAGATAGAGGAGCCTGGCATGCTGCCGATGGGGTTGCAAAGAGTTGGACACGACTTCGCAACTGAACGACAGTTGCCCAGAATTTCTTTGTAGGTGTGCCACTCTTTATTTCCTAGAAATGTTTCAGTCTTGGATAGCTCTAATAATATATTTTCTGTCCGTTTGGCTTTTACTCTGGATAACTTGTGCTGGCGTGGATATTTTTCCCTAACACTCCACCCAAGTTTCCAATGCCTGACTGAATTTGGATGTCCAGAGCTATTTCTTCTATTTCCTGTTTTCTAATATAGTCTCGAGTACAAAGTCATTTGGATCCCTGAGAGAGAAAAATTGAGAGGGTGGGGATGGAACGTTACTTTTACTGAAGCTATCCAGAACTGGTACTTATGACTCCATGACATTGAACGTCATCAGAAAACAGAGGTCTCAACCCAAATCACGTCAATAGTTCATCCACATCTACCACTTTCTTCCTCCTCCCAACAACTTCAGGGTCCTCCTCCCATCCTCTGCCTCCAGCTTCCTTTTGGTTATTCCAGGGTGTGTTGCAACATCCTCCACTTGTACATATTTTCAGCGGTACTAGTATTCTACTGAGACATATAGCACCTGATTGCTTTGTTTTCAAATTACTTTCATCAGCAAATCCCATCTCAAAATTCATGTATACTAAAGCTAAAACTACTTATGACTGAAGGGAAAGAATATAGAGTGAAATCTGTATATATAAGTTCTATTGAATTTTCTAACACTTGGTGAAATCTATACACCATATGCTAGCAAACTATGGATTCATTCAGTGCTTCTTCAAAAATGGTAGTTCTTTCTTATTGCTTCTTTGAATTATTGTACGCATTATCATGCTTTCAAATTGTGGTGCTGGAGAAGGCTCTTGAGAGTCCCTTGGACTACAAGATCAAACCAGTCAACTTTAAAGGAAATTAACCCTGAAGTATTTCCCCAAGTATTTGCCAAATCTCAAGATGCAACCAATCACCCAGTTGCTCAAACCAAGCAACTCCAATCTACCTTTGATTCCTCCCTTTGCATATGTAATAATTATCAAGTTTTACTGCTTTTATTTCAAATTTTATCCTGTGTGTATATACCTTCCCTAACTTACACTCAACCACTGCATACACCAGGCCAGCTCCTTACCTGCTCTATTGTAAGATCCACTTTACCAGGTCCTAGTTTCCACTGTGGGCTTCCCTGGTAGCTCAGCAGTAAAATATCCACCTGCAATGCAGGAGACACAGGTTCAGTCCCTGGGTCGAGAAGTCCCCTGGAGAAGGAAATGGCAACCCACTCCAGTATTCTTGCCTGGAAAATCCATGGACAGTGGAGCCTGGTAGGCTACAGTCCATGGGGTTGCAAAAGAGTTGGACACAACTTAGAGACTAAACAACACCAACCACAGTTTCCATTGCGGCCATAACGCATCCTCCATACAAGCAGCTAAACAGATCTCATTTTAAAAGAGAAACCATATCACCCCCTTGTTCATGACCTTTCGATTGTTCTCTGTGGTTTATAAAATTAGATCAAGACACCTCACTGTGTCTTATAAAGTGACATGAGATCTGTCCTACCTCGGCCCTTCACCTCCCTGGTGGCCACTCCCTTCCTTCCCCATTGGACTTAAGTCCCATCAGTCTCCCTTTCAGGTCTCTAAACTTCCCAAGGTCTATTCTCTCCTTGGGAACAGCAAGATGCCGAAGGTGAATGACTCTGCCTCATGGTAGCAAAATGTCTCAACATTTAAACACCCTTAAGCTTAGTGTTGATCTTGAAGCATGTTGCAAGTGTTGATCAGCAGTATTGATCAGTTCCTTGACATGTACATAATAAGAAATTGTTTTATAATTGTATCCTGACACTACCGGTTCCTCAAAGTCAGAATCAGGGTTTTCTTATTTCCTAAGACCCCCTGGGACCACAGAAGTTTGCCAGATGAATGAATACATGAGTGAATCAATACAGCATGTGGAAGCATCCATTCATCAGGACTTTCTCTACCCTTGAAAGATAAGCAGTGTTTCATCTTCCCCCAATTCTTTCTCTCACCTAGCTGAGACAGTCCTGAATTAAATTCACTAGACTTGGACTCTACCCATCTATCTAGTAAATGTGTGATCTTAAAAAAAGTACCTCTCTTGAAGTCTTGAGTCCTTAATTGTGAAATGATGGATTTAGAGTAAATTGGTGGTTTTCCAACTTTCTAAATGAAACAAAGATTTTAAAATAAAATTATATAATGAGCCATAATTTGTGAATCATTTAAAAATGATGCTGCCTTGGTTGAAGGGGCTGGGGTTCTTGGAGCCCTGCCAATCAGTAAACTGCTCTGTCCCCCACTCTGTGGACCCCAGAGGCACCTCCAGAGATGCTGAGGGCTCTGCAAAGCCCGGTTCAAAAACCACTGGGCTCAAAAAGCCTCTGAGGCCCTGGGTGGATCTAACATTTCATGATTCCAACTCTGAAATAAACAACAGATGTTGCCAAGTAAAGCCGAGTGAAATGTATTCATGCACTCCTTTAAAAATTAAATGGAAGACTTTTCTCCCCTTTAAAAATCAAGCAAAATTCATTGCTTGGAATTCTGACAGAGTATACAAAGAGCCTTTTAAATGCTAAAGAACATTCATAAATGACTTTGTCACAAAGTGTTATAAGATTTTGCAAAATTGAGCTTATGTAGGTTTTCATTGACTTGAAGTGTTATTGATTAGAAAATACCTTCTACCCTCCGGGCCATGCGTGCCTCAGAAGGTTTCAGATCCAGGAACTCAAGTCAGCTCACCTATGTACTGGAAAGGTCAACCCCACCATGGAAACCCATTAAAACACACGCGAACATTCACTCAGCTTGGAGGTTGAGAGTGGCAGATCCAATCTCACCCGGAGCCACACTGCAGCCTCCGGGAGGCTGATGTAATTCTCCTGCGACTCTGTGGTTTAAATGGAATTGATTATTTAAAAATATTAGATATGGCATTGCTTGCTTTTTCACATTGCATTAAGCGCTCCCGCATAGAAGCAGAAGTGAAGTAGACAAATACACAGAGCCATGCGAACTGCCCCCCTCATGCATATGCATGCACACACCTGCACATGGGGCACACATATACAAAGAGGAGGCAACATTAATGGTTTACATATGTGTGTGGATTCACATTTGTAAAACACTTTAATATACAGCAGTTTATTCAATCCCCCTAAGAACCCTGTAAGCTAGGTATTTAAGAGCTTCTATGGACAAAAAAGTGCACTAAGTGATTTCCCTGCACTTATCTGGTTTAATTGTTCCCACATTTTAGCTGAAAAGATGGAGGCTCTGAGAAGTCAAAAGGCTTATTCAACATCAGGACACCAAGAGGGCAGATTAGTCAATAAAAACCAGGGCTGTTGACTGTTGAGGACATCATTTCTCTATCATTACAGGTTCCACTAAATATCCAAACAGAATGTAGGTGTGTTTCTTGGGGTTTTTGTTTGGCATAAACATTTGCTCTATCAGAGCAGTTTTGGCTAAACACAGTTGTTCTCGATTGCTTTTTTAATGCCAAAGCTGGTTTTTCATAGGTCCATTCATGTCCACTGTCTGGGCTCTCCATTGTGTCAGATGACACCATTTATGACAAGCTGGGGGACATCAGAGCTGCAAACCGACCCACCTAAGGTTCTGCTTATTGACTTTGAGCTCATTCATCATCCCATTGCTCATCGATAGAAAGATGATTCTGATAAGAGGAACGGCATTGGGGCAATGGTTTGCCTCATCCTCCAAGCATCCCACCTCCCCCGTGGAATGGTTAACTCGACCCCTTGCTTTCACTTCCGTCACTGCAGTCCATGTTATAGTTTCCCTTCCATGTGATAAGATACATGATCTTCCCTGTCTGCTTAATTTACAGCTGGCAGGATTAGTTCTCTGGTCTTGTAGGAACAAGAGAAATGTGATGATTACCTTTAGTGGTTTAGGAGCCTTACGCCACTGGGTCTCATTAATAGGGCATCCGCCAAGAAGTTTCATTCACATAGTAAGCTTAAGCCCGTTGTGCAAAATCTCAAGAGCCTACCACAGCCTGGAAGTTGTGAAAATGATCCCGGATTAAGCTGTTCTGTGAAGAAGGAATGAGAACTACCCAAGATAAACTACCAGTCCTGTAACTAAATGGTACAGCGTTTCTAGGGCAGAAGAAAGATAAATGATTTCCTTGATTACAAATCTCTCCCTCTTGTAGAAAATCCTATTCTCCAACTCTGAGACCATGTTATTGGAAGAGCACCACCTGCCACTGGCTTAGCTCTAAAGAAGAAAGAGTTCAATATAGTAGTGATGGATTCTCTCAGTGGTCGCATTCATCCCAGCCAAGCTATTCTGACCACTTCCTGCAGCAGCAAACCTCTCCTCCGCCCCTGCTGTTCTATGTGGAAGCTGATCTTTTTTCCTAGGAGACAGGACAATAGAGGGAATCCGAAGATGCTGTGCTATAGTCCTGCTGTTGGCCCCCCAGTCTACCTTGGAGCTCATGGCATCCCTGACAATCATCCTGGGACTCAGTTTATCTATCCATAAGTGGAGTTCATGGGGTTCTCAAGGCAAAAATACTGAACTGGTTTGCCATTCCCTTCTACAGTGGACCACATTTTGTCAGGACTCTCCACCATGAACTATCCATCTTGGGTGGCCCTACATGGCATGGCTCATGGTTTCATTGAGTTAGACAAGGCTGTGGTCCTTGAAATCAGATTGGTTAGTTTTCTGTGATTGTGGTTTTCAGTCTGTCTGCCCTTTGATGGAGAAGGATAAGAGGAAGCTTCCTGATGGGACAGACTGACTGAGAGAGAAGCTGAGTCTTATTCTGATGGGTGGGGCTGTGCTCAGTAAATCTTTAATCCAATTTTTTGTTGATGGGCAGGGCTGTGTTCCCTCCCTGTTATTTGACCACAGGCCAAACTATGGTGGAAGTAATAAAGATAATGGTGACCTCCTTCAAAAGGTCCCATGGACACACTGCTACACTCAGTGCCCCCAACCCTGCAGCAGGCCACCACCAACCCACGCCTCTGCTGGAGACTCCTGGACACTCACAGGCAAGTCTGGGTCAGTTTCTTGGGGGGTCACTGCTCTTTTCTCCTGGGTCCTGGTGTGCACAAAGTTTTGTTTGTGCCCTCCAAGAGTCTGTCTGCCCAGTCCTGTGTAAGTTCTGGTGGCTCTATGGTGGGGTTAATGGTGACCCCCTCCAAGAGGGCTTATGCCATATCCAGGTCTATTGCACCCAGAGCCCCCGCCCCTGTGGCAGTCCCCTGCTGACCCGTACCTCCACAGGAGACACTCAAACACAGTTCTGGCTCAGTCTCTGTGGGGTCTCTGGGTCTTGGTGTACACAAGGTTTGTCTGAGCCTTCTGAGTGTCTCTGACGGGTATGGGGTTTGATTCTAAATGCAATTTCACTCCTCCTACCATCTTGCTGGGCCTTCTCCTTTGCCCTTGGACAACGGGTATCACCTCAAAGTTGCTCCAGCACCGCACAGTGAATGCAGAGTCAAGTGGGCCTTAGGAAGCATCACTACAAACAAAGCTAGTGGAGGTAATGAAATTTCAGTTGAGCTATTTCAAATCCTAAAAGATGATGCTGTAAGAGTGCTGCACTCAATATGCCAGCAAGTTTGGAAAACTCAGCAGTGGCCACAGGACTGGAAAAAGGCAGTTTTCATTCCAATTCCAAAGAAAGGCAATGCCAAAGAATGTTCAAACTACCGCACAATTGCACTCATCTCACACACTAGCAAAGTAATGCTCAAAATTCTCTAAGCCAGGCTTCTGCAATACGTGAACCGTGAACTTCCAGATGTTCAAGCTGGTTTTAGAAAAGGCAAAGGAACCAGCAGTCAAACTGCCAGCATCTGCTGGATCATTGAAAAAGTGAGAGAGTTCCAGAAAAACATCTACTTCTGTTTTATTGACTATGCCAAAGCCTTTGACAGTGTAGATCACAACAAACTATGGAAAATTCTTCAAGACATGGGAATACCAGACCAGCTCACCTGCCTCCTGAAAAATATGTATGCAGGTCAAGAAGCAACAGTTAGAACCGGACATGGAACAACAGACTGGTCCCAAATTGGGGAAGGAATACATCAAAGCTGTATATTGTCAGCCTGCTTATTTAACTTATATGCAGAGTACATCATGAGAAATGCTGGGCTGGATGAAGCACAAGCTGGAATCAAGATTGCCAGGAGAAATATCAAAGACTTCAGATAAGCAGATGACACCACCCTCATGGCAGAATGCAAAGAACTAAAGAGACTCTTGATGAAAGTGAAAGGGGAGAGTGAAAAAGTTGGCTTAAAACTCAACATTCAGAAAGCTAAGATCATGGCATCTGGTCCCATCACTTTCTGGCAAATAGATGAGGAGACAATGGAAACAGTGACAGACTTTATTTTGGGGGCTCTAAAATCACTTCAGATGGTAACTGAAGCCATGAAATTAAAAGATGCTTGCTCCTTGGAAGAAAAGTTATGACCAACCTAGACAACATATTAAAAAGCAGAGCCATTACTTTGCCAACAAAGTTGTGTCTAGTCAAAGCTTTGGTTTTTCCAGTAGTCATGTATGGATGTGAGAGTTGGACTATAAAGAAAGCTGAGCACCAAAGAATTGATGGTTTTGAACTGTGGTGTTGCACCAAAGAATTGATGGTTTTGGACTGTGGTGTTGGAGAAGACTCTTGAGAGTCCCTTGGACAGCAGGGAGATCCAACCAGTCCATCCTAAAGGAAATCAGTCCTGAATATCCATTGGAAGGATTGATGCTGAAGCTGAAACTCCAATACTTTGAATGCCTGATGCAAAGAACTGACTCATTTGAAAAGACCCTGATGCTGGGAAAGATTGAAGGTGGGAGAGAAAGGGGACAACAGAGGATGAGATGGTTGGATGGCATCACCAACTCAATGGACATGAGTTTGAGTAAGCTCCAGGAATTGGTGATAGACAGGGAAGCCTGGCATGCTGCAGTCCATGGGGTCAGAAAGAGTTGGACACAATGGAGCGACTGAACTGAACTGAAATGTAGTTAGCATAAGTCACCCAGAAGTTCTTAGTACAAAATCAAGTGTGCAGTGACTATAAACATTTGTACGTTCCTAGAAGGATATGACACTAGAACTGTAGTTCTCCCCAAGGAAAATGCCTTCTTACATTTGATTCTTTTTGCTGAAAGAGGAGATTTGACACACTGCTGATTTCTAAAGTAAATTTGAATCCTGCATGCCACAGTCAGGAAGGAGCTCATAGCTATGTAGGTATCAACTGGGTGACTCTTTCTAGATTTAATACCTTCCACACATGTGAATTAAGTATGCTCACATTGTAGCTTGGTCCTCTCGGCAGTAACTCAAAAGCTTTTATTACTCTACCTGACTCATTGATGTATCTACCCAATTTCTGGCCATCAATTCAATAGAGATCAGCAAAATCTCTCTAGTAGAAAAAGTGCAAAGACAGAGAGAGGAGAAAAAACCATGGGGAGCAAGATTAAAGGTGTCATGATAATAGCAAAAATACCTTGAGAAAGAAAATTATGATTCTTCATCCTACATTGGCGGGGAAACAAACTCATTCAATCATGATTAAGGTGAACATGTTTTCCATACCAAAAGCTGTTGCAATAAATAGTCTCACTAGAAACTTTCATACCACTTCTGAGAGTGAAATATGGTACGAGAGATGCAGCTTGAGTCCGATATAGGAGTGTCTAGAACACATCACTAGATTTGGAATCAACAATAAAGTAAATTTTAAAATGACACCATCCAGAAAAAAAATCAAAGATATATGTTCACTGAACTCATACTCTCAGAGTAAATTTACTGTTTTATATCAGTGTAATAGTGGGTGGAACTGACGGGAAGACCTTGAGCACTCCGTCTCTGCAGGCACACTTTCTGCAACTGGAAATTGAAGGGGAGGTATTAGATAACCTTAAAGTCTCTTCCTGAGATAATAAGCTAATAAATTCTATAATCTGTTCTTATGCTATTATGATCTTCCTTCAAAGGCATAGCTTGCATGCACTCACACACAGTCACTTACACACCCACTCATAAGCTTGGCATTTGCCATTATTAATTTCTATTATGGCAACTATATTCTTTTGGTCTTTCAGTTAGAAACATCTCTAGGTCTTTGCCCAATGAGATAATAAGATGATGTCTAAATATTTAATAAACAACCAGAATGTACACTTCCTAAGACCCCTGGGCTCTTTAGCCACAACAACTCTACATCTTACTTGTCCATCTGCAACTCCATAATGAAGTGAAAATATTCAACCTCAGGTATCCCCAGCTCCCAGAAGTTTAGCCAAAGGTGGGTTCACCACCTTCTCTCTACTTTCTGGCAATAGAAAGAATATAGCTGGGACTAGTAAACTCATACCCAACAGCCAGGTTGCTCTTTTTCAAGCTCCAGTTTCTCTACCTGTAATAGTGTGTGCTTAGGCAATGGCACCCCACTCCAGTACTCTTGCCTGGAAAATCCCATGGACAGAGGAGCCTGGTAGGCTGCAGTCCATGGGGTCCCTAAGAGTCGGACATGACTGAGCGACTTCACTTTCACTTTTCACTTTCATGCATTGGAGAAGGAAATGGCAACCCACTCCAGTGTTCTTGCCTGGAAAATCCCAGGAAGGGGGAGCCTGGTGGGCTGCCGTCTATGGGGTTGCACAGAGTTGGACACGACTGAAGCAACTTAGCAGTAGCAGCAGTCGCTTAGTCATGCTCAACTCTTTGCGACCCCATGAACTGTAGCCTGCCAGGCTCCTCTGTCCATGGAGATTCTCCAGGCAAGAATACTGAAGGGGATTTCCATGCCCTCCTCCAGGGAATCTTCCCAACCCAGGGATCGAACCCAGGTCTCCCGCATTGCAGGCAGATTCTTTACTGTCTGAGCTACCAGGGAATCCCAATATAATAATAGTGTCTACCTAATAACTGTTATGAGGGACAAGTAAAGTCATGCCTATAAATCACAGTAGCTGGTACAAATGTTTTGTTCTCCGAGGCTATAAAATAAGCCCCAGAATCTGAAAATAGCCTCTATCATCAAAGAGTATTGATGCTGTACCAACTCATTTTGAGAGAGTTGGCCTCTGGCTGTACATCCTTGAATGCCCTGTGTTCTGTGATTCGGTGCTTTTCCACCAATGACTGCAGAGAATGGCTAAAGAGAGAGAGAGAGACAGAGTGAAAACCCCATGAGCTGGAACCCGTGCCTATGGGAGAGAGTATGCCAGATGCCCCAGTAACATCACAGTCAGGAGAAGATGTGTTTTTGATAAGTGAACTAGTAATTCCTTTTTTTGTAAATTTTAGTGAACACATTAAAGGTGTAAACAGAGACCTATTTACGAGGGTGGCTATTGACATTTACTTAGAATAGGAAAACCAGATTATGAGGAATGTCATGTTAATTTCATGTGTCAACTTGGCTAGGCTCTGGTGTCCAGTTGATCAAACACCAGTCCAGATGTTGCTGGGAATGTGTTCTTAGATGTAATTACCACTTAATTCAGTAGACTTTGACTATTAGCAGAATACTCTCCATACTGTGGGTGCGCCTACTCCAGTTGGTTGAAGACCTTAAGAGCAAAGACTGTGAGGTTCCCCAAAGAAGCAATTTTGTTTAAAACTTACAACAAAGCAATTCTGCAGACTCCAGACTCCAGAGAGCAACATCAACTTTCCCTCACTTTGCAGACTGCTGGCCTGCTACACAGATTTCAGACTTGCCAGCCCCTACAATCACATGAGTAAATTCCTTTAAATAAAATCTCTCTTTCTCTCTCTCTTTCTCCATAAAAAGTAGATGAGAGATAAATAGATGATAGATAGACCATCCTATTGGTTCTGTTTCTCTGGAGAACACTTACTAATACATTGAAAGATCACAAATGCACATACATACACATATGAGGGCTTAAATTAGAAAAAAATTGAGTAATTGATCCCTTAAGATAGGGTATGAGTGGTTTTATTATCTATAGTTTTTTCATCTTTTAATTGTCTAAAATTAATACACAATACTTAAAAATTAGAAACATATATATAAATGCTAGTCAACCCAAATAGCAGTCTTCTCTTCAGTAGTACCATAAAACCCAAAATAAATTCAGTTCAGTTCAGTTCAGTTCAGTCGCTCAGTCGTGTCCGACTCTTTGCGACCCCATGAATCGCAGCATGCCAGGCCTCCCTGTCCAACACCAACCCCCGCAGTTCACCCAGACTCACGTCCATCGAGTCAGTGATGCCATCCAGCCATCTCATCCTCTGGCGTCCCCTTCTCCTCCCGCCCCCAATCCCTCCCAGCATCAGAGTCCTTTCCAATGAGTCAACTCTTTGCATGAGGTGGCCAAAGTACTGGAGTTTCAGCTTTAGCATCATTCCCTCCAAAGAAATCCCAGGGCTGATCTCCTTCAGAATGGACTGGTTGGATCTCCTTGCAGTCCAAGGGACTCTCAAGAGTCTTCTCCAACACCACAGTTCAAAAGCATCAATTCTTCGGTGCTCAGCCTTCTTCACAGTCCAACTCTCACATTCATACATGACCACAGGAAAAACCATAGCCTTGACTAGATGAACCTGTGTTGGCAAAGTAATGTCTCTGCTTTTGAATATGCTCTCTAGGTTGGTCATAACTTTCCTTCCAAGGAGCAAGCATCTTTTAATTTCATGGCTGCAGTCACCATCTGCAGTGATTTTGGAGCCCAAAAAAATCAAGTCTGACACTGTTTCCATGGTTTCCCCATCTATTTCCCATGAAGTGATGGGACCGGATGCCATGATCTTCATTTTCTGAATGTTGAGCTTTAAGCCAACTTTTTCACTCTCCACTTTCCCTTTCATCAAGAGGCTTTTTAGTTCCTCTTCACTTTAAGCAATTGTAAATCATTAGAAGTCTTCTCTTAAACACTACTGCATGTGATAGCTCTTTTATTCATTAGCACCTTAACAAAAGCACAAGCTTTCAGGAATGTGAGAGTAGGCGACAGACTAGAAAATACTGGAGTGAGAAAATGGTGAAGTAACATTCTGAACAAAACACCTTGCCTTGAAGAAAGTGGAACTTTCCTAAGAAAGGGAACGGTAGTGGAATATTCAGGAAAGGGAGGTTGAGGGACTTTAAGGAAACCCTAGGAGGCTGCTGGGAGAATAGGAGAAGAAAGATGAGTAGCTCCTAGAAAGAAGATGAGGCTTTGAAACCACACGCATAGACTGGCTTTGAACCAGTCACGCGTTGATAGCAAATGGAATGTGCCCTTGGTGACAGATTGCCAGAGAGCGGAGGCACCAGATGCTGGTTTTAGTCAAACTCACTCCGTTGGGTTGGATTTCTAAACAGAACAATGCCCAAGACCAATGGGTGTAAAAGACAAATATTACTTTTAACAGAACCCTTAAGAGTAAACGTTTGTTGCTATTTTTGCAAAACTTTAGAGTGCTATGTCAATAATGGAAAACATTTGCCTGAATTTTAAGAATACCATATTTTTTTTTATAAAGATAAAACTATCTAGGGACTTTCCTTTTTAATGGAAACTTCTGTCAAAACCTGTGTATGTCTGTTGTAGATGATGAAAAATGTAATTCTGAGAGACTATGAAAAATAATCAAATGATTTGGTTTGGGGAACCCTGTTGAAAGACTGCATGATTCCTTTCAGCATCTGACCACTGCCTCTTCCCAGCCCCCTTTCTGGTAGCTGAAGCCCTCCGCTGAAGCACCCTGCCCACCTGCCTCGTCCAGCACAGACCGTGCTCACGGCCCCAGCATTCCACACACACTCTGGTGGCACTTTTCTTCACTGGCCACAGACTTGGTCTTGTGGCTCGCTTTGGCCACCAGGACTGCAGCAAATGTGATACGAGCAGAGACACGCACATTTTGGCTTCCTCTTGGGCTCTTTGCCTCCACCTTGATAGTATGCCTTAGCTGCCCCACTTAAGAGGAAGACATATAAAGCAGACACATGTCTCAGCTACCTCAGCTGAGGCCCCGACTGTGAAAGGGTCCAGATGAAGGCACTAAAGACAACTAGCCACCAATAAAGCAAGACCCAGTGTTCATTTCTGATTCTCACTGAATCAACTGTAGTTGAGCTGTTGTTTGTTACACAGCGTCATCACAGCCTTAGAAAGCTGATACATCTAAGTAACACATCACACTCGGCCTTTCTTCCATTCCTTACTTCACACCAAAACCAACCAGTCTTGTCGTCTTCCTTCCAAGTCCTGTTGTTGCTGGCTACTTTATATGACTTTTTTTAGTGTGACTTAAGAATGGATAAAATTATGCCATCTTGGGTCGTTTTATCAGGAACTTCAAAGGTATCAAGAGAAGAAAATTTACACATTTCCCACTTGTGACAAATTCATACAGGACAGACTATGAGATGATAAAAGATGAAATTGCAGAGCTGAGATTTATGGGTAGGAAGATTGCCCCCCCACCAAAGGGAAAGGCAAGAAGGGTGCCCAGGCAATATGTTGGGGGCACATATCAGACAAATGCTGGTATCAGGAAGGCCAGCCTGGAGGGAGAAGTGTGTTGAGGGCAGCAGGCTCTGCATGGCCACATGACTCAAGCTGCCAACTACATCCACAGATTTGGAAAGGTCAATGTTATTACAGAGAATAAAATCAAGTAATGGAGCTAGGTTTGCAGGATTATTGGCAGGACAGAACCCCCCAGCCCTAGAGGGAGCACAATCAGGGTCTCAGTTTTAAAGCAGCAAAAAAGGGAATGACCTGGACTGGCATCTTCCTGGCAACAAAGTAGAAAGTGGATAATTAGAACCAGTGGAAAGTCCAAGCCTCGCCAAAAGAAATGGCGGAGAGCATGGATTTGATGCTGTACACTATAATGAGTATTGAAAAGACTTTTCTTTCTTTGGTTTTTGTAGGTTTGAGCTGGAAAATAATTACAGAATTATTTTGTAATTTACAAAATTTCTTGTAAAATGAAATTTACAGTTTCTTGCCCTGCACTTGAAAATGTAAATCAGTGTGCCATGTGACTTGGATAACTTTTCACATTAAAAAAAAAAAAATGTTGGTCTTTACAGCTCTACCAGATCTGTAAGTGAAAATGCAATCTATAGAGGAACTTTTCAAGTTGTATGTAACTTGAAGGGGTATTTATGCAGACACAGAAGACAGGTAAAACAATTATTCAGAAAATTTAAACTCTTGAAAATCTTTAATTAATGAAAATACTTATGCTTCAGCCTAAATTATTCCAGGGGACTGTCTCAATTGATCAAATTCATCAACCATTGCTCAACTTTATACCTCATTTTGTCTATATACAAACAAAGTCTTAATGGTTACTCTAATTGCATGCAATAAGCTTCCAAGTCTAGAGTCATGGAAGTCAGATCTTAATAATTTAATACTCCCAAGCCTTCCAAAATTGGTGACAAATTTAAATCTAAAGTAAAAGCATAGATCCTAGTAGGGCCCAATTTCTAGACGTGTGTGTGTGTGTGTGTGTGTGCACGCGCATGTGCATACATGCTTTAATACAAGTATCGGGTACATAAAGTGTAAGTCACATAAAAATTTTCTAAAAAGTATACATCTGATTCATAATTAGCTTTCTTCATGAACTGGGCTGTAGATTAATCTAATTACATTGCCTACCTACAGTGGAATATTGGCGTTTATTTGCTTCTGTTTGTTTTACTCCAAAGTCTCAGACCCATTTGTCAGTTTTATTGGCTGTAGGCAAGGAGAGCAAGAGGCAATCACTCAGTAGGTTAGGGTGTAAAAAAAGCCAAGCAGAAGCCTCCTAAAGTAGATGAGAGTAACAAAATTAGAGAAAGTGCCCTCTCTTCCATGAGAAGAGATTCATTGGCTCTCCCTTGGCACTCTGGAGGTCAATATTTTTCCCAGAAACCTATGGAAAGACTCAGGGCTTCCCAGGTGATGCTAGTGCTAAAGAACCAGCCTGCCAATGCAGGAGACATAAGAGGTGGAGGTTCGACCTTACTTGGGAAGATCTCCTGGAGGAGGAAATGGCAACCCACTCCAGTATTCTCGCCTGGAGAATTCCATGGACAGAGGAGCCTGGTGGGCTACAGTCCATGGGGGTCACAAAGAGTCAGACAAGACTGAAGAGATTTAGCATGTACACAGCATAGAAAGATTCAAGGAAAACCTAATATGATGTGTTCTGCAAGGGACAACATGAAATCCAGAGAATCAACCCTCCTTCAATTGGAGTTCCCAGTAAAGGATTTTTTTTTCCTTTGCCAGGTTGATTGTAGGATGATTTTCAGGCAAGAATACTGGAGTGGGTGGCCATTCCCTTTTTCAGAGGATCTTCCAGATCCAGGGATCTAAACCAGGTCTCCTGCCTTGCAGGCAGATTCTTTATCACCTGAGCTACCTGGGAAGCCCTGTATGATGATTTACATCCCAGAAGATATCAGAGAATCCAGAAAAATTCAATTATAATTAAATATAACTTAACTGGTGACTCTCCATCCTCATACGTAGCAATGGGTAGAACTGGGCTCTTCCATGGCTATCTTCTTGCTTCCAATCTCCCTTGCCTTTTTAGAAAGGCACAACATTTATTGGAAGATAGTTGCTTTACAAAATTGTATTGGAGTATAGTTGTGTTCGTTTCTGCTATACAACAAAGTGAATCAGCTATAGGTGTACATATCCCCTCCCACTCCTGGGCATATACCCAGAGAAAACCACAATTCAGAAAGATACATGCATCCCACTGTTCATTTACTAGGGCCAGAACGTGGAAGCAACATAAATGTCCATCAACAGAGGAATGGATAAAGAGGATGTGGTACATACATACAATGGAATATTAGCCATAAGAAAGGCAAATTTTAGATAAACTCACATGCTGCAGAATGACCTTGACTCTCATTACCCAAAGCATCCAAAGTCAGGCCCTGGCCAGCTTCCCCCAGCTTGGACCCTTTCCAGTTTTGTATCTCATGGTGCCTATCTGAACACAGACTGAATGACGTAGAGCTTGATTCTTAACCTGTGATTGCCAGCCCCTCAAAGACCAAGCCTGAGCCCTTTTCTTTTCCTTAACCCTTTGCTAGCTCCCTTTTACTGCCACCAAATGGTGCTATCAACATCCCCCAGGGCTCTACTCAGAGCAACCTTCATGGCAACCAAAGTTATCCACGTCTGGAACCTTGGGAAAAGCATAGTTTGGGACAACTCCACAGTGTGAAAATGTTTACAACCATGCAATCAAGTCCAAGTAGAGGGAAGGAAAGCAGAAAAGATGTATCCAGGTGATCGCATGATACCCAGGACAGTCAGACGTCTTTGGTGAAAGGGGGTGGGTCAGTATGCCACCCTTAGCCTTAGAGACCGAGCACGTGATGGTGTCTCTGGATGAATCTTAGAGTCTAGAGCAGTCAGCAAGCACTCTCATCTCTGAGTGACTGGCCATGCCTGAAGCTCCTGGAAGGTAACACCATTGCTTCCCCATATCCTTCACAAAGCAGATCACAGTAGGAGCTCAACAAATATTTCTTGAATCAGTCCTTCCCTTTAGAAGACCCATCATCATCAACCGACATACACCTGATTGTTTAGACTGACAGATTTGCTTGTGAGTTGTATGGAAATAAAGTCTATTATTTTTTTTCTCTTAGTAGTAAACTTAAATGCACTCACTAAGACTTCACTGGTGGCGTTAGTGGTAAAGAACTTGCCTGCCAATGCAGGAGACTTAAGAGACGCGGGTTCAATCCCTGGGTCAGGAAGACCTTCTGGAGTAGGGGATGGCAACCCGGTCCAGTATTCTTGCCTGGAGAAGCCCATGGACAGAGAAGCCTGGCAGGATATGGCCCATAGAGCTGCAAAGAGTTGAACACAACCGAAGCAACTTGGCATGCATGTACACATGCATGAATTATAGTACATTTGGAAAATATAAACATCCAAAGGCACATCCCTGGGTATGATTCACTTTTTCGTGAATGCATTGTCTTCATCTTGTCATATGATTGTTATTCTACAGTATTGTTGCCAGCTACATAGTAGTCCATGAAATATCATTACTATTTGATTCAATTATCATTGTTCAGCAACTAGAATCGTGAATGGCTCAGAGCAATAGCTTAATATCTATTTTTAAAAAGAATAAGTGTACTTAGTAGACATTCAGTTTTCCCTCCATTTTTCTCTATTAAAAATAACACTGCCACAAACATGTTTGTAGTTAAATTTTTATTTGTTCCATCGCTTAGTCATGTGAGCCCCATAGACTACATGACTTTTTTTTTATTTGTTCAATTACTGCTTTTTGTGACCCATGGAATACAGCATGCCAGGCTTCCCTGGCATTCACTATCTCCCAGAGTTTGCTCAAACTCGTGTTTATTGAGTCGGTGATGCCATCCAACCATTTCATCCTCTGTTGTTCCCTCCTCCTGTCTTCAAACTTTCCCAGCATCAGAGTCTTTTCTAGTGAGTACGCTCTTCGCATCAGGTGGCCAAATTATTGGAGCTTCAGCATCAGTCCTTCCAATGAATATTCAGGGTTGATTTCCTTTAGGTTTGACTAGTTTGAAGATCTTACAGTCCAAGGGACTCCTAAGAGTCTTCTCCTGCACCACAGTTCAAAAGCATCAATTCGTCAGCACTCAGCTTTCTTTATAGTCCAATTCTCACATCCATACATGAGTACTGGAAACACCATAATTTTGACTATATGGACTTTTGCTGGCAAAATAGTAGAAATGAACTTAGTAGACATTTGATTTTTCCTCCATTTTTCTCTATTAAAAGTAACACTGCCATGAACATGTTTGTGGTTAAATTTTTATGTAGATACATAATTCATTCTTTGGATGAATTCCTGAAAGTTAAAATGCTGGTTGAAGAGTACAAATTTGCTGGATTTTAATCCCATCACCATAAAATTTTCTAGAGACGGCTAAGGTCCCCCTCGCAGAAACAGTTTGCATCACTCAAAGCTGCCAACAGTTTGTTACCCTAAGTGTCACCTTACAACTAAGAAAAAAAAATCTATTTTTCTCTCCTCTTGCTCCACAAGAAGAACCCAGATCTAAGCAATTAGGGCATATTTGTTACCAGGACATCTATCTATTAGATGTGAAATAAAATGGGCCGGGGGGGCGGGGAAATCCTTTACTTTCATTCACCGGAGTCCAAAAGGAATGCCTGTAGGGTGTGCAGTACTGTCCAGCCACAGGAATGAGTAAATTGGATGCTAATGAATGTTTTGCTTCAGTCCACTTGGCCGTCCGTCCAGTAGTTTGTTTCAGTAACTGCCGCAGAAGATGGACTCTGACTGCAATGTCAGTGCCATCCTGTGATCCACAGGCTGTTGAGAACCAGAGAAATGTCACCTACTTCAGTCACCTGCCTTCAGGTAGGGCTGCATTGAAAATTTGCTGAACAGAATACATCCTGCGGTAACATGCATTACTGCAAGGGACTGCTGGGGACCTCCCCAAGGAATTCAAAGACAATATGCAAATCAACTA
The DNA here is from genome assembly GCF_055505025.1 of Bos grunniens. Taxonomy (NCBI): domain Eukaryota; kingdom Metazoa; phylum Chordata; class Mammalia; order Artiodactyla; family Bovidae; genus Bos; species Bos grunniens. The sequence goes on along the minus strand of NC_141176.1, from coordinate 85,793,581 downwards.
ACACTTAAATAGCCTAAAATTATCGAGCCACATTTGCAAACACTATCATGTTTAATTGCAAGCTTTTCCTTTTGTGTGGCACTTTACATAATTCAAAGATAAAACCTTAAACACCTGGAAACCCCATCAGCACCGAGTTTTCAGACAGCACCGAAAATCTGTGTCACAAGCCATCCTGAGATCAAGTGCATTTCTTATATTTTTATGAACTCTTTCAAGTGAATATTAGAGCGGTTCCTTAACACCTTTGTTTTCTAAATACCAGTATGACCACTAAGATTATCCACTTCAATTACACGCAGTTTGTAAATTAGATTCTTTAATGCACACGTGAAGTGATCATTTTCAACTTATGTTCCTGAGACTGTGCATCTAGGCTCACAATATCCAGAACCAAAGGTAATTTAATACCTTTTCATTCCTTCCACACTTTAATCACACAGCTACTTTTTTTCATTACATAATGACTTGTTGACCTAGAATTTTTTTTTTTGAGCACAGAAAATCTTAACAACAAAAATAATGACTCCAAAATTACCAAATGTGATTATGGGAACTATTTGATCTTACCACGTGAGAGGTACATCAAAGGATGACAGTCCAGGCTTCACAGGGCAGAGACTTCTGGGAACAATTATTTCCGTTGTTAAAAAAGGGAGGGGGTGGAGGCTGGAAAAAGAGCTATCTCTGTTTCTCTTTCAGTTAGATATCATTCATAACTGACTATATATCTCAAGGTGTTTTTAAATGTGTGAAACTTTATTTCTAGAGGGACATTCTATAATTTGATTAATAAATTAGATGTAATAAATGTATCCTGGTCATAGTACCTATGAATATAATAGAAGCAAAGCAAAGAGTCATTACAATGCTGTGTGCCTAGTTGCTCAGTTGTGTCTGACTCTTTGTGATTCCGTGGACTGTGGTCCACCAGGCTCCTCTGCCCATGGGATTCTCCAGGCAAGAATACTGGAGTGGGTTGCCATGTCCTTCTCCAGGGGATCTTCCCAACCCAGGGATTTAACTCACATCTCTTGTGTCTCCTGCATTGATAGGCGAATTCTTTATCACTAGTGCCACCTGGGAAGCCCCCACAGAAATGCTGTGCTGTGCTTAGTCACTCAGTCGTGTCCGACTCTTTGCGACTCCATGAACAGTAGCTTGCCAGGCTTCTCTGTCCATGGGATTCTGCAGGCAAGAATCCTGAAGTGAGTTGCCATACCCTCCTCCAGGGGATCTTCCCAACCCAGGGATCAAACCCAGGTCTCCCTCACTGCAGGTGGATTCTTTACCATCTGAGCCAAACATGCTACAAGATTCAAAAGACAAGATAGACAAAAAAAAAACAGATTTACACTAGTTTCCAGATAATGTTGACATAAACCCAATGTGATAGGCAGAGAAGGCAATGGCAACCCACTCTAGTACTGGAGTGATAGGTAGTGTTGTGATAGGTAGTATTGTCCACCACGTTTTATAGAGAAGGAAACTGAAGCATTGAATAGTTAAAAATAAATTGCCCAAAGTCAGAGAGAAGAATTGAAACCCAGATTGTTGATTCCTAACCACTGGGCAATAATATAAGAATCTGATTCATCACACGTGATTGTCCAGCAGCTGATAAATGAAATGACTCTTGTTCATGCTACTGCAGAGAGTAAAACTGCCAGCATGACCTTGCCAGCATGACTGTGAATGAGTCACTTTGGCTCTGAACCTTTGTAACCTCATCTGAAGAAGAGTCTTAGATCTCTATATGTCAGAGCCATCAAATAATCTTAAAGATACTGTTCAGGTCTGAGATTTTCAGGTTTTGTAATATTAAAAAATATCAATTATTTGAATAGCCATTTAATATAATTAAATCATTGACTGTGTCTGCATATTACTGTTTCCATTTTCCAAAAATGTTGGACCAGGATTTCAAATAATATAAAGCTTTATAGGTTACCATTATCTACTGTCACAACAAAGTATTAATATATTAGGTCATAATACAGAGATGCCAAATTAAGTCAATAAAATGAATTTGAGCCACAATGAAAGGAATCATTAAATATAGATAGCCTAAAATATATCCCAGTGATTATGAATTTGCCAGTAAATGATTATCTTCAAAAAGAAACGATGGAATTCATAAAACTTTATAAACTCCCCTTAAAACAATAAAAGATTTATCTTCCCAGAATTGTCTTGTGAAATATTCTCTAAGGGAAGAATTTTGTCAATCTGCTTTAAATGAATTGTTTTCCCACTGAAGTAGGTGAAATCAAGGGCAAAATGGATTTCCATTTCCCAGAGAGAAGAGGATGGCGTCATTGTCTAGGGGTCTATCAAACACCCCACGGTATGCACTGACCATGTATAGACATAGACTCCTGAAACTTTAAAAAAATTTTCATTTTGTATTGGGATATAGCTGATAGTTTTAGTCTCAGCCACACACGTAGCTGTATCCATTCTTCCCCAAACTCCCCTCCCATCTAGGCTGCTATACAACACTGAGGAGAGTTCCCTGTGCTATACAGCGGGTCCTTGCTGGTTATCCATTTTAAATATAGAAGTGTTTGTACATGTCCATCCCAAACTCCCTGACTACCCCTGCCCTGCCTTCCTCCATGGTAACCATAAATTCATTCTCTAGGTCTCTGTTTCTATTTTGCAAGTAAGTGCATTTGTATTATTTCTTTTTAGAAAATATTCAGAGGATATTTCTGTCTAACTTACTTCATAGAGTCCTGGAAACTTTTGCTTTCTCAACAAAATATAATATTACTCGTCAGATTTTTCCAGTTACTTTTTAAGAACGGGTGGTTCTTGGCCCCTATAATTCCTCCCCAAACTCCTACAGAAGTGCACTGCACGATATATTGAGTTAAAAGTTTGAAGCTTTGAAGCTAACGAAATGTTTCACATTTCAAACAATCTTGTGAGTCAACTGAAGATAAGTTGTGGCAATGTGGACTGGCGCTCTAGAGCTTTGGGAAACGGCTTTTCTGAAAAATCCGTATCTGAGAAAGAATGTCACTTCCTTCTCTCATTCTCTGGAATTGGACAACACACGTGAACGGGCAGGAAACAAAGGATCAGAAGGGAGGAAGTGTCTGCAGTGTCTTTTTCCCACATCAAGACAGTGACGGTGAAGCCCTCACAGGTAGAGAGAAGGCCTACGGACAGGCCCTGCCACTCTGTTCAAGTCTTTGGCACGCACGCGAGCATGCTCAGTCGTGTTCAGCTCGTTGCGACCCCATGGACTGTAACCCTCCAGGCTCCTCTGTTCAAGGGATTTTTCCAGGCAAGAATACTGGAGTGGGTTGCCAATTCCTCCTCCAGGAGATCTTCCCAGCCTAGGAATCAAACCTGCGTCTCAGGTCTCCTGCATTGGCAGGCGGATTCTTTACGTCTGCACCACCTGGGCAACCCTTTTCTTTGCTCGAAAGAAAACCAATTCTCTGGTTCAATGGGCTGACTGACAGCAAAAACACTTCTTGGACAAGGGGTGTGATAGTTTTATTTTAATGTATATTAGTGTTTTCTAGACATCATAACAACAGCTACAGCAGCTATATGTCCCATGTTTGCATACATGCTTAGCTGCTTCAGTAATGTCCAACTGTTTGTAGCCCACCAGACTCCTCTGCCCGTGGGATTCTCCAGGCAAGAATACTGGAGTGGGTTGTCATGCCCTCCTCCAGGGGACCTTCTTGACCCAGCAATCCACCTGCATCTCTTATGTCTGCCACATTGATAGGCAGGTTCTTTACCACTAGCACCACCTAGGAAGTACATGTTGTGACTACAATTTAAAATAAATGCACCATCAATCCTGAATTGCGTTACTCTACTTATTCCCATGAATGATTCATTTTATGTGCAAATAGTTGAATGTACTGTCTCCAACTTCCCCTGCAATCCATGATCAACATCTTTGTTTCTTTGAACTCTCCATTATCTGTGGAAATTGATTTCAAGTTTCATTATCTGCACATTATTGCAAACCCTTTATGGTAAAGGTTTGAAAGAAACAAGTTTATATATTTAAAAGTATTATATCTTTTCAAAATCTCACTCTTCTTAACCTCCCAAACCTGCTGAACAATTATCTACATCTCCCAGTGTGGCTCAGTGCCCTTTCCTTCCTCAGACTACAAAAGCAATCACAGTTTTAAAATTCTTCTGCAAAAAACTAATGACAATAAGCAGAATAAAATGTCATTTGGAATGACAGGAGTGAGCTTAGGAAAACAGCATTTACAGGACAAGCCCCAGGTTTGCTACAGCCAACAAGATGCATGGTTCTCCCTACCATGTTGACAAACACAGCAGCTGAGGCTGTTGTGCAGTAATAAAGGAAGCCAGGAAGAGGCCAGGAGAAGGCTCTTGGCAGGGTTTGGAGCTTATTGCCTTCCAATAAAAATAATCGCCTGCTCTGCAGACCTGTAAAGTCATACCCAACAGGGCCTTCTTGCCCAAAAGGCTACACTCTGGGAACCCTCCAGAGAGTGCCATCCAGACAGCCAAGGAAGAGTCCTGGTCCTGCAAAGCTATGGTTTTTCCAGTAGTCATGTACAGATGTGAGAGCTGGATGCTAAAGAAGGCTGAGCAACAAAGAATTGGTACTTTCAAACTGTGGTGCTGAAAAAGACTCTTAAGAGTCCCTTGGATAACAAGGACTCTCTGTTATCCAGTCCATCCTAAAAGAAATCAACACTGAATGTTCATCGGAAGGACTGATGCTGAAGCTGCAGCATCAGTACTTGGGTCACCTGATACAAAGAGCTGACTCATTGGAAAAGACCCTGATTCTGAGAAAGATTGAAGGCAGGAGGAGAAGGGAATGACGGAAGACAAGATGGTTGGATGGCATCACCGACTCAATGGACATGAGTATGAGCAAACTCCGGGAGATAGTGAAGCACAAGGAAGCCTGGAGTGCTGCAGTCCATGGGATCGCAAAGAGTCAGACACAACTTAGCGACTGAACAAAAACAATAATGTACTTAATGCATGTCTCTCTTGGAGCATGTATCTGATTGTATCACAAATATTTTTATATGTATCTTCCATCCTTAACAGAAAGCACTTAGCATGATCCCTGGCACAAAGCGCATCCTCATTCACTGTTTGATGTTGAAGGAATAATGACTAATTAGCAGTCCTATTCTAAAGCATATCCATGATGACTTTATATTGACACCCGGTGGAATTTTGTCCGCTTTAAAACTCATAACTGTAGTGTTTAATCCACTTTAAAACTGCCTCAGTACCTTGAATATTTTTGCATCTTCTCTTTCAAGTTTTTACAGCTGCATCTGGAATATAGTTTCAATATGATTCGTATATTCACTGCAAATTTAATTCATCCCACAATATTAGAAGATTGGATGAAAAAATAGTTACTCTATAATCATTATTTGGAAACAAGCTGCAAAATATTTGAGGAGACATAATTTTATGTATGCTATACCCCATCTGCATGAGAAAGTCTGAATTCACATTTCTAAATTGTTTATTATAAGGTTTGGTAATAATGTATCAGCTAGCAGCTTGGATTGTAAAGTTTAGTGGTGTATCCCGCTACAACGGGCGTGGGGTTGGTAAACTTCTCTGTGAAAAGGCCAGATAGCAAATATTTCAGGCTTTTCATGCCATGCTGTCCCTGCTGCATATTCTTCTTTGTGTGTATGTACACATACATACCCTTGACAATCTTTTAAAAATGTATAAGCCACTCTTAGCTTAAATGCTATAAAAATTTTTACAACAATTTTTTTTAAAGACCACTAAAGACTAAACTGGATTTTTCTCACAAGGCATGGTTTGCCAATCCTTGTTTTACAACAGTTGTTTATACCCTACTAATTATTTTGTTATATCCTGATTTATCAAGTACATTATTGGGTGAGTCTTAAATAAACCAAGTGGTGCATATGTTTTCTACTTTCTCAATCTTTCAAAGGTAAAATCAACAAGACTTATTGACCAGCTATCATGCTAAGAGGGAGAACACATCATCTAAAATTACTGTAGGTTTTCAACATAATCGATTTGTTGAAAACGATGAAAAACATATCTGAAGTGGTAGACACAGATTTTAACTTAATATGACATCCGTATCTTTCCAAACATCGCTTGGAGGCTTACATTGTGCTGAATTTGAAAATAAGGGAAGATCAAGTTTTTTGGAGGAGAGAGGCCCTTATAACACTTTGTGGTGGAGATATGCAGGAGACTGATGCACGTTACAGTCTTTAGACAGAAGAGAATCTTGCAAACTATAAGCATGTCATTTTTGTTGTTCATTCGCTAAGTTTTGTCCAACCAAAGGTGACCCCGCAGACTGTAGCATGCCAGGCTTCCCTGTCCTTTACTATCCCCCAGAGTTTGCTCAAACTCACGTCCATTGAGTCGGTGGTCAGTGATGCCATCCAACCATCTCATCCTCTGTCATCCCCTTCTCTTCCCGCCTTCAATCTTTCCCAGCATCAGGGTCTTCCCAATGAGTTGGCTCTTAGCATCAGGTGGCCAGAGTATTAAGGTTTCAGCTTCAGTATCAGTCCTTCCAATGAAATTATAAGCATATAGGCAATATTTTAAACCAAAAGTGCGGATAATAATGGCCATAATGAAGGTGTAAGAGGAGAAGAATCAACAGCTATAAGAAAAACTTGGCAGCACCTGTGAGGGCTCATGTAGAACGCAGTAAGATAACCGCAAACCATGGACGAAATGGTCTCATCTCTGAAGTTCAGAAATGCTCATCTGGTCCACGTGTCCCTAGAATATGTTCTAAAAGCTGTGGTGGGAGAGAAATGGCTAAAGGTAGAACAAGACAATCCTAACTTGTTTATCTAAATCCCCTAGGTGTTGAAGAAAGCTGAATGACGTGACAACTACTGCTCTTTGCAGGCACCGCTTTCAAAAAAGTTTTGGCTTATTTAGATAGACTGTCACTGATTAAAGGAGTTATTTCATTTTCTGGTTTGCATGCTTAGAATCTATCTTTAAATAGCTATGTACACAAGATATATAATAAATTCTCATTGAGGGAGAATACTACCATTTTTCCATAGTCCTATGGAAATTGATTCAGCTCTTTCTTGCATTTTTTCCAAGTATATAAAAATGCAAAGGTGGTCTTCAAGTAATTTCCATTTAGGTTCTTTGTAGTGAATGCTTTTTATTATCATTTACTGTTGATGACTAACAGTTACCTTTGTCTTGTGTTGTTTTCTAGAATCAGAGAAATTCCTTGAGGAACTTAGTGGCCACAATTCAAAGTTATAGGATGAGCAGTAGTCATTACGCTGTACATCTTAAACTTATCCAGTGCTGTGTAACGATTAAATCTCAATAAAATGAGAAGAAAATAAACACAACAAACCAAAATTATAGTGTGTAGTATATTTTAAAGAAACATGAGTTTAATGGAGAATTGTTTAAAAAACAGCTTTACCTGTAATTGCTAAACTCATACCTTCTTGACCAACAGTGAACATTTTTCATTCTTAAAAGAATGCTTCAGGTGAAGATTGAATGAAAATGTAAGAGGTGATCAGATTTATGTTCCTCCTCACCCAAAGCTGACAATTTCAGAATTAAAATTTGAATCTGTCTTTGCTCTTGAGTTGGGTTCTAATACTATGTAATTTCATGGACTAGCTTTTCCCTACCTTTCAAATTACAAAATGGAACATTGGCACGAAAAGGTCATCTCAGCCAGCCATTTTTTCACAAAACATGGCACAGTGACATTTGAATTCAACCTTATGTCTACTGAACTACTCACTAGACTTACTTTGACAGATCTGAGTATGATGGATGCAGATTTCCATCCAAAAGGTTTGGCTAGGCCTCAGAGTAATATAACCTTTCTTAAAGGTTATTTTTAACCACTTGCTAAAAATTCCTGGAGGAAAGAAAAGTGACGTGCCCTTTAGTAAAAATGAATACAATAATATACCTACAATTGATACCACTGCAGTCAAGTTTGGCCAATTGCCCGAATAAGAACCAACTTCTTAATAGCCAGGGGCTGTCCACTTCTGGCCTGGTACCTTGAAAAGGGGCTAAAACTAAAGATTATGCAGAAACTGGGCCACAGTCTAACTCTGAAACAAAGAGAAAGACGGGGGAAAAACATAAGGTAGCTTTTGCAAACTCTTCATTAAATTGTCAATTACTCTGATACTGTTTTTATAAAGTCATATCAAATATAATGCAATGGATTTATTCATTAGGAATCTCATTGACTCAGTGAAGGTTAATCTAACAGTTAAACAGTGTTTGGTTTTATTTTCAAAAGATTTTAATACGATTCCATCTCTGAGAGATAAAGTGGAATTAAGAAGTATAGCAATCAGTACATCGACTGGACCAGCCAAATTAGCAGCACTCCATTTGAGATAATAGCTGAAAATTATTTCCCAAATAAGACTCCATGTACTTTCATAATTTGTTAGCGATCGGTTAGGAAAAAAGGTTGTACAAATATAATTAATCTTCTTGCTCACAGGGTTTTGGTAATGCAGATTTCATTTTGACAACATCAAAGCCAATATATTGCCATTTCTAATGCATGGCTAAAAACGTATTATTCCAGGGTTCTCCAGTTATTAAGGTAATAAGACGAATTAACAGCAGCGCCATGCTGGCTGCACGCAGCTTGGACTGTGTGTTTCTGGGTTTGGGTGAATGGGTGGCATTGAGCAAAGCCTCTACAAATCCTTCTTCCCTCACCACGTGGCAGCTATGGATACAGACGACACCAGGAGATGACTCTGAGGAAGACTTACGCCTCCTGGGAAGATGTCTCCCGCTCCTTCAGAGTAGAACTAGAAACTGAGGCTCTGGCCTGGCAGAGATGCTCAGAGCGAAAGCTGTAAACCCAAATTGTACAGGAAGAGCTTCTGAATGGCACCATCCTTCTCTGAGATCAAGGTCAAGCCTTTGCAAGAGCCATGTAATCTTTTCCAATATTCTTACTCAAAGGAAGCAAGCCACTCTATTTCACATTTCTTCTTTGTAAGACATTAGGTATATTGTACCTGCAACTTTACAAAAAGGAGAATATTTCTTCAAGCCCATTTAACTAGTGTAAAAAGTTAGAAAAAAAATGCCTATGCTTTGAGCATCCATCACTCAGAAAAATCCCTGCCATACTCTTTTGCTTAAGCTACCTATGAAGCATTAGTATTGTTATTTTTTCTAACAAATCCACTTACTATCAGCCTTTCTGAGGTTTCTAAGCTTAACTCTGCCTCTTTTGTGAAATACATATGTGAGAACTCATATTTAAAATCACTTTAAAAACCCACCTTTAAAATGAGTGTTCTAGTTTTTTCAATTAGACGTGCTAAGTCACTTCAGTCCTATCCGACTCTTTGTGACCCCATGGACTTTAACGCACCAGGCTCCTCTGTCCATGGGATTCTCCAGGCAAGAATACTGGAGTGGGTTGCCAGGCCCTCCTCCAGGGGATCTTCCCAACCCAGAAATCAAACTTGTGTCTCCTGCATTTCAGGCAGGTCCTTTACTGGGCCACCTGGATAATGCAGCCTTAAGGAAAGTTATAAAGATAGAAAATGCTCACTAGAGGTTTTTAAACCAGTTTCCTTTCTCATACTTTGGATAAATGGAAGCAGAATTTTCAGGGAAGAAAAGGGGGGGGGAGTCAAACAGGATCGGATGTCTGATATGTGTCAGCACATAAAGTTACAGTGTGAGTAAGCTTCTGATTTTATGGAGTTTTCTAAAAAGTGCAGAGCATGTCTTTAAATGCATTAAACACTGTCAACAAGACTCTGCTGTGACATACCAGTTGGCACACACACACGTTTACTTCTGAAATGCCCATTGTACTTTGAGGGCTCTGTGAGACTTCCATGTCCACAGCGTTACCAGAGTTCATAAACACCCCAGTTCCAAACTGTTAAACTCTAAACACACAAGGACTGGGCCTATCAACTATGAACATTATTATAGGTACACAGGCCCCAGGCACTAAAGAAATTGACTTGGGTTGAAACAATGTTTTCAAAAAGTAACAGTTTAGTAAACATGACATTTAAAATCTTTCGGATATAATTTTGTAGCTTTTGATGTACTAGAAATTTTATCCTTTGTGAACTTAAGTTTCCCCAGAAGGCATTAAACTGTATAGATTTTATGATAAATATGGACGGAGAGATGGATGGATGGATGGACAGGTAGATGAATGGATGAACTGGTGGATGGATGCATAGAAGGATGGACGGATAGGTGGATGAATGGATAGATGGATGGATGGATGGGTACACCATATGTGCAAGACAGGCTATAAGAAAACTGTACTAAGTAGAAAATCCCATGCCCTTGTCAGAGGTGACCATTGAAATAACAGAACAGAAATGAAGGCTGCTACTGCTAAGTCGATTCAGTCATGTCTGACTCTGTGTGACCCATAGATGGCAGCCCATGAGGCTGCCCCGTCCCTGGGATTCTCCAGGCAAGAACACTGGAGTGGGTTGCCATTTCCTTCTCCAATGCATGAAAGTGAAAAGTGAAAGTGAAGTCGCTCAGTCGTGTCCGACTCTTAGCGACCCCATGGACTGCGGCCCACCAGGCTCCTTCATCCATGGGATTTTCCAGGCAAGAGTGCTGGAGTGGGAAATGAAGGCAGAAACCCCTTTTATTGAGAGAGAGTCTTACATATTTTGGTCTTGGTAGAAGAGAACCTTCTTGATGAAGAACCTTTTCGAATGAAGAACTGCATTCAAAAGGACTGGGGTGAAGGATGGTACTAAAAATGAACCAAGGAAAGACAGGAAATTAGTTTGGAGATGAGGATGGGTAGGATTTTAAGTCCTTTGTAGAGCTAAATTAAACTTCATAATATAGGCAATCAGGAAAAGTAAGGGTTTTTGATGGAAGATTTTCTTTGCATGTTAGGGAGATAATCAGAGAAGAACTAATCCAAATAGGAAGTGCTGAAACACTGTGCAAAGATGACGCAGGAGGAATGCAGAGGAGAGGCCAGACCTACGGACGTTCCTTAATCCCAGGGATAGGTCACAAAGGCCAACTAAAGAAAAAGAACGGAGGAGGGAAGTGCGGTTCAGTTCAGTCGCTCAGTCGCGTTCAACTCTTTGTGACCCCATGGACTGCAGCATGCCAGGCTGCCCTGCCCATCACCAACTCCCAGCGCTTGCTCAGCCTCATGTCCAGGGAGTCAGAGGAGGGAAAGGAGTCTGCAAAAACTAGTGTCTCCAGTCCTTGTGTGGTGAGATCATAGAGAGTCCAGGAGAAAGGGTCAGTAATATAGTTGGAGTAGGATTTAGGATAATTGTTTAAATGCTCATATTGAAGTAAAGGTGAAACATTTAAGGCAAGAAATGTCTTCCCATTTCTGGAAATACACTTTTGTCATTTCCGAGGCTGCTTTTGAGTATTTGTGTGTGTGTGTGTGTGTGTTAGTCGCTCAGTCGGATTTGACTCTTTGCGACCCTATGCACTGTGACCCACCAGGCTCCTCTGTCCATGGAATTCTCTAGGCAAGAATACTGGAGTGGGTAGCCTATCCCTTTTGCAGGGGATCTTCCTGACTCAGGGATTGAACCTGGGTCTTCTGCAATGTAGGCAGATTCTTTACCATCTGAGCCACCAGGGGAGCCCTTGTGCATTTCTGAGGTATCAACAAAGTCACCAGCCTGAAGAACAGGTGAAGAGAGAAGGGGATCACTCACATGAAAGTTAAAAAGATCTGGAAAAGGGAGCCAGAAGTATTGTCGAAGTCCTATCAGAAGAATCAGTATAGGCTGGTGTCTAGAAGGCAAAGGAAAAGTGGGTTTTTAAGAAATAGGAGATGAGCAACTGGGTCACAGGGTATGGGGAAGAAATAAGAACACTCTAGTCCAAAAGCAGCACACGTTTTGCAGATAGAACGTTAAGTGCCATTTAACACAGCAGTTTCAGTATGTTTGGGGTAGGTTTGACTGTAACCTTCCGTAACATGCTCCATGGTGAATGAATGTAGAATTTAAGAGAATGAATTCCATGAATTCATTTCTTCCTTCAGTCACTCTATCGATATTAATTGATCACCTACTACATGCCAAGCACTGTTCAAGGGGCTGGGGATATGGCAGCGGACATAGTTAAGCCCCCTTTTCCTTACATTCTGATCTACAGACCTTCCAGAAGATTCGTCATGAGGACTGAGAATAAAGACAAGTTCACACCTGAATAGGAAGACAGAGTGGAGGGGAAGATTTTGTTTATTAACTAATAATTTATTTATTTTTCGTTGGAAGATGATTACTTTACAATATTGGGATGGTTTTTGCCAGACATCAGCACGAATCAGCCATAGGCATCCACGTGTACCCACCCCCTGAATCCCTGCTCCCACCTCCCTCCTCACCCTATCCATCTAGGTTGTTCCAGGGCACAGGCTTTGGGATCCCTATGTCATACATCAAGTTCCACTGGCTCTCTGTTTTACATATGGTAGTGTATAAGTTTCAGTGCTATTCTCTTAAATCATTGCAACCTTCTCCTTCTTCCACTGAGTCCAAAAGTCTGTTCTTTACATCTGTGAAAGTGAAAAGTGAAAGTGTCACTCAGACGTGTTCGACTCTTTGCGACTCCATGGACTACACAGTCCATGGAATTCTCCAGGCCGGAATATTGGAGTGGATTGCTTTTCCCTTCTCCAGGGAATCTTCCCAACCAGGGATCGAACCCAGGTCTCCCACATTGCAGACAGATTCTTTACCAGCTGAGCCACAAGGGAAGCCCTTATGTCCGTGAAGGGGAAGATTTTAAGGATGAAGGAAATGTGAGCCCATTTGAGGCCAAAGAAGATAGAGGAGAGGAGATAGATAAGGAATCACAGAATAAACAGGACCCCAAGGGCTAGGGGAGCAGTATGCCTCCCAAGCTGCAGTGAGGTTCACCCGGCCCCTGAATTGTCCACCCGTGGTCACTGCAAATTCCCAAGGTTGACTACACGGGGGCTGAGCTCATAGCTCTTTGATGACCCTGACATTACCACGTGTGGGACCAGACTGTTGAGAGGACATTGCCATCTGTGTGATCAGTTGTCACACAACAGCCTTGTAAGATAGAAGACCTGGCACCCAAGGAGAACTCACAAAATTCCCCTCGTGTTGACCTTGGTCTGCAACAACACACCCCATCTCTGGGCTCAGCATCTCCCATGGAAGGAAGCCACCTCCCAGAAAGCATCTACACTTTAATTTAAAAAGCTCTAAGTGGCATTCCTAGCACAGAGCTTAGCACGCAGGAGGCAATGGCAGCTTGAAGTGATTTGAATGGACTAGAAAACTCCTAGTAGTGACCACTGCTACCCAAGAAAAAGTGCTTTCACTAGATTCTATGTCGACTACCTTCCTCAGCACTTTATTATTTTTTAAAAAATATTTATTTGCTTATTTGGCTGCACCAGGTCTTAGTTGCAGCATGTGGGATCATCTATCTTCCTTGGGGCATGTGTGATCTTTAGTTCTGGCATGTAGAATCTCTGGGCCAGAGACGGCCCCCCGCATTGGGACCACAGAGTCTTGGCCTCTGAACCACCAGGGAAGTCCTTTCCTTAGCACTTTAACAACCGACTTTAATAACAGCCGTATCCAGGGGCCTTTCTAGGTACAGCGGTGGAGGAATTATGCCCCCTAGTACACAGTGTGGTGTGCATCTGTGGCTGCAAGGTTCCCTTCCTGTTTCTTTCTTTTTTTTTTTTTGCTCTCTTGTCCGAGTTCTTAGGTCACTTCCACTCCCTCCCAAGAGATACATGGCTGCTGCTAAGTTGTTTCAGACTAAGTCGTGTCTGACTCTGTGCAACCCCATAGATGGCACCCCATCGGGCTCCCCATCCCTGGGATTCTCCAGGCAAGAACACTGGAGTGGGTTGCCATTTCCTTCTCCAATGCATGAAAGTGAAAAGTGAAAGTGAAGTCGCTCAGTCATGTCCGACTCTTAGCAACCCCATGGACTGCAGCCCACCAGGCTCCTCCGTCCGTGGGATTCTCCAGGCAAGAGTACTGGAGTGGGGTGCCATTGCCTTCTCCATACCTTCTCTAGCATGTTTGAAATAGATCCAAAAACAGGCATGGATCCTGGAAAAATCCACAGTGCTCTGGTTGCATTGCTGATTTACATAAGGAGTCTTGTGCACTAAATTCCTCCTACCTTTTCATCACAATATGATGTTTTTAAAATCCATCCATGTTGCTGAATGCCCAGTCTGTCGCCATAATGGAAATGAGCTCAGTTACAAACAATAAAGTGAGGAATGAGGTCAGGATAGCAAAGAAGCTACAGGACTTCCTAAGCTCTTGTCCCAGCTTCCTGACCTTACAACCACCGTGTAAGAGACGCTGAACACAGATACACAAATCCAGCTGAATGAAGCCAGCACAGAGGATCACAGCGTTCACGGGGCCCTTGTACTCACTTTCTCTGGTCTCAACTTGACCATCTACCAACGTGGAAGCCTCTACATGTGTTTCTCTTCATCTTTTCACCTTTTGCTTTTTCTCCAAAGTCATCAGGCTAAACACCTCCTTACACTCCCATCCATCATTCTACTTTCAAATTGGTATATAGACTTTAGTATTTTTTATGTATTAGGAATTTGATGTTTCTTTTGAACTGTTAATGCATCTATTAGAATTTTTTCAGTGTTTTTGCTGTATTTCAATAATAGTATATCACTATGATATATCTCAGTTTCGATCCCTGGGTCAGGAAGACCCCCTGGAGAAGAAATGGCAACCCACTCCAATATTCTTGCAAGGGAAATCCCATGGACAGAGGAGCTTGGTGGGCTACAGTCCATGGGGTCACAAAACAGTTGCACATGAATGAGCGACTAAATAACAACATGATATGTCATAACTATAGTGGAAGGGAATGTAAGGAACCATATAAAATCAAGTAGCCATAAAGAAAAGCTTGACATTTCTGGCTGTATAAAAATTTAATATACAATCGCATATAATTATATAGCCTAGGAGACATTTTTTGCAATACTTATAATAAGCAAGTGATTTAAAACTATAATGCAAATGTGGATTTTAATCCAAATCAAAATGGAAAAAATAATACACTGGACAAGTAGGCTAAAGAAACTAACAAGCATCACAAAAAGAAAAAAGAAAAATGGCCATAGAACACAGGAAAACATGTTCAAACTAATTAGCAATGAAAGGGATGCAAATGAGAACAAGGAGAGAGCATTTTTCACCTTTCAGATGGCTTAAGGCAGTCGGAAAAGCACCTCCTTGATTAACGGTTATGCCTCAAGAGGAGGAAAGAGTCAGGAAAGAGACAAACACAAACGCGGCCCACAACTCCCTTATTCTTTGTGTGTGTAACGAACAGTTCACTGTAAGTAGGCATTGTTTAGGCAACTGGGTTTTTTATAGAAATGTAATGGAAAAATCATTATGGGCTAATATACACCATCAAAAGAGGCTTCACAGGAGATGTTTGGGCTTGAGGGATAAAAAAGTACTTAGGGCATTTCGTTCTGGATCAACTGGGGGCATCGTTGTCCACTAAGGGATGTTTGGAGACATTTGTGGTTACTACAAGGGGAGGATGGTACCGGCATCTAGTGAGTAGAGAAGCCAGGGATGCTGCTAAACAACCAATAGGACATCCACCCCTAACAGAGAACCATCCAGTCCAGAGAACCGTGCTTGAGAAGCCCTTACTGAGAGAAAGGGCGGCTGCACGTCTCCAAAGGAGAATGGCTGGAGGAAAGCCATGGAGGAGAAGATGTTCAGTGTGGATCACCGACCCCGTCTACACCAGCTCTGCTGGAGCAGATCACTCAGGTGTTCTCAGGAGTCCATTCAGGGCTGCACTGATGCACTCCCAAGAAAGCTGGGCTCTTCAGGGCACGAAGCACGGGAAATGAGAAAAACAGCATTAAAGCTGCTTTGCTTGACTTGCGTTACTCCAGCCTTCTTCCATTTGATTTTATACCCTATGATTATTTAAAACGTTTCCATTTTAATCAAGACTATTTACTGCATTTTAGACGTCTGTTCTGCATAAAATAATACCACATGTATATAATACCATTTTCAATGTTCAATTTAATGCTTTTTTTAAAAATGGGATTCACAAAAAATAAAAGATTAGTAAATACTCTGTTCTATCTGATACATTGGATTAGTAGGGCCCCGCATGAGGGGAGAATGACTAAAAGAATAAAACACTGATTTTTAGTGACATTCCTGCCATAGAATGTCAAAATACACTCTGGCAAGTGATTTCCATGCAGTTGGTGAACCTGGGAATCACTGGATCCAAAGCCGTTGATCAAGAAAATAACTATTTGAATTCAAGTAGATATCCATGCCATTGCAACAACCTTGCAGAGTAAGATTTTAGGACTGATTCTCCAGGCAGCTCCTCTAAGTTAACTGGCAAAAAAGCAGACAGATGTGACTTCTTTTGTCAAACATCTTTTCAGGTCCTGCTGCTGGTGGATGATTTGGTATCGAGAAAGTCATGCTTTGTCGATACATTTTTTTTAATGATTTAACCAGGGCTGTCAGCATACAGAGGATGAGACACAACTGTTTACATTTCACAAGGGTATTTCTGGGCTGTGCTGTAACTCTCCCAAGATTTCAATCCCCAATTACCCAGCTTGCTGGGGATACTGTCCAAAAAGCCTCTTTGATTTACCAGGGTAAGCCTGTGGTTTGACAGAATGTACCAATAAATTGCAAAGTCTGGGCTAACCTGGCAGATACTCTAAGCAAATGCTTCTCAATAGTCCAGTGGGACCTTTGAAACATCATCAGCAACTGGAGAAAGAGGGAAGAGACATCCATCTCCCCTAGCTGAGGCAGCTACAAACGCAGGAGTTGTTAGCTCAGCTGAAGAGAGCATCACGTTAAAGGGACCAAGGTCTCCCAGCTGATTCCTGATTCTCTTTTGTTGCATGACTGCAGTGTCAGCATCAGTAAAACTCCTTGGGCTCAAGGGAACCCAATGGAAAGTTGCAGATTAAGCTAAACATAAATAGGACATGGAAGATTATAATCCCTTTAGATGGATTAGGAATGCTGGTGGCTCGATGGCAAAGAATCCGAGTGCAGGTGCAGGACACGTGAGTTCCACCCCTGGTCCAGGGAGATGCCCTGAAAAAGGAAATGGCAACCCACCCCAATACCCTTGCCTGGAAAATCCATGGAAATCCCATGGAGGAGCCTGGTGGGCTACCGTCCATCGGGTTGGGAAAGAGTTGCACAGGACTCAGCATATAAACAACAAATCACGCCCAGAACTCCATTAACGAATCCTTCTTCACGTAGTGTTTTTCTGAATTCTTCCTACAAATCTGCATTCAAATGGAAATCATTTTGTAAAAAAGAAAAATAAGATACTTCTGTGAAAATAGAAAATCGAATAAAAATGAAATGCCCAATTTGTGTGCCACCGCCAAGATGAGCAACTTTTCCATGAATTTTTTTTTTTACTTATCTGTTTTCTCATCTTCATAGAAATAGCCAAGACTGGAAAGTTGAATTAGAAAGAAGAAGGAGAAGGTTCATGCACTATACCTTGTATGTCACTTCCTTATCTTTTCTTTCTGATAATGAAATGATTCATGATCACAGTCACCTACCAGAGAGTTCTCCACACCAAAATCCTTAAATAGCAGCCTCATAATGAAACTGAGCAGGGCGCTATGGTCCTTCCCCTCCATGTCCTCAGCCTGCCTTTTGTGTGTGGTAAAGCTTCAGCCAAAGAATGTTTAATCAGGAAAGTGAGAAAAGGCGGAAGCAAAGAAAAGCAGTCCAACAGGGCAAACAATAACAATGTAGTCAAAGGACAACCCGCTCCAGCATTCTTGCCTGGGGAATCCCATGGACAGAGGAGCCTGGTGGGCTACAGTCCACGGGGTCACAAAGAGTCGGACACAACTGAGCAACTAACACACGAGCCAAGTCAAGGACCTTTAGTCCCTCCAGTGGCTATAGATAATAATCTGAGCCTCATCCTGTGACCATCTTACAGATACTGAAACCCCCACCAGGTGGAAAAAGTTAACTACGTGAGGACCAGACTGTAGCCATGACACTGCTGCTGCTGCTGCTAAGTCGCTTCAGTCGTGTCCGACTCTGTGGGACCCCGTAGATGGCAGCCCACCAGGCTCCCCCGTCCCTGGGATTCTCCAGGCAAGAACACTGGAGTGGGTTGCCATTTCCTTCTCCAATGCATGAAAGTGAAAAGTGAAAGTGAAGTCACTCAGTCGCGTCCGACTCAGTGACCCCGTGGACTGCAGCCTACCAGGCTCTTCCATCCATGGGATTTTCCAGGCAAGAGTACTGGAGTGGGATGCCATTGCCTTCTTCACAGTCATGACACAGGCAGCCACAATTCTGAGAATTGGCCTCAAGGAAATGGATACAAACAGACCCTAGAACTGAAGGATACTGAAACCATCAAGATGACACAGGTCAGACCACCAATGACCAGTTTCCAGATGACTGTCCGAGCTGACTGTGCTGTTTCCGCACGTAGCCCCCTCCCTCTGTCTATAAAAGCTCTGCCCATGAGTTATCAGTAAGTCCATCCTTCCTCCACCCCAGGTGCTGGCATCCAAAATAAAGCAAACTTTCCTTTCCACCAACCTTGCCTCTTCACTGACTTTTGAGCGGCAGGCAGACAGACCCCACTTTTGGTTTCAATAACTTCCTTCTCCAAGCATGCTCCATGAGCCAAAGGTCAACGTCACTTGGAATTGTTAGAAATTCAGACTCTCAGGCTCCTCCCAGATACACTGATTCAAAATCTGCTTATTGGCAACATGCCCAGGTGACTCTGACGTCTATGAAAGTTTGAGAAGCGCTGCCCTAATACAGACCCAGAAAATGACCAGCAGTGTGGCTCATCCAGGTCACATTTGTGGGGTCACCTGTCCTCAGCAGCCATTTCTTGAGGTTCCTGTCACCTGCTTTACAAGGCAGCCCACACCTGGTGGTGTTTGGTGGTTGACCTGTTGGATGAGAATTCTTTTTGGAGCTTATCAGCATTTCATGTGGTGTCACAGACATCGAAATGTCTAAAAGCTCAGCAGGAGAGAGCAATCGGCAAAGCTTTTCCAGTTCAATGTGCTCCTTCACCCATGAGTGAAAATCAAAGGCTGCCTTGAATACCAACCTGATCCACTCTGGGCTTCCCTGGTGGCTCAGGAGGTAAAAGAATCCACCTACCATGTGGGAAACCTGGTCGATCCCTAGGTTGGGAAGATTCCCCTGGAGGAGGGCATAGCAACCCACTCCAGTATTCTTGCCTGGAGCATCCCCATGGACAGAGGAGCCTGGACTACAGTCCATGGGGTCACAAAGAGTCACACACGACTGAGGGACTAAGCCCAGCACAGCTCACAGATGACACTCCGTGTGCTTGTGGGCTCACCAGGTACATGTCAAGGGCTTACCCGTAGTATCACGCGAAGGACTCACAGCATGAAAAGTCGCCAGTGAGGCTGTTGCCCTGTGGACTGAAAGGTGGAAAGCATCATTTTGTGATTGACCTTGTTGGCTAATAAAAGGGCTTCCCTGGTGGCTCAGTTGGCAAAGAATCTGCCTGCAGTGGGGGACACCTGGGTTCTCTCCCTGGGTAGGGAAGATCCTCTGGAGGAGGGCAACCCACTCCAGTATTCTTGCCTGGAGAATTCCAAGGGCAGAGGAGCCTGGTACGCTATAGTCCATGGGGTCGCAAAGAGTCAGACACGACTTAAGCAACTAAGCACAGCACAGCTAATAAAAAATAGTACAGAAACACTTTGGGGCTTTCCAGGGGGCACAGTGGTAAGGAATTAGCCTGCCAATTCAGGAGAAAACCCCATGAACAGAGTAGCCTGATGGGCTAAGTCCACGGGGTCATAAAAGAGTTAGACACTACTTAATGACTAAACAACAACAACACAGGAGACACAAAAGCTGTGGGCTTGATCCCCGGGTCAGGAAGATCCCCTGGAGAAGGAAAAGGCAACCCACTCCAGTACTCTTGCCTGGGAAATCCCATGCACAGAGGAGCCTGGAAGGCTGCAATCCATGGGATCGCAAAGAGTCAGACATGACTGAGCGACTGAGCACACACAAACATCGAAACACTTTTTAGTCTTCAACAGCCTCATGTACAAGCAACCTTTCTCAAAACTTTGGAATCAGTGATTCCATACAGGACACAGGAAAGCCCACTGAATACATTATCTTTCTAACGAACCATTATTTTAAGAATCAGTTCAAAATGAGGTATAGAGTATTTCTACATTTTAAAGCCTAATCCCAAGGATAAAATTATTTTTAAGAAAAGGAGCAGAGGCTTAATAGACCCCAGACCACAGGACATGGAATTCAGCATCTACAGCTCAGCCCCTGGGTGTGAGTGTTTAATGAAGGACACGTATTTGGTTAGAAATTCACTTGTTTTCACTTGAAACATACATCTTTCCTGGAAACGCTGAATGTGTAGGACTCGTTTCTAACCTACATTCTTACTCTCGCTGCTCTGTCCTCTCAAGTTTTTTTTTTTTTTTTTTTTTAAATTATCCTTTAGACTTAACAGTGTTACGGTGTGCTGTGTCTTTTCAGAGACAGACAAAAATCAGAACAAAGGTCATAAAAAATAACAAGGGTGGTTTCTTTGATCTGGCCATGATCAATCAAGCTGATTTTTGTTTTGTTTCTTCTTGGGTGGTGGTCTGTTGCAAACAGTCCTAGGTTAGGAAGATGGATTCTTCCATGTCTGCTCAGGCTAGCTCCTGTCCTCCACGCAAACATCCGACTGCTGCGTGTTGGAATAGTGATACATGTGCACTAAAGCTGCAAGCTGCCAGGGCAAAGGAAGGGGCCCCTGTGGCGCCAGGGTGGGAGTACTTACTGAAGAAATAAGCAGATGAGTTGCCATGAAAGCAGGCTAACAACTCAGCTGGCAGCCTCACACTTCAGACCAGCCAGCCCTACTCCTCTCTGCCTTGTGTGTCTTTGCCACAGGCCACCACCACACATTCCATGGTGATTTTCAAAAACATTGTTAGAGGAGGTTTATGTCTCTTCTGATTTGGCAGACGTGCTGTATATTTACTGCGATGAAAGAACACTGTCATTAAATCCACCAACAGCTGACAGTTGGAAAAGGAAGTCCAAAGTGGAAATCCCCACTGGTGACCTTTGATCATCACAAAGACGAGAACGCTGTCTGACCAATTCTTATAAGAAAAGGGAAGGATGGCAGCTTAGCCTGGACTGAGTTTTTCCTGATTGCAGCAAACTGGAAAGCAGATGCCTGTGCTGAAGAAAATTCCAGAAAAGATTCAAGCAGATTCTGCCTCTTTGTGGGAAAATGCATTGACAGTTACTTTAGCGGGGTTGATTTTGGGTCCTGGACCTCTGATAGGATTTGGTATTAATTTTTCTTCAACCAAGTGAAAAGTGAAAGTGTTAGTCACTTAATCATATCTGACTCTCTGCGACTCCATGGACTGTAGCCCACCAGGCTCCTCTGTCCATGGGATATCCCAGGCAAGAATACTAGAATGGGTTGCCATTTCCTTCTCCAGGGGATCTTTCCAACCCAGGAATTGAACCCAGACCTCTTGCATTGCAGGCAGATTCTTTACCATCTAAGTCACCAGGGAATCCCTTCTTCAATCAAAGATTTCTCTAAATATGTTGGTCTTGACATCCTATCTGAAACTTGAGCAAGTTGACATCTCCCTTGAAAAGAGATCCATCTCTTTTCAAGATGCAGACCAAAAATTCAATATCAACTATCAGCATTTGGAATTTATCTTAGCTATTTACGATTCTAATGGCTATCAGTTTATTCAGAAGTTGACATCTGTAAAATTGCCTTCGAGCAAGCATTCAAAGTACATTTACAAACTGACTTAATATAATTGTGGAAGACAAATCTATTTCCCTCCTTTTAATTTTCTCCCCAGACCAAGGGTTGGAATATTCCAAGGTTTCATTCCCGTATAAAATCTAATGAAGACGGGAAAAGAAAAGTCAAGATAAATTGTATGAAATACCTCTATGGAAGTTTTGGCATGGACAGGACTTCCAAGAAAGAATGGTGTGTAATTATTATGCCTGAACCAGTCATTCAAATTTTACCTTGGGGGGAAAAAGTGTTTTTAAGGTTTTTGATGTAATCTCTCTTTCCTGTCAATCAAGAATATAAATGACATTTGCTTAGAAAACAAACTCAAATCATGTGTGTCATCACGCTCTACAAAGGTATTTTGAGCTGATAATGCCGCCTTATATTGAATTTCTGTCTACCAATACAACCCTCTTTCAGGCTTTGTCCAAGACTGACACTACAGCTTTCACACACACAACTTTTATTTATATATTTATTTTTATTCATATCACCAAGGCCTCCGGGCAAATGTACAGACAGAAAGTTCACACTCTGCCTTTCTAACCACTTTCTCAGGGACATTCCAGAAAGCACTGCAGTAAAACAGCCTTGTCAACAGATTTCAACTTCAATGTTTAATTTGTATCAAAACCATCCATTTTCGCTTGGCTTCACCTAATACCATTTACTAATCTCAGTAGTAGATATTAACACTGTATTGCAACGACCTAATGTGGGAAATAATCTGTTGTCGGACAATGCAGAAACTCTAACACTTACTATTGGGCACATTTAAACGCAGTATTATGCCACATTATAGAATCAACACAAAGGACTTCAATCCTGCTATTAATATTGCAGTGTGCTAAAGTGCAATGTCACCCCACGCCGGTACCCTTGCCTGGAGAACCCCATGGATGGAGAAGCCTGGTAGGCTGCAGTCCACGGGGTCGCTAAGAGTCAGACACGACTGAGCAACTTCACTTTCACTTTTCACTTTCATGCATTGGAGAGGGAAATGGCAACCCACTCCAGTATTCTTGCCTGGAGAATCCTAGGGACGGGGGAGCCTGTTGGGGTTCCGTCTATGGGGTCGCACAGGGTCAGACACGACTGACGCGACTTAGCAGCAGCAGTGCTAAAGTGAAGAGGAACTAAAAAGCCTCTTGATGAAAGTGGAAGTGGAGGGTGAAAATGTTGGCTTAAAGCTCAACATTCAGAAAACGAAGATCATGGCATCTGGTCCCATCACTTCATGGCAAATAGATAGGGAAACAGTGGAAACAGTTTCAGACTTTATTTTGGGGGGCTCCAAAATCACTGCATATGGTGACTGCAGCCATGAAATTAAAAGATGCTTACTCCTTGGAAGGAAAGTTATGACCAACCTAGAAAGCATATTGAAAAGCAGAGACATTACTTTGCCAACAAAAGTCCATCTAGTCAAGGCTAAGGTTTTTCCAGTGGTCATGTATGGATGTGAGAGTTGGACTGTGAAGAAAGTTGAGCACCAAAGAATTGATGCTTTTGAACTGTGGTGTTGGAGAAGACTCTTGAGAGTTCCTTGGACTGCAAGGAGATCCAACCAGTCCATTCTGAAGGAGATCAGCCCTGGGATTTCTTTGGAAGGAATGATGCTAAAGCTGAAATTCCAATACTTTGGCCACCTCATGCGAAGAGTTGACTCATTGGAAAAGACTCTGATGCTGGGAGGGATTGGGGGCAGGAGGAGAAGGGGACGACAGAGGATGAGATGGCTGGATGGCATCACTGACTTGATGGACGTGAGTTTGAGTGAACTCCGGGAGTTGGTGATGGAGAGGGAGGCCTGGCGTGCTGCGATTCATGGGGTCACAAAGAGTCGGACACAAATGAACGACTGAACTGAACTGAAGTCGCTTCAACACTGTCCAACTCTGTGACCCTTATAGACTGTAGCCCATCAGGCTTCTCTGCCCATGGGATTCTCCAGGAGAGAATACTGGAATGGCTAGCCATGCCAGAAACATGGGTTTGATCCCTAGAGGATCTTGCTGACCCAGGGATCAAACCCATGTTTCTTACATCTGCATTGGCAGGTGGGTCTTTACCATAGCGCCACTTGGGGAGCCTGTTTAATCCAGTAATTATTTTAAAAAACTACATTTAGAAACAGGTACATTAAATAAATGTAGAGAATTTAACAAATATCTTTTCATACCATTCTCTTTGGCTTGGCTAAAACATTTCTCTCTCATCTGTTCTACACTACGCAGCATGTGTTAAATGTTTGTTTTCATTTATTTTGGTCTTCATTGCTGCCTGGTCTTTTCTCTAGTTGTGGAGAGAGGAGACTCTGGTTTCTCAGTGTGGTGGCCTCTCTTGTCTCTGGGTGCACTGGCTTCAGCAGTTTGGCTCCCAGGCTCTAGAGCAAAAGGCTCAATAGTTGTGGCCCACGGTCTTAGTTGGCCTATGGCATGTGGCATCTTTTTGGACCAGGGATCGAACACGTGCCTCTTGCATGGCAGGAGGATTTTTAACTGCTGAGCCAACAGGGAAGCCCTACATAGCATTTTTTATTATTTGGTATTAACTTTTACTTTAATAGGAAATTTGTAAATCACACCTTTCAGTTATGTGAACATCAAAGATGTTGCTGCATGGAACAGATGTTTATGAAATGAAGCTTTATTTTCTTAACATCAATAAAAAATAAAACATAAGGCCTTACTCTCTTTGTGATGTTTCTATCACATAAATAAAATTTTAGGACTGGAAGACAAGAGTTGAGATTTATAATCCAATCCCATCATTTTGAAAATGAGGAAATCTGAGAGTTAGAGATGTTGATTGACTTTTTCAAGGTCACAGAAGTAACTAGAGGCAGACTGCATATGAAATGTCCCAGTCAAACCACATGCCCTTCCTTCTTGAAGGGTTTGACATTTGACCTTGAAGCAATGATACCTTTAAAGATGCACATGCATGGCTCGAATTCATTCATCTACTGAGAAGTATTCTTGGCTGAAAAATTCCATGGACAGAGGAACCTGGTGGGCTATAGTCCATGGGGTTGCAATGAGTCAGACATGAATGAAGTCAGAATGAATGACTTAGCACACATAGGTTATCCAGCAATCCAGTTAATGGGCAAAATTTAATAATAACAAATTAATTCATTAATAAGTCAATGCACTGAAATAAAGGGAAATTTTATTCTAAAAAGAACCTTCTTTAGGGCATCTCCAGTGCCTAAAAGAATGCCTAGCTTTTAGTAAGTTTAATGAACTATTCATTGATGTTTATTCATTAATTAATAAACCCATAAATACAAAAAGCCAGATCTGCACACTAACTTACTGAAACCAACATGACTTTAGACAAAGGCTGGCGGGTTGCTAGGATTTGCCATTTGGTTTATGCCTGGTGACTTCACGCAGATGAGAAAACCCAGACTGAAGTACAGGGTTAGCAGGACTGGAAGCCTCCCTGGATGTTTATGTTCAGGAATCAACGAAAACTAAGCACTATTAATAATTTGAACACAACTCAAAGCCAAAAGTAAAAGAAAGAAATAACTTTCAGCCAACTGATACTGGCCTATGTAAAACAAGAGAGTATCTGGAGATTTTGACTGGTAGGAAAGGAAACATAATCCCTTTCAATGTTCTGCAGATGCACACATGTTTAGAAATAATAGATGTGCTAAATGTTTTAGGTGTTTCGTTGGCAATCTCTTTTTTCTCCCATTAAACTGAATAGTATTACAGCTGTGTTGAATCATTAGATATTTTCTCTATAACTACGTATGGTATAAGAACAAAAAGAAGATTTGTATGAATATGACACAAATGTTCATAATAGATTTTCAAAGTTGTTGGCCATGCATCCTTTTGACAAAGGACTTATTTCATAATAATGCTTTTAAATGTGTAAAAATATACCTACGTATAAAATATGCATAAATATTTTATATAAATGGAAGTGCAATGAATATGATTAATAATTATAAAGTATAAAAAAAACTTCTGAGGACTACAAAGGAAACAAATTATGATGAAATGCACATATCAATGTGTTAAACATAAAGTACCCTAATTTATCAATAATGATAAGTAAATGTTATATCAAGATTATCTGCAACAACTGAATTGCAATAGAAAAACATCTGTGAGTTTTGTAGATGATAAAGTCTATATATACTGCAGGCGCTCCCATGATTGTTGCATTCATAATTAAAGAAAATGTGCAGTTCTGGTCAGAGGTAAGCAAAAACAAACATGCAAATTTTTTCCCATCCAAGTTTATGGAACCCCTAAGCTCTTTCCATAGACTCCTGGAGGAAGTGTAGATGCGGGTTAAGAACCTCTGATTTGGGGTAAGACAGATCCTGAGCTGGAATTCTAGCTCTGCCGTGAGTGAGTGCAGTGACCTTGAGCAGCTGCTTACCTTCCACGAGCCCCATAAAGTGGGAGCAGAAATGCACATCGCATGAGATGTGTGTGTCACAGTGCACACTGCCTAGAATATATTAAACTCTCAATGTATTATATTTTTGACTCACAATGAGATCATTTGTTTTTGATAACTTAGTTGCTTCACTTCCAAGTAAGCATGAGGATATTCCTTCTCTATTGCTGAGAATTACATTCTTCTTCATTTTAGCAATTTAATTTACAACAACAAAATAATGAGCAAAGAGGATCAAGGTCATGTGTAATTCTGTAACAGCCTTAATACAAACTTTTTTAGCACCAAAATTAAAAGAACACTTTATAAGATAAACAAAATATCAAGTGTTCCATACACCCAAATCCATACGGTTGGGGAGGAGGTGAGCATTGAATTTGGGACACTAAATCCCTTAGATCAATGAGGCAATATGGTGCCCCAACAGTATAAACCAATTTTGATATTGCTATTCATATTAATATCAACTACGCATTTGAACTGTATTGAGTCAAAATTCTTGAAATTCAGAAAAGCTGAACAGAAGAAACTCTGAGTATCAGATTTCATTTTAGGGGGAGCCTTTCTTTTCTAGAATCTAAAACTGGCCAATGACTATGGTCATTCCAACCTGTGTTGATGGCCATTACTTGAAGGCACAAAATGGAAAAACAGAAAATAATTTTATTGATTATCATGCATAATCATTTTAAGGAAGTGCATATGAAATCATTGTGGAAGTTTTCTAAGTCATCAATCCAAGTGTATTTAATAATATTGACTTTTGCACCCTGAAATTAGAACATGGAGAGTGAAACAACTTGTTAAGAAATTTTGTGCCACAGTAAAACCAGTTTCCTCCAAGAATGAGTTGACAAAAATAAGGTTGTCTCCCCTGGGTTTGGAACCTGCAATGGCATATCATTCCATGCTCGAAGAGATATATGAAAACTTCATCAATATTGTCATTAAAACAAAAGCAAAATTCAACAAATGAGACTACAGCAAATGTAAAAGCTTCTTCACAGCAAAAGCAGCAATTCACAAAATTAAAAGACAACTTATAGAATGGGAGAAAACTTTTCCAAACTATGTGTCAGTAAAATATATAAAGAACTCATATAATAACTCAATAACAAAAACCTTCAAACAATCCAAATTTTAAAATGGGCAGAGGAACAAAGTGAACTTTTTTCCAAAGAAGACATTCAAATGGCCAACACGCACATGGAAAGATGTTCACATCATTAATCATCAGGCAAGTGTAAGTAAAAGCCACAATGAGATAGAGCCTCACACTTGTTAAAATGACTATCATCAAGAAGACAAGTGAAAACAGATGTTGGTGAGGATCCAGAGAAAAGGGAACCCTTGCGCACCATTGGTGGGAAGGTACACTGGTTCAGCCACTATGGAAAACAAGATGGAAGCGCTTCAGAAAATTCAAAGCAGATCCACCATGTGTTCTGTGTGTGTTCAGTCACTCAGTCGTGCCCAACTCTTTGCAACCCCATGGATTATAGCCCTCCAGGCTCCTCTGTCCATGGAGTTTTCCAGGCAAGACTACTGGAGTGGGTTGCCATTTCCTTCTCCAGGGGATCTTCCCGACCCAGGGATCGAACATGCATCTCCTGCACCTCCCTCATTGGTAGGCAGATTCTTTACTACTGCACCACCTGGGAAGCCCAAGATCTACCATATAATCTAGCAATTCCACTTCTGGGTATATACCCAAAGGAAATCAAAACACAACAATGAAAATACATATGCCCTCCATGTTTATGGCAGCATTATTCACAATAGTCCAAGTACGGAAATAACCTAAGTGTCCGTCAGTAGATGAATGGATACAGATGTGGCATATGTATATGCCACCGAACACTATTCAGCCTTGAACAGGAAGGACATCCTGCCTTTTGTGACAGCATCAATGGACTTTGAGGACATTATGCTAAGTGAAATGTCAGACAGAGAAAGCCAAATCCTGTATGATATCATATGAGGAATCTAAAAAAGTCAAATTCATAAAAACAGAAAGCAAAATAATATTTACCAAGGACTGGGGGATGGGAGAGACAGGAGAGATGCCGTTTAAGGGCGAAAATTTGCAAGTAATAAGTCTTACATATCTAATACATGGTATAATGAATATAGACAACAGTATTGTGTTATAATCATCAAACTTGCTAAGAGACTAGATCTTAGTTATTCTAACCACTGGAAACAAATTATAATTATATGACATGATAGAGGTGCTAATTATCACTACAATGGCAATCATATAATATATATAAATGCACCAAATCAACACATTGTACATCTTAACTTTACACAATGTTATAGGTCAAACATATTTCAATCAACATATGGACTTCTAAGCATTTAGACAATTAGAACTAATGTTGGAACAGAAAACCTAAATTATCCTTTAAAGTAATTTCATGTAATTGCTTGCTTTTGCCTGTGATAAATTTCAGCAAATTTAGAATGAATAGTACATTGGTAGAGTAAGATCATGCTATAAATTTTAAAGATAAAGATCTTTGATTCCTCAAGTAAAAAAACACTGTTATTAATTACAGTTCATTACAATTTTGGAAACCTTCCAGAGAGGAAGAGGGATTTGATTTTGCTAAGAATTGAAACACATAAATTATGTCTACAAGTCCTTAAAAAGTTTGTTTACTCTTTCTAGGAAACAGGAGACATCCCTTTTAGCTATGGAGAGTGAAAATGTTCTTTTTATTACCATGAAAATTTAAATCCTACTTTTGTATTATATGTATTGTACCATTTAGCTCAAGCGTTCTTTTTTTAATTCCTTATTTACCAAATCTAGGTTCCAAGCTATATGAACCTATAAAACCTCCTGTGCTCTAGTTTTGTGACCTTGGATAAGTTATTTATCTCTCTAAACCTCAATTTGCTCACCTGTACAATGGAAATAATACTAGTAATCAGATAGGGTTGTCCAATGTTTTTGACAAAATATATAACAAATAGTGAAAACCTGGCATTTATAAGTACCTTATAAATAATAATCACTATTTTTCTTACCCTAGGAAGCACTGATAGCTTCGGCTTCTGGGTGAAATAGGTGCATTGTTTAATTACATCTAATCCACCAAATGTCTAATACTCACATTTACTTATTCATAAATCACATACTGTTGGTAACCTATGAAAAAAACTGAGAATTTGGCTTAAATATTTTTACACAAGACAAGTAAGTACAATCAAAAATCGTATTACTACTAAGAGAAGAAATTTTGCTTTGTGTTCTCTGGTTCCAAGTCCCAAATTTCCTTTTCGTACTTCATTCTGTTTTTATTTTAGATACAGCTTTTCTCTGAATGGGGAAAAGAGTGATAGAATTCTCCATGAAACATTGAAAATACAAATAGAATTATTATTCTAATTTTTAAAGGAAATTATTTTAAAACATACTTCTGCTTATAGTATATTTCTTCCAGGATAACAAATGATTTAATGTCATATAAATAATAATTAGGCTTCCCTGGTGGCTCAGGCAATAAAGAGTCTGCCTGAAATGTGGGAAACCCAGGTTTGATCCTTGGGTCAGGAAGATACCCTAGAGAAGGAAATGACAACTCACTTCAGTTGCTTGGAAAATTCCATGGACAGAGAAGCCTGGCAGGAGCCCATGGAATCACAAAATGTCAGACATGACTGAGCAACTAACAAATAATAATTACACTGCTTCCCTGGTGGGTCAGCAGTAAAGAACCCACCTGCAATGCAGGAGCTACAGGAGACCAGGTTCAATCCCTGGGATTCGAAGATCCCCTGGGGGGAGTAAATGGTGACCCACTCCAACATTCTTGCCTGAAAAAGTCCATGGACAGAGGAGCCTGGCAGGCTACAGTCCCCTAGGTGGCAAAGAGCTGGATACAGCTGAGCAGAGCACACAGTACCTAGCACTTTACATTTTATACAGTAACATGTAAATAAAAAAATGTTATAAAATATTTACCAGAAATTGAAAACTTGTAATTGATGGGATGATGTCATATCATAATCCAAAATCCAAACATTCTATGAGATGTCTTCCTTCCTCCAAAACACCCCTCCAGCCCCATCTTTCCTCTCTCCTTTGCCCTCTCATGAGCTCTCAAGGTCACTGTTATGTCCTGAGTGCTTTGGATGTCAAACATCATTCATCACAATAAACATCAGGTCTGGTTCTGCCTCCCTCTGATTGAGTGGCTCTCTGTGGCAGCTCCAGTGAGACCCTTATGGGGTTAATCCTCACCCCCACCCCAAAACATTAACAAAATTTTCATTCAACCTGCCTCCCACCAAAAGAAGAAATTGAAAAGCAGGTGTCACAGTGGTTGGAGGAGAATCTGAGACTAAGAAAATATGATATGTTGACTTCTTGCCTATTTAGAATATTACCAAAAACCAGATTTCCCAAATTAACTGACATTTGTCATCAGTATCTCCATTTAGCTCTCATCTGAGCCTTCAGCTACGCAAGAGTGATTCAGTTCATTTAATCAAGCCCATTTTGAGGATGATTATTTCAGTCATTCATATTCGACAATGGCTTATGGGTGTCAACGACAGCATTAGAGTCTGGAGGCCACAAACATGAATGAAAAATGGGCTTCGTTTTAGGGAACTTATAATTTAGCTTTCAAGATAACAAGTATAATCAGAATTCAAAAAATGTTCCCTGGTTTAGCAACACCCAAAAGTGTCTTCTGAGACTGAGAGATCTTGTTCTTCTGAATAATAAAAAACCAATGATTTTTGGAGAATGAATGAGTGAACGAATGAACAGATGCTGGAAGAATATCCCCAAAGGTTTTTGTAGCTTGAATATAGTTACACTAAATTACTGTCTGATGAACGCATGCAAGGATCTTCCTTCTACTGCAAAGAATTATTCCCAATAACAGTACCACTCAAGACTCAGAGGAAGGTAATAGATTGATCAATTGCCAGGAGAACACAAACTAACTTTAAAAGGAAGGTTTTCTTTAGTTTATCTAGAGGACCCTCAGGAATCAATTTCCCAGAAAGAACCATTAACATTCGTTGGGAGAACTAAAGAAGGAAATGTATAGCTTTTTAAAAAGAGTTAAGATGAAGGAAATAAAGGGTGGAACTCTGATCACCTACAAAGTGATCCATATCCATGTATGACAGGCGGTGGGAAACCAGCTCACAGATCAAGGCAGACACATGGTTCCAGCACAGGCTTTTGTCAGAAAGGTAGAAAAATACAAACAGAAGCCAGAACGTGGAATAAAAACTTGGGGAAAAAAAAATAATACAGATACGAGGTCGTTGTTTAGTCGCTAAGTTGTGTCCAACTCTTTTGCAACCCTCTGGACTGTAGCCCCCCAGGCTCTTCTGTCCATGGAATTCTCCAGGCAAGAACACTGGAGTGGGTTGCCATTTCCTCCTCCAGGAGATAGAACGGAACACACATGTCCTGCATGGGCAGGTGGATTCTTTACCTCTGAGTCACCATGGAAGCCCCCAGATAGGTTACCACCCCCAGAAAAGAGTAGACCACTTTTGTGGTAATAAATTTCCATTTTTGAAAGCATTGGAAGAGGAGATGGATGAAGAAGGATAAAGCAGAGGTGATCCCTTCGAGTACAGGGTTGGGCGAAGGGACACTGAACACCTGGGGTTCACTCCAGTGTGGAAAAAGTGAGTGGATAGTTTAAAACAAATAGAGGAGAAAGCACATATTAAGAGCGAAAAAGAGTAAGGAGACTCAGAGAGGAGCAAAGAGGAAAAGTAGGAAGAAGAAGGAAGGAAGGAGAAAGGGAGGGAGGAAGAATGAACCTGCAATCCCAGACACAAAATGGCGGCACGCAGTGCTCCTTTGGAAGACACCTCTGTAAGTCCGGGAAAATCGAAAGTAAAGCCGTGCCGCAGGGGAAACGGCCCACGACCTGGTCCACTGAAAGCGACTTCGGGGGCGCAGAATAAGCCTTGTTTCTGATTATGTCACAGCAGCTGCCGGGGGGACCCCAAGAACAAATTGCCCCTAGAGCCCACCCCCAGGCCCAGGCCACTGGTTCTCAACACGGGCTTACGATCCTCCCACCTTCCTCCCCGCACTGAACGCTACTAGTTCACACCGCCTCGGTTACTAGTCATCCAATAAATGCCTTTCCTTTGCAGGAGGAATTCCCTCCCCGAGACTTGAACCACAGGTCCTTAGATCAAGAGGAACTGGAATCAGCATGGCGGTGCCCAGCTCCAGAAGCATTCCTTTAATCAGCTCCCCGTGCAATCCTCGCGTGTTTATAAGCTGCTAAGTGGGAGAAGGATTGCGCTCACTGAGAGTACTTGCCTGAACGGACTGCATGACCACACCTTTGTGACTAAGGAAGTGAGGACACTCAGGCCAAAGATTCTGGTTCTTTCTCTTTTCCAATGTCCAACTACTTCCTCCAGCGATGAGGTCACATACCAGGAGTTAGCACTTCTTTTTTTTTCCTTCATAGGGAATCTGAACTTAAAGTTTCCTTATCCTCGCTTTTTTTGGCATGGTAATTTTTTTTCACAAAAACTATTCACTGTAGAAGTTTCTTCGGAAAATAGGCCTTTAATGTTTCAGAAACTGAGCGTTTCTTTTCATCACAAATTCAAGTTCTTTGAGAAAGATTAACACTTGCAAAATTAACATTATAAATTAGAGGAAAAGGGAGTGACTTTGACTCTCTCCCGAGTTACATGAAAACCCCCATTTCCTTATAAACTTCCATCATTTGTTTTCTTTTCTCTAATTTTATTACTTTAAAGTTCACTTTAATGCAGTTGTATTAGGACCAGGAAAATTAATACTAAACTACTAGAAGTGCAAATCAAGCCACCTCTGATTTAAGGGGTTTTTTTTTCCCTTAAATGGTGTCTCTGAATTAGTTCCCTGGCTGTTTATTATATATCATAGCAAGAACCAAACTTTCTTTCAACAATTTATACATAATTCAGAAGCTGGAATATGCCAAATGAAAATGATAATGTCCTTTAGTATAATTCCTCCATTTTCCTAGACACTAAAATATTTTAAAACTTTATTTATAGCAGTGGTAAAATGCTTCATGTGCAAGGCACTATCAGAAAGTGTGATTGTACGAAGAGATCCTACACCAAATCTTTCTCTCTCTGCTTTTCCTTGAGGAATGGTTCTTCTGCTAAGCCTGACTAAAAACTTCATCTTTGTGACACCATTTTAATTGCTAAGCAAGTTACAGTAAAAAGAAATCAATAATTTGCAACTTTGATAGGTTACTGGTATTAAAATACCAGTCAGCATGCTTCACTTTCCTTGAGAATAAAGACAGAAGATGGATTTTGAAAGATGGAAGTTTTTAATTATTTCCTTTATCTGTGAAAATTCTTTGAGATACAGTGAAAGGGTTTCTATGCATAAATGCACTAATTATGCCATGAAGAAGATCTGGGTAGACAGAGAAATGGCATCAACAGATTGTGTACATTTTCCACCTGTTTGGTCTTCTGCTACATTGTCAAGACAGAATTCCTCATTCCTCAGAATATAAAGTCACATGAACTATTAAAATGGTGGTGAAAACTGTCAGAGGGATCTGAAGAGATGTGTTTTACTTCTGGGGAAATAAGCAAAAAAAAAAAAAAAAAAAAAAATTCCAAAGAGATCCCTAGGTAAAAAAAAAAAAAAAAAGCCATTATCTCAGATTAGAAAGGCCTGGAGAATGAGACAGGAATTCACACTAATATTAAGAATATAGTGAGAAAATGTAAGGGCTCAGCCACCAGTGAATGCTCAAGGCAGATTCAGGGGAAAGTAATGGGCCTCCCTGATAAAGTGGAGAATAAGTAGATGACGGTGTTCTGAATGGAGGATGCCACCAGTGCTTGATGGAAAGAGGTTATTAAAGACATATAATCCCTACAGCCAGTTAGATGTCAAAGGAAATACTCAATACAGGAAATGACCCCTGGGAAGAGAAAGGTAATTTTCTCTCTAAAAGATAAACTTAGAAATAGCTACTTGATGACAGTATCCATAAGGTGAAGTCATCATAGGAGAAGTGTTATCTCAAAAAGTGGAAAAAGGGAAAAAAAGGAATCAGGGAATTCTGGTCATTAAAAGATGGATTCTAGAGTCAAACCTGTGGAAAGCTCAGCTTTAGTATTTGTGCATGCTAAGTCACTTCAGTCGTGTCCCACTCTTTGCGACCCCATGGACTGTAGACCGCCAGGCTCCTCTGTCCACGGGACTCTTCAGGCAAGAATACTGGAGTGGGTTGCCATGCCTCCTCCAGGGGATCTTCCTGAACTAGGAATCTCACTCACATCTCTTAAGTCTGTATTGGTAATAACTCAATATTAAAAAGAACATGTGGGCAGAAGAAATGTTACATTGTGGGACAGATAAAAGAGACATCCTGAGATCTTGGCAGACTTCATCATATACAGGTCAAAGGAGAGAGATGGCTGAGTCTTTCTGACCATTAAGGCAACATAGTTCTTAAGGACAGGAATCACTTAACTGTCCTAGCCATGAGAAAGTGTGCTTAAGATTATCTACCTCCATAGCTCGAATTTTATCTCCAGTTAACTTTTTTAAATTCAATTTTGCTTCCATGGGAGAGAATACATGGATTGTGGATGACAGTGTCAATTTGCAAAGCTTCCTATTGCAAAGTAATAAATTTCCATTCCAAGATATTCATTAGTTTCTTGTAAATGGTGTCACTGTCAGTTCTTAGAGAGTGACTAATATTTGGGGCCCTGAAAAGTCAAACTTAGGGTTTCATTAAGGTACTTTGTTCCTCTAAAGCTTTTCTGGGTCACCAGTCCACTCCAATCTCTGCCATCTTTGTGAGCATATTTTATATTTTAGAGTCAGTAAAGGCAGCAAAGCCTACTAATACTGTGCACGTGTGGTAGTTAGTATAATGCTCCTATCACCTCCAAGATATATACCTGCTAATCCCCTGTAATCTGTGAATATGCTAAGTTACATGGCAAAGGCAATTAAAACTGTAGATGGAATTAAGGTTGCTAATCAGATGAGCAAGGAGAGAGAAGAAAGCCTTCCTCAGCGATCAATGCAAAGAAATAGAGGACAACAACAGAATGGGAAAGACTAGAGATCTCTTCAAGAAAATCAGAGATACCAAGGGAGCATGTCATGCAAAGATGGGCTCAATAAAGGACAGAAATGGTATGGACCTAACAGAAGCAGAAGATATTAAGAAGAGGTGGCAAGAATACACAGAAGAACTGTACAAAAAAGATCTTCACAACCCAGATAATCATGATGGTGTGATCACTGACCTAGAGCCAGACATCCTGGAATGTGAAGTCAAGTGGGCCTTAGAAAGCATCACTACGAACAAAGCTAGTGGAAGTGATGGAATTCCAGATGAGCTATTTCAAATCCTGAAAGATGATGCTATGAAACTGCTGCACTCAATATGCCAGCAAATTTGGAAAACTCAGCAGTGGCCACAGGACTGGAAAAGGGCAGTTTTCATTCCAGTCCCAAAGAAAGGCAATGCCAAAGAATGCTCAAACTACTGCACAATTGCACTCATTTCACATGCTAGCAAAGTAATGTTCAAAATTCTCCAAGCCAGGCTTCAACAGTACGTGAACCATGAACTTCCAGATGTTCAACCTGGTTTTAGAAAAGGCAGAGGAACCAGAGATAAAATTGCCACCATCCGATGGATCATGGAAAAAGCAAGAGAGTTCCAGAAAAACATCTATTTCTGCTTTATTGACTATGCCAAGACTTTGACTGTGTGGATCACAATAAACTGTGGAAAACTCTGAAAGAGATGGGAATATCAGACCACCTGACCTGCCTCTTGAGAAATCTATATGCAGGTCAGGAGCAACAGTTAGTACTGGACATGGAACAACAGACTGGTTCCAAACAGGAAAAGGAGTACGTCAAGGCTGTATATTGTCACCTGTTTATTTAACTTCTATGCAGAGTACATCATGAGAAACACTGGACTGGAAGAAGCACAAGGTGGAATCAAGATTGCTGGGAGAAATATCAATAACCTCAGATATGCAGATGACACCACCCTTATGGCAGAAAGTGAAGAGGAACTAAAAAGACTCTTGATGAAAGTGAAAGAGGAGAGTGAAAAAGTTGGCTTAAAGCTCAACATTCAGAAAAGTAAGATAGTGGCATCTGATCCCATCACTTCATGGGAAATAGATGGGGAAACAGTGGAAACAGTGGCTGACTTTATTTTTGGGGGCTCCAAAATCACTGCAGATGGTGATTGCAGCCATGAAATTAAAATACGCTTACTCCTTGGAAGGAAAGTTATGACCAAACTAGAGAGCATATTGAAAAGCAGAGGTATTACCTTGCCAACAAAGGTCTGTCTAGTCAAGGCTATGGTTTTCCAGTGGTCATGTATGGATGTGAGAGTTGGACTGTGAAGAAAGCTGAGTGCCGAAGAATTGATGCTTTTGAACTGTGGTGTTGGAGAAGACTCTTGAGAGTCCCTTGGACTGCAAGGAGATCCAACCAGTCCATCCTAAAGGAGATCAGTCCTGGGTATTCATTGGAAGGGCTGATGCTGAGGCTGAAACTCCAATACTTTGGCCATCTCATGCGAAGAGTTGACTCAGACCCTGATTCTGGGAGGGATTGGGTGCAGGAGGAGAAGGGGACAACAGAGGATGAGATGGCTGGATGGCATCACCGACTCAACGGACACGAGTTTGAGTGAACTCCGGGAGCTGGTGATGCTGTGATTCATTGAGTCGCAAAGAGTTGGACACGACTGGGCAACTGAACTGAACTGAACTGAATCAGATGAGATGGATTAGCCATGTAGTAATCATAAACATCCTGAAAAAGTGGAGTAGGGGGGCTTCTTTGGTGGTCCAGTGGTTAAGAGTTCACCTTCTAACACAAGGGTGCAAGCTCAAACCTTGGTCTGGGAGCTAGGAT
This sequence comes from Bos grunniens, assembly GCF_055505025.1. Taxonomy (NCBI): domain Eukaryota; kingdom Metazoa; phylum Chordata; class Mammalia; order Artiodactyla; family Bovidae; genus Bos; species Bos grunniens. Next base: position 85,756,290 of record NC_141176.1, on the reverse strand, counting down.
CCCACATGCTTCTGGGCCAAGAAACCAAAACATGAAACAGAAACAATATTGTAACAAATTCAATAAAGACTTGAAAATGGTCCACATGGAGAAATATCTTTTTTAAAAAAAAGTAGAATAGGGAGACAGAAGACGACATAGGAAGATGTGATGAGTGAAGCAGATTTAGGGATATGCTATCTTCTTAGCTTTGAAGGCAAAGGAAGAGGCCATGAGACAAAGAATGTGAGTGTCCTCTAGAGACCAGAAAAAGCAAGAAGGACCACAGCCCTGCCAGCACCTTGGTTTTATCTCAATAAGACCCATGTTGAACTTCTAGCCTACTGGAACGTAATAAAGTTGTATCATCTTGAACTGCTGTGTTTGTGGTAATTTGTTACAACAGCAATAGGAAAACTAACACAGCACAAGTGCAAGACCAACTGTATTATGATTTGGTTGAATTAGACTCCAAGAAATGCAATTGTGTAACCAATTTCTAAAAAATTTGCTCTGTCTACTAGAATAATTAAGGTAATAGGCTCTGGAAGTAGAAAAACCCAGATTTATATTCCAATTTGGACATTTAACAAAGATATGAGTAGATATTTAAACTATTTAAGGGTCATGTTCATCATCCATTAAAATAAAGATACTCTGTTGTTTAGTCACTAAGTCATGTCCAACTATTTTGTGACCCTGTGGATCATAGCCCACGAGGCTCCTCTATCCGTGGAATTCTCCAGAGAAGAATCCTGAAGTGGATTGCCATTTCCTTCTCCAGGGGATCTTTCCAACCAAGGTATTGAGCCTGCACTGGCAGGCAGATTCTTTACCACTGAGCCACCAGGGACTCCCCCAAATAAAGAGAATAGCTACCCTATAGATTGTAGTATGAATTTAATAAGATCAAGTTGTCTAGTCCAATAAAAATGACTATGAAGCATTCACACTTGGTAAAGTGTTTGATGAGGGGAAGTTATACAATGATTTAAAAGTGCCAATTAGCACTTCTTATAGATGCTGGGGCTGCAACAATGAACATGACAGATACTGAAAAATAACCTTGTGACTAACATCCATGGTAAACCTTTGATGAGTATGTAGGAAGTCCTATTATCATACAAGGGGCACTTTGGCTGGATTTATGCATCAGAGAACACTTCTTGGGGAAAGTGAACTCTAAAAAGAGGCCTAAAGAATAAATGGAAATAGATAAAATGAGCAGAGGAAAAGAGGAAAGGCATTCTAGCCCAGGAACGATATGATACAGCACAAGTTGGCTTGGTGATCAGGGAAAGTGAAAACCACAGTGAGGAAGGTCTGTTTCTGAGCTCAGCAGAGGCCAGCGTGGGAAGTGTCTTTTATCCTTGTTGCCAGATGGACTCCGTGCAATGTTTTAACTGGAGAAGAGACACAGTTTACAGTCATGTTGTAGATAGATATCCATCAGTACAGTGCAGAATACAAATTTTAAAAACCAAAATGACAAAAAGTCAATAGGAAACCCATTGGGAAAGTGTTGTAATAGCACAAGCAAACTGTTCTTGCTACTTTTGGAATCAAGCTATGAGAAAAAGGAACAAACTTGAGAGAAAGAAACAAGAAGAGCCCCTGCAAGCAAACCTCTCTACACATGGAGGCAGGGTCTACTCCCGGGTGGGAATGGAAGGAAGGAAAGAAAGGAGAAGGAAAGAAGATCTGTCTATTAATATTCAATCACAGAGTCTGTGATCTGTGCCAAGTTCCCTGTTACTAAGCTCATTGCCCCCCCACCCTACCCTCAAGGCACCTACAGATCTTGAAAAGGTCTGGACCTGGCCCCAAGTCCTGACACCACCCAGACACAGAGCCTGTGTCTAAAGATCCCCTGGCACTAAGATGAAATGTGAAAAGCCCAACCCTCCACTTGTGTATCTGTAGTGCCCAACATTGAATGCACGTAGCCTTTCCACACACAAGCGCAAGCCTCCCCTATTTTACTGGGCGACAGATGCTAATAGAATCAGAGCTCAAAGACATTTGATGGTGGAATAACAGACAATGACCAGCGCTGGATACAGACCAGAGTAACCAGGGGACCTGCCTCCACGTAAGTGGATAATTCCTTCTGAAACAGGAAGCAAAAAAAGCATGTGGGAGCGGTGAAACAAAGCAGTAACTTCCACAGGAAGCTTATGAGGAAAAGTGCTTTCTAAAACTCCAGGGAACTTCCAGAACCCCAGGGTAAGTAAACACCACCTGCCAGTAGATTATTTCAAAGGCAGAGGATAAAAAAATGTTAAGTCTGGGTGAAGAGCCAAATTCTGCCTCTAGATGTCAAAAGTAATTGTGGGAAAAACAGCTTAGAACTCAATATTAAAAGAGCTAAGATCATGGCATCCTGCCCCATCAGTTCATGGCAAATATAAGAGGGAAAAATGGAAGCAGTGACAAACTTTCTCTTCTTAGGCTCTAAAATCACTGCAGATCATGACTGCACCCGTGAAATTAAGCAACGGTTGCTTCTTGGAAGGAAAGCTATGAGAAACCCAGACAGTGTATTAAAAAGCAAAGACATCACACTGTTGACAAAGGTCCATCTAGTCAAAGCTATGGTCTTTCCAGTAGTCATGTACAGATGTATGGTACAGTAGTTGGACCATAAAGAAGGCTGAATAGTCACCGGAAGGACTGATGCTGGAGCTGAAGCTCCAATACTTTGTCCACCCGATGCAAAGAACTGATTCAATGGAAAAGACCTTGATGCTGGGAAAGACTGAAGGAAGGAGAATAAGGGGGCAACAGAAGATGAGATGGTTGGATGGCATCACTGATTGAATGGCCATGAACTTGGGCAAACTCCGGGAGACAGTAAGGGACAGGAAGGTCTGGCGTGCTGCAGTCCATGGGGTTGCAAAGAGTCAGACATGACTTAGCAACTGAACAACAACAGGGCTTCCCAGGTGGCACTGGTGGTAAAGGGCCCTCCTGCCAATATGAGAGACGTAAGAGATGCAGGTTCGATCCCTGGATTGGAAACACCCCCTGGAGGAGGGCATGGCAACCCACTCCAGTATTCTTGTCTGGAGCATCCCTTGGACAGAGGAGCCTGGTGGGCTATATGGTCCATAGGATCTCAAAGTGTCAGACACGACTGCAGCAACTTTGTACACACGGGATAAACACTGTGGAAGCTCCCAGTATGGATTTTACATATGCACAGTGGTCATTTCAAACCATGTAGACGGAATGACAGCAATAGACAGTTGCAAGAAATGAGAATACACTCTAGATCAAGAGATTTTATTCTTCTTAGATGTTGATGTTACACGCAATTTAAGAAAAAAAAATCAGCTTTCTGATATGTTAAAACTGTCGTTCAAATAAAGTCAAACAAAATAAAAGCAAGGACAACTTATTTTATGAAACTTTATAACAAAGGAATCTCTACTTGTCTTCTGAGTTGGAGTCTGAACACCCTGTTTACTCACGGAAAACTCATCACACACTTGGGGATAATGCATATTGTTAAAACAAAAGATGGATTCAGCCCGTTTCACTGACATCACTCTCATTGTTAGTCCAGAAATTTTGCAAATATCAACAGTGGCAGAGTCAGCAGACATGTCATTAAGTACTAAAAAGAAAGAGGAGAAATAAATATTTATCATCGCTCTGTGCCAGGCCCTGAGCTAAGTGTCCCCTCAATCTTAATAAAACTGAGTCAATCACACATCCAGATCCAACCCGAGAAAACAAACAATGGAGGATTTTTAAAAAGAAAAAAAACTCAGAACTGAACCTGAATAATCATGCCTGCTCCAAACAATGAAGCCATAAGTCTGGATACAAACCCGATTCTGTATAGAGAGGAAGTAAGACTTCCCAAGGCAATGGGTAGACAGCAGTTTGCATTATCTTCAGGCAATCCTACTCTTTGACCAAACCAGGATTATATTCCAAAACATCTTGTACTATATTCAGTCAAAAATGATTTTCTAAACACCGGCTATTTGCCAGATATTATGCTAAATACCGGGGACACATCAACACGCTGGAGAGAGGGGAAAAAAGGATGTTCTGTCCTAGAAAATTTAGAGTGTATAAGGCACAGTCTTGCTGATATCTTTGGAGAGACAGAATACATTTTACTCGAATTTTCTTTAATTCAGTTTGTTAATGTTTCCCAGGGGCTTCTCAGGTGATGCTAGTGGTAAAGAATCCACCTGCAATGCAGGAAGCTAGAGATGTGGGTTCAATCCCTGGGTCAGGAAGATCCCCCGGGGTAGGAAACTGCAACCCACCCCTGTATTCTTGCCTGGAAAATTCTACGGATAGTGGAGCCTGGCTGGAGATGGTCCATGGGGCTCCAGAGGCTTGGACATAAGGGGAAGCTGAGCAACAACAATAACGTTTCCCAAAGGAAAAAACTAGGACTAGCAAGAGTAAGGGGGCTTCCCCAGTGGCTCAGACGGTAAAGAATCCTCCTGCAGTGCGAGTATGGTTAAATTAGTAACAGTATGATTCAACCTTCAGATGTTGTAGCAAGATGTCACCACACTTGGGAACACTGTTGTCCCAGTAAAACAGACGATTCCATGCCGGACTTCGCTCTGTGTGTGATGGAGTCTGGTGGGGAAGATGCTGTCGTACAATGTGGAGGGGCGGGGTCTGGGGTCCTGCTGTGTGTATTCCAACCCCACTAGTTACTAACCTGTGCAGATCACCCCAGCTCTCCAGATTGCAATTCCTCCCGCTGTAAAATGAGATAACAGCACCTCCTCCACAGGGTGCATGAGAAGCTAAATGAGTAAAGAGAACCCTCAGTTTAGCACAAACGACCTACAAACATTAATAGATGCTATCAGGACATGAACGAGAGCACAGCTTACCACTGCCATCCAATTCTGTTGTCTTTAAAAGACCAACATCTGTGCAAATCATTAATGCTTAATACTGACGTCACATAGCAACAGCATTCTGTCAAGTCTAGTGGGCAGGCTAGAGGATGGAAGCAGTAGTAGAAATATATGGTGTACACACACACACATCTGCACACACACACATCTACATACACATATGAAAGGGAAAAAAACGTGTGTGTGAAATGGTCATCTAATTTCTAATGTCCACAGTCATCATGCATGGCCTATACTATTGCTGCATTTCACAGGAGACTAAGAATCAGAGTGATGGACTGACATAGCCAAGGTCACACAGCACTTAAAACGAGAGATTTGTACAGTGGGAGTCACACAACTTGCTTTGAGAACCATCACAGCAACCACCTCAGATGCGGTCATTCACAAAGCAACCTGCGCACTCCAGGGTTCGTGTGTTTGAGATTCGCCTTGATTACCTGGAGAAGGCTGCAGACATAACAATCCTTGCCAAGGAGGCATGAAGTCCCTTACTCTTTGGGGTCTCAAAGAGTCAGACACGACTAAGGGACCAAACAGCGACATCTTCTTAACACGTGTGACCAGTGGTAAAACATGTGGAGTCTCCGAGATCTTTTGAACTTTGTTATTTTACCCATTCTGTTTATAATCAGTTTCAGTTTTTAATTTGATTTTGAAATTGTAGTTAATCAAAAGATATTTTGTTTTTAGTGCCACATTTTCATTTCCTTCCAGCCAACACTGCAATAACTACAGTTTCAGCAACTTATTCCTCATTAAATGCCCATTAGAAACACCTTCTCCTCTGTATGTTTTGGATGATAACTTGTATTTCTGATCCCTTTTGCCTTTTATAGTGCTTATAGTTTTTCACTGATAATCATACTTCGGTTCCTTCTCAAATGAAAGTTCAACTTTTATTTTTCTTGTTTTGTTTTCATTGTCAACATTCCAGGTTGAGTTTTATGTCAATGCTTCTTGGAAAATATATAAATGTTACATTGAAAATCCCAAAGTAGGAAAAATTGTACTCCAGTCAAACAGTACTAATAGGTCTAATATTCCGATTCACTTTTATTAGGCCTTGAGGCACACGAGGAAAAAATAAAAAAAATAAAAAGCCTTGCTCCAAAGTTGCCACAATCTATATAGTCTAAAATGTCAATGATTAATTTATCCCAAAGGTCAACTTTATAATAGAAAAATACTTGATCATTCTTAATAAAATAGTTAAGAAGGAAAAATACCCGGAATAAAGCAGTTTTTCAAAATCTGTGATCAGTTTCAAGTAATCAGCATGCTCTTTTCCTTGGGGACCAATATTCAGAGAAAGCAGTTCATTTGATTTTATTGACAATATAGTGACACTTGGCAGATTGGGTATTTTTCCCCTTTTTAAAATTTTTAAATGTTGAAGACCTGCCAGATTGGCAGGTCTGGAAGCCTCGGTTCCTTCAAGGAATTGGCTCTCGGTATCACTGTGTTCCTCAGCTTCGGGGTGTAGATTTTGTTGGGTATTTTCCCCTCTCTTAATTACTTTCCTCCTATAGCACAGTCGTTAATGAATCAGAGAAACCACTGGAAAAGTGATTGACCCACTCGGTCCCTGGTGAGAAATAACTGACTTCTTAGCATTACAGGAGAAAAATTTGAATGGAGAGCGAGGGAAAAAGAGGAACAGTTGTAGATCATGTAGTCCGGTTGTTAATATCATTTACTAGGCCGTCTGCATGGTTTCTATCCCCATCTGAGTAAGACACAGGAAATGCCTGAGCATCAGAGAGGATCCTGCTTATTCCCACAAGGAGGAACTTCAGAGACCTTGATGCTAATGGTTAAAGGACCTTGGAACTGAAATTCAACGCACAGCTCATGTTCATATTCCCTCTAACACATGTGTCCCGAGTGATCATCTGTTCTCCCAGCGACCAGAAACGTTATATCCCCTAAGGAAGCTCACTGGAGAGATAAATATTCTCTTTATTAAGTCAAAATGCCTCTTCTTCCAAACTCAGACTCCAAATGGCGTGGTGGTCGCTGGACCCAATTCTATCCCTTGGGTTCAGTTCCTCGGAAACGTTTTTCGTGTTAGGTTTTCAATGATCTTCCTCTTTCTAGTCAAGGCAAAGTTAATAAGAAAATAATCAGTCTCATAAATTGTCATTCCTGATGTCTCTCGGCCTGTCTCCAAATGACCCCAAGCTAAAAGACAGCTTTTCATTTTGCTTTTATCTAAACCAGGGATTTGGGGATTGTTTTGAAGCTGAGGAGCTCATTTCTATTTGCTTATTTTTTTATTCAGAAAGTTTGTATCACTCTGTTTTTGAGTGTCTTTTAAATACCTTTCCTCCTGGGGGACATGGGCAAACCATCTGCAATATGTGAATAAAATAGATCTAGTCACATTACAGTTAAGGGGGCATTGTTGAAAAATGCCAACTCCTGGGTTTCAAAACAAAATGAGAAATTTTCAATTTACAGTTGTAAATGCATGAAACACCAAAATAGCTTGGCTTTAAAATGCTGACCACGACAAAACACACTACAGTCTTTGGTCAGAAAGCCCTTTGTTTCCACATGTGAGTAGATATTGACAATATCGCACAGGAACCCTTCAGAGGACTGTTTCTTCCAGATGTACGATCAAACCAAACTAAGCACAAACATTAGCTAGATAGGAAATTGGCAGAAACCATTCAAAAATGGGCTCTGTTCGCACTTGGGGAAGTGCACAGAAGGGCAGGGCACACATCCAATTAAAGTTTATTTTCTGATGTCTAAACTGTTACACATACACTATTTATAAAAAGTGTCACAGGCAGTAAACTCCTGCAGAATGATTTGCATACCAGTCGCAGATTTGTACCCCGTACTCCGTGTTGTTGCTGATTTGAAAATTAAGAGTGACAAATGCAAATGAATCCTGTATGTCGTAAATAGTGAATGACCCTTCCTAGAACAAATGCCGAAAGGGAACCACGGCAGAGATAAAAAGGGAGATTAGAATGATATATCTAGGGACCGTATGACATATGGTGTCTCTGTCTACTAATTCAGACACCAGTTGAAACCAGTTGCTAAAATGCAAATATTCCTAGGTGCCTATGATCCTTTAAAATTTGTATCATCCACTAGTCATTAGAGATCCCATTTCTCTATAGAATATGTGACTGCTCCTCTTTCAAAATAAAGTCAAATTTGGAAGAGAAGCAATCTGAATAGAAGAAGCAGTTTCTGCAGCTTTTCCAGGCAATGGTAATTAATCTCTAGTTCACTCCACCCAAAGCATCCACCAGCACCTAAGGAACTCCTCCCCAAGTGGCAGACAGACTCTCATTTCACAAGCCTGAGTGCCAAAGGAGGTTACGCCATTCAGGATTTCCAAGCAGAGTGTGAAAATAAACCTCCCCATTGGAGGGACCACACACTCTAACTGTTTCTCTGAACTCTTACACTTTGCAAAAGCAAGAAGACCAGAACGAACTTGCATACAACATCCCTCCTCTTTACCGTAAAGTGTGTCGAGTTCATTCGGCTGCAAAATACATAAGTATCCAAATATGACCATTTAATTTTCCGTTCTTAAGTTCTTTTGATCCAGTTGTTTCCAAAAATGCTGAAGAAAACAAATGCATAGCATCTTCCTGTATTCAGCAGTTTTCCCCTTTTCTAACATGGGGAGGAAAAGTTGATCTGAAAGTCACTGTTTTAGCATTGTATAAATGTAGATGTAAATTCATACAATTTCAAATAGAATAATTAAAACCATAATCAACTATGATAGAGTATTTTAATGATTCAGTTTGATTTACATGTAGAACGTCTTCATTAAAATATACTCACTACTATATATAAAATAGATAACAAGAAGAACCTACTGTATAGCATAGGGAACTCTAGTCAATATCTTGTAATAGCCTATAATGGAAAGGAATCTGAAAAAGAATTGAGATATATATAAATAAATATAAGCATATACATATAACAGAATCATTTTGCTGTATACCTGAAAATAGCACTTATGGCAGAAAGTGAAGAAGAACTAAAGAACCTCTTGATGAAAGTGAAAGAGGAGAGTGAAAAAGTTGGCTTAAAGCTCAACATTCAGAAAACTAAGATCATGGCATTGGGTCCCATCACCTCATGGCAAGTAGATGGGGAAACAATGGAAACAGTGACAGACTTTATTTTTTTTTTGGCTCCAAAATCACTGCAGATGGTGACTGCAGCCATGAAAGTAAAAGACACTTGCTTCTTGGAAGAAAAGTTATGACCAACCTAGACAGCATATTAAAAAGCAAAGCCATTACTTTGCCAACAAAGGTCCGTCTAGTCAAAGCTATGGTTTTTCCAGTAGTTATGTATGGATGGGAGAGTTGGACTATAAGGAAAGCTGAGCACATAAGAATTGATGCTTTTGAACTGTGGTGATAGAGAAGACTCTTGAGAGTCCCTTGGATTGCAAGGAGATCAAACCAGTCCATCCTGAAGGAAATCAGTCCTGAATATTCATTGGAAGGACTGATGCTGAAGCTGAAATCCCTTGGCCACCTGATGCAAAGAACTGACTCATTAGAAAAGACTCTGATGCTGGGAAAGATTGAGGGCAGGAGGAGAAGGGGACAACAGAGGATGAGATGGTTGGATGGTATCAGTGACTCAATGGACATGAGTTTGAGTAAACTCCAGGAGTTGGTGATGGACAGGGAAGCCTAGCATGCTGCAGTCCATGGGGTCACAAAGAGTCAGACACAACTGAGCAACTGAACTGAATTGAACTGAAAATAGCACAACATTGTAAATCAGCTATATTTCAAATATAAATAGTAATAATAATTTTTAAAAAACATAAAACTTTAAAGATGTAGAATGTCCTCTATAAAAAGGATATGAAGAAACCTGGTTCAAAATTCAATCTATATTCTGCTTTAAAACATTTTCCTTCTTTTTTCCAGTGAGGAAGCTAATTCAAACTTATAGAGAAGAGATAAGTAAAAATAACTTCCCTTCTACTGAAGACCTCTTTGAGAAAACCACTTCAATTCCCCTCTTACAGGAGTATGATTTTAACTAAAATAAGTGGAACGTGTCTTGAGTCTCTTCCTTATACCCACACATCCTGATTTTCTAACTGGCAAGAAAAATTATCAAATACAAATCAGGGAGGAAAAAATATCTACTGATGCCCCATCAGAAGCATTTTAATAGGACTGATATAGATGTTTTACTAAGAACCCACCAAATTCCTGTCTGCAAAAGGAAACAGAAGCGAAACAAATGCTTAGAAAAACAATAAAAACAAACATAGCCAAAGTAGAGGAATGAGTTTCCAGAAAAATCCAGTAAACCCCCAAATGCCCATAAACCATTTCTTAATTCATCTGAAGGTTCTGCCTGCTTGTCATGTCAAAGCCACCTATAAGTTAAGGAATCCTGACCATTACTCCAGTATGCCAAGCAGTTTTTCCTACATTTGATCTTCCAAGTTTCCATCACAAATGAAACGAGTCTACTAAAAGTTAAAATTTACTTCTAAAAGGAAGTCAAGTTTAGTATTCCATTTTAGTGTCTGTATAAATCACCCAAAATACAATGTATTGTAAACAAAGTAAATTTATTTCCAAGGAAGAGATTATAAACTATGACAATGTCCTTTGGGAAGCCACTTACCTGATTGAGACAACTTTACCATAGTCTTTTACATCATTGTACTTTAAACTTCTTCCCCTAAGAACCTTAGTTTATGTTCAAATCACCATCTGTTTTTCAAGTAACCAAAGGAACATAACCTGATCATGTGGAAGTGATTGACTTATATAGCTAATAAATATTACACAGACCAAGGAATAGTGGTAAATTTATGACAAATGGCATTATATTTCCTTTAGATGTATTACAATACACGAAAATGATTGCCAATACTATACTTGAAACAACACAACTGAGCATTTTCCAAAACTATGCTTCTGACAACATATATGTATTTATCCCAAATGCATTATGCAGTAAATTGATTTGATTTTACAAGCTATTTGTCCCATAAAAACCAAAGTTAAGGAAAAAAACACCCCATCAAAATTAAGAACTTAGAGGAAGGAAAAAAACACGGAAAATGCATCTGAATTAGTGATTTTTTTTTTCTTTTTTTAAGTCCAGTAAAAATCTACAGGTTGGATTTAGAAATCTGTTCTGGAAGAACTAGATAGATGATGTTCAAGTGCTTGCACCATAGCTAGAAAGTTTATAGCTTGGATCAATTATGAGTAACGGATTCTCTCAGTTGCTTTGGCCGGTGTGTGCGTGAACTGCTTATCCGTAACATAAATTAAAGACTGCCTGTCTCTACTACAGACTAACAGCAGCCGCTTTAGACAGACAGGGCCACTTGAATGACTAGGAGGGTGAGTCAGTACAGTAAATTGTCTTACAAGATACTCAGCATTTTAACAGGTCGGGTTTTTTGTGTGTTTTTTGTGGTTTACTTTTGTTTGGCGATGTGCAGAGAGAGTTGGGCATTGTGGCTGAGCTCCACTGATGCCTCCTGGCGCTAACAAGACACCTTGGCCAGAGTGCTATACAACCCATTCTCTTGGCCTTTCCCAAATTCCCCAATTCATTCTTCTGTCTCCCAGAGAGATCCACTGAGCAGTTAAAGATCACGCTTAATAGCCCTCTGATATAAAGGCAAGATTATATTTAATGGATTTAAATATTCCTTTCCCTACCATGCTTAGCATTTCACTATTCAGGAACTTAATTGGTTTGCAAAGGTGCTCGGGAAAAATAAAATAAAAAGAACTGTGGATTTTATATGCGGTACTTTCTTGCCCCCTACTGGAAAATGTGAGCCTGGCATACTAAGAATTCTCATTTTTAAAGTATTTTCTGATTTATTTTTCCTATACATCAGCTACAAGCCCGTATCTACCTCAAGCAAAAGGGAAAGGAAGTAGAAAGGTTTAGAAAGCTTTAATACCATTAGCTATGCATTTTATTGAAAAATAACGAATTTTAGAAATCCAATTTATATAAAAGAAAAAAAAAATCCTCAGGAGTATACAGAAGTCAATTTTCCAATTGCACAGTAAAATTAAATCCACTGTATCAAGTAGCAAACTGGTAGAATTCTTTGTAAATAGAGTTTAAAGGAAGCTTAACACTCAACTGAATTTGCAAAGGTTATAAAGGGACCATGTTTTCTGCTTTCGAATATTATTCATGAATTCTTGAGTATCAAAAAGAAAAAAAAACCAGTTTCATTAGAAAGAGTATTTCAATTGTATCTTTGTTTTTGAAGGTACTTGCCATTTCATCAGAAATATTTTCTAACACACAGCAGCTTGGGCCTCTATCAACTTTTGGATCATTTTGGGTCCAGCAGTAAATTAGCAATGTTTTCTTTTAATAAGATGGAGAAAGCAGTGGCTACCCACTCCAGTATTCTGGCCTGGTGAATTCCATGGATGGAGGAGGCTGGTGGGTTACAATCCATGGGGTCGCAGAGTCGGACACGACCGAGCGACTGACACTTCTTTTATTAAGATGACCATCGCGGTTTCTTGGGTCATGGTTCAAGTCCTGCGAATGTTTTTAGGCAAACAGAGCTCATCACACGTTGCACCCCATACAATGCCCTACGGTTTCCTTAGGCCAACATTCTTTTCTCATCAAATCCCAGTGATTGCCAGGTTGCTAAGTGTGACCCACCCTCGAACAAAGAAGAGGTCCCCTTTGGTGGGCTGTGCCGCTAGGACCTGCTGCTCTGACTTTTTCTGCCTCTTCGGGGCTTTGAGATGAGCCGCGGTCCCCTCCTGGGTGTCGGGGACCTTCACAGACAGCTTCTCAGTCATCAGCAACACGGAGCTTTTGACTCAGTGACCTTAACCTTTCAAATGACAGGTCACTTTCATGGCGAGTAAAATGCTCCTTTCCACCCATAACCAGCAGGAAAAGGCTCAGACAGACACATCCCATGAAGAGAAGGGACCTTTGCTCTCTGCAGCGCCCCTTTGACACTGAACATCTTCAAAGGCCAGAGCTTAGCTTGATACCAAGACAACTCTGCACTCCAAAGGCCCGGAGCAGACACTGCTGCCCGCCGACCTTCATTTTCTCGCCTCTTGGCCCCTGATTTCAGTGTGCGGAGGGTTCGCTTCTCCTTGGAAGGAGCCGTGCATGCTCAGTGTTCCTCTGCAGTCCTATCCTTTTCAAGCGAAGACAGAGCTCTCCAGGTGACTCAGAGGTGCATCGTTATCTTTGATAATACTCTTTGAATCCCCAAATTGCAAACATTTGCTCCAGGACCGCCACAATCCCTACCTGGTAAATGACATCCCGGCGGGGGCAGGGAGAGGGCAGTTGTTCAAAGGTTTCATTCCATCGAATGTCTGGGAAGGGTTTTGAACCTTTTAGGGCTAAGTCATTCACTCTCATTATGGGCGCCAAGGATGCATCCTCAAAAAAATTACCTGCTCGATAAAGAGCAACTGCCAGACCTCCACGCTGACTTCTCTGTGACCTCTGCAAAACGAGCATCTTTCTACAAATATCCTAGCAAATAAGAGTGCATATTACCAAGCTCAGGGTAATAAACACCCCCCCCAACCCATAATAGTAAGGATGGGAAACTGGGGACACTGAGTAAATGTCCCCAGTCTGAACAAACTCAGCTCAGTCATTATCCTGCCCTATACCCTGCTACAGAAGAAATAGGCTCAGATATAAACCAATTCCGGAAGTGTTAAAGGTCAGCGTAGTCTCAGAAATGTGTCTCACTGTGTCAGTCCACCCAACAGAGAGGGAGTTGACTGCCAGGACACCTTTTGAACAGGAAGTCAGTAAAAATGCAAGGGTCCTACGAGTTTTCCTAGTTTTTCTTCTTTTTTTTTTTTTCTTTTTAGAAAAGACTCTTGACTTGTCTGTATGGGTGTCTCCTCAAGGTTCACTGGTAAGATTTTAAGTAAAAGCAAACTATCACGGTATGATGCCATTAAATCAAATCATTTACACACCCCTGAGTATGGTGAAAATAGATTTAGTGGTACCTCTGGAGTTAGATTTTATAATCTCTCTCTGTAGGTCAACTGATCTAGTTATCTGTAAATAGAGGGACATTTTGTACTTCACTATATCTGTCCTCAGATTCTTCCATGCTTATTTTCTAGAATTTTCTAGAAAGCAGAACGCTTAAGTCTTCAGCCAAACAAGGACTCAAGAATTTTCTTACATCCAAAAAAGTTTCCGGAGAAGAGTTTTAGCTTACCTGCAAACAGAGGAAGGAAGAATCTCTGTACACAGAGAAAAAGACTTCACTAAGAATGCCCGTCCCTGGTGGCTCAGATGGTAAAGAATTTGCCTGCAATAGAGGAGACCTGGGTGTGATTCCTGGGTTGGGAAGATCCACTGGAGAAGGAAATGGCTACCTACTCCAGTATTCTTGCCTGGTAAATCCCATGGACTGAGGAGACTGTCGGGCTACAGTCCATGAGACTGCAAAGAGTCAGACAGGACTGAGCACAAGGTGACCAGATCATTTAGTGCAAAAACTTTCTCCTTGATAATGTGTAATTTTCCTAGTGCAGGGATTCTGCTGTAAAGACTTTCTTCACTTCTTCACTCCCTGAGGGAACCATCCTGTAACTCTTGACACATAGTAATTGCTCAATAAAAATCAAATTCCTGCTTTCCTTCATTACAGACTTTGAGCAAGGGTAGGAAGGCAATGGCACCCCACTCCAGTACTCTTGCCTGGAAAATCCCATGGATTGAGCAGCCTGGTAGGCTTCAGTCCATGGGGTCACTGAGTCAGACACGACTGAGCGACTTCACTTTCACTTTTCACTTTCATGCATTGGAGAAGGAAATGGCAACCCACTCCAGTGTTCTTGCCTGGAGAATCTCAGGGATGGGGGAGCCTGGTGGGCTGCCGTCTGTGGGGTCACACAGAGTCAGACACGACTGAAGCAACTTAGCAGCAGCAGCGGCGGCAGTAACCTCTCTAAATATCCTTATCCTTATAAATAAAATAAAAATACAAATAGTGCAAACTGCAAAGGATTAGTGCAAAAGTTAGAGAACTAGTACATGTGACTGCCTGCAAATTTTAAAAAAGCAAAATAAATGTTAGGTGCTGTTACTGCTGCTCTTGTTATACAATTAAATTTCTTCTAATGGAGGTATTGTATATTTTGCTTGTAAATCACTGCTAATCCATCTAATAGATAAATAGCATGGGTCATAAAGTAATGATATGTATAAACATATCTAAAGCAATAAAAATCAAGTCATATCCAAAGATGTGCCATGATTGTGAAGAATAAAGGCAGATTTTCGGAACTTTAGGAATAAAATAGAAAAAAGGCATTTCAAAATTTTCAGTGGCCATTGAAAACTTTTCTGATCACAAATAGGTATATTTTATGGATTGAAGACCTCTGGCAGCAGGCGGGGGGGGCGGGGGGAGGGATCCTCTGCCAAAGAACACTCCCAGGAAATACTAGGAAGGTAAAAAGATGACCTAAGACTCTCATCTGTGCCCTTCATGTCCATTGACCAGTGGAAAAGATTTCCCTAGATGCCACCTCCGCTGCTTTGGGACATCTGACACAGAAAATAGAGAGGGAGTGAGAAGTCTTTGGGGAGCAAGACTTCAGTGTTACTGCTTTACTTGTTTCATTTAGTAAGTTATTTAATGCAGACATAAATGGATAAAAAAAGAGGTACGTGTCATTTTTTGAGACTTCAGACATTTTCTCTTCCCATATCTTTGCCCATTTCATGCTGTTTTCCACAGTGCTGAAAACAGTAATTTAACTATTGTTTCATTGGATCTGCAACTGAATGTTTGCGTGTACCTGGAAAATCAGACTACAATTAGAAAAACAAAAAAAGCAAACATGGTGTACCCTAATGATCAGTCCAAATAACTAAAGAGTTGCTTCTTTCTTCTTCAATCATTCATCCAAGTCTCCATTTGGGGTTTTAGTAAGATTCTGATGGTAGTTTCTTATGGTTTTTATGTTCAGTCCAGTTCAGGTTCAGTTCAGTTGCTCAGTCGTGTCCGACTCTGCAACCCCATGAATTGCAGCATGCCAGGCCTCCCTGTCCATCACCAACTCCCAGAGTTCACTCAGACTCATGTCCATCGAGTCAGTGATGCCATCCAGCCATCTCATCCTCTGTCGTCTTCTCCTCCTGCCCCCGACCCCTCCCAGCATCAGGGTCTTTTCCAATGAGTCAACTCTTCGCATGAGGTGGCCAAAGTATTGGAGTTTCAGCTTTAGCATCTTTCCTTCCAAAGAAATCCCAGGACTGATCTCCTTCAGAATGGACTGGTTGGATCTCCTTGCAGTCCAAGGTACTTTCAAGAGTCTTCTCCAACACCACAGTTCAAAAGCATCAATACTTCGGCGCTCAGCTTTCTTCACAGTCCAACTCTCACATCCATACATGACCACTGGAAAAGCCATAGCCTTGACTAGACGGACCTTTGTTGGCAAAGTAATGTCTCAGCTTTTGAATATGCTATCTAGGTTGGTCATAACTTTGCTTCTAAGGAGTAAGCGTCTTTTAATTTCATGGCTACAGTCACCATCTGCAGTGATTTTGGAGCCCAAAAAAATAAATTCTGACACTGTTTCCCCATCTATTTCCCATGAAGTGATAGGACCAGATGCCATGATCTTCGTTTTCTGAATGTTGAGCTTTAAGCCAACTTTTTCACTCTCCACTTTCACTTTCATCAAGAGGCTTTTTAGTTCCTCTTCACTTTCTGCCATAAGGGTGGTGTCATCTGCATATCTGAGGTTATTGATATTTCTCCCGGCAATCTTGATTCCAGCTTGTGTTTCTTCCAGTCCAGCATTTCTCATGATGTACTCTGCATAGAAGTTAAATAAGCCGGGTGACAATATACAGCTTTGATGTACTCCTTTTCCTATTTGGAACCAGTCTGTTGTTCCATGTCCAGTACTAACTGTTGCTCCTGACATGCATATAGATTTCTCAAGAGGCAGGTCAGGTGGTCTGGTATTCCAATCTCTTTCAGAGTTTTCCACAGTTTATTGTGATCCACACAGTCAAAGGTTTTTATGTTAGGAAAAGTGAAAGTCACTCAGTTGTGACTGACTCTTGGCAACTATACATGACTGTATCTATTCCATTCAGTTCAGTTCAGTTGCTTAGTTGTGCCCAACTCTTTGCTTCCCCATCGACTGCAGCACACTAGGGCTCTCTGTCCATCACCAGCTCCCGTAGCTTGTTCAAACTCATGTCCATGGAATTCTCCAGACCAGAATACTGGAGTGGGTAGCCGTTCCCATTTCCAGGGAATCTTCCCAACACAGAGATGGAGCCCAGGTCTCCCACATTGCAGGCAGATTCTTTACCAGCTGAGCTATGAGGGAAGCCCAAGAATACTGGAGTGGGTAACCTATCCCTTCTCTAGGAGATGTTCCCGACCCAGGAATCAAACCAGGGTCTCCTGCATTGCAGGTGGATTCTCTACCAACTGAGCTACCAGGGAAGCCCAGTGAGGGGACCCAAGAAATGGAAAGGAATCAATTAAAGGAATAAAAGGAAAAGAATGGATTTAAATGAGCTTCTTAAATTTTCATTTTTCACCTGAAATGCCTGACCTCTTCCACAAATCCCTAGACCTCAGCTATCCATCTTTTACCCTACCCTCTAGCTTCTGATTCTTTTCTCTTCGCGAACCCAAAACTCTTAGCTATTCACTAACACAACAAGCCATATTCCCTGGAGGTTCAGTGGTAGTGCAGGAGAAGCGAGTTTGGCCCCTGGGTTGGGAAGATCCCTTGGAGGAGATGGCAACCTACTCCAGGATTCTTGCCTGGGAAATGCTATGGACAGAGGAGCATGGCGAGCTACCATCCATGGGGTCACAAAGAATAGGACATGACTGGCCAACTAAAGAACGACACAACAGGCCATTTATTTATATCAGCTAAAATTAGAAGAAACCAGTAATTAATGAAAAAACAACCTGCATCTTCCTTTACTATCTCGTAATTTCATCTTAAAGAAACCATTTTCTCTCCATTTCTCCATAGCTCCTTCTTCTTCAGGAGCATTGGGGTTGTAGTTTAGCCATTCCTTTAAAAAAAATAAAATAACTGTGGCTTATTTCAAAAATAAAATATGAATCACTGAAATGAATTTTGATTTCTTTTGACTGCACAAATTATTTTGAAAGCTAACAGCTCTGCACATTTTAAAATAGATTCAATCATTCAAACTCAATCACAAATTTTCTACCCCATAATAATTTCTAATCATTTCACAGTGCACACACACCCGCATCTAAATGCCTTCTTCCACATGTCAAAATAAAATTCATATCTATTACCACACCTCTGAACCATCAAATCATTCAAAATGAAGATCATAAAATGAAGATGTATGGTAATGATGTGTAGTGCCGCACGGAATGTATTTAGCGGAGGTGAGCTATCCAAACTCCAATATTACATTTCTAAAACTCAACTGTCTTTTTCCTTTAAAATAATTTATTTTTAACTTTCTAAACAGTTTGTAACATTTACAACTTAACTCAAACTTTGCTTGAAACAGCCTAGATTTATACCGAACACAGTTTCATTTCTGGAATCATCTGCAGGGTAAACACTATTAATATCATTATAACTGTCCCTCACTCCATTTATAAGATTGTGGTAGTCATTTATGTGGAAGCTCAGATTTTAGGAAAAATAATCTACCCCGAACTGAAATAATGCACTTGTGGATAATGAGAAAACTTTATGAAGACTGGGTGATCTATGTACACTCCCCCCTTCTCCAATAAATGACGACAGTTATAAAATAAATGACTTCTTTCACGTTTTTCCTCCTCAGGACTTCCACTCCTGCACACACATGGAGGCACACACAGAAAACTCGCATGTACACACACTCATACACACACAGACTCACACTGTCAAATGCTCACGCAGCCGCACATGCGTGTATGCACGGCACACCTACACCCAGACATGCAGGTGAGCACCACCTGGATGGGCAGCTAAGGGTGAGAATCTAGGACTGCCCTGCAACAGAGCTTCAGTCTGGGCCCCAGCTCATAGAACAAAACTCTCTTCGGAGCCCTGTACGTTCCTGTAAAGGAAGTGCTAGACAACAAAAGGCCTCGTGACCCAAGTTTTGCCAAGGCTGGAAGCAGCTGCCTGCCTGGGACCATGACCTGAGCTGACTCAGCAGTGGCTCCAGCTGGCATTCTATTAGTCTCTCCTCTCAGAGGACAAAGTTCACTCACAGAGGACAACTCCATTCTCTGGAACAACTATGCCCCCTTTTCCTTCCTTGAGCTGGGCTACCCTTCCCAAGTGCCTCTTTTCTTCTTTTCCACTAACTGGCAGCACACACTGAAGGGGGCCAGAGGCTTAAGCAAGGCTTCAGTTGAAGGCTTCAATCAAATGCGGGGAAACAACACCCAGAGAAGGAGTTGTCTGTCCCTGATGTGTGAATCCATCTGAAGGACACGACCTCACTGTGTAGACCTTCCAGGAGAATGAATGCAGATGTCTCCTCATTTGCCACTAGAGGCCTCCTTGAGAGTCCCTTGGACTGCAAATGAATCAATCCTAAAGAAAATCAACCCTGGAAGAAAACCTATGACAAACCTAGACAGTACATTAAAAAGCAGAGACATTACTCTGCCAACAAAGGTCTGTCTAGTCAAAGCTATGGTTTTTCCAGTAGTCATGTATGGATGTGAGAGCTGGACCATAAAGAAGGCTGAGCACCAAAGAATTGATGCTTTTGAACTGTGGTATTGGAGAAGACTCTCAAGAGTCCCTTGGGCTGCAAGGAGATCAAACCAGTCAATCCTAAAGGAAATCAACCCTGAATATTCACTGGAAGGACTGATGCTGAAATTGAAGCTCCAATATTTTGGCCACCAGATGCAAAGAGTAGATTAATTAGAAAAGACCCTGATGCTGGGAAAGATTAAAGGCAGGAACAGAAGGGGACGACAGAGAAGATGGTTGGATGGCATCACTGACTCGATGGACATGAGTTTGAGCAAGCTCCAGGAGATGGTGAAGGACAGGGAAGCCTGGCATGCTGCCGTCCATGGGGGTCTCAAATAGTTGAATAGGACTGAGTGGCTGAACTACAACAAACTCACTGGAAGGACTGATGCTGCCAACTCATTGGAAAAGACCCTGATGCTGGGAAACTTTGAGGGCGGGAGGAGAAGGGGGTGGCACAGGATGAGATGGTTAGATAGCATCACCGACTCAATAGACATGACTTTGATCCAACGCTGGGAGATAAAGGAGGACAGAGAAGCCTGCCGTGCAGTGGTCGGTGGGGGTGGCAAAGAGTCGGACATGACTGAGCAACTGAACAACAAGAGGCTTCTTACTTTTAATTAGCCCTGACCTTGCTGTATCCCTGTTCCTTCCCTCCACCTGGGCCACCCCATCTCTGTGTGTCTCACAAACTCAGCTGATTCAACTCTTCAGTGGGAGGCCAGGGGTGTCTTCAGCTGTGTCCAGCTTGGAGTGATTCTATTAACAGAAGCCCTTAGAGTGTCTCTTTTTACCAGAACTAGCCTTGTTTAGCTGTTCAGAGCTTGGCCCATTTTCTAAGTTAGATTCTTTCTGTCCAGTCACTCCAGAACACCTTCCCTTGAACTTCTACAGATTCCTATTAAATTTGTATTACTTGAATTAATACAGCTTCCCAAAGCATCCCATTTGGGCAACAACCATGAAATCCTCTTATTTTACAATATGATGAGATTTGAAGAATCATTTGCACTACTGGCTAAATGAAATGTTGTTTCTGATTTATCAGTTAAAATAATCTAATTTTCATCTAGAATTTGCTCTTTTCCCTTTTAAGCTTCCCCCATTCCCAACCCCAGGAAGGACACAGTAGGGCTCAGATCACACTGCTTGTTCTTCTCCAAAATCATTAGCCTACATTCCAATGGGGTCAACCGAAAAGGAGGTGAAATTCTTTGCCTTAATGATGATGCAAGGAAACTGCAAGGAATTACAAAGTCTACTGAAAGAATGGCATTTTTTTTCCTTTCTGAGTTAATTTCAGTGTTTTCATTTAGCAATCAGAGAAGATCACTTTCCCAGTGAGCTGGCTAAGTAGGTAAGCAAAAACAAAAGGAAATACTAATGACCAAAGGATTAGCCTGATGGGATTACCGGCCGAATGTATTGTCCCCTGGCCCAACCCCCATTCCCAAAATAATACACTCTATGGCTTGTGTTAATCTTCGGCATGACCCATCAGGCTCTCATGTACCTTTTCCAGAAGGCATTTTAGCAAATAACTTCCTCTCAAATCAAACTATTTAGAAGTACAAGTTCCGCTCTCCATTCAACTCCTCCTAAATCTAACATTTGTTTCCTTCATCTTTCACAGTCCTATGACACTCTGAGCCCAAGTTACATTCACAGCACACCTCTGTCCATAGCAATATGAATAGAGAAATCTCTAGTACATGTATTGACAGGAACAGATATTTTTTTCTATATTTCATTCATTTATTAATTCATTCAAGCAATATTTCTTATTATTGTTGTTTATGTCTGACTCTTTTGCAACCCCATGGATTAATCTGCCAGGCTCCTCTGTCATGGGATTTCCCAGGCAAGAATACTGGAGTGGGTCGCCATTACCTTCTTCAGGGGATCTTCCCCATCCAGGGGTCCAGCTCGCTTCTCCTGCATTATCAGGCAGATTCTTTACCACTGAGTCGACAGGGAAACCCGAAATATTTCTTGCACATCATGGATTATCAAAGCACTGTGTTAAGAGCTAGGCTGCTACAATACTGAACAGAAGATAGTCTTGACCTAAAATACGTTTCAGTCCTACAGGGATTATAAAACAGATACACAATAAGAAAAGTTAACTAAGACTCATGTAAATGAATGCTCTGGTGTTCAGGGAGATAAGGATAATCTCCACCCCAGCTATGAAGATGATGGATGATTTCACAGAAGAGATGGCTTTGGAACTGGGGAAGCTTAGATGGGACTTGATGATTTGGAGGTGGGAGAAAGAGGTGAAAGGGGCATGTCACGGCAGAGGGAAGAAGACCAATGAAGGTGAGAAAAACATGAGGTCTGGGAATAAAAAGCAGTATTTCCCCTTAATTTGCCTGCAGCAACGGCTCATAAAGAAGCAGAGTGATGGGAAACAGATTTGTTAAAACGTGTTGAAACCAGATCAAAGAGAAACTAGCACACCAGCTGAGGAACTGCTCTTGATTCTAGAGGGAATGGAAAATCTCTGAAGGGTTTGGAGCTTGCGAGTAAATAGTCAAAGGTGACTTCGGGAAGACTGCCATCTGTGTGTGAAAAATAGAAGGGAGCCCAGCGGGACGCGTGGCCAGGTAGGAGGCTAGTGCCATCCACCTCACAAGAGAGGGAAGGGAAAGGTCCTGGAGTGCCGGGGACACCTCAGAGAAAGAGCAAAGAGGACTTAGCCATCAAATGAGCAGGGAGACGCCAGGGAGGAGGAATCACAGAGCCTTGAGTACCTGCGAGAACCATGATGCCATTCGTAGTCAATGCAATACAAGGAAACAGAAGACGGTAAGTTCATTTCCCCAGGTACAAATGTGTGTGGTATTTCTGCAAATTTTAGGTGCATCCCCCAGCCCAGCAAGTGTGCAAACCATCAATGGAATATGTCTGTGTTGGAAAAATATTACTCCCATTGGTTCTTTATTTGAAAGATTTTTGTTTTTTGATGTGGACCATTTTTTTTAAAGTCTTTATTGAATGTGTTTCAGTATTGCTTCTGTTTTATGTTTGGTGGTGGGGGGACTGGGTTAGATGTGATGCATGTAGGATCTTAGCTCCCAACCAGGGATTGAACCTATACCCCCTGCATTGGAAGGGGAGCCTTAACAACTGGATCCCTAGGGAAGTCCCACTCCCGTTAATTCTAAAGCAGCATTTGCTCTAGCAACACCTCAACGTACGAATTGACAGAGTAGCATTGAAACATATACATTACCACGTGTAAAATCCTTAGCTAGTGGGAAGTTGCCGGATAGTGCAGGGAACTCAGCCTGGTGCTCTGTGAGAACATGGAGGGGTGGGGTGGGATGGGAGGTTGGAGGGAGGTTCAAGAGGGAGGGGACATGTGTATGCTTATGGCTGATTCACGTTGATGCATGGCAGAAGCTAACAGAACATGGTAAAGCAATTATCCTTCAATTAAAAATAAATTAATTTAAAAAAATCCTCAATGTGAGCTCCACCTGATTTCCTCTCTGCCTTCCCAGCCACAAGCCCTTCCACCTGATGGGTTGGCTTGCCACCTCCATTCATCCGCAGCTCACACTCGCCATGCTGGCCTGCCACTGACTTCAGACAGCTTTTGAGTGCTGGACCTTCACAGTTTAGCCCCAGAAACCTCTCCCCAGGGCTTTCTAAAATCCTACTGGACACTGCATGTCCAAGGATTCTCCCCCGATAGATGGCTGAGCCAGACTGACTCTCAGGCATCTAGGTGAATGCAGATGGCAACAGTCCCACTGGAAAGGCAGGATGGGTGTGGAGAATTCTGGAAAGTTGGGAGAGCTTGTGACGATTATCCTCAGTCATCACCACAGTGAGGGGACCATGGAGTGTGCCAGGCTGTCCTGCAGAACCATGGTGTGTCCATGAAAAGAAGGCAGGGAAGCTCACGCTCCTGGGCTCTTACACACACCTGGATGTGAGCAGAGTAGAGGATGGACAGGCACTGGGACTGTTTGGGCATGCTGATTCTGCACTGTGAGCGTGCCCTCTGATGTGAGTATGCCCTCTGGCAGCCCACGGATGCTGAAGGACCACTGGCAGCCCACTCTGGCCACAAGTAGCAGGCTCACCCCTTGGAGTGGAGCCCTGGGAGGTTCCGAGGAGCTGAAGTGGAATGAGCCGAGGTTAAATGCTCTTGCACTTCTAAGTGACAGGTTTTAATTAAACATAATTCACACCTCAACTGAGCCCATCAGCTCTGCAGAAAGTCCAGGTTTCTGCTGCTGACAGATTTGAAGGCTGACAAGGGAGGAAGTGCAGGGAGATCTATGGAGACAGGATGGAGGGGAAAAAGGCACTGTGTGAAATGAAAATCAAGAGAGGAAAGAAAATACACTTAAAGGAGTTTGTTGCTGTTCAGTTGCTAAGTCGTGTCCGACTCTTTGGACCCCATGGACTGCAGCATGCCAGGCCTCCCTATCCCTCATTATCTTCCAGAGTTTGCCCAAGTTCATGTCCATTGAATCAGTGATGCTATTCAACCATCTCATCCTCTGCTGCCCACTTCTAAAAGGAGTACGTTTTGACTAAATATGGCTTGACATACTTAGGGTGGTGATTTTGATGTTTTCACTCTCTTAAAAAAGGGTAGCTGAATAACTTGTCTTTGTGACACAATATCTTGGGTCCCGATGTTACTTTTTCCCAGTTTCAAAAAGTGTTGAAGTTGAAAATGTTAGTCACTCAGTCGTGCCCGACTCTTTGCAACCCCATGGACCACAGCCCACCAGGCTCCTCTGTCCTTGGGATTTCCCAGGCAAAAATACTGGCGTGGATTGCCATTTCCTTCTCCAGGGAATTTGTCCATTTCCCCACCCAGGGATCGAACCCAGGTCTCCTGCATTGCAGGCGGGATTCTTTGCAATCTGAGCCTTCAAAAATTACTGGAAGATTTTATTTATTTTATGACAGTATAAAAATGATAACTGCAAACATTCCCATTATACAGACCTGACCACAACACCCAGAGAAAAGAGGCAGAGACCAATTCATGTGGAGACCAGGGTGCAGACTGACAAAAGAAACTCTGATTCCCCCAAACAAGACCCCAGCCTCGCTTTCAGTGGGAGAAAATCTGACATCAGCCATGGCTTTTGCCTTTGAAGCTGTTCCCCTTTTGTTTGCCGAAGCTAAAAAGAAATTAAATATGTAAAAAAAATTTATTCTCCCTAAATTTCTATTTCTGGGGTCACAGCTGCAGGATTAACATATGTTAAAGCTCAAATGACTGAAGGTTGATTGTGCACATCTCTTCAAACGCAGCTTAATCGCCCAAGAATGCAGATCCCATTTCAGATGTATTTTAAGCGTGAAAAAATTTATATAATTATTGTCTCATCAGATAAATATTAAAATCCTGAACCACTCTACTTAAGGTTCCTGAAGTTTCTGCTGAGCAAAATCCTCTCCCTGTCCACTCAAATGGGCTCAAAGCCCTCGTCCTCTGCGAAGCCATTCCCGGTTCCCCAACGGGAACTGTCACCTCTGTGAACCTCCCCAGCAAGCACTTAGTCTCCTAATGCAGCGCTTAGGTGCCCCGGAAGGTAGTTATCTGGACATGCACACATCTTATTTCCCAACTTCCCAGTTGCATCCTGCGATCCCCGAGGGAAGGAACTATAATGTACACATCAGCATATCTGCCCAAGAGCCTAGTGAAAGACATCCTGCTTAGGAGGTGTTAAAGGTATTTTTTAAATGAATGATGACTGCAAGAAAATCCTCCAGGGTACTCAGGCTTTCCTTTTAAAGTTTGGCTTTAGAACGTGGAAAGCAAGCTTCTAACCGGATGCACCTAGCCTGCGGCTACTTCTCCACCGCCCGTCACAAATGAATTCCATCTGCTGGTCCTCTCTGCCGGCGTCTCTGGAGATTCCCTGCAGGCTAACCGGTCACCCTCTGTTCTAATCTTGGATTTCTCTCAGTTCTGGCTCCTGGGGAAAACTCACTTGGGCCAGGGGTCTATCTAGGATGCTGGTTTGTACGTTATACACTCAATACCATATGCTTTTTCTCTTTAAACTCTTAATTACTACTTTCTTTTTAGTTATCTTCATTTCCTCCCTCCTGAAATGTTCTGTTTCCAGGTCTCTCCTGAAACTATCTCCTTTGAGTCATCCACAGAACAGAAGGTAAACAGATGGTACTCTGATCGCTCTGGTAATTACCCCCTGAGAAAACCATCCTTGTTCCCAAAGCAGGTAATTTGGACTAAATGAGAACTTCCGCCAGAACAACCAGGTGAGGAGGGTGATGTGCCATACACAACCATGATCATATTTTATATCATAGGAACCATCATCGTTAGTTTTTGACAAAATCAGGCTGTCACTTTCTATAATGAAGGATGGACAACATCTAAAAACTTGTATTAATGATTTTCTTTTCTGTCTAAAAGGAAATCCTTCAGGCTCCATCCCCACTTCCAAGTTCAACTCCACCCCTCCAACGGGTTTGGGGCACCTGAATCACAGTAGAGAAACTTTTAGGCACCTACTCATTTTTTTTTTTCAACTGTGTATTTTCTACTGGGTTATAGCTGATTAAAAATGTTGTGATAGTTTGAGGTGAACAGCAAAGGAACTCAGCCATACGTATACATGTATCCATTCTCCCCAAATCCCTCTCCCATCCAGGCTGCCACATAATATTGAGCAGAGTTCCCTGTGCTATACAGTAGGTCCTTGTTGGTGATCCATTTTAAATATAGCGGTGTGTACATGCCCATCCCAAACCCTAAGTATTCCTTCCCCCCAGAAAACATAAGTTCATTTTGTAAGTCTATGAGTCTCTTTCTGTTTTGTAAGTAAGCTCATTTTTATCATTTCTTTTTAGATTCCACATATAAGGGATGTCATACAATATTTCTCCTTCTCTGTCTGACTTACTTCACTCAGTATGACACTCTGTAGGTAGGTTCATCAATGTTGCTTCAAATGGCATTATTTTATTCTTTTTAATGAGTAATATTCCACTGTATATATTAGGTACCTACTGTTACTAACAAAGGCATTCATGTAGCTCAGATGGTAAAGAATCCGCCTGTAATGCAGGAGACCCGGGTTCAATCCCTGGGTTGGGAAGATCCTCTGGAGAAGGGAATGGCAACCCACTCCAGTATTCTTGCCTGGAGAATCCCATGGACAGAGGACCCTGGTGGGGTACAGTCCATGGGGGTCACAAAGAGTCAGACATGATTAGCAGCTAACAATCTTACCAACAATCTGTGTACTCCCCTTAAAACTAACTTTAAGCACAGACCTCTTTTTTAACGATTCTTACTTTCAAGGAAATTACCAAAATGCAGTTTCTACCAATCAGTAAATTATTTTGACTTTTTGGCAAAGTCAGTATCAAATCTTTAAACCCAGGCTTGGGACAATGGGACAAATAAAGACTCCTCTTTGCTCAAGAAGAAACAGAATTCTGCCTGCACATTCACTGTGATTGTAACTACAAACCATGATCAGCTGAAATTCTTTTCTAACAGTGGGACTAACTAGAGAGCTTTCACCAAGAGTGGGGCACCTATGTCACTGGGCAAAATGATAAAGGTCATGTAAATGCCCTTCACGTACGAAGAAGGGAAGCAGTGAGAAATGCTAATTGCCCTTTTCTCACCCAGCCCAGCTCCAATTATCATCAGTTCTTTGTGGTGGTGTTTTTCCTCTTTTCTGTCTGGTGTATTAGTGTGATCATCCAAAGGCTGCAATTTAGATACAGGTCTCATTAAAAAGAAGATGGGGATTTTAATATGTAGACCCAACACAAAAGCAAGGTATTTATCTGCACTCAGCAGATGGCAGAGGTTAAAATTTCATTGAAACGATTTTTCCGAGATTAATGTAGCTGCATGTATCTTTCTCCTTCTTCTCTTCTGGAGAGGCAAAATAGGGCAGGAAGAAATACATAAGGATGGTAAAGCCCCTGCTAACCTTGTCAGCTTCATCAACAATATGGACAAACTTTGGCACATTTTACAATAAAGGGCCTGTGTTTTCCATTTCAGCATTTTGGGTCTTAACTTAGGAGGCTGTTATATACTATTTGGTAATCTTCTCTTCCTCTGCTCTTCCTGACATTATAAATTGTCCAGAGTACTTGTGTTTTCTATTATTAACCTTCTAAACCCCCATCTACTCTACGACGAACGTGCTGGGAAAGTAACAAGTGGGAGAGGAGAGATGCTTTACTTTTCATTATCATAATGAAATAGCTGAAGAAATTATTTTACTGTTTTAAAGTTACTCACCTGCATCTGTGGGGGAGAAAATGCCTGTCATATGAAGCACAACAGAACCTCACAAATATTAGCACGTCTCATAAGACTCAATTCTCTCAGTCTGGTGAGTAGGAAAAAATAACTGTCTTGGCCATTTGTTATTTAAGTTCTTTGAGTTAAGGGTACACTTAACTCAAGTAACTCTGGTTGACGTGAGGCCAGCTAATTTGTGTAGCAATAAGACTAGCAGAGACCTACCGGAGGAAGTAATTGATTGATAATCAACACTATGCATGGCTAATAGCCAATACTTGACTCATCTATTATGGACTCTGCCAGTATAAATAGATCCATTTTCAACCCACCTGATAACTCCCTTCACAGTAAGTCAAATCAGTACTTCAAAACAGTCCTTGATTTAGACCTAGTAGAGCCAAGAACTGCACCTCACATTCAAGGTACTTTGATGTTATTTATGAAACAATTATTAATAATATCGTGTTAAAACCAGATTTTTATTACAATATAGAGAAGTCTACATTTTCCATAAGCTCCCCCTACCTCTCTATGCACCCTATAGTTTGAGAGCCACTCAGCTAGTTTTAAATGAATAGAAGATTCTTACTCTGAAGTGCAAAGGATGATATGAACCCAGCTATCAGATTTGCTGGAAATATTGCATATTTGAAGACATCAGATACCTAAGTTTCTCCTTCCAACTTGAGGATTGTGAGATAAGTCAGACAGAGAGACAAGCATCACACATCACTTATGTGTGAAATCTAAAAAACTGACACAAATGAACGTATTTACCAAACAGAAATAGACTCCTAGACACAGGAAACAGATTCAGGGTTACCGGAAGTGGAGGGGGCAGGGAGAGGGGTGAGACCAGTCAGGAGTTGGGATTAACGGATACACACTACTGATTACAAAATACAGAAACAGCAGGCTGCATAGCACAGGGAACTATACTCGATATCTTATAATAACCTATAATGGAAAAGACTGAAAAAGAATACACATATATATATGCACACATATATGTAAAACCAAATCACTTTGGAATTAACACAACACTGTAAATTAGCCATACTTCAATTTTTATAAAAGAAAAAAAAAAAAAAGAAACAACTTGGGGACAAGTAGAGAGATCCTCTCTACTGGTTAATATGAGAGCTGAAGTCTACATGCTTCAGTTCAGTTCAGTTCAGTCGCTCAGTCGTGTCTGACTCTCTGCGACCCCATGAATCGCAGCACGCCAGGCCTCCCTGTCCATAACCATCTCCCAGAGTTCACTCAAACTCATGTCCATCGAGTCGGTGATGCCATCCAGCCATCTCATCCTCTGTTGTCCCCTTTTCCTCCTGCCCCCAATCCCTCCCAGCATCAGTCTTTTCCAATGAGTCAACTCTTCACATGAGGTGGCCAAAGTACTGGAGTTTCAGCTTTAGCATCATTCCTTCCAAAGAACACTCAGGACTGATCTCCTTTAGAATGGACTGGTTGGATCTCCTTGCAGTCCAAGGGACTCTCAAGAGTCTTCTCCAACACCACAGTTCAAAAGCATCAATTCTTCGGCGCTCAGCTTTCTTCACAGTCCAACTCTCGCATCCATACATGACTTTACTGCAGCTATTAAAAAGCCTTTACTCATCACAAAAAGTGATTATTTCTCATTGAAAAGAATAAAGCTGAAATAGAACTACCATTCCATGTCCCCAGGTCATTCTGTAATTAATGTGAGGCTGCAAACAGCCCAAGGACTAGGCATCTTTTTGTAGACCAGGTATTTTTTTTTTTTGCAGTCTAGAAATATCGCTGGTGACAGCATGGACATTCCCTTGCCTCTCATCAAGCAGCCACTGTCCATCAGTAACATAATTAAAGAGTCTCCCTCTCCGTCAAAAGACAGCCAGAATTAGTTAGAAAACACTCGCCAACACTAACAAATAATTTCAAGTAGAAGAAGGGACAACAGATGTTGAGATGGAGAAAGGAGGAAAGGGAAGTGAAAAATGAGAATGCATAGATTAAAGGACAGAAGCCAGGCTCCATATTGGGCTGAAGAACTGTCAGTCTCTTCCCCCTTTATCTTGCTGAGTGAAAATAAAAATATCTACAAGCACATTAACATTCCTAGAACAACGATTATAATTATGGCAGCAGCCTCAAATTTCCACCCTCTTCCTCTGAGGTTTCTGAAAATAAAAATCCACAGACACAAAACATGCCATCATTAACAGCCTGCATTGTGTAACTGCTGGACATAGCAGGTTTCCCCAGCAACTTCATACATCACGGAGCCTTTATCAAGACAACGTTTGGATTTTGCCAAATTAATTTTTTAGCCTTATCATTGTAAATGTATGTGTCTACTCTCCAACCATGCAAGCAGCAACAAGAAACAGATGAATTGTTCAGATATTGCAAGAAACTGCTTTCTCATGAAGACAGCAGTGATATTTTTGAGAAAGCAGGATGTTTGTAATAAGAGGAGGAAAGAAAGTGAAAGTGTTAGTCACTCAGTCATGCCTGACTCTTTTGCGACCCCGTGGACTGTAGCCCCCTAGGCTCCTCTGTCCGTGGGATTCTCCAGGCAAGAATACTGGAATGGGTCACCGTTTCATTCTCCAGGGGATCTTCCCGACCCAGGGATCAAATCCAGGTCTCGTGCATTGCAGGCAGATTCTTTACCATCTGAGCCATTGCAATAAGGCCTGGGTTCAAATATCCATCCTCCCATTTAAGTGCTCTGTTAGGGGAGCAAGTCTGTAAAACCAATAGGGGTTTCCATTTCCCCCTGTTACAAGGATCCTTCAGAAGGTTGGATATCAGTTAAAGTCCATAAAAATTCTTTAAGGGTAATAAGTTTTCATATATGTCACTGGACTCCAAGTGTCCTAACATTAGGAATTGTGTCTTCCCATCCTTTCCAATGATAGCTTCCCTGATTAGGGCTTCCCTCATAGCTCAGTTGGTAAACAATCTGCCTGCAATGCAGGAGGCCCTGGTTTGATTCCTGCCTCAGGAAGATCCGCTGGAGAAGGGATAGACTACCCACTCCAGTGTTCTTAGGCTTCCCTGGTGGCTCAGCTGGTAAGGAATCCAGCCTGCAACGCAGGAGACCTGGATTTGATCCCTGGGTTGGGAAGATCCCCTGGAGAATGGAACGGTGACCCATCCCAGTATTCTTGATCCCTGGGTTGGGAAGATCCCCTGGCGGAGGGAAAGGCTACCCACTCCAGTATTCTGGCCTAGAGAATTCTACGGGCACGACTGAGTGACCAAGCACCATCCTTTCCAATGCACTCAATAACACATCACTTATTTAATTAGTAGGTTAATTATTTAAGTGTTGTCTGATCCTGTCATGGCCGTTAGAACTGGCTCCAGAAGACTGCCAGCCAAGTAGACCCAGACTTCAGTGTTCAAAGCCAAGCCAAGAATGGCAATTATCCAAAATAGAGCCACCGGTGAGAACAAACCCATGTCAGAGGGTGAGTGGAGAGGGTCCAACAGCTGGGACAAAACCTGTCATCTGGCCCCAGCGGACAGGGCAGCACCTGCACCTCAAGGCCGTATCCAAACATCCACGAGTGAACAGCACAGGCACTGAGAGGGAAAGAAGAGCATAGGAACGAGACCGGAATTGTTACAGAGGATGCCCAGGGGACCCTCACCCCAGGTGGGACGACGCCCCGAGACCTGTGTGATTCAACCTGAGTTAAAGTCCCAGGATCAAGACAGATTGCTGGTTAATTACTATTTGACGTTATTTGCAGGGCTGAACACAATGCATTTGAAAGGACATGGATGGGTTTTCAGCCAGACAGAACCAAGTTCAGATCCAGTTCTGAAATTTACTAGACATGTGACCTTGTGTAGGGTCCCCAACCCTTGAGAGTATCAATTTCTATCCCCCCATAAAATTAGGATATTAAGTCCTTCCTCACAGTGCTTTTGTGGGGATTAAGTAAAATCAAGAGTCACCAAAGGTCTGAAACAACGGGTGGCAAGCACACGGCAAACATTGACTTCCTCCTGCTGCTCATTTCTGGACTTCTCTCTTGGCTACGTATTTTTTATTAGCAACTTAGTAGCCTCATAAAGTTTTTAGTCGGTAAATGCTTTTGGAAAAAGATTAGACTTCAGTTTTCTTTTAGCCTTATTTCAATACCTGATTCTGACATAAACCATGATCACCGTAACCTCTGATTCCGTTCACAGAGAACAGCACAGGATGCTGGGAAAAGATTGACTAGACCCCTCAGCCGTCAGCTTCGATACCAGCAAACAACCTGCCTCATGCTCACTAAATATGCCTCGATATTGATGCCAAAAAATAGACGCTTCCCCACGAACTAGTACTAAAAACGATTTTTTTTTTCCAGAATGAGAAATCTTGAGATTGGCCTTTACAGGTGAAATGCAAAGAAATCATAAGTTGACAAATATATATTAATTTATTAACTTATTCAGCAAATGTTTATTGAGCTCCTACTGTATGCCAAGCATTCAGTTAAAAGCTCAGGACCCAGCATTGGAACAGATAGATGTTGTGCTGCCCTCGGAGAGGTTGCAGGCTGTTAAACCAGGGTAGCCTGCATTTTAAATGAACTTTGTCTAGGCTGCATGATAAATAAACTTTAATGTTTCAGAAAGTTCACAAGATCAAGATGTATTTCTCAGTCAGTCAGTATCTGGCAGCTTTCCATGCTTGATGGCCCCCTTTCCAGTGGTTAACACATGGATCCAAGTTCCTTCCATCTTTTTATGCCTTTATCTTAAGCACGCAGATTCCAGGGTCTTTAAAGGAAGAGAAGTGACAATTTCCAAAATATAGAAACAGTCCATGTAACTTGACAATGACAAAGAAAACAACCCAATCAAAAATGGACGTTTTTGATTCAAAGAAGACATACAGATGGCCAGTCTTCAAAGAAGACGTACAGATGGCCAAGAGGCACACGAAAAGATGCTCAACATCACTAACTATTGGAGAAATGAAAATCAAAACTATGATAAGGTTCCACCTCACACCAGTCAGAATGGCCATCATTAAAAAGTCTACAAATAATGAATGCTCAAGAGGGTGTGGATAAAGGGAACCCTCCTACGCTGTTGGTAGAAATATAAATTGGTACAGCCATATGGAAAACAGTATACAGGCATCTTAAAAAACTAAAAAATACAATTACCATATGACCCACAATCCCACTCTTGGGCATATATCTGGACAAAAGTGTAAATTCAAAAAGATACATGCAACCCTTATGTTTGTGGCAGCGTTGTTTACTGTATATATAATGGAATACCACACAACCATAAAAAGCATGGAATGTTGCCATTTGCAGCAACATGGATGGACCTAGAGATTATCCTACTAAGTGAAGTAAATCAGAAAGAGAAAGACAAATACGCTATGACATCACTGTATGTGGAATCTAAACTATGACAAAAATGAACCTATCTTCGGAACAGAAACGGACTCACAGGCGTAGAGAATGGACTTGCGGTTGCCAAGGCAGAGGGTGGATTGGGAGGTCGGGGTTAGGAGATGCAAAGCACTATACAGAGAATGCATCAACAAGGCACTGCTGTACGCTACAGAGAACTGTACTCTATCCTGTGATGAACCACATGGAAAAGAATATAGAAAAAAGTACTAACGGAACTGAATCACTGAGTCACTGTGCTGCACAGCCAACATTGTAAATCAGCCACATTTTAATAAAGAGAGGAAGGGAGAACAGCAACTGGTGGTCAGTAGCCCAGTCTGGGAGTGGATTTCAACACTCTACCTGCACCCCACTAGCTGAAGCCAGTCATAGCACCCCAACTTGACTGCAAGGGAGGCTAAAAATGTCGTTTTCCTAGATGCCCAAGAAGAAAACAAGTTAGAGTGGGATTCAGAGAACACACAAAGGACGTTTGGCAGGCCTACCGTTTGCAGACTGCTGCACATGGATGCGTTCCCTTCCCCAAGCCCCTTCCAGGAGCTTCCAGTCCAATCAATGAGGACAAATATACACACACGTAACTGATCAGAGATATAGCTGACATACGATGTTACCAAGAGTCTGAGCTCTGGAAATACGGAGCCCCTGAAGCATATTGTAGAAAAAAATGCAGTGAAGGAAGAGATGCACTTTTACAAGTAAATATGAAGAAAAGAGTTCAAGGTGGAGAAAGAGCCTGAGAAAAGGAAATATTTAATAGATGCCGGGGACCCCAGTGTGGCTGGCGTGTAATTCACGTGATGAGGTAAAGTTTGAAAAGTCAGGGAGCAGGGTTGTGAATGTCACAGCACAGGGTGTGAAAGGATCTGCACACAGCAGGCAGAAGCAGAGGAAGACTGTTTCAAGGATGCAGTCAAGAGAAGGCGAGGGTGGGATGATATGAGAGAACAGCATTGAAACATGCGTATTACCACATGAGAAATAGATCACCAGTCCAAGTTCGATGCATGAAACAGGGCACTCAAAGCTGGTGCACTGGGATGACCCTGAGGGATGGGATGGGGAGGGAGGTGGGAGGGGGGCTCAGGATGGAGACACATGTCCACCTGTGGCTGATTCATGTCAATGTATGGCAAAAACCACAACAGTATTGTAAAGTAATTAGCCTCCAATTAAAATAAATAAATCAATATATAAAAAAAAAAAAGAGGTACTGAGGTTCTAAACTGAGCACATCCCCTGGCCACTACTTGACTCCACGCTCCTTCCAGCAAGTACTATGACTTCATCAACTCCTTTTCTTTATAATTTTGCTTTTAATTTCCCTCCATGCCTACCCAGGACATAGAGGGTTCACTTGGTTGGTGTTGATTGACAGAATGGCTGCCCAAGTAAACAGCAGACACCACAAGGACACTGATAACCACCCCACACGTAGGGGATTCACGTGCAAACATTAAGGAGAGGGACAAGTAGCAATTGATGGATACTGTGTGCCTTTTTAGAGCTGAGACAGCACAGCAGTTGTTCAGCAAAGAGAGTAAGATCCATAGGCCAAAGTCCAAGAAACAAGAGCAGAAGTACAGTCTTCCCCTTCTGTTTACCCGCCCCGTGGGGCAAGAAGGGCCTTCGCCCTGGTTTCTGAAACAGCTGAGCTCTCATCTTGCCTCTACTGGTTTCCAGCCGGTTGGCCTCAGACCAGCCAGGTGCCCACTCCACATCTTCATCCAGACACAGTGATGTTGACAGCTACATCCCCAGGATTTTCAGGAGGTAAAAGAAGATGGATGTAAAAGCTCTTTGAAAAGACTGGAGTCCTAAATAATATATAAAGCGCCCATTTTAATGGAAAGTATGGCCTTCAGGTAGAAAGTGCAGAAGATGGAAGCGGGACCCTGGTTAAAAGGAAAGAAGGTAGGACAAATTGAAAAGGTGGCATTGACATATATACACTATCATGTGTAAAACAGCTCGCAAGTGGGGAGCTGCCTATAGCCCAGGAAGCCCAGCCTGGCACTGTGATGACCGAGAGGGGTGGGATGGGAGTGAGGGAGGCAGAGAGAGAGGGGATATATACATACATATAATTATGGCTGATTAGAGTTGTTGTATGGCAGCACAACATTGTAAAGCAATTATCCTCTGAATAAAAAAAAAATAAACAAAAATAAACAAAAATTTTAAAAAGAAAGAGAAATGAAATCCAAGCTCCTATCTCATCAGCCTGAAAAACACACCCCATGCTTGGCCCGTCCACGGCACAGGCTCCAAGTGCCAGCTGATTTGGACAGAGAGCATCCTCATGGGCATCAGAACCCGTCTCAGACCCAAAGCAGCTTCTGCCATGGGCTCTGGGCTGGTGATTAGCTTCTGTTCTCCAGCACCCGAGGGACTGGCTCGCCCCACACTGTAGGGCAACTTAATTAAAGAATGAGATAAACAAAGCAGAGCCTCTCTCTCCGAATCAAGCCAAAGTGTCACGAAAAATAAAACAATTAAGCAGAAACAAAGGCCCCGATAAAGTGTTCAACCAGAACAGGTTTATATGAAAACATAATGAAGGTTTGTGATAACAAATCAAAAGGCCAGGTGGCAGCCAGCCTCCGTGGCTGCCTTCCTCAGGCGCACCTAGAATGTTACAGCCCTAGAGGGGAAAGAGAAGAGTTATGCAGAAAGCACAGTATGCCACGCGTGAGTCCTGCGTTGAACTTTCCCGGGAGCTGCCACAGGCTCCATCTTGTTTAATCCTTCCAGAAACCTCTCTGGAGTGGGTATTAGCTTCGTTTTTCAGAAAAAGAAACAAAGGCTCAGAGAATTTATGTGCCGTGCCCAAGTTCACAGAATTATGAAGTAGCAACCACCAGAACTAAAATCCAGACGCTCACCTCAAAACCCAGCCCTGTATCCTGGTTGTAGGTTGACCTTCCTACACTCCTCTTCCGCTCCAAATTGTGGCCTGGAGTCTAACTGGCCCCGGTGATGCATTCCTGCTCTATGACTCATATTTGAGGCCAACGTTTTGAGAAGAGAAGAGGAGATGAAAAATGGAAATGTTGTGACCTACCCTTTGTAGTTTGAACTCTTAAGTGATTCTTATAGAGGAAAGTTCAGAATGGATGCTGAGTCACTCAGTCATGTCCAACTCTTTGCGACCCCATGGACTTCAGCACACCAGGCTTCCCTGTCCTTCACCATCTCTCCAAGCTTGCTCAAACTCATGTCCACTGAGTCGGTGATGCCATCCAACCGTCTCATCCTCTGTCGTCCCCTTTGCCTCCTACCTTCAGTCTTTCCCAGCATCAGGGTCCTTTCCCAATGAGTCAGTTCTTTGCATCAGGTGGCCAAAGTATTGGAGCTTCAGAATGGATATCAGAATGGATATTCAGACGCTATTAGCAAACATTTCTAGGCAAGCAAGGTTGTTAAATGTGCTACCAGGGGTGTTGTCCACTCCTCCTACTGAACCACCACCAACTTTGCATCTGATATTATGGCTTCTTCTTCTATTCTGAGTATTGCTGATATGGGAGGGATTTAATCAGTGATAATGGATGCACGTGAGAGTAAAAAATCAAGAAATACCAATCCCCAAAGGCAATATAATTTGTGAGCTTAGAAAACACCCTGTGTTCTAAGTTCTGTTGTTGCTGTTTTACATTACAGGAAATGGATAAGAAATGTCAGACCTAAGATACTAAACTCTTAAAAGGGGAGGGGTGGAGGGCAGAATTTGAAGATGGAGATAGATTGAGAATGAAGCAAAAATCCTATAAACGTGGACACCCACATCAGCCAGGACACGAGACTCATAACCAGAGAAGCAGGGTTGTTGCCAGCAACACATGGGAGCATTGGAGTCCATGTCAGCTCAAGTGGGGACAACCCAGAGTTTTCCGGAAACGTCAGCATGAGAACATTGACATGTGGGCGGTAACTTACATGGAAAAAAAGGAGCAAACATGAAGTCAGAAAAATAAGAAAGGGTCAAATTCAGAGAGAATACGTGAATAATCAGTGAGCGAGGAGGAAAAAAAAAAGAAAAAGAAAAAAAAAATGAAGAGTAACAGGACAAAGCAACTAAAGAAATGGAGAAACAAATCCAAACCAAGCATCTTTCGTTTAAAACCTAAATCAGTTGGAATCCCAGAAGGAAACGAATGGCACGCTGACACTGGGAGAAGGGTTTATTAAACTCTTCTGCTGCTGCTGCTGCTAAGTCGCTTCAGTTGTGTCCGACCCTGCGACCCCATAGACGGCAGCCCACCAGGCTCCCCCGTCCCTGGGATTCTCCAGGCAAGAACACTGGAGTGGGTTGCCATTTCCTTCTCCAGTGCATGAAAGTGAAAAGTGAAAGGGAAGTCGCTCAGTCGTGCCCGACTCTTAGCGACCCCATGGACTGCAGCCCACCAGGTTCCTCCATCCATGGGATTTTCCAGGCAAGAGTACTGGAGTGGGGTGCCATTGCCTTCTCCGATTAAACTCTTCAAGGAGGGTTTATTCAAAGAGTTCTTACAAGCAGGGAGGCAGGGCACTGGGAAATCACACGAGTGCGGAATCCCAAGACAGATACAAGCTAAGGCGCTGTCATCACCGCCACGGTCTGAAGGGATATGAGCAGAGAATACAGACCAGATCCTGGAAGGCAAGACTTACAGAGACTGCCTTGGTGGAGCCATGACCTCTGATTGAGGTTACCCTGCAGGGAGAGTTCTGGGGACTCAAGACCCCAACCACACCCCCTTCTCTGCTGTCTGATCTCTTCCTGGGGCTGCCCGTTGGACCAACCAGGCAGAGCGAGACACTGAAGGTGCCGCTGGTGTGCTTCATACAAGTCAGCCGCAGGCTGAGGAGAGAAGGGCGCAAAGGTACAAGTGGAAGCTGCCCCCACAGGGGTCAAAATCAACGCCTCAGATCCAGGCTAACCTTGGTTCAGAGAAACCAAAGAGCCCCCAGCTGTGACATCCCACTGAGACATCTGAGTGCCAAGAGAGCACGGAAGGACTAGCTACATTTCAAAGCTCTGTGTGGGGACTTCCCTGGGTGGTCCAGTGGTTAAGACTTCACCTTCTATTGCAAGGGGTGTGGGTTCGATTCCTGGTCAGGGAACTAAGATCCCACATGCCTCATGACCAAAAAGGCCCAAAACATAAAACAGGAGCAATATTGTAACAGACTCAATAAAGACCTTAAAAACAGTCCCCATTAAAAAAAAAAAAAAAATCCTTAAAAGATATATTTTAAAAATAGTCCTGTATGGAAGCATGGCAAACTGATTTCACTTAGCAATCATCTACTCCTCCAAACAGATGCATGTCATTTGCTTTTGGTGTCTGTTATAAAGAATATTGACACCCAGAATAGACTTTAATGAACCTGTTAAGGAAAGCATCAAAATATCACCCAGCAAAAAATTCAGCTCCTTAATTAGTAGTCACACAAAAAAATAAATAAAAGCTCTAATGTGTTTTCACCACCATGAGTTACAGAGCCCTCACTTCAGCCAAATGGAAAAATCAGGGTTTTGGCAGCCGGACCATCATGCTGTCGGGCCAGCCACTCTCTGGGCAGCCCGTTTACAAGTTCCCTGCACGAACTCATTAATAAGCTCTCTCGCTAAACATTGAACTTGCCCAGTCCATCTCTCCTAGTCAATTGAGGGTTCTCTTTGGAACACGGCATGCTGAGGTTTAGAAAATAAATACCAGCATTTTTTACTTTTTCACCTGCCCGGCAATTACGAATGCTGTAATTGCTGTCCCCTGTGGTCACTATTCATTTCTGGTGATCCTGTACTTCTCATTTATTAAAGACTCTTTGATTTAGAATCTAATATTAAAAAAAAGAAAAAGAAAAAATGTTTTCCTACCTACTGCATCAATTATGCAGATTGGCTTTTCTGGAGGTAGAAAACTAATAAGACATCATCAGTATTCTTGGAATTTCTAACTTCATTCACACGGTTACCGTGATCGTATGACTTATTATTGGTGAGCCGAGGCCGATGAATTCTCCACAGGCTGTCAGTAATTATTCTCGAGTATCTGTGATGAGGATGCAGAAAATTGCTATTTTGTGCTGACTCAGGAATGTGTGAGCACCCTCCCTCTCCCTTCTCCAGGCTCCGAGATTTCACCACGATCTATCTCAGCTGATTCTCTCGGGAAAGTTCTATTAAATTCCAAATGATCTCATCACGCAACTGATGGTATATTAAGATATAAATAAAAGGATATATCGACATGATGTATTGGGTGCATGTCACCCCAGAGGAAGAAAACGTGAAATGAAACCCCAGGATGATCTGAGTATTAATAGCAATCCCAGTGAAAAAATCTGTCAGGGGATTTCTGCAGCTGCCTCGTCTCTTGAGGCCACAAAGGCAAGTTCTGCTGGAACAGGAGAGACCCAAGCACAGGACAGTGGTCCCCGTGGCCCCGTTGAAGGCTGGACCCTTCAGATGCCAGTGAACACAACCCACGTGGTTCTGGACAAAGCAGAAAAGGAAGTGATTGGAGATGTTCGGGCCTCGAGAACAACAAAACTCACATGAATAACATCATCTGTTGTCCTGCACACCCTCAAGAGGCCTTGTTCTGTGTGTATCAGTCTTTTTTTCTCACTTATCATGGTCCTGTCCATCCCTGAGGCGTGAGGAGGGGAGTCCTGGGTGACCAACATGTGGTTGTCTACGGTGGGCACAGTGGGTGAGCCTCAAGGAAGGGGTTGTTCCAAGGAGACCGGCCGGAAGGAGAACGGGGCGGGGGTCAAGATCAGGAGAGGTCCCTGGGGCTTCTAACCCCACAAGGCCTGTAAGCACTTCCTCCCCAGACAGAGGCATCAAAGTTCTCTGGGAGCTCAGGGAGGCAGAGAGGGATGAGAGCTGAGAAGAGATGCTCTGAGAGCAGAGAGGCCTTGTATCGTCCACAAAAGGAGTTACACTTCCATGGGGAGTCTAAAAAAAATAAATGGTAGAAATGAACTTATTTACTAAACAAGAAGAGAGGCACAGACATAGAAAACAAACTTATGGTTACCAAGAGGGAAGGAGGGAGGGATAAACTGGTAGATTGGGATTGACACATACACTCTACTATACATAAAGTAGATAATAATAAGGACCTGTTGTCTAGCAGAGGGAGCTCTATTCAGTAGTCTGTAATGGCCTATATAGGAAAAGAATCTTTTAGATTTTTCTTTAGTATATGTACAACTGCATATACTCTAGTATATGCATAACTGAGTCACCTGAAATTAACACAATATTGTAAGTCAGCTATACTCCAGTAATGTGCACGCTGCAGGCTCAGTGGCTTCCGTCATGACCTCATGGAGTGTAGCCCGCCAGGCTCCTCTGCCCATGGGATTCTTCAGGCAAGAGTACTGGAGTGGGCTGCCATGCCCTCCTCCAGGGGATCTTCCCGATGCAGGGATGAACCCACATCTCCTGCGTCTCCTGCGTTGCAGGCAGATTCTTTTCCCACTGAGCCCACCTGGGAAGCCAGATAAAATGCAATTAAAGAAAAAGACTTGTTATGTCATTCCTTCCTTTTCAATCGCAGAAGAGGAAACAAAGATCTGAGGCCTGGAGGCAGTGGAGGGTGAGATAGCCTCCCCAAGGCTGGAAACCTGGGGGAAAGGACCAACTCCTTTCAAGGATCGTTTCCTCGGCTCACGAAAAACAAATTAAATAAACAGCCACCAGAACAAACAAACCTCATTTTATTCTAGTTCCTTTAGCCTTTTCAATAAAAATTCAAAATCTACTGAGCATGTCTGTATCACCGCATGGTCCTTTAGCAAACAAGATGAAAGACCACCGGACGTGTTTGTGGGAATAGATAGTGCTCCTTTCTGATTTATGGGGCTTGCTTTTCTTAAACGATTAGTCCTCTTTCGTGCTGACTGTGTATTTAAGGAGTGATACCTGATGAGTCTCCCCTCCAGACCTGATGTAAGAGGCACCCTGGCCTTTCCATCCTACACAGAGGAGAAAAAAAAGACCCTTCTCTGTGGCCCCCTCCTCACCTACGTGCATTCATCCACCAATGCTTTCTGAGAGGGAAGGGCGTGTGTGCATGCGCTCAGTCCCTCAGTCATGTGCCACCCCACGGACTGTCCAGGCACCTCTGTCCATGGGATTTCCCAGGCGAGAATACTAGAGTGGGCTGCCATTTCCTTCTCCAGGGGATCTTCCCCACATAGGGATCAAACCTGAATCTCCTATGTCTCTCGTATTGGCAAGTTGATCCTTTACCGCTATTCTACCAGGAAATCAGAGAGGGCAGGGGCGTTCCCTTAAATATATATATATATATTTTTTTTCCCTAACAACAAAGGAGACAAGGCTGAAAAATCTGGGGAAAGAGAGTCAGAACCATCAGTCAATTTTGATACAAGGGGAGGTGTATAGATGTGTGACCTTGCACACATCAGCTTAGACGACAGGGCAGCAAACTGTCCCATAGATGGACGGGACCCCCAGAGGAGGCTCTCTTTATGCTGTGTCTTCAAGGACAAATAGGACTTTGCCTAGCAGCCATGGGGAGGGGGAACAGGGATAGGGGGTGAGGTCCTCCAGGCAGATGTATCTAAATGGGAAAGACCATGGACATGGGAGAGACCGTAGTGTGGAAGTTAGGACGTGAGCACCAGGTGCTGACGGAAAGTGTTGGGGGTCCAAAGTGGCTGGTGAAAGTCTCTGTGTTCTAGGCGCGTTCGTCTCCCAGGATGGCTGTAGCACAGTACCACAAGCGAGGTGGCTTAAAGCAACAAAAGTTTATTCTCTCACAATCCTGGAGGCTAGAAGTCTGAAATCAAGGTGCTGGCTGCCCCTCTTTTCACTTCTCTGCTCCCCTGTGTGCAGCTGAATTTGCTCCTCTCCGTGTCTTCTCACAAAACTTTCAGAGTTAAGTGATCCCTGGCCAAGAAACAAAAGCAGAGTTGTTCTATTTCCCAATGTATTCGAAAGAAAACCGGTCATAAAATCAGGCCCAATTCCAAGGATGAGATGTTTGGATGGCATCACCAACTCAATGGACATGAGTGTGAGCAAACTCCGGGAGATACTGAAGGACAGGGAAGCCTGGTGTGCTGCATGCAGTCCATGGGGTCACAAAGAGTCGGACACGACTTGGTGACTGAATAACTCCAAGAGAAGACACTGGAGAACCAAACTGGGTCTATCAGGAACCTCGTATACAAAGTGGCACACACTTTTGCTGCGTCAAGTTTCCTTGCATCGTCACTGAATCACAGAGCATCACTGCTGTCTGAACAGCTCGTGGGAGAAATGGAATGTTTGACTCTTGGTGT
Source organism: Bos grunniens (assembly GCF_055505025.1). Taxonomy (NCBI): domain Eukaryota; kingdom Metazoa; phylum Chordata; class Mammalia; order Artiodactyla; family Bovidae; genus Bos; species Bos grunniens. The sequence continues at coordinate 85,713,617 of NC_141176.1, read as the reverse complement.
TTCCTCACTAGTGTTCTTGTGGCTCAGTAATAAATATGTGAAAACTTTTGTTTGGGGAAAAAAAAAAAGGGACTATTATGTTGGTCCCTGTCAGAGGCGCTGACGGAGAAGCTCTTCCATGCTTCTCTCCTGCTTTCCGATGTTTGCCAGGAATCCTGGATGTTCCTTGGCTGGTAGCCACATCCTTCTTATCTCTGTCTCATCTCCACAGGGCCTTCTTTCATCTGTGTTTATCTCTGCCTCTTCTCATAAGGACAACAGCCACACTGGATCAAGGGTCCCCTGCCCTCCAGGATGACTCCATCTTCACTTATATTTTCATGATGTCTACATTGACTTAGTTCCAAATAAGGTCACATTCATAGGAACCATACCTTTGATGAGGACCATTCAACTCACTATAGGGCTTCCCAGGTGGGTCAGTGGTTGAAGAATCCGCCTGCCAATGAAGGAGACTCAGGTTCGACCCCTGGGTCAGGAACATCCTCTGGAGAAGGAAATGGCAACCCACTCCAGTATTCTTGCCTGGAGAATCCCATGGACAGAGGAGCCTGGTGTGCTGCAGTCCATGGGTTAGCAAAGAGTTGGACACGGCTAAGGGACTCAACAACAAAAATAACAACTCACAAGGTAACCAGTGTAAGGAAAATTGCATGGACAAGTTAGACAAGATTTTGCAAGAGAGAGGAGATCAAGACTATTGAAATAGGTGGGAGAGATCAAGCTTAGCTCCACTGAAACACAAGGGATGTTTTAAGCACAGGAGTAAGCTGGTGGAAAAATACTGAAGGACATTATTAAGGAGTTTGGCTCATGTGATGAAGCATCTGTGCTGGCCGATTGTTGCTGATGGCACTTAGGCTCATACCCGCCCACAGAGACCAGTAGATGGGGCACTAGCTTTCTTAATAATTGTATTCCAAGGGATGGCTCCCAGGTCCTTGTGAAAGACATTGCTGGGTTGTAGAAGATTTACATCCCAAAGGGGCAAGACAGAATGAACAACTGCAATGTTCTCCAGGAAATGCTATGAGAAAAAGGAGGTCAGGAGCCTGAAGTCAGCAAGAAGTAAGCTAAGGAGAATGTTAAGGCAATCTTCTTGGTGGTGGTGGTTTAGTTACTCAGTCGTGTCTGACTCTTTGCGACCACATGGACTGTAGCTCACAAGGCTCCTCTGTTCATGGGATTTCCCAGGAAAGAATACTGCAGTGGGTTGCCATTTCCTCTTCCAGGGGATCTTCCCAACCCAGGATCAAATCTATGTCTCCTGGTTGGCAGGCGGATTCTTTATGCACTGAGCCACCAGGGAAGCAAGGCGATCCTGGTCACTGGTTTGTCCCAGAGGTGAAAGTGTCAACGATGTACAATTTTACAGGTGCGTCCAGTAGAGACCCCCTCCCCGTACCAGCCTCAGCCCTTGAGCAGCCCTTTCTTTGCCTTTCACTGTCTGCTGACACCCAAGTCTTTATGTAGCTGTTAGAACCTGCAAGAAATTTGGGAGAAATTCTAAAGACAGGGTGAAGGTTAGTTTATAAGGGGATGGAAATAAAGGCAAAACAGATATTTATGAGGCGCTGGAACATTCCATTGCTTTTTATTTTTTTGGCCCCACTGAGCAGCTTGTGGGATCTTAGTTCCCTGAAAGGGAAGAAACGGGTCCTAGCAGTGAGAGCCCTGAGTCCTAACCACTGGACCTCCAGAGACTTCCCAAACATTTAATTGCTCTTCTTTATTTTTTTTTTTTTAAGAGCTGGAATATTCAAAAGCAACGTTAGAGGAGACAAGAGAAGAAGTCCAAAGCACTTCTAAAGTGCCTGAAATGGTCTCAAAAATGAGGTTGATTTGATCTGGTCCCCTGTGGCCTTGAACTGCTCTGGAGACAAAGGCCCGTCACTTTCCAATTCTTTGAGGGGTTGAGACAGATGCCTTGGGAAGCGTCCACCCACAGCTTGAAAACCACAGTCACCTCTCCCTTTCACTGTCCACGTGCAGAGCAAGAGAGCGAGCAAGCAGGGCTGGGAAAAGGAAAAAAGGAAAGATGGCCGCCTGTCCCTAAATGACAACCAGAGTGGCTGTCTTTCCAGATTAAAGAGCATCACGCGCTCACAGACATCTTCAGCCGCTTTAGATAAACTCAGGACGCCCCAGGGACCGTGCATTCGTGACCACATGTTGTCTTTGGTCCACAGATTTTAATCTTCCTCAATTTAAAAAAAGCGATGCTATACACTTGGCAAAGAGGTCCACTGGGACCTGAATGAATAAAACAATCCTCTTGTCCTTTTCTGCTTGAAAAAGAACTCTACTGGGAAGCATCATAGAAGACCTAGAGACAGCAAGCTGGGCAATGTTCCATTGTAACCAGTGTGTTTCTAGGGAGGGCTAAGGCTTTCAGTGAAGGGTTAGCAGACTTTTACAGGAAGAGCCTTAGAGTAAGCACTGTTGGTCTTGCAAGGCCCCGTGGTCTCAGCAGCCAGTACTCAATCTGTTGTTGTCACACAAAAATCTCCATCAACAACATGACAATGAATGGACATGATTGTTCCGATGAAATTTACTGACACTGATGTTTGACTTTCATATGCAATATTATCTCTCTTTTTGCTTTTTTTCCAATCACTTAAAAATGTAAAATCTGTTCTGAGCTTGCAAGCTGTCCAAAAGCAGGCAGTGAGCCAGGGCTTCCCTTGTGACTCAGTGGTAAAGAATCTGTCTGCCAATGCAGGAGACACAGGTTCGATCCCTGCTCTGGGAAGATCCCACACGTGGCAGGGTTACCAAGCCGGTGAGCCACAACTGTTGAGCCTGCCCTCTAGAGCCCAGGAGCCACAACTACTGAAGCTTGCCTTCCCTAGAGCCCATCCTCTGCAGCAAGAAAAGCCACTCCAATGTGAAGCTGGCATAGCACAATGAAAAGCAGCATGCCCCCCAACACTGCTCATTGCAAACAGAGAAAAGTCTGCACAGCAAGAAGACCCAGCACATCCAAAATAAATAATAACATTGTTTTAATTTAAAAAAAAAAAGCAATGGGCCAGATGTGGCCCTCAGGCTGTAGATTTAAACCCCTGGCTAAATGAAAAAAGAATTGCAAATCCCACCTATGTCCAGAGCATCTCATTTTCTTACTTCTCGTAAAAACATGAGCCACTCATAAGGGAAATGTCCTAAGAACCATGTTGACAAAAAGAGAAAGAGAGGCAGGTCCTAAGATGTTTTTTTATCAGTGTTCCTGCCTCCTAAGGGCTTAGCACTATAGAAATCATTAATGAACACACTCAACATGTGTTGACTGAGGGCCTCTGAGCCAGATACAGCACAAGAGGCTGAGCACACAGATGGCAGAGGCCCAAACCCTCAGCCTCATGGAGTCTACTGCGCACTGCTGTCCTTTCACCAAAGTGAGCATTAGAGTCGCCAGTGAGGCTCTCAAAACCACAAATACTGGATATTTCTCAAATGCTCCTCCCCCACCCCCAGATCAATTAAACCAGCATCTCTGGGGTGAGGCACAGCCATAAAGAAAGTGATAATTGCTCAGTCATGTCTGACTCTTTGTGACCCCGTGGACTGTAGCCCACCAGGCTCCTCTCTCCATGGAAGGTTCCAGGAAAGACTACTGGCGTTGGTGGCCATTTCTCCCTCCAGGGACCTTCCCAACCTAGGGCTGGAACATGCATGTCCTGCATTGCAGGCAGATTCTTTACCTTCTGAGCCACATCTTTGCTGCCAAATCGATTTGCTTTTGAAACCTTCCACTGCCCACATGGCAGCCTTGGGAGTGGATTTAATTGCTTTGCAGTGGCCTGGGCATGGGTAGTTTTTAAAGTTCTCCAGGTGATACTAAAGAGCAGGCAAGACTGTGAACATCAGCGTAGAGTTTCTAAGTAGGCAGAGTAGATTCATGCGACTCCTGGGGTCCGTCAATCACGCCATCACCTGAAATTGCTTGGGGAGGAGACCCCCTACCTCTGCCCTGGCCCACACCCCCAGCCTGCTGGTGACTTCATTTGAAGTCAGAATGTTCTAACCTCAGCCGGTCCTTCCAGTCCCCTGACTGTCCATACCCAGGTTCAAGTCTCCCGGCTTCTCACCTTGAGATCCAATTTTCTCAATTACTTCCCTTACTCCACAGACCATAGCTCAGTTTCTTCTCTTCCCCAAAATATAACCTTGAAAACATAGCCTTCTTACTACTAAGATCTGTGCAGAGCGGTGGTTCTCAAAGTGTGGTCCCTGACCCAGCAGCATCAGGATGACCTGGAAACTGATTAGAAATGCATATTCCTAGCCCCACCCCAGACCCACCAATCAGGAACTCTGATGGTGTGTCCCAGCAACGGGTTTTCTGTTTGTTTGTTTGCTTTGATTTTCTTTCAACGTGTAGTTAATTTTCAATGTTATATTAGTTTCAGGTGTACATAACAGTGATTCAGTTATACACATATATTTATATTCTTTTCCAGATTCTTTTCCATTATAGGCTATTATAGGATATTGAGTAGAGTTCCCTGTGCTATACAGTAGGACTTTGTTGGTTATCTGTTTTATATGTAATACTGTGTATCTGTTAATCCCAAGCTCCTAATTTATTTCTCCACTCCCATCCCCTGCTATCCCCTTTGGTAACCTTATGTTTGCTTTTTGTGCCTGTGAGTCTATTTCTGTTTTGCAAATAAGTTCATTTGTGTTATTTTTTAGAGCCCACACTGAGTGATAGCATATGATGTTTGTCTTTCTCTGTCTGACGTACTTCACTTAGTACAGTAATCTCTAGGTCCAAGTATTTCGTTCTTTTGCATGGCTGAGTAATATTCCATTGTATACATGTACCACATCTTTTCCCATTCATCTGTTAATGGACATTTGGGTTGCTTCAATGTCCTGGTTATTGTGAATAATGCCACAGTGAATATTGGGATGCATATATCTTTTAGAAATGGTGTTTTTAACGATCCCTCTTGGTGATTCTGCACTTTCAGTTTTGAGAACCAATGGCACAGAAGAGTGAAGAATATAGTGAATTTTGAAGATATCACTAAATCAGTTAGCGGTTGGTGGGTAAAAAATTAAGCAGTGGAGTAAAGTTTGAGGAGCTAAGTGTCTCAGAATTTTAGCTTTTGATCCCTTAAGACACTCAAACTTGAAAGATGATAGAACTCTTTCAGACTTGAATCCTGCCTCTTGCAACATCATGGATAAACCTGGAGAACATTACGCGTCTGAAATAAGCGAGACACAAAAACAATCCCCCTTCACTTACAGGGGGAAATCTGAAAAAGTCAAACACACTGAACAACAACAAAAACAACACAGTAACAGAGTCGAATGGTTGTTTCCAGGGACTGAGGGGTGGGGAAAAGGGATGTCAGTCGGCGGGAACCCACACTGAGTTATGAGACAAACAAGCTCTGGAATCAACATGAACAGCACAGCTACTGTAATTAACAATACTGTGCTGTGTGTTTGAAGTTCTCTAAGATAGTAGATCTCTGATACTGTCGTCACACACACCTACACGCCGTGGTAGCTATGTGAAGTGATGGATATGTTAATTAGCTTGGTGGTGGTAATCATCTCACAATATGTACATAGATCGAAACACCAGGCCGCACACCTTAAGTATGTATAATTTTTATTTGTCAACCATACCTCAACAGAGCTGCAGGAGAAAAACAGCAGAGTCCTTTCAACCAAAAGCTGCAGCTCTTGGGAATGATATCTGCAGAATTAGAATGTTCTCTTAAACTAGATTGCATAAAGCATCTCACAAGGACATTTCCATCATTTCTAGGTCACCTGCATAGAACTTAATTGGAGAATGGAAACCAGAGCCATCTTTTGCTTGCTGGAAAATTAGAACTCCTGTGACAGGGTTTGAAGGTGGCAGGTGAAGAAGGAATCAGTCCATGACATCACCTGTAAAACTTCAGAGAGTTCGGCCAGCAAGGAGCTAGAAAACTGAAGGATAACCCATCTGCCATGCTAGGTGGGGCCTATCTGATCCTTGTATTTCGATCTGCTATTTTCAGGAGCTCTGTTAACTTTGTTTTCATCGCCCACCTGTTGTTACCAAATACGGAGGCCTCAGACTGACCCAAGGATATTAGGGTCTAAATAGCCATCATCAGTGATAAACAATGCTGGCTGTTAGTTAAAGTGGTAAGGATAGATTTTAAGCTATAATATAGTGCTGCTTTAAGGAAGAGACAGACATCAGTGTGGAGTTAACTCCAGTTCGTACACAGCAATGGAGCATTTTCTTTATTTTTTTTCTTAAACTTTTCCCTTTGTATTGGATCATAGCCAATATTGTCATAGTTTCAGATGGACAGCACAGGGACACGGCCCTAAATATACATGCATCCATTCTCCCCCAGTGGAGAAGGAAATGGCAACCCACTCCAGTGTTCTCGCCTGGAGAATCCCAGGGACAGGGGAGCCTGGTGGGCTGCCGTCTATGGGGTCGCACAGAGTCGGATACGACTGAAGCGACTTAGCAGCATTCTCCCCCAAACTCCCCTCCCATCCAGGCTGCCGCATAACGTTGAGCAGAGTTCCCTGTGCTCTACAGCAGGTCCTTGTTGGTTCTCCGTTTTAAATGCAGCAGAGTGTATCTGTCCATCCCACACTCCCTATCTCTCCCCGCAATGGGGCGTTCTAGAGGGAAAAGGAGATTAGGGTGGGGGACCCATAGGGGCTTGAGAGGAGCAAGGGAAGTGGGAACAACGACAGTGTGGGCAAGGAGGTGAGAGCCACCTGGACTAGGCCCCTTCCTACCATCCCACAGAGGCCAGGACACAGGGCCCTGGCTTCAGACGCTCAGCTGAGGTCGCCTGGTTTTGCATTTGGAAATATAGGAGGCCTGTGTCAGCGTGTGTGTGTGTGTGTGTGTGTGTGTGTGAAGAACTGTGCTAACATTTTCAGACCCACTGGAGAAATGGTATCAAGGGAAAATCAGCCCAGAAAAATTAAGACGCCTCTCAAAGACATTTTTACCTCAGAGAAAGTGGAGCACCACCCACGGCCGCTGCCACCCAGGAGAGATGTTGTTTGGAAAACAAGGCTGCGCCGTGAACCTCAGAAGGAAGGTTCACAGAGGCACTTCCCTTTTAACTTCAGTGAGAGAAACCCGGTGCTAAATATTCCAAACCGCTGCTCTGAATTTGTCAGAGAGACCAAAGGGACGGCAGAAGAGTTAAAGGCACGGTCATTCAAACACAGCAGATGGCAGGAAGCCTGTCTCCTGAGGGGGAACGACTCTTGAAACACAATCCTTGCACAACAAATATTATTAAGTGGCAAAAGCAAAGACAGTCAAATGCAGGTGGAAAATAGATTCTCAGCTGTAACCAGGCTAGGAGAACAGGACAAACAGAGATCTGTAAGGGAATTCAGCGTGTAAGCAGAAGGGCAAGAAGGAAACAAGCCCACAGATGCTGAAGGTATTCAGTGAAAGGCATCCGGGGTGTGCAATGGGTGGAACGCAAGGAGAGGAAGGAAACGCTTGCCAGATTCTGAGCCTCGTTCTTTTGTTTCTATTAAATTCCCTTCAGAAGCAAAGTTATACATTCAGAAGAACAGCAGGCTTAAGAAGATACAGCGTGCGACCTCCCTGGTGTTCCAGTGGCTAAGACTCCAAGCTTCCACTACAGAGGGCACAGGTTTGATTTTTGGTCAGGGAACTAAGATCCCGCCCGGTGCATGAAAAAAAGTAAAACTGTTTACAAAGTATATAACATGAATAGACGTATAAAAATGATTTATTTTCCAATAAATTAAATTGAAATCAAGATTCTCACTGGTCTTTTTTCAGCTCATGTCCTGTCCATGTTAGAGAGAAACCCATAGAAGTGTGGACATGAGTTTTGATCGTTGCCCAACACATCACCACATCTGAATTTCAAGGATGCTACAAGTGAAAGTCAGTGAGCCCCAGAGAAAACTCTCCACAGTTTCAACAGCTACAAAGGGCAAAAGATGACCTCACGGCTGGCGCCTTGAATGTTTTTCTGATTTGGGGCAGGGCGGTACCCAGGGAGCTGGCGTGACCAGTAGGAAGGATACAGATGCTGAACAAGGCACCGGCTCGGCCACATCAGGCACCTAGATGTCCACGGAGTTCTGGAGAGCATGTGGAGCCCAGTGATTCTCAGCAGCGGAGCTCTGATCCCCCAGGGGACAACTGGTGATATCTGCAGACACTTTAGTCACACAGGAGGAGGGTGACACCGACTTTCAGTGACTAGGCATCCGACAGCGCACGAGACACAGCCTCCACCACAGATTCATCAGGCCCCAAATGTCCCTAAGCCTGAGACGGAAAAGCCATAGTGTAGACCAAGAAAGGAAAACACTGCTGAAGAGTGAAAAGGGCTCAACTTGCAGCAGAAGGATTTCTATTAAGCAGCAGAGGATGACAGAGAAACCACAAAGCTCATCATCAGCCTAGTTTCTGAAGGGCGGGACAGGCAGTTACGTTCTGAGAGGAAAAGAAGATGGTGGCCTGGGAACAGGACACATAAGAAGAGTCATTCGATGTCCTCTACTCGATTCTTAATGAGTTGCACAGGGTTGTACTGGGCATTTGAGATTTCTTATGAACTAAGCTGGGCTTCCTGGTGGCTCAGAAGGTAAGACGTCTGCCTGCAGTGCAGGAGACCTGGATTCGATCCCTGGGTCAGGAAGATCCCCTGGAGAAGGCAATGGCAACCCACTCCAGTATTCTTGCCTGGAAAATCCCATGGACAGAGGAGCCTGGTGGGCTACAGTCCATGAGGTCGCAAAGAGTTGGATATGACTAAGGGACTTCACTTTCACTTATGAACTAAGATACGCAAATAGTGTAGAATGAAGGCACTGGCCTGAACCGCTGTGTAAGTCACATAAGACAGACTGCTGGGGAGAAGACAGCAGCTAACTGAATTAAAAACGCCTCCGTGAGGTATCCCCTCAAACCAGTCAGAATGGCCATCATTAAAAAGTCTACAGAACAAATACTGGAGAGGGTGTGGAGGAAAGGGAATCCTCCTATGCTGCGGGGGGAGTGTAAATTGGTGTGGCCACTAAGAAGAACAATATGGAGCTTCCTTAGAAAACTAAAAATAGAGTTACCATATGATCCAGCATTCCCACTTCTTTGCATGTATCTGTAGAAAACTCTAATTCAAAAAGATACATGCACCCCAATGTTCATTAATAATAATAATACATGAGGGAGCTTGGCTAAGATGACAGAGTAGGAAGACTCTAAGCTCACCTCCTTCGAAGTGAAAGTCACACAGTCGTGTCTGACTCTTCGTGACTCCGTGTACTATACAGTCCATGGAGTTCTCCAGGCCAGAATACTGGACTGGATAGCCGTTCCCTTCTCCAGGGATCTTCCCAACCCTATAGCAGCACCATTTACAATAGCCAAGACATGGAAGCAACCTAAATGACCCTCAACGGAGGAATGGATAAAGAAGATATAGTATTTAGTTCACTTCACTTTCACTTTTCACTTTCCTGCATTGGAGAAGGAAATGGCAACCCACTCCAGTGTTCTTGCCTGCAGAATCCCAGGGACGGGGGTGCCTGGTGCGCTGCCGTCTCCGGGGTCGCACAGAGTCGGACACGATTGAAGCGACTTAGCAGTAGCAGCAGTGTGTCCCACTGGTGGATTTTGTTTATCAGGCTTTAAACAGTCTCTCTGAAACTCTCTGGGTAACTATGCTTTTTTGTTTTGTTTTTAACAAATTCATGTTCACTGATCCATAGATGTTGTGATAGCATCATAAATCCCTACAATACCAGGCGTGCTCTCAGAGATGTTATTTTTGGTCGCTCCCTATATTCTCATCTACTTTGATGTGAGGCAAAGCCTTTACACAAATTTCAAAGGGCTACAACATTAAAAGGATTACAATGGCAAAATGTCAACAACTTTGCACAATGAACTGAGAAATGTTTCTGAAAACTGCTCTTTATCAGAAGAGCATAGATGTCTAGTTATCCTAAATCTGAGCCAATCTTCTTGCAATACTGTCCTTAAGAGCTATAAAGGGCTCTTTTCTTCCATTACAATGGCTGGAACAATTGAAAAATCAACTTGGAAATGACATCTCAATAAGTGAATTAAACATGAAGGAGTATGGCATTTAGTAAGGCTATAGCACCTGTAGGCTGTCATCATCCTTCCAAATCTATTTACCTGGATGTTCATTTGGATTGAACCACCAGTAAATGCCATATTGACCCAGAGATATCCTAAAAAATTACACTAAAATAAAAGATGGCTGCTTCAAAAACGCATATACATAGAATTTCAGTTTCTGTCATAGTCTTTTCAGTAACTGAAAAGCTGCTACTTTTTTGAAGAATTTCTTAGTTTTCATCAAATGCTCTTGAATGTCACTTCTTATAAATCATTAACCTCAATTTTCTTTTAAAAACAAATTCTAAGAAATGCACATAAGTATGCCTTGGGATGGGCTTCCCAGACGGCTCAGTGGTAAAGAATCCGCTTACCATGCAGGAGGTATGGGCTTGATCCCTGGGTCAGGAAGATCCTCTGAAGAAGGAAATAGCAATCCACTCCAGTATTCTTGCTGAGAAATCCTATGGACAGAGAGGCCTGGAGGGCTACAGTCCATGGGTTGCAAAAGAGTTGGACACAACTTAGCAAGTAAACAAAAAGATGCCTTGGGAACTCAGTTTTCATTTCAGATGACCAGACAAAACCTACAAAAATTTTAACACTTGTTGCAATCTGAAACTAAAAAAAATGATTTTAAATGGAAAAATTATACCCAGCCTATAACATACACTCAATAAATTTTAATATCATCTATTTAATAGTCTATTTCAAATTTGCATATGATCTAAGTAACTAGCAAAAGACCAACAATAATTATCTTAAAACACTTCAAATCTGCCATGCACTTTTATATAGAAGTATTACCATATCCTTTAAATATTAATCTTCACATAAATTCATATATAAAAACCTTTAGGAATGAACAGAAGTATTATATTAATCAAATGTGTAATAGAAAAGGATTAATATATTTCCTAACAAAAAATCTAACAAAAATTCTTTGGAAAGGTCTACAGGCCAATTGATAAAAAGTCAAAATTACAATATGCTAATTTCTATTTAGTACTGATCTGAAGTTCTTGATTTTCCAGAAAGCAAAAGGAGAAAAAGTAAAGGAGGAGAAAACCAATATTTCAGAAGCACCCACCATGTTCCAGTCCTTTATGCATGGTCCTGTGCTCGGTCCCTTGGGCTTTTCTGGTGACTCAGTAGTAAAGAATCCACCTGCCAAAGCAAGAGACCTGGGTTCGATCCCTGGGTTGAGGAGATCCCCTGGGGAACGAAATGACAAACCACTCAAGTATTCTTGCCTGGAAAATCTTTTGGACAGAAAAGCCTGGAGGGCTATAGCCCGTGGGGTCACAAGAAAGTCTTCTATGACTTAGCAAGTAAAAAAACAGTGCTTGTCCTTTATATCAAGTGATTTCACTGCAAGGGGAACTGCACGGGATACTCTTACACGTGAAATCTAGGCATACCACAGTAACTCACCCAATTTCTGACAACTAAACTTGCAGTAAATACAATTTGATTTTCCCAATGTCATACATTTCTGATGATCTCACAGTTTCCCAACAATCAGTGGGAAACCACTCAATTTGGTTTTATTTACTCCATCATTTTTCAAATTAATTTGACCACAGGATCTTCTCATCTTTCTACAATTAGACATTGAAGGGCCAATGAACTACACTAATCTTCCCAGTGTGGATAAATTGAACACATTACTGGAAAATGGAAACCGTACAGTACGGCAAGGGCACTCAAGCCTCGAGCAAGGGACCTGGATCTAGTATAAGGTGACATTTCCCCTCTTGGCTGTTTAATGTTCTCAGACTCTCAACTGTTTCAAAGAATTTGCAGTAAATTGTTGTGGCCTAATTGGCTACTCGCTCTAGTAGTATTTGCAAATTCCCTGGTGACTAAGATGGTGAAGAATCTGCCTGCAATGCAGAAGACCAGGTTCAATCCCTGGGTTGAGAGGTTCCCCTGGAGAAAGGAATGATAACCCTCTCCAGTATTCTTGCCTGGAGCATTCCATGGACAGAGGAGCACGGTGGGCTAGAGTCCATGGGGTCACAAAGAGTAGGACATTACTGAGCAACTAACACTGTCAATTTATTTCATGGTGAGAATTCTCTCCTTTAATGCAGGTATAAGGCCTAAGGAAGGAATTATAGGCCCCATGGAGTAAGCAAGCTTTCCCGATGCACCTCAAAACCCAGCACCCTCAAGATTACTATTCAACATATCTTGGGTCTTTGGCACCCTTGACCCAAATGCAACTTCACTCCCTCTTTACAGAATGTGAATAACAAGATGCCACTTTCCACAGAGGGAAAGGAATGCTTAACAATTGAGTGAACTGTTTTTAATGCATTGAGCTGCACATACAAAGATGCAGAAGAGGTCTAAAAATGTAGTGTGCTCCTATCTGGTAAAGTCATTGATTTTAGTTAAAGTATAAGTTTCCACTTAAAAAAAATAGCATGAACAGCAAAATGTGTAACTTAGTAAATCTAAAACACATTCTATGAAAATGACTTTTTTTATTAAATCAGGAAGAAACTAAAAATGTCTTTGACTATTATGAGCTTGCTAAATTATGATATGGTTACCATAAATGCATGCTTTGGGTTTGTCAAAGTGAATATTAGGAAGCCAGAAGTGCTTTAAATTGAGATAATCTCCTATTTTCTTCTTTTTGCATTGTCACAAAAAGGTCAGCAGAATGAGCAAGAATGTGTTACAGAATTTCACCTTAATATTATCATAAATTCTTATATTTGTAGGATGTCTTCCTCTGCATTATTCTGTGTGAAATACTGTGTTAAAACGTGACCCTGAAAAATTCACATCAAAGCTTTTTAGAAACTGAAGGCATTTACAACTGTCCAAATATGTACTTATTTTGCAAAATTAAAAACATAAACAGTTTTTCTAAAATAATTCATTTACTCAAATACTTCTATTATGGGCCCAACCTCTGCTAAAGACACTGTAGGAAGACGATGCACATAAGAGTATGTAAAACACAGTCCCTTACAGAACTTACAATTCAATTTTGAATTAAAATAAGAAGAATGATGATGGCTGAACCTGCAATTACAGGGTAGATCCTTGATGTTCATGACAAAGATATCCATCCAGAGGACCTCATGGATGCTAAGTTATCAGGATGTCCCTGAAGCCCTCTGGTGTTGGAGGGAGTAACACAGCAATGAAGTGACTCTCAGAAGTGACACAGAAAGAAGAGAAATGGCGAACGGCATCGTCATGAATGCCCAGTTTGAATTGCTCAGTCGTGTCCAACTCTTTGTGACCCCATGGACTGTAGCCCACCAGGCTCCTCTGTCCGTGGGATTCTCCAGACAAGAATACTGGAGTGGGTTGCCATTTCCTCCTCCAGGGGATCTTCCAGTACCCAGGGATTGACCTCGAGTCTCCAGCATTGGAGACACTGAGCCATCAGGGATAAATGAGGTTTGTCTAACCTGAAGGAAAGGAAGTAAATTTGAAATTCATACTTATATCTATTCTCTGTCTTATTTCTTTCTGGTATTTCTGACAACATTAAAAGAAGCACCGATGCTTCTGTTTAGACTTTCATTCAAAACGAGTCTTCTGGGATTTGCTTGGTGGTTCAGTAGTTAAGACTTCAACTTTCAGCACAGAGGGTGCGGGTTCCATCCCTGGTCAGGGAACTGAGATCCCGTATACCTCATAGCCGAAACACCAAAGCATAAAGCAGAATCAACATTATAACAAATTCAATAAAGACTTAAAAAAAATGAATCTTCCATTGCTGGTCATTTTTTTTCCCACCAGGACATCTTGGGGACCATTGAATTCATCTGGCAGATCCACCGGGTTTCTAATTTTCTTCACTTTATTCTGGAAATCCGCACCCCGCCCCCACCCCGCCCCCCCGCCAAAAGAAAAATGCACAAACAAGTCACATGTGGCTCCATGTGAAAGGAAAACTTCTGAAAAAACTATTTAAATGTCTGATTGATTTTTTTTTTTTTTAATCCATGGTGGCCTCAGTCTGCTACCAGTTTAGAGTAGCAGAAACTTTAAAAAGGTAAGAAGGTGAATTTTCAGACGCCTGTCTGATGAAGGCGTTCAAGCATGGTTTGGAAAAAAGGTGAGAACTAATCAAGCAAGGTGATCTCATTCTAAATATACTTTAATTTATGAGGTGTTAACAGCATGGGAATTAACCTATGAAATAGCTGCTCACTTTATTAAGCAAAGTGGATCAAAATGTGCTACTCTCATTACAACAGAAAAATGAAATACATCATACCAAAGGCAACTAAGCAAAGGCTGAGGTGGATTTTATAGGAACAACATGCCTACTGAGTGTCCAGCCCATTTCAAGTTCAAGATACTAAATCAAGAACTAAATTTCAGACTGCTTTTTTCAGCCTTCGTGCGCATACGTGAGAAATTGGTTTCTGCTTCTATTCTTCAATTTTCTCAGCTATTCGTTGAGGAAAATTCTATTCCACTACTTCCCAAGGGGCAGCTTTTGGATTTATTCGTGTCTGCAAGCTGCTAAACATTATGATTTTTTTCCAGTGTGTCTGGGACTTCCCTGGTGGCTCAGATAGTAAAGAACTCACCTGCAATGCAGGAGACCTGGGTTCGATTCCTGGATGGGAAATATCCCCTGGAGAAGGAAATGGCAAACCACTCCAGTATTCTTGCCTGGAGAATCCTAAGAACAGAGAAGTATGGCAGGCATGGGGGTGCAAAGAGTCAGACATGCAGAGCAACTGACACTTTTCACTTTTTACTGTGTCTATAATCTCATAATATTTGAAACTTCCAAGTCTTTCTCTCATACACGTGCACACACAAAAATCAATGAATCCTAGTTTCATTTATAACTCTCCTAAAAGGTCACCTGAATGCATAGCTCAGTGTTCTGAATATCATTCCATAAAATCTGGGATTCATCATGGATTTTTCTGTCAGAATTTATATAAACGGAAAAAGCAAAAAAAAAAAACAAAAAAATCTGAGCAAAGATTTGGAAAATTAAAAACTAAAAATTCTGCCACCTTCATGAAGCCTTTCCCAATTAGTTACATAAAAGTGATGTCTCCCTCCTTTGAAATCTTCTAGCAGTTAACACCTGTATTATTCATTTATCAATTTATTTTATACTGCTTTTTTGATAGTTCTTCTAGTCTTTCTATTTAAGTATTATTTTAATATTTCATTGTTACATTTCTCCATACTTTCAACTTGTTTGACCAGATTTTTAACCTTTACAAGATAAATGACTAAAATGTAACGTCTATGGAATTCCTTGTCCACCTATGTGTTCCAAGAACTATCTGGAATATTGCAGCTATTCCTTCCAAAAACACATTGACTAGATTTTTTGATCTCAGATCCATTGCTGGAAAAAAGTCCATAGCTGACATAGCTAATGATATTAAAGCAACTACATCTTCCAAAAATATTCACTACAGCCTGAATAAGTCGACCTATGAGAATAACCACAACTTTCACACAACTGAAGATATAACAGCTGTACATTGAGGAGGATTCTAGAAAACAGCAGAGTAGGAACCACCTGAAATTTATCTCCCCACCTAAATGACGATTGTTCTGGCCGAATCTGTCCACAATAACTATTTTGGAACTCTGGAGTCTATTAAAGGCTTGAAAATTCCATGGTGAAGCAATAGAAGACATCCAGTTTGGAAAGGAAAAAATAAAATTATCTCTGTATGCAGATCATATGATCTTATGAGGGGAAAACCTTAAAGATCACATACACACACACAAAAACTGTTAGAACTAGCTCAACAAAGTGCGTGCACACCAAGCCACTTCAGTCGTGTCCGACTCTTTGCAACCGCATCGACTGGAGTCCTGTAGTTTCCTCTTTTCATGGGATTCCCCAGGCAAGAATACCAGAATGGGTTGCACTACCCTTCTCCAGAGGCTCTTCCTGACCCAGGGATCGAACTCGCAAAGCAAAGTACCAGCATGCAAAGTTAACATTCACAAATCACCCACATGTCTGAACACTAACAACACAAAATATGAAAAAGAAATCATAGAGATGATTCCATTCTAAGAGCATAAAAAATAATAAAATACTTAGGAATGAACTTAACCAAGGAGGTGAAAGACTTATGCAATGAAAACTATGAAACATTGCTTTGAAAAAATCAATGAAAACATAAATAAAGAAGCACATCCCATGCTCATGGATTAGATGACTCAGTATTAAGATGTCAATACTACCTTTAAGCAAGCTACAGATTCAGTATAACGCTTATCAAAATTTCAGAGACTTTTTCGCAGAAACAGCAACACCCACCCTAAAATTCATATGGAATCTCAAGCGACCCTGAATAGCCAAAACAATCTTGGAAAAGAACAATGCTGGAGGGCTCAGATTTTCTGGTTTCAAAACTTACTACAAAGCTACAGTCATCAAAACAAGGAGTTACTGGCATAAAGACAGAAATAGAGAACAGTGGATTAGAATAGAGAGCCCAGGAAGAATGAGTTTTGACAAGGGTGCCACCATCATTCAATGGGGAAAGGACAGTCTTTTCAATAAACAATGCTGGGAAAACTGGATATCAACATGCAAAAGCATGAAACTAGACTCTTACCTAATACCACACACAAAAATGAACTCAAAACCAATCTAATAATTAAACGTAAGACCTAAAGCTATAAAACTGTTAAAAGAACAAATGAGACAAAAGTTTCACAACAATGGATTTAGCCATGACTTCTTGGATATTGATACCACAGGAACATGCAACAATAACAAACAAAGACAAACTGAACTTCATGCAAATTTTAAAATTTGTATGCTTCAAAAGACACTATTAGAGTAGAAAAGGCAACCCACAGAATAGAAGAAAATATTGCAAGCTGCATGTCTAATAAGGGATTAATCCCAGAATAAAATGAGATTTTCTAAACACAACACACCAGAAAAACAAACAAGCCAATTAAAAATCAGGCAAACGACTTGAACAGGCATTTCTCTAAAGAAGATATACAAATGGTCAATAAACAGATGAAAAGAAGCTTCAGATCCCTAATTATCAGAAAAATGCAAATCAAAAGCTACCATGAGATATCATCGCATAACAATTAGGATAGCTACTACCAAAAACAAAACAGAAAATAAGTGTTTGGTGAGGATATAGAGAATCAGAACCCTCGTGCCCTATTGAGGGGAATATAAAATGTACAGCTAAGAAAAATGGTATGGCAGTTCTTCAAAAAATTAAAAATAGAAATACCGTGTAATCCAGCAATTCTGTTTCTGGATATATACCCAGGAGAATTTAAAGCAGGGTCTCAATGAGATCTCTCTACACTCATGTTCTTAACAGCATTATTCACAATAGTTAAAATGTGGGAGCTGCCTGAGTATTCATCAACAGATGAAAATGCAGTGTATGTATACTGTAAATATTAGACAGCTCCCAGAGGAAATTCTGACATATGCTATGACATGGATGAACCTTGAGGATACTGTGCTAAGTGAAAGAAGTCGGTCACAAAGCGACAAATATTGCACGATTCTATTTATATGAGATGCTTAGAGTAGTCAAAGTTATAGAGACAGAAAGTAAAATAGTGGTTCCTCAGGGACTAGGGGTTATTGTTGAACGGGTATAGAGCTTCAGTTCCACAAAATGAAGCTATGTAAATGGATGGTGGTGATGGTCACACAACATTGCGAATGAATTTAACACCACTAAACTACACAATGGTTCAGTTAAAAATGGTTAAGAATTTTTCTCTTAAAAAAAAAAAGAAAAGGAATCAACCTACCTGACTTCAGGTTCTACTACAAAGCCACAGTCATCAAGACAGTATGGTACTGGCACAAAGACAGAAATATAGATCAATGGAACAAAATAGAAAGCCCAGAGATAAATCCACGCACATATGGACACCTTATCTTTGACAAAGGAGGCAAGAATATACAATGGATTAAAGACAATCTCTTTAACAAGTGGTGCTGCGAAAACTGGTCAACCACCTGTAAAAGAATGAAACTAGAACACTTTCTAACACCATACACAAAAATAAACTCAAAATGGATTAAAGATCTAAACGTAAGACCAGAAACTATAAAACTCCTAGAGGAGAACATAGGCAAAACACTCTCCAACATACATCACAGCAGGATTCTCTATGACCCACCTCCCAGAATATTCGAAATAAAAGCAAAAATAAACAAATGGGACCTAATTAAACTTAAAAGCTTCTGCACAACAAAGGAAACTATAAGCAAGGTGAAAAGACAGCCTTCAGAATGGGAGAAAATAATAGCAAATGAAGCAACTGACAAACAACTAATCTCAAAAATATACAAGCAACTCCTACAGCTCAACTCCAGAAAAATAAATGACCCAATCAAAAAATGGGCCAAAGAACTAAATAGATATTTCTCCAAAGAAGACATACAGATGGCTAACAAACACATGAAAAGATGCTCAACATCACTCATTATCAGAGAAATGCAAATCAAAACCACTATGAGGTACCATTTCACGCCAGTCAGAATGGCTGCAATCCAAAAGTTTACAAGCAATAAATGCTGGAGAGGGTGTGGAGAAAAGGGAACCCTCTTACACTGTTGGTGGGAATGCAAACTAGTACAGCCACTATGGAGAACAGTGTGGAGATTCCTTAAAAAACTGGAAGTAGAACTGCCTTATGATCCAGCAACCCCACTGCTGGGCATACACACTGAGGAAACCAGAAGGGAAAGAGACACATGTACCCCAATGTTCATCGCAGCACTGTCTATAATAGCCAGGACATGGAAGCAACCTAGATGTCCATCAGCAGATGAATGGATAAGAAAGCTGTGGTACATATACACAATGGAGTATTACTCAGCCATTAAAAAGAATACATTTGAATCAGTTCTAAAGAGGTGGATGAAACTGGAGCCTATTATACAGAGTGAAGTAAGCCAGAAAGAAAAACACCAATACAGTATACTAACGCATATATATGGAATTTAGAAAGATGGTAACAATAACCCTGTATACGAGACAGCAAAAGAGACACTGATGTATAGAATAGTCTTTTGGACTCTGTGGGAGAGGGAGAGGGTGGGATGATTTGGGAGAATGGCATTGAAATACGTATAATATCATATATGAAAAGAGTCGCCAGTCCAGGTTCGATGCACGATACTGGATGCTTGGGGCTGGTGCACTGAGACGACCCAGAGGGATGGTATGGGGAGGGAGGAGGGAGGAGGGTTCAGAATGGGGAACACATGTATACCTGTGGTGGATTCATTTTGATATTTGGCAAAACCAATACAATATTGTAAAGTTTAAAAATAAAATAAAATTTTAAAAAAATTAAAAAAAAAAAGAAAAAGAAAGCTGTAGATTGAAAAGCAGAAAGATGTAGAGGGCAAAGCATGCACTTTGACCTCAGGAAACCTTGGGTTCAATTTTCTGGCGCTCTGCCTATAGCTTCTGTGACTTTGTGTAAATTGCAAAAGCTATTGAAAGTTCCATTTCCTCCTCTGTGTAAAGCAAATGATAGTATCTCCTTCAAAAATTAGTGTGAATTTCAACGAACACACTTAAAACACACATGGATAAGACAGAATGCCAAGAAACTGTTCATATTTACTAGGGCCCTCACTGAACACCTGCAGAGAACGTCTGTCATTAGCTAGATGGTCTCAGGGACAGGAAAGTCTTGTAACTGAGAGTATTTTCTTGTCTAATTTTTTCAAAGCAAACAGAGCATTTAGCCCAGTTTTGTTAGTTTGTTAAACAAACTCCTCTGCATGCATTTCTGTGGACCAACTCCTACTCATCCACCTCTGCTCTACTCTCACTATGCTTCTATTTATATTTTGTTTTATTACATGTATGCGTTTATGCAGCTGCAAAATGTTTAAGAAGTTATCCAAGTACAGGAACAAACCACATTAGCTAAATGTTGGACACTGACAAATTTCTTTAAAAATTACCCAGTCCGAATATTGTTTTTTAATCAATAAGCAAGAGAAGAAAAGTTAAATGCAAGAAGTCAACTGATTTTGGTTTTCAATTTTATTTTTTTAATTGAAGTACAGCTTCACAGTGTTCTTTTAGTTTCAGGTGTACTGTAAAGTGACTCGGTTATATATACATATATAGTCTTGAGAAATCTATGTGCAGGTCAGGAAGCAACAGTTAGAACTGGACATGAAACAACAGACTGGTTCCAAACAGGAAAAGGAGTACGTCAAGGCACCCGCTTATTTAACTTAGATGCAGAGTTCGTCATGAGAAACGTTGGGCTGGAAGAAGCACAAGCTGGAATCAAGATTGCCAGGAGAAATATCAATAATCTCAGATATGCGGATGACACCACCCTGATGGCAGAAAGTGAAGAGGAACTAAACAGCCTCTTGATGAAAGTGAAAGAGGAGAGTGAAAAAGTTGGCTTAAAGCTCAACATTCAGAAAACGAAGATCACGGCATCTGGTCCCATCACTTCATGGGAAATAGATGGGGAAACAGTGGAAATAGTGTCAGACTTTATTTTTGGGGGGCTCCAAAATCACTGCAGATGGTGATTGCAGTCATGAAGTTAAAAGACGCTTACTCCTTGGAAGGAAAGCTATGACCAACCTAGATAGCATATTGAAAAGCAGAGATATTACTTTGCCAACAAAGGTCCGTCTAGTCAAGGCTATGGTTTTTCCAGTGGTCGTATATGGATGTGAGAGTTGGACTCTTAAGAAAGCTGAGTGCCGAAGAATTGATGCTTTTGAACTGTGGTGTTGGAGAAGACTCTTGAGAGTCCCTTGGACTGCAAGGAGATCCACCCAGTCCATTCTGAAGGAGATCAGTCCTGGGTGTTCTTTGGAAGGAATGATGCTAAAGCTGAAACTCCAGTACTTTGGCCACCTCATGTGAAGAGTTGACTCATTGGAAAAGACTCTGATGCTGGGAGGGATTGGGGGCAGGAGGAGGAGGGGTCGACAGAGGATGAGATGGCTGGATGGCATCACTGACTCGATGGACGTGAGTCTGAGTGAACTCCGGGAGTTGGTGATGGACAGGGAGGCCTGGCATGCTGCAATTCATGGGGTCGAAAAGAGTTGGACACGACTGAGTGACTGAACTGAACTGATAGTTTATATATATATATATATATATATATATATACAAACACACACACATATATGTGTATATATATATATATACACATATATAGCTTGTGTGTGTGTGTGTGTGTGTGTGTGTGTGTGTGTGGTGGTGGTAGTGGTTTTAGTCGCTAAGTCATGTCTGACTCTTGCGACCCTCTGGACTGTGGTCCACCAGGCTCCTCTGTCCATGGGATTTCCCAGGCAAGAATACTGGAGTGGGTTGCCATTTCCTTCTCCAGGGGATCTTCTCAACCCACAGATCTATATATAGTTTCAGGTATACACCGAAATGATTCAGTTATATAGTTTTTTTCACTTATGAGTTGATTATTATGTCATTAAGCAGAAATCATGTAATTCTGGCAGTGGCTTACAAAAGAAAGCAAACAGGATCTTACAAAAGCATTGATGTAGAATAGGGATATATAACTGCAAAGAGTTAAGAAAAGGCCATAATGAATGATTTTCACTAGTCTTCTCTGTGCCATGCATCTTCCACGAATATCATGATTTTCTCATTTCACTGAGTTTAACAGGAAACCAAAATTCCTGCAAAGACTGAGATTTTCATCTTACCCCCTCCACTTCATGAATTCTCTTAGCAGCTTGGACCGTCCAGTCTTGCTCGCAGGGAAATAACCCTGCAAGTTACAGAGGTCAAAATTTTGACCCACACCTCTTTCTTCACAGAAGAGACCCCGCTGCACCTGGCCCACAAATTAGTGTTTTTTAAAGTCCTCAGCCTCCTCCAAACACATTAAGTTTTAAAATTGTGACTGAGTCATTTCTTTGAGACATTTTCAGAAAAACGCTGATCCTAACAGATTTGCTTTCAAAAAATCTGGATATGATTTCCATAACATTTTGAGGGCAAGATGCCAAACACTCAGAACTATTGAAGATAGTGTAAATGACCAAGCAGGGGAACAGAAAATACTATCAGCTATGAAAGTCACTGACTGGGAAAGTTTCACAGTTAACTCTTGCATTTCTTCAGCCATGGACTTATCTACATCAACTTTCTCAATAAATCTGATTATTCTTTGATTTTAAAAGGAATCATGGTGTTATTTGGAGAGAAGAGTGGTGTTACCCTTGTTGTGGGCAAGAAGGTCCTGTGACTTTATTTAAGGCATCTCCACTTGTATTTATTGGGTTGCTATTTGCCTATTTAGGTGGTGGGTAAGCTTTGGGAACATTTACTGAGCCATTTGCTCATGCTCTGTATGCTTTTGGTATATAAGTTATAGCAAAAAAGAACCACTATTAAGTGCTTTTTTTATATAAGCAAGGATGATATCAGGCTCAAAAGTAACTTTATTTCTCCAACACATTGATATTTACCAAGTAAAGCAGTATTCATCCATTACATTGAACAGATGGTAAAATAGGCTAGAGATAGGAATGTTTTAGGTTTACATCAACCTGAGAGATGTACTGAATCCTATGTATTTTGAAATTCATACCAAATCCATTACAGGTGGTAATGCTCTAGTGTATAGTTCACTTAGGCTCCTTGCTTCTCTTCCTCTGTTTTCCATCTTTAAAGTATTTGCTACTTAGTATATCCTCTTCCTCGGAGAAGGCAGTGGCACCCCACTCCAGTACTGTTGCCTGGAAAATCCCATGGATGGAGGAGCCTGGTAGGCTGCAATCCATGGGGTCGCTAAGAGTCGGACACGACTGAGCGACCTCACTTTCACTTTCACTTTCATGCATTGGAGAAGGAAATGGCAACCCACTCCAGTGTTCCTGCCTGGAGAATCCCAGGGACGGGGGAGCCTGGTGGGCTGCCATCTATGGGGTCGCACAGAGTCGGAAACAACTGTAGTGACTTAGCATAGCATATCCTCTTCCAGACAGAGGACAAGAGAAGGAAAGATGGGACCAAAATAACCTAAAGTTTTACCACCATAATGGATGTACCAAAAGTCTCTCATTCTTATAAAGAAGGTAAAATATATTTACTAAAGATAAATTAGATGATTATCAGTGGGATTCCATGATTCATTCTATGGCTCACTCATTTGTGTGATAC
The DNA here is from genome assembly GCF_055505025.1 of Bos grunniens. Classification (NCBI taxonomy): domain Eukaryota; kingdom Metazoa; phylum Chordata; class Mammalia; order Artiodactyla; family Bovidae; genus Bos; species Bos grunniens. The sequence continues at coordinate 85,690,325 of NC_141176.1, read as the reverse complement.
TCAAGTTTTCATAAATAAAACTGTGATGACTGTACAGATCTGTTAATAATTTGTTTCATATTTGGATGTCCCATCAGTTCCTTTAGATTTTGCTTTTCCTATCCTGAATGTTGGAGCAGAGAACTCCCCTCCTTGATTTGTTCTTCTCTTTGGGCTCTGGAACAGATATAGCAGAGCTATTCAGTTTTTACCACGATAGTCACTGATTTTTAGTTTGATTTCCCAGATTCCACTTCCCAAGGAACCTGTTATAAGGTCCCATGTATGTCTCTCTTTATCGTTATGGGTTAAGAAATCTACCAGGTGTCAGTTTGAGAGACAGCATTATATTCTTCTAACTAAGGAATTTAATCTACATGGGATTTAGATTTACTTGCAGGAAGTGTGTGCAAAAAATGCAATCAGTTGAAATGTGTGTATGTGTGTGTGAGAGAGAGAGAGAAGACAGAGAGTTAGCAGAGAAGCAGAGACAGCCAGAGCAAGCCCTGGAACCCCATTTCTTGGACGCTGATCATTTCACACGTCTGTTACACCTACTGAATTCCCATCCAGAAGCTATTGACTTTACAGACCATTTTCACTGATATCCAACAAAAACAAATTACAAACCTATAAAGCCTTTTATGGCTTTAAGGCACGTTTATATATATTACCTCGTGTGATCATTACAACCACCATTCCATAAATGTAGAAGGACACTCATTAACCTATCAACTCCATTGGAAAGAAACTTTTCCCTAAGTTCTTCAAAAAAAAAAAAGCAGTTACCATGGGAAGCATTATTTGTGGTACAGAGTCTGTGGAAATGTCAAAAACATTGTTTAACTGAAAATATATAAGTTGCTGAGAAGCCTGTTTAAATAATTCCTCCTTATATTGTATCTGACTTTTGTAAACCTTGCAAATGAAATAGAGTTGACCCTTGAACAAATGGCTTTGAATCACATGGGTCCACTTATACGTGGATTTTTTTTCCCCAAAAGTAAATGCTATAGCACTACCCAATCCCGTGGTTGGTTGAATACCTGGATGTGGAACCATGCTTACAGAGGGGTGACCAGTTCAATAGACTACGAGTTACATGCAGATTTCTGACTGCTCACAGGGTGGGAATCCCTAACCCCCTTCTTTGTTCAAGGGTCAACTGTAGACTCAAAGTTTCAAATCAATCATTTTCCAGAGTATCTTCCACAATTAGAAATTTTGTTCTTGTCTTTACAACTAAGAATCTATGTTCATAGAGAGATGACAAGGTTGGTCTGAATTATCTAGATTAACCTCATTCACACTATATTTACAGACTATTAATTCCTCCATTTTAGGCTATTTTTCAAAGCAATAATAAAAAATTCAACTCAGTTTTAAGCAGGCAGTTATTTTAAGATGCAAAAGTTCTATTTTAAAACGTGACCCTAGCTTTTTCCAGTCTTGTATGATGTTATTTATCACAAAAGAGTCATAAACTGCATGAAAATTTAAATTGTGATGAATTACTTATGAGATTAGCAGATTTCAAGTATTAATGGACTAAATTAAAGGTCATAACTTTGTGATCACAAAGTGCCTTTCGCATATGTGATTAATAAAAGAAGCTATTTGGGACTTATTCTTTTTACTAGCCTCCCAGTGTTAGATGGTGGTATCTATATCACAAACATGATAGATATTCTTAATCAGTGATACTAGAATTCTCATTAAGTACTCATTAAATTCCTGCACCTTAGAATAACCTTGAGAAGCACATTAGACACTAATGAGTGTATGCTTTCACTGTATCATCCTTATTAATGATAATGGAATTTATATGCATGCAGTAAGCAAAGACAGCATAGATAAACTATAAAAAGTAATAGCAATTAGAACTTCATATCTCAAGACCAAAATAAAAGATATACTTGCTGATTTGTTAAAATAAAACTCTCTGCATAAATGTCACACATGGGATAAAAATTTGTTAAAAGAGATAACCTTCAGACACTGAAAAAAATTTAAGTGTTTGGCAATAAAAAATTAAGACAAAAAATGAAAAACTACCTGAGTTTTTCAGAACAAGGATAATTTTCCAAAAAAAAAGCGGGGTGGTGGGGGGAGTAGTTTTGGATTCTGTGAGTTGTTAGTCAAGCTTTTCAACTTATTTAAATACCAATACAATTGATGAATGAATAACCCAGGAAACTCACCACTACCCTTTCTGGGTTTTTTGTTTGTTTGTTTGTTTATTGTTGGTCTTGTTTTTCTTATTTAAAATATTCCCATACTCAAAAATGCCTTGCTATGAGGAAAGACATTATATAGGTCAAATAAACCATGAGTCAGAGGTAATAAGAGTCTGTCTATTTATTTTTCTTTGATTTTGAACACAAGTAACTAAATTGTGTTCATCAATGACCGGGCAAATTATTTTTCAAGTTAATCTACAATTGAGATTTCATAAAACTTGTGATGGTCCTACTCATGAATATCATTGTCTTGCAGGAATTTCTTTTGCCTTGCTACCTAAATTGTCCTAATGTACTTAAATTCCATTTCTTCTTGAATCCTCTTTGGAGATGAGAAAAAAATAAGGTCACCATCTTGAAAAAGTAGACTCTTAGATGTGAAAGAGGTTGGAAAGATCAGCTACCTACCCTGTAGAAATCATTCTTCTTGCACACCGTGAGCATTTGAGGAGCCTAGTAATACAAAAGGGAGCCCGTTCCAATTGTTAATACATTCTTTCTTTTAATTAGCTGAAATCTTCTCTGTGGGTAATTTCTGCTTTCAAAGCCTAGATCTGAAAGCTGAATGGAGTAAGTTTTATTTCCTCCTCCATATAACAGACCTCAAACATAGGAAGGCTTGTGTCTCTTTTTCCCCACTGAACATCCACGCACCTTCAGTCATTGCTTATGTAAGACCAGGATTATTACCCACTGACCTCTCACAAAGATGTCGGAGAGAGACTCTCCTGTTTCAACGAGACACCGAGAATGAATCAGAGTTTGCTGGTGTGGGTTTAGTTGTGCTGAGTGCAAGGAGCCTATTATCTTCTGTGAACAGGGTACCATTCTTCGATTAACGCAGCCGAAGATTGCATTAGATCTTTCGGTGGCCTCATCACCTTGGATAACCCTTCATGTCCATGGATGTATTAGCAGAAGGGAATTGAGAGGAAGTTTTAACAGAGCATCTAATCTGCCCCCGCCCCCGCCCCGACCCATGATCAAATAGCAGCACTTTTATAGCTGGTTATCTGGAAACCTATATAAATGGGTCATTAAGAACACTGCAGTTTTTGAGCCACTAAAAAAGGGTGGCTGTAAAAAATTGTCCAAACACTTCTTCATCCATTCCTGTCCTCACAAATTCAGAATTTAATTCTAACCCTCAGCCATCTGTCCGGCTGGAACAGCCTGCCCGAATCTGAAGTCTCAGGCTTCTCCGATAATATAAGCAAACCACCAATAATGAACAGGGCAGAGCAGTCTGGTGACAATTCATAGCAGTGATGTGAGAGCACAGACCAGGAGCACCCAGCTGAGCCTAAGTCAGATGCAGGCCAGGGAGGTGTCACCGAGAATCCTACTCTGAGCTGAATTTTAAAGGAAAAGTGAGGGTTTGGGTGGCTCCCTCTCATTGGTGCCTGAGAACAGTGCCTCGGCCCTGAAAAATAAAGGAACATAAGGGTAAAATAGTACAAATTTAAGAGGCAGATGATTTAATTAATTGATGCATGGACTGATTAACAAATTAATTAGAAATAAAGAGCATTTTAAGAACATGTCAGTCAGGAAGATGGGCGTCTAAACAAGTCATTGAGAGGCAAGTTGTTCGGTTAATTTACAGCTGGTGTTTGTGCAGGTAGAACAAGAAAGGGGACTAAAGAGGTCGGTGGTAGAGAGAGAAACATGAGTTCATGACTAGACGTGAAAGAACCACGTAGTGCCACTCTTGCAGAAGTTCAAACAGGAAAGAGAGAAGGAAAGAGAGGTGTAGATGAATTTGAGAGATGCAAGGAACTAGTAGACATCAGAGGTAAGGGACAGAGCTCATGTTGCTGCTGCTGCTGCTGCTGCCGCTAAGTCACTTCAGTCGTGTCCGACTCTGTGCAACCCTATAGACGGCAGCCCACCAGGCTCCCCCGTCCCTGGGATTCTCCAGGCAACAACACTGGAGTGGGTTGCCATTTCCTTCTCCAATGCATGGAAGTGAAAGTAAGTCGCTCAGTTGTGTCCAACTCTTCGCAACCCCATGGACTGCAGCCCACCAGGCTCCTCCATCCCTGGGATTTTCCAGGCAAGAGGACTGGAGTGGGGTGCCACTGCTGTATCCTGACGGAGCTCATAAGTCCTTCATTTCTTATGGACAACTGCAAAGAGGAAGATTGAAATTACCTTGAAGATTGAAAGAGGCATGGCAGAGTTTGAAAGTGGAAGAAAAGAAAGAAAGAAAGTGAAGTCGCTCACTCATGTCCGACTCTTTGCGACCCCACAGACTGTAGCCCACCAGGCTCCTCCATTGATGGGATTTCCTAGGTGAGACTACTGGAGTGGATTGTCATTTCCTTCTCTAGGAGATCTTCCCATCCCAGGGATTGAACCCAGGTCTCCTTCATTGCAGGCAGACAGTTTACCGCCTGAGCCACCAGGGAAGGCTGATGGGGAGGATGACAAATCCAGTTTGGTTTTGATTAAAATGAAACAATGCCCTTTGCAGCAACAAGGATGGATCTAGAGTTTCTCATAATAAGTGAAGTCAGACAGAGAAAGACAGGTGTCACTTGTTATTGCTTATATGTGGAAACTAGCCAATCTGATCACACGGACCACAGCCTTGTCTAACTCAGTGAAACTAAGCCATGCCATGTGGGGCCACCCAAGATGGCTGGGTCATGGTTGAGATGTCTGACAGAATATGATCCACTGGAGAAGGGAATGGCAAACCACTTCAGTATTCTTCCCTTGAGAACCCCATGAACAGTCTGAAAAGGTAAAATGATAGGATACTGAAAGAGAAACTCCCCAGGTCAGTAGGTGCCCAATATGCTACAGGAGATCAGTGGAGAAATAAGTCCAGAAAGAAGGAAGGGATGGAGCCAAAGCAAAAAGAATACCCAGTTGTGGATGTGACTGGTGATAGAAGCAAGGTCTGATGCTGTAAAGAGCAATATTGCATAGGAACCTGGAATATTAGGTCGGTGAATCAAGGCAAATTGGAAGTGGTCAAACAGGAGATGGCAAGAGTGAACATTGACATTCTAGGAATCAGCGAACTAAAATGGACTGGAATGAGTGAATTTAACTCAGATGACCATTATATATACTACTGCAGGCAGGAATCCCTTAGAAGAAATGGAGTAGCGATCATGGTCAATAAAAGAGTTCAAAATGCAGCACTTGGATGCAATCTCAAAAACAACAGAATGATCTCTGTTCATTTCCAAGGAAAACCGTTCAATATCATGGTGATCCAAGCCTATGCCCCAACCAGTAATGCTGAAGAAGCTGAATGATTCTATGAAGACCTACAAGACCTTTTAGAACTAACACTCAAAAAAGATGTCCTTTTCATTATAGGGGACTGGAATGCAAAAGTAGGAAGTCAAGAAACACCTGGGTTAACAGGCAAATTTGGCCTTGGAGTATGGAATGAAGCAGGGAAAAGACTAATAGAGTTTTGCCAAGAGAACGCACTGGTCATAGCAAACACCCTCTTCCAACAACACAAAAGAAGACTCTACACATGGACATCACCAGATGGTCAACACCAAAATCAGATTGATTATATTCTTTGCAGCCAAAGATGGAGAAGCTCTTTGCCTGAGAAGGGCACCTCAGCAAAAAAAAAGACCAGGAGCTGACTGTGGCTCAGATCATGAACTCTTTACTGCCAAATTCAGACTTAAATTGAAGAAAGTAGAGAAAATCACTAGACCATTCAGGTATGACCTAAATCAAATCCCTTATGATTATACAGTAGAAGTGAGAAATAGATTTAAGGGCCTAGATCTGATTGATAGAGTGCCTGATGAACTATGGATGGAGGTTCGTGATATTGTACAGGAGACAGAGATCAAGACCATTCCCATGGAAATGCAAAAAAGCAAAATGGCTGTCTGAGGAGGCCTTACAAATAGCTGTGAAAAGAAAATAAGCAAAAAACAAAGGAGAAAAGGAAAGATATTCTCATTTGAATGCAGAGTTCCAAAGAATAGCAAGGAGAGATGAGAAAGCCTTCCTCTGATCAGTGCAAAGAAATAGAGGAAAACAACAGAATGGGAAAGACTAGAGATCTCTTCAAGAAAATTAAAGATACGAAGGAAACATTTCATGCAAAATGGGCTCCATAAAGGACAGAAATGGTATGGACCTAACAGAAGCAGAAGCTATTAAGAAGAGGTGGCAAGAATACACAGAAGAACTGTACAAAAAAAGATCTTCAGACCAAGATAATCACGATGGTGTGATCACTCACCTAGAGCCAGATATCCTGGAGTGTGAAGTCAAGTAGGCCTTAGAAAGCATCACTATGAACAAAGCTAGTGGAGGTGATGGAATTCCAGATGAGCTATTTCAAATCCTGAAAGATGATGCTGTGAAAGTGCTGCACTCAATATGCCAGCAAATTTGGAAAACTCAGCAGTGGCCACAGGACTGGAAAAGGTGAGTTTTCATTCAAATCCCAAAGAAAGGCAATGCCAAAGAATGCTCAAACTACTGCACAATTGCACTCATCTCACATGCTAGTAAAGTAATGCTCAAAATTCTCCAAGCCAGGCTTCAGCAATATGTGAACCGTGAACTTCCTGATGTTCAAGCTGGTTTTAGAAAAGGCAGAGGAACCAGAGATCAAATTGCCAACATCCGCTGGATCATCGAAAAAGCAAAAGAGTTCCAGAAAAACATCTACTTCTGCTTTATTGACGATGCCAAAGCCTTTGACTGTGTGGATCACAATAAACTGTGGAAAATTCTGAAAGAGATGAGAATACCAGACCACCTGACCTACCTCTTGAGAAATCTGTATGCAGGTCAGGAAGCAACAGTTAGAACTGGACATGGAACAACAGACTGGTTCCAAATAGGAAAAGGAGTACGTCAAGGCTGTATATTGTCACCCTGCTTATTTAACTTACATGCAGAGTACATCATGAGAAACGTTGGGCTGGAAGAAGCACAAGCTGGAATCAAGACTGCCAGGAGAAATATCAATAACCTCAGATATGCAGATGACACCACCCTTATGGCAGAAAGTGAAGAGGAACTAAAAAGCCTCTTGATGAAAGTGAAAGTGGAGAGCGAAAAAGTTGGCTTAAAGCTCAACGTTCAGAAAACGAAGATCATGGCATCTGGTCCCATCACTTCATGGGAAGTAGACGGGGAAACAGTGGAAATAGTGTCAGACTTTATTTTGGGGGGCTCCAAAATCACTGCAGATGGTGATTGCAGTCATGAAATTAAAAGACACTTACTCCTTGGATGGAAAGTTATGACCAACCTAGATAGCATATTGAAAAGCAGAGATATTACTTTGCCAACAAAGGTCTGCCTAGTCAAGGCTATGGTTTTTCCAGTGGTCATGTATGGATGTGAGAGTTGGACTGTGAAGAAAGCTGAGCACTGAAGAATTGATGCTTTTGAATTGGTGTTGGAGAAGACTCTTGAGAGTCCCTTGGACTGCAAGGAGATCCAACCAGTCCATCCTAAAGGAGATCAGTCCTGGTTGTTCATTGGAAGGAATGATGCTGAAGCTGAAACTCCAGTACTTTGGCCACCTCATGTGAAGAGTTGACTCATTGGAAAAGACTCTGATGCTGGGAGGGATTGAAGGCAGGAGGAGAAGGGGACGACAGAGGATGAGATGGCTGGATGGCATCACTGACTCGATGGACGTGAGTCTGAGTGAACTCTGGGAGTTGTTGAGGGACATGGAGGCCTGGTGTGCTGTGATTCATGGGATTGCCAAGAGTCAGACATGACTGAGCAACTGAACTGAACTCAACTGATATGTGGAAACAAACAAACAAAGCTACGAAGAACTTATTTATAAAACAAATAAATTCACAGATACAGAAAACAACTTTATGGTTACCAAATGGGAAAGGGGTGAGAGGGACAAATTAAGAGTTTGGGATTAGCATATACACACTATTTACTATGTATAAAATAGTTAACTAATAAAGACCTACTGTATACCACAGGGAACTATACTCAGTTTTTTATAATAATCTATAAGGAAAAGAAACTGAAAGAGAAACAACACACACACATACAGACATATACCCAACTGAGCCAGTTGAAGGGCAGCAAGGAGTTGTTCTATTTAGCTGAGAAGGAAACGATGCATTTACCCAACTGAGCCAGTTGAAGGGCAGCAAGGAGTCATTCTATTTTGCTGAGAAGAAAATGACAAAACACTCCAGTATTCTTGCCTGGAGAATTTTATGGACAGAGGAGCCCGATGGGTCTACAGTCCATGGGGTCTCAAGGAGTCAGACATGACTGAAGCGAATTCGCACACACGCACACGTGATAAATAAGTTATAGTTCGAGGGGCAGGGAAGGGGAGGGGTACATAACTTTCCTCCATTTGGAAATTTAAGTTCTCATCTCACAGCTACACAAAATGAATGAGCATCCATGTCGGCAAATGTCCAAGTTTTAAATTCTTGATATTGCATTAAAATAGAGATCCACATCCTTAAACCCAAACTGTGGGACTGAAAGAAAGAACACTTGCACAGCACTGTTCCGTGTTATCTTAACTAAAGTTTCATGGATTGAACTAAGCCCTGCCCAGAAATAAAGCAAGAAGAATTAATTGGTGATATTAAGCATACGATTGGTGCAGGGCCATCTCCAGTAAAAGCAACCAGCAGTAAATATTTCCACAGCTACAAGTTGACTATGAAACACACAGGTAATAGTAAAGTTTGGTTGTTGTCTTTTAATTTTCCCTCCATTGGAAGAGAGAAGGAGAGAGAGCTGGTTTGTGGCGTTTTCTGACAGCTGAGCCCTGCCCCGCCAATCCCCCCTCCACAATCAGCACGTTTTTCTTCTCAGACTCTGACCACTAAGCTGTGCCAGAGGCTCAAGGGTCTGGCATAAACTCAGCAGTTTCTGCTGCCACAACAGCCCGGGAACTTCCTCCAGCTCCTTGTCACCTCCCTTCTTGAGCCACTCCACCCACTGACTTCCTTGGCCAACAGATAAAACAGCCTGGCTCCACACACAACAAGGGCACCATAGATTAACCTCTGCGTTTCTCTGTCTTTCAGTTTAGCTGGTGGCCTTTGGTTAGCACTTAAGGGTGCTTCTCCCTCTGCCAGAGGGCACTGCTTTATGTAACTTTCATTTGCGACATCAGCCTATGGAGTCGGTACAACCCGACAAGTGTGTAAGGATGCCTCATTACTTCTTTCTCAGCTCATCAAGAGTGTGCCAAGTACTCCCAAACAGAATTGCCTCTCTAGCCCACTGGCAGCTCCACATTCAAGAACAGTCCCTAGGAATCGAGCAAAACCTTCAACTAAAATTCCCTCTTATGAAGACAAAACGCCCAGCCTGAACAAGAGCTCAAAATATCACCTAAAACTCGGTCGTTGCCTTTCTTCCAAGCCCGCCCAATCCGCATGAGAAGACATTCAAGAGACAACCAATAAATTGACATCATCTTTTGAGTTTCCAAGTTTGAGAAAAGAAAGTGGCAGGAAGCCAGGTTTAGGTTAGAGCCTAATGGCCGATCATCCACAAGTTTACTTTTATGGGGGGAAAAAATAGCAAAGGTCGTAAATTATTTCCTGAGATTGCTTTGGACAAAGCACAATAGGATATCATTACTTCAATTCATGCAATTCCTTTTATGCCAGCTGAGTACAAACCAGAACAAACCAACTTTCCTCTTAGCAAGGCAGGTCTTAGAGGAATTCAACTGCTGCTTACCGCTCCCCCATCTGCTTTGATCGGGAAAGTAAGGAGCTGCCTGGCCCGCCTCGTTCTCAGCAGGCTTCTTAGCCCATCTGATGCAAGGGAAAGGCCCTGTGGAGTGAACACATTGCATAAGAGACAGAGAGAAAATTGCCCAGGGACAACCAAGGAGGATTCTACAGCCTCAGTCAGCCTCACACTGCGAGTAGACTGGGCTTCCCAGGTGGCTCAATGGTAAAAACCTGCCTACAATGCAGAAGACACAGAAGACTTGAGTTCGATCACTGGGTCAGGAAGAGCCCATGGAGGAGGAAATGTCCTGGAAAATTCCACGGACAGAGGAGCCTGGCAGGTTACAGTCCGTGGGTTTGCAAAACAGTCAGAGATGACTGAGTCACCAAACAAGCATGAGTGAGCCAAATTCCCCAGTAGCCAAACAAGTACATATTTTTTTGTTTTTATCTTGGGACAATTAAGACATTTTCCAGGCAAAAACCACTACAATATTGTAAAGTAATTAGCCTCCAATTGGAGAAGGCAATGGCATCCCACTCCAGTACTCTTGCCTAGAAAATCCCACAGACAGAGGAGTCTGGTAGGCTGCAGTCCATGGGGTCACTAAGAGTCGGACATGACTGAGTGACTTCACTTTCACTTTTCACTTTCATGCATTGGAGAAGGAAATGGCAACCCACTCCAGTGTTCCTGCCTGGAGAATCCCAGGGACGGGGGAGCCTGGTGGGCTGCTGTCTATGGGGTCGCACAGAGTCGGACATGAGTGAAGAAAGTTAGCAGCAGCAGCAGCTAGCCTCCAATTAAAGTAAATTAATAATTTTTTTAAAATTTTCCATATCTTTGAATTTAAAGACCCTGTTGGAGGCTTCTGTTTAGTCTCTTCCAGTTTACTTGTCCATTCACCTATGGGAGGACATGGCTGCTTCCGAGTTTTGGCCACTATAATAAAGCCGCTGTATGCATCAGTGTGCAGGTTTTGTATGAATAGTTTTAAGTTTCTGATGAACACTGTACACAGTCCGTGTATGTAACACAACCCAGTGAGCTAGGTAGATGGCCTTCAGTACTATATACCTGTCCGCTCTAGTTTCAGATTCAATTTTGTCTTTGGATGAACTTCTAGGACTTATTTTGTCAGGAAAAAATAACTTTAAAACCCCAAACTTTTCCTTTTGTCTTTAGCTGCCAGGAAACATGAAGCTAAAGTCAATAATTAGTTATAAATAAGAACACATTTCTACTGTCTGGAAAGAGCTACTCCCTCTGATCCTATTATTCAACCCAGTTGTCCCTCTTTCCATGATGTTCAATGTTATAAGCCCCTCAAATCCCTTAGGAAGAAAATTAGCAAAGTGTCTAGGAAAATATATTTGCTGCAACGGTTAATAATTTGTTAGGTATTTTTAGCAGGTTGAATTAGGGCTCAGCGGCCACTGATACAGAAAATACTCCTTAACCAATTGGTACTGGTGTATGGCAAAAACCATCACAATATTATAAAGCAATTATAATAAATACATTTATTTATTAAATAATTTAAATTAAATTAATTTTAAATAAATGATTAAATAAAAATAAATAAATAATTTTTTTTTAAAGTAAAATGCTCAGCTGCCGAGATATATTTGCACACCCTATTTGGCTTGTGGTCAGCAATTTACAACTTCTGGCAGAGAGTATCTTTCTTACTATTCCTCACATGGTCCTCTCTTCCCATGGGATGTTGCTGTGAGGGCTTTGCCTGGGGGCGTATCCATCCCAGGACTCCTCCCAGTTAGGAAGCGGAGGGAGCGGAGCCTTCTCTCAAGTTGGAGTGAGAGCCCAATAGGTTAACAGGATTCTTGGCGCTTTATAACTGATTGTACGCATGCTCAGTCGTGTCTGACTCTTTGCCAACCCAGGGACTGTAGCCCGCCAGGCTCCTCTGTCCACGGGATTTTCCAGGCAAGAAATCAGGAGCGAGTAGCTACTTCCTAACTATAGGGGATCTTCCCAACCCAGGGATCGAAACTTCATTTCTCACATTTCCTGCATTGGCAGGCGGACTCTTTACCACTGGTGCCACCTGGAAAGCCCTCATAATGGATTAAATTTACAAAAAAAAAGGAATATAATGGTTTAAATTGTGTCTTCCTTGCAAGAAAGAATTTAGAGCTTCCTTCCTTTGTGTATTAAGGAAACATAGCACAAAGTCTCTAATTGAATGACCTTGGTTCAAATCTAGGTGCTATCACTAACCACCTATGACTTTGGGGCAAGTTTATTAAACTTGTGTGTATGTTTCCTTGATGCTAATATACAGATAATAATAGCAGCAACCTTAGTGTGTTGTTGTGAGATTCTGGTTTGGATTTATTGATAAACGGGATATGTTTTACATACTTATGCACCTTATATATTAACTTTATAAGACAGTGATTCCTTAAGAAAAATATAAAAAATAACTAAAAGTATGGCCATAAATAACCTGAAAGTCTTTATTTGATAGAGCAGGAAGTAGTTTCTCACAAGTTTGTTTTCAACAAAATAATTTGTTAAGAATCAAATGATGATAACTAGCAAAGTCACTAGGATTCTGCATAATTTAAAATCTGGTGCTTTATAGCTATTTGGAAAGAAATAACAGTAAATGGAAAATGATGGAAATGGTGATAGATACTTAAAGAGACTATTTGTCCCAGCACGAAAAGTTGATGTTACCATGACTCTGTACAGGGGTGATATAAAATATCTGAATTGATAAAAAAGGTGATAAAAACTTTTTTTAAAGCATTTTGTCAGATACCTCCCTGAACTGCTAAATTGCCTTTCTAGTCTCAATAGCATGAGTCAAAGGCCTCAAAGCCGACATAAAAAAATGTGAAACAATCCATCTCAGAAGCAGCACCTGATAGGAAAAAACAGAATTTCCAAATCAATTTGTCAGGATCCAATATGGATTAAGCAGTTTATTTGTTTTGACATTTCTCATTTGCTAAGTGCCAGCATGCCAAAGTAATCTTTCTGTGATACATACACAGACCAGAACATTTATTATTATTTATTTAGGGGATTTATAGCCCCTTTCCTTCCAGAGAAGTCATTTGAAAGCAGAAATATTTTGAAATCAGGACTGCAGGTGGTTTCACCTGATAATAGCTTAATCTCATCATTTCACTCCTTCCATGGAAAACTGTGCTCTACCATTTCAGACAAGATAGCAAAGACCTTCCAGATTTATGTAGCAAATACAACTTCTCCACTCCGATAGAAAGGCATACAGAGTACTTTGTATTCTAGAATCTTCCTAGTCCAATATACTTTCATCCCTTCCCATTCATCTTACTGTTGAATTAGGAACACGTAGAGACTTAGAGCAGTGGTAAAGGATCAGCCTGCCAAAGCAGGAGCCACGGGTTCAATCCCTGGGTTGGGAAGATCCCCTGGAGAAGGACATGGCAACCAACTCCAGTATACTTGCATGGAAAATCCCATAGACAGAGGACCCTGGCAGGCTATAGTCCATGGGGCCACAAAAGAGCTGGACATGACTGAGTGACTAAACAACAAGAGACTTAGAGACTTAATAAGATCTCTTAAGTAGAGACTATTTAAACTGCAAGAGAGAGGGCAAGGCAATGACATGACCTCTCTTGGTGTCACACCAATTTCAGTTTGAATCCTTGTGTGCATGCTCGGTGGCTAAGTCGTATCTGACTCTTTGTGACCCCATGGACTGTAGCACGCCAGGCTTCCCTGTCCTTCACCATCTCCCAGAATGTGCTCAAACTCATGTCCATTCAGTCGGTGGTGCCATCCAACCATCTCATCCTCTACTGCCCTTTTCTCCTCCTGCCTTCAATCTTTCTCAACATTGGGATCTTTTCCAGTGAATAGACTCTCTGCATCAGATGGACAAAGTATAGGAGTTTAAGCTTCAGCATCAGTCCTTCCAATGAATATTCAGGGTTGATTTCCTTTAGGATGGACTGGTTTGATCTTCTTGCAGTCCAAGGGACTCTCAAGAGTCTTCCCCAACACCACAGTTTGAAAGCATCAATCTCTGAAATGGGTGGATCAGGTTTGATTTCCAGATTAATATGATATTTCTTTGCAATCCCTGGTAGTTCAGTTCAGTTCAGTCGCTCGGTTGTGTCCAGCTCTTTGCAACCCCATGGACTGCAGCACGCCAGGCCTCCCTGTCCATCACCAACTCCTGGAGTTTACCCAAACTCATGTCCATCGAGTCGGTGATGCCAGCCAGCCATCTCATCCTCTGTCGTCCCCTCCTCCTCCTGCCCCCAATCCCTCCCAGCATCAGGGTCTTTTCCAATGAGTCAACTCTTCACATCAGGTGGCCAAAATATTGGAGTTTCAGCTTCAACATCAGTCCTTCCAATGAACACCCAGGACTGATCTCCTTTAGGATGGACTGGTTGGATCTCCTTGCAGTCCAAGGGACTCTCAAGAGTCTTCTCCAACACCACAGTTCAAAAGCATCAATTCTTCGGTGCTCAGTTTTCTTTATAGTCCAACTCTCACATCCATACATGACCGCTGGAAAAACCATAGCCTTGACTAGATGGACCTTTAATGACAAAGTAATATCTCCACTTTTTAATATGCCGTCTAGGTTGGTCATATTAAATCCCTGGTAAGCTCCAAGTTTTTGCTATTGAAATAGTTATAAAAAATATGGAAAAATTGTAATAGGCCATACTCTAAGAAATTAGGGATAATAGGATGGAGATAGACCAATAAAACTGCTGGTCTAAATATGTGTTGTTCTCTAAAACAGAACAGTACATCCTGCTGAGATGGAGGTGCAGCTGCAGTAATATTGGGTCTGTAGCTGCCAGGCTCCTCTGTCCGTGGATTTCCCAGGCAGGAATATTGTAGCAGGTTGCCAGTTCCTTCTCCAGTGGGTCTTCAGGGGTCAGGGATCAAACTTGTGTCTCCTGCACTGGCAGGTAGATACTTTACCACTCAGCCACGAGGGAAAATCAAATATTAATTTAGTTAATCTAAAATTAGAATATGAAGTTGAAATAGATAATCTCTTAGTGACTTCCAGTTATGAATAATTCCAATACTGTAAGAACATCACCATCCTTTTTCCACTATTGTTTACATACAATGAAACCATATGGAGTTAAACCACATTTAAGACTATTGATGACCTACCATGAATTTTAAAACTTTGTATCTGTAGTCAAGCTTAATGGCATATTTTTACTTTTCTTGTTTCTGTGGACTAGGAAGAAAATTCCCTTGCTTACTCTAAAATTACATTAATATGTAAAAACAAAGAAATAATTGATTGCCTACAACACATCTGAAAATTCTACAAATTATTTAGACTGTTCAATTAGGTAAGTGAGCCATACAAGTTATCTTTAAAGAACAAGCTTGAAATATCTGTTAAAGAAAACTTTCTATAGAGTTTCTTTGAAATGAGCCTGACTATATCGGCAAAGTATTATGATGAGTAAACAAAGAATCATAGAATTTGAGTTTAAAAAAAAAAATGAGACGAAAGTAGTGTCTATGCTTAGATTTGAGAAAGACTCCTATCATTTGGGTTTAAAAATGAGACGGGAGAGCTATTCAATTGCTCATATGGAAGAAATTAAGCAGCTAGTTATTCAACAGTTCACATCTCTCATTGCAGAATGTGATCATTGATTTTGTTTCTTTTGAAAAACAAATCAATCATTGTTATAAATGAATTTGTTGTCATTATACACAGCCTTCAGTTATACAGCAGAATAAAATGTAACAGGAAAAACACATGCAGAGGACCTGCTTAAGAGCAGTCAAGTTAAACTGTGGCCCCAAATCAGACTTTCAAACATATATGACTTAAATAATTGACTCCATGTCTACATTCTCTGTGCCTGAGCAGACACAGGCAGAAAAATCATTCCACTCACTTCAGTTGAGTAAAATCAGAGGTGCAATTGATGGGTTTGCATTTCATCAAGCCCATTACCCTGTCCCTTTCCTTATTTGAGAGTTTAACACTAAGAGTCTTCATTTTCACAACTTCACCATTCTTTGGGAATCTGAAGGGAATAACTTCAAAATTTGCTTACCTAGTCCCGGTAAAGGCAAGATTGCTTTGGGGAAAATGTTTCTTAGAATAGAAACTCCATTATTTCCATCTATTGTCAAGTTCACCTTTTACTACAGAGACAAATTCCCGATCTAATTAATCATTACTCCAACTTTCCTAAAATTAGAAGAATTCTGCTGTTCCTCATGTATTTGCAAAACTTGGGCACATATCCAGCTGATTCAATGAAATTGTTTCTGCTGTCTTCTATTCTCTGTAATGAACTGTTTACTTCAGCCTCAGGGCTGAGTCAATCAAAATACTGTGAATCACTCACTGTCTAAATAATTTGATTAATCACTTTAAAATTTTAAAATTCAATTCAAAGTAAAATGCTTTCCTTTTTTTTCTTCCACCATGTACAGTCTTCTAATTTACCTTTATCTGTTGTAAATCAAGAAATCTGTGGTGCATCTTAATTCATAATATTTTGTTTAGGTCTTCATGTCAAAAGATGCTCTGAAACCATTATCATGTCTTGAGCTTTTTTGTCCAAACTGAGTATAAAATCTTTATGATCTCTTATATAAGTCACTTTTTATGCCTTATCAGATTTCTTATTCATCTTGAAAACTCTGTTGGTTTCAATCTTTTTATAAATTCTGAGATACTTTCTGTAATACATTAAGTCATCTAGTATTTCTATACCAGTATACACTATATCACGTGTACCAAATTCCATGGGGTCCAGTAGGAGATTAGGAGGTGAAAAGCTTGAATAACTACCCAAATGGTACAGAAGACCACTTCTTGGTCCTCTCTCTGCTGTTGCTCTAACCATTGCCACATCAAAAACCGTTGATTTCTGTTCAATGATAGTAAATGATTTGATAATGCACTGGGATTTGACCATTTTCCTGCCACAGTTGTATACAATTTCAACATCCTTTAGCAGCGTTAGATATTGGTTCCTATGTCTGTATTTTTGCTTTCAATACACAATTTTCCTGATTTATCAAAACCACTGTCCAATAACTAATGTCACACACTAAAATCTCAGTGGTTTGCTTCCATTTAAGGACTCATGTGATGAATCTAGCCTGAGAAAGAATTTCTGTTCATCTTCAACCCTAGTCCTTTTAGGTAATAATTTTATTTTTGAGACATATTGTGCTCAGAACCCATGTGACAGGTATGGACCTTGAGGAAGTGAAATTGGAGGCCCATCAAGAAGCAATTTCATGTCCCCGAGACAGCAGGTTTTATCACCTCATCTGCCTCTTGGTTTTGCCAACTTTGATTATAATTCATCAAGATGGAAAGAGGAAAAATTTAGACAACCAGGGAAGCCAAAATATAATTAAGACTGGAGAGTGGATGAAGCACAGGGACTCTGAAAAAGTATCAGTGGCATCAAATGGGCTTTCTTAGAGCTCTGATATTTTCAAAACACATCTGTGAACTCAGACTCTGCTCAATATGCTCCTCCCCTGATCAGTAGTAGTACATCCAGCCGTAATTCAGAATGGGTGATGAGTTCATTTTGAGGATAATGAAACAGAAAACACAGAATAACAGTGGCTGAAGTAAGAAATACCTGGTTTATTTCTCCTGTAGACAAGGTGTGATGGCCCCACCGTGACTAGGATCTCAGCCATCCCTACCACATGGCGGTGACCTTGCTGACCAAGGCGGAGGCCTCTGCTCTAGAATCACATCCAGAAGGAAGGAGCCCGAGGGGAAGAGGAAAGGGCAAGAGTGCATGCTTCCTCCCTCTAAGGATGTTTCTGGAAGGTGCTCACACAACATCTGCTCAGGTTCTGCTCACATCATTTTAAAGTGAGTCACTCAGTCTGAAAGTGTCTGACTCTTTGCAACCCTGTAGAATATACAGCTCACCAGGCTCCTCTGTCCATGGAATTCTCCAGGCAAGAATACTGGAGTGGGTTGCCATTTCCTTCTCCAGGGGATCTTCCCGACCCAGGGATCAAACCCAGATCACCTGCATTGCAAGCAGACTCTATCATCTGAGCCACCATGTATACATCATGTTAGGTAGAATTGAATGATATGGCCATGCCAGCAGTGAAAGAAATTGAGGAATTTCATTTTTTTCCTGGGAAATTATGTGCCCAGATAGCCATTCCAAAGATTTATTATTAAAGAAGAAGAGAGAACAGATATTGAGGGGAAATTATCATTATCTGCCAGAGAACTAATTGTTAAATAATGATTGGAATACTTTGATGACACATGAAATCTGACCACCTCTTCTACTGAGTAGGAAGCGATGGATGATTTTGCCATAAGGAATGGTTATAACAAAACCATGATTGTAAATGAGATACCATTGAGCGCAATATCTAAATTCATCATAGATACCTCAAGTATGCCTTCAGGTAAATCAGACAAAAGGACCTATGCATAACATTTCACAAAGGAGAATAAAATGCGCATCAAAGTTCACGAAAACGGATTACTTCTATTTAAGCAATGTTTTGATAAACACATAAAAATGTTCCTCTCTTCCCTAACTGCACTTTAGCATCACCTGGGGAGTTGGTCTTGTTGCAGTTGCTGTTGTTTCCGTCCTTATTGTCTGGTGATTCCTATGCTGAGCACACACCCGAGACCAATTAATCCAGGATCTGGAGGGTACAGAGAAAGGAAGTGGGACCAGGTCTCTGGATGTTTTGAAAGCACCTCCTCAAGCATAGAAGTCCATCCACAGGAACTGCTAATGGAGCCTTAGAATGTAAGCATTAAACATTGCGGCACTGATGCTTTGGATTGCACTCAAGAGAAAAGTGCAATTAAGAAAATCTGTGATGTGATTGATCTCTCTGTATATCGGACTTTATTTTGCACTAAAAAAGTCACTGCGGTCAATTAAACACATCTCTGATGACTTTCCTTTAAAACCCAACATTTCTTTTCCTTCCAGGTTAATTATATAAAGCAATCCTAATGATATAATACATAGTAACAAAATACTTCGGGGCTTCCCTGGTGGTTCAACAGTAAAGAACCCGCCTGCCAATTCAGGAGATGCAAGAGACGTGGGTTCAATCCCTGGATCAGGAAGATCCCTTGGAGAAGGAAACGGCAACCCACTCCAGTATTCTTGCCTGGGAAACCCCATGGACAGAAGAGCCTGGTAGTCTACAGTCCATGGGGTCACAAAAGAATCAGACAAAACTTAACAAGTAAACAACCATGAAATACTTTTTACATGCAGGAAAAGGGAAGACTTAAGTGCTCAGCATGATGGAAAATATAAGATTTAATTGAGATCATTTAATGTCTTCTCACAAACTTTCAGTTCTACCTGTTGGTACCAGGGGCCTGGGCGTCTCAGAGATAACCCACTGCCCTTTTAGCCAGGAGGCTTTTGGTAGTTCTAGCATTCCTAAGGAAAGGGGACAGGCGTAGGAAGATAAAAACCTTTCCCTTGAAAATTAATGTAAAGTCAATCCCTATAACCAGTATGAAAAAAAACCTTATATTCTAAGCCCAGATCTGCCCTGACTACCAGCAAGACTTCTGTTAATAATCACTCACTCTCCTCAAAGCGAGGTGTCCTCATTCGTCCATGTGGGCATTTGACCAGCAGTATCCAGATCCCCTCTGGCTCCAGAATCCTAAGTTTCTCCCCAGCAGTCATCCTCGCTGGACAGAAAAGTACTAAATCAGATTTCCTGTCCAAATCATTGCATCTGTCCTCCTCTGACCACAGGTCATGTGAGAATAGCCACAATGACTGGAGGGAAAATCCTCAATTTGAGCCTCTCCCAGGTTCCCCTGACGATGTAAGTGCATTAAGTCCAGGGAATGTGGTTGCAGTGCACTCAGGGGTTACACACATAATACAGAACACACCTGGCGTGAGTTCTTCTCTCTGGGATCTCTAGGGAGGACCACAGCTTAGAGCGCTGAGACTTTCCAAGAGGTACTTAGCAGTCACGGGATGCACAACTTTCCAATGGTCCAGAGAACAAAACCGACTTCGGAATGGGTAGAAGTGCTGAGGCCCTAAGGGGATAAGTCTCATAAAAATCCAGTTACCAAGGATGAACATGGAAACAAGGC
This sequence comes from Bos grunniens, assembly GCF_055505025.1. Lineage (NCBI taxonomy): Eukaryota > Metazoa > Chordata > Mammalia > Artiodactyla > Bovidae > Bos > Bos grunniens. The sequence goes on along the minus strand of NC_141176.1, from coordinate 85,670,282 downwards.
CTAGAAAGCTGCAGACGTGTGGGTATGAGAAACCTGAACTGTGTCTCAGTCTCCAGAATGAAGCGCCACGGCTTTGTTTGCACACTGCCACACACAGACTTGAGGATGGAGTGAAGATACCTGAGGGTTTCTGTACACAGTCGCATGCCACGCGTTAAGGACTCTGAGGAAGAAATGACAAGGTTAATGGGGAAAACATTGAGAGTCCAGAGCAGTGCCTATCAGAAACTAGAACACCAGACTACTCAAAGTCAGGGGCAGATGAAAGCAGGATCGGTTATGAGTCTTAAGAGAATTAAGATAGATATCTTTGTGGATAGTACATCAAATATTCTTCCAGTTGCTTACTGCAGAATCCCAGGTTCATTTAGGGCAGTGATACATCCTGCTAGAAATTCTCAGTCTCACCCCTTGCCTGAGCAAGGGGTGCATGGGTGGGGATCAGGGTCATGAGATAGCTCTGGCCCAAGTGATGCAGACATTAAACCCTGGAGATGCCAATCTCTCCCGAATCAGAACATACAAAAGCCCCTGAAGAAGGCAGGCTATTGATGCCTCTTTTTCCCCCAGCCTGGCATGTGACTACATTGCTGGAGCTACAGCCTCCATTTTGCAACTATGAGACAAAAAGACAAAAACTGGAAGGCAAGGGTGGGAGAACGAATGATGGAGGGAGGCTGGGATATGGGACATCATAGAAGCTCCGGACCACCCTGGACTTTGAGCTATAAGGGGAAGTAAAGCCCTATTTGATTAAGGCAAATTACAGGCAGACTATAACATTCAATAATCCAAACAGCTCATTAATTACAGTTTAATAAGACTTCATGGCTTCACAATAGTAAAGAATTGGAAAGCATGAAAAACCTGTACAATAGAGCATATCCTGCTTTTCCAACATCTGCTCATTAGGAACCAGTCAAATGTCTCTTGTTGATAATGTAATCTCCCTTGAGATTTAAAAAATAAATAAATAAATAAAGCCTTCCAAGAGCCAGATGAGCTCAGAGCTTTAAGACACACATGAAGGAATCCTCAGCGTACCCTTATTGAAAAGCAGGGTGTTTCTGCCATTTCTAGAAACAGAGGGAGAAGGATAGAAAGGGACTAAAATTAGAATCCCGCCAGGGCTCTGACATTTGCGATGATATGAAACTACCAACTGGCACTTGCAAACGACGAGGGACCCGCGGGAGACAAGCACCTCTGTCTGTGCAGCTGGGTAGTTTGAAAGGCAGCATGAAGGCTCAGCGGCGACAGATAATGCTTGAAGAATTTCCGATTAGCTGAAGAGAGACAAATAGGACAATGCTAGTTTTCCGGTTTGTGAGGAGGGATTCAGGCCTGAACACCTGGCTGCTGGAAGAAATAAACCCCCTCGGGGCTGTGCTGTACGTGATGCTCGGAGCAAGTAGCATTTGCCTGCTGAATGGACTGGCCAGACACGTCAACGTGTGCATAAGCCTGGGGATGCCCTGAAATCTAGTCAGTCTGCTATCTGGACGTGGGTGAAAGTGCAAATCAGAAAAGACCCTCTCAGCCCAGGAGTGATCGTTTATTAGGAAAACCTGAACTTTCAGAGGCACGTCCTTGTAGAAACAGGCTGCAATGCTTTCAAACACACCTCCACCAAGGAGCGTGTCCACACAATCCTTCTTTCCTTCCTAGGAGATGGCTCTTCCTGGGACATGGCCCCTCAGAGACACCTGTTGTCATGAACCCTGGTCAAGAGCCATCCCACCCAGTGGGACCCAGAGCTGACCCCTGCCTCACCACTGCTGGCTTAGGATGGAGCAGCCGTACAACGTACAGACTTGCCATTTCATTATAAAGAATATCTCCAAAACCATGTTGATATTTAATAACATCAGTAGCTTGTATTGCTTCATCATGAACCTATTTAAGTGAAACTGAATTTGTCTCTGCTTTCACTGTCGTGACTGTCAGTCCAGGTGGCTGTCAGACACTCTGCTCAGACACCACCGTGGCTTTTGTATGGTGAGTGCAAATGTCAACACAGGCAGGCTTGTTGCCAGTGATAAAATTTGACCTTTCAAGAGAAAAATAGAGATCTCGAAAACTCGCATTGTCAATGGGAGCTTGCCAACACTTAAAGATTTTTCTGATGAACTTAGTTGTGATATTAGCAAATAGGGTTTCCTGTGTTAGTCGCACAGTCATGTGTGACTCTTTGCAGTCCTCATGGACTGCAGCCTGCCAGGCTTCTCTGTCCACGGAATTCTCTAGGCAAGAATTCTGGAGTTGACTGCCATCTCCACCTCCAAGGATTTCTTGATGTTGTACTAAAAAATGTGACAATTGGAAGGTCTTCATAACTCTGCAAGTCATTTTTTTCAAATGACCAAAGAATGGTATTATAAAGTAACGTGAGGCTAAAAGAGCTATTCAAAGTGCAAGACCACTGGATTTTACTGTTGCTGTTATTCACTCACTAAGTCTTTGTGACCCCATGGACTGCAACATGCCAGGCTTCTCTGTCCTTCCACTATCTCCCAGAGTTGGCTCAAACTCACGTCCATGGAGTCGATGATGCCATCCAACCATCTCATCCTCTGTTGTCCCCTTCTCCAGAACCTTGTTGTGTTTTCATATTCCACATTGCAACTAACCTGTAAAAAATACCACTCTTTTAAATGTCAAATGTAAGTGTGATATCAAAGAAGTACACCCACGATTATCTATATAAAGACTATTAAAACATTTCTTTATTTTTCAACTACATGTCTATGTGAAGCTGGATGTTCTTGATATATTTCAACCAATCTGCATGTTGCAACAGATTGAACACAGACTCAGATATGAGACTCAGCTGTCTTCTATCAAACCAGACATTCAAGAGATCTGTAAAACTGTGAAGTAATGTCAGTTTTCTCACAAAAATTTTGCTTTAGGAAATATGGTTATTTTTAATCAGAATGTTAATCATATTAATGAGTTTATGATGGACAGTTTTAATGAATCAATAAATAAATATGTTCAAATTTTGTCAGTTTTAATTCCTAAAGCAGTTCATATCAGTAGATATAACCCACAGAAACAAAAGGCCTTTGAGATCCTTAAGAAATTTTAAGAGTGGAGGGCATGGCAACCCACTCCAGTACTCTTGCCTAGAGGATCCCATGGACAGAGGAGCTGTAGGGGAACACAGAGGCGGACACAACTGAAGGGACTTAGCATGCACACACAAAGGACCCAGGTGAAAAACTTTGAGAGCTACTGACTGAAGTCAAAAAAAATGATAAGCACTTGAACAAGTAGTGTTTGTAAAGATGAGCCTTTTGTGCCTTCCAGAATTCGTCCAGGTATGCACAGTCCCAGGCAAAAAAAAAAAAAAATAGCCCCAAAGATGTCCAAATCTTACTTTCCAGAACCTGGGAATATGTTAGCTTATGAGGTAAAATGAATCAAGATGCTACTGGCTGACTTTAACAAAGGGAGATTATCCAGGTGAAAGAGAGAGGCGGAAGGGCAGTGTCAGGGTGATGCAGGGTAAGAAAAACTCCACTGGCCAAGGCTGGTTTTGAGGATTGGAAGGGGCCACAAGCTAAGGCTGCAGCCCATAGAAACTTCAAAACCAAAGAGAACAGATCTCTCCCTGGAACCCCCAGCAAGGAACACAGCCCTGCCAACATCTGGATTTTAACCCAGCAGCACCCATGTCTAACTTCTGGCGTCCTGAACAGTCAGATAATTAGTGTGTGTTGTTTTAAGCCACTTCCAAATGTCAAGTTTTACCTGAGCCCTATAATCCTGGAAAATGGCCAACATTAAAAAGTTGCCCTGCCATTCTGAGCTTGGAGAAATGACTCACCACAAAGACCCCTAGGGCTTAGATACAACTCATGGATACCCTCTGTTTACCTAACACAAGACACCGACCATCAAAATCTCCTCTCTTTGCCTCCTAAATGATTAGCTGAGCTGTTTTGTCCACACTGTCAAATGGAACAAAACACTTGCCACAATAGTATTGTTTAAGTTTCTCTCCCTCCTGACCCCTGAATTTTGACCCACCCACTGCCAGAACCTGCATACAGCCCCTCCTTAATGTTCCCGCCTAAACATAGGAGGACCTCAAGGAGGAACACCCCTAGATCCACTATCATATCTTGCCACCCTCCTCACTCATCCCCCTTTCCATATCTGGTTCTTTCTAGCCCCGCACACTCCTCCTTCTTTATAGTAGAAGGCTTTGTTCTTCCTGATCTCAGAGGAAGATCAGGAAGCTTGCACCTTGATGGCCAGAGACTCCCTCTATTGCAACAGTCCCTTAATCCCCCTTGAAATAACCTTTTCAAATCAAGGGCCTCCTTACAAAGTTGAGGTTTTTTATTTGACCCCACTAAGTATCTGGAGTCTTTCCCAGGTGGCTCAGTGGTAAAGAATCTGCCTGCCAGTGCAGGAGACACAGATTTGATCCCTGAGTCAGGAAGAGCCCCTAGGGTAGGAAATGGTAATCCATTCCAGTATTCTTGGCTGGGAAATCCCAGGAACAGAGAAGCTGGCTACAGTCCGTGGGGTCACAAAAGAGTCGGACATGACATAAGCAACTAAACAACAAAATGTAAATATCTAGTCAGCCGCAATCGGAAACTAATACGGTAGATTAACTGGAAATTGTTGAAACTTAAGCCCCTTTCTGTTCCTGTTCTAAATAAATATTTTTTAAGCCACAGGGACAATAAAAAAAATCTGTCTAGCCCAGCTAATAGCGTGTTACTACCCAAAGTCATCTTGGGAGAATGGACAAGGCAATATCAGGAGATAAGAACATCATTTGCCCCTCATCTGTAATTTCTATCACGATGCTAGTACGGCAGTGCTCAGAGCAAAAGTGTACCATTTGGGATTGAAGGGGCCACCAAAGTGAGGATCTCTGATGGCTCAAATCAATGATTCCTCCATCCTTACTCGCAGGTGGCAGAGCAGGAAGTCTGAAAGAACCATCTTAAAGTCCTCAGTGGCCCAGAACCCAGATCATCACTGCAGGAGACCCCTCGAGAGCCCAGACAAGAGCACGCTGGACCTGTTAGAATCCTCTTTTCTAATACAAGTCTGTATGTGGGAACTCTTACTTCATTTAAAAGTCAAAAAGTAGAACTTATGGAATGAATACAAATCACACCATTTCCCAGGGTGAAAAAGTGGAAAAAGAATCTTCTCTCAATCATAATATTGGAAACCCTGGAGGAGTACCCCCTGCCCCAAACCTTATGACATTCAGTATTCGCAAGGATGTTGTTCCAACAGAAAATGACTTTGTTCTCCTGTTTGCAATATTCTGAGCATTAGGAGGTGTGATAGCTGACATCTGGGAGTCGCAAAATGAAACCCTTTAGTTCGTAAGAAAGAAATCTTTATCTCCTTAAAGTCAACCTGGTGAACCAGATGTTTGAATGATCTTAAATGCTATTGTAATGTCTTAATTTCTCTTTTTTTTTAACTTGAAGATTTAAAAATGAAGATGCAAAGGGTTTGCCGAGTGAAAACTCAGCAGCCTAGCTTGTGAAGGAGTCACAAGCACATGGACAGTTACACACACACACACGCGCACACACATGCACACACCCACTTCCATCATGGCAGATCACCCCAGCACAGCCTGCTGGTCAGCCTTTCATATCTAAATCCACAGGTTGCAAAATCTGCCCAGAACACTCGTGGCCATCTGACAAATCATTGCTGGGTCAGACAACCACCACGCGTCCACCTCAGCCATCCCAGCTTTTCCACACGGTAGGTAGACTCTGAGACTTCTGGCTTATCATTCTATAAAATGCAGAGCAAACAATTTAATATATCTTATAAAATAAAAAGGAGTGACTTGGGAGCTCTCCCCACAGCTGCACTCCTAGCCGCATTTTATTACTATTCTGTCTCTCTCTCTTAGAGCCTGGCAACCTGGTTTGCATTTCCCCTGCAGCTTGAAATCTGCGGGAGGCCTTTCCCAGCTGAGCGACCCATGGCAGGGGCGCCGGCCCTTCTCCAAGGCGCACACAGGAGGGCCCAGATGCTGTTTCCAACCAGCCACCTGACACAACCGGGAACTGTCCGCATGTGGGGTTGGAGGCTGTGGAGGAGAGTTAGAAAAAGCAAAAAAGAGAAGTAAAAGAAAGCAGGTTGAGCCTAAAATGAACTCAACAATGTGCATGGACAATCTCCATCTCTGGCTCACCTTTGATTTCTGAATACACAAAGCCTTCCGAACCTGAGATCCCTGAGTGGCTCTGGGGGTGGGAGACGGTTTCTTGTTATTGGATGTAAAATTGTTGGGGGTTGGTGAGGAGGTAAAAACAATTTTAATCAGATTTTCAATAAAAGGTGAAAACCCATCTTCGGTTCAGTCACTGTCCTGTCCGACTCTGGGACCCCACAGACTGCAACACTCCAGGCTTCCCTGTCCATCACCAACTCCCAGAGTTTGCTCAAACTCATCTCCATTGGGTTGGTGATGCCATCCAACCATCTCATCCTCTGTCATTCCCTTCTCCTCCTGCCTTTACCTCTTGCTTTGAGAACCCCATGAAAACCCATCTTAGCAAGGTTTAAAATTCAACTGAGTCAGAAATATCCTCTTTAAACTCTCTGGCACAGCTATTAAAAATCATCTCTCTCGTTTCTGTGTTTTAACTTCATATATAACCAGAAGAAAGTTTCTGGTTCTTTTTTATTTTTTTTTTCCTGTGTCCAAGAAAGAAAATAAAAGTGAAAGAAAAGGAGAAACGAAGGAGGGAGAAAACAAAAATTGGAATATAAGATGAATTAGCCAGCTAGATCAAGATGAAAAGTACAGGATAGAGAAAAAAGAGGATCAAATAAGAAATCACTGCTGTCCAGGAATTCGAGAGTTGGCAGTATCACTTATTCCTATGCTCCCTTTTAACAAGTGAAAATATTAAGTAATTTATTAAAGACCAAACAACTAAACAATGGCCTGAGCAAGCCACCATGCATTTTAAAACAAGCAGCAAGATAACTGACAAGGGTGAAAGTAAAAAGAAAGTGGAGTCGCTTAGTCGTGTCCGACTCTCTGCGACCCCATGGAATGTAGCCTACCAGGCCCTTCTGTGCATGGGATTTTCCAGGCAAGAATACTGGAGTGGGTTGCCATTTCTTTCTCCAGGAGATCTTCCTGACTGAGGGATTGAACCTGGGTCTCCTGCATTGTAGGCAGACGTTTTACCGTCTGAGCCACCAGGGAAGTCCAAGGTGAAGACCAGCGTGAGAGGGTCATAAATCGTTACACAAAAACATCACCTGCTGGGTCTCCAACAGATTCCTTCTAGAACATACTTCGCTCTGGGTTCTCTTTCAAAGATGTTATGGGGGCACAAAAGTGTATAGTGACAACTGGACTGACATTGGACAAATTCAAGTGAATATTTTTTTTAACTTTTATTTGGTGATATTTGGTTTTACCATTTTTCTTTCTACCTATCACTGTGCCCAGGGAATTGAGAGAACTGGATTTAAGAAACACATTTGCATTTTCTTGAAGTTGATTCTGTTGTTTCATGCCCCTCTCTGGCACCTGTATGCATATTACTGTTTAAAAATATATTGTTCAATGGACATGTAGATACAGGGAAGGAAAGGGAGGGTGAGACAAATTGGGAGAATAGAACTGACATATATACACACACATATAGCTGATTCACTTGGCTATTCAGCAGAAAATAACACAACATTGTAAAGCAATTATACTCCAAATAAAATATATATCTAACTGAAAAGCATTAAAAATAAAATCTTAATTTAAAACTATATATTCAAGAGCACTCAGTGACCTGAGATGAACATGAGGGGTGTCAGGGCCATGGTTTGAGGCTCTTCAGGTCCTACACCCCACATACTCAATGTCTCCATGTTAGTCTTTGCCAAGGTCACTGGGAATGTCAGCCAACCAAGTGTCCAAACACCCTGCCCCCTTCTCCTCCCTGCCTTTAGTCCCTCTCTCCAAGATGCCCTTCCTCCTCTGCCCATCTGGTGAGCATCTGCTTGTGCCCTCTTTCTCCCTGACCCCACATTGGAAGAATGGCCTCCTCTTTCCCACAACCCCACTCTAAGGCTGTTGAAGGTAAGAGCTGCATCTTAACTCATCTCAGAAGGCCCAGCAGTTGGCAGAAGGTCTGGTCTGTAGAAGGAAGTCCTTGACTGTGCAATTGTTGAACTAAAATTTAATGGATCTAGAATTTATTCATCTGACAAGCATATTGTTATCTCCTACTGTGAACTCTGTCTGAGCTCTGAGGAAGAGATATAAGACTGAATAAGAAAAGATACATGCACTCCAATGTTCATTGCAACATTGTTTATGATAGCCAAGACGTGGACCTAAATGTCCATCAATAGACGACTGGACAAAGATGTGACATGCATATGCAATGGAATATTACTCAGCCATAAAAAGAACAAAATACAGCCATCTGTAGCAACATTGATGGATCTAGAGTTTATCATACTAACTAAGGTCAGTCAGAAAAGAAAGACAAACATCACATAATGTCACTAATATGTAAAATCCAATTTTTTTAAATGATACAGATGAACTTATTTCCAAAGCAGAAATAGACTCACAGATTTTGAAAACAAACTTATGGTTACCAAAGGGGAAACACAGCTGGAGGAATAAATTAGAAGTTTGAGATTAACAAACAACACTACTATGCATAAGATAGACAGCCGACAAGGACCTATTGTATAGCACAGAGAACTCTACTCAATATTCTGTAACAACCTATATGGGTAAAGAATCAGAAAAGAATGAGTACATGTATATGTATAACTGAGTCACTTTTCTGTATACCTGAAGCTCATGCAGCATCACTGACTTGATAGACGTGAGTCTGGGTGAACTCCGGGAGGTGGTGATGGACAGGGAGGCCTGATGTGCTGCGATTCATGGGGTCACAAAGAGTCGGACACGACTGAGCAACTGAACTGAACTGAACTGAACTGAACTGATATCAACCATACTCTAATAAAAATTTTTTAAAGAAGCTGAATAAGCCACTGTTTCTGTTACAAAGACCTTTTAGTCTAATGAAAATGAATGCAAATCTGGCAATACTATGGGAGAAAAAAGTTTCTAAGTTTATTCCCTCTGATAATAGTTCTGAGACATCATCTTCACGGATGAATATTCTACCATTTACTTCTGAGGAATTCACTTCACTGTATATCACATCCATGCCTAATGAAGGTTTAATAGTTTGATATTTTTAAAGTTAAACTCAAGTTAACAAAGGCCTGGAGGTATTAGGGTTGGGTTGGGGAAATACAAGAGAAAAAGGAAGAAAATTAAACATGAGAACAAGAAAAATAAAAAAGATAATCAAATGTTACTAGTAGGAGATTTCATTCAATTTCTTTGTCTCAAACTAAAGGCTTAGGGAGACTTTCCCTTTATTCTCTAGAAAATCTGCAGCCGGCCCAGGAGGCCAGGCACGTACTCCGTTCCTACCTCAAGACTTCAGTTATAGCATTCTCCTATTTTAAAAAATGGATTTCTGTGAAATGTTTCATAATGTGGATTGGTTTCTTTCGGGTCTGCCTCTGCACTGTAGCTGCATAAAAAAAGACATTAATAACTTCTCCATTAATGGGTTTTTCAGAGTCTCTGAAGACTCCCCTTGTACATCATCACTTCCTCCCACTTAGCCCCCGGCTAAATCTCCATTGCCCTTGTAAGACATCTTCAGGACATACTGCTTAAGTTAAAGATGGTCCTTAGGAGAAATAACTCCTCATACCGCTCACAGCACAGGTTCATGCACCGGCAGAGCTGAAGGGCCGTCGTTTCCTGAGTCATTTTGCATTTGTCCCATGAAATGTTCCGCTCCGAGAGGGCTGACCCTGTCTCGTAAATGAAGAATGCCGGTGACAGAGGCAGCCAAGGCTCTCTCCCAGACCTGAGAGGTGACTTGGAACCGGTTCTTTCACCGTTGTGCCCTTTGCCTGGCACTCATGCCAACTCCCAAGGAAGAGTTTCATAATGAGGGCTGTGGAGTTTCCAGGACATTCTTGCAGTTTTGAAACCAATAGAAAAGGTAAAGAAGAGACTCCATAAAACTGCAGTTCCCGAAGTATGTATTTGTGTGGGTGTGTATATACATCGGTTCAGTTCAGTTCAGTCACTAAGTTGTGTCCAACTCTTTGTAACCATGTGGACTGTAGCCCAACAGGTTCCTCTGTCCATGGGATTTTCCAGGCAAGAATACTGGAGTGGGTTGCCGTTTCCTCCTCCAGGAGATCTTCCAAACCAGGGATTAAACCTGTATCTCCTGTATTGACAGGCAGATTCTTTACCACTGAGCAGCCAGGGAAGCCCATATGATGTCATGGCCTGTACAGAGGAAAATTTGAGATCCATTTCAAGACTTCTCCTATCTTTATAACCTATGTAGCGGTATACTGTATACATAAAAATGCCATGTATCTACTTATATACTCATATATCATATATATAGTACATACATATACATATGTACTCATATATAAGTAGATACATGGCATTTTTATGTATACAGTATACCGCTACATAGGTTATAGAGATAGGAGAAGTCTTGAAATGGATCTCAAATTTTCCTCTGTACAGGCCATGACATCACAGGTTGTAATCCATCCAAGGGCGGGAACCATGCCGGCTCATGTCCGTCATTGCATCCAGTCTTAAAATGTTAGCTTTTACTGCTCCAGTGGAAATGGAGCCTGCCTCCCCTCTAAATATCAGTTGTTAGAACTAGTAACGGCTGCCAGCCTGCTCTAGTTTGCAAATAAAACCTGAATTCAGATGTGACGAGTAAAGAATCCATGGCCGTCCTTACTAAAGCAGGAATGTTTTACCTTCCATGAGTTGTAGACAGCTTTAAGAATCAAAGAAAGAAAGGTACATCAGTATATACCCACAAAAGCTTATGCGTGATTTTTGGAAGATCTTAGGTCCTAGCTAACTAAAGCGCTAATTCTGCTCTTGAAATATTTTTAGAAGCACCTTGTCTCACGTCCTCACATCCTTCACTTTTACCTCCAGGTTGGCAGTTCTTTGTTTCATTGCTGAACGCAGAACACATGTTTCAAACGGGCATCACTGAAACTAACAGGTAATTACAGGGGCTTCCCTGGTGCCTCAGACAGTAAAGAATCTACCTGCAAGGCAGCAGACCCAGATTTGATCCCTGGGTTGGGAAGAACCCCTAGAGAAAGGAATGGCAACCCACTCTGGTATTCTTGGCTGGAGAATTCCATGGACAGAGGGACCTGGCAGGCTACCGTTCATGGGGTCGCAAAGAGTCGGACACAACTGAGCAACTAACACACACACATACACACACACACACACACCACACACACACACAAGTATGTGTCACCATGCTGCCCTTAAACAAATGACAGTCTGATTTCCAGGCAGCACCAGTTTCAGACAGATGACAAAGCGTTTGCGGTTCTGAGACCAGTTTTAAAACAAATGGCTGTCTCACGCTACTCACCACTCCGTCTCGGGACTGTCAGAGGCTGCCTGTTCGTCATTCGCATCCGAGGAAGCTCGGCCAACTGGCACTCAGAGGAGATGACATATATCAACAGCATCAGTCTCTGCAGGCCTGCAAGTGCTGCACCGAATGTGCAGACACAAAGCATGACATGACGGATATCCTGCGGCGGCAGCTGTGAATAAACAACAGACAATGAAAAGATGCTTCCAAACCTGGGACCTGTGGTTATGCCTCAGTGCACTGCGATGGCTCGAAGCGCTGACCTTGGACTCCATCTGACTTCCTCGTGTCACTGGTACTCCAGTTACTGACCCACTCCAATCGCTCGTGTCTCTCTTACTGAAGATGGGGGTGGGGTGGGGGTGGGGACATCTCCATTTTCCAGGCTTAAGAGAGAGAAGAGAGGGAAAACTCTCTAGTGTCTCTTCTTACAGGGCACTAACCCTATCAGGCCAGGACCCCATCCTTATGGCCTCCTTTAACCTTAATTACCCCCCCAAAGGCCCTATGTCCACATACAGTCATGTTGTGGGTGAGGGGCTCCAACATATGAATTTGAGGGGGCAAAAGACTTTCCGTGTTCTGAGTAATTTGAAATAGTGAGATCAAAACTATGATGTTATCTCTGATTTACAAACGTCATAAACATTCAACTGAGAAAAATAAAACTTCCGAATTGAGAAAAAAAAAAATTCCATATAAAATCTATTTCTCCTTCTCTGAGTGTAGAAGGAGCTGCGTTAAGCATGGAAATCCTTCAACTTTGACCCACCATGTGAAGATATTTGTACAAGCAGAAGTTTGGGCAACAAAGACAAAAATACAACACAACATACACTTGGCACCCACAGCAGGGAGCCAGGCAGAAAGAGGAGGCTGACCTGCACCTCCTGCTCCTGCTGTACCAGGCATCGTCAGGACAGGGGCGTGGGAACCACAGAGAATATTGTAAGGTTCACATCACACAGAGAGAGAGGAAGAAGGCAAATTGAGGCAAGGAGGCAAATTCTCATGCACTGAATTGAGAAAAACCTGCCATGCCCTCTACTGAAGCATCATGGCCTTCTAACTAAGTAACTCTGGTTTTCCCAGTAGTCACGTACCGATGTAAGAGTTGGACCATAAAGAAGGCTGAGCACTGAAAAACTGATGCTTTTGAACTGTGGTGTTGGAGAAGACTCTCGAGGGTCCTTTGGACAGAAAGGACTTCAAACCAGTCAATCCTAAAGGAAATCAACCCTGAACATTCATTGGAAGGACTGATGTTAAGTTGAAGCTCCAATATTTTAACCACCTGATGCGAAGAGGTGACTCATTGGAAAAGACCCTGATGTCGGGAAAGACTGAGGGCAGGAGAAGGGGATGACAGAGGATGAGATGGTTGGATGGCATCATCGACTCAATGGACATGACTTTGAGCAAACTCTGGGAGATAGTGAAAGACAGGGAAGTCCAGGATGCTGCAGTCTGTGGGGTCTTGAAGAGTTGGATACAACTTAACAACTGAACAGAAACAACTTTGGAAAAACTAAAATATGACCCAAAAAAATCCCTCTGCATTTCCACCTGTGCTTATTCCTTCAGTCTGAACACTATTCCTTTCTTTCCTGGTGGGAAAAATAGTCCCTCAAGACCAAGAGCCCTTAGGGGCTTCCCTGGGGGTCCAGGGGTTGAGACTTCTTCCACGCAGGAGGTGCAGGGTCGATCAGTGGTTGGAGAGTTAAGATCCCACTTGCCTCCCAATTATAAAACAAAATAAACATAAAAGAGAAGCAACATCGTAACAAGTTCTATAAAGACTTGTAAGAAATGGTCCACATTAAAAAAAAAAGTCTTAAAGACCAAGGGTACTTACCACTTACTTCCTCTCAAATTTCTCTTAAGTATTAATACCTTTTATACTCTTGATCATCCTCCGTCCCAATATACTCCCCCATCACACACACACACACTTTCTACTGTGTGAGCTTTTAGCAGGCTCTTTATCTCTCCATGCCTCAACTTGCTCACCTACAAAATGGGTATAGCGTTGAAATTCATCTCGCAGATTTGTGATCTCTACTGAAATCATGGTCTTCTGTGCTTCAGTTTGAAGAATTCATGTTGCTGTCTTCAAGCTCTTTGACCTTTGCATCTGCAGTGTCTCATCATCTGGTAAGCCCATCTAGTTAATTTTTTATTTCAGATATTGTATTTTTCAGCTTTGTAACGACCCTTGGTTCTTCTTATACCTTTGTCATCTTCATTACATTTATGTTAACTTTTTAAATCTTTGAGCATATTACAACAGCGCTTTTAAACTCTTTGTTAACTCATCTATTGTCATTTGGGGGCCTATTGCTAGTTGACTTATTTCTACCCTAACCATGGGTCATATTTTTATCCCCTTTGTTTGTTTGGGTTTTTTAAAGATCTTTTTGATATGGACCATTTTAAAAGTTTTTATTGAGTTTGCTACAATATTGCTTCTGTTTTAGTTTTGGCTTTTTGGCCCCGAGGCATGTGGGATTTCAGCTCCTTTACCAAGGATCGGACCCCACTTCCTACATTGAAAGGACAAGGCTTAACCTCTGGAACGCCAAGGAAGTCCCTCCCCTTCTTTTCAAGTCCAACACTTTTTTTCATTGGATGGTGGATTTTGTGACTATTATGTTGTATTTTGCTGTCTTCCTTAAGGAGTGTCGGGTTTGAGCAGGTATTTAAGGTAGATATCAGCTTGATTGACCCTTTGGATACTTGTTTCTAGGGTTTATTACAGCAAGTCTAGGGTAGGCTTTATTGGGGGACTTGATTTCTAAGGCATGAACTTTGGGAGTCTCTGCTAAGACATGGCCTCTGGGCTCTCAACTGAATGCCCTAGGTATTCCACAAGGTCTCTCCAGCTGCCTTGTCAGAAACTAGATGTCTCCTGGTGTCAGCTGGGACAGACGAGCCTGGCGTGCTGCAGTCCATGGGGTCACAAACAGTCGGACACGACCTAGCAATTGAGCAGCAGCAGAGCCAGCTCTGGGACTTACTGCTTCACAGCCCCGTGGTTATTATCCTTTTCCCAGCCTCACTCCAGCCTCTACCCTGCAAACTCCAGTTCCCTCCTCCACCGTCTTAGCTTGGTGCAAACATGCTCCTCTTTCATTTCTTCTCCCTGTACCAAGGACCAAAAGGTGCTCTCAGGGGAACCTGGGACAGCTCCAGGACTGTCTGTGTCCTTGTTCAAACCTCCATGACTGTGCTGTCTACTCTAAGATCCGGAAACAGTATTTCTCTGCATTGACCAGCATTTTAGTTGATGACAGGAGGAGATAAGACCCATATCAGTTATCCTTTCATGGTTGGAAGTCCCTACAAACTTCAACACACATGTATTATTCGACTCCTCATTGAATCATAGCCATTTTAAAAACCTATCATCAGCACCCCCACCTGACAAGATTGAGGTCAAGGACTTTGTCTTTCAAGTTTGTAGAATCTGAATATTGCAAAATTCTCATCACTCATGTTTGTAGAACCTGAATCTAGCAAAAGGTAGGGTACGTAATGAATGCTGACATGAGACATTTGTTGAACTGATAGGTGTGATTTCCCCCTCCTTCCTGACTCCAGCCTCCAGTTTTCCAGATGTGACTGGCAGGCCGACTTAATTTTCTTTTCTATCGCCTCGTTTCCTCATTATTGCCTTTGCTTCCTTCAGAGGGAAAGCTGTGCAGTTTAAAGCCAATCTGGTAAATCTACCCTGATTTCTATTTATTTCTTTACTCGATTTTTAATTTGGGGATTTTGAACTAAACTTTATCCCAAGTCCAACCAATTTAGTTAGAGAGCAGGAGAGATGTGAACTTTCCCCTTGGGTGGTGTGTACAAATCGGATAACATGTAAAAGAACTTAAAACAGCCCCTGGCACATGGATGGTAGCGAATAAATATGCTATTGTTTCTATATTCTCAACTAATCAGCCATCGAAGAGACAGAAATAACGATAAGAATCTACCATGTTTGGGTTCCCAACTTCGAGTTAACAGAATCACTCACTGGTTAATTTGCCTTTTAACATGCAAAATTCTCCATCTGACTTTGACCTACATTCAGTGTAAGTGTTTTTGTTCACTCACTCTTTAGTTTCAAGGGGTTTTTAAATTTTCTTTATTTTTGACTGCACTGGGTCTTCATTGCCACATGCAGGTTTTCTCTAGTTGCAGCCATGCAGGGGGTTACTCTCTAGTTTTGGGGTTTTGGTGGGCAAGCTTCCCCCTGTGGGGGCTTCTCTTGTTGCACAGCACAGGCCCTAGGGCACGCAGGCTTCAGAAGTTGGGGTGTACAGGCTTAGTTGCCCCAAGGCATGTGGGATCTTCCCAGACCAGGGACTGAACCCTTGTCCTCTGCACTGGCAGGCAGATTCTGAACCCCAGAACCAGGAGGCGAGTCCTAAGTTCATGTTTCATGTTGGTATTTGTCTCTTCTTCATAAGCACAAGCCCCTAGTAGGCAGTCATACTAGCTCAGAGCTAATGTTTATCTAGCACTTACTCTGTGTCAGACTCTGTCAGAAGTATTGTGAATCTATTAACTCAAACTCCACTCCTTTATCTGTATTGTAAAGATGAGAAAACTGAGACCCATAAGGGTTATACCACATGCCTAGGGTCACATACTGGGATTCCACCTCCAGAGCCTGAACTTCTGCTCACCATCAGTTCAGTTCAGTCACTCAGTCGTGTCCAACTCTTTGCAGCCCCAAGGACCGCAGCATGCCAGGCCTCCCTGTCCATCACCAACTCCTGGAGTTTACCCAAACTCATGTCCATTGAGTAGGTGATGCCATCCAACCATCTCATCCTCTGTCATCCCCTTCTCCTCCTGCCTTCAATCTTTCCCAGCATTAGGGTCTTTTCAAATGATTCGGCTCTTCGCATTAGGTGGCCAAAGTATTGGAGTTTCAGGTTCAACATCAGTCCTTCCAATGAATATTCAGGACCGATTTCCTTTAGGATGGACTGGTTGGACCTCTTTGAAGTCCAAGGGACTCTCAAGAGTCTTCTCCAACACCACAGTTCAAAAGCATCAATTCTTCAGTGCTCAGCTTTCTTTATAGTCCAACTCTCACATCCATACATGACCACTGGAAAAACCATAGCTTTAACTAGATGGACCTTTGTTGGCAAAGTAATGTCTCTGCTTTTTAATATATTGTCTAGGTTGGTCATAACTTTCCTTCCAAGGAGTAAGTGTCTTTTAATTTCATGGCTGCTCGCTGTAAGATGCTATTTTTGCAGAGATGAGCTCATGTTCCTTCACCGTGTACTAGTCTTCATACACAAATGCAGTGTGCGTTGAACTGGACACCAGGGCAGTTCATGCATCATCCCAGACATACGCAGCCCCATCTGCCCCCTGGCTCTCAGCCACTCGCTCTGCTTCCTCTCCTGGCCAGAATGGCTCCACTAAAGACACGCTTTTCTGCAGTCATTGCTTCTCATCTCCTGACACTATCAATTTTTTTCACCTCTCTAGAGGGTAAGAGTCAGGCTTCATGATGGCTGTATTCCATCCATCACTGCAAGAACTACAACAGTCCCAGGACCCAGATTCAGTATGAGACCCATGCAAGGGCTTTTGACTGGTTGTCCAGGGTGACAAAACATCCTACCAAGGAGTGTGGAAAGTTCATGCTTCACGGCAAGCACTTTGACCTAAGACAGACTGGAAGAAACCACCAGGTAAATTCCTCTCCCTTCCTCCCCACTTGACTCCTCCAAGTCAGAGTGCTTCTATACCACCTCTCTAAAGACATCTCCTGCAACTGAGTAACCAACTGCATTGTCTAAGAGACTGTAACCGGCTTTGTTGGGCTGTGCTTTGAATTTTCCCCTGTCATCCTTGCCTCACTTTCCTTTCCCCCCGACCCCTGCCTTGCTTCCCTCAGATTGCATTCTCCTACAAAATAAAAGTGTGCAATTTTGACTTTAGGCTCTGTCTTCTTGAGCAAAAACAACTTGTTTTCTTCTGATAACACAGATTAATTTGTACTGACACATATATCTTCTCTCTTTGCATATTAATTAGTTACTGTTGTTTGTGTAACAAATTATCCAATGCTTACTGGCTTAAAGCAACAAGCTTTTTTGTTTTTTTTAATCTCATGTATCTGTGGGGAGGCAATTCAGAAGTGGCTTAGGTGATCTCTAAGGAGGTTGCAGTCAGGAGATGAGCCAGCATTGTAGAAGGGTCCCTTTTTCTCCACCCTCTCCAGCATTTATTATTTGTACATTTTTTTGATGGTGACCATTCTGTGATAATACTTCATTGTAGTTTTGATATACATTCCTCTAAAAATTAGCAGTGTCGATGCTCTACCTTTTGAAGGGAAGAATCAAGGAATTTGTGGGCAGGTATAAAAGTCATCAGGCCTGGTTTCTCTGGTGGCTGAAAATACTTATTTACAAGAAGAGTCTATAAATGAAACAGAGTGATGCTAATAATGCTATTAGAGAATTAAACTAATGACCATCAACAAATAGCTGTTTTACTGTATTGCACTATCAAAAACAATTTACACATGTCTTTAGATTTAAATCTGATGTCAAGAATGCATCCGGAAGTCATTTCAGTCCATCCTTTTTTTGTTCTTTGTTTCCTTAGGTCTATATCTGCATATTATAATCAATAACCAAAATTTGATCAATACTGACTACATCTACCATCAATATTGAGCAGATTTACTAATGAATGTTTTTAAAAATGTTCTCATTTGTCAGTAATCACAAGGTTATTAGAAGAACGAAATAACTTAGTAGGTGAAAAATCATCATAGTGTAGCGTCTGGCACAGTAGATGTTCAATAAATGGTCCCCTCTAAATCAAAATGAAAAAAGAATCTAAACTAAGCACTAATGAATCGATATATTTTGGCTTATTGCTTCCTATGTCACTGCAGCTATAATCTTGTAGGCACCAGATATAATCATATAACCTGATTTTTTCCCTCTGGTCCTAAATGGGGAAAAGTTACTTGTCTCTTTTGCTTGATATTTTATTGGTACAAAACATATAAAAAATAATAACATGTCAAGTTGAGCATTCTGCTTAACTGCCTTCTTTTTATACTTTGTCTATCCCTTTGCCTTTGACCTTGGGGAAACATGAACAGAATTTCCTCTACACCAATTCTGATGAGGTGAGTACCCTGCATATCCAGTGAGATAGTGGCTTATGTCATAAATTTCCTACTTCAAAATACATCTCTTTAATGGTCTTTAGCTGTCGAAAGAATTAACCTTTTAACTGATAATAAACTTTAATTGCTGATCACAACTAGACCTTTAGGTCTATTGTTACCTAAAAAGAATGCTTTGCATATAAGCAAGGTAAGACTTGTGTGTAGCCACTCACTAAAGATGTTTATGCCTCTTGGTAAGTTCCTCTGTCAGCCAACTATTAATTGTTTGAGCTAATAGGTAACAACATAATTGAAATTAATGATCCGATAACTCTCTTCTATTTTCCAAAAACCTTTTATTTTGTCTTTGTCACAACGTCTGCCACACTTAAATAACTTAAGTTTGGTCTCCTTCTATTTCTATTACCCGTGTGTATAGATGAAATGCCAGTAAGCAGACAAAAGTCAAATAGATCACATACAGAATAAAAGAAAAGAGGAAAGTACAGTCAAAAAAAAAAGAATATTTATCCCCCAAATTTAAAAACTCAACTGCGTTTCCTTATTATAAGAATAGAGTGGGGGAAAGACTTTACATTCTGGTAGTTATAAATGATCAGCTTCCCTGGTAGCTCAGACGGTAAAGAATCTGCCTGCAATGCAGCATACCCAGGTTAAATCCCTAGGTTGGGAAAATCCCCTGGAGAAGGGAAAGGCTACCCACTCCAGTATTCTGGCCTGGAATGGAATGTATACCCCATGTGGTCACAAAGAGTCAGACACAATGTTCGTAATTAATTGCTTGCACTGTTTCATAACCGTCATGTGTGTGTGCTAAGTCACTTGAGTCATGTCCAACTCTTGCGACCCTATAGGCTGTAGCCCACCAGTCTCCTCTGTCCATGGGATTCCCCAGGCAAGAATACTAGAGTGGGCAGCTATGTCCTCCCACAGAGGATCTTCCTGACCCAGGGATTGAACCAGCATCTCTTATGTCTTCTGCATTGGCAGGTGGGTTCTTTATCAATAGGGCTGCCTGGGAAGCCCTTCATATCCGTCATGCTCATTTAATTCATATAAAGTTCACATCTGAGCCAACCTTACCTTCCATTTCTGGGATATAGGTTCCCACTGACCATCCGTGTCCTCCTGCCCATCTCCACTAAACCAGGTGCCCCTGTGGCTTCCCAGGAAATGGCACTCACTCCTGAAGGATGACAGCTGTCACGAGAGAAGCTGTGTGGAAAGCGTCTACCCCTGCTTAGGGAACTAGAACCCACAAGCTTCAGCTAAGCCCTCAAATGCTGCACCTTAAGATCCCACACGTCACAACAAAGATGGATGACCCCAAGTGTGCAACCGAGACGGCGCAGCCAAATACATAAATAAACGGATATTTTAAAAATAAATTAAGTAAAGGTCAGTGCCAGATAAATATGTATTCAGCAAACACGTTTGCTGAGTGTCTAGCTTATGAAAGAGAACTTTATATATATTGTTATTTCTATCATCATCATCACCATCTCCCCCAGACCACACTTTGGCACAGACCTCTGCCTTGACACTTCGCCCGACCCTTTGGGGATTAGCTCAGAGTCTCAGTCTGGCTTATTAGAGAGGGACCCCAACACGTCTCTCAAAGAAGCGGGAAAACTGTCCACAATTACTTCTCTCTGAGCCACAAGGATCACTTCGTATTCCAGAAGAGCAGTCTCCCCTCTGTGGCCCAGCACACAGCTCCCCAGCTGTGTTTATTCGCAGGGTCCCCTGAGCATCCGTTTCGTTAATGAGTGTGTTGCCCTCACCACGCTGACTCAGATGGATGTGAAAGGGCCTCGTGCCGACGTGCCTGAGATCTCAAATGTCCTTCCAAACAAGAGCCCAGGACCCAAAAGCCCATTTATTGTTGAGACAGACGCATTTGTTCCCCTTGCTGAGCTGCAGGCAAAGTCCAGCAGTTCAGAACCAGGGAAAGGAAAAACATCTTTTTACATTGCTCTGTCCTGTGTATGATCTCCATCAAAGTGCCAAGACCAACCAAGTAACGAAACCAGACAAATGTATTTCCTTCACCAGTTTTAATATATTTGTGCAGATAGTTTGTGAAAAACTAACTCTTCGTGTTGTGAATTCCCAATCTCAGTAACCATCTATTTATGTTATCGATAAATCCTTGACAATATCCATGTGTGATTTTTGCCTCCTTTTCTAGGATGTGAATCTCGGAACACTGCCTTTATTACTTATTCACGTTCCTAGGCTCTTTACCTGCATAATTGCCTTTTTTTCTGTTTTCCTTTGTAAGCTAAATTCCAATGCCACCACTCCCAGACTGTGTAAGCTTGAGCAAGTCGCTCCCCCTCCTTCTACTTCAAGTTCTTTATCTATGAAGTGAGAATATAATAGCCCCAAACCCACAGGATTGATGAAAGGATAGAACATCTTGATACACTGAGAAGCACAAAGAACTGAGGTGGGCAGAGATCAGGGACATTTTCAGTTTGAATATCCATTCAGGAAGAGATCAAAACGTCAGGTGACAATATCTGAAACTTCAGTAATACAAAATGAATATTAAAGAAGTATTAGCCCTTATTATTTATTACGCAAGGGCCTTGTACACAATAGGGCCATGTTCCAGGCATCTCAGTCCTAGACAGTCTTTTTAATTTATTTATTTTAATTGAAGGATAATTACAGTAAAATCAGGCTTCCCTGATGGCTCAGGCTGAAAAGCGTCTGCCTGCAATGCGGGAGACCTGGGTTCAATCCCTGGAACATCCCCTGGAGAAGGAAATGGCAACCCACTCCAGTACTCTTGCCTGGAAAACCCCATGGACGGAGGAGGCTGGTGGGCTACAGTCTGTGGGGTTGCAAAGAGTCGGACATGACTGAGCGACTTCATTTTCTTTTCTTTTACAGTACAATATGTATGTACCTCCGCCCTACATGAACATGAATCTGCCATAGGCATACATGTGTGCCCTCCTCCTGGACCCCCCTTCCCCCTCCCTCCGCACCCCACCCCTCCAGGCTGTCACAGAGCACCAGCTTTGGGTTCCCTGAGTCATACATTAAACCCCCACTGCCTATCCATTTTATATATGCTAATGTGTATGTTTGGGCTTCCCAGCGGCTCAGCAGTAAAGAATCTGCCTCCGATTCAAGAGTCTCAGAAGCCTCAGGTTCAATCTTTGGGTCAGGAACATCCCCTGGAGGAGAGTAAGGCAACCCATTCCAGGATTCTTGCCTGGAGAATCCCATGGATAAAGGAGTCTTGTGGGTTACAGTCCTCCAGATCTCAAAGAATTGGACATGACTGAAGCAACTCAGCACGCGTGCACACGAGGTATATGTTTCAGTGCTGTTCTCTCAAATCATCCCACCCTCTGCTTCTCCTGCTATGTCCAAAAAGTCCGTTCTTTACATCTGTGTCTCCTTTGCTGCCCTGCATGAAGGATCATCAGTACCATCTTTCTAGATTCCATATATATGCATTAATATACGATATTTGACATTCCAATTTCAGTAAATCATTTTCCACCCATTATCTTCCCATCATTCATTGACTCCTGACTCTTTAGACTTTCCTCCCTTCTGGTACTGGAACCTCATGACAATTCATCTTCTGTGTTTCCACTTTTCATACTCCCAGCAGGGACGTTTTTGTGCTTGTCCTCTGGCCTCCATCTCTTCTAACTGTCTTCAGTTGTGGATACCTGTCCTCTAATGCCTCCCTCAGGACACCCTCACCAAAGGTAACCAACCAATGAGAAATAAGAACTTGGGCAATGGAGGGACTGGCTCAAGTGCATGCTGGGAGGATGGAAGGGCCTCCTGTGCAGGACCAGAAAAATCAGCAGAGATGCACTTTTGGAGTTGGTTGGAACTCAGTCTTTCCTCTGGCACTTTGTGGTTGAAAGAGTGATCCATAGCATTTTTAAATGTTGCTTTCATTACATAGAAGCAGGAAAAAAGCTAGCCATCAAGTAGAAGCAACCTTGGCACATTCCCTACTTCTGTTCTGATTCCTGGCTTCCTAGGAAGGAGGAAGTGTTTGGAAGAGAAGTGTGAACATGTTAGTCACTCAGTCCTATCTAGCTCTTTGCGACCCCAGGGACTGTAGCCCACCAGGCTCCTCTGTCCACGGAATTCTCCAGGCCAGAATACTGGAGTGGGTAGCCATTCCCTTCTCCAGGGGATCTTCCCAACCCAAGGATCGAACCCGGGTCTCCCACATTGCAGGCAGATTCTTAACTGTCTGAGCCACACAGGGGAGCCCTGGAAGAGAAGTGAGGCATACCAAATGTGAAGCAGCGATGAGCTGACTGCCTCAGACCAGCCAGTCCCCCTTGAAAGCCGGCAGGAGGCCCCCTGACTTGAGTTCTCAGCTCTCCACCCCTAGGACCACCAACTCCCTTCCGGCTTCTTCAAAGCCCTCCCAAGTTAGCCCCCACCCACCTTCCCAGCTCCATCTACTTCAACTGCCTCCATACAGGATACCCTGAAGCAAGGCTGGAATATTTGACGTTCCCTGTGATCTCTCTCAATGATACATAATAATGTTTCTACCAGAAAGCTCTTCCCTCCTTTCTCCCCCCATCTCCCTCATTTTCCATATCAAATTTTACTTCCCCGCTAACCACAACCACTATGTCCTCCCACTCTCAGCACAAGATATAATCTCTCTCCATCAAACCGCTTTTAAAACTGTGGGTATACCTCTCCTTGGGCCCTTATTTCTTCTGCCCAATGCTATAATCATTCACATATTGAATCTTTTTTTCTCTTGCCACCATCAAACCATATTCACCTTCAAAGTAAAGACTGACTGTATCATTGTATTCCCTGCCATGCCTAAAACAGCTTGGCATGTGGAAAGCCTTGAGTAAATATTTTCCAAGTCGAATCGAAGATCGTATTTTGGATAAATATCCTTTGATTTACTTTATATTTGTTTATATTTATTTAATTTTATTCTGCAAACATTGCTGACTCTATCAACTTCGTATTTATTTTTCCCTTTTGTTCCTTTAACTGGCAATGAAGAATACTCTCTGTAGAGTGTATATATATGAAACTCAAAAGAGAAAAAAGAGTGAAAAAAATTAAAGAAGGAAAGAAAATGGTGAACCAAGCCTTGTGACATTCTCAGATAACTTGCATACTACACCAGCTATGGCTCCACTAAAATAAAATAATATTTATAAGCAAGGTTATTATTCTTTGAGATCATGCTTCTCAATTATCCTTTCATTTATCTCTAAATCATCTTTCATCCCTGTGAAGTTTAGCGTTCTGTCCCTTTTTCCTTTGTAAACAATTCACTTCACAAATGCTGAATAATGAAATTAGGTTTAATAAGAGAAGGTTATGAATGTTGATAGAAGATAATTCATCTCTCTTTATCCTCCCTGTGCTTTGCTTCTCAGTTTCTATGGTTTCTTCTTTCTGGATCTGTGTCTCTTCGATGCCTTAAGGTCTGAAAGTTGAAAAGTAGAAAGGATGAGAAGAATTTCTGCTAATGAGGACAATTGGGTACTGTGACTTTGTAGTCAATATTCTCAGCACAAAGCAAAAGAATGCTAATTTCAGAGCTAGCTTAAATGTTTCATCTTGTTTTTCAACAGGAGCACCTGGAAGAATATATTGGTTTTGTTTCAATCGATTTTTTATAAGGCCCATCCTAGCCCAGCATATTATGATGGAAAAATAGAGCATATGCTGAAAAAACAGTATATTATTATGGTATTGAACAGAAATAGTGTGATTGATTAAAAAAAAAAAACTGTCAATATTTTTGTTTCCAAATTATTTAAAAGACATTGACTCACTGAACCAGTAAAGAGAGAGGAAGGAAGGAAGGAAGGGGAAAGAAAAGAAAGGGAAAGAAGAGAAAAGATGCTGACATGGGAGAAATAACTCAAGCTCTCTGTTATAATAAGTACATTGAAAGAGCAAAGACTTTCAACTAAATTACACAGTGCCTGTCAAAGTTCAGGGTTGAATCTATCTAAAGGAAACAATATGGTCAGTTTTTTATAGTAAAGAGCTCCAATAAAGCCATCTGAAATGTCTAAATGTTTGTTTCTTGTGACTCACATTTTTCAGGAACACACAGTCATGTACTATCTGTTGTATAGTCAGCGACACACAAGGTATTAATGTCTTTCCAGGTTCAATGACCAAAAGGCTGCGTGTTGAAAACCCTTTGTCCTCCACTTTCAATAGCACTTGTGCTGATGTAAAGAGAATAAGGTGGGTGGAGGGTATTCAGAAACTGGAATATACATTTTTGTAAAGGAAATCAGCGTGCAAAAAGAGGGTCTTTTTCGAGCACTGCCCTGCATCACAATTCTCCACTCAGACGTTCTTACTCAAAGACTCAAATTCTCTTAAAAGCAAAAATACTCCCTAGTTTTCTCTCACCATCTCCTTAACTTAATATTCCATCTATTCTGTATTTCTCTTTTTAGTATTGCCAGATTTTGTGAATGTATACACAGGATGTCCAGTTAGGCTTCAATTTCAGACAAAAACCAAATTTTTTTAGTATAAGTACATTCCGTGCAAAGTGGGAAATTTTACACTTACAAAAAAAGAGTCACTGAATCATTGTTTTGAGTATAAGCATGTTCCAAATACTTCACAGGACACACCTACACTGAGAAGTCATTTTTGTTTATCTGAAGCTCAAACTGAACTGCACCTCCTGCATTTAATCTGTCAACTTGGCTCTTACGTCAAATCTGCCATTATCCAAGTCCAGACCAAATCCCATACCTTCAGGGAAATGTCTTCATACCTATCTTATTTCGAAGGGATTCATGCATTTATTCATCACCCCCTGCCAATCAACAAATATATATTGAATACCTATTTTCCTCCAGGAACTGTGTTAGGATCTGTAGCTAAAAGGCAGAGAGTGGCTAGAAGACAGGGAATAATGACACAAGAGAACAAGTGCCATGGAAAGAGACGCACAGGGTACCACGGGAATTCCCCAGGTGAGTCTCTCAGTAGAACAGCTGACTGCCCATTCCTTTTTAAAAATCTCTTATCTAACTGTATCTTGTCCAAGGCCAAACACTATTTACATTCCTGGTTACTACCAGACAACAGCAGATCTGCTTGTTCTGAGAAACTAGAGTCATGAAAGCTTTTTAAGTAACTGTTTAACTTAAGGTTAATTATCATGTAATTAAAATATAAAAATATCCTTACACATTTGTTAAAAAAAATATTAGAGAAAACCAAACATAGTAAAGAGAGATATACTTGGGATGGAGTATTGTAACTTTATTACAAACCTAAGTAGGCTGAATGTTCTAAAGTCTTAGTGACTTCCAAAAGGTGACCTTATAAGGCTACGTAATGAATGTCAAAAATATCCATTTTTCCATTTGCCTAGAATGAGGATACTTAAAACATAAGAGATTAATTTGGATTCACTCCAAAGCTCCATTCTCTAACGAAGGGCCGGCATGTTCCCACTTTTTGATGCTTGAGGCTTCTAGCAAATGCGTCATGATTTAAATTTCAGCTACCTGGATACTGATAGGAACCAGAGAACAAACATTTTTCCCATGGAAAGAGACAGCCAAACTGACAATCCTCAGAGAGTTTCAGCTTCAGGAAATCACCTTTGTCTGTGAAAAAACAGAGGATGCTGTGATCTGGTCTCAGTGTTCATGTTCCACTTAGTTTAATGCAGTAAAACAGAGAGGAACGTTAGCTCTGTGTAATCATTGCTAATAATTAAGGGTTTCCCTGATGGCTCAGACGATAAAGAATCCACCTGCAATGCAGGAGACATGGGTTTGATCCCTAGGTCAAGAAGATCCCCTGCAGAAGGGAATGGCCACCCACTCCAATATTCTTGCCTGGGAAATCCCATGGACAGAGGAGCCTGGTGGCTAGAGTTCATGGGATCATAGAGTCGAACACGACTGAGCGACTAACACTTTCTTTCACTTTAAGGTATTAAAATAAGCAAAGTTGGTATGGCTGAGTCCCTTTGCTGTTCACACGAAACTATCACAGCATTGTTAACCAGCTATATATTAATAAAAATAATATTACATTTTATTAATATAAAAAAGTTAGAAGTAAATACATAAAATAAGCAAAAAACCAATGGGAAGAGCTGTTTGTCTCCAGATGGCATATTGATACCAAAGCTAAGACTGACATTAATTGTGAAATACAGTCTATGATCTCTCATTTCAGAGTCAGAAATGGAAAGCTATCATATCACATTTTAATACTCATACAAATAACATTTCAAAAATATCAAAAATACACAACATCTTCTTATTTTGGGTAAATTTTCCAACATACACATTGGTATGAACTTCATATATAATTGATAATACAGAGTATGACCTTTAGAAAAACGTAAAATGTCAACAGAGACATCCAGAGTGAACATGTCACAAAAGCCTGTGTTTATCACAATAAAAGATAAATAGGTTTGGGGGAATAATAGAATCTCAGAGACTGAAAGAACTTTAAAGGTTATCAAGTTTACTCACTGGAGATTTA
The DNA here is from genome assembly GCF_055505025.1 of Bos grunniens. Lineage (NCBI taxonomy): Eukaryota > Metazoa > Chordata > Mammalia > Artiodactyla > Bovidae > Bos > Bos grunniens. Next base: position 85,643,072 of record NC_141176.1, on the reverse strand, counting down.
AAATACTCTCCAGTATCTTTTCCCAAATCTAGGCAGTTCTGGCTTAAGTATGAGTGACTGTGGTGTCACCCAGGAGTTTGCAGCCTGTGTATACTCAAAACCATCCCAGAGATTGACTTACTGAGACAGAGAAATAAAATGGGACTAAGATTGGGAAAGGATTTTGAACGCATCTGTTTTCTACCAATTCCACAACAAGTATTTCTGTCTCTCTTTCAACTTCCACTCTGTCTTCCAACTCTTCGAAAGAGAACTTGGGCCCTTGGAGGAGGCCTGGGTGAGTTGGGAGTCATGGTTTATAGGGAATTGCTATGCACAGGCCTGTACTGTAATTAACAGAGCTTCTCTGATAAATAAGAATGACTTTCTCATCACCCCCAGGTGAAGGGCTGGGAGCAGTAAAAGTAATCGTGGAAAAAATATCTTGAAAACAAGATGTTTTTGTGACTTTTTACTGCTCCCAGCCCTTCGCCTGGGGGTGATGAGAAAGTCGTTCTTATATTTTCAAAGAAGCCCTGTTAATTACAGTACAGGTCTGTGCATAGTATATTCCCTACAATGGTTGTAAGGAGAGTGAGGGTCAGAATGAGTGTGAGGTCAGTGGAGACAGTGCGGAGTCCTGAAGGAGAATAGCAAGTGTCTCACCTTGGCCTGGAGATGGGGTGAGGCCATGTGATCAGAGACATTTCTTTTTTAAAAACTGTAGGAAAACACACATAACGTTTACCACCGTAACCACCACTAGTTCATCATCATGGTTCTCCTGTGTATTCTTGCCACCTCTTCTCAATATCTGCTGCTTCTGTGCAGTCCATACCGTTTCTGGATTTTATTGTGCCCATCTTTGCATGACATATTCCCTCAGTATCTCTGATTTTCTTGAAGAGATCTCTAGTATTTCCCAGTTCTAGTTTTTACCAGTTCTGGACTGAACTGAACATCATGGTTCAGTCATTACTCTCTTGTGAGTTGTTTTAAGGTGTCAGTGTTTGGAAAGTTGATGAACTCCAACCTCTCTGAGCCAGCACACCAAAAGATAAGACTGTCATAGGAGGATCTCCCCAAAATTCTGCGACTTAAAGCACATTCCATGAGCAGCTGAACTCTGTCACAGGCTCATCTTTGGTGTCTAAATTTCATGTCGGGGTAAAGATATCTAGCTATCTACCTAGCAATAGTGAGGAATGAATCTCAGTGGGCAGATCTACCACAGGTTGTGAAGATCAAATCTTTCAACCTGAGATAAAGGATAGAACCTGGGACAGTACCTCATAAAAGCTCAAGTTTGGAAATGCACGCAGTCATGAAAACCAGGACATCCAATAAAAATGAAGAAATAAGCTGGACAGTCCCAAGCTATGACAGGCAGGGCAAAAAGAAGCAAAAGCAAGAATCAGAACCGATGTGCCTTTGACAACCTTCAGTCCTCTCCAATCGGCGAAAGTACCCCTCTGCCATCTTCACCTCATTATCCTTGATGTCAACCTCTCCTCTGCCCCCTTTCAGACGAAATTCTCATAAATAAATATAAAGTCAATCATTTACACCTTAACATGAAATATATTCTACTCAGTGGGCCCTGAGGATTGATTACTTGGATATTAAGCCTCACCTTCTATGATGAGGCACCATGGCAAGTTGAGTCCCTGGAAAAAACCATTTCGTGGTTGTTGTTCAGCCGCTAAGTGGTGTCCAACAATTTGCAACACCATCGACTGTAGCCCAGCAGGCTCCTCTGTCCATGGGATTTCCCAGGCAAGAATACCGGAGTGGGTTGTCATTTCCATCTCCAGGGGATCTTCCCAACCCAGGGATTGAACCCACACCTCCTGCTTGACAGGTTGATTCTTTACCACTGAGCCACCAGGAAATAATCATAAAGGTATTTAAATGGTCAGCTGACAGAGGAACCAAATACAGTTATCAATAGGTGTCCCAGGCCCAGGTAGGCTAAATAGGTCCAGAATCAGAAACCCAGGCAAGTCAGAAGCTTAGATTAGAAACAGTTCTGACCTATCTGGATGGATTTTGCAAGCCATCAGTCACTGACGCAGCTTTTATTTTGTTTCCTGGGTGTTTGTTTGTTTGTTTGTTTTCTTTTCTGTTTGCGGTTTTGATGTGTCTGACATCCTGATGGTTGCTGGTGGGGATGGAATGAGGAAGAGAGTGGACTGTTCATTCTCTAAGATAAATAGACAGGCAGGGATGACCAGGATTCTGAGTCCTAGTTTTCACCAGTTGTTAGAGTATCTATAGCCACCTCCAAAAAGGCCTGGGGTAGTCATACACACAAAGGACAAGGATGCACAAAATTATATTGTATGACTTTAATACTCTGCTTCACAACCCTTAACCTAAAGTAACTCAGTACACCACTTCTGCCCTGTTCCTATATGCACCTATTTCAATGTCTGTTCTCTCTTACTTTAAAAATCTGCATAAAGTTGGTACGTATACACAATGGACTATTACCCAGCTATAGAAAAGAAACACATTTGAGTCAGTTCCAATGACGTGAGTGAACCCAGCGCCTATTATACAGAGTGAAACAAGTCAAAAAGAGAAAGACAAATATCATGTATTAACACATAGATATGGAATCTAGAAAGATGGAACCAATGATGGGATGTACAGGGCAGCAAAGGAGACGCAGACATAAAGAACAGATTTTTGGACTCAGTGGGAGAAGGAGAGGGTGGGGTGGCTTGAGAGAACAGCACTGAAGCATACAGATTACCATATGGAAAACTGATCGCCAGTGGGAGTTTGATGGATGGTGCAGGCACCCAAAGCCGGCGCTCTGTGATGACCTGGAGGGCTGGGGTGGCCAGAGAGGTTGGGGGAGTTCCCCAGGGAGGGGGCTCATGTATGTCTGTGGCCGATTCGTGTTGATGTATGCAAACACTATCACAATATTGTAAAACAGTTATCCTCCAGTGAAAATAAATCAATTGTTTTTTAAAAACCCACAGAAGGACAAACCCAAGGTGAAAGCATGCCAAAAGAAGGAACGAATGCAGTCCTAAGACCACCTTTGAGAAAACAATGTAAAAAGCTAGAGCCATAAACAAAAACCAGCCCAGGCCATCTATTCCACCCTTCTCTCTCGATGGCCATCACCCTGGTTCCTACTTGAGAGTACAATTCCTCTACTACTTCCTGAGTTACAGAAACCCCAAAAGTGGCCAGCTGCTAGGAATAAAGATGGAACGCTTACGGTAGAAACAAACAAAACATCATACCTCAGAAATTATTTTGCCACACATGCAACAAAAATTCAAAATGCCCTCCTCAATAATTATCAAATGTTAAGATAATCTTCAGTGAAACAGATGGAATAAATCACTGTGAAATATTTACACATTTATTGGGGCTGCAGCAACTTCCCAGACAGTCTGAAATCCCAGAGTAATATTCCTCACGATGCAGCAGAGATTCTGGGGGAGTCATTACCACATCTGAGAAGCTCTGCTATTTCTATTTGGTCCTCAGGAACAGAGAAGGGCATTCTGATGGATGACTTCCAAATCAATGAGATCTTCTGTTTGTGGAAATAAGATATGCCGCAGGAAAATCAAGCTCATATGTGAGTAAATTGTGGTGCCTCACATCGCTTTATGGGAATTGACATCCATTGATTTTTTGAAAGTACACGCTTTACCAGAACTCAAGGATGTTTTTAAACACGGTTTTCTCATAGAGTATCATCAGCTTCCATCACTCTAAAATGAGATTCAATTAACATGTCCCAAATGCCAGAGGGGCTGGCAATAGTGACGGCATTTAGTACAGTCGATCATAAAAATTAAAATGTTTGCTCTCCATAGCACCGAGTTACATATGATATGCCTCTTAACTTCTCTAATTTTCCATCTTAGGAAGCTTGAGAATTATGGTTTCTTATGGTCAGTCATAAGAAGAAGACGGAGAAGGCAATGGCACCCCACTCCAGTACTCTTGCCTGGAAAATCCCGTGGATGGAGGAGCCTGGTAGGCTGCCGTCCATGGGGTCGCTAAGAGTCCAACACAACTGAGCGACTTCACTTTCACTTTTCACTTTCATGCATTGGAGAAGGAAACGGCAACCCACTCCAGTGTTCTTGCCTGGAGAGTCCCAGGGACGGGGGGAGCCTGGTGGGCTGCCGTCTATGGGGTCGCACAGAGTCGGACACGACTGAAGCGACTTAGCAGCAGCAGCAGCAGCATGGTCGGTGATACATATCAACATATTTTAAAGACAGGTTTCCTGGTAGATCACATAGTATGAAGACAGAACAATCAACTCATAACAAAAGTGATAAGGTTCCATATCCAACCCTTCTTGTCAATTGCCTCGTTGAAATTAAGCTTCCTGGAAGAGATCATCTTTGAGGAGAAGAGAAGTGTAGTTTGAAAAGATGAAATGAAACATTCCTCAAGCTATGTAATAGCAACCTCCTGTTCTGCCAACGAGGAAGTATAAGATAAAATAAGATCTAAGCATTGTACAATCTTGCCTATAATATTTAGTGGCTTCATGAGCATGAGCAAAATAACATGATACGAGTAAAAACAGAAAGTAAATAGCAATAAACTACAGTGTGAAGTGTGAGGTCAGTATAGCTAACTGCCACATTATTGGACACGAATTTGAGCAAACTCTGGAAGAAAGTGGAGGATGAAGGAGCCTGGCAAGCTACAGTCCATGCGGTCGCAAAGAGTCAGCACGACTTAGTGACTGAAAAACATGTTATTTTCAGAATAAAGGTTAACATGTGAATTACTAATTTCAAATAACCTAATTCATTGACAGAGATAAATTCACATACAGATATTAATCAACTGTTGTCATTGTATAGTCGCTCAGTCATGTCCAACTCTTTTGTGACCCCATGGACTATAGCCGAACAAGCTCCTCTGTCCATGGGATTTCTCAGGCAAGAAGTGAGTGAGTTACCATTTCCTTCTCCAGGGAATCTTTCTGACCCAGGGATTGAACCTGTGTCTCCTGCATTGGCAGGAGTATCCTTTACCACTGAGCCATGAGGGACGCCCCAAAAAAGACAATTAGGAGAATCTATATATTTGGCAAATATTAATATATACTTCTAAGTAAACCTTGGATCAGAGAAGAAATTAAAATGAAAATTAGAAAAAGAAATTACACCCTAAAACATGCCTCCCTAAAGGCCATAGTATGGCTTTATTTCTTATTTGCATATTAAATAAATGAAATCACAGACTACAGTTTCTGGTATTGCCAGAATGTTTCATGGTGATTGATGTTTCATGATGATATCCTACAGACATCAATAATACATTTTGGCAAAAATATTAAAAAGAACTATTTGAAAGTAATGAGTAGTCGCCAAAGACAGGAAGAAACTAAAAGATATTTGATTTTTGATACAAAAATGAACCACCTGGATGAGATCTATGATGACAAAGCTTTTCTCTGAAGGCGGACGTCAGTCCCTGCAGCGCTGTGTGGGAGAATTAGAGCAGAAAGCCACGGAAGCTTGAGATACCTGAGAAAAAGAATTTGGAATTGCCAGAGGATCTAAAAACTAAGGGAAAGTCCCGAGGAAGACATAGGCAGATCTCCCCAAGTCTGCATATATTCTTCCCTAAATCCTTGGCTGACTTCTGAACAGCTGAGGCGCAGGGGAGATTTCAAGGAGCAAACCATAAAGCAGAGCTGAGAGTCTGAAAGAACAGGGCGTAGATTTCAAATTTCTGTCCGCCACTGAAGGAACAACCTCGATTTGCGCTCCAACAAATTAGAGGCGACTTGTAAACACTTTGGGCTTCCCATCAAAATCAAAGAAGGGCCACGCCTCAAAAATAAAATACATGTGTCAAGACGAAGCTGTCTAGACATTAGACTAGACTAAGTACAAAATCAACGGTCTCACTCATAAAATGAAAAGCCGATACAAGTTCAGTGTAGTAAGCCAGTAATTTAACTGTCCACCGGATCAATAAGCAACACTCCTCAGAGGAAGATTCTATAATTAAGTTCTCTGCAACAAATAATGCACAATATCCAGTACCTATGAGAGGATAAAACCTAGGCACGTGAAGAAGCAGGAAAATGTGACCCATACTCCAGAGAAAAAAATAATGTCTAGAGAAGACTTCAAAATGTGACATTCTGTATCAAGAAAATAGTGAAGTCCACCACTCTGCCTCAAAAAGAAAAAGACACAAGAAATCTGGAAACAAATAGGTTGGATATATAACCCAAAGCTAAGAATGTCAACATACAGTATCCATGTATTACCCCTTCAATGGATGAACAGATAAAGAAGTCATCTGTTCATATATATGAAATCCATGAAACACAGTTATAAAGCAAGATATAAATATTATAATGAGTGAAATGAGAAGTCATCCTGGTTCCCAGCTGATGCACAACCCAACGTCCTCACTACGGCTTGCAGGGCTCTGCTTGGTCAGCCCTTCCATCCTATAAACGTCTGCATCTTCCGTTCCTCTTCTCTTTCCTCACTCCAGCCCAGGCCCGCTGGCCTCCTCTCTGGTCCTATAACTGCCAGGCAGGGCTGAGGGATTTCATCTAGGATCTTGCCTTCAAAATGAATTGTGAGTATAACCTTCTCTCAACACCATACCTGGCACTCCTTCTCCTTACCATTTGTTTTTCTATTTATATTTATTAAATTATCATCATGTTTACTTTCATTATTTATCTTCCATCTCCCTCTGACCACACTACAAGCTCCACAAAGACAAGAATCTGCCCATTTTATCCCCCCGAGTGTATCCCAAACACCTAGAATAGTTCCTGGCTCATAGTAAGTACTCAAATATATATTAATTAATACAGTCAGAAGTTGGAAGGCAGAGAAGCAATGTGAAAATGCTAATTTTTGCTGTCTTTTATGCTAGGGAGTCAAAATTGCATAAAATTCATCATGCGTTTTTAAATACAGTCAACAACATCTTATGATTTCCATAATGTGTGTGTGCATGTGTGTGTTGTGAATTCACTTCAGTCATATCTGACTCTTTGCGACCCTATGGACTGATGCCCGCCAGGCTCCTCTGTCCATGGGGATTCTCCAGGCAAAAATACCCGAGTGGGTTGCCATGCCCTCCTTCCCGGGGACCTTCCCCACCCAGGGGTCGAACCTAGGTCTCCTGCCGCTCCTGCATTGCAGGCGGATTCTTTATCTCAGAGCCACTGGGGAAGCCCATGCTTTCCATAAGACTGTCTTAGTATTTATCTGAAATCCTTCATTTTCTATTTTTCTGATAAGCTCATATGAAATATTTTTAATTCATCTTATTTTTACAAGGACGTGCGTACATGATCTCATTTTTATAAGCTTATCTCTCTCTATGCCAACAGAAAGACATCATCCTTCCCTCAGCATATCTGCGTAGGGACATATCTGACCTGACACTCACTTAATATTAACAAAGGTTATTTCTGGAGGCTAGTATTTGAACATTTTTCCTACTTTCTTCTTTGAACCTGTTTGCATTAATTGCATTAATTTATAATAAATATTTATCAGTGGCAAAAATTATAAAGTTAAATTTAAAAGATAAATTATTGCCTAATAAAGTATCTCTACCCAAATGTCCCCAAAGCAGCTCATATTCAACATGTACTCAAAACAGAAATTGACTACCCTCATCCTATTTACCCCAAGCTTGTTTTCTTGTGCTTCACTGAGGATGAGGCCTGCTTATCAAATTGCAACTTGAAATTTAAATCTCTCTTTGACTCTTTCTGACTTAACAAGGCACCTAGTTACCAAGCATTCTTTGTTTATAACTTAGTGTCAGAACCATCTCGGCTCCTCAATCCCATTGCTGTGATCAAAAACCCTGTATAGGAAGTAGTCCAAATTCCTTCATTCATCACTCAAATATCTGATCATTTGTCCTTAACCTCAGTCACTGCCTCTCCCCAGCCTAGACACCCTTCTTGAACTCATAAAAGCCTGGAAAATTTGCCTATATCTAGGCTTTCCTGTATTTTATTAATTTTGTTTTCTCCTCTCTTTGTATTTAGTCAAGTATCCAAAAAATCTAACAAGTCTCCAAGTACAGAGGAAAACAAGGAAAGATTTCTGTCTGTCTGGGTTTTTTGTCTTTTTTCCCCTCGATATAGAAGTTTGACAGGAGCTAGAGTACATGATGGAGAAGGCAATGGCACCCCACTCCAGTACTCTTGCCTGGAAAATCCCATGGATGGAGGAGCCTGGGAGGCTGCAGTCCATGAGGTCGCTAAGAGTCAGACACGACTGAGCGGCTTCACTTTCACTTTCATGCATTGGAGAAGGAAACGGCAACCCACTCCAGTGTTCTTGCCTGGAGAATCCCAGGGATGGGGGAGCCTGGTGGGAGGCCGTCTATGGGGTCGCACAGAGTCGGACACGAATGAAGCGACTTAGCAGCAGCAGCAGCAGAGTACATGCAGACGGTAAAGAGATGGGGTAGGTATACTCCCGGAAGGGAAACCAAGGGAGAAAATCTGAGAAATAAGACACAATCAGAGTGCATGTTCCAGTGTGCTTAGTCGCTCAGTTGTGTCCAGCTCTTTTGCGACCCCATGGACTGTAGCCAGCCAGGCTCCTCTGTCCACGGGATTCTCCAGGCAAGAATACTGGAGTGGGTTGCCATTTCTTTCTCCAGGGGATCTTCCCGACCCAGGGACTGAACCCAGGTTTCCTGCCTGGCAGGCAGATTCTTTACCACTGAGTCACCCAGGAACCCCTTCTAGGGTTACATCATCTGCTTAACTGGCTGACCCTGCCACTTGGAGAGGTCTATTGCCCGGATGCCACTGTTCCTGTTTTGGAAGGTATGTGTTTTATTAGAAAGGTTGGTACCTTGAACTTTGTTTCTCAAAGTACCCTTGCACATGAAGCTCCTGACATGACTGACATATAATTGGTGTGTAACGACCAGCCGCTTAACCCCCTCTGAGGTCCAGCCAGCCACAAAGCCACATCTAGGGCATCTCTCATGGATAAGAGGTCTGGCTGTGGTGGACAGGACCAGTTTCTTGAAGACCAGGAAGGACAATGGTAATCCAGGCATTTGCAGAGAGCTATTGGAAGTCAAAGTGAAACCATGCTCAAGGACACACGAGGCTGGGGCTGGTAATAAATCTGAGATCAAGAAGGGGGGTGGGGGAGAGTTGCTGAGCAAGAACAGTAAATGCCACTCATGTAGCAACACTGATAGGCGAGGCAGAGAGGAAAGGTGAGGATGGATGATTTATACGATCAAGACGGAGGAATCTTGCATGTGGACATCGGTCATGGAAACCCCCATGATTGGGGTTTTCACAGCCTGATACAGAGCACGAAGCAAAGGTCCAGTTGAATGTTTGCAAGAAGAGAATGTTCTTAGGTACTTGGTTAGCAGGACTTCTTTCCTGACTCAACTCTGATGCAAAATATACAGCAATGAGTAAGAGAAAGCCATGCCCCAGAAGGACTGAGTAGGAGTTGGAGCTAAGGATTAAATTGTGTCCCTCCAAAAATTTATATATTCAAGTCCTAATCCCCAGTACCTCAGGATGTGGCTTTATTTGGACATACAGTTTTTACAGATGATCAATTTAAGATGAGGTCATTAGAGTGGATCCTAGTCTAATAAAAAAAATTGCAGGTCTCATTCCAAGGTTTTTTTTAACTAATTTCTACTGGAGAGTAGTTAATCTACAATGTTGTGTTAGTTTCAGATGCACAGCAAAGTGAATCTATTATACGTATATTCGCTCTTTTTTAGATTCTATTCCCATATAGGTCATTACAGAGTGCTGAGTTGAGTTACCTGTGCTATACAGTGGTAGATCCTTACTAGTTACCTATTTTATATACAGTGGTATGTGTATGTCAACCCCAACCTTCCAATTTACCCCCTGCTTAACCTCTGGTAACCATAAGCTTGTTTTCTACATCTGTGACTCTATTTCTGCTTTGGAAATAGCTTCACTTGTACCATGATTTTAGACTCCACATATAAACAATATCATACAATATTTGTCTTTCTCTGTCTGACTTATCTACTTAGTATGATAAACTCTAATTCCATCCATGTGACTGCAAATAGCATTATTCCAACCTCATGTGAAGAGTTGACTCATTGGAAAAGACTCTGACGCTGGGAGGGGTGGGGGCAGGAGGAGAAGGGCAGGATGACAGAGGATGAGATGGCTGGATGGCACCACTGACTTGATGGACGTGAGTCTGAGTGAACTCCGGGAGTTGGTGATGGACAGGGAGCCCTGGCGTGCTGCGATTCATGGGGTTGAAAAGAGTCAGACACAACTGAGCGACTGAACCGAACTGAACTGAATCTTTTTCATGACTGAGTAGTACTCCATTGCATATATGTACCATACATTCTTTATCCATTCTTGTGCCAACGGACATTCAGTTTGCTTCCATGTCTTGGCTGTTATAAACAGTGCTGCAGTGAACACTGGATGCATGTATCTTTTCAAATTATGGCTTTTTTCCAGATACAGGCCCAAGAGTGGGATTGCTGGATCATATGGTAGCTCTATTTTAGTTTTTTAAGGAATAGTCTAATATAATTGTGTGCTCCTACAAAGGAGATTTGGACATAGAGATACAGTGGCACAAGTGATAACACCTTGTGAAGATAAAGGAAGATATTGAGGTGATGTTGCTATAAGCCAACGACCACCAAAGACTGCCATCCAGCCCCCAGGAGTCAGGATACGCCATGAAACAGTCTCCCTCAGGAGGAGCCAGTGCTGCCAGACAGCTTGATCTTGGACCTCTACCCTCTAGAACTCTGAGTACCAGTGTGTGGTACTTTGCTATGGCAGCAGGAACAAACTAAGGTGGGTGGAAACTGACAATAAAAAAAGTGAATAAGTAAACAAGCAGTGGATTTCCACTAGCAGTGAGGGCTTTAAAGAACAAGCAGGGGACTTCCCTGGCAGGCCAGTGGCTGAGAATCCACCTTCCAATACAGGGAAGTTAAACCCCTGTTCATGGAACTGTGAGCTAAGATCCCACATGCCACAGGGCAGCTAGACCCATGTGCTGTAGCTACCGAGCCTACACACTCTGGAGCTCACACTCCACAACTAGAGAGATGCAGCAAAGACCCAGTGCAGCCAGAAATAAATAAGTAGATAAATAAAGAGAGTTCCAACACCTAAAAAAAAAAAAAAAGGACAAGCAGAGTATTGGGATTAAATGCAGACAGAGTATTTTTTAAACAAGGTCATCAGAAGAGGCTTCTCTAAAGAATGCCATGTGAAGAAGACTTAAATGAAGTGAGGGAATAAACAGTCCTGAAAGCAAATGGAAATGGTTCTGGGCAAAGCAACAGGGAGCCGAAAATCCAGAGGGAGACATGAGGCGCTCATGTCTTCAGAAACATCAAGAAGACAAGAGTGGCTGAAGCAAGACCATGGCAGAGGTTCAGATTAAAAAGATGGGGCCAGGCTATGCAGAACCCTTTAGAACACAATAGTTTGGGTTTTATTCTGTGTGTAACGGGAACTTATATGGAGAAGTTGAGCAGAGATTGGCATAATCCGATGAGTTTAGTTTTAGCTGTTTGGGCATAAAGATTGCTATGTGGAGAGCAGAGGATGGCGGGGAAAAGATGGATAGCTGGAGGTAGGCTGTAGCTCAGGTGATACTACGCTGCCGGCCGGAGAGGGGCAGTAGCAAGGCGAGAAGATGCCGCAGGACGTATGGCCATCCTAGGAGAAGGGACCAAGCCTCGTGAAGGGTCTTGAGAAGCCGTCAGGACGAGGGAAGAGTTGGTATTAACACGTGGGTGATCTGGCTGAGATGCTGGCTCTAGGACTAAAACTTCAGATGTAAGGTGGGAGGAGCTGAGTTTCTGAGACACTTCCTGCTTAAGTGAGCCAGGTCAGGGTCAATAGCAGAGGTGTTATTGAGCTAAAGCACAGTGCACCTTGAGTCCGATGGGAGTAGATTTTCTGGCGCACGGTTATCAAAGTCGCAAGTATTTCCTTGGCCACCAAGCCTGGAGATCTTGCCAAGGGAAGTAGTCTGTGTGTGTACATGCTTGGCGGGGGTGGGGGGGAGGGCGGGGGCGGAGGTCTACACGCTGAATAAGCATAAAGGTGTACACAGCCTGGCTTCTCACTGCCAGTGGGAAATTGGAGATACAGTGTGAAATGAGTCCCTTGGTGTCTGTCTGATCCAACAAACCTGATGCCCACATCTACCTGAGGCTCTGAGGGAGACATTTTTTTTAAAAGGAGCTGGTATACCAGGGCTTGCACACCTGTGTATGTGAAATGGTTTACTTCCTCCAAGCCTCAGTCACCCCATCTGCAAATTGGAGGTGATAATACCTTCCTCACAAGGAGATGGACTGTTACTCTATGTTAACAATGTCACAGTCCTACTCTTCTGAACTTGACAGATGATACAAATAATTTAAGAACCTGGTGACCCTCTCTAAGAAGCAAACTGTAATCTATTGAGGGTGTAAAAATTCATAGAGAATAAATGATTGAGGAGCTGAGATTATGAGACCACTCTTTGAGATTATGCATCTGTATCTCAGCCAGCTCTTGATGATATGAGTACACGCTTGAAGATCCAGAGAGAATCTGGCTCACATTAGAACACAAATTCAATTTTTTTTAAAGATAGTGCCCATTTTCAAATTTAGTACCACTTTGAAATCAGTGAGTTGCAACTGATTTGTAATTAGCTGTGTTTGTATACAAATGGTCTTGAACCACAAAACTAAAGAGCATACCCAAGAAATAGTGATGGTCATCGTCCTAATAAGGGACAACACGACCCAGAAAATAAATTCATGGTTACCAAAGGGGAAAAGGGGTGGGAAGAGATAAATTAGGAGTTTGGGATTAGCAGATAGACACCACCATGTATAAACGAGATAACCAACAAGGCCTTACTCTATAGCACAGAGAACTATACTCAATATCTTGTAAAAACTTATAAGGGAAAAGAACATGAAAAAAGAATGTATGATTCACAGTAAGTGTATATTGTATATCTGAAGCTAACACAACTTTGTAAATCAACTCTACTTCAATAAAATTAAATTTAAAAAATATTATGAGTCACTGAGGAAGCAAAAAGGACCCAAGCATTGCCTCTGTAGAAAAGGGTTTGCTTGGAGGTTTATCTAGAGTTGATTAACCCAAGAGTACTTTATTAAAGACTTACAGAGAGCAATGTTTTTAGACATATAGAGAATGTTTAACTGATTGCCACAAAATGACTAAGCCGTAGTTAGTTAGCAACCATAGGATGGTAAACCAAACCAACCCTTGTTAAAAGGTGAAGATGAAATATCCATCTCCCTACCTCCCTACATCCTGATGCTCCTCAAATCCCCTATTTCTACCCCCTACTTTATTCTCCCATGAAATCATCTCAGGTCTGGTCTTATCTTTTATCATTTGCCTTCTCTGGGCCAGGACCTATATCAACCCCCCCACCCTCCAGTCTGTTCCTGCAACCACATAAGTGTTATTATTTTTTAATCAACTTCTATTGGAGTACAGTTGCTTTACAATGTCACGTTAGTTTCTGCTGTACAGCAAGATGAATCAGCTATACATGTACATATACCCCCTCTTCTTGGATTTCCTTCCCATTTAGGTCACCACGGGGCACTGAGTGTGGTTCCCAGTGCTGTACACTAGGTTCTCACTAGTTACTATTTTATCCATAGAATCAGGAGTGTATATGTGTCCATCCCAGTCCCCCAGTTCATTCCATCCCTCCCCTGCTTTCCCGCTCGGTATTCACATATTTGTTCTCTACATCTGTCTGTGTCTGTATTTCTGCTTCGTGAAAAAGATCATCTAGAAGTGTTGCTACTTCTAACTTTCTGTTAAAGAACAGCAAGCTTCTCACGCCTTCAGTCTCCTTTCTCCCACATCCAAGGGTAACACCGTCTCGATCTCTAACCCCATAGATCAGTGTCGCTTGTTTCTGTATGTGCTGTTTCCTGTCTGGCCTTTTTTACTCAGCATTCACCTTGTTGTAATAGATCATTCATCCTAATTAATGCACGAAATTACATTGTGTGGCTAGACCACGATTAACGTACCCATTCCACCCCCCGTGGACCTTCGGATAGTGTCCAGGTTGGATCTATTATGAATGGTGCTTCCAAGGACTTTCTAGTTCAAATCTTTCAAGGAACTCAGTTGATGGATTTGTTAGGTCTTTACCCCGGACTTGAATGACTGGGTCACAGGCCACGTGTATGTTTAGCTTGAATCATTCTTGTAAGTGGTTACACCATCCTTCAGACTTTTAATATGGCTTCACATTCAAAAGCCTTAACAGTTGGCCCAGTGTCTTCAACAGAAGAAGACCTAGAATTCAGACCTTCTGAGTCCAAGTCCAGTGCTTTTCACATTCACCAAGTTCTAAACCCTTCATCCTAAATACCTTCCTCTTCCCAATACTTTGCTCTCATTTTTCCTTCACAGCCTCTCAGATGCATGCACAGCTAGTTGTTCCTGGGGCTCTTCTCCCCAGGGTATTTTTGTCTCAAAGAGGGTCCTTGGAGACTCCAAAGAATAATTCTAATTGTGGGATTTTCAGGTTCCATAAAAGCTCAATCCATAAGAAAGTACGGGAGAAAGGAGAGAGGGAAGTTGTTTCAGAGAGGACTGTGCAGAGAGGACTGTGCAGACTCTCTCAGGTCCCCAGGACTGTTGCTCTGAACAGAGCCATTCCTGATGGAGCACAACCGGAAACAGAGAGCTCACTTCTCATCATGTGAACTTCAGAGCAAACACCTTGCACGTGTGTGTGTGCGCTAAGTCACTTCAGTTGTGTCTCAGTGACGGTATGGACTGTAGTCTGCCAGGCTCCTCTGTCCATGGGATTCTCCAGGCAAGAATACTGAAATGGGTTGCCATGCCCTCCTCCAGGGGATCTTCCCAACCCAGGGACTGAACCCACGTCTCTTACGTCTCCTGCGTTGGCCAGCAGGATCTTTACCACTAGCCCCCCCTGGGAAGCCCGCAAACCCTTTGGAAAGCTATTAAACCCTCATTTCTCCAAAACCATGTATCTACACCAGAACCAGAGGGAAGAAAGGCTGAGCCATTCAGCCCACGACCCTCCGTGTCTCCACTCAGGAGGCCAGGAACAGAAACCGGCTGCTGGCTTCTTGAAGGAGGCCTCGTATCTGAGCCCCGGGCATGAAGAAGCTGAGCAGAAAAGACTGAGAAAGATGACAATGGAAATCGAGCCCCAGTCTCCCAATGGCTCACTCAGGTGTGCATCTGTTCCCTGATTCTGTGTCGTGATTAAAGCAAATGATTTTTTTTTTCTTCATGTTTAGATCTTTCCTCTTCGTCCTGGTCTGCTGCCTGAATTTGAATGCAGCTGAGTTAAGGGTATTAATTAATTGTGAATCACTTCCATACTTGAATAGAAGGCCTCCAGAGCCTAATGTGCAAATTTATGTAAAAACAATGTGAAAATTAGAAATGCATTGGCACATTTTTTTTTAAACCAGAACAGTAGCGCTCCAGTCTAGTCAAACAGACTGCTCATTTGCAAGTTGTCTATATGCAAAGCATTCAGCCCCTGGGAGCCTCAAACCTCCTTAGCAAGTCGTCTGAAATTTGAGAAGAGCTTTGCTCCCCAGCCTGATTTTCTCTCCCTTCACGGGTCTCTGCTGTGGACCAAGAGCTGGGAGGCTTGTACCTGGCAACTCCAGGCACGGCCAGAACACGTAGCTCATCCTGGGAAAAGTCCTAGCGCTTCCACACGAGCCACAGGACCCTGATTCCCCTTTCCAGACCAGACTTGGAGTAGGAGATGCTGTGTGCCCGCGAGTCCTGGGCTAGCTCTCAGACTCTCCGGGGCGATGCTGGAGGTCAGAGCAGGGCAGCTGCTTGGAAAGCCGATCATCGACCTTAGGTAGGAGTGTGTCAAGTTCACGATTTTACAGCTCTGCACCGGGCAGTCCCTCCCCTCCCCTGGCCTGGCTTAAGGGAGTGGGAGGGTGGGGAAGAGCCCTCAGGGCAGTGCCAAGGTGTAGCAGCAGGGGGCACATTCCTGTCATCAGTGCTTGGCTGGCTGGCAGTGAGCCAGAAAGGGTCAGAGGTCAGAAGATGCTCAGAGCCACTCAGCAAGGCAGGGCATGTCATTCCACTCCCAGGAGCTGGAAGGGGGAGCCAGGATGGGAATGAGCTAGCTCTAATATTTCAGCTAGTCTAGTCAAGGCTATGGTTTTTCCAGTAGTCATGTATGGATATGAGAGTTGGACTATAAAGAAAGCTGAGCGCAGAAGAATTGATGCTTTTGAACTGTGGTGTTGGAGAAGACTCTTGAGAATCCCTTGGACTGCAAGGAGATCCAAATAGTCCATCCTAAAGGAGATCAGACAGTGTTCATTGGAAGGACTGATGTTGAAACTGAAACTCCAATATTTTGGCCACCTGATATGAAGAACTGACTCATTTGAAAAGACCCTGATGTTGGAAAAGATTGAAGGCAGGAGGAGAAGGGGACAACAGAGGATGAGATGGTTGGATGGCATCACCGACTCAATGGACATGGGTTTGGGTGGACTCCGGGCGTTGGTGATGGACAGGGAGGCCTGGCATGCTGCGGTTCATGGTGCCGCAAAGAGTAGGACACAACTGAGCGACTGAACTGAACTGAACTGAATCTTTTAGCTTCGGGAGGGGGAAGGGTGATGGCAGAGAAGGAGGGTCTCCCAGGAATTGGCAGGCAGAGCCCATAAGCCCACCCACGTAGGGAAGGCAGGAATGGACACACCCACAAGGGGTAGGCAGTCATGGACCCAGACACCCGGGGAAGGCAACCCTGGAGCAGGCTCCTGGGACAGCAGGGACCCTGAGTCCCTGTCACCCTTTGAGGACATGGCTCAGGGTTTTCCCAGCAGCTCAACCCCAAACAGAGGGGTCACGGTCAGGGACCCCAGCAGGTCATGGTCAGGGACTTCTGACTCAGTTGACTCCGTTGCTGGCTTAGTGGCTGGCACCCCCATCTCCCACCCCCCCACCCCTACTGCCCACAGCTCCTGTTCACTCAAATTATGACAAAGTTTGATTTCCCACATCGAGTTGCTCTGTAAACACTGATTGCAGTAAGTTCTTCAGTACGAAAGTAACCGGTAAATGTGATTTTCACCAGCTTGGGTGCAGTTGGCAACACCCTAACGCGGGTACTGAGACCAGTGTGATGCCTGGATCAGCAACCTCACCCTGAACTGGGAACTCGTCGGAAATGCAGACGCCTGGGGCCCACCCCAGCCTTCCAGACTCAGAATCTGCATTTTAACAAGACCCTCTGTGATTCCTGAGTCCACGGAGTTCAGAGAAACCCTTTTTAAAGGTATTTCTCTTAGTCTCCACCAGGCTAAACTGAGTTTCAGCTTTCCAGTTAATATCTGCTGGACTCAGACAGTAAAGAAGCTGCCTGCAACTCAGGAGACCTGGGTTCAGTCCCTGGGTTGGGAAAATCCCCTGGTGAAGGGAATAGCAACCCAACCTCAGATCCCTATCCCCCTCCAAAATTTTTAATTCCAGTTCCTGACACCCATCACTTTGACCTACTCCTCTGAGGTTCATCCCTCCAGGTAATTGTATTATCTCTCTGGCCATGAAGCCCTTTGTCACCATGGTGACGCATACATAATTATAACTGATGGGGCTTTCCTGGCCAGCCTTCCCACCAGACACGGAAAACATCCTACCCTTCTGCGTGTTACTCTCCCATAGGTGTGCAACAAGACCCTACAAGTTTCTCAAACTTAAATATTCCTTCCACGATCACTATAGACCAACACACACAGACAGATCAATGTGGAAGGAAAACTATTTTGGGGAGGAACTTGGTGGTCTGGGTTCTAGCACAAAGCCTGATACTGATCAGTAATTTGATTTGTCACAAGGCACTCGGCTTCTCAGGACCCAGTTCCCCCACATTGCACAGAGATGAGACAGGCCCCTTCTGTAATAGTTCAAGCTGATTTTAAGTGTCACTTAACTGAGATTATTTAACAAAGCTTCCCAGCATTAAACATTAACACGGCTCTTTTTATAATGCACAGTTCGTTATCATGCTAATAAATGATTAATTAGAATTCTCTGTCTGGGCCAATAATTTGGCAGGGCTTTTATGATTCATAATTTGTGCTGTGTTGTAAGGTTACCTCTCGAAACTGACATTCTAGCATTTATTGTTTTTTATTGCCTCTCTGAGGTGGCTTTGGAAGGAGACACCAGGTGACACGTGTTTGAAAAGGGTTTAAAAGTTGGATGCAGTTGGAGTGGACGGTGTTTATCTAGTAGGAGCAGTGAACTGGAACTGCTGTGGACTTCAGTGAGCGTTTGAGCAGAACAGCCAGCAATGGATAACTCAATGGTCTGTTTGGCCAATGCAACAGTTTGCAATGGCACGTCCTGTCTGGTACCAGACAGCAACTTCAACGCCGTTCTAAGTACAGTCCTGAGCGCCGTCCTGACCATCCTGTTGGCTCTGGTGATGTTCTCCATGGGATGCAATGTGGAACTCAAGAAATTCCTTGGGCACATAAAGCGGCCGTGGGGCATCTGTGTTGGCTTCCTCTGTCAGTTCGGGATCATGCCCCTCACAGGATTCATCCTCTCCGTGGCCTTTGACATCATGCCCATTCAAGCTGTAGTGGTCCTCATCATGGGGTGCTGTCCAGGAGGGACTGCCTCCAACATCCTGGCCTATTGGGTGGATGGCGACATGGACCTGAGGTAAGATATGTAAGCCTCCCAGCACCGCATTAATGGCATTGAATTAACCTTCTCAGTAGCCTGTGGCATCGTGAATGCCCATCTGCTCTGCCATGGATATGGGGTCCAGCCGAGACGAGAGAGAGCTGCCTTTAACTCGCCTTCCTGCACGGCCGCGGTGCTGTGGGAATTCAAGGGTTCTTTTCCGTGTTTGTGTTTTTGAATCTAACTCAGTTAACAAGGAGTTGGATAATTGCTGTTTCTCTTTGGGAAAAGAGTCCAAGTTTTTCCAAAAAAGAAATTCTTTCCAACCCAGAAGCTACACCTGAGAAAGTTTTCCTTGGTATCAGGAAAAAAAAAAAAAAAACTTTCTTTGTGGTGATGAGGAGTCCTGAATGGAATCATGAAATCAAAGTGTCCAGTAAACATTAGACCCTAGGATGAGACCATGACCAAACACAGCCAGTTTTGGGGGATAAGATTTCTCTTGGTATAAAATCTAAAATAAAATTTCAAAAATGTACATTTGCTTCACTTCTACTGGCATTAAATTAAAAAAAAAAAAAAAGACTACAGCAGTTTTTAAAAAAATTAGGCTTACCTTCCTATAAAATAAACAGAGGATGGTTTCTCTGCTTCCCACAGAGAAATCTTAATTGCAGTGTTTGTCCATTTCATCCTATGCTAATCTGAACTAGCACTGGGGGGGAAAAAACTAATCGGAATAAGGTGAAGCATTAATGGGAGGGGACCAAGAATTTTAATGCTACAAGTTGAGTAGACAAATACGTTTTTCCTTCCCTCACCATTCCTCATTTCCGGTGAAAGGTGTGCATTTCTGCAAACCAGCTGGGTATCAGGATAATGTGTGCTTATTAAATCCTGAACAGTAGGCAACAGGCTCTGTTCACCCCCTCAGCAACAACACTCAGAGAGACACTCACGGTGGAGAAATATAACCACCGCAAACTGTCAAACCGGATTCCGGATTGATGCGGCACCCGGTGGGCACGCGGGAGCCTGACACCTCAAGCTCTGCTGATGCCCATTTCTCCAGAAGCTTTAGAAAAATCACATCAACGGTATATCTTCACGTTACATCTCTCTCACATAAGGAAGTACCTTCTCTTCCCTGTAACAGATTTTTTTTTTCCTTAATGAAAGTCCTGTGAGGAGCAAAGGATGGCAAGTACTGTTCAGGTTTAGTTAATCTGTGAACCGCCATATAGCAATAAGGCCTCCTTACATTCCATCTCAGTCTGACCCGGATGGAGGCACAGGGGTGGGAATCTACAAGCGAGTTGAGGGGGGTGAAGTGAATTGAAGACAGGACTTTGCCACCAAACAGCTTTTATGTAATATTACGTAATGCAATTTTTCAACAAAATGAAAGAGCCTGTATCTCCATGTAAGGCTACACGTGTGATCATCTGTAAGACAGAAAAGTGCTGAGTTGATCAGCTTTGGGGGTAGATTCCCTTCTGGGGGCTGAAACAGTAAAACCTTATCTAAAGGTCCTCACTCACACTTCCCTGTGGCTTAAAGGAAATTCTATTTCTCTGGAAACAGGAGATGATTATGTAATCTTGCTTCCCTTGCATAACAATTCCTGTAAGAAATAAAAATATTAAGAAATAAGAGAGCCAGAAGTAGAGTTTGAAATTGCAGTGGAAACCCCCCAGCTGAATCAGGGTAGATGAATCCTTCAGCAAGTCAGAAGAAGTCCTCTTATAGGACTGTGGTGTTGAAAATTGTTAATTTTTGTCCTGGAAAGTGCGCACTCCACTGATCCCCTTGTCTTGTGAACAATACCAATACCCGCCCAGTGCAGTCATCATACCTCTCTAGCAATTTCACCTCTCTGGAACTCAAACAAGACCCAGTGAAAGACGCGGCACACCCAAAGTAAATCCTGCTTGATCTCATAGACATTCTTCACACAGGACCTACTTACGTGCCCAATTCTCAAGCTTTGCTGTACTTTTACCCAGAACAGAGGATGAGACACAGGAAGTTGGGGGTGGGGGAGGCAATCTATTAGAGGGACCGGATTGTGTCTCACGGCAGCAAGATTCCCCCAAATCCTGACCTCAATTTAAAGATTAAAATGCCTCCAAAGCGAAGAAGACAACTCACAAAACACAGCAGCTCTTCTTTTTTGTGACCCCATGGACTGTAGTCCCCAGGCTCCTCTGTCCATGGGATTCTCCAAGGAAGAATACTGGAGTGGGTATCCCCTTCTCCAGAGGATCCCAATGCAGGGATCAAACCCAGGTCTCCTGCATTGCAGGCAGGCAGATAGGATTCTTTACTGTCTGAGCCACCAGGGAAGCCCTCAGTTCTTTTAGGGACAGACAGCTCTATGAACCCGTCACCCAGAAGACACCACTGCATTTTAGTGGAACAAGTAATAGTGTATCAGGAATAATAATCCGTGAAAGGGGGTTAAATTATACCATGATGAAGGCGATGAATTGCATTATGCCTTGCATCTGTTAGAGGGAAAACTGTTGAAATATTTTTCTTTAGAAAATATATTTTAGAAAAATATACTTCTAAATATATTTTCTAACTTCAGAAAAGTAGATTTTCTTTAGAGCAAATTAAGAAAGTGACGTCTCAGCTATCGGGAAACGGTTTGCCAACATTTTTTTTTCTTTCCTTGTGAGCAGGGGATAACTAAAGTCTCCTGATCACGTGTGTGGATACAATTCTATCTAACCTTTATATTTCCAGTTCTGTCCTCTGGGGACTTTAGCTTCTCCATTTCCACGTAAATTCTAGCAATGGCAGCTGAGATGTGACTGATTATGCCAACAGGTACCTGCACTAGTTCAGCAGATACCACAGAACAGGAGCAAATCAGTATCATTTGGCTTTCACTTTCCTGGGTGTGGTTTCGGGGGAAATTAAATTCTCTCTCTCTCACCCCATCGTCTTTTCCAAAACCTGGGAAAGTGAAAGTGAAATCACTCAGTCATGTCCGACTCTTTGCAACACCATGGACTGTAGCCTACCACGCTTCTCCATCCATGGGATTTTCCAGGCAAGAATACTGGAGTGGGTTGCCATTTCCTTCTCCAGAGGATCTTCCCCGCCCCAGGGATCGAACCCAGGTCTTCTGCATTATAGGCAAAAGCTTTACTGTCTGAGCCACCAGGGAAGTCATCAATTTGCAGTCTCTGGTGACTACACACACACACACACACACACACACACACATTACAAAATAGAGACCTTGCTAATGAAATCCTTGCTTACTGATGTACAGCAAGTAGGAGTTCAGCTCCTTCACTCCAGTCTAGAAGGTTGTCCTGGGAATCTGATCAGGAAACAGGTGTTTTCACCTGTTCTAGCCCTGTCATGGGTGCATTAGGCACAAAATGTCTCGGGGAGAAACAGAGGTGTTTTCAGATGAATTTGCCAAAGGCCCAGGCTCACGGTTCTGGGAGCGAACACAGAGAGCCCCACCCCCTTGTGTCTGCTCTACATGCAAAGTCTCCCTGTTTTTGAATCTCCCCTTTCTTTAACAATGGCTTGGGCACACTGCACGGGCTTCCTTGGTGGCTCAGTCCTTAAAGAATCCACCCGCAATGCAGGAAACTGCCTGCAATGCAGGAGATGGAGGTTCAATCCCTGGGTCGGGAAGATCCCCTGGAGAAGGAAATGGCAACCCACTCCAGTATTCCTGCCTGGAGAATCCCATGGACAGAGGAGCCTGGCGAACTATAGTCCATGGGGTCCCAAGAGCCAGACAAGACTTAGCAAGTAAACCGCCGCCACACCACCCAAGGATTTTTCCTTTCCGTTTTCTTTTTTCTCACTTCTTTGGGGAATTGCTGCCTGTGCACCCTTTCTCCCGTCCCCCTTAATTCCTTTATTGCTATGCACAGTCTACACTCCCTTC
Organism: Bos grunniens; assembly: GCF_055505025.1. Lineage (NCBI taxonomy): Eukaryota > Metazoa > Chordata > Mammalia > Artiodactyla > Bovidae > Bos > Bos grunniens. The sequence continues at coordinate 85,620,438 of NC_141176.1, read as the reverse complement.
TATTATTTTCTAGGAAAGTAGGAAATTTTCTAGAAAAGTAGGGAAAGTTTCTAGATTTTCTTACCACCTCCTTTATTCTTCATCCAGGTGCCATTACATTTTTCATCTTCCAGCTTTGTGTTCACTGTTATTTGAGTTGCTCTAGGTTGACCCTCGGGCTTATCGCAAATTCAAAGCAGTTCCTCCCATTTCAACCACATATATGTCCAGCTCTCATTTAAGAATTAATTCAACACTATATGAATTTCCCTTTATTTTTCCCCTCAAAGGAACCAAGCCTTGCCTCTCTGCAGCATTTCTTTTTATTTACTGGCAAACACTTAGTAGGCGCTGTTAGGAGCCACTCACAGGAAAAGCTCAGTTCACTTCAGCTCAGTCACTCAGTCATGTCTGACTCATTGTGACCCCATGGACTGCAGCATACCAGGCCTCCCTGTCCATCATCAACACCCGAGTTTACTCAAATTCATGTCCATTGAGTCGGTGATGCCATCCAACCAGTGTATTTTATCCTCAAACTAATCCTCTGAGGTTAGTATTAATACTATTACTTTCTGCATTTGATAAATGATGAAATTAAGGCTCCAAACCTTGACAGAGGTAATAGTCAGTGTATGTGAGAGTCCAAATCAGAATCCAGATCTATTCATTTATCCCTGTCCAGACTCTGAGCCTCTGTTCCATGCTGATTCTATGTCATCTCTTCTGCTGTCCAGCCTCACCTATATTCACTTCTTTTGCTGTTTCAAACTTGGTGTTTCATTTCTAATATGATTACAGTCTTTTGCATTTTTCATCACTGACTTCACCAAATTCCTCAACATTCACTGAATTCTCATTTATTGCTTTCTTTTAATTCCAAAAGGAAAACAAGAAGGAAAAAAATTCTCCCTGGTAGTGAATAGGGCTAAGACAAGAATTTAAACCAAGAAGTTTCTTTTTTTCTTATCTTATGTTCTCTCTTATTCCGATGTAAATGCAAATGCACGGTTAGTGTTTCCGCTGTTGACCCCTTTGCTGTTTGTTGCTGTTGCTGTTGTTCAGTCACTCAGTTGAGTCTGATTCTTTGCGACCCCATGGACTGCAAAACGCCAGGCCTCCCTGTCCTTCACCATCTCCCGGATCTTACTCAAACTCACGTCCATTGAGTTGGTAATACCATCCAACCATCGCGTCCTCTGTCGTCCGCTTCTCCTCCTGCCTTCTCCTCCTTGCTCTTTGCAGAACTTCTGATTTTTTATATAAAATGACCTTTTCCTTTTGTTAATGTACCCTCCTACATTGCTCCTTAAAATCATTTATCTGAGTTGGTTTTCATCTCGAGTAGTTCAACCCTTCTATTCTCGTGCCCTCTGCAGTGTGTTAATGCTCCCGGTGGCCACTAAACCTAAACCGCCCCCTCCTCCAGCTCCTGTCTTGGCCCTCCTCCTGGCCTCTGTGACACTGCTTTTGCCAAACTCAAGACCATGATACAACTTCACAGATTGTCTTAGCAATGAGTCAGAATTGAAGCTTTTACAAAGAAATTTGAAAGAAAAATAAGGAGAGAAACAGACTTCCTCTCAAAAGGTGTTCTCATGGTTAAAAACAAAAAGTACTCACCTATCTCTTCGCTGTGATCTAGGTAATGAACACTGCCCCCTTCTCCACCCGCTCTTGTCATCTCCACTCTGGAAAGCATATTGGATGAACTGGAATAAAAGTAATTTGATTATGGGGATAACTTTAAATCCATCCCAATTTATTTTTTAAAATAAAAGATAAAAAAGAGAATGACAAAGGAGGAGAGAGGGGGAAAAGTTGTCCACAAACTCCAGGACTTTACTTATAAGTAGGATCAAACACTGTTTATGACAAATTAACTTATTATTCTGGCATAGAACTCTGCTTTTAGCATCCTCTTGTGTATCTAAGTTAAGGCAACCTGTCACCATAATAGACTGAATCTCTTGGAAATACTTCATGTACATCCTCAGCATTGGTTACTGTTACACTATTTTAGCTCTACTAAGACAAATTTTTTTTTTCTAAATCCTTTAAACATATTTTAAATGAGTTCATTCTGTTTGTTTAAAAAAAAAAAAAAAGATTATCAGGCAAGTTAAGCCCCCTGATAAACATTTCCCTATTCTTTATTTTGCAAAAACTGGGGTTTTTGGGGGGGCAGTGGCGAGGAGCTGGTGGTGTAAATTATTTAATATTTTCCTTGAAGTCCACGTATAATCCTTTTAAGAAGTTACTACTCGGATAGTCTCAGTGCTACAACTATTAGAGGGCCTTTCAGAAAAAATTCTCTGTGCCAAAACACAACACACACATGCACACACACACATGCACACACACATGCACACATACCCAATTGCCAGGCAGGGTTAGGGCTAACTGGCTCTTTGAATCATTCTAAGCGCTGGACACACTGGGTCCCTCGGCCTGTGAGGTGGTAACAATTATGATCTTCATTTCACAGAGAAGGAAACTGGCCAAGAGAAGTCAAGTAAGCTAAGAGCCACGTAGGTGGACAGCCCTGCTTCCAAGCCAGGCAGGGTCTGGCCCAGCCGTCTAAGGGCCACATTTCCTGGGAATAGACTATGCACCACCACCACCACCCACCGAGTACCTTGCAGAGGCTGGAAGACCCCTAACCCGAAAGCCCTCCTCCATCCACGCAGTGGTGCTGAAGAAGCATCATTCCACACCCTCCACCTCCAGAGCCGATGTCCTCCTACTCAGCCAGGTCCACTCATTCACGTGCGGATGCTCTTGGCAGGAGACTCCCAGACCTTGGTTCTCTTTGAAGTTTTTTAAATATAATTTTACTTACTTATTTGTTCTGTATTTCTGGCTGCCCTGGGTCTCCATGGTCTTGTCTCTCCAGGTCTCCCCGGCCTTTTCTCTAGCTGGGGCGAGCGGGGGTTACTCTTGGTTACAGCGCTCGGGCTTCTTGTTGCGGGGGCCTCTCTTTTTGCAGAGCTCAGGCTGTAGGGGCTTGGGCCTCAGTCATTGTGCTCCACAGGCTCAGTAGCTGTGGCTCCTGGGCTTAGTTGCTCCGTGGCATACGGGATCTTCCTGGACCAGGGAATGAACCCATGTTCCCCGCATTGGCAGATGAATTCTTACCCACTGCACCACCAGGGAAGTCCCAGACCTTGGTTCTGCTGAACTCCATTTGCTGAATCTCTTAGCAGTATAAACGAGGTCCACCCTGCCTGCTCTCCTGGTTTCTTTGATTTTTGAAGTCAATTTCCTCTCCTTTTCTCAAGCTTTTGGGGGGTGGGTCGAGGAATAATTTGACTGCTTTAAGGAAAGACACCGAGACTTCTTCCCTTGGACATGCGCTTTCCTTCAGGGGCTGTGGAGACCCATCTCATCTCAAGCTGGACAGACACGCCAAAGCCCACGAAGTCTTGGCAGGTGTAAATATGTTTGCTGTTCTCTGATCGGAGGTTCTCAGGGCGGCACGTCCAAGCACCTTGTACCTTGTTTAACAATGAGTTTAAGTTGTCACGAAATATCTTCTCTGATGCTTGAGAAGCAATGGAAAGTGAAAGTGTTAGCTGCTCTGTCATGTCTGACTCTTTGTGAACCCCGTGGACTGTAGCCCGCCAGGCTCCTCTGTCCATGGGATTCTCTAGGCAAGAATACTGGAGTGGGTTGCCATTTCCTTCTCCAGGGGATCTTCCCGACCCAGGAATCGAACCTGAGTCTCCCACATTGCAGGCAGATTCTTCAATGTCTGAACCACCAAGGGAGGCCCGAGAAGCAATAGGGAGGGAGACAAAATAGAAAGGGACTCAGTACAGATCTCACCATCTTGTCCCTGGTGTGGCCTGCACGGGACATGTATATTTCCATCCATCAGATCGGGTGGCACAGTTTGGAGAGAGTCTTTGGCAGGACTTTCTGATCATGGGTTGAGAAAGGAAACCACCTCTCCCCTGGAAAGCCCAGGTGGCCATGTCAACTTGCCCGTTTCCTTCCAGCGTCAGCATGACCACCTGCTCCACGCTGCTCGCCCTAGGGATGATGCCGCTGTGCCTGTTAATCTACACCAAAATGTGGGTTGATTCGGGGATGATCGTGATTCCCTACGATAACATAGGTAAGTCACTTGTCGGGCCAGACCCTGAGCCTGGCCAGGCTCCCCTCTGCTTGCCCCTGGCTAGCTTCTCGGGCCAGACTCAGCCTCAGCTAGACCTCACCTCTCAAATCCTCTATAGTCTGTGCATTCTTGCTCTTTGGAAGAAAAGTTAGGACAAACCTAGGCAGTGTATTTAAAAGCAGAGGCATCACTGGGCCGAAAAATGTCCATATAGTCAAAGATACGGTTTTTCCAGTATGAGAGTTGGACCCATAAAGAAAGCTGAGCACCAAAGAATTGATGCTTTTGAACTGTGGTGTTGGAGAAGACTCTTGAGAGTCCCTTAGACAGCAAGGAGATCCAACCAGTCCATCCTAAGGGAGATAGGTCCTGAATATTCATTGGAAGGACTGATGCTGAAGCTGAAGCTCCAGTACTCTGGCCATCTGATGTGAAGGACTGACTCATCTGAAAAGACCCTGATACTGGGAAAGATTGAAGGCAGGAGGAGAAGGGGGTGACAGAGGATGAGATGGTTGGATGGCATCACCGACTCAATGGACATGAGTTTGCGCAAACTCCTGGAGATACTGAAGGACAGGGAAGCCTGGCGTGCTGCAGTCCATGGGGTCTGCAAAGAACCAGACAGTTTTAGTGACCGAACAACAACAAAGGCCGTTAGGACAAGTCTCGCCTGCATTTGAATGAGGATTAGCAGAATCTGAATTCCGAACCTTGAGCCCATGGGAGAATTGGTTTTGTCCTCCGCTGAAATCACCAGGGAGAGGGGCTGACGGGAGGGACCCCTGAGCACAGCTTTCTGGACCCAAGGGGACTGGAGCCTGGTGCACAGGAGGCTCTGTCCTTCCCATAATCCAGAGCACAACTAATCCAGGGGGGACGAGTCTGCTCCCAAATACTCAAGTTAAAGAAATCCGAAAAAACATTCCACTGATGATTTCAAAATAGGGCCCCCAGTAAGCAATGGCCACGAGAAGCCTTCAGGTGAAACACACTGTTTATAACTGTCCCCTGGGGACCGTGTCTTGATTCAGAAGATGATCTACTGACCCAGCTTGTGTATCCGGTCCCAGGAGTCCAGTGTGCAAGCTGTAACTCTGTGTCTACTCATCTCAGCTCCCAGATGGTCACCTCCACACCCAAAGGGCTTCCATTTCTAGGGGAACACATAATGGCAGGAGATTAGGTACCTGGTGGAATGTGGGGTCAATGGCAGGACAGGATAGTTCCTGGTCTACGCAAACCAGGCATCTGCCAGAACCAGGACCATTGCAGCTGAGATGTGGGTGAGTTAGCACATCAGGACCCATTGCTGATATGCTAATAGTCTTTTCTCAACCGCCCTTGGAGACACGTATCTCCCTAATGGGCTGCCACAAAGAGGTGTGGGGGTCCCATGGAAGGGTGCATGTGAATAAAGACTGAATGGTGCCTCAGAAAGATGGTTGATTGTAAAAAGGATTCCTGTTGGCATGGAAAGCTATCCTGGATGGCTTCCATTTCTAAGAAAGATTGGTTCTGTGATTAAAAAAAAAAAAAAAAACATGATTCAGGTCTACAGAACTGAATCCGAACAAACTTTGGCACAGCCCCTGGGGACAATCTGTATTGTCGTATCTTCAGATGGTCTCTACTTTCTCTCTATTCCTACCATGGCCATTAGACAACCCCTTTCCCATCCCTCCCAAAAAGCAGTTCTTTTTGGCACACGTGTTCAGTATGGGATTTCCCCTCCAGTGGTCCTTCTACTGACCCCAGGGAACTCCTTCCTGCCAGGCATCATCTACTGCAAGTAGGCCTTAGCTGACCCTGCACAACCGCCTGCCCAGGCCTCATGCTGCTCAACCCCCAGTCTGCCACCTGGGAAGGGCACCTTCCTAAAAAGGGCAATTTGCTTGAGTGGTGTACACTTCTCACAGAACTTGTTTGCTGAATGAGAATTTTTAATTCTAAATCACTTGTTGTTTAAGAAAAAAATTTAGTCTGAAAGCATCCTCCTCTTAATATTCATTCCCTTCTGGAAAATGCCCCATGGCAATATTGGAAAATTCTAACTACAGTGTGAATGATTGATAGCAAGGAAAAGAAAGTGAAAAAGAGTCATTAGTACCCCCAAAGGAGAAAGACGTCATCATACAAGACACGAAGGGCAAAAAGGAAAAGAAAATAGAAGTGAAGAGAAACAGAGAGGAAAAGATTTTAAAAATCTTCAATGAGAGCCTGCCAAACAAAGATATTAACTCTGCTTATTCACCATTTTGTCCAGGCCTGTTTTCCAACCTAATCTTCTTGTTATCCGTTAATGTGGAAAACACACAATCTGATTAATTAGCAAGATGTCATCACTACTTTTTCAACGAGGCAATTTAGGCTCAGGGCATATGTTTAATTTGTCCAAGATGAGAGGGAAGCTGGGAGTAGCCCTCCCGTCCGCTCTCACCCTGCTCTGTGGGCAGGGCTGTTGTGCCTAGCTCCCATACGGTGCCTCCGATGTTCTGATAACTCAGCAAACACGCCCTGAGTCCCTCCAGAGGATGAGAGCTAGGTAGAGACCAAGGCCACTTGCGCAGCCGGTAACACCGCAAACACCGCAACAAGTTGCTGTTTCTCCTCCTCCCTCAAAGCATTTGAAGCAGTCTAGGACCAGGAACTGTGCATCCACTTCACCATCGGATTCTCACATCAGCACCGTGAGACGGAAAGCTACCCATTCCACAGATGGGGAACCCAAGACTCAGGGGCACAAAGCACTCACAGTTCTCACAGCTTGTGAATAAGGTCCCGCTCTGAGTCTGTCTGGCTCCAGGTTCCACCGCGTGACTCTGTTCCCCATTCTCTTTCCTTCTCTTTTTTTCTTTCTCCCTTCTTCCCTCTGGTACCTGCCACATAAACTTGGTTAAAGATCCAGTTATGGTTCAAATGGCATTATTGTAAGCAGAGGCTTTCACATCGAAATAGACAGGTATTTGCCACAGAGAGCTCAGGCACACGGGGAAGAAGGTACACAAGATCCAGCCTGCTGGGGAGTAAAGGATGACAACAACCCACCTCTCCAGGCGGGAGTCCTACACTCTGAAAGAGACGAAGGGCAAAGGGTGTCTTTTCCAGCCAATTGTGAGTCAACTTTCAAACTTTATGCGGTCTCATATGGATCAAGAGAGGAAATGCAATTCTGCCATCGACTTGAGCAGCTGGTCCTGCTTGTGTGTGTATCCTGCAGCCTCAGGCTGCCCCCAAAAGATAAAGACTCAGCAAAGAGGGGCCGAACATGGAGCTGGGCTGCCTTTGAACAGACCCAACATGTGACAAATACATCACCAAAGCCCAATCACACTCACATACCAATCACAGTATCAGTCCCCAGATGGAAGACACTACAGGACGGTTGATATGCATCAGCATGGTTTTCCTTTAAGGCAGACAAACATCCCTTTAGGGAACAGTCTGGAGACCCAGAGGAAGAATGTTCCTCCCAAGAGCGGGATGCAAGGGCCCCCAAAGGGGATTTTTCTAGGAGCTCTTACCAGGATGTCCATCAGTGACCCTTTTCATTTCCTTTATTCCACCATTTTCTCCTTCTTTTATTCCTGTTTTTCTTTTTTCTTTTCCTGCTTTTGGTACGCTTAGCTATTACTTAATCCCGTTGTGTAATTTCTGGGGAAAAGTCATTGCAGACCCTTATACTGCCAGGAGGGCCAGAAGGCTGCAAAGACTTTATGTTTTTATCACTATTACATTCGTTTTAAATTGACATTTACAGACCTGGAATCCAGAATCCATTTCACAGTCCTAGTTCTATCTACTCCAGTACCGAGCAACACCCACTCTCAGAATTTCATTATTCGACTCCAGTTTCTCCTGGTGCTTTAAAAGGATGTCTGAAAAAGAAACAGCCTGTGAGAACTTGCAAGTTGTTTGGTGGTATATTATCTAAAAGCAGCCACTGGACAAATGAGTGTTAAATAATAAGGAGAAACAAACCACATGTCTCAAGAACAGCAGTAAATTTAACACGGAGAAATTGAAGCATGACTCTTTCATCTGGCTGGGTGAGCACGTTCCTGCAAAGACGTATAATTACTTGAGAGGTCGCCAAATATGTTATCTCATGGAAAATTTAAAGCATGGTTTTTCAACCTATTGTCTCACCTCTCTGCTGCAGGTTTGAATCACCCTAATCAATCTTAACTCAAAGTCGTTAGCCACAGAATGCCTGCAGAATCCTGGACTTTTTTCTTTTATTTCTACTACTGTGAAGTAACAGACAGATGTTAACTATCATCTTTGTACACCCCAAGAATACACACACACACACACACACACTTTGAAAAGATATTTTTCATAGGATATAAAACTCCAAAGCCAAATAAGCCAAGATGCTGACAAGTTGAAACTAAAAGATATCAATTGATAGTATAAGGAAGTCTAAAAAAATTAATCTAAGATTTAGGGAAAGGATTTATATCATCAATATAATCGATTTTTCCACCAGAAATATTGAATTATGTACTGGAGTAGGTGAAGCAGTAGAGTTTGTGGGAGTTTGTTTGTTTTTTAATTATTTAGTGTCTTCAAGAAAGGAGTCTGATCTATATCTTAAACCTTTTGGAGACCGCTTATTCTTGTTTTCATCCTCCCTGTGCTGCGTTCTGTCGATCACACTGCTCTCTGTCACCTTCAGGTATATCTCTGGTGGCTCTTGTTGTTCCCGTCTCCCTTGGAATGTATGTTAACCACAAGTGGCCCCAAAAAGCCAAGATCATCCTTAAGGTAAGAGTCCCACGTCACTCATGGCACAGGCAGCACACTCAAGGCCCCAGCGTGTGTGCTGCAATGACGAGTCTCTCCATCAACTGAACTGGTTTTCTCACGGGATCAGAAAGCCCCTTCCAAGGGGCTTTCGTTAGTAGACACGCAGCCCACTCCTCTGGAATGCCCTTCCCTGTCCACGTGGCAAGTTTCTATCCACCCTTTGGGATTCCCAGTTCACCCCGTTCAAATGCGGCCTCTTGGCTTTTTTCTACTCTGTACACACACAGCACTTTATTTTACCTCTGCTCTGTGGGTTTGTATTATAAAATATATCTGGATGGCTGTCTTAGAAAATAGGTCATGTCTTTCTCACCCCTGTATCCGTATAGCCAATCCAGTGCCTGGCAATTGATAGATTTTATATTTATATAAATATATATATATATATGTGTGTGTGTGCGTGTATATGGGTAAGTGTATATATACAGATATAAAAATATATTAAATATATAATGTGTGTATATTACACACATATATATGTAAAAAATGATACATATATACATACACATACAAATGATGATATATATAATGAGTGACCATTCATTCCCTTCACCAACTATATTCTAACCGGATGAGATGGAGATAGATGATACAGATATATAAACATGGACTGTATGCGTGGCTGAGTCCCCTCACTGTTCGCCTGAAATTATCACAACACTGTTAATTGGCTATACTCCAATACAAAATAAAAAGCTCAAAAGGAAAAAAAAAGATGTATATATATGGACAGATTCCACTTCCCAGTGGGCAAAATAAGCCATCTAGTGTTCTTTTTTTCCTCTCACAAAAAAAAAAAAAAAAAAAACATTATCATCTCCATTTCTGTTTTTTCTAATGTGAAAAGGAGACAGCAATAACGCTAGTTTGGCTCGCCCATGCCTTTTTAACCTTCATAGAGTTTCATTTCCACTTTCTCATTACCAAGACAATCATAAAAGGTGACTAGGGCAGGATTTCATCTTCAATCCTAGATGAAAAAGCTGTGCCTCGGAGAGGGTTCATGACTGACCTAAGGAAGGCAGGCAGGGGGAGGTGAATTTGGAAGCCAGGTCTTCTGATTCTTCCTGGAGTGGGTTCTCCTCCCCTGTGACAAGGATGATTTGCAAGTAGAACATCTTCTTCAGGCCAACTGAGATTAACAGCACTCCGTGTCCTGTTAATCTTCCTATAACTGGAAGCGTGAGGCAAGCACCAGCATTTCCCATGGGTCTACCATGACCATCGGGCAAGAGACACACAGAGGGGTCACTGTTCTCATTTTCCCAGAAGGAAAGAGAGCCTTAGGCTTCTTCTCCCAAAAGAGTACTTGAGTTTGCTTCGACTCACGATTGTTGCTGCTGTTGTGTCTCTCTTCCAGATTGGATCCATCACAGGCGCCCTGCTCATAGTGCTCATAGCCGTGGTTGGAGGCGTGCTGTACCAGAGCGCCTGGATCATACAGCCCAGACTCTGGATCATAGGAACCATATTTCCCATAGCTGGCTACTCCTTAGGGTTTTTTCTGGCTAGGATAGCCGGTCAGTCCTGGCACAGGTATGGTGTTTTTAGTGAATCAGACTAGGAATTTTCTTCTGTGATAGCCACTGTATTCTTCTGCTCCGTGTGGGTGTGTGCATAAGCGCTCAGCCGTGTCCACCTCTTTGCAACCTCATGGACTGTAGCCCGCCAGGCTCCTCTCTCCATGAAATTTCTCAGGCAAGAATATTGGAGTGGGTTGCTGTATCCTACTCCAAGAGATCTTCCCGATCCAGGGATCAAACCTGCATCTCCTGCATCAGCAGGCAGATTCTTTACCACTGAGCCCCCTGGGAAGCCCAACTCGTTTGCTAGGGCTGCTCAAAGTACCAAAAACTGAGAGGCTTCAACAGCAGAAATCTGTCTCCCAGTTCTAGAGGACAGATGCCCAGAATCTGGGTGTCAGCAGGATAGGTCCTTTGTGAGGAATAAAGGGGAGTCTGTTCAGGTCCCTCCCCTTGGCTGATAGATGCATCTTCCCGTTTCTCCTCACACTGCCTTCTTTCTAAGGATGTCTGTATGTTCATATTCCTGCTTTTCATAAGGACACTGGTTGTATTGAACTAGGGTACATCCAAATCATGTCTTCACTATTAATAATTGTATCTTTAGTGACTTTATTTCCAAATCATGTCCGAATCTGAGGTCCTGAGGGTTAGGACCTTTAGCATATGCATCTAGGAAAATACAACTCAGCCTAGAACAGCTGCAAATACAAGGCAAATTCAAAATTTCTCGCCTGTCATAACGTTCACCCTATTTCTGACGACATCACTCTGAGTAGATGCATTCATTCCTAAAGTATGCACATTCCCCAGGAAGACAACACCGACTGCCTCTTGCTGTTCAAATGCTCCTGGACACCCCGCATACAGCGCATGTTGACTCTTCTGCAGTCACATACTCTTATTCTCCAAACAAAGCGACTTCCACAAAAGCATCCACACCTGCCTTGTGACCTACAAGGCTCCTCTAGCCAGAAGCGAGATGAACTCATGATCCACACAGGTTTTGGCACGTCTGGGCCTGCTACAAGGAAGGGCATTTCATCTCCAATGAGCACATCGGAATGTAATTTTATTTTATCCTTTTTATTTATATAAAATGTATTCAGTATTCTGTTGAATAAGTATATATCACTTATAAATGAACATTATCCAATATACTAAGTATAACATACATAAATTATACATATGTGCACTATAGAAATAGATGACAAGATATTGTCTACTGCTCAGAGGATAAAATAAGCTAACTGGTGTTCCTTGTTCCTCTGGACCAGAAATATTATAAACCTCAATTTTTTTAATGTAAAGAGGAGAAAACAGTAACAGCAGCTTTTGTTTACACAAGACTTTTTAACGTTTATAGAGGTTTTTTTAATTTAATTTTATTTTTATTTGGAGGATAATTACTTTACAATTAGTGATGGTTTGTGCCATCCATCACCATGAATCAGCCACAGGCTGATGTTCCCTCCCTCTTATACACCCCCCCACCTCCCTCCCTATCTCACCCCTCTAGGTTGTCATAGAGGTTTTATAGAGGTTCATATCCATTTTCTCATTATTACAGTAATCATTAGGGTGACTAGAGTAAGATTTCATCTATGTATATGTAGAGAAAAAGGTAAAATATCTATATTATCTAATAATATATTAATAAGTTACATATTTGTCTAATATAAATAAAACTATGTGAATAAATGCATTAAAACAGATATATTTATACATACATATATATGTACTTGTTCTCACATTTGCTTTTTTTCTGGAGTAATTTTTTTTTAGAATAATTTAGTGCTGTGTTATCTTCCAGTGTACAGCAAAGTGATTGTTATACATATGTGCATATTATTTTTCAAATTCTTTTCCATTATAGATTGTTAGAAGATATTGAGGGTTTCCCAGGTGGCTCAGTGGGTAAAGAATCCACCTGCAGTGCAGGAGACGCAGGAGACATAGGTTCAGTCCCTGGGTCTGGGAGATCCCCTGGATGAGAGCAAGGCAACCCACTCCCGTATTCTTGCCTGGAAAATCCCATGGACAGATGAGCCTGACGGGCTACAGGCTATGGGGCCTCAGAGTCGGACACGAATGAAGCGACTAAGCACGCGGGCACGCACAAGATATTGAGTGTAGTTCCCTGTATATCGGGTCTCCTTGTTGATTACCTCCTTTATATATAGTGGTGTGTGTCTGTTAATCCCAAACTCCTGGTTTACCCCTCCCCGCCCTCTGCCATCCCCTTTGTAACCATAAGGTTTCTACAGTCATGTTTACTTCTACTGTTCACAATAACAAAGCAGAACAACACCCAGAACAAACCGGTGAAAACACTGGTTCTCCGGACCTCTCCTTCAGGTGCCGAACCGTTGCTTTGGAAACAGGGATGCAGAACACACAGCTGTGCTCCACCATCGTCCAGCTCTCCTTCACCCCCGAGGAGCTCAACCTCATATTCACCTTCCCGCTCATCTACAGCATCTTCCAGATCATCGCGGCGGCTCTGTTCCTGGCAGGTGAGGGGCACTCACAGTCACCTTTCATGCTGACGCGCTTTGAGGAATCCTGAAGTTGCCAGTACGGCATTTTTTAGTTCCCTGTTTCTGGCAGTGAAATAAGTGGGTGGTGAAAGTCGCCCATATTATTACGACTTGATATTAAGCATATCAAGATGATGTACTGAGAAAAATGGTTCCCTGGAGTAGGACATGGCAACCCATTCCAGTGTTCTGGCCTGAGAAACTCCATGGACTGGAGGGTTACAGTCCATGGGGTCGCAAAGGTCAGATACAATGAGTGACACAAACACTCACACACACACACGTATAGCATATTTATCAGAAAATTGGTGTAACAAGAGACATTTATCAGGCTAAGTTATATTGGAAGACATATATGTGTACATATATTATTTATATATATTTTAGTAGCCATACAATTGAAACAGTTGAAGCACACTCATTCTTTATTTCAAGTATGGGGAATAGCAAGTCTGATTTTTTTATTTTATTCTAACATAGCATATAGCTCTGATCCATTAGCCCCTGCCACTTGCCAGCCTTCACCTGCCTGAAACTTTTCTCAACATTTTCTAATGACTGGTGATATTTGACCTTTGATTTCAAACCCTGGTTTTCTTTATTTTTAATAAAGAAACTTCACCTTTAAGCTTCATGGCACTTTAACAGGGACAGCATAGTGAAGGCGGATGAAAAATTAACATGACTCTTAAGTGATCCAATAAGCAGAGATACAGTTTTGCTTTTCCACTTAGCTCCAATAGGTATTCAACTGGCCCATGGGAGCTAATCGTTCTCCACACTGTGGTCTTGAATGTCGTTCTCAAAGCACAGTTTTCCTTCCTAGAATAGGGCCCTCTGGATCCATTAGAAACGTTCCAGTGAGTTATCACTGGTCCAGGACAGAGGGCTCCATGGCCTAATTACCTTGTTTTCTCTTTGTTGGAGATGCACCCAATTTGGTGCACTGTGGGATTTTTCCAAATAAGTACTGGCGGCATCTACCAGACAAACCAGAGAAAGTAGACTGGCGATGGAGCAGTCGCATAGATTTACTAGTTAAGTAACTGGGATTAATAGATAAGCTGAAGGAATAATGGAAAAGTGGGTAATAGCATCGGTCTTATATTTTGCCAGAGTTTTAGCAGCAAGAATATAAACCAGGAGGCGCTTCTCCTAAGGACATGCAGTGCTGAGACATATTTTGGTGCAAAGATTATAAGTCTAAATGTTTTTTGGACCAACGAAAGGAAAGAAGGAGGGAAAGAAGGAAGGAGAAAATAGTTTGGTTAAATAAAATCAGTGCTAAGGTGAGGATTCCTGGCTTAAAACAGTGCGTAATAAAAGTAGAATATTTTAATTAACCACAAGTTCAATTCAATAGAGTCAATAGCTCAGTGGCTTCGAAACTAATATATTAGAAGTGCGGGGACCAACCATGGAGATATGGATCTTGACGTATGAAGACCCTGGAAGCAGGCTGTTGTCTTTCTCAGCTGTGCATCATCACAAGAGTTGGCGTTTACTGATCTCTTGGTCGTCTCCCAGGGTTGTACTACACACTTGAGCATTTTATCTCACAATTGCCCTATGAGACAGATAGCACTATTATATCAATTTTAAGTGTGAGGTACTGGAATCTGAGGGTGCCAATAAATAATACCTTCTCTTCCCCTATTGACTTTGGAACCAAATGAGAAGTAGAAGGGAAAAAATATCAGATACTTAGATAACAAAATAGCACGTTTATTGTATTCAATTGATAAAGCTTAATTAGAAAATACAGCTGGCAACAATGACCAGATTGGGCTTGTTAATACCACCCCTTTTCATTGCTTCCCACGGGTGCGTTTAGCACACAGATACATCAACCACAGGCTAGTCTGTCCAGGTGTGAGCTGATCTCAAAAATATTCTGACACAAGGCTGCTATAAGAGACTAGCAGCTTCATGGACGAGAGGAAGGCTGATCACCCATCAGCCAGGGCCCCACCATCATGGGAAGAAGTGCGTGAAGGCTGGGAGAGACAGTTATTCCAGCTCAACTCCTCCAACACAGACCAGCAGACCAAGGTCTTGACAATGCACCTTAGCTTATCTGTTGAGGACCTGTGCATAACTGGGAGATGGTAGGGACAGAAGACGTGCTTCTGTGGTTGTTACTGGTAAGTACCAGCAACCTAACTGATGCCTGCCGAAGTCAGGTGAGTGCATAGCCCCTCGTGTGCTAGGTCCTTCTGCAGTGCAGTCGCCCCTCTTACCATGAGGGATCCATGGAACTCAGAGCAGGGGTTGTGCTCACTACTTGCCTCCCGCCCACAGAAAATGCCAACTGTTTTTTGAGTTACCAATTACAACGCCTGTCCAATATAAGTTGGCAGCTGATTACTATGAAATTTGCTTCATCTGCTGTGTGTTGTTTTCTAGTGTACGTGGTATACAAGAAATATTATAGGAAAAACAATGTGGAATTTCCGGAGGGCAGAGACAACGAACCAGTACCTAAGTCATCGTTCTAACAGGTCAATGAAGGATTTCAACCAGACGAAAAGCAAACACCAGTGGACCAAAAAGCATCCTAAAGAATATGCTTTAGCTCTAACAAATACTTAATTCTTTGTTTGGATAGGATATTTGGCAGAAAAAAAGTTACAGTGAAAATTTAAATTTGAATTGAATTCGTGTATTGGTTTTGGTACCAAGCGACTGGCGATCCAAATATTTAATGTAACAAATATTTGTACACATATATGTGATTTTTTATATATATATATATATGTATATATATAGACACACACACACATATGTATACATTGGTTTTGAGTATGGCCCCAAAATATCCTTGAACATCAGACTAAACCCAACATAGGACACAAGAGAATTTAATAACCAAATTAGAATCCAGCCCATAACTTGATAGGGATTTTTTACATCTGTCACTCAGCCTTGGGAGTCCAATGATGCTCACTTGATTTTTTGTAGGAAAAACAGAATTCTTCAAATTCAATGGCTTGAGTTTGGCAAAGCTCTTTGAGCCCTGGAGACTTGCCCGTATGACTCTGGTTACTATGACAGCTAGCTGGTTCATAGGAAGCCCACACAGTAGACATTCTAGAGCAGAGAGGGGGCAGTAGGCACAGAGAGCAGGAGATGCTTTGGAAGAAACAAGATTGAACTCCATTCAATGGGAGATCATGGCAAATACAAGGAAAAGCAAAAAAACCAGAAACTTGCTTGAAATGTGAGACCAGAGTCAACGAGACACACAGGAGTAAGTAGCAGTAAAAATGAAGCCAGGGAGCCAGCGGGGAAACAAGTAAGGTATCACACAGTGAGGAAGAGGAGGACAAACCCAGGGCCCAGAGCGGGAAGGGCATTGCCAGCTGAGTCCCTGGGCTGCTGTAAACAGGTCTAACAGGAGGAAGCTAAGAGGATTTGGACAATGGCAGCGAGGTTTCAAGGCAAATGTGGAACAGCTGGCCAACAGTCGGGTCTCCATCACCAGGCTAATTTAATCTCCTTTCCTTCACTCTGCAGCGATTCATTCTCAATTCAGTTCAGAGTAGGTTAGTTCCATTTTCTATTGGGTTGACCAAAAAAATTCGTTTGGGTTTTTCCGAAAGATAGTACAGGAAAAACCCAAACGAGGTTTTTGGCCAACCCAATATTCGGCCATTTTTCACTGCCTCATCCATTGCCTTTCAAACGTCTTGGTTTCCAAGGGCCTGTTGCATTCGGTTAGTGTGAGTTCGGGTCAAGCTGGTGCTTCAACATTACAGGATCATGAATTATAGGATCAGCTCTTAGCTCTTCGAGTATCAACGGGGAGGGACTCTGCTTTGAAATGCGTCCCATTTATGCCTCGTTATACTAGGTTCACATTTACAATTGAATGAGTCCTCTGTATGCTTCCATTGTCAAGCAAACATATTAAAAGGAACTAGGGATTTGTTTAAAGGCTAGTAGGGGAGAGGTTTTACCAATCTTCCTATTAGGGAGGGTCAAAGACTATTGTTCCAAATGGTGCAAAAGGAAGACTTTTCCCTCTGTCTGTCAAGTTCTTCCTACACTTGTCTAATAAAATGGGAAGCAGGCAGATGCATTAAAGACATGCCATGAATTCATATCATAATTTCAAGATGCCCAAAGTCAAGGGCCTGGATGCCAGCAGCTGCAGCAAGCAGATTTTTTCCTCCCTGTTCATCAAGATATGTAAGTCAAACAGAATTTGGCTCTCTTACACAACGTAGTATCTTGTGAGTTGCAGTTTTTTTTTTTCTAATGTGCTAGAGGGAAGAAAAATAGCTGAGCTTTCTCAAATGAAAGTTCTCTATTTTTAAATGGGTTTGAAAGCCTGATTAAATTATGTATTTTATTGCCTCTGTGAGTATCCTATTAAATGAATATTTTATTTTAAAGGCTTGAATAAATGAAAATAATTTTTGTAATGACTGGGCTGGTCTATTTGGATCTTTGCAACCACTGTCTTCAGTGTTCAGTTCCAGAGAATTTTCAAATGTTCAATTGTTTCTCGAAAAGTGCCTGAAAGAAACTCTCAATTAAATACTCTAATAATTAGTTCTCCCACTGATACAGATTGAGGTGGTCCCCAAGAAAATCATACCAGAGGAATATTAACCAAAGATTCTTAAAAACAGGGTGACAATGCCTGATTTTAAATAACAGTAAAAGTCAGGTGGCTCAGTGTCAAAGAATCCACCTGCCTGTGCAGGAGATGCGGGAGACATGGGTCCCATCCCTGGGTCAGGCAGATCCCCTGGAGGAAGAAATGGCAACTCACTCCACTGTTCTTGCTTGAGAAATCCCATGGACAGAGGAGCCTGGCAGGCTACAGTCCACGGGGTCGCAAAGAGTCAGACACAACTAACCACACACATAAATAAGACCACCACCACCACTTTCTATGAAAAATGTACAGAGAGAGAGAGACAGAGAGACGCAGAGATATGGAGAGAGACGGAGATACTTCATTTATGGTCGTGGGGCATTAAAATCTCTCTCGTCGACAAGACTTGAAGAAATGCAGGTTATGACCTTCACTTAGCCACTCACAGACACCACTGTGTTCTCCACTGGGAAACTCTCACTCTCTTCCAGAAGGGAACAATTTACCTTTCTGGGAATATCTGGCATTCCATTGCCTCTTAAACTTTTACTTCTAAAGAACCACATTAGCTTAGAACAAAGGTCTTCAGGCTGTGGTATGGATGCTCCCAGTACATGAAATTGTCCCAGGAGTACGCAGGCATGGATGGGGAAACAGGTCCCATTTCTTCAGCTTGCACGCGTACACTTTCCCAAAGCTCCCCTGCTTAAATACCCCAAAGCTTGAGATGCCCTGGGTTCTCCCTTCTCACCCTCTCCCAGCAAGATGCTCTCCCTTGAAAAAGGAAAACCTTACTCTCAACATCCCTCACCTTTTTACAGCGCATCAGCCCAGAATAAAAGACTTCTGAACACCAGTTAAAGGAACAATTCAGAATATCAGTGTCTAAGAAAGGCTTCTCATCTGTTTATTCAAGATTTTAGAAATGGAATGTTCTGACCTGCGTTGGAATATTTTGAATCTAGAAATACTGTACAATGGAATAGGAATGAAGATAATTTTCTGTTAATGGCCAGCATTTCCATCCTCAACTGTTTACACACACAAATATAAATAAATCAATCCTCACTGCGAGAGCAATCAAGGGAGCCTTGGTTAGAAACACTGAGAGGAGACACATTCATCCAAGAACGAAAAACTTCTGGCAAATATCCAAATTTTATCTATCCTGAAGTCGGAATTCTGATGTGAAGGGATTGGTACAGGAATCCATGTTGAGGTATCTGTTAGGACTGAAAGATGGAATTCAATATTTTTTTTCTAGCAAAAAGTGTGAGTTAGCTGATTGGCTGGACAATGAAGAAACATGAAGGGCACTTTCCATAAAGTAGATGAGCAAAATCTGCAGCACCAATGTTTTCTAAAATCTATTTTAAAACATGTCATAATATAAAATTATCCTCCAGTTGAAAACAAAAACAAAATGATTAGACTATGTAAGGACTCTCGGGCTTCCCAGGTGGCACAAGTGGTAAAGAATCCCCCTGCCAATACAGTAGACACAAGAGAGGTGGGTTCGATCCCTGGGTCAGGAAGATCCCCTGAAGAAGGATATGGCAACTCACTCCAGTATCCTTTCCTGGAGATCCCATGGATAGAGGAACCTGGAAGGATCATGGGATTGCAGAAAGTCACACATGACTGAGCGACTGAGCACACACACATATGAAGACTCTTACAAACCAATAAGAAGGAAAGTGATAAAAATGAGCAAAATTGAACAGACTCTTTAGCAAAGAAGAGCAGTAAAGCCAATAAGCACAGGACAATGGCAAACAATAAGTGGAAAGATGCTCGACACCGTGAGCAGCTAAGTGACAGTGACGTCGCGCAGTCGTATCCAAATCTTTGCAGCCCTATGGACTGTAGCCTATCAGGCTCCTCAATTCATGGAATTTTCCAGGCAAGAGTACTGGAGTGGGTTGCCATATTCTTCTCCATGGGATCTTCCCGATCCAGGGATCGAACCCAGGTCTCCCGCATTGCAGGCAGACAATTTACCGTCTGAGCCACCAGGGAAGTCCGGTATGAAGAGTTAAGATAACTTCAAGTCAAAATCACGAGGTATCACTGCATCCCAACAAAATAGCTAAAAGAAAAAAAAATCACTGATGACAGGGACTTACCTGGTGGTCTGGTGGCGGAGACTTCAAGCTCTCAAAACAAGGGACCCAGGTTCAATCCCTGGTGAGGGTACCAAATCCCACATGCTGCAATTAAAAGATCCCGCATGCTGCAAGGAATATCGAAGATCCTGCCTGCTGCTACTAAGACTCGGCACAGCCAAATAAATTACTGATGACAGTGAGTATTGATGGGGATATGAACAGCAACTCTCAGAAACTGCTGGCAGTAGGGTCACTTCAAAACCAGTCTGCAGTTTCTAATAACATTACATACACACTAACTGTATAGCCTGCGATCTCACTCCCAGGTGTTGACTCAGATTCTAGAAGTAAAACATAGTAACAGAAAGATCAGGGCCAGACACCTGCAGGAGGCGTGGACTGCAGCAGGCTGGGGTACCATTGTGGAGTGATGGAAATGCTCCTTACCACGATGGTGGTGGGGGTTACCAAATCTTAAACATTTGTCAAAATGCACAGAACTGTACCTGTAAAACTGATGAGTTTTACTCTGTGTAAATTACACCATTTATAAAACTGATTAAGAATTGATGCAAAGAGCCGACTTACTGGAAAAGATCCTGATGCTGGGAAAGATTGAAGGCAAAAAGAGAAGAGGGAGGCAGAAGATGACTCAATGAACACGAACTTGAGCAAATTCCAGGAGATAGTGAAGGACAGGGGAGCCTGGCGAGCTGCAGTCCAAGGGGTCGCAAATAGTTGGACGTGACTTATCGACAGAACAACAGCAAATGTATTCCATTCCCAATCATCTCTGAGAATACTGAGATAAATTTGGAGCCTCTAAATCAAAGACTAACAGACTCTAAGAGCTATTTGATAAGGCTTAGCCAAGCCTTCTCAGTCTATTACATAGACACAGAAACAGTGAACAGTACAAGTTCTAGAAATCTTTGGAAAACCAGGTATCTCCAATTCTTTGCTTTCCACAAAACTTAGAGATTCTAATCAGGTTGTCAACTTTGCATTAGTTTTCTTTATAGACAGCTGTGATTTCTTTGGCATGTAACTTGGAAGAAGTTCAAACTTGAAGGACAATAAATAGATACCAAAGTCCTTTCATTGTCATCTCTCTCTTTGTGTGAGACAAGGTTGATCAGCACTTCAATCTATAAAATTCAGCAAGAGGAGCAAAGTAGATGCTGAACCCTATTCAGCTGAAGAAGACTTCTGAGAGCCCCTTGGACTGTAAGGAGATCAAACCAGCCCATCCTAAAGGAAATCAGTCCTGAATATTCATTGGAAGGACTGGTGCTGAAGCCGAAGCTCCAATACTTGGGCCACCTGATGCGAAGAACTGACTCACTGGAAAAGATCCTGATGCTGGGAAAGATTGAGGGCAGGAGGAGAAGGGGACGACAGAGGATGAGATGGTTGGATGACATCATCAACTCAATGGACATGAGTTTGAACAAACTCCAGGAGTTGGTGAAGGACAGGGAAGCCTCGTACACTGTGGTCCATGGGGTCACAAAGAGTCAGACACAGTTTAGTGACTGAACAGCAACAATCTCAGTCTAACAACAGCAGCAAAAGTTTACCGGGTGCCTCTGTATTGCAGGCCTTCTTTAACTTCAGTACTGTGTGAACTGTTTCCATTCTCACAACAATTCTGTGGCATAAGTAATATTTTCTTCCTTCTATGGACGAGGACATTTAGGCACAGAGAGCACAGTAACTTTCTCAATATCACACAGCCAGCAGGTAGCAAAACTTGATTGGAACTCAAGAAACCCGGCTCCACATTCCACACTGCTGACCACAGTGTTGACTGTATCATACTCATCCACAGACACATGGGATTTCGCATCGCTCACGAATGTGTTACATTAAAATAAGACTCCTCAGTGGAAATGAAATTATAATGTAAATCCAAGTAGAAAAACGGTGTGAAATCCCCAAAATACGAAGGCAGAACTTGTCCATAGTTTTTTCTTTCCTTTTTAAACAGCTTTATTGAGATAGTTATTTACCATGCAATTTATCCATTTATAGTATAGTTTCATGATTTTTAGTATATTTACATATAAGTGCAATTATCTCCATAGTCAATTTTGAAATACTTTCCCCACTTCAAAAATAAACATGCATTTCATCTGTTCAGTTCAGTCAGTTCAGTCGCTCAGTCGTGTCCGACTCTTTGCGACCCCATGAACCACAGCATGCCAGGCCTCCCTGTCCATGACCAACTCCCAGAGTTTACCCAGACTCATGCCCATCGAGTCAGTGATGCCATCTAACCATCTCATCCTCTGTCGTCCCCTTCTCCTCTCGCCTTCAATCTTTCCCAGCATCAGGGTCTTTTCAAATGAGTCAGCTCTTTGCATCAGGTGGCCAAAGTATTGGAGTTTCAGCTTCAACATCAGTCCTTCCAATGAACACCCAGGACTGATCTCCTTTAGAATGGACTGGTTGGATCTCCTTGCAGTCCAAGGGACTCTCAAGAGTCTTCTCCAACACCACAGTGCAAAAACATCAATTCTTCAGTGCTCAGCTTTCTTTATATTCCAACTCTTACATCCATATATGACTACTGGAAAAACCATAGCCTTGACTAGATGGACCTTTGCTGACAAAGTAATGTCTCTGCTTTTAAATAAGCTGTCTAGGTTGGTCATAACTTTCCTTCCAAGGAGTAAGCATCTTTTAATTTCATGGCTGCAATCACCATCTGCAGTGATTTTGGAGCCCAAAAAAATAAAGTCAGCCACTGTTTCCACTGTTTCCCCATCTATTTCCAATGAAGTGATGGGACCAGATGCCATGATCTTAGTTTTCTGAATGTTGAGTTTTAAGCCAACTTTTTCACTCTCCTCTTTCACTTTCATCAAGAGGCTCTTTAGTTCTTCTTCACTTTCTGCCATAAGGGTACACATATCTGAGGTTATTCATATTTCTCCCAGCAATCTTGATGAAGCCTGTGCTTCATCCAGCCCAGCATTTCTCATGATGTACTCTGCATATAAGTTAAATAAGCAGGGTGACAATATATAGCCTTGACGTACTCCTTTTCCTAGTTGGAACCAGTCTGTTGTTCCGTGTCCAGTTCTAACTGTTGCTTCCTGACCTGCATACAGGTTTCTCAAGAGGCGGTCAGGTGGTCAGGTATTCCCATCTCTTTCAGAATTTTCCACAGGAACCCACCTATTCCTTCATACCTCCCAGCCATAAACAAATACTAATCTGTTTTTTGTCTTCATAGGTTTCCCTATTCTAGATTTTCATATGAATTAAGCCAAGTAATATTTAGATTTTTTTGTTATGGTTTACTTTCACTCAGCATAATGTTTTCAAGGTTTATCCAATCTGCCGCATTACCAGTACGCTGCTTCTTTGTAATGGCCAGGTAATATTCTATTGCTTGAATCCACTCAGGTGTCCTCAGTCATGTCCAGCTCTTTGCAACCCCATGGACTGTAGCCCCACCAGGCTCCTCTGTCCATGGGATTCTCCAGACAAGAATACTAGAGTGGGATGCCATGCCCTGCTCCAGGGCATCTTCCCAACCTAGGGATTGAACCTGAGTCCCTTGTGTCTTCTGCATTGCAGTCAAGATCTTTACTTATTTATCCAGTCGTTGGTTGAAGGCAGAACTTAATCAATATTATAAATTAATTATTTTTATTAACAACGTTATCATGCCTATGAGGTACGCAGATTTCACTGGATACATCTAAAAGTGATGTAACAATTGGGCTTCCCTGGTAGCTCATATGGTAAAGAGTCTGTCTGCAATGCAGGAGACCCAGGCTCAGTCCCTGGGTGGGGAAGATCCCCCGGAGAAGGAAATGGCAACTCATTCCAGTATTCTTGTCTAGAAAATCCTGTGGACAGAGGAGGAGTCTGGTGGGTTATAATCCATGGGATCACAAAGAGTCAGACATGACTGAGCAACTAACAACGACAACACAGTGTATTTACAAAATTGCCTTTGCAACTGTAGTTAGAAATTGAATCTATAATTATTTAACCTTGTGATGAACAATGGCAAAATCATCTAAATATGTATAAAGATATTCACAAATTTTAAAAGTTATTTGGGATTATATGAAATCTAGTGGGTTGTTTTTTTTTTTATTTTTTATTTCAGCCTTCTGGCCTTCTGGTAACTTGCTAAGTGCTGCATTTTAAAACCTGCTCAGTGTTATAAAGATGGCAGGGGAAGTTGAAGAAATACAACTTTTTCCACAAATAAAATACATAGGGACACAAAGACACACATATAATGCCAAAAGTAATAAGAAAGATAGTTCTCTTGACCTATCTAGCGATAATTTTGATCACTCTTCAAAGTTAAAATAGTGGTTTGGGCTGTTTAAACACAAAGATAACTTGCATGTTGAACCAGCAGAGTTTTCAGCTGACTGACTGATCCATCCATTATGAAAGTTGTTAAGTCACCATGGTTACATCATTCTCAAACCAGGGGAATTTTAAAAAAAAAATAGCTTTTCAAAAATAACAAATATGATTGGGTCCTTCTGCTACTGTGGATATAATAACTCTTTTGCAAGTAATCTCTTGGAGCTAAGGAACGTTATAATGGCTACTAAGCTGGGATCGCTAACAATGTCTATCCTTTAAAGGAATCAGTGCAGGTGATACAGACATTCATTAGGACAGAAGAAAGCAGCCAGAGGGACACGGTTATGAAATAATGTGAAGTGAAAAAATAACTTAGTGTTTAATTATCTTTCCACTGAAATGCATGTAAATGATATGAATCAAAAGGAAAATAGAAGCATGAAAACCAGTTAAGGAAACGGCGATGAGAGATGGTTTGGCAATCTATTTCTGTATTATTATATAATATGTGAGAATCAAATAAAATCAAGAGGGAAAGAAAGAAACACTAAGAATCACCTCCAGGGTACAACAGCTCCCCACATGTCAATATGCAGATCGGGGTGAGTGTGGATGGAGGGGGACGCCGATGGTGATGCGAGCAGCCTGTGTCCCCTGTGCCTCCTCGTCCAGCTGGTCCCTGGGGACCTCTGTTCCTAATCGCTAGAGCCCGGCTCCCCAGCTGTGGCCGGCACTACGGCCTGGTTAACCCCACTGGGTGTTCTAACCCAACATTCAGCTCTGATTCCCTTCTCCCGTTTCCTCCCTCAACTAAAATCTCACGCACCCACTTTTCTTTGCAGCTAGGTGGCCTTATGCCTCAGTTCTAGACAATTGCACGGAGGCAGAAATGTCCAGGGAGATTGAATAACAGTAAAACCTTTGGTAATTTCTGGTCGATGTTGCTGTAAGGTTAACAGATGCGTCTGGCATTGCTTCTTCCTCCACGTCCTTCTGCCTTCAAGAAAAAGAGTGCCTGGTGCCAGTCCAGCGGCTAGGAGGGAACAGAAACCCAAACAGACACCAGCCCTAGGACCTCTAACCACTGACCAATGCCACCAGCATCCTGCCTCCGAGCTTACTGAACCTGAGAAGAATAAACACTACTTAGTGAAGCGGCTGTTGCCCAGATGTGCTGTTATTCGCAACTAGAAGCATTCCTAATTCATAGACCTAGTCATCACTATCACTGGAGCTGCCTCGGGTATAAGACTCCCACACAAACATCTGAGGACACAGCCATGGACAAGAAGAAGCTGAAAGGTGTAGGGAACAGTCAAGACAAATCTTCTCCACAGACAGCTTTGCTCAGGGCACAAGTGGCAAGTTCTGTAAAAGCGGTGATTTGCAGGGGGGAGGAAATGCCACACAGTTGGCAAGATCTTAGTTCCCTGACCAGGGATCAAACCTGAGCCCCTGGTAACGAAAACGCTGAGTCCTAACCACTGGCCCACCAGGGAATTCCCAGTTTGTCTACCTCTTATCACAAAAAATCAGTACATATTTGTGAAAGTGAATACACTGATCCTGAATCAAATTACAAAAAGCATTGCTCATTTTCAAGCCAAAAAAATCTTCCCATAGACTAAAAATTAAATGAAAAGTAATAAACACAGAAGTTGCAGATATAAGGACTAGGAATTTTCTGGATTATTTCCAAGTGTCTATTGCCAAGCTACATGTTGGAATATTTTACTTTGTA
Organism: Bos grunniens; assembly: GCF_055505025.1. Taxonomy (NCBI): domain Eukaryota; kingdom Metazoa; phylum Chordata; class Mammalia; order Artiodactyla; family Bovidae; genus Bos; species Bos grunniens. Next base: position 85,594,665 of record NC_141176.1, on the reverse strand, counting down.
CATAGCATGATTATAATTTTATTAGTCTTCCCAGACCATGAAAATTTCTTTAAAGTATATTTACACTATTCATTTGCTCTAATGTAAACAAATGTCCTGCCCAACACTGATCGAATGAGATTGGAAAGACAAAAAAAATCAAAAAATTCAAATTATATAATCCTAATGTGTAGTAATAGTTTTTAAAGCTTTCAAATGCATGCTTATTACATCGGGCTTCCAATTGCACATAGAGGCATCACTCAGATGGTTCTTTTATTGAGTAAATATGCATTAGGCGCAATTTTAAGCACTCATTATTAACTCAGCCAACCAGAACAAATCCATTAACAGCGAGCTTATCTAGTTTATCAAATGAATCTAGACTAGGTTCTTAGGAATGTGCTTAAATGTTATATTTATTCATTAGACTTCACTGGAATCCCAAAATAATATATTCATTATGCTAGGCATTTTTAATGGACTGTGTCAAATGATGTTCTCCAAAATGCTGAAGTGATATAATACAATTAACTTTATAACCCAGGTGTTAATTCTCATGATATAAAGGGCCATGAATGAATCACCAACATTATAAAGAATTGTGTTACCTTTGGTCTCTAAGCTCCCCATACTGATGTCTTCCCAAACTTCCAACCCCTACTTACCATTCACATTTGAAACTGTGATCTTTTATTCTTTACCTGGAGATTCTGCTGCTGAACCTGAGAAATTTCCTCAAAGTTGATATTTCCTCCATACCGCTGGACAGGGTCCACTGCTTGGGAATGCTCCTAAATCCAGATTCTATCAATTTAGTGCCTCCAAAGGTGAGAATAAAATCACTTGTCCAGCATGAATTGGTATCTTTTTTTAAAAAAAAATTATTTTATCTTACATAACACATACCACATCAATCAAAATGCTGAAAATGATTTAATTTTCAGATTTGGTGATCTTATTATTATTCTCTACCCATAAGTTTTTCTTTTTTAAACTTTTTTTATTGGAGTATAACTGATTTACAATGTTGTGTTAGTTACTGCTGTACAGCAAAGGGAATTAGCTAAACATATACATATAGACGTAGGGCTTCCCTGGTGACTCAGACAGTAAAGAATCTGCCTGCAATGCAGGAAACCTGGGTTTGATCCCTGGGTCATCCTGACCCTTTCTCCAGATCCCCTGGAGAAGGAAATGGCTCCCCACTCCAGTATTCTTGCCTGGAGAATCCCATGGACAGAGGAGCCTGGCGGGCTACAGACCATGGGGTCGCAAAGAGTCGGACGTGACTGAGTGACTGAGCACACACACAGGTAGACTGTGATGGAGATTAATTGTATAGGACTGTTTTAATGTACTATAGATCTTTAAAACACTCAGAGTGTCTTTATTCCTTTATCATGCCACCTGGACAAAAGGTTTCTTAATCTTATGTTTCAAAAATTCATTAATCCTACAACATATTGTTTCATAACTCACAAAATATACATTGGCTCATACCCAATGTTTTCTGGCTAAACAAGCAAGCATTTATCGAGGGCTCATGCCTCACTGAATTTCAATACCCTTGGAAAGAACTGCAATGATGAAAAGAATTTCTAAAGGGCAAACTGCGATTATGCCTGTGTGTGTGTGTGTATGTGTATGTGTGTGTGGCTTCGTGCATGCACACACACGTTTTGTGTATCTAATTAGTACACACAGGATCCTGATATTTACAGGGAAGACGATTTCCGCAAGAAACAGCAACTATCCTTGCAAAGGCAAGATGCATCTTTACAGAGAGGCGACCTTTGATTATAACATTTGCAGGCTGGCTGCCTTCTGAACCTTGCTTGCCTTTGTTTATTACACTCATTTCTGACAATTCAGAAAAGACTGAGTCTTGCAGTTAACATCTACTCAGCAGCTTCATTTCCCAAGGAAACGTGCCTCAAGGACCCTGCCCCACCTCTTTCTGCAACTCCCTTCCTCAAGGACTTGGGCATTTTATAGACTTGTAAAAAAGCTGTGTTATATCTGATGATGACAAGCACATCAGTCGTTTACCTAAAGTTCTGTCCCTTCCACACTCTACCTTATCTCTTCTTTTATAACTCTAGTTTATTGTTATTGGCATTACTGAATCATAAACCTAAGAAGAAAAAAATGTTTCATTTTAAAATATCTTCTATACTATTTGGGGGTTACACCCATACTTTGAATCTTCATCACATACTGGAGTAGGAAATGGCAACCCACTCCAGTATTCGTGCCTGGAAAATTTCATGGACAGAGGAGTCTGGCAGGCTACAGTTCATGGGGTGGCAAAGAGTTAGACATGACTGAGCACTGAGCATGAACATATTGCATATCAGTTCTTTAAAATCTCTGCGTGTTGTATCATATCACATAAGAGTATTTCAAGCTGTCTTGCCTTTCCCCCACCAATATATAATCTCCATGAGGCCAAGGACATTTATACGCAATCCCATGTAACCTTAGACCTAAAATAGTGCCTAGCTCATAATAGGGGCTCAATACTTGTTAAGGCTTCCTGGGTGTCTCAGTGGTAAAGAATCCACCTACCAATGCAGGAGATATGGTTTCCATCCCTGGTGCGGGAAGATCCCCTGGAGAAGGAAACAGCAACCCACTCCAGTATTGTTGCCTGGGAAATCCCATGAACAGAGGAGCCTGGCGGGCTACAGTCCATGGGGTCACAAAAGAGTGGGACATGACTGAGTTACTAAACAGCAACATTTGTTAACAAAGAGTATGAAAATCTATTGTTGAAAATATTAACACATGAAACATTTTTCTGCTCCCATTTTCTTCCAGTTACCCTGCTCCTTATAAATCTTCTCCTCATTCTTTCCATAAACGCTTATATAATCTGTGATCCTCTCCGTTATTTCTTTCTTGGCTCTATGATCTTCAACTACAGTGTAAGCACAGTCATCCCTTGGTTTCTATGGGGGATTGGTTCTAGAACTGCCATGGATATTAAATTCAAGATGCTCATGTCTCATATAAAATGTGGTTTTATCTGCATATAATCTATGCACAGCCTCCCCTGCGCTTCTCTGATGGCTCAGTGGTAAAGAATCCGCCTGCCAATGCAAGAGACACCAAGAGGTGAGGGTTCGATCCCCCGGTCAGGAAGATGCCCTGGAGGAAGAACCAGCAGCCCACTCCAGTATCCTTGCCTGGAAAATCCCATGGACAGAGGAGCCTGGTGGGCTATAGTCCATGGGGTCAGACACAACTGAGTGCCTGAGCGAACACACACATACACACAGAATATCTAATACAGTGGAAATGCTATGCTAATAGTTGTAAATACAATGCAAATACTATGTAAATAGTTACTAAGCTCTGTTTTTTAGAACTTTCTGGAATTTTCTCTTCCAAATATTTTTGATCTAAGGTTAGTTGAGTCCTTGGATGTGGAACCTGTGGATATGGAGGGCTGACTGTAAAATGTCTCATTAAAATAGACTTAGTGGCTTTCTTTACACCGTTAAGGATGTATACCCAACCCTGAGCTCTCATTTCAACTCTAGTCCTGGAACTAATCGCATGTAGGATACTGCTCCTTTAAAGTAAATCTATCCTCTTTACTCCAGCATTGCATGCACTCACCTAATTTCATTCCTTCTATCAACAGCATTTGCCAAGTCAGCCCAGCTTGAAACTCTGAAGCCACCTTCTCCTCTTCCCCTTTCCTTCATCTCCTATAGCCAGCAAGTTAAATGATGGCTCCAGTATGAATTCAAAAGGCCTCTTAGAAAAAACAGGGTCATTTGTAGTGCTGTGAATGGACTTAGAGTCTGTCACACAGAGTGAAGTAAGTCAGAGAAAAACAAACACATGTCACATATTAATGCGTGTATAGGGAATCTAGAAAAATGATACTGGTAAGCCTATTTGCAGGGCAGAAATAGAGACACCGATGTAGAGATTGGGCATGTGGACACAGTGGGAGGAAGGGAAGAGGGGGACGAATTGGGAGATTAGGACTGCTGTAGATACACTACCATGTGTAGGACAGACAGCCAGTGGGAACCTTCTGCGTGACGCAGAGAGCTCAGCTTGGGGCTCTGTGATAAACTAGAGGGGTGGGATGGGGGGGTGGAGAGGCTCAAGAGGGAGGGGACACATGCATACACAGGGCTGATCCACATTGTTTGTCGTACAGCAGAAACTAACACAGCTCTGTAAAGCAATTATCCTCCAATAAAATTTTAGAAAAGCCCTCTAAGTCCAGCCCCTCTCCCTCACCTCCATCACCATACCCCACACTGGCCCTCATTTTCTCTTGTCTGGGCACCTTCATTAGCCTCTTGGGTTCCCTTCCTCCAGTTTCTCTTCCCTCCAAAATCCTGTCCACCCAGCCCTTGACAGCACATCCAACCAATGTTAGGAGTTGACTGCTGTTTGTTCAGTGAGTGAATGGAAGAATGGATTCGTGAATAAATGCTGTATTGCATAAAGTGCCTTGCATATGTCACAGTAGTCACCCCATGCCAATATGTCTCAGCTCAGACTCTGAATCTGTCTACAGTCTGATACCAGCTTCTGTCTGCTATTTTCAAACTACCCTACCAGCCCAGGTAGTTTGCCCTAAGCAGGCCAGAATCAAGTTTCTCTGGCTCGGGAAATCACCCAAGCTTTGACACATGCAAACTTCACCCCGCTACCTCCGTGAATGCATGTCTAGAATGACTTGTGCCCTCCCTGGCCATCCATCGTCTCTTAATTCCTATAACATCCCCTAAACAGTAGTGATAAATTTTGGCATTCTATCTGCAACGTCATTTCACTGTTTCTTGCCTATATATCTCTTTCTCTCAGCTAGATTTACATAATACTGGAAAATGGACAGTATATTTTAAGGTCTTTGCTCAACTGGCTACAGTGATTTAAAGACCTATGTATCTCTCTAACTCTTGATATACTTCATTTTGCTGATGCATACCTCCCACAAAGAATAAGAAGGAAACAAACTTTAAAGCAAAGAAAAAAAATGTACACATAACAGACTCCTGGAAGGACAAGAAACCATATGTTCTATACCAATTAATTAACATGAAGCATATAACTCAAGAGAACCTATAGAAGTAAAAATTTCTAAATGTTTACATTTATAGTCACAAAATTGAAAAAATGTAAATGATCAGAATTCGAAGCAGAATATTTTATTGTTTTCATTATTGCTTTCTGAAATGCCAAAACTAACTTACTGCTAATATCAGTTAGTTGAAATGAGAATATATATATACACACACATATACATAAACATTCCTGTTGTATAAAAACTATCTAGAAAAATTTACTTAATTTAATGGTTCTCAATGTACTTAAGAATAACAAACTGTACAACCTGTTTTTTTTAAAGTGCCCAGTAATAATAATGTCAAAAGACAGAGGATAAATAGAGACAGAAATCAGATATCGAAGAAAGTACCATATAATTTTATTAAGGATGCTTGTTCCTGCAACTCAAAAGTTGAAAATGTTCTTATCGGATAAGTTTCAAAGATAAGAAGAGCAACTGCAGATAAGAGTTTATTTTTGACCCTCCAAGGACTAGCGGGCATTTAGTAGGGCATTAAAAATAATAAAGGAAATAACTCACATTTTTTGGCTTCAGGAAATACCCCGCTGTTTATGGAAATAATTTCCCAGTCTTTATCCCCTGTTTTTTCAGATAATTATTTCAGTGTTCATTTAGCTTTGGTGCTTAATAATAGAAGTTTTTAAGGAGAGATTTTAGACAAAAAGCCTAAGATGTAAGCAGAGGGACTGTGAGGGGGATGGTGCGTCTTCCCCTACTCCTACATCCTGCTTCCCTCTTCCTGCCAAGTGCCCCGCCGTGGGTCATTCGAATTTCTAGTCTCACCTGGCATTCCTTCCCCAGAAAACTTGCTCTCCAATAAGACTGACCCTCTTCAACATTTTACCATAACTCCTCATGCACACTTGACTCTCCACCTTAATATCAGCCATTTCTGTAGCCTCTGACATCTTCTTCTCCCCTTTCCAGCGACCCAGGTTTGACCATCCTTGGAGGTCCCACTCGAATGCCACCTCCCGTGAGGAGCTCTCCCTGATCACATCAGAATCTTCAGAAATGCTGCTGAGCTGTAACATTCAGACAAATGCTGTGTCTTCTCTCCTCAAGTGGGTTAGCCCATACAGGTGGGTTGACACTGTCCATGAAAAGAGTCAATCAACAATCTATAATAGGAATAGGAGTTTGGGGACTTGCCTGGTGACCCAGTGATTAAGACTTGGCCTTCCAATACAGGGGGTGCTGGTCAGGGAGCTAAGATCCTACATGCTTTGGGGCCCAAAAACCAAAACATAAAACAGAAGCAACACTGTAACAAACTCAATAAAGACTTTAAAAATGGTCCACATTGAAAAAAAAAAAAAAAACTTAAAACAAACGCTTTATTTGAGCCACACTGAGGACTATAACCCAGAAGCCAGCATCCCAGATAACTCTGAGGAACTGCTCTGGAGAAGTGTAGTTTCAGCACAGTTCTACATCTGCCAGAACAAAGAACAATGAACAGGTCAGAGATACATGCCTTCAAGGTTTCAGAAACACAGCACCCACACAGTGAGTCATCCTGGCCTTGGCACCTGGGAAGGGAGTCTTATCATCAAAGGAGTCCCTGCCTTGGCACCCCAGGAAGGAAGGCATTTAATCTACTTTTAACATGAGCATTCTTTACCTCTGGTCAATGCACCCTTTCCTTTAATAATTCAAGCAGATGTACAATATACATTTGAAAGTTGCCAACCGGCTGTTTTAACTAGCATAAAATTCAAGTTAACTCACGTATAAGCCATAGAGACTTCCCCAGACTTCAATAAGTGGACATTTCTTTTATCGATATCATGTTTTATGCTTCAAAGGACAAGGGATTGGGGCCAAAAATGAGCCTACTTTGCTTCAAATGCCTACCTCCTAATTCCTTCTTCTTAAGTCTTCACATGGTGGCTCCCCTGATAGCTCAGATGGCAAAGCATTCCCCTGCAATGCAGGAGACCCTGGTTCGATCCATGGTTTGGGAAGATCCCCAGGAGAAGGAAATGGCAACCCACTCCAGTACTCTTGCCTGGCAAATTCCATGGGTGGAGGAGCCTGGTAGGCTACAGTCCATGGGGTCTCAAAGAGTCCGGACATGACTGAGCGACTTCACTTTCACTAAGTCTTCACATCTTCTTTACTGTCTTCTATTTTGGTGAGTTTCTGTTTAAACATGTCTCATCTCCCCTAACAATAGGAGGAACTTCTTAAGAGCAGGGCTCTGTCTGGTGTTGTAGGATTCGACCACCAGGATGTGGAGTGTCGTACATGGACTAAGAAATAACCGGGGACTCAGGAAGTATCCCTTTAATAATTGTAACACAGTGGTTTAGAGTTCAAACATTTGGAATCCAATTCTGACTCTGTCGCCTACACCCCGTGGCAGGGTGGTCTAGGGGGTTGCTATTTATCCTCCACCAGCCTCGGCAGCTGCATCTGGGAAATGTAGCAGCATCAGCTATTTTTCAGTCCTGTTTTGGGTATTCCCAGGGCTGTGGTGCTTTTAGTGGTCTTCTTCCACCCATAACTGGGAGAGGGGCCATGTCTTTGGTGAGAGACAATGCTTTGTTTACGAAATTGTAACTATCCCCTTAAACTCTCTGCAGAAAATTTACTCCTTTTCACCGTATTTTTCTGAAGTTTCCCTGCCAAACTCGTAAAAGTATGGGAAGGCAATAAAAACAAAGGAAAGGAAGCATTTATAATATACATGTTGACTCTGAATAATAACCCAAACAAATAACGCTGTCAAGGTCTTTGCTGTCAAGCATCACTTTGGAATCCTTGATGGGTATCCAACCTCACTTAGAAGCAGTAAGCTGAGTCCTGGAGACACTTTTGTGGTTCCCTGCAGCCTTGGTTGAAGGCTTTAGCCCATGACACTCGCTTCAGTGAAAAGTTCAACCACCTTCAGTCCTTTCAAACAGAACAACCCTGCCTGGCCTTGTGCTGTTGTGTCTTTACTACTGCTTGGGGAGCTACACCAAAAATGAACTGATCTGAGCAGCCAAGTGGCAGGCTTCTGGGAGGCTAACATTTGCTCGCCTGAGTGACTCTCTGATTCTCACATGCCAAAACAATTAAGGAAGCAGTAGTGGGTTAAAAAATGTCCTTTTTTTTTTTTCCTGTCTCAGCCATGGCACACAGCTCCTCTGCATAATTTGTTTTCCATTATGCAGACTTCAACATCTTGTTTACCACCGCTCAGATGGAGTGTTCTATTTAGGAAAGTTTCAGGGTTTCTATGAATTGATTAAGAGTGAGATTTAAAAATATAAAAAGTGATCAGTATTCAGTGAAAGAGGCATTGCAGATCAGCCATGAGTATGTGCAATGATGCACCAGCCAGGGAAGTGAGCCAACTCGGGATCTTTGCTCATTGGAGTATCATTTATCTACTGAGCAAACCTTGTCTGCCAGCCATCGGGCTTGGCTTTGGGAGTAGATCAATTTCCTTGCTTTAGGATCCTGCATATTATCTTTTATATTTGTGATTCATAATTAACATGATCTGATTAGCAAATCAAGGAGAGAAACATCGACACTCCAGAAGATCCATCTGAACACACACAAAAAGTTTAAAACCAACTTCCCCACAATATGGTACTGTCCAGTTAACTTCACAGCCATGGTCTTTAAAGGTCTCCCATAAAAGCACCTCTCCAACAACATTATGTAACCCTTTCCACTTTTTCAAGCCATGAAATGTATTATCTTAGCTAAAGTCAGCTCATCATAGGCTCTGTGCTATAAGCACTTACTTGATTTAGCCCTTTTAAACATTTATTTCACTGTTTTTTGCCATCCTCCCAGTCCTTGGAAAATAGTTTCTTCCACTCTACCTAATCAAGACTGCTTCTCTCAAATTCAATCAATTAGAATCATTTCTTCCAGAAAATCCTTTTACTCTGAGTTTCAGTCACAACGTTCATTCAAATAAAGAGTATCCCACTCAATCTCATATTATATCTAGATTATTTTACCATATAAATGTAAATATGCATTTACTATGCAACCTGGTGGCTCAGACGGTAAAGAATCCGCCTGTAATGCAGGAGACGTGGGTTCGATCCCTGGGTCAGGAAGATCTCGTGAAGAAGGAAATGGCAACCCACTCCAATGTTCTTGCCTGGAGAATTCCATGGACAGAGGAGCCTGGCGGGCTACAGTCCACGGGGTCTCAAAGAGTCAGATATTACTGAGCAACAAATACACTTTTCAAAACTTTGCACAGACCAGCTATATAATTAACGTCTAATGAATGCATAAAATTTCCTTCAGCTTCTCATCTCTCCACATGAAGAGTCTTTCCACTATACTATCAATTCCAGTAGTGCACATTCTGGCACATCAATGGTTCTGTTATGAAGAGAGACCAATTACAAAGCTATAAAGACCATTAGAGACACTTTTTTAAAAAATGCACGGGGTTTGTGGAAAGAGGAAAGTAAAGGTTTAGTCATTTAAGAGTCGGAGCCACTTCAAAGGGGCCTTTGATTTTTAGAAGTGAGCCCTGGGAAATATAGACTAAAGCAAACAGAACAGATGCTTGGCAAGTTAGCCCTAGTTTTCTAAGAAAACACACACACAATTAAACAATGACTGGTCAAAGCATAAATGACTGGTCAAATCATAAAAGATGTCTTTTATCCAGAAATTTCAGTAATGAATAGACAGATCCAGGAAATTTGCACAGAGAAAAATAGATTTCCAAGCTAGGTGCCCAATGAACACAGATCAGCAAAGCAGTCACGGTTTTAAGCTGGCCTCCCAGATGTCTCTTTGGCCAGAAATGGTGCAGACCTGCAGAAACTTCTCAAATTAGCCCAGAATCCCAGGACTGACCTGGAAGGGAACCACAGGGAAGTTGGAACAGAAGCTGTTTGGTCCTTTGCCAACCTTGACCTCAGCGAGAAACTGCCGAATAAAAAAGCACCATCAAATCTTTAAGAGAATTACCCTTAACTACACAACAGTCAGAGGGCTGAATGGGCATGAAAATGCACCTTTTTACCACACCTCTCCTGAGCTCAGAGCACTGAATCTTGTCTGAAATCTGACAGTAGAAAAGATTATTTCACCTGTTTGGTGTCAGAATTAACCCCACGATAACACCTTAAGTCAGACCATGAGAAGTGGTTGAGGCTGTTTCTGATGTAGGTACAGCAATGCTGAGGAATAGATAGATAGATAATGGGGCTTCCCGGGTGGCTCAGTAGTAAAGAACCCACCCACCAGTGCAGGAGATGCAGGACACACGGGTTCAGTCTCTGGTTCGGAAAGATCCCCTGGAGAAGGAAATGGCAACCCAGCCCAGTGTTCTTGCCTAGAGAATCCCATGGACAGAGGAGTCTGGTGGGCTACAGTCCTCTGGGTCGCAAAGAATCAGACACAACCATGCAACTGAGCATGCACACATATTTAAGATATATTTAACAACAATGCATATTTAATAAGTTATATATATGTGTGTATAGCTTAACTTATTAAACTTGATGTTCCTTTCCTCTGAATGTCTTATTAAAGGAATAGAAAAGAACCATCAGTTGGTTATGGCCCCACAATACAGTTTTCTATATATGTGTATCTCAGTACACGGGCAGTCACTTGAGATAGTGACTCAGAATTGGATGCCGAAAGGATTTCAGTAGAGATCCCTTTTGGTGACATTGCAATAGAAACTCACAAGTTAATCAAATGCCATGAAATTTTTCCGCAATAATCTCTGCTGCCAACACTGCATGGGCAAGTAGCTGTTTCCATTTACAGCTTCCAAGGAGGGAACTTAGGCTGACAGGTAGGACACAGACCATCCTAGGAGGAAAATATGCTTGAAATACAGGTTTTTTCATCATGTTCTTAACATCCTCTCCCCTGCATCTGCATCCAGTCCCAAGAACGGCAGCTTCTGAGTCGTGACACGCAATCTGTTGGCTTCAAGCCCTGTAAGAAGTTGGACGGGTGCCCTCTTGGGATGTCACTACATCCTCTTTCTACCGTGTGACCCTCCACAGATGCCTTGTCATGTCCGCCTCTTCAGCTGTCTGCTTTTGAGCATCCTGCTTCTGAGAACATGGGCGGTGAGCTGCTGAGGCGGGGTTCAGGAGCCCCACCTCCATGCCACCTCCTGCCCAGTGGCTTACCTGCTGATCTTAACCAGTACTAGTCAACTCGGCCCACACAGTTCAAGCAGACCCACGTCCTGGGTCATCTAACTACATGGCCTTCAGCACAGTCTGTCCTTTTTTTGTAGTTTTTTTTCATCTTTACCTCTTACTAAACTTAATAACATAACACCATATCTGATTTTTTAAATTATATATATATATACACACACGCACGAAAAAAGGAGACTTGAGGGAGGAGGTCAGACGCATAAAAGTGTGATATGTCCAGCCAGAGCCAAATTCCTGAAGGGTGAGCCCACTACAAGGCCAAGCAAAATAAGACACGATCGGCGCTAACTCCATTTTCAAAAGTTCCCACGTGCGGGTTTACGAGGGCCTGGAGGGACGACCTGCTCTCAATTGTGTCCTGTTTAATTTGGCCATTTCAAGGTCTAACTCTTTTCTCACTTGGCTCTGGTTGGAGATATCACACCTCGACGTGTCTGAACCTGATTCTTAATTCGGCTATTTCAGTGCCCATTAAATGTTTCTGATTTGGTATCACTCTAAAAGAATGTGTGAGCGGTTTCTTACACCAATGTCTGGACTGACTGGGGTCACATGTGATTGGTAGGTTTCCACTATTCAGCTATTTCGCACCACCTCACCCCCACCCAACAGCTGTAACCTCAGGGTTCATCTTCTGTGTGGGAGGCCAAAATATGCTGAGGTCAGGCACCAAAGAAGTTAGATTTGCACCGCTGCAATCACAAGAAAACAAAAAATGACAATGGCTTAGAATGAAATAGATGTGTTCTCTTTGCCTGGGGTTTCTCATTAACACAGTTCACAAGTGAAAAAAAAAAAATAGATAAAGCGGCGTTGCTAATCCAGTAGATGAAAAGCAGAAATCATTTCCTTGTGTCTGTCAGTTTCTTCGTTTATTAAGTGGTGAGACTACTGTGTATCACACAGTAACTCAGTATAGGGTTTAGAGAGACAGTGGAGGACAGGGAAGCCTGGCGTGCTACAGTCCGTGGGGTCACAAAGAGCCAGACACGATTTAGCAGCTGAACAACAGCAACAGGATTTAGTGGGAAGAAACTCAAATGGGATGAACTCTAAATTCCTTCGTAGAAATGCATTGTATTTGTTTCTCTCCCCAAGAAAGAATTAAATTCAGTCTAAAGAGACACATAAATACTAGAAAACCTAAATTAAAATATTTTAGAAAGAAGATTCATTAAACGGGGTAAGGAATGAGCAGATGGATGATGAAGGTTACAGTCAGAAAACAGCATTGGAACCCTGGTTTATAAGCTCTCTAAATCATTTGTCTCATGGAGCCTCGGTTTCCTTACATGTAAAGTAGAATCTCAACTAAACTCTACTTCAGTGGATTTTTGAGAGGATCACATGAGACTGTAGACATAAAAGTATGCTACAGAGTACAAATCCCGATAAGATATTTCACTAACATCATAAAAGAAGTCAAGAGTAACTGTTAAAAATGGTGGGACTATAACTGTAAGGGTAGCGCTAATGGTGAAGAACCCCTCTGCCAATGCAGGAGACATTAGGGATGTGGGTTCGATCCCTGGGTCAGGAAGATCCCCTGGAGGAGGGCATGGCACCCCACTCCAGTATTCTTGCCTGGAGAATCCCATGGACAGAGGAGCCTGGGGGACTACAGTCCATGGGGTCGCAAAGAGTCAGATAGGACTGAAGCAACTTGGCACGTATGCACGTATAGCTGGAAGAGTTCACGGAAAGATGGAAAGAGATTATTAGCGTGAATCAAAGAAGGTTAGAGAAGTGTGCTTTGGAGCAGGTGCAGTTTTAGGTGAGCCTTGAGGACAGGTCCAATCTGAGCAAGTACAAGAGAGGAAGAAAGTCTTCAGGGAGAGAGGAGTAGCATACAGGTTCGGGGGTTGGGGAAGTGAAGCTGGAGGGTCTCAGGTGCAAAAGCAGGTGACGTCATGGTGTGGGGAAACGGTGCTCCGGTGAGAGCCCTGGCGTTGGGATGGACACCCACGGCACGAATGAGTGCCAGTCCTGCTGTGGACTGCATATCTGGGTCCTCCCCAAATTTGCTGAATCCTAACTCCCAGCATCACAGTCTTCAGGAGATAATGAGGGTGAGGCCAAGTCAGAAGGGCAGGGCCCTGGTGTGACAGGGTTAGAGCCTTTGTACGGAGAGTCACTACTGTAACAAGAGTCAAGGGGATCATTTAGAGTCATGCGAGTATTCAGAGAGACAAGGCCTCCTACAAGGCAGGAGAAGAGACTTCAGAATAAAAACCCACCTTACTGACCCCTTGATCTAGGACTTTCTAGCCTCCAGAAACACCAGGATCAAATGTCTCTTGTTTAAGTGGCCCCATCTGTGGTATTTTGCTATGACAGCCCCAGCTGACTATGACAAGCTCCAAACATGGGCAGCCTCGAAAAGCAGCCAGAGGGACGGGGCTGAATACGGTAGCCTGTTGGTTCCTGAGGGGGTGGTGAAATGAACTTGGTGATGGTGTGCAGGGTGAAACGGAAAGGAATAAGGCTGAAAACAGATGAGCGTGTGATGAAAATGGCTGGGAAGGTAGCAGTGAGGTGGAGAGACTGAATCTGATGGGCTTTCGTAAGACTGAAAAACAACAGGGGACTTGCCTGACTGTCGGGTGGTTAAGAACCCGCACTTCCATTGCAGCGGACGTGGGTTCGATCCTGGGGCAGGGAACTAACGACCCCACATGCTGGGCTCAGCACAGCCAAAAAATAAATAAAAACAAGTTTTAAAAATACGTTAAAAAAAAAAATAAAAGACTTAAACAACAGCATCCAGAGATTGGGAATAAAGGAGCAGGAAAAGCCAGCCTGATTCCTAACTTTGGCTCTTATGTTTTAAAAAAGAAAAAAGAAAAAAATGGATGAGGGGCTTGGAGTAAGCAGGTTGAACTGCTCAAAATAAAAACTCAAATATTGTTATAATCCATCTTCTTCATTTTAATACAGAGCACTAAGCCTTTGCTCATAGACTGGCCAATCAAAGATTAGGATTCTAAGAGTACTATGCTCAGTTTGTCTTAATTCCAAGCTTCCAAGAGAGTCACTGCTATATCCTGCTGCTTATACATTGAGCTAAAAAGGGCTAGCCAAGCACTCCATTCCTTACTGGGTAAGTTTATTTGTAAATGAGTGAGCTAGCATTTGTGAATAATGGGACCCCTGCAAAAACACTGCCATGCAAACATAAAAATTAGTATGCCGAAACACACAGTCATTATAATAAATATTCATGATCAGTGGAACAACTAACTCTCAAAAATTCCACATTTTCAATCAGGAACTTCCCGAATTATAATTTGGAATTTCATTATTGGGCTGTCTGTTAGTTATTCAAAGACTAAACTTAAAATTTAGATATACAAATCCTGAAAGTTTCCTGTTTAATAAATTTATCTTAATAGATATTTTCTCAAATTTATAAAGCTGCTTTTTTCCTTCTGAGTCTGTATTTTTGTTAGAGTCATTTGAAATATTCTGGAGATGTAAGCAGAAGAAAATATTACATTTATCAGACCAAAGAAAGTATTTTATTCATTTCTTTATTACTAAAAAATGTGAATTATTCATTTATAGATAGAGATTATAGATATAGATATATAAAATCTAATTCAGAGCATTAAAGCTAGCGGTAATTTTACAAGTCATCTAATGTACTGCTCTTATTTAACAGGTCAAACCACTGAGACCCAAACTTCCAGAGCCCGACCTCGTTTTATTGTATTCTGCTTTATTGTACTTCATAGACACTGTGTTCTCTACAAATTGAAATTTTATGGCAGCCCTGCATGAGCAAGTCTGTGAGCATCATTTTTCTAATAGCATCTGCTCACTTCCTGTCTCTGTGTCACATTTCAATAATTCTCAATTTTTCCATTTTATCATATTTATTAATATTAAGATGATCAGTGGTCAGTGAATTTTGATGTTACAATTGCAAAAAGATTACAGTCCACTGAAGGTTCAAATGATGGTTAGCATTTCTTAACAGTAAAGTAATTTTTAATTGAGATACATGCTTTTTGGGACATAAAACATAATAGATTGTAGTATAGTGTAAACATAACTTTTATATGCATTGGGAAATCAAAAATTTTGTATGACTCACTTTATTGCAATATTGTGATCTTAGCTTTATTGTTGTGATATGGAATCGAACCAGCAATGTCTCCATAGTATACCTTCACATCCACAGACTCAATCAACCAAAAATCAAAAATATACTTTTTTAAAGTCCAGAAAGTTCCAAAAAGCAAAACTTGAGCTTTCCCTGCACTGGTAACCGTTTACTCAGCATTCACATTATATTAGGTATTATATGTAATCTCAGGCTTGTGCTTAGTCGCTGTCATGTCTGACTCTTTGCAACCCCATGGACTGTAGCCCAGGGCTTCCCAGGTGGCTCAGCAGGTAAAGAATCCACCTGCAATGCAGGAGATGCAGGCAGACGTGAATTTGATCCCCAGGTCAGGAAGATTCCCTGGAGGAGGGCTTGGCAACCCACTGCAGTATTCTTGCCTGGAGAACCCCATGGACAGAACAGCCTGGAGGGTCTTAGTCCATAGGGTCATCAAGAGTCAGACTCAACTGAAGTGACTGAGCACACAGGCATGCACTGACTGTAGTCTGCCAGGCTCCTCCATCCATGGGATTTTCCAGGCAAGAATACTGAAGTGAAGTGAAGTCTCTCAGTCATGTCCGGCTCTTTGCGACCCCATGGACTGTAGCCTACCGGGCTCCTCCGTCCATGGGATTTTCCAGGCAAGATTACTGGAGTGGGTTTCCATTTCCTTCTCCAGGGGAACTTCCCGACTCAGAGATCGAACCCTGGTCTCCCGCATTTGTAGGCAGACGCTTTACCATCTGAGCCATAAGGGAAGCCCCCAAGAATACCGAAGTGGCTTGCATTTCCTCCTCCAGGGGATCTTCCTGACCCAGGGATCGAACCTACAGTTCCTGCATTGGCAGGCGGATTCTTTACCACTGAGCCACCATTATAAATAATTTAGGGATGATTACTTATATTCCAATGAATATTCATTGGAAGGAAGGACTGATGCTGAAGCAGAACCTCCAATATTTGACCACCTGATGCGAAGAGCTGACTCACTGGAAAAGACCCATGATGCTGGGAAAGATTGAGGGCAGGAGAAGAAGGGGACAACAGAGGATGAGATGGTAGGATGTCATCACTGACTCAGTGAACATGAACTTGAGCAAATTTCAGGAGATAGTAGAGGACAGGGAAGCCTGGCGTGCTGCAATCCTTGGGGTCACAAAGAGCCGGACACGACTTAGTGATTGAACAACAGCAAGGGATGATTTACAGTTCTTGGAAGGTTTGTGTGGGTTACACACCATTCTGTGTAAGGGCCTTGAGCACCCTCAGATTTTGTTATCCACTGGGGGTCCTGGAGCCACTCCCCCATGGACCCTGAGGGGAGAAAGTTAAAATAATTGAGCAAGATAATCTCTTGGAGGAGTGGCAGCGCTCAGACTAAAACATGGGTCTGGGACTCAGAGGGCTTCCCTGGTGGCTCAGCTGGTAAAGAATCCGGCTGCAATGAAGGAGACCTGGGTTGGATCCCTGGATTGGGAAGATCCCCTGGAGAAGGGAACAGCTATACCCACTCCAGGATCCTGAATCTGTCAGGATCCTGAATCTGTCAGAATCTGTCTTTCTAAAGCCCAAACTCAGGATTTTTCATCTTGTCATCCTGCCTGCCGGTTGTTTTCTCTGCAGCCGGTAATCCAGGAGGCAACATTTGGAAGCCAAAGGGTCCTAAGAGATCTGGGGGAGGTCACCCTGAGCCTAAAAACACCCAAGAGAGTCAGTTGATTTGGAGAAGATCCAGACTCTTCCTTAACGAGGTCTTCGCCGGTCTAATTTCTCACACAGTTACTGAGCTGAGCTCAGAACCAGATCTGAACCGAAGCTGGGAACAAATGCAAAACCCCTATTTGCTCTGACCTGCCCCTGCCTCTGGCTTCCCTGTGGAGGCTTGCTTATTGCACTCTGAGCTCTGCCCAAGTGCCCTCCTATAAACCTTCTGCTCTGAAACCTCTCAGGCCCCCTCTCCAGGCTCCACGTGTGCACGCCCAGCCTCACTTGAGATGGAAACCTTGCTTCCCATCCTCCTCTCTCAGCTTCCCAATGTTTCATAATCTGACTATCATAAAAACAGAATCTTTTCCAAACTGTTTCTCTAAACATCCAAATAAAGCAGTTTTCAGGTTCAAATACGTTTTGCCAACCTGGTTGACTATATTTCCTGCTTTGGAATTCACTCTAGGCATGCTAAAGCTTTGAGGGAAAATCCACAGCTAAAAATAGGAGAACCGGAAGAAGGAGAAAGAGATGTAGGAAGAGGAAGAGGAAGAACATGGGGGAGAAGCATTTATTTCTATTTAACCCAGTGTTTCCCATGCTCCTCTGATTGTAGACCTCTTGGTTTACATAATTTCTCGTAAATAATATTCTCTGAAATGTGTTTTTAGGAAAACTTGCATTAAAGTCTTTATGCCTGGAATTGGATGAACATGTGACTTGTCCCTGCTAATGTATTTGCAACTTAAGTTAAACTTCCTAGAAATATACCTTAACCCAAGGAAGGAATTCCTGGAGGGAGAATCGTATACAAATGACAGTCCCTTGAGGAAGCAGAAGTAACAGTCTTTCCAGCCCCAGGAAATACCAGCAAGAAACCCAACCAGCCCAGCCCAATCCCCAGTGACAGCCCCACGCCTAGTCTCTCCAAGAGCACCTACCAGGGATTCAACAGTCGTGGAGAGATTCTATTTTTTTAATAACATTTTTCTCCATAAAAGCATATGGATCTAAAAACCCCTGAGGAGAAAATTGAAACGATATGGTTTATCCCACAGTTTCCTCTCCACGGCATTTATTGAAAAAGGCATCATTACATGAAATCCTTTTGAATTGCATTTTGATTTTGTAATTTTATTTATTCATGGTTTGTTGATATCAAGGTGTTGTGAGAGCTTCCAATCTGAAATCCTATTTCAGATCCACCTAATTGTATTTGAAAAGATCTAGGAAAACAGTTCTCACAGTGTGAACTACCTGTGTTGTCTGTGTTCTGGGTAACAGCCCCAACAGCTTCCTGCAGGACCCCATCCCCTCAACAACTTGGTCCAAGGGAACCAAATAAAGCCCGCTTGACAGACATCAGGAAGACCCATCTCCCTCCACTGATGCTCCAGTGTGTGTGTGTGTGTGTGTGCGCCTACCTGTGTGCTCAGTCATATCTCTTTGCCACCCCATCAACTGTAGCCCACCAGGCTCCACTGTTGATGAAATTTCCAAGGCAAGAATACTGGAGTGGCTAGCCATTTCCTTCTCCAGGGGATCTTCCTGACCCAGGGATCACACTCGCATCTCCTGCATTGCAGGCAGATTCTTTATCACTGTGACACCACTACCTCTCTGGAAATGATATCGCTTCACACATTTTCTTTATAATCAGCACTGGATTAACAAACCCACACTAACGTATACTTCTGTTTCTCCTCCTCCTACGTTCATTGCCCACTGTCTGAGCCCGTCTGTTACTCCATCTCCCACTGCATGCACGACTGCAGCTGCAGCACAGGATGAGCTGGAGGAGGAATGGAGGGGAAATTCCCTCCGAGACACGTCATCTGCAGCAGCAGGACAGGAGCCTGACAGTGACTCGCTGAAGCTTCAGACCCGCTCAGGATTTTGCCCATTTGCATCCTTCTCCATCACCTAACCTTCATTCATTCATCAAAAAGAAAAACAGGGGGTCTGCTTTGCTTCTGACCAGGCAGGTGAAGAATCACCACCCTGGGTTACTTCTCACCAGACTTTCAGTGTAGTTGGGTACACCGTTTTATCACAAACAAAATGTTAACAAGGACACAGTGACCAGACAATAAGGCGAGCAATGTCTCAGGATGGTCTTTAATTCCACGCACTCCCTTTTTTCCAGAAAAGCATTATTTAGCTCCTACTTTGTGCCAGGCAATATGTGTGGGGCTGGGGATGAATTAAGGGCTTCCCTGGTGACTCAGCAGGTAAAGAATACACCTGCCAATGAAGGAGATACGAGTCCAATCCCTGAGTTGGGAAGATCCCCTGAAGGAGGAAATGGCAACCCACTCCAGTATTCTTCCCTGATAGCTCAGTTGGTAAAGAATCCACCTGCAATGCAGAAGACCCCAGTTTGATTCCTGGGTGGGGAAGATCTGCTCAAGAAGGTATAGGCTACCCACTCCAGTGTTCTTGGGCTTCCCTTGTGACTTATCTGGTAAAGAATACACCCACAATGTAGGAAACCTGGGTGCGATTCCTGGATTGGGAAGATCCTCTGGAGAAGAGTAAGGCTACCCACTCCAGTATTCTGGCCTGGAGAATTCCATGGACTGTACGGTCCATGGGGTCACAGAGTCGAACACGACTGAGAAACTTTCACTTAACCAGTATTCTTGCCTGAAGAATCCCATGGATGGAGGAGCTTGGTAGGCTACAGTCCATGGGGTTGCAAAGAGTTGGACACAAGTTAGAGACTAAACAGCAATAGGGATGAATTAAAGAAATGTTCCTACTCTCAAAGTACTCACTGCCCACCTAGGGAGAGAGAAAAAAACGAACCAGCACCTACACAAAAGCGTAGCCCTTCTACAAATGCTTCGAAGGAAGTATTTCTTCAAGAGTGCTGCAGAAAAACAAAGTGTGGCCAACAAGAGTCGAGAAAACAAGAAAGAAATCCTGAGGTGAGCTTTGAAGACAAGAAGTTTATCATGGGGATAAAAGAGAAAAGCATTTAGGGCAGAGAAAGCAGGGTGGGGAAAAGCTCAGACATGAGAGACAAGCCCCTCAGCCCAGGGCACTGGGTTCCTGGTCGTGGACCGAGCGTGCATGGCACACTGGTGTGTCAGGGAACAGTGACAAGACAGAAGGCAGAGGTCCCACCACGGAGGTGTCCGATGCATCCTACGAGGAAACTTGGACTCTCACCTTCGAGCGGTGAAGAGTCCTGAAGCATCTCAGAGAAATCGTAGCATTTAATTTGAATATGATGAAGATGACAGCAGCAGCTCAGAGGAGGTGGAATTGGAATAAGAGCTGGTGTGGAACAGACTGAGTCCGTGCTCCCACTAGCACAGAGTGGGGAGGAAGAGAAGGTGATCGCCGAACTTCCACCTTTGAAGAATGAGTTTTCCACAAACTGAAAGTTGGTGGCAACTCTGAGAGAACAGTCTATGAGCACCATTTTTTCCAACAGCATTTGCTCACTCCATGTCTATGTCACGTGCTTTTAATTCTCATGATATTCCAAACTTTTCCAGTTTTATTGTATATAGGATGGTGATCTGTGAATGAGGACGGTTCCATTCACTAAAGAGGGTATGTCTGTGGATATCGAGTCTGGTGATGGAATCTGGGCTGAGTAATTTCAGGTTTCCTAGGGGCATTCAAGCAGAGGGGTCTAGTAGGACATTAAGACCAGAGGTAAGTCTGAATATTTTCTAGATGTAGGTGGCAATGGACCCCATGTGGAAATAGCTTATCAAATGGTGTCAGAACATCCAAAGGAGATCACAAAGGAGAGAAGCTGGAAGATGCAGAAGGAACTTGAGTCACTGCTAACACCCAGGAGGCAGGAAGGAAAAAGGAAATATAACACAAGATGGATGAGTCCAGAGCCAGGGAACTGAGGTGGCAATGATGTTTCGGGGATGGTTCCACACAGCTAGCCTGAGTGAGAGGGGGAATTCCTCTCACGGTGTAGGCAGCTGCTGCTGCTACTAAGTTGCTTCAGTAGTGTCCAACTCTGTGCGACCCCGTAGACGGAAGCCCACCAGGCTCCCCTGTCCCTGGGATTCTCCAGGCAAGAACACTGGAGTGGATTGCCATTTCCTTCTCCAGTGCAGGCAGCTAAGACCTCTAGTTTTTGTAGGCTTCTCTGGGAACCAGGGCTTTCCTAATAGCTCAGTTGGTAAAGAATCTACCTGCAATGTAGGAGACCCAGGTTCGATTCCTGGTTTGGGAAGATCCACTGGAGAAGGGATAGACCCCACTCCAGTATTCTCGGGCTTCCCTTGTGGCTCAGCTGGTAAAGAATCCGCCTGCAATGTGGGAGACCTGGGTTCGGTCCCTGGGTTGGGAAGACCCCCTGGAGAAGGGAACGGCTACCCTCTCCAGTATTCTGGCCTGGAGAAGTCCATGGACTGTACAGTCCACGGGGTCACAGAGAGTCAGACACGACTTTCACTTTCACTGGGGACCAAGGGCATGACGTCGGAGACGAGTCCCACCGATTTGTCTTCTGAACATCAGCATCTATCCTTTGCTCTGCTCTTTCGCTGGAAATCAACCAACGTGAGAGCAATCTGATTCATCATCCATATGTATCTGCAAGCTTGAAACATTTCTGTGGTCTTTCCAGCCCACCTAGTTATCGCTTTCATTGTACAGGTAAGGAAAAGGAGGCTCAGAGAGGTTGAGACCTGCCTCCTTGAACAAGGACTAAACTCCCCCAGCATCAGACCCTACCATTATTCTACTGGATCCCACCAGTTCTGCTGACATACCCCATTTGTACTCTTTTTTTTGTCTTTTCTAATTCTTTCTTCCAAACAAATCCAAATGAACACTGGAGACTGTTCACAAAATTTGACCTTGTCATCCTCTCGTACACCAGAATCTCATTGTACATTCTGAAAAACAGCTTATAGAAAACGCAAATCAGGGAAGATTTTTAGTTCTTACTGTATGAATGCTTGGTGTTTCTGTGCTGTTATCTGCCTCTACTATTTGGGGGAAAACAAAAATAAACATGAATGGATGAATGAAAACTTCAACAGATTTCCGTTTGGAAACAGCAGCCGTAAATATAATACCATTGATCGCATTTTAACTGGAAGTACCCTGAAGGGGATGGAAGGGTTAAATCTAGAAGAACATATATGTATGCTAATAGAATCTTTGTAACACATCCAGGAATAAGCCCCAAGAAAATCCTAAAAGACAATTAGCCTAAAGGTTAATATTTTGAGAGTCAAGACCACTAATATCCTGAATAAAATACACTGTGAAAATGGGATTCTGTGTAAGATTAGGTCAGATTGGGGGGGGGGGGGTGCCCGTGTTTAATCAAGGACTGTAACTTTTTTTTAAAGGCTTCAGAATATGCCCCCAGTGATTTAAATTATTATGCTTCTACAAGGAAATAAGTTGGGTCAAAACTCATTATCAGGTGGCATTTCCACAAGTAGCCAGGGAATACTCTATTTCCTATCAGACATTACAACCAGAGTCTGGGTAGGTTTCTTTCCTGAATCTGAGCCTAAAAACCTACTTCATTTCCTCACCTTTCCTCAGTATTTATAAGGATCCAAGTTTCAATCGTGATCATGAAGAGTAGACAAACTATCCCAATTCCCTGTGCTGTAAAACTTGTTTTTAAAAGTGCCTTGTAAATTCAGCAGCTTGCTTCAGTTTCTTCCCATCAACCACGAATGCCCAACCATCCCCATTCCATGGGACAGACAGATTGAAACTATCACAGCCAAAAATAATTTTCCTTTTTCTATTTAGAATAAATCGTTTTTGGCACAATGCTGCTTCCATTCTTTCCTCCCTGGAGGATCATTGTGGAAAATTTAGTAGCTTGCATTTGAATTCTCAGCTTTGGTTTTTGCTTTAGGACCATGATTGTAAGTTACTGAGAGCATTCGTTGCGGGGATCTTTCATTTCCCTGGTATCTTTCTTCAGACAACTCTGGGCAATACTATTCCATGTTTCACCTCTTGAATCCTCACAGAAGCCCCAGGAAATAAAAACACCACTATGATTAATCTATTTTTTAAAATATGTGCTTCTTCTAATAAGGTGGATGAAACTGGAGCCTATTATACAGAGTGAAGTAAGCCAGAAACAAAATACACCAATACAGTATACTAACACATATATATGGAATTTAGAAAGACAGTAATGATAACCCTGTATGTGAGAGAGCAAAAGAGACACAGATGTATAGAAGTCTTTTGAACTCTGTGGGAGAGGGAGAGGGTGGGATGATTTGGAAGAATGGCATTGAAACATGTATAATATCATATAAGAAATGAATCACCAGTCCAGGTTCGATGCAGGATACAGGATGCTTGGGGCTGGTGCGCTGGGATGACCCAGAGGGATGGTACAGGGAGGGAGGTGGGAGGAGGGTTCAGGAAGGGGAACACGTGTACACCTGTGGTGGATTATGTATGGCAAAACCAATACAATATTGTAAAGTAAAAAATAATAATAATAATAATAATAAATTAAAAATAAATAAGCCTGTCTTATAATCTGGACCAAAAATAAATAAATAAATAAAATATGTGCTTCATTCTACTCAGTAAAGAAAGATGTCTACCCATTTATAATTTTATAATCCAAAGAGTGTCATGGTCTGTTCCTGATATTTAGGCTTTATGAGGGCAGATACTTTATGATGTTTACTGGATAGGTGGGTGGATGGATGGAGAGATGAGTGGATGGGCGGATGGACAGATAGATAGATGTATGCCATAGTCTCTGTATGTTTTATTCTTTTACCCATTTGTTTTGTTTCTGACAAAAATAGGTATAAAATGAATGAATGGATGGACAGATGAAGAGGTGAGTGAATGGTCAGTCTTATGACTGTCCTGTTTATAACCTTAAACTAGTTTTTCCATGTTGAAATGTAACCATCTGCTAAGAAAGAAGAAATGAAAGTGTGAACATAATGTGTGTGATCCAATATACTATGGCCTGAAGATTTGTGTCCACCCTGCAAATTCATATGTTGAAATCCTAATGTTTAATATGATGTTATTAGGAGGTTCCAGTAGTCATGTACGAATGTGAGAGTTGAACCATAAAGAAAGGTGAGCACCGAAGAATTGATGTTTTTGAATTGTGATGCTAGAGAAGACTCTTGAGAGTCCCTTGGATAGCAGAGATCAAACCAGTCACTCTAAAGGAAATCAACCCTGAATATTCACTGGAAGGACTGATGCTAAAGCTGAAGTTCCAGTACTTTGGCCACCTGATTCGAAGAGCCAACTCATTGGAAAAGACCCTGATGCTGGGAAGGATTGAGGGAAAGAGGAGAAGGGGGCAACAGAGGATGAAATGGTTGGATGGCATCACTGACTCGATGGACATGAGTTTGAGCAAGCTCTGGGAGTTGGTGATGGACAGGGAGGCCTGGCGTGCTGCAGTCCATGGGGTCACAAAGAGTTGGACTCGACTTAGTGACTGAGTGGGCCTTTAGGTTCAGATATTATAAATGAGACGAAAACTCTTATAAGCTCCCTAGTCCCTTTGACCATGTGAGGATACAGTGAGAAGTCTGCAACCCAGAAGACAGCCCCTCACCAGGATGCCTCCCATGCTGGCACCCTGATCTCAGAATTCCAGCCTCCAGACCAATGAGAAATGAAGTGCTGCTCTTTATAAGCCACCCAGGCTTTGCTGCGTTGTTATAGCGGCCTGATCAGACTGAGATGCAATACCTTCCTAAACACATGAACTAAGTACTTTCTTTAATTTGATGCCAGGTATCTTTTACCTTAGATCATTTGTTTTTCTCAATAATCCTCCAAAGCAGACAGGGTTCACGTATTCTTCTGACTCCTAGACAATCCTACTGATATGGCCCATCCTTCATCATCTTACTATTTTCATTTAAGTTTGCCCAACCCAAAATGGGGAAAGGGGAGAATGCTCTAAATGGTATTCACCCTAACCCATAACCCAAGAAAGAGGAGAGAGAGAGAAAGAAAATGAACAAGACTGAAGAATCTCATCCGATCAGCATGACTGATAAATCTTAACTTTGGAGCTTCATATAACAAGAGCTGCGATCCTGTCTAATAATAATAATAATTCAGAGTGAGAGTCACAGACTCAGGCTCCTGCCCTTCAGCCACAGCCCTGCACTTGCAGTCATCCTGCTTTCTTCATTGTGATGATGTAGTCACATAGTAAAGCCTGTAACAAGTCACTGAGTTCATAATGTATCTCAGAAGAATTGCCAACAGGTAGTTACTACAGAGGATCCATCCTTACCAACAACAACGAAGTCTGGGTAAAATAAGCCATTATTATTATATGACACTAAGTTCACTGCAACTTTCTCTTATTGTAACTTAACCTGTAAATGTCAATGAAGCCATTTAATTGATAACAGGGAGGAAAATGTGATTTGTTACAACTTAATGTTTTGTAAGGACATTTACTTCCCCCATTCTTATATCACATTTCTAATGGCATTTCATCCAAACATTGCTTCAAGTCAACCCCAAAGTACAGTCAAATCATCTTTTAAGATTATAATTTTCAACGTGGATAAGATATTCTGTAACTTAAGGAGCAAAACCAGGGTATATTTCCTTCTTTACTGCTGGTTTGGAATGACATCTTAAAAAGCCACTTTAAAATGACTGCTGCAGATCACACAGTCCTTCATTCATTCCTTCCTCAATGACTGGAGCATACACTCCTTGCCAGTCACCATGACGGATGGCTCCTGCTTTCAAATATTTCATAATCTATTCCGGAAACAGACAAACAAGCAGTAAATATGATTGGGACCATGGTGAGCTGTACAAGTATAGAGGACATAAAAGGATTTCAAATCACATCCTTAGACTGTTTTAGGGCATGAGGAAGAGATTTATGTAAAAAAGTCATGCTTGAGGGGACACTTGAAGGATCAGGAGTTTGCCATTCTCAAGAGCAGGGCAAGAGAGTGTTTGAAAGAACAGTGTGTGCAAACGTGCAGAGGTGAAAAACACAAGAAATTCTCCGATATTCAGAGACTACAAGAACCCGAGTACTGGGGAAGAGAAAATACAAGAGGCAGAAGATAAAACAGACATGTGGGGTGGGGCCAGATGACAAAAGCCCTTGTTTTCCTGGCAGAGAAACTTGAACATGATTCCACAGGGCAAGAATTGAGAGAAGAGGTACATCCTTGGTGTATTTGCTTGTGAGGAGCTGCTTTGAGGCTTAGCTCAGCCCTCTGGCTCAAGAGAACTGCATCTCCATCATCACAGCCTGCATCACCATCATCAGAGCCTATAGAGCATTATCAGAGCCTGTATCTCCATCATTACAGCATGCATCTCTATCATCAAAGCTTGTAGAGCATGATCAGAGCCTGCACCTCCATCATCAGAGCCTGTAGAGCATTCCTCCGTGGAAAATGCCAGCTAGGCATCGCTTCCATAGCCATGGTATCAGCAAAGCATGGTAACTACAAAGCCTGAATGAAGATCCAAACAATCTCAGGGGAAAAAAAAAATCTACCCTAGTGCTGTCAGATGGACACTTAAAGAGTATGAAAAAGAAATAAGCAAATTGTTATTGTTTGAACAAATAGCATGTGCTAAATAATCCAAATTTCTCAACCAGGATACACAGCTGCACATAAATATGGTATATCTTCCTGATGTGTCAATTCTGGTTAATCCTGTGTGGCAAAAATTAACATGTAGACATTTTTCTAAATCAATAGTTTTCAAGATTAAAAAAAATATGACTGCAAAACATTGTGCTGTCCCCTGCAATTCAAACTCTTCTCCCAAATGCCCATCTCCATCCCCAACTCCAGGGGAGAAAGTCATCCTTTGGTTCAGTTATGGGCGTCAATGAACGTGCCTGAGAATCCAGAGCTCCATAAATTATGTGTGGAAATTATACCGCCTTAGGAAGAAACACATTCTAGGGGGCTCACACATGTTTTATACTTGGCAACAATTCAATGATAATGCATATGTAAGTTAGGAAATGGCAAGCCACTCCAGTATTCTTGCCTGAAAAATCCCAGGGACAGAGGAGTCTGGCAGGCTACAGAACAAAGGATCACAAACAGTCAGACACGACTGAGTGACTAAGCACACACGCAAGAAGAAACATTCTAGGGGGCTCATACGTGTTTTGTGTGTGTGTGTTAAATCGCTTTAGTCGTGTCTGACCGTGCGACCTTATGGACCGTAGTTCTCCAGGCTCCTCTGTCCATGGGATTCTCCAGGCAGGAATACTGGAGTGGGTTGCCGTGCCCTCCTCCAGGGACATGTTCTATACTTGGCGAAAATTCAATGTTAGTGCTTATATAAGTTAACACCAGATATTTAAAGACAGGAATAGTAGCACATTGGATTTCTCCTCAACTGTTTAGCTTCTTTCAACAGCCCTTCCTATTCCACAGGGTTATTTTAAGGATTAAATGAGGAAATGAAAGCACTTTGTAAACTGTAAAGTGCTGCCCTGATGTAATGTTTCATTAACAAATTAATTTACAAATGGCTGGGACAAGGTGCCTTTTGAATGCTGGTTTCATTCCTATAAGAATTAGAAAAAAAAAAAAAAAATGTGCTCCAGTGTGGTCTACCAAGCAAAATGAAGGGCTGGGGCGTTCCCTGATGTCAGGGCACCAATGTGCGGAATTCCAATAGTTGACATCAAACAGTAGCAATCAGGAGTGTGTGGAAACCCATCTGGTTCTCATATTGGCTGAGCAAGGTGGTGAAGTGGAGGATTTTTTGCCTTCGCTGAATTTGCACAAATCCTCCTGTGCTTTCACCACACGATTGAAGACAGTGTAAACCGTACTCAACCCGGTCCCCCGTTCTTTAATGGACTCTGTCCGCAAAGCCTAGGCTATCTCGGAAGACAAAGGTGGAGTGGTATATATTATATATGTCAGAACAGAAATTCCAGAGTGCCTGAGTGATCCGGTGAAATTGTCACCAGTTCATTCAACTCAGAAGGTATGCGTGAGACCTGGGAGGTGAACCAAACAGAAACCAGACCTACCCAGGTTTTAATGTTCTCAGCTGCGTTTCTGTGGGAAATGTATTTCTTGGAGGCTTGCCACTTCTTTGTTGAGTGCTGTGACTGAGGTTTCTGCCTAACAGCGGTGGTGGGCGTGCTGGTGACAGAAATGCTGAAGCCAAACACAGAAGCCTGGCTAAAGAAAGCAGACTTTCTCTCTAAGAAGAATGCACAATTAACTCCATGTGTTAAAAGAAGAGCATTATTATTTAGACAGGCATCTAAGGGAGAGGCAAAATATTTTACTGTATCCCCTTCTGAGACCATGGCGTGTTCTTATTAGGAGAGCATTCTGTACAATTAAAAACAGGAAAAACTGATGGTAAATGACCAAAGTAAGAGATCCTTTGACATTTGGGAGGATTAATGTTAGTTCTCCAATGGCCAGGATGATCCAAACTGAATCCAGAGATGTAAAAATAATTACGCTAATCCTGAAATGTACCTGATTACTAGTATATGCACCAAAATCTTGCATACAAAAGATGAAGTTTTCCTTATTTATCTCATTTACTGAAAGACAGATCTCAGGCAATAGCTGAGGGAATTAAAACGGCCCTTATAAACATGAAATACGGTTGGAGCCATCTAAAGACATTGAAAAGGGTTCTTCTTTAAGTAAACCCAGTGTACTGCTTGAAGACTGATGTTGTGCAATCCAGCATTAACATGCCATTTCCTCCAACTTACCTGAACTTCAGACTGATGCCAACCACCCGAGGGTGCACCCAAGCCAGCATCCTCTCGCCTTGGATGACGTGGACCAGTGAGCTGTTCTGGACTTGGCTTCACACAGTAACAACTGTTACTGGACTGAGCTCCTAAAATGGGGCTCTTTCTTAATTCACATTTCTGATTTGTACTGGGTTTCGTGTGCATATTTTTGTCTGATCTTGAGCAAGATGAATACTTGTAGTTATACTATGAAGTGAAGTGAAGTGAAGTCGCTCAGTCGTGTCCAACTCTTTGCGACCCCATGGACTGTAGCCTACCAGGCTCCTCCCTCCATGGGATTCTCCAGGCAAGAGTACTGGAATGGGTTACCATTGCCTTCTCCAGGACTATGGCCACCCTAAAATCCTGCTCTTGGGCTGACTGCACACAACAGTCAGCCCAAGATGTCAGTGTTAAACTGAGCTTTGCACAAAGCTGACAAGTGGAGGAGATTAAACTTCTCAAGAAATGGAGGTTGTTGTTTGTTTGGTCTGAACACAAGAGCAGCCTAAAGGAACAGGCACTTCCATCATTCACCAAGCCCAGGTGTGTCTAAAAGACTCTCTTGATCAGGTCTTATCCGTGTGATTATTAAGAATAAGAAGAGCAAAGATTTTAGAGGACATTCTATGTTACAAAGCACTGCACATACATATTCAATACTTTTAAAAAATATCATGAAATTGATGTTATTAATATCTTCATTCCACAAAGAAGAAAACGGGGGCTTGTAGGGGTTATGTGACTTGTCCAAGAACATACAATCAACAAGTGACTAAGATTAAAAACCAGACTTTTGCATTCCTAACCTGAAGAGGTGTTTTTTTTTTTTTCCATTATATCCATCTTTTTCTTTTTATGTAACCGTGTGTCATTCTCCTGCAGGTTACAGAGTAGTGGGATACAGGACGGGCTTTTAAGCTCTGCAGTTCAGTGACGATCTTTCACCTGCACGGAGTAGTTTTTGTTGTAAAGCAGGGGCTGACCATGGTCTTCCGTCAGTCAGCTCACCTGTCAGGCTCCTTTCCACTGACAGGCTCATTCTACCCCTTTCTGACCACTTTCACCAGCCAGAACAGCAGGAGGGCAACTGAGAATTGGGGTTTCTGGTCCACAGATTTTGATCCCATCGCTTAAGTGACTTCCCACATGTTCCATCCCCTCAGTTCAGTTCAGTTCAGTTCAGTCGCTCAGTCGTGTCCGACTCTCTGCGACCCCAATAATCGCAGCATGCCAGGGCTCCCTGTCCATCACCAACTCCCGAAGTTCACCCAGACTCCCGTCCATCAAGTCAGTGATGCCATCCAGCCATCTCATCCTCTGTCGTCCCCTTCTCCTCCTGCCCCCAATCCCTCCCAGCATCAGAGTCTTTTCCAATGAGTCAACTCTTCGCATGAGGTGGCCAAAGTACTGGAGTTTCAGCTTTAGCATCATTCCTTCCAAAGAAATCCCAGGGCTGATCTCCTTCAGAATGGACTGGTTGGATCTCCTTGCAGTCCAAGGGACTCTCAAGACTCTTCTCCAGCACCACAGTTCAAAAGCATCAATTCTTCAGCACTCAGCTTTCTTCACAGTCCAACTCTCACATCCATACATGAGCACTGGAAAAACCATAGCCTTCACTAGATGGACGTTTGTTGGCAAAGTAATATCTCTGCTTTTGAATATGCTATCTAGGTTGGTCATAACTTTCCTTCCAAGGAGTAAGCGTCTTTTAATTTCATGGCTGCAGTCACAATCTGCAGTGCTTTTGGAGCCCAGAAAAATAAAGTCTGACACTGTTTCCACTGTTTCCCCATCTATTTCCCATGAAGTGATGGGACCGGATGCCATGATCTTCGTTTTCTGAATGTTGAGCTTTAAGCCAACTTTTTCTCTCTCCACTTTCCCTTTCATCAAGAGGCTTTTTAGTTCCTCTTCACTTTCTGCCATAAGGGTGGTGTCATCTGTACAGTGAGGTTATTGATATTTCTCCCAGCAATCTTGATTCCAGCTTGTGTTTCTTCCAGTCCAGCGTTTCTCATGATGTACTCTGCATATAAGTTAAATAAACAGGGTGACAATATACAGCCTTGACGTACTCCTTTTCCTATTTGGAACCAGTCTGTCGTTCCACGTCCAGTTCTAACTGTTGCTTCCTGACCTGCATACGAATTTCCCAAGAGGCAGATCAGGTGGTCTGGTATTCCCATCTCTATTGTGATCCACACAGTCAAAGGCTTTGGCATTGTCAATAAAGCATAAACAGATGTTTTTCTGGAACTCTCTTGCTTTTTCCATGATCCAGCGGATGTTGGCAATTTGATCTCTGGTTCCTCTGCCTTTTCTAAAACCAGCTTGAACATCTGGAAGTTCACAGTTTCACGTATTGCTGAAGCCTGGCTTGGAGAATTTTGAGCATTACTTTACTAGCATGTGAGATGAGTGCAGTTGTGCGGTACTTTGAGCGTTCTTTGGCATTGCCTTTCTTTGGGATTGGAATGAAAACTGACCTTTTCTAGTCCTGTGGCCACTGCTGAGTTTTCCAAATTTGCTGGCATATTGACTGCAGCACTTTCACAGCATCATCTTTCAGGATTTGAAAGAGCTCAACTGGAATTCCATCACCTCCACTAGCTTTGTTCATAGTGATGCTTTCTAAGGCCCACTTGACTTCACATTCCAGGATGTCTGGCTCTAGGTCAGTGATCACACCATCATGATTATCTGGGTCGTGAAGATCTTTTTTGTACAGTTCTGTGTATTCTTGCCGCCTCTTCTTAATATCTTCTGCTTCTGTTAGGTCCATACTATTTCTGTCCTTTATTGAGCCCATCTTTGCATGAAATGTTCCCTTGGTATCTCTGATTTTCTTGAAGAGATCTCTAGTCTTTCCCATTCTGTTGTTTTTCTCTATTTCTTTGCATTTATCGCTGAAGAAGGCTTTCTTATCTCTTCTTGCTATTCTTTGGAACTCTGCATTCAGATGCTTATATCTTTCCTTTTCTCCTTTGCTTTTCGCTTCTCTTCACAGCTATTTGTAAGGCCTCCCCAGACAGCCATTTTGCTTTTATGCATTTCTTTTCCATGGGGATGGTCTTGATCCCTGTCTCCTGTACAATGTCACAAACCTCCATCCACAGTTCATCAGGCACTCTATCTATCAGATCTAGTCCCTTAAATCTATTTCTCACTTCCACTGTATAATCATAAGGGATTTGATTTAGGTCATACTTGAATGGTCTAGTGGTTTTCCCTACTTTCTTCAATTTAAGTCTGAATTTGGCAATAAGGAGTTCATGATCTGAGCCACAGTCAGTTCCTGGTCTTGTTTTTGTTGACTGTATAGAGCTTCTCCATCTTTGGCTGCAAAGAATATAATTAATCTGATTTTGGTGTTGACCATCTGGTGATGTCCATGTGTAGAGTCTTCTCTTGTGTGTCCATCCCCTAGGCCTTTATTATTCGACATTCCTTCTTAGTGAAGAACACTCTTAATTAAATCTCCACACACAATCATAAATGTGAAACAGGAAGTCCACCCTGAACAAGTGGCTTGCTTATCAAGTCATCATGTTTTCAACTAAAGAACCTTGGCCAGCATGACTCATCAAGTAAGTATCCCTTTAGCCCATCGTTTCAGAACAAAAGGTGAAGAACCAGATGCTTCCCATCATCCTACGGGCTTATCTCTAAGAACAGAGATAAGCCAGGAGATGTAAGGAGAGCGGGAATTCCCTTCTGAATCCTCTACCTGGCTCTGCCCCTCTCAGCTCTGCACCTGGGGGCTTCCTAGAACACTTTTCTACCAGCATTAGCAGGGAAATAAAGAATGAACCTCACTGGATTGATCAGATTCCCTCAAACCCAAGATCTTCTGAGACAGGTCCACTGTGGGCAGAAAAGGCTAAGGAAACGTCCTTTGAATAATCTGGGGTGCTCTCATGGCCCCTGAACACCACCAGTGTCCTTCATCCTTTCACAGCCAGGACCTGTGACTCTATCTCCTCCTTGTAAGACTTTCAGACAAAGAATAAATACAAACAAATCAACAAATGACAAATGACTTCAGCAATATTGAAACTGGATCTTGACACTGATCGTCAGACAGTTGTCTGTCTCCAGGAAGCCACCCACAAATTATACGCCCATAATGTACTCATTACAGAGGACAAAACTCATGGCCTCATGAACACTTCACACTCCTCAAAATAGATGTTTTAGAAAATGTGTACCATGGCAGTAGAGAGATACTGACCGCTGGTTCCTTTGGAAAGTGTTGGGTCTATTATTCAATGATCAATGCTTTTGCCTCTGAGCCAGTGTTATTTCTTTGCTCCGTGAGCACCTGAATCTATTCGCATACTTCACCTGAAGGTTTGGGCAGGCTGTTGAACAAAGTGTCCATTTGATATCTAACCACTCTCTTATCTCCAGTTCAGTGATTCAGTTTTAAACTTCTGCACTATTTCAACACTCCCTTTATATACGCCTATATACCATAATGAGAAAAAAAAAAGCCTTGCCCTGAAAGTTACCAGCTGCACTAAGCCTGGAACACAATACTTGCTCAATAAATAATTGTTGAGTAAAAGTAAAATGAATCTACCAGGCAGGATTTAGATCTTAGAAATGATGGAGAAGAGGCACACACAAGCCTGGCAACTATCCCCAGTCATATTTTTTAAGCTGTTTTTTATTGGAGTAGAGTTGCTTTACAATGTGGTGTAGCTAAATGAGTCAGCTATGCCTGTACATATATCATCTTCCTCATGGTTTGGTGGGTAAAGAATCTACCTGAAAGGCAGGAGACCTGAGTTCGATTCCTGGGTCAGGAAGATCCCCTGGAGAAGGAAATGGCAACCCACTCCAGTATTCTTGCCTGGAGAATCCCATGGGCAGAGGAACCTGGCGGGCTACACTCCATGGGATCTCAAGGGTTGGACACAACTTAGTGACTAAACCACCACTATATGTATATCCCCAGCCTTTTGAGCTTCCCTCCCATTCAGGTGGAGAAGGAAATGGCAACCCACTCCAGTACTCTTGCCTAGAGAATCCTGTGGACAGAGGAATCTGGTAGGCTGCTGTCTATGGGGTTACACAGAGTCAGATACGACTGAAGCGACTTAGCATGCATGCATGCATTGGAGAAGGAAATGACACCCCACTCCAGTGTTCTTGCCTGGAGAATCCCAGGAACGGAGGAGCCTGGTGGGCGGCAGTCCATGGGGTCACCAAGAGTCAGACATGACTGAGTGACTTCGCTTTCACTTTTCACTTTCATGTATTGGAGAAGGAAATGGCAACCCAATCCAGTGTTCTTGCCTGGAGAATCCCAGGGACAGAGGAGCCTGGTGGGCTGCCGTCTATTATCCAAGAGTCAGGCACGACTGAAGTGACTTAGCAGCAGCAGCAGCCCATTCAGGTCATCAGAGAGCATTAAGTAGAGTTCCCTGTGCTATGCAGTATGTTGGCATCAGTTATCTATTTGATACATAGTATCGACAATGTATCCAGGTCAATCCCAAGCTCCCAATTCATCCCACACTTGTGTCCAGGCATTTGTTCTCTACATCTCTGTCTCTATTTCTGTTTTGCAAATAAGATCATCTTTGCCATTTTTTTCTAGATTCCATATATATGCATTGGTTACATTATTTGTTTTGCTCTTTCTGACTTACTTCACTCCATATGACAGTCTCTAGGCCCATTCACGTCTCTCCAGATGCCCCAACCTCTATTTTAACCACTAGAAAAGAGTTGCCAGGACACAGACTGAAATGAGACGTGTTTCTCGAGAAAAATCAGACAAGCAATGCTTTCCCTCCCCTCGAAATTGCACATTTTCATTCTCTCTCCCCGGTGAGGCAGAACTTTCTGGGAAGCATTTACAAAATCTTTTCTCGAATCAGAGGCCTCCTTTAGTCATTCGCTTTTCTCGCAGAAATTTTCTCCCAAGGGAGCATCCATCTTTTTTTTTTTTTTTCCCCCTGTTGCAAGACTGGGAAAGTACATGCCCTTTATTAAAAAGAAAAAAAAATCTCATCCAGGCAAAAGTGGAGTAGGCAGGCTAGGTGTCCTCACCGTCTCACCCTGAAGCATCCTCATTGTTCTGTCCTTTTTTCTGTTTGGGTTTAAAGTCCTGTGATATTATGAGAAACAACAAAAAAGCTTTTACATAAATCATCTAAGTGCTAAGATGACAGACGCATGAAGGAGAAGAGAATCAATGGTTTTGGCTCTCAAGCTTCAACAGAAGGAAGGTTTTGTTAACTTTCAGCAAGGAAGGATCCTTCTGCAAGTCCTTGCCCCACTCCTCAGCATTCTTCCCCAGAAAAAAATAAACTAAAGAGCACTATTCAGACTCTAGCTTCATTCCAAAACTGGGGCCAAAACCATACCTTCTGAATGCCTTCAAGCACTGCTTATCTGAGTCTGCTCCAGGCTCTGTCAAACATTTCCTCTGAAACGTGGGGAAGACCTCGGTCTCTGGTGCAGGACAGGGCACCAGGAGCTGGCCTTGCCTTCTTCACAGAGGGGAACGGAGAAAGCAAGCCTGAGTAATTGGCCTCAGAAAGTAAGAAATTGTGCAAATAAACATGCCAAATCCATATTTATCCAAGGAAGAGAGAAGGCAACATGTGTATGTTTTATGAATGCTGTCTCATAACCTAGAAAAGGACCTGGTTCAGTTCAGTCAGTTCAGAAGCTCAGTAATGTCTGACTCTTTGTGACCCCATGGACTGCAGCACGCCAGGCCTCCCTGTCCATCACCAACTCCTG
Organism: Bos grunniens; assembly: GCF_055505025.1. Lineage (NCBI taxonomy): Eukaryota > Metazoa > Chordata > Mammalia > Artiodactyla > Bovidae > Bos > Bos grunniens. The sequence goes on along the minus strand of NC_141176.1, from coordinate 85,559,101 downwards.
GAGTTTACTCAAACTCATGTCCATTGAGTCAGTCATGCCATCCAACCATCTCATCCTCTGTCATCCCCTTCTCCTCCTGCCCTCAATTTTTCCCAGTATCAGGGTCTTTTCAAATGAGTCAGCTCTTCACATGAGGTGGCCAAAGTATTGGAGTTTCAGCTTCAACATCAGTCCTTCCTATGAACACCCAGGACTGATCCCCTTTAGGATGGACTGGTTGGATCTCCTTGCAGTCCAAGGGACTCTCAAGAGTCTTCTCCAACACCACAGTTCAAAAGCATCAATTTTTTAGTGCTCAGCTTTCTTTATAGTCCAACTCTCACATCCATACATGACTACTGGAAATCCAATAAATGATCAATGTGCGAATGAATGAAATTAAAAATGTAGTGATTCAGGGAAGAACAGTAATTGCCTGTGCCCAGGATACAAAATAAAATGAAATCCCCTCTGTGAAGACTAGAGAGAGAGAAGTTGCTGGTAAGGAGTGGTTGGTTCAAATACCACCCCCACCAGCCCACTCCACCATCACATACCAAAACGCCACCTGCGTTTCTATAAGTCACTTAGGGGAGTGCTTTGCAGGAGTCCTCGTACCTTCAGAGAAGTACTCTTCCTGTTGCAAGTTCAGTACTTCCGGGACTTTTCTCCCTTTCATCAAGCCAATGGCTGGAGTCAGAGAGAACCACAGCATCAGGGAAAGCAGGATGGTGTCAACAAAAAAGAAGAGCAGCTGAAACCTACAGGCCACAGCACAGACGTCTGATCACCTTGAAGGGCCCCAGAGAACATTCTAAAACTTCTAGCACAGGCAGGTGGAGCTGATGCGCTGAGAGTCAGACATGATTCCATGACCTCTTTAGCTTGGGTCTTCCCTGTATGGACTTCAGGAGCCTTCCAAGACACCTGTGTCTCACCCAGACACTGGCTGCCCTTCAGGATGGTGAGAGTATTGTGAAGTAGAAAGAAGGAATGGGGTGTCATGTCAAAACAATATTCTACGTGGATGGGGTGCAGCTAAAATGCTATTTTGTGGTACATAAGTTGGCTGGTAGGTGGTTCAAAAGTAAAAACGTTTTGGGAATTTGCCAAGTACCCATTTTCTGTGCTTTTTTTGGTCATTGGCTTGTGGGTGGTGGGTGGTGATCAAACGCGGGAGCCCTCCAAGAGAGCCCTCCAACATCGAGAGGCCAGTGGGCTCTGCTGTTGGAAACCCGGTGGTACAGTCAGAGGATGAGGAGGAGCTCGCAGAAGGATGGAGCTGCTCTCAGTGATCCACAGGGCCGATGCAGCGTGCCTTCCTGGAATGATCTCTTCCATTCGAAAAAAATAAGATACAGGAAGTATGAACTTCAGTCCACAAACTCAAAGGTGCAAGAAATAGCCCCTATCTTTGCTTTTTGTAAATTAATGTGATTGCAATTGTGAGCCTACCTTCGTCCATACTTGTAGGACACCTCAGTCATTCCTGGGGTGCCCCCCACCAATGCAGGGTTATGCACAATTCAGGGCCTTACACAGGAACCTGCTGGATGCCGCCTTCATTTCTGCCTGATTCTCCAGCAGACTTGCGCAGCCCATGTCTGCTCTTTTGCAATTAGCTACTGAGGTACACAAGAGCCAGGGGTAGGCAGAAAAACTCCCGGTAAAAACCCAGGATGTCTTCTTTGCCCCAGAACAATTTTCACCCAGCCCCCAGTTTCAGATGGGAGTCAAAACCCAAGGTCAGCCAAGGAGCAGAGGCAGCCTGACAGCTCCATCTCCGAGGCCCCAGGACCACCACGAGGCTTCGAGAAAGCCCTGCCTCCCTTCCCTACCTTGTTGGAAGCTGAGACTCCAAGAAGAGGTAGGGTCTGAACTAGAAGTCAGCATAACGACCCCCAAACTACAAAGGAAAACCAAAGGTCAGACCTCAGTTAGGGCGGCTTCTGGAAGTATAAAGTCATTCAAAAGCTAGGAAGAGCCTGAAGACCAAATTCACAATGTAAAGGTATTTAAAGAACTTGCACCACTGGGTCAACAAATTGAATCAGGAAGCTGCTCTTTCTCACTGAAGGTTGGCTTAAGATGGGAGATGACGGAGCTGGTGGGAGACCAGGACCAGACATCCATGGAGAAGTCGGGGGCAAGATCAGGTCCCCGTAGGAACTCCTCTTTGTTTCACATGCAGTCACTTTTCCAGTTTAAAGATTATTAGGATCTACTAATCAGTAGTAGGAGAAATGATGTAAGTTTTTTTTATGCAGACTAGTTTTAAAGTCTTTGTTGACCTTGTTACAATATTGCTTCTGTTTTGTGTTTTGATTTTCTGCCCATGATGCATGTGGGGTTTTAGTTCCCTGACCAGGGACTGAACCCAGACCCCCTGCATTGGAAGGCGAAGTCTCAACACTGGACCTCCAGGGACGTTCTGAAATGATGTGCTGACTTTGCGATCTGATTATATTTATCAAAGTATGTAGGTCGGGCTGCTCTGTCTACACACCTTATTAAGATGTGGCCAAAAGTAGAGACCTTGACTTCTGCAAAACTGCCATTTCTTCACTTCTCACTAGTAGACTTAAGTGAGGGAAAAGAACAATGATGTGATCGCTTTTCATTGCAAAATTCATTTTTTTCCTTCTTTACCTCTGGATTCTTAGCACTGGGTTCCTTCTAGCCCTGCCCCCTTCTCCCACCCAGGGAACCATAATTCTGTTAAGACTGGAGTCTTCTGTCTAATTTCAGATTCCTCTCCTCTCAGGGAGTTAGTCTTCTGAGAACACAAATGTCATACTAACTGGCTAAACAATCTCACAGTCACGCACAAAAAATTGATAGAAAGCTATTCGCTAGATGGGAAATGATGTTACAGTTCAATCTTATCTCTTTTCTGGGTGCTTCATGTACTAAAGCTGGAATCAAGAATCTCAGTGCAAGGGAGATGTGATTTTTGGTAAGCCAGGCAAATTGAAAGATATGATAAGAAGTTCTCCCTCTCTTCAACCACGAATATTGATAAGGCAACGTTTTTCTGCTCACATTGCCCAAAAGCATAACTCTATTTAAATTCTTTGTAAGTGTCCAAAAGGAAATGCTGATGCAAATGAACCTTGTGTGTTTCTGTTAAAAATTCACCATGTAACTTTGCAGGAAATGTAAACTCCATAGATTAATCGAGTAAAACTTATCAACATATCGACAAATATTTATTGTGCATTTTTTGTTCCCTATGCATAATACTAAGTCTGTTTACGGAAACAACCTAGTAAAAATTATATACCACCATGTCCAAACCCCCAAGGAGTCAATTTTTTATTAATTTGCATGGAAACATAGCTGGCATAAAAGAAACAGAAGTCACAAAGGAAAAAAACCGACTTGACTGCATGAAAATGTAAACCTTCTATTTTTCAAAACACAGACTTATCAGATGATAAGCAACAAAGTGAAAAATATATATTATTATGATACACCAAGGATATAGCTCCTTGATATATGACGAGGTTATGTTATATGAGACACAAAGACTCAGTAGACAGATGATACAGGAACACGAGATTCACCAGCGAGGACAGTGCATGCCTGTGCGCTCAATCGTGTCACACTCTTTGCAGCCCCATGGACTGCAGCCCACCAGGCTCCTCTGTTCAAGGAATCCTCCAGGCAAGAATACTGGAGTGGGTTTCCACCCCCTCCTCCAAGGATCTTCCCCACCCAGGGATTGAACTCTTATCTTTTGAATCTCCTGCATTGGCTGACAGATTCTTCACCACTGCATCACCTGAGAAGCCCAGTGAGGACATATAATCCTTTAACAAATATTTGAAAAAGTTAACCTCAGTAATCAATCAAAGAAATGAGCATTCAAATGGCAATGAAAAGCCAATTCAATTTCGCAATTTAGCCAAGATATTTTTAATGACAACTGAGGAAATACAAACTTTTTTGTATGAATCTTACAAGTGAGATAAAGAAACAAATTATTCTGTTATCTCCCATGTACAACAACAAAATGGGAGGGAAAATCCACACCAATAGGTAATGAAGGACCTTCCCCGGTGGTGGTCCAGCGGTGAAAACTTGGCTTTCCAATGCAGAGGGAGCAGATTCCATCCCTGGTTGGGGAGATAAGATCCCACATGCCTCGTGGCCAAAAAGTCAAAACATAAAACAGAAGCGATATTGTAACAAATTCAATAAAAACTTTAAAAATGGTCCACAACAACAAAAATCTTTTTTAAAAAAATATAATGGAAGAGAGAAAAGTAACTTTTTAATTAATAGAATTGGAGAACTGCAGGTATTTGGTTGAAGGCAGACTGCAGCCTAGAATCTGTTTAGTTTCCTGAGAAATTAGGGAACAACCTCAACATGGGGATCTGAGAAGACCGTGGAAGGCATGGGAAAGGTTTTGCATGATGTTAAACATTCAACTCCATTCTTACAGTTGTCATAACTGTACGTTTCAAACAGCTCTTTTTTACGTTGGCTATCATTGTAGGCTAAGATTCTCAAACCAAAATTATAGTAAAGCAACTTCACAGATGGTCAGTACAAGGAGGTCAGAGCATCCAGCTCTCTGCTGATATGACTTAATCTGGCAGATTTTAGAATTTCAGAAGGAACAAATGGATTGCACAGTCTGCAATAACCACCCTCCCAGTTGAGTTTCTAAAAAAATACTGTAGGATGCCTATATCAAAGCAGCCAGCACTACTGGGGCTCAGGGCAGGCTCTCCCAAAGTGGCATGTGGATTGTTTGGAATTAAAGTGACTCTGTGACAACCTAGAGGGGTGGGATGGGGTGGGAGGTGGGAGGGAGGTTCAAGAGGGAGGGGACATATGGGTACCTAGGACTGATTCATGTTGATGTATGGCAGAAACCAACACAATATTGTAAAGCAATTATCCTCCAGTTAAAAAGAAATAATCTTTTTTAAAAAAGAAAAAAAAATGCAACAAGTAGTTTTAAAAAGTCAAATAACAAGAACACTCATCTTCTGAGCATGTAGATTGATTTCAGTTTAGGTATGCTGTGTATAAAGAGTACTTGCTTAGTAAATGATGTAATAATTTTATTGCATAACAATCTTATGTCACTGCCTTAAAATGTTAATACCACATAGCAGTAAATATATTTACTTCATGGACAAAGTCTAGTACATCCCCAGAATTCAATAAATATATTTTTTTAAAGTTAAAAAAAAAAATTTAAGTGACTCAAGAAACAGCCAACACAAGAGGAACACTTTGACGCTCCTCTCTGTCTCTCTGAAACCAGGAAATAAGGCTCCCCTGGAAAAGCCCTCTCCCTGAATCTGGAGAGAGAAGGACACCGACCATCCAGATGGTAATTTGGGGTAGAGAAGCTTGTATAAACAAACTTCATTTTTTCTTTAACTGGCTCCCACAAGCCCCCAAACTCTGTTTAGAGTCTTCACTAATAAAGCAACCAAAGCCTAAGTTTCTCAGTCTTGTCAATTTTTCACAAATTTTTTGGTTCTTTGTCTAAAAACTATACAAGTTGCCTGCTTTGGCCACTTCTTAGGCCCCATTTCTATGACAGCTCCATGCCCCCAAGTTAAAATGTGTTTCTTTTTCTTGTTAAACTATCTTGTGTTAATTTCATTAGTGGTCTAGCCACAGGAACTCAAGAACGGTGGAGGAGGGCATGTTTTCCCCTTTCCAAACAGTGTTGTTCATTAGGCACAAACCTGTACACTTTACCCATCAAGCTGAGGGTAAAGCTGGTAGTTCTTCTGAAATCTGTGGGGCTTAGTGAGGATTCATGTTTAACAAGAAATGATCACTGTTCTTTGAGCAGAGGAGCCGAGACAGAACCAAGAGTCTCCTTCAGGGTGGCTGCATCGGCAAAGTATCCACCTGCAAAGCAGGAGGCTGCCTGCAATACAGGAGACCGAGGTTTGACCCCTGGGTTGGGAAGTTCCCCTCAAGAAGGAAATGGCACTCACTCCAGTATTCTTGCCTGGAAAATCCCATGGACAGAGGAGCCTGGCGGGCCACAGTTCATAGGTCACAAACTGTCGGACACAACTGAGTGACTAAACTGCATGAATCACAAGAATAAATGACTGTCCCCAAACCCTCTCCTGTGCTCACACTTCAGCCTAGAAAACTTTGAGAGCGGATGTAAATATAAGATACCACACACGAAGAGAAATGGCAACAGCTCACCCGGCACCACTCTGCCGAGAGCAATGGGAAGCCGCCTCCTTCCCACACACGTTGTACAGCGAACCCTCCAGTGCGTGAAATGCTCGTTGGATTCTCTTTTGTGGACCAACTAAATGTTGGAGAACAAGTCCTCAAAAACGGTAACTTTGGTTTCAGAATATTGATCTTGGCCCTTCTCTCCTGTGATAATTAGCTTTTTAGAGTCATCATGCATGTATTTAGGGCAGTGTCGGTTCAAGATAAGAAAAGCCTAACACCATGCAAGGCGTTCTGCCTTCTTAAGGAGAAGGAAAGTGAGCTAATCCACTCCAAAGTAGTATATATGCTCTTTATGAAACTCCTTGAAAAGACAACAGAAAGCAATCTTTTTTTAAGACACATTTAAAAATTGTATGTTTCCATCTGGCAGGATTTCTTAGCCTGTTTGAATTAACTATGGGTTTATATTCATGCAGATTATGTAGTTTAGTCTAAAGCCTACAAAAAATCAAAACCTCAGAAAAAGTCAATAAAAGACATGTATGTTTTCCTTTTCATCACTTTAAATATATTCTGCTACTCTCTTCTGGCCTGCAGAGCTTCTGCTGATAAATCAACTGATAAATTTATGGGAATCCCCTTGTGTGTTATTTGTTGCTTTTCCCTTGCTGCGTTTAATATTTTTTCTTTGAATTTAGTTTTTCTTAGTGTGATTATTCGGAGAAGGCAATGGCACCCCACTCCAGTACTCTTGCCTGGAAAATCCCATGGATGAAGGAGCCTGGTGGGCTGCAGTCCATGGGATCATGAAGAGTCGGACACGACTGAGCAACTTCACTTTGACTTTTCACTTTCATGCATTGGAGAAGGAAATGGCAACCCACTCCAGTGTTCTTGCCTGGAGAATCCCAGGGACGGGGGAGCCTGGTGGGCTGCGTCTGTGGGGTCACACAGAGTTGGACACGACTGAAGTGACTTAGCAGCAGCAGCAGTGTGATAATTATGTCTCAGTGTGTTTCTCCTTGGGTTTATCCTGTATGGGACTCTCTGTGCTTCCTCAACTTGAGTGGCTATTTCCTTCCCCAAGTTAGGGAAATTTTCAACTATAAACTCTTCTAATATTCTCTCAGACCCTTTCTCTCCCTCATGTTCTGCTGTTGCTGCTGCTGCTGCTGCTGCTGCCAAGTCGCTTCAGTCGTGTCCGACTCTGTGCGACCCCATAGACGGCAGCCCACCAGGCTCCCCCGTCCCTGGGATTCTCCAGGCAAGAACGCTGGAGTGGGTTGCCATTTCCTTCTCCAATGCATAAAAGTGAAAAGTGAAAGTCAAGTCGCTCAGTCGTGTTCGACTCTTCGCTACCCCATGGACTGCAGCCTACCAGGCTCCTCCACCCATGGGATTTTCCAGGCAAGAATACTGGAGTGGAGTGCCATTGCCTTCTCCTATGTTCTTCTGGGACCCCTATAATTCAAACACTGGTGTGGTTAATGTTGCCCCAGAGGTCTCTGAGATGGTCCTCATTGCTATTCATTCTTTTTTCTTTATTCTGCTCCTCAGCAGTTATTTCCACCATTCTGTGTTCCAACTCACTTATCTGTTCTTCTGCCCTTGAAGACTGGAAGCAAAAGAACAGATATAGGAATCCAGGCCTTGCCAACGCCTCTGTCATTTCTGCATGGCAACAAAACACTCTAATTGTTGTGATTATCATTTAGCATGTATCAGATATATGCTGTCTCATTAACGAATAAAAACTTGTTGATTGGCATCATTTAACAGATACAGATATTGGAGTGGAGAAATCTGTTTATCCTTACTCCATCCACAGTAAATGAGGTCACAGTGGTAGAAGCATCGCCCATTACGCAGTCGTGTCATAGACTGCTGTTGTCTTCTTACCGGCATATAGTTGCTTTACAATGTTGGGTGCGTTTCTGCTGCACAGCAAAGTGCGTCAGCCACATGTATACATGTATCCCCTCTTCTGTGTTTTTCCTTCCCACTCAGGTCATCACAGAGCATTAAGAAGAGTTCCCTGAGCTATTCAGTGTGTTGGCATCAGGTACCTACTTTATACATAGTATCAATCCCAACCTCCCTCCATCCTACCCACCCTTTCCCCTTGGTGTCCATACATTTGTTCTCTACATCTATGTCTCTATTTCTGCTTGGCAAATGAGTTCATCTATATTATTTTTCTAGATCCCACATATATGTGTTCATAGATGATATGTGTTTCTCTCTTTCTGATTCACTTCACTCTTTTGACACTCTGTTGCTCCTTATGCTTACATGATAGCCCAATTCCAGTAAGACACCTGAGGACAAGCTCCTTTGCTGTCCTCATTCCTCTTGCAGAGCGTGCTTCATTCCTCTTGCAGCTGACTCATCAATTCAATAGAGAAAGTGATGCTGGAGTGTCCTAGACTGAATACCAGGGAAACCAACCCAGCTCAAGACTGGATGACCAAGTGACACAGGACATCCTGGCAATCAAGTCAGCTCTAGCAAGAACATGAGTTCTGGATCAAAATAATCTATCAGTTCAGTTCAGTTCAATCGCTCAGTCGTGTCTGACTCTCTGCAACCCCATGAACCGCAGCACGCCAGGCCTCCCTGTCCATAGACACCTATGAAAGAGTAAAAGCAGGGACTGGTCCTAAAAACTTTCATGTCCTAAAGAAGGTAAGAGGATCTTTTCTAACGTCTCTCTTTTGGGGGCTTCCCTGGTAGCTCAGTCAGTAAAGAATCTGCCTGCAGTGCAGGAGACCCAGGTTCAATCCCTGGGTCAGGAAGATCCTCTTGAGAAGGAAATGGTGACCCACTTCAGTATCCTTGCCTCAAAAATCCCATGGACAGAGTATCTGGAGACAAAACAGTCTGACATGGAGAATTTGACACATGCATTTCAGCGCTTCTGCATAGTTACATAGAAATGGACGTGACAAAATGTTAAAAGCACTTGTTTGGAATCAGTAGTGTGGACAATAGAAATTGGACTCCACCATCACTTCATGGGAAATAGATGGGGAAACAGTGGAAACAGTGTCAGACTTTATTTTGGGGGGCTCCAAAATCACTGCAGATGGTGACTGCAGCCATGAAATTAAAAGACGCTTACTCCTTGGAAGGAAAGTTATGGCCAACCTAGATAGCATATTCAAAAGTAGAGACATTACTTTGCCAATAAAGGTCCGTCTAGTCAAGGCTATGGTTTTTCCTGTGGTCATGTATGGATGTGAGAGTTGGACTGTGAAGAAGGCTGAGTGCCAAAGAATTGATGCTTTTGAACTGTGGTGTTGGAGAAGACTCTTGAGAGTCCCTTGGACTGTAAGGAGATCCAACCAGTCCATTCTGAAGGAGATCAGCCCTGGGATTTCTTTGGAAGAAATGATGCTAAAGCTGAAACTCCAGCACTTTGGCCACCTCATGCAAAGAGTTGACTCATTGGAAAAGACTCTGATGCTGGGAGGGATTGGGGGCAGGAAGAGAAGGAGACGACAGAGGATGAGATGGCTGGATGGCATCACTGACTCGATGGACGTGAGTCTGAGTGAACTCCAGGAGTTGGTGATGGACAGGGAGGCCTGGCGTGCTGCGATTCGTGGGGTCACAAAGAATCAGACACGACTGAGCGACTGAACTGAACTGAACTGAACTGATATCCCTGAACCTGTCCCCCATCCCCACACCCAAGGACAGATGTAGTCACAGGATAAGGCTCAGCGATAGAACAATGGTATTGGCTTGCACATGACATAGAAAAAAAAATTTTTACGTAGAATGCTTTTTGAGATTTTTTTAAAGAGGCTGAAAATATCTGCAAACAGCCATGCCACAGCATTGTATAGCCAACCACAGGACACAACCACCCCACAGCCATTCTCTCAGAGACTGAATCTCAGAATCTCAGGAGGAGATAACACATCAGCATTCACCTCGGAATCTTCTCCCAACTTCCTTCCTGGGCAACGGACAGGGCGCTTGAATTTGGTGAAAGATCCTGAATCAGCACCGAGGACAACATCATCAGAGATGGATGCTTTGTGATTGGGTTAAACAGGATCGCCTGTCATAGGCTAAAAAGGCTTATCTGCACAGGCGCCTGATATTGAAAGATGATTGAGGAAATCAGCAGCACGTTAAATATTAAGCATTTCTTGGAATGTGATCGTTGTGCTGGAGGTTACCACATCACAGGAAATGAACTTTCGAAGGACCTCAAGGTCTTTGGCTCTGAGACTCTGCTCAAGCGTAAAAATGTCAGAGTAGCTAAATGGGTTTCAGAACTGACTTGAGAAGGAAACAGGACTGTTAGGGCGTGTCACTTCTCAGATCCCCAGGTATTTTCTATTCCACCTCCAGGCTGTTGCCCTTAAACACCTACAGATTTGTGGTAAATACGGTTAAACCCATCACCTCAGGATTCCCTGGCGGCTCAGACGGTAAAGCGTCTGCCCAAAATGCGGGAGACCAGGGTTCGATCCCCAGGTCAGGAAGATCCCCCTGGAGAAGGAAATGGCAACCCACTCCATTACTCTTGCATAGAAAATTCCATGGATGGAGGAGCCTAGTGGGCTATAGTCCGTGGGGTCGCAGAGAGTCAGACATGACTGAGCGACTTCAATTTCATCATCTCAGCAACCTTCAAATTAAGACTCTCTTGACTCTGTGAGGCTTCCCTTGTGGCTCAGTGGTCAAGAATCCACCTGCAATGCAGGAGCCACAGGAGACTTGGGTTCAATCCCTGGGTCGAGAAGATCCCCTGGAGAAAAGCATGGCAATCCAGTCTAGTATTCTTGCCTGGAGAATCCCATGGACAGAGGAGCCTGGTGGGCTACAGTCCACGGGGTCTCAAAGAGTCAGACACAACTGAAGGAACTTAGCATGCACACACGCCCTCCTTTTCATTTGAACAGTTGTATATAACTCCTATTTGAGAAGTCTTCTCTCCTTTCTCCAATATCATCAGATCTCTCTGGCTTCCCATGACACTACAACAAATTCTATGTATTCTTTGTGTTTATGGAGTGCTCGCTATGGGCCAGGCACTGTTTTAGATATGAGAGAGGTGAATTAGCGACTACTTGGCCATGTCGAGTCGTGTCAAACCCTAGGAACTGTGACTTTACCCACAGTCTACTTTGCACAGCCATGCTGTGTGCCCCCCATTAACACTGGGGAACCCGTCCTTGGTCTGCTGCTGACACTGCGTACCTTGTGCCCCGCAGGGGCTTCCGCACCAGCCGCACCTGATTGCCTCCTCAGAGAATAACTGTCTAACTTCCTAGCTTCCATTTCGGGAATCTCTTCTCAGCTACCAACTGGCATAGCCATCCCCAGTCCTCTATGTGGCAATCTTCCGCTCACCTTCTCAAATGTGTTCACTCCAACTTTCCACCGCTGTGATCGCCACACAATCCATGATGAAACAATAATGTCTTTGCTTAAGACACGATTGGGGCTCATAATTATCTTATTTATAATGGACCCTGAGGACACTAATGATATGCTCATCCACTTGTGGCTCCGTATATAGAAAAGTGGTTCCTGCCCACCCTGCCTCATTCAAGCAGCTCCCCTTCCCCTCCTGCTCTGTCCCTCCCCTCCCTCTCTCTCCTTCCTTCTTCCCCCTCTTCCTCATCCTTCTCCTTCTGCTCCTTCTTCTCCTTCTCTGCTTCTTCCTCCTTCTGCTTCTCTTACAGTCCTTCTACCTCCTCTTCATTGTCCTCTTCCTCCTTAGAGAACACTCAGAAAGTCCAAATTATCTATAAAAGTTTTTATACCACCTCTAGTATTAAATACTTTAAAGGGCTTTGATACGACATCAACACACTCCCAAATACTCACATTTTGAAAATATATTTCATGTGTTTATACCTGGGGCTTCCACGGGAGCTCAGCCAGTAAAGAATCCGTCTGCAATGCAGAAGACCCCAGTTTGACTTCTGGGTCGGGAAGATCCACTAAAGAAGGGTTAGGCTACCCACTCCAGTATTCTTGGGCTTCTCTGGTGGCTCAGCTGGTAAAGAATCCACCTGCAATGCAGGAGACCTAGGTTTGATCCCTGGGTTGGGAAGATCCCCTGGAGAAAGGAACAGCTAAAGAAATGTCCATGTTTCTGACACTAATTTAGGTCATTTTGTTCGTTACTCCACTCTGTATTCATATAGACAATTTCTGATGAGTAGGGTTACTTAGTAAATGGTAATTGATATTCATGACTTGAAGTGTGGAGGCTAAGAAACAGGACATGAAGGTGAAAGAGGACAGCTGTCTACCACATCAACGGAAGCTGATGGCTTGAAAGATAAAAGAAACTCTCCAAAAGAAAAATAGAAGAAATTAGCAAGTGAGGGTTTCTCCTCTTGGTTTCAATTGGTGTTGGATTCATAGAAAATGGCATTGGAGGGATTTTTTGAGACATGAGGAGTTCTTTCACAAGTTTGTTTTTATTAGAAAGAACATAGGACCCAGAACACTAGGTTTAAGTCATGGATAATCTACTAAGACTTGGAATCCTTGAGAAACCACTCCACATCTCTGCAACTCAATTCTTTTCACGTGTAAATGAGAGGGTTGTGCTAAGAGACTTTACTTTCCTCATAATATAACCGTTATTCATGGTTTCCTACAAACTTACAACCTGCCTATACAATGACCTAGGGGAAAAGGTGTGCCTAGATCTTAATCTTCTCACCTCCAGTTGGTATTTCCTGATATTCCAGGAGCTGAAAGATATCCTGAGGGCTTGAGAATACTCCATTGGTGATAAGCAATTACAAAAAGCAGTATGAAAGGGGGTTTTATTCCATTGCTAAACCATGGTACACACCCTAAAAGCCACTTATTATTGGAAACTCTACTTAATGGACAATGAGTTACATTACATGCAGGTGGCTCAGTGGTAAAGAATCTGTCTGCCATGTAAGAAACACGGGTTTGATCCCTGGGTCAAGAAGATCTCTAGAGGAGGAAATGACAACCCACTCCAGTATTCTTGCCTGGAAAATCCCACTGAAAGAGGAGCCTGACAGGCCACAGTCCATAGGGTAGCAAAAAGTCAGGCACAACTGAGCACAAACACACACCTCCTGGGTAACATTTACAATTAACAATGCAGAGGACCAATCAAATATTCAGAATCACAGATACTTACAAAACAGCACGTTATCACCATTGAGATGAATCCACATATAAGTGGACATTGCGGAAATGTGAGATCACTTCAGGTCTTCACCTAGTCATTACACAGGGTCAAAAGGCAGCCAGAAAAGGAGGGGGTGGGCAGATGCTATAAATCACAACCCTTGCTTTAAAGTGCAACTGGGATTTAGAGGGACAAAGGAAGAGGATAAAGCACTCGTGTGGAGGATGCATGTGTTGAGAAGATCAAATAAATGGGACCAGTTCATCAAAGTAGTATTTTTCAATTAAGAGTTTAGCAAACACCCACAGTGTATTGGGCTAAACCTCACCCACCCCACCAAGCCCAATTTAAAAATACACAAAATCCTGGTTCGTACATTCTGTGAGTTGGCTGTCAAGTTGATGAGAAAATGAATGAATGATCAATTAAGAATTAGCAAAATGATTAAATGGCAAACTCTGAGAGATGCATAAATTCAGACGAACCCAGAAACAGAGAAAATAAGATTCCTACAGTCTGGAATTATTGGATTTCCTAAAGAGCAGTGGGGAAAGTCAAACCATCAGTATTGGAATTCTGACTCTGGCTGTGTGCCTGCCTTTTGAGTGCTCTGGGCTGTCTATTCAATGAGGATGGACATCATCAAGAAACCCAGAACGTTTCTATATTGCAAATGAAGTTCATGAATATACAAGTTGATCAAATGAACACTCTAAGTGCTTGGGGAAGAATAATAGAAGTCTTGGTAATGGAGATGTTGATAACTAAGGGAGAAGAGGGTAGAAATTTTGCCATGAAATCCTGGTTCGTACATTCTGTGAGCTGAATTTCGGATGGCTTTAGTCTAGCAATAACATCAGGCTCTCGCCACAGTTAAGAGACAGACTCAATTAGGAACACACCCTGTGGTATTCGGTGCAATTGCCATCCTAGGGACAAACTGCACTCAATCAACACAGAAGGAACGACGGCCATGCATCAAGCTTACAACTCAATTCACTAACCCACTAAAAGCTCCGTGAGGAGCAGCATCTAAAACACAGGCAGATTCCCTGAACGATTGGATCAGATGCATAAAATGTATTTATTTCATAGATGCTTGTACTTTGCAGAGTCTAAAAGAAGGAGAGCTGCATTGTTTTGGAACCATGCTCCAACTATCCCCTTCCAGACCAAACCCCTGCAGGACCAGAATGGTCTTGGCCTCTGAACTGGCCCCCTCTTTCATTGTGTCCACACTCCCAACCTTCACGCTTACTGTTGCCAGACTAATCCCCCTAAAAATGCAGCTGTAATTATACCTCTGCCCTGCTCAAAAGCTCTCCATGATTCCCAGCCCTGTCCAATAGTCTCTAAATTCCTTCTGTTGCTAGTGAATTTGAGGTTCTTACTTTGTCGCAAAAAGAAGTTGGAGACAAAGTGATAGGTAAGAAATGGGTTTATATAGAGAGAAAGACACTTCACAGGCAGAGTGTGGGCCATCTCAGAAGGTGAAATGGAGAAGGGGGACAGAACTCAAAATATGGTGTGGTTAGTTATGGATTGGTAACTTCATAGGCTAATAAGTGGGAAGATTATTCCAACTATTTTGAGGAAGGGACAGAGATTTCCAGAAATTGGGTCACTACCCACTTTTTGGCCTTTTATGCTTATCCTTAGAATTGTGTCCCTGGTGGGTGTATCAGTTAGATGCTAGTGTGTTATGATAAGTGTACGATGAGGCTCAAGGTCCCCCGGAAGCTAATCTTCTGCCATCTGGTACCCAGTTGGTTCTAGCCCATCTTCATCACATCTTACGGCTATGTCATTCTTTTAGAGGTTGTGCCCCGCCGCCTTCCCTCCTGCTTCACTTCCCTCTGTATGTCCTGTCTGATTTCACTGTATCCTCTTAGTTGAAAGCTCTCCAAAGGGGGTTATCTCCACTTTCCTGCACATAGGCCCAAGTACCAAGTACTGATCTCTGCGTGACCTGCCCCTTCCCACGTTGGATGTATCCTCTCACCTTCCCAACTCCATGGGAAAGATTTTAGAAATATTCCACAAGCTCTTCAGTGGTTCTCCCTCTGTGAGGTAGAACCTGATTTTCCTCCTTTTGAATGTGAAGTGGACATAGTGGCTCATTTCTAACAAACAGAATGAAGCAGAAATGATCATAAGGACCCAAAAATGGGTCATAAAAACACTGCCACCACCTCTGCATTGTTCTCATTTTCACCACTCCCCTCGCTCCCTCAGATTACTGCCTCTGGGGAAGCCCAGGGCCATGTCATGAGGACCCTCGGGCAGTCCTGTTGGACAGGCCCACTGAGAGGAACTGAGGCCTACTGCCACGACCCTCCTGCTTCCGTCAGGCCTTCAGATTGGCTACAGCCTCAGGAGGATTTGTATTTATGTATTATGTATTCATGACACTGAGCAGAACCTCCAAAGTCGATCCCAATTCCTGACCCACAGGAGCTTTGGGAAATAAACAATGTTTGCTGTTTTAAGCCACTTTATTTTTAGAGTAATTTGCTATACAGATACTAGTTAACTAATAACAAATAACCATTAGACAACTGACCCATTTCCAAATGTCTCAATTCTAAATGCATTTCAAGAACCAGATTAAATGACTCTCCTACCACAAATCTCTCCTAGACCACTTGGATAGAAATAGTAACTAAAATCATACCTGGCTGGGTCTTATGAAATTTTGAAATTTCATATGAAATTTCACACCTCTATTATGATGGTTTCCCTGATGGCTCAGCAGGTAAGGAATCTGCCTGGAATGCAAGAGACACAGGAGACATGGGTTTATCCCTGGTGCTATTTGGGTAGGACCATGATCATCTCTGAGTTGATTTCCATGCCTGCAATTGCATCCTGTATGTTTTGGACAAGGACTGATGACCTGCAAAATACAGGGTTGGGAAGATCCTATGGAGGAGTAAATGGCACCCCACTCCAGTACTCTTGCCTGGAAAATCCCATGGACAGAGGAGCCTGGCAGGCTACAGTCCATGGGATCACAGAGTCAGATACAACTGAGTGACTAAGTACAGCACATTATAATGACATGTATGATTTGCACAGTTTTCTCCCTTATTAGAGGTTAAGCTCCTTGAGAAAATTTCCAAACTTCCCCTCATATCTCATCACAGGAGTCAGGGGCATAAAAGAGGATGTGGGAAATATTTGTGAATAAGTAGCCAGATTCTAAACTCAAGTCTCTTTCCTTGCTTGAAATCTATTTGTGTTTATTGTGATGTTTCATGAGGCGTTACATACAGCTGAAGAAGCAAAACACAATAAAAGAAGTACTTAATTCCTTCATAATTCTTGGAAAAGAAGGAAAAAACTCAGAGAAAAATAATCAGCATAATCAGGTTTACCTAGAAGATCAGGTAAGTGGGAAGAAAACCACCATGCTGATGTTTTTGTCCAAAACATACAGGATGCAATTGCCGGCATGGAAATCAACTGAGAGATGATCATGGTCCTACCCAAATAGCGTAGTCCTCCAACTGAAGACAGAGCTTTTCTCTTCCACCTCGTTTAGGCTCTGGCGTCACTCCCCAGGCCACTTCCACCCTCCTCACTGTGGCCTTCCACTGACTTCACCCAAGATTAACTAAGTATCAACAGTAACATATGAAAAGTGAATAACCACTTTTGATTTTTTTTTGTATCTAAAACCCAGGCTTCCCATTTCCTCTGAGCAATGAGAAATGTGAAAACGGATTATGAACTGAGCATGAAGCATTCAGAACATTCGGCTTTTAAAAACCAAAGCACAAAAATCACCCTGCTTTGGTGGAGCTCAGTTGACATAATTACATAAAGGGAAGGAGTCTTCCTGCCAGTCCTTGTCTTGCTGCTGGTAAAAGGGCGTGCTATCAGAGGCCATCTCTCTGCTTTCTTCAACCTATTTCTATAGTGTCTAGGGCTTCCCTGGTGGCTCAGATAGTAAAGAATCCGCCTGTAGTACAGGAGACCTGGGTTCGATCCCTGGGTCAGGAAGATCCCTTGGAGAAGGGCATGGCAACCCACTCCAGTATTCTTGCATGGAGAATCCCATGGACAGAGGAGCCTGGCGGGCTACAGTCCGTGGGGTCCAAGGAGTCGGACACGACTGAGTGACTAACACACATAGTGTCCAGTATCAACCAGCATTCACCAGCCAGGGAAGCTCAGATTCAGGCGACAGTAGTCTAAGCAGGCGAACCATACCTGCCTCTTATGCAACCAGATTTGATCCTTGATCCGAAGCAGCCACAATAAACCTATGGAGACATTTTGTACAGGGATAATTGTTTTTATAGCAAACCAGCATCCATTTACAGTTTATTATATACTGTAAAACAACTACTATCCTATTACATGCAGACTTGATTGTGCACTCCTGACGGGTAAGACACCAGTTCCAGCTGCTTCCCCTTTCCTAAGCAACGGTGGCAACAAAAACCAGGGCACTCTTGAGTTTCAGTTGTTCTCGGCTTGCTCGCACGTGTTAAGAGAACGGTTTTCCACTTCAAAATTCATATGAGGTTTTTGTCATATTCTTTTTTAAGTGTTTATTTTTAATTGGAGGATAATTGCTTTACACCACTGTTGGTCTCTGCCTCACATCAACGTGAATCAACCACAGGTCTATCCAGTCCCCTCCCTCCTGAGCCTCCCCACCGCCTCCCACCCCACCCCAGCCCTCTAGGTGGTCACAGGGCCCTGGCTGAGCTCCCTGGGTCACACGGCTAACCCGCACTAGCTCTCTGTCTCCTGCGTGGTAATGAATATTGCCTCCATGCTGCTGTCTCCTTTCGTCCCACCCTCTCCTCCCCGCACTGTGTCCACAAGTCTGTTCACCAGGTCTGTGCCTCCATTGCCATCCTGCAAATAGGTTCATCAGTTCAGTTCAGCTCGGTCGCTCAGTTGTGTCCGACTCTGCGACTCCATGGACCGCAGCACGCCAGGCCTCCCTGTCCATCACCAACTCCCAGAGTTTACCCAAATTCATGTCCATTGAGTCGGTGATGCCATCCAACCATCTCATCCTCTGTCGTCCCCTTCTCCTTCTGCCCCCAATCCCTCCCAGCATCAGAATCTTTTCAAATGAGTCAAGTCTCCACATCAGGTGGCCAAAGTACTGGAGTTTCAGCTTCAACATCAGTCCATCCAATGAATGTTCAGGACTGATTTCCTTTAGGATGGACTGGTTGGATCTCCTTGAAGTCCAAGGGACTCTCAAGAGTCTTCTCCAATAGCACAGTTCAAAAGCATCAATTCTTCGGTGCTCAGCTTTCTTTATAGTCCAACTCTCACATCCGTACATGACCACTGGAAAAATCATAGCCTTGACTAGATGGACCATCTCACTAGATTCCATATACATGAGTTAATATACAGTGTTTGTTTTTCTTTTTCTGACTTGCTTCACCAGGAATAATAAGCTCCAGGTTATCTACCTCTTTAGAACTAGAAAAAAAAAAGCCGTACTCTGAGTTTCTAAACTGCATCCTTAGATTTTTGACTTCTACTATTCCCAGTCTCTGCTTCCAAAATGGGGATAAAGTTTTAAGAGACTGGGAGCCCTTTGAGAAGCATTATTCACGCTACCAAGCATTAGAGAGCCCTTCTGCATTATTTTTTACACAAGATAAATGAAATAAAGATTTAGGCAATAATTCAAGGAATTTAATCAATGTTAGTCATCAATATGGGTGATTCAAGACAATATAATTTTAGTCCTTGGTAGTAAATGTTTTCAGCCTGGATTTTCCAGATAAATAACTCCATATTTCTCTTTGTCACTCTGAACAAAGCTTTTGGAGGAAACTTTGCTTTCTTTTCATTGGCCATCCCTGCCATTTGAGTTGTTACTCTTACAGAAGCATATTCTAAGCGAACCAAACGAATGGACTCTCATGCACAACGGTTATTAATTTTCCTTAAGGTAGTGACAGTAAGCTCTTCCCAAATCTGGCCTCTTGGTGGGTTTAATCAACTTCACCGCAAGCCCTCCTGAATTTTAACTAACTGAGGCAAGTCATCAACAGCACAGCCATAGATGAAAGCAATGCTCATCAACAACTTCCCTGAAACAGAAATGCAAGGAACTAGGACAACAGAAAAACAATTGTACAACTATTACTTAGAGCGGAGTCAAGATGGATAGGGAATATCCATCAAGTCACACAGGAAATACGTTAGAACTCAGTAAGGTGATTCAACATACCTGTGGGCTTAGGAAGACACTATAGGAAAGCAAGCGCATGTACCTAATGTGTAGAATAAAAGAAGTCGGCCGGATGTGGTTCTAGGAGGCTATGGGTTTTTTTTCAATCAGACTTTTCCAAAAAGATAAACCTAGAATGCTTCCAGTATAAGAGAAAATTCGGGATCACAACAGCCTGTTGATTGTTGCCCGTGCAGGTTAGTCCGTATCAGAAGGTCTCTGGATGTCCTGGCTGCGGGTCTGGACAATAGCAAGGGCACCTTTCACTTGCAAAAATGTACTAGTTTAGGGGCTTCCTTGGTGGTCTAGTGGCTAAGAAACCACCTTGCAACTCAGAGAACTAAGATCCTACATGTTGTGTAGGAACTGAGCCCTCGAGGCGCAGCTAGAGGGTCCACACAGCACGACATGATGAAGATCCCGTGTGCTGTAACTAAGGCCCGACACAGCCAAACAGGTAAATATTTCTAATAAATAACACTTTAATAATGTACCAGTTTAGAAATTCAGTGACCCCTAAATTCTAGTGGATTAGTATTTCAGTTCAGTCACTCAGCTGTGTCCGACTCCTTGTGACCCTGTGGACCATAGCACGCCAAGCTTCCCTGTCCATCACCAACTCTTGGAGCTCACTCAAACTCATGTCCATCGAGTCAGTGATGCCATCCAACCATCTCATCCTCTGACGTCCCCTTCTCCTCCCACCTTCAATCTTTCCCAGCATCAGGGTCTTTTCCAATGAGTCAGTTCTTCACATCAAGCAGCCAAAGTATTGGAGTTTCAGCATCAGTCCTTCCAATGAATATTCAGGACTGATTTCCTTTAGGATGGACTGGATTAGTATTTAGAGGGAAAGAAAAATGACATAATAAATACATGGATACTCTTAAAATTATTTCATCTACCTTCTTCATTCAGATATTCCTCAGTCTCAGTGAGAGTAACCAGAAGAAACCAGCCTTCAGTCTGAACTTTCCAATCCAACTGAAACACATCACACACACACACTCAACATTTTGGTGCTGCCTATAAGTATTCGTCCAAATCTTCCCCAACAAGAAGCAGCTCTTATTTGCCAACCAACGCATCACTCGTCCTTGACACCAAGGTCAAGACTCACTTGCGTACTTGATCTTGCTGGTCCCACCTCATTCTACCTGGTTGGAGGCAGATCCTGGAGGTAAAATTACATTATTTAACGCTTATTACATTGATTTGCTCAGAAATAGCTGTAACTTGGATGGAATAGAGATAAACAGTGGCAACACACACCGCCCAAACCCTGGTCTAATGGCTGCTGGCCTGTTGGCTTCATTGCACTTGGTCATGGAAGCTTATAGACAGCACCTTCATCTGGGGGACTCCCAACACCCCTACCCCTCTGCTCGAAGGACTCTATGCTAGATACTGCTAGGTTACAAAGAAGAACCCTTGGCCTCGCTTTTCTCATCTGTTTCTAATTTCTATTCTTTTCCTGTAAACTCCTGAAAGCCTTCTTAAATCTTTCTCCCACCACGCGGGAAACACATGAATAACTGAAGACGGTTCTTGCCTGCACAGATCTTAAAACGTAGCTCTACCATAGAAGTGCAGCACAGAATAGGATGCAGCAAGCGCCCTGAAATAGAACAAAGTGCTACTAAGGTTCAAAAGAAGGAAGGAGGCATTTCCATGGCGAGGAGGAGGACGGATAATAAGACAAAAGAACGGGCACCGGAGAGTGGATCCTGTTGAAACTGGTTATCTACTGACATTGGATAATGGCAGAGACACAGTTGTGGAGCAGTGGGCCATCCAGGTGAGAATAGCACAGATACAGGCCGGGGGTGGCAAGTAGAGAGGAAGCCTGGGGTAAAGCAGTCATCCAAATCAGCAGGATGACTATTTAGGGGTTAAGACTTGTCCTCTCTAAAAACAGTGGAATATTCACTTGTTTGTTTGGGGTTTTTTTTTTGGCGGGGGGGGGGGGCGGCGGTTGGGGGTGGCATGGGTTGAAGACACTCACATTTTTTTTCTTATACTCTGAAGTTTTATCTAGGGCCAGCTCTGCATATAAATCTAGCTATTATTTTAAGAATTTATTTCTTTTTTCATTCATTTAATTATTTTTAACCTTTTCTTTTGCGTTGGGGTATAGCCAATTAACAAACAATGTTGTGGTAGTTTCAGATGAGGAGCAAAGGGACTCAGCCGTACATATACATGGATTCATTATCCTCCAAACTCCCCTCCCATCCAGGCTGCCACTTAACAGTGAGCAGAGTTCCCTGTGCTGTACAGTAGGTCTTTGTTAATTATCCATTCCAAATATGGCAGAGTGTACATGTCCATCCCAAACTCCCTAAGAGGGTAGAGTTTTGATATGCCTGTTATATATGGTGGGTTCAAATTAAGAATGGAAAATACGTGTGTTCCTAGTATGTATGTGTGTTCCTAGTATGTATGTGTGTGAGTGTACCTATATTGTTATTTAAAAGGTACTAGATGCTCAGGTCCATAGAGTCAAAGCAATGGTTTTTCCATTGGTCAGGTGCAGATACGAGAGTTGGACCATAAAGAAGGCTGAGAGACAAAGAACTGATGCTTTTAAACTGCGGTGCTGGAGAGGACTCTTTAGAGATCCAACCAGTCAATCCTAAAGGAAATCAACTCTGAATATTCATAGGAAGGACCGAAGCTGAAGCTGAAGCTCCAATACTTTGGCCATGTGATGCAAAGAGCCAGCTCATTAGAAAAGACCCTGATGCTGGAAAGATTGAAGGCAAGAGGAGAAGGGGACGACAGAGGATGAGATGGTTGGATGGCATCACCAACTCAATGGACATGAGTTTGAGCAAACTCTGGGAGATGGTGATGGTCAGGGAAGCCTGGCAGTCCATGGGGTCACAGAGTTGGACATGGCTGAGCGAGTGAACAAAACACATTGACAGGAGGCAGGGATTGAAGCATCTGCTATGGTGTGTGTGCACACAATGGCTGCTGTCTGCTCAAAGCAAAAATCAGACAGGAGCTCCACAGAGACCTACTCTCCATCAAAGAGTCAAATTCCACGTCAGAGTCTGGGGATGGAATAGATCCTGGAGAATTTCATGTTCAAGTTTGGTAGCTCTGATCTGGGATTACACCTCCTCGCTCAAATCAGGCTACATTCTCAGACCAAATGCGGGTGGGAAGGGGAGAACCAGAGAAGCAATTACTGCGGCCAAGTTGGTGAAGCTGACGTACCATGGTGTCTTCTGGATTTGGTGACGGGGTCTTGGTGACAGGTTCCCCCACTCTAAAGTCTCAATCAGTTTGATTGACACCCCAGAACTGTTCATCTCACTCCTCTCCAGGGAGGGAGATGAGGATCAAGTGCAATACTGTAGAGCAAAGAGTGGTTTCAGACACGTCATCTTCATTTTCAGTGATGGAGAGAGAAGAAAAAGAGCGAGAATTCTAAGTAGCAGAGAAAGGTTCAAGGTTAATTTGATTGGCAAGGTATGAAATGCCACTTACCTCGGGCCATTTCAAATTGCCCCTCATTCTCTCCACAGTAAATGAAAAGATTCTTTCCAAAGACGGGACATCAACTGATAATGACTGCTATTACATATTCATACACCACTTGACATTCGCTGGCTTACTTGGCAGGAATTCTTACAAAGCGCTCTACACAGATGCTGTGTCAGAAAGGTAAGGTCGGGATGGAGCATCTCACAGGCACTTTTTAGTGGACAGAGGAGCAGAGACAAGATAGGACTTGGGGACAGAGACCACACCTGTGCTGGGCAGGTAACACTGCCCACACTGCCTGTCCCTTCAGCACATTCTGGGACTTTCCAAAGACCATAGGGTATATGTTATCTAAGGGCCATTTGCCTAATCCACAGTTTTAACAAGGAACACAATGCTGGGAGGAAGATGGAAAGAAAAATCCCTGGCATCTTAAAAAAATAACATGAGACAATTCTCTTTCTACATAGGGATGGTTTTCTCATCCTAGAGAAACTGAGAAAGAAATTGGTTTTTAAAGAATTAAAGAAAAAAAGATCAGGGAAAATCATGAGTTTTCACATACAGTCGGGTTCCTGAGAGGTGATGCAATCAGCCTCTGGAGCATAGCCTCAGGGACATTAGCCTTGGGCCAATCCAACACCCATTTGCTGTCTGCTATGTTTCAGGCACAGTGCTGGCAAGTTTCACCCCCACTTAAGCCAGTTTACATCACACAACAAAGATACGGCCGCAGAGTTCCTATTAATAAATGCAGCCCAGGGAGAGCTGAAAAGAATATAGATGGTTCAGTGCACACCGTCCCACCTTAGAAAGAAATGGGAAGCACAGAGATGACTTGTGCAGGATCATTCATTTCACATTTTTAAACCATGGTCTCTCTGTCCCTCTGTGCATCTCTCTCTGTCTCTCCCTCCCTCTCTCCCTCGCTCTTCTCCCTCTCCTCAGTTAGTTAGTGACATGGCCAATTGCTGAATTGCTTTTCATGATTAACTCTCTTCTTTCAAGGTCAGTGACTGCCCTTCACATGATGACAGCACTCAGGGTAACGCACGATTCAGATAAACCTTGAAATGTTGACCTACGCTAAGTTCAGTGTAATTAAAAGGTGTGCCTATGCCTGAGCCAACTGTTTGAAACACGTTTGCTACAAACTTCATAATGTCTCCACGCTTACCCTGAACATCTGTTCATGAATTGCCTTCACAGGCCCGTAGTTCAGGACGATTTTCATAAAGCTCTAAAAATCTGCATGAAATTAATGACAGCAAATAAGCTTGAGCTGATTTTTTAAAATTAACTCCAAATAACAATCTCTGATTTAAAATTAGCAGGGAGAAGATGGTCTATTTGTATACTGCTGGAGAATGTAAGGTGGATTCAAATACTTTAGGAGTAAACTGGCTGAACTAACCATCCTGTTGGCAGAGTCTGTGTTTTGACAAGCACTGGCATTTCTTGAGATATTGTTCCTGGGAGTTATTCTGACCATGACTGTTTACAAGGTGATTGATTTTTTTCTTTATTACTAACGGCATTGGTGCTCCCAAAGAAATAATACAGAGAGAGAGAGAAAAGAGAGAGAGCAAGTGACATTCCCACTGAAACTATTCTAGAACAGTCTTGCCTTCCCACCTCTAAATATCATTGCAGGACACCAGAAGGCATTCTGAATGCTTTTATGTCCAGCGGGGCACCCAAGGGCGTTGCTTAAAGAACAAAAGGCAAAATTCTTACTCCATGAGAACAGTTGACTCACTCAAGTTCAACAATAAATCAGCTAGAAATGGTTAATCTTAAAGAAGGAAATATGCTAAGACATGAGAGTGTATCTCAGTAAACTAAATTCATTTTGCAAAAATAAACTAACTAGGGGTTTGTGATTTAAAATATAGAAATGTCTACAATAATTCAGGTCACCCAGAGTGGGAAGACAATGGACAAATGTTCTGAGACAAAAACTTGCCCAGGTGTTGACCACGGTGGTCTGTTCTCCATCCAATAGACCCCAGGGCAAGGAGGAAGCTGAATAACACTGAACAAATCACTGTAATCTCTCCATCACTCAGGATCAGCTGCAACAATAATGTTATCTTTCTGGATATTCTCCAGACTTTAAAACACTATTATTCATCTTAAAATGAAGACCAGAATGCCTACCTGCTAGGGTTGTGGGGATTACATGAATATAAAGCTTAGCACCATCCTTGCCCTGCAGTCAACTCTCTACAAATTAATGCTATTATAATTACGGCCATGTGTAATATCTTCAGTCTTTAGTATTTAGACATGTGCTCAGTTATGTCTGATGCTTTGCAACTCCATGGACTGCAGCTTGCCAGGCTCTTCTGTCCATGGGATTTCCCAGGCAAGAATACTGGAGTGGGTTGCCGTTCTCTTCTCCAATTTAGCCATGAATTGATTTTATGGGGGGAAAAAATGTCTATTTGACATTCATCCTGGCTTTTTTTTTTTTTTTCCCATTCATCCAAAGAGTATATACGGAGTTCCTTCTGTGTTCTAGGCAGCGGCCAAGACAGAGGGGCTGAAATCCTAGGAGATCAGAGTCAGGCAGGTATATAACTAGCTATAGCTCATGGAGTTGAGATTGTAGACCAGACTTGTTGTTGTTCAGTTGCTAAGTCGTGTCTGACTCTTTGTGGCCCCACGGATTGCAGCACGCCAGGCTTTCCTGCCCTTCACTATCCTAGGCAGTGCCAATTTACACCTTCTGAGATCTTGACTGCCCAGCTTCTAGACAAACATGGGTTACTGTGGCTGAAAGTAAAGAAATAAAACTTTGATTTTAGCAAACCTAAGTAAGCTCTCTTTCATAAGTATCCAGGTGTACTCCAAGTAAAGATAAGCCAAACAGGAATGTAAAAGGCCCATTTGAGAGTACCCATAAGCATCTGAAAGTCAGGAAAATAAAAATATAAATTCACTTAATGGAAAGAGAGCCTTAGGCAACACTAAGCCATTAGGACCGATGGTTATTCTCTTGCCAAGGATCTCAAAAGGTGAAAACATCATCTCTGAGCCCTGTCCTGTGTTTAATCACATCGACCCTCACCCACACACCCCCTTTCACACTCCTCCAATTTCAGGCTGTCCTGCAAAGCACATTTGGCTCCAAAACACACATATCAGCAGCCTTGCCAAGGCATTCAAGCACATGTGGATGCTCTCAGTGATAAGCAAGGGCTTGTATTAGCTCTAGATAACACACTAAGCTTTAAAGGAAACAGAGAACTCATGTCTAGCTCTGGGGTCTTCAATACTGACAGCGTTGTTTTCTACCTTCAAAACGTGCTGTTTACTATCACTCTCTGAAACAGCCCAATTTTATTCACACTAACAATTTGCTGCATGCAATGCCACTGTCTCCTTATAATTATTCATAACATTTTGGGATAACTTTTGCTGCTTTAAAATAACACTAGCCTTCCCAAACTCTAATTTTTACATTTGGAACATTGGTACACATTTTAAATCTATTGACCACCCATAGCTAAGCACAGAATTGCATTAAAAATCTTGCACTTTCCTTTTACATCAATTTACAATTCCTCATTTTAATTATCATTTGGGCATACCCCATACCTTTTTACATTTCATCCTTCATCTACATTTTTTGCTAATTTTCCATTTAGATTCTGCTTTTTAGGCACTCAAAAAAGAAAATCCATCTTTACACCAAAGTAGGAGCTACTTATGAAATGGAAATGGTACCAATAATGTAGATGAAGACTGAAATGTAATAGTAAATCATAAAACTTTGTAAGGGCTTCCCAGATGGTTCAGTGGTAAAGAATCTACCTGCCAAGCAGGAGATACAAATTCAATCCTTGAGTCAGAAAGATCTGCTAGAGAAAGAAATGGCAACCTGCTCCAGTATTCTAGCCTGGAGAATCCCATGGACATAGGAGCCTAGCGGGCTATAGTCCACAGGGTCTCCAAGAGGCGGACGTGGTTTATGAGTAAGCAGCAGCAATAGCAGGACTCTGTGCCAGGCAGAAAGCAAAGCACTCTATGTGTACTGTCTCATTTAATCTTCTTCAGGACAATCTTATAAGGCGCTGGTGTTTCGTCACACCCATATTACAGATGAACACCTGAGGCTGGAAGACATTAAGCCATTTGACAGAACGTCACACAGCTAAAAGACAAAATTCCGAACCCCCATCTGCCTAACTCCAGGAAAGAGATTCAAGCATTACCATGTGCAGAACATTGTATATGCTTTTTTATGCATGTGCTTTTTGTGCAAAATACTTTTCAATATTGAAGTGGCCAAAGGAAATCCACACACATAGAATAAAGGCTTTGGCCCTTTTAAGCCTCTTTAAACCTTTATTTATTTCCTTTTCTAATATACCCCTTGCTACTGCATTCAGTCACAGGGAGAATGACATAAAAGAGGTAATAACACAAATGATACTGAAATAACCCGGGCAGCTGTAGCAAGAATGCATGGGCAAAACAGAACAACAGGAAAACAAAGTCTAAAGGCCCTTGCTTTGTGGCCGCGGCTGCCAGCCCGGCTTCCTGGCTTCGCCGCAATCAGCCACACGCCGCAGGACAGAAATCTCCATCTCTGAGATGTGATTAGAGGCCTCATAGAACAATCCAAGTAAGGTCGTATTTGCATAAGTCAAGTATTCCACAGTCTGTACGGCGTCTTTACCTAATGCTGGATTCAATCACTGGTGTGGACCACAATCAACCCACCAGATGACCCAAAATGCCAGCCAGCTTCCACTTAGACAAGAGTGGCGGGAATATGGAAGGAGTGAGGCAGGGGACTGAATTTCCAGAAGCTCTGGCTTCCTGCCCCAAAGCTGCTGTAGGAGGGAGAGGGGAAGGCCAGTTAGAGGGGCGACAGGTCTTCAGTCCTTCTCTTTACCAGCGTGATTTCTCTTCTGTCTGGCAAGTATGCTAGAGTTTCATGCATGAGTTGATTCAAAAGAGTATCTGATGTTTAGGTTGGAATATCACGAATTTCAAGGCAACTCCTACCTTATGCTTCTACGTGGATGAGACTGGCCCAAGATTTAGTATCTTGTGGCTCAGTGGTAAAGAACTTACCTGCCAATGCAGGAGGTGTGGGTTTGATCCCTGGGTTGGGAAGATGGAAAAGCAAATAGCAACTCACTCCAGTATTCTTGGCTGGGAAATCCCATGGACAGAAGAGCCTGGTGGGTTACAGTTCATAGGGTCATAAAGAGTTGGACACCACTTAGTAAATAAACAATAACAAGCAACCAATAAGTCAAGGCTGGAAAGTGTCAAAACCTAGACTGGAACCCCAGTGATTCAATTCCTGGTCCAGTGCTTAACTCAACACAGCATGAACCTTATCCATTACTTCTGCTTCTTTCTACTCCTACTCTGGGACATCCGTTGTTACTTTTTTCAAATTTTGGTAAATGCATGTGAGAGATCATTCCTTGATGGTATCTCATCATCTCTCCATCACAGGACATTCCTTCATCCTACCTTTAAAAGGTGGGTAGATCTAGGAGTCATGTAAGGCCCGTGGGCTGTGGAGCAGAGGTATGTTTGATGAACTGTGCACACATGAGTGCGTGTGTGCTGTTGTTCAGTCACTCAGTCGTGTCTGACTCTTTGCAGACCCATGGACTGCAGCACGCCAAGCTTCCCTGTCCTTCACTATCTCCTGGAGCTTGCTCAAACTCACGTCCATTGAGTCAGTGATGCCATACAATCATCTCATCCTCTGTCGTCCCCTTCTCCTCCTGCCCTCAGTCTTCTCTAGAATCAGAGTCTTTTCCAGTGAGTCAGCTCTTCCCATCAGATGACCAAAGTATTGGAGTTTCAGCTTCAACATCAGTCCTTCCAGTGAGTGTTCAGAGTTGATTTCCTTTAGGCTTGACTGGTTTGATCTCCTTCCTGTCCAAGGGACTCTCAAGAGTCTTCTCCAACACCACAGTTTAAAAGCATCAATTCTTCTTCAGCACTCAGACTTCTTCATGGTCCAACTCTCACATCCATACATGACTACTGGAAAAACCATAGTTTTGACTATACGGACCTTTTTAAGCAAAGTAACATCTCTGCTTTTTAATATGCTGTCTAGATTTGTCATAGCTCTACTTCCAAAGAGCAAGCATCTTTTAATTTCATGGCTGCAGTCACTGTCTGTGGTGATTTTGGAGCCCAAGAAAATAAAATCTGTCGCTATCATTTCTGACACTTTGTGATTCTATGGACTATAGCCTGCCAGGCTCCTCTGTCCATGGGATTCTCCAGGCAAGAATATTGGAGTGGGTTGCCATTCCCTGTTCTAGGGGACTTTCCTGACCCAGGAATTGAACCTAGGTCTCCTGCACTGCCGGAGATTCTATACTGTCTGAGCCACCAGGTAAACCCAGATCAGCCATATGTATACATATAGCCCCTCTTTTTTGGATTTCATTCCCATTCAGGTCAGCACAGAGCAGTGAGTAGAGTTACCTGAGCTTGACATATATACGCTATCGATATATATGTTAGTTATGTTATGTTATATATATATATATATATATATATATATATATATGCTTTTAAGTTAGATGTTCTGGGTGTAAAATAGACAACTAATGGGAAACCACTGTAGAGTTTAAGATTATTGATTTTAAGTTTCATTACCAGCATTCTCCTGGTAACCAACAGCTTAAGAAGTAAAACTGACAGCAAGCAGACGAGATGGAGACACTGTGACAATTCCACGTCCTCAACTGAGGTGATGGGCGGAGGCGCCTCCCCAACCCCAAGGGCACAAACACATCGAAATGAGTCAGCGTGACATCCATGCTCATCTAACATCTCTGAGTCATCACAAGGAGGTAAGTTGTGCTCTGTCTCCTCTGGCAACCGAGGTGACACCCAGACACACCACAGTGAGATTCCTGTCAATTCCTTCAAAATGTGTCCAACTAACCTCTTAAAGGCTAAAACCTGGTAATATCCCTCACAAATTAGAGTGATACGTGGAGATGAAGACCTGGAACATCTGACCTGAGTTAAACCACAAGTTGGAGACAAAACCAAAGCCAGAATCCAGGCTCTGTTATCTGAGTGGGATGTGAGAGGGAATGACAGAGCCTGAGCACTCTAAAACCAGAACCAGATTTTCATCACCAGCCTCGGGTCTTGCAGGTGAAACCGTTGAGCTCTAGAGAGAGAAATGACTTGCTCCAGGTCACAATTCAGGGACGCATAGCATGGCATCAAGAGCACAGGCCTCACGGATTCTAGTATTATATAGTCTTTCCATCAAGATCCCCTCTTAGCTTGATAGAACTTACATCCCACTGGCTAAACACCATCTCTCGGTCTCTATTTCATGATAGGTGTACTATCTGAAGTAGCTACTGCTCTTCTGGCCTTCATCAAAGTCACTAGAATAAGGAAATTGGCTGGACAGACTCACTTTCAACCCCTGTAGTGGATTTTTTAAGCCACTCATGCTGTATGTGTTTCAACTTGAGAGATTTAGTGAGGAGAAATGACGTTCTGCCCCCACTGGAGACAACAAGAGTAAGAAAGCAAAGGGAGAGAGCACACAGACATCCTCTTTGTCAAGTTTCCAAACATGGATTAAAAACCTACTACGTGTGCAAACTCTGCTCCGTTCTTACACACAAGTGGCTCAGAGTCTCCAAAAGGGTGACCTCGAGTCTCTTAACAGTGCCTGTGAAATTTAATCATTGGGAGGTTCACACCAAACCTCCGTCATGACTCCTTTAAATGAAATAGATCACACTTAATAAAGAGCCTGCAAATTAAAGTAACCCAGCAGTCTTAACTAGCAATTAAAATGACTTTTTTTTTTTCCTATCCAAGGTGAAACCATATGCTGGAGCATATTTTTGTCAGGTCCAAGATAAATGAGAAGTTCGGCTCAGTGGGGAATAATTCCAGTTCACATTGAAGGATCAGCCTCAGTATCAAAATCTCATTCTCTCAAAGTCAGGGTCCTGCCACAGAGTACCTGAAGATACCTGAGCTCAAGAGCCTTCCTGTGAGGACACAGGGTAAGGTGTGCATCCACCTCATTCCCATCCACATCCTCAGGAAGTTGCACGCAGAGCCTGAATGCCAACAGAAGCCTAAACTGACTCTCCTCTTCCTGAGATGTATTTATGGGATCATAGATACTACTACAGAAGTAGCTAGGGAATGGGGAACAGACTGGGAGAGAAGTGTTGTTGCTGCTGTTGTTGTTGTTATGGTTTATTTGCCAAGTCATGTCTGACTCTTTGCGACCCTATGGACAGTAGCCTGGCAGGCTTCTCTGTCCATGGGATTTCACAGGCAAGAATACTGGAGTGAGTTGCCATTTCCTTCTCCAGGGAATCTTCCCAACCCAGGGATCAAACCTGAGTTTCCTCTACTGGCAGGCTAATTTTTTACCACTGAGCAAGCAGGAAAGCCCAAGAAAAATGTTCATGGCAATATTTAATCCAGAATGAAACCCATCTCAGTTGGCCAGCGGATCCCTAAGAACACACTAAAAAGAATTCCAGGCTCTGGGAAACGCCTGTCATCATCTAAGGCAAAGGAAAGTAGTAGCCCGGGAAGCAGGAGGTAACTGACACACAGGGTTAATACAATAGCCATCAATAATGTTCAAGCTCAGCTGTTTGGAACACTTCTTCCCAAGGACCTGACTTGCCTCCATGTCTTCACTTGCTATGATGGGAAAGGGAGTGGAGATGGTGGAGGTGGCACACCAGGTGGAAAGATAGGACGTGATTACTGGCATCAGAAGACAGAAGGAAAAGAGAAGTAGAAAGAAAGGAACAAGGATACATAAAC
Organism: Bos grunniens; assembly: GCF_055505025.1. Classification (NCBI taxonomy): domain Eukaryota; kingdom Metazoa; phylum Chordata; class Mammalia; order Artiodactyla; family Bovidae; genus Bos; species Bos grunniens. Next base: position 85,527,260 of record NC_141176.1, on the reverse strand, counting down.
AGATAGTAGACATATGGATGGTTGGATGGGTAGATGAACAGACAGATACATTTGTATTTGGGGATGGCGTCAGAGACTCAGTGGACATGAGCTTGAGCAAACTGTGGGAGGTGGTGGAAGATGGAAACCTGATCTGCCGCAGCCCATGGGTTCACAAAAGTCAGACACAACGGAGCGAGTGACCAACAACAACAACGAATCAGTGAATGACCTGTAGAAAAGAATAAGCAGTGACACATGAGTTAGATACCTACCTGGCTCTGGTCACTAAACCTCCAACTTCCTAGGCATCAGCTCATGTAATCTATCAGTGACCACGTTGCTATTCTGCCTACTTTACACAGAAAGAAACCATAGACACGATTAATAAAATCAGAGTCGGAACTAAAACCTAGTTCTGCGTAGCCACAAAACCCTTAGATTTTCTACTGTCCACCCTCACTTCTCATTTAAGGTCATGCTAAAGTTTGGAAGACATTACATCAGAAGATGGAATGCAGGCCATACAGATTTGCTCCGTGAGCGCATAATTATAAACCACACCCTCACACTACTCAACCATTTAACACATGCATCCTGCTGAACACAAACATAAAGAAAGCACAACAGACTCTCCCCAAACCCTCCAAGACTTGCCAACGAGCAGACAAGAAGCACGTTTCCATTCAATACTATCCCCACCTCTGTCCTTCACAATCCACGGTCCCCACAGCCCCACCTCCCAGATAGTTTTTTATTCCAGCAGCTCCCACCTTCTAATGTACAAACAAACTGCCTAGGATTTTGTTCAAATGCAAATTCTGATTCAGAAGATCCGGAATCTGAGAGTCAGCCATTCTAACAAGTGATGTTAGAGCCCGAGTGATGTTAACGCTTCCGGTCTGAGGATCACATTTTAGGTAACTAACCTTTGCTCTATGTTGCAGAAACAACTCCATTGTTGCAGAAATCAACATGTTATTTAGCATCATTTCCTGGGCATTAAGAGCATTTAATACGTAACAATAAGAAATGTGATACAGACATGGGGATTTGGGTTCTATGTATTAATATACTTAAAGGCAGAGCATCTGTAAGTCAGGGAGTCCCCCAAGCCCTTCCCAAATTACAGAGATGCAGTTTTCTATGACTAAAACCAAGAGCCACACAGTAAAGAATAATAGAATAATGCCATCTTGATGCTATTTAAATATATATTTACTTCTTATTCATGATCTTTCACCCATTTAATTTTCTCTGAGAAATTATTCAGGTCACTTTTTAAATGGGTTTCAATGTTTCCAGGGCTGCAGCTCATTATAAAATTGCTCACAGCAGATAGAATCTTGCTTCAGCACAGCACTGGAGCTGGCAGACACAGAAATTGGTATGCGGATATTGTACTGTAAACATTAATTTAGTATTATGCGCAAGGTTGATTGATTAATAAATACATAAGCCAGGAAGCCTAGTTTAACTCTTAATTCACTTTTTTTTTAATTTCACAGAGAGGGAAAAATTAATCTAGAAGTGCTGATTGATTGAGAGCTTCAGTCTCGTCTAGACAGCAATGGAAAATGACAATGAACCTGGGACTCTGCAAACTGCATCATTTGCAGAATAAACCCAATCAACAAATTCCATCACACAGTGATGGATGGTCAGCAAGAAAAGGCTGTAGGGATCACGGATGAGAAGAACGTGTGATTATCCAAGGAAGCAGCTCACCAGGCAGAGTGGAGAAACCAGGAAGAACTAGCAAATATTTCCAGCTCAAGGGTGGATACAAATGAAAGGGAAAAAAACACACTTGAAACTTTAAAAATTAATGAGCATCAGAGCACTCCGCAGACTAGCAAATTAGAATTAGTACATTGCATTCTCAAGAGCGCACAGAACATAAACACACTGTGCAGCTGTGGTCCCACTACAAAGACTCGGATGATGTAAAGCACTGACTTACCCTAGTGCCATGATTAAAAGGTCACATTTAGAACCACATATTCTATATCCAGATTGAAATAGCGCTGAATTTTTTTCTAAAAACAAGGGAAGCATCGTCATTGTTCTCTGCTTTGAAGAGTAGCAATTAAGCTGAGCAGGGCAATTGCTTTTAAATTAAACCTACATCTTCCTGTGATTCTGTTTTTCCAGCTCATATTTACACAATGACAATCAAGGTCAAGTTCCAAGCCCTAAGCCTCAGAAAGCTGACATCAGAATCATCAATAATTGTTTGCATTCAGTGTGTCCAGGGAAGGAAAGGAAAGGAAGGAAAGAAGGTAACATTTGAGGATCTACTATAATAAGAACTGTGAAATATTCCACCAGAGATTCCGACCAAAGTTCTCACATCAACACTTTGTTTTATTAACCCCATTTTACAAAGGGGAAAATCAAAGATTAGGGATGTTAGGGAGATTGCAACAGTGTTAAGTGGCAGAACCCCATTTATGTTGGGTTTTGTGCATGTTTTAGAGAATAATCTTTCCACAACCTGCAAGAATGACTGCAGAACTTAGTAAAGCAAATGGTCAGACTCCCCTACTCAGAGTCTCTGACTCAGTCCATGTGTTCATTTCCTACAGCTGCTGTAACAAATCACCACAAACTGGGGCAGCTTCAGAGCACAGTGTCGTTATCTCACAGTTCTGTGGGTCAGACGTTCATATACGGCACAACTGTAGTGGGTCCTAGGCTTAGAGTCTCACGGAGCTGAAATCAAAGGTCTTGACAGGGCTGCCTCCCTTCCTGGAGCCTCTGGGGAAGAATCGGCTTCTGCTCTCATTCAGCTTGTTGACCAAACTTAGTTCCTTGTGGTTGGAGGACTGATGTCCCCTTGTCCCTTCGACTCATCCAAGGCCAAGCTTGACCTGTAGGGGCTTCCTGCACTCCTCTCATGCTTTCCTAGTGGCCCCTTCCAGCAAGGCCAGAATCTCTGAATCTCTTTAAGTTTCTCTTCTGCTGCATCTCTCTGACTCCAACCAGAGAAAGTTCTCTGGTTTTAAGGACTCATCATAATTAGACTGGTCCCTTGGTAATCCGGAAAAATCTCCCGATCTTAAAAGTCCAGAAACCTTAATTACATCTGCAAACTTCCCTTTGTATGTAGTATAGTCACAGGATCCATGGATAAGAGAACACATATCTTTTTTCCGAAGTGGGTGCATTGTGCCCACTGTAGTCAATCTGGGGCCCCAGAATTTCTGATCTAACAGGTTTCTAGGTGATGCTACTGGTCAAGCAACCACACTTTGTGAACTCCTGCTCTAGCTTTTACTCCAAGTGTGGCCCATGGTGTCAGCATCACCTAGAAGCTTGTTAAAAATGCAGAATCTCAGGCTTCATCCCAGACTTAGTAAACAAGAACCTGTGGTTTAACAACATCCCTATGGAATTTCTATGCTCATAAAAGTTTGAGAAACATTGCTTCAGGGCAATAAAAAGTGGGATAAAGGAATAAAGTGTGTGGGCTTGCTGTCACTTCAGTCATGCCCAATTCTATGCAACCCCATGGACTGCAGCCTGCCAGGCTTCTCTGTCCATGGGATTCTTTGGATAAGAATACTGGAGTGGGTTGCCATGTCTTTCTCTAGGGGATCTTTCTGACCCAGGGATCGAACTCATGTCTCCTATGCTTCCAGCCTTGGCAGGTGGGTTCTTTACCACTAGCAGCACCTGCGAAGCCCAAAGGAATGAAGTATATGCTTTATTTATTCTCAAAACCTTTTGAAAGATACTGCTCCTCCTTTGTCTGGGTATTGCTCCTCCTTTTTTTCCTCTTGGCAGGAATAGAGGGAGGTATCTTACCTATAAATTTGTACCCGTAAAGGATTCCTGTTCTGTCTCTCTCTCCAGTTTTATTTGCCCACCCCTGCTTCCCATTTTCTTTTAAAAGGAGGGAAATCCCCCCATGACTCAACCAAAGAAATGTTTAACAACCTGAACAGAAGCAGGTTGGATCTGATGATTCACTGGGCAGCCTTGCCCAGGACACCCCTCCTTTGGTCAAATCCAAGGTCTGATGGGAACAGATTTCAAATGGTGCTCAGATGGGTTCCAGGAGGAAATACGGTACTCACCATCACCCATGACCAGAGACAGGGCGAGTGCCGGCCCGTGCAGCAAAATCTGCTTTTATTTTGACATTAATAGGATTTCCTCAGTCCTGGAAAGAGATTCAGCAGAATCTAAGGGCCCCAGAGGAGAAGAAAATGTCATTAACCCTTTTATTGAGGATGTTATTGGTTTTCTGTGAGTTCCCATTAGAGGAAAGTGGCTGCAGTTAGAATCTATGGAAGAAAACTGAAAAGTGATGCAGACAGACAGCCTGAGACCAAACACACAGCTTACTGCTCTCTCCGGCTCAACAGTGCCTGAGTGCAATCACTGAAACCCAGTCATTAGACAGCCAGAGAAAAGTGGGATACGTTTCAAGAGGTACACATTAGCTGAGCGTTAATTATCCCAAATTCTCTTGCTTTCTCTTAATTTAAGGCAAGATAAAGAGAACATATCAAAAATGGAAAGACGTTTGGTAGTGAAAATAAGAAGACATGAGTACAATGAAGTCCTATTAAGCACGCTGTATTGGGAAAAGACAAACCGATAAACTGATCCTCTCTTCCCCCGACCTCCTTTCTCTCTCTCTCTCTCTCTCTCTCTCTCTCACACACACACACACACACACACACACACACTCACTATGCTGTTTCTTTTTTAGTGCACTGAGTTCCAGGCAATAAAGACCCATATTGTCTGCTAAAATCAACCGATTATTCCAGAATCTACACGAGGAATCAAATAAACCAACTCTCATTCCCAGCACATTCTCTTGATTCTTGGACTTCTCCCTTAATTGCATAAGGAGACCATGAGAGCATTTGCAATACTAAACCCAGTCCTCTAAAACATTAGCAAATTATCTGTGGGTACTCAATAATACAAGTGTGCGTTGGCAAAGAATGTTAGCCACTCAGAAATGTTTAATGAGGCACCTGACAGTGTATGCAAATGACTCCAGCAAAGAGTCAACAGGCAATGACCAGTGAAGGCAAGATACGAGACAAAAGCCAAAGAGGTGACAAGCATTCCAGAAGTCTTGAAGGGAAAAGATTCCTACCTCTCCGATCAATGCAATTTGCCCACCTCCATTTCTGGAAACTATTTACCTTGAGAAGCATTTACAAAGAGAAAAAAAAATTTCTTGAAATCTGCAGAGTGCTTACTTTTGAAAATCACCTAGCAAAATAGCTTGGCTTTCAACCCATCACCAATGAACCAGTGCTGTCTTAGATCCGTGTTTATTGGGAGTGGAAGGAGAAGTAAGAGACGGCCTAGATCAAACTTGGGACCACTCTGGGGTCACTGGGGGCACCAGACGAGCCTTCATTGGACGCTTGACCTGATGGGCAACAGTCTGGTCAAGTCTCCTCCAAACTATTCATCTTTTCATGCATGTAAATTCACGATATATATACATACACATACAATTATTATCAATTGAAAGTATATATAATAACCTGGGTGCCCCCCCAATATACTGTGTTTCTGTCTCTATTCTTTCTCACATGCTATTTCATCTCCCGTTCCCGTTTCTGTGACACGAACCCACCTAGACATCTTTGAAGATCCTGTTCAGCTGTTGCAAGCCCTGCACATCTGCTGTTGGAGGCTGCAGCTGTCCCTGACACGTGGCTGACAGCCACCACTGTCCCAGCACGCTTGCTGCTTGGCCACCAGCACTCCACTTGCTCTGGTGCTTCTCTCTCCATCTTCACAGCCATCAATTGCTGAGTCCTACCACCTCCACAAAGCTGCTGCAGCCCCAGTGTTCTTCCCTGGGAAATCCCATGGATAGAGAAGCCCAGTGGGCTGCAGTCCACAGGGTCACTTAACGACCGAACAACAACAAAATTAAAGGAAAACTTTCCCCAAGTGACTAAAATCATTTGAGACCTTCTGTTCCTTCTTCTAGGGTAGTTGGGGCAATAAGCTTGAAAACCCATCCAGAAAACATTTAAAGGACACCCACCTGTATCTCACGGATTTGCCAAATGTCTCCTCTGTACCTGGCACCCAGCTGGATGCGGTGAATATGGTGGGAAGGACACTGCTCCCCAGACACGCGTGCTGCTCTGCAGAGCAGCTCAAGAAGCCTGCGCGCGACTACCCTGGTGGTCCAGCGGTTCAGAATCTGCCTTCCAATGCGGGGGCTGCAGGTTTGAGCCCTGGGAGAGGAACTAAAATCTCACTTGCCACTGGGCACCTAACCCCTCAGGCTGCAACTAGAGAAAGCCCACATGCTGCAATGAAGACCCAGCACAGGCAAGATTTTTTAAAAATTTTAAAAAAGAAAAAAGAAGTGCTATGGGGACAGAGCAGAAAGGTGATTACAGGCATTCAAGGAACAGCACACAACGGGGGACACAGATTTTAGTGCCAGGAGACTACATTGCTGGAGTCTTTCTCATTTCTACACATCTTTTGCATAAAGGTGCTGACCGCCTTTGCTTCTTTCAAGAATGGTTTGTACAGCGCACAGCCTTGGAAGATAGAAATGGTGTCTCCTCCCAGAGCACGGGGAAGAAACATTTATTGTGCAGTACAATAAAAATCTCATCTCCCTCCTGGGCAAAAATCGGGCAAGTTTCCTTGCAGCCCATTGTTAAAAAAAGATTGAGGTTTCCTAAGCTTGGGGCTCCTCAGCTGTGAAGAAAACCCAGTCCAGGTGCAGCATCCAGGACACTCTCTGCCACCCCTGTGACTTTGGGGACGAAAGAAGCTGACACACGCATGAGACATGAGGTGCTTGCTCTGCAGAGAATAGTAAAGTCCTTCGTCTCTTACCCACCAGGGCTGTGTATTCTCCCAGCACCCTTGACACAGTGCTGGGCTGCAATGTTAGCTTGAAAGGATAAAACCTAGGAATCGTCACAGTTCTTGACATTTAGATGGGGTCAGAGAATTATTTGGTGGGTCCTGACAACCTGACAACCACTTGAACCAAGACAGGCTGGCTTCATATAAGTTAGCCACGGGACAGCCAAGAAGACAAGGTGAAGAGCACACACAAGAAGCCAGAAAGCATGACCACGCAATGCATTTAGAAAACCTCGATTTAGAACAGCTTGGCCAGATTATCATCAAGAGTTTTACACACAGTCATGAAACTAAATCAATGGATTCAATTTCGCCTTAGGGGTCATTTCGAGTTAAAATTTTTGTTGATAATAATATTAACCATAGTCTTAGTTAACGCAGTTCTTCCCAAACTGAGGTTGAAAGAAAAACTGTTCTGTATAGTGTTCATTGGTGTTCCAAGAAAAATCGACTTTCCTTGCACAATTAAGTTAGTTTGTTAACTGCAGATGAAGTTCAATAGGTTCCCCTGCCACTGAAGTTTCCTCAATACTTTAACATGGTTATGCATATTTTTTAAAAACCAAAGGGAACACTTAGCACTCCGCCTAGCCCAAGCTAATCTGATCAGATACCCTTTGTTTAGGGAACCCTGACTAACATTTCCTGGAATCATTGATCTGTTCCTGCTGATGTGAGTAATGTCTGTCTAAATCCATTTAAAAATCACTATAGGGTTGGGAAGATCCCCTGGAGGAGGAAATGGCAACCCACTCCAGTATTCTTGCCTGGAGAATCCCATGGACAGAGGAACCTGGTGGGCTACAGTCCATGGGGTTGCAAAGAGCTGGATATGACTTAGTGACTGAGCAAGCACCATAGCCTTATAAGTAAACACAAAAAAATTATAATTGATAAAATTAATCTTTGACTGGATTTGCTTTTTAAATGTATCCACAGGGTTAGGAGTCTGTGGTCCTAAACCTTCATGAACTAAAAAAAGTAAAATTTCATAAACGCTCATCTGCCTCTCTCCTCTGCTCCGGTGATCTACAAATTAACAAATCATTCCATTCACCACACAGAAACATCTAAGCATATGAGCCATGCAGCCTCATCTCTGGTTGAATAACCTGTTCCAGGGGCAATTCACATGATACTAAATATATTTTGTTGTTGTTGTTGTTTAGTCACTAAGTCGCGTCTGACTCGTTGTGACCCTGTGGTCCATAGCCCACAAGTCTCCCCTGTCCATGGGATTCTCCAGGAAAGAATACCGAGTGGGTTGTCATTTCCTTCTCCAGGGGACCAAATCTGGGTCTCCTGCATTGGCAGGCAGATTCTTTACCATCTGAACCACATGGAAAGGCCAATATATGCTACTGTATCCAATCAAACACAGCAAGTCTGTGATCTACCCTGTACAATTCAGGTGTTATATATTCTTTGTCAAAGAATGCACTTAGGTCATTGAAAATAGAGCATGGTATACTCAAATTATTTTAATATGAAAAATATATAATGTGTATAAACTACCGCATTATATGTGTGCATATGTATCATATACAGACATTTTGAAAACACCTATGCAAGTTCTTTCAACTCTAAAACTAAAAGGATTAGAGAGTGAAGTAAGTCAGAAAGAGAAATATATATTCACACATGTATGTGGAATCTAGAAAAATGGTACAGATGAACACAGCTCCAGGGCAGGAATAAAGATGCAGACATAGAGAACAGACGTACGGACACAGTGGGGAAAGAGAGGGTGGGAGGAGTTGAGAGAGAAGCATTGACATATATACTCCTCCACGTGTAAAACAGATAGCTAGTGGGAAAATGCTCTATAGCACAGGGAGTTCCGCCTGGGGCTCTGTGATGACCTAGAGGGGTGAGATGCGGGGAGGGGAGGGAGGCCAGGAGGGGGGTGTATGTATACATACCTTGATTCACTCCATAGTGTAGCAGAAACGAACACAATGCAAAGAATTATACTTCAATTTTTTAAAAAAGATTATGGAAACCACGTAAGACAAAGTTGATAGCCCGCTGATTGTTAGACATTTTATAGCTGAAATAATGGTTTAATCATTGCTCCAAGCACATGTTACAATACAAATGTAAACAAGCTTTCCTTAAAGTTGTAGGAAAACTGGTATTTCCCACATTGAAAAGCTCTCTTGACCAAAAGTGTTTTGTCCTAATCTGCTTCAATCTATTAAAGGGCAAAGATTCAATTGGATGGTTTTCTGCTGTCTGTAAATCTATCCTGAATCCCTCACCCCTAGCACAGAGCCATCATATACAAGACATCCAATCACTATTTATTGAATCAATAAGTAAACTTTTCACCTGGAAATTGATATAACTATACCATACAATTTTAAGTACATTTGCTATCTGTGAACTTCTCTACCACCAATCCATTTAATTCAAATGGGTATAAAAGGTAAAGAAGAGAGTGAAAATGCTGACTTAAAACTCAACATTTAAAAAACTAACATCATGGCATCCAGTCCCATCACTTCATGGCAAATAAATGGGGGGGGGGGGAGTGGCAGATTTTATTTTCTTGGGCTCCAAAATCACTGCAGATTGTAACTGCAGCCATGAAATTAAAAGACACTTGCTCCTTGGAAGAAAAGCTATGACAAACCTAGACAGCATATTAAGAAGCAGAGACATCACTTTACCCACAAAGGTGTGTAAAGTCAAAGCTATGGTTTTTCCAGTAGTCAGGTATGGATGTGAAAGTTGGACTCTAAAGAAGGCTGAGCACCAAAGGATTGATGCTTTCAAACTATGGTGTTGGAGAAGACACTTGAGAGCCCTTTGGACTGCAAGGAAATCAAACCAGTCAAACCTAAAGGAAATCAACTCTGAATATTCATTGGAAGGACTGAGATTGAAGAAAACTCCAGTATTTTGGCCACCTGATGCAAAGAGCTGACTCATTGGAAAAAATCCTGATGCTGGGGGAGACTGAGGGCAGGAGGAGAAGGGGGCGACAGAGGATGAGATGGTTGGACGGCATCACTGACTCAGTGGACATGAGTTTGAGCAAATTCCGAGAGACAGTGAAGGACAGGAAAGCCTGGCATGCTGCAGTCCATGGGAGTCACAAAGAGTTGGACACAACTAAGCAACTGAACAACAAATGAAAGTTCACTAAAAAAAAAAAAAAAAGAAAGAAAGAAAAGAAATGTAAAAGAAGTGTTTAAATGTTCAAATGGAGGAATGATTAAAATATTAAAATCCTAAGGATTATATAATTTTTATATAAAAAAATTAGAGTTAAAACAATGTAGTAAATGTAGACAATATTTTGCTTATATAGATGTTTCACTTAAATTGAAAAGCAAATGCATTTGTCACCACAGTTTTTCTTTATAAACTATTTGACAGAGTTTTACAATATTCATTTATTTGAGATCTTTAGCCTTCTTAAAACAAGTAGCATTTAGTTTATAAATCCTCTGGATTTTAGCAGAGCAGTACTTTGTTATTTTAAACAAAAGTCATGCAGAGGAGTCAGCAATTCATGTTGAAATCAATAAAAGATTTGAAACCACATAGGTAATCTCATGGAGAAGGCAATGGCACCCGACTCTAGTACTCTTGCCTGGAAAATCCCATGGATGGAGGAGCCTAGTAGGCTGCAGTCCATGGGGTTGCTAAGAGTCAGACACGACTGAGCGACTTCACTTTCACATTTCACTTTCATGCACTGGAGAAGGAAATGGCAACCCACTCCAGTGTTCTTGCCTGGAGAATCCCAGGGACGGGGGAGCCTGGTGGGCTGCCGTCTATGGGGTCGCACAGAGTTGGACACGACTGAAGTGACTTAGCAGCAACAGCAGGTAATCTCACCTATGTGAGAAAACAGTCATACACAAAACTAACTGTCCTATAGAATGGAGTTCACTTACTCGTCCATTTATCAAGCCCTTACTGATTTCTGCAATGTTTACTGAACACATATTATGGCGCAGGTTCTGTGGAAGATGCTGCAGGGACAAGGACTAACAAAATATCGCAGTCCACTGGCAGGCTTAGGGTACATTACATTCACTCACTTCCATGACCTCTACCCTGGCCCTCGTCCAGGCCCTATAGCTCCTCAACAACCAAGAAAGACTATTGTCTACCATTTTCCCAGAATCTCCAGCCAATAGACAGTGCTTCAGTCTTCCTAATGCACAAATTTAAGTAACTCCCCTCTTCAAAGTAGATCTTTGGCTCAGATAGTAAAGCATCTGCCTGCAACACAGGAGACCCGGGTTCAACTCCTAGGTCAGGAAGATCCCCTGGAGAAGGAAATGGCAATCTACTCCAGTACTTTTGCCTGGAAAATCCCATGGACAGAGGAGCCTGGTAGGTTACAGTCCTTGAGGTCTCAAAGAGTTGGACACGACTGAGCAACTTCATTTTCCACTTTCCTCTTCAAAACATTTTACTTCCACTCTATAACCCATGGAGTAAACTATAAATTCCTTAACCGGCAATAATTTGGGGACCTCACCATCTTGACCCCAGTCTATCTTTTCAGTCTTAAAAAGCTAACATATCAAGGAGTGATTTACATGATCCCAGTCCTTTTGCAGATAGTATTCCATATACATGGCCCTAGAATTTTCACAAACACTATCTCAACAACAATGGAGATTATCTGAGGAACGTTGTGTGTCCCCCTAAAACATTTCATTTCTCTCCTTGGCTCACCAGAGACTTGGTTTCTAAGCTCCAGACATCTAGGTGGAGCCACGTGACTAGTTCCAGTCAATAGAATGTGAACAGATTTGGACTTTTTAATAGGCCTGTTTTCCTAAGAGATCTCTCACATGCTCTTCCTCTCTCTTCCCTTTTGTGGCAAACTTGGGGGTCATATGTTAAGGATGATGGCATCCCAGGAAAGAATGCCTGAAACTCATGTTCCCCCCAACACTGCTTCACCACCTCCCCCCAAAACCAAATGGACTGGGATGTTAGGAGACCTTTGATCTTCATTGCGTTAAGTGACTGAGATTTCCATTTATTCTGACAATGCAGGAAGAAATTAATTTGATATCCTTTTAGAAATGAGAAGACTAAGATTCTGAATGATAAGTGACATCCACATACATGTGGTTAGGGACTTCCCTGGGAGTCCAGTGGCTAAGACTCCATACCTCCACTCAGACGGCTGGGGTTCAGTCCCTAGTCAGGGAACTAAGATCTCACATGCCAAATAGTGCGGCCAAAAAAAAAAAATCTAAAAAGATTTTTTTTAAGTTTGTATTGACTTAAGTTCATTTTTATAAGCTTTTATAAAATTTGATATATTTTCTACTTCTATTAATTATTTTAAACTATCCCATTCCCCAAGACATAACATACAAAATATCATAATTCTTTTTTAAGTGCTACCTTAGTAGTTGTATTTTAAAGACAACAGAATCACTAGGGGGTGGGATGGGGTAGGAGGGAGGTTCAAGAGGCGGAGACATATGTATACCTATGGCTGATTAATGTGGATGTATGGCAGAAACCAACACAATATTGTAAAGCAACTATCCTCCAATTAAAAATGTGTGTATATATATGAATACATATACATATTTATATATATGACAACAGGATCAAAAAAGACATTATAGGCAGCATTGGCTTTGCATTGCCTTGCACGTAAGTCACTCAATAATCATGTTGAATGAATGAAGGTGGTGGTTTGACCATTGAATCTGTCATGAGTAGATGCATGGATTTACAGTGAGTGTCAGCGAAAGTCACTTCTGATACTAACACAGATGGGTAAGGTCTGTAAAGGATCTTCTGGACATGGCGTCCACTTTGATCTCCTCTTTAACTACAGGACGTTAGTTCTGGTTTTTAAAGTGCACTTTGAAGCCCTTTGATCCTCTCTAATGAGCCACTTGATTATATAAGCTCTGCTTCATGTTTCAGAAATGAATCTGCAGTGTCTATGTTTCTCAGAGATGAACTTAGGGTATCTGAAGAGTGGGGCAGACTATTAACAAGCTGTTATTCTTGTTTTATGTCTGTTACCACAAACCAATTCACTTCAGCAGTTTTTACCTACTAAAAAAAAATTATACAAATTAGAACATGTCTTAAAAAATGAATCACTTCTAAATAAACCTTAGATGTAATTAGAATGACGATACTTATTATGAAGAGCCGAGTCTCCTTTCATTGGCACTAGTTACAAAGGTTAAAAATGTCCTCCTATAAAATACTGCATAATTAAACAAAGCAATTTTGTAATTACCCACTACAGAACTGGATGAATTCCAAGTTTCATAATTATTTCAACCTATAGATGATCCACTTGTACAGAAAAAAAAAAAAGTCCAAAGGACTTTCTCTTTAGTGCAGTTTATTTCCTTCCCATTTCTCTCAATTTGTTCAGCTACTCTTCAAAAAAAATTTTCAAATAACAAAAAACAAATAGTTGTCCACTCCTTGAACATCCCTCCTCCAGTGATGATGCGTAGTTATGGGTATAGACTGTCAGGCTTTCTGTTTTAGAATTGCTAAAAATCCACACCAGAAATGAGACATACAAGTGGTACCTGGTCAACCCCACCATCATCGGGTGCAAGAGTAATGCCTAAGGAGAAGTTGAGGGAACTCACTATAGTAATCTGGTGGAGACAAACTCCTTGAAAGTCAAATTCCTGTTTCCCAATGGGATCAAATTACACAACAGACAGGCAAATTCCCACCATGCCAGCTTCTGCATGCTGAACTTCTGGAAGTTTCCACCTAAACCACACACCATCCCCTCAACTTCTCACCATGCCCAGGAGACAGGCTCTTTCCCCAAACTTCAGGTAAACGTCCAGCTAGCTAAGGGTCCAGCCCCACTTCCCTGGGAGTCAATGGACTCAATGTCCATGGCGGCCATTGCCTGTAGGTGATTCTGTAGAAGGAATCCATTATGCACAATCCAACATACTCTGAGATGATAAAAAAAAAAAAAAATTTTTTTTTTAGAAACCTTCAGAATTTCCAGGTCACTGGAGGAATTTTAAAATCCCAGAGATGACCTAGTCCTTTCATCAAATATCCATGATACACCTTAGGCATTTTGCAAGTACCAATTCTAATACCTTGGCCAAATTTCACCTTTGAGAAGGTACCCTGGTTAATTATTCAGTCATTTTACTTTGAAAGTAGTATTCTTGCTTTAGGCTCAGACCACTTTCCCCTAGCACAATGAATAAATGTCCCCTGATGCCAGGAGGCTGGGTGGAGTTTCTATAAGTGAAAAAAATCTTAAAAAATGATGAAGTTGCACTCAGATCTCACTATTAGAGCATGATTAACTTTTCCAGAAGGCCACATTGGAAAAGTGAAAAACAGAGGACGTTAACCAATGATTCACAGAGTCCAAGTTCAATGTCCTCTGGGGACTCACCTCCTAGTCTGAGCATTCAGAACCAGGGAGAACAAGGGTCATTACAAGAATCCAGTGGTCCAGGCGAAATGGCTTGGCTTTGTCTTTCAGGCTCTTCTCTGAGTTTTAATGTAAAAATAGAAGACTAAATTACCTGACCTCTAGGCAAATGAAACACCCTGTATAAATTTCAACTGAAAACCACTTGGAGCAATTTTATATTTATATGCTGTCCTTATGAGAGCATACATTTATGTATCCCTTATTATACCAGACACCTTTCTAGGTGTTTTATAAAAATTATCACTTTTAATCCTTATGATAAGCCTTTTTTTTTTTTTTTTTTTGTGTGAAACGACAGGTTCTAAGAATTTAAGTGACTTGGTCAAGGTCACCCAATACGGAAGCTGAACATCTGTCTCCCCAGCCTGTGGTCTTTCTACAAAAGTTACTCTGCATGTATAGGTATCGATTCTCCACCAACTCTGCCAACTCCTGTGCCGCTTCCATTTTCCAACACTCATCTCTCCCTTAAACACCTTATCTGGAGCTTGGAAACCCTCTACCAAAACTTTTTTCTTCATCTTGTATTGCATTTCTCACTCCATGTCAACTTCCTACTGTTCTTAGAATTCTCTCTGCCTTGGTTTCCTCCATTAACCCATGTGGCTTCTGACCTCCTGACCAAACAAACTAATCATCCTTCCTTCCTTCCTTCCTCAACCCTGCTGATATCAACTCCTTCCTTCATTCCACCCTGTTGGAACATCCACTCTGTGTATTCTGCCTGCCGGGATACACAGAGTGGAGAACACAAAATACATAATATAATCTCATTCCCCTAAGGCATCACAAAGTCTACTTGGGAGACAGGCATGGAAAGAAACCATTCGAAGGCAATGGAACAGTTGCTATAAGACAGATCATACTTAGAAAACTGCAGGAACACATTAATTGAATACCTTCTGTTATCTCCTTGCATCTGATCTTATTATCATCAGATCATCTGAACTTTAAAGATGAGGAAGCTGAGGCTTGGGGAGTTAAGATAATTTGCCCGAAGTCCAACATCTTGGAAGTGAGAAAGTAGAATGACCAGTTCAAGCCTATCTGATAACGAACTCACCCTCTTTCCCGTCCACAAGCACTAATGCACTTAATTCCCTCCGCACTCGAATGCAAGCTCTTTTCTTAAGATGGTTTCCAGTTCGGCCCCTTCTTCTTGTCCACAAGCACCCAGTTCCAACAGGGCCTTCATAGTGCCCTTGATGCTTTACTGCAATGTCCCGCAGTGCTCTTTGCCTCAGGGGGAGCCCTGTCACTCGGGAGGGTCTACAGCACAAAGAAGGAAAGCCTGTGTTTTCTGGGGTGCCAGTTAGGCTTGCTGCAAACTACCCCACAACTCTGTGGGTTAAAACAATAATGTTCTATTGTTTCTCATGCTTCTGAGGGTCGACTGTGCTCAGCTGGACGTTTCTTGCTCAGGGTCACTCATGCAATTGCAGTCAGATGCTGGCTGGGACGGGAATCAGTAGAAGGCCTCCCCTCATTCACATTTCTGGTTTCTGGACTAAGATGGCTGGAAAAAGTGGGAATTGGTCAGGCCCGTCCATGGGTTCCCTCTGGCCACCTCTCAGCATGATAGACTTGGAGGAGTGCTGGGCTTCTCACGTGGCAAATGGCTGCCCCCAAAACATGTATCCTAAGAGGCTGGGGAGAAAGCTTTAGACTTCTTTTGATCTAGCCATGGGCTTCCCAGGCAGCACTAGTGGTAAAGAACACACCTAGCAATGCAGGTAGACTTAAGAGACGCAGGTTTGATTCCTGGGTCAGAAAGATCCCCTGGAGGAGGGGGCATGGCAACCCACTCCGGTATTCTTGCCTGAGAAATCCCATGGACAGAGGAGCCTGGCAGGCTGTAGTCCACGGGGTTGCAAAAAATAGGACATAACTGAAGCAACTTAGTGCAAATTCTAGAACGTTATGTCTGCTCAACTGAGATAAGTCTAAGTCCAAAGCATCAGTCCAGATTCCAGGAGAGCAAATTAGACTCTACTTTTCAATGAAAGAAGTGGCAAAACAAAAAACTGATGACTTGATCTGGGTTCAAGTGCCAGTTTTGCCACTCACTAGCCAGGTGGCCTTAAGCCAGTGGCTTAGCCTCTCTGAAACAGTGCTCTTGTCTCTTAAATATTGTAAAGAGTATCTATCTCATTGGGTTGCTGTGAGAATCAAATGAAATCCAGCGTGTAAAGTGCCAAGTACCAGACAGGCAGCTGCTCTGTAAATGTTAACCTCTCTGGGTTGGTGGGGGGCAGTGTATATGGGCTCCACAATTGGACACCAAATCTCCATCCTAAAACCAACCCACTTCCTTCCTTTTACTCGCGGTGCAACCATCTCCCAGTTCCCTAAGTACAAGACTTCAGAGTCAGCCTCTCCCTTTTGGTCCCATTTTCTAAGCCCCGGTGTTTCTAATTCATCATTTTATCTCAAATCTACTACGTCAACTCAACCCCAGGGTCACAGTTTCAGTCCTCAGCATGGCTCATCCACACACCTTAATAATTCTCCCTGCACCCAGCCTCTCTCCCATTTCAACCTGTCTTCCGAGGTCACCAGCGTTAGGCATTTGATGATACCAACCCTGTTTAAAAGTCTCCCGCTCCTTTCAGATAGAACGCGCAACTACTAGCACTCACAGAAGAGTCTTTTACCCTCTGACCTCTGACCCCAACCCACACATCCACGTCCCTTCCCACCCCTCCCTCTGAGACACCTTACACTGAAGTCACGCCGGCATGCCACCGTGCTTGACACGTACATTCTAGATTCACGTGACTTTATGCCTTGGCAGGTCCTTGGGGCTCCGACAGGATTGCTCACGGCAGGAGACGCCTCTTCTCACAGCAGAGATTCTCCCTGAAAGCACCACCCACCTGACAATACTGATTTCCGCAGAGAGACTCTCACCTGTGTGAGGACCACCTGCCCACCCACCGACGTCCTCCACGCTCCCGCAACGCCTTTCCGTGATGGGGACCCAGTTCCTGGGTGCTCCCTGCCTCCTCCCCGCTGCTCCTCACAGCCGCTCTGGGCCACCCTCCACCCCCCAGCCCTCAGAACCTGCTTCCTGAGGTGACCATAGCCCTGGCCATTTGGCTGAGGGTCAGTCAGGATGGTCTGCAGCTGTATTAGAAGAGAGTTGGCATCTTGAACTTAACTAGAGGCAGAAACACAGGAGGCAACCCAACTGGGAACTCTCTCTCTCCCCGTAGTAGAATATATTTCCGTGTGTTGCTGTTGTGTTGGGTTGAATAGAGACGAGCTGCAGCCCTCAAGGGGACGAGGAAACCATTTGCTTTTCCTCACAACTGTATTGTCCCAGTGCTTCCTCTTCAGCTAATCAGTTACGGATTCCAACAGAGCACAGCAGTGGCCCCCCGCCCAGCCCCAGACCTAGAGGCTGGAGTCCCAGCAGCCTGGCTGGTGTGTCCACATCTCTTTCTGGCCCTCAGAGTCAATGGAACACTCCCCCAAAGCAGAGACAGCATCAGATCACAGGTCCAAGAAGGGAGTCATGAATTGCTCAGAAACCAAAACTCTAAAAGAGGAAATTATAAGATAAATTGCCCCAAATAAGTCATACCGAAACTCAAGAATTTTCACACAAATTAGTGTTAAAGAGCAAGCTTAAAAATTGGCCCCCTGATGACTGAGTACCAAGTGAATGTCAAAGGCTGCATCCACAGACTGTTTTCCAAAGTTCTTCTTAAAGAACTCTATGTTTTATTATAGTGAAGCCCTTTGTTTTTGTACAAGTTGTTTAATAATTTGAATTATAAAATATGTGAGTCAAAGAGGGAGGGGATATATGTACACATACAGCTGATTCACTTCTTTGTGCAGCAGAAACGAACACAACATTGTAAAGCAAATATACCTCAATAGGCAGAGCACATCATCCGAAATGCTGGGCTGGAGGAGTCATAAGCTGGAATCAAGATTGCAGGGAGAAATATCAACAACTCCCGATATGCAGATGATACTACTCTAATGCAGAAAGCAAAGAGGAACTAAAGAGCCTCTTGATGAGGGTGAAAGAGGAGAATAAAACCACTGGCTTAAAACTCAACATTCAAAAAAGAAGATCATGGCATCCACTCCCATCACTTCCTGGCCAATAGATGAGTAAACAATGGAAACAGTGACAAGACTTCATTTTCTTGGGTTCCAAAATCAATGCAGATGGGGACTGCAGCCACAAAATTAAAAGACACTTACTCCTTGGAAGAAAAGCCATAACAAACTTAGACAGCATATTAAAAAGCAGAGATATCACTTTGTCGACAAAGATCCGTATAGTCAAAGGTATGGTTTTTCCAGTAGTCAAGTATGCATGTGAGAGTTGAACCATAAAGAAAGCTGAGCACTAAAGAATTGATGCTTTTGAACTGTGATGCTGGAGAAGAATCTTAAGAGTCTCTTGGACTGCAAGAAGATCAAACCAGTCGAGCCTAAAGGAAATCAACCGTGAACATTCATTGGAAGGACTGATGCTGAAGCTGAAGCTCCAATACTTTGACCACCTGATGGGAAGAACTGACTCATTGGACAAGACCCTGATGCTGGGGAAGAAGGAGAAGGGGGTAGCAGAGGATGAGATGGTTAGAGAGCATCACTGACTTAATGGACATGAATTTGAGCAAACTCTGGGAGATAGTGAAAGACAGGGAAGCCTGGTGTGCTTCAGTTCATGGGGTGGAAAAGAGTCAGACACAACTTAGTGGATGAACAATAGCAAAGAAGAAAAAAATAAAGCATATGAGTCTTTTCCTCTAGTTCTAGTTTTTTGTTTTTTATGTATATTATCTCTTCTAAATTTTTCTTATTCTTCAAAACTCATAAGGCCAACGATGGTGGTGGAGGGGCAGAGTTTGGCACAAAATTTCTAGAGACCAGTGTTTACACGTGGGGCCCAAATCTACTGCATGTCAGTAAAATCCCTCCCTTGTTGACAAGCACAAAATTTTTTCCACTGGGACTTAAACCTGTTTCCCATGATCCTGATAACACCTGATGTGGTTCTATACCCAAAGCAGAAATTCAGTGAATAGTAAACCCTAGCATTGTTTCGGGGCCTCCATGGTGGCTCAGAGGGCTTCCCTGATAGCTCAGTTGGTAAAGAATCCGCCTACAATGCAAGAGACCCTGGTTCGATTCCTCGGTTGGGAAGATCTGCTGGATAAGGGATAGGCTACCCACTCCAGTATTCTTGGGCTTCCCTTGTGGCTGGTAAAGAAACCACCTGCAATGTGGGAGACCTGGGTTCGATCCCTGGGTTGGGAAGATCCCCTGGAGAAGGGAAAGGCTACCCACTCCAGTATTCTGGCCTGGAGAATTCCATGGACTGTATAGACCATGGGGTCACAAAGAGTCGGATACGACTGAGCAACTTTCACTTTCACTGGTGGCTCAGAACATAAAGAATCTGCCTGCAATGCAGGAGATCCGGGTTCGATCCCTGGGTCTGGAAGACGCCCTTGAGAAGGGAATGGCTACCTGCTCCAGCATTCTTGCCTGGGAAATCCCATGGACAGAGAAGCCTGGCTGGCTTTTAGGTGACGATTTTCTTAAAGTTTTTTAAATCAAATTTTATAAGCATGCCAATGTCAAAAACAACTAATATTAAGAATCAAAATCACAAATACCAGTTTCTTTTATTTCACAGGTTCTACATTTGATCTTTAGAGAGCAGTAATGTAAAGTTTCCCTTTTTTTGTTGTCATTCTCCAACAACAACAAAAAAAAAAACTGATATTTGCATCTGAGTTAGCAGCTGATAACAGAGAGATTATGAAAATTCTGGCTAAAATTAAAATGCCAAAACTGGATCTTCTGGATAATGAGAAACTGATTGCCTCTATTACCGAAGAGGAAAGGAAAACAGCAATAGAGAAATTTGCAAGTAGCAAGCGTCCCATGGTGATGAGTACCAATTGGAAGAGGATAAAGTGTTTGAGGGAGAATCAAAAAATCTGTTATGCAGGATTTATCAGCACTGTCTACTTATGAGACTCATGAAAGCCCCAATGCAAGAGCCTTTGTTCTCGTAATCTGTCAAAAGTACCAACATTGCTCCTGTTTGCTTAATTAATTGCGCTGGAAAAAAAAAAGCCCTCCAGGTAGAAACTGGATGAAATAATTCAGCTCGAGACGGTGGGTGGTTTCTTGCATGGCTGCACATACTGTACATGCAAAATTTCTAATTTGCAAGTGCCAGCGAAGAGATCAGACCTCACTTCTATAGCAGCTTATGGATTTGCACAGAAGCCTTTACCATGTAGAAGAGAGGTATTTACAAAGGCTTTTAAACAAATTTCATTTTCAAGAACTTTAGTAAATGAAATATAAAACCTAAATACCTCTGTGACTCCATCAGTTACCAGTAAGAGTGCTTCTTTGTCTCTGGGAAGAAACATGTGGTTCCTAGAGGTCTTTTCACTTCATTTCATCTGTTGACAAAAGAAGTTTATGTTCAACTCAATAGTGAAGTGATTCAAGGTAAAAGTTAAAAGTCAACCGTCCTTGGTAGCTGTGTACTTCATTTCACAGTAATGTGTTCATTCCACTTTTCAAATTACCTTTAAAACCTGGTCTCATCAAAACCACCAGAATCGGCAAGTAAACACTTTTTAAAAAAGAAAGAAAAAGTCAAAGACAAAAAGTAACTTTGCTTAACAGCACTTAACAAGCAGTAAAGACTAAAATCCAAATCTCTTCAGCTAAAGGCAACTTTTTTTGACAGACAGCATTTAAGTAACCCTTAAAACTTTCGAGACTGATCATTTATTTATTCCCTTTGTGTTTCCTCAGATGACAGCCCCACATCCTCTGTTGAGTGAAGGAAGGAGGAAATTTCGTGCTATTTCAGTTGCTTCTGAAATCATCCTACAAGACAGCCCAAGCACACTGCCTCTTGCCCACCCCCATTCTCAGCACCTTTTGTTTCTGCTTGGCCTGAAAGGCCCTCATTGCAAGGCAATGACTCAGAGTGCAGATTGTACTTAAGGCAAGATTTGCCATACTGGGAGTTTATTTGACTCAAGATGTTTATTTCCTTTCTTTTTTGTACAATTATAAGGAAATTGTACTTCCCAATGAAGTAGGGTAACTATAGTATATTAGAGAGTGAGGAATTGTACCCCAATGTTCATTGCAGCATTATTTACATAGCCAAGACATCGAATCTCAGCGTCCACTGATGGATGAATGGATAAAGAAAATGTAGCACATACTGTATATTGTTGTTCAGATGCTAAGTCATGTCCAGCTCTTTGAAATCCCATGGACTGTGGCATGCCAGACTTCCCTGTCTTTCACTATCTCGCAGTTTGTTCAAACTCATGTCCATTGAGTCAGTGATGCCATCTCATTCTCTGTTGTCCCCTTCTCTTCTTGCCCTCAATCTTTCCCAACATCAGGGTCTTTTCCAATGAGTCAGCTCTTCGTATCAGGTGGCCAAAGTGTTGGAGCTTCAGCATCAGTCTTTCCAATGAATATTCAGGGTTGATTTCCTTTAGGATTCACTGGTTTGATCTCCTTGGAGTACAAGGGACTCTCAAGAGTCTTCTCCAGCACCACAATTCAAAAGCATCAGTTCTTTGGTCTAAGCTTTCTCTGTGGTCCAACTCTCACGTCTGTATATGACTACTGGAAAAACCATAGCTCTGACTATACAGACGTTTGTCAACAAAGTGATGTCTCCGCTTTTTTAATACTCTGTCTAGATTTGTCACATATATATTTAAAAAGACAATTGTGCCATTTGTGACAGCTTGGATGTACTTGGATGTACCTTAAGGCCATTATGCTAAATTAAGTAAGTCAGATAGAGAAAGACAAATGATTTCACTTATATGTGGAATCTAAAAACAAACAAACAAACCAAAGTTCTTAGATATAGAGAACAGATTGGCAGTTGACAAAGGCAGGGAGTAGAGGTGGATGAAAAGGAAATCAAAAGGTACAAACTTCTAGTTATAAAGTAAATAAACGTGGTGACTATGGTTAGTAATATTGTGCTGTATATTTGAAAGTTGCTAAGAGAGTAAATCTTAAAAGTTCTCATCACAAGAAAAAAATGTGTAACTATGTGTGGGGATGGATGTTAACTAGCCTCAATTGTGGTCATTTTGCAAAACATACATACATTGAATCATTATGTTATACACCTGAAACTAATATAAAGTTCCACATCAATTATATCTCAATAAAAGAAAAGTCAGGAATTAGTAAACCTAGGTATACTTCAGGGTACTTATTGAAAGGATCTTTTAAAATCTTAACAACTTTGTTACAATCCATATTTGACCCATAAACTGATTTCTTTGACATTTTCTTACCCTCTGTTTGCATGTGAAATTAATATCCCTATTTTTCAAATATCAAAACCAGGCTAACTAAAGAATATTGTAGATTTTTATGATTATAAGAATATATTGTTATTGCATTTTGCCAAAACTATTGCACATTACTGGAGAAGTCATAACAAGAAACAAGTTGCTGAAAGCTATTAACAATTTAGCATTTCTAGCCCATATGGAAATACCAGTATTATGTATTCATGAGGATATGATAGGTATATTTAGTATGAAATTAATATACTCTCAGTTGAATGGTTGGAGTTTTTTTTGTTTTTTTGCTTTTGTTTTTAGCATTTTGACCGAATTCGCATGAGTACCAGTATCTCTCAAATTTAACACAGGTAGGTCTTTCTCATGATACATCTGTATTGAGGAGACTGCACTTCAGAACAACTTATTATGCTCATGATAGAGATTTCTGACAGCTTGTCTGACCCATCTAATAAGGAGTATGCCAGACTCTGAATGCTAAGGAGGCGTTGTCAAGGGGTGGGTGGTTCGGTTCAGTTCATTTCAGTTCAGTTCAGTCACTCAGTCATGTCTAACACTTTGTGACCCCACGGACTACAGCACGCCAGGCCTCCCTGTCCATCACCAACTCATGTCCATTGTGTTGGTAATGCCATCCAACCATCTCATTCTGTGTCATCCCCTTCTCCTCCTGCCTTCAATCTTTCTCAGCATCAGGGTCTTTTCAAATGAATCAGTTCTTCACATCAGGTGGCCAAAGTATTAGAGTTTCAGCTTCAGCATCAGTCCTGCTAATGAATATTCAGGACTGATATCTTTTAGGATGGACTGGTTGGATCTCCTTGCAGTCCAAGGGACTCTCAAGAGTCTTCTCCAACACCACAGTTCAAAAGCATCAATTCTCCGGCACTCAGCTTTCTTTATAATCCAACTCTCACCGCCATACATGACTACTGGAAAAACATAGCTTTCACCACATGGACCTTTGTTGGCAAAGTAATGTCTCTGCTTTTGAATATGCTAGCTAGGTTGGTCATAACTTTCCTTCCAAGAGTAAGCGTCTTTTAATTTCATGGCTGCAGTCACCATCTACAGTGATTTTGGAGCCCAGAAAAATAAAGTCTGACACTGTTTCCACTGTTTCCCCATCTATTTCCCATGAAGTGATGGGACCGGATGCCATGATCTTCGTTTTCTGAATGTTGAGCTTTAAGCCAACTTTTTCACTCTCCTCTTTCACTTTCATCAAGAGGCTTTTTAGTTCCTCTTCACTTTCTGCCATAAGGGTGGTGTCATCTGCATATCTGAGGTTATTGATATTTCTCCTGGCAATCTTGATTCCAGCTTGTGCTTCATCCAGCCCAGCGTTTCTCATGATGTACTCTGCATAGAAGTTAAATAAGCAGGGTGACAATATACAGCCTTGACATACTCCTTTTTCTATTTGGAACCAGTCTGTTGTTCCATGTCCAGTTCTAACTGTTGCTTCCTGACCTGCATACAGATTTCTCAAGAGGCAGATCAGGTGATCTGGTATTCCCATCTCTTTCAGAATTTTCCATAGTTTATTGTGATCCACACAGTCAAAGGTTTTGGCTTAGTCAATAAAACAGAAGTAGATGTTTTCCTGGAACTCTCTTGCTTTTTCTATGCTCCAGCGGATGTTGGCAATTTGATCTCTGGTTTCTGCCTTTTCTAAATCCAGCTTGAACATGTGGAAGTTCATGGTTCATGCATTGTTGAAGCCTGGCTTGGAGAATTTTGAGCATTACTTTACTAGCATGTGAGATGAGTGGAATTGTGCAGTAGTTTGAGCATTCTTTGGCGTTGCCTTTCTTTGGGATTGGAATGAAAACTGACCTTTTCCAGTCCTGTGGCCACTACTGAGTTTTCCAAATTTGCTGGCATATTGAGTGCAGCACTTTCACAGCATCATCTTTTAGGATTTGAGATAGCTCAATTGGAATTCCATTACTTCCACTAGCTTTGTTCATAGTGATAGTTCCTAAGGCCCACTTGACTTCACATTCCAGGATGTCTGGCTCTAGGTGAGTGATCACACTATCGTGATTATCTGGGTCATGAAGATCTTTTTTGTACAGTTCTTCTGTGTATTCTTGCCACCTCTTCTTAGTATTTTCTACTTCTGTTAGGTCCATACCATTTCTGTCCCTTATTATGCCCTTCTTTGCATGACAAGTTTCCTTGGTATCCCTAATTTTCTTGAAGAGATCTTCCCCATTCTATTGTTTTCCTCTATTTCTTTGCACTAATCACTAAGGAAGGCTTTCTTATCTCTCCTTGCTATTCTTTGGAACTCTGCATTCAAATGGGTATATCTTTCCTTTTCTCATTTGCTTTTCGCCTCTCTTCTTTTCACAGGTATTTGTAAGGTGGGTGGCTTGCTTTCTAAAAATTCTCTAGGGTTTCGTTAGGGGCTCCACACCTACCACCGAGAATTATCAGACTCCAGGGCCTATTGGGCCAGTTCCCAAACCTAGATTCAGTCTAAAATAACTCAAAGCAAGCTGAAAGCAGACCCAAGAGGGCCACGATGGAATGGGAAGTGCTGGTGTTGGGGGACTGGTGTTTCCCATTCCACCCACAATGGAATGGGAAGTTGGCACAGCACCTGTGCCAACATCCACCAGAAGGTGGAAAAGGTCAGAGGAGGAGCCAAGTGAGCTCCATCTTGAAAAGTGATTCCGAGGATGTCTTATGAATAAGCCATCCCATAAGAGAGGGAAAAGTCATCCCATAAAAGAGGTATGGGGCTTCTCTGGTGGTTCAGATGGTAAAGACTCTGCCTGCAGTATGGGAGACCTGGGTTCCATCCCTGAGTTGGAAAGATCCCCTGGAGAGGGAAATGGCAACCATTCATTATTCTTGCCTGGGAAATCCCATGGACAGGAGCCTGGTGGGCTACAGTCCATCGTGTTGCAAACAGTTGAATATGACTGAACAACTAACACACACACACACACACACGAGAGGAGTGAGCAGTGCTAAAGGCACTGGGGTCTGAGGAAGCCCCCTAAGTTCAAGAACAGTGAGATGTTCACTGTGGCCGGAGTGTACGGTGAAAGGGAAAGTCCGCTGTGATGTCACCTTCCCCTGGGGAAGCCGGTGATTCTCGATAACCATCCTCTGGGACTGGCTTAGAGACACCAGCCAGGGCACGTGACCGATTAGGGCCCAGAAGGATGGCCTTGGGGGAGCAGAATGCTGTCAGGTCAGCAGACAGTGTGGTCCAGTTTCCAGAGCAGATTGCCTGACTCTGCCCCTTTCCAGCTTTGTGACTATAGGCGTATTACTTACTCATCTGTAAAATGGGCATAGTCATGGTATTTATCTCTATATCTTAGCGTTATTATGAGGGATTATGAGTTCATTATTTGTAAGGCATCTTGCAGGCATCAGGTAAAAAGTAAGCATTACTTAAGTGCTTGGTAAATAAAATGGTGCTTGCAGCAATTAAAACATCAGGGGTTTTTTGTTGTTGTTGTTTGTTTTTAACCAAGAGTACTTGCTCTGGATTTCAGGCTTGAATAGAGCCATTTTTTTATTAATACAAAAAGATACTTAAACCATCACAGAGGTCTCTTGAGTCTAGAACCTTAACCCAATAACTTGCTCAAGGAAGAATTCCAGTCTTGCCCCATGCTTTAGTTGAACTGTTGTTGCTCAGTCATGAAGTCATATCAGACTCTTTGTGACCCCATGAACTGCCACACCCCAGGTTTCCCTGTCCTTCACAATCTGAGTTTGCTCAAACTCATGTCCATTGATTTAGTGATGCCATGCAACTGTTGAACTGAGCCTTATGAAAGAAATTATGAAGTCTGTCTTAAAGATGGTATGTACTAAACTCCCCAACAGAAATTGAATTTGAGTCTTTTGGTTTGTGTTAGGAGACAGGTGAGAAAAAATGCAGCAGATGAAAGAGTCCCAAGCAGAGCCCAGAGACAAGCTTTTTCCTTCAGGGCTCTCTGATTATTCTTTTCTTCTCTGAAAAGCAATCATTCCTTTTTATAGGTTCTTCAGGAAGAAATACAAGGTTATTAAGAACATTTTTTAATTCACATAGCCCAGATATTTGAGGGTAGCTGTGTCATGTTACTGAGTTATGTGGCCAGATTATATATAAAATGAATTGCTGTGTATATATACGAGCAAATGAAAAATGAACCACAGTGTACCTTGTAATTGCAGCTACGATCTCCTAAATGGAGCATTAAAACTTTTTACAGAAACCTCTGGGTGGCACTTAGTCTTCAACTTACTTCCCTGGTGGCTCAGACGGTAAAGAATCTGCCTGCAGTGCAGGAGGCCTGGGTTCCATCCCTGGGTTGGGAAGAGGCCCTGGAGGAGGGCATGGCAACCCACTCCAGTATTCTCGCCCAGAGAATCCCATGGACGGAGGAGCCTGGTGGGCTACAGTCCATGGGGTCACAAAGGGTCGGACACGGCTGAGCGACTAAGCACAGCCACAGCACACACCTGTGTGGCGTGAGAGTCAACAAGCCTCATCCAGACAAACAAAGATGAGGGGCAGTTAGTTCACTAAATTCTTATAGATTGATACTGCAAACTACTGTCCTCCCCTCAAAACAAAGAAAAAGACAATAAGCTAATTTCATCATAATAAAAGGAAGGCATATATACATGTACTGCTGCTGCTAAGTCACTTCAGGCGTGTCCGACTCTGTGCGACCCCATAGACGGCAGCCCACCAGGCTCCCGCGTCCCTGGGATTCTCCAGGCAAGAACACTGGAGTGGGTTGCCATTTCCTTCTCCAATGCATGAAAGTGAAAAGTGAAAGTGAAGTCGCTCAGTCATGTCTGACCCTCAGCGACCCCATGGACTGCAGCCTTCCAGGCTCCTCAGTCCGTGGGATTTTCCAGGCAAGAGTACTGGAGTGGGGTGCCATTGCCTTCTCCGTATATACACGTATGTGACCCCCAAAAATGCCAACTTTGAAATTCAGTCATCCTCATGAACAGTGTGTCAGGATCAGCATCTATTAAAGATTAATTATTGCAGTTAACCATTTTAGAATAAAAATCTCTTTCCAGTGTTTACAATTTAGAGATTTAAAACATTTCTTTAAAATGCAAATTAATTTAAATGTCTCAGCCAAAGTGTCTCGTACCTTACGATCATCCTCAGTCTGACTGTGACCCCATGGACTGTGGCCCGCCAGGCTCCTCTGTCCACGGGATTCCCCAGGAAAGAATACTGGAGTCAGTTGCCATGCCCTCCTCCAGGGATCTACCAGACCCACGGATCAAACTCACATCTCCTGTGTCTCCTGCAATGGCAGGTAGATTCTTTACCACTGAGCCATCTGGGAAGCCCCACGACACCATCATACGTCCCTAAATAAAACTTTACCTGTAAAAATTATGAGTGAGAAAATCTGGGAAAAAGATCATTTATATGTAACTGGGCCTGGATGGAAACCATGACGGAGCTTTTTATGTGATTTCTGGAAAAAAACAAATGCAACCAAAGATGCTCCATTTAATAAAATAATAAAGTCTCTTTTGGAAAAAAAAAAAGTAAGAAAGTGAAGTCAGGAAAATAAAAAGAAGAATGCCTTCTAAAAGAGACTAACAAAAGACTTCTGATGTCACAAATTATATTACCTTTCAATATAACTGTGCTCCCTAGAGGGGACTTCTAAAAGGTTTTGTTTAAATTTTTTAGAAGTTTGTTTCATGTAAGCATCCACCACATATGCCAAATGATCCATTAAGGACACTCCATTATAGCTTAAAGGTTTTGAGTTAAACACACAAGGTATCGTGGCCTAAGATGCGAAGAAAATACACAGCTCTATTTCCATTTGATGCAGCTCTGTGGGAAGATATTAGCCACAGAACATTGGCTGCATTTAGGCAAGCATTTAGACAAGGCCCTGGGACCCATTTTGAAGTTCTGACCTCACTAGACCAAAGTCCGTCGGTCTTAAAGATTTTGGAAAGTTAGTTGAGTCTCATTATTTACACATGAGGTGTGCATATACAGAGGGTGTATTGCAAACAGGCCAGGGGATCTAAATTATATCCTGTGTTTTCTCAAGGACTTTCTGCCACCAAGCCAACCCACTCTCATGGCCCACACCTCCCAAGATCCTCTGTTTTCTTGGGCCTTCCTCAAGCTGGCAATGTCAGGTTAGAGCACCGACTGTTTGGACTTCTCTCTGAGTTATCCTGTGCTCATATGCGTCATCTCACTGAGAGTTAAGTGTCCTGAAAACACCTTTTGAGCCCGGATTACATAAGGAGTGAATGTGTGTTTAGAGTGAAAACTGATATCTGCAAATCACTGAGAACATCCTAGACTCTGGACACCAAGCCTGTCCTGAGAATGTCCTGCCACATGAGCCCCTGGAGTCTGTTCAGAGTCAGTGATGCAAAAATATCCCCACTGGGTCTTCAACAAGCGCCACGTTGAGATCCAAGAGGGCAAGGTGGAAGGCACAAAGGGAAGTTAGCTTATTTCCAGAAAGTATAGCTCTCGCCACTTCATCCTTGCCGTTTTGCTTTCTTTCTGCTCCTTCTCTCTTGCCATAAATCACCAAACTCAGTTAGGCAGGGTGGAAAGAAAGCCAAGAGCCCACCTGATCTGAGAGAGCTCAGGAGTGCGGTGTGAAGGCTGAAAGGAAAAGGTAGGACGTGAACCCTCGTCTTTAGGATTTTGTGTAGGAGTGGGGGGAGGGTTAGGGCTAGTGGGAAGTTGCTGAAGAACACAGGGAGCTCAGCCCGGTGATCTGTGACAACCTGTGGGATGAGGGGGTAGATATTCTAGAGGAAGCAAATTTATGTACACTTATGAGTCTGGGTGAACTCCAGGAGTTGGTAATGGACAGGGAGGCCTGGCGTGCTGCAATTCATGGGGTGGCAAAGAGTCGGACACGACTGAACTGAACTGAACTGATTCATGTTGATGTATGGTAGAAACCAACACAACACTGTAAAGCTATGACCCTCCAATGAAAAACAAGTTTAAAAAGTCATGATGAGACTAAAAATGCTTGTAATATAACAACATGAGATTTGTAGAATGAGATAGGCTGTAAAATGTAATAATCTTATTCTCCATCCTTAGGGTATTCTGCAAAGGTGAGAGATACGTATAATGACAAATTAAAAATCTACTTATAAATTTTAAAAAGGAAGAATGGAAGTGAGAAAAAGAAGTGGAAAGAGGGAAGGAAGGTGTTCTAAGTGGATGACAGCAGAACAAACGAAGCCCAAAGACAGGACCTGCCACAGAGAACTGCAGGGGCTGAGCACACCCGCTCCCCCGGTTGAAGGTCCGTGTGGAGGATCATTAGGGCCGTGGGGGCCCAGGCAGCAAAGGCTCTCGAATATCAGCCTTGGGGAGTAGAAGTTTAACACAGAAAGGAGAAGTTGTTAGTGGCTTTTGAGATCATGAAACCGCCTTCCAGGAAGGCTTATCTCACAAGTGCAGAAGAGATTTGGAGGGACACAGTGGGTTGAGGAAAACTGGAAAATATGAATTACTCACATGCCTTCAGCCAAACCTCTGCCTTTAGCTCCACGTGGTGACTCAGTCTCAGAGGGAGAAAGCCAAGCAGAGGAGAAATGAAGAGCTTTCCTCCTCCATCTCCCCTTCTCTCCATTCCCCAGGGCTAATCCCATCCTACCCCCTAGAACAAGCACCCCTGGGAGCCTCCCACGTCCAGCTCTGAGCTCCTCCTCATATTCACTTGCTGAACAGCTTTCCAGGTGGCACTAGTGGTAAAAAGAACCCACCTACCAATGCTCGAGACTAAAGAGATTCAGATTCAATCCCTGGGTTGGGCAGAGCCCCTGGAGGAGGGCATGGCAACCCACTCCAGTATCCTTGCCTGGAGAATCCCCATAGGCAGAGCTTGGCAGGCTACAGTCCATGGGGTCACAAAGAGTCGGACATGACTGAGCGACTTAGCACACAGCACTCACAAAGAGAAGCCTCTCCTTTTAAGGGAACTGGATTCTGCTTAGCTGGTAAGGACCCTTTAAGACTAGTAAGACTCCAGCTGGGGTAAGACTAACTAAAATAGATCTGAATTGCCCCGGATAAAAGGCCTCAGTCTACAGAGGCTCCCTATCAAAGCCACTCATCTTTCTGAGTATTCTTCAGGCTGTACTCAGTCCTACTGAGGTTTTCTCCCACCTGCTTGTCAAGTCTTCGGTACAGAATGTTGCCTAATGCCAGGTCAGATTGCCAGTCTCATTCCAAGGAGAGCTCACGTAACTCTCTTCCCAGCAAGACCTGTTGTGACCTCAGCTTGCTTGACCTTAACTAATCTCCCTGCGGGTGTCCAGTGACCATGACCGACCTGACCCCACTTCCCTTAGGGACTCGGTCACCTCAGGAAGCTGCAGCCGTCCGGTTACGGGTTGGACGATCTGACACACATTGAGAGCAGTGGAAGGGAAAAGGAAGCGTCAGTCACAGCATCTCAGATTCCTCCTGTGACATCACAGTGAAAGGGCTACAGTCAAATCATTCGAGAAGGTATTGGGTGGGCCAAAAGTTCATTTAGGTTTGCTGTACGATGCCACAAAAAATTCTAATGACCTTTTTGGTCAACCCAATACAATGTACAGATCATTTCCATGGGGACTTGTGAAAGTCAGAATCATGTCAATGGAATTTAATCGGAAACGGCCTTTGTGGTACTGGTATTATGTATAAGGCCTAGACATGCATAGTGATTGTGTACACATGCAAAAAAAGAGACTTTTTGTCTTCCTTCTTTCAAAGAGATATAAATTGGATCACTGTAGAAAAACTCAGAATGCTGGCTCTCAGGAATTCTTCATCATTAAATTCAGGTTAACTCAGCCAGGTGCTCTATGACAACCTGGAGGGCTGGGATAGGGTGGGAGGTGGGAGGGAGGTTCAGGAGGGAGGGGACATATATATACCTGTGGCTGACCCATGCGGTGTATGGCAGAAAGCAACACAAAATTGTAAAGCAAAATTATCCTTCAATTAACAATAAATAATTTTTTTTTAATTCAGATTGACTCAACTTTTCCCACAATACAAATTTGGAATTCTTTTATAAACTATTTGCATCTTTAATGAAGATGAGAGAAGGCAAAGAACAGAAAAATGGAATTGTTCACAGAAGGTAAAGGAAGATAACATAGGTTCTGAGGGACTTTGTTCTGTTCAGCCACTTACATAAAATACTACAACATAAAAATAAGATTTCTGTAAGGAAACCCGACCCAAAGTCCTAAAAATGAAGATGGGTCTGACAGTGATACCCAGGATGTATGATGGAAGGTCTGAGTTTGTTCTTTCATTAAAGTTATACCTTTAATAACAGGAACTTATTAAAGTTTAAGGAGAGATCATTGAGATCAGTCCTGAGGATGAGAACGCATTTGGCAAGTGGAGTAAGAGAAGAGAATGTTTCAAACAGAGAGAAGAGAAAATATTAAGGCCTACAAGCAGAAAGGGGCAGGAAGCTACTTGCAAGAGTTCTTAGCCTCCCGCCTGTGTTCATTCCAATGGAGGCAAATGACTTTTTCGTTTGTTTTTTTAATGGTGGTAAAAGTCCTATAATATAAAGCATGCTATTTTAACCATATTTAACTGTGCAGTTTAGTGGCACTAAGTACATTCACTGATGTGCAGTTCTCACCGTTGCCCATCTCCCAAAGTTTTCACCTTTCTAAACTGAAACTCTGCTCCTGATAAACACTGATTCCCTGTTCTCCCTCCCCACCCCCGCCCCCTGCCTCTGGCATCTACCACTGTACTTTCTGACTCTCTGAATTTGACTATTCTAGGGAACTCATAAAAGTGGAATCAAACAGTATTTGTCTGTACCTAACGTATACTGGACTTAGCAGCAGCAGCAGCAACATATACTGAAATGCATTTTTTAAAGTTAACTTAATATGTGACCTCGGCTTCCCAGGTGGTGCTAGTGGTAAAGAACCCTTTTTCAAATGTAGGAGACATAAGAGATGCGGGTTCAATCCCTGAGTCAGGAAGATCCCTGCAGAAGGAAATGGCAACCCACTCCAGTATTCTTGCCTGGAGAATCCCATGGGCAGAGGAGCCTGGCGAGTTACAGTCATGGCACAGGGTCGTACGTGCCTGGAGCCACTCAGCACACAACATATGTCCCACAGTCTCACCTGTGCTACACAGTAGATGCTCATTAGTTATCTACTGAGGTAAGGAACTCTGGAAAATATAAAGAAATGAAGAAATGTAAGGAACTTTATCATTGCTTTTATCCTTTGGACAGCTGAATTTGTACAATCTGTATTTCACTCTAGAGATTTCAAAAACCGTATAGGATATATGTGAAATAAGCCAAACAGAGAAAGACAAACACTGTATGATATCACTTATATGTGAAATCTAAAAAGGTAATACAAATGATCCTACATGCAAAACAGAGACAAACTCACAGACATAGAAAACAAACTACTACTACTACTACTGCTAAGTCACTTCAGTCGTGTCCGACTCTGTGTGACCCCATAGATGGCAGCCCACCAGGCTCCCCCGTCCCTGGGATTCTCCAGGCAAGAACACTGGAGTGGGTTGCCATTTCCTTCTCCAATGCATGAAAGTGAAAAGTGAAAGTGAAGTCACTCAGTCGTGTTCGACTCTGTGCGACCCCACGGACTGCAGCCCACCAGGCTCCTCCGTCCATGGGATTTTCCAGGCAAGAGTACTGGTGGTGACCAAAAGGGAGGGGGAGGGGAGGTGCTAACTAGGGCTATGAGACTAATAGGTACAAACTTATGTATAAAATAGATCGTCAACAAGGATACATTGTACAGCACAGGGAATTATAGCCATTATGTTGTAATACCTGTTAATAGAGTATAATCTGTAAAATACCAAATCACTATGCTGTACACCTGAAACTAACATAATATTCGAAGTCAGTTATACTTTAACAAAAAAAAAAATATTAGGCATATTGAAGGCATTTTCCCTTTGGTACACCATAGAAAAACTTGGTGGCAATGTATTTGCTCCTGAATGAGAAGAAAAAAACATAGAAAAATTTTCCCTTCTAATGCTATTTCACCAAGTCATAAGTTACTTCTTAACTGACCTCATGGTCTCTACAGAGAAAAATGGAGAAATACAGAGGAAGAGTGGAAATGTGAAAGAGAAATCTAATAATTTTTTGGAACATTTTTTTCTGTTACTATCCTCTTCCCTTGAACAGTGGTTCTTGATATTGCTAGGTTCTGGACCCTGAATTGTAAAACCAACAGGAGGATACAATCATGTTACTTGATTTTCAGTTTCTGCATCTGCAAAATGAGTACAGTAATAAATCCTACCCTATCTACCTGCTGGTGTGTCTGTGAAAGTCACCATAGAGAACATATGTGGAAGAATTTATAAGCCCTCCAGTGGCTATTATTATGTCTGATCCAAGATATAGATCACCTTTAAGGAAGCGATAGGAACTTCTGTAGCCTGCTTGAAAGGAAAGACTATTATCTACTGAAGTGCTCTAACGAATTGATAGTAAATAGTGCATACTAAAATTAGCTGCCTCAACCATCAGTCCCCTAAATATTACCTGATTGATCAAGTAGCATTTCCACGAACAAATATTTATAAAACACTGGATCAATAGCAATGTTATTATTGAACCCGTACATATGGGGAAGAAGATGCTCCAGAATATTTACTCAAAGGAAACACGAACAGAAAGCTGAAGGTCACTTTCCTACTGGAAATGCACTTTAAACTCAGGAGATCCCATGGAACTCACCACCCTCCCCTCTGCTCAGACTGTCGCCTCTCTCCTTTCCAGCTCACCATTCATAGCATCACTTTCCACCTGAGCTTTCATCACTTCCCACCCCCTTTCCCCCTTTTCCAGCCCTATCTTCAGTTAAGTAGCAAATCCTATCACTTCAACCACCAGTTCAGCCCTTTTCAATCCATCGAAACTGTTT
Organism: Bos grunniens; assembly: GCF_055505025.1. Classification (NCBI taxonomy): domain Eukaryota; kingdom Metazoa; phylum Chordata; class Mammalia; order Artiodactyla; family Bovidae; genus Bos; species Bos grunniens. Next base: position 85,492,649 of record NC_141176.1, on the reverse strand, counting down.
TTGTCTAGACCGACTTCGTCTCGTAAAGAAATGACAGCCAAGATCTTTCCAAATGTGAGTTCTTTATACCGAGAGAAGTTAAATTTGATCAAACGTTTTAGCTGTGGTGCTCAAATCCACTCTAACCTTACCGGTTTTCATTTCGAACAATCTGACAGGAGTGAGTTACAAATTCCCCACAATGGTGGTGGATGTGTCCACTTTGCCTTGTAATTTTGTTAGTTTTTGCTTCTTAAATAGCAAATGCATTATGGGGTAACTTGCAACTTTAGAGCAGTTATATTCTTATATTTCCTCCTGAATTTTTCCTTTAACAAACCTTAATGTAGCCATTATGACTATACAGTGAAAGTGAGAAATAGATTTAAGGGACTAGATCTGATAGACAGAGTGCCTGATGAACTATGGATGGAGGTTCGTGACATTGTACAGGAGACAGGGATCAAGACCATCCCCAAGAAAAAGAAATGAAAAAAAGCAAAATGGCTGCCTGAGGAGGCCTTACAAATAGCTGTGAAAAGAAGGGAAGTGAAAAGCAAAGGAAAAAAGGAAAGATATACCCATTTGAATGCAGAGTTCCAAAGAATAGCAAGGAGAGATAAGAAAGCCTTCCTCAGCGATTAATGCAAAGAAGTAGAGGAAAACAACAGAATGGGAAAAACTAGAGATCTCTTCAAGAAAATCAGAGATACCAAGGGAACATTTCATGCAAAGATGGGCTCGATAAAGGACAGAAATGATAGGGACCTAATAGAAGCAGAAGATATTAAGAAGAGGTGGCAAGAATACACAGAAGAACTGTACAAAAAAAATCTTCACAATCCAGATAATTACAATGGTGTGATCACTGACCTAGAGCCAGACATCCTGGAATGTGAAGTCAAGTGGGCCTTAGAAAGCATCACTATGAACAAAGCTAGTGGAGGTGATGGAATTCCAGTTGAGCTATTTCAAATCCTGAAAGACAATGCTGTGAAAGTGCTGCACTCAATATGCCAGCAAATTTGGAAAACTCAGCAGTGGCCACAGGACTGGAAAAGCTCAGTTTTCATTCCAATCCCAAAGAAAGGCAATGCCAGAGAATGCTCAAACTACCGCACAATTGTAGTCATCTCACACGCTAGTAAAGTAATGCTTAAAATTCTCCAAGCCAGGCTTCAGCAATATGTGAACCGTGAACTTCCAGATGTTCAAGCTGGTTTTAGAAAAGGCAGAGGAATGAGAAATCAAATTGCCAACATCCACTGGATCGTTGATAAAGCAAGAGAGTTCCAGAAAAACATCTATTTCTGCTTTATTGACTATGCCAAAGCCTTTGACTGTGTGGATCACAATAAACTGTGGAAAATTCTTCAAGACATGGGCATACCAGACCACCTGACCTGCCTCTTGGGAAACCTGTATGCAGGTCAGGAAGCAACAGTTAGAACTGGACATGGAACAATAGACTGGTTCCAAATAGGAAAAGGAGTATGTCAAGGCTGTATATTGTCACCCTGCTTATTTAACTTATATGCAGAGTACATCATGAGAAACGCTGGGCTGGAAGAAGCACAAGGTGAAATCAAGATTGCCGGGAGAAATATCAATAACCTCAGATATGCAGATGACACCACCCTTATGGCAGAAAGTGAAGAAGAACTAAAGAGCCTCTTGATGAAAGTGAAAGAGGAGAGTGAAAAAGTTGGCTTAAAGCTCAACATTCAGAAAACTAAGATCATGGCATCCGGTCCCATCACCTCGTGGCAAATAGATGGGGGAACAGTGGAAACGGTGGCGGACTTTATTTTTCTGGGCTCCAAAATCACTGCAGATGGTGATTGCAGCCATGAAATTAAAAGACGCTTACTCCTTGGAAGGAAAGTTATGACTAAGCTAGACAGCATATTAAAAAGCAAAGACATTACTTTGTCAACAAAGGTCCATCTAGTCAAGGCTATGGTTTTTCCAGTGGTCATGTATGGATGTGAGAGTTGGACTATACAGAAAGCTGAGCGCCGTAGAACTGATGCTTTTGAACTGTGGTGTTGGAGAAGACTCTTGAGAGTCCCCTGGACTGCAAGGAGATCCAACCAGTCCATCCTAAAGGAGATCAGTCCTGGGTGTTCATAGGAAAGACTGATGTGGAAACTGAAACTCCAATACTTTGGCCACCTGATAGGAAGTACTGACTCATTTGAAAAGACTCTGATGCTGGGAAAGATTGAGGGCAGGAGGAGAAGGGGATGACAGAGGATGAGATGGTTGCATGGCGTCACTGACTTGATGGACATGGGTTTGGGTGGACTCCAGGCATTGGTGATGGACAGGGAGGCCTGGCATACTGTGGTTCATGGGGTCGCAAAGAGTTGGACACAACTGAGCGACTGAACTGAACTGAACTGAACGTAGCCATCCATCCCTCAGTATCCAGGATCCTCAGGGGATTTGTGCATAGGCCCCCTGGTGGATACCAAAACCTATGGATGCACAAGTTTCATATAAAATAGCATTATATTTGCATATAACCTATGCACCTACTCCTGTATACTTTAAATCACCTCTAGATTACTACAATACCTCATACAAGACAAATGCTATGTAAATGGTTGTCAGCATGCAGCAAATTCAAGTTTTATTTTTTGAAATTTTTTGGAATTTTTTTCTGGATATTTTCAACCAGAGGTTGGTTGAACCTGCAGATGAAGAACCCACATATACAACTGCAATCTTCTTTAGCCTTAATGATGTTTTTTGACTTAAGGCCCCTGTTGCTGGTGATTAATACAGTTAAACTAACTTTCTTTTGGTTAATATTTAGCTGGTACATCTCTCTCTACCATTTAATCTCCAACCATTATATCCTTATATTTTAGATATGTCCCTGGTAATAATACCGGGACATACAGACAGCTGACTTGGTGTTTTTATATCTGCTTCTTGGTTGTAAAGAATTTTTAATCTATTTCAATAATCTCTGCATAACAAATGAGAAGTGTAATATAATTACAGTTATTGTGCTTATTTCTGCCATCTTACTGTATGCCTTCTTTTCATCTTTTTCCACAGTTTTTCCTCGTTGCCTGCTTTCTATTGGTTTCATCAAGTTTTATTTATCCCTCTGCTCTCCTCTGTTCATTTGGAAGTTACACGTTCTATTTCTATTCTCTTAGTCTTTAGTGTATTGGTATTTTGACAAGATTGTCCCCGTTTCTTAGTACACAAAAAATAGGGCAGCTCAGTTGGGATGATGGGGATGGTACCTAAAGTGTGAGGCAGAAGTGAGGTCCTCCCCATCCAAGCCTGGCCATACTTGTCCTGTCCGATGCTCCACTGTCCTCCCCTCTGCGTGTTCAGAAGCCACATGCTAAAGGCAGGGTGTCCCCAAATAAAAGAGATCTGGATTGCTGAGCCATCACTTCAAAGACAGTCCCCCTGAAATTTCAGGGCTTATTCATCACCTCAGCATAGTCAAAAGCGTAATTAAGCTTCAAAGATAATCAGTGTATCTAACCTGAGATCTTCTTAGATACCCCTTTCCCACCTTATACGATGATGCAGCAATTGTGCTCATCCTGGTTTTACCACCCTTCAAAGTCATTGCCATCATTGTTACTTTATTTAGTTCATGCTTATCTGTATTTACCCACATGCTTGTCATTCTTTCTTACATCTCATTCCGTTCTTCTGGGTTCAATTTTCTTTTGCCAAAAGTAAGTCTATATCAGTTCAGGTTGCTCAGTCATGTCCAACTCTTTGCGACCCCATGAACCACAGCATGCCAGGCCTCCCTGTCCATCACCAACTCCCAGAGTCTACCCAAACTCATGTCCATTGCATCGGTGATGCCATCCAACCATCTCAGCCTCTGTCGTCCCCTTCTCCTCCTGCCCTCAATCTTTCCCAGCATCAGGGTCTTTTCAAATGAGTCAGTTGTTAGCATCAGGTGGCCAAAGAAATCTATAACAATGTTTTTAATCAGTTTTGTTGGTAATCAGTCTTTCTTTATATCTAACTGTCTTGATTTTGCCCTGCCTCTTGAGATATAGTTTAACTGAATAAAGAATTTTACTAACTATTGCTGTCCCTTGGCACTTTGAAAATATCATGCCATTACATTCTCGCATCTATTCTTGCCAATGACAAGTCTTCTGTCGGTTTAACAGTTATTCTTTTGTAAGTGAGCTATATCTTTTTCTCTGGTTGCTTTTAAGATCTGTTTGCCTTTGGTGTTTTGAAATTTAATCAGGATATGTCTAGGTGTGGATTTATTCAGATCAGGATATATTGAATTGCCTAATGTGAAGACGTATGTCTTTAGTCAATTTTTTTCAAAGTTTCAGTCACTAACTCTTCCAATATTTTTCTTTCCATTCTTTCTTTTCTCTCACTCTGGAATTTCTACTAGAAATACGTTGGGCCTTTGAAATCTGTTCTCCATTTCTCTAAATTTCTCCTGCTATATTTCTATTTCCTAATCTTTCTGTGCTACTTTCTTGATAATTTTCTTAGATTGATCTTCTAGTTCATTAATTCTCTCTTCATCTGTCCGCTAACTCTCTTTAGCTCAATTGGGACCTTATGTGCCTAACCCACTGGGATTTTTATTTCATTGAGCATGCTTTTTTATTTTTAGAAATTGCATTTGGTTCTTTGTCAAATGCATCTGGATCATTTGGGTAGTCTTGTTCTCATTTTAATAACTTATTTTGTGCATTTACTTGTGTTATAGTCACTGTCAGATACTTCTATCACCTGATTTGCTTGGAACCTAAGCCCATTGTTTGTCTTCTCTGCTGACTCCTTCAGGAGGAACTATTTTCTTCTAGGCTTGCTTCCCAGTTCCATAGATGAATAGGCATATTATCTTGGGTAAACGACCCAACTAAATTCAGCTTCTTAGCCTGTAAAATGGAATTAGGGATTAAAGCATCTAATTGTGTTGTTGCAAGTGTTAAATGAGATTATATGTACACAGCCCTTAGCATAGAGACTCAGCTCCAAACACACAGCTTCTGTTACTAGCGATTGGCTATTGATTCTCTCTAATACTTACCACAGCACCTGCCACTTTTTGTTACTCAGTGAATATTTGATGAAAAAACAAAAGTGTATATTAAAACACTGAAAGTTAAATCAGTTACGTAAATATAGTAAATTTTACTCTAAGGAATTATCCAAATACTAGTATTCCTTGGGCTATAAATGCCTAACTTATAAATACTTCAAACATTCATTCATTCATTCTCTATAAAAGAACAGCCACTGTTCTAGTGATGTCCTAAATGACAATGAATGATACAAAGTAACTGTTTTAATGGGGGCTGCACTCCAGCCGGGAGGATCTGACTATAGATAGAGCATTTATTAGATATATGACAGATAGACAGACTAATGACATTTAGGAAGGACGGGAGGTAGGGAGAAGGGGAAGAAGAAAGGAAATAGATCCTGATTAAGGCTTATTCAGAGAATTAAACTAAAGCAATGCGTGGGGAAGTGGTTGGGTGAACACTTTAGATTTGAATGGACTTATTCCATAGTGACACTGAACTGAAATCTGAAGGACAAAAGAGAACCAGCCATTTGAAGACATGAATAAAAGCACCCAGGCAAACGGGACAAAGAATGCAATGGCTCTCAGGGAGCAGGTTGTGCTCTTTCAAAAATCGCAGAGGCCCATGTGTCTAGAACGCAGCCTGATAAGACGACGATGGTCCGAGACAAGGTCAGAGAAGTAGTTGCTGTGTTGTTCTTCAATTGCTACGTCGTGCCCCCACCAGGCTCCTCTGTCCATGGGATTTCCCAGGCAAGAATACTGGAATGGGTAGCCATTTCCATCTCCAGGGGATCTTCCTGGACCAGGGGTCAAAGCTGCACCTCCTGCATTGGCAGGGGTGTTCTTTACCACTGAGTTGCCTGGGAAGCCCGGGAGGGTAGACACGGGCCATATCGTGCAGGGCCTTGCAAACCAGAGGAAGAGTCTTGAGCTTATTCCACCAGTTCTGGGAAGCCATTGGAGAGTTTTGAGCAACAAAATGTCATCATCAGAGTTCCATTTCCAAAATACCACCCTGACTGATCAGTGTTTGTGATGGAGAACTGTTTGAGGAGATGCAGTCGAAAAGAGAGCCAGGCTTCTGGCATTCTTTCTGCCTGATCCCCAATCCACCCTGAAACTGCTGTTGCCGCCACCACCAGGGTCCACGCACAAAGCTCTGGTCTCAGACCGCCATCTGGCGGCCAGCATGGGAACTGCTTGATCCTGGAGCTTCTGCAAAGACCCACCTCTTCCCGGAAAATCCCCCAAGATCTTCTAACTTCTCCAATCAAACTCTTTCCAGTCTTACACTGAAAGGCATCTGTTATTTAATTTAGCTATTTTCTTTCTCTTTCCTAACAAATATAAGAGCAATAAGATCTTTTATTATTTTTCACTGTAAGTAAAGCAAAATCTGGCCTAGACTCTAATGTTATAATCTTATGAGGCTATAATTTTATTAGTGAAATTTAGTATTAATCACAATAGGTTTCATGGAGGGAAATGAGCATGAAGTTATTCCTCTCTTTACACATCATTTACAAACACTTCTAGAACATAACTAAGGGGTAAATAATATAATTTATGATGTTGCTTTACTGAAAAGGTTGGCAGTCAATCTCCTGTATGTATTTTTAGTTCAGAATGTGATCCTAAATGTGTAATCGTAACATCTGGAACAGCTGGTGGGCCCTGAAAGAAGCTCATGCTTTTTTTTTTTCTTTGCTTAAGATAGTAGCAATTTGAAAGATGAAGCTTTATTTCAAAGAGGAAAGCTATTTATAACTGGCAGTTAGCAATTGTTAGAGCTGGTTTGGGCTGGAATACACATATATGAAATGAACTGCCTTTTTCAGTGGTGTAATGGTCAAATCAGAAAACTCTCAACTTTCTCTTGGCTAATACAAAGCAGCTCTACACTAATTTACACTAATTTTTACACTAATTTAAAAACATGACAGCAGAGCCACTGATCTCCTATGAGGGGACTTTTTCACTTGCAATAATGCGGCTAATTGCAATGATATAAGGAGACCTGCTTCTGCGCTACACTGATATTTTCTTGTCCATCAAATGGGAAGATCTCAAAAGCCATGCTTACTCCCTCAACTTCATGCAGGAAACTCTGACACGTTAGAGCAAGTCTGTTAAAAATGCATTTCCCTGGGCATAAAGACCTCCTGCTGTTTTGCTAGGCGGAGCTGAAGCAGTGAATTTCTCACCCCAGACATTATTAGATTGACTCTTACTTTGGGGATTCTTTTGGGTCCTCTCACATCAAAGCAAGATCTGGAAAAGAAGTAGTAAAATTCCTCTTTCTGGGAAAATTAATTAAAAGTGTGATTTTCAGTATCTGTTAGCGGAGGATAATGAGACAGGCCTGTTGAAAAGCACGGGGCTCTTGGTAATGATCTTCTTTTGCACGGCCCAGCCTTCCTGCTATCTTATCCCAGAGCACCTCCTCTCGTGGGCATCCTCTCCATGAAATGAGTTAGGGGTCTCAGCCCCCTTCTGAGCCGAGACTTGTCACAGAATCTTTCACCAGTATCGGCAGCAATTAGCACTAATTGGTACCCTGGGCAGCACTGGAACAGAAAGGTCAGTGAGGGAGTGAGGAGGCAGGACAAATTACCCTCTCGCCTCTGGAAGTGAACTTATCGGATCTGCCGCGCAGCTGCTCTGTTCCAGCTGCCTCTGCGGGGCCTGCGAGGTGGATGAAGGAGGAATTTATTCTCTGGGGCTGTCAAACAAGAGTATTGGGGAAGGTCAGGTCACGGAGCAGGCCAAACAAAGCTGCTGAGTTATGACCACTAAAGAGCCATCAATAGGTCTCCCCGCCCTCACCCCAAATTACCTCAGCCCTTCCCATCTCTCTCCTCCTTGAAGTTTCTTCCTATAATATTATAAATCCAGTCAAAGTGAGTGCTTCATCAGCAGTTTTCTCTTCTCGCCCCAGAGCCCTCACTGTTTATACTCGCTGCCGTCCAGCCAGATCGCTCGGCGGCCGCGAAGAGAGGTGCTCATTTGTCTTAGCTTTGCTGCCCTATATATTCATCCTCCTGCTTCAGCAGACGTGATGGGGGGATGGTGTAAAGTCAGGACAAGAAGACCTGTGCAATATACACTGCTGCTGCTGCTGCTGCTGCTAAGTTGCTTCGGTCGTGTCCGACTCTGTGCGACCCCACAGACGGCAGCCCACCAGGCTCCCCCATCCCTGGGATTCTCCAGGCAAGAACACTGGAGTGGGTTGCCATTTCCTTCTCCAATGCATGAAAGCGAAAAGTGAAAGTGAAGTCGCTCAGTCGTGTCTGACTCTAGTGACCCCATGGACTGCAGCCCACCAGGCTCCTCTGTCCATGGGATTTTCCAGGCAAAAGTACTGGAGTGGGGTGCCGTTGCCTTCTTCGAATATACACTAAGCAATGTACACTAAGGTATGTAAATGGATAGCCAATGGAAATTTGCTGTATGTCTCAGGGAACTCAGACTGGGGCTCTGTAATAACCTAGAGGGGCAGGAAAGGGTGGGAGGGAGACTCAAGAGGAAGGGGATATATGTACCCCTGTGGTTAATTCATGTTGTCGTATGACAAATCAAACCAATATTATAAAGCAATCATCAGTCAATTAAAAATAAATAAGTATAATTTTTTTTAAAAAAAAAGACCTGTGCAAAACTTTCCCTTTGTGTAATGTTCACGCTACTAAGTGCCCTTGTGCTTAATCATCCTGATATCTCCTCCATAGCTACTTGAAATCAGCGGTTTGAGAAATCCTTGAGAGAATTGTCAGGGAATAATTAATAACGCTTTGCTCGGCTACAAGTAGCCACCAGATGACTTGGCATCACTCACAAGACGGCAGAAGGCAAAGGAATGTTGGCATCCTGCCACCTCACAAAACTCGCCCCTCCCTCTCACTTAACTCAGATGCCAGCGCTTTGCTGAAGGCTGGGCAGACAGGAAGAGAAAAGGGAGTGGGCACTTGATTAGCAAAATCACAACAAATAAACCAGAGGGCCAGTATGTAAGTCACCGCCCTTCCATCTTCCCAAAAAGAACAATAAGACTGCAACTCAACCACAATTCACTTTCCACCTTTGGGTACATAGAAAATACTTCTTATCTGAGGTTTTAAGCATTTGCTTGGAGAGAAGAACCAAGAAGAAATGATTGACCTAGAAATAATTCAGCCTTGCAGGGACTGGCTGAGCCCAGACGTTAGCCAAAGCCAAGAGGGACCTTTCAGGACCATTTATAACTGGATCAATATGTCAACTGGCCTTGCCCTCAACTCACTCCAGCTTTTGTTGGAACTGAAAGATTAGCCCAGAAAAGAAACTGCCAGAAGAAACACGCAGGAGACAAATTTGTTCTGCTTGGTCTTCATTTGCCTTCCTCGAAGGAATCCAAAGTGAAGTTAATGATGTATCTGGCCTAGACAACTTTTGTTCTCATTGACTGAAGATAGAAAATGTTCTACTGTATTTGTGATATGAAAGAAAGGGTAAATATCAGGATGGTCATTTTAAAGGCTAGTAAAGGAACACACTTTATAGCAAAAAAAAAAAAAAAAAAATGAGCTCATTCCGTTCAGCCAAACTGATGTTCTTGGCCAAAGTCCAGAATTAAAGTGCCTGGAGCAAAATGAAGAATCAGCAACACTAGCTAGAGGGTGACATTATTTCATTTATTCAACCGACAAACACTTATCAACACTCAGGGTGTGTCAGCCCCTCCACTAGGCACTTGGGCACAAAGATATAAAAAGCATAGACTCTGCCTTGGTTAGAGTTCAGTTTAGTTGAGAGGGTACAAAGAAAATGAAAGTGAAAGCTGCTCAGTCGTGTCAGACTCTTCGCAACCTCATGGACTATACAGTCCATGGAATTCTCCAGGTCAGAATACTGGAGTGGGTAGCCTTTCCCTTCTCCAGGGGGTCTTCCCAACCCAGGGATCAAACCCAAGTTTCCCACATTGCAGGTGGATTCTATATGAGCTGAGCCACAAGGGAAGCCCAAGAATACTGGAGTGGGTAGCCTATCCCTTCTTCAGAGGATCTTCCCGAGCCAGGAATCGAACCGGGATCTCCTGCATTGCAGGCGGATTCTTTACCAACTGAGCTATCAGGGCAGCCCTGAGAGGATATAACCAATAATGAAAAACTGATGAGGCAAGGGTGGGACAAATTGGGAGAGTAGGGCTGACATATATACACTGCTGCTGCTACGTCGCTTCAGTCATGTCCGACTCTGTGCGACCCCATAGACGGCAGCCCACCAGGCTCCCCTGTCCCTGGATACAGACACTACCGTGTGCAGAACAGATAGCCAGAGGGAAGCTGTTGTGTAACGGAGGGAGCACAGCCCAGTGCTCTGCGGTGACCTAGAGGGCTGGGACTCGGGGACTGGGGCGGGAGGGAGGCTCAAGAGGAAGGAGACATGCATATTTATGGCTGATTCACATTTGTGTGCAGCAGAAACCAACACAACATTGTAAAGCAACTAGTCTGCAATTAAAAATAAATTTTTTAAGACAGCGGCGTGGAATCCCTCTCCGAGGCTACATCATCGGGAGGGTCCTGGGGAAGGCGGCTACCAGCCCTGGAGAGGTGACAGAGGAAGGACATTGGAGCTGAGCGTTTGGAGAGTGAGCAGGAAAAGAGGTGGAAAGGGGATGTTTTCCAGGCTGAGCGGACAGGCCGAAGAGAAGGAAGGGGCCCCTGGGGAAGAGGACACAGTTATGTCAGATTCATAAGGAAATGAACAGAGTAGAGAAGAGGCAGAAAATGTGGAAAGAGAGAAGGAAAAGTGATAGAGACTAAGAAAGCGTGAGGAGTGGGGTGTGGGGTAACCAGGGCCTGCGTGCTACCGAGTAACAAGCTTGGACTCTAGTCTGCGGGCCACAAGGTACCACGAAAGGGCGAAGTAGGGGAGTTTCCTGCTCAGATGGGCTGGAGGACAGTTTCCCTAATTCCATCAGCTGAGTCAGTGTTCCCTTGTTCTCGTTCATGTCCTGGGTGTCCTTCTAAAGCTTTGAAGAGTCAGTGTTTGCAGAGAGATTCTGTTTTTTAAAAACAACACTGTATGGGAAATAGATCGGAGTAGAAGAAAAAGTCAGAAAGACTGTTCATGGCTATTTTAAGGGCAATATTTAAGAGACAAAATTGACAAGGGCTTCCCAGGTGGCTCAGCGGTAAAGAACCTGCCTGCCAAAGCAGGAGACACGGGTTCCATCCCCAGGTGGGGAAGATCCCCAGGAGGAGGGAATGGCAAATTATTCCCTTCATTCTTGCATCCTTGCCTGGAGAATTCCATGGACAGAGGAGCCTGGCAGGCTACAAAAGCCTGGGTCACAAAAGAATCAGACAGGACTGAGCGACAACCACAAAATCAATAGGCCTTGATGACTAAATGATCCAAGAATTCAGAGAGAAAATGGACTTGAAGATGACTCTGAGGCTTCTTGCGCGGCACCGGAATGGTTGAAGAAATGCTTATCCGAAGAAGACCAGAACCTCTATTTTTCACTTCAAAAAAGAGGCACTGCACTCTCAACCCAGACTCGGAATTTTCATCACTGTGTTGAACTATTACATGCTTAAAGGCATAGGCCAATGGCAGGTTTCTTACCTCTGCCAGAAAATAGCAAGAAATACTTTAATCCTGACAAGCCTTTCAGAGATCAAGGAAAGTATTATCTTAAACTATTGCAGTTCAGCAAAGGTAGAGCTTTTGTTTTCTGTTGCCTACGGTGTATGAGAAAGCAAAGGCGACATTTGGAATTAAGGATGAACATGCATTTCAATGATAAAGCAGCACGTTCATTCATTCCTAACTTTCGGAGTTTAAATGCAATCTCAATTTTACCTCCCCTGAGAAGAGCCCCAGCATCAGTTTTCCTTATTAACACTGGAATTCAAAAACCTGCTCGAGGTTCAGAAACGAGAGCAGTACTAGAAAAGTGAGCCACATTTAGTATGAATATGAGACAGACAGAGGCGGTGGCTTGTCTGAGCCGGGGTGGCCCCTCCCGCAGCCTCACAGACCTTTGTCTCCCCCCGCCCAGGTCTTCAGGGACCCAGATCTGTGCATTATTCATTTTGCCTTTGGCACCCAGAGCACACGCTCTCAAATATGTGGACAGATGGATGGACACAGCTATGCAAATAGTCTCGTCCTGGCTGCAAAATGTACGTGGAAATCACATTTTTCCCCAGCTTCCCCTCAGGCATTTTAAATACTCAAAACCAGGTGAATTTTTCCATTTCCACTGAAGTTAGCAACCACTCCACTCTGCAAGTTTCACTCGACTCCAAAAGGAGAAGGTATTAGCACTTGTTTTTAAGTTATAAGCCACTTAATGGAGTTTTGCACAATAAGTTATTTCATTTGGCTTTTAATCTGTATCAAAACAACACCATAAAATTATTACTACTTCCTAGATGGTTCTAGCCAAGGTTTTATTTTTTTTTTTCTTCTTACTCTTTTCTCTTACAAACCCAGGAAATCAAGGCTGAAATGCGTATTAACGATGTTTATGTTACAAATGTAAACACAAGGAGGTCAGAAAATAGTTTAACAGGGGTCTCAAAGTCATTATAATTCATTCAAGCTATTCTAGAGTGGGTAGTCATTCCCTTCTCCAAGGGATCTTTCCAATCCAGGGATCCAACCCAGATCTCCTGCATTGCAGGCGGATTCTTTACTGCCTGAGCCACTAGGGAAGCCCTTTTAACAATGCTTGTGTTACAATTGTAAACATAAGGAGGTCTGAAATAGTTTAATAAGGGTCTCAAAGTCATAATTCATCCACGCAGTTCTCATGCAAAATTTTATATCCTTGTCCTGTTTTCTAAGTGTGCAGCTTACTGAGGGATGGATAAGTGTGGGTAGCCTTCATTTTTACTTCTGTTGACTCACATGTGTAAACCAAACAAGTAAACGACTGAATCGTTGTACTCATACTCACAGGGATGTCTTCATTTTTCTTACTGTATTTTTTTGGTAACACCTATCTAGACAGCTAATCGAATTGACTTTTCATAATCTACTCTGACTCCTCAAAGCCATGTTCTTTCTCCTCTTTGATTTACCATTTGAAATATACCAAAGATGACCTGAAGCATGAATGAATTTAAATCCCATACGAATTGTGCCAGCATCTATATTTCGCCTCTGCATTCAAGAAGAGCTTTTCCTGACAACTTCTCTTTTTTTTTAATTTTTACTGGAGCAGAGCTGCTTTACAACGTTGTGTTAGTTTCTACGGAGCCACAAAGTGAATCGGCTATACGTATATACACGTGCGCCCTGGTTTCTGGATTCGCCTCTCCTTTAGGTCACCACGGAGCACTGAGCAGAGTTCCCTGTGCTCTCCAGAGGTTCTCATTAGTTGTCCATTTTATACATGGCATCAACAGTGCACGGCACTTAGTTCCTCCGTCCCGTCCAACTCTTCATGACCCCGTGGACTGTAGCCCAGCAGGCTTCTCTGTCCATGGGATTTTTCAGGCAAAAATACTGGAGTGGGTTGCCATTTCTTCCTCCAGGGATCTTCTTAACCCAGAGGTTGAACCCGAGTCTCCTGTGTCCCCTGCATTGAAAGGTGGATTCTCTACCTGCTGAGCCATTGGGGAAGCCCTATTAATAGTGTATACATGTCAGTCCCAATACTGTCTGAAGAAAACAGAAAGATGTGCCAAACCCGGCCTGCTGCAGAGTGCCCTCTAGCGAAAGACTGTGGATGCTACCTTTTGACTGGTTTCTGCCCAGACAGGATCTGTAGCAAACCATCCTCTCTTCCTGGAGAAGGAAATGGCAACTCCAGTATTCTTGTCTGGAAAATCCCATGGACAGAGGAGCCGCAGGCTACAGTCCATGGGCTCACAAAGAGTTGGACACGACTGAGCACACACACGTCTCCTCTTCCTGCACAAAACATTTCATGGATCTGACAACCAGTGCAGCAGATTTCCTGACATCTAATCACAGCTGCCTGGTTGTATTGCTGGTACTCTATTAAAATTCCAAATCAGCTTATTAATGTATGCATTTCTTCAGTGAATAAAAACAAGAATTCTAATAGAACTCACTGTAAGTCAGTAACAAAGCTGGAAATCATCAAAATGATAGGACACTAAAACCTGGAGAATTCATCTTTAAATTGATATCAAAGGAAAGAGAACCCAAAAAAATGTGGCAGTCATTCGCGGTAGCAACAGCCTCTCCTAATAAAAACCAAAATGCCACAGGTGCAGGTATTGACCAAGACAAAGGAACAAAGTCACATCTAGCAAAGGTTTTTCATCTAAGTGGCCGTGTCCATTTAACAACCGTTAGAACTGTGAGAGTCCCTTGGACTGCAAGGAGATCCAACCATTCTGAAGGAGATCAGCCCTGGGATTTCTTTGGAAGGAATGATGCTGAAGCTGAAACTCCAGTACTTTGGCCACCTCATGCGAAGAGTTGACTCATTGGAAAAGACTCTGATGCTGGGAGGGATTGGGGGCAGGAGGAGAAGGGGACGACAGAGGATGAGATGGCTGGATGGCATCACTGACTCGATGGACGTGAGTCTGAGTGAACTCCAGGAGTTGGTGATGGACAGGGAGGCCTAGCGTGCTCGATTCACGGGGTTGCAAAGAGTCGGACACAACTGAGCGACTGAACTGAACTGAGAACTGTGAGAAAGTTAGGTAAATTGAAGGTTTCATTCTGTACGTGCCTGTTGCCACAAAAGACTTGAAGGTTTGAAGTCGTTTACTTATTTGTTTGTTTTACTACTCAGCACAGCATACAGGATGTTAGTTTCCCGGCCAGGGATCGAACCCATACCCCCTGTATTGGAAGGTAGAGCCTTAACCACTGGATCACCAAGGAAGTCCCTTGAAATAGTTTAAAACAAGATAGTATGGTAAGGTGATCTATCAATAGAAATAATTTCTCTAGAAGGAATTAAATTTAGAAAATAAAAGATTTTCCCCAATGACATCGGAAGGGCCTATGTGCTACATGAAAGCTACATTGTCAATAGAAATATGGCCACGAGAGAAGTCTGTAAAGCACTAGACACGGAGCACAGACCTCCCCAGGTGAGGGCTTCCATGACTCCCTTGGAGACGTGGTCACTTCTGAAATCCATCAGGAGGAGCAGAGCCCCATAGATTTCCAGTAGTCACATACAGATGTAAGAGTTGGACCATAAAGGAGGCTGAGCACCAACGAATTGATGCTTTTGAACTGTGGTTTTGGAGAAGACTTGAGAGTTCCTTGGACAGCAAGGAGATCAAACCAGTCAGTCCTAAAGGCAATCAACCCTGAATATTCATTGGAAGGACTGAATTTGAAGCTGAAGCTCCAATATACTTTGGCTACCTCATGCGAAGAGCCAACTCATTGGAAAAGACCCTGATGCTGGGAAAGATTGAGGGCAGGAGGAGAAGGGGACGACAGAGGATGAGATGGTTGGATGGCATCACCGACTCAATGCACATGAGTTTGAGCAGGCTCTGGGAGAGAGTGAAGGACAGGGAAGCCTGGCATACTGCAATCCTTGGGGTCACAAAGAGTCGGACATGACTTAGGGACTGAACAACAACAGATGATGAAAAAGCACTATATGCTTCACTATAACAATATCAGCTGCCCTGGACCAAAAACCCTTCCACTTTTTCAAGACCAAGCAAACCTCTGGAGTTCTTGAACAATCCAAAGAGCAGAAAAATCCTAAGACTAATACAGTATTCTTCTGCTAACCCTAAAGACTGGAGAATACCAACGTGTTCTTAATCTTCATTAAACTGAGAGGTATAATTGTGACACCAATATTGTGGTTCATGTCAGTTTAATAGAAAACTATGAACAGACCTAGGAAATTCAACTCCATTTAAAAGTGGGCTAAACATGCCAACTCTACTGGTCAACAGAGCTGTCTTTGGCTCAATGCTATTTTGAAATGATCAGGCTGCGTTGAATGGTAAGTAGGAATTCTTGTAACGGGGAACATTTCAAAGCAGGTTTATTGTTATGACTTAACTTGAGCTTTCTGAAGAAAACATTAGTGGTTTTAAGACAATATTGAATGTGGCTTTCAAACTCCCTAAATGAGTCCACGTACATATGAAAAATGTTTAATGTCAAATACGAAAATCATATTCCTTCTTGACCCTTCAGCTGGGAGCCAAGTTCAGGTAGGGGCTTACAATTTCCCAGCTCCTTCAAGTGGATGACTGCTCCCTCTTACCTATTACCCTACCCCAGCATGCATTTGAGTAATTTCATCAGTTAGCAAAAGGGAAGCCCTGGACTCTGACCTCGCAAAGCAAATAATTCTGAGTTTATAAAGGGTAGGAATTTCCACAGGAAATCCCTCGCTCTCCCTGGGTGGACCTGGACATGCACAGCAGTGGGTTTCACTGGTACATTTCTTGCAGGCCTGAAGTCTAAAGTCGGATTCCTAGAAGTATAACATCTTGATTCCTTCCGTGTCTATGAAGTACGGCCACTGCCTTCATCCCACTGTCGAAGTATGACGGTCAGAAAAAGCATTCTCCATCTAGGTCAGACCACCTCTGCAGCACGGCCTCATTTTGAAGACCACAATTTAAGAGGAGACATTGAGTAACTAGAGTATCTCCAAGGAATGCAATCAAGATTCCCATAGTAATGTCAAATGACATACCATTGAAAAAGAGCTGGAGATGTCTGGCTTGAAAAGGACAGACTGTTTATACTTCTCTCATTGCAATGTTAGATGAGGAAAGGCTTGTTTTGTGTAGACAAGGTTTATTTTCTGTTGGATCTAAGAGGTAAGCAGATTTCAGTTCCATATAAGAAAGTACTTTTTCAAAATTAGAATATACTGAATTGTCAGAAGATGACTTCATACTAAACAAGAGGTCAGACTCCTAATCTCAAAGGTAGCTTGAAATTCCAGGTTCCTGAGAGTCTATACGGTTGCTTAGTTCTTTAAAAAAAAACAATTTTTTTGCATGAGAATTCTGAATCATTTCTGCAGTCAATAGTTTCTTCTAAAGCAGCTGAATCAGACAAAAATACCAGCGGGTACGATTCCCATTACCTTACAGATGGGGTAGTAGGTAAAACTAAGAAAGCATGGACTTTTATGTTTGACTTAAGTTCAAATTGTACTCCACTATTTACAGATTTCTGTGACCCTAGGCAAGTCTCTTAACCTCACTAAGCTTTAATTTCCTCATCTGTAAAATGGGATAATACTATTTAGCTATGAGACTATCATCAAGATATTAAATGAGATAATGAACATAGCATGCATGCTCAGTTGCTAAGTTGTGTCCAACTCTTTGTGACCCCATGGCCTGTAGCTCACCAGGCTCCTCTGTCCATGGGATTTCCCAGGCAAGAATACTGGAGTGGGTTGCCATTTCCTTCTCCAGGGGACCTTCCTGACTCAGGGATCAAACCCGCATCTCCTGCTTTAGCAGCTGGATGCTTTACCATTGGAGCCACGTGGGCTTCCTAGTGAATATAGGAGGCTTAGCAAAGTCCCTGACTCAAAGAAACCCTTGAAGAGGTGGGACACTGTGATTATTAGACAGCTCAGAGTCCTTCAATTGCCCCCGCACCCCAGGCTCTGCTCTATTTGAAGATTTTCTGTTGCATCCTAGACATCCACAAACACAGGGAGGTAGGTGGGGAAAGAGAAGGACAAAAAGTTTTGTGTGCATCATCTATACACAAATAAATACGTCTGAACACACATATCTCATGTTTAACATCTGCGGGTTCCCATGCAGTCGTAAAAAAGAACACAGAGACATCTGATGAAATCTTTACACGTTACATATCTTTTGTGTCACCTTATTTTCTTATGATGTTAGGCATTGTTGTCAGGGTTTTTTCCCTCCATCCCACATATTGACACAAAACGTGGAAATAATAAATGCTGCTGAAAGCACTGACAACCTGAGTGAGTGCCCTCGCGTGGAGCCCATGAGTCATTCTGTGTTTCCCTTTTCTCAGCACGTCTTGCCCCTGCTGAGTCTTCTTTTTCACTGCTTTGGGAAAAGCAGAAACCCACTCCAGGATTCTTGCCTGGAGAACCCCATGGACAGAGGAGCCTGGTGGGCTACAGTCCATGGGGCCACAAAGAGTCGGACCCGACTGAAGCGACTTAGCACGCACACACACTGTTCTAGGAGACAGAGCTTCTTGGGCTCTTGGAAAATGGTGATTTTGTGGCTCATTGAGCAAAGGGCTTGGTAGGTGTTGAACATGGTAATATTCCAATTTCTACTGATTAATCAATTAATACTCCGGTGCCGAGGTGAGCAAGTATGTTTTCGTTCCTCCCAAAACAATTAATTAACGTGAACTGACTGAGCTCTGGGGAAAATGTATATTCTAGGACATATCTGAAGGTGGTTTCAATATAGTTGGAGGCTTTCAAGTGGAAAAGTCTCTATTTAGCAATTACATGCAAGGAGAAAACTCAGAATTCATCAGTGATTCAGTCACTGGCACGTCACGAGAGTGCAAGAGGAGGCACGGAAGGGTGACTCGTCACATACGCCAAGCCAGCGGCGGTGGTGGAGTCACCAAGTCGTGTCTGAGTCTTGCGACCCCTTGGATTGTAGCCCACCAGGCTCTTCTGTCCATGGGATTTCCCCCCAGATGACTAATGAACAGGATCTTGTGGAGAGATTTATAAAAATATATATTCCTGCACCAAAATGCACCCCACCAACCCCCGAGTGTTCTAATTCACGGGTAAAGGTAGGACCAGGGAAACCCTATTTTCTCTAAAGGTTCTGTTCGTCAGCCAGGCTTGAGAATCACCGCTCTGAGTCAGTGGATTTCAACATGATGCTTGTGCATTCATACTAGGAAACAGCAAACAAACACCTGCCTCCAACCCCACTTTCAGAATATTCTGATTACTTCTATTTTTTCATTATAGAAAATTCCAGTTTTGCCAGAGGGATTCCAGTTTTTCAAATTAATTCGTAGATATCATCCAGTTAAAAGTATGACTAGGCCAGTTTCCTGGGAAAATGTGGCTCTGATTCATCACAAGTGTAAAAAGAGAAAAAATGCTACACCCCAATGCCAGAAAAATTCACTTGTGGCTAAAAAACACGTCACCAATGCCAACATCTTCAAGCTCGAGAGTCCCCAACCTCTGGGACCTAACGCCTAATGATCCGAGGTAGACTTGATGTCATAATAGTAAAATAAAGTGCACAATAAATGCAATGCACTTGAATTATTTGCAAACCATTCCCCATACCTGCCCCCTACCACAGAAAAACTTATCTCCCACAAAACTGGTCTTTGGGACCAAAAGGGTTGGGCAATGCCATCTAATTATTGGGCAGGTGATGAAGGTAGGTGACGGATGGGGTGCTTGCCCACTGATGGGATGCTTCTACAGTGATGAAACCAAGGACTTCCCCACTCCAAGCCTGACAAAGTCCTCTGCACCACCACAGACCCCGCCCCAAAGGCTGTCACTACTGTGTGTGTCAGAACTTCCCCTCTAAAGATGGGACAAGACTTGGGAGTTAAATCTCTAGTACTAGGAGCATCCACACATATTTTAATTAAAAGCCCATTTGAATGAGGAGCAATAAAATTAAACAGTGTCACCGTCTGTTCTTTAATAGCTTACAAGCATTTTGTATTCACAGTCCCCAAGCTAGAGTTTCAAGAAATATCCCTTTAGATTTGATTGTGAAATAATCTCAGGACAGTTTTTCTTCCCCCTTCTTCACTTCATAGGCTATTTATAATTAGGCTTAACAAGGCAGACTCAAGATGAACATAAATGGACCCTATGGACTGCAGCACACCAGGCTCCTCTGTCCTCCACCATCCTCCAGAGTTTGCTCAAATTCATGTCCGTTGAGCCAGTGATGCCATCCAACCATCTCCTCCTCTGTTGTCCCCTTCTCCTCCTGCCTTCAGTCTTTCCCAGCATCAGGGTCTTTTCCAGTGAGTTGGCTCTTCACATCAGGTGACCAAAGTATTGGAGTTTCAGCTTCAGCATCAGTCCTTCCAATGAATATTCAGGACTGATTTTCTTTAGGATGGACTGGTTTGATCTCCTTGCAGTCCAAGAGACTTTCAAGAGTCTTCTCCAACACCACAGCTCCAAAGCATCAGTTCTTCGGTGCTCAGCCTTCTTTACGTTCCTGCTCTCACATCTGTACGTGACTGCTGGAAGAACCATAGCTGTGGCTATACGGACCTTTGTCAGCAAAGTGATGTCTCTGCTTTACTAATGAAGTTGCCTTCCCAATCACTTAGAAAGGATGGAGCCTTGGGGAATGTAGGTAGGGGTTTCAGGGACGGTCACACGGAGGAGGTGTGTTCATTGGAGGAAGAGGGTGCCCTTTAAGATGTGGATATCAGACACAGAATAGGGACACGGTGGAACACTTTCTAAGCGGCATCTCCTTTATTTGCCCAAATGCCCTAGTTTCAAGTGAGTAACTCCCAAGGTTGACATGTCATGGATGACAACAGTGGTTCTCAAAGTGTGATCCCCGGGCCAAGGAACCTGTTAGAAATGCAAATTCTCAGGCCACCCAGATCTGCTGAATGGGCTGGGGACCCAGCTAGTTGTATTTACCAAGCTCTGCAGGTGACTCTGAGCCAGCTCAGGTTGGAGAATCACTGTGTCACAAGAGTGGCTTCCCAGGTGGCGCTGGTGGTAAAGAACCCACCTGCCAATGGAGGAGATGTAAGAGACCTGGGTTCAATCCCTGGGTCGGGAAGATCCCCTGGAGGAGGGCATGGCAACCCACTCCAGTATTCTTGCTTGGAGAATCCCATGTACAGGGGAGCCTGGCGGGCTACAGTCCATGGGGTCAAAGAGAGTCAGACACAACTGAAGCCACTTGGCACAGCACGGTGTCACAAGAAAGTGTGATCAATATTCACACTTTTCCCTCCCTTTCTCTCCTCACTCACACAGGTACACAAACACACACGCAGCCATGGACGCGTGTATGGTGTTCAAAGAACTGGAAAACAGCCCTTGTTCTCCCTTTTCCTGGAGAGTTTCTTTCTTTTCATGTGCAGGGCGCTGAGGCAGGGGTGGAATTTAAACAATCCCTAATGAAGGCAGCCGGCTCCACATATTTATCACATTACACTGTGCTGTATTTACCCCTTACCGCTTTGGGTGCATTTGCATATAATCTTTCATAATTCAATTCACTCGTTTAAATCATTTCTTTTATTTTCACTTATTTATTCAGATGGGAAAAGTTCATTGTACAGATCACTGGGGCCCCCCAGTGGCAGCCTTTGATACTGCCAGCCTCGGATTTAATACCTGGAGTTTTGCAGAAATGGTACCCACTCAAATCCTTAGCTTTTCACCTGGTTGGTAGAAGCAAAAGGTAGCATCAATTCACGCTTTGTATCTGAGGTGGATTTTATCGGCATTGGAGCTGAAATGTCCCCAGATGCTCTGGCTTTCCTTTCTTGCATCTATGAGACTCCACACTCGGGCACTTGCTGAGCAGGTCAGCGGTCTTCAGTACCTACTGGTCAGTGCACACACCAGCCAGGAATGGATGCAATAAACAGCAGAAAAGAGAAACTTGTCCTGAGATTCCTCTTCCTCCATAACCTTGAGGTTTTTCTCCCTAGAGTTTCTGCTCCTACCATCCCTCCTTTGAAGTTGTCACTGCCCAGAGAAGCTAAGTCCTGCCGGGAGTTTAGATACAGCCTTCTCCCTCCTGTTTTCTGGAACATTCTGTGTTCAGCAGCAACGGGCAGGGTCCTCGGGGTGGAGCCCTCGAGGACAGCCCCTGACAGCTGCCCTCCGCAGGAGTCACAGAAGCAGCACCCCTACCCCCGCCCCGTCTGCATCTCCTGACATCCCATCACCGGTCCAGGCCTCCAGCCAGATGTGGGGCTTGCTTCCTCGGCAGGGCAGTCCTCCCGGAAACCACAGGGCCCGGCATCGGGTGAACCACAGGCCGGTGGATAACGGAGGCCGTTTCCACTTAGCCAGGCACTTTGATATCCATCCAGTCTCCCCAGCACGGCCCCTATGCACTCTGCTTGGGCTGCAGAAGTCACGCTGGTGGGAAGACTGGAAAGGTGCTTTCCGGGAACCTGTGTGTGAGCCTCACCCCGGGCTCCGATGGTGCTGATGCAGTGAGGCTGGGTCAGCAGTGACCGCCCCCGCCTGTGACAGCCCGTAAACACCGGTGTCACTGACAGATCGGGTGATGCTCTAAAGTTCAGCCCCGCCCCCTTGGCCTTTCCTCGCCCGAGGAGTCATCCGAGGGCACCCACTGCCTTCCCTTCAGTCCACCTGAGCTGTTTTTGTCACAAAGAAAAGCACTAGTACAGTATATTAACGCATATATATATGTTATTTAGAAAGATGGTAACGATGACCCTATATGCAAGATAGCAAAAGGGATGCAGATATAAAGAACAGACTTTTGGACGCTGTGAGAGAAGGCGAGGTTGGGATGATTTGAGAGAATAGCATTGAAACATGTATATTACCATCTGTGAAACAGATCACCAGTCCAAGTTCGATGTGTGAAACAGGGCACTCAAAGCTGGTGCACTTGGAGGACCCTGAGAGATGGGATGGAAGGGAGGTGGGAGGGGGTTCAGGATGGGGGGCACATGTACACCCGTGGCTGATTCATGTCACTGTATGGCAAAAACCACTACAATGTTGTAAAGTAATTAGCCTCCAAGTAAAATAAATAAATAAAAATTTTAAAAAATTCACTCGGTTCAATTCAGTTCAGTTCAGTCGCTCAGTCGTGTCCGACTCTTTGCGACCCCATGAATCACAGCGTGTCAGGCCTCCCTGTCCATCACCATCTCCCGGAGTTCACTCAAACTCATGTCCATCGAGTCAGTGATAACATCCAGCCATCTCATCCTCTGTCGTCCCCTTTTCCTCCTGCCCCCAATCCCTCCCAGCATCAGAGTCTTTTCCAATGAGTCAACTCTTCGCATGAGGCGGCCATAGTACTGGAGTTTCAGCTTTAGCATCATTCCTTCCAAAGAACACCCAGGGCTGATCTCCTTTAGAATGGACTGGTTGGACCTCCTTGCAGTCCAAGGGACTCTCAAGTGTCTTCTCCAACACCACAGTTCAAAAGCATCAATTCTTCGGCGCTCAGCTTTCTTCACAGTCCAACTCTCACATCCATACATGACCACTGGAAAAACCATAGCCTTGACTAGACTGACCTTTGTTGGCAAAGTAATGTCTTTGCTTTTCAAAATGCTATTTAGGTTGGTCATAAATTTTCTTCCAAGAAGTAAGCTCTACCCATGTTTAAATTAATTGATCTAACATTTGTATGATATTCCTTGCAAAGAAAAATTTAAGCCTTTACTGAGTATATATATACATACATTTGTAAAAGCATTCTTTGTGAGGTACTGTGAAAAGGAGTTCACAATGCAGATACATCTCAGTAGTACCCCACTTACACTAATTTGCTCAGGAGGCAAATAAAGACAATATTCAATAAACTAGATTGCTCTGAACTAGGCAGGTTAAAATTCAAATGCAGGATTTCTGTGCCCATCTCAGAATGGAAGATGAACACAGGGCAGTGCCCAAAAAGAGCACAAACTTCAGTGCCTTAGAAACCAAGGTCCCTATCCCAACCAGACACAGGTGAGTACCCTTGGAGAGACAGCCCACTCTCAGCAAGCCTCAGTTTCCTCCTGTGTAAGATGGGCTAATGCCACCAGGGTATTTACTGGAGGTAATCAATGAGAGGCTCTGCCTAAAACACCTAACACCAGAGCCCAGAGCATGAGGGTGCCACAAACGGAGTTGTTTCAGCACGGGTTACTCGAAGCTACAATTTTTCCAGCAAGTAGTTCAAAGGGGTCACTGTCAGCTGCCCAGAAAACCCCCCTGCCTCCGACTCCTTTCCCAGCTGCAAGTTATTCCTCCAGGAAGCCCTCCCTGACGCCCTGCTGGTCGTTTGGCTCTCCTCCTATCAGCACGCGCGACACTGCTCTGAAAGTGTGTCCGTTTCCCGCCACCCGTGGACTTCTCGGCATCCGCCTGTCTGCACCGAACTTGAAGCTTCCAGGAGGGCTGGGCATCTACCTTGTTCACTATGCGTCTCCAGCCCCTGCTCAGCATATTATGGGATTTCCGTAAATACAGAATAAATGAATGAATAAATGAGTGAATGAATGACAGCCATTAGATGGCTACCTAGAGAAGAAAAAATATCAGGAAAGTAAAAGTTTTGCATTCTTATAATTGCCTTTAAGCCTCCTTGAATTGCCTTCAAAATATATGAAATCTGAGCTTCCAATAGCTCTAGCCTTTTCCTCCCCTCGCTATAAGAATGTGCACATTTTTATTATTAACATATATTTATTAGAATAATTGTATAATTATTCCAACTAATTATAATCATATTCATTATTCCCAATTCCTCTTTTGAATACATGATTATAAAATGTGTTTATCATGTTTGACACCTTTCTAATTCTTAAATTGATTATGTATTAGTTACAGAGACCCTAAGGAAGAAGGAAATCCTTGGTAGAAAAGTGTTAATAATTTACTAGTTGCAAACTGTACTTTTACCTCCAAACACCAGGTGGGTACAAAAAACATTGCTCATGTTTTTTAATCTACAAATTTCTTACATTTTTATGGCCTGTTCTTTGGGCTTATTTATGATGGTTTGGGACAAAGAGACAACCTTTGCCATTATGATTTATATTCTTCCAACAAAGGAAACACAGAAAGAGATAAGAAATCCAAATTAAATCATGACACTAAAGAAAAAAAAAAAACATGAAGGTAAGGGGCTGAAATTTTTAAATCAAAACAAAGAGGAGTACAGACGACTGTGGACAAAGAAAATAGGAAAATTTCAAAAACCTAAGCTACAAAATCTAGCACTTACCAAATAAAAGTTTTCAGATGCCTTATGTCCTGCATTTGTGACATTATGAACTAATGCCTACTGCTGCTGCTGCCAAGTCACTTCAGTCGTGTCCGACTCTGTGCGACCCCATGGACTGCAGCCCACCAGGCTCCCCCGTCCCTGGGATTCTCCAGGCAAGAACACTGGAGTGGGTTGCCATTTCCTCCTCCAATGCATGAAAGTGAAAAGTGAAAGTGAAGTCGCTCAGTCGTGTCCAACTCTAGCGACCCCATGGACTGCAGCCTACCAGGCTCCTCCATCCATGGGATTTTCCAGGCAAGAGTACTGGAGTGGGGTGCCATTGCCTTCTCCGGAACTAATGCCTACCCACTAAAATATTTTATATGCCTTATTTTAATCTTACTCAGCTTGTGTTGTTGTTTAGAAAGCCTAACAATATATTTTGTTATGGTAAAATGTTAGCAATTAGCAGCAGATAGCCAATATTTTCCTTTTTTTCTCCCCATTAATGCCATTTATCAAAAAAAAATTGACCTGGACATCTGTTTTCATTTTTAGTGATGCTTTTAAGCTCCTTGATGGTTGAGCACCAATTCTAAAACTTGATTGGATTTCAAGGAAAGACAACTGCCTTAGAAACAAAGAAACTGAGATAATTGAGAAGAAAAATTCCTGCCTTTGAGCCTTCTCGGTATAAGCACTGTTGATGATAGAGGCCAAAGGTTAGGTCAATAGCACAGGCAGTCAGTGGAGTGAGCACAGCAATCTAACCATAACACAGCTATACCCAGGCTGAGTAAACACTCCTGTCCAGCCCAGGAACTCCTAGTAAAAGGAGTTAATATGACTACAGAACTAACTGATGCTAACTAAGGCCCCTAAGACACACATTAATACGACCACAAAATCGTACAGAACACGGACTTGGATTATGCATGAAACTTGGAAGCAGAGCACATACTGACACTGGACTTGCAGGTAAGTATTCTAGACTTAATTCCACATCACAAACTCCAAAAAGCCAAAACCAAGACGAGGAAATCATGTGTGAACTATTTCTGGCCTCCATAAAGAAGGCATAGAGAACTGAGTCCACTCACAAACACACTCGTAAATATTTATGACACTTTTACATTTCGCTTTGCCCATACATTTTGTGAAAGCATTTACCTGCCGCACTCCCAGTTTTGTTTAGTATTGCCTTATAATTTGCTGGGAAAAAATGTACATATTTGACAATATTTTACTCCTTCCACATGAACTAAGTTAAAATGGAGTTAAGAAAAGAGGCACAATGTGATTAATTTTCTTCCGAACTTTTCATTAAGCTTACTTATCTGATCTACTTCAATTTGACTTTAATTCTTTTATATCTAGAACCCAAGGTCCCCAGATTGTTTTCAAAATTACTACATATAAATCTTTTCTTGTATCAAAATCTTACCCAGCGGACATACTTTACTACCAAAGGCTATTCAGAAATTACTTATCTGCATTGCTTAAAGCAAGTTGGACATGGTCTTTGTAGAGGCCAGGCATTCACAGAGAACACCAAGCTCCTGGAATCTGAGGATTTAAAGAGGGGGAAATTGTGTTTCCTCATCTTTGTGTTTCCTCATCTTTTTTCTTTCTGCTGTGGCTCCAGCTCTCCTAGGAAGTTACCCAATGCCACAATTCTTTATCCACAAAAGAGAACAAAATATTAATACAAATTGAAAACCAACATTTAAAACATCCTGGTGGACAAAAACTAGTACAAATGAAAGAAGGTGGATCAGTAAATTCTAAGACAGAGATTTGAGTACAGTATTTAGTTTGCTAAAGTCAGCTGGTACAGTCTGGGGACAAGAACTTTTCTGGTTACATGCATATAACAGAAATTTTAAGCTGCAGAGTACTACCAGCAAGTTCGTATGTCTACTGTGAAGCAATACTGATTCTCTGATAACCTCTATTAAAACCTTGACAGCATTCTCCTCCTATTAGAAACCCGGAAAGTTACTGCAAGCATTAGGCTAAAGGTTTTAAGTAACATAGTTTAACATGTCAAAAAGGAGAGAGAGAGAAAGAGAGAAAAACAGAACAAAGGGAAGTAAAGGCAAAATTCACAGTAAACTCCCTTGGATTAAAATTAACAAATTAGTTCCTAGACAGAAAAAAAAAAAACCGTAAGATAGAAAAAAACCCACTCAAATTACATCTTTTGGAATTCAATTATTATAAAATTGAATCTAGAAAAGTGTGGAGAAACAACAGCAAAAAGATAAAAGTAGACAAACACGCAGAACGGAGTGAAGCAAGAGCGGCAGGGCACGTGGGTGGGTGTTAAAATTTGCAAGTGAGTGCTATAAACAGAATAAAACAATGGATATTCAGCATTGTGTTTGACAGATTGACACTTAAAGAAAAAAGAACTGTTTGGAGCCATATGGTAGGTTGGGTTCTAACAGTCTTTGAAAGGACATTTTATCTATTCTATCTAAAAATAGCTTAGCAGTGATATACAAACATTTTTTTGAGCAGAAGAACCTTTTTTTCACCTGCTACCCCAAGATGCATGCTGTGGCACCTAAAACCTCCCTCGAAGCCTCTGAGACAGCTTCTAGGAACCTTGGAACTCTGCTGACCAGTGCAAGGGCCACAGTGGCAGCAAATTCTTTCGGAGTCAACAGATCTAATACAATCGGGAGGAAGGACAGAACCTTTTAAAAAAACTACATCAAATGCAGCTGTGTCTGATTTCAGCCCGGCCGCCTCAGGGCTGGGCCCTTCTTTCACCCTGGGTTCACTGTCATTCCCTGCGTGAGCATCACAAAGCACCTCCCAGCCCACAGCTCGGACATTCTGTCCACCAACCCAGACCAAAAACGCCAGAGTCAGCATCGCATCCTATCTAGCGTGGGGAGAAGGCCGGCTGGCTTCAGACTCCAGTGTGTGCTCTAACACTGTCATCCGACTCTCCGTGTCCCCATGGACTGTACCCACCAGGCTGCTCTGTGCATGGGATTCTCCAGGCAAGAATCCTGGAGTGGGGGGCCACATCCTCCTCCAGGGGATCTTCCCAACCCAGGGATCGAACCTGTGTCTCCCTCATTGCAGGAGGATTCTCTCCAGACTCCTCCAGAAACGACCCCTCTCGCCACCTCCAGGCACAGTCCCCGCAGTGAGCAGGTGGCCACCCTCTTGCCCAGGGACCCTGATGCCTGCCCGCTGGCCCCTGGGTCCTACTCAGTGATCTAGAAACTCTAGTTTCCAGTGATCACTCACACTAGTGATCAACCAGAGTGGTCCTTACACGGAGGGTTGACTGTTTCACTCTTCTCCAAACTATCCCCTGATCCTCCACTTGCCTGGAGGAGAAGCCCAGCTTCCACAGTGGCCTTGAGGTGGTAGCCACCCTGACGTGCTCCCCGACCTCTCACAGCGACTCATCGCCTCACAGGCGCTGCTGGCAGAGGGCCTGGGCTGGCAATGCCCTGGGCCCTCCAGCACCACCTAACCCTGCTGTCACCTCCCCAAACCACAGCCTCCAGGGCCACCTACATCCAAGGACAGTCACCAGGTCCAGAGGCCCCAGGGAGTGGGGGGAACGGCTGGGCCTGCACAGCAGCTTGACCTCTGCCACTGCCCTGCTTCCTTCTGCTCTTTCCACATGTCTTCATCCCGTCCCAAAAAATGACCTGCCCCTTTACACCACCTCCGGGCCTGCCTCCCGAGACCCCAGCCTGCCATGAAGGTCCCACACGATCCAGCCCTGCCAGCGTCTCCGACCCCCGATCTTCCTGGTCTCCCCAGTTCAGCCCGCTCCAAGCTCACTGGCCTTGGTTTGGTGTTTCCTCCTGAGGACTGGTGAGCTCCTGCATGAAGGTCTTGGCGCAGCTGTTCCTTCACCTTCTTCCAGCTCTGCTTAAGTATCACCTTAAACATGTGCATGCATTTGCTTACCTGTCTGCCTGTTGATTTCACTTGGAAGAAATGACTTCACTTACAAAAGAGTGTGAAAATGACTTTTTTAAATACATGAAGGCCGAGTAATGGAAAACAAACAAAACAACAACCAAAAAACTCAGGGGTTCTGGACTCCACCCTGAGCCCCAG
This sequence comes from Bos grunniens, assembly GCF_055505025.1. NCBI lineage: Eukaryota > Metazoa > Chordata > Mammalia > Artiodactyla > Bovidae > Bos > Bos grunniens. The sequence goes on along the minus strand of NC_141176.1, from coordinate 85,463,633 downwards.
TGCCCAGCACTGGCCCCCTGCAGCTGTGTGGCTTTGGGGAAGGGACCACACCTCTGGCAGCCTAGGCCCCCTTTTGGTGGAGAGACTGATTTCACAGAGCCTCTTAGAATGGCCCCTGAGAGTTAGTTGATTTCTTGTATGTTAACAGGCTGTGAAAACAAAGGGCACGTAAATCCTGGTAATTCTGAAGAGATGACCCCATGAACCTCACATACCAAAAAAACCCACCGGGAGTACACTTGCATCCTGGCTTAAGGTCAGAGTCCTAGGAAGTGGCTTTTTGGCTCTACTCAACCATGAATAGACTGAGAACTTCCAGTGAAGTAGAAAGGGCTGGACGATAGCATTCCCAGGGCACAGAGCTGGCCCAGCAAACATCACCGAGAACCCAGAAGGGTTATGACCACTAGTCTTGTTACGTGGTACAAAACCCTAATATTTTGCTCTTCTTGCACTGACTCTAATTACTTCAGACTTTATTCTAATCTCTAAGGACCTGGCAGGGGGTGTGGGGTGGGAAGAAAGCACATAGGATTTCAAATATCTAGGTCTCTGTATGTTCATCAGAAAAGCTTTAAATGTTAATAACAGCCATATGTCTGGTTATTTGAGATTAGAGACTGAAATCTTTTCATGTGTATCTTCAACTCAAACTTTTATATTTATTTCTGTTCTTGTGATACAGAGTATCTGTACTTGGCTTAAAAATAAAACAATAACTCCCCCCAAAATCTCAGCTGTTTTTACGTGTTCTTCCATTCATTTTTCATTTACTAGAGTGAACTGTGAAATGTCCTTGCCCATAACCTCAAATCCACCAGCTTGATTGATTTCAGGGGTTGTGTTGGAGACCCACCCTGCCGAGCAGAGAAGACAGACCACCTGTAAGCTGGCACTAACGAAGCCACAGTAATTTCACACCGACCATCACACCCTATGTTCATCTTTTCCGATTTATTTGTGAGCTCACTAGAGTCCATTTCTTTATTTCTAAAGAGAGAATCACGTAAGCTTATGTGAAAGACACCATTATTAAAAACCATTGTTCATTAAAAACCATTGTTCAACAGTTATACCTTAACAATGACTGCACCATGTATTAAGATGATAATAATTAAAGATGGTGCTATAAAAAGATAAGGAAAGCAGACCTTGTCCTAATCAATTAGCACACAATGGCTGTGCGGTTCTCTAGATCCACATGCTACATCTGGGAACATCCCTGCCTGGGGTGAGGCGCACGCACGTGTGTGTGTGTATGTGTGTGTGTGTTTCCCATTGAAATTCAGTGCTACATTAGATTATCTAGGGTCTTTGCTAAAGCAATAATCTACCAGAAATTGGCTTCGCTTTCCACATCCTCCTTTGAGGATAACATGCACTCTTCTGATTTTTCTTCATCGCTTTATACAACTTAATATTCAGGCTAGGGAAACTAGAAATCTCCTCCAGGTCAAACAACTGCTCAAATCTATCCACAAATTTATTTTCCTTCTCCAGCCTGAATTTCATGACCCAGAGGATGACGGTGGTTTCTTTGCACAGATGGTCGAAGGTAACGAGGAGTTCTTCGAGAAATGGATGAGCATAGACCACGTCGGCCGCCAGGATGTAGTCAAAGTTGATGGAAGCCCTGGGGAAGTTCTTGTCTAGAGCTACACCCCAGGAGAGCTCTTTGACCTGAGGCAGATGCTTAGCTTTCGTTTTGGTGTTTCGAGAAATATTATACTGCAGGTTTCCAAGTAACTCGGGTAAATCTGTGGCAGTCACGTGTGCGCCTGGGAGACAAAGGACAGCAGGGAGAGAAACCTTCATGGGACGAGATGAAGCCACCGGTTTGTGAGCCACCATGCACTTTGCAATTCGGCACGAAGGCTAGCCCCATGTCAAAGACAGTACACACAAGAGGGAAATGCCTTCAGAATGGATGCTAAGGTAGCCTCGCGCCTCCCCTTACACACAATTAGGTTCTCCAGGTATTGATGCTTTTACATCTGTTGCACTTTTCTGTTCTCCTGGGTTTTTTTTCTTTTTTTGGTCACTTTTGTTTTGTTATTCTTGCTGTTATTTTCTATTTATCTACTTAAAACATTAAAAGGAAGGGAAATTCAAAGGATTTTGGTATCCTCATTGGATTGAAACAATCAGATGTCACTGTTGAAAGATAAACGGGATCTTCCCTAAAAGAAACCTGAGCTCCAGTCATGTGAGACCAAATGAGTATACGTAACACTGAGCACCCCATCATTGACCAGGAAGTGCTTGAGTGTGAGAAGTGGAGGCAGGAGAGATGACTTCTCAGTGTCACTACACTGAAAGTATCGTGACACCCAGGTTCATGCCCATGGTTTCAGCTTGACCCCATTATAAGCCTGACGCTTACAACCTGCATTTGGGGCTTCCCAGGTGGCTCAGCAGATAAAGAATCCACCTGCCAATGCAGGAGACGTAGATCCCATTCCTGGGTCAGGAAGACCCCTGGAGGAGGAAATGGCAGCCCACTCCAGTATGCTTGCCTGGGAAACCCCATGAACAGAGGGGCCTGGCAGGCGGCAGTCCATGGGGTTGCAAGGACTGAGCAACTGAGCACGCGTGCACACACAACCTGCACAGACAGCTCATGCAGCCAAAGGTCACACACAGGACAGAATGCTCGGATGAAAACATCAAAGAAGCCCACAGTTAAAACTGAACACTGGCAGTCCTTTTCAGGAGAAAATTGTACACCAAAACTCAATAAAGTCTGTCCCCTAACATGAACTTTAGGCAGCAGGAGAACCTGAAAACAATGTGTAAATAAGTCTACAATTGTCTGAAATCTACATCAGACAAGGACAGGCTCGGGTAAGGGATGAGAGAACAGATCTGGAGGGGAATCCAGTTCACCCCAGACCAGTTTAGAACCCATTTCTCACCCATGATGGCAAATTTCTCTGGCTATTGACTCTATTTCTGGAAACTATTAAAACGGGAGGGAAATAAACATTTCATTAGTAGAATCACAGAGATAAAAATCTCTGCATTCTAGTGTGTGTGTATAGGGTGGGAGGTCTATCAAGTTCAACAAATCTTTTTAAAATCTCAAGATAAGGAATGACTCCTCCCTCCACTGCCCTTCACCCATAGGAATATAAACTATCTGAAGGGGTTGAAAGAGGATGAGATGGTTGGATGGTGTCACCAACTCAATGAACATGAATTTGAGTAAACTCCGGGAGTTGGTGATGGACAGGGAGGCCTGGCGTGCTGCAGTCCATGGGGTTGCAAAGAGTCGGACATGACTGAGCGACTGAACTGAGGCGCTGGGGCTGACTATGAAGAGCTTCGTGTCTAGAGGTAAACACCACCACTGACCAAACAAAGCTTCCCTCTTCTGATGCTTGCGTCAAGTCATACAAGAACCAAAGGGACTGATTCTTTTTAATGAATGGACAACTTCCCCAAACACAAATTCTGCTCTTAGATGAGGACGCTTTCAGGTATAAATCCAACAGGACCTCTGACACTAGCCATACTAAGTGGGATGGTGACTTTCAAAGCAATGTCAAGACAGAGCAATTTATAAAAATAAAATATTTGGGGAGGGTTTCAAGGGTCCTATATTTCTCCAGTGTTTTAGAAAGTTGTGAATTGCTAAATCTTGAACTGCTCTCAAGATTTTAGAGTGGCAGGTGTGCACTTCTGAAGATCAAGAAAATCAAGACGGATTTGGGCCGCGCACATCAGAGAAGGCAGATAAATTAAGGCTGTGAAATAGATAACAACAACAGAAAAGATTGAAGCAGGCTCAGACACACGTAGAGACCATCGCACATTTAGTTGGAAAAGAAGATGCTGGTGAAAGAACAGGCGATCGCAAAAGAAGAATGGAAATAACTGAGAAAATAAATTCAAGGACGCGCGCCTAAACTTAGAAGCAGACGTGACTCCTGACAGTCTTTCTCTATTCCAACAGGTGCTTCTTCATAAAAGAAAATGACTTCAAAATCCGAAAGGAATATACCAAGTATACGGGGACATTGAAATGGGGCTGAAATTTAAATAAAGAAGAGAGAGTCCGCAGCAGTCGGCTCTGCCTATGCCTCATATTTCCCACGTCCTCCAGCAGCCAGAATGCCAGGATATACATGTCGGCTAGAATGCACTTGTGACCTACACCCCAGGAGAAGAACTAATACAGCTTCCCAGAAAATTCGGAAGGAAACCAGTTAGGTGACTTTAACATCGTTAAGTTTCTTAATGAAGCCCATTCAAAGCTTGAAAGGGCTTGAAAGGGTTGAAAACAGGCCCTGATTCATGTTGATGAAGAGCAGAAACCAACACAGTATTGTAAAGCAATTATCCTTCAATTGAAAATACATAAAATTTTTCAAAATAAAACTAGAAATAAATAAATAAAAATAGGAAAAAACTAAAAGATATTCCTTAATATCAGGAATAAGAAGGCAAACAAGCCCAGGGAATAAAAGCGGGGTGGGGGGGATTGGGGGGGGTGGGGGTGGTGGGGAATACATGTACAAAAAAAAAAATATGTAAAAAGACTCAATTATGAGAAACTAGGACCAACTTTCTATCAGGAGGAGAATTTCAAAATAAACTATCATTTATATATATATAAAAAAAATAGGCCCAGGTTATAGTAAAATGAAAGTGAAAGTTGCTCAGTCGTGTCCAACTCTTTGCGACCTCATGGACTATACAGTCCATGGAATTCTCCAGGCATAGCAAATGGATACCAAAAGCAACTAATGCTATCAGATCATTGGATTCTCTGATCCCACTTGATCTAAAGCAGCTACTTACCAAGTAAACTCGCCACAATGGAGACGAGCCCCGTTCCAGCTCCAATTTCAATCACATTTTTGTCGACCAGGTTATATTGCTTTACGTTAGTTTCCAGAAAATAGCACAGAACAAGGGCCTATGAAAATGCAAAAAAAGAAAAAACAGTGCTTAGTAAGTAATCACAGAAAGCAATATTAAACTCCATTAGACAAATACCCCACTAATGCTATAATACATGTATAAGCACATGTGAGAATGGGCTTCCCAGGTGGCACAGTGGTAAAGAATCTGCCTGCCAATGCAGGAGACATAGGAGATGCGGGTTTGATCCCTGGATTGGGAAGATCCCTTGGAGGAGGAAATGGTAACTCACTCCAGTATTCTTGCCTTGGAAATCCCATGGACAGAGAAGCCTGGTGAGCTACAGTCCACGGGGTCGCAGACAGTCAGATACAACTGAGCGACTGAGCAGGCATGCACATGTGAGTGTATGTGTGTGTATATACACATCTCTACAGAAAATTATCCACAGAAGTACATTCTCCAATAGGTTCAACATTTAGAATAGAAAAAGTCTTTGGGGACTATTGGGGAGAGAAGAAAACTAAGAATATAGAGTTCAGTTACTTAGGCTTGATTATCTTTAAAGGAAGCAACTTCTAATAGGGCTTCCCTGGTGGCTCAGAGAGTAAAGCGTCTGCCTGCAATTCAGGAGACTTGGGTTCGATCCGTAGTTCGGGAAGATCCCCTGGAGAAGGAAATGGCAACCCACTCCAGTGTTCTTGCCTGGAGAATCCCATGGATGGAGGAGCCTGGTAGGCTACAGTCCACAGGGTCGCAAAGAGTTGGACACGACTGAGCGACTTCAGTTTCACTTTCTAATAATAAGAGTCATTTTAAAGAAATATATGTTCAAGATTGGGGCAGACAGTAGAGGGGGGCTGCAGCCTTCGTAGGACAATTGATAAATGAGTGTGGCCTTTTAGAATATTCTGCATGTTGAGACTGATACAGATTTCATTTTAATTATTTAACTCAAATAAAGCCCAGTTAAATGGGAAATAAAAATGTGTACAATTCTAAACTTTTCTGACCTATAGTAACCAAAAACTGAATGTGTAAACAACAGTCTTTATTAACCCTACAAGTCAGAAATAGAATTGGTGGAAGCATTTTCCCAATTTCTTGATTTCTAAATTTTACTGTTGCTTGAGGTCACAAAATAGAACTATGGAATCTCTCTTCTCTTTCCAAATGGTATATAATAATAGACAAAATTGGATGAAAAATAATTTAAATTATACCGATGGCCAAACAACAGCGCCGTAACAATCCGTGGCTTCATTGATGCGGATCTCATGGCCAGCGAAATGAAACCCTTCCCAGGGGATGGTTGTTACAAATGCTGGAACAAAACACCTCCGCATGATCTCTGCAACCACTGTCCTGTCATCGCCGTCTTCTCCACTCTCTGAAAGGAAAAGAAAAAGCCAGTGGTTGTGGTTGCAGCAGTAAAGGAGAAGAATCTACTGGAAATGCAGCATTTCCACCTAATCTAAGTTGCTTCTGACCAGTCATTGACGTTAGCTGCAACATAATGGTAGTAAGGTATAACTATTTGAAAACAGCTCTTAACAGAAGCTGACATTTCACACATTGGGACAACATCTTTCTGATTTTTACTGAGGTTGAAGTCAACTGCTAGTCCTTTCTGCAACGCTATGTGAAATAAACAATTGAAAGACTTTTTTTAAAAAACAACATATTTTAAAGGCTAGCAACCAAAAAATAAATAAATAAAGACTACCAATCTATTCATCTAGAACAAAAGAAAGACTGATGATAGAGTCTAAGATTTCTACTATTCTTATTAGCTTCACAGTGCAATTCCAGTTATTTCAACGTAGCAGATCCTTTGTGATCTGCCTTAATCCAAGCAAAAGACATGTGATACCATCCATCAATTACACTTGTATTATATTATTATTACTTATTTGTATATTATTGTTTGGGGGCAACTCATGACATCTTAACATTGACAATATCGGATAAGTTTCACTGATAAGAATACAAAATGTTGCTTTCTGGAGAGCAATCTTATGGTATTTTGTTAATTTATATATAAATATCCTACAAGCCAGCAATCCTGCTCCCTCTTCTAAATTTTTACACAAGTCCTTAAGTGGATATGTGTGAAAATATTTGTCAAAGACCTACATCAAACACACTAGAAAGGTTGTCAGGAAGAAGCTGGAAAAGGAAAGGAAGTATGAAATGGGTAAAAAGGATGAATGAAACAATGTACAGACAGATACACATACAACAGGGGGTCTTGTTGAGATGATGCCATGTACCATGACGTGAAGGGTATGACTCGCTCACACCTCTGCCCTGAGACCCAAAAACAAGTAAGTAAACAAACAGAAAACAAAAACATTTCCTAGAAATTTGGAGGAAGTACAAAAACTTCTCATTCTGGTCTTCATAGAAGAAGACAAGTTTCTCTTGGGAAATTTATTTCCCAAATCTCAAAAGTTAAAACCTTCACACTTTGCAACCTTGCCATCATTCATACTTTCAAAACAGATATGACACTCCAAAGTCAAATGTCATCTGATCCTTGAACGTCAGATGGAAAACACCGCGGCTGCCTCCTGGTCTCAGCTTGCACCTCATCCAGGAAACTCAAGTTCCTCTGGGGATGAACAACATGCCCAGCTTGTTCAGCCTCTTTGAATATTTCCATTGAGGGTGAAGTTGTTCCTTCACAAGCGGCCCATTCTGCAATTAGAAAATTTGATGATTCACAATTCTCCCTAACTCTAAACCAAAATCTGACACCAGCAATTTTTAAATCTATTCTTCCTAAAAGTAAGGAAGCAATTTCCCTCAAAAACGAGCAAACTTTTATCATTAAAACAAGTCCCAAAATTTTAGGAAAGGGGAACGTGCAAAGGTTTAAAAAAAAAAAATGAGGAGTTTGGCACCAGTCTTAAAATTTCTGGACTCAAGGCCCCAGGAGATTTTGCAGCTTCTCCATGCATTGAGGCAAAAACAGGGCTGAGAGAGAGGTTGCCCTAAGTTCTTGAGTCCTAAGAGAAGACGTACTGAATTGGCCAAAAGGTTTTTCCATAACATCTTATTGAAAAACTAGAACAAACTTTCTGAACCACCCAATAGTTGCCAAACTCTGTCCTGTGAGCTCCAGGAACATCATTCCGTAGCATTCTGGGAGCACAGTGGCAAGGAGATGAAGTTTGTCCCTGTTGGAAGATTCCCTCAGGGGCCACAATCCAGCAGGAACTTGAGCCAAGACGATTTCCTGTCCTAAATTCTGTGATCCCTGAACAGACCCAGACAGAACCAAGCGTTCTCCAAAGGACTCTAACCTCACCGCATTCCACAGTGGGGGGCCACCCCCACAACCCCCTCCACCAGCCCTCACACTGACCTTGGCAGAGATGCAGAGAAAACGAACCGGTGAAAAATGGAGAGTCCTAAGCAAGAGACACCTCTTCTAACATATTTCACTGTATTTCTCCTGAAACAACAGCAGGCTCTCACATTCAGGAAGAGCTCCAGGAAGCCAGTAATATTGGTAATAACGTTGCCTTTGAACTTTAACTTTCATTTTGCTAGATTCACTTGCCTTGCTAAGATGGGAGGCTGGGGGGACAGCAGAGGGCTGCGGAAGTTCTTTAGGGGAAAGCTGAGAACTTTAATTGCTTCCTTGACCTTTAGTTGAATGTGCCCGCTTGGGCCTCCTTGCGAACTCCTTATAAATGCAGCACTTCTTTGACAAGTCACCTAAGGTATCGGGGATTAATAGACCTTAGAGCACACGAAATCCCAGGAGCACCCGCTAAGATTCCAGTCTTTGATATAAAAACTTTGCCGGTGAGTATTTACCGCTACCATACCGACATCTCTGACTTTGCGCTTTCCTAAAAGAAAGCTTAGTTGACCAGATCAGTGCTGCTGTCCTAACAACTACAGTGCAATAACAAATGTAAATAAATAGAGCTAGTCTTTTTTTTTCAAGAATGACATTTTTACTTCTATAAGGAACGGAGATTTAAAATACATATGTAAATATATTATGTAATTTTTAAAATGACTTACACCCCCCAAATTAAAGGATCTTCCAAGAGATTGGAATTTCATGAAATTTCCAAAAAATTTCATGAAACAACAACCACTATTAATCGCATGTTGTGGTGGTGGTGGTTGTTTAGGTGTTCAGTCGTGTCTGACCCTTTGTGACCCATGAACTATATGTAGCCCGCCAGGCTCCTCTGTCCATGGGATTTCCCAGGCAGAAATACTGCAGTGGGTTGCCATTTCCTCTCCAAGGATCTTCCCAACCCAGGGATCGAACCCAAGACTCTTGGGTCTCCTGCATTGCAGGCAGATCCTTTACCCAGGGATTAATTGCACATACACCCTAAAAGAACACAATTCTATGATTGCACACGGTCATTTGAAATGAGTTATGCACCTAGGCTGATCACATATCCTATAGCAAACACTGTCAGGCTGAAGAAAATTTAACTGACAGTGTTTTATAATAGCATTCTCCTTGGAATTTAAAGACTATATAAATATCAGTCATTCCATAGAAAGGGACACTCATAAAAAGTATTCCTTAATTGATAGCAGGAAATCAAAATATACTGAATTTGGGTACTTAAAATTATTTGTCCAGATGTAATACATGGGATTTTAAGAGCAAATACACACACACAATTACATCCAGCTTAAAACTTCAGGGACTTCCCTGGTGGTCCAGTGGTTCCGATTCTGGGCTCCTAGTGCAGGAGTTCGATCCCTAGCCTGGGTTCCATCCCTGGTCAGGGAGCTAGGTCTCACAAGCAGCGACTTGGACATGGCCTAGCCAAATAAATTTCAAAAAAAAAAAAAAAAAAAAGACTTTACTGTTTTTTAGCATTAAAGATTTTGAGGTTAAAAAAAATTTTTTTTGGCCTCACCTCGAGACTTGCAGGGTTTTAGTTTCCTGACAAGGGATTGAACCCAGCCCGTGGCAGTGAAATCACCAAGCCTTAAACACTGGACCACCAGGGAACCCCCAGGGCTAATAACTTAAGAACAATTATTTATTTAAATTAAAAGACAGGAGATTCCCAAGTGGCACTAGTGGTAAAGAACCTACCTGCCAAAGCAGGAGACATAAGAGACACAGGTTCTATCTCTGGGTGGGGAAGATCCACTGGAGAAGGAAATGGCAACCCACTCCAGTGTTCTTGCCTGGAGAATTTCATGGACAGAGGAGCCTGGCGGGCTACAGTCCACAGGGTCGCAAAGTCGGATAAGACTGCATCGGTTTAGCATGGACTAGCACGCACTCAGTGTTTCAGCAATATCACCACCCATTTCAAGGTTGATGCCAAGAGCCACTGGGCAGCAATCTAACAGAAAAGCTGCACTTTTACAGGGCGTCCCTAACATCGCCTTGTTGTAACAAAAGGGGGAAACCTATGCTCCAAACACAATATGCAAACAACAGGTCCCCAAAGAGTATGTTTGGCTATTTGTTGATTATGGGACTGAATCTTGAGAAGGTCAATGAATTCGTGGATATTCTTTGGTTTTTAGGAAAGATGTGAAGAGCACTTTTCTCCAAAAGTTAATAGTCTTATCATACAATGGAATTCTAATTTACACTTCCAAAGAACAATTTTCTACACATATTCCTTCCTTGTAATCTAGCACTCAGCCCCAGGACAAATAACTAAAACCAGGAAATGTTATGCAATATGTAGAATTTTGGCTTCCCTACATGAAAAGTAGAAAACTTCTAATATCTATACCTGTGTGTGTTAGTCGCTCAGTCGCATCCAACTCTTTGCAACTCCATGGACTGTAGACCAGCAGGCTACTCTGTCCATGGGATTCTCCAGGCAAGAATAAGTGGAGTGGGTTGCCATTTCCTTCTCCAGGGGATCTTCCCAACACAGGAATCGAACCCAGGTCTCCTACATTGCAGGCGGATTCCTTACCATCTGAGCCCCCAGGGAAGTGCTATACCTGTAGATAAAGCTATCTACCTTAATCTTAAGAGTATTATTATTAATGAATTTGATATTGAAACAAATATTAAAACAAATTGTAAATAAAACATAATCAAGAAACCGTAACAATTATGTTGCAATTTTAGGCTTATCTGTCTTAATGCTTTTGATACTATAAAGGCTTAACACCATTTTCCTGCTATTAAATCTTTGCTGATTGTAAATAATATCTACCAGGTGCTCTTGTCCTCTAGAGAACTAAAGTGATTTCAATTACAAAGTAAAAATTAGCAAGATTCTGCCATGTTACAATGATGATTTTCTTAAGAGGAAAATCCAACAGTGAATTGACTTTCAAGGCTGGATTGCAACAAGCCTTCAAAAACACAGGTTCTGTCTGCATTCTTCTCTTTTATACTTTTAAAGTCAATAACAGCAATAATAGATGGAAGGGTCAGATCACAGAAATACATGGGAAAGAAAATTCTTTAACAGCTATGACAAGTGAATTTAAGCTTCCATTTGAGGGCTGTCATGAAGACCTGTCAGCAAAATTTAAAGTAAAAACCCTTCGACTAAATGAAAGAGACTGTCATTCAATAGAATCTTCTGTTCAAAGATGAATGTCATGTGCTTCTTAGAAATACCTAGAGAGTTTTTTTTTAAAGATGTTAAAGATATTTTCAGATTAGTGAATGGTCACAGGCAAACCTGAAAACTAGAATTCTGAAAGGCTTAGCAATGTCAAGTTCTCAGGCCCTTATGTTAAACCTGATTCCCTTATGCTGTTTTCACAAATGTTTTTTTTATTTTTTTGTCTGGACGTCTGCTTAGTTTCAAGAATATATAGAGGCTATAATTTTTTTGCCAGAATGTATTTTTTAATTGGAGGATAATTACTTTACAATGCTGTGTTAGTTTTTGCTGTACAGCAATGTGAATCAGTTGTAAGTATATATGTGTGTGTGTGTGTGTGTGTATGTAAACCTTTATATGTATGTGTGTGTGTGTGTGTGTGGTGGGTGGGGGGGCTTCCCAGGTGGCGCTAGTGGTAAAGAACCCTCCTGCCAATGCAAGAGACCTAAGAGATGTGGGTTCAATCCCTGGGTCGGGAAGATCCCCTGGAGAAGAGAATGGCAACCCACTCCAAATCTTGCCTGGAGAATCCCATGGACAGAGGAGTCTGGCAGGCTACAGTTCATTGGGTCACAAAGAGTCGGACACAACTGAGGACCTTAGCACACACGTGTGTATATACACATATATGTCCCCTCCCTCTTGAGCCTCCCTCCCACCCTACATCCCACCCAGCTGGGTCATCACAGAGCACCGGGCTGAACTCCCTGTGTTATTCAAGAGGCTGTAACTTTCATTAAGTGGCTCAAATGATAACTATCAATACATTTGCCAAAGAAATAAAATTCACTTTTTACTGAGACTGCTCGGGTTGCAAGTCAGGGGTTAAAAAATAAAAAAGAACCAAATTTAGTTGTACTCAGAGCCGGCTGCTGGAATAGTACCAATGTGGGATAAAAGAAATACTTCAGACGAGCAATGGGAAGCCCCACTGCTTGGCTGAATCAGGAGAAGCATCCTCAGGAGGAGACATCTGAGTTGCGGCAGAGGGAAGATGAGGGCTGCCAGGCAGGGAAGGGAGGACGGGAGGTCAGGAGAGACAGACGCAGCCCCCGCCGGGGCATGGAGGCAGGCTTGGCGAACCGGGAGGACCGCGAGCTGGTGTACAGGCTGGTGTCGAAAACGAGCCGGAAGAGGCAGGCGGGGATGACCCTAGGGCAGTGCTGACCTTTCTTCTACAGGGTGAGCAGGAGCCAATGACTATCATGAGGACAAGAATTACCCCGTCGAATTTGATATTTGAGAATTTCCTTCTGGTGGTAGCAGCGGAGGCTACATTAGAAGCAAATCGGAAGCCGTAATCATCTAGACAAAAGACGCACGAGTCTGCAGTGAGGCAGCAAGCCTTGGGTCTAGGAGCCACGTGTGACTTTGTGGGCTCCCGAGGCAGTGGTAGACTCCTCCCTGGAGGGCAACAAGTGATGTTCAAACTTGACATTCAACCCTGAGTTTTGAAGCTATCTGAGGCAGATTACCATGTTTAAGGGTTATTATTCAATATGTGAAACGTTGATTACAGTCTTATCTAGCAGATATTTATCCAGATTACTTTTTAAACATGTAAAATGTGTTGATAGATGATTCTCCCATTAGTAACTTTGTGTACTCTGGTACTCCAATTAGTATATTAACGTTAACTCAGACTACAGTTTGGTATGTTTCTTAAACAGCAACAGAATTACTCAAAATTTCTTCTTCCTATATTAAGGCAGTATTGCTTATGATGGGAACTGCGCTAAGCTGTGTCCAACTCTTTGCCACCCCGTGACTATAGCCAGCCAGGCTCCTCTGTTGGTGGGATTCTCAAAGCAAGAATACTGGAGTGGGTGGCCATTTCCTTCTCCAGGGGATCTTTCCAACCTGGGGAATGAACCCACACCTCCTGTCTCCTGCCTTGGCAGGTGGGATTCGTTACCACCAGTGCCACCCGGGATGTCTCTCCGCAAACATCCCCCTGTAGATCTCGGGCGCGTTTAGTCCCATCCTGGCACCCACCTCTTGAAGGGACCAAACCAACGCAAGGCAGAACAGAGGCCATCAGGCAGGCAGCTGGACGGCCAGGTTTGGGAGTCACTGTGAGCAGGCATCACGGAGCCTTGGGTTAGGATGGACCTGATCCAAGGCTGAGCACCCTGAGAGCAGCCTTTATAGCACGTGGCTACTTGTGCTAACAGCTGGAGAGCAGCTGTTGACAAGGGTAGGCAACCTGAGATTTGGCACAGTTGACGTGGATGTGGTTTTAGACGGTTTAGATTATAATGCAGCGTTAGAAACCGTTCATTGTTGTTCAGTCACTAAGTCATGTCTGACCCTTGTGACCCCATGGACTGCAATTCACCAGGCTCCTCTGTCCATGGGATTTCCCAGGTCGGTTACCATTTCTTTCTCTGGGGGATTTTCCTGACCCAGGGATCGAAACCACGTCTCCTTAGAAACCAAAGACAGGAATTTTCAGCATTCACTATAGTCCTAACTTTGTGCATAACAAGTGTTACCCTATAATTCTTGGATATTCAGGCCAGTGTTGAGTTAGAAGCACTGGGCTATGGGCTTGCTCCATCCTTTCCAAGCACAAGATAACCAAGTACAGAAGAGCTAGATCGGGAAGAGCCAATACCCTTCAGTACTTGAGAACTGAGTGTTCTACTGGTTACTGAAAGCTTTTCCAACAAAATGCCATGTGACTCTGCCCCCTCCGCACACTCTTAATCCCCTCAGCACCATGCCTGTGAATGTATTTTGAAAGCTTCAGTCGGCTACGTGGATGATTATTATGGGCTGTGTTTGTTCACGTTGTAAAATACTTTCATAATAGTTCTGTCTGCACCTTACCTTGAACTTCTTCCATATCTTTTGTAATTCGCCAAATTACCATATGCACAGTGGAAACCAGGCTTTGTACTAATGGTAATGACAGTGATGAGATTTTATTCCTAAACTGCAGAGAAATCGCATCTTCATTCAAATCATCTAAATGGTTGGATTCTCTAAAGTGATTATGACTTTAAGTGTTTAGATTTTCGAAAATTACTACAGTTAAACCATTCACGTTTAAGCCATGTAGGCTGCCAACACTGGGCATACACCCAGCTCTCTTGGCCTAACGATGCTCACCCAGGCAGAGGCCACCTGGTACGCCTAAAAAAGGGAGGAAAAAAAAACAGGACTACAGTCGTTAGAAAATATCCAAAGTGTGCAGATAAAACAGAGAGAGAAAGAAATCTAGACAATTAAGTTTGTACAACTGTTCTACAAAAATATGGTAATAATCCTTCTAGTCTATGTCAAGAGCGTATGTCTGCACGTTTTAATTTTTATTTATTTCTGACTGCACTGGGTCTCAGTTGCTGCATGCAGGATCTTCGATTCTCATTGCAGCATGCAGGGTCTTTAGTTGCAGCGGGCAGGAGCTTCTAGCTGCGGCATGTGGAATCTTTAGTGGCAGCACGTGGGATCTAGTTCCCTGACCAGGGATCGAACCTGGGGCCCTGCATTGATAGTGTGGAGTCTTAACACCGGACCACCAGGGAAGTCCCTATCTGCACTTTTTATCTCAAGGCAATGGGAACAGTTATATATTACAGAGTCTATGAAAAGTCATTCTTGATATTTAGGATGATATTAAAAAAAAACAGTGGCTCAAATCCAAATAACTCCACTGGTAATGGAATTTGACCTTAAATTCTCCTTACCACAAGAGGTCAAAAGAGGTCAAATTACACTGTGTTTGCCTCTAATTAATACATCAGAAGGACCATACACACAGGCTAGACAAATTTTACAGTCTAAAATCAACTTTCATGGAAGCAATTGTAAAAACCATAAGACTATTTTTATCTCTCTTGCAATCTTCCTATCTGAAAAGAAATAACTAAGAAATCACAATCATGTATTTAGCATGTAGCATCTGGGGAAAATTTTTATTCCAGTTTTGCAGATTAAAAAAAAAAAAAACTCTATTAATACCTAGCAAGTCTATATACTTGATTTATTACCTGTCAGAATTATCTCTAACGTATCATCAGGTATAGCAGGAGACAATAAACATTGTTAGAGATAGTTACAGGTTAGCAAACACAAGCACACGTGTATATGCAATTGATAAAAAGCCCCAGCTCTCTTTAGGACATCAGTGAACGCCGTAAAGGTTGGCATGTACATTGTTAGTTGCTTTGTCTTCTTAGAATTGGTCAAATTACATAAAGAAACAAAAAATAATTTACCTTTTTGAACTTCTGGATCCATTAAGTGATTAGCTAATGGATGGCGATATACTGATGCTTTCTTGATCATTTCTTGAAAACTAGACAAATAATACATTAAGATATCAAATGGTAATAATTAATTCAAAATGTGCTCTCATAGTTACCGAATAAAATTTAACACCAAATACAGTAGAGAAAATTATATTAAAATATCTTATTAAAAATTATGATTTTTAAAAAGACCATTAAAACACAATCTATCTAGTACCAACTAAAATTCAGAGTCAGAAATTTTAGAAGTTCTTGGAAGAAGAAAACATTCTTCACCAGAGCCACCTCAGCTATCACAAAGAAAGCCATCATCTTCATACTAACTAGTCAGAGAGCAATCCTAAAACTTAAGAGGTGATTAAAACATTGGGAGAGAAACGGTTCCACTCAGTGTAGTGAACGCCATAGCATTAATCCAAAACGAACCTCCCTACATAGCACAGATGCAAAGAAGCTGTCACCCATGGCCATCAGCCTGTACCCAAGGTCAAATAGCCCAACCACC
This sequence comes from Bos grunniens, assembly GCF_055505025.1. Lineage (NCBI taxonomy): Eukaryota > Metazoa > Chordata > Mammalia > Artiodactyla > Bovidae > Bos > Bos grunniens. The sequence goes on along the minus strand of NC_141176.1, from coordinate 85,447,422 downwards.
AAACACTTTCTTTTTTGAGTAGCTTCTTTAAAAAAAAAAAAAAAAAAAAACCCATACCATCTCAGCAAAGATATTTAAAAGGAAAGGAATTCAAGCTTTGTATGCCTCTCAAACAAAGCATATCTTGTGAATGAATGAGCTTAAGTAAGTTGTAGTTCCAACTTTGGAAAACAACGATTTGATGTTTTAAGCATCAGTTTTTGAATCCTTTAATAATCACTGTACCACCATGAATTAATATTCACTCCTTTCCTACACCTGGCTCCTAAAACACATGTCACAGCCACCACATCTTTCTTTAAACTATGCCTCAGTAAATTAGGAGACAGATTGTTTTCCTTACAGTTTACAAAGGAGGAAAATCAAAGGTTATATTACGGCCCTGAGGTCGCAGGGCTGAACAATAGCGAAAGTGGTCACCCGGTTTGTTCCCAATTTAGTTTCTCTTCCATTAAAGGGACGCGGTCTTTACAACACCTGTCCGCCAGCAGGTCAACATGTATTAAACGTGAAGTCTGGACATACCTATGTACACGAGTTAGCTGAGTTTCTAGAAGGTTAAAAAGGATCATCCACAACTTTGTCTTTGCTGCTGAGACCCTCTGATGGTGCCTGAAAGGCGAGCGCCCAAGCTCGGCAGTTGACTACTGTACGCGCTGGCAGCAGGTCTAAGCCTGACAGCTGCGTCTGCACAGCCTCTGAGATTCAGCAGCGAGGCTGGGACGCCCATAAATAAGGGGTCGGAGAAAGTAAGTAGGCATATTCCATGTGGGCGTCTCGTGCCCAGAGCGAGAGCCAGCGGGAAGGTTTCAACTCCTCCTGCAAATGAGTGAAGGCGATTTGGGCCAAGTGATAACTTTTCACTCGGATGCCAAGCGTTATTTAAGCCTCCCCAGCTCTGACGTCCTGTGAGACGGAGGCCACATGCTTTCCATGTCACCTTGTCTGGGTGCAAAGGCCATTTTTAGCCTCAGACAACTGCCCCAGAAGGCTTGGGAGAGTGTGTGCTGCAGCACTCTGACCGCAGGGATTAGGTTACCGCAGTTCCTTCCTACTGGGAGTAAAGAGGCAGGCAGAGGGTATCTGTAGCCTGTACACCTGCTCACGTGCATGTAGGGCTGCAACTCAGAGTTTGTATTTACTCCCGCGACCACTGGAAATAGCCTGAATAAGAAGTTATTAACAGGTAATGAAACCCAGCAATATTGTAAAGTTAAACTTAGGAGTGCGGGTACAGCCTCTAAGAAATACTTCACATATTATGATGGATGAAGCTCACGACAGTGGATAGGACAGGACTACTGGTCTGGGAGCCTGATTTTAATCACTCCTGTCAATAATCGGCCTGTGATTTTAGGCACTGACTTAGCGTGTTTCTTGGCTTCCTCATATGTAAAATAGAGATATAAAAGGCACATAGTATCTATGAGATGAATATGATAGACAAAAAAACATTCTGGAAACTGCAAAATCTTAAATGATGAAAACAATTATCCACAGGAGGTTAATCCTGGGCAGAGGACACGCTCTTTTTTATGGATCTTTTTAAAACAAGAATGAAGAATTATTCAGTGAATAAAAACCACCTGTCTTTTCCCACAATTTTTTAATTTTTTAATTGAAGGATAATTACAGAATTTTGTTGTTTTCTATCAGACATCAACATGAATCAGCCATAGGTGTACATATGTCCCCTCCCTTCCATCTCCCGCCCCATCCCACCCTAGGTTGATACACAGCACCTGAGTTCCCTGAGACATACAGCAAATTCTTGTTGGCTATTTTACAGATGGTAATGTGAGTTTCCATGTTACTCTCTCCACACATCTCACCCTCTCCTTCCCTCTCCCCATGTCCATAAGTCTATTCTCTATGTCTGTTTCTCCATTGCTGCCTTGCAAATAAATTCATCAGTGTCATCTAGATTCCATACATATGTTAGTACATAATATTTATCTTTCTCTTTCTGACTTACTTCACTCTGTATAATAGACTCTAGGTTCATCTACCTTATTAGAACTGACTCAAATGTGTTCCTTTTTTGGCTGAGTAATACTCCATTCCCACAAGTTATTTAAAAGATCAAGGAACCTCAGTTTAGACAGGCAGAATGTCTAAATCATCTGAAGAGACACGACGACAATGATTATTTTGGTTATATTGAACTGTTTTGGAAAAAAGAAGTACAGAGAGACTTCTGCCTCCAGCTCTAAGTAGCTTATAGCAACACAGCACTGACTCTTTACTCAAGATTATTTGCTTAGGAAGATGTTTAGGGCAAGAGGCTAACTTTCCAAGCATAAAGTGGCTAAAAACAGAACAAAATTCAAAAGAAGAAATATCCCACTTGGTACCTGTGGAAAACTACTTTTTAGGGATGGAGGAAAACTAAGAGATGGAGTCTGACAAAGTGCAAACCAGCTCTGAACCCACTCAGTCCTGGTTAAAGTGAGGTGACCTTCCCCTCTGCTTCCCGCCAGAATACATTCTGGAAACCTCTCCAGAGGAGGACTCACAACATCTACAATTTTTTATACATAATGTCCAGCATTCACTCAAAGTTTACTAGTCATACCAAGAAACAGACAACAAACCCACAGGTAACCTAGATACCAGGATTGTTTGATACAGACTTCAAAGTAACTGTGATCAAGATATTACAAAAAACAGACGAAAAGAATTACACCAGATAACTTAAATCTACAAAAATGAATCAAATAGAATAAATGAAATAAAAAGCTCTATAGCAGTTTTAACAGCAAATGTAGAGAAAGTGAAAGATAAGTTGAAATATAAATTTACAGAAAATGTATAGGATGGTCGCCAGGCTAAATAAGTTACAGGTATCCCAACTTGCTTTGAAAAATAATAAATTTGCTATGTTGTTGTTTGTCTTAAACGGGTAACCTTTTTTTTATAGGTAGAAGAGCACCCTGAATTCTGAATTAGAAGATTTGGGTTCAGGTCACAATGTTTTCCAATTAGATGGATGAATTTGGTAAAGTCGGTTATAATAACATCTTGAAACTTGCTTCTTCCCTTATAAAGGATCTACCTTGGTTACAGGGTTTAGAGGGAAAAAAGGATATAATCTCAAATTGTCCTGTAAATACTGTACTTATGGCATAATAATGGTGTTTGGTTTTTAGTCTTTTTTTTTTTTTCCCCAGACTTCTATCTTTATTGGTATGGGGCTTCCCAGGGGCTCAGTAGTAAAGAATCTGCCTGCCAATACAGGAGACTCACAAGACATGGGTTCAATCCCTGGGTCAGGAAGATCCCCTGGAGAAGGAAATGGCAACCCACTCCAGTATTCTTGCCGGGAGAATCCCATTAACAGAGGAGTCTGATGGGCTACAGTCCATGGAGGTCACAGTCAAGTACAAACTGAGCATACACACATCTTAATTAGCATTTGGACTGAGTAAACAGGCTTTTTGCAAACATATTTAAGTCGTCTACTAATGGCATAAAGTGAAGAGGAACTAAAAAGCCTCTTGATGAAAGTGAAAGAGGAGAGTGAAAAAGTTGGCTTAAAGCTCAACATTCAGAAAACTAAGATCATGGCATCTGGTCCCATCACTTCATGGGAAATAGATGGGGAAACAGTGGAAACAGTGTCAGACTTTATTTTTTGGGGCTCCAAAATCACTGCAGATGGTGACTGCAGCCATGAAATTAAAAGACGCTTACTCCTTGGAAGGAAAGTTATAACCAACCTAGATAGTGTATTAAAAAGCAGAGACATGATTTTGCCAACAAAGGTCTGTCTAGTCAAGGCCATGGTTTTTCCAGTGGTCATGTATGGATGTGAGAGTTGGACTGTGAAGAAAGCTGAGCGCCGAAGAATTGATGCTTTTGAACTGTGGTGTTGGAGAAGACTCTTGAGAGTCCCTTGGACTGCAAGGAGATCCAACCAGTCCATCCTAAAGGAGACCAGTCCTGGGTGTTCACTGGAAGCACTGATGCTGAGGCTGAAACTCCAGTACTTTGGCCACCTCATGCAAAGAATTGACTCACTGGAAAAGACTCTGATGCTGGGAGGGGTTGGGGGCAGGAGGAGAAGGGGACGACAGAGGATGAGATGGCTGGATGACATCACCAACTCAGTGCACCTAAGTTTGGGTGAACTCTGGGAGCTGGTGATGGACAGGGAGGCCTGGCAAGCTGCGATTCATGGGGTCGCAAAGAGTCAGACACGACTGAGCAACTGAACCGAACTGAACTGAATTAATAGTTCTGAATATCTATTTTTCCTCCTTCTGGATACACAGTCCAGGTAGAGATTACATTTCTGAGTATATTGAGTATACACTGAATATGGTCAGTTCAGTTCAACAGGATGGGAACAGGGTGTGATTCCTCTAGTCACCTTTAACATAAGACATCCTGCTCACCCAGGACTATGGTTCTTTCCTCTTTGAGGAGGTTCAACTGCAGATACAGCCATGACCAGTATAGACAGCTGAAGAGGTACAGTACCCAGGGGATGGCTGAACCTGGACCTTGCATGACCTCAAGGTGCTCACCTGCCTCATGAGCCCAGACTGGCCTGACTGCTGAGGAAGACGTGGTGTCTCAGCTTACTTGAAAGTACAAGTGTCTGTCGCTCAGTTGTGTCCAACTCTTGGAGACCCCATGGACTGTAGCCCAGCAGGCTCCTCAGTCCATGAGATTCTCCAGGCAAGAATACTGGAGTGGGCTGCCATTTCCTTCTCCAGGGTATGTTCCCGACCCAGGGATCGAACCTGGGTCTCCTGCATTGCAGGTGGGTTCTTTTACCATCTGAGCCACCAGGGAAACAGTGGTTCACACGGTTTAGGAATTACCATCTGAGCCACCAGGGAAACAGTGGTTCACACGGTTTAGGAACACGTCTTGGTTACAGCAGCTTAGCCTTCACTCCAGCTACTGCAGTGCAGGATAAATATAAGTTATTAAGGCAACAAAATTACATTTTAGCAACAAAATTACATTTTAGCAAAACTACTGCTATTCTACCTACAAACACATATGCAGAACACTCTCAATTTTAAGTAGCTTGGAGAAATTAGAGAATAACATGAAAAAGTTAATGTCTCTCTTCCCAACCCTTCCCCAAAACTGTTCTATTTAAAATATCTCCAGAGAAAAGAAGCATTAAGGAAAGATTTTATTTTGGAATCTAGAAAAATGATACTGAAGAATTTACTTACAGGGCAGCAGTGGAGAAACAGACAGAGAGAATAGACTTATGGCCATGGGAAGAGGGGAGGAGAGGGTGAGATGTATGGAAAAAGTAACATTGAAATTCACATTACCATTTGTAAAATAGATAGGCAATGGGAATTTGCTGTATGGCTCAGGAAACTCAAATAGGGGCTCTGTATCAACCTAGAGAAGTGGGATGGGGAGGGAGATGGGAGGGAGGTTCAAAAGGGAGAAGATATATGTATATGGCTCATTCATGCTGAGGTTTTACAGAAAACAACAAAATTCTGTAAAGCAATTATCCTTTAATAAGAAAAATAAGTTTAAAAAAATCACACACAAAAGAAGAAAAGATTTTACTTTGTTTATGTAGAAGTCAGTGTTGATTTTAGAAGAAAGCTTTTAGAGAAGGCTGAAGCAGAAGATGTATTTCAAATTAGGAAGAAAGAACTAATGAGCAAAGAAATGCAGCAGCTATAGTCCAAGTACCTGAGAAGCTGCACTGGAATGTAAACATAAATGAATGCAAATATAAACATAAAAATACTTACATAAGGGGTTTCCAGGTGGTGCTAGTGGTAAAGAACCCACCTCCCAGTGCAAGAGACGTAAGAGACGCAGGTTCCATCCCTGGATCGGGAAGATCTTCTGGAGGAGGGCGTGGCAACCCACTCCAGTATTCTTGCCTGGAGAATCCCATGCATGGGGGAGCCTGGGCTATGGTCCAGGGTCGAAAAGAGTTAAGACACGACTCAGGCGACTTAGCATGCATGCACATACATAATGCTTACATAAATGAAATGGATATAAAGATAAATATATTTTATTCTCCTCTAGGTTGGAAAGTCAGAGGGAACGTACACTGAGAGTAAGTACTGATCAACAGAAACCCCTTTTCCCTTTCTAACGTTAGAAAGCATCGACACTGTGTAATACTAGAAACGTGAACAGATGAGGCCTGTATATAAAGAAATATTCAGTGAAGTGGAAAACACTAGAAAACGGTAACATATTAAAGAAAACAAGTAACTGTCCAGTTCAACGTCCATATTTTTAAAAGCCACACAACAAAGACTGTGCAAATACTGTGAATTTTATTATTTCCCCACAACAAATTCATCACAAAACGTTAAGCTGTGCCCAATCACAGAGGCTGCATGGGTTAGGTTTTCCACTTCCTTCCTCTCGTGCTTCTGCGCCTCCCCTTTTTCTTCCCAAACACAGGCCTGGCGGTCACCAGCACGGGCTTCGCCCTCCCCCCATCATCGTCGTCGCTGGAGCTGCTCGTGGTGGTCCCGCCGTCCCTCCGGGAAGCAGGCTGTGCTGCGCTCTGTGCAGCTGACGAGCGGGCTCTGGACACCCCGGGCGCTTTCAGCCTTTGCACGCCCATCGCAGGGAAGTACTCCGCATCCTCACCTGAAGAGGCCTCGGATGACTGCGAGAGGTAGGCCTCCCCCAAAAACCCACCACTTTCGTTCCCTCCTTTAGAATCCGAAAGCCTCTTTCTTTTCGGGCTGGATGGCTCTTTCCATCTATTTGCTGTGCCTCTCTTCTGGGTTTTTCCTTTTGCCTCATCAAGGAACTCAGACTCTTTCTCCATGGCAACAGAAGCTGCTTCTACTTCACTGGCTGCTTCTTCTCTTTCTTTTCTCAGCATACATGTCACAGCTCTGTTAAGTCTCTGGCTCTTAATACCCTTAGCCTCCTGTTTCTCCTGTTGGGCTAATCTAAAGAAAGAATCAATTCGGAGCTGTGTCTAAAAAAATGAAATAATATTCGATCAGACAAGGAAGTAAACTTTACAAACCAAAGAATTCCACCTTATTATTAGTGGCACTGGATGACTCTTTCAGAAAATACTAATTCATCCTTTTTCAAAAGGGTAAGCCTACAGCTGATTCATGTTGATGTATGGCAAAAACCCAACATAACACTGTAAAGCAATTATCCTCCAATTAAAAATAAATACATTTTTTTAAAAGGGGAGAGAATGCAAAAACAAAAAGTCCATCTCTCCCAAATGAATGCTGGCAGTACATTCTTCTTTCAACATCATACTTGAAAGTGCCAGCTCTGTCAACTAATCCTTCTGCCCACATATCAAGTAAGAAATCCCTTTGTCAGCATTCAAAGAGAGTTAAATATTTTTAGGGACAAAATCATCTTCTTTTATAGCAACACGATATCATGGAGTCTGTTTCTAAATTCTATTCTTTCCTTTTAAAAACACTGTCACCGTGATACCTTTAGGAAGCAACTTCACAGTATTATATATTAAAAGTCGTAAGAAATATTCTTGACTTTTGTTCTAAAACTCCACTTTCAGGAAGTCATTCCTTAAAAATAGTTGTTTGAGAAAAGTTATATGCCTGATGTCCATCACAGCATTCCATGCGAAAATCTGAAAATTTAAGGTCCACTATGGGAAGTGAAAAGACTCTGATGCTGGGAGGCATTGGGGGCAGGAGGAGAAGGGGATGACAGAGGATGAGATGGCTGGATGGCGTCACTGACTCGATGGACGTGAGTCTGAGTGAACTCCGGGAGTTGGTGATGGACAGGGAGGCCTGGCGTGCTGCGATTCATGGGGTCGCAAAGAGTCAGACACGACTGAGCGACTGATCTGATCTGATCTGATGGGAAGTGAGCCAATTAAGTTAAATCTCTTTGATGAAATGATGTAATCTGGTCATTCAAAATGAAAGCTATGCAAAACACACGCACAAAAAAACTTACCCTAACCAATGAGTGGAGGTATTATTTGTATCAAATTGCAATTATGTCTGGTGACAAATATATGTGGGAAGGAGGAGAAAAATAAGAGAAAACAGACCTAAATATTAACCTCTATGGTGGAGGAAGCAAACAACGAGTAATTTTAATTCATTTTTTCCACTTTCTAATTTCGTAGAAATAAACTTATATTAACTTCTACAATGAAAACGGAGAACAGTATTACAACAAAATTTATCTGAAATTAAGCAGTAATCAGTTACTAAGCCAACTAGCTTTCTTGTTGGTGGGCATACAAGGCGATCAGCACAGAAAGTCACCAAACAACACGAAACTTTCTGGAAAGGCGGTCTACTTCAGCTTTGCGTTTTCTTTTTTTCAAGGTTAACCCGACCTAACTGAAAAGGATTTAATCTGAACATGTATCTTGCAGGATTTGGCCTGAAATCTGCAGAATGATTTACCTGTATGTACATTTCGTGGGCTGTCTCTTGGGTGAGCGGAGGTTCTTGTGTGGGCAGGAACACACTCGTGGATGAAACAAGATGCTGTTCCCTGCCCAAGGGAACTGAGGGCCATACAGAGGCCTCTTTCTACAGTCGCTTTGTCCTGTCTGACTCTTTGCGACCCCATGGACTGTAGCCTGCCAGGCTCCTCTGTCCATGGCAAGAATGCTGGAACGGGTAGCCGTTCTCCTCACCAGGGGATCTTCCTGACCTAGGGATCGAACCCAGGTCTCTTGCATTGCAGGCAGATTCCTTACTGTCTGAGCCACCAGGGAAGCCCCACAAAGTAAAAGTAACAGGCCTTTAACAGCTGGCCATCACAGCCTTCCTAATTTTACTCACTATCCTGAACTTAGGAAAAGAGCTGTCACAATTACCTGATGGACATTCAGTTGCTTTAACACAGGAAACAGAGATTCATCTGTCTTCGTCCTGTTCCAGCCAAAATACCGCTGACAAAATATGCAGGCAGTTAAGGCTTATACTGTTTTTAAAGATATTTACAAGTGATAAGTAAAAAGGTCCAAAAAACCCACCCTTGACTCCACTTCGCGTATCTCCAAAGATTTTCATATTTATAAAGATTAAAATGGTAAAAGAAGATAACAAATTACTCCAACATAATGGCAGTATGTTCTTATAAATATTCTCTAAGATAAAAGATATCCAACTCTCATTTTAGGACACCCAAGACTAGTGACTGTGAAAAAAAAGGCTAATCTAGGATAAAAACAAACTTCTGATATCATACATATATTTCTTTGAGAGAAAAAGATGTAGTTAGATTAATACTACTGCAAACTTTAAAATATCTATCCAGGTGATTATTTAAATATGCAGAAAAGAACAGTAATAAAAAGAACAAACCTAATCATCTTTTCTATTCTTTCAGAATAAACACTTAAATATGATTGCGTATCACTATTTATTTCAAATAAAGATCTTCCTTAAAACTAAAGAGATGATTTACAATAACTAAAAAATGGAAGGGACCCAAGTGTCCGTCGACAGATGAATGGATAAACAGAATGTGATATTACATACAATGGAACAGTATTCAGTCTTAAAAAGGAAGGAGAGTCTGCCACATACTACAGTTAGATGAACCTTGAGGATATTATGCAAATGAAATAAGCCAGTCATGAGGAGATCTATACAGTATGGTGTAACTTACGTGATGAACATACATGGAGTGGTCAAAGCCACAGAAACAGAAAGCAGATGGCGGTGGCCAGGGTCGGGAGGTTGACGGGGGGCTCGTGTTTACTAGGTACAGAGCTTTAGTTTCAGAAGATGAGAAGACTAATATGGGGGTGAATGGTGATAACGGTTACACAATAATGGGAAAGTATGTCATAATCGCTGAACAGTACACTTAAGATCATTAAAATGGTAACGTTTTATGTTATGTGTACTTAACCACAAAAAAAAAAAAAATGGAGAGAAAGGAATGGAAAGGAGCATCTTAGCTCAAGCAATATTAAGAAAAAAGTGATCCAAGTTCATGTTTCGTAGGTTTTAAACCAACACACACATTTGCCTTGATGTTCCCTGTGTCTGAGGAAGAGAAAGGATACTCTCTGATCTTGTCGAGGTCGGGTTTGCCCCACAGAAACGACCCCTTGGACTCGTCCACCACAGGCTTGAGGTAAGCGTCCGCCACGGCCGGGTTAGGGAAGCCAGGTGTGAGTTGCAACTTGCGCAACTTTTTTTTCACTTTGGTGTCATATGGATTCGGCCTTATCTTCTTATTCTCCTGGGCTTCATGCCACCACTCTCTACAAGGCAAAGGAAACCAGTCTTCATGAAGCAGTGAGACCTTGTAGCTGATGAACCACAGACAAAGAGCTAAACTTAAAGTTTAGCCACAACTCCTCTGTGTCTTTCCCAGTGGTAAAATGAAATAATGTATGCACATGCGTGCACTTGGTCGTGTCAGACTCTGCAATCCCATGATCTGAGCCTACCAGGCTCCTCTATCCATGGAATTTTCCAGGCAGGAATACTGGAGTGGGTCGCCATTTCCTTCTCCAGGGGATCTTCCCAACCCAGGGTTCGAACCTGCGTCTCTTGCATCTCCATCATTGGCAGGTGGATTCTTTACGAGCTGAGCCACCAGGAAAGCCCAAGTTGAAGTAATGTATCTGTATTATTTACTTCAAGTCAACTACAATAAGGAACCCAAAAATATTTAATAAAATGTAAAAATACCATGAAGACTGTCAAATTTTAAAAATGCAGAATACAACTCTACATCAAATATGATCCCAGTACTGGGAAAAATACACATCTGTGGAGAAAGAGAGAAAAAGTTCATGGGGGGGGTGGTATTTACAATAATAAAACACTAACAGCTATTTCTTTATTCTGTGCTAGGCAATGTCCTAAGTGAGGATACAGCTATCAATTTTCTTTATGTTTTATTCCTTATTCAATTTTTCCATTGTGAGTACAAATCATTGTGGTGGGTTACAGCCCATGTTGGCCCCTCCGCCCAACAAGAAGTAGGGTTCCATGTTCCTCCCCTTGAGCCAGGCAAGCTCTGTGGCCAAGGAAGTGACTCTGCCGGGCCTTCAGAGACTGCAGTCTCCACTTTCTGTCTCTTTTGTCTCTAGACTGTTTGCCTTGAAAGCTGCCGACATGCTGTGAGGGAGTCCAATGGAGAGGGTCCAGGCCCCCGGTCCACACTGCTGGCTGAGCTCTGCTGACAGCTCCACTCACCAGCTAGGAGCGGGCCATCTCAAGTGGCCCAGCTCAGGTGCCCCTGACACACCTGGAATCAGCCAAGATATCCCCATGCAGCCTGATTAAACTGCAGATTCATGAGCAAAATCTGTGACTACTGCTGCATGAAGTCACTGAGACTTAAGGTAGTTTGTAATGCAGCCAACAGCCAGAAAATTTTATATAGTTAGGATAAATAAGTAGCATGAAAATTAAAAAAAAACATAAATATAACCCTTTCCAATATATTCAATGGAACCTAAAAAACTCATAATCACTGCTTCAATACTGAGTCCTAGGAACTGACAGACTCGGTCTCCGTCAGTGCGGCCCCTCACCAAGGCAGCAGCGCCCTCTAGTGCTAAGAAAGGCCAACCGCAGTCTTTGTGCAGGATCAAAATGTGAAAAGGAAAAAAAAACAAAAGATCCATCTTCATCAGTTCTATAATACTGTCCAAGAGGGCAACGGGAGAATACCGCTATGTCTCTCCTACTGGCTGTGAATTTTCACCTTCGACACAGTAATCATGACTGCCACTAGGAACAGCAGCACAGCAAACCCATCAAGCCAAAAGGATCACCCCTCCTTAAAGCAAGCGGCCCAGGCACTGAACACAAACATGATGACCTGCCCACCAGCTGAGCTCCAGGGGGACAACAGCAAGTGGCAGTGACTGTGATATAAAACCGAAGGGTTCGTGCCCTGACCAACCCAGTGGAGTGGAATTGCTCTTCTGTGTTTTAGGACTATTTGGGAATCTGGACTCGGCACTTTCTGGTCTCGTTTCCCTTCCTCCAAAATTTTCTGTGAATTCTCCCCCAATTTCAATGCAGGTAGCCAACTCCAAATGAAAGAAGAACATACTATGTAGGTCAAACCATACACAGCTGGGCTGAATTCAGCCCGTAGACTCGGAGTAGCTCTGCTTTAGTGGGGAGTGATCGATCAGGGTCTGGGTAGAAGGGAAAGCAGAGAAAAAAGCAAGGAGACACTCTGTCTTCCTGCACTTCACCCTTTCCATGCCCTTTTCTATCTGCCATTGACGAGCTAAGACATATATTCCCACTCTCCGGTCTGGCCGATCTCCCTCTGCACGCTCAGACACAGAAGCACCAGTACACGCACGCTTCCCCTGGCCCCAGCATGCGGCAGCTCCTAAGTGCACAGCCTGTGACTCGGCCATCTTTCTATTCCAGCCCAGCACACTGGCACATAATGGCTACTCAAAAAATACGTGAAGGAATGAAATGGTAACTTCTACGCTCCCAGGAAATCCTACAGGACTAGCTACGTATCCTTTAGCTCAGATAAAAAACATAATCTAAACAGAATCTTCTCTGATTTCCTCAAACTCTAGAAAAGGGAAAACAAACTTTAGAACCCCAACCATTACCTCCTCCTTCTTTTCCAATGAAGAATGAACTGTGACAGTTCATGATGTAAGTAATAGTCCTGTTTAATTTGGGTGTTTATATATAAACACCGGAAGTAAAGAAATTAAAAAAGGACTTACGAGAATTTTCGGAGTGGTTCCAGGCCGTGTCCAGGGAATTCGTTGAGAATTTCCATGGCGGTAACACAACCCACAGTTGGTATTCCTTCTGTATAATCACTTCCAAGTAAATAGGCCAAATTTATTAATTTGTTCCGGTCCAATCCTGTAAGAGTAAAAATTATTATTACATATTTTTACATCTTTTGTTTTATAAACATTTACTACATAAGATTTATAACTATTTTCTTATAATGATAATATACGTGTGTGTATATCCTCATCCAATGTCCAAAGATATGTTTCATTATTTGAAATAGGATTCTTTTTTGTAAATGACATTGCATTAGGATTTTTAAAGTTTCATTCATCCTCACAATTCTCAATGCCCCATAACCTGTGACCCCCAAATGCAGCTCTCTCCGAGACCTCTCCTCTAAACCACAGCCACACATAATCAAGTGTCCATCAGGACGTCACATGGGCATCTCAGAAACAACACAGTCAGGCCCAGATCTTCACTGTCCCCCAACCTGCTCCTTACTGTTCCGCCTCCTCATACAAGGCAAGTCCACTCTATATGCATGAATTCTAGGGAGACAAAATTTAGCCTGAAACCACCTCCATGCATCTTTAGAACATGCCAAGCAGGCTTCTTTCTGCCTCCAGGCCTTTGCACATGCCAGCCCCTCTGTCTGACATGCTCACCCCAAGGTCCCTATAGCTCCTGCTTCCTTTCTCCTTTAGCTCCAGCCACAAAGGTACGATTAGTAAAGCCTTGTTTGACCACAAACAAGTGTGACTGGAGAACACTCTTGCCTCTCTTTGGTGGCTTTATTTTTCTATTTGGCTCACACCACTGTCAAATTATGATTTATGTGTTTTTTAATCATCTGTGTCTTCTGCTGGACTGTTTTATTCTCTGCTGTTTCCCCACTTCCCAATGCCGAGAACAACAACTGGCATATAGGAATCACTCAGTGTGTATTTGCTGAAGGGATGGGAGGATAAGGGATCACTGCCAGAAATAACACAGGACCCTGAGGCTCATGATTCCGGAGGGAGTGACTCGTACCTGCCTCCCCTCTCTGCCACCTCCGGTTTACTCTGGAGAGTGCAGGTAACTAATCAAGTGTAACCAGGTCTGATGACTAAAACTGCAGAAAACATCTAAACACGACAAGGGCTTTAATTTCTTCATTCTGAATTTACAATCCTATTCTGGACTTCCCTGGTAGTATGGTGGATAAGAACCTGTCTGCCAATGCAGGGGACATGAGTTTGATCCCTGGTCTGGGAAGATCTCACATGCTGCACAGCAACTAAGCCCAGAAGCCACAACTCTGAAGCCCGTGCATTTAGAGCCTGTGCTCTGAAGTAAGAGAAGCCACCGCAATGAGAAGCCCACGCACTACAGTGAACAGTAGCCCCCAGTCACCTTAACTAGAGAAAGCCTGCACTTAGCTTTCTGCAAAGACCCTGTGCAACTAAAATAAAGCAATAAAATCCTATTCTACAGAAGCAAATGATCATCATAGGAAAACATGTAGGTGAAAGCGTTGGCCACTCACTCGTGTCCAACTCTTTGCAACTCCATGGACTGTAGCCCTCCGGGTTCCTGTTTATGGCATACTCCAGGCAAGAACACTGGAGTGGGTTGCCATTTCCCTCTCCAGGGGATCTTTCCAACCCAGGGATCAAATCTGGTCTCCCCCTACCATTTCTATCAATACACCAACTAGTCCCTTGGAAAGAAAGAATTAATAATATAAATTCCTAAGGTAAATTTCAAAAACTAATCGTAGTCTGAAGTCTTACCTAATTGGTTGTGAAAGTCCACATACTGGTAATATTCTACAAACTTGTTTTTATTGAAAAAGTTTTTGTAGACGTGCCGTGCCCCGAACAGCCAAATATCACTGTCGTCGGTGATGGTTCCGGAAGTCTGGTCGGTCAGATCCAGGATGGCGCACTGAGCCTCTGCTTCCATGGGAGCCTCGATGTAGGGGATGCCGAAGAGGCGGAGCAGTTCCTGAAGAGTGAGACACTCCATGAGCCCTGCGGAGGAGCGGTACCCGGCCTCCCCCCGGAAATGGAGGCCGTCCCCCGGAAGTGGGAGCCATGCCCTAAAAGTGGAGGCCATGCCCCGGAAGTGGAGGCCGTCACCCGGAAGTGGGAGCCATCCCCTGGAAGTGAGGGCCGTGCCCCAGAGGTGGGGGCCATCACCCGGAAGTGGGAGCCATGCCCTTAAAGTGGAGGCCGTGCCTAAACGTGTCATTCCGTGCACGTTCCGTCGGGAGGTCTGATTCAGTAGAGGCATGGCAGGTATTTTTCAAGGAGGCCCCGGCTGTTCACCCACCTGGCTTTCCAAGAACATCTGCCCCGTCACAGTAGCGGCCACCCGCTCTTGCTGCTGTTTTTGAGATTTCAGTGTATTCTGCTGGGTTAAGAGGTTGCTCTCCAGAGCTTCCAGCTCATCCTGTAAAATAATTTCATTTGTAGACAATTACACTAATAACCCAGTTAAGTTCACTGGTTCTAAAAAAGTCTGCATTTAGTCTAAAGTTACCAATAAGCTGTTTCTCCTTACGAAGCTTTCCACTTGGGTTTCTGAGCAAGTCTGTAAAACCTTTAGAGTTCCCCCACTACCTCACACGGGGAACGGGCACTATCCCAGCCAGCAACCTAGCGAGAAAGGAGCCGTCAGGAGGAGCAAGAAGATGAATATGAGCAGCTAGTGAGGATTCAACCTGCAATTCATGGGAAACTCGAACGCTACTTAACTTGGCTTCCTTAGCAATGAGTGAAAGCGCGACATCACGTTATTACCAGATCAATGTCTTGCCACTCATGGAGCGAATCCTCTGCATCTTTCTCAGTCTCTCCGTGTTTTTCAGTAGCCACGGCCTCACTCTCAGAAATCTCTCTTGGGAGGCCCTCGGAGTCACCAGTGGCTTCTTCCTTCTCAGTTCCTGTCGGTTCCTCCTCACTTTGTCCAGAGGGAGGTCTAGAAGCTTCCTGTAACTCAGCTTGAAGTTCATCATTGCTATTTATACTCTGCACTTCAATGAAACTTCCTGTATCAAAATAATGTGGTCATTTTGTCTACAAGTGAAGTATTAAAGTTATCCTGAAATCAAGAGCTTTACAAAAGAATCCTGAAAAGTGTTTTACCCTAAAAAGGAACGACCTAAAAGTAACAGAAAACACATAACATGACCATAGTATATTATTATTAGATTTAGTAATAAGTGTCTGTAACTTCAAAATAAGCCTCTTCAACTAGATATACTGGCACTGTCTTTGAAATTAGGAACTGAGATTTCAATACTTAGACATCTGCTTTATACAAAAATGTTCTCTAAGTTAACTAATATTGCTTTAAAATTAAAAAAGAACTATCAGGGTATGTACACAATTATGGAGGTTGTTGAAAACGTTTTTAAGCTGTTTCACTATGAACACAGCAAAGAAAAAAGCTGTGACTTAGAAAAAGAGCCCTGGAGAAAGACGGGAGAAACAGCTGTTTGTCTTCCACGTCCCTTCCCTCTCTCAATATTTCTTCTTCTCTTTAAAAAGCATTTATGGATTAATTCCCTTCCTCCACTTTAGGTGGAGGAGGCTGGGTCTGAGGACATACTCAAGACAGAGGGCCTGAGGCTCTCAGGGCTGGGGGATGGGGCCTGGGGCCAAGGAGACAGCCGTCCTCCAAGGAGGCGGCCAGGGAGACCAGGAGGCGGTTATGGAGAATGAGCCAATACGTAAATACACTGAAGACAGGGGAAGGTCCTTCACTGTCAGCCAGGGAGATTACAAAGAGGTCAGAGCATGGAGTGAGAGCTGTGACGCTGGAGAGGAAGTACAGACATGCGTGTGAGTTCAAAGGCGTTTGCACGGCCCCATGAACAGGTGCGGGGGTTGGGATTCCAGTCCCATCTGATGGCCCCAGAGCTGGAGCTTCCTGGTCTACGCTGCACCAGTCTCCACCCTCTGGTCACCTCTGCAGGGGAGCGGAACCAAGAAGGCGGAGTGTCTCCCACTCAACCTCAGCTGGAACAGTGTGGTCACTCAAGTTTTTGGTCATTCTGCATGTCTGCAGATGACTACAAAGACACCACTGTGAGGACAGATTCTGAGCTAAGAAATAAATTTTAGTGAGTAGGCAATTTCACAAATATGAAATCTGTGAAAAATAAGGTTTGAATGTACATAAATGTGTATAGATATATAATATACATGTGTACATACTAAAAAGCAGAGACATTACTTTGTCAACAAAGGTCCGTCTAGTCAAGGCTATGGTTTTTCCAGTAGTCATGTATGGATGTGAGAGTTGGACTGTAAAGAAAGCTGAGTGCCGAAGAATTGATGCTTTTGAACTATGGTGTTGGAGAAGACTCTTGAGAGTCCCTTGGACCGCAAGGAGATCCAACCAGTCCACCCTAAAGGAGATCAGTCCTGGGTGTTCATTGGAAGGACTGATGTTGAAGCTGAAACTCCAGTACTTTGGCCACCTGATGCAGAGCTGACTCATTTGAAAAGACTCTGATTCTGGGAAAGATTGAGGGCAGGAAGAGAAGGGGATGACAGAGGATGAGATGGTTGGATGGCATCACCAACTCAATGGACATGGGTCTGGGTGGACTCCAGGAGTTGGTGATGGACAGGGAGGCCTGGCGGAGAAGGCAATGGCACCCCACTCCAGTACTCTTGCCTGGAAAATCCCATGGATGGGGGAGCCTGGTGGGCTGCAGTCCATGGGGTCGTGAAGAGTCAGACACGACTGAACAACTTAATTGAACTGAACATGTATATAGAGAGAGAGATAGAGAGATATGAAAAACCAATGTGGTAAAATGCCAGTAATGAGGCTCTAGGTGAGGGAAATAGAAGGTTTTGAAGTTTTTCCAACATTTCCAACTTTCTAATTATTTCAAAACAAAAAACTAAAAAATTAAAGGGAAACTCACCTTTACCTTCTCCAACTAGGGCACTTCCTCCCTAACCTAAATACAACAAAAAGAGTAGCTACCAGGAAAGGTCAAGATTGCATTATGAGCTATGTGTCCGTGGCAAAGCCACTTGACCTTTCTGGGTCTCTAGTTCATCAGCTGAACAATGTGGACCTGGACCATGCTCAGGTGTGAAAGCCTGCGTTTCTTTATCTCTTAGGAAAGCGCAAGCACCTACCGTCGGATTCACTGTCTTCGGAGTCTACTTCTGTTGGTTCCATGGACTCTGGCACCGAAATCAAACCCTGGCCTGCAGATCCAACGGACTCATGTTCTTGGATGGTTTTCAAGAAATTCTCATGCTCTGGGGCACTGCTAGGTGCCTCATTTCCTAAGTCACTTACTGTGTCTATAGCGACACTCAGGGTGTTACTCGATTCTTGCAAACTGGCGGTGCCAACGACGTCAGGGGCAGGATTTTTTTCAGGTTCTGTTTCGTCATCACTTGAGAGAACAGAGGCAGCACGTTTACTCTCGGGTGGAAGAGCCTGCTGTGGCTCGGGCACTCTGGTGTATGTCCCACTCCTTGACACAGAACTTGGACTTGTCGGAGGTGTTGGTATCTGCTCTGGTTCCCCCGGGAGCCCAGGCGCATCCCCGTGTGGCACCACGGTGCTTTCTAAAGGAACCAGATCTTTTCCATCCTGAGCTGTAGACTCAGCACTGGGTTGAAAGGGTTCCTTCAACGCATGCATAGATGGCATCTGTTCTTTTGGAAAGCTAGACTCGCTGCCTTGACAAAAGACAGTCCGCAGTAAAGGAGCTGAGTCTGTCTGCTCTTTTTCATCACTCTTTTTCATCACATGCTCCTCTGTGAGGGTCACACTGGCAGCACGAGGCGCTTCTGTCAACAGCTCTCTGTCTCCATCTCTTACTTCAGGTTCTTCCACAGCTTCCTCATCAGAACTGCTCACCAGCGGTCTTGGTTTTCTCCTGCCTGCTCCCTCTGTCTGCACACTAGCATGCAATTTCAGATCTTCATCGTCGTCATCGAGAGCTCTCTGAATGGCCAAGAGGGTCAGCGGGGACACAGAACCCTCAGGGGCAGGAGCAGGTGGGCTCTTCACATCGCACGGCCTGCGATGCTTGCCCTCCAGCTCGTCTTCTGAGCTACTGCCCAGCAGGGCAGCCTGCATGGCCAGCAAGGTTCGCGGGGAGGGAGGGGAGGCGTCGGGCTCTTTCTTTGGCTTCAGTTTTTCACACGGAGGTGACTTCGTGTCTAAAGCCCCACTATGCTTTTCGCTGCAAGAAGGAAGGGGCTCTGAATCCGCTTCTGTGGCTTTCTTAGCTTGAACACCTTGAGAAAAATTAAAACAGTGTCAGTAGGTAGTTCTACAGGGCGACAGCATGCTTCTAGTTAGACGAGTACAAATATACTTGTTCTCATGATGAAGTTATAAATTCTCATTCAACCAGAAACTAGGGATTAATTAATTTTACAGTGGGTTGGTACAGTACTAGTTAATACATTAATGGTTGTATAGATCATCACATTAATAATACTTATAGTTAATAAATTAAGTAGGCCTTCATTCATGTTATCTGCAGGTGGGAGTTTATAGAATTCAGAGACGCGACATACTTTTGGGTTTTAACCATCAAGTAAGTGATGGTGTGTGGTACCTTTTATCAAGATGTAGTGGGAAGTGTCCTCAGAGACCACTCTCCTGGACTCCACCTCCTTCAGAAAGCCTCCTTCATCTTCATACTGCCTTTGGATTTGCCCTGAATGTTGTTGATTCATTTCCTTCTCGACGTTTTCTATGTGTTGGTTTAGATAGTTTTTTTTAAGCAAGCCTTTTAGCTGGTACTGTGAAAAGTCATTGGACTCCTAAAATAAAATAAATAAACAGAATGATTTCATACATTAAATACAGATAGTATTTCCATATTTCCACCCTTTTCCCCAAAGGAGATAACTGAGTTTTTCCATTGGTGCTATTTTTACACTAGAAAAGTAAAATGTGAACAGTAGGGGAAAGCCATAATTGCCTTGTTAAAGAGTAATCTTTCAAACAAAAAGAACTGGGCAAAAGAAAAGAAATCATGAATCCTGTTTATGATTCAGTTATTTACTCAAAAAACATTTATCGAACGTGGGATGCACACCAGGGAGTCTGAAATGTTGACTGTGGCTTAACAGACAGTTTTTTAAAATGCAAGTGAACTGCTGGTCCCTGGTCCACAAAAGACACACAATAAATCATTGTAGTCAGTTATTAATAATACTTAACATTTACAGCGCATCTCCTGAGTAAGGCATTCTTCTAAGAGTTTTAACATACATTATCCCATTTTATACTCAATCACCAAGGAGACAGAGTCATTACCTCCATCCTACAAATGAACAACCTGAGAGTTAAACAGTTTAAATAACCTCTCTAGAACCGTGTGGTTAGTTACATGGCAGATCTGGGTCAAAGCCAGGTTGCTAAGCCTTATACTAGCTTATTACCAAGATTATGATGATCACTCATATCTCACCAACATTACTATTACCAATATTGCATTTGCCTAATGTACAGACAGTGCAAAGGTCCAACCTATGTGACTCAGGACTTCCCTCAGCTACCAGGATGACAGATCCAATGGGCTGTGCACCATTCTACCCTGGCCAACCCAGCCCAGAGGCTCCACGTTGGCAGAAAGAGAAAAAATGGAGCAAGGCATTGGGACTGACTCTTTTTCTCCCATCTGATACACTGTTGTTTACATAATCAAAATTCTATTTCCTCAAAGACAAGCCAGAGGTCCTTTCACACTCAAGAAATAGAACGCTTGACTGAGGGCTTCAGAAGGCTTCCCTGGTGGCTCAGGAGTCAAGAAGCCACCTGCCAATGCAGGAGAGACTGGTTTAATCCCTGGTCCAGGAAGATCCCACAGCCTGTGGAACAACTAAGCCCATGCCCCACAACTACTGAGCCCGTGCTCTAGCACCCAGGAGCCACAACTACTGAGCCTGCTCGCCCTAGAGCCCATGCTCCCAACAAGAGAAGCCACCGCATTGAGAAGCCCATGCACTGCAACAAAGAGTAGTTCTCCACGCACCACAGCTAGAGAAACACCCATGCAAAGCAACAAGACCCAGTGCAGCCAAAAATAAATACATAAAAATTATTTTTTAAAAATGCTTGGTTGATAAACTGAGCACGGATTCATCCCTCCCCAGAGGTGAAAATAAAGTTACTTCTGTCCTTTGTACATTATTTCTGTACACCTTGGCATTTTCCTACATTCATGTGCTTCATGGAAAAGCAGAAAGGAATGATGGGAAAAGAAACAGCTCCTGCCTTTTTCATATTTTTCTTATCAATCTAAGAAACGTTCCAAAGTCTGTAGAAAAAAATAAAGCCCCACATCCATTCATTAGCAATATTACAAAATTTATAGGTAAAGTTAACGGAGAATGATATTAGAAAGAACAGGTTGTAGCAGTAGGAAGGAAAACGAGACTCACTCACCAGCTAAACACAGTGACGATGGTGCAGTGAGACCAGGGAACACACTCAACAGAACCCGATTCCACGCGCTGCCCCACTTCCCATTTCTGCAGCTGCAGAGCCACCATCAGAGGCTCCAAGCTGAGGAATTTACCACTGAATTCCCTGTTACCACCATCCAGAAAGAGGAAAAGGGAAGACGGGAGTGGTTCAATTCCTGGTCCAGGAAGAGGGAAGAGGAAAGAGGAAGAGGGAAGACTACACTTCTAGCCTTCAGAGGAACAGATACCTGGAATTTCAAGTTAGAACAAACTTCTCCACTGTGATTAGGTTCTATATTACTGCAAATATTCTACAATGTATATGATGGATTAAAATAATTTTCATGAACTAACTTAAGGACTGAACTACTGAGCACCTACTATGTGAAAAATACTGAGCTAAGCGCTGAAAATACAGAAGTGCACAAGGTAGGCACATCTGGGAGCTAAGAATCTAAAGAGATACCAAAGGGACCTGTGAGAACACAGAGCAGGAGACAAGACTTGGTCTTGGTGGAAAGTCAAGAGGTCTTCGGTAAGTGTCTGTAAGTGCCAACTTATACAAAATGATGTTTCACAGGATCACAGAGATATGCAAAGACTGTTTACTGAAAACAACAGATCCTGTAATGTTTATCAATATTCTCTTATTTTAACAAAAAATTTTGCTGACACTCTTAACTGTACACATTAACATGCTATTGTATATTTCACCTCTGGCATCGCTTCAAATAATGTTCTTCTCCGCTTAGTAAATTCCTTCATATCAGTCAAGATTTCATGCTTTACTTCAAGGGGCAGGCTGTTGAAATCTTCAGACTCAATGTCAACTGCATGAGGATTCTGAAAGAACTCTTCCTGTAAAGAGTGAAACATAACACCATGACATTTACATTTTATACACTTAACTCTACTCACCATGCCAGACTTTGTGTGTGTGCTTGTATACAGAGTTCTACATAATCTACAGTAGGCTAAATACAGTTATACATATCTGCAACAGGCATTAAAGTGAACGGACAGGTGAGGGAATACATCCATTTACTCATTCAACAGTACATGAACCGAGAACTTCCAGATGTTCAAGCTGGATTTAGAAAAGGCAGAGGAATCAGAGATCAAATTGCCAACATCTGTTGAATTATAGAAAAAGCAAGAGAATTCCAAAAACGTATCTACTTTTGCTTCATTGATGCTAAAGCCTTTGACTGTGTGGATAACAAGGAACTGTGGAAAATTCTTAAAGAGATGGGAGTATCAGACCACCATACCTGCCTCCTGAGAAACCTGTATACAGGTCAAGAAGCATCAGTTAGAACCCTATGTGGAACAACATACTGGTTCAAAATTGGGAAAGGAATGTGTCAAGGCTGTATACTGTCACCCTGTTTATTTAACTTATATGCAGAGTACATCACATGAAAGGCCAGGGTGGATGAAGCACAAGCTGGAATTAAGATTGCTGGGACAAATATCAATAACCTCAGATATGCAGATGATACTACCCTTAAGGCAAAAAGCGAAGAGGAAGTAAAGAGCTTCTTGATGAAGCTGAAAGAATGAAAAACCTGGCTTAAAACTCAACATTCAAAAACTAAGATCATGGCATCTGGTCCCATCACTTCATGGCAAATAGATGGAGAAACAATGGAAACAATGAGAGCCTATTTTCTTGGGCTCCAAAATCACTGCAGATGGTGACTGCAACCATGAAATTAAAAGATGCTTGCTCCTTGGAAGAAAAGCTATGACAAACCTAGACAGAATATTAAAAAGCAGAGATATTACTTTGCCGACAAAGGTCTATCTAGTCAAAGCTATGGTTTTTCCAGTAGTCATGTATGGATCTGAGAGTTGGGCCATAAAGAAGGCTGAGCACCAAGAATTGATGCTTTTGAACTGTGGTGTTGGAGAAGACTCTTGAGAGTCCCTTGGACTGCAAGGAGATCAAACCAGTCAATCCTAAAGGAAATCAATCCAAAATATCCACTGGAGGGATTGATGCTGAGGCTGAAGCTCCAATACTTTGGCCACCTGATGCAAAGAACCGACTCACTGGAAAAGACCCTAATGCTGGGAAAGACTGAAGGTAGGAGAAGAAGGAGATGACAGAGGATGAGATGGTTGGATGGCATTACTGACTCAATGGACATGAGTTTGAGCAAGCTCTGGGAGATGGTGATGGACAGGGAGGCCTGGTGTGCTGCAGTCCATGGGGTCACAAAGAGTCGGACAGGACTGAGTGAATGAACAACAACATTCATTAATTCAAAAGAAAAAAGAAATACTTACTAGGCATCTCTAATATACCATGTACTGTTCCAGGTGTTTAAAGTACTTTAGAGATCATGCCAGATAAACTTCTATTCTTAGAAGAAGAAAACACATGATAAACAAATAAATGAACAAGATAATGATGAGAAAACAAAGCAAGTTAATCTGATAGAGTTGATTAGAAGAATAGAAAGAGAAAAAAATATTTGATAAATAGGAAAGACTCCACAAAAAACGACCTGTATTCGCCTGACACTATCACAACAATGTTAATCGGCTCTAGCCCAGTGCAAAATAAAAAGTAAAAAAATAGTAATAATGACCTGTGAGCAGAGACATGAAAGACACCAGAAATCTACTCAGGGAAGAGCATCCAAGGCTGAAGGGACAGCAAGTGCAAAGTCCCTGAGGCAGAGATGAGCCTTACGAATTTAAATAATACTTATAACTGCTTTAGTTAGATACATTTTGTGTTGCTTTTAACCTAGTGGCTCAGTTTGTAAAGAATCTGCCTGCAATTCTTTACCTGGGTTTGATCCCTGGGTTGGGAAGATTCCCTGGAGAAGGAAATGGCAACCCACTCCAGTATTCTTGCCTAGAGAATTCTAGGACAAGAGCACAGAGGAGCCAGGAAGGCTACAGTCCATGGGGTCGCAAACAGTCGGACACAACTGTGCAACTTTCACTTTCTAAAACCAAAAGTGAAATTAACCGTGAGAAATTTCACAGACACACAAAAGTATAAAACTTTTCTAAATTTAACTTGATTACTGAAAGTACTTTAAAACTCTTCATTAGTAAAGGAGACAAAGTAATAGTTTGCTTTCTTGTATGTATGTGTGCTATGTGTCTGTAGACCAGCAAGCACTTAAAACATGCCAGTCATTTTATTCAGAGCTTCCAGTGTTCTCCCTCAAGAATGATCTCATCACTCCTACAGGGAAGGCATCAAAAATTAAAAAAAAAAAAAAGCACCATGGAGAAGCTAAGTTGCATCTAAGATCTCAAAACTAGTGAGCAATGGAGCCCAGACTTAACTGCAGGGGTCTCTGCCCACAGGGTCCCTGGTCTTCACCAAGTCTGTGCTTTCTTGCTGTGTTAATAAGGCAGTATTTTCATGAGCTGAAGAACCTTGCAATTTTATCAAAAGTCTTCTAACAGACATACTAAAATATTATTATAAACAGACAAGGGAATCAAAGAATGTTACCTGCTATTGTGAGAAACTTGCAGGAAATTTCAAAAACATGTATCCACAGCACAAGTTCAATTTGTAAGCATGCTAGTCATTAGATGATAGAACATGTCCACAGGTTCTCTGACTCTCTTTTCTGGATGAATTCCCCTCCCATCCAGTAGGTGCTGACCTTACCCGGCAGCCAGTGAACTGCACACCGTGGACAGGAGGCTGCACATCCCCCAAGGCTGTCAGAAAGGGCAGCACAGGCCCAGCAGTCACTTCCTCCTGGGCTCCTGCCCTGGGAACCCAGCGCCGCTGTGCCCGAGCTCAGGACACACAGGCGGGGTTCTGACGGACTGCCAGCATCAACAGCGGGGCATGCAGGAAGGAGGCCTGGAGGGACTCCAGTCCCAGCTCCAGCCTGACTGCACCCACACAGGAGACGCTCAAGGGAACTTCCCCCTGCGCTCATCAACCCCCAGATCAGCGAAGAAGATGATAATAAAAGACAGTCGTCACAGCACTAAGTTATACAGCAATAGATAGCTACAGCCTGTGCAGCAACATACATCTTCATAAATGCGTACGTACCCATGCACCCTTGAAACACACACGCATTTCCAGACACACACACAGATACGCAACCATACAGGGTGGGAGGGCACTAACATACAGCAAAATGCTACTAGAAGTTATTCATGGGCGACGTGCTTTCCTTTATTGTTATATGAGCATTAATTATTATATTCATTTACTGGCTGGTTAAAAAAGAAAGATGGCTTATTTTGGATACCTAGATATGCATAATTCCATATATGTTTGTGAGCATGTGTATATTTTATATATGATGCACACATATATATATACACACAACAAATAAGGTACTATCTGTCTTTCTTATCAAGAACATTCATAAGTCCATACTACTCATTAAAAGCATTCATTTTCATGTTATTCATTTCAAATACTAATAATAGAATAAATTCTGCATTCAAAAATTATTTAAATACCTGTAATGCCTGTTTCTGACTCATCCTTTCTTGCCATTCTTTTTCATCCTCCTCTTCTGAACTGAAAGTCAAACACACCATTTATAATACCTATGATTTAATGATGACTCACAAAAATATTTCTTGAGTGCAAGGCACTGCTAGTTACAGAAGCTACAGTGGTGAATAAGATGGCAAGAACTGCGCCATCTTTGGTCTCACCATATGGTAGGGACACCTGTAAGGGAGCGATCATAGCAAGATCTAACATCTTCCACCACCAGAGCAGAGCAGGTTGCCAAAGGGGCAATTAAGAGTCACCTCACTGCAGGAGCTTTCTGAATTCTCTCGCAATTACATTGCTTGGAGAAAAAAGAAGAAACTAGAACATGTTTTAAGCAAGGACACTACAGTATCAGATTTGAGTTTTAACAGGTTCTACACTACAAATCAGAAACTGGGCCTGATAGGAGTTCCTCCAAAAGGGTAAGATCAGAGATGGAGACAGAAGTTCGGAAGCCAGACCAGTAACCTCGAAACACGGTGATGGCGGCAGCGGGGATTCAAAAGCTGTGTGGCCTCACAGGAGCCCTGGGAAAGGAATGGGGGTGGTCGGGGTTGGGGCGGGGGGGACAAACCGGCCCTCCACCTGCACTTCAACCAGAGAAGCCGCTGAGGATTATCAGCCAGCAGGAGGAAGAGCGACCAGAGAGGTCCCCAGAGAACAGGACCATATGGGCACTACATCAGCCTGAGAATTGCAAAGCAGCCACTGGATTTAACAGGGAGGACATCGTGTGTGCAGACTTCAGTGATGGTGAGAGAGAAAATGCCAGGCTGAGAAGCAGGTTGAGACGGTAGGTGTCAACAAAGAGTCAGAAAAACCAGAATCCACGTCTCCATAAACTCTAAATGAACAAGCTAACACAGGCTCCTGAGGATGAAGAAAGGAAACCACCACAAACCACTAAGGGAGTCAATAGAAGATGCAGCCTTTGAAAACCAATCTAAGTGTCAAGAATGTGTATTGCAGATGCATTAATCCAACACACCTTATCATTTAAGTAAAACATAAAGGTTTAAATCTGTCTGAATGCAGCAATGACATTTTTAAATAGTTAAAACATTTACCTGTTTTTCTCTTTCTCTTGTAAAGGTGGCAAAGCATAGATGTCATCTTCTCTCTGAACTTGAGTAAGACTGGGAAGAGCTTCCTCCCTGAAAAGTACACAGAGGCTTCACCAGAGATGATAGGAAACAGTATTTTGAGAGTCAGTAATATTCCCCATTGAACACACAAACCCAGCTGAGAAGGGGAAACCAGGGTATGGGTTCTGCCTTGCTGGCCTGCTTGCCTCCAGAAAGAGGGAACCTGGTCTTGGCATGAAGAAAACTGTTAGGAGAGTAAAACATACAAGCCATGCAACCTGGCAACTTTTCCTTCTCACTGTCAAAGCTGATTCTCAAAGATCAGAGAACTGTCACCTCAGTTCACTCAGTCAAATGGACATTCCATTGAGTCCTCTTATTAGAGAAAGGGAATCACAGAATTCAGTGCAAACATAAAAAATGCTCATCTTTGAAATGAATGTAATTCTCTGCTTGCCTTTTGCTTTTTAAGGCGGTTTTGATAACCTGTCTTTTCAAAAATGTTTTCAAAAGCTTCTCTGTAGTTGTTTTGGAGTCACTGGTGGCCAAGTCCTTTTTATGCCTTCTCTTAGCCTGTGAGAAGAAAGAATATAGGATTTTATTTTGGGGTATTAGTATATTAAAAACAATTCTGTGGCTTTTTTCTCCATGGAATTTGGTTTGTCTTCTGAGTTTTCAGATTATAGCTGTTTTAGTGTTTTCTCCTAATTAGTGTACAAGTGAATAGCTTCAGGTTTTTGTTGTGTAAAGGACAGCCAGAGTTTCTAAGTATTACTTAATGAATTATTATACAATGTATTTGGGAAACCATTACTTTGTTTCTTTTAAATGTCCTTTAATGTTCCCAAGAAGCCTAAACTTAATACTATATAATTAAGTAAATGCTTCCCTAAAGGGATTATTACATCAATTAACTAGTCTTTAAAATGCTACTGTTAGGTCAAAGCCAATTTCTGGTATTAGTTTTTATAAAAACACATTACTTATATGTAACTCTGCCCTTCCATATCCAAAATGATGTCAAAGGAAATCCTAAAATGTACAGATATACCTTGTAAGAAATTTCTAAACAGGGGAAAAGGAAATAGTCTCTGAGCTTACAGTTAAATATAAGGCAAGACTATCAAAACATTCTTTTTCTTTTTGATATAGTTGCTATACAATACTGTGTAAGTTTAACTGTAGAACACTTAAGAAGATAATCCAAAGGGAAAACTCTTTACTATAACTACTGTTAACTTTAATAGTTTTATTAAACATTAAATATTATTGCACTCATGTTATACAATGTTTTCAGAGGTAACTTTCTTTGAAAAGAAATTATCTGTTTATGATAAATTTTTAAAAGTTGAATTAAATTGGATATATGTCAAAGTAAGTCTTGGTTTCCAAAATTCTAAGAAGAAAATTTTAATTTTAGGTCAATTAAAATTTGAACTAAAATTCTAAGAATGCAGAAAGAAAAAAAAAAATATATATATATATAACTCTTACCAATGTCTGTTTCTTCAATAGTGGAGCATCCCCATCAAACACAAAAATAGGACGAATTCGGAAAAATAAGAGTTTGCAGAGTCGGTGGAACAAAGTGAGAAGATGGGCGTTTTCTATGGAGTTCCCGTGGCGATCGCGGACTCCTTTAAGAGCCTGGTTTAACCAGATGCTAATATCTAGAAGAATTGTTCATGGAAAACACTCTGCAAATCCTTCCCTCCCCTTACAAATCCCCAATGCCTGATATTATTGAAACATTAAAACTGAGCACTCATCCCAATTCACTTGAAACTGAAAAATGTTCAGCCCTACTGGAATCTCCCTAAAGTAAGTTCACTTTAGTTGGGCTCCTGTCATCACTGTTTACATCCTGAACTGTAAAAGCTTACACAGGCACATGTCTCCTTTAAAAAGTCTAATTGAAAGGAACTTCTTTAAAAGAAACCAGTGATCTATATGAAATTTTAGTAAATTAACCAACTCTTTTGGAGAACGATTTAGCAATTCATAGCAAAACACTTTAAAATCTACATTCTCTTTTATGTAAGAATTCCACTTCCACACACTTATCCTCAAGAAGTCATCACAGACTTATAATCAGAGTGACTTATAAGGTGGTTTTGTTTATAATAATGAAAATATGAAGAATGGAAGTTTTCCAATTGGTCTTTTTTTAAAATTAGATTATGATATCATGATTTGCTGCAATCCAAGTGACCCTTAAGAATAGAAGCTAAGCACATAAAGCAGTCACAAAATATTATTAAAGGAAGAAATAAAACAGGTTACAAAAGTATGGACAGTATAAATCTATTTTGTAACATATGCAGTATGTTAAATATACTTGAAGCTCAGACCTCAAAATATTGGGTTGACACAAAAGATGGTTCAGGGTTTTCCATAATATGTTACACAAAAACCGGAACAAACTTTTTGGTCAACACAATGTTAAGAGTAGTTATCTTCTGCTGTGATTACAACTGATTGCTTTCTTCTTGGAGTCATCTTCTATTTTTAAATTTCACTAAAAAGTGCTTTTTAACTAACTGCTTTCTATTTGTTCCTAAGAGAAGGACACAGCCCTCTGCTGCGTTCCCTGGATCTCTGCCCACTCCCCTGGCCCACCATCAGAGTGCTCACTTCCACGGTGGTGGCTCTCAGGCCCTTTCCTTTCCTCCTGTCTGCAGCGTCCATCCAGGCTACCTCTGGCCCCCTGCAACTGCAGCCCCCACAGCCCCGCACTCCAGGCATGGACCTCTGCCCCAGAGCTCTCCTGACCCCAGAATGGATGACCAAGTTGACATCTCTACCTGCTGCTTCACAGTCACTGCAGACTTGACACAAGCAAAACCTGAGATCCATAAAAAAATTAAAAAAAAAAAAAGAGCTCCCTGTCTTCGCACCAGGCTGCTCACACCCGTTTCAGTGGACATCTGTCCAATTCGCTCAAGCCAGAACCCTGAGCGCCACCCCATACCTTCCCCTCACCCAGCACTGCCAGGTCCCATCAGTTCTCCCTTTCTATCTTGAAAGTCTACGTTAGAGTTCACCAACATACCTATAGTGAAAACCCCTGGGAAGCTTCCCTTTGCCTTTAGGATATCATCTGAGGCTCATTCAGGTCTGCGAAGCCCTCAATGAGCTGCCCTCTGCTCATTTCTCCTGGCTCGTGTCAAGCCACTGGGCTTCTCTGGAAGCCTGGAGTCACTGAGCTCCTTCCTTCCTGCAAGGTGTTCACGCTCCTTCCCCAGCCTGAAAAAGCTCCTCCCTCTCTGAGCCCTTGGGCCGAGATTAAGACGTCCAGTGATCCACACTTGTGTAAAAACACCTTGCTGACTTCACAGCAGAAATGCTTCTATGCGCTCGGGGATACATAACTAGACCAAACAAAGCGTTTGCGCTAATGGAGTTTACAATCTAGTGGGGGAGCAGTCCAGACTGTGAGCTCCGTGATGTGCCTAAACCACACTGCCTGGCACGGCTCTCCCTCTCAGCGTACAGAGGAGGCAACAAAGATCTGCAATCAGATGAGCTGAGCAGTTAAAATATTTGTATGAATGACATTACCTAACTTACCACCATAAAAGACAAGGCCCATCAACAATTAACTGAATAAACACTACATAAACCAACTAGTGGACAGCAAGCTAGATTCACTCCTATATTTGTGGGCTACTAGGCATACCCAAAAGCCTAAGGATAGAAGAGTGAAAAATAAAGCCATGAACAAAACAGACAGGGTCCAGACCCCTGAGAAACTTGCAATTCTAATAGGGAAGACAGACAATAAAAATCAAGTATAGCTATAGAATACATTAGGTTGTTGGTAAGTGCCAAGGAAAAAACTAAGAGCAGAGTAAATGGGCAAAAACATGATTGAGAGTCAATGGCTCTTAGGTGGGGGAAAAAAATGAAAGTTAGTTGCTCAGTCATGTCTTACTCTTTTTGACCCTATGGACAGTAGCCCACCAGGCTCCTCTGTCCATGGAATTCTCCAGGCAAGAATACTGGAGTGGGTTGCCATTTCCTTCCCCAGAGGGATCTTTGCAACCCAGGGATCAAATCCAGGTCTCCTGCATTGCAAACAGATTCTTTACTGAGTCAACAGGGACTACATTAGATGGGGAAGGCCTGTCCAAAGAAGTAACACAGATCTGAGCAAATGAGAGAAGACAGTGAGGCTGGAGGTACAGCGAACACAAATGCCCTGGACCAGAAATGTGTTCTGTTCAAGGCCAACGTGGCGGGTGCAAGAGGAGCAGGGAGAGGACGAGATGTATCTGCGGTCACTGGAAGGATGTCACTGAAGGCTCACCCCAGTGGCCAAGTGAGGAATGAACTATCATTACAAGGAAACCTGCTTTAAGCTAGTTACAGTAGCCTGAGTGAAAGCAGAATGCAGTGGTGAGGACCAGAAGACGTCAGCTAAAGGGTCCATCCTGGAAGTATGATTTGGTGTTGGCTTAATTCTATATTGTACTGGGTCAAGATTTCTAAATGCTTTGTTCCGGTTGCTACACCACTGTATTAGATGGAATAAGTTTCTACTTAACTCATTCAATTTTATGAAGTGTTAAGTCACTCAGTTGTGTCGGACCCTTTGCCACCTCATGGACTGTAGCCCACCAGGCTCCTCTGTCCATAGAATTCTCCAGGCAAGAATACTGGAGTGGGTAGCCATTCCCTTCTTCAGGGGATCTTCCCAACACAGGAATTGAACCTGAGTCTCCAGCACTGCAGGCAGATTCTTTGCCATCTGAGCTACCAGGGAATGAGAAAATCTAATTTCAGATCGGTGGCTCTCAACTCTGTTATCCTTTGGAACTAGACATGAACCTTCTGAAACACAGGCTACTAAACCTGCTGTGCTTAGTCACTCAGTCATGTCTGACTCTGTGCCACCCCATGGACTGAAGACCACCAGGCCCCTCTGTCCACAGGGATTTTCCAGGCAAGAATACTGGAGTGGGTTGCCATGCCCTCCTCCAGAGGATCTTCCCAACCCAGGAATCAAACCCAGGCCCCCCACATTGCAGGTGGGGCCTACACAGAGTGTAATACTTTGTTAATAATAGAGTTCAGTGTATTTTACAAATGCTAAGGTCCATAAGAGACAAAAGTTTAATTATTAATTCTTTATTATTTGACACAAACATTTATATTGGATAAATAAACAAGACACTCAGCTGTAAATGGTAAAAAGACCAAACAATTTATTTCAGGGATTCAAGAATAAATTATGAACCTAGTATGCCAAGGGTAATTTCATTAACAAATAAAACCAAAAAACCTGAATACATTTTACAAACTATTAATTCCTCACATGGGCTGGAATGTAAACTGATATAAACTTCTGCTGACGTTTTAAGGGTTCCTGACAATACCGCTTTCATTCCTATGGATAGATACTAATAGTTCCACGGAGAAAACCTTCAGGAAGCAATGGTTTAAGGAACCACTAGAGGGCGGCCACAGCACGTGTACTTAAAACACAAACCTTTGCCACAAGCTATCAGGCATAAAACTTTTAAGCCACCATTCATTACGGATGTGTTTTAAATTACCCACATTGCAAAAAATACATAATTATCATCGTCTTGCTTTACTTAAAAAAACATTATCACTCTTCCATTACATATGAATTGTCTCCAATGAAGTCAATGAATGGCTCCTCCTGCTGAATCCCCACCCCCTCTGACAGTGCATTTACCACAGCAACTACTGCAGCACTGTCTTCTCCACAGAGCATGGAGCCCCTAGTCATACGTCCCAACTTAGGGAACTGGTGGAAGGTACCACCAGCTTCTGGAACAGAACATTCAGGAAAAAAAAAAAAAAGAAAGATAAAAACAGAAAGATAATGAAGCTGCTGCTGCTGCTAAGTCACTTCAGTCGTGTCCGACTCTGTGTGACCCCATAGACGGCAGCCCACCAGGCTCCCGTCCCTGGGATTCTCCAGGCAAGTACACTGGAGTGGGTTGCCATTTCCTTCTCCAACAGATAATGAAGAATGCCTAACGAATAAAAACACTAAAATTTCAGAAACAGCTTTCACCTGTTTCCGTAATTAGGAAATAACATCTAATTCTAAAGACAAAACCAGCCAAACACGCACACCAACAAGTCCATCACAGAGGTTGGGAGGAAAATAACGCACGGTACACCTTTTGAAATCTTTGCGGTGTTGTAACGTACGAATTTCCTATTCCAAAAATCGTAACAAAAAAAAAGTAAGTTACTTTTAAAAAAAAGAAAACGTAAAACACATGTCCACACACGTTTTTCTTCCTCTCATAAATATAAACGGGCAAGACTCAGGACAGCTGGCAAAACTATTGGTAGGAAGTCGACTTCGTTTTCTCCAGGCTGATCTCCCAGCCAGAATAACACCTTCAGAATTTGCAATATTAACAGGGCCAGACACTATTTCTAAACTCCTTTCATTTTAATATTCCCTTTATTCCTCCCACCAGCTGTGTGTGTAGAGACTGTTATCACCTCCACTTCCCAGATGAAAGAACTGTAGAGAGGCGTAGAGCGCTGGGCCTAAGACTCCAGTCCAGGCAGCTGTGACTGCAAAGCGGGAGGAAATGAGACACTTAGGAAGCGTCCAGAGGAAGATCCTATATCTACTCCCCCCGGCGTGAGACTGCCCCGGGCTGCCCCTCCAACGCCGCTCTGCGCCCCAGGAAAACTGAGAGCAAAAAGCCCTGGCGTCTCACGTTCATGTCTGACAGAAAACACCACAGTTCTGTAAAGCAGTTATCCTTCCATTAAAACAAACAAACCCTGGCGTCCACCGAGCATCCCCAGCGCCGACGCCGCGTAAAGGATACCCACGGCAAGGATCTTCCCCTCCAGCGTCTCAGGGCTGATCTGCCGCCCGGAGCATTCCAACAGCTTCCAGAGCCCCTGAACTCCCATGAGGGAGCTGCGTCCTCGGCGTCGCGGGCGGCTTTTCACTCCAAGTCTTCCCCGCCCGGCTGCACCGCCGTCCCGGGCCCAGGAAGAGCACTCTCGGCTTCTACTCGGAAAGACGGAAAATTAAGAGCCCGCAGCTGTCTAGGAAAAACCGGCCCCGTCGAAATGGGCAGTTTCCAGAAACTGACACGGCCTTGCGGAAGAAAAACGGGACCAGAGAAAACTGGCGACGCTGAGGGGCAAGTCCTCGTCTCCTCCAGCGCTCTGGCCCAAACGTTTAGCACTCTTAACGGACGACCAGGGTGAGGGGCCGGCGCAGGCAAGATTTAACAGCCAGAAAAACTTCCTACGAAAACTCCAATCTCCTCAAGTTCAGGCGTACACGCACGGGAAACGGAGCGCCCCAGATGCTATTTAATGCGTCTCGCAAGGCGGAAGTCCTGGCTCCCCACGATGACGTATATCCGCTGCGCCGATGCATTCCGGAAGTGAGGGAGTGGTTCGGCCCCTGTGTTTACGGCTTGTTGGCCGCCTTACCTCCTCCACGGAGGCATCTTATTTCTGTTAAACGTTGAAACTATACCAAAGCGTTTTCTTTCAGAAGTTACGGATTTGTACGTGCTCTTCTAGCGTCGGTTTCTTCCCAGTCTGCCGCCAGTTGTGAAAATTCTTGATGCTAAGTATTGTGTATCGCGGGAGGCAATAACTGAAAGGTGGAAGCTTTCAATTCATTTCAGTCGCTTAGTCGTGTCCGACTCTTTGTGACCCCATGCACCGCAGCACGCCAGGCTTCCCTGTCCATTTCAACTCATGTCCATTGAGTTGGTGATGCCATCCAACCATCTGGTCCTCTGTCGTCCCCTTCTCTTCCCGCCTTCAATCTTTCCCAGCATCAGGGTCTTTTCTAGTGAGTCAATTCTTCGCGTTAGGTGGCCAAAGTATTGGCGTTTCAGCATCAGTCCTTCTAAAGAATATTCAGGACTAATTTCCTTTAGGATGGACTGGTTGGATCTCCTTGCAGTCCAAGGGACTCTCAAGAGTCTTCTCCAACACCATAGTTCAAAAGCATCAATTCTTCTGCGCTCAGCTTTCCTAATAGTCCAACTCACATCCATACATGACTGCTGGAAAAACCATACCCTTGACTAGATGGACCTCTATAGGCAAAGTAATGTCTCTGCTTTTTAATATGCTGTCTAGGTTGGTCATAATTTTTCTTCTAAGGAGCAATCAACTTTTTAATTTCATGGCTGCAGTCACCAGCTGCAGTGATTTTGGAGCCCCAAAAAATAAAGTCTCACTGTTTCCATTGTTTCCCCATCTATTTCCCATGAAGTGATGGGACCAGATACCATGGTGTTCGTTTTCTGAATGTTGAGCTTTAAGCCAACTTTTTCACTCTCCTCTTTCACTTTCATCAAGAGGCTCTTTAGTTCTCTGCTTTCTGCCAGGCGTGTTGTGTCATCTGCATATCTGAGGTTATTGATACTTATGGAAATCTTGATTCCAGCTTGTGCTTCATCCAGTCTGGCATTTCTCATGATGTACTCTGCATATAAGTTAAATAAGCAGGGTGACAATATACAGCCTTGACATACTCCTTTCCCGATTTGGAACCAGTCTGTTGTTCCATGTCCAGGTATAACTGTTGCTTCTTCACCTACATACATATTTCTCAGGAGGCAGGTCAAGTGGTCTGGTATTCTTATCTCTTTAAGAACTTTCCACAGTTTGTTGTGATCCACATAATCAAAGGCCTTGGCATAGTCAAAACAGAAGTAGGCGGAAGATTTGGTTGATTTTTTTTCATTAATAAGTAGGTAGTTATCTGAAAATCTGTAGTAACCAGATAGTAATATGGTTTAAAATTTTAGCCCTTGAAGTACATTTTTCTTCAGCATTTAAGAGGCTTGTAGGTCAGAAATAACAAGAAATTCATTGCCAAAGTAGCTCCTGGAAAGGTGGTAGATTGGACCCTCAGGCTAGATTCAAACCGCCACCAAACCACTTATGGTGTTTAGCATTGCTCAGATCAGGTTTGTTCAAAACATCTTTCTTCATCTGTAATAGGCGGGCATAGAAGCAGTCTTGCAAACTGTTTCAAGCAAGGATCATAGGTAATGTTTGTGAAGTACTTAACCACTAGTGGTCAATGAATGGTAGCCTTTTCGTACATATTGGTTCAGATTTGGACTATTGAAATTAGATTAAAATCAGTGAAAAGAAATGATTGGAAAATAAGTTTTTAGTGAAACTATTTTTTTGCCCAAACAGATGGTTCCCAGTAGCCAGGTTTCCTTGACCTGTGTACTCAGTTGCTCAGTCACCTCAGACCCTGTAACCCCATGGACTGTAGCCCACCAGGCTCCTCTGTCCATGGGATTTCCCAGGCAACAATACTGGAAAAGTGAAAGGAAAATCAAGTCGCTCAGTCGTGTCTGACTCTTTGCAACCCCATGGACTGCAGCCTCCCAGGCTCCTCCGTCCATGGGATTCTCCAGGCAAGCATACTGGAGTGGGTTGCCATTGCCTTCTCCAATGCATGAAAGTGAAAAGTCAAAGTGAAGTCGCTCAGTCGTGTCCGACTCGTAGCGACCCCATGGACTGCAGCCTACCAGGCTGCTCCATCCACAGGATTTTCCAGGCAAGAGTACTCAAGTGGGGTGCCATTGCCTTCTGAAGTTTGTAAAAACAAGTAGTCAATGTGAGCATTTGAGTACTGTAAGTGCTTGTAAAACCAGAGCAACATTTCTTGGATACAAAATGTATTTTTGAAGGAACATCAACTGAGGAGTGTTCATTTGATTAATAAGGAGTTGGTTCCTTTGGTTGCTGTTTAAAGGGCTTCCCAGGCAGCACTAGTGGTGAAGAACCTGCTGCCAATGCAGAAGACATGAGAGATGCGGGTTCAGTCCTGGGTCGGGAAGATCCCCTGGAGGCAGGCACAGCAACCCACTCCAGTATTCTTGCCTGGAGAATCCCAAGGACAGAGGAGTCTGGTGGGCTACAGTCCATAGGGTCACAAAGAGTCAGAAATGACTGAAGTGACTTAGCAACAGCAGCAGCGAAGGGCTCTCTATCAAGATTCTGCCAGGAGAATACACATTATATAGGCTAATAATAATAACAAGCATTTAAATAGCAATTGCTCTCTAGAAAGCACTGTGTGAAACACTTGACACGTATTAACTTACTTATTCTTCAAAACAGTTTGTGAGATAAGTACTATTATCCCCATTTTAGCCAATGAGGAATTATGCACAAGAAAAACAATCTTAACTTGCCCAAGATGATAACAGCCAGTTAGTAGCGAGCCAGTAATATGAACTTTCATTGCTTCTATGGAGACCCCTAAGAAAAACTGACCAAGAAGTTACGACAGGAATGTTACTAATCTTCAAAGAGCAATGTGCAGTCACTGGCTTACAGATTCTGGAAAAGCAGTCCCTATAAACCTCAGTGTGCTCCTCATAACTGCCAAACTTGTAAACCAAGTTATTAAGTGATCATGTATATTAAGTGTTTTATAAAAGTTGATTATGGCCAATAAGCAATATATATAAATGCATCCTCTTTTCCTAGATGTTACTGTGTTCTCTGTTTTATGTTGCATTTATTTCCATTCTTTACCAACCTCTTCTCTGAAATATTTGGCTGAGCTATATGAAATCAAGATTTGACCTCCAGAAATCACAGTTTTCATTTGGTTCAAGCTAAAGAATTACATTTTCTATTTCCTGTTATAAAGTCTTACAAAAATCTAAAATTACAGACATATACCTATAGTCTCACTAATTATAAAAGTCAGATGTTTCTTATACTACTCAGGCAGAATTGACAAATTCTGTCATGTACCTCTGTCATATACTTCAAATTATAAGGCCACTCCATCCTTAAAAGTTCAAAACATTCACATGATTAAAAGTAGAAAACAAAACTTTATTGATGAAAACTTCTTAAAAGTTCCAGTATGAAGTAACAAAATCAATGACCTACAAATCTCTTTCAGTCCTTGACCTTTCAAGCAAAATATTCTCTTCAGAAAAATGCCCATTTCATAATATCCCCATCTGTAGGCTAGGAGTATCTGAGTGGATACATGGATATAAAATTCAAAAGAGAAGGAAATGAAAATATTTTCAAAATAAAAATCTGAACCCTTTCCTTGAGGTGTATTGCAATATGGTTACCAACATATTCAGCACCTTGTAATAATCAAGTTACTGACTGGAGTCCTGGAACAGCCCCTGGAATGAAAGGACAAAAGATCCTAGTTGTTCATGAGTCACAGGTTGGCAGAAGAAGAAAAACTGACAGCAACTGGACAGGAGCTCAAATACATGAAATCCACACGTTCTGAACAATTACACACTCTCTTCAAACAGCTAATAGTCTATATGGTTTTACAAAAGGAAAGAGCTCAGAGCCTGGAATACGGATAGTTGCCCTCTGAGTGATGGGCAGTCCTAACACATCTTAATGCTTTTTTTTATCAACACATGACTCCATATGGGGGGACCAGTCACATATCACATCTCACCTCAAAGGTTACTTTGGGTGTAGAAACTTCAGGTGTCACTTGTTATTTTGTTGTTTTAGTTGCTAAGTCATGTCCGGCTCTTCTCGACCCCATGGACTGTAGCCGCCAGGCTCCTCTGTCCATGGGATTTCCCAGGCAAGAATACTGGAGTGGGTTGCCATTTCCATCTCCAGGGGATCTTCCCAACCCAGGGATCAAACCCATGACTCTTGCATTGGCAGGCGGGTTCTTTACCACTGGGCCATCAGGGAAACCCACTTGTTCGTTTACTCTATCCCTAAACCAAGGTTTATTGTAGACTTATGGAAGTCTTTCAAGACCTAAAGTTCTTGTCAATATGTAACAACAACATACCAAGAAAGTCCAGAACACCTGAGTTGATGCAGGAAGTCATCCATCTGCACCAGCAGAAAAGATCAGTGCCTGGAGTCTTTTCTCTTTTGCCTCTTTATTGAGAATCCTGAGAAAGTTAATCAGGAAAAATACGAGGCAGGCAAGATACTGCTACAAGTAAAAAGGAATTTCTAGACTCACTAAGTTATTTGAAATGAGCTTTAACCCAAGAGAAAA
The DNA here is from genome assembly GCF_055505025.1 of Bos grunniens. Lineage (NCBI taxonomy): Eukaryota > Metazoa > Chordata > Mammalia > Artiodactyla > Bovidae > Bos > Bos grunniens. Next base: position 85,408,666 of record NC_141176.1, on the reverse strand, counting down.
ACTAGAAGTCAACAGCCCCAATTTTCTTTAAAGGACAGAGAGTGAGTACCTTAAATTTTGAGCTTAGGAATAAAACTGCAACAAATATCTGGGGGTCAAGTCATGAGAAGTCCCTTCATGCTTAAGTATTTCAAATCATGATGTTATTGAATGAAATTGTGTCTGATTTGTTTATATGTAATTTTATTGGACTTTGCAAAACTGTCCAGAATGTTTATATACTCTTAATTTTAAAAGGACAAAAAAAAAATCTGTGCTTATCTGTTTATATGTCTGAAATCACCCATCCTATTCATATACAAGCTTATTTACTGGAGGAACTACAAGGTTATGTTTTGCCCCACAAGATCTGTTCCTATTTAACATAGACTTAAAATCTCGTACTGCCTTAACGCAGTCCTGCATCGACCAGCTGTGTGTGTGACCCCCAGCGTAGGGACCCAGCATGGTCAGTCATTCCCCTCGTAATCACTGTAACCATGGTAGCCACTGTTCCTTCTCTCGTGGATACTGGACATCTTTTTCCATGTTGAGTCCTGATGGAAACCAGTACTAAAAGACCGGCCCAGGCGCCCGTGCTGCTTCTTGGAGATATTGTCCTCACTCTCAGATTTGGCAATTCCATGGGCATGCATTGGAGGCTGTGATTCCTGTCTAATAGTTCCAAACGGAAAGTTCCAAAGGCCAAATCTTTGCCAGCTAAGTCTCTGGAATGCTATGATGCAATGCAAGTTTCCTCCAACCTAAGAAGAAAAAAAAAATGTTGGGTTCAGAAAACAAGAGGAAACTAGTTATACTATGTGGGTTCCAATGAATTCTCTTATTTTCCCTCCTTCATGCATGCATGCTCAGTTGTGCTGTCTTTGCAACTCCATAGACTGTAGCCAACCAGGCTCCTCTGTCCATGGGATTTTTTCCCCGCCGTCATCTGCATCTAAATAGTATTTATCCTTTCCGACATCATCAGATCACACTACCCAGCATCTTTCCTGACCAGCTGCCTTTACAAAAATATAACAATGTCCACAGGAGCCAAGACCCCTTCCCCGCCCCCATTTGCCTCTCTACCTCTCACTCACGCTCGGTGCTCCCACATTGCCTAATCCAAACACCAAGATCATTCCTCTTCCTCTCCCCACTATGTGTTCTTCACATGTTAGTGGGATTATAGCGACGGGCTGTCTCCTCAACCCACAGAACATACCATTCCCTGAGAACCACCCACAGAGGCCTTGTTGGTAAACACGGCTCTGCCCCAAGGCCACAGTTAATGCCCCGGGAGTCAGCACCTGACTCCAGCTGGGCCACCACTACAGAACTGGGCTGGAGGCAGGCCCGTCTCAGTCTAGACTGTTCTTCTGAAAGGGAGACCTAAGTTGAAAGACGATGATCTTCAGGAAGCAAAGAGAAAGACAGCTGAGAACGAGATAGACTAGCTCCCTGCCCCTGATAACATTTCTGCCTGGCACCTGGCTGGACTTCTTGCCTTTTTTAAATTTTAAATTAGAAGATAATTACTTTACAATATTGCAGTGGTTTCTGCCATACATCATCATGAATCAGCCACAGGTATACATTGGTCCCCTCCCTTCTGAACGTCCCTCCCTCCTCCCACCCACGTGCCACCCCTCTAGGTTGTCACGCAGCACAGGCTTTGGGTTCCCTGCATCATACAGCAAATTCCCATGAGCTATCTATTTTACATATGGTAGTGTGTGTGTTTCAGTGCTATTCTCTCAACTCATCCCACCCTCTCCTTCCTCCACTGCGTCCAAAAGTCTTTTCTTTATGTCTGTGTTTGCGGCCTTGCACGTGGAATCAGTACTATCTTTCTATACTCCATATATATGCGTTAGTATACAATATTTGTCTTTTCTCTTTCTGACATACTTTATTCTGTATAAGAGGCTCTAGGTTCATCTACTTCATTAGAACTGACTCAAATGCATTTCTTTTTATAGCTGAGTAATATTCCATTGTGCATATGCACCGTAACTTCTTTATCCACTCATCTGTCAATGGACATCTAGATTGCTACCCCGTCCTAGCTACTGTAAATTTCCTTTTAAAGACACGTGTCCTTGGTTTTCACTTTTCTGTCTAAAATGGTCTGAACTGGGTTTCTGTTATTTACAACCTAGAGTGCTGACGAAAATGACTGCATTTCAGCCAGTTGAGAAATACTTCCACACACAGTGCGATTCTTACCTTCTTTGTCTTTCGGTACTGCAGCCCCCTCTCTAAGTGCCGGATATCTAGATATTCTGGATTTTGAGTGTTTAGATCAGTAACAATATCTGCCCATCTATTGTTAAGGAAGAATAAAGCACAATTTTCTTTAGGTTTAAAATACTTTTAAAAAGTAATGGAACTTTTCACATGAGCAATTTGCTACAACAGTTCCATGGCAATAATTCTTCCATCAGAGGATTACTTCATCTATTAGGTTTTCATAAATCCTCTTTTAAATGACAGTTCTCTTTATCCAACTAATGCCAAGGTTAAAAATGGTTACTCTCCACATGAAATAAAAATATATATCAACCTGTTAAGTGACATCCTGCAGGCTGGTGTGGAAACATTCCATATTTTCTTTTTAATTGGAGTCAAGTACATTTTCAAAAGTTTTCTAAGTTAGTATGCCTTTATCCATAAACAACATGATTGATGGTATAGAAAATCCAAAACAATTACAAATTGCTTTGTATTGCAAATCTGTTACTAGAACTAACAACTGAATTTGATAAAGGTGTAAGATTTAAGGCCTATATAGAAAAATCCATTGTATTTTTGTACACTACCAGAAAATAATTGGGAGATAAAATGTTTTAAAAATCAGTTTATAGGAACAATATTCAATATTGTAATAACCTATAATGGGAAATAATTTAAAAATATATATGTGTATATATATAACTGAATCACATTACTGTACACCTAAAACTCACACAACATTGTAACTCAACTATTACTTCAACTAAATCAATTTACAATAGCATCAAAAAATATAGGAAAAATTTTTAACAAAATATATATATAATTCTATGCTGAGAAATACCATTGCCAGGAGAAATTAAAGCTCTAATTAAGCGGAGATACAGTCTATGTTTATAAAGAGAAAACTCTACATTATTCAGATGTAATGCTCCCCAAATTAAACTATGGATTCTATGGATTCTATTCTAATTAAAATTCCAACAGGCTTTTTAGCAGAAATTGAGAAAAAAGTGGAGAGGGAAGGGTTAACATACTTTTTACAGTGAATAGCAGGATGTTTTCTACTTGATTCTCCAATTAAGATCCAATATTCTACTTCCTGTGGTGTGAGGGGACCCCTGCTAGATATAAAATACATTCACAGTAAGCTTCATAAAGTCATTCACTCTCTTGAAAATATTACTTTAATTATATACTGATAAAACATACACTGAAGTTTATGCAGAAATAGCATTCATTAGTACTAGAATAGAACTGGAGTTAAGGTTTGAACAAAACTCCAGAGGCCATTAAAGAGGAAGCATAAATTAGGTAGGGCTTGATCCCTTGTTACAAAATGTTGTTGTTTACTTGCTAAGTCGTGTCTGACTCTTTTGAGACCCCATGGACTGTACCCCACCAGATTCCTCTGTCCATGGTATTCTCCAGGCAAGAATACTAGAGTGGGTTGCCACTTCCTTCTCCAGGGGATCTTCCCAACCCAGGGATGGAACCTGCCTCTCCTGCATTTCAGGCAGATACTTTACCACGGAGCCACCAGGGAATCCCGAGAAAAGCCTAATAAACCAAACACAATTCTGCAAAAGATTAAGCTACAATGTTTAAAAGGATAGTCTTACTTGATGTAAGGAAAGCAAATCATCAAGTCTTCCAATGTCTAATGAACCAAATATTTCATAAATGCTTTCAACAATATATTTTCCTGGTGAAGTATGCACATAAAATATAAAAATGCTTACCTATATGCTTTATTTGCCTTGACAGGGGTTGCTTCAAAGCCAATTGGACAAAAATAATGATTTTGGCAATGATAGATATAAGCTAATGATTCATCTTTCAATCCATGAGTTAACTTTGACAAGGCCCCAGATGCTACAAAAAAGCAAAAACAAACCAACTGAGGGACCATAAAACACTGTCTATGCTTCATACAAACAATTATACAATACATATGTTGTATATTATATATATATATATATATATATATATATATATATATACATACACACACACACACAAGTAATTATACAAACAGTTAAGGACTCAAAGGCAGAAAAGACATTACTTGGGACAAATGGACATTGCTGGGGAAAAAATGAATAACTATTGATAGATTTTTTTTAAAAATTAATGTATTTCAATCTTACCCTTTAGACTGAAATTCAGATAAACTGAATAGCAAACTAAATAACTGAAATATGTCCTTGATTACCAAAACCTTCAAATAACACATATGCTTGTCTATAAAAGTTAATACTTGGTATGTATAGCAAGGGTCTCAACTTCTCTGATTGTATACATCTGTCACTAGAAATTTCTTTCTTTTTTTTTTTTTTGTGCAAAAATCCTGTTACAAAATTTATTCGTGAAAGCATTCAGACACGTTGAGGTTTCGAAAGATGATATGCAGGTTTCACTACAAGGTGCAACAGAAAACCCTACTGGGAGGACGGGCCGGCGGGCGCGGGACACGGGCCGGGCGCGGCTCCAGCCAAAGTGAGACAAGGACGCTTCATCGGGGACAAACTTGAAATAATTTAAAGCTTCATGAGGCGCGATATGTTTCCATTTAAAACACTAAGAAATAGTACCATCGATGAAAACAGGAAAATCAACTTCTAAGTGTACCGAAGGGGTCGTAGGGCACTCAGGAGGAAAAAAATCTGCATTTGCTGAGGTACAAACAGAGGGAGTGTTCCCGAAGAGGGGCATTTAATTATTATTAATGGCAAACCCTGCAGATACAAAATAAAACCCAAATCACTGGTCACATAATTCAAAATTTACATGTAATAAAGGCAAGGCAATAGACTCAAGTTATGGCCTGTCAAATATTTACTCCACTGACGGTATCTACAGAAGCACTTGGCCGATGTGTGCACAGTGATTCCTATGCACGCCGAGAGGGTTTTCCGTAAAAATGACGCTATTTACAAGTCTGTACACTGATCCACCAGAGCGATTTCTCCATCTCCTGGGGTGGGGGTGGGCGGGGCGGGGGAGGTGCTTATCAACGTAAAGCAGGATACCTGAGGTTTCATTTCTTCAGTCGCCTTATCATAATCCCAGATACACATTTCAGGGTTTATTTTTGTTTTCAAAGACACTTTCCTTGATATGTGCACTATGGTTAAAATTAAAAACGAGAATAATAAAATAATCGCTTGGAGGAGCTGGCCTTCCCCCACCCCATCCGGAGTCCATCAGGCCCCAGGCCAGCAGGGAAGGGCTGTGGGGCCCTGGACAGGCGACCCTGCGGCGGGAACCGCCCCCGATGGTGCGCCTCTTCAGCGGAGTCAGCAAAGGCTCTCGTTGAGTTTTGAAAAGGAAGAGGGTGAAGAAGGAAAAAAATAAAAGGAAAAACAAAACCCCAAATGCCAAAGGGATTTCAATGGGATGAAGTTCCTCCACCACTTAGAGATTATCTCTGCAGCCGCTGCACCAGCTGGGCCACCATGGTGTCAGAGATGCCGGAACAGGCCTCCTCCGCCAGGTAGATGGCCCCGCGCAGCTCCTCGATGGAGCCCAGGTTTCCTCCACACGCCTGGCTCTTCTCCTTCAGCTCTGCAAAGAGCGGAGAAATAATTGTAGATAAACACTGGGAGAAAGGCCTCTTTGGGATGTCTTTCATCTTGTTTCTTTCCAGATCCGACGGCTGGAGATCTCCGTTCTCCAGACTCTTTGGATCCTTCTCCCGGATCGTGAAGATCCAGTCCCCCGAGTCGCTGCCTCTGGAAGCCTGGCCGTCTGTGTGCGTCTCTGTGTCGGAGTCTTCCGAGCTGGAGTCTTCGTGGCTCTGCTCGGCCTTCCACCTCTTGTACCTGTCGATGAGCTCGGTCAAGTAGGATGTTTTCTTTGCGTTGCGGATTATGAACTTGTGCTTCAGTAACTCCTTAGCGGTGGGTCTAAAGCTCGGCTCCTTGTTCAAACAGGCCTCCACGAACTCCTTGAGGGGTTTGCTGTAGTTCCCTTCCAGCGTCGGGGGGTTGTTCTTTGGGATAAGGAATAGGACCTTCATGGGATGCAGCTCGGAATGCGGCGGCTTCCCCTTGGCAAGCTCGATGGCCATGATGCCCAGGGACCAGATGTCCGCCTTTGAGTCGTAGGCTGACTGCTTGATGACTTCAGGCGCCATCCAGAAAGGGGTGCCCACGAAGGTGTTTCTCTTTATCTGGGCGTCTGTCAGCTTGCCCGCCACTCCAAAGTCCGCCAGCTTCACCTCCCCGTGTTCAGAGAGCAGGACGTTGGCAGCTTTAATATCTCTGTGAATTTTCTTCTCCGAATGCAAATAATCAAGTCCTTTCAGTATTTCTCTTAATATAGTAGCAATCTGGGTTTCATCTAAAGGGCCAGGTTCTAAGAGGTCCAGTGCAGAGCCCCCGCCAAGATATTCCATTATTATCCACAATTTAGTGTCCTGCATGCCGGGCAGGCCCAACTGCACCGGGGAGTGAGCCATGGCGGTCAGGACGGCCACTTCCTGGGACTGGACGGCCGGGCCGCGGCGATCCGCGCGGGCGACGAGGCCCGCGGGCCACGCGCAGCCCTCCTCGGGCGGCCGGGGGCGGGGGATGGGGGGCCGGCCGGCCGGAGCCCGAGGCCACCCTAGCCCCCCGTGGGTCCTGGGCCGGGCGGCGGGCTCAGGGGCGGACGGCGGACCTCGTCTCCATGCACCGCGCCGGGGAGGGGCTGCGAGGAGCGCGGGGCCTCCCCGCGAGCGGCCGCCGCTGCTGCTGCTGCTACCGCCGCTGCTGCTGGGCTGGAACCCGGCGGCCTGGGCCCGCGCGCTGGCGCCTGGAGCCGGAGTGGGGCGCGCACCGCCGGCCGAGCCCCTAGAAATTTCTAAGTAAGCATGTTTGTTTATAAACTATGTATATTGACTACTAATTTAAAAGATAAACAAAAATAGGAATTTTTAATTAGATTAAAATGTAGATATTCTAATTCATTCTTCCCAGACCACAGAGATCACTCCGTAAAGCTGTCATATGCAAACATCCCAATTTGGAAACCACTGAAGTATATGGACAAATACAAACTCCAAACAATTTCCAAAGATGAAAACTTTCTCCCATTAATACACATTACAATCCTTTCTACAAAAATCACCCAAATTAGAGGAACGGTTTTCACAAGCCAAGTGGTAAGAACATCTTTATAGAAACTGGCTGGTGAACCACTGCATCCCCTTATAACTGCTTCTCCTTGTTTCTTTCCAGTGGCTGCCTGTATTAGTTACAAAGTAATTTCAAAAGTATTACATAAGAAACCAGTTTTTAACCACCACTCAATACTTAAAGCCATTAACTGAAGTTTCATTAACTTGCATCTCCTGGAAGAAGCTAAATTATTTATGAACAAATAGCCCATTAAGACAGGAAATCCTAAAAATTGTTGAAGTAGACGAAAATTTCCAAGTTATGGCTTTTCTGATGGACTTTCTGGCCACTGAAATAGCTGAAGCCCAAGAACAGCTGGTCAATGGCTGTAACAGAGCCAAGAAGGTGGGAGCCCACCCCCAACCCCCAGAGATACACACAATTTGTGAGTTCCATGGAGACCATAACATTTCTGTCTCAAGCTCTTTCTCCAAGGTTTCAGCTAAGAGATTTTTACTCATAGATTCACCATAGATTTTTACTTCATTATGTGCATTCCTGCAGGCAAGGCAATCTTTTCTACCACAATCTCTATTTCATAATGATAAATAAATCTTTCTGCTGTTTTGGGCTGAGTTCCTCAGACAAACTAAAAACCGACACCCAAGGACAGTTCTAAATGAATTCTAAGAACTAAAATTAAGAAGATGATCAGTATTTCATTTCCATAGCTGAACTTGGTTGTAGATATATTCCAGAATAGTAAGCAAATGTAAATAGATTTGGACTCTTCATAAACCCAGTAAATACTAAAGATTCTTACACATATAACTGGCTTAGGAAGAACTCTTGAAATCTTTGTCAGACTGTGAAAATGCCATATAAAAAGTTACCCCAGATAACTAAAACTTCCTGTGAAAGAACTTTATTGTAACTTTTTAATGGAAATCTTTATTTCACACTTCCCTCCTTAAGTCAAATATAATCCAAAACAGCTGATTTCCTTATTGGGATTATGAATAGGAGTCACATTAATGTCTGGAATATATTCAGGGGCAAATGAGATAGAAGTGAAAGTTTGCCATCATTAATATTCATACTATTTCACCTGCTACAAATACTCTTAGACTATGTCCTAGTTTTCTAGAGGACACGAGGTGGGTTTTCTTCTATGAAGTAATGATCATGCTACTCAGGTATATCTTTTGTTATTATTTCAAAGTACATGACAACGTTCTGATGGACTTAGATTGTTGTTGTTCAGTCACTAAGTCTTGTCTGACTCTTTGCAACTCCATGGACTATAGCCCCCCAGGCTCCTCTGGCCATGGGATTTTCCAGGCAAGAATAATGGAGTGGGTTGCCATTTCCTTCTCCAGGGCATCTTCCTGACCCAGGGATCAATCCCAGGTCTCTGGCATGACAAGCATATTCTTTACCATCTGAGCTACCAGGGAAGTCCTGGATCAGGGCATTACCCTTGCTACTACTCAACTCTGGCGCTGTAGCTGAAAGCAGCCACAGACAGAAACAGCCGTGGGCCGTGTGTAAGCAAATGGATATGTCTATGTGCCAATAAAACTTTATTTATAAAATAAAGTGGGCTGTTGTTTGCTGCGTGCTCATGGGCTGTTGTTTGCTGACCTCTAATTCAGATCAGTAATTTTCAGATTTATTTTGACATGGAACACCTTCTGCAAGGAAAGTTTACATGTCTGGCCAGTTCATAAAAAGGATCAAAGCTGTTACTGTGGCCCAAAAGGAGGTAGGGAATCTACGGGCTCACTCCTCTCCCCTCACCAGCCCTGAAGCACCACCATAGAATTCCCAGGACTCAACTGAGCACAGAATGAAAAATCACTGAGCTTCCTATCAATGGAAGACCACACTCCTGATAAAGAAGCGGGATAGCACCTCTTTAGAAAGGTAACAATGTGTGCGTGCTAAGTCACCTCATTTGTGTCCAACTCTTTGTGACCCCATTGACTGTAGCCCGCCAGGCTCCTCTGTCCACGTGATTGCCCAAGCAAGAATATTGGAGTGGGTTGCCATTTCTTTCTCCAGGAAATCTTCTTGACCCAGGGACCAAATCCACCTCTCCTGCATTGACAGATGCTTCACCACTAGCACCACCAGGGAAGCCCACGGTTACTATTTGCGCTGTGCTTTGTCATTCACTTGTGTCTGATTCTCTGTGGTCCCATGGACTGCGGCCCGCCAGGCTCCTCTGTCCATGGGATTCTCCAGGCAAGAATACTGGAGTGGGTTGCCATGCCCTCCTCCAGGGATCTTCCTGACCCAGGGATCAAACCCATGTCTCTTACATCTCCTGCACTGGCAAGCTTTACCACCAGCACCACCTGGGAAGCCCAGAAAGGCCACAGCAGTAGTTCTCAAACCTGAGCAGGAAGGGCTTGTTAAATAACAGATTGCTGATACCTAACCCCTCGGTGACTGACCCAGTAGGTCTGGAGTGGGGACCGACAATTTGCATGTCTAACACATTACCAGACAATGCTGATATTCATCCAGGGGTCACATCTTGAGAGCCACTGGTCTAAGGTTAACAGGAAATTCTTACTGCACTCAATTCAGGAAGCAAATTAATGAACAGCTACCAACTATTGGGTTAGCCAAAAAGTTCATTCAGGCCTTTCTGTAAGCTGTATCATGACGTTTTCTGTAACAGGAAAACCTGAATTGTTCGGCCAACCCAATATATCAGGAACCATAAGGAAACAAAAGGCAAGGAATGCATAGTACCTCAAGTTGCCCTCGTAGAGAAGATAAAAGAGGTGACTTGGATATAGGGTGGAAAAAATGCAAAAAAAAAAAAAAAAGGGGGTGTAATTCAAAGAAGAAAGAGTACCTTGTGTTTAAGGAATCAAGAAGGGGGTGGCATTCAGGACAGAACAAAATCAAGTGGCAGGATTCTGACAACGCAGAGGAAGGAGCATGTGGAGAAAACCACACTACTGCATGGGAGGGAGATAGTCAGGGAAGAGCACATCGTCTGGTCCAGAATGGAGGGCACATAGGCCTCTTGTAGGACACCCCCAGAAATTCAGTGTAAGGTCAGAAAAAGATCACCTTCTGAAATAAAACACACCACTTAGTACATTAAGGCAGTCATCCTAGACAGTGATGCTACCTAGCAGAAGACAAACGAATGCATTACAGATGGAAACTAAATTCAGACTGATGTGGGGTCTAAACCACATCAGGATGTGGAGTCAAGAGGATATCAAGAATCTGAAACTTCAGCGACACAGCAGCCACTGCCAAATGCAGAGCCGTGATGCGGATGGTATAGAGAAAGCAGAGCAAAACTACCAGAACGTGCCGGCCCGCTGCCCCGCGAGGAGCAGTGCGCGTCCTGAGCAGCCGTAGAGGAAACGCTGGTGCCTTTGATCCTGTATTTCTCACTCTCAGTTAATATATTGGCATTCTGATATTCTGTGAGCCTGCTGAGTCAGAGTATTCTATAAGAACAGAACTCCAGAGAACTCTAAAAGAACTTATCAAAATGTATTTTTATACCTTCAAAGACAAGAACTGGATTTTGTAATCTAGCAACACAGTATCATCCTGCAAGGTTCTTAGACCCTGGAGTCTTCTAAATTCAACTGGTACATGCAGGACAGCATCAAAAGACCAATCTGCTCTCGCCTGGGATGGTGCAAAGGACTTGACGCTTTCAGCAAGTTACACAGAGACCCCAAAGTAGGAAAGGATATATTAGTGCCACACACGGAAAAGATTTATTTGATCTTGTGTCTAATAAGAACTGGAGAAAACCAGAGGATGAGGAAAACAGAATATAAATGCACAGTCCACTCAAGATGCACTGAGACACTACAGTTAACTGGTAGTTATGTCGGGATAGGGCAAAGGTATCTATTAGAAGAATAAAAACGAAATACAGGAATATTAGTGTAATTTTCAAGCGAGCTGTTAAAAACAAATGAATCCAGATGTTCCTGGCACAAAAGCTGATAACTAAGGGAACCAACAGTTTGACGTTTTACTCTAATAAGTAACAATAATAGGAAGTGAATAATAATAAGTGAACCAATAGTTTGACATTAATGTTGACAACTTATGGCACAAAATTTTGTGAGTCATTACTAAGTACAGCTCTTAAAAAATGCTTCAACTCATATTCACAGTCAAATCTGTTAATTTTTGTTAAAATCCCTGGATTTTGCTTTTATTCCATGAGTGAGGGCTTCCCACGTGGTTCAGTAGGAAAGAATCTGCCTTCCAATTCAAGAGACACAGGTTCAATACCCAGGTCCGGAAGCTCCCCTGGAGAAGGAAATGGCAACCCACTCCAGTATTCTTGCCTGAGAAATCCCACGGACAGTGAAACCTGGCGGGCCACAGTCCATGAGGTTGCAAAGAGTTGGACATGACTGAGCGTGCACAAGCTCAGTTCACATTTCCTGAAGGCCCATAGGAAATGAGCAAATCAGCCACAGAAGAGGGAGTTCCAAAATCTAAGAAGTGTAGTCACCAGGAAAATGTAAAGCCTGTTGAAGAAAACAGGCCCTTAAAAATAACCTAAGCATGGGACTTCTGTGGTGGTCCAGTGGTTAGGACTCCGAGCTGGCGCTGCAGGGAGTGTGGGCTCAATCTCTGACTGGGGAACTGGAATCCCACATGCTGTGCCACAGGGCACCCCACAAAAAAAATCTAAACAAACAAAAGATACATTTCAAAGTAGTTTTTTTAATGCACACTAACAACTGGCCACGGTTTTCACTACTGAATATTCCAGAGACAAACGAGAAAAGCCTATCTCTGCAACTCTGTCTTCTACAATGAGATGGAACAGGAACGACTTCTGCTCGACACAGGTTAACACTCTCCACTCGGAATACAATCAGAAGTCCCAAGGGTCACATGGGTAAGGTCAGAGGGCATCATACATAGAATCAAAGGGTTAGTGAGGGAAGTCCCTATGACCAAGGAGCTGGGCAGACACATTAAAAAGATGCAACATCATATGAGGCTGCACGTCCTAAATGCCAAACAACAGACAAAAATGATCAGCATTACAGAAATTAAGAGAAATCCAAGTGTCAGATATAAGGCAGGGCTTGCTAAGGACCACTGAGCTTTGAAGAGGAAGATCAAGGGGGAAGTTGATCAGTTATCCTTCAGGAAAACACATGTAGAAAAAGACACAGTGATAATTCAAGTTTTGTAATAGGGAAAGTAAAAACAAGAACAAAACTGGGAAAATACAGTATTGAAATTTATTTAAAGAAATTATAGCAACAATTCCTCTCCTCCCATCAAAAAAAAAAAAAAAAAAAAGGAGGGATGGAGAGAAGAGCCTATCCCTCGAAGGAAAAACACTGATGTGTGTTGCAAAGTCTATCCTCACTTAGTTTTTCATTGCCTGATCAATTACTTAGAGAGGCTATGTTGATAGCCACCATGGAAACAGGAAAAATTATTAACATTATTAAAAAATTATTAACATTTAAGGCTCCCCTTTCCATGGAGTAAGGAAAGGAGAGCGAAGTTGCTCAGTTGTGTCCGACTTTTTTGTGACCCCATGGACTGCAGCCTACCAGGCTCCTCTGTCCATGGAATTTTCCAGGCAAGAACACTGGAGTGGGTTGCCATGTCCTCTTCCAGGGCATCTTCCTGATCCAGGGATCAAACCTGGGTTGCCCGCATGGCAGGCAGATGCTTTACCGTCTGAGCCTGACCAGGGAGGCTCCATGGAGAAAGGCCCCCTGCCACTGCACAGAGCTCAGTCAGTAAGAATAAAATTAACATTGATTGAGTCCTTACTCTGTCAGGCAAGGGGCTAAGTATATTACAAATACGTCTCCTTTTATCTTCACAGTGACCCTGTGGGGTGAAAATATGGAGACAAGGTCCACACTGGCTCAGTAAGATAACAGTCTACACTGGCTCAGTGAGGGAGAGTTTAAGCACCTTGTTCAGATCACAGAACCAGTATGTGCAGAAATCACTATGCGGACTCCAAGTCTGCCTGCCTCAAAAGCAGCTGGATACGCCTGCGAAAAGGCAACAGAAATAGACCCTGTTTATTTACCGTTACTCTGTGTTCAGTCCTTGAGCTTGGTAAACCAGGTACTCTCTCTGCTGACAAAGCCTCTGCTTGAGCAGACTTCAGTTTGATTTCGGATGCACGCAGCAGTAAGCGGCAGCTTGCAGCAAGCAGCAGCGAGTGCTAGCTGGAAGCAGGGGCTCTAACCACTGGGTCACAGGAGCCAGCAGTTAGGGCTAAGGTTCCTAGCCTTGCCTGCCTCGTCAGGAACAAATTCAGGCAACCAGGCAGAAGATAAAGAGTAAAGTAAAAAGTTTATTGAAAGGAAAAGTACATGCGGAAAGGCACATGGGCGAACTCAGAGAGACAGTGGTGCCTTTGGGAAGTTTAAATCCTTTAGAAAGAAGCAGTTTTCCAGATCTAGACCTTACTTCAGGCCAATCACCTTGCTTTGTCTCCCCCTGGTTAATATGTTTTAGGACCATCCCCTGGGATGTGCACACACACCTTAGCCAAGATAGATCTCGAAGAGAAGGCTTCTGGGAGGAGCACAACTCATTATGGCCTAGAATTATCTTCTGACTTTTGACTCCAAGGAGCTTTCTGCACATGGGTTCAGTTCAGTTCAGTCGCTCAGTCGTGTCCAACTCTTTGCGACCCCATGAATCGCAGCATGCCAGGCCTCCCTGTCCATCACCAACTCCCGGAGTTCACTCAGACTCACGTCCATCGAGTCAGTGATGCCATCCAGCCATCTCATCCTCTGTCGTCCCCTTCTCCTGCTGCCCCCAATCCCTCCCAGCATCAGAGCCTTTTCCAATGAGTCAACTCTTCACATGAGGTGGCCAAAGTACTGGAGTTTCAGCTTTAGCATCATTCCTTTCAAAGAAATCCCAGGCTGATCTCCTTCAGATGGACTGGTTGGATCTCCTTGCAGTCCAAGGGACTCTCAAGAGTCTTCTCCAACACCACAGTTCAAAAGCATCAATTCTTCGGCGCTCAGCCTTCTTCACAGTCCAACTCTCACATCCATACATGACCACAAGAAAAACCATAGCCTTGACTAGACGGACCTTTGTTGGCAAAGTAATGTTTCTGCTTTTGAATATGCTATCTAGCTTGGTCATAACTTTCCTTCCAAGGAGTAAGCGTCTTTTAATTTCATGGCTGCAATCACAATCTGCAGTGATTTTGGAGCCCAAAAAAATAAAGTCTGACACTGTTTCCACTGTTTCCCCATCTATTTGCCATGAAGTGGTGTGACCGGATGCCATGATCTTCGTTTTCTGAATGTTGAGCTTTAAGCCAACTTTTTCACTCTCCACTTTCACTTTCATCAAGAGGCTTTTTAGTTCTTCTTCACTTTCTGCCATAAGGGTGGTGTCATCTGCATACGTGAGGTTATTGATATTTCTCCCAGCAATCTTGATTCCAGCTTATGCTTCTTCCAGCCCAGCGTTTCTCATGATGTACTCTGCATAGAAGTTAAATAAGCAGGGTGACAATATACAGCCTTGACATACTCCTTTTCCTATTTGGAACCAGTCTGTTGTTCCATGTCCAGTTCTAACTGTTGCTTCCTGACCTGCATATAGATTTCTCAAAAGACAGATCAGGTGGTCTGGTATTCCCATCTCTTTCAGAATTTTCTACAGTTTATTGTGATCCACACAGTCAAAGGCTTTGGCATAGTCAATAAAGCAGAAATAGATGTTTTTCTGGAATTCTCTTGCTTTTTCCATGATCCAGCGGATGTTGGCAATTTGATCTCTGGTTCCTCTACCTTTTCTAAAACCAGCTTGAACACCAGGAAGTTCATGGTTCACATATTGCTGAAGCCTGGGTAGTGTCTCCCTTATCAGACAGAGTTTTTTCCTTTCTTTGTCCTGGCCATGATTATGCCCTTGAGGTAAGGGACAAAGACTGGCTGTTTATCCTGTTTCTTGTTGGGTGTAAACTCCTCAACGGGCGCCCAGCTGTCTCTGATGTCAAGAAATGAAAATGAGTATACTACCCAAAGCAATTTATAGATTCAATGCAATCCCTATCAAGCTACCAATGGTATTCTTCACAGAGCTAGAACAAATAATTTCACAATTCGTATGGAAATACAAAAAACCTCGAATAGCCAAAGCTATCTTGAGAAAGAAGAATGGAACTGGAGGAATCAACCTGCCTGACTTCAGGCTCTACTACAAAGCCACAGTCATCAAGACAGTATGGTACTGGCACAGAGACAGAAATATAGATCAGTGGAACAAAACAGAAAGCCCAGAGATAAATCCACACACATATGGACACCTTATCTTTGACAAAGGAGGCAAGAATATACAATGGATTAAAGACAATCTCTTTAACAAGTGGTGCTGGGAAAACTGGTCAACCACTTGTAAAAGAATGAAACTAGAACACTTTCTAACACCATACACAAAAATAAACTCAAAATGGATTAAAGATCTCAACGTAAGACCAGAAACTATAAAACTCCTAGAGGAGAACATAGGCAAAACACTCTCCGACATACATCACAGCAGGATCCTCTATGACCCACCTCCCAGAATACTGGAAATAAAAGCAAAAATAAACAAATGGGACCTAATTAAACTTAAAAGCTTCTGCACATCAAAGGAAACTATAAGCAAGGTCAAAAGACAGCCTTCAGAATGGGAGAAAATAATAGCAAATGAAGCAACTGACAAACAACTAATCTCAAAAATATACAAGCAACTCCTACAGCTCAACTCCAGAAAAATAAATGACCCAATAAAAAAATGGGCCAAAGAACTAAATAGACATTTCTCCAAAGAAGACATACAGATGGCTAACAAACACATGAAAAGATGCTCAACATCACTCATTATCAGAGAAATGCAAATCAAAACCACTATGAGGTACCATTTCACACCAGTCAGAATGGCTGCGATCCAAAAGTCTACAAGCAATAAATGCTGGAGAGGGTGTGGAGGAAAGGGAACCCTCTTACACTGTTGGTGGGAATGCAAACTAGTACAGCCACTATGGAGAACAGTGTGGAGATTCCTTAAAAAACTGGAAATAGAACTGCCTTATGATCCAGCAATCCCACTGCTGGGCATACACACTGAGGAAACCAGAATTGAAAGAGACACGTGTACCCCAATGTTCATCGCAGCACTGTTTATAATAGCCAGGACATGGAAGCAACCTAGATGTCCAAGAGCAGATGCATGGATAAGAAAGCTGTGGTAGATATACACAATGAAGTAATACTCAGCCATTAAAAAGAATACATTTGAATCAGTTCTAATGAGGTGGATGAAACTGGAGCCTATTATACAGGGTGAAGTAAGCCAGAAAGAAAAACACAAATACAGTATACTAACGCATATACATGGAATTTAGAAAGATGGTAACAATAATCCTGTATGCGAGACAGCAAAAGAGACACTGAGGTATAGAACAGTCTTTTGGACTCTGTGGGAGAGGGAGAGGGTGGGATGATTTGGGAGAATGGCATTGAAACATGTATAATATCATGTATGAAACGAGTCGCCAGTCCAGGTTCAATGCACGATACTGGATGCTTGGGGCTGGTGCACTGGGACGACCCAGAGGGATGGTATGGGGAGGGAGGAGGGTTCAGGATGGGGAACACATGTATACCTGTGGCGGATTCATGTTGATATATGGCAAAACCAATACAATATTGTAAAGTTAAAAAATAAAATAAAATTTAAAAATGAAAAAAAAAGAAATGCAAAGAGGAGGCTGACTGTAAATTCCCCAACTTGGAGCCCACATATATCCTACCTCAAGTAAGGCATCACTGAGCCTTCTCAGCTAGGCTTGGACCTTGGGATTCTGTGTCCATTCTGGCTGAATCCAGTTTTAGCGAAAATTCTGCCAAAGTCACTTGAGAGAATCCCCCACCCGGATACCAGATCAAGGTCCTTATCCTTCACTCTTAAAGCCCAACCCTTAGACTGCCTGAGATAAGACCTGTTAGACTGGTTCAGCAAGGACCCTTGATGTCTCTTCTTAATAACCTTCCATCCATGGAACCCTCGCTTTGAGAGTTGGTTTGTTGTTTCAGGTTGAACCCGATTGCTCTCCATGACCCAGTTCCCCATTACAACAGTCTTCAATAGTCTTCCTTACCCTTTTGGCAAGTGTCGGAAGAACATTTTCTCTAACACTGTGTTGCAGGTTTCTGATCATAAATTCAAAAGGTGATTGTGAAATTTTAAAAATGGAAATGTTCAAATAATTCAAATTATTTAACTAGCACGTAACTAACACAATCCTTCGAATCGACTGCATTATTCTCTGTAACAACCAAGATCCTTTTATAACAGAACTGTGTCACTTTCACAGTTCATTGTCCTGTTGTTATATATTTTTATGCCACTCTAACAACAAATATTCTAAAATCCTTGCATTCCCTTTCAGAAAGAGGAAGTGCAAATTCCATGCTGCTTCCTGAAAGGATTTTAGTAGCAGCAAGCTCTCTCTCTCCCTCTCTCTCACACACACACCCCATGGGCCCAAAAAACACACCGTGCTAAAGCAGTGTTTATGACATGCCATAAAATTTTAAAAGTTCTACATTCAAAGAGGGAAAGAACTAAAAAATATTAAGCTGTACATTGAAAAGTACCCTATATTAATATTATCTATTATGATTTCCTCTTAGATAGAGTGATAGACTGTATTTTGAGTTTACAGCATATCCCATGAATCAAAACCAATCTTTGAGATAAATCCTAAAGCATATACCTGTGTGTGTGTGTGTGTGTGTGTGTGTATGGGTGTGTGTAAATCTTCTATGTATTTACTTTGTGTGTGTGTAAATCTTCTATGTATTTACTTACCAGTTTCTCCAGCTGTTTTATTCTTCCCATGAGGCTTATATAGAACATATGAGCATCCTTTTACACGGAAGTGGTCGTTAATTTGTCTAAACCACCTGAAAAATAACAAGAACACTCACTCATAGCAACAATTCCAAAGAAAGTGCTATTCCAATTTCAGTAAAACTCAGGCAGAGCCCAAGCCTGGCATATCTATCAGAAGTTGGGTTTGAACAGTCAGATACATGGTTTACTATCAATGCACACCTACAGAATTATTATTTTGCAGAACTAGAAATAAGGTCTTCCTCTAAACACAGGTTTCATACCTCATAAGTGTCGTATTTCCAGTGAAGGGGCCGAACCTAATATCTTCAAATGGAGGCTGAAAGCCCAAAATATGTAAAGCTTCTTCCTGGCTGATGGGTGGAAGACTACAAAAGAAATATGGCTTTTCATTTGACAATTTCCATCATATGCAAATGCAACCTGTCTCAATGTTACTGTCTCATTTGCAAACAGTTTTATTAACATTTTAAATTTTTATCTTATCAAAAACAATGCCTACATTTATTTTTAGCTAAAAGGTTTCAAACAAAATATGGCAGTTTTCCCCCAATTTCTAAAAAATCTGTTCTTAAAAATCTCCCATTATAGGGACTTCCCTGGCAGTCCAGTGGTTAAGAATCCACCTGCAATGCAGGGGATGTGGGTTCGATCCCTGGTCAGGGAACTAAGATCCCACATTCTGCAGGACAACTAAGTCTGTGCATCGCAACTAAGACCCGATGCAATCAATCAATAAATACATTTTTTAAAGAATATTTTTAAAAATCTTTCATTATTCCATATTTCAAAATCTTCCATCATAGCAAAAGCAACACCAAAGAACTTCTGAATTTGGAGTTTAGAGATAGCTTATCAAACTTACTTTCCAGCTCCCATTGTGCTATACAAGAAATTCCAACAAGAAACTAATGAGGAGATGCCACAAGAAGTCTTATATTGCGGTCGGCTTATGCAGTACCTGAAAAAGTAAAAGACTGTTTTCTTCACTTGAATAAACACAAAATACGCATATAAAAACAGAACACTCATGGCAACTGAGCATGTGAGCATAATGAAAACTTTGATCATTCAAACCAATGTTAAATATTCATTCATTTAAAGTATTTTCATATTTGTTGAACACATTATAAATGCATAACTGGCTCAAATGGTAAAGAACACTCCGGGCAGTGCAGCAGCTCAGGAGATGCACGTTCAGTCCCTGGGTCGGGAAGATCTGGCAGAGGAAATGGTAACCCGCTCCAGTATCCTTGCCTGGAAAATCGCATGGACAGAGAGGCCTGAAGGGCTTTAGTCCATAGAGTTGCAAAGAGTGCGACATGACTGAGCATGCATGCATTGTAAATGCATAACAATAAATCATGCTTTTTAAGAATGATGGCTAAGTATGACTAGTTAAACTGAATGTTACCCAAATGAATGGAAAAAAATTACAGATATATAAATTTAGATGCCAGCTCCTAAAATTTCAATGCAAACTCCTAGTTGAGCTACGTGTATGACTGTTAGCAACTTTAGCTGTAAGAATTCTTTATATTGTCTGGATATCAATCCCCTATCAGATACATGATCTGCAAACGTCTTCCCCCAGCTTGTAGGCTCCCTTTTCACTTTGTTGATTGTTTCCTTTGGTGCACAGCAATGTTTAAGTTTGACGTAGTCCCATTTGTCTATTTTTGCTTTTGCTACCTGTGCTTTTCGTGTCATACTCCAGAAATCACTGCCAAATCCAAAGTCATGAAGATCGTCCCCTATGTTCTAGGATCTTATAGCTTTAGGTCTTACATTTAGGTCTTTAACCAATTTTGAGTTAATTTTTGTGTATGATGTGAAGTAAGGGTCCAGTTTCATTCTTTTGCACATGGATATCACAGCACTCTTTTCCAAAGAGACTGTCCTTTCCCCATCTTGTGGTCTCGACACCTTTGCAGAAGATTATTTGCCTATTTGTGTGAATGTTTATTTCTAAGCTCAATTCTGTTCCATTGATCTATGTCTGTGTTTATGCTGGTACCACACCATCTTGGTTATTGTAGCTCTGTAATAAGTTTTGAAATTAGGAAGTGTGTGGCCTGTGCTGCCCTCCTGTAAGCACCACCTTTCCTGTAAATCCCTAGAGGCAGTGTCCTCAGCTGGCATACAGGGGGTAAGATAATCAGGTAGTAATCAGCACAGTGTCTTCCCCTGCAATCCTCCCTGCATTTCTGTAGTGCTGACCTGGACCTCCTGAAAGAACTCAGATTCTTCCCCTCTCAATCCACGGCTCATAACCCTAGATTTAACAGAGTCACCAAATGGTTCGGGGCTGTCACCTGAAATGTAGAGCAACCTGCATTGTTCGAGGCCAGCAGTAGTCTATGAGGTCTCAGTATCTCCTCTCTGTTAATACAGAATGTATGGGATCTGATGACTATGTATTAGAGCTGACGGTTTGGGGATGTTGCTATTTCTTTGTTTCAGGGAAGATAGAGGATTTCCTGTTTTTCATTTTCTTGTTATTGTTTTCATGGGTTTGAGGGAAGGAGTGGAGTAAAAAGACCTTACTCTCATGGTTCAATCTCCCTCCTCCATCTTATACACTAAATCCTTAAGATCAAGCTTAGGGACTGTTAAGATTTTTCATACTTCTTCATCAGTCCAAACTTGTTTACCAGTCTTGTTCATGACCAGCTTAAAACTTCTACTGACATTCTGTGGGTCTTTCCATTCCATCTCTAACCTTGTAACATTCTCCAGGAAATACACTTGTCATCCAGGTAATTTTTCCCCTTAGATTATTTCTCACATCTATCTTTCCTCATCCAAATCTTTATGGCCTTACATGTTACACTATTAAGAATAATTACTCATATATGTGGTTATAACAAATCCTAAGTCAAAGGGATTCAGAACAAAATGCATAAAACCTCACTCCAAAGAAACTAAAATTAATGTTTTTTATTTGTGTCACTTCTTCAATACAGTCTACCAGTTTAGCTTTGTAAAATATGCTTTTGTTAAGAAAGCATCAGTGGATTATCTCTACCCCGGAAAAAAGTTCGAAATCCTTAACCTGACATCCAGGCAATAGACTTTGAAAGGTGTTATAAAGAAAGAACAAAGACTCTGGAGTCCAATTCTCTTCAGTTTCAATCATGTATTTGCCATGTGATCTTGGGTAAGTTTCTTAGCTGCTCTGAACCTCACTTCAGACAGACCAGTCTACTCCTCATTACCAACCTGCCAGACACTTTCCTACCATCCATTCAAAGACCTTTAGACCCTCTACCCCCTCGTTTTCCTTTCTTAAGCCCCAGCTTCTCAGTGAAGCATTTCAGTGATCATCACCTCCTCTCAGGTTGGTTGTTTATTCCCACCTACCATCTGACCAAGTTCCTGAGATATTTTACATTTTTGTCTCTTCTCAACTAGATTGGAGAATAAAGCCCTGTTTTCTGCCTCTCTGTACTCAGCCCACAGCAAAGCATCTAATATTTATAGAAATATTTATAGAATAAGAGAAAGAAATCTAATATTTCTAAAACATCACACAAAAGAATTTTTAAAACCTCAAATCACAGGTTAGCAGTACCTAAAAACTATCATGACTTAAACACCCTTTTCTTTAGAATAGGAACTCTATGTTATGGCCGCCAAATAGTCCCAGCTGCTAAGTGGAAGATGTTCTCATTAAAGGAATGCCAGTTAGTAAAGGCCGGAGAAGGCAATGGCACCCCACTCCAGTACTCTTTCCTGGAAAATCCCATGGGCGGAGGAGCCTGGTAGGCTGCCGTCCATGGGGTTGCTAAGAGTCGACTCGACTGAGCGACTTCACTTTCCCTTTTCACTTTCACGCATTGGAGAAGGAAATGGCAACCCACTCCAGTGTTCTTGCCTGGAGAATCCCAGAGACGGGGGAGCCTGGTGGGATGCCGTCTATGGGGTCACACAGAGTTGGACACGACTGAAGTGACTTAGCAGCAGCAGCAGTTAGTAAAGGCAGAAGAAATGAGAGAATTTTGAAAAATCACCATTTTATAACAGGATTCAGGCAGGGGTCATCAGTGGGTTTGGTTAAAACCACTAGGTGAAAAGTTGATGGCTGTCTAGATGTTAGCTCAAAGCCACTGTCAACAGTGTAATGACCTGATGGCGGCAAAGGGAAGAAAGGGACCTGACAGTGTGGCTGAGGCTGTGGCCCCCTTATTCCAGGGATCACTCTTAGAAGCTCGAATCCCGAATGAGCAGACTCCACATACTTTCTGATCGGATACAGTATGAAGGACACAAGGTCACCAAGACAGTGTTCTTGCCCCCAAGTATTCAACCAGAATCTAATCATGTCTTTACATCTAACTTCCAGTTTACAAGGACCGCTGTGTGTGCTCAGTAGCTCAGTCGTGTCCGACTCTTTAGGACCCCGTGAACTGGAGCCCTCCAGGCTCCTCTGTCCATGGTATTTTCCAGGGAAGAATTCTGGACTGGGTTACCATTTCCTTGTCCAGGGGATCTTCCTGATGCGCATCTCCTATGTTGGCACGTGGATTCTTTACCACTTTACCAGGGAAGCCCAAAAATGAGATACTAAGGAAATATTTGTTAACTACATTAGGTATGACAGTGGTACTGTGATTAGGCAAAAAAGGTCAATTTTTAGCAGTTACCATCGTCTGAGGTCTAATACTTTCCGCTGCTTAATATCTTCAAGAGGAGAATACTGAGGCCACTCCCTTTGATGTCTTCCTTTCTTATCTGAAGTTTTTTTCTTAGAAACTTGCTTCTTTCCATTGCCTGGAACACAAGAGTATAAAAATGAGGTAAGATGAAGTAAGCTCCCAAAACAATACAACTAATTATGCAACAAATATCAAAGTAGCTAGGTCTAAAAATGCTATTCACAAACATATTCAAAACTGTATGTATCTTCAAGAATACCCTCTGCCTTAAAGAAAGGGATAGAGAATAAAAATACATTTAAAGAACCATGAATGTTATTTCCTATCAGGTTGTTATGTTTTAATCCTTGGGCTAGTCACTTAGCTAGCAAAAGAATCAATCACAAAATGCTTAGCCACATTTAGAAAACCAAATTAGCAACGGTAAAATATTTAACGAGACCAATTTCCAGAAAATGAATCCTTTCTATAAAACAATAAAACCACATTAACGTTACTCTGCTGAGAAAGTAAAAGCAGCAGATCCAATAATCTGATGATGTGATGTTTAAAAATAGCTCCAGGCCTCCAGAGACCACAAAGTGGATTAAGAATGATGCATACAAGTACATTATTAAAATGCAACTTTAGCACCAGGAGCCAGAATGGGAAACAAAGTCTCCTTTCTGTGCAAGTAGATATATGTGTGCACAGACAGACACCCAGACACCACACACATTCTCCAAAAGACACAAAAGACAACACAGTGGTTAGCTACGGAGGGGAAGGGAAAATGGGGAGCCTCACCAAAGGGAGACAAAAGTGAATTTTTACACTCTTTGATTTTTATACTTTTTTGTTTCCATTTAGTGGATCACCCAGTCAAAAAATAATAAAAATTAAAATATTATTAATTAACATCCAAGCCTCGTTTCACTAAAACACCATGGACATTTCACATAGCTATGTGCACTTTATATCTTTATTTTTATTTTCAATCTCACCGCATGTGGGATCTTAGTTCCCTGACCAGGTATCCAACCCGCGCCCTCTGCATGGGAAGCGCAAAGTCTTAACCACCGGATCACCAGGAAAGTCCTAGCTAGGTGCAGTTTAAAACCTCTCACACGTATTACATTTTAAACAAAATCAATCTGCTATAAAAATTAAATAAAAGCTAATATTTCATTTTCATGAGTCAGTCATAAATTAGACAATAGAGATTATAGAGATACATGTTTAGAAAACAAACGTGGAAAAAGATCCTTTTTCTTCATTCAAGATGCTCTACAATGAAACCATCTGGCACCCAAAACCAGCTGGAACCATAAAGACCTACTGTATAGCACAGGGAACTATACTCAATAATTTGTAATAACTTGTAAGGGGAAAGAATCTGAAAAATATATATGTATATGTATAACCCAACCACTGAGCTGTACATCTGAAACAGCAAGACACTGTTAATCAACTATACTTTAATAAAATTTAAAAAGACAGGTCATATGTCCTCCATCCCTAATGGAACTAAATTAGACATTGGTACTTAGAAAAACCCTAAATATATGGAAATAGCATAGCGTACTTCTAAATAAGGTATTTATCAAGGAAGAAATAATAAGGGAAATTGGAAAATATTTCAAATTAAATAACAGTTAAAAATAAAGTGTATTAAAATCTATGGTCTGCAGCAAAAATAGCACTCGAAGTAAAAGTGTTAGTTGCTCGGTGGTGTCTGACTCTCTGTGACCCCAGGGACTGTAGCCCACCAGGCTCCTCTGTCCATGGGATTCTCCAGGCAAGATACTGGAGTGATATGCAATTTCCTCCCCCAGAGGATCTTCCAGACCCAGTAATCGAACCTGAGTCTTCCACATTGCAAGCAGATTCTTTTCCATCAGAGCCACCAGGGAAGCCCCAAAACAGTACTTGGTGAGCAATTTTAGAGCATTTAATACTTACACACAAAAGTTTTGCATCAAGAGGATAGAAAATAAAGAAGAAAGTAAACCCAAAATAAGAGGAACAAAATAGTAAAGAGCATAAATTGATGAAACAAAAACAGACAATTCAGAAAATTAGTAAAGCTAAAAGCTGGTTATTTGAAAAGACAAACAAAGCTGATACACCCACCTCTAGAAAAAAAAAAAAAAAGAACATAAACTACCAGCATCAGGGATGGAAAAGGAGTTATCACTGAAGACCCGACAGGTGTTAGAGGGAGACAAGGAACTGTTAGAACAGCTTTATGTGAACACCTTTGCAATGTAGATGAAATGCACAGATTAAACTGACAGAATCTATGGGAATCAAGACAACTCCATAACTGTATTTAGAGATTGTTATTACCCCTCTGAAAACCCCTCAGAAAACAGGATGCAAGAACACTTCCCAATGGCACTAGTGGCAAAGAATCTGCCTGCCAATGCAGGAGACATGAGATGTGGGTGTGATCCCTGGGTCAGGAAGGTCTCCTGGAGGAGGGCATGGCAACCCACTCCAGTATTCTTGCCTGGAGAATCCCATGGACAGAGGAGCCTGACGGGCTACAGTCCATAAGCTCACAAAGAGACAGACACAAACTGAAGCGACTTAGCACACACAGCACACGCAAGACAGCTCTACAATCGTGCTTAGAGATTGCAATCAGCCCTCTGAAAACCCCTCAGAAAACAGGAAGAAAGAGCACTTCCCAACACGGCTTAGGAGACCTGAACAGATATCACCAAAAAAAAAAATTATAGACCAATCACCCACAAATAGAGACACAAAGTAAAATTCTGATGACTCCCCAAGAATTACAAATTTACAAAACATTCTGTGAAACAAGTTGATTTTGTCAATGAACGAGCAGATCGACAGAGATGTTACAAAATGATCCGAAAAGCCAAGAAATAATACGAACTTGACTACTGCCTCTTTCTAGCTGTGCAAGTGTATCCCAAAATTTATCCCCTCTATGCCTCCATTCCTTCACCTATAAAATGAAGATAACAGGACCTACCTCAAAAAATTCCAGTCTTACTGTGAGTTCCAAAGAAAGACAGGAAGGGCATTAGGATGTGCTCCAGACCTACCACATTGCTAAAGTGAAGACTACTCTGCACCCCCTCACATTGTGCAGTGCATAACCTACTCCGTGGCACCTGGACACCCCGCTGAGTGCTCAAAACTTTTTAACAACACAAAAGTCAGACTGTTATATAGTCACAAAGAAAACTAGATGCTTAATTGGGAAATATGAATTCACATCGCTGTGAAACAGAAATACTATGTTATTCTAGCCACCTCATTACCCATTTCTAAACTACTGCGTACTTAATCTGTAATACTTCTGTTTAACAGCACTCTTAGATTTGGCCCAAGCTCTCAAAACACAAGGGTTAAGTTTGAAATTTCCAATGGCAACACATTAATGAACTAAGTGTCTTACCCCCAAGGTTATTTTTAAAAACTATAATGAAATACCAACTCAGTGGCCATGAGTTTGCACAAGCTCCGGGAGCTGGTGATGGACAGGGAAGCCTGGCATGCTGCAGTCCACGGGGCTGCAAAAAGCTGGACACGACTGAGCGACTGACCTGAGTTGATAATGAAAAACAACACAATGAAAGTGTTAGTCACTCAGTCGTGCCCATCTTTTTGTGACTCCACAGACTGTAGCCCACCAGGCTTCTCCGTCCATGGGGATTCTCCAGGCAAGAATACTGGAGTGGGTTGCCATTCTGTTCTCCAGGGGATCTGGGTTGCCATTCCATTCTCCAGGGGATCTTCCTGAACTGGGTCTCCTGTACTGCAAGAAAATATGCCTAATTGCAAGTTTAAACAAGTGATATTGCTTGTTTTCTCCTTATTTTCACTTGGGAACATCCAGGCTCCTTCCTCACCTGATTTGTGTTTCAAATTCGTGGTCACTCCATCAAATTCAGATTTATCAATTTCCCATGCGAGAGGTAGCTTGCCCAGGCTGTTGGATAAGTTCTCCAAGCTGTTTTCTTCATTGTAGATGATGTCCGACGTACTGGCCGAGATGCCAATGTACCTTGAGGAATTATTTGCCACAGATAAAGAGGTACTATCGGATTGGCAAGAACGGGCTGGATTTGGAGTTTTATAGATTGAGGTGGCCTGGTTGAGAAAGGCATAGTCTGAGCAGATGGCATAAATCTTCTCCCGAGTGTGGGTCACTGGACAGCTCCACGGATAATGACCATCTCCTCTGGGACCCAGGGGTTCTCCGGAGGCACGGGTGCAGAAAGATTGAACAGCACCTTGCAGGCTTTCTTCAGGAGACCTTCTCTCGGATTTGTGCTCACCATTTCCAGAATCATCTGCCCCTTCTGCTTCTGCAACGTTAGGCATTGAACGCAACTATGAAAGTTCTGTTGTGAGGAAGAGGGTGCCACGCTTTCTATTTCTTGAGAAACAGCTGTGACAATTGTTTACAGCATTCTGCAAAAACGTGAGAGCTGCAAAAATGGGCTCCTAAGGAAAGAGGGAGGAGACAGAAAGATCAACAACCCACTAGACACTGCAAAATGCAAACACATATTCTAAGTGTTTCACAGGCCTTCATTCGATAAATATTTATTTCACAACTACTGTGCACTTAAGTTGTGGTCACTGACCATCTGTCTGGTTAAAAATTATTTTTAAATGATGCTTTAGGATAATAAAGGATGAGATGGTTGGATAGTATCACTGATTCAGTGGACATGAACTTGGGAAAGCTCTAGGAGATAGTAAGGAACAAGGAGGCCTGGCAGGTTGCAGTCCATGGGGTCGCAAAGAGTCGGAGATGACTTAGCGACTGAACAACAAATAGGATAATAAAAAGACCAATGACTCCATTTAAAGATGGGCAAAATATCTGCACAGTCATTTCTCCAAAGATGATGTAGCAATGATCAATAAGCACATAAAAATATATGCATCACTAGCCTTCATGGAAATGCAGATCAAAGCCACAGTAAGATACTACCTCATACTGATCCAGGCGGCTTGAATCAAAAAGACAGATAATCATAAGGATCGAGGAGGAAGCGGAGAAACTGGAACCCTCATACAATGCTGGTGGAAATGCAAAATGCTCCAATGACTTTGGAAAACAGCTCCTTAAACGTTATACATGAAGTTAGCATATGATCCAGCAATTTCACTCCTCGGAATATATCTAAGAGAACTGGAGACGTCTGTCCACACAAACGTCCAGAGCAGTACTACTCATAATAGCTTAAAAAAAAAAAAAGGAAACTACCCAATTCTCATCAATTGATGATTGGATAAATAAGATGTAGTCTATCCATATGATGAAATACTATTGGACAATAAGAAGAAACCAAATACTGATCCATGCTACAACATGGGTGAACCTTGAAAGCATTATGCTGAGTAAAGACCAGTGACAAAGGACCAGAGAGTGTGTAACTCCTTTTACATGAAATGCTCAGACTGGGAAAAGCTACACTGACAGAAATTAGATTAGGGATTACCTAAGAAGGCAATGGCAACCCACTCCAGTACTCTTGCCTGGAAAATCCTGGTGGACTGCAGTCCATGGGGTCGCTAAGAGTCGGGCATGACTGAGCAACTTCACTTTCACTTTTCACTTTCATGCATTGGAGAAGGAAATGGCAACCCACTCCAGTGTTCTTCCCTGGAGAATCCCAGGGACAGGGGAGCCTGGTGGGCTGCCATCTATGGGGTCGCACAGAGTTGGACACGACTGAAGCAACTTAGCAGCAGCAGCAGCAGCAAGGGCTTGTGAGGTGAAAGGGGATTGGCAGTGATGGGGTTTCTTCCTGGAGGAATGAAAATATTCCCTGATTGTGATGATGAATGCACAACTTTGTGAATGGAGTAAGAGCCACTGAATTGTACACTTTAAACAGGTGCACCGGGCTCCTCCTCATTAGAGAAGACGCCCACACCCTTTTCTCTCTGGGTGTGTATCACTGCCTTGTTTCTGTCTTAAACTGTTTCTCTGTGTGCTCTCCCAAAATAAGTAATAAAGAAATGAACATAAATAGATAGATATAAATAAGTAAGTGAATTGTATGGTATATAAGCTTCCCTGGTGGCTCAGTGGTAAAGAATCTGCCTGTAAGGCAGGAGCCGTAGAAGATTGGGATTGGATCCCCGGGTCAGGAAGATCCCCTGGAGGAAGGCACAGCAACCCACTCCAGTATTCTTGCCTGGAGAATCCCATGGACAGAGGAGCCTGGAGGGCTACACTCTATAGGGTCACATAGAGTCAGACACGACTGAAGCAACTTAGCACGCACACACTCATGGTGTATCAGTTCAGTTCAGTCCAGTTCAGTCACTCAGTCGTGTCACATCTCAAAACTCTACATGCATCACCACAATGAATTATAGCCCGTAGTAACTAACTTCTGATCAGTCTCAGGAAAAACTGAGTTTCAGGCATACACCTAGCCTTTGGCGAAGAAAACAAACTTTAATAACAACCGAGGTTATCTGAGGAAGTTGAAGATTTAAACAAAAGGAAGACCTTGGTGAATCAAACCATTCCAGGTGGTATGGGAGATGCCCTGAAGCAAGTGCCGGAGCAGAGTGAGCCCACCTTCCTGGGGACCACGTCATAGATAAAACCCACCCTGGGTTACCAGTTGGAATGTGACCAGTTATCGTCTCTGCCCCTTCACTTACTTGAAAAACTAGAAATGAGAATAGTTTTCCCAGGTTACAGGAAAATGATTATAATAAAACCCATCCTCAAATACTGAATAACAAAAACCGATGATTAAGACACTGGAATCTGCAAAGCAATTATCCTTCAATTAAAAAATAAATTAAAACTATTCATTGGAAAGGACCTGATGCTGGGAAAGATTGAAGGCAGGAGGAGAAGGGGGCAACAGAAGATGAGATGGTTGGATGGCATCACCGACTCAATGGACATGAGTTTGAGCAAACTCTGGTAGATAGTGAAGGACAGGGAAGCCTGGCGTGCTGCAGTCCATGGGGTCGCAAAGAATCGAACACGACTGAGCAACTGAACAACAGAAGCGACAAGCAATCATAGAAGATGGTTCCCACAAGAGCCCTGGAGTCTCTGAGAAGAAACCAGCACAGCTACTGCATGTCCCTCATGGAATTTATGAAACAGAGCTCCACACAAGGAGGACCCCACACATCCTGTGTGCTGTGCGTAGTCGCTCAGTCCTGTCCAGCTCTTTGCAACTCCATGGACTGTAGCACACCAGGCTCCTCTGTCCACGGGATTCTCCAGGCAAGAATACTGGAGTGGGTTGCCATGCCCTCCTCCAGCAGATCTTCCCAACCCAGGGCTCGAACCCAGGTCTCCCGCATTGCAGGCGGATTCTTTACTGTCTGGGCCACCAGGAAAGCCCCCACATATCCTAGGGAAGATTTTATTTTCTTTCTTTTGAAGGAATGCTTCCTCCATAGTCATACCTTTCGGACAGTGATTTTTTTTAGTACTTTATGCAGAGTTCAGTTATTTGCAGGAGGAGGGCTGGTTTGGCGGGAGCTTCATTGCCAAAGGCGGAACCTCCACGGGTTTTTTGCTTTTTGGTCAAGAAATCCTAAGAGTAGCGGATCTCTCGACAGGAAGCTTTGCCGGTTTTTCCTTCTTCCTCATCTCCTGATGTGATGGTAGCTGCTGCTGCTGCTAAGTCGTTTCAGTCGTGTCCGACTCTGTGCGACCCCATAGACGGCAGCCCACCAGGCTCCCCTGTCCCTGGGATTCTCCAGGCAAGAACACTGGAAAGGGTCGCCATTTCCTTCTCCAATGCATGAAACTGAAAAGTGAAAGTGAAGTCGCCCAGTCGAGTCTGACTCTTAGTGACCCCATGGACTACAGCCTACCAGGCTCCTCCGTCCATGGGATTTTTCCAGGCAAGAGTACTGGAGTGGGGTGCCATTGCCTTCTCCGGATGTGACAGTAGAGGAAGATTCAAAAAGAAGCTCTGGGTAGGGCTTCCCTGGTGGCTCAGCGGTAAAGAAGCTGCCTGCAGGAGACATGGGTTCGATCTCTGAACCGGAGAGATCCCACAGGCCGGGGAGCAACTAAGCCTGTGAGCCACAAGTACTGAGCCTGCGCTCTAGAGCCCGCGAGCCACAGCTCCTGGAGCCCTCACGCTGAGAGCCATTGCTCTGCAACAAGAGATGCCACCGCAACGAGAAGGCCGTGCACCGCAACTAAAGAACAGCCCTACTCTCCACAACCAGAGAAAAGCTCACGCAGCAATGAAGACCCAGCACAGTCAGAAGTAAAATAAATAAATAAAATTAATGGAAAAAAAAAAGAAAAAAAAAGAGAGAGAGAAGAAGCTCTGTGTATCTGAGGTTGTACAGGCCAAACTCTAAGCTACTCTCTTAGCAGATGCCCTAGCAAAGCATTTTCTTTTGTAAAAAGTTTTGTTGAAGTACAGTTGATCTACATCTTTGTGTTAATTTCTGCTGTACAGAAAAGTGACTCAGCTATGCTCGCACACACACAGACACACACACATATATATACACATATACGTTTGCACACACACACATATATACACACTCACATCCTTTTTCACGTCCTTTTCCAGTATGGTTTATCACAAGATATTGAATATAGCTCCCTGCGAGCAAAGTACTTCCTACTCCTTTCCTGTTTTTCTCATGCCTTTCACTAAAAGCCACAGTGGGGAATAGAAGGAGGTCTTATTTTGGGTTGGGCTTGGGTGGGTGGGTTGCAGGAGGGGGGCCATGAAACAGAGCATGCGGCCATGGTGAGGTTGCAGGAGGGGGGGCCATGAAACAGAGCATGCGGCCATGGTGAGGTTGCAGGAGGGGGGGCCATGAAACAGAGCATGCGGCCATGGTGAGGTTGCAGGAGGGGGGCCATGAAACAGAGCATGCGGCCATGGTGAGGTTGCAGGAGGGGGGCCATGAAACAGAGCATGCGGCCATGGTGAGGTTGCAGGAGGGGGGCCATGAAACAGAGCATGCGGCCATGGTGAGGTTGCAGGAGGGGGGCCATGAAACAGAGCATGCGGCCATGGTGAGGTTGCAGGAGGGGGGCCATGAAACAGAGCATGCGGCCATGGTGCGGGTCAGTGAACAAAGGTTTAGGGGGCTGGCCAGGTGGGTCAGGGTAGACAGAAATGTTCCAGGCCTTGTCCTGTTATCTCTTCATCTCAGACTTAGCTTCTGCTTTGACAGAGCTTCCTTCCTCAGATTAAATGGAATTTTGCCTATGGGACCAGCTCTCTGGGATGTCTGAACAAAGCTAATCTGGAACATATATAAGAGAATATATATGTGTGCTGCAGTCCATGAGGTCACAAAGAATCAGACACAACAGCGGCTGAACAGCAACAGAATAGGAGAATATTCTCATCAGAAACATCAGGATGAATGGGAATGAAGTTTAAAAGGGAGGGGATTTATGTCTATGTATGGGCTTCCCATGACGCTTACTCCTTGGAAGGAAAGTTATGACCAACCTAGATAGCATATTGAAAAGCAGAGACATTACTTTGCCAACAAAAGTCCGTCTAGTCAAGGCTATGGTTTTTCCAGTGGTCATGTATGGATGTGAGAGTTGGACTGTGAAGAAAGCTGAGCGCCAAAGAATTGATGCTTTTGAACTGTGGTGTTGGACAAGACTCTTAAGAGTCCCTTGGACTGCAAGGAGATCCAACCAGTCCATCCTAAAGGAGATCAGTCCTGTGTGTTCATTAGAAGGACTGATGCTGAAGATGAAATTCCAATACTTTGGCCACTTCATGCTAAGAGTTAACTCATTGGAAAAGACCCTGATGCTGGGAGGGATTGGGGGCAGGAGGAGAAGGGGATGACAGAGGATGAGATGGCTGGATGGCATCACTGACTCGATGGACGTGAGTTTGGGTGAACTCCAGTAGTTGGTGGTGGACAGGGAGGAGGGCCTGCTGTGATTCATGGGGTCACAGAGTCGGACACGACTGAGCGACTGAACTGAACTGACTGATGGGCTTCCCAGGTGGTGCTAGTGGTAAAGAATCCACCTGCCAATGCAGGAGACACAAGAGACTTGGGTTCTCCCTGGGTCAGGAAGACCTTCTGGTGTAGGAAATGGCATTCCAGTCCAGTATTATTGCCTGGAAAATAAATTCCACAGGCAGAGGAATCTGGGGGGCTACAGTCCATGGGGTGACGAAGAGCTGGGCACGACTGAGCACATATGTTTATGTATGGGTGATTCACTTTGCTGTACATTAGAAACTAACACAACATTGTAAAGCAATCATACTCTAATAAAAATTTATTTAAAAACAAGAAACACAGAGAAAGGGAAATCACTGCATTTGTATATAAAAGGTAGAGCTGAGCTTCCTGGAAGCTAAAGACAAGAAAGAAAGTAGCACTTGATTAATAAAAGTGTAACAATCTGGTTTGTTTTGTGTTTGGAGTTTGTTTGCTTTTAAATAATGGTCACTGACAAGAATGATCTTTTTAGTTGCACTTTCACCCCAAAAAAACAAAAAAAACAAAACAAAGATCATCAACAAAAGGACATGTTTTTCTATTGATTGTCAACCAAGCCAAGAGTAAAACTTGGGAGTGGTATGAAAACTTTCTCACCTGAGCCACTATTGATGGAAATTTCTCTTTAAGGGGCTTCCCTGGCGGTCCAGTGTAAGACTCCATGCTACCAAGGCAGGAGGCCCAGGTTTCAGGTTCAATCCCTGGCCAGGGAACTAGATCCCACATGGCATAACTAACACTCGGAAGAGCCAAATAAATATCATTTTTTACAAAAAGAAAGAAATTTCTCTTTGAAACGTTGTCATATTTATAAATTTTATCACCTAAGTAAAACAAATTAGAGAAAAATGTTGCAAACTACCAAAAGATGTCACACCGAAGAGGAAGATTATCCAAACCCCATGACCAAAACCCTGCTGCTGTTGATTTCCTCATTATTTACCTGTACTTGCGTGCTTAGTCACTCAGTCACGTCTGACTCTTTGGGACCCCATGAACTTCAGCCCACCCGGCTTCTCTGTCTGACCCATGTCTCTTCTCCCCATGACAGTGCCAGCTCCACAAAGCCCAGGGTGCTGGTGTTACTGCATCCTCGGAGTTTCTTAGACATGAACTAAACACAAATTATTACTCATTAGAGACTCATGACGGAGGTCAATTAATATATTAGATTGTAATCACAGCCTCAGGAAATGCCTAGGTACTGAGGGGCAGGCTGTCCCTCCACTCAATGGCCTTCACCTCTCATGATATTATCGCATCTTCTTTTGCCCTTATTTTTATAAACCATTTCTTTCTGCTCCTAGGTCCCTGCCCATGCCCATGCATTGACATTTCTAACCTGACCTGTGCAGAGATAATGGAAAGTAAATCGTGTACACATATGTGATCATGTGACTCCCCTGTCTAAAACCCTCTGCTATGAAAACAAAGAGCCAACCTGGCTTTCTCTCTCTCTTTACCTCCACCTCACTCTCCTCTCCCCATGGACCATGTTTCCTTTCTCTGAATGCTTTCTCCTCCCTCTTCTCCTTTATTTACTTAATTCCCCTTATCCTTCGTGTGCTGGGTGCTAAGTTGCTTCAGTGGTATCCACCGCTTTGCGACCCCATGGACTGTAGCCCTGCAGGCTCCTCTGTCCATGGGTTCTTCAGGCAATACTGGAGTGGGTGGCCCTTTCCTGCTCCAGGGGATCTTCCCAAGCCTGGGACCGAACCTGAGTCTCTTAGGTCCTCTGCATTAGCGGGTGGGTTCTTCACCACTAGAGCCACCTGGGAAGGCCACATTTGGATGTCAGTCAAATGTCACTTTCTGCCAGATGCTTCCTTCCTTCAGTGAGACCAGGCGACCCTGCACAAAGTCAGTACCTCCCCTTCACAGGTCTTTTGTTGCTAAGTTGCAACCCCATGGACTGTAGCCCATGAGACTCCTCTGTCCATGGGATTTTCCAGGCAAGAATACTGGAGTGGGTGGCCATTTCCTTCTCTAGGGAATCTTCCCCACCCAGGGATGGAACAGGAGTCTCCTGCGATGGCAGGCAGATTTGTACCCTGAGACTTCACAGGTCTTGCCTGCTGCTGCTGCTGCTGCTCAGTCACTTCAGTCATGTCCGGCTCTGTGCGACCCCAGAGATGGCAGTCCACAAGACTCCCCCATCCCTGGGATTCTCCAGGCAAGAACACTGGAGTGGGTTGCCATTTCCTTCTCCTCACAGGTCTTACCAGGGTGCAATTCTAGATCGTGTGTTTATATGATGAATGTCTGTCTCCTGCAAATCTGGTTTTCCTGACTACTTTATCCCCAGGGTGATTTGTAAAAGTCTCATCAATAGATATATATTTAAGCTCCTGCAGCATCCTAGGCATTATTGTAAGCCGGGGATTAGGAGCCCAGATTCCAGGAGGGCTTACCAGAAGTGGCCTTGGCAACCAGGACCTGGAGTTCTAGGCAAGGGGACTCCTTCTCCTCCCAGGCTCTCATTGGTGAGAACTGAGGTTCCCTCATCCAGTAAAGGAGGCCATGCTCTATGATGATTTACTAGTAAGACTGAATGTAGGGCCTAAGCTTCAGGACTTAATGATTTAGTCATAAAATCCTATGAGAAGCAACAGAAGTACTCTTTAGCTCCGTGTAGAAGAAATCTCATCAAATGGCCAGCTTCAAATGCACAGCTGGAGGAAAGATTTTTGTCACTGGAAGGAACTGCTAGGTAAAATAAACATTTGGAAATACACTATTCATGGCCTCAGTTACACTTTTTTCTGGTTGTATTTTAAATCCTTGTTTTTAAGCGTTAGGTTTGCTTAGAGAACGAAGTATCTTTAAAGTCTTCCAATAAAGGCTTCCACGTAGGACCACTATTGTGATCTATATATTCTGCCCAAGGCCGCTGAGACCAAGGGCAGCGAAGGACTTAAGAAGGATGGAATGAATAGACGCCAGAGGGCCAGACGCGCTAAGCCCACGGGGTCCGATCTCCGTCTGCCCCCCTCCCTCCGCCAGCCCCCTCCGCACGCCCTCCAGGCCCCTTCCTCGCTCAGACCTGAGCAGAGGCGCCCGCCTCCGAAGGATGCCGGGGTGGGGGTGGGGGGTGTCTACGCGCGCTCCGGCCAGCGGCTAGCCCCGGCTCCGGGGCAGGCGATCGGAGGCCCCACCGCCCTTCTCTGCGAAGCTGGCGGCGCCGCCGGGCTCGGAGGCCCCCGGGATGAAGACGAAAGTGACGCAGGCCTACCGCTTGCAGCCGCCGCCAGCGGAGGCGGAGGCGGCGCCAGCCCGCAGGAAATAGAGCGGGGCGACCCCAGCCCGCGCCGCCGGACATCCCCGCGCATCCAGGCGCCGCGCGCCCCCGGGCCGAGCAGCGGGGCCTCCGCGCCCTCCTCCCGCCCTTCACCCGCGCGCTCTCCGCCTCCAGCCCGCGCGGGGGCCCGGGGGCGCGGGGCGGGTTGGGGCGCAAGGCAGTCCCGTCCCCGGTCTAAGAGAAAGCCCCCGATTGGCGTTTCTGAATGCACAAGTTGATATGAGTACTAATGTTAACTGCCCCCCGAAGAAAACAGTACAGAAAACCCTCGCCTTGACCCCTGCCCGGGCCCTGGCTTTGGCTGGCGGGGCCACCGGCTCATCAGAGTTTGTGGGGCACTCGACAAGGCCGAGAGAAGGGCGGAAGGGGGAGAGGAGGAGGCTCCCGGTACGAGGTCGGAGCTGGCCGGGACCCCTCCGGCGACCGCGCGGGCCGTGCGGGGTGGGGTCCCGGCCACCGCGCTCTCCGGGCCCGGGCCCAGCCAAGCATTGAGCGGAGGCTCGCGCCGCGCAGGCCGGGGGGCCATTGGTGTCCCCGCCGCGCCTCCAAACCGGGCTTTGTTCCCGAGAAGACACGTCCTTTCTCTCCCGGACGCTTCCCTCCACCCTGCGGCCCGGGTCTTCGCCCACTTCTTCCCCGGAGGACCGGTCCCCATGCAGGGGCGTCCACTCGGATGACCACCGGGCCCCGCGGAGAGCAGGTGGGAGGCGGCAGGCCTGGCCCAGCGGCGCTCAGTTGCCCACCTCCCCCCCTCCCCGGGCCCAGCGCGCAAGGCGCAAGGTCGTCGGCGGCCACCTCGACCCCCGCCCACCGCCCGAGGTACCTCTGGCCTGTCCGGCGGAATCCGGCCGCGGCGGTCGCGGCGGAGCCCGGCCCGGGTCCGGGATCACAGCTTCCAGCGCGCGGCCCGCGATGCGCCTCGGGTTACCCTGGGGCCGGCGTCTCGCGTCCCATCGGAGCGCGCGGGGACAGCGCCCAGACGGCCGTGCCGGGCGACCGATCGTCCGATGTCATGGGCAACACCTTCCTTTCATCGGGTTTTACACCTGTCCTCTGCACGTGCGGAGGATATGGTGGCAGTTTTTGTTTTGGGTTTTTTTTTTTTTTTTTAATCTTAGCTGCTCCTCCAAGACGCGCGTGCCCCTTAATTGGGCATCTACTGTTTATCTGTCCCCTGAAAGCGGCTACCGCGAAGTAAATAAACGAGCTAGAGAAGGTTAAAAAAAAAAAAAAAAACAAAACTGGCAGGATTTCCGCTAGCCCAGCCGCGAACTACACGTCCCAGGAAGCTCCGGCGCCAGGACGCGTGTCCACTCGGCCATCCACTCGGAGGAGGCCTTACTGAGTCCCGGCCGACGCGCGGGCCAATCCCCTCGCCCTGCACCTTGGGCTGGAACCTGAGACGGGCTCGCCCCCAATGATGCTACAGTTACAGAAGCAACGCCGGTTTGTCATTGTCCCAAGAAAGAGGAGCGGCGTGCTTCTTGTCCGTTTCAGCAGAACTGCTGGCATCCTTCAGCTGGACAAGCTTGCGTCCAGGTTGTGACCTTCTGGGGGAGACCCCCGCGCGCGAACAGCACAGCCAGAGACCCCCTCAGGGAATCTCGCCTGCTGTTGAGATCGGCCGACGCGCCCCTGCCCGAGCCGCGGCTGGCTGCGTCCACCTCTTCCACTTCATTTATCCGTGGATCATCTTGAGTCGAGCTTGTAAATGTTTAGCATTTTGCTGCTTTACTGCTTCTTTCTGGCGACCGTTCCAGCACTGCCCGAGAGCGGCGGAGAGAGGCGACTGAGCCCCGAGAAAAGCGAAGTATGGGGTCCCGGACTCAAGGCAGCCGTGGTCCTTCCCGCGCGCTATTTCTACATTCAGGCGGTGGACACATCCGGCAAGAAGTAAGTCCGCAATGGCTTCATGACGATTTTGGAAGGCAGATCAAGCTTTCTGCTTCTCTCCTCGCGTTCTGTCCTCCCAGAACTCGTTTCTCCACAGCAGTTTAAAATCCAGGACACTTGGGGGCTATTCACATGTCTTTGGAATTTATCCCCATCCTACTCAATTTTTCTCTGTAGCTTTAGAAATCATTTCGAATTAGCTCTTCTCCTGGCCCTTTTGAAGGGGAGTCCTACGTGAGTGCTGAACAAACAAACCCCTGTACTTTGCTTAAGGTATTCTAAATTTTTTTCTATTTAATTTATTATTTATTTATTTTGTGGAAGTATAGTAGATTTACAATGTGTTCATTTCGGCTGTACAACAAAGTGGTTCAGTTAGATCTATACATTCTTTTTTATTAAGTTTTATTGGAGTATAGTTGCTTTACGATGTTGTGTGTTTCTGCTAGTACAGCAAAGTGAATCAGCTATACATAGACTTATATCCCCTCTTTTTTGGATTTCCTTCCCATTTAGGTCACCACAGAGCACTGAATAGATTGGGGTTGACATAGATACAGTCAATCCCAATACCGGTAGGTATAAAATAGATAACTAATGAAAACCTAGCACAAGGAACTCTTTTCTAATTTTTGCATAAATTGTTATAAGGAATTTGAACTCAGTTGTTAGAAAGTAGTTGGCTTCACCTTTTTCTGGTGCTGCTGTGTTTTCAGGTAGACCTCTGCACTAAGTGTGTTTTGAAACTCAAAATGAAAAATAAAACACTATTCATAATTTTATGGTTGAGGCAGAAAGTATCAAAATATGAATCTCCTGTGTTTGTTACAACTTTATTTCATCCCACTGCATTCAACTATCCCACTTGTGCTTGAAACTTATTTGTAGAGTTCACATACCTCTGACATGATTGTCTTTTTATATTGAAGCTGTCTGTGTATATTTTGTTGGCAAAAGATCTTGGGAATAAGAAGTTTTCCAAAGAAAAGGAACGTTATAAATTTTGTCACTTGGTTATAAATAGTATGGTTGGGAAACTGAGTACCATCTTAATCTTAACACCAAGAGCATGCCCTCAAAAGAAAAAAACCTTTTATACAACATCACTTGGATAATATGCTAACTACTAGCTTTTTCCATGGCTGAGTACGATTTATAATAGTGATTTTTTTTAAAGAATCATTGAGAGCGATGTTTCAGAAAACCATTAGAGGCATCATTTGATCACAGACTTCCAGATGTGATGGACACGAAATAAATAGTAGGTTAATAGGACTGTTTTTATATATGAAATGCATAAGGATGTTCTGTGTTTACAGAGATTAGTAGTCTTAAAATACCTCCTTGTAATTTTGTAATAAAACTGATTTAACTTATCTTGACCATTGTCATCCTCTTTTCCTTTTCATCTCCAATCCATCCTATTAATTCTGGTACTGAAAGCATAAGGAAAAGGAAGCAAGCACATATTAGGGGGAGGATATAGAGAATAGTCAGGTTCACAGACTGGAGACCATAGTCTTTGTACGTTTGTTTCTTAAAATAAGCTTTATGTTTCTCTGTTCTTCCCATCACAGATTCACATCTTCTCCGGGTGAAAAAGTGTTCCAGATTAAAATCTCAGCCCCAGATGAGCAATTCACTAGAGTCGGGGTCCAGGTTTTAGACCGAAAAGATGGGTCCTACATAGTAAGATACAGAATGTACGCCAGCTACAAAAACCTGAAGATAGAAGTCAAATTCCAAGGTCAACATGTGGCCAAATCTCCATATATTTTAAAAGGTAATGTGGAATATAATTTCAAAACAACAGTGTTTGAATACAATATTACCTGTCATTCAGTCAGTAAAAGCAGGTTAGCCTGATATTTTTTCACTGGAAGAAAAGAAATTTTGTTATTGTTTTTCAGTTGCTAAATCAGGTCAGACTCTTAGTGACCCTATGGACTGAAGTTGAAAGCTAAGTTGAGAATCCTGGTAGAAGAAAGAAATGCAAGATTTGAATGGAAATTGTAATTCACTAAAGAGGAAAGAACTTAATATATTCTTTAATATGAACTTAATAGTATTAAGTTCTAGTAATAAAGAATTTGCTTCTGGAAGATGCAACATTAGCAAGAACAATCAAGCTATATGGTCATAGATGGCACTTTCTTAGTTAGAGACATGTGACTTAAGTAACTGATGAGTGTCACTGAAATTTGATCAATCACTTCAGGAAGAAAGGGCTTGATAGAGATAGTGAAAGTTGACTGTAGTTTTTTTGGTTTTGTTTCAATGCTATTTTTCCAGAGAAATTCTCCAATGTTTTCTTATATAGGATAAGTGTACAGCTTTCTTCCCTAAAGCCATATCATTCCATATCAGCAGACATATATCCTAAAATATTAGAGAAGCAAGGAGAATACAGACACACAAATCTTTCTTGACCCACTGCTCCAAGAAAGGCAAATGTTTTTGTAGAAAGTGTCTAGGTTCCTTCCCCTCACTCCACTAGGACCACACGGTACCATATAACCTGCTAAACCTTAAAAAGATGTCCCATTGTCTCCTACTGCCTGGGTCAGGTGACAATCTGAGAATTATAGAAATAAATGACAGTGAAATCTCAATGCAGATTCTATGTTATGTTAGTATTATTTCTAGACACATGTAATTAATTCATAGTATTAGTGAAATGGGTGGTTTGAAGATTACTTTGCTTCTTTATATTTTTTTAAAAAAAACTACTAACCATAGTAGGGGTGCTTTATTTACTTGTATTGTTTTTTTTTTTTTTTTTGGCCTCACCTCAAGGCTTGCAGTATCTTAGTTTCCCCACCAGGGATCAAACCCAGGCCCCAGCATCAGAAGCACGGAATCCTAACCACTGGACCATCAGGGAATTCCCACTTGTATTGATCCTTAGGATGATTTACCCATTGAGAAAAGTATCTTAGACATTTTAAGGACTTGCTTGTATAACAGACCATTGAAATATTAATTCCTTATCACTTCTGTCTTTCATTAAAACAGGGATATGCCTCTGATATCCTTTTACCAATGTTTGGTTATTCTTAAGTACACAAAACATAAAGAGTAATGCTTTGTGGTACAACAGAAACTAACACAACATTGTAAATCAACTATACTCTAATAAAAATTAATTAAAAAAAAAAGAATAATGAACTATGGGGACTTCCCTGGCCGTCCAGTGGTTAAGACTCACATGGCTTCCATCCCTGGTTGAGCAACTAAGACCCTACATGCCATGTGGGAAAAAAAAAAAAGAGTAATGGAGGGACTGTGGAAGCCACTTAGAGAAAAATGTAGTACCATTAGCTTTCTTTTGAAGTCATGCCAAGTGGACTTTACTGTGAAAAGATCTTAAGACCCAACCGTAAAAAGCTGTCAGAACAGATGTACTCGCTATTCCCCAGTGTAGTAGAAAGGTTTCTCTTTTTAAAATAGGTTTTCCATCAAATTGCCCTCCCCATCTGACTAGGCAGGAACTGAAGTCATTCTACAAATATCTGTTACCCGTTTCACACGCTGAGTGAGATCGTGCCTGTACCCTTTGCTCCCTGTGTCATCAGGGCCGGTGTACCATGAGAGCTGTGACTGTCCCTTGGAAGACAGTGCAGCCTGGCTGCGGGAGATGAACTGCCCAGAAACCTTTGCTCAGATTCACAGAGATCTGGTGCATTTCCCTACCGTTGACCCGGAAAAGATTGCAACGGAAATCCCAAAAAGATTTGGACAAAGACAGAGCTTGTGTCATTACTCCTTGAAGGATAACAAGGTGCAGTTGCTTGTTTGTCTTGGTGATGTATTTTTATTTTGGCCATGTGGCTACAACTTAGCTACATAGTTTTATTAAAATCATTCTGCCGATCATTGTGATAAGCTTGATCTCAGTGAAGCCAAAGCGTACTTTTAGACTAACGGAATAAACATGGAATTGTCTTCCAGGTTTATATCAAGACTCACGGTGAACATGTAGGTTTTAGAATTTTCATGGATGCCATACTACTTTCTTTGACTAGAAAAGTAAGTATTTCTTTTCTCTTGTGTATAATGGACCATTTAAATCCAGGTTTTACATCATAGTCTTCCCAGCCGGCACAGTGGTAAAGAATCTGCCTGCAGTGCAGGAGACCTGGGTTCAATCCCTTGGTTGGGAAGATCTCCCGGAGAAGGAAATGACAACCCACACCAATATTCTTGCCACGGAGAATTCCATGGACAGAGGAGCCTGGCGGACTATAGTCCGTGGGGTCGCTAAAGAGTCAGACAGGACTGAGCAACTAAACAGTAACAACAGCAGTGGAGTTTGGAGTGATAGTGACACGGCTGATGTGAAAAACGATACCATCATTTTAACACTCTGGCTTCCTTGTCCTAGGTGAAGATGCCTGATGTGGAGTTTTTTGTTAATTTGGGAGACTGGCCTTTGGAAAAAAAGAAATCCAGTCCCCACATCCATCCGATCTTTTCCTGGTGTGGCTCCACGGACTCCAGGGATATTGTGATGCCCACCTACGACTTGACAGACTCTGTCCTGGAAACCATGGGCCGGTGAGAGATGGGTCGCAGATGACCCAGAGCCTTGGTTTTCTTTCCTTGATGAGTTTTTGCCCGACACCCCTTGCGAGGCGATGGTTTGGGGGAAACCTGTTGCACTGTCTGTCTTCCAGAGTCAGTCTGGATATGATGTCCGTGCAGGCCAACACGGGTCCTCCCTGGGAAAGCAAAAACTCTACCGCTGTCTGGAGAGGGCGAGACAGCCGGAGAGAGAGACTCGAGCTGGTTAAGCTGAGCAGGAAGCACC
Organism: Bos grunniens; assembly: GCF_055505025.1. Classification (NCBI taxonomy): domain Eukaryota; kingdom Metazoa; phylum Chordata; class Mammalia; order Artiodactyla; family Bovidae; genus Bos; species Bos grunniens. The sequence continues at coordinate 85,365,790 of NC_141176.1, read as the reverse complement.
CAGAGCTCATAGACGCTGCTTTCACCAACTTCTTCTTCTTTAAACACGACGAAAGCCTATATGGTCCCATCGTGAAACACATTTCATTTTTCGATTTCTTCAAGGTATGACATCGTCCAGAGCCAATGCTTTGTGATTTTCCAAATACCTGCATTTGAGTGCTAGGTCACTTCAGTCGTGTCGGACTCTTCCTGACCCTATGGACTATAACCCACCAGGCTCCTCTGTCCACAGGAATTCTCCAGGCAAGAATACTGGAATGGGTTGCCATTTCCTTCTCCAGGGGATCTTCCCGACCCAGGGATCAAACCCATGTCTTTTATGTCTCCTGCGTTGGCAGGCGGGTTCTTTACCACTAGTGCCGCCTGGGAAGTCCCACCTGCATTTGATGGGTGGGAAATTAAATTACAGGAGATTGAGTGAGTGAGTGAGTGATAATCATTGCTCAGTCATGTCCGACTCTTTGCAACCCCATGGACTGGAGCCCACCAGGCTCCTCAGTTTATAGAATTCTCCAGGCAGGAATACTGGAGTGGGTTGCCATTTCCTTCTCCAACAGAAGATGAGAGGTGAGCACAAAATTTTAGGAACATCCAGGCATGGGGCGCCAGGGACTAACCAGCCCCTAGCAGGCAACCTGGATTGTACTCAGTACCTAGAAAAGTGAAAGTGTTAGTTGCTCAGTCCTGTCCAACTCTCTGTGATCTGATGGACCGTAGCCTGCAGGCTCCTCTGTCCTTGGGATTCTCCAGGCAAGAATACTGGAATGGGTTGCCATTCCCTTCTCCAGGAGATCTTCCTGACCCAGGGATCAAATGTGGGTCTCCCATAATGCAGGCAGATTCTTCACCGTCTAAGCCACCAGGGAAGTCCTGACTCAGTATCTAGACCTGACATGAAATATGCACCAAGGGAGTTTGGGATCTGGGTAATTTTTCCTCCATCTGACCTTCAAGAGAAGCACATTTTCACCCCAAACCCTTTTTTTATTAAAAAATACGTGTTAGTGATTTTATAAATATTTCTCCCCTGAGCCATAGAATCACAATAGACTAAAGAAGGAATATAAAGCAGGTGTCTCTTTCCTTCTGGTAGGGAAATGACTTGGAATCCAACCAGCTGTTCTGCTCAAAAACTCTGGGTATTCTACACTCTCTCTCTGTCTAGAATGTGGGCTATTCCTGTTTTCCCAGGGTTGATCCTTTTTCTGACAACTCTCCTTTCTCAAGCAGTGAGGTATACCACCCTGATCTCTAGACCCCCAAGGGATTTTGAAGCCCCATGTGGTGAAGGGTAGTCAGCCATCTCCTGCAGGTGGGAAGGTCAGTGATTGATGAGCTCTGCACAGAGGAGCCTCGTGGGCTACAGTCCACAGGGTCGCAAGAGGCAGATGTGACTGAAGCGACTTACTGCACAGAGCACAAGAAAGATGGCCATAAGCTGAATAATCAGTTTTTCTTCCATATGCATGTCACAGAAATTTTGGAAAGAAATGGTTACAACCAAAGAGAGCTGATTCCAGCCATTCCTCCTCCGAGAGTGTCCTGTCAGACCTTTGCTTTCTTTCTGTTGTACCTGTTGAATTTGTTGCAGCTTAAAACTATTGACTAGGACATCCCTGGTGGTCCAGTGGTTAAGAGTCTGCCTTGCAATGTAGGGGATGCAGTTTCGATCCCTTCTCTGGGATCCCATATGCTGTGGAGCAGCTAAGCCCATGTGCCCCAACTAGACAGCCTGCATGAAAATCACATGTGCCTCAACCAAGACCCAGTTAAATAAACAGATAAATATTTATTGACCTCTGCTGTGCTAGAAATACTTTGATTCATAGATGTTCTTGCCCCAGAGCTTGTTAATTTCTTTAAGAGCTGGGTGTGCCCACCGGATGTTTCAAAGGTATGGTTAACACAGTTTAAAATGTGCCATCAGTAGGTACTATCATGCCATCGATAAAGTAGTCACATGCGTACTAAGTCACTTTAATTGTGTCCCACTCTGTGACCCTGTGGACTGTAGCCCACCAGGCTCCTCTGTCTATGGGGATTCTCCAGGCAAGAATACTGGAGTGGGTTGCCATTTCCTCCTCCGGAGATCTCCCCAACCTAGGGATCAAATCCATGTCTCTTACACCTCCTGCATTAGCAGCTGGATTCTTTACCACTACTGCCACCTGGGAAGTAGTCGTAATAAATCTAATTTCCTTCACTGGTAGGCTTTGGACAACAGTTTTATAATTTTATTGGTTGCTCCAGCGTTAGACTTGGGGCCCCTTCTTGAAATTTGGGGGAACATCAAAATAGGCCCTACATCTAGGTCAGTGTGTTATGTATACATATAAATAATTAATAGCACTTACTAAGTGGCAGGAGCCAAGGACAAAATCTAGCCAGTTTGTATCTGAGGATGGTGAGGTTTGATGTGTGGAAAGAGGAGGAGAATAAAGAAGAGTGGGGAAAAGGGAGTTTAATGGAGGTTCTTCTGCTGTCCTGCGGTTTGCAGCATAAATACCAGATCAACGTGGATGGCACCGTGGCAGCCTACCGCCTGCCGTATCTGCTGGTTGGTGACAGCGTGGTGCTGAAGCAGGACTCCATCTACTATGAACACTTTTATAATGAACTGCAGCCCTGGAAACACTACATTCCAGTTAAAAGCAACCTGAGTGATCTCCTAGAGAAACTTCAATGGGCAAAAGATCACGATGAAGAGGTAAGGTCAGTCTCTTTCCAGATATCACAGGGTCATTTCCATGTCTTGTGCCTGGAAAGCATTCAAGATGCTTACATGGAGACCCTTCCCGTAAATGGGAAGCCACATCCGCATGCATAGCACAGATCCCTTCAGGGTAAAGCCAGGCACAGTGGCTTGGATTAACTGCCCACTCTGCACATGACACGAAAACCTAACCCTTGGCCTCGATTTTGGTCTCACTCAGTTAGATCTGAGCTCCAAGCACCGCCTCCCCTCCCCTAGCAACATGAAGATAAAGATGGTCAGCCTGGCAGGGGAAGAACTAACTGTGCCACGGATTAAAATGAAGGATTGCATGAGAGAAGCTTCAAACGAATTGTCTGCTAAAAATTATTCAGGCAGTGCATTAAGCTTCATCTTGCATTGACTTTGCAAAGTCATTGTTACTTCATTTTGTCTCCCTTTTCTGTCCCGGAGAGGCCCATTCTAGAAGGCCCAATATGACTTCTTAAACTATCAAGTCTTAAAAATCTCACTTTGATTTGAACACACATCCTCTAATGTTCCCTTTACACACAAGACTTCAAAGATACTGTAGCCACTATTTTCCCACCAAAATGTACTTGGAAGATCACTTAGCACATGTCTGCATGGGGAAAAATATGTCTCATTAAAGGATATTATTCTTGCTCCTATAGGCAAAGAAGATAGCCAAAACAGGACAAGAATTTGCAAGAAATAATCTCATGGGTGATGACATATTCTGTTATTATTTTAAACTTTTCCAGGTCAGTATTTTCTAAGAAAATAGAAATATTTGTAATTGTTCATGTTAGTAGCAAGTAATGTTTCACTGAACAATTTCGAAAAGTATTTTCATTAAGGAGATACATATATACCTCTGTAAGTGAAAGTCAGGGATAAATATTAAATTAGAGTGAAAATGAAGGATGCTAAAGAATAGCTAATGGAGAATGCTACAACCTTAAGGGAAAGGTGTTAATGTTAGAACTGTGTGGCATGTGGTTAGAAAATTGGCCTCTGAGCCTACAAAGTTACTGTGCATGGATTCTTATTTGTTCTTTGTACAAAACTGCTATTTTGTTGCTGTTTCTTTTTCTATACAGTGCAAGGTATGTTTGGACCTGTTGTGCTGACCCCATTGGGCCATAACTTTTCTTGCAATTTGCCTTTATGGACCTACCCATTTAGGGATTGTAGTCAAAGCCTATCTGACAATTTGAAAGGTTCTTTTTTTAAAAATGCAGTCGTAAGCATGTAATTTGCTAATAAATAGTTCTAGATCTAAGTCAGATTGTTTTAATCTCAGAGTTGCAGAATTCTAGATATTGAGTCCAATGTCTCAGGCTCTGCTACAGAACAAAGTTGGTCGTTGCTGTTCCGCTCCCGCTTTGTAACCTTTCCTAAAGAGTGATGAATTATGTAAACTAAAGAAAGAACTGGGGGCATTTGCTAATCTGAATTCCTAAAGAGCCACAGGTTATTAGAGTTCATTCATTCAACTCACATGTACTAGAGCATAAGCTCCTCGCCCAGAACTTAGGACAGGGAAGCCCATGATGAATGAAGACGTGACTGAGGCTGTACCAGCTGTGGTGGGTCAGGCAGAAATAGTCTGTCCTCAGATTCTCAGTTTAGGGAAGATGGGAACACAGGCATTTTCACTATGTGGCAGAAGATGAAAAGAAATACCATGAAAGAGTCATATAAATGAAGAGTAGACTTAGGAGTGGGGACAGTCACCTCTCAGAAGCTCTGTCGTGGGGTTTTAAGGAGGGCCTTGCACTTCATAACTTGACACACGTGACTTAAATGGACCGAGTTCTAGCACACTCCAGTGTATCTCATTTGGTAAGTGCACCTTATGTTGTTGTTCAGTCACTGAATCGTGTCTGACTCTTTGCGACCCCGTGAACGCAGCATGCCAGGCTTCCCTGTCCTTCACTGTCTCCCAGAGTTTGCTCAAACTCACGTCCATTGAGTCAGTGGTGCCATCCAACCATCTCATCCCCTGTCACCCCCTTTCCCTCCTGCCCTCAATCTTTCCCAGCATCAGGGTCTTTTGCAGTGAGTCAGCTTTTTGCATCAGGTGGCCAGAGTATTGGAGCTTCTGCTTCAGCATATTAAGTGCTAAATAAAACATGCCTTTGTATTGTTGCCTATACAGGAATATGCCAGTTTACAAGTGAGTGAGCCCCAGATCCGAGAGGGCATGATGAGGGTAGAACCAGAGACTGAGGATGACCTCTTTCCCTGCACGTGCCACAGGAAGAAGGTAACCGGAACTGACTTCCTATCCAATGTCACAGGAAGAACTAACTATGATCCGAGTCCTCATTCTCCCCTTTACTCATCCAGTCAGGCAGCAACTACCCAAATTCCTCCTGGAGCCTCTAAGCAACTCACTTTAGCAGAGGCAGAAAAAACAGTTACCAACAAAAGGCAAAAAAGGAAAAAAAAAAAAACAAAAAACAGGTGCTAAGATGCAGTGAAGTGAAGAGACATAGGAGCTCCCAGCAAAGTGGAGGGAGGCCTTTTTTATTGTGAGAATTACAGATCATGTAGCATTTGAATAGATATTTGCGGTTTGCAAAGCATTTTCACATGTATCATCTAATAGCCTCATCTCCCTATGAGATAGTTTCTGCAAAGTTTATCATCCCAGTTTAGAGATGGAAAAATATATAACCATGATTATTCATGTTAACGGATTATTCATTTAAAAGTGATCTCTGTTAATACCACTACATTACTGGGCTTCCCTGGTGGCTCAGATGGTAAAGCGTCTGCCTCTAATGCGGGAGACCCGGGTTCGATCCTTGGGTCGGGAAGATCCCCTGGAGAAGGAAATGGCAACCCACTCCAGTACTCTTGCCTGGAAGATTCCATGGATGGAGGAGCCTGGTAGGCTACAGTCCATGGAGTCACAAAGAGTCAGACACGACTGAGCGACTTCACTTTCTCACTTTCACTCATTTCGTTTATAAAAGGCAGGCTCGAGTATGGACTTGGCAGGCTAAAGAGGATATGGACTTGGCAGGCTAAAGAGGACCTTAGCCGTCACCCAGTAAATGCCTTCATTTTATAGTTGACAAAACCAAGCCCAGAGAGGAATTTAGGCATTTTATAGGTAACAAAACCAAGCCTAGAGAGGAATTTAGCTCAGAACCATCTATCTGGATTATAGCAAAACAAGCACGAAAAACCAGTGTGCCTTCTTCAAACTGTGTGCGTGTTTGTGTGTAAAGACACTGTGGCAGGGGAGGGTTGTTGCAATTTTAGTTGTTTTCCATCTAAAGGAATGTATATTGTATGAAAATTATTATATAATGGCTTGGCATTCTTTTAAACAACATCACCATGTCTGTGAATGGACAGACTCAACATTGTGCGTTGGAACCAGAGTTGAGAAGCAGATTTTGCAGTTAACCATTTCTGCCTCCCAAGGGGGTATAAAAAAGAATAAGGTGACTGCCAGCTCTGGTGGTGTGATGGAACCAGCTCATACAGGCTCATGTGTGCGTGATCAGTTGCTTTAGTCATGTCCAACTCTTTGTGACCCTATGGCCCAGGTCCAGTCCATGGGATTCTCCAGGCAAGAATACTGGAGTGGGTTGCCATGCCCTCCTCCAGGGCATCTTCCCAACCCAGGGTTCAGACCTGCATCTCCTGTGTCTCCTGCATTGCAGGTGGATTCTTTACCGCTGAGCCACCAGACAAGTCACATACAAGCTCACTGATTGTTAAATATTTAGGAATTCTGCACAGCGGTTAACCTTTGGTAGCTTGGAATACACCTGGTTGCAGTATTTACACCATGAAAACAGCACCTGCTGAAATTAGTTTTATTTTGCTTCATTTGCTTTTGTTTTGGATTTGCCTCTAGCTAGCCTTCAGAAGTGGTACAGCATCAGTGGTCACCCCTCTCAAGTGCTGCAAGGCCACAGAATCACTGAAAACCAGTTTCAAAACAGAAATGGCCAAAATTGGAAGGTACTCCCACATGGAGTTTGATTTGGTATCAGAATGAGTCTGTTGGCTCCAAATGAAACTGGGTGGCTGCCTTACTCCACTCCTCTTTTTTTAAATTTATTTTTATCTCATAAGTGAATTTGAGGAGTGCCAAATGATTCCCCTGATTGGTAGAACTTATGGCTAGAATGATAGCTTTATTGATTTTCCCACCCGCAGTGTCTACTCTGGCCATTCACTGATACCGTTCAGAACACAAGCCTTTACCATAATACAGACCCCTAGATGTTCAGGTTCCCACCAATGAGACTTTACCCTTGCTGCTGCTGCTGCTGAGTCACTTCAGTCGTGTCCAACTCTGTGCGACCCCATAGACAGCAGCCCACCAGGCTCCCCGTCCCTGGGATTCTCCAGGCAAGAACACTGGAGTGGGTCGCCATTTCCTTCTCCAATGCATGAGAGTGAAAAGTGAAAGTGAAGTCGCTCAGTCGTGTCCGACTCCTAGCGACCCCATGGACTGCAGCCCACCAGGCTCCTCCATCCATGGGATTTTCCAGGCAGGAGTGCTGGAGTGGGGTGCCATTGCCTTCTCCAGACTTTACCCTTAGATGATTTCAAATAATAAACAATGATTTCAAATAATAAAATCCTAAAATTTTATTTGAATCCTAAAATTCAAATAATAAAGTCCTAAAATCCTCTAGTGATGACTCGGCTTTGTTTATCCCTTTTTTCATCTTTGTGTGCTTGTGTGCTCAGTCGCTAAATTGTGTCCGACTCTTTGTGACCCTGTGGACTGTAGCCCACCAGGCTCCTCTGTCCATGGGATTTTCCAAGCAAGAATACTGGAATGGGTTGCCATTTCCTCCTCCAGGGCATCTTCCCCACCCAGGGATCAAACCCGCATCTCCTGCATTGGCAGGCAATCTGAGCCACCAGGGAAACCTCTTTGTCTTTAGGGGAAAGTAATTAATAGACTAAATGTAAGCCTTCTTATTCATGGAAAACTTCTTGATGGCTCTAAATATTTGTTTCTTAATTGCAGACCAAAGATGAACTGTGATATGCAAAATACCTTTCCTTCAAATAGTGGTGCTCTGAAGACTCTTCTTAAGTGAAAAGAAGAATGTCTTCTAAATACTAATTCCATGGACAGTATAAAATCTGCTCTATGATTGTCTGAATTATGAAGATCTGTTTCTTCTTATGCAGTATTCCCACGACAGTCATTGGAAGTACATTTTTAGAATTTTATAATAAAATCACTTTTATTTTAAAGGCCTGTGTTGTGCTCATCATTAGCTGTGTTTGGACCATGGAGCAGTAAAAAAAAAAAAAAAAATGGGTGTCTGAGTCCTGAACTCAGTCTGAAGCATGTCAAAAGCCATCACCTACCTAGATACAGTTTACATGACAAAGCAGTAAACTTCTGACTTGTTTACACTATTATTTTAGATAATCAGTCACTCCCTTAATACTAATTAATACACCTTCCAAGGTTTTTTGTAATCTGGCCTCTTCCTGTATCCATCACAAATGTATTTTATTTAACAAGTATTTATTAAGCACCTAATATGTGCCAGGCATTGTATTAGGTTCTACAGATACAATAGTGAACAGCCACTATCTCTTCTGAAAGAAGAGTGAAATAAACAAGTAAAAATAAATAAGCAGGGCAATTATGGATTGATTAAAACAGTTATTACAGAGAGAAAGTGGGCTTAGTGGTGGTGGCTAGAGATCAAAGATGCTACTGACTTCTCACTGTTAAGCAAAATATTTGTTATGGTTAATGATAAACAACGACTACTAAAATATGAAATTTCCAATTATTAAAAAGGAAGCACATTAAAATTTTATTAAATGCTTTTCAGGCATCTATTTACATATTCATGTTTAATGGTGATTTATTCTGTTCCATTAATCCATGATGAACTACATTAATACTATTCTCATTTCGAAACATTATAGAACCTCCATTATAAAAACTCTAGTACATCCAATTATGTATTATTTTAATGCATGGATGTAATCATGCTAATATTTAGCTAAATCTGGCCCACCACTTATTTTTGGACAGCCTGAAAGTTAAGGATGATTTTAAAATTTTTAAATGGTTGAAAAAAATCAAGAAAAGAATAGTAATAACATGTAAAATTTATCTGAAATTGAAGTTTTGGTGTCCATAGTTTTGTATTAGTTTCCTATGGCTGCTATGACAAAGTATTAATACCAAACAAGAGGAATTCAATCTCTTAGGGTTCTGGATTTGAGAGTCAGGAATCAGTGTTTCTGGGACAATGGCGATGTATTTGGAGGGCTGGTTTCTTCCTGAGGCTCTGAGGGCAGAATGCCTTTTCTGGCTCCTAGGGGTGTGTTTCTTGTGGTTCTTGTCTTGTGGCCCCTTCATTTTCCCAGCCAGCAGCTCAGCATCTTCAAATCTGTTTGTCATCACACTGCCTTCTCTCTCTGAATGTTGCAGCACTGTTATTTATAAGAAGTCAAACAGTGGAAACCATCCAAATAGCCATCCACCAGTGAATGGATAAACAAAATGTGGTTTATCCGTAAAACTGAATACTACTCAGCAATGAAAAGAAACGAGTTATAAGGAACAAAGTACTATTAGATATGATACAATATGGATGGAATCTTCTTTTTCTGAGGCAGCAAGCGGTGTCTTAGCCTTATGGCCGGTGCACCTGCTGGAAGGGAATGGCTGGGACTCCGAAGGATCCTGAAAGAGGAAGTCGGGGGTGAGGCAGCGAGGGGAGGCGGCCCGACAGCGCCCCCTCGGGCTGGGCAGCAGACACCGCCACAGCACCGGCGGCAGGGGCGGGAAAACTCCCGCTCCCAGCGTGCTCCGCGCGCCAGCTCGCGCGCCTGGGGGGCGGGGCCTGCGCGCGCCTGCGCTGTAGCGGGACGCGCTGGCGGGCGCGGCGAGGCGGTCCCTTCGAGTGTGGTAGTTCGCTCCCTGAAGGGAGTGAGGACGGTTAGGTGCTGCCGGTCACTTTCCCGTCCCTGGTAAGTGCGGCGGCTGTGGCGGCGGCGGCGGCAGTGGTCGGGGCTGCTACTTGGGAACGGCTTCCGAGGGCTTTCCGCGGTCCCTCCAGCGGCGTTTCGGCCTCGTGGCCGTCGTCCCTCAGGGGCTGTTGGGCGGCTCCGTGAGGCGTGAGGCGTCGGTTAGGTCCCGCGGGCCGCGGCAGCTGGGGCTTCGGCCGGCCGGTCGGGAGGCTCCTAGAAGGGACGGTGAGAGCGGGGCGAGCCGGCCTCCGAGCGAGGAGAATCTCCCGCGCGCCGGCCACCGTGCAGCCCCGACGGGCGGAATCGGACGGTCCTCGGGCGCCTTTGGGTCCCCAACCCCGGGAAGCCTGACCTCGAGTTTCTGCCTTGTTCCGCTTGTTGTCGAGGCGGCCCGGACCCGCGACTCCCCTCAAGGACTTGAAGTCTGACAGTTGCCGTTGCGTTTTCCTCGCGATTTCCAACGTTCCGCCCGGACGAGGCGGATGACGCAAGAATTTTTTTTTTCCAACTGAAAGTTAAGGGGTGGTGGCATCCGATCATCCGGCTTCGGATGTGGTCTCTGTCGCATCCTGACGACAGTAGTCACACAAATCACTCTTGAAAACGCCCACAAGCGTGGGCACGCGGGTCCAGACGGTGAACCGTCGCAGCCTCTCTCCGAAGTTGGTGGCGTTTGCTGCCTTTGAAGACACCGAGGCGGAGCCAGGCTCCAACCCCGCCGCCCCTTCTGACCCGCTAAACCCGAGATTTATTAGCTAGAGCCGGCTCACTATTGCCCTTATAAGTCCAACACGTGTTGCACTGTTGGCAAGGACAGGCTGTCCATCACGCAAGAGTGTGGCGTTTGCCAGAAAAAAAAAAAAAAAAAACAGCAGGTGTGTGCACTGTTGGCAAGGACGGACTGTCCATCACGCAAGAGTGGCGTTTGCCAGAAAAAAAGAACCACGAGCACCCCACTTGTTGAGGAATAGAGCATTCTAGGTTAAGAGAGTGGGTTGAGGACGTGTATCTAATTTTACTCCCTGAAATCTCACTGAAAGTACAGTAAAGGGATTTTCAAAAAGACACAAACCCACAGAGATGAAGAAAATGGGAAAGAAACAATAGCAGTAAAATACTGGGCTCCAGAAAGCAAGTGTCGTACAATTATATATATATATATAAGAAACAAAATCTTCAAAATGTGCAGAAACTGGCAGCACGGGACACTTTGGGAGCTGGCAATGAAAGGAATGGTGCTGGGGATGGATGTGCATGGCTCAAATAAAGACCACTTAGGTGAGGTCTGTCTGAGAAGTAATTAGATAGCAAGCTCTCCTTCCCCGTTTCATACTGGTAGGATACTGCTTCTCTCCCACCAGGAGACTGGAGGCTCTTCTCTTGAGAACATAAAATGGGATCTTTGAAGCTGGGGACCCCAGGCACAATTATGAGTCTACATTTATGAAAACAGACAGTGAAGGCTGAAGCCCTTCATCCTCCTCCTCCAGTTTAAATCCCAGAACTTTTTGCAGCCGGTCTAATACCTTTCAGGCTCTGTATGAGAATTCTACACACACATAACATGTAAAGGGAAGGATCTGTACAATAAATTAGTCACAGTGATGGCTTCTTGGAAGGGAAAGAAACTTTGTGGCTGGGGGAAAAATGTGAAGAGACTTCACTATTCAGACATTTTTATTCTTTTAAAATAGTGTACCATGTGCATATATTGCCTATTCAAAAATGAAATGTATTTCTTAAATGCAAATGAATACACCCTTTGACACAGGAATTTATAGATATGTCTACACACATGTATTGCCACTCATTGCAATATTGCTTTAGCAAAAGATTGGAAACAGTCTCAATTTTCATTAATAGATTGGTAAACCATTGCAATATTGCCACTCATTGCAATATTGCTTTAGCAAAAGATTGGAAACAGTCTCAATTTTCATTAATAGATGGTTGGTAAAATAAATTTTGTACAACCCTCCTTTGGAATATTTTGTAGTCATAAAAAAACAATGAAATAAGCTCATTGTATAAAAAAGTAATCACAAAGATATATGTTGGGGAGGGGGTTCAGAAAAAATATATCACTAGTTTTATAAAAAGATGTATGTATGTATATATGTATATAAAATACCTGAAAGATAAGCAGAATACTGATTGCCTTTGAAGAGGAGATCTGGATGGTAAAGCAAAAGTGGAATTAGGGAGAGACTTTTCACTGTATACTTTTGTACATTTTGAACATGTTATTCAGTGAATAAATTAGTAAATGTTAATAGGAAAAAAATTAATGATCCTGATGTTAAGCATATCCTGAACAATAAAAGATCTCTTACACTACGGGAAAGAATACTGTGTAACAACCCTGAAATCTTAGTGGCTCACAGCATTTCATGCCCTTGATTCTTCAGGTAGACATTTCATGGTTCTTCAGTGGTTTAGATGTTGATTGGACTAGGCTGGACTCCAGACTTCAGTTTTGAGTTCAGATCTGCTCCATGTATCTTCATTGTGGAACCCGGGCTGAAAAAGCAAAAATACGTGGAGCGTACTTTTCTTGGGGCTGAAGGTGAGAGTTTAAGAGCCCTTCTGGAAAATTTGCCATGCTTCAGCTCAGAAGTGGCACACTGAAACATCTTTTGGTTAAAGCAAGTCACATAGTCAAGCCCAAAGGCAATAGTGTGGAGATTTACATTCTGTCTAGTGGGAGGTTTCTGCAGTCTCAGGACAAAGGATGTGGATGTCTGCTTCCACTGCAGGGTAGAAGGAAGAGTTGGGACCAGTAAAGACGAAGGAAATGGGTTAATAGAAAGATGCTGTGAAATTAGGTTGAAGATAGTTGGTTGAGAACAAAGATGCTTAGGAAAAATACATATTTATATGTACCAAGATATAGCATCCTACTTTGATATGAGTTTTCTTACAGAATGCGTATTATGGTATCACATTGACTTAGATAACATCTGCCAGCCCCACACCTGGCCGGCCCTATAACCAATTCTGAATGACCATTGGAATGAAAATAATGTAGATGTAAAGATATCAGTTCCTAAAGTAGTTATATATAAATGTCTTTATTTTAGCTACTAAATGTATTCATTCATAGTTCTTGTATCATATCCATGTCTACCAACCTACCTTTCACAATAGAATCTTCTTTTCAGGGAGATGTCCTTTGCTTCTCAGATGTAAGGCACTTAAAGATTGTTATTCAACAGTGAAAATGAGTCATACAGAGGTAATACATATTTTCATATATTCTGCATCTTCAGGGTTCCTTTTTTTTTTTTTGTAGTCATATGGCTCCAGAATAATTTTCTTATTTTCAGCTTGTACTGTGAGAGACAGTATAGCATTAGTGGTTAGGAGTGAGAACTTTGGAGCAGACTGCCTGAATTTGCATCTTGGCTAGTGGATATATAACCTTGGGCACATGATATAACGTACTGTGCCTCAGTTTTCTCATCTCTAAAATGGAAATTGTAACAGTACTTACCACAGAATTCTTAGAAAGTTTAAATGAGTTAATACATAAAGAGCAGTTATGATAGTACCTGACACAATAAGTACTTAAATATAAATTATTATTAATATTGCTTTTTATTTTGAGGCTGTGATTTGAGTCATTTGTATTACAGAACAAACCTATATAGTTATTCATTTGTCTAAATAGTCAGGGAAGTTAATTTTTGATCCCTTTATTCTCTTGAATTCCAGGTAAAGTTAAAAGTACCTTTTGGAAATAAATTGCTAGATGCTGTTTGTTTGGTACCTAACAAGAGCTTAACATATGGAGTCATTCTTACACATGGAGCATCAGGAGATATGAATCTCCCTCATTTGACATCACTGGCATCCCATCTTGCCTCTCATGGGTTTTTTTGCCTGAGATTTACCTGTAAAGGCCTTAATATTGTACATAGAATTAAGGCATATAAATCAGTTTTGGTAAGAAAATTTCTTTATATTTACTTACAATAATTCTATTTTTTAAATGCACAGTAAATTGACAAATTTTATTAGTCATTTGGTTTAATTTTAAAAACCCTAATGAATATTCTTAGAAACTCAACAGTGTGTGAAGGCTGGGTAGTGGTCAGATTGCTCTTTTTTGCCATCAGTTTCTATAGGGATGAGTGCTCACATCATAGATGTTTCTCCATGATACTGCCAAGGCATCTACTTATGATGTAATTTCCTTCTTGGAATTATATAACTTAAGCATATACAGTTCTAGACAGTTAGCCTCATATGCTGTGAGTGTACAAATAGCATGATTTCCATGTTGGAAACTAAAATCCCTGGATGAAAACCGAAATTTCTTTTAATCCAAATTACTTCAAGCGTGCTAAGTTTTTCAGAGCTTTAAATCAGATGTTAGTTGTAGCATTATCAGATTTTGCCTTAGTTGGAAGCTTTTAACTGGCTCTTTTTTTCCCCTCCAAATTTTTTTCTTTAAAAATGTTTTAGTACTTGAATATTTTAGACAGTGTTTTTTTTCACATATTTGCGTGTATTACCCAATATATGACTTGATAGTGAAGGCATGACCAGAAGAGCAAAGAACTGGTTACCTCTTCCAAGTAAAATCCCTTAAAATTTTGTGGTTGTCTTTGTAAAAGTTTTATACACTCTAGTAATGATGAGAAATATGTGTTGGTTTTTCCAGTGGAATATAGGAGAAGAATTGATGGTTTTTTGGTTGATTTTTCTAGAATTACCTAAAGACCTCAGAATACAAACTTGCAGGTGTTTTCCTTGGAGGTAAGTTGCAGTACTTGTGAATACTTGTTTTAAAATCTACTCACATTAATACAGGAATAGGTAATAAAGAATTAATGACAGGAATAGAGTTAAGGATTTTTTGTTTTGTTTTGGTAAGTCACGTCCAGGTATAATAACATCAAGGTACTTTAATATTTAAATCGAATTTAAGCCATATACATATGTATTACAACCCAAAGACGTCTCCTTTTATTATATTCTTGAATCATCCTCTGAACTGATCCCTTCACAAGGTTTGTCTTTACCTCTTCAAGTATTCTTTCAGTAAATAATTATTCTTTTTTTTTAGATTTGATTTAGGATCAGTTTTTAGCTCTTCACAAGTCTGTGGGTATTGAGGCTTGTTAATTGCCACCTTCTGTTAAGTATAGATAAGTAATATGATGGATGCATAGTAAATTAAATCTGCCATTATCATCACTACTACTTTATGTGAATGTCTGTATTTCAAACTGAACTTGATTTTAATTGATTTTAGGTCGTTCAATGGGCTCAAGAGCAGCTGCTTCTGTACTGTGTCATATTGAGCCTGATGATGCTGATGATTTTGTTCGAGGTCTCATTTGTATTTCCTATCCACTGCACCATCCAAAACAGCAGCATAAACTTAGAGATGAAGATCTCTTTCGTATAAAAGATCCTGTACTGTTTGTGTCAGGCTCAGCAGATGAAATGTGTGAAAAGGTGATTATGACTTGCTGTTTGTGTGAATGAAAGAGAATGAAAGAAACATCTTGGGAACAAGATGCTACCTGCAACATTCAGTCTCTTTAAAAAGATGCTGATTTTACTATGCTCCTTTTATGTCTTTGGTACCCTGTTACTGAGGGGAATCTAAAAACTATGAGCATACTGACAATATTCAACCCCTTGTAATTAGGTGATAAATGAATTAACTCTTACTTAGCAAATGAAGGATTAATATCTGAATCTTGTGAATTTGGGATTACTAGACTGTATATTTGTTTTATCATTTCAGCATTTAATCACATTCTTCAAATTTGTTATAAAATTGACCCTTGAAGAAAAGTAACTTGTACATATTACTAAATTTTAGTGTCTTTCCCAGAATATATAATTTTCTTGGGAAAAATATTTTTTAGAAGAATTTTTTGACTTGTCAAGAATGAATGCTTGATCTGTTCTGTGGTGTTGCTATATGTAAGAAGTCTGTATTGTCACTTCTTGCACAATCCATTGCCTCAGAAGTTATCTTTAGAGTAGGTTTTAATATTTAGTGAATGGATGCCAAGTATAGGTGGGGTAGGAGAGAGTAAATCTTTATGAAACACCAATAGGGTATTAGTCTAGTATCATCTTCTTTTTTCCTTTTAGAACTTGTTGGAGAAAGTGGCACAGAAAATGCAAGCTCCTCATAAAATACACTGGATTGAGAAGGCAAATCATTCCATGGCAGTGAAAGGACGATCAACAAATGATGTTTTCAAAGAAATAAATACACAGATTTTGTTTTGGATCCAGGAAATCACTGAAACGGACAAGAAATAATTGTCTATAAGTTAAAGGCTATGTTATTTTGAATACAAGTACAGTTAATTTGTTAAAGAAGAGCATACTTCTCAGCATTATGAGATATATTTCAGACTAATTTAATGTCCTTTCATGTTACCCCGTTTTTAAAACACATTTTAATAGTGAAATTAATGTTCTTTATAAAATGTCTCTTGAGAGTACTGTCATAGTTGTATAAAGATGATGTACAAATATTGAAGGTGGTCCAAATATAATTTATTTTCTTTAATAAGTTTTGAAAAATTAAACGTTGAATTTTGTTACAACAGAACTTTTGTCTCATTGCTGTGCAACTCAAACAGTGCTCTTAATTGTGCAGAGCAGTGTCATCTTTATGAAGGAAGAACAATGCTTTAGTAAATTTAGTCAGTTTTATAGAATGTGTACATCTAAGTCACCTAATGTTTTATTAAATCTCAAGGGATAGATGAAGATACATTTTCATATATGGGGACTCTGAACATTGTTTTTAGAATAAAGTAACAACTTTTATTGAATAAATGCTTACTGAAGGTCTGTTACAGGCAAAGCTTCATTAGGTTTACAACAGTGATTAAACGTGGAGTTTAATATAGTAGGGGAACTTGATGTCTAAAGCTCTCTGATTAAGGAGAGAATGAAATGAGTAAATAGTGGAACTAATATCTGTGTTGTATCTAGACAGAGTTAGGGCTCTTAATTTTGCTTTGAGAAGTGCAGGTATCACTTGGACTAGACTTCAGGGTATTGAGTTAGATATGAAAAACTTAGTTTCTATATTTCCTGTAAAGAATGCAAAAAATGTGATGAGGCTGATGATATATAGTATAAGTTTGTAGTGAGCAGTGGTTCTCTACAGTAGGAAATTAACTCCCTGAGTACCCTACTGACCTCAGGTTAGGCTGTTCCGACAGCCAGGGCAGCCTAGGAAGCTTTCAGAGTTTTCAGGTCCCTTGTTTCTCCTGCCCTGATGAAGTCAATGGATTTTAATTTTTCTAAATAGTGCATAAAGAACAAAAATCTAGATAACTAATGTGTATACTAGATATAATGTGAATATTAGAATCAAATGTACTATTACAAAATCAAAATTTCCATGTCACTCAGTGTATAATAGTTATTTTTTGACTGAATTTCTTGAATGATGCCTTAATTTTTAAAAATAGTGTATAATTAATACTTAACTTTTAAAACAAGACTGATCAAAATATTAACATAAAAAATACTTAACCAGAGCTAACAAATATAATAATGATCTATTACATGTAAATCAATTGGCAAATAATATAAACCAGGGAAAATACAAAGGAAAACTTACTAGAATGCAGACTACAGTATAAAAGTACAATGAAGAAATAGATTTGAAAGGTTACTAACCAGGCTTTGTAGTCATAATATTCAAGTTTCACACTAAACTATAGGCATAATATGGATGACCATTCAAAGATACTACTGCAAATATAAGGATAACGTAGAAGTTCATTTAAAGTTGGTTTTTCCCTGACCTGAGTTGGGCTTCCCAGGTGGTTCAGCAGTGAAGAATTCACCTGCCAGTGCAGGAGATGCATGTTCGATCCCTGGGTTGGGAAGATCCCCTGGAGAAGGAAATGTCAACCCACTCCAGTATTCTTGCCTGGAGAATCCCATGGACAGAGGAGCCTGGTGGATTATGGTCCATAGGGTCGCAATGAGTCAGACATGACAGCACAACTCAGCTTTCCCTGAGTTACCCATAAGAAACTACTGATTGATGAAATAGCTTGTCATTGGAGAACTGTGTACCAAGCCATGGGTGGGGATCACATAACTGCATTTTTGGTTGTCATGACTGGGGTGGAGTGCTCCTGGCACCTCACAAGAAAGGGATTCTATCTACTAGCATCCTGCCATACACAGGACAACCAACCACTACAAAGAAGTTCCTGGTCCAAAATGTCAGTAATTCCTAAGTTGAGAACCTTGTCCTTGACAAACCAGCTTTGAGATTTATCTTTAAGTCCTTTCTCCTTCACGTCAGCTTTTCTACACCACCCCTGAATCCATTTGCTTTCCTTTTAGTTACCAAATCCTATGTTTTCAGTATCAAAGTCTGATTCTACCCCCATTTTGTTTACACTGCCTGGTTTACAAGCCAGGCCCTCATCAATTCACATCTGTATAGTTACAGCAGCCTAATTCATTTTACTATTGTCTCCTTGTACTAGTAAACCATTTGTCACCTTTAACTCAGAAACTGTTGGTGGATCTCCAAAGGTGATTGTTAAGGTTAAAGACCTTAGTTCAAGGTCCTCCACAATAGGCTGTACCAACATTTTAACCTTATTTTCTTCCCCCCATACTCACAACCTATACGTAGTACTCCAGCTAAATTCACTGCACAAAGTTTTGGAACAAAGTCTGTCTGCCTTTTCTTCCTGAAACTTTTGTTAGTCTTTGTCTGCTACCAATCATTCTCATCCTTTAAGGCCCTTAAGTTCTCTTTACCACTTCACAGCTTTTCTTGAATTACCCCAACCAAGTATCTCCTTGAAAGCCACATATCTTCTCTCAAGAAGTAATGCTCAAAATTCTCCAAGCAAGGCTTCAACAGTACATGAACCATGAACTTCCAGATGCTCAAACTGGATTTAGAAAAGGCAGAGGAACCAGAGATCAAATTGCCAACATCTATTGGATAATTGAAAAAGCAAGAGAGTTCCAGAAAAACATCTGCTTTATTGACTACACCAAAGCCTTTGTGTGGATCACAACAAACTGTGGAAAAATCTTAAAGAGACGGGAATACCAGATCACCTGATCGGCCTCCTGAAAAGTCTGTATACAGGGCAAGAAGCAACAGTTAAAACCGGAAATGGAACAACAGACTGGTTCCAAACAGGGAAAGGAGTATGTCAAGGCTGTATATTGTCACCCTGTTTAGTTAGCTTATATGCAGAGTACATCATGCAAAATGCTGGGCTGGATGAAGCACAAGCTGGAATCAAGATTGCTGGGAGAAATATTAATAACCTCTGATATACAGATGACACCACCCTTACAGCAGAAAGCGAAGAAGAACTAAAGAGCCTCTTGCTGAAAGTGAAAGAGGAGAGGAAAAAAGTTGGCTTAAAACTCAACATTCAGAAAATTAAGATCATGGCATCTGGTCCAATCACTTCATGGCAAATAGATGGGGAAACAATGGAAACAGTGGCAGACTTTATTTTGGGGGCTCCAAAATCACTGCAGATGGTGACTGCAGCCATGAAATTAAAAAATGCTTGCTCCTTGGAAGAAAAGCTGTGATCAACCTAGAGAGCATATTAAAAAGCAGAGACATTACTTTGCCAACAAAGTCTGTCTAGTCAAAGCTATGGTTTTTCCAATAGTCATGTATGGATGTGAGAATTGGACTATAAGGAAAGCTGAGTGCTGAAGAATTGATGCTTTTGAACTGTGTTGTTGGAGAAGACTCTTGAGAGTCCCTTGGACTCCCAGGAGATCCAACCAGTCAATCCTAAAGGAAATCAGTCCTGAATATTCATTGGAAGGACTGATGCTGAAACTGAAACTCCAATACTTCGGCCACCTGATGCGAAGAACTGACTCACTGGAAAAGACCCTGATGCTGGGAAAGGTTGAAGGCAGGAGGAGAAGGGGATGACAGAGGATGAGATGGTTGGATGGCATCACCGACTCAATGGACATGGTTTGGGTGGACTCCGGGAGTTCATGATGGACACAAAGAGTCAGACACGACTGAGCAACTGAACTGAACTGAACTGAACAACAAAGCCCTGAAAGCAGAGACTCTTCTTTACCTCTATGCAAACTTAAGCATTAATAGGAGTGGTAGATATTAGCGGTATACTAATTAATGGGTTCAGTGTCATCACTTAAAAGATCTTAGGAACGAACTAGAGAGTTTCTTCATGTTAAAATGTTGAATCCCCTTTAAGGTAGTAAACATTAAATGAATTTAATTTCTCTTGCCATTGGTCAAAAGAATGAGTATTTCATTAGCTGCATTAAATATGGAAAAACCCAGCAGAATAAAATCACCGTTTGTATATATGGAAGGGGAGTCAGAGAGGACGGTGTATTTTACCCTAGAAATGCCTAGAGGAATTGTTTGTTCTAGAACTAAGGAATTCCTATACCATGCATCCCAGTGAGACATACTTTGCAAAGACAAACCCCAAGATCACAGTTAAACCTAAATTAAGATCCTAAGCTTCTAGGATGTGTCATTGATCTCCTCTCTAATACTCCAGGTAGTAAGAACTCAAGAAATCTTTCTTGCTCTCAAAGTTATGCAACAGAGAAGGCCTGAACAATTAACTCTGGTGTAAAGAACTCTACTTTCTTCAGCCCACCTTGAACAAATGAAGACAACGGAAGTATTAATTCAGTACATCTTCCAAAGGAAAGTGCTCTAAATCCAAGGTAGTGTTAATATTTTCACTAACAGTCCAGATTGTTTTGTATACTTACAACTCTTAAGACTTTGGTTCTGCCCCACCCTAATTCTGACATCAGCAAGCATCACAGGTAGCTGTTCCTTGGTATCACCAGAAATAGAGTAAAGAGGAAATTCACCAGGAGACCATTCCAGAACCCACCAAATCTAACTTTGGTTTTCAACATTGCAGTAGATTATTGAAGAGGAACATTGCTGACAGTCACCTCTAACAAAAAGAAATATAAAATGAGGTGTTCTATTTTAAGAAAACATCAGGCTGGCCCCCAAGAGACAAGCTGTTATCTGTCCTGCAGAGTGACAATGAAACATACCAAAAAATTATTTGGTATTTATCTGAAGTTCAAATTAAACTGCAGCATCTAGTTTGTGTGTGTGTGTGTGTGTTAATGCTAAATCTTGCCACCCTACATTCATGTTTTCTTGATAACAAGTATAAAATACACTTCCTGGTTGTAAAAGAAAATGGTTTGGTCCAATTCAAATTTGTTCTACATTTTTAAAAATTACAGTATAGTTATAACCCAACTGTGCTAAGGAATTATTTATAGAATTATGGGGGGGGGGTGTGAAATTAATGGAGGATTATTTTTTTATTAAAAACAACTACAGATAGCATCATACATGTCTCACCAGTGAACTTTCATTATTGCTCAAGTAAGTTGATATGAGCTCAGTTAAATACCCACTATGACACGTACCTCACTTAGACCCAGAGCAGTCACTACTATACTTAACAAGGCACTGGGCAGCACTGGGCATTTTTTCCCGGCAGAACATTGCACATGGTTATGAGATGGGCATACCACCTTGTTGTGTTTTGGGGCATCCAGAATCAAGGGCCTTGGAATGAAGAGATCCATCTATTTCATATATTACATAACAATGTCAAAGCGATTTTATTTCTTTAAAAAAGTGGTGCAAGGTGGATTGGGAAATGATACATTTTTGACATTATGGGAACTTCTAGAGTCCTGGACTTCTCAAAATAATTGGATGGCAATCTTCTTTATAATTTTCCTGGGAATTATTTTTGAGATCATACTCTTAAAGATTTGTATGTCCTTTCAGAAGAAGCCTGCACTTCCTTCAGAAAAGGATAAGTCAGATGTCCACAAGGTAAGAAAAAAATGCTTGATTTCCTTTTCCAAGATTTTTCAAAATAACTCAGAAGAATAACTTATAAAATTGTGTAACTTTGATATTTGGACTACTCTAACTGGGGTCGCAAAGAGTTGGACACGACTGAGCGACTGAACCGAATTGAACATTTTATTGTCTCCCTTGACAGAAAGAAGACAATGGAAGTTGCCTGACAAGCATGAAATTTGGTAAGTATCCTACAATTTTATCAGCTCAGTTCAAGTTCAGTTCAATACAATTTCATATTTTAATATAAAACTTGTTCAGTCTGAACTTCTCCCACTGATACTCTGACTTTTTTTTATTCCTATTTCTCCCTAGATCATTGGTCAGCTATTTCATCCTCAGAAGCAAGGTAAATGATACATTTTGAAATTAGATGAAATGGATTGGTTTTGTTCTATTCAAAATTACATCTGAATTACAGAAAAAAGTTTTCCCATTTGTATAGAATACAACAGCAGTCCAACATCATAATTCAGTCTAACTTTGATTTTTATTTTTTAAATTGATTTTTATTGGAGTATAGTTGCTTTATAAAGTTATGTTAGTTTCTACTGTACAGCAAAGTGAATGAGTTATATATATATACACACACACATCCCCTCTTTTTGGATTTCTTTCCCCTTTAGGTCACCACTGAGCACTGAGTAGCGTTCCCTGTGCTCTACACGAGGTTCTCTTTAGTTATCTATTTTATACATAGCAGTGTATATAGGTCAGTCCCAATCTCCCAGTTCATCCCACCCCATCTTTCCCCCTTGGTATCCATACATTTGTTCTCTACATCTGTGCCTCCATTTTGTGAGTAAGTTCATCTGTATCATTTTTCTAGATTCCACATATAAGTGATATATTCAGTATTTGTTTTTTTCTTTTTAACTCACTTCACTCTGTATGGCAGTCTCTAGGTCCATCTACATCTCTGCAAATGTCACAATTTCATTCCTTTTAATGATTAATATTCCATTGTATACATGTACCACATCTTCTTTATCCATTCCTGTGTTGATGGACATTTAGATTGCTTCCATTTTATGGCTATTGTACACAGTGCTGCAGTGAACACTGGGGTTCATGTATCTTTTTGAATTATGGTATTCTCTGGGTATATGCCCAGGAGTGGGATTGGTGGGTCATATGGTAGTTCTGTTTTTTAACTTTGATTTTTAAATGGTTGCTCTATTCCAAACTGTATTAATGGTTTTTTATATATTGTTGAAATTATCCTTCCAGGTAGGTAGTATCATTACTGTTTTTTTAAAATTTGTTTCAGAGTATGTACAAATACATGTTTGTATATAATGTATATATTAGGGCTTCCCTGGTGGCTCAGATGGTAATGCATCCACCTGTAATGCAGGAGACCCAGGTTTGATCCCTGGGTTGGGAATCTGGAGAAGGAAATGGCTACCCACTCCAGTATTCTTACCTGGAGAATTCCATGGACAGAGGAACCTGGTGGGTTACAGTCCAGGGTTGCAAAGAGTTAGACATGACTGAAGTGACCAAGCACGCACATAGTTGCTTTATAATGTTGTGTCAGTTTCGCTGTACAGCAGAGTGAATCAGTGTATCATACACATACATATGTCCCCTCTCCTTTGGATTTCCTTCCCATTTAGGTCGCTGCAGAGCATCATTCCTGTTTTTACAGATGAGGAAAATAAAGCTTAGAGGTTAAGTGGCTTGCTTCTTTCTCTACCCCAACCTCTCTCTCCAGTACAAAGAAGTAATAATGACAAGTTATGATAATTCAACTGAAAAAATATTCATTTAGCACCTACTGTGAACCCAGCAGACCCTGAGCTAGGTTCTTCAAGAGTGCCATGAAAGGAGTTTATACAATCAGAATTCATCCCACATCCTGAGGATACATGAGTGCTAGAGATTAAATACTGACATTGCTACTCTTGGTGCTATCAACATCTTAATTGTTTTCATCAAAATCCATTCAGTAATCATTAGATATCCCTATACAATGGACCTTGTATTTTACACTGGTATTCAAATAATAAGCCCTGGAGGAGGTAGTGACCACCCACTCCAGTATTCTTTCTGGGAAAACCCCATGGACAGAGGAGCCTGGCAGGCTATGATAGGTGCTAAATAAATATTTTTCAACTGAATTATCAGACCTGGTGATTATTACTTCTTCATTTGTATTGAAGAGAGAGGTCATGGTAGGTAAACAATCCACTTAACCTTTAAGCTTTATTTTCCTCATTTGTCTGTGGGGTCACAGAGAGTTGGTCATGACTGAGTGACTGAGCATGCATGCACAAATAATAAGATAGTATCTCTTCTCAAGAAGCTTATATTCTTGGGGAGGAGACATATTCATAAAGGATGATTTTGTTTGTTTTGTTTTTGTTTTAATTGGAGACTAATTACTTTACAATATTGTAGTGGTTTCTGCCATACACTGACATGAATCAGCCATGAGTATACATCTGTTCCCCATCCTGAACCCCTCTCCCATCCCCCTCCCCATCCCATCCCTCAGGGTCATCCCAGTGCACCAGCCCTGAGCACCCTGTCTCATGCATTGAACCTGGACTGGCGATCTGTTTCACATATGATAATATACATGTTTCAATACTATTCTCTCAAGTCATCCCACCCTCGCCTTCTCCCATAGAGTCCAAAAGACTGCTCTATACATCTGTGTCTTTTTTGCTGTCTCGCATATAGGGTCATCATTACCATCTTTCTAAATTCCATATATATACATTAGTATACTGTATTGGTGTTTTTCTTTCTGACTTACTTCACTCTGAATAGTAGGCTCCAGTTTCATCCACCTCATTAGAACTGATTCAAATGTATTCTTTTTCATGGCTGAGTAATATTCCATTGTGCATATGTACTATAGCTTTCTTATCCATTCATCTGCTGATGGACATCTAAGTTGCTTCCATGTCCTGGCTATTATAAACAGTGCTGTAATGAACTTTGGGGTACATGTGTCTCTTTCAGTTCTGATTTCCTTGGTGTGTAGGCCCAGCAGCGGGATTGCTGGGTCATATGGCAGTTCTATTTCTAGTTTTTAAAGGAATCTCCACACTGTTCTCCATAGTGGCCGTACTAGTTTGCATTCCCACCAACAGTATAAAAGGGTTCCCTTTTTTCCACACCCTCTCCAGCATTTATTGTTTGTAGACTTTTGGATAGCAGCCATTCTGACTGGTGTGAGATGGTACCTCATTGTGGTCTTGATTTACATTTCTCTGATAATGAATGATGTTGAGCATCTTTTCATGTGTTTGTTAGCCATCTGTATGTCTTCTTTGGAGAAATGTCTATTTAGTTCTTTGGCCCATTTTTTGACTGGGTAATTTACTTTTCTGGAATTGAGCTGCAGGAGCTGCTCGTATATTTTTGAGATTAATTCTTGTCAGTTTCTTTGTTTGCTATTATTTTCTCCCATTCTGAAGGCTGTCTTTTCACCTTGCTTATAGTTTCCTTCTTTGTGCCGAAGTTTTTAAGTTTAATTAGGTCCCATTTTTTTATTTTTGCTTTATTTCCATTACTCTGGGAGGTGGGTCATAGAGGATCCTGCTATTATTTATGTCAGAGGGTGTTTTGCCTATGTTTTCCTCTAGGAGTTTCTAAGTCTTACACTTAGACCTTTGATCCATCTTGAGTTTATTTTTGTATATGGTGTTAGAAAGTATTCTAGTTTCATTCTTTTACAAGTGATTGGCCAGTTTTCCCAGCACCACTTGTTAAAGAGATTGTCTTTTCTCCGTTGTACATTATTGCCTCCTTTGTCAAAGATAAGGTATCCATAGGTGTGTGGATTTATCTCTGGGCTTTCTATTTTGTTCCTTTGATCTATATTTCTGTCTTTGTGCTGGTACCGTACTGTCTTGATGACTGTAGCTTTGTAGTAGAGCCTGAAGTTTAGGCAGGTTGATTCTTCCATTCCCATTCTTCTTTCTCAAGATTGCTTTGGCTATTCGAGGTTTTTTGTATTTCCATACAAATTGTGAAATTAGTTGTTCTAGCTCTGTGAAAAATACCATTGGTAGCTTGATAGGGATTGCATTGAATCTATAGATTGCTTTGGAAAGTATACTCATTTTCACTATATTGATTCTTCCAATCTATGAACGTGGTATATTTCTCCATCTATTTGTGTCATCTTTGATTTCTTTCATTAATGTTTTTTAGTTTTCTATATATACATCTTTTGTTTCTTTAGGTAGATTTATTCCTAAGTATTTTATTCTTTTAGTTGCGATGGTGAATGGAATTGTTTCCTTAATTTCTCTTTCTGTTTTCTCATTGTTAGTGTATAGGAATGCAAGGGATTTCTGTGTGTTAATTTTATATCCTGCAACTTTACTATGTTCATTGATTAGCTCTAGTAATTTTCTGGTGGAGTCTTTAGGGTTTTCTATGTAGAGGATCATGTCATTTGCAAACAGTGAGAGTTTTACTTATTCTTTTCCAACCTGGATTCCTTTTATTTTTCTTCTCTGGTTGCTGTGGCTAAAACTTCCAAAACTATGTTGAATAATAGTGGTGAGAGTGGGCACCCTTGTCTTGTTCCTGACTTTAGAGGAAATGCTTTCAATTTTTTACCATTGAGGATAATGTTAGCTGTGGGTTTTATTATTATAAATATAATTTATAAATTATTATTTATAATAATTTTATTATTATATTTATTATTTTTTTTATTATATAGCTTTTATTATGTTGAAGTGTGTTCCCTCTATGCCTGCTTTCTGGAGGGTTTTTTATCATAAATGGATGTTGAATTTTGTCAAAGACTTTCTTTGCATCTGTTGAGATAATCACATGGTTTTTATCTTTCAGTTTGTTAATGTGGTGTATTACATTGATTGATTTGTGGATATTGAAGAATCCTTGCATCCCTGGGATAAAGCCCACTTGGTCATGATGTATGATCTTTTAACAGGTTGTTGGATTCTGTTTGCTAGGATTTTGTTAAGGATTTTTGCATCTACAGTCATCAGTGATATTGGCCTGTAGTTTTCTTTTTTTGTGGCATCTTTGTCTGGTTTTGGTATTAGGGTGATGGTGGCTTCATAGAATGAGTTTGGCAGTTTACCTTCCTCTGCAATTTTCTGGAAGAGTTTGAGTAGGATAGATGTTAGCTCTTCTCTAAACTTCTGGTAGAATTCAGCTGTGAAGCCATCTGGTCCTGGGCTTTTGTTTGCTGGAAGATTTATGATTACAGTTTCAATTTCTGTGCTTGTGATGGGTCTGTTAAAATTTTTTATTTCTTCCTGGTTCAGTTTTGGAAAGTTATACTTTTCTAAGAATTTGTCCATTTCTTCTAAGTTTTCCATTTTATTGGCATATAGTTGCTGATAGTAGTCTCTTATGATCCTTTATATTTCTGTGTTGTCTGTTGTGATTTCTCCATTTTCATTTCTAATTTTGATTTGATTCTTCTCCCTTTGATTCTTGATGAGTCTGGCTAATGGTTTGTCTATTTTATTTATCTTCTTAAAGAAGATAAATAGCTTTTTTTAAACAAAGCTTTTAGCTTTGTTGATTTTTGCTATGGTCTCTTTTCTTTTGCATTTATTTCTGCCCTAATTTTTATGATTTCTTTCCTTCTATTAACCCTGGGGTTCTTCATTTCTTCCTTTTCTGGTTGCTGTAGGTGTAGAGTTAGGTTATTTATTTGACTTTTTTCTTGTTTCTTGAGGTAAGCTTGTATTGCTATGAACCTTCCCCTTAGCACTGCTTTTACTGAGTCCCATAGGTTTTGGGTTGTTGTGTTTTCATTTTCATTCGTTTCTATACATAAAAGGATGATTTCTTGCAGTATAGTAACACAATAATCGGAAATCTAGGAGAACATTTTAGGAGACACCTACACCAGCTTAGGGGGTGTTGAGAATGGCTTTATGGAGAAGCTTATACTGGAGCTGAACTTTAAAAGGTAAGTGGAAATTAGTCAGAAAAAGACACTGGTTGGGAGAATAAAGAAGGCCTTATAGGCCATGAACAGAGGCAAGGAAATAAGAAACTGCAGGGTATGTACAACAACTTATGATTATTTCAGGGTTGCTGGAATGGTGAGGATGGGCCAGGAGTCGAAAAAACAGGCAGGAGTCAGATCATAAAGGACTTTCTCTCATTGTTGTTCAGGCGCTCAGTCATGACCAACTCTGCAACCCCATAGACTATAGCACACCGGGGTTCCCTGTCCTTCACCATCTCCTGGAGTTTGCTCAAACTCATGTCCATTGAGTCAGTGATGCCATCCAACCATCTCATCCTCTGTCTTCCACTTTTCCTTCTGCCCTCAATCTGTACCAGCATCAGGGTCTTTTCCAATGACTCAGCCCTTCGATCAGGTGGCCAAAGTATTGAAGCTTCAGCATCAGTTCTTCCAATGAATATTCAGGGTTGATTTCCTTTAGGATTGACTGGTTTCATCACCTTGCTGTCAAGGGACTCTCAGGAGTCTTCTCCAACACCACAGTTTGTAAGCCTCAATTCTTTGGTGCTCAGCCTTCTTTATAGTCCAACTCTTACATCTGTATATGACTACTGGAAAGACCATAGCTTTGACTATACAAACTCTGTATGCCATGTGAAAAGCTTGGAGTTTATTCTGTAGGTAGTGAGGAACCACTGAAGGTGGTTGAGCGTAGGAGTAACAGTTTTGTGTTTCAGCTGAATCACTAGTAGCTGTGTGGAGTACAAACCTGAAGATTACTTGACTTCAGTCTAATTTCTTTTGGTTGTCAGGTGTAAAGGGGCTTTATTCATGTAATGTGGTTGTTCTATTTGTATTTATTTATAAATATTTATTTGTTTTTGGGTGTGTTGGGTCTTAGTCCTCACTGTGGTGCACAGGTTTCTCTAGTTGTGGTACGTGGGCTTACTTGCCCCACAGCATGTGGGATCTTAGTTCCCCAGCCAGGGATTGAACCCATGTCCTCTGCACTGGAAGGTGGATTCTTAACCACTGGCCCACCAGGGGAGCCCCTCCCTCTGCCTTTCTTGGTGTTGGTTTTACCTTGAGGTAAATAGAAAGATTGCCACCAAGAGTTTCCAAATCAGACCAGCAGTTTCCAGAGGATTTAAGAGGCCAATTCTTTCTGTGTCTTTCTTAGGAACAAGGCAACTTTTCCCCAAAGTTGTTAAATGTCTTTGTCTTATACTGGGATTAGTTCATACCCACTCCTTATTCAATTACTTGGAAATGAGATTACTATATCAGATTTAGCATAAACCCTTGAGGTAGAATGGATGTTGAAGAGTACGCATCCATGATTATTACTCCAAGCTATAATTTTGCTTTAGTTGTAAGGACAGATGGTGGTACCAAAGGTGACCTGATACTAAAGATGATGGGTAGGTGTATCAGTCAGGGTTCAGCAGAGAAATGCAAAAAAGAGAGAGAGAGATAAAACGAGTTTTATAGGAATTGGCTTGCATGGTTATAGAGGCTGAGAAGTCCCCTGATCTACCAAATAAAAACTGGAGACCTAAAAAAGCAAACGGTATAATTCAGCCCAAGGCAGAAGTCCTGGGGTGGCAGGGAGTTGTGCAGTGCTGGATGGTCTCAGAGCCCAAAGACCCAAGAATCAGGAGCTCTGATGTCTGAGGGCGAAGAAGATGGACATCCCAGATCAGTAAGAGTTGGGGAGTTTGCTCTTCCATCTATTTGTTCTATTTGAGCCCTCAGTGGATTGGATGATGCCAGCCAATATGCCCAGGGCATATCTTCTGTATCTTCAGGCTGCTGATTCAAATGTGAATCTCTTCCTGAAGCATCCTCACAGGTGCTCAGAAATAGTGTTTTACCAGCTCTCTGGGCATTCCTCAGCCCAGGCAAGTTGACACACAAAATTGACTACCACACTAGGTAACAAAAATGTGTATACAGCCTGTATATTAGACATTAATAGCTTCTCCTGACAGTAGAGAGAACTTGAAAAGTATTTAATGTATTTTAAACATTCACCTAATAATTTTGTGTTCTCTGTGAAAAAAGGTAAGCAATAGTTCAGTCTAAAATACTCCAAATTCTATTAATAATTAGAAGAATCCAAATCAATGAGATTTTCCTGTATAAGTAAACATGTAGAAAAACTATTTGTGTGATGGGGGTATATACTGATAATTTTATTTATTAGCTTCATGGCTCTGGACTTCCCTGGTGGCTCAGACGGTAAAGCGTCTGTTTACAATGCGGGAGACCCAGGTTCGATCCCTTGGTTGAGAAGATCCCCTGGAGAAGGAAATGGCAATCCACTCTAGGACTATTGCCTGGAAAATCCCATGGACAGAGTAACCTGGTAGGCTACAGTCCATGGAGTCGCAAAGAGTCAGACACGACTGAGCGACTTCACTTTCACGGCTTTATTCATGATGATGAGTTATTTAAAACTAGGGTCATTCTTCCAGTAAAGGACAAGATAATCTGTGTTCCCTGGAAAGACAGCCACCAGAATTTCTGACTTAGCTTATATGAGTTTCAGTTTATGATTTTAGGGTACCTTACCATGACACAAACTTACCATGAAACAGACACGACTTAGCGACTGAACAATAACAACTGTGAAACAAAACTTAAGGGGCATCAGAATCACCTGGAGAGCTTGTTAAAATTCAGATTTCCAGGCCCCACACCTAGGGCATCTGATTCAGAAAGTCTAGGGTGGGATCTGAGATTTTGCATTTCTGGTCATTTTGCATTTTGCATTTATGATCATTTTGCATTTTTGATCAAAGTGATGCTGATGTTGTTGGTCTGAGCACTGCTCAGTTCAGTTCAGTTCAGTCACTCAGTCGTGTCCGACTCTTTGCGACCCCATGAATCGCAGCATGCCAGGCCTCCCTGTCCATCCCAACTCCCAGAGTTCACTGAGACTCACGTCCATCGAGTCAGTGATGCCATCAGCCATCTCATCCTCTGTCGTCCCCTTCTCCTCCTGCCCCCAATCCCTCCCAGCATCAGAGTCTTTTCCAATGAGTCAACTCTTTGCATAAGGTGGCCAAAGTACTGGAGTTTCAGCTTTAGCATCATTGCTTCCAAAGAAATCCCAGGGCTGATCTCCTTCAGAATGGACTGGTTGGATCTCCTTGCAGTCCAAGGGACTCGAAAGAGTCTTCTCCAACACCACAGTTCAAAAGCATCAATTCTTCGGTGCTCAGCCTTCTTCACAGTCCAACTCTCACATCCATACATGACCACAGGAAAAACCATAGCCTTGACTAGACGAACCTTTGTTGGTAAAGTAATGTCTCTGCTTTTGAATATGCTATCTAGGTTGGTCATAACTTTCCTTCCAAGGAGTAAGCGTCTTTTAATTTCAGGGCTGCAGTCACCATCTGCAGTGATTTTGGAGCCCCCAAAAATAAAGTCTGACACTGTTTCCACTGTTTCCCCATCTATTTGCCATGAAGTGATGGGACCGGATGCCATGATCTTTGTTTTCTGAATGTTGAGCTTTAAGCCAACTTTTTCACTCTCCTCTTTCTAGCATTGCTAGACCAAGCCTAATCATTTGAGGTAGAAAGGATGCTGGAAGGTCCACTTCCATGACCATTTGCTGCTGCTCTTTAGTCACTAAGTCACGTCCAACTCTTTGCAATGCTATGGACTGTAGCCCACCAGGCTCCTCTGTTCATGGAATTCTCCAGGCAAGAATCCTGGAGTGGATTGCCATTTCCTTCTCCAGGGGCTCTTCCTGACCCATGGAGCCAACCCGAGTCTCTTGCATTTGCAGGCAGATTCTTTACCTCTGAGCCACCTGGGAAGCCCTCTGTGATCAGTTGTTGTTATTCAGTCACCAATTCGCGTCCAACTCTTTGTGACCCCATGGACTGCAGCACACCAGGCCTCCCTGTCCCTTACCATCTCCCAGAGTTTGCTCAAGTTCATGTCCATTGAATTGGTGATGCCATTGAACCATCTTCATGTTCTCTCGCCCTCTTCCGTGATAATTATTTTAACCAAAATTATATTGAGAAGCATTACCCTAAAATGTAGGCTTCTCTCTTGATCAAAAACAAACAGCTGTTAAACAATTAGGACTTATATAAAGCTATAGTTTATGACATTGGCCACTGTTCTGTTGTACCTCTTAAATTTCCATAAGGATGTTTTCATTCTTGTCAAAACTGTCATACAGAGAACAGAAACTGATATTCCTTGTAAAAGGATATAATCTTAATCTGCAACTTTGTCAAAATAGACAGTCAAAAGTAGACTTTTGGACAGATTTTTGTGGGAAAAAATCCCTCGTTCTCCTAGATATGAAAATAACTTAACTTCACTTTGTCAGTGGATTGATTTATTGAATGAATGTAACTAGGTAATGAATTATTTTGTAATGTGGATAATGACTTCCCAGCTTATCTCTACATTTAACTATGTTTTCATATACTATATTGGATTTCCTTAAATTTCAAAGAGAGTTCTTATATGAAATAGGTCCTCAGTGACAATTGACTCACTGTTTTCTTATATTTCAGAGTTGATAACTATTCAGAGAGAACAATTGCTTCATCAATTACATCTGAAGGAAATGAAGAGTACTTTGAAGACAGCGTTCCACCACCAGATGAACCACCACGGGCAAGTACCAGTGAAAGTAGATTTCGAGTAAGTCACTTTAGTGAAAGTCATATGACATCTTCAAATGGGACTAGCTCATCATCTTTGTCACTATTTCATTCGGAAGTACAGGAAATTTTGCTAAGGTGTAGCGGGTGCCCTAAAAATGAACATGAAACAATACAGTTTTCATCAAAGAAATTATTTTCCATAATGAAAAGTAACAAAAGTAAAAATAGGACATTTTCTTCTGACTTTAACTTTTCAAGAACTTCGAGAATCATTATAGAAAGTGAAGATCTAGATGTGGCACCATGCCCTCCTGCCCATCTGTTTCTTTCTAGAGACCAAGTCAGACTTCTGGAAGAAAATGTGAGAAATCAAAGCCCTCCAAAATCCAAAGCCACATTAGAGAATAAAACTACCTCTCTGTACTCAATCTCTCTAGAGCCCTTGATTCAGATTCAACATTCTGCTACAATGGACCCTTCTCCCCAAGCACAAGCTTCTTTTTCCAGACAAAAGGCTACTCAGAGTCAAGGATTTTCCAAAGCCCAATTTACTGGTAAAGCCCACCAATTTTTTAACAATCAGGCATCAGTCAACAGGCAGCCTGAGAGTGAGGCCAGATACTTTGCTCTGCCTCAAGATTTGGTGAGGGAACCACTTACTAGCAGCACCCAAGACTCCTTCCAGACCGCAGACATGGATAGGTGCCAACATCTGGTCCAAGTTCCACAGTCTATTGAGACTCAAGATTCAGTCAAGGGCCTAGGGTCTGATACAAAACACTCATATGAGACCCAGGATTCTGTCTGGTCTGAAGAGTCAAACAAGAGTAAATACTCTATCCCAGGGCAAAACACTATTTTAAAGGATGCCAGAGATCTGGTTATACCTCCGAGCCCAAATTCAGTTGATAAAGTGATGCCACAACTAGAGCATGTTAAGAGTGAGGGCCAGAAACAAATTGCTTCCTCAACATTAAACCAGTCTCCTGCATATGACTCGCTGCCTCTCATGACCAGGCAGAAAAACAGAAGAAAAACATCACGCAGTAAAAGTGAACTTAGCCTCAAAGATCCACCTCAGAAGTCAAAGAAAACACCAGCTTCACAGGTATTTCAGACCACAGCATGTCATACTTCAGAGTGCAGCCAGTTAAGATATGAACATAAAACTAAGAAGAAAGAGTTACATCAAAGAAAAGGTTTATCAGGTATAGCGTTGCATTTTACATATGCTTTCAAGCTTGTCCCTCCTTATATTAGGAAGTATTACAGAAAAAGACAAGCAAAATTCACTCCAGGTTTAACAGAATGTAGAGATTTTCTGCCTAAACCAGATCAGTCACTATGTGCAGAGAAAGTTAATTACATAGGGTCTGTTGAGGAAGAAGGAACCATGGGGAGTACTGAAAATGAAGAGCAGCATGGCAGAAACAATAAAGAACTAGAAAACATTTCACAAGAAATTCCATCTCAGCTAGAACAGTCTTTCATGGTCAATACTTATCAACAGAAAGCACCTTGTCCTTCATTAACAGAAACAAACTGGATGAATAGAGAGTCTCTTGAAGATCCAAAGGAAATGGATATTGCAGAGTCTTGTGCCCCAGATAGCGAAACAACATCTGACCTGCCTGTGGCAAGGCAAGAGACACCTTTAGAAGAAGCCATATCAGAACCTTTGCAGAAATGTGTTTCCTCTCCCCAGATGGAGTCAGACAGAAACATGAAAACATGGGAGGACCTACAAGGTACAGAGAATTCAAATCCTGCCCTTTCAAGCAGAGAGGAGTTACCAACGAGTATATCAGAAATGCAAAGGTGCTTCTCACGGGGGAATACAGACAGAAAAGACCTTGAAATTGTTCTGGAGTCTTCTGATGTCAACTTGTTCGTTCCCCTAGGAACCGAAAAGCATAAAAGCAGTGGACAACCAACAGGTGTAGAAATTCAGGAGAGGCCAGAAGATGTAACTGAGAAGGAAAAAAATGCATTAAGAGCTCACGTGATGGAAGAAGATGACATAAGTGCAAGTGAGGAACTCGAAAGCAACACTAGAAGCAACATTAACAATATGCAAGGTGAAAGAATATCTGCTGCATTTCACGAAGCCACTCACACTGCCCTTTCTTTACCACCTCGTATGAAAATGCAGAGTGGATTAAAAACCAAGATGGATACATCAGAAATAGGACTCAGTTTTTCAGCAGTAAAGCCAGACAAAATACCAGATGACAGGAAAATGTATTTTTCCTTTGAGAAGAACTGTCTAGTTAAAAAACCACAAGAAGACAACAGAGAGGAAGAACAGGCTCCACAAGAAGCAGCTTTGCAGCAAACGCCAGGCTTCAGGCTCAGCCCACGACTACAGCAGAAGCCCACGTATGTCAAACTGGAACCAGGACAGAGTAGTTCAAAAGGTCAAACCACTCAAAATAAAGACCTCGATGTTTACCCACAAACTCTCTCTACAGAGACGACTATGGAGACTAACCCACGCCCCATGATGGATCCATTTCAAGTTGAGGTGAAGCAAAGCACAGACAGAGCTACAGGCAGGGAAACTGCAGACCCAGTGCATCCTCTCACCATGTTCGAGAGCTTGCCAGTTTTAACTGAATCAACAGAATGTGGTGTCCCTTTGGGTGGAAGCCCTGAGAAGTTCCTGGATGCTCAGATTGCAGAAGAAAAGCAGGACTTAGAAGGAGTTTTACCTGAAATTGCCCTGGGGTCTTTCCATAGGCATACGCCTCCATTATCAAATTTGAAAAGGAAGAAAATCAGAAAAAAAATACCAGGAACCACAAATGTACTTGGTTTCAAATGTGTAATTATGAAAGTAAAAAAGCCACCAAAATGTCACAGAAGATTAAGAAGCAATTTCAAAATCATGATTAAACACATACTTCAAGATAAAACGATGGCAGATATGCTTCTGAATGTTACTGACCCTTGTCTGTCTATTTTGCCCCATGTTAGAATGCACAGCAGATTAAATGTAAGGAATCACAGTCATACCGAGCTAAAACGAGAGACATCAGAAGCTGAAAGAGAAGAAGACTATTTAGATATCATTAATAAAGGAAGTGACTCTGGAAACACACTAGAAGCAGCTCGGTTGCAGGAGGAAGTGAGTGGGAATCAGGAAGCTTCACCAGAAGCAGTCCTTGAGGATCGCTGGAACCTCAGATCGGATGAAGATCCAGAGAAAGAGCTCAAATCCATGAAAGAAATGCAACAACCAATCACATTTGCAAAAATCATGGCAGAGTCTATTCACATGGCCACAACAGGTCCAGTTCATGTTGAAAATATGGAGAAAAGCCTGATAGCACCCACAGATTTAAGACGCACTGAAGATGATTCTGAGATATCTCCTCCCACATCAGAAAAATCACTGATTGGAGACCCTTTAAACCAAACAAGAGAAAGTGATGTACCAGATGATGGAAGTGATACCAGGGAAACAGGTTACTGTTTTGCAGCAATGAAGGCAGAACGACCCGAAGATTTACCAGCAGTGTTCCCAAAGACTTTTAATTACCACATGCCTGTCTTATCTCATTCTAAAGTGAAGAAAACTAGAGTAAGATTTTCACACATAGAATGTAGAGTGAACTCCAAGTCTGTACCTATGAAGGCATTGAAGCCGTCCATTTCACAAACGTGTGATATCACATGTCATCAAAGAAAGAAACTGGAATCTGACTTTAAGGCCAAGTTTGAAAAGATCGGCCAAGCTAATGGACTGGAATATGAATTTCTAAACACCCTTTACTGTCCTGTGCATAGCAGGTTACAAGGGGAGACAAAGAGCTTCTGCCGTGTTCAAGCAAAGCTCCGGGGTCTAGCCGTTGAAGAAAGACCACTGTATGTTGATTTTTTTGATGAGAGTAATGCACTCTGTGACGGAGAAGAAAAAGGACAAGATGTAGAGGAAAAGGAGCAAAAGACTTTGCTAATAACGGCTCCACAGCATACCCAGTACCTCTGGATCAATGGATGTCGAGGAAAGGAGACTCACCTTGCCAAACCAGATGCAGGCCTACACTGTTTAACACAGGAGCAAGATAAACAGCACCAAACATGCTTTAAACAAGCTGCTTTGCAGACTGATGTCCAGATGGGTCCTCAAGAAGCTAAGGAACTCCTGAAGACCAACAAACCAGAAGATGATCTAATAGCCCCTGCGGGTCTGGAGGTTCTACCTCCCGAAGCAGGGAACTCATCACCTGTGAAACTTTTGAACATTCCAACAGAGAGTGGTGTAGCCTCTGGTGGAAACCTCACAAGGGAACGAGGTTCTTATTCTGTGGATAAAAATTCAGCATTACCAGAAAGTTTGCAAGTGACCTTCCTGCAGTCTTCTGATTCCATTGACACCTCCATTTCTAAATCTCAAAGACAGAAAAACACACTAAAACTGTCAAGAAAGCAAACAGTGAGTCGTAGATACAGAGCTATGAGAGAACAAAACCTATCCACTCTGCGTATGCTCCCTGGCAGGCAGAGAAAGGCATTGCAATGCAATTTTCAAATGAAGAATTTACAGCAAAATAAAAACAAAGGAGATGTGTGTTCACCTGTCATTCTCTCCAGGGTGCCTGTTTTGCTAAACACCAAAATGAACATCGGATTAAATATGGAGACAGATACACAAAGGATAACAAGACTCGATCATACGCAAATGCAAGAGAAATCACCCAATGAAAGAAAAGTATGTCGCCCAGCTTCTATCGATATGAGTAGTTTACCTAACAGTGTGAAAGACAGGAAGGAGGAGGGTGCAGGGGAACAAGATTTACCAATTCCAGAGAGTGGCCAAAGCTTTATACTCAGTATATATCAGGAGGAGGATCATGACCTTATCAAATCAGATGAGGGGCAGAAACAAATAGGAAGTATAAATATCCAGGTACAACCACAAACACATTTTGCAGAGAGTATTTTGAGCTCTGCTTCATGCCCAACATTGGATCCATTTCCACTGAGAAAGCTAGAGAGCGATGCTAGGTTTTTTCCTCCAACATCAGGAGAAGCAAAGTTTGATGAAAAAATATTTTCTGCAAGAGAAGGTGGTGTTCCATCTGAGGCAAACCATCAAAAGGAACAAGCTGGTGGTACTGAAAAGGAAGAGAAAGTGACTTTAGATTTCTGCATGGCTGCTTTATCTCTATCCAAAGGCAAGAGAAACTTCAAACAATATTCAGACATGAAAATCCTGATGAACCCCAAAGATGGAATTTTAAAAGCAAAGAAACCACCCATTTCACACATGCTCAATATCAAGGGTGGTGCTAGACGAAATCGTAGGAAAGAATTGGGATATAACTTGACCACCAAAATGGGACAGGTGGGTCAGAGCACAAAAATGGCAGATGGCAGGGACTCCCTCCTGAACATCATCCCTGCCATTAATAGGTATAGTGACCGAGAAGGGCAAAAAGACATGTTAGAAGAAAAAAGACTCAGTTCTGAGCAAGTAAAGCAAAATATACCCCCACACGAAGGGAATGTGACTCCAGATGACCCCGAAGAAGGTGATCTTCAAAATGAAGAAAGTGAACAGGAGATGTTACTAAAAGTAATTTCACAGCACAGCCAACATTTCATACTCTGTTCAGACCAGACGAAGGAGCTTGAGCTTCACAAACCAGGAAACAAAGGATGTGGGGAAACTCTGTTTTCTACCAAACGGGACATCCCCCAGCACATACAGCCTGAAGATCCAGTGCAGACAACACAGCCAAAGAGAAGCCAGCAGACACAAAACGGCACAGTGTGGTCAGCGAGTTCAAACCTTCCTCTTCTAAAGTCGAACGAATCACTAACCGGTCAAGTTGTAATTGATACAATGAAATGTGACATCCAAAGTGATGAGAGCTGCACAGGAGAACTGGATGATCATGGTAAAGAGGAAAAGTCCGAGTTTAAAAAATATCTACAAGCACCTGTCCCTGAGTCTTCAGCTACTGCCACACCTGATCCCCCTGAACCTAAACAGGGGAGAAAGACATTTACATGTAGAGCCTTAAGAAGTAAAATGAGTCCCAAGTGTGTTATTATGAAGGCAAGAAAGGCACCAATGTCACAGATATTTAACATCCCTGGGAATGGCTGTCTGAAAACCCTCCCTTCGAAAACCCTGCGATCACAGATCATTGAGTTTTTGATTGAGATAAAATCCTCTGGGGTGCTAGAAGATGTTACTGCAGAGAGAAAGGAAGGGGGAACCCAAGAATTGCTGGCAACA
Source organism: Bos grunniens (assembly GCF_055505025.1). Classification (NCBI taxonomy): domain Eukaryota; kingdom Metazoa; phylum Chordata; class Mammalia; order Artiodactyla; family Bovidae; genus Bos; species Bos grunniens. The sequence continues at coordinate 85,327,364 of NC_141176.1, read as the reverse complement.
ATGCAGGAGTTCTGGGATGCAGCCACACTTGCTTTACCTGTGTCGAAAAGAGAGAGAAACCACTCAGAACTTACAGACAAGATAAATAAAATGAGTCCCAAATGTATCACTTTGAAGGCAAAGAAGACACCGATTTCCAAGACATTAAATGTCACAAAACGTGGTGCGCCAAGCCGTGGTAGGCAATTTGAAGGCAAGTTCAAAACTGTGAGGAAACAAGGTCAGTCACTGGCAGCCACCACGCCAAAGGCCACTTCCTCTCCCAAGTTGGTTTCACTGGACATGAAGGTGCATAACAGAACCAAAGTAGAGACGGACATGCCGGGGAAGATGAGGTTCCATCCTGAGATACAACAGCAAGGACACTGGTCAGATGGAAGGGGAGCCTGGTGTCCCTATTCTAGGGCCAAGAGGGAAAACGTCAGGAAGGAACTCAAAGGCCACAGTGGAGAAGCAGCGCCTCGGAATTTCCAGCACCTCACTTCCCGTGCTCATCATATGAAGGAGGCTCGCTTTGTGAAATCAGATCTCAAACAGAAGTATTCAGCAAGGGGGAAAATCCCAGAATCACGAACCATAGAGGAGGAGCTGCAACAACAAACATTTTTCACACAAACTGTCTTGCGTTCTGTGTCTTCCTCTATTCTGAATTCACTTCCATCTGAGAAGGCACCAAAAAGGACAAAAACACAGAGGTCAAGGATTTTATCTCCAGCGACAGAGAAATCACTCGGCGAATCTTTAGCTGTTAAAGCATCAAGTGACGTCCTGTCTGAAACAGACCCAACAAAGGAACTTGCTGGTTCTAGTCCAGAGGGAAAGAAAGAATTACAAACGGATTTACAAGGGAGAGCCCTACAGTCTTTCGGTATCTCCAGGCCGGATTCATCTGAAATTAAAGGGTTGAGAAATGTAGCATTGATCCCTACGTCTCGAACTGGGGAAGCCCAGATGGCATCAGTTTGGAAGACAACTGGTACCACTAGTCCCAGTGCCCCCAGCCATGGAAAGGAACTGGTCTACACCTTTGATAACATGGCCAAAGAGTTATCTCAGAGTATGTCAAATATATTTATGAATACTTCTTTTTCACCTACACCTGTTTCACCTGCCACCAAAACACATAAAAAACGGAAAGCCAAGAAAGACCCAGTCGAAGTCAGTATAAAACCAGAAGACAGGAAAAGACTGTGTAAAAGGTGCAGCTCCTTAGGCACCACATCTCAGTCAAGACAGCAAAATGAAAGAGAGGGCAAGGAAGTTGCATTCAATACAGAAAGTAGAAAAGATGAAAATATGCTTATTACAGAGCAAGACATGCAGCAACAAAAACTAGTTTCAGAAAATATATTGGAGTCTACCTGTTCTCTGATAATTCCATTTCAAACTGAAAAGGTGAAGAACATCCCACCATATACAAACATACTGCATAGAAAAAGTGAAAAGATTTCATGTGTAAAAAGAGGGAAAGCGATATTCAACGGTCTTTTAATTGATGAGGAGGTGTTTAGGACTCCCACAAGGAGGCTGGATGCTTCCAGTCCAGCTCCCCTACAACCTGAAGAAGAGAAAGACATAAAAACTCAAAAAGTAACAGAATACACAGCTGATCAAAATATCCCACTTCCCAAGTCAGGGATCTCAGTGCTTGGAGATTCATGTAATGAAAGCTCTAGAAGGAAAGTGAGTGGTTCTATTGTCAAGAAACATAAAGAGTTGCAAAGAGATTTACTAACAATATCCACAACATCTGTTTTGTCTGAATCTAGAAGGCAGAAAAAAGCACTAAAATTTCCAGAACAGAAAGATCTTATGGGTCCCAGATATATAACCATGAAGGCAAAGAGGCCTCTTTTTTCACAGGTGCTTAATATCACTGAGCATGGTCATCAGTACTGTAAAAAGAAACAGGAATGTTATTTAAAGTCTGTGATAAAAGACAGGCAACAACATAAAAGTATAACTGATGCATTTTCATCTCTCACACCTGTTTCAACGGATAATAAGATAGATATTGAAATTGATAACACACCCACAACAGGGACAGATCAACCAAGAGTACAAACATATAACCACACCTGCCCAGAGCTAGAGAAATCACTGAGTCTTGGGGAAGCATGGGAGGCCAATTTGATTGATACACAAAGCAGATCCAGCAACACAGGGAGGGTGAGTGTGCCACATGAGAAGGAAGAGGAAAATGTCCCAGAAATATCAGCAGAATCAGTTCTGCATGAGAGCCAACATTTCCGTTTCACTCCTCAACATGTAAAAAATCTTGGCCCTTGCAAATCAAAACCTAAACTGAATAGTTCAAAAGGTAGAAGTACTTGGAATCTGTCTTGTGCGGCACAAAACATGAGGCAAGAAGAACACATTAGAAAAACTATTTTAAAGCCTGTCTCTAAAAGCGTGATGACTTTAATTCGAGTCCAAACACTGAAGAAAGGTCTTCATACTCAAGAGGAAATCCAACACAAGGCAGATCTAAAGATCCCATTTCCAGAATCTAGGAAATCAGAGACTGGTTCCTTACACTGTGATGGTGTCTGGGATGGAAATCCTAGGAGGAAACAAGATAGTCCCATTTTCAAGAAAAAGGCAAGGAGTCAGAGTGACTTACTAGGAACAGTCTTAAAGCCTTTAGGTTTCTCCAGCCTTGACTCATCTGAACCTGAGAGCCAGAGTCATGCAGTAGAGGCTGTAGGCAAGAAAAGTACAATGAGTCCCAAGCAGGTAACTCTGGAGGCAGGGAAGCTACCAGTTTTACAGGAGCTTAATAGCACGAGGTATCTTACCGGAAGCCATAGAGAGAAAAACCACAAAGCTAAGACCAAGGCAGGAGAGAAGCAATGGGATGAAGGTGCGAGAGAGACATTATTCCATGCCAGTGAGGGAGCTAAGAGTCCACCACCCACGTTAGTGACTGATAAACTCTCATTTGATACAGCAGCAAGGGACAATCTGGATAACCATAGAACACTTCACAAAAATCTAGGTGATTTTGTTACAGAGAAAAAGGCAGAGCTGGACAAAAACTTAGCCACAGTTCTCCTGGGGCCTGTCGATTTATTCATGCCTGTTTTATCTGACTCTGAAAGCCAGATAAACACAGTGCAAGAGAAAATCATACCGAAATGTTCAGTGATGAAAAAAAAGGAGCCACTCATTTCACAGCTATTTAAAATCAGTAGGCAATCTGCCACAAAACAGAGGACAAGACTTAGATCCAGTATAGAAACCAAAATGAAAGAGATGCACTCAGGTAAAAATGCGACTGATATGTGTACAAATGCCACTTACTTGGAAGTGGATACCTCTAACATTAGAAGGCAAAGCAGATTCCAAACAGAGGCAGACAGAATATCAGGGTTTAATCCTGTACAGCCAACACACATGCAGTTGCCAGTCGAAGACAGAGTGGTTTTACAGTCACTTAATGCCGCAGGTCCTGCTGCTTTAAGCATTAACAAAGAACAGGAGATAGACACACAGAGAGAGAAAGCTGTGTTAAACACAGACCTAAAATCTACAGATGCTTCTCCATCTATTCCACCACATATAAAAATGGAGCAGTCACCTAACACATCGGGTAACTATGAAGAATCTTCTGAAAAGAGAAATGCCCTAAAGAAAGCAAAAGGTATGGAGGAAAAAGAGTGTGAACAACAGGTCTTGTCTGGAACACCTTCACAATATACCCAGTCATTTGAGTTTCTGCAAAAGAAACAGCAAGAACCACGTGTCTCAGGAAACATCCAGAACTCTGCTTATGCCTATACACCTCCTTACCCCCGAATCCTAAACCATCAAGCTAATGCGAAAGCAGCAGGTGTAGAAAGCACTGTGCCTGCTGAACGGGTAAAATCGAAGGCAAGGAAACCATTTGTTTCCCTGATGTATAACACAGCAGGGCATGGAACCCAAAGCCACGAAAAGGAAACAAGGTTTAACACCAAGAAGCAGAAGCCAGGGTTCCAGCAAGATAAAACTGAAGTAGAATTCTCTCTGAAAACTATTTGTGACCCTGGGTCTATTCCACCTCAAATTCAAGAGTTGATGGAAGCGGAAAGGGAGAAAGGCAAGCCACCAAGGCCGAAGAAACTGCTGAACACAAGACAAATAGCATTTTCACGGTCCCTTGCTAAGAGTGCCAAATCCAGAAATACGAAAACCCAGAGACACTGTATCAGAGAGCAAAAAGAAAATTGCCAAATTGCTTCACTGGACCTCTTCCCACAATGTAGATATCAATTCATGATGAGACAGCATCTGAAGAAGAGCCCCACCCATGTCAAATACACAGTAAATTTGAAAAGAGAAGCACATCCTCATCAACCTTCACCAAAGAGAGAAAGCTGCTTCACTACGTTTGACATCTCAAGAGTTAGATTACACACAAAACGCCAACGCCTCATCGCCCTGGGAGTAAAGGAGGGAGACAGAGACAAGGCCCAATCTCCAGTGTCAACTCCACAGAGGACGGAAATATCTGAGAAAACAGATATTTCTTTAAGTTCAAAAGGACAGAATATGTGTCTTCCAGAGTCAGATGCTTCTCAAGAGAAGACTTGCAAGGAACAGGATCTGCTGAAAGAAGGAAGTAATTCAAGGACACTGGTGGAGCCTACTTTGTACTCCATTACGGAAACCCCTCATTTGGAAAATACCATTCCAAATCAACTGGGAAGAGATGGCTTAAGAGAAACTGATACCTTACAAGGTTCAAAAGGACAGACGTTTCTCTGTGCAAATGCAGAAGCCCGGCAATATACACCTGCAGTGGAGATTGGAGACGTGAAACCAGATCCCATTCCGGAACGTCTCCTGGATTCAACATCTTGCCCCAGTGGGGAACTTCATGTGAGAGAGGCAGGAAATGCAACACGGAAGGAAAGTGTTAGCATCCCTGTTGTTTCAGGTGTCAATCTATGGGAAACCGAGATGCCAAAGTTAACGAACCTTCTATTAACATCAAATGAACAGAAAATAAACTGTTCTGAAAAAGGGAGGACAGAGCAGCGAAACAGTTCTAACCAGAAGAAAGGAAATCTTCTGGAATTCATTTCCTCTTGTATATTGTATCAACTCCATCTTGAAAGGCGAAAGAAAGAAATCTCAGCCAAAGGAATGAGTTCAGCAGTTTTGAGTCCAGTGGTCCAGAAAGCATCAAACACAATAGATATTCCAGTGGATCAACCTCCGTGCTCAGGAAGAAGAAAAGAACATCAACAGGAAGGTACATGCAAGACTCTCCCAACATCTCTTTCTCATTCTATGATGAATATATTTCAGATTAAATTACCAGGAATAATGAAAGCAGCAAAGGAAGTAGATAGTCCAAGGCACCACAATTCAAATACAGAAGGAATTGGCTTACCTGTTGCAAGAACAGAAGAGCAACCAGAATGTGTACAATGTATTTGGCCAAATCTTGCTTCTGATCCTTCAAGAGATATATTATTTCAAAGTAAGATGCCATATGAAAAGACAGTATCGGAAGAAGTAGTTAGCACTGTGGAGTATACTCCAAGTACAGAAGGATTTGGTTCACATATTACAGGAAAAGGAGACCAGCAAGAGAAATGGATGTCTGAGACCCTTCAAAAGTCCACATCTCACTCCCAAGCAGGTCTCCACCAAACTAATATCTCAGTGCAAGAAGTAAAGTTTGATGACACAAGTAAGATGCATTCTGAATATTCAACTCCACAGGCTAAGGAAGCATTAAAAGGAATGGATGTTATTTTTGGATATACACAAAAAAGTGAAAAAGGACAAAACTTACCCAGTGTGGAACAAAAGCAGCAGCACCTACTGATTCCCTCTGAGAAATTTCCCTCCCTGAGAATTCCCTCTGAGCGTGTATCTTACCCTCAAAACAATCCCTGGCTCCTGCCACATTTAACGCCTCAGACGAAGGAAGCATTATCAGAAGTAGGTAATGTGTCGAGCAGGACAAAAGGATTAGACTTGATTTCTAAAGAACAACTAAATACTCAACGTGAGTGTGGCCTGGAATGGACTGTACCCTCAGCTCCTCCAACGCAAATGACGAGACAAAATACAAGGCCACCTTTGGAATCATCCAGTGAAACTGCAAAATATCAGAATGTCTCGTTGCCGAAAGGAAAGAAATTATTGGATGGGGAGCAGATAATTGATTCAATAACAAATGTTAGCTCCCCCAAGCTAAGTGTTAGAAAGAAGGTGCACTTAGGTAAAGCATGTCAAAAAAAAGTACAAAAAGAGGTATGTCTACCTGGATTTTTTTCACATTCTCTTTCTATCCATATCCCTCCTTTGCCTGAAAATAAAAGACAGAAGAATGACCTAAAACAAGGAGTTGAGAAAGACATGGTACCCACCCAAAGGACTTTGGAGAAATTGATATTTTCAAACGTATTTAATACCACTGACTACGGTGGCCCAGGCAACAGACCAGAACTGCCGAGGAAGATTAGAATAAAAGGAGTCAACGTGAAAGGAACAATGAATCCCAACATTACCTTGAAGGCAAAGAAACCATCACGATCACACATGCTCAGTGAAAAGGAATTGCCAGGGCAGTTGAAAATTGTAAAACAAGAGAGCGAGGGGCAGATAGGCAAAGGTATATCAGGTGTGAAACTGACAAACTTGTTTACTTCTGTACCATCTCTCTCACCTCTTGATTTGAACTCAAGAACAAAAGGAGAAAGAGATACGTCAAGAATACCACAGAACTGCCTTCCACCACTAAAGCTCCAGGCAACATCAAATATCAGGAAAGCGTCATTTGCAGAGTCAATTAATAGAGAGAGTTTAAGCAACATAATAGAATCAAAACATTTCCCACAGCAAAAGAGGGAAGATGGAGACAATATAGTATATGTGAAAGATAAAAGGAACTGCAAAAGGCCCACTTTTAAAAGAAAGAAAAAACTTTTCAAACACACACCGCATGGAAATGAACCACAGTGGAACAATAAAGAGCAAGAGAAAATGATGCAGGAAGATGAAAGTAATGGAAATGTAGTTCTGAATAAGCCCCATGCCTCCATTCCATCTTCTTCTCACCTGGAGCAGGGTCCTGGAGTAAAAGAAGCGGCATCACAAATAGTATCATGGTTCTACCCTCCATCACTGACCTTCCAGGAATTGTCAGATGCAATGATAACATGTAAGGAGCCAGCTGATGATATTTTAAGCAATATAGCAAGATCAAAATATATGTCACAGGAAAATGAAGACAGAGTGGACATGGCTTTGAAAGAGGTAAGGCATCCCCAAAGAATGCCTCTGGAGGTGAACCAGTCTCTAGTTGCCCAAGAATTGCAGTTGAACATCAAAGAAAAAGAGGAAGAGATACGGCAAGATAAAGGTAAACATTTTGGGATTCAGAGACAGTCTTGTGTTTGCAGCTCTTCTCCACCTTACTCTGAAGTGGACACAAGAAGGGAAGGAGAAGCAGTCATGCTAAGAAAAACAAGATCCTGTTTTCTACAACCCAAACTCCAGGAGTCATCAGATATGGGAAACATAGCATATGAAAAGTCTGTTTCAAACAGGGTTAACAAAGCTAAAAAACATACAATGCAGGAAGAAGAGAAGAGAGTTAATATGGAAAAAGTCCTACTTTGGAAGAAAAAGAATTCACCACTTTTACAGGAAATCCAGCTGGACGTCAAAGAGCAAAAGAACAAGATACAAAGAATTCGTGAACCAAGTGTGATTTTGATCTGTACTTCCAGACCTGCCACTTCTTTTAACTTGAATACAAGAATAATAGAAGCAGATGACAGAGCTAAAGTAACAAGATACTCTTGTTCAGAACTACCCCACCAGAAATCATCAGATGTAGTGAAAAAAGCAAATCGAGACTCAACTGAGAGAGGTATCATAAGCAGTGTACAAGCAGCAAAGGAATTTATGCCCCAGAAAAGACAGGATCAAGGAGAAACAGCCAATATGAATTATATGAAGTACTCCAAAGAAACAAGTTCCAAGGCAAAGGAGTTCCCACTTCCACATGTTCCCAGTAACCCTGGGAGCCACAGCCCCCAGACTAGAGATGAACCAACAAACAGAAGAGAAAACCTGGGACATGCACAGGAAAGAAAAAGTGAACTAGATGAGGTCCTGACAGGACTTTGTCTACCTCAGTTTACATTAAACAAAGGCAAGAAAGAGAAGCAAGGAGCTCTCAAATCCTGTCTTCCACTGTTATGGCGCAGGAAGTCATCAGATGCACAGGAGTTAAAATATACAGTGTCACCTCTGAGTGAGATCTCAAGTGATTCAAAAAGAACAAAATACATGATGCAGGAAGAAAAGGATAAAGCAAATATTTTTGTGAGGGATCCAATGCATCCCAAGTCCTTAGCTTTGAAGGTAAGGAAATCCCCACTTTTCCATATGCTCCAAGCAAAGAAACTGCAAGTGAGCATTAAGGAGCAAGTGAAACAGGAGCAGAAAGGGAGAAGGGACACAGTTGTGATTCTGAGCAAAATCTGCCCTTTTGTCACTTCTTCAGCTCATCTTCAATCTGACACAATAAAAGAAGACAAAGGTGGTCCGGTCCTAAGGCACTCTGTGCCACATCTCAAGATCCAAGCTTCACGGCCTTCAGTACAGAAAGCGCCTCTAAAGTCAACTGATAGAAAGAAAGAAAAACAATATCCACCACCAACAGAAAGGGACAGAGCACACGCAATAGTTGTGAGAGGCTCGGTGCATGCCAGTGGCTCAAATTTCGAAGCAAAGACATCATCCCCGCCTCATGTGTTCCGTGTCTCCAAGCACGATGCTCTGAGCAGAAGAAAGGAAGCGCAGCCAAGCATGGAGGAGAGCGCAGAACAGGGGCAGGGGAGAACAGGAGACCCTGGTGTGACCCCAACAAAAACTCATCCTTCCTTGCCTTCTCCATCAGACCGTAGACTGGATGCAGGAATCAAAGAAGACAAACACTTGCCTGCAGTCCCGGGATTCTCTCCACCATTTCAGCTCCTTGAGTCATCAGGTACAGGGAAAATCAGACATGCAGATTTCAGTCAAGGTATTAGCTCGTGTAATATAACAGTAAGAGCTAACGGACGTGTGTTGTATAAAGAGACAGAGATCAGAGTAAAAAGAAAAGATGAGAAAGATAGAACACGCCCCAGAATCACAGCTGTGGAAGCCCAAACATCCCCACTTACACATTTACTCAGTAGAAGCAGACTGCCTTTGAATGTCAAAGAGCAAGGGAAGGAAATGCAGGATGGCAATGGTGAGCTGGGAATGGCTCTGAGGGAAACTCGTGCCTCCTTACCTTCTCCATCTTACCTGAGACGAGACACTAGCAGAAATGAAAAGAAAGATACAGAAAGAATAACACAATCCTGTTTTCCACCACTGAAGATTTTTGATCCACTCAATCTAAACACAAAAGCAGATGCTAAGTCATTTGATGGTTATTTGTTAAAAAACAAAGCTAGACTCAAAACAGATAATGAAGACAGAGTGCTTCCAATATCTGTGCATCAGAAGGCAAAAGAATTACCACTTTCACATAGATATGATACCAGAGAATCACGGTGCAAAATGAAAAAGCAAAAGAAAATGGTACAGAGAGAGGACAGTGAACTAGCTACAAGATTGAAAAACATCTGTACTTCTTTACTGACTCTACCATATCTTAAATCTGATACACCAGAAGGAGACAGGTACATGATAAGAATCACAAAATTGCCTCCCCCACAAGCAGAATCACCTATTGTACTTACACACAATCTAACTGACCTTCAGGGAAAAACTAAAGGGAAGGTTTGGGAAGATAAACAGGAGCCAGGTGATGCCATGCAAACTGAGACCTGTGCTTCTCTATCTTCTTCTCTTCACCTTGATGAAAACACCAGCATAAGAGAAGAGGGCATGTCAATGCTACCAAGGTCCTCTTTTCCCCCAGTAAACTTCCAGAAATCATCAAGTTCTGAGGAAGTGATACATGTAGAGTCAATGGCGAGTGATACTGTCATTAGTCCCCGCAAAGAAAAATATTTGCCCCAGAACAAGAAAGAGGACGGAGTAGAAAGAAGAAACTTTGTGTCTCCCAAACATCAAGGAAAGGAGATGCAGGAAAGTAAAGATGAACCAGGTATGGTTCTGACCAAATTTTATACTTTATCCCCATCTCTCTCTGCCCTCAAATTGGATAAAGAAGTACAAGTTGATGATGAAACGCTAGCACATGCAAGGTCTATTTTGCAGAGAGTATCATCTGGAGGGAAATTATATACAGACACAACTAGTGGTGATACCCCGGAAGATGCTCAAAACCTGACCAAATCTACTTCATCACCATTTCTCCCTGCCCTCAAGTTGGATATAGAAGTACAAGTCAATGATGAAATGCTAGCATGTAGAGAATCTGCTCTGGGGAGAATGTCGTATGCAAGAGAAGTAGTACATACAGAGACAATTAGTGGTAATACCATGAAAGATGTTCAAAACCTGACCAAAATTTCTACCTCATCACCACCTCTCCCCACCCTCAAATTGGATAAAGAAGTACAAGTTAATGATGAAATGCTAGCACATACAAGGTCTATCTTGAGGAGAATTTCATATCCAAGGGAAATAGTACACAGAGATTCACTTAGTAGTGACATCACAGTTCAGTTCAGTTCAGTTCCAAAAGATGGTCGAAACCTCACCAAATTTTCAGCTTCATCACCATATCACTCTGCCCCCAAATTGGATAAAGAAGTTCAAGTCAATGATGAAATGCTAGCACGTGGAAGGTCTGTCTTGGGGAGAATAGCATATGCAGGGGAAACAGTACACAGAGATTCAATTAGTGGTGATACCATGAAAGATGGTCAAAACCTGACCAAAATTTCTGCTTTATCACCATTTCTCCCCACCTTCAAATTGGATAAAGAAGTTCAAGTTGATGACGAAATGCTAGCACACAGAAGGTCTGTCTTGGCAAGACTATCATATGCAGGGGAAAGAGGACATACAGATTTAATTAGTGGTGATATCACAAAAAATGGTCAAAACTTGACCAAATTTTCTGCTTCATCACCATCTCTTCCCACGCACAAATTGGATAAAGAAGTTCAAGTTGATGACGAAATGCTAGCACGTGGAAGGTCTGTCTTGGGAAGACTATCATATGCAGGGGAAATAGCATATGCAGATTCAATTAGTGGTGATATCACAAAAAATGATCAAAACTTGACCAAATTTTCTGTTTTGTCACCATCTTTTTCTGCCCACAAATTGGATAAAGAAGTTCAAGTCAATGATGAAATGCTAGCACATGGAAGGTCTGTCTTGGGAAGACTATCATATGCAGGGGAAACAGGACATACAGATTCAATTAGTAATGATATCACAAAAGATGGTCAAAACCTGACCAAATTTTCTGCTTCATCACCATCTCTTTCTGCCTTCAAATTGGATAAAGAAGTTCAAGTCAATGACGAAATGCTAGCACGTAGCAGGTCTGCCTTGGAGAGAATTTCATATGCAGGGGAAATAGTACATACAGAGACAATGAGTGGTAATACCATGAAAGATGTTCAAAACCTGACTAAATTTTCTACTTCATCATCATCTCTTCCTACCCTCAAACCAGATAAAGAAGTACAAGTTGACGATGAAATGCTAGCACGTAGAACGTCTGCCTTGGGGAGAATTCCATATGCAGGGGAAATAGTACATAGGGGTTCAATTCATGGTGATACCACAAAAAGTGGTCAAAACCTGACCAAATTTTCTGCTTTATCACCATATCTCTCTGCCCTCAAGCTGGATAAAGAAGTACAAGTCAATGATGAAATGCTAGCTCTTAGACGGCCTATTTTGGGGAGAATAGTATATGCAGAGGAAACAGCACATACATATTCAGTTAGCGATGATATCACAAAAGATGGTCAAAACCTGACCAAATTTTCTATTTCATCACCATCTATCCGTGCCCTCAAGTTGGATAAAGAAGTACAAGTTGATGATGAAATGCTAGCACATAGAAGGTCTGTTTTGGGGAGAATATCAAAGGCAGGGCAAATGATACATACATATTCAATTAGTGATGATTCCAGGAAAGATGTTCAAAATGAGGAACAACCTATTCCTGAGAAAGAAGATAGGGACAGAGAAAAATCAGTAGATAGGAGAGGTGTGACACACACCAGATATATAATTTTGAAGTCCAAGAAATCACCTTCTTCATATACACTCCACAGATCAGAACTGTATCTGAACCTTGGAGGGACAGAGCAAAAGAAACAGGAAACTCAAGGTAAACCACCTGGTAAGGTGGTAAGAAATATTTATCTTGCTGCCCCTCCAACTAAGCCTAAATTGGACAAAGGTACACAAGTAGATGAAGGAAAGCTTGGAATTAAAAAACCCTCTCTACTTCCACAAATGATTTCAGCATTATCAGATGCAAAGAAGAGAACAGATACAAAGGGAATTAGTGGTGATGTAACAAAAAGAAAACAATGTATGTCAGAGAAAGAAAAAAAGCTTGATGTGAAAAATGTAGATATGAGGCTACGGACCCATCACAAAAAATCAGCGATTTCACCAATTCCAGATGTCCTTAGTACAAAGAAATTTGTGTTGAATGTTATTAAAGAGCCAGGGGGAAAAGTACACAAAGATAAAGATGAACCAAGTATGGTCCTGACAAGGACTTTTGTTTCTATCCCTTCTGCACCTCTTTATTTAGATTTAGGGAGCAAAACAGACAAAGACACATCAGAAATCACAGGATCCTCTGGGTCACAGCAAAATCTCCAAGAAACATCAGATACCCAGAAAACAGCAATTAGAGAATCAGCTGCTGGTGAGAGGGAAATTGTTAAAAACGCAGAATGCTCGGTGCCAGAAGACGCCATACAACAGTGGACATCAAACTTTGTGATCAGTGTACAGCAAAGGAGGGAACCTCTACAAGTCAAATCTGAAGGAGATGTGAGTCAGTTACTTTCAAATTCACAGCAGGAGGACTTTTATGTCACAGGGTATGGTACTATAAAAAGTGGGAAAAGGCTGGAATGTTTCTTTGCAGGGTCAGAGGCTCAGCAAGAAAATTACAAACCAGAAACTTTGGCTACAATTCTTTCCTTCCCCATGATGGATCTCACTAAAATTGAAAGCCTGAAGAAAGAAACAGAAATAATGAGTAACTTAAGTCATAAAATAAGTCCTCACGTTCTAGTTTCACTGCCAAGGAAACTATCCAAGGAAATATATGCCACACTTGGCTCCCCTGTCGGTTCAGAAGGATTTTCTGCTTCAAAGCAAGATGTCCACCACCAACAAGAAGCTTTATCACAAGCATCTCCAGCATCTACAGATCTATGTAAACTTGATAAGCCAGAAGAAGATAGACAAAACAATGGAAAAACAAGTGAAATGTCCCCTCCCAAAGTGTTAGCACCACAGATAAAGGAACCCCTTGAGGAAATAAATATCAGAGAGTCAGATGCACTCCAAAATGCAGATCAAGAAATTGTCATGAAAAAGCAAGTGGTGCTGCAGTCTGGGAGTGGACAAAAGACCAGAGTGGATTCTAGTCTTTCTCTGAAAATTCCACTACAACATGTAAAGCAAAGGACATCATTGGAAATAGATGTGCGCAAGCAAACTACAGCATGCCCTGAAATACAAATGCTACCAGGAATACAAATGGGTATGACAGAGTTTGATGCCCAAAGAGGGAAAAAGGAGCAGACATTGCTTGTTCCAGATAAAGAGTCACACAATCTAGAACCACTTCAGAAGTCTGTTTCCTCCTGGACTTTTCCACTTCAATCTGGAGATGTGGGGGGAAAAAACGAAACTGACACTGGCTCTACTGGAAATCCAGAGCAAAAAAAGTTAGACATGAAAGAAGGGATATTAAAAATAGATACAAACATAGCTGTCCATCTAGAAGAGGACAAAATAGAAATGCACAAACTCACCATTGTTAATCTGGAGGAGGAGACAATAAAAATGGACACAAGCAATACAGTGAACCTGAACACTGCATCTCTAAAGGCAGAGGAACCTCAAATTAAGACTCAGGTAATTGCTCCCATGGCAAACAGATGCCCAATCAAACAAAAACATAAAAGGGAACGAGAAGTGTCCAGTGCAAAACATAACATTCAACTACAAAAAATGCTTCAAAAACATGCTCTGGATTCATTTTATGCCTACATTCCTCTTTCTCCCAAATTAGGAGGCCAGAAAGGCAGATTAACAATAGCAGACTTGAAAAGAGAATTGGGCCCCCAATATTTAAATATGAAAATCCGAAAACATCCAATTCCACAGATTCTAGGCGACACGGGACGAGGTACTCCAAGCAATCGAAAGAAATTAGAGTATAACTTTAACAAATCAAAGAAAATAGCTTTGAGAAGAGGAGATGCCTCAGAAATATTTATCAGAAGTCTTTCTATTTACACAGTGAGTCCATCTCAGACTAAAGACCCAGTAAAATCTCAGACAAACCTAGAAAGTGTAAAGAGAACCCGTATTTCAGAATTCCAGAAGAAATCACCAAATACTAGTGAAACTATGAAGATGGACAGTTCAAGCATTGTGAAAGAAGAGAACCGGAATTTTACAAACACAATTCCACAGGATTCCCAGCCCTTCATGGTAGACAAACAACAAATGCACAAACTTCCTAACATCAAATCAGAAGCAAACCTCAGCAGAGAGATAAATAAAAATTTAGCTCCACAAACAATCGAAAGGGTTGTTCCAGACCAGGATATCTCAAGGATCATAAAAGAACCTGATGTGCTTACGATCAAACAAGAAAAGGCACCAAAACCCACTGAAACACCCACAGACTGTCTAATCATGTCTAAAGATCCAAAAGAAAATGTGGAAAGGATTGTAAAAGAAACTGACTTCCTTATGGTTGAACAAGAAGAGGCACCAAAACCCACTGAAACACCTACAGGGTGTCTAGTCATGTCTGATCCAAAAGAAAATGCAGTAAGGATCATAAAAGAACCTGACTTGCTTACAGTTGAACAAGAAAAGGCACCAAAACCCACTGAAACTCCTACAGGGAGTCTAATCATGTCTGAAGATCCAAAGGAAAATGTGGAAAAGATTGGTAAACAACCTGACATGCTTATGATCCAGCAGGAAAAGGCACCAAAACCCACTGAAACTCCTACAGGGAGTCAAATCATGTCTGAAGATCCAAAGGAAAATGTGGAAAAGATTGTGAAAGAACTTGATCTGCTTATGGTTGAACAAGAAAAGGCACCAAAACCCATTAAAAAACCTAGAGAGTGTCTAGTCATGTCTGAAGATACAGAGGAAAGTGTGGAATGGATCATAGAAGAACCTGACTCGCTTATGGTTGAACAAGAAAAGGCACCAAAACCCACTGAAACTGCTACAGGGTGTCTAATCATGTCTGAAGATCCAAAGAAAAATGTGGAAAGGATTGTAAAAGAACCTGACATGTTTATGATCCAGCAAGAAAAGGCACCAAAACCCACTGAAACTCCTACAGGGAGTCAAATCTTGTCTGAAGATCCAAAGGAAAATGTGGAAAAGATTGTGAAAGAACTTGATCTGCTTATGGTTGAACAAGAAAAGGCACCAAAACCCATTAAAAAACCTAGAGAGTGTCTAGTCATGTCTGAAGATACAGAGGAAAGTGTGGAATGGATCATAGAAGAACCTGACTCGCTTATGGTTGAACAAGAAAAGGCACCAAAACCCACTGAAACTCCTACAGAGTGTCTAATCATGTCTGAAGATCCAAAGGAAAATGTGGAAAGGATCGTAAAAGAACCTGACTTGCTTATGGTTGAACAAGAAGAGGCACCAAAACCCACTGAAACACCTACAGGGTGTCTAATCATGTCTGATCCAAAAGAAAATGCAGAAGGGATCATAAAAGAACCTGACTTGCTTACGGTTGAACAAGAAGAGGCACCAAAACCCACTGAAACACCCACAGAGTATCTAATCATGTCTAAAGATCCAAAGAAAAATGTGGAAAAGATTGTTAAAGAACCTGACATGCTTATGATCCAGCAAAAAAAAGCACCAAAACTCATTGAAACTCCTACAGGGAGTCAGATCTTGTCTGAAGATCCAAAGGAAAATGTGGAAAAGATCGTAAAAGAACCTGACTTCCTTAAAGTTGGACAAAAAAAAGCACCAAAACCCATTAAAATACCTACAGAGTGTGTAATCATGTCTGAAGATCCAAAGGAAAATGTGGAAAGGATTGTTAAAGAACCTGACATGCTTACGATCCACCAGGAAAAGGCACCAAAACCCACTGAAACTCCTACAGCGTGTTTAATCACGTCTAAAGGTCCAAAGGAAAATGTTGCGACAATCATAAAAGAACCTGACTTGATTATGATGGAGCAAGGAAAGGCACCAAAACCCACTGAAACACCTACAGGGTGTCTAATCATGTCTACAAATGTGGAAAATGTGGAAACTCACATGAAAAGCACCCTAAATATGAACAGTTCTCCTCCAAAGGTAGAAGAACCACAAGATGAGACTCAACTCGTTGATACCACGGGGTGTGCCTCGCCACTCGATCATAGGGATCAGAGTGAACGTGTACAGGACACAGCCATGCAAAAGGTCCAGCAACTAGAAACTTCTCTAGGAATTGTGCCTATTCAACCCCAAGCTAAAGGTAATGAGAGAAAAACAGTGGGATATAGTCCAAGTGCGGGAATTATGATTCCTATTTGTGAAGCAATTAAAAATGTTCTTGAATCCCAGATAAAAAGCATGATTCAAAACAACTTTTTTCCTAAAAACCTTGAAAAAGTAAAAGACAATAAACCTGATGATTGGAAGTCACAACGTTTCACAAGGGGTCCGAGTACACTATCCATGACGATACATCCTGAATTGCGGCCAAAACCTATTTTAGAAAATTTTACTTGCAAAGAAAAAATCAAGCTCACGCATCATTTAGAGTCAAAAGCACCTGAAATAAGACTGAATTTGATACCAGAGGTGGTAAAACAATCCTTTCAAAGGTTCAGCTTTTATCAAAAATTGGCTATTTCAAAACATAACAGTTGGAAGCTCTATCCAAGACCTAAACAAATGTTCTTTTTGCCTCTGGAAGGGATTGATACTATAGAATTTAACCTAAAACACAAATATGAAAAAGACTCACCTCCTGTCGATTGTATGAAGTCACTGATTGTTAATGTTTCAAGAGGCAGTGAAGAGGCAGTGAACGTTACAAAGTTAAGGAGGGTGAAAGCGCTGGAAAGTGGAGCACCTTCATTGACTTCCGCTAGAGAGAAAACATTGCCTCATATTCTCCAGAACTGCTCAGTAGGAGAGAAAAACAAACTCCTCATACACTTTTCTAAGAAGACACTGGAGATTCAAATGAAAGCCTTTCCCAGAATTGTAAGGGAATCTTCCACAATGGCCAGTGCTCAGGATGGAAGGAAACCTGTATCTAAATGTGTTCATTCTGTGGTCAAAGTACCAAAACGAAAAAACAGAGTTTTGTTACTTTTTGAGGAAAACTCTCTTCATCAGATAGATCTTGACTTACAATACAAATACCTTCGTTTTCTCCTGGGTTCTCCAGATGCAAGGATGTTCCCTAAGCCAATTGCATTTCCCAAACATAGTCTTAAATTACAGACAATTGCAATATGTAAAAAAGTAGACAGCAGTGGGGAAAGTGGCGGTCATTCCATTAATACACAACCATTAGAACATATCCCTTTCAAAAAACAAAGTTTCCATGAAAACTCATCATCAGTCAGAAATTTCTTGGCACCTACCCAGGTGTGTGCCCCTGACCCTGATCAACACAGCACAGTGCAGAAAGATACCACGGCTCTTTCTAAGTTAAAATCTCGTGTGACTCCAGAAAAAGATAAACAATGTCATGTATGGTTTCAAGAAACATGTACATATGAATCTGTTGATTTAAAGATTCAGAAAAAGGCTCAGGATGCAGGTGGTTCCCATTCAATTCAGAATTTTGAAGATTTTACTGACAGTCAGACAGATATCGAGAATTCAGGTAACTCGGAGGAAAGCTCAGCTCATGATGTACTTGAGAGTGAAGACTGTATCTTTTTAGATGCCACCCCTTATTTAAGGCAGGAAGCAGAGAGTATTCTATTTGAATTACAGAAAGGCATACCTGTGGAAAATCTCTACAAGAAGAAGAAAGTCAAAATGGGTTTGAAACCACTTTATAGTGAAGCTTTTGGTTCCCGTCATATTAGAGGTCATCGACAACACTCGTCAATTGTGACACCCCATTCTTATGAATCCCATAAAAGCAGGACACACAGGTCGTCCTCCAGTATTACACCGCCTTCTTATGAATCCCACAGAAGCAGGAAATATAGATCGTCCTCCAAAATGACACCATCATCTCATGAATACCACAAAAGCAGGAAACGTGGATGGTCCCCCAAAATGCAGCCTCCTGACCTGTGGTGTCACAGCTCCTTAAATATCATTGAGGTTCCATCTGTATCATCTTCCATTTCTTTCAATGGGGAGATGCTTTCACAGACTACAGTAAGCGGGAAAAATTATTTAGTTCCCTTAACAGAATCCAATATTAAATTACATCTTGCAAAAAGCCAAGGCAGACCTCACAGGCATTCAGAAAGCAGAGATATAAGGAAGGCCAAATTGGACTTCTTTAGAAAGAACAACATGCCTTGGGAATGTGATGAGAGTTATACAAAGAATAAAGAGAAACACACAAGAAGGAAGAATGTAAGGGATTATGAATCAGAAAGACTGGATTATTTCCCAAGTAAATACAAATCAGCAGCAAAACCTCATCAAGAGAGTATCAGCTTCCATTCTGAAAAAAAACAAAACCAGCCATTTTTTTATGCCTGTATACCAGCAGACTCACTGGAGATTATACCCCAAACCATTCGCTGGACTATTCCCCCCAAAACTTTAAGGAAGAGAAACTTCAGAGTTCCCCTAGTGGCCAAGATTTCAACTTCTTACGGTATATGGAACTCATCGAAAAAGTTGTTGGGATCACTGTTAGAGTCCTTCAGCTTACTTCATTAAAAATATTACCATTTCAAGATTCAGCTAGAGAGGACAGCTGGTTGCTAAGATGATATTCTTTGCAAAATAAAATCGTATTCAGTCAGATGGCTTCCTCATGAAGTGTTTTCTAAACTGACATTCTACAGTAGATTTGAATCTACCGTTCTGGGAGGGCGCGTTGGGAAAGCGAATGACTTTGGGTTTGGTCCAGCCATGCAGGAGAGCTCTCTTTAGTTTGTGCCGCCTCCTTATAAGCCCCCAGAGGAGAAGCTCCCAGGTGCCAAAGCCCCCTTCCCACCCCACCCCACCCCAATGACTGCAGGGTGAGTTGGAGGAAGTGTAGCCCATCAATGAGATTGAGGAAGAACAGCCTGCAAGGCAGGGGGACATAGATGCTAGAGGGAGACAGTGTCAGGGAGCAGCAGGGGTTGAACAACGTCACGGGTCACAAGATACAGGAGTAAAATACTTCCCTTAGGACCCAGGTTCCTCTGATGACTTTGTCGCCATCCCCAGTGGCGAGCAGAACCCGCAGCATCTCCATGACCTGCTCATCACCTGCCATAGCTGGGGCATCAACATGCTTGAGGACCTCAGACCGCACCCCCAGGCTCTTAGAGGAGGCCTGGAAAAGCTGAGTCTGCCCAGGGGCTGCTGGGAAAACCCAGATCTGTGAGGCTGAGGGTGTGGTGGTGGTGGGATTTTTAGCACCATGGGAATGTTTTTGAATGTACTTTGTGCTGGCTTATTTCTAGTATGTTAATAAAGTATTGGTCTCACTTGGGGAAAAAAATCTTTTTTTGCCTCAAAAATTCCATAATGTTGATCATTTTATTTTACTTTTATCACCATTATATTCATGCTAGGGATAACAGTGCTCCTCCCTCTATTACAAATGCTACTTGATCTCTTTGAAACACATTATTTGCTGTGTGTGGACTATTTGGGCATGCTTGATAGAAAATTATAAAACATTTCAATTTTTTTTTTTTTTTACCAAGGAAAGTATCTAATTTTGTACAACTTACACAGAACTTTTTTAGTACTAAAAACAATGAAATTATTTCACTTCTTGATATTTAACAATAACAAGACATTAACTCCCCAAGACAGGCACCTACAGCCACAGACTAGATTCTGTCCTCAGTATACTGGTCTTAGCATCTTCTGTGAGTCATGGAGTCGTGTCTGTCAGGTCTGACAATCAAGTCGAATATTTTCTTACTTTTTAAAAAAAATTTTTTTAATTAAATTTTGTAGAGAATTTTGAACATACGCACAAAAAGGACAATATAATGGGCTTCTGTGTGCCCCTCACTCAGCCCTAAAATTTTAACCTCTAGTCATACCTGCCTCCTCTACTTCTCCATTAGTGTTTTGAAGCAAGTCACAGATATATAATTGTTATCATTTTACAAATCTCTACTAGAGAGATTATTTTAAATAACCATCTCCTATCTAAGAAGCAACAGAAATTACTTGGTATCAAATATGTAGTCAGATGATTTCCAGCTCTCATGAATGTCATTTTCTAATGGTTCCCATTCCATTGTGGGTTTTTGTTTTTTTTTTTCTGACAATTTTTTCAAATCAAAGGAACAAGGTTGTTTGTTGTGTAGAGTTTCCCATAGCTTACATTCTGCTGATAGTGTCCCCATTTCAGACTGAAATTATTTAACTCTGATTTCCTACTTATTCCTTGAAAGGTCTTTAAATAGATTACACAGCATGCAGCATTTAGAGTAAACTGTTTCAGAAGACTGTCTGGGGTGGGAGGTGGGAGGGCCGTTCAAGAGATGGGGGACATACGTAGACCTGTGGCTGATTCACGCTGATGTAAGGCAGAGACCAGCACCCTGCCACAGAGCAAGCATCCTGCAACGAAAAATAAATAAAATTAAAAAAAGAAGATTGCTCGTCACCTGTTGGCAGTGCAAACTAGAGCTGTTACCGCTATGTGCCTATTGTATATTTATCTTCTATATAGAGCGGTTCTATAGTTACATGTTCTATAGGGCTGTTACGGGGCTTCCCAGATGGTGCTGGTGGTAAAGAACCTGCCTGCCAATGCAGGAGATGTAAGAGATGTGGGTTCGATCCCTGGGTCAGGAAGACCCCCTGGAGGAAGGCATGGCAACCCACTCCACTATTCTTGCCTGGAGAATTGCATGGACAGGGGAGCCTGGCGGGCTACAGTCCATAGGGTCGCAAAGAGACAGACACGACTAAAGCAACTTCACACACACACACACACACATACACACAGGGCTGTTACATAGTTACATGTTAGATGCACGCTAAGTTGCTTCAGTCATGTCCTAATTTTTGCAACCCTATGGACTATCGTCGCAGAAGGCAATGGCACCCCACTCCAGTACTCTTGCCTGGAGAGTCCCATGGATGGAAGAGCCTGGTGGGCTGCAGTTCATGGGGTCGCTAGGAGTCGGACACGACTGAGCGACTTCACTTTCACGCATTGGAGAAGGAAATGGCAACCCACTCCAGTGTTCTTGCCTGGAGAATCCCAGGGATGGGGGAGCCTGGTGGGCTGCTGTCTATGGGGTCGCACAGAGTCGGACACGACTGAAGTGACTTAGCATAACATAGCGTAGCATATGGACTATCGTCCACCAGCCTGCAGATGGTGACTGCAGCCATGAAATTAAAAGACACTTTACCCTTGGAAGAAAAGCTAGGACAAGCCTAGACAGCATACTAAAAAGCAGAGACATTACTTTGCCAACAAAGGTCCTTATAGACAAAGCTACGGTTTTTCCAGTAGTCATGTATGGGTGTGAGAGTTGGACCATAGAGAAAGCTGAGCACTGAAGAAATTGATGCTTTTGAACTGTCATGCTGGAGAAGACTCTTGAGAGTCCCTTGAACTGCAAGGAGATCAAACCAGTCAATCCTAAAGGAAATCAACCCTGAATATTCATTGGAAGGACTGATGCTGAAGCTGAAACTCCAATAGTTGGGCCACCTGGGGTGAAGAGCTGGCTCATTTGAAAAGACCCTGATGCTGAGAAAGATTGAAGGTGGGAGGAGAAGGAGACGACAGAGGATGAGATGGTTGGATGGCATCACTGACTCAATGGACGTGAGTTTGAGCAAGCTCCAGGAGATGGTGATGGACAAGGAAGCCTGGTGTGCTGCAGTCCATGGGGTCGCAAAGAGTTGGACACAACTGAGCGACTGAACAACATCTGTCAAGAATTACCCATGAGGAGGGGGTATCGGCAAAATGATGAACACCCAAGCCAAGTCTTCTGGTGACCCGAATGGCCTGCCTCCTTTTAGAAACAAGTCTCTGGGGGAGCCGAGACACGTGTTTCCTCTTGGCTTTAAAGACCCAAGTTACAACAGATGGTGATGGTGTAGTCCATGTGCCATGAGAACTGGGGACAGAGAGACTTAGGTTTGAGTTTTAAGGTTATGAGGGAACTTGGGGGAGGACAAGGCAGAGACAGTGTTTGTCATAAGTGAGATGAAGACTTAAGTCTGAGGATTTCCTAGTTCTATGCACACAACGGCACCCCATGCAGGTTGTGATTCATTACTTGGAAGAAATAGAGAAAGCAGGAGGAATTCATCCTTAAGTCAGAGGTCCCCAAACTCTCTCAATGCCTTCAGCGCTTCTGATTTTTCTCATGGCACCCCTCAGGCAAAATGACCAAAGATGAATTAATACGTCTTTTGTTACCCAAACATTACTGACTGGAGTGTTTCAATATTCATTTACATAACAAAATTGTTGGCCACGGGCATTCGTTTCCGCAAAAACCTCCCGATCAATAATGTGTTAAGCAGCATGTGTTCAAACGACTTAATTATGATTTATATCGCTTGGAAAAAATATATAAATTCAAGGAAAAAATATTTTTATTTCATTCTCACATAACCACACTTATTAGTGGGATGTGTGTGCCTGCCTGTTGGGCACTGCAAAACGTTTTGAACTTTAGGAATCAGATTGGACACTCCACATTAATTATCGTGCAGTACTTGCTTTTCTTTCTGCAAAAGCTAAAAACCTCAGCGTCACAAAGAAATTAACGTAATAGAGAGGAATGTAGCACCATTTAATAATCGTGAACTACCTTGAGCTAGCAGTTCACGCTGTGTCCAGCAGATGTCGCTCTATTTCCCTCACAAGTTAAACCGATTCCCCGTGGCCACAGGGCACAGGTATGGAAGCACAGAGAAACACTAACAAAAGGAGTAGACGAAATAAAAGCCCCATGA
The DNA here is from genome assembly GCF_055505025.1 of Bos grunniens. Classification (NCBI taxonomy): domain Eukaryota; kingdom Metazoa; phylum Chordata; class Mammalia; order Artiodactyla; family Bovidae; genus Bos; species Bos grunniens. The sequence continues at coordinate 85,304,081 of NC_141176.1, read as the reverse complement.
AGTGACTGCTGTCTGTACCCAAAGGATCAGGAAAGAGGAAGCTGAGCAGGACACGGTGCTTTTGACAGTACCCGCGCTACTCCATACACTGAGGCAAGAGGCGGATGGCTCTCCCCAGGGTAAAGCGATGGAAGATTCAGTCCCTGCGGATGGAAACTGCGTGACAAGAAGAGCGGGACAGTTAAGGCGAGGTGGCTGGGACCCGCCCAGACCACATAGTTCTTATTCTCAAAGCCAGGAGACCGCCCTGACCACACATGCTCAGAAGAGGCTCCGTGGAGGTCAAAGGGGAGTTACGTCAAGGGACGTTCTACCCAGGCGCCTTTTGGGTAAAATCCATCTTGGTTAAGAGGTGTGTGTGCACATATGGGAGGATCCTGAGATAATCGAAACATGGACTGGGAACCAAGCAAATCAAAAGGATTGGCCAAAGGAAACCCAGAAGAAATGCCCCATTAAAGTAATTCAAACCACTAGTCAAAGCTATGGTTTTTCCAGTAGTCATGTATGGATGTGAGAGTTGGACTATAAAAAAAGCTGAGTGCTGAAGAATTGATGCTTTTGAACTGTGGTGTTGAAGAAGACACTTGAGAGTCCCTTGGACTGCAAGGAGATCCAACCAGTCAATCCTAAAGGAGATCAGTCCTGAATATTCATTGGAAAGACTGATGCTGAAGCTGAAACTCCAATACTTTGGCCACCTGATGCAAAGAACTGACTCATTTGAAAAGACCCTGATGCTGAGAAAGATTGAAGGTGGGAGAAGAAGGGGACAACAGAGGATGAGATGATTGGATGGCATTACCGACTCGATAGACATGAGTTTGAGTAAACTTTGGGAGTTGGTGATGAACAGGGAGGCCTGGTTTGCTGCAGTCCATGGGGTTGCAAAGAGTCGGACACGACTGAGCGACTGAACTGAAACCACTACGAGGGCAAGACTCCACAAGTCTCTCTCTGACTCTGCCCGTGTGTCTACCCACACACACTGTACTCTTTTTTTCCTCTAAATAAATACTTGCTTCACTGCTTTCCATCTTTGTGGGAATTCTTTTCTGCAAAGCCAAAGGGCCAGGGCCCTTGTCACTGACCACTGGACTAGTGGCTAGGATCTGGTGCTTTCTCCACAGTGACCCAGCCTCAACCTCTGGCTGGGAACCCAAGCTCCGCTCCAAGCCGTTGCAGGCCAAGGCCACCTGAGATCAATACCACAAGTAAATCACACCCTTTCCTCTCTGCCCTGGGCCCCGTGCCAGTGTGGACTATGCCCTGTCCTCCAATAAAGAGTGGATGCCCCTCCCTCTCCCTCCCAGCCCAGGGGTAAAGTGTCCACAGACTGAGGCTGGTGCCCAGACTTTCACCAAATGGGAAACTGTTAATAACAGCCAAGGTAGAAGATTTAAAGAGGAACTAGAAAAAAGAGTCCAGAATGTATGAAAACATCACTCTCATCCCCCAAGAACCAGGAGCATGTCATCTCACTTCAGTGAGAAAAGACAAGAATCTGTGCAAGATTTTAAAGCAGCCATCATAAAAATGCTCCAGTGAACAATTAGAAGCACTCTTGCAACAGATGAAAAAATGAAGACAGAAAAGAAATAGATGATAAAAAAAATCAATTGAAAAATATTTTGCTGGAAAAATTCAATTAAAAAGCTCATTGAATGGGCTCAGTAGCAAAAAATGCAAATGACCAAAGACAGAATCAGTGAGAAATTCCCAAACAGGATACACCCAAAGAAATTCATGCCAAGATACACCATCATAAAATTTTTGAAGACTAAAAACAAAGAAAAATATTGAAAGCACTCTCTGCTATCCAAACCCTCCAATGAATCCCCATCTTATTCAAAGAAAGAAAAGTCCATACAACAACCTCCAAGGCCCTGCATGATCTGGCTCTCTACTAACCTTCCAAGTTCATCTTATATTTCTCTTCCTTTGACTACACACTCTAGCCACACTGGCCTCCTTCCTGTCCCTTGAATGTTCCAGATATATATTTACCTAGGGCCCTTGCTCTATTTATTCCCCTTCTCAGAAATCTCCTTCCCCAAACATTTGTTGAATTCATTGAATGACTATAGTAATAAAATGAGACCATCCACATGACACAGATTCTGAAAGGCCCCCATTCTTCCACTAAAATGTTCTATACTGGCTTCCCCAGAGTGCAACTATGGAAAACAGTATGGAGCTTCCTCAGAAACTTGCAAATAGGAATGCCATACAATCCAGCATGTCTACTTCTAGGTATTTATCCAAAGAAAATGAAAAGACTCATTCAAAACTATGTCTGTTGCAATATTGTTCAGAATAGCCAAGACAGGGAAACGGCCTAACTGTCCACTGATGGATAGATGGGCAAAGAAAACATGAGAGATTTATACATATACATTGATATATTTATTTATTTCAGTCTTTAGAAAAAAGAATGAAATCTTGCCATTTGTGACAACATGGATAGAACTTGAGGGTGTTATACTCAGTGAAATGAAAAGTGAAAGTAAAGTCGCTCAGTTGTGTTCAATTCTTAGCAATCCCCATGGACTGTAGCCTGCCGGGTTTCTCCGTCCATGGGATTTTCCAGGCAAGAGTACTAGAGGGGGTTGCCATTTCCTTCTCCAGGGGATCTTCCTGATCCAGGGATTGAACCCGGATCTGCTGCATTGCAGGCAGATTCTTTACCATCTGAGCCACCAGGGAAGACCAAGTGAAATAGTCAGATAGAAAAAGACACGAGCATATGATCTTACTTATAGGTGGAATCTAAAACCAAGTGAACAACCGAAAACCAGTCTTGGAGGCTATCTGAGATATGAGATGGGGTGTGGATGAAATGGGTGAAAAGGATCAAGAAAACTCCAAAAGGAGGAGCGGGGAGTTGGGGGAAAGCAATTCTGTTACTTGCAGCAAACAGTGATAACTTGGGGACTTCCCTGATAGTCCAGTGGCTAAGACTCTGAGCTCCCAATGCAGGGGGCCTGGGTTTGATCCCTGGTCAGAGAACTGGATCCCACATGCTACAGCTAAGAGTTTGCATACTGCAACTAAAGATCCTGTGTGCTGCAGTGAAGACCCAGCACAGCCAGATCAATCAATCAATCAATAAATATTATTTTCTTTATGCTCTACTGCTTTGCCATGTTTTCTCCCCAAAGCTGAGGTGACATGGCCATTTTAGTGTAATATCTAGAGATAAGTAAATGGTCAGAATACTGGTCTCTGACAACTTCCATATAATTACTCACCTAAGCCATCATAATTAAATATATTTCACTTAAAACATAGCAATGAAAACTAGTTCAGTAACAACATAAAAATGATTTCATTACATTCTTTATGTGCTGAGAAAATTAAGAAGCAAACTCTTCAGGCTTTGTGTAAATTTAAAAATGACATCACCGGGGCTTCCCTGGTGGTCCAGTGGTTAAGAATGCCTTACAGTGCAGAGGACACCAGTTCGATTCCTGATCTGGGAAGATCCCACATATTGTGGAGCAACTAGCATGCACACCTGGAGCCTGCACTCTGCAACAAGAGAAGCCAACACAATGAGAAGCCTGCGTACCACAACTAGAGAAAGCCTGCGGGCAGCAACGAAGACCCAGAGCCAAAAAGAAACAAATATATGACTTTTAAAAAATTAAAAAATTACATTCCCGTTTTTACATATAGCAAACTGAACCAACAGTTTCAGAATAAATTGTAACAATAAACCTTATATTCTTAAAAAAAAATAAAAAATAAATAAAATGCCTTTTTTAAAAGCGATAGCTTGATACAAGTTAAAGTTCCATTTTTTCTAAAATTCATAATGCCCTTAAGGGAGAACATATTGACCACTAAATGTGTATATTTTCACTGATTTCATTTTAAGACTCATAAATTTCATATATATTTGTTAGTTTAAAAAAAAAAACTGTCAAAGGACTCTTTCTGATTTTTCTGCACAACATATAAACCATCCCATGGCTTTCGCAGCAACTTAGATATTCCCTCTAAATACCCAGAAAAGCACAATACTATGTCTTCGTCAACTGATTAGTAGATTTAGAACATGCATTTCATCATAGGATTACAAGAATTATTACAAAATAAGCCATATCACTTCTCCTTGCTGACAAAAATAGACTGGAACTCTGGAAAGGAAAGTGTGCCCTTCATCCAAGAATCTCAACTGATTGTGAGTGGCTGCACAGTAAATTTACCAGGACTCAGCATTGCTCTGTGTTCGTCCTAAGTTAACATGTCATTAGTTCTTCAAAATTCAGCTGTTGCTGCCATATCACCTTCCAAAGCGAGTAAATACATCGCAATGTACATTCTAAACACCATGTAATACCATCCTGAGGTTCTGACGGACAATGCAGAGCCTTGTGACCAGACCACAAATGACGATTTCTTTAGGGAACTCCTGTTCCCATGGATACGGGAGAAAGTTCATCAGCCAACACCCATCAAGCACCAGGCATACTTGATATACGTTATGGCATTTACTCTTCACGTGGACCCTAGCGTTAACCGCTCCCAGTTTATAGATGAGGAAACTGAGGTTCAAAATTTCCACAACTTGGCCAAAAACGAAAAAGTGAACGTGTTACTCAGTTGTGTCCAACTCTTTGGGACCCCATGGACTGTAGCCCACCAGGCTCCTCTGTCCATGGGATTCTCCTGGCAAGAATACTGGAGTGGGTAGCCATTCCCTTCTCCAGGGGATCTTCCTGACCCAGGGAATGAACCGGGGTCGCTTGCATTGCAGGCAGATTCTTTACCATCTGAGCCACCGGGGAAGCCAAAGTCATCAATTAATGGGCAGCATCTGAGTTCTGCTGCTGCTGCTAAGTCACTTCAGTCGTGTCTGACTCTGTGTGACCCCATAGACGGCAGCCCACCAGGTTCCTCCGTCCCTGGGATTCTCCAGGCAAGAACACTGGAGTGGGTTGCCATTTCCTTCTCCAATGCATGAAAGTGAAAAGTGAAAGGGAAGTCGCTCAGTCGTGTCCGACTCTTAGCGACCCCATGGTCTGCAGCCTACCAGGCTCCTCCGTCCATGGGATTTGCCAGGCAAGAGTACTGGAGTGGGGTGCCATTGCCTTCTCCAGTCTAAGTTCTACCCCCAGTCTAATTCCAAAGCTTGATCTCTAATTTGTTGAATCTCTGATTCATTAGAGAACAGGATACACAATCCACATTAGCTTTAAAGATCAGGTATGAGATTCCAAAGGCAGCTACTTGAGGCTGTGTTTCCAGACAGACAGAAGGGAGGCACTCTGGGAGCTTCAGTCTCCTCTCAGCCCCTCTTTGAACTTCCTCACGGTCTTGTTTTTCCAAAACCACTGTTCCTTCCTAGCTGGCCAGTTGAAGCAAATGGAAAAGTGGAAAGGCACACTGCCAGCCAGGGACCTTGGGGTCAGACCCAACTCCGTTACTATCTCCGAACCTCCCTGGGTTTTTCTATCGTAAAATCAGAGCGCTGTACTAGGTTAGTGGTTTCCCTTACGTGAGCCTGAATAAAAGCTACTTGACATTTTGAGCTGGCAGAACTTCAGCTGTCTCCTCCTAGCCTAAGATACCATGACCGGCGTGAATTCTCACCAAGCCCTTCTCGACAGCTCACACCAGCCCACCACGATCTCTTCCTTCTCTGAATTCATGGCTCATTATCTACCATAGACAATGCTGCCCTGACATTTACAGGGCCCAGGGCAAGAATGCAAGGCCCACATACCCTTTGTCTAAACACGTAAAAGTTATCAATCAAACTAACAAGCTGTGATACAAAACATGTTCTAACCTTCGAGGTAACAAATAAATCTTCATAAAGCCTGGGCTTAAATTTAGAATTCCCAGACTTTGTGGGGAGCTGCTTGGGAAACTGGGGGGCATCTTGGCTCATGGCCCCTCACCCCTCCTGTCCCCACTCGCCTCTGTTCTCACAAAGAAGGACAACATCACACTTGTGGGTGTGGACACAGCACAACACAAGCTCCATCAGCCTTCCCCAACACACACAGATACACACTGAGTGGTCTTCGCCCACTATTGCATCCTGCCACGTGTGTTCATTCCCTGGAGAACAGACTTGGAAAAAAAACACATCCAGACCCTGAGGGTTGGCTCAGGACCATGGGGAGGAGTATTCTGGAGTCCAGGGAACCCCCAGCACATGCAGAAGGTGGGTGGGTACCTCCCCTGCCACACACAGCAGGCACTCCTTCCCTGCAAGGTGGGCTCTGGCTGGAAGAAAGCCAGGCCCTCTGAGACCTGCATGCAGAGCAGGGAACTCTCTTGCTGGAGACTTGGACGCTTGCCGGAGTTATTGATGGAGATGTCACCAATAACTTGGGACGTTCCTTTCATGCTTTCTTAATCTCCCCTTATCTTCCCCTTGTCAGATAAGATCTTTAGCGAGTTTTGCTTCCTGTGGGTCCCAGTCTTTCTCTAACTACCAGGTTTAGGTAAGAGAATTGGATCTTTTCCTTCCAGACTACTGACAGAGTTTCCTTTGCAGAAAGCCTCTTCTCTTGCAAGCTTCCTTACTTCACATTTATACAGAATTCTAGAAATCCAAGCCACCAAGGCTGGTGACTCAGATGGTAAAGAATTTGCCTGCAATGCGGGAGACCCAGGTTCAATCCCTAGGTCAGGAAGATCCCCTGGAGAAGGAAATGGCAACCCACTCCAGTATTCTTGCCTGGAGAATTCCATGGACAGAGGAGCCTGGTGGGCTATAGTCCATGGGGTCTTAGAGAGTTGGACATGACTGAGTGACTTAACAAGTTCACACTCACTTTCAGGAACCAAATGTATCATCAGCCATTCGGATTTTCATAGCCTAAAAGTATTTCCTATCCACTTCATCTCAAAGTTGATTTTCTAATTTACTTGTTGTTTATTGTAAACAGATTTCTCTAGTATATTCATCACAGTCTTTGAAACAGTGTATATCCATGTAGGGCTTCCCCTGTGGCTCAGTGGTAAAGAATCCGCCTGCAATGCAGGAGACACAGGAGACACGGGTTCGATCCCTGGGTCGGGAAGATCCCCTGGAGAAGGAACAGAGTCTGACATGACTGAGCACATGTCCACGTAGGTGTCTGTGGCTCCCTGGATGTATGGCTCTTCGGCCAGATATGGGATCCTTGGAGTCCAGCCTTTTCTAGCAGCAGTTCGTAAATACTATCCAGCTGCTTCCCAGCCTCAAGTGATGACAAATGAGACAGTCAGCACTCCGGATCTCTTTCTGTGGTAAATTTCTTATACTTTAGCTCAGAAGCTTTTCTGATCTGTAAGGAGGGAGTCCAACAGAGGGTGAGGGGAAGACGGGCAAGGTCCTTGTACACCTGAATCCTGGCAGGTCCCCAGGAAAAATATGGAAGTCCCGTAGCCCAGCAGCTGTTTTGCTCAAAAGTAGCTGGAAGAGGGGCACAGAGGTGTTTAGGTTGCCATCTTCCCAGAAAACCCACTACATTTACGGCACTTTTTTTTTTTTTTTTTTGGCCTCGAAGCATATCAGGGGATCTTAGTTCCCCTACCAGGGATTGAACCCGTGAGCCCTGCAGTGGAAAAGTCCTAACCACTGGATTGCCAAGGAAGTTCTACAGCACTTGTTAAAGTGCCTATTAAATCTTGAAGGAGTCTGACAGACCACCACCCCCGCCCCCCCCCGCCATGGTGCCATTCCCTACTCGTATACCATAAACAATACGGTAGTGTTCTTTTCGTCCACAACTTCACAAATGTCAGATAACTGTCAGTCTTTGAAATTTTTCCCATCTAATGAGTATGAAATGGTATCTCACTATTGAGATTATTGTTTAGATAGCTTTATCCAGATAGCGTTGAACACAATAAACCACATATTCTTAAATTGTACAGTTTTCGAAGTTTGACACAAGTTGATACCCATGAAACCATCACCACAAACAAAATAATGAACATATCCAACACTCCCCCAAAATTTTCTCGTGCTTTTAAAACAATCTCTCCACCCTGCCTTTCCTCACCCACTCCACACCTGTTTTGCAGAAAACCAGTGACTGCTTTCTGACAAAACAGATTAGTGTGCATCTTGTAGAACTGTATGTAAATGAATTCATTATTTTGAGATTCATCTGTGATGTAGCGTGCATCCCTCGCTCATTCCATTTTACTGCTAAGGAAGTACTCTGCCGAATGAATATACCATAATTTATTTATTCACCTATTGTTAAACATGAGAGTAATGCTTGGGGCTTCCCAGGTGGTGCTAATGCTAAACAATCCACCTGCCAGTGCGGGAGATGCAAGAGACCCGGGTTCGATTGTGGTCCGTGGGGTCACAAAGAATCAGACACAGCACAGAAGAGTATCTAGTTTGGGGCTACTCCAAATAAAATTGCTATGGGCATGAATGTAGAAATCTTTGTATAAATGTATTGCTTCATTCCACTTAAGTAAACTCCTAAGCTGGATTTGATGTCAGACGTCAGACCTACGTTTGACATGTTAGTAAGCGATGGAGCCGCCTGGGCTTGCCATGGATTCCCCCTCCCTTCTCTATTGCCTTGATACAGATGTGGAAACGGAGGCGCAAAGTTTCAACGTGTGTTTGTTAGTCTCTCAGTCGTGTCTGACTCTTTGCGACCGCGTGGACTGCGGCCCACCAGGCTCCTCTGTCCATGGATGCTCCAGGCAAGAATACTGGAGTGGGTTGCCATGCCTTCCAGGGGATCTTCCTGACCCAGGGATGGAACCTGGGACTCCTGCATTGCAGATGGATTCTTTACCATCTGAGCCACCAGGGAAGCCCACCAACGTTTCAGTAACGTGGCCAAAGTCACCAATTAATGGCCTCATCTGAATTCTGTCCCCAGTCTAATTCCAAATCCTCACTAGAGAATGGGATACACAAGTCACATTATTTTTAAAGACTGGGTATGAGATTTCAAAGGCAGCTACTTTAAATGGCACCCCACTCCAGTACTCTTGCCTGGAAAATTCCACAGACGGAGGAGCCTGGTAGGGCTACAGTCCATGGGGTCGCAAAGAGTCAGACACAACTGAGCAACTTCACTTTCTTTCTTTCTTTCCAGACACAGAGGGAAGGCACTCTGGGAGCTTCAGTCTCCTATCAGCCCCTCTTTGAACTACCGCACACTCCTGTTTTTCCAAAGCTGCTGTTACTTCCCAGATGGCCAGCGGGAGCAAATGGGAAAGCAGAAAGGCCCAGAATTGCCAGCCAGGGACCACGGAGTCAGACCCAGCTGTCACTATCTGCCCAACCTCCCTGGGCTTTTTCTATCACAAAATAAGAGCACTGTACTAGGTTAATGGTTCCCCAGTGTGAACCTAAAGAAAAAATACCTTTTTAGCTGGCATAGTCTCAGCTGTCTCCTCTTAGCCTAAAATACCATGACCGGCAGTGAGTTCTCACCAAGCCTTTCTCAACAGCCTACACCAGCCCACCGTGATCTCTTTCTTCTCTGATTTCATGGCTCCTCGCCTCCATTGACAAGGCTGGCCTGACGTTGACCGGGTCCAAGTTAACGCAGGACTCACTGCTCTTGTTTTCTGTTTCTCTGGGATCGCTTCTTCTGCGGACTGATGTTCAGTGTATTGGGAACCACTGATTCCTGCAGGTCACCCAGTTTTCTGTTGTTTCAGGCAGATGGGTAAATTCAGTCCCCATTACTCCATCTTGACCAAATGCAGAGAAGTACCTTTTCCAAAGCCATAAATTCGTATTTATTTTTGTCTCTCTTTTGCACTTGATCTTAGCCAAAAGGCTGAGAAGTGATATTTTCATCATTCTTTTAAAAAAATAATAAATACATTTAAGGTTACAAGTTTTCCGGTGAATGTTTCTTCCATATCCTTCAGACTTTGGATGCTTAGTTCCTTTTCTGCTCATTTGAATGGTTTCTAATTTCTGCTTTGTTTTGTTACTTAATCTATTGTCTAAAACAAGGGTCCCCAACCTCCAGAGTCTAATGCCTGATGATCTGAGGTGAACCTGATGTAGTAATAGAAAAAAGTCATCCGCAAACCATCCCCTACTTGGTCCGTGGAAAAACTGTCTTCCACAAATCAGTCCCTGGTGCCAAAAACGGTTGGGGACCACTACTCTAAAAGACTGAAGTGGGTTGACATTTCCTTGCTTGGGGGATCTTCCTGACCCAGGGATTGAACCGGAGTCTTTTATGTCTCCTGCATTAGCAGGCAGGTTCTTTACCACTAGGACCACCTGGGAAGTCCGTTATAAAACATGCCTCAAATTTCAGAGAACAGTGCAATGAACCTCTGTGTCCCATTTCCCCAGATTCAGTAGTTATCAAGATTTTTCCATATTTATTTCATCTATGCATATGTTTTCTTTTTTATTGTTGTTATTTTCAAGAGAATCCTAGACAATATGTCATTTCCCTCCAGCATATTTTAGTCCCTACAATATAAAAACATTTTCTTCTTTAACCACAATGTTATTATCACACCTAATAAAATTAACAGTAATTATTCAGAACTGTTTTATGATCAAGTTCTCCTGATTATCTCAGAATATTTATACACATTGTTTATTTAAAATAGGATCGAGGGACTTCCTTCCTCCTGTGGTTGAGACTCCACGCTTCCAGTGCCTCCACTGCAGGGGCCACTGGTTCGATTCCAGGTCAGGGAACTAAGATCCCACATGCCAAGCATGGCAAGGCCAAAAAAGAAAAAAAAAAATTTTTTTTTAAAGGATTGAATCAGGGTCCATTCATACATTTGGTGGTTGTGGATTTTAAGGCTCTTTTGATCAAACTGAATCCCCCCTCTTGCTCCTTTTCCCCGGCCATTGGCTTGTTCAATAAGCCAGGCTACTTGTCCTGTAGAATGTCCCACATTCCGGTTTTATTTACCTTCTTTTCTATCCCCTGTATGTCTCCTACTTCACCGAAGAGACTTGATTAGGTTCAGGTTCTACTTCTTTTTGGCAAGTATGTCACAGTTGGTGCTGTGTGCTTCATATCGCATTGCATCTGGAGGCAGCTAATGTCGAGTTTCTATTTTCAGAGACGCTAAGGTTGATCAAAGGATTTGGGTGGTGACAGCCTGATCACTCCATTAGAGCTCCCCACCAATCATGGGTCAAGTGACATCCTTTGCTGACTGTTGTCTGACTCAACTATTAGGGGTGACAGAGTGTTACTTTCCTATCATTTCTTGTATGTATTAGCTGGAAAGTGAAAGTGTTCGTTGCTCAGTCCTGTCTGAGTCTTTGTAAGCCCGTGGACTGTAGCCTGCCAGGCTCCTCTGTCCATGGGATTCTCCAGGCGAAAATACTTGAGTGGGCAGTCATTCCCTTCTCCAGGGGATCTTCCCAACCCAGGGATTAAACCCGGGTCACCTGCATTGCAGGCGGATTCTTTACTATCTGAGCCACCAAGGAGATTGGAATTCTAGTATTAGCTAGACTTCCACTGTAAATAAGAACTGTCATTCTTCAATTAGGGCTGTTTGACTATCTGAAGGGTGAGGTAGGTACATAATTCTTTCCTTCTAATTGCCAATTTTCAGAGTAAGAAACTGGTGCCCTCAGACAAAACCCCGATTCCAAAACCTACAGGCACCGCGATGTTCACAGCAACACCATTCACAGTACCCGAGACCAGGAGGCCCCCTAAATGGCCACTGGCAGGTGAGCGGGCAAAGCAGATGTGGTGCATATATACATATGTACACACACACTGGAATATTACTCAGCCATGAAATAGGAATAAAAATGCCATTTGCGGCAACATGGATGCGCCTAGAGATTATCACGCTAAGTGAAGTAAGTCAGACAGAGACAGATAAATATCATATAATATCACTTATACGTGAAATATAAACTATGACCCAAATGAACTTATCTACAAAGCAGAAACAGACTCACAGACAGAGAACAGACTTCTGGTTGCCATGGGGCACAGATGGGTCGGGAGGTTGGGCTGAGTAGATGCAAACTGTTGTATACAGAGCGCATGAGCAACAAGCTCCTCCTGCACAGCACAGGGATCTCTAGTCAATATCCTGTAATAGACCAGGATGGAAAATGTGGAAAAGAATACATACACGTAACTGAGTCATTTTGCTGTACAGCAGAAATTAACACATGATAAACCAGCTATACTTCAATTTAAACAAAAGCAAGAAAGGAAATGGGCACCCTGGTACTTGCAATGATGTGCAGTGAGCTGGGTCTCTCCTTCGTTTTCTCTCTTCCATATATCCATTCAACTGGTTGAATTAATTGAATGAATACACATTTCTTATTAATTCCCTAATTGTGCCCCTCTGTGAGTTGAGGGCCCTCTAGAGCCAACAGCTTCAGGGATGAGGTGGGGGTGGGGGGTAAAAATTCCCCCAAAGAGCCAGTGGCCACTTTATCTCGGAAAGCTATGATGCTGCTGCTGGGGTGAGTCCTTCACAAGCAAACCTTGGTGGGCTCTCCCCACCTGTAGCCACTGAGTTCCAGTTTACTGCCTTCGGATGGGAATATCAGCCTTGAGAGTCACCTGGTTTCCATGAGAGCCCAAGAGCCCAGGAGCTGCTCTTCAAAAGGTGGGGTTAGGAGGGTCGCATCAAGGGGTGACAAGTTCAAAACCCCTGGGGCTGCACCTGAGTGGAGGCTCCTCTCTTTGCCCAAGACTCCACTGCCAATAATCATTAGTCACAGAGACTTACATTAATAGCTCAGACCTGGCCGAAGGCCATCCCCTGGGAACTAGTGCTCCTCTGCGTGGTCAGAATCACGCTCTCTGGCACTCATGGGACTGAAAGGGCAAGGACCTAACATCGTCCGGATATAAAAGCATCTACACCAGCAACAGTCATTAACTTCATATCTTATTAGAGAAACGCAAACTCAATATCCTTGCTGAAAGGGACCTTTGCAGGTATCCGTTTCTGCTTGGGTCAGGTCAGAGAAAAGAAACCACACATTAATATAACAGGGCATGTCAAACACAGAGAATTAATAGCTGTAACAGGATATTGGGATAACGAGGCATTGGCTATTAAGAAGAGAGCAAAAAGACTGTAGAAGCAGCAAATACAGGGAGGAGCTGCTACCCTTAGGGCTGGGACGGGACCCCCTTTTCCCCACTTACCTCCATCCATGGGGCCGAAACCCACATCTTGTTGAGAAGGCAGGGCCCCAGCAAGCCTGGTGGGAGAGAAGTTGCCTTGGTGGTTGGTGCTGGTCATATTCCTTGGAAGTCTACCCTAGAGGGTGCCAGGGAAAGGTGTTCCCGGGGAAGGACTGAGCTACAAAACTGTTCAAGGATGTTGGGGGAGAGGGGGGTTCACTGCTTCCCCTGGTGCTGCTGACTGCAGGGTCCCTTGCACAGCACAGCAGAGGAGCTTCGAGCTCAGCAGGAGCTGGGGCCTGGGGAGGCCGCATGTGCTGAAGGAGCCAAACCTGGGAGGTCCTCTCGGTGGAGCCAGCGCACCTGGACCAGGAGGCAGACCCTGTCCGCCTGCGCCCTCTACTGGCAAAAGGTAGCATTGTTCCCGCCGGCAAAGGAAATGTATTTAAGGAACCCCCAGCTATTTTCACAGAGCAGGCAAAAAAGGGTGAATTTCCCTGGTGGCTCAGAGGGTATGGCGTCTGCCTGTAATGCGGGAGAACAGGGTTTGATCCCTGGGTTGGGAAGATCCCCTGGAGAAGGGGAATGGCAACCCACTCCAGTATTCTTGCCTGGAGAATTCCATAGACAGAGCAGCCTGATAGGCTACCCCCATGGGGTCGCAGAGTCAGACATGACTGAGCAACTTGACTGGTTCACTGGATGGAGCTGAAAGGCAGGAAGCCTGTGATTGGCACAGTTCACCTATTGAAAGGGATGGTTCCTTGTATCAATATTATGAAAAAACTCCAAAAGCAAATGCTTCCCAGGTGGTACCAGTGGTAAAGGACCCACCTGCCCACGCATGCAGGAGATACAAGAGGTGTGAGTTCCATCCCTGGGTCAGGAAGATCCCCTGGAGGAGGGCATGGAACCCCACTCCAGTGTTCTTGCCTGGAGAATCCCACAGACAGGGGAGCCTGGCAGGCTACAGTCCATAGGGTCGCAAAGAGTTGGATGTGACTAAAGTGACTTAGTGCGCATGGACGCCAGAAGCAAATACAGTAAAAGGTTATGTTAAAATTTTAAGTGGTGGGACTTTGGTATTTATTATATCTGTTTTGTAACTTTCTAGATATTTTAAGCTTAGCAAAGAAAAGTCCTGGTGAGAAAAAGTGATTGATATATTACTTCAGCTTGAGAACCCTTGAGCTGATAGATAAATCCCTCTGTACTGTGCTAAATTCGCTTCAGTCGTGTTCAACTCTTCTCAACCTCATGGACTGTAGCCCACCAGGCTCCTCTGTCCAAGGGATTCTCCAAGCATAATCCCTCTACATTTAAAGAAATTGACCTACATAAACTTTTTAAACATGCAGGATCCTGAATTCTGTTGAAGACACAAGAGATAACTTGTTCCCATCATTTATTCATTGTGTCACTTGTCTTAGTCGCTCAGTCGTGTCTGACTCTTTGCAACCCCATGGACTGTAGCCCATCAGGCTCCTCCATCCATGGGGATTCTCCAGGCAAGAATACTGGAGTGGGTTGCCATGCCCTCCTCCAGGGTATCGAACCCAGGTCTCCCACTTTGCAGGTGGATTCTTTATTGATTGAGCCACCAGGGAAGCCCATTATTTATTCATATTTTAATTTATTCATTAAACCTTTAAGAGCATTTCTTCTATGATGATAATCATCCCAGCCCCCAGCCCTCAATTTCCTCACAGTCCAGGGGGCAGGAGATAAAATCTTGGCTAGTTAAAGTGGAAGAGAATGCAAGAGAGGTTTATACTCAGAAAGTGTTGGAAGTTCTCCTGGTACCAGGATGCCTGAGTTGTGCTGAAGGAAATAATAATAATTATCCAGGAGTGACTGTTTCAGAGAGAAAAGCAATTGTTTCAAAAAAGAAAGACTCTAGCTCAGTATTTCACCTATAAATTAATTAAACCAAGAGAGTGGAAAGATGTATACTCTAAATAAGAAACATCCATAAAAATATAAAAATGAGATAGATATATTCTAAATAAAATGAGTGATAAGTTGGAGGGAGTTGAAGCAATTATAAATGGTCTATGATCCTAGAGCTCTCATTGTGCCAGAAGAGTTAAGAGAAAGAGAGAGAGAGGCTAAATTTGGGACACAATTTTCTGACCATCTGCAACACCAGAGGTTTTTAAATGGTTGGGATAACTCAGCATGCGTTTTGGACTGGAATGAACACATTCTGGGACAGCTAACACATACATCTTTCATGAAATGTGCATTTTATCACATTCATCTTCTAAGTGAAAGAGAGCATTTGCATATTCTCTCCTGTCTATCTCGGGCTTCTCAAAGATCAGATCGCTGTTTTCCACGTATGTGTAATTGAGTATTTCCGATCGTATTGTCTATGTGTTGAGGCATCCTGCAGCCCCTTCCTTTGGGAGCAGTCACTGTGTTGTTCCAGGACCTAGAGTGATTCATATGTCCGGAATGAAAAGATGATCCCGGACCGGTTCCACTGATAATGCCACCCTTACTGCTGTGCTGGGCAGATGACCAAGACTGTAACCAAATCAGCTGATCTCTTGACACATGTGTAAAGCACTTAAGCTGCCGTGCAATTCGGGGTTTCAACTTGCACTGACTTGATGATTGAATTCTGATTTCTGCTCAGGGTTTTCTATTAAACGTTGTGAGAAGGGATTAGCAAAAGATCAACTTGTGAAATTTTTTTCTCGAAGAAAACTGAAATGGAACCCACCCTGTATTGTCACTTAAGTTTCTTAACTAAAATGTTAAATCTTGAGGCTTTTCATTGCCATTTGGGGCTTTTAATCAATCATTTTATTGTTTAGGGCCGTTCTAGGTTCACAGCGTATCTGAGGAGTAAGTACAAAGAGTTCCCGAATACCCCCCACCCTGGGCACCGCCTCCATCAACATTCCCACCAGGATGGTACCTTGGTGACAGATCTGTGAACCTGCCCCACAGCACCAGCCTCACCTAAAGTTCACAGTGTACATTAACCTTCATTCGTAGAGTTGTGCATTCCACCAATTTTGGCAAATCTGTGATGGTGTGTACTCACCATGATAGCATCCAACAGAATAATTTTATGCCCAGAACACCCTGTGTGCTTAATTCTTTTTCATCCCTACCTTTCCTTTAGCCCCCGACAACCACTGATCTTTTACTATAGTTTTGCCTTTCCCAGAAGGCTACATAGTTGGACTCATACAGTACATAAACTGTTCAGATTGGCTTCATCCACTTAGTAATACGCATTTCAGATTCCTCCATGTCTTTTTTTTTTTTTTTAGCTCATTTCTTTTTAGCACTGAAGAATATTCCATTATCCGGGTGGATCACAATTTCTTTATCCATTCATCTATTGCTTCCAAGTTCTGCAATTAAGAGTTTATTTATGAGTAAAGCAACCATCAACATCCATGTGCAGTTTCTTTTGTGTGTGTAGACATACATTTTCAACTGCTTTGGGTAAACCAAAGAGCAAGGCTGTTGGATCATATGGTAAAAGTATGCTTAGTTCTCTAAGAAAGCACCAAACGGTCTTTCAAAGTGGCCGTACCATTTTGCATCCTCACCAACAGTGAATGAGGATTCGTGTGGCTTCACATTTCCACCAGCACTTGGTGTGCCAGTGTTCTGGAATTTGGTCATTCTAACAGGCGGGCAGTGGTATCTCGTTGTTGTTCTAATTAGCATTTCCCTGATGACGTTCTATGTGGAGCATCTTTTCATATGATTATTAGCCATCTGTGTATCTTCTTTGGTGAAGTGTCTGCGAAGGGCTTTGGCCCATTTTAAATCAGGTTGCTCATTTTCTTACTGTTGAATTTTAAGAGTTCTTTGTACAGTTTAGATAACAGTCCTTTGTCAGATGTACCTTTTTTAGATATATCTTCTGCAATTATTTTCTCTCCATCTGTGGCCTGTCTTGTTCTCTGGATATATATTTGCCCTTCGCAGAGTGGAAGTTTTAATCTGAATGAAGTCCAGCTTATCAATTCTTTCTTTCATGGAGGAAGTTTATTTTTATTGGACCCATTGTTTTGCTTTTTACTCTGAAAAGTGTTGCTGTCCTATAAGCTTGCTGCTGCCCTTGGAGAAATGTTTAATAGAAACATTCCTCCTAGGCTACCATCCCCTGTTTTCAATGCTATTTTTATGGATCTCACAACATTGCTATGAGCAGCAAATGAGGTGATGTGTATGAGTAGGTTTTGAAACCTGAAAATCACGTGTGCCCGTGTCAGGCAGCATTACTAGTCTCTTGGTAGCAAACACGTTTGTTTTCCTTTGGCCAATGGATTGTATTCATGATACAAATTAAAAAGAGATCGTGTTCTTATTACCACTGACAATACCATTTGGAATCTAAGAAATGAGTCAGTAAATACTTCCCGGG
The DNA here is from genome assembly GCF_055505025.1 of Bos grunniens. NCBI lineage: Eukaryota > Metazoa > Chordata > Mammalia > Artiodactyla > Bovidae > Bos > Bos grunniens. The sequence goes on along the minus strand of NC_141176.1, from coordinate 85,286,591 downwards.
TGGCGCTAGTGGTCAAGAATCCACCTGCTAATGCAGGCGATAGATGTAAAGGATGAGGGTTCGATCCCTGGGTTGGGAAGATCCCCTGGAGGAGGAAATGGCCACCCACTCAAAGATTCTTGCCCGGAGAATCCCATGGACAGAGGAGTCTAGGGGGCTACAGACCATGGGGTTGCAAAGAGTCGGACACGACTGAGCACACACTCAAATGTCATCTTTCATTCCAGAGGTTGTCAGTGCTCACCCTCCCACAGAGAGAGTGGGTCTGTTCCAGGGCCTTCTGTCTCTGAAGGCACCAAGAATTACTTTGTGATTTTGCAAGATTTTCCCAGTTTACTTTTATTTCCTGCTTCTGGATTTTTCTTTCCATTTATTTTGATATAAGCAAAGAAAAGTGTGGTACACCTTAACTGAATAAGTGAAGACAAGAAAATAGAGAATATGTGAAGCTCCAAAAGTTTCAGAGTGTTCTTGCTGAAATTCTAGTCAACAGCTGTAGAAAGAGCAGTGTCATTATTGGCAAATGTCCTAATGAGGTGGCTTACCACAGCTTCTTCTGTCTTTATGCCACTTAAATGGCAGTGTTCATCTGGAACTGGTTTTCCACTAACTCTACAGAAGGATCTTGGAAAAGACAGTTTCCCAGAACATCTTCAAAAGGTTTATTCCTTGGCTCCTGATCATTTTTGTTATATTGTAAATGGCATATTTTAAAAAATTACACTTTCTAAAATTTGGGGGTTAGCGTATGACATGGAGAGGGCAATGGCACCCCACTCCAGTCCTCTTGCCTGGCAAATCCCATGGACGGAGGAGCCTGGTAGGCTGCAGTCCATGGGGTCGCTAAGAGTCGGACACGACTGAGCAGCTTCACTTTCACTTTTCACTTTCATGCATTGGAGAAGGAAATGGCAACCCACTCCAGTGTTCTTGCCTGGAGAATCCCAGGGACGGGGGAGCCTGGTGGGCTGCCGTCTATGGGGTCGCACAGAGTCGGACACGACTGAAGCGACTTAGCAGCAGCAGCATATGACGTGGTTTTATACATGGTCTTGTACAAACTTAAACTCTATCATTAGTTCTACCAGTTTGTTGATAGAACGTACAGATTAATCCAGATTGAAAATCCTTCTGTGTGAAATTTCTTTCCTCCTTTCTAACCACAATACCTCTGGTTTCATTTCCTCGTTTTTATTGTACTGTCCATACCAGGAGTACAAGGCTGACTAGGAAAAGTGATCGCAGATACCTTTCTTTCCTCCCTGTCTTTGTCATTTCCCTCCATTTAATGTACATGGTGCTGAGGGCTCTCAGAGGATCCATTTTATCATGGTTCATGAAGTTCCCTTGCTTCGGCGTGCGTGCTCATTCACTTCAGTCGTGTTTGATTCTTTGCCGACCCATAGACTGCAGCCCACCAGGCTCCTCTGTCCATCGGGTTTCCCAGGCAAGAATAGTGGAGTGGTTTGTTGCCATGCCCTCCTCCAGGGGATCTTCCTGACCCAGGGATGAAACCCATGTCTCCTGAGTCTCCTGCATTGTAGACGGATTCTTCACCGCTGAGCCACTGGGGAAGCCCAGTGAAATATTAGTCATAAAAAAGAATGAAATAATGCCATTCACCGCAACATGGATGAACCTAGAGATTGTCACAGTAAGTGACGTAAGTCAAACAGAAAAAGAGAAATACTGTGTAATATCCCTTATGTGCAGAATCTGAAAAGACATGATACAAATGAACTTATTTACAAAACAAAAGCAGACTCACAGTGAACAAACTTATGGTTCCCAGGGGAGAAGGACAGGGGGAGCGGGCTAGACAGGGAGTTTGGGCGATACTTGTACACACTGCTATGTTTAGAATGGAGAACCCACAAGGACCTGCTGTAGGGCACAGGGAACTCTGCTCAGTGTTACGTGGCCGCCTGGATGGGAGGGGCGTTTGGGGAGGATGGATGCATGTGTATGTAGGGCTGAGTCCCTTTGCTGTCCACCTGAAACTATCATGACACTGTTAATCGGCTCTGTGTGCGTGCGTGTATACTCAGTTGCTTCAGTTGTGTCCAACTCTTTGTGACCCCCCAGGCTCCACTGTCCATGGGATTCTCCAGGCAAGAATACTGGAGTGGGCTGCCAACGCCTCCTTGTCAGTTCACTCACTCAGTTGTGTCCAACTCTTTGCAACCCCATGGACTGCAGCACACCAGGCCTCCCTGTCCATCACCAACTCCCGGAGCTTACTCAAACTCATGTACATTGAGTTGGTGATGCCATCCAGTCATCTCATCCTGTGTGGTCCCCTTCTCCTCCTGCCTTCAATCTTTCCCAGCATCAGGGTCTTTTCCAATGAGTCAGCTCTTTGCATCAAGTGGCCAAGGTATTGGAGTTTCAGCTTCAGCATTAGTCCTTCCAATGAATACTCAGGACTGATCTCCTTTAGGATGGACTGGTTGGATCTCCTTGAAGTCCAAGGGACTCTCGAGAGTCTTCTCCAACACCGTAGTTCCAAGGCATCAATCCGTCGGTGCGCATCCTTCTTTATGGTCCAACTCTCACATCCATACATGACTACTGGAAAAACCATAGCTTTGACTAGATGGACCTTTGTCAGCAATGTCTCTGCTTTTTAATATGCTGTCTAGGTTGGTCATAGCTTTTCTTCCAAGGAGCAAGCGTCTTTTAATTTCATGGCTGCAGTCACCATCTGCAGTGATTTTAGAACCCCCCAAAACAAAGTCTGTCACTGTTTCCACTGTTTCCCCATCTATTTGCCATGAAGTGATGGGACTGGATGCCTTGATCTTCGTTTTCTGAATGTAGAGTTGTAACATTTAACTGGATGTAAATTTATATTTTCCATTTAACTGGCTATACTCCAATATAAAATAAAAAGTTTAAAAAGAGAGAGTTTAGATCTGTCAAAAAAAAAAAGTGTTCAGAGTGCCTTGCTTGCTAGGGATCTATTATTTCATGAGAAACCCACTCTGAGAGCAGGAGACTTACAGAGCAAAGGGTAAGAGTTGGGCTCTCATGACTGGTGAAAAGCGGAAGAAGGAAGCACCTCACTCTCTGTTGTGTTGGGTTCCTGGAAAGTCACTCTCCTTCTAGGACAGAGCCCTCAGAGGCCGGCTCGTTCCAGGCTGGCCAGCCAGGAGGCTGGAAGGTCACCCCGCACGGGGTGGTTTGAGTTTGAGTGTTCTTGCTGAACATCCAGGAAACAAGTGTAAGAAGAAAGATCTCTATTGGCAGACGTCCTAACGAGGTGGTTTATGACAGCTCATCTTACCTCTATCCCGCTGAAATGGGAGTTTTGTTGAAGGTCAGAGTCAGCATTTGGGGGAAATCAAGACAGGTTAAACTTTGGTCACATGACTCAGAATTTGGTGTAGGGTTGTCTTCAAGCTGGGGCCTCCATTTTGCCTTTTCTTTAACAATATCTTCATTTCCAATATTTTTACTCTCTCTCTCCGTCTATGCGTGGGTGAGTGTGTGAGTGTATGTGTATGTGTGTGTGTGCGTGAGATATGTGTCTTCTCTCTCTCTGTCAGATACGTCCCCTTAACTTAAGTTCATTCATTTCTCCTCTGTCTGCATCTTGGAGTTCAAGCCCACAGATGCCTGGAGTTCAAGGACTTAAGCATAATTCTCCTACCAGTTAATAAAGAGGAAGGAGTAATACGAACACATTGGGAAAAAAGATTAAACTTCTTAGTGCTTAATATGAAATACTGACACTGGAGAAGATAAATATAAAGCTTACACTTCACTACAGAAACAAGGGCATAGATCACAATCTTGTCAATAAGTAGTGTCAATTCAAAGAATATTTACAGCCAGTCTATTCATAAGAATAATTTAAGCGCCCCATAATCTTACAAGTCATGTATGAAAGAAGTAAAATTGACAACCTAAAAATTTACATTGGTTTCCCTTGTAGCTCAGTCAGTAAAGAATCTGCCTGCAATGCAGGAGACCCGGGTTCGATCCCTGGGTTGGGAAGATCCCCTGGAGAAGGAAATGGCAACCCACTCCAATATTCTTACCTGGGAAATCCCTTGGACAGAGGAGCCTGGTGGGCTACAGTCCATGGGGTCACAAGAGTTGGACACAACTTAGCAACTAAACCACCACCAAAAATTCACATGATACTACCAATAATGGGTTTTCAAGCCAAAGAAACTTTATCAATATATCTTAATTGAAATAAATTTAAATGAACCTTGACAGAAGAAAAAAAATTTATTAATGTTTTATCTTCTCTAAGAAATGTATTGGTACCATATAAAATAGTCAAAAAGTAGGCAGCCTAAAATTTAGGAAATATTTTTAAAACATTGCAGTAAGTTAATTTTGTATTATACTAATACAAAAATTTAATATATTCTTACATAGTTATATTACATAATACAGTTAATTATTATAAAATACACAATTATTACATTGTATAGTTGTAATTGTATACTGTGTTATACAATTATCATTTTATTTATTATATGTAGTAAATCATGATTATTAATACATTATTTTTAAAATATTCTATTTTTCATTAAAATTTTTTTATTGAATGAAAGATTTTTTAAGTTCTATAGTGCTTTACAGTTTTCAAAAGCTTCACATATATGGTTTATATAATCCCATAATAAATCTCCCTCCCCACTCCCGGATGGTCCCTCCCCTCTTCCTCTCCCCACTGGTAACCACTAGTCTGTACTTTATATCTGTGAGCATGCTTACTTTTTTTATTCACAAGTTTGCTGTACTTTTTAGATTTTACATATATAATAATTATTATACTCTATTGTTATATAGTATATCATATAGTTATAATAATTATATTTGTTATATATAATAAATCATGAATGTTAATATATTATTTTTCACCTTTTAAGATTTTGTTAATTTTGGTGCTTTCTTATTTTAAATAAATATTACTTTTGGACCTGAGTTTGTATTCATAATTAATTTTTTTTTCTTAAAGAGTATATTCCCCCCAGATTGCGTAAACATCAGAGCCTGCCCCAAAGCTGGAGTCACCCTGGTCCCAGATAAACCATCCTGTCTTCCCAAGGTCGTAACTTCTGGCTTCCAAAAGCATCAAAACCCCAAGGATTCTGGATTCCAGGCCTGCACCTAAGTCTAACACAGCCCAGACTGTGGTGGCAGGAATCCGTTCACTTACTACTGTGGCTTTGAGTTCCCTCTTCGTTTATGGCACGTAGAGGTTTTCTTTTCTTTCATTCTTGGATATGCATTTCTAAAGCATCTTTGAAAATAGTGTTAGTCACTTAGTCGTGTCCGACTCTTTGTGACTCCGTGGACTGTAGCCCACCAGGCTCCTCTGTCCATGGGATTTCCCAGGCAAGAATACTGGAGTGGGTTGCCACGCCCTCCTCCAGGGGATCTTCCCGACCCAGGGATCGAACCCCAGGTGTCTTGTGTCTCCTGCATTGGCAGGCAGGTTCTTTACCGCGAGCGCCACCTGGGAAGCCCGAAGCTTACAGAAGCCCTGTAATTTTCGTAGCCAGTTTGTATCCTTTGTCTCCCTTGACTCCTAAAAGGACCTACAGAGAAGTACTTAGGAGATGTTATCATCTCTAACAGAGGAAGGAAAGGGAGCCTATGGGTGTGACTTCTCTGGGAACACACAGCTGGCGAGAGGGAGGGCTGGCTCCGAGGGAACCGCCTCTCTACTGCTTCATGCCCGTCTCACGCCTTTCACCTGGATCGATACTGAAATCATTCAGTACATCTTCCCAAACCCACGACCGCACGGCCCTTGATGAGCATCCATGCTTCTCAAATTGAGTCTGCCCGAGAATGAGGGGAAAGAATGAAAGGAACGCTCCATGGCGGCTCATCGCAGAATAGTCCCACCAGGTAAACATTCTTTCCTAGGCAAAATCTGTTGGGAAAAAATGATCTTTCTGAACACGGACGGGTCAACTGCTGTTGCTAAAACCAGAGCATGATGAGTTACTGCTAAGCCCCTCTAAAAAGCACCATTTCCAAGCAGCTGATGGCGATACGGAAAGAACAGATGGCATTGGAGGCATCCGCTCCTGGCAGGGAGCTGGGAGGTTGTTGCAGTCACTTCTGCTTCCTAGATCTGACAATAAACCTGGAACCCAGGGAGCATCTCCCATACTTACTCTCAAAGGTGACTTATTGTGAGAGTTTGTTTGTTTTTTCCAGACCAATAAATTCATTTGGTTCCATCTAGCCTACTATTAAGATAAACATCAAAAAGTTACGCTTTACTAAATTTTAAATTAAGAGTGATGTTACTAGCAAACCAGGCTTCCCTGATAGTTCAGTGGTAAAGCATTTGCCTGTCAATGCAAGAGATGCGGGTTTGATCCCTGGGTCAGGAAGATCCCCCAGAGAAGGAAATGGCAACCCACTCCAGTTTTCATGCCTGGGGAATTCCATGGACAGTGCTCGAAACCCGGTGGGCTACACTGAGCCTGGTGGGCTACAGTCCATGGGATAGCAAAAGCGATCGCACAACTTAGAGACTAAACAACAATTAGCAAGCTCACTCTTGTTTCATAGATATTTCCATGTCAGGATTTCTTATGTAACCTATTTCCTAAGTATGACATTCCTCCACGTGATGAGTATCACAGGCTTATAGCTCAGCTCCAAAGCACTCTTGGCTATTTCGATGACATGAACCTTGGCGATGACCAGTTGTAATTTGTACATGGTGACAGTCGAAGATTCTTCTAAAATAATGATGACATTTCTTTTAGGGGACATCTGTCTTTAAGAACTGGCTTGAGGAAAAAGTGAAAATAGAAACAAACAACCAAGTACATCTCTTCTCCAAAATGCATGGAACTCCTTCAAGACTGCTGTGGTTTCCTGTCAGAGCCATTTGATAAGGAGGATAATTGACAGGAAGCCAGCCCTTTCCATGTGATTGAGTGTGGACTCAGATGCTTAGGACCAGGCTTGTGCTATTTTTAAAATGAAAAGACTGGAACGTCACTCGCTTTTTCCGAACATATTGGATCGCTTCACTCATATTCTTTCTTCTCTCCTCACTGGTAATGTGTGTCATTATACAAAGGGTATTTCAAATGAAACAGAAGTATATGCTCTATGTCCACATGGCTGACAAAATTTAAGTGTTACCTGAATGTTTTTTAAACTCTGACTTTAAAATTTCTGATGGTAGTCTCTCTTTAACAAGACAAGGCATCCATCTTCTTTATGTTTCAGCCAAACCAAGACAAGAAGAATTCTACTGTAAGGTCCTGCTGGGCAGGTTTCCTATGTCTGATTCTCCACAGTGCGGACTGGTCTAGACCTTTACATTTCCCCTTAGCAGCATCAGTGAACCCTTGCCCCTGGCACCTTCACGGGCTCCCCAAGAAGTCTGGCAGGCGAAGGGGTATGCTGCAGCCCTAGATTATTGGGTTGGTCAAAAAGTTTGTTCATTTTTTTCTATAAGATGATGTGGAAAAGTATGAACCAATTGGTTGGCCAACCCAGTATTTGACATGAGTATCATAGACTTTGAGGCACTGTATTTCCAAATTATTGAGGGGTCAGAAATTCTGGAATTGTGACCAAATATTATCTGCATAACACACTGAAAAGCCACACGCTTTTTAAATGTTAGTGGTTACCAGGCTTTAGGAGAACATCTAGTTCTCCACCAAGACTCTCATCTCCCTGGAAGCGTATTCCCACCACAGTCTCCCTTATAAGTAAGGATGGTGTGTGTTAGTCACTCAGTCACATCTGACTATTTGTGACCCTGTGGACTGTCGCCCGCCAGGCTCCTCTGTCCATGGAATTCTTCAGGCCACAATACTGGAGTGGGTTGCCATTCCCTTCTCCAGGGTATCTTCCTGACCCAGCGATTGAACTCAGGCCTCCCACATTGTAGGCAGATTCTTTATCATCTGAGCCACCAAAGAAGCTATAAGTAAGGATAATGGACACATATTTGTCTGATCAGCAACTCTTCCTTGGCAGAAATTTTGGGGAAGGTTATGTGAAAAGCAGTGAGTCTCTTGTTCATATTCTGGGTCGGGACCAGTGGCTCATGATAAGTGGTGATGAAACAGTTATTGTCTTTGGTCTCCTGGAAATGCCTGCCTATTGAGAGGGAAGCATGGAAGTAGTGAAAAAAAATGGCATCATCTAGAGGTTTCAACTTGAAGAACGGCTCCATTCTCTCAGGATGCAGTGGCCAATGAAAAGTAAAGTGAAAGTCGCTCGGTCCTGTTCAACTCTTTGCGACCCCATGGACTGTATACTGGAGTGGGTAGCCTTTCACTTCTCCAGGGGATCTTCCTGACCTAGGGATTGAACCCAGGTCTCCCACATTGCAGGCAGATTCTTTACCAGCTGAGCCACGAGGGAAGCCCAAGAATACTGGAGTAGATAGCCTACTCCTTCTTCAGGGGATCTTCCCGATCCAGGAATCGAACCGGGGTCTCCTGCATTGCAGGTAGATTCTTTACCAACTGATCTATGAAGTTATCTTCCACTGTCGAGAAGATGAGTCCCCATTTTTAAATTGTGTTTATGAAAATAAGAAAGTGGGCATGTACAGCATGGCCGGGAGGAGAGGAGGGCCACACACAAAATTACTTGTTTGGGGCTCAGCTTCCCTCTTGGAGTTGCCAGCCCTCCTCCTTGTGATCCTGCCAGATGCTTCTCTCACCCGGACCAGCCCTGTCTAGAAGGCAGAACTTATGACCAAGTTAGACCAGTCAGAATCGTGTCCCCCAGGTCCTGAATCTGCAGTTGCACAGCTGGAAGGTGACTGTGGTTGAGGCCCCCACGGCACTGTTCAAAGAGGAGGCCATGAACTCCTGATGCTACTGAGCCGTCTAGGACCAGAGCTGCCCTGGGTCTGTTATTTCTGAAGCCTTGATGCTCAGCTTTTTCATTTGCTTCAGAGAATGACCCAGAGCCCTTCCAAGCAAAATTCTAGTCCAGCCCACAACTTGGACAACATACAATTTAATACAAGATGTGTTATTGATGACCTTCTAGGCCACCAGATGCTGTGCCAGATTCTTTCCAGTGTATAAAATTTCACTTCTTACCGTGGGCAGAGAACTGAGACCATCTCACTATTCCTTGGACACATCTGAGCGCTGCAGCCTCTGTCTCTGCATCTGTGCTGACTTGTTGGTGTAAAGACGGCCCAGAAGCCCTCCAAACATAGAGTAGAATGGTTCTGAGGTCTGTGTTTTGCCTCATTTCCAAGCCTTTTCCCATGTGATTAAGTTTGTATTGTCCCCTGTGGTAGATGCATGCGTGCCTGTCTGCTCAGTCATGTCTGACTCTTTGCAACCCCATGGACCGTAGCCCACCAGGCTCCTCTGTTTATGGGATTTTCCAAGCAAGAATATGGTACTGAGTTGCCATTTCCTTCTCTAGGGGATCTTCCCAACCCAGGGACTGAACTGGCATCTCTTGTGTTTCCTGCATTGGCAGGCAGATTCTTTACTGCTGAGCCACCTGGGAAGCCCCCTGTGGTATATACCACTTCTAAACATCCTTCTCTGGATTATTCTCCTTTCCTTGTCCTGCCCCGCCCCCCACCACCCCCCAAAGTACTTTCAAATCGTTGTCTCTAGGTCTGGTCCTGGGAGAAACCAGAAAAAGCCAGGGGCTGCAATGCTGGGTCTCTGTGGGGCTGTAGCTCAGAATCCAGCGTGTATTAGCCACTCTGTAAGTGCAAACGCACCCATTTTATGGATGAAGACCCTGAGCATGAGGAGGCAGGGATTAGCCTGCTGGTAGACGGTATTTACAGGATGGCAATTAGAATTTACTCTGCATGACAACTCCCACCCATCGCCTAGACTAGGGTTCTCAACCTGGACCCTGCTGACCTTTCTGGTGGGATGGGTCTTTGCGGGGTGGTGAGAGTGCGGGGGATGTCCTGAGTGACATAAAACGTCTGGCAGTATCCCCTCTCCCAGCTGTGACAAGCCAAAATTGCCAGATGGTCTCCAAGTTGCCAAACTTTTCTGGGAGGAAAGGAAGGCTCCCCTTGGTCGAGGACCACTGGCCGAGAGAGTTGGAAGACAGCCCAGTGGTACCTTGGGATCCATGCTGATGCAGGAAGGCAGAGTGGCCCCATATATGCAGCTTTCTCCCTGAGCCTGCGTAAACCTTTATCCGGGCTTCCCTGGTGGTTCAGTTGGTAAAGAATCTGCCCACAACTCGGGAGACGTGGGTTGGATCCCTGGGTCTGGAAGATCCCCTGGAGGAGGAAATAGCAACCCGCTCCAGTACTCTTGCCTGGAGAATCCCATGGACAGAGGAGCCTGGGAAGGGACAGCCTATGGGGTCATAAAGGGCAGGACACGACTGAAGCAACTGACACACACACAGACTTTTATCCAACCTTGCATCTTCTGGCTCTAAACCTGGCCCACTGTCCATCAAGCTAGTTCCCCATGATCAGTTGTTTCGGGGCTCGGCTTGTTACAGAATTCTTTCCGATTGTGCCCAAATCTGCCTCCTGGAAACTTACTTCACCAGTGTGCCCCGTAGAGCCAGGCAGAAGGCTAATCCCTCTCAACCAGCGGCACTTCAGCTATGTGAAAACAACCCGCTTGTCCCCTGCCCTGTGGATGGACAGCTACCGCCCGCCGGGTGCTACAGACATGCTAGGAACAGTTGTCCAGTGGGGAGTTCAAACTCTTAGGCTCTTTCTTAGACCAATTGCCAAGAATTCTCAGGAGCTGAGTCTGTGTTCTGTAAAGCCTCCAGGTGATTCCAATGTACCCCATCCACAGTTCAGCCTTCAGGAACCTTGGACTAACTTACTCGAGCTCTGGGCAGTAGACTTCTGATTTGCTTCCAAAAGCAGCTACCAAAAAGATCGATTCTGAAAGCAGTATTAAAAAAGCAACTCTTAATAGAATATTCCATAGTAGCTCAAAGACACACATACTTCTATCTGGTTTCATTTCTAGTCAAACAGCTTTTATAAGGTTTATACAAAAAAAAAAAGCCTAGAAGTTGACATTAAAAAACGTTGGCCAGGCTTCCTTTCCCAGATATTGGAATTAAAGAGATCCAAAACATCTTTTTTTTCCTTTGTCCTTTTCTTCATTGTAAGGCATGCAGGATAAATGTGTGTGCGTGTAAACATACACACCCACGTAGTGTATAACTTGCAATCAGTTTTGAAGAGTTATCTATGGACATGTAATGATGGCCCTCTTACTGCTGTCTCTACCAGGGATGATGATACCTGGTGGAAAGGAGTCAGCAAGTGCAAGCCGCAGTCAGAGGACTGGACCATTTGGGGAATAAGAGAGCTTTCGAACCGAATGCCAGACTTGAAAAAGACTGCAGGTCACCTCCTTCGTTTACGGGAGGAGGAGAGGAGACAGTCGGGAGCAGAGCACGTCTAAATGAAGACCCAAAGTGAACAGAAATGGACCAGCGGGAAAAAAGTGACAGCAGAAGAAAGGCTTCCAAATTTGGGTAACAAAATAGGCTCAGATCTATTCAAATTCAATCATTCACTCAGCTCATTGGGTAAGCATGGTGCCTCATATATGTGAAGATCTATTTAAATTCCCATTTGCCCAAGGCTTTAGTTTACAAGCCCTATCTTCTACTCTAAATGTTTCCAGGCTACCTTGATGAGCACACGATCTTCCTCCTTCTTAAATTGCCCTTTATTTCACTGAAATCAATGACAACAGCTTGCTTTTTTCTTGGAAGACTTTTCTGACTTCTCATTCACTCCTGCCCCAGCTAACTTTACTCCTTATACGACTGTAAGCCTTTCACTCAAGCCCCTTCTTATGGATAGACGTTCTCTAGTCCCTCTCAGGGCAGAGTCTTCTGCTATTTTTGGCTGCTGGAATCAGGGTCTAGGAGAGAGCCCACTCCAGACAGGCCCTTTCATTCCCCCACAGGAGCTGGGCTGATGAGCATCCAGAGTGCAAGTTTGTACGAAACCCCAACTGTCCACCCTCCACTGTTTTTCAAAGTGAAACGTTAAGTCTACATTTCAGTCCACATCACAGCCACTGGATACCACAGAGAAAAAGGTCTATTCTGCTGCTGTGATTTTCTGTGTCTTTTGAGAGTGATTCCTTTTCATGTTGAAAAAATTGTGTGTGCGTGTGTGTGTAAGATAGAAAATTGAGAAAGCCATAGAGAGAAGGAGAAAATTCTAGCAAAATATGTCTGGGTACTGGTGGGTAATGCTACCCTAAATAACTTGGATTTCCACTGGCTGGCTTTTGTTCATAAAATGCTAATCCACTCAGGTGCAGACCTCTATAAAACATTGAGGATACAAGGCTGTACAGAAATCTCAACTCTCTTCTGCTACATAAGGTAAAGATCTGTTTAAACTAACAGTTTGAAATTATTTTTTTTTTCTGTGTTAGAATTTGCTTCCTTTTTATTTTATTTTTTTATGTTAATAAACTTGTTTGATTTTGTCCTGCTATTCTGTCATTTCTTACAGAGATCCTCAGCTAAGAACTCAGAAGGGTAAAGGGAAATAAGCCTCTATGTCACCCTAAGTCAGCTTCAATAATTGCCATAGTGAGCAGTCTTTTTTTTTGGGGGGGGGGGATGAAATGTCCTATAGCTATCAATTAGGTCTAACTGGTCTATTGTATCATTTAAAGTTTGTGTTTCCTTGTTAATTTTCTGTTTGGTTGATCTATCCATTGGTGTGAGTGGGGTATTAAAGTCTCCCACTATTATTGTGTTATTGTTAATTTCTCCTTTCATACTTGTTAGCATTTGTCTTACGTACTGTGGTGCTCCCATGTTGGGTGCATATATATTTATAATTGTTATATCTTCTTCTTGGATTGATCCTTTGATCATTATGTAGTGACCTTCTTTGTCTCTTTTCATAGCCTTTGTTTTAAAGTCTAATTTATCTGATACGAGTATTGTGACTCCTGCTTTCTTTTGGTCCCTATTTGCATGGAAAATCTTTTTCCAGCCCTTCACTTTCAGTCTGTATGTGTCCCCTGTTTTGAGGTGGGTCTCTTGTAGACAACATATGTAGGGGTCTTGTTTTTGTATCCATTCAACCAGTCTTTGTCTTTTGGTTGGGGCATTCAACCCATTTACGTTTAAGGTAATTACTAATAAGTATGATCCCGTTGCCATTTACTTTATTGTTTTGGGTTCGAGTTTATACACCATTTTTGTGTTTCCTGTCTAGAGAATATCCTTTAGTATTTGTTGGAGAGCTGGTTTGGTGGTGCAGAATTCTCTCAGCTTTTGCTTGTCTGAAAAGCTTTTGATTTCTCCTTCATACTTGAATGAGATCCTTGCTGGGTACAATAATCTGGGCTGTAGGTTATTTTCTTTCATCATTTTAAGTATGTCTTGCCATTCCCTCCTGGCTTGAAGAGTTTCTATTGAAAGATCAGCTGTTATCCTTATGGGAATTCCCTTGTGTGTTATTTGTTGTTTTTCCCTTGCTGCTTTTAATATTTGTTCTTTGTGTTTGATCTTTGTTAATTTGATTAATATGTGTCTTGGGGTGTTTCTCCTTGGGTTTATCCTGTTTGGGACTCTCTGGGTTTCTTGGACTTGGGTGATTATTTCCTTCCCCATTTTAGGGAAGTTTTCAACTATTATCTCCTCAAGTATTTTCTCATGGTCTTTCTTTTTGTCTTCTTCTTCTGGAACCCCTATGATTCGAATGTTGTAGCGTTTAATATTGTCCTGGAGGTCTCTGAGATTGTCCTCATTTCTTTTAATTCGTTTTTCTTTTATCCTCTCTGATTCATTTATTTCTACCATTCTATCTTCTAATTCACTAATCCTATCTTCTGCCTCTGTTATTCTACTATTTGTTGCCTCCAGAGTGTTTTTAATTTCATTTATTGCATTATTCATTATATATTGACTCTTTTTTATTTCTTCTAGGTCCTTGTTAAACCTTTCTTGCATCTTCTCAATCCTTGTCTCCAGGCTATTTATCTGTGATTCCATTTTAATTTCAAGATTTTGGATCAATTTCACTATCATTATTTGGAATTCTTTATCAGGTAGATTCCCTATCTCTTCCTCTTTTGTTTGGTTTGGTGGGCATTTATCCTGTTCCTTTATCTGCTGGGTATTCCTCTGTCTCTTCATCTTGTTTAAATTGCTGAGTTTGGGAGTCCTTTCTGTATTCTGGCAGTTTGTGGAGTTCTCTTTATTGTGGCGTTTCCTCGCTGTGTGTGGGTTTGTACAGGTGGCTTGTCAAGGTTTCCTGGTTAGGGAAGCTTGTGTCGGTGTTCTGGTGGGTGGAGCTGTATTTCTTCTCTTTGTTCAGTCGCGCTGTGGGGAGGGAGGGAGGGATGCTGCAAACAAATGACACTGGTGTGGGCTCGCAGTGCCTCAGCCACACTGGGTCTGCCCCCGCTCACGGCGCGTGTAGCCTCCCTGCCCACACTGCTCGGGCTCTAGGTTGTTCCGCCGGGAACAATCCGAGGCTGGCCCTGGGTTGCATGCACCTCCCAGGTCCAAGCCGCTCAGGTTCAGGCACTCAGGTAGTCCTCAGAGGCGCAGACTCAGTTGGGCCTGCGTTTTGTGCTCTTCCCAGGTCCGAGCAGCTCAGGTGATGAGGTGTTTGGCGAGCGCCAATGCTGCGACTTATCGCCTCCCCGCCACTCGGTTATCTGGGTGTAAAACCGGCGCACCTTCTCAGGCAGATGTTGACCGTCCAGACCCCTAATAAGTTTTAGTTAGCAAAGAAGCCAGTTTTATAGATAATGTCTCTCTGGGGCTGCGATTGCCCCCTTCCGGCTCTGGCTGCCTGTCACCAGAGGGGGAAGGTCTGCAGCCGGCTATCTCTGTTTAGTCCTTTGTTCCGTGCGCGGGCTGGCGGTGTCTTAGGTTAGGGCTGGCTTTTCGCATGGTAGATATCCCACAGTCTGGTTTGCTAGCCCAAATTATTTCGCTCAGATAGTGCTCAGGGTATTCAGGCCAGATTCTTACTCTCAGCCATGCAGCCCGCGCCGCGCCTCCCTGCCCAGCCCCCGCTTGCTAATGGCGGATGCAGGCGTCTGCCTGAAATTATTTTGAAGGTACTAACAAGAAGTCCTTTTCAGAACTTCCCAATTCTTTATTAAATATTAACCTATGTTATAGAGCCTATGGTGTATTGAGCTAATAATGAACACTAGGTAGACACTGTAGTTATTTTCAAGGTTGCTTTTTGGAGGAAAAGTTAATTTTTCATGTCAACTACAATAATGGGGAAGGGAGTCATCTCATTCCACAAGGAAAATTATTACTTGTTACTGAACTGAAAACAGATCTCCTTTCCTTGCATGCAAAATGAAGAAATGTCTTAAATTTGATGCTCGGGGTCCCATGGTGCTGGGAGGGTGTCTTGTAAAGAGCATTGTCTTGATTATTCTCTGACTTCGGAGATGAGAGTAGCATCTAATACTGTATGTGTGAGAGGTTTTGCAGAGATTACCTTGATTAATTCCTACAACCATCACCTGAGATCAGAATCACCCTTATCTGCATTTTCAGCAAAGATACTACATGGCAGAGCCGACATCCAAATGCGGGGTCCCTCCCCGAGTGCTGAAAATACCCTAGGTACTCACCAACAACCAGCTGTCTTTTAGGGGAACAATTAACTTCCTGGAGTTGGGGACAAGTTGAAAAGATGAAGCAAGTAAATATCTGCAAGAGAAAAAAATTTCTTGGGTCAGCAAATTGGGGTAAATATTTGTTTGATTCTTTATTGTTGCTGTTCAGTCCCTCAGTCATGTCCAGCTCTTTTCTACCCCAGGGACTCCAGTGCACCAGGCTTCCCTGTCCTTCATCATCTCCTGGAGCTTGCTCAAACTCATGTCCATGGAGTCAGTGATGCCATCCAACCATCTCATCCTCTGTCGTCCCCTTCTCCTCCCTCCTTTAATCTTTGCCAGCAGCAGAATCTTTTCCAACGAATCAGTTCTTTGCATCAGGTGGCCAAAGTATTGGAGGTTCAGCTGCAGCATCAGTCCTTCCAATGAATATTCAGGGTTGATTTCCTTTAGGATGGACTGGTTGGATCTCCTTGCAGTCCAAGGGACTCTCAAGAGTCTGCTCCAGCACCATGGTTCGAAAGTGATTCTAGAGCAAGTGAAAATGCTAAATTACATTCACAGCAGCCTCCATGGTTTGAGTCCTGCTAAACATTGATGGCAGGGCACACAACCCTTCCAGGTACAGAATAATTTAGTAACGGTGTGGCCAGTGTGGCTGGCTGCTGTCCAAGGTTGGCTGAAAAAAATATGATGGGGCAACTGCGGAGTGTAAAAGCAGATGAGGAAAATAATTTACATTTTGTTTAAAAAAAATTGGAAGACTAGAAAACATCCCTGTGACAACTAAGCGTTATGAGTCACTTCAGGGAAAAAATCAGCCAGAAAACCCATGGCTGAAGTGAGACAACTCGGGCTGCGTCCCACCTCATGGTCAAGAATGTGGCCCCTGCAGTTGGGCCTCCTGGACCGAATTCTTGGCTCTGCCTCTGGCCGGCTGCGTGATCCTGGGCTGCTTTCGAGTCTCTCTGTGCCTGAATTTCTCTCATCTGAGAAGAGGCGTAAGAATAGCATCTGCTTCATAGGTTTGTTGTGAGGATGAGACGAATCGATACGCTAAAAGCACGAGAACAGAGCTTGGCAGCAACCCGCGGAGTCCCGCAGGAATGCCACGCGTTCTTATTTGGACGCTGAGCAGTGGTCCCCCCAGCTAGGTCCTTTTTTTTTCCTCCCTGAATTGGTAGGGTTTTCCTGAGCTGCTTTTCACTTTTGCTCTCCTGTTTCTCACCACGGCTCTAGGAGGTAGGCAGATATCATTATCTTTCCCTTTTTGCTGATGAGGAAACGGCGTGGAGGGAATTAAGTGAGTCGCCAAGAGTCAGAATAGGGAGCCAACAAGCTTCCTGGCGCTCAGCCCCTAGAGCTTTCTACTATCTTGCGCTAAAGCCTCAGATGGAAAGGGAGCAGTCTTGCCTTTGGGCCAAATGCATGATGTCATCAAGCCTCGATCCACAAGATACTCTCAACCATACGTACCGCTGGGTCAGGCTTTCTTTGTCAACATTCAGTCCCCAAAGCTCTTAGAGATACACTTCAGACCACAGCGAGGCAGCGCCTGTCTCGCTACCAGAGGCTCTGTTTCTGCCTTTCTCCAGGCACAGGAAAGTTGGAGCAATGCTTCCTCGTCTCCTTCCACTTTTCTCTGCAGCACCAGGATGGCAGCTCGGGGTGGCTGCGTTCCTCATCCAAGGAACTAAGCTGAAAAGCAGGTGTTCTTTCCGGCTCAGCAGATGCTAAGGCGATAACCTGCACCTTGCGGAGGCTCTGGGCAATTCAGACCCGGCGGAGCACTCGGACCTGGCCGGCTCTCTCCTCCCCAGTGGCCCCGTGATGGACGCGTGTCTGAGCTCCGAGCAGCAGCCCCGGCCCCTGGACGAGGGCCCGAGCCCCCCGGACAACGAGGCTCTGCACACAGACGGCACCAGCAAACGCCCGGGAGGTAACCTCCTTCCTCACCTCTCCACGCTCTCACTTGGGGATGGCATTTTCCAGTGAACCTCAGGGGCCAGACAGTCCATTTCCTTTGAACTCTAGATCTTTTTCTGATCATGAAACGGTAGGATGCCCTTATGCCAGCAGAAGCCTGGCAGTAATGGTAATAATCCCTACGTCCACAACTTTGTCTTCTCCAAATTCTAGGAGAGTCAGATGTTTGTTAACAAGAACTTTTAAAACAGAAATGAAATCTAGATTCCTTCCTGCTCTTGGCCAAAATGTATTCCTGGCAGCCGCAGTCTACAGTGAATCCTTGTAAAGCCATTTTCCCATTAGGACAACATAACCAGTCAGGCTTGC
The DNA here is from genome assembly GCF_055505025.1 of Bos grunniens. NCBI lineage: Eukaryota > Metazoa > Chordata > Mammalia > Artiodactyla > Bovidae > Bos > Bos grunniens. Next base: position 85,268,730 of record NC_141176.1, on the reverse strand, counting down.
ATTTCTGGACAGCGAATCAGTAGGAAATAAGTAACAGACATAACAAATGATGTCATAAGAGCCAAGTTATAACATTCAAAACATGTACAGTCGTTGATCCTGGGAAATTCTCTTCCAACTCTGCTAAACCAGGACGGTATTTATTTTTACTAAGTTGTTTACATAAAAATGCGACTCTGCCTATCTCCAAAAGCTGACCTCTCTAAAACTATCAAGTGAGCATGTGTGTGTGTGTGTGTGTGTGTGTGTGTGTGTGTTAGTTGCTCAGTTGTGTCCAACTCTTAGCAATCCCATGGACTATAGCCCACCAGGCTCCTCCATCCATGGGATTCTTCAGGCAAGAGTCCTGGAGTGGGTTGCCATTCCCTTCTCCAGGGGATCTTCCTGACCCAGGGATCGGAGCCAGGTCTCCCGCATTGCAGGCAGATTCTTTATGGTCTGAGCCACCAGGGAAGCTCCTACAGGTGAGCATAGATACAATAAATGAAAATCATGCGCAGTCAACACAAATTTCTTTATCTTTGTAGCAAAGAAAGGGGTCTTATAGGAGGGATATTTTTATGCCCATTTTCTTTACAATGTTGACCCAGAAAGGAAGACCATCAACTTATTGTTTGTCATCCTATGAAAGGATGAGCCATTTGTAGAGCAGCCCATCGACTTTTCTTTCAGTCTTGAGAGAAAAGTTAGCTTCCATGTGGTGATCTGTGAGAAGAAGGAAAGAAGGACCGGTCTGGCCAACGTGGAAGGGCTGGAAACTGGCAGGAAGTGCCCTGGGTCCCTGATGGTCTGCCTGCTCCAGTGACCAGAGGCTCAGATGGAAGGAGGGCAGCCCACGACTCCCTCCTCTTACCCAATGGCTGGTCCAGCTCCTGCATTTTGGGAATTTTTGCAAGCTGTTTTTTTAAACATGGCCATTGTTAAAATTTAAGTCATATAAACATACAATGAAATGGATTACATAAAGGGGAAAGTTATATGAAAAATCTTAGGTAATAAATACTCATGTCTCATCATGAATTATCTTCCCACATCTTACGATGATCTGTGCTCTTGAGGCTGTTGGTGGATGTCGCACCTGTGGTAGAAACGCCCATGATGCTCAGCAGCTGCGTCTCTTCCCGGGGGACGGCCATGTTGGGAGCACTGTCACCATGGTGATGGCCAAACCCTACAAATCAGTGGTTCCTCATGCTCCCAGCCTGGTTGTTGCATGCTCCTGGGCACCACATGATCTGTTCCTCTGCCTTCTTGCTGCCTCTGAAACCAGAACTCAGAGTCAGCTGCTCAGCCTATGGGAGAAGATGGGTCCTCTTTGCTGTGTGATAAATTTGAGGTTCATGTTGTTAGATGTCAATAGCTTCCCTTATAAGAAGTTGGTGAGAATCATAGGCCCCCTTCTCTCCCCAGGGTCTCTCCAGGGCACATGGCAGGAAAAGATGATGTCTCAGGACTGACTTGGCCACTGTGCCTCAGAAGGTTCTTACAAGCTTCAGTGAAGTCTGCGTTTCTTGTCTTTGTGGTCAGGACAGAGAATTCTCCTTCCGGGGCTGGAATAGTCTAGATCAGAACCCACGGCTGAGAGCTGCAGGTGTCATTCTGTTAATTTACAAACCGGTCACTTGGCTCACAGAGAAGGCACTGGCACCCCACTCCAGTACTCTTGCCTGGAAAATACCATGGATGGAGGAGCCTGGTAGGCTGCAGTCCCTGGGGTCGCTACACGTCAGACACGACTGAACGACTTCACTTGCACTTTTCACGTTCATGCATTAGAGAAAGAAATGGCAAGCCACTCCAGTGTTCTTGCCTGGAGAATCCCAGGGACGGGGGAGCCTGGTGGGCTGCCGTCTATGGGGTTGCACAGAGTCGGACACGACTGAAGTGACTTAGCAGCGGCAGCAGCACTTGGCTCACACGACAATCAAAGACCATTTGAACACTTTTTTATAAAATGCAACACAAATGAATTTCTGGAAAAACAAGATGAAAAAACGTACAAAGGCATAATACCCAGTACAAGCTTCAGTTTCTCATAATCAGATTCAATAGGCATGGTCAAGTTTTCGTAAATGTTTGTAAGTGTTTACTCCACATGTCTAGACTCTTCTGACTGTGACCCTCTTACAGGGATTTGCAGAGAAAGCTGCAACAGAGAACTGCTCTAGTGCAGGCGGAATTCAGTGAAATGTGAACTCCGAGGGGTGGACCCCTGATTTGGCTTCTTCAAAGGCCCCCTACCCTTCACCCTGCACTCAGCCTCGTCTTCCTTCCTGAACATTTATTTCCGACTAGAGCCCTACACAAGCTCACTGACAGCTCCCTTCTGCTATTCCATCCCTGGTTACCTCTCCCCAGGCACAGCTCAGGCAACAAAGGCTGGTCTCATGTGCCGTCCCCCACCCAAACTCCTCGCTACCCATGCCTCTCCCTGGGGACACCAGCAGTGCCCCCCTCTTCTGTACATGACCCCTCCATGTGATTAGCATCCTCATTCTGACCTTTTCACTCTTTTTTTTATTAAATGCTGAAACCCTCTGGGAAACCTGTGACTTCTGGGCTTCCATGATATCATCCCTGATCAGGTGCTCGTTTCCTCTCATCTTATATGATATCTGAGCACCGCTCAAGTGGGTCATGAGTGTAAAGGAGTATTTAAAGGAAGAGTAATTTAATAGTCAGGGCTCAAATGACAGCCTCCCCCAGGGCTGTGCAGCTGGCTTGTCTTTGGGTGACCTGTACCTTTTGAGGAGCGGTTGTAGAAGGACTTAAGGAACATGTTCCAGCCACCATGTGGGATGTTACTTCACTTCAAGGCCTAAAAATAGTCCAGTGTGTGCCTGCCCGGGTCCTCCTTATTGCAGACGGCTCAGTCGTGCCATCCTGCCTGGTAGTAGAGCTGCCTCCTCACGCCCAAACTGAGGGAGGGGCGGATCCACACCCATCTCTGTCCGAAATTGAGGGAGGGGCCTGGGGCATCCCAAGGCGTCATGTCATCTGATAAAAATCCCCATCGGACTGTTCCGTCCCAGTCACCCCATGACATTCTGTCTGAGCTAGTTTGTGACCATTGTCACCAACAACATTCTCTGTTTCTAGAAGATGGCTCAATCTTTTCCCATTTGACTAACTGTACCTATAATTAGTATATTTGCAGTGGATCCACAAATCATGGGGGCCTTCCCTTGTGGCTTAGCTGGTAAAGAATCCACCTGCAATGTGGGAGACCTGGGTTTGATCCCTAGGTTGGGAAGATCCCCTGGAGAAGGGAAAGGCTACCCACTCCCATATTCTTGGGCTTCTCTTGTGGCTCAGTTGGTAAAAAACCTTCCGGCAATGCGGGAGACCTGAGTTCGATCCCTGGGTTGGGAAGATCCCCTGGAGAAGGGAAACGCTACCCACTCCAGTATTCTGGCCTGGAGAATTCCATGGACTATATAGTCCATGGGGTCGCAAAGAGTTGGACACGACTGAATGACTTTCATTTTCACAAATCATGAAGCCTGTTATTTTTGGTCCCACAGACTCTAATGAGATAGAAGCATCACTTCGAAGCCTCCAGAAATTTGTTCCTACGAATTACGCCAGCTACACCCAGGAGTACTATCGGTTTGTGGGCAAGAAGATTGTCATTCAGGAATCCATCGAGAGTTACGGAGCGGTGGTGTGGCCGGGGGTGAGGGGGCCGTGGCGTCGGGGCGTCCGGGTTTCTGGGGATGGGAACAGCACTTTTGTACAACTGTGTTGCCTTGGGCGCCTTGCCAAATGCTTTAACGTTCTGTGCTTCTCAGATGGAGGGTCCCTGGCTGGCCCTGAGGGTGAGGCTGGTGTGCTTAGAAGCTGCAAGAACACAGCGTCTCTCCTAGAAACCATTTCTGCCACGCTGTGTTTCTTGAAACACTCTTTTTTAACATTAACATAAACTTGAGCATATTGGGAAGTAGGATGAAAAATTCGTATGAATTGTTAAGAAAGAAAATCAGAAGTCTTTAGGGTTTAGATTTTGCAGTGGGCAAAATCTTTGGGGCCATGTCCAACAACCCTCAGGGGGTCCCCCCGCTTTCACGGTGTGGCTGAAAGTGAACGTTAGTCCCTCAGTCGTGTCTGACTCTTTGTGACCGCGTGAACTGTAGCCCGCCAGGCTCCTCCACCCATGGGACTTCACAGGCAAGAATACAGGAGTGGGTTGCCATTTCCTTCTCCAGGGGATCTTCCCAACCCAGGAATCAAACTGGAGTCTCCTGCATTGCAGGTGGATTCTTTACCGTCTGAGCCACCAGGGAAGCCCCGGGGAGGTGGAGGAGGGTTTGCTAAAAGATGTAGCTGCTCCTTCGGGAAGACCCATCCCCGGGTGGCACCCACCGGACCAGCTTCTCACAGGGCACACCCCACAGGAAGGGCACCTAAGCCACCGCTCCAGAAGCCCTCAAGTCACACGTGAGTCTTGGTGGCCCTGGTGACACTCTTCCAAATGGTGAAACCCCCACTCTGCATAACGATCCTTTCTCAAGATCCAAAGGACGCCTCTCTTCAAAACGTCCATTCCCAGCCTGCAAGTTCATGCCATGGGTTGGATGCTGGAGTCACCTCGCACCTGTGCTTCAGTTTCCATCCCCCAACTCCTGGCCGCCCCCTCCAAGCCCCTTGAGAGGAGCTAAGGATGAAATGGACAGACCCACGGCCTTGGGTATGCCACCCGCCCTGGGGCAGGCCACCGTGAGTGCGGCTGGCGTGTCTCACATGATCCTGGCCAACCCCCACCCCTGCCACTCCAGCCTTAGCTACAAATAGGAAGTGAGTCACGACAAGTCCCGAGCATCTGTCAGAAGGCGAGGCCTAAAGGTGTGTGCACACTTGAGCTTTCACACTGGTTCTTCAGCTCAGGACTCACGTTCCCAACCCGGGTCACGCCCTCACGCTCACTCCCCTAGTCTCTGTGGCCCCCCGGCATCACTAGCTGACCGCACCCCCCCCCGCCACCGTTGCCTCACACAAAACACCTCCCGCATCCACACACATCGAATTCCCTTTATCTCTTCACAGACAGGGGGCGGGCAGAAGGGAGTGAAGAAAGAAGGAAAGGGACCTTTGGTTTTCTGTGTAAAAATGGATCTAAATGTATTCACCTTGGTTCTTTTGGGCGGAGTTGTTTTTGTTTTGACTGTGCAAAGTATACAATTTCTTTGCTACCACCCAAAGCGTGGTCCATGGGCTGGCTGATTAGAAAGGCAGACTCGTTAAGAGTTGCAGTCCTGAGCCCCATCAGACCTACTGCACGCGGCGGGGCGTCTTTAACCAGGCTCCCCAGTGATCCGAGTATGCACCAGAGTCTGGGAAGCGCTGTCCTCCCAGAGTGTTTATTAGATGAGCTACTTAAAAGAAAAATGACTGCCCCGCTGTCCAGTGTAGCAGGCAAGGTCCGGGGCGACCTGCTTGCTGATGGGCTCTGGAGGGAGGTGTTGAGAATTTTAGAGCCCAGCGGTCTTCCAGCAGGTTGGGGGCCTGATGCGACTTGCCCAGGGTGAGGGGCTGCTGTCCTGCAGCTCCTCAACTCCTGCTTCTGGAAGAGCTGAGTTGCTCTTCCTCCTGGGGGTTGATCAAGAGTCTTCGGATACAGGCCCTTTAGCAAGTCGGCATCTCGAGTTCCTCTGATTCAAGTTGCTGCTGCTGCTGCTGCTGCTGCTAAGTCGCTTCAGTCATGTCTGACTCTGTGCGACCCCATAGACGGCAGCCCACCAGGCTCCCCCGTCCCTGGTTGCTCCTTTCATATTCCACAGGTCAAAACACTCCGTGGCACGTGTGCTTTGATTCCTGTGGACCCCTCAGTAAGCTGGAACTGTGAACATGCCTTCTAGCAGTTCACTGGCAGTGGGAATAGGGGTCTCTGGTTTTCAGTGTCCAGTGACAAGTGTGAATGTTTTCCAGGCCATGGCGTTGTGCCAGTATTTGGAAGAACACACAGAGGAACTCAATCTCCGAGGTGCTAAGATACTGGAAATCGGTGCTGGACCAGGCCTCGTTTCCATCGTGGCCAGTATTCTAGGTGTGTCTGTGTGTCTATTCTCGACCTTGTTTCAAAAGATGCTTACCAGGACAACAGTAGTAATACATGTTGACTGAATGATGGGCTGTGGTTTAGGTGCTTGGCCGTGATCGCCCTCACTGAGTCCCCGCAAACGTCCAGGCCAGAATGACTCCTGTTATCCCTGAGATAAGATAATGGCATCTTAGAGACACTGGAGAAGGCGATGCCTCCCCACTCCAGTACTCTTGCCTGGAAAATCCCATGGACGGAGGAGCCTGGTAGGCTGCAGTCCATGGGGTCGCACAGAGTTGGACACGACTGAAGCGACTTAGCAGCAGCAGCAGCAGCAGCAGAGACACGAACATCCAACCCAGTGCTTAGCATGTGAGAAAGTTGACATCCTGAAGGGGTGACTCTCGAGTTCCGGTTGTAAACAGCTATGTTATGCTGTGTCCTGCTTTTCATTGCAACTATCATAACTAAGGTTTTAGAAAAAAAAGAAACCAAGTCAGTGAATCCAAGATGAAAACAGATTTACACCCCAAACACCAGCTGTGCGTCCTGGACGCTGCGTAAGAGGTGGCTGTGTCTGGTCTACTTCTGCCTGTGTGATTACACATCTATCAAAATCAGTCTGGAAATACGGCCATCTACTTTGTGAACACTGATCACTTTCTTTAAAATGCCTAAAAATTAATTTAGTACATTTAATAGGGGGGAGAATCATACAAAATAGATCATCCCCTGTGGAAAGCTTTGTGCTGATACCTTCCAGACGAGAAAACCAAAATTTTCAGATAAACACAGTTTTAGAAGGAAAACATCATGCATTATTATAGAAGTGAAAGTGTTAGTCACTCAGTCATGACTCTGCGACCGGGCTCCTTTGTCCAAGGGATTCTCCAGGCAAGAATACTGGACTGGGTAGCTATGCCCTCCTCCAGCGGAATCTTCCCGACCCAGGGATCGAACCCAGGTCTCCTGCATTGCAGGCAAATTCCTTACAGTCTGAGTCACCAGGGAAGCTCCAAACCTTGGTATGTTAATTATTCTGAAATCTCCCCAAACACTGTTTTAGTTTTTTAAAAAGTTTAAAAAACTTTTAATTTTGTTGGAGTATCATTAAAAATGTTGTGATACTTTCAGGTATACAGGAAGATGATTCAGTTACATGTATACAGTATCTATCCTGCTTCAGATTCATTTCCCATTTAGATTATTGCATAGTACTGAGCCGAGTTCCCGTGCCATGGTTTCAGTTTCTTAAAAGACGGAACCGTTATTCTACCTCAGTGGTTCTCAACCAAAGGCGGAGTCTGACCCCTGAAGGACATTTGGCAATGTCAGGGGACATTTCTGAGCATCCTGCCTGGGGGTTGGGTGGGGAGGTGCCGTGCACCTCGTGGGTGGGGACCAGGGATGCTGCTGAACGTCTTACAGGGCACAGCGCGGGGTCTACCCCACGAGAAAGAATCCAGCCAGGATGTCCACAGGGCCAAGGTGGGAAACCCAGCTCCATTCTCCCCCCGAGAGTATGTGTCCACTGGGCTGCCCCGGTATTTCCAGGTACTTAAGACAGGCTTTCTCTCTCTCTTAGGGGCTCAGGTCACGGCGACAGATCTGCCTGATGTGCTGGGGAACCTACAATACAATCTCCTAAAGAACACACTCAACTGCACCACGTATCTGCCGGAAGTGAAGGAGCTGGTGTGGGGGGAGGGCCTGGAGCAGAGCTTCCCCAAGTCCACGCTTTACTACGATTACGTGCTGGCCTCCGACGTGGTCTACCACCATTACTTCCTGGACAAGCTGCTCGCCACCATGGTGTACCTCTGTCAGCCAGGGACGGTGCTGCTTTGGGCCAACAAGTTCAGATTCAGCACCGACTACGAATTTTTAGACAAATTCAAGCAAGTTTTTGACACGACGCTCTTGGCTGAATCTCAAGAGTCATCGATCAAACTCTTTAAAGGAATACTAAAATGGGACTGAACGAAACAAAATGCCTTTCAAAACATTAGCGGGTCTGTTGAACAGTGTTAGAAATTTTATAAGACGGCGAAGGTAGTGTGTAGAATCAACGTGTCTACCTAGAATAAACCTGATTGTTACAGCAACTCTCTAAAATAACCTATTTAGGATTACCTGGTTAATCGAAATATACACAGGCACAGCACGAAAACATGAAACTAGCTTTGTTGGCTTCCTAGAGTTCTCAACTTAGTGTTTAATAAATTTTACATGAACACATTAACAAGTGGATGTCCCCTTGTTATTTCTGCTGGAGAGCATGGTCTTAAACTTGTCAATATACTTTTGTCAGCAGACTCTACTTCATACAAATTTTAGCTGTAGCAAAAGGAGAGGGTACAGAGTAATAGAAAAGTTACAGGCTTAACTTACAACTTTGGAAAACTCAGCAGTGGCCACAGAACTGGAAAAGGTGTTTTCATTCCAATCCCAAAGAAAGGCAATGCCAAAGAATGTTCAAACTACTGCACAATTGCACTCATCTCACTTGCTAACAAAGTAATGCTCAAAGTTCTCCAAGCCAGGCTTCAACAGTATGTGAACTTAGAGATGTTCAAGCTGGATTTAGAAAAGGCAGAGGAACCAGAGATCAAATTGCCAACATTCACTGGATCATCGAAAAAGCAAAAGAGTTCCAGAAAAATATCTGCTTCTGTTTTATTAACTATACCAAAGCCTTCGACTGTGTGGATTAGAACAAACTGGAAAATTCTTAAAGGAGATGAGAATACCAGACCACCTTACCTGCCTCTTGAGAAATCTGTATGCAGGTCAAGAAGCAAGAGTTAGAACTGGACATGGAACAGTGGACTGGTTCCAAACAGAGAAAGGAATACATCAAGGCTGTATATTGTCACCCTGCTTATTTAAGTTATATGCGGAGTATATCATGTGAAATGTCGGGCTGGATGAAGCACAAGCTGGAATCAAGATTGCCGGGAGAAATATCAATAACCTCAGATATGCAGATGATACCACCCTTATGTAAGGCAGAAAGCCAAGAGGAACTAAAGAGCCTCTTGATGAAAGTGAAAGAGGAGAGTGAAAAAGTTGGCTTAAAACTGAACATTCAGAAAACTAAGATCATAGCATCCAGTCCCATCATTTCATGGCATAGATGGGGAAACAATGCAAAGAGTGACAGACTTTATTTTTTGGGGCTCCAAAAGAACTGTAGATGGTGATTGCAGCCATGGAATTAAAAAGATGCTTGCTCCTTTAAAGAAAATCTATGACCAACCTAGACAGCATATTAAAAAGCAGAGACATTACTTTGCTGACCAAGGTCCAAATAGTCAAGGCTATGGTTTTTCCAGTGATCATGTATGGATGTGAGAGATGGAATATAAAGCTGAGTACTGAAGAATCGATGCTTTAGAACTGTGGTGTTGGAGAGTCCCTTGGACTGCAAGGAGATCAAACCAGTCCATCCTAAAGGAGATCAGCCCTGAATATTCATTGGAAGGACTGATGCTGAAGCTGAAACTCTTAATACTTTGGTCACCTGATTTGAAGAAGTGACTCATTGGAAAAGACCCTGATGCTGAGAAAGATTGAGGGCAGGAGGAGAAGGGATGGCAGAGGATGAGATGGTTGGATGGCATCACTGACTTGATGGACATGAGTTTGAGTAAGCTCCAGGAGTTGGTGATGGACAGGGGAGCCTGACGTGCTGCAGTCCATGGGGTTGCAAAGAGTCGGACACGACTGAGCGACTGAACTGAAATGACTGATAGGCGTTAACACTGGCTGAAACTGAAAAATACAGAAACAGTGCTGGGACGAGGCCTCGAACTAGTGCTGAGCACAGTGTACCAGCCCCTGGTGCTTCTTTCAGAAGGTTTCACCTGCATCCAGCTCTTTCCACTGTTTTCAATGGTGTGGTGCAGACACTGGCCAGCAGCACCTCAAAGAGGAAAACTGTCTCAGTTTTTAATAGTACTATTTTCCTAGTGTCATCATTTGAATCAACCATCAGCTGCTTTGCAGTATTTCTCTATTGGCTTATTAAGAGATGATATATCCTGTATGCTGTTGGCTTGTAACATAACTCTCACAATGAACCTCTGTTAAGTAAATTATTGGTGAAGACAGTCTCTGAAACAACCAGCAAACAATTTGCTGAAACAATTTATCTCCTCAGGAGATAAGTTATCCTTAACAAAATTTCAGTCATAATCATGGTTATCACTAAAGACTGTTTCTCTGTTTCTAAACTTTACATAGATGAAATCTGTGTATATTCTTTTATGATATGCTTCTCCACTGAATACTGTATTTATGAGACTTATCATGTGTTAACTTGTAAAGCATTTTTTGAGGTTGATGTACATTTTCCAAATTAATTTAGTAATTCCCTTTTTTATTTTTTTTTGAAGTAAGTATGTATAAAAAATAAATGTACACACCATTAGACTACCATTTTGGGAATTCTCTGGTGGTCTGGTGGTTAGAATTCTGCCCTTTCACTGATGAGGGTGTGGATTTGATCCCTGGTAGGGTCTAAGATCTCAATAAGCCATGTGGCATGATAAAAACAAAACAAAAAAATCCCCATTTTCCTGTGATAACCATAATGGAAAAGAGTGTAAAGAAAGAATGTATGTATGTGTATAACTGAACTTAAATAAAAATTTTTAAGAAGGTTATCACTTTTCCTCAGGTTTCAATCTCATAGAAATGTAAGTTTTGCGAAGAGTGCCTTCTTCCAGGATGCATTAGGGTCTGGCTGTCAGCATGGAGGCACCGAGTGATCTCAGTAGAGGGGCCAACAAGGCAGCTTCGTGTCACTGCCGTGGATAGAACTGCGGGGCTGGTCTTCCTAGGATAAACAGTTCACAGCGGATTCTGCCAGCCTGTGGACCTATCTCTAACTTCCACAGTGAGCTCAAAATTATCTGAGAAAGACTTATATCTCATTGAAAGAAGTATTTGGATACAAAAGTCCTTGGTACAAGACAGCCAGACATGACTCATATTAAAAAAAAAAAAAATTCATCTGTGTATGAATTTTATGGTGTTATCATAAATACATCCATGCTGTATCACACATTCTATTAAGAAGCACTGTCAATCACCAGCTCTCTCTGCAGACTGGCACCCCACCTGATTGCCTCGCACTACATCAGGACCTTGACGGCACCAGAAGACCAGGCTCCTGTGGGCCTGGCCTGCCATGAGGGCCCGGCGGTTCACTGCACTCGGAACTCCACACTTTCTTTAAAGAGCGTATCCAAAACTCTCCATGGGCTTAATTTTTCCTTCCACGTTAAAAAATACAGCAAAAAGACCAAAACCTGAATAATAAAGTGAGAAATCAGGGAACTCTGTAACAATGGTGATTTTACATAAAAAAGTATTTGAAGGATTCACTATATCCTGAGACAATTCAGAAGGTAGTAAAATCTTCAAAATCTGTTACTAGAAGTTTCTAATCTTAAAATTACATTAAAATTGGACACTAAAGTCATGTTCTTGGAAAAAAAAAAAAAAAAGGTGTGATTTCAATGAAATGGTGTCAATGAAAGAGCACCTCTGAAAATTCTCTCCTCCATCAGGTTAAGAGAAAACTGACAAAAATTCTCAGAAGCAACTTTTTTAAAACTCAGTCATTTCCCAGAAAACACCACATGCAAGGTTGTCCTGGACAGGACTCCGCTCTCTCATGGACCAAGAAGCCTTTTCCCGGGGGTGTTTGTTGAGATAATTACAAGCAACTGTATAATTCTGTGGCTGCCTGAGATGGAGGACAACTGTTGGGACTAATTCAAAAGCTTAAAGGCAAATGAGATGCTCAGAGGGGCTCTGAAAGCTGTCATATTCCTGGATGTCAGCCACACATGTCGCGGGGCTGAACGCATCCTCACGGAAAACCCGGGCACTTACCCATGGCTGAGCCTGAGGCTCTGTGCGGCAGGAAGTTCTTTCGGAAATGAAAAACTTGTTGTACAACACCTTCTCTAATTAGTAGTCAGCCAGCAGCACGACCTTGGGGAGCCACCTTACCCCTCCTGAACGTCTCAACTTTCTGACTGGATTGAACCTGTGTATGTGGGCGCCCATATGTTTAGGTCAAAGTATGTGTGTGTGAGAGAACACGAATGTGGCTGTTCATGGATGGACTTGAGATGAACAAAGACGGCTCAGAAACTACAAATGTCTGCATGCATATTTGCACTTTTTCATCTGATTTCATCAGATACAGGAGTCAATTACTCAAAAATAGTTATGAATGATTAATAAGACCAGATCTCTGGTAGGCCTTTTACAGTAGTGAATTCTAAGGAAAGAAGATTTAGAAGCCACATACATACATACACACGCATGCACGCATACACATGTATTTGCTATAAGTGAGTAGAGGCCTCTTAATATTGTCTATGTGTGTTTATTTTACAGAAGAAAGATGAAAGAAGGATAGTAGCCAGAAAGATAAGAATAATAAAATTAAACATACACAAGTTAATCACATAAAAGATGCGGAAATATATTCAAATAATTGCAAGCCTATAATAAACAGTATAAATTAAATTACTTCATATTGAATTTTTTATCTGTAGGTTTAATATATTATTTCTGTTCTAACCCCAAATTTTATTCATGAAAAATTAAGACCAACTTTAAGAAGCTTCAATATTCACCTTTATTATTTATAAAAAAAAATTAAGGTATCAGAGTGCATATGGTGTGCTGCGATCTTGGTTTTGCACATTTATTCACGTTGTTTACATTATTTCAACTGTAATAAACAAACCATAGGGTATCTTTACAATACCTGATACAGATTTAAGCTGTCTGGCACTTATACATGTATTTTGGTTCATTCTGATGCTCTGCACGTCAAGAGATACTAAGAATGATTGGCCTGAAAGAACTCCCAGATGAAGAGTGATTGAAGCAGTTATCTGCTCCAGCAATTGCCACGCATTTATTTGTGCCGGTTTTATTTTTTCCCCTTAATTGAATGTAAACGTTTGCCAAAAAAAAGAAAAAAAATCTGGAAATGAAGTTCTGTTACTTTTTAGTCCAATAAATAATTTAGCTACGCTTAATGTAGCTTTTTTAAGGCCTTCATACCATTCAAAAAAATTAAGTCAACCATGTTAAAACCCTGTTCATTTATAAAATAAAAAATAGAATTTTACAGGTTTGCAGTTAAAAGTTACTGTTCAAATCCTCTCATGCATGTAAGAGCTGCAACCCAACTGAAAGTCCTTGGTGCTGGCACCCAGGGCACAGCCCGCTGCCAGCAATGTGAGGCATTAAGAAAACACCATGATGTCAGAGGTCTAGATTTACATGTATTAAGCCACACGCCAGCAAATTCTCTGATAAATACACATCATTTTAATAATCAGTATTTGATAGCGGATGAAAACATGCATTAGACTAAAAATGCCACAGATTTGCTTTTATATCCATTCACTATAAAACCTTCTTTTTTAAAATGTAAAGTCTTGGTTCCTATCTTAGAATACACAATAATCAGGAGGATACATGATGGGGAGCCAGTTTTCAGTAAAAGACGCACAATGGGTCCATCCAAGCAGCTTCATCAGCTGTAATAAAACATGAAAATAATAAAACATACAAAAATACTATTAAAAAATAGATGTTCCAAGCTCAGAATTTAGGGTAAATTCCGTGTTAAATACGTAGCAATAATAAAGAAGTAGCAGGTAGAACTTTCCTTCCATCCAACCCACCATCAACCCACCCACCAACCTTCCTTCCTACCAACCAGTGTTCTTCATGACCAACTAGTCTACCAACTTTCCTACCAACCAACCTGAAAGTGAAAGTTGCTCAGTCATCTCCGACTCTTTGCAACCCCTTGGACTATATAGTCCATGGACTTCTCCAGGCCAGAATACTGGAGTGGGCAGCCTTTCCCTTCTCCAGGGGATCTTCCCAATCCAGGGATCGAACCCAGGTCTCTCACATTGCAGGTGGATTCTTTACCATCTGAGCCACTAGGGAAGCCCAAGAATACTGGAGTGGGTAGCCTATCCCTTCTCCAGGGGATCTTCCTGACCCAGGAATAGAACCGGGGTCTCCTGCATTGCAGGTGGATTCTTTACCAACTGAGCTGCCAGGGAAGCCCACCAACCAACCTCCCTGGTGATTATCACCATCCAGGGAGACTTTCCTGCTTCCCTCCCGTCTTCTTCCCCATCAACATGACTTGACCTGCTCCTTTCTTCCTTCCCATCCTAGCTTCCCTGCTCTAGGTGTTAGGAAAAAGCATTCAGCAAAGTCACTTCCCACTTGCAAGAAACTTATGTTCTGTTCAGGAAAGTAAAAAGCTATTGAACAGATGAATAAATAAGTAAATAATTAAGAATATATCTGGTATATAGTAAAAATAAAATTTGCTGTTAATGCAGATTGGGAGGGGGTGGGTGTCAGTCACACAGACAGGGGAAGCAGAGGGCGGACGTGAGCGACATGAGAATGAGACGTGAGACATCGGTGAGCTGCGGCGGGGGAGAATGGCAGCAGCAGGACCCCCGGGCCTCACGAGCCACGGGGGATGTGGATAGTACTCTGAATGTGACGGAGCTTCAGCCCGAGGGTATGAAGCTGTCCTTTCCAGCTGCTGTGTGGAGAACAGACAGCCGGCGAGCGGACAGAGACAAGGTGTGCAATGTGCCCTGCTGAGTGAGTCTGGGTAGACGGCTGGCTTCACAAGTACAAGCGCTGGGTTTATAGAGTCCGTGACGGGACGATAGTACTAGCTGGTTCCAGGAAGAGCTCCCTCCACCTCCTCGAAGCTCTGCACACGTGAACTGAGATCTACCAGGGCTTCCCTGGTGGCTCAGAGGTACACAATCCGCCTGCCAACGCGGGAGACGAGGGACGGATTCCCGATCTGGGAGGACCCCACCTGCCTCGCAGCAGCTAAGCTGATGTGCGCCACAACCACCAGGCCTGTGCCCCAGAGCCTGGGAACTGCAACTGCTGAGGCCTGTGAGCCCTGGAGCCCCTGCTCTGCGACAAGAGACGCCACCACGATGAGAAGCCCGCTCAGCGCAACCACAGAGGAGCCCTCAATCACGGCAACTCAAGAACAGCCCACGCAGCAATGAAGATTCCCAAGGTAATAAAAACATTTTTTGATAAAACAAAAATTTCAAATGTTTTATAATCTGAACTGACTTGGTCAAGATACACAGAAGAGGTCCAAGAGAAAAGGTAAGCTATAGTTTACCAAAAACGGCCACAGGTGAGTTTTTACTGCCACCTGAAATATGAAGACCAGGCCCCTGGCCGCCTTGGCGTGACCAGCTCTCAACTGTCATCTACCTTTTTGGCATAAACTAATCATGTTGGTCCAAAGACAAGACTAGGCTGAAACAATTTCTTCAGAATTCACTAAGTTTCTACACTTGACATTTAACTTGTGCAGAAAGCTCAGGCACAGAACTTGCTTGCATATAAACACATGGTAAAATTAAAAATGGCCTATCCTTTTAAATGACAAAGCAAATGAAACAGACTCTAAAAGCTCAACCATTTTGGCTCTGAGCCAACATGTATTTAAAGAGAATTATTTGTTTCCTTCATAAAGGAAACCTATCTTCTAACTACACAATATTTGCAACACATTTTGCCTGTGTTGAAAACACTAGAGGCTAAATATAGGTTTTCTAGACAGGAGTGAAAAATGTTAAAAAAAAAAAAAAAGTAAACAGCTTACTATCTTTCATGCATTTATAGTGTATTTCCCATCACGTTAATTAGACTAATAATTAAAAGTCACGATGAAGCTGGTGTTATCCTGTCACCACGAGGCTTCTGTCTTGCCACTAACGACACTGAAACGACACTCCACATTGCTGATTTAAGTACTGAGTACAAGTCACTTACTTGAATACAGTTTTTCCAGTTTTCTTTTGTTGGTTTTTCTTCTACAAGTTTGGTTGCAAATTTAAGGCCTCTCCCATACATTTTATTCACTAATGCATGTTTGTATGCAAATGTCAAAACCTAGGATATAAAACAAGATACAGCTTATCTACAAAATAGTTTACAATTTAAGCTATTGCTTTAATAATGAAAGAACTGAAGCATTAACAGAAGTGTAATTTTTCAAATGAACATATCACATCAAGCCAATTTTTGAAACTTTTTAAAAGAACAATTGGTGTCTTTAAAAGACCGGAGTATTGCAAAGAACAGATAATTGATTGGGGGAATAAAGCTATTATGATAAATCATTAGCAGTTACTTGTAACCATTTATTTTTTCCTGCCTCAGTAGACCATGTTTTGTCAAGACCCTTCACTATGACCCATCCATCTTGGGTGGCCCTGCATGGCATGGCTGATGGCTTCATTCAATGACACAAGCCCCTTCAGCACAAGGCTGTCATCCATGAAAGGGGTTTATATGCAATAGTCTCTACTTTTAGAATGTGGAGAATGTCCTCAAAGAAAGGAACCCACTCCCATTTATATGTACTCTAGAGTCAAGCAAAGGGTTCAACACCCGTTGCTACAAACACAGTAAACAGATAGGTAATAAAATGCAGAAGTGGCCCTGAATGACAGAAGCACTATGGCAAGAAGAGAATTACTGTAACAATTTTACCGTGACGCTCAAGTGTTTAGCCAGGTTCTTACTCGTCTTTTCCCAGCAGCAAGTGCCGTGTCTGGCACACGGCAGACATGTGGTAGCTGCTGCAGTAACAGTGAGTATTGCTGACGCCCATCCGGGCTCTCAACACTCACTCCTGAGAGCCTGCGGGAGCCCACAGCCCACATCAGAAGCCAGCCACCCGCCTTGGCCCGCACGGTCAGCACTGCAGGGGCAGGCCTGGCTCAAGCTCCAGGCGCTGATTCCATATCTAAATTCTTAACCTCTGGGGCTGACTCCTTCAGTCTCCAGAACGCAACTGAGTTCCTTCTCTAACCACACTTCTGTCCTCAGGTGGAAAACCCTGGTGGACAGGAAGAATTTCCTCCTACTTCCATCCAGAGGTCGTTACTACTAATTACCATAGCTGTTCTTGAAAACAAGCATCTGTCTGCTTAAAACAAACAAACAAAAATCAACAACACACCCAAGAGTCTGTGCTGGGTAAGAAGCATTCCACTGACTTCATTTCCTTTATGTCCAGGAAAAAGACAGGCTGACCGCTCCTGCAGTCACATAATCTCTACCCTAAGAATTATGGCTGAGCGCCAGAAGGGATTTAAAATGCTTCTATAATGAAAATCCAAAAAGCTCATCCAGGTTGCTTTTTCTAAAACTAGGTTTTAAAAACTGGTCAGCTATAAATCGAGGTGGTATCTCCTCAGCAGTTAGAGCCTGGAGGGAAATAACACACACCGGAACTAACCAGAATACCCTCGCCTCCAACCCTGACAAGCGAGCATGTGGACAGGTGTGGGAGGCAGAAGACAGCTCCCAGGTGCCTCAGTTTGGGCTCCTACGTAAACAGCGTGACCCGAGCCTCCAGCTCCATATATACTCTCCAACTCTTTCCAAACTAGCGTGGCCACTGGTAACCATGCACACAGACAGAACAACGGTCAAGTGGTTTTCAAAGCCGGGAAGCCAGGGGGACACCTTGCTAGGACCATGGCTTCTTCAGAGCCCAGCTCAGCTTCCATCCATGTACTCTGTCCTCTCTGGTCCGCCTGCCGGGCCCAAGAGAGGCCTGGGACACATCCTCAAGAGCTGGGCCCAAACAAAAAGCAGAAAGGGTACCTTATTGTCAAAGAGATCGGTCCATTTAGTCGTCTCCCAGAAGGTCTCCGTCAGAGAGTCCAGGGTGCTCTCTCCTTCCTCCTCTCGCCCCTCTGAGTCGCTCGACACGGCACCATCTTGATCCTGGGCCTGGAGAAGGTGGTCAGCCAGGGCGCAGCCTTTCCGGCAGAGCGCATCTACCAGCGTCGACTTCTGCTTGTCCATGTCACTGCACACCAAGCCCAGAACAGTCCACAGGTCAGTAACACAGCATTAAGAACACAGCCTTATCTGAGATTAAACTCATGCACCTTTCGCCTGAGCTTTACAACACAGCAATATCGTACAGCCCTGGATAGATGTTTGCTGGTGTGACAACATAAGCCATGTATTCACACGCACGGATTACATGAGTGGGGTCGCTGTACTTGGTTGAAGCAGCCATAGGCAACAGAGGGGAGAGTGCTGGGTTCTAAATTCTGTTGGCTACAGAAGTCTTAGAACAGCATCTTCTAAGTGTTTAGGCTTCTCGTAAATATCACTTATTACATATTTCTGTAGTTGTGAACTTCTGTACATGCGCAGAAATGCAACGCTTACTCTGCATGTGCCACCAAGTGTTCTCAGTATTCTAACGTATTAACTCATCTATACTCAGAATAATTCTGTGAGTAAGCGACCACCAATGGCCCCCCATTTTCCACAGGAGGAAACTGAGGCACAAAGCAATCAGGCCATCTGTTCAAGGCCCCAGCCAGGAAGTGGCAGGGCCAGGACTCAGCTCCGCGGTTGGTCCCGCCACTGCTGCTCCCATCCCGAGGTCCCCTGCTTTCTAGGCAGGCGTCTCTGTTTTTGGATGTATTCCAAGTGCCCAGAATAATGCCTGGCACAGAATGCTCAATAAACCATTGAAGAATGAAATGCAGTAACTGCCTACACTCTGGGGAACAGCGTGCGCTTCAGAAAGCTTGCTTACTTGAGGCACCCTGTCCAACTCGTGTGCAAACAAGGACCTAAGTGCTGAGATGACGACCAGAAGGCACTCAAACACAGGACGGACAGGCTGTCTAATGATAAGGAGGATTCTGAAGGATGCAGAGTGAGACGTGCCCCATATGAGATCCACAGGGACTACCAAGTCAACAGTTATCAGTACAATAGACAACTAAAACGGGAAGGGAAAAAAACCCAAACAACGCAGTAACCTGCTACAACCTAAGCTACCCACCTTGATACATTTGCAATGCAGGTGAAATTATGCCGAAAAGTTGCCTAAGAGTTTATCAGCAAAGAGTTTCAAAGTTTTAAAAGAGCCCACTCTTACATCTTTTCATGGAGACGTTTCCGGGGACCTGACGTGCTTGGTCACTCTGGACTTGAGAACAGAAGGACGGATGGGCTTGGGGCAACTATGCAGCTTTTTGTTTAATGGGGTCCCCTCACCCCCAACCTTGTAGATGCTGGGCAGCATCTGGAACGTCTCAGGAGTATTTCACTTGTGCTCACAGTAACTCCAGGAGTCAGGCACAGGCACGGCGCCCACTCTGTGAAGAAGCAGGGCCGTGAAACAGGAAGGGGCAAGCATGGCGAGGTCTGGACATCTGGTCACCCATGGCATCCTGACTGACTGTGCCTGCTGCCCCAAGAAGGGCTGGAGGACGCAGAGGGTGGAGGCCAGGCTGGGGGGAGGCTGTGCCGGACAAGCCAGGCCTGGATTAGGTCACCTGTAAGATGCCCTGCTATTTCCACATTTTCTGATCCAACAGTTCAGATTCCATATATCTGGAATATTCTTTTCCTCCCCTCTTCCGAGAACTGACCTGCTCAGATTAAATACCTATCATTCCATGAGGTTTTTCCTTCCTTGAAAAAAAAAAGTCAGCTCTCCTTCCCATAAGCGTTCACAATTTAAAATACTTCTTCTCTCAGTCACATTCTATCTCACCATTTCAACTTCCATATTAGACAGTACATTTTCTAAGAGTAGAGACTGTCAGGTTCTTCTTCTTTTTTTAACATTCCTCTCAAGGGTGTCCCAAGCAGTGTTTGCTCAATAAACACCTCTGAATCAAATTTAGTTAGGGACTGATGAAGGTGGCAACAGATACATTTGAGGAAGCAACTTCAATCAGACACTTTAGTGGCCAGAGTAAATTGTAGTTTAAATGTAATTAAAACTTAGTATTAGATCACCTAAAAAAATTAGAATTTTTAAGATTACAAAATGGCTGTCTTACAATTGTTGACACAAGAGACTTAAGTGAAAAAGCAGTTTTGCATGGAAATGAGAAATTAATGCTCCTAGGAATCCCTTGTACATAACTGGCAGCTACACTGTCCACTATTATTATTTTTTTAAACACCCAAAACATTTTGTATTGGGATATAAGTCAATTCCACTATCATTAGTAACAAGAACATAGCAATGTTTCAAGAAGGCTCCGTGGAAGGATGCTGACAATGGCCAACCACCTATTTTGCAAACATTTTATTCTGCTTGAAAACTGCTGCTTGTAAGATTCATAAGACCTTTATCAGCAGTACGAATGATGTAATGCCAAGAGTTCCAGCAGTTTACCATCAAGCATTTTGTATTTAAAAAAAAATCCTGACTGCAGCAGGCGGAATCTCGAAAGGAAATGACCGTCCTTTCAGGCAGTCTGAACAGTTTCTGTTTATTAGTTTATAGCAACTCTAAGAGAAGGTGGGACTTTCTACCCTTGTCAGTTAAGGACCCTGGGGTTGGAAACAAACCCAGGCGACAGAGGAAGAAGTGATCCTGGACAATCCATCAGGAGATGAAGGCAGGAGCTCACGAAGGGTAGACCGTCACAGCAGCACGTGGAAACACTCCCACATGGAAGGAAACTAATAAACGCACAAATCTGGCTTCACTAGTTTTACATATCACACTAGGGTTTATTACGGCTAAACTATAATCCCCCTTCTCAAGTATTTCTGTCAACCAGTTTCATAAAACTGAGGTTGCTAGATAACAGTTTTAAGCTAATTTTCTTTTCATTTTATTAAGCGTTACAAGCCAAATTTGGAGTATGTCATGCTATATTATTCGTCAATAAAAGGTTGAAAAATTAGTTTTACAGGCTGCTATGTGCTTCTCCGTATGTCCAGTTCACACAAACCCCCAAATGGCTGGACTGTGTGATGACAGTCACTCTAATCTCTCCACCACGACAGCACCTGATGGTGGAGAAAGCCAATGACTTTGCTTTTTCTTAAACGACTAGAGAAAACTACCACCAAATATTTAAGGATGGAGTATCCCCAACCTGATAACTCCCAACGATAAGGATATAAACAAATACCAGAAAAGGAGGATATTTTCAATAACCAAAAAAAGTCACCAAGAAATGAGATGCAAGAAAGAGTATTTACTGGTTAGGTACTTTTTTATAATAGCTGCATCAGGCCTGGGGTCAGTCTTCATCGCAATATAAACTGCTAGGGCTGTTTGATCTATGTGAGAAATTACAGCATTTGCAGCTTCAACAATTTCGTTCAGTCTTTTCATTCGTTCCTGAGGAGGAAAGAGAAGAATAAATAAGAAAAAGGAAGTATCTCTGAGCAGCCGGACTCTGAGGAGTGACAACCGCGGTGGTGCAGGAGCAGGCGGGCTGCAGGCCAGGGCCGGGTGCCACCTCCCAGAGTGACCTTCATGACCACCAGCACCTCTAGAGAACCTGAGCGCAGACGGGAAAATACCTGCCCCTACACTCCCTGCCAGCAATGAACAGTAAGACTCAGCCAGAGACCAAGCTCATAGAGACGTTTTTCTCCAAGGCAACCCCTTTCCCGGGTATCTT
The DNA here is from genome assembly GCF_055505025.1 of Bos grunniens. Taxonomy (NCBI): domain Eukaryota; kingdom Metazoa; phylum Chordata; class Mammalia; order Artiodactyla; family Bovidae; genus Bos; species Bos grunniens. The sequence continues at coordinate 85,247,157 of NC_141176.1, read as the reverse complement.
ATCAAGACTTAAGAAATGTGATTGGCTATGTTACCCTGGTTGCACACCACACGCAAACAGGAGTAAGAAAAGCACTAGCTGATGAGTCTCACTTTGAGGACTGCAGTGTGGCGGCCCCAGGAATCTGCTCCCATCGGTACCTTCTGGCTCACGCTCAACCCTTCAGGACTCTGAGCTGATCAGGGCTATAAGCACCGTCTACAGCCACGGCTCCCATCAGGAGCCGGTCCAGTCAAGACAGCTGGGAGCTAGGACAATCGTTAAACACACAGGAGGATCACTCTGCTTCTGCTGCAGCTGCTCAGGCTTCCAGGAGGCCAGGACCACTGCCTTCTGCTTCCAGCTGTTTTCAGGTCAAGGTCAACAGAGCAATCCTTAGGGTTTCCTATCTCCTCTTTCTCCCATTGACCGAACAAGACCAGCTAAGAATATTCGTTCAACCAAATGATATAGTAATGGCCAAGTCCAGAGCTTTAGGAAAATAGCTCAACAGATCATTCAAGGTGAGGAAACATGTTTTCAGTCACCAGGAAGAGATGATCAGGACTGGATCTTTATTTCAAATGCAAACATTATATAATACTGCAAGCAAAGAAATACACTCATAGTAAAAAATAAGCATGCCCAACCTTTTCAGCATCCAACTGATGAAGTCGTGCAACGTACAAAGGAAGGTAATTAGGGTACGTTTCCTTCAATTCATTATAAATGTCACTAGAATCCAGCCTATGGAAATAAGAAAGAAACAGTCATTATTTAGTTCTTTTAGAAAGAAAAAAATCTGTCACTCCTATTTAATACTGTTTTGAAGCTCCAGTCAATATCCTAATGCATCGATCTGAAATATAATTATTAACAAAGATTTACAGGTAGTATAAATCCATGTCTCTAGAAAACCAAAAGAATAAAACTGAAAATTATTTCAATTATGAGTTCAATAAGATGGCTGGATAAAAATAAGCATCAACAGCTTTCCTACATACCAGCTACAACTCAATTTATTAAAAGGAAGCAGGAAAAATTCAGAAAGAGTTAAGATGAAAAGATCTAGAAAGGTCTAAGATCTACAAAGAAGGAAAATTTACACTTTCTTGAAAAATCTGAAGTCTTGAATGAGTACAGAGACAAATGTTGCATGTTCCTGGCTAGGGAAGCTGAGTAAACTATATTCTTGCTGATTATATGTTGGGAGGAACAGCAGCTGAGGTTGGGGTTTGCCACACTGGGTGTGATGTCACTGCTTCCCAGAGCGGGCAGGGCCTCGGGGTCTCAGCGGTGCCCGGCCGGGCAGACCCTCCGCTTCAAAAGCAGAGGCTGAGCAGGAGGGAGTCCCTGCCTCTCAACCAAATTCACCCAGGACTTGGCCTCAGCAAATGCTGTTCCTCCATTGTCTGCGTGTTCCCGGGATCATTTCCAGATGCCTGAAAAGGTGGTTTTAAATTTGCTCATAACCAAACTGTAACTGGAAAACCAGGATCCGCCCACCTGCTACGTGTATAAACACAGAGACAGGTAACAACGGGACACTGATGATCTCCGCAGAGTGGGCAAACGGTGACAGGTTTTCTTTGCACCTTCCAATAAAGTTCCCTTCCAAGAGCAAATGAGGATAGGATTAAAATAAAAACTCTCATTACAAAGGGGAATTCAAAAATAAACAGAATTACAGGAAAAATTTAGAAGCACCTGCAATCCTATTCACTGTTGACATTTCTGAATACAGTCTTTGCATATTTACTAAGGGCTGTTGCAGCTGGGAAAAGAGAAGTAAACACTTGGAAGATTCAAAGCCATTTAGAACTTACTTTGTCATCCACTGAATTTTAAGATCTCGTAATGCTTCGGTGAACTCTTCTTTCAGATCTTTCTCTTTTTCCGAGTCTTTTTCCTTGTCCTTGCTGCCGTTCTTAGTCTTTGTTGGAGGAGATATCAGGTAATAATGAACCGGGATTACATCCTGCGGAGAGAGTCTTAAATTAACACGCGTGATTATTTTGCATACTTAGAAATCTTCACTAGCTGAACAGCACGTTAACACGGGCTGCCCCTGAGCGGTACTACATTGCACTTTGGATTCTAAGGGCCACAATGCATCTCAAGTTCCAATCTGTGATCAAAGTCATTTTCTCCCAAACTTTAGGGAGATGATGCTTCTACTATCTCCTTTAAAACAAAGGAAATAAGGACAAATTTTTCCCCATGTATGTGTATTTGGTATTCTTGGTTTTCTGTGAAAGATTAACTACAAAAAAGTACTGAGCGATCCACATTTTATTTCTGAGGAGGGAAATTAATTAGAATTGAAAAAAGGAAAGATCCTCTTTTCTAAGTAAATTTAAAGAGAAATTTCTTTCTTTATTCAACTGAGACCCCAAGACGTGCAAGGTAATTGCTCTAAAACAAAGCAGACAAGGGCCTTCAGCGCTGCGGGAAGACAGCCAACAAATGGGGTAACGGGTGAGTAAATAAACAACTTGGGTAACGACACAGAGTATCAGGAGAACAGACCAGGGTGAGGGCACGGTGTGACAGCTGGGTAAGGGGGGCTGGTGGTCAGCCTGTGTAGACAAAGTTGTTAACAGAGACAGTCTAAGGAGCTGATGTCTGAGCTCATGGAGCCTCAGTGACCTAAATGAGAGAACTGCAATGAACCTAAAGAACCAAAACGAGGCGGGGAAGGAGCACTTGCAGGGACAAGACGAGCAAGGGCAGAAACTTGAGCGGGGGCGGCAAGCGCAGGGCGAGCTGCTGAGACTCGGGCGGTGGCACAGGGAGCTGAGCTGACAGGACACGGTTAGAGAGGATGGGGGTTATTCTGAGCCCAACAGGAGGAGCCGGGCGCAAGGCAGTGGCATGATCAAAGATCTGTGCTCTTGGCTGACTAACACTGGATCCTGGATGGATGAACCATTCTGGTTGGCGCTTAAGAACTCTTTGATACGATATTTGGAGACTGGATGACAGAGGGCAAAAGTGGAGAGAGAGCGGAACGAGTTGGCAAGAAGCCCGGGTTTCCTGACACAGCTTGGAAAGGAAGAACGGCTGAGAGAAGAAATGAACAGACCGGGGATGCCCCGTGAGTGCAGGGCCGATGGTGTCTGCTGGGGTGCTTAAGATGAGGGGCTGGACGAGACCAGCAGGGGTAGAGAGAGGGAAGAGAGTGGGCCCTGGTGTGGGCCACAGCGCTCCATCGCGGGGGGACCGTCTGAGGCCACCTGAGAGGTGGCATCAGACGGGAGAGGGAACTGTCAACCTGGCTGCACAGTGGCCATGGGCACTGACGGGGGAGTGCCTGCAGGGGAGGAGGGCAGGGGGTCGGCAGTGAAGGCCGAGTGAGAGGGAGTCGAGGAGAGAAGGGGAAGTAAACAGGTACAGATGGTTCTGAGAAGTTCTGCTTTGACGAGAGCCCATGTAACTACCTCGATCTGCATCTATTTCATCAACGTGTACATCTGCTCTTGAGAAAAGTTAACGCGGTGTCTGGGCAATGACAGCCCATGTTATACTTGCTGTTTTTGACCCAATAACTAAGCGGCCCTAATTACATCATTATTAAGACAACTTCTAAAATTCTATCTTCAGGTTTATAGTAAAAGTGGTGCTATGCTAAAATCTTGTATGTGTTTTCATTAACGGAGCTGCTGCAATTGAAACAAATGGCACTTCTGATGTTTTTAAGGCCCCAATCACGTAATTTCAGGAAAAAACTCTGCACGGGTTGAGCCACAAAACAGTACTGGCTTCATCTTTGCTAAAACAGGCTTCTGAGGTGTGAATGCTACATAAAATACGTCCATTCTGACAGCTTCCACAATTAAACTTTACCTGGGGGTACTGTAACAGGAAGCACGGGAGCCACTGGGTAGCAGTGCTAAGAAAACAACAACTGCTGTTTCAGGAGGACTCACTCCAAGCGCAGAAACCCACGGACGGGGAGCAATCTAAGAAATCCACTCTTGGCCATTCTGGCGCCACACAACCTCTGAGGTCAGGGGGCCAGAGCCCGTGGACAAAGGCCTCCAGAGACATGTGAGCCCGGGGAGAGGAGAGGGTCCCTGCCACCACCCTGCTCACCCTTCCAGGTTCACTGTCCTGGGTGGGCGCTGGCCTGCGCTGGAGCCAGGTCAGAAGTGCTGGCACCCTAGAGTCAATGATTCGTCACCAAGTTCTTAAAGGGACAGACACTGTGTGTCATCTGTGTAGCAGAGGCCGCACACCTAAGACTTCGAGGGGGAAGTGACTCCAACCTCTGCCCCACTCCCTTGGAGTCACGCTCCTGTGCGGTGCTGGACTTGCCCAGAGGAGGGCACCGGGCAACCAGCACTCCCTCTGACTGAATGTGCGTCCCCCTGGGGAGCCCGCCTCCTCGCCTGAGCAGGGAGAGGGACAAACTTCAGGAGGGGAAGCCTCTCTGTTGTGAGGCAATGCCTCCTCTGAGGCCCACAGGTAAGGCATTGGCTAAGATGTTTTAGTAAAGAGAGAAAACAGTTGAATTTAAAATGAACAATCCATTAAACAGAACTGATGATTAACAATGAACTCTAACAAAGATCTATATATAGATAGAGAAAAACCATATATAATAGCAACCATAAACTACACTGAAAATGCAAGAGACGGGGGAAGTTAATGATGAAGGATCTTGATTAGGTAATCAGCATTATATACATTAAATATATAACAAATTAGTAATTATAAATGTTAACACTGTCCTATAACAAAAGTTCAAGACAAGCACTACTTTTTATTATTAAATATTATGGACATGGCAGTTTTAATCCCCAACCAAAAAAAAAAAGTTATTTTTTATTTATTTTATCATGGTCATCTGTTCTTTTTGTCAAAACATATTTTTACAACTCAACTTCTAAAGGGCTTAGTATAGGGTCAATTTAACAGAAATAATTTTATACCATTAAATCAAAAGAAATCTTGATTATGATTTAAAAAGACAGTCAAAAAAGACTGTTCAGAGCAGAAATGCTAGAAGTTTCTCTACAGCAGACAATAGTAAGCCTTTTTTTAAAGAAAAACAATCACTCCAGCTATTCACAAAGAATTTCAGCAGTGTTTGAATTTATCAACAGTTAGAAAATCAAACCTATCTGCCAAATCAGTAACTATTCTTTGGACAATAAAACACACCACCATTTAAATTCTGGTTCAAAACATAATACCTTTATCTCTTAAATTACTTAAAAAATATAAATTCAAAATTTTAATATCTTCACACAAAGTACAACAGCTATTTTAAAAACTAATATCATATTTGAGTGCTATTTATGATGTTAACTATATTCTTTCACATTACAATGAACTTAAAAATGGGTAGCATACATTTTCAAATCAAAAGTCACCGAGACCCAGAGGACAAATCCACTGAAGATTATGTACAAAAAGTTGGTATTTTGTTCAGGTGATAAATTATATATATATAAAATTTTATAATATATAATTAAAATATAAACTATATATTTATATAAAATATATAACATGAAATTATAATTTATATAAATTTATATTATGTAATTATATTATATATATAATTTTATCATTGTAATGCGATTAGAAAACTATAAAAATGATTATTTTTAAAATAAGAGTGTCCCATGCACTTGCACTGAAGACGTGGGAGAAATGGAGGCGGTGACTCCAACTATCAGCTCTAGAAGCTTCCTAACCACAGGAATAAGGTTTCTATTCATATGATAGTTTCTTATCTCAAGTAATCTAATACTAACAAAATTCACCAAAACTCCCGAAGACCAACCAGACTACACAACAGGAAGAAAACACCCGCTCTGCCTTTGAGACGTGCACCGTCTTTTGAGTAGGCAGAGAATGCCCGCCCTCATTCTCTGAAGCAGTGGCTTTCAGGATTCAGGATGTTTTCAAAATGAATCAAAGATCAGCTACACACAAAATGAAATTACAGTTTTGTGAGCCTGATGAACTGACACTTTGTTTCCTTCTGTTTTTGTTTTAACGCTGGTTAAGTTCCACTGGATGAATCGGCAGGGCCTTCCAATGGGTCAAGATGCTCAGCTGAGGAATGTGGTCTTCAGAGAAGACAATGTTCCTTTATCCCCCTGTGGTGCATTTTGTTTGAACAGTCTTTACCGTCACATAGTAATACAGAATTTCAGAAGTCATTTTAATAAAGACAATTGATCTTTTATAAAATGGTGAACCCCATTTTCAGATCACTATGAATTTTCTAGATCACTAGAAACAGCATTATCTTTTGTTTCTATCTCAAAGCACTAACTCTCACCCTGCAGTACTTACTGCCTGAGCCATACATCTCTACAACAATGCATGATGTCAGCAGGTCCTCTTCTCTAAAGTAGACTTGAAGGAGAGTTTTTCAAGTTAAATTTCGCTCCAGCAGCCAGTCAGAGACTGTCTTAAAAAGCAGCAGGGAAGCAGGTCAGGTCACTTACTAGTTATGGTCTTAAGGTCTGCTCGTGCTCAGTGTAAGTTTTAATTTGGGGCCAACAGTTCTTAACTCCTGTTCCTGCTACACCTGCTGCTCTTTTTGTCTCTGCCTTTCTAGAACTAAGAAGACGCAAGGGCAGGAAATACACTTCACTTTAAATATTTTAATAATATTTTATTAATCAAATCATCCCACTTAAGAAATGTCTTTAGACTTTAAAAATAACTTTGTCATATATAGCTAAAAAAAAAAAAAACACAACACATTCATCTCTCTATATGATTTTAGAAATTCAAAAGTTCAAGTATTATTCCTTGGTTACGTAGAGTACGAAATGAATAGTATTAGAATTTTCTCTATACACAAATAAACCAGGGGTCTTCAAGAAATTTATGGCAGGAAACAACATTTCAGAGAGCAGTATGTCAACACTGATAAGCTAAAAGCATTATACTGCAGAACTCAAAGAAAGGAAACTAAGGGAGAGATTTTTTTAAAAAGATAATAGTGACAGAAAAAGAAGTTTAACTAATATGCAAATAAGGCTTTAAGACATCTTTGTAAAGAACTGACAATCAGTACCTTTTTAAATTTTCCTTGTCGTTTTGCGGCAGACTGCCCCTGGGAGTTAGAAGGACATTCTGTAAGAAAACATGCAAAATCTACACAGGATGGTGACACCACCTCTGCCTAATTCTCGTCCAGCTTCCGTTCTACCTGGATGTGTCTTAGAAGGGTCAGGTCTGTCACCAAAATGGCAGGCTTTTAAAGAAAGCAATCCCGCCACTTGAATTGTGTTTTTTGGGAATAAAAGTGCACTCAAAAATGTTATTCCTAAGGGTCAATGTATTGCAACAATTTGTAAAGCAAAATCCCATCAGTTATCACAACAGTTTTGAAGACGTTAAAAGTTAGCTGACGGTTCAGAGCCGGATTTTCAAGGACATCACAGCAAGCACACACGTCCAGGCGCTAGGACAGCATCATTCGAGGTGACTGGGAGCATCAGGGAGGAGCAACACGGACCACAGTTACCTTCGCCACCGCCCAAAGCTTAAGAAACGCAGGCCCAGACTGAGGTCAGATGAAATAAACAATGTGCTGCGAATGACAATTAACTCTATGGCTTTAGGATTCCTCAAGAAAATCTACCCTGGTAAGTAATAACTACAGCCAATCCCGTCTGCTTACAATTTAATTTCACAATGGCCTCTTAAAGAATACAGCCAGGAAGCAGAGCTCTGAGTGGCTAAAAGCGAACTTCCACGATCACAATACTCTTCTGCCTTACTCATTACAGGCAGCGGACACTTCAGAAGAGTTGTCTGGATGAGAAGCCTCGCTGGTGAGGCCCCAGAGCAGAGGCAGCAATGTTTCCCTTACCGGAAAATGAAATCTCCCTAAAAAAGACTACTAGGACTTCTCAAAATCAGTGCATCTATGAATTCCAGAAACTACGGATTCACTGCACATTACACTGAATGTTTATAACTTACACTAAAGTACACATAAGCAAATAGTATGAACTGAAGTAAGACTCAAGGAATGTTAGGGAAAACAACTCCTAAGGACAAAAGTCACAACTGATGACACTTCTCTGTTAGCAAATAAACCATCTTTGGTTCAACAGTGGTTAAAAAATCAATGAGCATACTTGTTAAGATGTTTGAGATCTATTCATTTTGATAACAGCACTCATAAATTCCAGAATTAAGTGGTAGATTTACTTTGTAAGAACTAAAGCTGAAGAGAAATGTAAAATTGTTAAGAACGACAACTTTTATTGGCATGGAGATGAAATGACTTTAGGACAAAAGGAAATATACCCACATAATAAACACTGTTCTCACAATAAATCTGTAATGAAAACAGATGGAAAGCAAAACAGATACCATCAAACCCAACATTTACCTCTAAAATATAACAACCAGATATGTTTTTAACAAGAGGCGCAATTTTGAAACTACAACACCAAAAGAAGAATCTTGCAGTTATCTCTACAATTACACAAAATTCCCATAAGAGAAAGATCTGTGCAAGTGAAAATTACTGCTTATTAGCAATAATTGTTCTGACTGGTTTTTAGAAGTCACCCAAGAAGATCTGATTTTTTCCCCTGTATCCACAATACTACATTCTTAAAACTCAATAAATTCTCTAATTTTAAACATCCCATTCACTTAAGACAAGTTTAATCTGGATCTATGTATTTCATGGGAAGTTCAAGTACAGTAACCGTGCAAGAGAGGACAGGTTCAAGGCCCAAGAACTTAGACTTGGGAAAAAAGAATACTAAATATATAAAAATACAACCAAACATTAATTAACCTTTACTAATAACTTGGGAAAAAAACTATTAAATTTCATTTTCTAGAGAGATCTTCTCTTTTACTGTAATGTGGAATTAATTTCCATTTTTAAAGAAAAGGAAATTTTAGAACAGGCAATTTCAATTTAAAAAAAAAACAAAAAAACTACTTACAGCTTTCTTCCCAAGTTCAGTCTTTGACAACGTTAAGGATCCTGTGAGGTAGCACCCAGGCCCGGCCCCTTTAGGTACTCTAATCGGAAGATTCAAAAGAGGAGAAGAGGAACAAAAGAGAGAGTTTCACAAGGGGAATTAGGGGGAAACATCACAACAACTGCATCCTGAAACGATCCCCTTGGCTAAGATTTCAAAAGCCAAAGGGAGAAATAACTTATCTCTAAAGGGGCATGACAACGCAGTCTAAGTGTAGCCTCAGGCAATAAACTAGCACTTTAAAGACCACAGAGAATCAGACAGACACTGAAAGCAAGTCATGTTATCACTTACTTGTCATCGGGTAAGGAAGTGACAAAGAACGGCTGGTTGTATTTGGGGGGTAACGTCAAGTTACTTGATTTCTTCTTTCCTAGAAGTGCAAGGCTATGATTCTCATGGATATCTAAGCTCAGGGTATTAGACAACCTATGAGAAACAATGAATGGGAGATCTTTCAGACGTTCCAGATCACTGATTTGCTCGTGACGGATCTGCAGTCGAATTGTGTAATCTCCTTTCTCCAGTTTCAAGGAATACTGCAAAAGAAAAGTATTTGGGAAGAGTGAAGTTGAGCCACATGAACGAAAGCCATCACCTAGGGGACTGACAGTAGACGCCCCCTTACACAGCGCTCAGTGTGCGACGCACAGGGCACGTTACGACGCACCCATTTACACGGGCAAAACATCCCGACTGTGCAGGTGAGCAAGGGTGAGGGCCAGAGTCGTCACGTGACCTGGCCGGGTCACGTGCAGAGTAGAGAATCAGGGAGCTGAAGGCGGCTCTGGCTCTGGAGCCCTGTGCCTCCTACAACAACAGGCTACTCCTACGCTCTCAGCTGACTCCGTCTCCACTCAAAGGCAATGACCTCCCTGTTCATGGGTCTTCATAGGCACGTATAAAACAACACGAGAATGAGCGAAACTGAGGTGCTGTGTAATATCGCAGACAGACACAGACGCTTGTTTCCATACACACGACTGGTAACCTTTGGATTACATCCAACACGCCACCCCGCTTACTGCAGACAGCAGAAACGGGAGCCCGTGGACATGAAGGAATATGCATCTACTCAGCACTGTGCTCCATCCAGTCAAGCTGCTCAAGAGGATGGAACACTGTCCTCTCTGTACCAACAGGTTCTTCTGAGACTAAAGCAACCGCAGGAGCGGCTGCAATAGTAACCCGTCCGCACTCGGGACACGTGCCTGGCCTCGCCGTGATGAGAATGGAAACCATTCCTTAAGTGACTGAAACCCTACAGAGGTTATTTTTACTATTTAGCACTGAATTATTAATGTTACAGGAAGTATGTAATTTCTTGGTCATAACATTTCAATCAGGGATAAAATTCTTATAAATGCTAGGATTAAGAGACTGTTTTCCTTCCAAACGACAGTGCCAGGCACAGCACCTGGCGGACAGTCAGTGATCAGTACTCAGCCCGCCGACAAGGAACACATCTCAGAGTTCTAATAACCTGAGGACAGGTGCTCAGATCCAGTTCAGACCTGGGACCACTTTTCAGTGCTCATGTATCCTGATGGTTTGCTCTCAGCATTCAGATGGCAGTGAGCACAGGGTCGGAAGGAGAATAATGAAAGGCTCTGCCAGCCAGTGTCCGTGAGCGTCCTTCTGGGCCCCTCTTGACCCAAAGCCAGACGGAGCCCAAAGGTGCAGCTGTGCAGCTGCAGCAGACAGAGGAGCTGCCAGCCTCGTGTCAAGCACTGAACACGCATCACAAAGCAGGGACGTCACCAGAGCAAGAATCCGGGCTTCACTGGCTCAGGAAACGGCTTCTGTGAATTCTAAAAATCACTGCCCACTTCCTACCTGATGAGGATACGCGTCGCCGGAGCCCATCTGTCTCTTGTTCTGGTCAAATATGATCCAGAGCTGACTGTCGAATTCTGACTCATACAATAACTCACAGAGCAGCGGGCAGCTGGGGGTCACTTCCCCGCTTTTGGGCTGTAAAAAAAAAAAAAAAAAAAAGAATGATTACTTGAAATGGTTTATACGATTTCTAACAGATCTGTAATACTGTTATCGATGAAACTTACATTAAAAGTATCAAACACATTTTATTGAGGTAACCAATCTTAAAAATGCAGAACACTCAGTATTTAGGGACTAAAAAAACGTATTTCTCCTTTACAAGGTTTAAAAAACACAAACCTAGGTAACTGCATTCATTTATAAAGCAATATGTATTCTTTAGGATGCTTAATTCATTGGTTTTTAATAAAACAAATATATTTATAAGGTTGAAATTAGACAATCCACCAGTATCAAACCTCTCCCCAGCGGTAGCTCATATTATGCTTCAATAAGAGTTTTACTAAAATCTTACTGATTCTCCATAAACTTCGATCTGACATTTATGCTCATCTCAACTACCTTTACCACCCATTCAACCAAGGAGCCATTCTGACATCTCACTGTGTCAACACAGAGAGCAAAGAGGCCCAGTTTCCTAATCAGAAGGCAGGTGGCTTCGACAAGACACTGAACCAGAGGACAGGCACCGGAGGACAGATGTCAGTGACGACAACTAAGACTCAAAGGTCAGGTCGCCACGAAGTAAGAAGTTGTGACTTCAGATCTGAATGGTGCTTACATCATTTATATCATAATTTCCCAAAGAATAATTCTAAACTAGCCAGTGTTATTTATTTGATTCTATTTCATATATATGTATGTATACACACACACCCCCATTGAACACACTGTCCTTCCCTTTTTTATGATTTATAAAAACACAGAAATTTGTTGCAAGGGTATACCTGATCACACAAACACTTACTTGATGAAAGTTGTAAGTCAGGATCATCTCATAAAGTTGACGATTATTTGGCAAAACATCTCTCGATCCTAAAGGTTTTGTTTTTGCACTCAGTGGGCTGTAATCAGACAATTGCATAAGAGTCAAAGGTTCATTTCAATGAGAAAAAACTATGAGCAGCGAAAACTATGGCAAATCACAATAACTGATAAATGAGCATTCCTGGACACTATCCTTCCCAGTGTATTTTATAACACTTTAATCATTAACTTACATAATTCTTTATTGACCAAACCACAGAAACACACAAAGTTAAAACTCTGCAGCATTAAAAAGGTAACACCCTTTTCATGATAAAAACATTTTCAACTACCAACTAAGAGTCCTAATGTAATCAGATCCTGGTACTAGCGTGATGATCCTTAATGGGGCTGAAGGACAGGTCTGAACGCAGACAGTCCTGCCCTCGTCACAGGGTGGGTCCTGTCAGGTGCCCCCGAGGGCTCCAGGTGCATGTCACGTAAGGTCTCCCCAGAGACCTGTCCAGTTTTCTAGGCTGGAAAGTCATGCAGTGAATTTTCATCTCCAGCCTTCATGTGACTTAAGGAAAAAAAAGACCCTTTCCAAGGAGCGCAGAGGGCCCTCCCACCCCCTTGAAACCCAACACTGTCGCCCTGAAGCACGTAAGATACCGCAGTGTTTGCACCCAGCTCTTCAGAGTTATGCAGGGAGCCAGGTCTTCATACTTCAAGGAGGACTGCACGTCAAAACGGTTGATTCCTTCTGATGCATGCTACGAAGGATATTTATCAAATTAGTTTCTCCAACTTACTGAAAATGAACTACATTTTAAAATACTTAAACCTCAAATAAATGTGTCAAAGTTTGTAAGCACCCATTAAAAAAGACTATTGCTATTTCCTGAACATAGGTAATGTCCCCATTAAAATTTAAATCTAACCATCGACATTATTTCACAGTGACATGCATAACTGACCTTGAAAATGATGGAAAGGTGAACTTACAATGTTTAACTGTGGAGCAGTACATACAATCCCATGGAAAGAAACAGTGTAGTCAATGTTGACATCGCTGAGACTTGCCCACCAGCGAGCAATGCAAAACTCGATTGCTTTCCCACCCTACAGAGAAAAATGAAACATACTGTAAATGTGTGAATCACAAAATACAAACAGATTTGCACAGAGAGAAAACTCCAAGAATCTTGTTATTAGCTACGCCTGCTGCTGCTGCTAAGTCGCTTCAGTCATGTCCAACTCTGTGCAACCCCATAGACGGCAGCCCACCAGGCTTCCCGTCCCTGGGATTCTTCAGGCAAGAACACTGGAGTGGGTTGCCATTTCCTTCAGTGAATGAAAGTGAAAAGTGAAAGTGAAGTCGCTCAGTCGTGTCCAACTGTAGCGACCCCATGGACTGCAGCGACCCCATGGACTGCAGCCTACCAGGCTCCTCCGTCCATGGGATTTTAGCTACGCCTGGAGTTACCCAAATCAGCTGCAGAGACAGAGCACAGGTATTTAAATACACAGTTATCTACCCATAATCCTAAACTGCTTGTTGTAAGAGATCTGAGACGGTTTCCAAGTACATATAATAAATTAACAGTGAAAACAACCAGAATAAAAACAGGACCAAAGGAAAAATCATTAAGAACGATGGCAAGAGAAGGGGTATGACAGCTGTGTAGGAATTTTCAGTAGTCACAGGTAGTAGTCTTGGGCTCAGAGCTGCCTGGCAACCATGGTCAAATGAAATTATGGTCCCTCCCTTCTTTCTTTTTATTAAAAAAATCAGAAACAAAAGCTGTTCCTTGGATACTGAGTTTTCAATTTTCTAGTAATCAGTGTACTCAGTTCAGTCTCTCAGTCATGTCTGACTCTTTGTGACCCCATGGACTGCAGCACACCAGGCTTCCCTGTTTATCACCAACTCCCTGAGCTTGCTCAAACTCAAGTCCATCGAGTCAGTGATGCCATCCAACCATCTCATCCTCTGTTGTCCCCTTCTCCTCCTGCCCTCAATCTTTCCCAGCATCAGGGTCTTTTCCAATGAGTCAGTTCTTCACATCAGGTGGCCAAAGTATTGGAGTTTCAGCTTCAGCATCAGTCCTTTCAATGAACATTCAGGTTGATTTCCTTTAGGATTGACTGGTTGGATCTCCTTGCAGTCCAAGGGACTCTCAAGAGTCTTTTCCAGCACCACAGTTCAAAAGCATCAATTCTTCGGCGCTCAGCTTTCTTTATGGTCCGACTCTCACATCCATACATGACTGCTGGAAAAACCATAGCTTTGACTAGATGAATCTTTGTTGGCAAAGTTATGTTTCTGCTTTTTAATATGCTGTCTAGGTTGATCAAAGCTTTTCTTCCAAGGAGCAAGCGTCTTTTAATTTCATGGCTGCAGTCATCATCTGCAATGATTCTGGAGCCCAAGAAAATAAAGTCTCACCGTTTCCATTGTTTCCCATTTGCCATGAAGTGACTGGACCAGATGCCATGATCTTAGTTTTCTGAATGTTGAGTTTTAAGCCAACCGTTTCACTCTCCTCTTTCATGTTCATCAAGACACTCTTTAGTTCTGCTTTGCTTTCTGCCATAAGGGTGGTGTCATCTGCATATCTGAGGTTATTGATATTCCTCCCGGCAATCTTGATTCCAGCCTGTGCTTCCTCCAGCCCAGTGTTTCTCATGATATACTCTGCATATAAGTTAAATAAGCAGGGTGACAATATACAGCCTTGACGTACTCCGTTCCCAATTTGGAACCAGTCTGTTGTTCCACGTCTGGTTCTAACTGTTGCTTCTTGACCTGCATACAGATTTCTCAAGAGGCAGGTAGGGTGGTCTGGTACTCCCATCTCTTGAAGAATTTTCCAGTTTGTTGTGATCCACACAGTCAAAGGCTTTGGTGTAGTCAATAAAGCAGAAATAGATGTTTTTCTGGAACTCTCTTGCTTTTTCCATGATCCAACAGATATTGACAATTTGATCTCTGGTTTCTCTGCCTTTTCTAAATCCAGTTTGAGCATCTGGAAGTTCGTGGTTCACATACTGTTGAAGCCTGGCTTGGAGAATTTTGAGCATTACTTTGCTAGCAATGTTAGATGAGTGCGATTGTGTGGTAGTTTGAACATTCTTTGCACTAGAAAGTTTAAAGATGAATCATATTACTGAGTTGGTGATGGACAGGGAGGCCTGGCATGCTGCAATTTATGGGGTTGCAAAGAGTCAGACACGACTGTGCGACTAAAGTGAACACATACAAGAACACAAGTGAAAGTTTATCTTCTCATCACTTATCTTCTGAGAAGAGATAAAGATAAGGGATCCAACTCAAAACACTAGGTAGCAAGTTTGAAGAAGGTCACCAGTGTATTCCCCTTCTAGAAGGAAGCCCCCATTTCTCACACTATAGGTTAAGTGTGGAAATCTGCAACACTGAAGTAATTTGTAGGAAGGAGTGGCAGTTTTCACCTATAGAGCAAATTAACCTCATGGATTCTTAACAACAGGGCAGTAATAAAATGACTAAAGTAAATAAAAAAGTCTTAAATATGGAAATAGTCTACCATACAATGAGAAAACAATCTCAACCAGGGTCCACTTTGTCAAGTGCCAGCATCTAGCATACCAGAACTTTCTTTTGACTAAATTATTTAGGAGTTAGAGAGATTAGTATTTACCTCACTTGGTCTTCACTTGGTCTTAAGTGCCTTAGTAAGATGACCTATCTTCTGACATTACTCAGCATTAATAAAACACACAGGCCCAGAGTGCTCTGAATGCAAACTACCAAATCAAATCAAAATACTTAAGTCTTAGGTCACACCAAGGGCTTTCAGGTGGCTCAGTGGTCAAGAATCCTGCTTGTCTGCCAAGGAGGAGACTTGGGTTCAATCCCTGGGTTGGGAAGAGGCCCTGGAGGAGGGTGTGGCAACCCACTCCAGTATTCTTGCCTGGGAAATCCCATTGATATAGGAGCCTGCTGGGCTACAGTCCTTGCAGTCACAAAGAATTGGACACGACTTAGCGACTGAGTAACAACAGCTCACACGAAAGACAAATGGAAAACAGTTTTAGGATTTCAGACTGTTAATTAAAACTTACTAAGACTGGAAAAGCTTCAGTGAGCGTTCCCTTCTCTGGAAGGGAACAAAATTTGTAGAATTCGTGACTTCTGTACGCTCTCTGCTTCACAAGCTGCACTGCGTGGAGGACGAACTTGGCAGACACCTCAGAAGAACAGGAGCACACGGTGACCTCTGAGGCGAGAAGGCAAGAGGCAACACTGTCACTCAGGTTTCAAAGGGACACAAATTCCGTAAGGCCTACGCCTACATTAGGGGAATCAGCTATCAAGAATAAAATGATACATTCAAGTGAAACCTGCATATTTCCTTAAAAACAATGAATTGACAGAATATTAATTAAGATGAGAGGGTAGGAAAGTTAGCTATGGAAAATAAACAAATCAGGATTTAAGTGAGCAACCGCTATGCTACAAAGAACATGAAACAGAAGCGGTCCACAGATGGACACACAATTATCCTAGCTGGGGTATTTTAAAAATCTCTTCCTCCTCTGTTGCTAAGTTCAGCCTTTTCTCTTACTTTAGCTAAAAGCCAATCAGTCCCTGATAAAGAGGACTTTACTTTTAGAAACCTCTGTTTGTTACCATGCCAAAGTTCCATTAGTTTCCCTCTATTCAACTTCACTGATAAGTTTTCCTAATCTCTCCCCCTTGGTTTATCTGCTCTGGCCTTCAGAATCCACATACAGATGGGGGGGGCAGGTGGTGGGAGGGAGTTTCAAGAGGGAGGGGACATGTGTCCTGACTGATTCACGCTGTTGTATGGCAGAAACCAACACAACATTGTAATGCAATTATCCTCCAGTTAAAGAAAAAAGCAAAAAAAAAAATGAAAAACAAAAAACAAAAAAAGACAAATGGGCAAGACAGACTTTAATTTTACTTACCAGCCCATGTTGCACCCTCAGGAACTTCAATAAAATGCCTTCGAATCTGACCAGGTTTAAAATGTACATCTGTCAAGGCTAGGTCATAATGTGTTGATTCATTTACTCTAAAAATTAATAAAAATTAATGATTAAACATGATACTCTCATTAAAAAGGGCTTCATATTGTAAACCAACTGGCACTCTAGATTTCAACAGCTCCTGAGAAATGAACACAGGAAGTTAAAGGCTGGGAACAAAACGGTATGCACAGTATCATCTCATCTTTGCAACACTTCAGCAGAGAGAACTGGGGGGAGCCCAGTGTAGATGATTTTTCTGCTTTTTATTCGTTTTATAATTTGTCTATAATACACCCAGACACACAGTTCTTTTTTGTTGCTGTTGTTAACGGAATTCTACAACATCCACATAATTTTCCAAAAACCAGAATCTGGACTGTTTTGAGTCTAAAATGCTAAAATCAAAGGCAATGTTTTGTGACTCTGATACTGTCTTATCCTCTGAAACTGCTATTAAATTTAATCCCTTTTGTAGCTTCAAAATGCACCCATGCCAGAAATGACACAGTATGAAGAAAACTACTTTCATAGGATTTTTAAAAAGGATCAGGGAAACCCCAAAGTCAAATGTTTACTTATCCACACTGGAAAGCTAAAGTAGACACTAAGGACTAACTCTACTCAGTGTGACGAACATTTAGTGAGTGCCTACTCCATCGGGGGCACAGCTACTAGAAGCTACAGACGCAGCAGTGAATGTTCTGTTTTCCTTTTCCTCGGCCAGTCCCGTGGGACAGAGCGCCCAGCAGAGATGCTGAACGCAGCATGCTCTGGGAGGCGGGGAGTGCTGGTGGAAAAGATGCAAAGTGCTTCATCTGTGCGGAGTGGTCCCAGACAGCTTCCATCAGGAGAAGAGGTCTTGGCCGATTCCTGAATCTTACACGTTACCTCGTCTAGTAAGTTCCTGTCGGACTTGCAGGGAAAACGCGGCTGAGAATTTAACCGTTCTGCATTTCCTCACCTGTGTCACTAGTTATCTCTGTTTCATTCTATGCTTCATACAGGCTGAGACCTACTGCATGTTAAATATTACTATGCAACTAAGTCAAAAGAAAGTGCTAACTCACGTTTCCCAGTTTCCAGAACTCCCATCTCGGTCTTCCCCTTCCTGTACTGGACCATTTTTTTGTCTGTTCTGTACAGTGGGCTCCATGTGGGATTACATAAGATGCAGGCCCTGAGTCTTCTGTGGGCTCACAGTCAAATGGGGTCAATTAAAAATGACAGCACACTGGCTCAAGCCTAAACCACGGGCGTGTAAAAGCGAGAAGCAGCAGAAAGGAAGGACTCCCTTCAGCTGGGGATGACCGGGAACCTGCCTGGTCGCTGGGTTAGGAGACAGGGGCCTAACGCAAAGAATCAGCTGTGCAAACAGGCCCGTCCTGGAGACAGCGGAAAGGTCAGCTCTGGTGAGCTCGTGGGAATGTACAAAGTGGTGATGGAGCCGCAGGAGACACGGGCTCTGCAGGACCACCGCTGGCCAACTGCAGAGCAGGATGCTCGGGCGAGATGCTAAAGGACCTTATACGGAAGCAGTATGATCAGACCTGACCCTTCAGTCCGGGGTGGAAGGCAAGATGAGAAGGGAAGAGCCTGGAAACAGAGGGGACTAGAAATGCGGAAGAACCAGGGGACAATATGATTCCAGAGATGGGGGTAGCGGTGGCAAGGTCGGGGTGGGAGGGGACAAAATCACTGTCAGGACACTGCAGAGGCTTCAGGCCTCCAGCCCAGGCGGTCGGGAGGGCGCCGTCACCCTGGTGGAGGGCAGATGGCAGACGCCATTAATCCTCCTCCCTGTGAACAGGAGCAGCTGACCGACCACATGCCATCTTGGATGCTGAGCAAGGAGCAGAACTAAAACCCAGTTCCTTGGTTCTGGCCTGCGGATCCTTTACAAGCTCAGCCTGTTTCCATGAACAGCCACCTCACACTTACACGAACAGCACACTGCTGGTGACTGGGCACTTACTTTGCTGCGATGACCGCGGTGATGGGGACTCTGAACAGAGGACCTGCGTTGGGCGACGCTATGTCATAGCCACATACCTTGAGAAAAGAGTTAAGTGTCAGTATCCACAAACGAAGCTTCTTTAAAAGGAGAGAATGAAAGAAGGTGGACCTACTCACAGAATAAATTAATCTCATATTAAAGGTGAAACGTCCTAAGTAAAAGCATCAATTTTCTGATGTCACAGCACATATCAATGGCAAACAGCCTGAACAACTACATGCAGGCCAAGCCTTGACTAACTCAGACTAATGGGTAAACGGTCTGCCACACAAACACTCCGCACAGTGCAAAGAAGGCAGAGCAAAGGCGCACAGGCCGTACCTCCGTGTAATGCAGTCCTTCCCGTAAGCCCCTGGGGTCCACGCGGATGTTTACATGTCTGCACTGGTTCATGAGCTCCAAGTGGCTGGGACACTGAACCCACGACGAATTCGAAGTTAAGGCTAAATGAAGCTGGAGGGATATCTTCTCAGAGTTTTCTGGCATTAAAAAAAACAAAAAGTGAAGATTAGCTCTGTTTTCCTCTTCCATTTTAAAACGTTCTGTAGTCTCTCAAGAACATTCAGCAGCAGGAAAGCACCGTTGGCTATAAAATGTAGGAGGCACAGGCTCCCCAAGCACAGCCCACACACACCAGTCACACAGCCTCCCTCACACGTGTTTCAGCACGCTTGGTGCTTGGGGTCCATCCACACGCCTACCCAGCACGGCCACAACCTTAACATAAGGCGTTTAGCGCTGTTTTCTCATACTGCGTGCAGTCAACAGAATCTAAGAGACTCCTAATTTACAGGCACGACAGTCTTGTTTACATTCACTGAGCTGGGCTTCTCCCTGGTTGCTTCTGATTTTCCCACTCTGCAACCAAAATCTGGCTCTTACACTCAAGCAGTAAAGGTGGGAAAGAAAAGGCATCTGACGCTTTATGATCCACAATTTAATTAAGAGCTCTAGGTGACTGAAGGCCCATTCTATTATTTTCTTGTAATCACACTGCTAACTCAACTGCCACTGTATCAGGGTCCCCAGTTGCCATCAGTTTCCCTTTGCTCTGAAATGCACAGTAATATTAACATTGTTCATTCCTATCTCCTCTTTAAAACATCAGCCTAAACAGCACCTCTCTATTACAGTACAATTCAAACCAAAAATGTGAACATGTGAGCTTACTCTCTGGCTATCACCCACCAGTATTTTCTGGAAATACAGGTTCAATGCCAACGCCATGATCCGAAGGTGCGGCCACCTGAACAGGATCTCGGAGGTAGATGCCACGGTTAGTTCCCACAGTAACAGTGAAACCTAATTTATTAGCGAACGATGTGTTCTGAACGAGGTAGTCATAGGCTTTATCAACCTAATTAAAAGGATACAAACAGTAAGATACACATAGTTGGGTCAAAAAAACCTTCTGTTGCAAATCACCCATTTCATTTCAGTTATAGCAAAGTACAAGCAAGAGTCAGCTTCAACATTCTCCTCTCTGAACTACATGACAAAGCCCATCAGGAGGACAGTTCTACCTCACTGGACAAAACCCTGGTCCAGCCACGGGACTCACCTTCCACTTCACCCTCTTACTCCCAAGTGATGATGCTAGGAATCCTCCAAGTGCCATTATGCCTGGTCAGCTTTTACCTGCTGCCCTCTGCCATCTCTCTATATGTCTTACATCAATTACATTTCTCTATCTTACCACCACAAATTCAACTATAAAATCTCTTTTCATACCTTCTTCGTTTATGGTTCAGAGAACTACTCTGGCCATATAGTCAACAATTAGAAAAACTCAATCACTATAGTAGGGATATTATCCAATAACAGCTAAAATATTATCCTATTGATCTACAGCCTGCTTCTCAAACGACAATACCTGAATAATACCGTGTCCTTGGGCAAATACTTCTATGTTGTCAGCCTTCACTGCAGTGTTTTCAAGAGCTCTTCTGACCGAATGAACTGTGTAGTTAACATCATTAGCTTTCAGACCTAAAATCAAAAGATGAAATCAAGAAACTAGTGTTTATTACAGAAGACAGTTATTGGAAACGCTTCCCCAGCCTCCCCCACCCTAGTATGGATAATGTGTACGTTTTCTGCTTTTAATGTTTTTGTGTCTCAACACTCATTTTTTAATCTTTTTTTTTTTACAGTATGACTCATAACACAACGACTTCATTCAATGAAAACTTCCGCATGCCCACTGTGACACAGCATGAAGGTGGGCTCGGCACAGGGACCAAAAGGCATTCCAATCACGTTTTCCTTAAGACAGTGCTGGTCAATCAACATGGTCACTGGCAGAAGGTCTCAACCAGGGCGCACAGGATGTACACCAGGGGTACGGAAACAAGCCAGAAAGATGCTCAGGCCCCACGCAACCAATCAGCACCTTGGAGACCGGATCCCAGGAGGCTGCTGACAAGCCTCCTGGTCGACAACAGGGACAATGAGGCTGCGGGTGACTGTCTACATGACGCGGAGGCCACCCAGCCGCCCACCTTCTGATGTTGACTGTTTTGAGGTGGAAGCGAGTAAGATGGCACGCCTGTCCTCTCCAGAACTAAACATGCAAATACTCATGAGGAGTGTAGAACGTGAACCAAAAAACATGGGAACATGACGGCACTTTAAGAGTCAACCGAAAAAGCAAACAATTTTGTCAGGATCTGGAGAGGCGATGCTCCCATCAGAACAGATACTGGGTTGGCTCTCAGGGAATACACGGGCGTTCACAGGGCCAAGACTCGGCGGGAAAGGAATTCCAGGCAGACAGAATAGTGTGCCACAGACAAGAGGCACCAGCGAGCCCGAGATGCTTGGAGAGGCTGCACAGTAGAGCGAGAGTGGAGCCCAGTCAGTGCCGATGGCCCCATCCTCCACGTCAAGCATGCAGCCGCCTGCCCATCAACCTAGAAAGTCCCGCCTCCCCATGGTCCGGTTCACCGGCTCCATGGCAACGCTTCCTACCCTCTACTATGTCAAGGAAGCGATTTTTTACTTTGTTCATAGTCTGTTCCTCCTCCAACTTTAATATCAACTCCACACAGGCAGGTCTTTTTGATGTTTTGTTCCCTACTTTAGCCCCAGGCCAAAATAAAGCTTAATAGTCAGTAACAGCCAATAAATATGCTTGCTGAGTGAATGCACGTTCAAACCATTAAGATCCCATAAATGATTCTCCACCACTTTACTGTGGGCCAGGTCATTACCAATTCAACCACGTTTTCTTGCCCTGAGAACTTTAGAGAACAAAAATATCTGTCTGCAAGAAGAGAAAGGTACTCAATTACTTTTTATGGCTACAATTTGTCTTTATTTTATGCCATCAAATTTATTTTATGAAACTGTCTAGACACTTCACACCTCCTTAAGCAAGCTTATAAACAAGGAAGCCGTGGATTTTACAACTAGGACTGAGGTGAAGCACAGGAAGGACAGAGGATCCTGGCACGCTGCAGTCCATGGGCTCAAAGACAGACACCACCGTGACTGAACAACAGCAAGGCGAAGTGTAAAATGATACTTTGAAAATCCATTTCTCCGTGTCACTTCTATCTCATTAAGAGTACTTAAACTGACAGAAACATGTGGAAGAGCCGACGACTCGCAGCTCCAGCAGGAGACTCTGCGGCGGGGTTAGCTGGGCCGCGGGGAGGCGCTCCTCACCTGACAGGACCAGGGCGATGCCCCCGCAGGCGTTGGGAGACGACATGGACGTCCCGTTCATGAGCTGGGTGCCCCGCAGCGTCCAGTTGGGGACGGAGGCGATGGCGCCGCCCGGGGCGCTGACGCTCACTCCGAGGGCCCCGTCAGCGCTGAAGGAGAGCAAGGCAGAGTCTGCTTAGGGAGGTGGGCACTGGGCCAACGGGCAAATGAACTCAGGGCAAAGCCCTGCGCTCCCCCCAGGCAGTCGGACAGAATGGCTGTGACAATCCCATGTTGGGAAGACCCCTGGAGAAGGGAAGGGCTACCCATGCCAGTGTTCTGGCCTGGAGAATTCCACAGACTGTGCAGTCCATGGGGTCGCAAAGAGGCGGACACGACTGAGCGGCTTTCACTCCACTCCACTTCCACGCGCAACCTACCTGGGGCCTCGAGAAGACCACGTGTACTGATTTGCAGGTAACTTCTCTCTCAGAGAGTACTCGGCAACCATCATATCAGGAGAAACGTAGGCGCCGACACCTGCGGGGGGCGGGGAATGTGGTCACTGACAGAAGGATACAGAACAGGGGTCGCGACTCGAACCCCACTGCTCCCCCAGCCGTGGGATCCCGGCGAAGCCCCTGTTCTCTGGACACCACCGTTCTCTCTCACAAGATGGAAAGGTGAAAAAACTTAACGACCCAGGCAAGGTCACTACATACCAGACACTACATGAGGTGCTGCGCTTTTGTATATAAAAATACCTACCAGCACTATTATGTGGACTAAACAGGATAATGTAACTAAAAGTGTGTGTATGCATGAAAGAGAAAGAGAAATGTGTTTCAAACTGTAAAAATATAACTTCAGAAAAATAAAGGAATTAGTTGATTGATCTTCATTTTTAAATGGCCATGGTATAGAAAATTCTACCCGTGAAATTGGCAGTAGCCTCCCCTGCAAAGTGGCTGCAGTAACATGCTACGGTCTCCTAGATAAACGTGCAGATGAAACTAGTTAAGACTCTGAAATCACAGAACTCAGAGATCAAAGTCAGGTCCTTCATTCCAGGGATGTGCAAACAGGGCAGAAAGGGGTTAAAAAAATGTACTGAAGATAATGACCGGCAGAGACAAGACTCAGAATCCAAGACTATCAGCTCCTCATTCTCCTTCACAACACACACATCTCCTGGGTAGAAGGCTGGACAGAATGAGTGAATTAAGAGGACTTAGGTCAACAGTGCTGCCACATGAAACTGTAGTCATTTTGTAGAATTTAGGTTAAAGTGTTCTGCCAATGCGGGGATAAGAAAATGACAAAATGCTGAGCGCTGTAGAGGAGCAGTGCATTTTTATCACTAGGTACCTCTCAGGATTATTTTGTTTCATTTTGTGTCCTTAAAAGTATCCAGAGATCTGGAACACACAATGCATGAATCACTGGCAGGCACTGCTGTCTTAACACACGATTTAACAGAATTACTTTATCAAGAGATTTTAGGTTACTGAAAGCAAGCGACACCATGCTTAAAATTTACAAGCCACGAATACAAGCATGTCCCATAAATATAAGATCACTGATATTTTAAAACAAAAATATTTTTAAAAGGACCAGTTTCTACTCTAACCTTTAATGCCCAAATATTGCTGTGTATCTATAAAATCTCTAATACCTACGCAACTATAGTAACTCCTATGATACGTACGTATTGTGCAGTTAATGGTGGATACACCAGGAAAACTGCTTGGGACCAGCTTTTATGGTCACATGTTCAGTCACAAACATTAAGTGTTTTGAGCCCACATTTAAAAATAAACCAAAAATCTTCAGGTCTCATTTACTACTTAAGGGATCTCAATTCACCGTTCCTCATTCATGCCTCACATTAAAAAAACCAAGGGGTGGATTTCATGTTTTGTGGGGTTTTGTTTTTTGCACAAGATGGCAGCTACTGTCGTATAATAGAAGCTAATTTTATTATTTTCATATTATGACTGCAAATAATTCGATCTCTTACAACTTTCGTTGACAGGCATTATTGTTTCCTGTTGGATTCCAGTGAAGCAGACAATACCGTATCCGATCCTGAAGACAAAGGGTGGGGAAGGCCACAGGCACACAGTAAATGTGTTTCAACTGCTTTTCTCAGTAAGGAAGCTCCCTTCCTCTACCTCTAGGTCTTCCTGCATGCTCCAAGAGAAACTAAACGAGGGAACTCTGCTATAAATACACAGGCGGACACTATAAATAAAAAGTGAAGCAAGTGTCTTCATTTATGCTGCTCACTTAGCCTGGAAAGCCCTTCTCCTGCTTCTGTCTACCTACTGAAATCCTTGTTCTCACACTTCTTCCAGAAAGCCTTGCCCAGATCCTCAAATCAGAGGGAACAGCACTTTTGTGATCCCACAGCCTGATCTGGGACTGCAAGGAGATCCAACCAGTACATCCTAAAGGAAATCAACCCTGAATATTCATTGGAAGGACTTATGCTGAAGCTGAAGTGCCAGGACTTTGGCCATCTGATGTGAAGAACTGACTCATCGGAAAAGGCCCTGATGATGGGAAAGACAGAAGGCAGGAGGTCAAGTGGGCGACAGAGGATGAGATGGTTGGATGGCATCACCGACTCAATGAGTTGGAGCAAGCTCTGGGAGACAGTGAAGGACAGGGAAGCCTGGCATGGTGCAGTCCATGGGGTCACAAAGAATTGGACATGACTTAGCAACTAAACAACAGGCCTGATCTATACTTCTGCTACCCGTGATCTGTACCTCCACACTTACTCCAGTCTGCTGGAGATGAAATTCTACATCAGTGGGTCCCTACGAGAGTTCACTTTCCTGAGGGTCTATTATAGGCTCACAGTGTCCTGTGTGTGGGAGAGATACGATTAACACTGGATGGACTAAATCTTTTTGTCTGCTTGTTTTTAAGTTTATTTCTAACACTACAAACTCACCTATCACACTGGACGTGGTTCCTCCCGGACACCCGACTGTAGACAGGCAGGGGCCGTTATTCCCAGCACTTGAGACATAAATTATATTGTGCTTCCACACAGCTTCACTGATTACTTCACATATTCTCCTGAAAGAGGGAGAGGATTCAGTTGAACACACGAACTGTCCACTTTTCAGGAAATGGATTACTGTAATGTGAAAATATTTTCAAACATGGTTTATATAAAAAAAAAAAAAAACCATGGGTTGCGAGTAGCAGCAGCAATAGAATGGTGGTCACAGGTCAGGAGGGGTGCTTAGAATCACTCAGGGACATTCTCACACTGCAAGTGCCTTGCTTCTACTCACAAAGTGTTTATAAAACTAAAATACATTCAAACGCGAGGTCAGGTAAATTCCGGCACATGTGCCATTAGCAGAGCGCGACAGAGCCATGCCCAGAGACATACCCCAGTCGGGTTTCAGCGGAGGGAGTTAGGAGGCCCCGTTTTTAGTGGGGAATGTGCTAAAAACAAAACTGTATATATGTGGGGAAAATAAACTGCCAAGGGGCCAAAAGCAAAGACTGCAACGTTAGCAGAGACTGGGTCAGGGGCCACAGGGGGTCCACTCCCCCCCGACATGAAGTATGGAGAACCAACTCCTCACACAGCTGTTACAAGCGGCAAAGGTGAATGGGGAAATAAGGCGCTAGGGAGAGAGATTTAACATATAAGAGATCTGGTTAGAGCTTGACAGCAAGGAAGAAAAATACACTGGTAGTCATTACAGGAGGTAAAGTTAGACCACAAGGAAAAAAAATGAGGTCAATGTAAAAAAGGTTAAGGGCCAGGGATACTCCAAAATCATAAAAGTGAAGGAAAAAGCACATTAGAGTAAGAAGACTGCAGAAGAAGGAAGGTCCCAGGAGAGAAAGATATACACCGCGATAATGCAGACACGGAAGCAGATTCCTTCTCCCTCCTGCGAGGTTACGTTCACAACTGACGCTGACAGCGTGCTCGCTTCCAGGTCTGGAAATGAGCAATTGTCTCACAAGGAACCGTGTACCCGTCAGCTGAGGAAATTATGGGTTTTAAAATTTTTATTTCTTAAATCAACATGTGGTAGAACCGACCTTCTCTTCGGTGCGTAGTTCTGAGACTGCACATATGTACAGATTGTGAGACCCCCACCGTTACGTACAGGAATGGTTCCAGCGCCGCATTAAGCCATCTCCCGGGGTTATCGGGCCATCTGCAGGTACAGGGCCCCTTCCCAGGTGCTCACGGATCGTTCTGGAGCCCTGTCACTGTTCATGTCACCTAAACACAATCCTGAGACACAGCCACTGAAATGGCTCTTTTCATCTAGCAAAAGCATTTATGATGCACCCATGAAAACTCAATCACTGACGACAGCCAACTACAGGCTCGTTTGGTGACATTTGCGTTTCGGCAGAGCTCTGTCACAGAGCTGCAGAAAATGCACAATGGGTGTATCTGGATGGGGTGGTGGGAGGAAACTCTCCAGATAGGGTCACTGCCAAGTTAGCGCTATGAAGACAGAAAGGCTGAGGCAACATGAGGTCACGCTAAGCCAGAGGCTGGAAGACCCTTACAGCACAGGGAGGGGAGCAGGGCAGGGAGACCCGGCGATGGACAACGGTGAACACACCTGTCTCGGTTTTGCTGGAAAAGCAAAGGCCATGGGAGATGAGGAGGCTTGTTATTAGTTAGTTTTAAAGCTAGTGGATACTTGAGCAGGTCTGTCTAACAGTAAAGAGAGCCAGGAAAGGAGCGAGTCGATGCTGGAAGGCATCTCTGAGGGCGGAGGGGACCAGAGCCGCTCTTCATCCCAGGCACACTCCATGAGAAAAGAAGGGACGGCAGCTGGTGGGGTCAGGCGGGTCACAGGAGGGCCCGGAGTCCCCTCTGAGCGCTTTCATCTGCTCTGGGAAAGAAAGCAGCAAGGACGCCAGCTGAGGACTGACGGGGAGGTCGCCGAGAGTCCCCAGGAAAAGGTGTGCAACGGCCGTCCCAGAGGGAAGGGCACGCACTGTGACCAGAGACAGAGCTGACCGCACACCCGCGGCTCACGGCCCCCGAGCATGCCGCCAGGGTGGCCTCCGCAGAGCCGGCAGCTGAGGGGCGCCGTCACCGCAGGGCCCGCGGTGCACACCCGAGGTCCGGCTGCCTGTGGACGGGGGTCCGAGGGGCCGTCGGGTCCACCGGCCAGGAGGGGACACCAGCGTCAAAGACATGACTGTGGACCAAGGGCCTCGGGGCCGCACAGGATCTGCCCAAGTCTGCTCCTCGTCAGTTGTGACGTTCGCTCCAGTTACACAGAAGCGCTCACTGCTCTTACCAGCTACGCCCCCACGGCTGACGAGTGGCAAAGAACACTCACCCGGAATTTGGCCAGTGAGTCGCTTCTCCGTAGCTGTAGTTGACAAGATCACATTTATGATTTATAACCTCTATCATCTATTAAAAAGAGAAACAGTCCAGCTTAGACAGCCATTTATAAAAACAGAAAAGCCAGCACAAAAAAGGCATCCCACAGTTCTGTAACCAATCATATTCCAACTCATACCTATATTCATAAGTTACTGCCAGACATATGGCTAACGAACTTAAAAAAAGGTGTGTGTGTGTTTGGGGGTGGTGTTGATACACGGCACAGGAAGTAGTCAATAAAAAACAAACCAGCATCTGCAGAATTGAGTTGGAGAAACGAGGGAGGTCTCTTTAAAGTCTAAATTCACTCAAGTGAAATAGAATTCATATGTTAAAGTCAAATGAAGAATAAATTCTTACACTGATGGAGCAGGCTGGCTGAGATGTCTTCCTGTCTTTTTTCATGCTTTTAAAAGTATCTCAAAATAGTTTGCTAAGGGATTTACTACAAGTGAGAGGTATAATGTAAACAATGTTTTCATGTTTCCCCAAATCTCTTTAACCCAAATAATTTCTAATAAAAATATTTTTAAATGAGTTAAGCATTTTGGGCTTTTGCAAACAAAGTCCTATACACTAAATACAGTGCCATGTATTTTTGATAAAGCAAGAGCAGCTTGCTAATCCAAGTATCCACGACCATGAACCATCAGTCCTGGACACCAGCAGCTCAGGAGCACTCACAGCTCTGATGAGGCCTGTGCCTGTCTCCATCGTGCTGAGTCTCGTGTCTCCAATCTTGATGGAAAGAATCTGAGCACCAGGAGCTACGCCATTCCGCTCAGGTTCTTCAGGAAAATGCCCAGCAGCTATACTAGCTACGTGTGTTCCGTGGGCTCCTAGAGGCAAAAAGGGGAGAAAATGAGGAAACACCCTCAGAGGCTCAAAGTTTTAACCACGAGATTCAATCTGCGTAGTAGTAATCAGAATAAAAACACGGTTATCTTAACGTGTAAGGGGGTACTGTTTCTTCTGTCTCTTAACAATAATTCACAAAAAGTGACTGTGATTTACATACGCTATTCTGCCATCCTGGATTCTACGCTGTTAAGTCACAAAGGTGAGAAAGTATTTGCACACATGTAACTGACAAAGTGCTTATATCTAGAACATAATCTTTCAAAAAAAAAAAAAGAACCCCCCCCAAAAATGGGTAAAGAGCGTTTGAAAAACATTTCCCAAGAGGATGACCAAATGGCAAATAAACGTATGAAAAGGCGAGTCACCTGGGAGACGCAGAGGAAGGCCACGCAGAGCCACCCCTTGCTGAAGAACTGAGGCTGAGGGTGGCCGCTGTGGGCGGGGGCGTGCACTCTCCGCTGCGGCGGGTGCGACACGCCTCTGCTACTGCCAAGGGGAGCTCGGAGGGTCTTCAATCCTGTATGGCCCTACCACACCCAACCAGCTCTCCCAGACATGGGTTCCAATTAAAACAAAAACCAACTTCTACACAGACCTGTACACAGTTGTTCAAACAACCCAAGTGTGTATCAGGAGGTGAATGGATAAATAAACCATGGTGGACACACACGGTGGAACACTGCTCCACAATAAGGAACAAGCCACTTATAATCACAGCACGGATTCAGCCCAACATGCTGCAATGGGCAGGCAAAAACAAACTTCATTTTTTTAATTCCATTTATATAAAATTCTATCAGATGTACAGTAATCAAGGGTGGACAGAAAGCCATTCAGCGGCTACCAGAGGATGTGAGTGGAGACAACTGGATTATAGGAAGAATAAGCCAGCCTTTGAGGGTGGTGGTGATGGAGATGTTATTTTGGTTGTAGGGATGGTTTCCCGGGTGTGTGCACACATCAGAACTCACCACATTATGAGTGTGTAGTGTGTGCAGTTTCCTGTACCTAAGCTGTGCCTCTATGGGCGGGGGGAGCTGGGTACCCCACTTCACCCTCCTCACTCCCTCCCAGAAGCAAGCACTGCCCTGCAGCTGGTGCACACCGTCTTCACACCTATGCTTTCATATTTTTACCAAACACACCCATAAACAATTTTCACACAAATTTTTTTAATATCAATATATTTTTTTCAGTAAAATTTATATGAGATTTATACATAGTTATATGCAGATTTATTATGATTACTATATAACATATTCCACAGGATGAATAACATAATTTATAAAAAACACACAAATTTCAAGAAAGTTTATAACTTTTTTGAAATTACACAGAAAGCTGTGTTAAGGATCCTTTTACCTGATCCTTCACACTCATGGGTGAATTTTCAAGAGTTAGTATTTGGAGGTGAAATTATTGTTCATAGAATGAACTGTGTTTACATTATTTTTTGTAGCTGGACCATGCTCACACTCCTGGAACGGATCCTACATGGTTTCGGCCTTAAAAAAAAACAATACCCAATACCTTTCCAGGAAATCAAATCACATCCGTGACTCCAGACCTAGTTCTGTCGTAGGGATCGGTCAATTCTCCTTCGGGCTGTTTTTGGGTAGAGGAATTTATCCTCCCGGTACTTTGCACGTTCATCTCTAGTTAGCAAACCTAAGACAGAATACCTCCACTGGTCACTATGGAGAGCAGGTTCCCGTCGTCGTATATGTTGACAGAGTAGTTCAGCATCTCGGCAGCACCGAAGGAGCCATACTCCTGAGCCTCTTTGTAGTTTCTCAGAACAGTCGATTTACTCAGATCCCCATCTTCACTCGAATCAATGCAGGCTCTGGAAAAGGAGAATTAAGAGCAGGTAATGCAATTTATCTTCTTTTTCTACCTTTCTAAAAATCACACAATACTGTTTCTCGAGGATCTTCTCACCACACTATCTCTGTTTACCAGCACAAATGTGGCAGCTTCCTCTGTCACAGAGGCCTCAGTAAAGACTGGGTAAAGTGACTTAAGCAACCAGCCCTTAAATGAAGTCACGCACAAGGGTCTCTAGGAACCGTCCTTCACAGACCCCCAGGAAGAAAACCACCCACCCGCTTAAGGAATCAGACCAACTTAGCGTCTAGGTCTCCGGTGGTAAATCTTTATGCCATTTTCCTCCTCTGCCCTTAAAACATTTATAGTAGATACTCTTGCCAGACCCTCCTGCACTTACTTTACAAACTGCCCAGCTTCAATCAGGAAGATTCCTATGATCAACCTGCTGTTGTATATTTAATGACTGCTGTCTGGTTAAGGGGGTAAGATTCTCTAAGAGAGGTAAGAGTCAGCTTTCATGCCTAAAATACTAAGAAGTTTAAGAGGCTTTATCCAAAACTACTCAAAAGCCAACCCGGCTCTCAAGGAGCTTTGCTTAGAGATATTAATGTCTTGTAAACCAAATCTCTGGGTAGTTTGAGGGCTTAATGTTCTTCAGAGCAGGCAAGACCATGTTTAAATGAAGATGTATAAAATCCACATGGCTTACCTCCAGGTCTCACCATCAAACCACACCAAGCAGTCGTACACAGGGCCAGGATCACTGTACTTTTTCTCAAAAGAGTTTAGCAATTCCACTTGACTGTGAAGCTCCTCCTTGATTAATTTATTTGCCTAATCAATTAGAACATGTGCTAATGTTAGCACTTTGTGCTCTTGGCAAGTGACAGTAACAGACAACCAAAGACAATGTGACCCAGTAGTAAAGTCATTTTACCCTGGAAAAACGGAAGAAGACTTTCCTTTTATGTCTGTACAATTTGAAATTCAATTTAGTGGCAGATATCAATTAAAATATTAAATAAAAAAATCCTTCCCTCACTATCACAGTCAGCCCCTCACTACAGCTGCTTTGGGGAAGACACGGTGCTACATGGCGGGGACCTCACTTGGCCAAGGGTATTAGTCACATGCCTGTACCTGCATGATTCAGTTCCAAAAGCAACACTAAAACTGCTACACGTTAGTTCATCTACCTTTAGATTTTTATAGCCAGGAACATTTCCACTTCAAATCTGTTTCTTAAGAACCCAAATAAATAATAGGAATTATGAATAGTCTCGCCTCTGTTGAATTTGCTGAGTTAAATACATACTGTATTTTTGACCAAGTACATATAAACTGCTATTCAACCATTCTGAGCTATAAAAATGGAAAATTTGTATGCTTCAATCTAAGCACTTTAAAAAAAGTACTGTATGAGATGGTCCTATATTCGCCTGACTAGTCCAGGTGAATAAAAACTTAGATTTCACATGTTCCCAAAATCTTAAGTTATGCTTCATTTTTTCCTTATTCAATATATTCAATGTTTACTCCTCAAGGAAAAAGACAATTATATAAACATTTTTGGCATACAAAATAAAATGGCTAATTAAATTCAGATCCCTCTTCTATAGTTAGTGCTCTATATGTAGTACTTGAAATACTACATTTCACGTCTCCAACAGGAGGTTGAAGAACCAAAAGTGATCTAACCAAAAATTATACAGCTGTTAAAAATGAACACAGATAAAGTAAATAAAAGTGTGCGTGTGCAGATCTATATAGGCTGGTGGGCACTGACCCGACCTGCATGTTAATGAAAACTCTTGACAAGTTTTTAAAATATCTGCCTCCTCTGTAAGGTTCTGATTTATTTCCTCTCTAGGACACAAACATGGAATTTTTAAAGCTCCTCATGTGATCCTAGCAGGGAGCCAGGGTTCAGAATCGCCAATACAATCCCATTTCTGATTAAGAAATGCACGCCCTAGAAGCCTAAGTAGACGTTTCCTCCAAAAAGACACACATGTGGCCAACAGGCACAGGAAAAGATGTTCAATGTCACTTATTATTAGAGAAATGCAAATCAAAACTACCATGAAGCCATCACTTCATGTTGGTCAGAATGGCCATCCTCAAAAAGTCTACAAATAATAAATGCTGGAGAGGGTATGGAGAAAGGGAACCCACCTACACTGTTGGTGGGAAAGGTAAATGGTACAGCCACTACGCTTCAGAAACAGTCTGGGGATTCCTCAGAAAACTAAAAATAGAGTTACCACATGCTCCAGCAATCCCACTCCAGGGCATATACTTGGAAAAGAGAAAAGCTCCAATTCGAAAGATAACATGCACCCCAGTATACACAGCAGCACTGTTTACAACAGCCAAACAGGAAGCAACCTACATGTCCATCGACAGGTGGCTGGATAAACAAAACGTGGCACGTATATAAATACACACACACACACGATGGAGGACTGCTCAGCCATAAAAAGAACAAAACAATGTCATCTGCAGCAACACGGATGGATATAATCATACTACATGAAGTAAATCAGAAGCAGAAAGACAAATACCATGACATCACTTATATGTGGAATCTAAAAAGGAATGACAGAAATGAACTTCCTGACTGACAGAAAAGACCCACAGACACGAAACACATTATGGTTACCAGGGCGGGAGGGAGGGGAAGGGGTAAGTTAGGAATGTGAGCGAAACAGATACACACTACTACATATTAAATAGATAAACAAAGACCTACTGTATAGCACAGGGAATTATATTCAATATCTTGTAATAATCTATAATGGAAAAGAATCTGAAAAAGAATATATATATATATATGTATGTATAACTGAATCACTTTGCTGTACACCTAAAACACTGTATATCAACTATACTTTGATTAAAAAATTCATTTAAAAAGTGGCATGCATTAACAGAAAAATTCAGAAGGACGAACATCAAGTTGCTGCTAGCATCCCTGGGTGGTGACCTTCCAGAGACTTTCACCTGCCAACCGTTACATACCTCTGGTGCTCCAGTTTCTGCAACAGCACTTATAGCTTTCATAATAAACTGAGATGCTATTTTCATCTCATACACTGATTTACAAAACATGCAACACAAGAATGTAGAAGAATGGGAACTCTCGTACACTTCCTATGCAACTGGTACGGTCACTTTATAACCCACCAGAAGACCGGCCCAAGAACTTCCAAAACAGGATTTTTTCATCCTGGCCCAAAACTGGAAACAAAGCAAGGATCAATCTGCAGAACGGACACATACATTGTGGTCCAGCCCTCACAGAGTAACGAGAGTGAACTACTCCAACACCCCGCACTGGAGGATCGTACGGAAAACATCGGATGAAAGCGGTGATGCGTAAAAGGACAGACACCGTATGATTCCATTTTACAAAATCCAGAACGGGTGAGGTCACTTGACAGTGTCAGCCATCAAGGACAGTGGCTGCTCCTGGGTGGAGGTGGCGGTGAGCAGCCAGAGGCACGAGCGGCGCCGGCGTGCTGGCGCTCGGGGTGCTCCCTCTGTGACAGTTCATGACACCACATCTAGATGTGCGCACTTTTCCGTGCGGGCATTCTATGTTCATTAAGAACTTTTAAACATTCAACCAATATATAAATTGATTTCAGGACAAATGAGGAAAGGAAAATAAGTAAAATTAGACAAGTTAAAACATGGGGGAGAAAACAAACTTGGGGGAAAAGTCTGTGCATTCTCTAAGAACTGTTAATTCTCCAAGAACACGCTAATGTTTAAATAAAAGCGACTAGCACCAACTTGAGAAGGACAGTTGTTGGCAACGTCAAACTCTTCCTGCTTCCGACAGGCCTCCGCGAGGGCTGCTCTGTGGACAGGGTCCCAGATTTTTTCCTTCCGTTCTTTCTGCAAAGACAGAGAAATGGCCTTCCAATGAGGTGGACTAATATGCAGGTAAACTGAGATAGGAACTTAAGAGTTGCTATTAGCTGTGATGCTATACAATGCTCATACAGAGGTTAAAAAAAATCATTTATAATCAAGTTGATAAAGCAATGAACGGATCAGTTATAAAAAACTTGATTACTTAATTCACCATGCCTAGACTCTAAAAGCCCAAGTTTACCAAGGCACAACCAGATGTTATTTTTATACATCATAGGCCCCCATTTAAATCCTTCTCCAAGAATAGATAATATCATGTCAAGTAACAGCCTGAAATACCATCATTTGAGGAAAAAGAAATGCCTTCAGCCAAGAGCAAGCAGAAGACAGGGTAAGCCCACAGCTACACTCTGGTGGACTTCCTGTCTCCCACCTCCCTGGCCTGTTCTTTTTTCCCACCCTCGTTGACTTGATGGTTCTTTGCTGCTGAAACTGGTCTTCCCGCCATCCCGAGTGTCTTGAACCACAGTGCCTCCCACTGGAAGTCAGCTAGTTAAAGAAAGCCTCTCCAGTAAAAGAATCAACTCCACTGGACTAAAAAAGGGGATCTGCTTGAACCTAATCCATACCTGAACATGGCTGATTAAATTTAATGTAATGCATAAAAATACTGTGCATTTCAGCCTGAAATATTAAAACAAAATAGTATCTAATAGAAGTTGCGTTACATGACATTTGTTTTCTGATTTTTTTTTTTTTTTTTTCAGAATGACTGGAATCTGCCAAGTAAATATTTATATGTAAAATACTGAGTAACTTCTTACTGGCTCACTGACCCCTGGAGAAGCAAATCACAACCCTAGACTACATGGCCCATGGGTCTCACCCTGAAGGCCCAACTTGCAAGGATCACATCTTGTTTTACTACTTTAAAATCTTACATAAAATTAAAACTTCACTTCCTTAGTCATACTAACCACATTTCAAGTTCTCAATAGCTATTTGTGGCTCGTGGCTCCTATAATGGATGGATAATGAACATTTCAAACGCTCCCGTGACTACCGAAAGGTCGACTGTGCTGTCATAAAGCAGGCTCCATCTCACTGGTTTTACAATTCTTAGCTCTCCAAAGACAGACTATGTTTCCCGTCCTTCAGCTGCATTAGGTCTGAGTTACTTCCTTCCCTAGTTCTGAATCATCACTAACTGGGATCAAGAAAGCAAGGCAAAGACTAGGAAAATGGGAAAAATTACCAGAGAAACGACAGGAACAGGAATAAATAAGGCAGTCTAGGCTTTAAATTGATTGTCCAATGAAAGCATATCCCTCTTCCCAGAAAAACACAAATACACAAAATGTGAATAAAATTTCAAGGTTTTCAGATTCCCTAAACTTATCCATGTATCTCAGATTAGGAAACACAAATGGGTAACATTTCACCGGATACCATCTTTCTTGAAGCAGATATCATTTGAAAGTCTCCAGATCCCCTTAATAATCATCAGGTTAGTGAGAGCTAAGGAAGTCTCTTTCTTCAGTCTGAATAGAATCTGAAGAAGTCATCGATACTAGATTGTCCGTTACCTGAATTCTTTCCTTGAGAGCCTTTGGATAGAAATCGTAGCCATTTTTTATGCCAATGTGATATCTGCCTGAGGGATTTGTCCAGGTCACAGGAATCTATGGGAAAAAAGAACATTTCTCACTCACTAAATGCTTCCCAATTCCAATGGTGCAGTCCTGGGGGAAAATCTGTCCTTGGGGCTCAACTTCAAGCAGGCCGCCTTAGAGCATATCTTTAATACTCTAAGTTGCCATTTAACATATCTCTGGCTCCTTTTGTCTCAACAGTGAGATAGCTTAACTAGAGTACTTTCATTCACACAATGCTTTACAGTTTATGCAGGGCTATCAACATCACATTAAACTGCTAAGACATTCAGTTCCCAAGCGCTCAGGACAGCTCACTCCCCCATCACCCAACTGCCCATCAACCAGGGGAGGGAAGCAACTTACAGAACCTCTCCGCCCTCGGATGTCCCGCTAAGAAAAAGAACTTCACTCTCCTCCAAGATACTACAGGGATGGGCCCAGAGCCTATAAAAAGAGCTCTTTGTGTTCTTAAGAAAAAAGCTCTATAAAATTATGATAATTACATACAACATCTTATAATAGTCTTTCCTGCTCTCTCAAAGTATTTAAAAATAACACTTCAAGCTTTTAATTTACATAAAATACAAAGAGCATGCCCAGTTTACAAATGGAGAAAGCAAACAGGCAAAGAGAAATTAAACTTCTGGCCCAAACAGGAGGGTTGAAAAGAAAGCTGGAATCTAGTTCTATCAAGAGACAAAAACCTGGTGTAAAGGATACAGAATTTAAAGCCAGACAAACCTGGCTATGGCCCAGACTCTGCTCCTCACCAGGCGGGAGCCACGGGCTTCCACTTCCTCATGTGCAAAAGGAAGAAAATCATCTTTACTTCACAAGTCCCATGAATAAGAATTTGTGTGAACATCAACCAACTTTAACTGTCAAATAAGACCATGGGGACCCTTCACATTCTATCATCTCAGGACCCATGATCACTAAAAACAGCTTTTAAAGTGTACAGGTTACGAAGCTGAACTAACAACCACCAGAAGCTGTGGACTGACTCACAGTCCTCACTTGTGCAGGATCTCTACTCGACTCGGATCCTCAAGTCCCTCTTCATCAGACTATTCCCCAGGCAGGAAGCCTGTGGAGGAAATTTTCTCACAACTCAAGAGAGGAAGACAATTGTGCACAGAACTTCCAAGATCTACTGACCTTCAAAAGCCTGCACATACTGTAAAGCAATTATCCTTCAATTTAAAAAAAATTTTTTTAAAAAGTCTGCACATCAGTCATCATTTCTGAACCAACGACATCTAGAGTTCATGAAATTTTAAACATGCTGGCATACAAATTAGCACTTTTCATTCAAAACTGACCAGCCTTCTTTAGATAATAGAGATTCTTATTCTCGCAACATCCATGACACACAATAATAACGTGTTGCAACAATAAAAGAGTGAGCAGCCACAAGCCTGTTTAATCACAGGTGTCCCACCACCCAGGTGGCTTTGTTCCCATATGCTACTGACAACTCCTTTGTGCAGAGATTACGAAAAGCTGTGAAATGCCAAAGGATTAAATGAAATAACCGATCAAAGTAACTGCAAAATAATCAGGTGTTGAGACAATCACAATTACTTAAACTATGTATATAATACAATAAAAATAATGAGTAGACATAATTTGTGTTGAAGTAAAGCAAGACTAAATTCTGCAGGGACCACGAACCAGATATTTCTCAAACTGCTACCACGCATTTTCTTCACAGTACATGTGGACTAGTTAGTTACAAAAATGTAACTAAAACAAAAAAATAAGAAAATAAAAATTATGCATAATCACGGTTCTACTAGTTAACCTTCACCATGTTAAAGCTAGCTCTGTTGCTTGTTGTTCAGTTGCTCAGTTGAGTCCTACTCTTTGTGACCCCATCGACTGCAGCACGCCAGGCCTCCCTGTCCATCACCATCTCCTGGTGCTTGCTCAGACTCATGTCCATTGAGTCAGCGATGCCATCCAACCACCTCGTCTTCTGTCATCCCCTTTCCTCCTGCCCTCAATCTTTCCCAGCATCAGGGTCTTTTCAAATGAGTGGGCTCTTCATATTAGGTGGCCAAAGTATTGGAGCTTCAGTTTCAGCATCAATCCTTCCAGTGAATATTCAGGGTTGATTTCCTTTAGGATTGACTGGTTTGATTTCCTTGCAAACCAAGGGACTCTCAAGAATCTTCTCCAACACCACAGTCCAAAAGCATCAGTTCTTCTGTGCTCAGCTACCTTTACTCTGAGGCCATCGGAGAATATGTTATTTTACATATTTGAGTATTCCATACAAATGAAGTTATTTTGGGTCTCTCTTAAAAATCAAAGCATTTCATTTATTTTTTACCATTTTAAGCTGCTCTCTTTAAAAGAGTTTTAATTACATAGTAACTAACAATGTGATAAGAGTGATTCTCAAACAAGAAACAGAATTTCTTTAATTACTAATTACACCTCATTTTACTGACTCTTTTAAAGAAAGGCTGTTTAATGAACTAAAGGTTTTCTCAATGAGACAACTGTCACCGTGAGTTGTTGACATTCCATGCAAGAAAATTATGTTGAGTTTTTTGCCTCAAAACGGTACTTCAGACTTGTCAGCCTCACGGTCGGGGTGGACACAGGGACCCTCTCCCTTCAGCTGTCACTGCACCTAAATTCGATGTGAAGTGTGGCTGAGGCATTCACGGTCTCTGAACTAGCCTAAACTAGGCTAAAAAGTGATGATTTGAAAAATGACTTCAAGTTAAATGAGGCAGAACTTTAAAAGGCACTGTGCTTCCTTCCAAATGCTGCTAAAAGTAGAATAAGGAAAAGGAAAAAACCAAAAATCCTAACGACAAAGAATGGGAAATGAGGCTTTAGAAGCCAAAAGTCACCACGTTTTGAAGGCTGCAAAGTAAAAGCCGGCACTGAAAATTGGTGGGCAAACTATGGACTTTTAACACATGCGGTGGGACGAGTGGGTGTTCAGATGGAAAAAAAGAATATAGGGACTCCTATTTTAAACAAAGTGTTAAATCAATTTCAGGTGAATTCTAGAACAAACAAGAAAAGAAAAATGATGGATGCCTTTAGAAAATAAAAATGGGAGAATATCCTGATTTCAGGTCAGGAAGGGTTTTTTTCTTTGCTATCAAATACAATTTAAAAAAAATGAAAGCAGGTGATCATATTTACTCAAGACCTTTACAGTTTCTTTTGCTTGTCCTTCATTTCTGCTGCCCCATGTTTTCCTTTGAAAAGTCTTTTTTTTTTTAACTATTTTTAAAAAGTGTATCTGCTGGCTATAAATACTCTTACTTTTACTTTATCTGGGAATGTCTTTATTTCACCCTCTTCCCCTGAACATATTTTCAGTGCATATAGAATCTGGGATCGACAGATCCTTTCTTTCTGCACTGGAAAAATGTCACGCCACACCCTAGGATTCTGATGAGAAGGCCGAAGTCAATCAATCCTTCCCATCTCTATATAGTGGGTCACTTTTTCCCGGCTATTTTTGGCAATCTGATTGGATGTTTCCGGGCATGAATCCCTTTCAGTTTATCCTATTTGGGGTTCACTCAGCTTCTGGAATTAGTAGGTTGGTATCTTTGCCAAACTTGGGAGAACCTCTCCCCCAATTTTTTTTCCCCGCAGCACACCCCTTTCCCATCTTTCTTAGGGTCTAATGATGCAAATATCTGACCATTCATTACTGACCCACAAGTTCCTCAAGCTAAGTTCGTTACTTCCCAGTGTTTCTCTTCGTTATTCAGAATGGTTATTTTCTATTGGTTGATCTTAAAGTTCGCTCAGACTCTTCTGTCATCTGCTTTCTGCTACTGCATCCTTCCAGTGATGTTGTCTTAAGATGTTGTCTTAAAAAAAGTTTCACCTATCATAAAAATATTTCAGTTCTAAAATATCCATCTGAGTGTTTTTTACAGCTTGTACATCTTCTGCCGAGTCTATTAGTTACTGCTGTGTTACGAATTACCACAAATGTGATTTAAAAGAACACACATTTCCTGTCTTACACATTCTGTCAATCAGAAGCTGGTCTGGATCCTCCACTTGGGTTCAACTGAAGTGCTGGCCAGGGCCCTACTCTCATCTGTGGCTGGTCTGGTGGCAGGTTTGGGGGTGTTCGTTTCCCTTTGGTCTGTGAAGTTAAGGGC
Organism: Bos grunniens; assembly: GCF_055505025.1. Lineage (NCBI taxonomy): Eukaryota > Metazoa > Chordata > Mammalia > Artiodactyla > Bovidae > Bos > Bos grunniens. The sequence continues at coordinate 85,206,907 of NC_141176.1, read as the reverse complement.
TGGTACTTCTCACTCATTGTCAGCTGGAGGAAGGATTTCGTAAGACACAAAAAGCCCTAACCAGAAAGGCAAAGGGCTGATTTCCAACTACAAAAGATTTGATGTCCTACGCATGAAGAAACATCGCCTGGAAGGTGAAAACGAGCACAGAGTGGGAAAAGACACCCGAAACATATGTGACCCAAGGACAGGTCACCCCACACACGAGGAAGAAAGTGACGGACGACTCAGGATTCAAAACCACCAGCAAAGGCACGCGGAGGGGCACTTCACAAAAGAGAAGATCCAGACGCCTAAGTGACACACGAGAAGGGGCTCAATCTTAATAGTCGTCGGAGAAACACAAATTAAAACTACAAAGTGATACAGCTAAATTCTAAGCTATTCGCAAAAATTAAAAAGCCTGAAAACATCAACTGGTAGCAGCACAGCTACTAAGAGGCCTCCACATTGCTAGTGGAGACGTATTTCAGTACACCCAGCTGGAAAACTGGTGAAGGTGTACCACCCAGGAAAGGTGTCTCTATGACTCAGCAATCCCACTCCCAGGCACGCATCCTAGAGCTCCCTGCGCATGGGTGCGCAGAGTATGTCTGCAAGAACGTTTTCTCAAGAACTGTGACAGTCCCAAAGCGGAAACAACTGTTCCCAGCACAACGGACACCCCGTGGTACAACCATGTCCCAGAGACAGCAATGAAACCGAACACATCACTGCCCCACGCGAATCAGGGCTCAATCTCATGCATCTCATAAACACCCAGGAACAGAGGACACAAAATGACACGGAAGTGAGGCCATTCATATAAAGCCCACAAACAGGCAAAACTACCAATAGATCCCATGAATCCGCACAGAGGTGGTAAAGCCGTAAAGGAAAGCAAAGAACTGATTTCACAAAAGCCAAAATCCGTTGTGATCTGGAGAACACAGTGAAGTCCTGAGGCAAGGCTCTGCCTTATCTATAGCAGGCAAAGCGGTGTTCACTTAAACTACTCATTCAACTGTGCATATGTGCCTTGTCACTTTTCTTTTTGCCTGTACAATTAATCATGAAAGGCGTCTGCTTCTATTCACTTTTTTGCTCTTATCTGTTCCCCTAACTACTACTGGCCGTAAGTAACCGACCACCAGTTACTCAAGACGGCTTAGCAATAATAGAATCCTTAGAGAATGAGAGGACGAGCATCCTCAAAGCACCTGAGCAGCAGCTGATCTCACACTGGCGGAAGAATTAGACGTCAGCCATCGGCAGTTTACGTGCTATTTGGAAGAAGCAGAATTAGAACATAAGTTATTTAACCAGAGCACAGCTAAGTCAGAGAAACGTGAAGACTTTACTGTGTTGCTTTCCTGACGCACAGAAGCCGTGAACGTTTGAGGCTTGAAAGCATGACGTCTCGGGGTGATCTGTGACACAGCAACAGGTAATCAACATTACCCCACGGAACGTAAGGTAAAAACATAAGATGCCTTGAGGTGACAGCACAAAAAAATAAAGAGAAAAAATCAGTGAAAAGATAAAGGCTCCAACCTTGAGCACCCTTCCTGAAAGACCAACAATTTCACCATCCTTTGGCTCCACCACCGTGGCCGTGTTCACGTCGCCACTTCCCGTTGTGTCGATGATATCGATGATTTTCGGTTTCCCATCAGTTGTAACCTGAAGATTAAGAGACCATTAAAATATGAATTATGGAATCCAGTTTTTATTCTGAAAGCAATGCCAACCCCCAAATGTGTGTGTGTGTACACGTCCCAATACATAAAATATCCTATAAAACCTGCATTCATTTGAAAAAGGGAACTGAATGGTTTTAAGCCAAAAGCTTGACAAATACTCTCAAGAAAACATAGTCATATATTTAGGTAAATACTTCCTGAGCACTTACCATAGGCCATACTCCACTAGGTGTACAGTACAGAAAATTCTTGACCTCAAAGACTTTGTGTTATATGGACTCAATAAACCAAGAAATATACAACATGCCAGTCGGTAATCACTACAACCAAGAAAATCAGGCAGGGAAAGGAGACAGGTGGTATGGGGCATTCAGCGCTAACGAGGCTGCTCAAGAAAGGTCTCGTTGAGAACGCTAACATTTTTGAAGAGAGATCTGAAGAAGGTGAGTTTGGGGCTGGATGAGTACAAAGCTTGAAGGGAAAAACGCTTACTAACATTTCATTACTGGAGCCCACACTAGCACTCAAACTTCTTAAGTCAGGTTCAGACTCACCACTCACACTTGCCCCCTCCCCAGGCCTTGCCAGCCCAGGAAGCCAACACCCACTCGGGTGCCCAAGCCAGAAACGCAGGAAGGCCTTCTCAGCCTCTCTAGTTTAGTGCTCACAGCCAGCTTCCCGAGGTCCTTCATTCTACCTCTGAAGTGCGGTTCAGACCCACCTTCTCTGGATGATCACACGGGCATCCTGAGCTTCTCCACCACCGTCACCTCCTGCCTTCCGAACGGGATGCCACCCCCGGGAGGCCCTCCAGGATCAACAGGCGCACCCTCCCGACCCAGACCACTTGGCCTGCTTTCCACTTGTCGGCCATGGCCGCCACCTTCCTGCACCAGGGCCTTCTGCTGAGAACTGTCTGTCCCTTCAGTTGTTCACAGGGTCCTGGTCTCGTCTCAGGGACCCCGTTTTCTAGAGAACGCTGCCCCTTCACAGAGACCTCCCTGCTGGCCTGGTCTAAGCGCTCGTCACCCTAAACCCAATCATTCCTCCTCACGGTACCGTGGGGCCTTTGCAGAACTCCACTCACTTCGTAATCACGGCTGGGACTCTTCCCCGATTCGCACTAGTGGAAGGGAGGCTGCACCGGGGGGAGGGCCGTGTCTGTCTTATTCCCCAAATTACTCCAAACCCGGCAGCGTCTGTCAGGTACATGAGGCTCCTGGCTTCTTGGACAGCCTGACACTCCTTACTCGGCATTAAGATGGATTTTCCTCAGCTGCGGGGTGGCCTCCGACTGCTGCAGCCCACGGTAACACTGAACACCCCACTGCCCTTATGGGGGGGACCCTGCTGGGGCTCTTTCTGGGCTAGCTTCGCCAAGGGGATTTGTCACATTCAAGAGACACGTGTTGAGTGAGCAGTGGGAATCAGGTCCGGAGGCCTTAAAAAGATAGAAAACAGAAGACCCCTGCCCTCACAAGAGAAAGAAGAACAGCCAGCCAGTGGGAATCTGCTGGATGAGGCAGGGAGCTCGAGGCAGGGAGCTCAAAGCCGGCGCTGTGTGCCCACGAGGGGTAGGAGGTGGGAGGGAGGGACGTGCGAGAGGGAGGGGACCCACGTGTGCCCGTGGCTGACTCATGCTCATGCGTGGCAGACACCAACACAACACTGGAAAGCAATTAACCTCCAATTAAAAACAAATTAATTAAAAAAGAGAGAAACAGGAATGTAAAAAAAAAAAAAATGCCTACAGGGTGCCAAGAGCCCAGTCTGCAGATTCCCCCTGCACCCGAGAATTCACCCTCTTTGAGCTGAGCTGAAGTGCAGGGTCCATTCCTGGAGTCTTTCCCGCCACACCGCCGCCACACACACACCCACCACTGCAGGGTCCTCAGAATCTGCAGTTACGGTGCACCGGAGAGGAGGAGCGGGGAGCTCGCTATACGGAGGAAACACACATGCTTTTTTCTTTACAAGGGAAAATTAGGGGGTGGCTGGTGGATCTCAGATCTCACTTCAATCATCGACCAACCAGGGGCTGAGAGTTCTGTCGGGGGCTGCAGTGCTGTTATTTTTAGGTGACAAAATTCTTAAACTAGGTGATTATTTCTCGGGGGCTGTCTATATTAGGAATAAGTATTCTAATACACTCAGAAGGCTCCAAATCATAATTAAAAGTCACGGCAGAAATCACATCCAACCCCGACAAGATTATGATAAGACTTAAATCAGACACTGATTTTGAAGGGACTGGCTAAGTATCTTCAAACATGAAATGAAAATATAAGAATGAAGAATCTAACAAGATAAAAACAGAAACCACTAGAAGGAAGTGCAAACTCTCCTATAAACTCTCCTATAAAACTAGCTAGGATCATGTGTTAAGACCATACACAAATAATCCATTTTAAAACGTTTTCCAAATAAGTGTGTGATTTGAAAGCTGCATAATAGCACTAAGAATACAAACCATTTGCCTTCATTTTCTCATTCAAAAAAGCAAACAATATCAGTGCCTTGAGATCAAGAATCGTAAGAGATCGCTAACAAGTCCGACACGGATCCTTCTCATTAGAGACCTCATTCATCAGTGTGAGAGCAAAGAAAGAGAGCCTGACGGGATTTCGTGCTTTATTCTGCATCTGCTACTGCGATCAGCTTTACTCAATAGGACCTCTCTCTTACCCATGAAAAATTCTCATATGTACGGTTTTCTATCTGTGTACTTCTCCCTTCATCATTAGGTGAAGGGACCTACTCCACTAGAGAGAAGATGCAAGAGGGAATTTAAGGGTAGGAAGGTTTTAGAAAGGCAAACCGGCTGAGAGTTCTGCAAGGAGCTCGAGGAGGAGGAGAGGAAACTGCACTGCTAACCTGAGACCGCTGTCCCTCTACTGTGAGGACTGGATGGTCACGGGGGACTGAAGACACAGCCACTGTGACAAGAGCAAAGGTGATAAGCCCTGGGAATGGAGTGGGAGACTGAGAGATGCTTCCTGGGCGATGCTGACTGAAGAGAAGAGAACTTGCCCAAAGGATCTTCCCCAACATCAAGAACCTCAGCTACTTTTTATCTCCAGTGAAACACTTATTGTGGCAAAGTTGGCGAGGGTTTACAGAAGATCAGAATCAGAGTGGGAAGTTCGCCAATTTTTCTGCATAAACTGCAGTAAAGGAGCAAGCGCTCACTTGAAATTTCAGGGACAACACTGAAAACGCTCCTGTGAGCAAAGCATGGTTATCTTGCAAACAAACACTACGAAATGACTCTTGTTCTAAGAACACAGTGATAAAATGAGTAAGACAGGCTTTGCTTTCGGAAAGCTTACAATCCAGCTGGGAAGACAAATGAGACAAGAGAACAGTGACGTAGGACAATGAATAATAAAGATGAAGGACAGTGTCCAGGAAGGCACATAAGAACACACAACCCAGCTCGGAGGAAATCAGGAAAGGCAAACTTAAATCCGGCAGCACTGCTATTAGTAACCAAGCACACATCTGTGATAGTTTCTTCCCTGTGCTCTGTCTTGCTGTTGAGTCGCTAAGTGGTGTCTGATGACCCCATGGTAGCCCGCTGGCTTCTGTCCATGGATTTCTCCAGGCAAGAATATTGAAGTAAGTTGCCATTTCCTCCTCCAGGGGAGGACCCAGGGATCTAACTCGGATCTGCTGCATTGGCAGGTGGATTCTTCACCACTGAGTCACCAGGGAAGCCCCCTCTATTACATTTTAGTGAATACAAAATTAGAAAGACATTTACAGGACTACTTGTAACCTCTGTCCCCAAATTATATTTTTTCCCCCATGAGGAAATTACAGATATTATCACACATATACATTTTTCCCCCCATTCAACACAAGCACATTTCACAGAAAATGAATCTGGATAGGTGCTTTTGAGGAATTTTAACTTAACCAGGAAAAAGGTATGAAAAGCAAGAGACTAAAACGAAATGCTAAGTGCTACAGGAGGATATGAATAAACCGCTATGAGAGCAAAGAGAGAAAAGGAACTGTGAGCAGGGACTGGGCCCTATCCCTCTTTGAAGTCCCAGGTCCTGACACAGCGGTTGGCATATACACAAAAATACACAACACGTGCGGTGGGAGATGGCCGAAATAAATCAGTAGATATCCCCAAAGGTAACAGGTGAGGGCCCAGCCAGGGGTTACGGGATTAAACAGGCCTTTACAGGTGCCTGTAGAAGGCCTGCGGGCAGATTAAACCCCACGTGTAGCGGCATGCGCTGGGGAAAGACCTGGAAGATCTGGGAAGGGGTGAGTGTTGGTGGTGGAAGCCCAGGATCAGGGACGTGGGACAGAAGTGCTGAGACGCGAACCAAGGTTACGCAAGGAGCTGCAATCAGGTGGCGATGGCCCAGTGCAAAGTTCAGGACTGGGGCTTTTCATGTAAAGACAACTGGGAGGCCCAAATGGGTCACTGTGGTATTAAGCAAGGGTGTGATGGCGGGGTTTTTTCTTAGTTTTTAAGGAAGGGTACTCTGGCAATGTGGAGGATGACCAGTGGTGGCCGGGAGGCCCCTGAATTCCAAGTCCTGTCCAAGCTCCGCCGCTCCTCCGTGAACTCTGGTTGGCCCACTGATCAATCTCTGTTAACAGTTACAGTCTGCACGACTCCAGCATCTTTTAATGCAAAACCGTAGATGCCTGAATATCTGCTACAGAAAAGACTTAACCACTTATTTAATTATTACTCCTCTCATCCTGCCACCCTCTGCATTTAACAAGCCTACACGCTGTCACAAAAAAGAACTGAACCCGAGGCTATCTCCAAAGAACGGGACTCTCCACCATATTCCTCAAAGTTCTCCTTGCACCTCCAGTCCTCTGCTCAGACTTCACTGGCTTTTCAAATGTCCAGTTCAAGAGCCTCTTCCTATTTCACTGGCTCCTTCCACTTTATTTCTATCTACCTTCTTACCTTAATGATGCATACACAGATCTACAAAACACATTTGTTACAGGTAAGGAGGGTAAAAAAAAAAAAACCTTAAAAATTCACTCATGTTTGCAAGTCACCTTATTGAATTCTTTTTGGATGGCCATGTTTAGGCCAATCTCTCAAAGCTGTTAGAAGGTAAGAGTTAAGTTTTCATTTCCCTTCAAATACACTGTCGTGCAAACATTTATTGTTACATGCACACACCTAAGGGCTCCCCATGTGGTGCTAGTGGTAAAGAACCTGCCTGCCAGAACAGGAGAGTTAAGAGATGAGGGTTCAATCCCTGGGTCAGGAAGATCTCCTGGAGGAGGGCATGGCAACTCACTCCAATATTCTTGGCTGGAGAATCCCAGGGACGGAGGAGCCTGGCGGGCTACGGTCCATGGGGTCATAAAGAGTTGGACAAAACTGAAGCAACTGAGCACACACACATCGAACGCACATTTATCCCTCAGAGAGCTGGTGATTTAAGATCCAGCATAAACTCCCTCAAGGTTATTTAAGCCTTGCTTAAAAGCATGAGTTTCTTGAAGGCTTTTCTTGAGCTCTTTAAACAGTCACAGGTAACTAATCATCTCAATTTTCAGAGCAGGGCGGTGGGATGAGAGTCACTGCCTATACTTTATAGAGGGAGGAACGGAATGACGGGATGAGCAGGTCTGGGAGATTCTACAAAAGCGTCTTTTCTCCAGACAGTACTCCTCCAAACTCTTCCGATCCCTTTATTATCCTGACAAAAGAGCCAGTGAACCATGTCCTCCACCCGTTCTCCTCCCACTTATCCCTATAAAAAGGAAACACACACACCACCCCGGAATGGAAACCATTACTACCCGGGAATAAAGTCTCGAGGAGGTGATGGCTGTCACTGCTGTGAGTCTCCTGAGTTATTAACACAACTGGACCACTCGAGCACAGGAGGAAAGGCATCACCTGCTTCTCTTTTGAGGCTCCAGAGCGGCCCACAGGGCCAGGAGCTTTAAGGGGAGGAAGCAAGATACCCCCCCGGGGGGGATTCTCTACAGAGCGGACCTGTTTCCTCTTTCCCTTGAATTACACCCTAACTTGCCAAATGCTATCTCACTTATAAGAAAACACAATCAAGGATTTGAGAGGGCGGAGGCATGGGTGAGGAAGAGAATCCCTCAACTTCAGGGTTTTAAGACATACAGGTGAAGGGCTGACACAGGGGAAGAGATCAGCAACCAGCTACTTTAGACGTCCCAGAGATGGGACCTTGAGCAACGGTGAGGTTCTGCTGACTACTGGGTTTCCCTGCAAGTCTAAGGCTAAATTTACAAAAGCCAAACTTTGAAAACTTTAATCAGAAGGCTTTCAACGGAGATACAACGTTTTAAAAAAATTACCTTTTTCACAAGGGTACCTTGATTCAGCGATTCCAAAGGTGCCGAAGGCCAAACAAAATCGTCTTTTAAAAAATCACAAAGTACGTGGTCTTACATTTTGAGGTTGAAAAATTAAAAAAAAAAAAAAGCAAGCATAATTGAATGCACCCTGGAAGAGTTCGCAAAAAAAAAAAAACTCAATCGGCTTCTTCTTTACGTAAAAGCCTAATAAGCCCTGCGTTTCAGCTGACCCTAAACAAGTACACTGCAGAAGAGGGTTTAAAAATAGCACACAGAAAACTACCGGAGGAAACAATTCCGGAAGTTGACTTATCTTCTTGAAACCGGCGGCTTTCGTTGTTTCTAGATTAAAAAAAAACAACAAACCATTCCACCCCAAATCAAATCACCCGAACGACAGTGAGAAAAAACAGGAGAAAAAAAAAAGCCACTTAAAGTTCTGATTTGCCTCTTCTCTGTAGCCTCCCCACCAGCACCACACCACCCTCCCGAGGATAATAAAATGGTAAATAACGGGCACTGGTCGCTCGGGTCCACGAGGCAGCCGCGGCGGCGGAGGAGGGCGCTGGGCTGGGTAGGAGGGAGCCCGCGGGCCCCGGGGCCTGGCGGCGCCCAGACTGGAAGGGACTTCCCGGGGGTGGGGGGGTCGACGATCGGCGCCCCGTCCGACCGCGCCGGGCCCCTCCGCTTTGTCTGGGCCGGCATCGGGGCCCAGCCCCGGCGCCCCGCGCCTCCCAGCTCAAGATTTCCTCCCGGCACCCGGCTCGCCCTCGGCCGCACAGCAGGGCTCCGAGGCCCGCGTCCCCTCGCCGCCCCCGACCCCTGCGCTGGGGCCCTTGGCGGCAGCCGCACCTGCATGCCCGGGGCCCCGGGGTCGACCCCCGTGTCCAGGACGGCGATGAGCACCCCTCGCCCGTCATACTCCGGGTAGCGGCACAGGAAGGCCGCGGCCCCGGTCTCCTTCTTCGGGAGGAGGCCGTGGAAGGGGAAGGGCTCCTCGGTCGCGGCGGTGGCCATGGACGTAGGCTGCAGGGTGGCGGGGAGGCAAACGGCCGGGCGGCGCGCGGACAAGCGGCGGCGCGAGGACAACCCGGGCGGCCACGGGCCTGGGCTAAGAGGGGAGGTGCGGTCGGGGTGGGCGGGGCCAGCGTCCGGCCAATAGCCGAGCCTCCAGGGAGGGCTGGCCAATCCCGCGCCGCTACGTCAGAGCCGACGGCGCCGCTCTCCGGAAGCCGAGCCCGAGAGGTACCCGGGGCCGCAGAGAAGGGGGCGGAGCCTGAGGCGTGGCCGGAGGGCTTAGGGGGCTGGAGGGCTTAGGGGGCAGGAGCCCCCGGGGGGCCTTAAACCAGAGAGAAGTGCGGGGCGGGGATTTTGTTTTTGTTTTTTTTAAGGGGCGGGCCGGCTTCTTAAGCAGAGGGTCCGCGTATCCCCGCCCCACCGCGGGGGACAGAGAAGGAAGTGGGGGCTTGCCCTCTGGAGAAGCGGGAAGCCCCCTTCTGACAGTCGATGGTTTCTGAACGTGCAGGGGTGGATGAATGAAACTGCGGTCAGCTGCGGCGGAACCCTCCGGGTGGACCCCGAGCAAAGGGAGCCCACGCGAGCTCGCTTAAACTCCTTAGGCGTATCGGATATTGGCGAAAAGCCAGGAGACCAATTTTTTGATTTGGGAGAGTGGAAGTGATTTTTCTGGTTGGGAGCTCTTTGATTTAGTGGTATCGGGCTGGTGTTCCCGTCTCGAAGGTGTGTCCCTTTGAAGGATGGTGGTGGTGGTGGGCACGGGCCAGGGCTGCAGTCTGCAGTCAACAGGAAGCGGGTTGCTGGCCATTCCATCGGCCTCTGTAGCCAGTAACAAAGTAGCATCGCAAAGGGGCCCCTCCTATCCTCCTGCCTTACCCTGGGCTTCCGGGATTTCTGAAAAACATTTTTTTTTTCTTTTTTCTGCCCCCCACCCCCCCCCCCCCCCCCGCCCCGACTCTCTCTTTAAGTTGGTGTTCCTGGTTGATCCTCAGGGTTCTTCACTCAGCTGAAAGTGAAAGTCACTCAGTCTTATTTACTCTTTGTGAACCATGGACTGGATGTAGCCTGCCAGGCTCCTCTGGGCATGAAATTCTCCAGGCAAGAATATTGGAGTGGGCTGCCATTCCCTTCTCCAGGGGGGATCTTCCCCGACCCAGGCATCGAATCTGGGTCTCCTGCATTGAAGGCAATTTCTTTACCATCTGAGCCACCAGGGAAACCCTGATAGAGCCATAATTGGCAATTTCCAGATAAGGGGGGCTGCTATCAATTGCTCCATGCTGGCCCAGTGGCCCTTTAATGATTTTTCTGTCTGTATTCATGCCAGGGTAATCTCAGTCTTTGTGAGGATGTGCCAAGGATGGATGTCTTTGGCAATCTGGTCAGCCTTAAGGTCAGCTTCTCAGAACAATTTTAAACTCATAAAATATAATATAGAGAATTACAAAAGAAATTATGTTGGAATAGCTATCAAAATATGAAAACCAACTTTGTTATACAGAAATAGTTTTATACATGTGTGTATGTAGTTATACATATGCTTCTTTGCATAAAAACAGGAGCTAGTGCCAAATCTAATAAGTGCCTGTAATTGCACAATAGTAATGAGCATAAATATTTTGAGACCTGTACTATGACAAGAAGCTGATTTTTTATGGGTGACACAGGAACAAACAGTAATGCTAATACCATTCTGGTTATTACCTACATCTACAATTGAAGGAAATACTTAACTAAAAGGTTAGTGGAAGTTAGGCTGTATTTATCTTTTTCTACTCAAGTTTTTGAACCCCTCAGATTCTATCATGGACTCCGGATTATGAATGCACGGTGTCAAGGGAAATCCCATGTACACCAGTTTGCACTTCACGGGATTGGGGGATTCTCCATGAAGTCTCAGAAATTACCGTAAAGGCTGTGCAGTTCCTTTGAATTGATTACTTGCCCGTTCATTCTACTCTGTAAGTCTTAGAGAAGCACATTCTCTTTAGTGAAGAGGAAACAGGATAGTTAAAAGTTTTCCTTCCTACTCCCAACTGTGTTTATGTTACCTCAAAAAGGACTTACAGTGATTGAGAAAGAAAAGAGAAGGACAAACCCAGAAGACATTCAGTAAAAACATACAGTGCCAGTGGCATAGCTTCCAGGCTCAACTGTTGTCCAGTCGTTTCATTTTACAGATGAGGAGCAAAGAGACAGGGTTACTGACTGCCACAGATCACAAAATGAATCGAGGAAAAAGCTGGATCTCTATTCTGTCTCTGATGTTTCTCTACCACACCAGTTGAGCTCTGCTGGAGTGTCACCCAATGAATGGATGGGGAATGAACTGTTCACTATGAAACCAAAGTGGCAGGCTTTTTTTTTAGACTCCTGTAACAGTGTTTAAAAAATTTCTTCTGCTTATGTATCCCATAAAAATGTTTTAGAAAGATTATGTACCCTCTTATATAGTTTTAATATAACTTAGAATTTGTCATCATACTCTCAAGGAATAAAGGATGTAATATCTGACATTTTGTAAATATTGACATTCTTTAAACTTCTTTAAATAATGTTACTCTTTGATACTCTGTTGTTGTTTGACACTTAGCATTGTAGTTTATATACCTGAACATATCCATTTAAATTCAGTCAGACATTTGACATCACTCTTCCTTCTTGAAATTTTATCATTCTACACAGAATTTTATCCTAATGTAATTTATAATGGAAAGCCCTATTGATCATTTATTATCTGCAACAAAAATATGTATGTTAATATTTTAAAAATTTTCCTGGGATCAAAATGTTAATATTTTTCTTTTGGATTACCTTTCAATTATTGGCAGGTTGATCAAAACAATATACATCCTAAGCTTTACTATTTGATTAAGATAAAAATTACAGAACAAAAAATTCTTATTGAAAATGCAGGTCTTAAAAAGATGCACGAGATGCATGCTTTGGGGCTGTGATTAAAGATTTTGCTGACGGTTTTTCAAATCATCCGTTTATTTGATGTTCAAGAAGCTATTTCACCTGCAGGAGATGCCCCATTGTAAAATGCCTTTTTATCTTTAAGGCGGGAGACCCAGCTGTGAAACAGGTGGGAAGGCGGTATGTCCTTCCATCACAGGCACGTCTTCAAGCAGGTCAATTTGGAAAAGAGGAGATAAGACATTTAAGCCTCTGGAAACTGATCGGACTGAAGTTATCCAGGACTTTGTACCACAGTTTGAAGACCACTGCTTTTTAAAACCTCTGAAATCACTTGAACTCAGGACGAAGTCTTATGCTTTGTCTTGGAGCCCCAGTATTTTTCACTCTGTGTTTTGACCCCGGCTGCTCTCTGGATTTAATGACATTCCCAGCTAAGGCAACTCTTTCAATGCTCAGTCCGTTTGCGCAACCGGACAAACAGCTCAATGGTTCACCCATCATTGGCTCTCCGAAGGAAACAATGAAGATACAGATAAACATAACGAGGGCTTAGGAATGGGGAGGAGGAGGAAGGGGAGGACGGGACACGGCAGGGTCAGGAGGGCAAGGCCTGGTATCCGGAGTGAAGTGCCAGGCGGGACGCCCGCACCTTCCCGCGCAGCACTGTCGGAGCGGGAAGCCCTGAGCCAGGTGTCCCCAGGCCCACCTCCCTTCCGCATCACCTGCGGGGCTGGGCGGGGCGGGGGGTGTTCAGCGTACCAAGGCAGAGGCGCGGGTAAGAGCAATCTCTTCCCCTGACTCACCTGCTTTGTAACTATTGTGGCACCGTATTATTTGCAGAATATCCTTTGATCGCATCCCAGGCCGCGCCGAGATTGGGAAAGCATCCCACGTGTCCAGATGCCGGGCTTGGCGATTCAGCGCCGTTTGCCAGCGAGGCCCCTCCTCCCGTGGGCGACCCCCCCCGGGGCGATGATGCGGGGGAGAAGGAACGAGAGAGACGCTCGGGTCCTGTAAGATGAGCAACTTCCTTGACAGCAGACTGGGGCTGGAGGACTCCCCCGGCGGCTTTGCCAAGCCTTCGCTAGGCTGCGGGGCACCCAGCGCTGGCTGTTCTCGTCTTTACTCAGGGGTCGGGCTCGCAAACCCTCACGGCTCTCCCAAACCTTTGGTGGACTCTTCACCGTTTTTCTTCGGGCAGGCATTTCCCCTGATAGCATCTTTGCTCCTTGAAGCCAGGCTTGGCATCTGCTTCTCGGAGGATGCGGATTACAGCAGCTCACACCAGAGAAAAGGTGATTCAGATGCTTCAGACTTGAGCACTGCCGCCCCCCGGAGGCAAAGACCGTCCTTGCCTCGCATAACAGGCCCACTGCCTGGACAATCTCCAGGGCACAGCCGGATGGACCAACGTGCTCCTCTAAGTTTAAGGCCCAGGTCTGCGCTTAGCTGTAAAGGAGGCTGGGAGATTAAGTTCTGACTTCTTGCATGGGCAGGCAGGACTGATAATGTGGGAAATTCTATAACCATAGCAAGGCCGTTCCAAAGATGCCTCAGTTCAAAAGATTTGTTCATCATACCGAACGTTCACTATACCAACATATAAATAATATCTATTCATTTAGTCTTAAGACTTATATGAGTCTAAATACTTTAAGTGATACTTGCCATCCTCTCTATTTCTATTCTTTCTACTTCCGAACTCAATTAAACTATGTAACACAGGTCCAGCTCCAAGAAACTTCAATACGAGAAATAATAAACTAGATAATTTGGATCAAGACTCCTACTGAGAATGTTGAGGGAAATCTGGACGACATATGAAAAATACTTGCTTGTAGGCCTCCTAGGGCTAGCAGTAGGGTGAAGAATTTCTGGAGTAGATATAAACCCAGAGCCTGGAGCTGAACATTTAGTACAGTTTTGCCTTTCAGGGCAAAGGGAAGTGGGGAGAAAAATCCTGGAAAAATTGAAAAGGTGAAGATCATGTGCCTGTGGGGTAGGCCATGTCAGAGGGCCGTTCATGTCTCCCCCGCGCAGAAATTAGCACTGGGAGGTGGATGTGAGCTGCTGAAGCTGAAACTCCAATACTCTGGCCACCTGAGGCGAAGAGCTGACTTATCGGAATAGACCCTGATGCTGGGAAAGACTGAAGGCAGGAGGAGAAGGAGACAACAGAGGATGAGATGGTTGAATGGCATCACCGACTCAATGGACATGAGTTTGAGCAAGCTCTGGGAGATGGTGAAGGACAGGGAAGCCTGGCATGTGGCAGTCCGTGGGGTCGCAAAGAGTCAGACACAACTGAGCGACTGAACTGAACTGGGAGCTGGCTTTAGGAATCTGGAGACCTGACCTTTAGTCCTAGTTCATTGGTTTGTCATTTTAACAAGACAGTGAACCTCTCCGGACTTCAGTTTACTCGTTTGAATGGGAAAGAGTTAACGGAGCCCCCTTCCTTTGTAGTTACAGCCGGGGCGGGAGGTGGGGGGCGGAGTGTGGGGAGATTTTGAATCAATTTCAAAACAGTACATTTTATTATCAGTTAATCTAGGAAAGTTTAAACATGTCCCCCAGGGTATGTGCTCTTAGCATACTAAGGCTAGAGTTGTCAGTTCGTGAGAAATAGAGTCAGTGTTATATAAATAGGACAAGTGTGAGTTTTTCACATACGAGAGAGAGGTGCCTTTGGAAGGAAATAAATACTGGGAGAGATGAGATGCGTTTAACTGCAGATATTTAGTGCAGGTAAACAAGCACACCGGAGAAGGCAATGGCAACCCACTCCAGTACTCTTGCCTGGAAAATCCCAAGGACGGAGGGGTCGGGTGGGCTGCAGTCCATGGAGTTGCTAGGAGTTGGACACGACTGAGCGACTTCACTTTCCTTTTTCACTTTTATGCATTGGAGAAGGAAATGGCAACCCACTCCAGTGTTCTTTCCTGGAGAATCCCAGGGACGGGGGAGCCTGGTGGGCTGCCGTCTATGGGGTCACACAGAGTCGGACACGACTGAAGTGACTTAGCAGCAGTAGCAGCAGCAAACAAGCACACGCCACAGCATAAGTCTCTCTCCATTTTTCTCTCGTTTCTGGGACCAGGCTGCTCTTTACCCCTCTGACCAGCTGTCCCTGGGACCAGAGACCACCCCTTCCTTCTGCAGAATCAGTAGAAAATGGGAAGAATAGCGAATCCATTGGCTTCCAGAGGACATTTGGAGCCGGTAGACTTAATGGCCACACAAAATACATGCAGTGGTTTGGGACTGATTATTTGTGGAGATCGCGATGGTGGGGATTTAAGATGGATCGTGATTTAAGAAGTATGGGGAGAGCTTAGGCTTCCCTTCACACAAGGCACATGGTCCCCACTATGTGGGCAGCAAGAATGTCCCCATGTTCTATCTGGCTGTAGCTGAAGGGACTAAGAGTCGTCCTGTGCTCAGGCGGATGAAAGAAGCAGACGGCATGTAGTGTGTGATGGAGGGTTGGACCGAGGTTCTTGAAAGTTGGTTCTTGAGCCCCACTGCTGGGGGGCTGAGAACACTCCATTATCCAGGACTATCATATTCTCAGAAAAGCCCTAGCCCACTGAGCTGTTGCTTTTGGTTTGATTGGTGATCCCCCCAAGTTGTTGTTTAGTCATTAAGTCCTATCCAACTCTCTGTGATCCCCTGGACTGTAGCCCGCCAGGCTCCTCTGTCCGTGAGATTTCCCAGGCAAGAATACTGGAATGGTTGCCACTTCCTTCTCCAGGGCATCTTCCTGGACCAAGAATCAAACCTTCATTTCCTGCATTGGCAGGTGGATTCTCTACCACTGAACCACCCTCCTTATATTAAACACTTTTATTTCATAGTCTTTGGAATTTTGTCTTACTTAATTGAAAGAGCTTTACCTAGAACAGAGCATGTGGTATTTATTTTGTTCCACCCTTATTAGTTATGTGTATCAGTTAGCAAACACATTGCTCCCATTGAATCCCAGGACAGTAAACCACACTTACGTGGACAGACATGAATTAAGTTGTGCAATGCAGGAACTACCCAAGGACAGTTCCTGCCCTCTGAGATGTCACTGCAGGAGGCAGTGGGTCTCTCTCGACAGGGCAGGCACAGGCCGGACCAGCCCAACCACTGCAGTTCTTGATATTTGCACACCTGTATGGGATTTCTGAAGTCCCATCCATCTGCCCAAACTCAGAGTGCCAGGAAAACTTGTTAGTTTCAGTATCCAATTAAAGGCCAGTCCTAATGATGGTCCCAGGGCTTCCCTGGTGGCTCAGCTGGTAAAGAATCCTCCTGCAATGCAGGAGACCTGAGTTCGATCCCTGGGTTGGGAAGATCCCCTGGAGGAGGGCATGGCAACCCACTCCAGTATTCTTGCCTGGACGATCCCTATGGACAGAGAAGCCTGGTGGGCTATAGTCCATGGAGTCACAAAGAATCAGACATGACTGAAGGACTAAGCACAGACAGCATAATTATGAGCCCAAGTTTCCTGACTCGATGGAGAGAGGCCAAGAATTTGCCAGCAAAAGCACTTAGAAGCTAAGGGATCTTGCCTCGGGGGACTGGCTCTGCCACTGATTAGCTTCATGACCTTTAAGAAGGCCTCAGTATCCTCAACTACAAATCTGAAGGTTTTATCAGGGTTAAATGAGAAAAAGTACCTTCCACAGAGACAATAAATAATCAAATGATCACTATTACTTACTATTACTGTATAATATTACTATTACAGCTGGCTCGGATGCCCTAGTGACTCAGTGTGTGGGGGCCAATCATATCATGTGGCATCCCGCCACCAAAAGGTAAGACTTCCAGAGAGCAGGCAAATCAGTTTTTTTAAAAAAGGATTATTTAGTTTGTAAGAAATGATCTGTAAAAATCAACTGAGGCTGGGCTTCCCTGGTGGTGCAGGGAAGATTTAAGAGTCAGCCTTGCAATGCAAGGGGCACTGCTTCCATTCCTGGCCCGGGAAGATCCCACGTGCCATGGAGCTACTGAAGCCCGAGTGCCTGGAGCGCCATGCTCACTGAATCAAAGAAAAGCAAGAAAAGTCACGGCAAAGAGAAGCCCGCGCACTGAAACGAAGCAGCAGCTAGAGAAAGCCCACACGCAGCAATGAAGACCCAGCTCAGCCCGAAAGAAAATAACTAAATAGAAAAAAAAATCAACCGAGGCATGTAGTAAAGAGACCTTAAACACCTGTTTTCTCGAGGTAAATAGATCAGACAGCTTGCTCCATTGTTGGTGAAACTTAACATGGACAGGTAGGTTTTTTTTTTACTACTTATAAATGCTGGAGAGGGTGTGGAGAAAAGGGAACTCTCTTACACTGTTCGTGGGAATGCAAACTAGTACAGCCACTATGGAGAACAGTGTGGAGATTCCTTAAAAAACTGGAAATAGAACTGCCTTATGATCCAGCAATCCCACTGCTGGGCATACACACTGAGGAAACCAGAAGGGAAAGAGACACGTGTACCCCAATGTTCATCGCAGCACTGTTTATAATAGCCAGGACATGGAAGCAACCTAGATGCCCATCAGCAGATGAATGGATAAGAAAGCTATGGTACACATACACAATGGAGTATTACTCAGCCATTAAAAAGAATACATTTGAATCAGTTCTAATGAGGTGGATGAAACTGGAGCCTATTATACAGAGTGAAGTAAGCCAGAAGGAAAAACACCAATACAGTATACTAACACATATATATGGAATTTAGAAAGATGGTAACAATAACCCTGTGTACGAGACAGCAAAAGAGACACCGATGTATAGATCAGTCTTATGGACTCTGTGGGAGAGGGAGAGGGTGGGGAGATTTGGGACAATAGCATTGAAACATGTATAATATCATGTATGAAACGAGTCGCCAGTCCAGGTTCGATGCACGGTCCTGGATGCTTGGGGCTGGTGCACTGGGATGACCCAGAGGGAGGGTAGGGGAGGGAGGAGGGAGGAGGGTTCAGGATGGGGAACGCAGGTATACCTGTGGCGGATTCATTTCGATATTTGGCAAAACTAATACAAATATTGTAAAGTTTAAAAATAAAATAAAATAATAAAAAAAGAATTTTAAAAATTAATTTGCTTTGACTACATACACCTCCAGTCTCAAAGAATTACAAAGTGTCAGACATGACTGAGCGACTAGAAGCATGACAACATATTCACTAACTTTTCTTGTATCCATTCGTCTGTTGATGAGCATTTGGTTGTTTCCATATCCTGGCTATTATGAATAATGCTGCAAAGATCATGGGACTATAGATGTCTCGTCAAGATCCTGATTTCAATTCTTTGAATATATACCCAGAAGTGGGATTCCCGGAGCATCTGGTAGTTCTATTTTTAATTTTTTGAGTGACCTTCGAACGGTTTCTCATAGCAGCTGCATCATTTAACATTCCCATCAAGAGTGTACCAGGGTTCCAATTTTGCCATATCCTTGCCAACACTTCTCTTTTTAAAATTTTTTATAATAGCCTGACAGGTGTGAGGTGATACCTCATTGCACCCTTGATTATAATTAAAACCATTGTCATTCCACTGCTCTGAAATAGAGACCAATAGCCAAAATTAGACTTTTACTATGGATTAGAATTTCATATGCAAACTTTTCATCTAGCATTGCATTATTCTCATTTTCAGAGTTTAAAACATTTATATACATGATCTTTATATAGTCCCATGAATATACCAAATTTTTAAAAACATTCCCGATTTTTAACCATTTCAATTGTTTCTTAGTGATTAAATGATTGTGATATTTGCAACTGAGAACTGATGATAGAAGAAAGTAAACTGCAAAGCTACACATTGTAGGAAAGCGTGCTGCAGTGGTCACAAGGTTAAAATATGTGTTTAGTTCTACAGTTATAATTATTCTTAACAGGGGTAAAAATGTCATATACAAGCTTTAATTCTATTTCCGTGTCTGTGTGTGTGAATTCTGGGAAACGTTCCTTATCCGACAATTCGGTTAGGTTTATTCACTCAGCTTTGCCTTTGCAACAGTGCCACCGTCTGGTTAGAATTGGCCTTTACAGGCTGGTGTCCCACTTTGCTGGGTAACTTGTGATTCTGTTCCAGTGAGTGAATTCTGGTAAATCAATCTCAGCAGAGCACCACCCTGAAGATGTTGGTCTGATAGATGCTAGAGGACAAAAAGCATAGGGGATGCTTCAAAAACTAAGAAGTTATGTCAAGTATATAAACAAAAGAAACGAAAAGTGTTAGTTGCTCAGTCCTGACTCTCTGCTATCTCATGGATTGTAGCCTACCAGGCTCCTCTGTCCATGGGATTTTTCAGGCAAGAATCCTGGAGTGGGTTTCCATTCCCTTCTCCAGGGGATTTTCCCGACCCAGGAATCAAACACAGGTTTCCTGCATTGTAGGCGGATTCTTTACCATCTGAGCTACCAGGGAAACAAAACCAACCTTGTAAACTTGGAATGCTCCTTTACTTCTAATTGACCCTTTCTCTTTTAGAAAGATGTAATGGAACTGTTTTTTTTTTTTTTTTAGTTGGAGCAGAGGGGAGACACTCAAGTATCAGGAACAGCTGGAGGAATCATCCTTGAACCACAGAAGGACGACTGTGCCATGACGTTTGCGTGTAGATCTCTGGCACGTGCTCCTTTGTGGACTGCCATCAGCAGTTCCTGTGTCATTTCCATCTTCTACTGCCCTTCATTCCTGAGGGACCACCCTCCCTGTCCCCCAGATTTGACATTTCAGTGGATTCCGCAGGATGTACAACCTTCTTAGTTGAGGATTGAGGGAGGTACCCAAACTGGCGGGGGCAGGTGGTATGCCAGACTCTTCCTGGCTGTGAGGCAAAGCCAGGCACTGCGTGCGTTAAGAGCTAGGTCACTTGCAAGAAGTCTAATACAATAGGCTCTTAGGTTTTCTGAGCAATGTGTCTCGTGCACAATAGGTACCTCATAACTATTTAGGATTAATGGTTTCTAGGACTGGCATTATGGATGTCGTCTTTGCAGCCCACCATTCTGTCTACATGTACCTGTGCGTGCTCCGTCGTGTCTGACTCTTTTGAGACCCCATGGACTGCAGCCTGCCAGGCTCCTCTGTCGTTGGAATTTTCCAGGCAAGTATACTAGAATGGATTGCCATTTCCAGTAGTCCAGATCTCCAGCGGATCTTCCTGACCTAGGGATCAAACCCAGGTCTCTTGCGTCTCCTGCATTGGTAGGTGGGTTCTTTACCACTGCCCCACCTGGGAAACACACCATTCTGAATAGAGAGATGAAAATTTTGAGACAACAAGCCATCCCTGTACTTCTAAGTATGACTCTATCCGAGGAAACAATCTAATATTGTCAATTTCCTACCAGAGTGCAGTTTCCCGTTGTTTACGCTGAATCCTGTTGAGCATACGTACATGACGACTGCTCAGATTCCCCGTGGCAGCCCCTCAAACGGGAAGGCATCTGTTTGGTCTCAGCTGGGAAGGCATGCTAAAAACGTCCTCACTTTGTCATTGAATCAGTTTTTTTGGAACGTGTACTCTCCAAACGAGATGCTCCTTACATTTCTTTTTTAGTGAGGTGTTTCACATTTACCGTCTATTTCTGGAGGATGCAGGGTCTTTAAATACAAGGTAAGGACTTGTTTTTGCTAGCTAAAAATAGTCACTGTTTTAATTACAGAGTGAAATGATCAAAGAGGAGAATTTCTTCACCAAATATCTGAAAAGATTTACTCCTGAGATAAAAATTGATGCGGACACATGGAAATATTATCTCAGCAGAAAAATCACTTTCCACTCTAAGTCAGAAAAGAGTGTAACAAAGCTGAACCCCAAAGGAGGTTTTTCATAGCTTGGTTTTTGACAATAAGCTGAAAATTTACTTCTAAACAATGGCGGGGGAGTGGGGGTGGGGTGGGAGGGTGGAGGTTGGGGTGAGGGATGGGGAATCAGGTTATATAGAAGCTTATAATAAGGGGCAGGTAGTCTGAACACCAAAAGAAAACCAGGAAATCTCAAGTTAAGGAATATATCGCCCTGTTGTGCTATATATATGTATGGGAAGATGCAAGAATCTGGGCTTCCTGAAATCATTCGTTTAATGATTATCTCAGCTATCTGGGACCAGCATCCTGTGATCTGATTTTTCGAATGCTTCACTCCTCCTCATAGTGGGGAGTGGTGGCAGACTGAGAGCTACCAGATCACAGGCATTGTTTTTTTTGCCTGGGCGCACTGTGGGTTCAGAAATTCACATTTGGAGGGCCAGAACAGCTGATGGCTGTGGCATCCTTGTTTATTGCTGTGGCAGGAAAGACTCCATTTCATAGGGCTGACATGCAGAGGCTGCCTGTGACCTCACAGCCAGCAGCTGGGACCCAGTGCTTCCTGCAGTGGGATCTTGGCGGCGTCTCTTTGAGTTCACTACAACCCCATGGCTTCCTCATCTGTATTCAACTCCCCCTAGGTCTTCAGAAGTGTCTCCACATTAAAAGTTCTTTCTGATTTTAACTTTTGTGTATAATCTGAACTCCTAGTCTGAGCCAAAACAATAACAACAACTACAAAAAACAACATTTACTGAAGGCCAGGGATAATCTGCCTGCAGGAGACACCAATACAGGATACTCGGGTTTGGGTTCGGGTTCGATCCCTGGGTTGGGAAGATCCCCTGGAGAAGAAAATGGTAACCGACTCCAGTATTCCTGCCTGGAAAATCCCACGGACAGAGGAGCCTGGCAGGCTACAGTCCATGGGGTCGCAAAGAGTCAGACACAACTGAGCATGAGGCTTCCCCGCGATTACAGACATTTTCATAAACATCTATGGATGATATATTACAAATCTCTGTATGAAGCTCAGAAAGGCAGAGCTTAAGACAACATGCCTGTTTGGCATGGATACTGCTGATTAAAAAAAAAAGGCCTAATGTCAGAGACGAGAGTTAAGTTTTATTTCAGCCCATGAAACAGCATTTCAGGGAGCTCTGAGAAATTGCTCCAAGCTGTTTCTGCAAGGGGAGGAGCTAGGAAATGTAGGAGTTTTGCAACAAAGGGCAAGTACTTGGGAACATCAAAAGATACAGCTAATTAAAGAAACTGGATATGTCCAGGGATTTAGGGCTTTTCTCTGAGAAGAGGCAAGAGCCAGGGCTCTCTGAGATCATTCCTTTGATATGCACCTCAACTCTCCGGGGCCAGTATCCTGTGTTTTCACATGAGTTTCCTTAACGCTCAAAGCAGGGAGTGCCTGCACTCTGATGGCTGCTAGAAGGCAGGTGTTCTTTTCAGCCCTGAGTTCCCTCAGGGCTCAAAGTGGAGGGCTGCAAAGGCTGATGATTGTGACACCCTTGTTTACTGCTATAGCAGAAAATTCTCCATTGCTCAATACCTACATCATTGCCACTATGAAATCCTTCATGCAATGAAGCAGGGGTAATTTAGTAATTAAAGTAAGTCTAAGAACACATCCGATGCTCTTTGTACCATCCACCTGATGAAGATGAACTTAGGACCAAACACTATTTGGTAAAGAATCCACCTGCCAAGCGGGAGGCGCAGGTCCAGTCTCTGGGTCAGGAGAAGGAAATAGCAGCCCACTGCAGTATTCTTGCCTGGGAAATCCCATGGACAGAGGAGCTTGGTGGGCTACGTCCATGGGGGCACAAAAAATCCTACACGACTTAATGACTAACCAACAACAAACAGCAACCATGTTAGAACTAGTGAGTTCTAAGTTACCCCTTTAAACATGCTAATTTCCCCTCAAACTCATTTTGGGCTTTTTGCCTAGAGAATCCTCAGCTGTTGCTTCTGACTGTCTTGGCTCCATCTTTACCAGCCGACATCTGTCCTAAAATTGATTTACCTTCGCTTCCAGACTCCTTGGATCCCATCTTTGTGTCTCCATCACAAGCGTCCATCTGTGTGCTGTTAATCTCCCCGCCTCTCCCTTCTGCGGCTCTTTCTGCTTTCAGAGCCCTGATATTGCAGGGCTCTTGTCATTGTTAGTTTGACCAGCCTCTTCTAGCTCTTAAGGGAAAGAAGACACCTCGTAGGGGTAGGTTCGGTTTCCGTGTAACTCCGCTTGGCTGGCGGACGTTGTCTTTGTGCAAGGGAGGGTGCAGTCCTCATCTTGGATGACGTGGATTTGGCTGGAGGAGCATCAGTACATGTGTGAATTGGCAAAGGAGTCTACATGACCAGTCCCCCTGTGTGGGATTACAAAGTGGGTGTCAGGACAGGCACAGGGAGACATAAGTCAACGGTACTTAGGGGAAAAACATTTACAACAAAGCTCTCAAGTTGGTGGGCATGTGAATCTCTAAGCATAAATCCGAAATACATCCAATGACAGAGATGAAGGTTGTTTTCAGCCTCCACTGTCTCTTCTTTCTGCCCACCTGATTTACATATGCTTTTCTAACTGAATGTTAGAAGTTTGAGTTAATACGAGGAGTTCCTGAAACTGACACAGATAACAATTTGCTATTAGAGACTTTTGGTAATTAAACTATTCATATTTTAAGATGATGCTTTGGAATTATGGTGCCAGAGAAGACTCTTGAGAATGCCTTGGACTCCAAGGAAATCAAAACAGTCCATCCTAAAGGAAATTAACCCTGAATATTCATTGGAAGGACTGACGCTGAAGCTGAACTTCCAATACTTTGGCCATCTGAGGAGAAGAACTGACTCATTGGAAAAGACCCTGATGCTGGGAAAGATTGAAGGCAGGAGGAGAAGGGGATGACAGAAGATGAGATGGTTGGATGGCATCACCGACTCAATGGACATGAATCTGAGCAAATTCTGGGAGATGGTGAAGGACAGAGGAGCATGGCGGGTTGCAGTCCATGTGGTCTCAAAGAGTTGGACACTTGTAGCAACTGAATAACAAGAAGACTCTGGGCCCCACACTCCTTTCCTTCTGCCTGTTACTTTAAGAAGAGCTCCATGGTGCAGAGATTTTGTCTACAGGCTTTCACTTCTACTACATGTAAGAGTTAATTCTTTTTTCTTTGACCAAATCTTGGGGTCATGTGGGATCTTAATTCCCCAAACAAGGATCAAATCTGTGTCGCCTGTATTGGCAGTCGTAACTACTGGACTGCCACGGAAATGCCAAGGGTTAATTCTGATGGAGGTTACTCTCCTCTGGCCTATTGTTGAGTAAGACAAGACCCCATACTTTTCTTAAATAATTGAAATAAGCATACAGCATAGACGGTTGGACCATAAAGAAAGCTGATCGCTGAAGAATTGATGCTTTTAAACTGTGGTGCTGGAGTAGACTCTTCAGAGTCCCTTGGATGCAAGGAGATCCAACCAGTCCATCCTAAAAGAAATCAATCCTGAATATTCATTGGAAGGACTGATGCTGAAGCTGAAGCTCCAATACTCTGGCAATCTGATGTGAAGAACTGACTCATTACAAAGACCCTGATGCTGGGAAAGATTGAAGGCAGGATGAGGAGGGGACAACAGAGGATGAGATGGTTGGATGGCATCACTGACTCGATGGATATGAGTAAGCACACTCCAGGAGGTGGTGATAGACAGGGAAGCCTGGCGTGCTGCAGTCCATGGGGTCACTAAGATTCGGACACGACTGAGCGACTGAACTGACAGAGCCCCTTAGGTATGCTTCACGGTTATTAAACACTAGTATCTACAGAGAAATAAGGGCAAAAGTGACAAGAGAAAACACTGAGACTTTGCTAAGACTCCCTGAAGAAGTCGCCACTGATGTTCATTGGAGCGAAACTCACCTTGTTTGCTTTCCTTTGCTACAAACTCCTCTCCTTGTTCACAAGCTTCACACAACCTTCTTTTCTTTTTTCCTTCCAGAATTAGTGGGCTTGGGTGTCCCTTTCTTATAAAATAAGGCCAACCCTACGTCTTCATTTCTCTGTTGTTTGACTCCTGAACTTAAATGAGTCATCCTTTTAATTTTGGAGTTTTTTGATTAACCTCTTGGGGGCAGCAATCCCTCAGTTCTTTAGGATATATCCCCAGATTAGATGATGTTAAATTTCAAGTGAATCAGCATTGGCTTATGTGTTTTGTTTTTCCCATTCGAGTTTGTTATGATGTCACTCTGTTAATTTCTGCCTCATTCCATTAACTAAAATAGTAAACCTATGAATCAAATTCAGATGTCTTTGTAACTGAACAGAGAACAAATCTGCATGTTCAATGAAGAAGCAGTTGATAAATTGACTTTCAGTTTCATTTAGCTCATTTTCATCCTTCTGAAAATCTACAGGGAAAAATTCACCTTTACCTCATTAAGCAACCCAAAGAGTTGGATTATTATTCTTGAATTGTTTTATGTGTTTGTTTCCATAGCTGATTGTAACCTCCATGAGATCAAGGGCTACAAATGACAGTTCCATTTTTTCCCCATTTATTTTGTAATTAGCCTGGTACTCATGAATCTATTTACATAGGCAGTGAACAGTGAGAACGCCATTGGCTTGAATTGAATTATATTCTTTTAATGGATATTTGTGTCCATTTTAGAAAAGGCACAATGCTAGATAGTTAGAACACAAAGACAGATAAGATATAACCCCCATCATTCTCAAGGACCTCACACGTCTTTACCTTTGTGTCTTAAGTCTCCGTGCTTTGTTCTGAGTAGGTAACTAGAGACACATGGTTCGCAATGGAAACGAGATATTGAGATTTTCGGGGGCTTCCCAAGTGGTGCGGCGGTAAAGGATCCACCTGCCAATGCAGGAGATACAAGCGATGCAGGTTCAAGCCCTGGGTCAGGAAGGTACCCTGGAGAAGCAAAATGACAACCCACTCCAGTGTTCTCGCCTGAAAAATTCCATGGACAGAGGAGTCTGGCATGCTGAAGTCCATGGGCTCTCAGAGTTGGACACGTGACTTAGCAACTGAACAACAATAACAATACTGTAGATAGTTTCCTGTGAGAAGGTGATTTAAAAATACCTAAGAGCTTATGGAGACAATATCTTATTACTGTGTCACAAAGCTTTGATAGTCAGTGCGTGAAAGAACCTCACTGTTTAGTTTACAAATCTGGAAAATTTCCTCTGTGCAACTGTTGACATGTTTTCATATATGATATATATATAAAACATATACACGCACATACTATATATAATATATATACACACATATACTAGATATAGATACACACACATGTATACACATATATGCTATACATAATAGGGCTTCCCCAGTGGCTCAACAGCAAAGAATCTGCCTGCAATGCAGGAGACTCAGGAGACAAGGGTTTGAGCCCTGGGTTGGGAAGATCCCCTGGAGGAGGAAATGGCAACCCACTCCAGTATTTTTGCCTGGAAAATCCCATGGACGGAGGAGCCTGGCAGCTACAGTCTGTGGGGTTGCGAAGAGTTGGACAGGACTGAGTAGGCACAACTATTACTACTACTATATATGATATATACATTTACATATACTATATATACACACAGTGTATGTGCATTTTACATTATAGACATATGTGTATACATATTATGTACACATATATATAAGGTATATAATACATATATACTTTGGATACATAGACAAGTAGATATCTTTATATATAAGTATTATATATGGTATCTGTACAAATGTATATTATGTATGTACGTATAAAAATGTATATATAATTATCTGTGTATTCATATATAGAGTATGGGCTTCCCTGGGGGCTCAGACAGTAAAGATTCTGCCTGCCAATGCAGGAGACCTGGGTCCCTGGATTGGGAAGATTCCCTGGAGAAGGGAATGGCAACCCACTCCAGTATTCTTGCCCGGAGAATTCCATGGACAGAGGAGCCTTGTGGACTATATAATCCAGGGGATCACAAAGAGTTAGACACAACTGAGCAACTTTCCCTTTCACACGCATTCATCTATAGAATATATTCATATTTGTATATGTACGTATATAGCTCCATTAGAATGTCATTAGGACTCTGTGTTCTTGTGCTGGTAAAATTTACTCTCTCACAAAGCTCTCGTGATGATGTTAGTTTTCTGCTTTGTAAATATTTCTGGAACTGTTCCTTCTGTTGTTTCTGGTTCAAAATCGCCTCTACTCCAAGGTTCCCTTTGGACTCTGTCCTGAAGCTGTTATGGTCTTTGCTGTCCTGTTTATTATCAAAGGAGATGGAAGAGGTGGCTACATCTCACCCAGAAATAGTGCTAGAAGGCCAGGCAGCATTAACACGGAACTGAAGAGATGTAAAAGGAAGTCATATTTCAGGATATTATTTTGCCTAAATTTGTTAGCAGTCCCCAATTATTCTCCATTTTTCCATAGAGGGCTTACTTAATCACAATAATTGAGATTTTCATTTCTGGGGCAATTTAAAGTGTTTTATGAAGGTTTCACACTGACTCATTATTATTAACCTCAGGGAGCAGAGGAATGTAGAGAAAACAGTGCGCAGAGAGAGTGAGCTCTTGAGAGGCTGAGAGGCTAAACACAGGAGAATATCTGCTACTTAAGGAACAAGGCATTTAATAGAAACCACCTTGGGAGATTCATAAACACAGAAGCTTAACACATAACAAGCGCTAACTTGAGCTTTAAATATTAAAAGGGTAAAATGAAGGCGTTTAAACACGCCTCAGGTTTTAGGCTGTTTTTATATCACCTTGGGTGTACTTTCCCTTCTTAAAATATGAATTAGCTGTGCCAATACATAAGTGACTCCCCTTTGTAATCACTGTAGGGAAAGCCTCAAAGTTAATGACACAGTTTCTATCTTATGCCACTCATCTTCCAGGCCCCCACATCCCCACTCAAACCTAACTCCCCTCCACCATTTTCGGGGCCTTCAACTCTATTCTTAAAGCTCTTGGGGCATTTCTGTGTATAGTCCTAGTCAACAGCTACAATGATTGGTGATGTTTCTGTCTGTGTTTCCTAATGGAGCGTGAAATATTTGGAGACAAAGAGTGTACCTGATTCAACTTTCATGCCCATTATCATGAACAGTTTGAGACACATGGTACTGAGGAAACAAAATCAAGGAGGGCATCACATGTTTTTTCCCAGCTCAATTTTCCTTTTAAAAATCTCCACGGTTGTCACTGAAATATTGTGCTGGGCAAAATGTTCATTTGGGTTTTCCATACTATCATATGGAAAAACCTGAACAGGCTTTTTGGCCAACCCAATATTTACATGTTAAACAGTACCAGGATTTCCGTGTCACTTTAGTGCTAGGCATGCGGGTAGCTCCTTCTTGCTGAATTTCCGTGTTGGCCAAGAGACTGGTTGATGGCACACAGCGCCTCTCAGGCAGTCTGCAACCTTGGTGGGAAGTAGGCAAGCAAGGGAAACGTGTGCATGGTTTGAGACAGAAACATATTTCTCTCAGATATTCAGACAATAGAGTCTGAGTATTTCAAGCTGTTATGGGGAGACGTTATAGGGCTTCTCTGATAGCTCAGTTGGTAAAGAATCCGCCGGCAGTGCAGGGGACCTCAGTTCGATTCCTGGGTCAGGCAGACCCCCTAGAGAAGGGATAGGCTACCCACTCCAGTATTCTTGGGCTTCCCTTGTGGCTCAGCTGGTAAAGAATCTGTCTGCAATGTGGGAGACCTGGGTTCGATCCCTGGGTTGGGAAGATTGTCTGGAGAAGGGAAAGGCAACCCACTCCAGTATTCTGGCCTGGAGAATTCCACAATCCATGGGGTCGCAAAGAGTCGAACACAACTGAGCAACTTTTACTTCACCTCATGGAGAAATGTAAACAAAATATGATTTGTTTAGTTTAGGTTGAAAGTGAAGTTGTTCAGTCGTGTCAGACTCTTTGCAAACCCATGGACTGTAGTCCACCAGGTTTCTCCATCCGTGGGGTTTTCCAGGCAAGAATACTGGAGTGGGTTGCCATTTCCATCTCCAGATCTTTCCAACCCAGGGATTGAACCCAGGTCTCCTGCATCGCAGGCAGACTCTTTACCATCTTGAAGACAGCACAAATGGCCAATTTAAGATAAAACCCACCTTAGGTATTGCAATGGCCAGATTTTTTGTTGTTGTTGTTATCAAATAATTGCCAAGTCTGTTTTTTCTTTCCTATGCTGAAACAGCGGAAGCAGTTGTTTATTTGAGTCACTCAGATAATTGTCTTAGGTTTCCTTTCCTGATTGATAAGTTTCAGGGGATTAGATTCCCTTCCTATGACTAAATGATAGTCATAATGAAACCAATTTTTCAACAGAAGAACAATAAGGGGAGAACCTACAATAGATATTTCAGGAGAAAAAGGAAAGCGAAAGTGTTAGTTGCTCAGTTGTGTTCAACTCTTTTACGACCCCCTGGACTGTACCCTGCCAGGCTACTGCCCATGGAATACTCCAGGCAAGAATACTAGAGTGGGTTGCCGTTTCCTTCTCCAGAGGATCCTTCTGACCCAGGGATTGAACTCTGGTCTCCTGCATTGTAGGTGGATTCTTTCTGTCCGAGCCACCAGGGAAGCCCCTACCGTAGATAATTCAGGAGAAGGAGGAGTTGAACTACTGAGTGGTTATAAGGGTTGTGAGACTGGTCCCCACACTATTATCAGGAGTGTCCTAATAGCAGGGGTTCGTTCAGGAATGTCTTTGGCTCTTCAAAGTGGTTTGAGGCTCAGGTCCGTATGAACCAGGCCCCAGCCTGGTGGGGCAGGGGGTAGGGTGGTGGTGGGGGGCACTGCTGAAGGAAAAACTAGGGGGCTGGGGCTTGAAGCACTTCCTTTCTTGGGTTATGAGTTGAGAGAGTGGCATTGACGTACACACGCTACCATGTGGGAACTAGATGGCCAGTGGGACGCT
Source organism: Bos grunniens (assembly GCF_055505025.1). NCBI lineage: Eukaryota > Metazoa > Chordata > Mammalia > Artiodactyla > Bovidae > Bos > Bos grunniens. The sequence goes on along the minus strand of NC_141176.1, from coordinate 85,177,138 downwards.
GCTGTATATCAGGGAGCTCAGCGCTGTGCTCTGCGATGACCTAGAGGGGAGGCATGGGGGGAGGGGGGGGGGTCCAAGAGGCAGGGGATGTATGTGTACATATAGCTGATTCACTTTGCTGTACAGCAGAGACTAACACAACATTGTAAAGCAGTTATATTCCAACATAAAAAAAGACTGCCGTGAAAATGCATTTATTTTGCAAAGCTACCATTTGATTGAATTACCCATTGTGCATGTACATCCTAGTTAAATAGCATATAGAGTGAGCTTATTTCAAAGAAATAATTTTGCAAATTTTCCCTGCTTCACCCTTGAGTCATTTTGCTATTTTTCACATAAAAACATCCAATTAATTATAAGACATTTCTCCTGGGCCATTACCCTTTCAATCATTTAAAAGTATACAGGCTATAATTACGTAATTATTGGCTGTTAAAATGTCAATGCTTCGTTTTTAAAATGCTAACTTAGATTTCAAAAGGAAGATATGCAACAGAAAAGTGTTTGTTGTATTTCAATTAGCGCCACTACAGTAAGAGAATTTCTAGTCACATTACATAAACATCACTTTTTTTTCTCTGTTAAGGTGGAAGAAATTAGCAACTGTTCCTTCATCAATTATTCTCATAATAACTTCAACATTATTTTGCCAACAAAGGGTCCGAGTAGTCAAAGCTATGTTTTTTCCAGTAGTCATGTACAAATGTGAGAGTTGGACCATAAAGAAAGCTGAGCATCAAAGAATTGATGCTTTCTAATTTTGGTGCTGGAGAAGACTCTTGAGAGTCCCTTGGACTGCAAGGAGATCAAACCAGTCAATCCTAAAGGAAGTCAATCCTGAATATACATTGGAAGGACTGATGCTGATGCTGAAGCTCCAATACTTTGACCACCTGATGCGAAGAACTGACTCATTGGGAAAGACTGATGGTGGAAAAGATTGAAGGCAGGAGGAGAAGAGGGTGACAGAGGATGAGATGGTTGGATGGCATCACTGACTCGATGGACATGAATTTGAGCAAATTCTGGGAGATAGTGAAGGACAGGGAAGCCTGGCGTGCTGCAGTCTGTGGGGTGGCAAAGAGTTGGACATGACTTAGCGACCAAACAACAATAACAAAATGTAGGAAGCAATAAAAAAGAACTTTTATTCTGAAACAGACCTGCTTTATCTCTTGAAAACATCTATGAAAAGTTCTACACCCAGAACTTCAGAATTTCTTCCTCGCAGGGAGAGCACTTTAAATTCATTATAAAATAAGGTCCTCTCCATAATTCTGAGAGGGAGAGTGTTATTCAGGCCATCTCTTGATCTGGTCTGCTAACTCTAGTAGCGGTGGGCAAGAAAAAAAAAAAAAGCTAGAGTGTCGTCTTTCTTGTATCATAAGAAGAATTTGAAGGTCTAATAAATGTTAAACTTTCATAAAGAGCGTGGGAAGAAGTAAGAGGTATTTTCCTGTCTGCAGCGTGAGTGCTTTTTTTTTAAAATAATATTCAAGGGCCATGTGTTAATAATGGAAACCTCATTTGGGTGTCCAGGAAGATGTTGCGTATTGAACTGCAGGCTGTGGATCAATCCCTGATAGCTCAGTTGGTAAGGAATCCACCTGCAATGCAGGAGACCTCGGTTCGATTCCTGGGTCAGGAAGATCTGCTGGAGAAGGGATAAGCTACCCACTCCAGTATTCTTGGGCTTCCCTGGTGGCTCACTTGGTAAAGAATCTACCTGCGGGAAATACGGGAGACCTGGGTTCAATCCCTGTGTTGGGAAGACCCCCTGGAGAAGGAAAAGGCTCCAGTATTCTGGCCTGGAGAATTCCGTGGACTGTATAGTGCAAAGTGTCAGACAGGAGACCGAGCGACTTTCACTTTCACTGTGGATCAAGGCAGTCTTTGCTTGTTTTCATTATTCATTGTTTGCTAAAGAAATCTTTTAAAAAGCAAGCATCCTTTCTAGGGATATACTTTTTGACTTCACAAGTGGTTTAGACAGGGGTTTTTCAAAGGATGGTCTCTGAACCACCAGCAGCAGCATCACTTGGGAACTTGTTGTTCAGTCACTCAGTCGTGTCTGACTCTTAGTCACTGACCCAATAGACTGCAGCTCTCCAGGCCCCCCTGTCCCTCACCATCTCTCGGAGTTTGCTCAAACTTATGTCCATCGAGACAGTGATGCCATCCAACCATCTCATCCTCTGTCGTCCCCTTCAATCTTTTCCAGCATCAGAGTCTTTTGCAATGAGTTGGCTCTTTGCATCAGGTGGCCAAAGTATTGGAGAACTTGTTAGAGATGCAAATATTCAGGTCTTGAATCAGACCTACTGAATCAGAAACTCAGGGGTTGGGGTAGTGCCATCTGAGGTTTAAGAGCACTCCAGGTGATTCTGATGGAGTTTTAGTTAAACTAAATCAGGCATTCTCTACAACAATGGTTTTACTCGCCAAGCTGCCCCTAAGACATTTAGCTATGTCTGGTGACCTTTTGGGTTGTCACAACTTGAGGTGATGATGATGAGTTGGCAATGGACAGGGAGGTCTGGCGTGCTGCTGTCATTGGGTTGCAAAGAGTCAGACACAACTGAGCAACTGAACTGAACTGGAGGTAGGAGTGCTAGTGCCATCTAGTGGTGAGAGGCCGGCAATGTGGGTCAACTTCTTACAACGTATGGGGCAGTCCTCCCTGCGCCAATGAACAGCACCCCAGAACTCACCTGGCCAAAGCATCAAGAGTGTCGAGACTGAGAAATTCTGCACTAAGTCCTTTAGGAGGAACTTCTTCAATGTCAGTAACCTGAGTCTACAGAAAGGCAGAATGAATTAGGGAATGAGCCAAAGTCTAGAATTCAGGTTCTGACCCTGTTAATTGAGTTGTGTAATTTCACGTTACATATTAAAAAGCAGAGACATTACTTTGTCAACAATGGTCCGTCTAGCTAAGGCTATGGTTTTTCCAGTGGTCATGTATGGATGTGAGAGTTGGACTATAAAGAAAGCTGAGAGCAGAAGAATTGCTTTTGAACTGTGGTGTTGGAGAAGACTCTAGAGAGTCCCTTGGACTGCAGGGAGAGCCAACCATTGGAAGGACTGATGCTGAAGCTGAAACTCCAATACTTTGGCCACCTGATGCAAAGAGCTGACTCATTTGAAAAGACCCTGATGCTGGGAAAGACTGAGGGCAGGAGGAGAAGGGGATGACAGAGGATGAGATGGTTGGATGGCATCACTGACTCAATGGACATGAGTTTGGGTAAACTCCAGGAGTTGGTGATGGACCGGGAGGCCTGGCGTGCTGCAGTTCATGGGGTCACAAAGAGTCAGACACAACTGAGCGACTGAACTGAACTGAATTTCACATTGGTCTCTCTATCTCTCTGTTTCAGTTGTCTCACTTATAAAGTGGGAATGATCCCTGCCTCTTGTGTGGATTACTACGAAGATCAAATGAGATAATGTGTATGAACCCACTTTGTAAACTGTCATGCTAATTAAAATGAACTGCAGAATTTTTCCAGTGGGAGAAAGACACAGACCTGAGGTGGGCGTAGGATGCTATAAAAGGTTAAAGCATCTGATTCAGCTGTCTGGAAATAGCCGGATTGCTTAGTGTAAATGTGATTTGTGTTGGAGACTTTTTTTTCCCTTTGTGCTTCTTAACCCTTTCCTATAACTACTTGAATTTTGCATTTTATTTTTCACACTTAGTCATTGCAAGGAGATCAAACCAGTCACTCCTAAAGGAAATCAACTCTGAATATTCATTGGAAAGACTGATGCTGAAGCTGAAACTCCAATATTTTGGCCAATGTGAAGAGCCGGCTCAGTAGAAAAGACCCTGATGCTGGGAAAGATTGAAGGCAGGAGGAGAAGGGGACCACACAGGATGAGATGGTTGGATGGCATCACTGAATCAATGGACATGAGTTTCAGTAAACTCCGGGAGTTGGTGATGGACAGGGAAGCCTGGCATGTTGCAGTCCAGGCGGTTGCAAAGAGTCAGACTTGACTGAGTGACTGATTAACAATCGAATGATAAGGAAATAACTGGCTCCTGACTTCTCTCTATGGCTCAGTTCAGTTTAGTTGCTCAGTCGTGTTAGATTCTTTGCGACCCCATGGACTGCAACATGCCAGGCTTCCCTGTCCTTCACAATCTCCCAGAGTTTGCTCAAACTCGTGTCCATCGAGTCAGTGATGCCATCCAACCATCTCATCCTCTGTTGTCCCCTCCTCATCCTGCCTTCAATCTTTCCCAGCATCAGGGTCTTTTCCAATGAGTCAGTTCTTCACATCAGGTGGCCAAAGTATTGGAGTTTCAGCTTCAGCATCAGTCCTTCCAAAGAATATTCAGGACTGATTTCCTTTAAGATGGACTGGTTGGATCTCCTTGCAGTCCAAGGGACTCTCAAGAATCTTCTCCAACGCCACAGTTCAAAAGCATCAATTCTTTGATGCTCAGCTTTCTTGGGTCCAACTCTCACATCCATACAGGACTACTGGAAAAAACATAATTTTGGCTAGATGGACCTTTATCAGCAAAGTAATGTCTCTCCTTTTTAATATACTGTCTAGGTTTACAGGTTCTCAAAGTTTTACCTGCATTGGAATCACCAGGGAATTCTTACTTTATATTAGTAATTACACTTGAAATGAGATCTACTCTGAACAAAATTTTAAGTGTGCAATTCCATACATGGTTGACTCTAGGTTGTATAATGTTGTACAACAGATTTTCAGAGTTTATATGTTTTACTGAACTGAAACATTATACGTATTGATTAGCAATTCACATTTCTGCTCCCCCACCAACTCCCAGAAGCTACCATTCTATTCTCTGCTTTCTATGACTTTCCTTCCTTTAGATACCTCCTGTAAGTGGAGTCATGCAGTATTTGTCCTTCTTCAACTGGCTTATTTCACTGAGCATAATTCCCTCAAGTTTCAGTCATGGTGTTGCATGTTGCAAGATTTCCTTCTTTTTAAAAACTGAATGGTATTCCATGGTATGTATATGCCACATTTTCTTGATCCATTCATCTGCTCGTGGGCATTTAGGTTATTTCCACACCTTGGCTGTTATGCATAATTCTGCAATGAACATGAGCGTGCTGATAACTTTTCGAAATCCTGATTCCACTGTTTTTGGAAATATACCCAGCTATGAGATTGCAGGATCCTGTGTTAATTTTTTGGGTGAGCTCCACACTGTTTTCCAGAGTGGCTTCACCATTATATATTCCCAATAGTGCCCACAGGTTCCAATTTCTCCACTTCCTCACCAGCTGTCACAGTTTTAGCCAGAAGGCTCTTGTTAACCTGCAGGTTGCTGGGCTTAATCTCTAAGAGTTTCTTACATGCTGGGACTGGGAGGGGTTTTAAGATGTTACTTTTCTTCTTTTTACTAGAATCCCAGGTAATGCTGGGATAAGAGGATGAGATGGTTGGATAGCATCACTGGTTCAGTGGACATAAACTTGAGCAGACTCCAGAAGATAGCGAGGGACAGGGAGACCTGGCGTGCTGCAGTCCACGGGGTCACAAAGAGTCAGACACAGTTCAACGACTGAACAACAACAGGCGATGCTGCTGGACTTGCCCTGGGCCCACGCTACGGAAAACCTGCTCTGTTGTGAGACACTGGTGGGAACTGCTCATTTCTAATTGTCACTGACGAGCTTTGACGTCAAGCTTCTTTGCCAGGCCTCTCTTGACATAAGGAATAGTTTCTATTTTCTTGGCAAGTGAATCCATTCCCCTTATTAATTCCTTGCCTGAAAAGACCCATTTATTGCTCTTTCCTTGTCCCAGGGATGTTAACAGCTTCAGCCATCTAGTTCTGATAATAGCTTTGCCTTGTTCTCAGCTAATTGAGGCCACTCTACTTTAGCAATCATTGTTAATGACAGAGGACGCAGTCTAAAGACAGCCTGTCCTAATGTATTTTAGATAAGGGGTTGTTTTGTTATTTGGTGTTTCTCTTTAATTCGGGAATTTTGGTACTATCGAACATGCAAAAACATGAAAACGAAGGGACAGATCTGACTTGAAGTCTCTGTGTTTGAAATGCCTTTCTGCAGTGTGGCTCACAGACTATTTCCTCAGAGTAAACTGGGACATTTGCTTAAAAGGCGGTTTCGTAGGCCCCACTCCAGGAGCGCGCGTGGTGCTGGAATGCTAGTTGCTGCAGACGGACCCTGAGAAGGGGCCACTCAGGGCTCTAGACAGTGACAGTGACTCAGCGAAATGGCAGAATGGTCCCTCCAAGAACGCTGATGAGCCTATGTGGACACGAGATTATGCCCTGATAGTCCATCGTTTATACTGGGGCTCACTCTCGGTGTTGTAGGTCCTGTGGATTCGGACACACGCAAAAAGGCCTGTATCCATCATGATGGGATCATACAGAACATTTTCACAGCCTTAAAAATCCTGTGTTGGTTTCATTCTTTGTGCTGTGTAGATTATGACGTAATACAAACTCATTGAATAAATACTGGGTTGGCCAAAAAGTTAGTTTGGATTTTTCCATAAGACGTTATTCACTTCTTGGTCAACCCAATGTCTGCACTATATTCAAGTATGCTATCAGTTCAGTTCAGCTGCTCAGTCGTGTCCAACTCTGTGCGACCCCATGGGCTGCAGCACGCCAGGCTTCCCTGTCCATCACCAACTCCCAGAGCTTGCTCAAACTCAGGTCCATTGAGTGGGTGATGCCATCCAACCACCTCATCCTCTGCCATCCCCTTCTCCCCCTGCCTTCAATCCTTCCCAGCATCAGGGTCTTTTCCAATGAGTCAGTTCTTCTCACCAGGTGGCCAAAGTATTAGTGTTTCAGCTTCAGCATCAGTCCTTCCAATGAATATTCAGGACTGATTTCCTTTAGGATTGGCTGGTTGGATCTCAATACTCAGGTATATTTTTTACATGAATGGCTTTTAAATCATTGAGTTTTTCACCCAGAAAAGAGTCTTGGAGATTATTTACCTGCCTTTGTTTCTGTTGTCGTTGAAGTCCAAGACGGTTGGGGTGCTTGTTTAAGGTCCCGCATCAAAATTTCTGTTCTAAGGTGTTTTTCCCTCACTAAGGGCTTTAACTTTTTTTTTTTTTTTTTTTTGCTAATCACTTACCTCTTTTTGTTTTCTGGCCATAGCACACTGCTCACTTCCAGTCCCCAAATGAAAGAACTATTTCCACACCCTTGTGCCTTTGCTGATGCTGTTCCTGATTCCTGGAACATCCTTCCTTCCCTGCTCAGTCTTCAAACCCCAGCTCAGTAGTGACGTGCTGACCTAAACCAGAGGATCACTTAGTTTGCCTCTGATTTCTGGCAACATTCCAAGTATTACCGGTCAAACTGTATGCAAGATGCTGTCTCCTCTCGTCTCCTACTAACTGATGATCTAGTGATAATTCGAGGTCTTGAAGGAGAAAAATGCACAAACAATACAGGACCCTGATGTTTATTCTGAATCCTTCTTATGTTGAATCAAAACCAAAGAATTTATCCAAAGAAAGTAAAGTCTCCCTTTGTATTGACTTGTAGTATATTCAGGCAAGGGACCTTTCTAGTCTTCCAGGCACAATATTTTATATTGATTTCTGACCAACTAAAGCCTACTGTTCATTTCTGACATCAAGCCTGATGTCTTTCTCATATGAGTGGCAAAAGGGATGACTTACTGTTTGCTGTGAAATTTTGCCTTTCACATACCGTTCATCTTTCTGCCCACACAGCTGTCCCCACAGTAAAACAAGATCTTGTAAATTCAAGAATTACAGCACATAAGAACTGTACACGTATGGAGTGGTTACCCTCTCATCAACTAGCAGACTCTCAGTAAATATTGATTGAATGACTATATCAAGGAATAAAGGAAAACAACCTGTAATTTCATATGCTTGTTGTTTAGTTGCTCAGTCAAGTCTGACACTTTGTGACCCATGGACTGTAGCCCTCCAGGCTCCTCCGTCCATGGAATTCTCCAGGCAAGAATGTTGGAGTGGGTTGTCATGCCCTCCTCCAGCGGATCTTCCTGACCCGCTGGGTTCGAATCCATGTCTCCTGCATTGGAAGGCAGATTCTTCACCACTTCATGGTAGTGAAATGAAAATATCTTTTCCTCTAGGCAGCGAGACCTACTCAATATTGTTTTAATACCTTAGAAGAGGTAAAAGCTTGCCCTTCTTGAGTATAAAAGTAACACTATTTAATTATAATAGCAATGAAGTTTGGAATGTCCTCCCAACCCACTATTTGGTCTCTACTCACACCCTATATTAACCCAGATTGCATATATTTCTTTATTCTTATACTTAAATTTATTTATAATACATGCAACATATACTTATTATGTTCTATATTTACTTATTATTACACTGAAATGATTAAATAGGAGTAATTTGTATTTTTGTGTGAAAAATGAGGTTTTTTTCAGCTGGAGAAATTAGTCAGCTGGGGCCTAAGGTCATCTCACCTTTGGTGAATGATCTTCTTATGACCCCTCGAGAGTCATGAGCTGTGATACTTCCATTGGTCACTCCTCCTGGGCCTTCTACCAGTATTAATCAATAACTGTAAAGATTAGGTCTTGGTCTATTGGTCTATATTAATAGAAGGCATGTAGCTTTCAGGACTAGTATAAACCTTTCGATTTCACCAGAATAGAGTGTAACGTCCATACAGAAATCTCTTTTGTGATACTAAAGTATATGGAAAACTCTCAAGAAAAGTTTACTGGTCATTCATTAATTTATTGATGCCAAGCAATTATTTTCCAAAAAAAAAAATCTGTTTGCAAGGCTGGGATACTGCTCTCTTCATCTTTTGACTCATCTATCCAGCCAAATATCTGTAACTTAAAAATTTCTGAGCTTGATGAGGAAACTATAACAACCAAAATATTGGCTTCCCCAGGTGCTAAGCAGTAATGCAGGAGACACAGGAGACGTGGGTTCGATCCCTGGGTTGGGAAGATTCCCTGGAGAAGGGAATGGCAGCCCACTCCATTATTCTTGCCTGGGAGGATGCCATGGACAGAGGAGCCAGGGGGAATGGGGGCTACAGTCCATGGGGTCACAAAAGAGTCAGTTACAACTTAGCAACTAAGCAACAACAAAAATAGTGACGATCGAGGCCCTGCTGGCACCTGCACTCACTGTTCCGAGTGTCCTATGTGGTCCTTCGTGAGCACATCGTGAAGAACTGTATAGTTTTAATTCTGGTTAACCCACTTAAGAAATTAAAGCCATTGATCTGTATGCCGTTTGTAAATAGACTGAAAAGCAAACCACATATTTGATGCTCATTTCAACAAAAGGATGGACACATTACTGAGGACCTAGGATGTATGAGGCAGGAAAGAAGGATGTGTATATTGACCATAGAGGGGTTATGCAATCTGGTTATTAAGTCATACAACTACAAAAACATGCATGTTATAGAGTGCCTTAAAGTACTATCAGGCTTCCCTGGTGGCTCAGATGGTAGAGCGTCTGCCTGCAATGCAGAAGATCCGGGTTCAATCCCTGGGTCAGGAAGATCCCCTGCAGAAGGAAATGGCAACCCACTCCAGTACTCTTGTCTGGAAAATCCCATGGTCGGAGGAGCCTGATATGTTATAGTCCATGGGGTCTCAAAGAGTCGGACACAACTAAGCGACTTCACTTTCACTTTCTTTCACTTTAAAGTATGATATGTGCAGTTATTGGAAGAATTCAAAGAAAGAAATATGCATCCAGGATTAGGCAACTGGATTGGCTACCCTCATTGCTTTTGACTGGCAGGTGCAGAAGTCACAAAGCTGTAATGTGGCTGAGGCTTTGCTTCAGTAATCTGAGGAAAATATGAACAAGCCTCACTCTGATTTCTAGTTTGGTTCTTTGAAGCCTTACTTTTTATCCACTGGCCTACCAGGCTTGCTTTAGCATCAGACAGAGGCTGAAGATCGGAAAGAGTCCAGGTGGCAAATGTTTGCGTCTAACTCACAGGGGAAAAGAAATCAACAAGAAAAGAATTTCATTTCCCTGCAGAAACATGGAGCAGCTGCTCTGTGCAGGAGGAGCAGTGGCTTCTGTAGACTGTTATACACAGTGCTCGTGGTGTGCAAGCCTGAAGTTCTGGAACCTTATAATCTATGTGTCTGTGGCTCCGATCAGCCTCCTTGCTGAATGAGTCACCAAGGAGCTGTCATGGGGGAAAGACAGAAAGATGAATCAGATAAACCTGCTCTTTTCAGAACCTGTATTTCCACCCACAAGCGTGTCAGATGTGGCAGCCCTCCTTTCTGGAAGCTTCTTTTGGAAGGAATTATTGTGATTCTGCAGCAGTTCATGGCACAAAGGTCACTGCAGGCTGTTTTTATTTATTTATTTGGCTGCGCCACGTCCTATGCGGGATCTAGTTCCCCAACCAGGGATCAAACCTGGGCCCCAGCATTGGGAGCACAGTCTTAGCCACTAGACCACCAGGGAAATTATTATTATTTTTCAATATAGAGCTTTTGAAGAGAGTTTTGAGCCTGGACAGCCCATGTTTTCCTGGGAGATAAGATGATGTTTTTGAGAAAGTGAATGAATGAAATGAAAATACAAGTTTCCTTGCCCCTAAAATTAGACAAATGTCACGGTCAAGTAAAGGGGGGAAAACTAGTGACCATCTTGAAACCATTTTTGGTAAAATAAGCTAAGTGGATTAAAAAAATTTATATTCTCTTTTCTCATGGTAATTTGATTTATTATGCCCAGTGAAAAGAAGTTTCTTCATATCTTAATATATTCCAAATTTGCTCATTACAAAAATGATCTTCTCTTTGTTGACTGGTTTTTATTTCATTATTACATTATCCATCAGAGATTAGTGAAACCCTGCTACGTGCATGCGCACTCATTCTCTTCAGTCGTGTCTGACCCTTTGTGACCTCATGGACTGTATCCCACCAGGCTCCTCTGTCTGTGGGATTCTCCAGGCAAGAGTACTCGAGTGGGTTGCCACGCCCTCCTCCAGGAGATCTTCCTGACCCAGGGATCGAACCCAAGTCTCTTACATCTCCTGCATTTGCAGGCGAATTCTTTACCATTAGCATCACCTGGGAAGTCCTGAAACCCTGCTACTTAGATAAAAATTTAAATCATTTTTATTTCCTGTAAGTTTAATTTTGTAACAAATTCTGATATAATGTGATTCCTTTTTGCAAGTAGTTTCAAACTATTCTGTGGCAGAAGATAAATATATATTGTATAATATTATGTGAAATAATATGTAATAAATATCTATATATTTAAAGAGCTGAGTGCGTGTGTGTAAAGTCCCTTCAGTTGTGTCCAACTCTGTGTGACCCCATGGAGTGTATGTAGCCCACCAGGTTCCTCTGCCCGTGGGATTCTTCTGCAGGCAAGAACCCAGGAGTGGGCTGCCATGCACTCCTCCAGGAGAATCTTCCTAACCAGGGGTCAAGCCCGAGTCTTTTAAGTCTCTTAAGTTGGCAGGTGGGTTCTTTACCACTAGTGCCGCCTGGGAAGTCCAAAGGTCTGAGCAGCTCCTGGATATTCATAGACACATGACTGTTAATCTGAGGTCCATGGATCAGCTGCAATCTGGGGCACAATTTTGTGTGAATGTATTATTTTCTGAAAATTAGACGCAGACCTCAAAAGCTCTGTGATTCAAAAAAGATTATAACTTCCTATACTAAAGACATAATACACCTTAGTTTATATATTGACAGTGTTTAAATGCCTTGAGACCCACCTTACAATGTTAACAGGGATTATTGTAATTAAGAAAAAATGCGTTTTTCCTGGTACTGAAACAAGAGTGTCTTTCCCTAAAGTCTGCATTGCAGTGAGCACTTACACCATAAAGAAGTCTTTCTGGACATTTTCATCCTTTTCTTCCTTCAGGTATGGCACCTCTGCATGTTCTTGTTGTGTGACTGATGTTTCATAGGTTAAGACTTGGGGTTTCATAGCTCAAGATTTCATCTAGAACAGGCAGGGGTTGAATTCACACACTTCATATCTTTGACTCCACAATTTCCTGGTAGATTCCTTGTTATTTAAGTGTATTAAATAATACCGTCATAGATCTCTGAAAAATTTGTCAGAGATGGATGTAATTTGTCAGAGTGTAGATGTGATTTGCCTGGTTCTCTCACTTACATTGCCAGGACTGGAAGACTGGCAATTTTTCCCCCTCAAAATAGGTTTTCTTAATACATAGACTATAGAAGTGATTTTTCTGAAAAACATTTTTCCCCCCCAAGAGAGTTTCTTAGTAGAGTAGACATTTGTAGAATATACTGATCCATTCTGACATTTAAAAGGAGTCAGAGGGAAGTAAAATTTCTTTGTTTCAAAGCGTTGAAAGTCTCAGATGTTTAGTTGCTCAAAATTCGAGTTCCTGGTGTATCAGGCACTGTAATAGGCCCTGTATTCTAGTCTGGTGGAAATGAAAAGGCTCTATAGTCCAAATCATTCATTTATACGTGAATAAACCACACCTACTCTGATGGCTCCTATATTAGCCAAGGGAATCAGAAACCACCAATTTGCTCCTCTTTTATCTGGGTCCCTCAGTACGATAGGTCTAAAGACTCACTCCCAGGCACTTATGGAACAAGGAGAAAGATCCCGATGTTCTGTTGGTGGTAACGGTGGAGCAGGCACCACCCAGGCCAGCACATACTCCCTGATCCTTTGCTGTAAAGCAGGTTACTCGCATTTGCCAGGAAGCCTTCCCCTTCTCAGGGTCCAAGCCGTTCAGGTTGGACAATGGACCTAGCCCAACACCTCCTTCACTCCAGCCCCACTGTGACTCAAGTGAAAGCAAAGTCAGAAACTAAACACTTAAAATACTGTTGATTTGGAGTTGAGGTTACTGATTACTGGAGTTTCTAAGTTCAACTCAATGAAAAAAATGTCAAAACATATCATATGTAATCAGAGATGTTAGGAGGCTTATTTCGGAAAACATTGAGGCTTATCAAGTGTGTGCGTGTGTGTGTGTGTGTGTGTGTGTGTACGTGTGTGTGTGCACCTGCTCAATTGTGTCCAGCTCTTCGTGAACCCGTGGATCGTAGCCCACCAGGCTCCTTTGTCCATAGGATCTCCCAGGCAAGAATACTGGAGTGGGTTGCCATTTCCTTCTCCAGGGATCTTCCTGACCCAGAGATTGAACCTGTGTCTCTTGCATCTCCTGCATCATCAGGTGAGTTCTTTACCACTAGCACCACCCATACCTCACTGCTTTTCAAAGTAAAATTTAGGACTACTGCCTCACAAGATGAATTGTAAAGCTATCTACTGTGAGAAGGAAGGCAGCCTCTCAGACAGCAGTAGTTCTGAAGTTGTTCAGGAATAGATTAGATCCACTGAGGGATTGTATCGTCCTTGGTCAAATTGCTTACTCAAGCTGAACCTCGGTTTCTTCATCAGATAAACAGAAATACATGGGGATTAGTAGTATTTACATCAAATGGCTCTTGTGAGTGTCATTATTGCATGCTATTTAGAAGACATATAGGTTATGTGTGTGTGTGTGTGTGCGTGCTCAGTTGTGTCTTATTCTTTGTGAACCTGTGGATTGTAGCCAGCCAGGCTCCTCTGTCTGTGGGATTCTCCAGGCAAGAACACTGGAGTGTGTTGCCATTTCCTTCTCCAGGGGATCTTCCCGACCCAGGGGTTGAACCTGCATCTCCTGCATTGGCAAGCAGATTCTTTACCACTGTACTAATTGGGAAGCCAACGTCCGCTGGATCATGGAAAAAGCAAGAGAGTTCCAGAAAGGCATCTATTTCTGCCTTATTGACTATGCCAAAGCCTTTGACTGTGTGGATCACAATAAACTGTGGAAAATTCTGAAAGAGATAGGAATACCAGACCACCCGACCTGCCTCTTGAGAAACCTGTATGCAGATCAGGAAGCAACAGTTAGAACTGGACATGGAACAACAGACTGGTTCCAAATAGGAAAAGGAGTACATCAAGGCTGTATATTGTCACCCTGCTTATTTAACTTCTATGCAGAGGACATCATGAGGAACGCTGGGCTGGAAGAAGCACAAGCTGGAATCCAGATTGCTGGGAGAAATATCAATAACCTCAGATATGCAGATGACACCACCCTTATGGCAGAAAGTGAAGAGGAACTCAAAAGCCTCTTGATGAAAGTGAAAGTGGAGAGTGAAAAAGTTGGCTTAAAGCTCAACATTCAGAAAATGAAGATCATGGCATCCGGTCCCATCACTTCATGGGAAATAGATGGGGAAACAATGAAAACAGTGTCAGACTTTATTTTTTGGGGCTCCAAAATCACTGCAGATGGTGATTGCAGCCATGAAATTAAAAGATGCTTACTCCTTGGAAGGAAAGTTATGACCAACCTAGATAGCATATTGAAAAGCAGAGACATTACTTTGCCAACAAAGGTCCATCTAGTCAAGGCTATGGTTTTTCCAGTGGTCATGTATGGATGTGAGAGTTGGACTGTGAAGAAGGCTGAGCGCCAAAGAATTGATGCTTTTGAACTGTGGTGTTGGAGAAGACTCTTGAGAGTCCCTTGGACTGCAAGGAGATCCAACCAGTCCATTCTGAAGGAGATCAGCCCTGGGATTTCTTTGGAAGGAATGATGCTAAAGCTGAAACTCCAGTACTGAAACTCCACCTCATGCGAAGAGTTGACTCATTGGAAAAGACTCTGATACTGGGAGGGATTGGGGCAGGAGGAAAAGGGGACAACAGAGGATAAGATGGCTGGATGGCATCACTGACTCGATGGACGTGAGTCTGAGTGAACTCCGGGAGTTGGTGATGGACGGGGAGGCCTGGCGTGCTGCGATTCATGGGGTCTCAAAGAGTCGGACAGGACTGAGTGACTGAACGGAACTGAACTGAACTGGGAAGCCCATACGGCATACTCACGGCATTCAGTATATAGTCATTAGAGTTTATCCCATATACCCAACAGTCATGGTTCTTTCTAGGATAAGGAAAAAACGTCTTTTAAAAGTGTTTTTGTGTCATAAGTTAAAACTGAAACTGGAAAGGCAGAGCAGACCTGTACTGGACTGGTACTTACAAGTAAAATATAATTTGAACATCATTAAAGACACATCTTTTTTGAATTTCCTGGCAGTCCAGTGGTCAGGACTCTGTACTTCCACTGCCGGGGGCCCAGGTTCAATCCATAGGCAGGGAACGAAGATCCACAATCCACGTGGCTTGGCCAAAAACCAAAACAACAACTCCTACTCCATTTTCGTAGCTTTTAAAGGTTAACTTTGATTTTCTATCTTGCTTGGAGCTAATAATTAATAGTAGCATTGAAACAAAACTTATTTTGGGAGGGTTGACTAATATAAATGTCTTCCTATAAACTTTGAAATTCAGTTAGATGCAAACGAAATGAATTTTTATAACTACAGCTCAACCAGTAAATAAGAACATTTGCAGAAACATCATTGTAAGTATTTTTTAAAAGACAAACTATACACACTAGGAAAGCAAAATTGCATAAGTATATGCCCTGAAAACAAAAGAAGTAGCTTGTGGTGCTCTTAAATTCTAATAAGAGGCTTTGAGTAAATTGCGTTCTATTTGCTTTAAAATGGGAAAACTCAGAGCAAGTTAAACTAGTTGCCTGACTACTGACATAAACAGTTGACATTATTCTGGCTGAATTCTGTCTAATCATGACTAACTCAGGCATATTATCTGACTGGTTTTTTTTTTTTTTTCTTTTTTTTTTTTTTACCAGCAAGAAGAAATTAGTAGTAATTGTTTGGATTTACTAAAAGTACAGCTCTCTTTGATCTCTCCAGGATTGTGACTGTGGCCTGGGCTCTCTAGCTGTGGTGAGTGGGGCTAGTTGCACCGCAGCACAGTGGGATCTTAGTTCCCAAGCGGGGATTGAACCCCGTCCCCTGCGTTGCAAAGCAGACTCTTAACCTCTGGACCACCAGGGAAGTCTCCACTCTTCTTCCTCTCATTTCACCTCCTCTTTCTTCTCTCCCCCTCCTCCTTCTCCCCCTCCATATTCTCGCCGCCTCTTCTTCCTCCTCTTTCTCATCATCAGTATGCTAATAATCTAATTTTATCCAAGAGAGGTTGTTTCATGCAATTAAATATGTACCTGAATTCCATCTTTTCCAAAATGCAGCATCCTTAGTTAATCCCAATACAAGACTCAGTAGGTACTGAGCAAACACTAGTTACTGACTGGTAAGAATAGAAATAGAAGCTTGGGTTTTTATTTTAATTTTTTATGGAAGCATAACCGACTTATAACGTTGTGTTAACTTCTGGGATACAGCAAAGCGATTCAGTAATATATATATATATATATTCTTTTCCATTATGGCTTACTGTGAGATAGCAAATACAGTTTCCTGCGCTGTACAGTAAGACCTTGTGGTTAATCTGTTTTATACATGGTGGTTTGTGGGCGCGTGTGCTAAGTCGTTTCACTTGTGTCCAATTCTGTGCCACCCGATGGACTGCAGCCGGCCAGGCTTCTGTGTCCCTGGGATTCTCCAGGCAAGAATACTGCAGTGGGTTGTCATGCCCTCCTCAGTTTGTATCTGCTAATCCCAAGGTCCTAATTTATCCTTCCCCCATCCCCTTTTTCTTTGGTAACTGTTAAGTTTGTTTCCTATGTTTATGACTATTTCTATTTTGTAAATAAGTTCATTTGTATCATATTTTAGGTTCCACAAATAAGTGATATCATGTTATATTTGTTTTTCTCTGACTTACTTCGCTTAGCATGATAGTCTCTAGATTCATTCATGTTGCTGCAAATGACATTTCATTCTTTTTATGGCTGAGTAGTGAGAACCTTAACTTTGATGGATAATATGCTCGTTTTCCTTTTCAGTTGACATTTAACTGCACTCCTTCGGCTGAGCTAACACAGGACTACGTCTTAGGATCAGCTGCACGGGTGAGTGACCAGCGAACAAATGTTTGTTAGTCGCTCAGTTGTGTCTGACCCTTTGCGACCCTGTGGACTGTAGCCCGCCAGGCGCCTCTGTCCTTGGGATTCTCCAGGCAAGAATACTGGAGTGGGTTGCCAAGCCCTCCTCCAGGACATCTTCCCAACCCAGGGATCGAACCTGTGGCTCCTCTATCTCTTGCATTGCAGGTGGGTTCTTTACCTGCTGAGCCACGAAAAGAGTGGCCAGTGAGGTTGCACTGACCTCCTCAGTTAGAAGAACTTTGTGTTTGGGGTATGATGTTCAGTAATTGCAGTCTTAAAATTCTTAATACTTTTTCTTTGAACTTGTAAAGAAGTCTGTAGGCATGTGCAGGGGGGTTCAAGCCCGGTTCACACACGGTTCTGCCTCCTTTCATCTCCTTCCCACTTCCCGTGATGGGTTCTTGGCTCCCTGGTGTCTGCACTGTCCCTGCCCACCCCCATCCAATGAGCCGATGGTGAGGTTGGGAGGAAGGCCCTGTTTGGCCACTGTTTTCTCCCTGCCTGGGGACCTGGATGTGGCCCTGGGTGGACGATGTCTGTCCACGTCCAGGGAGTCTTGGATGCAGGGAGCAGCAGCACCAGGGGCTCTGGCCCATAGCCCTCCAGGTACTGCTCACCTCCTGATGCAGGAACTGATGGGGAGGTTGCTGTTCCTGAGGGTCGGTGGACTGCTGTGGGAGACGCAGAGGGCCTGATGGGAAGGGGAGATCCATTCCCCGATCCAGCTGGGACTCGTCACTTTCAATGTGCCCTGGAGCTGATGGGCTATGTAGCGGCTTCTGGTTCCAGGGTCATTATTAGTGTGCTCCGTCCTGAGGATCCTGGTTACACAGCCCCATCTCTGGATGAAACCATAACCATAACATGATGGTGGTTTAGGCACTCAACTGTGTGACCCCGTGGACTGTAGCCCGCCGGGCTCCTCTGTCCATGGAATACCCTCGGCAAGAAACCTGGAGTGGGTTGCCATTTCCTTCTCCAGGAGAACCATAAACTACACTGAGAGTATTAAAACTTTTACTTTCCGAATCCAGCTAAGCATTCAGTAATAAATGCTTTTTTCATATTCTCTATCATCGTGGCTTTTTGTGAGATATTGAATATATTTTCCTATGCTATACAGTAGGACCTTGCTGTTTATTTTACATATTTTAGTTTGCATCTGCTAATCCCAAAGTCCTAATTTATCCTTCGCCCACCTTCTTTCTTCTTCAGTAACCTTAGATTTGTTTCCTGTGTCTGTGAATCTGTTTCTGTTTTGTAAATAAGTTCATTTGTATCATATTTTAGATTCTGTTTGGCTAAATAGTGACTTCTAATATTAAGAGACCACCCTGGAAGAGTTGTTTCTTTTTCTAAGTTTGACTACCTTCATTTCATATCCACTATGCCCTGTTTACAGGGAGCTCAACCTTATGCTCGGTGGCAACCTAGAGAGGTGGGATGGGGTGGGAGGTAGGAGAGAATTTCAAGAGGGAGGGGACGGATGTATACCTTTGTCTGATTCATGTTGATGTATGGCAGAAACCGATACAACTTTGTAAAGCAATTATCCTCCAATTAAAAATAAATAAATAAATCTTGTTTGACCTTGACTAACACTATTTTTGTGAGGCCCAAATACCTGAGTATCTTTATAAAGCTTGTTAAGCTGAAAAACACATGGGGCTAAGTGACATGGATTAGACAAGAGGGGACAGGAAAAAAAAGGGGAAAAAAAGGCAAGAAAAAAAAGAAAAAGGAAAGAAAACAAGAAAGAGGAGAAAGAAGTGCAAATCGATTAAAAATCGAGGAATAAAGGAATGACATCAGCAAGCTGGCAGTATTGGAAGTTCTGGCCATCAGACCCCTGAGGAAACAGGTGACCTGCTGGATAGCAGAGCGCCAGGTGGGGAGAAGCAGAGAGAAGCTGTCAGTGCTCGCTGCAGCACTGTTTACAATAGTCAAGACGTGGAAGTAGCCTAAATGTCCATCGGCAGGGGAGTGGATAAAGATATGGTACGTATGCACAATGGAATATTACTCAGCTGGTAAAAAGAATGAGATGATGCCATTTGCAGCAACATGGATGGATTTAGGACACTCTCTAATATCACACTGTGTTAAGTAAGTCAGACAGAGAAGGAAAAGTATCTCATGACATCCCTTAAATGTGGAATCTAAAAAGAAGCGATACAAATGAACTTATAGAATGGAGACTCACAGACTTAGAGAACGGTTGCCGGGGGTGGGGAGAAAGGATGGGGGGAAGGGATAGTTAGGGAGAGTGGGATCAACATGTACACACAGATATATTTAAAATGGATAACCCACAAAGCTCTACTGTACAGCACCGGGAACTCTGCTCAATGTTCTGTGGCAGTCTGGATGGGAGGGGAGTTGGGGGAGATTAGATGCATGTATATGCCTGACTGAGTCCCTTTGCTGTTCACTTGAATCTATTACAATATTGTTAATCAACTATACCCCAATACAAAGTAAAATGTCTTTTAAAAAAGAGAAAAGAAAATGGCTGGAGGTAATTCTATTAAATATAACCAGGTCTGTTGAAAATGTACTATGTCTGGCACTGTCTAAATACATAACTTGTATGGACACATTTAATACTCATCAGAACCATGAGGGGAAAGCTATTATTATTCCAGTATTGTGGTAGGAAACTCCGAGAGGCTCAGAGAGGTTAGATGATGTATTTTAGGCCACACAGCAGTTTCATAGGTGACTCAAGCAGTAAAGAATCTGTCTGCCAACACAGGAGATGTGGGCAAGAGACTCAGGATCAATCCCTGGGTTGGGAAGATTCCTGGAGGAGGAAATGACAACCCATTCTTACCTAGACAGTTCTATGGACAGAGAAACCTGGTGGGCCACAGTCCATGGGGTTGCAAAGAGTTGGACATGACTTTGAGACTGAACACACACCCACATAGAGGCTACATAGCCCTGAGAGAGCAGAACAAGAATCTAATCCAGGCACTTTGTCTAGAGACCAGGCTCCTAATTAGTATTCCATAGGTGAGCTGTTTGGAGTCTGAGATTGTATTTGGGCTGTCCATGGAAGAGCAGTGAAATTACAGAGATCAACTTCAGTAATAAGAGCAACATTTTAGTTTTCATTTCCTTCATTGACAGAAAAATAGCTGGAGGATTCAGGGAGAAAAAAAAAAGCATGAAATGAAAATACCAAAGAACTTTTTGGTCTGATAGTATCTTACATTTGTACATAACATTTTGTACTTTGCAAAGCGTTTTCAGGGGTACTGTCTCATTGATTTTGCAAAATGACTTGGCAAGACAAGTATTATTGTCCCCACTTTACACAGATGAGGAAATGGAAGCCTGGAAAGATTAAGTGATCTCCAAGCCCAGATAGCTTATAAAATAGAGATTCAACTCTTCAGACTTCTTTCCACTAAGGATTAATTACCAGGGGGAAAATTGTGAAGAATGAAATATATTCTAATCTCTGTTGAAATAGTTCATTACAGAGAGTTTTCTTCTTGCTGAAATCACTTTCAAATGGCTGCTGTGTCGAGTGCACTTTATTACTGGAAATTGTAATAAGCCAAAATAATGAAAAATTGCAATTGTATAAGAAGGAAGCTCGTGGATCAGAGACAGAATTTAATTCAATTTGTTAATCAGAAAAGCCATCTGGATATTGGTGTTTGTTATTTTACTTCTTTTCCGGGCAGCTTTTGCTAAATTGACTTAATTTTTTGATTAAAAAGTTTTAAAACACTTTAAAATTAATTTTTATTGGAGTATAGTTGCTTTACAATGTTGTGATAATTCCTGCGGTAAAGCAAACTGAATCAGCCATACAGATACATATATTCCCTCCCTTTTGGGTTTCCTTCCCATTCAGGTCACCACAGGACATTAAGTAGATTTCCCTGTGCCATGTGGTAGGTTCTCATTAGTTATCTATGTTATACCTAGTATCAATAGTGTGTCAATGTCAATATCCCAATTCCTTCCCTCCCCGTTGCCCCTTGATATCCATACATATGTTCTGCTAAACTGACTTTAAACAGTGGTCTCCCAGTATGTTTTGTTCTTGAGCCAGCGCTTAATAAACTGTATTTGGGATTGGGCTTTGGTTTTGAATTTTAAAGAGGCAGAGAAGGGGAGGCGAAAGGGTGACTCATTTTCCAGAATTATACATGTTGAAGAGAGCAGCCTAAAGGAGTGTACCATTCCTGACATTTGCAGCGAGCACCGAAGGAAAGGATGCTTGGTGAGTACCAGCCAGCATGACCACTCTCACTTCCCTTGACTAGAGACAGGCTCTTTTTGATCTCCATTTCTCCAGAGGTTACACTTTTGTGGCCCTCAGACTCTCAACAAGCATGTCTAGAAACAGTATTGAGACTGAAATTTGGTATTTGTTTTCCTGAGAGCCCTACAAAATAGGACACAATTAAGCGATGCTGCAAAATTGAAGATGACAAGGTGGTGAAATTACTATCATGTTTTTTCCTCCGTCAACATGAAGCTGAACTAGCAACCTTGAATCAGAAGTACAGAATGGTTAAGTGCAGAGGATCTGAGAAAGCTGAGGAAGACAGTAACTAATTAAAGAATGTGCTCTGTGTGGAGCTGGGACTAGAGTGGGAAAGGAGAGAGACACAGCCCTCATCCACAAGATGAGGTGGATCATCCTCATCCCAGTTTAATGGGAAAGATTTCCAATAGTCAGTCACGGATGTGAGAGTTGGACTATAAAGAAGGCTGAGTGTCGAAAAACTGATGCTTTTGAAATGTGGTGCTGGAGAAGACTCTTGAGAGTCCCTTGGACTGCAAGGAGATCCAACCAGTCCATCCTAAAGGAAATCAACCTTGAATATTCATTGAAAGGACTGAAGCTGAAGCTGAAGATTCAATGCTTTGGCCACCTGATGGGAAGAGCTGACTCACTGGATAAGACCCTGATGCTGGGAAAGATTGAGGATGGGAGGAGAAGGGGATGACAGAGGATGAGATGATTGGATGGCATCACTGACTCAGTGGCCAGAGTTTGAGCAAACTCTGGGAGATAGTGATGGACAGGGAAGCCTGGCGTGCTGCAGTCCATGGGATCTCAAAGAGCTGGACGTGACTTAGCAACTGAACAACAATACAGTTATACGAGGAAGTGCCTGTTAAGTATACCAACCACCGCTTCTCTTGCCTTATCATTGTCCCTCTCGTTGACCCGTCAAGTGACTGGAGAGCCCTCAATGTATAAGCTGGGGAACATGACCTTAAGTTAAAAGCTCAGTATTACATGTGCCTTGACGTGTGGGAAAACCTTGAATGGTTTAAGTTTCCCTACTCTGCTCCTGAGGATGGGGTCCCCCAGCAAACAACTTCACTCATCGAGGGTACTAGGCACAGGGCCGTTCACCCCTGAAGAGTGGGTTTCTAACTGCCCCTGGAATTATTCAAACAGGCCAATCACATCCTCCCACCAGGAACCAAGGGTCATCCACTCCCTTGTTACTGCAAAACCTGCCTCTGCCAGCCTGTGGTTGACCACCCTATTCCAGAGCACACCTCCCACCCCACCAGGTGGCCCTGCATGGCAGGGTGTCCTTTTGTCCTGGGCTGGGAGTCCCTGTGACTCATAACCCCTGTTAGTTCTGCCCAGCTGGGGTGCTGCAGGTTGGACTGAAATCTCAGGGTGAGAATCCCTCCCTCACCAATGGAGTCAAGAGATGGCCATCAAAACAAAGGTACTTGGACACTGAGTTCCAACTTGGTTTCTTATTATCCATCCACTAACTGCGGGAAGTTGAGCAGTGAAATGGTTGATATGAACGTTAACTACTCTTTTTTTAAAGATATGTTGCAATGTTAATTTTTTAAGTTTAACTTTCGTATTGGAGTACAGTTGATTAGGGCTTCCCAGGATGCGCTAGTGGTAAAGAATCCACCTGCCACTGCAGAAGACATAAGAGATGCACGTTCAATCCCTGGGTCGGGAAGATCCCTTGGAGAAGCGCATGGCAACCCACTCCAGTATTCTTGCCTGGAGAATCCTATGGACAGAGGAGCCTGGCAGGCTATAGTTTCAAGTCCACAGGGTTGCAAAGAATCAGACATGACTGAAGCGACTTAGTATGCACACATATTTGATTAGCAATGTTGTGTTAGTTTCAGGTATACAGAAAAGTGATTCAGTTACACATATATCTATTTTTTTTAATTCTTTTTCCATTAAGGTTAGTACAGAGTATTGAGCAGAGTTCCCTGTGCTATACAGTAAGTCCTTGTTGGTTATTTGTTTATTTTCTTTTTTTTTTTTTGCTTGTTTTTTTTTTAATTTTTATTTTTTTTTCTAATTTTATTTTATTTTTAAACTTTACATAATTGTATTAGTTTTGCCAAATATCAAACTGAATCGGTTATTTGTTTAAAATATAGCAGTGTGTACACGTCGACTACTCCTTAAAGTAGTTGACAACAAACTCGCAAAGATGGACACTAAATGCTGCTGTACACCTTCCCTCAAAGCCTTATCTTCATGGACTCAGAAATAGCTCAACCATGGTGAAACTGTTTTTGTCGATTAGCGTTATCAGTCTGAGCTATAAACTGATAGAAGAATTTGGAGACGTTAAAGAGGCAGAGATTGAAATTTCATACTGTTAGGTTCCAATGTTTGGCTTACTTGGGAGGTTCAGTTTTTCATCTGTCGATTTTCAATCATCACCTTGATTTAACAAGTCTTGCAGAAAATTATTCATCTTTGTGTGAGAACTCTATTGAGGATGGTTGACACATGCTTGTAAAGCATATCAGCATAAAAATGAGGTGGCTCATGCATGTAGCAATACTCCAACTTGTTTTCTTGAAGCAATACTTCTCTGACTAAGGAGAGACTCATCACTTTACCATCTCATCTTAATTAACTCATATTTTCATTTCAGTTAAAAGCAAACAAATCACAATCTGGCCACCCTGGGAATGGATGTGTCTCAAATAAGATGCTTGCAGGGTTTGTCTGGCGACGTGCCAAGACACTGTTGACAATGGCGATGTGAAATTAACCAGGACAATCATTACTGCATGACATGAAGAATTGGAATAAAAGTACGGAATCAGATGGCAAAGGAACCCAAACAGCCACACTGTGTCACTGAGTAGAGTTGGAAGCGGTGAATCATAAATTTCAACCCCGTGGTTACCCTAGAGCAGTGAGCAGTGATGAAGTTTATCACAGAGATGTCACTAAGATGACCTCTTGATCTGAATCTCACCTTCTGAGTCCAGGCAGTGTGAAATTCTACTTGGAAAGAGTAACTTTCTATCCTTGCCTGGCATCTTTAATTTTGGTTATATAAGCTGGCTATTTTGGGGGCTTTTTTTAAACAAACTTATTTTATTGAAGTATATTTCATTTACAATGTTGTGCTCATTTCTACTGCACAGCTGATTCAGTTATATCTACCTTTTTCCCCCCATTTTCTTTTCCATTGTGGTCTATCACAGGATACTGAGTACATTTCCCTGGATGGCTATACTATTGAGTGAGTAGATGGGGAGATAATAAAGGAAAGGGGATTCTCACCAGGGGTGGAAAGGGAGGGACAGCGAAATTGAGACTGATGTGTATACACTATTGATACTTCGTATAAAATAGATAACTTATGAGAAGCTGCTGTAGAGCTCAGGGAACCCTACTCGGTGTCCTCTGGAGACATAGATGGGAAGGGAATCCGAGAAAGAGGGGATATGTGTGTGCACGTGGCTGATTCACTATGTGGCACAATAGAAACCAAGACTAAGTAGAATTGTGGAAAACTAAGTAGAATCTACAAAACTAAACAGACTTGCAAAGCAATTCTACTCCAATAGAAATCAGTTTTAAAAAAGAAATGAAAGTGGGCTTTCAAAGGGATAAACATGAGATGTGGATGGCAAGGAAGCTCTAACGTCAAATTTTACTCACGTCAATAGTCTGAAGACACCTCAGGTGACGGAATGGCGAGAGAAAAGGCATTCTGAAACTTGATAGGACGTGACAGTTACAGCCAACACAGATGGAGAGTCTGCTGAGGGGCTGGAGTGTAGTAGATGCGGGTATATATCAGAGCCATGGGGTTCTTGAACGTGACTGTACAATGGCATCCGCCAGGCAACTTAGCAGAGAATACTGAGACCTGAGTGGCCCCCACAGATTTTGATCGTATTGGTCGAGGGTGAGGTTTGAGCATCTGGGTTTTTCAAAGCTTCCCAGGTGACACAAAATTACCAACAAGTTTGAGAAACACTCAATTTAATTCTTCCTGCACCTTAGAAACTAGGTATTATAATCCAAATTTATATAGTGGCATGGGTTTCCCAGGTGGCGCTAGTGGTAAAGAATCCGCCTGCCAGTGCAGAAGACTTGGGCTGGATTCCTGGGTCAGAAAGAGCCCCTGGAGAAGGGAATAGCAACCGGCTCCAACGTCTTGGCCTGGAGAATCCCATGGACAGAGGAACCTGGTGGGCTACAGTCCAGGGGGTCGCAAAGAGATGGACATGACTTCGTGACAGATAATGGCGCAAGTAAGATTCAGGAATCTTATTATACAAAGTCACGCAGCCAGTAAGTGTCAAAGCAAGGGCTAGAATGCTGTTCAGCTCAAATCCAGGGTTTGGGCTTTTCCACAGGCTGATATGCAGTCTGATGGCTTCTTTTGAAGAGCAGGGCGGGAAGGGTAAATGAGAGTTGAAGATGGACCTTAGTTATTCATTATTCATCCTTTATACTAGAAATGGAGTGTGCATGCGA
Organism: Bos grunniens; assembly: GCF_055505025.1. Lineage (NCBI taxonomy): Eukaryota > Metazoa > Chordata > Mammalia > Artiodactyla > Bovidae > Bos > Bos grunniens. The sequence continues at coordinate 85,151,405 of NC_141176.1, read as the reverse complement.
AAACTGGGACTTCAGAAGCTTAAAAAAAGGCTGCTAACATTTTACAGTCCCATTTCCCAAGTTAAACTGATTTTCTATATTTAGAGACGTTTGAGCTGAGGTTGGTTCTCAGAGCTCCTTGACTGAAAGAAAAGAAAGGTTATCTTGGAATTATGCTTCAAAGATTGAAATTGGTTTTCTTCTGTTTTATGAATGAATGGCAATGAATATATTTGGCATTTTATAATTTTTCTTACCACTCTTATTATCTTCTTTCTAGCTCACTTTTCAAATGACAGAGTGATTTATTGACTGTCTTGCCGATGTTCCATTTCAGTGAACAAATGGTGAATACAAAAATCTGCTGCTTGACCTCACACTGACTCAGATATTTAAAAGCTTCATTTGATTAAAAAGAACTCATGGAAATGGAGGCCAGTACATGTTAGATTATAATAAAATTCAGGAAATTCCAAGACTTGTTCTTTTAAAAATCAGTGGGGTCCAAATTACATTCTCTTTTAGTGTGACCAGAGGCTGGGTTTGCTTTTTATTTGTAAATTACATGCTTTTGGGCCACGTTTGTCTGCCTGCCATTGATTTCAGTCCTCTTCACCCAGTGAAACCAAAACGAATTAGCACAGTGCAAGAAACACTCTCAGTAAACACATCTACTCTTCTTGCTGAAATCCAGAACAGGTCACATGTAGGGGGACTTGAATGTATAAAAACAAGCATATATTGGGAAAAGGAGCTCCAAAGCCAAATTAAATTTCTATATTCTTTTAGGAATTATTTAGTCATGAAAGGTCTGATAATTACTTACAAAAACAAAAGAGTAGAAATAGCCCAACGAAGAAAAAGAAAGTGAAGTCACTCAGTCATGTCCACCTCTTTGTGACCCCATGGCCTGCAGCCTGCCAGGGTCCTCTGTCCATAGGATTCTCCAGGCAAGAATATTGGAGTGAGTTGCCATTTCCTTCTCCATGGGATCTTCCTGACCCAGAGATCAAACCTGGGTCTCCTGCACTGCAGGCAGATTCTTTACTCTCTGCGCCACCAGGAAAGCCCAGAAATATCCCAAATGATCCTCAAAAGAGGACAAGCAGAAAAAATTATGAGAAATCCTTACGCAGCCTGCATTGTGTTAAAGGTTTTAGCTGTGATAATGGGATTGTCTCTCACCATCTGCCTGAGTTTTCCCACGTCCACTCATGTCCATTGCATTGGTGATGCCATCTGACCATCTCATCCTCTGTCACCATCTTCTCCTTGCCCTGGGGAGGGACAGGGAAGCCTGGTGTGTGGCAGTCCGTGGGGTTGTGAAGAGTTGGACAGGACTTGGTGACTGAACAATGAATGGTATTGTGCTTATGGGAGGGAAATTTATTGTCTGAAAATATTAGTAATAAATATTAAATGATTTAGTGTTGAAATGACATCACATCAGTGGCATTAAAATCTTTTAGCTAAAACAAAACAACATCCCATTTCAAAACAAGAACAAGACACAACAAACAAAAGAATCTCAAAGAGGATAAACTAATTATGACAAAAATTTTGATAAATTTTTAACTCTGAGTGGTGCATCTATGGGAGTTTATTATGCTGTTCTCTCTACTTTTAGGTAGGTTTGAAAATATTCAGAATAGAAATATTCAAGCACTGGTAGACTCAGCCTCCTGCCACTTGGTGAGGGATATATAACTAAGAGCTTACATTCTTGTCTGTGTTTCAGTATCCTTATGCAACAAAAAGGATTGTTATAGACACGGAAATAGGCCACTTAATATAGCATCCAGGTTTGGCTAACTCCATGTGCATGGAAATATCCCCTAGCTCAGGATAAGTAACTGTGACCTCATCCAAAAGTTGGGCTACAAACCCCATAAATGGAGAGTGTTCTAGTTCACACTGATCTTGGTGAACATCACTTACAGCCTTCCCCACTTAAAGTCACTGTTTAACTGACATGACTCAGTTTGCATGAGCTGGGATTCTAGCAATACGAGTTCTCATTATTTTAATGCTCTGAGTAAGGTTGGAAAAAAGACTTTCATATATCTGAAAGCTGCCCAAAAGGGCTTTTTCCAGGGGTGGTCTTTGGTAAAACTTGAAAGACAGTACTTCCTAATTTGCCCCTGGAAACATTTCATCCCCAAGTTGATTCCTACGGAACCCTTTCCACACTGAATCCTCGTACTTATTTTCTTGTTCTGCCTCTTCCTGTGCAGGGCTCAGTGTGCATTTTGGGGGACCCAGGTGGGGTGCTTGGTTTGTGGAATGCCATGGTCCCAAGCCACTCAGCACTTGGTTCCATTCTTCCCTCTCCTTGCTTGCCTTTATCCTATAAATCTAAGACCTGCTTTTAATTGGGATACCAGGGTGTGAAATAAGTGTGACTTGGGGGGAATGGAATTTGAGTCCTAAATTACACTGAAAGTGAAAAGTGTTAGTGGCTCAGTCATGTTCAACTCTATGTTGAACTGCAGCCCACCAGGCTCCTCTGTCCTTGGAATTCTCCAGGCAAGAATACTGGAGTGGATTGCCATTCCCTTCTCCAGGGGATCTTCACGACCTGGATATCAAACTCAAATCTGACATGTTGCAGGCACATTCTTTATCATCTGAACTACTAGGGAAGCCAAATTAAACTGGGGGCACTGAAAAGGAGTTAAAATGTCCCAGGCAGGTGGTACCTCCTCTGACCCCCAGCAGAGACAAACACAGATCCTTCTACAAGGAAACTACCCTAAATTATGGCCTCTGTTTCCCCCACAGATTAAGATCAACCAAAAAAAAAAAAAAAGAGCTAAAAAAAAAATCATTAAATCTACAAGGAGATAAATCACCATGAATGAAATTTAACAGAAGAAAACAAAATTGAGTTAGGGCTCCAACATTTCAGATTTTGGCATCATCAGATACAGAGTATCAGTATCAATTTAGAAGCTGTTTAACAAAGTAAAAGGGAAATTTTTTAAAAAATTTGGAAGAGATTCTCCCAAATGACCAGTAATACATCAATGTGACATAATCAAGCTAATGAAAAATGACCAGTAATATATAAACATGATAGTATAACATGAGCAAGTTGGATTAATCTCACAAACAGAGTGCAATGGAGCAGGCGTACCATGGACACCAGTTTGGCTATTTCTTCTAAAGCCATGCATGTGCTTACAATGCAGCCTAACAATTGCACTCTTGGGCATTACTCCAGAGAAACGAAAACCTGTTCACACAAAACATTTGTTTGGATGTTTATAGTAGCTTTATTCATTATTATGAATAAAGTTATGAGCCCCACACCAAAAACAACTAAAATGTCCTTCAAAGGGTAAATGGTTAAACATATGTATACTCATATCACAGATACTTCTCAGCAATAAAAAGGAAGAAATTGTTGATACATTCAATAATTTGTTTGGAGCTTAAGGAAATTATGTTGCATCAAATAACCAACCCCTAAAGCTTCCATGGTGTATGACTGCATTCAGGTAACTTTCGATTATAATTTTATATGATTGATTTATTTTTGTCTGCGTTGGGCCTTCATTGCTCTGAGAGGGTTAGTTGTGATGAGTGGGGGTCTACTCTCTAGCTGTGGTGCTCGGGCTTCTCACTGTGGCGGCTTCTCTTGTTGCGGAGATGGGCTCCAGGCACGTGGGCTTCAGAAGTTGCAGCTGTGAGCTCAGTCGTTGCGGCTCCCAGGCTCCAGAGCGCAGGCTCAGCAGTTGTGGTGATGGGGTAGCTGCTCTGCAGTACGTGGGATCTTCCTGGACCAGTAGTAGAAACTCATGTCTCCTGCATTGTCAGGTGGATTCTTTCCCGCTGAACCACCATTAAGCCCTCAGATAACATTTCTGGCATGATAACATTAGAGAGACCAGATAAGCTGACGCCAGGAGTTAGAGAGGGATTGGAGATTCGGGAGAAACGGACGCTGTTGCAGCTGTAAAACGATAGAGGAGGGGTTCTTGAATGGATAGAATTGTGTCTTGACTATGATGGTGACCCATACGGACCACGTAAACATTACAAACCAATAAGATGTCAGCTCAGCAGAAAACTTAGCAACCCATATTGACAGACAGTGTACAGAAAAGAAAATACAAATGTCCGATAAACTTATGGAACGATTCTCAATTTTATCAGTAATCAGAAGATGCCAATTAAGACAAAAATGCAATGCCATTTTATATCACTAGATTGGAAAAAGCAAAGAAACCTGTTACTATGTGTTAGCATGTGGAGTAATGGGCAATTTTTTACACACTGCTGAGGAAATGGCAACCCACTCCAGCATTCTTGCCAGATAATCCCCCAGACAGAGAAGCCTGGAGGGCTACAGTCCATAGCATCACAGAAGGGTCAGACACAGTGACTGAGCATGCGCGCACTGATATAAAAATGTAAATTACTACAGTCACTTAGGAATGCAATTAGGTACTATCTGATTCCATCAAATATTCACAAAACCTGTGTGATAGCAATTCCACTCTTAGAATATGGTCTAAAGACATTCTCGTGTGTCAAAATTCTCTTTACAGCTTTATTTGCAATATCAAAAATTGAAGTCTATATAAATGGTCATGGGTAAGCGGAAAGTTTGGTGTTTCTTAAAAAAACTGTACATACTCTTAGCATATGACTCATCAATCACTGTCCTTGGTATTTACTCAAAAGATTTGAAAACTTACATCCACACAAAAACCTGCACATATATTTATAGTAGCTTTGTTCATAATCTCCCAAACTTGGAAGTAACCAAGCATCCCTCAATAGGTGAACGGATAAATAAATGGTTGTACCATTGTCTGGTAATAGAATATTATTCAACATTAAATAATACCAAATTATGAAAATACATGGAGGAAACAGACATAAATTTGTATTACTAAGTGAGAGGAGCCAGTTTGAAATAGTCCCTATTCTATGATTCCAATCATGGAAACAGTTCTGGCCATCTGATGCGAAGAGCCAGAACTCTTTTAGAGTTAGAAAAGACCCTGATGCTGGGAAAGATTGAAGGCAGGAGGAGAAGGGGGTGAGAGAGGATGAGACGGTTGGGTGGCATCACCGACTCACTGAGTTTGAGTAAACCCCAGCAGTTGGTGATGGACAGGGAGGCCTGGGGTGCTGCAGTCCAAGGGGCTGCAAAGAGTCACGACTGAGTGACTGAACAACAACAATGGAAACAGTGAAAAGATCAGCAATCTCTAGGTTGATGGGAGGGATAAACAGGGGTGTCAAAAGGCTTTTTTAGGGCAATGAACTACTCTGTATGATACTACAGTGGTGGGTACATATCATTACACTTGTCAAAACTCATAGACTGTGCACCACCAAGAATGGACCTTAATGTAAACAGTGGACTTAGGGCAGTAATGACGTGTCCGTGCGGGTTTATGGATTATAACAAATGTCAAGGTGCTGTCAGTAGGGAAGGCTGTGCATGAAGCAGGAACAAGGCAGGTATATGGGAACTTTGTAGCATTCACTCCATTTTGCTGAGAACCTAAAACTGCTCTAAAAAGTAAAGTAGTAATAACTATCAATGTTAATTTCCTGATTGAACTGTGGTTATGTAAGAGAATGTCCTTATTTATAGGAAATAAACCCTAATATATACAGCAGTCATAGGACATCGGGTCAACAACCCCCTCCCAAATACTACAGGAAAAAAAAATTGTACTTTTTCTTTGAGAATGTTTCAAAATTAAAAACTAAATTAATGAAGCTGATCCTTATCAGCGTTCTTAATGGGAAATTTCAGGGTTTTTTTTTTTTTTGTCTACTCTTCTTATTTCCCTAAGTTAGAAGTATATAGGCTTCTAGCCATTCTGAAAGAAAAGAAAATTTCCTTGGGGCCCCGGGGGAGCAATTATTCTCAATCTGTTGTTCACTCCCTCGGGCCATGTTTTCCTCAGGGCTGACTCAGGCTGCTGACCCAGTGAGTGAGAGTCTCCCCCAGGAGACAACTTATACAAGGCCATCTGTCCAGGTGCACATTTTTTTTTTAAAGGTTTCCATTTCTGGAATACAGAATTCCATGTTCTGGAATACAGGGCTGTCAGACAGAGACATGGGGCATTTTGGGCCATTCCCAGGCAGGTATCGTGACAGAGGGTCTCATACACCATGATTCCCCAGCAACACAATTTCAACCTTTCCCTACCACCCTCCCTGCTTGAGAGACTTCCCTGTCTGTACCGCGTTTTGCCCTCCACCAGCCCAATTCAGACAACCCCACCCTCCTAACTCGTGAGACCCCTGTGTTCTCACCACTGCTCTTAGCTGTAAGGTTTGAAAGGTCTCTGAAGGGAATTGTAGGGGGGATTGACTAAGCTCTCCTCTGTTGGTCTTGTGTTGGCACCCACTGAAACGAGAAATGATTGGTTCAGAGAATCCCAATGCCTATTCTTACAGATTTTTTTTCTTTGTTGTTGTTATTCACTCGGTGAGTCGTGGCCAACTCTTTGTGACCCCGTGGAAGGCAGCCCCCCAGGCTCCTCTGTCCGTGGGATTTCCCAGGCAAACATACTGCGGTGGGCGGCCATGGCCTCCTCCAGGGGGATCTTCCTGACCTAGGCATCAAACCTTCATCTCCTGCAGTGGAAGGCAGGTTCTTTACCACTGAGCCACCTGTAATGCCAAAGGTATGAGTAGGGAAGGACATTATGGTGGAAACAGGTGGGGGGTCCCCAGCTGGATTTAACTTCCCATGGTTCCGGTGGGAGGTGCTAAGTTGTCATTTGGCCTGGTCTGTTGAAAAACAATTCACACAGTAGAATTAACTGAATAACACCAGCCACTGCTTCCTGTGTTTCAAACACCTGCTTTCTCAGCTAAATAATCCTTGGTTACTGTCCTTAGAACCCTCACTAGAACTTCCCAGCCTGGGCAGCTCCTGAAAGTTTCTTCACTTGGTTCATCAAGTGAATTAATCCCTACTCCATGTTTCTTTAATGTCAACTTCTCTGCGACTCAATAAGACCCAAGTTCTTTTACCAAGTACAATATTACTTAGTCTCTTTAGTAGTTCAAGTCTTTCAAATTGTTCCCTGGTAACGAAATAGGAATGTGTTTTTGCTTGGGAGAACATGAAGATTTATAGTCATTTGAGATATTGGGTTACTCTTATTTTCATTCAATACAGTATTCATCACTCTTGGTCATTAGAACATAATATTTCTCCCCAAGAAAGTCAATACCTGTATATGCCTGTGAACATGAAGTGCTGTTAGACTCTAAGCTGATTCAAGAAGACAACAGAGTGACTAAGCAAGGGGATTTTGCCTCTTATTTGAAAATCTCCTACTTGTAGAAATTTGTGACTTATGAGTCAAGCTGACAAGGCTTATTAATCTCTCTGGTAGTGAGGTAATTGTAGTAAAGAGTACCCTGGTTAGAGCTTTGCAGAGGGGTATTTGGATTCAAGGGTAGGGCAAAATCAAAGGAAACAAAACAAAACATTAAACTCTTTCAGATATATGCAATGAAATCCATTTTGTTAAGAACAAGAAGCATGAAAGCATCCGCCCCCTACCCCCCACCCTGGTCTCTACCACCCCTTCTGTTCTTCTGATGCTGGTGAGTGGCTCACCAAATACATTGCCCAGGCAACGCCATTCCTCATCTGTTCAATGTCTGTTGCACACCAGGCCCATGCCAGATATTCTGCCGAATGGACACATGAAGAAAAGAGTTTCTTTTTTTTTTTTTTTAACTTATTTATTTATTTTTTAATACCAAAACCATTTTGTGTTGGGATATAGCCAATTAACAACGTTGTGCTGGTTTCAGGCGAATGGTGAAGGGACTCAGCCAGACACATATATGTGTCCATCCTCCCCCAACCTCCCCCCATCCAGGTTGGCACATAACACTGAGAAGCGTTCCATGTGCTATACAATAGGTTTTTGTTGGTTATCCATTTTAAATATAGCAGTGTGGACATGATCTGCCCTAAGTCCTTAACCATCCCTTCAACATGGCAACCATGGGTTTGGAAAACAGTTTCTTTAGATGGGGAGTTTATGATCTCCTGGGTGAGTCAGACCTGTACAAAGGAGGTAAGATAGACCACGTAAGTGTGTCTGCTTCCACCTCGAGGAAAAGGCTCGTCATGGGGTCTCACCTGGTTGAGGGGTCTGGGCCTACTGGGGCTGCTGAAAGTGGAGCAGGAGGGGGGCTGAGGGCTGGTGAAAACAGCTGCAGCCAGAGATGGGAGCGGGCCTCTTCATGGGAGGTAAAATCAGAGGCTAACTGGCAGATGCTGGAATATGATAGGATGTAGCAGGGAGAAGCAGGAATCAGTATGGAGGGCATGATTAGGCTTCGGTAGAGAGGTTTCAATTTTTTATTCACTTGATTTTGTTTTACTTTTTTTTTAAAGATTTTTTTTTATGTGGATCATTTTTCCTCTTCAGTGTTCCACTGAAAGTATATGTACAGACAAGATAGGATGCTGCTTCCTTCAAGACCTTCCCTGAAGGCAAATGGGAATTTTATTGTGGATTAAGGCTTCCCCCGTGGCTCAGATGGTAAAGAATCTGCCTGCAATGCAGGAGACCTGGATTTGATCCCTGGGTTGGGAAGAGCCCCTGGAGAAGGGAATGGCAACCCACTCCAGTATTCTTGCTTGGGAAGTCCCATAAACAGAGGAGCCCGGCGGGCTACTGCCCATGGGGTTGTAGATGAGTCAGAGATGACTGAGCAACTAACATTTTCACTTTCAAGGATGTTAAGGCATTCATTACTGTCATTCCTTACAGATGATGCTATTCAAAACCTTTCCAAACCCATCAACTCATGTAACAACACTTGGAGATAGTTTGGCTCATGTGCCCACCACACTTTACTCATTAGAAAAAAAAAAAAAAAGGACACAAAAAGATTAAGAAGATACAGCAAGTCATCAGACCCATGACAAAAGCAGGCCTTCTGTAGACCATTCTGACAATATTGCTTCTGCTTTATGTTTTGGTGTTTTGGCCTTGAGACGTGGGATCTTAGCTTCTCCATCAGGGGTGGAACCTGCACGCTCTGCACTGGAAGGTGAAGTCTTAACCACTGGACGGCCTGGGAAGTCTCTGCTGTACTTTTTAATTGAAACAGAACATACACAGATAAGGGTAAACACACAGACCATAAAGTATACTTCGGTGAGTTACCATGTCACCATGAGCAAGCTCAGACAGTGGAGCATTCCCAGCACTTTGTAAGCACCCTCTCTGTCTGTCACCTGGGTCTGCAGGGGCTTGTGGGGCTGAGCTGGGGGAGAAAGGGGTTCAGACAGTGGGAAGCCCTGAGGCAGAGAGATTGTGCAGCTTGGTGAAAAAGCAACCCACTATCCTGAGTGGAATTCAAAGTACACACTCATAAGCTACATGAAACTTGCAGCAGTTTCCCCCAATATTCTTTTCCACCCTCTGCAGCCTGTTCCCTGTCTTGGGATGTCCTGCCAAGGGTCACCTTGTGGACGAAAGCTCAGGTCATGTCCTTGGAGCCCTGGGTGTGTCCATGGGATCAGCTGGACCATTCCACAGGAGCCTGTGGTTTGGTAATGTTTTGTGACTTTCAGTGTATAAGTCTTTGACCCTCTTGGTTACTTTTATAACTAGATATCTTATTCCTTTGGATATGATTGCTACTGGAATTGTTTTCTTCACTCATTCATTGCAGCTGATCCCCTTGGCTTTCGAGTCTCTTGAGGGCTCTGCTCAATTTTGAGACTCTCATCTGCAACTTCCAGAACTGTCAGATGCTCTCTAGGAGAACTGGTCCAAACGCTGGTATGAACTCTTTGGACTTTCCTCATCTCCTGGATATTGACCTCACAATTATACCCTTAGGTGATAGAAAACTTGTTGTTAAGTTTTAATAGGATGCAAGCCCCATAGTGTTTGGTTAAGTCAAGTGGAGTACAACATACAAGGTCAGTCAGAAATAATATGTTAAGGGCACACAAGTGAGAAAGCTGAGGCAGATAGACTTGCAATTGACCTTGACTTTTTCTCTCTCTGTTATGTCTCTACATGGTATGACTCATAGTTCATTGAGTTAGACCTGTATATTGTTACCCTGCTTATTTAACTTATATGCAGAGTACATCATGTGAAATGCTGGGCTGGATGAAACACAAGCTGGAATCAAGATCACCAGGAGAAATATCAATAACCTCAGACACGCAGATGACACCACTCTTATGGCAGAAAGTGAAGAGGAACTAAAGAGCCTCTTGATGAAAGTGAAAGAGGAGAGTGAAAAAGTTGGCTTAGAGCTCAACATTCAGAAAACTAAGATCATGTCATCTGGTCCCATCATTTCATGGGAAATAGATGGGGAAACAGTGACAGACTTCATTTTCTTGGGCTCCAAAATCACTGCAAATGGTAACTGTAGCCATGAAATTAAAAGACGCTTACTCCTTGGAAGAAAACCTATGACCAACCTAGACAGCTTATTAAAAAGCAGAGACATTACTTTGCCAACAAAGGTCCATCTAGTCAAACCTATGGTTTTTCCAGTAATCATGTAAGGATGTCAGAGTTAGACTATAAAGAAAGCTGAGTGCCAAAGAATTTACAGTTTTGAACTGTGGTGTTGGAGAAGACTCTTGAGAGTCCTTTGGACTGCAAGGAGATCCAACCAGTCCATCCTAAAGGAAATCAGTCCTGAATATTCTTCGGAAGGATTGATGCTAAAGCTGTAACTCCAATACTTTGGCCACCTGATGTGAAGAACTGACTTATTGGAAAAGACCCTGATGCTGGGAAAGATTGAAGGCAGGAGAAGTGAATGACAGAGAATGAGATGGTTGGATGGCATGAATGACTGGATGGACATGAGTTTGAGTAAACTCTGGGAATTGGTGATGGACAGGGAAGCCTGGCGTGCTGCAGTCCTTGGGGTTGCAAAGAGTCAGACACTACTGAGCAACTGAACTGAACTGATTATGTCTCATTGACAAGCTGACGATTAAGTCAGTTTTGTTACCTGAATCGAAATGATGGTAAGTACCATATAATGTTGTTTTGTAGATTATTGGAGATAAATTGAATCAAGCTCTTTATAACTGGTAACTCTCATTCCTAATTACCATGTTAGAGAAGGAAAGCAATGTGAGAATGGCTGATAAAACTCTGAGAAAGGTCATTTGATGTAATTTGGTGAATATCCTTTGTTATCCTATAAGTATACCAATCTATCTTAAAGAATTTAACATTCATCAAATTAACCGAAGACTTTCAGAGGACATCAGTCCTGGGTGTTCATTAGAAGGACTGATGCTGAAGCTGGAACTCCAGTACTTTGGCCACCTCATGCGAAGAGTTGACTCATTGGAAAAGACTCTCATGCTGGGAGGGATTGGGGGAAGGAGGAGAAGGGGACGACAGAGGATGAGATGGCTGGATGGCATCACTGAGTCGATGGACATGAGTTTGAGTGAACTCCGGGAGTTGGTGATGGACAGGGAGGCCTGGTGTGCTGTGATTCATGGGGTTGCAAAGAGTCGGACACGACTGAGCGACTGAATTGAACTGAACTGAACTGGATTGAGTGTTAAATTAGGAACAGTCATCAGATATGCAGACATCTAAATGATCTATAAACAGCAACAGAATTTTTAAAAAGGTAATGGAAGAAAAACTAAAGAGAAATATTAGCAGTTGAACATATAAATGTGGATTTAAGTCTTAATTATAATTAAGATTTTTGAAATGTCCTGTAGATAAGCTATAAATTGATGCATTAGAAATTAAGAAATAAGTAGGCCAACTGGGGACCACCCTAAACAATAAGAGGTAGGGATATGTTTAAAAACATTCTAGGAACTTCCTGGAGAGTCAGTCCAGGGGCTCAGACTCCACCTTCCAATGCAGGGGGCACGAGTTCCATCCTCGGTCTAGGAACTAAGATCCCACATGCTGTGTGGTATGGCAAAAAAAAAAAAAAATTTTTTTAAACCAAAAAATTCTATTATGAGGCTGCATTGATAAAGTCTATGGTTCAAAAAGTGATGCTTTTATTTACATCCTGCTTCTGTGAATTTCCCCTTCCCTAGACTTTGCCAGCTGTTACAGACAAGTCTGTCATTTACTGTGAGAGGAAAAGAGAGACTAGATGGATTTGCTTGTATCCATCACGACTGGTGAAAAACAACTTTTGCTGTCTTAATAGTGAGTTATTATCCATGCTTTCTTACATGAAGGATAACACTTCAATTTTTTCATTAGTTCTGCTACAAACCTCTTGAACAACCATTGATATGATTAAGTGATTTTCTGACAATTTGGGCCAACAAAATAATGAGAGCATATGCCTCTGAATTATTTGTTGATTAAAAATCTGACGTAACTTATTGGAAAGAAAATGAAGAAAGTCTTAAAAAAAAACTTTATCATTGAAGTTTCAAAACCATTTTAAAACACCAGGGCAGCATTTTCCAAATTTATTTGAGATTTTGGTTGTTCTCCTGAGAAAAATGAAGTCGCTCAGTCGTGTCCTACTCTTAGCGACCCCATGGACTACAGCCTATCAGGCTCCTCCATCCATGGGATTTTCCAGGCAAGAGTACTGGAGTGGGGTACCATTGCCTTCTCCGTCTCCTGAGAAAATAATGGTCAAATTTGGCCAGAGACATGGTCATAACTACGATCAAATGAATTTCAGAAACTTGGGGAATGCAACCAAGGTAATCTGATTTCTTTAGCTGAGAACAATTCGAAATCTGTAATGTGATAATGCCTGCTGTGAATCTCCAGAGGGATGAAAACTGGGCTAGAGTTATCGAGTATCAATTCTCAGGATCACAGAGAATATTTCTCAACCTCTTTTCTGTGGAACATTTAGGAGGAGAGAAAGTTGTTAGTAATTACATGCTAATGGAATCACTTAAAAAATGTTGTCCTCCGTGTTCTGGCAACAGATATTTTCATTCAGCTTACTTTTATTTGCACGACTCAGTGTTTTCTTGAAAACTTACATCTCAGGATCAGTACAGTAAGAATTTGGTATCAGTGGATGATGAAATAATATCTTGATTCATCCAGGCTGCTATAAAAAGTACCACAGACTGGCTGACTTATATAACAGAAATTGGTTTCTCCTTGTTCTAGAGGCTGGGAAGGCCAAGTGCAAGGTGTTGGCTGATTCCTTTCCTAATAACTCTCTTCCTGGCTTGTGAATTTTGGGTGGGCACAATTCAGTCCCTAATAAATGATATGCCAAAAAGAAAGTCTTTATAGTTAGTATATTAGTTATGACTTCTGCCAGCAAGTGCCCCAAATCAACTTGAACCATAGTAAGGAAGAAAGATGGGGTTTGTTACAATAATAACAAAGGTATCATCTAGACCCAAGGGTAAGAATGCAGTTGCACATTAGGAAGATCTAGAATAATGCTGTCCAATAGAAATATCACATGAACCACAAATGTAGGACAGGTGGTAATTTTAATCTAACAGCCACATGAAAAAAAAAGAAATGGATGAATTTAATTTTAGTAATATATTTTACTTAACCAAATCTATGAAAAATGTTTTAATTTTGTAATCAGCACAGGAATATTAAGATATTTTGTATTCTTTTTTTGGGGGGTACTAAAGCAAGGAGATCCAACCAGTCCATTCTGAAGGAGATCAGCCCTGGGATTTCTTTGAAAGGAATGATGCTAAAGCTGAAACTCCAGTACTTTGGCCACCTCATGTGAAGAGTTGACTCATTGGAAAAGACCCTGATGCTGGGAGGGATTGGGGGCAGGAGGAGAAGGGGACGACAGAGGATGAGATGGCTGGATGGCATCACTGACTCGATGGACGTGAATCTCAGTGAACTCCAGGAGTTGGTGGTGGACAGGGATGCCTGGCATGCTGTGATTCGTGGGGTCGCAAAGAGTCGGACATGACTGAGTGACTGAACTGAACTGAACTGAAAGCTTTGAAATCTCAAGTGTATTTTACACTGATAGTACATCTTAATTCAAAGTAGTCACATTCCAAGTGCTCACAAGCCCTATAAGGCTGGTGGCTACCATATTGGGCCATGTGAGTCCAGAGCAAAGAATGACAAGGGTTTAGGGAACCCACACAGTTCTCTCTCAGTATTCAAATTTCAGAGCAATTTATTTTGGTGGAACCATTTTAAAATTTTGTTTAAAATCTGTTGAAGAGACGAGTGTCACACAAAATTTAAAAATAAACTCATCTATGTGTTTGTTATTTTCAGGAGTTGTATTTCTGAAAGTTTGAAAAGTAAAAACATAAAAAAAGATGCATCAGGCAAACATTAGACAGAAACAGACTCAAACACCAAATGAAACAGATTTTAAGAAATAAAGAGGTGCCCAGTATAATGATAACATTTTCAGTTCACCAAAAAGGTATAGCCGTCCCAAACTATAGCCATAATACAGCCTCAACATACATCGAGTGGAAATGAGGAGGACCAAGAAATTCACAAGACAATTGCTTTTGATAGACTATTTTAAATGCTTCTCATTGATAGATGAAGAAAAATAAATGATTGGGATATAGAATATTTAAAAAATGCAATCAGTGAACAATCTTATCCAATGGACATATGTAGAACTCTGTGCTGAACAACTAGAGAATGCATATTTTTTTCAAACACACACAGCACGTTTATAAAAAGGAACTTCATACCACACCGTACACAAGGTATCAATATAGCTTAAGAAGGATTATTATACAGAATATGTCCTCTTACTCCAGTGAAATTCAATAAAAAATAAGAAATAAAAATAACTAAAAAGCACTGTGTAGCTGAAAATATAAATGTGCCTATTAAATAACAAATTCTCCCACAAGACACATTAATGGAAATGTGAAATCACTTACAAGTGATAATAGCTATCCTATGCTAAGTCACTTCAGTCGTGTCCGACTCTGTGCGACCCCATAGACGGCAGCCCACCAGGCTCCCCTGTCCCTGGGATTCTCCAGGCAAGAACACTGGAGTGGACTGCCATTTCCTTCTCCAATGCATGAAAGTGAAAAGTGAAAGTGAAGTTGCTCAGTTGTGTCTGACTCTTAGCGACCCCATGGATTGCAGCCTAACAGGCTCCTCCGTCCATGGGATTTTCCAAGCAAGAGTACTGGAGTGGAGTGCCATTGCCTTCTCTGATAATAGCTATACAACACATAAATGGGAAATAGATGGGGAAACAGTGGAAATGGTGTCAGACTTTATTTTTTGGGGGCTCCAAAATCACTGCAGATGGTGACTGCAGCCATGAAATTAAAAGACGCTTACTCCTTGAAAGGAAAGTTATGACCAACCTAGATAGCATATTCAAAAGCAGAGACATTACTTTGCCAACAAAGGTCCGTCTAGTCAAGGCTATGGTTTTTCCAGTGGTCATGTATGGATGTGAGAGTTGGACTGTGAAGAAAGCTGAGCACCAAAGAATTGATGCTTTTGAACTGTGGTGTTGGAGAAGACTCCTAAAGAGTCCCTTGGACTGCAAGGAGATCCAACCAGTCCATTCTGAAGGAGATCAGCCCTGGGATTTCTTTGGAAGGAATGATGCTAAAGCTGAAACTCCAGTACTTTGGCCACCTCATGCGAAGAGTTGACTCATTGGAAAAGACTCTGATGCTGGGAGGGATTGGGGGAAGGAGGAGAAGGGGACGACAGAGGATGAGATGGCTGGATGGCATCACTGACTCGATGGACGTGAGTCTGAGTGAACACCGGGAGTTGGTGATGGACAGGGAGGCCTGGTGTGCTGCAATTCATGGGGTCGCAAAGAGTGGGACATGACTGAGCGACTGAACTGAACTGAACTGAACATATAAAAAGTCGTGTGATACAGTTGACACCATACTTAATAGGAAATGCATATCCTTAAATTTTAATACACATAAGGAAGAAAGGATGAACATCAATAAGGTCCAATTTATGAAGTAACAAAAGAGCACCAGAAAATAATTCAATTACGGTTTCTATTTCCTTTTTCACATCAGTTTGCCACTTAGCATCGTTGATTCTACTTTCCAAACACCTTTAAATCCATCTTTCCTCCTCTTTTCCCCACACCCTTGTATAGGTTTAACTTTTCTCATTTCTTTCTCATTTCACTGATTCCTAACAATATTCTCTGTCAGTCCTCTTCTCTCTATTCCATTCATTTCCTTGGCTGAATTTATTCCTAAGTATTTTATTTTTTTCTGATGCTATTATAGATTAGACTTTTGTCTTTATTTCTTTTTCAGATACTTCATTGTTCGTGTAAAGAAACACAACTGATTTTTGTATGTTGATTTTGTATCCTGACACTACTGAATTCATCTAGTAGTTGTAACAGTTTGGGGTATATATCCAGATATAAGACTGCTCAATCATATGGTAGTTCTATTACTGTTTTGAGGAATATTGTTTTCCATAGTGCCTGCACGATTTTATATTCCCACCTATAATGGATTCCAATCTCTCCCCATTCTTGACAACATCTGTTGTTTCCTGTTTTGTTTTTTTTTTTTTTTAGTAATAGCCATCCTAATGGATGGGTGGGAGGTGATTAATTAGGTATATTTTTAAACACCTAACGTTCAACAGACCTCAGTCAATATTAAACTTCCATTGACTTTTAAATCAATATCTTCTTTTTTCACTCAATGTTTTATTTATTTTTAATTAGAGGATGCTTGCTCTACAACATCGTGTTGGTCTCTGCCACACATCAGCATGATCAGCCTCAGGTCTATCTACGTCCTGTGTGGCTCAGCTGGTAAAGAATCCGCCTGCTATGAGGGAGAGCTGGGTTCAGTCCCTGGGTTGGGGAGATCCCCTGGAGAAGAGAAAGGCTACCCACTCCAGTATTCTGGCCTGGAGAATTCCATGGACTGTATAGTCCATGGGGTTGCAAAGAGTCGGACACAACCGAGCAACTTTCACTTCACTCACCCTTGAACCTCCCTTCCACCCCCCACCCCATCCCACCCCTTCAGGTTATCACAGAGCACCGGATTTTAGTCCCAGCATTATGTAGAGAATTTCCACTGGCTATCCGATTTTACATATGGTAATGTGTATGTTTCAGTGAACCTATCTGCAGGGCAGCAGTGGAGACACGGACGTAGGGAGCAGACTTGTGGACATAGGTGGGGAATGAGAGGGTGGGACGAGCTGAGAGAGTAGCATTGAGTAAAATCAATTATCTTCTTAAAGCATCACACAGGGAGAAGACCAGTCTTAGGGGCCGCTAGTCTACTAAGGCTGGGATGCAGGGACCACATCCAAGCCTTTGTCTAGTGCAGTGCCTAGCAGAGGTCCTGACTTGAAAGAGAACTCCGGACACATTTGTTGAATGAATGAATGGTGTGTTTTTATGACAATGAGCTTAGAAACGAATGATGTGCTGCTTATTATCATTGGCGGATGCCAGTGTCAAATGCGTGACCACTGGCAAGCCTGGGGATCATGGGATCCTGTTTCTCTTAAGCAGCACATTGGAGGCGGTTGACGGCTCTCCTTGTTGGTTGCCGTCACTTGGTCTTCAGAGTCAATGAATAACAAAGAGTTGACCTTCCATGCGTTCCCTGAATGCCCAACTCTTTGACATTCTAAAGTAGAGTGAAGAACATTTGGGGCACATGGCTCTTCACCTACTGGGTATGTGGTCTTTAAGAATAATCTCTTCCCTATAATGCCCTCATGTGTAAAATGGAATCATGATACCTGCACCAGGAGACTGTTAAGAATTTTAATGAGATAATATATGAAATGGTGCAATGCATATGTATGTAGGCATTATTGCATTGAGTTAGCCCAAAAAATTAGTTTGGGAAAATCTAAATGTACTTTTTGGCCAATCCAATAAATCTATTTTAATTAATTACAGTTTTGCTTTTATGTGTGATTGTTTCTAATTGATAGGAAGGTCCTTGCATTAAAATCTATGAATAAATTATAGAAAAACTCCTAAGATTTCTTTGGAGACTCACATGATATTTTCTTTCAATTATCTCATTAGAAATTACTTTGATCAGAGGATAAAAATCTAACACTAATGTGCTATTTTTTGATCAACACTTCACCAACTGAAGTTGGTGGGCTGAGAATTCTAGGGTTCAGGTGAAGAGGTGACTTAAGCAGTAAATGTCTGATCTCCTCATTTTAAATGTCCTTGGTCACTACGATGGAGTTGCCCTGTACTTCCCTCAACTTTAATCAGCATTCTTATGTTAGCTAACAAAGTCATCAGTGAGCATTCCCTTGAAAGTTCTAGAAGCAGTGAGAAGAAATCAAATTTTGCTGGTGGGCACTTCAAAATTCAAAGATAGTTCTTTGTTCACTACGTATCTCATGATTTAAAATCCGAATCTCATCAACTGTGGTATATTCAATACGTTTTCCACAAGATTAACCACAGGTTAGATAAGTGTTATAAAATTGTGTAACAGGTTAACAAAAGTAAGTACATATTTTTTTTTCCCACCTAGAATGGCACCGTCCAATAGAGATTTCTGCATTGAAGGAAATGTTCTATAATTCTGCCCTGAGAGAATTCATGGGGCCTTCCAGGTGGCTCAGTGGTAACGAATCCATCTGCCAATGCAGGAGATGCAAGAAACGTGGATATGGTCCCTGGGTTGGGAAGACCCTCTGGAGCAGGAAATGACACCACTCCAGTATTCTTGCCTGGGCAATCCATGGACAGAGGAGCCTGGCTACAGTCCACTGGGTAGCAAAGAGTCAGATGCGACTTAGCAACTGAGCACCCACAATAGAGTGGACAGTAGACTGGACACCAGTTGCACATGGCTATTGAGCACTTGAAGTGTGGCTGGTGTCAAGTTTTTAATTTTATTTAATTTTAATTAATGAAAATTGAAAACTTAAGCAGCCACATGTGGCTAATGTCTACCACATGGACAAATGAACACTACAGAGTATCACGTCTTTAGGAAAATGAGAGATATGAGATATCCTCGAAAATGCATCTAGACTGGGTAAACGTCCCTGCAACCCCTCCCTCTGTCTTGTGTGGTGTCAGTTTTAGTTTCTATGTAATGAAGGAAAAATGTTATTCTAAACCAAAAGTGACTGCTTTTATAATGGCTGTTGTGGAAGAATAATGCATTTTAGAGGGAAAATGTGCTTCCCTATTGCTCTTCACCTTTCGTAAAGATGGGAGAAAAAGAGATACAAATAGAAGACTAAAATTTCAAAGCTTTGGTCGTTCCTCTGTATTGCTACTGGATGAGACCCAGGTTATAAAGCTGTTCCTTTGAACCAAAACATTAACAACATTTGCGTGCACGGCTAGTTGTCACAGTCGTGTCCGACTCTTTGTGACCCTATGGACCATGGCCTGCCAGGCTCCTCTGTCCATGGGATTCCCCAGGCAAGAAGACTGGAGTGGGTGCCATTTCCTTTTCCAGGGGATCTTCCTGACCCAGGGATCAAACCCAAGTCTCCTGCTTGGCAGGAGGATTCTTTACCAACTGAGTCACCTGGAAAGCCCCAAGTAACCGCCACATATCAAAACTGCATAAGGAGTGAAGATATTAAATATGCTGTGTTAACTTACTGCCTTTCCGCCTTTTGAGAGCAATGGAATTGCGGCTTTAGTTCGTGGTGAAGGAGTTCCTATTAACCGCATGTGCTATTTCAACTAAGCTTTTCAAAAGCCTTGGATTTATTGTTTATAATCAACAGTTCTGATTTACATTTACAGTGATCTCCTGAGTACACTTCAGTAGCCAAGTTTATACTTCAGGCAAAAAGCAAGATTTCTTTTGATGTAGAAATGTATGCAATTAGGAATACAAACCAAGATAAAACCTCTGAGCCCTCCAGGTGACTGGTGGTGTGTGAGAGGAGCTATGATGCATTTGCAAAAAACCTAGAAGAGTCTTTTCTGGAAAACACCAAAAGATAAACAAACAAAGAAACCCACAGTCTTTCCTGGAAGTGAGAGGATAGAATTAGAAACGTAGGGTTTCTTTTGGCCCTGAAATTCTTTGATTTCTGCAAATCCTATACCTCTTTTCTTTTTTTAAAAAAACGTATCCTCCTTTGAATCTAGCCAGTGGAGTTCCATTCCCCTTGCCCTCCCCTTTCTGCCGTGAAATTCTGAGAGTTACAGACTGTTTCACCACTTTTGTTCACTTACTCGCTCTGGAGCAAGTGACTCTGAAAACACGGGTTGTCATACATGAAGTGTCAGTGCGCAGGCAACGTTTTCTTTGCCGAGCTCCTCATAATGTGTGCTTCGAACACACACACTCAAGGGCTCTTGGCTGTGGCCATCTGTCAGGTTTGAAGGCTGGATTTCAACGTGCTGGTGCCTGGACTCACGCACATTCTGTCCTGTCTTTTGCAAGTCCTCCCACAGCAAAGAATCTTCCTCTCGGAATTTAGAAAGAAGTCCAAGTCTTTGGTGCTTCTGTTCCACCTCCTGCTGTCTGCTGGGCTGGGCAGGGGAGGGCATGGATCCTTCTGTGAGTATACCCTTTCGCATCCCGAACGCTGGAGGTCTTTTCAGACAATGAATGGGCTGAGCTCAAGACGACATTTGACTGGAGGAAGGACTGGACCTTTCTGCCCTAGGTGAGCTACTCTCTCTTTTGAGGTTCCTGAATGAACCATATGCAGAGAATCTTGGCGGAACAATAGGAGCCCTGAATCCCTGTGTACGAACCCCTCAGGGTTGCCTGGAGGGGGTGACAACCCTTTTTGTTTGGGCTACTCATGAAAGCGAAAGTGTTAGTCGCTCAGTCCTGTCCGACTCTGTAGCCTGCCAGGCTCCTCTGTCCGTGGGATTCTCCAGGCACGAATACTGGAGTGGTTACTCTCTCCATACATCTCACCCTCTCCTCCCTTCTCCCCGTGTCCATAAGTCTGTTCTCTATGTCTGTTTCTCCATTCCTGCCTTGCAAATAAATTCTTCAGTACCATCTTATATGTAAAATGGAAAGCCAGTGGGAATTGGCTGTAGGCCTCAGGGAACTCAAACAGGGGCTCTGTATCAACATAGAGGGGTGGGGAGGGAGGAGAGAGGGAGGTTCAAAAGGGAGGGGACCTATGCACATCTATGGCTGATTCATGCAGAAAACAACAGAATTCTATAAAGCAATTACCCTTCAATTAAAAAAACAAATTAATTAAAAAAAAAAAAAAGAATCCTGGCGTGGGTTGCCCCTTCCTCCTCCAGGGGATCAGAGAGTCACTAGTCATTGATGTCAGAGAGAAAACCAGAAGCCTCATGTCCTCTGCTGTCCCCGTAGCCCTGCTGCCACATGGTGTCACTGTTGAAACACAGGCCGGCCAGCTGCCCCAGAGCTATCTCCTTTGTCCCCAGAACTGGGCCAGGGCCCCCCAACCTCGGTGTCCCCTCCCTAAATGGTCTGGTGGCCTGGAAGTCTAACGTCATCTCTGGCTGCTGTCTGGCGCTGCTCCCCAACTCAGACACTTCTTTCCACAGGCGGAGTCACCATCATTGATTCCATGTTCCTCCACAACACGCAGGTGCTTTCGCTACCTGTCTCAGGTGTGCAAATGGAGCCCACAGACTCTCGGACCTTCCAGACCAGTGACCTAGGTTCAGCTTCACTCATGGCTCACACAGCTTCTTGAGTTTAGACATGTAGCGGAGGTGAGCTGATAAAAATAGGTCTACCCATTTTTACCCCTCCCATCAGCCAAGAAAAAAAAAACAACTCCTGTTTTGATTTTGGGTGATGCTGAGAGGGATTGTGGGCAGGAGGAGAAGGGGACGACAGAGGATGAGATGGCTGGATGGCATCACTGACCCGATGGACGTGAGTCTGAATGAACTCCAGGAGTTTGTGATGGACAGGGAGGCCTGGTGTGCTGTGATTCATGGGGTTGCAAAGAGTCGGACACAACTGAGCGACTGAACTAAACTGAACTGAGGGGAGCCTGTTTACTCAACTAGAAGGAGGGAGGGTGGAGAGTGTTCTTTCTACCCTATATGCTCAGTTCAGTTCAGTTCAGTTGCTCAGTCGTGTCTGACTCTTTGCAACCCCACGGACTGCAGCATGCCAGGCCTTCCCGTCCATCACCATCTCCCGGAGTTTACCCAAACTCTATATGCTCAGAGGAGAAGGAAATGGCAACCCACTCCAGTTTCTTGCCTGGAGAATTCCATGGACAGAGGAGCCCGGCAGGCTACAGTCTATGGGGTCGCAAGAGTCAGACACGACTGAGTGACTAAGCACATATGCTCAGAAGGGGCGTAAATGCTTTTACACTTTTAACCTCCAAGTTTTTCTCTTAGAGAAAGGAAAAAGATTCCTTTTCTATCTCAAAAGCCCAGGGCTTCTTTTGGGTAATCATTTTTCTTTCAGAGAGAAGGAGCTGATATTTCAGAGGTGGAAAAGAAAAGCACCTTGACTCTATGGGTATCCCCAAACTCGGGGGAAAGGGGAAGGTGGGCGTGGCTTTATTGTGGGCGGGACACACGTGTTCTGACACATTGCTCTGTGGTCCAGGCTCAGGGAAATGCTGGTGAACAAACCTGAACACTAAGCCCAGGTCCTGCCACTGGGCCACCTGGGTCCTGACACCTCAACCACAGCTTTCAAAGGACCTGATGGGCCTGAGCCTGTAGCTGGTGACAGCTGGGGTTTTGCTGACACGCGGGAGGGCCAGTTGGAAGTCCTAAATGAGAAGGAAATGTCCATTTCCTTTCTGAGGAGTGGACATTTGGGGAAAATTCTTTGGGACAAAAACGGACGTTTGGGGAGAACTCTTTAGAACAAAAATGGACTAAAGGAAATCAACCCTGAATATTCAGTGGAAGGACTGATGCTGAGGCTGAAGCTCTAATACTTTGGCCACCTGATGGGAAGAACCGACTCATTGGAGAAGACCCTGATGCTGGGAAAGATCAAGGGAAGGATGAGAAGGTGATGGCAGAGGATGAGATGATTGGATGGCATCATCCACTCAGTGGACATGAGTTTGAGCAAACTCTGAGAGATGGTGAAGGACAGGGAAGCTTGGCATGCTGCAGTCCATGCGATCGCAAACAGACACAACTGAGCGACTGAACAACAACTTTGGGACACGCAGGGTATTCAGTTTCTTTGACTATCCGAGAGAGAGCGGGGAGAACCCTCAAGGGTTAAGATTGACTTCATGTCAATCTGGTGTTTGGGTGCTGAGCCATATTAAATTGAGCTGGGAGACATTCAAGTAATGTGAGATTGCATCCGCGTGCAGAGCAGATGCAGTAGAATCACCCACATGCATACAACCCCCAATCTAGATTCAAGCCTTCCCCCTGCCTGATTGGTTTCACCATCTCTGGGAACCGGAGTCCCATCCTTTCAATCTCAGCATCTCTGAGTCTCAAGGGTGGAAGAAACCTTTTCTCCTCTCTCAGATCAGCTTCACTTTCTGTCTTCTGAGTGGGAGATATTTTCTTCAGAAGAAATAGAGACCGGGTAATGTACATTAAGCGAGTTCTATCATAGTTTTACTACATATATCTCTTGTACACAGGTCATACTGTGTGGGTACATGACCATTCCTGTGGAGCAGCAGCCCAGCAATAAGCCTCTACTCAATACGTTTCCCTTGAGCCACTGGCAGGCTGTTAATAGCATCTGTCCCAGAAATCGTTTGGAAATAGTCACTGGTCAGGGCCCAAGAGGGGGTGCCAGGCACTTTCCTAAGCTCTCAGTTGGTGACCTCTCCAACCCCACGCTTCATTCCCAAACTAGTATTTCTTTCCCCTTTCCTCTGGCCATCTGAGAGTGTTTCTCTTTACCCTTCATGGATCTAATTCCTGCAGTAGACTGGCTGAAAAAACGTCCCTGGTTCCTTCCCTATTTACATCACAGTCACTCTGTAACAAACTCAAATGCTTTCATTGACCTTGTCCTGTACATTACAGATAGATTCCCTGTTCAGTCCACATTCCCTCTGACTTGAACTCTGTTTCCCTCGGAACCGAGGTTTGGATTTGGGATCTGTCTGGATTTATTGGACTTTGGACCTGGTTTCCGATGTTCAGATCATTCAGGCAAACACCACGGCTTCCCTTATTTCGTTGTATTCATCCTTCTGATCTTTTGATGGTGACCTTCCTGCCTCTGTTCCCAATGTGCAACATGGTGACCACCTTCGTGGGGGCTAGCGTAACCACTCCCCTCGCTGGTTGCTAAAGACTCAGCACGTTTAGGATGCTGTATGAGAGGAACCATCGAACAATGTTTAGACCCCAAGCAGTAAAGGGCTCCTCTCATCATAGGAGCTCTAAGATCTTTAACATCCTCACAGCATGGAGAATGTCTCTGCTGGACCAAAAGAGGGCAGAAAAGAGATCCCTGTTTTAAACTGTGAGTGTTCAGATACAGGGGAGATGTGCAGTCCTGTCACGGGTGACACTCATGGAGGCAAAAAAAAAAAAAAAATGCAGATATCCTGGGGCAGGTCAACCTGGGAACAAGGAATACACCGAGGAGGGTATAGACTCGTTCCGCCCAGAGCTTGCTACCTCCATGTGTCATTACTAATTCAGAGTGAGTGATTAATATGTGGAGTACACAACATGCCATTCTCAACAGATCCTTGTGGCTTCTTAGTGAAATTCCTATCTCCCATCAAAATGAGGGAGACCAGTCCCATCACCCTACCTTCAGGAGCTAGCTGCCTGTGAGACTTCCTCTCCTGGATTACGCCGTCTCTCTTTCTGAGCCTTCAACCTTTGCTCTATCTTAATACCTTTCCCATCAGCCTTTAAACACATCCCAGTCCCTTCCATCTTAAAAAAGCTTTCTATGACTCGCCCCCTAATCTCTGCATTTGGAGAGCAGTGCTCCTTATCTGTAGCTAAACACTAACCAAAGGCTACAGGAATGGCTTTGCCCTGTTTCCTGACTGAACAAAACGAAACAAAACTGCTATGACCCGAGTTGCCAATTGCAGTCTGTGAGGTGGGCATGTGTGCTCAGTCATGTGCGATCCTTTACGACTCCAGGGACTGTTCATGGAACTCTCTAGGCAAGAATGCTGGGGGGGGGGGGGGGGGGGCGTTGCCATTTCTTTCTCCACGGGATCTTCCTGGCCCAGGGATCTTAACCTGTGTCTCCTGCACTGGCAGGTGGATTCTTTACCGCTGAGCCACCAGGGAAGCCCCCCTCATAACCTCATCTAAACCTGTTTATTTCCCAAAGGCTCTGCCTCTGTGTACCATCAGATTAGGGGTTAGGACTTCAACCTGAATTTTGGAAGGACACATTTAACCCATAACATTCTGCTCCTGGGCCCCAAAATTCACATTCTCCTCTCATGTGAAATATATTAATTCCTTCCAAATAGCTCCAAAGTCTTAATCCCTTCCAGCACCAATTCTAAAGTCTAAAGCCCCAAGTCTAAATATGATCTCAGTCAGAAATGGGTGAGACTTGAAGAATGATTCATTCCTAGGAAAATTCCTCTCCAGCTGTGAACCTGTGAACCCAGGTAATTCATGTACTTCCTGGTGGGACAGGCATGGGATGGACATTCCCATTCCAAACAGGAGAAATTGGGATGAGAAAAAAGGTGATGTGTCCCCAGAAAATACCATTTGCTAAATACCGTTGGCTCTTAAGTCTCAAGAAGTATCCTCTCTGGTTCAGTGTTCTGTTTTCCAGACCCCCTGAGGCGGAGGTCCTGCCTCTGCTGCTCTGCAGGGCTAGCGTCCTGTTCCCAAGGCTCCAGGTGACCACCATCTTGCCTGTTGAAACCGAGATGATGGCCTCACTCTTTGAAGCAGAAGAGACAGCCCTGGTGACTTCTGAACTGCCTTCTGTGTCATTCTTGCCTTGTCATGAAGAACAGGGTACACCCGCACCTCAACAGATCAATACAGGATGGAAGAAATGTGACATCTTCCTTTATTTGTCCCATCTTCCCCTCCATCCTCAAATGCTGTGGGTATTTTTATTTTTATTTTTGCCATTCTTCCCACTTGTGGCCTCTAACAGATGTCTGGCAGGTTTTTGAGGACATTGTTCCCAATTGGAGGCATTGTTTTTCTCTCTCACACACCACAAGGTTCCAAGACACTTGGTGGGGTAGGCGTCCTCCTTAATTCTCATCACCCCTTCTGGACTATCAGTCTTTTTTGGTCTTTTCCTCCCTCCCTCCCAGCCTCCCTCTTTCCTCTCCTTCTCTTCCCTCTCCTTCCTTCCTTCGTTTTAAACTTCATGCTCACACCATTGGATCCTATCGTGGTATCAGAGATTCAGCAAGGAAACAGATGGCACCTCAGAGTAGGAAAATTCAAATAGGATTTTAAAAAAGGGAGCCTCTACAAAGATACAAATAGGGTGTAGAGAAGCCACATGGAATAGCACAGGAATGGGGCAGAAACCGGGAGCTAGTAACCCTGGTTGCCTCAAGGGAGGCAGGAGGGAACTGTTATCAAAACCCAGGACGAGAGACTCACGTAGGGTTGGCTGCCTTGAGCTACTAGTGACCTTCAGCTGAGGGGCACAGTCAGCCTGGTGCCCCCTGGGGGAGAAGTACTCAGGCCTCCCCGCCGCCAGTCTCCTGAGAGGGCTCTCCAATGGTGGAACAAGAAACCAGAGGGCAAGGGGACCCGTGAGGACTTCCCACACAGGAGTCTCAGCGTTACAAAGATGGCAGCCAGCGTAGTCACTCTTTTCTCTCCGTCACTGCTTCATCCACTTCATCCACGGCTTCTGTGCTTCATTCCCCAAATCCTTCTGGCTCCAGCCTTCCCCTTCTCCCTGACTCACACCGTCCTTCCCAGGGATTTCACCATTCCGGGGCATGTTCCATCTGGGATGCCAGCCTCTTGGTTCCTTGGCCCCTATTTCCACAGTCGTCCTCTCCTCCTCCCCCCAGCCCCTCAGCCTTCCACTCTCACAGTCCAACCTGAAACTTGTCCTGTGGATAAACTGTACCATCTTCGAAATCTTCAACTTACCCCAGTTCTTTGACCATCTCCTTTCCTCGCTCACGGGCTTAAATAATTTCACGGCAAAAACTCTCATCAGTGAATGCTCTGCAGTTAACCTACCCTAGCACTTTCTCACCATCTCACACCCTTGCCCCACAGACATGCACACGTGTCTTCACCTTCTTCCTCCGCAACGCCGAGTCCTTGACGTATCATTATTGCGTCATTGTCACTCTCCTGCCGTCTCCTTTACCTTCTTCTCTTTTCTTCTGTCATTTTTGCCTGGTCAAACCCCGGTCTCTGATGACTCAACCACCCGACCATGACTTCCGTGCTTACACACAGACAGATGAATGCTTCAGGAGGAGAGGAATGCAGACAGGCAGCCTAGCTTTCCTTTAAATAAATCATCTCAAACTCCAAGAGGGCACCCAGCCCTGCCTGACAACTCGATTGGATTTGTCTTATAAGTTTCTCACTCTCTATTTTTTGTCCCATTTCCGTTCTCCGCTAACTACTCCATCCCTCTACTTTCATCCCTACTCCTAACTTTGAGTCTTCTTTCACTTAAACATTGAAGTCATCAGCTAAGAATTTCATCTGTTCACTTCCAAGTCTAGAAACCTACCAGCATCAAAACCCACATATTTCTTCCCTCCAGAGGGTGGGAGAGCATTTTCTAAAAATTCAATGTGTCCCAAACTTCATTTAGGTTCTGCATCATCTCTTTTTTTAAATTAATTTTTATTGGTGTACAGTTGCTTTACAATGTTGCGTTAGTTTCTGCTGTAGAGCAGAATGAATCAGCCATACACATATATCCCCTTGTTTTTTTGGATTTCCTCCCCATTTAGGTCACCACAGAGCACTCAATAGGATTCCCTGGGCATTCTCATTAGTTGTCTGTTTTATGTACATGGTAAGTCGAGCTGAGCGCCAAAGAATTGATACTTTTGAACTGTGGTGTTGGAGAAGGCTCTTGAGAGTCCCTTGGACTGCAAGGAGATCCAACCAGTCCATTCTGAAGGAGATCAGCCCTGGGATTTCTTTGGAAGGAATGATGCTAAAGCTGAAACTCCAGTACTTTGGCCACCTCATGCGAAGAGTTGACTCATTGGAAAAGACTCTGATGCTGGGAGGGATTGGGGGCAGGAGGAGAAGGGGAGGACAGAGGATGAGATGGCTGGATGGCATCGCTGACTTGATGGACGTGAGTCTCAGTGAACTCCGGGAGTTGGCAATGTAAACAGGGAGGCCTGGTGTGCTGCGATTCATGGTGTCGCAGAGAGTCGGACACGATTGAGCAACTGAACTGAACTGAACTGAAGTCGTGTCCAACTCTTTGTGACCCTATGGACTGCAGCCCGCCAGGCTCCTTTGTCTGTGGGATTCTCCAGGCAAGAATACTGGAGTGGATCTCCATGCCCTCCTCCAGGGGATCTTCCAAACCCAGGGACAGAACCCGCCTCACTTACGTCTCCTGTGTTTGCAGGCAGGTTATTTACCCCTAGCGCCACCTGGGAAGCGCAGCGTGTGTGTGTTAATCTCAATCTCCCAATGTATCCCACCACCCTCTTTCTCCCCTTGGCGTCCATATGTTTGTTCTCTGTCTGTGTTTCTACTTCTGTTTTGCAAATAAGGCCATCTATACCATTTTTCTAGATGTCACACTAATATATGGTTAATCATGGTTAATATACGGTTAACTCTTTTAGCTTTCTCACACTCTATGATGAATTCTCCACGCTCAGACTGTAACCTCTCTCTTTTTCAGCTGGACCTTGCCCCCAGGAATACGACCACTCTGCAGCGCCTCCCACGAGAGGGGACTCGAGTCACTCTTCTGACTTCCCTTCCTTCCACGTCACTTGGTTTCTCTATTCGCCTCTTTTGTCTTGTCTCGTTACACTTCACCTGCTGATTTCCTTCTCCCTGTTTGGCAGCTTTTCCTCCAGCTCCTCTCCTGCAACCTCCTCCAGCAAGCGAGTGCCTTAAAGGGCAGGAGAGTCCTTACTTGTGGAGGGAGACAGCTGGGGCTGGGACTGGACATACTGGGGGCTACTCTGGGTCTGGTTTGCTTCTTTTCTTGGATCTGTGAAGTGGATGCAATACTGTGCACCTCATAATAATTCACAAAGCTGTATCAATCAAGTTCAGTTCAGTCGCTCAGTCATGTCCGACTCTTTGCCACCCCATGAATTGCAGCACGCCAGGCCTCCCTGTCCATCACCAACTCCCAGAGTTCACTAAGACTCACGTTCATCGAGTCAGTGATGCCATCCAGCCATCTCATCCTCTGTCTTTCCCTTCTCCTCCTGCCCCCAATCCCTCCCAGCATCAGAGTCTTTTCCAGTGAGTCAACTCTTCGAATGAGGTGGCCAAAGTACTGGAGTTTCAGCTTTAGCATCATTCCTTCCAAAGAAATCCCAGGGCTGATCTCCTTCAGAATGGACTGGTTGGATCTCCTTGCAGTCCAAGGGACTCTCAAGAGTCTTCTCCAACACCACAGCTCAAAAGCATCAATTCTTCGGTGCCCAGCTTTCTTCACAGTCCAACTCTCACATCTATACGTGACTACTGGAAAAACCATAGTCTTGAGTAGACGGACCTTTGTTGGCAAAGTAATGTCTCTGCTTTTCAATATGCTATCTAGGTTGGTCATAACTTTCCTTTCAAGGAGTAAGCGTCTTTTAATTTCATGGCTGCAGTCACCATCAATCAAGTAAGTAGCATTAAAAACATACATGAAGTTGCTCATAATTTCCTCTTCCTCCCCTTTAAATATCTGCACTATCAGTAGTGATAGTCCCTTTCTTCATGCCTAACGTGTGTGTGTGTGTGTGTGTGTGTGAGTGTGTATGTGTGCTTTCCTCATATATTTTTTTGGGAGGCAGCCGCTCTCAGTTTTGCAAGTTTTTCAAGGCTTTGTTGATCTTCTTTATTTTAATATTCATTTTGCTGATTTCTTTTTTTCCTTCCCATTATTTGGGCAATTTGCTCTTCGTTCACTAAATTTTTGTGGTTGACTGTTTGCTTATTAAAATTTCAGCCTTCCTTCTTTTCCAAGATAAATGTTATATCTAGTCTTCAATTACTATTAGCTGAAGTAAATTTTATTCCCTATTTTTCTACTTTCTCATGGAGACACTCACTGTATTTTCCAGGTACTGACAACATTTGTTTTCTTGATGATCTGATAGTCTTCTTATTTACTGTGATAAAATATTTCTAATTCATAATGTTTTCCTTTTTCCCAAGCTCCCCCAAAACTCAAATTTGAAACATAGGCATATTGATCAGATTGATCCTTGGTTGACTTTATACTTATTTTATAGTTCTATATTCTTGCAAGTATCTTGTAATAGGTTGATTTTGTTCCATGCAATGGAGAAAGAGACACAAATAACTCTCAAAAAACACAGGGCACACACAGAAATGGAGAGTCTATTTTATCACAGGGAGCAGGCTTCCAGATCACACAAATTAGTGGGGCATGTAAAATACAGCTCAGAAAAATTTACTGGTCCTTGATAATGTTCCACACATTACTCAGTATCTTGTTTATTTGAATAACTCCCCAACTGCACCTGTTTCCTCATCATTTTTTAAGAGAAAATAAGAAAGTTTCTGATGATGCTTTCTTCATCTTTGTATTACCTAAAGAAATGACTCAGTAGTTAAAACAATTATTGCCCAACACTTCTACAATTCATCGTCTTATTTTATCCCTAAAGTTAGTTCAGTACCAGCCTCTGTGTCTTCAGTTCTTTCCTTGGTTCCAATTACTTTGTAAATGTCTAATTGCCTCTGTTGTTGTTCAGACACTAGGTCACCTCTGACTCTTTACGATCCTGTGGACTGTAGCCCCGCCAGGCTCCTCTGTTTATGGGATTTCCCAGGCAAGAATACTGGAGTGGGTTGCCATTTCCTTCTCCACTAATTGCTTCTGTTACATCCTTAATGTAATATAGAGTGGTGTCTCCTTCCTGAATCAAACACTAACTGTGACAATCTTTGTCTCCTGAGAGTTCAAACATAATCTTTACTTTTATGTTTATTTAAAAGCCATAATGGAAATCTATTCTCTTGTCTGCCATGATCAGCACCATCCTATTTTATCCACGTGGTTTGAGTTGAGTGCTACCGTGTTATTATACCCTCCACATCCACGATCACTTTCAATTTGCCCAGAGGTGATCAACTGACTCAAGCTGCATCAGTCAGAACATTTCCCTAGAATTTCTAAACTTGGGTCTGGAGGACAAGTTTCAAACCTTCACTGCTCCAGAAACCTTGGGACTTCAGGAATCATTTTTTTCCTGAATTGGTAGAGGAAGACCCTCTGATAGAATGAATCTGACCTGATTTTCCTTTCAGCCTTGAGAATCAGTGAAATTTTTGCTCTTCTTGAAGTTAATGGTGTCAATAGTTAACGTGTTTCTGTCACTTGCAACCAAAAAACCCTTTAAAAAAATATTTCAGACCATGTGAAACTGCTCAGTTGTGATGGCTAGTCTGTAATCAGCCAATATTGATGCTAGGCTGTTAGGGAAAGTTTATAAAGTCATAGAGATTACCAAAAAATGGCCAATAGAGAAGTAAGAACTACTATTTTCCATAGTAATCAGAAAAAAAATAGATTCACACTCCTTAGTGCTTCCTCCATGTAATCTTTGTTGATAAACACTTATGATTAAAGTTGGTAATATTTAGATAGTTAATATATAAAAAAACGTGAAAGCATTGATCAGTCGTGTCCAGCTCTTTGCGATGCCATGGACTGTAGCCCACCAGGCTCCTCTGTTTATGGAATTCTCCAGGCAAGAACACTGGAGTGGGTTGTCATTCTGTTCTCCAGGTGATCTTCCCAGCCCAGGATATGAACCTGCATCTCCTGCACTGCAGGCAGATTCTTTACCATCTGAAGTAAATTCACATTGTAAGTTACTCTTACTACTCCAATCACACGACAATGATGACTATGCTATAAAAACCAGAAGCCAAAGTTACATATCTGGGTCAAAAATCAAGATTGCTATTTTCAGGAACCAGAAATAGAATAAAAATTCGAGGGTTTGGTTCTTGAGGGGTAATGGGATCTGGAGGCCAGGAGCTGGAATGGGACTCCCTGTCTTGTAAAGGACTCAGACATCATTGTTCTCGCTATCCCCAGGGACGTGGGAAGTTATGAACTTAGGAAAATAGATGATAAAGGTCAGGTGGCATGATCAAGTACTCCCTTGGGAACTGGATGCAGTGTCCTGAGTACTACTAGAGCTTGTGAATACCAGCAATGCCATCAATCCTGGTATGAACTGTGATCCTGAGAAGTGCAGGATGGAGGCACCATTAGAGCAGAGTGAAAGGGAACAGGAAGGAGGAGAACAAAAATATAGACAGAAATCTTCCTGCTCACCACCTAAAAGCCAAAATTCCAACATGCATTTGAATCATGTGCTAAGGAATGCCACTAAGAATATGAACCATTGGAATGCAAATTCAATCCATATTACATCTACTTTCTAGAACCATCTGAGACTTTAATGCATGCTAAGATGCTTGAGCAGAGAAACAAAAACACAGTACATGTCAACCATAAGCCAGAAATCATGGACCCAAGACACAAAGGAACAGGAATCGATATTTCTGTGTTAGAATTTCCAGGAAAAGAGAATGGAGAGGATGCTGCTGCTGCTGCTGCTAAGTCGCTTCAGTCGTGTCCGACTCTGTGTGACCCCATAGACGGCAGCCCACCAGGCTCCCCCGTCCCTGGGACTCTCCAGGCAAGAACACTGGAGTGGGTTGCCATTTCCTTCTCCAATGCATGAAAGTGAAAAGTGAAAGTGAAGTCGCTCAGTTGTCCGACTTTTAGCGACCCCACGGACTGCAGCCTACCAGGCTCCTCCATCCATGGGATTTTCCAGGAGAGTACTGGAGTGGGGTGCCACTGCCTTCTCCGATGGAAAGGATGGCAAGGAATAAATATCTGAAGAGGTGATGATCGAGAATTTTGGACTTGAAGAGTCTCCACCATATAGAATGCAGGCTCAGGAAAGATAAATCCACTCATAAGCACACCATGGGAAAACTGCAGATCACCGAAGAGAAAGAGGAAAATCTCAAGAATTACCCAAGAATAAAAATTTACCATGTGTCAGGCCCTATGGAAGGCTCAACACACCATATTCTGAGAATACAACACTTCTAAGTGAGAATAATTATAAAAAGAAAATACAAGAATAAAAGAACAATTTAAAAGATAGAAATTACTGTAGATGTATAATTAAAAGACAGGACTTGGAAGTTACTGTGAAGAATAGCTTAAAATGAAAATACACATTATGATTTCACAAATCAACCCAATTTTAACTACACAAGTATAATATTGGGGAGTGAGAAGAGTTAAGGAAGTCTTCTGTTCATGGCTTTCTGGTTAACTTGCTCATTTTCCATAATTCCAATGTGGATGGGGATGGTGGACAGGAGGTAAGAGGAGGTGTTGGCCTTGCAAAAGTGATATAATGGCATTTACTCAGCCCGGTTTTACAGAAGTGCTCCAAACCTAGACCACGTGTTCAGGTCCCTAAAGCCAGTGTTTTTAAAGAAACACCTGCAAAATCTCCCTTTGTAGGTAGCACCATGTTTCTCTATTCTTTTTTAAATATGACAAAAATGAATGGTCAATTTAGGAAAAGTTAAGTTCACAGAGTTGTGTATATGTGTGTGTTCATGCAAGTTTCATATTAGAGAGAGAGAGGGATAGGAGAGGGCAGAGAGAGACAGAGAGAGAAAATTAAGGCCGATGGTCTGAATTTTCAAACTTTCAATGGCTGGTCTCACAGAGACAAAGCTGAAATTCTCTAGAGACTTAGATTTTTGAATACTCCTAGAACCTGGCCAAATTTCTCATGAATTGGCTGGCTAAATGCCAGAGTTAAAAATCAGTAAGCATGCATGATATAGATTTGCAAATATTTTTTAAATAAATAGAACTAGTAATCCTCAAATACATTAGATTCAGGCCACCAGTCCACTCTGCTTTTGGTTGAATACCGTTCTGACTTTTGTATGTTTGAGATAAATATTCATCAGCTGCAGAAATTGACATTTAATATGTTGGAGAGATGTGGTAGGGCTTCCCAGGTGGCATGGTGGTAAAGAATCTGCCTGCCAATGCAGGAGACACAGGGGATGTGAATTCCATCCCTGGATTGGGAAGATTCCCCTGAAGAAGGAAATGCAACCCACTCCAGTATTCTTGCCTGAAAAATCCTACAGAGAGAGGGGCCTGGTGGGCTACAGTCCATGGGGTCACAAAACAGCTGGACATGACGGAACCACTATCAGCAGGAGCAGAGAAGTGGTGAGAAGGGACTCTGGTACAAAGATATTTGTTCAAAGCTCAGGTTTCAAGGAATGACAAATGATTTGTTTAGAATATCACCAGACACATTATTCTCTGTGCACACCAATTAGAAAAAGGTAGAAAATAAGGCACAATTTATCTGAATTTCATACTTCGGATTGAATTCAAAACTTACCATTTCTTTTGAATCTAAGTCTGTCTTCTTTGATCAGCTTTATGTGTCTGCTGCTGCTGCTGATAAGCTGCTTCAGTCGTGTCCGACTCTGTGCGACCCCAGAGACGGCAGCCCACGAGGCTCCCCCGTCCCTGGGATTCTCCAGGCAAGAACACTGGAGTGGGTTGCCATTTCCTTCTCCAATGTATGAAAGTGAAAAGTGAAAGTGAAGTCGCTCAGTCATGTCCGACTCCTAGCGACCCCATGGACTGCAGCCCACCAGGCCCCTCCATCCATGGGATTTTCCAGGCAAGAGTACTGGAGTGGGTTGCCATTGCCTTCTCCGACCCTCCCTTCTCTAGAGGTGGGTCCCCCTGGTGTCATGGATACTTAACAAGTGTCTCTTTGGTCTGGTGGATATGTTGGCAGGAAGGCCAGGCGTTCAGAGATCTGTGCAAGTCAGAAAAAAAAAGTCCCTTCTGTATGGACCAATCAGAAAAAAGGCACCCTTTTTAGGTTGACCAGTCAGAAAAAGCATACCATCTAGTCTGACCAATTAGAAAAAGGCATCACGTTTGGAGGACAAATGAGAAAAAGGCAGCCTCTCAGGGTGAACTAATCAGAAGATGTCCTTGGCTAATGTCTTGAGTCCCGGCTTGACAAATGGAACCCAGCTTGCCTTTTAGTCCTGACTCACAACCGCCTTGGTTAGCTGCCTTTGAGTTTCCAGTGTTCAAAAATTAAATGACAATATTTTGCTGCAAGCAGTGGTCTTTTCCTCTGTGTTGTAGGAAATGAAATGAAAACATGATAGGATTTTCTTTTTTTGATTTTGTTTTTTCTCCCAGATTTGACTTGAGATTTTGCTTCTTGACTTGAGATTTTGAACACTGTTGCTAATGTTCACACTGTTATAAAGATGTTATGTCTATTATCAGAAAAACATGTTTAGTAACTTGAAGTTTACTGTAACACTATTTCATATGGCTCTGCATTCAATATCATACTTCCTGCGGTCTATTACCTAAGCATATTTGAAAATCTTACTTAAAAGTGTTGCCTTAATGGAATAATATCAGATTCAATTTACTAATGGAAATTTACACACATCCAAACACTTGGGAATGCCTATTTAAAACGTAAATTAATTTAAAAAGTTAAAAACAAATGAACAAGAATATGCTAATGTGTAGCAGAGCTTGAGAAATATCTGCTAAGAGAAAGTGGTTAATATTGAAATTACAATATGATTTTTATTCTGATTTTATCCTAATTGTAAATTCCTTAAATATAATCTGAAATACTGGCCATGATGTGCTTGACTAATTACTTACGTACTGTTCATTACAATGTTTATTTACAAAAAACAAAGTCAATGTTAAGTAGTAATTATCTTGAGCCTTTATACATGTGTGTGCATTCTATTATTTATCTCATTCAAACAAGTGATAAAGTAAAATGCATTGTTGTCCAGAGACCAACAATACATTAAATCAAGTCAGTGTTCAAACACAGTATTTTAAACATTTTTCACACCTTCTTGGACAGGAATTCAATTATGTGCACTTATTTTTACAATATTGTAAATGTTCATGAAGCTGTTGGTTGACATGAACAAAGAAATGGGACTTTTTTCCCCATCATCTTCAGAATCTAAGTTTATGTGGAAATTCAGGACACAAACTATTAGCTAGACATACATTTAAGATTATTAGGGTACCATATAAAGTGAGTTAAATAGCCTTAATTTTTGACCTCTGGAAATTTATGATCCAATAGACTTCTGCCATTTATTTTTTGGAATGTAAATTCTCTCTGAGTGGGCATTTTTCTTCATTGACTTTGTAACCAAAATGTTAGAATATATGACACATTTTTTTTTTTTTTGGAATTGCATGAATGACACATGTTAATTTAAGGACAGGAAATTTTTGTTTGTGGGAAAAATAATTCCATACACATAAGAAAATTCACATTTTCTTATATGAGCATTGAATTTGATTTTTTAAACCACTTTTTTGAGGAAATATGAGAGATAAGCCCAACCAAGTCATTTTCAAATATTCAATTCAGAGTAAAATGTGCTATGGAGTCAACTTGATTTTCTCTAAAAAGTAGCCTGTTGGGTTGGGTGCTCAGCAAACATTTATGGGAGGAAATATGTTTACATGTTTAAGAGTGTGTAATAAAACACATATATATATTGGGTTGAAGGTTGTATTATAACACTGGATTTTGGGGTATTATTGTTTACCATCACAAGGTCTAAGGGAATTCTTTATCAATAAGGTATCAAGTTTCTGGAATCTATGGGCTTCCCTGATGGCTCAGTGATAAAGAATCTGTCTGCCAATGCAGGAGACCAGGGTTCAATCCTTGGGTCAGGAAGATTCCTCTTGAGAAGGGAATGGCAATCTGCTCCAGTACTTTTGCTTGGGAAATCCCATGGACAGAAGAGTCTAGAGGTCTACAGTTCAACATAATTTAGCAACTAAAACTAAGCAAGGACAGCAACAACTGGAATCTAGGCAGAGAGAACAATGTGTCCATCTGAGATCAAGCAGGAAAACTGAAGCCATCTGATATATTCCACTTACAAAGTGTTTTCATGTGGGAACTGGGGACTTAAAACTAATGGAAAAGCTGAGAATGAGGCACTTTCCTCTTCTCTTCAGGCTCGTATTCAATACTGTTAACCTTGTTCTGCAATTATTCTCACTTTATAAAGTGAACGCTGGTCCAGGGCAAATAATATTCTAAATTTTGAAATAGTACAGATCTCTGCCCAAATTGAGAAAGTTTAGTGGATAAATTTCTCCTACCAGTGTAAAATGATATCTTCAAAGTGGTCTTATTCAATGGTGATAGCGAGTAAGGGCCAGCTTCCAGGTGCAGGCAAGGTAGTTCCCCCTTGCATGCATGCTAAGTCACTTCAGTCATGTCTGACTCTTTGCAATCCTCAGAACATCTCAAATCATGGATGACAATATCTTTCAACTGAGGCCATACTTTCACAGAATATGGTGCAACAAAATTCGGGGTTAATGGGAGAAAGTAGAGTGCTGTTTGAAGTAGTTGTATAGTTACCACTGGTTTGATATGGTTTTAGTAATGATATTTAATTCACATTGAATTTAAATCACACTGTTGTTGTTATTCAGTGGCTAAGTCATGTCTGAATCTTTCCGACCCCATGGACTGCAGCACTCCAGGCTTCCCTGTCCTTCACTATCTCCTGGAGTTTGTTCAAACTCATGTCCATTGAATCAGTGATGCCATCCAACCACCTCATCCTCTGTCACCCCTTTCTCCTCCTGCCCTCAATCTTTCCCAGCATCAGGGTCTTTTCCAATGAGTCGGCTCTTCACATCAGGTGGCCAAAGTATTGGAACTTCAGCTTCAGTGTCAGTCCTTCCAATGAATATTCAGGAGTGATCTCCTTTAGGATTGACTGGTATGAGTCCCTTGCAGTCAAAGGGACTCTCAAGAGTCTTCTCCAAACCATAGTTTGAAAGCATCAATTCTTCAGCGCTCAGCCTTCTTTATGGTCCAACTCTCACATCCATATATGACTACTGGAAAAAACCATAGCTTTGACTATATGAACCTTGGTTGGCAAAGTGATGTCTGTACTTTTAATATGTTGTCTAGGTTTGTCATAAATCACATTAAAGAAGGTTTAACATGTGTATCAATGGAAAGCATGAGTTATGAATGTCTAGAGATCTTGATACAATGGGCCATGCTGTGCAGGTTCTCAAATTGTTTAGGATCCATTCCACTTGTATAAGGTTAATTCCTATCTGCCTCAGAGGATGGGAAGAAGGGCCCTCTGGACTCTTCCTAAGCTGTACAGGACACTAGGGCTTTACTGTCATGCATATCCCTGGTGGCTCAGATGGTAAAGAATCTGCCTGCAATGCAGGAGTCCTGGATTTGATCCCTGGGTCAGGAAGATACCATTGAGAAGGGAATGGCAAACCACCCCAGTATCCTTGCATGGAGAATTCCAAGGACAAAGGCTACAGTCTATGGGTTCGCAGAGTCAGATACAACTGAGTGACTAACACACACACAACAACATATCTGTATGGTGGATATGAATTTGGGCAAACTCAGGGAGATAGAGAAGGACAGAGGAGCCTGGCGTGCTGCAGTCTATGGAGTCTCAAAGAGTTGGACACAACTTAGTGACTGAACAACAAATATATATATTGGCTGAGATAAAGTTCCTTTAGGTAAGAAATGAATCCTCATAGCATTTTGCCAAGAGAAGATCGTATTACTGAGGATTCAGAGGGTTTCACCTGCTTTGGCCTGTATCTCTTGGCAAGTTCCTCACTGTTTTATAATTAAAGTTGCCAACATAATAGGAATAAAGAGGAAGATTTTTTTCTTATATTATTTTTATAGTATGGAGGGCATCTTAAGACATGATAATTAATTCTCCCCCTTCACTCCACTTTGAAGTTCAGATTCAATATAGAAATATGGCCACATGAGTTAGAAAGATGGCTTTAGATATATTAGCTTTGATTGCTGATAAGGTTTGTGTTGGGGAATGAAATTTAACCTGGGGACAAGAGTTGGTTTCTCTAACTGCTTCCTCCACATCTGAGCGTTGCAGTGACCACTCAAGGCAGAGTTTGAATCTGGAGAGTAGACACTTTCCCCCAGAAACCCTGCCTTCCCTCTGCAAGCCTGGTCATGCTTTGAGTTTCCACAGAGAAAGAAGATTCTAGTACAAGTAGTTTCTTTAGGAACAAATGTAGCAGATGAGGGACCGGTGGATCACGGCTCCATGGGGAAGGGGAGAAGGCCAGTCGTCTGTTAAGCCAACTATCCTGGTGGCAGACTGTGTCTTCCTCCCACAGGAAAACTCTGGGAAAGAAGGATAAGCACATGCTTTATCATTATCCCTCCCAAGGGGTCCGGGAGCTGGGTGTTGAGTCGTGGAGAAACTCTCCTAGGGTATGCTACTTCTGGGATTGCCTAGGCAGAGGGGACTTATGTGGTTTGGACAAAATTCCTTAGGTTTAGAGATGGAGATGCTGGTAAATGAGAGCCATCTGGAGCACACTGATGTGGAAGGGCGAAAGGAGTCTGCTCCAAGTCCCCTTAAAGAGTTCAGAGAGAGATTGGTCTCCAGGCCCACTTCTAGAAGATGGACTATGGGCTTCCAGGCTGGTCCAGTGCTTCCTGAGCAGAGAAAGTGAAGCAGAGGGGTCTGAAAGCTTTCTGAAGGCCAGCAGATCCAAAGAGAGAGAGAGCAAGAGACGGGGACAGAGAACCCTGGGCTGCTCAAGTCGTTCCATCTTCACTGAGAAGCTGGGAGGTGGCAGAGAGAAGGACTGCAGTTCCTTTTCCAGACTGTTTGCTCCAGGAGAGATGACCAGAGGTATCTATTCTATGAGTCAATGGAGGAATATGGGGAAAAGAAGAAAGAGTTACTAATGGAGTAGTTAGTTCAGTGATGTGAAGAAGAGAGTTATTCTTTAAAAAGCGATAATAATTATAAGAGAAAGAATGATTGAGAAATAATTGATAAGAGAAAGAATGAGTGTGCAAATCACAAAATGCATCATGCTTTCCAAAAAAAGGTTTGCAAAGTAAATATAGACACTGAGGGCCTTGGCTACACACAGGTCTTCTTTTTCTGACCAACTCGTCTTCCAATCGCTTTGCCCTCTGTCTTTCTTCTCCTTTACTGTCGTGGTCATAAGGTCTAAACTGTCATAGGTTGCATCTGACTGGCAGGGAGCAGGGCAGAGGAGGCAAGGGGAGGCAAGATCTAACAATAAGACATTTGCACTGGTGGTGAGGGTAAGCAAGAATGGCTTGTAAGAAACATCTAAGAGATATGTAGGTGCTACAGTGATTGGAAAGAAGAGTGGCAGCCTGAATTAATCCATAGATTATATGTGATGTACTTGTGCTCTTTGTCTTTTTAAAAAAATTTGTTCCTGGGCTGTGCCACACGGCATGCAGAATCCTAGTTCCCTGACCAGGGATCAAACCTGGGTGCCCCCTGCATTGGAAGTGCAAAGTAGTCAGGGAAGTGCCTATCCTTTTAATATAAGTTCAGTTCAGTTCAGTCGCTCAGTCATGTCCAACTCTTTGCAACCCCATGGACTTCAGCACACCAGGCCTCCCTGTCCATCACCAACTCCCAGAGTTTACTCAAAGTCATGCCCATTGAGTTGCTGATGCCATCCAACCATCTCATCCTCTGTTGTCCCCTTCTCCTCCTGCCTTCTATCTTTCCCAGCATCACGGTCTTTTCAAATGAGTCAGCTCTTCGAAGCAGGTGGCCAAAGTATTGGCATTTCAGCTTCAGCATCAGTCCTTCCAATGAATATTCAGGACTGATTTCCTTTAGGATGGACTGGTTGGATCTCCTTGCAGTCCAAGGGACTCTCAAGAGTCTTCTCCAACACCACAGTTCAAAAACATCAATTCTTTGGTGCTCAGCTTTAATATAAGTAAATAACCCAAATAGATAGGTGTATTGCTATTCACATCAGGCCAGTCCATAAGATAGTAGAGAGGATAAGCTGCTGGAACAAAATCACACAAAAATACAGTGGCTCAAAAAATAAGTTTCTTTTTCTGTCACTGATCTGAACAGAGGCAGGAGGGTAATCCTGGAAAAGTGTGGCTGCTCTGTCCAAGGTCCTTCTATATTGTTATTTCATTCCTGGTGTGTGTTCCTATCTCTGTTCTCAAAGCCGCTCACACCATTGCTTTCTGCTCACAGGAAAGAAAAGAGAGACGTGGAAAACAAGCAACTTCCTTTGGCGAGTGTGGCTAGGAAGTTGAATGTGGCACTTTTGCTCACATCTCATTGGTCAGAATCTAGTCACATGACCTTGCCTAACTGCAAAGGAGCTGGGAATTATATTCTCTATTTGAATACCCATGTTCCCTCCCCAAAGTGTGGTGGGGTTGGGGTTTTATAGCTAAAAGGAAGAATGAAGTAGAAGAGTAACTGGAACAATTATAAAAAGATAGTTACAAAGATTTTTGATAACTAATCTCATGAAAGTTTATAGAATCTATATTAAGATTAAAATATATATTTTATTGTGTTCTGGTCATTATACTTACTTTTAGGTTTGCTTACTATAATATGCTGAACGTGAAATTAATTCTTGAGTGAGCCTGATTATAAGAACTGGGTTTAT
This sequence comes from Bos grunniens, assembly GCF_055505025.1. Lineage (NCBI taxonomy): Eukaryota > Metazoa > Chordata > Mammalia > Artiodactyla > Bovidae > Bos > Bos grunniens. The sequence continues at coordinate 85,109,806 of NC_141176.1, read as the reverse complement.
TTTACTTGAGCTTTGTGATAACAGTCTTTTTTTTTTCTATTTGTATATACTAAAGGTTTTCCTGACAGTTTTACAGTTACTATGAAATTTCCCTTATTTTCTTTAGCTCTAAAGCTTACATTTACTTTCTAATAGCTACTATTTTTGTCATCTAATATTGATTTGAATGTAGCATGGCAAAGGGTAAGTAAATATTTTGATGTCTTCCAAAACAAAACTTAAATAAGGGTCTGAACTCAGGTGAGTGTGAGTATCTTTGGATCATCTCTAAGCTGGAGGCAAACCACCCTTGGTTTTCTTTATTGCATAACTGGAAATCTGGTTTAGTTTCATGAATTAGCATGCACCATGGAGTCTGGAAAACAAAGAGGAACTAAAGAGCCTCTTGATTAAAGTGAAAGAGGAGAGTGAAAAAGCTAACTTAAAACTCAACATTCAAAAAACTAAGTCATGGCATCTGGTCCTACCATTTAATGGCAACTAGATGGGGAAACAATGGAAACAGTGACAGACTTTATCTTCTTGGGCTCCAAAACCAATGCAGATGATGACTGCAGCCATGAAATTAAAAGATGCTTCTTGGAAGAAATGCTATGACCAACCAAGATAGCATATTAAAAAGCAGAGACATTACTTTACTGACAAAGGTCTATATAGCCAAAGCTATGGTTTTTCTAGTAGTCATGTATGGATGTGAGAGTTGGACCATAAAGGAGGCTGAGTGCTGAAGAATTGATGCTTTTGAACTGTGGTGTTGGAGAAGACTCTTGAGAGTCCCTTGGACTGCAAGGAGATCCAACCAGTCCATCCTAAAGGAAATCAGTCCTGAATATTCATTGTAAGGATTGATGCTGAAGCTGAAGCACCAATACTTTGGCCACCTGCTGTGAAGAACTGACTCATTTGAAAAGACCGTGATGCTGGGAAAGATTGAAGGCAGGAAGAGAAGGGGTCGACAGAGGATGAGATAGTTGGATGGCATCACCAACTTGATGGACATGAGTTTGAGCAAGCTCTGGGAGTTGGTGATGGACAGGGAAGCCTGGCGTGCTGCAGCCAGTTACTTCTGTTACTTCTACAGTTACTTCTACAGTTACTTTCACAGCATAAATGCTCAATAAATATTAGTTGAATAATTATATAGGGTTCCTCAAAGCTTGTTAGAAATTGCAACTCCCTTTGACCAAAGGTGACCTGGATTAATGTTATGACATCTTTTTCAGGCAAAAGTATTTGGTATTTTTTGTTTGTTTAATAATGAGATTGCATGTGTGTGTACTCAGTTGTTTAAATTGTTTCAGACTCTTTATGACCCTTTGGACCACAGCCTGACAGGCTTCTCTGTCCATGGGATTCTCCAGGCAATAATACTGGAGTGGGTTGCCATTTCCTTCTTCAGGGGATCCTCCTGACCCAGGGATCAAACCTGAGTCTCTTATGTCTCCTGCATTGGCAAGTGGGTTCTTTATGACTAGTGCCACTTGGGAAGCCCTAATAATGTGATTAATAGCCTATATAATGTAAATGAATAATGTGTTGGTAAATATAGAAAAAAAAACCATAGAAATTTCATTCAGTGTAAGAAAAGATTTCTCCTTGCTTTAAACAGCAAAATAAAGGAGAAGCAACCAACACGGTGCCTGGCATAATAGATTCTCAGTAAATAGTAGTCACAATTAATCACCTTTTATGTTGCTCCTTCGGTCACAGGACAAAGAATTAATACATTTTCCACCAGTACAAGACAAACCATAACTTTCTGGCAGTCATTCAATCATTCTCTATGTTAATAGGGATCAAGTTCACTGTCACAAAATGTAGAAGAGATTCTCATTTGGAGAGGCAAGAAGAGCTGCTTTGAGAAACACTCTCTCCACACAAATAGCATATGAGAAGATGCAAACAGGGCCCCAGATTTTACTCTAATTGTGGGATACCCCAGGGAACTCCGCAAGCTTTTACAGAAACTTTGAGCTGTGTGAGTTCAGAAGACCTTGATGAGGACTATTTTTTATTCAGCTGTGCACCTGGCCTATGTCCAGTGGTAATACATTGGGACATTCTGGAACCCCTGACAGGACACATTATAAAAGCAGCATGTGCTGTGTGACCCTGATTGATTGATATCAGAAATTCTGTCCTAATTATTTGGCCATGCTGTCTCATTTTCCCTCTTTCAAAAAAAGAACTCCACTATTCAGTTTTTTTTCAGGCTGCTTATAAGTCATTTGGCATTATATTCATAGACTTTTATATATTCTCTCTTTCCTTGCTTTCTCCAACTTTGTTTAAGCAAATTCTTTAAACTGTATGACATGATTCCTTAAGTATGTTGAGGACATCAGCATTTAACTTTCAAGCTTCTTAACTTAAAATTTGCTGGAGTTAAATTCCTCTTCTACCATGTTTAAAAATCAACTGACATTTCCCGAAAGGGTTATGGATACTGGATACAAATTTGACACCTCAAAACTCTTCTTACATATTAGAAAACACTAGCATGGAAAGTTGTTTATTATTTTAGTAACTGATAAGTAAGCAGTTAAATTTTTTTAAAATCAGTTTCTATTTGTCTTCAACAACATAAATCTACATCTATTTGTTTATAAGATAGCTTGATATCCCATGCAGAAGAGGTAATAGTTTAAATTTTTTGAAATTAAGACAGAGCTTAATAAGCTGGCATAACTTTAAGTCCTTTGCCTAACAACAGTGAAAGTGGTGAATTTTACTTTTTGAAAATGCTCAGCACACAAATATGAAATGTTAACATTTATTAATTCTGATTAAGAAGTACACTGGAATTTGTTATATGATTCTTAGTAACAGTTTGTATTATCTTGTATATTTTCCTCAAATGAGATAAAATAAATAAAAAACGCTGCCCTAAATCTTTTCATTTTTCTGGGAAATTAGGAAACTGGGTTACATCTTGATAAAAGAAAAAAAATTTGCCATTTTGTTAGGTTAAATGGTGGTGGCAGGTGACAAATTTGTAGACAAGTGTAGATAACAGAATAAGGATGAATTTAATGTTAGTTCAATTAATGAGTGCAGAAAAAAAAGCAATGAATTAGTGTGTGAATCAAGCAGAGTGCTTTCTGTACCAAAAAAAAGTATTTGAAGATCATGGGTTGTCTAGAAAAGGCATAAATATTCCCATTTACATATGACCCTCCTCAACAAAGTATAGCTCCTCACTCTGATCTTAGTGATTGCTCTTTTAACAGGCAGTATCTGCAAGTACATATTTGTCATATGTCTAGTTTATATTTTTCCAACAGCTCTTCAAGTAGGATTCAAATAAGAACTAAAGGAACTTGAGTTTTCCTTAAGGGTTTAGATGCTTTCCAGCCTGTTTTTGGAAAGTGTAAGGTTCAACTAATGTTGGCCGAGTGGTACTAAACTGCTGTTTCCGCTTAAACCCCTGCCTCCGGTCCATCCCATGTATTTTTGAAGGTTTGCTAATTACCATCAATTCTCCTTTTCAGAATTCAGTTTGAAAGAGAAGGCTCTGTTAGCTGGCTCCGGAGGGCAAGCAGCAAGCCTCATCAGGCCGGGAGAGGAGGGAGGGGGTCGAACGGTGGGGCTGGGGCTGAGTGCCGGTGGTGGGGTGTGGGGGGTACTTCGAGAGGGGAACCGGCGGGGAGACTGCAGTGATACTGCCCTCCCCGGGCGGGTGCAAGCATCTCACTGGTGACGGGTCTGAAAGCACGTGGCTACGTCATGGAAAGCCAGTCTTTTCAATGCAAACTTCAACTCCTCCTCCCTTTAATGCCTGTAACTCACATCCGAGGCTGGGCGAGGAATCCGGAGGGGAGATTTTCCCCATGCTCACCGTTGTTGGAAACCGGCGGAGCGCGAGCCAGGAGCCAGGGGGTCCGTGGCGCTGTCTACCTACTACGACCAGCCTGCCCAGGCACCTCGATTTGCATCTTTTCTTCGTGGTGATTGAGAACTGCAGGTTTAATCCGATCCCACTGAGCACCGGCGATTGATTATTTAAAAAAAAAAAAAAATCGACACAGAAGGGAGGCTGTGTCTTCGGCTGTCAGACTCGGAGGTGGTATCAGTGTGTGTGTGTGCTGGTGGTGGTTTTTTCTTTTCCTTTTCCTTTTTTTCTTTTTTTTCTTTTTTCTTTCTTTCTTTCCTTTTTCTTTTTTTTAAATCTTCTCTCCTAGGGACAACACAATGGCAGTCTTCTCTCAGTGAGACGAATCCTGCTCAGCCTCCTGCAGACTCACTCATCCTCATAGCGATCAAGTAAAAAGGCTATGGTTTTCTCTTCGGGGATCTTTTGTGCATTCCTGTTCTCCTTGATTAACTCTGCTCTCAGTTGGGATTTCTTTGCTTTTTTGTTTGTCTTCACGCTGAAAAAGGATTTTTTGGCCAACCCTTTGGTAATAATCCAGTGGTGATCAAGGGGGATAAAATCGTTCACCCTGGCCGAAAAAAAACAATCACTGAGAAGTCTCAAAGAAATACACCACGTGAGGGGAAAAAACTGGGAGAAGATCCGGAATATCATCGTTTTTCCTATGGTAAAACCGGTGCCCCTCTTCAGGAGAACTGATTTCAAATTATTATTATGCAACCACAAGGATCTCTTCTTTCTCAGGGTGTCTAAGCTGCTGGATTGCTTTTCGCCCAAATCAATGTGGTTTCTTTGGAACATTTTCAGCAAAGGAACGCATATGCTGCAGTGTCTTTGTGGCAAGAGTCTTAAGAAAAACAAGAACCCAACTGGTAAGCAAAACATGCATCATGTTATGTTTTTCCTCCTAATAACCTGTCTGTTGCTCACTGAGCTAGATCTGCAGTTCTGCTATGCAGGAAGGCAGGGGAGACAGCAAAGGACCAGGACAGTGTAGTGTATAGAGCTATTGCATGGATAAACAAGGAACAGCTGGATCCGCGTCTCTGAGCCCCCAAACCCGTGTCAGCATCCCTTGGCTGTGACACAATCCGTCACTTGGAGGGAGGAGGAAACTTTTTTTTAATTAATGTATCTGGTTGCCGATGTTTGGTGAAGTATTGAAGGGTTTATGGCTTAAGGTTTGGCCCGAGGCAGCTGAAGCTTCGTTCGTTGCCAGGAAAAAGAAGCCGAGAGCTTCGCCGACTCGTGCTGCAGGCTTCGGGGAGACCTAGCTCGGCTCCGAGAACCTGTTCGAGACTTTCTGATTAGCTTGCACAATATCCGCCACCCCATCACCTTTACCAGAGTAGAAGGGGCTCCCCCTCCCTCGCGGCCCCCGCCTCCCGCCCCCGTCTAGCTCGCCGTGCGGGAGTTTTAACTCCTTCTCCCGTTTTCTGCCTCCGACACCTCCTGTCACTAGGGACACTTGAGCGGGGCTCCTGTCGGGAGGGAACCCCACACCGAGCCGACGAGCCCGGTCTCTCCCTGTAATAAAGCAGTCTCCTCGCCCCGTGTCTGTGTCCCCCGGGTGGGATGCGCCTGCCCCGGGTCCCTGCTTCAGCCTCGCGGCGATCGTGCGCCCCCTTTCCAAAAGGCTCCAGCCGGGACACTTGCAGTACGTTACATAAGAAATGCAAATGCAGGTGATTCGGGGGAGTCGGGTCCCCGGGGCTCACTTCCCGGGATCTCAGTCTGAGGCGTTTGGGGGCGGCCGCGGACCTGTGGGCGAGCCGCCCTGGGGAGGCCATGCCGGAGGACTGCGTGGTGGTGGCGGCGGCGCGCGGGCGCGGCGGGTCCGAGAGCGCGAGCGCTGAAGGCGGTGGGGCGGGGGGAGCGCGGTGTCCCCCGGTTCGGCCCAGGTCGGGGAGGGACCCGGGGGCGGGAGGCCGGTGTTTGTGTCTGGGAGCCGTGTTGGGGGGCGGGGGCGGGGCCCTGGCCGTCCTGCCGCGGCAGCCCGGGGCGCCCGGGGCTCCTGACGCCGGCACTGCGGTGTAGTAGATCATGGCTTCCCGCGGGTACCCTGACACTGCGAGCTCCGCCGGGGGCGCGCTGGCTCCCGGAGCCCCGCCGGCCAGGCGGCGAGTGGCGGCCGCCTCCCTGCCTCCGGTGCTGGAAGATGCAGCGTAGCTGGGCGGCGCGAGAAGAGGGGGAGGGGGAGGAGGGGGAGGAGGGAGTAGAAGGGGAGGAGGGAGGGGAGGAGGGGTGGGGAGGTGGGAGGAGGGGTGGGGAGGTGGGAGGAGGGGTGGGGAGGTGGGAGGAGGGGTGGGGAGGTGGGAGGAGGGGTGGGGAGGTGGGAGGAGGGGTGGGGAGGTGGGAGGAGGGGTGGGGAGGTGGGAGGAAGGCTGGGTGGCCGAAGATGGAGGGGTGGATGCGGAGGCTGGGTCCCCCTTGTTGCCCTCTGTGCTGCTGGTCCAGAGGGCAGGTGCTCGGATGCGGGGAGGACGCCTGGCAGTTGCCTTCTGCCGGGACCTTTGGGTGGCAGTTGAGAGAAGCTCTGGGCGGCGGGGTGCTGCAGTGGCTCCCTGCCTCCGACCTGGAGTTCTCAGCTCCCTGCTCTGTTTAGCTTGACCGGCTTTCTCTCCGTCCCCCTCTCCTCTTTCTCCACCACCCGCTCCATGCCCTGTCCTTCCACCCTCCTCTCTCTTAACTCCTCAGTATTTAGCAACTCTGAGATGGTACCACCATCCTGAGCATCACCCAAGGAGAAAGCAGTGTGGTCACCTCCCCAGCCGCATTTCCAATTGGGCGCTGAGCTGTGGGTACCCCGACCAAGCCGGCATCAGGCCCAACACTTGCTGATGGCCTGGTCATACCCAAATCTGCAACACTACCCTCTCCCAAGTTCACGCCAAGACCCTTGAGGCAAGGGTTACTCCCTCACACAGTCAAATCAGTGGTCTGTAAACCCTTGTGTCCAGTGAAAAGATTTATCTCCCTCTGAGAAAGGAATACTGTAAAAGCATTTCTTTGGACTTGGCCGTTTGTTATAGAGATCTAGAATCTGTCTCTCCATAGTGCTGAGAGTGGGCAGCAGGGAACAGTAAGTTTCCTTACTGCCTTTTATAAATTTTTATTTTTATTTTTTGGTAAACAGTTTTACTGGAAACACTAATTTTCACCCATACACGATTCAAGATCTTTTCATTACACCTCTCCCACCCCACCCACTTTCATCTCTCTGGAATAAAGTAGATTTTTTTTTTTTCTTTGCTTCAGAGGCGTTTTGGAAGGTGTCAAATAAAAGATGTTATTTTTAGAGTAATTTATTTTGCAGCTTATGAATGCTAAAGTACTTGGGTGTGAGTTGATGGGTTAACTCCAACTGCGTCTAACAATGCCTCAACTACTTGAATAGGATAGTTTAAGTCTTAGAATGTCAGGGGTGAGAGCGCCAACCTGGGAGTTGCAGCATTTTGTAAATCGTTTTAAAAATGGGACTTTGATGTGTCACTCTATTTGTCTACCTTCTAAAGTTTTGCCTTCCTAGATGGAATCAAACCCTTGCCTAGCCATTCACTTTCAGGACGGTAGCTGGTAAATTCTCTTTTCCTTCTGCTATTAACACGAGGCCTAAAATGGTTCTGATCCCAAGAGAACAGTATAACTAAGAAGTTAATTGGGTAATTAAAATAAAACAAAGACTAAAACCTTCTTAACTGTTAAAAACCAAAAAGAACAGATTGACTACTACCTATTATATTATCTTACATCTCAAATGAGGACAATTAACTGGTTTCAAACTAAGAAGCTTAGCAGAATACCTCCAAGTACCAGTACTAGGATCACAAATTTGCTGTCAAGACTTGTTATTAGAGGAATCTTTTTCTTTCTAATTTTTCCAAGTTATAAAGTAATTTACTGCTTATTCCCAGTGCTTTATCAACAAGTACAGAGTTTGCTCTGGGGTTCCTGAGAGAAATGTCAGAGTACTGCTATATAACCAGGTTGGTGTGGACATAAGCAAATAATAGAGTCATAGACTTAAGGGCGTTTTATTCACCTACCCAAAAGTCACTGACTAGTGTTTAAATAAGAAGTGATAATTAAATAGGTTTTTACTGGTGGTTGTTTTTTATATAAAACTTAAATGGAGGAGAGCATGAAGAATGCATTTGTACAATATATGCTTTTTAAATTAAATTGCAATAGCTTGGATATTGGATAGAAAGTAAATTTACTGTCTACATAAAGACGTCCAATATCTCACAATATAGCTATTATCAGACACACACAGTCACACACACGTGGGTGTGCATGCCTCTGCTTAAATGTCCTACTTTCTCCTATTTTCCTAGGAGAGGAATAGCTATATGTTTAGAATAGATGTTACCTGCTTCAACTTTCACTGCATGAGTCATGCAAAGTGACTGTATTTTAGGCAGATCATTAAGTAGGGAATACTGAGTCCAAGGCACTTTTTTTGCCTGGAGGAGGGCTTGATCTGTTTATTTAAACTCGTACTGATAGTTTGGACTGACCAATGTGTATCCCAGGCCAGTTTGGGAAATAATCTAGGTCACTAAACTTTGACCGATGGCTGCTAAGGAAATCAATACAGTTGGAAAAAAGAAGTCCACAATAAAGAGAAATAGGAAGGTCATGTCATGGATGTCTATTCAGATACATACTGTCCACCAGGCAAAGGAAGCCACAGATGTGCAAATATAGTAAATCCCCTACCTACGAATGACTTCCAAGAATTTGTTCGTAAGTCCAATTTGTTCGTAAGTCTGACAAAGTTAGCCTAGGTACTCAAGAACACAATCAGCTATATAGTATTGTCTGTAATAGGTTTATAGTACTTTTCACAGAAATAATACATAAAAAACAAAGTACAGTACAACAGCTGGCACACAGGAGCTGGCATTGCGTGAATGAACAGGTAAGAAGAATTACTGATATGAGAAGGGAGAGGAGGCGGGAGATGGTAGAGCTGAAGGATTTTCAGCCATAGGAGACAGAGTGTGCAGTGAGCACATGTGCTCAGTTGCTGAGTCGTTTCCAACTCTTTGAGACCCCAGAGAGGAGACAGAGGGCGAGCTGCAACTGCACAGACAGGTTCTGGTTCCTTGCTGGATTCAATTCTGCCAACCCTCTTAGAAAAATGATCCAGTGATGTCTGGGTACAACCTGGGCTTGAAATAAAGATACTGTACTATTGTGCTCTGTACAGTACTGTATAGTTAAGTACACAAAACGCAAACAATTGTAGAGGGTGCATGCACATGACTATCTCCACCAGACACACGAACAAACATGACTGGACATGGGAATGGATCTTAGAAAGTTTGCAACATGAAGGGTCATATACAGGGGACTTATGTATAGCTACTCCCACACACAAATTTCCATGGCTTGGTGGATTTTGGAAAGCACAGATTTTAAGAAAAATTTGTAACTAGAGGTAATTTTATCAGGGACCAGTGCTAGCAGCAAGGAGGGTATGAAGCGGGTGCCCTAGATTTAGTTCTGCAAAGCGCATTTAGAAAATTGACAAACTCGTGGCCTTGAGTTTCCTCTTCAAAACTCACTCTCTCTGCTATGTAACTTTGAGATGAAACAAGCAGGGCTTGGTAGAAGTCATTGTCACTTTCTATTTCCTCCTTTTTAAGGGTGTCTTCCAGCTTTGCTTTTGCCATTTACTAAGCTGTTTTAGGTGCCAAAAACATCTGGTGTGCCACTGTTACTCATGTAAATATATGCTAGTCTTTTAAAGCTAATTGCTTTACATCTGGGGAGGTCATGCCTTTGGGAAGTGAGAAAATAAGAAGAGGGAGAAGAAAAAAAGAGTGAGCATTTTTCACTTCTTCTCCTGCACCTGCCGACTCATCCTAGGTTCCTGTAGAGCTGGGTGAGCCACTAATGGGCCATAACCTCTGCATTTCTAAACACAGAGCAGATATAGTATGGAGACAGCAGATTCAGACTGCATGGCTGGAACACCAAACAGATGTCAGGCCCTTCTCCTTCTCATATGCTTGCCTTCAGAGTGGGATTCCATGGATTGGGTTGCCCAAAAATTTCATTTGGGTTTTTTTTTTGGTAGGATCTTATGGAAAAACTTCAAACTTTTTGGCCAACCCAATAACACCAGTTGACCTTGGGCTCCATCCAGGAAGCTTTAGTTACTGAAGTAGCAAAATGAGTTTTGCAGGCAGTGGCACTTCATGAACCAACGATTCAATGTTTGTTAGGCTTCCAAGTATTGACTTGTTGGGAGTGTTGTGTTTTTGCATTATGTTTGCTTTAATTTCTATCCAAGTTAACAAGTGTGAAACCAAACGCATGATCATCTGAACTTGGTTTTAACAATGGAGCTCACTTTAGCTGTACCTATATCCAGCCTGTTCTCAACACAGGCAGCATCCATAACCAAGCACATTCCCTCAAACGATGCACTGCTCTCAGAAGGTGTGAAAGCTGATTCTATATTTCACATTTCCCACACGGAACCACTCCTTTAAAAACGTTCAAACCCAGTCTTCCATATTTTAGCAACACAAACATTGAGGACTTTTGTGAAGCATTTTTATAAATGTGGTAACAAGGACAATCACTGAAGTTTTTGCTCCTTTGTACATTCTGGCATCATAACTCACTCAATTGACTCATAAGCTTTCTTTAAATATGTAGATGTCTCAAAATGGAAGCATTTATTCAAAATAGTTTCTTATGCCTTAAGGGGAAACAGTCGGGATGTTTAAACAGTATATTTGAAGCTCTTCTATTAAGTTTTAAATGAGACATTGCATTGTGTCTATATTCTTAAAACCTTTGAGCCCAACTTAGTACTACCTACAGGAGGGACAGTGGGTCAGGGAAATACCTACTGACATGTCTAGCTGCCTAATGCCATAGTCTGTGCTGTGTTTCTTGGGGTTTTAGATTGTGTACCATGTGCTATATTTAGTTATAAGAGTTGAACCTGAGGACAGAAAGGCAGGGAATTGCCTCAAGATTTCTCAGTTCCTTTGTGTGCCTCCAGAAAGGCACTTTTCTGCTGTTCTGCTTTTGAAGACCAGGTATGTCTTGATGTTTTCCCTGTATAGTTCTGTAGTTGGTACAAACTCATTTTTTTTTTTTTTTCTTTTTTCGCTTTGGCCAGAAGTAAAAGGAAGAATGATGAAGGGTAGAGAAGTTTAACGGAGGAATTCTTAGGGTCTTCCTAAACATGAAAGCAAAAAGGAGGTATGCTGCAGACAAGTTTTACAGGGAACCTTTAAGTTTTTATCTAACCTACTAACACCATCGAAGAAAGTCACCTAACAACTGTCAAGCACTACTGCCTTTATCATTGTTCCCTGACAAAAACTCGTTGTGACAGATCACAGGTTTTCAATACATTTTAAATGAATAGTGAAAAACAGGGTTCCTTGAGAAAGTGAACTGTGGGACTGTAACTGCCAGTATCATACAATTTACTTGGTTAAGTTCACTTGATGCTTACTTCTTTCCAAAAGTGCCAACCAAGAATTTGGCCTCTAAATGATAAAACAAGGAAGGAAAAAGCTGTTAGTGGCTTTCTGACCCTTCATCCCAGGGCATCCTGAAACATGGTTTGCAATATTCCCTGGGGCCCACATTTTCTCATGCCCTTATGCTAAATCTCAAAACTTCAGACCTTCCTTAAACACATAAGCCCAAGAGCTAAGTCCTGAACATTCACTGGAAGGACTGATGCTGAAGCTGAAACTCCAATACTTTGGCCATTTGATGCGAAGAACTGACTCTTTGGAAAAGATCCCGATGCTGGGAAAGATTGAGGGCAGGAGGAGATGGGGACGACAGAGGATGGATGGTTGGATGGCATCACGGACTCAATGGACATGAGTGTGAGTAGACACCGGGAGCTGGTGATGGACAGGGAGGCTTGGCATGCTGCAGTCCATGGGGTCGCAAAGAGTTGGACACGAACTGAACTGAGCGACTGAACTGAATTGACGGGCATACACCGGTTCTGACCCGCTCAGCCTTTAAATAACAAGTGTTAGGGCACCCTTTGGTTCCCTCTGTAGAAGCCCGCTTCATTTTCTTTTCTAAGCTTTAATATGCTCCTTAAAGAGCAAAGCATTCGGCAAAACAGTTGAGTGAATTTGAATCCTCTTTTTCATTTCCGAGGTTCCTCTGAAGACGGCACTCTCCCATGCGGCACGTTTTTGTTCTTGAGGGGACAGCCCCTAAACCAGCAGCCTCGAGTTTCACTTGCTGGGAAAGGAGGCGCCCCTACCCGGTTCGCTCTTTCCCGTTTTTTAAGCCGTCATCTGCAAACTCCTGTTTTCCCCACAACCACACTCAGCTACTCGGCTTCCGCCCCCCGGAGCCACCATCAAAGGCACGACTGGGCCGAGCTCCCGCCTCCAGAGCAGCGAGTGGACCCCAAGAGTTCTCTGCCACCGCCAACCCGGCCACCTCAGCCTCCAGGAGACGAGCCCCTTGGGTATCTGGCCGGACCGGGGTCGGAGTCGGCCTCATGGAACCCTGGAGAGAGTGGAGGGGCAGGCAGGCGACGCGTGGCCTTAGTCCACCACGACCCGCGGGCAGCCAGAGCCCTGGGGGCCGGCCACAGCGCGCGCGCTTCCTCAGAGCGCCCAGGGCTCGGCTACGCAATGCGGTGGAAGCGGCCCGTCCGAGCCGCCGTACCGCGAGACGTTTCCGTTGCCACAGAGATGACCTCCGACCCTGGGGCGTCTCTGGGGGGAGGAGGGCTTGGCGGCCGGCGCAGCCGTTGCTATGGAAACCACGTGGCCGGAAGCGGCGGTGCGGGCGATACTGGACGCGCGTGCCAGGCCGGCAGCCTGACGCCGGCGCGTGTCTTTGCGGGATACCCCAGGATTGGCTACCACGCGCGCGTCCCCGTGCGCCCCCGGAGCCGGAGGACGGCGAGGGAGTGTGGTCCCGGCGCACAGGTGGCCGCCTTCACCCGAGGCGCCCGGGCGTTCAGAGGAAAAGGGGCTGGGCGGCAGGAAGGAGCTAACTTGCTGGCTGAGGCGCCCAAGTTCAGGAGTGGGAGAGGATGAGCCCAGTCCCCACTCGACACGGGCAGACCCGCTGGCTCCCTTAGTTCTCCCGTCCTCAGTCTCCTCACCTGCAGTGTATGCTGTTGTTGAGTCTCTCAGTCGGGTCAACTCTTTGCAGCCCCATGGACTGCAGCACATCAGGCTTCCCTGTCCTTCCTTCACCATCTCCCAGACTTTACTGAAACTCTTGTCCATTAAGTCCGTGAGGCCATCCAGCCATCTCATCCTCTGTCACGCCCCAACCTCCTCCTGCCTCTAATCTTTCCCAGCATCAGGATCTTTTACAGTGAGTTGGCTCTTTGCATCAGGTGGCCAAAGGATTGGCGCTTCAGGGTCAGTGCTTTCAATGAATATCCAATGAATATTGCCCCTGCAATCCTTGGGCACTGATTAAAATAGTCTCAAGTCAGTTGCAGTTCTCACACGCCAAGCCTCTTGTCATTTTTCCACCCAATCTGGATTCTGAATGAACTTTACCCTCTTCCTCCTGTCTCTCCTGGTCTATGTTGAGTATATTTTAAGTTGTAGTTTAAATTTGAGATCAGAGATGGAAGGCCACCTTCAGGCTCATGATTGACCTTTTAGAGGTGTGGCGGCTCCCTCATGTTGGAAGAGCCGGTTTTGAGTTGTAGAGATAGCGCGTCTCCCAGCTTTGATATTTGGAAGAAGAAAAGCTTTGTACTTCACTGGTGACACCACCAAGAGCTCTTTTTGCATCTTACAGAGTTGTGTGGTTGGTGCTCAAACAGACGGCATTCCTTTATATCTATTGTATTCCCCAGATGTCTTTTCCTTCAGTCTCAACATTTTTTGGAGAGGACTTGGCCTACGTTGTCTTGTTTTTCCTTCTGTTATTCTGAACTATTGGGAAAAATCTCAAGCATTTTCAAATCTTAAAACACACACACACACACACACACACACACACACACAAAACTTCACTGTAAATTTAAAAGTTGAATAAGACTATTTTGAGGGTATGATAAGGCAGGCTCCCCGCTTTATAAAAGAACGCTAGACCCAAATTATGTTTCTGGCAGGTGGAGTAGGTTAAGGTTCCCTGCTCAGATGGCTTTACACTTTTAAAAGACATTTGTTGGCCTAGTTTCCAGTCTTTTAACCTTTTTTCTCCCATCTTATGATAATACCCTCCTTGAAGTTTGCTTTTCAAAGAAATGGTCATCAGTTCCTCAAGAAAACTGGGTAGACTATTTATATCTCAAGACACAGGGAAAGAATGTAAGATCCTTCAAGAAGGACTTTTGTTTCCTAAATCCAGGATTTTGTAATACCTACCAGTGTAGGGGAGATGTGGGGATAGCTAAAACGGATAGGTGGACTTTGAATTGCTTCATGGGCTGCATTTCTGTTCTTTTAAGAACTCAGTTTCTGAAACAAGGAATAGTTTTGAATTCCTCAAAGAATTGTGTTACAACTTTTATGACATCAAAGAGCTGATCACTCATTGGACTACGTTATCTTCTGTTTGCTGCTTCCGGGAGAAGCTCTTCAACTAACATGGAAATAAAAAGATTTCTGTGTACTAGACTTAGAGCTGTCTGTTTCAGAAGATCTTTCTTTCCTTCTGAGTTCATAGTTTCACTTAGCTTAGGGGTAGTGGTAGTAGTAGCAGTAGTGTGTGTGTGTGCACGCGCACATGCGCGTGCAAGCCCATGTTCGGTTATGTCTGACTCTTTGCGACTCCATGGACTGTAGCCCACCTGCCAGGCTTCTCTGTCCATGGAATTTTCCAGGCACAAATACTGGAGTGGGTTGCCATTTCCTCCTCCAAGTGATCTTCTGGACCCAGGGATCAAATCCACGTCTCCTGAGTCTCCTTCATTGGCAGGCAGATTCTTTACCCTTGAGCCACCTGGGAAGCCTAACTTGGGGGAGGAGTCCTTGAAAAAGTTCTTATCAGGCTCTGAATGTCAGATTTCAGTCTGGCCCACTTCTCACTGTAGAGCTATTTTAAATAAAAAAAAAGATTTTTTCTAATATCTTGTCAGGTTTCAGTTGAGACAAATGGTAAATATTCCTGGCAGTAATGAAAAACTTGTTGGATTCTAAGAAGTGTCCCCAAAGAATGTGCAAAAGGTCCCACCCTCCCAAGATCCGGAGCCACATCCAAAGACAGCCAAAGAAAGCCTCGGTCATCAGGACATTAACTGAAGTGGAGTTAATGGAGTTGCACCTGGAGTGGAGTTGCACATGGAGTGCAACCTACATTTCTGTCCGGCCATGTTTTGAGGACCCTCAGTCTGATGGTTCCCAGGCTGAGTTCTCGGAACCTGAAATGAGACAAACAAGAAGCCAATAGCTGTTGCTGGAAGAGAAGGGATCAATAACCAGTGGGGCTTGGAGAGGAAGAAACTGTGAGATTTTCTCTTCCTTTCTCAACCGGGCACTGAGATCCAGGAGAACTGAGTGTGGTAAGAATTCTTCGGCAGTCTTACCAGTTTTGTCAGGCTCCAGAACAAGTGGGGTTTAAAGCAGAGTGTAAGTCTGGTATCTATGAATTTGTCGAGGTTGTTCATTAATTTTAACTTGAGTTTCCCACAGGCTGCTCAAGGGAATAACTAGTATCGGTTTACTGGTTTCCTGGAGAAGCCCTTGGAGTCCTGTTAGTTCCGAGAGGGGCCCATTTGGGGGCCATCTTTCAAGGGTATGTGTGGGGGCATGTGTAAGGTCACTAATTTGTTTTGTTTATGGTTTTGTCGTTTCTTCAGAGTGGAGAGGCAATTCAGATAGAGGATGGGTAGACGGTGAGGACTGACGTGGAGGATAGAGGGGAGTAAAGGGTCTTACAGTCTTCTGTTTTACGTACCTCTTGTGTCCTTAGATTTTCATTAGCCATTTTCAGTGAATCTTTCAATTAAGCTATTTTGGACTCTTGACAATTTTGGAAATACTGTGGAAAAATCTTTGTGTGGAGCTGGGTTGAAGGTAAGAACTGCCAGAGAGGAAGCGGGGAAGTCGAAAATAAGGCAGACACAGGGGCTGGAGAGTAAGTGGAGTCCATGTAATCTCCGTGGCCAGTTTGAATTTGGGAAGGGACAAGAGGGAGGAATCTAGGATGTTCTGACCAAGGTTTAAATGGTTTGGACGATTCCTTTTGATTCTGAGCTACTGACCATTTGCCAATAAAACACCCCTGTCTCCTTGAAACACAGAGCAAAACTTGCCTCTCTCCAGACTGTTTACATTCAAGAGGCTGTGGTAACTTTCAATGGCAAGTAGGAAACTTTGACAAGTTTTCCCATCTAGATCATAGTTTGAATGGGCAGTTCTTGGGAGAGTTGCTCTGGGTTAAAGAGTTCATTTTCTTGACTCCAAAGTCCATAGGGATGAAAAAATAATGCCTTACAATAAAGATAAGTCAAAGGTTTTTTTTTTTGTTTGTTTTTTCAAAGATGTTATACAGTTCTTTGTTGATAGTTGATGCTTTTGTGCACAATACTTTGTTCCATTTGGGGAGTCAAATAATAGTTAAAAGCCAATTTCCCAGATTATTCAGGTCTGGCAAGAAAAAGGAAGTGTGAACTTCACTGAATATACATACATAGGTTTGTGCACCTGCATCTTGGATAGAAATGTAGTTGTAATTAAAATGTCTGTTTTTGCCCCATAACATAATTGTGTTGTCTGCACAATTAGAGTGGATCAGTGAAGTGTGTGGTAGCCTCTACTGAAATGCTGCCTCTTTCTTAGATAAAGTGTAGTTTGAGAGGGATTGTAATCTCTGATTTTCCCACTTCCTGTGTGGAGCACATGACAGACTTTAAAAAAAGAAGACGTGAGTGGATTTTTTACCAGCTGGGCCATCAGGGCAGCTCCGAAAATGAGAAGGCTCTAAGGCTAAAACAGTTGTAGGGTTTTTGTTTTTTTCTTAAATAGCCACTTATTTGAAAGTCTGAAACTCATCTTTCTTGGTTGTGTTTCTGTTGTAATCCAGGTGTTACCATTTGAAAGCAAAGAAAGGGCTTTGTTTGCCTGGAGGCCTGAGTCACTTTCTAAATTAAACAGGCAGTAGTTACCAATGGCTCTGCCTCAACATTTTCCTGGGGGAGGGGGCGGCTTGAAAACAGTTGACCCAGTCTGCTCTTTCCTCCTTTATTATCCAATGACTTGTTTCCTAGAAATTCACTTTTTCCATCATCTTAATTAGCTTTTCTTTTACATTTAAACTTCCCACCCAAATGCCAGTTAAGTGGCGCAAAATCCCTCATATATCAGACATGTAATAATAAATATAAAATATTGGAAATACTTCTTAATAGAATGGCTTCTAAATGTTAGAAATACCTTCATGATATAGCAACACATTAAAAAATAAATTTTAAAACAGAAATTTGTGGGATCATGATTGTTTACTTATTTTACCTTTCCTAATTATATTTCTTTTAAATTTTTATTTTTTATCATTTTTTAGTTGGAATTATATTTCCTTTAAAGGTCTTGGGAATGATCTTAAACCACACCGTGCAGAGGGGTTTCTGGCCCCCCATGGCGCATGGCCCTTTTCCTGGAAAGGTGCTGAACGTGCTCTCCTCTGCAGAGCCGGAGCCCTGGCCGCTCTGTCCCCGTCGCTTCAGTAATCTGCTTTTCCATCACCAAGGATCCCGCCCGTTCTCCCAGTATCTGTACCCTCATACCCGAGATTTTTTCCTCACATCTTTCTTTCCTTTACTTGTGTCTTTCAAAAGGTTGGTCGTCAATTTAACTCTTCAGGCAAGGTTGGGATTAGTATATTATACAACTGGCTTTTCAACTTTGACGTATATTACCATAAGGGGGAAAAAGGGCAAAAAATATCAACAGTACAGTTGTCAGACAGTAAATGAGACACATCAGTCTGAACTTGAGATATTTTTCCAAAGTAGCACTTGTTTGACTATAATGTTTTTCTTTCTGGGCTTCAAATAACATGTTAGAAAAAACTGTGATGTGTATCTGTGGCTTTAATGGATTATATACTTAAACAATTTGGGAGTATTATTATCATCAATATAATTATTACACCTAATATTTCCAACAATGATAGTCTATACTTACTAGATTTTTAAAAAACATATTACTCTTTTATTTTAACTGATATATCCTGAATTACTCTGAATCCTGTATTAGTATTTGTGCTCTCTGTAATAATAAAAATAATCTTTATAGGGTGCATTCTCTGTACTAGATATTTTATTTATATTACCTAATTTAGTCCTCAGAACCATAGGTAGGAACTTTTCTTACATTTATCTGATAAAGGGTGAAGATCAGGCATGAAGAGTTTAAGGAATTTATCTGATGCTACTCAGCTAGCTGGAGAAGGCAATGGCACTCCACTCCAGTACTCTTGCTGGAAAATCCCATGGATGGAGGAGTCTGGTGGCCTGCAGTCCATGGGGTCGCTAAGAGTCGGACACGACTGAACGACTTCACTTTCACTTTTCACTTTCATGCATTGGAGAAGGAAACGGCAACCCACTCCAGTGTTCTTGCCTGGAGAGTCCCAGGGACGGGGGGAGCCTGGTGGGCTGCCGTCTATGGGGTCGCACAGAGTCAGTCACAACTGAAGAGACTTAGCAGCAGCAGCAGCGCTCAGCTAGCAGTTGAAACACAAGCAGTCTTTCTCTAGAGGTGTCGTCTTAAATCCTTATATTGCAGCTACCGATTAAAGGCAGGTTCAAAGGGTATACATGAGAGTGGCTGGTATTGTCTCCGTGTCTCTGTGAATCATTCTATCTTGAAACTAAAGGGGAATGCAACATATTCAGTGTTTGGATATTTAGAATTTGTAGTGCTTTTTTTTTTTAATTGAGCATAATTTACATACATTAAAATGCACAGCTCTTTACAGTAGAGTTTGATATCTTTGACTATTGTGTGTATTTTTGTGCCAACCACCCTACTGAAGATCTAGAGTGTTCTCATCACCCCAGAAACCTCATTCTCTATTCCCACCCATGCCTCCTGTGAGAGGCAGCCCGATCTACTCTCTCTGACTTTACCTTAGCCTAGAGCCTCAGATGGCTTCCCTCGGTGGTTCAGTGGGTAAAGAACCTGCCTGCCGATGCAGGAGATATAAGAGATAGGAGTTAACGATCGCTGGATCGGGAAGATCCCCTGGAGAAGGAAATGGCAACCCACTCCAGTATTCTTGTCTGGAAAAGTCTATGGACAGAGGAGCCTGGTGGGCTACAGTCCATGGGGTCCCAAAGACTCGGAAACGATTGAGTGGGCATGTGCACGCGCACACACACACACACACACACACAGCCTCAGGTGATCAAATCCTGGAATCCTCGTGCCCTTGAGCCTGTGCTTTTCACTTGTTGACTTTGAGATTTGCCTGTACCATAGCATGTGAGATGTGTAGACCTCAATGTGGTAACTTCTGTTTTCTTTTGTAAACTAAAAACTCCTAACTGAACACACTTACTTTTGGCTAACATCCAGCAGTTGTCCGAAACTACAAAGGGTTCTCCAGCTGACCCCACATGCAGGCTAACAAGCTGGTCCTCCCCTGTTACAGGGATGCTGGTTGAGGACAGAGGCTCCTGGGTCAGAGATGAAGGACTGGATTACTCAGGACACGGGCTTCCCAGCTGGCTCAGTGGCAAAGAATCTGCCTGTCAATGCAGGAGATGTGGGTTCCATCCCCGAGTCAGGAAGATCCCCTGGAGAAGGAAGTGGCAACCCATTCCAGGAACCTTGCCTGGAAAGTCCCATGGACAGAGGAGCCTGGTGGGCTACAATCCATGGGGTCACAAAGAGTCAGACATGGCTTACCAGCTAAACAACAGCAACAACTTAGGGTCAACGGGCTTCAGGTTCTTGTTTCCTGAGTCCTCATGTCTGCCAGGGGGCAGTGCTGAGTGGCCAAGGTGGGCACCTGCACACAGTGGGTTGGTGTCAGAGCTGAGGACCTCTGAGTTTAGGAAATCTGCCTTCTTTTAAGGAGCTTCTTGAAAAAATGCCCAGTCTTTGCCCATCAGGGAACCATGGTCTTTATTATCCTGAATGGAAAACAAATCCACCCTCTAACCTGGAAGCTAAGCACCAAAGAATTGATGCTTTTGAACTGTGGTGTGGGGGAAGTCTCTTGAGAGTCCCTTGAACTGCAAATAGATCACACCAGTCAATCCTAAAGCAAATCAACCCTGAATGTTCATTGGAAGGACTGGTGCTGAAGCTGAAGCTCTAATGCTTTAACAACCTGATGTGAAGAGTCAACTCATTGGAAAAGACCCTGATGATGGGAAAGATTGAGGACAGAAGGGGAGAGGGTGACAGAGGATGAGATGGTTGGATGGCATCACGGAGTCAGTGGACATGAGTTTGAGCAAACTCTGGGAGATAGTGAATGACATAGAAGCCTGACGTGCTGAGGTCCATAGGGTCACAAAGAGTTGGGCACGACTGAGCGACTGAACAGCAGCAACCTGGAAGCAGTCTTTAGATGCCAAGGTCGCTCTGCAATGCAAACATCCTCCTGAAGACAGTCTAAGGCAGAAGCTCTTTTGCAGACAGGGCAGAAATCCCCTGGGTAAGTTGTCCTTTAAGTCTGTTTCCACACAGCAACCTTGTCTTTCCTCTCTGGTGTCTTCAGGGCTGTCGTTCTGAAGATGCACTTAATGTAGAGAAACATCTTATTTGGAAATTATGGAAAAGATGATCCTGAGGTTTTGAGAAGACAGATACTATACAATCTATCTGGGTAAACCTATCAGCATTTATTTATTTATTTTTGTAAAGTGACATTTGTTGCTGTAAAAAGTAATTTATGTCATTATTTATTTTGGATCCAAGAGACCTTTAGTTGCCTTGGAGCAGAAATTTTTTAGCATCTTACTGAGCTATAATTTATATACAAAAAACCTTGAATGTTTAATGTGTATGATTTGATGAGTTTGGACATATGAATACACTTTGGTGCTCTCACCACAAAGATGAGATATTTATTACCTATCCATCACCTCCAAAATTTTCCTTGAGTCTCCATCTTCCTTTTGGCATTTATACAATAACTGTATGGGGTAAGTTCCATGTTGGTTACTGGGAGAGATTTAAAACACTCTGTAAAGATTTGGTCTTTGGCCCCAACGTACTGAAGCTCAACATATAGAGAACACTGGTAATGAGATATGAAAGGCCCACGGGAAGGCTGTAGGAGACCCATGGAAGGATGAGCCGGGAAGAAAGGGAAATCTCGTTGAGAAGTGTGACCTGAGCTGACTTTTAAATGCGTGTGTCTTTTGGCAGGAGAGATGAGTATATTCTTGGCAAGGGGAGTATAGTGTGAGTGCAAGTCAGAGGCTGAGCAAAAGGTTCATATTTGGGGACTTTGGGTAATGTTAAGGGACTCTTTTTACTTTGGAGGATGAGAAGAATCATAATTTGGAGTCCAGAAGCCTGGCAGAGGAGCTAAACTGGATGTGGTAACAGTTAGTGAACTAGAGAATGTTTCTGGAATGGGAAGACTGAACAACTTGGTTTGTAGCACTTAAGGTCCATGGGGCAGCAGCGAACTTCCCAGCAAGATGATGTTTCCGGTGAAATATCACCAGACTGAAAATGTCACAGGCTATTGAGCTACAGGGAACTTTTCAGCAACGTGAGCCACAACTTCTTATACAAGAATCCTAATACATTGCTCTGGCTATGCTTTGGAGTAACCCCTGATGACTGTTGCTTAGTGGACAGATGCATTAAGGAAACAGTTTGCTAAAAGCACAAGTCTTGGAAACGTATTTTGCTTTTCTTCTCCTTTCTTTTATAAAATTTGAATTGTGTTTGGGGAGGGGGTGAATATCTATTTCTTGGTTATCTTAATGCTTCAGAATGTCACAAAATATATAAAATGATATTTTAAGCGTGATCACTTGTTAAAACAAGAGCACAGATTTAGTTATTAATGACCATTTAAACTTTACAAATACATACCTAGTAATGCCTTATAATAAGCAATTTCAATTTCTTCGATTTAGAACTAGCATCCTTCTTAGAGATCCTAGGTTATAAGTTTATAAAATGGGTATTTACAGGGCCACAGCATAATTCATATAAGAAGGGGAAGGGGTTCATTTTAAAAAGGTGGTGATAACAGTTGTAGACACACTGTGGTAGGAGCAAATTGGCAGCAAAACCCTGAATTCTGTCATTTCAGTGGGAAGTGAGTGAGTAAATGATTAAACTTTTGTGGGTTTTTTTTTGGTGCCAATTAGGGTAAAGGCAGTAGACAACTGTACAATACAAAAAAAAGGTCGGTCTGACTAGTGCAGAGTTAAGGAAAGGCTCTGAATGTTGTTGCATTAACATAGTCTTGAGTAAAAAAATAAACTGCCATATAAAGATGCCACAGTCCAGGCCATGTCCTAAGGACTGGCACAGTTACACTTGCACTTCCTCGCCCAGTGTCTTTGCTGCCCGCTATCATGTCTGTGAAAGCCTCCAGGGAAGGAAAGGAGGGTCATCAGCTCTTTTTGTGAATCGTAGTCTTGCTCTCTTACATTTATTGCCCAGAGCAGAAGCAGTTACCTCTGTGAATCTTAGTAACAGTTTTTGCTTGACTATGCTTTTCTTTCACTGTTACAGGTTTTGTTTTTGTTTTTTTTTTAACTTTAAAAAAAAATTTATTGAGCATCTGCTATGGGCCAGGGTCTGTGTTAGCTGCTGAGGATACAGGTAAGCAAATGCCTGTCTCCCAGAACTGACACGTCTGTGTGTGTGTTAGTCGCTCAGTTGTGTCTGAGTCTTCATGACCCCATGGAATGTAGCCCTCCAGGCTCCTCTATCCATGGAACTCTCCAGGCAAGAATACTGGAGTGGGTGGCCATTTCCTTCTCCAGGGGATCTTCCTGACCCAGGGATCGAATCCAGGTCTCCTGCATTGCAGGTGCATTCTTTACCATCTGAGCCACCAGGGAAGCTCCCACTGTTACAGTTTTAACAGAAGATGGAACTTTGACCCTTTCTTTCTTGTATTCTATAAAATTTATAATTGGTAGAAATACTTTTAAATATTATTGTATGTTTTATGAGGAGCTCTTCTTTCTCTCTTCACTTTAGAATTACTAGAAAATTAAGGAAAATGATAGATGTTGGTACTGCTAACAAGTATGGCAAAACAGGTACAGAGTACTTAAAAAATTGCCTAAAAGTAATTTCAGGTAATATACATTATATTTATTTCCTAACTGTCATATTATTACATCTTGGTAAAATATCCATATTTTAAGTTGCTGAATAGTGAAATACTCTTTCAGCTAAATTTTGGTTTGGATTTTTCCAACTTGAGGGACAAACGCTAAGCATGTTAAATGTATTTATGGACTTGGAAGTATGTTAGACATGACTAAATTCTGGATGCTTGTGTGCTCACCTAATCTATAGACGGAAGGAATCTTTCATCTAAGACAGCCACTGGGCAAGGGTTTGTGTTAACAGCAATTTGAAGGCAGAAATGAGTAGCTTGGAAGTGGGATCAATGCAAAAATAATGAATAAGTTACATATTTTGGGTTTTTAAACTTGTGATTTTGAAATTAAAAACCAGAATATTTTATACCCACACCAGTCCATTTCATGGCTTTCAAATAGTTTTTGTTGAGATCATTTTTACTTAAAATTAGATGCCAATTGAAATTAGATTGCCAAAAGAATCTTGAGAAGAACAGCAAAGGTGGAGGCAACATGCTCCCTGATTTCAAGCTCTATTACAAAGCTGTAGCAATTAAAACAGTGTGGTACTGGCATACATGCACACACATAGGTCAGTGGGACAGAATACAGAGCCGGGAAACGAACCCATGCCGTATGGTCAATTCATTTACATCAAAGGAGCCAAGAATAGACAATGGGGAAAGGACAGTCTCCTCAATAAATGGGAAAATTGGACAGGCACATGCAAAAGAATAAAGCTGGACCACTGTATTATATCATACACTAAAAATTAACTACAAATGGATTAAAGACTGGAATGTGAGACCTGAAACCTTTAAACTCTTAGAAGAAAACATAGACAGCAAGCTTCCTGACATAGGTCTCCGTGATGATTTTTTGAATCTGACATCAAAAGCAAAAGCAGTAAAAGCAAAAATAGACAAGTGTGAACACATCAAACTGAAAAGCTTCTGCTCAGCAATGTCTACTGAATGGAAGAAAATATTTGCAAATCATATATTCGATAAGGACTAATCCCCAAAGTATATAAAGAACTCATGCAACTCAATAACAAAACAAATGATCTGATTAAAAAATGAGCAGAGGATGTGAATATACCTATTCTCACGTCAAGACGTACAGATGGACAATAGGTATGTGAGAAGATACTCAAAGTCACTAATTGTCAGAGAAATGTAAATCAGAATTGCAATAAGGTTATCACCTCACACCTTTTATAATATCTGTTATCAAAAAGATAAGAAATAACAAGCAGTAGGGACGATGTGGAGAAAAGGGAGACCTTGAGCCCTGTCAGTGGGAATGTAAATTGGTGCAGTCACTCTGGAAATCGATGGAGGTTCCTCAGAAAATCTAAACTAGAACTACCATCTGATCCAGCACTTCCATTTCTGGGTATCTATCTGAAGAAAATGCTAACTAAAGACATTGCACCCTCATAATTATTGCAGCACTAGCCAAGATATGAAGCAGCCTAAATATCCATCAATAGTTGGATGGATAAGAAAGATGTGGTATGTGTATATATATATATATATATGGAGTGGGAGGAATGAGTGAATTCTTTTTTATTACTTAATAAAGTTAAAAGAATTCTCTTTTGCACTACCAAGTGCTCAAGCTACAGTAGTCAAAGAATCCATAGACCTTCAACTCATAGCTCAGCTGTCTCCATTTCGCATCTGGTTTCTTGATGTATTACCCACTACCATCCAGGACTACCTGCCTTTCTTCTTCATTCATGCCAACATCCACCTGCTGTTCTATTGCCCTGAAACTTCAGTCATTTTCCAGTTACTTGAACCGAAAGACATCCTACACACATAGGGTCCATGTGTGTAGGTTATCACCGTCACCACCAAAATAAGGAAGTAATGGTAAATTAGAATGAGGAAATCTACCACTAATACGTCCTTATTTTAAAGGTCCTGGCTCAAACCCACTGCAGGCTCATGGGCCATGATGAGCACTAACAAACGATATGGTTCAACGTGTCTGCAATGGCATCTATGTCTGAACATCTACTTTGGAGCAGTGCTCTACCTACCTGACCACACCAACCAGTGTTAAGTTTACCTAGCACCATCCTTGTCACAGTTCAGCTGAGACATGAAGAAACAGATACAAGGCAAAGTCCTTCAGGGTGGCAGGTTCGTGGATCAAGAAATAGTCCTGGGTACACGTACAGATCCTATTGCTGTCTCTCCGGTCACAGCAGGGGCCTAGAAGGAAGTCTCTTCCTCTCTGTTAAGCACTGAGCCCCACGGGACCTACCAGGGAAACCTTTCTGCTGTGCTGGTTCCTCTTATCAAGTGATGTAAAACTTGGAAACTAGTCTCATTAAATGCCTTTAGAAGCAAGAAAAAAAGAGAGAAGTAAAATTAGATGCTTAGGTGTGCAGCTTAGGATGGATAGGTTTAACAGGACATTTTAAAGTGTGTCTACTTCCTGTATCAGGCTTATTAGTCAGGCAGGCACCTTGGCATTGGTAATTACGGGTTAGTACAATCTAGCTATGGGCCAGTGCAGGAGACGTGGGTTCGATCCCTGGATTGGGAAGATCCCCTGGAGAAGGAAAGGGCAACCCACTCCAGTATTCTTGTCTGGAAGATCCCATGGACAGGGGAACCTGGAGAGCTAGAGTCCACAGGGTTGCAAGAGTCAGACAGGACTTAGTGACTAAACGACCACCACCACAATCTAACTAGCACTTTAAACTTCTCTCAAATAAGTAGGTCACCTTGGTAACTTAGAAGTTCACTCTGTTACCTCCAAATATCTGGTATCTTAGTCTTCATACAGGGAGAGGAGAGGGTTGGAAGGCCAGATACAGATGGAAGAGTTGCTGGGGATGGTCTGCCCGGGGCTAAAGAGGCAACATTGACAGAGGTGATGCGGAGACAGTGGAAACAGTGTCAGGCTTCATTTGTTTAGGCTCCAAAATCACTGCAGATGGTGACTGCAGCCATGAAATTAAAAGACGCTTACTCCTTGGAAGGAAAGTTATGACCAACCTAGATAGCGTATTGAAAAGCAGAGACGTTACTTTGCCAACAAAGGTCTGTCTAGTCAAGGCTATGGTTTTTCCAGTAGTCATGTTTGGACGTGAGAGTTGGACTGTGAAGAAAGCTGAGCGTCGAAGAATTGGTGCTTTTGAACTGTGGTGTTGGAGAAGACTCTTGAGAGTCCCTTGGACTGCAAGGAGATCCAACCAGTCCATTCTGAAGGAGCTCAGTCCTGGGTGTTCATTGGAAGGACTGATGCTGAAGCTGAAACTCCAATACTTTGGCCACCTGATGTGAAGAGCTGACTCATTGGAAAAGACCCTGATGCTGGGAGGGATTGAGGGCAGGAGGAGAAGGGGACGACAGAGGATGAGATGGCTGGATGGCATCCCCGACTCGATGGACGTGAGTCTGAGTGAACTCCGGGAGTTGGTGATGGACAGGGAGGCCTGGCGTGCTGTGATTCATGGGGTTGCAGAGTCAGACACAACTGAGCGACTGAACTGAACTGAACTGAACTGAAACTCTATCATAAACTCATGTATCTTCCTTCCCCTTTGCCCTTTGCTCTCTCATTTCTTTTTCCTTTTACCACTGCCACTTATGTCATGAGATTCTGCTTGTTGGACCAAATGAAGGATGGATTTGGAGTATTCTAAGTGGAATGGAGGAGTCCATAGCTGTCCTTAGGTAGCATTTCATGATAAATTTGGTACATGTTCAAGTTGAAAAATGCAGTGAAAGTAGCAATAACTGTAAAATAGGTTATGACTGGAAACTGGTTTATTGCTCCACAAAACCGACTGGCAATGCCCTTGGGGTCTTTGTGCATTTTTTTTCTTTTTTGTACTTTTAAGTTTATTTACTTGGCTATCATGGGCATGCTTATCTAATGCCTACCTTTACTGTAGTTTAGCTTATAAGCACTTAAAAAATTAATACCCTTGTAAAACTTACAAGGACTTTAAGGAAATTAATACCATTGTGAAAATAAAACAGACTATTCATAGGTATATGGAAAGAGCAATTTTTATATATTTATCTCTGATTAAAATAGTTCTCTGACTTATTGATGTTTATCTAAAATGTTCAAAGCACAGTCATTTCATTAATATACTGACAATAATAAAACTGTATTTATATTTACTTTGCCTACTTAGCTTTAATATTAATGCCATGAGGCTCAGAATTCACTGAGATATAAATTATACTTTTATTTAAACTTATTCCGATTCACTTCTTAAATATCTCAGTTCAGTTCAGTTGCTCAGTCGTGTCCGACTCTTTGCGACCCCATGGACTGCAGCATGCCAGGCCTCCTTATCTATCACCAACTCCTGGAGTTTACCCAAACTCATGTCCATCGAGTCAGTGATGCCATCCAATCATCTCATCCTCTGTCGTCCCCTTCTCCTCCTGCCCTCAATCTTTCCCAGCATCAGGGTCTTTTCCAATGAGTCAGCTCTTCACATCAGGTGGCCAAAGTATTGGAGTTTCAGCTTCAACGTCCGTCCTTCCAATGAATATCCACGATGATCTCCTTTAGGATGGACTGGTTGGATCTCTTTGCAGTCAAAGGGACTCTCAAGAGTCTTCTCCAACACCACAGTTCAAAAGCATCAATTCTTCGGCGCTCCACTTTCTTTACAGTCCAACTCTCAAATTCATACATGACTACTGGAAAAACCATAGCCTTGACTAGATGGAACTTTGTTGGCAAAGTAATGTCTCTGCTTTTCAATATGCTGTCTAGGTTGGTCATAGCTTTTCTTCCAAGGAGTAAGCACCTTTTAGTCTCATGGCTGCAGTTACCATCTGCAGTGATTTTGAAGTCCCCTGAAAAAGTCAGCCACTGTTTCCACTGTTTCCCCATCTATTTGCCATGAAGTGATGGGGCTGGATGCCATGATCTTCGTCTTCTGAATGTTGAGCTTTAAGCCAACTTTTTCACTCTCCTCTTTCACTTTCATCAAGAGACTTTTTAGTTCCTGTTCACTTTCTGCCATAAGGGTGGTGTCATCTGCATATCTGAGGTTATTGATATTTTTCCCAGCAAACTGGATTTCAGTGTGTGCTTCATCCAGCCCAGCATTTCTCATGATGTACTCTGCATATAAGTTAAATAAGCAGGGTGACAATATACAGCCTTGACATACTCCTTTTCCTATTTGGAACCAGTCTGTTGTTCCATGTCCAGTTCTAACTATTGCTTCCTGACCTGCATACAGATTTTTCAAGAAATATCTCATGTAAAACTTAAATATTCCGTGATAAGAATGTCATCTGAAGTTGTAGGAGAACAACCCCTCCTGTTATACCTTAATATATATTGAGGTATATTAAGCTTTGTTTAAAAAAATCACCATATTTTCCAGTTGGGTAAAGATGATAAAGAATCTGCCTGCAATGCAGGAGACCTGGATTTGATCCCTGGGTCAGGAAGATGCCCTGGAGGAGGAAATGGCAACCCAATCCAGTATTCTTGCCTGGAGAATCCCATGGACAGAGAAACCTGGAGGGCTAGAGTTCATGGGGCCAAAAAGAGTCGGACACGACTGAGGTACTAACACTTTCACTTTTCAAAGCCCTGTCACTATAAATGCGCAGAGACTTTCCTAAAGTAGGTGGACAGTCTCAGGGCCAGTCATCTGTGGAAAAGTTCAGACATGAACCTGAACCCTAAGAGTGGGAGTTAACCACCTAGGAAAAGAAACGTCATACTCTCCCAACTTCTCCTGGGTTTGAGTATTAGGCTGCTAGATGTTAGTAGGTATTTTGGCAGGTTGGAGGCTGAGTAGGGAGCCATCCATGTACTGAACTGCAAGCTGAAAATGGCTAAACTGTATGCTAGACTGTCCAGTTCCATGGCATTCTATGTTGATTTCTTTGTGTTCTTTCCAAGTATTTAATTCCCTTATACTTAAGTATTGCAGCCTTCCCTTGGCTGTGCATGGGGAATTAAGAGAAGGCTTGAACCAGAGCAGTAAATTCAGAGCAGTGCCACTATTCTCTGTCTTTCAGGCATCACTAGTGGGACACACACAGGGGAGGTGCATCTCAGGATACATGACCAAAGCTCCAAAAGGCCCGGCTTGAAAACTGAAAGATCATGGTTTTTATTTGCTTAAAAATAAAAGCTTTTTTTTTTTTTTAATGACATCAAAGATATTTTATTTGTAATTACATCATCAGGGAAGAGTGCAGTTATGAGGTGATTTTTACTTCCCTTTCCTAACTTGCTTACGTGGGCCTCTAAGCTTTAAGAACCAGGTGTACATATATCCCCTCCCTCTTGGGCCTCCCTCCTGTCTCCCTCCCCACCCGGGATATATGCACACCTATGGCTGATTCATGTTGAGGTTTGACAGAAAGCAACAAAAGTCTGTAAAGCAATTACCCTTCAATTAAAAAATAAATAAATTAAAAAAACAAAAAAGAACAAGGTGGAGGGACTTCCCTGGTGATCTAGTAGTTCAGAATCTGCCTTGTAATGCAGGGGATGTGGGTTCGATTGGTGGTCATCGGGGAACTAAGATCCCACATGCTGAGGGGCAGGTAAGCCCTCACTGCAACTTACAGAGCCCTTTCTCTGCAATTAGAGAGTCTGTGTGCTGCGACAAAAGATCCCACACGCCACAACCCAGACCCAGCACAGCCAAGTAAAATGCTGAAGGAAGGGAACAAGGTGGAATTATTAACAGCATGCTGGCATCCTTTTGCCTTAATCTGTGTGCACATTTAACATCCGGAAACATACAGTAAAGGCTTACCCATTGAATTCTGTACATATGTGTATGTGTGCATATACATGGGTGTGTATCTAGCTCCACATTCCCTCAGGATACACACGATACATGTGATACATACAAATGAATCAAATATAGGACTACGTCTTGGCTATTTCCTTATGTCCAGTGAGAAACTTACTACTTCCTGATGCCTGGTGGCTTTGCTGAATGAATGTGTTCAGAATAGGTTTGATTTACTTGAAAATAATATTTTTCTTAATATTTTTAATTTTAGATATCTCCAATTTAAAACTGGGGAATCGAGCTCTGAGTACAAATAACCACTTTCACAGAGGTTTTTGATGCTATTATTATCATGTTAAAAAATGAAATGTTTAAAAATCTGAATTTTGATTTGTGTATTTCCCTAAGTCCCTGGTGGCTCAGATGGTAAAGCGTCTGCCTACAATGTGGGAGACCCGGATTCAATCCCTTGGTTGGGAAGATCCCCTGGAGAAGGAAATGGCAACCTACTCCAGGACTCTTGCTTGGAAAATCCCATGGACAGAGGAGCCTGGTGAGCTACAGTCCATGGGTCACAGAGAGTTGGACACGACTGAGCGAATTTACTTCACTTCTTTAACAGGAATCATAGAAAACTCTCCATCTTTAATGTCGTCCTCTACATGAAGGATCTTCTCTATCTTCTTTTGGCTTGTGCTTGCCAAGATGTCCCCAGCCCTATTGCTTGAGATGGCCAGTTCTGTGACCCCTGTCTAAAGGCCACTCAGAGCCTCTGTGTCCTTATTGTCTTCTTTGACAACTCCTATTAATAGTTGTGTATCTAAAAAACAATTTTGGTTGCTGTTTTTTTTTTTTTTTTTTTTACTGTGTGAACTTTGGAGTTAAGATTGGAATCCTACCTGTAATTCCTCTCTAGCTCAGAGTTGTTTCTGTTTATTGGGCGTATTTTGCTTTTGGTAGTAGAGAGAGCATACTTCCTTTGAATGTCTGTAGTGACTGAAGGAGAACATGTAAGTAAAGTGCCTGCGGAAACACCCAGCATGTGGACATTTATTTATCAGCCCCTTCCTTCACATTTCCTTTCCAGAAACAATTTTAGTTTTCTTTCCGACATTTTCCAGTGGGTGATCAATGCTAAAATTATTATTATTATCAATTGATATAATTTTAAAGCTTTACCTATAATTAATACTTTTATTGTTGTTTAGTTCCTCAGTTGTGTCTGACTCTTTACGACCTTATGGACTGTAACCTGCCAGGCTTCTCTGTCCATAGGATTCCCCAGGCAAGAATACTGAAGTGGGTAGCTGTTCCCTTCTCCAGGGGATCTTCCCAACCCAGGGATCGAACTGCATCTCTTATGTCTCCTGCATTGGCAGGTGGATTCTTTACTGCTGAGTCACCAGCAAAACCCTAAGAATTTACTTATGTATCCTATAGTATTAACTAAAATGCCCCAGTAAAGGCTGAATGGAGTCAGATTGAGAGGCCTGGTATTGGGTTGGTCAAAAGGTTTGTTTGGGTAAAAAGTGAAAGTGAAGTTGCTCAGTCATGTCCAATTCTTAGCGACCCCATGGACTGCAGCCTACCAGGCTCCTCCGTCCATGGATTTTCCAGGCAAGAGTACTAGAGTGGGGTGCCACTGCCTTCTCCGATAAGATGTTACAGAAAAACCTAAAGGAACTTCCTGGCCAACCCCGATAGAAGCCATGTTTTCCCTGAGTCCCTTGTTGTACTTTATGGGCCTAACCAGTTCTTTACTCACAAGCCTTCAGGGCCAAAGGAGACTGGAACATTTTGTGTTTTGCTTGAAGTGGGACTGGCTGCAAAGAAACAGTTTTGAAGTTCATATATTGTTCTGAAGCTAAAGAACATTGTCACACATACCTGCTAGAATATTACAATATTATCTGCTTTTCCTGTATATCTTGTTGAGTTGAGCCTTAATCATCTACATATGCCAAAATGAATATTAAAATATTTAATAGGCTTTTCTGATTAGTATATTTTATGTTATTTTTATTATTATCTTCCTCAATTGCTAATATCTAATAATAATTACCTCACGATTTTGAGGTAAACTTTATAGGTTATTCTCACTGAGGATTTCTACCTTAGTTATAAATGAAGTTATAAACCAGTCAATCTTAAAGGAAATCAACCCTGAATATTCATTAGAAGGACTGATGATGAAGCTGAAGCTCCAATACTTTGGCCACCTGATGCAAAGAACTGACTCATTGGAAAATAGCCCGATGCTGGGAAAGATTGAAGGCAAAAGGAGAAAGGGATGGCAGAGGGTGAGATGGTTAGATAGCATCACTGACTCAATAGCCGTGAATTCAAGCAACTCTGGGAAGTGGTGAAGGACAGGGAAGCCTGGAGTGCTGCAGACCTTGGGGTCGCAGTATCACACACAGTGTGGCAACTAAATAACAGCAACCTAAGAAAGCACATTTTAAAGCAAACTTTTTCTATCATTCATTGCCCAACTTACTATTTTTTTTTTTTTACTTCTTTGAATTTAAAAATCTCATTTGCAACTTTGAACTCTGTTTTGCTCCTGGGCTTTTCTTTCTTTTCCTTCCTTTCCAAACCCCATCTCCCCCCTCACACTGTGTATTTAAGTCTGAGTTTTGCTACTAGCCTTGCTGCTCACACCCTGAAAACTGTAAATAGCTTATCCTGCCAATTTTGTATTATCCGTGAAAACTGTAGCCCGTTTCTTTGTTTCTACCTGGCTACTTCAGGCTCTATCACTCATTTATTTTCTTCAGGAAAAAAAATAACCTGATATTTAAAGTCTAGCTTGAATTTGCCTCTTTCAAGAGCCTTGTAGGAACTGCTAGGCTTGTAAATGAGACTTCTGATCTGTTGGGAGGAAGCTTGGACCCCAAGAGCACACTTCCCACCCTAGGACCCAGGTGACCGGGGCTGTTTCTAACACCAGGCACCACTGGATTTGTGGTGATTACTTATTATCAATAGGTGGGCTGCTGCTGCTAAGTCACTTCAGTTGCCTCCGACTCTGTGCAACCCCATAGATGGCAGCCCACCAGGCTCCCCCATCCCTGGGGGATTCTCCAGGCAAGAACCCTGGAGTGGGTTGCCATTTCCTTC
The DNA here is from genome assembly GCF_055505025.1 of Bos grunniens. Lineage (NCBI taxonomy): Eukaryota > Metazoa > Chordata > Mammalia > Artiodactyla > Bovidae > Bos > Bos grunniens. The sequence goes on along the minus strand of NC_141176.1, from coordinate 85,076,821 downwards.
TCCAAAGCGTGAAAGTGAGAAGTGAAAGTGAAGTCGCTCAGTCGTGTCCGACTCTCAGTGACCCCATGGACTGCAGCCTACCAGCAGGCTTCTCCATCCATGGGATTTTCCAGGCAAGAGTACTGGAGTGGGGTGCCATTGCCTTCTCAGTACATGGGAGTGACCCCAAATAACTGACTCTCTTTTTCTTGACAGTACCACTGGACAATACATAATTTTCATGTGCTAGGAAAAGATAGCTTAGGGAACCTAGCAAGTGACCCACTCCAGTATTCTTGCCTGGAGAATCCCATGGACAGAGGAGCCTAGTGGGCTACAGCAACTCTTTGGGACCCCATAGACTGTAGCCCACCAGGCCCCTCTGTCCACGGGATTCTCCAGTCAACAATACTGGAATGCGTTGCCGTGCCCTCCTCCAGGGCATCTTCCTGACCCCAGGGAGTGAACCTGCATCACCTGCAGTTCCTGAATTGCAGGCAAATTCTTTACTGCTGAGCCATCAGGGAAGCCCAAGTGAAGTTGACCTGATTCAAAATGTCAATCAACCAATCATTAAATTGTTTCCTATTGTATATTTAATATGACACCAGAAGCAATGAGGTTTCACTAAAAGTTACTTGATGTGTCATTTGATATACACTTTATTTAGAATTATGTGTTAGTGGAAGTTCTTTCTGGAAGAGGCTGTGCAGGAGGAACGTATAACTTTAAGAACACTGTAGACTGTAGTTATGCATATCTACTCAGAAGACGGGGCTGGGGTACAGAAAGACATGCTGGCTTCCATATGTGGCTGGTAAATGAAAATTTAGGAATGAATGAAGGACGGAGGAGAGAAGGCATGGAAGGAGAAGACAGCCCAGGACAGGGTCCTCACAGACTCCAACGCTTAATAAAATAATAAGCCAGCCAGGCATCTTTATTGAAAGCAGAATTAGCTGGCTTACTCCTTAGAATCCGAAAATCAATGTAATAAATGGACTCTAGAATCTACAGCTTCTGAATTAATAGGTTTCTTTTTTCCTTTCACTTAGCTTTGAACTCAATAAAGGAGGAGGATACATTAGGACACACTGTTCTTTTGCTTATGATGTTCTGTTTTATGTATACAGTTTTTAATCTGTTGATCTTTTTTAAGAAGCGGGATTGAAAAATTATATTAAAAAAGGAGGCAGAGGACTTTTATTGACACTTTATCTGCTGAGTTGAGGTTGGGTTTTCTTAAACTAAGAAGCAGTTATCTTGTCTGGAAAGGAATTCAGGTGAGTGTTTTTCGTTTCTGAAATCTGGAGGACACAGTCTTAAAATAGAAACTATAGTTCATGTTTCCAAATATAGCTTCCCATGTAAATAGTCTTAACATCCAAAGGTTGGGTCTTTATTTTATTTAGAAGGTAGATTTTATATGATACGCTTGATTCTTTAAAAACAATAGATTAAACTTTACTAAGTCTTCTATATTGTTGTCATGAAAGAATTATAGTTTGTGCCAAAGAGCTGAGTTTCTAGTCATTAGTTTACCCCCAAGTCTTATCTCTTCAGCTAAAGCATTTTATTATCTGGATCGCACTGTCTGAGGGCTCGGATTCAAGCACAGCAGTGACTGGTACCCAGGCTGAATCAGGGATACGGAACACAGCTTCCTCCTGCTGACTGCCAGGCTCCTGCCTCTAGCTCGACCCTGCGTCTGGTGGTGAAGATTAACAGGAACACACATGAACGTGGATTTCGTTTCTGGGGTGTGACTGTGGCAGCGGGGGTGCTACTTTTTATCAGAGCGAGTGACCTTTCCAGCACCCTCTGCAGCTCCAGTTCTGTTAGGTGGAGTCAGCCAGAGGCGACTGGCTGGTTATTATGATAGGTAGGGCTTCCCTGGCGGCTCAGATGGAGAGAGTTCACTTGCAACGCAGGAGACCGGGTTTGATCCCTGGGTCAGGAAGATCCCCTGGAGAAGGGAACAGCAACCCACTCCAGTATTCTTGCCTGAAGAATCCCACCGACAGAAGAGCCTGGCGGGCTATAATCCATGGGGTCGCATAGAGTTAGTTGGACACAAGAGAGCGACTAATACACGCACATGATAGATTTAGTCCATGTCTTCCTTTGACTCCAGCTCTGCCTCTCTGAATTCTTGTTTGTGGAAGTTTAGTTTTCTGAAATAGAGTTCAGCAAATGTCGGCTAGCTGATGTTCTCTCATATCTCAAGTATTCTTTTTTATTTCCTCTTGAATATTTATTTCATTTATTTATTTGGCTGCACTGGGTCTTGGTTGTGGCATCTAGTTCCCCGACCCGGGATTGAACCTGGGCCCCTGCATTGGGCGCACGGAGTCTTAGCCACTGGACCACCAGGGAAGTCCCTCAAGTGTTCTTTCTTTTTTAAAATTTAATTTATTTCTTTCTTTTTGGCTGTGCCGGGCCTCCTCTAGTTGCGGCACACGGGCTTCTCACTGTAGTGGCTTCTCTTGTCGCCTGCGGGCTCTAGGTGCTCAGGCCTCAGTAGTGACGGCACGTAGGCTCAGTAGTGTGGCTCCTGGGTTCTGGAGCACAGGCTCAGTAGTTGTGGCTCCTGGGTTCTGGAGCACAGGCTCAGTAGTTGTGGCGCATGGGCTTGGTTGCCCCCCAGCATGTCGGGTTTTCCTGGATCAGGGATTAAACCTGTGTCTCCTGCATTGGCAGGTGGATTCTTTACACTGAGCCTCCAGGGAAGCCCTCAAGTATTCTTCATCCTGTGGGATCAGCATGGTTCACTAGCAAGGTGGCTGTTTTTAGGCAATTGTTTCAAGTTATTCGGAATTTGGTTAAATTGCATAAACCAACAATATATCTGCGTCACTCTAGAAAATTTCACTTTAGCCCTTGGTTAAAAAAAAAAATCTCTAGAAGGTTTTGCTTAATAGAATTTCTTCCGGTAGATGTTTAGGGAGGTATATGTACATGTTGGTATACCTAAAGGCTGACCTACAACTTCTACATTTTCCTTTGATATATATTCCCCTTTAGTAAAACATATAAGGTATGGATTTTGCACCATGGCTTACGAAAATAAGATAACATACTTCTGCCTGCATCAGTCTTTTCTTCACCAACTGGGTGTACTCTCTTAAATGGACTATCACGCACTTAAACTTCAAAGTTATCACCTTAGTTTTGTATTGCAGCCATTCATGCCCGTTAAATTGTCAGTTCCAGTGAGATCTGAGACTCCAGTGAGACCAATAACTTGTTATTGAATGTTCAGTGCCCAGAGGAGTGTTTTGCAGATAATCGATCCTCAGTAGATATTTCCTCATTGAGTTGATTGAATTATTCACTTTTAATATCTCTTCAATTGGTGATCTGCAGAAGATAGGATACTACAAGAAGGAGGTGTAAGGAATAGTAGCGGCCTCTTTGTACTTGGAAGCTACACCCAGGAAACAATATCACTGCAACAGTTTATTCTGAATTTGCACATCCAGAGAAACTTCAGGTCTAATCTAGTACCATGTTGTAGCATGGATCATATCCACAATCAGACTTACCGGAGACATAATGAACAGACTTTTGGACACAGTGTGGGAAGGAAAGGGTGGGATGATTTGAGAGAGTAGCATTTGAGACATATGCATTACCATGTATAAAACAGATAGCCAGTGAGAATTTGCCGTATGACACAGGGAGCTCAAACCCAGTGCTCTGTGACAACCTAGCGTGGTGGGATGTGGGTGGGAGGCGGGAGGGAGGGGACCTATATATATACCTATGGCTGATTTATGACAGAAACCAACACAATATTGTAATTATCCTCCAATTAAAAAAACCATTTGGACTCTCAGGGTTGGAAGGGTCCTGAAATGGCACCTGTTCCAACCTTCCATCCAGTGCCTGAGTTCCTTCTGTGGCAGTGGTGTCCACCTTGGCCATCAATTTGAGTGACTTGAGCTTCAAAAGCCCTGAGGTAAAAAAAACAAACCTGTTTTCATGCTTCGTCTACTCCAGCTTTATAAGCATCTCTGTGGGTGGGACCTGGGCCTCCATCTTGGAAAAAACTCCTTGGGTGGTTGCAGTGTGCATTCCAGGTTCAGAACCATGGTTCTGGAAACTCAGTATCAAGTATCTTCCCTGTCTGATCGAACTCCTCTGGTGATGAGCGCCTCACTATCCAACTTCATCTTGTGTTTATTCCATTTATTCCAATAGTGACTTAATTATGAATGTTTAAATTATATACTAGTTAAATTACATAACATAAATCAAGCGTCCCAATTAAATACTGAGCTGTTGATAAACAACACTAAAGAGAGAGTGAGATTTAAATTCGAGTTATCCTCTTTGAAGTAGTACTGCTGCACTTTTGAATGACTTCCAAAAGGCTGATCATAAAGAACCACTTTACTCATTTTCAAATTCTACTTTAGCAGTAATCAAGTTACTTGGTGTGACTCAGATGAACAGTCTGCTCTTAGAGTATTAGGATCATTTCACTTTCCTGTACCTGGGAAAACAGAGAAGAAATGGGCAGATTGCTTTTGTATTCACCTGCCTGCACCCTTTAGGGAGACCCTTTTGGAAAAGTGCTGGTTTCTTAGGACTGCAACGTACCATCTAGGAAACTTGAGGTATACCGGAAGGTGAGCTTTTGTACAGCTCTTTGATTTGGGAGGAGAATTTTTAGAGAAGGCTGTATGTGACCACACACAGATACCTACACGCCTGCATTCGTGCCTAGGAACTTATCTGTCCTGAGACTGCTTATCTGTATGTCAACTCACTTGAGCACTTTTGCATTCCCTTTGAACCTTTAAAAGAATCTACGTGCTAAAAGTCAGTATGTAACATCATTACTAAGTATTCATGTAGCTCTGGAGTCAGACAAACCTGGATTTGAGTCTTATCTCCACATCTCCTCATTGTTATTCTTGTTCCATCGCTAAGTCCTGTCTGACGCTTTGCCATGGATGGCAGCAAGTCAGAAGTCCCTGTCCTTCACTCTCTCCTGGAGTTTGCTCCAACTCATGTTCATTGAGTTGGCAATACCATCTCATCCTTTGTCACCCTCTTCTTTTGCGTTCAATCTTCCCCAGCATCAGGGTCTTTTCCAATGCATCAGGTCTTCGCATCAGGTGGTCAAAGTATTGGAGCTTCAGCTTCAGCATCAGTCTTTCCAATAATGTTCAAGGTTGACTTCCTTTAGGTTTGGTTTGATCTCCTTGCAGTCCAAGGGACTCTGAAGAGTCTTCTCCAACACCACAGTTCAAAAGTATCCTAAGGCAAAAATTATCATTGTATCTCAGTCTCATATCTCTGTTTGTAAAGTAGAGATAATGACACATATCTTACAGGGGTGTGGTGAGGACTGATAGTAATAATGCATATAAAGTCTCACCATAGCCCCTGGGTTTTAGGGGCTATTAACTTAAAATAGTTAAGTAGTTTGCATTGAAACTGGGGTTTTCAAGGATGAATAAAAGTTTGTTGGAGAAGAGGAGAGTTAAGGCCATTTTAAGGAGAGAGAGAAAAGACAAAACCCTCCAACAGAGCAGCCTATGGATCACCTGGCAGAACTCTTTGTAAGAAGACATGGTGTGGGGAGTGCTCTGGACACAGTGAACCCTGCGGAACTGGTGATCAGATTTAAGGATAGGCAAGAGCTGCAGTCTATGGGATTGCAAAGAGTTGGACACAACTGAAAGACTGAACTGAACTGAACTGAAGATGGGTCCATGATGAGTGTTTTATATCCGGTTATGAGTTTTGATTTTATAAAGTTTTGAGTCCGTGAGACCTACTTGTGTTTTAGGAATGTACCTGGAATATAGAAATCCAGGTGGCTAGTCGTTGTTGCAAGTTTATGGCCGATAACTCGATGACAGGAATACAGTAATTATAGCAGGAGTTAAGAGATTTGAATGAGTTTTCTGGCTGGTTTTGCTTTTTGTATGAGGGAAGAGTTTTGAACATAAAAGAAAGGGTTAAGTTTTTTTTGGTGTGTGTGTGTGTGTGTGGTTTTCCCAAGGCCTAAAGGTCATTAGTGGCAGGGACCCACTTCTAACACTTGTTTGGTACCCACAGTGCATCAAACCATACTCAATAAATAACTACATTTGAGTGAGAAACATAAAATTATAAGATCTGGAGTATTTGTATATGTATGCTTTATTATTTTGATAAATCTATGGGATATTACAAGAATAATCCTGGATGCATAGTGGAAAATTCACTCTTCACCACCTTTGGTTAAATAAAATAATCCGGGTATCTGATAACATAGCGATCTCATTAAAATTAATCTTTGTATTTAATAATGTGTTCTCTCTTCTGATTGTTACCATTTCCTTTAAAATGTAATTGTCTATAATCCTTTTAATTTGGGGTGTCAATAGAATTGTTCTTCCCATTTTGCAGCTGAAGAATTCTGCTAGGGCAGTTTGAGACAGACCAAATCCTGAACTTGGAATTCTCAGTGGTAGTTCTGTAGCTCAAAGCTTCAGTCATAAATCCTGAGACCAGGAAACAACAAGCAGTGATGCTAATAGAAAGGCTTTCATGTTCCAAGAAGTGTACTACCTCATACAAAAAATAGCCAATGCACTATTTAAATATTATTACATGGGAATTTTTTATTTTCCTGGATGATTCCCCGCCCCCCACTCCCACCCCCCCTTTTTGAGGCCATCTAATGCTATTGGCTTGTAAATGTAGGTTCACGTGGGTGCATTCGGGGACACACACCAGTTGAGGAGGTCCTGAGCGAGGTTCTCAAACACCCAGACTGTAAGGTGGCAACGCTTAACCTCGAACAGGTAAAGAGCCACTTCCGACTCCATGGATTCAGGAGAGAGTGTGACCTTATGATATCCCATTCGGTAAGGTCTGCAGCAAGATCCTGTATCACCATGACTCAGCATCGATTCTGCTGAGAATCTACTCACCCATCGATTCTGCAGCCAGGGGAACACACCAAGGAGCAGAGCTGACCCGTCAGATGGCGGTTGGTGAGACAGGGCACCTGGATCCCCGTCAGCGCATCTCAGGCCCTGTACCTCTGACGACGGGACGGAAGAAAGCAGGATGCTCCGGGGTGGTTTCCGGTCCAGCTTCCGCAGACGGGAGGGCGGGCAGCCGCTGTGTGCTGGGCTCCTTTCTCTGTGCTGCGGCACTGTGGTGGCCACCACGGGGGCCTTCCAGGGAAGGACAGTGACAGAAGAAGACCCAGGTGGCCGGAGCCTCCGTGAGGCTGAAAACCCAAATTCCACCGACCCCGTGCTCTAGGGTCTGGCTGTGTGACCCGGATGTGTGACACGTGGGCCAGTGGTCCCATGATTTAGGTCACAGAGACACACGTGATCGTTCCCTCAGCGAGGTGACCGATGAGTTGACTAGTCTGTTGACTGGGAGCTCACGGTACATCCTGATAAACTCTCTCGGGGACAAATCCTCTGAAACGGCGTGATGTCTGTGGTGATGGCTGGATTCTCTTAAAGAAAAGTCTTCTCCTAATTGACTCTTTCTGCTATTCATTTAGGGGTCTTCCTCGGTGCCTCAGTGGTGAAGAATACGCCTGCGACACAGGAGTTGCAGGAGATGCAGGTTCAAACCCTGGGTGGGAAGATCCCCTGGAGGAGGGCATGGCAACCCACTCCAGTATTCTTGCCTGGAGAATCCCACGGACACAGGAGCCTGGTGGGCTACAGTTTATGGGTTCACAAAGAGTGCGACATGACTGAAGCGACTTGTCATGCACACATGCCTAATTCATTTAGGTCCAGAGGATCCAGTTATACCTTAGCTTTTTATGTTACTGAGTCAAGGGGTGAGGCAGGTCTAGTTACTTCTTACATAGCTCTCTTGTTGGGACAAAGGCCCTGAAAGATGGCATCTGTGGGCCTTTAATATCAACATTAACGAGCAGGTGAATTGTATTTTCTTTACGTGTGAGGAAATAGTGACTTCTGTAGAGTAACTCTAAAATGCAGTCATTGCATTCTTGTCAGGACTGATAAATCTCTAAAACTGTTACCAATTCTGTCATGTACATTATGTCTTAATATGCTCCCAGATAATTCTTGTCCCACAGAAACTGTGAGATGGTAAATATTTGCTTCTGTTTCAAGTTGATAAGTTGTGGGGTGATTTGTTATGCAAAAAGAGAAGATAGCAATACATGGGAATTCTGTATTTTCCTGGGTGGTTTTTTTCTTTCCCTTTGAGGCCATCTAATGCTATTGGATTTCTTCCTTTGTGTTTTTCCTTCAACTCTAGAATTCTTGCTTATGACAGTGAGTTTTAAAACTAACTGAATTGTAAAGTGGTACTTTTCATAGTGATTGTCACACAATAGTGCATAAGGAAGTTGTAGTCACATCTAGTAGTTCCAAGCAAATTTGGTGTAAAGGTCTGTACTAAAAAATGATATACTAGGCTTGTGCAGAAGAGAATTTTTGTAACCTATTTCCCAACAAATGTGTGTTTTTCCTCTTTAAGATATTATGTGTTTGAGATTATTTTATGTTTTAAATCACATTGTGAAGTTTGGAGAGAGAACAAGCTTGGACATTTTTTATGAAGAGTTTATTGTAGGGAGGAAGACAGAATATAGAAGTGACTGCTGGCTTCTTGGCAGGGAGGGGTATTTTCAGTGTTTTAGTCAGTGCTGTACTGCCCAGGCAGAATGTGGGCAGAGTTTATAAAAGGCAGAATCCTGCAGTGGCGGGCACACATGTGAGGCTTGTGTGACTGGCACCACCCATGAGCCAGAATGCTCACCAAATCCACACGTGGATCACAGATTCCATCGCTTCCCTAATGCCATGACTCGTCACTTTCATGTGATGGTATGTTGTTGATACTTAGACTATTAATCAAGGAGCATGTGATATTTATAAATCTAATTATTTTCAGAAATATGATAATCCAGAACACCAGTATGACATTGATTAATATCTAGTACCTTTATGTTTTTTAATCACTCATATTTTACTCTTGAAAGTTGTACAGTCTTTCAGAAATGGGCCTGTCAACTGGGGATCCTGGCGTTTCCTAGGGTTCCAGGGGAAGGAAGGTTAAGATGAGTCAGCGCCTACCAGAGTCTGTGAAGACCCGTAAGCCAACAGGATGCTATACTTCTGCATCACATCTTCCTAATATCTGTTTCAAAATCTTTGTTCTATTGAGTGAGAAGAAACTTCCTCAATGAAAGCTGATTCATTGCCTATTTGCGCCCATTTCTCCCCACCTCCCCATCAGCAAATTCTCTTTCTCTCTCTCTATGCTCTAAATTCTCTATCTTGGCTAACTTTATGCCACTGTAGAAGTGATTAGTAAGAACATCATTTAGATCAAACAATAATTCATTTTGGAAACATGACTGTCTCATAGCAACAAACAAAGGCAGAGAGATAAATGAATATATATCGTATTCACATATAAAATTTTGTATGTTTACATACACAAATGTAGATATAGACGTTATATATGTATGTGTGTGTGTGTGTGTATATGTGTGTGCTTAGTCGATCAGTGGTGTCTGACTCTTTGTGACCCCATGGACTGTAGCCCAGTAGGCTCCTCTCTCCATGGGATTCTCCAGACAAGAATACTGGAGTGGGTTGCCATTTCTTTCTCTAGTTATATATGTATATTTATGTTTACTTACTCATATGTAACAATGCATATGTATAACAACTGGGAAGCAGAGATTGGGGTTCAGGCATAAGGACCTGACCAAGGTGAGTGAGTAGATGAGAGACAAAAACAGACTCAAAGATGACTCCAAGGTTTCTAATTAAAAGACATACTTTAACCTCATGCTGCTGCTGCTAAGTCACTTCAGTTGTGTCCGACTCTATGCGACCCCATAGACGGCAGCCCACCAGGCTCCAGAATCCCTGGGATTCTCCAGGCAAGAATGCTGGAGTGGGTTGCCATTTCCTTCTCCAATGCATGAAAGTGAAAAGTGAAACTGAAGTTGCTCAGTTGTGTCCTACTCTTTGTGATCCCATGGACTGCAGCCTACCAGTCTCCTCCGTCCTTGGGATTTTCCAGCAAGAGTACTGGAGTGGGCTGCCATTGCCTTTAACCTCATAGGGATATATAATTACAAAATTTTGATTTTTATGGATAGAACCCAGAGGTGTGGTGATGGCAGGAATTACTGTCCTGTGAATGAGAAAATAGAGACTTGAAGAATTTTAATTGACTTGCTTAAAGTCTTATAGTCAATAAGGAACAAAACTGAAAGTTGAACTGGGGGTTCTGTCTTCAGATCTGCTTAGAACTTTCCATTCCCAGAGATTCCTCAGTCCAGTCCTTGGATAGTTCTCTGGGGACCCGTAAGGTGATAAAATGTTGTATGCTTGAGCATAGTCTGAATTTCCTCACCGGGGGACTCAGACTTGGAGATTCTCAAAGGGGTCATGTCTCAAAAGAACTTAAGAACTTGGTTTCTCCTTGGTTACTGTCTGGCCCATGTGACTGAAAGGATGATTAGGTAGGAAGGGCAGCCCTACCTAGTAACTGGATTGTGGAAAAGCCCCCTCCCAGAAGGGAGGTGCCTCATGGTGAGAAGACTCCTGAGTATGGGATGAACCTGGAGCCTGTTATACAGAATGGAGTAAGTCAGAAAGAGAAAAACGAATACTATATACTAACATGAAATCTAGAAAGATGGTATTGAGGAATCTATTTGCAGGTAGGAATAGAAGCGCAGACACAGAGAACAGACTGTGGATGCAGCAGGGAAAGGAGAGGGCGGGGCGAGTGGAGAGAGTAGCATGGAAACATGTACATCACTATGTGTGAAGGAGACAGCCAGTGGGAATCTGCTACATGACACAGGGAGCTCAACCCCGTGTTCTGGGACAACCCAGAGGGATGGGAGGGAGGTTCAAGAGGGAGGGGCCGTATGTATACCTGTGGCTGATTTGTGTTGATGTATGGCAGAAGCCAACACAATACTGTAAAGCATTTATCTTCCAAATAAAAAGAGGGGGAAAAAAAGAGCAAGACTGTGGAATTCAGTGAATTTTTAAAGGAAATTTTTTACCTGGGAAGGAGCTGGCTCTGGATCCCAGTTGGGGAAACAGGTTGGACTCAAGAGCTTAGGTCTCAGATTTCGTGACTCTGCGAAAGGGTTAGAGCTCACCCATATACGTGTGGGGTTTCTAGTCCCTTCTGGCCTTCCTCCCACAGACAGTAGGTTCTTCACTCTGCTGTGGGCTGATGACCAACCGCAGAGGAACTGGGCTCTCCCAGAGGAACTGGGAGACTGGTTTCTGACCACTGTCAGCGGGGTGCTGTGGACAGTTTCAGTGAGGGCGCTGTGGGTGCCTTTTGGTAAAACAAGCTTAAATTTTGTTATCAAGAGCCATTCTCTGCCATTTTATAATCTAACATCCAATAGGTCTGTTGAAAAGGGGATGACAGAGGATGAGATGGCTGGATGGCATCACCGATTCGATGTACGTGAGTTTGAGTGAACTCAGGGAGTTGGTGATGGACAGGGAGGCCTGGCGTGCTGCGATTCATGGGGTCGCAAAGAGTCGGACACGACTGAGCGACTTCACTGAACTGAACTGATACTCTATGAGTGGAATACTTGTTAGTATCCACTTAATACTAGTTAAGTGGAAGTGGCTCTATATGAAAATGTCTATGGAGAAGTTCTCTAATTGCCACAATTCTTTCCCCCCTCCTCAGCAGTAGTAAACAGGAAACATTCTTAAGCAGAAAACAGGGAAGAACTAAAGTGGTGAGGCTGGAGTCTGAGACTGCATGGACGAACATAGCCTGCAGACGAGGACTTGGTAGGAGTTACTGTGGACACGCTAGCAAGTTTCTGAAATTGAACTGTGTCCGCTGTGAGGTTTTGGCTTTTATAAAAACTTGGAAACCATCAGAACAAATCGACATGAAAGTCATGTCAGAGTAAAGCATTGCTGATGGCTCACAACCTCAAGCGTGGCCCCCGAAGCGTTTTGCAACACAACAGTTCTTGATCCTTTGAGTGTTTACTGAGGAGATCAATGTTGGCACATCAGTATGAATGTGCACATTTGTGCTGTTGGCAACTAGTTTAAAAAGCTTAGAGCAAAGTCCTGTGGCACTCACAGCATCTTCTCTCTAGAAAAAAGGTAGCAATAACAATTACCTTCAGACCCACCTCCATGAACCAGGGTATCCAAATGATCTCCAGTGGTCTGGCTCATCCTCTCTCTCAGGTAGAGACCAGAAACTTGAAAGTGTTGGGGCTAAGATTTTTTCAAGTGCAGTTAAATCACAGTTAAAGACTTTTCTTCCAGACAAGATCGTATGAAAAATTCAAATGTCTCCCTGTTTAATGTTAAATATGAGGGTAAAGAATCTTGGCTATAAATTGGCAGGGATGGATAGAAAGAAACTCATTCAAGCTACTCAAAATGGCAATAAGACAAAGGGCTTCCCACAGCTGTCATAAAACCGTTGATAGAGACATCATATTTAAAAAATAAAATGTTATTTATTTTCTTCAGTTCAAGGAAATGCCTTTTGTTTTTCCTTTCAGAATAACAATAAACATTCATCTTTATGGCAGTCTCATGCCTTGGGAAAAGGAGTCTTTTGTCACAGAATTTACTTGAAGTCTCTATGAGCACAGAGTGTTCTAATCCAGCTTGTACGGAATGTACATTTTTATAGTTCTTTACAGTTTACAAAGCTCTTTGAACATTTATTATCTCACTGAATAGGCTGGAGTCCTATTTCTGATTTCCCAGCTGATCTACCATGTGAAAAGCAGAAACTGCGAAACCTCTCCCAGATTCACTTTTTTTTTTTTGCAAAATTAGGAAATTAGTGCCATCCTAAATGACTGGGCTTTTTTTCAAATAGATTAATAAGAGTGTGTTTTCTCTATAAATAAGTTAACAACCACAATACCTGAAGATCAGAATCAACTGATCTAAATGTTAAGTTGAGTTAACTATTTAATTTGAGTTTTGGAGTGCATTAATTTTACAAATTAATGATTAGAAGAGCTTGGTGCAGAATTATATATCAGTATCACTGGTATTTCAATGTTTTTCTTTCATGTGTATACATCTCTTAAAATAACCAAGTATTATTGTGTTTCATGTGATAACTCACTCTTTAGTAGAATCAAAAGCTATGCCTAAATGGTTTCAGTTCAGTTCAGTCACTCAGTTGTGTCCGACTCTTTATGACTCCATGAACTGCAGCATGCCAGGCCTCCTTGTCCATCACCAACTCCTGGAGTCCGCCCAAACCCATGTCCATCAAGTTAGTGATGCCATCCAACCATCTCATCCTCTGTCGTCCCCTTCTCCTCCTGCCCTCAATCTTTCCCAGCATCAGGGTCTTTTCAAATGAGTCAGCTCTTTGCATCACGTGGCCAAAGTATTGGAGTTTCAGCTTCATCAGTCCTTCCAATGAACACCCAGGACTGATCTCCTTTAGGATGGACTGGTTGGATCTCCTTGCAGTCCAAGGGACTCTCAAGAATCTTCTCCAACACCACAGTTCAAAAGCATCAATTCTTTGGTGCTCAGCTTTCTTCACAGTCCAACTCTCACATCCATACATGACCACTGGAAAAACCATAGCCTTGATTAGACAGACCTTTGTTGGCAAAGTAATATCTCTGCTTTTTAATATGCTGTCCAGGTTGGTCATAACTTTCCTTCCAAGGAGTAAGCATCTTTTAATTTCATGGCTGCAATTTCATGGCTGCAATCACCAACTGCAGTGATTTTGGAGCCCAGAAGAATAAAGTCAGCCACTGTTTCCACTGTTTCCCCATGTATTTCCCATGAAGTGATAGGACCAGATGCCATGATCTTAGTTTTCTGAATGATGAGCTTTAAGTCACCTTTTTCACTCTCCTCTTTCACTTTTATCAAGAGGCTTTTTAGTTCCTCTTCACTTTCTGCCATAAGGGTGGTGTCATCTGCATATCTGAGGTTATTGATATTTCTCCTGGCAATCTTGATTCCAACTTGTGCTTCTTCCAGCCCAGCGTTTCTCATGATGTACTCTGCATATAAGTTAAATAAGCAGGGTGACAATATACAGCCTTGACATATTCCTTTTCCTATTTGGAACCAGTCTGTTGTTCTATGTCCAGTTCTAACTGTTGCTTCCTGACCTACATAGGCTTGTTATTGATAATTAATTTTTTCTCATGGAAGGTAAATCTTTTTCTTTTTCAGTACCTCAAAAAAGTAATCTTTTCCACTTGGATTTAGTTAGCATGTCTTTTTTATTCTTCATAATATGACTAAAGATAACTCAGTATTATTTTAATCAGGTTTTAAAATTTTTTGCTGCAATATATTTATTTAAAGCTTGAATTCTTTTTCCTGTATTTGTATGGACTTCGCAAATAAGTGTCAAAATGAAATCCTTCTTATTTGTTTTGGCAGTAAATTAAATAGTGGTATGGGTAGTGTTGGGGAGCGGGAGATCTCCTCACCCACTCCTCTTGAGTTCTTATGCCTAAAATGGAAGCAAGACAGGTTAACAGAGGAAAAAGAAACAAGTTTAACTGGTTAGCATGGAGTTTCTCAGAAATAGGACAAAAAAGAGGCTAGTGCAAGCAATTTTTATGTTTTTTAGACAAAGAAACAATAAATTTGAGAGGAATTGACAGGACAAAGAAACTTAGGTTGGGTGCTTAATTATTAAGGAGTTTAGGCAAAGTTTGGGTAGTAAATTAATAAAGAAGTGACAAGTTTATTTATATAGGCTTCTCAGGCCTGGAACTCTCTCTTTCCTTCTACCTTCAGGTGCAGGGACTGGTCCCTTCCCATGGGAGATTTATTTCCTGCTTTCAGAGAGACAAAGGAGGGTCAAAGTGTACCTCTTGAATTGGCTGTTTCTTAAGTAACCTTAATTCAAAATAATCAATATTCTGTTGAAGCATATCTTGGAGTGGCCTGCCCTGGGCCCCCTTCCCCACAAACTCATAATTTGGTAGGGAAGAAAGATACAAGTGTATTTATTGACCATACAAGTACTAAATTAAGAAAGTAGTATTGTACATAGCTGTAGAACCTTTGATTTTGTCTGGAGGCGAGATTAAGTTGCCCCCATAGCAGTCTGATCATATTGCCATTATCCTGTTGATAATGTTTTACTCTGATGAGTAAAGTTTCCATTTCATCTGCTAAATATTTAACCACTTTGGGCAGAAGCACTCTTATTTATGTCACTATCTCTAGTCCTTTACTTTGCTTTATGCTCATTAAATATTTATTGAGCTCATTTTGGTGGGCAGAAGAGCCCAGAAAGGAGAGAGCACTTAGCAAATGAGATCACACCCAACGTGGGCCTTGAAGAGTGATGAGGCTGAGAAAGGACAGAGTAGAGGTGAGAAGGGAAGTTCCAGTACAGCGAAAATCAGGAAAGAACAAGAGTTTTTGAAGTGTTTGGAAAATGGCAACAGAGTGTGAGGATTGGCTGGAAATGCAGATGGAATTGTAAACCCAGGCCATAATTTGAAGGGCCTGGACTCCCATGGTAATTAATTTAGAATCTTCTTGAGAACACTCAGATCCCATTGGTTTATGGGAGTAATGAGGAAGCTGCCCAGAAACAATGACACTAGAAGGAAGGCCATGACGATAGTCTAAGGAAGAGAAGATGGCGTCCTGAACTAAGATGGCGGCCTTGAGAGTGGAGAGGAGGATGTAAATTCAAGAGATAAGCCTGGTGGAGCCTGGGTTCCTGACGCCATGATACTGCTGTATCAGCCCTGGATTGAACTGTTATTTAAATTTAAAAAATTCTGTCCTGTTTGCGCTAATGCTTCTCTTGGGCCATAGATAATTACAGGATGACAGCTGGGCATTTTGAAGTGCTGTTGATGAGGATGTTTACATTTTACTGTGAGACTACTCTGATTTGACTGTCTTGAAATGAGGGGCTCTGAAAAGAGCGTATCAGTTAACACTGCACTATTTTACAGTTCACTCCTTAAATTTATTATCAAGACACTGAGATATTATTTGTTCTGGAATTTTGATGCGGAGGTCTTAACCCACCCCCTCCTTGTCTCCATTACAAATTCTATGAATCAGAAAGTCATATGTGGCGGATTCATTTTGATATTTGGCAAAACTAACACAATTATGTAAAGTTTAAAAATAAAGTAAAATTAAAAAAAAAAAAAGAAAGTGATAGCATTTGACTAGGAGATATTGTAGAATTACCTTCAAACGAGGCAGCAATCTGCTCTCTTCTCTGCTTTGTAGTTTATGCCCTAGATGCGGAGACCCTACGTCCTGGCGTTCATGGCCTGTTTTCTGCATCACTTATTCAACAGATCGGCTCTGTGCACCATCAGAATGAATGTATCTGCTGCTGATGCAGTTGTGTGTGTGGGTATTTTGCAACATTTAGGGTGAATGTACAGTGGGAACTGGCTTGGCTAAGACAGGAGAACATGAAGAATAGTGTTTCAAAGGAGAGCAAAGTCCACCGAAGGCAACTTGAGACAGGTGTGAATGATTAGCTAGGGGGAGTGGTCATTTTCCTCCTTGACATCGACTTCCAAAGATGATTGCCCTCTTATTTGCAGTTTTTCTCAATTTACTGCGGAGATACTACCTATGATTTACATAAACTTAAAGTGAGAACTTATTTTCATCTTGTATTACCTCTTGAGGTTTTAAGCTCATTAAGTAACTAGCACTGTGTGGAATACCATTTTGGCTTAAAATAATGTACCTAGTTTTAAAGGATGAGGAAAAGCTCCATGGTTCCTTTTTAACCTGTTCCATCTCATTCATGACATTCAACATTTTCAATCAAGATATTTCCATCTAGGCTAAAAGATATTTCCATCTAGGGTTTATCTGCTGCAGAGAACTGCAAGTAGTGTACATTTTGGGGCAAGTAGTTTAATTATTTTATAGGTTAGTTTTCAAAATTGGAGGATTTCCCAATAATGTCTTCTTGTAATTGTATCCACATGTGGTTCATAAATTTGAAATCAAGAATATGATGCACCATGGTTTTAAAAATCACCACAAGCTGACAAAAGACATAATCTGGATCCCCCCTTCAAAGCAGGTTTTTATACCCCGTGCACCCCCTTTAGGGTGTATGTTAAGATACTGCTTTTTGTGGTATTAATTATTGCCAAGTAAAAGCAAAGTTAGGATGGCTGAAGGTGAAAATGGATAATCAATTCATTCTTCAAAGGTTTTATAGCAGTTTCTAATCTTTATAGCTTTTCAGCTTTGTTTTAAAATCATCCTCATACTTTGGGTTGAAATAACATTTTTATTGAAAATCCAGTCTACTCACTCTATGTATATTCTGTATACTATAACGTTTTCTTTCATTGTATTTTAGGTACCCAGAAAAAGTTGTAAATGTGGAAAAGTAAATCTTTCTCCCTGAGGATTGCTTGTTTTTTAATATAAAGTTAATTTTGGTTAATTTCTTTTCTAAACCGCTGTAAGTAGTTTCACAATGGAATTCTATTTAGAATTTCAGAAAGTTAGCACATAAAGGACTTGAGTTTTTTTTTTTTTAACTTTATATAATTCAAAAGTTTACTGTACAAGGAGAATTTTGCTGAGATATGAAGGGCTAAAAATGAAACTTTATTTGGAAAAGCAGCTTGTACCTTTACTTAAACCACTGTACATTTTCAGATGCACTAACTTCAAAATTCCTTGTATCCATTTTTCTTTAGGGAATCTGAGTGATAGAAGAGCTGCCTTTTAGTTGGTATTGGGGAAAAAAATGTAAAAGTGAAAACTAGCAAGATGTATAGAATGCAGGAGTCCATGGTATTTGGATTAAATCACCAAAATGTGGAAAGAACTTTATATCTTAAAAGTGAGACTATGGAGAGGAATATTAAGATGCAATAATAGTTTTTTTTTGTTTTTTTTTTTTGCTCTTCTGCTGTATGTGAAAGCATGTTTTTGTATTATGCCTGGCATTTATTAGGTGGTTATAAATTTTATCTGAATTGATGAATGAAAATTTTTCTAGGGTTTAACTGGTATTCATTGTAGAATTGTATCTCAGGTAAACATCTACAACATTTGAAAAAGGAAATTTTGTCATGTGAGTCCTTCTTTTCCATGCCTTCATTGTGGAGCTCTAATTTATGTTAAGAAAGGTATTTTTGTGGTGATGAAGAGAATGGATTTGTGTCATGGAGGTAAAAACAAACATGCACCAAAACATGCCTATCATACTTTCAAGTAGAGAGTTAAGAACACACGTGAGCAAGCGTGCACACACACAGATACCGTGTTAGCATGTAAATGCTCAAATCATAAGCTGAACTGGGCCCCGACAGCTCATGTGCTCTCTTGACCGCAGCCCTGGAACTTCTGATAGCATCAGACAATCAGGCCTCCTAACAAAACAGTGTATGGTTAAAGCCTGTCTGTAAGGAAACCTCATACATTCACTAGGATACCCACTTGATATTAGAAAATCCTTCTAATTTTGGTGATGTGTCTACTGAGTATCAAAAATGAATTTAAAACAAATCTCAGTAAAGACCATAGACAGTCATGATGCAGGAATTCTTTGTTTCATATAATTGATGTACTACTGAACATGTATCAGTTGGATATATTTTTGTTATTGATTCATATTTCAACTGTTTTTTGGGAAATCACTATTTAGAAGAAACCAAAAGTTTTAAAAACTAAATGATCATTTTTCAAAGGCAAACAACTCTCTTTTATTGTATAAAGTTCAAGTTTTGCCCATTAGAAATAAGATTTTCCTGATATGAGGTCTTCTATCAAAATGGAAATAATAGTGTTGCAGTTGGTGAAAATCTTTCCATTCTAACGTCCCTGCTTATACAGTACTTTGGCATGTAATCATTTAACTATTTATTTATGCCTATTTAACTATTATTTATTTATGTATGTACATCTAGCTCTAGAGAATAGTAAGTCAGACCTTGAGGGCTTATACCCAGTTCTGTCTGAGCTTAACTGGTTGGAGACGTTTAGAAGGTGGCACAACGAGTGAGCCCTGTTTTAATACCTTCTCTGCCACCTACCTCTCCCACCATCACCCCTTCTTCCGACCACTTACTGGTGTAGACACAAGAACACTGTCTCCAAGGGACATGCGTTGAATACGTATTATGTTTGTCTGAGGCACTGTTCTAAGAGCTTTTTCTGCACTTAGTCATTTAAACTTCATAATATCCCTGTTAATACCCCTAATTACAGATAGTGAAATAAGGCACAGAGAAGCAGTTTTCTGAGTTGCCCAGCTAATGACATATGGCTTCAGGATTCAGTTTTAAGCAGTGTGTAGAGCAGGCTGTTTTAACTGCTACGTCGAGTTGCCTTCTTTAAAGGGAGGATAAACATTCCAGAATTCAACAGTGTCTTCTTTTCTTTCTGGACCTTGACTTTGCTGCCAGTGGCCTTCTCTGTATCATGTTGGCAGCTCCCTCCTGCAGGCAATGGCCCTCTCCGCAACCTCCGCACCCCCCACTGCAGAAGGGCCGGGTGGGTGTGTGCAGGCGCGCCTCCACCCTTCGTGGAGGTCTTCCAAGCACGCTGTGGACGACGTGTCCACAGGCACGACGCACATGGTGTGCTGGGGGCTGGAGGCCTCCGTGGTGCGTGAGGAATCGACCCTGAGGAAGGGCCGGCACACATTAAAAATCTTTTTAGTGAGGTATAGTTGATTTTCAAAGTTGTGTTCATTTCAGGTGTGCAGCAAAGTGACTCAGTTATGCACATGTATATATCCACTCCTTTTAAGATTCTTTTCCCATATAGGTGATTATAGACTGTTGAGTAGAGTTTTCCACGCCATGTACTAATTCCTTATTAGTTTTCTATTTTAAGGACACTTCTTTTTAAGAAAACATTATAATGAAAGTAGTCCATGTTGAAAAATATCCAAACTTGTTAAAATGAAACAACTCAGGTTTTATGATGTCAAAATGAATGTTGATTATTGCTTTTTTTTGTCTTTCTTTTCTTTCTTTTTTTTTTTAGCACTTCAGAAGTAGTACCTTTTAACAGTTTAAAATGAAACTTTCCAGATATTTAATAAGTACCCATAAAAATGAATCTACTTCTCTTTTTATGTATAGTTTATAATGAACATATACATATTTGCATTTTATAGAATAAAATTATACTTTGCATATATATTGTTCTTTTTCTTTTTTCACTTAATAAATTCTTTCAATTTCAGAAATCCAAGTCAGCATATTGAGAATTGGTTTATCTTAAAAAATATTTGCTGAATGTCCTATTATATGGATCTATTTACCACAAATAAAATGAATAGCATTTAAAGTAGTAAAATTATTTGTGTAACCAATCTCCGACTAATGGAAATTGAGTTCTGTCCCAGTTGTGTGATTCAGTGAGTGAGCTGACAGGCGGATGTTGGTCCTGAGGGTGAAGGGACCTGATCTTGGCTTCAGTTGCTGAGTCTAGTGCGTTTCTTGCCTCTTGGATATTTATCCATCTAGCAGATTTTCAAGGTTTCTCATTAATAATGACACATTTTTTAAAAATTTTATTTTATTTTTAAACTTTACATAATTGTATTAGTTTTGCCAAATATCAAAATGAATCCATCACAGGTATACATGTGCTCTCCATCCTGAACCCTCCTCCCTCCTCCCTCCCCATACCATCCCTCTGGGTCGTCCCAGTGCACTAGCCCTAAGCATCCAGTATCGTGCATTGAGCCTGGACTGGCATCTCGTTTCATACATGATATTTTACATGTTTCAATGCCATTCTCCCAAATCTTCCCACCCTCTCCCTCTCCCACAGAGTCCATAAGACTGTTCCATACATCAGTGTCTCTTTTGCTGTCTCATACACAGGGTTATTGTTATCATCTTTCTAAATTCCATATATATGCATTAGTATACTGTATTGGTGTTTTTCCTTCTGGCTTACTTCGCTCTGTATAATAGGCTCCAGTTTCATCCACCTCATTAGAACTGATTCAAATAAATTCTTTTTAATGGCTAATACTCCATTGTGTATATACACCACAGCTTTCTTATCCATTCATCTGCTGATGGACATCTAGGTTGCTTCCATGTCCTGGCTATTATAAACAGTGCTGCGATGAACATTGGGGTACACGTGTCTCTTTCCCTTCTGGTTTCCTCAGTGTGTATGCCCAGCAGTGGGATTGCTGTATCATAAGGCAGTTTTATTTCCAGTTTTTTAAGGAATCTCCACACTGTTCTCCATAGTGGCTGCACTAGTTTGCATTCCCACCAACAGTGTAAGAGGGTTCCCTTTTCTCCACACCCTCTCCAACATTTATTATTTGTAGACTTTTGGATTGCAGCCATTCTGACTGGTGTGAAATGGTACCTCATAATGACACATTTTATGTGACACACAGCCCTGTGGAAGCTTAAGGAACTCTCCCTGTTTGACTCATTAAGGCTCAATGTCCTTTTGTCAGGCAAGACATAGGTATTAGCTTTCTGAATATTGTATTTTTAAAGATCAGGCAAATACGAGGGTTTCAAACCTAAAGTTCTAGGTTTCTATCCAACTGCTTCAGTTATTCTTGTCCTGGAAGGAACTCCTCCGTCTCACTGAAAGTTGCAGGGTTGGGTCTAAAAAGGCTCCACTTGTAGTCAGGAGCAGAGTTGTATTAAGGAAGAGGTGTATTTCTGGGTCTGGTTTTACCTTCACCTGAGATGGAGGAGGTGTTTCAATGGCTTCCCAGGAGGTCTCCTTCAGAGTCTTCTTCCTCTGTTGAAATATTATCACTTTCTTCTCCCGTTCTCTACTTAAAAATCTAGTATGACCTCACTTCAGGCAGTAAGACTGTTTTGTGAAAAGTTCCAAAAATAGTTATCCTGAGCAAGTGATTTCTAAGTGGCAATAAAGTTGATGTCCGTGAGGGATGGGAACACTGTGCTAACTCAGCTGTTGCCTGCTCTCTCTGCAAAGTGGAATGAGATGAAACAAAAATCTTAGGACCGAATTAGTCTTTAGTTCAGTTCAGTTCAGTCACTCAGTCATGTCTGACTCTTTGAGACCCCATGAATCACAGCATGCCAGGCCTCCCTGTCCATCACCAACTCCCAAGAGTTTAATTAAACTCATGTCCATCGAGTCGGTGATGCCATCCAGCCATCTCATCCTCTGTCGTCCCCTTCTCCTCCTGCCCCCAATCCCTCCCAGTATCAGGGTCTTTTCCAGTGAGTCAACTCTTCACATGAGGTGGCCAAAGTACTAGAGTTTGAGCTTTAGCATCAGTCCCTCCAATGAACACCCAGGACTGTTCTCCTTTAGAATGGACTGGTTGGATCTCTTTGCAGTCCAAGGGACTCTCAAGAGTCTTCTCCAACACCACAGTTCAAAAGCATCAACTCTTTGGCACTCAGCTATCTTCACAGTCCAACTCTCACATCCATACATGACCACAGGAAAAACCATAGCCTTGACTAGACAGACCTTTGTTGGCAAAGTAACGTCTCTGCTTTTGAATATGCTATCTAGGTTGGCCATACCTTTCCTTCCAAGGAGTAAGCGTCTTTTAATTTCATGGCTGCAGTCACCATCTGCAGTGATTTTGGAACCTCCCAAAATAAACTCTGATACTGTTTCCACTGTTTCCCCATCTATTTCCCATGAAGTGATGGGACCAGATGCCATGATCTTCGTTTTCTGAATGTTGAGATTTAAGCCAACTTTTTCACTCTCCTCTTTCACTTTCATCAAGAGGCTCTTTAGGACAATTTATTATTGCATTTTGTTGAATTGGTATGAGCATTCTCTGTAATTTTTATAAAAATTATAAGGAAGAGTTATAAATATATTCACATCCATTTTATTTGAAATGTACTGCATAAGATTTTCCGATGCTGAAGGTGTAAATTACAATAGAGAATATTCTGTCGATAAATAATTTTGTGACATTAGAGAGTAGAACTACTTAAAATTCTATTCCTTCTATAGCACATGCAGGTTTGTCTAAATTTGGGAGGATGTGGAAATTGTGTTAACTCAGGTACTAGGATTTCACACATTCACACTTTCTGTCTCACACAAGAGGGGCTCTTTAAATTTGCTTTAAGCAGGTATTCCCACTGTATCAAAATTCTCAGTTTCAGCCAGTGGTGTATACAGTTGACCCTAGAACAACATGGGTTTGAACTCTGCAGGTCACTAACAGTTGGGTTTTTTTCAGTAGTAAATACCGAAGTAGGGCAGGTTCTGTGGTTGATTGATTCCTAGGTTGGAAGTTCACTACTGGGAGTGATCCTGATATTTAGCTGGTTTTTGAGGCCGTAGAAGTTGACAAGCCCACCAGGGAAAACACTCCAGATGAGAAGAAAAGGAATCTTAAGTAACACCAACATTGAACACCTGGATAGGGAAGGAGTCAGCAAAGATCTTTAGAAAGAATACATGGAAAGACACAGAAAAAGCAGTAGTTTATTAGCAATGTAAATGTATTATTGCTCATGCTTTCATGGGCTGTGTCTGATATTTGTTCATGTGAGTTAAATATGCCTTCTTACTAGGTATACTGGTTTTATTTTTATTTATTTTCTGATTTCACGGCACAGCTCTTGGGATCTTAGTTCCCCAACCAGGGTTTGAACCGGCATCTGTGGCAATGAAAGCACTGAATCTCAGCCACTGGCCACCAGGAAATTCTGCTTTTATTTTTAGATATAGTAGTTTTTGATTCCTTGTGAACTAGACATGGAACTGCAATTATTTCTGACAGTACACGTTAGGATTTGGACCATACTTTCATGTGGAGGAGGACAAAAGTAAATCTAAACTCTTCTGGTCCAGGACACCTTTCTTCCAGGACAGTGGGAGTGGTGGGAATTAGAGCAATCAATTATAAGAGAGAATATTTTGAGAGGGAAACGTTTATCTTCTAAAAACACAATGTTCTTTTCCATAACTGTATCTTAAAAGATGACCTAGATTATGTGATCACTGATAGTTAACAGTGGACTTGTCCTAATGTATGAGTAAATGTAGACCATTTTTATGAGCTATTAAAACAACTTGTTTCCTTGGTAGTTAAAAGTGTCCCCATATTCTCATCTGTGAGTCATCCGTTATTTTCTATAGAACCCTATTGGTGTTCCGTAGTTATTTTAATTGTCAGGTTAAATTACTGGACTAAAGTGTTGGAGATGTATGTATATACAATTTGACCCTGGAATAGCACAGGAATTGGGGTGCCAACTCTCCCTGCAATTGAAAATCACAGTACACTTTATAGTCAGCCCCCTGTACCCCAGCTTCCACCATATTCTGGGTTCTTTATCCACACGTTCAACCAACCACAGTGCCATTGAATTTACTGTTGAAAAAACACCCATTGTAGTGGAGCTGTGCAGTCCATACCTGTGTTATTCAGGGGTCAGCTTATATAGACGTAGATAATCTGATTGCTCGAGTATTTTATAGTGGCAAAAGCTATGAACTTGTAGCTTTCAACAAATTTGTCTCAATAACACATTGTAGTATTTGGCAACATCCTTAGCCGTATTCACACATCATGGGGTGTGTCCCCCTTACAAAAATCTCTGATTTAAACGTATGCTTGCAGGTACATTACAGCGTGAGTTTTCCTCATGGAAATAACACTCTGAGTGGGCCTTGGTTTCAAGCCTTGCCCACTCAAGCGCTTTGAAATGTGTCCAGAAATTCTTTGAAACTTCCTTAAAATGTTGGAACCTAACCCCTCTCCCTTCAATGTGATCTGGTTTTAATGACTTACTCCTAAGGCACAGGGGAGAAAAATGGAAATGACTGAGTGTTACTTCAGACCAGGTTAGAAAAGGTAGCCCGATTTCTTTTTTTCCGGATTACTTGCCTCTAAACACCCAGGCAGCCTCTGGAAAGGCCCACATGGTGGGTCATTCCTCCACATGGTGAGGAATGGAGGCTTCCCGCTGACAGCCTCTGAGTGTGCCATCTTGGAAGCGGACCTCCCAGTTCCCATCAAGTCTCGAGAAGACAGCAGTCCTCCTTGTGGATAACTTGAGTGAAACCGAGAGACCCTGAGCCAGGACCTCCTAGCTGAGCAGCTGCTGGACTCCTGACTCACAGAAACCATCAGATAATGAACGTTTGTTGTTTTTGGCCACTGAATTTTCTAATAGTTTGTTACATATAACTAATAGACTCATCAAAATCTTTTTTTAATAAGCTGAAATACTCTGAAGGTTTCCCGTGATATATTATTTAAAAATATGATTTCTAAGCAAAGTAGACATTATAGAATTGAATTAAGAATATGATTTGAATAACTTTGGTGGGGAGAAGCAAATCTAATTAGAGAAAAATGAGAAAGGAGTTGGGACATTTTTGCTTTAAGATTCTGAAGGGGAATTTTGGGGACTTCCAGAAGCTCTTTAAGAGTTTTAAATTGCATATAATTGTATTATACTTAAGGGCTTCCCTCATGGCTCAGACAGTAAAGAATCTGCCTGCAACACAGGAGACCTGGGTTTGATCCCTGGGTTGGGAAGATACCCTAGAGAAGGGGATGGCTCTCCACTTCGGTATTCTTGTCTGGAGAATTCTATGGATAGAGGAGCCTGGCAGGCTGCGGTCCATGGGTTTGCAAAGAGTTGGACATGACTGAGAGACTGCCACTTGTGCTTACAGCTGTACTTTCCAAAATTTTATTATAATCATGGGGTGTTTTGGATTTGCATAGTGCAGGATTATAATGAGAGATTGAGGAGTGAGAGAAGAATGGTGTTCCTTGGGCAAGAGTTGGAAGAGGGTGTTGAAGAGAAGAATGAGAAGGAAGAGGGAGTCACATGGCAGAGAGTGAGGGGAAGTGGAAGAACAGGAAACACAGTGAACGTAAGTGTATTTGAACAAGAACAAGGTGATCCTGCTGCAGATGCACATGTGTGCTTAGTCACTCAGTCATGTCCGACTCTTTGCGACCCCATGGACTGTAGCCCGCCAGACTCCTCTGTCCATGGGATTCTCCAGGCAGGAATACTGGAGTGGGTTGCCATGCCCTCCCCCCAGGGCTTTTTCCCAACCCAGGGATCAAACCCAGGTCTCCCGCACTGCAGGCAGATTCTTTACCTTCTGAGCCACCAAGAAAACCCAAGAATACTGGAGTGGATAGCCTATCCATTATCCAGGGGAACTTCCCGACCCAGGAATCTGAACCGGGGTCTCCTGCATTGCAGGCGGATTCTTTACCAGCTGAGCCACCAGGGTGCTGCATCGCTGCTGCAGTTACTTCCCCTCTAATTCGAGGGGAACTTGCTGCTCCCTGAGACAAATTAAGCTGGACTGACCCTGAGTTTAAGGTGGTGAGAGGGAGGCAGTGGCCACTGACCATTTGTATACAGAAACCTTGCTTATGAAATCTGGTGGATCTCCCACCCCTCTGACTTCAGTGCAAACTTCATCATTCCTACCCGACTTCCTGTGAATTCCCATGTCATTGCTTTATACCTGAATACCTGGATTGTTGTCAGTAAATTCTTGTCAACTGGCTGACTCTCTGCTTGTGTCCTGTAGAAAGGCCAGCATGACTTTCGCCACATACAAGAGAGGCCTTTCTTTCCCAATAAGTTCTGCAGTTTGCCAAGGCAGATGTGGAACCATGTGATACAGGAAATAGAACTTACTCAAAACGAGAGATGTCAGAATTTCTTCCCCCGGCTGGAAATGTGGAGAGAAGAATCTGTCTTGCTCCAAGTGAGGTCAAAGGATAATTTCTGTCATGCCCGAAGCTGCTTTCTTGAAGCCCTTTGGAGAAGTGCATTTTTTATAGATACTTCAGGTGGCATTTGGGGGCAGTCTCTGTGCCCAGATGGAAATGACTGCTGACAAGTTAATTTTCCTATCACACAGGGCTTTGGTAAATACATATTAACTCATTGCTGATGAATATTTTCACAAGCATGAGTTTGTAACAGGTCACCCATAGTCCATATTCATTCTGTTCCCTTTTCAGATTTGTATTGGAAAACAGCGTGTCAGAGTTCAGAACACACAGGTCTCCCTAGAATCGCTTAGTAGTCACTCTGAAGGAGAAAAACAGTCCATCACTTCTATGGACCTGATGATACATGGAAGCACTGTTTTTAAAATATTTTATAGGTTTACTGCACTGAAATTTCCGATGGAGTACTCAGAATTTGTCCTAATTTAACCTAAACCCATGGGTTCATAACACATTATATGGCAACCCACTCCAGTATTCCTGCCTGGGAAGTCCTGTAGATAGAGGAGACTGGAGGGCTACTGTCCGTGGGGTTGCAAAGAGTCGGACATGACTTAGCAACGGAACAACAACAAACAAGGAACCAAACGTGTGCAGGGTTTTTACCTTTATTCCTGGAAAAAACATCAACTCTCAGCTTCTTGGCTTTGAGATTTCTGTTGATAAAAAGAAAAAAAAAATTAAAACTGTTTATGTAGATAGACATTTTGTATTATCTTTGTGGAATGAAAATTCACAGATTTGTACGGCTCCCCACCAAGTGGCATCGTGATGGAAACTATCTTTCTGTATTTATACAACATGTTCAAGTCAGGAAAGACGAAGTGCTGGAAACATGACTTCAATTCTCTTTGAGGATTTTTCAATGGTAGATTGAACACTGACATGGAGGGTGTAGCTGAGAGGGTTGTGTTACCTGAGAAAAGTCATATATAATTAAGATGAGGGAATGGAAGGCAGATCATGGAAAAGCTTGTGTATAAAGGGAAAATT
The DNA here is from genome assembly GCF_055505025.1 of Bos grunniens. Taxonomy (NCBI): domain Eukaryota; kingdom Metazoa; phylum Chordata; class Mammalia; order Artiodactyla; family Bovidae; genus Bos; species Bos grunniens. The sequence continues at coordinate 85,049,119 of NC_141176.1, read as the reverse complement.
GACTGAATCAGTGGAACCGTGTTTCACAAGTTTTCAGTTCAGTTCTGTCACTCAGTCGTGTCCGACTCTTTGCAACCCCATGGACTGCAGCACGCCAGGCTTCCCTGTCCATCACCAACTCCCAGAGCCTACTCAAACTCATGTTCATTGCATCGGTGATGCCATCCAAGCATCTCATCCTCTCTTGTCCCCTTTTCCTCCTGCCTTCAATCTTTCCCGGCATCAGGGTCTTTTCCAATGAGTCTGTTCTAGTGGAACTAATTTGGGTTGGGGGAATGGAAGGGCCAGTAGATGACGTTTGGTGTGAATTTAGTTCCCAGGGCAACTGATCAGCATCAGTTTCTCAACAGCAGCTCTAAGGACACTTATTTGCCAAGGGGAGCTGTTTTGTGTGTTGTAATGTGTTTGGCAGCACCCCTGGCCTTTACCCAATAGATGATGGTAGTACCATTCCATTTCCCCAGTTTTGACAACCAAAATTGCCCCTCGCGTTGCCATATATTCTCTGAGAAGCAACATGGCCCAAGTTGAGGACCACTGGTCTAGATAAACCCTGTGGGAAGCTTTGAATTAGGATAGCAACCTGTGTTCAAGGCTTCAGTAAGAGGAGTTTGTTGAGGAAGAAGTACCTTTTCACTAAAGCGATGTCAAATGCCCTTTGACCAAAGAAGCCACCTATAAACCCAACTTCCCAGGTAACTACCTGGTAACTATAGTACCTTCATAGCTATTAGCTTTCAGAGTAGTGGTTCCCAGATTTGAGTGTGCATGAGAATCACCTAGAGAATTTATTAAATCTCATATTGCTGGGCCCCTGGAGTTGCTATTTCAATAGATCCAAGGGCCCGAGAGAGATTTTACATTTCTAACGAGTTCCCAGATGACAGTATTGTATCACAGAGACCACATTTTGAGAACCTATTTCCTATAATATACTACTGTGCCATTGTCTGGCGTTAGCTCTTTCTTGATTACCTTTATGATTTCCTTCAAGCTCAGGCTTGCTACCTTCAGATTCTCTTGTTCACCATTTGCTCTTTCTCATCTTTGCATTGTTTACTTCCCACGGTTCTTAATTCTGTCTTCCTTGATTCACATTCTGCACTGAAGGATGAAGGGAAAATGTCTCCTCTTTCCTTTACTTCTCTCACTGGGCATGTTTTTCCCTTCGCTTCAAATCTGAATGAGACTCAATTTCCCTCATGCTACCTCCTGTACCATCCCCAAGGTTGCCCATCTTTCGGGACATCTGTGCTGTAAGAATGTGTTATGAAGATACACCACAGTTGTCAAAAATCTGGAGTCACTCAGGATTTGATACGCTGTTTTGACTGTAGTAACACATTTTAAGGAAATATCTGACTTTTAGATCCTTTTCTAAGCTGTAAGTGATTTCTTGGAACTCATCTTTCTACAAGGGACATTTGAATTATTTTGCATAAATGTATAATTTTACACCTACCCACATCAAAGCTCATCTGTGAATTTCCTGCCCACTCACACAGCCTCATGAGATATCCCTATCAGATTGCATTTTATTACCCAGGAAAGATTACTTAGGGTCATAGGCATTCTCAGAGATACCACCACATCCTGTTCTCTCTTAGTCGTTAGAATGCTTTGTATGTTTTAATAGGTATAGATTGGTCCTCAGAAGACCATCATTGTTTATATTTTGACAAATGCATTCCCTTTGCTGCATGTTGATATCAAACTCACTGACCATGGGAAATAGCATGACACGATTCTGTAAGAGAGGATATAGAATGTCCCTCTTCCCTTCTGTGTGCTTAGCTGAGATCCCTGTGATAAAAGAGACCAACAAGAGAAAACAAGCAATCGTATTTGTGTGTGTTTGTGTCAGGGAAAATGAATAACTCCCAGACGTGGATCAGAATCCAGACTTAAAAACCATCTTAATAGGCAAAGGGGGGAAGGGATGTAGGCCTTTGAGGAGAGATTAAATGGTTTTTAGGAAAGACAAATGGGTCCTAAGAAGACTCTATGGAGGAGCAGATGGGTGACAGAGTTTGGCTGAGTGTAGTGTTGACCTCTGGTCTTCTCTTTGGTGGGAAGGGCCAGTCCTCTCTGGTTGGTGTAACTCTGGGGGGAGTTCCAAGCTCCTTTTGAAAAATCTGTCTTGAAGCTGAATCAGATAAGAGGAGTTCAGAGAAAACGTCTCTCTGCATTTGCTGCCTATAAGTTCAAAATAATAATTGAAGGCGGCATGTTTTGGGATGGCATATTCTGCTACCTTCACTCTTACTCCAGTTTGGGGTCAAGGTAGACTGTTTCCTCTAGCACCATCTGGTTTCTTGGGCCTGATTCTACTTACTAGCTGACTCCAGTAAGTCATCGTGAATTGATAGTCTTGTCTCTCTGGATCTTCCAGTATGCTCATTTTAGGTGTGCTTCATGGCAGGGGGCACTCCTGAAGTGGCTCCATGGGAAAGAATCTGCCTGCCAATGCAGGAGACACAGGAGACGGGGGTTTGGTCTCTGGGTCAGGAAGATCCCCTGGAGTGGAAATGGCAACCCGCTGCAGTATTCTTGCCTGGAAATCCCATGGACAGAGGAGCCTGGCAGGCTACAGTCCATGGGTTTGCCAAGAGTCGGACACGACTGAGCACTACTGCACATACTTTTTCTGTACTATAGATTCTTTGCACACTCAGAACCTGGCATACAGTGAGTGCTCAAACATTATTCAAGTGGGCTAAACTGACAGATTTTCTGTACCAAATAGGATATGAGAATAAATCCAAATCAATTTGTTAACAAATGCCCTTGGTCTGTATTCTATTTAGAAAGAAATTTAGTTTGATTTTTGAAAATTCAGTTTTCAAATGATTACTCTCTTAATAGCCACTGTTTGTATTGTTACACATCAAATTAGTGTTTTGCCCAAGTGGACAAACCATGAGGATTTTTTATCCAGAAGCAGCATGTTATGTATCAATAGTTAATGGATTTAGTAAGGTTCTTTAAGGAAGCAGTTCTATTTTCATTCAGGTTCCCTAAGTGGTTGGAGAAATCTTTACCAAAAATTGCAGCATTTTGACAATATCTATCTTTTTAAAACATCCTAACATCCAAGTGATTTGATTAATTTAGTTTTTAATAGGTATGAGGGAATTTTAAAATATTATAACCACAGGATAATTTATTCATGGAGGATCATTTTGTATGTGATAAATCTCATTCCTCCTTTTCTGGCAGAAGTATAAAAAAGTGGATTGCAGCTGCTAACTTAATAATTTTCCTGATAACTAAGAATGAAACAGATCTCACTGTAAATTATATAATCAGCTTAAAAAGCACTCCATATTCATTCTGTGACAGAGTATGAAACACACAAGGCAGAGAATATGGTTATTAGAATTTCTTCCCTGCAAAACTTAGTGATGTTACATTCAATAGTACAGTCAGAGAAAGATCGGGTTAGAGTGCTCAGCCGCTCAAGGAATGTACCTGAATGTCAGCCTTAAGTAGCTTTTCTTTTTCCAGCTAAGGAAATCTAACAGGATATTAAAAATGTGTTTAGATTCTGCCCTGCTTCTTAACGAGGCAATATGAGAAGATGAGAGCTATGTTTAGTAGAAGGTTTGACCCATAGAATTTGCAGAAAGGGGTCACTTAAATTTAGTTTGAAAGCCAACACTCCGGCATGTGACTCTGTCACACCCCTCCAATCCATTCTTCATGCAGTTATCTTTCTAAAGGCACATCTGATTATGCTATTCGTCTGTTGCAAGCCCTTTAGTGGGAGAATTTTTACTCATTAGGTTGGCCGACTAGGTCCTCCGTAAGAGGGTCTTGAAAATAACTGCCCTTGAAATCGTGCCTGAACTCTAAGAAGCAACTCCCAGTATGCAGAACGCCTCAGCCATCGACTACTTTATTTTTATTATTATTATTATAATGCTACCATCTCTGTCAGCCTGGAATGGGCACTCTCTGTCCATTCCCCCAGGGGAATTGATCACCCCTGTCTCTGCACCCAGGGCTTCCCAGGTGTGCTAGTGGTAACTAGCCTGCCAACACAGGAGGCATTAAGAGATGCAGGTTCGATCCCAGGGTTGGGAGGATCCCCTGGAGGAGGGCATGGCAACCCACTCCAGTATTCTTGCCTGGAGAATCCCATGGACAGAGGAGCCTGGCGGGGGCAGGGCTCCAGTCTGTGGGTCGCACGGAGTTGGACACGACTGAAGCGACTTAGCGTGCCTGCACACACTTCTGCACCCGTAAGTTACCTCCACACCCCTCTCCTTTCACCACTCTTAACATTCTGTGTATGCAGTTACCCTTCTCTCTTAGACTCTAAGTTTTTTATTATCTCTGCATGGCACTTGGTTGACTATATTTATGAATGGATTCACACATACCTGAATGTGCTTGCTCTCTCTTGAAAACAATATCCTTCGTGGGAGTTTTGCCAACAGTTTCAAAATAAATGGTCTCCAGCTTGGGGTGTTTTCCTGAGCTCTTATTATTATACTTACTGATTTTGTTTTCAAGTTGTAGCTTAAAACATTGGCGATCAGTCGCTTTGGTTTATAATTTTGAATTACATATTCAAATACTTAGGCTCCTACAAGAAGAAATGCTTTCAGCTACGAGAACCAGAAGAGTCGGCAAAATGCTCAATTTTGACCTTTTTTCCCCCATAGAAATGTGTCTTCCAAAGTCTGCCCATTGATCCACTTTGCCCTCCACTGGTGTCCTGGATGGGTTTAGGATATTCTGGAGAGCAAACATGGGAAAGGCATCACCATCTGTAGCTGGATTCCTAAACATTTGGAGCGATTTCTATGTTGTTTTGTTCCTGGAGCTGTCAGTAATCCTGGCTGTTGGATTGCTGTTATGTCTGAGTTATTTTAATTCTATAAAGTCAGAGATGATCATGTCGGGTATTATACACAGTTACAGAATTAGTCGCTGCTGTTGTCTGTGGGCTTAAAAGTAAATTCTGAAGAAGACAACATCTCTGTGTAGAGTAACAGAGCGTTGGGTTGGTTTTGTCGGTCTTTTATTTTTAAAGTGGAGAAGGCTGAAGTCTAGAATCTGAAGTGATTATCTAGGATTTCATGGCAAATTCAGAGAAGCAATAAGCCCTATGCAAAGTATGTCTGAAATGCCTCCCCTGCGTATGGATTTGCACATCATTTCAGTGGCAGTGTTGGGTAGACAATATTCAGGAGGTACCAGGGGTGGAGCTGGGAGTCACTCTGTAGCTTGCTTTCCAGTGATTTTTTTCACTGTCTCCTTGTAGAAGACTGCAACGTGAATAATTAGTCCTCAACATGTGGAGCACAAAGCTGCTTTGTCAGTACTGGCCTTATCAAAGTGGCTGTGCACTCTTAGGTGATAACCTGCGTGGGTGCGTGCTAAGTGACTTCAGTCGTGTGGACTCTGTGACCCCGTGGACTGTAGCCCGCCAGGCTTCTCTGTTCATCGGGTTCTCCCGGCAAGAATACTGGAGTGGGTCGCCATGCTGTCCTCCAGGGGATCTTCCTGACCCAGGGATCGAACCCGCATCTCCTGCATCCACTCCTGCAGGTGGATTCTTTACCACTGAGCTACTGAGGAAGTATCCAAAATGCTGATTTACAAAATGTGGAACTTCCCTGGTGGTCTAGTGGTTAACACTTTGCCCTTCTAATATAGAGGGCACAGGTCATGGAACTAAGATGCCATATGCTGCATGGTGCAGTCAAAAGAAAAAAGCTGATTTTCTACTTGAATTAGCCAACTTTGGTGAGTGAAGATCTCAAATTATAATTACTCCTCCTAACCACTGTACTTGTTACTTCCCTGTGGCTTGCGAGACTCCATGTCGAGCAGGGTCAGTTCAGGTGGCCTCGTGAAGCTACAGGCAAGCTAATAAGAGAGGTGAGGAAGGGAGAACAGCCCCAGAGGAAAATGCACGCGGTCTGGGGAGTCCTTTATAAATCCATCTCCACACCCTTCCCTGCCTGGCACCTGACCGGGGCTCTTCCTTAATAGGTCAACTATTGTGGCTAGGTGGCTTTAATCATTTTGCAATTTCAAGTTAAAAAGGAAAAGTAATGCCAGAGCTTTGTGTCAGCTTTCCGCCTTTATTCATAGTAAGAGAACATAAAAAGTTCTTGACAAAATGCCCTGACTTGGAAACCTTGCAGGAAGGTAGCCCTTTCAGTCATAAAAATATTTCAAATAGCAGCTTTGTCAGCCTTCTTGCTTTGAGCTGATAACAGGGACAGTGGGTGGGTTGGGGGAGGGGAAAGAACAGCCTTTAATTAAACATCAGGAGTGCTTTAAAGGGAGGAACTCCATGTTGTCTGGTATCCTTTAAAGCCCACAATTGTGCTAAACACATAGTCTGTACCTTAAGGAGGTCGCTGAAGGAGTAAATGGGTGTATTGGATGGATGATGGATGGGTAGATGGATACGGATATTTTACATCCACTTTGTGTCATTTTGAATGACATAGGAGCTCTAAAATATTAATACATTTGTCTCCTCACAATGCAATACTTTTTCTTCCTGTTTAAATAAAAGAACCATCCTCTTATTTTTCTTTAGTCTCATATGAAAAAAAAAAGCCTTCTTTGTAAAGCTGTCCACTTTTGGGGGGGGGATTATTTCCCATCTTACTTCCTTGGGGCTCAACCCCTTAATCATCTCTCTTGCTTTCCTAATGTCTGTACATTTGGAAGGCCTCAACTCCGCCACACCATTTTCTCTTGTCTGACACTCAGCTCTTTAAAGGGATGGTGGGTACCTGCTGCTTTCCCTCTCAGTTACTTCTTAATTCCTGTGTGCCTGAGTGCTAAGTCGCTCAGCTGTGACTCCATGGACAGTAGCCTGCCAGGCTCCTCTGTCCATGGGATTCTTCAGGCAAGAATACTGGAGTGGGTTGCCATGCCCTCCTCCAGGGGATCTTCCCGACCCAGGGATCGAAACTGAGTCTCTTATGTCTCATGCGTAGGCAGGTGTGTTCTTTACCACTGAGCCACCTGGGAAGCCCCTTAATTCCTGCAAGTGGGCTCAAACTCTTTGAGGATGAATATCCCCACATAGGCTTTCCAGCTTGCCCAGTGGTAAAGAATCTGCCTGCCAATGTAGGAGACACAGAAGATGCAGGAGATGTGGGTTCTGTCCCTGGGTAGGGAAGATCCCCCTGGAGAATGAAATAGCAATGCACTCCAGTATTCTTGCCCAGAAAATCCCCTGGACAAAGGAGCCTGGTGGGCTACAGTTCATGAGGTTACAAAAGAGTGGGACGTGACTGAGCGACTGAGCGTGCACGCACACATCCATCCTCACATGGAAGACGGAAGCTGTAATGCTCCCTGACAAGGTGGTTTTTAAAATTCGGTTACTGTGTGCTTGCTCATAATTGATAAATGGTTTCTCTAATTATGATGGTTTGGGTGGACAATTCTCCCAAACAAAAGTCTTCTGTAGTCCCCGGCTTGGAGAGGCTTTCTTCTCCTCCATCCTTTTTTTCTTAATTTTGCCTCCAGGTTGGGAAGATCCCCTGGAGGAGGGCATGGCAACCCACTCCAGTATTTTTGCCTGGAGAATCCTCATGGACAGAGGAGCTTGGCGGGCTACAGCCCATGGGACCACAAAGAGTCTGACATGACTGAGTGACTAAGCACAGCTCCAACCGCACCTCCTCCGTCAAGCTTCTCATTGGTTATTCAACTTTACTCCTGTTTCTACTTGATGTTTATTTGCTTATTTAGTTTTCTTACAACAATCACATAAGGCAAAGTAATAGCTTATATTTTACTTTAACAAAATCTCAATATCTAATTCAGTGCCAAGCACATATTAGGTAACTAATGCACACTTCTAAATTGACTAAACGATTATAGAAATATGAGGGAGTCGCTCTTTTGAGTAAATCTGGTTGCTAATTTATTAAGGACTCTAAATGTCCACAAAAGTACATTCATCATGGTAATTTAATTGATTACCTTTTCCTCTTGTAGAAACTTTAGCTATTACGGTAAGAATTTTCCTTGCATCTTTATTACTGTCTTCTAGATCCATATATCGATTTCAAGGTTGGTTTGTTGGACGCTTTACCATATTCCTTTTCATCATAGTTGTGAGTTATTATTTCAGAATTAGGAGAGCATGATCGATAGACAAAAGGAGTGATGAGATACCAGAGAATCTCTGATTGTGAACTAAAAGGACATCTTGGGATGCACAACAAAGAATTCGTGGTAAAAGTCTTACCTACCTTGTGGACCATCTAGAAATGATTAACACTCTTCTTTGGAGTGTGTGTGTGTGTTTTGCACCAGGGGCCTTCCCTGGTGGCTCAGTGGTAAAGAATCTGCCCGCAATTCAGGAGACATGGGTTTGATCCCTGGGTTGGGAAGATCCCCTGGAGAAGGGAATGGCAACCCACTCCAGTATCCTTGCCTGGAGAATCCCATGGACATAGGAGCCTGGTGGGCTACATTCCATGGGGTCGCAAAGAGTCGGGCACAACTGAGCTATTAACACTTACTTACTAAGGATGAGAGGGAAAGGATTGATAATAATCCTAGATTTAACTAGAAAGAGAATCAATGTTTTAACTTCTTGTTATTATTATGCTTCTTTCTTTTAGTTCTCTCAAAGAAAAGTACTTTTTGATGTGAAATACAATTGCTTCCAATTCCAAACTACATGATTCCCCTCTAAGAGATTTGCCAAAATTGGTGGGGGGGGGGGGGCGGGGGGAAAGGCAGGGGAAGGGGCAGTTTTAATCTAAAAACAAGACAACTGAAAAGAAATTCAGGGTCACACTTCATTGGGCAGAATTGCAATTGAACTGAATTTGGTTGATGTTTTTGTAAGTCTGCCAAAAATATGAAGATATTAAGCATTACTTTATTATTATTTTTAAGTTAGCTGAACTTATCAAAGTGCCTTTGAAAATCTATTAACCTTTTATCCAAACCCAAGTAGACAACTTCCTCCTTCAGTGTGTCATTAACCTCCACTCTCGCCTCCAGTTCCTTCTACCAAACTAGTAAAAATGAAAAACGCCTGTGACAGATGCCCAGCACACTTCATATGACATGTTCCTTCCTTATTCTTGTTTGCTATGAGCTATGTAGTCCATGCTATCATTTTGGAAATTTATTTAACCTCTTTATACGTGGGACCTTCTCTCTCTCAAATCTCATATCATTCCTAACTATGGTGATTCCTTGAGAAAGGAGGAACATGTGACATGGCATGTTTATTAAAGACTTGTCTAAAACTGTCTTTATTTTATCCTCATGCTGAACTGGTCATTTTGCCAGGTTTAGACTTTTAGATGAAAATTACTTTTCACTAGAATTTTGAAGGCATCATTCTCTTTTTTTTTTTTTTCTAGATTCTAGTGTTACTAATTGGAGAAGGCGATGGCACCCCACTCCAGTACTCTCGAATGGAAAATCCCAAGGATGGAGGAGCCTGGTAGGCTCCAGTCCATGGGGTCACTAAGAGTTGGGCATGACTGAGTGCCTTCACTTTCACTTTTCACTTTCATGCATTGGAGAAGGAAATGGCAACCCACTCCAGTGTTCTTGCCTGGAGAATCCCAGGGACAGAGGAGCCTAGTGGGCTGCTGTCTATGGGGTCACAGAGTCGGACACGACTGAAGCGACTTAGCAGCAGCAGTAGCAGTAGCAGCAGTGTTAATAATGGGAATCTGATAACCACTTTTTCCTAATTCTTAGTATGTGACCTTCTCTCTCACTTCATTCCCTAGAATTTCTAACTATATGGGGTGGACCTTTATTGATTGGGCTCGACATTCTCAAGGACTTTTCAATTTGGACACCCACATCAGTCTGTTCTGAAAAATACTCTTTATTTTTTATAATTTCTATATAGACTGATCTTTCCTGCTGAAATTTCTATCAGTTAGATTTTGGACCATGTGGATTTTCTAAACTAGTCCTTTTGTCGTTGTTTATTTCCCTTTCTTTGACATTTTGTTCCTCTTTGGGACTTAATTCCTTGCTTTCATCTTCCTATTCTTTTATTGAATTTAAATTTTGTTTTTACTTTTATACTTTTAATTTCAGAGAACTCTTATTTTTGGTATTTTTAATTATCCTTTGTATGACATTTTGTTCTTAATTTGTGGATGCAATGTCTTTTATCTATGATGCTATCATTGTCAATTATTTGAAATTTTCATTTCTTTTCTTTTCTTTTTTCCCATTTCATTCTCTTTCAGTTGGAGGCTTTTCTCAAGGATTTGGTAATTCTTGCTTTTCTACCCATCTTCATGCTCAGAAGCTTTGTGAGAAAGTTGGGTTCGTTCACTCTTCACTCTTCTGTGACCAGCCAGGTCATTCTTGCCTGAGAATCCCTAGAAGTCAGTCTAAATACATTTTTTCCCCATTTCTCTAGAGCAAAATCCTCTGGTCTCCTCTGAAGGAAGCATAAGCCTGGCTGTTGACACCCTAGAGCTGGGTGGAAAGGAGAGATGGGTGTATTGGTATCTCCCCTCTCCCCACTCTCCATGATATCCTTGAGTCTTAATATTATCAGGCTCAATTTCTCTGTAGAATACTTCTCAACACTCCTATGGGAATGAGGGATGAGTAATCTCATAATAACTGCATTGGAGATGGGGATCCTGGAAAATTAGTACTCCTTCTAGGCTCTCAAAATAGTCTCATTAATATTTTCAAGCTTCTTAGTCCAATATACTCTTCCCTTACATTGTACCTGTACCTCCAACTCCTAAGCATTCTCAGATTCTGAAGGGCAAACTGAAGTGCATCTCGCTGGTATCCTCCTTTGATAGGGCACCTTCCTTATTTCTACTAACATTTTTGGCTCTATCTCATTTCTTGGTGGGAACTGGGTTTGGTGTATGTCTGCTAAAATTACTAAATCATAAAAAAAAGGTTGGCCTTTTTGAGAGGACTTACATTATGCATGGAATATATTGCTATATAGATATAGAGATAACTTAACTAAAAGTAGTTTAGAAAGTCCACATGGTCCAAAATCTAACCAGCACAAATTTCAGCAGGAAGCCTCCCACAAAGTAAGAATCGAGTGCTGTCGTTGTGGTACTGTAGTGTAACTGTGATGATGCTGTTTGCTCTCTCTGCATTTACTTCCTAGAGTGGGCTGTGTAAAACAGGGAGCCTAACTGGAAATGCAGGTATATAAATTGAGAGACCTAAAATATTGATATGTGGTCATGAATTATTTTCCTGTACTGAGATATGGGAAGGCCCCTGAAGGAATGGGTTGTGGATGAGTGTTGATGGGAAAGTAGGTTTAGAGGTGGAAGGGGCTGCAGAAGAGAAAAAGGACATGGATCTAACATTGTGGCTTCTAGTCAGACAGGTAGCCTTGATGTCGGTATGAGTTGAAAACAGGTGCTTTCTTGGGGGCAGAGGTGTCACCAACACAATTACCAAAATGGCCCTAGATTCCAGAATTTTCCTTGTTATCATAGTGGATTCATTTGGAAAATCCAGGGCAGCCTTCACATGATTACCTCAATGATAACTGAAATGCATAGCACCTTTTAGAGTACAAAAAGCAAAATTCAAAATGTCTCAGAAAGCTAAATTATTTCCAAAATGGTTTATAACATATGTGAAATGTGGTTAGAATTCTAATCACGGAAATCTTATACTAATGCATTCTTTTCTCCGAACCGCATCTGTGTTGATTGGCGGTTCTTCATAATAGATCATGAATCTTGGCGCAACAGGGCTATGTTGAAGCGACAGAGGACATCTCATTTGGTTTCATTTCACTGAGTGGAGCTACATGACTCTGCTGTTTCTGAAGAGTGGCCATCATCTGTATGCTTTGCTGCAGACAGCCTTTCTGGCTGCAGTCATCTAGGGGATCTGAGAGCTGAGTTTGAAGGCGCAGTAACACACCATCAGGCAGGCACTGAGCAGGATGTCCTCTTAGGCGGGTTTCATTTTGTAGGTTGTGTGCAACACACATTTCTATCGATTCACTGGGTTTACCTGCCTACGTGTCTGGAAGATAGGACTGAGCCAGGGATGTTCAAATCGACTTAACGTTCATTTAGGCCAATCGACTTAGAAATAACTATTTCAGCCCAAGTCCAGCAGAGTGGGTGGGTGGGTGGGTGGGTGGCTCGGACTGGGTCTTCTGGTCTACCTCACAGTCCTCCAGAGCAGGGTGGGAGCGCACCCCTTTAGACATCCTCTTTTTGTGTGTGTTTGGAGAGGCTGGGACCTGAACAGATGGCCTCGATCTGGGCTCCCATGACTACCAGGCATGCCAAGCAGGCAGATGAGTGATCTGGCTTGTTCCTTCTCTCTTAAATAGCTGTCAGCCAGAGAGAAGTGGTGAAAATAAATCAATGGCTCCCTCCTCCAGACCCGGCATGTACCTTTCAGTCATCAAAAATGAGAAACATCCTGTGGTGGCTGTTGGGTGAATTTCTCTGATAGAAAGAGCCCTTCACACACCGGAGATGAACAAAACAAATGGCCAACTTGTGCCTCTGAAGGGAGTTTTTTTTGTCGGAACCGAAGGTTGGCACCAAATGGGCAGCAGCAGGTTTGGAAGGAGCGTTGTTTGCTCACTGCCAGCGGCTGTGTGTCCTTTGTGAGCAGTGTTTTTGGTGACTGGTTGGTGACTGTTCACATCCCCCATCCTCAGAACACAGGACATCACACACAGGAATCACGCTGAATCTCTCTGGCAGAGCCTTTGTGTTCCCACTGTACTGAAGGCTGAGGGGCCTCGTCTGAGGTCACGTGTATATTTCTGACATCTTGCTGAGTCCCAAGGACACTGTCTGGCAAGAGACTCAGTTTAAGTAAGACCAATGCCACAAGCTTTAACTCTACTTTATTCTTTGGTATTCACAAGTGGACCCTGAGCCAGCCAACATTTTGGAGTCACCTGTCACAGAAAAATTTGGCTCTGGATCAGGAGAGTGTAGAATCTTTATTTTTTAAGATTTAAAGTATGATTAAATTGCTAATCATTAGTGTATTAACAAGTTGACCTTGTATTAGACTGTGTTATGACCCAGTTTCCCTTTATTTGGAAAAGATGCGCCCCCTCCCCCACCTTGCTTGTAAACCTATGAATCATATTCTCCCAAATGCAAACTGATTTTCTAGTTGTAAATCATAAACGTTGATGTGTTTTCAAACAATAAACATTTCACATATGCACATATGTGAGAGCTCTGTTGGCTTAAGGTAGAAGGGAAGTTTTACTTTTGGGAATGAATCATACACATATATATGTATATATATGTATGAGGCTTTTCAATTTTGAAAGCTTCATCTGGCCTGTGGGTGGCATGTTGGATATCCCGACTTACTTAGTGTGGTATGATAATCTTGTTCCCAAGTTTTACATAGCTTGACACATAGAACTGGTAATGTTTCTAGAAATACCATAAATAGAAATAGCTTCATAAGACCTTTACTTTGTGATCTGCTTCAAGTTGTGTCACTAGTTAGCTTAGAAGCATTGTGAGACAGTCAGGTCAGAGCATTAAAAGTGGGACTTCTGGTCTTCTTTCGATTTGGCTTCTAACTGAACTATTTCTTGAAAAATAGCACTTATCATGTCTCTTCACTGATGCTTAAAATATATATATGCAAAATAAAGCTGTCCAACTTGCAAGGCTTTGGAGGGGGTTCCTTATAAATGTGAAGATAGATATAAAAATTATTAATGACTGAAATACTTAAAACTGTCAGGAAGGATGGCAACGTTTCAACCAGCCCTCTAGAGGAGACAGGTCTGCTGCGAGTTAGTCATCCTCTGTGGATGATGTATTTCAGGACAGTCTGCAAAGCAGTTGAATTTTTTAAAAAAGATGTTGGTAAAGCTCTCTCTGGAGAAGTCATGGATTGCAGCCTTAAATTCTGGGAAAATGGAATCTTCCCTCAGCTTTACAAATGTGGCAGAAGGGATCCTCATTATTTTGCATTTTTGGATTCTCTTTAATGTTTCACACACATGTAGAGTCAATAAAATCTGTGATAATTAAAAATTATATCTTAAAGATATATTTCAAAATATTAACATATAATGGCATCTTATAATAATGACTATTTTACTTCATTTGCTTCACTTATGCATTTTCTCTGGGGAAGTGGGCAGTCAGCTACTGATTGTTTCATTCTCACCCTTGTGTTCAAATGTATGAAATAGAATGTTACCTTTAGGCCCCTGTGTTCCAGGGAAGCACCATGAGTCTTACCACAAAAACACTTCAAACTTAAAGCTTCTCTTCTTTTCCCTACCCTTCCAACTTACAGTCAACCACCTAACAAGCCCTCAGATTAGTGGAAAATATTGACTGTGATGTGAGTATGAAGTTGAGAAAAATGAGACCAAAGAGGTGAAATAACTCATCTCTCTCGTAATTCAGAGCTTGCACAAAGATGTCTGGTGCTGGGTGCTGCGCTGGTTGCTATTTCTGTGCCCTTTTTCTTCTATGATGCTGCCTGCCTGTCTCTGCTGTGGGGGATTTGTTCAAGGGACATTACTTTTCTTTTCACGAGAAGTGTTTTCTTACTGCCCATTCCAGAGGAGGACTGTCCAATTCCAAAGCCTTACTCTTAATCACTATGCTACGGTTTTCCCCAAACCACTCAATCATTGACCACGTTTTTTTTTAATTGGCATATTACTCTTTTGGATGCCAGGAGAATGGAAAATAAAATATACAAATAATCTTGATCTCATGCAAATGTCATTCTTATAGGCAAGAAAGTAAGTGAAGAAATGGGTAAAATGTATAGGATGTCATACAGAAATGGGAGCTCTGGAGAACAATAAAGCAGAGAAAGGAGTAGGGAGAGTTGAGCAAGGGTGCTGGGCTTGCAGCTTTGAGTAAGGTGGTCAGGGAGGCCTTGCTGAGAAGGTCACACTGGAACAAAGTCATGAGCAAAATGCATAATTGCAGTGAGATTGAAACATATTGGAAAGGGCTCAAGAGAAACTGGGGAGAGAGACAGGAGCTGGAGAGAGAAAGAAGAAAGATAACTCTGAAGTCATGTATCAAAAACTGATCCTGGATCAGAGAGTATGGGATCTTTTAGTTTTTAAAGGTTTAAGGTTTCATTGCATGGTTATATGCTAAATGCTAAGGGTCTAGTGGAGATGGAAAATTGATCGATGATGCATGAGAGGGACATGAGAGGGACATGAGAGTCGTACCAGAATACTCCAGAGCAGGTGAGATGGAGGGGACCCAGTGCAGGAGTGGAGGGGTGGATCTTCTGGGCATGGATCCTGGTTCATAAAGGTAGGAGAGATGGCAGAGGGAAGGTGAACAGTGCTGGTGGGTGGGGAGATGAACCTGTGGGAGTTGAGGGCATCCTCTTCAGATTGCTCCTATTTTCTCATTGATAAAGCAAAATCAGACCTCAGACTGAAGGAGCAGATGAGGGGAAGCTGTGTTGGAAATCTGAGGAAGGAACAGCACAGAATTTTCCACTAGAAGAGTAACAGAATGGCTGGGACATATCTGCACAGTTTCATGGTCTGCCAGCATTAAGGGTCCACTTGGGGTTAGTGGCCATGTGTTCAGATTGAGAATCTTCAATGTGACTGTGGGCTCAGTTTCTGAGGAGCGAGCATGCTTCCCAAACCAGGTCGGGATGCACAGAGGAGGTGGAAAGGGTTTACAGAAGAGCATGATGAGGAAATAATAACTGAAATTTAAACTGGAAAGGCAGGAAGTGAGGCCGTGGAGGTTGAGGAACATGGACACATGAACACGTGGTGAGATCCATGGATATGAGCCCTGGAAGGGCCCAAGAGCAAGGGACTGAGGTGGAAACAGGGGGGCAGGTCTGACAGTGCAGTGCTTGGTAACGAGCTCCTCTTGGTGGATGAAGTCTTCTTGGTTACAACCACAGGTCTGAGCAGCTGAGGAGGGGCGGAGGACTAGACCGTCGGAAGGGAGGGGCAGTATCTGAAAGATCCTGGTTAACTGGAAAGGGAAATCACCAAGCATTGTTTCGGGGTTCTTCTAGAGATGGGTGATGAGCTGAAATGAACGAGGTCCGGCAGGGGAGTGGTCACAGCCAGAGGTCAGCAGTGGCTGCGGGAAGGAGGAGGTCATGGATAGGTTTGAAGGGAGAAAAGCCTGATCAGAGTAAGCACTGCTCGCCAGTAGGACGGAGGGGCCATGTGTTTTTCGGGAGCGGGGAGCACAGGGGGGATCTCCTGGTGAGCAGAAGGAGGAAACCAACCTTGCATCACCCTGGTGGTGTGGAAGAGAAGGCAGCCTCCTCTCACAGGGCTGAGAAGAAGCTGATTCTCGGGGGAGAACCGTGTCTTGGCAAGAAGCTGGAGGAGGGAGTCAGAGGGGGTGGGGCAAGGCAGACCTGCGCTGGTGATGCTGAGCTGTGGTGGACACAGGGTAAGAACTCGAAGCGTTGGGCACGGGGCACAGGGCCAGCGAAGAGGATGTCGGGAACTGGACTGGATGGTAGACAGAGAAGGAATGAACCAGAATGTCTGGGCTACTTAAAAGGGCAAAATCAAGTGAGCCCTGCTGGTGGCTGGGCAGAGAGTGGTGCTGAGACTGGAGAAGAGAAAGAGAGGTTGATCAAGAGCATATGGGGGTCTTGCGATCCTCCTCTTCCTGAAAATGATGGTGTAGAGTATAAGTTTCACTTTGAGCACCAGGATGTCTGGAAGGCTCTTCTGATTCCTAGAACGCGAGCAGTGTTAGGGCACAGGCTTGTTTCCTACTAGATATTTATGCTGAGGAACTCATTTTCTTCTTCATCTGTGAGAACACTCAGCAGTGGAACTGCAGATTTTCCCCCGTTAGCCATCCATGCCACTGCTCCTGCATCCTGTTTCCACCACGTGCCAGACATGGCTGTTTGTGCTTCAAGTATGCGGGGAGGTGGGAGGTCCATGGATGGAGAGAGTCCTTCTTTGAGGAGTTTGGACAAATGTACTGACAGGTAGCAAGAGAAAACTAACATATATACGGGGGGACGGAGGAGATAGGGACATGTTTAAACGTCAGTTATCCTAGAAATGGAGATGACAGAACATTCTATCTAGAGGACACATTTCACCCATTTTCATCAGATTATTAACAGAATTTTACAGCCCCCCTGCCAAGAACTTGATTTCTGGGAAGTTATGTAGTTCTTAGCACAATATTTATATATATAGTATGTGTTCAAATATCTTTGATCAATAATTGAATGGGTAGATGGATAAATAATACATGCACTTATGGAGGACTTTAGCCTTCCAGATAATTGACTTGAATTAGTTGTAAGCCTTGCTTGTTTACGTTAAAACTCAAGGACAAAGTGAAGCAGTTGGACTGCATTGCCTTGAAGCTCAGACGGGAGAATGGAGGCGAGGAGACCGTCTGTGCTCTCACTGGAGACAATAGAAAAACAAAAGCTCATGAAATGCAGCCCCCTCTCTTCCTATTTTCCCCAGGAAGGAGAAGAGGAGTCCTCCTGGGTCACAGATTCTGAGGTCACATTCTTGTATTTGCTCGAAGTCTTTTATGTTGATCTCTCCATTTCCCTTAATGCTGTCTTTTGCCTATGACGTTTTTTTTTTTTTTTCAAGAAATGAGTCCAATCTGTATCTCTTCTGTTTTGAGGCTATTAATACAGTTGTCTTCTATCAGATAAAAGAGATTTACAGAAGTGATTTGGCCACCTGAACGTATTTATTTGAATGAAAAGAATTATCTGGAGTTGTAGGTACCTGTCAGTCACTTAATGGCTACTTTGCTCTGCATTGTAGATTGAAACAAGAGCTCACATGAGATAGCCATAATTATCACTGGTGATTTTTAAGTGATTTCATGTTGTTCTGTGCTGGTTCCCCTCCTCCCCCTGCCCTGCTCCTCCCAAGTCGTCTGAACTGTTGGATCCTAACAGATGTATCACAGGGCAGCCAAATGTGAGGGACTGCATGTATGATTTTTTAAAAATTATCATTAATGGTACTGAAAGCAAAGAAATAGGTGTTGATATAGTTTGTACAATTTTGGAGGACCAGAGAGCCATTCCTAGGTGGATGTGATAACCTGACATTCTTCCACTTTATTTAGATGAAGAACATGGAGATATAAGCCCAGTTGCTGGAAGCTAATTATTCATTTAACTTTTTTTTTTTTTTTTCAATTTGGGCCTCTGGATTTTTGCTGGGTTTCTCCTTTAATAGATTGAACTATTATTCCGGTCTAACACATGAGCTGGACAGAACCTTCTCTGTAAGTCCGCCTTCTGTGGAGGAATAAGTGGAACTATTGCCTTGACTTTTTGTTCTGTTCATTTTCAATCGTTTATCTATTTTGGTCTTTTATGGACTTTCTTTTTCAGCCACAAGCTCCGGGACACTGAGATTCATTTCCTCACATGCATTTTTGGGAGTCCTTTTTTTTTTTCCCCCTTTTAAATTTATTTTAAAATGTAGGATTTAAGATATCAGATTTTAAAAGGCTTTATAATCATTTTGAGCCATTTTCTTGTATGCCTGTTCCTCCTGTTACCCCACCCTATTTCCTAAGCGACATGATAATAGATGAGTACTTTTTCCTCCTGAGCGTGTTGAGGAAATGGTGCTAAATATGCTGTCCCTTGTCTGTTTACTAGGTATTAATTTGTCTCAGGAAAATAATTCACAAGGCTAAGGAAATCTTAAGAAGGGAGTCAGCATTCTTCTTCTGGTTTTCATTTATTTAAATTGAACTTAGACTATAGGATAATTCTCTACTAAGTTTGACCTAATTATATCACCAGTTTGATTTGGCATTGTGCTGTTTGTGCCTTTTAGCATATTAAGCAACATTTTTGAAAAAAGAAATTGGCTGCCATGTTTTCAGCAGAGAAATTTACTTTCTCTAGTCATTTGCATTTGATATTTGGTGATTGTTCTTAGGCTTTGGGGGCTTATTCTTTACATTTTGCGATTAGTTTGTTATTTGAGGTTATGATTTAAAACTTGAATTAACATCAGAATGATTATGATTCATCTCACATTTCAACTCCATAAATAATAGGGAGTATAAGTTTTCCTTTTCTCTCAAGAACACTCAAATCATATGCACAGGGACTGATTTTTTTGTTTTTAAGCATCAAAAGCAAACTGAGTCTATTGGACGGGCTTCCCAGGTGGCGCTAATGGTAAAGAACCTGCCTGGCCATGCAGGAGATGCAAGAGATGCGTGTTCGATCCCTGGGTGGGGAAGATCCCCTGGAGGAGGGCATGGCAACCCACTCCAGTACTCTTGCCTGCAGAATCCCCATGAACAGAGGAGCCCAGCGGGCTACAGTCCATGGGGTCTCAAAGAGTCAGACACGACTGAAACAGCTTAGCACGCGTATGTCCATCTGAACAAGTGTGAAAAAAAAATCACATTTTAAGTTTATTGAACAAACACTTTTTCTTTGTTTATATTAGGCACTGTTTATATACACTTAGGGTATATCAGTGAAAAGATGGATAAAAACAAAGCAGAACAAAATCTGTGCCTTCATTGAGCTTATATTCCATTGAAGAGGTAGAGGGTGACCAAGGGACTAGACAAAATAAAAAGCAAGCGTCGTGGTATATTGGGTGATAGAGGATGGTAGCGTTAAAAATGCTATCAGGTAGGTAGGATTAGGAATGCTGCGGTGGGGGTGAGGTTGCAAATTTGAATTTTAAATAGCAAGGTAAGGGCAGGTCTCTTCAAGGAGATGAGGGCATTAACCATGACGCTATCTGGAAAAACAGAGTTCCAGGCAGAGGGAAAGACCCGGGAATGTCTACTGCACGTTGAGATCATACCAAGGTGGCCAGAAGGGCTGGGTGATCGGAACCCGATGGGATGTGAAGGAGACAAGACCGGAGGGAGATACTCATCAGAGGGGATGGTCCTTCTGGGATGGCCCACGGTGCTGTTGGAAGGACCGGGGCTATTCTTTCTAGTAAACAAAAGAGAAAGATAATCTCATAGTAGCATTTTTCTAAAAGCTTCCTTTTCCTTTTGTTGATAGCCTTAATCTGATTGAATACTCTCCACTCCTTTTTAAAATTCTTTGGAAAAAAGAGTAATGCCAGGTATAATTAAAAAACCTGTCCAATCTTTTCATCTTTCCTTGGCATCCTTTCTTCTTTGTTTCTGTAGGGTGATATTTGAGAGCTGTTTGTGGAAATCTTGCCCCATCTCTTTAGGCTCCTTTCATTTCCTTTGAGCATTTTCTCTTTGATGTACTATGATTTCAAAAATACCTTCCTTTTTTAAAAAAAAGTCTTATGACTGCACTGTGTGTGTTTATGATATTGAATTGAGAATCACAGTAAAGTTTTAAAAAATTTGCCTTTAATGTTTCTAAAATTATTAGCAGAAATAACAACAGATATCAGTTAATGGTTAGCAGAGA
The DNA here is from genome assembly GCF_055505025.1 of Bos grunniens. Lineage (NCBI taxonomy): Eukaryota > Metazoa > Chordata > Mammalia > Artiodactyla > Bovidae > Bos > Bos grunniens. Next base: position 85,028,728 of record NC_141176.1, on the reverse strand, counting down.
ACGTGGGAAAAAACTGTGAGTTTTAATGAATTGCTTAAATGTGTTAATATTTGTAATGCGGCTTAGAACACAGAATTTCGCATATGAAAGTGTAGTGTCTGTCTTTAATAAAGGAAAGAAAGAACTGTAAATGGGCAAGTGACTTCACCTCATTTAACCTCAGTACCTCACAAGTAAAAGAGGGTTCATACGTGGGTTTTTTTGCAGTTGGTTTCATAACCATCAGTGCCTCACATGATGTCTGGTGCCCAGTAAGAACAAAAACCCTGTTACCCAACATTCACTGAGAGTCGCTCTGTTGCAGTCTGAATGTAAAGGCTTTGCAGCCAGGGTCACTGCACCCAGGCTGTGCACCTCCACAAGGGAAGACACCTCATCTGTATGGTTTGGTGTTTGTTGTAAATGGTGGAGCCGGATTTTGGACCCGGGCCGAGCCCAAGCTCTCGTGGACACCAGAAGGCTCTTGTAAGTGTGTGTATTGGGCAAGAGAGAGCTCAACTCTCCCTCCATTCTTTACAGTCTGCAGCCCTTCCTTTCCACTTTGATCATAGAATGGGATCATGTAATAGGCACACTGAGTTTCATAGCTGCGATTATTGTCCTTGGATACAAAATTACTGTCACGTCTCGATGTCTGTCTGTCTTCCCCCTATAACTTCAGCCAAGGTGGACGTGGCAACGCCTCCAAACACGTGCGTGTACTCACAAACAGCAGCACAGGCTCAGAACACACACACGCACGCTGCACACTGGGACCCTTGGAGCAGTCCTAGGCTTCACAACTCTTAAGTTTCCTTGAGCAGTACTTCAGCTGCAGTGAAATAATCACTGATCTGGACTAAATTTGTTTCCTTAATCATTGTATGTAACAAACTGGAGAGCAGCAAGTGAAACTCAGAACCTGGATTTAAATCCCCACCCCCCAGATAATATGATGCTGGGAAAGATTGAGGGCAAGAGGAGAAGGGGGAGACAGAGGCTGAGATGGTTGGATGGCATCACTGACTCAGTGGACATGAGTTTGAGCAAACTCTGGGAGATAATGGAGGACAGGGAAGTCTGGCATGCTCAGACATGACTTAGCAACTGAACAACAATGTCAACAGGTAATATGTTTTATTGCTACTAGGAAGTTAATTTTACTCCAATCTTTTTTCCCTCAATGACTGATTATTGGTTATTGTAGGTCACATATCTTTTTAAATTCTCAAAAGGTAAAGAGAATCAAGGGGAGTGTGATTAGACTTTATAGGTTATATTTACAGAGGAGCCAGTAAAGTTTTTTAAAATAAAACATTTTTGCTAAATTTAATCTGGATTGCTATATAAATAATGTGATTTCAATCTGACTCAGAGATAGGGTTTTATTCTTACCAATGTCATATCAATACCTTTTGAATATCATCAGGTTTTGTGTTTTTTTGTTAGATAACTCAAAAGAAAATTATGAATCAGACTCTTTAATGGTACTCAGTTAGCTTGCTTCATTGATGATAAAGACAGGAAACAAAATACAAAGGAGCAGGTTAATGAGCTACAGAAAAAGTGGTCTTATAAATCCATAGGTACATGTGATCCTGCCTTTGAAGACTCAGAATTCCAAGTATTCTTAGAGAAATTTGTGACTAATGCAGCTTAAAAGTTCTCAAACTGACATGTAGCAATTTTTTCTCAGTATTTCTTATATACTGAAGTGTGTCGAATGCTGACACAGTATTAATTACAATTACAATAACTCATAAATTGACATTGCAGGAACTTTTTTTAATCTTACACTTGGGCAGAAGGAAAAAAAAATCATTGGAACCAATGCTAACCAAATTTGTGTTATAAGCAGAAACCACAGACCTTCCATTTCTCCTTTGTGCTATTTGCCAGTTTAAGAAATGCTGGCATAAGGATCAGTTTTTGAGAAAAGCAAGGGCTGGAGAGGTCAAAATAGAACATTTCTCTAGTTTTTATTTTGTTGTTTTTAGTATCACGTAGTGTATTTTATTTCCTTTCCTTCTTTTCTTTCTTTCTCTTTTTTCGATTTGAAGATAAGCTGGGAAGAGGTAGAGATTAGACATAAAGGGAACAAATGTATATTTCTTAAAAGATGGGTGAGATTAGAACACGTTACATTATCTGTTTTAGGAATGATCTATACACATTTTAATATGAAGCAATAAACAATGATCTTTTGAAATTTTAAAAATTCTATGTGGGCTTTTGTGTCATGTTATTTTGCAAAGCTAGTAACTATGATTTGGGGAATTCCCTGGTGGTCCAGTGGCTAGGCCTCCGTGCTTGCACTGCTGTGGGCCAGGTTTGATCCCTGGTCTGGGAACTAAGATCCCACAAGCCGTGTGACACAGCTAAAAAAAAAAATAGATGGTTTTACCACAGGGAAACCATGTAGTAGGCAGGGAAGGAAATATTGAACCAAATCTTTGTTTATCAACATGAGAAGACTTATCATTCTAAGCAAAGTTTGGGATAATTTTTTTAAGAGTGTGTGCACTGCTATAGAGAGTCCAGTGGGTAGTCTTGAAGTTCTTCATGTTCATCAGGGCCCACGACTCACCACCATTAAGTCAGGACAGTTATGGGATCCCCGAAACCGCCAGGACCCATTGTGTATCGGCATCATGACAGACAGGCCTAATCGGTCTTCCCCACTTGTAATAAATACGTCCCTGTTCTCCACACCAGGGGATGTTTTATTGATTTCCTCCATTACCACGGTGAGGTCTCCGTCTTGGTGGTAAAGCTCGTTTCAGGAAATTACAGTTTAAACTGCAAGCATTAAGCCATTCAGTTAACCGCTCAAGGTGTTCACGGCAGGACTCTGTGCATCTCGGTGTGATGTTTAGAAGCAATATGTAGGTGTGTTTAGGAAAGTATTGCTTCCTCTCTCCCTAGAAGGCATCTCTCCAGCCCATTAGCTTTTCATTCCTGTGGATGCTGGAGGGGAAAGCGCTCGGAGAGCCCACCTGTGTCCAGAGCTCTGTCCTCCGCCTGGTCCTTGTGTTCCTGGGCTCAGTCTCACCTGAGCCAGGCTGTGTCTGAGTCAGACTACTCTTGGCCTGGGTCTGCCTGAGGGAATTTGGTCTGTTCTGGTGTAGTCTGGGCTGAAAAGATTTTTAGAAATTAAAGGTCATTTTGAACTTCTGGGTTTGAAGACAGTCGAAATGTAAGGTGGGGAGAGGGGTGCAAATTAATCCAAATCAATTAATAAGGAGGAGCCATGATTTGCTTTATTAGTTATAGAATCAAAAGCTACTGGAAAGTTACTGGTTATGAACCAGATGTGGGATCTAATTTCGTTGTATTTAGTGTGCCCTGTTCAAATTTAGAATACTCGTTGAGGCCCAAGCAAAATTAATGAAATACAAGCACATTTTGGCAGTAGTCCAAATGTTCAGTTGTCTTCACCTATAAAAATCTCATGCACACATATACTTGTAAAAATAAAGTATGGAAAAGTCTAATAACAAGAACTGACCAAAAATTTCCATTAACAAGCACTTCAATATTTACTACTAAATGAAAATGTGTATCTATAATGACTCTGAGAGGTATTCCATTTCAAATTCATTTAAAAATTATACTCTGGGTAGTTGTTAAATACTTTTTTTTTTATACTATGGTACTTTGAAAATTGAGAATTCATTATATGGCAACTCCTTGCTAACCAAGATGTCATACCATGCATACCATCTCATTCATCTATATTATGGAAATTAAAATAATCAGTATAATTTGAATTTCTAGCTATATATATATATATACACACACACAGACACACACACACACACACAGACTTCCCTGGTGGCTTGGTGGTAAAGAATCCACCTGCTAATGCAGGAGATACAGGTTCAATTCCTGGGTCAGGAAGATCCCCTGGAGAAGGAAAAGTTGAAGGGGGCAGAAGAGGATGAGGTGGTTAGATAGGATCACTGACATGAGTTTGAGCAAACTGCAGGAGATAGTGAAGGACAGGGGAGCTTGGTGTGCTGCAGTCCATGGGGTCTCAAAGAGTTGGACATGGCTTAATGACTGAACAAGCTACACACACACACCCACCCACACACACACACATATAGTCATTTTACTGATGAGAAAATGCAATCCATAGGAATGAAGGAGTTTTTCCAAAACCATACAGCTGCTTGGCAGCCAAGGAGAAGTTGTAGTCTTGCCATGTACCTTACAGACTGGTGTCTCTGTCTCTGCAGAATGTCAAGCAGACATTAGACAATTGAATGCTTTTTGAACAGCCTCAAGTTTTTCTGTGTCTGAACTGCACCAGCCATCTGGGCTGGTTACAAGTTGAGCCTGTGTTCTCGCTTCCGAGAACAGCCATATTGGCTCCACAGGGAGTCTCGTTTATATGTCGAGATGGCCAAGAGTTTAGTGGGGGGAGCAAAGGGCACAGGAAATGAGGCCTCATTCCCTAAGGGGTTCATCAGAAACACACACCACGGCCTCCTTGTATCTCGTGTGGCCGTTTTCCAGGTTTCAGACCCATTCGAGGGGCCATGGTTCCGCAGGTGTGGGGCGCGTGAGTGACAAGACAGATGCGGTCAGCATGCTTCCTCGTGTTCCCAGGCTTGTCCTAACCCGTCCCCTTTCAAAGAGCACCTGTTCCAAGTGGGGGCACCTCCTTGATTCAGCCTTTTGTGATGAATGAGCAGACCCTATTCCTTCCCTCTCAGATTGCATGAGGGGATTAGTCTCTAAAAGGAGGGAATGGCGTGGAAAGGCTAAGCATAAACATGAAGAGAAACTTGCCCCCGGATAACCCCAGTCCTACAGCAGAGGTCCAGGAGGAGATTACATGGCGGCTCTAGGCCAGCATCGACTGAATCCACGTGAGGAAGGGTCCCCCACGTCTCCATCTAGACCACAAGTTCGCCTGAAACTTTCCCCACATGCTTCTTATCTTCCCTTCCTCAACCTGCGAGACTCACGAGTGTTGTCCTTCTCGTGGTTCATAAGCCGCTTTCACATCAGCTCTTTCATTTCGTGCTCACAGACTGGGCAGTAGAAATCATTATTTCCCCTTTTCACCAGTGTCAAGACTGGAACCCAAGTTCTGGATTCCTGAATAACACCCAAACTATTACTCTTTGCAGTACCTACAGCTGCTTTGGGAGGACACACACACACACGCACACAGGCATATGCATGCATTTTGCATTAGACACCATACAGATGTGTATCTGTCCACAATACACTTTTGTAGGTAGTTTCAGGAAAAGCAGCTACAATTTGCTTGGTAAACGTGAAATCTATTTGGGGATATTAGCAAAGTGGCTTTCATCAGTGTCTCTCTCTGTACACACACGCATGCACACACACACACACACACAGTGCTTAGCACATGCATATTTATGTCTATATGTCAATCACCATCCTTACCTGACATCTCCCGTTTCCATGGCTCAGCAGTCATGGGCATCAGCTTGTAGAACCCACTGCTTCAGAGCTGATGGGAGGACACAGGCAACGTGTCACTCTGGCTTGAGTGCCTGGAAAGCTCTCATGAACTCAGAAAGACTTTCCTGACAAGGCTCGCATTTAAGTAGCATGTGTAGGTGATCACTGACACCAGCTTGGACTTGGCTCCCCGCCCTCCCCAGAACCCCACCCTGGGGCAAGTCCCAGAGACTGAGTGATGACACCATGGATCCAGAGGTGGAAGGTGGGCTCCTCCAGGACCAGGTTCTCAGGTTTCCTTTTCAGTATCCAGAGCCTGAATGGTCCTGAGAGGGGCATCCAAGCACCGGAGTGGAGAGAGGGGCACACTCCTGGGTCCATGCTCGCGATTTCCCACCTTCCACGGGTGTGATTAGATACATCATGGTGAATCTATATGTAGTGAACCATTTTCATAAGTAATTAATTAAACTATAGTTAGTTCTCCCTGGTCTCCTCTTCTTAAAAATCAAATCACTCAAAAACTCTTATCTGACACTAAAATCTTTTTATAAGTACCTATGATATTTGGAAGGCTAAGACTGCCTGCTATTTATAGGACTCCAACTTCAGAGCCTTCTGTTGTGATCAGACAGCTCAGAGGGCCTCACTTTTTCAGGCAACAGTCTCAGAAACTTTTTCACAGCAGCAGCTTCTCTTCAGAGTGTACAGAGTTCAATAGGATCAGGCAAACCACATCACCCCAGACCAGATGAGTGACCCTTAGCAAGGGCTGTGCACACACCCGCTCATTTATTTAGTCCTCGTGTTGAATGCCGACCTGCTGTGGGCCAGCTGCTGTGTCAGCTGATGCACAGACAGTGATCAGTACCACCCCTGGGTCACGGGTAGCACTGTATTCCCTTCAAATTCACATGTTGATGCTTAATCCCACCCTGAGAACCCCAGGATGAGAAATTATGTGGAAACAGGGTCACTACAGCTGTAATTAGCTACGATGAGGTCACACTGCAGTAGGGTGGGCCTTTAATCCACCAGGACTGGTGTCCTCATACAGAGGGGGACATTTGGACACAGACATGCCCACAGGCAGAGGCCACATGAAAATGAAGGCATATATCAGACTGGGGTGATGCTACTACAAGCCAAGGAATGCCAAAGATGGCCAGTCACCCCCAGAAGCAAAAGGAGAAGCACGCAATAGATTCTTCTTCACAACCCACAGAAGGAACCGACCCTGCAGCAGTCACCTTGATCTTGGACTTTGGCCTCCAGACTGTGAGACAATACGTTCCTGTTGGTGAAGTACCACCCCGCCTCCTCCCCGGCCCCACTTTGTGATACATTGTTATGGCAGTCCCAGGAGCCTAATACAGCTGTGAACCCAGGTGGGGTTGGATAGGACATTCTGGGGCTTCCAAGGTGGTGCTAGTGGTAAAGAACATGCCTGGCAATACAGGAGATGCCAGAGGCGAAGGTTCAATCCCTGGCCTGGGCAGATCTCCTGGAGGGCATGGCAACCCACTCCAGGATGCTTCCCTGGAGAATCCCACGGACAGAGGAGCCTGGTGGGCTATGGTCCATAGGGTTGCAAAGAGTTGTACACGACTGAAGTGACTTAGCACGCAGGCAGGACCTTCTGAGGTTTGGTCAGCTCACACAGCATCTAGGGAGCTCCTTCTGTGGACAGAGTCTCAACTGAATCTTCCAGTGGTTAACATCTTCCTCACCTCTGTGCCTTGAATGTCCTATGGCCATGCTGACCTGTTTATCTTCTCAGTCTTCAAGGGGACTGGAGGGACTCAAGGTGGCTGGAGCCTCCAGCCGCTCCCAGTTACGGAGAATGCCATATGCTGTTATCAGTTTTTATGTGTGGCACGAGGGGAAAATAATGGGTAAACTCTAACCTAAGCAACCCCGAAGAAGAAATAAAGTATGCCATTGGGGTCAGTTTTGATTTCCAAAGATGTAGAGTGAAGGCCAATGCCCGTGATAGCTTCAAATTTTCACCTTGTGGGAGTTTATGATATTGCAGTTTTTGTAGGAGGCTAGACTGGGGCAGGGGAGGGTTTATCTGGGTTGAGGAAATATACTGTAAATAGGATGATTTATTGGAGGGACCTGGCAGGAACTAAGCAAGGGTTTCCTCTTGATCAAACTGGTTTCCTCTTGATCAAACTCCACCAGCTGCCCCTCAGGCGGAGTGTGAGAGCCTGAGAGTGGGTCAGAGATCTGGGGCGGGCAGAGGGCCAGTCAGACAGGTCTTGGTGTTCTGGGCTGGTCAGACGGGGCCAGATGCTTCCTCCCCAGTGGGGAACGAGGACGGAGGTCAAGCGAGGCTCTCATGCCTCCTGTGCTTGCTCCAGCCTCCGAGCACCCCGAGAATGTGGTCCTACATTTGGGGAAGGGTGTAAAACAAACGAGGTTTTGAAACCAGCACATCTCCAATCCAGAGAGCAATAAAGATTCTCACTCCTATTGAGTAAAATGCATCCTTACCACAGGTAGATATACTGACCTTAGTGAGGTGTCCTCTTTACACCATGTGTCTGAAGAGTTAAATGACTGCCTGAACTGAATGAACAAACGTGGCATGACCCACAAAAGCAACAGAAAGCAGCCGTACTGTTGCAGCTGCTGCTGCTGCTATGTCCTTTCAGTCATGTCCGACCCTGTGCGACTCCACAGACGGCAGCCCACCAGGCTCTCCCATCCCTGGGATTCTCCAGGCAAGAACACTGGAGTGGGCTGCCATTTCCTTCTCCAATGCATGAAAGTGAAAAGTGAAAGTGAAGTCGCTCAGTTGTGTCCGACTCTTAGAGACCCCATGGACTGCAGCCTACCAGGCTCCTCTGTCCATGGGATTTTCCAGCAAGAGTACTGGAGTGGGGTGCCATTGCCTTCTCCGATATTGTTGCAGTTCAGTTCAGTTAGTTCAGTCGCTTAGTCGTGTCCGACTCTTTGCGACCCCATGAATCGCAGCACGCCAGGCCTCCCTGTCCATCACCAACTCCCGGAGTTCACTCAGACTCATGTCCATCGAGTCAGTGATGCCATCCAGCCATCTCATCCTCTGTCATCCCCTTCTCCTCCTGCCCCCAATCCCTCCCAGCATCAGAGTCTTTTCCAATGAGTCAACTCTTCGCATGAGGTGGCCAAAGTACTGGAGTTTCAGCTTTAGCATCATTCCTTCCAAAGAAATCCCAGGGCTGATCTCCTTCAGAATGGACTGGTTGGATCTCCTTGCAGTCCAAGGGACTCTCAAGAGTCTTCTCCAACACCAGAGTTCAAAAGCATCAATTCTTCGGCACTCAGCTTTCTTCACAGTCCAACTCTCACATCCATACATGACCACTGGAAAAACCATAGCCTTGATTAGACGGACCTTTGTTGGCAAAGTAATGTCTCTGCTTTTCAATATACTGTCTAGGTTGGTCATAACTTTCCTTTCAAGGAGTAAGCATCTTTTAATTTCATGGCTGCAGTCACCATCTGCAGTGATTTTGGAACCCCCCAAAATAAAGTCTGCCACTGTTTCCACTGTTTCCCCATCTATTTCCCATGAAGTGATGGGACCAGATGCCATGATCTTCATTTTCTGAATGTTGAGCTTTAAGCCAACTTTTCACTCACCTCTTTCACTTTCAGAGAAGTCAATTCTGACACCCTGTTGTAACTGTTGCTTCAACTTGCATCTCGTTACTTTTGTTATTATAATCATACAGAATGGCCCAGCAGAGAACCCTGCCCCTCTGCCTGATTTAAAGTAAAAGTGCCTTTGTTCAGACCCCTGTCCACCTGCTAATGGCAGGCAGGAAGGAATTTACACATCCCCTGCCTGAGGCTTGCCATTCTAGGAGATGTCTGCAAGATTAATGGCCTTTTTACTTTGCTTCCTCAACTCCCCCCCTCCCCCCAATCCCTTATCTATAAGAGTCTGAAATCCAGACTCCAATAAGATGGTTATTTTAAGGCGCTAGCCTGCCATCTTCTCTGTCAGCCGGCTTCTTTCCTGCCTCAAATCCTCATCTCGGATTTATTGGCCTGTCATGTGGCAAGCAGAATGAACTTGGACTCAGTAACAGTACAACCTAAGGAAGTGTGATGCTATGACCCACTGTGGGCAGGCACGTGCCTGTCACACCTCAGTCATCCCGGAGGAAGTCAATGTCTAATGGTGATGATCACAAGAGATACTCTGAGTGAGGATTATGTTATTTTTACTGTAATCTTTCATATGTCTCAGAGCTTTTAGGATCAGCTTTATAAAAAAGCATTTAAAATTAAAATTCTGATTCTTAAAGAGGTCTACTTGGGATATCTGAACAAAAAAAAATCAAGTTCTATAATATTATGGCTGAGAAACAAGGTGTCAACTTTTGTAACACTTTATATGCAAACACACACACAGAGTTCAAGAGCGGTAGTTCATGCAATCTGTAAATACAGTTTGTTTAGATTTTCCTTCAGTTCAGTTCAGTCCCTCGGTTGTGTCCGACTCTGTGATCCCATGGACTGCAGCACACAAGGCTTCCCTGTCCATCGCCGACTCCCAGAGCTTGCTCAAACTCATGTCCATCAAGTCGGTGATGCCCTCCAACCATCCCATCCTCAGCCTTCCTCCAAGTTTTATGTGTTCAACTTGCATGGCACATGGACTTTTCTTTTGAATGTTCAGTCCTTGACGTGTTTGTGGGTGTCTATTCCCCTCTCACACTCAAGAAAACCTACTGGGCACGCAGCTGACAGTAATGATGTTGGGGAGTTAATTCTGAATCTGCTTTAATTTATCAAAAATATATTGCTTTAAAATATAATATTTTAGCTATTATGGGTAGGATTGCTTTTGACAGACCCACAACTGATTGTAACATAATAGGATGTCATTGCAACTTGGTTGACTACAGTAGCTGAAAAGTGAGGAATTTAGGATTTAAGAATGTTACATTTTCTCCAGGCACAAAGCTCAACCTGCTTTCAATTTCTGGTGTATTGCCCCCACCCTGGGATTAATATCAGACTCCGTACAGTCTTCTGGTTTAGACCTTTATGTCCTGGCAGGGCATACTTCCCCTTAACTAGATGGCACTGGCCAAATGCTTATTCTTCCCTGAACAATGCAGCTATGGGACCACGCAGTATGCACTTCAGATCGGATCAGATCAGATCAGTCGCTCAGTCGTGTCCGACTCTTTGCGACCCCATGAATCGCAGCACGCCAGGCCTCCCTGTCCATCACCAACTCCTGGAGTTCACTGAGACTCAGGTCCATCGAGTCAGTGATGCCATCCAGCCATCTCATCCTCTGTCATCCCCTTCTCCTCCTGCCCCCAATCCCTCCCAGCATCAGAGTCTTTTCCAACGAGTCAACTCTTTGCATGAGGTGGCCAAAGTATGCGCTTACTATGCATCAAAGTAGTTATGTCGTTTCTACTCATTCACAGTGCTGTTATACTCATGAAAGAGTGTAATGTAATATACAACTTTTTTAATATCCTGGGATATTGTAAAGGGGAGTAATTGGCTATAAAGGCAAGAAGAAGGAATTAAGGCTTTAATAAATCTGTGTTAGACTCACTGCCTTGCTGTGTTTGAGGTCTTACCTAGTTTATTTCAGGCCTGGGGTTCTCCCTAAGGTACACAGGACTCAAGCTAATATATTTTAGAGGCATGCTATTTGGGACAGAGATTTCCAACTCTGATTTTGTGATATGATAGGGGATCCTCAGCGATTTTAGGGAGGATGACAAAATATCTCAAAAGGAAATGCATTTCGTATTTACTTTAGCAAACTGATATATGCCTTTGAGTCCACTTTCTTGAAGCTGTGGGGTCTGAGCCGGACTGTGCTGAGTACCTGGTGTTTAAAGAAGAAAGGGTCACAGTGCCAGCCCTCAGGGAGCTTAGTCAAGTAGAACAGACCTGCAAAGGAGGCGGTGGCACGTTCCAGGTGTGGCTTGCAGGAGGGAGTGCATGGACGTCATCGTCCTTGAACTGGACTTGAGTTCTGGCCTTCTCTGCCCAGTCAGGATGGAGTCTACAAGGCACCTTGGCAGTGGGCCTCACGTGTATGGACGTGTGGCTGACTTTTAGAGCAATGTGTGTTTCTTTGTGAAAAGGTAATGACATTTCATAAAAGGAGAGAATAGCAGGCTTCATAATACCTTTTCTTTACCACTGATTTCTTTGACCTATTTATTAGGGAAAACATGTGGGTGTATGTATGTGTGTGTATATAAAAATATGTTTATAAAAATACAATATTATTTGGATATTATGTTATATTAACATAAGTATTATATATATATGAATAATTTTGAAGCTAAAGCAGATAGAAGTGAGATAAATAACACATTCTACCTGGTTCCTAATAGGATGAACCCTCCTGGCAGGTATGGTCAAGCGCTTGGTTTGGAGCCTAGCGGGAAATGTCTAACAGTCGAAATACAGGAGAGGATTTCCTTTCTGAGAGAAGAAATGAACTTTCAGATTAAAAGCTGCCACTCTCGTCTTGAACATTTCTGAAATAGCAGTTGGCATTTCTTTACTTGCCTGTCTATCCACCTGTTTATTCGCCCCGTATTTCGTGAATGCTTAGCTTGAACACTTGCTTTGTGAGTTCCTGTGATGATGAGATGAGACTGCCAACTCTCATGGGGAAGGGAATGCTTTCTCACTAGTTGTTGAATCCTTGTACCTGGTACAACACATGGAAAACTCAAGATACGCTTGGTTGGTTGAAGTGACCTGTACGAGAAAACGTATGGACTTGGCCCCTTCACTTCAGGAAGTGGATGTGGCACTTGAGGACACAGTCATCAGAAACTAGTATGGTGGTATTCAGTTGTTCAGTTGTGTCCGACTTTTTGTGACGCCGTGGACTGCAGCATGCCAGGCTTCCCTGTCTTTCATTATCTCCCAGGGAGTTTGCTCAAATTCAAGTCCATTGAGTCGGTGATGCCATCCAACTGTCTTATCCTCTGTCGCCCCCATCTCTTTCTCCCTTCTATCTTTCCCAGCATCAAGGTCTTTTCCAATGAGTTGGCTCTGGAGCTTCAGCATCAGTCCTTCCAATGAATATTCAGGTTGATTTCCTTTAGGATGGTTGGCTTAACCTCCTTGCCATCCAAGGGATTCTCAAGAGTCTTCTCCAACACCACTATTCAAAAGCATCCGTTCTTCAGCACTCAGCCTTCTTTATGGTCCAACTCTCACATTCTAACATGACTACTGGAAAAACCATAGCTTTGAATACACGGACCCTTGTCAGCAAAGTGATGTCTCTGCTTTTTAATATTTTGTCTAGGTTTGCCATAGCTTTCCTTCCAAGGAGCAAGTGTCTTTTAATTTCATGACTGCAGTAACCGTCTGCAGTGATTTTGGAGCCCAAGAAAATAAAATCTGTCAGTGTTTCCACTTTTCCCTCATCTATTTGCCATAACGGGATGGGGCTTCAGTAAAGGGTAAGCGCATATGAGAGCTGCTTTGGAAAATCTGTGGAAAGAACAATCATTCCATTTGACTAAGACATGATGGTACCTACATGGAGATGTTGGTAACTTTATTGATAACTTCATTTTGTGTGATCACCTGTCAGGGAAACCACAATGCTGCTAATTGCTTTGGCACAAGATAGATTTTCTATTTTAACAAGCAGCAGCAGAAATCTCACTCTTCCCCCGCCCCCACTGATGTCTCAGCTTATGAGCCACCATTTCTTTTCAATATGTAATACCTCGTGACTGTGGCTTGTGTGGCACAAGGAGCATTTTCTTAGCTGCAGGGAACATCTTGGTGTGTGTCTGTTGGCTGTGTCTTTCTGCCTCAAGCTGGCAGAGCTCTTACCTCATTGCTGCCTTTCCTGTGAGTGATGATGAAAAACAGGTGTGGTGGTTTCAAAGTAGAGAATTGCTATTCAATAAGTCCTTGTTGTTTAACTATGGACTTTTAAAACTTACTTTATTTCTTTGTCTTAAACAGCCATGCGTTATTTTGTGGAGGGATTTGTTATTTTGTTTTTGGGTCATGTTGTTACTCTCCAATTTGGACTGTTGAAATCGTAAGGACTAATGAATGATTAGAGGCAATTTTCCATAGAATTTAAGGTTGTGGTGAATATCTTCTTTAACTAAAAGAAAATAAAAATGTCTCTTTGGGTTGAGCTTTTCTGGTGGTTCAGATGGTAGAGAATCTGCCTGCAACGCGGGAGACCTGAGTTCGATCCCTGGGTTGGGAAGATCCCCTGGAGAAGGGAATGGCTACCCACTCCAGTGTTCTGGCCTGGAGAATCCCATGAGCAGAAGAGCCTTCTGGGTCATGGGGTCGCAGAGTTGGACACGACTGAGTGACTTTCAGTTTCACTTGGGTTGAAGGTGGAAATATACCTTTCAAATATAATTGTTTTATTAATCTAAAAATAAATTAGGACTTCCCTGGTCGTCCAGTGTTTAAGACTCTATACTTCCACTGCAGGGGACATGGATTCAATCCTGGTAGGGGAACTAAGACCCTCTAAAGGATACTGTGCGGTGTGGCCAAAAAAATAAATAAATCCAAGAAATAAAAGTGTTTTGACTCCTCCTTCCCTTTGCCTTTTTGAGGTAACTCCCAAAGAATCTCTTGTTTGGTCCTCTCACAACAAAGCCCACACTAAACTTCTCACTATTTCCTGTAAAATCCAGGCTCTTCCCTGTGAGTGGCATACCCTTCCTGCAGCTCTGATGATAAACTCTTATTCCTCTTTCATGATTAAGCTCAAATGCTACCATCTATAGTGTTCTGACACTCAGTCAACCCCATGGAGCCTAGCCCACCAGGCTCCTCTGTCCATGGGGTTTCCTAGGCAAGAATACTGGAGCAGGTTGCCATTTCCTTCTGCAGGGGATCTTCCCAACCCAGGGATAGAACCTTTGTCTCAGGCATTGCAGGCAGATTCTTTACCAACTGAGCCTGCCCTGTTACCTTCTAGTTCTCAGACAATTTGAGTTCTCTGATTCTGCTGTAATTTATAAAAAAGACCAAGCACTTTGGTGTAATTTGACTATTTATACACCAGCCTTCACTGCCTGTGAGTTCTTTCAAATTCAAGACAGTCTTATGCTGAGTTGTACCTTCAAGGCAGAGCGCTCTGTTCACAGTTCAGGTTTAATACATCCTTAAACTTCCTGTTGGTTAGATCAACAGGAACCTTGCTATGGAGCCTTGCTTGGAGCTTCCTTTACCCCTGCAGCACTGTAACGCTCTCAATGTTCTAAGTGGGCTCCAGTGTCCTTGAACTAAATGTAAACTTGCTCCAGGGGCTATGGCCCAGGCAGAGGCAGGCGGGTGTGCGTGGCGTCATACAGAGCACACGTGCTTACGTCACGCGGGCCCGCGTCCCATGGAGGAGGAGAGGGTGCTTACATCACACGGGCCCGCGTCCCACGGAGGAGGAGCCGCAACTCCGCTGTCTTTCTTGGGTTTGGTCTCCTCTCCCCACCTACTTCCTTCTCACACAGCCTGGGGGAGCCGTGGCCAGAGGGCTGGTTCCTTTGTTTTTCCCTCTCTCTGTGTCTGAGGACAGGATTGGGACCAAAATAATTGGCAGTAGCTTTCTGCTGTAGGCCGCTTTCTGACTTGTGCCCTAAAAAAGGAAAATACACCTCCTTCAAGTATAAACAGCCGCTGTGAGAGTGCTCCTCGGGCTGGCGCCGAGTGTCTTTATCAGTTCAAGGTTTCCAGGAAGTGGTTGGAACACCAAAATAGTACTGGGATGAAGAGGGAAATGACATGATGCTGGCAGCAAGTGTCTGTGGAAAACACGTCTTTTGGTAGATTTGATTGTGATGGAATATACAGACATTTCCCACCTTTTGGTCCAAATTCCATGTCATGCGCATGGAATGCCTCATGTGCATGAGTCATGCACATCTTATGGACATAAAGATATTTTTCAGTGTCCTGGGATAACCCTTCAATTTCCACATTCAATTCACCCATGAATGTTAGCCTCCAAGGTCTGTTGTGAGACTTGAATGAGACTCTGTCCATGGAGCCTCTTAGGAAACAGAACATCAGTCGTGTCCAGATGTAGGTGCTACTGTCAGTTCTCTCCCAGTTCAGACCTTTTCTTCCCTACTTTCATCCAAAGGAACAAGTCAGACTTACCTTTCTCCTAGGCTTTGAGCGTTGTTCATCATGTCACACGATGGAAACACGAGGAGTGTTGATACTAAAGGGGACAATGGTAGTTCCGTAAATCTCTGGCAACCTCAAAGAGAATGGAGCCCTTTATTTAGCAGAGGGGGAACTGAAACTCAGAGTTTTTCAGGAAAAGCCAGGGTCCTTGGCAGCACAGCTAAACTGCAACTCGGGTCCCTTGGTTCTTAAATTCAAATTTACTGACCCATAAGTATGAAGTAGAGTACAGTGTAGTTGATACTTTGGAAAATGGGAACGACAATCTCCCTCTCTCCTTTTTTTTTCCCCATGAAAGATCCCCACTGTGAGCTATAGTAAACAAGTGTTGGAAAATATGAGTCCCTAATAATATTCAAATACTCGTTTCTGTCTGGTTTGGATATGAAAGAAACATTTAAGTGCATCAGTATGTTTTCTACTTACATTCTTATGCTTTATTTGGTAGATGCTGTGATATGTCTTCTGTATTTCCAAGGAGTAGGAAGAGAAGGGGGCAACGTGATCTGTTCTCAAATGTGATCACAGATATCAGAGGTTGAAGCATAGCCTCTGCAGTTGTGCTTTAGAATAGCTCAGTTCTTTGTCATTTTAAATATCCTGTGTTATACACCTTAAAAAAAGGTATTTTCCTTCATGCATGTGTGTTAAGTAGCATCAGTAACGTCTGACTCTTTGTTACCCTGTTGACTGTAGCCAGCCAGGCTCCTCTGTCCATGGGATTCTCCAGGCATGAATACTGGAGTGGGTTTCCATGCCCTCCTCCAGGGGATCTTCCTGACACAAGGATGGAACCTGTGTCTCTTGTGTCTCCTTCATTGGCAGGTGGGTTCTTTACCGCCGTACCACCTGGCGCTGACCCTTAATCTCCTCAACTTACCCCTCCCCCCTCCCTTCTCCTTTCTACAGTTTTCTTTTTGGTTATTGCTAATATGACAGTACTTCTGAGTAGTGATGGTAGTGTTTTTCCATACTTGCATCCTGTCCCCAATTCACAAGGTGACTTTTAAATCAGCCCAGTTCAGCTATGGGAAAGTCTGGATGCTTGCCAGCAGGAGCATTGGAGCTTAAATTAAAGACACTCATCTTTTCTGGGGAAAATCATTGATAAAACTTAGTTTTGCTTTGAAAGCTTCACACAGAAAAACATGTTTCTTCAGCACTGATCTGATAATTGCACCTGGTAGATCATAAAGCTCAACCCTCCAGGGCCCAGAAACCAGGGCAAGAGAGACTCCTAATGCAATGTGATCTGTTCATGACCTTCTTAGAAAAGAAGAGCTCAGTTCTCCCTGAGGAACACACTTTCAAATGCAGCTCTCCTCACACCCTTCAGAAATAACCTCTTCTCCTGGACCACGCCGGGTGTAATGAATGGAAGGACACTGAATGGAGATACAGTCAGAGCCTCGAGCCTATTTAAATGGCTGACCAGACCTTTCCGAAGTGTGTGTGTGTGTGTGTGTGTGTGTGTAAATGAACGGACATGGGCCATATGGGACACAGCTGGTAATATCAGCAGAGGTAATGCTGGCACGGTAGAAGGACACAAGCTTGAATTAGGTCATGCCCTGGATGCAGTTCTGAGCTCCTGAAGATGAGACCCTGGCCGTCACTTCCCACCCCCAAGGGAGAACAATCTGGCCTGGCACCTGGCCCCAAATGATGGGTTAACTCTGGAGAGAAGGAAAGTCAGAGCTGGCGGAGGCCAGGCTTCCCTCCCCGAGAGCTCAGGGCTTGTCACTCCACAGACACAGGAAGACGGCGTTGTACGGCAGCTGGATAAAAAAAAAAAAATCAGAAAGAAAGGAGGTTTTGTTCCTTGCTTTCCTCTGTCCCCTGTGGGCACGAATCCTGAGGACAGACGCAACAGAGATACACATGAAGTGCAGTTGACATTCAAGAGAAAAGGCTCTATTCTCTTAATAGTTTAAAAAACTAACTCTCTTTTAATATTTATCAGCTTCATTCATTCCATATACTCTTCAAGGTCATTTCTATTTTTTAAATTTTAGGATTCTGTCTGCCAGGATTCCTCACTTTAAGTAGTTAATAACCAAATAAAGAGTAGGGGAAAAAAATCCCCCAAAGACTCTCAAGTAAGGAAAGTGGGGAAGGGGAAGGATGTATGAGAGAGACAGAGACAGAGAATGTGTGTGTTTCACCTTAACAAGATTAAAGGGGGCAAGAATAAAGGGGCATTTCCCCTTCTTTCCATCATTTGGACTTGTTAAAGCCCTTCCAAGGTTTTCCCAATAAAAGCTGATGTCAGAATCATGGAGCTAGAAAGAAAGTCCTTATTTTCGAGGGAAACAAAATGAGCCCTAAATTAAATCATTTTCTAATTGGCAGTGAAGGGATGACTTAGGGTCACGTCATCGTGGGCAGTGAGCACCTTGACTATCTTGTGAGTGAGATCTATGCGTGGGTGAAAAATGAAAGGTCATGGAGAACTTATCAGTGGTTTCCACCAAATATTAAATTAAAATTTAACTGATTCAAGAGTAACTGAGATTCGCAGACTAAACCAAATGCATGATGAGGATCTGGAGAGGACCTGACATCTTATGCACAGCAGAGCAGGGAATTGAAAGATTGTTACCATTTAATTCTGTAGAATTTTTGTTCGCATCCCTTTAGTGGATGACCATGGAGCATTGTTTGCAGTTTTGCAACAGACGACAGCCGTTTTGGCCTCCTGTTTGCTGAACACTTCAGTGCCCTTCTGCCATTTACTCTTGAATTTACTTTGCTATGTTCTGTGCCCAAACTGGAAGATCCTTCTGAGCAAGAAAAGGCACTCGTAGGCACCAAAAAGCAACTTTCTTCATCCTTTCTTTCGTTCCCAGCAGGATCCGGACCGAATATACTTTCCTGCCTGGTACTGCAGAGTTGGGTGTAAAGCTGCCTTAACAAGGAAGTCAGAGTTCAGGCTTCTAGTCCTTTCCACTGGTTCAATGAGCGCCTTTACCTGCCTGGTGAAAGCGTCCCAGTCGGGAAGAGCTCCCAGGCCTCCTTTGTGCTCGCAGGAAAGCGTGTGGTGTGCGCAGGCGTACTGCACGTTCCTTGGCTTTGGCGCAGTGCAGCGAAACTGGGTAAGAGCCTCGTGTTGACGCCTGCCCAGCCTCCGTGCTCCACTGAGAGTGGGAAGCCTCCCTCACTTCTGTGCGAGGGATTGAGTGTGTGTGTGCAGTATATGCATGTATGCATTTGTGTGGGCTCGTGTTTACTTTTCTTTAGATCCCATTAACCAAGTGTCAAGTACATCTGCCATTACTTACTTAGCAAGGTTACTATTTCTGGTGTCCCAGTTTTATTCAAGGCTTGGAAAATTCAGTACATTTTTGCTGATACTTTGGAATGCTCTTTTCCCTGGGTCTTTATATATATGTGTGCATATATATATATATATATATATATATATATATGCATTGTGTCACATGCATGCTCAGTCATGTCCAATTCTTTTGCAATCTTATGGATGATAACCCACAAGTCTCCTACATCCATGGAATTGTCTAGGCAAGAATAGTGGAGTTGGTTGCCATTGCCTCCTCCAGGGGATCTTCCTCATCCAGGAATGGAACCCACAGCTCCAGCGGCTCCTGAATTGGCAGGTGAATAAAGTCTTACTAATTCATGTATGAGTGGCTCTGGGGTTTGGGTATTTACCATCTTCTGTCCCTGACACCACTCCATGTACCAAGCCCCACCTCAGTCCTGCTGTCTTGCACGTTGTCTGAATCTAGACATTCTAATTGTGCAAGGACAGAAGTCAGCACTAGGAAGAGATTTGCTGTTTTGTAGACCAATCTTTTTGTTTTACAAATGAAGACATGGAAATGCACAAATGAAATGACTTGTTCAAAGTCATTCGGGTAAGTCTACTGACCTTTAGTCTAATTTATTTTTTCTGAAAGAGTTGTATTGAATTTTTCTAGATGATGCAGAGGTTGAATTTCCCCCTGTGTGTCCTGTAAGTTTCTTTAGTGCCATGGCTGTTATCCCACAGATCACTGAAGCTCTTTTAACTTCTCTTGAGAGTTGTAAGTTTGGAATCAATATACTCAGGTAAATTATATGTAACTGGATGTTCCTTAATGATCATCATACTGATTTGCATCAGTTATTGTTCAGATGCTCAGTCGTGTCTGACTCTTTGCCAACACATGGACTGCAACACGCCAGGCTTCCCTGTCCTTCAGTATCTCCCAGAGTTTGTTCAAGCTCATGTCCATTGAGTTGATGATGCCATCCAACCATCTCATCTTCTCTGCCCCCTTCTCCTCCTGCCCTTCATCTTTCCCAGCATCGGAGTCTTTTTCAGTGAGTTGGCTTGTCACATCAGATGGCCAAAGTATTGAAGCTTCAGCATCAGTCCTTCCAATGAATATTCAGGACTAATTTCCTTTAGGATTGACTGGTTGGATCTCCTTGCAGTCCAAGGGACTCTCAGGAGTCTTCTCCAACACCACAATCAATTCTGTGGCACTCAACCTTCTTTATGGTCCAACTCTCACATCCATACACGACCACAGGAAAAACCATAGCTTTGATTATATGGCCCTTTGTTGGTATTCAGTAAATGTTGAATCAGTTTTGTAATCAGGATGAGATGAAAAGTGGGAAGGTGTCTAAAGCTTGTTGTTGTTGTTGTTAAATACAAATATTACCAATTGTTGACTTGGCATCGGTAAAATCCTCCCTCTGCCAACAGAGAAGATCTCCAGTGTCCTTTGGGAGAGAGCTGGCATGATTCAAGCATTTGGAAAGCTTTTAACTAAAATGCTCCTCTGGCAACTGTCCAGGAGAAGACCTCCTCAAGTAGCTGTACATTTATGCCACTGGCCAAGCCCAACTGGGCTTCTCTAGATAGCTGAATGGGTAAGAGGGTCTGTTCTGGGGTCAGTTCCAACCTGAGCTGTTTGTTTGTTGTAAGACACTGAGTGAATTTCCAAGGTCCCTTATGTGTGAAATAGGTGCCCTGGGGCTGTCGTGTGCAAAAGCATGGAAGAGCTTGGCCTTGAACCTGGAACACTTTATGCTCCTCAGAAGGGCTTGTGTCTGTCGGAGTGCTGCTGTGGGGATTCAGTGGTTTCTATCTGTGTGACCTTGGTACATTCCTTACATTCTTTGTATCTCAGTTACCTCATCTGTAAAATGGGGACAATACTGGAATTCGAGTCATAAAGTGGTTGTGAAGATTAAATGAATCAATATGTGTAAAGTGCTCTGGACAATGCCTCTCACTGACTAACTTAAAAAAAAATCAGCAATTACTATTGCTATGTACAGCCATTAATGCAAAACCTACTCAGTGATGTTTACTCATTAAATAGTAGCCTTTCTTATTATTTATTCTTTGCTCCCTTTTAGAAGAAATGATCCATAAAAATAAGTGGTATCACTGACAGCTTTTCTGGATCTTAAACAGTGGTCTTTGTTTTTTTGTTTTTTTTGGCCAAGACATGCAGCATGTGGGATCTTAGTGCCCCAGCCAGAGATCAGACCTGTGTGAGTGTCTGTGTGTCTCTGTGTGTGTGCACACACTTAGTCACTCAGTTGTGTCTGACTCTTTGTGACATGATGGACTGTAGCCCACCAAGCTCCTCTGTCCATGGAATTTCCCAGGCAAGAATACTGGAGTAGGTAACCATTTCCTTCTCCAGAGGATCTTCTCAACCCAGGGATCAAGCCCCTGTCTCCTGCATTGGCAGGGGGATTTTATACCACTAGCACCATCTGGGAGGGGCTGCCCAGTGGTAAAGTGGTAAGAAACCCACCTGCCAGTGCAGGAGATGCAAGAGATTTGGGTTCGATCCCTGGGTCAGGAAGATCTCCTTAAGGAGGGTATGGCAACCCACTCTAGTATCCTTGCCTGGAAAGTCCCATGGACAGAGGAGCCTGGCAGGCTACAGTCCAGCAGGTCACAAAGAGTCAGATATGACTGAGCAACTAAACACACACACAAACACAATCAAAACTTTGAGTTTTATAAAAAGATGCCCCTTATTTCATCTCTCATATTCCTCATGTATTTTGAATGTTGAGTTATATTTATCTACAATTTTTCTTGTTACAGGGCTCATGACATTCTAGGTTTACTTATAAATGGATTTTGAATGCACATTTTCTTAGCTATCTTTGGCTGCATAATAAATTGCCCTAAATCACAGTGGCTTCAAAGAAGAAGAAACATTTTGTCTCTCACCCAGTTTGTCAAGGAGAGGAGTTGAGGGGTAGTTCTAGCTCAGGGTCTTTCACAGAGTTGCGTTTAAGATGTTGGCTGAGGACTCAGTCATCTGAAGGCTGACCAGCGTGGAGAATCCTCTTCTTGGTTGGCTCACGTATGTGGATAGCAACTTGGTGCTGGCTGTTGGCTGGAGGCCTCAGTTCCATCCTATCTGTACTTCTTCCTGGGGCTGCTGTAGTGTCCTCCAGGCGTGATCGCTGACTTCCTCCAGAGCGAATGGGCCAAGAGTGCAAGGAAGACCCCACAAGGTCTTTAGGACCTAGCCTTAGCCACACAGATCTTTCCTGTTCCATGTCAGAGGGGGCTATAAAAACTGAATGCAAGATATGAGAAGCACTGGAGTCCTGTGACAGCAGGCTATCACACACCTGTTCCTCTTCCTTTTTCCTTAAGCCTGTCTGGCTGTGTAACTGCTGATGCTGCCTACTTAGAAAATATGATTTAAATTTACTTAAGCTTGACTGGAGCTTCCCAGGTGGCTCAGTAGGAGACACAGGAGACTGGGTTTGATCCCTTGGTCAGGAGGATCTCCTGGAGGAGGGCATGGCAACCCACTCCAGTATTCTTGCCTGGAGAATCCCATGGACAGAGGAACCTGGGGGGCTATGGTCCATGGGGTCTCAGAGTTGAACATGACTGAAGTAACTGAGCACGTGTGCATGCAGGCACAGGCTTGACTAGAGAACCCGTGTCTGGTAAGCCTCAGGAGCTAGAACATAAGATAACAGTGTTGGAAATGGGAGGGTTGGATTCAGAATCAGTAGCTGCAGGATTCTGGGTCAGGAAGACAAATGCAGAGAAGAGAAGATGTCTAACCAAGCACATTTCAGGGCAGCTACCCTCCTTGATTAGGAGGATTTGTGGGGTTACGTAGGAAGACAGGACTATGGAGAGTGGGTCCCAGAGAGCTGGGCAAGAGGCACCCCTAGCTGTTTATCCTCAGAGAGGATGTTTCATCGAATGGGTTTTTCTGATGTGTGCCTGTGGGGATGCTGAATTGGGGTCAGCATCACCCTGGCAAGTAATCAAGTCTTAACAACCTGAACCTTAGCATCCACAGAGAGCAGGTAGCTTTGGGGAACAAAACTGAAGATATGAAAAGTCCACACTTACAGTGGTGGTATCCATTTAGCAAGACAGTGACGTTACACCAGATCTCTGCTGCAGAATGTTGCGTCTAGAAATCTACATGGCTTTAACAAAATTTGCCATTGTGGTTTATTACAGGATATTGAATATATTTCCCTGTGCTCTACAGTAGATTTCTTGTTGTTTGTCTATTTTATACATAGTTCTTTGTATCTGCTAGTCCCATCCTCCTAATTTAACCCTCCCACACCCCTTCCCGCTTTGGTTACCATGAATTTGTTTTTACGTAGCTTTGTGAATCTGTTAAGTTACCATTTAGTATTGTACCTACTGTGTGTGGAGTTTAATTTTTTGATCACTAACTGCTGATGTGTACTGAGTGCTCACTGCACACTAAGGTTACTCTCAAGGTTCATCCCAGCGACACAGCTGAGAGATGTGTGGAGTTGACAGGAAAACAATGGACTGTGGAGAGAAGCAGCTGGCAGTATCAGCCTCAAGCCCACTGCCCGGTGGCCCTGGGAGGTGAGTGGGTTATCTGACTTCCCCCAGCTATAATTTCTTCATCTGTACAATTAGGGATCAGCAAGTGCTTACCTCAGAGTTTGTTGTGAAGGTTTAGAAAGACAAAACGTGCAGAGCACTCAGTGCGCCTGATAGGGAGCACTCAGTAAGTGTTATGTCAGTATTCATAGAAACGTCCCTTCTCCAACTGCAGTTAATTCCTTTATTCAACAATTACTTTCTGATTTCTTTTTATCTGCCAGGCATATTTTTGGGTTTTGGGAAACAGACTTGAATAAAGTATCCAGGATCCCTGTCCTCATGGTGTGGTATTGATAGCGATAAAGCAAGCCACAGAGCATAAAGTGTGTAAGATAATGATACATAAAAACACGAAACAGAGAAGGATGAGAGCAAGTGCTGAATTTTGGAGGCAGATGCTATTTTATAGAGGATCATCAAGGAAATACTCAACGACATATGTGCAGAGAACTGGAAGAAGTGAAGAAAAGAGTTACAAAGGTACCTGGGAAGACCTTCTGGGCAAAGGGAACAGTGGGTGCAAAGGTCCTGAGGGGTGGCACGAGACCTCGTGGACTGTAGCCCACCAGGCTCCTCTGTCCATGGGACTTCTCAGGCTATAAAGACTGGAGTGGGTTGCCATTTCCTTCTCCAGGGGATCTTCCTGACCCAGGGATCAAACCCATGTCTCCTGTGTTGGCAGGTGGATTCTTTACCACTGAGCCACCTGAGAAGCCTTGATGGAATGCTTGGCACGCTGATAAATGCCAAGGAGTCCACCTCAAGTGGAGCAGAGGGGGTAGGGGGTGGTAGCAGATGGCATCAGAGAGGCAGTGGGTATTCAGGTCATTGAGGGTTCTGAAAGTCATAGTGAAGAGTTTGTCTTTAACTACTAGAGGGATAGGAAGACCCTGAAGAATTTCAAACAAAGGAGTAACGTGATGTGACTTACATTTTATAGGGACCACTCTAGCTACTGTGTTGGAATCAACTGCAGGGGCGAGAGTTAAAAGAAACTGTTGAAATGATTCAGGAACAAAAGAGTGGCTGCTCGAACCAGGCAGATTTCAGTGGAGGGAAAAGAGGTCAGACTCTGGACAGACTCTAGATCAAAAGGAGAGTTGACAGGAGTCAAGGAGAACTCCAGGATTTGGAGGATGAGCAAGTGGACAGATGGGGTTGCTTGTGGGGATGGGAAGTTTGTGGGAGGATGTCTGGGAGCCAGGATCAAGAGTCTGGGTTAAGATGTGCTAGGTTTCAGAAGTTTCTTAGAGACACTTCAGTGGTGATAGTCAATAGAATTGGATCTCTAAGTCTGGAATTCAGGGGATAGGGTGGGGACTGCAGACTTCCATTTGGGAGTTGTGGGTAACTGATTGAATCCACAGCTGAGGAATCAGTGTAGATGGGGAAGAGGAGTGGTGTGATGATGAACCGAAGTCTACAGAACATACAGGAACCCCTGATACGAAGGAGGGCTAGGAAAGCAGGCTTCCTGATACCACGTGAAAGAAAGAGAGATCAATTATATTCATTGCTGCTGATACAGCAAATGAGATGAGGACAGAGGATTAACCAACAACATGGCAAACTAGGCGTTCCATTTGACCTTCTGGAGAAAACAATGAAAAAAGCTGGATATTGTATTTTAAAACTTTTTTTTTCGAATTCTCCACGAACTGGCAAGGAAGCAAAGAATCCTTAGGGAGAGAACCTCTTGCCATAGCAGTGCTCTTGGACAGGCAGTGTGAGGAGGGTCTGCTCCCCTGGTGGAGGGGGCTTTATATCAGAGTCTGGACGTGTCAAGAAAGGCCACAGGAAGGGACACAGCCCGCCTGGGGGCACGTGTGGGCGGTTGGAGGATCATGGGGGGAACGTGTGGAAGCAGGGGAGAGTGCTGGAGTTTAGAAGAAAAAGGAAATATCAAATAATTTCCTTGGGATATTGTAGGCTTGCCTTCCATTACAAACCACTCGGTAGAGACTAGCAGTCATGATTTAAAAAAAATTTTTTTTGTTTATTTACTTTTGGCTGTGCTGGGTCTTCATTGCTGTTCATGCTTTCTCTAGTTGCAGTGAGCAGGGGCTGCCCCCTATTTGTGGTGTGTGGGGTGCTCCCTAGTTGTGTGTGGGATGCTCCCTTGTGGTGTGGGGGTGCTCCATCGTGGTGTGGGGGTGCTCCTGAGTTGTGTGAGGGTGCTCCCTAGTTGTGGTGTGTGGGTGCTTCCTAGTTGTGTGTGGGGGTTCTCCCTCGTGGTGTGGGGGTGCTCCCTTGTGGTGTGGGAGTGCTCCCTAGTTGTGTATGGGTGCTCCCTCGTGTGTGTGGGTGCTCCCTCGTGGTGTGTGTGGGGTGCTCCCTAGTTGTGGTGTGTGGCTGTTCCCTAGTTGTGTGTGGGGTGCTCCCTAGTTGTGTGTGGGGTGCTCCCTAGTTGTGTGTGGGGTGTTCCCTCATGGTGTGTGAGTGCTCCCTAGTTGTGTGTGGTGTGCTCCCTCACGGTGTGTGGCTGTTCCCTAGTTGTGGTGTGTGGGTGCTCCCTAGTTGTGGTGTGTGGGTGCTCCCTAGTTGTGGTGTGGGGGTGCTTCCTAGTTGTGGTGTGTGGGTGCTCCCTAGTTGTGCTGTCGGGGCTTCTCATCGCAGGGCTTCTCTTCTTGCAGAGCATGGGCTCCACGGCACAGAGGCTTCAGTAGCTGTGACATGGGGGCTCAGTAGTTGCGGCCACCCGGCTCTAGAGCACAGGCTCTTGGCCATGGTGCAGGGGCTCAGCTGCTCTGCCGTGTGTGGGATCCTCCCAGATCAGGAATTGGACCCGTGTCTCCGGCACCGGCAGGCAGATTCTTCCTCACGGAGCCACCAGGGAAGCCCTAGCAGTTGTGATTTTAAGGAGAGTGCCAGGGAAGCTGGGTGGTTTTCTCCAGTCCTGTTCAGCTGCTTGGCACAGTGTGGACCAGGGTTTGACTGGTAGGTCAAAGTGAGGAGGGTGGGGTGGGGGTGGTAATCATGATGCCCTGTGCAATCCACATGGGTAAGGCAAGGTGAGAGGGCCGAGGAGGGCCAGGAAAGCTTAGCAATCAGAGCCATCTGTATTTCCATCTTGCCATTGATTATTAATAATTTGTCTCTACGTTCTCAGTTGCTTATAAGCCTGTGTCTCACTCTTTGATGTTCCCAACATGGTCTGTGGCAGTTTTTTTTCTCCCAAGTAGGAAATTCATAACTGTCACTTGGATTGTGCTTTCATATTTTTCTTAGTCTTATACATCAGTCACATTATGTGAAATTTTATTGAAAACACTTTAAAAAAGTCAGCTCCAAAAAAAGTCAGCTCCGTATAAATATGTATAAAGAACTATTCTGCACCAAAATGCTACTTTTGATTGTGTATTGGAACAGATGAGGTAGACTGAGCTTTTGACGATATGGTCAATTTTGTCAATTAAGTAGATGGAGAAAAAGAAATATTTCAGTAAAGCATTTGGCTTGAACTATTTGAATTGACCTGTGTACATTTAATCAAATTGACCTAACTCTTGCCAATTTTCCGTTTTATTTTGAGGAAAGTCTAGAAGATAATAAAAAAGGCAACCATCTTTTTTTTTCTTTTGAAAATAATATTTTTATAATGATTATAAATTAAAAATTTTATTAAAGCTAGGTAGCTGTGTGTGTGTTGTGTGTGTGTGTGTGTGTGTGTGTGTGTGTGTGTGCGTGTGTTGATAGGGGGTTGATGGGGCCAGGAAGAGAACATGGAATACAAAAAAAGTTAGGTCAGAGGTCAATGGTTGGCAAAGGGTTTCTAAAAGTAGTCCTCTTGTGTGTGCCTGCCTTATATTAAAGATGAACAGCCACAAGTATACTTTTGAAGTTAGCAATGTGTGACTTTCATCAACAAGTGTGTTTTGTGTATCTTCTTGCGCGTGATGCTGTGCTAGGTGTTGGGGCCACAGTAATTAAAACAGATGAACAGCAAGATAAGATTCATACTATCATGGGGTTCAAAATCCAATGGGGCTATAAGTTAGAATCCTTGTGGAGACAGAGTGGGAAAATTTGGATAACTGACGAAATGTGGGGGGTTAGGAAGAGAGGGTTGTAGCCGATCACACAGAAGTTCAATCCTGAGAAGATGGTGGTGTAACTTATGTTGAGAGGACTGTAGTGTCTGGGAAACACGCTGACTCTGATGATGCAAGGTTAGCTAGAAGGTCCACACGGACTTGTGGATGGAAATGTCCGGTGGGAATTATATGAGAAGGCAGAACACACACGAATGGAACTGCTGCGGTTTCTGGGCGGAGGGAAGGGAAGATATGAGAAACGGTGCGAGTGATGAGTTCTGAGCCAGGCTGTAAAGAGAAGAATGCTGATTGTTCCTGCCTCCATTAACACAATCAGTGCTGGTATACTTAGTTTTTAAATGTGAGGTTTGTATTTTTCCCACACAGTAGATTTGAAATTACATGGGAATGTACCAGGAAATAGCAGTAGGTTCTAAAGGTAGAAGAACTAGCCCTAATAATATCAGTTAAGTCAAATTTCATTTCAAACACTGGAAAGATGAAATATATATACAAACAGAAGTTTGCCCAGGACTAAGATGAACAAGCTTTCAAAGTGTCACTGCATTTCGGTATTTGGTTTATGTATTTGCTTTTCTCCCTGTCGTCCCTAAAATATTACTGGGGGATACTCACGTTTTGTTAGCCAAGTTGATGTACTCTCAAAATCTGACCTTGCTCAGACCTAGGGAATGTGTGCTATGCAGCTCAGACCGTCCTGTTTGCCTCTTTCCTTTTTATGTGGCACTTTTAGTGTCAAGGTTAATTCTTGTGGAAAGCATGCACACATGCTAGTCACTCCAGTCGTGTCCGACTCTTTGCGACCCTATGGGCTGTAGCCCGCCAGGCTCCTCTGTCCATGAGATTCTCCAGGCAAGAATGCTGGAGTGGGTTCCATGCCCTCCTCCAGGGGGACTCGTGAACCAGAGCTTGAACCCGCATCTCTTACGAATCCTGCATTGGCAGGCGGGTTCTTTACCACTAGCACCGCCTGGGAAGCCTGTGTGGAGCACGGGAGGGGAAAAAAGAGGAAGCTTTTCCTTCTGGAGACTTTGCTCCTGGACATCCCGTCTTCATTCACTTCCCACCTTTCTTTCTCACCTCCCACCCTCCATCGTCTCCTCCCCTGAGCTGGGGGAGATGGGGGGTGTCTGAGGGGTGCGGGTTGTGGGTAGAAGCCCGCAGCCCCAACAATCCTCTCCCTGTTTGATTTTCCTCTTGGTGTCCTGCCTACTCTCATTTCTGGTAATAGTCTGCTCATAATGGAACCGTCGTAAGTGCATCCAAGTCTAAGTGCAGGCTGCAAAGCCTCACCTTTAAACTTTCATCTTGCTTACTCTGGGGAAGCATGATGCTGGATCCTCTGTACTGCTTTATGTTCTCGGTGGATAGCTGATATCCGTTTCAGCTCTCTGTTTGTCTCCCAAGTGTGTTTTTAATAAATGCCCTATTTAAAAAATTATTCCTCCAAAGCGTATCCCACACAAAAACCACACTAATTTTCCAAGGACCCTTTTTTTTTGAGGGTGAACAGCTGAATTTGTAAATAACCATTTAATTCCATTTGTTGTATCCTTAGGGCATTTTGCAGTTCATTTTGCTTAGAAAATTCTAACAGTTTATTACACTTCAGCTTTGATCAGAGTGAGTTTACTAGCAATGGAGAAAGAAACAGCTATGTCACCATCATCAAGAAAGAGAGATTCTCTTGGGAAGGGTAAAGTATGTCTTCGTGATCTTGCTTTCAGTGTGATCGAAGAAACAAATTCATATCCGGTGTCATCGTCTTGCATTTATTCAGTTTTCATCCTTTCTCCTACTTAGAGTTCTTCAAAAAGAGACTCACTTCATTTTGAGGAAATGATATTGTTTCCCCAGACACTGAATCTAAAACAGACAGACAGACAAACATTTTTGCATTCCTTTGTTCTCAGGGATTTCTCCTCCCCGTCACGGGATGCTTTACAGTTGTTCATCTAAGAAGGAAACTTTTGGTCCTTAGGAATTTGAAAAGGTGCATTTATTTCTTATGAGCAGCACAGAACAATTAGGCAATCGCTCTTGTATCTAGAGTCCACTGGTGGGAAAAGGTGACAGAATTGCATGGAGGGGCTCATTATAAAACAGTGCAGAATAAAAACATGAATTTACCAGTAAAATGAAAAGCAGCCAAAAATGGACCATAAATTATTGCATGAAAAATGAAAATAAAAATCGTCTCCAATATATAGAATGCCTTGGTTAGTTATTTGGGATCAGTGGTAATTGGTTCATTGAAAAGATAATGAAAAAGCAGTAAAGCAGGGATATTATTAAAAAGGATACACATGTCTTAAGCAGTTTATTTTATATTAAATATATAAATGTGCACTCAACAGTCCTTTGAGATAGCACCATGGCGTTTTCTTTGATTGTGGTTGAAATGACTTGGATTCCCGCAGAAATAACACCCACAATCTATGATTTCTAATTTTGGTGTCTTTAAGTAGAGCAAAATTTGAAGGATGTGAACAATCTGAGTACAGAACTCTCCCTGACTTTCATGACTTTTTCTCCCGATCTTTTATGGTACAAAAATATATATCTTCAAAGGAGTATTTTTAGCTATTTGCCTTTATCAAGTTTTTTCAAACCATTCAGTCTATTTTTTTTTTCAAAGAAGTAACGACTCTTTTGAAATTATACTTGTGATTTCAAACTAATTAAATTACATAATTAAAATAACAAGTACATCTGGTATAAACAAGATTGGGGGCATGTGTTAGTAGGAACAGAGCCCCACTGCAAGGACGGTCTATGAGGGCAGCCCAGCCATGTGGTCAGATTCCCCTGGGATCCATCACGTTCCTCTTCTGTGAAACAGAAGAAATAAACAATAGTTGGTTAATTCAGTTATTTAGATCCATTGTTGTTGTTGTTGCTAAGTCATGTCAAACTCTTTGTGACCCCATGGATTGCAGCACGCCAGGCTTCCCAGTCTTTCACCATCTCCTAGAGTTTGCTCACACTAAAGTCCATTGAGTCGGTGATACCATCCAACCATTTCATCCTCTGTTGCCCCCTTCTCCTCCTGCCCTCAATCTTGCCCAGCCTCAGGGTCTTTGCCAGTGAATTGGATCTTTGCATCAGGTGACCAAAGTATTAGAGCTTCAGGTTTAGTGTCAGTCTTTCTAATGAATATTCAGGATTGATTTCCTTTAGGATTGAGTGGTTTGATCTCCTTGCTGTTTAAAGGACTCTCAAGAGTCTTCCCCAACACCACAGTTTGAAAGCATCAATTCTTTGGCACTCAGCCTTCTCTATGGTCCAGCTCTTACATCGCACATGACTACTGGAAAAAG
Source organism: Bos grunniens (assembly GCF_055505025.1). Classification (NCBI taxonomy): domain Eukaryota; kingdom Metazoa; phylum Chordata; class Mammalia; order Artiodactyla; family Bovidae; genus Bos; species Bos grunniens. The sequence continues at coordinate 84,997,865 of NC_141176.1, read as the reverse complement.
CATAGCTTTGACCATACAGACCTTTGGGGGCAAAGTGATGTCTCCACTGTCTTTGGATCCATAGATATCAGTAAAATAAAAGGAATGAATTGCAAAAATGTATTTAGTAGTTTTAAAAATATATTGCCCTATTTTATTTATTTATTTTTCTTTTGTTTTTTACCTTTTGGCCTCACGGCATGTAGGATCTTAGTTCCTCGACCAGGAATCAGATCCACACCCTCTGCAGTGGAACCACTGGACTGCCAGAAAAGTCCCAACTTTTTTTATTTTTTATTTTTAAGAAAACTTTTGTTTCAGAAGTTTTAGGTTTACAGAAGAGCTTCAAAGATAGTAGCACATACAGTTCTCATGTACCCTACACCCAGTTTTCTCCTACTTAGCATCCTAGCGTGGTACATGTGTTACAATGAATGAACTCATATTGATGCATTGTTATTAATGCAAGTTTTCCCGGTGGCATTAGTGGTAAAGAACCCGCCTGCCAATGCAGGAGACAGAAGAGACAGAATTCCATCCATCAGTTGGGAAGATCATCTGGAGGAGGTCATGGCAACCCAGTCAAGTATTCTTGCCCAGAGAATCCCATAGACAGAGGAGGCTGGTGGGCTATAGTCCATAGGGTTGCAAAAAAGTCAGACACAACTGAAGTGACTTGGCACTCATACTCAAGATTTCATCCAGTTCAGTTCAGTCGCTCAGTCGTGTCCGACTCTTTGCGACCCCATGAATCGCAGCACGCCAGGCCTCCCTGTCCATCACCAGCTCCTGGAGTTCACTCAAACTCATGTCCATCGAGTCAGTGATGCCATCCAGCCATTTCATCCTCTGTTGTCCCCTTCTCCTCCTGCCCCCAATCCCTTCCAGCATCAGGGTCTTTTCCAATGAGTCAACTCTTCGCATGATTTCATTAGTTTTTACTTAATGTTGTTTTTCTGTCTTGGGTTTCGTCCAGGATACCTCATGACATTGAATGGTTATGTCTCCTTAGGCTTCCCTGGGTGGTGACTGTTTTGCAAACTTTCCCTGTTTTTGATGGCCTTGACACCTTTGGGGAGCAGTGGTCAAGTGTTTTGTTCCTCAGTTTGGATTTTCCTGACCTTTTCCTCACATGTAGCTTGGGCTTACGGGTTTTATGGGGAGGATCCCAGAGGTAAAGTGCCCAGTCTCATCACTTTATACGCAGGGGCACTTGTCAATACAATCAATCTGACTTAACACTGTTGACGCTGACCTTGATCCCCTGGCTCAGGTCGTGCCGTCAAGTATCTCCTCTGCTGCATTTGCGTGACTTTGATTCTCGCAAATTTTCATTTTAATTTTGTGTGATTTTGATTTTTGGTGGGCAGTTCTTTCAACTGTGTTGTCTTCATGGTAGAATTAGCTCCTGTGGCCTCTTTGTGAGGGTTTTGTCAATAGCTGAAAGAAACGCACTTAATGTCGTCTTAGCCCTCCTACTGAACTCCAGTTTTGCTGTCTTGTCTCATGTTTCTTGAGCTCTAGTATCTAACTGAAGGAAACACAGTCTCCAAAGATGTTTTTTTTTGGCAATGATTTGGAAAGAAAAGAGAACACTGAGGCTGCACATTTGTGCTTCTGCACTATGGTTCAGAATTTCAAGAACCAACATGGCACTGTGAACACAGCTTTGGGAGGGAAATCCTGAGACCTGGGTTTTACAGCTTCCTCTGACTCTTCTAATTCTAGGATTTAAAAATCTTAACCTTTGACTCCGCGTTGCCTGGGAGAATTTGAGGGGACAGTTATAATTGCCTTCCTTATCTTTAGGAAGGTGGTTTTAGGGATTCCATGCATGCTAATTGTGCAAATGCATTATAAACCACACAGTGCTGAAAAGTCACAGGAAAAGAAAGAATGGGAATCTGCTAAAGGGAAGGAAAAGTTTACAGGAGCCCTTTCTGCCTACACTGCTGTTAGGAATCACTGTGCAGGGTGTGGAGAAGATCCCTGCTGTTAAAAAATAAAAAAAAGTGGACCCAAGGGACAGAGAAGATAGTGACTTTATCCACAGTGCTGAGAACATCTCCAGGCCTAAAGTTTGGATGACAACTATTCTTCAGCGGCATCAGAACTGTGAGAAGTGCAGTTAGTTGTTGAATGAAAGTCTGATAATAATAATCATGGTAATTGAGAATCCACCACAGAAATGGAAGCTGGACAACAGAACTTGAAAGGTTTTTCTTATTTTAAAATCCCACTGATGATGTGGCTGGATCTAGAGTCTGTCATACAGTGTGAAGTAAGTCAGAAAGAGAAAAACAAATATCATATATTAACACACATGTATGGAATCTGGAAATATGGTACAGATGAGCCTGTTGCAGGGCAGGGCTAGAGACGCAGACGTAGGGAACCAACAAGTGGACACAGAGCGGGAAGGGGAGGCAGGGAAGGACTGAATGTACACACGACCACGTGTGCAACAGAGAACTAGTGGGAACCTGCTGTGCCGCACGGAGCTCAGCTCGGTGCTCTGTGATGGCAAACAGGTGGACTGGCGAGTGTGGCAGGGAGTTTCCAGAGGGAGGGGGCATATGTCTAGGTATCGCTGGTTCACTTTGTTGTACAGCAGAAATTAACACAACATTGTAAAGCAGTTATACTAAGAAAAAAAAATGCATGGATGGCCAACTTGCAATAATCAAGCCAATTACTTAAGTTGGAGTAATCCATAGACCAATGGGGAAAACAAATAAAAAGGAGTATTTTAAAACATTTTGAGTAATAGGCATTCACGTCTAAATAGCATCAGCTTTCAAGAGGAGCACGTTAACAGAGAGCTGACTGTGAGCCAAATACTGTTCCCATCACCACCCCAACTCCGTAGTGCTCCTGGCAACCTGATGAGGTAGATGGGGAAAGCAAGGCGCGGAGAGAGGGGATGATTTGATGGGGGTCGTGTAGCTGGTTTTGGGGAGCCAGGACTTGTACAGGGGCCATTGAACTACAAATATTAAAATTGAAATTGGAAAGCTGTCACTAATAGACTCAGGGGACAAAATAGCTCCTTTGGCAACTGGGAAAAGAAATTTAGAAAGGAAGAGGGGCTAACAAATTCAGAACCAGTATCTACTCAAATGTTCAAAGACAAAGGACAGTGTACAAGACAAGAGAATGCCTCAGTGTGAAAGGAAACATCATGGAAATTAATGTTGGGAATGTATTTGCTTTTGGTCTTAGATAATTGATGGCTAATATTTAAACATTTTTTAGATAAGGCCATTCTAAAGTTAGGACTTCCCTGGTGGCTCAGACAGTAAAGCATCTGCCTACAATGCGGGAGATCCGGGTTCAATCCCTGGGTTGGGAAGATCCTCTGGAGAAGGAAATGGCAACCCACTCCAGTGCTCTTGCCTGGAAAATCCCATGGACGGAGAAGCCTGGTAGGCTACAGTCCATGGTTGCAAAGAGTCGGACACGACTGAGCAACTTCACTATTCTAAAATTATCCTAATCACATTCAGGATATATATATAGATATAGATATAGATATAGATATATAGATAGATTTTTTTTTTTTTAAGTCTGACTCTGAAGGACCAATGGGATACAAAGGTTAAGTAGTGGAGGAAAGGGCTATTCTTAAGAAAATTAATTTTTAAGTATTAATAGGAAAAGCATGTGATCACATTGGGTAAATAAACTCTCATTGGCTTTAGTACTTCAGTTGGACCAGATCATTCATAAATTTATGCTCTAAGGTTTTGATTAAAGAAACCACTCGTGTTACAACAACATAAGAATCATGTGTCCCATTGGTCAGTAATGCTTTTTCCCGGTATGGTAGATGTTGTTCATTTGTTTATTTCATACTTCAGGTTTCTACTTCTGCCTTTCCCTCCCTGAATGCTCACGAAAAACTACCACACCTATGACAGGTTGTGTGATTACTTCCCCCCTCTGTGTGTTCAATTTGTGTATTATTGTATCATATGACATCTTGAATCAAGCACTGCTAGTACCAAGCTGTTATCAGCAGCTGATGCCAGAAATATTCATTTATAACACTTCTCAGCATGCAAGTGAGAGCCCTTCAAATCACAGCCGCCTAATTTCCAGTCATTGTTCTTTTCTTCTTTGCATATTATACGGCAAAAAGAATGCAAAACCAGGGGAGATTTATTAGAAAATAATGCCTTGGGAAAATGTTGTAAAACATTCGAGTCCTTGTTCGTGAAGGTCGTGAGACTTGTGCTGCTTTAGAGGCACTGTCTTGGAGGCCTGTTCTCCTTCCTTTCTTTTTTCCCCAAAGGTTTTCAAGTGGCGGTTTTTTTTTTTTGCAGTCTTTGATTACATTAAAGTGCAAACCATTTACATGTCTGGAAGTAAGCAACACCCTCAGCAGAGAACCAGGAAATGAGGCGTGGAGCCAACCTTTGCCCCGGATGTGGTCCCTGTGTGTTAACACGTGGGTCAGGACCATCAGGGGGAACCAAGGCAATGGAAGAGTCAGAAGGCTTTCTTCTCTAAAGAAGGGCCGTTAAAAAACAAAGTCAATAAGTAAGGTTTGTCACTTCCTCGTATGGGGAGTGCTGAGCCTGCAGCTCTCAGTGGATTTCTTATACATGAATTCATTTTGCAAAGTCAATGCTGAGACTTGGTGGCCAACTGATAAGACACCAGAGGCTGCCATGGTGGAGAAGAGAGGGCCTTCAGTGGCTTTCCAGACACCTGACCTCCGTCTGTCACCGTTTTCTGGAGAAAGAACCTCGGAGCCTACTGACTGGTGGGTGAAGGGGATACCAGAGGTGGAAACGTGGGCTTGGCGAGGGGACAGCAATCTGTGGACGCTGTCTTCCTGCTGCCTGAAAAACTTGGGGTTCATCACTTTCCCTCCCACCTTCACTGACTCCAGAGAGACTGAGCAGAGGGCTGTGGAAGAGGACGAGGGGAGTTTTCATGTCATCTGGATGAATAGGTATCAAGTGCTCTGCAAATCCCTGGTTCCTGCACAGTCTCCAGCAGAGCGGGCCCAGAGCCAGCCCCGCCCGTGGAAGGAATCCAGGCCTGTTGCTGGGGTCTACTGCGTTCAGAAGAGATGCCCAAACTGCCTCTTGGCTCTCAGTGCTGTCTTCTGCTCTGCTGTTTTTTCCATAGATTGACTCCATATTTTTTTGTTTTTCTTTAATTTTTATTTTATTTATCTGTCTTCCCTGGGCTTTGCCGCAGCATGTAGAATCTAGTTATCTGACCAGGGATCGAACCTGGGAGCCCTACACTGGGAGCCTTATCCACCAGACCACCTGGGAAGCTCCCTGACTCCAGATTTTTCAAAATGTATTCATGTATAGATGCTTCATATTTTGTTGCATCTCAGGCTCAGTGTTTTAGGTGAAGTGATTTCTTCTGTCTGGTTTTGTTAACTTTTGGCTTGGAAATTACCAAGTCTTACCAAAGCCTTAAAGAAAAAGCTAAGAATTCATGTTTGCTGAGCACTTAGTAAGTGTCTGATAGAGTAAATACTTTATATATGTGAAAGCCCAGAACAAGCTGATGTGCTGTCTTAAAAAAAAAATAATAATCTCTTATCTGTGGAAACAGGTAAGAGGACTTCCCTGGTGGCTCAGATTGTAAAGAATCTGCCTGCAATGCAGGAGACCCAGGTTCAGTCCCTGAGTCTGGAAGATCCCCTGGAAAAGGGAATGGCAACCCACTCCAGTATTCTTGCCTGGATGATTCCATGGACAGAGGAACCTGGAGGGCTACAGTCCCTGGGGTTGCAAAGAGTCGGACACAACTGAGTGACTAACACTTAACGTCTGTGGAAACGGTGTAGGATACTGATTTCACGTTTTCCTATTGCATTTGAAATTCTGGCAGATAATAACATGAAAGACTTACCCTCAAGAAGTGACACACGTAAATCTCCCGCTTTGAAAATGCTCAGAAATTTCCATATTTGTTTGCTCTGCAGTGTATATATTATGAAATATTTGACAGATAAGACTTGACTTCTAGTAAACCCCATGAGTTTTTGCCACTTCATTTAAATTTGTAAAAGGAGCCCTTTTATTAATAACTGTAACAAAGCCCCCAGAAAGTTAGGCTTTCGTAAGTGGAATATGATCAAGCCATTTTCAAAAACTTCTCGGCACGTTTCAAGTTGTGACGACAGACTTCCAAATGGGAAGGCTAGTTCAGGGTTGACCACTGATTCATGTTAGAGAATTAAGTGCACGCCAGGAGAAGGGATTTGCACCGGGTCTGGTTAGCCGGCCCTCCTGCAGCTGTTGCGATTGGGCCGAAGGGCACCCGAGTCACCAGCCAGGCTGGCTCTAACTCAGGCAAGTGGAGAGTCAGCATTGGGGTGCTGAGTCATTGCAGCGATGGGAGCTTTTCTCTCCTCTTGTAGGCACTTCCACATTGTGTGTGGAGAGAAGGCTGGATGGGCATCATATGGGCAAGCAGGAGGGGTGGCTTGGGGTCTTCCAGTCCTGTTCCTGGTGGTCAGAACCAGAGCAGGGAAGGCCACCTGTTGAATCCATCCAGGTGCACTGTGGCTGCTGGTTTCTGAGCTCTGTCTTCTTTGCCAGCCTCATTCTTAGGACCCCGCCTTATTCAGATTAAGTCCTTGACATTCTTGCTCAGTTTCTTGCCTAGGAGAAATTTCTGACATTCTTGCCCAAGAGTGCTTGAGAGCATGGAGGACCCTTAGCTCGGTGGATAATTACTTGGTTCTAAAACACTTGATCCCTCCATCTATTATATGTTTGTGAATTTATTTCCTTTGGTGGATAGATAAAAATTCTTCAGACAGGGAAGAGGTGAGCTCCGCCAGGCTTCTGTTAGTACCACCGTGAAATCTTCCCTACTGTTTTCCCCTCCCAAGCCTTCTGAGCACACTAGCAAGTTCTCCTCTCTGTGCTCCACTGAGGTCTCTAAATATAGTTTCCCTGCTCTAAAGGCAAGGATCAAGTCCAGTGTATAAAATGCCCAGGGTGATATTTGAAATCTGTCAGTTTCAAAAGAAGAAAATGCTTAATTTTAACATTTAAATGATCGTTTACATAGGAATGAAGATAATGTTATTTTGCGTTATTTGATAATTAAATTACTCTTTAGCAAAAGCATCTTTTTAATGGGCTTCCCTGGTGGTTCAGATGGAAAAGAATCCACCTGCAATGCAGGAGGCTCAAGAGACATGGGTCCGATCCTTGAGTTGGGAGGATCCCCTGGAGAAGGGCAATGGCAGCCCACTCCAGTATTCTTGCCTGGAGAATCCCCATGGACAGAGGATCCTGGCAGGCTGCAGTCCATGGGGTTGCAGAGAGTTGGACATGACTGAGTGACTAAGCATGCATGCATGTTTTTAATACTTTCAGAGTCATGTACAGTAAAACATGCTGCTTACTAAAAAAATTGCAATTGCTCAATATTAATGTGCTCTTTATTTTGATTATTACATTTCTTTGTGAAAGTGATACAAAGTGGAAAAGAATAATGTTATTTTTCAAAATGTGAGTGGTTATATAACTTTGATTTCTGCAACATTCTATGTTCTTCTGAGGGAAACTAATACACTATATAGGTTTGCATGGGTGCGTAGAGCAGGTTTCACTAAGATAGGGTGGTCCTCTGCTGCTGATTCGTCCTCTCTAGGGCTCAGTGGCCCCAGCGAGGACTGGTGTTGACTGCGTAGGATGAAAACTATGTGATTTAAAGGTAGGATGTGGAGGGACAAGGCAGTAAGACCGCTAGGCAAGGGTGACAGCGGCCTTAGACCCACTTAGGATTGTCCCCATCACTCACTCTAGAGAGAAGTTCAAGGCTACAGCCAAGTCCTGTGTATGCAGAGAGACCCAATGCCACACTGAGGCTGGGCTCAGGCACAGTACTAGAATTTAATGGAGAGATTTGTAGTTGGCACCAGCATGAAGTAGATCAAGTCCAAGAGCCTAAGATGGGTGGTTCCTCTGAACCTCGGAGGTGAGTGACTACTACATTGAGAGGCTGGCCTGGACGGGGAACGGCTGTGACAGTTAATAATGTTCTGCATGGCTAATCACCATTCCATTTACTTAACCAAGCTTTATTTTGATGACTCAGTCAGTCCCTTTCTAAATATCTTCAACTTAATGGAAATTGATGCTTTCAAACTGTGGTGCTGGAGAAGACTCTTGAAAGTCCCTTGGACGGCAAGGAGATCAAAACAGTCCATCCTAAAGGAAATCAGTCCTGAATATTCACTGGAATATTGGAATATACTGAAGTATATTGGAATATACTAAAGCTGAAGCTCCAGTATTTTGGCCATCTGATGCAAAGAGCCAACTTGTTGGAAAAGACACTGATGCTGGGCAGGGTGACCAGGGGGTGACAGAGGATGAGATGATTGGATGGCATCATAGAATCAATGGACATGAATTTGAGCAAACTCCAGGAGATAATGGAGGACAGGGAAGCCTCGCATGCTGCAGTCTATGGGGTCGCAAAGAATCAGACACGACTTAGTGACTGAACAACATCAATGGAAATGACTTACCTTTGTAAGGGTCCCATATTTTGGCCTCACTAGAGTCTTGATAGAGAGAGAGGGTGAAAAAGGTTCCAACACAGTCTCTCATCATAAATAAGTTAATCATGGTGTTGTGAGAACCATAAATTATTCAGTGTGAATCATTTAATAAGCATGTATTGAGTACCCTGTTTTCAGATTATGATGGCCAGCCTGAGCAATTAGACAGCTTTTGGTCCATGAAGCCCAAGATATTTAGTATCTGACTCTTTGACAAAGAAACTTGTCGTTGGGTTTTCTAGTGGGATAGAAAGACATTCATCAGATTATCACATCAATGCATGGGGTCCGTGCTGGACAGGAAAGGTGTATAAATCTATGAACTTGTATAATGGACCTAGAGATGTAACCATAGTAAAGCAGACAAGCAGTGGCCTTAATACCTTCATCGTGTTTAATTCTTTGCAGGGCTCACAAGGGACCACACTCAAGGAGTGATAAACAAATTGTAATTGGTAACATGATTCGAGTAATACTAAGTGTTTAGGGATTTCTGACTGAATCCCTTCCAATCTGGTGCTGACGGTTTGTAAGGCAAAAGGGCCAGAAATAAGTTTAATGTGTGTGTGCTCAGTCGCTTAGTTATGTCTGACTTTTTGCGGCCCCATGGACTGACTGTAGCCTGCCAGGCTCCTCTGTCCATGGGATTTCCCAGGCAAGAATATACTGGAGTGGGTTGCCATTTCCTACTTCGAGGGAATCTTTGGACCCAAAGATGAAGCCCACGTCTCTTGAGTCTCCTGCGTTGACAGGTGGATTCTTTACCGCTAGTGCCACGTGGGAAGCCCAATAAGTTTAATAACAGCCTCTAATTCCCAGGCCTTCATTTCTTACCCTTGGAACTTAACCAGCACTGGAAAAGGAAACTGATAAATTCACAGTAGATTGAGAAAAATGTGAAAAGATAGACACTTTTAAAAATGAGAAAAGACAGCACCTCTTCAGGTACATGAAGTGATAGAAATATATTGTTCTCTATAAATGAGTGAAAGGTGCTTATCTTTGTGTTGCTGGTGGTTTAGTCACTAAATCGTGTTGGACTCCTGCAATGCCATGGACTTTAGCCCACCAGGCTCCCCTGTCCATGGGATTTCCCAGACAAGAATCCTGGAGTGGGCTGGCATTTCTTTCTCTAGTGGATCTTTCCAACTCAGGGATCAAACCCACGTCTCCTGCACTGCAGGTAGATTCTTTACTGACTGAGTGGGGTGACTATTTAAAGTTTATGAGAATAATGCTTTTCTTCTGAAGGATTCAGAGTACTTTTGTTTTAATTCCCTTAATAGTATTATAGAAGAGTACACAACACAAACCTAAATAAATATCTTAGTCTGCATTTAGAATGAATGCAAAGCTTAATCAATTTTAATTCAGCTTTGAACTTTGAATTGGTTTTCCTGTTATTTACTGAGAATTTGGGGACAAGTGAGAGTAAGGCGGTTCCTCCAATTTTGGCAGATGGTTTTCATGAGTCTGCAATAGGCTTTGGTTTGCAGGCATCTTTGAACACAAACCACCTTATCAGTCTTTTCTGATCACAACAGAGAGAAATAAAAAACTTGATAAAGTAAACTCACTGTTTCAAAGTGGTATTGATATAAAAGGAAATTGCCAGGGTAATGTAGAAAAGGTTTTGAATTATTAGATTCTTGGATTCAACTTCAAAGATTACTTTATTCTCCGAAGCAATTTTTTGTCATCCGTCTTCAAAAGATTTTATTTCATCTGTGTGGCTTTAAGAGATTCTCATTTATTCTTTAATCAAACAATTATCAAGTGCCCACAGCATGCCAGGCATTGTGCCTGAAGTGCAGGAAATAGCAGAGTGACTAAAGTGAGTTCAAAGCCTGCTCACGTGGGGCAAAGACAAAGGTGAAGGTGGAACTCCAGTGGCTGAGGATTAATCCACCCAAAGATAAATTTTTGTAATGGGTGGGCTTCCCCAGTGGCTCAGTGGGTAGAGAATCTTTTGCAATCCTCCTGCAATGAAGGAGACACAGGTTTGATCCCTGGTTTGGGAAGATCCCCTGGAGAAAGAAATGGCAACCTGCTCCAGAATTCTTGCCTGGAGAAATCCATGAACAGAGGAGCCTGGTGGGCTACAGTCCTTGGGGTCACAAAAAGCTGGACATGGCTGAGCAGCTAAGCACACAGCATAGCACACAAGTGGTTTACTGGGGGAAGTGAAACGAGTAATACTTTGCATACTAATAATTTTATGTCTATTATTTTAAAAATTTCATTTGATGTTGTTTCCTATGTCTTCTAGGGCCATTTATGTTCAGTTCAGTTCAGTTCAGTCACTTAGTTGTGTCCGATTCTGCAACCCCTTGAATTGCAGCATGCCAGGCCTCCCTGTCCATCACCAACTCCTGGAGTTCACCCAAACTCATGTCCATCGAGTCAGTGATGCCCTCCAGCCATCTCATTCTCTGTTGTCCCCTTTTCCTCCTGCCCTCAATCCCTCCCAGCATCAGGGTCTTTACCAATGAGTCAGCTCTTCGCCTGAGGTGGCCAAAGTATTGGAGTTTCAGCTTTAGCATCAGTCCTTCCAATGAATATCCAGGACTGATCTCCTTTAGAATGGACTGATTGGATCTCTTTGCAGTCCAAGGGACTCTCAAGAGTCTTCTCCAACACCACAGTTTAAAAGCATCAATTTTTCGGCGCTCAGCTTTCTTCACAGTCCAACTCTCACATCCATACATGACCACAGGAAAAACCATAGCCTTGACTAGATGGACATTTGTTGGCAAAGTAATATCTCTGCTTTTGAATATGCCATCTAGGTTGGTCATAACTTTCCTTCCAAGGAGTAAGCGTCTTTTAATTTCATGGCTGCAAGTCACCATCTGCAGTGATTTTGGAGCCCAAAAAAATAAAGTCTGACACTGTTTCCACTGTTTCCCCATCTATTTCCCATGAAGTGATGGGACCAGATGCCATGATCTTCGTTTTCTGAATGTTGAGATTTAAGCCAACTTTTTCACTCTCCTCTTTCACTTTCATCAAGAGGCTTTTTAGTTCCTCTTCAATTTCCTGCCATAAGGGTGGTGTCATCTGAATATCTGAGGTTATTGATATTTCTCCCGGCAATCTTGATTCCAGCTTGTGCTTCTTCAAGCCCAGCGTTTCTCATGATGTACTCTGCATAGAAGTTAAATAAGCAGGGTGACAATATACAACCCTGACGTACTCCTTTTCCTATTTGGAACCAGTCTGTTGTTCAATGTCCAGTTCTAACTGTTGCTTCCTGACCTGCATACAGGTTTCTCAAGAGGCAGGTCAGGTGGTCTGGGATTCCCATCTCTTTCAGAATTTTCCACAGTTTTTTGTGATCCACACAGTCAAAGGCTTTGGCATAGTCAATAAAGCAGAAATAGATGTTTTTCTGGAACTCTCTTGCTTTTTCCATGATCCAGCAGATGTTAGCAATTTGATCTCTGGTTCCTGTGCCTTTTCTAAAACCAGCTTGAACATCTGGAAGTTCATGGTTCACGTATTGCTGAAGCCTGGCTTGGAGAATTTTGAGCATTACTTTACTAGCATGTGAGATGAGTGCAATTGTGTGGTAGTTTGAGCATTCTCTGGCATTGCCTTTCTTTGAGATTGGAATGAAAACTGACCTTTTCCAGACCTGTGGCCACTGCTGAGTTTTCCAAATTTGCTGGCATATTGAGTGCAGCACTTTCACAGCATCATCTTTCAGGATTTGAAATAGCTCAACTGGAATTCCATCACCTCCACTAGCTTTGTTCATAGTGATGCTTTCTAAGGCCCACTTGACTTCACATTCCAGGATGTCTGGCTCTAGGTGAGCGATCACACCATTGTGATTATCTTGGTTGTGAAGGTCTTTTTTGTATAGTTCTTCTGTGTGTTCTTGCCACCTCTTCTTAATATCTTCTGCTTCTGTTAGGTCCATACCATTTCTGTCCTTTATCGAGCCCATCTTTGCATGAAATGTTCCCTTGGGATCTCTAATTTTCTTGAAGAGATCTCTAATCTTTCCCATTCTGTTGTTTTCCTCTGTTTCTTTGCACTGATCGCTAAGACCCAGAAAATTTTAACAAACATTCAGTATTAGATATTTAGTCAGATGAAATATTTTCTTGTTACAGAGATATAAGTTATATGATCTGCTCTAGAGTTCTGGTCTGAAATTTAAATAAATACTAGTAGAAAACATTTGTGAGGGAGGGGCCATATATACATAAAAATTTTTTTCCATAAAAATTACTATAAAAGATTTGCATGTCTAACTTTTAAAATGGGCTTCCCTGGTGGCTCAGATGGTAAAGAATCTGCTTGCCATGCGGGAAACCTGGGTTCGATCCCTGAGTTGGGAAGATTCCTTGGAGGAGGGCATGGCAGCCCACTCCAGTATTCTTGCCTGGGAAATCCCATGGATAGAGGAGCCTGGTAGGCTACAGTCCATGGGGTCCCAAAGAGTCAGACACTACTGATCTACTAAACACACACACACCTTTTAAAATAGAGATGTTAATAGTTGTCATATCCCAGATAATGTTATAAACCAAGGATCCATCATATTTAACTTCAAACTCTTAGCCTAATACCAGACAGGACACATACACATGTGCTGCATGCATATGCAACGTTTTCACAAAGGTCCGAACAAAAGTGAAATATACTTATGAGAGGAACTTGGTAACCTTGACTCAGAAGCCTTCTTCTTGATTGCTATTCCTGTGCAAGCTCAAATTTCTCAACTGTGTTTCGAAAAGGAGGAGAACTCCTCAGGTCCAGAAGGTATGCCATGCATCCTCACTTGAAGGAAGGAAGAAAAATGTGTGCCTTCTCTCGAAACGAATCCCAGAGGTTGTGTTCATAGTGTGGCTTTTATGGAATTACACAAAGTACCTTAGGCTCATTTTATTAAATACCATTTATTTAAAAACAGCTGCTAGATTGTGTTCATAATCGTTTTTTCATAACACTGCAAATGGTTTCTGACTCAGTAGAGGAGTAATTAACCAATAAAGATTCATTGAGCGCTTGTTGAGCTCCACAAGCGGATGGCCTAGTGGAAGAAGTAGGCTAGCACGTAAATTATGGTATTCATTAGCGTCTTCATTGAACGAATGTCCATTAGGCATTTGTACGAGCAAATCACGCCAGCGAGCATCATGAGCCATGAGAGACAAGTGATGCTGCCCTCCGTGGTCTTTGGCCACAGAGGTTAAGATGTTATACAGAAACCAAAACGTTTCAGCGAACGGATGACTGATGACAGATACTGTGGCTCGTTAAGCCTTTAAAAGGAAAAGGCCAGGAAGAAGGGGAGCTTGACCAGCTCCTCTGTGATGGGGAAGCTTTGAGAGGCAGGACATTTCTTTCAAGGAAAGGTAGGTGAGTAGTGGTAGGCAGAATGGCATGAGCAGAGATGGTGCCGGGGAGTCAGTGCAGGGAATCTTCAGGCTAGACGATGTGGGCAAACCTGGTAAAGCATCAGTGATTGCCTTGGATTCTGGGCGCTTACAGAAAACATCTGTCGATTAGGTCACTCAACTCCATCTGTAGGGTCGGACCTGCCCTACACAATGAGACCAATTTTGCCCTCAGTCAGAGTGTGTTCTGAGAACCAAGGATTCAGGTTGCTTTCCTTCCTTCTGCAGCCGTGTCGCTGTGAACCCCGTTCCGGGATGAACATGCTCTCCTCGGTGCTTGTTACCTACCCTGCCTTGTATCACAGTTCTGCCGTGGCTCCTCTGTTTGTCTTGAAGTGTCTGCGTTGGCTTCATGCTGTGTGCAACTGGCTGTTGTTACCCTGGGCAAATTGCTTACCCTTTCTTTTCCTCCATTTTATCATTTGTAAACTGGGATAAAAATAGTTGCTACCTCATTGGAACTTCTGCACTGAGAACATTTAGAACAGTGCCTGGAACTTACTAAGCGCGATAAAAGCACAAAAAAACTATCCAAGTGTTACTTGGGCTTGTTTACAAAGATCTGGCTTGTCCATTCCCCGACTAAATACACATCTAAAAGAGTGGAGAGTTTGTGAAGAAAGTCACCAGCAATGCTGGAATGTGGTGTACTCTCGAAGCATCTAGGAAGAAAACAGAGAAAAACTCAGGGCCAAGATCAGGTGGTGTTAATTCTTGGTGTACCTTCCGGGTTATTAGGAACTGGGTTTCTTTTTGATGTGATAAAAGTGTCAGCTAGCATTTATCCCACCCATCCTTTGTTCATTCTCTTTCTATAAATGTATGTATGTAAATAACTCCAAGGAGGTTATTTTTCTAGACTTTTTATCTTTAGAAAAGAGCTACCATGCATATATTTCATATAACACACCCAAATGCAGTGTGAAAGTTCTTAACGAAGCAGTGACACACAGCCCTTGAAGCTGTGTTCACAACCAAAAGCGTAGTTTTAATCTGCATGCCGAGGACATTCTTCAGATCACCAGAGGGGTTATTATGGAGTTATGAATCTTTCCTTTGCTCTATGAAAAATTTCATCTGCCGTCAGGAAGGTACAAGTCTGCAGTAATTTTTAAGTGAATAAAAATGTTTAATTTTATGGTCCTGCAAGATTTCTTTTTTCTTTCTTTTATGCCTTTGGTGATTCTCATTGCCTTTTTGCAAAATATGTGATTTATACAGTTCAGACAGAGTGGTCACACACACATACACACAGATAGCTAAAGACCTATAAACATTGTTTGCGATAGAAACTGTGGTTCTGTTGATTATTTAGGGTCTTCCACACTCAGCAGTTAGTAAGAAATATTGTTCAAAATTTTAAGTAGAATTGCTTGCATTTAAACCACGAATAAGCACCTGGGTTTAAAATCTCCATTGAAAGGCTCTAGTTTTATGTTTCTATTATTTTATAGTAGATGCACAAACTCACACAGGGTCCTATACTTGTAATCAGTGTGCATATCTGCATCTAATTTTAAAAACATTCACAGTAAAATTAACGTAGAAACTTAATTTCTTAGAATTTCAAAGCAGGAAAATACCGTACAGAGTCTCTGGTCTAATTCCATTTTTAAAATAAGAAATTGTAGTGAGAGCTGGATGCACTGTTTATTCTGATTGTTCATGTTATGAAAGGTAAGAAGTTAGCCAAAGTATAGAATTGCTAAAGAGGTTCTTTTTTTTTCTCCCTTAGGGTTGTGCCATATTTATCCTTAGTAAGTTCTTCCTTTATCTAGAACCTCAATTATTTCCTTAAACCACAAATTTTATTGAGGATTTGCATTCTATAGACTCCTTCAGGGAGGTGATGAGTAGATCAAAACGGTCTTAGAAAGTTTTGTGAATGTTCTTTGTAAAAGAGTTAAGATTTGGTGGGCTACCAGAAATATACTTGTGTGTGTTCAAGAGCTGTTTCCTAGAGTTTGAGAGGCTACAGGACATCATCTTGTGTCCAAGTACTGCTCTGTCGTTGAGAAAGGACAAAGCACAGGTTGACTCCAGCGTTTCCTGAAGTTCCCATGCCAGGATTGTTTCTGCAACACCTCTTTACCCTTCACAGTTTTTTGGTCATAGAAACAGAATATTAAAGATCATCTAGTTACACCCATTTTTAGCATGTAAAATTGTTCTGGTGTTTTATATGTATTATTATTCTATGTAAACCATTTAAACAATACTGCAGTGTGCATTTATTATCTTCAATTTACAGCGGAAAAAAAATGAGACTTGAGAATGTTTACTGACCCACCCAAGGTGACACTGTCAGTGAGTAACATTCTTGAAATTAAGGATTAGGTAATAAAAGTGATGACTTAATGTCCCTTAATGTCTCCCTATGAACTTGTATATTAGAGAAACATAATTCTGTTACATCTTTTCATTGTAGAATGGTTGAACTGAACGATGAGTTCCGAAAACTATTTCAATGTACATCTTTGAAAAAACTTTTATTTCAAAAGAATGGCTAGAATGTGGGAAAATAAGCTGATGGCAAGCTGCTGCTTTCAGTTGAACTTTTGGATAATGCCCGTGAACGCTTTCTTCTAGTTTGCTTAATATGCGTCCCCTGTAATTTCATTCACATTCGTCAAGTCTCTCGTTCACATTGATGAGTCTCTCGTCCCCGCGTGGGGTTTATGGATGTTGTAGCAGAGATGGCTAGTTCTTCTCGTCTCTCCATGCTCCTCCTCTTTTATAGCAATAGACATTCTAGCTAAGCACTTGGTCATGTCTTTAAAGACTATCTCCCGGCCTCCTTTGCAGGCAGTTGTGCTCACGTGATCAAGTCATACCCAACAGGATAGGGGTGAAAATAGTGTGAACAATTTCCAGGGAATTGCTTAAAATAGAAGATGTAGTGTGTTCACCTTTCTTTTCTCCATTGAATGGAATATGAATGTGAGTAGGAACTGGTGGAGTCATCGTAGAATATGAAGCAGTGCCTGTTGACGACCCCTGGGCAGCATTGTAGAAGGAGCCTGGCCCCTCTCATCTTGGAACCACCAGATCTGCTTTGCACTGACTGCTTCTCTGGCTCAGAGAAAGAGATTAACTTCTATCTTATTGCAGCCACTGCACACGTTTGTATTGACAAATTGTCCCCTAACTTTTTCGGATATTAATAAGTAGGACTTGAAAGAGAAATATCCAAAGACAAAAATTTACCTAAAGCTAGAAAGCGTTTTTAGTTGTAGGACTTTTCAGAGCTCTTATTGGATGAGTGTTAGGGGTGAATCTCTAAGAGGGGATATGCATCACTTCTAATTATGAAGATCATTTTTGAGTGGGGAATCCTATGGACTTATGTGTGTGGACTGCATTTTGAGACCTGCAACTTTAGAAAGCTCTTTGTAGCTAAGCTTAAGATAAACGTTGAAGGTGGTACATTGAGGGTAGAAATAGGCACAAGGAAGTGTTGGCCTGGGGAGCCATTCAATCAGCATACCACTAGGGAATATTAATTGTTGTGGAGAAAGAAACATTCTTTTAGAAAGAAAAATAAATAAGTTATTATTATAAGCACTCAGATAACTATGATGTTAAGACAGAATGAAATGATGTCTAAATAAGACGTGGCTGGTGTTGCTTATGTGATACCTATAAGGAGATAGGCTTATGAGCAGGAGCAAGACTGATATCCCTGATGTCCTCTGAATTTATATATGTGGAACTTATTGGTCATTATATGGCTAGAAAAAGGTACAGTGCTCACAGTGCAAATGTGTGATTCTGTTTCTTTGGTGTAGTTGGGAGAGGTACATGGTGGACAAAGGGTAGATCCTGGCAAGGTCATCCCTTGTGGCCTCCACTTGTTGGGGCATACAGACAGTGAGATGCTTGGTGAGATATCTGGGTGGATGTGTGCAGCATGCTTTCAGGAGTAGAGGTTTAAGGCTGGAGATGAGAAGTCTTAGAGAAGTTGATTTGGGAGTCATTTTCAGTGACAGTCGAAGCACAGAATATATGTGGAATTAAAAGACAAAACCCAGGATAGGATTTGGGAAACAGACCATTTAAGGCACTGGTGGAGGAAGGAGAGCAGTAGAATGACTGAGGAATTTGGATCAAGATAATAATGGGACAATGTGCTAAAAAGCAGAGACATCACTTTGCAAACAAAGGTCTGTAAAGTCAAACCTATGGCTTTTCCAATAGTCATGTACAAATGTGAGAGTTGGACCGTAAAGAAGGCTGAGTTTCAAAGAATTGATGCTTTCCAATTATGGTGCTGGAGAAGACTCTTGAGAGTCCCTTGTGCTTCAAGGAGATCAAACCAGTCCACTCTAAAGGAAATCAATCCTGAATATTCAATGGAAGGACTGATGCTGAAGTTCTAAAACTTTGGCCACCTGATGCAAGAGCCAACTCATTGGAAAAGACCCTGATACTGGGAAAGATTGAAGGCAGGAAGAGAAGGGGGAGGAAGGGGATGAGATAGTTTGATAGCATCACCGACTCAAAGAACATGAATCTGAGCAAACTCTGGGAGATAATGAGGGACAGGGGAGCCTGGTGTGCTGCACTCCATGGGCCACAGTC
The DNA here is from genome assembly GCF_055505025.1 of Bos grunniens. Lineage (NCBI taxonomy): Eukaryota > Metazoa > Chordata > Mammalia > Artiodactyla > Bovidae > Bos > Bos grunniens. The sequence continues at coordinate 84,979,337 of NC_141176.1, read as the reverse complement.
GGATAAGACTTAGCGACTGAACAACAATAATAATGGGATGAATAAGAAAAACAGAATCAGGGATTCCAACAAGGGCAGATTGTTAGTTGGGATCATCAGGAGGTTGTCAGTGACCATGGTAGGGTTGTTCTGGTGGGAGGGGTGGGGATTTGGTGGCTCTGCTTTGAGAAAAGAATGGCTGTGAGAGGAAGAGGAAAGGAGGCCAGAATGTGCTAGAAGGTAGACAGGACACATGTTACTTTGCTGGTCTGCTGAGCAGATTTTTCATGGGGAGGGTCGCTCTTGCTTCCTCTTCACTGGACATTCTAGGGTCATAAAAGCTTCAAGAACCGCAGCAGTACAGGCCATTGGGTGGCCTTCCTGTCTTCTGAGCACGCTCAGAGCCTGCATCCAGGTAACTCGGTCCTGATGCTACTTGATAACCTGTAAAAGGAATGGCCTTTCATCAAAACAATGACTTGATTTCATTTAGAATGCAATTAAAATTATTTTTATTACCTTTGTGAAAATATCACTCTTCAAAGAGCTCAAGCATTTGGAAAACAAATAGAAATCCAAAGCAGAAGTAGATGAAATCCGAACTCACTTCCCCAAGCACCTGGGAACGCACTTCTTGATTCTGTCCCTTTTGTGCCTGTTGACCAGAGATTGCTTCTCTTCACGAACGGCACCCTGGTGTTACGTCCCTTTGAAATTTACAGAGTTGATTCAAACTCCCAAGTCCACTTTCTGCAGGAAGCTCAACAACCTCCTGACAATTTCTGTTTTTTCCCTGGGGCTCACGTTCTTATTTCCACCCCAGAGCTGTTTTTGTGTTTCTGCTGACTCTAAATCTCACTTTTATCTCAGCTCCTGGAGCCACTCGTATTTCTCTGTCCATGTATTCTCAAAAGTGAAGCCAAACCCACCATTCAAGGAAGGGATTGGTATGTAATGGCTTTACTAAAGGTTTGCAGTAATTAAGCCCGTTTACCCCAAAGAACCAGACTCTGACTCGGTTAATAACTCAATGCCTTGCCTTCCCTGCCATTTGGAATTTTTTTAACCGACCTCCTTTTTTGCCTGATCAGACCTTCTGTTAAGTTACTGTCTCTTACCCTATTCATGGCTCAGCGGGTAAAAAAAAATCTGCCTGCAGTGCAGGAGACACAGGAGGCTAGGGTTTGACCCCTGGGTCAAGAAGATGCCCTGGAGAAGGGAATGGCTACCTACTCCAGCATTCTGGCCTGAAAAATCCCATGGACAGAGGAGCCTGGCAGGCTACAGTTCCTGGGGTTGCAAAGAGTCGGACACGACTGAGTGACTAACACACACACACACACACACACACACACACACACACACACACACGCCCCATTCACTCTCACTGATGACTGGTCTTCTTGCCTCTCTAGATGCCTCCTCCACCCTCCAAATTCTGTTAACATTTCACGGAGCAGTCAAGCTATCACTTGCTTTTGCTGTTTTCACATAAAGCATTCCCCTTGGGTCACACTTGCCTGCTTAAAGCAGTCTGTCTAGGTATTTTTCCTAAGCAAAGACAGTTCCTTCCTTTAGGAGAACTCTGGTGCCAGCTGTTAAAATGACATTTTTTTTTTCAACCTGCTACATAATTTTAAAAAGATAAATATGTTATTTATTCTTCAGTGGCTGATGTGTCTGGATACTGCTGAAATAATTGCCTATTTTCCCTGCAGCATGTCTACATAGGGACTGTTATTTGAACAGAGTGAATGAACGAAATAATAATAATAATTTAATACGTACAGACCTGCATCCACAATATACTCAAATGATGCTGGTAATTGTTATTTGCCACCTGGAGAACTTCCTCCCTGATATATTAAGTCATTACCCTCGAGGCCTGGGCCCTGGGCTCTGTGTCTACAAGTCACTCTGTTTCCAGTAAGATTATAAACTCTGGAGATAGAAACTCCAGCAATCAGCATAAATTCAGGAGCAGACTCTGAAGGCATCCTGTGCATTTAGTAGGAGAAAGGATGGCTGGATATTTTCCAGGGAAAAGCCCAAAGGATTTCAAACGGAGTTCCTAAAGGATCTTTATTCCAAAGAAGATGTTAATAGTTATATTATAAAAGGTTAGACTTTTAAGCTATGTTGTTTCTGAGAAGGGTTTTATTTTTATTTATGTGCTTTTTTTTAGAAACAAATGTAATTTATTTATTTTAATTGGAGGCTAATTACTTCACAATATTGTGGTGGTTTTTGCCATACGTCTCCATGAATTTTTTGAGGGAAGCCAGCCAGGGGAGAGAAAACAATGACATAATGCATTCGCCTTGGTGCCAGTGGCTGTGTGACAGTTTTTTATTTCATTCTCACAGTAACTCTGCAAGAGAAGGTGTTAACATCCCTATTTTCAGATTAGAAAGGGGGCACTTAGGGAGGTGAGTACCTCTCCTATGGCTGCGTCTAGAAGAAAAGAGTAGGGTTAGGATTTGACTCAGGGCCAACTCACCACCATAGTTCAGTATATGGAAATCACAGTTCTCCACTTCTCACCTCTTGAACTTATGACTTTGTATTCCTATTCTTTCTCTCAAAAAATTGTGAGCATGACACTGTGTAATTCTACAAGAGGAGGAGTAAGACACATGTCATTTGTGGGGAGGCTAGAGCTGTTTCAGCAAAGGAGTTGAGTCACTGGGTCTGCTTTCCTTTGTATGTTTTTTTTTTTTTTTTCCTAAAACTGCTCCTTATCCAAATACATTAACATTCCTGTTTGAAAGTGATGTTTTTAAAAATGCAGAAAATATTAAAATAGCATGCTTAATAAACCCACGAACTCGTTCTTTAGGGAGGTAGTATAACTGACCCGATTCAGAGCCAGGCTCAAGGATTCTGGGTTTGAACACTTGATCCATTCTGTGTCAGCCCTGTGGCCTTAGAGAGAAATTAGAGCATTTTCTCCGTAGCTTAGTTTCCTTTCCTCCTTAAAGATGATAAAAGGTAAGAATGATCTTGTAGTGCTGGTAAAGTTTAAGATGTGCAAATATATAGAAAGTCCTTGAAAGAGTGTTGGTACATAGTAAGGGATCAATAAGTTTGTTAGCACTGTAAGTTGATGAGGAATGATAAAGACATTCATAAAGGGCTTCCTAGCTAGGGCTCGTGGTAAAGAATCTTCCTGCCAATGCAGGAGACATCTTGGGAAGATCTTCTGGAGTCAGAAATGGCACTGCACTCCAGTATTCTTGCCTGGAGAATCCCACAGGCAGAGGAACCTGGAGGCCTCAGTCCATGGGGCTTCAAAGAGTCGGACAGGACTGAGCAACTGAGCACATGTGAAGTGAAGTGAAAGTCACTCAGTCGTGTCCGACTCTTTGTGACCCCATGGATTTCTCCATGGGATTCTCCAGGCCAGAAGACTGGAGTGGGTAGCCTTTCCCTTCTCCAGGGGATCTTCCCAACCCAGGGATTGAACCCAGGTCTCCTGCATTGCAGGCGGATTCTTTACCAGCTGAGCCACAGGGGAAGCCCTATGTAGCTCACAGTTATTAAGAAGAAAACTCCAGCAACTGAATTCATTAAATATAACATGTACATTTAAAAAAAATATTTATTTTTAATTGGAGGATAATTGCTTCACAATTTTGTGTTGGCTTCTGCCATACATCAACATGAGTCAGTCAAAAGTTTACATGTGTCCCTCGCTCTTGAACCTCCCTCCCCTTTCCCACCCCTTCCTCTCTCCTAGGTGATCACAGAGGCCCGGTTTGAGTTCCCTGAGTCATACAGCAAGTTCCCATTGGTTATCTACTTCACACATGGTGGTGCATATGCTTCCATATAACATGTACACTTTGTTAAGCTAGTGCTAGTTGTAGTGTTCTTTTGATAGCCCAGGGGTAGAAATAACCTGAACCTCCAACAATAGAGAAATGGGCTTCCCTGGTGGCTCAGAGTTTAAAGCACCTGCCTCCAATGTGGGAGACCCGGGTTCGATCCCTGGGTCGGGAAGATCCCCTGGAGAAGGAAATGGTAACCCACTCCAGTATTCTTGCCTGGAGATCCCATGGACAGAGGAGCCTGGCAGGCTACAGTCCATGGGGTTGCAAAGAATCAGACATGACTAAGCGACTTCACTTCACTTCACTTCCAACAGTAGAGAAATAGTTAAACATATAAGCTTATATACAATAAAGAAAGAAAGAAAGATAGTTCTAAGTTGTGCCCGACTTTGGTGACTATGGACTGTAGCCTTCAAGGCTCCTCTGTCCATGAGGTCTTTCCAAGCAAGAATACTGGAGTGGGTTGCCATTTCCTTCTCCCGGAGACCTTCCTGACCCAGGAATTGAACCCAGGTCTCCAGCATTGCAGGCAGGTTCTTTACTGACTGAGCTCTGTGGCATACAACAGTGGTAACTACCAAAATATCGTGCTTTCCACATAAATGTACTACATGGAAAAGGATTAAGACATTGTAGTTAATTAATCTACATCTATTTATCTATCTACATACACATGTAAAGGACTGGAAGGAAATACAACGGTATGTGAGAAACAGTAATCTTTCAATAAGTGATTACCGGTGATTTCCCCTCTCCATTTTCCTTCCACAAGTTCCCAATACTTTGTAGTCATACAATGCCACTGAAATAGAATAAAATAAAAATGAACCTAGGTGGTATATAAGCCATAAAATATATACTCTATATAAAGTATCATCAGAAAGCATCATCTTTCTTTCCTAGACACTGTGCAAAGCCCCTGAAGGAGGGTCTTCAGACCCGCCCTGTGTTTATCTGTGGCCTCACAGTGGGCGCCGTCATCATACCTGGAGCAGATGGCACCACACTGGTTAAATGTGATTCCCTCTTTACAGTCATTTTCTTTCAATCATTCAGCTTAAAAGTAAATGAATGAACATCATGAGAGCAGCGGGGAAGAATTTTGCAGAGTGGTTCATACCTTGGAGCTTAATGAAAAATTTTTTTGTACCTAGAATATATGTAGAGTGAAGATTTTAGGGGTTACATGTCTAAAATCCTGCGTTTGAGAGTATCTTGATTTTGTTTTCCAAAGAGTGATACATTTTGAACCTATGCTCAGCCACCCCCTGTTTCACCTACCCAGTCTGCTGATTAAATGCATTAGTTTATAAAAGAATGACTTTAGGAATGGCTCAGAGCTGATGTCAAAATATATTGCTATTTTGTTCACTCTTATCTTAGAAGCTACCCTTCTAGAAATTTAAGTGTGTCCACTGCTCATTCTCCAATGGGCAAACTTTTGAGCCTTGGGAGATAGCTATAGTTAGCTCCATCTTTCTTCTCCAACCATTTCACCCTCCAAGACTCTGTTTCTTCATCTGTGAAAAAAGGGACTCTTTAGACCCTTAGCCTGTGACCAGGGAGCCTCTTTTAATGGGCTCAGACGTTAGTAGGATATCAAAGAGACTTAAGCATTATTCATGTTATTTCTCAAGAGTTCAGTTGTGGAAACTGGTAGGAGAGCCCTTTAAGCAAAACAATGGGTGGGTTCCCATCTTGACTACAGTTCTTAAAGGGGCTCTTCAAAGACCGAATACCCACCAGTAGTGGGAAAAGGGTGTTCAGCATTCGGCTCTTTCCCCCTCCCCTTGGTGAGATCCAGTCCACGACTGAGGATTTGCTCCTTCCCTGCACGGGATGCTCTCCAGCAGGATAATAGAAGGCGACAGAGCAGAGCCTGGGGCTGGTCTCTGCCTGGACCACTTCCCGCTCCCTCTCCCTGGGGATGGAAGAGAAAGCCTGCAGCTACAAGAGGGCTGATGAGTTATGATTACGAGGAACCTTCTACATAATCCCAGTTTGCATGGCAGGGAACCAACACAAAGAGTGTGTACTGGCTGGAGGGTCTCAAGGCCACAGGGCATTCTGCGTAGGATGGGGACAGACTGACAGTGAAAGTTGATGCTAGGACTGTCTCTCCTAGAAGACCGTTAGTGTGGCTTTTCTAAATTCTGAAAATCAGCTTAAGCACAACTTGGGAATTAAACAGGAATGCATACATTTAAAGCAAAGCGACACTGCCGTTGTTTAAAATAGGAATGTAAAGTCAATAATGATTCCTAAAATAGATTTTCTTGACAGTCATTCTAAAATAGAACTTCATCAACCACAAACCCTGTTGTCTAGCATCTGTTTAAAAATAAGGTTGATAAAATTGGCCATATTCTGGTAATGTGGCAGTTGATAAAATTAAAAGCTACAGAAATACCTGAACAGATAAAATAATTAAAGTGAAAAAAAAAGTCAGGCCAAGTGTTAGCCCTTGCATCATCTTTCTAGGTTGACATGCTTTAGCAAGCGTCGTGGCTTCATTATCTGTGCTCTTTGGCCTCCACTAATTTGAAAAGGACGCTCACCAGCACAGCCCCCAGAAACACGCCACCAAATTAGTCAAAGTCACCTTCTTCCATTGTTAATGGCAACTCTAAGACCTTGCCACCTCGAATTCTTTGCATCATTTACTGTCACCTTTAAAATGTCATGTTCACAGCTAAGCGCATCATTCATGTCTTTGCAGTTGCTTATGTAAGATACTGCCTGAATAGAAAAAAGTTCTCTGAAAAATTAAAGGTCAGATGCATACATCCCTTTGTAGTGTTTCGAAAAGAAGACTACGTATGCTATGACAGTTCTGTGTTTTTTAGGCAACTTGAATACTGCACCCAAGGCTTTACAACTCTTCTTAAAAGGAAAAAGAATTCTTTGAACTGGCAGTGAACAGTCTTTTCGGAGCTGCACAGTTTTTGTTTGATGGCATGCAGTGAATGCAATAAACTGTAAGAAAGACTCCATCGTCTAAACATGTCTGTAGTTTGGAGAAGATTCTAAGTGATCTTTGCCTATGTGCTTCTGATATAGCAATCATAAAATAATTATATACAGTATTATATATGTGTATGTTTCCAAACTGTGGTTTGCTTAGTTGCTCAGTCATGTCCGACTCTGTGACCCAGTGCAGCGCAGCCCACTGGGCTCCTCTGTCCATGGGATTCCCCAGGCAAGAAGACTGGAGTGGGTTGCCATACCCTCCTCCAGGGCATCTTCCCAACCCAGGGCTCGAACCTAGGTCTCCTGGGTCGCAGGAGGAATCTTTATCATCTGAGGCAGACAGAAATTTCCAGAAAACCTTAATTAGTCTAAGTCAGAAGTTAAAGCTAAAAGCACGATTATTGAGACCTCAATCATGCAACGGCGTTAACTTCTATCATCCCATGCAGTCCTCCTCAGGACAATGTGTTACTAGCCAAAATCTCAGATTGGGTAATTTGCAGAAAACCATTCCATCAGTGCATGAGTCATGGTCATTTCATATCCCACAGTGCTTCTTAATAATAGTATGTCCATTCCACGTTCATATCGGTAAGTCATATGAATAGTAGTGATATTTGCACAGTAGTAAGATGCTCACCCAAGAAGTGTGTGATTCAAGTTTTGTTCATTTCGCTGCTTATTGCTCTTAAAGCCAGCTTGGGAAGGTGTTGCTTTTATGCATGACCAATCAGCCATCAGCCATCTCATCTGTCAACATTCCTATCACAGTCGAGTTCATTAGTGTCTGTGTTAGATTGAGACGGATACACACCAGGGATCCTATCTGTCCAGTTCATTTTGCACAGTGGATTTACATCACTTGAAAGTTAATATACAAAAAAATCACTTTAAATAATTGTTCCTTTTTCGCTAGGCTTGGGAAGATTTTAGAGGGTGTTGTGTTAGACGCAGAAGAGTTTATTGGGCTAATTAGGCAGAGGTGGACACTGGGAAGAGAAATCGCCTATGAGGTTCTGGAATTTGGACTCATGTCATGGGACAGGACTTCAGAAGTATCATATTTGTGCTGACATCTAGGAGTTCGTCAGTCACAGAAGCCTGAGACCCAAGTTCTGGGTCTGCTGTTCTTTGCAAGGAGCCCTGTGAGGCCCTGGGATGATGGCCGGGTTATTTCCCAGGGGAGGGCCTGTCCGTCTGAGAGGTCAGCTCATTAGTCTCAAATTCATTTTTACCTCCTTTACTTTCTGAATATTCCCAACGTTATTTTTAATTTGAGGATTAGTAGAGGGATCGCTCCAGTTTTAATGAAAACTTTTCACAGATTGTAAAAAATGAGACCGTAATAACTCCTAGTCCAAACATCATGATTTTAATTCTTCATTGGACAGTGTGCTTTTAATCTGTTAAAAATACCAAAGACAAATCATTTATAATTTTAGAGTGAAAAAAAAAAAGAGAGATGTCAAGGGCCAGAGGAGCTACTTGTGCATGTGTTACAGAGAAGCCACATCACAGAGAAAGCAGTCAACCTGTGTCATTTAATGTGAAGGCAGAAGGACGTGCCTGCAAGTGCTCGGGAGAAAACGCTTCAAATATATGCTGAGATTCTCTTACAGGCAACATAAAATCTTGTTCACATAAAATCAGCATACATTTACTTCTTGTGGATTTCACACATATTTATGAGTTGAATGCTGTCATTACCATTATGTGAATAATTTATTAAATAATGATGAGTGAAAACAAAGCAAAATGTCTGCATTGGGAATAAAATATATAGGCATGTTTCCTGAACTTCGTAGCTGAGGATCAAAGATGAGATACGCCAAATCAGACAGAACCAGGATATGGTTTAAAGCAGTGGTTTTCCACGTTTCCTCCACCTTCAGCTCCTTTTAGTGTGAGTGTGTGAGTGTGTGTGTGTGTACTGAAAAGGATATTAAAGCTTGACTTGTACAAAATGAAAGGTGAATATTTTTAAGATGAATAAAGCATTTCCCGTGACCTAGGAATATGGATTGACTATATGCAAACATAAAAAATCACTATTCTTTGTGCATTAAATTTCAGGTGTTTTAAATCAGTACAGGCAAAATATTGTTACTAAAATGAAGAGATTAAGAATGAAGAATGTAACTTTTTTGTTGTTACCCCTTTCTTTCTTATCACAAAATTTAACTCTAGGCCAATGCAATGTTTGATTTCATCATGTGGTATAAATGAGCAAATGCCTTTGATCTGTCTGGTGGTCAGTTCAGTTCAGTTCAGTTGCTCAGTTATGTCCAACTCTTTGCGACCCCATGAATCGCAGCACGCCAGGCCTCCCTGTCCATCACAAACTCCCGGAGTTCACTCAGACTCACGTCCATCAAGTCAGTGATGCCATCCAGCCATCTCATCCTCTGTCGTCCCCTTCTCCTCCTGCCCCCAATCCCTCCCAGCGTCAGAGTCTTTTCCACTGAGTCAACTCTTCGCATGAGGTGGCCAAAGTACTGGAGTTTCAGCTTTAGCATCATTCCTTCCAAAGAAATCCCAGGGCTGATCTCCTTCAGAATGGACTGGTTGGATCTCCTTGCAGTCCAAGGGACTCCCAAGAGTCTTCTCCAACACCACAGTTCAAAAGCATCAATTCTTCAGCGCTCAGCTTTCTTCACAGTCCAACTCTCACATCCATACGTGACCACTGGAAAAACCATAGCCTTGACTAGATGGACCTTTGTAGGCAAAGTAACGTCTCTGCTTTTCAATATGCTATCTAGATTGGTCATAACTTTCCTTCCAAGAAGTAAGCATCTTTTAATTTCATGGCTGCAGTCACCATCTGTAGTGATTTTGGAGCCCAAAAATAAAGTCTGCCACTGTTTCCACTGTTTCCCCATCTATTTCCCATGAAGTGATGGGACCGGATGCCATGATCTTCATTTTCTGAATGTTGAGCTTTAAGCCAACTTTTTCACTCTCCACTTTCACTTTCATCAAGAGGCTTTTGAGTTCCTCTTCACTTTCTGCCATAAGGGTGGTGTCATCTGCATATCTGAGGTGATTGATATTTCTCCTGGCAATCTTGATTCCAGCTTGTGCTTCTTCCAGCCCAGTGTTTCTCATGATGTACTCTGCATAGAAGTTAAATAAGCAGGGTGACAATATACAGCCTTGACGTACTCCTTTTCCTATTTGGAACCAGTCTGTTGTTCCATGTCCAGTTCTAACTGTTGCTTCCTGACCTGCATATAGGTTCCTCAAGAGGCAGGTCAGGTGGTCTGGTATTCCCATCTCTTTCAGAGTTTTCCACCGTTTATTGTGATCCACGCAGTCAAAGGCTTTGGCATAGTCAATAAAGCAGAAATAGATGTTTTTCTGGAACTCTCTTGCTTTTTCCATGATCCAGTGGATGTTGGCAATTTGATCTCTGGTTCCTGTGCCTTTTCTAAAACCAGCTTGAACATCAGGAAGTTCACGGTTCATGTATTGCTGAAGCCTGGCTTGGAGAACTTTGAGCATTACTTTACTAGCATGTGAGATGAGTGCAATTGTGCAGTACTTTGAGCATTCTTTGGCATTGCCTTTCTTTGAGATTGGAATGAAAACTGACCTTTTCCAGACCTGTGGCCACTGCTGAGATTTCCAAATTTGCTGGCATATTGAATGCAGCACTTTCACAGCACCATCTTTCAGGATTTGAAATAGCTCAACTGGAATTCCATCACCTCCACTAGCTTTGTTTGTAGTGATGCTTTCTAAGGCCCACTTGACTTCCCATTCCAGGATGTCTGGCTCTAGGTGAGTGATCACACCATCTTGATTATCTTGGTCATGAAGATTTTTTTTGTACAGTTCTTCTGTGTATTCTTGCCACCTCTTCTTAATATCTTCTGCTTCTGTTAGGTCCATACCATTTCTGTCCTTTATCGAGCCCATCTTTGCATGAAATGTTCCCTTGGTATCTCTAATTTTCTTGAAGAGATATCTAGTCTTTCCCATTCTGTTGTTTTCCTCTACTTCTTTGCATTGATCCCTGAGGAAGGCTTTCTTATCTCTTCTTGCTATTCTTTGAAACTCTGCATTCAGATGTTTATATCTTTCCTTTTCTCCTTTGCTTTTCGCTTCTCTTCTTTTCACAGCTATTTGTGAGGCCTCCTCAGACAGCCATTTTGCTTTTTTGCATTTCTTTTCCATGGGGATAGTCTTGATCCCTGTCTCCTGTACAATGTCACGAACCTCTGTCCATAGTTTGTCAGGCACTCTATCTATCAGATCTAGGGCCTTAAATCTATTTCTCACTTCCACTGTATAATCATAAGGGATTTGATTTAGGTCATACCTGAATGGTCTAGTGGTTTTCCCTACTTTCTTCGATTTAAGTCTGAATTTGGCAATAAGGAGATCAGGATCTGAGCCACAGTCAGCTCCTGGTCTTGTTTTTGTTGACTGTATAGAGCGTCTCCATCTTTGGCTGCAAAGAATATAATCAATCTGATTTCAGTGTTGACCATCTGGTGATGTCCATGTGTAGAGTCTTCTCTTGTGTTGTTGGAAGAGGGTGTTTGCTATGACCAGTGCATTTTCTTGGCAAAACTCTATTCGTCTTTGCCCTGCTTCATTCCATATTCCAAGGCCAGATTTGCCTGTTACTCCAGGTGTTTCTTGACTTCCTCCTTTTGCATTCCAATCCCCTATAATGAAAAGGACATCTTTTTGGGGTGTTAGTTCTAAAAGGTCTTGTAGGTCTTCATAGAACCGTTCAACTTCAGCTTCTTCAGCGTTGCTGGTTGGGGCATAGAGTTGGATTGCTGTGATAGTGAATGGTTTGCCTCGGAAACGATCAGAGATCCTTCTGTCGTTTTTGAGATTGCATCCAAGTACTGCATTTTGGACTCTCTTGTTTACCATGATGGCTACTCCATTTCTTCTAAGGGATTCCTGCCCGCAGTAGTAGATATAATGGTCATTTGAGTTAAATTCACCCATTCCAGTCCATTTTAGTTCGCTGATTCCTAGAATGTTGACGTTCACTCTTGCCATCACCTGTTTGACCACTTCCAATTTGCCTTCATTCATGGATCTGACATTCCAGGTTCCTATGCAATATTGCTCTTTACAGCATCGGACCTTGCTTCTATCACCAATCACATTCACACCTGGGTATTGTGTTTGCTTGGCTCCATCCCTTCATTCTTTCTGGAGTTATTTCATATTCTGGAGAAGGGAATGGCAAACCACTTCAGTATTCTTGCCTTAAGAACCTCATGAAAAGTATGAAAAGGCAAAATGATAGGATACTGAAAGAGGAACTCCCCAGGTCAGTAGGTGCCCAATATGCTACTGGAGATCAGTGGAGAAATAACTCCAGAAAGAATGAAGGGATGGAGCCAAAGCAAAAACAATACCCAGTTGTGGATGTGACTGGTGACAGAAGCAAGATCTGATGCTGTAAAGAGCAATATTGCATAGGAACCTGGAATTCTGGTGGTAGGTCACTCTAAATCTCATGAAAGACACAGCTGAACAGGTGGTACATCTTCGGATTTCCTCTTGGTGAGGGCTGTGCACAGAGAAGGAAATTACCTGTTGTGGATTAATTCTGTCTCATGCTGCTATTTCTTCTTCTCTCAAATTCTATTTCCTAGGAACACCATTAGCTGACGGATCAGTGGTTTGCTATTAGTAACCAGGTTAGGTGCATCTTTTAGTGTCCCTGTCCAAAAGTTCCTCAGCAGGGTTTGAACCACACCATATGTCCAGTGTTGCTGCTCTTTCGTCAAGAGAATTCAGTGCAGCTGGGTCCCATGCATTGCCCTCAGCTAAAGAGAGAGAAAATCTTTGCCTTTTCCTGAGGGTAGGCGTTGGATTTAGCTCTCCTGTCACTGCTTTTTGTTTATCTCCTGACAGGTCTTAACATATGATTTCAATCTGCTTTATTTTTAAAAGTGTTCTTCTTTCAACTCATCAGATACGGTTTTTAATGAATTCAAAATAGATTTAAAACGAGGAGATAAAAATCTTTCTGATGATTTTGCCATCATTGGAACCTTGGGCTTCTAAACAGGCGCTGTTGTTGTTCAATCGTTAAGTCTTGTCTGACTCTTTGCGACCTCACGGGGTTCCAGCGAGCCAGGCTTCCCTGTCCTTCACTGTCTCCTGGAGTTTACTCAGACTCATGTCCATTGACGGAGAAGGCGATGGCACCCCACTCCAGTACTCTTGCCTGGAAAATCCCGTGGACTGAGGAGCCTGGTAGGCTGCAGTCCATGGGGTTGCTGAGAGTCGGACACAACTGTGCGACTTACCTTTCACTTTTCACTTTCATCCATTGGAGAAGGAAATGGCAACCCACTCCAGTTTTCTTGCCTGGAGAATCCCAGGGACAGGGGAGCCTGGTGGGCTGCCGTCTATGGGGTCACACAGAGTCAGACACGACTGAAGTGACTTAGCAGCAGCATGTCCATTGAGTCAGTGATGCCATCCAACCATCTCATCCTCTGTGGCCCCCTTCTCCTAGGTGGTAAAGTATAACAAGGGTTTCGATGGTGGCTCAGTTGGTAAAGAGTCTGCCTGCAGCGCAGGAGACCTGGGTTCAATTTCTGGGTCAGGAAGATCCCCTGGAGAAGGAAATGGCACCCACTCCAGGATTCTTGCCTGGAGAATCCCATGGACAGAGGAGGCTGGTGGGCTACAGTCCTTGGAGTTGCAAAGAGGAGGACATGACTGAGTGACTAGCACTTTCACTCTCCAAAGTATAAAAATCTAAAGCTTATCTAACTGACACCTCTACCTTCTTGGTGACCTGTTAAACCCATCTTGTTATAGAAGCAATTAAACTGGATATGGTGTGTTTTTCCCTGTATATTTTAGTGACCTAATGGTTAATGCTAGAAATTTCCAGATGGCCTTGGTAATTTTTATTTGTTTTTAATCTAAATGGTTTAAATTATAAAATTAGCATGTTCATTATAAAAGGTTGATACAATGGGTCAGAAACGAAGACTAAAATTCTTCTCCTTTTTCCATTTTTCACTTCATTAGAACTTCTACTGAGATTTCTTATAGAGTTGTATTTATAATTTTAGGCATTTTTCTGTATAAATAACATTACATGTGTATATGATGTAGTATTATTTATCTTACTTTTTTAAAAAGACTTTTTATTTTTTGAACACTTATAGGCACAGCAAAATTAAGCTGCAGGTAGCGAGATTTCGCATATACTCCCTGCCCCCAGAAATGCATAACCTCCTCCATTATCAACATCCTCTGCTGCAGTGGTACATATGTTATAACTGATGAGCCCACGCTAACACATCATAATCACTCAAAGTGCGTAATTCACATTACCGCTTCCAGCTGGTGTTGTACATTCTGTGGGTTTGGACAAGGTTGTGATGATACGGATCCACCATTACATTATTCAACAGAATCGTTGGCAGTGAAACTGTATTACTTTTATTTATAATATCTACCTATCTTGTTTTCAGACAAATGAGATCTTTATTCTGCAGTGTTCTCTTTTCACTTAATCATGCAAATCTTCCCATTTGCCATTTTTCAATCTTTTTTAAACTGTTTTCACAGTTGCACATTACATCTTTGCATGGGTTGTTGTGAATTACTCCACTAGCCCTTGAGGAATGAGTCAGTAGCGGCTCCTGCAATGCCCTCACCTACATTGGCTGATGGGGTTGCAGTAAACAGCACAGCTCAAACTTCTGTCCTCAGGGTGCACAGAGTTTGTGCTCATAGTGTAGACACTTATATCACTTTCAATTTTTCACTCTTGCAACATTTTCCTCCCTTTTCATTTATTTAGTTTTAATTGGAGGATAATTGTTTTACAATGTTGTGTAGGTTTCTGCAACGTTTTTCTTTTTAAAAATTGATTTTGTTCGATTTACATTTATTGTTTTCATGAGTTCCCTTCTGATCTATTTTCAGTTGACTGTATTCTTTTTCGTCCTTTTGGGTGAGTAAAAAATTCCGGCTGAACTAACTCCAGTCTCCTCTCAACTCTTCCTCGTCCCACCCAGAAGACTGATCTTGACCTTTGACCAATGGGGAGCATTAGCAAGCAACTAGCAGGAAGTGAGGTTGGGGACTTCTTCCTCATACTGTCATCTGAAGGGTCACTGTGGGCCACTGAGTCCCTTGACCAAAGTTCACAGCTCCTGTAAGGGGGGGGTGGTCCTCCGGCTCCCAGGCTTGAATAATCACTTGCTGCTTACCCCTTTGGCTCAGATATGGTTGGAACCCCCTGGCCCCCATCTTAAGTTCAGGGTCCTTTTGCAATCCCTTGCAGTTTCTATATGCTCTGCCCAGTCTCTTACATACAATTCCTCTATAAACCCACTTCTCCAATTATCCAGTTGAAGCCTTCTTCTTTCTGCTGAAAGCCTGAATGATGCCATGGTAGGCCCTTGGACTCACTTGGCATATATAAGTATTTTTATAGTCTCTGGAATTCCCCTAGAACAAACACAGATGGCCTGGTGGCCATACAGCTCAATCGGCTGAAATGGAGAGGACATTTATTTTTGGCCAACTTTCATGCTTTAAATGGAAGCCTACATAATATTACTTCACCAAGTTGGAGAACAGCAAGTATGCCTCAATGTCATTAGTAGATGCTAATTTTAGGGAAAGAGGGGAAAGGATGCAAACTGGGGTTTTTTTTTTTGCTATTTTTTAAAAATTTATTTTTAAATTGGAGGATAATTTCTTTACAATGTTGTGTTGGTTTCTGCCCTAAATCAAGATGAATCAGCCATAGGTATGCATATGTCTCATCCCTCCTGAACTTCCCTTCCACCTCCCACTCCATCCCACCCCTCTAGGTTATCACAGAACACCATGTGGAGCTCCCTGGTCATTTAACAAATTCCCACTGGCTATCTGTTTTGCATATGGTAATGTGTATGTTGCAGTGCTACTCTCTCGTTCCGTCTCTCCCTCTCCTTCCCCTACTGTGTCTGCATCCCTGCTGCTGCCCTGCAAATAAGTTCATCAGTACCATTTTTCTAGATTCCATACAAGTGAGTAAGTAAGTAAGTGTTGGTCGCTCAGTCGTGCCTGACTCTTTGCGACCCCATGGACTGCAGCCCACCAGGCTCCTGTGTCCATGAGATTTTCCAGGCAAGGATACTAGAGTGGGTTGCCATTTCCTTCTCCAGGGGATCTTCCCAACCCAGGGAACGAACCCGGGTCTCCTGCACTGCAGGCAGATTCTTTACCGACTGAGCTACAATACATAATACCTGTTTCTCTCTTTCTTACTTACTTCGCTCTATGTAACAGACTTTTGGTTCATCTACCTCACTAGAACTGACTCAAATTCATTTTTTTTTATGGCTGAGTACAAACCATTTTTGAGCATGGATTTTTTTTTTAAGAGAAGGAGATAGGCAGTCCTATCTTTATTTAATACAGATGTATTTGTTAATAAAATCAATTTTCCTCTAAAAAAAAAAAGCGTTAGCCTATCAGTATGATGTAAGATACTTCTACATCTTCTTCATCAGAGGATAGTCTACTGAGCAGAAACACTATAACCACTTCCGTTTTAATTTTTTTACAAATCATTTTTTGTTGGAGTATAGTTGATTAACAATGTTGTGTTAGTTTCAGGTATACAGCAAAGTGAATCAGTAATACGTATACATATATCCACTCTGTTTTAGATTCTCTTCCCATATATGTCGTTACAGAGTATAGAGATGAGTTCCCTGTCCTCTATAGTACGTCCTTATTAGTTACCTATTTGAACTGAACTGAGTGTGTGTATGTCAGTCTCAATCCCCCAATGTATCCGCCCCCCCACCACCCCCCACCGCCCCAGCATTGATTTTGTATTAGTGTCAGTGCTCAACATCTTATTATACTATGGAACCCAAGTAAGACTCTCCAAAGAAATGTATCTTTTCCTCCCCTTTATAGATGAGTGTCATGAAGGTTCAGTTCAGTTCACTTCGGTTGCTCAGTCACGTCCGACTCTTTGCAACCCCATGAACCACAGCATGCTAGGCCTCCCTATCCATCACCAACTCCCGGAGTTCACTCAGACTCACGTCCATCGAGTCAGTGATGCCATCGAACCATCTCATCCTCTGTCATCCCCTTCTCCTCCCTCCTTCAATCTTTCCCAGCATCAGGGACTTTTCAAATGAGTCAGTTCTTCGCATCAGGTGGCCAAAGTTTTGGAGTTTCAGCTTCAGCATCAGTCCTTCCAAAGAATATTCAGGACAGATTTCCTTTAGGGTGGACTGGTTGGATCTCCTTGCAGTCCAAGGGACTCTCAAGTCTTCTCCAGCACCACAGTTCAAAAGCATCAATTCTTCAGTGCTCAGCTTTCATTATAGTCCAACTCTCACATCATACATGACCACTGGAAAAACCATAGCTTTGACTAGATGGACCTTTGTTGGCAAAGTGATGTCTCTGCTTTTTAATATACTGTCTAGGTTGCTCATAACTTTTCTTCCAAGGAGTAAGTGTCTTTTAATTTCATGGTTTTAGTCACCATCTGCAGTGATTTTGGAGCCCCCCAAAATAAAGTCTGTCCCTGTTTCCACTGTTTCCCCATCTATTTGCCATGAAGTGATGGGACCAGATGCCATGATCTTAGGTTTCTGAATGTTGAGTCTTAAGCCAGCTTTTTCACTCTCCTCTTTCACTTTTATCAAGAGGCTCTTTAGTTCTTCGCTTTCTGCCATAACGGTGGTGTCATCTGCATATCTGAAGTTATTGATATTTTTCCTGGCAGTCTTGATTCCAGCTTGTGCTTCATCCAGCCCAGCATTTCTCATGATGTATTCTGCATATAAGTTAAATAAGCAGAGTGACAATATATAGCCTTGACGTAATCCTTTCCTGATTTAGAACCAGTCTGTTGTTCCATGTCCAGTTCTAACTGTTGCTTCCTGACCTGCATACAGATTTCTCAGGACACAGGTCAGGTGGTCTTGTATTCCCATCTCTTTAAGAATTTTCCACAGTTTGTTGTGATCCACACAGTCAAAGGCTTTGGTATAGTCAATAAAGCAGAAGTAGATATTTTTCTGGAACTCTCTTGCTTTTTTGATGAGCCAATGGATATTGGCAGTTTGATCTCTGAAGGTTAGACTGTCATGAAAGTTAGACTGTCTTAAATTGCCCAGTGTCCCAAGAATGGTAAATGGTAGAGCTATGATGCAAACTCTATCTACTCCATCAAACTTGGGTCCCAAACCAGCTAACCTCAGAAGTATATAGGGAGCTCTTTGAAAAATCCAGATTGCTGGGACTACCCCAGAGTAGCTGAAAAAATGTCTCTCTAGAAGGGTGCCACCTGTGGATTTCTTTTTATTAGCCCCACCCATCCCTACCTGGTGATTCCGATCATGTCAGACTTGGAAACACTGAGTTTAAGCTTCTGATGCGTTCTGGTCGTAAATGGACTTCCCAGATGGTGCCAGTGGTAAAAAGTCCTCCTGCCAATGCAGGAGACCTGGGTTCAGATGCTGGGTAGGGAAGATCCCCTGGAGGAGGAAATGGCAACCCACCCCAGTGTTTGTGCCTGGGAAATCCTATGGACAAGAGGAGCTCTTAATTGACAGAATTACCTTTTCTGATTCTTGGACTTTCTGCTATTACCTGAAACAGGGCCTTGTGCCAGAGTTTAAGTCATTAAACTGTGTAACAGTGTTTACTGTGGCTTTCCTTCTAGGCTGCTTTTTTTTTTTTTTAATCTGAATTTTAATAATAGTTCATGAATTAAAGCCAACTTTATGTCCTGAAGCGCTGTGCTAGAGATATTTTATCTTTACTAATATTTAGTATCTAAAAACAGAATATTATTCCAGGGTCCATGAAAACATATTGGATCTAAACTATCAACACTGATAAAGTACAAAACAAGCTGTTAGGTATATGATTTAATAAAAGTTGGCATAAAATGAGAGTATTGGCATTTATTAATCTCATAAACCCTAATATTCACGCATAACAGATATTATCTTCACTGTATCTCTGAAGTTTTTTGAAGAGTGAAGAATACATGATAGTGTATAAACCCTTAATACTTAGGGGCGAATTTTTGTTATATTCTGAAATCCTAATACCATGTAATTTTTCACTGCCTATGTTATAGTTCCTTACCTTTAAAATGAAAGGTCTTCTTTCCTTAACGCCAAAAAACTATTTATCAAATCTCTTTTTAAAAAAAATGAATCGCTGATTCCTAAGAGGATATGTAATGAAAATGTCAATTAAATATGGGTAAAAATGAACTATTTTGGAGGGGATCCCTAGAAAGTCTAAATACCGTGTGAAAATGTGTTGCTTCTGTGTGTGTACTGCCTACCATGTGCCTACATCTTCTGTTTAGTTCAGTTCAGTTCAGTCGCTCAGTCGTGTCCGACCCTTTGTGATCCTATGAATCACAGCATGCCAGGCCTCCCTGTCCATCACCAACTCCCAGAGTTCACTCAGACTCATGTCCATTGAGTCAGTGGTGCCATCCAGCCATCTCATCCTCTGTTGTCCCCTTCTCCTCCTGCCCCCAATCCCTCCCAGCATCAGAGTCTTCCAATGAGTAAACTCTTCGAAAGAGCTGGCCAAAGTACTGGAGTTTCAGCTTTAGCATCATTCCTTCCAAAGAAATCCCAGGGCTGATCTCCTTCAGAATGGACTGGTTGGATCTCCTTGCAGTCCAAGGGACTCTCAAGAATCTTCTCCAACACCACAGTTCAAAAACATAAATTTTTTGGTGCTCAGCTTTCTTCACAGTCCAACTCTCGCATCCATACATGACAACAGGAAAAACCATAGCCTTGACTAGACGGACCTTTGTTGGCAAAGTAATGTCTCTTCTTTTGAATATGCTATCTAGGTTGGTCATAACTTTCCTTCCAAGAACTAAGCGTCTTTTAATTTCATGACTGCAGTCACCATCTGCAGTGATTTTGGATCCCCCAAAAATAAAGTCTGACACTGTTTCCACTGTTTCCTCATCTATTTCCCATGAAGTGATGGGACCGGATGCCATGATCTTCATTTTCTGAATGTTGAGCTTTAAGCCAACTTTTTCACTCTCCACTTTCACTTTCATCAAGAGGCTTTTGAGTTCCTCTTCACTTTCTGCCATAAGGGTGGTGTCATCTGCATATCTGAGGTTATTGACATTTCTCCTGGCAATCTTGATTCCAGCTTGTGCTTCTTCCAGCCCAGTGTTTCTCATGATGTACTCTGCATAGAAGTTAAATAAGCAAGGTGACAATATACAGCCTTGACGTACTCCTTTTCCTATTTGGAACCAGTCTGTTGTTCCATGTCCAGTTCTAACTGTTGCTTCCTGACCTGCATACAGGTTTCTTAAGAGGCAGGTCAGGTGGTCTGGGATTCCCATCTCTTTCAGAATTTTCCACAGTTTTTTGTGATCCACACAGTCAAAGGCTTTGGCATAGTCAATAAAGCAGAAATAGATGTTTTTCTGGAACTCTCTTGCTTTTTCCATGATCCAGCAGATGTTGGCAATTTGATCTCTGGTTCCTCTGCCTTTTCTAAAACCAGCTTGAACATCAGGAAGTTCACGGTTCACGTATTGCTGAAGCCTGGCTTGGAGAACTTTGAGCATTACTTTACTAGCGTGTGAGATGAGTGCAATTGTGCAGTACTTTGAGCATTCTTTGGCATTGCCTTTCTTTGGGGTTGGAATGAAAACTGACCTTTTCCAGTCCTGTGGCCACTGCTGAGTTTTCCAAATTTGCTTGCATATAGAGTGCAACACTTTCACAGCATTGTCTTTCAGGATTTGAAATAGCTCAACTGAAATTCCGTCACCTCCACTAGCTTTGTTTGTAGTGATGCTTTCTAAGGCCCACTTGACTTCCCATTCCAGGATGTCTGGCTCTAGGTGAGTGGTCACACCATTGTGATTATCTCTGTCGTGAAGATCTTTTTTGTACAGTTCTTCTGTGTATTCTTGCCACCTCTTCTTAATATCTTCTGCTTCTGTTAGGTCCATACCATTTCTGTCCTTTATCGAGCCCATCTTTGCATGAAATGTTCCCTTGGTATCTCTAATTTCCTTGAAGAGATCTCTAATCTTTCCCATTCTGTTGTTTTCCTCTATTTCTTTGCAGTGATCCCTGAGGAAGGCTTTCTTATCTCTTCTTGCTATTCTTTGGAACTCTGCATTCAGATGTTTATATCTTTCCTTTTCTCCTTTGCTTTTCGCTTCTCTTCTTTTCACAGCTATTTGTAAGGCCTCCTCAGACAGCCATTTTGCTTTTTTGCATTTCTTTTCTATGAGAATGGTCTTGATCCCTGTCTCCTGTACAATGTCACGAACCTCATTCCATAGTTCATCAGGCACTTTATCTATCAGATCTAGGCCCTTAAATCTATTTCTCACTTCCACTGTATAATCATCAGGGATTTGATTTAGGTCATACCTGAATGGTCGAGTGGTTTTCCCTACTTTCTTCAATTTAAGTCTGAATTTGGCAATAAGGAGTTCATGATCTGAGCCACAGTCAGCTCCTGGTCTTGTTTTTGCTGACTGTAAATTTTGGCTGTAATTTGCTAAACTTTGGCTACAATTGGCTATGTGTCTTAGTTTCTCAGCCGCTTAGTTGTACTGCCTACCACGTGCCTACCTCTTAGTAAGTGCTAAACTTTGGCTATAATTTGCTAAACTTTGGCTATGATTGGCTGTGTGTGGTTAGTTGCTCAGTTGCAACTCTATGGACTACAGTCCTTCAGGATCCTCTGTCCATGGGATTGTCCTGGCAAGAATATTGGAGTGGGTTGCCGTTTCCACCTTTTGGGGATCTTCTGGACCCACGGATTGAACCCATCTCCTGCATTGACTGGTGGGTTCTTAACCACTGAGCCACCTGAGAAGCTCTATAACTGGCTATATTAGATCACTGTTACATGATTTGGGCTTCCCTGTTGGCTCAGATGGTAAAGAATCTGCCTGCATTGTAGGAGACCTGGGTTTGATCCCTAGGTTGGGAAGATGCCCTGGAAGAGGGCATGCCAACCCACTCCAGTATTCTTGCCTGGAAAATCCCCATGAACAGCGGAGCCTGGCAGGCTATGGTCCTGGGGTTGCAAAGAGTCAGACACAACTGAGTGACTTTCACTTATTACATGATGTAATAAATGCAGTCGAGGTTTTCTTAGAACTGCTGCTGCTGCTGAGTTGCTTCAGTCATGTCTGACTCTGTGTGATCCCATAGGCAGCAGCCCACCAGTCTCCCCCATCCCTGGGATTCTCCAGGCAAGAACACTAGAGTTGGTTGCCATTTCCTTCTCCAATGCATGAAACTGAAATGTGAAAGTCAAGTCGCTCAGTTGTGTCCGACTCTTAGTGACCCCATGGACTGCAGCCTACCAGGGTCCTCCGTCCATGGGATTTTCCAGCAAGAGTACTGGAGTGGGGTGCCATTGCCTTCTACGTTTATATAAAAAACTGGCCCAAGTACTCTTCTTTGCTAGGAATTTTAGAAAGACCACCCAAAATAAACAACTGCCTATTTAGGAATCAGTAATGCTGAAAGAATCTCAGCAGTGGGGACTGATTGTAGCATCATTTTCCCTAATTATAGTTCCTCACAGGGACAATATCAGCCTGGAATACAAAGTAAAACTTTTTGCCTTTCATCACTGGCAATGGAGGTTCAAGCAATAATTGGTAGAAAATTAACCATTTTGAAGTTTTGTTTCCACTTTAGATGGTAAGTTATTGCTTCTGAAAAGTTTTAGATCATTTAACCTAAGTATTTAATTTAAAATGTTTATTTCTGATGTATGAACCTTAAAGTGTTCTGTCTTGAGCATTAAATATATTAAAAACAGTGCAGGTTATTTATTGCACTCTCCATGAAGGGCAGTTCTCCCCAACTACGTCATACTGAAGATCAGCCTGTGCTTTGTAATATTCAAATCCTTTGTCCAGTGAAATTTACCCAGTCCTCCGCTGATGCTGTGCTGATACTGTGATGCTGATACTGGGCTTCCCAGGTGGTGTTGGTGGAAAAGAGTCTGTATGCCAATGCACAAGAAGGAAGAGACATGTTTTTGATCCCTGGGTCTGGAAGATCCCTGGAGGAGGGCATGGCAACCCACTCCGGTATTCTTGCCTGGAGAATCCCATGGACAGAGGAGCCTGGTTCGGGGCTACAGTCCATGGGGTCATAAAGAGTCAGACATGACTGAAGCGACTTAGCATACACAGCTGATATGGGCTGAATGCATGAGCCTGCGTTTTATGCATCCGAACCCCATGGACTGAGCTAAGACACCACCCCACCCTGCCAGCCCCAGCTCCTGGTACCACTCTCTAATGAAGCCATTTATGTCATCTGTGAGTCATCTTGGATGATGAGATCTCAGAGCCTATGAGCAGAAAGACTCCTCCATCTACTCAGCCCAGCCCAACCTGTTGGTTACCCACCATTTGTACGGTAATAATCTCCCCTTTATTTGAAATTCAAGAAAAGAAAATCATTTTGTCTCTAAAGTGTTATGAAAATCCCTGAAAATAGACTAAGGGTAATTCAAATTCTAGGAATACACTTTCAGATTTCTTTCTGCATGATGTATTTATAGAAAATTCTGGACTTCCAAAGCTGATAGCCACCCTTGTTAGTTGGGAACCAGTTAGTCATTATTTTTGAGGCCTGCTGCCATCTTTACTTTCCCAGTTTGGAAGAAAGCGGGTAGGGTAACAGGTTATTTTGGAATATGCAAGACATACTCTGATGAGCTATAATTACAGAGTGCCATCTTGGGAACTGCTATTCGATTGCTGGTTCCAGCTAATTTATTATTCTCTAAAGATGCTACATTCATATTGGTTTTCATTTACTTTTGTTTTTTTTCTCATTTCTTTATAACTGAGAGCACAGTGATTGGTTTAAATAGTGCAAAGATTTTTCTCTACAACCTGCAGCCAAGACTGATTTAAAACTTGCTATACCAGCCAAGAAGCTAAGGGTAATGCTCCTTAAATGTTACTCAAAATCCTGTAATTGCCTCTTATAGAACTTCTGCTTTGTTCTTGGTGCTTAGTTGAAGTAGGACAGCCCCGATGGATCTTACCAGGTACCCTCAGCCCTTTCCATTTTCCCTAGATGCTGGTCTAAGGGAGAGACCACTGGAGGGTGTAGCCATTTCCTTCTCCAGGGAATCTTCCTGACCCAGGAATCAAACCCGGGTCTCCTGAATTGCAGGCAGATTATTTATGGTCTGAGTCACCAGGGAAGCCCACACTAAAATTACATGCATTTTATTTCTAAAGCAGTCTAAATTATCCATTCCCACCCCCCCCCCCCCAGGTACTTTAAGTGTCTCCTAGGAATGGTTCAGGGCAGTGTACTGGAGAGAGACAGGGAAAGTTACAATGCAGGCACCATGGGAGCCCCAGGAGGGGCCGCTCCCTTCTCTGCAGGAGTTAGGAAGGGCTTCCTGGGGAAGTAACTTCTCTGCTGAGCCATGAGGTGAAAGAAATGGCATTCAGACAAGGGGCACAGGGCAGGGAGCCCCGGAAGCAGAGGGGTCCCACGTCTAACCCCAGGAGATGAGAAAGGACAGGCTGGCCTTGGGACACTGCAAGGGGCTGTGTAGGATCCGACCTCTTTACAGAATGGCTTAGAAGATGGCCGGCTGTTTTCCTGTCAAGCCTGGTGTCCATTCTATTTCTTGGCTCTTTTGGGGCAATGGACACTCGTTCTGCGATGGAGGGGAAAACATGGTTATCTTCAGTATGTTGTGGTGAATCGGAGAAGAGAAGCAACTGCAGGCTTGCAGAGGAAATGAAAACAGAGCAGTACTCGGATCCTCCCCTTGGAACTGTCCAGAAAGAGAATGCGGAGTAGCTCCAGACAGCCTGCAGACTGGCACGCGGCCACCACGGCGCGTGCAGGGTATCGCTTTGCTCTTCGCTGGCTCAGTCTTCACTGGGTGTGAAAACAAACTTCCTGGTTTCCAGAACGTGTGCCAGGGTTACCACAGTCATGGGGGACCCAATGTATCTGTACTTGAGACTGAGTTTTTACTGAAGATATAAACAGCTGAGGAGTTGAGTATCATTTATGTATATACAAGGTAATTAGGCTTCAACTGATGTCTTTAAAAATTTGCTTAAAATTATTCTCACGTCCTCCTTCCTCTCTTCTCCTGTTTCCTCCTCTACCCTCCTCTCTTGTTCACTTCTTTCTGCTTCATCTGCCTTCTCTTTCTCCTCCCTTTTCTCTTTTTCCTCCTTCCCTCCCTCCCTCCCTTCTCTCTCTCTGCATTAAACATGAAGGGCTTCTCTGGTGATGCCCTCCGTCTTACCAAATCTGCCAGTTACAGATCCCTTGAAAAGCTGTCGGGCAGAGTTAACCTTGTAGGAAAGGTGACAGGCCGCTCGCGCCGCTCAAAACCACTATGAAGGCACCGGTTACTTCATACTTTGCAAAGAAAAAAGTGTTCCTGATGCTTTTTTGTTTGTTTGTTTCAGGGCAAAGACATAAAGCGCTGGGGTGTGTGAGAGATACCCCTGGAATCAGAAGGAGGCTCTTAGTCCTGGCCCCTGTCACAAACCAGCTGTATGGAATCAGGCATTAACTGCTTTAGCTATAAAATATAATATTCGACTATAGAAGATATTCAGTGCTTTTCTCCTAGTATTCTGTCATTCAGATTTCCTTCCTTCACTTGTTCACTCATAGAGCAAACATTTGTGGGAGAACCTAGAAGGTTTGGGGAGCTGTTTTAGGGCTGAGGGTTATGAAGGCAGAAGAGTTTTACCTTCAAAGAGCTGTGTGGGAGGAGGGCTTCCCTGAGAGTGATGAACCCAAAGCAAATATACATTGATAAGGGGAGGGTATATGTGCCGTGAGAGAGGTGTTCACAAGTTGCAAAAGAACAAAGATGATTTTAGCTGATGGAGACTGGAGCTCTGGTGCTGTGGTCAGGGACATTTTTTTTTTTTTTTTAATAAAGGATCGGATGCTAGATTAGCCTGTGACTGTGTCTAGGTGGAGGTGGGAGATCTTGCTGACAAAGAGGAGGTCGGTGCCCTCAGGCGCTATGGGCACTCAGTCTGTCTGCAGTGGCTGTGTGCGCTGATCAGGGCTGGGCTGAATCTGGGCAGCCAGGCTGCGATTAGATACCCATGTGTTGGCTTTTTTTTTTTTTTTCTTGTGTGGCAGAAGTTTTATTACAGTGCAAAGGGACAGAAAAAGCTTCTGACAGAGACATCAGAAGCGGGTGGAGAGTGCCCACTCCCTAGTCTTTGGCAAGGAAATGATATACTTTTTAAGTTAGTTCTTACAATACATCAAAAGAACATCTCAAGTTTGTGAAAATTTTACCAGACCCACACCCATAATTTAGGTTTTAGGATAACAGGATTAGAACTTAACAACAGAAAGATCCTACCAGACCCACTCCCATAATTTACATTCTAAAATATCAGGATTAGTCAGAAGGTTTTCAGGAAGGAGAAACTGTCCTCAAGCAGGATACATTGTTGTTATATAATCCCTCGTGAAGTGAAGTGAAGTGAAGTGAAGTGAAGTGAAGTCGCTCAGTCGTGTCCGACTCTGCAACCCCATCGACTGTAGCCCACCAGGCTCCTCCGTCCATGGGATTCTCCAGGCAAGAATACTGGAGTGGGTTGCCATTTCCTTCTCCAGGGGATCTTCTCGACCCAGGGATTGAACTCAGGTCTCCCACATTGCAGGCAGATGCTTTAACCTCTGAGCCACCAACTGAGTTGTTTGTTGTATAATCATCAGTTCTGGACTTAAAGAAAAAAATCATTTAATGTGACTAAGACTAGGGAGTGTAGAGAGGAAACAAAAAGTGTTGGCTTTGGGTCTGTCATGCTTTCGATCTTATCTGGAGAGTGGTGGTGGTGGGGGCCACTAGAATGTTCTCAAAAATTCAGGATGATCTCTTTGTGCCTTGGAAGCAACATTTATAAAAGGAGCGGCTGAATGAAGAGACTGGTTTCTAACTTTTTCAGATCATGTTCTGTTTGGAGAACATTAAAATTACCTGCAGAACAATGCATCCACAGGTAAATCTACATCTCTATAGTTACAGCAGGCGGAGAGACCCCCTGAAGAACAACCAGGATCAGAGTGGATAACACACTAACACTGTGTATTTGTTCTTATTAGCTTTACATCCTTGCGATTTGTCCCAAAGCTGTTTAACTAATCCTGAAATTTTCACGTTATCGTTCATATCCTACATTCAGTAAATGAAACCAAGAGTACATCTCGTGCGTGTTCAAGTGGGGTCCCTCTGACATGATCCATGGCATCAACTAGGTGGAATAAATAATTCACAGAGACAGCTGTCACTCTGGGGGCTCAGAGCTCCTGGAGTCATCAGAGTGCTACCATACCCTGCCACATTCTCCCCATATGCTCCCAGTCCTCAGACTGAAGGTATAGGAGGACAGGGGATGGCCATTGAAATAGGGATTTGGCAAGTGATGGGCAAGCTGTTACGGTCCGAGGTGGGCAGGCCAGTGTTTAGACCTAAGGAGGGAGCAAAGTAACTGAGCAGTGTGAGGGCATGAAGAAAAAAGTCAGCAGACCAGGCAATCAGGGGCGGGGAGAGGCAAGTGGGATCCATGTCTGCCCCACTTCCGGCTGCCCCCTCTGGGGTGGGTCCAGGAGCGATGGATTAGCACCCCTGCCCCATGCAGGGACCGAGGTCCCGGCTGCACCCCCAGAAGTAGGCAAAACTCTGAGGATCTGGAGCAGGACTGTGCTGTGCCCTGTGCTTAGCCGTGTCTGACTCTTCTCGATCCCACAGACTGTAGCCCGCCAGACTCCTCTGTCCATGGGGATTCTCCCAGCAAGAATACTGGAGTGGGTTGCTGTGCCCTTCTCCAGGGGATCTTCCCAACCCAGGGATTGAACTCAGGTCTCCTGCATTGCAGGTGGATTCTTTACTGACTGAGCCACCAGGGAAGCCCCAAAATACCTGGGGTGGGTAGCCTATCCCTTCTCCAGGGGATCTTCCTGACCTAGAAATCAAACCAGGGTCTCCTGCATTGCAGGCATATTCATTACCAGCTGAGCTATCGGGAAAGCCCAGGACAGGCCCTCTGTTAACTCAGCTTGAAGAGCTGGGCGGAAGGGAAGGAAGGAGACTAAAGTTGGTCTCCTCAGAAACACTGCACACCAGCAACCTTGTCAGCATCCTTTATTTCTTGCTGCAGCTCTGTCCTTTCCTCGTGGGCTGGTGGAAGCAACTGTGAAAACTGAAAGTAGAGGTGGAAAAAATACACATTTGTCACAAGATAAATGGACTTTTATCACATGGACTTTATTCATTAGAAATGTACATGCACGTGAAGAGGAAACAGAAAAAACCAAGATGCCATCCAAACCATCAGTAGACTGTTGAAATCATTTGTGTCTAATAACTATCGAAAGAATCTACTTCCAGAAAAATAGTATTCTGAAGACTTATTCTTGGGTGTAATGAGTTTTCTTCTGGTGATGGGTATCTTTTTCTAATGAGTAACTTGTATATATTCACCATTATTTACTCTAATGCCACTGTCATCAGAAAAATGTCAGTTTAAGCCAGCCAACACTTAATTTTGCAATAATCTTACTGTTTCTATTATGCCAATTATTATGATTACTATGCAGGCCAGACCTCCCTTTTCCTTACCTACCAGGAAATGAATTTGAAACAAACTACTCAGTTTAGATAGAAGGATGTTAATCTCATTTAAAAAGTGAAGGCAAATGAATGTTATTTCACAGGGGAAAATACCATTTTTCTTTTCGACAGATTTTTGGTTCATTTTTACTGTTTTATTCCAAGCTGCTGCTAAGTCGCTTCAGTCATGTCTGACTCTGTGTGACCCCTGAGATGGCAGCCCACCAGGCTCCCCCGTCCCTGGGATTCTCTAGGCAAGAACACTGGAGTGGGTTGCCATTTCCTTCTCCAATGCATGAAAGTGAAAAGTGAAAGTGAAGTCGCTCAGTCGTGTCCAACTCTGTGCGACCCCGTAGACAGCAGCCTACCAGGCTCTTCTGTCCATGGGATTTTCCAGGCAAGAGTACTGGAGTGAGGTGCCATTGCCTTCTCCCTTATTCCAAGCTACTGAAATTTAATTTATGGCACAAATTTAAAGTTAAACAATGTTCTGTGTAAACTGATTTTATTGTATTTTCAGCAGTGTCTTAATTTTAAATCAAGAAATGCCACCCACTTGCTAAGCTTACCTTATGCTTTAGCATGAGCAATTGCTAGTAGGTGATATATTAGTTTAGACTACATCTTACAGAGAAAGTAAGTTTTGCTTAAGGTGTGGAAAATTCTAGAAGATGTATTAACTCTTTAGAGTAATTCAGTAGTTTCCAGGAGAAGGCAATGGCACCCCACTCCAGTACTCTTTCCTGGAAAATCCCATGGATGGAGAAGCCTGGTGGGCTGCAGTCCATGGGGTCTCTAAGAGTCAGACATGACTGAGCGACTTCACTTTCACTTTTCACTTTCATGCATTGGAGAAGGAAATGGCAACCCACTCCAGGGTTCTTGCCTGGAGAATCCCAGGGATGGGGGAGCCTGGTGGGCTGCCGTCTATGGGGTCAGACACGACTGAATCGACTTAGCAGCAGCAGCAGCAATAGTTTCCAAGAAAACTTTTGGAAACATTCCAATAAAATTTGATGAGTTTCTGGGTGCCCTCTTTTGTTTTTCCTATGGTTACTCTTAAAAGACCTTGTGGATGTGTGTGATCATCTGGGTTCTTAACCTTCTTTTCATTCCCCCCTCCCCCTTCCATCAACTATACCATCCTTTTATAATTCTTAAATTAAAATACCGCTCAGTAATAATTTGGAGTTTGGTTGGGTGCTGCACCCAAACTGAGTTCCCAGGTGGCAATCAAATGGTCTCAGAGCCTTATCCAATCAGTAGAAGTATTTTATTAAAATTGTCAGCTTCACATTTCATCTCCTAAAACTTACGTTCTCTACCAGTCTGTCCCACATCAAGTATGCCTTGTAGATGTCCTGACATGGGAAAGCTTAGAGGAAGCTTGCGCTGATGTACTAAGAGCTAGATGAGTTTACATAGTCACAAGATTAGCCTTTCAGAAGCTAGGTGGTAACAGTTGTTTTTCTCTCTGCAGACTTGTGGTTTTAACCCAAGTAGACACATTCTACATCAAGGAGTAATAGCCTTTGATATCCCAGCAGAAGTTTCTGAGACAGAGGAAAGGCTCTGTTTCTGTCTTTTTTTCTTTTTTCCCTCTAATTGCCCACCAGAAGCAGAATTCCTTGATGAGATAATTACTTACTTACACCTTATCCAGGAAATTACATTACTTTGTAATCTTGCCTCATTTACAAGCCAGGGTAAATCTTCCATCACAAGCCTTTCTGATGATGGCTCTGTCTATGGGTTAGGAAGACACCTGACTGTACCTGACCGCCTGTTTTCTTGCCTGTTTTAGAATTCTAATTTACTTCGTTAAATGGATTACTGTCCTTCCAACTCTGCTTTATTTCCTGTTCTTTGTTATGTGTGGGTATCTGTGTTGTGTTTAATTGACTGAATGTAGCTCAGTAAAATTTCCCTATCACTGTATTTAATACCCCAAAATGGTTGTGCTGTGTGCTGTACTTAGTAGCTCAATCGTGTCCAATTCTTTGTGACCCCATGTACTGCAGCCCACCAGGCTCCTCTGTCCATGGGGATTCTCCAGTCAAGAATACTGGAGTGGGTTGCCATGCCCTCCTTCAGGGAATCTTCCCCACCCAGGCATCGAACCCAGGCCTCCCACATTGCAGGCAGATGCACTGACTGAGTCACCAAAGGTGGTTGGACATTCATATTTGCTCTCGGTCCTGGGTTTTTCATTCAGTCCCTTTAAAGCTCCAATTTTGCTCAACTTTGATCAGAATAAATGGCCAGAGGAGTTACAAATTACAGGAGAATCATTTGCCTTCTCAGGAAGGCAGCAATTACAGAGGAATTCTGAGGTGGCCTCCACTGTCTTTCTGATTGACAAGGACGGTGTGGTTCAGTTTTAATTGATAGAAACAGCCCTGAGAACAAGGAACAGAACAAAAGGGGTTAGAATTTGAATTTTTCTTCCAAAGCAATAACCATCAGGTAGATTTACATGGAACTATCTCAGATGATCAATGATTTTAGAGGTGTCACCCAGCTATTTGGTGAAACAGTCAGTTAATCATGGATTGTAAAAGAAAGCAAGTTGGTAAGTAGCATGCAGTCTCTACTACATTTTCTCTGGGACTTCAGCTGCACCAGTAGGCCTCAGCTAGGAGTCATTTTGCTCTGCAGGGCACATTTGACAACTTTTGAGACACTTTAAGTTGTCGTAATTGAGGGCAAGCGCTCCAGGCATCTATCTAGTGGGTAGGGGTCAGGGTGCTGATCAGTGCACCTGGGAACTCCGCCCCCCCCCCCCCCCCCGCCCAGAGAATCATCTGGCCCCCAGTATCAGTAGTGCTGCATTGAGAAACCCTGAGCTTTACCAACAAAACTATGATGCAGATTAGATACTTAGGTAAAGCCATGCTCACCAGATTTGAAGGGAACTGGTATGTGTTGACTGTACAATTCATTCCCCAAATCGAGACACTTTGAGAGTGAAATGAAGGCTTTTATTAACTATTCCAGGACAGTAAACAAAAAATGGGATGTATATATCACCCTCTGACGCTGAAGCTGAAGCTGATGGTTAGATAGCATCAGTGACTCAATGGACATGACTTTGAGCAAACTCTGGGAGATTGTGAAGGACAGGGAAGACTGGCATGCTGCAATCCATGGGGTTGAAAAGAGTCGGACATGACTTAGCCACGGAACAACAACAACCATGGCTTGGGTGTTCTGGTGAGCAGCCGACAGCCAAGAGCCATCCGGGAGCCCAGCCAGAGTTGCCACATTAAAATAAAAGATGCTCCGAGTGCTTTTATCATTTGGAGCGTACAAGGCTTTTAGGAGGTCTGTGCAAGGAACTGGGGGCAGAGACCAACGCATATTTTCTATTATCTCCTGCCTGCTCTCACTCTCCTCAGTGCCACCTACCTCTGGCAAATGGCTGATTTATTTTTTTCTATTTGATTTTATATGTGCATAACGCTTTTCCTAGTTCCCGTCTTTCCTTCCCAACACGATCCGGACAGATTGGATTAGCTTCATAGATATATATTTTGGGATATTTAGGTGTCTGGGGTCAGTAATGAGTGATGACTGGGCCAGTGCAGTATTAGGTTGACTTAATTTTATCCATTTGTGGGTTACAGCTTGTGTAGGCTGAGAGGCAGAAGAACAAGGGGAATGAGTTTTGTGGGTGGGTATGTTTCAGTTCTAATTTATCAGTGATATTTCGATAACGGTGCACCGTTACCAATAAAGGAAATCTTGTTTGGTGGTTAAAAGAGGCTTGGCAGAAGGACAGAATTGGCCGGATTATTTGGAGGATGCTGGAAGAGAAAGCTGAAACGCCTGAAGGCGAGTGGCACCTCATGCAGGCTGAAGCACCAGGGCTTTGGGGGTGACCAGCCCTGCAGCCTATAGTGACCCTGCCTGCAGGGTGCTCCTGGGAGCTTTAGTCAAGGTACCCGCTCTGGTAGGGCAGGCCTGGGGGTGCGGAGCTTGGCTGGCAAAGTCCCGCAGGCTCGTGACTGCATGCCTGGCACCCCCACTGGATTTTAGCCACGCTCACCTCTGTCCTTGGTCCTGAATGCTGTGCACAAGTTGTTCACTGTAGGCAGCAGCCCTGAGGACTACGGAAATACTGTTTCATCATGAAATCCCACCTCCTGACATTTTAAAAGATTGAATCCAGAAAAGAATAAAACAAAATCAACACTCCAACTGGTAAGGTTCTTGGGGGACCTGAAAAGAAAAGCTTTTTACAAAGGCCAGGCTCTTAGAGCTCTCACTCAGAGCCTGCCAACTATGACTGACAGCTGACAGATGGGTTGTAAGAGAGGCAACAGAAGGAAATTTACAACAGGCACCCAAGCCACCAAAAGTCACCATCCCAGAGGGAACCTAGTGCCCCCACCCACATAGTCTCCAAGGGCCCAGACCCTCTACCAAATGAGTAATGACTCTAGGTAACTTTCCTGTTTATAACAGCCACCCCGAGTAATAAGATGTTGTTTTTGGAGGCTTTATTTTTAATAGCTTGACATTTTAAATGTTAAAATGTATAGGACTGAGCTCCAGTTATCATGGAAATTCACTTATGTAGGGTGATTAATTTCTCGATGAGGTTAGTTAGAGAACTGCAAAGTAAAGTTACTGTAACAATTATTTTGTCATAACGATTTGTAAATAAGGGAATAACATTGTACAGCTCATTCTTTAGAAGGAGCCATTAAACAATGAAATATTCCAAAAATATTTTGAAGGTAGAGATTCTGTAATATGCTAAATGTCTAGAATGATGTTTGTAAAACTGAAAACTAAAACTAAAAAATTCAATGAAATATTAGATTATGGGGATGTTAATTGGAGTTCTCTGAAAAAAATACCCCTTGGATAAATACATTTGGGGAACATGAAGATTAATGAAGTAAACACACTTCTCCATTGCAGCATTTTTCAGGAGTTTCAACATGGTAAAGTGCATTAATATAATATGCAACCTGTGTCACGCTCATGCATAAACT
The DNA here is from genome assembly GCF_055505025.1 of Bos grunniens. Lineage (NCBI taxonomy): Eukaryota > Metazoa > Chordata > Mammalia > Artiodactyla > Bovidae > Bos > Bos grunniens. Next base: position 84,945,895 of record NC_141176.1, on the reverse strand, counting down.
CATGACTGAAACTTAACTCCACTCTGCCTGCTGTTGGTTACACGTTGGGTGGAGGTCTCCTTGCCTGAGATGTGGATGATACCATGATGTTTGATCACTCTCAGGTGATTAACGTTCCTTTTGCTATGAAAACAGGCCATTCAAAAAGCATATGCACAACATAATGGGAGTAATTATGGCTCTAAACAGGTACATTAGCTCGCTCTTGGACTTCTCCCAGGTCAGGTGTGGTTCAGTTGGACGCTTTTGTCCCAGGAAGTGGTGACTGATGCCTCCTTGCTTGGCTCCTCCCCTTGGCAGCTGCCACTTAAGTCCCTGGGCATCCCTGGTGGCTCAGTAGTTGAGAATCTACCTGCCAAGCTGGAGATGCAGGTTCAATCCCTGGGTCAGGAAGATGCCCTGGAGGAGGGCATGGCAACCCACTCCAGGACTCTTGCCTGGAGAATCCCACGGACAGAGGAGCCTGGCGGGCTACCAGTCCATGGGGTCGCACAGAGCTGGACATGACTGAGCAACAACTACTTAGTTCCCTGGCAGGCTGGAAATTCAGGAAAAGGGGTGCAGTGGGTGTGGCCCAGCTCTGCCAGTTCTCCCTGGTCTCCACCCCGGGTCACGCTCATCCTTCTCTCCAGGTGGTGCTTTTATAGGCTTCCCCTCCTGCACTTACACTGACACAGAGCACATGCCTCTTCCTACCTGCAGGTGGTCTCCTCCCAGTCCCTGGACCATGATGGTCCCCACTCTGTTCTGCCAGTCTCCTCTTCTGCCAGGAGGTTTACAGGAACAGGCCAAGGCCGACTCTCCATCCTGCCTGGCTCCTGCCTGGTCTGCGAGCACTCAGGCATCCCTGCCTGGAGGCTCCTGGGTGCTCGAATCACCCTGGGTCTGCCTTCGATGGGGAGGATGGTCAGTTCTCTTAGCTCATCCACAGTCATGGGTCCTGGGATCCAGTTCAGGTTTCTCATGAGGAGGAGACAGGAGATGTGCTGTGGCGCTCTAACACTGAAGAAATCCTCTTTGGATCTCTATCTCTCCAAGGAGTTCAAGAGACATGAAAGAGCTTCCCCAGCCATTCTCTTCCGAAATCCTGCTTAAGAATTGGGGGCCAGGGTAGGGGGCTCTCTCATCCTCTTCCTCCCTTGGCTGTGTGAACACCTCCAGCTTGGCAACTCGCTTGAAATGGACTCAGACAAAGTCCTGTATAACACCTGATGTCATTCTTTTCTTTTTTTACCGTGGAAGATACCCCCTAACACACATACACACACACATACACAGACACACACAGATGCACACACAGACACACACACACACTGTTCTCAGTACTGTTCTGTACCCTTCTGAGTACTTGGTGATATTTCCCACTTGGCCTCCATTCTCCGCTGTCTGTCTTACCCTTGATCTTCAGCTCTTGTCACCATCATCCTGCACAGCTGCCATCTGCAAGATCACCACTGTTTCTGGCTGGGCAATCCATTTGTCTTGCTCCAGGTCTCATGCTCTCTGACTGGCTCAGAATTTTCTCATTCCATGAAGGAAATGGCAACCCACTCCAGTTTTCTTGCCTGGAAAATCCCATGGACAGAAGAGCCTGATAGGCAATAGTCCATGGGGTTGCAAAGAGTCAGACACAACTGAGCGACTTCACTTTCTTTCTTTTATGCTAAATAGCAGTCTACTGTCAGGGTTCTCTTTACCTTTGTAAACATTCCTCCCCCACTGTCTCTTTTTCCCTTGCTCCCAAGGAAGGGATAATATGAAGATAAACTCTCAGTCCATTGCTAGTAATTCCCCTTCTTGAAGATCTTACTCACTGAGAGTGTGCTCAGTCACTCAGTTGTGTCCAACTCTGTGGGACCCCATGGACCGTAGCCCACCAGGCTCCTCTGTCCATGGGATTCTCCAGGCAAGAATACTAGAGTGGGTTGCCATGCCCTCCTCCAGGGGATCTTCCCAACCTGGGGATCAAACTCACATCTCTTGCATCTCCTGCATTGGCAGGTGTGTTCTTTACCACCAGTACCACCCGGGAAGCCCACGCACTCTAATCAATGCTCTAAAATCTCCAGCTTCAGGCCTTGACCCGCCTTCTGGCCTCCGTCTCCACAGCTCCTGCCCTCCGTGTCCCAGGGGCAGTGCAGAGGTGTGCTGATCCTTGAACTCTTCCCTAGAGCTCAGCTCTTTTTCTTGGGATGCTCCCTCCTGGCCTGTCCCTGTTGGAGCAATGTCATCATTTCCTCTGCACCATCCAGGCTCCAAAGCTTGCTGTTTAGATGCCACCTGCTCCTTTGTTTTCTATGTGATCAGCCACCAATCTCAACAGGTCTTTCCTTTAATGCTGCTCTCTCTTTTCTCCCCACTACTCATCTTGTTCAGTCTTTTTTTTTTTTTTTTAATATCACGAGACACTGGTCTGCACATTTTTCTTCTATTTTATCTTTTTACTGGCAGATAATTGCTTGACACTGCCATACGTCAGTGAGAATCAGTCATGATTATATGTATGGCCCTTCCCTCTTTGGCCTCTCTCCCCCAACCACTCCCGCCCTCTAAGTTGTTACAGAGTGGCAGATGGAGTTCCCTGTGTTACATAGCGGCTTCACTCTAGTTACCTATTTTACACGCGACAGTGTATATATATGTCAATGCTACTTTCTCAGTGTGTCCCAGTCCCTCCTTCCCTCGCTATGTCCACAAGTCCATTCTCTCTGTCTGCACCTCTATTTCTTCTCTGGAAATAGAGTGATCTGTACTATTTTTCTAGATTCCATACATATGCCTTAATATATGACATTTGTTCTTCTCTTTCTGACCTACTCCACTCTGTGCTACAGGCTCTAGGTTCATCCCCCTCACTAAAACTGACTCAGATTCTTTCCTTTTATGGCTGCATAATATTCCATTGGGTATATGTCTCACAGCTTCTTTATCCATTCATCTGTCGATGGACATGTAGCTGCACATTTTTTCTTGGCTTCCATTGTTTTTGCACACAATTTGTTTTGTATGTTTCACCTGAAACCACTCTGAAACACAGCTTTGATTATATTAATTCTTAGTTCAAAATAAGCTCACAATTTCCTGACAAATTAAGTTCACATCTAATCTGGAATCCAAAGCTTTGTGTATTTGGCCTCAACCTTCCTCTGTCAATCTAGCCTCGGTTGAGTCCTCTACATAAGCCCTGGGTGTGAGTCACATTGGCCTGTATGTTTATTTATTTATTTAACTGAAGGTTAATTGCTTTACAGAATTTTGTTGTTTTCTGGGAAACCTCAACATGCATGATTTTATACTGAATTTATTGTTTGTTTCCCAACCCTCTCCTCTTGTTTGAGCCTTGCAAATCTTAAAGAGTATATATGTTCCATAAACTTCTGTGACAATACACGTCTATATTTTCTCATTTTATTTGTTCCCTGATTTTACTTGAGTTGGTAAAGAAGTACATGTTAATAATTTCTAAGTGTCTAGAAGGCAGAGACTTCTACTTCTTTATACCTCCCATAATGCTGAAGCTGTAGTACTTTGGCTACTTGATGTGAAGAGCTGACTCACTGGAAAAGACCCTGATGCTGGGAAAGATTGAGGGCAAGAGGAGAAGGGGGCAACAGAGGATGAGTTGGTTGGATGGCATAACTGACGCAGTGGACATGAGTTTGAGCCAACTCCAGGAGATGGTGAAGGACACGGAAGACTGGTGTGCTGCAGTCCATGGGGTCACAAAGAGTCAGACACTTAGCAATTGAAAAACAGCAACAACAATGCTGAATACAGTCCACCTGCAAATGGAGCACATAGACCTGAACACGGACTGATTGAAACATAGGAGTGTCATAAATTGTCGAACAAACTTGGAAATGACAGTTCCTCACTTTCCCCTATCTATAACTGTGATTTGTCTTTTCCTGTGTCCAGATTTGCTTTGGCTTTTCTGCCAGGGCCAACGCCATCTCTTTCAAGTACCTTTGCACAGTGTGGATTAACATGTGTTTGCCAACTCATCTTGATTTTAAAACGTTGACACAGTTGCATTTGTGAGAGCATTGTTTGCTTTCCTTTGTTAGTTCAACATTTGAGGACTAATTGATGTTTGAAAATCTTAACAACGCTGCCATAACTGCAAGGTAGCGTAACAGTTTTAACTGTGGATGGTTCTTTGCCTTTTTCAATTCTCACTTTTAGTGTGAGCATCATTAACTTTTTTTGGGGGAGGACATGTAGCAAAAGTAGTAGTTTAGAGATTAAGAAGAGATGAATTCTGAAAATAAATCTCTCTTTAGCCTACTGAATATTTTGGCCAAGCTACCTCACCTTTCTGTGCTTCAATTATTTTCTAAGACAAAAGCGATAATGTCCATCTGTTACATAATTTGTTTTGAAAGACAAAGGAATAAAACAAAATATTTATGTTTTACACACTATGTTCCGGAGAAGGCAGTGGCACCCCACTCCAGTACTCTTGCCTGGAAAACCCCATGGACGGAGGAGCCTGGTGGGCTGCAGTCCATGGCGTCGAGAAGAGTTGGACACGACTGAGCGACTTCACTTTCACTTTTCACTTTCATGCACTGGAGAAGGAAATGGCAACCCACTCCAATGTTCTTGCCTGGAGAATCCCAGGGACTGGGGAGTCTGGTGGGCTGCCGTCTATGGGGTCGCACAGAGTCGGACATGACTGAAGCAACTTAGCAGCAGCAGCAGCACACACTATATTCAATTGCATGTGAAGTTTTTTAAGAAGTAAGTAGGAAAGATGATGACATACTGTTTCAATTGATTGTAAGCTGATAAATTAATGTTTTCCTTACTACACATTTAAACTTTATACAATAGATCTCTTGCACACATAGGTTTGTCCCTGAATATTGAACAGAAACCAAATGTGGCCATCAAATGACACTTTAAATCCATATCTCAAATCTCATATTTCTTTTCTGAGAATGAAAGAGGTTCCTAATCCTAACACATGCAGTTATATTTATTAAATGAGATAATGCTGTTAGGTGTTCATGTAGTCTAGCGAATAGGTTTTCAATAGGTTGTCAGTGAACCTACAATCAGTAGGTTGTCAATAAACCTTAGCTATTACTATCATTTTATACAAATCAGTTTTCATGAGGGCCTTGTAGCAGTAAAAGCTAGAAAAATCTGTATCAAAATATATATTAATGATAGTTGAGTTAGCAATTATGGGAGTTTTTTTTTTTATAATTTTGTGATGTTATTACTTATTTAATTCAGTTCTTCATTTAGTAGCCATTCTACTGAATGCCTACTATATGCCAGGCATTCAGATTTTGATGAATCCTTGCCATCCAACTATTGATAAAACTGACATGATCCCTTCCCTGGTGAAACTAAGTCTGCATTTTGTAAAGAATCACCTGAAATACTTTAAAGAAAGTTCCAATAATTGTTCTCTAAGTTTTCTGGATGATTCTTTTTCAGATTTCTATTCTGTTGTGCCCTGAACACTAAACACAAGATCTCCCCTCTTAATGTATTTTTAAGTATAAAATACTTATTGTTGACTATGAGGACCGTGTTGTGGAGCAGATCTCTAGAGCTTATTCTTCTTGCTAATTAACAGGCATACAGTTTCATGTAAGCAAGATGATTATGTTCTAACAGATTATAAGAGAAGAGTTTACCTTTACATATTGCTGTAAGGTTGACAAGACATGCCTACTTGACTCTTTTTGGAGCAGTTCTTAGAGTAACCTTTAAGAGAGGTGGTTCAGGTAGCATCATGTCTACTTTTAGATGTGATTTAATAACTCACCCAAGCTTAGGCAGCCAGTAGAAGGCATTAGTGATCATTTAGAGAAGACACACACACACACACATGTACACACGTACACACACACACATGCATGCAAGGCTGATTTCTCTACTAGTTGGAATTTCCGCAGGGAAGATGAAATAAGTATCTCTGCTGCCATTTGCTAAGCAGGGGGCAACAGCTTTCCTTTTCTTTCCTTGACATTGATTAGAAACAGTTGGTAGTTTCTACATTTTATATAATAGGAGCAGATTGGTGGGTCTTCTTCCACAATTTTGAAGGGCTATCATTGTGAAATTGTTTCATTGCCTGCTTCAGATACATTGAATCTTTTTTGCCTTGTGTACTTAAGTGTGTTCACAGAAACATATGAGTTTCTTCCTTGAAAAGAGTCCAAGGATATTCACAATAAGGGAATGGTACACTTGGAGAATAGACCCCTTCTCTGAGGCACATTTCATTGTTATTTTCAGTGCTCTTTATTTGAGAAGAAAATATACTTGCTTCACAGACCAGCTGAACCCAAGCAATCAATGAGTAACCACGTGACACCCTAATCTGTAGCTGGTTTAAAGGATTCAGAGTGTTGCATGCCACAGCTTGAACAGTCTAAAAGGACTCAGGATAATTTATACGGATTCATCTGATAGTTTTACAGTCAGCCATCTCATCTGTAGTTTAGCGTGAGGGTTCAATAGTGTAATTTTATTGATGGCTCAATTTTAAGGCTCAATAATGTAATTTTGAAGGAGAATTTTTATTTCACTTAAAGTGCCATGTTTGGGTTTCTCTTTTCCGTTTTTTAAGCCCACCCTATGGTGCATGTGAATTGGTCAAAGAGCAGAATTCTGAGAAAACAGAGAGGATGTAGGTGCTGCCTAGAGAGAGCCATTGCCTCCCTCTTCCTGTGCATTGGAAAGAAGGAAGTCACCTCACACCCATCCAGCAAGTCACGCTTTTTCAGTTAAAGAACAACTCAGGACCAAGTACAGAACCCAAAATGCAGACAGATTCTGAGCCAGTGCAGATCTGCATCGCTGCACAAATTACATGGAAATTCCATCCCCGCATAATAAGTACCAGCTTAGCTTTTACAGAATACACGAAGGATGCAAGCCTCCTTAGCAGTGCTCTTGTTAAACACTTAGAATTTAAAGAAAACTTTGAAGCACTGAAGCAATTTCACAATGATAGCCCTTCAAAATTGTGGAAGAAGACCCACCAATCTGCTCCTATTATATAAAATGTAGATAAAAGATGACCACCTCCTAAATATAATGATGTGGGGCTTCTAGAAGTAAGAAAATTTCTCAGTGCAGAAAGTATGGGATAAGATCCAGGAGAGGCACGCAAAGGCATCCACTGCATCTAGACAATCCCAAAAGAGGAAAAGAGAATGGATTTGAAAGAGGTCTCATCAACATGGTTGTTGAAGAATTTTATTATTTCAGTGAGACGTGCTGTTCTTTACAGCTTTGTTTGTAAATATGCTTATTAATGAAAGGACTACTGGTAGTAGCTACACTCTTGCTGCAGCTTACTATTTGCCATTTCCTGACTAGACATTTATTGTAACATCACTTGCTGGATTGTCTTATCCCCATATTACATGTATTTCATTACATTACATCACACCGAGACTCAGAGAAATTAACTAACAGGCCTAGTATTTGTGCAGTCTTGTATTGAAACAGTGGTTTGCCTGCTTTCTTTCCATTTTTCCACACTGATACCCCCAACTTATGTCACAGAAATAATTAGAAGTTGGCCCTTTTCCTTCCTTAATTCCATGGACAGAAGAGTCTGGTGGTCTATAGTCCCTAGGGTTACAAAGAGTTGTACATGACTAAGCACAAACACACACACAACCTCCTTAATTAGTTTTAGTTAAATAATTCAACTAGTTGTTGTTATAAATGTCAGTCCTAAACAATTATTTTTCACCAGTGACTTGGATTTATAAAACTTAGATCATATATTTTGGATTTTAAAACTTTTCTGACTTGCTGGAAGTCCATACCAAAATGTAGTTTCTGCTGGAAAAGTAAATGCAGAATTTGGTTGAACAATTGGTTTCTTTTTCATTTATTAAGGTAATGATTAAGCTGCTATGACAGATCCCCCCCTTTTTTTCTGTCACTTAAAGAAGATAGAGCTTTATTTTTTCTTATGTAATAGCCTAACCAGTTCAATTTGACAGCTTAGCTCTGCTTTGAGAGGTCATTCAGAGACCCAGGTTCTTTTCACATTGTTGCTCTGTGTCCTCTGGGCTTTGTCCTCATCTTCGTGGCTGTAGCTGAGTCACTGTTAAATATATCCCTGTTCTAGCTTGTAAGAAATGGGAGAAAGAATGGTAGAGTGCATGACCAACTTCAATGACCAAGAATCCCTTCTGCAGACAGGAACTTAGTCACAACATGTCAAAGAGCCAAGGAGGCTGGGAAATATAGTCTCTAGCTGTATAACCCTCTGCTCTAGGGCAAGAGTGAAAGGGAAAGTGAAGATCGCTCGGTTGTGTCCAACTCTTTGCAACCCCATACAGTCCATGGAATTCTCCAGGCCAGAACACTGGAGGGGGTAGCCTTTCTCTTCTCCAGGGGATCTTCCCAACCCAGGAATCGAACTGGGGTCTCCTGCATTGCAGGCAGATTCTTTACCAACTGAGAAGTGATTTGGAGGGAAACCTAACAGTCTGCCACACACTGGATGGAATTGTACTCTAAAGAGATAGGATTGGTTGAATGAATAGTTTCCAAGCAAAACACTGAGAGGATAAAGGTTAAATAGGCAAAGTGGATATTTACACCTCCCTGTCACTTCATGGTACGTCCAGGGCTTGGCTCTGCCTTTTTTTTTTTTTTTTTCAAAATTACAGATTCACATATATTTAGATATTTAATACATTTTCCAGTAGTCATGTATGGATGTGAGAGTTGGACCATAGAGAAGGCTGAGTGCCGAAGAATTGATGCTTTTGAACTGTGGTGTTGAAGACTCTTAAGAGTCCCTTGGACTGCAAGGAGATCCAACCAGTCAATCCTAAAGGAGATCAATCCTGAATATTCATTGGAAGGACTGGTGCTGAAGCTGAAGTTCCAATAACTTTAGCTGCCTGATGCAAAGGGCCATCTCATTAGAAAAAACCCTGATGCTGGGAAAGATTGGAGGCAGGAGGAGAAGGGGATGACAGAGGATGAGATGGTTGGATGGCATCACTGACTCAATGGACATGAGTTTGAGCAAACTCCAGGAGATTGTGAAGGACCGGGAAGCCTGGCATGCTGCAGTCCATGGGGTTGCAAAGAGTCAGACACTACTGAGAGATTGAACCAATTTAAATATAAAATTTAAGTATTTCACTTCCATGTAATGCTTTTTTTTTTCTATTTCCTGAGAAATACTAGAGAAAGAAGAGGTGTGGGGAGGACTGGTTAGGACCTCTGTGGGCTCAAAACTTAATTCTGCAGTTTACAAATCTGTGTGCTTCTTATTTTATTTCAGTCTCCAAAACTAGGTTATTCTGATCATGCCCATTGTACACATGCTTTAGATTTGAGATTCAGGCCAGTGAATGGAAGGAGCAGGGGTTTGGTTTCCTGTCACCAGAAGCCAGCGTATCTCTCATTTCCCACTCTGGGGTCTTAGAACCTGAAGAGAGCATTTAGTTTATTTTCCATTTTCAGGCTGCCAGGAGCAAAGATTCTTTAAATCTTATATACAAAGCAAGCAAAACTTGCAGGGCTTGTAGAAAATCACTTCCTAACTAAAAATAAGACTTCCTGGCAGGAGCTGTTTATTGGATCAGAGCTTTAGGGCTTCTCATTGGCAGAACCTTGTCTCCCGTGGTTCATCTAGCCTCATTGTGCTCTGAACAAATACTTTCCCTCTTCATTAAGTGGATTGTTCTGTAGGTAATGGGAGGACAGGTTGGCTGCTACTCATGGAAAGGATTTTTTTAATAATGGAAAAAAATAGACTATCTCTATATTGACTTTCTCGAGCTGAAATTAGCAAAAGCAGGTGGACAAATGATATTTTCTCCATCATGTAACTGCAGCAGGAGTCTGAGCTGCTTTTGTTAGTTGTCCCAGTTCCTTTTGACGGATCCTCAGCAAGGAAATCTGCATCTTTTGACTCGATTGTTGTTTCTTCTAAAGAGTCTTTTTTTATGGCGGGGAAAGAATCTGGCTGCCATGTTTGGCTGCATGGATGATATAGGGTGTGCTTCTCAGGTGGCACTAGTGGTAAAGAATCTACCTGCCAATTCAGGAGATGCAAGAGACGCAGGTTCAATCCCTGGGTTGGGAAGATCCCCTGGAGTAGTAAATGGCAACCAGCTCCAGTATTCTTGCCTGGAAAATTCCATGGACAGAGGAGCCTGGAGGGTTATATTCCATGGGGTCACAAAGCGTTGGACACGACTGTGTGACTGAGCATGCACACATGGGTGGTATAGGGTACAATCCAGGACAGCCCTGGGAGAGTGAAGTATCGTGATTCCTGTGACTTCCTGTGGACTGGGGTAGAGGAACACAGAATCTGAAATTATGCCTCCTTTTTGAGGAGTAGCTCACGCATGTGTAGTCTGTCCTTTCTCTGCATGGGGCGAGGCGTGGGGGAAAGCACTGTGTTACCTGAGAGATAGAGTCTTCCAGAAGGACGTGTAAAAGAGTCCCTTCCTCTGCAACCCTCCAATCGCAGCCCTCCAGTCACAGCACTCCAACCACAACCCTCCAACCGCAGCCCTCCAACTGCAGCCCTCCAACCGCAGCCCTCCAACCACAGCCCCACAGCCCTCCTATCACAGCCCTCCAACCATAGCCCTCCAACCACAGACCTCCAACCACATCCCTCCTATCACAGCCCTCCAACCATAGCCCTCCAATCACAACCTTCCAACCACAGCCCTACAACCACAGGCTATTACACAATCTGATGGGAAGTAGAGAATCCAATTATTTTAATTTATATTCTCCTGATTACTGGTGAGACTGAAAATCTTTCCTCATGTTCACTGGAACTTGGCATTTCCTTTTTCCCCTGGGAATAATCTTTTCAGAACCCGTGTCCATTTTTATTGAGGAAGGAAATGGCAACCTACTCCAGTATTCTAGCTTGGAGAATCCCATGGACAGAGGAGCCTGGCGGGCTACATTTCAGGGGGTCTTAGAGAGTCAGTCGCAACGTAACAACTGAGCACACATGTCTATTTTTATACGTCGCTCACCTTTCTGTTGGGATTTGTGGAAATGCTTTTCCTGTTACACACCTTGGCCATGTCACTACTATGTATTCGAGAAAATTTCCCCGGGAAGAGGGTAAAAGTCGTTCTCGTGTGTGGTTTCTCCCAATGCTACTTCTTTCCCCAATTGATGTTTGATTCTTCAGTCTTTTTGGAATTTACAGACATTATTCTGGGGTATAGCTAACCTTCCTTCTTCTTCTGCTTCCTCAATAGCAACACTCCAGAATGGTCCCTGCAGCAGCACTTGAAGAGTGGTCCCTAGACGGGGAGATCTGGGGCTGCGGCTGCAGACTCGACAGTTGTGCGTTTTCTCTGATGCTGCTCAGTGCAGGAAGGGGAAGAGGGCAAAACACAGAAAATTGGCCTGTTATTTTTAAAAGAGGCAAATATCCACTCTCAACTTTGCTGAAAAAACTGATTTTAGTTGCGCAGTGTGGCAGGGAAGGCAGGAAGGGAGAGCGTGCTTTTCAAGTGAAGACAAGTCCTTCAAGTTATGTAACCTGTGAGCTGAGGAAGCATGATTTCATGGAGCAGGGAGACGCAGAGATACCAGAATGCCTGCATTTGGTTGGCCATATGCTTTCTCTTCTGTCTTGGATTAAGATCGCTATACATAGAAATATTTTATCTGTAACCTCCGAGAGCTGGTTTGTAATCTTGCTGAGAGTTAGGCATGTTATCTGTAAGAGGGATTTTCTTCCTCACAATGATGATAAAAAAAATAATAATGCAGGAGCAAGGGGACAACCAGCGTTCCTGGTAACATCCCTGAGACAGGCTGTGATGTGAAGTGAGAAATGCATGCTGTTAAAGCTCCACTGTGAAACAGCACAACTGGGAAGGGTTCTTCGGGAGAAAAAGAGGCTTTGCCTAATTAGAGTGAAATACTAATATGCCTTTTGCATTTTCCTGATAAGATTAAATTCTAGAGTTTTCAATCCTAATGCTGTGCTTTTGGAAGATTTTCTTGATTCCACTGACATTTTAGGAGGTGTATTTCCTTATTTATTTATTGGATTATTGTTGATTTACAATAGTGTGTTAGTTTCAGGAATACAGCACAGTAACTCAGTTATATGTCTGTCTATCTATATCTATTCTTTGTCAGATTCTTTTCCCTTAAAGTTTATTACAAAATGTCGAGTATAGTTCCTTGTTCTATACAGTAGGTTAAAGGTGTGTTGCCTTCAACTTTATGTTGGAGGAGAGGGGTTTCTTTTGCTCCGAGATATCCTATTCTAAGTGGGTGAAGAATCAAAACTAATTAAAGAAAATGCTAGAGGGACTGCAGTAAGAAAAGTAAATCCTAAATTACAGAACATAGTAAAACTGTGTCCAGATTTTCTTGGTCACGGGGGCTCCACTGGTTTGGAGGAGTTCCAGAAACCATATAAATCCCTTTTCGATAAGAAGCTTGTTTCATATCTTTACCTTTTTTTTTGTTTGTTTGTTTTTTCAGCATGTAGGTGATCACTGTGTCAGATGGACAGCTAATGCTCTAAGTGTAGACACCCGATTTAGCAGTTCAGTCAACCTCATTCAAACCCCGAAGCAGAAAATTGATCATAGCCTTCCCCAAGCCTTGCTCTTCTGTGTGGTCCTTGGACCAGCAGCAGCAGCAGCACCCCGGAGCTTGCTAGGAGGGCCCCCACCCAGACCTTGTGAATCAGAACCTGCGTTTCTTTAAAGGATATTAACGTTTGAGAATCACTGTTCTGTAGCACCGATCAACTAAACATCACTTGGATCTTACTATCTTTAACTCTTTTGCAAAATAGTACATCAGATATTTCTTTGAACGGAAGAAATAGCCTAGCTTGGCCAGAGTATGATGAGAAGGAAAAAAATCTACTTTAAACGGGAAATGGAAATTTATTCAGTGCAATAGCTCCCTTAGGGCTTTGCAGTCTGGCAGACCGGGGCTGGAATCCTGGTTTTGTGATTTACCAGCTTCCTTACTAGAAAATCATTGCACAAGTTCTCTACTCTCAGCTGAAATGCAGCATGCTGACCCTCAGTTCCACTGTACTTGTGCTGTGTTTTCCACTATGTCAGGCTGATAAGCAAAATAGTTCAGGGGCCGCATAATTATATTCAGTCAGGTCATTCATTTCAATGACTTAATTTCATTCTTTATGTACTGCCTCTCTAAAGGCAGAAACATAAACCATACACACAGACATATAAATGAGTTAGAGGTAAGGGGACATCTGTATTTAAACTATTGGGTTATTTTAATAGTTTAATTTACATTACTAAATTTCCAATTAAATATTCTCCCAGTTTTCTATAAAAACGAATCAATGACCCTGACTCTCTCATCCTTGTCTCTTTCTAACCTGACTCCCTGGCTGTAACAATATGAGGACATTTCTAATGAAGATATGATGCTCTGACTCACTGACAAATTTACACGTTTTACATTAGTAGGAACTATGTCCATAAATATATCTTAAAGGCAAAGGGAGTTTCAGCTTCTCTCTGAAATACTGTCTGACTTAGATATGACATATGGAAATGAATTTTCACTGAAAAAGACAGTGCCAGGCATGCTGATGGAATGTGTATCTTTTGTAATTTAGAAAAGTGTGATAGAAAGAAAGTATCTCTATGACTTAAGTGGAGGTAGAAAGACAGGATATATACAAGACAGTACATAAGATGGAAAAGTTCATTGTATTCTATACATTTTTAATGTTCTCTGGAAAACTGCCTGCAACCTGTTTTATCTTGCATTGTGGCATCCGATTAATCTTTGTCTCATTCTCTTAAAATGTCACCTTTTATTTTCTTGTTAAATAGTCTCTTCAGTATATTTCAGAATATTTTGACTTGGTGCAGTTTTCACAATACAAATATCTTATGTCCCAATTATTTCATTTAGTAAACATGTCAATTTAGTCAAGAGACAAATTTAATGATGAAAAAGAAAATGTTGCCCATTATGTGCAAGTTGAGCACATAAATGGTAATTAATGAGGTTTGCGGGGGTATAAAGAGCTGCATAATTAAATATAAGTAGATTTTAAAAACATGATTTTTTAGGTATATGCATCCCTAATATCAGTTCAGAGTGGATGCCAACCTTGATTTCTCTAGATATGTGGTTCAAAAATCTGCATATGAATCTATTATAAATTAACAACCAACAAAGGTCTGTCTAGTCAAACAAAGCTATGATTTTTCCAGTAGTCATGTATGGATGTGAGAGTTGAACTTAAAGCTGAACACCGAAAAATTGATGCTTTTGAACTGTGGTTTTGGAGAAGACTCCTGAGAGTCCCTTGAACTGCAAGGAGATCCAGCCAGTCCATCCTAAAGGAAATCAGTCCTGGGTGTACATTGGAAGGACTGATGCTAAAGCTGAAACTCCAATACTTTGACCACCTGATGCAAAGAACTAACTCATTTGAAAAGACCCTGATGCTGGGGAAGATTGAGGGCAGGAGGAGAAGGGGATGCCAGAGGATGAGATGGTTGGATGACATCACCAACTAGATGAACGTGAGTTTGAGTAAGCTATGGGAGCTGGTGATGGACAGGGAGGCCTGGCGTGCTGCAGTCCATGGGGTCGCAAAGAGTTGGACATGACTGAGTGACTGAACTAAACTGAACTGATTATAAATCAAATCACTGTTATTGAATTCAACATTTTACTTTTAAGACATTTGTTATTTTAGATTTGTAATTATTGTTTGTTAATTTGCAGATTAGAGTTTTGTTAGTTCTGTACTATGAAACTTCTACTGTGAAAGCCTGAAGATAATGTTTAAGATGTATTTAATTTATGGCTTAGGTAACTTGAACATTATTTATAACATTAAAAAAAATATTTTTTTTCTTGATTGGCATTGGGTTTGGAACGCTTTCTTTCTGTGGGGAAAAAGGTTCCCAGGTGGTTTAGAAGCTAGGTGCAAACACTGGTTCTGCTGAAATACAGTTTGTGTCAGCTGTTGTCCCTCCCTTTAAGTATTCGTTGTGACATTTACTACTTCTTAGAGGACGGCAGAGCAGGGCGTCTGCTGCAGTAGCTGAGGATGGGTCACTATTCCCTTGACTGCTTCTCTTGCATGTCTCTCCAGGGCTTTTCCAGAGCTGGAGAAAGGCATGTGGGATCTAAGCCCCTCGCAGGAACCCAGGTCTGCCTGTGTCGGGAGTTCGTCCCGTGTTTTTTTTTTTTTTTTTCTTTTTTTTCTGATGTGCACAGATAAAGAACAGAGTGAGTCTCTAGGGTTGCCGATTGCGGGGGAATAAGTGTGGGAAGGTCTCAGGCGAGCAAATGCGCATGAGATGAAGCTGGCAGAAAAGTTTCCATGTTCGTAATGGATGGAGCCCACAGCAGGAAGGGAGCAGCGGCAGTCCCCCTTCCTCCAGCCCTAGACTGGGAGGAGGCCTGCAGGCCAGGTCAGGAGGGAGATGCCCAGTCACGGAGCAAACCTGGGAGCCCAATTCCGGGCCCCCGGTCCCCCGCTCCTGGCTCTGCGGTATCCCCGGCCCTGTGTCCTGGTGCCCCTCCCCGCCCCCGCATCTTTCCAGGAGTGGTGGGACCCTCTGAGCACTCGGCTCCCACCCACCAGCCCAGTTTTTTCTTGGTCTCTCTGATGGACTTGGGTCAGCAGAGAGGAGGGGATCTCCATGGCCAGCTCCAGATGGGAGCTGCACAGACGGGCTCCACAGCCTGTGAATTTAGCCTCACTGATTTAATGGACATGACTTTGAGCAAACTCTGGGAGATAGTGAGGGCTTCCCTGATAGCTTAGTTGTTAAAGAATCCCCTTGCAATGCAGGAGACCTGGGTTCCATTCCTGGGTTGAGAAGATCCCCTGGAGAAGGGATAAGCTACCCACTCCAGTATTCCTGGGCTTCCCTTGTGGCTCAGCTGGTTAAAAATCCACCTGCAATCCAGGAGACCTGGGTTTGATCTCTGGGTTGGGAAGATGCCCTGGAGAAGGGAAAGGCTACCCATTCCAATATTCGGGCTTGGAGAATTCCATAGTTGGTGTCTCAAAGGGTCAGACGTGCCTAGTGACTGAACAGCACTGATAGCTGAACAAGAAAATGCTCATACCTTTTGTCTTTCCAATTTTTTTGCTGAGCATACAACCTCTGAAGCCAGGGACATTTTAAATTCTTAATCACAGCCTTTCTTGCTTAGAGGGTGAACAGCCCTGGGCTAAGGCCAGTGACATGGTCATGGGGTACATGCTGATGGAGGAGGGCAGGCACCATCCAGAAAAGAGGCTATTCTTTCCACCTCCTGGGATAGCTTTAAAGTTCTTTTAAAAAAATATTAATAAATTTATTTATTGTTAATTGGAGGATAATTGCTTTACAATATTGTGTTGGTTTTTCCCGTACACTGACATGAATCAGCCACAGGTATATACATATACGCCCTCCCTCTGGAAATTCCCTCCCACCTCCCTCCCTACCCCACCCCTCTAGGTTGTCACAGAGCACCAGGTTTGAGCTCCCCGAGTCATACAGCAAATTCCCATGATAGCTTTAAAGTTCTGAGCGTACTGGTGACATCCCAGGACCATGTACTTTGTTGTATTTTTGCCACGAATTGTTACTCCTTTTAACTAATAGGGTCAGGCTTTTATACAGTCAGTACAAGGATGGGCGAAGACATTGTTTACCGGGACAGTTCTCGGTCTAACTGTTCGTTTGGTGGGCCAGCACCCATGGGTTATTTACTGTGTGCAGAATTCTTTCCTGAGGCTCTTGAAGCTTTTCCTTTCTGGAGAAGCCTGTAATTTTCAGACTTCTATGACCTGGTGATCCCAAAGATTAAAGACAGGGATCCTCTATCAACACATCTCCCAAAGAGATACACTTTTCTCTAGAAAGTGTGTTTCACCAGCTAAGAACTAAGGGCTCAGGAGATCAGAAAAATAAATGAATGTTCTTCCTTGATTCAGGTCCCTGATGATCCTAAATTTGGAAAGGAGACCAGCTGAAAAAAATTACTATATATCTTTATAGATCCTTAGGGCTGTCCTTCTTAAAGGGCACACAAATCTTGAGTCATTTATGTTAAACAAGGTCTGGGGGAGGTCTTAGATTCTTCACATCTGAGAATTTCTCCTGTGGATGCTGTTGGCCTATAGACCAAACTTTGGGTGACAATGACATGGAGAGTTTACAGTGAATAATTTTATTGGGTTATATTGCTAGCTCAGTGGAGATTAGATTTTTGAATTATTCATGGATTTTAATTTATTCATTTGTAAAACTTTAATGACATGCTGGAATTCTAATGTAGTCTACATAATTAATCTTATTATTTGGCATGATTAAACATTGCAGAAAAATATAAATAAATCTTCAAATATAATTTCCAAAGGAATAAATGCTGCCAAACGATTTTTTGGTTTTGGATTTCTGTTTCAGAAATTCAGTGGAAATATATGCCATAGAATTGGTCAGTAAAACAAATTTATGAATCAGATGATTATCAAAAGATACACTGCCTTGACCAGATGAAAAAGTCTGCTCTCGAAGATCTTTCAGTATATGTGTGGACGGTGTCTGCTATGAGTAATCTTAGCCAGAAATACATAGTAAACAGAATTCATGCTCCTCTGAGAAGCAAAAGTTTTGACTTCTCCCACTCAGTGTTTTAAAGGTTTCCTAACTCTTAGAGTCTTTCCTGCATACTGTTTGACTACAGTAAATGTGATTCCCAATCCCACTGTACACCACTGGGAAGGTGTCAAACCTTTAACTTCTATAAGCTCAGATACATTGTTTTTATTTAGTCCCTAAGTCGTGTCTGACTCTTTGAGACCCCATGGACTGCAGCATGCTGGTCCTCCCTGTCCCTCACCATCTCCCAGAGTTTGCTCAAGTTCATGTCCATTGAGTCGGTGATGCCATCCAACCATCTCATCCTCTGTCATCCCCTTCTCCTGCTCCCCTCAATCTTTCCCAGCATCAGGGTCTCTTCCAATGAGTGGGCTCTGTGCATCAGATGGCCAAAGTATTGGAACTTCAGCTTTTGCATCAGATATAATTTATGAATAATATGCATTTATAATGTGTCTGACATACATATGTGTGTATATAGCAATAAATAACTTCAGAGAATAATTGTGAACCTTTGAAGATGATTAATATACGTAGCCATTTCAGAAAAAAAGTTGAATATCACCTAGTGTTTTCTTCCTTTAATTCTCAGATTTTTAGTTGTGTTGAGCTACCCATAACATAAAATGTGCCATCTGAGCCATTTTTATGTGTGGTGTCCCAGGATTAACCTCAGTCACATTGTGTGCATCCATCAACACCACTGTCCACTATCCATTTCCAGACCTCTTTCCATCTTGCAGACAGAAGCTCTGTCCTCATTAAACAACTCCCCATTTCCCCTCCTCCTAGCCCCGGTCACTGCTGCTCTACCTTCTGTCTCTGTGAATTTGATTCTTCCAGGTACCTAGTGGAAAATTATCTACTATTTTGTAGTCAAATATGGAAGTATAGTCTAATGGTTGCAGCTGTTTAAAAACATAAACCAGGAAACCAGTCAGAAGTACATTTAAGTCAGCATGATGCAAAGGCAAGCTTGCAAGAGCCCAGTTTCTCAAGGACTTCCTTCTTTTGTGTGTTTACACCATTGAGCATGAGTTTCTTAGGTGGTATTATTGGTAAAGAATCCGCCTGTAATGCAGGAGACCCGGGTTCAACCCCTGGGTTGGGAGAATCCCTTGGGGTCTCAAAGAATAGTATACGACTGAGCAACTAACACTTTGACCTTCACCACTGAGTATAGGGTTGCTAGACTTTCTACTAAATCATGGAGGCAGAATGAGATCAGAGAAGACTCTCACGTCTGACTGTCCTTTCAGCTAAGAGGAGCTCGGATATATTTCATTGACAGTCTTGGGGGGCTGAACCAGGGATGATCTTCCAAGTTCATCCTTTGCTCAGGAATCTGAGCTCTTCCTTTGGCTGGCCTCTGTTGTAGTACTGTGAGTACAGCTGCAGAAAGAGGGTTCCTGCCTCCTGGAGCTTTCACTTGATTGGGGGAAGCTAGACAAAAAAGTAAGCTCAATATGAAAATGATATTACATATTCAGCGGGGAGGAATGCTTTGTTAAGATATGAGGCAGGAAAGGAGACGGGAGAGTGTAAGGTAGGATCAGGAAAGGTGGAACTCAGAGGGAGGGAGACATGGGCTGTGTGCGTGTCTCCCACAGACGGGAAACCCAGCGTGGGAGTCGCCTGGTACAATTGAGGAACAGAAAGGATGGGGTTGTGGCCAGAGTTGGGAGCGAGGGGGAGACTGGGATGTGATGAGGCTGGAGAGCTAGCAGAAGACCGGAGCAGAGGAGACCTTGTAGTCAATGATACGGACTTTGACTATTGCTCGGAACGAGATGGGGGCCTCTAAAGGGCTTTTAGCTGGAGCAGTGACTTGATATGACATGTTTTGGAAGAGGCACTCTGACTGTGAAGGGGTTGTGAGCAGAAGTAAGAGTGATGGTAAAGAGAGTGTTGTGCAAATGCAATTGATTTATATTGAGTAGCTTGGACCAAGATGGTCGCGATAGAGGTAGCCAACCATGGTTTGAAGGTGGAAACAACAGGATTTGCCTAAAGATGAGAAGGCTGAGTTTGCAGTGTTTGACCTGAGAACCTGGAAGGGTGGAGCTGTCACACTCTCAGGTAAGAAACTTCGGGAGAGCTGGCACAAGAGGGGATGTGCAGAGTTTGTTTGAAATGGTTGACCTCTTAGATGTCCAGGTAGAGATAGGGGGCTGGGAGTTGGCCCCGAGAATGAGTGTGGTGCCTTCAGGAGAAGAACCACTGTCATACTGTTTGCAGATGGGGAAACAGAGCTAGGTGCTGCTTAGGTAATTTACCCAGAGACTTACAGCCAGAAGGAAATGGAGATGGGAATCTGAATTCTGTCTGTCCTCTTACCCTCCCTGGATGGAGGGTATCTTACTACTCGCTTATTCTTTAATAGGTTCTCTTGAGTATGAAATAGCCATTGGACAGATCCTAGGGGGGAGAAGGACCTTTCTTTGCTGGATTTTCAGTTAGTGAATACTTAAGAAACAACATAACTCTAAAGCAGCATAATTAGAGTATCCAGGTTATAAATTTTCAACATTGCATCTTACAGTTCTTTACGTCTATCTACGGTGTTGCCTCCCCTACCAACCCCAACTCTGCCTTCTGCTCTGGCTTTAAATTCGTGCCTCTCATTTCTAAATATTTCTAGTTCATCCTTGTAACCAGCTCACCTCTTGACACTGCTGTTCATGAAGGATATTTTTCTAGGTTCACGGTGGGCCAGAAAGGCAGGGAAGATTACTTTTAAAAGAAATAAACATAAAAATGCAAAGTAGGGTGCTTATTTTATGTGCCTGTGATAAGCTGTTGATTTGCAATCTGCCACTTTGCCCCCATCGATTTACAATGGAAGACTTTTAAAGAATGATTCATATATTCCACAACATATTAAACCAGTTTCTGAGACAGGGAGAAAGAAAAAAAATGCATTTGGTGGCAACTTGGTTCACCAGGTTGGCAGACATCAAAATATACTATTTCAAAAGAAAAGAAGAAGGAGAATAATTTAGGGGAAAGAATATATTTTAGGTTAATATACTCAAGGTCAGATTCTAACCAGTTAATTCCTCTAAGACCTTGAATAAGTCACTTTAACTCTTAAAGTTTCTTTCTTCACCAGGTGAAGAGGGATACCTCTTCACCCCCATGGGGTTGGAATATTAGTGAGATATTTATAAAGTCTGGCTTTACTCTGGCCATTAGCAACCACACATGTAGGTGTGGGAAGGGTAGGGCCTATTCTATTACACTGTGACCACATCCTGAGGAGCCCTGAGTTGGGATAAAGAAAGAGATTCCAGAAAAGGAGCCTGAGAAGGAACCACTGGAAACAGAGGAGGAAAACTGGAGGAGTGGAGTCTCCCAAGCCGAGTGGGCAGGGTGTTTTCAGGAAAAGAGAGTCGCAGGTCAGTAGATGGTGACTGTGCCATCATCACCACTGTGCCTTCTTTTGCACCCACCATTACCAGTAGCAAGAGGTAATGAGGGGAAAGAGTAGCAGGCACGAGCACAAAGTACCACTTCTTGGCCTCTTTACATCATCATTGGTCTCACTTTATCTGTGAAGTGGGGATGGAGTCCTTCCTAAGCCATTAGCTTATCCTGGGGATGAAGTTGTAAAAGTCAGGTGGGCTTCCTTTGTGGCTCAGGTGGTAAAGAATTCACCTGCAATGTGGGAGACCTGGGTTCCATCCCTGGGTTGAGAAGATTCCGCTGGAGAAGGGAAAGGCTCCCCACTCCAGTATTCTGGCCTGGAGAATTGCATGGACTGTATAGTCCATGGGGTTGCAAAGAGTCAGACACGACTTTCACTTCGGACTTCCCTGCACGGAGCCCCGTGAATTGTCAGTGCTGAAGAGGCACTAGTTGCTAATACTGTTGGTGGTGGTGTGATCCAAATGAAATTAGCAAAATATAACTAGATATCACTGTGTAAGAGTTTTTGTCTTTAACAAAGAACCTCCCGGGAGTGAGAACGTCCAAGAAGCACCTGCTCCTCAATCTTCCAGGCTGCAGGACTGGTCAGACTGGGCCAGCTCTCACCTGGGCTCAACAACCATTCAAGGTGACCAAGAGGAGTCAGGGTAGGAAACAGGGACTCGAGCAGGGAGTCAGCAAAGGAAAGAAGTTCAAAGCCAGTAGTCTTGAGAGTATTATTTTTAAATCAACCCCAAATGCATGTTCTTAAAAAGACACTTAATGACCGAGGGGGTGGTTTTATATTTTAATATTCAGCTTGCAGACGACAAAGGTGTGCTATGTTTAGAAGGCAGCAGAGTCGAGTGTTAAGAGCACACTTTTGGAGCCAGTAAAACCCACGATAAGAATCCCAGCGCTAGGACATATTTACTGTGTGAGCTTTCTTTACTTGTCTAAGCATCAGTTTTCTTATCTGTCAAATGGGAGATATAAGAGCTAACTCCCTGGGTTATTTAAGGATGAAATTGTGTAATATTAGAAAAAAACTTTGCAGAGGGCCTGGGGCATGGGAAAGGATCAATAGGAAAAATATCAGCCAGATATTGTAGGATGATAGAATGTGATAGATGGATAGATTAATAGATAAATCCTGTTTTCAATCCTAGGAAAAATAGATATTAAGTATTAATTCTAATCTTAACATTCCTTAATCACATAAGTTATTCAGTTAATACTCTGAGAAAGCTAAACCACCATTGGTGTCAGAAAGGAAGATATTGAGACTTTGAGTGGCTTAGAATTCTATTTATTTCATCTTCACCGTTTCTTAAGTGGCACGCCCGCCACATGTTAATGAATCTTAATTTTTAGGTTCGCCTACATTTGTGTTGGTAAAGAAGTAGAACTGTCCAACATTCCTGAGAATGTAATAGGATATAGGTAATGTCATTTTCCATGAAAAAAAATCTTGGGAATAGGAAACTCTGCTGTGAGGAAGCAGCAAAGAAAGTATGTTTCCATTTAGTCATTTTACAGTTAATAAACATGAAGGGAAATGTTGGTCAACATCAACTCTCAACAAGGAAAGCTGGCTCTTACTTAGTCAGCAATGGAGGGTGTCATATGTGAGCTTCCCTTTGTGAGCGTATTTCAAATAAATCTGGAAGTGTCTGTGAGTCAAAGATGTGGTGCGTGCAATATATGATGTGAAACAAAGACGCGTGGTCTACGTAGCTCTGCAGACAAGTTGCCAGATGTTGTGTATGCTTGATTGAAAGACACCCAAGACAAGGAAGCACCCACCTGCTACTCTCAGCACACCATGGGGAGAGTCCTCGACTTTCACAACCCTCTCATTGACGACTCTTTTTTTTTTTTTTTTTTGATACTTAATGTTTCTCTGTTACTTGTATCTGTTATTCTAGGCGGTAGTAAGTCTTTCTGGGAAGGAAAAATCTAAATAATATAACTTAGTAAATAAAAAAAGCTTAGTAAAACTTTTGAGTTAGAAGCAGATCTATGCCTGATATCAGATAGTTTTTTATAAATAAATACATTTAAAAAGGTTTGAATTCTGACTAGTCAAACAAATGAAAGTGCTTAGTTGCTCAGTCGTGTTGGACTCTTTGCAACCCCGTGGACTGTGGCCCACCAGACTCTTCATGGGATTGTCCAGGCAAAAATACTGGCGTGGGTTGCCATGCCCTCCTCCAGGGAATTGTCCCGACTCAGGGATCGAACCCAGGTCTCCCACAGTGTAGACCAATTCTTTACCATCTGAGCCACCAGGGAAGCCAGTGAATGGCAGGATGTTATTTTCAAGGAAAATACTATTTACCTTATTACATAAATGTGAATTTCTTTAATATCCCTCCAAGAAGCAGTCTGGTTTGTAAAACAGCAGGAGAAAACCAAAGGGAAGATAGATTTTGCTGATCAGAAAGTAAAAACAAAAAATTATAAGCTTTTTGAATTTTGTCCTTTAGTCTGTAACTTGCTCTTATCTTTAGTATGGCCTCAGAGAGACTAATATCATCTATTAGAGGTGATTGGGAAAGTGTCAAGTGAAGGGCAAGTCTAAATTAGTTAATAGTAGCACAGGTTTAGTAGCAGAAATAAAGCTCATGTTTTGAACTGACAGAGAAATATGCAGTTTACATTAATAGAAAACTGTCTCTTTTGGAGACTGTAAAATAAAGGGCTGGATATTATGGGCTGGCCCAGGATGGAGGCATTAGTTACTGAACTTAGGATTGTAACACTGAAGAGACGTATACTGTAGTCTTGGAACATCCGAGGAAGCCAGGGTTGCAGGAAGATGCTCTGAGATGGAAGGGCTTGTTCATGGGTTGAGGCAGGCTTTCGGAGTCAAGAAGGAAGGCAGATTGAGAGAGTGCAAAGTGTGCTACCACTTTGGGAATTGGGAGGGGGAATTTGGACTTGGGAGCTGGAAGAGATTTGGAACATTTCTGTGCAGAGAGGAATCAATCAGAGTGAAATGTTTTTTTTTCTGTTCAGCATGAAGTGCCAAGTTGCAGCTCTGAAGCGCCAATGTCAACGAGAACATGTTGAAATTTCTTTTTTCCTTTTCTTTGTGGATGCTGGGAGAAGAGAAAGCAATGGAAGCTATAAATGATTGATTATCAGTCTCTGAAGACACAGAACTGCATAAAAATAGTCACTAGAAGATGGAGGATGTGCCAAGATTGAGCTAAAACCTTTCCTTTTCAAAGCATCATTTAGGATCGCCATAATCATTGATCATTAAAATTGTCCTTACTCAAAGGGATAAAACTTAAGTTTGTGTTTGCGTAAGTTGAATCATGTCTTGTATTTGATAGATATATTGCATATATGTGTTTGTATGTTAGATGCTCAGTCATGTCTGACTCTTTGTGACCCCATGGACTATAGCCTGCCAGGCTCCTCTGTCCATGGAGTTCTCCGGCCAAGAATACTGGAGTGGGTAGCCATTCTCTTCTCCAGGCTGATAATTCTGGTCCCTTTCTGGATCTCCAGTAGCCATAAAAATTGTCGCGCTGGCATTGATGGTCTCTTATCACCATGCATTGCCCTCTGCCCCCAGCCATATACCCGTATCTGTATCTAGTCACTAATGTCTACACTGAGTCACCAACCACACGTTCTAACAAAGGGTCTTACCTGCACCCTTATTCCCCCTCATAGCGGATTTTGGTAAATGTGCAAATGTGTGTGGTTTTACCATTTTTCTAGGCTGATTTTTCTCTAGATAATTTGAAACCTATATTTGGAACTGTAGGAAATGAGGTTTTAAAGTGAAAACTAGCATATTCTAGGATAGTTTAACTGACCCAGATAGGATTCCAATAGATGATGAAAGATGGCTAATGAAAGCTGAGTGCTAAGAAGCCCCCTCAAATATCCTTTAAATCTATTCCCTCCGTTTTTCTCCTGTGTAGCATTTTATGCTGCCTTAATGGAGAAATTGTGCCTAAACTGTGGTATTCAGTCGGTACCCTTAAGAGGGCTGTGTTCCTTTCCGATCTGTGTTTCCAGAAGGGCATAGATTTGAGGAGTATTTGGGAGAATGACCAAGACGTTCTTTGATGCAGAGATCACATACCGCAAGGACCACTCAAGGAAAACGGGACCCTTACCTTGAGGAAGAAATGTCCTGAATGAGACAAACTTGCTGACTTGCATTTCAAACGAACATCCTCTAGGCATAGTAGAACAAGCTATTCAGTCTTTCTCTCCATGAAGGGTTAGAACCGTTAGGCAGGAGGCATACGGAGAGGGATTTCAGCTCAGATGAGAATTCTCTGACAACCAGGGCCGTTCCTCTCTGTAACAACCAGAGCTGTCTCAGGAAGTCATGGCTACTAAAGGAATTCAGGCTGGGGCTGGCAAACCACTGGTCAGAATTTCTTGGGTGGGTGTGTGTGAGCTAAGTTGCTTCAGTCGTGTCTGATTCTGTGTGACCCTGTGGACTGTAACCCACCAGACTCCTCTGTCTATCGAATCTCCAGGCAGGAATACTAGAGTGGGTTGCCATGCCCTTCTCCAGGGGATCTTCCCCACCCAGGAATCAAACCTTCATCTCTTATCACTCCTGCATTCTCAGCTCTTGGAGGACAAGGATCTAGCCTTTTTCTTTGGGATTTCTTCAGTGCTCAGAGCAGTGATAGGCAATAGGTTTAGAGTTCAGACAGTCAGTCATTTAAGTTGCTCAGTCGTGTCTGACTCTTTGCCACCCCATGGACTGCAGCATGCCAGGCCTCCCTGTCCATCACCAACTCCCGGAGCCTGCTCATACTCATGTCCACTGAGTCGGTGATGCCATCTAACCATCTCATCCTCTGTCACCCCCTTCTCCTCCTTCCTTCAATCTTTCCCAGAATCAGGGTCTTTTCTAATGAGTCAGTTCTTCTCCTCAGGTTTAGAGTTAGCGTCTTAAACTTTGTTGTTCTTTTACTCAGTTCTCTTGAGAGAGAGCTACATTTTTACGAGTTTAACATCCTTCCTTTATTTGTGGGTTTGCGTTCATTAGGGGATTGGGAGTTCTGGTTTATTTCATAAAATTTCCATCTGAAAAAAATCATTTTATCTCCAAATCTAATTCTCTTCTGATAATAATTGCCTCCATAACACAGTTTGATTAGAATCACATGCACACATTTTTTAAAAATTCTGTTCTTTAATTTTTTGCAGTGTTGGGGTATCTAAAGTTCATTGGACATGTTAGATATGAAAAAGGACTCAGGAAGAATTCTTTCTAGAAACCACTGTATGTTTGTCCTTTCAGCATGATGAATGTCAACGTGGTCATAAGGCGTTTACAGAGTGAACGGTCTTCACTTTTACAGCTGTTAGCTCAGCATGCGTGTGCAGTGCATTTCCTTATTTTTCAGAGAAAGAGAAGAACATTGGGGGGTTTAAGGGTTTGTCTATATGGCTTGAAGAAGGGCCGAGCTGAGATCAGCATGCAAACTTCAGCTCGGGGCTCTCTCTTCTTCCTTGCACAAACCATGCCGCTAACATGTATTGATAATCCTCATGCTGTGGAATGTCCACATAGCGTGAACTCAATGGGGAAACCCATTAGTCAAGGGTAGCTGTGAACATTGTGTGAAGTGCCTCTTGGTGCCAAGTCACAGCAACCTACAAAATGTGCTTTTGAAAAATGTACATTGTACCTTGAAAACTTCTGCTGTGTTTCAGAGCAAGGAGGGGCCCCAATGTTTTACTCTAGTGCGTTAGTCAAGGATGGGTGAACAGGAGTTATATAGCAATATATGAATCATCTCAAGCAACCTGCGTTGTATTTTCCAAATATCATGAGGAAAAATGCATTTAACGTCTTGAAACTTCTAGATATTTAGCTCTCTTCCTTAAATTTCTGCATTTGTTTTTAGTAATGACTAAAAAAAATATCACATTTTGGATTTTATGTGTAGATTAAGAGTTTTTCCTGCTGACAACCTAAGGTGAGATATATTCAGAGGTTTTTCTCCCTTTTAGAATCAATCTGGATTCTGAATTGTCTGTGCAGCACTTTTATTTATCTTCTTAAATGATAAGTGTAGCCACATATTTTTGTAAGGAGAATTAATATTATTACTCCTCAGGTAAAAACATCTTTCTTTATGTAGTGCTGAGTCATTCAATCTTAGAAGTTTAGAACTCAAAAAGACCAAATAGAAACTTTCGAAATTTGATTCTCATCCAACTTTTAGATTTTATACAATTGAAAATTTAAAAAAGCCAGAAATGTAAAGTCACTTGCCCAAAGCCATACATTTATAGTTTTCATATGATTATGTTAGTAATACTGTTAACAACTTTAAACTATATCCAAGCTATACAGTATCAGTAGTGTCCCAGGCTTAGGTTTACTGAATAAATATTTCTTGAGAAGGTCTGAACATGGCCCAAATTTAACTAAAAGGAAACCTTTTGCTTTTTAATTGCTGTATTGACTCTTGTGCTAGAGATATTTCGTAGAATCCAGAGCTGTAAGTTGTGAGTTGGGGCTTGAGATACATAAATTGAGAGCATTTTAATACCAGTTTCAACAGCTGAACCCCATCCATCAAAATGGTAATCCAGCCTTCCAGTTCTAGGAGGAAGTTAAAAGTAAACATTATAAATTCTTCCCTGACGTATATTCCTTTTTTTTTTTTTTTTAATGATTGAGAACACCCTGTTACACAAGCTCTAAACCAAACTCCACAGTAAGTTCAGAAGGTTCAACTCTACAAGCAATTTTGGCAAGGATTGAAATGGAGAATTCTCACTTGACAGTATAAACCCTGGAGGGTACAGTTTAACCAGGTCCTGAGAATTCCTTTCTCTGCCTCTGGGGTGCCCATCGCACAGGGGAGCGGCCCTGGGGAGTTTCCATGAGGGAGACTGCCTCCGTGTAAATTACAGCGGGAAGAGCCTAGACGTGCTGGGGATAGGCAGGGTATACAGCATCACTTTACAACAAGCGCAATAGAGAAAAAATGGTCTTTGATCTAACCAGTCTAGCTCCTTCGAAGTAGGGGAGAATTTGAAAAAGAGCAATGGGAGTATTACGCAGATGTGACACATAATGAGTGAATCATGACTTTGCTCCTAATTGAAACGATCAGTTTATAATCTCAAGTTCATAAAAGAAAAAATTCTACGTGTTTGTATTTTACATACTCATGTACATACTCACGTGCTGTGCTGTGCTTAGTCGTTCTGTCGTGTCTGACTCTTTGTGACCCCATGGACTGCAGGCTCCTCTGTTCACAGGGATTCTTCAGGCAAGAACACGGGAGTGGGTTGCCATACCGTCCTCCAATGCATATTCCTATATCTTAGCATATTGTCTTATCAGCAAGTATAAAAGTGTGGGTGAAAACACACCAAGATACTCATTTGGGGTGTAATGAGGGGAGATTGTGGGAGGTGTGAGTCCAGAGGAAAGAGGAAGAGCCAGGGCCATTAGCACTCTAGCTTAACTTGCTGCCTTTTAACACAAAATAAACCTAAACTCTGAGGGATTTGATTTTTTTTCCCTTTAACGTATAATACTTCCTTCACTTTAAAATATTTTCTTTTGCACTTCCTAGAAGATTCTGAGCTCCTTATAATTCAGCTGGAGATTCTAGTTGTTCTAGTTGCAATTTCCAACCCAGAAAGTCCACACTCACCTCTGATCTGCATTTCAAATGCCCAGATATTGCCTACCAAGCACTGCAGGTCAGGCTTAGGCCTGATGTGTCTCTTGTCACCTTGGTCAAGGGCCATCCTGATGTGATCAGGAATCTAAGCTCTCAGTCCTGTCTGCTGAACAAATAACGTGGAAAGAAACTCTGGCTTGGCAGACCATGCTTTTTATTCAAGTAGAGCTCTGGCATCAAGGAGAAAAATGGGGATTTGATGAAAGCTCTTCAGGCTGGGCCTCTGGAAATCAATACTGCATTTGCAGAGTTAGGCAAAGCTGAAGTTGATGAGGGTCCAAAGGCAGACTGTGCTCCAGAAACCGGAACACGTGAGCAGTAGAGAGGACTCTCTTCTTGAAACAGGAGCAGAATTCCGCCTCTGCGGAAAATTTTCCTAAGCCATTTTAAGTGCTAATTTTTAAACATTTTTTGTTTTCCTACAATGTTGACTTGCTCTTGCAGTGGCAGTTGGGTTGAGCTGGGCCTGGTCACGATCTCCAGTCCTCCTGCCTCTGACGAGCTTGGCTCTCCATCCGTCCCCTACAGGCTCCACCAGTACTCTTCATCTTTGGCCATCCAAGCCTGCATGGCTCTGTCAGTAGGATGCTGACTTTGCTGATGCTGGCTGCATGCTGCTTTTTCGGAGTAAGACGGGCTGGGAGGGGGGTGACTTTTGACTGACTGATGAATTACCTTTATTTTTCTGGGTCAATATTTTTCATGCCCTGAATTTCATGGCTGCCACTGTTCTGGGAACTTAAATTCTAATATCAACATACAGAGTAGGCTTTGATTTGTTACCTGTTGATAAAATGAAATACTATTTCCTGAGCGTGAAATGTCTTACTTTTCTCATTTTTAGCAAATGACTTCTTAAGTCATACAAATTTATTTTGGGGGGCTAGTAATACATTGAGGAATTCTCTGTACAGTGGATGATAACACTGATGTCGGACTGGAGATTTCTGTAAAAGATTCCTGTTTCCTTCAGAACAGAAATGTCTTGTGATGAAGGTTTTAAGAATGCCTTGTTTTTTGCTCCCCTGGAAGGAAATAGCAGGAAAACAGTTGTTTTTTTTTTTTTCCCCAATTTTATGTGTAGTTTCTGTGCTTTAAAGTCTCCCAAGAGAACACGATGCTTTCTCCCCTGGGAGTTAGTGGTTAGCCCATGAAGTTTTAAGCGGATTAAGCATGCTTATAATACAGTTTTGCTTTTGCTGTTACTCATATGTTTTGTCTCCAGAAATTAGAGAACTGGATGATGTTATGAGAAAGCACTCACATAGCATTGGGCAATGTACCCGATTCATTACACACATCACCTCAACCCTGATATGTCATCCTGATGGTCTCCATCTTGAAGATGAGGACATGGAGTTTGGGGAGTTTTAAGTTGCTTGTCTGAGGTCATCCAGCCAGCAGGGGGTGCAACCACTGACGTCTGTTCTGTCTGGTCTGGCTAACGTTTTCCTCAGCTTCCTCCTGCCTTCCTGCCAAGCTGTGCTGAGAGTCTAGGATGAGGCCCATGATAGATCTGGGTTCCATGCTGAGAGATCTTGGGGATCTCCATGCCACGTGATCACTCTTCTTTCTCTTGCCCAGATTGCGTTGGTTTTTATGGTTTCTCTCCTTCCTGACACTTTTCTTCTGCTCCATTTCATCTCCTGGCTCCTCTCTGTAAATATTCCTCTGCTCAGCTCACCTGCTCTTGTGCCTTCAGTTCACATGTATGTCTCTATCTGGAACCTCAACCTTCATATCTGACTTTTACATTTCTCTTTCCGACTGCTCAAAGAGCTTGAACAGTACAACATCAGCTCAAACTCAACCATGAATAAGAACAGCGCTCTCAGAAGAGGAGGCATGTGGTTAAAATAATGTACATAGCATCCCGACTCCCTTTCCACTCAGAAATAAAAATGATCAACTAACATGTGCTGAGTATTGTATATATAACCCTGTGCTGGAAAAAGCAGTTTGAGATGATTCAGAGACTCACAGTTTGCTTTTGAAAAGTTCATCATCTCAAGAAGGATGCAAAATGTTCTAATGGGAGTTGTATAAATAGCCTAAACATACATATACACACACAAAGGGTCGCGGGAAGGTTGCTGGTCACAGGGAAGGGACTCAGGATGAAGATAAATGTGCAGTCATTTAACCTGACTATTGGGGCCAAAAACTGTGTCACCAGAAAGGCCTGGGACCTGGAGATGATCTTTATTTGAGAGTTCTGGCTGTCTAGGAGAGTTCTTTTTTACCTTGTCGGAGTTCTGAGCCAATGTGCCTGAAACATATGTTGCGTTTATATCTTATTTTTAAGAAGTACAAGGGAAAAAAAATAATAAAGGAGTAAAAGAAGTGCCAATTTCTTCTTAAAAGACTACTTTAAAAAGCTGGCATCGAACCAGCAAATGTTAAGTACATCTTGTATTAGCTGTCACTGTAATTCAACACTCAAAGGGTGCTGATGCACCCAGCTTCACGGAGCAGGCTGACCCTCTCGGATGCCTTTTTCCTGCTCTGTGATTCCTCCGCCTCAGCTCAGTGCAGTTGGACCAGAGGAGTGGGAGCAATTAACCTGTCAGCATCTCCCATTTTTAGTGCCTTGTAATTTGCATGTGAAGTGAAAAGAAGTAAATTGTGAAATTTTCAACTTAATGTTCCTAGAAGAGTGAATAGTGATCTGCCTCTCCTTCACAGAATGTGGGTGGTGACATTCAGTTCCCACCAAAAAAGTATAGCTGTTTTTCCCCTCCTTTATTTATAGGTGAGTCATCCTTTCAGGGTTTATGGGAGTTCTTCAGGCTGAGGAGTAAAAAGAGGCTTTCCGCACCAAATATGCCTCGTTGTATACCAACAAGGCATGCAAGAGAGAGTATCTGGACCAGGCTTTTTCAGCCTTGACACTACAGTCACTTGGGGCTTGATAATTCTTTGGGGCTTTTCTGAGAGCTGTAAGATGTTGAGCAGCGTTCCTGGCCTCTAGCTGCTGGAAGATGGTAGCTGTCCCCGAGTTGTGATGATTAAAGAGTCTCCAGTAGCAGTGAAATATCCCCTGGGGAGCAGTAAGCAGAGACACTGCTAGTTGAGAACTCTGGATCTAGAATTATAGGGCTTCCCTGGTGGCTCAGTGTAAAGAATCTGCCTACCAGGCAGGAGACCCAGGTTCAATCCCTGGGTTGAGAAGATCCCCTGGAGAAGGAGATGGCAACCCACTCCAGTATTCTTGCCTGGGGAATTCCATGGACAGAGGAGCCTGGTGGGCTACAGTCCATGGGGTTGCAAAGAGTCGGACACGACTTAGGGACTGAGCGCGCATGCATGCCTGGTCTAGAATTATACATGACAAATGATGACCTGGGTAATGATTAGTGGGAGCAGATTGTTCCAGATGGCTCTCAGACTTCTGTGAGGAGTGCTGAGGATTCAGAGTGGCATTCAGAGAGTGTGAATGATGAACTGAGCACATTATGTGTTTTAGTCATGTTTACAGGGTGATGACCAATGTGCTTTCCTAATTCCATTGAAGACTGTGCACCCACCTTGGAGCTATCCAAGATCCCTTGGAAAGAAAACCTCTCTCTCTCTTTAAAAAAGTTTCTGCATCTTAAATGGTGGGCCATATACTCATATTAAGAATAAAAGAGACAATGAAATGACTCTCAATCATGGCTTCAAAACAAACAGGACCTTTTCGTGATTTGGTTGTAAATTGTTGTTGTTCAGTGACTCAGTCCTGTCCAACTCTTTTCAACCTCATGGACTGCAGCACACCAATCTTCCCTGTCCTTCCCCATCTCCCTGAGTTTGAGCAAACTCATGTCCATTGAGTTGGTGATATCATCCAACCATCTCATCCTCTGTCACCCCCTTGTCCTCCTGCCCTCAATCTTTCCTAGCATCAGAGTCTTTTCCAATGAATTGGCTTTTCACATCTGGTGGCCAAAGTATTGGAGCTTCAGCTTCAGCATCAGTCCTTCCAGTGAACATTGGTTGTAAACAATGGAAAAGAAGGGAATCAATGAGCAAGTGGAGAAAGTAGGAGGGTCTCCCCCAGGAGACCACGATGGGCAGTATTGTTAATCCTGCTGAGTACAACTAAGTCAACATCCAGAAGTCAGACCGTGCAACTCAAGACTGGGAAGTCAAAAGTTAGGTCAGAGCTAAGGCATTCCGGTGTTAGAGTCCCAGCTCGTTTC
This sequence comes from Bos grunniens, assembly GCF_055505025.1. NCBI lineage: Eukaryota > Metazoa > Chordata > Mammalia > Artiodactyla > Bovidae > Bos > Bos grunniens. Next base: position 84,912,982 of record NC_141176.1, on the reverse strand, counting down.
CTAGTTTTCCAGCCATTTCAGGAGAGGGGCATCTTGTCTATAGGACCTGATTTGAATAATGATCCGAGTTCTCACCTTCAGGCTTTCTCAGATGAAAGGCGGCATCTTTCCCCTTTCCTGATGCTGGGGCATTCTAAACAAAGACTACTGAGACCTTCTGAAGTATGGTAATGCCATCTATTTATTGGAAACGGGTAGACTATAAGTTTTTCTTCACTAGCACCATCTAGAGAAGCTGGGCTACCTGCACATTTATTTGGCGCCTGGAGCACAGAGAGGCACGTTCTCTAAGTCAGACTGGCCATCTGGCAGGCAGAAGCAGATACTCTTGAGGGTGCTTGTTGGGGAAAGGGAATGAAGAGTAATTCTTTAGTCAAGTCTATTTCTTCTTACTCTTCAGTGCCACCCTTCTGATTTATTGTTTTTTTAATTAACAGTGACAGCAACAATAATGATTAAATATCTACAATAGGTCAAGGTTTCCAGAAAATTTCTTTTGGTTCTTGATTTATTGGCAGTTACTCCAACAAATTCTTAACTTTAGTCGCTTGATGAATCTGTTCATGGACCCCTAAAGATCAGCTTGACATATTTACTCTGGGATGTTTTTTCCCGGAGTAGGATGTTCACCTACCATTTGAAAAATATTCTGATCTGATCCCTAGCCCTGCCACTAGCTGAAGTACAGTGAGATCCACAAGTGAAAGGAACATTCCAGGAGGATGTGGTTATTCTCTAAGCAAAGATTTCTAAGCCCTTTCATTTGCATTTCCCCCCCCAGTGTGAGTTACTGTATTAACATATAGTATTCCTTAATGGAAGAGAAGTAAAGCTCTGTTAACGTTTATAATGTTTGTAAAAAAAAAAGGTAATGATCGAATTTCCCGAGCACTGCATTTTCATTCAATGTACACTGATCCTTAAATCGCAAAGCAGGCTGGGAGAACCCTGGCTGCAGACATGGATTGCCTGCTTAGAGGGTTCTAAAGCTCTTTTCTAAGAAATCTCCATCTTTGTCACTATTTTCTTCTAGGTGTTGAATAATTTTAAAACTGGCAGTTGCAACAATATGTTAAAAACCTGACAGCTGGCATCATTCAGTTTATTTTTCTGTCCTTTAGTCAAAGCCTGAGAGTGTTTTGCCCCATGAGGGGGATGTGGAGCTGGAGTTTATTTGGATTTAATGGAAGCATGCTGCCTGGTTAGAAAGAAGACTCCTGCCTGAGCAAAGCTTTCTGCAAAGCTTGGATGCCAGGCCACCTTGCTTCCACTACACCAATATATCTTTGCTGTTCGTTTTGAAGATAAAGATATTAGTAGTTTTTTCTCCCCCTAATGGTCAGTATTGTAAGTAGTTCCTGTTAATTTGATAATAAAGTCAGAATCATAATTCCCTGTTTAATTCATTCAATGCATATTCTCATTGCTGTGCCTAGAATGAATCATTTGTAAATGGCAACCCACTCCAGTATTCTTGCCTGGAAAATCCCATGGACCGAGGAGACTGGCAGACTACAGTCCACGGGCTTGCAAGAGTCAGACACGACTGAAGCAACTAAGCAACCTATAAAATAGTTGGAAATCAGTCCTGAATATTCATTGGAAGGACTGATGCTGAACCTTAAACTCCAATAATTTGGCCACCTGATGCAAAGAACCGACTCATTTGAAAAGACCCTGATGCTGGGAAAGATTGAAGGCAAGAAGAGAAGGGGATGACAGAGGATGAGATGATTGGATGGCATCACCGACTTGATGGACATGAGTTTGAGTAAACTCTGGGGGTTGGTGATGGACAAGGAGGCCTGGTGTGCTGCAGTCACTGGGGTCGCAAAGAGTTGGACACGACTGAGGAACTGAACTGAACTGAAAGTAGTCAAGAGAAAGAGAAAAATGATATAGTCTATGACCTCAAGAAGCTTAAAGGTCTGGTGGTAGAGGAAGGCACGTGATGGATTAACCCCGACATGGATCAGATGGGGAGCACTGCTGAGTGAAGGTAGCATCATGATGGTTCTGAGCAGGGTCCAGGGGATTCAGGAGCAGTGGTGCTTTGAGCTCCTTTGGCAAGTTCTGGGCTATTGCACTTAGACTTGACCATTCAAGGAATCTGTGTACTGGTCTAGAGACTCTTTACAACTCTAATAGTCCAGCTTTCTAGTCCAACTCTCAACTCTAGTCCAACTCTCTAGTCCAACTGTCTTTACAACTCTAGTCCAACTCTCTCGCATCCATACATGACTACTGGAAAGACCATAGCTTTCACTATCCAGATCTTAGTCGGTGAAGTGATGTCTCTGCCTTTTAATACTCTGTCTAGGTTTGTCATAGCTGTTTTTCCAAGAAGCAAGTGTCTACTAATTTCATGGCTGAAGTTGGATCATAAAGAAGGCTGAAAACTGAAGAACTGATACTTTCAAATTGTGGTGCTGGAGAAGACCCTTGAGAATCCCTTGGACAGCAAGGAGATCAAGCCAATTAATCCTAAAGGAAATCAACCTTGAATACTCATTGGAAGGACTGATGCTGAAGCTGAAGCTCCAATAGTTTGGCCACCTGATGAGAAGAAATGACACATTGGAAAAGACCCTGATGTTGGGAAAGATATAAACAAAAGGAGAAGATGGCAGCAGAGGATGAAATGATTGGATGCATCACCGATTCAGTGGACATAAACTGGGGCTAAGTGAAGGACCAGGAAGAGCCTGGCGTGCTGCAGTCCATGGGGTCTCAGAGAGTTGGACATGACTTAGCATCTGAACAACAACTAGAGACTCTCTCTCCATTTGCTTCTGGCTTGGGAGACAGGTTGAACTGCCTTAGTGGTTTAACAAAAATGCACGATATTAAATAAACAGCAACAACAAGAGTTTTGGAGGAAGCCTAAAACTGCTGAGAAGAAAGTCAGCAGGAGCTGGTGTGAACTCACAGTATAGAGGCTGCCTCTGGGGAGGCGCGTTGTGGAGCCAGTTAGGGGACTGGAATTGGGACCATCTGATCACTTCCTGCTAGACTCTACTAAGAGAAATCCTGTAAATGAAGGGGCCCTAACTATTCTCTCAGAAAACATCCGCGCAATCGTGCAAGGAAAATTTAGGTAAAATCAGAGTGTTTGGTTGAACAGGAATTGAAGACTTAAATGGAAAAGCTAGGGCAAAATTACATGCTCATCAAAATGAACAAGAAGCACTCATGACAAAAATAAGTCTCAAAATGGAAGCCGATTTTATGAAAACCAGTCCAAAATGCACCCTTGGCTGCTAGCTACCTAAGACACTTCCTTCCAGCCCCTGGGCTCTGCTGGGTAAACTGAACAAGAGTCCTGTGTAACATCATCAATCTTATAATTCTTGGTATTTGAGTTTAAAGAGCAACCGAATTTTGCTGAAAAACTAGTAAACAAAAATTCAGTTTTAAAGGAGACTTGCAAAGGCGAGTCTGCAATTTGCAACTGGTGATCCAGGGGTTAAAACTTTGCTTTCCAATGCAGGGGATTCTGGTTTGATCCCTGGTCGGGGAACTGATGTTCCACATCCCTCTTGGTCAAAACACCAAAATGTAAAACAGAAGCAATATTGTAAGAAATGCAGTAGGACTTTAAAAGTGGCCCACTTTTAAGAAAAGTCTGTGAAAAATAATCTAAAAAGTAGACTTGCAAGCCATGCTTCCTCTAAGCCTAGCAGGTACCTAGCACACAGGGCTCCAGCATAGATTTATTGCATCTAAGTGGCAAAAGAGATGTTAAGCTTGCATGTGTATCTTTGTGTTTTTCTATTTCCACCTTCCAAGAAGTTTGCAAGTGATTGAACCAAAAGTCTGATTAGTTTCAAGATAAAATGGTAGACACCAAAATAACCTTGAAAGATATTTCAAAGGAGTCATATTATGTAAATATTGATTAGAATGAGGGGAACACACAGATTTACAATAGGGCTCAGTTCAGTTCAGTCTCTCTGTCGTGTCTGACTCTTTGAGACCCCATGGGCTGCAGCACGCCAGAGTTCCCTGTCCATCACCAACTCCCAAAGCTTGCTCAAACTCATGTCCATCAGGTTGGTGATGCCATCCAACCATATCATCCTCTGTCGTTACCTTCCCTTCCCACCTTCAATCTTTCCCAGCATCAGGGTCTTCCAATGAGTCAGTTCATCCCATCAGGTGGCCAAAGGACTGGAGCTTCAGTTTTAGCATCAGTCCTTCCAATGAATATTCAGGACTGATTTCCTTTAGACGGACTGGTTGGATCTCCTTGTACTCCAAAGGACTCTCAAGAGTCTTCTCCAACACCACAGTTCAAAAGCATCAATTCTTCAAAGGCAATAGAGCTAGACAGTCTTTAAAATGTTTTATTAGATAAGGCTGGGATAAATCGCACATAATGTTTATATGTAATGAATAGTTGGGGGGAATAGTTAGCTATAAGGCCCTGGGAGCCTTATCAGAGTTTTGTTCACTTACCCTTTTTTCCTATAAAGCTGTGTTGACCATTCTGTCTTTCATCTTGGCAAAATAATGAATGGTTTTTATGTTGCTTGTTTTTTCATTATAATCATAAACCTTCCTCTTTTTTTTTTTGCTGATATAGGACTCTTGAGAGAGAGAGAGAGACAGAGAGACAAAGAGAGAGGAAGGGAGGAAGAGAAGGAGGCAGAGGAGGAGGAGATGGAAGAAGGAAAAGATGAAGGGAGTAAGACAGTAAGAAAAAATAAAGGCGGTGCTGAGGTGGCTGCATTTCCTCCTGGTGATATCGCTCGGGGGTCTGGCCTCTGTCCCAAGACATTGTCCCCTTCCTAAGGCAAGAGTTACCTATTATACAGGGTTACAGTTACAGGGTATACAGGGTTACAGTTACAGGTAATACAGTTACCTATTATACAGGGTATATAATAGGGTACCAATAGACTCAATACAGGGTACCATTTTGGCCCTCAATTTCCCTCAGTTGGAGTTTTCTCTCCTGTGCAAAACCTCATTATCCAGTGACAATCTCTCCTAGACTGGTTTGGATGTGGTCGCCTTTGCTGTGCTGAATAGGAAACTCTTAAAATGCTTCCTTGACATTTAATGAAACATGTTTCTGTTGGTGGTTCTGAGGTGCTACAAGGGCAACAGTTTCGGCTCACAGTTTATAATTATGAGTAGTTAAGTGTTGGGAGAGACTTTCAAATACAGGCTCTTTAAACTCTTTTGCCTGCTTACTCTCACCCCCAGAAAGCTTGGAAACTATCTGTTCCTTGCACATTTCACAATGAAGCCTAAATTTTACATCGTTGTTGCAGAGTATGTAATTTTTAGTGTATTTTCAGTATTTTAAAAATCGAAGTATAACATCTCTCTTTTGAGTCACAGTCACATCTGGAAAGTACAATCATTTGTTAATCACTGTTTTCCATTTTAGATTTTAATTTTTTAAGTTTTTCTTTTTAAAATATTTATTTATTTACTATTTGTCTGTGATGGGATTTTTGTTGGATCGTAGGGGATCTTTTTATTGTGGTGCCTGGGCTCAGCAGTTGTGGCACTCAGGCTCAGCTTCCCCAAGGCATGTGGGATCTTAGTTCCCTGACCAGGGATCAAACCTGCATTGCCAGGTGGAGTCTTAACCACTGGGCCACCAGGAAAGTCCCCGCATTTTCCATTTGGAAAGTACATAAGCAAGCTCTTCTTTGATGTTTGGAAAATTTCCATCATTTCCTTTCCTCAATGAACTTGTATTTTCACTTAAACTTCCCTTGCAGAACTTAAAGTAATAGGTTTATTCCTCAAAACCTTTTGTTAATCATTCTTTCATATCTCTGTAATAAAAATACTTATATGACTTTAAAAATATTATTTTCTAAATTGAATTTTTATTAGAATCATTGTTCAAAGCAATGTAATTTATAATTTTATGCTTAATAAACATAAAAACTAAAATTATGTTAGAATGCATGCCACTGAGGTTTTCCCAGGTGGCACTAGAGGTAAAGAACCCGCCTGCCAATGCAGGAGACATAAGAGATGTGGGTTCAGTCCCTGTGTTGGGAAGATCCCCTGGAGGAGGGCATGGCATCACTCCAGTATTCTTGCCTGGAGAATCTCCTGGATAGAGGAGACTGGAGTGCTACAGTCCGTAGGATAATAAAGAGTTGGACACGACTGAAGCGACTTAGCATGCATGCATGCCAATGAAATGGATGGAGCTTTAAAAAAAATCTGTTAGATCTTGTATCTGGGGTGAGTATTATTTATTGCTAGAATGAGAAAAGCTCCAGAGTCAACACTATTTTAATTTTTATAGCTTTAAGTGCTGAGAATACTTGTTCAAATGAATAAGCTGGTAGAAAGATCTCTTCATTCTTCTCTTCCCCGTGGTGAATTTTTTTAAAATTTTAATTCTTTCTTGTTTAGTAGATGCTTCTTTTTCATTGCCTAGGCACCCTTCCAGAGTATTTGAGGTCTTAAAAGTCCAAATCAAGGTTTCTATGGTTTGAAATCTGACTTGGAGGTGCTTCCTACAATGAAAAATCCCTTTTGAAGGCAATACTGTACTGTTCGTCCTAGATCCTTCAAATCAGAAGTGCCGTCCCCCATGCTGGCAACATGGACCATCGATGGCTTATGGTTCACGGGGAATTGTGGCTGCCAGGAACTGCCTGCCAAGCTACCGCCAGTGACTGGCTGGTGCAGAGATTGAAAATGAAAGTGTTAGTCACTCAGTTGTCTGACTCTTTGCCACCCATGGACTGTAGCCAGCCAGGCTCCTCTGTCCGTGGAATTCTCCAGGCAAGACTACTGGAGTGGGTAGCCCTTCCCTTCTCCAGGAGATCTTCCTGACCCAGGGATAAAACCCCAGTCTCCTGCGTTGAAGGCAGATTCTTTACCACTGTGCCACCAGTGATACAGAGACACAAAGTCTGCTTTCAGCTCGGGACAGATCTTCAGGGTCATCCCAGCCCCAGAGCTCCCTGAGGTTCCGAGGGCTCACTTTTTGTTCTGCTTGATCCTGCCTTTCTCACATCGTTGGAGGTATATTCCTGGGAGCACCTCTCAAGCACCATTTGACTCTCGAGACTGTTCTCAGGAAACACTGTGAAACACCTATTCATCAACTTGCACTTCAAGAGTGTGGTTCTGCAGAAGACAGCTTAAAAATCACTCTGTTTTGGGTGGAAATGATACAGTGGGCTTATTCCACTTGTGGTTATTTTTGATGCTATCTCTTTTTGGTGTTTCTCGTATGAAATATTTGTGTTCAACACAAGGACCTCTGCTGAAAATATGTTGTTGTGGTTGCTAAGTCTGTGCACGACTAAGACGGTGCTAGGTGGTGCACGACTTAGTTGCTAAATCGTGTCTGACTCTTGGCAGCTCCACGGACTGTAGCCCATCAGGCTCCTCTGTCCATGGGGTTCTCCAGGGAAGAATGCTGGAGTGGGCTGCCATTTCCTCCTCCAGGGGATCTTCCCGACCCAGGGATGGAACCTGTGTCTCTCGTATTGCAGGTGGTCTCCTTCATTGCAGGCGCATATGATCCATCCTTAGTAAATACTCCCTTGATGTTTTCCTAATGAGCCCCAAATATTTTGTCTTTTGGATTAGCTGTTTTCATTCTGGTTTGAGAGGATAAACTCGAGTGTGCAGGATACTCAAATTTAAGAATTTGATAACCCCCCAATTAAAATGCTTCCGTTAAGAACCATGTTGTTGTTAAAAACTTGGTTTCTAACAGAGAACATATAAATATACACACATAATCCTCAGTAGCGTGGAGCCTGGGGAAAAGCTAACCGCGTAGTTTATGAATAATGCAAAACTTTGTTGTTTATGCCATTTCCATCTGTTGTGTGCACAATATTTTTGATAAGTCACAAGATAAACTGATAGTGTGTGTATGCTGCTAATATGTATATTTTTTTAAAAAGTCTTTAATTACTGTTTTTATGGAAGAATGGTGCCATGTACTCTAACTCCAACGAGATGAGGATTAGGAAATAAAACAGCAACACAAACCACGCAGACACTTTGGAACAGCCAGACATTTGTTTTAATGGGTGACATTTGATTTGTGTCTTATCACATTCCAGGGGCTCCTAGCACTGCCAGCACTCTTTCTGGTTGCACCTTAGATGGCTCAGAAGGAGAATGGGTGTGAGCGCCACGATTCCATATTTTCCCTGCTGACTTGTCACTCAGACCGCTTCTCTATGGCTGCATGTTGACTCGGTTGCACCAGGAGGGATGACCTTTGTGTGTTTTGAATGCCGACTTAACCTTGAAACTTATCTTGGGAATGAATGTTTTAATGAAGCAAGAGTTCCTAGGGAAAGCAGCAGAAAAGCACATTTTCTTCTCTGTAAACCGAAAGGCACAATCCCACCAAGGAAATTTTGTTAACTCTATAATCTGCAGATTTTCTGAGTTACCATAGTTGGGCAGAAAGTCCTCCTGACAGAAGAACCAGCTCCTATCACTGGGTAAGAACAATGGCCAATTGACTAGGTGGCTACAGGCAGGTCATTCAACCTCTCTGAACTTCACCATTGTAATTAGAGAAATGCATGGTCTGGGCTAGGTGATTTCACACATTCTTTCAGCACAATCATTTTTATGAGTCTTATATCTACTTGATTTTCACCATCAAAATATTCATTATGGGCTCTAAGTCCATAAACACTATTTAAGTTTTATAAAAACTGATTCTCCTTTCTCTCTTAAGATATGATGCAAACATTGTTTAAATGCTTTGCTATTTTTCCCATCTAAATTCTTCTCAGACATTTTGGTTTCTCCCTCCCTTTCTCTCTCTGTTCTTCTCTCTCTTTTGTTGGAGGAGTTGTTAAAACAATTTGGAGCCTGCTTTCCACCATTGTGGGGATAACCTGTTAATCTGGAAAGAGGTCAGTTGCTTACTTTCAAATCTGGCTTTCTTTGATGACTGTCTTCTTACAGTTTTCCTGAGTTAGAGACTTAGAGGCATCAGAGGGCTTCTTAGAAGCGTTCACGTTAACAGAATTGAGAAAATGTGAAATCTAAGGTGTTGGGGGAAGAGCTATACCTGAGCATTCTATCAGATACAGCTTGTCATGAATCTCTGACAGGTAGGTAGTCGTGTGATTTAAGATAAGACAGTGGCCCAAATAGTTCTTCCATATTTACCCAAATTATAGCAAATACTAACAATTCTTTAGACTTAGCAACATCCTTTTTGAAAAATGAAGTACCCTCTGTTCATGTGTAGGAGTGTGTGGGTGTTGACGTTTATCTGGGGTGAATTAGTTGAATGCTCTAGAGTTTCATTCCAACACCAAATGTTTACACTGTGACCCTTGTAGCAGCCACTGGTAGATTCTCAGTTGCTTTCTGGTGGAAGCAAAGTCCAAGGGCGAGGTCCTTGTATGTCCAGTGGGGCAGCTGGGTGGATGATAATCCTCCCTGCCTCGAACCTGAGTGTACTAGTCGCTGCTGGCCGTGGACACACTTCCCACTTCCCATCCCAGATGTTCTCCTTCAGCCTTTTGAAGATCCACCGAATTACAATAGAAATTTAGGCAGTTTCTTCCAGAAGGTTCCCTTTGGTCTCTCCACCCTAACTTGGGAGGTGGGGGTATGTTGCCATGTCTCTCTCCCTTTCTGGACATTTTGTACCCTTTCTAATCCAGGTCCCCAACTCTGGGGGACCCTTTCATATGAAGTCCAGGTCACCAGTTTCTTCCTGTGCCCAAAATTTCTTCCCCTCTGGTTTTGGAAGGCATCCTGAGATCAGAGATCATACAGTATACCTTGTATCGCCCAAAGCACAATGTACTTCACATATACAATGTCTAAACTCTGTGTGCCAAACGTCTAGTACTTTTCATGAACAACAGTGATAGTTACTATGGAGGGTTTTTATTTTTTGTGCCTTGTTTTCTATTAAGCATGTCACAGGCATCACCTCATTTATTCCTTCCATCTGTTCTGTAAGGTCACTCTGAGAAATCATCCCCATTTTACAGATGGAAACACCAAGGCTCATAGAGATTAAATAACTTGCTTGAGTTAACGCATGTGCACGTGTGTGCACACACATACACAAACACCACTGCCCCACGACAGAGCCCTTCTTCCCTCAGTTTCTGCTGCTTCATAAGCAGAAGGGAAGGAAGCCATCCTGTTACCATCTTCAGGATGGGGCTGGTGTGTCTGTCTGTGGAGAAGGCAGTACTTCCAATCTGATTTGCATCCATCCTTTCCCTGAAGGGCAAAATCGACCTACTCTATTCCTATGCTTTCCTGACCAGTGAAGTGTGGTCCAGGGAGGTGGTAAGAGGGGACAGTGTTCACTTCATCCAGCCCAAATTTTACCTGAGATGTCTGTGAGGGGAGGGGAGGCAGGAGGGGAGGGTGCGTGCCTCCTAGGGAGACGCAGCTAAGTGGGTTAATAAAAAGCTGTTTGGGACAACCTTAAGGTCGTGAGATAAGCTGGGCAGAAGCGAGTCAGACTACCCACCTCCCAACCTTCCCTCGCCCTATGAATGTGATGGAATGTGTCACTCTGTTGGTATTGTTGCTGCAGAATCAGTTTGTTCTAACTGAAAGTTGTAATTGGAGCCACAGTGCAAGTCCACGTTCTGCCAGAGTGGAGACCTCACCCACTGAAGGGACCTGGTTGCTAGTCTTTTCCACTGAGCGTAGTCAAGCTAGTTGTTCCAACAGTAGCCACTTGTCTAATAAAGTGAGAAGTGCAGGGTAGGTAACAATTAAGCTTTAATTAGCAGTTGTTTCCAGTTGTACAGTTAACCTTTAATGGGGGGAGGGGCAATTGGGCTCATTGAGCTAAACTGTGTTTGCCCCCATGCAAATTGGTGTCAATACTTGTGTTAATTGGGGGAAGAAAAATAAGGCATTGCAACCCAGCTCCACAAGAAAAAATTAGACTCCATGAAATATACTTAAAAGCAAGGCAGAAAAGTGTTTAAAATGAACTGTTCAATAGATTTTATTAAAATAATATAAGTATCATAGTTTTGAGATTTTTTTGGATTTCAATTATAATACGTATGATTTAATTCCACTCCTGTCCTCTCATTGGTCTCATTTTTTATTAAAATCGATGAATTATCTCATCTATTTTCAAAGAGATAATAGATACATACTGTTGATACTAAACTGTAAAAAGCATGTGGGAAGAGAGAGCCATCCAACGCTTCTCTCCAGAGGCAATGACCTAACTGCTTTATTTTCCTAGAGTAATTCAAGATTTTGTTTTATTCTTCTGAAAATTCTGCCTCCAATTTGCACGTGCATCATCCGACTTGAGATTTGCAAACATGACTTTAAGAAGCAGGTCCTCTTTCATCACCACCCTGCCCTTCTGGGGAGCTGCGTCACCTCGTTAGGTGTTGATCCATACAACAATCATTTTGGGAAATGCAAACCTATTTGTTGTGGTTTTTGTTTAAGCAAAACGTAATTCCATAAGCAAATATAGTGTTATCAGAACAAAGGGAAAACACAAGGCCTTTCACAATGTCAAAGCGAAGTAGGATTCACCCCAGGCTCTGGATCACTTTGGTTGCAGGTCATCATAACCGTCTTGAAATGGGGGCTCCAGCTCAGTCTTGCACACCTTTAAGGAGATGCTTAAGTTGTTAGTTATCCAGAGTGAGACTGAAGGGATTTCATTGGGGGCCTGCCGTAATGTTTGGGTCAGTACTGCCCCCAAAGGTCTGATAAAGAGGCCTGTTAACCCCTTTCTGCAGTCTCCATATCTCAGAGAATTTGGGAAAGAGCTTGAAAAAAAAATGAGCAGCTTTGAGGTATCCTGACTCTGAGCCCTTTTTGCGGCTGGTGGTCAGAGTAAAGCCACGCGTTTAGAAATGCAAATGTGGCCGAAATGTCTACTGCTTAAGGCTCGCGCTTCTCTGCAAATGTTTTGGAAGGTCTGCAATTAGAAGTGGAAAACAATAACTCTAAAACAACAAGTTCAGACCTTTTCTAAGCCGAGCTTGCCCTCTCCAAGAAGCCTGTCGTGTCAGCAGCAGCCGTACTGCTTGGATGAGAAAGTTTAATTCTGGGAAAGAGCTAAAAAGGATTTTTTCCCAATGCAGTAGAATATCGCCTGGTGTAAAAAGTGTTTTTCAGGTAATATTAACTACAGACCAGTGGGGTGCATGAATGCTTGCGATTTCTCCTTCTGCTTCCTGGCCACCTCTCCCACTCATCACGTTCCCAGACTCTTCTGTGAAGCATCATAACCTAGCCTCTTGCGAATGAGACTCCTTTCCTTGTAGCTGAATGAGAACAAATGCTATCATCTTCCTTCCCCTGCTGGTCAGTGTCGGCACGCTGACAGGCTCTTTGGACCAGCTGTGTATTGTAGGGACCATGGTAACTTTTCCTGGTGCTTTGGCTTAGAGGAGCACAGCTGGTCATATTATGTGTCATCAGTTGACAGACACAGCAGTGTTCCTCTCCAGTAACTCAAACCCCTTTGTCTCTCACTATTGTCTACCACTTCAGGATCACAACTGTGCCAGGTTAATATTTGTTCAAACACTTTACCCACTCTCTTCTCCACTTTATCATAAGAATCCTGCTCAGTTGCTCATCACTGGAGTTCTGGACTATCCAAGATTGAGACTATCCGAGATTGAGACTATCTAAACTCTTGCCAAAGAATCAGATGCGTGTGTTCAAGACACTTCAATATCTGCCCGGGAAAGGATATTCAGTAATACAAAAGAAGAGAGAATGTAAGTTCCTGGTCTTACACTTCAGAGATTGTTTTGCATCCAAACCCTATTCTTAAGGAATAGGGTAAATCTTTTGAAGGGATATAAATCTTTTTGGGGGGATATGAAGAAGATGGTGGCTGCTCTGTGCGTGTCTGTGAGTATGTTCCATTAGTCGTCTCTTCTTTCCCTGTGAACTGTATATACTCACTAATACAGTTTATTCATCCATTAGGTATGTTTATTTATTCTCTCCCAGCCATCTCCATATCCTCTATGCTTGTCCAGCTAGGGGATCTTCAAGTGAAGATGGATTCCAGGGTACCTGGTGAGTGGTACCATAGTAAAGGTACCATTTACTATGATGGAGAGATTACCTACTAGGTCAAAAGTTTTAGCATTTGCATTTTAAGCTTTTCTAAGGAGACTCGTGATAAAGACAGCATTAGTCCTTTTTTTTTTTTTTTTTTTTTTTAACGCATGGTCCTCTCAATGCTCTTGTTTGTATCTTCCCACATCTTCAAGTTGTCAGCAATGTTTTGAGTTGCAGTGACACCCTCCAAGTGTAGCTGACACTCCACCCACTCGGTGCTATCTACAAACAGTGAGTACATTCTCTGGATGTTATTAGGAAAAATGAAGTCCGATTCATCAAGGAAAAAGCTAGCAGAGCAGCTTGGTTGATAAAAGTCTCAAGTGAGAATCTGGAGATCTGCATTTGCCCTGGAATAGTTGCCTGGTCACTGATATATCTCGCTAGTCTGTATGTTTTTCCAGTGGATAACATGGGAACAATGATTTTTCCCTAGTGGTCCTGAAAAATTTGTATTCAAGTATTTTTGAGCATTATTTATTGTGTGTATCATTATGCTAGAACCTAAGAAGGATATCAACAAAAAAGATTGCTACCCTCTGGGAATCTAGTGTCTGTCTTTCTTTATCTGTGTCTCTATGTCTATCTCTATCCTTCTATTTACCAGTTAAGAAACTGTAATGATTTTTTATCTCTTTAGAGCATTTTATAGTTTTCCAATCTATTATATTTGTATACTAGATTTTATACATATATATATATATATGTATAAAGTAAAAGTGTTAGTTGCTCAGCTCTGTGTCCAGCTCTTTGTGACCCCATGGACTGTAGCCTGCCAGGCTCCTCTGTCCATGGAATTCTCCAGGCAAGAATACTGGGGTGGATAGCCATTCCCTTCTCCAGGGCATCTTCCTGACATGGGTCTCCCGTATTGCAGGCAGATTCTTTACCATCTGAGCCATCAGGGAAGGCATGTGTATATGTATACTCATGTATAAATATTGTGTAAAGATTAAATAAAATATACTTTATGAAATTTTATTTATGTAGACAAATACATAGGGCTTCCCTGGTGGCTCAGACTATAAAGAATCACTTGCAATGCAGGAAACTTGGGTTTGGTTCCTGGGTCGGGATGGTCCCCTGGAGAAGGAAATGGCTACCCACTCCAGTATTCTGGCTTGGAGAACTCCACAGACAGGGAAGCCTGGTGGGCTACATATATTTGTTTGTATTTCTACATACTTGTGTATGCATTTATAATTTCATTTCATCCTTATAGCATTGTTAATGACTCCACATCATAAATGAAAACCCTAAGGCCACATGATATTAAGTGACCTTGTAAGTAAAACTTGAATTTCAGTATGGGTCTCTGGATTCTAAACCCTGTGGTGTTTCTACTGAAGCATAAATTCTTAAACTAGTGTAAGAATGAGTCCCCAGTGCATAATATAACTGGGAAATGCTGCAGAAGGCTTGCTTGGAGAGAGCAGAGCTTGAGAACATTGGACCTGCAGAAGAAAAGGACAGGGAGAGTTTGGAATGCGACATATTGAAGGAGAAGGAGAAAGAACCTCCGTGTTTTTAAATGGAAATAGTGGGATCTCTTGTTCTGGCCCTTGGGGTCTGAATGTGGAGGAGGTGTGAGACTGGATTTTTTTCTGAAGATTTGGAGCGAATGCAACACAGTGCAGGATGAAAAGCACTTAAGGAAGTTTGAGGGGGGCCCTCTGTGGACTAGGTGACAGCCTGGAATCAGAGACATGAGTCAGAGGAACTCGGCAGCAACGGTGAAAGGCAAAAAATAAATAAGGCTGGATAGTAAGAACCCTTTTGAAGGATTTGGTAATCAGCTATGAATGTGTGCTCCATCATGAAGTCTCTCAGTCATGTCTGACTCTTTGTGACCCCATGGACCGTAGTCCACCAGGTTCCTCTGTCCCTGGAATTCTCCAGGCGAGAATGCTGGAGTGGGTTGCCATTTCATCCTCCAGGGGATCTTGCCGACCAGGGATCGAAACTGTGTCTCTGGCCGCTCCTGCAGTGGCCGGTGGATTTTTTTTTTTTACCACTGCATCTGGGAAGCCCAATATATCAGCTAGTTTAGTGTTAAGGACTGGGATTCTAGCTCCACTGCTAACTGGCTCTGTGACCCAGACAAGTCATAAGAGCTCCTGCTTCATCTGGTTGTTTTGAGGCTAGATGAACCAATCCACGTCAAGTTAATCCTAACCCAGTACCCAGCATTTAGAACACACTATTTAAACATACATGAGATTTGTATTTTAAACTATTATTGGAGGTAAAGTTGCAAGAGCTGAGATTTAAAAGGATGGCATATTATCCCAAGCATTTTAATTCCTGGAAGGAATAAAGCTCTATTAAACCAAGACACTGGAGCTTTCAAGAATCTGCCTGCCAATCAGGAGATATGGGTTCAATCCCTGGGTTGGGAAGATCCCCTGGAGGAGGAAATGCCAACCAACTCCACTAGTCTTGCCTGGGAAATCCCATTGACAGAGGAGCCTGGTGGGCTACAATCCAAAAGTCAGACACGACTAAGCCAATAAACAACATCAACAAGAAATCAAGGCACTAGATCGTTTTCACCAATAAGCAATCCATGCCTGCCTTCTCTGTGGACAAGATTTATTTTAATTTGGATGAAGAGTTTCTAGCTGATGCAATCTTAGTGACTTGACAAAGATAGTAAGAGAATCACCTACACATTTTACAAACCTTAACAGGTATGAAGTTGTGGAATAACGACGTTTCATGTTACTGAGCCAGTTGCTGATATATTTCAGGACCTCTGTCGTGGTTGGGACATTTAGATGTAGGAGGGTATTTTAGGGGCTTCACTGAGGAGACGTAGCAAAGAGTGGGAACTAATGCCTTCCATTGCTCAGTGAGCTTAAACCCTGAAGCGCTGGGGACAGCCTCTGGAAGTCCATTAGCTGTGTCAGAGGCTGTGAGGGGAAGGCGTCCAGAGAGGGCGGGCCAGCTCCTCTCATCCCCCAGAGCCTATATTTTAACGGTTCTTTGAAGCATTTGAATAATCGAATCACTTTGGCAGATTTTCCTCTCCATATTTAAGTAGCAGTCAATTTCGGGAACACTATTTTAAAAGTCCAAAAGGATATGGAATTTGTCAGGCAGAGCAGAAATCTTTTCTCTGGTCTTCAGAAGGAGGAACTAGAATGATCACATTCCCATTTCCCCACTCAGAAGGAGGCTGTGTTCAATTTCAGCATGAATTTCAGCCCGGCTATGCTTTGTAGTTCTTTCTCCTATGGCTTCTTCCTAGAGGCGATTTGAGGAATCAGTTTGGTTCAGTTGCTCAGTTATGTACAAATCTTTGCAACCCCATGGACTATACCACACCAGGCTTCCCTGTCCATCACCAACTCCGGAGCTTGCTCAAACTCACGTCCATCTAGTCGGTGATGCCATCCAACCATCTCATCCTCTGTCATCCCCTTCTCCTCCTGCCTTCAATCTTTCCCAGCATCAGGGTCTTTTCCAAGGAGTCAGTTCTTTGCATCAGGTGGCCAAAGTATTGGAGTTTCAGCCTCAGCATCCATCCTTCCAATGAACATTCAGGACTGATTTCCTTTAGGATTGATTGGTTTGATCTCCTTGCAGTCCAAGGGACTCTCAAGAGTTTTCTCCAACACCACACTTCAAAAGCATTGGTTCTTTGGTGCTCAGCTATCTTTATAGTCCAACTCTCACGTCCATACATGACTACATGATTTGAGGAATGGGTTCCTGCCAGTAGAATATAATGTTGGTGGAAGAGGAAAGGCCCATGTGCCTGAAATATCCACTCTTGGAATCACTAACAGTGGCTGGACCATCCTCTCTAGAAGAAATTCATGTTTGATACTTTATGCTGGTATGAATGGATCTGTCCTGGGGTTTTGTACTTGGAAGACACCACTGTGGTCTACCTGCCTCTTCCAGCCCTTCCTTAGCCTTGGAAGATGGTCTTCATTGCTCTGATTCTTGTCTGTCACTGAGACTTGCGTCTTGTTGGTGCCTGAAGAAAGCCCTGCGGTTTGCTGCCGTCGTTGCCATGGTCTACCTTGAATGGGCGAGTTTCAGAAAAACCTCACTGGAAGGGGGTGTGATTGAAAAGAAGAAGATGCCAACTGTGAATCAGGGCGTGTGGGTGGAGGAGAAAGCTGGGAGGAGCTGGTGCCGGCGAGGAAGAGGAGCAATAAAAGTTGTCGACTTTGCTGTGATGTCCGAGTGTCGGAGGCCCTTTCTCCCAACACAAATGATTCAGGGTGTTGGCTTCTAGCCATTTAGAAGCCTCACATTTATAAGGACCACCTTCACTCAGGAGCAGGCTACTGTGAGCCCTGAGGCTTTCTGTCTTCTGATTCTGAGACCTAAACTAATCTTATACTGACCTGAAAATACTTTGGAAGGGATGTCTGGAGACTGAAGATGCGCTTCTGTAGTCTATGTTGGTTATGGAGTATAAATCTGTGTGTGCAATACGCTATATATGTATGCATGTGTGCTAAGTTGCTTTAGTCGTATCTGACTCTTTGTGACCCCATAGACTGTAGCTTGCCAGGCTTCTCTGTCACTGGGATTTCCCAGGCAAGAATACTGGAGTGGATTGCCATGTCTTCCTCTAGGGGATCTTCCGGACCCAGGGATGGAACCCATGTTTCTTACATCCCCTGCATTGGCAGGTGAGTTCTTTACCAGGAGCACCATCTGGGAAGCCTGCTATATATGTGTGATTACATATGGATGGAGATTATTTATTTTATTATATATAGACACATAATACATATTATTTTATTACCTATACAATATGTTTATAGATAAATATATATTTACATATTATATATTCACTTATTTTAAAGGAAGTGGGACATTTACTGCATATGGGATGGGCACCTAAAATCACAGAATTTTAAAGGTACAAGTTTATTTTCCTCTTTTTACAGATAAAGAAACTGAGGGTGTGAGGGTAGAGTGACTTGGCCCAGGTCATAGGAAAAGGCAGAACTATACCTAAAACTTACGTCACTCTTTCCAAACTGGGATGCCCACCACACGCCCCTGAGTCTACAGCAGGGGTTCCTGGTGCTGGTGGAAGGAGGGGGCTGGGGGTCTTGGCTATGTCCCCTAAGGGCGATTCTGAGATGTTCCTCCTCTAACTCTGACTTGATATCCATTGAAGAAGGACCAAATTGAGACATGTTAAGAAGTAACTGGCCTGGCTTCCAGTTGGCTTCAGCAGTAAAGAATCTGCCTGCATCGCAGGAAACACAGGAGTCGTGGGTTCAATCCATGGGTCGGGAAGATCCCCTGGAGAAGAGAATAGCAACCCACTCCAGTATTCTTGCCTGGGAAGTCCCGTGGACAGAGGAGCCTGGTGGGCTACAGTCCATGGGGTCACAAGAGTCAGACACGACTGAGTATGTAGCACACACACAACTGGCCTAGAGGGCATAAATAAAACTTCAATAGGAAAACCACACAAGGTTAATTTGCTTCAAATACAAATGAATGCGTGGTCCTACATCACGGTGCTCCTGAGAAATCAGCCTAGAGGGTCCCATGCACAGGAGAAGGAGGGTCTCTCCCTCCTACTTTCTTTCCTGTTCACTGAGACCACTAGTTCCTGCCTGGGGCTTCCCTGGTGGCTCAGATGGTAAAGAATCTGCCTGCCTTGCGGGAGACCTGTGTTTGATCCCTGGCTGGGGAAGATCCCCTGGAGGAGGGCATGGCAACCCACTCCAGTATTCTTGCCTGGAGAATCCCATGGACAGAAGAGCCTGGTGGGCTACATTCCACGGGGTTGCCAAGAGTTGGACATGACTGAGCGACTTGCATTTTCAGCCCCTGTCTTGCTTTAAGCCTTGCTTCAAGGTTATGCTTGTAAGGGCAGGACAGAGTCTATGCTCAGCTGTAGACTCTTTTCAAAGATAAACCCCTTGCTTTACCTGAGGCAGTTTATGTGATGTCTCCCACTGCCAGGCAATCTGAGGACCCTGCTGTTCGGATAACGTTGCTGTGCAAAGAAGGATCTTTTTCCTTCCCTGAGTCTTTTTGCTTGAATCCAAATTGCTTCACTATTGACTCATTTCTTTCTCCTGCCCCTGCCCACTCCTGTTATCTGTTCTGGGAAAAACAGCAAATGAGTTTAACATTTGCAGCCAGTGGCTGGAGGCCACAAGACCAGGACACTTAATATAATGAAGTTAGCTTTGTTTCAAATTAAAATTGGAACCAGTAACGTCTTAATTCTCTCGTCTAGACAATTGTCACGGCTGTAAATTACCATCATAATGGCCACTGAATGGCTTATAATGACCTTACCAAAACATTATTTGCCAATCCTATAAACTTTCTGAACATGCTGTTTAGTTTATCCTAATTAATCTATTAGGAGATGGCGAATACATCCTGCTTGCTCTCTCCAGAGTGACATTTGTGGATTCACTTCCTTTCTCTTGCTAATGCTACTCCATAAACTCACTACTGATCTAATTCTGCCTTCTGTCTGTCTGCAACAAATTTAATCAGAAAAACCATTATCCAGATGTGATGTTGTTCCTTCCGTGTTTGAAACAGTGACTCTTTCCTCTGTAGATGCTTGGTGCAATTCCTTCGTGATTAACAGCTGCTTACATATATTTTGTTCAGAATAGGGTTTGTAGTTCGTTGAATAGGTTACTAATAACTGCATGCAAAAAATGAGTTTAAATGAACTCTCTTCAAAGAAGAACCCATAAGAGTTCAAAATACTCAGGAGGTAGGCCTCTGTACCTAAAGGCTTGTTCACAAAGTATGTAAGCATAGACTTCAAAACAATATGAGAAACCAATACACCTTAGAAAGTGTGGGGCAGCCAACTGTGTAGTTAGAAGCTCAGTGCATATCTAAATGGTGGCTTCCATGGTGGCTCAGTGGAAAAGAATCTGCCTGCCAATGCAGGAGACACAGGTTCGATCTTTGGGTCGGGAAGATCCCCTGGAGAAGGAAATGGCAATCCACTCCAGGGGCAACCCACCCACTGTAGCCTTGGAAATCCCTTGAACAACAAAAAAATGACTTGAACAGAGAAGCCCGGCAAGCTACAGTGTGGGGTCTCAAAAGAGTTGGACAAGACTAAATTTCACTCGCAAGTGTGTGTAGGGGGTACCTAGGAAGTAAGGAGAGAGACGCTACAAGGCATCAGGAAAATGTCTGAAATCCTGGTTGCAGGTCCTCAGCTACTCTAGTTATCTATGAAGGATGTTCCTGCCCTTTCTTCCTGGGGAACATGGAGTCATCTTTTGTGTTGCTTGCTTTTCGACCAAAGCACTTTGCACACAACTCTCTGTTATAAACTTCTTTTACCTGATGACTATTATTTCTCTACTTGTCTTTTTCTATAAGTAAAATGTGATCTCAAGAGCGGGGACATTATCACTGCCAGTGTCTAAAGAAATTAAAGGACCTGATTTTGAATTCTATTTTTGCTACTTTTTCTTTCTAACTGTGTAACTTTTAGCCTGTTGCCTTGTCTCCTTAAACTTGATTTTCTTCATCTGAAAACTGGGGATAAAAATAATACCTGTTTCATAGAATTTTTGTAAAAGTTAGTAATTTTAACTATCATCATCATTGTCATATTCACAGCCCTATTTTCATTATAAAGCACACACTTTTTCAATTAAATAAAATTACTTTAATGTTTCTCTTCTTAGCCTTTCAGTTCTTCTCAATGTCTTTTTTAAAAACTAAGATATAATTTATTACCATAAAATTCACCCTTTCAAAAGTGTATAATTCAGTGGCAATTACTATATTCACAAAGTTGTGCAAACATAGTAATTTCAGAAAATTTTTATCATCCCCTCTTCAAAAAAAGGTTTCCCCATTAGCAGTCATTATTCCCCCATTCATTTCCCAGCCGCTGGCAACCATGGATCAACTTTATTTCTGGATTTGCCTACAGTGGACATTGCGTAGAATGAAATCATGCAACATGTCTTTTTTGTGTGACTTCTTTACCTGAACATGATGTTTTCAAGGTTCATCCCTGTTGTAGTTTGTATAAACATTTCATTCTTTTTTTATGGGTGAGTATTCTTGCCTGGAGAATCCCAGGGATGCGGGAGCCTGGTGGGCTGCCGTCTATGGGGTCGCATAGAGTCGGACTCGACTGAAGCGACGCAGCAGCAGCAGCGGCGGTATTCCATCAGATGGATATACTAGTGTTTTTCATTCATCAGTTGATGGACATTTGAGTTTCCTCTACTTTTTATCAGTTATGAATAATGCTGCTGTGAACAGTTATTTATAAGTTTTTGTGAGGATGTGTTTTTAATTATATTGGATATAAATTTGGATTGTGATTGCTGAGTCATAGAATCATAAACTATGTTAAGATTTTAGAGGAATTGCTAAACTGTTTTCTAAAGTAGCTGCCCCATTTTATTTTCCCACTAGCAGTGTATGGAGAAGGCACTGGCACCCCACTCCAGTACTCTTGCCTGGAGAATCCCATGGGCAGAGGAGCCTGGTGGGCTGCAGTCCATGGGGTCGCTAAGAGTCAGACACGACTGAGCGGCTTTACTTTCAGTTTTCACTTTCACGCATTGGAGAAGGAAATGGCAACCCACTCCAGTGTTCTTGCCTGGAGAGTCCCAGGGACAGGAGAGCCTGGTGGGCTGCCGTCTATGGGGCTGCACAGAGTCGGACACGACTGAAGCAACTTGGCAGCAGCAGCGGCGGCAGCAGTGTATGCAGATTTCTGTTTTTCCACATCCTCACGAATAGTTGTTACTATCTGTGTTTTGATTATAGATATCCTAGTGGTGTCTTTTTTTGGGGGTTTGTCATCCCCTGATGCCTAATGATTTGATTGTCTTTTCATGTGCTTGCTGGTCAGTTCTCTATATCTTCCTTGGAGAAATGTCTATTTAAGTCATTTGCTGATTTTTTTTTTTTTTTTGGTACTTAGGTCATTTGTCTTTTTATTGTGAGTTGTAAGAGTTCTTCACATATTCTTGATATGAGATCATTAGATATAAAATTTACAAATATTTTCTCCTATTCTGTGGAAGAAATGTCTTTTCACTTTTATTATTGTGTTCTTTGAAGCACAAAGATAGCTCTTAAATTTCAATGAAGTTCAGCTTATCAGTTTTTCCCTTGTTGCTAGTGCTTTGCTGTCATACCTAAGAAACTATTGCCCAGTCTAAGGTCAAGAAGAACTGCCTCTGTATTTTCTTTTAATAGATTCATATTTTTAGCTCTGGCATTTGGGTTTTTGATGCACTGAATTATTTTTGTATGCGGTGTGAGGTAGAGGTCTGACTTCATTATTTTGCAGGTGGAAGTCAGTTGGCCAAGGAACATGTAATTGAAAAGAGTTCTTTTTCTCATATATTGAAAACTCATCCCTTGTCTTGGTATGCTTGTCCAAATTAATTGATTGTAAATGTTAGGATGTATTTCTACACTTTCAGTTCTACTCCACTGGTCTCTATGTCTTTCCTTATGCCAGTAACACTCTGTCATGATTATTTTAGCTTTCTAGTACATTTTGAAATCTATAAAGGTGAGTCCTCCAATTGTTTTCACCTTTTTCAAGATTGTTTCGACTACTTTGGGTCCTTTGCATTTCCATATGAATTTTAGGATCAGGTTGTCAAATTCTACAAGGAAACCAAGGTGGGATTTTGATAGGGATTGTGTCAAGTCTGTAAATCAGTTTGGGAAATGTTACAATCTTGATAATAATAGTCTTCTGACTCTTGAAAGTGAATGCCTTTCCATATATTTACATCTTCTTTAATTTCAGCAATGATGTTTCATGAATTTTAGTGAACATGTCTTTTTGTTAACTGTATTCATACGGTATTTTATTCTTTTTGTGCTATTATAAATGGAATTCTATTGTTAAATTCAGTTTCTGTAATGTTCCTTGCTAGTGCGTAGAAACAGATCTGACTTTTAATTTGTATTTTGTATCCTGTAACCTTGATGAACTTGTTTATCCATTTTAATAGATTTTTTTAGTGGATTCCTTGAATACAAGATCATGTCATATCTGAATGTAAATAGTTTTCCTTCTTCCTTTCCAATCTTTTTTCTTGCCTAGTTGCACTATCTGGAGCCTCCAGTACAGTGTTGAGTAGAGGTGGTGAGAGTGGATATGCTTTTCTTCTTCCTTGTCTTACAGGAGAACTTTTCAGTGTTTCACCGAAACTATGATGTTGGTTGTGGGTTTTCGTGTTCTTTATTAGGTTGACAAAGTTTCATTTATTTTATAATTTACCTTATAATTCATAAGGTATATGGTTGCAAGTTTTTGGATGGGGAGGTCTTTTTTTGTTTTGTTATCAGTAACACTTGTCGTAAAGGATGAATGGGACATATTCTGTTCTATTCTTTTTTTTTTTTTTGAAATTTTGTGTGAAGGATTCATGTTCTTCTTAAAGATATGATGGAATTCATTGGGGAAACCATCTGAGCCTGGGATTCTCTGTGGAAAGTTTTTTGATTACTAGCACACTCTCCTTATTTGTTATAGGTCTATTCAGATTTTCTGTGTCTTCTTGAGTCAGTTTCATTGGTTTGTATTTTTCTAGGATTTGCCTATTTCATCTGGATTAGTGTAATTTGTTGGCATACAATTGTTCAGAATGTTCCCTTATAATGTTTTTTATTTCTGTAAGGTCAGTAGTATTTCCCTTTTTTCACTAATGATTTTAATAATACAGTTTTCTCTCTTCTTGGTCAGTCTAATGGTTTCTCAAAGAACCAACTTGATTTTTCTTGATTTTCTCTTTTTTTTTTTTCTGCTCTCTGTTTTATTTATTTCAAGCCTGACATTTATTACTTTTTTTCTGCATGGTTTAGATTTAGTTTGCTCTTCTTTTTCTAGATTCTAAGGTGGGAGGTTATGTTTTTTGATCTGCAATCTTTCTTCTTTTTAATGTAGGCATTTACAGGCATAAATTTCAATCTAAGGATTCATTTAGCTAACTCCCATAAGTTTTGGTATGTTTTGTTTTCATTTTCATTGTCTTAAATTATTTGCTAATGTCCCTTAAACTTTCTTAGATCCATTGGTTATTTAGTAATATGTTTTTAAATTTCTACATATTTGTGAATTTCTCATATTTCTGCTGTTATTAATTTCTAACTTCATTTTGTGTGATCAGATAACACACTTCAGATGATTTTAATCTTTTTAAATTTATCAAGACTATTTTACCTTGGGGAATATTCCAGTGGTATTTTTTTTTTTTTAATTGCAGTCTGAGACATGTCCCTATGAATGACTCATTTACCAGATATTTCCTTAAGTTTTTGGTCAGCTTCTTGTTTGCCCCAACTCTCTGAGGTAGCTCTGATGCTAAACAATTATCCCTGATTGATTTGGACAAAGGCCCTGAGGGAAGATTGTTTAAAATGAAAGATCTCTGAGTCAGGCCAAATAAAGGCAACCCCTGGTTGCGGAGGTTTCCAGGAAACTAAACAAGTAATATAATAACATCTACTAATGGTGCTTTGGGCAGAGCTCTGAACCTTTTCTGCTCTCTCCAGTGGTGGGTAGGTTGCTGATTTTCACATTTATGGTGAGTGCAAAGCTATTGTTTTTCAAGGCTGCTGTGGAGCCAGGGAAAAGGAATGGGAATCAGTTCAGTTCAGTTCAGTTGCTCAGTCATGTCCGACTCTTTGCGACCCCATGAATCACAGCACGCCAGGCCTCCCTGTCCATCACCAACTCCCGGAGTTCACTCAGACTCACGTCCATCGAGTCGGTGATG
Organism: Bos grunniens; assembly: GCF_055505025.1. NCBI lineage: Eukaryota > Metazoa > Chordata > Mammalia > Artiodactyla > Bovidae > Bos > Bos grunniens. The sequence goes on along the minus strand of NC_141176.1, from coordinate 84,888,173 downwards.
CCATCCAGCTATCTCATCCTCTGTCGTCCCCTTCTCCTCCTGCCCCCAATCCCTCTCAGCATCAGAGTCTTTTCCAATGAGTCAACTCTTCACATGAGGTGGCTGAAGTACTGGAGTTTGAGCTTTAGCATCAGTCCTTCCAATGAACATTCAGGACTGATTTCCTTTAGGATGGACTGGTCGGATCTCCTTGCAGTCCAAGGGACTCTCAAGAGTCTTCTCCAACACCACAGTTCAAAAGCAACAATTCTTCAGCACTCAGCTTTCTTCACAGTCCAACTCTCACATCCATACATGACCACTGGGAAAACCGTAGCCTTGACTAGACGGACCTTTGTTGGCAAAGTAATGTTTCTGCTTTTGAATATGCTATCTAGGTTGGTCATAACTTTTCTTCCAAGGAGTAAGGATCTTTTAATTTCATGGCTGCAGTCACCATCTGCAGTGATTTTGGAGCCCAAAAAAATACAGTCTGACACTGTTTCACCATCTATTTCCCATGAAGTGATGGGACCAGATGCCATGATCTTCATTTTCTAAATGTTGAGCTTTAAGCCACCTTTTTCACTCGCCTCTTTCACTTTCATCAAGAGCCTTTTTAGCTCCTCTTCACTTTCTGCCATAAGGGTGGTGTCATCTGCATATCTGAGGTTATTGATATTTCTCCGAGCAATCTTGATTCCAGCTTGTGTTTCTTCCAGCCCAGCGTTTCTCATGATGTACTCTGCATATAAGTTAAATAAGCAGGGTGACAATATACAGCCTTGATGTACTCCTTTTCCTATTTGGAAACAGTCTGTTGTTCCATGTCCAGTTCTAACTGTTGCTTCCTGACCTGCATATAGGTTTCTCAAGAGGCAGGTCAGGTGGTCTGGTATTCCTATCTCTTTCAGAATTTTCCACTTTATACAGTGGAAATGAGAAATAGATTTAAGGGACTAGATCTGATGGATAGAGTACCTGATGAACTATGGACGGAGGTTCATGACATTGTACAGGAGACAGGGATCAAGACCATCCCCATGGAAAAGAAATGAAAAAAAGCAAAATGGCTGTCTGGGGAGGCCTTACAAATAGCTGTGGAAAGAAGAGAAGTGAAAAGCAAAAGAGAAAAGGAAAGATATAAGCATCTGAATGCATAGTTCCAAAGAATAGCAAGGAGAGATAAGAAAGCCTTCCCCAATGATCAATGCAAAGAAATAGAGGAAAACAACAGGATGGGAAAGACTAGAGATCTCTTCAAGAACATTAGAGATACCAAGGGAACATTTCGTGCAAAGATGGGCTCAATAAAGGAGAGAAATGGTATGGACCTAACAGAAGCAGAAGACATTAAGAAGAGGTGGCAAGAATACACAGAAGAACTGTACAAAAAAGATCTTCATGACCAAGATAATCATGATGGTACGATCACTGACCTAGAGCCAGACATCCTGGAATGTGAAGTCAAGTGGGCCTTAGAAAGCATCACTATGAACAAAGCTAGTGGAAGGAATGGGAATAGGGCAGGTTAAATAGGGCACTGTTCTTATTGAGATTCAGCTGATTTTTTAAAAATAAACATTCCTTGGATTCCCCTGTTGGCTAATTTCCAGAGCTATCAATAAGTTGATTTTGACATTATGGTTAGTTTCTTTATTGCTCTTATGGAAAAAAATATCTTTGGAGATCTTTACTACATTTCCTCAGTGCTCCCCCACCCAGTTAATTTTTAATGAGTATATTGTCAACTGAAAAAAAAAATACACAGCCTTAAAGTTGAGAATTATTTATTTATTTTTGCTGCACCACATTGCTTGTGGGATCTTAGTTCCCAGACCAGAGGTTGAACCCTGGCCACAACAGTGAAAGCTCTGAGTCCTAACCACTGGACAGCCAGGGGATGCCTGAGAATTGTGTTTCATTCAGCAGACTTGCTGAGGAGGTAAACCCAGGAGGCAGCCTCTCAGATAGTTCTAAGGGACTGCGCTAAAGAAGTAAGGGAGGAACATATTGAAGTTTTTGCAGCAAAAACCAAACAGTGGAACATCGAAATATTACTATCAATTGAAGAAAAGCAGACATTTCAAGTTAAAGAATTTAGCACTTCTCTATGTAGGGGAAGATGTAAGTCTGGGTTCCTTTAAATCATTTCTTTGATATGCACCTTATCCATCGAGGTCCAGCATCCTGTTTTTGTCCATCCTGAATCCCCTCAGCATGCAGTCAGGGACAGTTGCCTTGCTGATGCCTTGATGGATGCAGCATCATTTGTTTACTGACAGCAGGCAACATTTTCTTCCACATATGAATTAAATGTACTTTGTGGTTGTCTTCCTAACACTGGTTTTACATTTCTCTGTGAATGTGAAATTGGTTTTGGAGCTGGTCCCACCCTTGGATTCAGAGGTAATCCCTGATGGTTCTAATCCAGAATTCTTGGCCTTGATACTGTTGACATTTCAGGCTCAATAATTGAGTTGTAGGGGGCTGTGCTATGCTTTGTAGAATATTTAACAACATCCCTTTATTCTACCCACTAGATGCCAGTAACACCCTTCCAGCTGTGACAAACACAAAATTGTCCAGACACTGCCAAATGTCTCCTGCAGGGAAAAATTGCCTCTGGTTGAGAACACTGTTCTAACCATATTAATAGAGTCTCATGCTTTTAGGCACAAAAGTCAATTCAGGCGAACAAGGTTTAAAGTCCTAAAACACATGGAAATTCCATGATCACAATGAGTGCTTCAAGAATGAAGGTGTAACCAATTCAAGAAAAGGGGATATGAGAGAAGGTTGCCAGAAACAGCTGGAGGAAAAGTTTTCTTCTTTCTCCTTAGCTGGGCCTTGTGTGAGACTATAAAATCCACTAGGTGTTCAACTTTAACATGAAGCTAAAATGGTCTTATACACACTGGGTCCCTTGTAAGTAATAGATACTTAGACTTTTAAGATACAAATTTGGCCTATGCCATGGCATTTGCTTTCCTCATGAGAACTCCTGAAGCTAAGATTCCTGAACTTAAAGATGTTACAGAAAGTTTTAAGGGATGGTACCCACCATAGTCTCTCTGTCAAATCCAATCCCTCCTTTTCATAGCACTTCAACTCTCTAGTTTCCATTTTGTCTCTTAAATCTCAATTGATTAATTGAAACACTTTTCCAGAAGTGTCCTCTCTCTTTTTACATCCCTCCAGTCAGCTCATCCTGTTGGCTATCTTTCCAAAGCACACCTCGGATTTTATCACCACCCGCTGTTCTGAGGTTTCCTTCCTATCTCCATGTTAAACCCAGTATCTCTGCCTGTTTTTCAGCTTGACTAGAATCAACTTTTCAAACCTATCAGCTTTCACTTTTCTTCTGAGATCTAAACTAATCAAATTAGAATGCTCACCATTCCCAGAGCTGGTTCTAGATTTTCTCTCTCTGTGAATACTCTCATGCTATGTTTGACACTAGAATATTAAAAGTAATCATTGATGAATAATGACTGGAAAATGATTGAAAAAATAATGAAAATATGTAGCCTTTATTGATTCAATTGAGCACTAACCCTGTGCCAGACACTATATTTTATCTCATTTAATTCTCCAAAACAAAACAGAAATGAAGCAATCTATGACTGTTTCTATTTAAAACCTTCTGACACATAAAGGAAATTATAGCTTGGAGAGGTTAAATAATTTCCCAAGTTCACAAAGATATTAATAGAAAAAAATTGCACCTGAAACTTGTATCTTTTCAAATTGGCCATGTTCATCACTGCAGAACTGTATTGTTTTATCTTTGATCCTTTTCATTCTCCCTCTCCTTTCTCTAAGTTGCAATTCTGATGTTTTCTAGTCTAAATTTATATGCCAGTTCATGCATAACACATGTTCCATTCTTTCAACTGAAAAACAATCTTTCCCCTCTCTAACCTCTTACTGAACCCAACACAATTTCTAGTACATCATCATAGACGGCCAATAGATATTCTGCAAAAAGGAGATGGATAAATAAAACCGGGAACATAAGTATCTTGGTCTTTTATTTCATTATTGATGTAAAGAGAAAAATCAAAAGTGTGCAGTATTTTTCAGATAATAGGCACTTAATAACTATTTGTTAAATTGGATGAATTCCTAAAAATGGAATATATCAGCTTTTTGGGGGTCTATTACTCTTTGTGCTTCCTTTATGCAGACTGTAGCTTTGTATATAAGAGCAAGTGCTTAAGGCATCTACCTCATATATGTGAAATGTTCATTAACTTCTACATTTTTGTGCAGGTAACTAGGCCTGGAAATCTATTTGTTTTGTGTTAACAAAGGGCTTCTGTGGTGGCTCAAATGGCAAAGAATCTGCCTGCAATGCAGGAGACCCAGGTTCGATCCCTGAGTCAGGGAGATCCCCTGAAGGAGGGCAGGGCAACCCACTCCAGTATTCTTGCCTGGGAAATCCCATGGACAAGAGGAGCCTGGTTGGCTACAGTCCATGGGGTTGCCAAGAGTCACACACGACTTGGTGACGAAACTACCAACAACAAAGGAAAAGGCCTCAGTCTTAAATATTTGCCAGGAGTTTGGAATTTCTAGCCCTGTAAACAACTGTAACTGAGGCTTTCCTTCCACAGAGAAGCTGTTTTACGGGTTTTCGAGACGAAAGCAAATCTGTTTCACTGGTATGTCTGTCTTACCTGGCCCCAGTGAGGGTGGTATTTAAGATCAAGGACTGGGCATGAAGGTGGAAAAGAGGGGAAAAGAAGGTAGGAAAGAGAAGAGGATAATGGATGAGAACGGAGACTAGACTAAATCAGATGCCAGGAGTGTTGTTGCCGATGTTGTTGGCCTGAGCCAGCAACAAAATCAATTTGTCAGATATGGCTGGACCTGGCCCCCTGACAGTTCTATTCAAATCAGGAATTCTAGAATTCTATTTCATAAAAAACTTTGCAAAGTATTTAGACTTAATTCATGGTGGCTTAGATGGTGAAGAATCCGCCTGCATTGCGGGATACCTGGGTTCGATCCCTGGGTTGGGAAGATCCCCTGAAGGAGGGCATGGCAACCCACTCCAGTATTCTGGCCTGGAGTATCCCATGGACAGAGGTGTGGCAGGCTACAGCCCATGGGGTCACAAAGAGTCAGACAGGACTGAGCAGCTAAGGACATGACGTAGATGCCAGAGTTTCTCAACGGGGTTGTATAAACATTTTCCCAGTGTCTGTGTGTTCCTCAAGAAAATGATCAGTTTTGTAATTCCATTTTTATTGTTGTTGCTGTTCAGTTGCTCAGTCATGTCTGACTCTTTGTGACCCCATGGACTGCAGCACGCCAGGCTTCCCTGTCCATCACCAACTCCTGGAGCTTGCTCAGACTCATGTCTGTTGGTCTAGAGAAGATGAGATAAGCGTGTTCCAGATTTTCTGGGGCTCCTTTCGGTCATGCAGTTTCTGTCCCTATACTTTCTATTGGATTGATCATGATTAGCGTGAGGGGTGCTGTTTATGTGTCCAAGATTTAATGGGAAAGACTCAAGTTGTCCTCCACACGTCAGCCAGGCTTGTATCTGCGTGTGTTCCATGTGTACTACATATATGACTGCAGTGTGTGCTGCATGTGATCTGTGTGTACACACACATGGACTGTATGTGCCTGTGTGTGCACCGCATGTATAACTCAGGCATGCACCATAGCAGTGCGGATTTCATAGAATTTTGAGTAGAGAAAAACATTAAGAAAATTGTGTTTCTGAACATGTCAGACTTTGCGCATGGGTACTCTTGAGAGTCCCTTGGACTGCAAGGAGATCCAACCAGTCCTTTCTGAAGGAGATCAGCCCTGGGATTTCTTTGGAAGGAATGATGCTAAAGCTGAAACTCCAGTACTTTGGCCACCTCATGCGAAGAGTTGACTCACTGGAAAAGACTCTGATGCTGGGAGGGATTGGGGGCAGGAGGAGAAGGGGACGACAGAGGATGAGATGGCTGGATGGCATCACCGACTCGATGGACGTGAGTCTGAGTGAACTCTGGGAGCTGGTGATGGACAGGGAGGCCTGGCGTAATGTGATTCACGGGGTCGCAAAGAGTCGGACACAACTGAGTGACTGAACTGAACCATCACATTCATACTGAGAGCCGTTGTTTCAGTGAACGATGTAGTCCTTCACATTAATATTACTATTTTTCATACTATTTTGGTAGTTTTCTTTGCTTGTAACTTATAAATTAATTTTAGCTTCGCAGTTGTAAATAAGCCATTAGGATACAGCAGGCAGATTATACATAGTTTTATATATTAATATTGTTCTAAAACAATTTGCTAACATTTTACAGTTAATGAGAGGATCTTCTTCTTTACTTACAGGGCTTCCCTGGTAGTTCAGATGGGAAAGAATACACCTGCAGTGCAAGAGACCTGGGTTCAGCCCCTGAGTCGGAAAGATCCTATAGAGAAGGAAATGGCTACCCACTCCAGTATTCTTGCCTGGAGAATCCCACTGACAGAGGAGCCTGTTGGGCTAAGTCCACAGGGTTGCAAAGAGTTGGACATGACTGAGCAACTGACACACATTTTATACTTAAGTCTGCAAAACGCTGTACCATTCTGTACTGAAGTGCACAGATGTCCTAACCTGTTGTCCCCAGTGAGTTGTTTAGGCAAAATAATGTTTACGTTACTCAGGGATATTTTAAGCTTATTAATGGCAATGTCCCATTTACTGGTACAGTAGCTGTGACCTCTCTGTTTTCTAAACTATCAGCTGTACTTCCTGAATCACATTTTCTTTTACCTAGAAAAGAATTACATGCATGCATGCATGCTCAGTCGTGTACAGCTCTCTGCAACCCCATGGACTGTAGCCTGCCAGGTTCCTCTATCCCACCAGGTTCCTCTATCCAAGGGATTTCCCAGGCAAGAATAGTGGAGTGGGTTGCCATTCCCTTCTTCAGGGAATCTTCCTGAATCTTCAGGGAGCAAACCTGCATTTCTGGCATCTTTTGCATGGTGGATCCTTTACCACTGTGTCACCTCATGTTAAAACTGGTAAATTCTTGAGGCTGTATTCAACGTAATGTGTCCAGGCTAAGAATTTTCCAGAGTGGGTCGTCAAAGTTTACTTTTAATCTTTCCTTCATTTGAGAAAATACAGCATGTTTATCGAGTGAAGAAACCCTGCCAAAGTTTTTCCCCTCCTTTATTGTGAAAGAATTAAAATAATAGCTTCACAACCTATATTCACTTCTATGTGTATTATCTCATATTGTCAGGATAAGATGCCAGGGACCGTATCATTTCCATGCAATAGATGACAGGAGTGGAGTGACTTGTTCCTTTCATGAACTTGGGAGATCCAGCTCTGATTGCAAGTGCTCTGCTTTCAGACCTCAAGTGCCTTTCACTAAATAAAATTTAAACTCATTTTTGGATAAAAATTGAATTATCTAGGAAAGATATTAATATATTAACTCGTAAGGAAATCTTTAAATGTCTTACTCTACATTGGGTATGGTTTTTCATTATCAAAATCATTCTTATTATTGCTACATATGCATTTTTACTGAGATGTAATTGACATGACATTATATTAGATTCTGGTGTATAACATTATGTTTATATATGAACATATTGTGAAATGATTATTACAGTACATCTAGTTAACATCATTATTATTGCTCTAGTTACTGTACTGTTATTATTTTATTTTAAAATACATATAATGTTGTGGAATACTACTCAGCCATGAAAAAGAATGAAATAATGCCATTTGCAGTAACATGCTTGGACCTAGAGATTATCACACTAGGTGACGTCAGAGAAAGATAAATATCACATGATGGCACTTATACGTAAAGTCTAAAAAACGATACAAATACATGTATTTACAAAACAGAAATAGATTCACAAACATAGAAAATATTTGATTACCAAAGGGGATAGTGGCAGGGGGGAGATAAATTAGAAAATTGGAGTTGACATATATACTCTGCTATATGTAAAATAGGTAAATAGCAAAGACCTACTGTATGGCACAGGGAATGGTATTCAAAATCTTGTCATAACCTATAATGGAAAGGAATCTGAAAAAGTATATACATATATATATATATTCATTGGAAGGGCTGATGCTGAAGCTGAAACTCCAATACTTTGGCCACCTGATGCGAAGAGCCAACTCACTGGAAAAGACCCTGATGCTGGGAAAAACTGAGGGCAAGAGAAGAAGGGGGCGACAGAGGATGAGATGGTTAGAGCATCACAAACTCAATGGACATGAATTTGAGTAAACTCCAGGAGGTAGTGAAGGCAGTTCATGGGGTCGCAAAGAGTCAGATACAACTTAGCGACTGAAAAACAACAATATATAACTGAATCTATATATATGACTGACATAAATATACATGTCTATTAATACATATAAAACTGAATGTATGTATTCCTGCTGACTACCAAAGAGGATTCAGATAAAACACAGTACTATATAATGGATCCTTTAACTCATGTAAAAATACAAAATTCAAGTAATAGAGAAAGAAGATAAGGAGAAAATAAAATTTTTGAAAGGTCTCTGCTGAAAATGTTAAAGGACCACAGTATAAAATTTTGTTCTTAACTTCCTGTAAGTTGACAACAAACTTTTTATAGTCAAATGCAATGAAACCCCGAAGACTTTTACAGAGAGAAAATCTTTTCTGTCCCTAACTTCTAAAAAAATTTATTACAGGTGGAATGAGTTTAAGAAGCATCTTGAAAGTAAGCATAGCCTGGGTGTATTCTAAAGCTTTAGTTCTGTTAAGTAACTATTCAGTTAAAATAGGCCTGCAAAATGAAAATGAAAAATTCCACATTAAGAAGCATAGAGTTTGAAGAGAGGTTTAGAAAGTTTTCTTCTCCTAGATATAGATCCATCTTCAAGAATTTGTTGCTACCTCTTAAATTCTCTCCCTACATCTCATGGCCTTTCTGAAATCAATTAATAAAATTACTTTTCCACCGCACATTTTCTTCTCAGAGACATAATATCTCAGAACCATGAAAGGAAACAGAGAACCACTGCTCCCTTTCATCCTTTGTTTTCCTTATTATGGTAATTACTAGCTTTAAGTCCTTTCTGAGCTTAAAGAATGGGTGTGCGCTTAGAAAATTTGGAAAAATAGGAAGAATCAGGAAATGTGCGTTCATAATTCCAGCAATAGTAATCTCAGTGTATTTTTCTCAATAAAATCTTAGCTTTTGTGAGAACATATGCTTTCTTTGGTTGACATTTTTAATGTTATTAAACTTCCCCATGTTATTGAAAACCCTTCATTTTTAATGGCTACGAAGTATTCCACTATATGGATATACCCTGTCTTTTAAAAACACCCTGCTAATATTGAACAGCTGGGGGACTTCCAATTTCTCACTGTAGTACTACACTTCTGTCCAACACTTTTTTTGTGGGCCTTTTGGCATATCGTCTTTTATTAATAATTAGCTACCTTATGAAAGTTTCTAAAGAGGGTTAATAAGTCAAAAGATAGGCACAGTCTAATTTTATAAATATCACCAAATGGCCTTTCAAACTCTTATCCCAATGTATGTTTCTGTCGGCGATGTCTGAATGTATCTACTCACTGTGTCTTTAACCACACCGAGATTCTCCTTTTTAAGCCTCTGTTCCTTTCATAGGCAAACATTGCACCATACTGATTTAATTTGTGCTATTAACAAATGATGGGCCATTTGTTTTGCTCATATTTACTAGCCATTTATCATCTTCTTTTGAAAACTGTCTAAAGCATCTTCTTACCTCATTTATCATCTATCACCACTCTACCTCAAAAAAAAAAAAAAAAAAAAAACAGAATCATTTCAATCTTAGAGATTTAGAGCTGCGAGTAGAATGGCCCAGCTGCTCCCTGCATGTGAGTCTGGATGGCCTGACGACAAGCTTTGGATAATTAGTGACACACGTCTCTGTGCCTCCTGCCTGTCTTTATTGCCCCCTCTCCCCTTCACTTTTTCTCTTTTCTTCCACACATCTTTTCTCACCATTTTATTCACCCCTCAATTTAAAGTTGTTGACATCCTTGTACTAAACCGGGGTTAGTAAGCTCTGTGTGGGCTTCTCTGGTGACTCTGCGGTAAAGAATTCACCTGCCAATATGAGAGACTCCGGTTCAATCCCTGAGTTGGGAAGATCCCCCTGGAGGAGGAAATGGCCATCCACTCTGGTATATTCTTGCCTGGGCAATCCCACGGACAGAGGAGCCTAGGCGGGCTACAGTCCTCAGGGTCACAAAGAATGAGACACAACTGAGCGACTGAACAACAACAGCCACAACTTGGCCTTTGTCCCAGGCTGTCTGGTGTCTCATGCTGTCCTCTCGCACGTCTCCATCATCCTGGGACAGTTCCACCACGGGTACCTTCAAGATGCCTACACCTATAACACGAGCTCCTTTACTGAGCTGCCTTTGGACAGAAGCCTCTCTGGTGAACAGGGGTCCTCCAGAACTGTGCAAGGAATTGCTAAGCGTTTGTGTGCCTTCTCAGCTCTCTCTGGTGAACAGGAGTCCTACAAAACTGTGCAAGGAACTGCTAAGCGTTTGTGTGCCTTCTCAGCCCTCCCAGCAGCCCCCAAAGGACAGCTGTGCTCGTGGTTTGGGATCTGAGCTCTAGAGAACCGGGCCACCTCTGTCACACTATTTTCCCGCCATCACGTAGCTACTGAGGGGAGTAGATTTGAACCTCCGTCTGACGGATTCTGAAGGCCAGGCGTGACTGCTCTGCTCTATTTCTTGGTCTCTCTGGTGGTGGGTGAGGGGATCCCTGCCTGTGCCAGCTCTCTGCTCAAGGGCACATGCGCCAGCTCTTGTGGGACGAGACTGAGTGGGGTGGGGTGCAGTGAGGAGGGAGGAAGAAAAAGTCAAAGCCACCTCCTATTCTGACTGTGAACCACTGAGCTCATTGAGGAGCAGGGGCAGGTCTGGGTTTTCTGTTCCCAGAACATGGTAAGACACTCAACACCTACTGGTGATTCTTGAATGAAAGATGCTTTACTTTAAGCTCCCATCTTCCCACAAATAAAAGCAGGGTTAACTAGTCTGTAGAGTAGGCACAACCTGCTAATGCTTACCCCCTTTCTTCCTGACTCAGCCTGTCTTCAGCAATCCATTTACGTCTTCTTAACCATCAGTTCCTCAAAATGAGGCTACCAAGCTCCGAATGGTGTTATTAAGATGAATAAGTTTTGATCTCTTTGAACAAATGACTAGCAAAGAAGAAGAGTGTTTTATTTAATTTTATTGGTGACCTAATTTGGAATTTCTGAATTCTGAAGAAATTCATAAAGGGATGGACTCTAAACATATTTTACTAATAGGAGAGTGTCATGTTTCAAATAGGAATATACTTGGACAGTCCAGTCTTGGACATTCCCAGCAAACATGTGACATTGACTTAAGGCTACAGCCTACCTGCTGGTAGGAATGGTGTGTTATCCATCTCTCTGGGACCAGCGGGCTTGCATATGCTCTGGAAATAGAGGTCAGGACTTGCCTTTGTTCCATGTTGTCTAACATCTCCTTCTGACTCTTGACTCACGTGTCTGCTGTGCACTATGGTGTCACATCCCCAAACCGCCCAAATGGACTTTAAAGATGAGCAAATATAGTCATAGAGTGACTATTTTAAAATTCCTTTTGAGAGCTACAATTAGACAATAGATCTGCTTCTCTAATTTGAACCTCAATTAACTGTTTAATTAAGGTTCTGAACCTCAATAAACTATTCAACAAGAAATATTGAGAAATGAGAGATCTGCATTTTAAGTATAGACCTTTCTCAACTCACAGTGGAATTATGTCCTGATCAGCCCATCCTAAGTTGAAAATATTCTGGGTCAAAGATGCATCTGATACATCTAACGTGATGACCATCATAGCTGAGCCTCTTAGACATGCTCAGAACACTTACCTCAGCCCACAGTGGGACAAATCATCTAACTTAAAGCCTACTTTATAAGAAAGCATTGAGTGTTTTGTCTACTTTATTGGTCTGTTTGCTGAAAGTTAGAACCAGAATGGTTGTTTGTGTTCAGAACGACTGGAAGTGTATCGGTTTCTGACCCTAGTGATCATGTGACTGCCGGGAACCCAGGGCTCACTGGCTCTGGCCAGCATCATGAGAGAGGATCATATTGCCTGTCACTCACCCAGAGAAAGATCAAAATTCAAAATTAGAAGTAGTTTCTATTGACTGTATATTGCTTTCATACCATCGCAAAGTCAAAAAATTCTAAGTCAAACCATCATAAATCAGGACCGTCTGTATTTTCCTTTTGATGAACTTGAAACTTGTTAAACTCAAAACTAGGTGTTAGCAAACATTGTGAAGTTTCAGATAGAGAACATCTAGGCTTTGTGATCTGAGATTAAAAAATCAAAGATATTTTGTAGGTACAATGGAAAAATAAGCAATTTTCATAAAATTTGATAACAGTCATATGATAACAATAATAATTATAATTGAGTACAACTTTATTGGCCTATTATATTACTTTTCTATTGTAATCATAGCAAATTATCACAAAGTTGGTGGCTTAAGCAATGTAAATTTTTTATCCCACTATTTTGGAGTTCAGAAATACATTACAGATCTCACTGGGCTAAAACCAAGGTGTGCCTTCTAGAGGCTCCACTGAAAAAGGAGCATCCTTTCTTTTCCAGTATAGAGGTTGCCTGTGTTCCTGGGGTTATGTCTACCTTCCTCTGTCTTCAAGGCCAGCAAATGGCTTCTTTCTCATCCTGCTTCCAGCCTCACAGTTTTTTTTTCTCTCACCACAACCCAGACCAGTTGTTCACTTTGAAGGCTCCTTGTGTTTCTCTCTGGACCATTTGGATAATTCAGGATGATCTTCCATCTCAATGTCCACGAGTTAGTTTCCTAGAGCTATGGTAATGAATTACTGCAAAGTGGGTGGCTTAAAACAGCCAAAATTTATTTTTTCACAGTTCTAGAGGCTCAAAGTCCCAAAGCAATGTGTCAGCAGGGCCATGCTCCCTCTGAGAGTCACGGCAGAATCCTTCCTTGTCTCCCTTTGGCTTCTGGTGGTGGCCATCAACCCTTGGGGGGCTCCCCTGGTGGCTCAATGGTAAAGAACTCACCTGCCATGCAGGAGACAAGGGTCTGCTTCCTGGGTTGGGAAGATCCCCTGGAGAGGAAATGGCAACCCACTCCGGTATTCTTGTCTGGCCTAGCGTGCTACAGTCCACGGGATCACAAAGAGTTGGACTCGACTGAACAACTAACACACACACACACACAGATACACACACACACGCACGCACCTTTCTGGGGACATGATTCAAACAGTTCATAACCTTAATAACATCTGCCAAATCCCTTCTACCAAGTAAGGAAACATTTTCATAGGTTCCGGGAATGAGGGTGTGAACATCTTTGGGAACCATTATTCTGTCAACTACATTTACTAATAAGAACATTATATTTTTTGAGATAACATTTGGTTTAATTGGGATTCAAAATTAGCATTCCCTGTCATCAAGTTGATTGCAAATCTGGAAAAATCCCTTTGAGTGTGAGTCACACAGAAGCAGGTAGGGAGTTAGTTTTGGCCTACAGGCTGCACTTTGCTGACTCTTCCTTTAAACAAAACAGCATTTAAGTTAAAAGCTACTAGAGTGTTACTAAAGTACCATTTCAGTTCAGTTCGGTTCAGTCACTCAGTCATGTCAGACTCTTTACCGCCCCATGGACTGCAGCATGCCAGGCTTCCCTGTCCATCATCAACTCCTGGAGCTTACTCAAACTCATGTCCATCGAGTTGGTGATGCCATCCAACCATCTCATTCTCTGTTGTCCCCTTCTCCTCTGCCTTCAATTTTTCCTAGCATCAAGATCTTTTCTAATGAGTCAGTTCTTCATGGTGGCCAAAGTATTGGAGCTTCAACTTCAGCATCAGCATGGTACAAAAAAAACCATTTAGTGTAATGATAAATATGATTTGAAAAATACATTTGAAATTATAGTCCTAGACAGTATGGAATACATATATGGGAGTGACTCACATGATAAATGGACCTTTGGGGAAGTTTCAACAAAGTTTCCAGGTTTAAGCTGCTTAATATTTATCATTGATTTATTTCAAAGGAATGCTGGTATCCTACTGCCTGTTTATATTTCTTTAGGCTACTAGATAGATAGATATAACCCAGCAATGAATTTCATATACTACATGCATTCTTCTTGGGCAGTTACTAATAAGCAGGATAATATGATCAGGCTTCTAATTTAGGAAAACACTAACCAGTAAAGCATATTTCTTTTATAAAATGACTCATCTTAATTGTTATCAACAAGCTTCCATATCTGAGCAGAGTTACATCATGGAAATGATAGTAAATAGTCATAATGATTGACATACATACTGTCAACAGAAAAGCATCATCAATTTCAAACAATTTATCTTTCAAATAAGGAAATTACATCTGTTGGCATTCAACTGGCTACCCCATGGTCCTGCCTTGGAGACCAATGCTAAATAAACTTTCTCTCAAAAGATTTCCATGAAAGTTTATAACCTTTTGCCAGAAACACACTTTTTTTTTTTTTTTGTATCAGTAGTAAAATGTGAAGTTAAGGAGGTAATTTGGATTGGAAATGTTAAGTAGGGGTGAGGAGTGATCATATTTATAAATCCGATCGAGTTTCACTGACAGATCTATTTTAGAATCCATATGCTATTAAGAAATACACCAAGCATAAAGGTATTTTGAAAGGGGATATATGATCAATGGTCCATGCAAAGGGCTTTCTTAAGGGAGGAATTATATTCTTCACAATTTTAGTTATTTATTTGGACTCATTATTAGGTTTCACTCTTGAGAATTATCATAGAATAGAGATAAATAACATGGTCTCTGGAGCCAGACAGTGTGGGTTTAAATTTCAGATGTACTCTGCCAAGTTGGTCACTTGATGTCTTTAAATTTTGATTTACTTCTCCACGAAATGGGTATAAAGCCGGTACCTAAGTATAACATGTTCAGGGGAGTTTCTGGCAAGAAATGAACATTATATTAGTGCTATTTGTTTATTATTATCAATAGCAGTAGTAGTGTTGATGGTGGTGGCAGCAGTAAGATTCCATGTACTAGTGAACATATCTGTTAAGCACTGCGGAAGCCGAGGACTAGTAGAAGATGCTGTCGTCCCCAAGCATAAACTTAGGTAGCTGAGAAACACTGGCTTATCCTGGAAACACTTGAACCAGGGCTGAAGGAATCTACTGGTGAAGGAGATCAGACCGTTGCTACAGGGATCAACCCAGGGACCAGGAGCACGCGGGTAGTGGAGACAGAGACGGGCCATTCTCTGCAGCTACTGGGATGGGGCTGATTCTTGGGGCAAACTGGGTATTTCTCAACGCAGTGAGTGCTCAGTTGCTTCAGTCGTGTCTGACTCTTTGCGACCCCATGGACTGTAGTCCCCCAGGCCCTTCTGTCCATGGGGATTCTCTGGGCAAGAATACTGGAGTGGGTTACCATGCCCTCCTCCAGGGAATCTTCCCGACCTGGGGATTGAACCTGAGTCTCTTATGTCTCCTGCATTGGCAGGTGGGTTCTTACCACTAGTGCCAGCTCTGATCTCCTTGCCCAGTAGACTTCCTTCAGTTCTGGTTCAAGTGTTTTGAGGATAAGCCAGGGTTTCTCAGCTACTTAATTTTATGCTTAATGGTATTTCTCCTTAGTATTCCTATTTCTTTATCATTTGCTGCAGGAAGTCTGAGAGAGTGGGGGCTTTATGTCACAAACCCACTTCTGTGCTGTTTGATCTGTGGTTACACTATGGCTGCAGGTTATGTTACCGATTCCCATTCTGCTTTTAACCTTCATTCCTTCTTTTTTTTTAAATTTTCCTTTCCTAACATGGTTCCCCTCAGTATCTCTTCCTCATGACTGCTTACTGTCTCCACAATATCAAATTCCCAAGGGATACATAGCTCCTTGAGTACAAAAGGTGAGACAGATAAAATCTTTGCATTTGGGTTCAAATGATAATGGTAGATACAACCTTAAAGTTAAAATAGCTCATGGGTGAGTATGAAGTAGTTGTATTGGAAAGCTGGGGGAGTTGGGGTGAAATTGGTGGATTACATCCCCAAAGTTGGTTTTCAGTGGCCTTGGGAGCAATGGTCTACACAGTGGGAGGATTAGGAGTCTGTTTATAGAGTTTTGGTTTTCCAAGCTTCTATAATCCCCATTGGCTGGACTTTTCCATTCCTCAGTCCTCACTTTACTCCTGTCAAGCTACTGAAGGGCACTCACTGGGCTTTGGGCATTCTCAAAGTCAACACGCTGGACTTACCAAGCAGATGGATCATTGAAGATACCAGTGAAGCCAGGGAAGCTGATCATGGAGGCTTTGGCCCTGTACTTATGTGATGCGGGGGGATTGCTCATTTAGGCCATCCATGTGAGTTGTGATGTGTGCTGTGATCACGAGAGGCCTAGGGCATGAGCTGGGTACTGAAAGTGATGGATCAGTATCATGGCTGGTGATACTTTAAATGTGCTTGTTGGGATATGATTAAATGTTGTCTATTTTCTTTAATAACAGATGTAAAGGAGTATAGTGATATCAACTTTTATGTAAAAATTATGAAGTGAAGGGCCATTGTTTTTTTTTTGAGATGGGATCTTTTTCTTTATCATTTCCTCTGTGCTTGAATAGCTCTTGGGAATAGACTCCTCTTTGAGTGAAGGTGGGGTTTCAATGAGCCATAAGGTCCCCGAGAAAACACCCAGGCAGACTGTGAAGGTTTGGCTTTTTACTCTGTGAAGAACTTGCTGATGAAACAGTTTAGGATATATCTGGTGCACAGACATTAGAAGATGCTAGATCAGAGAGACCATACAGAAAGGAGTGGCATTTCTGAAAAGTAGTAGTCACTGGCACACATCAATTGAAAAAGTTAGTGATTTTCCTTGAGAAAAGGAAAAGATCACTACATTTTTCTTCCCCTAAAATGAGGAGCCTGCAATTTAGAGAATGACCCATCCACCAAGAACCAGTGGAACGGACACTAAGACTGAGAACATTGACATTATTTGAGTTTAGCCTGGTTCCTGTAAGACATGACATGACTTCTGAGGGATCTACAATCTAGACTCAAGGTTTTCTCTACCTTATGAATTAATGGGAAAAACATATACTTTCTAGAAAATCTGAGTCTTTCAAAGTAGTTTAATATTGAAATCGAAGCTCTGTAAAGACATTTTTCCCACTGGACCAATCTTTGGTAAGAATCATTGGGTACGCTTTGGATTTGGATCTATATGCTAAATAGACCCCATGCACACTTCACCATGTGGGCATTAATTCATCAAGTCATCATTCATTGCTGTTGTTATGAAGCAGCGAGTGCTTTGCTCACAGGTCGCTTTTCTTGTCATAAGACTGGCAGAGAAACAGAACATAGAAAGCACGAAAAATGAGGGGACCATTAATATATTATAAACATGTGCAAATATTTTAAAACAGTCATGTACATACTCCTTCAAATAACATATGTTTTTATTCCCAGTTTTTGCTTATGTCTGAGCTCCCAAATGCTTTGGATTAAGTAGATCTAAGTTCATAAATCATTGTCCAACGCTGGGATACGGCTGATATGCCCTGCTTTGATCGTCCTGGTATTTCACAGCCAGCAGAAGATCTGACGGGTTTCCATGTCTACTTGTTATTAAACATCATCTCCCATGCTTGGTAACTAACTGACAAAAAGCTAAGAAATTGCCTAATGATACTTCCAGATTATGTGCTAGGGTACCCACGTATTCCCTTGGGTTTCAGAGCCTCACTAATTTTGCCCCATATCAACAAGATGACCTCTAGTTCTTGAGTGTATTGAAGGAGGAAGTGTCTGTCTTGTGTTAACTGATGCTCTTCATTTGTGGCTTAAACACGTGGGAGAGGGGTGTGCAGAGGAGCTGAGCTGAGGGTGTTCTTAACACAGGAGATAATTCAAGGGGAGAGTGTGTTCCAGGGACTAAGCAAAGACATATTAGGAGGCTTCAGAACATATTTCCAGAAAGACTGACCAAAGTTCTCTAGCCGATTCATGTTCAGGAGCCAGGGATTGTATGTGTGTGTCACCATATTATTGAACTGGATTCTAGGCCTTAAGCCTCCTGCCTTTCTCCAGCAAAACACCCCAATTCTCTCTCTTAAATCCTGTCTTTTTGTTCTTGTGCCTGCCCCCTTCCCCTCGAACAACCTTCTGAGAATTTATAATCCTGGAAACTCTAAAAAAACAGTTTTGAGGGAAGACCATTTCAAGCAAAACTGGGGAGAGGCTGGGTTATCTGAGTAGAATAGGTTTGTTTTAAACCATTGGTAAGAATTGATTTCATATGTACATTCTTTTCTTCCTGAAATTTGATGCAAGTATTTTATGGCAATGTCTTAGAAACACAAAAGTTTTCAGTTTAGAAAGTAAATAGTTCATGCTTTTTTGCAAAATTTATTTTGAAATCTCTTTTAAAAATATATAGTGCAGGGAAAAGACAGAACTGCAAGATTTTTGTGTTTTCATTTACTGAAGAGTTGCTGGAGGTGGGCAGTGTCCAGTCAGCAAAATGTGGCAGTATCTTGTGGTGCTGCTTAAGAAAATAGCCACTCTTATAAAAACTGACATTAAACGTGTTTTACTGACTGGCAACAAAAATCTTTTCCAGTCTGGATATATTAAATTCAACAACATATATAATTATTTTTAGCAGACAGGAAAGAACTTTCGTTTGAAAAACTGCTTGTTGCTTAATTTTATTCATTTTTTGCATAAATAATGATTTTCCAGCAAAGTTAAGATGAGGAATAAAAGACATGAAGGTTTTTTGTTTTTATTTTCTTATGTTTATTCATATGCTAAAAATTAAGGTTAGGCTTTTAGCCTCTGGAAAGATTTTCTAAAGTAAAAACTTAATTTGAAAGAAGAAACTTCCTCCCTGGCTATAAACCCAGATGAAGAGTCTGTTGTTAGAAGCTCCCTTAGCATTTGTCAAGGATTTCTGATGAGTTTAAGTGCTTCATTGTCTGAATTTCTTGAAGACACTGTTAATTAACAAAGCTCTTTCTTGAATACGTCACTGTACAAGCATTCATTCATCAGTTCGGTCACTGTTGCGTCAGTGTTCTGGAGACTGGTGAGTGTCTTGCTCACAACTGATTCTTTCTTTGTAAAAACTGACATAGGAACAGCACAGGTACACTCATCTGAAAACGAGGAGTCAATTAACGCATAACAACTTTGTGCAAGTTTATTTAAAGTGTCTCTGTCCACATTGTCTCAAATATTTTATATTTATATCCTGATGTGCTCAATTGCTCAGTCGTGGCCGACTCTTTGCAACCCCACGGACTGTAGCCCACCAGGCTCTTCTGTCGATGGAATTTTTCGGGCACGAACACTGGAGTGGATTGCCATTTCTTACTCCAATTTATATCCTCAGTTTATGCTTATTTTCAAGCTATAGCATGTTTTCAATTGCTACCATCCTGTAGTTTCATTTTGATTAAAATAACTTTAAGAAAACCGACCACATTTAAAATTCTTGTTTGCATTAAAAAAAAAAAAAACTTCCATTGTTAATGATTTTAAAACAATGTGTGTGTGGTGTTTTTTTTTTTTTTAATTTACGATGCTTTGTGAGTTATTTACAGGAAGACTTTTGCAAGAAAAGGGGTTAAAGTGGAGATGAAAGAATCCAGAAGTTATATCAAATGACATATTAAAAGATGCAGGTATGGATTAACTCTAAAGAGTATAGCAGGAAAACAGTCCTCACTTTCTGATGTTACAAAGGCTTACCTTTGGTTTGCAAGGTCTGGAAGAATATAATCCTGGGTAGGTAAATTTCACAGTAGGGTTTTTGTTTTGTTTTTTAAAATGATTACTGAAGAACATCTTGGCCAGCCTATCATTTTGGGATAACAAAAGATGCCCTATGTTCTTGGGCGCTGTAAATCTTTCCCTGAACTGCAGTGCTGAACTGATGATAAGATAAATGCTTTTGTGATGGGAGATGTGTTTAGAAATATCACCCTGGCTGCCGCTCCTGCATTTGTCTGTAAATGGCTTTCTCTGTCTGGTAGACCAGGACAGCCATCTGCTTGGGTGCAAGACAGAGTGGTAACCTTGCTGAAAAAGGAGGAGGAGCAGGGAGAGGAGGAGAAGCAGGGAGAGGAGAAGGAGGAGAAAGAAGAGAAGAAGAAGAGGAGAAAGACAACAGCAGGGAGAAGAAGAGGAAGAGAAAGAGAGCTGATATTTTCTACATAGGATTTCTGTGTCTTCATCGACATCATAGACATGAAAGCCGTAATTTATCAAAAGAGAAAATTATGATCTTAACACCCTTCCCTTCTCCTTTAACCGGGAGCTGACAGCATCATGGTGTTATACTGACCGCCCAGCGATGGAGGAGGAGAAGCCAGAGAAGGAATGGGGAGCCCTCACCACCTACTTGTGGCCCAACCTCTATTCTAAAATGAATGTGGACAAGGACCCCCTACCCTCCCATGATGTGATGTCAGTAACACACTCAAAAGGGGCAGCTGTGTTCTATAGTTGAGGACTAGTGAGTTCTGAGTTAGCCAGTGGCGCTTCAGTTTGGCAGCCACTAACCATATGTGGCTATACACATTTACATTTTAAATTAATTTTAAACATTCAGCTCTTCAGTCTCACTGGCCACCCTTCAAGTGTTCCATGGCCATGTGTGGCCGGTGGTCACCCTGTTGGACTGTGTGGCTCTGGAACATTCCCACCATCACAGAAGATTCTACTGGATGGTACTGCTCTTCCCACGGGGAAGCTGGTTTCCTGAAAGAACTTCCTCCCATGGGCTGGGATTAAGTTTACCCAGTTAGATGACTTTTGATTAGGGCTTTTAAGCAGAATTAGATCACCATAAAGAAAGCTGAGCACCGAAGAATCCATGCTTTCTGATTGCAGTGCTGGAGAAGACTCTAAGAGTCCCTTGGACCACAAGAAGATCAAACCAGTCAATCTTAAAGGAAATCAACACTGAATATTCATTGGAAGGACTGATGCTGAAACTGAAGCTCCAATACTTTGACCACCTGATACACAGAGTTGACTCATTAAGAGACCCTGATGCTGGGAAAGATTGAGGGCAGGAAGAGAAGGGGGTGACAGAGGATGAGATGGTTGGATGGCATCACTGACTCAATGGATGTGAGTTTGAGCAAACTCCGGGAGATAGTGAAGGACAGGGAAGTCTAGAGTGCTGCAGCCCATGGGGTCTCAAAGAGTTGGACACGGTTTAGTGACTGAACAGTGAACAACAATAAATGAATTATTTAAAGGACACAAAAATATTGTTTTTTTATTTGAGCCTCTTGAGCAGTGGTGTGAATTTGCACATTTGATCATATGACCCTACAGAAGTGAACTATTTCTCTTCTCGGCAGTGGGCTTCTGTTGCCACTTTTGCTTTCTGGAATGTCTGATGGGCTGTTGCTTAGTGAGGGCTGATGATTGCTCTTCTTTTGTAACTTTTCATTTGGGGTTTATGATTTCTGTTGCACTTGGTACAGGTAAGTGTTAGTCTCTCAGTCGTGTCTGACCCTTTGCAATCCCATGGTCTGTAACCAGCCAGGCTCCTCTGTCCATGGGATTCTCCAGGCAAGAACACTGGAGTGGGTTGCCATTCCCTTCTCCAGGGAATCTTTCTGACTCAGGGATCAAACCTGGTTCTCCTACATTGCAGGTGGATCCTTTATGATCTGAGCAAAGAAACATGAAAAATTTGATCTCATGATCTGGTCCCAGTCCTGTCTTCAGGGGCCTGCAAGAAGCTGGCTGCCAAACCAAGGACAGGTGTCTCAGGGAGGCTTGGAGGGGTGACCAGGTGTTGGGTGGGAGGGGTGAGTGGGAGGCTGGAAACAGAGTAGGAAGTGAGAGCTCTTAGACTGAGGATGTCAGGGAAACGTGGGAAGCAAAACTGAGGGCAAAACAGTTCCACAGGAGAGGGTGTGAAAGAGCCCAACCTGTGAATGGGAACAAGCTCCCTGGCTTAAAGGTGCAGACCCTTCAGCATCACCAGGTTGTCTAAAGATGATGGATAATGCATGTGTAGTCACTTTAATCGTGTCCAATCATTGTGACCCTATGGACTATAGACCCCCAGGCTCCTCTGGCCTGGAATTCTCCAAGCAAGAATGCTGGAGTAGGTTGCCATTTTCTCCTCCAGTGCACCTTCCCAACCCAGGATCGAACCCCTGTCTCTTGCATCTCCTGCACTGGGAGGTGGATTCTTAACTAGCACCATCTATACCTTTCTTGCATCCAAAGATAGGATTTGGGATGAATGACAGACCGGAAACTGTGAGTATGGAGTTTTTCTTCCTTCTCTCTGTGTTGTTGCAGATACAGTGTCACATCTAACTGTCTTTACTGCTCCATCTGACTCTCGCAACTATATTTCAGTATCTTCAACTCCAGAATCAGCAGCAGATCACACTGTCATGGATCTTCCTTGGCACAGGGTCAATTTTCAGCGTGTGTTTGTTGACAAACAGTTCAGGAAGGGAGCAGACCTTTGTCTGGGGGTTATTCTGTCCCAGGAATCGCCTCTGTGTCTTTCCCAAGGCTCTCGGCAGTGTATTCATGGGGCTTCATTGGTCTCTTTGTTCATGTAGAACCCTGCTCTGGTGGCCCAGCTGTGAAGAGCAAGGGTCTGCCTTCAGCATCTTATGTGATCTTGTTGATGCCCTCGGCCTTCATCAGAAGTCAAGAGAGGGTAAACAGAATCACCGGCTCAAGAGAAAAGGAGCTTAAGATTTCCATCCTCTTCTCTGGGTTCTTTTATTTTAAAAATTGCTAGACTGATTCTCCCTCTGAGGAACATTGTTGTCGTCTGGGAAAAATAAACAGAGGGTGATAAGATCCTGCCTCTGTGAATTTTAAGGCAGATTTTCCCAGCCATAAAATACTAATTTGTTTTTAAAGAAATGGTGTTTGTGCACCATTTATAAGGTTTATAAGAAGGTCACAGTAAAAAGTCCAGCTCTTATCATGCTATGTGCATTGCATTCAAACAAGGCTTTCTCAAGGGCTTCCCAGGTGCTCAGTGGTAAAGAATCTGCCTGCCAATGCAGGAGATACGGGCTCGATCCCTGGGCTGGAAAGATCCCCTGGAGAAGGAAATGGCAACCCACTCTAGTATTCCTGCCTAGGAAATCCCACGGACAGAGGAGCCTGGTAGGCTACAGTCCATGTGGTCATTAAAGGGTCGACACGATTTAGCGACTAAACAAGGCTTTCTCAAAGTAAATTTCAGTTCCTACAGGCTGTTTCACCACATCAATCCAGGGCAGCTCTAAAACTCACTGTTTAACCTCCATCCCTGTCCTGATGTGGCCCCGAGAGAAGGATTCATTGCGCTCATGCCATGCTTCCCCCCACACTTTGGAGGGCTTATCAAACATGTGCTCATTGCTTCTAAAAATAATAAAATGAAAGCAGTCTCTGGCTCCCTTTTACACAGTTCCCACCCCCCCTGCTTTTTGCTTTAGTTCGTTCTTTTATTTTAGCATGATAAAGAAGGCAGCTGCTTTTTTTTTTTTTTTCCATGAAAGCAAATATATCTCATGTTCCTTTTCCTCTGTCACTCATCTGACCTATCTTAGTTCAGCAGTAGGATGATAACCGTTTATTATTCAGGCTGATTTTCAGTTACGAGTGTTTCTGCAGCCAGATGAAACAGTCAGATTCTCAGGATTTATTTTGTACAAGTTCCCCTGGGTGCAGAGTCCTTCTTTGGCAGCTGTATTCCCCTGGGAGAAAACAACATTGACCATGAGGGTTGAAGCCTCTAATTCAACATTTAAAGGCACGGTTTCCACAAAAGGGAAAATCGTGTGCGGTAGCAAATTGGGTCACATTAAAAAAAGGAAAGAAGCCGTATCTCTGCTCACAGCACATCCAAATTGTGTCAGAATTAGCAGTAATGTCAAGGGTAAGGACACTTGAATGGCAGTTTCCTGAGAACCACGAATGAGGGAGAAGACAACCAGCATAACCATCATTGTCAATGTGAGTGGCTAAGTTAGAGGTCAGTAATATTTTTATTGTAAATTACCAGATCCTGTGCACTGGAAATGTGGCTTACATCATGAACATCAGACCACTCGTACAACAAGGGACGGATAATTTTTCTTTTAAGTATGTATAGAGAAAACCCTTGGCGTCTAAGGAATTGAATTTGTGACTACCGTGCATTTTGATCGTGACCTCCAAATTCCAGGGCTTCCTGGTGGTTCAGATGGTAAAGAATCTGCCTGCAAAGTTGGAGACCCAGGTTTAATCCCTGGAGAAGGGAATGGCTACCACTCCAGTATTCCTGCCTGGAGAATCCCACGGACAGAGGAGCCTGGCAAGCTACAGTCCATGGGATCACAAAGAGTCAGACATGACTGAGTGACTAATACGTTCAACAATTCTCTAAGTTCCAGGATATATGGTGACCTGGATCTTTGTTGAGACCTAAATTTGAATCTCGAGTCCTCCCAGCTTGGCACGGAGGAACAAGTCTCTTAGCTTTAAGTGATTATCATGTATCATCCTTTCAATTGTTCACTACACTAGTTTGCTCAAGCCTCCCCAGGAATTAAAGACCATATTTTCTTTTTAGGGGAAAAAAAGCAAGCTTTAGCTAGGAAACCTACTCTTGGATTCCAGAGACGGAAGCTACATTCATAAAGTCAGGGCATTTTTGATAGTGGAGGTTCTACAAAATCCCCAGGAAACAGCTATTATAAATATGAATGTCCTCACACCTTCTTAAAGACCTGTGCACATGCAAGCCCTGCTTTTAGAACTTTAAGTCTGATCATAAGAGGCGTGCGCTATCTTTGTGTGGCGTTCTATTTCTGCCCAAGAGCTTAAATGAGAGTGGCGGACCTTCAGCTTTAGAGAAGGACGGATTCCTTGGTTCACTGACCCGTTCACTCATCCAACAACTGTTTCCCTGAATGAGCATCTACTGTGTGCAGACTCTGTGCTAGGCACCCAGAAGGCAGTGGTGGGCAAACAGTTCCCCGGACAGTCCTCTAGGGAGAGAGTTGATAATTTAAAAGGTGCGCGACTGTAGAATTTCACAGGGATCCCTTGATCCCAGGAAGGTGATCCCAGGAAGCTATGGGTGATCCCAGGGAGCTACAAAAGACATGGTAATAGACCGGTCAACATGGTGCTGGGTTGGACACTGATATTGAAGAATGAGTACAACTTGATGAGACACTGAAGGTTTTAAGTCTTCACCCCATGTCCCCAAAATGTACATGTTTTTCTTCATTCTCCAAAAATTGTTTACATTGTTGTTTCTGTTCAGTCACTAAGTCTGGTCTGACTCTGCGATCCCACGGACTGCAGCAGGCCAGGCTTCCCTGTCCTTCACCATCTCCCAGAGTTTGCTCAAATTCATGTCCATTGAGTTGATGATGCCGTCCAACCATCTCATCCTCTGTTGCCTCCTTCTCTTCCTGCCACAATCTTTCCCAGCATCAGAGTCTTGTTTACATTGTAGGAGTGAATATTTTCTATCGATACTAGGATCAGCAACACTGCGCAAACATAATCTGTAATGTTTAATGACAGACAGTGGGGTTTTAAGGATAGACTCCTGGTGATTTGCTTCATATTTTAACTTGTGGTCTAAATTAAAAATTTTGGTTCAGGGTTTTTGAAGCTGTAACTTTATTGAAAGGAATTCAATGGATACCTGTGGAAAATGTGCTCAGTTGCTAAGTCCTGTCTGACTCTCTGCAACCCCATGGACCCCAGGCTCCTCTGTCCATGGGATTTCCCAGGCAAGAATACTGGAGTGGGTTGCCATTTCCTTCTCCAGGGGATCTTCCCAACCCAAGGATCGAACCCATGTCTTCTGTGTCTCCTGCGTTGTCAGGCAGATTCTTTATCACTGAGCCACCAAGGAAGCTCACATATACTAAGAAGCCACAACAAAAAGGCGAGATGGTTAAATAACAGATTTTGGAGGGGTACATAATAACCTGGCCCTTTTATTTTTTTAATTTTATTGATCTTTCATCTGAAGGATTACAATTCATGACCTTTTATTCTCTTGCAAATTGATTCCTCCCTGAAATATGTTCAGCATCCTCCAAACCGTATTTTGAAAAAACAAAAACAAAAAAGATCTGGCATTTCAGTTTCTAACATTTTAATGAGGAACTCTAACAGATTTTTCAAAGTTCATGGCTTTTTCAACTAAAGTCTCACGTGCTCTTAGTTGTTAAATCAGTGGGCTCAATGTATCACTTATTTTTCAGACTTCCCATTTACTTATTATTCAGATTGAGAAATAGGATAGAAACTAATCCAGGCTGACTGATTCACATAGAGACATAGAAATTAAAACTCCCAGATCCAGTGTTGTTTCTTTTTTCTTCTTCCTCAGTTAAAAGGTGAATTATGAAAGGTATTGCATGGATTTTCAATAATAGTAGATAAAAAAAAATCTGAGTTAGCATGCTAAAAATTCCATCCCTTATGGATGGCTTCTTTCCAGTGATCGTGGTGGTGGTGCTTTAGTAGCTAAGTCGTGTTTGACCCTTGCAACCCCATGGATTGTGGCCTGCCAGGCTCCTCTGTGCACAGGAGTCTCCAGGCAAGAATACTGGAGTGGGTTGCCATTTCCTTCTCCAGGGGATCTTGCCAACTCAGGGTTCAAATCCAGGCCTCCTGCATTGCAGGCAGATTCTTTACTGACTGAGTACGAGGGAAGCCCAAGCAAACCCTATATTTTAATTAACGGAAACTTCTGGATTGGGGTGTGGTGCACATTGTTTCAATAGGTGCAGCCTGAAGGATCGTTAATGGGGTCTCCTGCCTATGTCGTGTCTCCTTTGCAAGACCTCCTCTCCACAGTTGCCTCTGCACAGGCGCTGCAGCGATGCCCTGTCTCGTTGCTTCCAGCACTGCATTAGGGAATCCTGTGCCATTGTGCCTAGGATGCAGGGCTAGATTCCTGTGAGCCTCTGCTCACACCATTTGGACCAAATGATCAATTCAGAGCTTTGTTTTCTGTGCATTTCTGATTAGAGACACTATTTAATATGTACTCCTTAAAATTGCACTCCCAGGTGGCTCAGTGCTAAAGAATAAGCTTGCTAATCCAGGAGACACAGGTTCAATCCCTGGGTCAGGAAGACCCCCTGGAGGCAGGCATGGCCACCCACTCCAGTACCCTTGCCTGGAAAAGTCCATGGGCAGCGGAGACTGGCAGGCTACAGTCCATAGGGTCGCAAAGAGTCGGACATGACCGAGTATGCACCATGCATGATACTGCAACTCCCAGCTACCAGCACTCAACTCGTGCCTGAGCAGAGCTTATCTCTAAGGCACATCGCAGCCCTCTTGTGCTTAGAGAAACCAGACAGCACTTCAACTGTACATCAGGAGGCCACTTAAACAGGGAAATCACCAACAAACAGCACAAATGCGTGGAAAACGTGGCACTCAGCAGACTGCAAAAAGGACCCTTACAGCATCAGCTGAAACCTCAGATGAGAGCGGGCACAGCCATCGGTGCCTTAAATTTTCTCCACTCAGCACATATCTGTGAATGACTGTGAAG
This sequence comes from Bos grunniens, assembly GCF_055505025.1. Taxonomy (NCBI): domain Eukaryota; kingdom Metazoa; phylum Chordata; class Mammalia; order Artiodactyla; family Bovidae; genus Bos; species Bos grunniens. The sequence continues at coordinate 84,860,517 of NC_141176.1, read as the reverse complement.
GCACAGACAATATTAATTGGGGGGGGCTACGGATATATTTTAGTGAGTGGGTGAACTTGCAAACACAGACTCTGCAAATGCTGAGAGTCCAAGTATTCCTATTTTTCTGTTTCTACCGTCACCACTCTGATCTAGGTCAGTGAATTCTGGGTTGCTGCAAAACCCCTCAATCTTAGTTTTCTCCAAGCCTTGTCTTCTATTTATTCTTTCTTGATTGATCTTTTCAATTTCTTTGTTATTGCTAACACCTTTCTCAAATTTTAAACTTTTCGAATGAAATAAAATATTGTCCGGGCATTCAAGGACTTTCTTGTTATATACATATTTTTCATTTTCTATCTCATTTCTCCTAGACCAGTATTGTCCAATACGATGTTCTTCAGTGATGAAAATGTTCTATAAGGTCAGTTCAGTTCAGATCAGTCACTCAGTTGTGTCTGACTCTTTGCGACCCTATGTCTGCACCAAATTAGCACATGAGACCACTGAGTGCTCAAAACACAGCTAACGTGACTGAGGAACTGCTTAAGTGTTATTGCTAGTCGGACTCAGGCTCCAACCAATGTACTGCACAATGCAGACAGCAGCTGCTTATTAAGAGTGGTCAGCTCTCTAGGAAAGGTGATTTACAGATTTCCTCTTTCTTGCTTTTGCCTGTATAACTTCTCCCTCTTTCTGTTTCCCAACCTGACCTTTATTTCCTACCCTCTTCAGCTTTCCCTTTTCATCATCCACCCTGCAGGAAACCATCCATGACCCACCCCAGCCAGAGGGTAGAAGGGATTTCTGTGCTTTTTGACTTGCTAAAGATACTGTTTCATTTAATGTCATGTCTTCCGAGAACATAACCACAAAGTCTCTGTGGGTGAAAGCTCAGTTCAGTTCAGTCGCTCAGTTGTGTCTGCCTCTTTGGGACCCCATGGACTGCAGCACACCAGGCTTCCCTGTCCATCACCAAGTCTTGGACAGGTGGGTGAAAACTGGTTCACAAAAACAGAGTGTCTGTCATTCAAGCAGATATCCCATAAATACCTATGGATCAATCGTCAGCAGGGTTTGCAGCACAAGACAGTAAAAGACATAAAATGTATATACTTTAAGGGGATTGTAGAAGTTAGGCTTCTACAAGGTTAGGCTTGAAACAAAAAAATGCCCAGATCTCTTTAGCCTATAGAGACAGAGATGTGTTTCTCGTTTACATCCCATGTCCCTTGTAACATGACTGTGGCTCTATCCATGTAACGTGACTATGGCTCTATCCAGGGTCTCTTCTAACTGATCAGAATCTTAAAACTTCTGCTAGTTAGTAACCTGCAACATTCTATTGGCCAAAGCAAATCGCCTGGCTGCTGCTGGGGTCAATGGGAGGGCATGCATGACCCTCTAGCATGGAGGACATCAAGACAGTTGGTGAAAAGTCATGTCATCTACAACAGGGATCACATGTCTCAGTTAGGTTTCCACCCCTTGCCTTCTGTTTTTGGAATGGCTTTACCAACCCACTTCCCTCCATCTCTCCCTATTGCAGACGCTCCTTTAAGGAGCATCCAGAATGTTTTCCAGGGTTGCAGATGTCATTTCATCACCCTGCACAACAGCCTTCGAAGGCTCCTCATTTTGCTTATGAAAGTCCCCAATTCCTACGCATGGTATTTGTGAATCTTCACAGTCTAGCCTCCTCTTGGTCACATTCTCATTAACTGCCCTATGCTGTCGTGCCCCTGAATTGCTGGTCTTTGTAAATAGCCAGATCACCTACTAGAAGACATATCCATGATGACCATCCTGTAGAGACCCAGCACAAAATGACTTCTGAGAATCATCACCAGCAACCTTGCTGAGAGATTCACACCCTAATTGGTGTTTCTGTGAGACACAGGACACACCTCTGGTTAGACAGCATTTCCTAAACTGAAACATCAAGGGTTTACCAGTTGTCCTCTCGTATGTACCAAAAGTCCCTTAATCATAGAGTCCTGATACTGCTTTCAGATCAGATCAATCGCTCAGTCATGTCCAACTCTTTGCGACCCCATGAATCGCAGCACACCAGGCCTCCCTGTCCATCACCAACTCCTGGAGTTCACTGAGACTCACATCCATTGAGTCAGTGATGCCATCCAGCCATCTCATCCTCTGTTATCCCCTTCTCCTCCTGCCCCCAATCCTTCCCAGCATCAGAGTCTTTTCCAATGAGTCAACTCTTTGCATGAGGTGGCCAAAGTACTGGAGTTTCAGCTTAAGCATCATTCCTTCCAAAGAAATCCCAGGGCTGATCTCCTTCAGAATGGACTGGTTGGATCTTCTTGCAGTCCAAGGGACTCTCAAGAGTCTTCTCCAACACCACAGTTCAAAAGCATCAATTCTTCGGTGCTCAGCCTTCTTCACAGTCCAACTCTCACATCCATACATGACCACAGGAAAAACCATAGCCTTAACTAGACGGACTTTTGTTGGCAAAGTAATGTCTCTGCTTTTGAATATGCTATTTAGGTTGGTCATAACTTTCCTTCCAAGGAGTAAGCGCCTTTTAGTTTCATGGCTGCAGTCACCATCTGTAGTGATTTTGGAGCCCAGAAAAATAAAGTCTGACACTGTTTCCACTGTTTCATCATCTATTTCCCATGAAGTGGTGGGACCGGATGCCATGATCTTCATTTTCTGAATGTTGAGCTTTAAGCCAACTTTTTCACTCTCCACTTTCACTTTCCTCAAGAGGCTTTTTAGTTCCTCTTCACTTTCTGCCATAAGGGTGGTGTCATCTGCATATCTGAGGTTATTGATATTTCTCCCGGCAATCTTGATTCCAGCTTGTGTTTCTTCCAGTCCAGAGTTTCTCATGATGTACTCTGCATATAAGTTAAATAAACAGGGTGACAATATACAGCCTTGACGAACTCCTTTTCCTATTTAGAACCAGTCTGTTGTTCCATGTCCAGTTCTAACTGTTGCTTCCTGACCTGCATACAAATTTCTCAAGAGGCAGATCAGGTGGTCTGGTATTCCCATCTCTTTCAGAGTTTTCCACAGTTTATTGTGATCCACACAGTCAAAGGCTTTGGCATAGTCAATAAAGCAGAAATAGATGGTTTTCTGGAACTCTCTTGCTTTTTCTATGATCCAGCGGATGTTGGCAATTTGATCTCTGGTTCCTCTGCCTTTTCTAAAACCAGCTTGAACATCAGGAAGTTCACGGTTCACGTATTGCTGAAGCCTGGCTTGGAGAATTTTGAGCATTACTTTACTAGCGTGTGAGATGAGTGCAATTGTGCAGTACTTTGAGCATTCTTTGGCATTGCCTTTCTTTGGGATTGGAATGAAAACTGACCTTTTCCAGTCCTGTGGCCACTGCTGAGTTTTCCAAATTTGCTGGCATATTGAGTGCAGCACTTTCACAGCATCATCTTTCAGGATTTGGAATAGCTCAACTGGAATTCTATCACCTCCACTAGCTTTGTTCGTAGTGATGCTTTCTAAGGCCCACTTGACTTCACATTCCAGGATGTCTGGCTCTAGGTCAGTGATCACACCATCGTGATTATCTGGGTCGTGAAGATCTTTTTTGTACAGTTTTTCTGTGTATTCTTGCCATCTCTTCTTAATATCTTCTGCTTCTGTTAGGTCCATACCATTTCTGTCCTTTATCGAGCCCATCTTTGCATGAAATGTTCCTTTGGTATCCCTGATTTTCCTGAAGAGATCCCTAGTCTTTCCCATTCTGTTGTTTTCCTCTATTTCTTTGCATTGATCGCTGAAGAAGGCTTTCTTATCTCTTCTTGCTATTCTTTGGAACTCTGCATTCAGATGCTTATATCTTTCCTTTTCTCCTTTGCTTTTCACTTCTCTTCTTTTCACAGCTATTTGTAAGGCCTCCCCAGACAGCCATTTTGCTTTTTTGCATTTCTTTTCTATGGGAATGGTCTTGATCCCTGTCTCCTGTACAATGTCACGAACATCATTCCATAGCTCATCAGGCACTCTATCTATCAGATCTAGGCCCTTAAATATATTTCTCACTTCCACTGTATAATCATCAGGGATTTGATTTAGGTCATACCTGAATGGTCTAGTGGTTTTCCCTACTTCCTTCAATTTAAGTCTGAATTTGGCAATAAGGAGTTCATGATCTGAGCCACAGTCAGCTCCTGGTCTTGTTTTTGCTGACTGTATAGAGCTTCTCCGTCTTTGGCTGCAAAGAATATAATCAATCTGATTTCGGTGTTGACCATCTGGTGATGTCCATGTGTAGAGTCTTCTCTTGTGTTTTGGAAGAGGGTGTTTGTTATGACCAGTGCCTTTTCTTGGCAAAGCTCTATTAGTCTTTGCCCTGCTTCATTCTGTATTCCAAGGCCAAATTTGCCTGTTACTCCAGGTGTTTCTTGACTTCCTACTTTTGCATTCCAGTCCCCTATAATGAAAAGGACATCTTTTTTGGGTGTTAGTTCTAAAAGGTCTTGTAGGTCTTCATAGAACCGTTCAACTTCAGCTTCTTCAGTGTTACTGGTTGGGGCATAGACTTGGATTACTCTGATATTGAATGGTTTGCCTTGGAAACGAACAGAGACCATTCTGTCATTTTTGAGATTGCATCCAAGTCCTGCATTTCAGACTCTTTTGTTGACCATGATGGCCACTCCATTTCTTCTGAGGGATTCCTGCCTGCAGTAGTAGATATAACAGTCATCTGAGTTAAATTCACCCATTCTAGTCCATTTCAGTTCGCTGATTCCTAGAATGTCGACATTCATTCTTGCCATCTCTTGTTTGACCACTTCCAATTTGCCTTGATTCATGGACCTGACATTCCAGGTTCCTATGAAATATTGTTTATACTGCTTTACTCATATGTATAAACTTGATGCCTAGTATAGTGTCCGTCTGTCACATTTATACAAGCAGGTGCTTAGTATAAATATCCTTCCTGTATGAGAAAAAAAAGTGAAAGTGTTAGTTGCTCAGTCATGTCTGACTCTTTTCAACCCCATGGACTGTAGCCCGCCAGGCTCCTCTATCCATGGGATTCTCCAGACCAGAATACTAGAGTGGGTTGCCATGCCCTGCTCTAAAAGATCTTCCCACCCGAGAGATCAAACCCAGGTCTTCTGCATTACAAGCAGATTTTTTACCATCTAAGCCAGAGACAAAAAACAAAATTTCTTATCTGGTTAAACGTGCATATTACACAAAGTGTCATATTGTACTTGTTATGTTTATCTCCTTGCTACAGGGCAATTTACACAATTAAAATAGAATGAGTTTAATACCCATAAACTACCCAGATGCTCTGATTTATCATCAAAGATAGAATTTATCTATGAGAAGTCTTTTTGTGGAATTGGGCAGAGAACATTTCAGAGGATTTACATTTACTGTGAGTTGTGACTGTGTGTTTGGCACTTGATGAGCTTTTTATAAAAAGAAAAATGTTTCATACATGGGAGGAAATTTTATGAATCCTTCCATATGAAATAGGTGGATGTATGTTGACAGCACAGATATTTATTTAGAAGCATTTTCAAAATGTTCCTCTGAGAATTAGAAATATCCTTTATTTTATCCTTGTGCCTTTACCACTAGCTTACATCTAAATGAGAGACACTGCCAATCATTGCTACTGACCAGAGGAAAATATTTACCCAGGCTTATACCATCGTCCCAAAAAAGTACCGACTGAACGTACAATAGTGAGAAGCTGGGCAGTTTCGTACACACAAGTCTGGAGCACAAACAGAGGTCATGCAAGGTCACATTGTTAACATGTTTTCTAGCCACAAGAGAAACCTAGGAATCATAGCTGTGGCTCCCCAGGTAATTTAATGTCTCCATTAGCTCCATTTTTCAATCCAAGTTCACTCTCAGTTAACAGAGTTACATGTTACATGGGGAGATGCTAGAAACTTTATGATGTTCAAAGATCAAGTCTTCTGTCTGGGAAGGTATGCAGTATTACTAATACCACAAACTTGATCAACTCTTCTGGTTTAAGCCTTTGTGCTGCTTTCAATGATGCAAAGTGCTCGTTTGTAAGACAAGATGTTAATCTCCATCTCCTGGCATTTGATATAAAAGAGTTGATTTTAATGTGATGTTGGTTTATAATAATTGCTTTGGAAATTTGCTCTCTGGTTTCATAATGCCAAAGACCAGAATAGCTCAATGGCTGCTTTCGCCAAAAATCTGTTTTTCTAAAAGCTTTCCCTTCAATTGCTTTCCAGTAAATGTATTCCTGTGATCCATTCTTATAATTTATCACAATATGCCTAGAATAGCAAGCTTTGTTCAACCCCTGACCAAGAGCTTCTGCATTTGCTGAAACTTCAGTTGCCATTTAAAACAGCACTTGTTGAAAAAGCTGAAATGTGCCAGCAACTAGCTTTCACATAGCTCCAGTACAGGACACCTGCAACTGGCTCTAGTTCCTTTTCTTAGTATTTCTTAAACACCAAGAGATAGGGACTTTCCTGGTGGTCTAGTGGTTAAGACTTTGCCTTCCAATGCAGGGAATGCAAGTTCGATCCTTGGTCAGAGAGCTAAGATCCCACCTGTCTCATGGCCAAAAAGCCAAAACATAATACAGAAGAAATATTGTAACAAATTTAATAAAGACTTTAGAAATGGTCCATATTAAAAAAATCTTAAAAAAAACCCAAACCAAGAGATAACATATCTAAAAATACTTGAAACTAAGATGTCTTACATGGTTCAGATTTTCATTGTTCTATTAGCTTTTACATTTAGATCCTAAGTTATAGCATCATATTAATAGATCAGAAATTATTCATAGAGATTCTTAAACCACCATCCACCATATGTTACCTTTAAGATAAAGGACAAAGGCAATATTGCCGAGGTCCAGCCCCAGCTGATCCAGGGAGTTCGAAGCGGGGATGGTGTCGGGGAGGATCAGGATACAATAGCTTCAATTAGATATTAATCAGAGATGTAAAGAGTAATAGAATGAGGATAGCTCAGTAGGAAAATTCAGTGGAGAAAAGAGGCCGAGTAGCTTGATTTACACGAAAAACCAATAAAACTTCAAGACAAGAAGCTTGCACCACTTACGTAGGCCGCAGGCGTCCTTCCGTTCTCCTGAAGGAGAGGAGACACTGAGGCCTCCCCTGTCGGATCTTAGAAGCCCAGGCATAATTAGTAAGCATGGCGGGCTCCGCGTTCCAGATGGAAACTCAGCCAGAGTCTGAAAGAGAGAACGACATGGGGAGACCAGTATTTCGAGGAACTGATCCCAATTCTTTGTTTTCCATGGTCTACTTTTATACACTGAGATGTTATGCAAAAGTCACGCGGGGTCAACAGTCCTGACTTTTATCAAAGTCAGGTGCTTCATACAAATGTATACAGAGGTCTTAGGGGTGTTACATCATCTTCTGGCCAGGGGGCCTGCTGACAATTTATGACCCTCTCCTTGTGACAGTGGTCAGTCAACCAGGACACTTATTTCTCCAGGGGTGATTATTTTTAAAAAAGACTCCACCTTCCGAAGGTACCAGATAAAGTTACATTCCTATAGGGTGAGGGTGTAGTGGGTTTTAATTAAGGAAAGAATTTACTTAGCCTAAGGTCTAACATGATTAATATCAAAGGTTAATACTTATTTCTTCTATATATTCATTAATGTGTGTAAGGGCAGGGGATGTGGAGACTTAGCAACAAACATTGGCTCAACAAATGAAAAACCCTTCACCAATACAATTTCTAATCAGCCCACTATACTTATACTAATGGTTTTCTAACTTTTCTAAGGAACCTGTTTTTAGAAGGTTTAAAGCATCTCATGCCTCTCACAGTTGGGAGGCTCTGAGAAATCACATGTGGCTGGACAAGCCTGTCAGGCAGGCTAGAGAACCTTCAGAGGAGCTTGTAGGTTAAAACACTCTTGTCACGCCCAGTTTTTATTAACTGGAGCTCTAAGTTAACTCCTTCTCCGAAAGAGGTGGTGGGGGACAGCCCCCCGTAAAGTCAGAGGTGTTGGTGAGAGCACAAAGTAGTAAAGTAGGCAGGCTCTGGTTATGGGGGTAGATGCTCGAGGATTTCCAGGGGGACTCCTGAGGCTCGATCCCGCCTTTGCGTATGTCAAGCCTCCTTCCTCATGACCTTTGCCATGGGTGGAGGTCCTCACGCCAGCTCGCAACAAAATATTATTATTTTTCTTGATAAGGAGATGAAAATCAATGTCCAGAATGAGCAATAACATTCATTCAATTCATTCATTCATTTATTCTAAAAACATTTTTAAATTATCTTCTAAGAGCACTATGCTGGGAATATAGTGATTAATTAAAGGCCTCACAGAGCTTAGAGTCTGACTGAGGAGTTCTTTCTTTTCACATTGATTGATTTCTACAAATGACTTTTTAACAGCCTCAATGAGATATAATTCACATATGATACAGTTCACTAACTTATACAATTCAAAGATTTTTAGCATATTCATGCAGTTGTACAAACCATTTTACCATAATCAATTTTTAGGGCATTTTCGTCACCCTCAAAAGAAACTGTATCCATTAGTAGTCATTTACAATTTCCCTTCAGCCTTGATTGAGGAATTCTTAAGTTTCTATTATCTGTATTCTTTTTCTTGGGATAATAATTAGTGGAAAGTTGGTGGCATTGAATATTGATATTTACAATGAAAATATTATGAAATAAAAAGAGTTCCTAAGAAGCTCCCCTCAACTATTTCCCTCCATTTGCGAAGATGAGATTATGTCAACTGTTTAACTGTTGTCTGTCCTGAGTAAGATGTGCTCCCCAGAAGGGCATACCTGCTGCTTTCCTGTCCCTTTAGCCAAATGGACACCAAAATACAGTGGTGACGAGAAAGGCACTGTTACGTGAGCGGCAATGAAACAGCAAGCTTGATTTCCCATCGAGAATGGCAGGAATCCCTTGTTCAGAACAGGGAAACCACCACAAAATACAAACATGGAGTTCTGGTTGCTGCCCTTCCTTTTCTCCTTTCTTCCCTCTTCATTTAGTTTTCTTTTTTCTTTTACTCATCCATTCATTCCTTCAAAACATTTATTTGATGCCTAATAAGCTGTAGAAGACATTTGGACCTAGTTATCCATTTGGATTTCTGAAGAAGAGTTTTTCTTCTCCCTTCCTTCATCCTCTTCTTTCTCTTAGGAGCTACCCTCTGATGATTTCCCTCTTTTATTTTTCTCTATGTTGATCTTAACTATAGTATCCTTTTTCATATCTTCCAAGCAGAAACACATACATGATTTGATGTGGTTTTGCAGACTGCCCAACTGAAGCACTGATGTTTGGTTTTAAGTGTCTCTGCTGAGTCGTGATTCAATGCCCTTTGGTTGGAAGACGATCTCTACCAGCTGTTTTACCACCTTAGGCCACTTTCCCCACTCAGTGTAGACCGCACTGCAGTGTTCACACACCCCAAATCGCATCCTTGCCTACCCAGTGGTGAACACTCCGGGAATCTACCCTGCCTTTCAGCATCTAGGCTTCTTCTCCAAGCTGTGTGTGTGTGCACGTGCTCAGTAGCTCAGTCAAATCCAACTCTTTGTGACCCCATGGAGTGTAGCCCGCCAGGCTCCTCTGTCCACGGGATTTCCAAGGCAAGAATACTGGAGCGCACTGCCTTTTCCTACTCCAAGGGATCTTCCTGACCCAGGTATTGAATCCATGTCTCCTGCATTGGTAAGAGAATTCTTTATCACTGAGCCACTAGGGAAGCTCTGGACTAAGTTTTAATGACCAGATATTCCACCTAGCAGGAAAAGAGGATTTGAGGTAGCATATGAGTCATATTGATTCAGTTCAGTTCAGTTCAGTTGCTCAGTCGTGTCCAACTCTTTGCGACCCGTGAATCGCAGCACGCCAGGGCTCCCTGTCCATTACCAACCCCCGGAGTTCACTCAGACTCGTGTCCATCGAATCAGTGATGCCATCCAGCCATCTCATCCTCTGTTGTCCCTTTCTTCTCCTGCCCCCAATCCCTCCCAGCATCAGAGTCTTTTCCAATGAGTCAACTCTTCACATGAGGTGGCCAAAGTAAGTCACTTTAGTTCCTCTACACTTTCTGCCACAAGGGTGGTGCCATCTGCATATCTGAGGTTATTGATATTTCTCCCGGCAATCTTGATTCCAGCTTGTGCTTCTTACAGTCCAGCATGTCTCATGATGCACTCTGCATAGAAGTTAAATAAGCAGGGTGACAGTATACAGCCTTGACATACTCCTTGCAGTCCAAGGGACTCTCATATTGATTAGGAAAATATAAAACTGTTTCAAGTGTTTATCTCACTGAGATGAGTCACTTCAATAAACTGGTTTTAAGTAAATAGGTTCTAATTTTCTAGGTACCTGACAGAGAAAACTTTTAGTTGTAAAATTTGAAAGGAGAAATAAAGCCTTAATGGAAATGCAGTCAATATTGACTGGATGTTGCAACTTGTACTTAAATCAAATGTGTGTTAAGCTATACTGTGGTTCAGGCAGCAGGCAGAGTGTTCGGTGTACAGAGATAAAAAGGGGAGGATCTCATAGAGCAATAAGCACATAATTCTGCTACAGTTTGATGAGTTCTGTAACAGAGAAGTGAACAGTTAGCCACATCTCTGATTTCATTATTGATATGGCTTCTGAAGCTCTAAGATGTCATTGTAGGCATGTTTTTCTGAAAATCCATTTGGTTTAATGGAGAATAAGGGAAAAGAGTTATAATTTTCCTGTAGGAACTATTTAAGCTAAAATTAGTGAAGAATTATACCATCCATCCCTCAATTCTTTACTGTCTACTGATGTCATATTCTTTCTGCTACCCCATTCTCCTCATTTGAAGAAAGCCTACTTCTCTGAGCCCTGGCTAAAATGCCAAAATCATGAAGCCTGCCTCGATGGTGTCAGATTCAGTTCATCCCTGTGTTTTCCCTTTGCAGTATTTGTTTGTATCACTAGTTACTCCATTTGCCATAATCTGTTATGGCTAGTCTTGCCTATGTGTGTAAGACCATATTTACAACTCCTTATATTTTGCTAGTGGGAAACACTACAATTGTGATTGATATTCAATGGCTTTCAGTAGTTTCCCCAGGCTAATGACTGACTCACGGTGTACGAGTTCTGAATCAATTTGGAAATCCCCAATTTCAACTCGGAATCCTTAAAGCAGAGTCAGTGTTTAATCTCAAAGGTTTAACTATGTTTACATTCTTGTTGTTTCATGGACGCCATGTATCACAGGACCCAGAGCAGAGATACTGAGGTTGTATGGATCCTGCCCTGCCTGTTACCTCTTTAGACATTGGTTTCATTTCCTCAGAACTAGAATAGCGAGAAGAACAATGCCTACCTCAAAGGACTGTTGGGAGGACTGGGCAAGGCAGAGCTTATACCTCCTTAAAACAGTGCTGGGACATTGTAAGAGGTTATTAAGTAGTTGTTGTTGTCCAGTTGCTAAGTCATGTCTGATTCCTTTGCGACCCCATGGACTGCAGCACACCAGGCTCCTTTGGCCTCCACTATCTTCCAGAGTTTGCTCAAACTCATGTTCATTGAGTCGGTGATGCTATCTAACCATCTCCTCCTCTGTCATCCCCTTTTCCTTTTACCTTCCATCTTTCCCAGCATCAGGATAGGAGTTTTTATAATTCCTTTTAATACTATGCATGAAAAATCCCTTATGATTATACAGTGGAAGTGAGAAATAGATTTAAGGGCCTAGATCTGATAGATAGAGTGCCTGATGAACTATGGAATGAGGTTTGTGACATTGTACAGGAGACAGGGATCAAGACCATCCCCATGGAAAAGAAATGCAAAAAAGCAAAATGGCTGTCTGTGAAAAGAAGAGAAGCGAAAAGCAAAGGAGAAAAGGAAAGATATAAACATCTGAATGCAGAGTTCCAAAGAATAGCAAGGAGAGATAAGAAAGCCTTCTTCAGCGATCAATGCAAAGAAATAGAGGAAAACAACAGAATGGGAAAGACTAGGGATCTCTTCAAGAAAATCAGAGATACCAAAGGAACATTTCATGCAAAGATGGGCTCGATAAAGGACAGAAATGGTATGGACCTAACAGAAGCAGAAGATATTAAGAAGAGATGGCAAGAATACACAGAAGAACTGTACAAAAAAGATCTTCACAACCCAGATAGTCACGATGGTGTGATCACTGACCTAGAGCCAGACATCCTGGAATGTGAAGTCAAGTGGGCCTTAGAAAGCATCACTACGAAAAAAAAAAAAGAAAGCATCACTACGAACAAAGCTAGTGGAGGTGATGGAATTCCAGTTGAACTATTCCAAATCCTGAAAGATGAGCTGTGAAAGTGCTGCACTCAATATGCCAGCAAATTTGGAAAACTCAGAAGTGGCCACAGGACTGGAAAAGGTCAGTTTTCATTCCAATCCCAAAGAAAGGCAATGCCAAAGAATGCTCAAACTACTACACAATTGCACTCATCTCACACGCTAGTAAAGTAATGCTCAAAATTCTCCAAGCCAGGCTTCAGCAATACGTGAACCGTGAACTCCTGATGTTCAAGCTGGTTTTAGAAAAGGCAGAGGAACCAGAGATCAAATTGCCAGCATCCTCTGGATCATGGAAAAAGCAAGAGAGTTCCAAAAAAGCATCTACTTCTGCTTTATTGACTATGCCAAAGCCTTTAACTGTGTGGATCACAATAAACTGTGGACAATTCTGAAAGAGATTGGAATACCAGACCACCTCATCTGCCTCTTGAGAAATTTGTATGCAGGTCAGGAAGCAACAGTTAGAACTGGACATAGAACAACAGACTGATTCCAAATAGGAAAAGGAGTACGTCAAGGCTGTATATTGTCACCCTGTTTATTTAACCTCTATGCAGAGTACATCATGAGAAACGCTGGACTGGAAGAAACACAAGCTGGAATCAAGATTGCCAGGAGAAATATCAATAACTTCAGATATGCAGATGACACCAGCCTTATGGCAGAAAGTGAAGAAGAACTAAAAAGCCTCTTGATGAAAGTGAAAGAGGAGAGTGAAAAAGTTGGCTCAAAGCTCAACATTCAGAAAACGAAGATCATGGCATCTGGTCCCATCATTTCATGGGAAATAGATGGGGTAACAGTGGAAACAGTGTCAGACTTTATTTTTCTGGGCTCCAAAATCACTACAGATGGTGACTGCAGCCATGAAATTAAAAGACACTTACTCCTTGGAAGGAAAGTTATGACCAACCTAGATAGCATATTCAAAAGCAGAGACATTACTTTGCCAACAAAGATTCGTCTAGTCAAGGCTATTGTTTTTCCTGTGGTCATGTATGGATGTGAGAGTTGGACTGTGAAGAAGGCTGAGTGCCGAAGAATTGATGCTTTTGAACTGTGGTGTTGGAGAAGACTCTTGAGAGTCCCTTGGACTGCAGGAGATCCAACCAGTCCATTCTGAAGGAGCTCAGCCCTGTGATTTCTTTGGAAGGCATGATGCTAAAGCTGAAACTCCAGTACTTTGGCCACCTCATGTGAAGAGTTGACTCATTGGAAAAGACTCTGATGCTGGGAGGGATTGGGGGCAGGAGGAGAAGGGGACAACAGAGGATGAGATGGCTGGATGGCATCACTGACTCGATGGACGTGAGTCTCAGTGAACTCCGGAGTTGGTGATGGACAGGGAGGCCTGGCGTACTGTGATTCATGGGGTCGCAAAGAGTTGGACACGACTGAGCAACTGATCTGATCTGCTCTGATGATTCCTCCCCTTCTCTCATCCTCTGAGATTAGAAGGATTTCCAACTAAAGAAAGAAGAACTAGATTCACGGGTGTGGAAACTTGCGTTCGAGCCCTTCCCCACACATTCCCAGTGCCCTTGACGGAAAAGGAAAATGGAAGCTACTAGGAGATTGCAAACCCTAGCCTACAGAGAGGTAACTGTGATCCTTAAAGAACACTGATCACTCCTGGCATTCTATTCTAGAAAACATGAGCTTCATTCAAATTTTAGCCTACACTGGGAGTTGGGCTAATACTTGAAATCTACCTGTATATGTTTAACAACTTAAGACCATTTATCTTCAAGAAAATGAGTAGAATGCTGTAGAATATAAATTTGCCTGTTTCAGAAATACAGAACCAACCAAAATTCTTCTCCAAAGGGTGACAGTTTACATTACCATGTCTCATGCTGTGCTTCATTTGGCCCATAGGAAACCTGTAAAACGGCAGGTTGAGATTGTTAACCACTGGTTGTACAGGAAAAGTCAACCTCCAAAAGATGGCAATTTGCCCTAAAGCATGCAAGAAACAAACGGAAGATTGGGGAACATAATCCAGACTTTATAACCCAGGGATCTGCCTATGAAATTCTAGTTCTTTTTCATTCTCCACCAACAGAACAGGCCTGCCCTGGGCAGTTCCTTTCTCTCTGAGGCTCTTTTCCCCATTTCCAGCCTCTGTCAAAGTTTGAGAAAATGTCAGGTATGTTTGAAAAGGCTTCATCTTATTTGAGATGATTCTAAATTCAGTTAATCACTTATTGTTAAAGAGAACCTCAGATTAATGGACCTGGAGACAGGGCCAGTAGGGACCTGTCTGCTCAGAGCAGCTTCCGCTGAAGCTGTGGACCAGCTGATGTTGCCAGGGACCTGGGGCTGCTGTGCTGGAGGAAGGTGAATCACCTGGAAAATCAAAAAGCGGTTTCCCCAGCAGCCCTAAACAGACCTCGTGAACAATCCGCTCACATCTTTTAAAATTAAATGTTCAGCAGAACTTGAAACATCAGTAGATTAACATGTCAATACATTTTCCACATCACTGCACAAAGCTAAGCTCTAAGAATAAAATGCACTCTTTAGGTATATTTTAACAGGTGAAAAAAATTATAGGTGAAAGCAGAACCTCATAACTCTAAAAGGATATATTTTGGAATTGAGTTTTAGCTTTTCATGGAACTCAGATCTGCGCTCTAAAAAATTTCCTGACATCAGTGTTTTGGGCTGAGTTGTGTTGGCCCCAATTCATACGTTGAGTTCCTAAATTCCAGTGCCTTAGAATACAATTGTATTTGGAGGAAATTTCCTTAGAAAGGAAATGAATTTAAAATAAGGCCCTTAGGGTGGGCCTGAATTCAGTGTGAGTGGGTTGCATTAGTGGTAAAGACCCCACCTGCCGGTGCAGGAGACATAAGAGACACTGATTCGATCCCTGGATCAGGAAGATCCCCTGGAGGAGGGCATGGCAACCCACTCCAGTATTCTTGCCTGGAGAATCCCAAGGACTGAGGAGCCTGGTGGGCTACAGTCCACAGAGTCATCAAGAGTCCGACACAACTGAAGCGACTTAGTACATGCATGCACATTGTCATTATTAAGAGGAGGAGATGAAACCAACACACAGAGGGGAGAGAGTGTGAAGACAGAGGGAGAAGGTGGCCACGTACAAGCCAGGAGAGAGGCTCAGAGGAAACCATCCCTGCTGACACCTTGATCTTGGCTTCTAGCCTCTTATTGGAAAAAAATAAACTTCTGTCTTTTAAGCCCATGGTACTTCATATGGCAGTCCTAGAAAACTAAGATAACTAGTGAGCAGGGCTTAGGAGTTTGCCACATCTTAAATTTTCAATGAAGCGAAATGTTATCAGCAGTAGCCCTAACCTTGCTTGAGTGAAGAAAACCACCATTTTTATTTTTACGGGTAGAAATCCAGCGTTTGTGTCCTGAAATGTGGAGTATCAGAGTGTATTGCAATGTCTGCTCTTTCATGCTGTGTGTTGGACGGTGTGAGAAAGAAGCCGCTGGGGAATCTGAATTTGCTTAAAGACCCCGTGAGCTGTGTGGACTTCCTGGATGTTTTCTCATTAGTAAAATGGGCTGATTAATGTGTCATAAGATTGTTGTGAGAAATAAGTTAGCTAGTGGCTGTGAAACTCTGCCCATGTAAAGGATAAGCGTTATGTAAATGAAACTGTTACATAATAACGTGAGTCATTATTTCACGTGGACCCTTGAGTTGAATGAAGATGCTCAGTTCCTCTTCAGCATGTGATTGAACATTTAGTATGGCTGCTAAATTCCCTCATCTTTTCTTTGATTTTTTTTAAAAAAATGAGGTTTAAGAAGATGATGGAGGGATTCCCAGGTGGACCAGTGGTTAAGAATCTGACTTCTAATGCAGGGGACCCAGGTTTGATCCCTGCTTGGGGGACTAAGATCCTACATGCCATGGGGTAACTAAGCCCACGCTCCACACCTACTGAGCCTATATGCTGCAGCTAAGACATGATGCAGCCAAATACAAATAAATAGATAAATATGAAAATAAGATGATGAAAGGGTCCCTGGAAAGGTGAGATAAAATGGGCTTTACAGCCTCACTCTGGATGAGCTGGGATCCCAGCATCAGCATGGCCCACAGCAGTCACTTCCATTTGCGTTCAGAGATTGATCCATGAGTTTATAGCTCATGCCAGTGGCAAAGAATCAAAGAGCCTGGCAATTGGCCTCATAGTGACCTGTCTGTTTGTGCTCTATCATAATGAAACCTCAAAAGTCATGGAGTTCTTCAATAGCGCTCCCTTCTCAGCCTCACCACATAGTAGGGAAACATTTTAAAATAAGTTTATCAAAAAATATTTTAAAATGCAAAAGGACTCAACTTATATGAAAGTATGATCCCCGCAATTCTGTTAACCTACCCTTTTAAGGTACCCTTTCCCCATAAATTCTCAAGAAAGAGTCTTTCTTGGGCTAAACTGAAAACTTCAGCTGGGCAATTTCCCGCTCTCCACACTCCTGATGTTTGGGGCTATACACTTGATTTGTTGGGGGGTGGGGGGTGGGCTGTTCCGTGCTTTGCAGGAGGTTTAGCAGTGGCCCTGGCCTCTACCTACCAGGTGCCAACTGTGGCAAGTCCCCACCCCGATGTGTGACAGCCAAAAATGTCTTCAGACATCACCGAATGTTCAGGGGAAAACAGTGCCTGTATCTGAGGACCTTTGGTCTAGATCAGGGGAATGATGCTGGCGGGGTCTCAGAGAACAATGTGAGAAGGAGATGCGCAGGCTGGGGCCAGGATGAGAGCCAAGTCCATCTGCCCTTCAGTCCCCCACCCTCAGTCACTGCTGTGAGTGTTCTTTATTGCCTTACTCTTGGACTCATCACAGTAAGGAGGCAAGAAAAATGGGGAGCACGGATGACTATAGCATGGAGGGAGAGTGCTGACTTGGAAGAACTCTGTGAGAATGGGGGCTCCCCGTGGGGAAGCCCAGTGTCTTAGAGAAGTAAGGGAACGATTTCCACCATGTCGTTAGTCTTTACATGAAATCCTTGGAGCACTTCTTCCAGGTGGGTATTAACCTTCCCCACTTCATAGCACAATATTTACTGCTGCTCTTTGAAAGGCAATCAAACCAAACATGCTCTGGAGAGCATAGTCTATTGTTGTTTTTCAGGTGCTCAGTCGTGTCTGACTCTTTGAGACCCCATCAACTGCAGCACGCCAGGCTTCCCTGTCCTTCACCATCTCCCAGAGCTTGCTCAGACTCATGTCCATTGAGTCGATGATGCGAGCCAACCATCTCATCCTCTGTTGTCCCCTTCTCCTCCTGCCCTCAATCTTTCCCAGCATCAGGGTCTTTTTTCTAATGAGTCCACTATTTGCATCAGGTGGCCAAAGTGTCAGAGCTTTAGCTTCAGCATCAGTGCTCCCAGTAAATATTCAGGGTTAATTTCCTTTAGGATCCACTGGTCTGATCTTCTTGCTGTCCAAGGGATTCTCAGGAGTCTTCTCCAACACCACAGTTTGAAAGCATAGACTATTTAGGACATCCTAAGACTATAGACCATCCAGCCACTTGTTTGCATTCACCAATGAGCCCTAGGAGGGTCTATGGGACTTGTTTCCAGGCACCCAGATTATTGAACCAGGACCAGAATAAATCTCTCCCTTCTCTGGTCAGTGCTCTTTCCAACATCTGCTGCTGCTTAAACAAGAGCCACATTTTCCCTTCAATTCAGAACATTGGGAGATACTCCAGTGCATACATCTTAATGAGGCTGGTTCTCTGTCATGTCTACATATGATGATTTTTGTATCTGACTTGGTTTTCAACTTCTCAGTGAAAAGTCCTACACTTTTATCAGGACTAAGTCGAGGCTGTAGGACAGGGGCCTGTGATTTTCTGTTATGCTCAGTGAAGAAAAGAAGAGCAAGCTTATCAGACTAGGGCTGCCTTTGTTACCCCATTGCTTGATGTGGTTGACAAGGTCTTCCCAGGTCTGACCGGGTCTGCTTTTGCCATCTTGTCTCCATCTATCTTGTGCCTCATCCCCTCCAACTCTTTACCCTCTTCCCTCCATCAATCAAAGGAAAGTCTCCTTTCAAACACATTTCACATTGAATCTGCCCCTGGAGTATGTCCTTCCCACCTGATACCAACATATTGTTGGATTTTGAGTTTCTGTATTAGCGTTTCCCAAACTGTGCTCTGTGGAACACCAGGTTGGAGAGATGCCTTCTGATGTGGTGTTTGCCTTGACGTGAGCGTGCATGTCTGTCTTCAATCTCGCTCTCTCGCAGAGGTTATACGTGGTTGTGTAATAAAGGCTTTAAGCAGAGTTATGGCATAGAGATGTCTTTGACTGCTTTAGCTTATCCTCTCTTAAACTTATTTGCCATCCCTATTAGTCAGCGTTCTCCAGAGGAACAGAATCATTAGGGCGTGTATAGAGGTACAAGAGGAGACGTTATGCGAGTTGATTTAGGTGGATATTGAGGCTGAGAAATTCAACCATGTGTCGTCTGCAAGTCAGAGAACCAGGAAGGCTGGTGGTATCACTCAACCTGAGTCTAAAGATCTAAGAATTAGGGGAGCCAATGGTGTGGGCCAGGGAGGGTAGGTTTGGTGGCTCCAGGTCTAAGTCCTGGAGTCTGAAGGTCTGAGAATCAGGAACTCGTGTCCAGGAGAAGAAGGATGTCCCAACTCAGTAAGAGAGAGAGAACTTTCCCTCTCTCTACACTTTAGTTCTCTTCAAGGCCTCCAGTGGATTGGACGATGCCCACGTTGGTCAGGAGGAAGGCAACACTTAGTCTATTGACTCAAATGCTAATCTTCCAGAAACATCCTCACACACCCACCCAGCAATAAAGGTTTACCGGCTATCTGGGTATCTCCTAACCTAGTCCAGTTGACACATAATACTAACCAGCACAAGATTTTTTAAAAATGTAATACCTATTAGTATTGAAAAAAAAACTAGTGTTTCTTAAAATCTCCATGGGAAACATCATTTTATATCAATCAGTTCAGTTCAGTCAGGCGTGTCTGACTCTTTGTGACCCCATGGACTGCAGCACACCAGGCCTCCCTGTCCATCACCAACTCCTGGAGTTTACTCAAACTGATTGAGTTGGTGACGCCATCCAACCATCTCATCCTCTGTCATCCCCTTCCCCTCCCACCTTCAATCTTTCCCAGCATCAGGATCTTTTCTAATGAGTCAGTTCTTCACATCAGATGGCCAAAGTATTGGAGTTTCAGCTTCAGCATCAGTCCTTCCAATGAATATTCAGGACCGATTTCCTTTAGGATGAACTGGTTGGATCTCCTGGCAGTCCAAGTGACTCTCAAGAGTCTTCTCCAACACCACAGGATTCATTTTGATATTTGGCAAAACTAATACAATTATGTAAAGTTTAAAAATAAAATAAAATTAAAAAAAAAACAAAAGCATGAAGAATTGATTTTGTATCAATACATGTTGCAAATACTTATTTGGGAATCACTTATTTTAATTAATGACATGCTGCCATAGACATTTCTATTTTGACTAAATTGCATTCTTTTAAGTGGTAAGGTAGTCCAAGTAAAGCCCTGAGCACAGAACCTGGCACATAATAGGTTCTCAATAAACTTGAGCAATTATTAGTTAAAAAAAAAAACCCACAGTTTTCTGTATCTCTATAATCCATTTTCTGCATTCTAAAATATATAAAACTGTGCATGGAGAGGGGACTACCCTGCAGGACACCCGAGCATGGGACTTTAGAAAGCAACTGGACAGAACAAAAGTGAATATTTTACAGACAGTAAAACTTTCATTTTCCATGCAAGGACTGTTGACACATTATATATTAGAGCCTTGGAGGTGCTATGCTTAGAAAACATTTTAATTCAAATTTATTTAATAAAAGTTTTGCTAAAAATTACATACCTCCTAGGTATGGGAGAATTGCTGCATTTTGGGCATTTGCCAAATTTTGAAGAGCATTTATTATTTACACTGCGTGTGTGCAGCAGTTCCCGAAAAACATGGCCTAGCATACAGGATGGACTAAAACGGCACACGTTTGTTCCTGAAAATTAACAAGAAAATCATTTTTGGCTGGTGAAAGCTTCTCAGTAGAGCAAACACCAGATTGGTAACAGAAATGGAAATTAAGGGAAGTTTGACTTGACTCCTTTCAGCCTCTTTCTAACCCCTCCCCTCTCAGAGAACCAGGCAGACCAGCCACCTTGGGCCCTAAGTACGCTGGGTTTCTGTGCTGAAATATTTGCATTTTCAAAAGCTTAGATGGATAGACCAATGATTAGTATGAAAGAATGACATTTTTGATGATGATATTTTTGATGTATACAGGAGTGTGTATATTAGTTGCTCAATCATGTCTGACTCTTCGCAAGCCCATGGAGTATAGCCCTCCAGGTTCCTCTGTCCTTGGAATTCTCCAGACAAAAATACTAGACTGGGAAGCCATTCCCTTCTCCAGGGGATCTTCCTGACCCAGGGATCGAACCCAGGTTTCCTACATTGTCGGCAGACTCTTTACCATCTGAGCCACCAGGAGAGGGGGTATGTAAAAGATGCCCTTTGGGTAAACTTGGAAAGCACTCCACTGCAGTGGTATTGACCACGTATTGATGGCTTGTCTGTGTACGGATGTGTCTCCCTTTGGGTCACATTTGCTCCTTGAAAGTAGGCCCTGCCTATTCATCTTGATGTCATACCCTCTAACCAGTGTCTGGCACACAGAGATGCTGAATACCTGACTTGCAGTGTAAACATATACACCGTGTATTCATAAGGCCTGAACTGCCATCCCAACAAAGCCGCGAATCTTAGCTGGTCAAACACAGGGCAGAAGAAAATGTGACCTAAAGTTCAGAAGACCCAGATTTGAATGCTCTCAGTTATTTCCTGGCTCATTTTGGGTCAGTTGCTTCACTTTGAATCTCATTTTTCTCACCTGGCTAATACAGTGTCTTGCCTAGATATGAACAAGGTACTTTTCAATACATATGTATCTAAGCATTTTCAATAAATATTTGTCCGAGTGTGATCTAAAATAATTCAGCAACATACTTTATAGCCACTAAATCATACCATCATTCGTTCATTTTAGGGGTTTGCTGGTGGGTGCTATTTATCAACCAACTCAGATTTGGTCAGTGCTCATCACTGGTAACTCTTTGTGTTGGAGTATATTTATTTAAACTTTTTATTGAAATATAGTTGATTTGCAGTGTGTTAATTTCTGTTGTACAGAAAAGTGATTCAGTTAAACATACATATATATATATTCCTTTAAAATTGTTTTATTGAACTATAGTTGATTTGTAATGTGCTAATTTCTGCTGTATAGCAAAGTGATTTGGTTTTATATATAAGTATATAGTTGTTTGTCTATTTTATTTGTATCTGCCAGTCTCAAGCTCCTAACTTATCCCTGCCCCATGGTATCAGAGTTTAAACCACAGCCCACTGGCAGAAGCTGAAATGGAACCAAGGCTTGGTCATTAAGTTCCCATCAGTTCTTTGAACTTTGTTCTTTTCCCCCTGGCTACTGTTACTTGATGTGATAGTCTCCCTTGCCTTTTAGGCAATTCATTTTCATTAATATTCCTCATAAGTGAGTCAGAAAATTAAGACTGGTTTGAAAGAATATTTTATTCTTTGCATCTGAAGCTCATGCTTTTGCTTGGTGAAGTTGAACATAGGCAGTCATTTGGAGGATTATTATTGTTGTCCAGACAGCATGCTATGGCTGACGGAGCAGTGGCCTGGGAGGTAAGGCATTTAGAATTGAGTTACGATGTTGTCACTAAATAGATACACTGATGTAAATTGCATCACGTTATTGGGCCTCCATCTTTTCACTTATAAAGGTCTTGGAAAAGAGTGTTTTCTAGTGACAACACTTATTCCTCAATAACCGTGTCACAGAGGCAGTGTCTAGAGTATCTGATGAATGAATTAGGGAATTAATGAAATATTGCTGAATCTGGTTCTCTGCTGCTGCTGCTTCTAAGTCGCTTCAGTCGTGTCCGACTCTGTGCGACCCCATAGACGGCAGCCCACCAGGCTCCCCTGTCCCTGGGACTCTCCAGGCAAGAACACTGGAGTGGGTTGCCATTTCCTTCTCCAATGCATGAAAGTGAAAAGTGAAAGTGAAGTCGCTCAGTCGTGTCCAACTCTTAGCGACCCCATGGAGTGCAGCCCACTGGGCTCCTCCATCCATGGGATTTTCCAGGCAAGAGTACTGGAGTGGGGTGCCATTGCCTTCTCTGTATGGGTTCTCTAGCAGACATCAAACATAGGAAAAGGGCCATCTATCTTAATGTGCTAATGTGAAAATACTGTTATACCATGTTTATGATTATGTTAGAGATCATATGACTTTGGTGTTCATCTTATAAAATGCCTTAGGAACCACAAAAATCAACACTCACTTTCCTTAGTCAGTTAATTCTTTAGGGCCCTACCCACAGCTACTAG
Organism: Bos grunniens; assembly: GCF_055505025.1. Taxonomy (NCBI): domain Eukaryota; kingdom Metazoa; phylum Chordata; class Mammalia; order Artiodactyla; family Bovidae; genus Bos; species Bos grunniens. Next base: position 84,837,774 of record NC_141176.1, on the reverse strand, counting down.
AATGAGTCTAAACCACCATGCTTTTCATGCATGTATATTGTGCATTACACTGTAAATGGTGAGAACACAAACAGGGCAAGACTCTTTTCCCCACTGGCATTGATAGTCAGTATGAAGTGACTTTGGACAAGCAACCAGGAAGAGTTTTATGACTCACAGGAACAAGACTTGCAGGATAAAAAAAATTCTTGAGTCATTGAATTCAATAATGTGCTTTGCTTATCAGAGTGCTGGATTAGACTTGCTGTTTTATGCCATACTCACCATTTTTTCCTTTGGTGTCTAAGTAGAACATTATTGAAAAATAAATAGGAGTTATTTTGTGTGGGTGTTTTCTAGTTTGTTTCTTTTACTATAAATGAATTTCATTTCTCTTGTACTCAAATAAAATAATGTTAATATACTTCTCTAAACACTCTCCATTTTGGCAGGATTTCCTGTTCCAAAAATGCATTAGGGCAACCAAGAATTTTATTAATGCACCAATAATTCCTGGGGTGGTTTGGGGGCTCTATGTAGCTCTATGGAGAAGGGCTATTACTTCAACTGTTCAACACTCAGAGGCTTTAGAGCATAAAGACATTTATAGCTATAACTGATCCACTGAAGGAAATTTCATATGTAGAAATTTGGGTCATAGGATTTAACATACTTTCAGAAGGAAACATTAGAATACCCAACTAAAATTGGCTTAAATGCAATTAAGAAGGCTGAAGTCAGGGAAGTTCTAGAGCTGGTTAATCCAGAAGTTTAATGACATTCATTTGGGATCCAGATTTGCATCCTCTCACCCTGCCACCATGGGGGGATTGACCTCTACCCCCCTGATTGCAAGATGGGGGCAGAGATTCAGAAGGCGCCTGATGATGTCTGAAGCACGCCCATCCCCAGCAGAACTTTTCACAGAGCTCCCTGGCCAGCACTGGGTCTCATGCTCATTCCTAAATGAGTCACTGACAAGTGATGATCCTGATTGCCTTCACTTAATGGGTATTCACAGAGTAGCACTGGTGAGGGCTTCGTCTCCTTCAGCAGCACGATTCATACTCCTACTCACAACACCTTGAACAAAATTGAGGTTCTTTTAGAACTGAAAAAAAGGAGATAATGGCTGTCGGCAACAAGATCATCTGTCATGCTTGTCAAATAACCGAACGAAATCCGGGAATGTTTATTTTTTGGAATTTTTGTGTCATACATTACTGGGAAATTACTTGGTTGTCATATGTTTTCTTGACTTAGAAAGGCTCATTGTTAAAATGATTTAACTTTTCTGATTTAGATCATATTTTTAGAATTATTTTTCCTTTTATGTTTGTGTGATGTTTATTCAGATGAAAACCATTTGAAGCACATGTACTTTTGATGTTTGTTACTTAAGCGTTGAGCTGCATAATATCAAGAATAGAGAACAAAATGTGCTGGGTCGAGAATCTCACTGACTTACCGATGAATGTGGAACTTAGGAATACATGTGCCTCCGTTAGGGTGCTTAGGTGGACAGAGAATAGTGGAAATGGAAATTGGTATCATTCATGTTGACCGTCCACTGACCATAAAAGGCAGTATTTATAATCTCACTTAGATGTTTTCAATGTGTGCTTCAAGAAATAATACAATTCTGAGGAGAAGCTTCTGAGATTCTGCTAACACTGTTTTTGAACTTAATTTCAAAGCATATCTTTAAAATTCATTGAAAACTATGGTAATTATCACACAAATGTGTCAAATGTACAGTTTTAATATGTTCAAGACCATCAACTTGTGCTGTGAGTTAAATTATTTCAGGGGAAAAATCTTTTAGTAAAAGACTTCAGGCATAACAATACATAATTGATTTTATTATAAGCTGTTATTAATGACAAAAGTTGTAACTCTACACTAGCTCATTCTTTTTAATTTTGGCTTGCACATGTGCATCAGTTCAGTTCAGTCACTCAGTTGTGTCTGACTCTTCGTGACCCCATGAACTGCAGCACGCCAGGCTTCCCTGTCCATCACCAACTCCCGGAGTTCACTCAAACTCATGTCCATCAAGTCGGTGATGCCATCCAGCCATCTCATCCTGTCGTCCCCTTCTCCTCCTGCCCCCAATCCCTCCCAGCATCAGAGTCTTTTCCAATGAGTCAACTCTTTGCATGAGGTGGCCAAAGTACTGGAGTTTCAGCTTTAGCATCAATCCTTCCAGTGAACACCCAGGACTGATCTCCTTTAGAATGGACTGGTCAGATCTCCAAGGGACTCTCAAGAGTCTTCTCCAACACCACAGTTCAAAAGCATTAATTCTTCGGCACTCAGCTTTCTTCACAGTTCAACTCTCACATCCATACATGACCACAGGAAAAACCATAGCCTTGACTAAACAGACCTTTGTTGGCAAAGTAATGTCTCTGCTTTTGAATATGCTATCTAGGTTGGTCATAACTTTCCTTCCAAGGAGTAAACGTCTTTTAATTTCATGGCTGCAATCACCATCTGCAGTGATTTTGGATCCCCAAAAACTACAGTCTGACACTGTTTCCACTGTTTCACCATCTATTTCCCATGAAGTGATGGGACCAGATGCCATGATCTTCGTTTTCTGAATGATGAGCTTTGAGCCAACTTTTTCACTCTCCTCTTTCACTTTCATCAAGAGGCTTTTTAGTTCTTCTTCACTTTCTGCCATAAGGCTGGTGTCATCTGCATATCTGAAGTTATTGATATTTCTCCTGGCAATCTTGATTCCAGCTTGTGCTTCTTCCAGCCCAGCCTTTCTCATGATGTACTCTGCATATAAGTTAAATAAGCAGGGTGACAATATACAGCCTTGACATACTCCTTTTCCTATTTGGAACCAGTCTATTGTTCCATGTCCAGTTCTAACTGTTGCTTCCTGATCTGCATATAGGTTTCTCAAGAGGCAGATCAGGTGGTCTGGGATTCCCATCTTTTTCAGAATTTTCCATGGTTTATTGTGATCCACACAGTCAAAGGCTTTGGCATAGTCAATAAAGCAGAAGTAGATGTTTTTCTGGAACTTTATTGCTTTTTCCATGATCCAGCAGATGTTGGCAATTTGATCTCTGGTTCCTCTGCCTTTTCTAAAACCAGCTTGAACACCAGGAAGGTCACGGTTCACGTATTGCTGAAGCGTGGCTTGGAGAATTTTGAGCATTACTTACTTGCATGTGAGATGAGTGCAATTGTGCAGTAGTTTGAGCATTCTTGGCATTGCCTTTCTTTGGGATTGGAATGAAAACTAACCTTTTACAGTCCTGTGGCCACTGCTGAGTTTTCCAAATTTGTTGGCATATTGAGTGCAGCACTTTCACAGCATCATCTTTCAGGATTTGGAATAGCTCAACTGGAATTCCATCACCTCCACTAGCTTTGTTCGTAGTGATGCTTTAGAAGGCCCTCATGACTTCACATTGCAGGATGTTTGGCTCTAGGTGAGTGATCACACCATCGTGATTATCTGGATCATGAAGATCTTTTTTGTACAATTCATCTGTGTCTTCTTGCCACCTCTTCTTAATGTCTTCTGCTTCTGTTAGGTCCACACCATTTCTGTCCTTTATCAAGGACATTATGCACAAGTGCATAAAATGGCACAATTGGTGCTACCATCTATGTTGCTTTAGTCACTAAGTAGTGTCTGACTCTTTTGCGACCTCATGGACATAGCCCGCCAGGCTCCTCTGTCCATGGGATTTTCCAGGCAAGAATACTGGAGTGGGTTGCCATTTCCTTCTCCAGAATATCTTCCTGACCCAGGGATCGAACCAGTGTCTCCTGCATTGGCAGGGGATTTCCTTACCACTGAGCTACCAGAGAAGCCCACAGTACATGGAAGTCTGGCTTAACTGAATGCCAGAAAGGCCTAGGCAGTGTGTGACATAGCCTATGCATGTACCGTTAAATTATTATCATGTAGGTGGCTATGAGCATATTAAAGGCTTTGGGTGTTTATCTTCTGGGTTTATGAATGTATTTGCTTGCTAGGGCTTCTCTAAGAAAATAGCATGGACAGAATAGTGCCATAAACAGGCCTCCCTGGTGGCTCGGTGGTGAAGAGCCTGCCTGTGATGCAAGGAAGACCCGAGTTTGATTCCTGGATCGGGAGGATCCCCAGGAGAAGAGAATGGCAGCCCACTCCAGTATTTTTGCTGAAGAATCCCATGGACCAAGGAGCCTGGCAGGCTACAGTGCCTAGGATTGCAGAGTCGAACACGACTGACTGACTAACACACACATATGACGCAAGTGAAAGAGGCTGTGTAGGGGGGCAGTAGTCCTTCTGTGGGAGCAGCTGTGCCCCCCCAACCCCATATCTCCGAAAACCATGATACGAAATCCCACAGGACAAAGCATCCAAAAGCATTTGGTGGAGGAAACCATCTTGGGGCTCAGATCTGCAGACAAGCTGTTTCAAAAAAAAGGGATACCTACTCATTGCTCCATGGATGTCCATCAGTGGGAGGATAAATGTGGGTCATGTCGTAATTGCTGTTTCCTATGGACCTGTCCAGGTTATGGGGATGAACCATAGTGGAATCAGGAGGAAAGGAACAAAATCTGAAGCAAGACAGGAAACAGAAATTGAATACAAGAAAACATTTTTGGAAGGTATCAGATTTGTAAAAATAGGCCTTTTTTTCAAAGAGCAGCATTAGAAAGGGCTAAGCTGAGCGATTCTATGAAACTCTACAACTCTTTGTTTACAACTTTTAAAATTTGTGTTGCAAGGAAATTTCAACAAAATGAAAGCAACCTGTATTTTAATACATTCTTGATGCTACCTGCAAAGTAGTGGCTTGAAACATATGGGAGGAAAGATTAAGATGTAAAAGGCATATCCGGTTCACGGTGGTGCTTTCACTCATCACAAAGTCAAATCAGTATGCCATCACCACCTGACTACTTTTCTTTACCTTCAAAGCATAGCAGCAGACTTTGTTCTTGTTTTTATTTCCGGTGGAAGCACTGATTCTGGAAAAGCCCTCTCCCTTAGGAAAAAACAAACAAACCCGAAAACAAATCAAGGGAGACATCACACCTTGCCATAGTTATCGGTACTTGTCAAACATCCACAGTGACAAGATTAAGGAGTGTTTGCTTTTTCTGGAGAAGCTGGGTTATTTTTTTCTCTCTTTTTTCTTTAAGAGTAAAACAGCTGTTGAAGACGGAGAGATTCTGCAGGCATGACTCAAGCACATTCTTGTGTGAAGATAGCAACCAAATCATATCCTATTTTTACCCCAGTGCCTCATTAGCTAAGAAGAGATGCAATGTATATCTGATACTTACAAGATTTAGGAGAGATGCAATGTATATCTGATAGTTACAAGATTTAGAATCAGTTTTGTGAACTGTATTGTGCTTGATTTCAGGAGAGAATTACCTCAAACATCCTAAATGTGGCTTGAAAGTGAAAGTCGCTCAGTTGTGTCCGACTTTTTGTGACCCCATGGACTATACAATCCATGGAATTCTCCAGGCCAGAATACTGGAGTGGGTAGCCTTTCCCTTCTCCAGGGGATCTTCCCAACCAGAGATTGAACCCACGTTTCACATGTTGCAGGTGGATTCTTTACCTTCTGAGCCCCTAGGGAAGCCCAGGCAACTATGAATAGTTTTACCAACTTGTGACATTTTTACCATGTTGCTGTAGCAGTGTTTTTATGTTACCTTATTCATTGATAGTCATTTAACTTCAGTAATTTTGCATATGTCTAAATTTTTATGAATCATTGATAGTTTGTATATTCCTCATATATGAATTCTTTTTTTTTTTTTTTTTTTTTGGGAGAGAAAAAGATAGGGAGAAAACATAACAAAATGGTCCATGGCAAAATGTGAGTATGTTTTGATTTTTCTTCCTAGATTTAAGGAAAACACGCACTATCTACATATCTTAATTCAGTCTGATTCCAAATGTGCTATTTTGTCATTTTCAAGACCTTTTTTTCCCCCCACAGAAAGTCTTATTTGTGCCCTCTAGCGGTAGATGCACACAGTTTTTTGGAATAAGTCTGGGAAAACTGACTTATTTTTCTTTCAGTGTATAATGATTCAGCATCTGCATAACTAAGTAATAGCGATGATCCACACACAGAGAAAAATCTCATGTGACTGTGTTTGATGTATTTTCAAAATGCATCAAAGTTACATATGGGAAAAATAAATCCACCATTTATCTAGCTAGAGAAAATTCTTAGATCACAAGTCTATTTCCTCATGATTTTTATGGCCCATTTGTTCAGCAAATGCCGTGATTTTTTGAGTAGTAAGGACATTTTCCACAAATGCATTTTCTCTTTTTAGAATCCACTTTACGAAAACTCTTCTAAATTGCTGCATTAATCCATAACCTGTTTCTTCTTCTTCTTTTTTTTTTTTAAATTGATGAGTATCCTTAAACAGCTGCACAAAAAAGGAAACTGTCTTGTTTAATGTGGCAAGAATTGACCCTGTTAGAAAATACCCACCAAGAACTAGATCCTGGCCTGAGAGCTCCACCGGACTTCTACTGGACGGATGCCTAGTTCTTTTTCCTCTTCCTGAAACTCCATGCCTCCATTTGAAACATCCATTTTCTTATATGATCAAAGTTGATTGGTCCAGGAATGGACTCTTTATGCAAACCTAGCTGACTAGAATCCTTCAGAACTTGAGAAAGAGGCTAAGTCTGTTTCTAGTACAGAAGGGCATACCACATAGGGAAAATGTTGGTGACTGTGTTTATTGCTAGATTTCAGTACAGAAGATGAGTCAAAGACAGAAAAAATAAGTCTTGCTGACATTTCTGCTCCTGGTTTCCACTTGTTCTGAGATCCAGCCATCTGCCTTCCCTATAACTCTGCATGTTGTTGTATTGCTCTGTTTTTTTTTTTTTTTTTAATGTTGTTTAATCCGTCCTTGGATTTTTGTAATACAATCAACTCTTATTTCACTTAGGTAAATCTGATTTTAAGTTTAGTTTCTATCACTTGTCACCAGAGTAATATGATAATGCTACAGGTATATAGGCTATACTGTCAATTGTTATGTTCAAGCTTTCTTATAACCTAATTTATACAGGGGGCATTGAGAAGGGAATTGAGTTTCTGTGAAAGTGGCAGAAAATTGTGCCCTTTTGCTTATTCACTATGGGGGTTTATCAAGTCTAGTTTCTACTCCATCACCCTTAATTAGAGGCAGTCTATCTCCTTTTAAAATACATACTGTATTCCTACTTTTTTACTCTCCCTTACCAAGACTACATAATACTAAATTACAGGCAGACTCGAGTCCCTTCATAGCAAAGTGTTACCTCTTCCAGGTAATTTTTCAGCCTTTTATTTCTTAGATAAAGGAAAGATAAAGTTTGCCTTGGTTTGAAGTAATTTTTGAAAACAGATTATATAAAGTATGGAAACTTATTGGTGAGCTGAGGCCATACTGCTTTGATTTTGAAATGACCCAACACCCAACTTCGTGTCTAGTACCGAGAAGAACACTGATAAGTTTTGGTGAACTATAGAGCAGTATTTATTGAGTATTACTTGCCAGATGCTGGGGAATCATTTTATTTGTATTAAGCTTTAATTTTTACGGTAACATTTCCAGGTCTCCATTAATACCTCCACTATAAATGAGCAATGTTGGAGAGTTTTCCCAGCTCTGGTTCCAGATATTTCTACCCTGTTTTCCTCCAAAGCACCAAGTGTGGCTGAGTGATCAGTTTAGACGGGTCTTGGGGAGTTTGACCTAAAGCTGTCACAATAAAGTTGATGTTGCTTTAAGACATGTATATAATAAGATTTCTGTGAAAATTTCACTCCACTAAGTTAAAATGAGACAGTTACAATAGAGTGAAACGATTATGTGAATTAGATTAGATACTCTTGAAAGATAAGCCATGCTTACCAGATTTGAAGGATGCTGATATGTGATGACTGTACTATTCATTCCCCCAAATCAAGACATTTTCAGAGTGAAATGAGGCTATTATTCACTATTCCAGGACAGTACACAAAAAATGGGATGTATACAGAAGTGAAGTGAAAGTCGCTCAGTCATATCCAACTCTTTGCGACCCCACAGACTATACAGTCCATGGAATTCCCTAGGCCAGATTACTGGAGTGGGTAGCCGTTCCCTTCTCCAGGGGATCTTCCCAACTCAAAGATTGAACCCAGGTCTCCCGCATTGCGGGTGGATTCTTTACCAGCTGGGCCACACATCACCCTACAAATTTGGGATGTTGACAGTCCACTACAAGTGGGGTTCACCAAACTTCAGTCCATTCATTCCCCCAAACTCATTTACTATTTACAAATACTGGAGCCCAGTCTTATCCAGACACATCACACATATGCACATCAACTTTGGTTGCATATTATTTTTTATGATGAAGCAATCCACGATCTAGACAACTATATGGTGTCTCCAGATTTTCTTGCTCAAATAACTTTTTTTTTGTTTATACAGAATATGTCTGTAGAGGATAATACTGCAGATAATTCATAAAAGCAGAAAGCACTATTTGGTCATTACTTTTGGATTTGGGGTTTCACTGGTGGCTCAGACAGTAAAGAACCTGCCTGCAATGCAGAAGACCCATGTTTGATCCCTGAGTCTGGAAGATCCTCTGGAGAAGGAAATGGCAACCCATTCCAGTATTCTTGCCTGGAGAATCCCATGGACAGAGGAGGCTGGCAGGCCACAGCCCATGGGGTCGCAAAGAGCTGGACATGACTGAGTGACTAATACTTTCACTTTTGGATTTTAGCCTTCGTCAATTGTCTTGATTTAACTGACAAGATAGATGGATGCCTGAGAAGAAGTCGCTTCAGCATAAATACATTGTGTATGCTGGAAAAATCAAATTTATTAAAGAGCCCCAGATAGACAGCAGGTGTCCGAGGAATGACTATGTAGCTGTGTAAGTGCACAGTGAACCAGGGACTCCACAAGACCGCCCCAAAACTTTGCAAGGTTTAAACTGACCTCATTGCCATTTCTAAAATATAATGGGCAGAGTAGCCATTTATAACAGGCAGAGTGGCCTAGTTTCAGACTCTTATCATTGTGGCAAATTTTGTGGCTGTTTGCCTGAGAAATCTAACATCTCAGCTTTTATCCTCACCTCGATCAAGTCTCTAGGGCTGGTCCCTTAGCCAAGTATGGGAGGCAGGAAGGGAGTGGTTTGGAAGCATTAATTTACTTTTATACAGAATAAGCCAAATGCAAATGAGTTAATTAAAATAACAACCATGGAGAGGAGATGTTACTCTTTTTTTTTTTTACCCAGATTTTTGTATTTTGGCTAACAGGACAGAGTAAGTTTTCTTATTAATATCGGTCATTGTTACTTTGGATTGTTTCATGTGTTCAAGCCTGTGGACTCACTTTGTCATTCTGAGCTCTTTTTTTCTCAAAATTTATTTATTTCATCTGTGGGCTGCTTTATAGCTAGGCTTGCTGCCTATGTTGATCCTAGGAAAACTAATTCTTCCAGCAGGACCATTCTGGTTGCTATAGTGCTTTTTGCAATTAAAGCTTTTTGAATAAGACGACCCATTTTCAAAGCAAGGCTGTGGGTGTATTGGAGCTGATTATTTTCTACAGATTTTGTTGTTGTTAATATGGGAGGCAGATTAGTGCAACAGCCACGAGCTCAAACTCGTAATGAAGCTACCTGAGTTCAGCCTTCAGCTCTCAGTGTGACCTTGGACCTGTTACTTGAACTTTCTGTGCCTCAATTTTCTCATCTGTAAAATAGGGATAATAATGATAATAACTGGAGTAGGCAATGGCAACCCACTCCACTATTCTTGCATGGAAAAGTCCATGGACAGAGGAACCTGGGCTACAGTCCATGGAGTTGTAAAGAGCTGGACCTGACTGAGCGACTGAGCACAATAATGATAATAATAGTATCTACTTCCTAGGGTTGCTGGGAGCATTGCATAACCTAAAGCACATACAGTGGTTAATATAGTATCTGAAGTCTGAGAAATACCAGTTATTAGCATTTGCGTTCCAGATATGAATAATATTTTTATTAGGATGCAAAATACTATAAAGCGTTTAATTTTAAAAACTATCATTGGATAAAAAATTCTGGGTCATATCATGATATATTTCACTTTTGAGATCTTGGTTCTTTTGGAGAACACAATTCTGCAAAGCAAATGCATTGATACATGTAAAATAAGAGAAAAGAATTACAGCCAAAGTCTTATTTAAAGATCCCCTGGAATTGAGGTTTGAAACCCACATGTAGGATAGTACTATTCACAGGCAGTTTTCCAAATGTCATAGACTCTGTTATAGAGCTGCCCTCCAAAGTCCTAGTATCTTATTCATTTTTAACTCTTCCACAGTACTTGTAATAAGAACAGCCAGTTAAAGGAATTGTAGAGAAAATTCAGAATATAGCTCAGAGAAAAGTCCCCATGTCATTGCTTTCTTGCAATGCAGTATTTGTCCATATAGCATGTAGAACAAAATGTTGAGCTTTTTCACTGTGCAAGTGGACTTCATTTTATTTTTATTTTACTTTTAAAACTTTTATTTAGTTTTTGGCTGCATCTTGAAGCATGCGAGATCTTAGTTCCCTGACCAGGAATTGAACACATGCCCTTGCAGTGGAAGCACAGTCTTACCCCCTGGGCTGCCAGGGAAGTCCCTGGACTTCCTGTTGGATATAACTAGACAACAGATCTCAGTTGGGTCAGATGAAAGCAAAGATTCTAAGAAGAGACAATTGTCACATTTTTCTAGTGTGCATGGAAACAGTTTCTAGGAATTTTCTTCCGTGATTTTCTTATTCAGAAACACTTGACCTGAGGGGACACTGAAGAGGTTTGAGTTGAACTTAATATGTCCAGGAGACATTGGTGCCAACAGAGATTTTTTTCTTTCATTTAACGTTAAAATTCTTAACTCAAGCAACTCTGTAAGAAGATAATACAAAGCATTAATTTTGCGTCCCTCCATCTCAGATGCCGTTTCCATCATTAGGAAGGAGCATTCATGACTTCACGTTGCTGAGTTTCAGCATGGCGCCTCCAACAGCCACCATCGATTAGCCCACCTTGTCATTGGAGAGGAAAGCTCTTTGCAGGGTTGTGCTGTGACTGGGTTCCCACAACTGCTACACAAGTGATGAAGACTATTAACTCTGACATGTGCAAAGGCATAAGTCCTAAGACAGGTGAAATAATACTTGAGGCCCATAATTACTTTAATTATGGAGTTCCATGGGAGTATATACCTGTGCCAATGCATGTGCGCTTAATCACTCAGTCATGTCCAACAGTTTGTGACCCCCTGGACTGTACTCCGGCCAGGCCTCTCTGTCCGTGGGATTTTCCTAGCAAGAATATGGGAGTGGGTTGCCACATCCTCCTCCAGAGCCTGTGCCTGTGAGAAGACGCCAGTCTTAGGCACTGCTTTTCCATCCACTGGACCTGATGACGGAGGGAGGTGGCAGACACATGCTCTGTCACTCTCTGAGCATGCTCAGGGAAAGCTCACAGCAGGACTTCTTGATAACGCAAAGCACCTGCATTTCTTGGATGAGATGTTTGTCTTCCTGCAGGCAGGTCTGTGTCTTACCTGTCTGTGTTTGATACTCAAGGTCTAGCCCGGTGCCTTGTTCAGGACCTACAGACAATACATGTGCTTAAATGTAATAAACACTGCATCAGGAGAGGAAAGATGACAACATAAATGGAATTTTTGTTCAAACCAAAATTTTTTGGTTTTTGGTTTTTGACACTTCAGACATTTGCTTACTATGTGTGTGTTTCAGAAAGAGACCAAGGGAAGCAGAGTGTATGTTTTTCCATAGTAGATAGTAAGGAAACATGTAAACAGTCCATTCCCCTGTATGTGGGCAAGGCTGGCCTGTGCTCGTGATGTGGGTAGGAACCTCTTCCTGCTGAAACCAGAGGCTGATGCTGCTCTATGACAGAAGTTAAAAACATGCTTCTAATGAGTCCAAATGAGACTGTTAACTAATTAATCCTGCTGCATTTATGTCCATTGTCAGCTAATAATTAGTAGATTAAAGATGGTGGGACTGTTTTAACTAGATTCTCAATCTAGAGAATCATGATATATAGATTAGCATGAATGTTCTTCTCTTTCTTTGGGAAATTCTATCTTCTCAATTCCTGGTTATATATAACTTTCTTAGTTTATATATTATTCTCTACACTAGTCTTTTGTCATATATTTAATCTTCTAGAGTATATGTGAGTACATATATATATTCCCATAATATATATATTTCTATGAAACATGCACACAAGGATACATATATACAAATATTATAGAAAATTTATTGGCATGATCTAAATTATAGTCCATTTAATAAGACTTTCATAAAAGTGATTATTATTCCTTAAAGTATAAACAACAATATATATGTACATATGCACATACACACATATATATTTCTATACAAATTTGTTTAATTAGGAGAAGCAATCCCAAACTAGCCATATTATTCTAAATCTTGTATAGTAACTATGAATAAAGAACTATTTGGAATGGTTTGTCAGATTAAAAGCACTACAGACATAGAAGGGCAAATAAAAAAATAATTATTTTAAAATCACACTTCCATTAAAATATTATAGTGCTGCACTAGTGGGAAATTGTTGATGAAAAATAACTGTGTCGAGGGTATAAAATAATGGTCAGTGATTCATTTCAATGTAATTGTAGGAGATGGGATAGAAAGGCCTTCTGTTTTGATGGTTTTGATAGCAGATGTTTCAGAGCTCCCTGCTGGCTGTGTTTTCAGGGATAAATGCAACTGCTCAAATGGAAATGCATTTAGGTCAACAGAACACCTGAAAGTCTTTTTAACAGTTCTCCCAAATGCTTCATTGGTCACTTTTAGGTGTAAATAAAGGGTAAGTAATGTGACCTGTAGCCCAAAATAAACCCTCTTAGGAGGCAGGAAACTACTTAAGACTTTTAAATAATGAACTCCTAGAATCTGTGCATTGACATCTGTCTGTCTGTCATCTGCTTCTTTAATTGGGACCTCAGATTGAAATAATCACGCCTTGACTTTTAACATCTGTATGTGAAAAAACTGTCTTAGCAAGGTCCTTCCTCTTTCCATTTCTCTATCTAATGTATCATCATCTATCACATGCATCGATGTATCATCTGTCCAATTTATCTAATCTATTTACTGTTATTTTTCTCCTAGTATATACACTGCTGCTGCTGCTGCTGCTAAGTCGCTTCAGTCGTGTCCGACTCTGTGCAACCCCATAGATGGAAGCCCACCAGGCTCCCCCCTCCCTGGGATTCTCCAGGCAAGAACACTGGAGTGGGTTGCCATTTCCTTCTCCAATGCGTGAAAGTGAAAAGTGAAAGGGAAGTTGCTCAGTCATGTCCGACTCTTAGCGACCCCATGGACTGCAGCCTACCAGGCTCTGCCGTCCACGGGATTTTCCAGGCAAGAGTACTGGAGTGGGACGCCATTGCCTTCTCCGAGTATATACACTAAATGTCCTTAAATACACCAGTATGTAGTGTTTTGTGTGTTTATATTTTAAATTTACAAGACTAGTTACTGTGCGATAGATTTTTTTTTTTTTTTTCCTTTGAGTGTTATGTGTTTTCTGTCTTGCCATGTTGTCTCTCTTCTGAGTACTATTCTAAAATGGGCTTCCGGTATATTCTACTATTCAGCCCCTACCATTGTATCAATTTTGAGAACAGGACCCTGGGGGCGAATTCCAACTCCCCGTTGTCACATAAAAGGTCAGGGAAAGCGTTTTCATCTGTGTCCCTGATGAGATTTTTGAGAATATCTCTGGGATATATATTTAGGAGGGAGCTTGCGGTGTCTTAAGGCAAACAAATTCTTAATTTCACAAATCCTGCCAATCTGAATCCTGAGTGGCTACACCATGTTATGTCCACACATACATATGAGTTCTTGACTTCTGATAGCTTTACTAACAGTTGATAATATCAGTGTTTCCAAATTCTATCATTTTGATGGATCTCACGCGTTGTTTCATTACTTTCCATTGCTGTAAATTGTGTTTCTGTGATTACTAGTGAGCTTGAGCATTTAGCTCTATCCTCAGTACTGGGAGAAATACAAGATGCGGGATGTAATTTAACTGAGCTTAATTGCCAACATCTGCTGGATCATGGAAAAAGCAGGAGAGTTCCAGAAAAGCATCTATTTCTGCTTTATTGACTATGCCAAAGCCTTTGACTGTGTGGATCACAATGAACTGTGGAAAACTCTGAAAGAGATGGGAATACCAGACCACCTCATCTGCCTCTTGAGAAATTTGTATGCAGGTCAGGAAGCAACAGTTAGAACTGGACATGGAACAACAGACTGGTTCCAAATAGGAAAAGGAGTTCGTCAAGGCTGTATATTGTCACCCTGTTTGTTTAACTTATATGCAGAGTACATCATGAAAAACGCTGGACTGGAAGAAACACAAGCTGGAATCAAGATTGCCGGGAGAAATATCAATAACCTCAGATATGCAGATAACACCACCCTTATGGCAGAAAGTGAAGAGGAGCTAAAAAGGCTCTTGATGAAAGTGAAAGTGGAGAGTGAAAAAGTTGGCTTAAAGCTCAACATTCAGTTGTTGACACTGGAAACAGTGTCAGACTTTATTCTTCTGGGCTCACTACAGATGGTGACTGCAGCCATGAAATTAAAAGACGCTTACTCCTTGGAAGGAAAGTTATGGCCAACCTAGATAGTATATTCAAAAGCAGAGACATTACTTTGCCAACAAAGTTTCGTCTAGTCAAGGCTCTGGTTTTTCCTGTGGTCATGTATGGATGTGAGAGTTGGACTGTGAAGAAGGCTGAGTGCCGAAGAATTGATGCTTTTGAACTGTGGTGTTGGAGAAGACTCTTGAGAGTCCCTTGGACTGCAAGGAGATCCAACCAGTCCATTCTGAAGGAGATCAGCCCTGGGATCTCTTTGGAAGGACTGATGCTAAAGCTGAAACTCCAGTACTTTGGCCACCTCATGCGAAGAGTTGACTCACTGGAAAAGACTCTGATGCTGGGAGGGATTGGGGGCAAGAGGAGAAGGGAATGACGGAGGATGAGATGGCTGGATGGCATCACTGACTCGATGGACGTGAGTCTGAGTGAACTCCAGGAGTTGGTGATGGACAGGGAGGCCTGGCGTGCTGTGATTCACGGGGTCGCAAAGAGTCGGACACGACTGAGCGACTGATCTGATCTGATCTGACAACATGTTTGAAGATCATAAACATAATATAGTAACAAAGTTGCGATCTATGGCCTTAAATACTATAGGACTTTGGAGAATGAGATTAATCTGTGTTGTAATATTTGAGGCTTCCTGTAGAAAGTAGGATCTAGATATTATAATGGTTTTGAGATTACAGGCCAGGTGAGTGAGATCAAGAGGGTGAGAGTGAGTTGAGCATATGTCTGCGAAGGTGAGGGGACCAGACTGGGAACAGTGAAAAGACACATCTCTTGCATTCCACTGAAATGCCTTCTTTTGATTAATCAGGGGATTGCGATCCTGGCTAATAATGAAAGTCGGATAGAAATGTCATAATTTTATTTATTAAACACTTTGTGGGTGAAAAGACTCAGAGGAACAAAATCTCAGTCCATTCTCAAGGAGCTTCGGTCTTGGCAGAAGATGGCCTGGCAGACAGTGGTGGAGACAAGGCAGGCAAGAGGGGTCAGACCAGCCTTCCCAGAGGAAGGGATGCCTAAATGCAGACCTTGAGGAGGACAGAGAATTAGCAAAGCAAAGAGGACATGGGGAGAGAGAGGGTGTGAGGAAAGACAATGCTTGAGGCAGAAGTTACAGCAGGAACAGGAGCCTGTGCTTCCAGGACTGACACTCGTGATGTAGCTAGAGCAGAAAGTTCAAGGTTTGTTCATTTAGCTTAGTTGCACGGTTGTGTTCGACTCTTTTGCAACCCCATGGACTATAGCCTTCCAGGCTCCTCTGTCCATGGGATTTCCAAAGCAAGAATACTGCAGTGAGTTGTCATTTCCTTCTCCAGAGGATCTTCCCGATGCAGGGATGGAACCTGGGTCTCCTGCATTGCAGGCGCATTCTTTACCATCTGAGCCACCAGGGAAGCCCAAAGTGCAAGGTTAGGGGGTGGAGAAAGGAAAGGGGTGGAAACGCCTGGAGATCAGGCAGTGAAAGGTCTGCAGTAGCTCACTAAGGCGTTTGGAATTGATCTTGAACAGAGCAGTGAATGAAGAGGGAATGTTTAGCGGTAAGCCACAGGCATATGACAGGAGTGGGGACAGGTTGTAGAATCAGGTTCTGGAGACTTTACTGTAAAACATGAATGAGGCAAGTCCAGCAGCAGTGAGGGATCTTGCGTGAGAGACAGTCGGGGCTCCAGCACAGAGCCCAGATATTCCCAGAGAGAAGAGTGGGTGTGATATAAAGATACGAAGTGGACGCTTGAGACAGATGTGTCGGGATAAAAGAAAGGAAAGTACATCTATCTGTTTCCCTAATTCAGTTAACACTCTTATAACTAATGCTTTGGATTCCTTACTTCATTATTTATTGGTTTAGGGGTTTTTCTCTTGCTCTTCAACTGAGAGCAGTTCCTCTGCCATATCATTTTGCTCAACTTTATAAGGCGAGTGCAGAGAAAAAGCGAGCGAGCCAGGTAGTCAGGGAAGAAGAGGAAATTTATTAGAGGGAAAAGGGAGGGTGACTGGCCCTTAAGGAGAACCAATGTTCTCCCTTTCTGACAGAGTCCTTCTTATACCCCGCCAATGAAAAATTCGCTGGAGGGATGGTCACGTAGCCCGGGGTCTGGAATCTGGTGGTCTTGCAGCTTTGAGAAGATAAGCGCCAGTGAGATAACAGGATGCCATTTGGGCAATTTGGTCAATCTCACAGATCACTGTGATTTTATTCTTTGTTTGCAAGGTCGACATAGCGAGCCACCTTATTAATGAGACCCCATGTGGACCCTATCAAACTTTATCTGCCTTCCTAAGTTTAGGTAACACGATTCCCTGTTGCAGTCTTGAAGGTATGTCCTTATATGGGAGCATTCCTCCGCAGACTGTGTGTGGCCCGTGTCTTTGCGGGAGGGCTGGATTTGATCTGGACCCCAGTCACATCTTTCTTAAGGATATGCTGGCCACTATCATCTTGGTAGGAGGTGGGGCTACAGGCAGAGGGGCTAGAACTGGAGCCAGTGTGAGGTGGGGTCTCCCCTCTGTTCAGGAGCCATCCCTGCTCTGCCGGGGCAGAGTCTGTCCCAAGGTGCTGGAGCAGAAGCCCGTAGGGTCGGGACGGACCTGACCCCATTCCCCTTAAAGTGAGTGCTTTCCCTGTCCCAGCCCTGGGGTGCTTCCCCCAGAGTGGGGGCGGGGGGTGATGCTGAAGCAAGGGGGGGCCTTTGCTGGTGTCAGCTGCAGATGGAGGTTTGAGCTGTCTCCTCCACACTGCCTGTCAGGTGCCAGCAATCGTGACCCTCTCTCATGGGACACAATCTCAGGTCCAGGTCTCCCTTGTCTCTCAGAGCTGGTCACTGCCCACCCCCTCACAAGCCTCTGCGTCCTCTGCCCTGCTGTGGAGCAGTTGGGGCCGCGTGGACTCTTGGCTCGGTGGATGGTGTGGGCTGACTGCCGTCAGGGTCCTGGACTTCCCTGATGTGCTCCTTGTGTAAGTGTCAGTGGTGGCCGCTTCTGCCCCACCCAGATGCCACTCCAGGTTTCCCCAGACCCCCTTGTAGTCCAGCCACCCCCAAGCCAATCCGGGGACTCATCTTCTCTGTAGGATCCCAGGACTGGGATACCCCAACTGCGGCTGGAACTGCTCGCTCCCGAGGGCAGGTCTCTGCCCAGGTAACCTTCCTTTCCCTCTGATTCCTCTCCCAGAACCATAGATTCCGACCTGATGGATTTTCCTCCCCTCCTCCCTGACTACTTGTGGATCTTGTTTAAAGCCTCAGGTGTTCAGGAGTCTTTCTGCCAGTCTCCAGTTCCTTTTCAGTGAGAACGGCCCCACGTGCAGATATATTTTTGATGTGCTCATGGAGGGGAGTGAATTCTGAATTCTCCTACCGTGCCATCTTGATCAGTTTCCTAGAGGTTTTATATTAACCTGTTTCACCTTCCATGCTACGACATCAGGTTGTTGAAAAGAAAAATTAGACTATAAATATTTATTGAAATACTGTTACATGGATTAAACTATACTGTACTATGCAAAATCTGTTCTACAAAGAAGCAGTTCAGATCCATTTTATAATTTTCTGCCCTAGAAAGTAAGACTAAACAAGAAAATAGTCTTTCAAATGTTTATTGCCTGCATTGGGGCTTCCCAGATGGCATGAGTGGTAAAGAATCTGCCTGCCAATGCAGGAGACTCAAGAGATGTGGATTCGATCCCTGTGTTGGGACGAACTCCTGGAGGAAGGCATGGCAACCCACTCTAGCACTCTGGCCTGAAAAATCCCATGGACAGCAGAGCCTGGGAGGCTACATCCGTGGGGTCTCAAAGAGTTGGACACGACTGAGCACATGCGCGCGTGCGCGCACACACACACACACACACACACACACACACACACGCGCACACACACGCACACTGCTTTTATTGGGTAAAAGGGCCAGCTTTCTTGTCCTGACATCCAGTGGTCTTCTGGAGAGAAGATTCACAAAGCCAGAATGGCTAGTGTCCATTGGCTGATGGATACACACAGACATAAACAGTTACCATGCACCAGCATTTTCTTTCTAACTCTACTAATTAGAGGACTAGTTTTCACACATCTCTAAAGTGCTTTATTACTCTTTGGGATGTACTGCTATGATTATAAATATTAATGCATAGCAGAATGTTGACAATGACTCTCTGTAGGTTGAGGAATTATGAATGATTTTCTTATAGTTTTCCAAGTTTTCTAATATTTTTTACTAGGAGTACAAATTATTTTTGTAATTTAAATATATACATACTAAGAAAAGTCAATAGATTTCCAATTAGGCAAAAAAAAAAAAAAAAAGCCTAATTGGCTAATGACTTGGAGAACTGATTTGACAACCTTAGCAAAATAAGTTATTACTAAGAATAAAATTTCTAGGTTTCTGTTAGTAACAAAATGGGGATAGTTTGATCAAGTTTACACATCAATCAATTATATCTGAGGGCTTAATTTACCGAAAGAAGGAGTCAATAGTTTAATTTTGTTAAAAAGTGACAAAACAGTAGTAATATCTCATGGAAATACATTATTATATTCTATTTTGTATTATGGGAATTTCATGTAGTTTGCTGAACTTTATAAACTTAACCTGGAGAAACTGAAGCATGTTCTAAATACTGAAGTAATTAAATAGTATTTCTAAGAGCAAAAGGTAAAAGAATGACTATTTTTGAGTATGAAGGGAAAAGAGGCTAAAAATAACATTGATATTTACTACCATAAGCTTTTAAAACACTTTTCACTAGAGGATAACTGCTTTACAATATTGTGCTACTTTATGCCATTCATCAGCATCACCACAGCTACACATATGTCCCCTCCCTCTTGAACTTCCCTTGAATGCCAAAGAATTTTTGTTTTCTCTTAAAAACACAGACAATGGAGCAAAAACAAACGGGCTCAAGAGAAAGCTAGCGATGGTAGAAAACGATAAAAGGAAAAATACTGGAAATCTCAAATTGGTAAAAGCAAGATGTGAGCTAGCTCTCCAGCTCATGTAAGAGAAGAGAGAAAAAAAAAATCTGTCCAGAGAATTGAACAGACGACTGCTACAAAATGCTTCTAGATCTGATTCCCCGCTGGTGTATTCTAAGCATAAGAGGAATTCTGCTTTCCCTTTTGTTTTAAATCTCTAACTTCAGCAAGTGCCAAAAAAAAAAAAAAAGCTTTTAGTATAGAAAGTTGGCCTTTTCTTCTCTAATTTAATAGCTAAGTTCCATAATCTTACTTTTTCTGTAACACAACCGCAATATGGTAACACTCAACATTCCTCCTTTCTTGAGAGTATAATTATCTCCATTTTGGTGGTCAAAATTAATGTTCTTTAAAATAAAACCATTTTCCCTTCTATAAATTACATTTTCCTATACTATCTTTTGTCCCAGATCCACACTTCATAGTCCATGGTCATTTTTCAAGGTTTCTGCTAGCAACCTAGTTAGTACTTTCAAATGGGACAGCTTTTTAATTTTTAGTGATTTTTAATTAATATTACTGTCTATTCTTCTGTCCCTTTATAACGCATGCCTTGTTCCCTAGAACTTATCTGAGGCCAAACAGTTCTATTTCTTGCCATTTTCATGTTGCCATTCTTTCTTATTCCTGCCCCAATGCTCATCCTGGATTGTGCAGAATGTGGCTGGAGGGTGCCTTTTGTGTTAATCACTCAACTGTGTCTGACTGTCTGGGAATCCATGGATCGTTAGGCTCCTCAATCCATGGAATCATCCAGGCACGAATATACTGAAGTGGTTAGCCATTTCCTTCTCCAGGGGATCTTTCCTATCCAGAGATCGAGCCCAGGTCTCCTGCATTGCGGGCAGATTACCATCTGAGCCACAAGGGAAGCCCAGAGTGCCTTTTATCAACAAGTAAATCTGCATCTTGCATTCTGGAGAAGTCTTGAATTTTCTTCTGTGGCAGTATTTTCATTAACTAAGTTCACTTGTTGTGTATTTCTAGGTCCAAAGCACTTCCACTTTAAAATATTTAATTCACACAAATTATTTTTATTTTTGTTTCATGCTTATTACATGTGTAAGTTTGTAGGAATTAAAAAAAAATAAACACTGCAAGCCTCACCATATGAAGAATTTAAAATATGTGCTGGTGGACTAAGACTTGGCAAAAATCCCTTAAAAACAGATGACATAAGCTACATATAATGCCAAAAAAACCTCTTTTAAAGATGTAGAGCAATATGAAAATAGAAAAGTAATGGGGATCATGGGCCCTATCTAGGGACTTTGGAAGCTTCATATTATTTTAATTTGGAAAATCAAGCAAAGCTTTGATCATCTGGGTATTAAAATTTTTGTTTATTACCATATCTATTGTGTCCACCACTTGATGTTCTGAATGATAGTGTCTCTTGAGGAAAATCAGTTTTTATTTAATCTTTCCCCCTGGGCTAAGTTCCTATATAAGCAACATCATATGCATTTATATTCATCGTGCTAATGCTTTTCCCTAATGTCTTATTCTTAAGCACAAGTTCATTTTGTAGCTTCATTCAATTATTGATTAGCTTTGCATTTTTCCTCCCACCATCTTTGACATTTTACTCAGCAAAATGCTTAAGAAAAAAGGTAGCTTCTTCTCAATCTAGTTGCAGACATGGTCGGCTGCATATGACCTAGAAAGTTCTGTGGCAGAACCTGATTTTATGATCTTCAACAAGTTCTTTAATCTTTTTCTGCATTGGTTTCAGCATTGCTACTGATAAGCTACTTGAAACGGAGGTGTCATCTTAATTAGTTCGTTCTCACCAGGCTCTGTCTGTCTACAGCTATCCAGCTATCTATCATCTATCTGTGTAGCTGTCTATCATCTTTTCCTCCTCCTCCTCATTCTCCTCTTCCTTCTTCTTCATCATCATCTCTATATATAATTTTCTGTAAGTGCTATATTCCTTAGACCCAAATCACAATTAATTTGATTACTTGGGGCATGAGGCATTCTGGGTAAGTAATTTACTGGGTGAGTCAGCATCATTTGATGAACAGGAGGATGAGCTTCACAGTCAGGCAGCCTAAGTTCAAACACATGCCACCTCTATGAACTTGAGCCATTTAAACTTTCTTCTTAGCTCCTGTGACATTGCAATGACTCTCAGGGTTATTTGAGGGGTTAAATGCATTAATAAATATGAAACATTTAAAAGAGAACTTGGAACATTTAAGTCTTTAACCAATATTTGCCATTGTTATTGAAAATATTTATTTCAAAAGTAATTTTAATAATCTTTCAAAAAAAAAACCAAAAAAAGTTCGCTAGCCTGCCAGAGTATTTGCAATCGAGGGGATCTAGCTAGATCTTTCTAGTTCATCAAAATGCTTATAAAAAGTTGTGTTTTGATTTTCAGCAATGTAAGGCAGTGTGTAGTGAGTGTGTGGTTTGTCTCTCAATCGTGTCTAACTCTTTGTGACCCTTTCTTTGGACCGCCGCCCACCAGGCTCCTCTGTCCATGGGACTCTCCAGGCAAGAATACTGGAGTGGGTTGCCATTTCCTACTCCTGGGACTCTTTCTGACCCAGGGATTGAACCCAGGTCTCTTCGTCTCCTGCATTGCAGGTGGATTCTTTACCTGCTGAGCCATCAGGGAAGCCCAGCAGTGTAAAATGCAACCAAATAATCAAGACTCATAAGGACTGAAGAATATCCAAGAGTTTAGTGGTAAGGTGGAAACTAGGAATCTTATAGGGAAGTCTCTTAAGAGGTAAAGAGGACTTTTCCCAGTGAACATGTGGAAAGACATATATATGTCTTTCTCACACACATATACAGTGAGATACTCCTATTATCATCATCATCTGTAACAAAGGAAAAAGTGCATGAAGGCAAATGAGATTTAGGGGGTTGTTGTCAGGAAAGTATGGGATGAGGGGTTAAGGTACAAGCTGAAAGCCTGAGGGTTGGGGCAGGGTTGGAAGGTGATAAGAGTTTCAAGAGAATGAAGTTGGAAGAGCTATAATGGGGAGGAGGAGAGAATGGCAACTAAGACCAGAAGTCCGGCTACCAATATGTGGATTGGATATAAAAATAACAGCCTGACATACAACTGGGAAACTAGAAAATTCCGAAATATGCAGAAGTCATCAGTATATTGGATGACATTTTGCTTGGGTGAGCTTGTGAATAAATTAAGTTGCTTTTTAATTGGTTTCTTTTAAAAGCAAAAACAGCCCAGGAGAACAGAACTCGTGACTCTAATACAGCCTGAGGATTGGTAGCAATTATAAACAATATTTCAGTCATTAGTGACTTCTCATTTTGTTTTGGTCAAGTTACATTTGATTGTATTTGATTGAAACATGACTTTTAAATGCCAAAAAAGATTCCCTTGGCAAAACACAGTTTTATTAGACCCTCTAAGACAAGCTAGGATAATTCTGTTTGTATTAGACATCAAGAATTTGATGTTTCAGTGCCTTTAAACTCAAAAAGATTAGGAGCTTGATGATATTCACACTCTATTAGCTGTGTTCTGAACCTACCCGATAAAGCAAAAATGATCCCATTACATTCTCAGTCTGAATTCAAAGACATCCTCTCCAACCTTATGGAAGTATTTGAGTATGTGCAATTTATACATCTAAGAATATGTTCAGGGTAAAATACAAGGATGTATTAATTAAGATAAGTTTCTACCTGCATACTCAACACTCTATAGTTGCAGCAACAAAATATGATTACAAATGAAAGCCGAATTTTAAAAACGTTCTTGGGAAATAAGGTTCTAAGGATTAACATTTTTTTCTGTACTGATTTATCATTATTAGTAGCAAGTAATGAATCAAAATAGGGCCTTTTTTTTTTTTGGAAAAAAAAAAGAGGTAATTACTGGCAGAGAGAATTTTCTGGTAAATAGAAATAAATTTGTCAGGTGTTCATATCTTCCTGAGAAGGATTGTGGGGGGAGATTGGTGAAGGGATAGTGGAGCAAAAGGAGACTTTGCCAACACCAGTAGTTTGGATTGTCCCATGACCAGATTTTCCATCACTGGGCAACGCATCACAGTAACGTTCCAGGTCTGTGAAAGGTTTGTTTTCTCTTCATGAAGTGGGTGAAGCCCATCTGTGGGAGGGGGTGGTGGACAAGCACCTTAGCATGGACATGAGACCTCCCAGACAGGCGTCTGAGGCAGAAGAATTTTAGAAAAGAGTTCCCATGGAGGCTGAGGATTTGGAATCTGATTCTTTTAAACCACCAATGCCTGAATACCTTCGAAAGTGCTGACATTATGCTCTGGGGAACACATTCCCTAATTTATTTTTATTTTATTAAAAAAATTTATTGGTGTATAGTTGATTGACCCACACATACCAATTCAGGAGACACAAGAGATGAGGGTTCAGTTCCTAGGTTGGAAAGATCCCTGGAGAAGAAAATGGCAAGCCACTCCAGAATTCTTGCGTGGGGAATTCCCATGGACAGAGGAGCCTGGCGGGCTACAGTCCATGGGGCCACAGAGCGTCTGACATGACTTAGCGACTGAACACACACACACACATGGCTGACTGACAATGTTGTGTTAGTTTCAGGAGTACAACAAAGTGATGCACTTGTACGTATACATGTGTCTCTCTCTTTTTTTCTTTTTCTAAATTCGCTTCCTGATTAGATTGTTACATAATATTGAGCAGAGTTCCCTGTGCTATACAGTAGGTCCTTGTGGGTTATCCATTTTAAATATAGCAGTGTGTACATGTGCATCCCAAACTCCCTAACCATCCCTCCCTTCACCTTTCTTCGCTGGTAACCAACGATTTGTTCTCTAAATCTGTGAATCTGTTTCTGTCTTGTAAATTAAAAAATGATGCAAATGCATCATCTTTATTCCCTTTAAGATCAATCTAATTTTCAATCCCAAATCGTGATTTTTTTTTTTTGTTGTTAGTTGATGGTTGAAGTTTCAGTGTTCTGTTTGGCATGGACCAGGTTTCTCTCTCAGATCAAGGTAAAAGAGCCTAGAGCTGGTTATACGACTGTGGATCAGTAGGGCTGGGAATGGATCTAGATATGCGTATTCTGAAAAAGCTCCACAAATAATCCTGACTTAAAACTTTAGGGAGACTCAGTGTAGTGATACATCCACAAGTGAAGTCATAAAGAGAAAAACAAATATTGTACATTAACGCATATGTATGGAATCTAGAAAAGTGGTACTGATGAGCCTGTTTACAGGGAAGCGGCAGAGATGCAGACACAGAGAACAGACCTGTGGGCAGAGTGCGGGAAGGAGAGGGTGGGACGAATGGAGAGAGTAGCACTGAAATATATACATTACTATGTGTAAAATTTGCTGTGCGACAGGGAGCTCAAAAGTGCTGCTCTGTGACCACCTAGAGGGTGAGATGGGAAGGGAGATGGGAAGGAGGTTCAAGAAGGAGCGGACATATGCACCACCTATGACTCATTCAGGTTGATGTATGGCAGAAACCAACACAACATTGTAAATAATTATCCTCCAATTAAAAAAAAAAAATAGCTGTTCCCACAGGCAGGAGAACTGCAGCATGGCAGCCGTGTTGTCAGGGACACTTCTTGGTCTTTTCTTCAGCGTCTATTTCTTGCAGTGAGGTAGCCTAGGTAGTAACCATTTCCCATCTTATTCTTTTTACTGCTTATGCATTTGGAAGACATTTGATGTAAAATATTTTTATTCTCTGTGACCTCGGTCTTAACTTTAACATCGTCATCTTCTGTGTCTGCCTCTGAGGAGATGGGGAGCGTGGGTCAGGACCCTTGCCTCCTGGTCTTGAGCCACTTCTGTCGGTGGCTCTCAAACATGGCTGCAAATTGGTACTAGCCATTGGGTGTTTTTGTTTTTTTTTAATTAGAAGATAATTGCTTTACAGTGTTGTCTCTATGTCCATTGGCAGATGAATGGATTAAGAAGTTATGGTATGCATACACAATTGAATCAGTAGGGCTGGGAATGGATCTAGATATGCATATTCTGAAAAAGCGCCACAGGTAATTCTGACTTAAAACTTTAGGGAGACTAGCATAGACTAGTGATACCTCCACAGTTGAATTCTAATTATGATACTCTAGGTGGGGTGGGGGGCTTCCCAGGTGGCGCTGGTGGTAAAAAACTTGCTTGCCAACGCTGGAGACATAAGAGACACGGGTTCGATCCCTGGGTTGGGAAGATCCCTTAGAGTAGGAAATGGCAACCTAGTCCGGTATTCTTGCCTGAGGAATCCCATGGACAGAAGGCTACAGCCTGTGGGGTCGCAAACAGTCGGACACGACTGAAGCAACTTAACACTCGTGTTGGACAGTAAATGATCTCTAGGGGTCTTTGTGACTTGAGGAGGGGTTCATGTTCTTCTCCACCTCTTCTAGGATACAGCTGCCAGTGTCCTACCCCTGAAGCATGTGCCCATGCCACCGAGGGGCAAGTGAGGGGAGAGGGAGGAAGAGAAACCCTGGTCTAGTTTCCTAATGAACATGGTACCCAGACCAGACAGGAACATCCTGTCTTCCATTTCCATTATACCAGCAAATCCACTTTTTACAATATATTGTCCAGCACTCAGTGGAGAGCCATGGCTTGTAAATGTGACTTGGATTCTTGCAATTAGTAAATGAAAAATATTTGTCTTTGGATCTGTTCATGCTGCTAATTGAACTTGTGCATGAAAGTCAATCAAAATAATTTTATGCCATAGAATGTCATGTGTGTGCATGCTCAAGTTGCTTCAGTAGTGTCTGACTCCATGGACTATTGCCTGCCAGGCTCCTCTGTCCATGGGATTCTCCAGGCAAGAATATTAGATTGGGTTGCCATGCCTTCCTCCAGGGGATCTTCCCGACCCAGGGATGGAACCGGCATCTCCTGCATTGTAGGCATATTCTTCACTGCTGAGCCACTGGGGAAGCCCATAGAATGTTACATCCTGCTCTAAATAGGTGTCAGTGAAGGTATAGCTAAATGTCTCTTTCTGTAAAATTGTGATCTACTATGTAAGCCTGTGAGAACTACATCTTCTAGCACCTTGTTTTCCAAGTCTCTGGAATTCTGGACTTGAACGTGGAAGACCTCAGTGAGAGGACTATGCCCAAACTGCTCAAGTTAGATAAATCTGTTTTCTCTTCTAAAAGTGAGGAATATATCTACTTACCTGATAGGTTTATATGAGGACCAGAAATGAAAGTGTAACATGCAGATACTACAAAGTGCTGACTGCATGGGTTTTAAAATAAAATAATTTAGCAAATTAATTCATTACTTTTATTATCCACGTTGTTTTTAAAATAACCCAGAACCATGCCTATTTAATCATATCATTCCCAAAGATAATTTGAGCAACTTCTTTCTTTATTCCCCATGCCTAGAGCAGAATGGACCACATGTTGATTGAATGACTAAATGAATGAATGTTTATTTCAAGACCTAGACTTTGAAATGGAGTAAATATACTTTTCAAATGACCTAATAATCTTCTGAAAAAGGGGTCAGTAGAAAGCTTGCAGGTGATGTATAGGAATTCCACTCGTGAGATGTGGTTCCCAGCAGGCTTCCAGGTTTCTAACACTGAGCTGGTGGGACTAGCGGGTGGCAGGAGTGAGAAGGGAGAGCCACAGTTCCTTGCCACTGCCCCCGCCACTTAGATTCACCTCTACTGGTCTGCACTCAGGAGCCTGACCACGTGGCTTGAAACCTGGCCTCTTTACCTACTGTCTGGGCCAGTCACTGTGAGTCGCCTTCTGTTTCTCAGTTTCCTCATCTCTAAAAAGGGAATAATAATAGTAACACCTTCCCCAGGGCTGTGGAGGATTAAATTAGACATGAAGGGCTCCTCTGTCGAAGGAATTCTCCAGGCAAGAATACTGGAGTGGGTTGCCACTTCCATCTCCAGGGGGATCTTCCTGACCTAAGCCTGGGTCTCCTGCATCGCAGGCAGATTCTTTAAAATCTAAGCCACCAGGGAAGCCTATAAAGTACTAGAACAATATTAATTCACAATAAGTGCTCAGTAAAGGGCAGCGATTCTTTCCACAAATTGGGTATGCCTCATATTAGATTTTGTTTGTGCAATGGACTAAATGTATTACCTAAACTACAGAGCTGAGGATAACATGAGAAATAAATAGAGAACACACAAACTTAATCTTTTAAAGTGTAGGGAATATTTCTAAAGAAATTTTTAGTTTTTACTCAACACATGAGATAATAAGATGCAAAATTACTAAGAGTCAAGTCAGGCTGTGATTATCTGTCTAATTATAGGGACGGGGACTCACCTTTATCCTGTGCCAGGTGTATTACATATGTGTGTCATTTCATGCCCAGGGTGAACTATAAAATAGGAAATGGTCACCTCAAATTAGACAGGTACTTAGAGCTTTGGAGAGGTTGACTATCTTTTGCATAAATAAAGAACAAAATCTGAAACTTGGAAGCCTGTACTACTTTTGCCATACCAAGTTCATTCTAGTTAAAAAACGCAGAATCTAAAGTTACTTGGATTTCATTTGAAAACTTTTTTCATGAATATGAACATAAATTCCTAAAATGAACTATCATCTTTCTGAAATCCAATTATTTGGAGAAAATGCCCAGCCATTGGTGGAAAGCAGAGAGAAAATTTACTATCAGTATCTTGAAAAGGGCTTCCCAGATGGTGCTAGTGGTAATCTGCCTGCCAATACAGGAGATGCAAGAGACATGGGTTCAATCCCTGCGTGGGAAAGATCTCCTGGAGGAGGGCATGGCAACCCACTCCAGTATTCTTGCTTGGAGAATCCCCATGGACAGAGGAGCCTGGCAGTCTACAGTCCATACGGTTGCAAAGAGTCAGACTCAACTGAAGCAGCTTAGAACATCTTGAAAAAGTATTAACACATTGAAAAAAATCTAAGATCTTTACAATTGAATAAAACACAATTTCTTTCAAAACGCTTCCATATTCTATTTAAGTATGGGGTTTTAAATATACTGTATTTAATAGCAATCATTATATGAATTAACTACACCTAGAATTCTTTATGCTTCCCAGGCGTAAATTGTGGGAACAACCATACCTCTGCTTTGGTTCAGTTTATAACACAATCTGGAAGAAAGATGTTACTCATTTGTTTGATACTAAACAGGATGGAAGAGGGGTAGGAATTGATTACCCAGATAAACAATTAAAGCAGAAACCGAAATGCTATTAGTAGAACAAGGCAGAAAAGCACTTACTGCTGTACAAAGAAGAATTTCTGCTAAAAATTTGGAGTTATTCGGTGGTAAAGAACCTGCCTGCCGATGCAGGAGGAGAAGATTCAGTCTCTGGGCTGGAAGGATCCTCTGGAGAAGGAAATAGCAACCCACTCCGGTATTCTTGCCTGGGAAATCCCAAGGACAGAGGAGCCTGGTGGGCTACAGTCCATGGGGTCACAAAAGGGTCCTACAAGACTTATCGACTAAACGACAACAAAGTGCCTAAACAACAAAAACAGCAAAGATATTCAGTGGTTAAAAGCCAGAAAGGCATAAGAGAGCAAAAGTAGGAGGAGGAAGGCGTTTTGCTAGAAAGCAATCAAATATGTAATAAATATTTTCAAAGGTAACTGCCGCCATATTTTAAAAGTCTGCCAGAAGACGGTGCTTCTAAAACGAGGTTATTGGAGTCTCTGCCTTGGTTGTGTGGCTTGAAATAAAGCAAGAGTTCCAGTCTGGAGGATATGCCTCCAACCTGCTCCTGTGACATTTAAGTGTGACACACCAAGGGAAGATTCTCTCTTTGCATAAGGATTATGTGGGGCTTTTTCACAATTTCAGCCTTACTCAATCCAAGCAATTTTAGACAGCATCGAAGTATAATTGATTTGTGTTTTAATGTGTTCAGTGCAGACATGCTTAGAATTAGTTTTGAATTATATTTAAAAGATCCTCAGTTCAGTTCAGTCTCTCAGTTGTGTCTAACTCTTTTCGACCCCATGGACTACAGCACGCCATGCCTCCCTGTGCATCAGCAACTCCCAGAGTTTACTCAGACTCATGTCCATTGAGTTGATGATGCCATCCAACCATCTCATCCTCTATTGTCTGCTTCTCTTCCTGTCTTCAGTCTTTCCCAGTCTCAGGGTCTTTTCCAATGAGTCAGTTCTTCGAATCAGCTGGCCAAAGTATTGGAGTTTCAGCTTCAGCATCAGTCCTTTCAATGAATATTCAGGACTGATTTCCTTTAGGATGGACTGGTTGAATCTCCTTGCTGTCCATGGGACTCTCAAGAGTCCTCAGTATATCTAAAAAAGTATCTAAAAAATGACCAAAAATGAAGAACATATATATATATATCATATATATAATATTCTAATATGTTATATTCCCACCAGACAGTTTATAAATATTTTGAAAATAAGATCTATAGAAGCGTTCCTAAGATTGGATCCAAGTTTAGACCATGGTTAAGTACTTTATATGTTTAATACATTGGCATTTCAAGAGTTTTGGTGTATGTAGAGGTTATTGTGGAGAAGGCAATGGCACCCTACTCCAGTACTCTTGCCTGGAAAATCCCCTGGATGGAGGAGCCTGGTAGGCAGCAGTCCATGGGGCCGCTAAGAGTCAGACATGACTGAGCGACTTCACTTTCACTTTTTACTTTCATGCATTGGAGAAGGAAATGGCAACCCACTCCAGTGTTCTTGCCTGGAGAATCCCAGGGACAGGGGCACCTGGTGGGCTGCTGTCTATGGGGTCACACAGAGTCGGACACGACTGAAGTGACTTAGCAGCAGCAGCAGAGGTTATTGGGGAAGGGTGTCCTGAGTAATGCAATGAGCAATTGAACAATCCCTTCTGGTTTTAGGAGTTATTAGAATCCTCACTCCCCTCCATTTCCACTACAAATACTTTCTTCCACTTCATTTCTCCCAAATCTATGATCATCCCCCATTTCACTTCCTCCACCAAAATCTTTGCTAACTAAATGTATCT
Organism: Bos grunniens; assembly: GCF_055505025.1. Taxonomy (NCBI): domain Eukaryota; kingdom Metazoa; phylum Chordata; class Mammalia; order Artiodactyla; family Bovidae; genus Bos; species Bos grunniens. The sequence goes on along the minus strand of NC_141176.1, from coordinate 84,807,110 downwards.
CACCCTGGTAACTCATTCTTTTAACTCGACACACAAAGCCCTAAGCATTCTGTGGTTGGTGATATATTTCTTCAATTGGTTTCATTTTAACTTGTGGTTATTTTTATATTCTAAAGGGTTTCCCTATAACTCAGTTGGTAAAGAATCCATCTACAATGCAGGAGACCCCAGTTTGATTCCTAGGTCGGGAAGATCCTCTGGAGAAGGGATACATTACCCACTCCAGTATTCTTGGGCTTCCCTTGTGGCTCAGCTGGAAAGAATCCACCTGCAATGTGGGAGACCTGGGTTTAAATCCTGGGTTCAGAGAAAGGAAAGGCAATCCCTGGAGAAAGGAAAGGCTACCTGCTGGAGAATTCCATGGACTGTATAGTCAATGGGGTTGCAAAGAGTCGGACACGACTGAGAATCTTTCACACTTACTTTCTTATGTTCTAAATAAACTGATTATAAGCTTCTGGAGGATTCTTGTTTGTTTCTATTTTATTTTAATTATTTTCTGTTAGATTAATGAACTCCTTTAAACATGACACAGTCTTGGTATGTAATAAGTATTCAGTAATTGCTATTATTGTTGTTATTATTCAGCACAAGTAAGAGTACATTTTACATCTGTGTGTGTGCTAAGTTGCTTCAGTTGTATCAGACTCTTTGTGACCCTATGGACCATAGCCCTCCAGGCTCCTCTGTCCATGGGATTCTCCAGGCAAGAATACTGGGGTGGGTTGCCATGCCCTCCTCCAGGAGATCTTCCCAACCCAGGGATTAAGCCCGCATCTGCTGTGTCTCCTGTGTTGGCCGGGTGGTTCTTTACCACCGGTGCCACCTGGGAGCCCACATTTCACATGTTCCTCTGCCCAAAGCACTGTGCTAAGTTTTGAGGTGTCAGAGGACTTGAGTCATGGTTCCTGCTGTGATGGATTTAAATCCAGAGAGGATAGAGAATTGGAGCCCAAACCCAGCTCCAGAAATGAATGTGTGTGTCCAGTTCTAATATGTCAAGACCTAGTAGTAGCTGAGGGACATGGAGAAAACAGAGATTGCTGGAGAGTCAGAAGCTCATGGAAGGCCTTCTTAAATGTGGGGACTCACTGGGGAATGGACAGCAAGGGTAGGTAGGGCTCGGAAGACAAGAGAAATAAATGGGTGGAAGGTCAGAGGGCTGCCTGTAAGAGGAGCTTATGAACCAGGGTCTGATTTGCTTACTTGTCAAGTCTTCTATGTTGGGATAAATATTCTAAAAAAATTTTTGAGGCTAAAGGAAACTTCATCAGTTTATTAGGGGAGTATCAGATAATGGTGCACTTCCCTGGTTGCTCAGTGGTATAAGAGTCTCCTGCAGTGCAGGAGATGTGGGTTCAATCCCTGGGTCATAAAGATCCCCTGGAGAAGGAAATGGCAACCCACTTCAGTATTCTTGCCTGGGAAATCCCAATGGACAGAGGAGCCTGGCGGCTACCCCATAGACTGTAATCTACCCCATAGATTACAGTCTATGGGGTAGCAAAAGAGTCAGGTAGCAAAAGTGTTTCGTTCACTTGGCAATGAAACAATAACATCAGGTAATGGTATTTCAGGAAAGGTAAATTATTATTTTAATGAGGGAAGAAGTAGGATGGGCGTAGCAAAAACACAGAGGCTGTTGCAACAAATCCAAACCTGGGTGAAGGGGAACTGAGCTGGCAGTGAAGGGAGGAAGGCAGAGACCAGCACGGTTTCCTCACCAGGACACCGTGGCCACAGTGGGGACAAGCAGAGGCTCAGAGTGACAAGGCTCAATGGCGGACATTGAGGGGTCCGTGGCTGCCTAGGTCAGTTCAGTTCAGTTCAGTCGCTCAGTCGTGTCCGACTCTTTGCGACCCCATGAATCGCAGTACACCAGGCCTCCCTGTCCATCACCAACTCCCGGAGTTCGCTCAGACTCACGTCCATTGAGTCAGTGATGCCATCCAGCCATCTCATCCTCTGTCGTCCCCTTCTCCTCCTGCCCCCAGTCCTAGGTCAGGGATGGGTAAATTCAGCTGGAGGCCATATGGTCACAGTGCAACTACTCTCCTCTGCAGTTGAACCAGGAAAGCAGTCCTGGATAGTACTTGAAAACTGGCCCTTTTGTTTCTTGTCAAATCAGGCAGATTATAGGAAAAATGAAATTGTCCCTCTAAGACTGGAAGACCCCACATCTGTGAACGAGAGTTATACAAGTAATGTGCAAATTTCCTTGTGTGCACGTAAATTTACATACACACACACACACACACACACACACCCTATTCACCTGTGCATTTTCACCTATATATACATACTGGTTTAAATATATACCTAACAATGGGGGAAATGAAAACATAGAACCTGTCTTTACAAAGTGCTGATAAAATTTCTTAGCATTGTTAAGAGATATCCAATTTGAGACTAGGTTTCACTTTTTGAACATTAATCTCTTCTTAGCAAATATTTCCAATCCAGCAAGTATTTCTAATTCTTTGCCACTGTCTACTACTACATGGCTCTGTATCTTCCAGATACGGTGCCATATCGCCTATTGTAATAAGTAGAAAAATTGGGATGGTTTACAAATAAAAATAGTTACATGTGTAACACAAATTTATGATGTGGAAAAAAAATAAAACTACTGCACTGATTTACCCCAAATTGATGCAATAGATGAAATTTAAAAATCAATCTAGAGCACAAAAATATGATCATTTTCAGAGATGAAAAACATCACATATGCTATGTAATTCATATTTAATGAGTTCATATTTAATGAATATTTAATGATTACTATTTAATGTAATTCAATTTAATGCCATTATTTAGTCTAAATAATTTATAAATGTCCTGAATAAATGCTTTAAAAATATATTTATATACTCCATTAAAGTCATTAAGAATATTTTATATGTACTGAATTCCCAAATGAGATTAGATGTCTTTCTGATAAACTGCACAAGGGAACTCTGTCTTTAATTCTAAGAAAGCAAACATTTCCCCTTTGCCCCACAGGCCTGTGATGCAAACTGTAAGACTGTTTTCTGATCATGTCTTATAATTGCTGCTGCATATGGGCCTTGCCTTAGGAAGCTCCATCTTCCTGAAATGCCATCTTTCTCTTCTACTTCTGAAATTAAGCTCCATCTTTAAAGTCTAAATGCCAGCTACTGTGTTAAGCTCTGCATTAAGATATAACTACTTCTCTTTCTTGCATCAACTATTCACAAATGCACATTAACAATTATATCTCCCTTTATGCATTAAATCATAACAAGTGCTCAGACGTGTCTAGGGCATAGTAAATGCTCAAATGCAGCTCCCTATTTTTATTCTCTGTGGCTAGCTGCTTTATTTTCCTCATCTTTGAACACCTCAAAGTGCTGAAAATATGTATTGAATTGAGTTGAATTTTACTCACTATAAAAGAGTGTCAAAATTGGGCAAATCAAAACAAAATAAACTTTACAGATGTCTTTCCAGGCCTGCCACTTCAATACATTTTTATCAGTTCTGACTTGAGCTTTAAATATTCTACCACTCACATTCCATGCCAATTTGCTGACAGTCATGGAACCCAGATCTCAAAGCGGTCAGCATACAGGTCAGTTTGCTAAATTTCTGTACCCACCTCTGTTTCATTATGAAAGTTGTTCCTAAACTGTCTCTTACATAAAATATGAGTACTCATCAAATTGAAGTTCACAAGTGGAGAAAACCTGCTCAAGTTTCCAAGTGATGGGTTACAAGGTGTGCTAGAGCCTAAAGAAGAGAGAAAATCATCAGGACATAAATGTGTGTTGCTTAAATTCTGCAACAGTCACACTATAGATGAATTTCTTAAAAGGTTTCTATGAACTTTTCCAATTATCCTCAGTACAGGGGTAGGCCACCTGTTTCATTTTCCGTACTCAAAAGCCTTGACTTTAATGAACATGATCTTTTAGCATAAATAAAGATGAAATGAATATACAGATAACTATTTACTAACTCGATGTCATAAGTATTGTCCCTGAAAGTGAACTGAAAGTGGAAGTCGCTCAGTCGTGTCCGACTGTTTGTGACCCCATGGACTATACAGTCCATGGAACTTTCCAGGCCAGAATGCTGGAGTGGGTAGCCTTTCCCTTCTACAGGGGCTCTTCCCAACCCAGCGATTGAACCCAGGTCTCCCACATTGCAGGAGGATTCTTTACCAGCTGAGCCATAAGGGAAGCCCAAGAATACTGGAGTGGGTAGCCAATCCCTTCTCCAGCAGATCTTCCTGACCCAGGAATTGAACCGGGGTCTCCTGGATTGCAGATGGATTCTTTACCAACTGAGCTATCAGGAAAGCCCAATAAATATTATCCCTATGATTTTAAAAAAGCATGTAAACATATTTTCTCTTACATCAGCCCCGTGGGAAATATTGGAAGCTACTATAAACACAAATGGATATGTTAGCATACAACTGTTTACCTCGCACCATGTTCTTTGGCCTAAAGCTTTTTCAGTAATTAAGACTGATTTAACTTTGGATCCTTTAAGCAAATGGGTTTGTGTATCTTGGCATGAATCACTCAGCATTAAGTTGGCTTACTGAATATAGACATATTCAAGTTAAGTATTTTTTAGTAAAGTAAATCCTATTTCTCTGGAAAAAATTTTTGAACCTCAACCATTTTGGAGCTGCTTCTCTGTAGTAATCCTGTGATCCAGTGTCAAATCTACTGATCTGTTTGAATATAAAATTGTATACATGGAGACCCTGTAATCAATGTGTTTACTACTATCTGGAATCTATCATCATCTTCAATAATTGTTTACTGAAGACACAGACTATTGATTGTAGTGTGTGTCAGTATATACAGACACTTAAAGTGATTAATAGATGATGACATTACCATTTAAAATTAAATACCTTCTGTATTGAATCCAGTATCTGTGATATTCTGACTGCCTAAGTCATTTGGCTGAGTGCACTGAAATGCTATGAAAATTGGGTTTACAAAATGACAGGCAGTTCTCATTTAATTTCTTCCACTTAAAAGACTCCTGGTTCTGGATGACTGAAGGTATTGCAAGAACCAGTATGTCAGTCAAGCCCTGTTGGAAAAACAAAATAAATGGAATAGGCTTCATGTCCCAGTTAGCTATATTTAACACTGTAGTATTTCACACTTTTAGAAATCTACTCTCCAATCATACATAAAAGCTCTGCATCAAAGCTACTGATTATCGGTGATAAAAATACCTAGAGATGTTTTAGAATTTCTAGCCATTAGGGATTCAAAAACAGTTACAATCAAACTAGATTTTTTTTTCACCATCTTGTCAAATATTGAGAGACATGAAAATGGAATAAAATAGGTCAGTCAGTGGTTCCTTATGAAAAAAAATTTAATTGGCTCCAATAGAGGTCAACCATGGTCAATTAAATGATCAGGGGAAAATATCTAATTATTCTTCTAGACCTACTTAATACTGGCAGCAATTTTCTCCTTTTCTCTTGGGAAAAAAAAACAAAAATGCAAAGACTTTGCCTGAAACAGTGGCAAAATACTTCTTTTTCAGTTAAAATGTGGAATTCTAACCTCCAGCAGCAGATCTTAATCACAATCATTAGTTTACTGACATTTTGAAATGAGCCAACCAGCCTCATTTTTCTAAGTTCTTCAGCAAATGTCCTTTTAATCAAAATAGCACAGCAACAGTTTGGTGAAACAGAATCTCCTTACATTAAAAAAAAAAATCGATACTTTTCTTTGCATGAGATGCATCTCGCCACACACTCTTCACTTAGGTTTTGGATCCGATCCTTGCTGTAACCTAATTTGAATTCTGGAAATGTGTTTTACTCTTGATTTAATCACTAAAGGTCCCTTCGCGTTTGTAAACAGGACACTGATGCCGGGTTTGTGACTTCGGGGCAAAAGAAGGCTCTCCTGCTCTGGCTGTTGACAGTTTAACCTTTCTCTCTCTCTCTCTCTTTTTTTTTTATTGGAGTGTAATTGCCTTACAATGGTGTGCATGTTTCTGCTGTACAGCAAAGTGAATCAGCTATATGTTTACATTTATCTCCCCTTTTTTGGATTTCCTTCCCATTCAGGTCATCACAGAGCATTGAGTAGAATTCCCTGTGCTATAAAGTAGATTCCTATTAGTTTTGTATTTTATACATAGTATCAATGGTATATAGATGTCATCCCAATCTCCCTATTCATCCTCCCCTCCCTTTCCCGCTTGCTGTTTTTACCTTTACAGAGTCCAGGCTTGCTCTGCTCCTGGCACAATAAGTCAATGAATGTAAATAAGATGGAGTGTTGGAAGAGACTTTTATTTGCGAGCCTGCTGATCAAGAATATGGCAGGCTAGCGCCTCAAAATCACCTTCTTGGTGCGGCCTGGTTGCCAGGTTCTTTGTTGGATCAGAGCAGAGATGGGGGGAGGTGAGGAAACCAAGTAAAAAGACTATTCAGTCCTTGCAAATGTCGCCTAGAATGGCAAGCCTTGGGCAGGGGAATGCGTTAGTCTCACTTCCTTACTCTCCCGCACAGGTGGGCAGCTCAGGTTATCTCCCCGAGGCAGGCCATTATGGGTGCCTACAATGACAAAGAGTCGGAAGCGACTGAGAGACTTCACTTTCACTTTTCACTTTTATGCACTGCAGAAGGAAATGGCAGCCCACTCCAGTGTTCTTGCCTGGAGAATCCCAGGGACGGGGGAGCCTGCCGTCTATGGGGTCGCACAGAGTCGCACACGACTGAAGCGACTTAGCAGCAGCAGCAGCACAGTAACAAAACAAGTGGCAGGATGAGGGTTAAAGTCACAGAAGCAGATCCAGCATAAATTCAAAATTAACCCTTCCCGATTACAGTATCCATACATATGTTCTCTACATCAGTGTTTCTATTTCTGCTTTGCATATAAGGTCATCTATACCATTTTTCTGGGCTTCTCCTGTGGCTCAGCTGGTAAAGGCTCCGCCTGCAATGTGGGAGACCTGGGTTGGGAGATCCCTTGGAGAAGGGAAAGGCTACCCACTCCAGGATTCTGGTCTGGAGAATTCCACAGACTGTATAGTACATGTGTGCTCAGTTGCTTCAGTCGTGTCTGACTCTTTGCAATCCCATGGACTGTATAGGGGGGTCACAAAAAGTCGGACATGACTCAGCGACTTTCACTCACTTGTACCATTTTTCTAGATTTCAAATATATGCGCTAATATACCATATTTATTTTTCTTTTTTTGACTTCACTATATGACAGTCCAACCATGTTTCTGCAAATGGTAGAATGTTTTTCCTTTTTATGGCTGAGTAATAATCCATTGTATCTAGGTACTACGTCCTCTTCATCCATTCTTCTGTTTATGGGCATTTAGTTTTCTTCCATGGCTTGGCTGTTTTAAATAGTGCTGCAATGAACACTGGGGTGCACTCATCTTTATGAATTACGGTTTTCTCTGGGTATATGCCCAGGAGCAGAATTGCTGGCTCATAAGGTAGTTCTAGTTTTTAAGGAACCTCCATACTGTTCTCCATAGTGGCTGTATCAATTTACATTCCCAACAACAGGAGAATTTCCTTCTCCAGGGGATCTTCCTGACCCAGGGATCAAACCTGGGTCTCCTGCATAGTAGGCACTTTCTTTACCACTGAGCCACCAGGGAAGCTGTAAAAGCCTTCCCTTTACTCTACATCCTCTCCAGCATTTATTGTTTATTGCATGCTCAGATCGAGGACCCTAAACAGTGCTTCTCCAACTTAAAGTACACATAGAACCCCTGGACACCTTTGTTAAAATGCAGACTCTGTGAGCAGGTCTGAGTTGGAGTCTGAGGCTCCTCAGTGGGAGGTGGAGGGAGCAACTTCCTTCTGTGACTTTCCTCTTCCTGATTTGCATTTCTAGCAAGTTTCCAGGTGTTGCTGATGCTGCCTATGTGAGGACCACACTTTGAATGGAGTGGCCATACCTTAGAACACTGACTTTTTTGTTATTGTTGTTAAAAGAAGCAAATCAAGTCTGGAAGGAGATAATGCTTTTACTCATACCCTGAGGCTCTTTGAACCTTTAGACAAAGAGCATGGATTCAATAGCAAAATCTGAGTAATGACCTCACAGTGTATCTGAGTACCACTGCATCTTCATCTCCTGAAATTAGTCAAAATGCTAGAGTCCATCTGAAGGTAAGCCTATTCCTTCTGCTCTGAAAGACTTGTGATCTAGAATTATGTGGCGATTTTACCCCTGAGAAAGTGGATGTTTCTCTGCGTCTAGAGTTTTCATTTTTTTCCAGAGCTGCTGCTGCTAAGTCGCTTCAGTCGTGTCCGACTCTGTGCAACCCCATAGACGGCAGCCCACCAGGCTCCCCCGTCCCTGGGATTCTCCAGGCAAGAACACTGGAGTGGGTTGCCATTTCCTTCTCCAATGTATGAAAGGAAAAGTGAAAGTGAAGTCGCTCAGTTGTGTCTCTTAGCGACCCCATGGACTGCAGCTCGCCAGGCTCCTCCGTCCATGGGATTCTCCAGGCGAGAGTACTGGAGTGGGGTTGCCATTGCCTTCTCCTTTTTCCAGAGCAGAGAGATTTTTTTTTTTTTTTTGCAGTTCTTGAGCCGTGAGCTCATGCAATACCACTGGTATTCATTCTCTTGCTTGGGGGATTTACAGAGAGTTCAATCAGGGATCGTTACCTATTTTTCCTGTTAATCTCTTCTTATTTTTGCCATCTCCTACTCGGCAACTTTCATCAGATTTTTAAGGATGGCAAATAGACCTTCAGTGCCATCTTTGAAAAGCTAAGTTCTTGGAGAAATAATATTTTGCCAGGCAGACTTCACAGTGGCTCCTTGTGGTTTGGATCTTTTGTGGCAGTTCTTTTCCTCTCCTTCGTCAGCACACTAGGATGAGGACTTGCAGGCTTGGGGGCTGGCCTGCGCCCCCAGTCCCTGAGGACACTGCAGGGAGAACGGTTGCTCTCTCTGAGATTGCCCAGAGCGGGTTTCCTGGGAGGAGCTCTAGATGGAGGCTGGGGAAGTAGGAGGAGACCTGGATATAAGGTACTTCTCTGCTACTCTGTGACTCAGCAAGTATCAGCTACCCCATCAGCGATAACGGGGTAAAAAATGCCTGTCTTACTTGCACCAGGGTTAGAAGGATACCATGAAAAATGCACGCGAAGGTCAGTCATTAGCATGTGTATAAATTAATTATGAGTAGTATTTGTGTTGCCTGGAGATTCCATCCCTCACTGGCTTCTCTGAATTATTTTAAGATTCAGTGGCCCAGCAGAGTTCCAGATGATCTTAATTGATCATCAAGAATGATGACGTCAATGGCAAAACAGGGCTCTTCTGCCCCTCACGGTTTTCCATGATGCTTACAACAAATTAGCGCAGAGTTTTCCCAGTTTCAGCTCAAGGTAAGAATAGCCCACCAAGAGAATGTTCATTAGCGTTGCTTGTTAGAACTGCCCAAGGATTTTGTCAGGCCTGGACTCAACAGCCATCCAGAATGCTAAGGAATCAACTTCTAACCCTGTGAAATGTTTGGGTGGCTTTTTAGCAACAAAATACCTTTCAGTGCTAGTTCTTCTTACATTTTGTTCTTACTACTTCTGGTTTAGAGTTCTTTTAAAATGGTTTAACTGGGAGCACTGAGGAAATAGCTGATACTTAACATTATTTGCACAAAATAAATCGCTGATGCCCAAATTTATTAGATTAGTTTTTAGTAAGGTTTGTCTTCTGTCCCTTGAAAGGATATTCTATAAAATAAGGATTTGGAGACTTTCTTGGGGGTTGTCTGTCATACACACATACACACACACACACACACAAAAGCATGGAAAGAATGTGGACAGTTACTACTCCTAAGGCGCGTAAGTTGTACACCTGAGTTTCATTCATCTACAAATTTTTATAGGCTCTGAAAATGCACTTTGCTTTAGAAAAAAACACAAAGTATATTTGAGATTAAAAATGGACATGCTGTATTGCCTTTTTAAAAATTTTTGAAGATATTTATTTTTAATTGTGAATTTTATTTATTTATTTATTTATTGAAGGCTAATTACTTTACAATATTGTATTGGTTTTGCCATACATTGACATGAATCCACCACGGGTGTACATGTGTTCCCCATCCTGAATCCCTTCCCACCTCCCTCCCCATCCCTTCCCTCTGGGTCATCCCAGCGCACCAGCTCCGAGCACCCTGTATCATGCATCAAACCTGGACTGGCGATCCGTTTCACATGTGATAATATACATGTTTCAATGCCATTCTCCCAAACCATCCCACCCTCACCCTCTCCCACAGAGTCCAAAAGACTGTTCTATACATCTGTGTCTCTTTTGCTGTCTTGTATACAGTATTATAGTTACCATCTTTCTAAATTCCATATATATGCATTAGTATACTGTATTGGTGTTTTTCTTTCTGGCTTACTTCACTCTGTATAATAGGCTCCAGTTTCATCCACCTCATTAGAACTGATTCAAATGTATTCTTTTTAATGGCTGAGTAATACTCCATTGTGTATATGTACCACAGCTTTCTTATGCATTCATCTGCTGATGGACATCTAGGTTACTTCCATGTCCTGGCTATTATAAACAGTGCTGTGATGAACATTGGGGTACACGTGTCTCTTTCAATTCTGGTTTCCTCGGTGTGTATGCCCAGCAGTGGGATTGCTGGGTCATATGGCAGTTCTATTTCCAGTTTTTTAAGGCCTTTTGAAGACTGTTCATGCTTCTTATGTTTGACAAACAACTAAAAAATGACTTAAATTGTGAATTTAGGCCACTTTCCATTTTGTCAGGTGTGTCGAGGAGGTGTCTGCTTATTTTGCGTTTGGATTTCTCAGCATTCAGAGGAAATAGTTTACCCTATCATGTTATATAATTATAGGGAAAGGACCAAATACAGTCCCAACAGCCACTCAGTCATGTTCAACCCTTTGTGATCCCACAGACTGCAGCACGCCAGGCCTCCCTGTCCATCACCAACTCCCTGAGTTTACTCAGACTCATGTCCATTGAGTCTGCGATGCCATCCAACCATCTCATCCTCTGTCATCCCCTTCTCCTCCTGCCCCCAATCCCTCCCAGCATCAGGGTCTTTTCCAATGAGTCAGCTCTTCGCATCAAGTGGCCGAAGTATTGGAGTTTCAGCTTCAGCATCAGTCCTTCCAGTGAATATTCAGGACTGATTTCCTGGTTTATTTACTTTTCTTGTTCACAAGTAACCCCTCTCTGGATAAAAGGTCATTGTTGGAAGGCCAGAGACTAAGCAGAAGTGACATGAAAGATCATCTATTACCAAAGTAGAAGGTGAGCTCTGTGTCTTTGGGCCTTTACCTTTCTCAGCTGAGGGCTGTTCATCTTTAAGGCACAGACTGTATATCTTAAAGGGGTGAGGGGCGTGCCCAGAGCCCCTAGATCTCGGGGTTCAGCTCATATCCTGTCTGACTTCCTCTAGTCTTAGTCATTTTTCATAGCAGCAACATTTTTAACATCTCTTGCTTTCTGAGCATATTCTTGTTTCATGGTTCAGTGTCTAAATCTCATCAAGCTAATTATCATGCACAGTGTATTTGTAGAAATATTTCAATAGAATGTAGCAGTAGTACATCATGACTTGCTATAAATGCCAAGTATCTCTGAGATCACCTAGTGCCTGGGTATCAAAACATGAACCTTATCTGTAAATTGCTGAAAAAAAGCCCCCCCCCCACACACACATAATTCTGCAGCATTTGCTCAGGAAAAGCCCATAGATGCCCTGTTTGTAAGAGAAAAATCTTAGAAGACAGTCTTGGTGTTATATCTGGGTATATCAGCCGTATGATCATTTTAAGTGTGAATATCCAGGGACATGCCTTTCTGGAAACAGGTTATTAAACAGAAACGCAAATTGGCGACGGACTGTCCGCTGGTTTTCTGTATAGAGACTCAGGGTGCATGGGGTGGAAATGAAACCCTTGTCTGTTACCAGTGAGGATGCACAGAGCTAGGGCTGGGGGGGTGTTAAGGCAATTGTATCTCATGTGCAGACTTAGGGCAGGTTCACTTACAGAAGCTCAGGTGAAGCTGGAGATGGGCCAGCATCATGGGGGAGAGGGCAGCATGTTGTAAGAGAAAGTGGGGTCCTGCTGCTCACTGCTCAAAAGCCAGTCAAGAGGCCAGGTTGGTGGAAAAGCTTGCTTTATTTTGAATGCTGGCAACTGGAGGGGCAAGGAGAGTGGATGTCGGTCCAAAAGCCAGCTCCTCCCCTGCCCCCTCCACTGCACTGACAATCAGAGGCAAGAGCTTTTATAGACAGAGGGAGGGGACTATATGCAGAAACAGCACAGTCAGCTCTGACAGTCAACTTGAAATTGGTCATCAGGGGCTGACCAGTGTCATCCTTGTTTTAGGTACAGTTAATTTTCAGTTCCAGGGTCCGTTTGTTTTCATTTCTTTGAGGCCAGTTCTTGGAATTGGGGCAGCTGATGTCATGTGGCTACAGTCCAGTCATCATGTAGTTAACTTCTCCATTTGGTAGGGGTTTCAATATCTACAAAACAGCTCACAGAATATGGCTGGGAATATTACCTATGGTCTTGCTGCTGCTGCTAAGTCGCTTCAGTCGTGTCCAACTCTGTGCGACCCCACGGACTGCAGCCCACCAGGCTCCTCCGTCCCTGGGATTCTCCAGGCAAGAACACTGGAGTGGGTTGCCATTTCCTTCTCCAATGCATGAAAGTGGAAAGTGAAAGTGAAGTCGCTCAGTCATGTCCGACTCCTAGCGACCCCATGAACTGCAGCCCACCAGGCTCCTCCGTCCATGGGATTTTCCAGGCAAGAGTACTGGAGTGGGGTGCCATTGCCTTCTCCGCTATGGTCTTGAGAAGGAACTAAAGATCCATGACTGCTCATGATTACATTGTTATTATTTGAGCTCCTGCGACTGTTTTTCTTTCTTTCTGCATGTTCTCAGTCCTCTGACTAAACTTACTCTTTGGCTAAAGTTTTTCCAGAGACAAAGGCAGGCAGAGGACGTGGGGTGTGGGTGGGCAAGGACCATAGGGTTCTGCTCCAATTCAGCATGACTCTAAAGATGCGATTCGGGCTACCCTGGGAGCTCCAGTGCATTCCAGTAAGTGGCTGCTCCTCCAGACTGGGGCCCCAGGGCTGCGGTTTTCCTTTGGTGGACTGCTTGTCATGATAAGTGGACGCAGGGCTCTGGGCTCACAGTTTGGACCCAGATCTCAGTCGGCTGTGAACTTTACACATGAGGCAGTTTTATTCTCCTGTTACCTCTGTTCTGTTCATACTGTGTGGCTTTAAATGCTCCTAGGAGTATTGTTTGACAGATGCGCTATAGGACAAAAACATGCTCCCATGGTGGAGGAAAGGGGGACAATTTGGGAAGATGGTAGACCCTGTCAATCATTTTCCATCCCATGGAGAGTTTCTGATGTCAAGAGTTTGGCCTTCAGCTCCAAAGATGCCTCTGTACCTCTGTGTGCTGTTGAGTTGGTCTAAGACATCGGAGTCTTAACAACTTGGGTCACAGAGAACGTGGCCGGGTGTCAGCCCAGTCTCTTTTGCTGCTCCCTGAAAAAGGATGTGATAAATAGATCTGAGTTAGCACTGTGCTCAAGTAGACAAAAGAATTTATTAAGGTCACTATTAATTTGTCGAGAAGCAAGTTGGGACACTTGGTTGGATGCCATCACTGACTGTATGGACACGAGTTTGAGCAAGCTCCAGGAGTTGGTGATGGACAGGGAAGCCTGGCGTGCTGCAGTCCATGGGGTTGCAAAGAGTCAGATATGACTAAACGACTGAACTGAATTGATGCTAGGAAACTAGTCATCCTAGATAGATTCACCAGGTGATAGCAGATTTCTGACACTGGCTCTGACCATCTACAGAAGCAGGAAAATGCTCCATTCTGAATCTTTCTGTTCTAAAGGCCTTAGCCATTTTAGAATGAGTTGCACGTGGCTATGTTTTGAAAGGAACATGCTGACCACCTACAGATTGCACATAGTCAGAATTGCAAAGCAGCAAATGTTTGTCTTAGGCATTTTGGGGGCAATTCTTCAGGATTTTGGAGTTCCACCTGGGAGGCATCTTTGTAAGAACACAGCTTTTTTGGTCTTATAACCGAATCCCACAATCAGTGAAAAGATTATGCCCTCCAATTGTTTGCTGAGGCAGACAGAGCTATTTTATTATAAGTGTCGGGTTTGTATGAGAACAGACTCTATGCACTCATAGGCAACTACCTATAAAAAAGGGCAAGCCTAGGTGCTGGCAGTGGATATAAATTAGTTCAGCTTCACAGATATCTTGTGGGTGATTTCTTCATTGGTAAAATTTCTCATTGTTCAAACAAGGTCCTGGCCTGTGCCTAGTCTGGTTTCTTTCCTTCCTGGCTGTCCAAGAATTCTGCATTTCCTAGCTCATTGTCTTCTGTACCTGCCCATCCTCCACTCAGAAAGAAGAGTCCAGAGACGGGTGGTGAGTGGCATCGGGAATCCAAAGCTGTGGGTTCGAATTTGACCACTGACAGCTGGATGCTGCATGTCCTTGGAGAAGTCACATACCTTCTTTGAGATGTACCTCAAAGATGTTAGCAGTAAATCAGGAAATCACCTCCTTGTGTGGTTGTTCTAATGGGTAAATAAACTCACAGATGGGAAAAAGATGCTGATAGACTTACTCAAGGGGCTTCCTTGGTGGCTCAGACAGTAGAGAATCCGCCTGCAATGCAGGAGACCTGGGGTTCGATCCCTGGGTTGGGAAGATCCCCTGGACAAGGGAATGGCAACCCACTCTAGTATTCTTGTCTGGAGAATTACATGGACAGGGAAGCCTGGTGGGCTGCAGTCCGTATGGTTGCATAGAGTCAGACACGACTCAGCAACTATCACTTTCACTATCAGCCTTGCTCAAGGTAGGGTTGCCACAAGACTTCAAGTTGTTGAGGGGAAGAAAGCAAGCAAAAAAAGCCCCCCAAACTCAATAACTGCAAAGCCTGATAAAGTGATGTGCAATAAAATGAAGTATGCCTGTATTGGCTCTTTTGATTCTCAGTAGATGTGGCTTTACTCCTGGAGGCATCTAGGAAGGTTCTGGGCAGCTCTGGGGCTGAGTTTCAGAGTCAGCATCTTTAGATGTCCAGCAATGCCTGACTGCCCTGCGGGAGTCTTCTTCCGTGTCTCCCATGACTGTATTTTACGTAGAAACACAAAGCGTTCTTTTTTTTTTTTTTTTCAGCATTTTAAGACATGTGCTGAGTTTTCCAGGGATGAGACTGTAAATCAGAAGAGGGGCAGTCGGTTTTGCTCAGCATGTTGTAAAGCGCTGCTCACCATCTCTGAAAGCAGCATCATCAAAGGCACTGCTGTGCCCCAGTGTGTCGGCCTCGGCTCAGTCAGTATCCGTAGCGATTGCATTTATGACCATTTTATGTGCATATAGAAACATGCCTTTAGTCCTTACTTTAAATGTTCAAATAAAAAAGAAATCACTTTAGCAGTCTTCAGTAGGTGTAGCAGAGTCTGGTCAGGAGAGAGAAATGTCAAGTTAGTTGAACAGAGAAATTTGAAGAATTCTTACGAATACGCTGTCAACTGGTAACTTAAAAGGTTAAGGTATCCTGGAAAAGGCAGCTTCAAGAAGCAGCTACCACCACTAGACTGATGCTGAAGCTGAAGCTCCAGTACTTTGGCCGCCTGATGCTTAGAGCCAAATCTTTGGAAAAGACCTTGGTGCTGGGAAAGATTGAAGGCAGGAGGAGAAGGGGGCGACAGAGGATGAGATGGTTGGGTGGCATCACCGACTCGATGGCTGTGAGTTTGAGCAAGCTGTGGGAGGTAATGAAGCACAGGGAAGCCTGGTGTGCTGCAGGCCGCTGGGTTGCAAAGAGTCAGACATGACTGAGAACTGACAACCACTGCCACCACCGCTAGGGAACAAAGGGAAAACACAGAAACGTGGAGGCTAGACCCCGTGAAGCGCAAACTCAGATCTCTAGGGAGGAGGGCAGCTGGGCTTGTGTATCTGATTCAGAGCAAGGGGCCGTGAACCTGGGATCCAGACCTCTGACGGGGGAATAAGGGCTGGCTGGCATCTAAGGGAAGTTGGGTCGCGAGGCTGCGGACAGAACCACAAGCTGTGTTCAGGTGCCTCCCAGGAAAGGCTCTGCAGCTGATGACAGATGGCAGGGTGAGGCTCCTGGGAGTTCTAGGCTGCCAAGAGGCTCCTCGGCTAGAGATGGAAGGAGCAACTTCCTTCTGCAATTTTCCCCTTCCTGCTCCAGCTGTGACGTCTCCAGGGCCCCCAGAGGCAGAGCCTAATGGGGAGAAACTCGACAAAGCAGAAATGAGGTTTGGGGGTGCCATGCCCAGCCCTACAAGGTGGAACTGGGGAGCTGAGAAACAAATGAATTAGTAACCTATAAACTCGGTGATTGTCTTGTATCTCCTGAACCCAAACCTACTCATTATACCATGTCATCTAGTACGGCTGGACCTAGGCATTTGAGTATGATACTACATTAAACATATCTAGGGGCATCCTAGGTGGTGCTAGTGGTAAAGAATCCGCCTGCCAATACAGGATACATAAGTGATCCAGGTCGATCCCTAGGTCAGGAAGATCCCTTGGAGGGGGGCATGGCAACCCACTCCAGTATTCTTGCCTGGAGAATCCCATGGACAGAGGAGCCTGGCGGGCTATAGGGCTTCCAGAGGGTCGCAAAGAGTCGGACACCACTGAAGCGACTTGGCACTCACAAACATTGAAATAGAAATGCAGATATGCATATTATAACATGCAATAATGTAAAATACAAGTACATATAATGTATGTATTTGTTTCCTATTCTTTTCTATTACATAATCATATTACATTGATTTAAATTGTGTTTAGAAGGAAATAATTTCATTTTGGACTAGCCAACGAGACATTATAAAATATTTGTTATAAAAAGTGGGTATTGAAGCTCCTATTATTAAGCTTCCCTGTCTGGGTTTAGATGGTATAATATCCATTTGGACTTTAGACTCTCAGCTTCTTGCCAGCTCAGAGTGACTGTGCCATCTGCTCTCAGCTACAAGGCTAATACATGGAAAAGGACCTCGTGTACTTTTAGGTTCTGACCACACTGAAAGCATCCTCTCAGAGTTGGCATCCATGGATGTCTTTTTGGAATGGGCATGCACGGATGGGGATGTGAGTTCCAGCCATCATTCTGGTTGTCCCCAGATTTTTAGGGCCATTTTTAATGGTTGGGAAGGACACGTGGGAAGTGGCATTCTCTAGCGCTGCCATCTTGGTCAGTAGCAGAATTCTGATTGCCCGTTGCAGTCAAAGCTGGGCTTTATATGGAAGTTATATTCCAAAACAATGGTTACAGTTGTTGAGCCTCTGGGGCAGTTGAGCACTCGGGTAGAGGTCATAAACACAATCTATTGACCCACAGCAGTTTCCCAGGAGTAAATATTATATCCCCATTTTATGGATGTGGTAACTGAGGCAGAGACTGTGGGACTTAACTAAGACAACCCAGCTCCATTCTATATGTTTTCTACAACTTATAACTTCTTTTCACTCTGTTTCCCTGTAGCAATTCATAACACAAACTCCTTTTTTGTGAGGGGTTATTTTTGCAAACAGCACAGTTAGTCAACAGATAATTGACAGTAATTACCTGAAAGAATGAATAAACTCATAATATAAATGCTTGATACAGATAGAGCCTCACAAGTATCTGTGGAATTTATGGGAGTATATTGATAAAAATGTTTGTTGTAATGATAACATTCAAGTTGCTCCATTTTGACCTCGCTAAGTACCCCATCTATCCAGTTTTTCTAAAAAGATCAGATGTACACAGTAAAGCTAAGTACTAAATACTAGAAAATGATTTTTCTTTTAACAGAATCTCCTGTCATTTGAACTATAGGCAAACGGAATTTCAAAACACAAGAGAAAGAGACAAAGCCCTAAGAATGGCAGTTATTCTCAAAGAGTTTTCAAGTATAAAACCATGGACCCCAAATAAAGGGTACTTTCATATCTGTATAGTGCCGAAAAGAATTGCTTAGAAGACAAAGCTAGCAATTAAAATGAGCTGAAGCAGGTACGTGATTCATAAATCACTTGTCTCAGCCACTCAGGAAATCAGGCTTATCAAAACTACCATTGTTTCCTATTTCTCTGGCTTTTAAGCTTTTGATGAAGCAGAATCATTTTTGAAGACTTGATATCATGATGAAAATTTTGTCTGTAGGCACCTTACATAATAACTGAGCATAGTTGTACATAGAAAGGACTTTTGTACCTGAATGCCAAATGTAAACTTCCTTGAAATTCAAGCTTGGGGAAAGTGTGGACCCTTTAGGCAGTAACACTGACCAGAATCACACAGCATCACATTCTTCCACTGGCTGGTAAAAATGAGCTAACCGCTAAAATACTAGCGTCAGTTTTCAAAACATTTTATCCAGATGTGTTCATGCTCCTTCTCGTCGCATTGCAGGCCACGGAAGGAAGTGCAACTTGCTGAAATAGGCATTTATTTTATTTGAGCTTGGCTTTCTTCTGACCAAAATATCAGACATTAGGTTGAATGTCTGCCACTGCCCTCTTCTGGATAAAATATAATATATTTATAGAAATTATCTATCTTTTTTGACATACGGGCCAGACAATTTCTCTTTCAATTGAGAAGGGAAACAAATGATAATAGAATATAATTTGGTTTTGTTGTGAACATAAAGGATATACTATATGGACTATAGTCCAGTGAATATGAACAAATATTTAAAATCTGTTACCTTGGTACTCAATTTGTTTTCCCTATAGTCTTGAAAACATCACTTTAAAGTTAAGATTGTATTCTGAATTCTGTATCTATTTAGGTAGATAAATAGCTTTCACAAATATCTTCAATAGTTAGAGTTGAAAGAGGTGTGACCATTACCCTTTTATGGAGGCAAAATCTTGACATTATTGTGAAAGTAAAAGTCACTCAGTTGTGTCCAGCTCTTTGCGACCCCATGTACTATACAGTCCATGGAATTCTCCAGGCCAGAATACTGGAGGGGGTAGCCATTCCCTTCTCCAGGGAATCTTCCCAACCCAGGGATCAAACCCAGGTCTCCCGCATTGGGGACGGATTCTTTACCAGCTGAGCCACAAGGGAAGCCTGAAAATACTGCGGTGGGTAGCCTATCCCTTCTCCAGCAGATTTTCCTGACCTGGGAGTTGAACCAGGTCTCCTGCATTACAGTTAGATTCTTTACTAATTGAGTGACCAGGGAAACTCTGACATTTTTGTGACTTGGGTCCAAATTCTGGCTAGAGTTTCAATTTCCTAAGCTGGAGCTATAAATAAAAATATATGCACATACACCACTTCATTTGATAATTGTGGAAATTAAATGAGCTTATGCGTGAAGCACTTATCTTTGTAAGCTTTCAAGTATAAAACCATGGACCTATGGTATTCCCTACAATATCTGCTATGATAAGAGCTTTATGACAAAACAAGTGTCTTTTAATAAGAGTGTGTGTGCTCAGTCGCTCAGTCATGTCCTACTCTTTGCAGCCCTATGGACTGCATCCCCCCAGGCTCCTCTGTCCTATGGACTGTATCCCCCCAGGCTCCTCTGTCCTATGGACTGTATCCCCCCAGGCTCCTCTGTCCTATGGACTGCATCCCCCCCAGGCTCCTCTGTCCTATGGACTGTATCCCTCCAGGCTCCTCTGTCCTATGGACTGTATCCCCCCAGGCTCCCCTGTCCTAAGGACTGTATCCCCCCAGGCTCCTCTGTCCATGGGATGTTTCAGGCAAGAATACTGGAGTGAGTTGCCATTTCCTCTTTTAGTATGAAATGTTCAAATTTAGACGATTTTGAAAAATTATTTTAATTAGGATATGTTTCTAATTGTTAGATTATAGAATTTCAAATCTATATATTTCCAATGACATATTTATGTTTTCCAATTGTCTATGTCAGATACCTTGTGGACTGACTTTGCTTTCTCAAGAAGAAAACATTAAGGTATGTTTACCAGAGGACTTGGAAATAGGCCACATTTTAAATCTAAATATTATTTCAGACTTTGAGGCATAAACAAATATTCCACTTGGTTTAATTAATTTCAGTACATTTCTAAGTTATGCAAATTGTACATTTTAACATCAACTTGATTTGAATCTATGGTATAGGTATATTTGCTACACTTTGAGGTCCATTTTCATTAATAGGAAATAAAGAATTCTGTCTGATTATCAAATTTACCATTTTGTTGTTTCTCTTAACTTGGCAATTGTTGGAGCCCAAACTTGACAAAACATCAAGAGAAACCTAGTCTCTGGCTCTTTTCAGGTTGACAGTTAGGTCAAGCTGTTATATGTATATAATTTACTCTCTGTTGGCTACATGTTTTGGAGAAATGAACTCACACAAGAATGGAAAGCTAACCCACTAACTAAAGTACTAGAACTCTGGGCACGTGACCCATTTTCTCTGTACCTTAGTTCCTTGGAATGTAAAATGGGACTAATAGCTTCAAATTCAAAAGGTGCACGTGAATATTGTGAGATCTAACACCACGTGAGGGCTCAGGTACACGTGAATATTGTGAGATCTAACACCACGTGAGGGCTCAGGTGCACGTGAATATTGTGAGATCTAACACCAAGTGAGGGCTCAGGTGCACGTGAATATTGTGAGATCTAACACCAGGTGAGGGCTCAGTGTAAGTTGATTCTCCACAGTACTTTTACACACATACGGAGAAGTAGCAAAGTCATGGGCTTTGAAATCAAACATCTGTGTAAATACCGTCTTCTCTGTTTCTGAAATTGACATCTCAGAAAGATGGTTGGTGTATTAGAGGAGTTGTGTGCAAAACGCTACATGTGTGTGACACAGAGAAGGTGCAGGGCAGTGCAGAAAGCGACCACTCCTAACACCATTTTTGTCCCATTACCGGCTTTGTGCCAGATCCTGTGTTCAGAGCTACAATCTCTACTTCTCACTGGGTCCAGGCAAGGTAGTCATGAGAACACTTAGCTCAAGTCACTCTGTTAGCTTAGGTCACACTGTTAGGAGGGGCTTCCCAGATGACTGAGTGGTAAAGAAACCACCTGCCAGTGCAGGAGACGCAGGAGACACGAGTTCAATCTCTGGGTTGGGAAGACCCCCTAGAGAAGGGATTGGCTACCTGTTCCAGTCTTCTTGCCTGGGAAATCCCGTGGAGAGGGGAGCCTGATGGGCTACAGTCCATGGGGTTGCAAAGAGTCAGACATGACTGAGCGACAGAGCGTACATGCACGCACTGTTAAGAAGCCCTTAAATTGCATTAATTCTTCTCTTCCTTTAATATTTCACCTATATGGCCCTGCATGCTATTTCTGGTTACACAGATTTTTCACAATGGAGGGCCCACCAGTGTATATATCATTTCCAGAAATGTACAATGGTGTTTTCCAACTCCAGTCCCATCAGTTTGAACCAGTCCTGTGTCCGATTTCATAAGCCAATGAATCTGATGAACTAAATTATGGCAGGGCTCCTTTTGGAACTGTGTGCTTGTCCTGACAGGTGACATATTTGCCTTCTAAAGCCTGGTTCCTTTGGCTTCAGATCCTGCAAGTCAGGGAAGAACTTTCAGATGACACAGAAGGTCAAGCATGGGAGCCTTTGGGGAGTATCATGGTTTCTAACTCACCTCACCTCATGAGACCACCTGCTGTCTAAGCTGCCTTTTCTCCCCCGGTGAACTCTGGAAAGTTTTGAAAGCTTAATGCCAACTTCATATGTGTTTACTTACCTTCAAAGGTATTTACAAGTGCATGTGCTGAATTCAGTCAAGCTAGGTAGATTATTTGAGCCTGGAATGAGAATGAGAGGAGAGGAAAAAAACCAATTTACTAACTAAGATACAGGTGGCACTACTGGTAAAGAGCCCACCTGCCAATACAGGAGAGGAAAGAGATGGGGTTTCAATCTCTAGGTCAGGAAGATCCCCTGGAGGAGGGCATGGCAACCTATTCCAGTATTCTTGCCTGGAGAATCCCATGGACAGAGGAGCCTGGTGGGCTACAGTCCAGGGGGTCTCAAAGAGTCAGACACGACTGAAGTGACTTAGCTTTCATGCACATACAGCCATCTTAGCGTATGTGTATTCTGAGATTTAAAAAAATACATATATACATTTCCTTGTGTTCTTTCTTTTTGTTGTTGATGATTTTTAATTTTCTTGAGAAAGTCACTTACGTTCTCATGTGTAAAATGTAGCAATGTGATGAAATTAGGTCTGAGGTACCACTCAATTCTAAGAGTCTACATTTAATTTGAATTGAAATTAGCTAGCAAATAGCATTTAAAGTTGAGATCAACCACTTGTATGAAAATTTGGTTTAAGAAAAGAATTGGCTTTAGTTTTTAATCAAGACTTGTCATTCATCACAACTTTACATTCAGAGTCCTTCTAACTATTGATTAATCTCTATATTGATCAATGTTTCAAAATGGTAGCCTGCCCTTTTGCCTGCTTCACGGACCTTGGATAGTAAATACATGAAAAGTTAAAAAAAACTGTTAGTTGCTCAGTCGTGTCTGACTTTTTGGATCCTATGGACTATAGCCTGCCAGGCTCCTCTGTCCACGGGATTTTCCAGGAAAGAATTCTGGTGTGGGTTGCCATTTCCTTCTCCAGGGGATCTTCCTGACCCAGGGATCAAATCCGGGCCTCTGACATTGCAGGCAGATTCTTTACTGTCTGAGCCAGGGAAGTAAATACATACAAAACAACAATTTATGTTTAGCTACAATTTAATAGAGCTGGGAAGTTTTATTGTCAAGGCAGCTACTAAAACAAAATTCTAAGAGTTGATACTAAAGATGGTTTCTTATCTCTTTTTTAAGCTTGTCTTCATCATTTCCTTTATGCGTGAGGTAGAATTATTTTCCTTTTAATATTTTCAACTTGTGTGTGTATGTGTGTTCAGTCATTAAGTTGTGTTCGACTCTGCAACTTATGAATACCTTAAGGTTCAGTTAAGGAAATTCTGTTTTAGCATGTCTGATCTTCCAATACCAAAGAAAAAGTAGGGTGATGGGTTTTACTGCCTTGGTCTCTGGGTACCCAATCTTTTCATCCTACCAGAGGACATTCATTCTCACCTGAATCAACATAAATTACAAATTCCCCAGGGTTATATTATTCTCTGAGAAACCAGGGAACTCAGTTTTATTGTTTCGGATATCAAGTCAGGGACTTGCTTTTGTCTTACATTCCTAAACCATGTCGTAGTCACTGTTTATTACATCAGAGTTCTTCTCTTAATAATTAATCAGAAAATGGAGTGTCATCACTCCCATTGTTTCTAACAGGTAGTTTAGAAAAATAACATAAGATTGTTAAGTTGCCAAACTTAGATCAAATAATTTCTCCAGCACTTATCAGCTGAAGGATTATGGGCAAATGAACTTTCATTTAAGGATTATTTTCAGATGAAATGAATTGGGGTTAAGTATGGTGCTTGGTACATACAGGGAGGTTAATAAATCATTCTACCTCACTGGAACATATGCCACACACAGAGAGACACACACAGGGGTTGGGGGAAAGAAAAAGAAAAAGAGAGAAACTTAGCTTTAATTAAAATAGAATTGTCTTGAGTAAAAAAGTATATAAAAAGTGCATGGCAGGGTGTGCAGAGAAAAGATGATAAGGGCTAAGGCCTACTATACTAATTTCTAACTTTCTTTGTTTAACTTTGTTAGTTTGGTCAGTGGTACTCCCTATGAGAATTTCAAGTACAGTCAATGGATAACTCTTGGGGATTTTGTAGGAACTTTCCACTTAAAGAATAAAGACCAGAAATGGTGGTAGTAGGAGGCATTGGGAATCAATATTAATGAGTGTTTTGGGCAGCCATTTCTGCCTGTGTAGCTCTTTGTGGTTGGGACTATCAACATCATTTCACTTAAAAAGTGATCCATCCAACATGTTAATGAGGAAATTCACACCTGGATGAGGAGGTGCCCCCCCCCCCCAAATGTTTTCTCTTGTGCTGATTTTGACTGTAAGTTGTCTGGGGAATACATCTTCAAAGCCCTTGCTGTTGCCATTTTTCTAATATGATTGCTCTAAAAACTTCCTGCTTCCTTTGACTATTTATAACTCCTACCATTATTATAATGATATCTGCCTCTATCAGAACCAGCCTTCATTCTATGCCTTATTTTGAAATTGTCAGCAAATAATACAAGTCGTTTTAATTACTGGTCTATGTATTTCGCTCTTTGAATGCCTGTTAGCAAATGAAAAGAAAATATGTAACTAAAAGTGCTTTTTTTTGTAGGAAAGCTAAATGGGAGAAAGAAAAAGAAGTGCTTATTCATTAATTTTTTTCAACAAACATGTATTTTTACTGAAGTAAAGATATACAATATTTCAGGGAGACAGCAAAGTGACTTGGTTATACATTTATGTGTCTATATCTATTATTTTTCAGATTCTTTTCCATGATAGGTTATTATTAATACAGGATACTGATGGTAGTTCCCTGGGCCATACAGCAGGTCTCTGTTCTTTATCCATTTTTCATGTAGCAGTGTGTATCTGCTAATCACAAATTCCCAATTTATCCCTCCCCCTGTTTCCCCTTCAGTAAGCAGAAGTTTGTTTTCTGTGTGTGTGAGACTGACAACTAATTCTCGATGCTAGGAATATATCTGTGAATCAAAACAGACCAGAACATCCTATCGACATGGAGTTTATACTGCAGTGGACCAAGAAGAATTGCATAAATGAGTATAGAGTGTGTTAAAAGACAGTGCAAAGGAGAGAAATGTAGCCCAGGGATATAATGTGTGGGGATAGTGACAGTTTTCAGTAGGGTCAGCCTCATGGGTCGGATGATATTTGGGTAAACATTGGGAGATCATAAGCGAGGTCACCATGTGGGCAGGAGGAAAGAGCATTCCAGCATGAAAGGACGCACTCAGCAAAGGTTCCAAGTTGGGGCATGGATTTCATGAAACATAAGGCGAGTCACTGCAGGAGAGAGGGATGGAAAAGCAGGGGATGATCTGAGAGGTAAGAGAGACTGATCTCAAGGTGTTAGAGGAACTGGCTTCTACCTGGACTGACATGAAAAGCTACTTCATCTATTTCATGGCTTTGAGCAGAGGAATGACAGTCTCGATAACTGTTAAAAGGCTGCAGGATTGAGAATAGACTAACGGAGAACAGTTGGAAATAAGAAGCTTTTTTTTTTGTTAAGTAATCCAGATGAAAGATGATGGAAGTTTGGACCAGTGAGGGTGATGCCAAGCAGCCCTAACATAAAAGGTAAAGATTAGACAACATTTGCTAATGAATTAGGTGTCGCGTTGAGAGGTGGAAATGCCTCAAGGATGAATCCAAGTTTCTTCAACAGATGGAAGGTTACTGAAACTGAATAAATGCACCAAGTCAAATGATTTTATAGGAAAATGGGTTTATTTCAATTCTGGCACAAGTTGCTGTGGTATATTCTAAGAAATTAATGAGAAATTTGAGTTTAGAATATGTTACTTATTCAAGGCACACGAATCTATGCATCTATTTTCATATTGAATGTTGACCTTTTTTAAAAATGTTTTACCATTGCTCTGAGTTCTAGATTGAACAGGGTCAAAGCCTATCATTTAAGTAGCCATTTAGCCATTTTTGTTGCTGTTGTTGGTTTTCTGGTTGTGACTCCAGTTCTTGAAATTAATGAGAACTTAGTCTTTGGGAAGATGGATTAGAGTCGTTTGGCAAATGCCACTTCTATTTTGTCTCTTATCATGGCTTTCTCTTCTATAAGGAACACAAGCTAACAAGCAAAGACATAGCTTCAGGTTTTATTTTAAATAAGACTGAGGAATAGCTTTGTAGGAAGGCTTGCTGAATTCTAAATGAGCTAAAGTCTACTCTATGGCTTTTTCCTTTTAGGTTCATTCTATGATATAAAAGCATTTCACAATAATTTTTCCAATTTATTTGCATTGTGATCTCTTTTGAATGCTGTTGACAAAATGTTATGGTCTTAATTTGGTTTCTTCCTTTTCCATTTTGGAGTCATCCTTTAAATCTCTTTGTAATTTTAAGTATAGTCACGGTATAGTTAGAATGGGTAAGTTGAGTATCTTGATATGGAAATTTTTATGGACTTCTCTGGTGTTTCAGATGGTAAAGAATCTACCTGCAATGTGGGAGACCCAGGTTTGACCTCTGGGGATCTCCTGGAAACTGGAATGGCTACCTACTCCTGTATTCTTGCCTGGGAAATCCCATGGACAGAGGAGCCTAGTGGGCTACAGTACATGGGGTTGCAAAGAGTCAGACACGACTGAGCGACTTTCACTTTCCGTGTGATTTTTGATTTCTCTATTTGTTTTGGTTGCTTAAACAGTTATAGCTAATTTAAAAAACAGTTGTTACTTTCAGGATTACAGTTGAAATAATATACTGCTGTATACATAAGATTCCATTTGTAGATACTAAAACGGAAACATTATAATTTTATGCTTGGAAGCTCATTTAGTGTTGCTTTCACGGATTTTACCAATCATGTTTGCAGTTAATACATAAGTCTTTATCACACTGTGTCAGAATTTTGGCACATTTTACCAGGTTATCCTTAGAAATAAGAAGTTTTTGATTTCACATAGAAGGCAAAGGCATGTATTCATAGGCATATAAATAACTAAAAATCTATAAAATACTTATAGCTATGTGACAACGTCACGATCTTAAGTATTGGAACATGCGTATCTACTCAAAATAATAATTAGTTTACAATGAAGGAGCAAAAGAATGAAAAGTTGCATTTGGTTGAAGATCATAAAAGAAGGTAGAAAATATTGCTGAGACTATTTCAACCAATGTCAGTGAGATTCTTGGGATGAGCAATCACATAGAGCTGAAAATGTGGAACTGAAATGGGCAAACCATCACATCCTCAGTGAAGGCAAACGTGTCCCCTCCAGTTCTTCCTCATTGATTGATGCCTAAAGTCTGTCGTCAGAGTTGTATCGCTTTACCCAAAGTCTTTGGTAGATATACTTAAACATGCTAGGTATCTACTAAGAGCTTCAAGGAATCTGTGGTCCTCTAAAGCAGCGATCCCCAAACTTTTTGACACCAGGGGCCAGTTTTTTGGAAGACAAATTTTCCACAGATGAGAGGATGCTTTGGGGATTATTCAAGTGCATTGCATTTATTGTGCATTTTATTTCTATTAATATTACATCAGCTCCACCTCGGATCATCAGGCATTAGATCCTGGATGTTGGGGACTCCTGCTCTGAAGGTCCTGGAAAGCAAGATGAAGCAATTTGATCTTTGCCTGGTTTAAGGCTGACACTTGACTGAGTGATGGGAAAGAGAAGGAATGGCTCAACTTTTGCCGAATAGCTTGGGGTGCCTCTTTTATCCTCATAAACATTACTTCAGTTTTTAATGTTCTTTTACAAGAGCTTCCATTTTCCCTCCTGCTCTTCAGTTGTCTCTTTAAAATGTTTTTAATGGTCCTGGAAAATGAAGAGAAGGTTTCAGGCAGAATGAATTCATCAGAGCATCCTCATCCAAAGAAATGGACCTTGGAGCCGCAAGGACACTCAGGTCTCCTCTGATCTCAGTTGCCTAGTGATCTCCCCTGGGTAGTCCCTGGTGCTCTCAGCTTGATTACATGTCCGCTGAGAAGCAAGTCTTATTTGGTCTTCAAATTGATGGTACAATATGATGTATCTAGTAAGTGAACTTTTAAAAATTGCAGGCAAATTAGATCATTACCTAAAGAATAAGATGAACTCTTCTGCAAGCCAGCTTATTCCCCATTCTGTTGTCTTTATACTGAGAATTAGTTCTGGAGGGAGGAAAAGAGGCCAGGCAGACACAATGCCAACATTTATGCTTTTAGTTCTTAATCACTTACAACACTTTTAAAAATAGCTTAGTCTTCCCAAACATTGTACACATTTGGAATGGAGATGGTTGATTTGGGGAAGGAGATGGGGTAGAGAATTAAGAGAGTGATGTGTACATTTTCCAGTCTTGAAAGAGAAGAAACTGGCCCATAGGGGCACCAGCATTCAGAGGGTGAGGAGTCATGTTTAGAAGAACTGAGGATGGTTCCCATAGACTTGTCTACAAGGCTTGTCTCAGATGATGGCAGCGCCAACACTGGGCATCACCCTTGACTCTTTACTCTTACCTTTGTTTGGTTCTTGGTTCTTTCAGTGAAGTTTATGGATCCTTCATCAGATCATTTACTGATGTGTCCATTTCTCAGCCCCTCCATTGTGACAACTCCAACCCAAGCCACGGGTGCCCAGCTCCATGAAGCTTCCCCAGAGTAACCTTCCACCCCATCTGGGACATCACATGTGGTTTGGACTTTGGGGTCCCTCTTACAGAGTGTGATCCACATCTTTTCTGTGAAGATTCCCCAGTGGCTGATGAAAAGGAAAAAAAATAATCATTTTTCAGGCACTGGGATAGGGAGTCCAAGTATTAATAACTACCTGAAAACCTACATTCTACTCAAGGAATATGCATGAATTTTGAATTATACTTTATAATATATCCATATTGTATCTTAAATTAAAGTATCTTAATTTGTATCTTTAAATTAAAGTATCTATTAAAGTGTCTTAAATTATTTATGTCTCAGGAAGTTCACACTCTGGAAGTGGCCCCAAAGTTAATCTTCTGCCTTCCCATGCGCCCATCACTGTCTGTTTACTTTAAAAGCCTGCATCTGGGCCAGCACACCAGGACCGAGAGCAGGACCAAGCTAAGGCGTTCCCCCACGTCCTCTCATGAGAGCTCACCAAGGCAAGCATGCAGATTGCGTCTGACAAGGAGGTTCTCACCCCTCTGCGGTACTTCCAGCTATAGCATTCATCACTTTCCAGATGCTTGAAAGTGGTTTTTCTTGGTCATTGTTTTCGACCCTGCAAGTTGTGTTAGGAAGTATCATCCATGGCCAAGGACAGATTTAAAATGTGCAAGACTACTTAGAATTCTGGCATTCCATTATTATTTTTTAAAAAAACAAAAACAAAGTCCTTCCAAACAGTACATTTTTATGGTGCTGATGTTACTGTCAGTAGAATAATTTTGTTTGAAGTAAATGTTAAAAATATACAGAACTAGGTTCATCCATGTTGTTACACGTATATCTATGGTTTATGTACTTTCTCTTATTACTGAGTGGTTTTTGATGGTGTGAATATATTATCATTGAAAAGGTTTGATGTTTTTTAATTTGGACTAGTTATGTCATAATTAAGACTGCTGATTTAGTGATATTTAATTTACAGACAGAGTAATGAACTTTATTACCTAGAACTTGATGTTAAATACCAACTCTACCCATATTAGGTACTCAGTGAGTATTTGCAAAGTGAATGAATGAATGAGCAAAAAGTCTAACCTGCAAAAGAAAAATAGACTATAATTATGGAATTTGGATATACTCATCATAGAATAAGAATACACAAAAAAATATAGAATAAAAACTTCCCAGAAAATCATGACTGAGAGATAACCATGATGGAGATTTTGGAGTATTTATTTATGTAATTAAAATCATGCTGTACATATAGTTTTTTCCTCTTGGCATTTTATTATGAGGATTTTCCCACTATTCAACTATTTTTGAAAACATTTTGATGGCTATTTACTATTTTAATATATGGACTACAAAAATGAATTTAGTTTTTCTATTGATAAGTGATAGCTTTTTAAACTGGAGAAGGCAATGGCACCCCACTCCAGTACTCTTGCCTGGAAAATCTATGGATGGAGAAGCCTGGTAGGCTGCAGTCCATGGGGTCGCCAAGAGTCGGACACAACTGAGCAACTTCACCTTCACTTTTCTCTTTCATGCATTGGAGAAGGAAATGGCAACCCACTCCAGTATTCTTGCTGGAGAATCCCAGGTATGGGGGAGCCTGGTGGGCTGCCGTCTATGGGGTCGCACAGAGTCAGACACGACTGAAGCGACTTAGCAGCAGCAGCAGCAGCAGCAGCTCTATAAACCAGGTATGAGAACACAATGAAAATGTTGTTAACTATATACATAGATACACAGACATAGATCTGATTATATCCTTAGTAGGAGTTCCTTAATGTGAAATTACTAAACCAAAGCTATGAAATAAAACCTGAGACTTGTAGTGACTAGTTGCTTTCATAGAAATAGCAATTTGCTCTTATCAGCAGAGTAGACACTGATCAAACTCCCTGCATACATACCAGAATAAGATATTAACATTTTTTTAAAAATCTGTCAATTTTCTAGACAAAAACATTAAAAATAAAAAAGAGTCATTGTGCTGATGTTTAATTTGAGGTTTGAATTGGTGCATCTATGAATTTATTTTTATGTCCTTTGCATGTTTTTCTATTGAGATGGGCATCTTATCGATCATTCAAGATTTTACCTAACAATGCTAGCAAAAATCTTCCTTTCCGTAGTTTTGTCTATTGGTATTTTGGATCTATATCCTTTTCCCTTTGTTTACATTTGGAATGTGCAACATAGTCACACATATATTTAATGATACACCTTTTCTTCTTTCTTATTGACATTAATATTCACCTTTTTAATAATTTAGAATTTATTTTTTGCAAAAGTCTTGAGGAAAGGTCTCATCTTAACTTTCTTTTTCACTGGTGTCCTTTCAGAAAAAAAGGCTCAAATGAAATGTGTTTCACACATTGACTGGTAATTAGAGTTTTGGATATTCAGAATGTATGAACAACTGTACCATTAATTCCAATCAAGCTATTCTGAGAAAATGATGTATCTGCATTTCAAATGATCAGATTATAACTTTATTTCTTTTATTATCCTTTATGATGCATTGTTATAAATAAATTATTGAAAGATAATTTCTCATTTTAAGCTCATCCGTATCCATTGCCCAAATTTTAGAGTGATACTTAAAGTTACCAACTGGCTTATCTATAAAAACTACATATGTAGAAAATTTTGAACATATAAATTTTAAGATAGAAAATAATCCAGAATTTTACAAAATAGATATTTTGCTCTATTTTTTTAATTTTTAAAATTTTAATTTTATTGGAGTATAGTTGATTTATAATGTGTTAGTTTCAGTGTGCATCACAGTGACTTGGTTATATATTTACATGGATTCATTCTTTTTTTGGATTCTTTTCTCATATAGGTTATCCCAGAATATTTAGTACAGTGCCCTGTGCTATACAGTAGGTCCTTGTTGGTTATCTCTCTTTTCTATTAATTTTTACTTAGTTTAAGTTCAACAGTTAATATGAATTTTTAACATAATTAATGCAAGTATAATCAGGCCTTTGATATAGAATTCTGTGCAGCAGAGATTTCGTCCACTTGGTAGGTGCTGCTTCTTCCTGATTAGCATAAAAGACTTCACCAATTATTGTAAAATTTAAGGAACCAGTTAAACACTGATTTTAAATGTATTGCAAAGATATCTCGCAATGAAATTGGCAAGTTTTTCTCTATGTAACTTTAGAAAGGGAGAATATGTTTTGCTGGGTAAATTTAGGTTTCTTGGCACATTGTTTCAATCGTGTACAAATGTTAGGCTCTATTAGTTGGCCCTGGAATAGAACAAAACTTGTAGTTATTTTAGCCATCATCAAAAGTGGTACTCAATTCCTCAGGAGCTATCTGGTAAAGGATGTGGCATGATGCATGCCCAGTGGTGCAGTAAAAGGAGTGAGTTAGGCACGAACTCGGGTCACCCCGCAAGGTCAGGGTTGCTCGTGGTTTCACAATTTCCTGATGTCCAAGTTCGCAGCTCTGTCAGGATGGGAACCCGTGAAGGGGAAGTCCTAGTGTGCTTTCACAGCAGAGATCAAGCTTTGCTGCCTCTCTGGGCTGGATGGAAAGAGTGGACGCATTTTCAGCATTTGCATGTCAGTGGTGGACGGCGTGTGAATTTTTCAAGTTTGCCACAATATCCCCACTTCTGTGGCTTTGCATCAACCAATCTGCACATTTATATTACTAGTTTTCCTCTGGTAAGGCCTTTGCTTTTGAGACCTCAATTTACAACTTTACTTCGCTGTTGCCCAAGTTCTTTGCCTCTATTTTTCTTTCATTTGAGTGAGCTTTCAGGCAATTTTTTCTAGAAGTGTCAATGAATGATATGTTGTCCAGGTCTTGCTTATCTGAAATATCTTTCTTGTTTCCTCACGCAGTGAAGTGAGTCAGCTGGAAATAAAATTAGTCATTTGTAAGAGCTTGGCCTCCAAACTCTGTACATATATCCCTCCATTGTTCTATATTCCTCGGTTGACAATGCTGACAGGATTTGAGGAAGGGATTGTTATTAATTTCGTTTAAAACTTGTAAAGCCCTGCACACAAATGACTTTAAAACGTCCTTAAAATTTTTTATACAATTTTAAAGGTTGCACTCCATTTACAGTGACTACAGAATATTGGCTCTATTCCCCATGTTGTATATACCTCCTTGTAGCCTATCTTACCAGAAAAGGCAATGGCACCCCATTCCAGTACTCTTGCCTGGAAAATCCCATGGACAGGGGAGCCTGGTAGGCTGCAGTCCATGGGGTCGCTAGGAGTCGGACACGACTGAGCGACTTCACTTTCACTTTTCACTTTCATGCATTGGAGAAGGAAATGGCAACCCACTCCAGTGTTCTTGCCTGGAGAATCCCAGGAATGGCGGAGCCTCGTGGGCTGCCATCTATGGGGTTGCACAGAGTCGGACACGACTGAAGCGACTTAGCAGCAGCAGCAGCCTGTCTTACACCAGTAGCTTGTACCTTCAGCTCCCCCAGCCCTAATTTCCGCTCCCCCCACTGGCAACCACTAGTTTGTTCTCTTGGTGAGTCTGCTTCTTTCTTTCTTACAAGTTTTAAATTAAGACAGTAATCTAGTTGATATATTATTTGCTTTTTACAAAATCATGAGTTTTTTGAAATTTAACATATAAATGATATTATACAGTATTTGTCTTTCTCTGCCTGACTTACTTCACTTAGCAAACGCTCTTCAAATTCATCCATGCTGCTGAAAGTGGCAAAATGTTTTCCTCCTTTTTATGATTGAGTAGTATTCCATTGCATAGATTGAAACATATCGCATCTTCTTTATCTGTTCATCTCTTGATGAATACTTGGTAGCTCTTATGACCCAGCAATTCCATTCCAGGGTATATATCTGGAAAAAAAAAAAACAGAAATACAAGTTATTAATACTTTTGTTAGTTAGGAAATGTTTCTTTCATTGGGCTTTTAATTATTTCTTCTGTTCTTGATGATTCCTCAGGGATCCATTAATTCTGAGAAGCTATTTTGCCCTCCCTCCTTTATTTCTTGAGCCTCTTCTATCTTACTGTCTGCAAGTTGGGTTTTGTTTTCCTGTAACTTCTAGGAATTCTTCTGTAGGTTGTCCTTATATCAGTGATTCAGTTTGGCCCCCTGAATCAATGCTACTCTTTGCCGCCATCAGTGAGAATAGCAATTCCGTGTCCTGA
The DNA here is from genome assembly GCF_055505025.1 of Bos grunniens. NCBI lineage: Eukaryota > Metazoa > Chordata > Mammalia > Artiodactyla > Bovidae > Bos > Bos grunniens. Next base: position 84,773,565 of record NC_141176.1, on the reverse strand, counting down.
AGTTCAACCCTCTTTTCACATCTAGTGATAAGATGTTTGTCTACCACCTTTCCTGTGCTATGGTCTTTTCTTCTGTCACAAAGGCTATGTATTTTCATCCTTATGAAACAGCTATTTCTGCTTTATTGACTATGCCAAAGCCTTTGACTGCATGGATCATCACAAACTGTGGAAAATTTTGAAAGAGATGGGAATACCAGACCACCCGACCTGCCTCTTGAGAAATCTGTATTCAGGTCAGGAAGCAACGGTTAGAACTGGACATGGAACAACAGACTGGTTCCAAATAGGAACAGGATATGTCAAGACTGTATATTGTCACCCTGCTTATTTAACTTCTATGCAGAGTACATCATGAGAAACGCTGGGCTGGAGGAAGCACAAGCTGACATCAAGATTGCCGGGAGAAATATCAATAACCTCAGATATGCAGATGACACCACCCTTATGGCAGAAAGTGAAGAAGAACTAAAGAGCCTCTGGATGAGAGTGAAAGAGGAGAGTAAAAAAGTTGGCTTAAAGTTCCACATTCAGAAAACTAAGATCATGGCATCTGGTCCCATTGCTTCATGGCAAATAGATGGGGAAACAGTGGAAACAGTGGATGACTTTATCTTTCTGGGCTCCAAAATCACTACAGATGGTGATTGCAACCATGAAATTAAGACGCTTACTCCTTGGAAGCAAAGTTATGACCAACCTAGATAGCATATTAAAAAGCAGAGACATTGCTTTGCCAATTAAGGTCCATCTAGTTAAAGCTATGGTTTTTCCAGTAGTCACATATAGGTGTGGGAGTTGGACTCTAAAGAAAGCTGAGCGCTGAAGAATTGATGCTTTTGAATGGTATTTTGTATGATACTTTCAAGAGAAGACTTGAGAGTCCCTTGGACTGCAAGGAGATCCAACCAGTCCATCCTAAAGGAAATCAGTCCTGAATATTCATTGGAAGGACTGATGCTGAAGCTGAACCTCCAATACTTTGGCCAACTGATGTGAAGAACTGACTCATTTGAAAAGACCCTGATGCTGGGAAAGATTGAAGGCAGGAGGAGAAGGGGATGACATTGGATGAAATGGATGGCATCACCAACTCAATGGATATGAGTTTGAGTAAACTCTAAGAGTTGGTGATGGACAGGGAGGTCTGGTGTGCTGCAGTCCATGGGGTCACAGAGTCAGACACGACTGATTGACTGAACTGAACTGATATGGCTCCATCACAGAAGTGAGCTCTGCTCCTCTGTTTTCATGATTTTTTCTTATTTTGCATGGAGACCATGGTATTGTATTTCTCATTTCCATTTTGTGCATTCGTGGGGTGGTCCTAGCCCCCCACACACACTTTTTTTCTGGGTAGTGATTCACTTTTCCATCAGTGGGACTTCCAAGGTGGTGCTTGTGCTGAAGAATCAGCCTGCCAATGCCAGAGATGCAGGGGACTCTGGTTCAGTCCCTGGGTCGGGAAGACCCTCTAGAGGAGGAAATGGCAGCCCACTCCAGTATTCTTGCCTGGGGAATTCCGTGGGCCAAGGAACCTGGAAGATTACAGTGCATGGGGTTGCAAAAAGTTGGATGTGACTGAGCATGCGTGTGGTAGCGAGTCTGTTTACAAGCATGCAGTGCCCACCCCCACCCTCCCCAAAGCAGGTCCTCATGTGCATTTTATTTTGGGACTGTAATTGGACTTCCTCCTATCGCTGTCACCTAGATTTCCTGCATTCAAGTTTCGCTTCAGTGATAAAAATTGGAAAGTGTTGCCGCTCTACTATTACCCAGTAGGTGTCTTCCTAGGCAGACTAGATGAAGACTAGAGAAAAACTGGAGGTTTATCTGTCAAGTTATCTACCACTTGTTTACAAAGATGGGATGCAGACATGGGGAAAATAAATTGATCTCTTTCTGTTGCATTTGAGAAAATTGCTCATACATATTATATCTATACAATAAAGACAGCGACGAAGCTCAGTTTACTGTTGCACTTCTGGGGGTGGGTATTGTCTTGACATGGTGGTTATTAAAAGTTATTAAAGAAGATGAAGGAACCATGGAACAAATAGTAAACAGAGGGAGACTGGTAGAAAGTAAAAAGAAGGCAAGTCATGTATCAGCTAGATTACTGACTTTAGTTTAAAACTAAATATTCCCTGAAGACAGCTGGAGTGTCAGATTGTCAACCCCGAACCTCCCAGAAACACACATTTTACTATGATTTCCGTGGATATCACTGGCTGGGTAGTTTTCTCTCTGCTTATCTACAGAGACACTATTTTTAAACTTCCCTTACAATCTTGATTCTGTTCTCTATCCCCCTGTTGTGTTGCCACCTACTGTCTACACAGCAGAGCTTCCAAGGACAGGAAATAACTCGGGTTTGTTTTGCTTTTCCCCTCCTGTGATGCTTACCTATGATTTAGAGAGGAGCTAGGCCAACAGATTTGTTGGTAGTATAAGCTGTTACTTAAAGTTGTAAGTTACTTCATCACATTTGCTTTTCTCCTCAGGTTTGCATAGAAAAGAAAATTAATTTATTTGTTGTTAATTGGAGGATAATTGCTTTACAGTATTGTGTTGGCTCCTGCCATATATCACCATGAGTCAGCCATAGGTATACATATGTCCCCTCCCTCCTGAATCTCCTTCGCGCCTGTCTAGGTTGTCACAGAGCACCGGTTGAGCCCCCTGTGTCATACAGCGAGTTCCCACTGGCTATCTATTTTACACATGGTGGTCTGTACGTTCCCGTGCTGTTCTCTCAAATCATCCCACCCTCTCCTTCCTCTACTGTGTCCATGAGTCTGTTCTCTACGGCTGAGTCTCCATTGCTGCCCTGCGAATAGGTTCATCTTTTCTGCCCAATAACATTGCCGTCCTTCGAGAACCAGTTACCAATGCAGTAAACATATGTATGTGGTTTGACTTCCTGGCATTACTCATGAAGACAGGATATGAAAATAATTCTTTATATTATAGTCCACAGAGGAAAAATTAAATCTTGTTTAAAAAAAAACAACAACATATTTTCTTTAAATAGGTATCTCATAGTTGTCTCATAGATCGTGAAAAACTCACTGGTATAATTAAATTCCTTTGTCAAAAATTGATCATACAGTGTAAATGGAAGTACTTTCTATGTAATAGCTCAAAAATAGGAGTTGGTTTTTGAGAGAACAAGGTCTCAGTAGTTTTTCAATGGACAATAAAAGCATGTCATTGCACCTTATTCATCACCATTAGTGATGTTTCTAAATTATTTGCATGATACAAAATAACAAAAAATGGTAGTTCTCTGGGAGGCAGAATTCCTGTTTTGATTTTTAAAAATCCAGCTGGGTGGCTATACACAAGTCAGGTCATTATCTTTCACCACAACACAAGAGTCATGTTTATAAAATGAGAGGACCGAACCACATGATTTCAGATGGCCTTTTCAGCAGGATAATATGGTGATCTCGTGACTTGAAATAAGTCAAGCTTTCCTGTACATGTTACTTGTTCTGTGCACACTTCTGTTGGAGGTCTTGGGAAACATAGGGCTTCTAAGTAAGCCAATGTGGGCTCTGGAGGCATGGTTCCAAGGCGTGAAGTGGGGGACAGGAACTTTTAATTGAGAAACAATGGGAGAAATGGTAAGTGAATAAGTTAATGTCAGACGGTGGAAAATTTCGAGTATATAAATATATATATATATATATATATTTTTTTTTTCTCTGCAAGCCATGGTGTCCCATGCTTTCAAGATGTATATTTCATGATACAGACATGAACCAGGGATGGTTTGGATATGCTGTGTGCTCAGCGGTGCCCTACTCTTTGTGACCCCATGGACTGTAGCCCGCCAGGCGCCTCTGTCCATGAAATTTTCCAGGCAAGAGGACTGGAGTGGTTTGCCATATCCTATTCCAGGGGTACGGATGGGGAGGAATAAAACTGAACTGGAGGCCTGGAGGTACCTGCAACAGTCTGGGTCCAAAGTGATAAATGCTTCGGCTAAGAGGTGGCAGGTATTCTGCAGATCCAAGAGAGATTTCATGGAGGCATGAAAAGGATTCAACAATAATTCGGCCATAATTAGAGAAAGACACTTGGGACTTAGGACTCATAAGAATAAAGGGAGAAATGTGTGTGAAGAGGAATATTTCCTTCTAGAAACTTTAGAAACATTGTTTGAATGTGTCATCTGGAATCATTTTGATGGGAGCTTTATAAACATGTCTTTAAAGAGCAAAATACGTTTGATAGTGAAAAACTCCGGCCTGGCATTGTCTTTACCCTTCACTGGTTTTGGTAAAATAGCACTGTTATTGATAACGTAATTTCACTGGTTCTTCTATTTTTGAGTGCCTAATTGATTTTCAGTTGAAAATTAAGAACCTGATGCAAATTAGATGTCAGAAAAAGTAATAGCTTTTTAAGATGTTCTCAAATCACATGCTACAGTAACAATGATAAAGAAGTTTGGGCAAGTCATAAGGTACTAATTAGACATCGAACTAAGCTTGATTTTTTTGAAAATAGAAATTACTGTTATGAATTAGTTTCTCATTTAAAATTCTGGGCATTCTACTGTGATAATTAGTGTGGATTCATAATACATTAATAATCCCCTGCTTAAAATCAGGGTATATTTTAAACTGAATGTTATTATTAACGTATTGCTTAAGTGTACCCTGGTGTGCTGGCTTTCTTAATTACTTACATCTGAAATATGCTTAAGTAGAGCCTAGAGCTACATTCCTCTACTCAAAATCTACATCATGAAAATGCCTTTTAATATGTTGAAAACAGAATTGCTTGAATACTCTTTTACTAGGTTCAGTTTAGTTCAGTCGCTTAGTCGTGTCCGACTCTTTGCAACCCCATGAACCACAGCAAGCCAGGCCTCCCTGTCCCTCACCAACTCCCCGAGTTTACCCAAACTCATGTCCATCGAGTCGGTGATGCCATCCAACCATCTCATCCTCTGTCGTCCCCTTCTCCTCCTGCCCTCAATCTTTCCCAGCATCAGGGTCTTTTCAAATGAGTCAGCTCTTTGCATCACGTGGCCAAAGTATTGGAGTTTCAGCTTCAGCATTAAATAGCCATATATAGTGATTAAAATGATCGATAGTTTATTCGTCATGAATTTACTTGATGATTTGGTAAAATCCTAGTCAAATCACAGTTGCCTTTCTATTGTATGTATTGTTTTTTCCAAGCATGTGTGTTTTTTTTTAATTGCCCTTTCATGTATTTTAAAATAAGCAATGTTATCTTTCTTATACTCCCAGGACACGTTTTCAAAATTGTAGAGAAGCTAATTTAGGAGAAATGTTTTGAAGGGGTGTTTTAAGCTTTATCGCTACATATCCAGAACTCTGAGCTTTGCTGTAAATTATCAGCCAAGGAGCCAACGGTACTAGGCTCCATTTGACCTTGATTCCTAGCGAAAGAGCCTAGTAGATCATATAGGAATGATTTACCTTGAGCCACAAGTTAGAGGCTGTAAACATTTGCAGTGATTGTATATATCCCTGAAGAAAGAGGTATTTCTATACTGAAAACTTCTACAAGTCCAATCTCTTTTCTCCTCCTTATGATGTTGATTCATCCTGACCAAATAGATGTTCGTGAATCTGGAATATGGGCTGAAACTAATCAATTATTTCAATAATAATGATATTTAGTTAAACAATGTTGAAACTTTTGGAATTGTTTTTCATGGAAATATTTTAGTTTTGAAAAAGAGTGACATTATAATATCATTTATCTATAATAATGTAAATTAGCATTCAACTTTCTTTTTATGCACTATAGCTTGTTAAAAGAAACAATTATACATATTTGAATTGTGTATTTATATAAATGCCTTGATTTTTAAAGCTACCTTTTATTTTCATTTTTCCTCCATAAATATAACATATATTTAGATTAAATTTTACATATACCAGTTTGATTTTTAAAATTTGCACAATAGAGGTGATGAAGTTTTCTTTTTTTGGACTATTTAAAACTGTCTTGAAGAGGGTCATCAATTTGTATCAAATATGATACAAGATTATGCAATATAAATGAGCATTGTGTGTTATCAAAATTCAGGTGTTCATGTATATGATGTTCTAAGCAATACATAAGCTTTGAAATTTTGTTTTTGTTGTTCAATCACTCAGTTGTGTCCAACTCTTTATGACTCTTTTCTTAAAATTTCAAAGAGAAATTTTAAGAAAAGTATAAACCACTTCTAAGTACATGCATGAAACATATCTTCAGCCTTCTGAAAGAAAGGGTGAAGCCAGTATTTATCTAGACCACTATAAGTAGAGGCTCATTTTGCACTTTGTTTCTCAAAAGCACGAACAATAATTTTTCAACTATGTTTGTGAGCAGCTTAGTCTATTTTAAGCAGGAACTTATCTAAGTTTTTAGATATCTAAAAGTGCTTTATTTTCATGCCTGCAGGTTTTACTCTGATAAGACATGGTGGTCTTTCATTAGCAAATCACGTCCTAGTTATATGCTTGGTGGTACCTTAGAAATTTTTTGAGACCCATCTCATATGTCATTTCTTTCATAAAACCGTCATTCATTCAAATACTATGATTCTTCAGCACCTTCTGCTAGTCTGGTAACGTGCTATGTTCAGTTGCTCAGTTGTGTCTGACTCTTTGTGACCCCATGGACTGTAGCCCGCCAGGCTTCTCTGTCCATGGGATTCTCCAGGCAAGAATACTGGAGTGGGTTGCCTTTCCCTTCTCCAGGGGATCTTCCCAATGCAGGGATCAAACCCAGGTCTCCCACATTGCAGTTGGATTCTATACCATCTGAGCCACCAGGAAAGCTCGTCTGGGCAGCTGGGTAAATTAGGTGTCTTTGATGAAATAGTTAACACTAGAAAAGAGGAATGACTTGTTGAAGAAGAATGGTTTCCATTTTTTAATAAGTAGTTAATATATTTGGGCGTGTCATCAGTACACAGATCACATTTGAAGTTATGGCTTTGAAAAAGGCCATCTAGCCCATACAGTGAGAAATTATGACATCAAGGAAGGACCCATAGACTCAACTACATTTAAAGTCGGTTGTTGGAGATAATAAAAGGCCAAATTAACATATTATACCAATAAAAATAAAATAAAAATATGATTATAGTGATAATGTATGCTCCTTTTAGAAAATGTGAGGAATACAGAAAAGCATGAAGAATAAAATTAAAATCAGCAATAGCTTCATGAACTAGAGATCACTGTTAATTTTTATTTCCTTTGATTTTTAAAATTGCATTTGGAAATTTGTAGTTACAGCAACTATAGTTTTCTAATCTTTTTCTTTTGTTTTTACTTAAATGATAAAGCCTAAAAATTCTTCAAAATCACTATTTCTAGTGACCATGATTCTTTTGGAATTGGAGATTTTTGCTGATTTGTCTTGCTCATTTCTTTTTTCTTATTCATTTAAAGTGATAAAACTTCTTTTCAGGAATAGATAATCTCTATCAAAATATTCTGAGGCATTAATTTTGCAGTGCTCTTTAGACTAAATGTCAAAATTTATTTGTCTTATTTGACTGATTCCATGCTCCCTGGATAACTTTATTTCTTCATCCTTCTTTTAGTGGTCTTGCTTCATTTTCTGTTATTCTGGCGTAGATCATCAGTTGGGTTGCTTAGGAGGCCTTTGTAGATGGTGCGTTTTCTAAGTCCTTGCTTTCCTCAAATGTTGTCTACACTCCTGTACACCAACCAGGCTTTTGTGTAGCCTTTCAATCCCAATATTTTTCCCTCAGAGATTCATGTCGTGCCCTCTGCTTGGTGTGCACACTCATGGCAGGAGTCCTTAGTCTTCTAGAGTGACTGATGCACTCTAAAACATACTGGTCTACAGAGGCAACACAGATGCCCAGCTGGGTGCCTCTGCTGTGCTGAGCACTTCCCCCATGTATGACTCCCGTTATGGAAACTCACTGTCTTCTATTTACCTCTTAGACATCTTAGGCTTTCAGAGGAAATTGCCTTCCTTCAATCCCATTCAATCCACCCTATGTCTAGAAGACATTTGGTTCCGACATGTAAAGTAGCATGTGTCGTTAAATTTCTAGAACATATAGAGCTGTCATCCTCATTTTGGGGTATCCTGTTGGTTATTTCATCAGGAATTTGGTGGTATGGAGTTATATACCTGTGGTCACATAGCTATTTATCTCCATGAACCTCTGTTTACTTTTGAGTTAAGAAATAAGAAATTTCTGGTCTCCCCAGCAACTCAATATCCTAAGAAATGTAACTCGGCCCGATTGAAAAGCACTTAGGAGGCATGGCAGCTGGAAACAATGAGTGGTCCTGTATTGAATTCCAACTCAAACAAATCATCAGTAATAGAAATTTGGAGGCTAATTGAACATTTGACTAGGACTGGGTATTAGATGACATGAGAATTTATTAAAAAGGGGGTATAGATATCCTTAATTTAAAAAATTTCAAAATCTATTATTGTATATCTTACTTTGAAGAAATGCATACACGTGTGTGTGTGTGTGTTGGCAGTGATACCCTGAGATGTGGTGGCGGCAAACTCTTAATTGGAGAGGTGATTGTTTTATTTTCTACCTTTCCTATGTATCTGTGCCTGCTTTCTACAATGCACATGTGCTACTTTTTATTTATTGCATTATTTGTTAAAATATTTTTTGATGTGGACTATTTTTAAAGTCTTTATTGAATTTGTTACAATACTGCTTCCATTCCCTGTTTTGGTTTTTTGGCTTCAAGGCTTGTGTGATCTTAGCTCCCTGATAAAGGATCGAATCCTTGGAAGGTGAAGACTTAACCCCTGAGCTGTCAGGGAAGTCCCCATGTATATTTTTTAAATAATAAGATACCAATTTTATTTTTTAAAACAAAGGACTATAGCCTTTCTTAACTTCATGGGCCAGTATAAAATCCCTTGATAAAAAATGAAGCAGCTAATTTTCTTCTAAGGAGGAAGAAGGACATGCAGACTAACTTTGGGTCTGTTATGTGATTAAAAAAATGAGTTAGTGAGAAAATCAATGCAGATGTCTTCTGAAAGGAGTATGTCTAGATTGCATTATCATGTTATTCTGTTTTCAAATATGTGTCAAGGAGGTTCTTAGATAGCCCGGAACTTGTTAATAAAATAGTCCCCTTTTTTTTTTACTGCACTTGACTGAAGTCTCTATGTTCATATCAATCAAACTCCCCAAAGCAGGATTGCTGTTTCAGGGGCTGCAGCTGTCCGGGAACTGCAGCTTCTCTGTAGCAATGTTTGATTACAGGCTCGTGTCCTTTAGAACAAGTGATAATAAAAATAATGAAAGCTTCACAGACTTCATGTCCATCTGCTTTGAACATGTTCTTGGCAAATGACATGTACTGAGCTGGTGGCCGAGACGTAACAATAATAAAGTTACAGGATTCTCACCGGAGGGGTTTCATGGGCTTACACAAATAAACATAAGAATTTCACTTGTGATGGAAGACAGCAACTCCAATATTCAGCACATGGAGAAACTAAGGTACTGAAAGAATTAACTCCAGATCAAAAATACTCCAGTTATTTAAATTCCCCAGTGGCTCAGTGGGTAAAGAATCCACCTGCAATGCAGGAAATGCAGGTTTGATCCCTGGGTTGGGAAGATCCCCTGGAGGGGGAAATGGCAACCCATTGCAGTATTCTTGTCTGGGAGATCTCTTGGCCAGAGGAGCCTGGTAGGCTACAGTCGATGGGGTTGCAAAAGAGTCGGACATGACTTAGTGACTGAACCCCATACTCCTTGCAGGTGTTGAACTGGTTCAACCATTTATCCATTTATTTACTCCTTCCTTCATTCAAGAAGTAATTTTGAGTCTACATTGAATTATGCATTAAGAACTTGTTAACACCTAAGAGAACTTCCTGGTCATGGAAATTGCATTATTCATGCTATAAACAGGTACATACTCAATGAACATTTATTGTGTGCCTCCTATATTTCAAATAGTGTATTAGTTACTGTGAATACAATGTTAAAAGATACGATCCCTGTTCAAATACCAATTACAGTCCATTTGGATGAGTCAGATATTAAATTAACAAATGAATTAAGAGATATTTGGTTGCCATGAATGTTATGTGGAAACAAGACAACTGGTGTGATAAGGAATCTGGGAAATCTGCTTACATTGTTGGAACCGAAAGCTGGGGTCAGAATATCAATCAAATCTGAGCTCAGGAATCTCTGTACCCACCATAGAGAGAACACAGGTGCAAATGTTCCTGAGGAGAGTGGCTAGGAGTGAGGCAGGAACCCAGGAAGCAGGGGCTACAGAGTGACCCCCAGGAAACAACCCCTCCCCCCAGCTGTAGGGCACAGGAAGGAGGGAAAATGGAGACCCACACGCCACAGTCTAATCCCCTAACCTCAGACGTCAAGCTCATTGGACTACCTTGACTGAAAGGGACTACATCTCTCTCTTCTATCCTGACAAAGGAGTGAAGTGTTAGTCACCAGTCATGTCTGACTCTTTGTGAGCCCACTGACTATGTAGCCTGCCAGTCTCCCCTGCCTATGGGATTTCCCAGCCAAGAATCTGGAGTGGGTTGTCATTCTCTTCTCCAGGGAATTGTCCTGACCCAGGGATCAAACCCAGGTCTCCTGCATTGCAGGCAGATTCTTTACTGTCTGAGCCACAAGGGAAGCAAATATGTCTTCATAAAGACAAGATTTTAAAATACCCATCAATCTATAAGATTTGCGTGAGTAAGTGTAAGCAAACAATGCAAGATGACAGAATTTCATTATTATTGCTTATTTTTGGATGTTCTGTCAATGGGCCAGTGATTTAGTATTCTTAAGAAACACATTTGTAATTTATAGAAACAATGATATCATTACTCCTTAGATTTTATTTTTCTTGATTTCATTTTAGCAAAATCACTAATTAAGCTTAAATTTTAAAAAAGGTCTGTAGCATATTTTATTGGCAGCAATGTTCTAAAGAATTAAAAAACAACATGTAACTGTGTTCAAAGTGTACAAAATTTAAATGTCACCAAGAATGCAAGTCAAGGAAGAATTTTTAAAAGTTGAAAACCATTTGCATATATTTCCTAAAATAATTATATTCAAAATTGCATATAATAATAAAATGGAAATATGAATTATAATACATGCATGTAAAATTTATTTTAAATTTTTAATTATATTCCACATAAATTTAAAATTATGTCCATTTTAGTTTTATATATGTCCATATTATATATTATAAATATTTATTGCTGGTATTGCATATTTGTGAGTGTAGAGTTAGGCTCACATTTCATGCATTTTACGTCTAGATCAACTTAAATTTAAGACAAAAATGAATGTTTTACCATCACAAAATGTTTCTGAAATGCCATGTAGGACAATTGCATATATTGTGATGAATTGTGAGTGTCTCTGGAACCACAAATAAGAATATGAAGAGAAGTAAGAAAATGGACACTTAGCATTTTGGGGAAATATTTTATTACATAGGTGTCTACTACATCCATATTCTCTTAGAGGAAGGATATGACAGGGTATATACTGTGTCTTCTTACAGCTAAAGCACTCAGCTCCTCTCTTGCTCCCAAAGAAATGTCAGTCTTTTTGTTGTTTGTCTGCCGCATGACTAGTGGGATCTTAGCTTCCCGACCAGGAATTGAACTGGGGCCCCAGCAGAGAAAGCCTGGAATCTTAACCCCCGGCCACCAGGGAACTCCCAGAAATGTCAGTCTTTGATACTGATGACACAACCTACATACCTTTATATCACTGGGATGTAAAGTAGCCTTCCTTTTGAGAAGAAAGGTAAACAGACCTTGGGAAATGCTTCTTTGGGCCTGAAGTGGGTGCTGACAATGGCAGAAGCTCCGGGTTGCAGACTGTTTCAGGGACTGGTGAATTTTTCTGTAAAGTGCCAAACATTTTTGACTTTTCAGGCCATACAATTTGAAACAGTTACCCAGTGCTATGATTGTGGTAGGAAAACAGCTTTAGACAACAAATAAATGAATGGCTGTGGCTGTGTTCCAATAAAGCTTTATTAATAGCAACAGGCAGGCTGGATCCGGGCATTGAACTGTACGGTTTGCTGCACCTCCTCCCTCTGACCCCCAGTAAAGGGCCACACCATCACTGAAGTCCAGATGCAAGTGGTAAGTGACAAAGGCGCCCACATGTACATTAATAAGTGAATCATGGGTGTATATTTGGTGCGCTTAAGCCTGGGGTTCAGGAAAGAAGTCCACTGTCCAGTGCTAATGGAGCTGATTCAAGACAGCGTAAGAAGTTCATTTTGTTTTCAGAAAAAAAAAAAAAAGAGATAGAGATTAGTCCTTGCAGAGGAAATCAATAAATGCTTCACAGAGCAGACGACACTGGATCTGGGTCGCAAAAGATGAGTTGAATTTTGCCCGACATCAAGGCAGGGAAAGACTAATCAGGCACAGGGAAATGGTGTGTGCAAAATCAGAGATGTACAAAGGACTCAGCATATACGGGAGATGATGGAAAAAAATCCCAGTGATGGGAAAAATATGTGCGTGAGGCAGAGATAGGACTGAAAAACTGGTTTGGATCCTTGTGTGCTGCAAATGGGGCATTGAACCGGGAGAGACAAATATGGAACTGGCCAAGTCTGAGGTGGGTAGCATCAGATTTTATTTTGGGGTAGGAAACTAGGACTGTGGTGTAGATATTGGACTGGAGTTGGGGGACCTGTCACCTGCCTGTGCAGTAATCCAAGTAGGTAATGAGAACCGAAAATGAAAGCTGGACTGTGGGGACAGGCAGGGAAGCTGGTTTCAGAAGATACTCGGGAGTTAACACTAATGGGAATCAGTAACTGGCATTAGGTGGGGATAAGGTAAAAGGAGGGGTGACTCTGATGATGACCTAGGGACTGTAGGAGGAGAGACACCTCGTTTTGTGATGAAAGGAGGGGTAGAAAAGGAGGGGAGAAACAGGGTGACTTATGGTTTGGACACAGAAGTAGAACCTGTTTTGTTGTTGTTTAGCTGCTAAGTCATGTCTGACTCTTTTGTGACCCCAGGGGCTGTAACCCACCAGGCTCCTCTGTCCATGGGATTTCCCAGGCAAGAATACTGGAGTGGGTTGCCATTTCCTTCTCCAGGGGATCCTCCCAACCCAGGGATCAAACCCTGGTATCCTGCTTTGGCAGGCTGGTTCTTTACAATTGAGCCACCCACCAAGGTAGCCCAAGGAGAACCTGGGTTGGGACATTCAGTGTGAAGTCTATCAGGATGCTGAAGATGAGGGATGTTGAAATATTTGGGTGTCAGCAGAGAATCATAGCAGCTGATGCCATCAAAGAAGCTGAGAAAACCCAAGGAAAAGTCTGAAGACCAAGAAGAAGACAAAGGATATCTGATTAACCCTGACCTCTAAGGAGAAGTGTAGGAGCAGGAGATTAAGGAAATGGACACTTTCTATTCCTGAAAGCAATTCTCCAGCTCAGTATGCTTTGTCCATTTCTCTTACAGGGGAGCTGGCCACGCTAAAGTGTATGAATCCCTCCATCACCTTACAAAATGGCTTGTGTTAAGCTACATGTCATTTAAACACAAAGTCTCTAGATGATGTCCATTATAAAAAGGGTGCTAAGCCATCAGGAGAGACAATCTCTAAATACACCAATAAATCTCCTACAAGAAAGTAGTTTCAGAAGTTTCAGCCTTTTAATATCATGGTTAACTTTGGTTTCTCAAAATCCAACCTTACTTTTAAGTTTCATTTTTTTTCCTGGTTTATTTTATTTTTAATTTTTTAAATTTTTTTTAAACTTTACAATATTGCATTGGTTTTGCCAAATATCAAAATGAATCCGCCACAGGTATACATGTGTTCCCCATCCTGAACCCTCCTCCCTCCTCCCTCCCCATACCATCCCTCTGGGTCTTCCCAGTGCACCAGCGCCAAGCATCCAGTATCGTGCATGGAACCTGGACTGGCGACTCGCTTCATACATGATAGTATACATGTTTCAATGCCATTCTCCCAAATCTTCCCACCCTCTCCCTCTCCCATAGAGTCCATAAGACTGTTCTATACATCAGTGTCTCTTTTGCTGTCTCGCATACAGGGTTATTGTTACCATCTTTCTAAATACCATATATATGTGTTAGTATACGGTATTGGTGTTTTTCTTTCTGGCTTACTTCACTCTGTATAATAGGCTCCAGTTTAATCCATCTCATTAGAACTGATTCAAATGTATTCTTTTTAATGGCTGAGTAATACTCCATTGTGTATATGTACCATAGCTTTCTTATCCGTTCATCTGCTGATGGACATCTAGGTTGCTTCCATGTCCTGGCTATTATAAACAGTGCTGTGATGAACATTGGGGTACACGTGTCTCTTTCCCTTCTGGTTTCCTCAGTGTGTATGCCCAGCAGTGGGATTGCTGGATCATAAGGCAGTTCTATTTCCAGTTTTTTGAGGAATCTCCACACTGTTCTCCATAGTGGCTGTACTAGTTTGCATTCCCACCAACAGTGTAAGAGGGTTCCCTTTTCTCCACACCTTCTCCAGCATTTATTGCTTGTAGACTTTTGGATCGCAGCCATTCTGACTGGCGTGAAATGGTACCTCATAGTGGTTTTGATTTGCATTTCTCTGATAATGAGTGATGTTGAGCATCTTTTCATGTGTTTGTTAGCCATCTGTATGTCTTCTTTGGAGAAATGTCTATTTAGTGCTTTGGCCCATTTTTTGATTGGGTCATTTATTTTTCTGGAGTTGAGCTGTAGGAGTTGCTTGTATATTTTTGAGATTAGTTGTTTGTCAGTTGCTTCATTTGCTATTATTTTCTCCCATTCTGAAGGCTGTCTTTTCACCTTGCTAATAGTTTCCTTTGATGTGCAGAAGCTTTTAAGTTTAATTAGGTCCCATTTGTTTATTTTTGCTTTTATTTCCAATATTCTGGGAGGTGGGTCATAGAGGATCCTGCTGTGATGTGTGTCGGAGAGTGTTTTGCCTATGTTCTCCTCTAGGAGTTTTATAGTTTCTGGTCTTACGTTTAGATCTTTAATCCATTTTGAGTTTATTTTTGTGTATGGTGTTAGAAAGTGTTCTAGTTTCATTCTTTTACAAGTGGTTGACCAGTTTTCCCAGCACCACTTGTTAAAGAGATTGTCTCTTCTCCATTGTATATTCTTGCCTCCTTTGTCAAAGATAAGGTGTCCATATGTGCGTGGATTTATCTCTGGGCTTTCTATTTTGTTCCATTGATCTATATTTCTGTCTTTGTGCCAGTACAATACTGTCTTGATGACTGTGACTTTGTAGTAGAGCCTGAAGTCAGGCAGGTTGATTCCTCCAGTTCCATTCTTCTTTCTCAAGATAGCTTTGGCTAATCGAGGTTTTTTGTATTTCCATACAAATTGTGAAATTATTTGTTCTAGCTCTGTGAAGAATACCGTTGGTAGCTTGATAGGGATTGCATTGAATCTATAAATTGCTTTGGGTAGTATACTCATTTCACTATATTGATTCTTCCAATCCATGAACGTGGTATATTTCTCCATCTACTAGTGTCCTCTTTGATTTCTTTCACCAGTGTTTTATAGTTTTCTATATATAGGTCTTTAGTTTCTTTAGGTCGATATATTCCTAAGTATTTTATTCTTTCCATTGCAATGGTGAATGGAATTGTTTCCTTAATTTATCTTTCTGTTTTCTCATTATTAGTGTGTAGGAATGCAAGGGATTTCTGTGTGTTGATTTTATATCCTGATACTTTACTATAATCATTGATTAGTTCTAGTAATTTTCTGGTGGAGTCTTTAGGGTTTTCTATGTAGAAGATCATGTCATCTGCAAATAGTGAGAGTTTTATTTCTTCTTTTCCAATTTGGATTCCTTTCATTTCTTTTTCTGCTCTGATTGCTGTGGCCAAAATTTCCAAAACTATGTTGAATAGTAATGGTGAAAGTGGGCACCCTTGTCTTGTTCCTGACTTTAGAGGAAATGCTTTCAATTTCTCACCATTGAGGATAATGTTTGCTGTGGGTTTGTCATATATAGCTTTTATTATGCTGAGGTATGTTCCTTCTATTCCTGCTTTCTGGAGAGTTTTTATCATAAATGATGTTGCATTTTGTCAAAGGCTTTCTCTGCATCTATTGAAATAATCATATGGTTTTTATTTTTCAATTTGTTAATGTGGTGTATTACATTGATTGATTTGTGGATATTGAAGAATCCTTGCATCCCTGGGATAAAGCCCACTTGGTCATGGTGTATGATCTTTTTAATGTGTTGTTGGATTCTGATTGCTAGAATTTTGTTTAGGATTTTTGCATCTATGTTCATCAGTGATATTGGCCTGTAGTTTTCTTTTTTTGTGGGATCTTTGTCAGGTTTTGGTATTAGGGTGATGGTGGCCTCATAGAATGAGTTTGGAAGTTTACCTTCCTCTGCAATTTTCTGGAAGAGTTTGAGTAGGACAGGTGTTAGCTCTTCCCTTAATTTTTGGTAGAATTCAGCTGTGAAGCCGTCTGGACCTGGGCTTTTGTTTGCTGGAAGATTTTTGATTACAGTTTAAATTTCCGTGCTTGTGATGGGTCTGTTAAGATTTTCTATTTCTTCCTGGTCCAGTTTTGGAAAGTTGTACTTTTCTAAGAATTTGTCCATTTCTTCCACGTTGTCCATTTTATTGGCATATAATTGTTGATAGTAGTCTCTTATGATCCTTTGTATTTCTGTGTTGTCTGTTGTGATCTCTCCATTTTCATTTCTAATTTTATTGATTTGATTTTTCTCCCTTTGTTTCTTGATGAGTCTGGCTAATGGTTTGTCAATTTTATTTATCCTTTCAAAGAATCAGCTTTTGGCTTTGTTGATTTTTGCTATGGTCTCTTTTGTTTCTTTTGCATTTATTTCTGCCCTAATTTTTAAGATTTCTTTCCTTCTACTAACCCTGGGGTTCTTAATTTCTTCCTTTTCTAGTTGCTTTAGGTGTAGAGTTAGGTTATTTATTTGACTTTTTTCTTGTTTCTTGAGGTATGCCTGTATTGCTATGAATTTTCCCCTTAGGACTGCTTTTACAGTGTCCCACAGGTTTTGGGTTGTTGTGTTTTCATTTTCATTCGTTTCTATGCAAATTTTGATTTCTTTTTTGATTTCTTCTGTGATTTGCTGGTTATTCAGCAGCGTGTTGTTCAGCCTCCATATGTTGGAATTTTTAATAGTTTTTCTTCTGTAATTGAGATCCAATCTTACTGCATTGTGGTCAGAAAAGATGCTTGGAATGATTTCAATTTTTTTGAATTTACCAAGGCTAGATTTATGGCCCAGGATGTGATCTATCCTGGAGAAGGTTCCATGTGCACTTGAGAAAAAGGTGAAATTCATTGTTTTGGGATGAAATGTCCTATAGATATCAATTAGGTCTAACTGGTCTATTGTATCGTTTAAAGTTTGTGTTTCCTTGTTAATTTTCTGTTTGGTTGATCTATCCATAGGTGTGAGTGGAGTATTAAAGTCTCCCACTATTATTGTGTTCTTGTTAATTTCTCCTTTCATACTTGTTAGCATTTGTCTTACATATTGTGGTGCTCCCGTGTTGGGTGCATATATATTTATAATTGTTATATCTTCTTCTTGGATTGATCCTTTGATCATTATGTAGTGACCATCTTTGTCTCTTTTCACAGCCTTTGTTTTAAAGTCTATTTTATCTGATATGAGTATTGCTACTCCTGCTTTCATTTGGTCCCTATTTGCATGGAAAATCTTTTTTTAGCCCTTCACTTTCAGTCTGTATGTGTCCCCTGTTTTGAGGTGGGTCTCTTGTAGACAACATATGTAGGGGTCTTGTTTTTGTATCCATTCAGCCAGTCTTTGTCTTTTGGTTGGGGCATTCAACCCATTTACATTTAAGGTAATTACTGATAAGTATGCTCCCATTGCCATTTACTTTATTGTTTTGGGTTCGAATTTATACACCGTTTTTGTGTTTCCTGTCTAGAGAATATCCTTTAGTATTTGTTGGAGAGCTGGTTTTGTGGTGCTGAATTCTCTCAGCTTTTGCTTGTCTGTAAAGCTTTTGATTTCTCCTTCATATTTGAATGAGATCCTTGCTGGGTACAATAATCTGGGCTGTAGGTTATTTTCTTTCATCACTTTAAGTATGTCTTGCCATTCCCTCCTGGCTTGAAGAGTTTCTATTGAAAGATCAGCTGTTATCCTTATGGGAATCCCCTTGTGTGTTATTTGTTGTTTTTCCCTTGCTGCTTTTAATATTTGTTCTTTGTGTTTGATCTTTGTTAACTTGATTAATATGTGTCTTGGGGTGTTTCGCCTTGGGTTTATCCTGTTTGGGACTCTCTGGGTTTCTTGGACTTGGGTGATTATTTCCTTCCCCATTTTAGGGAAGTTTTCAACTATTATTTCCTCAAGTATTTTCTCATGGTCTTTCTTTTTGTCTTCTTCTGGGACCCCTATGATTCTAATGTTGTAGCTTTTAATATTGTCCTGGAGGTCTCTGAGAAGTTTCATTTTTTTTAAGAGAAAACTTAGTAGTCTCTTGCATAAGTGACAATAGATTAGCTTTTCCTTCTTTAAATTTAGTCCATTATGTCTTGCCTTGTTCCCCAGGATGCTGCAGAAACCACGAGGAAATGCCTATAACTGTGGAGACACACGTACCAGCCCTTAGATAAAGGTTGCCCATGTACCTGCTAGGCCTTTGAGTACCGAGAGCTTCATTCATTCATGTAAAACTTGTTGAGTGAGTTCTATCTTCCAGGACTGTGTTAAGTGTTGGGGAAAAAAAAGGTTGGGCCTGTGTTCTTCTGTGACTGACAATCTAGTAAAAACAAAGGAGATGAGATGAAAAAAAAAAAGAACTGAAATTCTATTTACTTTTGTATGAAATGATATCATCACTGAAGTCACAGTTTAGGAGAATCTACAAAGTGTGGTGACTAAGGTCAGAATTCCCAACTAATTTCAGTGGATCATTTCAGTCTTTTTCCCTGTAATATACTGACCATTGCCTATAAGGAAAATTGATAGAAAGAGTATAACCTTTTTTTAAGATTTTTTTCTCTTGATGTGAACTGTTTTTAAAGTCTTTATTGAATTTGCTGCAATATTGTTTCTGTTTTATGTTTTGGGTTTTCGGCCACAAAGTATAGGGGATCTTAGCTCCCCAACCAGGGATCAAAGCTGCACCCCTGCACTGGAAGACAAAGTCTTAACCGTTGGGCTGCCAGGGAAGTCCCTAGTATAAACTTTTAAGTCAGATATAGCAATCCATTTCCAAGTCCCAAATCTGCAAATTAGAAGTCCCAGGCCATTTGTATGTATCACTTCTCTGAAGTTTTTCCTCTGGGGAATGAATATGATTTATATCTCCTCCTGGGCTTGTATGAAAATTAAATGATGTAACATTTATAGCACTGAGCATGTATCTGACACTTAGCAAGTGCTGGAATAAATATCGGTTCATCAGGGGAGAGAAAGGGTGTGGGGAAGCTTGCACTAAGCCCTGCAGGGTCTTCGTGGGTCTCTGGTCAACTTAGCTCAACCTAATATGCTGTGTTTTGAGTTGAAGACCATTATTTTTCAGGTTTCTTTGCCTGAGAGGTAATGTCTTCTGATGTCCCAAGTGGGATTGTCTGGATGAGGGGTGTTTTTAGGCCATCTCTTTCTCAGAGGGAAAGAATGACTCCTCCTTGGGTAAGGAATAGAAAAATGGGGGATCTGAGGTCTCTGATTTGGTAGTTAACTTTTGTAACAAATGTCACCAAAATCTGTGACATTTGTTACAGAATCGTTTTTCTTTTAGTGGATGTATGTTTTCATTAGCTCAATTAGATTACAAACTGTTAATGAGTGAAGACTCCCTTATTTGTAAAATCTAGTACAAGATCGATATCTAATAAGAATTTGTTGATGAATTTCTTTTATTGGTTGACATAGAATGTATTAAGGGGCTTCCCTGGTGGCTAAGATGGTAAAGAATCTGCCTGCAATGTGGGAGATCAGGGTTCCATCCCTGGGTCGGGAAGATCCCCTGGAGAAGGAAATGGCAGCCCACTCCAGTATTCTTGCCTGGAGAATTACATGGACAGAAGAGCCTGGTGGGCTGCAGTCCATGGGGTCACAAAGAGTTGGACACAACTCTTTTTTTGCCTTTTTTAGAATGTATTGAAAAAGCATAAAATTCATAATTCCTTATCTAAATCCTTGGGACAGGAAGATATATTTCAAAATTAAGATTTAAACATTTTAGATATCTATGTTAATATTATATCTATAAATAGTATATACTGGAATATCATGTATCATGCACTGTCCATAACCCATGGGATCTGTGCAGTAGACCAGCACTTTCATATCTGCAGGAAAACTGATTGTTCATACTAAGTGGGATAAGCAAGAGCTGCAAAGATCTTCACATCTGATCAGGTGGATTTTACTGCTAAACGTGTTATGAACTTTTGGTTTTCAGACATTTTAGGGTTTTGATGGTTGATACGGGAATTTGAATCTTCTGGAAAGATATAGGTGATCTGAATCATTCTGGTGTTTGCATATGTATGTATCACAAAAACTTTCTGCAAATATATGTTTCAAAAGTTATTTTTTGTATAGTTTTCTGTTGTATAAAGTCAAAGAGGTTAAGATTTCTAACACGAGACCAGAGTTTTTCCATCCAAATAATTTAATAGAAAGTAAAAAAAAAAAAAAAAAAACAAGTATCAAAAGGCTAGAATTCCTTGAAAATATTGTCAGTCAAAGTGAGAGAGGCTTGAAAATAGTTTCACAGGTTGTGGGATGATCTGTCATCTAAAATATCGCTGTGGAGACTACAATATAGGGCTTCATTTTCTGCTAACTAAATTAGTTCTTAAATAATCAGCCACTTTTAAGAGAACTGGTGAAAAAAAAAGTGAAAGTGTTAGTTGCTCAGTCATGTCCTGTTCTTTGTGACCCACAGGTTGTAGCCCGCCAGGCTCCTCTGCCAGTGTAATTCTCCAGGCAAAAATGCTGGAGTGGGTAGCCATTTCCTTGTCCAGGGGATCTTCCTGACCCAGGAATCAAACCCAGGTCTCCTGCATTACAGGCAGATTCTTGATGTCTGAGCCACCAGGGAAGCCCTATCTATTGATAAAGGACTTTAACCAGGTTTTGATTTTAAAAGTTTGCAAATTATTCTGAAATGAACCTTTAAGAGGAGCATTTCATTTCAGTTCAGTCGCTCAGTTGTGTCTGACCCTTTGCGACCCCATGAATCGCAGCACGCTAGGCCTCCCTGTCCATCACCAACTCCCGGAGTTCACTTAGACTCACATCCATCGAGTTGGTGATGCCATCTCATCCTCTGTCGTCCCCTTCTCCTCCTGCCCCCAATCCCTCCCAGCATCAGAGTCTTTTCCAATGAGTCAACTCCTCGCACGAAGTGGCCAAAGTTTCAGCTTCAGCATCATTCCTTCCAAAGAAATCCCAGGGCTGATCTCCTTCAGAATGGACTGGTTGGATCTCCTTGCAGTCCAAGGGACTCTCAAGAGTCTTCTCCAACACCACAGTTCAAAAGCATCAGTTCTTCGGTGCTCAGCTTTCTTCACAGTCCAACTCTCACATCCATACATGACCATTTAGTATAATACATTTTGGAAAAAATATTGTAATGATACTTGGTTACAGATTTATTCATTTTCATTTAACTTCCCAATCAGTGCACTGGATCTGAAAATGAGGGAATAGATAGAGATGCATTTATTGACTCATCTGATTTCCCAATCCCCAGTCAAAACATCAGCTTATTTTCTAAGACAGGTATGGGTATATACTGATGGCTGTCAGTTACTCAGTGTCTATACTATGTGAGGCGTAGCTACAATTTCTGCAAGTTCTACAGTGATCTGTAAAAATTAGTGGTTATTGTGATTGAGAATATAAAGACCATGAAGTGCCGTTCCTAAACTCCATGGTTTTGTTTCTTTGCTATCAGATTTTTCTCTCAACTTCCAAGGTATTCTGATGCATGAGATCTAGAAAGTCTTTAGTTTTATGAATTTATTAAACTGTTGACATACACTGGCTCCTGAAGCAAAGGAAGAATAGGCATGTGTCAGGTGTTTCTCTTTTATTTTCCTCTTAACATCTTTACATCGTTCACACTTAACCTTGAAAGGAAATAAACTCTCTGAGACTTCGCTTTGATATTTCCATTTATTTACATAGCTTTTAAAACTGGAAAACTGAACACCAAGTCCTCAGAGCCCATAATTGAGACAGCCTCAGAGTATTACTTTGCTAGGAGGACTGATACAACACAGTAAAATGAGCTGGGGGCCTTAAACAATAGAAATCTATTGTCTCCCAGTTCCGGAGGTTGGGAGTTCAAGCTAAGGGAGAATCTTTCCTGTGCCTCTCCCCCTGCTTCTGATGGTCTGCTGTGCACCTTCAGTGTTTCCTTGATTCACAGATGCCTCTCCCCGTATCTCCTTTCAGGCTCACAAGGTGTTTTTCCTACGTGTTTATCTGTATGCAAATTTCTAGCTTCTGTAAGGACTTCAGTTATATTGGACCAGGAGCCAACCCTCCTCTGCATGACTTCATCTTAAATAATGCCACTGACAACAACTTGATTTCCACCTAAGGTCACCTTCTGAAATGGTGTGGATTAGGACCATAACTTGCAAATCCTGGGGGTGGGGGGTTGGGGGGAGGACACAGGACCCAATGCAAACCATAACACTCAGGCAAGCAAATAATGGATATTTATGGTTTGGAACTAAAAAAAAATATTTGCGTGTTCTAATGGGGCTTCCCTAGTGGCTCAGATGGTAAAGAATCCACCTGCAATGCAGGAGACCCAGGTTCAATCTCTGGTTCAGGAAGATCTCCTTGAGAAAGGAATGGCAACTCACTCCAGTATTCTTGCCTAGAGAATTAATTCCATGGACAGAGGAGCCTGGTGGGCTATAGTCCATGGGGTAGCAAAGAGTTGGACATGACTGAGTGACCAATGCTTTCACTTTCACTAACTTTTTGTTTGGCATCTAACAAACTATTAGAAGACTCAGGATTATTAAACCCATCCAAAAGAGACAGAATGGTTCACGGTGAAGTGAGGTTTCCTGAAAGTGTGTGCAGCTTGGGTGCTCTGTCCTGCAACAATGATTTTAGAGTCAATAAGAAATTGGATTTTCTCATTCATTTAGATGGAGAAAGAGCACATTTATTGATTCGTTCTGCTCAAAAATGTGGAGGTAACAAAAAGGGCATTGGATTGTGCAAGACAAAGTTTGTGCCTTTTATTATAAATTATATATGGCCTGTGAGGATTTTCCAGCATGTTCAAGATGAACATCGTCTCAAATTTGTATGGATTTCATTTTTCTTCAAACTTTTTTCTTTCATGAGGTTGACTGGGCTTCCTTTGGCAGTTCATTGTGGTTTTCTCAGGAGTGTTTCATTTTCTTTCATAATCTTTGCCTTTTCTTTGAATCCAACATCTTCCCCATTTTCAGCTGAAAGGCGGCAATGTCAAAGACTGCTGCTTTAGGGCAGGAAGTTTTTCAGATTTAAATAATGAATGTGACAGTATCTGAAGAATAAGAGTTGAAATCCAGAGGACTGAATAAGAAAAACCTGTTTCTCCTCCAGAGCCAATAAAGCAAAGACCGATTAATATTACAAATGTGCCTTCAGTCTAGACAACCTGGGTTCTACCTTTGAACTTGAGGTCTGGCTACTATGGGCTTCCATGGCTGACATCACTCATCCCTGGCCATCTCTTCTTGTTGGATGAGCTGCCAAATGCCACGGACACCCAGATGTTCACCCAGATGCTCACCACACACTGTTCCCTGACTGCCCCCTACCTGGTATAGGTGAGAAATCAGGGTAAGCGTGCTCTGGATTTGGAATCAGACGACCTGCAGAGAAGTTCTACGTGACAACAGGAAAGTCAACATAACTCTAAGCTGTAGATGACTCAGCTATGACATGGAGACGGTAACTGATCTCAGAGTAATGGTGTGAGTGTAAAACCTGGGAAAGCATATGGAAGATACAACCAAACAGTGGTCTTATAGTTACTGTTCCCAAGTGGTGCAGTGGTAAAGAATCTGCCTGCCAATGTAGGAGATGCAAGAAACATGGGTTGGACCCCTGGGTCAGGAATATCCCCCGGAGAAGGAAATGGTAACACACTCTAGTATTCTTGCCTGGAAAATTCCATGGACAGAGGAGCCTGGTGGGCTGCAGTCATGGGGTCGCAGAGCTGGACGCGACTGAGCACACGTGGTGGAGGTGGTTTAGTCGCTAAGTCGTGTCCGACTCTCGCGACCCCTTACGCACACACAATCTGGAGTGTAGCCAGTGCTCTGCTAATTGTTTCACACACGCCTATTATCCCACGAGATTTTCACAATAGCTGCTCAGTATAGGTATTTATTATTCCTCCTTTTGTTAGAGGAGAAAAATGAGAGAGAATATTTTCCCTAAGAAAACAACAGCTTGTAAGTGGCAAAGGGAGAGTATGACATAACAGCTTGACTTTTCCCCACTCTTGCACCATTAAACAATGTGTACTGGGTCATTCTGCAGAAAAAAAGAAACAAAAATCTGATTATATGAGCCCAGAGTAAACCATTTCAGGGACCTGAAACTCCCTTAACCCTTTTGCTGTAAAGTGTGTTTAAAAAGAAAAACTCTGTGCCAGCTGATTTTTCTTTTAACAGCCAAGATGATAAACCAGGCTTAAAAAAGTCTCACTTCAAAGGAATGCGCACTGGATCCACTAAAGAGACCCATACTCTTTCTTAAACAAAAATATGTTTTTTGCTGACATATGTAAAGATGAAGATGTTTAAAATATTTCAATCCTTATCCTATGCTTAACAGGCTAACAATTTTTTTTTTTTAAATGAGCATCTCTAAATATCTCTCAAGAGATGAACTGATTATGATAAAGAATCTTTCAGGCTTGCATTGTCATCTGATTTATTCCTAAAATAAACCAAATATTTGAGATGCCAAGCAAGGTGTATGCCTACAGCAGGAAGGGGAGTAGGGGGTGTATGAACTGATTAATTTTATTTAGTAAAGCAAAAATAAACTCTAGATGATCTTTTATGATATGTAGGTGTATTTTATTTCAAAAATTTCTCATTTCAATATCTGGTCATTCTCTTCTTATTTAGGCTACAAACAAGAATATATAATATTTACTTGTTTTGATGTGTGAGTTTTGCATTTTAAATATAGTTCTTTAATTCATTTCTAGAGTTGTGTGTGTTTGGTTCTTTGAATGCTAAAAATAACACACTCTTAATACTATTATGCTAATGTAGCACTAACCAGACACCTCCCCAAAAGACATATCTGATGGTTTTATGGCCCAATTAACATATTTTTAAAATTAAATATGTCAGTGGAGAGACCTAAACTGGTGGGGTGGCAATGTGTATTCTGAACTAACTTATGGATGTGTGAATCATACTTTCAGTCTAGCAAATCTATGCACTTATATTTTGTTTTTTAATTCTCACCTTCCGATAGTAGACACTTAGGCTTTTGGTCTATCAACACATTCTTGTGCTTTACAATGATGATTAGCTGAAGATGAGATAAAGTCATTTTAAGAATCCTTTTCAAGATGGTTCACCTTTTATTTGATATCAAAAACAGCACTTGCAATTTGTTCAATGCGCCATTTGTGGGGGAACCAAGGAAAACAGTACAGTAATTTAACACAACAGTGAGCCAAACTGTCTAATAAAACTAGGTGACTAAAACCTCAAATGTCAGTCAGAGCACCTATGCTCACTTGTCACCTTTGCTGCATTATCATATCTGCTCTTTGTGCTTCTTCATGTTTAATTCATGTGGCTATAAAAGAACTTGTCTGAGCTGTTATGCTGGTCTTCTTTATATTAATAAAACTCAAAATTATTTCCTGGAAATACACATTAGTTTTTTCCCAGGCACTCTGGGCAAATTTATAGTAAAGTATTTGTATGTGGGTACATCTAAACCCCAACCATTTGTGTCAATAATTCTTTTATATCTAAATATCTTCTTGCCCATTAATAATCTTATTCTGAATATCTTTTTGGAAATGATCTAGAGACTAGAGACAGGCTGTGGAAGACGGAGTTAGTAGTTGGATGACTGGACAACCAGAGTGTCTTGACTGGGGCAAAGATAAAAGACATCTCTCTTTTTTTTTTCCCTCATGAGTGGAGTGGGAGTTAGAGAGATGACATCGACAGGTGAACAGTGACCCTTGGTGGGAAGGGAAGACCGTGGTTAGTGGGTGATGACTTGGTGATCACTCTTGGGAGGGCACATTGGAGAGGGACTGCTATGCTCATCATCTTGCCCATCTTGCCCTTAATATTGATTTTCAGTCTCGAATTCCTTCTTCATGAATGACTCTCTTCATGCTATAGGAGTGTCTAGGTAGCCACCAGGAAAGCCAGCCTATAGTTCAAGGAGAAGAGCTTTACAGACCAAATTGAGATGTTGGAGTCATGCAACTGTGCAAAATTTAAAACACACACCAGAATCAAGGCAGGGGTTGGTGGCGGGGATATGTACCCATTGCTCTTCTCTAAATTGCATCAGGGATCAGGATGAGAACTTTTCAGACACACAGCTTCGCGGTTCCTTCTCTCAGGGGGTCCCTAGGAACAACGTAATGTGTTCTATGTCCCCATCACCCTCTCTCTGCAGGCTCCTTTCCATCCATTTCTAGATGGTTAAGAAAATTTCAAGACAGATGCACCACAGCTCTGTGTAGATCAACATCCGAAAACTGATTTGTGCTCATAGGTTGTTTGTATCTCAACCAAGTCCTCGTATCCCAGCCTCTTGTGCCATCCTGCAGATTTTTGCCACTCTTTACAGAATTCGAAAACTTCAGTGTGTGTGGAAGAGATCAGGCATTCCTGTTTCCGGCATCCTGTGAGAACGGAAACTCTTGTGAGTATGGACATGTATTTAGATCTGGTTTACACCTTTCTCTCCTCTGTACAGCTGTTTTTCCCTGAATCACTCCTCCAGGATGTCTATTTCGCTGTTGTTGCAACGTCTTCCATCTACCTGTGCTCACTCAAGCGCTTGACTGTGCGCAGCTGAGATGATTCTTGGACCTTCATCCTCCAGTGTCCATTGTGACAACACAAAGGGTCATCAGAATTATCAGATGAGCAAAAGCCAACAGACAACCTCAGACTCTGAGGATGGCTTAACCAACACGGATGTGGAAAGTCAGCGAGGGTTCAGCCACTTATTTTTGGGCCTCCTGTGGTTCTCTCCTGGAGCAAGCATGATGAGAGAAAGATGTCCCATTTGTAGGCCATGTTGGGGAGTCAGGGCACATAACTCATGTTTCTCCAACGTGTGTGTTAGTTGCTTAGTCGTGTCTGACTCTTTGCAACCCCATAGCCTGCCAGGTCCCTCGGTCCACGGGATTCTCCAGGCTAGAACACTGGAGTGGGTTGCCATTTCCTTCTCCAAAAGGAACTATGTAGAAAGAAAAAAAGTCAAGTCGCTCAGTCGTGTCCAACTCTTTGTGACCCCATGGACTGTAGCCTACCAGGCTCCTCCATCCATGGAATTTTCCAGGCAAGAGTACTGGAGTGGGATGCCATTTCCTTCTCCACTGTTTCTCCAATAGATGGGAGATATTTTGTTTGATGTCTTTCATCAGTATTTTCATTCAACTATTCATGGTCTGCATACGTCTGATCAGATAATGTGTTTGGGATTTAGTGTGGGGACTTCACTTTCACTTTTTACTTTCATGCATTGGAGAAGGAAATGGCAACCCACTCCAGTGTTCTTGCCTAGAGAATCCCAGGGACAGGGGAGCCTGGTGGACTGCCATCTATGGGGTTGCACAGAGTCGGACACGACTGAAATGACTTAGCAGCAGCAGCAGTGGGGTTGGATAGAGGTGTAGGGTCTAACATTATATTTCCTTCCTCCTCTTGGATGGTGGTGAGTTTACAATCTCCTCCTAAAAGTGCCTATACCACCATGACGTAGCTTTGAGGGATCATGGGTTTGCAAATGATTAATGCTGTAGTCTTTTCAGGGCAGCTCTTTCCAAACTGGGTTTAACTCAGTGCTTTAAAGCATCTCACGTCACCTGAAAGGGACACAAAATTGGATGCGTGTGCATTTTTTTTAAAGCAAGAGGAGTCTTTGCTTTCATTCCTTTCTCAACAGGACCACTGATCTGAAAAATAACTGCCACCGGATGATGAAGGTGTAGCTCAGGTTTTCATGAATTGTTATAAATTCTTTGACACATTTCCTTCGTCCCCCCCAAATACAGCACCCATTTAATTTACTTAACAAAGTAGCTTTCATAGTTTCGATCTTTATTGGCAGTTGGGAGGAGAAACACAAAGAGAGAGATCTTCTCCTGAATAATTAACAATTAGGGTAGAGTCGATCAGGAAGAGGAGGGTACCCCTGAAAGTGGAGAATCTGATTAGGAAGTGCCTTCAATTACAGCTTCCTAAAGAGTCACGGGAGATGTCAGGGGTGCAGCCTGGTCCCAACCCAGGAGAAGCTCAGTGGGAGCACAACTGCTCTGCAAATAACTTCTGTGCAAATAGGTTTCAAGACCCATTAACACAGCTGGCTGGAGCCCCCTTGGCCTTGAATTTAGACTCTTCCATCTACACAATTTAGACTCTTCCATCTACACAATTCACTCACAGTACCCCAGGGTCAAAGCTTTACAGAACTTGAAACTGTAAACCTGGAGATCCTTCTGATTGACACACACCACGACAACACAGCGTCAGTGGACAACAGCCTAGCAGCTGCGTGACATCTGGGAACTTCTGTAGCATCACCAAAGCATGTCAGTTAAGCTGCCTTTTGCATCTGAGATAATCTGAAGTGAGACCCAAACAGATGAAACAAGATGCTCAAGGTCAACCATTCAAAAAGAACCTCTGGAAGAGAAGTTAGGCTTTTGAGCTCCTCATACAGTGTCGCACTTCGCATGCAGGCCATTCTCGATTGGTCTTCACTTGTGTTCTTCTCTGCTCCTTTTTGGAGAAGCATCTCAGTTGGCATGTGCCAAAGTGCATGTGTTCATGCTCAGTTGTGTCCGACTCTTTGTGACCCCATGGACTGTAGCCCACCAGGCTCCTCTGTCCATGGGATTCTCCAAACAAGAATACTGGAGTGGGTTGCCATGCCCCTCTCCAAGGAATCTTCCTGATCCAGGGATCAAAGCCACATCTCCTGCGTCTCCTGCATTGCAGGCAGATTTTTTACCTGGCAAGCCAAAATGCATTCCTTCTCTTTTCAATTTCTTTCCCAAACCTACTTTAAGAGTTATAAGACATTTCTCCTCACTCTTTTTGAGGGAAAAGAAACCTGCTGTTCAACTGACTTCAGACTAGGGGCTGCCTGTCCTCTGCCAGGGAGAGGTAGACCTGGTCCTTGCAGGCCACACACAAGTATATTAATTGAAAATCGTGCTGCCTGGGGAAGAAATCAAAAAATAAAAACTGTTGTTCAGAATTTAAGCCTTGGCATTTAGCAAAGTGCCTAATACAATGGAATAAAGTAGAATACACAATGTCTACTTTATGTCAGACACTTTGTTAAATGAATCAATGAAATCTGTTGCTCGAACGTTGTTGAACAACTTTGATTTGATTTAGCCAGGTACAGATGGGAAGAATAAGTGATGTGAGTGGTTAGAATGGCTCAAACATAATAATCCTTGAGGGAAAGGCCTGAAAAACACAGAAAGTGCTAAAATCTCAAACTGACCTTCAGCACATCACTTCCCTTATCTTGGGCTGCATTTTCATTTTATAAAAGAAGTAAATATCAACCCTATTTTCCTACAAGACTATTAGGATCACATGTGCATGAATGCATTTCATAAGAATGATATAAGTAGGAGGCAATTATTGTTTCTTTTTATCAACACAAATCTATTTACCAGAATGCAAAGATACATACAGCTCATCAGGACCTAAGGGATGTTGCTGCTTCCTTTCCTCCATCTGGCAAGCCCACGTTGTTTAGACCAGTGATCCTCTTCTGGGGGAACATTTGGGATGCCTTCAGACACTTTGGGTTGTCACACTGGAGATTCGCTTCTGACATCTGCTGGGTAGAGATGAGGGGTGACAGTCAAGCCTGTGCAATACACGACAGCCGCCTGTGCGCAACAGTTACCCAGCCCGAAGTGTCAGCTGTGCTGAGGGTGGGATACCTGCTTTTGTTTGAATACAATTTTTATCAAGTGTCTCTTGAGCTACAAAGAATGTTAGTTCTCTCTGCTTTTGGTATTCTCCTAGGAATATACAAAACATGTGTTGGCAAGCATATCACTAATATTACATTTTAAACTCCCAGTTGACTGAGTTCTGTGAGGGCAGACAAGTCGATTGGTATATATCAATATGAAAAAAATTCATACTCTTTTCCACTGTGGTTTATTATAGGATCTTGAATATAGTTCCCTGTGCTCTAGTAGGACCTTATTGCTTGTCCACTTTATATGTGGTCGCTGTAAATGCTAATCCCAAACTCCTAATTTAATCCTCCCCATCCCTGCTCCCCTTTGGTAATCAAGAGAAGTCTGATTGCTATGTCTGTGAGTCTGTCTCTGTTTTGTAAACGAGTCCCTTTGTATCGTATTTTAGATCCACATATAAGTGATGCTGTGTGGTACTTGTGTTTCTCTGTCTGCCTTCCTTCACTTAGTGTGATAAGCCCTGGATCTATCCATGTTGCTGCCAATGGCATCATTTCACCTTTTTATGACTAAGATTCCATTGTATATATGTACCACATCTTCTTTACTCATTTAGCCGTCGACGAACATTTAGGTTGTTTCCATGTCTTGACTACTGTGAGTAGTGTTGCTCTGAACACTGGGGTGAATGTGTCTTTTAGAACTAGAGTTTTCTCCAAGTATATGCCCAGGAGTGGAATTGTAGGATCATATGGTAACTCTAATTTTAGTTTTTTAAGGAACCTCCATACTGTTTTCCATAGAGACTGCACCAATTTATATTCCCATCAACAGTGTAAGAAGGTTCCCTTCTCTCCATGTGAAAGGATTTTTTTTGAAAGGATTTTTTTTAATGTTTTTATCATAATACTTCACTTAATCAGTTCAGTTCAGTTCAGTTCAGTTCTGACCCTTTGCGACCCCATGAATCGCAGCACGCCAGGCCTCCCTGTCCATCACCATCTCCCGGAGTTCACTCAGACTCACATCCATCGAGTCGGTGATGCCATCCAGCCATCTCATCCTCTGTCGTCCCCTTCTCCTCCTGCCCCCAATCCTTCCCAGCATCAGAGTCTTTTCCAATGAGTCAACTCTTCTCATGAGATGGCCAAAGTACTGGAGTTTCAGCTTTAGCATCACTCCTTCCAAAGAACACCCAGGGCTGATCTCCTTCAGAATGGACTGGTTGGATCTCCTTGCAGTCCAAGGGACTCTCAAGAGTCTTCTCCAACACCACAGTTCCAAAGCATCAATTCTTCAGCACTCAGCTTTCTTCACAGTCCAGCTATCGAATCCATACATGACCACTGGAAAAACCATAGCCTTGACTAGACGGAACTTAAGAATAAGTATCAATAATAAATTATAATAAATATACTTTTCACCTAATCATTTGGAGATATCATGTTAAAAACTTCACACTGGATTCAAATATGTTGCCTTTGCTTTATAAATGACATAATAAGGCCTTTCAGTCACTCCCATTCAAGGGCACAAAACTAGTGCACATACTAACTGTAATCAACTAAATATTAATAAGCTAAAGAGTGAATCAAATTATGAAGAAACTACTTGTATGCGGGGAACACACCAAGTCCTTACTCAGTCAATTTGTTGAATACAAATTATCTGTGATGAACGAAATGAAAATTTTGGTTGACATTGTTGTATTCAGGACCTTAAAACATTCAGGAAATTAGAATATGGAAAGATGGCTAATACAACTGTTCTCAACCGCCCACAGGCAAATGCCCTTCATAGTGATTTTTCCAGTTTTGCGTGACCTAGGAGTAGGGCTTCAGTCAATCTGCTCCACTTTTGTATGGATAATTATAGTGTAGAGCAACTTAATGGCTTATTGAAATGGCTGTGCTTACTAAAACATATAATCTGAAGCAAATTGCGACCCTAAGTAATATTATTTATTTTCCATTTGGAATAAAAGGACTTAAGAAACTTGCAATGGTGATTGACCCAAACCTATTTTTATTTGACTTTGGAAAAAAATTTTGAACATACAGTTCAACACGGGCATTTCTGTACATGAATATTGCAACTTTTCTGTTTTTTTTTTTTTCTTGCAAAATTATGAAGGTGTAATGTGGGTCTCCAGTCTGGAAATTTTTAATTGGCTTCTAAGTCTTCTTCCTAGCTCTAAACTACATTCTTCCATACCCTACTCTTTTTAGACTGCCCTGTATAGAAAATCAGTTTTACTTATGTTTTTGCATAATTTTTACTATCTTTTTTCCTGCTTGGTTGTCTGTTCAAACTACAGGTATAACATGGAAGAGCAATAAATGCTTGATCTGAAAGAAGAGATCTTTATACGAGTTAGGGAGTTACTTGTTCTTCAGTGGAAGAACATGAGGGTGACTCAAACACAGGGCATGAATGCATTGCTGCTGCTGCTAAGTCGCTTCAGTCGTGTCTGACTCTGTGCCACCCCATAGACGGCAGCCCATCGGGCTCCCCCCTCCCTGGGATTCTCCAGGCAAGAACACTGGAGCGGGTTGCCATTTCCTTCCCCAATGCATGAAAGTGAAAAGTGAAAGTGAAGTCTCTCAGTCGTGTCCGACTCTTAGCGACCCCATGGACTGGAGCCTACCAGGCTCCTCCATCCATGAGATTTTCCAGGCAAGAGTACTGGAGTGGGATGCCATTGCCTTCTCGGATGAATGCATTACTAAGCTCAATTCATTGACTATCTGTATGTAATGTGGCTGATGTGCAACTGATTTTCTTTAGTTAATTTTCATGTCTTTTGTTGGTTTTATGTAGCCATTTTGGAACAAACGCCATGTTGCTGAAAATGGTATTATTTCATTCTCTTTTTTTTATGACTAATAGATCACTTGTATGTGGAATCCAAAAACATGATACAAATGAACTCATTTACAAAACAGAAATAGACTCCCTGACATAGAAAACAAACTTAGGGTTCTCAATAGACACGGACTCAATGGACATGAATTTGAGCAAATTTCAGAAGACAATGAAGGACAGGGAAGTCTGGCATGCTACAGTCCATGGGGTTGCAAAGAATTGGACACAACTTAGCAACTGAAAAACAACAAAATTAGGAATTTGAGATTAAAGACACACGTGGCTATATGTAAAACAGATAAACAAGAAGTACAGTTCAGTTCAGTTCAGTCGCTCAGTCGTGTCCAACTCTTTGCGACCCCATGAATTGCAGCACACCAGGCCTCCCTGTCCATCACCAACCCCCAGAGTTCACCCAGACTCATGTCCATCGAGTCAGTGATGCCATCCAGCCATCTCATCCTCTGTAGTCCCCTTCTCCTCCTGCCCCCAATCCCTCCCAGCATCAGGGTCTTTTCCAATGAGTCAACTCTTCGCATGAGGTGGCCAAAGTACTGGAGTTTTAGCTTTAGCATCATTCCTTCCAAAGAAATCCCAGGGCTGATCTCCTTCAGAATGGACTGGTTGGATCTCCTTGCAGTCCAAGGGACTCTCAAGAGTCTTCTCCAACACCACAGTTCAAAAGTCCAACTCTTGAATCCATACATGACCACTGGAAAAACCATAGCCTTGACTAGATGACCCTTTGTTGGCAAAGTAATGTCTCTGCTTTTTAATATGCTATCTAGGTTGGTCATAACTTTCCTTCCAAGGAGTAAGCGTCTTTTAATTTCATGGCTGCAGTCACCATCTGCAGTGATTTTGGAGCCCAAAAAATTAAAGTCTGACACTGTTTCCACTGTTTCCCCATCTATTTCCCATGAAGTGATGGGACCGGATGCCATGATCTTCGTTTTCTGAATGTTGAGCTTTAAGCCAACTTTTTCACTCTCCTCTTTCACTTTCATCAAGAGGTTTTTAGTTCCTCTTCACTTTCTGCCATAAGGGTGGTGTCATCTGCATAGCTGAGGTTATTGATACTTCTCCCAGCAATCTGGATTCCAGCTTGTGCTTCTTCCACCCCAGCGTTTCTCATGATGTACTCTGCATATACATTAAATAAACAGGGTGACAATATACAGCCTTGACGTACTCCTTTTCCTATTTGGAACCAGTCTGTTGTTCCATGTCCAGTTCTAACTGTTGCTTCCTGATCTGCATATATGTTTCTCAAGAGGCAGGTCAGGTGGTCTGGGATTCCCATCTCTTTCAGAATTTTCCACAGTTTATTGTGATCCACACAGTCAAAGGCTTTGGCATAGTCAATAAAGCAGAAATAGATGTTTTTCTGGAACTCTCTTCCTTTTCCCATGATCCAGAGGATGTTGGCAATTTGATCTCTGGTTCCTCTGCCTTTTCTAAAAGCAGCTTGAACATCTGCAAGTTCATGGTTCATGTATTGCTGAAGCCTGGCTTGGAGAATTTGAGCATTACTTTACTAGCTTGTGAGATGAGTGCAACTGTGTGGTAATTTGAGACCCTCCTGTATAGCACAGAGAACTATAATCAGTATCTTCTAACTACCTATAATGGAAAAGAATCTGAAGAAATATATACACACACACACACATATAAACACATGTATGTAACTGAATCGCTTTTCTGCACACCTGAAACATTGTAAATCAACTATACTTCAATTTAAGAAAAAAGAATACTAAAAAAAAAAGGATTTCTAGTTGTACCGTGGTCTTTCCTCCCTCCCAGTATTTTCTCCCTTTTCTTGATGAATGGTCTCTCTTCACCTTCACCCTTCCTGTTTTTCATTTCAGGATAGATTTCTTTAGAAATTTTGACTATTTGGGGATGGCATTTTAAAGCGTTTTACTCTTATGTAACTAAACATCTCGTCTATCATGATTCAGGGCTCATCTGAATAATAATATGCCTCCTTCACCTGCACAGACATCCATGTCCTAATCCCTGGAACCTGGGGACACGTGCACCTGTCACCTTTCATGGCAGAAGGAGTTTTGCAGACATAATTAAGTGAGGGTCTTGGATAAAGAGAGATTATCCTGGATTATCTAGGTGGCTCAGTCTAATCACATGGGTCTTTACAAGCAGATAACCTTTCCTGCCTGAGGTCAGAGAGGGAGGCATGATTTTGGAAGAAAGGCAAGGAGAGATGTGATGCTTCTGGTTTTGAAGATGGAAGAAGACCTCTTGAGGGTCACAAGAGGTGGGAAGGACAAGGAATAGACTCTCTTCTCAAGTCTTTGGGCAGCAACCCAGCAGTGCCTACATCGAGTGAGACCTACCAGACTTTAGACTTAGAGAACTGTGAGATAATAAATTTGTGTTAAGCCACTAAGTTTGTGGCAGTTTGTTACAGCAAAAACAGGAAATTAATACAGTAGAGTTAAGACTGTAATACAATAGAGTAAGTCTGTACATTACAGTAAGACTGTAATGTCTAATGCATAGATATTTCACTTAATAATGAAAACTGGTTAAGAGTTAAAGAGTCTTTGTTTTGATCTGCAATAATAGCTGCTGCTGCTGCTGCTGCTAAGTCGCTTCAGTCCTGTCCGACTCTGTGCGACCCCATAGATGTCAGCCCACCAGGCTCCCCTGTCCCTGGGATTCTCCAGGCAAGAACACTGGAGTGGGTTGCCATTTCCTTCTCCAATACATGAAAGTGAAAAGTGAAAGTGAAGTCGCTCAGTCGTGCCCGACTCTTAGCGACCCCGTGGACTTCAGGCCACCAGGCTCCTCCGTCCATGGGATTTTCCAGGCAAGAGTACTGGAGTGGGGTGCCATTGCCTTCTCTGGCAATAATAGCTACTCACCAATAAACTCTTAAGGGACTTCCCTGGTGGTGCAGTGGCTAAAACTTCACACCCCAAGGCAGGGGTCAAGTTTCAATCCCTGGTCGTGGGACTAGATCCCACGTGCGGCAACTAAGAGTTCACAAGCCACAGCTGCAGAACAAACAAAAACTAAGAAACTCTTAAGAACCCAAGAGGTGGTTTTTCCCAAATGCTGCCGGATCCGCCTAGGCACCCAACCGAATGAAGAGTGTCTAGAATTCAGACATAGATTCTTCTAGAAATTCGCTCCTCTGTGCATTTCACTCTGGTCTGTTTCTCATTTTGAGATTGTTAAGAGGTCAGGATGTCTCCTTTCCTTCCTCAGTCTTAGCTTTCCAATTTTATGAAAACAGAAAAGCAAACATTAGCATTCCTTTTTTTTCTTTTTCCACATTAGTATTCTTCATTGCTCTCAAAATGTGTCCGGAACCTAGAATTTCACATTTCTCATAAACTGAATAGAGCGGTCCCTAACTTTTATCCAAGACATGATGGGTTTTTATACTTGTTTTTGCTCAGTATGGAATCATGAGGACCTAGTCCCCCCGCCCCCTTTTCTTTCCTCTCTTTGATCTAGACTTTTAATTTCTTCTTCTCTCATTAGCTCTCCAGGAATTTGTGATACACTTGTGTAAGTTATCCTGCAGCATCAGACAGCTCCAGTTAAGCTGTCAGTTTCAAAGCTGCTGCTTCTCATGCTGCCCAGCCCAGCCTGAGCCTGAGTGGTTTCCCTTCCCCCATCTTTAGGGGGAGAACCCTCAAGCAGTCAGAGGTAAAGTGTGTCCCACCATTTGGTTACAGAGTCACAGATCTGGGACAGACCCATAGCTCAGCATCTTATCATTATAAGGGCAGGAAGACTATCACACCTCCCAAGGGACATGTGTGAAATGGGTGTGCAGGCTGGCAGATTAATCCTCATTTCCCAAGATCTCGTACAACGCACACACCTCCTCTTAGAGCTGCCTGCTTCCTCCCCAGTCATTTTGGTGTTGACATGGGTCATTTAACAAAAATATTTTTGAAAAGCATGGACACTCTGCTTTGCCCAGTCGTTCTCACACTAGTGAGCATCAGAATCATCCAAAGGGCTTGCTGAAACACATCTATTGGGTCTATAATATCTAGAACAGTCTCCCTCTCTCTATTTACCTACTCCCTGCACCTTGACCCTGGTTACAGCTTGGCAGCTGTTCCTCTTCTGCTTCTGTTAAAAATTAATCTTTCTGCTCTAGACATAGAGGATGGTTTTGTGGACACAGTGGGGTCGGGGGGAGAGGGTGGGATGCACTGAGAGAGGAACACTGACATATACACAGTACCATGTGTGAAATAGAGAGCTGGTGGGAAGCTGCTCTATAAACCAGGGAGCCAAGCTTGGTGCTGTGTGATGACCTAGAGGGGTGGGATGGGGAGGGGTGGGAGGGAGACTCAAGAGGGAGGGGGTATATGTATAGTTATGGCTGACTTGCGTTGTTGTATGGCAGAAACCACCACAGCATTGTAAAGCAATTATTCTCCAATTAAAAAAAAGCTGCTGCTGCTGCTAAGTCACATCAGTTGTGTCCGACTCTGTGCAACCCCATAGATGGCAGCCCACCAGGCTCCTCTGTCCCTGGGATTCTCCAGGCAAGAACACTGGAGTGGGTTGCCATTTCCTTCTCCAATGCGTGAAAATGAAAAGTGAAAGTGAAGTTGCTCAGTCATGTCCGACTCTTCGTGACCCCATGGACTGCAGCCTACCAGGATCCTCCATCCATGGGATTTTCCAGGCAAGAGTACTTGAGTGGGTTGCCATTGCTTTTTCTAAAAAAAATAAAGGGAATCTTTCTTTATAAAATACGCAGCATTTTTCTCTGAACTTGATCTCCTCTCCCCCAGGCCATTCTTTCTGACTCATCCCCCCTGTATGTGCTCCAGTTTCTGCTTCCAGTCTCTTAGTGTCTCTTCCTAGACAACAGACACAAAACTAAGGGTGACTCTCTCGATGATGCAAATTTCCACAAGTACAGCAACTGCCTTTACACCCATCGCACAGGTCAGGAGTGGGATATTCATTCTCTGACTCAACAGAAAGATCCTGGAGTGAAAGAACCTAAGTGATTATAGTGTGCTAAAACATGTGAAGAAGTTATTAATAAAAATCCAGCTTTGTTTTCCATGAGACTGGGAGGGACTGAGAATAGCTCTGGCAGTGAGAAATGAAAGTCAGCAGGACAGCACATATGAAAACGTCAGGTGCGGATCCAGAGGCGGTGATTAGGTTTACTGACCACCCCGAGTCAGCCAGCGCACGTAGCACAGTGACCCCGAAAACACTGGCTGTAAAATCAGCAGCCTGAGGGGTACCCACGCTCATACCTGCTCCAGGGCTGGGACGGCCGCTTCAGCCACATGCAGCCTAGAGCCCAAAACCAGTCTAGGAGAGACCTAGCCGGCAAGTTGCTGCTGGTTGTTAGAAAGTATTTCAGGACAGGACAGATGGGGTGGGAACAGGAGACATTTCCTGCAAGTTTCACATATAAATAAAGTAACCTGGTTTCTTTGTCCAGACTCCTTTCAGCCAAAGAGAAACATAGATGGAAATAACCACAATTAAGGGAGCCATACATTCACCTCCACGTTCTCTTCCTGCATCCAGATCAGAGTTCACGCTATTGTCTCCTTTGATGCATGATCCTGATCTGGATTTTTCTGATGTGGATTTTTCTGACAGTGTCGTCTCCTGGGATTTGGGGCTCTTCGAGGAGCATCCGGTTGTCTCACTCTCAACTCAGGCATCCGACAGCCCGACCTGGCCTCTTCGTATTACTTCAAGTATTTAGAATGCATCAAAGAAGTTTGAGAACAAGTTTTATTTTTTACTTTTTTTACAAGTTTTATTTTTAATGGATAATAGCACCACAGGGGTAATGAGAACCCAGGAGACAGAGGTAGACACCCAGGGCTCAAGTCCTGGCCCAGACACTTGTGAGAACCTTATTTCCATCATCTGCACAATGGAAAATGAAGATGAACTCAGAAAGTTACAAGGATAAATGGGATCCTGTTTCTAAAGAACCCTGTGGGTTCATGCATGGATCTTAGTAGGCACTCAGGGGCAATAACATCCTTTCTTTGTAGAGTTTTCCATTGTATCCATCATGTAATGATCTCAACAGCTCTCTGAAGAGCAAAGCAGGGCTGTAAAAAGGCTCATGAGTTGTGTGGTTCAAAATCAGGCTCCAGCCCTATTTTAGAAACTTCCCAAGTGGCGTTAGTGGTGAAGAACCTGCCTGCCAATGCAGGAGACCAGATTCGATCCCTGGGTTGGGACAATCCCCTGGAGGAGGACATGGCAACCCACTCCAGTGTTCTTGCCTGGAGACTCTCTTGGACAGAGGAGCCTGGAGGGCTACAGTCCATAGGATCACAAAGAGTTGGACATGACTGAAGTGATTTAGCATGCAACCAATTTGAATTTTAAAAATGTGATATTTTCTTCATGAATATTTCTGCATTGTTTTTTATTTATATATGTTGTATTGGAATATTATCCTGATTCTGAATTTTGGGGCACGGCTTTAAAAATCTGTGCTCAAGGATAGTGCATCCCTTGCGGCAACCTCACTGTGGTCAGGGGGGTGGGTAACGGGAGAGTAATGCTTTCCTTATTTTGTAGATAGAAAGTCTCGGTGTGGTGACTTATGCCACCACGAGCATCCTCTATTTGCACAGTCCGCATCACTAGGGAGTCATCTGTACAAATCACCCGCCTCACAGCTATGCTTATAACTCTTTAAGAGCCTTCTCATCCATTGTTCCCTCCCCAACAAACAGAAGACACCGCCACTCCATCAGAGACTCCAGCCGACTTGTAATGTGATGGCTTGTCACGCTCCGTTGGGCCAGCTCCATCTCATTCTGTCAGACCCTGGAGTCGTGGGCTCCTGGAGGGTACAGTCTCCAGGGATGTTGAGTTGTAGACTCTGCATTAACATCCTCTGCTTTTATACCTACTGCTTCATTACACGAGCACCTCCTCCCCTGCTGCGAGAGATAAGAGTGCATCGATCCCAGAAAGAAGGGAGGCACAGCTGCTGGAATCAAGGTGAAAACAAAGCCTGCCTTTTCCTCTGGTGCGAGAGCCTCGCTGGTCTAGGTTTGTTCTCCAGAGATGCAGCATTTTGCTTTTCAGGTAGATGGGTGACACTGACACCCTGAATCATACAGGCTCCACCTCCCCAGAGGGTACATGCCCAGCGGGTGGGGGAAGGCCAGCTGACAGGCAGCACTGGTTCGAGTTCATGGATTTACAATTGTGGAATTGATTCAGGGTCTGGTTTTGCTGAAAACAAATGATTCTTTGCATATAAACTTTCAAAGGGACATAAATACCTTAGAACCAGTGAGAGTTCTTGCTAAATAGACATTGCGCCCTAATACAGTCTAGTTACAGGCCCTCCCCTTTCTTGAGTGTCTATTTAAGTCCAAGTAGCTCAGATCTTGACCTGAAAGGGGCTTTAAAAATCAAGGTGACACTGAGGTGACAAGCCTAAGTACCTAAGCCCTTTAAGAGTGTGTATGTGTGTGCACGTGGATGTGTATAGGCTGAAATATTGATTGGGATGGGTTTGTTAAACTGAGTATTCTGTTATATATTGTTGTTTAGTCGCTAGGTTGTGTCTGGCTTTTTTCGACCCCTTGGACTGCAGCCCGCCAGGCTCCCCGTCCATGTTAAATATAGCAAAGTTCTTTCTCCCCTGATTCAGTCCAACCTGAACCTCCAAATCTCTTCTTGTTCAAGTCATTTCTTCATGCTGATCCTATCATAGAACTATTTTATTTCATTTCATTTGTGCTGTTCTTTGACCTTGCTTCTCTTTGGCACACTGTGGTTTTACATGGATTTGTTTACATGGATTACAATCAGATGCGATTCAAAATGTTCTGTAAATCAGAGCGTGCTTGAAAGACAATGAAAAAGTAACAAAGGTCATGAAGATACTATGAAAATTAGCATGAGTTTTCATGGAAAGAAGTTCCAATCTCTAAAGGTTATATGTAGAGTACTGAAGAACTATTTTTTTGTTTTTATTGCAAACCATTTTCTAGCACATGAGGAAATTCCAGGAAGCAAATACATAGTTGGGGTCAAGTGAGGTCTTGAGTGTTGAAGAAATCTCATTAGGTTTATTCTTTTGGGGAGTCTTGGACCAAAGTTAGCCTCTGAGCGATCAGTCGCTGCTCCGTCTCAGGCAGATTTCCTAAAGGACACTTACAGGGAATAAAATCTGGACTGGTAAGAGAGGCAGCGGGTGGAGGGGGTGAGGAGGACAGCCCTGG
The DNA here is from genome assembly GCF_055505025.1 of Bos grunniens. Lineage (NCBI taxonomy): Eukaryota > Metazoa > Chordata > Mammalia > Artiodactyla > Bovidae > Bos > Bos grunniens. The sequence continues at coordinate 84,732,233 of NC_141176.1, read as the reverse complement.
GATTCCTGACATCTGCCCCTGGGACTCTCTCTCGTGGATGTCTGCCCCTGGGTGATGCTGTCCTGATAGAACTGTGACAATGCAACTCTGGGGCAGCATGGTAGTGCAGCATCTCCCCGTCCCTGGCTCCTTCTCTCTCAACCTGTGCAACACTTACACATTGGCAAGCCCCGGGTGCAGACCTAGAGAGTGTAAGAGTAAAGGAACACAGTGGAACAAACCATGTGTCACAATAACTCAAGGTCTCTGCTGGAATACCTCAATAGCATGAAGGAAATGAATACCATCATTTCTCAAAATATCTTAAGGTCTTAGTAATTTTCTCTCCCATCCACTGTCTTCAGGTACTGTGGCTTCTCTCTCTCCTTTCTTCCAAGTTTTTTTTTTTTTTTTTCTTCCCCCTGTAAAATTCCCTCAGTCCTCTGCCTTTGGCCTATCTTAGCATCCTCTTTTCCTTTGTATTTCTTTCTGATTGTTCATCACTGAGCTTGGCAACAGGCAGACAAAGCAGGACCCTCCTTAGAAGAGAGGAGAAGGAAGAGGCTGAATAAAGTGAAGCAAATCGTATCTGGCAGGCAGGGATGAGGAGAAGGGGAAGACAGTTGCCCTTAAGTCATTTTATTCCACCAGAAATAGAAGCTTCCAGTGGGCAGAGTCCGTGTGCTGGCAGCAGCTGATGTGAAGGGAACACGGAGCTGTGCATCAGCAGGAGGTTTGGAGCCAGGCGTATATCATTTATTTAGAATATCAAGGGTAGCACATGTATAACCTCTATATTAATGGTATGAATTCAAGCCCTGCCCCCACCCCCATCATTTTCATGATTCTGTTTCTAGGAACCTACTTATTAGACTTGTGATTTTAGAAATGTACAATAGATACGATAATTTCATAGTTACCGTTAAAAAGCTTTGAGAAGTAAGTGAATAGAAACCTTATCTTCATGATTCTTTAACGTTTCATTCTTTTCCAAAATGTTCTCTTTACAGAGATTCAGCTATAGTTATTTTCATGGGCTGTATGTATATGCTCTTTCAGTCTCAAGGAAATAAATTTCCTAGGGTCATTTGAGACTCTAATGGACCAGAGCTGTTCAAAGTTCCAAGATAAAGACTGGTAATATTGTTTTACTTTTTTTTTTTTTTTTTTTTTACTATCCTACATACACTTTCAGTGTATCTTATGGGCTGTAGCCAAAATTCAATTAAATAAGAAAATAAAGATTTTCCAGTTTCTCATCTGGAGAGATATTTGCATTTCTAATTTCATAAAAAGAGTTGAATGGGCTTCATAGTAACTCAGATCTAAGTTCTAATCCTAGATCTGACTACACAAACGTGGGCCAATTACTTAGCATTTCTGAGCCTCAAGTATGATCAGTTCATAAGGATATTTATCTTTCTGTGAGAAACAAATGAGGTTTAATGCATTGCTAGGGCTTCCCTGGTGGCTCAGATGGAAAGAATCTGCCTGCAATGTAGAAGACCAGGTTCAGTCCCTGGGGTGGGAAGATCCCCCGGAGAAGGAAATGGCAACCCACTCCAGTATTCTTGCCTGGAGCATTCCATGGACAGGGGAGCCTAGCGGGCTACAGTCCATGGGGTCGCAAAGAGTCAGACATGACTGAGCGACTAACACACAATACATCGTTAAGTGAAATCCACATCTATCTCATGCTAATACAGCACAATTTAAATTTCATCTATCACTACAGAAAACTTTCTAAACTTGGATCTTTTTCACAATAAAGCTCCAAGTTATAAAAGATGTAAATGACTATATGAAAGTGAAAGTGAAGTCGCTCAGCCGTGTCAGACTCTTTTCGACCCCATGGACTGTAGCCCACCAAGCTCCTCCGTCCATGGGATTCTCCAGGCAAGAATACTGGAGTGGGTTGCCATTTCCTATGTGGTTATATAGAAGGAAAAAAGTTAACCAGCTTATGTGTTCTTTGTGGGTAGTTATATAATACAACAATGTACAAATGCTTGGTAAGCCATAAATGTAAAGCAAGAACATTTTTGCTACTTGTGATTTTTATGTAACTGTATGGGTGGCATGGAAACCAATTTTATTTTGACTTATGTTATAAAGCTGTTGCCAAACACCCCTTGCTTAAGTCATGCTTCACATGGAGATAGTATTGTCAAGAGTGTTTCTGTGTAATGTGGATCTTAATTTTTCCCTGTGATATCAGAAATTGCAATGTGAGCTCACTGAAATTCACACTGAGAATTCACTTATATTTTCAATTGAGAATAACCTCAGGAGCCTGGATAGTTATGACTACAAAGGCAAGATAGCTACTTCCTGGGAGGGAAGGGAAATGGATAGGAGACAGAGCCAGAGGGAAGCAGGCAGAGGTGGCTGCCTCCACACCTTGCCTTCAGGCTTGCCCTAAGGTCTGTCCAAGACTCAGACTGACCTGGGACATTGGCGAAATAGGAATCAACCAAAGTCATTGGTAAAGTTGGTTTCCTTGAAATGAACTCTTCCTGTTCAGTTTTTCTTTAATTTTTATTGGAGTATAGTTGCTTTACAATGTTGTGTTAGTTTCTGCTGTACAGCAAAGTGAATCAGCTATTGTTCAGTTGCTCAGTTGTGTCCAACTCTTTGCAACCCCATGGACTGCAGCACGCCAGGCTCCCCTGTCCGTCACTATCTCCCTGAGTTTACTCAAACTCATGTCCACTGAGTTGATGATGCCATCCAACCATCTCATCCTCTGTCGTCCCTTTCTCCTCCGCCTTCCATTTTCACAGCATCAGGGTCTTTTCCAGTGAGTCGGCTCTCTGCATCAGGTGGCCAATGTATTAGAGATTCAGTTCCAGCATCAGTCCTTCCAATGAATATTCAGGGTTGGTTTCCTTTAGGATGGACTGGCTGGATCTCCTTGTAGTCCAAGGGACTCTCAAGAGTCTTCTCCAGCACCACAGTTTGAAAGCATCCGTTCTTCAGTGCTCAGCTCTCACATCTGTACATGACTACTGGAAAAAAGCATCATCTATATGTATACATATAGCCTCTTCCTTTTGGGCTTCCTTCTCATTCAATATTTTGCAAAGAAAAGGATCAGAGACTATCTTAAGGAGCTGGTCTGAAACCACAAAGTTTACGTTAATATTTCCCCCTAACACATCCCATCCAGCCCCCTCTCACTGCCCACTGACCTTCCCTGGCTAACTGGTCTCCCTGTGCCTTGACAACTCTTGCTGTTGAAAATTTATTGATTGGGTTAAGCTATTTAACAGTGATCATGGTCAAGACCATGTCTACACAATCTATCTCCTTGGTCTCCTTGCTGCATTTTTGAAACCATGTGCGTGGCCTGTCCTCCCCAGAATCCTGGTCTCCTCAACCTGGGGCCTAGTGATTTGATATGCCCATTAATTTTTACCTTCCAGTAGACTTTACAAGGTCAAGATGTCTATTTTTTTCTTCTTTGGCTTCTAAAAAGTTTGTCTGGAAACAAATCTATAGACAAAGATATATTCCTTTTATTAAATTATGTTATTTTTCATAGGGATTTTTGGGGCTCTATAAATAATGGTGGTATGGATAGAAATCTCCCATATAGTTGACCTAGTATTCCTGAAATTTATAATGTGTACTTGACACATAATACCTCTTTTTCACCCTCCAACACGGAGCATTCATAATGTGTGTGCTTAGTAACTCACTTACTTTCTCCCTCCCACACAAGATCATAAGCTCTATGAAGACAAGAAATTCATTTCCCTTCTGTTTACATCTATATTTCTAGTGTTTATCATTGAGCCTAAGACATAATGCAGACTTAACATGTGGCAAATAATCTAAAGAACTGAATAATCTTCGTCAGTATTAAATAGTTGTCCTGATCCCCAGAGAACATGTTAGTTCTGCTTCTATTTTGGTTATTGTCCTCTATGGATAAATGATGGGACTGAAGAGAAAAAAATAATTTTGTTTCATCAATCATATCTTTCCAAAGATTTTCAATTTTTTCCTTTGGTAAAAATATCTAAGTCAAATATCTCCATAGCTTTCTACTCTGGATTAGGTGCTTTAAAATCATAAACTGAAGAGCTACAATAGGCATTCATGATCTAGTTTAATCTGCTTGAGCTCTGGGTGTTCATGATGACATAACGCATGTCAGTCGACGTACACAGCGTAACAGTGGCTCAAGTCACTTCATTTCTCAAATGCCTTTACTTCAAGACATTTTGTTCACTTGATTAAATCTAGCATAAGATAAAACGGCATGTAACTATTTGATGAGTAAATAAAATTTCCTGCTTTTTGCATTGTTTCTTCTTCACTTTGCAGAATGAATAAAATAGAGAGTCTCTGTTCCCAGACATTCACAGTGATCTAAGATTGGACACGACTGAGCGACTTCACTTTCACTTTTCACTTTCATGCATTGGAGAAGGAAATGGCAACCCACTCCAGTGTTCTTGCCTGGAGAATCCCAGGGACAGGGTGGTGGTGGGGAGCCTGGTGGGCTGCTGTCTATGGGGTCACACAGAATCAGACATTACTGAAGCAACTTAGCAGCAGCAGCAGCAGCAAGATTGGCTGAGGGATGAATGTTTTAAACTAACTGCCTCTTCCTACACCTCAGAGCTTTTTACAAGATAGTAACAAAGCTCTTTATCTGCTGGATCCAGACAGTGCTGGAATCAACTGAGCTCTATCAGACCTCAGAATGAATCCTTGTGTCTCTTCACCAATTTAATCCCCAAAGGATTGAACACAGCCAGAGGGGCAGTTTGTAGATATGGTATTTGCTTAATGAGGATGAGATGGAGAAAGTCTTAGGATTCTAAGTTATACTATTATAAAAGGAAAGAGTTTGATATTATGCATAATAGCAGTAAATTCACCAAATCAGCCTTTTTCAGACCTCAGAACATCTGCTCCACATAGATCTGGGCACTTGACTTTGAAGAAAGACACACATGGCAGGCAATATGAGAGTCCTCTTCTGCCCTCCTCTTTGAAGCGCTTGTTAGCTGATTTTTGGATAATTTCCCAAGCCAGTGAAGTCACCATGTGTGCTGTGACAATCACGTCACCATTGTTTGGATATAAATCAGGCATGTTTAATTTCTGCACTGATGAGCTGTGGATTTTTCATGTGCACAGGGCCTTATCATGCTTCCATGTTCTGTGAGCCTTATCCCCAGCTGAGCGCTTCTTCCCCTGCGGGCAGAGACGGCTTCTTCCTGTTTTACAAAACCCAGAGCCAGCCATGAAAAGTGGGAGACTCGCAAAGCCCGGGATACTGGGCGCAGAACTAATGGTCGGGGTGGGAGCGTTAGGTGATTCATTGGGTGAAATTTGTTTATACTTTCGAATTTCTCATCCTTCAATTTTCATTTATTCTGAAAGCAGAAGGGCCTCTGTTATTGAAAGCTTTAAAATGGAAACAAAGAAAGCTGCAGTGAAGACTCAAGGGCCAGCGCAATGGTTAATTTTCTGTGTCCTCAACGCGTGGAGCACTTGCTTTTACATAGTAAGCATTTCGTAAATGCTTGAGGAAGGAAGACAGAAACGGCATTGGTGCAGCTGCCTTTGGAAATACACACTTCAGTTTTCTTCCTCCCTTTTCTTTGCCTTCCTTTCTCTTTAGGGGATGATTTAATAGTGACAGGTGGCAGAGCTGTGCTGTGCCTTCGAGAATAGGGAGGAGAGAAATTTGGAGTCAGCTGATACCAAATCAAAACCCTGTGTGTTATTTTGCAAATAATGGGTGACGAATAATCGGAGAACAGAACTGCTTCTGTTGGGTTTCTCCACTGAAAGCAAAAATGTGCCTAAGATTGTTACCTGGAGTGACCCCAAAATGAAAATCATTGTGAGATGTTTGCAATAGAAATATCAATAGCCTGACCTATAATAAACGCATGTAAATTTTGAGGGTGATGACCAATAGCTTAAGTCAGATATACACACACATACACACGCACACATGCACACACACACCCCTGAATTCCAATGATCTATTTACATCTGGACTCTTCTTTAATCTTAAAGGGTATAGTTGGCAAATCGGATTGTACTAAGTCAAGCACAGGCTGGGTGGTTTAATAAACAAGATAGCCATATGCAAAATGTTTCTAAACTTTTATAATAGAGTTGGCATTTTTCACAGATTTAGGAAAACACACCTGCCATTTTCTTTTTCTTTCTTTTTTTTTTTTTTTTAGCTTTTCTTGTTTGTGTGTATACCATGGGAAAATTTGAGGGATTTCAAATAGTTGCAACCCTCGGGAAATGCTGAGTGTTTAAAGTATCATTAGGAACTTCCCTGGTGGGCCAGTGGTTAGGACTCTACCTTCCAATGTTGTGGATACAGGTTCAATCCCTGCATGCCTGTCATTCGGGAGTGAAGATCCTGCATGCCTCGCAGCCAAAAAATCAGAACATAGAACAGAAGCAATATTGTAACAATTCAGTAAAGACTTAAAATTGGTCCACATCGAAACCAAATCTTAAAAAAAAAAAAAATTATCTCATTTAAAAAAGAAAGTATCATTAGAATTATCTTTCTTGTCAGCTATTTAAGGTGTTAACAGACACATATTAGAGGAAATTTGATTAAATATCCCCTTTTTGCCTGCTTTTATTTTTACTTTTTCTGAAAGAAGAGGAATATTTGTGATTTAAAGTCTGAAAGGGCAAAACTATTCTTCTGCTGAACTATAATGACCATCATAAATGTGTGTCATACTTGTGCTATTTTATATGTGTGTGCTTTTGTGTGCATACTCAGTTCAGTTCATTTCAGTTGCTCAGTCTTGCCTGACTCTGCAACCCCATGGACTGCAGCATGCCAGGCCTCCCTGTCAATCACCAGCTCCTGGAGTTTATTCAAACTCATGTCCATTGAGTCGGTGATGCCATCCAACCATCTCATCCTCTGTCATCCCCTTCTCCTCCTGCCCTCAATCTTTCCTAGCATCAGGGTCTTTTCCAATGAGGCAGCTCTTCGCATGAGGTGGCCAAAGTATTGGAGTTTCAGCTTCAACATCAGTCCTTCCAATGAACCCAGGACTGATCTCCTTTAGGATGGACTGGTTGGATCTCCTTGCAGTCGGAGGGACTCTCAAGAGTGTTCTCCAACACCACAGTTCAAAAGCACCAGTTCTTCGGCACTCAGCTTTCTTTATACTCCAACTCTCACATTCATACGTGACTACAGGGAAAACCATAGCCTTGACTAGACAGATCTTTGTTGGCAAAGTAATGTCTCTGCTTTTTAATATGTTGTCCAGGGTGGTCATAACTTTTCTTTCAAGGAGTAATCTATATATGTATATATTTGTGTATTCTTTTTAGTTCTCAAGGTCAGTGAATTCTTACTAATTAGGAAGTTGGTTTACCAATTGCTCTTATTTGGAAGTCTGACTCTAGGTCCAGTCTTGACTTGGGCATAGATGAGGGGAGAGGTAAACCCTGATAATACCTCTCCCTTATCTTGGGAGAGGTATCCCAAGATAAACCCTGAGCTGAACATTGAACACACGGATGGTTTATTGATGGTTTTGTCCTTCCCATTATTAGAAGCTAGGTTATTGGCACAGCACGGTGAGAGGATTATTACATTCACCAGTACATTAAAAGTACCTGCCAGATAGAAAGGACTCATTCTTCACGTAGTGCCTACTAAGGTTAAAAAGATGAATGGTTAGTTGGTATAATTATTTAAAATCTTCCTCTAAAAACTTTTCCCACCAGTTTGAGCTATCCCATCTCTGAAATACCACTCTTGCTTTTACTGGTATTTGTCCACCCACCAGTTAAGCATTATCTGGTGATGTCATTCTGTTACTTGTTTTGTGTAGGAGTAAATACCTGTGCGTGTTTGAAAACATTTTGCTACATGAACACAGTTTCCCTACTAGACTGTCAATCACTTTAGATCGGATGTCCTGCCTCATGCTCTTTCTTATTCACCAGGGAGCCCAGCGCAGGGCTTTACACAACATGAAGCCTTGTTTTGATTTGTTAATAGAGAAATTTGCTTAAATGCTGTGATGATGGAAACAGGTAATTTTGAGTGTACTTTGTGAAGAGTGGTATGGAGCCTTAATATAGCATCCAAAACTGACATGCAAATCTTTATCCAAAGATTTCCTCTTTTTTCTAATTTAAAATGGAACTTAACATATATTTTATATGAGTATTATTTTAGTGTAATCGGCTTCTTAGGATTTTGTAGCACTTAAAATACATTAAATGAAAGACCTCTTGGCTTTTGTTTGAATATTAAACCAAGTCAGGATAATATTATTGGCTATCTGAGGCTGTGGCATCTATTTATCTTCTCCAAGTTCCTTCCCATTTATTTTTAATTCTCTGGCAATCTTCATGCCAATCCAGGAAGGTTTGGTTCCTCTGAGCAGATGGAGTTGTGGGGAGGGGCAGGGGCAAAAAAAAAAAAAAAAACAGTAACAAAAAAGAGAGGTTGATATCACTGTCTGTTTGGGAGAGGTTAGTTCCTCATCTCATTTTGGAGGGGCTCCTTGCACAGGATCTGAAGAGACCACCTATCTTTGTGGGCTTTTTAAAAAGGCTTATTAGAAAAACCCCCAATCATTCTTACTTCCCTCCCCTTCCTCTGCTATTTGTTTAAAAAAAAAAAAATTAGAATTCCAGGAGTGGCCACCCTCCGTGTCCCCTAAATAATAGAGGGGGTCCCCTCTGTCATATGAAGCAAGCTCTATTTGATGATGCAGCAAGACCGCTGAGTGAGGCAGGCCCCACCCAGTGGGACCCTGACGTTTATGGGAAGGGACCCTGAGGTAGGATGGAATGTGGGGAGGGTAGTTACCAAGACGGAAATCAAACAGACAGGGCCGGTCTGTCTCAGAATTCCCAGTAAATCACGGATGGTGTCTTTGTTCCTCGGAGCGGAAAAGGTCACTCGTTATTGTCTAGTCCATCATCAGTCACTTTGTAGGTGAGGAGTCTGGGGTTCGGGAAATGTAAGAGGATGCTCAAGGTCTGGCAGTTAATAGAAAATCCAAAGATAGAAGTCACAGCTCCTGGCCCCTCCCTTGTGGAATGTAAAGAAACACACTGCCTCCTGTCTCAGATGGATTCATTAGGCTCTGAGGATGCTGGGCTCTGGGAAGCAGTTTGGCATTTCTAGCAGCTAATAAGAATTGTCTCATCTGTGGATTCTCAGTCAAAGTAATTTCCTGGTAAATATCTCTTGAATTTAATGGATCAACAGTTTTCCCTGCGCGGTCCAGGGCAAACCGATTTTGCATCTATTCTGTTGATTGTCCTTCCCTTAGCATCAGACTGACGGCATTTCTGGCATCCCTGTTTTGTGATTCAGGACTGCTGCTGAGTGAGAAATAGGAAAGGGCTACTCATATAGGACTGAGTTGGGAAAGGAGGGGATTTAGAAATGCTGGGTCGCTATGCAGGTCTCTCAAGGGTCTCTTTCTCCCCTATCACACTTCCGCAGATTCACAGGGTGAGACCATATTCAACTTGAAGCCCGCTGCCATCAGACCATTACTGTTTACCCTCTTTTAAAACCTCTGCTCCTTCAAGGATGTTGCTATTTAAGTGCATCACTGTGTTCCCTTCCTATTTTCAGACCTACAGACTATTTTCAGCCTTCACTTATCCAAGACTTTGGCACCCAGCTAGCAGTCTTTCTCAACTCTAAACCTTGTTTCATCTTTAATGATGTCAAATCCATCCTCCTGGGCCATTGAATGTTTGATTCCCTCATTTCCAGTGTCTTTCTCCACTCAACTTAAGCCACACACACACCCAAGGGTCATACCCTAAGTGTTGTGATCATTGAGAGGTGTTTATTTCCAAACCACTCATATAAATATCATGTGTTCTGACCCTAATACTCTCCCTCCATCTTTTGTCTGTCTTCTCCCACTGAGACCGTTCTTCAGCCTTGTTTGAACCCCTGTGTTCATGGGTGTGTGTGCGCCCAGTCGTGTCTGATTCTTTGCAACCCTATGGACTATAGACCACCAAGCTCCTCTGTCCATGGGATTTCCCAGGCAAGAATACTGGAGTAGGTTGCCATTTCCTTCTCCAGGGGATCTTCCCAACCCAGGGACCAAACCTGGGTCTCCTGCAGCTCCTGATCTGGCTCCTCTTCACCACTGAGCTACCGGGGAAACCCCCTGTGTTCTTGGACAGGTCGATTTCCCATTCTCCTCCTGTGCACCGTCTCACTGAACCTTATGCCCACGTCCTAAACTCACTTGACTTTGAGAACCCACTCTTCTTGTCAGGCCGTGCTCCAACTCTGGAGTTCCCCAGATATCCTTGTTAAGTGTTCCTGCACTCGAGTTGCTAATTCTACTAGAGGAAGCTATGAACGCTAGGGAAGCAGAATTCACTGTGACCCACCTCTATTATGAGCTTCCCTTATGGCTCAGCTGGTAAAGAATCTGCCGGCAATGCAGGAGACCTGAGTTTGATTCCTAGGTTGGGAAGATTCCCTTGGAGAAGGGAAAGGCTACCCACTCTACATTATTCTGGCCTGGAGAATTCCATGGATTGTATAGTCCATGGGGTCACAAAGAGTCGGACACAACTGAGCGACTTTCACTTTCACCTCTATTATGCCCTCAGCACTTCCCCATGTCCTGATCTTTTTCTCTAGTCATCTTCCTTTTCTACTCTTGAAATACCTGACCTTTCTGCTATTTTCAGTCATATGCTCCTTCTTCCCAGAGAAAATTAAAAAATAAAATAAATGCCCTCAATTTTCCACTACAGAATCTACACATCTAGCCATATCTGTACCTGTTTCTACACCCCACCTCCAATAAGGCCATTCACACCATACTTCCTCCTGATTCCTCCCCTTTCTGGAAACACTATTACACCAGTAGCAGGTTCGGTCCCTGGGTCAGGAAGCTCCCTGGGGAAGGAAATGGCTACCCAATCCAGTATTCTCACTTAGAAAATCGCATGGACAGATGAACCTGGTGGGCTGCAGTCCATGGGGTCGCAAAGAGTCAGACGCGACTGAGCGTGCCCACATACACGGCGTTACTATGCTTGCACCATCATCACCAACATCACCATCATCAGATGACACTTTCTCTAAGTTCTTGAGAAGATCAAGTATGTATGTTTTTCCTAAATATTTCTTTGTATAATGCGGCCTCTCCTGCTTTTGTTTGGGTGCAAGCAAGTACTTGACCGACCAAACAAGCCTGGTGTGCTGCAGTTCACGGGGTCGCAAAGAGTTGGGCACGACTGAGCAACTGAGCTGAAGTACTTGACAGAGATAAAACGTTTCTTTCTTTATTCGACTAAATTGAAGAGATCTGCAGTGTTCACACCTGTGCTGAAATGGGATGACTGTCTTTGTGGGCGAGAATACAACTTCAGCTCTTATCCTCCAATAGCAGGACAGTTTTGCTGCCCCAGGCTCTGACATTTAACGTGTTTCAGTTCTTAGGTAAATAAACAAAAGAGCCTATCTGCTGTCAAAGTACAACGTAGAGAAAATTTAATTATGAATGTCCTAGGAGTCAGCGCCTGCCACAGGCTTGCTTAAAAACACCTCATTCTTGAGAGAAACATTAAATCAGTATGCTGTGAAGTAGAAAGAGTATGACCTTTAGAATCACAGACCTGAATTTGAATACCTGCTCTATCACTTACTGCTTATGAGAATTTAAGCAGCTTATAACTTCTCCAAGAGAGACGCAGGGCTGTCAGGGGAAAGTGGGGTGTTCATCTGCCCTGGGACAGATAAATAATTTATCAGTCGTGTCTGACTCTTTTCAACCCCATGGACTGCAGCACACCAGGCCTTCCTGTCCATCACCAACTCCCGGAGTTTACTCAAATTCATGTCCATTGAGTCAGTGATGCCATCCAACCATCTCATCCTCTGTCGTTCCCTTCTCCTCCTGCCCTCAATCTTTCCCAGCATCAGGGTCTTTTCCAATGAGTCAGCTCTTCACATCAGGTGGCCAAAGTATTGGAGCTTCAGCTTCAGCATCAGTCCTTCCAGTGAACACCCAGGACTGATCTCCTTTAGGAGGGACTGGGTGTTAGGACAAGAGTTTCTCAGATGTCCTCTTCTGAGGAAGGTTGGGTGCCCTCCAATTCACTTGGCCTCAAGATGAAGACCTGAGAGGGGCTAGGATGTGAGCAGAGGGTCTGACCCACTAACCATCTTCTTAACATTGCCTTCCCTGTGTCAGGTGAGCTCCTCCCCAAGCTAAGCATATCGTCTGAATGCCTTGCCAAAGGTATTCGCTGAGTCATTTTCTTAGCATCGTGCTCTTCTATTGGTTGTGTTTTTATTGGATCGATACATAAGGAAGCGTTTTAAGTGTGGTAAATTTTTCCTCATTTCCACTTTGAGCATGAAATTCATTGTGGATATTTGTGAAATGTACATGTTCAAGCCCCACACTTGGAGATGTTGATTAAGCAAATCCAGAATGTCACCTGGGAGTCTGTAATCCTGTCAATTCCACAAATGATTCAGATGTACCACATTTTAAAAGAGCTACCGTATTTGAAAATAGTATTCACTGTTATCTGGCTTCAAAGGCTGTGCAGGGCAGCTCATGCTATATTTAATGCTATGGATTTGTATAGATTTTGACCCGACAATGAAACTCCTAGCAAAATAATCTGTAAGCAATTAACTAATCTCAGCTTACCACATTGCTCCCTATTTCTCCTAGGTGGCCTTTTCAATTTTGCTAATTTGAAAATGTACATTTTGCATTGTATTAAAATGCTGAAACTTTTTCATATTATTCCAATAGCAAGCTAGCTAAAAGTTCTATACTTTAGAAATAGTGATAAACATTAAGATATGGAGAGAATAGAGTTTTCCTTACCTTCTTCCATTTCACTTTTTTTTTAGTTGTGAAATGAAAACTATGTAGATTAAAATTGAATTACTTCATAGGATAATTTTCATGATTATATTAATAATTCACTTAAAATACTTCAAATTATGCTTTTGCTTATATTGGTCACTCGAGTGCTAGTTGTTTTTCATGACAATCATGTATTTTATTTTCTTTTATTGAGAAAACATGTTATTTATACCGAAATCCAGATAACTCTCTTCCAAAGGGAGGTTTGGAATGAGAGACTAATAGTTCTATATTTCAACAGCTTGGCTTTGAGGACTAATGGGGTGGCAAATATGAGGGAATATTTCCATTTGTTTTAGTGAGTATTTTTGAAAAGAAGCACATTGCTTGCTGAGATTGCTATTGAAGTTGGAAAAATAAACTTCAACTTAGATTATTTTCAGAGTCTACTGGGGAGGAAATGCAAATTGTGCTTCTTAGTCAGATTTGTTTACATTCAGGTAACAGCATGCATTGAACTTTTAATTTTGTTAAAGAATTCTGCTTCAGGTTCTTTGGAAAATAGCACAGAAATAGGTGATGGTTCTCTTATCACACCATCCACCCACACATGGGTTTAGTACAACCTTAAAATACCATTAAAAAAAAAAGCAAAACTACCCCCCCGGAAGTTTGCATTTGGACATATATCATATCCAGGATTGGTGTGTGCATAGAAATCTGTGATAATCAGTCTGCATATCACATCCAGGGACAAAACACTAGAATAATACTGACAACATTGCACGAGACCAACTTAATACTTGCCACAGTATTTTACGTTTTAGCTGCACATTATGGTTTTCCAAGTGCCTTTGAATAGATGTTGGATTTTGTTCTCTGAACAGCCCCTTGTGACCCCGTGGCCCCACGTTGTAAACCTTAACATTCATGCTTGGAGGAGAATGTGGGGTGTGAACGGGGCACAGCTCCAGGGACTCATAGTAGAAATCAGCACTTCCCAGCCCACAAAACATGTTTACAGAGAGCTTGCCTCGCCCCTGACCATGACAGCCCCACTCTTTTCTGACCCCACTCCATTGCTACAAAGCACTGTCCTCTAGGACTTGCAGATTTTTACACATGCTATTGCACAGAGGCTCGGTTCTGCTCAACGCATACGTGTTATGACTACACTAAGTGTTACAGAGTTGTTAAACTGGTGGAAAGACACGTCTCATTTAAAAAATTAACTAAAAGTTGCTTTTGGCAATGGACATGTTACTTTCTTCGTATATGTAAATTTAATTTAAAATGTTTTAAATTAATAATTTGGTGTCATTTGAGCACTGATGGTCAGGTAGAGATAGCTATTCCATAATAAACTGGATATAGAAAAAAAAATCTATGTCAAAAAAAATCAGAGAAGAAATGCAGAGAATTTTGAGATCCCCACAGTGTATTTAAATGTTCACTGCTGAATGTGTTCTCCTCTTCTCACAGCCTATGTTTAGGCCAGATGTGCAGTGATTCAGGGGGTTTGAATCCTGTTTCCACCATCTAGATTTAGATAGGTTTCTTAACCCCGTGGCGTGCTGCGGCCCGCGGGGTGGCAAAGAGTCAGACACGACTTAGCAACTGAACATTTCTTCACTACTGGGACACATGTTCTTCACGTTTACAAAGCAGCTTTTATAGAGGCTTAATAAAATTGTTGTGGAGACTGAATTCATTCGGACATTGAAAGTGCCTGATACATAGAGATATTTTATGTACAAACATTGATCTTAGCTATTGATCTTTCTCTATGCCCTTGCTGTTAGGAGAACACCTCTTCTCGAAACCTGATTAAGCTGTTAGGCTCCAAACAAGTCCGGTCTCATCTTGACCTGACACAGGTGTCCGAGGGACAAAATATTCAATGAAATGGCATAAATGGCAGTGCCTGGTATGTGGTAGGGGGCTACGAAACAAAGAGACATCGAAAATAAATTTTTGGTATTTATTGTGTTTTATGCAGTGCAATTAGGAGGGAAGTTGGCTAAATCTAAGAAATTGTATTAGTGCATATCAGCTGTCAAATCATGCACTTGATGGGTTCTGTAACTCAAGAAGGCATAATTCCTTTCAATTTAAGAAACTATTTGTTTATAAATTCATGCTTCAGTGGAAAATTTCAAGGGACCCCTTAGCAGGACAGCAGATAGGTTGTGAATCTCTCAGAATTTGTGACAGAAACTTCAAATGCCATCTGAGAGTGTTTCCTTCCCCGGAAGATGACCCTTAGAAAAACTGTTATTCCTGCAGTCAGTAATATTTCTTGAAGTCTCTTTGTTCTTGAAATTTGTTCGAATGGCTTTTTCAGTAATCCTTGTGGTTAGTCAATTTTTTAAAAAATAAAGTTTAGCACAAACTAAGGAGGAAATTCTAATATGAAAGGCTGATTGTGGTTTTAATTTTGTCTTTTTCTCTTTTTCTTTCTTCCCACTTTCCTCTTCTTCCTTCTTCTCCCTGTTTATGAATTTTTAAGTTTTTATGAAGAATTTATGTTTTCTCAGGAGATGCTAGTGGAAAAGAATCTGCTGGTCAGTGCAGGAGATGCAAGAGATGCAAGTTCAATTCCTGGGTCAGGAAGATGCCCTCAAGTAGGCAGTGGTACCCCACCCAAGTATTCCTGCCTTGAAAATTCTACTGGGCAGAGGAGACTGGCAAGAGCCTGGCTGACTACAGTCCATAGGGCCACCACGAGTCAGACATGACTGAGCAACTGAGCTTGCACATGTGAAGAATTTATGTTTTCAGAGCAGTCTTTGTTTTACAGCAAAATTCAGCTGAAGGTACCGAGATTTCCCAAACACCCCCTGCCTCCACACACACATAACCTCCCGGGTTATCAACATTCCCCACCATAGTGGTTCATTAGTTACAACTGAACCCACATGGATGCATCACAATCACCCAAAGTCACAGTTTGCATGAGGGTTCACACTTGGTGCTATGCATTCTGTAGCTTTGGAGAAATGTGTAATGGCATGTATCCATCATTATGGTATCACACAGAGTACTTTCACTGCCCTACAAATCCTCTGTGCTCCGTTTATTCATCCCTTCTTCCTCAGCCCCTGGCAAGCACTGATCTTTTCACGGTCTCCTTAGTTTTGTCTTTTCCAGCATGACATATAGTTAGAATCAAATAGTATGTAGACTTTTCAGATTGACTTCTCTCACTTTGTTGTTGTTGTTCAGCTGTTCAGCTGTGTCTGACTCTTTGTGACTGACCCCATGGACTGTAGCACGCCAGGCCCCCTGTCCATCACCAACACCGGGAGCCTACTCAAACTCATGCCCATTGAGTGGGTGATGCCATCCAACCATCTCATCCTCTGTCGTCCCCTTCTTTTTCCTGCCCTCAATCTTTCCCAGCATCCTGGTCTTTTCTAACAAGTCAGCTCTTTGCATTAGGTGGCCAAAGTATTGGAGCTTCGGTTTCAGCATCAGTCCTTCCAACGAATATTCAGGACTGATTTCCTTTAGGATTGACTGATTGGATCTCCTTGCAGTGCAAGGGACTCTCAAGACTCTTCTCTAACACCACAGTTCAAAAGCGTCAGTTCTTCAGCACTTAGTCTTCTTTCTTTCTCTCACTTAATGATATACATTTAAGATTCCTCCATGTCTTTTCAAGGCTTATAGCTCATGTACTTTTAGCACTGTATAAAAGTCCATTGCTGGATCTTCCACAGTTTATTTACCCACTCGCCTTCTGAACGACATCCTAGTGGCTTCCAGGTTTTTGAAGTTACGAATGCAGTTGCTATATATCCACACGCAGGTTTTTGTGTGGGTACAACTTCCAGTGATTGTTTTAATATCTGTGTTCTTCTGAAAGGAATGATAAGGTACTTGGAACCAGTGCTTCATCGCACCGTTATTACTCATTCATTCCTCCATTTGTATAGAAAATCAATAGTTGGTTACTTGGCATCACTTTGAAAGAACAAGCAGAGAGGGCCTAATAAGGGGGATGGGGCACCCAGCAGAGGCGGAGCCAGAGCCCCGGAGGCCAGGCTGGAGACAGGGAGGAAGGTGGTACCACTGGCGAGCATCTCTGTCCTCACGAACTCCAGCTTGGGAGTGAGTGCTTCCTCTTCTTTCTCTTACCATCTTGACTTCGTCAAGTTCTGAAAACCCAGGCTATTACGTTACCACGTGACTTTATTTTTAACCTGTTTAACTTGTTTTATTTCATTGTGCTACACCAATCTACATCTACATCTGCACACACCAATCTACTGTGAAACACCCTGAGGTTATATCCTGCCTGTGTTTTATCAACCACTTTGGGCTTGTCCCGCGATATCCTGCCAGGGACTACAGCTGCTTCTCCAGGTCACTAACTTTGGCAGAAGCATGGTTCTGAACCCTTCTCGTGCAGACAAAATAATCCGGAGAAAAGTTCCCCATAGCAGGGAGCCCTGTGAAGGCATCTAAATTATTATGAGAGTACTTACTTTCACATTAACATCAAAGACCTCATTTTTCTTTCCAAACCCAATTATGAAGAGTGAGATATAAGGTTATAGCCAAATTTTAATTTGTATAACATTCATGGCACTATGTGGCTCAGGCCATGGTCTTTTCTATAATCCAGCATCCCTGCCTGCTATCTGGTTCCACAGGGCATTGTTGAGTCACTAGACAAGCAAACTGATGAGTTCATTTACTTTAAAGAATTAGAGATTATTCAAGGCTTACAGTGATACCTCTCCTTGTGGCAGGGTAAGGGATCATGACAGTTCTACTCCTGTTCCTGGTTTGATCTCCAAGCTAAACCTAGAAAAAAAAAATCTCAAAACACAAAATTTATATGATATCAAGAAAAAAAATAAATACATGGCCACAAATTTATTCATAAAGTTGTGAGTGACAGCTAAAGATAGATGATTTGCTTCATCCATTTTTTCCCCCTTTTTTTGGTGAGACAGTTCTCCATTTACCTCAGGTGCAGAAAAAAATATTTCCTTGGCAGAGAAATGATCTGGAGATTGGTATTTGCAGAATTAGTGTCCTCAGTAATGTGACGGCTGAGAGTGCTCGTAATCTGGGAAACCAAAGACTTTACCTTTCTGTGGTCTTCCCAGAAACACTTTCATGTGGACTGCCGCTATCTGGATGAAAAAACATCGTCAAAAAGCCATCCTGGAGTAGTGTTTGTCTGGGCTGTTCTTTAAGCTCCGTGATTCAGCTAAATACTTGTTCAGCATAAGGAAAATACACCTAAGTCTTGCCTTCTTCCTGGGTATTGAGAATCTTGAAAAAGGGAAGAAGTGTGAATCGTAGGTGAAAGTTGCTTTTTTTAATGTTTAGTGAATTTTACTGGAAATTCTTTGAGGGAAAGATCAAGGTATGTTACCATAGTAATTCTCTCCATATATTAGTAGTATTTAGGAGAATATAAAACATGATTACGCGATTAATCAAATTTTTTATAACAATGCCATTTTAAAGGATTCTCAATTGAATGCACTGTAAGAAAGACACTGTCTTCAAGGTTTTCAACCTTGTTCCCATGGAGATGGGACTCTTGGCTTCTCTTAAAGGGCACATCACTAGAATAATGCACAAAAATGAACAATGGCATTATTAAAAATAGAAAACCTAGTCTAAGTTACTTGCTTTTTAAATTTAGCATTGTTGTTGTTCAGTCACCCAGTCATGTCTGACTTTTTGTGACCCCATGGATTGCGTGTTCTCATTTACTTATGCAATGTCAAGAGAATAAAAGCCCACTTTGATTTTTTTGATGTTCTTTTCTCCACATCCTCTCATCCTTCTTCTCTGCTGATTGATGACTGAAATAGAGCAAGCGGTTGTCACTTTGATATGCCATCAATTCTACCTTGTTTTGGATGTATTATTTATAACACCGTCATCCTGAGAGTATTATTATTATTATCATCTTTATATTGTAGAGGAGAAGGTTGAAATTGAGTGAAGTTAACATAGACGAGTACTATGATTGGTAAGTGGTAAAACGGAGTTTGGACATAGGTCTCCTTGGTTTTAAAACCCTAGACTTTTCCAGACACTGAGCTCAGGATCTCATTCTACACTGGCAACAGAAAAATGTTTAATAGATGCTTTTCGTGTAAATAGACACAAGAGTGAACCCCTGTCTTTAGAAAAGATAAACACAGTTTCCTTTTCTCCTCTGTGTTTACACCTGAGACCAGGAAGTAGGTTGTGGACAGAGCTCTCGCTGATTAGACCCACTTGTTAACTCTGCGGAATACAGGCATCCCTCTACTCTGAAATGTGGACCAAAATAGGTTGAAGTTGTCCTCAAGGCTTTCCCTCTCTTTGCAGGAATGGCCACGGCCTTCACGGCTGGTGCCATCTGCTGCCATTTTAACTGTTTGTTTTAACGGCTTCGCATCAATTTTATTTTCCATCTCAAACCAGTTATATAACATAAACCCACTGTGAGAGAATGTTCTGTTTCTAAACTGAAGTGAGGAGCTATGCTATTTCAACCATGTACTTAGTCAAGAGAGATGGTTCATTTAAAGTGTGAAAGTAGCTAAATAGGGCCGTGAGGAAGCAGCCGCACCATCTTCTTTTCCTTTATTTCTTAATTTTAGAATAACATGACTCTTGCCTCCATTTTAGTCTGGGTGTACTTTTTCATTATTCAAAATCCAGGGACTTTTGGAATTCCTTGGTCAACCTTGTGAGAGTTTCTGTAAAGAACTGGAAAGGATAGGGGCTTTTTGTGTGCTCTCTGTTTGGCTTTGGGAAACTTGGCTAATAAGCTGTATCTTAGCATCGCTAAGTCACTTCAGTCGTGTCCCACTCTGTGCGACCCCATAGATGGCAGCCCACCAGGCTCCCCGCATCCCTGGGATTCTCCAGGCAAGAACACTGGAGCGGGTTGCCATTTCCTTCTCCAATGCATGAAAGTGAAAAGTGAAAGTGAAGTCGCTCAGTCGTGTCCGACCCTCAGCGACCCCATGGACTGCAGCCTTCCAGGCTCCTCCATCCATGGGATTTTCCAGGCAAGAGTACTGAAGTGGGGCCATTGCCTTCCATACCGGAAAAGAAGAGAATAAAAACAGGAGGTACTTGACTTCTTTACATTATTTCCTTTAAGAGTCTGGTAATACTTTGGCCACTTGATGTGAAGAACTGATTCATTGGAAAAGACCCTGATGCTGGGAAAGATTGAGGGCAGGAGGAAAAGGGGATGACAGAGGATGAGATGGTTGGACGGCATCACCAACTCAATGGACATGGGTTTGGGTAAACTCTGAGAGTTGGTGATGGACAGGGAGGCCTGGCGTGCTGTGGTTCATAGGGTCGCAAAGAGTTGGACATGACTGAGTGACTGAACTGAACTGAATCAGTCTATAGTACACTTCACTATAAACAAGGTGAATCTTTTATTAAGATTATTAATGTATTGGAATGTTGAAGAAAGACACAACTAGGCTTTTCAAGTTCATTTCCTGATGAAAACGAACGTTCGTAGTTTAGTGTAAATTGGTGGAGACTTTTTGAAGGAAAATTTTGAAATCTCTATAAAAATATTTAAAAGAACATCTATTTTGATGCAAATTTTCTATTTCTAAAGTCATATCCTGAAAAATAATTTGGAACATATATACAGTTATAAACGCTAAGTTTGTTTATTGCAAGGCCCAATGAAACCACAAACTCATGAACATCAAACTCATAAAGAATACATTTCAACTAATCAACAATAGGAAATTGGTTAGAAAAGTTACCAATAGAATATAATAGTATTTAGCCAACAAAAATGATGTTGTAACTATTATCTCTCTATCTATCTACTTCTATCAAATCTATTTACATGGAAAGATACTTATATTTTTATAGAAGTATAGTTGATTTACAGTATTGTGTTAGTTTCAGGTGTACAAGAAAGTGATATATATATACACATATATATATACACACACACACACATATATACATATGCCTTTCCATTATAAAGTGAAAGTCACTCAGTCGTGTCTGACTCTTTGTGACCCCATGGACTATACAGGCCATGGAATTCTCCTGGCCAGAATACTGGAGTGGGCAGCTTTTCCTTTTCCAGGGGATCTTCCCAACCCAGGGATTGAAACCAGGTCTCCTGCATTGCAGGCAGATTCTTTACCAGCTGAGCCACAAGGAAAGCCCATTATATTATAATATAAATGGAAATCTATTTTCCACTATATTATCGGCTATTACAAGATATTGAATATAGTTCCCTGTGCTATACAGTAGGTCTTTGTTTATGTATTTTATATATAAAATATAGTATTATTTTTAGAATGATGCTACAAAATATATTCAATATGATCTTATCCAAACTGACAAGTATCTACGGAAAAGGTATGAAAGAATATACAAGATGTTAAAAATGTAATATACATGGAACTGTGTTTTTCCTCATTAATCTACTTTTTATATTTTTATTTCAAACAGCAAGTATGACTTTTACATTAAAAGAGAACATTTTTGTAATTCCCTCTTCATAACTGACAAATATTCAAATTGACCTAAATTTTCAGTTACTTTTCTGCAAATCAAGGTGGAGATATTTGGTACTAATTGATGATATAACTTAGATACAGAATTTGGAAATTTAGATCCTAGAGCAGAGATAACTGACTGACAAGTGACTCTCCGTCTTTCCCACCTAAAACCGAATTAGGTTGTGATTGCAAATCGGTTTCAGTGGTCTTAAATATCCCTATAGAAACTTGAAAACTGACTTAAACAGGTCAGCTTCTGTAACAAGTTCAAAACACTCTCATTTACATCCACTTTTATACTTTCTTTGCTCAACAGCAATCAGATCATCACATGGAAAGAACTGAGATGCGTTATCAGTCATGTTGCTGTTTACTGTCCTAGTGAGTGGTGAATTGTCCAAAGCTGTGACCCAAAGGCAGCGGGACATTTATTCCATGGTTGTGTATGCATGCTTAGTTGCTCAGACATGTCAGACTCTGCAACCCTTTGTATTGTAGCCCTCCAGACTCCTCTGTCCATGTGACTTTTCAGGCAAGAATACCAGAAGGAGTTGCTATATTCCTCCTCCAGGGATGGAACCTGCATCTCCTGCATTTCCTGCATCTCCTGCATTGCAGACAGGTTCTTTACCCACTGAGTCATCCAGGAAGCTATTACTTGGTTAAGCATCAGCTTTGTTGTAGCTCCCAGTGTAAGATGCCAGGTCCTTCTACTACCTGCCCTACAATACACACTTTAAAATGGCAAGACATAGATAACTCCCAAATATGAAGATGCCTCAAGAAGCACAGGAGAGAGCCATTCAGTACCGAGGTCTGTTCATCAAATGGACCCTCGGGCAGAACGATTTTAATAACTGTGTAGTGATTTGGAGAGGATTTCCCTTACTTTGGATCCACGGCAGGAATAGAGACTCAGATGTAGAGAACAGACGTGTATACAGAGGGGGAAGGAGAGGGTGAGATAGAATTGGGAGATTAGGATTGACATAGATACATCACCACGTGTAAAATAGCTAATGGGAACCTGCTACAAAGCACAGGGAGCTTAGCTTGGTGCTCTGGGATGACCTAGAGGGCTGGTATGGGGGTGGGTTGGAGGGAGGTGCGAGAGAGAGGGGATATATGTATACGGATAGCTGATTCACTTCGTTGGACAGCAGAACGAACACAACAGTGTGAAGCAATTATACTCTAAATTAAAAAAAGAAGAAGAAATTTTGTAACTGTGGGCAATGAAGGAAGAATCAATATGTTTTCAAGGCGGGTAGATGAGTTTTCAGGTATGAAAGATCCATGCTGGAGTCCCCGGAAGCTGCTGCCTGCCTAGCACATACAAACCAATTAGATGGCAAGCAGTGATCTGATTTCTTTTCATTTTCTCTTGGTGGTCATAAAAGTGTTGCCTAGTATGATGCAAGTGGAGGATGCCTAAGCTTCTAGAAAACTGACATTCTGCATTTCTGGGCTAATTTCTGCATAAATTACGAGTACAGACGCTGTGAGATTGCATGACTCACCTGTGACCTGCAGTCTAGCTGCCTCCCTACCTGGATCCTCAGTGGCATCTAAGGCTCATTATTTCCCTCCCCAATTCCCTGATTTCTTTCTTCTTCTGCCTCTCCAGTTTATTCTCACAGATAATGAAATGTCTTAGAAGTAGAATGGGACCTCACTGTAGCTTTTTTTTTTTCATTATTAGATTAACTCAAATGCATCCCCAGGAAGGTCCTGTCTTTGGAATGTAACGGTATAGAGGAAAGCTCAGTAACCACCTGTGGTTGTTTCGAAAAGAATCACAATATCACAGGCGTTTTCACAGGGAGCCCCTTCTTAGCCTGTGTTCTCACAGACATGAGGTTTTTGGCATTTCACCACAGCATGATTTGCTTGACAAGCTGAGACTGATGAACACAGCTTGGAAGACAAAGAATAGAGTCATGGAGTCACTGACTGTCACTACCTGCTGGATGGAGTCAGAGTAGTGATGCAGCTCACATCTCCCCATCCACCCTTGATAAGTGTCCTTCACTCACTATTAGTTCAGAAACACGCTCACAGTTCTAGAGTTTGCCCACTTTTCCTTTTATCCTGTTTCTCACATCTGCGCTGGATTGTACCAGTGCTCAGGGCACTTTGATCACTGGACTCGTTCGGCTCTACATGAGAGCTGATAAGGCTGCCTCAGACTTGTGTGAGCACCCCCCCCCCACCCACTGTACGTGGCATCTCATTTAGACCGTCCTGTGATTCAGAGGGACTGATCCCTGAGGCCCCCATTTTTCATGAGAACCTGCTTGCTTTCCTCTCCGTTTACCTTCTCTCAAACAAATCCAGGAACTGTGGTTGAGGACTTTGGGTTTAATTGCCACATCTGTTGTTTTCTAGGAAATTAATTTCTTTTTGACCTACTGGTATTTGTCCCCCTCTCAGAAGTAAGAGTTTATGATTCATATTTCAGACTGTGGCATTTTCCAAAGCTCTTGATTGTTTACTCAGGCTTATTTCAGGTAACAAAAGCCTGTGTATTAAAACATTCAGTTTGGCTACTTTTGGCTGGTTTCGTTCCTGTGCCCAGGCGGAATAAAGGAGAGCCACCTTTTATAAAAGGTCGAACTGTCTGTAGACTTTCTATGCTAACTTGTGGTATCTGTAAAATCAGTTTTCCTTCAGAGTTTCACTGACCTAATTATAATGGGTTGAGAATATTTGGCCTCAAATAGTGAAGCTTTGAAGCTTTTCTATAAATTTGAAATTACTCAAAAATTAAAAATATATATATATTATTCTAAAATAAAAATCTACCACCTCATGGCTGGATTGCCCTAAGATTCTTTAGGACTTACTGTTAATATAATTGGCTTAACAATTAAGCACAAGCACCTCTGTTAACCTTTCTCAGCTGTCTTTATGTCCTATCTTTTTATAATTGCATACAAATATATTTTATTTCCCCAATAAGATTTTTTAAAATTTTATTGAAACATAGTTCATTTACAATATTGTGTACAACAAAGTGATTCAGTTACACACACACACACATGTATGTATATGTATATATATATATATATATATATATATATCAGATTCATTTCCCTTATACTTTATTACAAAATACTGAGTATAGTTCCCTGTGCTATACAGCAGGTCCTTGTTGTTTATTATATATATAGTAGTATGTACTGTTAATCTCAAACTCCTAATTTATCCCTCTCCCACTTCACCCTTCAGTCAGTTCAGTTCAATTCAGTCGCTCAGTCGTGTCCGACTCTTTGAGACTCCATGGACTGCAGCACACCAGGCCTCCCTGTCCATCACCAACTCCCAGCGTTTACTTAAACTCCTGTCCATTGAGTTGGTGATGCCATCCAACCATCTCATCCTCTGTCATCCCCTTTTCCTCCTGCCCTCAATCTTTCCCAGCATCAGGGTCTTTTCAGATGAGTCAGCTCTTCACATCAGGTGGCCAAAGTATTGGAGGTTCATCTTCAACATCAGTCCTTCCAATGAATATTCAGGACTGATTTCCTTTAGGATGGACTGGTTTGATCTCCTTGCAGTCTGAGGGACTCTCAAGAGTCTTCTCCAACACCACAGTTCCAAAGCATCAATTCTTTAGCGCTCAGCTTTCTTTATAGTTCAACTCTCACATCCATAAATGACTACTGGAAAAACCATAGCTTTGATTAGATGAAACTTTGTTGTCAAAGTAATGTCTCTGTTTTTTAGTATGCTGTCTAGATTGGTCATAACTTTTCTTCCAAGGAGTAAGCGTCTTTTAATTTCATGGCTGCAATCACCATCTGCAGTGATTTTGGAGCCCCCAAAAAATAAAGTCTGTCATTGTTTCCACTGTTTCCCCATCTATTTGCCATGAAGTGATGGGACCAGATGCCATTATCTTCATTTTCTGAATGTTGAGCTTTAAGCCAATTTTTTCACTCTCCTCTTTAACTTTCATCAAGAGGCTCTTTAGTTCTTCTTCACTTTCTGCCGTAAGGGTGGTGTCATCTGCATATCTGAGGTTATTGATATTTATCCCAGCAGTCTTGATTCCAGCTTGTGCTTCATCCAACCCAGCATTTCTCATGATGTACCCTGAATATAAGTTAATTAAGCAGGGTAACAATACACAGCCTTGACATACTCCTTTCCCTATTTGGAACCAGTCTGTTGTTCCATGTCCAATTCTAACTGTTGCTTTCTGACCTACATATAGGAGACAGGTCAGGTGGTCTGGTATTCCCATCTCTTTCAGAATTTTCCACAGTTTGTTGCCCACACAGTCAAAGGCTTTGGCATAGTCAGTAAAGCAGAAATAGATGTCTTTCTGAAACTCTCTTGCTTTTTCGATGATCCAGTGGATGTTGGCCATTTGATCTCTGGTTCCCTGCCTTTTCTAAATCCAACCTGAACATCTGTAACTTTACAGTTCATGTACTGTTGAAGCCTGGCTTGGAGAACTTTGAGCATTATTTCACTAGTGTGTGAGATGAGTGCAAGTTTGAGCATTCTTTGGCATTGCCTTTCTTAGGCATTGGAATGAAAAGTGACTTTTTCCAGTCCTGTGGCCACTGCTGAGTTTTCCAAATTTACTGGCATATTGAGTGTAGCGTTTTCACAGCAGCATCTTTTAGGATTTGAAATAGCTCAACTGGAATTCAACTGGAATTTCCCCTTTGGTAACCATAAGTTTGTTTTTTGTGTCTGTGAATCTATTTCTGTTTTGTATATAAATTCATTTGTATCAACATTTTTTAGATTCCACCTATTAGTGATATTATATGATTTTCGTCTATGTCTGGCTTACTTCACCTAGTATGATAATGTCTAGGTCCATTCATGATGCCATAAATGGCATTATATCATCCTTTTTTATGGCTGAGTAATATTCCATTGTTAGAGAAGGCAATGGCACCCCACTCCAGTACTCTTGCCTGGAAAATCCCATGGACGGAGGAGCCTGGTGGGCTGCAGTCCATGGGGTCTCGAAGAGTTGGACACAACTGAGCAACTTCCCTTTCACTTTTCACTTTCATGCATTGGAGAAGGAAATGGCAACCCACTCCAGTGTTCTTGCCTGGAGAATCCCAGGGAGGGGGAGCCTGGTGGGCTTCCATCTATGGGGTCGCACAGAGTCGGACAGGACTGAAGCGACTTAGCAGCATATTCCATTGTATATATGTACCACATCTTCTTTATCCATTCATCAGGCAGTGAACATTTAGGTCGCTTCCAGGTCTTGGCTGCTGTAAACTGTGCTGCTGTGGACATTGGGGTGCATGTATCTTTCTGAATTGTCGGTTTCTCCTGATATGCACCCAGGAGTAGGATTGTAGGATCATATGGTAGTTCTATTTTTAGATTTTTAAGGAACCTCCATACTCTTTGCCATTGGTGGAAATGCACCAATTTACATTTCCACCAGCAGTGTAGGAGGGTTCCCTTTTCCCAGTACAATTTCTTAATAACCTTTTTATTTTGGAAGAAGTTCAGACTTACAGAAAAGCGGCAAAGGCAGTAAAGAAAGGTTCTGTATATGCTTTCCCAGCTATCTCCATTTTACACAGTAAGAATTTAAACTTTTTACTGACAAAGAACATGTCCCTTTTGTCTCTAAAGCCCTTCATAGCACTGAGAACCTTTCATGTACCTAGTACTTACTCACTGGATCTTAATACATTGAGGATAGATAAACAATTGCAAAAACACATTTTATCTGATTTATATCTTATATATAAATAAGGGCAGTTATTGTAATTAGTAAATATACTATACAAACACCCAAAGTAATTGCAAGTTCAGCACAAGCTATCATTTATTTTAAATTTTCTGTGTCTTTTCTATGGGATTATAATGGTGGCTTCAGTTCTGCAAATGTTATACTTGAGACTTTGAGAGAGATAAGACGTGGTCCATTTCTCTAAATTGATGGCAGGTTATCATAGGAATCATGTTTTAGGAAACACTGACATTTATTTCATTATGTTATACCTGAATAATGTATTTTGTGAGCTAGTTTTATAAGATTAACTCACATCAACAGAAGCTATTTCAAATTTGGTTAGTGATGAGAAGCCATCGAAAGGGGGTATCACCCAACATCCTTTCTCAGCTGGCTTTGAAATTCTTAGTTAAGAATCATCTTTGTAAATATGCTCATTACCCAAGTCTGCTAGCTAGGTCCTGTCCTGAAGGTGTACTGCCCTTCAAAAACAAGTCAAAAAAACACACAGAGCATATTGGAAAGACCTGTGGACTGATATTGTTCCTATGTGTAAAGATGAAAGCAATAAAATCTTGAAGCCAAGGCCACAGTAAAATATTTTGTCTGGCACTGGCATTGAGCAGAGAAAGCTCTGAGCAAGTTTAAAAGCTACTATTTGCATAGAGAATGCTATAATTCAAGAGCAAAATCAACATTTCTTGAGCTTATTTGCATTTGATTATGTATCTATGTGGGGATTTTTATAACAGCCTCACTAAATGGATATAAGAACGAAAAACAGCCTTGTCTGTGGAAAATAGATAGTAAGGCAAAACTTGAACAATTTGTATTAAATTTTGGATTGCTTCCTTAGAATAAATCCCAAGGATAAATTAAATCAAGTGTCCAAAATGCCAAAACGTCATTCATTGCCTGACATTCGTAAAGCGGTCTCTTCTTTGGAAAGAAACTGATGCCACCCTATGTATGTTTGTTTCTCAAAGACAAATCAGCCAAGACCATTACTGATGGATGTGCTAACCTTGGGTCCAGTAGTTAATCAGGCTAAGCTGTACTGGGAGGGGCCATAACTCTAGATAGACAGGTGTCACGCAGGGAGAGCATCACTCAAGTTGACAGGTGTTCAGGTGGAGATTAAGGAATAGTTGGGTTGAAGGGTCCAAAATCGGGCTCCAGGTCACACTTCTGCTTCTGCCAGGACTTGGTTCCTGTCTGATCTGATGAAACATCTATTTTTCTACTCCTGTGTTGAATCACATAAGCATAGCCTTCTAAAGTGACTCATCTCTTTTCTCTCCCCAAGCATAACCAGGCTGATAGAAAATGTGTGGGATAATCTAGTCCCTTTTCAACTCTAAGCCTCTTAGAAATTCCCTTCCTCTCTGCTGAAGGTGCTGGATGCTTTATCTCCCAATGTGATGAGCAAAGACTGTTTGAATAATGCCAGTCCATGCAGAAGCCAGGGCTGCCAACTCCCTGATGAATTCTGAGACGCCACAGCAGTTGATTCAGCTTGGCAGCTTTCCTAAAAGTGGGGATCAGGCATGGTTAACTCTCTCGGGAGAGGAATGAGAAAGCAGAAGGGATGCTTGGGACAACCACAGAAGCGCCAGGCAGTGAGCTGAAAGGCTGAGCTCTGTATTCTGCTTCATCTCTAACAGGATGATGACTTCAGTTCCTTTGTTACGCTGAATGTCTCTTTTGGCTCTACACTTGAGCATTAAGAAACACTGAACAAATCCATTAGTCCTTGCTGGAGGCTGCTGTTTTTGAAACCCGAGGAGAGCTGGCAAAGAAAAGGCACATGTTACTCCCCCAGTCACGTCCTCTGGGAATTGCTCAGATGTCCACGTTAACAAAAGCCAGCCAACCCTTTGCAACAAAAACTAGACACTTAGTTTGACATCCTTTATGTACCTGATGTAGCTTCCATGGTGGCTCACGGTCTCACAATGTGAACGTTTCCAGCTTACATCATGTATTTCCAAAGAAACAGGTATGTGGCTCATGAGTCAGCTCATCCTTTAGACTCCCTGCCCATCATGACACACACCAGCTCACATGTCCAATTGAGTTCAGTGACCCAGTCGATTTGATTGTTCCTGCTTTTCTCTTATTTTCCTAGACCATTCTTCCCTTTCTTCTTTATTCATCTGGTCAACTCATTCATTGGTTTTTAACTTAGATGTTGCTTCCCTGGGACTCCTTGCCTGACCTGCCCTACACTGAGTTAGGCTTCCCTTATAAGTGGTTCTATAATCCCTTGTGATGTCCCCCAGCATGGGACTTTGGTCCCCGCAATGTAATAGTATATTTATTTATTTGCATTCACTCCTCCAAAGTTTCTCTTATGGGTGTGGATACACCCATGTGTTTAGAAGGGATCATATGTACAGGATAGTTGATCCCTCAGCCCCAGGACACTCCACAGAGTCGGGCAGTGGAGTGGGTCAGGTGCTGATACACAGAGTCTCAGCTCTTTACTCCAGTACAGATGCTGTCACTTTTTCCTTTGAGCCTGGGTATGAAGCTACTTGGGAATCACCACCATGATAGACCGTAAGGTCTTTGATGGTAGGACCCGTGTCAGGTTATTTCATCACAGTCTCCCAGAACCAGGTACAGTGCCTGACAGACCCATAACAGGAATCTCATAAATATTTACTGAGTGAGAAAAAGTTCATTCTAGGAAGACTGAGTCCTTTCTGATTCATAGCATCACAAGCCTATCTCACAGGCTGTGAGTAGGAGTAGAGAAAGTTGAAGAAACAATAGCTGAATGCTCATAACCATTTAATGACCAGTTGATATTCTGGGAATGCTTTCCCTGACTTTTGTTGTTGTTCAGTCGCTCAGTCGTATCTGACTCTTTGCAACCCTGTGGACTGCAGCATGCAAGTTTTCCCTGTCATTCACTGTCTCACAGAGTTTGCTCAAACTCATGTCCATTGAGTCAGTGATGCCATCCAACCATCTCATCCTCTGTCGTCCCCTTCTCCTCCTGCCTTCAATCTCCCAGCATCCGGGTCTTTTCCAATGAGTCAGCTCTTTGCATCAGGTGGCCAAAGTACTGGAGCTTCAGCACCAGTCCTTGAAAAGAATAGTCAGGGTTGATTTCCTTTAGGATCGACTGATTTGATCTAAAAGTGAATTCATAGTTGCAGCCTACCTGTGTATGGGAAATGGACATGAACTGCTGTTGTGTACAGACAGCTTATAGGGTGATGGTTTGAAGCCTGACTGCATGAAAATCTTCAGACTCTTCTGTTATTGACTCTGGGCTCCTGAGTGGGTTGTGGGAACTTCCCCCCACCACAGTTTTTACAAATGAAGACAATAGCAGCGCCCACCTTTTAAGGCTGTGTGAGAATTAAATGAGTCAATGTATGCAAGATGTTTCAAACAACACCTGACATTCACCTAATGGCAGCACGGGTCTTTGTCACGATTGTTATGTAAAGGCTGCCTTTCAGGCACCTGTGATCCAGGTATTTTTTTGTGGAAACTTAGATTTATAGTAATACTGGCCCAAGAGTCATCTTTGTATGAAAAAGTGAAAGTTGCTCAGCCATGTCCGACTCTTAGTGACCCCATGGACTGTATAGTGCATGGGATTCTCCAGGCCAGAATACTGGAGTGGGTAGCCTTTGCCTTCTTTGAGGTATCTTCCCAACCCAGGGATTGAACCCATGTCTCCCACATTGCAGGCAGATTCTTTACCAGCTGATCCACAAGGAAAGTCATCTTTGTATGCATGTCTTCAAGACACAGCCCTTCTCCATGCACCAAGTTATAGTATGATTGCAAAAAGAATAAAAAATCAATTAGCAGTCTTAAATTCCTGAATTGTTTTAAATCCTAATTTCTTAAAAAATCATCTCAACCTTAATAGAAAAAAAATGCTTTGACCATCTTCCATCATTAGCCATTCTATTATCATCAGGGTAAGCTATGAAAGGTGAAAAAAGAGGGGAAAGGCACAAATAGAAAAAGGTAAAGAACGTGCTGTGAGCTCAGCTGATCCAAAGGCTGGGAGAAAGTCATGGTTCGTCATAAACAGTGACAGCTCAATACCATGTTGCGAGTAAATTTCAACTATTTGGAGCCCTTCCCTGGGGGCTTAGAGAGGAGCCAGTCATCTCTTGCCCCTGAGGCTGTTCTTTGCAAAGAAGTGTCTGGCATTAGCATCTCTGTGATCTAACATATGGCTTCCAGATGTCTCTCTGAGCCAAAGGTGTCCTGGTTCTTCTGTCACAAGGCTCCCTTGATGAGTATCCATCACACACAAATTTCTTTCCTGATTTTATCTTTCCTCTGAGACCAGGTATTACGCTAAGGGTGATGTTCCTCATTTCTAATTATGAAAGAACACATGGAAATTTTTCAGTGTGCTCTTTTCCCAGAATTGCTCTTCCATGTTCTTAAGTGATCTAAATAATGTTTTGGCTATCATTCATTTAAACTGTTTTCAGCTTATTCTTTAATTGTCCCAATACTGTGTGCTAAGTCGCTTTGGTTGTGTCTGACTCTTTGCGACCCCATGGACTATACCACCAGGCTCCTCTGTTCACGGGATTCTCCAGACAAGGATACTGGAGTGGGTTGCCATGCCCTCCTCCAGGGGATCTTCCCAACCCAGGGATCTAACTTGCATCTCTTATGTCTCCTGCATTGGCAAGTGGATTCTTTACCACCCGATTCTGCGCCTACACATAAACAAGCAGCATTTCATACACTGATTTTTCTTCTCAGTTTCCACGATCCAACTTTTGACTGTGCTCTCTTGTTTGTTCGCTGATGCCCTTCTTCATCCCGACCCCAGCTGTTGGCTCTCTCCCTACATTCCAGCCTCGAAGTGCCATCCTAGTCTCTTAGCCCTCTAAGACTTGCTTGGCTTCCATTCTCTTGGTTTTTGCTGTTCCCTGCAAGTAGATGACTCCTCAGCCTTCACCTCCAGTCTTCTTTCTCACTTGTAGTTTCAGCTGGTTCCAGAGTGTTCTAGTACTATTGAATCATAAGTGAATATAATGGAGACCAGAGGTGCTGTCTGGGGCTGGACTGATGACTGAAATGAACATTTCTATTCAGAAACAGTGATAGCAGTTTTAAGGAGTCTTGGAAGAAAATTTGAGGAAAAGTGGAGTCAGGGCAAAAGGGAGAAAGCCAAGAACAGGGTCAGAAAAGGCTCAGATTGTTTACTTACTGAAGTATTTGCTTGCTATCCAGCTCTTTTCCCTCTCTTTTATAGCTAGAAAAATAACACATACTTTTGAAGAGCATGTGGAAATCAGAGTAAACTACACATCCACCAGCAATATCAATACCCAGAGTTAGTGGTTGTTAATATCTTGGTGTATAATCTTTCATAACCTTCCTTTGACATTTACAAATACTCACAAGTCATAAGATAATCACCTTTATAACCCGCTTTTTAAACAGTATGTGTGACTATCTCACATATTCACGTGTTTTGAAATATCTTAGAGTATGAATTTTATGGATACACTGTGGTTCAGCATATAGGCTTATATAATCTATTTAGCATTCCCCTATTATTGGATGTCCAGGTCATTTAAGAGCAACTTTTAAAAATCCCAAGGACAAGACTTCTGTGGTGGTCCAGTGGCTAAGATTCTGCACTCCTGATGCAGGGGGCCCAGGTTTGATCTCAGGTTGGGGAACTAGATCCCGTATATTGCAACTAAGACCCAACACAGTCAAATAAATAAATAGATATTAAAAAAAAAAAAAACAACACCCAAGGACCCATTTGAGGGATTCATGGAGAAACCCCCTTTGGGTCCATCTTTAATGACTAAAGGAGAGGAGAGGACATGTAATCCACTGGAAGGAGCATCGTTCTAGGAGCCAGGAATGGGTTTCCAGGCCATGAACATCTACCATCTATATGTCTTACCATCTTTATGACTCTGGGTAAGTTACTGCACACTTTGGGTGGCTGCTTTTCCTCATTTATATAATTGAGGTCTTGGGTTAGTTTAAGTCTCAGGTCCTTTCAGCTCTGACATTTAAAAATTCTGCGTGACTTAGGATAATGCATGAAGAATAGTCAATTGTGTAGCTTGGGATTCTGATGGAAGCCCAGAAATATGGAACTCGGGCCTAAGCTCCTGGAATGAGAATAAAATTTATCCTCTTTACAAGGTACCAATTTGTAATTCCAGTTCACCCATTGGTGAATTCTGTGGTCCTCCCCATACCCCCAATTTTGGCAAGCAGCTGCTTCCACTAAGAAAAAGCACTTGAAAAATTAGAACTTTTAGAGAATCTATGTGTTTAAGAGGGGAATAAAATAAAGAATCTACAAAAAGCAGAAGCTGTAAGAAGCACTTAACTTCTGTTAAGTGACACTGGGTCACCCACTTACCACCCTGTGGCTCCCTGGCCTCTAAATGAGTCTCTGCACGTCGTCAGATTTTCTTCATTTCCTTTGAAACCTATCCAGAAACTCAGCTAATTATTTATTGATTTGTGTTAGTGTTTTGCTCATCGCTTGTAAACTCATGTCACCTTTGATGAAGATTGTAAAAGTTACATTCTCCTTTAACAAAATGTCAAACTATAAAGAATATCACAGCTATTTATACAACAAAGTTGAGGTTTTCTCATTGCTCATTACATTTTTGCATATGTAATTTCTAAATTGCATATCCTCCTCCAGTCTACCTTTCCCTACCCCCACATCCTGTTCTCTGATAGTCTGAAAAGCACAGTCGAAATCACTTACGGGAGTTAATAAATTACATGAATCTTTTAGAGTAGTAAGGTTAAATTTTTGCCTTGTGTACATTTTGGCAAAAAAGAAAAAAAAAATGAAGGTTTACTAAGCAGGGACTATACAGCGGGCCTTCTCTAGGTGGTTTGTGCTGTCTTCGTAGGTAATTGTATGGGATAAGTATTACTGTTCATCACTTCTCCATAAGGGAACAGAGGCGCAGAGAGATCCAAGACCTCACAGCAAAGCCACACTGTGCCCTGCATGTCACCTGGCTCCAAAGCTCACCGGTTACTCCTCCATCTCACGCACACACCAACGGGAATCCCAGCTTACATGCTCATATGAAGGTCCGCAGCACACCAGGGTGGTGGAGAGGCCTTTCTGAAGGCCTGGCAAGGCAACTGCAAGTGATTTTCAGAAATCCTTAAGAATGAGGAAACAAAAACCAACCAATGGAGAACAAGCAAACTGTCAGGATCCAATTTTCATTTAATACAATTTCCTCACTTCACAAGGATAACCGTAGCCTGCCCTGTGACATTCCACTTTGATAGCTATTTGCACCTAATACACGACTGAAGTGGCTTAGCAGCAGCAGTGGCTCAGATGGTTAAGGGTCTGCCTACAGTGCAGGAGGCCCAGGTTCATTCCCTGGGTCAAGAAGATCCCCTGGAGAAGGAAATGGCAACCCACTCCAGTCTTCTTGCCTGGAGAATTCAACGGACAGAGGAGCCTGGCGGGCTACAATCCATGGGGTTGCAAAGAGTTGGACACGAATGAGCAACTAATAAGATAAACCGGTGAAATTGATAGAAACCCTTGCTCTCTCAGCAGTGTCCTGGTTTGTGTAATAAATAATGTGATCCTTATATTTCTCTTGAAGAATGAAGATAAATATGGTTTTAGGTCAGGAATCTATAAAAGCCAAGAGATCTCATTAAAGAGAAAGTCTCCAGGGCCTTTCGTGCATTTTTGCAACCACACGTCCTCAACAGCCTATGGTGTGGTCCTCATGATGTCTTGACAGGAACTGGGAGTCATACAGTGCCCTCTCCTTGTAATAGTAGCTTTCCCTGCTTCCTATTACGTCTTCAACACTCTTTGACTGTGAAGTTGGTTCTTCTGAGCAGTGTAATACAACTGAATGAAACCGAGTGTAAAAATCCTAATCCAGTTAAGGAAGCAAAGAGGTCTTCTAGGTATTTTTAAAGTAGGTTAGGAAGCATAAGCCTTGTAAACAGAGGAGCAGTGATCTGTCCTCCTGGGGACCCACTCTTCTGTCACCAAGACAGGGAAACGTCCCAGTTCCCTGACTCTGCAGCCTATTTCTGCTGTAATTATGTCATAATTGGAAATGCAGTGGTTCCCAAAGTGTGGTCCCTGGGAAGCGATACCAGTTTAACGTGGGAGCTTACTGGACCCACCTCAAAGCTACTGAATCAGAATTTCTAGGACTGAGGCCAACAACCCACTTCAGCAAGTGATTCAGAGGGATGCTTGGGTCCAAAAACAGCTGCTATCCCGAGCCACTGTCTAGTCAACTGTGAGTGAAATAGTAGTATTGCACATATAAAAAAATTCATTTAAATTTAGTAAATAAGAAAAGACATGTGTATATTAGCTGCTCAGTCATATCTGACTCTTTGTGACCCCATGGACTGTGGCCCTCCAGGTTCCTCAGTCCATGGAATTCTCCAAGAAAGAATGCTGGAGTGGGTTGCCACGCCCTTCTACAGGGGATCTTCCAGACCCAGGGGTGGAACCTGGGTCTCCTGTATCACAGGCAAATTCTTTACCGTCTGAGCCATGAGGGAAGCCCAAGAAACAGCAAAATCACCTTTAAATGTAGTAAATAAGAAAGGGCATAACTGCCTTATGATACAGGCAGGTGATTGAGAATTTCACAGGTAGTAACTAATCATCTTGAGAACTCTTAAAGCTAGGATGTCTGACAGTTCTAAGGCCAAAATAAAAGTAACATTTATTCAGTCGACTTTTATGTAGGACTGGCTGCTTGATGGGAACTCTTCTAGAAGTTAAGGATACAGATGTGGGTGAGCAAAATCCCTACTCTCATGGAATTTTCTGTATTTTTCCAAATGGGAACAGATTACCAGTTGGAATCTGTTTTCCATTTTGAGTATTCTGTTCTGTATGATTAGTGGTGAGAGGTGGTCTGAAGCTGATTGAAAGGATGGAGATGCTGAGGCGTGCTACTTATTCAGCTGCTGCAAAAGCCCTCTGATCATTTAAAGGGAGGGACTGGGAGAGCCGTGCAGAAATCTGGTAGCTTCCTAGGCAGAGGGAGCTGTGGGTGGAAGCGTCTTAAGTCAAGAATGTGCTAAACATCAGACAACACATTTACTATTAATGCATTGCCTCTAATTAGGATCTAGTGGGTTCTGCTGATCTGTGTTCCAGAGGGAGAAGAAATTGTTCCACGTAGTAGTTTTGTAAACCAGTGTCCTTTCTCTCACTCATAAGTTTGGAAAGAACAAAGGAAACCTAAAGAGAAGATTGCCTGGTGCGTTAGGTGTACCTTTAATTTGTTGATCACAAACCTCTAACCTATTTGCAAACTAGATTTGGAGGGGAGTGGGAGATTATGACAGATTCATAAAGCTCAGTTCTTTATTCTAGGGTCTGCTCCTTTCTTTGTTTCACTGCCGGAGCAAGATTTCAACTGAGTCAGAGACTTGGGTTATCTTTGATCTCATCTTTCTTCTTTATCCCCTTCTCTGCAGTCTAGTCTGAATCTGTCAACTGCATCTCCTGAAGGTTTCTGTGACTACCCCCATCAGCTTTCACCTGGATTATCCTCACAGCCCCTAACTAATATCCCTGGTTCCAATCTCCATTCACTCCAATTCATCCTCCATAATTTTACGAATTACAAAAACATGGGCATTAGTCACAACCCTCCTCAGAAAGTTTCTCTATTGACACAGTGCTCAAGTCCAATCTATTCAGGCCCCAAATCAAGATCTTCCATAATCTGCCCCAAACTGCTTTTTCCCACTCTCACTTCCCATATACCCTCCTATTTATTACAGCTCAAAACCCAAAGAAGCTGGCGTTCTCTAATCCAGTTTTCAAAATCCCTTTTGCACTTCTAGATACAACTCAAATGCCAGCTCCTGCAGGCAGGCTGCCCTGATTTTCCAACTACAGAGGGATTGCTCCTCCCTGTGATATGGCAGTTAGTTTTATTTCTACTTTGTCTTGTTTTACAGTTATGTGTTGACCTTTTTCTCTCGTTTGATTGTGATCTATTTTAGAGTGAGGTTTTAGTCATTTTTATTTTTCTCCAATTCTTAGGACAATGTTATACATGTAATTACTTGCTAAATTGAATTCAATTAAGTATTCAACATAGGTAAGATATATATTATAAAATAAAAACATGACTTAGCTCTTCCTTAAGCAAAACATTTGACTTACTGTTACACTTCTGTTTTACCAAACCTGGAAAACAATTTTTCTTCCTAAACTATGTTTACTTGATATTTCTGAATTTCTACTTATTGAGAACTTTCTTCTTTTCCCTTAAAATGTGATCTTTTTTGGCTCAGGGCTGTGCTGTGTAGAGAAATTCCTCATTTATCCATCTTATATCGAGTAACACACACACAAAACACAAGCATGCAAATATATTTCTTTCAAAAGATGATGAAAAAGCAAAGCAGTAAGTGAAGCTTTCAATGAATTTTTAGAAAATTACTGCCCTTCAGATATTTTTATGATCATTCACACATGACAGTTGCTAACAGTCTTTATGATCCTTACTTTAACCAACAGATGTTCTCTTCAGATTGCTATAATTATTTTTTATCTTGTGGTTAAGATACAGTACAAAGAATTAAAGTAGAAAGATAGATGTTTAGAAAGGTTTTGTAGTTCGATTAGCCATATGTTAATGTGTCATGCCTAATTGCATAACACAAGTCCTAATAGCGCTGTAACAGGTCTTTTAATCATGGTGAGATCATGGTACATATTTCAAATAACTAGGACATTGACTAAGGGGGAAACACATTTTTCAATAAGGAGTAGCATGCGATATCATTGTAAATCTAGCAAAACGTATATTGCTGCTGCTGCTAAGTCTCTTTAGTCGTGTTTAACTCTGTGCGACCCCATAGATGGCAGCCCACCAGGCTCCCCCGTCCCTGGGATTCTCCAGGCAAGAGCACTGGAATGGGTTGCCATTTCCTTCTCCAATGCATGAAAGTGAAAAGTGAAAGTGAAGTCATTCAGTCGTGCCCGACCCTTAGAGACCCCATGGACTGCAGCCTACCAGGCTCCTCTGTCCATGGGATTTTCCAGGCAAGAGTCCTGGAGTGGGCTGCCATTTCCTTCTCCAAAATGTGTATTCGTTCATTTTAAATTTCACATACTACTAATTTATTTCCTACAGTTCTTATAAACCTCAAATTACTTCTCATTACAAAATTGTATTATATTACTTGGGAAATGAAATAAAAATTTCACAATTTGTGATTTATGGATTTAAGTAACCAGTAGCTAATGACTTGGCTACCTCTAGTGGGCAAAACCAATTTCTCTGGAAATAAGAATAAAAATAAACAGCATCATACACAAAGACTTTGTTATTTTTTAAAGAACAGAAATCATGAAGTTCATTGACAGTAAGGCTTCTGTCTTGAGGTTCTTCCAGGACACCTTACAAGTTCAATGAGGATTTTTATCAAGATCTTTTTGTTTCAGGGTGAGGACAATTTCATTTTCCTCATCCTCATTTTTTTAAATTCTTTTCCATTATGGTTTGTCATAGGATATTGAATATAGTTCCCTGTGTTATATAGTAGGATCTTTTGTATCCATCCTATATATAAAAGTGTATGTCTAGCAACCCCTACTTCTCATTCCATCCCTCCTCCAAAGCCCTCCCTTGGGGTAACTGCACGTCTGTTGTATAGGTCTGAGATTCTGTTTCTGTGTCATAGGTAGGTCCATTTGTGTGACGTTTAGAGTCCATATAGAAGTGGCATCATATGGCATTTGTCTTTCTCTTTCTGACTTGCTTCACTTAGTGTGATCATCTCTAGTTGCATCCGTGTTGCTACAAATGACATCATGTCACCCTTTCTTATGACTGCAGAGTATCCCGTTGTGTATACATATGTATCGCATCTTCTGACTCTGGGTCTCCGCTCCTGACATGCTGTGATCCTCTGGGCCCACCTGTCTTTACAGTCTCAGGGAAGCAGTTTGCCTTGTGATCTCAGTTCTCAGACAGAACTAAGAGAAGTTACTGATTTTCAACTTGTCTAGCTTTCCTTAGTGTCAAGATGGGAATGACAACTTCTTTATCAGATTAGAAACAGGAAACCCATAGCTTTTCTAACACCAGTCAAGTTCCACACATGTCAATCGGTTGTTTTGTCCCTGTGGCCACCTGAATCTGGAAACCATTCAACTGAGCTCAAACTTCTTTAAAATTGTCATTGCCAGTTGAATTATTGAAGCTTTACACGATCATTTTGTCAGATTGTTTCCCCTTGGAGGGCGCATCCTTTGATGATGTTGTGTAAGAAATTCAAGAATATATTGGGTTTTGGGTGGTGACTGTTGCACAATTCTGTGAATCACTGCTGCTGCTGCTGCTGTGTCGCTTCAGTCGTGTCCGACTCTGTGCGACCCCATAGACGGCAGCCCACCAGGCTCTGCCATCCCTGGGATTCTCCAGGCAAGAACACTGGAGTGGGCTGCCATTGCTTTCTCCATTGTGTGAAAGTGAAAAGTGAAAGTGAAGTCGCTCAGTCGCGTCTGACTTGTAGTGACCCCATGGACTGCAGCCTACCAGGCTCCTCTATCCATGGGATTTTCTAGGCAAGAGTACTAATAACCATTAATTTGTATACATTAAGTGGGTAAATTTTATGGTATGTGGATTGTATCCCAAAGTTATTAAAAAAAAATATATATATATGATATATGATTAATCTTGAGAAATTAATCTCTTTAAAATATGCAATACAAAGTTTTTTATGCTGAGTTAAGAAAGGACATTGAGGGTTTCCCTGGTAGCTCAGTGGTAAAGAATCCACCTGTCAATGCAGGAGACCTGGGTGTTGTGAAGATCCCCTGGAGAACAGAATGGCTAACCACTCCAGTATTCTGGCCTGGAACATCCCATGGACAGAGTAGCCTGGCGGGCTATAGTCCATGGGGTCACAAAAGAGTTGGACGTGACTGAGCGACTAACACTTCATTTTCAGTTCCTAAAGAGCTAAGATTGCTTGTGACTGTTTTCTCTGGTTATAACGTTATCTGTAGTTCATTGTGATGCTGCCGCCCTCACCTTCCTACCATCTTGATTGCTAAGTCAGTATCCCCAGAGACCAGTATGTAGCCAACCTGGTGCAGTGCTCAGAGCCCACACTAATGCGGTGCCGAGGGAGTCACCCTTTTGTTCTCACGGTCACATCACCCTAGAAGTACAGTCACTCTTAGAAGTCAAATAACTTTGAGGCGGACAGTACAGTTGTAAGTACAGAATTGGATGTAGATGTGAATGGGCATTTAATTAAAACAGAAACTGGAGTAAACATGTAACAGCCTTGATAACCTCCATCCTAAATTATTGTTGAATATCACATCCTTCCATAACCACTAAGCTCCGAATCAAGGTGCTAGCTCAGAAACAGCAGGTAGGCATCAACTGAATATTTCTTGTTTGTGTTCTGACATAGTATTTTATGAGTAAGAGCACCACAGCTCTTGTGATTTTGGAAAGTTATTTTCAAATAAAAAGGTGACAAAAAATATTTGGAAGAAACTGTGAGACAGAGCTTTCTTAGGGGATAATTTGTTAATCTCATAATAAATCTGCTTGTGATGGAGTGAGTAATAGAGAGAACTTGGCAAGGATTTATGGTTAGATGTCTGCTGTGAAATAACTTTAGGATGATATCCAAAAAGATAAAATACAATAGGTACAATGAGATGCCTGATTAATACTTACAGGAACCTCCATCCTTGAAAACCCATTTAAAGCTGGTAATTATTATCATGGGGAAAATTCTAAGGCTCGCTTACTTGTTTACCAAACAGTTTAAAGCATATTTATTAATTAAACACATTTGTTAAATTATATATGATATATTATCATATATATTATCACACTAAATAGTCACTAAATATTTAATAAATGTGCCAGAATCAGTGTATATATATATATATATATATACACACACACACACACACACATAAAAATCCATATGCATTCATATGTGACTTGGTCTCTGAAAGCTTTCTTTATTAATGTAATAGCTATAGAATTTCATCAATCAGTTAATTACCCCCGTGTGTGGATTTAGAAAATGGCCACAGTGAATTTGACTAAGAATAGTCCATTATTTATGTAGTGGAAGAAAACATGTTTTGGTATAGAGAATCAAATGTACATCATCTTTATAATCTACACAGAATTCCCTATAATCTTTCATAAAAACAAAAACTAATGGATAATTGTCTTGTGGGTGAAAGACAAACACGGAAGACAAACAGAAGTTCTGTGGCCGTTTTGTGAGCTGGAGCTTTTTTCAATAATTACAAACTAAAATTTTCAACTTTTTATACACTTAATACACTGAGATTTACAAGTAACAGCATATTCCAGAGAGGGAAGAAATTTACCTATTATTTTAAAACTTATTAACCCTCTTAAGCAGATACAGCTCTTTGGAAAAATTTTTTGAAGTGATTATCCAAAGGTTCTTTTTAAATCAGTGTACTATCAGAGGAATCAAAAGGCTGAAGAGGACTGATAAGGTCATCTATGAGGCATTTTTCTAGCAATCAGTAAATTCAAGGTTTGCTTGACATTGGGAAGTCAGATTCAACATGAAACGTTCAGATCAAATTTCCTTCTCAGGGGACAAAGCCTTCAGGTGGAAGTTGTCTCCGCAGATTAAAAGCATTTATTTGGGTTGGATTGAACCACTGGAAAATATGTTTGTTGAGCACTATTCATGGCAGTATTTAGTTATTCTGTCTTCATTTCTTCCTTCTGAACTATTTTGACTAATCGGGCCATGAGCTCATGCCCAGCTTACTGACCTGTCTGTGTGTCTACCTGACTGTGGTCACCATTCTAAATGACCTTTGTCTTCTTAGTTATTTTGCTCATCATACTAAGAATTGTCCAGTATTTGTATAGTGGAAGAAAACATGTTTGATATATTAAATCAAATATATATCTCCTTCTTTATAATCTACACAGAATTCCCTATAGTCTTTCATAAAAATGAAAACTAATGGATAATTGTTTTATGGGTAGAAGATGACATGGAAGACAAATATACACATGACAATTTTGTGAACTGGAGCTTTTAATAATTATAATCTAAAATTACACTGAGATTTACAAGTAACAGTATATTCCAGAGAGGGGAGAAAATTACTCAATTATTTTAAAACTCATTAACCCTCTTAAGCACATTCAACTCTTTGGAAAATTTTCAGCAAAACACTAGGGCAAACTTCTGATGATTTGATCATCACCATTTGTTTGCATCTCTGCTACAACCACTTAAGACCCTTACTCATCATCTGTCTTTGCTAATGACTTAGAAACCTTCTTAGCTTCCCAAATCTGAATGTCTGTATTTCCCAATCTCAAGTGTCCATAAGAAATTTACTTATGGCTTCTAATTTCCAAAATATTGTTTTGTATGCATTTCATTTGTGGTTCAAGAGTGGGAATGAAAATAACACAGCTGTCCACTTAACATTTAACAAGTGTGCCATGATCGGTCACAGGCACTAGCAGTAGGTCAGCAAACGGGACACAATCCATTCCTATTCTTATGGACTTTATGCTGTCACAGAAGGAGATGATCATTTAACCAGTGACTCAGGTAATGTCTACAGCAAACTTACCTTAAAAATTATAAGGAAAATAGATTTAACAGCCTCTTCAATTCTTTAATATTATTTTTGTATTGGTCAAAGCAGCAAATATTTGTTGAATATCCACATGCAAGCATTGTTCTGGGTGCCGAAGATAACAGCGAGGACAAAAATGCAGGTGACATCAAGCTGTCCTGGAGCTAAGATTCTGGTAGAGGGAAAAGGAAAATAATTAATAAAAAGATGAATCAATACGTTTAAGCACTAAAAGTTGCTGTGAAAAAGAATCAAAGCAGGGGAAAGAGAAGAGAATGACACAGAGGGTTGAAATACACGGTGGTCAGGACTAGCGTCCCAGAGACCTAAGGGAAGTGAGGGTGTGAGAGATGCAGGTATCCTGGGGAGGAACGTTGCAAGAAGCGGCAGGTCCCTGGAGTAATTGCCTCCTGGGTGTGTTTGAGGAGGCAGGAAGACCAGTGTGCTGGGAGCAGAGGTGGGATTAGGAGGCTATTAGGAGAAGAGATTGGGCTTCCCTGGTGGCTTAAATGGTGAAGAATCTGTCTCCAATGCAGAAGACCCAGCTTTAACCCCTGAGTCAGGAAGATCCCCTGGAGAAGGAAATGGCAACCCACTCCAGTAACCTTGCCTGGGAAATCCGGTGGACAGAGGAGCCTGGCGGGCTACAGTCCATGGGGTCACAAAGCGTCAGACAGGACTGAACTATTCATGAACACACACAGGAGAAGAGATCACAGTAGTGGTCAGGGCAAGACTTGGCATTTTCACCTTCAGTGGGATTGTTGCAGGATTTTTCAGAGAGGAGTGACAGCATCTGAATTTTGTTTTCAAAGAAAGAAGATAGTATGTGGAGGTCAGGTTGTAGCCTGGAGTTAGGGTCGTAGCTAGGGATTTTTACAGTAATCTGAGCCGAAGGTGATAATGCCTTGGACTGAGGCTGTGGCAGTTGAAGTGATGGGAAGTGATTAAGTCCTAGACGTGTCATGAAGGTAAAGTCGATGATTTCCTAACAGATGGAGGTGGGGGCAGGGACACGGCTGCAAAATTAATTTCTTAACCTTGAAATTGGATTTTTCTCTGCTCTGTCTCCTGAGTGCACACGGATCAGTCACTAAGAACTCCGGATGTGACCCTGGGCTTCAGTTGGAGTTGAGAGTCTTCTGATTCCTTGCAGATTTTGCAGGAATGGTAAAAATGGCAGAGCTGAATAAATAGCTGTTTTGACAAAACTTTGGAGAAAATGGGAAGCTGGCATACTATTTTATCCTACTTTTAAATATGTAAGCTGCATTCAAGTCCCTGTGCTTTTTCAGCTTATAGTTTGAGTAATTTTTTTTTATTATGAACTGAATAGTAATAACTTGTTTGAGAATCTATGCACAGCATCT
This sequence comes from Bos grunniens, assembly GCF_055505025.1. Classification (NCBI taxonomy): domain Eukaryota; kingdom Metazoa; phylum Chordata; class Mammalia; order Artiodactyla; family Bovidae; genus Bos; species Bos grunniens. The sequence goes on along the minus strand of NC_141176.1, from coordinate 84,688,125 downwards.
TACAGGATGTCATTTGCAGCTGCAAAAAAAGGGGCCAGAGATAAAGATGAAAAACATGTATTTTCAGGTTTCTTTATCTGAGCCATGGATTTTTTTCAACAAAGAAAAGCTATTTCCCTGGTAGATATTCTCACACCATGAAGGACAGCGCTAATGCATTAGCAATATGTCATCTATGATTAATGCTGATGACTCAGTGAAACACAGCAAGATACTGAAATAATGGGATTTTCGGCATTTTATAAATGCAATCATTGTAACACATGGTCCATGGGATATTTTTATGAGTGTGTTAATTTTTTTTTTATTTCCAGAAGTTATTTAACATGAGAATGGGTTCTGTGAAAAGAATACAGCACACAGATAAATATAACTCTTCTTTTTCTAAATATTAATCACATGCACACATGGGAATTTGATCAATTTCCTTAATTTAAAGCTAACTTTAAAATTGTTAGTATTTTGGAACATCCCTCCATAGCTTAAGCATCCACTCAAGGTTGATCCTTTTAGAAAATAATAGAAGTAACCTGATGATCTGCTTATACAGAAACTAGAAAAACTCTTTTCTAAAGCACATATCTGAAATGATTTTGTTGTGCTGCAAACCTTGAATTTGTGATCAATTCTTCAATTCTGATATGCTCATGACAAGTAGAATGACTTATTGATGGTGTTTTTTTAAAATTTTATTTGCATTTTAATTATTTGTCTTTCCCAATCAGTAAAATAAGATTTTAATCCGTAGGTCAACTGAGGCCTATAAAAATTTATATTTAAAAAATATTTTTGTGCTTTTCTTATTATAGATTACTAGATTTTATGATGCTGTCCTCATAGATGTAATATTTTCACAACTTGGGCATGTTTTTCCACACAATACAACCTTTCTTAAATTTTTATTAACATGTCTTCTATGCAATTTAGTTGTCACATTTGTTCTAAAATTTCTGTATGTATTTTTGGGCAATACAGATCTTGATGGCCTGCATAGGCCCCCTCTCATGAAAGTGCTACATTTTACAGAAATTGGTGATTCTGGTAGACTTATAAGGTAGGTTAGGTTTAGTTAAATAATAATTAAATAATGTAGAATTAAATAAACCCTTTTCAACTACTCTTAAAAATTGCAGTTGGAAATGAGTTTTAGTAAAATCCATTTTATTCATTTTTGCCCCAATGACTTTCAAAGAATAGTAATCCCATGAGATTTCTCCTTGTTACCAAAGATAGTAGAAATCCTAAACTAGACAGATGGAAAAAAATTTTTTTAACTTGCTTTATCTATATTTTTCAATGTTAATGGTGACAACAGATGATAGATTGAATTCAGCTTGGTTCCTAGAAAAGTTATGGCTGCAAAATGGCTTATAGATGCAATTTTCTTTTGCACCTTTTCTGTGTGAAATACTTATGTGAAAGACACAAAGCTGGAAAGCATCACAAAGTCAAGCTTGGGATGTATTTCCCAGGCCTTCTATGATATCAGTATACAGGGCAGCCGTAGTTTGGAGGGCCTGTTACTTTACATGCATCATCCTGTTGAATTCCTGTGACATGAGGGTATATTCCCATGAGGATGTATTATCTCTGTTATATGGATGAATAGGCAGGCTAAAAGAGAAGCTACGTGATTTATCTGAGTTCATGGGAAGAAGAAGTGGCAATAATAAGTGAATTCAGGTGTCTCTGACTCCAGAGTGTAGACGACCCACTGTGACCAAGCAGTGAACCCAGATCATCAGGAAAGGCCATCTCCTCCACGGCCACCTGCCATCAAGCTCTCGTCTCATGGAGAACCCAGCTGGTGAGCCTTTGCACACCCTTGGGGAACAGGTGCATAAAGGCAAGGCTCAATTTTTATCCAAGCACAAGTCTTGGTCTTATTTTTCGGGTAACTGATGTCTGCCCAGAAATGACTTTAGCATGTGTCTGGGTTTGAATCTTTTGAAATATTTCTCCTATCAATTTTGCCTCAGGGACACCTGCAGACAACACGAGGGTCAGCCCCTTGGGTCCTCAAGATAATGTATTCCAGCAAATGAGGAATCTACTGGCAGGAAAACTGTAAACTGACCACAGAAAAGTACAGTTAATCAGGCCTGCTATTCCTCTTTTATGGGATGGATCCAGGGCTAACAATCAAAGACTCAAAAATGTTTTCTTACCCTTTTGTGGGGGGGTTGGTGGATTCACTACTGATTGTATTATCTCATCATTCCTAATAAGAATCATACTTAATTTAAAATGTTTTTTGTCTTTTAATACTTTAATTTTATTAGTGAAAGTGATTCAGTTATACATATACATGTATTCGCTCTTTTTAGGTTCTTTTCTCATATAGCTTACCACAGAATATTGGGTAGAGTTCTCTATGTTATACATCCTTGTTGCTTATTTAGCCTCTATATAGTATTCATCCAAAACTCCTGATTTATCCCTCCTCCTCTCCACCCCATGTTTCCCCTTTGGTAACCAAGTTTGTTTTCATTATCTATAAATCTGCTTCTGTTTTGTGAATGAATTCATTTGTATCTTTTTTTTTAAATTAGATTCCACATGTGAGTGATAATCATATGGCGTTTGTCTTCACTGGTCTAACTTACTTCACTCAATATGACTATCTCTAGGTCTATCGATGTTGTTGCAAATGGCATTATTTCATTCTTTTTCATGGCTGAGTAGTACTTCACTGTATATATGTACCACAACTTCTTTATCCATTCTTCTGTGGATGGATACTTAGGTTACTTCCGTGTCTTGGCTATTGTAAATAGTGCTGCAGTGAACACTGGAGTGCATATATCCTTTTGAATTACGTTTTTCTCCAGATACATACCCAGGAGTAGAATTGCTGGATCATATGGTAGTCCTATTTTAAGTTTTTTAAGAAACCTCCATACCGTTCTCCATAGTGAAGTGAAAGTCACTCAGTAATGTCTGATTCTTTGCAACCCCATGGATTATACAGTCCATGGAATTCTCCAGGCCAGAATACTGGAGTGGGTAGCCTTTCCCTTCTCCAGGGGATCTTTCCAACCGAAGGATCGAATCCAGGTCTCCTGTATTGCAGGTGGATTCTTTACCAGCTGAGCCACAAGGAAAACCCAAGAACACTGGAGTGGGTAGCCTATTCCTTCTCCAGGAGATCTTCCCGACTTAGGAATTGAACCTGGGTCTCCTGCAATGCAAGCAGATTCTTTGCCAGCTGAGCTATGAGGGAAGCCCACTGTTCTCCATACTATTAACTATTTAAATGTAGTTTTCAGTTAGTGTTTGAGAACTGCCCAGAGTTCAAACAAATAATGACACATTATTGGAAATATTTTAGCTGTAGAATGATGTTGCAATGATAGTTCAGTTTTGAGTGGAATCTTTTATAATTCTGGTATATGCATATTGAATTAACCCTGGTGCATAGGTTAATTGCTTTAACAGGAATACTAAATGATGGTGCTGGTCCAGAGGGATATGGGAATACCAATGATTCTGGGTAGAACGTAGCTGCACAAAAGTTTGTCTACATTCTAACAAGTTAGTTCTCAAAGATTCTTTACCTGGTCATTTGTTTACTACTCCAAAGAGCCACTGCACAACTACTCATATCAAATGTTGGCGGGACTCAGTTAATATGCTTTCATGTTTGCATCTAGATTGCTTCTATCCATAATTTTTAGGTTAGAAATTTCACACAGAAGTGTCTACGTAACATTATTGCATCTGAGCAAGTCAGGTATATCCCGTCTCTTAGGTAATATGAGTTTGGACAGGAAAACATTCTTTCTAGTTTGTTCCATCTGCTTGCTAGAAGACTGACTTTGGTAAAGCAGTTTAAAAGCCTTCTGAAGATTTACCCAAAATAGGATAGTTAAATCAGGCAATAAGACAGGTTTAATTTTTCCAGTTTTTCTTTCTGTTCTCTGGGATAGAGCTGGCCAGCTATATTCATCTATATTCATAGTGTATCTCTAGTAACATGAGTAATAGGGCTTTTTGTCTCTCTAACACATTCCTTAGGTTTCTCTGAGATGTAGCATGTCTAGCTCCCAAATATGTTTAAAATGCAAATTTCACTTTTAGATAATGTATGAATTGTTGTGATCTATTTTTTAGAGAACATTCTACAAGTTAGACATCCATATAAAAGAGGCTGCCTTTTGATTCATCACTTTGCAGGACAGCAAGATGTATACATTCTTATTTTAGCATATTGCAGTATTCAAAGTCTTGTTGGAAATTTTCTTTTGTAATGTTATCTTACACTGTAGCACAATTTTGAAGATTTCATAGTGCCAAACCTTCCTTAATATTTCGAGGATGAATTTAATTTTGAAAACAAATCCTTTTAGATTAAAACCTGTTGTGCAAAATGGAGATACAATTTGGAATCTGTGTATTAATTAGAAATATATATTTGATGTGTTTTGTAACTGTGATAGAGCAAAATTATATCAAATAAGAATTGGAATTAGAATTGTTAGATTAATTTGTTTCTGTTTTTTTTTTTTAACCACAATTATTGCTAGCAACACTTCTCACAAGGGTTCTCTTTGAATGTCAAACTTTATGGTCACCCTACTAATTGGTAAAATTAGAGAAATATGGTGTTTAGTACCCATCCTTTGGGCTTCCTAGGTGGCTCAGAGGTAAAGAATCTGCCTGCCAATGCAGGAGACACAGGTTCGATCCCTGGACTGGGAAAATCCCCTGGAGAAGGAAATGGCAACCCATTCCAGTATTCTTGCCAGGAGAATCTTCTGGACAGAGGAGCCTGGTGGGTTACAGTCCATGGGGTCACAAAAGAGTTGGATACAACTTCACTTACTCACACACACACACACACACACTGGACACTAAGAAGGCTTGTCTATACCTGAGGCCATTCTGTCTCCTTCCCAACCACCTTTTCTTTCCTGAGATTCCCCAACTAACATGTAGAACTAACTATGGTAGCTAAGTCTTCGGAACTCAAGGTGGATTCCCCCAAAGGTTGGCATTACTAACTTGGCCTGATGCCTTTCACCAGCCCCCCTCTTGCTACTGTTGCTAATGGAAAGGCCAGTTTCTCTGTTCTTCTTGGCATACTTGGCCAAGAGTCAGAGGACTTTGTCTTTCTTTTAAGGAGCTTCCTAATTTTCAGTGGACCCCTAAACACCCTACCTTGAAATAATCTTAAGAATCAGTGGATCATATCCCCTCTTGCCAACCTAGTATAACTTTGAGTTTACCTTTTTCATTGTATAGCAGTGTTCTCTCCTATGGTTTTCATCCTCTGATTTTTCTAAAACCTACAGTCCTCACTTTACTAGAGCATTGATTAGACCCCAGCTGAATTCTCCATCTCTGTCACTTGTCCTGAATAGGTTTGTTCCCAAACCGTTTTTGTTCACCTCATTTCTTCTTAATCTTGCCCTGTGCTGTGAAACTCAGATGTAATATTAAGGTTTACATGTTGATGCGTTTTACCCCACTGCTGGCAGGCTGGCGCTGACAGAGGAGTTTTCTGCACACCATGACTTGATCCATTGCAACACATGTATTTGAATATTTTGGAATCCATATGGATGTTTTTGAGAAAATAGTCACTTCTTCCAAAGCTCTGAAATTTCTAGACAAATCAAATATGAACCCACATGTGGAAATTATTCCCTTACCCACTGCTTTCCAATAGCAATTTTATTAAAATCATTATGATGTTCCAGTTTAAATTTTATCATTTTCTCCACTTTTAATAGACTCCTTTTACATTCTTACAGAAGCAGGGATTTTCAACAGGACTCCTATAATAGAAAACCTTTGCATGTCTTTGAGCTCTGTTGTTTTTTTTTTTTTTTTTGTCATTTTTGTTCTAATGAGTAATATAAAACTAACCCTTAAATCCACAGAAGTCAAAATAAATATAATAGTCTTTATGTATATGTTTTCCTTCGGTAACTTGAAGTATTAGAAACAATTACCTTGCCTTTTTGCAATTTTAGTGAATTAACCAGACTTCATTGCATATTTATCTGTTTAGGAACAACAGGTTGTTTTTTTCCCCTGGAGAATGCCAGAAGTAATGAGCTGGCGTTACTTGCAGATAATTAATCCTTTCATTCTTTATAAATAGTAGCAATAACACTGTTGAGTCTTGGCGCTTCTATCTAACATAAAGTCTATTGCTTGACTTAGGACTGACGATGGGCAGCTGCTTTCTCTGCAGCCAACAATTAAATGTTGACTGATAGCTGAGATGGGAATATGGAAGTCTCTATGCTTCTTCCAATGCTTATTCTAGTTCCACTTTGCCCTCTGCTTGCAGGAAATGGCTCTGCATTGTCATCCGAGTGGGTTTCCATCATGTTCTTTCCTTTTCTTTTTTGGTATCTCCTGTTCATCACTGGGGCTTCCCAGGTGGCGCTAGTGCTAAAGAACTCGCCTGCAGTGCAGACAGACATAAGAGACATGGGTTCAGTTCTCAGATCGGGAAGATCCCCTGGAAGAGGGCATGACAACCCACTCCAGTATTCTTGACTGGAGAATCCCATGGACAGAGGAGCCTGGCAGGCTACAGTCCATGGGGTTGCGCAGAATCGGACACGACTGAAGTGACTGAGCTCACATGCAAGTTATCATTAACCAGTTTTGTGTAAAGCTGTATTCTTTTTTATTCCATGGGATGCACTAACTTTAATTGTGACAATAGAAATGAGAGACCCTCCCCTTAGCCTTCAACCTATTTCATATTTGTCTTTATCTGATTCCTTTTGTTTTTCCTCTTTCTATGTCAATTTCAAGCCTTCCCATCATACTCTAACCTTTAGCTTACAAGGTTGTGAGATGGGAAAAACAGTTTCGATTTTGGATCCACAGAGAACTGGATGCAAATCACAGAGCGCTGGGGATAATTACTTAAACTCTCTGTGCTCATTTTTCTCTTCTGTAAGTTAGAGCTAATAATGCCTATTTTGAAATTTGTTTTTAACGGAATCCAGGGAGATAGATTGGAGAAGGCAATGGCACCCCACTCCAGTACTCTTGCCTGGAAAATCCCATGGACGGAGGAGCCTGGTAGGCTGCAGTCCATGGGGTCGCTAAGAGTTGGACACGACTGAGCGACTTAACTTTCACTTTTCACTTTCATGCATTGGAGAAGGACATGGCAACCCACTCCACTGTTCTTGCCTGGAGAATCCCAGGGACAGGGGAGCCTGGTGGGCTGCCGTCTATGGGGTCGCACAGAGTTGGACATGACTGAAGCGACTTAGCAATAGCAGCAGGGAGATAGATGAGCTATAAGATCTGTCTTACTAAGTAAATTCAATACAGTTTCACTCCTTCCCCTTTGTGGAATCAAGAAAAGAGTGAAATTGCAGTAAACAGTCTCCGTAAATGTTAGTCCTATTTTCTAATTAATTTCTTTACCAAATCCGTGTGGTGCTTAGTTAAGTGCTATAAGCACTTTACGCATATTCTTTTATTCTCATAACTACCTCAAGAAATAGGTCTTGTTTTTTTCCCCACTTTTATACTCAAGGAAACTGAACCACAGAGCAGTTACCCATCTCACTGAGGGCCATACAGCTAGTCATTGTTCTCATGGGATTTGCACTGGGAGGCCTGACCAAGGAGGCTGTGGTCGTGACCATACCCCTAATTTCTGGCCATGCCTTCTCTTTATTCTCTGCTCAAACAATAGGGTTTATGGTGACAAGTTTCCTTAAAGGAAGTTGGCCCATGGTTGCTACTTTGGCTCCTGGTCCTCTTTACTCTCTGCTCTGCTGCTTCTGTATAGATTCCAACACACACTGGCCATCCCTCCAGGAAAGTCTCTACAGGACTTTGTGGCAGGGGTGATATGATGTGTAGCTGGAGCTGGCCTTTGGGGGGCAAGGGGGAGTGAATTATCACCTTCAAGGGAGGACTCCTCCATTAGGGGTACTGGCTTGCTTCTGGAACTGCAGGAGCCCTTAGCGACCTGACAGAGGTAATTTATTCAACAGAGATCCTCTGAAAGTAGATCTGACATTTCACTAGAATCATCATTGCTTTTTGCAAATGCCTAATGAGTTCAGATGGTGTTATCAGCCTAATAATTTAAGAGGTACATCCTAATCAGGTTTTGTACTTCTCCTATATTAAGGCTTAAAAAGTCCATTTGGGCTTTCAGTTTTTTTTAATTTAGTTTTAAAAACATCCCTTTGTTTTTTTGCCACATATGCAAATGACCTCATTTTTTTTCAAAGAAAAATATAGTTTGCTTTTGCCTTTTAAAACATTGGGAAAATGTCTTTGATAGCAGTGTTTTCTGAATGATGTTTAGTGATACTTCTGGCTCCATGAATTCTGATTAAAATCAGAAACTAGGTTGGGACTTCAGTTCTACTATGCAGATGAGGCAGAGACAATTAAAGAGTGTGATTATAGTAGGATAGAAATGTCAAGAAAATGCCACATCAAATATCCTTGTTCTATACAGATTACAGGTAATGTAAGATTATCTGTAAGCAGGAACTTCATTAGCCAGATAAGGACAGTGAGGGGGTTTTGCTTTGAAAATACATGTCTATTAAAAGAGGAGATTTGTCTATTGCAAATGGAAATTTTCACCCAACAGACTAATGTAAACCCATGAGAAAGCACCCCCATTTTGGTTAACATGTTTGAGTCTCCCTCTTTTGCAGGAGGAGTGAGTAGAGGGTTAGCGATGGAGCCCCAGAAATATAATGTAATTATAGCAAAAACTGCCTTAGCTGATTGGTCTTTCAAATGGAGATTTTAGTTCGCTAGCATTTTCTTTTCTGTCAGGAAAATGAGATTCTAGTTTTTCCACATTGGGAACGGGGTTGTTTTACATGACTGAAGTTTCCAGCCAGCTGATATTTAGCCAGTCTTACGATCTGATAAGTATATAAGTTGAAGAAAGCTCAAATTGGCTTATACAAAATTGGAATTTATTAGTTTACATAAAGTGCGGCTGTGACTCGGTGACCCTATGGTGAACTGTGGGACATATATTGTTTTGTGATTTTTGTTTGTATGTTTTCTCCAATCTGCCTTCTGTGATGTTGGTTCTGTCCCAAGGCTAGTTCAGTTTACACTTGCAGGATTGATGTCCACATTCCTGGGATCACCTACTTCCTTGTCCAGTTGAAACAGAGAAAGTGTCACATTAAAAAAAGGAAAGAGTCGGACATGATTGAGTGACTGAGCACACACCCACGCATGCACTGACACTCAGTGGGAAATCTCTTATTCCTCTTTTGGGCCTGGATGTACATTGAGTCAACAGAAACATGTTAAATACTTTATAGTATATTGCTTGGGTTTCTGGCTTGTATCCTGAGTCATTTCGGTTGTATCCAACTCTGTGCAGCCCCAGGGACTGTAGCCCAACAGACTCCTCTGTCCATGGGATTCTCCAGGCAAGAGTACTGGAGTGGCTTGCCATGCCCTCCTCCAGGGGATCTTCCCCGACCCAGGGATTGAACCTGCATCTCTTATGTCTCCTGCAGTGGCAGGCAGATTCTTTACCACCAGTGCCACCTGGCTTGAGAATTATAAATGACAAATGTGTTTGTGGTTTTATTTACTGTTTTTTTTTTTTTTTTTTCTTTTTCACTACCCACGGGATTGTTTTTTAACTACTGAGTCAGAACGAGTTTATTATCAGGGCTGCCCTGGATGGCAGTTCAGGGTCTGAAATGCATGACTCCAGGAGGGGTTATTCTCATAGAAGATGATGGGAATTATGCCCCCCTCACAGCTCAGTTGGTAAAAAATCCACCTGCAATGCAGGATACCCTGGTTTGATTCCTGGGTCAGGAAGATCCGCTGGACAAGGGATAGGCTACCCACTCCAGTATTCTTGGGCTTCCCTGATAGCTCAGTTGGTAAAGAATCCACCTGCAGTGCAGGAGACCTGGGTTCCATCCCTGGGTTGGGAAGATCCCCTGGAGGAGGGAACAGCTACCCACTCCAGTATTCTGGCCTGGAGAATTCCATGGACTATATAGTTCCATGGGGTCACAGACAGTCAGACACAAATGAGCAACTTTCATTTTCAGTGCCCCCTGGAGTTGTGCCATGTTGCAACTCTTTCAGATAGATAAGGGATATCATTTTCAGGTAATGGATAATTTAAAATATTGTCAGGCAGCACTGCAGTGTCATATGTGGACTCCCCAGTCATTAAAACTAGTTTATGTTCATGAACTTCAAATGACTGGTGTGTTCAATTGCAATCTCATAGGAGAAGTATGCTGCACAGGCAACTTTAGAGTCAGATGTTTGTGGGGAGTTCTGGCTCTACCACTGGCTAGCTGTGTGACCTTAAGCAAGTTACTTTACCTTTCTGAGCCTCAAGAGCCTCATCATCAAGCTAGAGAAAAGAATACCTAACTCTTAAAAAAAAAAAAAATCTTTGAAAAGGAATGCCTAACTCTGAAAGTTCTTGTGAAGATGAGGAACTATCTATGAGTCCCAAGGGTGGGCCCAAAGAGTGAATGTTCAATTGGTAACTATTCTGCTACTCTGAGAACTGGACAGGCATTAACTTATTTATATCTATTCCCTTTGTCTAAGGATAAATGTTATTGTCTTGTGGCTAAATAGCAGAATCTACAACAAATCAAGATGGATTAATAAGACACATAATTTCTTAACCAGCCTGTAGGGTTGTCAATAGCATTCAATGATTATAATAAATGATATTGATTGAGTTTTTAAAAATATTGATAAAAATAAAATTTCAGACCTTTAAAGGGATAGGTGAGAAAGTTAAGTGTGCAGTAATTAGCAAATGAATTGAATAGCGGCCACCACAAAATCAAGACTTCTGTATCAACTATAAAAGAGAAAGTAAGATAACTACCGCAGCAAAGGAGACTATCTCGATGCCAATCTACATTATTTCATAGAGAAGTATCTTTGTGAATGATGTTAACATTTCCTTTGAAAGAATGGCTATATTTTACTTAAAAGTATTAGAAGGTTTCCATGACTACGACCTCTGGAGGAAGAGGATAACTTTTTTTAAACATGCATGTGTATTATTCAGTTCACATAATGTACCAAACCAGCTGGTCAAATGCTTTCTCAAGAACTTTAAAAACAGAAGTAAAGAAAGTAAAATTAAGTACACTTGTGGGATGTATCCCATAAGCTAGAGATCGTATGTCCATGAAAGGTGAAGATAGTTTTAAAGGCAGAGAAACTACAGTGCTAAGGGTCATTTGCCCAACCCACCTCGCAAATCAACGTTTCTGATAATACGTATCAGATCTCCAGTTCACAGTTTTCTGTAGCAAAGCTTACGCACCAAAGCTGCTGTTTCTCCATAGAGTTGAATATTTCCTCAAGCAAAAGAATCCCTATGCCATTATTCTTGCATTTGGTTTACTTCCCTCAAAGTAAAACACTCCAAAAATCTTTGAAAGAAAGACTTTCTCAATAAGATTGCAATGAGTAATGAGGGTGAAAGAATTTCTTTTTCTTCTAGAAGTGTGGAAAAGAGAAAGCCAGATTACATGACCTCTCAGGGCACTTTTACTCCTAAATATTTTGAATGGTGGCTCAGACAGTGAACAGTCTTCCTGCAGTACAGGAGGGCTTGGTTTGATCTCTGGGTGGGAGGATCCCCTGGAGGAGGGCATGGCAACCACTCCAGTGTGCTTGCCTGGAAAATTTCAGGGACAGAGAAGCCTGGTGGGCTGTAGTCCTTGGGGTCACAAAGAGTCGGGCATGACTGAACGACTATCACTTTCATTTTGAATTTAGAGAAGAATTTGAAGGGAGTCAATGCTGTAGATAAAGAGAGTACACTGTGGTTTCTGAGTTCTGCCTTTCTTCTGCTGAAATATCGCTGCCTAGGGCAAAAAGAGCCCTGAAATTAGTTGCCTGTTTTCACATAACTAAACAGCAAGCCCTCTGCATTTGTTTTAATATTTCCAGCTGCTCTAATAGTTTCAGTGGCTTTGAAACAGACTAAGTCTGGTAGCTGTTCACTGTTCAGGGAGCCTCATCAATATCCACTGTTGAGTCAACAAGTTCCTTTGATGTTGAGGGTGCAGGTGGAAGAAAGATGGAAGAAATCTACATGCTGTGCTCACAGACGAACACTCAGATCCCCACGGAAAGCAGGCTTTTATTGGAAGCATATAATCTTATATTCACCTGATATTGTGTTCGGTCTGATTCATCAGGGATTTATACTGGAAGCTTAAAATAACATTGATAGAGGAGAGCTCTTCTCTTTCCCATCCCTTGGGTTACTCTGTATTAAATTCCCATTTGGGACCCCTAGCTCCATGGGAAATGTGAGGGCATGCCCTGCTACATAGAATGCACACTTGAATGTATCTGATGCACTAAACTGTTTCAAATGTTAATGTATCTGCTGCAGTATACATCACTGACTTGGTTTCATAGGAGAAGCCACTTTATACCAGAAAATAACTTTCTTGTTAGACCCTCTCAGCAAAACATCACTCCTCCCAGCCTAAAAGTGCTGTGTAGCTCTAAAAACACTTGACTGAACCAGAATTTGATTTTGCCTAGAGAATTTCTATGTGCCCCATTAAGTACCTGGAGACATCACTGAGAAAAGCATAAAATCATGGTCCTGTGATTTTTCTCATCTAGGATTCTAGTATCTGCATATGTGATTGATCCCCAGTCTTTAAATGTCACTTAGAGGGTCCTCTTGGCAGATAGAATCACAGGAATACCTCAAAAATGTCTTTGCACGAAGGGCCATATGCAAAGTGTGAGATGCGGGGTGTAAGGGGGGGGATTACTTTCAAAAATATCCTGGGAACATGTTGCCTTGATGACATGTTTTCTGAATGTGCTGAAGATAGAGACAGAAAGAAAGCACTTGAGTTCAAGGTCTACATCTCCCAAGTATGGTTCCTGTGAGAGCTGACAAATAGTATCTTTTTTGGGAGCTTCCACTGGACTTGAAAATATGAGATCCAAATCTGGCCCCTTGAGGACTGATAGCCAGTGGAGCCAATTAGAAAAAGCTGTTATATAGTACTTATTTTGACTAGAACAAAAGACAGTCAAGGGAGATTCAGAGATTGTCATGAGGCAAATAATAAAACCGGAAGAAAGAGCACCCATAACAATGACTGTATTAATAACATGATGAATAATGAAAAAAAAAAGAACGTTCCGTCTTGGCCCTTTGAGGTCACTCTGTCAGGATGTGGGGGGTTTTGTGCTAGGACAAAGGAATGGCCTTCCTGGAAACCCCCTGCTTCACCCCCAGTCATCACAACTCTCCGCCTTTTTCTCCTATTACCTAATTAGATGCGGCTTTGTTCCTCTGGGCAGAAAATCCTTCATATAAAAACTAACATAAAGCAAAATTTAAAATAGATGGACATATGCCAGTTTTGAGTTTAATTGAGGGTGAAAAATAGTCATAAAAAGCCATGGGGACTTTGTGCAATGGCATAAGTAATGAAGAGGGGGTCCCACCAGCCGATTGCATAGGATCTCCAAAGGACCCATCTGAACTCCTGTTCCTTTGCTGGCAAAGGATATTCACAAAGCGCCAGAGACCGTCGGAGGCAGTGGTCTGACCAAATGAGGGCAGCCAGAAACACTGACAGTACCATTTCTTATCCTTCAGTCAGTCACAGGGTCAGATAAATGTGTTATTTATTAATTTACCAATACTTTATAAGTGCAACCTAGGAGCTGAGTATTGGATAAAGGTAGTTTAAAAAGGCCTACACGATCCATCTGTTTATGAAGGAGGATCCACGAATGTCCCCAAACATGGAGCCTATTGGCCAAACGTCCCCCATCCTCTCTTTCATCAACAGTTCTTACCCCTGTCAGCTGGTGAGTTCTATGATAACTGGGTATGTCCTCCTCTTTTTTCTTGACCAAAGTTATCCTCCGTTTAAAGTATGGATGGGCAGCAACGAGCCGTTAGAAATCCATTTCCTGAAAGTACCTCCCCGCCACTGCTTTCAAATGCCCAGCTCTGTTCGGCTCAAACAATGCTCACATCATAAACAGTCTGCTAATTGGATGAATGAATAAAAGAATGAATGAATGGTTAAAGAATGAATGAGATAAGAGAAGAAGGAGCAGGGGGAACTTCATTTCACAGCTCCATGCTCTGACTTTCTAACTTTGAAAAAGTGAAAGTAAAGTCGCTCAGTCATGTCCGACTCTTTGCGACCCTATGGACTGTAGCCCACCAGGCTCCTCCACGGAATTTTCTAGGCAAGAGTACCGGAGTGGGTTGCCATTTTCTTCTCCAGGAGATCTTCCCAACCCAGGGATCGAACCCGGATCTCCTGAATTGCAGGCAGACAGACGCTTTACTGTCTGAGGCACCAGGGAATCTTTAGGGCATTTTTAAACATAAAGGACTAGACCTCTTAAGCTATGGGGACTTCATCAATATTTTCCTTGTAGATCTTTAAAATAAAAATGTGTGCAATAGCTGTTAGAAGAAAACAGTATTTTGTACATCCAACAGTTAAAATATTATATTCTAGTTTGGTAGATTGGGAAAAATATTTGAAGAGATATTTTTCAGACTTCTTGTCAGATTTATGACAACCCTCCTCATAAATTAGGGATAGCCATTACATCATAACTTCACCTTTATTCACTTATAACTCATTTCTGAAGATAAACAACATTTATCTATTTATTGCTGCACTTTCACTTGTTTGAAATTGGTTGTAATATGTAATCAATTAGAGTTTCCCCTCCAAGTCATCAATCTTAACTAATAAAAGGTAGACAGTCGTTTTAAAAAATATCTTAACATGTTGGCCCCGAGTCACAAACTCTTAGTCTGGTCATTGACCCAGTGACTCATCTACACCACAACCATAGTTGCTGTTCAGTTGCTCAGTCGTGTCCGACTCTTTGTAACCCCATGGACTGCAGCACGCCAGGCTCCCCTGACCTTCACTATCTCCCAGAGTTTGCTCAAACTCATGTCCATTGAGGTGCTGATGCCATCCAACCATCTCACCCTCTAATCGTAGGTGAGCTCCAAATTCAGAAAAAAATGGTTCTCTCCTGTCACCAGTGTGCTCAGGCCTCACCCCATCTTATCCCAAGAGTATTAATTTATCAGCTTCTTCTTCTAAACAGGCAGCAGGTATCTATTTGGCCCTTCCTGTATCTAAGGCATGTGATAGATTCTGTAGAGAATTCAAAAGCGCTACAAAGACGTCATCAACAACAAGTGGTATCACCCCAAAGGTGGCATAACAAGAAGCTGAACACAGATGCATAACAATTCCATGCCCAGGGTCTTCAAAGGAACAACCTTAATTTAGAAGAAGCGATGAAAGGAGAGCATCTAAAGAACAGATTTGCTTACTTAGTGACTTCTAGCGCTTCCGTTGTTTTCCTTGCTGTGTGCGTTACTCACAAGAAAGAGTAAGTTCCTCCCACACAACATAAAAGTTCACACCACATGACCTTGAAATGATGATGCTTTGCCTGTACTGCAGAAACTGATACTGGCACACAGTTAAACCTTAACGTAGTCAGAGGGGAAGCATTATGAAAATAGGCAAGGAAAACATAGAGCAGGGACTCTCAAACGTGGCGTGTTTGAGGTTTAACTGAGTAATTAACAATGCATTTGGGATGTCCCTGGTCCTCCAGTGGTTAAGAATCTCCATGTCAATGCAGGGGACATGGGTTCGATCCTTAGCCAGGGAAGACCCCACATGCTGTGGAGCAACTAAACCTGTGCCCCATGATTATCGAGCCTGTGCTCCCCAACAAAGAGAAACCCATGAGGGGTGGCCGCCCACTTACTGCAACTGAGGAAGACCTGGGCATGGCAGCAGGGACCCAGCACAGCCAAAAATAAATTTAAAATAAGTTAATGAGTAATTTAGAATAAATAAACAGAATGTTAATTTTACAAATATATCCGTTTAGACATTCCAATGCAACAGAAGAGGCTGCTCCATCCTCAGATACTGGGTGATTCAGTAGGTCTGAGGTGAACACAGAAGACATGAGCTTAAGGTTTGTGCTGTGTGACTTTGACTCAGGAAGCCCAGGGCCACACACAGAGATGCTCTGTTAGAGAAAATACCTAATGAATGTTACATAAGTGCTAGATGTGTGCTCCTTTCAAAGAACTAAGCATTACAGATAGCATTGTGTTGACGCTTGGTGTTCTTAATCAGAGACTGGGTTAGTTAGCTATTAATTTGAGTTTAAGCAGACTAACCAAACTCTTACATTTCTAGAAGAAGTAATTTTCTCAAGCATTGCTTTAAGCTTCTTTTCTCTTTTATATTTTTTAAGTTAAAAAAATGTATATTATTTAAAGTTATATTTAATAAGTTTTCTCTTTCCAGCTTTGTTATAAACACATAATATATGTCATTTTAAGGCATACAAGCTAATGATTTGGTGCGCATGTATGTTACAAAATGATTACTACAATAAGGTT
This sequence comes from Bos grunniens, assembly GCF_055505025.1. Taxonomy (NCBI): domain Eukaryota; kingdom Metazoa; phylum Chordata; class Mammalia; order Artiodactyla; family Bovidae; genus Bos; species Bos grunniens. The sequence goes on along the minus strand of NC_141176.1, from coordinate 84,671,687 downwards.
GGTTAATGCCACCCTCACCTGACATAATTGCCATTGTTTGTGTGTTGGGGGTGGGGCGTGGCGGGGTGGTAAGCTTTAAGATCTATTCTCCTGCTCCAGCAATCCCACTTCTGGAAATGCGTCCATAGGAAATGATAGGATTCTCTCAAAGCAATGTCTATCCTCCCATGTTCCCTGCAGCATTATTCACCACACTGGAGCTATAGAAACAACACAAGACTGTGGATCGATAAATGGATAAAAATAGAGGGTCTGTATCCACAGTGGAATATTATTCAGCCTTACGAAGAAGGAACTCCTGCCACTTATGACAGCATAGATGAACCTGGAGGGCATTCTGCGAAGGGGCGTAAGCAGAAAGACAAATACTGCATAGGATCACTTACATGTGAAATCTAAAAACAAACCAAAAAAAATCCTAAAAACAAAGTCCAAGTCATAGACACAGAGAGTAGGAAAATAGTTGCCAAGGGCTGGAGTGGAGGGTGTTAAATACAGAGAGGTTGGCAAAGGGGTACAAACTTTCAATGATTAAAAAAAAAAGAATAAGATCCAAGGACCTAATTTATAAATATGATGATTAGAGTAGATAACACTGTACTATATAACTGAAATTTATTAGGAGAATAAAACTTAAATATTCTCACCAAAAAAAAAAAAGGGCAAATGTGAGGTGATGATTGTGTTTCATTAACTCAGTGAAGAGAAGTCCTTTCACAGTGTATCAGTTCAGGCAGTTCAGTTCAGTCGCTCAGTCATGTCCGACTCTGCAACCCCATGAATCGCAGCACGCCAGGCCTCCCTGTCCATCACCAACTCCCGGAGTTAACTCAGACTCATGTCCATCGAGTCAGTGATGCCATCCAACCGTCTCATCCTCTGTCATCCCCTTCTCCTCCTGCCTTAAATCTTTCCCAGCATCAAGGTCTTTTCCAAGGAGTCAGTTCTTCACATCAGGTGGCCAAAGTATTGGAGGTTCAGCTTCAGCATCAGTCCTTCCAATGAACATTCACTGTGTATACATATGCCAAATCACCGAGTTGTGGGCTTTAAATATCTTACATTTTTTTCAAGATGTATTTATTTATTTTTGGTTCTACTGGATCTCCATTGCACTGCATTTCTCTAGGTGTCTATAAGGGCTAGTCCTCATTGCGGTGCACAGGCTCTTCACTGTGAAAAGAGACTTTTCACTCCGTCTCTTGTTGCGGAGCACAGGCTCTAGGCGTGCGGACCTCAGTGTTGTGGCCCCCAGGCTCTAGAGCGCTGGCTCTGTAGTTGTGGCAGGGGCTTTGTAAGCACCACAGCGTGTGGGATCTTCCCAGACTAAGGATCTGCCACCTTCATTGACAGGCAGATCCTTAACCACTGACCACCAGGGAAGCCCCATATCTTACAGTTTTAATGATCAATCACACCTCAATAAACCTGGGGGAAAGAAAAGGTCTACTTTCTTAACAACTTCTGCTTCACCTCTTGCTTTCTTTGCCCAAAAAGGAGAACTAGTTATCCATTTACTTTTGTACCTCATTTACAAAAAGCAAAACTAATTTTGAAATGAGACAAGCTAGACACAGTATCCAGGGGATATTGATTCATAGCTCCTTTGTTGAGATTTTGTTTTGCATCACAACTTCATCTCTAAATGCAAATTTAAGTCCCTGGAAGGAAACACTGGGAAATGAGGGCCCTCCTTGGGGTTCAGTATCTTCTTTGTAGCTTGGAAACCATCTGTGCTCATGAAGCAGATTCTTGATTATATTCCTACATGTTATCTTGATTATCTTGACTATATTGATTACATTTAGCTATGGTCTCATTAGTCTCACAATTAAATGTGTCACTGTAGCAAGAGTTTAATTTTCAACATCTAAAATGAGATAATAAAATATATAAGAGAGAGAGAAGGGAAGGAAAGAGAAAAGGAACAAGGAACAAGACCATAGGAAAAATATTTTATCTCTTTTTTTCTCCTTCACTGGGAGCATCTGAGCAGCTCTACCAATGACTGTTACTAGATTATGGACAACTTATTTTCTCATTCTTAATTTCCTTTATCTATGCAGTAGCATAATAATATACGGTTTGCATGCCTATTTTAAAGATAAAAATGTTTAATGCATAAAATATCATCCCGTGTTTAACATAGTAGGTACCTCATAAACGTTGATGGGATTTAATTAAATACACTGTATCAAATTCATGAAGCACAAGCTATTGGACAAAGTGGAGCAGTTTTATTAATATAATAAAACTGTAGTAGATGATATATTGGTCATTGTCAAATATTTAATAGGTGACTCAAAGAAATTTAATATGACATGTTAATATTATTCTCTTTCTGGTGTTAAGAAATGTAAAGAGGAACCAGAGAGGATGAGTATAGTCTGGATGATTAAGGCTATTATTGACAACAATAGTAATAAATGAATTGAGGTGATGTTATACCTTACAGCTGTAAGGGCAGGTCACATACTTAGCAGCTGAATTCCAAATTGAAAGTCTTATTAAAATCTTTGTTATTATTTGAGGATTGTCAAATTACGTATTGGTGAAATCTGGAGGCTTGATATAGATGGGGTGGAAATCCAACAAGCTTGAGCATTCATAAAAAGATGATTAAATGCTGAAATTCATCTCTTTGAACAAACAGGATATACTCATCTTCTTGGGAGATATAAATTGAGTCTGATTCTTCTCCTCCATTCCTTAATGTTTCCAGTTTCCTAGATCCTGTTGAATAGATACAGGCAGTGATTTGCTTATCAACATAATTACTGACACTGTTCAATTTGGAGATTATAATTGGGTACTAGGAAGACTGAGAAAATGGAATTACATTTTTTTCTCTTCCTGTTACACTACCATAGTCTGTACTTAGACATCCCTCAGTCTCTTCTTAGGCTGTCAAATGTCTTAACTTGTACTGTAAGAAGACCTCTTTACTAGTCTAACTATGTTCTACAGCATGCTTCTGATTATATTAACATGATTATTTGGCCACAAACCTTGGACAGTTTTGCATTTTTTCTTAATGAAGAGTAATGGTCTGAGCCTTAACTATAAAGTCTTCTGTAATACGATCTTAAATCTGATTAGCCTACTATACTCTTTTCTTTGCATCACGTTTTCTTTTCTTTTTCTTTTTGTCAAAAACCTATGCTGTTGCTCCAGCTATTCTCTTTAGATGGAATCTTCATTCTTCACTCTCATTTTAACTGTATTATTTTACTGAAGTGTAGTTGATTTACAATGTTGTGTTAGTTTCTGCCGTCCAGCAAAGTGGTTCAGTGGTTCAGTGCTGGATCCTGTGGAAACTCGATTTTGAGTGTTTTGAGGAAACTCCATATTCATTTCTCCAAAGGGGTGATGCCACTTTACATTCCCACCAACGATGTCGGACGGTTCTCCTCTCTCCACCCCCTCTTGGGGATTTGTTATGTGTATAGTCGGAGGGTTCCCCTCTCTCCACACCCTCTTGGGGATTTGTTATATGTATATTTTTTAATGATGGCCATTCTGACCAAAGTAAGGAGGTACCTTATTGTAGTTTTGATTTGTGTTTCTCTAATAATTGTGATTTTGAACATTTTTTCATGTGCCTGTGGACCATCTGTATGTCTTGGATAGATATGTTTTACATATTGAAAATTTGCTTAGCTTTCAAAGTGGAGCTCAACTTCTGTCTCCTATGTAGCATCTGTGAACATTCCAGTCAGGAATAACCCCTTTCTCTTCCTGCTATCATGCCATGTAAGCCACCATTTTCTTTTTGCTATGCAGATCTATTCTCCCATTAGCTTAAAAACTCCTTACAGCAAGAACTATGTCTAGTTAATCTCATAATCGAACACTTTTTTAAGGTTGAATTGGACATTCAAAAACAAAGCCTGCTGAGAACAAAGACATTGCTTAACTAGCTTTTCCTTTTGAACTACAGGGTATTTTGAGGTTGTGGCTGAATAAAGAGATATTACTAAAAGGCTGAGTCCTGTGATCCTAAGTTTCTTGACGTTACTGGGTTGACAGTTATTCAAATTTTAATTGAGTATTTCTCAAGCACCTCACTCTAGGTGTAGAGTTTACAGATAAGACTTTAAAATCAGTAAAGGACATGCTTTTGATCACTAAGAACTCCACTAACAGATAGAGAAGATGAAAATGGCACAGATCAACACCAGTTACTACAATATTCCTGTTCCTGGAGTTCCCAACTTAAGTTTCTCTAAGGACAGCTAGATGACATTATAATAATTATTATATAATATTTGGGCTTCCTTGGTGACTCAGTGGCAAAGAATCTGCCTGCCAATGCAGGAGACGCAGATTCAATCCCTAGGTCAGGAAGATCCCCTGGAGGAGGAAATGGCAACCCACTCCAGTATTCTTGCCTGGGAAATCCTGTGGACTGAGGCGCCTGGCGGGCTACAGTCAGTGAGGTCACAAACGAACTGAGCAAGAAGCAGTGACTAAACTACAGTGTTATGTTATATTTATTGTTGTTTGGTCACTTAGTCGTGTCCAGCTCTTTTGTGACTTCATGGGCTGTAACCCTCCAGGCTCCTCTGTCCGTGGGATTTCCCAGGCAGGAATACTGGTGGGTTGCCATGTCCTTCTCCAATATTATGTTATGGTATATATAATAATATAATGTTGCTATGCCTAGAAAATACCTAAGTATGTCAAGATGTATTCCACTATAAGTAACTTAATGAGGATGTGACTTTAAAAAAAAATAATTGGAATGTCTGAAGGGAGATCAAACTATAGGCTTGTTCAGTGGCTTCATCAGTGACTTAGAAACTCAGCTTTTCCTCCCCTTCTTGAATGCCTCGTAGACACAAGATGACTTCTAGAGCTGCAGGTGGTGGTTTAGTTGCTAAGTCGTGTCCGACTCTTGCGGCCCATGGACTGTAGCCCACCAGGCTCCTCTGTCCATGGGGTTCTCCAGGCAAGAATACTGGAGTGGGTTCCATTTCCTTCTCCAGGGCATCTTCCCAATCCATGAATCAAACCTGGGTCTCCTGCACTGCAGGCAGATTCTTTACCAACTGAGTTACAAGGGAAGCCCAGAGCTGCAGGAATCTCTGTCTTATACCAAAGTCCCAAAGAGAAAGGAAGGGGCCAGGCCAAATGGGTAGGAAAACACAAAAATCTGCCTTAGCACCTCTCACACCACACCCCTTCCTCCCCACAAGAAGACTTCCCTTTACAGCTCATGGGCCAGGAACTGGTATCACAGCTGCACACTTCTCCAAGGAAATCTGGGGAAATGAGTTTCTAGAAAACAGATGCAGAAATAGAGTCACAGACGTGGAGAACAAATGTGTGAACACCAAGCGGGGGACAAGGGCTTGGAATGAATTGAGAGATCGAGATTGACATATAGACACTATTGATTGATGTACTATGTATAAAATAGGTAACTAATGAGAACCAATTGCATGGCTCGGGGAACTCTACTCAGTGCTCTGTGGAGACCAAAATGGGAAGGAAATCCAAAAAAGAGGGGACATATGTATATGTATAGGTGACTCACTTTGCTGTACAGCAGAAACTAACGCAATGTTGTAAAGCCACTGTACAGAAATAAAAGTTAATTAAAAAAAAAAAAAGCACGTGGTCTAGTCACAGTTGGTTCAGAGCAACTGTGATTCACTCTTTGGGGTGGAGCAGGTCACCATGGTGAACACCGTCAGGATTTATTTGACAAAAATGGGTGGGATGCCATCTGGTGAGAACTTACTATTTCCCACACCAAGCAATTAAAAATCTTTTGCTAACTCTTCTCTAGGTTCTTTGAGATACTTAAACATCTTTCTGAGTGCAATTTTAGGCGTTTGGGGAATTGCATGAGCTTTTTAAAATCTCCGTGGCACAGTCACTAAAGGGCAGGCATTGTTAAACACCAGTGTGCCTTTACTCGGCCTCCTAGGTGGCGCTAAAGAGCCCTCCTGCCAATGCAGGAGACATGAGACATGGGATCAGACCCTGGGCTGGAAAGATCCCTTGGAGGAGGGCATGGCAACCCCCTCTAGTATTCTCGCCTGGAGAATCCCCATGGACAGAGGAGCCTGGTGGGCTAAGTCCATAGGGTTGCAAAGAGTCGGACCCTACTGAAGCGACTTAGCAGGCACACATATGCCTTACTGAATTTCCTTTCTTTTTACTTTTTCAGTTCAGTTCAGTTCAGTTGCTCAGTCATGTCCGACTCTTTGCGACCCCATGAATCGCAGCACACCAGGCCTCTCTGTCTATCACCAACTCCCGGAGTTCACTCAAACTCACATCCATCGAGTCGGTGATGCCATCCAGCCATCTCATCCTCTGTCGTCCCCTTCTCCTCCTGCCCCCAATCCTTCCTAGCATCAGAGTCTTTTCCAATGGGTCAACTCTTCGAATGAGGTGGCCAAAGTACTGGAGTTTCAGCTTCGGCATCATTCCTTCCAAAGAGATCCCAGGGCTGATCTCCTTTAGGATGGACTGGTTGGATCTCCTTGCAGTCCAAGGGACTCTCAAGAGTCTTCTCCAACACCACAGTTTTGCTTTTTAGCACTTACCAAATTGAGTGTTTAAAAATAGCATTCACTTGCTAAATAGCATCAGTGGCCCCAAAGAGCTGCTAATGTCTACAGTCCCTCCAGTTTCTGCTGACGTGCAATTGAGGAGCTGTGTGTGTGTGTGTGTGTGTGTGTGTGTGTGTGTGTGTGAGTGAGTGAGTGTGCTCAGTCATGTCTGCCTCTTTGCCACCATGGATTGTAGCCTACCAGGCTCCTCTGTCCATGGGGATTTTCCAGGCAAAAATACTGGAATGGGTAGCCATTTTCTCTTTGTGGGGATCTTCCCAACCCAGGGATCAAACCCATGTCTCCTGCATTGCAGGCAGATTCTTTAGCACTGAGCCACTGGGGAGCAGACTGGCATGGGGGAAGAGTAGCAAAGAAAATTTGCAGATACATAGAGCTGCCAGCTAGTACTCATTGAAGTGTGTCATCACAGAAGCTCATATTGGGCAGTGATGACAACAGGCAACAGCTCAGAGATCTGGTTACGAGAAAAGTTTCCTGGAAGAGAAAAGTGTTGGGGCATCTTCTCAGTTACGGATAGAATTCAGTCTCAATATGAGAGCCATGGGCCATTTCAGAGGGGAAAGCTGAGGCACAGAAATAGTCATCTAATGTAAGACAGTGAAACCCTGATGAGGTAGGAAAATGCCAGTCTTGTGTCCTTCGTATAAAGTATAATTTCTGTAACAAAACCCCCAAACCCCAAAACACACACAAAAGGAAAAGGAAATCTATCTTGTCTCTTTCATGTCTCTTCAAATTGTGCCAACTGAGACCATCCTAGTCACTTGAATTGGAAATGGATAGAATATTGAGTCCAAAAAAAAAAAAAAAAAAAATGCCTGTTGTAAAGTTGGAGGAAGGTTAAAAATTCCATGGCAGCACATTAGAACTGGTATATGTTCTGGTATATGCCAGAGATGTTTGATGACTATGTTAATTATAAGGACTTTTGCAGATGTGAAAATTGTGTCAAACTTCTCTCTTATTTCTACATTTTTTAAAAAGAGAAAAACCCTCTTATTTTTGCTTCTTTGTCACTAATGAAGCTTGTGCATTGGGAACTCATTTACTGTTATTACTAACGAGCTTATTTTATATATGTATTTTTGATTAAGCTGACATCATTAAAGAAGTCTAGAAATCTGTCCTTTTGACAGTGAAAACCTTATGAAGTTCTATCAACCACTTCTGTTTTCTCTGTCTCTCTTTCTCTCTCATACACACACAGACACACACACACACTCACAACATTCTTTCTCTTTCTCGGTCAATTCTATTGAATTGTTTAACACCACTAATTTTCAGCATGTATTTGGCATTCTGTATATTGGGTAATGAAACCAACATACTTTTAAATTTATTTTCATGACTAATAAGTACTGATGATAAAAATAAATTCCAATAGTAATATATCATATACCCCTCCAAAGATAAAATACTTTGCTTCCTATACATCATCGGTAAAGTTTAGCATATTTAAAAAGACCTCTTGAGTACGACTCTCAAAGCTGACAAAAGATAAAATTGCATTGGAAATGCATATTCAAGGTCTATCTGGACATCACTGCCTCTCAAGAACGTTTCCCTCTCTTTAAAAGTGAAGCTTTATAGTTTGAATTAATATCCATTAATTTCCCTGGAAGAATTGTCCTATTTCAGAGAGTCTATTTTCTACCATTAAACTGCCAAATTATTGCCTTTTACATAATACTTTTGTTTGGGGGGAACAACTCATTTTAAAGAAAGGTTTATTTCCAGGATTACTTTATTGGAAAATCTCAGCATTAAGTGATTAATAAAAACTATGAGAACTAAAGAATTCTTCCTCTAGATATATCATAGTCTCACTATGTCAATACAGAACTTTATCTGTAAAAGCAAGCTCTCTAGATAATATGGTAGTATTTTGTTGATCATAAATGACAACATTATGCTCTTTATGGAAAGTTATATATAGAATTGTACTTCTGCTATGCAGGAGACCTGGGCTCAATCCCTGGGTTGGGAAGATCCCCTTGAGGAGGAAACAGCTACCCGCTCCAGTATTCTTGCCTGGAAAATTCTATGGACAGAGAAGCCTTATGGGCTACAGCCCATGGGGTTGCAAATAGTTGGCCACAACCGAGCACACACACACACATATATAGAATAGTTGTTTTTGTTTTTGTTTTTAAATCAGATCTGTCTTTCATAAGAGTGCAGCCATGTTGACACTTATAGGTCCATAAAGTCAAAGCTATGGTTTTTCCAGTAGTCATGTATGGATGTGCGAATTGGACCATAAGGACAACTGAGCGCCAAAGAATCGATGGCCTTGAATTCTGGTGCTGGAAAAGACTCTTGAGAGTCCCTTGGACATCAAGGAGATCAAACCAGTTAATCCTAAAGGAAACCAACCCAGAATATTCCTTGGAAGGGCTGATACTGAAGCTCCGACACTTTGGCCACCTGTTATGAAGAGCCAACTCATTGGAAAAGACCCTGATGCTGGGAAGATTGAAGGCAAAAGGAGAAGAGGGCAGCAGAGGATGAGATGGTTGGATGGCATCACCCACTCAATGGACATGCATTTTCGCAAACTCCAGGAGGTAGGGAAGGACTGGCGAGCGCGGTGTGGTGCAGTTCATGGGGTCGCAAAGAGTTAGACGTGACTTAGCAACTGAACAACAGCAGTGTGTTGACACGATAGAATAGGAATTCCTAATAGCCATCATTCCTCCACCATTTCTAACATTATACAAAATTTTGCTTTTTAGAACAATGAATGGAATTCAGAATGAACATTTTGTGTGATACTTATTACTTTTATTGAAAATGTGCAACTTTAAAACACAAAAATTAAAATGTAAGCTAATTACCAAGACTGCATCGTCCAACCATCTCTAAAAATTCATTCTAAGTGACCACTCTGAATTTAGGGTCCCAAGGCTGATAAGATTCATCAGCAGTTGCCGGTTATTTTCATGCACTTTCTGTCTGGCACCTTCAGCAGGCTTAGAAAATCATCCAAATGCTTACGTGACAAAGAGGTAAGAACAAAAAATTAACCTCCTCAAGGGGTAGATGTGATGTGGTTAAAAAGTTCATTCGTTCATTTACTCACTTGGCTGCACAACTAGTTTGTGTTTGCAAAGTTCTTGAGAGTTAAGGAATGCTTTCTCAAAGGGAAATTGAGATTGAGTGAAGGGCCACTGGGGCTTGAAGAGGGAGAAGGGGAGGGGACGGGAGGGGATGGATCATGGATGTTATGGATGGTTCCAGGGAGCCATGGTGCCATCTTTGGGAGAGAGTGGAACTATTGAAGTTCTGAAAGCAGCTTATTGGAGTAGAGCTTGCATTTCAGAAAATCTTTCAGTCTTATAGATGATGAGCTGGAGGCAGGAAGGATAGGTGGTCAATAAGAGATGCAAGAGACTGGTTTGGAGTCTAGTTCATTAAGCATGAGAAATGCTGGACTGGAAGAAACACTAGCTGGAATCAAGATTGCCGGGAGAAATATCAGTAACCTCAGATATGCAGATGACACCACCCTTATGGCAGAAAGTGAAGAAGAACTGAAAAGCCTCTTGATGAAAGTGAAAGTGGAGAGTGAAAAAGTTGGCTTAAAGCTCAACATTCAGAAAACGAAGATCATGGCATCCGGTCCCATCACTTCATGGGAAACAGATGGGGAAACAGTGGAAATGGTGTCAGACTTTATTTTTCTGGGCTCCAAAATCACTGCAGATGGTGACTGCAGCCATGAAATTAAAAGACGCTTACTCCTTGGAAGGACAGTTATGACCAACCTAGACAGCATATTCAAAAGCAGAGACATTACTTTGCCAACAAAGGTCCGTCTAGTCAAGGCTATGGTTTTTCCAGTGGTCATGTATGGATGTGAGAGCTGGACTGTGAAGAAGGCTGAGCGCCAAAGAATTGATGCTTTTGAACTGTGGTGTTGGAGAAGACTCTTGAGAGTCCCTTGGACTGCAAGGAGATCCAACCAGTCCATTCTGAAGATCAGCCCTGGGATCTCTTTGGAAGGAATGATGCTAAAGCTGAAACTCCAGTACTTTGGCCACCTCATGCAAAGAGCTGACTCATTGGAAAAGACTCTGATGCTGGGAGGGATTGGGGGCAAGAGGAGAAGGGGACGACAGAGGATGAGATGGCTGGATGGCATCACTGACTCGATGGACTTGAGTCTGAGTGAACTCCGGGAGTTGGTGATGGACAGGGAGGCCTGCCGTGCTGCGATTCATGGGGTCGCAAAGAGTCAGACACGATTGAGTGACTGATCTGATCTGATCTGATCATTAAGCATCCTTTAGACCAAAAGTCTGCAAAAGTTTTGTGTAAAAGGCCAGAGTAAATAGGTTAAGCTTTGTGGTCCCTGTGGTCTCTTTGTAACACTTCCAGACTGTGCTGCAGTGTGAAAGCAACCTTTGGCAACATATAAACAGATGGGCATGGCTGTGTTCTAATAAAACTTTATTTATAAAAATAGACATCAGGCTAGATTTGGCATAAGGGTCACAATTTGTTAGTCCATGATTTAGACTGTTAAATATGCATTTGATTGCCGTATTAAAACTTGCTATTTACAACCATGCAGCATTTTTCATACTAGCCAAAAAGTAGACGAAACTCAAGCATCCATGGATAAACAAAATGTGGTGTAAACGTACATTGGACTATTATTCCATCTTAAAAAGGAAAGAAGTCCTGATACATGCTACAACATGGATGGAATGGATGGCCCTTGAGGACATTATGCTAAGCAAAATAAGCCAGTCACAAAAGAGTAAATGCAGTCTGGTTCCACTTAGATGAGGCACCCAAGGGTAGTCGAGTTCGTAGAGTGTAGAGTGGCGGTTGCCAGGGTCTGAGAGGAGAGGGAGATGGGGGTTATTGTTTAATGGTACAGAGTTTCAGCGTTATAACGTGAAAAGTTTCTAGAAGTGGGTGGTGGTGGTCTTTGGATTACAACGTGAAAATACTTAATGCTAATAGGCTTAGATATGGTTTCAGTGGTAATTTTTATGTTATGCATATTTTACCACAATTTAAAACAAACAAACAAAAAAATGATTGAGCAAAAAGCTCTTTGCTATTGCTGTAGTCCAGTTCCACTTGACAATGGCCAGTAGACCCTGTTGTTGCAGTTGTTTAGCCGCTAAGTTGTGTTTGACTCTTTGCAACCCCATGGACTGCAGCCCGCCAGGCTCCTCTGTCCATGAAATTCTCCAGGCAAGAATACTGGAGTGGATTGCCATTTCCTTCTCCAGGGGATCTTCCCAACCCGGGGATCAAACCCGCATCTCTTACATCGGCAGGCAGATTCCTTACCGCTGAGCCACCAGAGAAGCCCATTAGACTGGTTGCCCACATATAACTATTACAGGAGATTGAGTGAACCTTATACCATGGTGATGGTGTCAGGAGACTGTGACACAGAAGTGGGATCCCAGGCTCTGCTTATAACCGTTTGAATGTGTTTTGACTGAAGGTAAAAGAAACTCTGCATCAAATTGGCTTAAGCAATAAGAAAATTTATTCTTACATATTGCAGTAAGTCCAAAGGGACTGCGGTTCACATGGCTGACTCATTTCAGCCATGACCTCCAGCTACATCATTCAGAACTGCCTATGTCCCTGTTCTGCAATCCCTGGGGTGGGTTTCCTCCTGAGGCTGGTAGCAAAGTGACTACAGCAGTTCCTGGAACCACAGACAAAAAAGAAATACTTCCAAAGGAAAAATGCGATTGTCTCTGCCAGGGACTACTTAGGAATGAAAACCTCTTTCTGCAAAGTTCCCCTGAATTTATTGGCCAGAACTAGGTCACATGACTGATGCTAAATTTATCACTTATGCGGTACACTGGATTGACCTTGGATCAGCTTAATAGAGTCTCATTTCTGAATTTGGAGGATGGGGTCATTTCCCAAGGCGCTTGGCTGCCTGAGTTAGGGTAGACATCTGAACAAAACTGGATTTGCTTTGGGAAAGAAGGAATGTAGTTTGTGAGTGGGTTTTACATACTAGTCACACAAGAAATAATAAGCATATACTTTGAAGAGTGGAAAGAATCACTTTTAAGGATATGTTGTATGTTGGAGAGTTTAAGAGGATTTTTGCATTACTTCATTTGCTTAGTCTCTTCAGTTGTGTCTGACTCTTTTTGAGCCTATGGACTGCAGCCTGCCAGGCTCCTCTGCCCATAGGATTTTCCCGGCTGGGTTTGCCATTTCCTTCTCCAGGGGATCTTCCTGACCCAGAGATTGAACTGCGTCTCCCGCATCTCCTGCATTTCAGGCAGATTCTTTTCCACTTAGCCACTGGGGAAGTCCTGAATATTTTCTACCCCAAAGCAATTCACAATCTAGTAGATGGCAGCAGACAAGGTAGAGAGCATCATGTTGAGAGTCAGTGGAAAAGCCCCTGATGCTGGGAAAGACTGAAGGAGAAGAAGATGGCAGAAGATGAGATGGTTAGATGGTGTCGCTGACTCAATGGACACAAATCTGAGCAAACTCCAGGAAATAGTGAAGAACAGGGAGTCCTGCGTGCTGCAGTCCATGGGGTCACGAAGAGTCACACACGACTGAGCATGCATGCACCCGTAGACTGTTTATTAATTCTCTGTGCTTCAGTTTCCTCATCGATAAAATGAGAATGATAATAATACCTACCTGGCACACAGTAAACACCCTGATTGGGGCAAGTTGTTCTCCTCTGCTAGGCAAAGAAGAAAGTAGAGAGTAAGAGGCTTTCTATTATGAGCCCACTGCGAAAGCCTTATTTCCATTAGCTTTGAAGGCGGATCCGTTATGCTTGCCCTGAGGGCTGGAGCTTCTGTTTCTGGCCTCATCACAGAAGGAATAGCTGTTTTATAAGGGTAGCTTTTGGATGGAGATTAAATAACACCTTGCCTGATTACACAAGCATCACAAAGCCTTTTTGCTCTTGTCTGTCCTGAGAGAGTCCTAGAAATACAAACATCAGAATAGGCATTTTTGGTGATTTGTGAATTTAGGTAGCTCCTTTCCAGACAGATGACAAAGATCAGAGAGGGCTGGTGGTTGGTCTAGAGGGGCAGAGCTGCTTTGTGGGAAGCCAGGGCTGGAAGCAGGGAACCTTCCAAAGAGTTCTGTGTGTGTCTCACACTGATTGGCAACATCTTTCTGGAGACTGAGCTTTTGTAGATGCATAGGATATACTTAAACCTGATGATGATTGGTTATTCTGCAGCTAATAGATAAGTTCCATAAATTAATAACACAAAATCAAATGAGAACCATCTAAAATGTAAATATTTATTTCTTAATAATCTTTGGGTTTCTAAGAATAACACTGTGGTTTTTCTTTTTTTTTCCCCCAAATTTATTACTTTTCCAAAAGAATTGTCTGTGTGGCTATTCAAGGGAATACAGAGCAAGCATTTCCGGAGATATTGAGCAGGCTTTTCTCCTAGTCCTTGTGTGATGATAACTAGAGTAACAGTGTCCACTGCTGGCAAATCAGATAATTGCACCGTATTTTTTCATAGAGCTACTTACTCCATGTGAGGAATAACATGTAACCTTCACGAGGATGCATTTTCAAACAAGAGTTTTAAGGCATATATCCTGAATGGATACTACTGTAGCTTTAAAAAAAAATGTTAGTTTTCTACTAGGCCAAACATCAATTAATGATTGACCACTATCAATCTAAGGATACAAAAATTTGCCTAAGTCTAAGACTATCACCTAGTAATAGATCCTTTTTTTTTTTTTTTTTTTAAGAAAGACTTAATATATTAAAAAAGTAGGAAATATAACTTTCACAAAGCAAATTGTACTTAGTGATATCAAGTAAAGTCAGTTATTTGCTAGTGATGCAACTGAATTTTCTTGATAATTTCAAGCAATAATTCATGAGAGAATTGCCTGAGTTTATTGTCTTCTGGACATTCTTCATAGGTTTGGAAGAGGAATCATAGAAGATTATTGGAATGAGAGGTTTTTTTAAATTTATTCAAAATATTCAAAGACAACTCAGTTTGTTAAACCTTTGAAATGCAACATGTAATCTAAGAATTTAATTTCTTTAAATAGACAGTTGGATAAAAGCCTGACTAGAAATGGTCTCTTTTCCAAGTTTTCTGTGCACTTTAGAAAGGCTTCTTGGATTTCAGTGCCAAAAGCAGGCAGCAGAGGGCCCAGTGAATTGTAACCCTGAGATTTGTTGAAACCAAAGACAGGCTTTTTTTGCTCCTCTTTTGTATTTCTCCTTAAAATTTGTATTAGTATAGGATCAAAGCGAGGAGATTTATTTATTTATTTTTGCTACAAGGAAAAAAGCATTAAGATGCATAGATAAAATGGTCTTATCATTTTGGTGAAATTTATGGAAATCAACACATAGCAATTTATTCTAATGGAAGAAATTTAGCTTGGGTAGAAAAGAGTAGAATTTCAATGTTTATTAGCTTTGAGATCAGATAACCACAGCTATCACAGGGAGTATACACCCTTCAAGACAACTCTGCGTATTGATGAAAATGTTAAATTATGTGGAAATGCTGCACTCCTTTCCCCTGCTTTGTGATGAGTCTGGTTTTTGAGATTTGAAGCTGTAGGCCTCTGGGCATCAGGACTGATAACCTGGTAGGCTGATATCAGGTAGACTGATAACCTCTATCTCTCCACGCTTTTGCTACTTCCAGCTCACAAGGTCATCTCTCGTGACCCTCCAGGTCTCATTCGACATGCAGGATCAAGCCTGTCCCTTTCTGAGTCTTTCGGGTGGCATCTCCTGGGGTTCTTATCTTCCCAAGGATGTAAGCTATTCTTCCCATGTTCTGTCTCCATTCTCTGTTTCCCAGATTCTCCCACGTGCAAATTTTATCCACATTATTTCATGTGCATTGATTCATTGATTCTTTCAACAAATCATTTTTGAGTTTGACCCTGGTGTCAGGTGGAACAGAGCAGTAATGAACAAGACCTACGAGGGCTCTGCTCCCGAGGAGGGAAGCACGTCTCAAGCACGTAAAGACAAAAATCAAGACGAGCTGTGACATTGAGGGAAAAAAAAAATCTCTGTAGATGAAATTGGATGAGATCTAAAGAGCGCAGGTCGTACTTGAGAGGGGCAGTTACTGTAGACTGGGTGAACAGAAAGAGCTCTCTGCACAGGTGATACGGGGGTGAAAACCCAGATGACAAGAAAGGTCAGGCCCTACCAAGGATTTCAGGTAGAAAAAGGCACTTGATTCCATAGCCTCAAGCTTTGTGCATTGGGAGAACAGAAAGTAGGCCGCTCACTCTCCCTCCGCTGCTTTCCAGTTCCCCTTGAAAAGGACAGAGGAGCACAGAGGAGGCTTTTCATTCATCTACCCCGGAAGAATCATGGCTCCCTTGAGTGCCTGTACCTCCCTCCACTCTCCCAGAGAAAGAGCAGACAGGGTTCCACCGTCCCAATCACACTTTAACATCGCTTTTCTGCAATTTAAATGCTGTATGTTAAAGACTGCTTATCTAGGCATGCTAATTGTTGAATTCCTTGCTAGCTAGCCCACCCAAGGCACAGAGAGAGCCAGATATTTACTGGTCGGAAGGACTTGAACAGAGATCATTCAAAGTTGGTAGGGGCTGAAGCTCCGACACTTTGGCCCCCTGATGCGAAGAGCTGACTCACTGGAAAAGGCCCTGATATGGGAAAGAGTGACAGCAGGAGGGGAAGGGGCGACAGAGGATGAGACGGTTGGATGGCATCACCAGCTCAATGGACGTGAGTTTGAACAAGCTCCAGGAGATAATGAAGGAAAGGGAAGCCTGGCAGCCTGGCATGCTGCAGCCCATGGGGTTGCAAAGAGTTGGACATGACTTCCTGACTGCATAACAGCACACTCACAGAGGGAGAGGAGACCTGGTTTAACCCTCCCAGTCACCCTTCTGCCTCACTCTTGCGCACTTTAAACCCTGCGTGTGAAAGCCTGTTTATCTAGGCACACTGATTGTTGAGTTTCTTTCTAGCTTAGCCCACCCAAGGCACAGATGGAGCTAGATGTTTACTGCTTGCAAGGATCTGAATTGAGATCATTCAAGTTAAGTCCTCTGTTCTGTAGTCCCACGGAGCCTGAGTGACTTGGACAAGGCCATTTGGACAATTTAAGGAGGAAAAGAGTCCAGGCGTTCTCCTTGCCTTCCAGAGCTCTTTGCGTTCGCTTGTTCTGCCTGGTGCCCTCTGCAATGTTCCGTCTGCCCCCTCCCACCAACTTTCACCCCCTCCTCTTGGATCTCACGATTCTTTTGCTTTCTGACTCTTCCCTTCATACTATTTCTTTCCAAAGCATGCCAGTTCTTGGCCCCACTGCCGTTTAACAGGAGCATTTGGTAGCCTTTGGACCCAATAGCTTTTCCCCCATTTAAATGTAGTGAACACAAACAGTAAGGCTCTCCATGCTTTGAAATCTCTTCCCACTCAGGCTATTTAAGGTGGACAGTGCCGTTATAGGAGAATGACTGGCATTTGAGTCTATGAATCCAAAATAAAGATGGAACGCTGATCAGCACGCGGGAAGATTTTTACAAAGCTTTGTTACTCAATATGTAAAGCCAGCCAGGGCGGTGTATTATATTTAAGTGTCTGAGTTACTTCTGGGGGCCTTCCTGGCTGAATTCTATCTGCTTCACTCAACCATCCTAAAGGTCAGAGCTGGGCTTACAGTAAAGGATAATGTACAGAAGGAATGTGTTTTCACTCCTGGGATCATGGAAGATCAGACAAAAATAAAGGAGGGGAGGGACTGAGAGGGCTGTGGAAGCTGGCTACAGCTTTGAGTCTTTACTAATCATCATTCAATGAGCTTGTGAAATGGTGCCGTTAATAACCCTAAAGCCTTTCCCAGGAGGGCTGGAGAAGCCCTGCCACCAACACACAGAGAGAAGTCAAGGTCAGAAGTCTATGAATTGCACAGAATTGTACTGAATATTATGTCGCTGGAACTAGAAAGTATCACTTGGAAAAGTTAGAGATGATGGAGAATCCGAAACTCACCAAACTTCGTTAATTCATCAATGGTCAATGTTCAATCACAGTCTTACCTGGCTCTCCTAATTCTTGCAAATGTACCAGCTCCGAGGCAGGCTTGCTCAACCTTGGCTCTATTTACATTTTTGGCAGATAACTTGTTGCTGTGGGAAGTAATATGCATGCTTAGCAGCACTCCAGACCTCGGCCCACTAGATGCTCGAAGTCCCATCACTCCTAGTTTTGACAACTAAAAATGTCTCTAGGTTTTGCCATATAAAACGTGGGGGGCAAAATATTCCCAGTGGAAAATCACTGGCTCCTGGATAAAGGCATTCCTTTTCCTCCAAAGGATGATTCTTACTTATTATTCATGTCCTGTTTAATTCTAGAGAAGGATTTGAATACGTTTATGGGAAAAAGCCATAGGTTGCTGTATTTGTTAGTTTAATGGCTGAAGGTAAAATACAATGATGTGGAAGAAAAGTTAATCCAGAAATCTAGGCTGAAGATAGCAATTATATTTAAATCATATATTTAGCTTTGAGATTCCAAGGGGATGAATTCTTATTGACAGATGAAAGAAAAAAATAAATACTAGTTTTATTTGAATGAGGTTTTCTTTCTGGCCTGGATATTATTAGAAGTATAACATCTTGTTATTTGTTGTTGTTATTCAGTCACTAAGTTGTGTCCGAGTCTTTGTGACGCTATGGTCTGCAGCCCGCCAGGCTTCCCTGTCCATCACCATCTCCTGAAGTATTCTCAAACTCTTGTCCACTGAGTCAATGATACCATCCCAGCATCTTATCCTCTGTCACTCCCTTCTCCTCCTGCCCTTCATCTTTCCTAGCATCAGGGTCTTTTCCAATGAGTCAGTTCTTCCCATCAGGTGGCCAAAGTATTGGAGCTTCCGCTTCAGCATCAGTCCTTCCAATGAATATTCAGAGTTGATTTCCTTTAGGATTGACTGGTTTGATCTCCTTGGAGTCCAAGAGAGTCTCAAGAGTCTTCTCCAACACCACAAATCAACAGCATCAATTCTTCGGTGTTCTTTATGGTCCAACTCTGTTATTTTAATACCAACTTTTATTAGGAATTAAATGAATATTATTCCCATGTTCATATTTAATACTAACCCAAGAGGTAAGAGCAGAGGGAATAATTATAAACATTAATTTCATGAAGACATTCTTCACCAGATGTTCATCATAACTAATTTTAACAGTGCTTAATTAAAGGAAGTCATTCCTTGTACATATGCATGGTGGCCTGTCTCCGGGCCAGTGAATTTCTTGGCTGTGCATTCAGCAAGTTGCTAAAAGTGGTCGGTCTCTGGTCATGTGAGAATGGTGACCTTCCAATCACCCTGAAGTTCTTTTCATTCCTTTACCTTGTAAATTTTCATAACCTTCATGATGTGGATACTAAGGAGCTGCTTTGAGCTGGTCTCAGGAGACTCAGACACTGTCATCCTGCAGCATACTCATTTTGCCAACTGGGGCATGGGAGCGAGGGTCTCTCCTTGGTCAGGATGTCTCAGGATTAAGAGATAATGTATGTTAAGGGCCTGCTACTAAGCCTGATGAGCTGTTGGGGTGGCTCAGTGGTAAAGAATCTGCCTGCCAATGCAGGAGACATGGGTTCAGTCCCTAGGTGGGGAAGATCCCCTGGAGAAGGAAATGGCAACCCACTCCAGTATTCTTGCCTGGAGCATACCATGGACAAGAGGAGCCTGGAGGGCTATGGTCCATGGGGTCGCAAAGAGTCAGACATGACTTAGCGACTCAAAAACAATGACTAAGCCTGGCACTCAGGAAATGTTCATTTAGGCAGGACATTTGAGATCCTGAGAGACCTTCCACCACCACCATCCAGCCTTCAGCAACTTCCCTTCACTGACCTGCTGCAGGAACTATAAGTGCCTTATTCTTCTGAGATGACGCAATATGGTTAAAAATCTTTTCATAAGAATTCAAACTTCTTACCTGAGCAGGAAAAAGGAATACATTGAATGGTTTTTAAGACTGATTGGTGACAGTAGCTGGATGACAACTTGGAAGTCAGGTGGGGAAGAGAGAATTTTCTGGTCATCTATGTGTCTTTGAGTTTTCATGTAGCTGTGTGTGTGTAGGGGGTGGGCAGCTTGGATATCAGGACCAAGAAGCACTGAGAAGGTGTGTTGATAGAGTTGCCTCGCTAGTAAGTATTTATTAGAGCATAGGTGGGTTCTCTGATGGCACAGACAGTAAAGAATCTGCCTGCATTGCAGGAGACCTGGGTTCGATCCCTGGGTGGAGAAGATCCCTTGGAGAGGGGAATGGCAACCCACTCCAATATTCTTGCCTGGAGAATTCCATGGGCAGAAGTCCGAGGGGTCCCAAAGGGTCAGACACGACTGCGTGACTAACACTCACTTTCACTTTTGTTACAGGGTATCTGGGGGCCAAGTGGCTGCTTGAAGTGAGTCTGAAGGGGTGGAAAGGAAGATGCTGGTCTCATATCAATTGAGTCACAATTTGCCTAAACCTAATTATATGCAGTGATGGGCTGTGAGCTTCCCATTATCATTTCAACTTTAGCAGGAAATGTTTTATTAAAATGTACTTTGGGAATAAGTGCCTTTTTTTGTCTCCTCATTGACTTCAGTGAAGTGTGTCTGTATCTCCATAAGGCATTTTGTATCTCCCTGAGCCTAACACAAAAGCTGGAGCTGGATTTCCTTCATCGCGGTTTGGACCGTGGGACAGCCCAGCCCCAGACAGCCTGCTGCAGGAGGGCCTGGCATTCCAGTCTCCACCCGCTGTCACAGGTCTCGGAGAGAACCGAGAACGGCAGAGAGGGTGGGCAGTGTGGCCTTCCAGACACTCTCCATCAGCTGTGGTTGTTTGCAGAGCTGCCACCAGGCTACCTTGTGTGCTAAGTGGCTTCAAGGTCGTGTCCGACTCTTTGGGACCCCAGGGACTGTAGCCCCGCCAGGCTCCTCTGTCCTTGGGATTCTCCGGGCGAGAACACTGGAGTGGGTTGCTTGACTTCCTCCAGGGGATTTTCCCGACCCAGAGATAGAACACGCTTCTCTTGTGTCTCCTTCGTTGGCAGGTGGGTTCTTTATCACTAGCATCGCTCGGGAAGCCCCACACTCCTTTGAGAAGGGTTTTTGCTGTTGTTACTTGTTTTCTTCTAGTAGAATTTTACTGGAGTATAACATACACAAAGTAACTGCAGACGTTTCAGCTCAGTGAATTTGGGCAAATGTACACATCCCTACAGTCATTACTCAGATCAAAGCAAAGAGCATCTCAATCACCCCAGAAAGTTCCCTCTTTCCTTTCCAGTCAACCCCTCACCTCAGAGACAGACTCTTCAGATGTCTAGAGATGACGTTTTCCACTTTTTCAATGGAGTCACGGTTGTACTTGTTTGCGTCTGGCTTCTTTAACTGTTCAACATCATGTTGTTGAGGTTTCTTTGTGACTGTGCGCTCCAGTGACTTGAGGTTCTTTGTGACTGGGGAGGGGTCCTGTGGGGTGTGTGTGAATAAACCTCATGCGGTTTGTTGTCCATTCTCCTGTTGGAGGGCGTTTGGGTTGTCTCCTTTTGCCGTGTGTTGGCGAATCAGCCGCCGTCACGTACCACTGCGGAGTGGAGGCCGCTTTCTGCTGTTGCATTGACTGCATTTATTTATCAACTCAAGCCTTCCGTCTTTGAAGTGAATTACTGATTTATTCAAGGTCTACTTCCTTGCCTTGGTGATGAAGCAAATTAAAAGTTTGAAACTAGCAAGTACTTAAAATGCTTCTCCTCCCTTTTGCGACTAGAAAAGTTATCACTTGGAAATATTGACCAAGTTAGATATGGACGTTAATAGCTTCATGCTCTGCCAAGAAATAGAATCCAAAGTATATTACTTGTGAAATTAAAATATATTCTCTACTCTGAGTCATAGTTGTAAAAACCAAAAGAAAAAGTGTGTATGTTGTATGCTGGTATGCATACTTATGTACATAAAAGCCATAATAATACATAGACTAGTATTCAGTTACTTAAATTGCAAAGATTAAAATAATGTGTGAAACTACAATCACAAACTAATTAGGCAAATACACAAATGTATAATTAGTAACAGTTCAATCTGATTCAACAAACATACTTGCGAGGCAATCTGAAAATCTTATATTAGTCAATTTCTGATTTATGCCTATTAAAGCATTTGCTCTATTCACAATGGGAAGTTAGAGGTGTGCAGAGAGTGGGTTCTGACCACAGACACATACAAACCATGTTTTAAGGAAAAGGAGGAGTTTGGGTTAGTTTTGGTTAGTTTTAATGTATCTGTTTGAACGTTTTGAGAAATAGAAATGACTCAGCTTTTAGAATGAAAATAAGAAAACATGTAAAATATCACCAATATTATTCATGATCATTTAGTTATTTTCCTTAATTAAGAAAGATGGAGGTGGATACAGTGAAAAATTAAGGCTAAAAAGAACTTGAAAAAAAAGGAAAGAGAAACAGAAGAGGGAAACCAGGACTCCAGGGTCATGAGAGGCAGTTAGCTGTTCCCCCTTCCCTCTACTTCTCTTTTCCTCCTCGGTAACACTGACCCCAAAATCACTTGGTTGCAGTTTTTTCTTCCTTCTAAATTTGCCCCCTATGTTAAACACTGAATAAAAATGTTTCAACTAGAATTTTAGAATCTGATTTTTGCCCTTAGAATTCTTCTTAGGTGATTTTTCAAATTTATTTTATTGTAATTAAAAAAAAAAAAAAGCAGCAGCAGCAGCTTAACAAAAGTGGCTAAGGGCAACTGACTGACTAATAACTTAAATTACAGAAACAACAACACAAATAACTCTTTTCTTTTAGAAAACTTGCCTGTAGCTTGCTTTAACTCAGCTGGTAGTTACTAGAGATCCAAGAACCAAATTTTACTCTGGGATGATATGGCTTATTTATGCACTTATGATTTCCTTCTTAAAAATCATGGAAAGAACAACTGCCTCTTTTCCAATGGGCTCAAAATAAAGGCCAGACTGTCTTCCATTAAAGGACTTTTTTTTCCCCATACACTAAGAGAAAAATTGCAAGCAAGGTTATAAGTTGACAAATGAAACAAATAATATGCTTCCAGAAAAATCTTTGAAAAGATATACTATTAATTGTAATGGATTGTTCTGATCATTTATATAATACCATATTTGTAGTGGATTTTGGAGAGCTTTAGAGAAGGTTCTTGTACTCAGGACTTACCCCCACCCCCCAGAGATATTTTTTAAAAGTTTCCTCTGTGATTCCATGAACAGCAACTACGGAGATCCACTGGGCTAAAATAGCAATCTAATTTATATAGGAAATAATGTGAAGAAGACATAGGGTCTAAAGGGAAAGTCAGGCTGGATCAACCTTGTTCTTCTGACCCTCCGCTCAGTGAAGGTTGCATGCATGCATGCTAAGTCACTTCATTCATGTCCAACTCTTTGCAACCCTATGGACTTAGCCCGCCAGGCTCCTCTGTCTATGGGGTTCTCCAGGCAAGAATACTGGAGGGGGTTGCCATGCCTTCCCCCAGGGGATATTGCTAATCCAGGGATCAAACCCAGGTCTCTTATGTCTCCTGCACTTGTGGGCAGTTTCTTTACCACTAGTGCCACATGGGACCCCCCCCCCACCCCAGTGAAGGACACAGACCCTGAGATCTGGGCTCCACATGTCTCTACAGTGTGCATTTCTGATCCGAAGGTTTAACATGGCCATTAGCACTCTGTCCAGCTTACTCAGAGCAAATTTATCCTCCAAAGTTATGGGACAACTCATCCCTGAATCCCTTCTGGGGCCAAGCATGATGGCAGGCTCTGGGAGCATCAGACATGAGCAGTGGGCAAGGCAGACAAGGTCCTGACTTAGTGAAGCTGAAAAAATCTCCCTCATTGTTCACACACAGTGGAGGAGTGGAGAGGTGAGCAGACAGTCCAAAGGATTTAAGAGAATTTAGATAAACACAGCTTCGTTTAGAAGTCTCAGTGTTCGCAACTAAAGAGAACATCAAAACCTATTCTCAGAAGAAGTGCCAAGGACAGTGAGTGTTGACTACTAACTGAGTTGCCAATGGAAGGCGAAGAGAAAACATGGGTGTTCAGGCTTGGCACTGAAAGAACGTGAGGGTGGATATAGGACTTAGGGAGCCGCGGGCAAGAAGCAGAGATGTCAAGAGGGGAAGGGTTCACTTGAGTTCCAGAAGCAAGCAGAAAAAGTCAACAGATGAGCAGAAAAAACCCTGCAAGTTTTGTGTGACCTTGGCGACAGCTCTCATGGGTGTGTCAATGTCATTAAAAACATGAAAACTAGAGGGACAGAAATCAACTGTGAGGGCCTGCATTGTAATAAAATACTCAAAGAGGGTTACGTGGAAAAGGGAAACATGTTTTATTCCAGTGAGCTGTACTCGATCAGGCTTCAGGCCCAATACCGGGAAAGACCTTCCAAATTTCAAGCCACCTGGAAAGGAGAGGGTGACTCTGGGTCTGTTGGGTCCTCAGTCCCTGGAGGGTGCCCATGGAAACCAGGTATCCTCTGGGCAGTGTTATTAGATAAAACAGGACTAGGTGATTTAAAGCCTCTTTATGGGAATTTTGAGCAGAAGGGTGGTGGCTCAGCAGTAAAGAATCTGCCTGCCATGCAGGAGATGCAGGAAATGCAGGTTCAATCCCTGGGTCTGGAAGATCCCCTGGAGGAAGGCATGGCAGCTCACTCTAGTACTCTTGCCTGGAGAAGCCTGTAGACAGAGGAGCATCCATAGGGTCACAAAGAGTCAGAAACGACAGAAGTGACTGAGCATACATGCACACGATACCCTGTAAGGTAAAAAGAAAATGACTGAATGATTGAATCACAATACAGAGAGAGCATCATGAAAACCAGATATCCCAGTGACCAAGTTGCATTTCTGTGTTTATCAGCACAGCATTAATACTAGAATATGGGGACATGAGTGTGTTGTAATTAAAATTGGACCTGTTCATCTAGGAGCCAAGGCAAGGTCATAAAAAGACCAATAGTTTATCACAGGAAATTAATTTTGCTCTTTATGACGTCAGATTTGGTAAACACTCTCAACCCTGAGTGGAGGTTGTCTTAGAGATTGCAACTTGATTTTTCAAGGACAAAGATGTCACTCTTTTCATGGTTTTATTTGTGTTCTTAGAGTGATTGTGAGAACAGAAAAATTTTATAACAAAGAAGAAAGGGAAAGATGTTGATGTTTAAGAATTCTGAACACAAGGCTTTTGCTACATATAAATAGAATATGCTCTCACCTTAAAAGGAATAATAAGACTAATTGCAATTTAGAAGGAAGAACAATCTAATCAGCTAATGACATCTACAGCTAGGATAATGATATCCCCAGCTAAACGTGAGACTTTCTTTCCCCTTTGTATATGTGATGTCCTCCTATTCCTTCTAAAGTCAACATTTCTGTTTTGTTTTGTTTTGTTTTTAAAGCAACCTTTTATGGTTAGGAAGTTAGCGCATGTTCCTTGTAAAATATTGGGGGGAAAGTACAAAGAATAAAATATAAAAAGTGTACCCCACCATCCACTGATAAACAGTTAATATTGCCCTTCAGTTTATATATACATATAGTTCTTCCTAGATGGCTCAGTGATAAAGAATCCACGTGCCAATGGAGGAGATGAGGGTTTTATCCTTGGGTCGGGAAGATTCTTTGAAGAAGGAAATGGTAACTCGCCCCAGTATTTCTACCTGGAGAACCCCATGGACCAAGGAGCCTGTCTGGCTACAGCCCATGGAGTCACAAAGAGTTGGACACGGCTTACTGACTGAACAACAGCAGATACATGTGTGTGTGTGTGAGTGTGTGTGTGTGTGTGTGTGTGTGTGTGTATGTTTAATGTCATATATCACACATATCCTATTTTGTATACAGTTTAACTCCGGTGACCCTGGCTCTCAGGTTAATAGAGAAGTGTGGATAAAGAGCAGGTGAGAATTGTGAGATGACGTGCAAATACTCCAGTAAGCGAGTGGTTCATATTGCAAACATACATGGAAAGACAATACTCCATGAATCATTACATATTGTTTATATGCTCAGCTGATTCTGAAGCTGGTGCAAAGTTCCCCAATGACTCCTAACGTGATCGCCAGCTAAGATTCTTCATACTCTTGCCACCAACACAAACTGGGTACTTTTGGTGCACAAAACCATTTTCACTGAATTCACATGTTAAGCTGTGTCTTAACTTGGGGTTTCTCTCCTTTAACACTTCCCTGCTGGAGTCCCCAAGCCCCTCTTGTGTACCTGGTAGAACACCTGCTTTTAAATCTCAGCTTGCCACGTGGCTGTTTCCAGGAGACACTTCCTGACCCACACCAGATAGACTCACTCTCTTTCCACTCTCCTTGAGCAAGCTTCACACTCTGACTGTCTAACACTCAGTCCCACTTATGTATGTGCCATCTTCCCCTATAGTCTGAGCTGCTTGAGGGTAAAATTGCTTTTTATTAATATCTAAATACTGGGTCAAGCTTAGTGATGGAGAGTTAGTGCTCAGTAGATATGTTTATTGAGTGGATGAATGAATGAATGAATGAAGGCTGATTATATAAATGAACACATATGCCTTTATGTCTAAAAAATTTTTTTTAATGAAAATCTTAACTGAAGGGAGCTGACCTTGCCAATGTCAGATGAAGCGATTCGTAGACAACTCAGATTATCTAAGTAATAGCATTGTTGTTGTTCAGTTGCTGAGTCATATTTGACTCTCTGGACCCCACGGACTATAGCATGCCAAGCTTCCCTGTCCTTCACCACCTCCTGGAGTTTGCTCAAATTCATGTACATTGAGTCAGTGTAGTGTGTATGTCTTCAAAAAACAACAACAAAAAAATTGTTGACATGTGTCAGGCTCTTGGAAGGCAAGGCCCTGAGGTCTGGAGCCCTGCATTGGGGTGGTTGGGTGCTTGGGAGGCAGAGACCATCCCCAGAAGCTGAGTCGGTGGAAGTGAGTTTCCAGAAGTGGAGGGTACAGTGCCCCCATGGGAGTCAGTGAAGAAGTTACAACAAAGGTCCTGGAATAGGACTCCTGGTGTATCATTGCCTCGGCGACATGAAAAGCAGAAGGCAGCACCTGAGTGTCTGCTCTCACTCCTGTAGCAGGGCCTCAGGGGCTAAAACCGGAACCTCATAGTGTAAAGTCACGTCAAATTGTTGTCGCCAGTTTATACTCAAAAATCCCTGAGATGAACACATCTGAGACGTGTCCTGTTAGAACTAAATCTCTGGAGAGGCCCACTAAGCCCATTTTATGGGCTTCCCAGGTGGCGCTCAACATTCAGAAAACTAAGATCATGGCATCTGGTCCCATCACTTCATGGCAAATAGATGGGGAAACAATGGAAACAGTGACAGACTATCTTTTGAGGCTCCAAAATCACTGTAGATGGTGACTTCAGCCATGAAGTTAAAAGGCACTTGCTCCTTGGAAGAAAAGTTATGAGCAACCTAGACAGCATATTAAAAAGCAGAGACATTACTTTGCCAACAAAGGTTCGACTAGTCAAGGCTATGGTTTTTCCAGTAGTCATGTACAGATGTGGGAGTTGGTATAAAGAAAGCTGAGTGCCTAAGAATTGATGCTTTTGAAGTGTGGTGTTGGAGAAGACTCTTGAGAGTCCCTTGGACTGCAAGGAGATCCAACCAGTCCATCCTAAAGGAGATCAGTCGTGAATATTCATTGGAAGGACTGATGCTGAAGCTGAAACTCCAATACTTTGGCCACCTGATGCAAAGAACTGACTCATTAGAAAAGACCCTGATGCTGGGAAAGATTGAAGGTGGGAGGAGAAGGGGACGACAGAAGATGAGATAGTTGTATGGAATCACTGACTCAGTGTACATGAGTTTGAGTAAGCTCTGGGAGTTGGTGATGGACAGGGAGGCCTGGTGTGCTGCAGTCCATGGGGTTGCAAAGAGTGGGACATGACTGAGTGACTGAACTGTACTGAACAGGCGGCACTAGTGGTAAAGAACCCACCTGCCAATGCAGGAGACGTAAGAGACATGGGTTTGATCCCTGAGTTGGGAAGATCCCCTGGAGGAGGGCATGGCAACCCACTCCATTATTCTTGCCTGGAGAATCCCATGGACAGAGGAGCCTGGTGGGCTACAGTCCATAGCGTCACAAAGAGTAGGACAAAACTGAGCGACGTAGCCCAGGGGGAGATGCACAGAGGTCGGTGAGCGTGGCCAGAGTTCTCTCCTCTTTAGCCCAGGTGGCTGCACCAGCTAAGCATCTGGGGAAGGAATAGTTCTGCCTGGACCCTTTATCTCTGTTGGTTGGGAAGAGATCCATGTGTTGATATGCGTCAGTGTTTCAAAATTATATATATTTGTCTGCAAAGTAGAATGACCCTTATTCCAGACTGACAGCTAAAGATTTCTTGCAAGCATTGGGTACTCTCATCTCTGGAAACTAGCTTCACGTCTCTGTAGGGACTCAGAGGAAAATAAAGTGAGTGACAACATGAAAAGGGGGGAAAGGGCACAAGATTGAGCTAAGAGGCATTTAGAGAATAGGAGAACAGAATTTGTCAATTTAAAACTCTCCATGATGTTCTGCCTGAAGTTACTCTTTTTCTCTGAAATTCCTTCCTTTGTGCACATCAAACTCACTGAAAAATTTCCGAGTTCCTTTAAAAATCTTTGACTTGAATGATACCCTTCATTTGCGGTCAGTGTCAAATCCCCAGGGAACACAAATTCTTACCTAAGGAGCTAGTCTACATTTCTAAAAGGAAATAGCAATTATCTACTACCCCTACAGCTAAATAAAAATGAAAATGGAATGGAGAAAAGGAAAAAAAAAGATTTTCTGAATCTATTTCCTTCATTTGATGATAGCCTCAGGCCCTAAATCTCATCTTGCACTACATCACACGTCTAGCTTTAGTTTTATTCAGCTCCTTTCTATGGTCCTAAATCTCAATGAAAGGCATGTTGTAAACTCAAGAAATTTAATTCTTCGTGGATTTATATGGGACTTGGAAAATGCATCCTCACAACCCACAGGGGAACAAAATGGCTCTATGTCTGCAACGTCTGAGAATTGCTATGTTTTTTTTTTTCCTGAGAGATGCAGTAATTAAAGTCATAAGACATTCAGGTAAGTAGGTGGTATCAGAGAAGCCCAGCAAATAACAAGACATCTTTCTGAACAGGGACTAAAGCAACAGGACTGCAGAAGCCAGCGCTAGTCATATTCAATCAAGTAAACCGCTGGTGTTTTTTAAAAAATTTCATTTGTACGAAACAGCACTCTCATTTAAAAACTGGCATTCTGGAGCAGCTATCTTGTCCATAGCTGTGAGGTTGGGGTGTGATTGTCAAATGGTAGGCAGGGATGTGTTTTCACGTGCTTTAGATGGCGTGTAGGCATGGCGACATGATGTGAAGAGCCAACTTGTTGGAAAAGACCCAGATGCCGGGAAAAGTTGAAGGCAAAAGGACAAGGGGGCAGCAGAGGATGAGATGGTTAGATAGCATCAGCGACTCAATGGACATGAGTTTGAGCAAACTCCAGCCGATAGTGAAGGACAGAGCTGCCTGCTGTCGACGGAGTCGCAGAGTCAAACACCACTTAGCAACTAAACGACAACAACAAGGCATGGTAGGCTGAATAATACACTCCTCAAAGATGTCTGAGTCCTTATCGCTAATCCTCTAACTATGAATATGTTTACATGGTAAAAGAGACTTAGCAGATATGATTAAGTTAAAGTTGTTGAAATGGGAGATGATCCCGGGTTATCTGGGGGAGCCCGAGGTCATCACTAGGGGACGGCTGAGTGACTGAACTGAACTGATCTCTTGAGTTTAAAGAGTTTCTAGAGACATGTAGAATATACTAGTTTCTGATGGACTTCCAGGTCATGTAGTGAAAGTGTGTGAAGTTTGATACACTGGCTTTTGCATCAGTTGCATCTTCTCAGTCACTAAACTGTGGCCAAAAAATGAGAGCAAATTTTGCTGTAAAGTGATTTTTTTTTTTAACCAGAAGAAATACACCCAAGTTTTCATGTCAAGATTAGAGGTGATTTTATTTATCATTTATTTTTATATTCCAATTTTTTAATGAGTACGTATTACTTTCATAGTCAGCAATGTAGTATTGGATGCTGTGTGCTCATTCCTTCTCTGTCTCCCTCTACAGTTGTGATTTTTTATTCCTGCTTTGGATACAAGTCACTTTGAGAATTGGATGAATTCTGTTCATCTGTGAACCCAGGTTCCTTAAAAATGCACATGTGTATGCTTAGTCAGTCATATCTGACTCTTTGCGACCCCATGGACCCCATGGAGTGCACCAGGCTCCTCTGTCCATGGAATTCTCTGGACAAAAAAACTGGAGTGGGTTGCCATGCCCTCCTCCAGGGGATCTTCCCCACCCAGGGATCAAATCCAGGTCTCCCACATTGCAGATGGATTCTTTACCCCCTGAGTCACCTGGGAAGCCACCCCCAAAATGCACATGCCCACATTCTTTTCCCTTTAGTACAAAATTCATGGGGAATCACAGATAATCCAAATCCATCCACAAAACTGCTGAAAGTCCTCAAATCCCATTTAAGTTTTCCCATCCTAGACTTGGTGCTGTGACAGCAGTCACATTTTAAGTAGATGGATGGAGGTAGCTTGGTAGGAAAAGGATATACTTAAGATCTGTTTCTTTCTTTCTAGCACTGTAAACATAACAGTCATTTATCATCTGTGAGGCTTAACATTTCCCCTAAACAGAGATCACGACACCCACTTCAGTACATGTAAAAGTTCTTCACAGACTATTACACAAATATTACTTGGGTGTATTGAGAGAGACATACTCTCAATTTGTGTTCAAAGAATTATGACCTAAACCTACACTCTAATTTATTCCTAATTTCTATTTCACTGTTATTGAAAAAAAATTTCAAAACTGAAATTACATAGCTATGGTCTACACTCTTGGGGTAGTGATGAAAATAGTGTTTTGAGATTCTTAAATGGGGAGTTTGCAATCACTTGTGTTCAGAAATCACTGGTGCTTTCTGATGACCTTTACCAGCACCAGGAGTTCAGTCATGTGCTTTGGCACATGCATGCGTGGGCATGCGTGTGCACATGTGTACAGGTGCGCATGTTCATGTTTGTGTTTAGCCCGTATATTACTAAACACAAATACAAACATGCGCATCTGTGCTCATATATGACTGGGTTTCCCTGGTGGCTCAGCTGGTAAAGAATCCGCCTGCAACGCAGGAGACCTGGGTTCAATCACTGAGTCGGGAATATCCCCTGGAAAAGAGAACAGCTACCCTCTCCACTATTCTGGCCTGGAGAATTCCATGGACTGTATAGTCCATGGGATCACAAAAAGTCAGACACGACTGAATGACTTTCACTCACATTTATTACTACATACAAAGAACATAATTAACCTAGAACCTGTCACAGCAATGGAAGAGACCATTGTAGTAATCGCTGAATAGAAATTGGTTACAATGTGATACTCTGATAAGGTTATACCATATGTGCACACAGACTCTTTGTGCTGAGAATATAAATTCAAGTTCATTTCTCATTTTGCTGAAAACTGAATAATATTTTTTTCTGTTGAAATATTTAATAGTCTTTTCAAAAACCCAGTTCACTGGTTAATGGTTAAATTGATGTTATTAGAGTGAGGAAGCATAAGTCAATACTTTCAGTTCTGAAATGAATGCTATGTATGTTTCAGGTTCATTTTAATATAGGAGACTGGAAAGCACTGAGACTATTTTTACAGTGTATTAGTCAGATTTAAAAAATACATTAGATTTATAAAGCTAAGCCATCTGCTCATATCAATCTGGTATTGCTTCTATAGTGAAGAATGTTCACAAGTTTTCAGTACCAATAGTTTCCACTTTTTCTTTATTGAGTCAAAATATTAAGCAACAATAAAATGCCTTCCAGGTTTTTTAATAGATGGAAATCTGTTCCCTACTAGAAATAAATATATCCAGAAAAAATAATCAAGGAGGCTATTATAACATTAATGTAATCAATTACTCCTTGAAAATCTAATTTAAAACACTTTAACATTCATTTAGATTTTTTTTTAATCTAAAATAAAGATCAATAATACTATCACAGAAAAAATAAGACTTAGAACTTGAACTGTAATGAATGGATACACACCGTTCTTAATTAACTACCTGAAATTGTGTCCCAAGTACATCTTAACATTACTTTTTGATGTTCTTCCAAATGAGTAAAAATCAAAAAGGGTCATTAGTGTTGACTAAATTCTCAGAATTATCTCACACATTTTCAAACAGAACCTATTTAATCCAGAATAAAGAATAAAAACATAAATGCCGATATATCCTTTATGACCTACCCAAGCTCACCCGAAATTAATTTATGATAATTTATTTGTGAAACAATCTTGGGCCCTCATATTTTATCCTTAACTTTAAATGGTTCACAAGTGATTGACATTCAAAGCAAACCATGTGACAAAATGGAGTGAGTCAATTATTGGGTGGAGATGATCAAATAAGTAAGCAGTGAATATTTGAGGAATATTTGTTTCCACCCTAACTAGCCTTCCAATTCAGACCCACTGGGAGACAAAGGAATTAAGATAACAATGACAATAATGAAACTAAAGATATTTCTGAACACAGGTTCCCTGAAGCACTTAAAATCTTTTTTAATCAAAAGATGTAAGAGGTTTCTAAGCAAAATACAGAGCATGACACAGTTAATAAAGGTAGAACTCCCATTCATAGCCTTGCATAGTGCCATTATATCCTATTCCGTTGATTCTACCATGCAAATAATTTTTGTATAAACATCTCTGAAATTGATATACACCTTGTGATTTATGACATGATATGTTTTAATAAAACATATTTTTTTCTTTGTACTTAAACAATGCTTCTTAAAGTCAATAATTTCTTAGATCTGATGAATTTGGTCACATAGAAATGATGTCTGTGGCTGTGGCATATATGAATAAAACATAGGCAGATTATCAGTTAGTGAAAATAAGAAGGATTTGCATTCAATAGTGACATCAGTATCACAAAATATATTTTTAGACTTTTTTGTTCATTTGAAGTTGAGATAATATACTTGTTTTTAGTAAACCGTACAAAAACATATATTTAAACAACCTAATCAACAAAATAACCTAGAATATAACAAAAACTCTGAAGGCAAGGGGGGGAAAGGCTTTTTTAATAATGAAATCAGTGTCAATAAAGCTGTTCTTTTTTTATGTACTCTCCTCCCTTAGACTTTATTTAGTTTTATATTTATAGATGATTCTAACTTATATTTCATCTAGCTTCCAATGATTGATTTGATGTAACAAGTTTGAAAATGGGGCATATTGTCAATTGGCAAATGGAACGCAGGACTTCCCAGGTGGCTCGGTAGTAAAGAGCCCACCTACCAAGCAGGAGGGTCGGGTTCCATCCCTGGGTCTGGAAGATCCCCTGGAGAAGGAAATGACAACCCACTCCAGTGTTCTTGCCTGGGACATCCCATGGATTGAGGAGCCTGGCGAGCTGCAGTTCCCGGAGCTGGGTTGCAAAGAGTCAGAGGACAGAGCAGCTAATCTACAACCTGAAAGCAAAGGAGAAGACAGGGTGTTGGGGGCGAGGATGAGCCACGGAGATCAGTAGCATTGTCCTCTCCAATCCGAGCGGAATCTGTCTCATTCCCTTCAGTAAGCCCTGGGAATCACTGCTGGAATTTACAACTCAAACTGCGTGTCATGTTAAGTTAAGCCTAAGTGATATAGCAAAGTATAAAGACGTCTCTGTGTATCCTATTTATGAGATTGAGGTTGTGTATATTCCAAATGGAATTTTAGATTTCTTGGTGCTTAAACAGATCAAGCATCCTGGGGTAATTTATCCTTGACAGACTGGGCTAAGTGAGATTTTCCGTTCCTCTTATTTGGTATTAACTGTTTGGCTGTCTATGTATCCAACTTCTTAATTCTTTAAGCACCCACTTTGCCTTGTGCCATTTTAAGCAGTGGACATGTGACAGTTGACAAATGAGGCACAAAATACATCCCCTCTTATATTTGTGTTTGAAGACAGCAAGATAGTCCAAATAAATAAGATACATATTAAAATACATATATAACAATGCATAGAATTTTTTAAAGTTGTAAGTGCTCTGTAGAAGGAAGAAAGGATTGACTGGGTGGCAGTTGGTATTTTAGCCCCAAGAGAAGATCTCAACTGGGATGATAATCAGTAAGCAAAATTTTGAAGGGGGTGAGCGAATCACATGGAAGAGCCAGCATGGAAACCCTTCCATAGCAGCATGCCAGGTGGGTTGAGGAACAGCCACTGGTGAATGAAGAGAGAAGCAGAGATGACAGCAGATAGCAAACAAAGGTAGATGAGGGATACAAATCATCTGGAGCATTGTAGACACTGTGACGACTTTGGTTTCACAAAGTGTAGGTGTAGGATTGTGAACTGAGGCATAAAATAATAGGATTTATACCTTTAACACTTTGGCCACAGTGTTGAGGGCATGTTAAAGATCAAGGGTGAATCCCAAGGGACCAATCAGGTTGCTACTGTAACAGTTCAATAGATGATGGTAACAGGTAGCAACATAGACAGTGGGAAGTGATTGTATTGTAGATCTATTTTGATGACAGGGTGAATGCATTTTGCTGAGGAATTGCATAAAGGTACTGAAGAAAGAAATGAGCTTAGTACAATGCCCAAGCTTTGGGCCAGAAGAACAAGCAGAAGGCAGATGTCATTGCAGAGATGGGGGACATTGTAAAGCACGTTAGAGAAAGGAAAGTGAGAATGTAATCTTGGCCAAGTTAAGTCTGAGATGCCTACCAGACACCTTCATAGAAATTTCAAGGTAGGACTTGGTCATTGAGGAAATGAAGACCTGAGTAATGAGGATTTAAGGAATTACCAAGAGCTATCATGCATTTAATTTGGGAAGATCTCCAGTGTTCTTTCCTGGAGAATCCCATGGACAGAGGAGCCTGGTGGGCTGCTGTCCATGGGGTCACAAAGAGTCAGACATGATTGAACGACTGAGCACATTGAGTTTGCACTATGTGGAGTTGCACATTGAGTGTGCACTGCTGTATTTTATACACATGTTCTCCTTTAATCCTCATAGTGACCTTATTGCACTATTATGACTATTTTACAGCAAAGGAGATTGAAACTTAGGTTTAGATGAATTGCTCAAGGGTGCAGAGTAGAGTCTTTGTTTGCTTTACTCCAATTGTAATTTTAGCTACTGTTTTATATTGCCAAGGGGAGTGTGGGCAAGAGGCAATAAAAATGTTCCAGGCAGAAGGAACAACATATGCAAACTAGAAGGGCCAAAGGGAACCTGGCATCTTCTGGAGAGTTGCGAGCACAGGGAAGTAGTTGGTAATCAGCTTCCAATGAACTAATGCTTGTGTGATACTTTGCAGTGTTAGAATTGTTTTCTTACAGGCACAGAAAATCTGTGAGGCAGGGAAATGTTTTTATTATCACTATTCAATGAGTGGGGAAAGAGGCTTACAGAGCTAAGTTCACAAATTTGGTCAATTGTGAACTAAGGTTTGACCTTGAACTTCTTTTTCCAAAACTTAGAATAATTTTTACATTTCTGAGTACTTAAAACATTTTTGTGTACCTATTTAGAAGGTGGAGAAATATACACGAGGTTACACATATTTTGATACCAAAAAGCCATGGAAATTGAAACATAATTTCCAAGATAGAAGTAAGTGATCTGAAAGACAATGAAAATAATAGCTATCATTTTTAAGCACTGAGGATGTTACCAGACACTGGACAAGGATCTTTACAATTGTTTATTAATTTTAATCTCACAAGAACTGAAAAGGAGATTTCATTATCATCTCAGGTTTAGAGATAAGGAAACTGAGGCTGAAGGAGACTAAAGCAACTCACTGGAGATCTTTATACGGGCAGGATGGAGCAGAGGCAAGAAATGAACGCCCGCGGCTGTCTGAAATGAGAGTTCAGACTCCTGACAGGTTGGTCAGGAGGCATTGCTGTCTCGGCAGTACTTCATTGTTTGCTTTTGTAAAGTCAAATGTGAAGTTAGTGACACCAAGGAGGTCCTCATGAGTGTGAAATTATTTTCTGAATCACAGCAAGGTATGGATTTGTGTTCACCTGTCCTGAACGGTTTTCACCCGGTCTGTTTTTTTTTTTTTTGCACATGCTTTTATCACAGTTTAAGACAGCAGATGGCTCTCTTGCGTTTTTTTTTTTCATTACCTCCATCTGTAAACAACTAAACAGTGTTTTGGGGAGGTGAAAAGGAAAACGCATGGATTAAGCGAAAAGACCGGGATTCTCCCAATGCTGCCCTCAACCCATGCTCCGCTAAGACAGGAAACCACACAAGATAGAAATGACCCCGTTTAAGGCTTGTGAAATTCACAGTCCTGCGTAGATGCGCTGAGACTGAGGAGTCCACTGCGCCAGGGGTCGGAATGCATCAGGAATAAAATAGTATTTCTCGGTTATCAAAAAGCTGAAAGGCTTTGAGCTCCAAGGTGGGTTATTAATGCCAGTGGAAGCAGTGAGGATTAATTTCCTTCCCGCCTTGGATGGCGTGGGGAGTGGAAAGCTGCTTTTAAGGTAGAGCATCAGAGGCGCTCCCACGCTCAGGGAACTTGCTTCCTCGCTCAGCGCTAAGGCTGGGCAGAATCTCTGTCCGCGGTGCTGAATCTCACCCTTGTCTGGAGGTGGCTGACGTTGAAGGGAGGGGGTCTAAAGAAACCAAAACACCAACCTTCCTATGGATTATACAATCCAGAGACTTGTAGAGAAGACTGAATTATAAGAAAATGCCTGGAAAGAAAATAATTAACACAGCTCTAATAATAAGAAGCTTTAATCTGTTCAAGTTATTATACTAGACACATTTATTACAAGGATTAAAAAAAACTTTCAAAGCAAACTGGGTTATGTTGTTTGGGGCAATTGTACTATATTTAAAAGGTTACTATACTTAACATTTTGCTTTTTTGAAAAACTCATTACTATAAGTAAATATGTTTGCTTTAATTGTAAAGTCACTAGGAAATTGCAATCTGTAATGTCTGAAATGTCCAAATAGCCACTCTTCAATAATGGAAGGCAGGAGAAGCTACATCTTCTGTTCAACACGACTTATTTCAGTGCGTTTTTAATAGCCTTTTATTAGGTGTATCCATCTCTGCCGATGACCTTTCCTTTTTCAGCAGGAACATAGCAACACTAAACACATAGTGTAAAAAGATGAGAACAAAGACATGTACACAGGGAGGAAAAGGTAGGCATAGAGTAAAATAGTCAACACACCCTCTTCCTTTACTTTTCCTATCTCATAACTGGTTAAGGATTGCAAATCTCTGGAAGAATTCTTCATGCATATTCCTTTTAATAATCATGGCTATTAGATAGACAGATTTCGTAGGTGCATAAAACACAATAAGATAGGGAAAGTCAGCTTGCAGAATATGTTCTTTAATGTTAAACATTATGTACATTATCCTAAAACCAATTTGATCTGCATTGGACTGAAATCTACATACTCCTTTTAGATTAAATTCTCTTCCTCCGAAGAGACTTGTTAGTAAATATGTTGTAAATACAACGAAGAACAGCTGAGCAGTAATTGCTTCCGTGGTGAGACTGTGGGTAAGTTCTTCCATAGAACAAAAGGTGTCTAGCATCCTTGTCATCAGCCCTTGTCTGAACTTCTCCCACTTGCCTGGTTGCAGGTCTGCGTGGTACTTTGCCGCCTATTCCTGAGACAAAGACAAAGTGTGTGTTGGTTCAGAACTGCTCCCAGGCTGCTTGCTGTCCTCTTCCCAGCTCTAAAGCAGTTACCAGAGAAGCGATTGTTACAAGCAGCAATTACCAAATGAGTTTTCTTTCCTCCATTCTTCACACCCGATTGTGAGATGTCTAGTTCGCCCATTTCTTTTCTTTGCCTTCCTGGAATGACAAGCAGTATAAAGGAAAGAGGGAAAGGTGAGAAACCACAGGAGCACAAGCTACTCCTAGTTCTGACGCTCCGAGTGTATCCTAGAAACCATGGATCTGCGTTCACCCAGGCGTGAATTGTTTCTCTCCCAACCTCCTTTTCCAGGGCGCCCTCCACTTGCTCCCCTCCTCCTGGGCCTTCATATTTTCGCTCACCCAACACGGAACTGCTGTTGGGACACAGACAGGAAATCAGGGAGACTAGGCAGCAGCTGTTGTGTTTGAATGTCAGACACAGTTCATCCGCTTTGCTCCCTGGCTCTCTACCCAGGGACACCAGCTCTAATTGGAGTGTCCCTCAGTCTGGCTGCTTTCTCTTGTTACTGGAATACTGTGTCACTCTCCCCGCCCTTAATATTCTGTAGTGACTTCTTCAATGTTCCGTCCCCGCTGCTGTTCTGTAGCAGCTACAGCTGCAGCCATCTCTTCCTCCGAGTGCTACAGAGTAAATTTGGGAAGGCGGGGCGGGGTGGGGGGTGAGGTGGGGTCTTCTCCCCTCCCCTCCTCCCTCCTTCTTGCTCTGCTACAGTTTCAGGATGGCAAGCCTACTTCTCTGGGCAGCTAGACGAAGGAATAGTCCGGCTAGTCTGGGTGGATTAGGTAGGGAGTGGAGACGCCTCCCTTCTCAGGACCCACTCGCTTCCCTCCCAAGCTCCCTCCTCCCCTCTCCTCCTTCCCGGGGTGGAGAGGCTCCGGAGCTGGAGGGATTAGCCAGGAGGGCGGAAACCACCTCGCGTTCCAGCCGCGCCCGCGAGTTTCCGTGGACCAGGAGGCACGTTAAGATCCAGAAACCCTCGCTAAGCCCGGGGAGCCTCAGACACCTGCGAGTTTTCATCCAAGAAAAAGCGCGCTGATCATTCCTTCAATTCCACCTGCTTTGGTTCAGCCTCTTAGAACCCCACCCCCCTGCCACCCATTTTGGGCTTTCTTTTATATGATTATTAATATTTTTAAAGTCATCCTTGTATCTCCCCCATTTTTCCTTTTGTTTTTTTTTTTTCCTGAAGACTGACCTAGGAGGGGAGGGGGGGACGGGAGGGGAGTGGAGTGGGGTGGGAACGAAGCGCTCTGATTAGAGATCTCCTGGGAGAAGATTGCTCTCTCCAGATGCTGATTTCCAAAGCACTTGACAATCACCGGCAGAATCCGCGAGCGGGCAGCGGCGGCGGCACCGGCCGGGGGGCAGCTCGAGTCAGGCGCTGAGTCCTGCCCGGCGCGCCCTGGACGCACCGACGCGGAGACCCTGCGGGCGCCGCTCCTCCACTCCTTGCCCTGGAAGAAGGCGGCCAGCTCGCTCTCGCGTCCGGGAGGCGGGCCGGACAGCGAGGCCGCGCGAGTGGCGGCGCCTGCCCGTCGGAGAGAGGGCTCGGGCGGCACGCGGGGTGACCGGCGGCGCCCGCAGCCCGGGCCCCACTCCCGGCTCCGACGCGGCCGCCACCTCGGGCTCCCGCCGCGCCCCAGGCGCATTTGCGCGCCGGGCCCCGCGCTCCGCGGAGAGGGCGATGGGTCCTAGTGGGGACTGAGCGCCCCTGCGCCCTCTCCCCAGCCCTCCTCTCCGCCTCCCCGAGGGCAAGCCGCCGCCTGCGTCTCCCCGTCCCTCTCCGGGGTCCCTCGGCTCCCTTCCCTCCGTGCCTCCCTCCTCCGGACCCGGGCCGGGGCCACCATGGCCGCGGCCATCGCCAGCGGCTTGATCCGCCAGAAGCGGCAGGCGCGGGAGCAACACTGGGACCGGCCGTCCGCCAGCAGGAGGCGGAGCAGCCCCAGCAAGAACCGCGGGCTCTGCAACGGTAACCTGGTGGACATCTTCTCCAAAGTTCGCATCTTCGGCCTCAAGAAGCGCAGGTTGCGGCGCCAAGGTCTGTGCGGGGGGTCCCGGTCGGGAGGCGCGTTCTCGGCCCTCTCCCATCTCCCCGCCTGTGTGGGGCCTTTTCGGGCCCCCCTCCCGCCCTCGATCTCTCATCTCACCCCCGCACCCCCACTTCGCTCCCCTCCCAGACAAGTCTCCCTTCCGAGCGCTCCGAGCGCCTTCCGCCCCCGGGAGCTGGGAACCGGCTCTCTGGCAACCTGTAGCCCCTGAAAACTCCACCGGCCAGAAGCCCGCAGGGTGGCCCGTTCCCACCGCTGCCTCTAGCTCTCCAGGCGGATGTGGGCTGACCCCCCCAGGGAGAATCTCTACTCTCTCTGGGCTTCTTCCCCGCCCGGGGCGTAGAATCTGACTCCGGAATGTTGGGGCGGTGGACGGGGGATGGAGGGGGGACCTCCCTTAACACCTCGGGGTCGCGCCGGCTGCTTCCAGTCCGCTTGGAGATGCCGGGAATTTCTGGGTCTGGCCTCTCTGGGTTTCCAGGGCTCTTGGAAACCCGCTGGGCTCTCAGACCTTGGCGGAGGGTGGTGATCTCCGCCAGGCGCTCGGCGGGGGGCTGGTGCGAGAGAAGTGAGTGGGGGTGTGTTTGCCTTGGGAGCCAGCTGGGTTGAGATTTACCAGAAAGCTGCTTAGCGGGCAGCACTGGTCACTTTGAAGTCTAGGGATCGCCTCTTGGGACGAGGAGAGGGGCGCAGAGTAGGAAGAACGCATGGGAGTAGGGAGGTTGGCAGACAACCCCATACATGGTAGTCTTGATTCAAGGACTCAAGAATTACACGAGGCAAAAGAGGCAGTTACTATAGTCAGATGACGAGAATAGTTGCCTCATTGGACGTATTTTTCGGGAAATAACTAGTGCCCAGCAAGACCTTCTGGTGCTGCCTTTAAAATGACCGGAGTCTCAGAAGGGACTTACCCCTGAGCTGAAGCCCAGAGGCTTTTGTTCCTTCTGCTGGTCGGCTGGGCATCCAGTTGCTAGGGGAGGTTGTTTGGCGAGCATGTGGGATGTTTCCGTGGGAGAAATGGGGATGGCTTGCTTTTCATCACTAAGTGGGCTCGGCAGGAAACACTGAAGAATATATTTACGTTAATAGGAGTATATGTTTGCCCAGCACATTATATTCCCGGTGCCCAGCTGTATTTATTTTAAGTTCCCTGTTGTTCCAAAGACGGGTAAGAGAAGCATGTGTTTTAGGTGTGTATCTATGTGAGGGTGTGTGTATCCCACACATTTGCAGATTTATGACCAAAAGTTTCAATGCTTCTTTAAACAAAAGCTAGAACTGTATTTTTTTTAAGCCACTCCTTGTCACAGATAGAAATTGAAGTTACCGGCTCTTAGAATCAAGAAGGCAAATTTCTGAGCAGGATCAGAGAGGAAGTTCTAAGGTAGATAAATTATAGAGCTATAAGAGAAGAGACTTCCTGATGAGGAGTTTGGGGACAATGATGTTTTCAGACCAGTGTTGAAGCTGTTTAAGAAAATGGACTTTAATTTTTCACTTTAGCCTAGAGCCCTGTCCAGCCAGACACGACTGAAGTGACTTAGCAACAACTGCCCAGCAAACCTGGGTATTATAAGACCAACTGGATTGTTTTGAACCTTGTTGTTCCATGGAAGGTCACGTTATCATGATTTAACCTGTTTGCTTCTCCCCTAATTTCATCTGAATATCTTTTAGAACCCAGTTTTAACCAGCTCTAGAGCTCCAATTCTGCCATCTATTTGAGTAAATAAGCACAGTTCTTCTAGATAGGATTATTTTGATATGAACGATGATGAAAACTTAGTGTGTTTTCTTTAAATGTAAACCAGTGGATTATTTTATAAATATGAACAATAAATGTTCTGAATCATATGAGTCATGAAGAAAGGTTTGCTTTACACTTGTGAATGTTAGGATGGGGGTAAACTTTTTACCAGTGAAAAAGACATCTGAGCTGTCTATTTCAACATTTGCAACCCTGGATGCTCCCTTGACATTCGTGAGTTTGCAGTGATATGCAAGCCTCAATGATCTGCAAGAAAAATATATTTGAGGGCACTTTTGCTACCTTATTTTTGATGGAAGAATGGAAAAGAAATAGAATAGAAGGAAGGTTCATCAGGACCTTTTCTTTTATCCTTATATATTTTCTATATAAAGACATATATTCTTTAGTGAAGAAAATGTAGATAAACCCTTTGAGTATTAGAAAGGAATCATTTTTAATTTAAGCAAAATAAATGTTGAAACTATATTGTGTAAATTGTATATTAATATATAATTACATGGTTATATACTACTAAATATAACTATACACAATTCTTATTTAATTAAATATTTCTTTAGGAAATATTTTTAAGCATGTTTACCTTTTCCTCCTGTACTCATTCTTTGCATAGGAACTGACCCAAGGAAATTTTAAAATTCTGATTTCTTGATTTAAAGATATAACTTTTATGTGTGACAATTTATCATTTTATTTTAAAATTCTTAATTTGGTGAATGGTCATTGAATCTTTATAATGTGTCAAGTCCTGTTCTAGGACTTGTGTAGTGTTGAAAAGAGCAGACGATTCTTCTTGTATCATAGAGCTTATAGACGTGAGAGAAAAAGTCACTGCAAGGTAGCAAGGAACAAGTTAATAAGAAATTACAAAACTCGAGGTCCTGAAATGCACAAAGAGGGCTGAAGCAGAGAAGCACGGGGCAAGGGTAGGGGGAAGGGGGCCCTAGTCAGAGCCAAGAGACAGGGTGGGAGACACTGAGAGCTACAGGTTGAAGGCTACCATCTGAGAAAGGGTGCAGAGGTCTAAAGAACAATGTGTGTGAAGCCCCTGAAGTCGGGATAATCTTAGCCTGTTGGGAGAAGGAGAGAAGGTGTAGAAACTTCAGGTATACTGCCATTTCACATTACATCTATTTTGTCTGCAGTTTGCTTTTTGACGCAGAAATGCAAATACATTTGACATGTTTGCCAACAAATAAAGAACAG
Source organism: Bos grunniens (assembly GCF_055505025.1). NCBI lineage: Eukaryota > Metazoa > Chordata > Mammalia > Artiodactyla > Bovidae > Bos > Bos grunniens. Next base: position 84,629,167 of record NC_141176.1, on the reverse strand, counting down.
CTTGATATTTTGTCTTTTGGGGAAAAGTAGTATACATATCTTAGATGTAGATTTTTTTCTTCTTTTTAATCCTCCTTTAAGTAGTAATTTATTTAATATAAAAAGTATGACACATTATTATTTTACCCCTTTTGGGTCAAGCCTTACCCCCCAACTCTGATCACCTCCTGACCCCATAGAAGATGGTTTTTTCACCAGTTGAGTTGCTCCTGTAAAGGATGGAAATTTGCTAGATGGCTTAGTGGTCATGGTGGGCACCACGCTCTATCTTATCTTCCAGGCTCATCTCCCTCCACCCTTAACTCTTTGGACTCCAAACATCATTCACGGTTCAACCACATGGTTTCAAATCTCTGCACTTTAGTTTGTGCTTCACTCGGCACAGAATCTCTCCCTTCACCTGTTGAAATGATGCCCATTTCTTAAAGCTTGGAAAAAATGCCGACTTCCCTAAGAAGTCTTCCCTCATTGCTGAGAAGTAAAAAGAACTCATTTTATACCTCATGATTGTTGTTTATGCCCAATAATAATTAATCCAGCACACATATTCAGTAGCTTGTAGTAGGGAGCAGTGTCTCTGTTTTTTGTATTCCTGGACTTTCAAATCTTGGCAGTGTGTCTGCCATGCCCTGGGTACTTGTCACTGCCCTCAAATTGAATTGAAATAGGGAATGTCAATATGTCCAAAGCTGAAAAAGTGTTTTTGGACCACGGTACTCTAACTAGACTATTTTAGAAGTAAATATACTTTTCAAAATTTTATATCTTTTTTTTCTTTTTTTTACTTTCCCCAAGAGTACACATATATTCTATCTTTTTTTTAAGGGATTGGAGTGTGATTACATATTTGCAAGTTATTCTCAAGAATGCAAGAAAATAACCAACCTCACTTTAAGGCTTAATTAGTTTATGAAAATAGATACTTAGAATATCTGTTGACAGCTAAAAAAAGAAGGCACAAGGAAACCAACAATTTGCATCTAGTTTTATTATCTGGAATCTCAAAAACAAAAAAAAAGGAAAACTGAAATAGAACCTACCTGTGATGATATATATGAACATTATATTCTAAAAGTGTTACATTTTTGTTATCAGTTTTTAAACCAAAGAAGAACTTTCATTTTTGTAGGATAATAACTTTTCAAAATCTTTGGTATAGCTAATGCAATTGTGTTTTGAAATCTTCTATATTTCATTTTTTGGCTGTTTTCATAGGAGCAATGATATCATATGTAATGTATTTATATGTTTAATCAGTAATTATGTGGGTTTCTCACTAACAGATTTTACCTAACATAAATTACAGGATGTCATAAGAAACAAGGAATGAAAAATGAGCTACTGAAAATTTGTTTTCAACGTATTCTGTCATATATATACACACCTATGTATACATTTCTTTGTGACACTGTGATAATGAAACCCATCAGCTATCCTAACAAAAGAGAAGTGGTCTTTCTTCTTACACGGTACTGTGTAAGGAAAGCCAAACACACCTTTTCAGAAAAAAATCAACAGAAAAGAGTTGTTTCAGCAGAAGTCCACCATCGCGTCTTACTGCTTCTGAGCCATCACCATTGAAAAGAAAAAGACAGCCTACTTATTTGGGCTCTTTAGGTCAAAATAAGGAAGGAGTATTTTTCTCCCAAAAGATCATCCTGTTTTACTTTTGAAAGTATATATTTTTTTACTTTTCTAGAATGATGTCTGTGGGAGTCTTCCTATCTATCTTTTGATAATACCTGTTGCTAACTTTGATAAGCAGAGTTTTATTACTTCTTAGTTTTATTAAGGCTAGACAAAAATTATACATTTTCTATCTTTAATGAGGGCTATTCTGTCAAATGCAGGGTTTCTACGTGAGAGATATTATGGGGATATTAGTGAATTGGTACATAAAACAATTTGAAAGATTATTTTTTTTAATTGACCTTACTTCCTTATGTATATTTTCTGTGACTTGTTATAATTTCAGACATTCTACATTTGCTGAAAGCTTCTGAAAAAAGATTAATACCACTGTGGTGCAAAAAATTAGTGTTGTAATATATAAAGTATAAGATAGCAGAGTAGGCCAGGTAAGATGCACGTTAGGTTAAGTAAGTAAGATGGTTTCCTTTGGGTTAGGTTAGATTCATTGCTTGAGTTGAGTTTACATATATTGAGAAAATAGTACTATTAACTGATAAAGAAATCCTTTGACATATCTTCAAATACAGGATTTCAGAAGCACCAATTCTCCTCCACTCCCCTAACTAGGTTACCATTATCAGCTACAGATTTCAGTTTATATTTCAGATTAGTAGAATCACTAGTGCAGCTGTTCTACATTTAGCTCCTAAATTCTGGTTTTTTCTGTTAGCGATTTTAGTCTATACAATGTTCCTATAAGAAAGTCATTTTAAAATAGACATGAACCTCCCCTCTCTTCAATGTAGAAAGGATATCTTCTAAATTTTATTTCCTTACTTTTAAATCATGGCAGACATTGAAAGGGAGTTGTAAATGAATTATATTTCAATCTGATTTATCACTTTGTTCTGAAATCTAGGTTTCTTTCTAGATACAGTTTATATTAATTTCTCTCCAAATGGTCAGGAATTTTAGTCAAAAAGAACTATGATATTTAGATAGTACAGATTGTATATGATATTGTAAATATAGTCATTTTAGCACTCAAAGGCTAAAAACATAATAATGGTAGATTCAAAAATATAAGAGACCATTTTAGGGGGTTTGATGCAATTGAAAGTCAACCACACTATGTTGACATGACTAGAAAACTAATTTAGTCGTTTTATCTACAATGATTCCAACGTTCAACTTAAGAAATAGCTATGATTTAATAATTTTATTTAAATGAATATGGTACCATTCCCTGTTTCCTAGGGCTGAAAGGCTAGCTGTAAGGCATGGTAGTAGGCATCTAGACACCTTTTATAAAAATCATTTTATGTTACCACTTTGTTGTTCAGGAAAAAAGATTCTTTTCATAAAGCTATATTGTGTAAAATATTTTTTTATGGAATATGGGTTTCACCCTATGTTTTTATACTTCTTTGACATCAGGTTTAATAGGGATCCGTATGCTATGATGACGGGCAGCAACCACTCAAAAGGCAGTGTCCCACCGGTGCCTGACATATAGCTAACACTCCACAGTATTTAATGAATGAATGAAAAATCCTGTATTTCTCAGAATTTATGAGTAGCAGTGGCATAGAGTGGCCGTTGAGATCAGTGAGCACATGGCAATGGCTGTAATTGACTGGAAACTTATTAACGTGTCACCAACCACCTATATGACACTCACAATGTCAGGCACTGCCCCTGAGTACCCCCTATCCTTGCAACAAGCAGATGTAGTAGGCACGCTATGTTATCCATTATTTGATGACACACTAAAATATTACCCAACCACCCATTTTACAAATAAGGTATCTGAAATCAAAGAAAAGGATGAGTAAGTTGTCCGGGTTCACATAACGTTAAGATATGGAGCTTGGATTAAAACCTAGGTTCCAGGGTGGCTCCACAGTCCCCTCTATTAACCAGTGCCCAATATCAGTTGTAAAAGACTCTGATGCTGGGAGGGACTGGGGGCAGGAGGAGAAGGGGACGACAGAGGATGAGATGGCTGGATGGCATCACTGACTCGATGGACATGAGTCTGAGTGAACTCTGGGAGTTGGTGATGGACAGGGAGGCCTGGCGTGCTGCGATGCATGGGGTCGCAAAGAGTCGGACATGACTGAGTGACTGATCTGATCTGATCTGATCTGAATATCAGTTGTCACATATTTGATTTCATTACTTCAATTAGTTGAGATTCATCACCATCTCAATGGAAACCAAGGCTCAAAGAATTTGTGTTTTGCCAAAAGACTTACAGGTAGCAAGTGACACAACCAAAATTCAAAAGCAAATTTGTCCTTCAATACTCCATCCTTCTCACCACTTTCCACTCTTTCAGTTCTCTATGGCATTAGCATTAATGGCAGACATTATTTCAAGGCACGTAGTAGATGTGTATCATATGTATCTGTTGAGTGGATGCATGTGAAGTGAAGGGAAGTGAATGTCACTCAGTCGTGTCCAACTCTTTGCGACCCCATGGACTATACAGTCCATGGAATTCTCCAGGCCAGAATACTGGAGTGGGTAGCTTTTCCCTTCTCCATGAGATCTTTCCAACCCAGGGATCTAACCCAGGTCTCCCACATTTGCAGGCAGATTCTTGACCAGCTCAGCCAGGAGGGAAGCCCTAAATGCATGTACTAATGTGTTATTAACTTTTTAAAACTGAGGGTGCAGGAAAGTTTGCCTGGAAGCAGAGATTTATTTGTGGGATTTGGGGAAAGGGACAAAAAAAAAAAAAGCCATATTTTACCAAGCCATTTTTGATATAGGAATGCAGCTTTGGTTTTTCCAGCAAGTCTTTGGAAGTGACATAAGTTGGTGTTATCTTCTTAATGAATTGCCACATTGACCTGAAATTCTGAAAAGGATTAATTAGGAGGGCTTTCACTAGCATGTAATGACTTTAATGTGAGGTCTTTCATTAACTTTTCATTGTCTCAGATAATATATTTTTTAATATTTCTTGTGTCTGTTAAGTTATATTCCATGATAAACTGAAGCAAACCACCAAGGTTATAGAGTCACAAATTAATCATGAAAATTTCAGACTGTTAGTAACACTGGTTCATTGTCCTTTTCTAATGAGTTCTTAGATCTTCTTCCTAATACCAATACCAGAAAAATGTAATGGAGTCAAGGCTAAAAATTGTTTGTAAATTGTATTATGGGCTTTATAACGATTGCACACATGTGAATATTTAAATCTGGTACTGCCTTGCAAGTCTCCCTGGAGAAGGAAATGGAAACCCACTCCAGCATTCTTGCCTGGAGAATCCCATGGACAGAGGAGCCTGGCAGGCTAAGATCTATGAGGTCGCAAGAAACAGACACAACTTAGCGACTAAACCACCACCACCACCACAGCCTTCGCAAGTCTAGTTATGTTATTTAGATACTTTTATTGACATATTATCTGACTCTTCTTTTCTTGTTATCTTGCTTGTTACATGGCAAAACTACGTGGTTAACCCAACTGCCCACCTACTTTGTGCCTGCGCCTACACGTCTGATTTTGGCTGAAGAGAAACACGCATATGCATGCACTGGTTCTGCTTTAAGTTCATAGTCAGTAATATCAAGTGAGCTCTTGGTACATTTTAAAAAATCTATTTACACTTCAACAGATTATATTTCTTATCTTCTTTCTCTTCAAACATCTTAGACCTCCTCTCGTATCCTCTCCATCAACTGTGTTCTTACTTCTATTTTTCTGAGAAAATAGAAATAATTGAAAATAAATTTTCATATACTCCACAGCTGCTTTTACAGATCTATCTTTTGATCTACCCACTTTCCCCCTTTTCCTGCTGAACTTGGGAATGAACTCTCAGTGTTCCTATTTAAGGTCAAGACCTCCACAAATCGAGGAACAGAACCTTTCCCCTACTTAGGGACAAAAATCCAATATTTTCCTCTCTCTTCTGCATCATGTAATTTCTATATCCTACTGTACGATTCTCATCAGCATGTAAATATACTACAATATAGTTTATCTTAGAATTTAATCTCCTGTTGATCATACATTCCTCTCTTGCTATTAAACCAACTATCTTTTATTGGCAAAACTTAAGGTAACTTTTTTTACATTTGTATTTTTGAATTTTTTAAATATCCTATTAGTATGACAAAGGACTTCTAAGATAGGGGAAATGGTAAAAGTTTTATCTATTAAGAATTCAGGAATAAATTTATAGAGTTCTCTTATATCTTCTGGTTAGTTTCTCCAAGGGCTATGTAACCACTGGGTTCAGTGGCTACGTGAATATAGTATCTTTTCTCAGGAAACTCTTGACTGTTTGATGGACAGATGTTTTCTTCAGAATCCAACAATTTTCTCCCTTTTGAAAGGATCTTGAAAGTAGAATCTCATTGCTTAATGTCTTTTTATTCCAGCACATGCTTCATGGTAGCTCTTTAGATTTCTGTAAATAATTCCTGCCTAGCCTGGGCTACATTATGCCCTTTAAATATTTGTTCATGGTTTTTTATCCTCCTTACCATTTGGCCAGCTTACAATTGTTTAACTCTGTTAATCTTTCTGCATAAGTAAATGCCACCAGCAGCTTAATCGTTTCTGTACCTTCAATTGTTCACTGATTACCTCATCCTTATTCCAGTAAATCAGATCACTGCCGTTTGCATGAAGAAAATTTCATGCCGAGGCCAACCTTGCCATAGAGAGCACTGAACACATCTGCTGTCTCCCTTCTCTCTGGGGATGGGCTCAGACTTGAATGGAGGGATGGAGAGACTGAACAGATCTATGCAAGGTAGAAGGATCTGTCTTGGCTTCCTACTGGACATATTAAAGGAAAACATAAGGAAACTAATCAAACCTTTTTACTGAACCTGCTGGAGGTAAGAGTGTTGTACATCCCATCTCTTATTTCTCCCAACCTCAGGATATAAGGAGCATTATTTTTATCTTCATTGATGAGAGAAAGTGAGGTAATTTTTTCCGGGGACTTCTACTTGGCAGAAGGATTAACATCTTATGGGGGAAAAAAAATCCCGAATAAGCTTTTTGGACAACCCAAATATTTGCATGCTGATCTGACTGATACAGGGTGTACATTTTTAAAATGAACTCAGTGGACCTCAAATAATCGTAGAATCTTCACTATATTCCAGTATCTTACTAGATCCATCCTCAGGCTGAGCTAGAAAGTCGAGCACAAGGTTCGCTCCACTCTTACTGGTTCCCCATGTTCTCTCCTGGGGGTTCCAGCCACACTGCAACCAACAGTGTTGCAACAGGGTAACCCCCTCCCTCAGAAGTGTGTCCCAAGCCCTGACACATGGGGTCTTTGCAACCCCATGGACTATAGCACACAGGCTTCCCTGTCTCTCACCGTCTCCTGGAGTTCACCCATGTTCATGTCCATTGAATTGGTGATCTCTGTGCTATACAGCAGGTTCTTATTAGTTACCTATTTTATATATAGTAGTGTGTGTGTGTGTGTGTGTGTGTATATATATATATATATATATATATATCTCCACGTTTCTGTCCAATGCTTGGGACACTGGGCACCAAGCTGAACAGAAAGGCAGAGCCTGGATGGGTTCATTCCATAATCCTTTAGACTTCCCTTTTAGAGGCAGCCATTCCCTGGCAGTTCAGATGGTAAAGAACCTGCCTGCAGTGCAGGAGACCTGGGTTCAATCCCTGGGTCAGGAAGAGCCCCTGGAGAGGGGAATGGCTACCCACTTCAGAATGCTTTCCTGGAAAATCCCATAGACAGAGGAGCCTGGCAAGCTAGAGTTCGTGAAGTCTCAAAGAGTTGGAGACGACTAACCTAACACACACACCTCCTAGCTAGTGTGGTGATATAAACGTTTTCCTGGAAGGTTTGGAGTATTTTACATATGTCAGACTTTTATATACTTCATCCCCAGAACTTTGCAGTTTGGAAAGTTATAAAAGTAATAAAAGTTGTTGAAGTGTCAAGAATATGTGGTTAATAAGCAAACATTTCCTCTTCCCCTGCTACTGCTGCTGGGCTGATGCAATTTTTCTCCCATGAATGTAACCATTTTACTTTCTGGATTGTTCATGGTTGTAGGGTGAAATGAAACAGACTTTGAGGACAATAGTAAGTGCTTTTTGGCAACATCTTTACACTAACAACTTAGTCTAGAGGTAAACATTGATGGCTCAGATGGTAAAGAATCTGCCTGCAGTGTGGGAGACCCAGGTTTGATCCCTGGGTCCCCTGGAGAAGGGAATAGCAACCCACTTCAGTATTCTTGCCTGGAGAATCCCCTGAACAGAGGAGCCTGGTGGGCTATAGTCCATGGGGTCAGAAAGAGTTGGACATGGGTGAGCAACCAACACTTTCACTTTTTTTCACTTAAACTTCTCATATCTGCATGGGTTTTTCTTTTGCCCCATAAGCATCCAGCCACCAGCCATACACAGCCCCGAGCTCCACACATCACACTGCCCTCCATGGTGTGGTTGGTGATGGAGAGCGTGTGGACTCAGACCCTGGGCCTTGGGGCTTCACTATACCTCTTCTGGCTGAGCAAACTCTGTCGATATACAGAGACCTCTATGCAAGGAGCAGGCCCGGCAAGTTGACTTGGGAGAATACCTTTTATTGGAGTATAGTTGATTTGCAATGTGGTGTTTCTTTCTGGTGTACAGCAAAGGGAATCAGTCTATACTCTTTTTTTAGATTCTTTCCCCATATAGTGGAGAAGGAAATGGCAATCCACTCTAGTATTCTTGCCTGGAGAATTCTGTGGACAAAGGAGCCTGGTGGGCTACAGTCTACGGGGTCACAAAGAGTGGGACATGACTAAGTGACTTTCACTTTCACTTTTCCCATAAAGGCCATTACTGACTATTGAGTAGACTTCTCTGTGCTGTTGTTGTTCAGCCAAAAAGTTGTGTCTGACTCTTTGCAACCCCATGGACCCTGAGACACAGGCTTCCCTGTCTCTCACCGTCTCCTGGAGTTCACCCATGTTCATGTCCATTGAATTGGTGATCTCTGTGCTATACAGCAGGTTCTTATTAGTTACCTATTTTATATATGGTAGTGTGCATATGTCAGTCCCCATCTCTCAACTTATCCCTCTTATCACCTAGTAACCATAATTTCTTTCTACACACATGAATTTATTTCTGTTCATTTGTACCCTGCTTTTTTTTGAGTCTACATGTAGATTGTATCATTTGATATTTGACTTTCTGTGTCTGACTTACTTTACTCAGTATGACAATCTCTTAGTCCATCCATGTAGCTGCAAATAGCATTATTTGGTCCTTTTCTACGGCTGAGTAATGTTCCATTGCATATACGTACCACAACTTCTTTATCCATTCCTCTGTTGATGGATATTTATGTTGCTTCCATAGCCTGGCTATTGTAAATACTGCTGCTATGAACTTCAGAGTCTGTGGATACCTTTTTTTTTTTATTAAAAGCTTTTTTTACATATACATGTATCTGTTATTTTCCACATTCTTGTCCTGTTTGGGTTATTCCAGAACATTGAGCAGAGTCCCCTGTGCTATACAGTAAGTCCTTGTTGGTTATCTATTTTAAATATAGCAGTGTGTGCATGTCCATCCCAAACTCCCAAGCTATCCCTCCCCTGACTCTTCCCCATATTTGTCTTTGGAAGAGTACCTTTTAGCTTCAAGTTTGAGACAAGTTGTAGCTAAGGGCGCTTTTATCAGCTCCTCCTTCCCTTTCTCTTTGTGTCCAATTGTGAAAGACAGAGAAAATATGTCACATGTATGAGTGTGTTTATGTGTAAATTAAAAGATTAATGTGAAGCTTGCTATGTGATACAGATATCACATGAGGTATAAAAACAAAGTACTAAGTGTGTTCAATTCCAAATATATATATATATACACTTAAATTCGATGTGCTTACACATGTGAATATGGAGACAAAATAAAAGAGAAACCTGCTTAAGTCTCTACTAAAAGTTAGTTTAATGCCTCCCAGTACTTCTAGAACTCAATTTTTCAAACATCTTTTTTGTTTTTCCATAACCAACCTCATTATATTTTTCTGGGATTGATATTTGCATAGAATTTTTTTTTTATTCAAAGCTTTAATAAGACCCAGTAGGTACTAAGACAAAATCCATTTGAAAGGAATAAAGTTGCAATGAAGAAATTTCGAAGCAGTGACAAGCCTGTAAGTGATACATGTAACTTAAATGAATTCTCACACACACACACACACACATTCACTCACACCCATCTCACAACCATGTTCTGCAACTTAAATGGATTGTTAACCCATAGGGAATTTCATGGCAACCCACTCCAGTGTTCTTGCCTGGAGAACCCCAGGGACGGGGGAGCCTGGTGGGCTGCCGTCTATGGGGTCGCACAGAGTCGGACACGACTGAAGCGACTTAGCAGCAGCAGCAGGGAATTTCAATCTTCAGTTTTAAGTCCATTATATAAAATTGCACACATTTGTCAAGAGCAGCATACCTGGCCCCTAAATAGCAATTGTGAAAGAGTGAGGAAAGACAAACAGAAAATTGGAAGAAGTAATCTACATGGCAGCATTGGTTGGAATAGAAAAAAACAAGACCATTGGATTGTAGCCAGTTGGAATTGACTGCAACACCTCTTTCTTTGGAGGAGAGGGAGAAACACTAAGTCAGTGAAATTCTCAATTTTAAGAAGCTGAATTAGTCAAACATAGGACTAAAGCTAATGGATTTGTATCAAAAGTGCTGGTTTTGAAAGTAGCGTAGACTCATGTATTTCTGATTAGCAATCAGCCAGGGAAACTTCAAGATTCTCAAAAACCATGACAGAGTTTGGAACAGGATAAAGAGTCTTTGGTAAAAATCTCAGTAAATAGTAATTTTCCTAGTGAAGAAAGTAATTATAAGTCAAGAGGATTCCTTTGTGCTTCAGGGAGCTGGTTATTAGAGCTTGTATCCAAGGTGATTCCATTTAAAGAGTGCTTTATCCACGAGTGGCTTGATTAAACACACTGGTTTAATAGCTACTGTATCAATACTGGATGTGACATCCTGTTCATGCATATCCTGCTACTGGATTTCAAGTTGCAGCTAAGGAACTACTTGTCTTGTAATACTTGTCTTCTGTGTTTATGTTTGAGAAATATGTAAGTTCTATTAATTCAAAATATGCCTGTATATGATAAAGAAAGTCTTAAATGTAAACATTTACCATCAGAAAGCTAAAAGTGAGGACAGAATGAAAAAGGACAGAAAAGATAATAGAGAGAGAAAACCCTCTGAATGTAGAAGGTACAATCATCAAGCAGAGTCCTTAAGGCTGAGACTTGTATGCACTTACATGTATTCTCCTGGCAAAGTGGCTCTTTGTGTCTGGTCGTCTTTAAGCATTTGTTGCCTTGAGTAATTTAAGGGTGTTGCTGAAATAATAAATCTGAGATACCCCAATTGTTGCAAGTAAGTATAAAGCAACCAGTATCTTAACTTACCAAACTTTACCATTATCTACATTAAAATCATAGAAACTTGTAGACCACATTATGTCTAATTTTAAGTTAAAAAATGGAAATGTATGGATATTAGTCATTTTTCCTGGGTTATATAGTCTATACTATAGGAGCAGTAGGATTAAAACCCTATAGTTTTGGATTTCTACTGTAAGGTCTCCTCTTTTATCATATAGCTATCTTTCCCCCCAAAGTTTCTTGATAATGATTAAGAACAATGTACACAGGACATTCTTTACAATTAGGGAATACTTGCAAGTTTCAGAACATTCTTCCTAACCAGGGTTGGAATTTACCCACTGGGATGTGAACAGGGGATGATGCTAAGAATTATGGCTTTACTTCATCTTCTCCCATCTTTTATTTCTCTTCCATGCTTCTATGGGCAATTCCACCTCTATTTTTTTTTTCAGAAAGATTTTCTTTCATTGCTTCATAAATTTTGCAAGACAGTAAAATCCAGGTGACAACCCAACCGAATAAACGCTCTTCCCCAACTTTTGGGAAATGGTGTGCCTTGTGCTTTTGTCCATCTTAAGCTTTTGCTTTTACAAAAAGGCATTTGTTTTTCTACTGATTAAGAAATCCCCTCAGTATTTCTCATGTAACAGTAGAGTAGAAGACATTAAAAACTCCTGGCGTTAAATACTTCCGAAGGCTTATTAAATGAACTTTAGATTGAAATGTATGTCATCTAATTCTATTTTATAAGTTTTATGGCAGTTTTTACATTTAAAGCATATCTCAACTTTAGAATCAGTATTTTATTGAAGTATAATACACACATTGAAAAGTGCACAAATAGCATACAACTTAATGAATTTTCACAAGATGAATACTCTTGTATAAAGATCACTTGGATCGAGAATAAAGCAATGCCCTTGAAATTCCACACACATGCCTTTCCTATTAGTAAACCCTAAACATAGGTGCTGTGTTGACTTCTAACACAATATAATAGCTTTCCCTGTTTCAAAACATAAAAACACAAACAGCATGTGCTTTTTGAGTCTGCCTCATTTTCCTTCACGTTATATTTGGAGATCTATTGTTATAATCACTGGGAGTCATTCATAGCATCTGTAGCAATGTCTCCCTTTGTTGTGATAAGGATAGTTTGTGCCTTTTCTCCTTTTTCTCAAATACATATGACTTGCACATACAAAATACCCATTTTATTTATATGTACTATATTTTATTGGTCTTTTTAAAAGAAGACGCTTTGGGAAAAAAAAAGAAGACACTTTGGGATTAGTTGATTTTTTTATCGTATATTTTTTGTTTCAAAAGCTTCTGTACTTAACCTTAAATCCTTCTGTTTTCTAAAGATTAAATTTGCTGTTTTAACTTCTTGAGAGTATAAAGTAGAAGTTCATTAATTTAAGTCATTAGGGAATTTAAACACATTTAAGTTATAAATTTATCTGAAAACATGGGCTTGTGAGCACTTACCTTTGGGTATGTTACACAAGTTATGCTGTGTTATATATTCATTTTCCTTTCAGTAAAACATTTTCTAATTCCCATTGGAATTTCTTCTTTTACCTATGGTTATTTAGAGGTGCTTGTTTGATTTTCAAACATTTAGGGATTATCCAGTTTTTTTATAATTATTTGCTAAGTTTCTAGGTCAAATCCACTGTAATCAGAAAACAAATGAAAGATGCAGATTGAAAGCAAAATATTTATATTTTTCGGTTGGCAAGTAGAACATTTTATCTGTATCAATTATATCAAGTTGGTTAATTATATAGTTCAAACTTTTTCTGTTAAGAATTGATTTTTTTCTTTACTTTTGTCCGTTACAGAGACAGCTATGTTAAAAATCTCCCATATATGACTGTAGATTTTTCTGTATTCCTTTAGCTCCATCAGATTTTGCCTTTGTTCTTTATAGGTTAATACAAAATTATTATATCTTACTGGTAGATATACACTTTTATCATAATATCTTATTTTTTTCTTGCTTTAATGTATATTTTGTTGGCTATTAGGATAACTATGCCAGCTTTCTTTGCTTTAGTATTTCCATGGTGATTATTCTTCATATTTTTAATTTTTATATATCCTTATACTTAACCATGACATTTAAAATGTAACTTTATTTTGTTTTACTTTAGTTTTTGTTTTAAATACACTGTCAATCTCTGACTTTTAATGGGAATATATTTGGTCTATTTGCATTTAATGAAATTACTGATATAGTTGAATTTAATTGCACCATATTAACATTTGTTTTCTCTTTGTCCAACCTATTCAATATTCCTTTTATTATTATTTCCTTGTGTTCTTTTAATGTGTTAAGAATATTTTCTATTCCATTTCCCCCCATTATTAGCCTGAGGTTTATACATCCATTACAAATATTTTAGTGATTGTCCTGGATAATATCACATTTAATGTTGAGTTAAGAGATTTTAATATAAAAATTTGAATCCTTTCCACTTTTAATACAATATTAGAACTTTATTATACTTTACCACATAATCTCTAGTTTTTTTCTTTTCTATTGTCATGCTTTGATTTATATATATGCATAAAACTTACAAGAAATTGTTTTTATTATTTGGTGCACTCAATATTTGTTTAGATAATTGTGTTTTTCCTTGCTCTTTATTGCTTCCTACATTTTTGTGTTTCCATCTGGGAATTTTTTTTTCCTTTTGCCTAAACAACTTTTTAGTAGTAGTACTATTTTAGTGTAGTCTATTGGTTATGAATGCTCTCCATTTTCTTTGTGTGCAAATTTATTTTACCTTTTATTTTAAACAGTGTTTTTACTGATCATAGAATTCTAGATTTGAAGTTATTTTTGTTTGTTTTCTTGGTGGATTTTTTGTTTTATTTATTTACATTTATTATTTTGATGTGGACCCTTTTAAAATTCTTTATTGAATTTGTTACAGTATTGCTTCTGTTTTGTTTTATGTTTTGGTTTTGGCTGCGAGGCATGTAGGATCTTAGCTCTCTGACCAGGGATCCAACCTGCACACCCTGCATCAGAAGGCACAGTCTTAACCACTGGACCCCCAAGGAAGTCCCTGGAAGTTATTTTCTATCATCACTTTAATAATGGCATTCTATGTGGAAACAGTGTCAGACTTTATTTTTCTGGACTCCAAAATCACTACAGATGGTGACTGCAGCCATGAAATTAAAAGACGCTTACTCCTTGGAAGGAAAGTTATGACCAGCCTAGATAGCATATTCAAAAGCAGAGACATTACTTTGCCAACAAAGGGTCATCTAGTCAAGGCTATGGTTTTTCCAGTGGTCATGTATGGATGTGAGGGTTGGACTGTGAAGAAGGCTGAGAGCTGAAGAATTGATGCTTTTGAACTGTGGTATTGGAGAAGACTCTTGAGAGTCCCTTGGACTGCAAGGAGATCCAACCAGTCCATTCTGAAGGAGATCAGCCCTGGGATTTCTTTGGAAGCAATGATGCTAAAGCTGAAACTCCAGTACTTTGGCCACCTCATGCGAAGAGTTGACTCATTGGAAAAGACTCTGATGCTGGGAGGGATTGGGGGCAGGAGGAGAAGGGGACGACAGAGGATGAGATGGCTGGATGGCATCACTGACTTGATGGACTTGAGTCTGAGTGAACTCCGGGAGTTTGTGATGGACAGGGAGGCCTGGCGTGCTGCGATTTATGGAGTTGCAAAGAGTCAGACACGACTGAGCGATGATCTGATCTGATCTGATTGTCTTCCAGTTTCCATTATTTCCTCTAGAAAATTCAAGTGTCACCTAATTGTCACTCATTAGAAAAGAATATGCATTCATTTTTCTCAAGCTTTTCAAAAAGATTTTTTTCTTGCCTTTTTCCCCTTCTCTTTTATTTCAGCAAGTTTATCATGCCTAGGTATAGTTTTATTTGTATTTCTCTTGCATGAGGTTTGCAGCACATTTTGAACCACTTTGGGGTATAAGGTTTTAGGTCAGCTTCAGAATTTGTAAACATTTTATTCAAATATAACCATTCTCTCACTTTCATCTTTCTAGGACTTCAGTTACCTCTATGTTATTGCTTTTCATTACGTCTTACACGTTCTTACTCCTTTTTCCAGATTTTGCACATTTTTATGCTCTCTACTTTAGTTTGCAAATTTTCAAGAGTTTTTTTCCAGTTATTTAATCATCTCTTCTCTTTCTGCTAAACAAAAATCTATTGATATTTTTCTTTCCATTACTATATATTTTTCAATTTTAGAAATTTCATTGATTATTTCAGTTCTCTGGTTAGATGATCATTTCTTCTCTTTTCTTAAACATATCAATTAGTTATTTTAAAGTCTGTGTCTGTTAACTCTAATATCTGGAACACCTAACAGTGTGTGTTTATCTTCTGTTTCTCTCTTGTACTTTGTCGTATTTTCTTTGATAATTTGGCAGTTTTTACTGAGCTTTCAACATTTTAGGTAGAGAACCTTACAGATATGCCTATGATTTTATCTCCCTTGGAGAGGATATATATATTTTTCTTTTTGCAGGTAATTAGAGTAAGGACTGCCAATGCAGGAGATGCAAGAGACTCAGGTTTGATCTGTGGGTCAGGAAGGTCCCCTGGAGAAGGAAATGGCAACCCACTCCAGTATTCTTGCCTGGAGAATCCCATGGACAGAAGAGCCTGATGGGCTACAATCCATGGGGTCGTGAAGAGTTGGACAGGACTGAGTGACTGAGCATACATGCATGCACAGAGTAAGGGCAGGAAACCCCTAATTATTCTAGTGAGAATTGCATTCAAAGTTGGTTTTCAACTGTATGTGTGTGTATGTGTTAGCTTGTCTGTTTGTAGATAGTGTTTTGGCAAAAGAGAACTTTTTAGGGGTTCCAGCTGAAAGCCTGGATGTTTACCAAGGCCGCTACTCCTTAGCAAGCCCTGAGCTCCAATTTCTGTCTCTTTAGTCTTGTGGACTACCAAAAGCTCTGCTCTGATTTTCGGTCTTTTTCCTTCCTCTGCTTCTGAACAGCAGAACAATTCTTAGAGAACAAATGAAGGGCAATACCGTGCTCGTCTCCATGTTTCCTTCTGGGATGTTGGCCCCTCCAGTTCTGGTTGCCTGGGATGCTCTCCAGGGCCTTCAGACAAACTTCTTTTCTTTCCTTCTTCCTCTTTTCTTTCCTTTTAGAAGTATCTGGCTTTCGTATATGATAAATTTGGTCCTGTGCTGTTTACTCAGTTGTAACTAGCAGTGAAATTGGTTTCCTCTTTTTAATCCTAACTCACAGAGAAACTGGCAGTTAGGAAATACTGTTTTGCTTTCTTGGCCTCACTGGGGGCTTAGCAGCAGAAAAGAATCCACCTGCCAATGCAGGAGATACGGATTCCATCGCTAGATTGGACAGATCCCCTGGAGAAGGAAATGGCAACCCACTCCAGTGTTCTTGCCTAGGAAATGCCATGGACAGAGGAGCCTGGTGGGCTACAGTCCACGGGGTCACAAAAGAGTCGGACATGACTTAGCAGCTAAACAGCAAAAATGAATTTTGCTTTCTGGTCCGCATTTCCTGAATATAGTAAGAATATCAATATCTTGATGAAAGTTGACTGTTGTTGGGATACAGAGGTATGATCAACAGTTCAATTACAAGTTTTCTTATAAGTTGATTGGTTTTGTTGTAAGACAAATTCTTGACAATCTTTTTGGTTTGTTTCCTCTTTTGGAACATTACCTACTGGCTAAACGTATTTTCAGTTCTAATTTCTAGTAAAATCTGGAGCAATGATTATTTTCGTCAATAACTGTTTCTGGATGTAAATCTTTTGCATATTACTTGTCATGCTATTATACTGTGTGTATTGCCAGCTGTAAGTATTTTAAGGCTTTTTGTTCTATTATAAAAATTGGGTTGTTTTTTCATTTTCCAAATCCATTCCCTGGCAGTTGCTAACAGTGACAAGGATGTAGTTTATCAAATTGGCTTCCAGAATGTTATAAATTTGTGGACTTGCAAAGAGTAATATAAAAATTTGCATGTGTTCTAATTTTGGCTGAGTCCTTAAAGTTTACAAGAAAGATGAAATGGCATAGCCCATGCTCCAGGTTGCTATAACTCTGGGAAACAGTTTTATTCTTATTTACAAACAACTTTAAAAGACTGGAGTCCACTTGACAAGAAGTCCAAATATTCTGGCTTGAATCCTATGGTGTGCTACAATGCTCATGCTAGCTTGGACCCACCCTGAACTGCCTTGATTTTGCAGAGCTGTGTCAGATTAAGGCAGTGTATTTTTGAATCATTGATTCAGTTGTTCTAATATTCAGTATTTTTATTTGTGAATTAAGTTATTATAATATCTATTTTGCTTATCTCATAAGTAAGACTCAAATGAGATAATACATGTGAAAGTGCTTTGTAAACTCCCAAACTCTATATGCATACAATGGGGGGCCAGCCCTAGGCCTGGATAAAACCGTTCAGAACATCTATTGATCAGGTCGCTCCTCCTTTAATATATAACAACGTATCTCCCAGCACATTCTGTCCCTAATTTAATTCCCAGGAACATTAACATAAATTCTTTTTGGAAATCTAGACTGGGAGGAAAACGTAAAGTTATTGGTTACTAAGTTTTGCATTTCTTATCTTTATTTGTGCTGTAATATATTTTCCTACATCTTTCCTTTGTCATGCTCAGTCACTCAGTCGTTTCCAACTCTTTGCCATGGACTGTAACCTGCCAGGCTCCTCTGTCCATGGGATTTTCCCAGGCAAAAATACTGAAGTGAGCTGCCATTTCCTACTCCAAGGGATCTTCCCAATTCAGGGGTCAAACCTACGTCTCTTGCATTGGCAGGCAGATTCTCTACCACTGTGCCATCTGGGAAGCCCATGTCTTTCCTAGAAGGAATTTAGAAAACCTTCCAGTTCAATCATCTCATTGTGTAGATAAGGTAACCTACAAATATAAAGCCCAAATACGTAGGGATTCCTACGATGGTCTCATGGTTAGGCCCTGCCAGAGCCAGATAAGAAATGGTTCTCTTGATTTGTTTTCTTGGTGTGCTGTGAGTATGATGTAGCATTTCACCATTTCAGATACACACAGATACACACGTCTGTGTATGTGCACACATATACACACAGGAAGAAAAATAACTTTCCATAGGCTGCGTGGAAGGATCTGACTTCATTTCACACCTCTTCCTTCATTCCAAAGTAGATTTCCTTTCCATTCAGATACACCTATTTCCAGGCATTAGTTGTTCCTCTTGGAATCTTTCACTGCCTCTCAACCGGCATCTTTTTTCCTACCTTGGAGTCACACTGTGAGAACATCTGACTACTAGAGCCCAAAGTCTGTGAACAGGACCCATAAAGTTCTTGAAGAACAGTGTGATGGCTGGAGAGTAATGCAATTTATGCAGAAGTAAAAAAAGCGATTTATGCAGAAGTAAAATCCTCGCAGGGGGTGAAAGTGGAGAAGGAGGCTCTGAAACGTAGTCAAGGAGAGAAAGAAAAGACACAGCACCTGAGTGTGTGTCAGAGCTTTACATGTTGTCCTCCAGGCTGTGGGGAAGATCGATTTGAAAATAAAAGGCAAAATATTTAGCTGAGATCGACTTGGTGACATAACACTCAGGGACTGTTGTTGTTCTGCCTCGATCGCAGGCAAAGTGTTGTCTGCTCACCACCATGTTTTGCAAAGGGATGTGGATACTCTTGGGGGACAGAACAGTACACTGGGGTATGAGAGCCCAGAGGTATATCTTTGTGCAGCATCAGTTGTAGTTAGTGATTAAGAATAACTGGGGCTTCGCTGGTGGCTCAGTGGTAAAGAATCTGCCTGCTAATGCAGGAGACACAGATTTGCTCCCTGGGTTGAGAAGATTCCCTGAAGGAGGAAATGCCAACCCACTCCAATGTTCTTGCCTGGAGAATCTCATGGACAGAAGAGTCGTCTGGCAGGCTACAGTCCACAGGGTCACAAAGAGTCAGACACAACTGAGCAACTGAGCCTGTAGCATAATTTTAGTGAAGGATTTAAAAATATTTATATCAACCAAAGCCAGATTATAGAGTGGAATACGTATTTCAAATTTTTCAGTAAAATACACGATTCTAAAGAAAGTCCTGCTTACTGGGTACTATTTGAGGCTTCTTTCCTCAGACCCACCAGTAAATATGACAACTTACTTTGCTCTGCTCTTAAAAGTGCTTAAGTAAAATGTTTGAGAAGCACTGGAGCAGGTGTGTTGTTGAATATGTAGTCACTTTTTATAGTTTCCACAAACCTTTCCTTTCACTTTCAGACCTTCTGAATGCCAAGTATCAGATGTTGTTGCTGTTTTTCAGTCTCTCAGTCGTGTCGAACTCTGCGACCCCATGGACTACAGCATGCCAGGCTTTGCTGTCCTTCACCATCCCGCAGAGCTTGCTCAAACTCATGTCCATGGAGTTGGCGATGCCATCCAACCATCTTGTTCATCCTCTGTCATCCCCTTCTCCTCTGGCCTCCAGTCTTGTCCAACATCAGAGTCTTTTCCAATGAGTCAGTTCTTCACATCAGGTGGCCAAAGTACTGGAGCTTCAGCATCACTCCTTCCAATGAATATTCAGGGTTAATTTCCTTGAGGATGGACTGGTTGGATCTCCTTGCAGTCCAGGGGACTCTCAAGAGTCTTCTCCAACACCACAGTTCAAAAGCATCAATTCTTCAGCGCTCAGCTTTCTTTATGGTTCAGCTCTCACGTGCATACATGATTACTGAAACACCCATACCTTTGACTATATGGACTTTTGTTGGCAGAATAATATCAGATGTTGCCTTTTCTAGTAATAATTCCTAGTGCAAAGTATAGATGGTTGATTCTTTTCAAATTGATGTAATTGTCCTCCTACATTTTAATTTGCCAAACTTCCTCTCTTGGGCAGCTGTGTTTGTACCTCATGGCCCTTCTAATGAGAGTAATTATTTTTCATCTGGCTTTCAAAGATTTCACAAATTTGCCTAACATGAAAGAACATGTGATATTCACATCCAGGATAAAAAGGAAACATTTTTACTGTGTAAAGCCAACTCTGAATGAACACATGGGGGAGGAAATAAAGGAAGCAATGGAGAAGAAATGCATAAAGTGACTCACCTGACAGAATTCTGCACTGAAATTGATGCCTGCACTTTGTAAAGGACTCAAAGCATTTGAAAGGATATTAAATTATCAGACTTCAAAAATTGTTGAAAATCTAATGGCTTCTTTAAAAATATGTACTTTGGAGAAAGTAAAAAGATCTTTCTTAAGTAGTCATTAGGAGATTAATGGCTTGTAAGATCTCTGAGTCCCATGCCCACACTAAAATTATGACAAAAGGAATATATTTAGACCTTAATTTGAGGAAACTCAGAGAGAGATGTTAATATTAACTGTGACCCCTCAGTTCAGTTCAGTTACTCAGTCGTGTCCCACTCTTTGCAACTCCATGAACTGCAGCATGTCAGGCCTCCCTGTCCAATATCAACTCCCGAAATTTACTGAAACTCATGTCCATTGAGTCAGTGATGCCATCTAACCATCTCATTCTTTGTCATCTCCTTCTTCTCCTGCCTTCAGTATTTCCCAGCATCAGGGTCTTTTCAAATGAATCAGTTCTTAGCATCAGGTGGCCAAAGAATTGGAGTTTCAGCTTCAGTATCAGTCCTTCCAATGAATATTCAGGACTGATCTCCTTTAGGATGGACTGGTTGGATCTCTTTGCAGTCCAAGGAACTCTCAAGAGTCTTCTCCAGCACCACAGTTCAAAAGCATCAATTCTTCAGTGCTCAGCTTTCTTTATAGTCCAACTCTCATATCCATACATGACTACTGGAAAAACCGTAGCCTTGACTAGATGGACCTTTGTTGGCAAAGTAATGTCTCTGCTTTTGAATATGTTGTCTAGGTTGGTCATAACTTTTCTTCCAAGGAGCAAGTGTCTTAATTTCATGGCTGCAGTCACCATCTGCAGTGATTTTGGAGCCCCCAAAAATAAAGTCTGTCACTGTTTCCACTGTTTCCCCATTTATTTGCCATGAAGTGATGGGACAAGATGCCATGATCTTAGTTTTCTGAATGTTGAGTTTTAAGCCAACTTTTTCACTCTCCTCTTTCACTTTCATCAATAGGCTCTTTAGTTCTTCTTTACTTTCTACCATAAGGATGGTGTCATCTACATATCTGAGGTTATTGATATTTCTCCCAGCAATCTTGATTCCAGCTTGTGCTTCATCCAGCCCAGCATTCTCATGATGTCCTCTGCATATAAGTTAAAGAAGCAGGGTGACAATATACAGCCTTGACGTACTCCTTTTCCTATTTGGAACCAGTCTGTTGTTCCATGTCCAGTTCTAACTGCTGCTTCCTGTGAGAGTGAAATGCTTTTGGTAGGAGAGCTACAGGCCAGAATACTGGAATGGGTAGCCTTTCCCTTCTCCAGGGGATCTTACCAACCCAGGGATCGAACCCAGGTCTCCCACATTGCAGGCAGATTCTTTACCAGCTGAGCCATAAGGATGCAAATATCTCAGGAGGCAGGTCAGGTGGTCCAGTATTCCCAACTCTTTAAGAATTTTCCAGAGTTTATTGTGGTCCACACAATCAAAGGCTTTGCCATAGTCAGTAAAGCAGAAATAGATATTTTTCTGAAACTCTCTTGCTCTTTTGATGATCCAATGGATGTTGGCAATTTGATCTCTGGTTCCTCTGCCTTTTCTAAATCCAGCTTGAACATCTCAAAGTTCATGATTCACATACTGTTGAAGCCTGGCTTGGAGAATTTTGAGCATTACCTTGCTAGCATGTGAGATGAGTGCAATTGTGTGGTAGTTTGAGCATTCTTTGGCATTGCCTTTCTTTGGGATTGGAATGAAAACTGACGTTTTCCAGTCCGGTGCCCATTGCTGAGTTTTCCAAATTTGATGGTATATTGAGTGCAGCACTTTCATAGCATCATCATATGTGACCCCTAAATGGGGAAATATTTTATCATCTACTTGACTTTGTTGTCTTACGTAGAATTAATGTATTTTTCTTTTTTCCATACTAGGTTGTTAATAATGCAAATTGTGCTGCAGTGTAAATTTAGAAAATGACTGGTATTAGAATAAAGAAGTGCAAATATATTTGACAGACTTGATTACTGACATTGTTACTGAGTAGAATGCCTCTTCATATTCCTTCCTTCTATTTTTAAAGAGAAACTCACTACATATCCAAAACCATTCTAGGAAACTTGAGAAGCTCAATTTCCCAATTGATACCCACTCAGCTCAATTAATAACAGAGCCCACCAGCAGTTATATGGTAAGGGTAAGGGTGACAAAGAGCACCTCGGTACAGATAGTGGAGGAGAGCGGACATCCTCACTCACACTTCAGAGCAGCACTGGGGCGTGGAGCGGGACATCAGCTCTCAGCGGGCTTCCTTGTACTCTAGGCAGGGAGGAGTCTCATTAGGTCCTCTGAGAATCGCTGGGTTCCTAGCACTGATAGATACTCCCTAAGATACTGTCTAACAGGACAGTGGCCTTATGTGGGAGGTGAGTGTTCACTTAGTGACAGCAAACAAAACAGAGTGTGAACACAGTGGTCTCACAGTGTGATTATTGTTTTACCACTCCTGCCAACCATCTTCATGTTTCTATACTCTCTTCCATATTTGTACTTTATTTTGCTGTAATATAGATCCAATCCGATTGTAGCTGGAGTTAGTGGATCTCAACTGAATGAAGGTGTATGAGAACCCTTTAAAACTCTAAAGGGCCATTCCAAAGGCAAAGGGAGCCTGTTGCTCTTCAGATTCTTTGTCAAACATCTCACCACATCGCTACAAGGGGATAGTTCTTTAAGAACAGGACAGGAAGGGTTGGAAAAAACTGTGTTATTCAGTGAAAATACTTGCACAGATGCAGAGGGCTAACCATATGGTGCCTCTCAGGGGGTCACACGTACAGTCCCTCCTGTTGAAATGCTAACACCCTAGTACAAGTGCTGTTCTTTGTTGTTATGTCACTAAGTCATGTCTGACTCTTTTGCGACCACTTGGACTGTAGCCCACCAGGCTCCTCTGTCCATGGGATTTCCCAGGCAAGATTACTGGAGTGGGTTGTCATTTCTTCCTCCAGGGGATCTTCCCGACCCAGGGATCAAACCCGAATCTCCTGCATTGGCAAAGCAGATTCTTTACCACTGAGCCACTGGGGATTCACATTGCTGCTCTAGCAAATGACCACAAGTTTGGTGGTTTAAAACAGTACAGATTTATTATCTTAAGAGTTCTATAGGCTTAGAACTCTAACATGGGTCTCACTGCACTAAATCAAGGTGTCAGTAGGACTGCATTCCTTTCTGGGAGCTCTAGAGGAGAATCCACTTATCTGCCTTTCCCAAACTCTAGAGGCCATCTGGATTCCTTGGCATGAGGCTGTTTCTCCATCCTCAAAATCAGCAATGTTGCATCTGTCTTATAATTATTCCATCACTACATCCCACCTCCACTTTCTTTTTAAGGATGCTTGTGGTTACACTGGACCCACCCAGATAATTCAGTATAATCTCACACGGTCCTTAGCTTAACCTTATATGCAAAGGTATCATAGTCATAGATTTTGATTCTTCCTAGTGGTAAAGAACCCACTTGCCAGTGCCAGGTAATGTAAGATATGCAGGTTTGAGCCCTGGCTTGGAAAAATCCCCTGGAGGAGGGCATGGCAACCCAATCTAGTATTCTTGCCCGCAGAATCCCATGGATAGAGGAGCCTGGTGGGCTACAGTCAATAGGGTCGCAAAGAGTCGGATACAACTGAAGTGACTTAGCACGCACATTCATAGATTTCAGGAAATGGAATATGAACATCTTTGGGGAACCATATTTTGTTGACCACAACAAGGCAATGCCATGAACTAATCACAAGTAACACAATCAAAGAAACAGCAGCACTTGGCCATAACGTATTATGAGAGCACCTTGCAAGCTAACTTCATGCAGCTGTGGGTGCAGGGAGGTCCTGGGAAAGGTGGTACTGGGTAGGGACACGATGGTGAGATGAGTAGGAAACAGCCATTTGAAAAAATGCAGAGGCTGCCATTAGAAAGCCAGTAGCCAGTAAAGAGAGCAAGCCATTGTTGAAATAGCCCGTCATTTCTACCTCCTATATGGCTCTCACTTGGATGCATTCTCACCATCCCTCTGATCCCACCTCAGAGAAAGGCTGGGCCATCTATAGTACAGCCACAGGGATAATATTTTAACTCCACACATCATACGGACTTCCCTGGTGGCTGAAATGGTAAAAAAATCTGCCTTCAATGCAGAAGACCCGGGTTTGATTCCTGGGTTGGGAAGATCCCCTGGAGAAGGAATGGCAACCTACTCCAGTATTCTTGCCTGGGAAATCCCATGGAGACAGGAGCCTGGCGGGCTACAGTCCATGGGGTTGCAAAGAGCCAGACACAACTGGGCAACTCGTACACACACACACACACACACACACACATCATATGTATCTGACAATCAGTCCAGTGACCAGAGCAATCCTTTTTTTATTTTTTAAAGGTTTTTTTAATGCGGACCATTTTAGAGTCTTTATCAAATTTGTTACAATATTGCTTCTGTTTTATGTTTTGGTGTTTTGGCTTCAAGGCATGTGGGATCCTAGCTCCCTGAATAGGAACTGAACCTTTATCCCCTGCATCGAAAGGTAAAGTTTTAACCACTGGACTGTCAGGGAAGTCCTGGAGAGCCATCCTTTAAATATCTCCACAGGATTTTGTCACTTGCCTGTTTTAATTTCCTGACTTGCCATCAGTCAGTTCAGTCACTCAGTCATGTCCAATTCTTTGTGACCCCGTGGACTGCAGCATGCCAGGCTTCCCTGTCCATCACCAACTCCTAGAGCTTGCTCAAACTTATGTCCATTGAATCAGTGTTGCCATCTAACCATCTCATCCTCTGAATATGACCTGGCATATTCTCAGGCTAAAATTCATTTTTTTACACAATTAATCAGGAACACTTACCTATCATTTCTTGATATTTCTCTTCACTACTTTAAGATAAGGCTTCCCTGATGGCTTGGTTGGTAAAGAATCTGCCTGCAATGTGGGAAACACAGATTTGATCCCTGGGTTGGGAAGATGCCCTGGAGAAGGAACTGGCAACCCACGCCAGTATGCTTGCCTGGGAAATCCCATGGACAGAGGAGCCTGGCAGGCTAAAGTCCATGGGGTCGCAAAAGAGTCAGACATGGTTTAGTGACTAAACTACCAATTTAAGATGCTGTCTGAGGTTCTTACAGCATCCTCTGACATTGGTTGGCCAAGAGCTTTTCTATGCACTATGTAGAGAGATTTGGGAGGCTATGGTTTAATTCAAACCACACAGCTAATAAGTGCCTGACCCTCCTCACCCCCACTGTCCAAGTGTACAGTCTGCTCCTGGAGGGCTCATGTATTCAGAGCCAAATTGCCTCACTGTTTTCTGCAAATTCGTTTCCACTTAAACCAGATAATACTAGGACTGGGGTATTTTGGGGGCATGGTAGTGAGTCATAGCAAGTTTAATTCCTTTCACTTTACATGTTCAGTGGCCCACATAATTGCAAAGTATAGACACTTCCTCTCTGCTGTTAAGAGAATTATCAAGTTAAGAAAGTCTTGATTCTAATTAGCTTTTCTGATGCCCAAATAATATATGTGGCTAAATGGTAAACAGTTAGGGTGAGGATAATTTCCTTTTGTTCCTACAACACTTTTTTTTAAAAGAATATGTAAAGAGAACTCATATGGAAGTCTTCATATTAAAATCCTTTATGTAATATTGTGGACTGACCTAAAAGTTCATTCAGGTTTTTCTGTAACATCTTACAGAAAGCTCAGATGAACTTTTTGGCCAATCATTCTCTGGCGCTTTTCCTTAGGGGAAAATTATGAGTTTGAATAAGGGACAGCTTTTTAAAAACAGTGAATAAATGTAGAAAAGAAAGTATTTATTTTGTATCTTTGTAGTGACTGTGAGTTGTTTATTTCCTTATTTTCTTTTCCCTACTGTGCAAAGTCTAAATACCTTACAAGTTAACCACTGATATTATTAACCATTATACTGTGCATGCATGCATGCTCAGTCATGTCTGACTCTTTGTGACCCCATGGACTGCAGCAGAAGAGGAGGACCATTGTCTCTGTGAAACAGAGAGAGGTGAGGAGAAGGAAGGATGCATTCTGGCATTTCTAGGCGTGCGGGTGCTTTTGGAAAGGAGGCCGCTACGAAACATTCCCCTGGGATGCTCCCATCTGAACACTGGGAGTCAAGGGGCTCCATCTGGAATTGGGTTATTTTCTATACAGCTGGGGAGAGGGGCGGGTGAGGGCATTGTGAGGGTCTAGGCGTCTGGGGTGTGTGATTGGAGAGGCCCTTGTGAAAGAAGAGGCACAGAGAAAAGGGTAGAGTATTTCCCCATCTTGCTGCATTGCTGCTCCTAGTTTCACCAAATCTGGCAGAGACGTCACTTTGCTGACAAAGATCCGTATAGTCAAAACTATGGTTTTTCCAGTAGTCTTGTACAGACGTGAGGGTTGAACCGTAAAGAAGGCTGAGAGACGAAGAACTGATGGTTTTGAACTGTGGTGCTGGAGAAGACTCTTGAGAGTCCCTTGACTACAAGGAGAAAACTAGTCAATCCTAAAGGAGATCAGTACTGAATATTCATTGGAAGGACAGATGTTGAAGCTGAAGCTCCAATACTCTGGTCACCTGATGCAAAGAGCCAACTAACTCATTGGAAAAGACCTTGATGCTGGAAAAGATTGAAGGCAAAAGGAGAAGGGGGTGACAGAGGATGAGATGGTTGGATGGCATCAGTGACTCAAAGGACATGAGTTTGAGCAAATTCTGAGAGATAGTGGAGGACAGGGAAGCCTACTGAGTTGTCCATGGGGTCGCACAGAGTTGGACACAACTTACCAACTGAACAACAACTACAAAAAGCGGAGATTGGGGATTCTAATTTAATTCTAATAAAAGGAGCAGAAGAAATAAATAGTGGAGGAGAAGGAAAATTTAACCTCTGCCTGGCCTCTCCTGAGTGCCAGATTTACATCTGATCTCATTGGTGGCCTCACCTTGGTGGTTTGACATTATTCCACGTGTGTTCTTACGGACGAGAAAACACTCTGGAAGGTGAGGTGCTTATCCTGCTCACCAATCAGACGAGGTCCCCGTGGAGAGGTCTGCGGTCATGAATGTGCAGAATAGGAAACTTCTCTGGGAAACATTTTGTGCCAGCCTATAGATTGTGTGGGTGTAGAGCTTTGTTGTTACAAGTCATATTGTTATAACTTTTTGTATGCTGTCCTCTCAGAGATTTGAGGATTTTGGTTTTTTTAGTTCCAATTGTATTTAAAGCTTTGCCTTTCTGCGATGACCTTCTGAACTATGGATCCTATTTTAGTCGAGGGGCTTAATGAGCAACAGCGACCAAATGAATCTCCCTGGCACAGAGCAGAGCAAAACAGATGGAAAGGTTTCATACAGGAGCCCTGGAAGTCAGCACTCATCCATTTTACAAGGTCAGTGTTTTCTTAGGCATGCCAGGAAATGCTTTTTTGAATGGAAGATACTGGGATCCCACAGATGTAAAGTGACGAGGATAGAAAGAAGCCGTCATACAAGAATGCCCCGTACCCTCTGCCCAGAAAAGCTCTGAATCCCACATATCGGCACTTGCCTTGTGTTATCTAAATAAATTGAGCATTAAAATGTAAGAAGCGACTATATTTAAAATATCAGTAGATCACCAACAAAGACCTATGTACAGCACAGGGAACTCTGCTCAATATTCTGTAATAACCCAAATGGGAAAAGAATTTGAAATAGAATAGACACATGTATATGTGTAACTGAATCGCTTGGCTGTATTCCTGAAACTTAACACAGCTTTGTTAATCAACTATGCTCCAATTTAAAATAAAAATTAAAAAAAATAAAACTCAACAAAGATGATTTAGTAAAATATGCAAATCAAGGAAACAAAGACTGTTTCCCCACAGAGAAAGTAGGAGACCATTTTAGAAACAGGGGGATGTTTCTAAACATCAAGGCCTTGATGTAGGGCAGTGTTTTGACAGATGTGGAGGAAGAGGAAGTAGTTTGGATAACGATGGATGATAAATACCTGTATATGTAACTGAAGTGGCAACAGAAGACAAAGACATTTTCAGATCCCAAAACGTTTTAGAATTTAGAATCAACTTCGTCTCTCACCAACTGGGCAAGAGTAGGCAAATGCTGTGTGTTCACAGATTCAAGTTTTCTTTGTGTATTATATGGGTTAAGCTAAAGATTTAATTAAATAATACGCACTGAAGTTTCTAGGTCAAATACGCATATGTGCGTGCGTGCCAAGTCACTTCAGTTGTGTCCAGCTCTTTGAGACCCTATGGACTGTAGCCTGCCAGGGTCCTCTGTCCATGAGATTCTCCAGGAAAGAACACTGGAGTGGGTTGCCATGTCCTCCTCCAATATTCATGACAGTTAAACTTTATTTTTTATTTGATATTCTCTGTGAGGCTTTCCTGTTATTGTACATATGTGAGTAGAAATAGATCTCTTAAGATGTATTTTTTGGCTGTTTTCCATGCAAAAGTAATATCCAAAAGAAAACATGGCATTTTAAAGCTGTCTGCCTTTGAGTTGACCAGGGAGATACTAATATATTTAGCTTATTTATATTAACACATTTCAGAAAAATATTGGTAAGGATTTAGACATTTTTTTATTAATGATTTTATTACATTTCCCTCCTTCATGAAACAATAGAGTAAGCTTGCCTAAAATATTATTTAAATGAATCCCCTGTGAAATGTCAGTAGGAATGATCTTGAGTGACGTAAAGTCACAGCATTTAAAAAGACCTACTGTATATAGTACAGGGAACGTTGCTCAGTGTTATGTGGCAGCCTGGATGGAGGGGAGTTTGGGGGAGAATGGATACATGTATACGTTTGGATAAGTCCTTTTGCTGCCCACCTGAAACTATCACAACATTGTTAATTGGCTTTGCTTTAACACAAAATAAAATGTTTAAAAAAAGTCTTCCATTACTAGACTACAACAGCCTTTAAATTTCATTACACACACACACACACAGCTAACTTGCTAGCATGTGCTACAGCAAAGCTTACAATTTTGTATATGGAAATTTAGAAACACAGTTCAGTTCAGTTGCTCAGTCATGTCCGACTCTTTTCAACCCCATGGACTGCAGCACGCCAGGCTTTCCTGTCCATCACCAACTCCTGGAGCTTTCTCAAATTCATGTCCATCGAGTTGGTGATGCCATCCAACCATCTCATCCTCTGTTGTCCCCTTCTCCTCCCACCTTCAATCCCTTTCCCAGCATCAGGGTCTTTTCCAAGGAGTCAGTTCTTCGGATCAGGTGGCCAAAGTATAGGAGTTTCAGCTTCAGTATCAGTCCTTCTAGTGAATATACAGGACTGATTTCCTTTAGGATCTAGAAACACAGCCAAATTAATTTATCAGATTAAATTTTTTAAAATTTATTTCCCCAAGCTTTGATTGTGCATAGAGTAAAAGTCTGCAGTTGATAGCATTCTCTAAAATGTTACAACATCAGATCACTTTTCAACTAAGAAAAACAAAATAACAAAAATAAAACCCAGAGCATGCTGACTTTCTCCACTGATGAATGTGTGCCTGCTGCTCACCTT
The DNA here is from genome assembly GCF_055505025.1 of Bos grunniens. Classification (NCBI taxonomy): domain Eukaryota; kingdom Metazoa; phylum Chordata; class Mammalia; order Artiodactyla; family Bovidae; genus Bos; species Bos grunniens. The sequence goes on along the minus strand of NC_141176.1, from coordinate 84,599,341 downwards.
GAGTTTTCTGGATGCCCAAAGCTGCCTGCAGACTGCAAGCAGCCTTACCTGCCACCAGCCCTACATCCCCCAAACCCAGCCTGTCAGTCAAAAGGTCTTCACAAACTTGTACCATCATGACCTTCTCCTGACTTGAGAAGCCCATGTCTCTTTCCATCCCCACATCCTGTCCATCTCTGATTAGCCCACACCTCACTTTCTCTCTGAAGTCTTCCACTAACCACGTTGGTTTAGAAGGACAGCTCTTAGTAGGTAGTATGTATGTCTCTAGCCCACATTCTTCAGCTAGTCAATCAAGAATGGCCATCTTCTCTGTCCAGTGGCTTTCATAAATGACTATTAAGTCTTTTATTATTGTTGAGCTGTTTGCTGTCTAATCTCTGGAGAAGGAAAAGCCAACCACTCCAGTGTCCTGGCCTGGAGAATTCCATGGACTGTGTAGTCCCTGGGGTTGCCAAGAGTCAGACTCGACTGAGCAACTTTCACTTCAGTTCTGCTGTCTAATCTACCTTGAAATCCACATAACACTGTAAATTCTTTCAGGAAGGAAGTGCCTTAAACTCCCTAGTACATTTGGGTTCTCACATTGTCTTTCACATAGAATTGGAATGGAATGAAGAGTTTTCCATTTGTTGCCGTATCGGTGGGCTGAAGGACTGAAGCCGGTTTTTAAAACTGGTAAAAATGTTGGAATTTCTAGGCTGTGTGAAATGATCTTAGAAAAAAAAAAGCACATGCTTAAGCGGTGTTTCTGAGTGTAGTGATTTCAAGCTCAGCTCTTGGTCTTGGTTGTGCTGCTCTTTGTCACCTGCGACCAGGATCGCTAAGCAGTGACTGCAGACTGTGGATCGTGTTCTCCTCTGTGGCTTCAGGCTCCTCGACTTGTCTGGTTCTTCTCCAGGACACTACGTTTTGTTTTGTTTTGTTTTTTTTCCCAGGGGGCAGAGCAAATCAGTTATAGGTCAGAAACGCTTTGGGGTGAAGAAGAACTTTGTGTCTTGAAGAAAGCAAAAGAGTGGATGTGAGCGCACAGAACCAGTGGGGACGGGCGAGAAGTAGTTCTCTGTCCCATCTCTAAAGGACTTGTGCCAAAATGCGCTCTCTGAGTAATGCCTTTCCCAGTGGGGTTTTTTTTTCCCTCTTCTTTTTTTAGAAATTAAAAGTATGAATGTGATGCCAAAGCCACAAACCACAAATCCAATTTAAGCAGAGGAAATCAGGACTTAAGACTCAAGCGTGCATTTGGAAGGGTGGGGGAGGGCGGAAGGAGGCTGACTCTCAACCAACTTCTCACAGACTTCTCTTCCTCCTGCCCACTCGGCACCCTGAAAACATGTCCAAACTGCAACATTGCTTATTAAATTAGCATACTATGACTCTATAAGTCTGTGAAGTTGAAGTAGAACCAAAAGAAAATGGAAATACAAAAAAAAAAAAAAAAGAATAAAAAGTGTAAGTCCGTGCAAACTTGCTCTCAGACTTGAGTGGATGAAACTCCCTTTAAAATGTGCCTGGCTTGATAAACAACAGGGACCTACGGTAGGACTTCCCTTGTGGCTCAGCTGGTAAAGAATCTGCCTGAAACGCGAGAGACCTGGGTTCGATTCCTGGGTGGCAAAGATCCCCTGGAGATGGGAAAGGCTACCCACTCCAGTATTCTGGCCAGGGAGAATTCCATGGACTGTATAGTCCATGGGATAGCAATGAATTGGACACGACTGAGTGACTTTCACTTACACTGTAGAGCACAGCACACATTTAATAACTTGTAATAACCTATAATGAAAAAGAACCTAATATATATGTATGTATATATACATATGTTGTTGTTCAGTTGCTGTCGTGTCTGACTCTTTGTGACCCCATGAACTGCAGCACGCCAGGCTTCCTGTCCTTCACCATCTCCCAGAGCTTGCTCAAACTCATGTCCATTGAGTCAGTGATGCCATCCAACCCATCTCATCCTCTGTCATCCCCTTCTTCTCCTGCCTTCAATCTTTCCCAGCATCGGGGGCTTTTCCAATGAGTCAGCTCTTTGCGTCAGGTGGCCAAAGTATTGAAGCTTCAGTTGCAGCATCAGTCTTTCCAATGAATATTCAGAATTGATTTCCTTTAGGATTGACTAGTTTGTTCTCCTTGCATTCCAAGGGACTCTCAAGAGTTTTCTCCATCTCCACAGTTCAGAGGCATCAATTCTTTAGCACTCAGCCTTCTTTATGGTCCAACTCTCATGTGCTTTTTAATATGCTGTCTTGGTTTGTCATACTTTTTCTTCCAAGGAGCAATCATTATATATATATATATATATACACACACACACACACACACACATATGTGTATATAGGTAACTGAATCACTTTGCTGTACACCTGAAACTATCAAAACATTGTGAATGAACTACATTTTAATTTTAAAATACACCTGGGTTGTCTACAGCTTAACTCTAAATTCAAGACCAAATTCTACATCATTGTTCATGGAACTTCCACCTTGATTTCTCAGAGACTGTGTCTGTGTGTTTTCATTTATTTTCATAACCACTGGCTTCAGTGTTTTCCCTCTCTAGTTAAAGGTGACAATGTGACTTTACATGATGAATAAGTACCCCGAATGCCTTCTCCTTCCTGCCTGTGACCCTGCTGCTCTGGAGTTTCCAGGAGGACTGACATTGTTAACAGAAGGGTTTTTACAACTTTCATCTTCTCTGAGAAGTAGCTGGGAGACAAAGTCTGAAACAGAAATTTTAGAAGGAAGCACACCTCAGCTATTTGCATCTTCCTTAAATAGAAGTAAACCAAGTATTTACTGGTACTGTTTCCATCTATTCTTACAACTCTGCCCATTAGATGGAGTTGCCTCTGTAGTTCTAGGTGTAAACAGGCAAAGTGGGTTTTAAATATCTGCTCTGAAACACCAAAGTGTGAACCTCGACTCTGGAGAATGTATTGATCAGTCCTTGTTACCTACAGTTACTTTTAAAAACTTTCCCCCTGTCCTGATTATTTTCTTGGCATAACACATTTAGGGAAATGCTTCCTGGCTGTAAAGCAAATGTGTGCTAAAAAATGGAAAACACCATTTTTTTTCATGTGAAATTCCCAGTTTACTGCTCTATGCCTTCTCATAAGAAAGCTAATAAAACTATACTTCTGCTCTAATTCCTGTATTCATAGTTCATATGAATATGGCATATCCTAATCCAATATAATTTTCACTAAAGGCTTTGCATGCTGAATTTTATTAAACAATGTATGCTATGTCTGACTCTGCGACCCCATGGACTGTATAGCCCACCAGGCTCTCCATGGGATATTCCAGGCAAGAATACTGGAGTGGGTTGCTATTTCCTTCTCCAGGGGATCTTCTCAACTCAGGGTCAAACCAGCGTCTCCTGCGTCTCCTGCATTGGCAGGCAGGTCTCTACCACTGAGCCACCTGGGAAGACTCTATTAAACAAGAGTGCACTTTAATTTCAACAGATGACCTTGGATTCTTTAATATCTTCCTTTTTGTTACACTAATTCTCAACTTCTGATAATGTAATGATGGCTGGAGCGCAAATTTGTATGGCCTGCTATAAAAAGTCTTTGAGTGAGTCAAATAGTTGTTGCTTTTCAGATTCCTTAAATTTAGAGAATTCCATTTCTAGTTTCTGAAAGAAGTGAATCATACTTTCTAGTGATTAACTGAGCGTGTTAAATTTAACATATAATACTCTAAGCCTTAGGGTTTTTTTTTTTCCTACTTTTTCTCTCTTTTTGAGAATACAGTTGAAATTTCTGACTTTCAAATCAGATTTTTCTATTTCTCCCTCAAATCCTATTGGTTTCTACTTCATGTATTTGAAACACTGTTAGTAGATGCAAAAACATTCAGGATTGTTATGCATTCTTCCTACATTGACTTATTTATCATTAGGAAATGATCCTTCCTTATGTATTGTAAGATTCTTTGCCTTGAAATCTATTTTGTCCTTGATTAATAGTCTGATTATTCCCAGCATGGCATACTGTTTTCTATCCTTTTACTTTGATTGTTAATAACTCTGCTAAGGTATAATGGTCATAAAAATTATCTGTATTTAAAAGTGTATAATTTTATAAGTTTTAACATGTGACATCATCATCATACTCAAGGTTATAAATATGTCTGTCACCACAGAGGTTTCCTTATGCCCCTTTGTACTCCTGACCCCTGCTGCTCCCAGTCTCTTCACCAGTCTCCAAGTAGTCACAGATCTTGGGGAAAGAAGCGATGAGCTCTTTATCACTGGTTTTAAGCACTTTCAATACGATGTGTCTTTGTATTGTATTCTTCATGTTTCCTGTCTTTGGAATGTGTTAAGCAGTTTGGATTTTTGGCTTTATTGTTTTCATCAATTTGGAAATTTCCAGCCATTATTTCTTCAAATATCTTTCTTTCTTGCCCTCTTGGTACTTTTCCCTGGAATCTCCAATTAGACATATCTCCAATCATTTAAAGTTATCTGACAGCTCTGTTAATTTCTTTTTAGAATTCTGTTTTCTCGTGGGTTTCATTTGCAATCATTTCTATTACTGTGTCTCCAAGTTAACCACTTTTTCTGTGATTAGTTTAATCTGCCATTAATGCCATTCCCCGAATTTTTTTCTTCATTTCATGAAATGCAGCTTTCACCCATCAAAGTTTGTTCTGGGCTGTCTGTATCTGTATTTTACTTTTGGGATGTGTGGAAGGTATAGAGTTGTAAAGACTGTTTGCATGTCCCTGTCTGATATTCCGACATCTGGGGCAGCTCTGGGTCAGTTTTGATTTACTGATTCTCCGTTTTGTTATGGGTCAGATCCCCTGCTTCTTTGCATGCTTTATTGCATTTTCTTATTGGATTCCAAATACTTTTAATTTTGCTTCCCTGAATGTTAGATATTTTTGTATTCCTACAAATGTTCTTGAACTTATTCTGGGATGCAGTTAAGTTACTCAGAAACAGTATGCTCTTGCTTTCAGAATTTGTTAGGGGAGACTGAAGCATTGCTCAGACTAAGCTAATTCCCCTCCTACAGAGGCAAGCCTCTTATTTATACTCTGCTCATTGCCCCATGAATTGTGAGTTTTTCTAGTCCGGCTAGTGGGAATAGGCATTGTTTCCGGTCTTGTGTGTGTGTGAGGCACTGTTGCCTCTATTCCTCTCGGATGACTTTGCCCAGCCTGGAGTGGTCTCCTCATGTGCAGTTGTCCATTAGTACTCAGCTGAAGACCGAAGGAGACCCTATGTAGATCCCAGAAATTCTATCCCTCTGCAACCCTCTCCTTTCCCTGGACTCAACTCCATCTCAACTTAGAGAGTCCACCGGGCTCCCCTTCCTTCACCAGGTCCTGGAACATCTCTAAGCCTTTAAAATCCGGGAAGAAAAGAGCTCACCTTATTTCTTTTCCATCTCCCGGAAACCTCTGTCCTTCATTTCCTGGTATCCAGTGTCTTGCAAAATTCAATTTGTCCTTTTTTGTTGTTTCATATTAGAGAGTACGTCTGGTCCTCATTATTCTTTCTTGGTCAGAAATAGAAGTCATTTTGACTTTTAAAGAAATTCTGCATAATTATTAAGCTCTCTCAGATTGTGGTGTATAGCTCATATAGCATTCACATTCTTTTTCAGTCATATTTCCAGCATTGAAATTTGCTCATTATGATGTTTGACTACAAAATATTAGCAAATGCTAATAATACTCTTGGGCCTTTGTTCCTTAAGCCATTCAGTTACATCTGATTAGTCTCAAACTTTATGAAGAACACAGTAAGAGGCCTGATTAATAATATGCAATTATATTTTGTATTATAATAAGCATAAAATGGCTTTTGTGTTGAGCAGTAGAAAGTGAAAGGATTGTCCATTAAAAATAATGAGATTTTGGCCACATATATGGCGAAGTGAAAACTTCTTCACTCTGTGCTGTTTGGGGTGTGTGTGTGTGTGTGTGTGTGTGTGTGTGTGTGTGTGTGTTTATTGTGCCAAGGTATCATAAGTTAAACACAGAACTTGGGAGTGTTTCAAGATGCTGCTGCTGCTAAGTCGCTTCAGTCGCGTCCGACTCTGTGTGACCCCATAGACGGCAGCCCACCAGGCTCCCCTGTCTCTGGGATTCTCCAGGCAAGAATTCTGGAGTGGGTTGCCACCTCCTTCTCCAATGCATGAAAGTGAAGAATGAAAGTGAAGTCGCTCAGTCGTGTCCGACTTGTAGCGACCCCATGGACTGCAGCCCACCAGGCTCCTCCATCCATGGGATTTTCCAGGCAAGAGCACTGGAGTGGGGTGCCATTGCCTTGATCCATCATTCCAAAGGAGGTTTGCAGCAATTTTTCCCATGGTGGTTTTCTTAATTGAAAATAATCCCATCATAAAGAAATAGAAAAGAGGTTGTTATTAAATATTTAGGGACTGGCTGAGCAAATATGGAATGTTCTAGTAACAATATATTTAGTAATATGTCCTTACTGAAATTATATTGCTAAGATTTTGAATGGCATTGGAATAGGGTGCTTTTCTAACTGAGCTTGAAAGATGTGCTTCTTTCTGGAACTTATAGACCCTGAATATTCGAAAAGGTCAACATTGTACCAGGAATCCCTAGATACCTAGGTCTGCTCAAGGTCCATCTGCTTCTCAGAGCTTAGGGTCAAATATTAAGCAGGATCTTTACTGCTTGCCTTCCTTTTAATGATCTTCTCAGACATTTCCCCAAGAAAGGCTTTACCTACTATTGTTTTTTTAGTATATTTTACCTAGAGGGAATTTTTGGGCCAAAATAATTTTTGGAAAAAAATAACTGCTTAAAATGTTGTGGTGTTTCCCTTTAAGAACCCACATTTACCTTTGCCTTCATCTCAAGTATACTCTACTCCTCTAAGTCTTAAATAAGATATAGAAAAATGCATTTTGTCTTGAATTCCATTTAGAACTTATCGATCTGAAAAAACCAACAGAAAATAAATTCAGTTCAATATATATTTGTTGAGCAGCTGTTCTGTCCAAAGCATAGTGACAGGCTACTTTGAATAATACATGATGCAAATTATTAAAAGATGTATAATGTATTTGCTGGGCAGACAGACATGTAAATCCAATAATTTAACGCATGATTAATTGATGTAAATTTGTATTACAGTTCGCCTCTTCTCCTTTCAATAGACAGCAAGCTCGCTGAGCCCAAGAACTGTATTTTCAGGCAAGATTGTATCCCTAATACCATCAGGCAAAGGATTCTGGTAGGCAGAGGTGAAGAAGATACTGTAGACTATAGAATCAGCAGTTAAAATTCAGCAGACATGATAATGCATTGGATTGGGTTGGTGGGTTGAGTAACAATTCTGAAATAGCTGAAACAAGGTTCCCAGGGGAGTGAGGCTCTGAGGGTGGCATGTGGTCAGTTCCAAGAGGAAAGTGAGTACCAGTCTCAGAAATTAACAGAAAGATATAGCAGATTTTCCCACCTTCAGTTTTCTTTATCATTTTCCTTAGTGCTCTCACCTTTTTTTTTTTTTTTCCCAGCCCTTTGGAAGAGTTCCTGGGCATGTTTTATTTTTATGATTGGAGTATATGATAATTTATGGATTTGGATAAATTATTCACAATACTATTTTCTGCTGCTAGGAGTGCCAAAATCTAATTAGATCTACCACAAAAATGTATATTCCCAAAATTGCCTTTTACCCTGTTAAAAAATATATGATTTTCCATAGCTATAGAGGAGTGACGCTGAAGAACCTATATTGTAACTAGTACCAAGGTTTATGAGTAAACAAATGTAGTACATGTGTATATCCATTTATATATTTGCCACATAAAAATCCATGCCATACTGTTATTAGTTTAAATGATTTAAAATGTATACATCATCTTAAGAGTTATTCTGATTTCTCTTCTGTCAGTCAGAACATTTTGTGAAAATAATTTGTGACAGTGATTTATTTAGATGAACCTACTTCTGATAAAATGATTGTTTTAATTAAAAATGTTAGATATTTCCTTGCACCTAAAGGCAGTTGGACTGACTTGAGTTTCTTTCAGTTCTAAGTGTTGAGGCTAATATATTATGAAATACCTTTTTTTCCTCTTCATATACATGTGTATTAGTTTTCATTATTTCTATTTTAATTAATATCGGAGAACATAGTTAGTCTAGAATTTCAGACAAGGAGTATCCTCAGGACATTTTCAGTGAAGTGTCCAGGCACAGCAAATAGAAAAGACAGAATAAAAAACATAATTAATACGGGCTAAGTTTTCATATTTTCTTGAGCAGAATAAGATGCTGTGGATACATAAGTATTTAAAAGAGAATAAAGATCCTTAACAGTTTTTTGAGTTGGAAAATATTTTGCATTTTTATATGGCTAACTAAAATATAGGTGTAGGACTTCAGATATTGATTCGTCTTTCAATTATTAATTGAGAGTCCAAGTTATAGGAGTTTGGGCTATATCATTATTGAAAACAAAATAATTATTTTTTTGTACTTCATCATCAAATCTTCTTGTCCCATTAGTTTAATGAAAAAAGTGAGCAGGCACCTCAATATAAGTTTATTTCATACAAGCAATACTTCCACTCTTTTATGTCTCAAGTCATAACACTTATTTAGGATGACACTCCATTTTTATTATAGTAGATGCATTTTACATTGTCTTCTAAACACCTTTAAAATCCTTTGGCTGAGCTCATGTGAGATCTAAACAGATCATCATTGTTTTGATTTCTTATTTTCATCCTTTCTTTTAGCCACATAATCCACATAGAATATACAGCATCTTCCTTTTTTTCTTGATGTTAAGCTTTAGCTTGTTTTTCTTATTTTTTAATTTCACCTCTGACCCATATTATCTCTGGGATTTTTTTTTCCCCTCGACTATCCTAATTTTATTTAAACTAGATAATATAATTTATAAGCCACTTAACCAGGAACACGTGAATTTCAACCTATGCAAAGCATTCATTGGAAACAGTGGCTGAGAGGCAGGGTCACTGGGCCAGCCCCTCAGTATTATGGGATGGCCCACGTGTCCCACATACTTCAAGGATCTAATGTAGCATGTGACATGTGACTTTGAAGATACCAATGTCAATCCATGCTTAAGTTCCTTGTCATTTTTGCAGGTAATAACAACAGTAAGTTCTACCACTGGGTCTTCTTCATCCATGGCAGTGTGCGATCTTGCAAAACCTTGCATGGGGAGAAGCACCTCCCCACCCCCGCCCCACTTTGGATGCTGTTTGCTTTAAATATTTGCAAATTCTGGATCCTGTCCATTCCTGCAGTTATGTGGGATTTTTGTGTTTCTTTTTTTGTTAACTGTTCTCTCAAAGAGTCAAGATGGGTTCAGCATGTATTATTATAGATGGAAGCTGAGACTTGTACTGGAAGTAAAGTAAGAAAATGAAGGCTTAGAGCCTTCTTGCACAGAGATCTAGAAGGTTGGTCTTACCTTTGTCTGACTGCACATACTGATGTCGTGATTTTCTCAGTAAAATTGTTGTTTTGTTTGTTTTTGCTGTGATTTTTGGTTGCATATTTTCACTCTAGGCTTAGGGAGAAAGGGTTTGTTTAAATTATTTGAAAGACTGACTTTAAGCTATACAGGGCTACATTGAACAATTGTATAAATGAGTATCACAGTAAAGCTTTTATGAACATGTGATTATGTACGATGAGAAAATACTAAGTGGAATTCTTGAAAATTTGGGGCAACCAGTTAATCTACAGCAGTAATAGGTGTTCAGTTGATTTACATATACATATGTGATCTTCTTTGCAAGTAGGTACAAAATGCTATTTTAACTCATTCTTTCCCAAAGGCATTCATAGATTTACTATAGTTTCTGCATTAACATTATAAAGTTAACATGCCATCATGATTGGACATTTTTACAAATAATTAATATTGAAAAATAAATATTCTGATAACCATCAAAGTACAGTTACATTTAACATTTTGGCATATTGTCTCTCATTTTTCCTATGAATAGTAGTTTTACATAGCCATGCTCAAGTTATACACACAAGTTATTACACAAAACTGTAAAACACTAAGGACTTATTTTTAACTTGGAATTCCAAAAAGTCAAATTACCTAGTCAAAAATTGTGGACATTTTTAAGCCTTTACTATGATTGCCGTTTTGGTTTTCATGTTGTTCCAGGTTTCACTCTTACCTGCAATATGAACTTACTGGAAAAATTACATCTTTGTTAGTATTCATTCACAAAAGAAATAGTGCAAGGCTCTCATTTATCCAGACCCAGGAGATGCCATGGTGAGCAATACTGTACATTTCACTTTTCCTCGTGAAGCTCCCAGTCCAGAGTCTCACGTCTCTACACAAGTGGGCGTATTTGAGACAAGTAAGGTTGCGGGAACGGAATCAATGTGGGAGACCATGGGATGTTTGTAGGCAGCCCACATGTGCTGTAGTCCGTGGGATTGCAAAGAGTCAGAACAACCCAGTGACCCAGGTTGGGCTACATGCTGAAGATGGCAGGGGAACAGTAGAAACCAAGGTCAGGCAGGTAGGTGGGCCCCTGCTGCTGCAGAGTGAGACATTTGGTGGGTGTTGGAGAGTTGCTGCTTATTTCCTGATCTGATGGACAAGAACAGCACTCTGCATGGCCTGGGAGAGGCCATGAGGGGCTGAACACTTGCTGGCAGTGAAAACAGAGAAAGGGAAAACAGTGAGAGAGATTTTGAAGACAGTGTCTATAGGAACTGGGCAACTCATTGGATGGAATATAAAAGGCAAACATGGTGTTAATCTGAGGGGGTTAACAATTAACATCAGTGGTCAAGTCAGAGTGGATCTTTGACTGAAGTTGATGGAGATGGAGAAATTAAAGTGAAAATGATACCGTAGGAAGTTTAAACTTAGTCTTATATTTATGATTTTGATGAGGATTTCATGCGTGGAGATTTATTGGAAATGTGGTCAGTGGCAAAGTGGGAAAGATCTTAGAAGAGATTTTCAGGAAATTTGGTCATCTCTAACTTTATGTTATGGCTTTACATTATAGATTCAGCTCCAACTCTGCAGGATTAGCGGGGTTAGACACAGCCCAAAATAACCTTTGAGAATCTAGTTTTAAAGAATAGATGTTTGCATTTCATTTTCAGTTGTTTAAGATAGTTCAGTCTGATTGTTCAATTTTTACAGGCTACATAATTTAGTGGTTAAGTGGGCAGGATCACGTCAATCCAGCTTTGCACTTATTAGTCATGTGCTGTTTGTCAAATTACCTCATTGTGCTGTGTCTTTACTTTCTCATTATCAAAATGGGTTTCCCATTTTGTAAGTAAACTGTGGTAAAAATTCAGTGAGTTAATTGTGGCACCTGAGAAGAACAGTCAATATTACTATGGTTTCTAAAAAGAAAAAGAAAAAGAAAAAACAAATACTGTGAAAGCAGATAAATAGAAATCAGTTTGGTTTTCTTTTCTTGAAATTAAATAAGAACTCAAAAATACAATTTTGTCTTTTACTTGTAATTTCTTGGCAGGCATGCGGTGGGGTTAGAAATTAGCTCCTTAGCCTAATGTCCTCCAGGTTCAGTCCTGTTATCACGAATAGCAGGGTTTCCTTTCTTATGACTGAATAATATTCCACTGTGCATCTACACTGCGCATTTCTGTGTCCATTCATCTGCTGATGGACACGGGTCGTTTCCACGTCTTGGTTGTGGTGAATGATGCTGCAGTGAACACGGGGGTGCAGATAGCTCTTTGAGATCCTGATTCCATTTCCTTTGTATACATACCCGTAAGTGGGATCTCTGGAGCCTGTGGCTCAGTTTTCATGCTGGTCAGTTTCACTCATCAGCGTGAGTAAACTCCATGCTGTTTCCCGCAGTGACCGCACCCGTTTACACCCCCACCAACCATGCACAAGGGTTCGCTTTTCTCCACTTTCTCTCCAGTGCTTGTGCTATCTTTTTAATAGAAGAAACAAAGGAGAAGGGGGCTCTCTGTAAGTGTGAAGGGACTTGTGAGGGTCACCTGTCTTCTCACTTTCTTGCCTGGTATACTTAATTCAAGTCCAGAAGATATCATAGCTAAAATATAGGATTACTAAAAGTAAGTGATCCAGAACATAAAGCTTTTGCAGAAAAAATTTTCTGTCTCTGAAATGCTCTGTATGTTTTCATGGCAACTAAGCATTGCCACCCCTATCTCACCTTTTCACTTTTGTTTCCTTCTTTTTCTGTGCTACCTACTTCCAGTGACAAGCATAAATATGATACAGCAAAACCAGGAAAAATCCTCAGTACTTAAAGGTTCAGTAGTACTTATTGGGTGATGAGCAGAGTAAGGTTCACTTAGGCACATGTTAGAATTATGTGATTTTTTAAGTTATATACTACAGAGTAAGGAACATACGGGGCTTCCCATGTGGCACTAGTGGTAAAGAACCCACCTGCCAGTGCAGGTAGACATAAGAGACGTGGGTTCGATCCCTGGCTCAGGAAGATACCCTGGAAAAGGGCATGGCAACCCACTTAAGTATCCCTGCCTGGAGAATCCCATAGACAGAGCGTTCTGGTGAGCCACAGTCCATAGGGTCAGACACAACTGAAGCGACTGAACACACACACACAAGGAACATGCATGACACAATTGTAATAGTCACTTTTAGTGTGAGTGTTAGTCACCCAGTCATGTCCGACTCTTTGTGACCCCATGATATGTCCATGGGATTCTCCAGGCAAGAATATTGGAGTGGATTGCCATTCTCTTCTTCAGGGGACCTTCCCAACCCAGGGATGGAACCCGGGTCTCCTGCATTGCAGGCAGAGTCTTTACTACTTAATAATCACTTAGGTGTTTCTTTCTAAAATCCTACTCCTCCAAGAACACCTGTATTCTGACATGCTTGATTACATGAATGCTGCCATGCTGTGGTTTTCATGCATTATTTTCCAGATTCTTCAATATCACAGTATCTTTGAAGAAAATCTGTTCCATGGGGGCATTTCTCAAATGATCAGATACATCAGATGTACATAGAAACAGATGCTGTCATTCTTTTTAATTTCTTGAGAACTAGACAAAAGGCTGAGGATATTCTGTTTTGAACAGCTTTTTTGGTTTGTTTTTGCACATTTTTTTGTGTGTGTTCACCTGTTTGCCATCCATCATTTTTTGATCAATTACAACATGCTCGGTTTCATCATTCTGTAACAACTGCCTGTATTGACAGCATGATCACATTTGCATGTCTCATTCAGGGGTTGTGGAGACATGCTAGTTGCCATGGGGAGGATTCTGATGTCTCCCATTAAATTGAGTCATGAGATGGTGGTGACCTTTGAAAAGCTACATGCAAATATTTATTTTTGAAGGTACAGTTGGCTCTTTGTGAAGCACCAGATCACTAGACCGGCCATCTCTTCTATGAATCATCTAATGAGAAGTCTGTTACTGTGTATTTTTCCTTTTAGTTTTAATAAACTTCCACTGTCCTTGAGCTTAAGCCATTTGAGACAAGAATAAAAATCCATAGTGTATAATTTTACTATCCCTTGTGGTTATATAAATTATATAGGATTATCTGTCTAATTCATCTAATTGGTCTGGATTATGGCCAGAGATTATTGGAGATTCAGCTGAAGCTGAATGCAATACTGAATGCAGTATAACTCTAATACTTTGGCCACCTGATGCAAAGAACTGACTCACTGGAAAAGACCCTGATGCTGGGAAAGATTGAAGGCAGGAGGAGAAGGGGATGACAGAGAATGAGGTGGTTGGATGCCATCATTGACTTGATGGACATGAGTTTGAGTAAACTCTGGGAGTTGGTGACAGACAGGGAAGCCTGACGTGCTGCAGTCCACGGGGTTGCAAAGAGTCAGATACAACTGAGCGACTGAACTGACTGACTGATGGCCAGAGAGCTTAGGTTTGTTACTGTGTCTCGCCCTGAGTTCAGAAGTTAGTTTTCACATTTTACTGTGGATCACCTCTAAGTACACAATACTTCTGTGCAAGTTAGGGTGACTGTTTAAGCAGCAAGGAAACATCCTCCATATCAGGGCTTTTTCTGAGAATGTGTACCAAATGTTAGTATGGCTTTTTTTTTTTTTTAATAAAAGTTTTTCACATTTGGGGATTACTTGTCAAGTTAAGTGAAAAAAAAAATTCTGTTAAAAAGCCTTTGATATGGTTTCTTAAAGCCAGGAGTTTGCAAAATTCTTGTCCCACCATCCTGAATGATATTAGTTTAAACTATTAAGCTAGTTAGTTTAGGACTTAGCTAATAGCTAAATAGATTAAGTAGTTTAATCATTTTAACTAATTATTTAAATACATACATGTCAGTTTTTTTTAATGACCTGTTATCTAAAGTTTCTGGCTTTACGACTTTACGAAAAATAAGTTTACGACGGCATTTTCTTCACCTCCTGTGATCAGCATCTTCCAGGTTTGAGAAATGCAGAGACATTTCTGGGAAACATAAAATAAAAGGTGCTTCTATAAAATGTTTCTATAAAATACCCTCTTACTTCTGAGAAAGAAAGAAAAGAAGCAGGGAAGAAAAAAGAAACTCCACTGTGACGCGTTGTGAGGCTTATGACCTCTGTGTTTGCCTTTCAGATCCCCAGCTCAAGGGTATAGTGACCAGGTTATATTGCAGGCAAGGCTACTACTTGCAAATGCACCCCGATGGAGCTCTCGACGGGACCAAGGAGGACAGCACTAATTCTAGTAAGTGACCCCCCAGGCCACCGGCTCACACAATCGGTGGAGACGCTGCTGCTTACGTGACTTTCCAAGTACAGTTGCAAATATTGGGTTACGTGCGTTCATTTTTACAAATGTTATACCCTAGAATGCCATTGACAATTCTCTTTGGACCACCTGGATAGAAATATTCACAGAGCCACTAAAGACACCTGTCATTTTAAGAGAATTATTCATCTTTTCAGTTTTTTCCCCAAGCAGTTGTCATATCCAGTGTTATTGTTACTTGAATCTCATTATCATCAAAGTAATTGCACTAATGCATTCAGATGAAAGTTGATTACCTATTTACTTTGGAAGTTTTATTTTTGTGAGACCTGTAGCTTCTTTTTTTTTTTTTGTAAATTAACTTATTTATTTTAAATGGAGGCTAATTACTTTACAATATTGTAGTGGTTTTTGCCATACATTCACATGAATCAGCCACGGGTGTACATGTGTGTAGCTTCTTAATGATAACTGTGTTATCATTAAGAACAATAAGGATTAGTTCTTGTGTTTTCAAGAACAATAAGGATTAGTTGTTTCAAATAATGGAAGTGTTATTTTTCAAATTCTTTGTGTTCAACAAGATAATATTTTTCTTTATAGAGGGAACATGAAGGCTGTGTACTTTTTAACACATTGTATGAATTATTTATTTATAAAATTGGATCTGTGCTGTTTTTTTAAATTAAAAAAGCCACCTACCTTCCATTGTTTTCATATCTGTCTTCATGTTACGATTTCTTTACATATAACTTTTCTTTGTATTTTTATTCTGGCACTCCTTCTCTTCAATTTTCTCTGTTTTTGTTTCCTATTTTCTGTGCATCCTGGCCTCTGATTCCCTTTAATTTAGCACATCAGTTCAAAAGTAGACACTTTTCATTGCTCAGGAGAATGAGTGAAAAGCAAAAATCAATTTTATTGGAAATATTTTATCACATTTTACTAGTGGATATGAATCTTTTCATCGATTTAGCATTTATCCTTCACATACAGAACTTTATTCCATGGGAAGAAGGAGGCTTTGAATACATATAACCAAATTATAGACAGTTCCTGTTTTAAAGTCTAGTCATCAACTGTTCAGATACACTGATTCTGAGAGAAGCTAATAATATAAAGTAGGCTATTTTTGCATTTGGTGTTGCTAAGTGAAATATCATTATTTTCCCAAACATTGTGTTTGTATTTTAGACTTTGGACATTACTTCATTTAAAAATTTTTCTTTAAACTTCAAATATTTTCTTTATCTATATTTTCCTCCTATTCAGTTTTTAATCTTTTCATCTCCTTGTTTCTATTATGTCATCCTTTTGTACTTTAGACTTTTCCCTGTCATATTTGTTCATTGATTTTTGTTTGCTTTATTTCCTCTTGATTTAGAAAAAGAGAAAGTAAAGTAATTCAGGCAAAGGGAAGAAATAGAAGACGTTTTTATTCATAAGGTTGGCATCAAACATTGTTTACCTGTTGGGATTTTGATATTAGGTTGAACTCTCAAAATCGTCAGCACTTAACCATCTCTGACCTACAGAAGATGTTAGTTTCTTTTGATTCATGTTAATATATATTACATATATGTATGAATATATACATCTGCTAATTTTCCTTTCCCTACTTTAAACTCCTCACCCACTCTTTGACAAAAGGCATTCTCTTTTTTTTGTATGTTAGAGTCGTGAGGGTCATGGACTTTAGATTCCTAAGTTCTCATGTCTTCAGTGTCTCTGATTTTCTTTGGCCAGAGTCTAGTAGAGCATGAAAGCACGTTTTCTGTAAGTCTGATCACGATAAGACCTATGACACTGATTTATCAGACTAGAGGCTGATGTCATCCATCAGACAAGCAATTTCAAAGAAAGAAAAAAAAATTATAGCTATACAAAAATGCTGCTTAGCTGGACTTCTTGAAAAAATAGCTTCCTTCAAGCAAATGTTTTATGAGTTTTTTCCCTACCTCTCCTTTTGTTTTTGTAGCATCAAACAAGTTGGTTTTTTCATGATGGAATCAATATCAAGTTAAGAAGTATCAGTAGACACTGTGTTTTTTTTTTTTTTACAGTGTATTACATCACAATTGAATAAGCAGCACAATATTTTCTAAATTATGAAAGTGCAGATGTAGAAATTACACACACACATGATTATATCTGGTTATCTGCATAGTATTAAACACTGGACCGGGAAGCTGAGATACTAAAAAATACTGGGCCTTCTGTTCAGTAAATGTATGAGGCTTTTCCCCTGGAAGAGAATCTTTGTGTGGCTCTTGAAATCCTTTCTAATCCCCCTCAATGCTGCTGAGGAGCAGTTCTGGGAACCAGGCAGGAATGGGAACCCCAGTGGACAAGCAAATCAGAACCAAATCATAGTGACCAGGCTGCAAGGGCTTCCATTCCTCTGCAAAGATCTAGCCCACAGCTTCTTTTCTTACAAGTTAACCACTGTGTTTTCTGTGCCCTTTAAGTCAGTTAGGTTAGTTTCTTACTGTTTTAACATTTGCAAAGACAAGGCAGAACAGAATAAAACAGGTTGAGATAGATGTTCCCTCCTCAAAAG
This sequence comes from Bos grunniens, assembly GCF_055505025.1. NCBI lineage: Eukaryota > Metazoa > Chordata > Mammalia > Artiodactyla > Bovidae > Bos > Bos grunniens. The sequence goes on along the minus strand of NC_141176.1, from coordinate 84,582,030 downwards.
GTTATGAAAACTGCATGACTGCAAAATTTATAAAACATTGCAGGATTATAGCAGCTTTGTAAAAGCAATGGGAATTACTAATTAACTCAACTTTTTCATACTATCACCATCTTAACTGAAAAACACAAGCTTATAGGATGAATTTTAACGCATCTTCTTTTCTCTGGTTCATCACAGTAGTCTCATATGTTCTGGGAAAATCATTAGCCCTGAAAAGTGATCTTTAGAAATGAAGGTGAGAGCGTCAGAGATGCTGACAGACAGACAAGTCCTCAGTGGAGCACTGCCCTCTTTGCTTAAGCTAAGTCACTTCAATCATGTCAGACTCCTGTAACCCCAAAGACTGTAGCTCACCAGGCTCCTGTCCATGGGATTCTCCAGGCGAGAATACTGGAGTGGGTTGCCATTTCCTTCTCCATTTTGCTTGAGAGTGTAATGTAATTATTCACAAACATTCCAATTTTTTGCTATTTCTCTGAATACAAAACAAAGGTTAGTCACCCATTGGTAGGAAAAATAAAGAGGAATAACCTAAAAGTCACCCTGATGGCACCCCGAAAGTCACCAAATGAGAGAACTGAGGTTTGAACCTGCATGACTGGAGCTCATTGCTAGCCCACTAGTAAATACGAGATTACTTAGAACTAGGTAAGGGCTTCCCTGGTGTCTCAGCTGGTAAAGAATCCACCTACAATGCAGGAGACCTGGGTTCGATCCCTGGGTCAGGACTGGAGGAGGGCATGGCAACCGCTCCAGTATTCTTGCCTGGAGAATCCCATAGACCGAGGAACCTTGCGGGCTACAGTCCATAGGGTCACAAAGAGTTGGATGTGACAGCATAGCACAGAACTAGGCAAAGTCAGAACCACCCTGCTAAGCTTTCTTTGTCAAAAAATTTAAACACCTTCAAAGGGAGAAAGGGTGGCAGGCAAACCTATCGCCCTGACACTAGTGCCCTCCCCGGATCACCGGGTGAGATCTACAGCTTTTTGGGCAAGAAAATGGGGAAGGGTGGATAATTGGCCCTAACTGAGAGATTCTGAAGCAACTCACCTGCTTACCCAGGCTTCCAGTGCCCTGGAAACATCTTTCACAAACAGAAGTGAAATCCTGGGGTACTTTATCATCACACTCATTTTACAGAGTGTGTTGCTCTGAAATTCTTAGAGCTTCCCTTCTATGCACCAGAGATAAGCATTACCATGACTATGGTATTTGATTACAGAATGATTTTTTTCTTCAGTTTACTTTTGGCAAGTGGCCAAAAGCTTGGGATTTTCCTGTGCTCTTAAAGGTCACTGTTCCCACTACGAGATACTGAAAGCAGAAGAGGGCTATAGAAATATTCATGTGTCAGTCTTTACTGCTAGATTAAAGCCCCATCCAAACCAATCCCTCTTACCTGAGAGATTCCCAACCTGGTAACCTGATGTATAAAACCAGCTGTTCCCTCACAATGCCCACTATTCAACAGGCCTCAGGAAGGTGGTTCTCACCTTGTCTGTAGGCTAGGATCGTTTGAGGAGCTTTTTTTTTTTTTTAAAAAAAAAAAAAGAAAGAAAGAAAAGTTCCTGATGCCCTAAACCCACTCCCAGAGGTTCTGATTTAATTTCATTGCTCTGGAGTTGGGCATAGCCATCCTGTCTTATAAGGCTTCTCTGGTGGCTCAGACAGTAAAGCGTCTGCCTGCAATGCTGGAGACCCAGGTTTGATCCCTGGGTCGGGAAGATGCCCTGGAGAAGGAAATGGCAACCCACTCCGGTACTCTTGCCTGGAAAATCCCAGGGACAGAGGAGCCTATAGTCCATGGGGTTGCAAAGAGTCGGACAAGACTGACCGAGTTTACTTTCAGTTTTCACTTTCTTTCATCCTGTCTTGTGAATACAGCTAGTTTTAAAGTGCAGCCAGGGTTGAATGAAATTCACTATCATATGGAGACTGGAGTGTTCCACAGAATGGACAAAGTAGCATGAACATCCCCCAGGCCTTGTGGGATTGCTTTATAATTGTGTTAGACATAAAAAGGCTGAAAACCCATAATAATGTTTCAATTACTGTGAGTATCTGTTGTTATGACAAGCACCATGGATCCGTCATGGTCAGCTCTGAGTGGGCTTCCGCATTACAGTGGTTCTATGGATTCACTTTCTGTTTTCTTCCTATAAATGATAATAACTATTATAATTCAGGTCTCAGTCAAAACCCTGTGGAGGGGAAAAGTATATATATATATATATATATATATGTATATTTTTAAATACAGTGCAGGGCTTCCCTTGTGGCTCAGCTGGTAAAGAATCCACCTGCAATGTGGGTGACCCAGGTTTGATCCCTGGGTTGGGAAAATCCCCAAGAGAAGGTAAAGGCTACCCACTCCAGTATTCTGGCCTGGAGATTTTCATGGACTGTATAGTCCATGGGGTTGCAAAGAGTCGGACATGACTGAGCACGCACGCAACACCACCAGACATATATGAAAGTGAAGTGAAGTGAAAGTGAAGTCACTCAGTCGTGTCCAACTCTTTGCAACCCCATGGACTGTAGTCTACCAGGCTCCTCTGTCCATGGGATTTTCCAAGCACGAATACTGGAGTGGGTTGCCATTTCCTTCTCCAACATATATGAAGGTTAGAATAAATACATTTGAATAGGTTCAGATAGAAAAGTTTGCATGGGCAGATGCACAATTATGGTTTTCCCTAAAAACTTTTGCAAATAAATCAGGAATTATCCTATGGTGCCAATCCTTTCAAAATATTAGCAAGATGGGACAGTTCAGGTGATATAGAAGAGAGTAAAAATATCCAATGACTTTCTTCCACAAGGAAGGAATACTGAGCAGACATCCCTGGTGGTCCAGTGGTTAAGAGTCTGCACTTCCAATTCAGAGGGTGTGAGTTCAATCCCTGGTTGGGTGACTGACATCTCACCTGCTGCATAGCGCAGCCAAAAAATTAAAAAAGAAGAAATACTGAAAGTTGCCATGCCACAAGTATTCAATCACTCCACATTCATGTTTAACATTAAATAATATCATAGAAATAAGCAAACAGAAGCCTCATTCCTCCATAAGGGTATTATAAGCCCCTAGAATCCTACAGAAGACAGTTCAATGCTAGTTTGCATCCTGAAAGTGAATACCCACAAAACCTGATGCCCCTGAATGTTCTTGTAGGGATAATTCTCAAGGGTCATGGCCAGCCATTCTCATTTCATCATCTGAGTAGCACAGACATCTTGAGATCCCAAGATCAGTAACATATAGTAACTGGAAGAGAAGGTGTAATCTCCCCCAACTCGATCAGAAAAACCATGTGCCTCGGAATTAAATAGAACACAATGTAGAAAGTCCATTTAAAATTATGTACTGAGTAGACCCACAGATTTAAGCCAAAATTGCCCACATCTTTCAAATTATTTATTCTTCGTGGAATACAAGCAAGAGCCTAAACCTAAGATATTTTCCTTGTACATTTACTTCAACATTTTAGTGCTTTCATTGCCTCTTCTGGGATGGTTCTCTTAATTCTAGACTTGAATTAAGAATGCAAATAGGAGCAGATAACCTCTCATAATTAACGATAATCTTATAAATGTGTCTATAATAAAATCTTCAAGCAGTCATCACCAAGAATGATATTAGACAGTTCCTAGGAGATTCAGTGGTTAAGACTCTTGCACTTAATTGCAAGGGGTGAGGGTTCAATCCCTGATCTGGGAACTGAGATCCTACATGCCATGTGGCCAAAGGGGAAAAATAGGAATGATGCTGAAATGCTCACTACACAGTCATATATAACCCTGGCAAGGAAATGCATTATTAAGGATGTTAATTAGGACTTTAAAAAAAATCATGATAACATTGCTATCTGCAATGTGAAACTTACATACGAATACATTTTTGGTCAATAAAGGAAGAAATAGAACATGGAAACATTCTTATCTCTTCAGGGGGTAAAATTGAACACTCTTCCCTCTTTGTTTTCGTGTTCACTCATAATTTTATGAAATATTAATGAAGAAGATTCCCTCTCTGAAATTCGTACGCCGTTCGGTGTGATTAGTTCTTTCTAAATTTAGCACGTGGGCAGGTGCACATCTTTTCTGGGCTCTGCTGGCATGTCATGTTGGTTCTGCAAGAGTAATTTAGCTTTGGAATTACCTTTTTAACTTCTTGCCTGTACAACATTGCAGTGATGAAGCAAACCTTCCACCTAAAAGACCAGATAAACACTCAATTTGGGCTTTTAAAATTCTCCTCTTTTAGGGTGACTCCCTGGTGGTCCAGTGGTTAAGACTTTCCAATTCAGGGAGTACGGATGTGATTGCTGGTTGGTCAGGAAGCTAAGATCGCACACGCCTTGTGAGCGACAAAACAAAACGTAAAACAGAAACCATATTGTAACAAATTCAATAAAGACTATAAAAACGGTCCACATTAAAAAAAAAAAAATCTTTAAAATAAAACTCTGCTCTTTGAGAGTCTTCCTAGCTGATTTTTTCTGGTATCAAATGGTATCAGAGACTGTGATGCTGGAGTCGTGATTACAGGCCTGATTCTGTTTATTATCCCACCATTCTTCAGAATGCTATAGGGAGCCTGCTAAGATCTACAAATCAGAGCTCAAGTGCTATCTTTACTCATAACAGAAACTTCTTAAATAGAGAGATAGAAGGTAATGAATTGGGAGCCTCTCAGAAGGTTATAACGGACGTAATATCTCTCAAATAGAATAAATGAAACAGAAAAGTGATGGGGGGAGGTGCTCTGCTTCCCCTGCCCATTGGTGACAGACCGTCTTTCTCTTCGCAGCACTGTTCAACCTCATACCAGTGGGACTGCGCGTCGTTGCAATCCAGGGAGTGAAGACGGGGTTGTACGTCGCCATGAATGGAGAAGGTTACCTCTACCCATCAGTAAGTAACACATCCAAGGTATTGGCCATCAACACAGCGATGCAGCCACCACAAAAAGGAGAATGCTTTCAGTTTGGCTTTAGTGTCTGACCTTTATGACAATGCCTAGGAGCTGTTAATTCATGATTCAGCAATGTTTGGTAATGTATCAGTGTATCAAGCAGAAGAGGAACATTACCTCTTAAAGTTGTGTGTTTGCATATTTTTATATGTCCCAGTTCATTGAAAATTGAGAAATTTTGAAGGGATTGACTTTTTTTTAAGAGATCTTATCCACTTTATTCAAATATTCCAAATTTTAAGTTTTCTGTTAAGTGGTTGATGTTATATAAGCAGATTGTTTTCTTTCCTTCTTTTTAAATGTAAGGCAAAGAACACAATAGGCTGATACTTTATAGGCTAAGAAAAATGCAGTAATATCTGTCCACTTTCAAACCCAAATGAAATTTTATTACCTAATTGCTATTAGAAAGGATTGATATTAATGTAATCCTTTTCTATTATTATTTAGAAATGTACTTTTCTTAGGGAGTTTCTTATAAAAGATTATTTTGCAAAAAGAAACAGAGTAAATGTAATTCTAGAAGAGAAAATTTAGGAGAGAGTAGTTCTTTTAAAAAACAAGAATTGAGATTGAGTTAAGTGTTTTACTGGGAAAATATTTCTAATATCAAAATGTATATCGCATTTAAATGTAAACAAATCTTGGTTTTGTATTAATGTGTATTACCATCTGAGCACCTTTCCATTCTCTTCTGCAATATTTACTGTTTACAAGTGATTTGCATTCAGATGTGCTGTGTATATATATTATAATGCAGTTAGAATTCGCATCTGCCAGAGGTCCAAGCAATAGAGACTTAAGATGGAAATACTTCTTTCCATTATCCCTTGAGCAAAAACTGACAGATTAAAGTCATGGAGCCTCAGAGGAGATTCTCTTATTTGGGTTTTCCTGTCGTCTTCCTATGAATTCTTTAAAACTCTGTTGTTAAATATTGTCAGAAAAAATGTATACATACATACATTTTACACACACACACACACACACACACCACTAAAACTTAAGCAGAGCAGAAGGGTTCTCTGGGGACTCCTATGAAATGTGATACATTTTCTTCAGCAAAATCTGGGAAAATCCTGTCAAGGAAAATAAAATGTGAGCCGTGGATTCCCTTCCTGTTGAGCTGAGACATGCTCTAGTCTTTCTGAAAACTTCTTTCTCATTCCCTGAAGGCCATTCTTGCTGCAGACCTGGGCCCCGTATTATGCAAATTGCATTCGGTTGCCCAAGATGAATATTCAACATATTGGGAGCCAGAGGAAGCTGGAATTCCCTATCTCCCCTTTAGAAAAGCTCTACTCAGATAAAGATCATTTCCTAGAGATGCCTTATCTCAAATGAAGTCAGTTTCATTGATTTGACGTATGTGCTCTTATTTTTGTTTCTTCGTCTCCCCCAGTCATCTCTGAGATGCCTAAAAGTGATCAGATGCAGTTTCTGCCATCGCCTCTAGTTCTGATTCTACGGATGATTTTATCATGTCTTCCTGCTCTAGCGTAGGCATTGATGTCAGGGGAAGTGTAAATGTTTGTTTCATCTCTTTTGCTTCTGAGATGCTGTTTTCTTGTGATGGGGTTGCACCTGGATGGCATTTTTTTTTAAAGGTAGAGAATATCAGAGTGCGTCTGGGTCTTAGCTTAAAATCCAAGTCCTGGTTATGTTCGGTGCAGTGTAAGTGGTGGGACAAGAATAGAATGAGGACAGAGCCAGCTGCCTGGTTCAGTCCTCAACACCTTGAGTAAGCTCCTTCTACCCAAGAAGCACATCTTGGGGGAGCAGCACGCACCAGGATTTGTCCCGGGAAGAACTTCAGGCTTTTCATCTGACCTGCTGTTTTCTGCCGTCACCTCCCAGTTTCTCCAGTTATTTGGTTTGGGGCCTTCCAGTTGAGGTTGTTGAGTTTCTGATTTGCAGGACTTGGGTTTTCTCTTCTTCTCATATTTGACTCTCTGCTCTGAACGCAGGACGTAGGAAGGAGCACTCTATTCACCCAGCTTACGCCTGCCCAGACCAGGCCCTTAGAATCCTCAGCATCTTATAGAAAAAGGATTTAGACTCAAATTAAGTGTGATTTCCAGTTTTGACTGATATTATCTAGTGAAAGTGCTCTGTTTATTTCAAGGTAATGGAATTTGAACTTCAATACTTCAGGAGAAAGGAATGTTTCCCCACATTCAGTCCTTTATTCCGTAATTAGTTTTTGAGAACCTAGTAAAATGAGAATCTAGCACAAGATAACATCACAGTTACTATAATATATAATGATAACAATGGTTAATATTTACCTAGTGCACTCTCCCTAGTACTGTTCTAAGTGCGTTGCAGTCTTAGCTCATTTAATCCTCCCAGCCAATTAAGCAAATACCATTAAAATTATCTTAGGGATACACAGAGAGCCTAAAGAGTCGTCAGTCACCAGTAAAAAGAGAAGATAGGATTTGAGCCTTATTAGTCAGACTCATCAGATCACTTTTAATTGTCGCACCATAGGGCTTTCATGCACCAGACATTTTTCATAATATGGTCTGGCACCTATTCTAGCGAGAAGTTATATACACAAGATGATGTCATACAAACCTTTAGGGAGTTGTTACCTAGGGAATTGTTAATTTCAAACATTAAGAAGTATCATTTGAAACATAATCTGTTTATTTTGGGGAATCTCAAGTAAAAGAAAATCAGAAAATGTTTGTCGGGGGGAAGGTTGGATATCACATGTGTGCGTGCTCATTCAGTCGTGTCTGGCTCTTTGCGACCCCGTGGACTGTAGCCTGCCAGGCTCCTCTGTCAGTGGAACTTTCCAGGCAAGAATACTGGAGTGGCTAGCCATTTCCTCCTCCAGGGGATCTTCAGGACCCAGGGACTGAACCAGAATCTCATGCTTCTCTAGCATTGGCAGGCGGATTCTTCACCACTGAACCACCTGCAAGTGTATACTGATATTAACATCCCCTGGGAAGTACATATCGCTACTATATACTGGGTGTTTCATATTCTTAAAATGTATTCCATGTAATGTTTGAGCTTAAACTTTAAAGCTAACATGGGTTAACCTAACCAAGAAGTTTTGAACTAAGCTGAGTAACTTTTTTAAAAGGAAAACTCCACCCAGGCTATGATTTAAAGAAAAAATTTGATATAAAGATTGAAGTCTGAGAAATGAAGGAGTCTGTTTTGTGCTCACTTTTAAAAGATCAAATTAGACTAGTGTCTGACATGAGATCAGTTTTACTGAGAATCTATAGATTTGGAATGTAGGCAATAAAATACTGAGATCTCTCAAAGTGAGTTCCATTAACTGAAAGTCACTCTTGGAATCTGACTTGAAACTCTCATAATCCCTTGCCATCCAAATAAAGATATTTAATTTGTCAGATAATTTCACCTCAGGGGGATGAAAGAAGGAATCTTGACTGAGATGTAAACAATCACATTTCCGATGCTGAAGGCACTTGCTCCCTGTGGAATCTTTTCATCAACATGACAATAGTCATTTCTTTTGTGGTCATAACGATTCTAATATGTTACTTGAAGAGGCCTCCTAAGAGATTTGATGTCAGATGCAGTTTGCTTGAAGGTAGAACACAGGCTGTAAGGTCACAGAACAGAAACTGACAAGGAAATATTTTTTAAAAGAATTAGTTTAAAATAATGTTTAGGGAACAAAATGCATGTTGACCAACTCCAGACTATTTATAGTGCTGTGAGGAACAGTCAAGGGTGGGTTTCTTTTTGTTCCTTTGTTTGTTTGCTTGTTTTCTCCCTTCCAAACAACCTACAACTTTGAAAAACTAAGTTAATCCTCCATAGAAAGTTAAGGTTCGAATGTAAATTCCAAACACTCAAGAAAACTTGGGATGAAAGAAAAATAGCATTCATCAGCTGGGCAGAAATAGAGAATAGTGGAAGCCAAAGGGTGTTTCTGATACAAGAAAGTGAGGGGTTGTGGGGGAAGGAGAGAAAGGAGACTGATGATAAAATGGATGAAACCCAGGATCTTGGATCTAAGTCAGGAAAACATGTTCCTTGGATGCTTTAATAATTTGGGGTGTTAAAATTCTAGTTTCAATCTGGTTGACTTCTCAATGATGAGGTAAAAAAAATGTACATAAAGTGTATAAAGATTCATTTTCATTGTCTTATCACAGGCTGACATTTATGTGAATATATGTCCCCACCCCAAAGTGGGGCTGTAAATGTTTCTGTTACCCCAATGCAGGCATCTAGAGAAACAGTGAGCCCTGGTGTTCTCCTGAAATCTGTATTTCGTCTGAGTCTCTTAACCAAGAGATGCAAGTGGAGAGGAAGACAATTCCTTTCCATGTAGATTTTAAAAACAAATCAAGAAAAAGCATTTTAAATATCAGGACTCGTAAGAGTCACATGGACAAATGGGAAAAATAAAGATTCCGTGGGTGAACCTCTAGATATTTCAATCCAATATGTCTGAGGGGAGGCCCAGGAATCCACAGTTTAATAAGAATCCCTCCTTCACTGGTGGGTGATTCTAAAGCTGGTAGCCCAATGACCAACCTCCACGCAACAAGCATTGTTTCCACAGCTGATGGGGGCGTTGATGGTAGCTTTAGACCAAAATGGTGAGAGTAGATTTGGTGAAAATTGGTAGGCAGATGACCCAGGCCCAGAAATTAACACTGGGTGGAATAAAATATTTGATTTTCCTAACTTCATCTGCCGCTAAGTTGAACTTTGTAGAAATCTGAAGCAGAGCTGCACGCTTCTTCGCTCAAGCCCTGGGGTATCTGGACGCTGAAAGTATACATGCACGCTGATTGTGTGTGCTGGCATGGGGCAGCGGGGTAGTGAAGTAGCCTATAATTAAGGAGGAGGAAAGCTAAATGCTATGTATTCTGAAGAAAAGTATTTTCAGGGACCTCAAAGTCTTATCTAGTTGGTCTGAAATGGTTTTTCTGATACTATAGTTGTCTCTTTCAGAAACAGTTTCATGACCCTCTCTACAAAGGGGGCCCCACTGTCCTGCTCTGTGCTGATGGGCGTCTCTCACTTGCTCTTCTTTATTTGTGTGGTTGTCTATCCTCCACTTAATAAGAACACCCAGACAGGCAAGTCTCGGACCTCCCGGCCACCTCCTACCATCAGCGCTACATCTTTCCGCCCAGTCCACAGCTCTAGCAAAACCAGATGGAACAGTGTTCTTTCCTTCTTGACGTTTGGCCCTCTGTTCATGGCTCAGGTTTGGGCATAAAGATGGAGCCCCTTTGTTATGTTGCAGTGCGGTATCTAACTTCCTCCAGCGCTTTCTCTTCTTGCCTGGAAGTTTCTCGTCCACAGGCATACACGATCCCTCCCCTGTATTTCTGTGCCCATGAACTCTTGTGTGAGTTCTTGTGTGTCAGAAGATACCCGTCTTGTCTCTGAATGACGTCTCCGGACACCCATCCTCGGGAAACTGCTTGCTGTTTACCTGACTGCTGGCGGGCTGCCCACCCATGCCTCCCACTTCCTGTTTTACTTTATGTACCAGGCAGTGGATGACATGAAGCCTGTAATCGGTGTGGCCACAGTGACAACAGCTCCTTGACTGAATAAAGGAAGACACGCCACACACAGTAACTTAGTTTCTAGACACATGTTAGCTTTGTTTCTGGGCCAAGAGACACTGGTGTTGGCAACTCGGGAACTAAGGGACTGGAAAGGGTGGAGCCACTTCTGCTTTATTGACTATGCCAAAGCCTTTGACTGTGTGGATCACAATAAACTGTGGAAAATTCTGAAAGAGATAGGAATACCAGAGCACCTGACCTGCCTCTTCAAAAACCTATATGCAGGTCAGGAAGCAATAGTTAGAACTGGACATGGAACAACAGACTGGTTCCAAATAGGAAAAGGAGTACGTCAAGGCTGTATATTGTCACCCTGCTTCTTTAACTTCTATGCAGAGTACATCATGAGAAACGCTGGGCTGGAAGAAGCACAAGCTGGAATCAAGATTGCCGGGAGAAATATCAATAACCTCAGATATGCAGATGACACCACTGTTATGGCAGAAAGTGAAGAGGAACTGAAAAGCCTCTTGATGAAAGTGAAAGAGGAGAGTGAAAAAAGTTGACTTAAAGCTCAACATTCAGAAAGTGAAGATCATGGCATCCGGTCCCATCCCTTCATGGGAAATAGATGGGGCAACAGTGTCAGACTTTATTTTTCTGGGCTCCAAAATCACTGCAGATGGTGACTGCAGCCATGAAATTAAAAGATGCTTACTCCTTAGAAGAAAAGTTATGACCAACCTAGATAGCATATTCAAAAGCAGAGACATTACTTTGCCAACAAAGTTTCGTCTAGTCAAGGCTATGGTTTTTCCTGTGGTCATGTATGGATGTGAGAGTTGGACTGTGAAGAAAGCTGAGCACCGAAGAATTGATGCTTTTGAACTGTGGTGTTGGAGAAGACTCTTGAGAGTCCCTTGGACTGCAAGGAGATCCAACCAGTCCATTCTGAAGGAGATCAGCCCTGTGATTTCTTTGGAGGGAATGATACTGAAGCTGAAACTCCAGTACTTTGGCCACCTCATGCGAAGAGTTGACTCATTGGAAAAGACTCTGATGCTGGGAGGCATTGGGGGCAGGAGGAGAAGGGGATGACAGAGGATGAGATGGCTGGATGGCATCACTGACTTGATGGACATGAGTTTGAGTGAACTCCAGGAGATGGTGATGGACAGGGAGGCCTGGTGTGCTGCGATTCATGGGGTCGTAAAGAGTCGGACACGACTGAGTGACTGAACTGAACTGAAAGGGTGGAGAGATATTTGAAGATGGTTCTTGAGATGTTATGGAGGGCTTCCCTGGTGGCTCAGTGGTAAAGCCTCTGCCTGCCAATGCAGGAGATGTGGGTTCAATCCCTGGTCTGGGAAGACCCCCACATGAAGTTGCGCCACTAAGCCCATGTGCCAAACTGTTAAGCCTGTGCTCTAGAACCCCGGAGCCACAACTGATGAGCCCAGATGCCACAACTACTGAAGCCCTTTAGCCCTGGGGTCCACGCCCCACCACAAGAGAAGCTACCACAATGAGAAACCTGCATACCACAACTGGAGTAGCCACGCTCTTTGAAACTAGAGAAAAGCCCATGCAGCAATGAAGACTCAGCATAGCCAAAAATGCATAAATAAAGGAAGAAGTTATGGAAAGAAGTCTGAGGTTGCCTGGGTATGGGAGGCAACAGAATCAAGGCTCACTCTGATATGATTAAGTCAGAACCTAGTGAGTTATGATGCTTCCCTCAAAGAAAATAAAACCCAAAAGGAGGAGGGAGCTGGGGTGGATGAAGATGCTGCCTTCAGCTGGACCAGGATATCCAGGGGGGTTAATAACCCCACTAAATGACGACTGGATGATGTGGAAGCTCGTGTGTCCTGGAAGAATCCATCTGAGGCTGTCTTAAGAATGGTTTGCAGGTGGAGAAACAATTGTTCTGTGATGGATGATGGTGTTTTCCTTTTCCTCCAGAATATCGGACAGAGCTGAAGAAGTTGGGTCAACAGCATCTGCAGGGAGGAAGTTAGATGTTAGAAAGAACCTTATTAAATACCATGAATTCTTCAAAAAGCTTTCTAATATATTTTGCCTGATTTGTAAATATACAGAATCAATAGGAGCAATTTTGGATACCAGGTAATAAAGCAGAGGACTTGCTGAGTACATTCATATCTTGTACCTTTATAAAAATGATGCTAATAACATGATAATATATCAGACCTTTGGATATTCTTACAAAAATTCCCAATCCTCATTATACATACGACTTCCTCAGATAGCATTGTAAATATCCAGACTCCAGGACATTCACCTAAAAGGTTAATTAAACACCAATTCAGAACTTTGAATATGCATTTCTAACACACGTGCCTGAAGGAGCACCCTTGATAAACAAGGGTCTGCATCACTGCATCATTATATAAAATGCAAATGATTTTATATTTATCATTGCTTTATTATTATCATTGTTGTTGTTATTTACAAATTCATAGTCCACTTCAAGCCCCCATGAAGTAAGCAGAGTGTGTTGTGTGTTCAGCCTCTCAGTCATGTCCCACTCTTTCATGAACGCATGAACTGTAGCCCTCCAGGCTCCTCTGTCCATGGGATTTCCCAGGCAAGAATACTGGAGTGGGTTGCCATTTCTTTCTCCACGGGACCTTCCCAACTGAGAGATCAAACTCAAATCTCCTGCATTGGCAGGTGGATTCTTTATCACTGAGCCACCAGGCAAGCCTGATGAAATAAGCAGAATGACATGACGGGTAAAAATGCTCACCTTTCCCACTGACCAGGTGAGTTGGCCTTTGAGGAAATGCACAGAGAAAAATCCCAGCTGCGATCACTCCGTTCAATCTCGAAAGAATAGGACAAGAAATGTGACCTGGAGCATCAAGATAAAATAGGGAAAGACAGGAATCTTGCTGAAACTTAAGAAAATAAAGTAAGAGAAACAGAAAGAAAGACATTGAATGTCCAACTAATAACAGCTGGTTTTCAATCCTGGAAGAGAGACGTCTCCCTCCTGTAAAGCTCAAGGGGTCTCCCTGAGATGATGGGCCTGGAGCTGGTGGGCACCTCCTGGCCTGAAGGGTGGTTCAAAACAAGCGCATCCTGTAAAGATCAGGTTTCCAGTGACAGCAAATCTGTGTTGCTTCAGAAGCGAACTCTTTTGAGATTTTTTTAAATTACTAATGAAATAAATATATCTATCTGTTGTTTATTTTTTCCTAAGCCTGTGCTTCCTCTGCGACTAGTTTGGTTTTCTCTCTGCAGGACCCTCCTACACAAGTCCCATTCCTGAAACAAAGGAGGTTCCCTCCTGCCTTAGATGGTCAGCATGTTCCTGGGGTTTTGAGCATCTTTTCTGGGTCTTGAGTAGAGTGGATTGATCCCATGTGGGCCCATCATTTTATACACACACACACACACACACGCACGCACACATACATATATATATATATATACACATATTTTAACTATTCCAAAGACTCACAAAAATTAAACACAGGTCTGATATGAAAAAAGTATGTAAGAAATATATAGAATATTATTGCTGCTCAGTATAATTACTCAACATTTAAATGTAGGCTGAAGAGCCAAGAACTCTGCAGAGATGTGTATAATCATAAATTCAGTTATTTGCTCATTCAGATCAACCCACATTATCCCATGCCTCCCATTGACAGCTATTGTGTGTTGTATGCACTGGGGCTTCAAAGATGTGTGAAAAATTCCTGATTTAAAAACAGACAAACAAACCCTCTAAAGTGAAATAGATAGGAGGAAACCATTCAGAGGACATCTTGACTAGATGAATAATTCTAAGACTCTTTTCTCCTATCTTTTCGCCGAATCTGTAATTCCGTGATTCTATTTGTACATTTCTTATCATTCCTTCGATAGCGATGGATACATAGGAAGTCTTCAGCCTGTAGTTCTTGATTGCTCATTGTTCAGGTGGAATCAGTTTCACCAGCAGATTTTATTAATCTGCTCCTTGAGTGCCTTCCTTATGCATGATATTTATTATGCATGCCACTTATCATTTCCCCACGAAAAACATTAAACATCAGCAGAGAGGAGATGAGTGTGTTTATTTCTTGAGTTGGAATTGCAGAAAAGCAGTTATTTACACATTTCCTTTTCTGAAAGGGCATGATAATCCCACAGAGGCAGAACTCAGTTATGCAATGTCTGCCTCTAACATGGTCATATTTGCATTAATGAGTTGAGTGGTGATGCTGCATTCCCCTGAAAAAAAAAAAAAAGAATCTCAAGCAAAAAAGTAAGCCTTGACTTCTAGTAAATGTCGCTACCACTTAAACTTGAACAATTTAAAGCAAGAGCATGAATAATGGTAATTAGAATAACGATGCAGAAAGGATTTTATTATTTCCATATGTTTGTAATGATATAGTGAGAAAAAAATCATCACAGTTTGCAATTGTATCCTATTTTACTCTAGAGTGAAAAATATCAATATAAAGTACTGTAGATAGCAACAAAATTTAAGTTATATCTAAATGTTTCCATTTAAAAAATCTGTGTTTGTAGAGGATGGATGGTAGATGGTGAAAGGAATTTTTATATGTAAGGAATTTTGAGGACTACCTGAAAAATTGAATCCTAAATCAAAGGATAATATTTGAGAATGTTTTCATTCTCCACACCATGAAAAAAACTGCAAAAAACTCCATAAATGCTAAGAAGGTTGATATGCCGTATGCATGCATGCCCAGTCGCTCAGTCATTTCCGGCTCTTTGTGAGCCCATGTATGTAGTCCTCCAGGCTTCTTGGTCCATGGAATTTTCCCAGCAAGAATACTGAAGTGGGTGCCATTTCCTTTTCCAGATATACTATATGCTGCTGTTAAGTCGCTTCAGTCATGTCCGACTCTGTGCGACCCCATAGACGGCAGCCCACCAGGCTCCCCCGTCCCTGGGATTCTCCAGGCAAGAACACTGGAGTGGGTATACTATATAAGGAATGATAAATCAGCTCTAACATTAAAGCATAATTAATACTACTAAAATTGGGGGGAAATTATGATATTTAAAAGTTGTTTGTGTATGTGGGAGGCCTCCTTACTGAAATTGCATTCACCATCCATTCAAGTAAAATCAAAGGTTTTTCTTTCTGATTCCATATTTTACTTTTAGAGAATTCTTTTTATTTCTGGGAATGGGGTTGTATGTAAGCTACTCTGAGAACCTAAGAACCATGAGTTCATGGTGGGCTCTGAATAGAAGTTGGGTATTTCTCTAAGTTTCCTCAGTGCAACTCATTTCTTGGTAATTTATATTCCACTTCTTAGATACTTGGGAATTAACGAAAATAATTTATAAAATAAATCATAAAAATATGACTGTTTTTTCCTTCAGAAAAACTACTCTAGCAACCATTTTTCAAAAACCAAATTGGCTTTTTTATATCACGTTATTTACTAAAATTGGCAAAGCTGTTCCTTTTATGATGATTTTCTTTGTTTCTTCTTCTTTATGCTATTTGTTTCCACTGATTTTAGAGCTATGGTATTATTGAAAGAATAATGACTATTTACTCATCTAAAATTATTGGTCACATCTTCTTTCTAACATTACCTGTCAATCAATATTGATCCAACACATACTAGAACCTGGAGAAATAATAATGAAAAAGACAGACATGGCCCCTGGCCTCATGGAACTTATTGTTTCCATATATGTGAACTCCATACACAGTAAATTTTAACTTTGAATTATTTCTCTGTGTTATAGAAGGGTGTTTTGTGCTCTGAGCTACATATGGTTTCACTCTGGTTGGTTGTCTTAAGGAAATGCATTCAATTTGGATTGCAAGTTCATGAAAAGGTACATAATGTTCTTCTGAGTAAAGACAGAGGAGATTTCTTGAGAGTTTTATTTAGAGTTAGATATTGGTTTTAAGATCTGACAACTATATAAAGTGAGGAGATGAGTCACTTGTTAATAGGTACATCTCAGTCCATGCAGAGGCATCCTAATTGGTAGTTATTTGCTGTCCCAGTAAAGATGACACTGAATGGGAGCAAGATATTTTTATGAGGCTTTAGAATTGCTGCATTTCTGACAAGATGGAGATTTTTATTTGGTTATTAATCCAGGTCACCATTTAGTAGAAATAGTTACACGGACAAAGAGGAAATCTCACTCTACTGTACTCTCATGCTGGTCCAAGTAGTACCTAAAGGTGCTAGTCTGACAAATGGAGAAGCTTATACCCATGTCATGTAAGAGATTATCTGTGAATGCCCTTCACAAGGGCATAATGACAAAGGGTTGACCTTCACTGACTCCCCATTTGTGTTAACTTTTCCAGTTAAGGCTTCCCTGGTGACTCAGACAGTAAAGAATCTGCCTGCAATGTGAGAGACCTGGGTTCGATCCCTGGGTTGGGGAAGATCCCCTGGAGAAGGGAACGGCAACCCACTCCAGTATTCTGGCCTGGAGAATTCCATGGACAGAGGAGCCTGGTGGGCTACAGTCCATGGAGTTGCAAAGAATCAGACACGACTGAGCATCTACTGCATTGTTAATTATTCCAATATTGCCATTTATCATTTTGCTTCTATCCTGCAATCGTCAATTAATGTTATCAATAGAAGCAATGAAAAAATGTTTTGTATTAAGAATTGGCAGTGTAGGAGACATCTCTGGTGGTTTAGCGGTTAAGACTTTGCACTCCCAATGCAGGGGGCCTTGGGTTGATCCTGGATCAGGGAACTAAGATCCCACACTCTGCTATATTTAAAGTGGATAAGCAACCAGAACCTACTGTATAGCATAGGGAACTATGCTCGATGTTACGTGGAAGTCTGGATGGGAGGGGAGTTTTGGGGAGAATGTGCTGATGTGTATGTATGGCTGAGTCCCTTTGCTATCTACTTGAAACTATCACAACATTGCTAATTGGCTATCATTTTTGTTCAGCCACTAAATTGTGTCTGACTCTTTGCGGCCCCAAGGACTGCAGCACACCAGGCTTCCCTGTCCTTTACTATCTCCCAGAGTTTGATCAAATTAATGTCCGTTGAGTCAGTGATGCTATCTAACCATCTCATCTTCTGTCGACCTCTTCTCCTTTTGCTTTCAAGCTTTCCCACATCAGGGTCTTTTTCCAGTGAGTCAGCTCTTCTCATTAGGTGGCCAAAGTATTGGAGCTTCAGCATCAGTCCTTCCAATGAATATTCGGTGTTGATTTCCTTTAGGATTGACTGTTTTGACCTCCTTGCAGTCCGAGGGACTCTCAAAAGTCTTCTACAGCACCACAGTTCAAAGACATCAATCCTGTGCTCAACCTTCTTTATTATCTAACTCTCACATCCATAGATCCTGGGAAAACCATAGTTTTGACTACGCGGACTTTTATCGACAAAGTGACGTCTCTGTTTTTTAATACACTGTCTAGGTTTGTCATTGCTTTCCTTCAAAGGAGTAGGCATCTTTTAATACCCCAATATACAATAAAAAGTTACATTAAAAAAAAGAGTTTGCAGTATAGGTAACTCTACCTACCACATACCTAACAGAGTTGTATGTTTATTGTGGTATTAGAAATAACTGCTTTTATTAGAAGGCATGTTAAATGTTCACAAATTTCAATCATAAATCTGTATTTCTAGAAATATTAATAACAGAAAAAACAACTTTCAAACTATCCAAAATTCTCTAGGTACCTTTTATCTAGAGGTGAGGTAAGAGGCATTTTCTTAGTATCCATGGAGAAATAAACTGTAACATGAAATATCATATTAAAATAAAGAAGGAAATTATTAAGAAATTGTTCCACAGGTACCATAAATGGGTTAACTATTTATCTAATGCAGTTTCAGTCCTTTAAAAGGTTGTTTTTATAGACTTAGCAAGGCCAAATGTATACCCAGGAGAAATAGCAGTGACCGTTTATTTAATTTAACGTTACATTTCGTGAGAGTGCTTGTACATTGAAATGGGTAGACAGAAGAAATGCCTTGGGCAATAGTTCCCCTGTGTTTATCTAAAAAAAAAATCAGCACCTTGTAGGAATTTGAATGCACACAAGGTTCTTATTAATTTTTACGCATCATTTATGCAATAACAATAACCAAAAGAGGGGAAAGAAACCGTATCAGCAATATGCGATTGCTTAAGCCAAAGTCTGACTTTGCTTCTCTGGGTCCTGAAAACCAGTCCTGATTTTATTATTTATTCCTGATGGCCAGTCTTTGGGACTGCTTAGAAATTCCTCAGACTTGTCAAAATGTTAACTACCAGTACTAAAATATCATGTTGTTTAAATTTTTAATGAATAATAGCTTCATTAGACATTATGTTCCTACCATGACTACGGAAAACTATGGAATATGGTACACCATCGCACTTAATTTCATTTATTCAATATTCAAATCATTTGCTTAACGAGAGAGTCGCCCAAGGGTCTGCTGAAACACTGAATATCTGGCAAATTACTGTGTACTAATTGATTCAATAATAGCATGTTAAAATTACCTTAACCATTCTGCTCAATACTTAATTGCATTTCCTATTGATGTCAGTGTTCTACCAACAAGCCCTTCATGCTTTAAAATAATTTTTCACTCTGAAAAAAAGTGGTAGAACTGCATTATCCGTTACCTGAAGTGATTTTACATTTGAGATGTCGATGGTGAGACTAGCAAGATAAAGATGTAGAAATATCATACCCAAGTCCTAGGAATATACAGACTGCAGAGTCCCAAAGTATTATGTATTCATGAACTAATCTTGGTAACTCCACTTCAAAGTGAGTTTTTAAAGGATAACTAACTCAGTAATCTTCAGGGGTGACTGTGGGGTGTGTGTGTGTGTTTAGATGTTCTATAACCATAACCCACCATCGAGAAGACATCTCTTTTCCTACACAATGAAAAGAGTACACACACAGAAATTAGGATTCTGATATGTAAATGTGGGCATTTTCTCTTCCTACTTATCTAGACCTTCTTCTGAACACACATCATGAAGTATTTGGGATAGTGTATAGGATTTATGTGGCTTTCCTGGTGGCTCAGCAGTAAAGACATTTGCCTGGCAATGCAGGAGATGCAGGTTCGATCCCCGGGTCAGGAAGATCCCCTAGAGAAGGAAACGGAAACCCACTCCAGCATTCTTGCCTAGAGAATCCCATGGCCAGAGGAGCCTGGTGGGCTACAATCCATGGTGTCGCAAAAGAGCCAGATGTGACTTAGCAGCTAAACAGCAACAACATAAGATTTTTAATTAACAAATTTCTTTAGAGAATTCATTCTTCTACAACTCATTTCTTAGATGAACTATAGAGTGGGATTGGTAGGTGGACTTGTATCATAGGAGGAGAAAATAGCTAGCTCAGAAGACTCACCATAGCAGGTGAGGCCACCAGCACAAACTGAAGCATTTGGGCCCTTTGTGTGACCTTGAGAATTCTGAATGACTTTTTATAACATGATGATGACATTTGAAATGCTTTCCAAGAAATGGATGGAATGCCCAATCATGTTTTCTTTGATCTTCAGATCTTGGGATTATCTTCTGGCTGAATGATGGCAACTCATTACATAAGGTCGGCAAACACCACCAAGCCTATCACAGACACATCATGAACAAGTCAGAACTTCCCCAGCTGTGCGGTCGGCCTGGTGGGCATGGTGCCAGCAGCAGGTCCTCTCTCTGGCACGGAGGACGTGCCAGAGAGATCCCAGAGTGGAAACACCAGGTTGGCAGGGAGAGAGGGGCCCTCCTCCTCTCCTCCTCCCCTCTGCCCCAGGATCTCTCTTCAGATTTTTAAAAAGACTGAAGTTATGATTATCCACAAAGGGCATTTATATTTATCCATCAGTGTGTTTACATACCTGTCATCTCAAGTAAAGATCACACTTAGGTACCGTTCTTCAGATTAGCACTCACACATTGTCCATGCATGTAAGAGATCTGCAAATGTAATGCCTTTCTAAGTTTCATAAAGTCTAATGAGTTTCAAAGACAAAGGAAATAACCTTTCTGAGATCCTTTTCCAATTATGAAAGCAATATGTTCATAGGAAAGAAAAATCTGGAGCTTTGGGGTAAAAAATATTTTCTTTTCTGTCTTTTAAGCTTTACAACTCAGTTCACTTCATTGGTAGACCTCAGGGTTTCTTTCTCATGCCTACAACTGTCATTACTGTCTTTTCTTAATGTCACATTGCTTTCACTGTTTCATTGAAATGACCTAAAAACAATCCCATGAAAGCTGATCCCATAAAAGAACATTTCCGTGGCATCTTTTGATGTCCTGAAACTAGACAAAAATCAATATAGTATAAATAAATATATTATCAAAAAGTTTATGCATGATTCTAAAGGGGAACTTGTACTGCTTTTTAAATTGATTTCCAGGAAAACTAAATTCATTCATTCTGTGGGTTTTATGGTTTTTAAAGACAGAATGTAATTTCATTTTGGTCAGTATTTTAAAATGAAATTTTTGTTTCAACTTGCAGTAATATGCATCCTATGTCATATCCTTAAGAGGGCCATTTTATCACTTTACTTGGAAAAAGCACTTCATGGAAAGCCACCTGTATTTTTATCACATTGTTGATTTTGAAGATGTAATTTATTTCATTGTGATGCATTTCTGGGTCTCCTAAAAGTGAGTCCCCTAACTGGGTTTCCTAACTGTTAAAAAGGTAATCATACTTCTATTCAAATTTGTATCAGAGAAATCACCCCATTGCAAGGAAAAGACTAGCATTCAAGGTTCTGATGTGTATATTAGGAGAAAAGTATTTCATCCATATTTAGGTTTTGGTTTATTTTCCATTTAGCATTTGTTATCCTGCCATATTGAAGAAGTATATGATTATTTTATTTAATGTATATGTAACAACCAGGGAAATTTCTGGGTATCCAAATTGCCAGGATGAAATGCTTATGTTTCCCTTGTAAAAGATACTTAAAAGAGGAAGAAGACACCCTTAGTTCAGCTTTTCTCCTCTCAAGTTTAAAGGGAGGGTACCTGGACGATGGGGCTTCCCTAATGTTTCGGTGGTAAAGAATCCGCCTGCCAATGCAGAAGATGCAAGTTTGATCCCTGGGTTGGGAAGAAGCCCTGGAGAAGGAAATGGCAGCCCACTCCAGTATTCTTGCTTGGGAAATCTCATGAGCAAAGGAGCCTGAGGGGCTTCAGTCCATGGGGTCAAAAGTATCAGACACCACTTAGCAACTAAACAACGAAACAACCCAGATAATAGTATTTCAGTTCATTTTCCTTCCTGCTAGGACCCTTGATGAGGTTGCCGGTCAGATGCTTAGTCTGTGCAGATTTCCACTTTTATATGCTTCGTGATTGATTTTCCAAATGCTGATACATTTTAAAAATAGTTTTAATATTCATAGGTGAAATAAGGCATTACTTTGGATTATATATGCTTATATCTTTCTTCTTGGACTATATATTTTATTTTTAGTATCCTTTTTTTAAAAAAAATCTTTTACTTGGGTATTGATAGCACCAGTAATAAACTGTGTACACCTGGCAAATAAATTAGACACAGCTCCTACTAGATCAAGCTGCTGTCAACAGGATTACTAAGGCTCAGCGCAGAGCACTATAGAGAAACGATGAAAGATGCTCACTGTTGCCCGGTGACCAGATTGTTGGCATGCTGACCAGATATGCCCATTATCCATGCTAGTGTATGATTATGCACTGACCTCTGCCACACGAGGGACAGCCAGGGCTCTTTCCCCTGGAGTTCAAAGCTTTCTGCCAACCTCGAATCTAAAGCCTTTCTAGAGGTCCATTGCCTCTACCCTCAGCACGTTCCCAAAGAAGAAGACATCTACTCTCTTCTTGAAATACTCACCGTGTGTTACTTGTGCTTCACTAATGGCTCTGATCCCATTTTTGTTTTGCTTGGAGAAAAAGATTTTCTCAAGTTACCTTTTTGAAAAGTCACTTTCTTTCTCCTCTTGATTTCGCTTCTGTCTCTCTCAGCACGCCTGCAATGTCGTTTCTCTGTTTCCCTGTCTCATCCTGTGACCCTTGCCACTACCCCCAGATCATACTTAGTTTCTGCCACTGGATAGTTTCAAATTAATCATTCACCTTTGGATGTAATCTTCGTAAATAACCACTTTAGAGTCTGTTCTTTTCCATGCCAGCAGCAATTCTCCCCACTTAGCTGTTAGAATTAGAGGAATCGCTCCCCAAGTTTTCTTGGGGATTAGACCTATTGTTTGCTGTTTTATGAGTTACGGGCATATCAAGACTTATTAAGCAGATCACTTAGGTTAGAGGTGATTTCAACATACAGCAGTTTGTGAAAGCTGTTGTGATGACTGTTGAAAAAATCCAGCACATATCTAAATTTCCACTGATGTTACACTTTTAAAGACATTCTGCTTTTACCAATTAAGGTTGTGTTACAGGTTCCACAGCAATTTTTCTTATCCCAGACATTTAACAAAAACCACTAAACCCTAAAATATCATATTTACTGCTGCCTAAGGAATTTATGATTTTTTTTTGTCTTCGGCATTGCTCCCAAATCATGACATTTACCAAGGACCAACAGACGTATGTGATGAGGACCTCAAGACACAAGGCCTTCCAGACTGGGAGTTCCCATTTTAACCTGATGTTGGGGATTTTCCCATCTTTCTACCAATCCTAGAGAGAATCAGCCCAAAGTAAAGATTTTCTTGATCTGAATTCATATCTGTATATTTCCACATATCACAGGCAGTGGGAATGTTGGTCTCTGGCACTTGCCATACAATCATTTAGATTTCCAACATCATAACTCTGTCCTCTGAGTTAATTGTTATGGGTTCACCAAGGTATATTCAAGAACGCACACGTACCTCCATGGGAGTATCTTGCAAGCAAATGGCTGCACATGACTTAGGGAAAGTGTGTGTGTGTGTGTGTGTGTGTGTGTGTGTGTGTGTAGTTAGTTGCTCAGTTGTGTCTGACTCTTTGTGATCCCATGGACTGTAGCCTGCCAGCCTCCTCTGTCCAGTATATTCTTCCTAAAACGAAAGTCAATCAGGATGTGCACTGAGAATTAGGTAATGACTAGAATTTAACGCTTCCTGTTTGAGAATTATTAAAGGGGAGAAGCATAATGGTGCTACCTATGCTAAGCCTAAAGTACCATGTTTTATAAACTGAGCAATTCAGTTCAGCCACAGAGCAAAGAATAAAACAAAAAGATAACTCAGCTATATGGTAAGAGATAAGAACTGTGATATATGTTGAATAAAAGGGTTAGAGCCTACAAAGTTGTAGTTATAATGATAAATGAGCTTTAAGTACATGTCATGTACTCATCAGAGCCCCTAAGCCGAATGGTTTCTTTGGAAGGTGATGTTTTTGTGCGTGGTCTTCAAGCCAGTTTCAAGGAATGATGTCTTTTAGTGAGGACAGGAGTGAAGTGAACATGACATTTTGGGACAGTGAGTCTATGTATGGGTGACATAACGGCAGAATTCACCAGTGACTCTAGGCTTTCTATGTATCTGGCGTTCCTAGTTTTAGTGACTGTCCATAATGGGCGGCAATGCAGGGATCTTTCTCTGACTCATCTGCCATGGTTTTAAAAAGTTCTATTTTAATGGCTTCCATTTGTCGCCTGATGTTTGTGATTTCACGGGAAGAGACTCAATTTGTTTGAGTTTAATATGATGGGATTTTGCATCGTGTATGCTTTAAAGCAAATAGCATGTGTGCTCAATAATAAATTATGTTGGAAAACAAACCTCTGAGCTAAAACCTAACCTAAAATAGACTAACTCATAATTCCTTTTGGAGAGGGAAATGGCAACCCACTCCAGTACTCTTGCCTGGAGAATCCCCTGGACAGAGGAGCCTGGTGGGCTATAGTCCATGGGTTCGCAGAGTCAGACACGACAGAGCAATTGACACACAAACATAATTCCTTTGACTTGGAAGGCAATTTTTATTATGGGAAAAAATAATCCACACATATTCTTGGTTTCTCAAAACTAGTCGGAGAGTATATGGGATCATACTAGTTCAGTCCATGCCCCTTGGAACATTTCCTGGTGAACCAGTATCCCCTTGGGCCGTCCCCACACTATTCTGAGTGGACCGCATCCTGCAAATGGACAAAATAGTAAAATAGCAAATTAGTAATGTAGGAAAATAAGCAACGCTGCTGTCATTTTAATTATTATCAGTCCTGTAAGATTGCTTTAGAAATCAAAGGGTAATTGTTTCTAATAGAAAAGATACAAAATATCAATGGGTTGCCATGTCTCTACATAGTCCTTGGACTTCTTGAGTTGATGGTGTCTGTCCTGGAAGATATAATTTAACCATGATGTTTATCCTGTAGGACTTTCCTGATTGAGGTCCACACTTGAAATCGTAAATAGCCCCTCACTTGAAGTTATAGACTCCTTACTACATGGAAATCCATATAATAGTTGCTCTGTTAATAATATGTTTGTATCAACCCATTTTTTATCTAGAGATAAACATTTAAAACTATTGAACTATGGTTAAACTACTTATTAAAGCGTAAAAGCACATATCTTTGATTGTCTTTAGATATAGATAGGTCTGAAGAGTTAAAGTTACAGTAATAAAATTGTAGAAGACATTTCAGAGAAAATTGTTGTGTAACTATGTAATTACCTGGGTATTGTTGGTTTATTTTTTTTTGAAACTTTTATTTTGTATTGGTTACCTGTATGTTTTTAAGCCAGTGTATATTTGGTTGCTATACACGTACAAAACACTGCATTTGCTACTTTCCATGAAAGGCTTAAATTGCAAATTCTTTGACTTAAATCTCTGAGTTTTTTTTAGTATTATTTCAATAATATCTTTCTCTGGTGGCTCAGGCACTAAAGAAGCTTCCTGTTTGCAAAAGAACAGGGTTTGATCCTTGGGTCAGGAAGATCCCCTGGAGATGGGAATGGCAACCCACTCCAGTATTCTTGCCTAGAAAATTTCGTGGACAGAAATTTCGAGGACTCCATGGGGGTTGCAAAGAGTCAGACACAACTAAGCAACTAACACAACACATCTTTTAACCAACAGTTTGTAAACGTGTATTCTTATTTACATGATGAGTCTGTCAACTTACTAGAAAATGTATCATTATATTAGTTGCATCTTACTGGAAAGATATTCATAATTATTTGTAAATTGTGAGGGAAATTAAATAATTGACACTTATGATGCATATTTTAAATAGCTGAGAAATAAAGGAAAATATATGTATAATTTAAAACACTTAATGGAGATGAAATTCTTCATCTCTTACATCTTATTTTATAGTTTGAAGGCATGCATGCATGTATCCTGGCAGGGTACAGTCCTTAAGAGTCATGAAGAACTGGACACTTCAAGTAACTTAGCATACATGCACGGCTTCAAAAAATAAAATAAGGTGTAAGAAATTAAGAATTTCTTCTCCATAATGTGCTTTAAATTATACATGCATATTTTTGTATATGTAATACATGTATAATTACATAATGACTGCATTAATTTTTGTGAATTGAGAAGAATAGACTAGAGCACCTGTAAATCATTTCACAATTTTAAAAACAAATTTATAATCCTTTTTAAATAGAGACAGTCAATATTTCTTCTTAAAATCAGATTCAAAATGTCAGCTAGAATCCACTTTACCTTGGACTTACTTGAACTAATATTTCACAGTTCAGGACAATTCTCATTTGCCAAGAAGAGTTTGAGGTTTGTTTTTCCATCAATAATGTCTTCATTGGACTTTGAATCACAAGCATTTATAAAACTACCAGTGTTAAGGGGACACTAAAACATATCAGCTGAAGAATTGATTTCATTTGCTCCCAACTCTGTCCAGAAGGGTAGGTTCTTGTCTTATTTATTTAGACAAAACGTCTCTAGAGCTAGGAAGAACTATCTGTTCGGTTTTACAAGCTTAGAGCAAACTTTCTTTTTTTTTTTCCATTTTGAGTCTATACATGTGGAGTGATATTCTAAATCACGTGTCATTTACTGGGGCTTGCTTTAATATTCCATGAACTATAATTCAGTTTAAACAAAAGAGAGCAGTCAGAAAAACACATTAGACAAAAGTTATTCAAATTATGCTTACTGAGAGTATTCTGAATCATCTCTCAGTTTGTTGTGGCCTTTATTTAGCTGGAAGTGCTAAAAGTTGAGTTTAAGTTTACCTTTATTATGACTCATAATTTTACATTTCTCTTTATTTCTAAATATTCTTTTCTCATGTTGAATTTTTAATTTCTTTAAATTCAAAAGCCAAGGCTCTTCTCAAGACTGCATTTGTACAATATAGGCTACAAATTAAAGCCAAAGAGAACCTAACTTTGCATTTAATTTAAAGTTCATTTAATGCCTTTGCAATACTAAATTAAAATTGTAGATTTCATCAGACACTATACAGTGCAGAGCAGCAGAGAAGTGTTAATGTTTAGGTCCTATTTGTTACTAGATGTGCACCATTATTAGCATTATCATATCTTTCTTATTATGAAAGATCCACTGAAGCAGTGGATTTTAGCCTTGGATACACATTGGAATCTTCAAAAAATATTCATGACGGGCTGCACTATCCTAGAGTGTGATATAATTGGTCTGGGAAGGGGTATATGCATTTGAGTTGATCATTTTGAAAGTTTCCTAGATAATTTTAATAGATATCTCAGGTTTCACCTGCCTATGGCTGTAATCATAGCCAAGCCAAAAAAGCAGACAACAACAGCGAAAAAAAAACAAGCAAAATCCTTTGAGAGCAATTGGAAGATGTAGATTCTTGCCCCGCTGATAATCTACATCCCTTGAACTTTTTGCCTGGATATCCTTTACTTATCAGCTTTCTCATTAGTTGGGAATGGTCATTAGGTATTATTAAAAGTCATTTGTAGTATCTGCAGCCTCTCTTTCTGAATAACTGTGTTTTTACGGAGTTGCTTGCTTAGTTTAAAGCTCATGTTATGCAAAAGTGCATTTATGAGAGCACCTTACTTTTGGTTTACTTTGCACAGCACCATGACTTCTTGCTTATTTACTTTATATCCTTATAAAAGCAGAATGTTTGGAAGTACTTCTACCTTCGAAGTGTTCTTTTGAAAGTTACCTGATTACCAAGCAACCAAAATTCTTTGCATACGCACGCCTTAGTCTTACCAGCATTTCCCTTTCAAATATAAATTTTAATTTCTGAGAATTGTAATTTTTATGCATATTTTGGCTTCAGGCTTCAGGATGAATCACTGTGCTTGTAGCAAAATCTTTGTCAGAAATGGAGGTGAGCACCCAAAGGAGCGAACAGGAATTACCAGGGAGCCCTCTGGTTCCCGGTCTCCTCTTAGAAGAAGTAGAACATCATTGAACAAAACTCCCCAGATCTGTAGAAAGTTGCAGGCTTACAGAGTTGACTGTTTTTATTTGAAATATGAGCAGGGTTAAGATGAAATTCCTACTGAAGACAATTAAAATATATTTCAGAATATATTGGTATAATTTTATATAAATTTTCTCATCTTTGTTCAAAACAAAGATATTTAAATACCAATTTAGAGTTAATCTGTGAGGGAAACAATGCCTAAAAAAGATGCTGTATTTATCCTACCACTGGACATACAATATTCTGATTTAATTGCTCTGCTTGCAGCCTGGGCTTTAGGATTTTTAACAACAACCCAGGTAATTCTCACATACTGCAAAATTTAGGAAACATTGCTTTAAATCTTACTCAGCTGATTGAATCCAAGTCTCCAGATGTATGTAGGATCTTGTAGTTTGCATTGTAAGAAGCACTTTAGATGATACTATATACACACTAAAGTTTAATAACCACTGGTTTTACTATGGTGATTTTGTCCTTGCTTCCATGATTTGTGTTTTAGATGTAAACATTTATGACATTATTTTTTTTCTTGGACTTTTCTAGTGGCTCAGTGATTAAAAGAAAAAAAAAATCCACCTGTAATGCAGGAGCCACAGAAAAGCTGGTTGGATCCTTGGGTGGGAAGATCCCCTTGAGGAGAAAATGGCAACCCACTCCAGTATTGTTGCTGGAAAATACCAGGGACAGAGGAGCCTGGTGGACTCCGTCGGTGGGGCTGCAAAGAGCCAGACAGGACTGAGCACGCATGCATTGTTTGTTTCCCTGTTCAACCACCACCTATGGTTATTTGCTTTGTGTGGCTTCAAGCACATACTAGGCATTCTTGTTTCCACTGACTTCTCCATTAGGACAGAGATAGTCAGACAGGACTGAAGTGACTTAGCAGCAGCAGCAGTATAATAGAGCGGAAGTGGTTTGTGTGTTTACAGATGCTACAAAATTGCTTGGCAGTGTTTAATCAACTACTGAGGTGTTAGGGGTAAGCTTCTTAGACTCTTATCTCAGGATGTTTCACATTCTGACAATTACTCTCTGTCTAGCCTTGGGTAGGTTTCTCAGTTGAGCTTTCTGCACATGAGAAATGGTAGTTTTTAATATCTGTCTCTTAGAGGTGTGATTTGCATAAGGTAATAATACATGTTAGTACTGTGTAATTTGTAAAGTGCTATGCATTTTTTTTTTTTTTTGGTGGGGAGGGGGTGTTCCCTGGTAGCTCAGCTGGTAAAGAATCCACCTGCAAGGTGGGAGACCTAGGTTCGATCCCTGGATTGGGAAGCTCCCCTGGAGAAACAGGGGAGCTAAAAAATTAGCGACTTCCACTTCATTTCACTTCATTATCTTTCTAAATGATTGCTTAGACATGAAACATTCATTTGAACATAGTTTTAAAAAACAGTTTCATTAGCTGTATACCAAAAAAAAAAAAGTAAGCCATAAAGCTTTCAGATATCTTCTATGTTACAGGCAGTTAAGCAAGTGAGGATAAGTTCTTGTCTTTTTTATTGAGTCAACAGCAATGAAACATGTATTTCTGAAGATCAAAAGGTGCAATCTGCATGTTCAGATTTTTTACTTTATGCAGAGAATAAAGTGTTCCTTCATTCACTCACCAAATATTTATTTATATTTTAGGTATTTATGAAATTATTATCCTATGTGTCAGGCGCTCTTCATAGTGTTGAGGATACAGTTGTGGCTAAAATAGGCATATGTCACTGTCTCATGACCCTTAGGTACTCCCAGAGAGGTGTATCAACATGTGCACATTGAGGGAAGGGGAGACACCAACCCAAAGGGAAGATTCGGCTGAAGTTATAAGGTTTATCACCAACACCGCTGGTTTATGACATGCTGCGTGACTGTTGTACATTTCTCTTTGTCATCTTCACAGTTTTTGTCCAATTATAACTTTTTAAAAAAAAATAAGCTTAGAAAACTTTAATATGTCTCTGTGTAGTCATATTTGGATTTTCAATGCTTTGTGATTCTCCTGAAGTCAAAAAGTTTGTTGTCTAAATTGATCTTGGCTGGGTTAATTTAGAAGTTTGTTTAAATATTGAATATATTGAAAGAAATAAATTTCATACACACACACCTCTAGGAAGGACGAGTGGAAGCAACACTACTTATCTAAAGAAAAGCTTTTTGCCAATCTAAAGAGCAAATATGAAGCTTTCTTATTTTGATGCAATAAGAGAAGGTGATTATAAATTTACTAGAAATGATTTAAAGTACAATTCTTTGTCACAATTAACATTAATTCTTTCTTTTGCTTCCAAATATCTGTGTGCCATTGTAGTTAAACTTTGATTCTTCCTATGGAACCAGCCACAAATATTTTCTGTCTAGAGCATGTGTGGCCTATGAATGACACTATTTATAGAAAATTTACTTTGCCTTGATCAATATTAGCAAGAAAGTTGTGGTACGAGCATATCTTAAACAGCATATTTAGGTCCCTAACTCATTTCTCATATATGACTCTTATGCTGGAAAATCTTGAACTTTGATTCTTATACATTTATTTGTGTCTTATCATCTTGACATCTGGGCTTCCCTGGTGGCTCAGAGGTTAAAGCGTCTGCCTGGAATCCGGGAGACCAGGGTTCTATCCCTGGGTCGGGAAAATCCCCTGGAGAAGGAAATGGCAACCCACTCCAGTACTCTTGCCTGGAGAATCCCATGGAGGGAGGAGCCTGGTAGGCTACAGTCCATGGGGTTGCAAAGAGTCGGACACGTTTGAGTGACTTCACTTTCACTTTTCTTGACATCTAGGAGGTTTTAAGCAGCTAACTGCTTTCTACAATTCGTTTCCAGTCCTGTTTGTCTTGAGTTGTTTGTAATGTAAAGAAAGAATTAAATCTGATGTGGTTGTTCCTTTGAGAACGAAGATGTTAAAGTACTCAATTCTTGAACCACACCTTTCTTTGCTGAGTCGTGCGTGTGTGCATGCTAAGTCGCTTCAGTTGTGTCTTGCTCTGTGCAGGCCTACGGATTGCAGCCTGCAAGGCTCCTCTGTCCATGGGGTTCTCCAGGCAAGAATACTGGAGTGGGTTGCCTTGCCCTCCTCCAGGGGATCTTCCCGACCCAGGGTCTGAACCCTCATACAAAATCAGAGGGACTGTATACTCAATAAAGATGTGCTATCGGAATTTTCCAGGAACACTTTAGCACATTACAGTTCAAGTTCTAAAATTTTATTAACACATCTTTCTAACTGGGTCGTACGCTCACTTGGAGGTAATTGTTTGATCACTAGGGAAATATCTATTATTGGTTTGAGAAATAAAGTAGCCACAGTGTTAACTCTCAAATAGCATCATGTATGAATTAGAAATATGATCTTGTTTGGAAAGAATATCCCATTAAATTTCTTGGATTTATGTCAGGATATAACAAAGTGCGTTCATCAACTTAGGTGTTTTGCATTCAGCATAAGTTTGGTTTCCTCAAGTCTACAATTAAGCAACAAGACACAACAGCCTTTGAATTGTAATGGCAATTGGCAGGGTGCTGAATTGTAATTAAACCAGTGGAGATGATGAATTACTTACAGATTTCAACTGTGTACAGACTAGCCAACATAAAGCAAATAGTCTGTGGTTTTCCCTATTGATGTACATTTATCAGTAGTCCTACATATGCTGTATAGACCATCTTAAAATTCAAGTGTCTCATGTAATTAAACAACTTTCTGAAGACTGTCTTTTGGCCTTCTGGCTATAAATTAACTAAATTTACATGCCATATTTTTTTTCCTGGAGACCAAGAACTCTGCTTTCTCATTTCTATATCCCATTTATGCCCACAGAAGCTATTCAGCCAGTACAGTTAAGAATGTTTCTTATATGGGAATCCTTCTTTTCCCTCCCAAGTTAAAAAGAAAAGTATATATAAAAGAACAGACTTGATAAATCATCTGTTTTTATGGGCGCTTAACACACAAATGCTCCCCATTCTGAAAAGTACTTCTGTATACAAATAGTTTAGAGTCAAGATTGCATTTGTATTTTAAAAACAAATAAGCTTTTAATGCCATGCCTATTAGGGACATTACTTTGCCAACGAAGGGATCCCGACCCAGAGATCAGACCCATCTCTCCGGCATTGGCAGGCAGATTCTTTGCCACTGAGCCACCTGGGATGCCCCAAACAGAGGAGAACCCTATGATAATACCTTGTCATATTACATGGAACTGATTTCACACAGATTCAGTCAAAATTGATATCTCTCTACTGTTTGACACTGGCCTTTTTAAAGCTTAATTTAATTTTTGTATTTTATTTATTTTATTGAAGTATAATTGCTTTATAACTTTGTGTTAATTTCTGCTGTACAGCAAAGTAAATCAGCTATATGGATACTTGTATCACCTCCCTCTTGAGCTCCTTCCCATCTCACTATCCCACTCCCGTAGGTCATCACATTTTAAAAGATGATTCACTTACAGGGATGTATAATAACCAGTCTGGTTCTTTTTCCAATGTGACCGATTTGTGCTTCCTGTAAAGAGTATAGCATGGAAATAATATTATTCCTTTATTAAAATTAAAAGACACTTGCTCCTTGGAAGAAAAGCTATGACTAACCTAGGCAGCATATTAAAAAGCAGAGATATCACTTTGCCTACAAAGGTCTGATCAGTCAAAGCTATGGTTTTTCCAGTAGTCATGCATGGATGTGAGAGTTGGACGATAAAGAAAGCTGAGCACCGCAGAATTGAAGCTTTTGAACTGTGATGTTAGAGAAGACTCTTGAGAGTCCCTTGGATTGCAAGGACATCCAACCAGTCAGTCATAAAGGAAATCAGTCCTGAATATTCATTGGAAGGACTGATGCTGAAGCTGAAACTCCAGTACTTTGGCCACCTGATGCGAAGAGCTGACTCATTTGTAAAGACCCCGATGCTGGGAAAGATTGAAGGCGGAGGAGAAGGGGACAAGATGAGATGAGACGGTTGGATGTCCTCACTGACTCGATGAACATGAGTTTGAGCAAGCTCCAGGAGTTGGTGATGGACAGAGAAGCCTGGAGTGCTGCAGTCCACGGGGTCACAAAGCATCAGACACAACTGAGCTACTGAACTGAACTGAATATTATTCTGTAATTCCTTTTTATTACTTTTCTTCCTGATGTCGGTGTACACCCACACACCTGGTCTCTGCCCAGGGTAGATAGCGAACAATTGAACTTGAAAGCCCCAGGAACACAATTCAGATCCTGAAGGGCAAGGGCCACAAATGAGCTTCTTTGACCCTGATTTAGGTGGCATCAGAAGTTTCTATTGTCCAGTGTGACTCCGGTAATGATTTTCTACTGAGAAGTCAGGAAGGTATGATAGAACTAGGGTGGGGCTTCCCTCTTAGACTTCCCTTCCTGAGGGTGTATGTAGAATGAAATGCAACAAAAAGCAAATCAGTAGAGATTTCTTTAAAATGTGTTATTTCTTTTTTAAGCCAGAGATATTTTTAACTCAACCTAGCAAGCATGATTGGAATAAAATTAGAGCATGTAAGGAATTGAATTGATCCATGGATTAAACCCATCAGTTCAGGATAGCACGGTTATTGTGGATCTAATCTAAAAACCAGGGTTGGCTGTGTGGCTGTATAGAGATTGGACTCTGTGCTGAATAAGGATACTGGGCCTCTTTGCAGTCTTTAATTTGGAAATCTCGTGATAACATTGATTACCCAGTAAACTAAGAGGCAGTTATTACGAGGCATGCTTGCTCTCATCTCCTTGCCAAAAAATAAAGGTCTGTTTTATTTTTAAAGTCTTTGAAGTAGCTCTAGGAATTGTTAAACAGTTGATGAGTATCACACAGTGACAACAGTTACCAAGGATGAATATGTTCCTTTTAAATGGCTTGGAGGATCTAGTGGGGATATTCAATTTTGGAAGTGACTTACTGTACTGTGTTTGAATCAGTCACAGAGAAGCAAAACAGCTCACATTTTGGACCTGCTGAAGTTCACAAATTGACCCGAGTAGATAGTGCAACTACTATAGTACAACAATTGCAGATCATCTCACCATGGCTTTAATCTTTTGAAAATATTCATAATATTATACATATATGAGATAAATATATGTGTGTAAAATGTGGAAAGACCTGAAGGAACATTTTGGCCAACCCAGTACATAATGTTTTATTTGTAATGTACAAATGATTTATGTAAATGAGTTACACTTGGGACAGGAGAATAAGGAGTAGATTTCATAATAATTCAGACATGACACTGAGTGAAGTCCCTAATTTTTACTTTCCTAGGGTGAGCCTACCACAGTGCCACTTTTTTTTTTTTAAGAGTCAAATTTGCAGGTGATTTGTTTAAATTCACCTATGTGTCTCTGAACACTTAAGGGTGCTTCTTTCTCCACTTATATGGGAAAAAAATATGACATGACTGCATTTTGATAACTTTGGTATGGCACACTAAGTGTTTTTTTCAAAATTCAAATTCAGATTTTCTTCTAAAATGTTAACTAAACTATGATTTTCCTACGATATCTCAACTCCGAAGCAGAAACTGAACATGGAGTTTTCACCCACCCCTTGGAATATTAATTTTGGCCATATTTCACAATTTCAATTATATTATTAAGCAGTGCTTACTTTAATTTATTTTCCCTAATTTTTAATAGCAAAAATATTAGACCATTATTGGTCATCTGTTGGTCATCGGTATGCACGAAGAAACCATATTGTTTTAAACAGTCTATCTGCTGAAAAGTGGTGCTGGTTTTTTTTCTTATATACGCTCATTACAGATCATGACTTTTATTGACATAATGTGTTTTCCCAAGCATCAGAAACATCTGTCCACTGATATATTGCAGCTGCTGCTTCTCTGAAATTTTATATCCTTTGGGGTCAATGAGCATCTCCCACTGGCATGTCCCTTGGTGGCTTTATATCAGTGTAATTAATTCTCAGCTTAAATCTTTTCACCTGCTGTCAGCCAAGAACCAGTTATGGAAAGCTCAATTGTCAAAGTTCGTCGATCGTAGATAAGAAAAGCGATGAGTGTGCACTTGAGTCTCAAGCACTTTCTTTTTTTTCTAATTATACACCTGTGCACTGGCGTAGCTGTCGGTCATACACAGCAAGCAGGGTCCCCACGTCTGAGGGAGAGATGCATGACCATAAGGCAAGGATTTCAAGTCCCAGCATGAAAGACATAAAGGCGTGTTTTCACTATGACTGCGGTTGATCTATTATGTATCGTCACAAAAAATGTAAACATCCAGTATTACAACAGGTTGGGGCATGAACAAGGGGCAGTGCTACAAAAGATGTAGATACCTGAGTCATGTCCAATGTGGGATTTTAAATTAAGCAGATCACTAGGTTTGCAGTTTACCTGAAAAATTCAATTTCACATTCTTACCTACAGTACCAGAATTATATACTTTCCTATCTGTCTGCAATATAGGTTAACTTTTAAGTTACTGATAGCTAAATATAAGGATAGGATTTCCTTACTAAAACATAGATTTCTCTCCTTTTGACCCCAAGTCCTTGGACCCAGTTTTGATGTAA
Organism: Bos grunniens; assembly: GCF_055505025.1. Lineage (NCBI taxonomy): Eukaryota > Metazoa > Chordata > Mammalia > Artiodactyla > Bovidae > Bos > Bos grunniens. The sequence goes on along the minus strand of NC_141176.1, from coordinate 84,546,585 downwards.
GCCTTCTCTCCGCTGCACACAGCTCTCAGAGTGGACCTCTGAACTCTCCATGTTACCTTCTAGGTCTTTCAAATTGACTCTGTTTGATTTTTCTTAAGAAAAATAACTGACTGTAAAGGAGAGATCTTGGTCGTTTTCCTACCACCTCTTCCTTCTCAACAATTTAATTTGTTGCCAATTAATTTAACACCTCAATTAATAGAAGAGCTCTGGGGTACTGGATGAGTTTCTTAAACCCTGAGCTTTTCTTTCCTTTCCTCTCAGTTTGAGATAAGTACCTCTGCCTTAGAGGCTTATTATGGGGAGTAAAAGAAAGTAGTGTAAAGTGCTTAAATAGGTACAAAGCACCTGGCAGAAGGTACGTGCACAAAAATGGTCTCTATCATGGTTTTGTTGTGTTTTTATTGATGTCTACTCAAGAGAAGGAGTTTCCCAGGTGTCTCAGTGGTAAAGGATCTGCCTGCGATGCAGGAGACACAAGAGATGTGAGTTTGATCCCTGGGTTGGGAAGATCCCCTAGAAAAGGAAATGGCAACCCACTTCAGTATTCTTGCCTGGGAAATCCCATGGACACAGGAGCCTGGCGGGCTCTAATCCATGGGGTCACAAGAGTCAAACACAACTGAGCGACCAGACAACAGCAACAACTCAAGATGACCTGGAAAATGGGCCTCACAGGAAGTGACTGAAGAAAGGATAAAGAGGTTACCCATTCCTGTAACTTGGAGTAACAGATGGGCAATGGCTAGACAAGCCGAGATTGGGACAGACAGACTGGAAATCTTTTAAGTAAAAACAAATCAGGTAGGCTTAGCTCTACACAAAGATAATTATATTTTGCAGGTTTATGTTGTACTTTCTTTGGTAAAATAGATGTTTGTTCTTCAAATTAAGTTGTGTTATTCTGTTTTAGCTTATAAACTATTCTAGAATGGCTAGAAATATAATTTGTTGGGAAATAGTATTGGTACATTGCAATTCTGCCTAAGATATCTCTTCATAAATACTGATAAAACTCTCCCCACCATGCAAACACTTAAGAGTACAGCTGTGAGCCTCAAAAGAAGCCAAGAGGATTTCAATGGATGTTGTGGCTGTGACAGGGACATCGTGACAGTCTTGCTTGAGTTGACACATGACATACATATATATCTTTTTCAGGGGTCTTTCACCATTATAAGAAAGCTGAAGGATTAACAAAAAAATAAGGGTGGAGTGTATTATCCAAAATACCCTGTACAGCAGACGGAGGAGCCGCTTGGGCAGGCATCCAAGCTCAAGTCCTTTGGAGGCTCCAGAGCTGATGGGAAAATACATAGTTTGCTTGGGAATGATTTCTTTATCACAGTTGCAGCATTTGGGTTTGGTCCAGGAATATTTCCATCTAAAGAAGTTTTAAGAAAATAACAAAAGAGGCAAAAACTAATCTTTCACTGCTGACAGTCTGACACAGAATATTCTTTGTGGATTCAGGCTTCATTGAGCTTTTGAAGGTTTCATATGTCAGTGGATATTTTTTCCTAAGACAAAGGCTTTGGTCAGAAGCTGAAAACGAGAGCATCTTGAAGTCAGGGTTCACGTCTTAGTCACCTTGATTTTCTGAGAGCCTTCAGTTCCTAATGGATAATAGGCACTCAGTAAATGCATCTTGGCTGAGGGATTGAATGGGCAAGTGAGTGAAGAATGATGAGGATGATCTGCTCTTTGCTTAGATTATCTGTGTCCTATACCTTTGTGCATAGTCACTACGATTTCTTACAGTCTCTGGTTTTCTCCTTTGTGTTGTTTTGATCACCAAGACCATAGCTGGCAGTCCTCTATGAGACCGAAGAGTAAGGATGTTTCTCAGATGATTACGTTTGCTGACAGCCCTCTGGGCTTCCCAGGTGGCGCTCGTGGTAAAGAACCTGCCTGCCAATGCGGGAGACATAAGAGATGCGGGTTCAATCCCTAGGTAGGAAAGGATCCCCTGGAGAAGGGCATGGCAACCCACTCCAGTATTCTTGCCTGGAGAATCCCATGGATAGAGGAGCCTTGCAGGCTACAGTCCGTGGAGTCGCAGAGTCAGACACCACTGAAGCAACTTAGCACACACACAACAGTCCTCTATGAGACCGAAGAGTAGAGACATATCTCAGACTATTATGTTCACTGGTAAATTTTACTGTTTTCTCTATTTTACATCAACTCATGCTGATGCCACAGCTAGATCCTGATGACATCCAGGGTCCTGGTTAAGGTTATAGGAAGAAAGTCAGGGGGTGTAACTCAATAGAGCATCTTTCTCAGAACTTCAGAGGGCAAACTTAACCTCTTATTTCTTCAGTTCCTCGCTAGTAAGAGGGGAAAAAATAAATTCAAATGAAAAATAAGAGATTAAGTGTTTCTTCAAAGAAGACACTGCCAAACCAAGTAATAGCATTAGTAATGAGGGTGTGTGCCTGGGGCCGTAATGGACAGGAGGAAAGAGCATAGCTTGTCTCTGCCTTGCTCTTCTGAATAATGTATCATTTTTTAAGCATAGAAAAGTCCCAAAGAATTAATCAGTGTTTACACTTTGGAGAAAATTTTGTATTTCAGGTTTTTTTTTTTTTTTAATTTATGTGTCAGACACTTCAAAGCTTCTTTTGCTAATTCCATTAATTGAAAGAAAAACTTCACATCCACTGATTAAAGGATGGAACCAGAAAGATGAAGTGAGGGGGAGAGAGGGGGTAGAAACGTGATTATTAAATAAAGTGAGTGTGGCCTGAACATTGCCAGAACTCCAGATGCCCATTGAGAAAAAAAGGCCTGTGATCCTGAGATTATAACCATAGGTTAATTCATGCACCTGTTTGGAAATAGCCACTTGAGTTCTTAGAATAATTGAGCAAGAAAGCTCTGTTCTTCCTCTTACAAAGTTCTTTAAAGATGAGAAAAAAGAGCAGGTGCAGCAATGTGACCTTAAACATGTTTCTTTGAAAGAAAATAAAATTATTTTACATGGTTTTCGAAACCTGCGCATTTAGTCAGAATTGATAAAGAAGTTGAGTTTAGCAAAATAACAAATATACTTCACATAGCAATAAAGAAAAATTTCTCATTGTTAGCAGTGATTATCTTTACATTGCAGAAATAAAGATAATTTTAAAGCATATGTTCTATATGTGAATGTATGACTTTTATTTTCTGATGAAAATAAATATTATAAATAGTATGTGGGATTTCTGTTTTAACCGAAAGAGTTTTGTAATGAGACATCTGTACAATAGAATAGAACATATGCTTGAGGGCATAAGAAGGTTAATCAAGTACAAAAAATAGCATATTTTTAAAATATGTAAAAATCATGCTGAGATACACTGAATTTTTAATCCAGGCAAACTGAAGTATCATCTATGCTCAGTAATTATTTTGAATCTCTGTAGCTATAGCGTTTTGCATAATTTTGCCTTTATTTATGACATATCAAAATGGTGACCCAGGTAATTATATGTAAGGGAGTAAATTAATATTGTGTTATTTGTTAGACAATTGTATTCATATCACTTACAGGTAGATTTTTAATCCCTTTCTTTTGTCATGCTACGTACAAGTGTGAGAGCAAGAAGTTTCAAAAGTCAAAGACGTTAAATATTGAACAAAACTTTTAAACCTAAAAAGCTAAGAGAGCTCATCCCTGCTCTTGCTAATAACCCCTCACCCACCTGTCCATGTTCCTCTCCTTATTTCCCTCTCAGACCATCCTTGACTTCTGCATACTCAGGTACATGGAAACTTTTCATCCCATCATGACTCAGATAAAGTAAAGAATCCGCCAGCAATGCAGGAGACCCAGGTTTGATCCCTGGGTTGGGAAGATCCTCTGGAGAAAGGAATGACAACCCATCCCAGTATTCTTGCCTGGAGAATTCCATGGACAGACGAGCCTGGCGGGCTACAATCCATGGGGTTGCAAAGAGTCAGACACGAGTGAGTGACTAGCACTTCACACCTAGCTCACACCTAGTTTTTTCTTGGAAAAATGCTTTGGGGAAATCTACATAAGGGAATATTACCCCAACGGTTACATCATCCTCTTCCTCCAGCTTCCACTGCATAGTATCTTGGGTGAGCTGCCTGGCAGACAAAAACATTTTTAAGTCAGTTGTTGGGGGAGGGCAGAATTAACAATGCGATGGCCCTCATTTGGTTTCATTCATCTGCTTTTGCCAAAGTGTCTTCAGTCTCTCTTCCCTTGTCTCGAGTGCTTCTTAAAATATAAGGTTAAGGGCAGCCTCACAGCCTGGTAGCTGCAGCATCACAAAAGAATTCCAGGTGGGCGTCTAGGGGCTGATGGACATTGTCTATGATTAGCCCTCTGGGTGCCAAGTTGCTCAGTGAGCCTTCTTTAAAGGTCTGAGACTTGGACACACTTCATAAACCAAGCTTTCATCTTAAAATGAACTGCTGAGTACCTTTCCTCGACTGCCTTGCACAAACCTCTGCCGTGTGTTTCTCGCACTTAACGATTTACTGTGCCCTGTCACCTTCTTGCCACAACAATGCTATTACTGGATTTACCCATAAACATCGTTACATGATGTAGACTCCCACTTTTGCCTACTTCCCACCAGCTCAAATATCAGTATCGAGAGCTAGTAGGGAAGTCAGTCTCCCTCTGCTGCTGCTGCTAAGTCGCTACAGTCGTGTCTGACTCTGTGTGACCCCATAGATGGCAGCCCACCAGGCTCCCCCGTCCCTGGGATTCTCCAGGCAAGAACACTGGAGTGGGTTGCCATTTCCTTCTCCGATGCATGAAAGTGAAAAGTGAAAGTGAAGTCGCTTAGTTGTGTCTGACTCTTAGCGACCTCATGGACTGCAGCCTACCAGGCTCCTCCATCCATGGGATTTTCCAGGCAAGAGGACTGGAGTGGGGTGCCATTGCCTTCTCTGAATCTTCCTCTAGTTTACAGCATCTCCATTCTTTCCTCTACTTGACATCCTGGGCTCTCTCCCCACATTCAGAAATGCCCACTTTGTTGGTACAAATGGCTATTGTAAGAATAACTGTCTAGGAGACTAATAAATTTGCTTACTTCTTTTTTTACTTGCTCATTAATTATACATCATATTGTTGATTGACAGTAATCAAAACTATTTTGGAGACATGAAGACTTATCTGCAAAGGTTTATTACCTTATTATTCAGAGTAAGTCCAAAGCTGGAAAAAAAAAAAAAAACCCAAATATCCAGCAACTGGTAAATGGATGAACAAAGTACTATACACCCAGACAAGGGAATGTTATTCAACAATAAAGAGAAGCATAATACTGATTCCCTTAGGTCAATCTCTAAAACGTCATGCTAAGTGAAAGAAGTCAGACCAAAAAAATCCCCTAAATAACATGTGGCTGCATTTATATGAGATTTTTCTAAAGATAAAACCATAGCCTCCCACAGCAGATAAATAGTTTTCTAGGAGCAAAGGTGAAAGAAAGGACAGATTGTAAAAGACCTGAGGAACTTATAAGGATGCTGGAAATGTTTTAAATCTTCAGTCATGGTTATGAATGCATGATTGTTAACATTTACTAAAATTCATTGAATTGCACTCTTAATGGGTAAATTTTATGGCATATGAATTCTGGTGGCTCAGTGGTAAAGAATCCACCTGCCAATGCAGGAGATGCAGGCTCGATCCCTGGGTCAGAAAGAGGAAATGGCAACCCACTCCAGTATTCCCATGGAAAGAGGAGCCTGGTGGGCTATAGTCCATGGAGTTGCAAAGAGTTGGATACAGCTTAGCGACTAAACCGCAAAAAATATAAATTCTGCTTTAATATGTAAAAAATGATGGAGATATACTTTTTAAAATCCTCAAAACTACGCTCTTGTGTAGGTCCATTTTACACGTTTTTCAGCTTCCTCTTCTTTGGACAGTGTTTCTTAAACTTTAATGTGTGCACAACTCACCCGGGAATCTTGCTAAAATGCAATTCTAGGTCATGGCTGGGACCAGAGTTTCTGCATTTACCAGCTCCCAGGTGGTGCCTGTTTCTGGTCTGGGGACCATGCTTTTAGAGAAAGTGTCTAGCTGTCTCTCCACTTTTTTGGCTTGTAAGAGTTATTTGCGGAGAAGGCAAATACTCCCACTCCAGTACTCTTGCCTGGAAAATCCCATGGATGGAGGAGCCTGGTGGGCTGCAGTCCATGGGGTCGCTAAGAGTCGGACACGACTGAGCGACTTCACTTTCACTTTTCACTTTCATGCATCGGAGAAGGAAATGGCAACCCACTCCAGTGTTCTTGCCTGGAGAATCCCAGGGACGGGGGAGCCTAGTGGGCTGCCGTCTATGGGGTCGCACAGAGTCGGACACGACTGAATAGACTTAGCAGCAGCAGCAGCAGCAGCAGCAAGAGTTATTTGACTTCCATTACAAATAAGCAGAAATGCTCATCCTATCATCCAATGGTTTATGATATGGAAAAGACCTGTTTGATGATTAAATTCTGTAGCTGTGTTGGCGTTTAGGTCCTTTGATCTTTAAAATGTAGGTTGTTGCCTGGTACTGCTCTCAGAGGCTGCTGCCTGTGTGTACTGTGGTGAGGTTGGTATTGCATCTTTCTTCACCAGCCAACTAGAAATGTTTTCCCGTGGACTTCTCCCCTTTGGCAGTCTGTTCAATCCTTTGGGCCTCTTCTAAGAAAAGCATTTTGAGATGTACAAAATGATAGCTAAGGAAAGCAATTACATTGAAATGTATTTTTTCAAAATATAAAAAAATGAAATAATGATGTAGATTTTTAATTAACATGTTAAGTAAGATCTAGTGGCAAATCTTTGGAGAAGGAAATGGCAACCCACTCCAGTGTTCTTGCCTGGAGAATCCCAGGGACGGGGGAGCCTGGCGGGCTGCTGTCTACGGGGTCGCCCAGAGTTGGACACGACTGAAGCGACTTAGCAGCAGCAGCAGTGGCAAATCTAAATAGTTATGAGCATAAATATTTTGAGGTCTCTGCAACTAATTATAAAATTAAAATACCTCTACTTTCTATAAATAACAAAATGTTAGGTATTGATAATACCATTGTGGCTTGCTGCTTTTGTGCACAGTGGAAGAAAATGTGAAAGTTCAGTAAAAGACTCATGAAAATAAATGTATGTGCTTGCCTATTTTAGTTTGCAAAGCTTCTGGATCCTGTTCACTCTCTTCTTAGGAGTGAAAGCATCTTCCCTAGGAACTCTCCAAGATCTAAAACTTACCAATTAACTGATGATGATTTGAGTAGTAGTATATAGAGTTTCCAGTCATGTAACACTGTTAATAATTCTATCATGTACTTTCCAGAGAGCAATCCAACTGGGGAAGTCAAGTATTTTTCAATCACTTTTATTGTAGATGAGGGAGCTTCAATAGAATTGAAGTGGTTTAGCAGTCATGTAACCAGTTGGTGATAAATCCCTTGGTACCAGATCTAATAACATGCTCTGGGACCCTTTTGCCTATCATCTTTCAATTTAGGAAATTAAATAACAAGTTTATTTTTCATCTTTCACTGGAAAATTCAAAGAGTAACAGAATTACTTCTTAGAGACCTTCAAACTTTAGACCTAAAAGATAAGCTTAAATATTTAGGCCAATCCTTTCATTTTAGGGGTGCAAAAGGGAGGCTTATAGAAGTTGTGTCTTGCCTAAAGTCACACTGAGATGGTCCAGGCTCTTCCAAATTTGCCCTTTGGTACCTCATCATGAAAAATACAAGATTCAGAGATTTCTCTGAAAATAAAAAAAAAATATATAAGATATTTTGGAAACTATAAAATAAGCATCTTTGTCTGTATGAATGGACTGTGAACCAGCCTAAATAAAAGAGCCCCCTTAGGTGTTGGTTAGTGATACCCATAATGCCAGAGCAGTTATGTGAGTGGAATGTGAGGAGGAAGCTGTAAGCAGAGATGAATAGACCCAGGATGATGTAGGGCTGAAGTCCTGTGGCCTCCTGCTAAGGAGACAAGGGTCTGGCCTGGGTGAGTAAGAGATTCATGGCACCCCAGGAGTGATGCCGTCATTCGGGTATTAGGTAGGTCAGGAAGCATGCTCTACCTGATGCTGCTGCTGCTGCTAAGTCACTTCAGTCATGTCCAACTCTGTGCAACCCCATAGACAGCAGCCCACCAAGATGCCCCATTCCTGGGATTCTCCAGGCAAGAACACTGGAGTGGGTTGCCATTTCCTTCTCCGATGCATGAAAGTGAAAAGTGAAAGTGAAGTCACTCAGTCCTGTCTGACCCTCATCTACCCCATGGACTGCAGCCTTCCAAGCTCCTCCATCCATGGCATTCTCCAGGCAAGAGTACTGGAGTGGGGTGCCATTGCCTTCTCTGACCTGATGCTAGGAACTGCATTTATTACTGCATTATTATTATTCACTTTAATGCATGTAAAGTGAATTACAGTGTTGTTCACTCGCAATGAATTTTGGGAAGTACAGAGCTGTGATTATTATAATATGTACATTAGGAAAAAAGTAATGAAGTGGGATTTTAAAAATCATGTCCTAGTACAGTTGTGTACACATACCATGCGTGCGTGCACGCTAAGTTGCTTCAGTTGTATCCGACTGTGTGACCCTATGGGCCAGAGCCCACCAGGCTCCTCTGTCCATGGGACTCTCCAGGCAAGAATACTCGATTAGGTTGCCATTCCCTCCTCCAGAGGATGTACCCAGCCCAGGGATCCTACCCACATCTCTTACGTCTCCTTCATTGGCGGGTGGGTTCTTTACCACTAGCACCACCTGGAAAGCCCACAAATACCATGAAAGTGAACGTAAAGTCGCTCAGTCGTGTCCGACTCTGTGCAACCCCATGGACTATAGCCCACCAGGCTACTCCATCCATGGGATTTTCCAGGCAAGAGTACTGAAGTGGGTTGCCATTTCCTTCTCCAAGGGATCTCTGACCCAGGGATCGAAACCGGGCCTCCAGCATTGTAGGCAGACGTTTTACCATCTGAGCTACCAGGGAAGTTCATAGGGAATACCAAAATGATTGAGAAGTAGATTCACTTTTCAAGAAGCTTGCAATCTATGTAGCTCAGAAGTCAGACTCTTGATTCAAATACAGACTCTGCCAATTCACTCGCTAGTTGTGTTGTCTTAGGGTGTTTCTTCCTCTACAAAGCATGGCTCCTAATGAAAACATCTTAATAGGATTGCTGTGAGGAGTGAATCTGTGTCTTAGATAGCTGGCTCTGTTTGTAAGATCAACAGCTAACACCATGGCCCATTTAGCCAAGAGTTAGGAAATGGCACCCCACTCCAGGAGGAGCTTGGAAGGCTGCAGTCCACAGGTCGCAAAGAGTCGGACACGGCTGAGTGACTTCACTTTCACTTAATCTCAGTTAGTCCAAGAGTCTTAGAACTCAGGATGAACCTTTCGTTCTCTGTTGTATTAAAATCCTTGTCTATCATGCATCTTGAATGAAATTTTTACCCTAGATCCAGAGAGCAAAATTGTTTTGAGCTGTCACCGCTTTGCTGTAAGTCCCCTTACCTGTTTGACTTTGCTAGTTTAGGTCATCACCAGAGATGTCACCAGTCATCTCAACTGGTGACAGCCCTCTGTGCTCATTTGTAGAATAATTGATAAATTGTGAATTAGAGAAGAAATATGAAGTCCTTTCTTCGCTATCATGAGTTTTTACTACTTTTAGATTTTATGATAAGCTCTTCAGAGCCTGCATCTGGGACAGCCTGGTGCATGTATGGTGACAGTCACAGATATGACATGAAGCTAATGACTGCTATGGTGGCTACTGGTCATGGTAAAAAGCTAGATGGTTAAGTATTTTTAATCATGTTTTCTGAAAACAGAAATAAAATCCTGGAACCTAAACTGAGCTCTTTTTTCTATGTAAAGTATTTTTCTATGCACACTTTCATTAATTCATTGTGACATATTGTTTCACTGTACAACATATACAATAAGTGAAAAGATTTGCCTGAATTTTGAAAATATAGGCATCACTGTCACACTTTAATATAAGACATATAGGCACATGAAGTAGCACTATATCAGTTCTACAATCTATCAGAAGTCAGGGCCTCCAGAGGGCTTTAAAGATTGCTCTCAAATTTTGTCTACTTTCTGGTAATTAATTAGAATGAAAGAGTGTAAGATGAATTCATAGAATTCTTATCTGAGAATTGTAGTAAGGACCCAAATATAGTTTTCACATAATATAGGAAAAGAAGAAATTGTAAATTATATCATGCACTAAATTTCTATATTTTATGAGCATGTTTTCCTTACGTTAATTGTAAAGTATTGAAAAATAACATAAGCTTTGGATTTTTCTATTTGATATCCAGACATCACTACCTTCATCCAATATATGTTCAAAGCCTTTACCTGGAAAAAATTTCTAAAAAGACAAGTTAGCTTAGTATCTTATCTATTTGGAGACCAGTAGGTATTTCCAGATAATAAAAACTGTTTGGTGTTGTAATGCCTTTCAACAAGAGAGTGAGGTGAAATTGCAGCCTCCAACCGTATTAGTATTACTAATAGCTCGTTCTGGTTCTGCTAGCAAAAGCAGATTTCTCATACTCTAGATTTGGAATGGAAACATAATTTTTTATATTTTATTAAGGAATCTTAACTGAATTTCTTATTGCAATGTTTAATATATAGAAAGTATTAAATTAACAGCTTTGTAAAATTAAATATGACATTACAAATTTTTATTAGGTTAAAAAAGAGTCACTTTGTTGCTAAATAATGATTAATTAATAGATAAATGTTATAAGAAGCACAGAAAGAGAGAAATATGGAAGAAAAGAAAAAAGAGAAAGAGAAGAGAGGAAATAGGCATGAGAGATAAAGACAGACAGAAAGATATTCAGTAAATTCAGATATGTGTATGTTATAGTAAATGGTGTTCTCATGTAATTACTTATATGGAAAATCATTTGATTTTGGAGCCCAGGAAAATAAAGTCTGTCATTGTGTCCATTGTTTACCCATCTTTTTGCCATGAAGTGATGGGATTGGATGTCATGATCTTAGTTTTTTTGAATGTTGAGTTTCAAGCTAGCTTTTTCATTCTCCTCTTTCACCCTCATCAAGAGGCTCTTTAGTTCCTCTTTGCCTTCTGCCATTAGAGGGGTATCATCTGCATTTCTGAGGTCGCTGATATATCTCCCAGTAATCTTGATTCCAGCTTATGACCCATGTGCCTGCCTCTGTAACTGTTATCATGTCATTCCTACCAGAACTTCCGTGAAATTGTTACAGTTGACAATACTGAAGGCCGTTTTTAGCTGTCCTCTTCTCTTTGAATTATTCTCTCTAAGCATTTTCATGAAGTCTTTCTTGTCTAATCTTTTACTATATCCCTGTCCTCTTGTCTTTCTCCTTGCTTTGGGTCGTCTTCCTAATATCCTAAGAATATTTCACTTTGGGAAGGGAATGGGAAGTGGTCTTCCAGGTAGAATAGAAACAAAATTCTGAATTTGAAATGGTGAGAAAAAGTAATGACTATTGCAAAGTAATACCACACCATCTATTTATTCAATCCCTCCCACCCAACATTTGACTTCTCAGTGTTTCTGTTAGCGCCATACATTATTCAAATTGATGTAAAGCCGTGTTTCTCGGCTCTAAATCTTTTTTTCCAGCACCAAACTATGAAAAGAGATCTTTCACTAGAGCAAATCCCTTCTGCACTGCAAAAGCACTGCTTTTGCCCTTATGGCTCGCAGGCACCCCTCTGCTTATCAAGAGAACAACAGCTGAGTTTGGGCAGGAGTGAAGGAGGCTTAGGAAACATGGCATCAATGTCACACCCAGGCATTGATGTGACTTTTCTATCCTCTGGGCTCATGGAGCCTAAGAAACTTCAGATTTGAAAGACAAAAGGGATATCAGCGGTAACAGCTTTGAATGTGAAATGAGAAAGATCAGACAGGGAAAAAAAAAAGTATCTCCAACCTTCCATCCCCAAATGGACTTGAGTTAAAGAAAAAAATCAAGTGACACTGAGATTCGAGTAGATATGCATGAATTCTGTACACCCACGATGCATTAAAAATTCACCAGAGATCTTTCATATGCAGCAAGTATTTTATGTTTACTGTATCTGTATGAGATAGTCTTTGCTTCAGACCAGCTCATCGCCAAGTGATTAATGCTTTTAATTAAACATACCTCTGCCTAATAGTAGAATCCAATAACTACTAATGGTTTTAGAAAATAATAGTTCAAAATTGAAGTGACCTCAAAATTTTACGAATGTCATGCCAAGGTCATTGGTTATCCTGACTTTCTCATTACTTACTCCAACCCACACAATCATAAGTCCAACACACACACACACACGTGCTCAAACACACTCACACGTCTCTACCTAATACCATAGTTCAGTCGCTTATACAGGCAATTGTTTATCTGAACAGCCCTCCAATGGACACAGGAAAACACAACTCATCTTCCCACACAAAATGTAAAATGACAACTCACAAGATGCATATGATTTAAAATTTGTGTTAGTCTATTAATTGCAAAATTGTTCATTGCCCCACAGGCATATTTATATATATTTTTTAAAGAATGAGTTTTTTAAGCAAATATATCATAAAATAAAAATAGACTAACATACACTTTAGGCATTTCTGTTAAGAAGAAATTTTTATTTTAATCCCAAAGATCTCTATCCCATTGCTCAATCATCTGTGTTGGTGAAATTTTCCTCACTGCTATTTAGACAATTACCATTGTCAGTGAATGAATGGGAATGAGTTCTGTCCTTAATGGAATGTAATACTTAGAGAATGTGACCAAGGCTATGTTTTGAGTTTTAAAGTCTATAAATGTCTCTGGGACTCACATATAATGCCATTTGAATTTCATTTCCCATGGTTAAAACATAAACAGTTTAATATTTCATGAATTTTTTTCATTTTTTCCATTATATTTGATAATATAACATTGAAAAACACATCTGCTATGTTTTTGTAGGCCAAATATATGATACCTCTTTAAGTTTTTAGAGATCAAAGTATTAAACTATATGATGTAATGTTCATGTCTAGTATGGTAGCTTAATTTACCAAAATGTAATCTTTAGGAATGGCTTTAAATCTATCAATGACAAATGAAAAAAAAAAAAAAGTTTAAAGAGAAAAAAGAAAGATATATAAGACATATATTCCTGTGTCCATATAAGAATGCCATGACTTCTTATAAGAAACTTCTGTAAGAAATGCTTTGTCACATTTTTTTCTATTTTATCTCAAGATTCTTTTTAGTATGAGAGTGTGAGAAGTCTTTTGTATTTCTGATTTGTTTTGAAGCATAATTGTGAGGACCTGGATGAGAGAAAAACAGTTATGTCTTTGAAAAAAAAAACTAAGACATCATAATCTCTCATCAGTTGATCAAGGCATATTCAGTTTTAATCACCATTTCCTCCCCCAAAGACCAATTAGACATCTGAGATGTGGAATAGTATTGCTCAAACTTCAGTCTATATTTCTTTTTCTTACCTATTATTTTCTGGACAATTTGACATATGAGTTATAATTTCAATAAAATCAGCTGCCTATGAATCAACGTAATAATTATTCTAAGGTCAAATTATTTTATCATAGGATACTTTTCAGATCAGAGGCTGAGATAAAAACCAGAAAGTTACCCCAAGCTTTTCTAGAACATTCATCCTTAATTTAAAAACTAATCCTTCCCTCCTTATTTGTTGGGTTTGCATCACAGCAAAGTATTTGTGTGGAATTAATGGTCCACTGCTGCTAAGTCGCTTCAGTAGTGTCCGACTCTGTGTGACCCCACAGACGGCAGCCCACCAGGCTCCGCCATTCCTGGGATTCTCTAGGCAAGAACACTGGAGTGGGTTGCCATTTCCTTCTCCAGTGCATGAAAGTGAAAAGCGAAAGTGAAGTCACTCAGTCGTGTCTGACTCTTCGCAACCCCATGGACTACAGCCCACCAGGCTACTCCGTCCATGGGATTTTCCAGGCAAGAGTACTGGAGTGGGGTGCCATTTGCTCTTAATTTATTTTATCTTTATTAGTACTCTAGGGCAAATATGTAAGATATATGGAGATCAGATTTGTTTATTTTCGTCCACTAGAAAAAAAGAGACACTTGAGTTAAGTTTTGTTTTATTGTTTTTGCATGACAATGCAGATGTCCTTAATCAAATCTGAAAAGTAATAGATAGATAGATAAAATAAAATCCTCCTAAAGCACTGAGAGGAGATAACAGGGGAAAATTTTTGGACCAGTGTGTATCTAAGGACAGAAAATGCCTTTAGCAAATACTTTCATAATTAAAAAAAAAAAATCTTACTGTCTACTGATATTTTGTTGTTTAGTCACTAAGTTGTGCCCAACTCTTTTGCAACCCCATGTACTATAGCCCGCCAGGCTCCTTTGTCCATGAGATTCTCCAGGCAAGAATACTGGAGTGAGTTGCCATTTCCTTCTCCAGGGGATCTTTCCGACCCAGGGATTTAACCCATATCTCCTGCACTGGCAGATGAACTCTTTACACTGAGCCACAAGGGGAGCTCTACTATCTACTGATAACCATGTACATTTTCTTTCTTTCTTTTTTTTTTTTACTTTTGTATATTTTTTATTTATGCGTTTATCTATATTCTTTTTTTAACATAAATTTATTTATTTTAATTGGAGGTTAATTACTTTAAAATATTGTATTGGTTTTGCCATACATCAACATGAATCCGCCACGGGTAAACACGTGTTCCCCATCCTGAACCCCCCTCCCACCTCCCTCCCCGTACCATCCCTCTGGGTCGTCCCAGTGCACCAGCCCCAAGCATCCAGTATCATGCATCGAACCTGGACTGGCGATTCATTTCATATATGATATTATACATGTTAATCCATACTTTCCTTATAGTTTTCTGTTTCTGGATAAAAAAACTGACTTTTTGAAATAACTTTAAGACAATGAAAGGGTAATATTGCTTTTTTAAAGACTGTACTGCATCCATGTTTTTATTGAGTTTGAACACACAAGACAGAGCAATTCATAACAATTGTTTTAGTTTATCCCTAAGGTTGATAACTTTCATTTTCATTCAGGTCATAAATTTTAAAATTGAAGAAATGGCGTATAATTTGTTTTCAAAGCAGTGAGTGTGTGTGCACGCTCAGTCATGTCTAACTCTTTGTAACTTCATAAACTAGCCCACCAGGCTCCTCTGTCCATAGAGTTTCCCAGGCAAGAATACTACAGTGAGTTGCCATTTCCTTCTCCAGGGGATCTTCACGACCCAGGGATCTAATTCTGGGCCTCCTGCATTGCAGGCCTTTTCTTTACCATCTGAACCTCTAGGGAAGCCCCTTTTCAAGAGAAGACTAGAAATCTCAATTTTATATAAGTCCTCCTGATTTTTAAATGTGGGTTCAATTGGTTCAGATTAGATCAGATCAGTCGCTCAGTCGTGTCCAACTCCTTGCGACCCCATGAATCGCAGCACGCCAGGCCTCCCTGTCCATCATCAACTCCCGGAGTTCACTGAGACTCACGTCTATCGAGTGAGTGATGCCATCCAGCCATCTCATCCTCTGTCATCCCCTTCTCCTCCTGCCTCCAATCCCTCCCAGCATCAGAGTCTTTTGAATATGCTATCTAGACAAAAATGAAGGGGGAAAAAAGAAAATATGTGTGCACAGACTTTGTTTCATGATGTTGGAATTATGACTAACAGCAAGCCTGATTTTTGATAGCCCTCTTGCAGTGGCAGTCTGGGGCAGAAAGCAATATTTTCTCTAATTTTTTTTTCCTTCACAAAAATGACCTTGATCTTAGTTCTCCTCATGAAATAAGACTTCACTGTGCTGTTCAGAGTTTTTACTTTTTGCCGGAAACTTCCAAGGTGCCTATCTGTATGATAGGCAGCGATGAGTTGTGACGTGTGTCCTGTATATCAATTGTCAACCCAAGTGACACTAAAATGAAAAGCTGTCATTTGGTACCAGAAACCGCTTTGCTTTATTTCCTATTATTTCAGCGATCCAAAGGGTGTGTAGGTTTGAATCGGGGCTCTTTACCTCTGATCTAAGGGTTTTACCAGACGTAAGAAAATAGCTTATAGTTCATTGTAAATGGTCATCTTTTTATTACCTCCCCTAATTCTGTGTTTCTTTTCTTTTGACCTATTCTGCCTGAATTCTTCTTAGAGTCTGTGTTGTTAGTAAGATGACTTCTGGCTTAATATTCCCTGTGAGAATTACAGATCTTTTTACTGTACCCATTTTGATTTACAATTTGCTTTCTCATTTGTCACAAATAAAGGCTAAATGAGGCTTCAATAATATCTTCTATTTAGCCTTATCAGGTGCTATAATTCATTATACCCATTCTCTAGGAAAAGGTAATGCTGTGTTCATTTTGACTTTAAACGCCAATATATAACATATCTAGCTTCTCATTTGAAATCCAGAGAACTTTACTTTCCAAATGGATGAACTGGACTCAGTGGCTTCATGCCCTTAATGTTCATAAATCCTAAATCTGTAGGACCTTTTTATACTGTAGGTTTCAGTGAACATTTATAAACTTTACTTGAAATTGACCATGGAAGTGTTCATTTTAATACTAATAGATCAGGTAAGAGGGTAGTATTCACTGGAAGGACTGATATTAAAGCTGAAGCTCCAATACTTTGGCCACCTAATGCGAAGAACTGACTCATTGGAAAAGACCCTGATGCTGGGAAAGATTGAAGGCAGGAGAAGGGGAAGACAGAGAATGAGATGGTTGGATGGCATCACCAGCTCGATAGACATGAGTTTGAGCAAGCTCTGGGAGTTGGTGATAGACCGGGAAGCCTGACATGCTGCAGTCACCACTGGGGTCACCAAGAGTCGGACACTACTGAACTAAAGATGCTGGTAAGGTAACTCTTGAGCAGAGACTAGCTTCTAGAAATATGCTATTCTACTGTCTTTGAGCTACTGCAGAAGGTCTTGGTGGACACACCAATAAAAATCCTCTTTCTGGTGGGAGAAAGGAGTTGAAGATATAATAATATTAGCAAGAAGATCGAAGAAGGCAATAGCACCCCACTCCAGTACTCTTGCCTGGCAAATCCCATGGACCGAGGAGCCTGGTAGGCTGCAGTCCATTGGGTCGCTAAGAGTCGGACATGACTGAGCAACTTCACTTTCACTTTTCACTTTCATGCATTGAAGAAGGAAATGGCAACCCACTCCAGTGTTCTTGCCTGGAGAATCCCAGGAACAGTGGAGCCTGGTGGCCTGCCATCTATGGGGTTGCACAGAGTCGGACACGACTGAAGCGACTTAGCAGTAGCAGTAGCAGCAAGAAGATAATTACTGAAGAGTAGATGGGCTTGTAAATATCACTCACTTGAAACATTTATTGAACCACTGTTCTCTACAGACCATTAAATGTTGTACAGTTCCCAAGGAGTAATATGAGAGTCCTGAACTACAAAAATTATAATTTACAGGTGGTGGGGATAGGGGTTGTAGGAAAACAGGAGAGTAAAATTGTCAGCTCCTGTACTCTTGCCTGGAAAATTCCATGGATGGAGGAGCCTGGTAAGCTACAGTCCATTGATTGCCAAGAGTTGGACACGACTGAGGAACTTCACTTAAGGCCAAAGGGTCTCATATACTATATTAAATCTCACAATGCTTCTCATTCCAAAATATGAATGTCGAATATGTGTTTCCTGATCATAGAACTTTGTATCAGCTTCTCACTTAATCCTCACAGCAACCCTTTGAAGTGAAGGGATGACATGCCCATATTATACTCATAGGGGAAGCAAGATTTGAGAAATGTATTCATCAAAGACCACCCAGATAGAAAGCGAAAGGGCCAGAGATGGAGCCCAGGAGTTGCTTGCACACACAGGGCTCCTTCATAGCCACCCTCAGGAAGAGCTACCTGTGTGCCTGTCCCAGCAAATGTTTTCGATCAACACTGTCAATCCTTCCCTTCATTTGGCTTATTGTTTGAGCAGAATAAAAAATAGCAAGTGTTTTCAAATGTAAAGAGTCCTCTGGCACAAATGTCAGTATCGAACTCACATTCTAGTTGTTATAATGAAAACAGATACAACAAAGTACTGATACTCTGAAGATGTACAGCTAACTGCTGTCCTCTAATCCTTTATCTAAGTTTATCATAACACTATCCAAGGTGAGGTTACCGCAAAATCACTTTGGGATCCTTATTTAAGATATTTATTCCCGACCATAAGCCCCCAAACTAACCAACATCTCGATGGTGGATAGGACCCAGGAGGAAGCCTTTAAACACTTTCCCAAAAGTGAGGCACACTGAAATCCAGGAAATACAGCTAACTTATGGAGTTTAGGTATTTCATATCTTACAGGTGAATTTCCACTTAATTTTGGAGGGAATATAGATATGTATTTAAAGAAAACAAATTTGGCCAATAACACTACCCATATTCCAGTTTCCCTCACTCTACTGTAGTTGAAGATACTTTCCAGGAATTAGAAGCAGATTGGTTCCCATACGATTATAGTGGTAATACCTATTGGTTATTATTAGAAAAAGAAGTAAACTCCTGGATTGCAAATTGAGAAAAAGAGAGGTAGAGTAGTTAGAAGTCATTGAAGGAAAATTATTGTAAAATCGATAAATAAGCAAAGCTCTGTGAAAATGAGATTTGGGGAAAATTAAAGAAAAACAAAATGGCAACCCACTCCAGGATTTTTGCCTGCAAAATCCCATGAACAGAGGAGCCTTACAGGCTACAGTCCATGGGGTTGAAAACAGTCAGACATGACTGAGCAATTGAGTATACACACAAAGGAAAACAAAAGGAAAATGTTAGAATTAGACCTTTATTTAGAGAGGAAGCTAAGAGAGTTATAAGAGTAGGTGGAGCTCAGGAGACAGAATGTAAGGTTCATAAAATCAGAATGACATTTAACATCTGGCTGAAGGCCAAAAGCAGTTGAGGGCAGCCTCAAAAGATGTTCTGTTTGTAATAAAACTAAAATAGTAATGTAGTTCATTGAAGCATTGAGGTAGGGAGCTTCTGAAAATTATCTGATGATCAAAGATGATAACTCTTTAAAGTTTGGTCATCATTTTGATATGTATAATTTGCATTTTCTTCATTTAATATAGTCGCTCTTTTTCCATCCTAGGAAGCTATTGATGTCTATAAGGACTTTCATATGTTCTTTTCAAAAATTAGTCCTTCACCATAGTTTTATATAATACTTTAAGTTCCTGCAAATCTTAGAATTTTATAGAGATCTTCTATAACTAGAGAACACACGAGTCTCAAGGAAATGGTAGTTTGTGCTTTAAATTCTGAAGTGAGCCTAATGAGGGGAAAAGAGTTTAGAATATGAACTAACTTCCTTATGGTTGAGGAATCTGAAAGATTTGAGGAAGAGAAGATTTCACTGATGCACAGTAAACAGCTTGGTTTTCTAGGTGATCCCCCAATTGTGATTTGGACTGGGAAAGGAAGATGAAGCTTATAAGATGTGGAGATCAGAGATGGGACATGACAATATACGTGAAACTTTGAAAAACTAATAATGTCGGAAATTGAAAAAAAAAATTTAGTACTTGATGCCCTTTAAGGGTCTGGAGCAAGGTAGGAAGAAAGAACTCCCAGTAGATTCAAGCCTGGAGACATAGAAGGGCAAT
Organism: Bos grunniens; assembly: GCF_055505025.1. Classification (NCBI taxonomy): domain Eukaryota; kingdom Metazoa; phylum Chordata; class Mammalia; order Artiodactyla; family Bovidae; genus Bos; species Bos grunniens. Next base: position 84,526,900 of record NC_141176.1, on the reverse strand, counting down.
GTGAATAAGGGGAAGCATAAAAATTAGGAGAAGTGTTTTCTTAGGAAAGAGAGCTCCATTTCAGACACACTTCATTCTAGCTACTGAGATATTAGAATGGAAAAAAGTCCTGGATCTGTTCAACTAAAGCACAGTGGAAGAGAAGAAGGGGGGTGTAAAGTCAGAGACATTTCTAAGTCATGGTGATGTTCAAGCTGGTCAAGTTCAATGTGGTGGCAAATGAACTCCTAAAAGGAGGGTGTGTATGGAGGGAATGGCAGGGAAAATCATGGGTCCTTTGCTAGGAGGGAAGAAGAAGTCATAGTGAATATAATCCAAAAGGCACAAAGAACAGTAAAGGAGTTGTTGGTGTTCAGTTGCTCAGTCGTGTCCGACTCTACGTGACCCTATGGACTGCAGCATGCCAGGCTCCCCTGTCCTTTGCTATCTGTCAGAGTTTGATCCAATTTGTGTCCATTGTGTCAATTATGCCATCCAACCATCTCATCCTCTGTTGCCCTCCTTCTCCTCCTGCCTTCAGTCTTTCCCAGCATCAGGGTCTTTTCCAATGTGTTGGCTCTTCGCATCAAGTGGCCAAAGTATTGGAGCTTCAGCATCAGTCCTTCCAGTGAGTATTCAGTATTCCTTTAGGATGGACTGGTTGGATCGCCTTGCTGTCCAAGGGACTCTCAAGAGTCTTCTCCAGCACCACAGTTCAGAAGCATCAATTCTTCAGTGTTCAATCTTCTTTTTGATCCAACTTTCTCATCCGTACATGACTGAAAAAGCCATGGCTTTGACTATACAGACCTTTGTCGGCAAAGAGATGTCTCTGCCTTTCAAATACGCTGTCTAGGCTTGTCATGGCTTCCGTTCCTTGGAGCAAGCATCTTTTAATTTCACGGCTGCAGTCACCTGTCCACAGTGGTTTTGGAGTAGGATTTCTCTTAAATCAGGAAGCATCCTGGAGGAAAAAAAAAAAAACAAGTGAAGAAATATTCTAAACAGGTGAGGCTTTTAATAGTGCTAGAACTGAAAGCAAATCCTTCTGGTTGATAAGACAAACACAAAATAGGGAATTACGTGGAAAATGTCCTCTGAAGAATCCAATCATTGTCTCCGTCTCTACCCCCTTGTATTTGTTTTTTAATTCGATCACATTCAAAGTAAGAAAGGAAGGCATGCTCGTGATGTCCCAGTCACATTAAAGGAATTGATTGGGTCTCTGATAACTACAGGCTTTGGGTTCGTAATCAGTTAATTTAGCCAAGCACTCCGTCTCAAGACTGCTGCTTTTTGTTATACTAGCAGATATTTCAGAACATCCCTCAGTGCTCACGCACGTGTGTCGGTTTCCTGGAGGGAGGAAGATGATTACGTCCCCCGAATTAATTTTCTCCTTCAGGCTCCTAATTAGCAGTTAATTGCTCTAATCTGATGGCTGTGACCTGGACAAGGAATCAGAAGGCAGACTCCAATTAGCTGGGTGGTTTTCCCAAATCATAGAGGCTCTCTTCAGTGGTGTGCCTGCTCTGCTCATGTTCTGCATGCCAGTGGAACCGCTCTGGTAATTTTAGAGAGAAAAAAGAACGAGGTAATTGGATACGGTCAGGTGTTTCTATGTGATTCAATGTGCTCAGTGGGCAGAAGCGAGCGATGGGTGAAAACAAACACCAAACCCAACTACGATCCCACACACGCTGGGGTGACTGTTTAAGACCGTTGGAAGTGGGCCTCCCACAGCCGACGGACAGAGGCTGTGCGCCGTCTGGAGAGGAGGAAGCAAAGAAGACAGGTTGCGAGCTCCCCAGAATGAAAATCAGGCTGACGTGTCCTGGGAGATGCAGTCAGTAAGCAGAGGGCGGGAGAGTTTCCACTGAAAACCGTGCAAGGTTATGCCTTGAAGAAGCAGAGCTGCTTGCAAACGAGATCCTTTACTTCAGGGGTTTATAATTCCAGTGGGAAAAGAGATGAATACCTGTACAATTAAAATATCATCTAGTGAATACTGTGATAAAGGTAAGTGGAGAGCATTGTGGGAATAAACAGGAGACTCAACTAAGAGAGCTTGAGGTATGAAAACAGTGGAGCCTCCATTCACTCATACAATAATGATCACAAAAATGGGTAATAGCCACTATCCAGTAGGTCATGCTGTGCTATGCTAAGTCACTTCAGCCGCGTCCACGTCTCTGAGACTGTGGCCCGCCAGGCTCCTCTGTCCAGGGGATTCTCCAGGCAAGAATACTGGAGTGGGTTGCCATGCCCTCCCCAGGGGATCTTCCCAGCCCAGGGACTGAACCCATGTCTCATGTCTCCTGCATTGGCAGGTGGGTTCTTTACCATTGAGCCATCTGGGAAGCCCAGTAAGTTACATAGTGCCTTAAGGCTTTCAAAGAACATTCTATATAGATTCTCACTGTCTTTGTTAGAACAGTATAGAAAGGAAAAATATTATTGGCTTAGCTTTACAATATACTCTTGAACAAAGTATTAAAGAATACACCATTAATTAGTATCATGGGTGATATCATATTTTCTAAATTATAGTCCATGGTTTTCCCACATTTTTTATTTTGTGATTTGAATATTCACTTGGAGATGAAAAGGCAGAACTAGCTTTGGATTCTGGCTTGTAGATAGTACATAACAGTGCATTTGGGAAGACAAAACAGATTGCATATTTGCAGATGGGACAGGATTAACTAGCAACATGGCTCGAGCTATTAGCGTTGACCTTCCTGCATGTGTATCCATCATTGAGACAGCTGATTTCTTTTTAAGTTTCTTAAAAGGGACACCATAGACTTTCTAGCAGCCTACACAAATGTGATTTGATTTAATAGTCAGCAACCATGGGAGGAAACCCAAGAATCAGACAAATTGGAAAAAGAAAAGTGTTATGGGCTGGACTGTGTGCCATTAGAATTAAAATGTTGAAGTCTTGACTCCTCTATTACTTCAGAATGTGGTTTTATCTGGAAATCTGGCCTTCAAAGAAGTAATTCATTTGAAATGAGACCATTAAGTCGAGTCCTCATCTCACAAGGCTGGTGCTCTTCTAAGAGGACACGCGCAGTGGTAAAGAGCCTACCTGCGATTCAGGAGACGCGGGTTCAGTCCCCAAGTCCGGAACATCCCCTGGAGAAGGGAAGGGCACCCCACTCCAGTGTTCTTGCCTGGAGAATCCCATGGACAGAGGAGCCCGGCAGGCTACAGTCCATGGTGTCACAAAGAGTCAGACACGACGGAGTGACTGAACAACAACAAGGCACACACTGACTCAGGAGGAAAGACCAGGTGAGACGGCAGCCGTCCATAAGCCAGGGACAGAGGCTTCGGAGGGCCAGCCCTGCCAGCACCTTGATTTCAGACTTCAGGCCCCAGATTCTTGAGGAACTCAATTCCACTAGTGTGAGCCACTGGTCTCTGGTCTATGTTATTGCGGCCGCAGCACCTGAATACAAAAGTATTTTCTTTTCGTAGTGACAATCAGTAGAACTCTATATGCAAATAGTGAAGTGTTTGCCTACATAATAAAAATCCCTGTCTTGTAGTGAAAGTGAAAGACGCTCAGTCATGTCCAGCTGTTTGCGACCCCATGGACTATACAGTCCATGAAATTCTCCAGGCCAGAATACTGGAGTGGGGAGCCGTTTCCTTCTCCAGGGGATCTTCCCACTCCAAGGATCAAACCCAGGTCTCCTACATTGCAGGCGGATTTTTTTACCAGCTGAACTACCAGGAAAACCCAAGAATACTGGAGTAGATGGCCTTTCCCTTCTCCAGTGGACCAACCCAGGGACTGAACTGGCGTCTCTTGCATTGCAGGCGGATTCTTTACCAGCTGAGATACCAGGAAAGAGAAATGGGTAACACAAATAGGAATAGACAGTTTATGATGCTTAATGAACACTGGTACTCTCATAATTCTGTGAAAGGGAATAAAATACATGGTGTGAGCCAGGAGCCAGTGCCTCGGGCTGGGATATCAGGGCAGTGGTGAGCTGGTTGATGGGAATTATTAGCAGCTAGTCTGGTCCAGCTGGTGTAGAATCAGGGTGACATCCAGTGCCTGCTGTACCAGCCGGTCTCCTGGACAGGGACTCAACAGTGAAGGGGCTTTCACATCAATGGGCAGTTTTAAGTCCAATACAGTTCTATGATAAGTAATCATGAAACTTGAGAAAAAAAATTTTTTTGATTAGTTGTGTTCTCGAGTTTGGGCAGTCATGCTCTCACTGTGTTATTAGGATATCAGGAACATGCTGATAACTTTTTAAAAAGCCCAATCAAAGCAAACAACCAAAAAATAACAATAAATTGACTTAATCTTTAACACTGAGTTCTTTCTACCACCTAGAAAAGACTCAGAAACAATTTGTTAGTAGAGGAAAAAGTCCTTTAACTCAAATTACTGTCAAGTCAAGAACCTTGATGATGGAGTAGGGTATGAAATAAAGTAGCAATATATGTGATCAGTTGCATCCAATTCTTTGAAATCCTTTGGACTATCACCCACCAGGCTACTCTGTTCATGAGATTTTTCAGGCAAGAATACCAGAGTGGGTTGCCATTTTCTCCTCCAGGGGATCTTCCCAACCCAGGGGTCAAACCCTCATCCCCTGCATTGCAGGCGGATTCTTTACCCCCTGAGCCACCTGGAAACCAAGCAATATAAAATGTATTTTAATTTAAAGATAGATATGTTTAATTGCATAATTAGGTTTTATTTAAGTCAAACATGGCTTAAAATGGCGTTTAAATTTGCAAAAACCTATAGGTCAAATTGCCCAGCACTCAAAAATAGTATCATTTTGCTTTACATTTGCCTTGTATTTTTTTTTTTTTTATTGATTTTCCCCTCTTCCTTTTAGCTTGTGAGTGAAGCTGACCTTTGAGACTGTGAGTATATGAGTGGAGGCGGTTGTCCTCCACTAAAATTGCTGACCCCCTATTGTGAACGTGACGTCCAAGCAGAGAGGAGCTATGCTCTCTGCCTTTGAGTAGTTCAAAATATGCAATTCAACAACGATGAAAACTCCAGACATGCCAGTGACATATCTGCGTGCACACTGCGTGTGTCTATGGGAGAGAGGTGTGGTTTCACGTGGAGGAGTAATGATTCCATTTCTCATCCCGTTCACAGAGAGAGGCGTGCTGAGACAGGAGGAGGAAGTGGACGTGTTTTGGCAGAAGTGGTATCCACCCTTCCCTCTTTACAGATAAAGCTAGAGATGATCGCGAGGGCTGTTTATGACATAGATGGCTGGGGCCCAGCCTACACCGTTCACCACCCCACCAGCCCACTGCTCAGCCCCTCCAGCACCCGGTAGCTGCCCCCATAGCACTTGGTCCTGTGGGTTGTATGCACTGATGGGCCACAGTGTGAGGGACACATACCTCAGTCTGATTTGTTCCCCACTCCATATTCATTGCCTCAAACAATCCAAGATGAACAGCAGTTGTTTATTAAACACACGCTGACTCCCAAAGCTGAAAGGGAAATTGACCTAAGAGAGAAATTGACAAGCAAGACCAAGATAGGGTGAGATAGGAGTGAGCAAATAGATAGGGAACAGGAAGATTATATTCAGGATGTGGAACGATTCAAGCATTAGAATGATTAAAGCGTCCTCAGAAGGGTATCCATTAAGCATCACATAAGATTTAAAAAGGAAGAAAGACTGGTGTCCAGGAGTACAAAGGAAACACACTCCCCAGAGCACAGGCCTGTCCATGGTGTCTCCTGGACTTGAGACGATGTGGCATCTCAGTCAAGAAAGGCTTCCTGAGGGCAGGTGATTAGCTGAGCCTCCAGGGATTTGAATAAAAGGGAAAAGAAGGGGCTGCATCCCAAGAAATGGGAGGCTGTGGAAGAGTCCTAAGGACAGAATTGAGTAGGGTATATATTTAACAGAGTTCCGTGAACAGGAGGATATTAAGGAATAGTAGGAGCTAGCATGACAAGTAATGGGACTACATTATAGATCGCTCCTTCCCAGTGACACAGTGCAAACTCTAAACTGTAGGCAGTAAATTTCTGAGAAACTGTAAGTGATACTAATGTGTAGTGATGTTTACGATGAATTCTAATAGGGAGAACATGGAAAATAGATCAATCAAGAGGCCATCTACTGAGTTGGTTTCACATAGATTTGAGATGTGGTATTGCCAATGAAAATGATGAAAATGAGACAAACACAAGTCATATATGTGATTTAAATAAGAACTGATGAAATATAACTCCTTTTTGGTTAAGTAGTTAAATATGGTGACTCCTTCATGACTGGACTACGATGTCAGTGGTAGAGAAAATTCAGGACAAAGAGCCAGTTGGTCCTGGAGGAATATTGCCTTTGCTTAGGGACAGGATGCCCAGATTACAATATGATAGCATTCGCTATGTATTAGGAGATAGGATTGGAGTTCAAGCACAAGATCGGTTTTAGAAATGCAAAATTAAGTTGCAAAGCCATAAAAAAGAATGAATTTTCTGAAGGACAAACTATGGATCGAAAAGAACACATACTGAATTTTAAAGAGACACCCATAATCAAGGGAAATTGGAAAGACGGAGAGCCAGAGAAGAATGAGAAATAATTAGGTTTTATTAATTCACATGGTGGTTTGATTCTCTGCTTATATAAACATTTATTTAATTATTTCTCTCATCCCAGCTTCTGAATCAGAGTTCCCTTATAATAATAAACGCTTACTTAAGAACTGACAAAGTCTTTTAAGTTCTTAAAAGTTCTGTAAGTTTTATTTCACATCTGTGTCAGGATGAAATTAACAAATTTGGAAGCTAAAAACCAGGTCTCAGGGTCTGGCAGTCTCTTGCTGAGTATATGCCCTTGGGCAAATTCCTTAAATTCTAAAATCTGAGGCTTCAGCTATTAAGTGAAGGTGACAGATACTCTACAATGTTATTAGATAGATAAGTAAATGTGCTGATAAAGAGGCTATGCCAAGCAACCAAGTATTAGTTCCCAACTCTTCACTATTTCCTTAGAAATGTAATGCAACCTTAAAAAGCCACTATAGGGATTTCCCTGGCAGTCTAGTGGTTAAGACTCCCCCTTCCAGTGCAGGGGTTGTGGGTTTGATCCCTGGTCAGGGAGTGAAGATCCCACATGCCTTGTAGCCCCAGAAAACAAAGCATAAAACAAAATAAGTACTGTAACAAATTCAATAAGGAGTTTAAATTTTTTTAAAGGCCCCTATTCAGTGTTCATGCATGACACTCATTCATTCATTTAAACTTGAAGTTTCTATCATGATTGCGTTATGCTGAGGGTACATCAAAGACCGTGACCAAGTTTTGTCTTCTTGGGGGTTCATAGACCAGTGAACGAAAGCAAAATAAATAGGCCAACTGAAAATGCATGCAATTTCAGGCAGTGTAAAACTCTTTGAAAGTAAAATAAAGCAGCAGAAGAGAATGACAACCTTTGTGTGGGAGCAGCTCCATTTTCCATGGGACGCTCAAGGAACACCAGGCTTAGATGAAATGAGAGGGAGGAGGACAGAGAGACAGCACGTGAGGGAGCGAGCGTCCGCACGGGGAGGTTGCTGGAGAGAGATCGCTGGGGCCTGGACACACGGTGACGCTGAGTGGACAACGGGAGGAACAGGGAGAAGACAGCTGTTGTGCCTGGTGTGACATGGGTAAGGGTCAGAGGTCAGGACTGCAGGCAAAGATATGATCACGTAGGTCCTCTGAAGTAGAATAAGGAATTTACTTGTTTGTTTTTTTTTTTCTCCTATGAGGAATGAGATGTCATTGGTGATTTTAGAGCAAGGCAGTAACATCATATGCTTTGGAGGAAATTCAAATTCCTCAATTCAATTAGAAAAATGCTTGTTAAACCTTGTGCTTCTCTTAATACTCTCCTTTTCTCCCCCAGCCCATGGCCTGTGTATCAGTGCTATACTTTTGAGTCCTGCTCACGATGAACTGCAGCAAAGATCCTTCCAAGTCTGAGGGGAGGCGGGGCAGGAGGGGAATGCAAAGTTTTACAGGGTTTAGGAAGATTTGAATTAAGAAAAGAAAAGAAATGATGAAACCAGTTTCCGGGGCACCACTCTTTTCCCCTACCCTACTTCACACAAAGGAAAGGAAGTCTCAGTATCTCTCATTATACATGATTTCACTATTTAGACAAAAACACCAGTTGTTATAAGTTAACGGTGGAGACTTTGACTTCATGTTTAAGTACAAAGGTAGCAAAGACTTTAAGTTGTAGATTGGCATACGCGCAATGAATGCTTTTATTCAGAAATGTTGCAAGGATTTCTTAGAAAAAAAATTAGAACATATGCTGACTCACAAGTGGCTGCTGAAAAACCATAAAGTCAGCAGCAATATTTCTGGCAATTTTATGACAACTGCTTCCAAAAGATGGAGGGTAACAAAGAAACGCAGGGCGGCTTTATAATGACACACAGTTTGTAGTATTTCGTAGCTCGGGTCTTAGTGATGGTAATTCTCTCATCAAATGACTGGGACAAATTATTAGTAATGAGTTATTTCAGCTTCATCTTAACTTTGTATACGAAGTTTTGAACCACCGCCACTCAGTCCATTCCGGATACCATAGCCAGTGCTCCAGGGTAGTAAAGGAATAGCCCAGTGCCACTCCATTAATAAGAAGTTGTACCAACACTTGAACTCAAGTCCATTGGCTTCCAAAGTCTGTGTCCTTAATATTTTATCACAGGACAGCAGAGTGGGAGGTCGTTCAGGGCATACACTTATTGGAAACAAAAAGATACTACTTTATTCGCTGAAAAATACTTTATTAGCGAAATACATAGCTCATATAATTTATCTTATTCCTCCTCCAGAACATACTTGTTTGACAGAAAAGACGATGCCAGTTTTCCTTTTTGTAAATATAATAGTCAAATCAAATTACCATTCAGTTCAGTTCAGTTCAGTTCCTCAGTCGTGTCCGACTCTCTGCAACCCCCTGAACCACAGCATGCCAGGCCTCCCTGTCCATCACCAACTCCCAGAGTCCACCCAAACCCATGTCCATTGAGTCAGTGGTGCCATCCAACCATCTCATCCTCTGTCGTCCCCTTCCCCTCCTGCCCTCAATCTTTCCCAGCATCAGGGTCTTTTCCAATGAGTCAGCTCTTCACAACAGGTGGCCAAAGTATTGGAGTATAAGATTCAACAGCAGTCCTTCCAATAAACACCCAGGACTGATCTCCTTTAGGATGGACCATTGGAGCACCTTAAATAAGCCAAATTACCATTTGACATAAAATTAGCACATTAAGACAACAGTAATGATTATGAGGGCTTCCTTGGTGGCTCAGTGCTAAAGAACCTGCCCACCAAGCAGGAGATATGAGTTTGATCCTTTGGTGGGGAAGATCTCCTGGAGGAGGAAATGGCAACCCACTCCAGTATTCTTGCCTGGGAAATCCTACGGACAGCAGCACCAGGGCTACAGTCCTGGGTTCACAAAGAGTCAGACACACCTTAGTGACTAAACAACAATGATTACAAGTGTTTTTTGTGGAATATTCAGGTCAACAGTTCAACCCTGAAATATTTATAACTTCTTTTTAGAAGCTTGCAAATTCCTTAATTTATATGCTTTTTATGTTCAGCATTTTTTACATTTATGAAACACACTTGAAACATATTTCAAATGGAATTATCAATTTAAGCCCATTTTTTATCTGAAAATATTGTTGAGGCACATTTTCCCCTGAATTGTTATTTCTTTGAAAGTTTTATTAGTCCCTGAAAAAAGATGACACAGCTGAAGTTCTCTAAGTCTTTGAGTATTGGGTCTGCTATTCTTTCTTTGACTGTAGTGAAGCCATGTCCTGATTTCTAAGTTAGGAAGGAACTTTTATTATTATTAATATGTACAAATGACATTGTTGTCTGCCTGATTTTAGGCCCCAACTGCTGTCTCTGGCCCTTTCAAAGGATTCTTTAATAATATATAAAGATAATGGGATGAGTAGTACCCTCATAGCTCAGTTGGTAAATCATCTGCCTGCAATGCAGGAAACCTGGGTTTGATTCCTAGGTTGGGAAGATCCCCTGGAGAAGGAAATGGAAACCCACTCCAGTATTCTTGCCTGGAGAATCCCATGGACAGAGGAGCCTGACAGGCTACAGTCCGTGGGATCTCAAGAGTCGGAAACCACTCTTAGCGACTAAACCACCAAACCACCAACCACCAGTGAAAATGAAAGTGAAAGTCGTTCAGTCGTGTAAGACTGTTTGTGACCCCATGGCCTATACAGTCCATGGAATTCTCCAGGCCAGAATACTGGAGTGGGGAGCCTTTCCCTTCTCCAGAGGATCTTCCCAACCCAGGGATCGAACCCAGGTCTCCAGCATTGCAGGTGGATTCTTTGCCAGCTGAGCCACAAAGAAGCTCTAGCAGAGCATAAGTAGATGCCAAGACATATCAACGAGTGTATCATCAGTTAAGGTCAGTGATCAGCAGAGAGGTCGGCCTGCCTGTTAGAAGGGGCTACCTATAGGAATGGCATGAAAGAGCATTGCTAGCTTAGGCCAGTTGCTGATGGCTTAGGCTTTCTGATTGGGGAATTGTTCACACGAGGAGAACCATGGTGAAGTGGGGCTGTAATATTCACATGATGTGGGTAGTACTGGTAAGAAGTGGAGGAAAGGTTGGCTTAGCTAATAGCAATGGAGAGTTTTAAGTCGGAAAAACACAATTGAGATTGTAAAGGACCAACCCAATTTAACTCTATCTGATGGTTCTGTCAGTGTGGGCAGGCAGTTGCTCTTAGGTAGAATAACATCTTACAGCCACTTCTGAAGTCAGTCATTTGACCGCCTGAACTTTCTTTCCTGATTTATGGAAGCAAGCATCATAGCCATTTGATTTATCAGCTACTCTCACCAAGCAGCTCAAGGATACGGTTCCCTTCACATGTCTAATCACAGTTTCATTACAGAATGCATATAGATTTTTCCCCTCTGGGGTTCTAAAGAGCATCTGGGGTTGAGAGGAAGTCTGAAACCTCTCTCTCTAACCTTGAGACTAAATTAATGTTATTTTAGACTCAAAACTTCCTCCTGCACATAGTAGATCATGAATGTAATTGAAAGGGATTTGAATCCCAGATGTTTACGCACTTGCAATATCCCAAAGGTTTCCCTCAGGGAGTCATTCTCCTTTGCAGTTAGGGACACAATGGAAAAGCAGCCTCAAAGCAAACGAACAGTGTCAGCTAAATTCAGATGTCAGCCTGGCTCCTTGGTGACAGCCCTGGAGTGTAACATGGTTACGCTGGTCTCACATCAGTTTCTGAATCTTGCCAATTATGATATTACGACGACTGTCTAACCAAGACTGGCATTTGAGCAAATGACCCCTCTTAATGACTATGCTTCCTTCATTCACTAGGGTGGAACAAATCCTTTTTGTAACAAAGCAGGTTTCCAAGGGCTCTCATCTAGAGAAATCTCAGTGGAAGAGGGACTGTCAACAGTGATGCTCTGCTCTGGGAAGCTACAAGTTAGATGAAGAGATAAGATAAAGAATATGAGGCCAAAAAAAAGAGCAGTGCTGGGTTTCTAAGTGTGAGATGGATGAGGTTTGCAATCAGTACTCTCTTTTCAGAGAGAAGGCTGTTTGCCTTGTTCTGCTGTAGACCAGGGAGTCATCTCTCTAGCTTGTTGATTTAAAGTAATTGTGGAAGTTTGGTGACTCATGGACCAACACATTTGTTGTTGTTCAGTCATTCAGTTATGTCCAACTCTTTGCAACTCCATAGACTGCAGCACCCCAAGCTTTCCTGTCCTTCACCATCTCCTGAAGTTTGCTCAGACTCATGTCCATTGAGTTGGTGATACCATCCAACCATCTCATTCTCTCTTGCCCCCTTCTCCTCTTGCCCTCAGTCTTTCTCAGCATCAGGGTCTTTTCCAATGAGTCAGCTCTTTTCATTAGGTGGCCAAAGTATTGGAGGTTCAGCTTTAACATCAGTCCTTCCAATGAATATTCAGGGTTGATTTCCTAGAGGATTGACTGGTTTGATCTCCTTGCTGTCCAAGGGACTCTCAAGAGTCTTCTCCAGCACCATAGTTCAAAGGCATCAATTTTTCAGTGCTCAGCCTTTTTTATTGTCCAATTCTTACATCCATGCTTGACTACTAGAAAGATCATAGCTTTGACCATACGGATCTTTGTTGGCAAAGTGATGTCTCTGAACCAACATATATTTTTTTTTTATCACTTTCTTCCTCCAAGTGTGGCTGACTCTCTGTGACAGTCTGTAGATAGGAAAGGACATGTCCATTCTCTCACACTTCCTCTGGCAGCATTTGGACTTATGAGAATGATCTGAGATATTTGCAATGACCTGGCCATTGAGCTGATTGGGGAAGAAGTTGGAATCTGCTGTTTAGTCACTAGCCTTGCTCTTTGGCATCTGATTCCAGGTATTTCATGGGGGGGAAGTGTTGCAGGTCTTGAGGCTGGTAGAGCACAGGAGCTGCCAGGAGGGCACCCAGACATGTAGCTTTAGGACATGTTGCCTTGACTGTAACTTGACACAAGGATGTGCTTTGAAGAAGTGCAGGGTTTGTTCAGGGACTGGGTTCTCCTTCAGCTCTTCTCAATGTTCAGTGTCTATAACTGCAGCTGGGCCTTCTGCACATTTGGAAGAGTTTAGCTTGAAAGCTGCTTTTTTGCCAGCTGAGATCAGACACTGATTTGTATAAATCGGGAGGGGATTTACTGTAATATCTCTGAACTGAAAATGAAGTCCCTGAATGGCAAGCTTCAGGAGGAAATAAACTCTGATGATGACCTGTGGGCTCCCCAGATTCTGCCCTTGAGAAAGCATCCTAATAATTATGGCTTCGAGCGAAGACGGCCAGAATAACACCAAGCAATTTTCATTTTGGTGTTTCACAGAACAACTATATTTCTTGAGCACAATCCTAAATTGTAATATCTTCAGGTTCTGACTGATTAACCGACAAATGCAGTTAAATAACTGGCTTTCACTCAGAGAGAGAAATGTTGCAGAAAGAAAACTGCCTTCTGATATTCCCACTGATAGTGATGGAAAGCGTTGAGGTCTGAGGTGTCTCTTCTGGATTCCTGGGCTTAATTTTCATCTATATTGATGGAAGTGCCAAACGTGTCTTGCCAATAAGAAAACAGAAGGTCAGGAGGCAGTCCCTGTTGATTGGGCTGGTTTTTCATTTCAGGGAATTACATAATGCTTTCGTGAACTTTCCAGCATCCTGGAAAAATACTGCCATGCCATGTATGTTATAATTATCTTTAGAATACAGTGTTTCTACTTGAGAGGCTTGTGTATGTGACCTGAGCATTCTAGCTCATGTGCATAAGTTGGTGGCAAGGAGTCACTGCAAAAGGTAAAGATGCTTTTCCCCCTCAGCTCGGAGACTATTAATATCAAATGAAAGCACATACTAGCATCAAGGGGAACACAGCCTCTATACCTCTCCCATTTCACTTTACATTACCTGACGACTTCCATGAAATCCTTTAGGCATAAACTGTACATTTTCCCTAGTATCTTTGTCCTCCTTGAAGACTTCTGTCCTTGCTATGCTAATCTACACCGAGGCAAGGAAACAAGTCTCAGTGACTCTCTCTTATTTCCCCCTAAGATTTGTTGCTTAAATGTAAGAGAAACTCCTTGGCAACTCCACATTCCTCCTTCCCTCCCCCCAGCCTCCCAGAATTTCTCAGCTCCTCGCAAGTGTGTTTTCTCCTTATGGAGAAGTTGATTTGGTTCCATTTATAAAAATAGGAGCTATTTAAATGGGAAAAGCTCTCCCTTATATCGTCTTTGGGCCAAATGTTTTTCTGAAAACACATTTTTTTTTCTTTTTCTAGTGGAGAAGACAGATTCTAAGTGGATTCATGGTTCATCAATTCGCTAAGAGTTTTCTGGGGGTTAATGCACTTGAACACTAAGTTCACATAAGTGCCAAGATGATATATACGAATTAGATAATGGTATTATATGTATGTGTGGTTTGCATGTATGTATATTATATATACAAACTGTCATGTTCATAGATTTATATAACATTATATTTACTCCTATATAGAATTTTATATAGTGATTTTTTTCTTGGAAGGTGGGGCGTGTAGCCAATATAAATCATTGTTTAAATTTTATTTTCTCTGTCACAGGGAAGCAAAAAGAGGATTCTGTAGCCCTTTTCTCCAGTCCTTTTTAAGCTCATGCATGCATCACCAAATTAAAACTTTTTAGTTTCTCCAACTAAAAATATACTCCCGTTTTTAGTATATCCAGGAACAGCTGTATGTGACCTTAGAGTTCAAAAGTGCACTCTCTTGCCCAGTGTATGAATCACTCTATCATCCATATTAACCTCTGTTTGAACATTTCCACCAATGGTAGTGTCAGAGAGTGGCCAGAGATAGGAGTAGACAAGGCTTCAGAACCAACAGAATCTTCTTCAGCCCCTTTGGCCACAATAAATGTGTGTAAAAGCCAAGCAAAACACTGCGCTTAGGTGATGAATTGGACTTGCTTTTAGCATGGGTCTCTTGAAGTCTCCTATCCCAGTCTACCACCAGGTTGCTCTATTCTCTAAGCCACTCCACCCCTTTTTTTAAAAAATTAACCATTTAGATTTTGTTTGTTTTCATTTATCTATGGCTGTGCTGGGTTTTTGTTGCTGCTCACAGCCTTGCTCTAGTTGTGACAAGCAGAGGCTATTCTTCAGTTGCAGGGTTCAGGCTTCTCATTGCAGTGGCTTCTCTTGGTTCCAGGGCATGCAGGCTTCAGTAGGTGCAGCTCACGGGCTCCAGAGCGCAGGCCCAGTAGTTGTGGCACATCGGCTTAGTTGCACAGCAGCATGTGGGGTCTTCCTGGCCCGGGGATCAAACCTGTGTCTCCTGAGTTGCAGGTGGATTCTTAACCACTGAGCCACCTAGGAAGCCCTGTTAATATTTATTAATTATTTGGAGGCAGCAATTCCATTTCACTAACGTTGAATTTTCCAGGCTAAATTGTTTGCTTCTTTAAGCATCATTGGTAACATGTATCAAAGCAGTCAATCCTAAAGGAAAGCAGTCAATCCTAAAGGAAATCAGTCCTGAACATTCATTGGAAGGTCAGATGCTGAATTCGAAACTCCAATACTTTGGCCACCTGATGCAAAGAATTGACTTATTGGAAAAGACCCCGATGATGGGAAAGATTGGAGGTGGGAGAAGAAGGGGATGACAGAGGATGAGATGGTTGGATGGCATCACTGACTCAATGGACATGAGTTTGAGTAAGCTTCAGGAGTTGGTGATGGACAGGGAGGCCTGGCGTGCTGCAGTTCATGGGGTCGCAAAGAGTCAGACACAACTAAGCGACTGAACTGAACTGATCAATAGTAGTAGTAACCGCTTATTTATTTATAGCACTTCGGAGCTTCTAAAACACCCACATGTTCTCTTATTTTACATGCACAGCAACAACTGCAGGTTCTTCATTTTACAAGTGAGGAAACCAAGGCTCAGAAAGGATAAGGCACATACCTTAACAGTCGACTCCACAAGTATTTTATTGAATCCCTACTATATGCCAAGCACAGTAGAAAATCCTGGGATATATGAGAGGATAAAATAAATATGGTGCCACTTCTGTACGTCTTATAATCTAGTGGGGATGGCATACATTTTAAAAAATCACTACAGACGACTCTCAGATAAAAGTCCCATTTGGGGCAGAGTTAGACCTTTTGCACAAGTCTTCTGCCTCCAGACAAATTCGGTAGGACTACTGCCTTCACTGAAGTGGACATTAGTTTGTATTAATGAGGTTCAATTAAGCTAGTCTGTCTGACCACCAGTCTTTTTGGCATGAACTCTTCTTGAGATTGATGCTCTCCTTTCTATAACTGTAGAACTGGGTGGGGTCTGCACAGCTATGATCAATTTGAAGGAGAACTTTACACTGATTTTCTATTAAATCTAATTTTGTCATTTTTTTCTCATCACTCTAAGTTGCCAGCATACTTTTGAACTTTTATTTGATCTTCTCCAACATATTAGTTCTTCCTCTCTGTTTCTGTTTATCTGCAGGTTTTATGAAATTGTGTTTACCTATTTCACTGGCCAAAAAAAAAAAAAAAGCCCACAAGTGCTTGTGTGGAAGAGCGTACATTTGTCCTTAGTTGCAAATTAGATTTCCTATCAGCCGAGTGACCTTGGGCAAACAGCATCCTCTCTGAGAACATCTGATTACTCATCTGTGAAATGAAGAAACTGGGCCAGAGAATGTCGGAAGGATTTCCCTGTATTAAACGTTTTATGATCCAATATGTTTGAAAGCATTATGCTGAGTTTTAAATCCTTTTCTTCTGGTGTGCAAAAAGGAAAATGCAGAACATACAGTGATGTAAACTGAAGGATATCACCCTCCTCTTCACCAGTGGAAGGGAGCAAACCAGTAAATACTGGCCCCAAAGCCATAAAAAATGACCAAACTGTAATACTTGTCAAACCTTGCCTTAATCTAAGACAATGGCTTCATGAAGCCCCTAATAGTCTCTTTTGGTGTCTATTTTTAAAAATATTTAGAAACCAACAATGAATAGACATTACAAAAACTAATAATCATTTAAGGATAGTCTGTTGGCTTCCCTCATTGCTTAGTCAGTAAAGAATCCACCTGCAGTGCAGGAGACCTGGATTCAATCACTGGGTCGGGAAGGTCCCCTGGAGAAGCAAATGACAATCCACTCCAGTATTCTTGCCTGGAGAATCCCGAGGACAGAGGAGTCTGTCGGGCTACAGTCCCTGGGGTCGCAAGAGTTGGACATTACGGAAATACCACCACCACAAGAATAGTCTGTAATTTGGGGTCTCCAGTGAGCCCCCCTTTTCTCCTCTATGTAGGAAAATTATCCTTGATTCTACAAGCAATACCCCTCACAGGCTTTTTTCCAAAATCTGTCTAATAAAAGGAAATTCCTCTTTCCTAACTTTAATGCTACAGTGAATTTGTGTCTCTGAACTTGAGTAATTTGTGGATTCTTTTGCCTTGATATTGCTTCATTAAGTCACGTAGTGTACCTGTTTTACATCAGCCCTATTTGGGTTGCAGTATGTGTGACAATTTAGTCCTGTCATTATTTTAAACTTGCTAATTAGGGAGAATTAAACATTAATTAATAGAAAGTTTCACAACTTTCAGCCAGGGATAAATGGGAAGTACTTACAGAAGCCAGAACCTCTCTATCCTGAGAGGAGAGAAAATGAAGAGGGCACCCACCCCAAAATGTAATGAGTCGTCTTTGCAAAGTAGAAAGTTCTGCCCTGGTATCATGGTTTAAAGACAGACTATTCGGAATTTCCCTGGTGGCTCAGCAGCAAAGAATCCACCTGCCAATTCAGGAGACCCGGGTTTGATCCCTGGGTCAGGAAGATCGCCTGGAGAAGGAAATGGCAACCCACTCCAATACCACTCCAATATTCTTGCCTGGGAAATCCCATGGACAGAAGGAGCTTGGTGGGCTACAGTCCATGGAGTCACTAAAGAGTCGGACCCAACTTAGCAACTAAACAACAATAATTCCAAATGTGCAACTATGTCAAGCAATACGAGATATATTTTCTTTATCCTCTGAAAGATTACTCTGTGTTAATTATATCAAACCATGGAGGACTAATTAGCCAATAATAATGAATTGGCTGCTAGACTGTGCAGCTAAAAGAATTCTTTCACTCTTCAGTGACTCAGTTCCCTGAAGGCTTCTCATAATGTATCCAGGCTGTTTCTGGTCTAGAGAGCGTCCCCAGGGTCCTTGTCAATCCAGTAATCCCTGCTCTATAACAGTAATGTCTGTCCTTCCTTGGGACTGTTGATGCGACTTCATTCAAATTATTATTTCTTACCACATTTTGTTGAAGTGTCTCGAAGGCAAGCATCAAGTCCTATCTGTACGATAGCATTAATTTGTAATCAGTGCAGGCCCAGAGTCAGGGTGGTAGCAGTGCTTACCTTGTATGTAAGAGTGGGTTTTGTTTGTTAGGCTGGTTCCCTTTAAACGATGTATATTCTTAGTTTGAAAACCATTAAAATGTCTTGAAAACAGAAGTTAAAATCAAATATGTAGAATCCCTAGTTTCATAAAACTCAAGTTGAAGAGATTTTGAGTGTTCTACGTGAAAATGTTCTGTCAGCCCATTCCTTAAGTTCACATTTCAGATCTGTTACACGTTGTGTCCAACTCTTTGCAACCCCATGGACTGTAGCCCCCCAGGCTCCTCTGTCCATGGAATTCTCTAGGCAAGCATACTGGATTCAGTTGCCACTTCCTTCTCCAGGGGATCTTCCTGACCCAAGGATCGAACCCGTTTCTCCTGCATTGCAGGCTGCTGCTTTAGCGTCTGAGCTAGTTGTGTGTTGGGGACCAAATAAATATTCAGTACTACAACAGCTCTGATTGAGTAAAAAGCAGGATATTTATTTGTCTAAAGTCCAAAATTCTCGGTCAATATAATTTCAAAGAACTTCTCTGTGTCATGTTCAAAGTTTTCATTTTGGTAGCATGAATAGACTTACTTAGATGATAATTATCTACTCATGCTTTTATGTTGATTTTTAGCCTAACCATCTTGGGGAGAAATCTTTTCCTTCAGGTCAGTACTTGGAAAAAAGGGCCATCTATCACATTAAATAATTAAAGTCTTGTAACGTGTTAAATTAACCTCTCATCATGCATCTTATTAGCTTCAGTGTATATTTTCTGAGGCTTTCTTGAAGTGCATTGTGTCTGTAGAAATAGAATGCTAATGTACAATTAATATATATGCAAAAGAAATATACTACCTTTGGAAGTTAAGCCTTTGGAGGCTTTGAGTCTTTCAACATTAAGAGTCATGTTGATTTACACTGTAGCTGCAGCTGCTGCTGCTAAGTCGCTTCAGTTGTGTCCAACTCTGTGTGACCCCAGAGATGGCAGCCCACCAGGCTCCCTCGTCCCTGGGATTCTCCAGGCAAGAACACTGGAGTGGGTTGCCATTTCCTTCTCCAATGCATCCTTTTTCACTATAGGTATATTGAGATGTTTATGAACTTCTAAGCATCTTCTAAAATTCCGTGTGTGTGTGTGTGTGTGTGTGTGCGCACACGCCAGAGCTCAGTCGTGTTCAACTCATTGCGACCCCATGGACTGTTGCCTGCCAGGCTCCTCTGTCCATGGATTCTCCAGGCAAGAATACTGGAGTGGGTTGCCATTCCCTTCTCCAGGGGATCTTCCTGACCCAGGGATCAAAGCCACATCTCTTTACATCTTCTGCACTGGCAGGCAGGTTCTTTACCACTGCGCCACCTGGGAAGCCCCCTTAAATTCCATAGACTCAACAAATACCATATCGGCAGTTTGAAAATACTTTTGATGTACTGTTTAATTTTCAAGTAGTTTTAAATCTGTGTGTTTCCTCCTTTGTGTTGTATATTTTCTCAGTAAGTTCCTCTATAGTTGGTTC
Source organism: Bos grunniens (assembly GCF_055505025.1). Classification (NCBI taxonomy): domain Eukaryota; kingdom Metazoa; phylum Chordata; class Mammalia; order Artiodactyla; family Bovidae; genus Bos; species Bos grunniens. Next base: position 84,507,410 of record NC_141176.1, on the reverse strand, counting down.
TTTATCATTATTTGATTCTAAATAATGTTTCTGGCACACTGGACTGTATCTTTTGATACTATTGATTTGGTTGTTTTAAAATGTAGTATATTCTATCTGGGTTCTCCAGACCAGGAAAAAAAAGTTTTAAAGCAGGTTAATATCTAACCATTACATTGAGTCACTTCAGTATTTTTAAGCTTCTTACTTAGTATTTTTGACTGCAATTCCAAAGTTATCATTTATCCATACAGAAATTTCATCCAAAAAATAATTAGAGGGAGATGTTTTGTATCATTAATAATTTAACTATGCACAACTCTGAGGTAGAGAATAGGAGTAAAATCAGTATTTCAGGCTAATATTTTAATGAGATACTTATTTTATTAGTAATTGGATAAAATTTAAACTTTCATGTATTGTTCAAATATTTGCTTAAGTCCCACTGATAAACACTAGCTAATATTCTAGTTAAAACATTTGAGTACCTTTATGGCATTTTAATAACATGTACTGTGATTAGATAGAGATATGAATATATGGCAAAGATGGGAAAATCACCAATCACTTATTTTGAACATCAACATTAATTAGTCTCTAGCAAATGGTTTGGACAAAATTTATGGTCAAACTCAACCATTTCTAAATTATTCTGCCATCACGAATTTTGGAAAACAGAGAAGTTAAAAACCTCGACATATATACATTTTCTACGACCTTTTCTTCCTAATAGTTCGTATGGTTTTTTAGCACATATTTAATGCTTGATTCACTCTTTTTGGAGTAAAAATTTTTTAGGATGTATGATTTTAAAAACAACAGACATTTTATCTTTTGTGCAGCTAGAGACTTCTCTGCTCACACCAAATGCCTACAGGTTGTTGACTTTTACAGCTTCTGTTGATGTCTGTTTTAGAAACGACAGAGCGTGCTAAGTGGCTTCAGTCACGTCTGACTCTGCAGCCCCAGGGACTATATCCTGCCAGGCTCCTCTGTCCATGGGATTCTCAGGCAAGAACACTGGAGTGGGTAGCCATGGCCTCCTCCAGGGGATGGTCCCCACCCAGGGACTGAACCTGTGTCTCCCATGTCTCCTGCACTGGCGGGTGGGTTCTTTACCACTAGCGCCACCGGAAAAGCCCCAGAAACAGCAGTGCGTTCCTCAAAATTGTAAAAACACTAAAAATATAAATGGGGGCATCACAGAGGAAAATGAGAAAGACACTTTAGGCTGTCATTTTTTTATTCAATTTTCTATTCTCAATTCTGTATTCAAAAGTATCCCATCGTGTAATAAGACACTTAAATTTTAAATCCACATTAAAAAATTTTAAAAGGCAATATAGTCATTTCTAGAAGAACACATTTGGTAACAAAAGTAACCGTTTTTCTTTTCTGTGTAATTAATGGCTTACTCTGGAGAGGTTTGTCCCAAAAGGCTAGCGTGGCCGTAATGGTTATTACTGCTTTTAAATTTCCATCTCTTATTTCTGCATCTCTGGGAGGACCGCTTTACCCCCAACTGCCCCCAGATTAATAATATTGCTATCTCTCTGGCTCAGGTCACATGTCTTTTTTTTTTAAACTTTCCCCAGTTTCTATCAAAATCATATTGGGATAAAATATTACATGAGTGTGTAACAGAGATTTAGTAAAACGTGAACACACATGTGGAGCTTATTCTTGGATTTTATTTGTACTCTCAATTTAGTTCCATCAGACAGTCATTTAATATACTTGGCTGCAATGTATCAGCTTCTATCTGGGAAACCCTTGCTTTGTATTTTCAACCCAGTCTGCATTTTTGAAACTCTGGGGAACCCTAAAAAAAAAAAGTATGACCTAGTATCACACCAGACTAATTAAATCAGGATCTCCAAGGATCCGCCTTCTAGCATCGGTATTTAAAACAGCTCCCTCGTGGATTCTCAAATGTAATGATGGTGAATAACCGTAGCTCCATACAATGACCAGCTGCTTCCTTAGACATATGAATCATAGTCTATATTAGTTTGTGATCACACAGGTGCTAGGAAAATTTTTGGAAAAAAGGGGAGAAGTAAAGACCTGCAATAGTTTAAGCTACTTGAGGCAAGCTCTTATATTAATTATCTTCTGTCGATATAAATTGAGGACAAACAGACAAAAATTCTGGGACAGTGATAAATTGTGTTGCTAGTTTAGTAAAGTAAGGACTGTCATATATAATGCAGGAAAATTCTCCCTTTTATTTGGAATACTTTGCTGTGGGATGACTAGAGGGAAAGTTCATCTTGGTCCCTGTGTTAGTTTCCTTGTTTAGTTGCTCAGTTGTGTCCAGCTCTTTGCGACGCCATGGACATCACCACGCTCCTCTGTCCATGGAATTTCCTGGCAAGGAGACTGGAATGGGTTGCCATTTCCTTCTCCAGGGGGTCTTTCTGATCTCGCGATGGAATCCGTGTCTCCTGCATTGGCATTGGCAGGCAGATTCTTTATCACTGAGGCACCTGGGAAACCGTGTTATTCTCATCCAGTTGCTGTAAAATATGACCACAAACGGGGTGGCTTTAAACAACAGGAGTGCGTTCCCTCGCCGTTCTGCAGGCAGACACCTTAAATCTTGTGTGTCACATGGTGGCTCTTTCCAGAGCTTCTGAGGACACATCTGAGCCCCGACGCTCTCCTACCGTCTGCTCGTGGCCTGCAATCCTTCATATCCCTTGGCTTGTGGATTCTGCACCCCAGTCTCCACCTCCAGCTTCATCTGGCCTTCTCCCCTCTGCCGTGCTTATGTCTTCATGCACCTTTTTACATAAGGACATCAGTCATTGTATTTAGGGCTCACCCTAATCTAGGGTGACCTAAATTTCACTTAACTCATTATATCTGCCAAGACTCTACCTCCAAGTCAAATCACAAGAAGTTCCAGGTGGAAGTGAATCTGCGGAGGACACTACTGAGCCCAGTATAATCCTTGTGGCTACTGCACCTCTCTGCAGCTTTGGCTGTCATTCAACACTCTTGCCAAATGCCTCAGCCCCCAGCCCAAGTCTTCTGCATACCCTTGGCATCTTTCGCTTACTTCTGTCATAAATGTCTCAACACCATATTGCAAAAGTCTATTGCATACCTGTTTCTCCCACAGTCTGTGAACTCCTGGGGGGCAGGGGAGTGGTTTATTCAGGCCTGTTTGTGAGCACCTCATATGGGTCCCCAGGTGGTGCAGTGGTAAAGCATCCGCCTGCCAGTGCCGTGGGTGCTGGAGATGTGGGTTTGATCCCTGGGTCAGGAAGAGCCCCTGGAGCAGGAAATGGCCACCCACTCCAGTATTCTTGCCTGGAGAATCCCATGGACAGAGGAGCCTGGCAGGCTGCAGTCATGGGGTTGCAAAGAGTTGGACATGACTGAGCAAATAAGAACACACACTCATACACCTGTACCCAAGTGTCAGCACTGTTTACAATAGGCAAGACGTGGAGGCAGCCTAGGTGTCCATCAACAGATGAAAGGATAAAGATGATGTAGGACGTACATACAATGGAATATTAGCCACGAGAAAGAACGAAATAATGCCATTTGCAGCAACAAAGATGGACCTAGAGATTATCACACTAAGTGAACCAAGTCAAAACAAAGGTTGTATCCTACTGCTTATATGTGGAGTCTAAGAAAATGATGTGAATGAACTTATTTACGAAATAAAAACAGGCTCACAGACAGAAAACTAATTTGTGGTTACCAGAGAGGAAAAATGAAGGGAAAGAGAAACAAGCTTGAGAACAGCAGGTACAAGCTACTATATGTAAAGTAAACAACAGGGATCTACGACGTAGCGCAGGGAACGATATTCACAATCTTGTAATAAACCACGATGGAAGAGTCTGAAGTACGTATGTCGATAGTCTTGCTACCGCTCTCACACATAGGTTGCAGCATGGAGGAGCCAATCCGAAATGGAACAATAAGAGCTGTTGGCTCACAAAATGCCAATTATATCCTGTGTGTATGAAGCATCACTTTATAGCAGATACATGGAGAATTCAGATACAGGAAGTAACTGTCTGTAAGGGATTATACTGAACCCAGTGGTATCACTGTGTTGAAAGCAAAGCATCTTTTTATTACCATTATCCTAATCTGTGGCAGAGGTCCCCAGACCGACACTGTCAGCTGTCGGGTCCTGCCCTTTAGAGACTTCATGGATTTACAACTTTGACCAAGTAGGGGTCTGCACTTAATTGACAACAGAGGGGGTTTTTAATTATTTCTGTTTTTCTTTTTGTAAGATTAATTCAGCTTTCATTAACTCAGATTTCCTACAACTGAAATATGAAGCAAGGAAGGAAAATAATAGACTTGAGAGAAGAGGGGGTAAGCCTCAGAAGCAGAGTGATATCCTGTAGTCTATTGCTTAGTCGCACCGACCAAAGACACTCTTGCTACCGCTCACATACACAGGTTGTAGCGTGGAGGAGCCAATCCGAAATGGAACAATAAGAGCTGTTGGCTCACAAAATGCCAATTATATCCTGTGTGCATGAAGCGTCACTTTATAGCAGATGCATGGAGAATCCAGATGCAGGAAGTAACTGTCTGTCAGGGATTATACTGAACCCAGTGGTATCACTCTCACTTTGTGATTTATTAAAATGCTAATTCTCATTCGAGTTCCAGTTAACCGCCATATAACCAGTTTAAAATGCAGAATAGGTTATCTTAGAAAGGTAAATTTGAAGATATGTGAAAATAATTAAATACTTTGAAAATTTGCTGATTCCTTCCCTCACGACCTCCACCTTGTGCCCATTTTGCTTCTAAATCATGACATTCCTTCAGAGCCGTGAGTTACCCAGACTGACTTTGCCCCTCCTCCCCAGGCACTGTTTGGAAATACTTCTGTTTGTCACAGTTTGAGGAGACGGTGCTGATAGCATCTCTTGGGAAGTCAGGGATGCTGGTAAACATCTTGCATCACAGAGGACAGCATCTCCCCCACCCGCCCAAAGCAAATAATTATCTGGTGGAAATGTCAGTAGTCCCCATGTTGAAAGACTCTGCTTTGGAATAAACAAGGACAAGGAAGAGGAAGACGTTAGCTCTCAAGCTGGTCAATCTCATTTCATGGTTAACGCACCGGTTGGTTGGAGGACCCTTCTACACCAGAGCAAAGATGGGGTTAGGTGATCACCAGGGAGGTTTAATTACTCAGCACATTCGATGTGCTCCACACCTCAGGATCGTCCAAGAGCTTAATGCTGCAATTTGCTTGACAATTACACAACATTCTCTCAACCCATTATCACATGTGATATTCACAATTCTATGAGGTAGTGGGGGCAAGTCCTGAAATTGTCACACGAAGATCAGAAAACTGAAGCTGAGAGCGTAGAGACCCATGGATGGGAGAAGGTGCAGACCATGGGAGAGGTCCCTGGGTTCCAGCAATGTGGCCTTGTCTGCAAAGAATCAATAAACAACTTATTGACTGGAGACGTATTAATACGTCTTTTCTTATCCAAACATATTTCAGTATTCACTTACATAACAAATAGCTAGCCATAGGTATTTAAGGCTTCCCTGGTGGCTCAGAAGGTAAAGCATCTGCCTGCAATGCAGGAGACCCGGTTTCGATCCCTGGGTTGGGAAGATCCCCTGGGGAAGGAAATGGCAACCCACTCCAGTATTCTTGCCTGGAAAATTTCATGGACGGAGGAGCCTGGTAGGCTACAGCCCATGGGGTCACAGGGTCAGACATGACTGAGTGACTTCACTCACTTTGTAGCTCAGTCGGTAAAGAATCTTCCTGCAATGCAGGGGACCTGGGTTCAACTCCTGGGTTGGGAGGATCCCCTGGAGAAGAAAATGGCAACCCACTCCAGTATTCTTGCCTGGAGAATCCCTATGGACAGAGAAGCCTGGTGGACAACAGGCCATGGGGTCGCAAGAGTCAGACACGACTTAGCAACTAAACCACACCACCAGCAGCCATAGGTACTAGATTCTGTAAAGATCCCCCAATCAGTAACGTGAACAAATAATGCTGAGACTACCTGAAACTGACTGCTCTGTGTTGCCCTTCTGAACACTGGCAGTGATGAGCATTATCCCCATGAGACGGACCGCGCCCAGCCCTGCCACCCTAGCCTTCCACTGTTCTGGGAAACAGCGCCTTTATTCCAGATTACAATCAGAGGAGACACGAGTGCATGGGTATGCCATCGAGTCCCAAAACTCTGGTCTCTATACACGTGGCCCCGTCACCATCCCAATCCAAATACTGTAACTGAAGTCTTATAACTTTCAAGGGAAAGAAGAAGTAGGCCCTGAAAATACCGTTAAATCCAAATAGTTTGGGCAGATTCCGTATTAATACTGGCGCATTGAGTCCAGCTGAAGAACTCCACTTATTATACAAATCAGTGATCTAGAAGGCTCCTCCTGCCTTTCTCCGGGTCTTACCACTGCTGGGGACAACTGGCCAGGGAATTTTATGTCTTTTACTTTGCACAGATAAAATAATCTGGTATACCCGTAATCATGGGTCCTTGTGCTGTGTAATTTTCTCTCAAATTCCAACTCCGCCAAACTCCCCGGACCAAAGGCTCTTACTTCTGTGCCTCTGAAAACTTCCAGCACACGCAGTGCCCTACACTTGACTTTCTTTTTGATGAAAGGGAAACTGGCAGTTGGTGGTCTGAAAGATAGCCCCTGACGTGTTCGCCGTGGACTGGGAGGCTGCAGGCTGGAGTGGGGGTGTGTGTTTTGCGCAGCACTCAAAGATGTTTCCTCCCGGCTGTGTCAGCACCCTGACAAAATACAACTCCTTGACTAGCATGAAGATGTTTCTCGGGGCAAGAGGGAAACCATGACAAGGGAGGGAAGATTTGACTTGATACAGATTCGGGAAGATGAAATGTGACAATTGCTAATACCTCACAGTTCAATGAAAACCGGCGTATTTCGGGTTCCCAGCAGGTACTTCAGCATATAGAAAGTGTATATGTATTGAAGTGTAAAGAAAAGTGTGAAAATTATGTTGACCGCACTGTGGTTCTCTCCACCTATTAATAACTAGGGGACCCTTCCAACAGGGCCTGCTTGACCAGCTCTTTTGATTTTGTCATTTTCTAACTTCTTCACCCACACTGTATAATCGCCCAGCTCTACATTAGCAGGCAGATTTTTTACCATCTGAGCCACCTAGGACGCCCCAGATGAACAAAAGCCGTCTGGATTGGTGTTTGTTACTGTTGTTCTGTTGCTCAGTCGTATCCGACTCTTTGTGACCCCATGGACTGCAGCACTCCAGACCTCCCTGTCCTTCACCATCTCCTGGAGTGTGCTCAAACTCTAGGTCCATTGAGTCAGTGATGCCATCCAACCATCTCATCCTCTGTCACCCCCTTCTCCTCCTGCCTGCAATCTTTTCCAGCATCAGGGTCTTTTCCAATGAGTTGGCTCTTCGCATCAGGTGGCCAATGTATTGGAGCTTCAACTTCAGCATCAGTCCTTCCAATAAATATTCAGGGTTGATTTCCTTTTGGATTGACGAGTTTGATCTTACTGTCCAAAGCACTCTCAAGAGTCTTCTCCAGCACCACAGTTCAGAAGCATCAATTCTTTGGTGCTCAGCCTTCTTTATGCTCCAACTCTCACATCCGTATGTGACTACTGAAAGAACCATAGCTTTGACTGTGGTTAAACCATAGCTTTAACCATAACTTTTGACATAGCTGGACGTTTGTCAGCAAAGTGACATTTCTGCTGGACTGGTACTGTATTTATATTTCTTTAATTTTTATTTTATATTGAAGCATAGTTGATTACAATCCTGTGTTAGTTTCAGATGTACCGCGAAGTGATTCAGTGATTTATGCACCTATTCTTTTTCAAGTTCTTTTCCCATTTAGGTTATTACAGAATATTGAGCAGAGGTCCCTGTGCCATATAGTAGGCATGAATCGGTATTAAATTTATGTGTTACTTAAGGTTATATTTCTTCTTAGTCTTTCAATGGCTAGCTTAATGCACAGAGTGAAAAGTGTCATGCTCCCAACAGAAGCCATTTGGTACAATTAATTAGTGAGTTTATTGGACAAAATCTCAAATTCAGTCTGAAAGTCTGGCTTTTCCAAAATGGAGTTAGAAGAGTTCATTGAAAAGTTTACCCAGCTAAAGGCAAATATCATCAATTTCATAGCAGGGCATGCCGTTTCAAAATATTGCATTACTGCATGAGATTTAATGCAGCCATCTGTGATTGAACACTCTTCAAATAAGCACATAGCTCTATAAATCCTTTCCAAACATGTCAAAGAGTACAATTAGGAATTAGACAAAATGACCCTGCCGTCAGGGTTTTGGGCTTCATCAACTTTATTTGAGCCTTCCTACTATGCAGCAACCTACGGTACAGTACAGCACCTGATGCTTTGTCTCACATGGATCATCAGTACATCCTGTTCGTGCTCAAAATGTCAACTGAAACCAGCAGATGTAAAAGGACTGGACTTAGCTAGTTTCTCCCCAGTTCTGGCTCCTTGCCAGTTTCTCCCTCTGGGACTCTCTTGTTAGCTTATTTCCCCAGAGATGGGAGCCTTTCATTGTGATTTTAAGCCTTTGGATTGTGAACTGAGTATTTACTCATCCCTTTGCTGTCAGTGAGGAATAGAGGGCTTTTTCATGGCTGTGAACTTATCCAAGACGCCTAAGTGAGCATGTGTCTTTCAGTGGCCTTCCTGCTGGGCCCTGAAGCTAAAAGGACTCTTGATGGAGGGAACTTACGGTCAGATGGGTTCCACGCTTTAATCTCTCCCTGGGCTGGCCAAGTGACAGACACTAGCCATTCTGGACTTTCAAATACTCCACAGGACAACTGACATTATGGTATAAGGTTTTCTTAGAGTTTTTCAACTGGTGAAAATATCTCTCCATGTGTCTTTATCTTATGTTTCCTCATTTTTAAGCATTATGTAAATTACAGCGGGGAGGTTGTTTTATGGTTTCCCCTACATGATCTACGATTTATTTGAAGATTCACAAAGTGTATTATTTGAGTCAAAAATTATTGTTAGTGTATATTGGATACAGAATCACACAGCATCATTTTGTTTTCATATAATGAATGTCCCTAATTTAAGGCCTTTGTCTTTCTAACTTTTCTTAATAAATAGCACTGGAAAAGGAATGTACCTAATTTATATTTTGATCTGAAAAGTAAGATTGCGATATTAGAACTTTATCTAAGATCTGAATTCTTAATAAGGGGTTTCAGTGAATACTCTTTTTTTTTTTTTATCTTTCAAGATGGTAATTCATTATACAAAGTATCAAGCATGCTGACTTTGAAATTTAAAAAAAAAAACACTTTTTAATTTATTCTCAAAATCCTCCTTGAACGCTTATTTTATGCTAATGGACTGTTCTTGGTGCCTGGGATTCCAGTGAATACGTCCAAGTCACTGCTCTCTTGGAGTTTACATTTTAGTGGAAGGAGACAGTTAATAAACAAACAAAAAGCACAGTGGGTATTGGCAAGAGAAAGAGCAATGTGAGCAAGAAAGGGCATGTCCAGCGTGAGGAAAGGGATCTGCTTTATAAGAGCTGGTTCTGAGGGTGTCTCTAATCAGGGGGTGTTTAGGCAGAGAGATGAAGAGACTGAGGAAGAAATGGGGTCTTGTGGATATGAAGGGAAGAGCATTCCTGGTCGAAAAAAGAGCACACGCAAAACCCTGCAGCGGGAGTCTGTGGGACGGACGGAGAAGCGCTAAGCGGCCTGGGGCTCAGCTCCCGTTGCGTGCGTGCTCAGTCGCTCAGCCGTGTCCGGCTCTTTTGTGACCCCGCGGACTGCAGCCCGCCAGGCTCCTCCGCCCATGGGACTTCCCAGGCAAGAATACTGGAGTGGGTTGCCATTTCCTCCTCCAGGGGGTCTTCCCGATCCAAAGATGGAACCCACGTCTCCTCCACCGGCAGGTGGATTCTTTACCACTGAGCCACCAGGGAGGCCCATATTTTTTTGTTATGTTCATCTGTTTATTTTCTGAATGCCACGTACAAGTGGTAACACAGAGTACTTGTCTTTCTCTGTCTGACATTTCACAGCACTCTCGAGGTCCATCCATGTTGCTTCAAATGGCAGAATTTCATTCTTTTCATGGTTTAGGAGTACTCCATCAGGTCTACATACCACATCTTCTTTATCCATTGGTCTGTTGATGGGCACTTTGGTTGCTTCCATATCTTGATGGCTTTTAATTAAGGGTTGACTCATTGGAAAAGACCCTGATGCTGAGAGGGATTGGGGGCAGGAGGAGAAGTGGATGACAGAGGATGAGACGGCTGGATGGCATCATCGACTCGATGGACATGGGTTTGGGCGGACTCCGGGAGTTGGTGATGGACAGAGAGGCCTGGTGTGCTGCGATTCATGGGGTCACAAAGAGTTGGACGTGACTGAGCGACTGAACTAAACTGAACTGAATCAAGGGAACCGAGTGAGTGCTTTGAGCACCTGAATCATTGGAAGGCAATTTTATTATTTTTATTTTTCATTTATTCAACAAGTATTAGTGTTTATTGAACACTTGCTATGTTGAGACCTGGGGCAGGTACCATGTAATATTTATTTTTCCCTATATAGTTTCTGGAGTCCAGAAGCTAATCAATCCTTCCTACCTTACAAGTGCCATCAGCCAGCCTATGTCTACTTCCTTCCTTCCTCCCTTTCTTCCTTCCTTCTTTCCTTCTATCCATTCATACACCCATCCATCCATGCATCCTCGGCTTTGTTCCAAAAAGGAACTCAGGAGCCCGCAAGAACTCTTGGAAGGCCATAGTAAAAGTGCACTTTTGCATATTCTTACAGATTTTGTTACCACATTAATTCTCCCTGTGACAGTCTTTGTGACTCTGAAAATTATATGAATAGGCAACATTTGACAAGAGGTCTTGATAGGATAAACATGAAGTCACCTGACTACCTAGGTCTTTATAAACAAAGGCTGTTTTACTATAGGGTACATGCTAGACAAGAAGTACTGAACATTCAGTAAACTCCAAATAGATACATTCTATTTCTGAGACTCCAGGAGCTACATGGTTCCAGGGAATATAGTTGGAAGGGTTTTGCCTTTCATTCTGAGATGCTGGTTCATATTTCACTCAGATGTATCTCTGTCAAAAGTAGTTTCATCTAAGGGCATTTTGTTTACTTACTTTAACTAAAAAAGTAGATTTTCCTTTAGTCGCTGATGCTGTAGTCTGTACGAAATGAACCATCAGAATTGCCCCTATTTCTGGTAGGCTCAGGGGTTGGTATTAGATAAAAAGATGTAAGATTTCCCTGACAGCTGGGAAATCCTGTTTCTTCTTCATAGTTTATGAGGTTATTTAGCTGCCACTAAACTTAACTTGTAAGAAGAAATGGGAGCGGCCTCTGAAGATTCCAGACTGATCCTCTCATTTATCTGAACTCCATTTCTACTTCTGTAGAAAAGAGCCAAGTGATAAATCTGGTCCTCTTTCCTCTATTAGAGTAGCTCCCTCTCAAGGGCATCTATTCTAAGTCTTAACGGGTAAAATCATGAGGACTGGGAAGTGCCTTAGAGATCATTGGGTCCTTCCTCTTAACTTCACAGTCGAGACCCCAAAGATTATTTCCCCCAAAATAACATGGGTAGAAAGAGCCTATGTAAAATTGAAATAGGTGATGTGGACCTGCCTTTCAAATGTAGAGGTCAGAGGTGCAGAATTTAGAAATGTATGCTTCCCTGGGGGCTCAGATGGTAGAGAATCTGCCTGCCCAGCAGGAGACATGGATTCGATATCTGGGTTAGGAAGATGCCCTGGAGGAGGAAATGGTAACCCACTTCACTATTCTCGCCTGGGAAATCCCATAGACAGAGGAGCATGGTGGGCTACAGTCCATGGGGTCGAAAAAAGACAGACAAGACTTATGACTAACACATGACTTAACAACAGTCAGCAGTGCAGTGGGAGTGGGCACCCAGAGAATCTCTGAAGATGTTGGATAACCAGTCTCTGATTGGAACCGAGAGTAGCTCAGTCCAGGCCAAAGCCATCTGCATAGGATGTATAACTGGTAACATTTCCACCACCCTATGAGGTCCTTATGGTCCTTAGTGGCCCCCACAATCCCCACTTCACCAGACTCCCTAATACATTGAGTACCTGCCTCATCCCCTGTAGATTCAGATTCCCACCTGGAACATCTCACTGGCCACTTTGGATCCTATGTGGTACCCTAGTGGCTCGCAGGCTGGGATGGGAAGTAGAGGAGGGGAGGCAGGTGGGTCCCTGCCTCTTGTCCCTGTTGATTCTCCCCAGGTCTGGAGGAGTCAAATGACCAATGCCCTGCATAGATCTGCAGAGTTTTGCATATAGATCTGTTTCACACTCGAGTCCTAAAGCAGTCACAGGGTCTGGGTAACTTATGGTCAGGCAGCTTGAACTGAGATGTGGCTCAAAATCTCTGTCCTTGCAGAAAAGGCATATTTGTGGTTATTGTTATTGTTACTGTTTTTCTCATATCAGAAAGCAACCAGACATCTCTTAAACCAGAAGCCAGAGTTTCTCAAAGCATGTTGGAATACTGTCTGCATCAGAACTATCTGGGTTCTTAAAGCAGATACCCTATCCCAACCCAAAACTGCTGGACCCCAATCCATGGGACCCAGATAAGGGTGCACACTGAATTCTGAAAACCATTGATCTACACTCAGGGTCCAATATTTGTGTTCCTGTAGGGCATTACATTCTTTTGCTCACTTTCCTGACATTTTGCCAGTCACATAAAGAACTAGAAAGTTCTACAAGTAGATCCAAAAGTGGGGGAAAGTGTTCAAGGCCCCTGAAATGATTTAGTAACTGTCTTTATGGTTACTATGTCTATAGTTACTGTGTCTTTATGCTCTGCAAGGGCAGAAAGCTGAAATACATTAAGCTCCTACTGTGCATTCATCTTAGCTAAGCTGAAGGAATTTCCACTGCAAAAGCCACATACACCTTTTAACACAGTGATTTTCAGAGTGGTCCTCAGGCAAGAAGCTTCAGTATCACCTGGGAACTTCTTAGAAATGCAGAATCTCTCCTAATCTATCCCCAGATGATGTATAAACTCCTTGCTGGATGATTCTGATGCATGCTGAAGTTTGAGGAGTGCTGATCTAAGTTTTCTTGCCTGTGATATAAAAATAATAATTCATGCCTCATAGTTATCCTTCCTGTTATTTTGGATTATAGTTCTAAAACTAAGTGAATGCACACAGAAGCACTTGGCCCTGGGAAAGTGTTGATGTATAGTGAAGAATGTCATTGAGTCTATATTTAATTTTTTCAAACTGTTCCTGTTTTCTCATTGCTAATGTCCCAGTGAACCCACTGGTTGCTGATAATGTAAGCAGTCATGTTACAAGTTAGATGTGATAGTTAGAGAAGGCATCCAGATATTGCAAAATTGTGGTACTGAAGGGAAATGAAGGGTTTTTTTTTTTTAATTCCTCATTTTAAAAGTAAGGACAAGACTGTTTTTCCATCGTCACTGTAAGCCATGTTAAGACATATTCACAGGTGAGTTTAACATGGCATTAATAGGCTTAGTGAGAGTTTCAGTTTGTTAATCTCAGAAGGAGGCCAGTTTCTTTGGGCAAAGTACAATAATCTTCACCTCTTCATCCTTGACACACAAATAAAAATGTCTGAATCTGGGCTTGCACTTGATTTTCAAATGGAATCAGTTTGCAACTTAAACGCATGGTGAGTGACACTTCTCCTCCAACAATGGGGACTGAGATTGAAATACGTGTCAACCCCACTAGAGGGTGACCTTTATCTTGAGTCAGGGTGCAGATAAGCCAAGGGCATCTTCTGTGGCCATTTTGAGATTAGGTTGTGCTGTTATTTGTTTGGGGATTCCTGGTGGTTCAGAAGGTGAAGAATCTGCCTGCAATGTGGAAGACCTGGGTTTGATTCCTGGGTCAGGAAGATCCCCTGGAGAAGGGAATGGCTAGGTCAAAGGCACCACTTCAGGCTGGACTCAGACCTGAATAACCACCTGTTTCTAAATGATCTAGTGACTACCAGGTACATTTAAACTGAGCTGTTGCATATTCTCAGTTTTTATTTTAGTGTAAATTTCCTTCTTAATAAGTGCATGTCTGAATTTTAAAAAATTTTTATCTGTTTCAATTTTGCTTCTCAAATGTCCACCCCACCAAAAATGAAAAAGAAGGCAACTGAAAATATGACAAAGAGAACTCTGTTTTGTAAAAAAAAAAAAAAAAACCAAGGCCAATGGGATTTTGTTATAAGTTCCATTTGATGATTTTAAAATAAGACAAACAGATTTTCTAGATACCACAGAAGAGCCCAACCAAGATGTTCAGACTGTGATCAGAGAGTCAATTTAGATCAAACCCTAAGAAATTAGTATTGAACACTGGATTTGATTTCCCTTTCATAGTTTAGATTTAAGAACAAAAATATGTGTAAATATTAGAATGTGCTGTGCTTAGTCGTTCAGTCGTATCTGACTCTTGGCGACCCCATGGACTGCAGCACGCCAGGTCTCCCTGTCCATCAACAACTCCCTGAGTTTACTCAAACTCATGTCCATTGAGTCAGTGATGCCATCCAACCATCTCATCCTCTGTTGTCCCGTTCAATCTTTCCCAGCATCAGGGTCTTTTCAAATGAGTCACCTCTTCGCATCAGGTGGCCAAAGTACTGGCGTTTCAGCTTCAACATCAGTCCTTCCAATGAATATTCAGGACTGATCTCCTTTAGGATGGACTGGTTGGATCTCCTTGCAGTCTAAGGGACTCTCAAGAGTGTTCTTCAGCCACAGTTCAAAAGCATCAATTCTTCAGCACCCAGCTTTCTTTTGGTCCAACCCTCGCATCCATACATGACTACTGGATCTATACATGACGTCATATAGTAGTCCTCGGGGATTAACAACCACTAAAAATCTTTCAATTAAACATCAGAATTCAGGGTTATTTGAAAAGTCATTTTAGTAAATATCTTTTTGTTGCATTTAAAGTAAACTCAACTTTTTGCAACACTGAATTCAAGTAACATTTATGTATTCTGACTGTTTTACATACTAACTTGATTTTTAATAATTTTTAACAGAAAAGAAAAGCTTAGCATAGCATAATGCCAAGTCTATTAAAATATGTAGATTTTACTGATATTTGCTTCTTTTCTCAAATTATTCTAAAGAATGTTTCTAGTGCCCAGGATAGCTATCCTACCAATAAATCAATTAATCTCATGCAGAAGACCACAGTAATTAAACATGGGTTCTGACATACAAATGATTTTAATTTTCATACACCTCTATAAACCAGAAAAACACTGCCTTTTATAAAATTAAAAGGATTAAAACACAAAGAAAGGGTTTTATGTGGCATGAGTTCATCTGAATCAGTTTTTATCTTATATCTAAGTTCATGAGAAGAGATTGTTCTGGAAGAAGTGTTTCCTTGAAGGAGGGGTGGTTTTTATCATTTTTTATCCTCTCCAAAGAAGAGAACACAGCCTGAAGCGAAAGCTTTCTTCTCTGAAAAATAAGCCTGCTGTGACTTCATACTAAAACAGTGTCTCTCTTTTAATTGCATATGTTTTTATATACAATTGGTAAGAACTACTCTGCTCTTGTAATTCTCATGCATTGCAAGTTCATGCATAATTTTATGTTTAAAATCAGGCATCCTATGTTTAAAATTAGTCATCCTATGTTTAAAATTAGGTATTTCTCCACGAATTAAACAACTCCCACTTTAAAACTATAGAAGGGATTCTTGAAAATTCTGTGGAGTGTTGTATAAACATACACTCTTATCACCACCAAAGCCTAAAGATGATGGACCTAAACTCTCATTTGCAAATTGGAGTTGGAGGAAGCACACACGATTTAATCACCTCGTGATGGTGCCGCTCAGACTCGCCTTCCAGTCGTGAACTGTGACTAAACCATATGACTAGTTTGCCTACTTGTCTATCACCTGTTAAGATTTAACAGCTCCCGTGCGCATGAGAGCAACTCATCACAGTCTTCAGTTCTCTCCCCAGTTTAAGATTCGATTGGCCAAGTTTGTCTGAATTCCTTGAAAGTTGAAGACTTCATGTATTTATTTTTATCTAACCGTTTTGATTCTTCCTATTTAAGGTAAATTTTAAGAGGCAATAGACATAAAAAAAGCTAGCTAGAAGGAAATATACGAGGGTTAAGAGGATGGGTAGTGTGGAGTTTTATCTTTTTGTCTTTTTTATACAGTTCATGTGGTTCTCGAGGCAAGCATACTGGGGTGGTTTGCCATTCCCTCCTCTAGGGGATCTTCCCAGCCCAGGGATCGAACCTGTGTCTCTGATGTCTCCTGCATTGGCAAGCAAGTCCTTTACCACTAGCTCCACCTGGTTGTTGGTGGTGGTTGAGTCGCTAAGTCGTGTCTGACTCTTTCGACCCCATGGACTGCAGCCCACCAGGCTCCTCTGTCCATGGGATTCTCCAGGCAAGAATACTGGAGTGGGTTGCCCCAATTATATGGTATAAAAGCATTAAAATCATTGAAACAGAGAAGGCAGCAGGGAAAAATATACCCTCTGGGCAGAACTCTTGACAACAAAGAAGGTTCTTCTGGATACTTTGTTTTACCTGATCCATAGTTACCTTGAGGCAGGAGGAGGCAGAGTATTCGGATGGCCCTTGAGTCACCTGCCATTTCACCAGCCGTCTGCCCTGAGATGCTGATTCTTCAGAAAGCAACATTCTGGACCAGCCCCTGCCTGCTGGGAGCCTAAGCCATGACCTGGGTTCTTAAAGCCCTGCAGCTCAGGGATGCAAACAGCCTAAGAGACACATGACTCATCTCTAAGGTGGAATGACCATAGCATTCAGCCTCAAAATGTGACTTTTTAAAAATAAAGTATAGTTGATTTACAATGTTGTGCTAGTTTCTAATGTACAGCAAAGTGATTCTGTGATATATGTATTGACTCTTTGTGACCCCATCGACTGTAGCCCGGTAGGCTCCTCGGTACATGGGATTTCCCAGGCAAGAATACTGGAGTGGATTGCCATTTCCTCCTCCAGGGGATCTTCTCAACAGGGATTGAAATTGTATCTCCTGCACTAGCAGGCAGATTCTTTACCACTGAGCTATGGTTACGACCTTAGAGAAAACTGATTTCTCTTTTCTTTTCATATTCCTTTCCATTCCTATCGGATATGAAGTGTTGTTCCCTGAGCTATGGTTACGACCTTATAGAAAAACTGATCTCTCTTTTCTTTCCATATTCCTTTCCATTACCTATCGGATATGAAGTATTGTTCCCTGAGCCATAGTATAGAGTAGGACCTTGTTGTTTGTCTCTTTTGTATATAGTAGCTTGTATCTGCCAATCCCAGACTCCTAATTTATCCCTCCTCACCTTCCCCTTTGGTAGCCATAAGTTTGTTGGCTGGAAAACTTTCTCCAGAATCATATCTCCAAATCTCAGATATTCTCAGAGGGATCTGTCAGCAAATGGATTTTTTCTTTTTCTGAGAAGGTTCTTGTATCTCAATATGATTTCTTCTGAAATGAGGGAATCCCATGAAGGCCATACATATTCAGCCAGTCCCAATAAGAATCTAACACAGGAGCTGGCAAACGTATTCTGTAAAGGGCCAGATGAATGTCTTAGGTTTGTGGGTCATACTGTCTCATTTGCTACAAATCAGCTACTATTGTAGCTCAAAAATAGTCAAAGCAATAAGCAAATTAGTGGACTTGGCTGTGTGCTAATAAAACTGCCTGGGGACTGCAGTTTGCCCATCACTGATCTAGAGATTCCATTTTTGCTTCTTCAATCTGGATATTCAACCACTGTCCTTGAGAACTGTTAATATAGCATCTTCAATGCATAATTGTAAGCGATTCCTAATGTGGAATTTATTAAGACATTAAAGGGAGAACCTATTTAGAACCTGTAAATCTCTGCCCCTGGACTAAAATCCTCCTCCATTCTGAGTTATCTTTCTTTTTAAGGAGTTTTAGGTTTATAGAAAAAGTAAGCAGAAAGTAGAGTTCCAAGTTACCCCCACCCCTAAAAAGTTTCCCTTATTATTGGCATCTAAGATTACTATGGTACATATTTTATAATTGATGAACTGATATTGGTATACTACTATAAACTAAGGGCTTCCCAGGTGACTCAGTGGTAAAGAATCTGCCTGTCAATGCAGAAGACACAGGAGAGGTGGGTTTGATTCCTGGGTTGGGAAGATCCCCTGGACGAGGAAATGGCAACCTGCTCTGGCATTCTTGCCTGGGAAATCCAGTGGACAGAGGAGCCTAGTGGGTTACACTCAATGCGTCCGCAAAAGAGTTGGACACAACTGAACAACTGAGCATGCAAGCGTGTAAGCACTATGAGCTAAAGCCCATAGTTTACATTGGAATTTACTCTTTGTGTTGTACATTCTATGGATATTGGTAAATATAGGACATATACAATGTCATCTAGATAATGTATCATTATCATATCGATAATTTCACTGCCAGTGATCTTTTTACTCTCTCCATAACTTTGCCTCTTCAGGAATGTCATTGAGTTGGAATCATACATCAAGCATCCTTTGCAGATTGCCTTCTTTCATTTACTAATAGGCATTTAAGATACCCCATGACTTGATCATTTCTTTTTATTGCTGAATAATATCTGATCTATCTGATTCCATTGTGTGTGTTGACTAAAAAAGATGTACCACATGAAAGTTGTAAGTTAAGTTTTCAGTTCATTTCAGTTCATTTGCTCAGTCATGTCCAACTCTTTGCGACCCTATGAACCGCAGCACGCCAGGCTTCCCTGTCCATCACCATCTCCCGGAGTTCACTCAGACTCACATCCACCGAGTTGGTGATGCCATCCAGCCATCTCATCCTCTGTTGTCCCCATCTCCTCCTGCCCCCAATCCCTCCCAGCATCAGAGTCTTTTCCAATGAGTCAGCTCTTCGCATGAGGTGGCCAAGTACTGGAGTTTCAGCTTTAGCATCATTCCTTCCAAAGAACACCCAGGGCTGATCTCCTTTAGAATGGACTGGTTGGATCTCCCTGCAGTCCAAGGGATGCTCAAGAGTCTTCTCCAACACCACAGTTCAAAAGCATCAATTCTTCGGTACTCAGCCTTCTTCACAGTTTTACTTGGGGGCAAAATGAGGACTGCTGCCCAGGAGACAGCATCTCAGACAGTTCTGAGGAACTGCTCCAAAGAGGCAGCGGGGAAGGACATATTTATATGTGATTTGGATGAAGAGGGAGTTCATGCAATCAAGCACTTATCTTACAAAAAGGTTTTCTGCTAGTTTCGAGGAGCTGATGTCACCATGAAGGCATTTAGTGTTCTTCTAAATATGAGAAAATGCAAGGATTGGGCTCATGAAATCAGTTCCTGGAAATATGTAACTATCTAAAGACCTATTCCACCAGTTTTCCTGGAGCACAAAGAGCCTCATTCTCCACACTGAACTCCCTTCAGGACAAGTTGAAGGTCAGAGCTGCAGCATCTCAGGATTCAGCCTCTGCAGAGGCAGATGGCAAATGCCCTTGGCAAGCGCCCATGTATAGTTGACATACGGATTTACCACAGTTTGCTTATACATCCACCTATCGAAAGCCACCTTGGTTGCTCCCAATATTTGGGAATTACAAATAAAGTCTCTATAAACATCCTAGGCAGGTCTCTTCGAGGATGCAAATTTCAGCTCATTTGGGTAAGATAGCAAGGAACATGGTTGCTGGATCACACGGTCAGTTATCTTTTGAAAACACATTCTCAGGACATCATCTGTTTTCTTGGACATCTCTGGAGCTCATCTTTGCTTAATAGAAAGTCACAATCCCACGGAGTGGCCAATATGATTTTCTGTCTTCCAGCTTCACTTCTCCACACAGAGCTTAGCTTCCAGCCACTCTCATCCAGGACCCCTACCTCAAAGAGCTTCTTATAATTTCTAAAATACAGTTCTTTTCCTTCCAAATCGGCTGTTTTTATCTTTCTTCTTCACTTTCACAAACTCTGACTCAGCTTTCAAAACCTAGTTAAATAGTATAACATTCAAAAAGCTTATCCCCTTCTTTGAGGCAGGATTGGCTATTCCTGCAGTCCATGGGGCTGCAAAGATTGAAGGCAAGAGAGAAGGGGCCAAAGAGGATGAAATGGTTGGATGGCATCACCGACTCAATGGGCATGGGTTTGAGCAAGCTCTGGGAGATAGTGAAGGACAGGGAAGCCTGGCGTGCTGCAGTCCATGGGGTTGCAAAGTGTCAGACACGACTTAGACTAAATAGCAACAGCAACGGGGTTGCAAATGACTGAACAACTGCAAATGACATGCCCGCTTCTAGACTCTGCCTCTCAGGCCTTCAGCACAACACAGGAAGCTCTGTTTTGTGATTGCTAATGTAATATTGATCCGCTCTACTAATATGAAAGTGAAACTCTTGAAAACACACACTGTGACATACCTACCAACAAGTCCTTAGTACCTAAGGTAACTGATTTCAGTACAACACTGTGGAAAGTTACTCTCTAAATACTTGAAATAATATCCTATAAAAGGACAGAAAGCACCATGCAAACTTGTGTTATACACAGAAGCTTTATTTTGCCCAAGAACTACAGTATTTGACCTTTCAAAAACAGCAGTGAACACACACCAAATGTCATCCAGTTCCATAAGCAAAAAAACCTACATGTTGTGCTTGACATTCTTTCTCCCTTAGCCGCCATGTACAGTCACAGGGTCCTGACCATTTGACCTCCTAAATATTTCCCCAAACTGCCCTTTTCTCTCTGTCTCTGCTGCCGACATCTGCGCCTGGTACTGAAGTGAACAGCCAGCATCCTTGAATCCAAACTGGCTCTCTTCTCCATTCTTTACAGTTTTGCCAGAGTGGTCTTTCCAAATGCCTACCTGCCTTTGATATGCCCCTGCAATGAAATGTTTACTGCTGTTCCATTGTTTTTAGGGAAAGCCCCAAACTCTTCATGTGACCTCCCAGTTTGGCACATGTTTAACACCCAGACCCCAGATCTTTACTGCGGTCTCTTTCACACTCTGCATTCCAATTTCAGTTTCCTTTTTGTCCTCTAAAATCTGTCTGCTCCTGCCACAGGCCCTTTGCACATGATGTCGCCCTTACCAGAAATGTACTTTTTAATTTTTTACTTTTAATGTCCATTTTTAAAGTCATCATTGAATTTTTTCCATTATTACTGCTGTTTTATGTTTTGGTTTTCTGGCCACGAGGCATGTGTGATCTCAGCTCCCCAACCAGGGATTGAACTTTCATTCCCTGCATTGGAAGGTGAGGTCTTAACCACTGGATCACCAGGGAAGTCCCTCCAGGAATATTCTTTATCCTGCTCTGTTGTTGTTATGTCTTTGTCATTAAGTCATAGCCAACTCTTGCAACCCCATGGACTGTAGCCCTTAAGGCTCCTCTGTCCATGGGATTTCCCAGACAAGAATACTGGAGTGGGTTGCTATTTCCTTCTCCAGGGGATCTTCCCCACCCAGGGATTGAACCCAAGTCTCCTGAATGCAGGCAGATTCTTTCCCACTGAGCCACCAGGAAAGCCCTTATCCTGCTCTAAGCCTAGCTAACTCACTTAGCTCGGAGGTCAATGTTTTTTCCTTACCCATTCAGGCGAGGTCAGACTTGTTTATTATGTGTTCTCACAGAAATAACTGCTTTTCTTGTAAGAATTTGTCTTATTTTGTAACGATATGATCAATAGTGTAACTGTTTCCTCTGCTAGACCGTCATGCCTTAAGACTACCAATTATATCATTTTTGCTCATAATTGTATCTCTAGGTCAAGAACAGTGACTGGCCATAATATAATGCCTAAATTTCATGCATTTATTTATCCAGTTAACAATGGATTTAGACATTATTAAGTGCAGAATAATGGAAACTTGTTACCATGTGTGTTCACAGTATTTAAATTTTCAAATTTATTATGTAATATCTAGGACAGAAAGTTTAGCACTTGTACAGAGTCGGACATGACTGACTAACCCTTTCATTTTTCATATATGTGTATGTATATATATATATATATACACATTTTGATCAATTTTAAATAATATAATTATTCCCATTTCCTAGTGTCATACTCTCAACCAACAACCTGGAAAGTAAAACAATTTATTTTTGCCTGTAAAATTCATAATATAACATGAAAATAATTCAGTGCTAATTATATAACTAAATCCACAGCAGGACTGAGCTTCACGGTGTTGCCTTCATCCGGGTAAGGACGTTTAGCCATAGGTTGACATTCTCCTCTCGCTGGTCACTCTTCGTCCCACGAAGTGTGGCTGTTGCCTCTTTTCTGACTTTCCTGACCTTTCTCTTCAGTGGTCTGTGTAAGCCCTTTTGTGTAACCTTTGGAATTATCAAACAATTTGCAACCAGAATCTGGGGACTCATGGCCGGTGTGTTTCTGGCTAATAAAATAAAAGCAAAGGAAAACAATCCTTGGGTTTTCATTTCAGCACCACGTGAGCTTCCTCGTATTCCACACATTCATGTTGATAATGATTCTTTTTCCTTTTTTCCTTTTTGTTAGTGTTGGTAATTTTTTACTACTGACCTCTTTTATTCCAGTGAGATGATTTATTTGATATTCTGAGTGCGGGGGAAACCCCTTACCTTTGGCTCATACTTTCAACATTGTTGTTATTAATAAATATTGCTCAGTAGCAGCAGTATGTACACAATATATCACACAAATATACATGAAAACATCTTAATCCATTGCTTATGAGGACCTAAGCCCTCAGAGTCTTAAAATCATCATCTCTGACATGGGATCATGCTATTCTTCTCAAAGCATTTTTAACTGCACTGTTGAATCAAATGAAATATATGTGGGTGGGCTCTAAAAATCATAAAGCTCAATATAGGTTAATATTTTTCAACAGATATGACATTTTAGGAGTATTTCAGAACCTACTTCTAGTTCATTTTTCTATGGAAGCTTGTATTTTGTAGGTTGGATGAATGGATCCTTTTGATTATTGGTGTGGTTTGGTTTTTATTTATGCAAGTGGTTTTTGACTGAGCATTTTTATTAGGAAAAATACACAATGCCAACACACACAAAAAGTTTTATGGGAAGGTCTAACTTAAGTGGAGCTTAAAGGAAAGAAAGTAGAAAAAGCTTGTAGAGGCATGTACAAATGTTTTTTCAATCATTCAGTGGCTGGGGAAGGTGTGTATGCCTTGGGTGAAGAGAAGAAGAGATTCATTTTAAGTATTCCTATGTATTCTTGTTCTTTTTTTTTTAACTCTTTTATTCTATTTTTTCCCCCTTAACAATTATATCCTAAGACATGTGACACTTCTGCCAAGGTGATAGCATATATCAGTTATTACTATTTTCCATTTATATTTGTTTTCACCCGTAGTTAGATGTAGATAAAGAGTAGCTGTAAAAGGTACATTTTAAAAATAATCTTGTGTATTTCTTTTTGACTGTGCCTGATCTTCATTGCCGTGTGGGTTTTCCTCTAGTTGCGTTGAGTGGGGACTACTCTCTGGTTGCGGTGTTTGGGCTTCTCACTTCGGTGGTTACTCTTGAGGAGCATGGGCTCTAGGGCGCTCGGGCTTCAGTAGTTGCGGTCCTGGCCTCTAAAACACTGGCTCAACACCACAACACTGGCTCCATTGCGGTGCATGGACTTCATTGCTCCGAGGCATGTGGGATCTTCCTGGACCGGGGATCGAACCCATGTCTCCTGCATCAGCAGGTGAATTCTTTACCACTGAGCCAGCAAGAAAGCCCTAAGGTACATATTTCCTGTGTTCTCACTGAGTAAATACTGATTTATTTGTATGGCTTATCTATTCCTTAATGATACCAGGTAGGCAACAATGACTGCTGAAGTAGGATAGAACAATTGAATGTGTAATGCTTGTGCATCCAGAGTCATATGGACCTGGGCTAGGTGGCTCTGTCGATGTTGGTAGGACTTGATCACTTGTCTGGAAACAGGCTACTTTAAGTTGGGCAACTTGGCTATGTTCCACGTGTCCCACGCCCAGGCGTGCTCTCGGGGCAGTGGAGAGCTTGAGAGGGCAAACCCAATTGAACACGTGCCTGACAAGCCTCTGCCCTCTCCCCCTTAGCTCACAGTGAGAAGACAAGTCAAATGACATGCTGAAGACCTTCGATTCAGGGGAGGGTGAAGAATTCAGCCCATTTTTGCAGCTGATCACATTGATGTATGGCAAAAACCATCACACTATTATAAAGTAATTATCCTACAATTAAAAGCAAACTATAAATTAAAAAAAATAAAATTAAGAACATGATTAAACTTGAAAATGAAGTACCTCTCTTCAGTTGAATGATAAATGGATAGGAATAGCTAAATTAGTCATCTTGATGAAAATAAATGTTCTTGGGCAAATTGCTTAACCCCTCTGGGCTCCGTTTCTCATTTCCAAAATGAGGGTACTAATAGTACCAATCTCATAGATTATAGTGTGGAATAGTTAGTTGATTAGGTAAATGTACAGAACAGTCCTTGGTACAGAATTATACACAATTTAAGTGTTATCTGTAATTATGTGTACTGTCTCTCAGTCGTGTCTGACTGTTTGTGACCCTATGGACGGTAGCCCGTCAGACTCCTCTGTCCATGGAATTCTCCAGGCAAGAATACTGGACTGGGTTGCTATTTCCTTCTCCAGGGGATCTTCCTGACCCAGGGATCAAACCTGTGTCTCCTGCATTGCAGGCAGATTCTTTACCACTAGCACCAACTGGGAAGCCCTGTGTTACTAACACAATAATGATATTGTTAGTAGTATTATTAGGTATCCATTGTTAAGCCATAACAAATTGTGAGAATGGTATATGGTTGGGTTAATACTTCTTCAAACATATTTATTTTGTGGTAGTTTTGCTAATATTTATAGCACTGATACCATCTGTTCGTGTTGCAAGCATTATTATTTTAGGAATTTATTCATGTCTATATTATGGAGAAAACAGATTTAACATTATAGAACCAGTTCCCACATATTTTAATTATAATCTTAAAGCTTCTTATTTAAAGATACATTGTAAATATATTTGTTTCCATTTTCTTGCTTTAATAAATTTTTATTCTAGTCATAAAAATAATAGCAAGCTTATGAATAATGCCAATTTAAAGACTGAGGGCAGGAGAAGAAGGGGACAACAGAGGATGAGATGGTTGGATGGCATCACCGACTCGATAGACATGGGTTTGGGTGGACTCGGGAGTTGGTTATGGACAAGGAGGCCTGGCGTGCTGCGGTTCATGGGGTCACAAAGAGTCAGAAACGACTGAGCGACTGAACTGACTGAACTGAATCAATATTTACTAAAATTTCATGATCATTTATTAATTTGTTCTGTATAGTAACAGGAGGGCTCCCCTGGTGGCTCAGTGGTAAAAAATTTGCCTGCCAATGCAGGAGACTTGGATTTGATCCCTGGGTCGGGAAGATCCCCAGGAGAAGGAAATAGCAACCCACTCCAGTACTCTTGCCTGGAAAATCCCATGGACAGAGGAGCCTTGTAGGCTGCAGTCCATGGGGTCGCTAAGAGTCGGACTCGACTGAAGCGACTTAGCAGCAGCAGCAGCAGCAGCAGCCAGTATTCTTACTTGGTGAATCCCATGGACAGAGGAGCCTGGTGGGCTACAGTCCACAGAGTTGGAAAGAGTCAGACATGACTTAGTGACTAAGCAACAAAACAACAATTTTTAATATAGTCAGAGATAAAAACAAAAGAGATGTAGTAACTCAATGGATTGTGAGTTAGCCCAGCACTTTCACAGGAAGCCCAGACCCAAAACATACCATTAAGGCTTTTCCAGGGCTGAAACACTGATGAGAATATTGATTCAAATGGTCTGCATTTGTATATATGAAAATAAGTGCAATCCAGACTTCATTTGGAAATATTCGCAACTAGCTTAACGACCCCTCCCCCAATTCCCTAGGTTGGAAAGTCCTTGAAATTTATCTTTAGATGAGAGTTGGCAAAATTTTTTAGCAAAGGACTGTACAGTAAATACTGCAGTTTTTGCAGGCCATGCAATCTCAGCTCTCCTCTGAACTTTGTAGCATGAATTTGGCCCATGGACTGTAATTTGCCAACCACTGAGTCAGATTCTCAAGGTTACTGTTAGCTATTAGGTTTTGATTATGCTGAGTTATCTGGGTTTATGGCTTATTCATTGGTTACAAATTGTGGAACCTGGGTCCTCTATTTCCCCCCACCCCCTTCTCTCATTCTGATTGGAGAAGCCTAGCTTGCTGCATGCAAATGGCCCATCACGGTATTTTCCTAAACAAAGACGTTTCCCTCTAAAGAGGAATTCTGCTGCTACTGTTAAGATAATAAGTACACCACAGATGGTGCTTTCCTTTCAAAACAACCACAACAGAAAAGGAGATATGAAATTTTTGTTTCATTGTTGTGTTTTTTTCTCTTCTGTGATTTGATGATTTCGTTTGGCAAAGTTACAGGTTAATATTTAAGCTTCTGCTGGGACTCTATCGCTGTTGATTTTTGCTGTGGCAGTGTTGGTGGCTCTAAATATAGTCTGGAAGGAGGAGAAAAAGACATACCAAACTCCTTATCTATTTCATTTTGGCAGTTTCAAAGAGTTTATAGCTGAGCTTAGACTTAAATACGTCTTCTCATACTATCATTGCCAGCTGTAGAATGTCTCACTGGCACAATCTTGGTATTGCTCAATCGTTTAAAAACCATCTATCAGGTTAGGGCTGTATTGACAAGCCTCCTGGGGTTCCTTCCTTCCTTAGTTCTTCTCTTGCTGGTCCACGCTGGGGGTCTCAAATTGATGTGTTCAGGGGGCCATCTCAGATCCTTGATACACACTATATTGAAAAACAAAAGCAGGAACAAACAAATAGTTGCCAACACACACAGGAGATTTTTATCTAGAAATCTGGGTATTTTTATTCCTTGAAAAACCAGATCACTAAAGATCTAAGGCTTTTGTTTTCCCATGAGAACCGTCACCTTTTCTGCCACTCCGTCTGTCTGCTCAACTCCGAGACTAAGTGAGGGGCATTTATCCTCACATGTGCTCTGCTGGGCTGCACCCAGCAAGCCTGCAAGTGTTGTACTTGCTCAGCTTCAAGATCTAAGAAAGAGTCCAGAGTCAGCAATGGTGTCACTCAGTTCCTCCAACCAGCCTGTTATTCTATGATTGTTTATTTAGTTATTTATTATTTATTTTGGGCTGTGCTGGGTCTTCGTTGCTACATGGACTTTCCCTAGTTGCTGCGAGTGAGGGCTACTCTTTGTTGCGGGCGCGTGGCCTTCTCATTGAGGCGGCTTCTCTTGTTCTGGAGCTCAGGCTTTAGGCGCTTCAGCTGCAGTAATTGTGGTGCGTAGGCTTGCTTGCTCTACGCCATGTGGGATCTTCCTGGACCAGGGATAGAACCTGTGTCCCGTGCATTGGCAGGTTCTTAATCACTGGGCCACCAGGGAAGTTCCTTATCCTGTGATTTTTGTTCCCATTTTAGAGATGAGAATACTGAAGCCCAGAGATTAAGTAATTTTCCCAAGGACACCCAGCAAGGAAAGAGTAGGGTCAAGGTTGACGCCAGGCAGTCTGGATCCACAGATGTTGTTCACCGTTACTCTGTCTCCCGTTTGCAAATTAAAAGTATATTTGTCCCTTACAAGTAGTTACCAATTGCAATTTCTATTAATCCTACCAGTTCTCCTGAGAATGAAGGGATTGTTTTCAACTCCAGTATTTCATGAGCAGATTAAATTCTCTAAAAGTCTAGCAAAGAGCATTAGACAATAGTAGCCTTAAATGTAGTGTGTGTGTGCATGTGAGTATGCGTATATGCAGTAATTATTTAACCGAGAATAAAGAAGGGTGAAAAAGTACCGACCAGTCTCCACCAGTACAACTGCCTGAAAGCTTTGGCTCTAATGTAGAAGACTGAATCACCTCCCTGTGAAGTCACTGCCACAGCTTGCAGAAAGGAGGTGTTATTGACTTCCTTGGAGTCCTAAGATGCAAACATTGTATCTAAAAAGACTTAGTGTCAGAGGTATACTAAGGTGCGTGCTAAGTCACTTTAATCGCGTGACCCTATGGACTGTAGCCCACTAGGCTCCTCTGTCCATGGGATTCCCCAGGTAAGAATACTAGAGGAGGAGGAGGAGTAGTAGTAGTAGTAGTAGTAATAGTAGTAGTAGTAGTAATAGTAGTAGTAGTAGTAGATCCCCTCCTCCAGGGGATCTTCCCAACCTAGGAGTTGAACCCATGTCTCCTGTGTCTCCTGCATTGGCAGGCGGGTTCTTTACCACTAGCACCACCATACTGAGGTACACTCTGAGAATAAACGACTTCTTCTGAGTCAAGGGTCTTCACTATCTTTCATATTCAACTTCCTCAATTTAGAGTATAAACAATACATTTCTAATTGCCAATGCAAGGCAAGCAGCATCCTCCACATTTCATACATCACAGCAGTTGGGACTGGATCCGTGTAAGGAAAGATTAACTACTCTGTGGACCTGCATTTTCAAAGCTAGAGGTCAGTCTTTAAGATCAGTCTTCTGTGATCCTCTTAATAAGGGAAGGCTCTGGGTAGAGACCCAATATCTTAGGCAGCAAGTTCCAGCTCCTCTCTCCGCCTGAATGGTCAACTGAGTCAGCCTTTACCAAACCCACTCCCAGCTGATTCTAAGACAGATTTTTAACAATAAAACCTGCTTTAGGTTTTATTTCTATGCTTGGATGCCTTGAAAGTGAAGTGAAAGAGTTAGTCACTCAGTCATGTCCAACTCTTTGCAACTCCATGGACTGTAGTCCATGATGGAATTCTCCAGGCAAGAATACTGGAGTGGGTTGCCCTTCCCTTCTCCAGGCAATCTTCCTGATCTGGGGATCGAACCTGGGTCTCCTGCATTACAGGTAGATTCTTTACCCTCTGAGTCACCAGGGAAGCCCTTTGTATGCCTTGGCCTGTCTCAGTAAAATGACAAAGGACATGCCAAATTCTAATCTGTTTGTCCCAGAAGATCCATGTTCAACCAATATTATATTTATTAATCTTTTGAGGATAAGCCAGATTTAGAGCATTCCATTTTATTTTCCTTCAGTTCAGTTCAGTTCAGTTGCTCAGTCATGTCTGACTCTTTGCAACCCCATGAATTGCAGCACACCAGGCCTCCCTGTCCATCACCAACTCTCTGAGTTCATTCAAACTCATGTCCATCGAGTCGGTGATGCCATCCAGGCATCTCATCCTCTGTCGTCCCTTTTTCCTCCTGCCCCCAATCCCTCCCAGCATCAGAGTCTTTTCCAATGAGTCAACTCTACGCATGACGTGGCCAAAGTACTGGAGTTTCAGCTTTAGCATCATTCCTTCCAAAGAAATCCCAGGGCTGATCTCCTTTAGAATGGACTGGTTGGATCTCCTTGCAGTCCAAGGGACTCTCAAGAGTCTTCTCCAACACCACACTTCAAAAGTATCAATTCTTTGATGCTCAACTTTCTTCACAGTCGAACTCTCACATCCATACATGACCACTGGAAAAACCATAGCCTTGACTAGACAGACCTTTGTGGGCAAAGTAATGTCTCTGCTTTTGAATATGCTACCTAGGTTGGTCATAATTTTCCTTCCAAGGAGTAAGCGTCTTTTAATTTCATGGCTGCAGTCACCATCTGCAGTGATTTTGGAGCCCAAAAAAATTAAGTCAGCCACCATTTCCACTCTTTCCCCATCTATTTCCCATGAAGTGATGAGATCGGGTGCCATGATCTTCGTTTTCTGAATGTTGAGCTTTAAGCCAACTTTTTCACTCTCCTCTTTCACTTTCATCAAGAGGCTTTTTAGTTCCTCTTCACTTTCTGCCATAAGAGTGGTGTCATCTGTATATCTGAGGTTATTGATATTTCTCCCAGCCATCTTGATTCTAACTTGTGCTTCTTCCAGCCCAGCGTTTTTAATAATGTACTCTGCATTTAAGTTAAATAAGCAGGGTGACAGTATACAGCCTTGATGTACTCCTTTTCCTATTTGGAATCAGTCTGTTGTTCTATATCCAGTTCTAACTGTTGCTTCCTGACCTGCATATAGGTTTCTCAAGAGGCAGGTCAGATGGTCTGGTATTCCCATCTCTTTCGGAATTTTCCACGGTTTATTGTGATCCACACAGTCAAAGGCTTTGGCATAGTCAATAAAGAAGAAATAGATGTTTTTCTGGAACTCTCTTGCTTTTTCAATGATCCAGAATACTGACGTGGTTTGCCATTCCCTTCTCCAGTGGACCACATACTGTCAGACCTCTCCACCATGACCCACCCGTCTTGGGTGGCCCCACAGGGCATGGCTTAGTTTCATTGAGTTAGACAAGGCTGTGGTCCTAGTGTGATTAGATTGACTAGTTTTCTGTGAGTATGGTTTCATGTGTCTGCCCTCTGATGCCTTCTCGCAACACCTACCATCTTACTTGGGTTTCTCTTACCTTGGACGTGGGGTATCTCTTCACGGCTGCTCTAGCAAAGCGCAGCCGCTGCTCCTTACCTTGGACGAGGGGTATCTCCTCACCGCCGCCCCTCCTGACCTTGAATGTGGAGTAGCTCCTCTTGGCCCTCCTGCTCCCGCACAGCCACTGCTCCTTGGACATGGGGCAGCTCCTCCTGGCCGCCCACCCTGACCTTGGACTGGGGTGGCTGCTCCTGCGCTGTTTATTTTCCTTACCTCACCACAAATGTGTGAACTCGGACCCTTTTATTAGTCTTTCTTCTGTTCAGGGCCTGGAGATTGACTTACCAAGGCTATCATTTATTAGTGAGAGAACTAATAGGATATTTGGAGAAATAAAACTTAGTGGAAGACCAGAACATTTATTCAGATGGTACCTTATTCAAATGAGGGCTACATAAATTCCTTTGGGAGGGGCTAAACCTATCTTTCTGCTATTTTAATCTCATCAAATTAATCACTGGAACTGTCATCTTTGTCATGAGAAGCATCTGCCATTAACAAAACCTGTTCCCCTTGGAAAACAATTTAACTTTCATTGAATTAAAGTTATGGCACACTCTGAATAAATTGTATCCTGCAAGAGACACCACTTGATAATTAACACTCTCATGGGAAATACTTAAAGACCATTTCTACAGGAAACAATGTCATGCCCCTTATTATGGTTAGCATAATTTTAACTCTTAAAGCTTTTATTTTTTTAGATCCTAAATGATGTGTTTTTCTGAATGTGTATAGAAAATAACTTCTTTTTTTAATTTAAATTTATTTATTTTAATTAGAGGGTAATTACTTTACAGTATTGTATTGGTTTTGCCATACATCAACATGAATCCGCCACAAGCGTACATGTGTTCCCAATCCTGAACCCCCCTCCCTAGAAAATAACTTCTTTAAAAGAAAACAAAGTTACCATTTTTCAGCAGTCATAAAAATCTATTAAGGTGAAAAAAAATTTAAGTACGTGATATTTTCAAAAAGATAATGACAATAAAGGTCTATTTTGCATCTGTATTTCATAAATATGGAATAGCACAGTATTGAGCCTATATAAAATAGCCACAAAAGCTAGTTAAGTGACTTCCATGATATGCAAATAGGAAGGTGGAATTTTTAAATTATTTTTCAAAGAAGTCTATCAGAAATGCTTTTGTAGGTTAACTTCTAGAAGTATGTAAAACTCATCTATGAATATTTGTAATATTAATAATAACTTTAAAGTAGCAACTGTGTGTTATTCATCAGTTGATGTAGATTATGGTGTTGAAAGTCATGTTAACTCATTGTGCTGTTTCAAAATATGTGGAGTGGAACTTAGGCATAACAGCCATTGATGGTTCTCTTGAAGAGTTCCAGGGGGGCTCCAGACCATGGCTTAGGTTGTGGTTTTCAGCTCCCGTCTCTATGACCAGCTAACATGACCCCTGGCCTCAGCTTCAGGGGCTAGCTTGTGTGCCAACTGATTGTCAGGGGTTTGGTTTGAGGTGTCAGTTTGTCTCTTTGTAGGTAAAACATGTCATCCTGTAATATCAGTGATCCAGTGAACAACTGGAAACTGTTAGATTATCATGTAATAATAATTCTTACAGAAATATTGAAAATAGGTTAGCAAATACCTTCAATATATCTTATAGAGGTTTAGCCAAACAGTTCATTTGGGTTTTTCCATATGATGTTACAGAAAAACCTAAAGTAACCTCTTGACCAACCCAATATTATCATTATTATTATTTAAATGTATTGTGAATACAGGGTGCTGGACTTCCTAGGTGGCACTCGTGGTAAAGAACCCGCCTGAAAATGCAGGAGACAAAGGAGATATTGGTTTGTCCCCTGGGTCTGGAAGACCACCTGGAGGAGGGCGTGGCAACCCACTCCAGTAATCTTGCCTGGAAAATTCCAGGGACAGAGGAGCCTGGCAGGCTACAGTCCGTGGGGCCCTACATAGCTGGACACGATTGAAGCAGCTTAGCACAAAGGCATGCACAGGGTGATACTTTATCGTGCTGTTTCTGGTTATACCCTGCTTGAATTGTATCCTGTTCAACCAAATACTATTGCTCCTGTCTTCTATTTTCTAATTAGAGGACATCCATAATTTTGCCTATATACATACATACATACATGAATGTGTGCTAAGTCAGTTCAGTCGTGCCCGACTCTTTGCGACCCTATGGACTATAGCCAACCAGGCTCCTCTGTCCATGGGATTCTCCAGGAAAGAATACTGGAGTGGGTTGCCATTTCCTTCTCCATGGGATCTACCCAACCCAGGGATCGAACCTACGTTTCTTACTTCTCCTGCATTGGCATTGGCAGCAGGTTTTCTACCACTAGCACCACCTGGGAAGCCCCATACATACGTGTATATATATATTTTTTTTTTCCCCCAAAGTAGCAGCTTCTTCTCAACATATTGTATGTTGATAAAAGTTAACACCTGTAGGAAGAGGAACATCTGGTCATCCATGCCCGAGTGCTGCCTGGCCGGCCATCCTAGACGAGTTTTTGCAAGAAGGAAGAGGAAATAAATACAAGGAAGCTCCCACCCCTTCCTCTAACCTTCACTTCTTCCTTTTCTCTCAACAGGAACTTTTTACCCCTGAGTGCAAGTTTAAAGAATCTGTTTTTGAAAACTATTATGTAATCTACTCATCTATGCTGTACAGACAACAGGAATCTGGCAGAGCCTGGTTTTTGGGATTGAATAAAGAAGGGCAAGTTATGAAAGGAAACAGAGTAAAGAAAACCAAACCAGCAGCTCATTTTCTACCCAAGCCATTGGAAGGTGAGTGTTGTGTGTGCAGTATCCTGATCAGATGTATTACATGTTTATCTCCCACATCCATGACTCTGCCATGGCCACAAAGGAACCTCATGGAAGGCTGGAAATGTCTCTTACCTTGCTCTGGGTGGTGGTCCCACAGGTGTCTACTTATATTGTGCATTTAAGATTTGTATACGTTACTGTATATATGTGTATGTGTGTATATATGCATATGGTGGTTCATCCTAATGAAACATAAGGTATCTTCATAAAATATCAGCTTTCGAAACCCTAAAAGCAGGTTGGGCAGCTCTAATTCACTTGTGTTTCTGATGGCAGAAGATTTTAAGTCAGCTCATTTTCCCCAAGCACCAGTCAGTCTGGAAGTTCCTTTCCCAGGATTCCCTAGGATCCTTTTCTAACAAAACCACATGAACTATTGGAATCAGTGATGTCACCAGATACTACTCAATTCCTTGGAGCCTCCTCGGATGTCAGTCCCAGTAATCCTCTTGCCATTCGGCACTTCTGCCTTATAGGATATCAATTACAGATTTTCAGGATTACATTTGAAAATGAGGCATAAAAATATAGAACGTTTCACGCTTGCCTTCAGTTATTTAAGAGGGTCTGTGCACGACTGTCGGGAGAGAAAATTCAAACAATGAGCTCCAGAAGGTTCTGGCTTTGCCTGTTGCTTTGTATGGCTTCGAAGCTGACATAGTGTGATCATGTTGCTTTTTAATCACTTGAGAGTTTGAATTTAATGACCTAAAGACCTAGACTGGAGAAGATGAGTGGGAATGAGTGTCCTTGTGTTGACAGCATGTAGTGGGAGGAGGGTCTGACTTTTTCTCGCTGAACAAAGAGAATTGGATTAAATGCTTGCCATTCTCATATACTTCCTGTGGCCTCTGTGTGTGTGTGTGTGTGTGTGTGTGTGTGTGTGTGTGTGTGTGTGTATAGCCCCCATTTAAACCTTCTCTCCTCGACAAAAATCCAGGCACACCGACGTGCACGGTTTGGAGACACAAAACCGGAAAATGGAAAAGGAAGTCATACTTTCTGTTCAGGGGCTGGTTTTGACTGCTTTTAAAACAGGAATTCCCTCTAGATGGGGTTACTCGACTTCCGGGAAAAAAGACTGGGCCTCCAGCGGAGGTCTGTGCGTGAGCCTAACCAGGTAACGTCTCCTTTTCTGCCCTCCTCCCCTGTCCCCACCACTAGTTGCCATGTACCGAGAACCATCTTTGCATGACGTCGGAGAAACGGTCCCGAAGGCCGGGGTGACGCCGAGTAAAAGCACGAGCGCGTCGGCCATCATGAATGGAGGCAAACCAGTCAACAAAAGTAAGACGACATAGCCAGACCCTCACGGGTGTTGTGACTGACTCGCCCCCGAGCGCCGTTGAGCCATTTATCCCGGCCAGACCCTCCCGCTTCCTCCGGGGGCCCAGGAGCCGCTGGGGGTAGGCTGCTCCCCGCTGGCCCGAACTCCTTGGTTGCAAGTGGATAAATCTCAACGCGTCGCACCCCCCCACAAGAAGAAGACACCTGGACAACCAGCTCAACTCAGACCATGGAATGCCCTACCAGATATGGAATGCCTTTTTAATATCTTTTCTGTGACTGTGACACTTCATGTGAATGACCTCCTTCACGAGTCCACTCGACACCTTGCCTGCTGACAGCTACCCATATTCCTTTTTGAGTCCCGTTTCGGCGAAATCCATGTGTTTCAGTTCGATTTTTGTAGCACACAGATACTCTTGAGTAAATTTCTAGTTAGATGCTGTAAACCTGTGCTATTCTGGAGTTCTCTTCTTCCCATTTATTTTTCCCAGGGCTGCTGGCTCTACTGTCTGTGACCTTTTGTAGGGATGGTGTTCCTCCCAATCTTAACTGTCGTGGTTGGCTTAGTTGGGAAGCGATCAGGGAAACGGAAAGCCTTCTAAACCTATTATGACAAATTGCATCTATAGAGATTAGGACTGTGATCTCCGGCTCACACTACTGATGAAACACACATATACCCCCCGTCCAGTAGCAGATACTGTGCTCCCGAGGCCCACGTGGCTGGGCTGAGAAACGGGGTCAAACGCGGTCATGGGAAGCGCTCTATGATCTGGGTTTGACATCCCCCTTAGTTTCTTTGTGTGTGTGTGTGTGTGTGTTTTATACATATCACAAGCTTACTGGTAATGGTAACATTTGCCTTGCCCAGCGAGCAAGACCCACTGGTTTTTGAGAAAGTGGGTCAGAAGAACTCTGTAGGCCTTGTAGGCCTGATTAAGGTTCATTTTTCATCTATGAATCCTCATTATTTGGGAAAAAAGGAAAAAAAATCAATGATTAACAACCTACAAGAATTGCGCTACCTAAATCCATTTCAGATAGAGAATCCTTTCTGTTTTTAATGAACCAAACTTAACACCATCCCCGATTTGGGCTGCGTTCCACTCATACTCGGCAGAGCATGGGCAAGGCGGCTGTTGTGTTCTTTCCTGCAGCAGCAATGCAAATGTTAGTTATAAATTAGACTTTAATATTTTTGGTGTTTAATGACAAGTTTTTAAACCGGACACATTAGGGGAAAAAAAAGTATTTTTTTTAGCTCAGCATGCTGAGTCAGGTACTGTGTATTTCACCGGTCCATACCTCTGACTCAGCTTCTGGGGTCCGTGTGGCCCTGTAGCTGAGTTAGAGGTGCCTTGCCATGATCTCAGAATGCAGTCTGTTGAATTATTCTAGATTAAAAATAAAGGCAAACCAACACGTTCAAATATCAGGTTTTCAGTCCATCCAATATATATATATATATATATATATTTTTTTTTTTCTTGCTTTTGTTTGATTTTGCTTTCTTAACTTCCTTTGGGATTTCCAACTGCTGAATTCTGAGCTTAGGGAAGACAGCAACCGAGAAAGTCCAGGAATAGTTGACTCCACAGTGAAGAAACCATGCAAAATGTTCACCATTGGCTCTAAAGTGTTTCAAAATGTTTGATACTAAACTGTTTGGAAATATATTTGTTAACTGTATATACTTAATAAATTTCAATGTTTTTCTCCTCTGAACAGTTAATTGAGACCAAACTAAACCTCATTTATAGAAAGCTATATGTGGGATCCATCTACTGGCCTCTTGTTATTTTCTATGTGGAAGGATGACCCAGTCGCCATTTTCTCCCATCCGCACTGTATTTACTGGGGAATTATTTTGTCACTGCTTTCCTAAGTCTCCATGACAGCCTTTGCCCAGCCTTTAAAAATTTTGGCCTGCTTAGCTGATTAAAGATTTACTATCAATTTAACTGTTTATGCTTATTTCATTTTCATATTGAATTCCTCTTTAATAAATAAAAAGTTAGCATAACATCTGAGTAGATTTATTGTTGATAATGCTAAAGTACAAATACAACATAATGATTCTTTTGACCTCTCTTGATTTCTTATTACACCATTTCAAAGCCTATTATTTTTAATAGGCTAAGTTAAAATACATTAGATGAATTACATTAATCAATTTTTAGGGAAGACATATAATCCATAGTATGTGACAAACTGAATAACAACTTGAAATTCCAATTAGATGGACTGACCCTACCATGTGCATGTGTGCACAGGTGCACACACACACACACACACACATCAAAAAACCCCACCTATATGTTTTTGGTAATCAGCCCTACTTGCTGGTTTCTTTTTCTCTCCTGCAAGCTTGTTTATTGGTTAAAATTATGACAAGATTTATTTTTGTAAATGAATGAGATTTCAGTAAATGTGTACCTCTGTTTTGTTTTTTACATGAGTTACCTATAAGGGCATTTTTCCCTATGAATGGATGTCAAATACTTTCTTCTAATATATGTTTAGACGTACTGCAGAGGGCTCCTTGTTAGTTGTGATTTAGTTAGATCACTTCCTCTGTGTCTGGTCTGACCTGTTGCATGGAACGAGGACAGCACTGATGAACTGCATGTTGTAGGACCTGTGTTTCAAGAGCCATTGGTGTGTATTGCTCATCTACATACAAAGAGTTTGTCTGCATTGTACAGTTTCTGTGTTTAATATCATTTGTTGTATTCATAAATACAACACATTGAATAAAATATTTATATGAAGGCATATTCCAGAACATTGAACAACTTTATGTAACAAAATGGCATTGGATCACCCACAGATATAGAGAAATGTCATGTAAATAAGTTTAGTAAACTCAGTCTCCCCCTTTACCATGCCAAAGAAGATTTTAGCTCTTCGATGATACCTCTTTTGCTATTTTTCCAGGATAAGTCTCCACCATTTTCCCCCTCAAAAACTAAGTTTGCCGTTTTAAGTGCAGTCTGTCACCAATGATGTTCTGTACAGTAAATCTGATGGAATTCATTTGTATTTGGAGACCACCATGTGATCTGTACCTGCATGTGCGTATGTTAATTTATCGAGTCTTTCCAGTATCACATGCCTTTTGCATTCGTGTCTGGTGTGGAAGGGTTATGTCTGCTCATCTGTTATGGGAGCTGTTGCTTCACTCATTCCTCAACAATGCTCTGGAATGTTTATTGTTTTCATATTTCAAGTGATATCATTTTATTTTCTTATGTTTGCTAAAATATTTTGCTACAACTTAACCTGAAAAAATTATAGAAGAGAGGCAAATGGTCCAACCTATATAAAGAGTACAATGGAATTGAGCATCATTCCATTACAAATCTTGGAGAATTTAGAGGTTCTTGCTCTAAATGTTCCTTTGCCCTGAGTGTTTTGGGTTAAGGACTGGCTTCAAAAGTGCCATGATGAACCCACAAGACTCCTGCCATGGTCCATCTAATTATTTGCCTCTTGGAGTGCAAGAGGAGTTTCTTTATCATATCTGGCCAGTTGCTTAATGAATGCTTAAAGCACTAAAACCATCAGCTGTTTTCAGGATGACCAATACTAGATTTGGCTCTTTTTTAAAATACAAGAAAAAAATACATTTCGACTTAAAAGATAAACATGTACCACTTCATTTAAAGTTATCTCCCTAATATTAGATGGAGTATGAACATTTTAGAAGGAGACTATATCCAGGGATAGCTGTTGAGCTAAGCAGGCATCTCAGACTCCAGATGTGAACTGTGTTACTCTGGAGTAAAATACACTTTTTAAAGTAGCTTTGTTTGCTTACAAAGTGGCCTGTTGACTCAATACTGAGTGGGGTTTCAAAATCTTTGATAGTGAGTCTGCAAGGGTTGAGTTATGTCTTGTTTTTGTTTTCTCTTGGTTTTCTCTCTCATTTGGTCTAATCCCCATGTTGTGTTTGCATTTGAGGTGGTGGAGGCCATTCCTTCCAATGCATGGTGAGAATCCAGATTGGCTCAGAGTCCAGGGTGATTCTCCTAGGTCTCAGGATGTTTGTAGACTCTTATTCAAAAGTCCTTTATGGAGGAATTCCTCAGTGATGATTTGCCAAGCAAACTGGGTTGGTGCTAACACCATTGGCAAACATGTATCCTTCCCAATTGACGTATTTCCACTATAACTACTGACCAACTTGAATAAGCCAATGAAATTTCCCTCCAACTGTTAGAAGTTTATTCTTGCCCTGCCATTTTTTTTTTTTTTTGAAGAGGGAGTTTCTATCTAAGCAATGGAATCAAAAATCAAAATACAAAATCACATCTAAGAAGGGTAGAAATTTATGTCTTGTACGTAACTATGTTTATTTTTCTCCAACTTAAACATGTAAGTTAAATCACTTCTTCATAGATCTATTGATGTCTGCATTGCTAGACACCCAAAATCATACATAAACACACACAAGAACTGTTGCAGCAGACAGAAAGTGGTAAAATGAAAATATTTTTGTTTTAGAAGAAAAATATTCATTAGCGTGTAGGTACCATGTGACTTAATGCCATAATTTCCTTTTGGTTCAATAATTCTGAGCTAAATGAACCCCAGAATAGAGCTGAATTATATTTTCAGCTTTGTCAAAAAATTTGGACCAATCACATTTTGAACTTTATAATACACTAATATCTCCATATTTTAACTTTTTCTTTAAAAAAAAGAATGCCAAGGACATTTTTGTTAAATGAAAATAAAAGAACAGCACTTTTATTGTAGGTGCTGTTAATGAAAAGGGGTAACAGATGTAGAAA
Source organism: Bos grunniens (assembly GCF_055505025.1). Taxonomy (NCBI): domain Eukaryota; kingdom Metazoa; phylum Chordata; class Mammalia; order Artiodactyla; family Bovidae; genus Bos; species Bos grunniens. The sequence goes on along the minus strand of NC_141176.1, from coordinate 84,467,924 downwards.
ATGATAAGAAAAAGAAGACACACCGAGGGTTACGCGACAAGAGAGGAAGCTAAGAGCAGTTTCAGTAGAGCAGAGGCTGGCAAACTCCTGCTTGGGTACAAGCCAAATCCATCTCCCAATGTTTCTTACAGTCCAGGAGCTCAGAATGAATTTGTTTTTTCAGCTTTAAAATATTAAATGAAAACAAACAAGAATTTGTAACAGAGATGTATGTGACCCACAAAGTCTAAACTATTTACCATCTGGTCCTTTATAGAAACCAAAGTTCTGCAAGAAAGGAACCTGAAGGTCTTTTGTGCAAATTATGATGGCTGGATAAGGTAATGAAGTTCAGTGTCTGTGCAGCATCACATAAGGCATCAGAACTGCAACTGAACAATAACAGCTTTGTTTGAGGGTTAAAGTGTTTAGATAGAGAAGAGGAAAGAGTATAATCTGTATTGTTTCTTCACAGCTCCTATTTCCCTCATTTACAAAAACTGATATATTGATTGATAACTTGAGACTAGAGATACAATCACATGGTTGCACTCCTTAATCTCAGGATAGAAATGACAATTTTATAAATCTCTTAAAGTATGAGAACACTATTAGTACTATCAAAATCAGCATCAGTTAAATTTTATCTTAAATAATTTTCAATATTAAAATTTTCAGTAACTCAGCAGATGCATATTTTCCTTATTTTTGGTGATGTGACTTAGAAAAGTCCAAGCCACAACTCTAGAATATTTACATCATCAAGAAAAATTTCCAAGTAAAACTTTTCATCTTAATATGGAAATGATTTTGTTACATTATTCTAGGATTTTACAAGATAGAAATCACCTTTAGAAAAAAAAAAGTGGGGTTTTTATTAGCTCTAAATAATTAAGGGTTGCCTAACTAATGTGTATAAGTAGATTTAACTGTAAATATGTAAGGGAAGTCTGAATTATTGTACATTTTCATAATTCAATGTGAATTTCATACAGAGCAGAATTTCACCATTAAGAAAATAAACATTTTGTTCTTATTATTGACTGAATACTTGTAATTTCTATTTCAGGCATTTCTGGATTTTTTTTTAAACCCTCTGAGCTTTTGAGACTTTTAATCTTAATATAATTTCTTGATTTCTTTGCATGAGCCTACTTTTCCAATAAGTAATGTATCCTTACAAATAAGAGTTTTTAAGGGAGGTGAATGTATATTTCAGGCCCATCATACATCTAACTATATGCTGTCTTTTTAAAAGGCAAGTTACCATGGAGTAGTTTAAACAGTAAAAAATCAGAATTCTTATACATGTAACCCCTGCCCAATATTAAAAAATGTTCTAGAAATAGAAAACAGATACCCCTGAATAAAAATTCATTTGGGGGAGTTAATCCTCAGTAGGTAAATATATACTGACACAGAATATAAGCAAGTTATGTCACTATTTATTTAAAATGTTGAATTGTACATTTTTCATAATATCTTCCTTCATTTTAAGAGAGTCTGTTTTTGTGTGAGTCTAAAGGGGGATAAGACAAATGACTTTAATGGCTAAAATGATCAGGTTTATTTCTTTTTTTCAAAAGCACTGATGATGTAGTTTCTGCCCCTTGTCCTATGGGTGTCTGGATTCCTTATGTCTCCATGGAAATGATGAGTGATATGGAATCCTGGCAAAATATGGTCAATGGATTTATGTGAGGCTGTATTTTTTCCTTAGACACAAATATGGTCTTTCTTGTACAGGGTTGTACATTTCTAACAACCATGTAATTCAATGTTTCTCAGCTCAGGCAGCCTTGACATGTGAAGTCAGGTCATTCTTTGCTGTGGGGGCTGTCCTGTGCCCCAGAGGACGCTCACAGCATCCCTGGTGCCCACCCACTGGGTATCCACCCCTAACATGCCTTCCACGCCACCCAGGGTGACCATCAAAATTACCTGAAAACATTATTGTCAAGCGTTTTCTGGGTGGTAAAGTTTGCCCTTGTTGAGAACCACTGATGTAAATGAAGGTAGGAAAAGTTTTTTCTGATGCTATTTTCATCAGAATTTGCTTAACTCATTTTTAATGGGTACCCAGATTTCATTCAGGCATTCAGAAAGAGAAAAACATACAATAGTCTTGTTCGACCTGTTGTAGTGGTGATTATACATGGTTTCCTCTGCATTTATACGTTCTGAGGGCCGAGAAGAAAGAAGAACCCGGTTCCCTGCCACGTAATTGTTAAGGGTATTCCGTGCCGAGCCAGATTTCACAGGCATTTCCGTTCCATCCGTCCCAGCATTCACAGTTTCCACAGCTACAGATCCCATTCCCTGCAGCAGAGTACACAGGGCAGTCATCATCATGATAGAAAGGCACCGCATTATAAAATACGTCATTCCAAACTGTAGCTGTTCATCAGCAAGACCATTTCATTCATCCTCTGCAAATTTTCTGATTCTATTCTGTAACCATCTTATCTCATTTAGCAGCTATGGGAAATCTAATTTTTCACACAATTAATGGCAGCTGCTTGATGCCACCCTGTGCATAGCATCTAAGAGTGACCATCCTGTGTCACTCCAGGTGGCTTCCAAGTCATAATTTCGTTTTCCTGTAGACAGCAAGTTATGTCTGACTTATGAATAAATGTGGAAAACTACCAAGTCCCTTGACATAGAACGAGGTAAGCTGAGGAATCAGAAGAGGAGCCTTGTTTCAGAGGGGTGGACTGAAAGTGAAGGTCTAGCTTAATGACATGGAAGCTTTCATCTTTTACCTGCCACTGGAAGTAAGGAGAGCAGATATATATGTCTCTTTTCCCTGTAGCTTATTCAAGGGGATGTATTTTATTGACATAACTGATTATCGGGATTCAATAACTCGAGAAAGCAATAGCTATTACACTGCTAAGTGTTCTCATTGCTCCCATCCCCTCAACACACACCCCATTCCTTGCACACAACCAACACATCAACCAATGGTCTTTGGAAGAGGCACCTGGGACCTGTTTAAAGTAATATTCCATTGCCTACATGTGGCTCAAAGTAAAATGGTTCTCAAGACCATTGTTTTCTCTTTTCTGCGTAAATAGGGGAGAGGGGTTACTTTGTGGAAGTTTCCCAACAGCCATATAATTTGGCTTTATTCTTGTGCATTTCTCTGGATTTGGGAATCAATGCCCCTCCCCTTCTGTAGTGACTTTCAATGAACAGTAGGTCTTGATTGCAAGGAGGCTCTCCTGCCCTGCCATCTGCGGCAGGGCACAGTGAGTGTGGTCTCCACTGCCGACTATGACAAAGAGCGATTAGGGTTGGTTGATACGGCACCTGTGCAAATGAGCCCATCATGTTTGTCGCAGTCCCTGTCATCACAGTCGCAGAATTCTCCTGAAATGTACCATTCTTCAGCAGAACAAAGGCACTTTCCACAGTGGCAGGAGCCTGGAATCAGAAAGGGCACTACTTGCCGTCATCACTTAACTAAAGGTTTCGGTTGAGAACAGAATATCATCAATGCAACGACAGTGGATGTTTAATAACCTATCAAAGGGAGAAGTTTATTGACTAGCCAGTTACTCAGAGGGGAGCCTGACTTACTGTAATTCATAAAGGTTATCCAGGAAAGGCTTCATTACAGATCTAGACAGTTGCAATTAGCCTTGAGCAAATGTTCCACGGTCCCGCCTGGTTGAAATGTCAATGAGGGCAGAATGTGGCTGATTCTTATGGATGGCCTTCAGAAAAGGTGTTCAAAAATAGATGTTCCTTTTTTCTTTTTTCTTCCTGAATTCAATTGTGCCTTAAAGGTGCTTTGTTTTTTGTTTTTTTTTAGGAATTGAATAGCAAGTTCTATTAGGTGGGGATGCATTTTATAACGAAAAGAACTACTAAATTATTGTGCTTACAATTCTGGATTTTTGTTTACGGGATTTTCTTTAAATAGGGACACGCCTGCATATTGGGTAGCTCTTTAAAGTGCCAAAAATACACAGTAACTCATGTATATTTGCCTTATCAGATCTCATTCTTAGAATTTGTTGCCATAATCAAGAAAGGCTCTAATCACTCAAAATGTTCATCTTTTCAGGGTCTTGGTCAAAGTATCTTTTGCATTACTTACTCATTTCTCCTCTTTTCAATTAATTATTTAATTAATGTTATTAATTAAAAACCTCCTCTTTGGTTATTAAGAACATTTTGGTTTGCCCAGAAATAATTTTATTAGTTACTTAAATATATTTAAAAGAAAATGTATGAGTTAAATGGTGTCACAAAAGGAGGGTCTCTCAGTCTAAATGTTTTCACCTGATGGGCTATGAGATCCTCATGTGGCAAAATTTCGGCTACAACAAGAGTAAAGAAAACTTTAAAATTTAAAGGAAACACTTAAGAAGGACTTACCCTTCCTTTTATTTCCTTGGATGGATTATTTTTTCCAAACATGGTTTTCCTTTTACTAAAAGATGCTTATCACTAAATTGTTCTGGTCAAAAATCACCTTAAGAGATGGTGAAGTAGAAAAAAAATATATTGGAAGATGAGCAGCAGTCCGTCATTAGTGCTTCTAGGAAACACAGTGCTTGAAAAATGAATTAAGAAACTGAGTGAGCCAAGTGGTTGAGGGAGAGAGATTTCCTGACATCACAGAATCCGGAAAGGATCCGTATAAACACATCTCATGCATTAAGCACTATGTGGTATTTCATATCATGGAAATGACTAATCTGTATTTTAGCTGCAAAAATCCCCAAGAGCCAAGTTAAACTTTCCACATTCCTTGCCATGCTCCTAAAGAAGAAGGTAAGGGAGTAGTCAGAACTAGTTATGAGTTGAGAGCTGGGTTTACATTTGTGAAGTCTTTGCTTAACCATAGCATAATTTCATATAGTCTTGTCTTACTTTCCTGAGGGTCTCGTTGATTTGCATTTCCTTGAGCAAATTCTAGACAACTTTCAGTTCTGATGAGTGACTGACAGCCTGGTGGTTGCTTAGGAACCAATGAGCAGGGACCTCCTGGCTCAAGTCTGTGAAGGATGCTGGCTTCTTCTTGGTCTCATTCAGGTACGGTGTTACCTTATTTTAGAAATGTATTTGTCGTACTTTTAAAAACTTTCTTTCCAATTTCTAGGCATGGAAGTGTTTACCATAAGCTCATTTAGTAAATGGTTAGCGATCTGAGTGCAAACAAAAAAGACTTGGGGCATTTCATTGACTTTTCATGGTAACTGCTTCAGAAAATACCATATTTCATTCTTTAATTCCATGATTATTGGAATGAATCTGATTGTTTTTAGTTGTTTGTAAAACAGTTGTCCCCTTTACATTTCAAAATTATGTCTACAAAGCAGCAGAAGTAAATGACTTTCTATGTTCATGATATTCACAATTATGCCTAGGATATCTTTTTTGTCACAACTCATGAAAAGATCTCACGTTTCGTTTTTAAGCTTACCCCCTAGCCCTGAAACTATTCTAATTACTGCTCTTGCTTCTGGAATGTTTAGCTTCAGGCTATAACAAAGTATTTTCCTAAAACTGATTAAGCTCAGCTAAAGTTAATATGGTATCTTGGATGGACCGTTTGACAAGTAAACTCCAGTTCCAAAAGTCTACTAGACACTGAACTACTTCAAGTGAAAAATGGGGATTGATTTTTGTATATGTGATGAAAAAGTAGCTTTTCTCAGTCAGCGTTTTCCCCAGCTGTGTTGTTCTTTCTATTTGTGCCTCTCAGAGGTAGGAACTTTTTCTGCTTGTAAAATTAGGATTAGCATAGCATGTAATACTAACACAGTGTGACCGGTATCAGGACCTCTGAGAGCCACGCCTTTGTTGTAGAGTGCTCTGACTTGTTTTTATCAGTAGTCAGGGCTCAAACTGCACGTGCGTAGAAAGGGAACCACTTAGGCAAAGGATTCTCAGACAGACACAGACAAACACAGGCCACAGGACTGCCAAGAGGGGATCGACTATTCAGCTCCACTGGTCGGGCCCCACTTACACTCATGAGACCCAGTCCAGCTGAAGGAGGCAGCTGGCCCGTCTTGGCAGGATCTCTAGGGTAGTAAGTTCATGACCACATCACCTAACTCCTTTATTGTCTGTCTTAGTGTAAGGACCCTAAAGAGTGCTCTGATCTTCCTTCCATGCTGCTTACTGGCTTCCATTCCTGAGCAATCAACCACCTTTTCTCATTTGTCTTCAGAGCATCCTTAGTATGTAAGAAGGGGAAAGAAATGAAACTCTTCTGCCTTCGAAGATGAGAAAATGGAAGTACATCAGTTAACCTAAGATTCCAATCTGATTCAGTCTACTCTTGCATCTATCTGTGATGCTTCTCCCAGGGGGAGGGGGAGGAAGACTTCCATGCAGTTTCAAAAATGATTTGTGCATCCTATAGATTCTGTCCAGACAGCCATTGAGTGAGGCAACCAGAACACAGAGCAAAGGGTGGCTTTTGAAACATGATTTTTCACCCTTTCTCTTTTCCAGGCATGAAGAACAGGCTGGGTTGGGCCAGGGATGAGGGATGGGGCGGGGGGCGGGAGGGGGGGTGTACCATGGACTTAATCTGGATGACAAGTATCAATGTAAGAGTGTAAGGGGTCATTGAATGACACACAATTAAGAACTGTCACACAACAGCATCTTTAAGGATATTAGAGGGCATGACCTATATTGAGGTGGAAGTTGCAAGAAGGTTACTGTGTGTTCTTGGATCCAGAGGAGTAAATCCCCAAACATCCTATGAATTGTATCATGCATCCGTCAAAGGTAGCTAAGCTTAGGGGAGACCTGGCCCTGCGTTCATCTCCAGTTATTTACAAAAGCCCGTTGTGTGTCAGGGCAAGGCACCTCTCTGTTTGCTGCTCCATTGACAGAGTCGGACTTTCTTTTTCATCCATCAAGCCTGACAAAATGCTGCAACCCAACATCCCAGCAGGCAGACTTCACTACTGTTCTAACTCCTCCATCTGTTATGAAGGTCACAACAATGTATCTTGTTTTAAATTTTTCTATGGAGTGATTTATTGTCTTGGCTATCAATTTGTAAAGAAATAAAACGCTATTTCTTCATCGTCTCCTGAGGTGGCAGCTTTATTCCCAGCTCCAGGGAAGCCCGTGTTGCAGGTTCGTTTTTCTGCTGGAAACACTCAGCTGGGTCTGGGCTGCTAAACTGCTGTGCCCTGGGGATCTCAGGACCCTCTGCTCACATCTGCCCCATCACGGGAGAAAGAAAAAGACTTATTTCCTTTGCGAAAGCCAGGGTGAGGGGTTTTCATGTACAAATTCGGGGGTAAAGTACACGGCAATATGGCAAGTCCGTGAGATGAATCCAGAAATAGATGGCCCCTGTTTAAATAACTCAGAAGGGGGTGTCTCTTCTCAGCCATCATGTTGAAGACCCTTAATCCGTTTCATGATTCTTTTCTTGTGGTTCTTGGGGTGCAGGTTCCTCCATGCTGACAAGGATAATTTCTGCATCCCCACTGTTCACTGACAGAATACAATTCCATGATCTCATGTGTAATGCCTTTTTTGCTCTACAATTCAGCAAGGATTCTTCCAGAACAGGAAGAAACAGAGGAGTCCACAGCCAGCCACTGCCAACCAGGCATGCCAGCTTCATCACTAACACGGACCTCAAAACGAACATCCTTGAGGCTATAAGAGGTCCTGATACTGATCACACTTTTACATTCCTTCCAGGTTTAAAACTGTCTACCCGTTGAAGGGCAAACAGATAGTTTAGACAAATATGCTTTCAACTCTTCATTGATACCTGAATAGATTTCCACCACCCAAAGCAAACAATTTGAAAAGGCGTTAACTAGAGAGATTTTCTCATCCTGTTTCATTTTAAGGAAATTCCTTTGGGCTAATGTTTAGTCAATCTATTTTTTTATATATTTTTTCTACATTAATGATGCTTAAAAAATGAGTCTCTGTCTTCAGAATGTAATGACTCTAACCAGAATATTTATTCTACTTCTGAGGACGCCTCCTTGGCTATTAGGCAATTCTCTTTCTTCCCTGTGTCTTCTTCAGAAAGGTATTTACCTGCTAATCCTGTCCCCAGGGTAGGTGTCTGAGGGTAAATGCAGCTTCAGCTTCAGCTCCACGTTGGGAAGTGGGGATCATCCATTCTGAAAGGAGCCTAGTGAGCTGGGAAGCCCCCAGGCATCTAGTTCCATGCAGAGCAGCTCTTGAACATTCAGTGAGAACACACACATTTCCAGAATTTCTAGGTGTTTTCCAGCCACTCAATGCTTAGTCGCTCCATCGTGTCTGACTCTGCGACCTCATGGACCCGCCAGGCTCCTCTGTCCATAGGATTCTTCAGGCAAGAATCCTGGAGTGGGTTGCTATTCCCTCCTCCAGAGGATCTTCCGAACTCAGGGACTGAACCCAGGTCTCCTGCATTGCAGGCAGATTCTTTACCGTCTGAGCCACCAAGGAAGCTTTGCTTCCTAGCCAATAGCAAAGAGGAATGTGACAGCCTTTAGATAGGCCCATATGCACCGAGAGCAGGATTTTAAAGTCTCTTGGAAAATTTATACAAAAACGTCAATATCAAGCTACCTAAAATTCAGGACTTCCCTGGCAGTCCAGTGCTTAGGGCTGCACACTTTCAAATGCATGGGTTCAATTCCTGGTCAGGGAACTAAGATCTCATATGCCATGTGTGGCCAAAAACAATAAAAATTAAAAATAATCAATTACAAAAAACCTCACTTTGCAAAAAAAAATCTAAAACTCAGTCTATTAATTAGTATTCTTTCCCTACTCAGAAAAAAAAAAAAGTGCCCTTTGGGGGTGGGGGAGGGGCACTGGGTGGGGTTGCTTTTCTTCTTGAATTTATTTGTTCCTATTCCATCAACTTGAAGACTGTAACCACTTTGAAGGCTTCATTTTTTTTTTTTTTTTTTGGATATTAGGTTACACATGTCTAGTTGGCACTAGTGGTAAAGAACCCATCTGCCAATGCAGGAGACACGGGAGACGTGGGTTCGATCCCTGGGTCGGGAAGGTCCCCTGGAGAGGGGGCATGGCAACCCGCTCCAGTATTCTTGCCTGGACAATCCCCTGGACAGAGGAGCCTGGCGGGCTACAGTCCATAGGTTTGCAAAGAGTTGGACACAACTGAAGCCACTTAGCACACACATGTTTTTATCGCTAATTCATTTACGACTAAAGAAAGCAGCATACAGGTAAATTTGAGACTTTCCTTCTGATAATACTTTCCATGATCGTATGAATGGGAGAAATTCAAGCTCAAAGTCTGGTCGGAGCAGAGGACAGCATGGTTTCCATTCAGCCTGGATAAGCCGGCTGTACCGACCATGCTGCTGTACAATACAAACCACACGGAAGAACAGGGAACCCGTCCAAGCTCCAGCAGATACTCACCCTTTCCCGAGCACAATATGCCATCTGCCGATTCACACAGACTATTGCTCTGTTCCTCCGTCAGGTTACACTTCCTCGGATGCTGGCAGAGCGTCCCGAACCATCCTTTCTCACAAACACAGCGACCGCAGGAACATGTCCCATGGCCTGCGAGGCAGTCACGGGGTGGGGCGAGAAGAGGAGACGGGTACACAGGCCGTGAGTCACACTCTTTAAAGGAGACATATGTCAACCAGGGAAATCTCGTTTCCTATCGAGCAAACACACTCTCCTTAACCACAGTCGATCTGGCATGTGAGCCTTTAAAAGAACTTCACACCCAAGTTCTAGCTGAACACAGTCCTCTTGAATGTCGCATCAGAGACGGACTCCGGAGAGAAAGAAAGCTTGGAACAAATTAAAATGCAAGGTGATCATCCTTTCTGGATACACAGTAGGGCCCGTTTGCTTCGTCACCAGGATGGGTCCCCCTGCTTGTCCTCACTGTGCACACCCTGACACCCAGACCGGTCCACTGCCTGCCACATTTCTCGATCCCTCTCTTATTTCCAAATAAAAACTGAAGGTTAACTTCCATACGAATGGCATCCAGGATTGTACACCTCTCTCCCTGTGCCCCTCTGTTTGCTAATAACAACAGATATAAGTGTAAGTAATGGTGTCTTCCGATTGTTGAACAGAACTTAAAAACAGCACCAGGCTTAGACTCATATTTTTTTTCCCCTTTTGTTTGTGTCACTGGTTCCTGGTTTGGGGATGTTTATCTTTGGTGTAGATGCAACATGATATCTGTGACCGTTAATCACTGGCATATACATCGGGCCAATCGCTGGCCACCAACACCCCACGTGATTGCACCATCTTCCACGTTCGTTTCTCTTTTTTCCAATCAATGCTCTGTTCTTTTTACCTCGATGTGCATTATCAGATGGCCAGATCTCTCCAAAGAAACAAACAAAACAGCTATTTGTTTGGCAACTTCTTCCTAATGATTATATACAGAGCATTTTGCTAGCACCAGGGAATGCAAAATCAAATGTGAAAATGCAAAAAAAAAAAAAAAATCAAATGAAAAATCATGGTGGTCCCTGCCCTACATTCCAGGGACATATCAAATCATCATCCAAACTGGTCAGGCCCTCTGATCTCTTGAGACCATTCTGCCTTGACCATTCGCTCTGGCAGGATCCCCAAAACATATTCCATCTGCCTCCTCCTACACTCAGGTCTGCCCAAGGAAGGATTGGTGGCCAATATTTAATTGCTTGCAATTAATTATTAAGACTTATAGAACCTAACTACCCATGAATGCAGGTGATGGCTCCCCATAACACATGACTATCTGGAAGTGAATCAAAAGCAACTGGGAGGAAAATTTGAGAGAGACCTGGATTAACAGGCCTATTTCTTGTCCATACACTAATTTATTGAACTGCATCTCACCATAGCCCATTGAGTCAAGCATTATCACCATTTTATAGTCAAGAACCTAAGGCTTGGAGAGATTAAATAGTTCAGTTCAGTTCAGTTCAGTCACTCAGTGATGTCCAACTCTTTGCGACCCCATGGACTGCAGCATGCCAGGCCTCCCTGTCCATCAATAACTCCTGGAGTTTACTCAAACTCATGTCCATTGAGTCGGTGATGCTATCCAGCCATCTCATCCTCTGTCATCCCCTTCTCCTCCCGCCTTCAATCTTTCCCACCATTTGGGAAGGGTCTTTTGAAAAGGGTTTTTTCAAATGAGTCAGCTCTTCGTATCAGGTGGCCAAAATACTGGAGTTTCGGCTTCAACATCAGTCCTTCCTATGAACACCCAGGACTGATCTCCTTTAGGATGGACTGGTTGGATCTCTTACAGTCCAAGGGACTCTCAAGAGTCTTCTCCATCACCACAGTTCAAAAGCATCAATTCTTTAGTTCTCAGCTTTCTTTATAGTCCAACTCTCATATCCATACATGATTAAATAATTTTGCCTCAAATCACAGAACCATACAGGATTAGAACCTGACTCCAGTTTTCCTTAATTTCAGCGTTTCCTCATTTTCCACATGTCACAATGCCTATACCTTTCATTATGGAAAATAAACCATGACTACTAGACTCCCCTGGTGGTCCAGGGGTTAAGAATATGCCTGCCGATGCAGGGGACACGGGTTCCATCCCTGATCTGAGAAGATTTGACGTGCACCTAAGGCTGAGCACCACAACTACGAAGCCTGTGCTCCAGAGTCCAAGCTCAGCAACAAGAGAAGCCAGCACAGTGAGAAGCTGGTACAGTCCAACTCGAGCATAGCTCCTACTCGTCACAACTAGAGAAAGCCCGGGCAGCAACAAAGACCCAGCACAGCCACTAAGGAAATAAAGATTTTTTAAAAAATAGAGTGTAACTCTTAAAAAGCCAACAGACAATGACTATCAATTTGAGACATCTAAGAGACTTTTCTTAATCCCTGTCTTTTTAAATAGCTGCATAGTTGTAAGGTATACATTTGACATTCGTGGGTACTTTCCTTTTAAAAAGTCTCTCCTAAGTTGGTTTTCACGACATTGAACTTGCCTTATCCTTTCAACACTCCTCCCTTGTCTATTTATTCCTCTACTTTTTGCCTGACCGGATCAATGTAGGAATCCCCTGACTGTCCAGCCTTAATCATCTTCTCTTGAAAAATTCATCAAATCATAGGATTTTAGCTAACCACAGCGATCCAGCCCTTAAATCTCTCCTAAGTTCCGCACTTGGGATTTCACACATTGTGTTCTACTAACATCCAAAAGCTACCTGGAGACCTGGAGACATAATTTTCTTTCTAAAAGCTATTTTTCTATGTAGCCCACCCGTTCAAGCAGCCCAACTCTGCTGGTCAACCAGTTCAAAATGTTTTGGATCATATTTCAATCTCTCTCACTCTCCTCATCTAAGAAGTTGCCAGATTCTGTTGAAACAACCCCTGAAATCTGCACTCCTATCACTATCAGAGGGCTTCCCAGGTGGCGCTTGTAGTAAAGAACCCGTCTGCCAATGCAGGCAACGTAAGAGATGCTGGTTCAATCCCTGGGTCAGGAAGATCCCCTGGAGGAGGGCAGGACAACCCACTCTGGTATTCTTGCCTGGAGAATCCCCATGGACAGAGGAGCCTGGCGGGCTATAGTCCCTAGGGGTGCTAAGAGACGGACATGACTGAGCAACTTAGCAGGTACACGCATCATCATCAGAAACCTTTGAGAAACCTTCGATCATGTCTTCCCCCAGTGTTCTGGCTCCCAGCTTCCTATAAAACAACTCTACTCACGACATAGCTTTGAGATATAGGACTATGTGACTCCCTAATGCTAATGGGAAGAAGTTCACCCAGTCTAACCTTCTGTGTCTTAGGTTCCTAAAATAGAGCCCCAGCTGCTTCTCCAACCTTACTTCCTGTCCCCTCCATACACTTTCTGATCCACTCATCCTTCCCTATGTAGTTCTGGGGTTTTCCTGACTTCATGGCTTTGCCAAGATAGTTATCTACTCTATACAACCAGATCCTGCTGAATTTTCAAAGCACAGGGGCAATGACTGCCTCTGGAAGATTTTTCTAATATCCCCAAGTGAAATTCATCTTCTCTGAATTTCTACACCATCTTATTTTTCAACTCTACGGTGCAACTTTTTTTCTTCCACCTTGTGATATGCAGTTATGTATCAGATAAACCTGTTACCTGACAGAACTCTTTGACAGAAGGAATCACTTCTGATAAATTACTGTAGTCTTCAGAGTACCACGTACTCTGCCTTATACACAGGGGATCCTCCAAAAACACTTGTAGAGTGAGGTTTTTTTCAACAAAATTCTCTTATCTTTTTCCCACAAATTCCAACTGATAATCATAAACTGAATCCAGGACATGTTTGCAGGTCATCTGGTTAATAACTGGTTGTTCAAAGTCAACAGACAGCTCTTAGATGGCTCTGTTTTATCTACATCCTGTAGAGTGGAATGAAGTTAGCAAATCTGTGTAACAGTTACACACTCAAGTAACAGTTATGGAATTGATTCCATCTTGACTTCCCCAATAAAACAAAAGTCTACTTAAAGTGAAGTCTACTTTAGAAGCTCAGAACAAGTTATCCACCTTTAATGTGTATGTATATGAAAGCTGCTCAGTCGTGTCTGATTCTTTGTGACCCCATGGACTGTAGCCTGCCAGGCTCCTCCATCCATGGGATTCTCCAGGGCACAATACTGGAGTGGGTTGCCATTTCCTTCTCTAGGGGATCTTCCCAACCCAGGAATGGAACCCAGGTCTTTCGAATTGCAGGCAGACTCTTTATGATCTGAGCCACCAGGGAAGCACCTTTGGAGGTAGATAACGTGTGGTGAGAAGAAGGAGGAGGAGGAGGAGGAGGACAAGAAAGAGCTTTTAGTACCAATCTCATGAAGCTCTGGACTTTTCAAATGTTTATGTTTCTTACTGACTCTGGGTGAGTAAGCATTACCATCATTTCACATAAGTGGAATAATTTAATCTCTATGCCAGAAAAATACACTCTGCTCTTGATTTAGGATATTATTGAGAATGAATAAATGGCTCCTCACCACAAGTAATTTAATATATAATTTACATCCAAGGAAATAGGAGATCATTTTTCATTTATTAGCTTATTTATCACACCCTTCCATATAGTCAGGTTGGCATCTTGCCCAGACAATGGTCAAAATGCATTGGGATTTAAAAGTGAAAGTCGCTCAGTCATGTCTGACTCTGTGATCCCATGGACTCTACAGTCCATGGAGCTCTCCAGGCCAGATTACTGGAGTGGGTAGCCTTTCCCTTCTCCAAAGGATCTTCCCCACCCAGAGATCAAACCCAGGTCTCCCACATTGCAGGCGGATTCTTTACCAACTGAGCTACAAGGGAAGCCCAACGGTATTTAAACGTTTTGCCATTTACATGACTTCTCTTTATTCAAAAAAATTTTTAAGCCTTTTAATACTATCTTCTTTCTAAACTAATAATTTGGTCATCCATTCAAAAACTTTTTTCTTGTGCACCAGGTATTGTACCAGCTCCACTCTTAGGGGCTTACAGTCTACTGGGAAGAAAACAAATAACAACATGGGAACAAATACACTTGAGCGATGGAAGAATTAAAGAGGCTGGTGGTATATATGGCAGAGAGAACATTATTAACTGGAGGAATCAGCTCCCTGACACCCATGGGCTGAGAAGGAGCTAGACAGTCATTGTTCTGGAAAAACGAATGAAAATTCTCAGAATAAGAAAGAGCTGGCATGTTATAGGCAGTGGGGGGAAAAAAGGCAGTGTATTTGAAGACTAATGAGGAAGAAAAATGGAAAAAAAAACAATAAAGTTGGAGAAATATTTAGGAATCAGAACATAGCAAATTATTCATCCTTGGTAAGGCATTTAGATTTTATTCTAAGAGGAAGGGGAAATCATAGACAGGTGTTATGCAAGAGAGTGATGTGTTATAATTTACAGTTTGCAAATACATTTTGGCAACTGGGTGAGAGAGATTCTGGTGTGTTGGGAAGCGGTGAGGATGGGGAAAGTGAGAGGGTGTTGCAGAGCCCAGGCGAAGGGTGATGCAGGCTTCAACAAGGCTGATGCCAATGCCGACAGGGAGAGCTGGCTGAGATCTCCTTTGATGGGGGTGCCTATGGCACTTGCTGCTGGATTATACATGGCAGGTGAGGGAGAGAAAGACCGGGTTCTCTAACAATGCAGCCTAATAGACAACGGAACTGCAGGAGGGAGAGCTGAGAGCAGAACATCAGCTCCGTTTTGAACCTTGTGTGGCTGAGATGCTCTTAAGACAACCAAGGAAAGGTCAATAAGCAACTGACACAGATCTGGCACTTGAGGACAGTTGGCACTAGGACTGTCCATGCTGTAGTCTCCCAAAGGAGATGGCATTTAAAGCTTTGGAAGTCAATGAGCCCACTTAGGAAGAAGTAAATCTTGAGAAAATCTGATACTTATGGTAGGGTAGAAGGGAGAAGCCAGGCAAGTAGGATTATCCAGGAAAGAAGGAGAAAAATATGATTATGTTGTCTTGTAAAATAACAAGGAGAATATTTCATAAAGGAGACCTACTGAGTGGAATCATACTGAAAGTCAGAGTTAAAAAAAAAAAAAAGATGATAAAAAGCACAAGAGTAGTTTCAGTCAACTTTTGCCAGATCTGCCCTATTCTGTTGACCCAGGCCAATGTGTGGAACACCCAGGGGTGGCAGAACTGGGAGAATAATCTATTCACATTCAGGGAGAACGGCATCTCTCCTTGGGGGTAGAATTCACAGTGATGTTATCTGTGATTTGTACATGCATGCTCAGTCCCCTAGTCGTGTCCGACTCTTTGCAACCCCATTGACTGCAGCCCTCCAGGTTCCTCTGTTCATGGGATTTCCCAGGCAAGTATACTGAAGTGTGTACCATTTCCTACTCCAGGGGATCTTCCGGATCCAGGGATCGAACCTGTATCTCCTGTATTGGCATGTGGGTTCTTTAACCACTGAGGCACCAGGGAAGCCCTATCTATGTAATAAGCGTGTAATAGATCATTCTAGAACCTGTAGGGAGAACCAGCCTAATGAAACATTTGAAGTCTACTAAATCTGCCTTCACTCGGCTTCCCAAGTCTTCATACAGGTGAGCAACTTTCCATTTGATTTTCATTTCCAAGGCCATTCGCTCTCTCCTGGCATCTGGCAGACCCTCCCCCCAACCCCACAACCATGATTTTTCTTTCTATTCTCTTCCCTTCGCCTACACCAAAATATTCACCAAGAACATTCTGGATGTGTGTTGTCCAATGTAGTGATCACTAATCAGCGTGACTATTTATTAAAGTTCAATGAAATTTACAATTCAGTTTCTCAGCCACGCTAGTCGTATTTCAAGTGTTTAACAGCCATACATGGCCAGCGGCTACTGTGTTGAAAAAGACAGATATGGAACATTCCCATTATCTTTGAAAATACTCCTGAGCGGTGATGTTCTAGACAATGACATTTCCAATGAATCCATTGGCTCTGAGACACATTTTCTTAATACACTGTAAAGATGGTGCTCAATTAAGTAACTGGCCCACGTGAATGGATCTAATTGCATCAGCTACTATTAATATATACTGTCTGCCCAATATTCTTTTCACCTTGTTAATAATAGGAGGACCCTCATTTTTTTCATGGAGATGCTGATATGTTCATCTGGAAAATATTTGATTACTCAGGCTCCTTTTGACCTAGAGTTGCCCTTAGGACTTAACTCTATTAAGTGAGATAAAAAAGAAAATCCCTTGGGTAAAGTTTCCAGGAAAGCTATTGTCATCTAAAGAAAATGAGACAGACTCAGCTAGCGCATATCCTTTGCCCTTTGTCCTATTCTTTTCCCTTTCTTCTTTCCTAAAAGATGGCACAACAGGAGGTTTTCAATGGGCATGAAAGGGCAGAGTGGGAGGGAAGAGAGAAGGTGTGTGGGACGTTGATGGCTCTCAGGCAGTCACCCTGCCATCCATCCAACCCCGAAGTGACAACCGGCAGGCTTATTTGTGTCATTACTTATCGCTGAACACAGTCCTAACTGGCTATATAGTCAGGCCACTCAAGATGGCTGTTCCCTTGCTCTCTGCACATTCCCTGCTCAACCAGTCTCTGCTTCACTCATATGACCATCCAATCCTCTTAATTATACACTTAATCAGTAACGGTTTATGTGCTTGCCTCTTGCCCCAGCCACTGGTCTCTCTGGTAATGATGAGCCAGCGTGATCTCAATTCCCCCTGTAAATGTTAAGCTCCTCCTCCCCGGAGTACCAAAGATTGCTGCCATGTCCTGCCACCTGCCATGTGATGGGTGGGGTGTTGCTCCAGGAACTTTTGTTGTGGACTTGCAAGATTCTCTTGTCCAGGGGCTACCCTGATGGTCCAGGGGTTAAGAATCCACCTTGCAATGCAGGAGACTCAGGTTTGATCCCTGACCAAGGAACTAAGATTCTACACGCTGCAGGGCAACTAAGCCAGCTCATTGCTACTACTGAGCCCGGACACGCCAGACGATCCCGTCAGCCGCAACTAAGACCCAACACAGTCAAAAATAGACAAATAAACATATAAAAAGCAACTCCTTGTCCAATAATCCACTGACGTCTCTGCCACTGTCTCCAGGCTGGGCAATTACAAGGCCTACAGGCCGGCAGGGTGCCTCCCAACACTGGCACATGTACAAGCTCAGGAAAGGGGTCTGCGGTTTTAAGATGTAATTCAGAGACAAGGAGACAATCACGATGCCACTCAGATCATCCAGCTAAGAAAGGCGTGGCCTGAGTCAGTGGTCTGGACCGTCAACATAAGTCCAGGAGTGCCTGGGGGCGGGCGGCGGAGGTGTTACTGCAGTCATACTCTCAGGCTGCCTGATCATCTTCAAATTGCAGCTTCGAACCAAAGAATTCCTAGAAGAAATGTGAACTGATTGTGTAATTAAGAGGTGGCTCTTCATTATCCTTTCTTGTTCCTTAAATTGGACTCATAGGCTCATTCCAGGAGCTGAGAGGAAAAAGGAAAGCAGTAAGCAGTCCACTTCTTCTTCTCATCCTGGATATACGGAGTACCAGAGGGAGTTCTCCGGTTAAGCTTGAAAGTGAAAGTGTGAGTCCCTCAGTCATGTCTGACTCTTTGCAACTCCATGGACAGTAGCCCACCAGCCTCCTCTGTCCGTGGAATTCTCCAGGCAAGAATACTGGAGTGGGTAGCCATTCCCTTCTCCAGGGGATCTTGCTGACTCAGGGATCGAACCCGGGGCTTCTGCATTACAGGTAGATTCTTTACTGTCTGAGCCACCAGGAACAATTAAACATATAAGAGCCAACATATAGATACATTTTCCTTATGAAATCTTAAAGTCTAGTGTCACTAAAATACAAATACATCCCAGGGACTATCACTCCAGCCAAAGCTTTTTTTCTCAGTAGTGAGATCTGATAAAAAAAAAATCCATGCATGTGTAGATCACATAATATTTTTGTCATTAATAGAGAATTGAGAAGGTCCACATCAGTCTATGATCACTGAACACTGCTTGTTGCCATTCAGTCACTAAGTCATGTGCAACTCTTTTGCGACTCCATGGACTATATAGCTCGCCAGGCTCCTCTGTCCATGGGATTTTCCAGGCAAGAACACTGGAGTGGGTTGCCATTTCCTTCCCCAGGGGATCTTCCTGACTCAGGGATCGAATTTGGCAGGTGGATTCTTTACCACTGAACCATCACTTTGCTCACCAGTTTAAGTTGATTAAGCGAGGCATAGTCTTCGTGCTGACTCTCTCTGTGCCAGTCACTCTCATGACCCTCATTTTCAGGTTGTAATTTTGGTGTAATCCAAACTGAACTGCTTAAAATTATGCAATTGCTTACATTCACCTTCAGGAATGCTTGCTAACTGATCCCAGCCTACCAGAATTGGTTTAATCACTTGCAGCGTTAATGTTGGTACTTGTCGGTGCTTAGCCATCCAGTTGTTTCTGACTCTTTGTGACTCATTTGGCCACAGCCTGCAGGGCTCCTCTGTCCATGGGATTTCCCAGGGAAGAACACTGGAGTGGGTTGCCATTTCCTTCTCCAGGGGATCTTCCCAACCCAAGGATCGAACTCACATTTCCTGTGTCTCCTGCATTGCAGGCAGATTCTTCCCGTGCTGAGCCTTCCGGGAAGTCCTATTTTTGTTGGAAAGGTGGATGGACATCATTGCCTGTTAGTTCTCACGTGCCCCCTAACTAAGTAGGTTTACATTATTTGGGGTTTTACTTGTTTGCAGAAATGCTCAGGGAGTCCCAGCTTTGGAGTCAGGGATCTGAATTTTGATCTCTGGCCACACACACATTAGATATGTGGGCTTCTTGTCCAGCCCTCCAGATGCAAGGTCAGAGATACTATGACTCAGGGTCTGGCAGTGAACTGAGAAAATTACCCAGATTAGCGATGTCAATTTTGCTTTTTGAAGCCATACCAGAGGGATGATGCTAGTGAGCTTCACGCATGCCTCACGGTAGGATTTGTTTTCCATGGGCTGCCTCGTGATGTTGTTGTTCAGTCGCTAAGTCACGTGCAACTCTTTGCGACCCTATGGACTGTAGCATGCCACGCTCCCCGGTCCTTCAGTATCTCTTGAAATTTGTTCAAATCCACGTCCACTGAGTGGGTGATGCCATCTAACCATCTCATCCTCTGTTGTCCCCTTCTCCTCCAGCCCTCAGTCTTTTCCAGCAACAGGGTCTTTTCCAGTGAATCAGCTCTTCACATCAGGTGGCCCAAGTACTGGAGCTTCAGCTTCAGCATCAGTCCTTCCAGTGGGTATTCGGAGTTGATTTCCTTTAGGACTGGCCACAGGATGTGGAAACTAAATTCTTTGAACAAAGTAACTGCCACTCTTTCCTCTAGGCACAGAACTGCTGGTTTATATGACATCAACTTCCTAAACATTCTGTAGTTGGTGCTTCAAGAAATCTAAAACAGATGTATTTGGGACTTTCTTGGTGGTCTAGTGGCTAAGACTCTATACTCCCAATGCCCTCTGTGAAGAAAGCGTTCTTTTTTTCAATAAATGGAGACAACAAGACAAAAAAAACATAGTCTCCTCCACCCATCTGACTGCTCAAACCAGAAACTTGTGAGTCACCCCACAAGTCACCCTGCCCCTCACTCATGTCTTTCATTCATGAATATCCATAAACAGGAATTTTACTCCCGGTGGGGTGGGGGGCACTCTTGTCAGGTTCAACTAAACATTTAGATCGACAATTGACACTGGTCTCCTTGGAGGTATGTGGGATGGGACAGGAACCACATCCTGTCAGCTTTCCTCTCCATGGGCATCCTTACAGCAGTTCATGAGGATAACAGCTTTATACTGCGGTCTAGAGATAACCTTTACTTCAGGTTAATGCAGTTCAGATGCCTGGAGATGAACTCCACATTGCACAGATATTGAGGCTTCTCTGGCTTAGAAGTCTTATGCCCCATAGGAGCCCAAAATCTCTTCCAATAGATTCCTTAAGCACAGCTTCCAGGAAATTCTCAAGAGACATGCCTATTGGCTGAGACACAACACTCACAGAAAAGCATGGCCTTCCCATAAGACTTTCACAGTTCATTCTTAATCCCTCCCAATCTAGTTGAAATTTATCAGCCATAGGTCACATTGCCATGAGCCACGTGGCCTGGTTGGCATCCACCATACTCATCTGTTTCTGGGGAGCTGGAGGAGGGGTCTAACAGAGGGCCGAGTCCCCTGCAGTGAGTCGAAAGGTTTCAGGAGCCTGTCGTCATGTTGTCTCTAGTATGTTATCCAATACATCACAGGTTTTCCATCCTTACTGTCCTAAATCTAGCTAACCTGCCTGCATCTCTCACCAGGACTCATCTCCTAAAATCACATTTACCCAGCAACCCTACACACACACACTCCTCCCAGCAATCCAGACCTCGCCTGGCAGCCAGGGGTACTTGGTAAACAGAGTGATTGTGCTATTGTCTTGTTTAAACGCTTCTATGGTTTCCGACCAGTCTTTCAGTGAGAGTGAAAGTCACTCAGTCGTGTCTGACTCTGTGACCCCATGGACTATACAGTCCATGGAATTCTCCAGGCCAGAATACTGGAGTGGGTAGCCTTTCTCTTCTCCATGGGGGTCTTCCCAACCAGGGGATCGAACCCAGGTCTCCCACATTACAGGCGGATTCTCTACTAGCTAAGCCACAGTAAAGGCTTTCAAATCAAGAACGTGTTTACAAAATCTATCATATTCTGTCCTCTTTGCTATCTTATCATCTATCACACAGAGTTTCTCTTTGGTTCTCAAAAATCCCTTGACCATGTCATCCTCTCTTTCTGCCATATGCCTGAGCACACTTTGTTCTGTGACTCCTGGGTCAATCCACCTCCCCTCATCCGGCTAAATATTATGACCTGATTACCAAATGTGGTGGTCACGATGTTTAGCTGATTAATACATTTCAAGCACATATTAGTTCCCCTCTCTGGTGGCTCAGACTGTAAAGAATCTGCCTGCAACACAGGAGACCCGAGTTAAATCTCTGGGTTGGGAAGATCCCTGGGAAGGGAATGGCTACCCACTCCAGTATTCTTGCCTAGAGAATTCCGTGGACAGAGGAGGCTGGCAGGCTACATACAGTCCATGGGGTCGCAAAGAGTCAGACATGACTGAGCAACTAACACGCACACACAAGCACATATTAGGCATCGTATAGTTTTGACCAGATATTAAGACATTCGCGAAGGTGTCTGTAGCCTCCAGTCTATGCCAAATCCCCTATCATGTATCTTTTCATTGAATTAGTGCTTCTCCTTTCAGACCATCCGCCTCACTGTCCTTTCTTTGTCAATGCCACCCTTCAAATGTGACCATCAACTCTAATAGATTCATCATGAAATCCCCAGTGCTGGCTAACAGTGGGGGCTCAACAATATTTCCTGAATTAAAGAAAAAATAAATGATTACGTCAGTTTCAACCATGCAGAATATGGAGGAATTTCCATATTGGAAATAAGTAATTTGAATTTGAAGAGTATGAAGCCAGGAGGGAACGATGCTAAGAAATCATCTTGGGAGACACTGACCTTAAGAGAAAACAGGAAGAAGCTGAGGTTATGCAAGGGCAGCAAACAGTCAGCAGAAAAGACATCCAAACGCAATTTATAGGGAAATGCTAAGATTTATTGGCAGGCTCTGAGAGCTTCCCCCAGTGGCTGATAAAGAATCTGCCTGCCAAGCAGGAGATGTGGGTTCGATTCCTGGGTTGGGAAGATCCCCTGGAGAAGGGAATGGCAACTCACTCCAGTATTCTTGCCTGGGAAATCCCATGGACACAGGAGCCTGGAAGGCTACCGTCATGGGGTCACAAAAGAATTGGACATTACTTAGCAACTGAACAAAACCAACAGCTTCCTTCTACCTCTGAGAGATAAGATAAAGTGATTACAAGAGGAGAGAGAGAAGAAACGGGGTAAGGTGCTTCTGAGGCCCAGGGAGAAGACCATGTCAAGAGGAATCGAAAGCAGAGTAACCACGACCCTATGCTAAAAAGTGGCCACGCAGAATGAGAACTGCATGGCACCTCAGATTTGGGCAACTGGGAACTATGAATAATCCCAGAGAGTCAGTTAGGCAGAATAGTGGGAGACAGAGCAAGTTTCCATGGGTTAAAGATTAAATCGAGATGGGACTTCCCTGGTGGTCCAGTGGTTAAGAATCCACCAGGCTACGCAGGGGACACAGGTTCGATCCCGGGTCGGGGAACTAAGATCCCATGTGCCATGGAATAACCGAGCCTGCGGTTACAACTACCAAAGCCTGAGCACTCTGGAGAGCGGGCGCCACAATGAGGGGACCTGTGTGCCTCCAGGAAAGACCCCACACTTCACAACCAAGTCCTGCTGCAGCCAAATGAATGAATATACATTTTTAAAAGTAAACTAAGTGTTCTGCTTAAAAGTCAGTTTCAAACAAAAATGTTTAAAAAAAAAAAAAAAAAGACTGAACCAAGAGGAATGCAACCAGACAGGTCAGAGGTAAAGGTGTCTAGGAGAAATTACAGGCATGCTTGTGTCTGAGAGGCAGTGACGGTCATTACATGAACAAGTATGCAATGAGTATTTGCTGACTTAGTTATGTGCTATATACATGATGGGATAATATGAAATAAGATAATCTTTTCTTATGATAATGGGGATTTTCAGGA
Organism: Bos grunniens; assembly: GCF_055505025.1. Lineage (NCBI taxonomy): Eukaryota > Metazoa > Chordata > Mammalia > Artiodactyla > Bovidae > Bos > Bos grunniens. The sequence goes on along the minus strand of NC_141176.1, from coordinate 84,444,784 downwards.
ATACAGAAACTGGCAATGCATGTGGTGGTTCGAACCTTAAGGGCCAGTGTCATCTTATTTGTGTTACTTCACGCTTGCAAACCCATGAGATGCTTCCCTCTAGGTACCCTGCTGAGTAAGAGCCACTAAAAACACTCCTGAGATGCATGTGGCCACTTTGATTTGGTAGCTTAATGTCAAGTGTGAGGATAAAGACGGCTTTATGCAAAGAAAAAAGCAGACAGTTATCATTCTGAATAAACTGTTATAAAACAGAATTAATAAGCAAACATGAGTTCTGGTCTATGTCCCATAGTTTACAGTAATCCACAGCATAAACTCCACCTGAACTGGCTCTTTCATCTTTTATATGTGTATATAACACTAATGATGGGCTTCCCAGGTGGCGCTCGTGGTAAAGAATCAGCCTGCCAATGCAGGAGACATAAGAGATGTGGGTTCGTCCCTGGGCTGGGAAGATCCCCAGAGAAGGGCATGGCAACCCACTCTAGTGTTCTTGCCTAGAGAATCTCATGGACAGGGGAGCCTGGTGGGCTTCAGTCCATAGGGTCGCAAAGAGTCAGACACGACGGAGGTGACTTAGCACACACACAACACTAATGGCAGTAATATCTATATCTACTTGTGACACATGTGCTGGATATGACCCTGAGTGCTTTATATGCATTAACTCATTCACTCTCACAATAACCCTCCAAGAGACATATAATCATCTTTTATAAGTAAGAGAAATGGGATACGTAAATTGCCTCAGGTTATATTGGGAATAAGTGGCTGGCCAAGGTTGGAACCAAGAGAGCCTCATGTCTGTAGACTTAACTGATGTTATAATTTGCCATTTATATTTCTAAACAGCAAATTACATTTACATAAATGTTTGTGAAGGGAACTTGTGGTCTCCTTATCAATGGGTCTAGTATGCCATATATTTTAATACTGGAATTACTGTATGTTCAAACTTGTTAATTAGCAGCATGTCCCTTGTAATTTCTTTCCAGAGAACAGCAGAGAAAAAAAATGAAATTCAAGGGACTTCGCTGGTGTTCCAGTGGTTAAGACTCCATGCTTCTAAGCAGGGGGACATGGGTTCGATCCCTGGTCAGGGAACTAAGATCCCACATGCTGCCAGGTGCAGCCAAATAAATAAATTAATAATTAAATTCAAGATTATAATAGTCAGTGTTACTCATTCAGTTGTGTCTGACTTTTTGTGATCCCATGGACTATAGGCTGCCAGGCTTCTCTGTCCATGGGATTCTCCAGGCAAGAATACTGGAGTGGGTTGCCATTTCCTTCTCCAGGGGATCTTCCCAACCCAGGGATAGAACCCAGGTCTCCTGCATTGCAGGCAGATTCTTTACCATCTGAGCCACCAAGGAAGCCCAAAGCCTACTTGATATTCCCAGGCAGGCTCCCATCCAAGTCCTAATCAGGCCCAACCCTGCTTAGCTTCCAAGATCAGACGAGATCAGGTGTGTTCAGGGTGGTATTGCCATCGCTGAGCTATCAAGGAACCCCTATAACAGTCAAGGCTCAAACAATTCCTTCCACAACTGTCTTAAAGAAATCATAATTTGAGGCCAAGTGCAAAACTCACATGGGAAGTGATGTTTCCAGTGAGAATATGAATTACACTTGATCCTCATTATTTGAAGATTCATATTTGAGAACTTGCCTACTCCCTAAAATTTATTTGTATTCCTGAAAATCAACACTCAAAAAGCTTTCCAGGGCATTTGAGAACACAGGGCAAATGGTGAAAAATGGAGGTGTGCAAGGTTCACACTCCCAGCGAAGGTCAAAGAAGGTCATGCTCTGCCTTCTTGGCTCAGTTCTTACACTGAAGACCAGTGTGCTTTTCCCAGTATAGGAGGTGCTAGACTCTTCGCATTTTTGCACCTTCCGTTGGTGATCTAGATGTTTTTGATGGCCTCCAAGTACAGTGCTGAAGTGCTAGCCAGTGTTCCTAAGTGCAAAAAGGCTGTGAGGTCCTACCTTAGGGAGAAACCTGTGAGCCAAAGCATCTTCGTTCAGGCATGAGTTACAGGGCTGCTGGCCATGAGCTCCATGTCAGTGAATCAACTACATGTGACCCAGTATGTCTTCACATAGAAACACACATGAAACAAGATTATGTACTGATTGGTTTTTGAAAATGCCAGGAGCAGAGGTGGGATCCTAGCTAGCCCCATATTTCCCTCAAGAGTCAGTATTTGCCAACACCCTGTGCATGGCACCTTTATAAACCATGTGTGTGTTAGCTGCTCAGTCATGTCTGACTCTTTGCGATCCCCTGGACTGTAGCCACCAGCCTCCTCGATGGAATTCTCCAGGCAAGCATACTGGAGTGGGTTGCCATTCCCTTCTCTAGGGAATCTTCACAACCCAGGCATCGAACCTGGGTCTCCATTGCAGGCAGATCCTTTACCATCTAAGCCACTATGGAAGCCCCTTTATAGACCATAGCCACCAGGAATACCAAGACTAGACTTATCTTGTTGGGGAACACTTCCAGAGCATCAGTGTGGACTGGAAATGATGTGCAGCATTTCTAGCTAGAAGTCACTATGGATACACATGAGCTGACCGCTGATGCAGACATCTCCCCCTCTCCTGGAACTAACCTCCTCCAAGCAGTAGGATTGAGCCACCATCATAGTGAAGATTCACAAGTGAACGAAAAGGAAAGCAAAACCACTACCCACTGGAATGTGTACAGATGTGTGCACTGGCTCCAGTGCAAAATCTGTGCCAGAATGTAAGGATTCATGCTGTCACCTGGGGTGCAGAGCTCGGAGAAAGCAGGAGAAGGTAAGTGAAATTGAGCGTCGTTATCCACAGACACCTTTTAAATTAACGGTATCATCCTAACCCCAATTCTCTCAAGGACGTTATTCGAATATCAAAGTGAAATTTAAGAACAACCACACGGGAACTTCCCTGGCGGTCCAGTGGTCAAGAATCCACCTTCCAATGTGGGGGACATGGGTTTGATCCCTGGTTCGGGAACTAATATCTCACATGTCGTGAGGCAACTAAGCCTCCAGGTCACAACTACGGAGCCTGCATGCTCTGGAGCCCACGTGCTATAACTAGAAAGCCCGTGCGCCACAGCTAAGGCCTGATATAGCCAAATAAATAAATATTTTTTTTAAAAAGAACAACAACATAAAATATTTTCAAGGGAAATTTCCAAGGTGTGTTTCCTTTACATACTTGAAACGTGTTCTGAGATCCTTTGGTCAGTAAAACATGAAATTAAATGCACAGGTGATTTTGCAGAGCGGGTTGCTACCATTTAAGAAAAAGCACTGATAGAATCCATCCGGTTATACAGGTCAAAGATGCTATGCTTATCTGATTAGTGTGTGTCAGGTGCTAGCAGACACACCCAGTGGTATAGAGTCCGCCTGCCAATGTAGGAGATGTCAGGGACTCGGGTTTGATCCCTGGGATGGGAAGATCCCCTGGAGGAGGAAATGGCAACCCATTCTGGTATTTTTGCCTGAAAACTCCCATGGACAGAGGAGCCTGGCGGGCTACAGGCCATGGGGTCGCAAAAGAGTGGGACATGACTGAACGAGTACACACGCGGCAGGGCACACAGAGGTAGCAGCAGTGTTTTCCCCAACCCTGAAACACATTCATCCTCGGGTAATTACATTCCGATATCATCTATATTGGGGAAGATCGACCACCTAGGAATTAATCTCTAAATATGAGAGGAAGGATCTTGAAAATCATAGCCAAGGTTCTACCAGGAGAATAAAGATTATTAATAGATCAACACATCCCCAGCTACTGCCTAATCTACTGTGCTTCATCCTGCATACAACCAGAGAGAGGGTGGATTGGATGATGAGCAACATGTAGACCATGTCAAAGAATGAGAATCTGCACTTCAGAAAGGACAGACCACCTGGCAGGAGAGTTGGGGGCCCTTCTGTGGGGGTGTCCAAGCAGCACCATCCTTCTTGTTAAGATGACTTTCACTCAGCACCCCCTGAGGTTCTCTGCCCGGAGGTTTACTCCAGCCACCGAAGCCTGCTCTGATCAGGTACCTGTGGGACAAGCTGGATGTGGCCTGGGAATTAACGCCTCCTAGAAGCAATCCTCAACCCATGACTGATGATAGAATTGTGTGCTTTACTCGGACCTCTAGAGTTTCCTCCTCTGAACTGGGATTAAGCTCCAATTGACCGCAGCAGTAATTGGGTTGATAGCATGGTCTTCATTGGCTGCCCTCTCCATTGTCACGTCTTCCCACTTTGCTACTGGTAACTCATTTCCTTTTCCAATAATCTCTCATGCTCACACATACTCAGTCATGTCTAACTCTTTGTGACCCCATGGACTGCAGCCTGCCAGGCTCTTCTGTTCCTTGGATTTTCCTGGCAAGAATACTGGAGCAGGTTGCTATTTCTTCCTCCAGGGGATCTTCCCAACCCAGTGATGGAACCCATATCTCCTGTGCCTCCTGCATTGGCAGGCAGATTCTTTACCACTCAGCCACCTGGGAATCCCCTTCCAATAGATGACTTGCATTCAAATCTTAATCTCAGATTCTGACTTCTCATCGTTTTTTTTTTTACAAAAATTCTAGTCTCTAGGGCAATTACATTTCTGATTGTATAGCCTCAAGTCATTGATGTTTAGTTTGTACATTTACAGGTTTGGCTAATGGGAGTCAGTACCCCCCACCCCACCCCCAGGGCACAGACAACTCTGGGTAGATGGACCAAGTGGAGATACGGAGAGTCAAAAATTAAAAAGCTATCACTGTGCGATGTTTTCTCATTTACCTAGTAAACATTTGATCTCATCTAACAAGAAGATATATAGATTCATTTTATCTTGATTTCCTCCCCAAAGCTGGAGAGAAAGAGAGATTCACTGGGGGGAGGGGGATTCATTATTTTATGGGTATGCACATGTAACAGGTCTGTACTATATCAGGTACTTAAGGACAACAATAAAAGGGACTATAGTCTGTTTAGATATTTCTGATGACTACTAGAAGTAAAGGGAAAATCTAAACTAAAAGTAATATTGACATAAAGTACACACAGTTGTATGTCACTCTCGGGAAAACTGTGGTTTAGCGAGAGATCTGTGAACTAAACTCCACAGCTCCTACCGTGGGTCTGGCACTTTGCAGAGATGGGACATTAACGCCTCAAACCTCACTCACTTTTCCGTTTGTGAGACTAGGGTAGGAGGAACAATCTCTGAGGATGGCTGTCATGGGAACCGGGAGAGAAAACACCCGGCCCAACAGTTATTAAAAAGGGCCTTTTCCCTTGGTTCACAGAAAAAGGAAAGAGGAAAATACTTTTGGTGAAATTCCAAGTGTTTTATAGTTGGTTAGAGAGAGAGTTGCTAGACAGCCATACGTGGTGGTCAGAGAGATGACAGAGATGGATGGTCAGCTCTCCTCACTTATATGTGCCTGTGGGGGCTTTCCCCCCAATAACAATACCCAATTCATTATGGTAATTATCAGTCTAATCACACTAGGACCACAGCCTTGTCTAATTCAATGAAACTAAGCCATGCCCGTGGGGCCACCCAAGACGGGCGGGTCATGGTGGAGAGGTCTGACAGAATGTGGTCCACTGGAGAAGGGAATGGCAAACCACTTCAGTGTTCTTGCCTTGAGAACCCCATGAACAGTATGAAAAGGCAAAATGACAGGATACTGAAAGAGGACTCATTGGAAAAGACTCTGATGCTGGGAGGGATTGGGGGCAGGAGGAGAAGAGGACAATAGAGGATGAGAGGCTGGATGACATCACTGACTCGATGGACGTGAGTCTGAGTGAACTCCGGGAGTTGGTGTTGGACAAGGAGGCCTGGCGTGCTGTAATTCGTGGGGTCACAAAGAGTCAGATACGACTGAGCAACTGAACTGAACTGAACTGAATTATCTTAAAGAGATAGAATTATATTCTGTTTGTGTGATTCTAGGTTCGGTTCACCTCAATTGTCCTAGAAACCTGGGAGGGGCCATAATCAGCACGCACCTTCTACAATATGGATCTTTGCAAGACTGAAATGGAACCATGCTGACCCTCATCCCCTCCCCTGGATGAAGCTCAGGTGGACACTGGCAACATTCTATCCCTGTGACTCTCCTTTTTGCAGTATTACCTTTGTAATGACCCCCTATCTGCCTCATTCTTCCTCTATGTTGCTTATTCCTCGTGGCTCAGACGGTAAGAAATCTGCCTGCAATGCAGGAGACGCAAGTTTGATCCCTGGGTCAGAAGATCTCCTGGAGAAGGGAATGGCAACCCACTGCAGTATTCTTGCCTGGAGAATCCCATGGACAGAGGAGTCCATGGGGCTGCGAAGAGCTGGACATGACTGAGCAACTAACAGTAACAAGCTTGTGTCTGGGTCTCAGATTCACTATGAAAACAGAGCGTGTATCTCTTGTTACTGTGTAATTAACTTGGAGCGTATTTTACTTTTTTTCTTTTTTTTTTTCTTTTTTCAAGTCTCAGGTGATTCTTCCCGGATCAATTTTTATCAGTAGAGGAATAAAAGCTGGAAACTGCTTGGTTGAAGCAAACCGTTTCCATCTTCAGAGAATCTGGTTTAGTGTCTGTCTTCTTTTACTGATAGGATGCTGTGTCCTTTCACGTACATACACACGGAATAAATTCAGAGTACGAGGTCATTACCAACCCAGTTGTATATGACTAATTGTATAGGTCTAATTGTGTATGTATATGCATATATGTCTATGCTAATTGTGGAGAAGGAAATGCCAACCCACTCAGTGTTCTTGCCTGGAGAATCCCACGGACAGAGGAGCCTGGTGGGCTACAGTCCATGGGGTCGCACGAGTCGGACACGACTGAGCGACTAAACCACCATCACCACTACCATATGCTAACTGTATATGGCTTTTTGTATATCTTCTTTTTAACAGAATTTTTTTTTAAAGGAGAAGCAGAATAAGGAAAGCAGATAACGCAGGTTGCAGGCAGAGAGCTGTGAGAATTGCTCACCTCCACAGACCACGCCGTCCAAGTCTTCACAGCGACGATCGTCACATTCACATGTCTTGCCATACACCCTGCTGTCTCCCGGCGGGTAGCAAGTGCACTTGCCACATTCACACTTACCTGCAAAACACACAGGGAAAACACGCTCATTAGGAGACTCACGGAATCAGGAAGACTTTTCAGGAAAACAAGCACCTGATTAGACCAGACCTCCTGGATCGGTATCTAGTCTTTGTCTGCTAACAATTCAGCAAATACCTTCTCCTACATCCCTAAGGTCAAGCTGAAGGTCAAGCGTAAATGCCTAGGAGGTTGAGCTGGAACTGAAGCGACAACTCCTGGCTCGTAGGTGACTCCTGTTTTCTACTTTCCATGTTCTGTTTCATTCCTTTTTGAAGACTCATTCAGTGATGAAACTCCCTGGATGTTTCATATTCCACTATGAGGAGACCATTTAACATAACTGAATCAACTTTATTTATTCTGACACAATTTGAACTAATACGGTCATTAAAAAATATTTTTAATTTGGGTCTGTCTGCCACATAAGCAAAAAAAAAATTCTCATGGATACATTTCAACATGATATTTTAGTGCTGATTTGGTGTGAGTTTTTGAGTTCACAGAATTCATCTTAACATGGGACGTGGGTGAGAGTTCATGTCCTAAATATCCTTATTAACCTTGACTTAAAGTTTAAAAGTAGAAACTTGTTTTGGAATTGAGTTTGGTTCACAGTTTGGGAATTTCTTAATTATTTTCCTTATGACTTTCATCATTATTTCCTGAGCTGTAACTATGCCTCAAACACTATAATTTCTTCAACTCCATCCTTTTGTGTTCATGATACCACACATGCACTAACATTATGACTATCATTTTACTAAACAGGAGATGGAGACATATTGAGGCCAAGTAACTTTCTCTGCTGAACCAGCTCTCAAGGGATAGATTCCAAATTTATATCTATTCCCATCATGCTTAAAGTTTGCCTCTAAACATTCGGCCATATTGTGTCTTAATATATCATCACGGAGCTCCAGGAGGCTGTATGAGAAAGCACAGTTCTTTTTTTCTGAGGAATTGGGACTGGTTTGCCAGAAATTCAGCCGAGTGACTACTCCAAGACATCTGTTAGCTCCCTGTCATTATCCCAACCATCATAATTACACACCCACTGAAATGATCATAAGATACTTCAGGGCTGACCCTGCAATGCTGTTAGTCATTCTGTTACTGCATTTGTGTCATGCTAAAGAAATTCTGAGCTGGGATACGATAGGAAAAAGAAAAATTAGTATTTAGAGTCGTATCACTTCAGCGCTGTAATTAAAGATAGTCTAACACAGTGATTCATAATCTTTTCTGGCAGAAGTGTCAGGGTCATGGTCCCTTTGAGAATCTGATGAAAGATACAGCAATAGATAGTGCTGTTCTGGCCGCCCTTCAACCCGTCTTTCTACTTGGAGGCAGAGCTGAGTTCAGCAGGAGACAGAGCCCTCCCCCTCCCGCAATGATACCCCTCTTCCAGGGGACTGGTGGACCGAGCAGGGACACACCAGACACCCTTGGCCAGGGCTTGGATTCTTGAGGGTGAGAGTAAGGCACGGGGACTGTGGCAGAGTGGCAAGTGTGACAGCACAGCCATGAGCCTCCAGGGGCGTGGAGGCTGACGCTCCAAAATGACAGCTGGTTCGTGGCAGTGCCTTGCTTCCCTGGCTTGTGTGAGCGAGCTGTCCAAGCTTGCACTCTGAGCCTAAGCCCTTGGAATAAAATATTTTTTCATCTCAGTGAATGAAGTTGGTGACCTTTATTAGCAATCAAGAACTCTAACTGGTAGACCCCGGATCTGTCCCTGGAAAAATACATGCCAGCATGCATTTATTTTTTTGTAAAATGTCATAAGGATCCATGAGTCTCTACAATTTATTTAAGAGATGAGGAAACTCAAGTACACTGAGGCTGAATGACTTGCCGAAGGTTAGCAAAGTAGACATTAGCCATGTAGCCGTGTTGGTGTTAGAACCCAGATTTTCTGAGCTGTGCATAATATTGCCTGCTCTGCATGAACACACTGGCCCTCTCATGGGTAGATGCGTGAATGACAACTATGATCCAGGCTGTGGACAGAGGCAAACTACATACAGCAGCAGTGAGCGTAGTTGACGAGTCCACGGCAGACAGACGTGGGAAACACCAGTCACACCATTCCTGAGACATAATCCACTCCCGGTTACCAGGGCAGCATCAGTTCTTAAGTTTGAGGGTACATGTGTTTATGGTGACCATTTAATTAACATTTTGAGGCATATAATAAGTTTCCTGACTACGTATTACTGGTTTCTTTGACAACCATGAACACACTACTGGCATATGTGTTTATTTTATTTTTCACTTGAGGAAGAATTAATTAATTTACTCAATATCTATTACTTAGTCATAGTTCAAAAGATTGAACACAAATATCTATCAGATCCAGACTCATTAATAAAATTATGGTATATAAACAAAACAGAATATTATAGCATGTGAGGTTTTAAAAACTTTTTTTGGTTACTCTTCACAACATGTGGGATTTTAGTTCCCCAACCAGGGATTGAACCTCAGCCCTTGGCAGTGAGAGCTCGGAGTCCTAACCATGGAACCATCAGGGAACTCCCCATAGGGGTTTAAATTTCTACACTTCACTGGCCGTATATTCTGCAACTTTCTCTATAAAATTCAAACTAGTGTTCACTAGCCTATTTAAATTTAATCTCTCCATAAACCCTCCCTTGTCCTCCCTGATTAGTTTAGTCACCTGTCAGAATGCAGTGTTCTGTCTAATCCCACAGTACTTAGTCCACACCATTAGTAGATCACTGAATGCAAGCTTTTTACTAAATACATGCCTGAGCCCTACTCTAAGTAGTGATATCTTTATTTCAGGCTGTGGGTGGATTCATGCACTGACAGACTTTATTTTCTTGGGCTCCAAAATCACTGTAGATGGTGACTACAACCACGAAATGAGAAGATACCTGCTTCTTGGAAGAAAAGCTATAACCAGTCTAGACAGCATATTAAAAAGCAGAGACATCACTTTGCTGAATAAGGTCTGCATAGTCAAAGCTATGGTTTTTCCAGGAGTCATGTACAGACATTGGAGTTGGACCATAAAGAAGGCTGAAAGCTGAAGAATTGATGCTTCAAATTGTGGTGCTGGAGAAAACTGTTGAGAGTCCCTTGGACAGCAAGAAGATCAAAGCTGTCAATCCTAAAGGAAATCAACTCTGAATATTGGAAGGACTGATGCTGCAGCTGACGCTCCAGTACTCTGGCCACTTGATGCGAAGAGCAGACTCCTTAGAAAAGACCCTGATGCTGGGAAAGATTGAAGGTAGAAGGAGAAGGGGATGACAAAGGATGAGATAGTCGGGTGGCATCACTCACTCAACGGAAATGAGTTTGAGCAAACACTGGAAGACGGTGAAGGACAGGGAAGCCTGCCTGCTGGAGTCCATGGGGTCGAGGAGAGTCAGACACGACTAAGCAACTGAACTGAACTGTAGGTGGGATCTGTAACTGTATAATATCTGTGATAGATATTAGTATTTACGTATTTAATTTAAAAACATGTTGAGAAGCTGTAATTTCAATAACTCACATAAAATCCATTTCTTTCTATTTCTCCAAAAAAAAAATTAACTATATTTTCTGATCCAGAATGAGATGATTTAAGAAGAGCAACATCATCAAAGGCACCTGCCAGCTTGGGAGCAGCAGTTACACTCTCTACAACCTTATTTTCTTCTACTTTTTAAAACGGCAAAACCACACTTGCATACAGGCTCAACAGTGGGAGAGTAATTAGGGGCTCACATAAAACAGAAAAGAGATTAGCACTTCACTAACACAGTCGTCCTTCGCCTAAAATAATAGGTTTACCATAGCAACCTGATTGCACCAGGAAAAGCTCCTGCCAAATGCATCTGAAGTTCCCTTGAAATTTCCACAAGGAGGAATTAAACACTCGAGAACTATAATATTCTGTACCATTTCATCTAAGTACAAATATTTCGTGTGTGAGAATAAAGTCATCTTCCATCAGACAAATTTAAAGGGAAGAGGCACCTTCACCTACTGCTTCAAAGTGAGCAGGAGGATGTCTTATAATTTAAGCCACACTGATGCTACTTCAGCTAGTCAAGGAAGAGATGCTGGTGACTTTTTAAAAACGAGGATAAATGTCAATCCTTCCTTTCATGTTTTCTTAGTATACAAGGATTGAAGTAATCAATCACAGACCTTTGGGCCAAAGGTAAAGAATCTGCTTCCCAATGCAGGAGACTCAACAGTTGAGGGTTCGATCCCTGGGTCGGGAAGATCACACGGAGGAGAAAATGGCAAGCCGCTCCAGTATTCTTGTCTGGGAAGTTCCATGGACAGAGGAGTCTGGCGGGCTATAGTCCATGGGGGTCTCAAAGAGTTGGACACAACTTAGTGACTGAGCATGCACGCAAGGCATTTGAACAAATGGCGCACTTATATCATTTTCTGTTGTCTGTCTAAAATTGAAATTGCGATATGGCAGCAGCAGAGCTCACTTTTCTGTAGAGCTTTCCCAAGGTCTTGAGGAGAATATCACAGAGGAAGTCTATTAGACCTCGAAGTAAGATGATCTCATTATTTCACCCTTAAGATTAGTTTCTATAATGACTAACATTACTCAACTCACTTATTTCTAACAAAAATTTTCTAAAGTAGGTAGCCATTATCACACTCACTTACCAGTATAACTCAGAAACTAAGCAATAGTTTTAAGGTTAAACAACAACAACAGAGAATGAATGGGTTTGGAAATGTGGAGCTTACGTAATTAATCAATGTGGTCAATCCCAAATGAGGCAATATAAAGGAGAAAAGAAATCTCCATCTTCCTAGCTGGTAAATCTATTGGCCAGATAGTGGGTGGCACCTTGCTTCACAAAGTTTAGGGATTCTGCAAACAAAAATCAGCCATAAAAAGAAAGAAAAACTCACTCAGTTATAGTGAGGTTGGATGAACCTGGAGTCTGTCATACGGAGTGAAGTAAATTAGAAAGGGAAAAACAAATATCACATATTAACACATACATACGGAATCTAGAAAAATGCTACTGATGAACCCATTTGCAGGACAGGAATAGTGACACAGATGTACAGAATAGACTTGTGGACACAAGGTAGGGAAGGAGAGGGTGGGACGAGTTGAGAGAGTAGTGTTGCTGTTCATACACTACCATGTGTAAAACAGTTGGCTCGTGGGAAGCTGCCGGAGAAGGCGACGGCACCCCACTCCAGTACTCTTGCCTGGAAAATCCATGGACGGAGGAGCCTGGTAGGCTGCAGTCCATGGGGTCGCTAAGAGTTGGACACGACTGAGCGACTTCACTTTCACTTTTCACTTTCCTGTATTGGAGAAGGACATGGCAACCCACTCCAGTGTTCTTGCCTGGAGAATCTCAGGGACGGGGGAGCCTGGTGGGCTGCTGTCTATGGGGTCGCAGAGTCGGACACGACTGAAGCGACTTAGCAGCAGCAGCAGCAGTGGGAAGCTGCTGTATAACTCAGGGAGCTCAGCCTGGTGCTTTGTGATGACCTGGGGAGGTGGGGGGATGGGATGGTACGTGGCAGGTTCAAGAGGGAGGGGATATATGTATACTTACAGCTGATTCCTGTTGTTGTATAGCAGAAACCAATACAACATTGTAAAGTAATCATCCTCCAATTAAAAATTACCAAAAAAAATCCTATTACATCCAGGCATATACTTGTTTGGTACTGAATTAATGACTCCATTCTAGGTCCTAAGCACAAGCAATTGTAATTCACCAGGAAATACTCTATGAGATAAATGTCAAAGGATAGACAAAGCAACAAATGCTATTTACCAGCGAAAGAGCTGATACAATCGGAGAAACATTTCTATAGGAAGTTTCTCGAAGATAAACTATATTTGGGCAAAGAGGGAAAACGTGGAATCAAATCCTCATCACTTTTAAATTCTTGCTTGGTTTTGTCACTTTAAAAAATTCAAAAGTGTGAGTGAATATATCACTTCCTTCATAGTTCAAGAGTGCTAATTAAATTGATTTGAAACAAGTGTGGACTCTCTTTCCACACCAGAGATAATTAGAAAATTTATTTTACAAATTGAATAATGAAATCCATGTAACAATAAACAATACATTTCTATCAATGAGCTAACCTTTTACAGTGAAGAAAAAATAAACTATAAAGCAATATTTTCTACTTATTTCTTAATTATTCTTTATTTCTGAATCTGCCAATATTAATTTTTCCACATGATGAAACATTAGAAAGAACATTGAGTATATACGTAAGAGTATCCATATATGAGGATATATGTGTACATGTACATTTAAATTTGAAGCTATTGTTAATACCATGTGAGCAACTTTTCCTCAAACTGTTCTTGCAAAAAAAAACAAAGACAGTTTGTACTATTCTTAAGTCTTCTAACATCAAAAGTATATTAAAATAAAAATATTTTAAATTTAAAAAATATACAAGTAAAATCCTAAACATAATTTATCTATGTAACTAAATGTTTCGTAAAAAATAAAGCCCTATCGATAATTAGGTGTACTTTTAGCCATACATTTTACATTCACTTTTGGAAAACATATTCAGGTCTTAAGACATTTTTTTCTCAATAAAGCAGTGTCAAAAATATGCAGAGCCTGGGAATTACACAGCCAAAAATGTCAGAAACTCAATAATCTTACAATTTAAGGATATAGCAAACTTGCTTTAACTTTGCCATTTTATAGCACAGTTGACATAATCAGAATTAATAGGCAAGAGTTACAGGGAAACAGTCTAATATACTGTAATAAATAATATTACACACATCAGAGTAGTTCACTCTGATGGAATGTACTGCCATGGTAAGGAGTAAGCTTTCATCACTAAAGGAACTGAAGTCAATAAGGCAGTCTCTGATAAAAGTTAAGAATTTGTGCTCTGGGTTCAGAAAGACCTAAGATAGAATTTAATATCTATCACTTACACGTTCTATAATCTTAGGAAATAAATAAACTTTTCATTTAAAATTTACTAAATTGGGAATACCTACTTAATTAGGCAATCCCTTGGAGGAGGAAATGGCAACCCACTCCAGCATTCTTGCCTGAAAAATCCCATGGAAGAAGAAGCCTGATGGGCTACCGCGTCCATGGGGTCGCAAAAAATCAGAACACAACTCAGCAACTGAGCATGAATGCACTTAATAAATAACTTTAAAGGGACAAAAACAGAAATATGTATTTTTTAAAATATTGCCCTTTGGATTTTCTAAGCACCACTGTGATATTTGCTTGTGGTACAGTGTTTAAACTTAAAAAAAAAAAAAAAATGTATAACCTATAGAGTAAAAGTGAAGCGAAGTGAAGTGAAGTCACTAGTCTTGTCTGACTCTTTGCAACCCCATGGACTATAGCCTGCCAGGCTCCTCCGTCCATGGAATTTTCCAGGCAAGAATACTGGGATGGGTTGCCATTTTTTTCTCCAGGGGATCTTCCCAACCCAGGGATCGAACCCAGGTCTCCCACATTGTAGTCAGATGCTTTTACCATCTGAGCCACCAGGGAAGTCCCCACAAATAGAATCACATAATTATCAAAATGGGCTTCCTTGGCAACTCAGTGGTAAAAAAATCTGCCTGCAATGCAGCAGACAAGGGTTTGATCCCTGGGTTGAGAAGATCCCCTGGAGAAGGAAATGGCAACCTACTCAGTATTCTTGAGTAGGTTGATATCCTGTGGACAGAGAACCCTTGCAGGCCTTAGTCCATGGGGTCCGAAAGAGTCAGACAAGACTTAGTCACTAAACAACAACAATTATCAATATAATTTTATATAATGGGAAGTAATATATCATTTTCACAGCTAATCCATTTTTCTGTTATATGAATGTCCACTTCCTTTTTTATTTTTACCAACAACATATTTCAGATAACTTATGGTTTCTAGACTAAATATGCTAATTCTTTAAAAGGTATTTTATTCTGATGTTATTTTTCAACAAACTCCTATGACACCTGGAAGTCCTATTTCCATTTTTTCTTTAGCCCCAGAAACAATTTTTAACTAGCAAGAAGTTCAATATATGAGATTAAGTCAAAGCCTCCTAAGGCAGCCTGGACTTAAGTGGCCAAGATTCTAGAGAAAATGGAACCATAGGATAGTGAGTTCTCCTTGATACACAAATAATCCCCTTCATACATTTGTCAAGCCTGAACTTTTTAGGGCAAGAGGATAAAGCATTAAGCAGGAAGCAACATCTAAAAGAGGAATAAACTAGATGGAGATTTTGGCTTTTTCATCTGGCTGGCAAGGTAGTACTTGGAACTCAGGGACCTTTGAGAAGGAGGGCATTGATGAACAGAACATAAACATTCCAGGTTTTCACTTTAGAAGTCATGCTAATACCTGATTGGATTGAAGTTATCTGCCTTTGTACATACATCTTTCAGACAAAAAGTAAATTATCTCTTCAAGGAAGATGACATCATTCACAAAATTTTACCAATTTTATTAAACGATATTCATACTCAATGGCAAAAGAACAGGTGTTTCAAGAGACAGGACAGAATGACTATTTCAATACAATGTAATACTGAGCAGAGAACATCGATATTTCCATGGCTAATCTTGTTCAGTCGCCAAGTCGTCTCTGACTCTACTCGACCCCATGGACTACAGCATGCCAGGCTTCCCTGTCCCGCACCATCTCCCGGAGTTCAAGTTTACTGTGCAGAAAGGCAAATGACTAATCTTAGCTACCTAGAAAAACTGAACGAGGACCAAGCAGATGAGGCATTCCCTGTTCCTTGGACACTACCTGATAAGAGCAAACATTTCATAAGGATATTGACTTTGATAAGAATATTCAATATTCTCTGATAAGATAAAGAATATTCTTTGATAAGAATATTAAAAGTAGCATAGAGATGGAGGAAGAAAGAGAAATATGCTTCCAAATAAGGGGAAGAGAAAAAGAAGGATGATGTTGCAAGAGAAAGAACTCTCAAACACATGCAATTAGCTGCTTGTACTGGTAATGGAAAAACTGTCAGAAAATAAAGGTATTTGAAACGCAAGTCCTTCATGCAAGCCTTCTATGGGGTCACACAGAGTCAGACACGACTGAAGTGACTTAGCAGCAGCAGCATGCAAGCCTTTGTATCTCCCTGACTACAGGAAAATATCCCCTGGAGAAGGGAATGACTACCCACTCCAGTGTTCTTGCTTGGAGAATTCCATGGACAGAAGAACCTGGCAGGCTACAGTCCATGGAGTTGCAAAGAGTTGGACAAGACTGAGCGACTAACACTTTCATACATAGGTTAAATAGTCGTTTGTTTGGAATAAAACCTAATTTTACCCTGGGTCCCTTCATATTATGAGTTAAACTCTGCTTATGTGTCTCTTACTCAAGTCTTGGATAAAATCAAAGTGAATACAAACTAATAAAAAACAAATCACATGGAATTGCTAATTGTCAAAAACATTTGTGCCACTGTTTGAAAAGCAACGTATTCTTTGAAGGAACAGGAAATTGCAATATCAGTTTTTCAGGGAGATGACTTCTGCTCTCAGCTAATCTAGCCAAAGAGGAAGGCTAGTCAATCAATCCTAGCAATAATAGTCAACATCGCTGCTGCAAAAGCTATTCAGCCAATGAAATTAGGTAATAAAAGAAAACAAAGAAAGGATAAGAGATTAGATGCTTGAAACAATGATGAAGTTTGCATCGCACAAAAAGCAGTATCAGAGGAATCCTGATTAATCAGGACTTCCCTGGTGGCTCAGACAGTAAAGCGTCTTGCTTACAATGCGGGAGACCTGGGTTCGATCCCTGGGTCAGGAAGATCCTCTGGAGAAGGAAATGGCAACCCACTCCTGTGCTCTTGCCTGGAAAATCCCATGGACAGAGGAGCATGGTGGGCCTCAGTCCACTGGGTCCCAAAGAGTCAGACACGACTGAGCGACTTCACTTTCACTTTTCACTTTTGAGATATCTTTGGCTTAAATACATCTGATTGCCTGAGAGTCCAAAGGATTGACTGCTTGCCCATGAAAGTGAAAGTGAAGTTGCTCAGTCATGTCCAACTCTTTGGGATCCAGTGGACTGTAGCCCACCATGCTCCTCTGTCCATGGGATTTTCCAGGCAAGAGTACTGGAGTAGGTTGCCATTTCCTTCTCCAGAGGATCTTCCTGATCCAGGGATCGAACCCAGGTCTCCTGCATTGCAAGCAAGATGCTTTACCATATGAGCCACCAGGGAAGTCCATGATGTATTATGTAATGAGAACTTGCACTAATTCCACTGGGGATTTTAATTCATATATTTATTTTCTTTTTTTGGCTAGGAAATGATAAATGCTTTATGGAAAGTATAATTAATAAACATTCTAAATGCATTCTCTTCCAAATATAAGTTTCTTGTTTATCCCCTACTTATTTGTGTGTGTGTGTGTGTGAGATGTGATTTTAAATCAGTTCTTATTAATTTTCACTTTTTGAATTAGTGTTACAAAAGATATATTACAATGAAGTACATAGTATGTGGGCATTAGCTTCTGGTAATAAAAAGAATAGAAATATACTGGACTTACAATGCTTATTCCATAGCTGTGCTTATGGGAAGTCATGTAATTCTTCAAGAAACTCAAAACCAAAACTGTGAGCTGGAATAAGAGCAATTAGCATCAGCTCATATGAAAGAGGTCCTGAGAGTCAAAGCCCACAGCAGCACTTCAAGCAACAAAGCAGAGAAGGTGAGTCTGGGATTCCTTGAGTAAACTGGAAAGAAAGCTAAAGAGATCCAAGATCAGTCATTTCCTTGGGAGAATCTAACACAAGACCTTGATGAAGACAAGTATCCTGAAATTAGGCTTCAAAATGTTCCAGAGCTTAGAATAAACCATGTATAAGGCTTCCCTGTTGACTCAATCTGCCTGCAATGAGGGAAACCCAGGTTCGATCCCTGGGTCAGGAAGATCCCCTGGAGGAGGGCAGGGCAACCCACTCCAGTATTCTTACCTGGAAAAACCCCACGGATGGAGGAGTCAGGTGGGCTACAATCTATGGGGTCACAGAAAGCCGGACATGACCGAGCAATTAACACACACACACAAGCTCCCAACTGAAGACCAACAAATGTATACATAAACCACCATCAGTGACAGTCAGTAAAGATAGTAGTTTTTACTGGACAAGATGGAGCGACTAGGCACACATGGACTGAATGTTGTCTAAATACCTGTCTTGCCATCTTTTCTTAAATATATTTGCTACAGAATGGTTCCAAATAAGAAAAGGAGTACGTCAAGGCTGTATATTGTCACCCTGCTTATTTAACTTCTATGCAGAGTACATCATGAGAAACACTGGGCTGGAGGAAGCACAAGCTGGAATCAAGATTGCTGGGAGAAATATCAATAACCTCAGATATGCAGATGACACCACCCTTATGGCAGAAAGTGAAGAGGAACTAAAAAGCCTCTTGATGAAAGTGAAAGAGGAGAGTGAAAAAGTTGGCTTAAAGCTCAACATTCAGAAAACGAAGATCATGGCATCTGGTCCCATCACTTCATGGCAAATAGATGGGAAACAGTGGAATCAGTGGCTGACTTTATTTTTCTAGGCTCCAAAATCACTGCAGATGGTGACTACAGCCATGAGATTAAAAGATGCTTACTCATTGGAAGGAAAGTTATGACCAACCTAGATAGCATATTTAAAAGCAGAGACATTACTTTGTCAACAAAGGTCCATCTAGTCAAGGCTATGGTTTGTCCAGTGGTCATGTATGGATGTGAGAGTTGGACTATAAAGAAAGCTGAGCACAGATGCTTTTGAACTGTGATGTTGGAGAAGATTCTTGAGGGTCCCTTGAACTGCAAGGAGATCCAACCAGTCCATCTTAAAGGAGATCAGTCTTGGGTGTTCATTGGAAGGACTGATTTTGAAGCTGAAACTCCAAAACTTTGGCCACCTGATGTGAAGAGCTGACTCATCTGAAAAGACCCTGATGCTGGGAAAGATTGAGGGCAGGAGGATAAGGGGACAACAGAGGATGAGATGGTTGGATGGCATCACCGACTTAATGGACATGGGTTTGTGTGGACTCCAGGAGTTGGTGGTGATGGACAGGGAGTCCTGGCGTGCTGCAGTTCATGGGATCGCAAAGAGTCGGACACAACTGAGCAACTGAACTGAACTGAACCCTGATGTTTGTTACGTGATAATACCAATAACCAGGTCATTTACACATCTGTTTCTATAGTCTGTTGTGGTCTTCTTGGTCCTATTTGTTATTTCTCTGACTGTCAGAAATTGTGTAGGAAAAGAGTACAGGGTCTCTGGATTACAGTCCCTTAACCAGAAATAAGTCACTTATTTTTTTTTTTCTTTTGCTGCACAGCACGTGGGATCTTAGTTCCTGGACCAGGAACCCCTGCCCTGTGCACTGGGAGCACAGAGTCTTAACCACTGGACCACCAGGGAAGTCCTGGACTTCTTACAAGCAGAGAGAGCAGTGACTCTCATCCTGGGGAAATCGTGCTCCCCAGGGGCATTTGGTAATGTCCGGAGATATTTTTGAGTGTAATGATGGGTTGCAGGCTTCCCTGGTGTCTAGTAACGAACAGAAACACTGCTGAACACCCTACAAAGCAGAGGACAGCCCCACAACAAAGAATTAGCTAGCTGAAAATATTAATTGTGCTGCTATTGAGAAACTCTAAGACAGGTGAGGGAAGATCACCTTAATTCAAATAAAGAAGAGCTCAGCTGAGGCTGAGTTGCATTTATTCCTTGTTTTCCTCTCCCCTTCTCAAGAGGTCCAAATACAGAGGCCTCTGCACTCACTCACACACACACACACACACACACACACACGTGCACATATGCATGCTCACATGGAAATCAGCTCACCCAAGTTTACACTTCCTCCTTTAAGACTGACCACTGTCCCATCCTCTAGGAAGTGGTCTGCCACTTGTCCAGCCCCCATGCACAACCACCATTGAAGGCTCGATTAGGTATCACTATGATGTTGAAAATAGAACCTTGGCGGTACTCCAGCCTGATACTCATGGATACTGATCGATCTATATAGATATTGATGGATCTAAAATGTGCTCCATGATGCTGAAGTCTGTTTGATACCTTTTAATCTAGGCTTCTCATTTGCATCTTGTATTCAGTGTTTATGCAAGACATTAAAACTTCATACCATGACCTAAGACATGCACTTACTATATTTTTTAATGTATATCCCCATAACCCCTGTTAAAAATCACGTTCCTAATTGCAAGTAGATCTTAAAATATTACATACACGGACACACACATGCATGAAAATACTAAGTGCCTTTTGCATTTAAAACTATGATTGGGCTGATTTAAATGTGTTATTTTCACAGTAATTCATGACCATAAATCAACACAGGATCAATGTAAATAAAAATAAAATACATACATATAAGGCAGTAAATTCCCCATTACACTCAGCTCCAGGGACAATTACTGTTAACTTTGTAGTGAATTCTAGCCTTTTATCTACACCTATTTCTACCTACATGAGTAAACAAGGCAATATAATTTCATCTCAAATTGTAACATAAATATTCTAGCTAAGAGCACTTTGAAAGGATTCACTTTAATTAAGATCATTCTTCCAGTAGCCTTTCTCATGACCTAACCTGTAGCTGCATTTCATCCCACATTATGCTCTTATATTTTTTAAAGAGCAGATATATCTGGTACCAGCCAAAACCTCTGCTGCACACATTCGAGCTGTGCCTGCTGTCAGAATTTCAGGTGTAGATTAATTTACTTAAAGCCCGACTAATTGGCCATTCACTCTGGGTGGAGACAGAATGCTAATTTATTCACCTAAATCAGTAAGTAGGCCATCTCTGGAAGAAGAAATTCATCTTTTTACACTACTTTTTTGAAACTGTTCATGAACTCTTACAAATGAGCTTCTTTATCATGAGTGCCAGCCACGAGATAAGAAGGGACAGGAAACTCAGGAAAGTCTTTCCTTTGCTCCCTCCATTCAGGATTACTCTAGTGCAGATTAATCAACAGAGAACCGTTCGTTCTCTGCTTCATCATCTGTAGAGACGATCATTAATATTCCACCATGCAGAGAGCATTCTAGGTGCTAATACGGAACTCAGAGGGAGAGTGTCTAAAACCTAAATCAAACAGATGAGACTATTAAGATTGATGGTCCCAAGGAAGAAAACGTTACTTTCCAATACGAATTCCAATTTCCACAGAATGAAAACTGACCTCAACATATTTTGTAACTATAAAGAAAACCACTATTGTGCTTTGGGCAGGTTTAGCTAATAGGTAAGAGGAGTCATACAAAATAAAGTAAGTCAAGATGAAAGAGAGTGGCCCATAGTAACATGCAAAATGGGGATAAGAATGCATCACAAGATGCATTTTTTAAAGTTTTATATTAACGGGTGATGGGCAGGTGAGGAGGAAGTTAAAATTATATCATTGGGGTTTGCAATTTGGTGTATGTGTTAGATTAGACCATTTACCATGATTGGCATATCATCAGAGAGGTGGCATGTTTAAGACTTAAAATAATGAATTAAAAGAAATGTTCAAAGAAATAATTTATTTAAACAGTAAATGATAAATTTTATGCAAGCTGAATTAAAACCAAAGTACACTGGGCTAAGCATAACTTTAAAGCTCACTGAACTTAAATGCTAACAATTACATTTGTTTTCAAATCTTAAACCCTCACACACCATATCAGCTTCATTATGTTTAAGGCTAAGTCAAGGTACTTTCCTTTCTGCCTTTGGAGTAGTTTTCTATCAGAAGCAATACTGGGAACACAGTTTAATCAACTTAATCAACACTATTTGAGCAAAAGAGGACCCTGAATATATATCTAAGATGTATTTTATTGACCAAAAAATTGGCAGGTAGAGATGCCAGTTCGATCCCTGTATCACCTTCCCGGTGATGCCAGGAAGATCCCTGGAGAAGGAAATGGCAACCCACTCCAGTATTCCTGCCTGGGGAATCCCATGGACAGAGCAGTATGGTGGGTTAGCATCCATGGGGTCACAAAAGAGTAAGGCAGGACTTAATGACTAAACAGTGACAATAACGATGCATGGAGCTTCAAAATAAAAAAACAACTAAACTACTCCTTAAAAACATATTTAATAAGGACGCCTTTTAGTAATACACAAAGAAAAGGGAAGTATAGCCAACTATTACAAACAAGTTAAAATGTGAGTGCATTTTGAAAACAGAGAAGTATGTTGATGACATAAGTTCCTCTGTGAATATACATCATATTACCTGGATATTAAGGCTTCCAGTTGCTTCTCTGAAGGGCAATTATCAATGGCAGCAATCAATGGGGAAAGGTATGCCCACTGTTACAAGAACTGCCAACAACCAGTCAGCTCATGCGCCTGAACATGGCATGTCAGTGGGAGGTTGTAACAGAGAAGCAAATGAATTTTAGAGGTAATAGTGCATGTTTGCTTTAAATGCAGGCAAAGAGATAAGACTGATAGATTCAGTTCAGTTCAATTCAGTCACTCAGTCATGTCTGACTCTTTGCGACCCCATGAATTGCAGCATGCCAGGCCACCCTGTCCATCACCAACTCCCGGAGTTTACCCAAACTCATGTCCATTGAGTCGGTGATGCCATCCAGCCATCTCATCCTCTGTCGTCCCCTTCTCATCCTGCCCCCAATTCCTTCCAGCATCAGGGTCTTTTCCAATGAGCATGAGGTGGCCAAAGTATTGGAGTTTCAGCTTCAGCATCAGTCCTTCCAATGAACACCCAGGACTGGTCTCCTTTAGGATGGACTGGTTGGATCTCCTTGCAGTCCAAAGGACTCTCAAGAGTCTTCTCCAACACCACACTTCAAAAGCATCAATTCTTCGGCACTCAGCTTTCTTCACAGTCCAACTCTCACATCTATACATGACCACTGGAAAAACCATAGCCTTGACTAGACGAACCTTTGTTGGCAAAGTAATGTCTCTGCTTTTGAATATGCTATCTAGGTTGGTCATAACTTTCCTTCCAAGGAGTAAGCGTCTTTTAATTTCATGGCTGCAGTCACCATCTGCAGTGATTTTGGAGCCCTCAAAAATAAAGTCTGACACTGTTTCCACTGTTTCTCCATCTATTTCCCATGAAGTGATGGGACCAGATGCCATGATCTTCATTTTCTGAATGTTGAGCTTTAAGCCAACTTTTTCACTCTCCTCTTTCACTTTCATCAAGAGGCTTTTTAGTTCCTCTTCACTTTCTGCCATAAGGGTGGTGTCATCTGCATATCTGAGGTTATTGATATTTCTCCCAGCAATCTTGATTCCAGCTTGTGCTTCTTCCAGCCCAGTGTTTCTCATGATGTACTCTACATAGAAGTTAAATAAGTAGAGTGACAATATACAGCCTTGACGTACTCCTTTTCCTATTTGGAACCAGTCTGTTGTTCCATGTCCAGTTCTAACTGTTGCTTCCTGACCTGCATATAGGTTTCTCAAGAGGCAGGTCAGGTGGTCTGGGATTCCCATCTCTTGAAGAATTTTCCACAGTTTATTGTGATCCACACAGTCAAAGGCTTTGGCATAGTCAATAAAGCAGAAATAGATGTTTTTCTGGAACTCGCTTGGCTTTTTTGATGATCCAGTGGATGTTGGCAATTTGATCTCTGGTTCCTCTGCCTTTTCTAAAACCAGCTTGAACATCAGGAAGTTCACGGTTCATGTATTGCTGAAGCCTGACTTGGAGAATTTTGAGCATTACTTTACTAGCGTGTGAGATGAGTGCAATTGTGCAGTAGTTTGAGCATTCTTTGGCATTGCCTTTCTTTGGGATTGGAATGAAAACTGACCTTTTCCAGTCCTGTGGCCACTGCTGAGTTTTCCAAATTTGCTGGCATATTGAGTGCAGCACTTTCACAGCATCATCTTCCAGGATTTGAAATAGCTCCACTGGAATTCCATCACCTCCACTATCTTTGTTTGTAGTGATGCTTTCTAAGGCCCACTTGACTTCACATTCCAGGATGTCTGGCTATAGGTCAGTGATCACACCATCGTGATTATCTGGGTCGTGAAGATCTTTTTTGTACAGTTCTTCTGTAGTATCACATAAAGGGGAAGCAAAAACTGGGTTTACAGATTTAGAAGTTCTAATTAAGAAACAAAGGAGAAGGACTTCCCTGACCGCCCACTGGTTAGGACTTTGACTTTCAATGCAAGTTCAATCACCAGTGGGAGAGTTAAGATCCCACATACCTTGTGGCAGAAAAACCAAAATGTATAACAGAAATGATATTGTAACAAATTAAATAAAGACTTTAAAAAAAATGGTCCACATAAAAAGATCTTTAAAAAAAAAAAGAAGCAGAGAAGAAACTCAAAATAACATTGTCAACACAACATTATATACACCAAGTTGCTTCTTCGCTCATACACCAAGATGATCTCAAGTTCTGCAGTGTCCCTGCACTAAGAATGCTTTAATTTCATGCAGGAAGAGAACTACAACAGGGATTTGCATTTTCTGAGGATAAATTATTAGTGCATTAATTTGACTAAATATATCTCTCTACCACTTGTCTTCCTACATTTAAATATGCATGTCTAACAATTGATTTTTGCAATATGTCCACTTTCCCCCACACACGACAACAGAGAAGATAAACCAAACACCTATTCTACACCATCAATCAAAGTGGTAATTCTGGAGTGTCCGTTTCCTTCTCCTGCATTCTATGAACATTCCTGAACATTCTCCCACTTTTTCCCATCTAGCAGTTGATACATTTAAATAATTATAACAAAGCACTTGCAGGGGATTAGACATTCACTGAGACCTTCATTGTCTTCAGGCCGTGAATTTGGATTTTCCACATCTTGGTTGGTCTTGGGATGGAATTCCTGACAATGTCCTGTCAGCAAGGAAACAGTCCTACCCTGAGACAGTGGGGTGACTGTGGCCCTGCAACTCACTTCCTGGTGTTGTACTAAATACTCCCTGTCCACTGTTTGATTTCTTCTCCAACATGACCCCTTGGAAGAAGGTCCTGATTTAATCCCTGTTTTGCAGACAAGGCACATGGATTTACAGGGTTTAAGTACTTAAGTGGAAGTCACACAGTCAGTGAATAGTGGGGCCAAGATTCAATCCAGTATCTACTAACTCATAAATATAAATTTAAATAACTAAGTTATACCTATTCTTAATTTTGGACAAATGCCACAAGTAATTAACACTATCAGAATATAATGTAATATACGTCTTGCTTTTCAGAATGAAATAAGAGTCATGATATTAAAATTACTCTAAATGCAAGAGGAAGTCCTAGGGAAATGTCTAATTGAAACGTCTAAGTATCTAATAATATCAAGCATAGAGGGAAAAGATGGTTGGATGGCATCACTGACTTAACGGACATGAATCTGAGCAAACTTCCTGAGATAGTGAAGGACAGGGAAGCCTGGTGTGCTGCAGTCCATGGGGTTGCAAAGAGTTAGACACGATTTAGTGACTGAAAAACAACAACAGTGTGTTTAATCGCTAAGTCGTGTCTGACTCTTGTGAACCCATGGACTGTAGCCTGCCAGGCTCCTCTGCCCATGGGATACTCCAGGCAAGCATACTGGAGTGGGTTGCCATTTCCTTCCCCAGGGGATCTTCCTGATCCAGAGATTGAACCCAGGTCTCCCACACTGCAGGCAGATTCTTTACCAATTGACCTATGAGGGAAGAAGACAATAATAACAACACCAACAGAGGGACAAAAATATGTACCATCTCCTTACAAAACACATTTGCAAACCAGTTTGTTCATTTCGAAAACAAACGTATTTTTTCTTCTTAAAAGAAAGAAAATAAGGCACATCTTCTAATGCTGTTAGTATATATCTGACAAAATATAAAACCATGGTATGTGGCATCAGTTATATTTACCTTATTCAAAAATCTCTTGGGGTTTGAAGACCTGATGAGAAAACTGAGATTCAATGGCACTGTGAACTTAAGAGACCCATGCATTTTTAGGAAAACAACCAACTCTGTCTCTCAGTCTCTGTCTCTCCCTTTCTCTCATTCTGGCCCTCATCACTCCTTCAGTTCAGTTCAGTTGCTCAGTCGTGTCTGACTCTTTGCATCCCCATGAATCGCAGCATGCCAGGCCTCCCTGTCCATCACCACCTCCCGGAGTTCACTCAGACTCACGTCCATCAAGTCAGTGGTGCCATCCAGCCATCTCATCCTCTGCCGTCCCCTTCTCCTCCTGCCCCCAATCCCTCCCAGCATCAGGGTCTTTTCCAATGAGTCAACCCTTCACATGAGGTGGCCAAAGTATTGGAGTTTCAGCTTCAGCGTCAGTCCTTCCAATGAACACCCAGGACTGGTCTCCTTTAGGATAGACTGGTTGGATCTCCTTGCAGTCCAAGGGACTCTCAAGAGTCTTCTCCAACACCACAGTTCAAAAGAATCAATTCTTCGGTGCTCAGCCTTCTTCACAGTCCAACTCTCACATCTATACATGACCACTGGAAAAACCATAGCCTTGACTAGATGGACCTTTGTTGGCAATGTAATATCTCTGCTTTTGAATATGCTATCTAGGTTGGTCATAACTTTCCTTCCAAGGAGTAAGCGTCTTTTAATTTCATGGCTGCAGTCACCATCTGCAGTGATTTTGGAGCCCCCAAAAATAAAGTCTGACACTGTTTCCACTGTTTCCCCATCTATTTCCCATGAAGTGGTGGGACCAGATGCCATGATCTTCGTCTTCTGAATGTTGAGCTTTAAGCCAACTTTTTCACTCTCCTCTTTCACTTTCATCAAGAGGCATCTTAGTTCCTCCTCACTTTCTGCCATAAGGGTGGTGTCACCTGCATATCTGAGGTTATTGACATTTCTCCCGGCAATCTTGATTCCAGCTTGTGCTTCTTCTAGCCCAGCATTTCTCACGATGTACTCTGCATAGAAGTTAAATAAGCAGGGTGACAATATACAGCCTTGATTTACTCCTTTTCCTATTTGGAACCAGTCTGTTGTTCCATGTCCAGTTCTAACTGTTGCTTCCTGACCTGCATACAGGTTTCTCAAGAGGCAGGTCAGGTGGTCTTGGATTCCCATCTCTTGAAGAATTTTCCACAGTTTATTGTGATCCAATATTTTATTGAACAAATCAGACAAAGATGCCTACATGTTAAAGCACAGTACGCTAAGAATGTGACCAAAGTAGCTGGGACTTCCCTGGGGGTCCAGTCGCTAAGTTTCCAAAGGTTTGATCCCTAGTCAGGGAACTAGATCCCACAAGCTGCAACTAAGAGTCCACATGGCACAACTTAAGATCCCATGTGCTGCAACTTAGACCCTGTCTGCCGCAGCTAAGACCTGGTGCAGCCAAATGAATAAATACGTTTTAAAAAATAGCTGGGGGAACATGGACATCCAGGCAGCTTCTCAGAAAAAGTAGCACGTGATTGAGATCTATAGTTAGCCTAAGTGGATGTGGAAGAAGAAAGGAGTCTGGATTTTTCCTAAAGGTTTAAAATGCATTAAGCTTGATAGCTGCTAAGTTGTGTCCAACTCTTTTGTGACCCCATGGACTGTAGCCCCCCAGGCTCCCCTGTCCATGGGGTTTCCCAGGGAAGAATACTGGAGAGGGTTCTCCAGAGGATCTTCCCAGCACAGGGATAGAACTCAGGTCTCCTGTTTAGTAGGCAAAACCTTTATCACTGAGCCACCCCTTAAGCTGGAAAATTAGAAAATCCAATTTGGATTTTAGATAGATCACGCTGACAGCAGTGTGGAGAAAACCTGAATGAGAGTGCACAAGACACACGATGGAAAACCAGCTGAGAGTTCTTGGAGCCAATGATCTGGGCGACGGGTTGGCAGAGGTGTGCAGAGCATCTGACATTGCTTCATTTGACTGAAAAGGAAGGTATCTACAAACGTATAAAATTCCCATGAGAAATACCCACAGGGCCAATATCTTAAAATAAAAATATTTAAAATACTTTTAAAAATCTATTTCTAATTCAAAAGATAACCTAGCTATTCCTGTTTTCATTTTTTCAATCATTTACTTAGGTACCTTACTCACGGGTCTTATAACACTCTGATTGAAAATGATCGAAATATACGAGTAAAAACGTAAATATCATGTAAACACGAATTATCATGTAAACAAGGTGGCAATGCAAGCTGATGATTTTAGGACTTCATTGGCTATTTCTTCCCCATAAATAATATGAAGACACATCTCTTGCACTCTAAATAATTTCCTGGGTTCACAACAATTGTCTCACTTCAGAGTCTACCATAAAAATATGAATCAGGACATAGATGTGTTTTCAGGTCTAAATTTCAATAAAAATTTAAAACCTGTGAAGAATGAAAGTGAACAGATGCTCGAAAGTCAACAAGATTCTAAAACTAAAATTATGTGTTTCTTGATTCATATGTATACTCTTCTTTATTAAGAGGAAAAATGCGTTAATCATAATTTTAATTGTGGCCTTTCTTTTCAGTATTTAAAATCTTATGTAGGTGTCTCATACTTTAGTGTATTAATTTTTAAGTCATTTTATATAAATGTACAGAAAATTGCCGTCCTGGACCTATGACTTAGTTAATTTTCATAAAGTGAACAGACTCATGCAAAACACAAATGGAGACATATACCATTCTCTAAACCTCCAGATGTTCCTCTTTTGTCCCCCTCAACAATCCCTAGACAAAACTATCTATCTAACTTTTATCACTACTATATGAGACATACTTTTTTTGAAGTTTATGTAAATGGGATCACATAGAATATACTCTGTTGTGTCTAGCATTGTTGCTGGGATAAAGTTATAAAACTTGTATTTTCTTAGATTCTTGCTTTCTAGGCATTTTTGAAATATTATTACTTTTAATTAGCCTGAAATTCTTTTGAATATCTAGATAAGCAGATATTCATGTCATTGGTGAATAATGATAGTTTTATTCCTTCTCATTTCTTACGTCTTTTTATAATTTTGTTGTCTTTATGTACTGACTAGGTTCACCAAATTGTGCTAAACTGTGTTTGGCACCCTTATCTTGCTCCTAATCTCAGGCTCTTTTCTTAAACACAGGTCATGTATATCTAATTTCCAGTAGTATCTCTGGGTCTGTTTCTGTTGTCTGTTTTCCAAATGGTCCTAGTTGGTTGTTTCTTGGTTTGGTTTGCTTTGACACATTTTAATTAACTGCAGGACACTGAAGAAACTCTTGTGAAATACTTCTCCTGAGATTATTTGTCTTATTTTCTAGCACATGCCCAAATCAGAGCTGGCTCTCCCCAGTCCAATCAAGGGCTGAGCTGATACGTTGCAGCCTTTGTTAGGTCTGATTTCTCCAACACCTCTGTAGATGTTTATGATCCATGCTCTCAGTGGGCCCTGAAATTCAGTGTTTGTTTCCTGAACACCACACAACTCTCTGAAGTTCTAATCAGTTTGTTAGTCATTATGTTCTTGGCTTCTTGGTCTTTAATCTTTCACTGCTCATGAATGAGCAAATGCCTTGGAGTGACAGGGGATCTTAAAGGACTTTGGGGTCAAACTCAGGTGTCTCACATTGCAGGCAGATTCTTTTACCATCTGAGCCACCAGGGAAGCCCCTGGAGACAAATTAGGGTGTAGTATTTGATTCCCTTTTCTGCACGTCCAAGATCATGATCCTACAAGCCCTGCCAGTCTTGGCAGCTTCAACCTTATTTAGTTTCCATCCCTTTAAGATTCTAGAAAGTTCAAATGTCTTCTCTCCTTATAGCCAAGCCCTCTGTTGGCTTCTCCCCCTCTTTCCCTGCACAAGGTGAAAATTAGCAAATAATCTGAGGGGAAAGCATTGCGTAGGATAGCGGATTCACAGCATATTTCTTCTATTTTCTATGAGATCTTGGCTTCTCGAGCCCTGGCTATTTTAACAGCATTCCAACTCCTTCAAATAGATATTTGTAAACTGATGCAGCTTTTCGCTTTATCTTTGGCCACTGCATTGGTCTATTAAAACTATTTAGGGACTTTCCTGATGGTCCAGTGGCTAAGAGTCTGTGCTCTCAGTGCAGGTTCTGTGCTGTGCTATGCTTAGTTGCTCAGCTGTGTCTGACTCTTTGCAACCCTATAGACTGCAGCCCACTGGGCCCCTAAGAATCCCGGGTCCTTAGGGATTCTCCAGGCAAGAATACTGGAGTGGGTGCCATGCCCTCCTCTAGGCAATGCAGGTGGCCCAGGTTTAATCCCTGGTCAGGGAACCAGATCCCAAACATCACAACTAAACTTGGCATGCCAAAACTGAAGACCCTTCACCATGTGAGTGTGTTAGTGCTCAGTTATATTTGACTTTTTGTGACTCCATGAACAGTAGCCCTGCTCAGGCTCCTCTGTCCCTGGGATGCCATGAATACTGGAGTGGGTTGCCAGTTCCTTCTCCAGGGGATCTTCCTGACCCAGGGATTGAACCCAGATTTCCTACATTGCAGGCAAATTTTTTACCATCAAAGCTCCTCATTTTACAATAACGACCCAATGCAGCTAAATGAATTAATATTTTTTTTAAAAAACCATTTAATCATAGTGAGAGACAGAATAATTTAGTAATTTATAAAATGTTTATAGGGAATTTTTGCCACACAAAATTTTGTATTTTATTACAAGTTAATTTCAGACAAATTTAGTTTTCATCACAGAGGATTTTGAAAATAGAAAATATTAATGTAGGTAACTATTTCTATTACTACTAAATCACCTGCTTAACATGATTGATTTCTATATTTTGGCAAAAATAGTTTTGGCAAATAGAATTTTGGCAAATAGAAATCTAAAAGACTGTTCTCATAATCTTGTGGTATTTTGTATATAATCTGTCTTAGAAACTGCCTTCTAAATAGTTCAGTGTATAATAAGCATGCTAAATGTAAATATTGTTGTGCTTAGTCGTGTCTGACTCTTTAAGACCCCATGGACCCTAGCCCATCAGGTTCCTCTGTCCATGGAATTTTCCAGGCAAGAATACCGAAGGGGGTTGCCATTTCCTCCTCCAGGAGATCTTTCTGACCCAGAAATGGAACTCTAGTCTCCTATGTCTCCTGCACCGGAGGCAGATTCTCTACCATTGAGCCACCAGGGAAACTGCTAATAAGCATGCTGAGCAAGAAACAATAATAAGCATACTAACCAAGATGTGTTTGGTGGTGTTGGAGAAGAATCTTGAGAGTCCCTTGGACTGCAAGGAGATCAAACCAGTCAGTCCTAAAGGAAATCAACCCTGAATTATTCATTGGAAGGACTGATGCTTAAGCTCTAATACTTTGGGCACTTGATTCAAAGAGCTATCTCACTGGAAAAGATCATGATGCTGGGAAAGATTGAAGGCAGGAGAAGGGGATGATAGAGGATGGGATGGTTGGATGGCATCACTGATTCAACAGATATTTGAATTTGAGCAAACCCTGGGAAATAGTGAAGGATGACAGAGAAGCCTAGTGGGCCACTGTCCATGGGGTCCAAAGATTCAGACACAGCTTAGTGACTGAACAACAAGAACCAAGATATTTCATCACATTTTAGTGACTGAATGAATATAAACTTAGAAAATTAAAAAAATAATTAATATATGTATCACTCAGAGATTGCCACTTATACATTTTTGGCTTATTTGTTTCTATTCTTTCTTTTAAAGAGATTATATGCAATATATATAATATAAAACTCGATAGGTTTGTGTGTGTTCCGTGTGTTAGTCGCTAAGTCGTGTCCAACTCGTTTCAACCCCAGGGACTGTAGCCTGCCAGTCTCCTCTGTCCGTGGGATTTTCCAGGCAAGAATTCTGGAATTGATTGCCATTCCCTTTTCCAGAGGATCTTCCCAACCCAGAGATAGACCCCTGGTCTCCTGCATTGCAGGCAGATTCTTTACCATTTGAGCTACTTGTGGATATATTTGAAAATTTGTGGATATATTTTAAAACCAGTTTATTCTGCATATATCATGATCATTGTTCATATCTTTCATTTATCCTTTGAAAACTTTTAGTGTGGGCTGTTCATTCTTTTGCATTTAGCCATTTAATTCTATTATTAGATATTTAAATTGTCTTCATTTTCCTACTATTGGAATAAAACTGTGAAGTATTTTTATATATAGAAATATTTGCATCTCTGTGGTTTTTGTTTAGGTAGCTTCTTTGAAATAAAAGTATTGAGTCAGGAATATTCATAATTTACACTGTAAATTACCCTAAGAAACTAAGTCACAGCTGGTTACTTATAGTGAATCCTTATCTCAACACTGAATTGCATGAAGAAAATCCTTCCAATTTACAAAGTTTAAATTTCCATTTCAAAGGAACTTTTATGTATACATTTTTCATTATTTTATTTCCTTTGAGAAAACTGTTTAAATCCTTTGATGATTCTTTTTAGCATATTTGTATTTTTCCTATAATATTTAGGCTTTTTCATATTAGAAATAATCTTTTTCACTACTGAATGCCAACTAGGGAAAGTAATTATACCAGCTACCATGGCAGGGCTTTATTCATTGAGAAATTCAGTAGAGTGGTAGAATATACCCTAAATTAGTGCCAAACAACAAATTTTTTTTCTCCAGATGGTGCTTAAAGTCCACACCTTCGTGGATATTAAAAAAAAAAAAGGAAAATTATGCCAATGGAAACACATCGATCTACAAGACAGTTAAGAATGACATCCAGAAGTTCCGTTCTTCCCACTGAGCACACACTCGTTGGCATTAATCATTATTAGCTGCTTTGATTAGGCAGAGAACAATGCTGCAGTCCTGCAGCCGTCAGGGATCTGGGTCAACGGAACCACAACTGCCTTTCCAAGAGTTTCTAGAAATCTAGATGTCGATTCTATTGTAGAAATGGAGCCAACACCCTGGGGGCTAATCTAAAGGCTCACTAGGTAACAACCCAGGAAGAGGAGAAAAAACTTGATGTTGATTAAGAAGTTACAGTGCTTCTCACCATAAAACCAAAACACAAAACAGAAGCAATACTATAACAAATTCAGCAATACTACAAACAAATTAAGTCTTTACTATAAAAATGATCCACATCAAAAATGTATAAATACATTTGTTTAAAAAGAAAATGCATTGACTAATACCAAAGTCCATGGTAATATCCTTCAGTGACTATTTCAATTTCAATACCTTTAGCCATAAATGCCAGGTATGGAAAGTACTCAGTAGCAAAATGTATACTCATACTAAGTAAACTGAATATTCACTGGAAGGACTGATGCTGAAGCTTCAATACTTTGGCCATCTGATGCGAAGAGCTGACTCACTGGAAAAGATCCTGATGCTGGGAAAGACTGAAGGCAAGAGAAGGGGACAACAGAGGATGAGATGGTTGGATGGCATCACCGACTCGACAGACATGAGTTTGAGCAAACTCCGGGAGATGATGAAGGACAGGGAAGCCTGGCATAGAGTCATAAAGAGTTGGACATGACTGAGCAACTGAACAACAACAACTAAATAAGTAGTGGATTTTTGCAATTCATTTAGTCAGTGAGTCAGTTATCAGCTATTCATTGGGACATCACAGTAACACCATAGTCCCTGATGTGTCATTACTCGTCTAGGTCTAAATAAGAAACTTGTGCCCTGTTCTGTAATTTCTATTCTAATGGCTAAAATCGAGTTTTAGAAGTAAAGCAAAAAAATATACATATATATGCTTTCAGGTAATAAAAAGTGCTATGAAAAAAATACATATCAGGGTAAATGATAAACAGGGAGAGGGCTTGGTTTGATTTAGATTAAACTGAAGGGCCAGGACTTCCCTAGAGGCCCAGTGGTTAAGAATCCACCTGCCAATGCAGGGGACACAGGTTTGAGCCCTGCTCTGGGAAGATCCCACAGGCTGTGGGGCGACTAAGCCTGGGTGCTACGACTACTGAGCCCGCATGCCCATCTATGGAGCCCAAAAGCCCAGAGCCTCTGCTCCGCAACAAGAGAAGCCGACAAAACGAGAAGCCCATGCTCCCTAGCAGCCCCTGCTCACCACAACTAGAGAAAGCCTTTGTACAGCAACCAAGACCCAGCACAGCTAAAAATAAATTAACTACAAAAATAAATTGACGGGTCACAATGTTATACTTTTTTCCTTACATGGAAATAATATTTTCTACCATACAGACTTCCATATGGATTCAAATTTGGATTTAAATACATATGGATTTAAATCTTAGAACATCAACATATAAGTAAATCAAGTGTTATCACAAATAGACTTCTTATATTCTATTTAAATGACAAAGTAACACATTTAATACATTAAATCCTTAAATGCTGACCGCTTTGTTCTCTGAGATAAGAACTTTCGCAAAAGAAAAGAGGGCACTGATTTTCATGGGGTTCTTGCCTTTCTGAAAGTTGATTTAAAAATTAGTGTGTAAAGTTCCTGCTTTTAAGTATAATCATTTTTCCTTGTGAATATAAGTAGGAAAGATTATAAGCTGTCAAGAATTTCCAGAGTTCCTGCCCATGACAGAATGACGGGTCCACATGCTGTATTTAAAACCCAGCTGAATGGGTAAAAATAGTATTTAACTCTCTTAGTCATTATGAGTTGAAGCAATTTATTGAACCCTTCAATCAGGAAAGGAGACAAAAGACGGGAAATGGATGAATGATTCATTTCTTCATGTGTTGTCTACACAGTGCTATTCTAATAATTGGATGATCTGAAGTTTAAACGAAACTGCGTTAATGCATTTTAGAGAGGAGGCAAGTGCAAAATATTTCAAAAACAACAACAACGACAACAAAGATGCTGGAAAAAGTTGAAAGCATCCAATGAAATGAGGTAGTCAGGAAGGCACAAAGACGGTGCATGAAATGCAGAAGAATAACATCAACTTAAGTAAAATGAAAACTAAAAAGCCAGGAAGAATAAGCCTTCCTTATACCTAAAAACTCAAATTGAAATCTTGTACCTATTCACTGTTCTGAAAGTTTGTTTTAGAAAACATATTAAAAGTAAATATTTAATTTCTTTCAAAAAGGATAACAATTTCAGGAATATCTATAGGTTGTGTTTTAAATAATTGACTTGATCATATTTCATATGAAGCAATTTGAAGATGACTCACCTAACTCCCAGTGACAAGGAAATATGAGTATTTGTGCTTCTTATGAAACAATCATCGGTATCTTCAAATATCACTTGTTCAAGCAATTTCATCCCGTGTATCTCAGAACAAAAGAAAATTCTATCATGGGGGAATACTGGCCAAAACTCCAAAAGAAATTACTGTGAAAGATTTCCAGTTCTATCTCATTTTGCATTTCATAATTACCCAAAAAGAATGCAATGCCTGATTTTTTTTGAGTAAGAAAATAAATGAACATCAGAAGCCAAATGCTAATTCGTTTTATTCTCAACTCATACACGTGACACCATATTCTCTTCCCTTTGTTCTTCAAATGCTATCCCTTAAGGGCATCAGCAGTTTCTAATATACACACTGTGTAGCAATGACAAATATGATGTTTTTACTTTTATATGGCATTAAAGTACATTTTGCTTCTCGGCTTTTTGGCTAAGATCAACTGTAGTATGGAGGCTTCCTAAGTGGCACAGAGGTAAAAAATCTGCCTGTCAATGAAGGAGACAAAAGAGACACAGGTTCAATCCCTGGGTCTGGAAGATCCCCTGGAGCAGGAAATAGCACCCCACTCCAATATTTTTGCCATGGACAAAATTCCATGGACAGAGAGGCCTGGTGGCCTGTAGTCCATGGGGTCACAAAAAGTTGGACACGACTGAGCTACTGAGCATGCAAAGTACATTTCATTCCTACCAAATTGTCTACACAATAATGTCACTGACTTTCTTTGAAAAGGGGAGTTTAGCTTCCAATAATGACCCCTCAACACACCTTAAAATTATGTCCAATGAATGACAAGTGAAAATATTTTTTGATATATTTTTTCATTACAGATCCTTCCTTTCTTCTATCCTTACATTGCTATTGTTCAGTTGCTAAGTCATGTCTGACTCTTTGTGACCCCATGGACTGCAGCATCCCAGGCTTCGCTGTGCTTCACCACCTTCTGGAGCTTGCTCAAGCTCATGTCCATTGAGTCCGTGATGGCATCTAACCATCTCATCCGCTGTCATCCCCTTCTCCTCCCGCCTTCAATCTTTCCCAGCATCAGGGTCTTTTCTAATGAGTGGGATCTTTGCTTTAGGTGGCCAAAGTATTGGAGTTTCAGCTTTAGCATCAGTCCTTCCAATGAACACTCAGGA
This sequence comes from Bos grunniens, assembly GCF_055505025.1. Classification (NCBI taxonomy): domain Eukaryota; kingdom Metazoa; phylum Chordata; class Mammalia; order Artiodactyla; family Bovidae; genus Bos; species Bos grunniens. The sequence continues at coordinate 84,408,366 of NC_141176.1, read as the reverse complement.
CTGATTTCCTTTAGGATTGATTGGTTTGACCTCCTTGCTGTCCAAGGGACTCTCAAGAGTCTTCTCCAACACCACAATTCAAAAGTGTCAATTCTTCAGTGCTCAGCCTTCTTTTTGGTCCAACTTTCACATCCATACATGACTAATGGAAAAACCATGACTTTGACTTTACGGACCTTACATTAATATTTGGTAATATAATTTATGGGGCTTCCCTGGTGGCTCATTGGTAAAGAATCCACCTGCAATGCAGGAGACACTGGTTGGATCCCTGAATCAAGAAGATCCCCTGAGGAAGGGCATGGCACCCCACTTCAGTATTCTTGCCTGGAGAATCCCACTGACAGAGCCTACAGTCCATAGGGTCACTATGGATGGGCTACAGTCCACAGGGTTGCAAAGAGTCGGACTCAAATGAAGCAACTGAGCACACACAACATAGTTTGTCGTGTACTAGGAACATTCCTTTAATAAAGGGCTTTCTTTTATTTTAATCAGTGTTCATTCAGTAATAATTAAATGGTGCAACACAAGTAGTGAGAATTAGTTTTTGTTACAGAACTAAGTTCCTGCACAAAATCAACAGAGTCATGAGCAGATAAATTACATCAGATTAATTTGAGAGCTGGCAATGTTGAACAATGGGAAAATATAGTACCAATTCCCAGGAAGTGTACTTTTTATGCACATACGGAATTCCCATGAAAACCAAGAGTAAAAGAGGTACTTGGCATATAGTAATGGGCACATTTCTATTTGTGTGATGAAGCCAATGATGAAACAATGATTGATGGCCTTAAAATTATTGTTCAATCATTTTGACTTTGCTTCCCCCATCATCGATTTGATTTCAAAGCCAATCCATGCACATACACATATGCTCACATATATTCACATCTTTATGGATATATACAGCACAGATCGAATTGAAATATTTTAAAATACTTTTATTTGAAAATACTATCACATGGAAGTCACTGAAAAGGCCAGCATGTACTGAAAATTCAGGTTCAGCAAAGCCTGCTCTAAACAACTCCTGATGTATGCTCCCGTTTTGTCACTTTGGTGATCAAAACATAAAACTCTTTATGACTATAAAAAGAAAAAATTTTAACTGGTACCCGTGCAAGTGTCTAGATTTAGTAGATTCAAATATCAGCCTCCAAGAACAGTTAATTTCAGAATTAAGTTGGATGTGATTATTTAATTATATCATATACAAAATGACTCTAATTAAATTTCTTCATAAAACATATTTGATGGTATCAGCTAGAACAAAAATTAACAAGGCAGCAAACGGAATCTTTGGCACTCAAACAAATACCATGAATGCTGTTCCCAGCACAAGATGTGGCAATATCAATTCGGAAACACTGGAACACACTGAAGTATTAAAAATCATGACCAGTTTATTACACAGAGGATGTGAGGAATCATGATATGTTATAACGTCTCCTTCCCATCTCTGCAGAGCACACACTGAAGCTATTTTTAAGTGATTCAAGGCACGTAAAAATACCCTGCTTACCTAGCGCTAGAACTCAGTGTCTCTAAAGAAAGTCAAAGAAAAGGTTCCAATTAATTTTTTAATCGGTGAAAATATAAGTAGGATATCACAAGCCTATAATCTACAAATGTTTGAACAGAGTTCCAATCAAACAGGCAGAATCTGCATTTATGGGGAGCCCGACATTCTCCCCAGTAGCCCTTCATTAAACAAGAGGTCGTGCAGGCTTCTGACTCACTCAGCTTGGAAATGAATCATAAGATTAAATGACAGTAAACTAAGGTAACTTTTGCCCTAAGCAGATACATGTTTGATGATTAGAAGCACAGGTGCACTTGGCACTGCCTAATGAGAGAGTCACTGTTCTCCCCGACAAAAAAGCCTCTGTGAAGGTTTCTGATTCCCCAAAGTATATTTCCAGATTTAAATGTTCTATTCTGAATTGCCATTGGGAATCAATTGGCTAACATTAGGAACAAACTGAAAAGGAAACACATTCTGCATTTTTTCAATGTATCGTGTAAAACAGTAAAATGGAAGGGAAACTGTCAAAATGTGGTCTCTTGCTGCTGCTGCTGCTAAGTCACTTCAGTCGTGTCCGACTCAGCGACCCCATGGACTGCAGCCAACCAGGCTCCTCCGTCCATGGGACTTTCCAGGCAGGAGTACTGGAGTGGGTCTCTTACCCTGGGAAAAGCACATTCAATCTCATCAGTGAGTAAACTGACTAGTAATTCTTAGAGTCCTATAGGCTCTGTATTTTGCAATAGTTCATTGGAAACTATGTCACTTAGAGTAGATATGTGGTTGGGTGTTGATGGTTAGACAAACAGTAATGGTTTCCTCCACTTTTTATTTCGATACTGGTCAAACTAGGCCAAAATTAAACTATGATGAATATAAATAGTGAAGCATTTTTAGGATGGATTTTCTACAGATTCTCATAGAAAAGTAGAAAATCAACACAGCGAGTGTTTAGAGTATTAGAAAAGGCTTGATATGTGCATCTTTATTCATTGCTGTTCAGTCGCTCAGTCATGTCCAGCTCTTTGTGACCCCCTGGACTGCAGCATGCCAGGCTTCCCTGTCCTTCACCATCTCCAGGAGTTTACTCAAACTCATGTCCATTGAGTTGGTGATGTCATCCAACCATTTCATCCTCTGTTGTCCCCTTTACCTCCCACCTTCAGTCTTTCCCAGCATCAGGGTCTTTTCCACTGAGTTGACTCTTTGCATCAGGTGGCCAAAGGATTGGAGCTTCAGCTTCAGCGTCAGTCCTCCCAGTGAATATTCAGGGTTGATTTCCTTTAGGATGCACTGGCTGGATCTCCTGAGTCCAAGGGACTTTCAAGAGTCTTTCCACAGTGATTTTGGATCTTTATTCATATATAATCAATAACTTGTATATACTGTTCAGGTTTATATTATTGGAGCTAATCCAAATATATAAGAAGCTATGGTTTAATCTTCTTTACTTGAGTGCTTTCAGATTAAGAGATGTTTTTTCTGTCCCTACCGTCTATACTAATGAAGTATTTATACAACAGCAAGAATTGAAATGGAGCCACATTTTAAGTATTTCTAACCTCTGAGAATATAACACAATCATGTTTTCAGTCGCTACGTAATGTCCAACTCTTTGCAACCCCATTGACTGCAGCCTTCCAGGTGCCTCTGTCCATGGATTCCTGAGGCAAGAATACTGGAATTGGTTGCCATTTCCTTCTCCAGGGGATCTCTCCAGCTCAGAGACTGAACCCATGTCTCCTGCATCGGCAGGCAATTCTTTACCACTGAGCCACCAGGGAAGACCAACATAATTATACTCTCTTTAAAATAAACTTTGAGAGTTTTTTTTTTTTTTTTTACTGCATATAACTATATGACATGACATAATGTTGTAATTAACATAAGTAATTTGCTTATGATTAAAGTGGAGTTTATTTCAAAGAGATAATATTTCTATTCATTCTATTAAAATACATATATTATTTTGGTTTTTTTATTTGGTTTATTTATCCAGATATTTAACATGTGTTTAATTTTCTTTGGTTTGAGGTTTTGGGGAAAGGGGGGTCAGGGGTGGGGATAGGCCACTGACTAAATCTTTTGCTTCATATAATATTTTGGGCTACAAAAGCTTGAGAAACTCTTATCTGCTGAGGTTGCACAGATCATTTAGGCAACCAAAATTATTTTTTTTAAAGTATGCATGAATGATAGGAAACTTCCCAGATAATTGTGCATTCTCATTTTCTTTTGGACTATATAATATGTAATTTACATGTTCCCAATACAGCTGTTACAGATAAGACATACCCATGAAGCTACAAAAGACAAATAAAAATAGAAATTGAGTCTACTTGCCTATAAAATGAATTCTTTAAAAGGAGCCCGACATTGGAAACACACACACACACACACACCCTTATTTTCAAAAGGATCTATATATTTTTTCTAAATGTGGGAAGCACTGGCCTTGGTGATATCACAGAACATGAGAACCTCACTGCTGCCTTGAAGCATTTTCCCTCGCTGGGGTGCCAGGATCACTCTTCCCTCCAGCCTTTCCCCAGCTTGTTTTCTTAGTTCATTCACTTGTTATTGTTCAGTTGCTAACTCCTGTGAACTGTTAGTGACCCCATGGACTATAGCCCGCCAGGCTCCCCTGTCCTCTGCTATCTCCCAGAGTTTGCTCATGTCCATCGAGTCGATGATGCCATCCAACCATCTCATCCTCTGCCACCCGCTTCTCCTTTTGCCCTCAACCTCTCCCAGTGTCAGGGTCTTTTCAAATCAGTTGACCTTCACATCAGGTGGCCAAAGTATTTGAGCTCAGCTTAAGCAACCAATGAATATTCAGGGTGAATTTCCTGCAGGATTGTCTCGACTGATCTCCTTTCAATCCAAGCGACTCTCAAGTTCATTCAGAGCTCAGCTCAAACATCAGGTTTTCATCCATGGCCTTTTCTGCTGATCCCTTCTTCCCCCTTCTTCCTGCAAATACCACTCGCTCCCCACGGTCACACTCAGTCCTCTCTTATCAGTCTCTTCATTGTATTTAGGATTTCAGAAGCTCGTCCCTTCTGTTGGTTTGTTTCTCCCACTGGAATGTAAGAGATTTGTGAGCGCAGATATATTTCCTGTTTACTGCGTACGACTCACACCGAGAACACTTGGCAGAGAGCAGATGCACCATAACACTTATTTTAAAAATAAAGCTTTTGAGAAAGCTAGTCCCAAATGCCTTGCCCAATAGATGCGCTAATCTTTCCTCATAAAACATCTTTATTGGAATCTTTCCCATCTTAATGGGAAAGTACTTCACCTTGAATACCCCAGGTTTACTCATCAACACAGATCTCCTAAGCACAGACCTTGGATTCCAGACCTTTTACCGCCTCTCCTTTGAATTCCTCATTTACTGCCTCACTAACAATCAAACCTTCAAGTATCTGTCAAGTTTAACATGTTTATTTACTCAACTAAAAGCTTCTAAAATCGGCTAATAATGTTTCCCCATTCATTCATCTTACTGGGACCTAGTTTCAACTTTCAAACGTCAAAATCCTAGCCCATTTACTCCAAAAAAATCCCAAGTAAATAATATTCAGAGTTTTAAAGAGTGAACATTTTTAACTGGAGGTTTTTGCACTGAGTGGTAAAATTTTATTTAATTAACTTTTAATGGAAACACCAATTCTGGTAGAGAAGGTTTTACTTTCTGTAGTTGCCCATTGATTAAGATACTGCTGTCTCTTCAGTCATGTCCAACTCTTTGCAACCCCACAGACTGTAGCCCGCCAGGCTCCTCTGTCCATGGGATTCTCCAAGCAAGAACACTGGAGTAGGTTGCCATCCCCTCCTCCAGGGGATCTTCCTGACCCAGGGATTGAACCCGCTTCTCTTATATCTCTGGCATGGCAGGCAGGTCCTTTATCAATAGCACCACCGGGGAAGCCCAGGTTCAACAAACAACTGTTGCTGTTCAGTTGCTAACTAGTGTCCAGCTCTTTGTGATCGCCATGTACTATAGCTCACCAGGCTTCCCTGTTCTTCACCATCTCCTGCAATTTGCTCAAATTCATATTCATTGAGTCAGTGATGCCATCCAACCATCTCATCCTCTGTTGCCCCCTTCTCCTCCTGCCCTCAATCTTTCCCAGCAGTGGGGTCTTTTCTAATGAGTCGGCTCTTCTGACAATATTTCTTGATAAACTTGATCGTCTGCCCACATAATCTTATTTATTTATAGCTTAACATTTTGTGTATTACCACACTGTTGTATAATTGAAAGAAATCTCTTACCAGAATTAATGTGGTTAACTCTGTAAATCTTATTTTCTCTCCTATAATTTGAAGGAAAAATATCTAATTAACAGGATTATTATGGTAACTAAAAGCAAAGTAATATACATAATCAGCCTAGTCTGATATCTGGCATAAACTACGAGGTATGGGATATTTCAATAATTTTCTCTAGATTTTGCTGCAATAACAGCCACCAAATTTCACTGACATAGAAGATCAAATGTTTATTTTTTGCTCAGGTTACGTGTGGGCTGCAACTTTTCTGCACATATTTTTCTCATTCTGGTCAATGGAATGGCCACTGTCTGTGAAATACCACTCTTTACAGCAAAGGAGAAAAACAATTGAAAAAGCAGAAGAGGGCTTTTAGAGCTTCTCCTTAGAACTGTACATCCTACTCAGTTATCATTGGCCAAGACAAGTCACATGACTAAGCTTGTTGTCCAATGAGTAAATATCCTTTCCCTTTCCCCACCCCAAGACAGCCATATAAGTCACAAGGCAGCCGACATGGAAAGAACTGGACACAGTAATAAAATCTACCACACCATCCCACCCCCTTAAATAAACCAGTGACACGGCTTAATAACAGCTCACAATTGCTCTTCAGAGGCCAGGTGGATATAGAAACAGAAAATTTTGTCCAGAAGTAGATATTCATTATGAGTACGCCTTATAGTGGTTTCAGTCAGTTCAGTTCAGTTCAATTCAGTCGCTCGGTCGTGTCCGACTCTTTGCGACCCCATGAATCACAGCACGCCAGGCCTCCCTGTCCATCACCAACTCCCGGAATTCACTCAGACTCACGTCCATCGAGTCAGTGATGCCATCCAGCCATCTCATCCTCTATCATCCCCTTCTCCTCCTGCCCCCATCCCTCCCAGCATCAGAGTCTTTTCCAATGAGTCAGCTCTTCACATGAGGTGGCCAAAGTACTGGAGTTTCAGCTTTAGCATCATTCCTTCCAAAGAAATCCCAGGGCTGATCTCCTTCAGAATGGACTGGTTGGATCTCCTTGCAGTCCAACGGACTCTCAAGAGTCTTCTACAACATCACAGTTCAAAAGCATCAATTCTTTGGTGCTCAGCCTTCTTCACAGTGGTTTACCAGAACTCAAATAAAGGTCAGATCAGTGATCTACCTTGAAATTCAAGACTCAGCAGCTGCTCCCACCATACTCTGATATTCATGCACTCCTTGAAATACAAACTGGACAGTTAACTGTTATTCTGAGCTCTTCAACCAGTACCATGAAAGCCCATTATCCAACAGCATTCCTCTGTTCTGGACCAGAGGTATTCTTCTGGGAACTTGTCAGAAATGAAAAATTTCAGGCTCCACCCCAGATCTGCCGATCTGAAACTCCTGGAGATTCTGATGTACCTTAAAGTTTGAGAACCACTGCTTTGTCTTTGACAGCAATCATCAGAGATAAAAACAGTATTACCAGATGAACTTATGGCTTATTATGGCTGAACTTAGTCTGTGACTTAGAAGTTTCCCTTTTCTGAATCAATATTTCAGAAAAGCAGCATTTTTACTTCCAAAATTGAAAACCTGACCATCTGTTTTCAAAAAAACTAAGGTCAAGACAGAAAAGAATGCATTTTCCTCCACAAATTATTTTTTGAATGAGGATAAAAGTTGTATAAATAGATCCATATTATTGTGTATATCATCCAGAGAACCCATATGATTATGTGTAGTGTGTATTACTTTTTATTGTTGAGAAATATTTCATTTTATGAATTGTCGCCATTTACTTATCCATTATTTTCTTTTTTTTTTTTTTTTGCAGACATTCATCACTTACATTGGGTTAACATCTAAGTGGCACAGAGTATATTTTTTCCAAATTATAGGTGTTCCATTTTATATTCCTAACAGCAAAATATGAGAATTCTGGGCTTCACATCTTCACCAACATCTGGTGTTTTTAGTGTCTTTGATTTCATCCATCTAATGGTTATACAGGGGTGGATAACTGACTGAGATTTTCATGGATAGTTCCCTGATAATGATGCTGAATACTTTCCCATATGGTTTTGCCAAGCATATGTCTTCTTTTGTGAAGTCTAATCAAGTCTTTTCCCCATGTAATTGAGTTGTTTATCTTTTATTACTGAGTAGTAAAAGTTGCTTATACATTTTAAGTACAAGTAATTGTTAGACATATGTATTGAGAATAAGCTATCCTACGTGTGATTTTCTTTTTCATTTTATTACCAGCACCTACACCTCAGTTCAGTTGCTCAGTCATGTCTGACTCTTTGTGACCCCATGAACCGCAGCAGGCCAGGCCTCCCTGTCCATCACCAACTCCCGGAGTTTACCTAAACTCATGTCCATTGAGTTGGTGATGGCATCTAACCATTCATCCTCTGTCATCCCCTTCTCCTCCTGCCTTCAATCTTTCCCAGCATCAGGATTTTTTCAAATGAGTCAGCTCTTTGCATCAGGTGGCCAAAGTATTGGAGTTTTAGCTTCAATATCAGTCCTTCCAATGAACACCCAGGACTGATCTCCTCTAGGATGGACTAGTTGGATCTCCTTACAGTCCAAGGGACTCTCAGCATATTAAAAAGCAGAGACATTACTTTGCCAACAAAGGTCTGTCTAGTCAAGGCTATGGCTTTTCCAACAGTCACATATGTATGTGAGAGTTGGACTATAAAGAAAGGTGAGCACCAAAGAATTGATGCTTTTGAATTGTGGTGTTGGAGAAGACTCTTGAGAGTCCCTCAGACTGCAAGGAGATCCAACCAGTCCATCCTAAAGGAGGTCAGTCCTGAGTGTTCACTGGAAGGACTGATGTTGAAGCTGAAACCCCAATACTTTGTCCACCTGATGTGAAGAACTGACTCATTTGAAAAGACCCTGTTGCTGGGAAAGATTGAAGGCGGGAGGAGAAGGGGACAACAAAGGATGAGATGATTGGATGGCATCCCCGACTCAATGGACATCAGTTTGAGTAAACTCCGGGAGTTGGTGATGGACAGGGAGGCCAGGCGTGCTGCAGTCCATGGGGTTGCAAAGAGTCAGACACGACTAAATGACTGAACTGAACTGACTGAACCAGTATCTTGATAACTAGAAGTTGACTTTTTACTATGAGGCAGTTCAATTTATCAATTTTTATTTTATGGTTTGTGTTCTTTCATTTCCTACAAAAATCTCCACCTAACCCAAGGTCGCTAAAATATTGTCTCATGTTTTCTTCTAGAAACTGGTAATTTTAGCTTTGACATTCGGTTATTTATGGTGTCCATTCATTCTTTTTCATACATTTATTTCATCACTTCAGCATCATTTTTTAAAATTCTAACCATTACTTTAAAAAAATTTATTGGAGTATAGTTGCTTCACAATGTGATGTTAGTTTCTGTTGTAGCACAGTGAATCAGCTATATACATATATCCCCTCTTTTTTGGATTTCCTTCCCATTTAGGTCACCACAGAGCATTGAGTAGAGTTCCCTGTGCTATATAGTAGGTTCTCATTAGTTGTCTCTTTTATATGTAGTGCAGATGTTCAAGCTGGATTTAGAAAAGGCAGAGGAACCAGAGATCAAATTGCCAACACACATTGGATCATAGAAAAAGCAAGAGAGTTCCATAAAAATATCTACTTCTGCTTTATTGACTATGCCAAATCCTTTGACTGTGTGGATCACAACAAACTGTGGAAAGTACTTAAAGTGATGGGAATACCAGACCACCTGACCTGCCTCTTGATGAAGGTGAAAGAAGTCTGTATTTAGGTCAAGCAGCAACAGTTAGAATTGGACATGGAACAACAGACTGGTTCCAAATAGGAAAAGGAGAACGTCAAGGCTGTACATTGTCACCCTGCTTATTTAACTTATTTGCAGAGTACATCATGTGAAATGCCAGGCTGGATGAAGCACAAGCTGGAATCAAGATTGCTGGGAGAAATATCAATAACCTCAGATATGCAGATGACACAACCCTTACAACAGAAAGCGAAGAAGAACTAAAGAGCCTCTTAATGAAGGTGAAAGAAGAGAAGTAAAAATGTTGGCTTAAAACTCAACATTCAGAAAACGAAGATCATGGCGTGTGGTCCCATCATGGCAAACAGATGGGGAAACAATGGAAACAGTGAGAGACTTTATTTTTTGGGTTCCAAAATCACTGCAGATGGTGACTGCAGCCATGAAATTAAAACATGCTTGCTCTGTGGAAGAAAAGCTATGACCAACCTAGACAGCATATTAAAAAGCAGAGACATTACTTTGCCAACAAAGGTCCATCTTGTCAAAGCTATGGTTTTTCCAGTGGTCATGTATGGATGTGAGAGTTGTACTATAAAGAAAGCTGAGCACCAAAGAATTAATGCTTTTGAACTGTGGTGTTGAAGAAGACTCTTGAGAGTCCCTTGGACTGCAAGGAGATCCAGTTAATCCTAAAGGAAATCAGTCCTGAGTATTCATCAGAAGGACTGATGCTGAAGCTGAAGCTCCAATACTTTGGCCACCTGATGTGAAGAACTGACTCATTTCAAAAGACCCTGATGCTGGGAAAGATTGAAGGTGGGAGGAGAAAGGGATGACAAAGGATGAGATGGTTGGATGGCATCACCAACTGGATGGACCTGAGTTTGAGCAAGCTCCAGAAGTTGGTAATGGAGGAAGCCTGGCATGCTACAGTCCTTGGGGTTGCAGAGTCGGACACGACTGAGTGACTGAACTGAACTGTAAGCAACGTTTGTTGAAAGGCTTGTCTTGATGACCAACTATATACCCATGGGAACTCTCTTCATTTTTGTTTTTTATATAGTTTTGTATAAACATCTTTCGTATTCTATCATATCCTGTCACTATAAAATAATGGAGCATAATTTTTGATACCCAAAAAGTGAGGTACTGACACTACAATGTTTCCCCCCAAAATACGAAGTTCTTCAATTGACAAATTTAGGCAAAAAACACAAGTTCACATGCTGCAATTAGTTACTTTGACATCTTTTAGCACTCTTGCAATGTTTCAGTGTAATCTAAGATAGTATGATGTGTGTGAAAAATGTTTGCAATTTCTTCTGCAGTTTGTCTATGTGGGTGTCCAAAATGTATTTATAAAAGCCTCATTAAATGATTTTCCTCATCTGAGGAACTATTATACATACATACATACATATATATATATATATATATACTGAACATCTATATCTACTTTTACAAAACACGGAAAAACACTGGGAAATTCTTCATCACTATTTCTTCTCATTTGTAAAGAAGCTCTATCTAAATATAAAATCATAGCAAATTGGCTTTAAAGTGAAAATGAATACTAGCGGATAATTACAGCAAAGGATTTCTCATAATATTTACAGCTTATAAAATGATATATCTTTAGCCATTTGTGGTCAAATATAATTCCATGAAACATAGGCTCTGTGAGATGCTTTGTGCACTTTTTTGAGAAAAGTTCTAGGATCAGGGACTTCCCTGGTGGTCCAGTGGTTAAGAATCTACCTTCCAATGCAGAGGACACAGGGTCAGTCTCTGGTTGGGGAACTAAGATCCCACATGACGCAGGTCAACTAAGCCCACGCTCCACAACCAGAGTGAAGCTCCTGCACTGCAACGAAACATTCCATGTGTTGCAACTCAGAACAGATGCAGCCAAATAAATAAGTAAATATTTTTGTAAACATTCTAGGATCAATTAAAATTTTCAAACATATTGGGTTGGAGACAGTTCAGGAATGTCCTTACTGTAGGAGGTACCTTTGCCTTTAGCAAACTGATGGTTGCTGCATATTTCTAAAGAGAATAGAGTAAACCACCCAGTGATGGCAAGAACTACAGAACAAGCACGGTGACAAGTCAAGTTAAGAAAATACACATGCTTCTAAAAAGTTTTTTAGCCCTACAAGATCTTTTTTTTCTTTGTTGATTGCAATAAGAGATATAGCTTCAATGAAAAAAAAAGTCATGCGGGAGAGCTATTTGAGATAAGAGAGCTGGGTGAGAAGGGGAAAAGAACATAAAAAATCAAGCACATTTGTAACATTAAAGTCTCTATGGAGAAAAAAATAAAGGGCAGACTCACAAGGGGGTGGAAATCAGTCTCATCAGTGATTTTGAATAAAAATGACAATAATTTCAAAAAATGCAGAAGAAATGAACAAAGACAAAATTATTGGCAGATGATGCTGGCTGTAGGTCTATCCGATCTACGAATCACGGGTCTTCCTAGGAAGAATCAGGCATAACAGTACAAAAAGACACTGAAAAATCATTGACCAAAGCATTTTGAACCCAAAATCAGGTCCACAAATCCTGAAATTTTGAAATTTGAACCCTATTTGAAATCCTGAACCCAAAATCAAGCTACAAATGATTTACCATGCTCCAGGGAAAGAATGCAATTGAAAGAGATTCACATCATGATAGAAATTAAATATAAAGATGGCAAATAAATGTGGATCACCTACAAAGGATCAGATTTATTATAATTAAAATACCAGAAGGAAATGGAACATTTAGATAAAATGTTATCATTCAAAATAAAGATTTCTAAAGGGAACATGATGTTAAGGTTTGGGGAAAACAGAAAAATAATTTTAGATATTCAAGGTAAACTACACAGAGAAAATTCTTTTAAGAACAGAGAAATGTGAATAAAAGGCATCAAAAACACAGGAAACGTGGAAAATAGGACCAATTATAAGCACTGTAATCACTACTTACAGTAGTTGGGGTTAATAGCTATTATGCTGCTAAGTCGCTTCAGTCGTGTCCGACTCTGTGTGACCCTACAGACGGCAGCCCACCAGGCTCCCCCATCCCTGGGATTCTCCAGGCAAGAACACTGGAGTGGGTTGCCATTTCCTTCTCCAGTGCAGAAAAGTGAAAAGTGAAAGGGAAGTCGCTCAGTTGTGTCCAACTCTTAGCGACCCCATGGACTGCAGCCTACCAGGCTCCTCTGTCCATGGGATTTTCCAGGCAAGAGTATTGGAGTGGGGTGCCATTGCCTTCTCTGAATAACTATTATAAATAGGGTTAAACAGTTCAATGAAAATGTCAAAAATACTATTTGAAACAGAAGCATTATGAAAGAGTCATAATTTAATTTTATTTAGTGAATTCTAAAAATCTAAAGTTATAATAATAATTTTCAGTGAGTAAAGATGAGGGGAAAATGAAATGAAGATAATCTTTCATGAAAGACAAATGACATCGTTCAACTGAAGACCTTGATAATTACAAAAATTTATACTGACAATGTTTTTAAAATATTATAAGAGAATCAGAAACATAAAAAGAGATATATTTATTTGCAAAACATTGGAGATTAAAACCTATACAATGCGTTTCATACTGGCATTGAAACAAAATTCAGAAAATAAAAAATGGCATGAAAAATGATAAAAGAAGTTGGCAGGAGTAAAACAAAATATATCAGGATAATAAACTCAAATACTTTAATCCCTACCCTCTTAAAAGATTCACAGATTCAATAAAAATTTTTAAAAATCAAATATTCAAATATGTGATGCCCATAAAAGATAAATCTGACTCAAGAAAATGAATAAAAGTAAAACTGTTGGTGAAGATTTATCAAGTGTATAGTATGAAGAAACAGTAGCATAAATTTCAGACCTAGCAGAACTTAATATAAAAAAACTAAACAAACAATGTCATATGAGTTTGTTCTTTTATAATTTGAATGTTAATCAATACATAAAGTCATGAATTTTTTGTCCATATCATGTCTCATCAATATATATGATATAAAAAAACTACTAGAAACAAAATGAGAAATTGATTATTGTTATGGGAAATTTAGTACTCTCCTTTCTACCATCTAGGGAAGAGAATGGCAACCAATTCCACCATTCTTACCTGGAGATTTCCCCTGGACAGAGGAGCCTGGCAGGCTACAGACCATGCGGTCACAAAGAGTCAGACACCACTGAGCGACCAACACTTTTCCGTCCTGGATAGATCAAATCTAAACAGGATCATTTAGGATCTGGACAAACTCATTACTAGGGCTAATTTCTTTAAACTACCCAAAGGGGTTCCCTGACAGCTCAGTTGTTAAAGAATCGGCCTGCGATGCAGGAGACCTCAGTTTGATTCTTGGGTGGGGAAAATCCCCTGGAGAAGGATAGGTTACCCACTACAGTGTTCTTGAGCTTCCCCTGTGGCGAAGCTGGTGAAGAATTCGCATGCAATTCAGAAGACGTGGGTTCAATCCCTGGGTTGGGAAGATCCCCTGGAGGAGGGAAGGCTACCCATTCCAGTATTCTGGCTTGGAGAATTCCATGGACTATATAGTGCGTGGGGTCGCAAAGGGTCGGATGTGACTTTCACTTTCACCCATAGAACATTTACCAAAATTGACTTTATACCTCACACCCATGCGTGTGTGTGCTTGATCGTGTCCGATCCTTTGAGACCCCATGAACTAGAGCCCACCAGGCTCCTTGGTCCATGGAATTTTCTAGGCAAGAATACTGGAGTGGATTGCCATTTCCTCCTGCAGAGGATCTTCCGACCCAGGGATCGAACCCAGGCTTCCTGACTGCATCTCCTACATTGGCAGGCAGATTCTTTACCACGTGAGCCACCTGGGAAGCCTCCATATGATATACTAGTTCACATAAAAATCACTCAAATATTCTAAAACGTGATTTCTTTATTTATGTTATATGATCACAATGCCATAAAGCTAGAAAGAAATAAAATCCCCAGGGAAAAAAGGTAAGTGAAAGTGAAATTCTTCAATGCAGACTACACTTTGAAAAGCAGTGAAAAGTAAACCACAAAACCTATTACAGAAATTAGTGAAACAGAAAACTGCACAATTAATCCTCATTTAATCCTAACAAGAGTCTTATCTTTACTCGCAGACAAGATAAAGGAGAATCAGAAAGGTTACATGACCTCTGGTTAGTGACAGCATGAAAGTGTCCAAACCAGGACTTCCATTCAGATCTCGTCTTCTATTTCAGGTAAAATTTCAAGATACCCCATTGGCTTTCTGTTGAGTAAACTAAGATCATCATCAAAAAGTATTTAATTAGCCAATCTCTGGGTTCTAAGACTTTTTCAGTTTTTTGAAATTAGGATGAATCTTGAAATGATTTCCTTTAAAAATGATGTACTTTCATTGCCTGAGGAGAGGCAAATTAACAACACAAGAAAATATCTGATTAGCTTTTCTCCACAATTGAATTAATTTTAATAAGAATGTGTGCAGCTGGATTTTAATTTAAATTCAAATCCTTCATGTGTATTTTAAAAAACCTTTACAAAGCACTGAAATACAAGGAAGCCATTGTGTGTGCAATAAAAAGAAACTTCCACAAGAAAAGCAAAAATCAAGGCATTTAGAAATTGCTAGGTTTCCTGGAGTAAAACTAGGTGAAAGAGATGTGACTGATTCTTTAGAAGGCCCATCATTCATGTACAAAGGCCAATCAGCGACTAACGTTTAAGGTCAGCTGCTTGTCTTGAGGAAAGTTGTTATTCACTTACAATTCCTTTTTAAAACATTGAAATGCCCACAAATCTGTTATTCTTTTTTGCACCATGAAATTAGAGTGCCATTTTCAAAATGCTTCACAGATCAAGGAGTATGGGAAAGGGTCTGAACATTTATGGGTTATGATGATGCCTATTTTAAAATAGCAAAAGAAATTATGAAGAATTTGCAGCACTGTTTATGAAAAAGACTTAGATTTGTTATGGATAATAAAATTAATAAATATTTGCTAATTTTAATTTTTTCTCAAAGTGGGCATTTTATATAACATTTCTACTCCCAACACTGTTATTTACTTACTGCCAATCATTGGTCTGTGGGGTCGCAAATAGTCAAACACATCTTGGCGACTGAACAGCAACAAAATCATTGGTCTGCTTCAACACTGAATGTCTTAAATCTAGGAAATAGGCTATGCTGGTTATATCAGGCTGTAAGCATTTTTTTCTGGACCGTCATTATCCCTTTCTACAGAGCTGTCAAGAGAAAAGAAATGGACATTCATCCACTGCTACCTGTTTCTGAAGTTTCAATTTGTGGTTATTTCACTGAACACACCAACTCAAATTTATTCTATTAGGATAGTGAGATTAAAGCTGACAGAAGCTTTAATCATCACAGAGCCTGAAATATCAGTTTCATTTCTACTGAGTGTTCGAATAATTAAAGTTAACAACAAATATAATATTATGAAAAATGATGAAAATAATTAGGCTTCTCTTTCAGGAGGTGCATATATCACTTTTAGTTTCCGATTTTTAAATGTTACTTCTAGGGCCTGTTCAAAACACTGAATTGAAATACTACCCCATGAAGAAAAACCATGTAAAGTATATTTCCTGGCCTCGTCAATAATTAACACAATCTTTCAAAATAAAAAAAGGAACTTCCTTCTTAAACCTTAATTTGTCAAATGCTTAAATATCAACCTTCCTGTGTTGCATGTTGAGAAAGCATTTCAGAGTCTAAAGGTTAAGTACATTCCTAGTGTATTTAAGTTACA
Organism: Bos grunniens; assembly: GCF_055505025.1. Classification (NCBI taxonomy): domain Eukaryota; kingdom Metazoa; phylum Chordata; class Mammalia; order Artiodactyla; family Bovidae; genus Bos; species Bos grunniens. Next base: position 84,392,026 of record NC_141176.1, on the reverse strand, counting down.
GATTTCAATTTCCTCTACAAATTTACCATCCAGCTTGGAAGGGGCCAGCACACCTTAGTCGTTAATTTGTCTCCATCAAGGCCGAAAGGCAGGCCCTCATAATAACCTGATAAATGTGTTTCCAGTGGGCAGAAGTACAGTGCCAAGACATGAAGTAGAATGATCCAGAATTAAAAGATGTGGTGCTAGGACAGAAAAGGATTTTAAAAACATGCTCGGATACCTCAATAAGTCTTTCTGAATTTATTATCATTATTTTCTTTTAGGATTTCATAGGGATATTTCCCAGGGCACTCTTTTGCCTGTCGTCATTGAAACCAGAAGAATCATTTTCCCACTGTGCTAAGAAAAAAGTCTCAACATTGAGACATTGCTATAATTTTTCACAAGTTCTCCAAAGCAGGCATCATCACTCACCCTGACATCCTCTCTAAACCCTTCCTGTCCTAAACAGAGGCAAAACAGGTTTGCAGACCTGTAACAAAGGAACAGTGAGGCTCTTATTAATCCTCCTGGTGAATATCAATCACCCAGGGATGGTGTTAACAATGCAGATTCTGATTAAGTGGGTCTGGGGTGGGGTCTGAAATTCTGCCTTTCTGATGAGTTCCAAGATGACGTAATGCTGCTATTGTGGATACAAGGACCACACTTTGAACAGTAAAGCACCTTGTACCTTGCTTGAGACTGGGCATTGGCATTCAACTCAACGGAGTCAGATCCCCCCATTTTTCAGCTATGAGAACCTTCACAAGTCATCTCCCTGAGTGCAATTTCTTTCTGGGTAGAGTGAAAACACCTACTGAGTATTTTTTAAAACATTATATAATTCATGATAAATTTATGTGATGCCCTTAGAACAGAAGCAAATGCTCAGGAAAAGTTAATGATTACTATGGCAGGACATGGACCGCTCAGGTGGTGCTAGTTGTACACAACAACAACAAACTCACCTGCCAATGCAGGAGACATAAGAGATGAGGGTTGGATCCCTGGATCCAGAAGTTTCCCTGAAGGAGGGCACGGCAACCCACTCCAGTATTCTTGCCTGGAGAATCCCATGGACAGAGGAGTCTGGAGGACTGAGAATCCATCCACAGGGTCACAAAGAGTCAGAATGACTGAGCGTAGGATCCAAATACAAACACAGAGTGGGGCCAGGTGAACTTTTTTTTGGTTTCGTACAAGAAAAAACCTTTAGTTGCAAATATTCTATGCCTTTAAAAATATACAAAGAAAAGGATTTTGATGAGATAGGATAAAAATCACAGGAGGCAAGGCAACTTCTCATAAAATCAAGGAAAACTGGTGATGCTGAGACAATCAAAACCAGTTATTAACTGTTGCAAAAGGATCAAGGCAAATAGACTGCAAGGGAACAAACCACATCAAACTTCTCCTGAACCATCTACCAAGCGGTTTCCGTCCCATTAGTTAGCAGCCAGCTCAGACATTTCAAGTTGGGCAGAATATTATTTCTGTCCACTTCACACAATGATGAAGTCCTTTATTTAATAAATACAAGATCAGAGAAGGGGACTGTCTCCATTCAAAGAACACAGTTATAGAGCCATCTAGTCCTACAGGTAACCCTCAAGCTACAGATGAAACCGAGTCATCCCCGAAATCAAATGAAATCTGTCATCTTAGAGGTGACTTCCCAGCTGAATTTTCATCGTCAAAGCAAAGACAGATGAAGTCTTACCTGGTAGGAACAGAACTAATTTAGAATTTGAGAAGGTGCATAAGCCAACAGTCTACCTATTTATAAGGAAGTGGTTCTCCTGATCCTGCACCAGGATTGTGTACTAAATCAGTCTGCACACTGCAGGCCATTGTCACCTTCTGTCACTTTATGACATCCGCCCTCCATCAGACATGATGATTAAAATCTACAACCTTTCATTTGGTAAAACAGGAAAGGTAATCATGAGAGCTGCAATTGTGTCACTGAAAAAACATCTCCGGCTTCAAAAAATAAGTAAGCTGCCTCAGCCTCTCCATTTATCTCTCAGCAGGGGACCATTATGGATGAAAACGTTCTGTCCCGGAAGCATTATCTCTGAATAATTACCTGCCTCTGCTCTCTGCACGGATGTAGCAGCAGCTCTTTTAATCTGGTATATGGCAGGATTCACAGATTGCACCTTATTACTATAAAAAATGCCTTTGCCACCCTCTACAAAAAAACGAAAGTAACTGTTAGCCACGCACGTCGTGAACCAGGCTGCAGTTCAGTTCATTTGCAGCCTGCTGGTGGGGAGGGTTCCTCGTCTCTTCCTGAATCACTTATCAACAAAAGAATCTGCGGGTGGCTCCAGCGGATTGCAGCGCCCAGGATTTGAAGGGAGGTCAAATCCTTGATGCTGGGCCCTCCTGTCTAACTCTCAGGAAAGTCACAGATTTAAGAGAAATAAAATGCAGAGCGGTTCAAGCCCCATGGCAGCACTGGACACAGTTATTCTTTTGATTTTATTCTTTCTCAACATTTGGGTTTCAGTCTGTGACCAACCCTAGGTGTGCCTACAATCCTGAGCCTGCCATCCACAGACGCTTCTTTTTCCTTTTGGAGTGACAGTTTATTTTTAAATCATTTCAGGTGAACACTTAAAGGCTCTGAACAGGGAAAATGAAATGCACTGTAGTTATTAGAGCATAGAATATAAATGTTTGCCTAAACTGGAGATAAATTCGGAAAGAAACAGTGTTTGCTTTCACTAAAGCAAAGGTTTTCACGTTTGAACAGCAACAGCAACGAGAAACCAGCAGAAACATTTTTTTCCAAATGAAATTATTAATAGATCCTTACTAAATAATACATATGTAAGTGAAATTTACCTGGAAGAAGCAAGAGATAGGGGTAATGGAATAGCAACAAATCCAGATTTTTCTCTCTCCCAAGTATCCTTTCTAGGATCCCTCCAGGATATCTCCAGAATACCTCTAGGAACCCTGGGGGTTCTGGGTCACCCTGTACCCATGACTGCTTAAATGAATACAAGACCCTGTATATATTGCTATTTTCAATACACTTCAGAGGGACATGCTTAATCAGCCTAATGGAATATTTATTAAATTGGTTACTTTAATTGTTTTATTCAATAAGGTATTTTGAATGAAATTTAAAACAGACTCAAAAGGCTATAGTATATATGCAAAAAAGTAAGATTTCATTTCTTTAAGATGTTCTATATTCTTAAGCTGGAGCAGCTGCTGTGGAAAACAGTATGGTGATTCCTCAAAGAATTAAAAATAGAATTACCATGTGCTGTGGTGTGCTGTGCTAAGTTGCTTCAGCCGTGTCTGACTCTTTGCGACCTTATGGACTATAGCCTGCAGGCTCCTCTGTCCATGGGATTCTCCAGACAAGGATACTGGAGTGGGTTGCCATGCCCTCTTCCAGGGGATCTTCCCGACTAAGGGATCAGACTGGCATCTCTTACATCTCCTGCATTGGCAGGCTGATTCTTTACCACTAGCACCATGTGCGAAGCCCAGAATTACCAATGAGCCACGAATCCTACTCCTGGGCACACATCCAGAGAAAACGATCATTCAAAAAGATACAAGCACCCTTATGGTCATAGCAGCACTATTTACAAGAGCCAAGACATGGAAGCAACCTAAATGTCCATCAACAGATAATGGATAAGGAAGATGTGGTATATATGCACAATGGACTGCTACTCAGCCATAAAAAGAATGAAACAATGCCATTTGCAGCAACATGGAGGGAAGTAGAGATCATCGTCTTAAGTGAAGCCAGTCAGAAAGAGAAAGACAAATACTATATGATATCATTTACTGTGGGACCTAAAATATGACAGAAATGAACCTATCTATGAAACAGAAACAGACTCCCAGACAAAGAGAACAGACTTATGGTTGCGAAGGGACAGGAGAGGTGAAGGGCATGGAGAGGGAGGCTGGGGTTAGTGGATGTAAGCTGTTATACACAGAATGGATAAACATTGGTTCCGATTGTATAGCACAGGGAACTATATTCAGTACCCTCTGATAAACATAATGGAAGGAAATATTTTAAAAGAAAAAAATATATATATAGATTGTGTTAATATATAGTATATATATATATATATATATAAAACAATCATTTTGCTGTATAGCAGAAATTAACACAACATTGTAAATCAACTATTCTTCAATAAAAATATAAATAAATAAGTAAAATGTTGTATGTGCAGATTATTCAGTAGACTACCCTGATGATCTCCTCCAACATGAAGAAGAGAGTTCTCAAGTCAGTTGTCCAGTTTATAATCTCGTCTTGCCTTGGATCCATGCAATGTGAAGGTTAAGTGTGATTGCAATGATTTTCTTTACAGCTTTGGAACTACAATGACTCAAAGCTAAACTCATTACCCATCCTCAGATAAAAATCAACAGGAGACCTGAGTTTTATAATTTTATAGGATATCTAGTCAGGAATCTATATGGAAACCATACAGAAGAGCAACTAAATGCATTTACATTTTAAAATGATGACACAGTGTTTCTGCATGTGGAATGAGAAATAAAATAGAATTCTGCATTAGGTATTAGGACAGAAATAAGAAAACAATTTCAGTACAAGAAAATATGAGTAATTCATTAAACAAACGTTTTTAGACTTTTAGAAAAAAACAAGTATTCATCATCCTGAAAGAGGATTACTTAAGAGGTAATCTCTACAAGTTTCTTACAGATTGTTGATCATACACTAAATATTAGATCACCCTATCACAGGGTCAAGTTAAATGAATAAACTACAGATTACATTATTGTATCAACTTTTAAAGTTTTCTTCAAATTTATGATGTTATTTTTAATAGAAAAGATTAAAACATACATGTTAAATGCAGAATAAAATCCATATTAATAATGTTAACCACAGTGACAGAAATTACCTATTATTAATGAATTCAAATTTTGTTCATCTGTCTGCAAAACAGAATCTACTCTATTAGAGAAAAGAGCATAAATAATGGAAAATTCCCATATTATTGCTAATTGACTCTAGAATTTAGTCACAGGTACAGGAAAATATATACACACATACCAACCTCACTCTAGATTCAATTTTTCTTTTCCCTTTTAGATCAGTGTCAGGAATGTAGAACTAAATCCATGGAAGAAGGCCCTGTATTCATTGAAATAAAGATTTTCCACTCATATCCACCCTGTCTTCAATCCATTAAAACATTTCCTCCCATTTCTTCTTGTTCTATCTCTTTGCTCCAATCAGCCCGGGCCCTTGACCCAAGCGTGCCCATCTTCACTTAAATCTGCACTGCCTCCAGCTGATTTCCTTGTCTGATCCAGGCTTTAGGGATAATCCCCCAACTTTCCCACTTCCTGGTTTCAATGATCCCCTCCAACCCTAATTTGTCAGGGCCAACAGTTTTATTCCCTTTTGACTGAGATAAAATCCTCTTTTTCCTCCCCCAGAGAAGCTGTTGAGGGTAAAAAAGTTGTGAAAAAAGCTTTCTTTTCGTATTATCTTCACATCAACACGTTAAGACTCTGAAAATCTCCAGTCTCCAAAGTCTTGTGAAGAGATGGACAAGAGCATTTTAAAGGTAGAATAAAGTCTCTAGAGTGTGGGAACATTTTTCAATGAGTAGGCACAGCTCATTTTAGGCTTAGCTTCAATCTGGCCTTGATCAGCTTCCTTATCTCTTTTCAAGTGAGGTGAAATAATAGTCAGAACGGTTGTAACTCTGAATTTCTATTACCTAAAAATCTAGCTTTTTATGAACTGTGAAACCAAGACTCCAGGTCATGATTATATTTTGCTGGAAGATCTTGAGGTCTATAAGGGGTTCAGGCAACCTGAATGAAAAAGAAACAAAAATGGAAATATTGAGCCTTCAGGCCAGAGATCAAGTCATAACAGTGAACGTATTCTGTAAGGCCCAACCCTCATTTGCAAACTTTGGAAAGTTGGGAAGAAATAAGTCTTGATGTATATATACAGAGTCATTTACAGCCAAATCATAAAAATTGTAATTCCATTGTACTCTGGATTTTGTGATGTTTGTGGTGTCTCTCTGCTTTAAAAAAGTACATTGGACTTCCCTGGTGATGCCATGGTTAAGAATAATACCTGCCAGAGCTGAGGACATGGGTCAATCCCTGGTCTAGGAAGATTTCACAAGCCCGGGGGCAACTGGGCCTGTGTGCCACAACCACTGAAGCCTGGACGCCCAGCCTGTGCTCCGCAATAAGAGCAGCCACAGCAGTGAGAAGCCAGTGCACTGCAGCTGGAGAGTAGACCCTGCTTGTCACAATCAGAGAAAGCCTGCACGCAGCAGCGAAGACCCAGCACAGCCAAAAGTACATACAGTAAATAAGATGGAAACAAGTATGCTGATTTCCCTTTTCATCCTAAATAAAAATGCATCTTAACTAATTTTGTACCTGTACTTTTAAATTCATTTTATTAAAAGAGACTCCCAAAATGTAGGCCCAGGAAAACTTAGATCTACTTACTTACTCCAGGTAACAATGCACACCCAAATGTGCATTGTTAAATGTCGAAACCGGAAAAAAATTCAGACCATAATATGAAAATCATATAATTGTGTTCATGGGCCATTTAAGTAGAGAAATGGATTAAATGAGGAAATAAAGATGAATGTTACATGTGGTCAAAATCTCTTAATACAGTATACAGCCATTAAAACCAACATATCCAGACCATATTACAAAGTGGGATAAACTATAAGATCTCATATAATTGCAAAAAGCAGGATATAAAGTTGTGTTTAAAAACTAATTTCCATTATTTTAAAATAATGCAAAGGAAAATCAATATGGAAATTATACACTAGTCAGCTTTTTAGGTTTATACTGGTAGGTGAAGTACTAGCAGTAAAAGAAATACCTTCTAAGTATTATTCTTTTACAGATTGTAAAAGTCTAAAGAAATTCATGGGCCTACGTAAGTCACTCAGACAAAGATTCTGATTTATTGATTTATATCCTAGTGTCTATGCCAAAGAATATTTCCTTGTGACACTGTACTGGTTTTCTTTCTTTCTTTCTTTCTAAGATTTTTTTGATGTCTACCACTTCCCTGGTGGCTTAGATTGGTAAAGAATCTGCCTGTAATGCAGGAGACCTGGCTTCAGTCCCTGAGTTGGGAGTTTACCCTAGAGAAGGAAACGGCAACACATTCCAGTATTCTTGCCTGGAGAATTCCATGACAGAGGAGCCTCGCGGGCTACAGTCCGCGGAGTCCCAAAGAGTTGGACACAACTCAGTGACTAACACAACACCATTTTTAAACTCTTTACTGAATTTGTTACAGTATTGCTTCTGCTGTTTATGTTCTACTTTTTGGCCACCAGGCATGTGGGATTTTAGCTCCCTGATGACCAGGGATTGAACCCACACCCCTGAATTGGGAGTACGAAGTCTTAACCATTGGGCCCACCAAGGAAGTCCCTGTACTAATTTTCTATTGCTGCTATAACAAATTTCCACAAACTCTGTGGCTAAACGTGACACAAAATGTACTACCTTATAGTTCCAGGGATCAGAAGTCTAAATGGATTTCAGTAGGCTAAAAATAAAGGTGTCAGCAGAACTGAGTCCTCCGGAACTCTACGGTCAAATAATCCCTTGCCTTTTCGAATTTCGGGAGGCCAATCACATTCCTTGGCTCCGGGTCCCATTCCTCCATCATCCAAGTCAACAACGAAAAGTCAATCCCCACGTCACCTCCTTCTGATTCTAAGTCTTCTGTCTCCTCTTCACCTTGTGAGGACCCTTGTAATTACACTGGGCCAACCCAGATGATTCACTACACTCTCTTGACTGTGTGTACATGTGTGTGTGCTCAGTCACTCAACTGTGTCTAGCTCTTTGCGACACCCTGGGCTGTAGCCCACCAGTCTCCTCTGTCCATGGGATTTACCAGGCCAGAATACTGCAGTGGGCTGCCATTTCCTTCTCCAGGGTATCTTCCTGACTCAGGGATCAAACATGGGTCTCTTGCAACTCCTATTTTGGCAAGAGGGTTCTTTACCACTGCACCACCCGAGAAGCCCCTTAGCAATCTTAATTTCATGTGTGACTTTTTCCTCCTTCCCACATAATCTGGCATAATCACAGGTTCTAGGGATCAGGACATGACTGTCTCTGGGGATTATTATTCTCCTACCACAGTTATTCATGAATTGCCTAATCAGGTCATGGTGTCCTTATACTATGAATCTGAAAAATATGCTACGTATCAATCTTGCTATGGGAAGATGGTGCTACATGTAATCAAAGATTCTCAAGATCAATACAGCTTGAAATGTGGTTGTAGCCAGTAAACGTTGTTTCGTTTGCCCAGAAGGGCTCTTTGAAATCTTTTTTTTTTTTCCCATCGCACCATGGGGCCTGTGGGATTTTAGTTCCCCAACCAGGAATGGAACCCTCGGAGTCTTAGCCACTAGACTGTCAGGGAAATCCTTCTTTGAAGTCTTAAACTGTTACTTATCACCACCCTGGCACTGCTCCTGGGGTGAGCCGAGTTCAATACTCCATCAATTCTCTCTTTGGACATACGTGTATGTTCAGTCGCATCCAACTGTTTGCAACCCCAGGGACTGTAGTCCATCAGGCTCCTCTGTGCATGGAATTTTCCAGGCAAGAACACTGAACTGGGTTGCCATTTCCTACTCCAAGCGATCTTTCTGACCCAGGGATTGAACCCTCATCTCTTGCGTCTCCTGCATTGGCCTGTGGATTCTTTATTACTGCCACCAGCTGGGAAGCCCTTGAACATAAGAACTGGTTCAAAATTGATCATGGTTCCAAGTTAAGGTGATGCACCAGCTGTTGTTTCTGCCTGGAACTGCAGGGGAGTTTTCTCCACGCCCTCATTTTCCTTTGTGAGGGCAAAGAAACATATAACCTTAGGTGGCTAGAACCCATGACCCTTCTGCATGGAGAATAATTCATCTACAGTAGGCAAGATTAAGATAAAATTCTAACACAGCAGAAATGCATGTGCTGGGGGCAGCTTCGTGTGGTCATGTGCCTGCATCCATGTGTGTAAGTGTGTGTGTGTGTGTGTGTGTGTGTGTGCGTGTGCCTACATGTAAGAAAGAGAGAGACACATATAAAGGTTTTTCCATTAGTTCTAAAGCTCATCTTCACCCCTGACCTTCTAGGTTATGTAAGCACATAACTCCTTTGTTTCTGGTTGAACTAGGATTCTACCATCTACCTCTAAAAGACTCAGTTGACATGGATGTTGTGTAATATTGCTATATCCTTAGCACTGTACCTAATGGCAAAGGAATGAAATACATAATCAAGAAAGCTAGACTTTTTCAGGACATAAAATCCAACTTGTAATATGTCCCAAACTGGGGATGGCTCTTCAGCGTGATCCAGCAGCAGTAATGCCGTACCTTTCTGTTACTGGGAGTCTGTGATCTCGAGTAAGCTTCAGCCACGGTCTTATGAACACTTTGCATATTTATCGCCTACACTGAACAAATAAAAGCCATTACTCTCACTCACAGCGTTCCTCTCAGGCCAGTTTATGCCATGGTGTCATTTCTATGATTCTGGATTGAACCAGAATCTAGCAGCAACATCAAAGTTCAAAAAACAGCCATGCAAATCATTCCATTAAGGTAACCATTAAGAAGAGTCTACTTGTCACTTTATATTGCCAACGGAATTAATTGCATTGAATAAAGGAATGAATACATGAATGGATACATGTATGATAAACAATTTCAAGCCCAGGAAGGTAGAGCTTGGTTCATTCAAGATTAATAATCACAGGAGTTATTGCTGCTGCATGACCTATTTGTCTATCTACTTTACTATTTCCTCAGGTTATGTGCTCTGACACACTGCTTGAAATTTTCTTTGATAATTTATCCCTGTCCCTCATAATTCCAGGATTCATATGGACAAAACTAGCTAAAGTTAAAACAATAATAACATGACTGAATGTTGATTGGAAAGGAGTTTATAGACTAGCTAAACCTTAGTTTGGAGCCATGGAGGAATTGCAAAACACCAATTATGTTTCTTTATTCCATTTTTATATATATTAATAAAATTCAAAAAGAACTTTATTAGCATACAAGTTAAATTTCCTTCTGTTCTTGTTCCTATACTCCTGTTATTTCTAGAATGGCAGGTTACACTCTTCTGAGCATTCAGGACTGCAACATTTATTAATCAGAATGGACACCTGTCATGAGTAGAGAATAAAACCCAGAGCATTAGAGAAGAAATGTCACTCTGTTCAAATGGAAACACAGGAATGGAATTTTTCCCCCCTCCTTGAAATTTTATCTATGTTTCTAATTATCCTAATAAGAAAATTCAGTGATAAATTCTCATGCTTCAGAAGAAAATGGTTTTGAGTTTGGTCCATCATTTCATTCCAAACTCAAATCTTGTGAACACATTAAAAAAAAAAAAAGCCAAGACAACCTACTAAATGGGAGAAGATACTTGCAAATGATAACACCAATAAGGGGTTAATATCCCCAATATATAAACAACTCATACATCAACTCAACAACAACTCAACATCAAAAGGCAAACAGTCCAGTTAAGACAAGGACAGAAGATCTAAATAGACAGTTTCCCAAAGAATACTTACAGATGGCCAACAAGCACAGGAAAAGATATTCCACATCATTAATCATTAATCATCAGAGAAATACAAACTACAACCACACTTAGATATCACCTCACATCAGTCCGAAGAGCTATCATTGAAAAGGACCACAAATAATCAATGTTGGCAAGAAAGCAAAGAGAGCCCTCATACACTGTTGGTGGGAATGTACATTTGTACAGTGACCATGGAAAACAGTCTGGAGGTTTCTCAAAAAACTAAAAATAGAACTATCATACGACCTAGCAATTCCACTGCTGGGTATTTAATCCTAAAGAAAGCAAAAACACTAATTCAAAGAGATTCGTGAACCCCAATTTTCACAGCAGCATTATTTACAGTTGCCAAGATACAGATGCTACCTAAGACTCCATCAACAGAAGAACAGATGAAGAAGATGTGTGTGTGTGTGTTTATGGGCATGTGTGTGTGCATATATATATATATATGTATGTATACATACCTAGAATAGAGTACTACTCAGCCATAAAATAAAAAAAATGAAATTTTGACATTTGCAACAACAAGGATGGACTTGGACAATATTATTCTAAGTGAAACAAGTTAGAGAAAGACAAATACTATTAATGTTATTTATATGTGGAACCTAAAGCCAAAACTAACTAGTGAGTATAACAAAAATGCTTTTGAACTGTGGTGTTGGAGAAGACTCTTGAGAGTCCCTTGGACTGCAAGGAGATCCAACCAGTCCATTCTGAAGGAGATCAGCCCTGGGATCTCTTTGGAAGGAACGATGCTAAAGCTGAAACTCCAGTACTTTGGCCACCTCATGCGAAGAGTTGACTCATTGGAAAAGACTCTGATGCTGGGAGGGATTGGGGGCAGGAGGAGAAGGGGACGACAGAGGATGAGATGGCTGGGTGGCATCACTGACTCGATGGACGTGAGTCTCAGTGAACTCCGGGAGTTGGTGATGGACAGGGAGGCCTGGCGTGCTGCGATTCATGGGGTCGCAAAGAGTCAGACACGACTGAGCGACTGATCTGATCTGATCTGATCTGATAACAAAAAAAAGAAACAGACTCACAGATATAGAGCACAAACCAGTGGTTACCAGCGGGGAGAGGGGAGGAGCGAGGAACAAGATGGGGTGGGAGATTAAGAGGTACAAACTACAAACTATAAAATAAACAAGCTACAAGGACATACAGTACAATACAGGGGATTTAGCCAGCATTTTACAGTAAATGGAATATAAATGGAATATAACCTTTAAGAATGGTAAATCACTATGTCAGACACGTGAAACTTACACAAATATTGCACATCAACTAAACTTCAATAAAGAGAAAAAGAAGTCACTTCATAAGTTACAAATACAACTGGATATCACCAAGTATTTCTACATTTGATTACTATTTGCATAATTGACTAGTTTAACTATTAAACCACACAATGTATAGTTAAGGCACATCTAATGCAAAATATGTTTCTTAATAATCTGCTCTGACCTCTCTGTAAAAGTGTTTTGGTTTTATGCAGTGGTTTTAATATCACACCTTTTGTTGATATCTTGCAGTTCTTTGAGAACCCAGTAAAAGAAACCGTAGGCCCCATCTTTATAAAAATATAAAAAGGTATGTACAGTTAATTTCCACTATTATATGAGTTACTTATTGCCCTGACACCCAACCATAAACTGCCAGAATTGTGTGAATTTCAGGTTAAGAATCCTGGGATATAGAAGTCTAAGAATCTTTCATTATAATATAAATTAATTTTGGTTGGAAAAACACATCACAGATTAGTTCTCAGAAAGCAACCCGTGAAGGCTGAAAGTCAGACTAAGGGCTCTGGGCAACTGAGGACCAGGGAAGGATAATACTGTGAAAGAGGTTCAACCCCAGCATTCACACCCAAAAGCTTCATAATTACACTGGATCTATTCTAAAATACAGATTCTCACTGCCACCTCAGATATACAAAAATGTGGTTGGAGCAATTTCCTGAACAAATATAGCATACTCTTTTATATTTCTGTACCTCCTGATGGGACTTCCTGTTTTGAAAATTCTTTATCCTTTTCACTAAGAGCATAATTTTCCCATGCCCCCACCCCCCACTGCCTCACTGCTTTTCCACCTTTTCAACAGACCATCCGGCAAAGACCCCATAGGACAGTAATTTTTCTGCAACTCTTAAGCACTCCCGAAGGCCCATTTGCTCTGTGGGAAGTAGGACAAAAACAAAAGTGTCCGTCCTTCTGTGGCAGGACTCTGCCCATTACACAACTCTGCAGAGCATTGATTCTAAATGTGGCCATACAGCGAAGTCACCAGTGAGCTTTTAAAATCCCTGATGCCCAGGCCATCTCACAGATAGATTAAGTCAGGTGGGAGCTCATGTTGGTATTTTTAAAATACTTCTTCAACAAATTCTAAGTCTCCTCTCTGGATTCTCAAAGAACAAAGCCCACCCAACTTTGATCTCTTCCAGAAAACCTTCAGGAGTCTGAAGTATGGTATAAATCTTTTTTTTTTTTTCTGTTTTCTGACCATCTTCCCTCTTCTGGCCCCATTTCAACACTTAGATCTGGCCAAGAAGAAATCCTCAGAGAGGGTCCTTGACTCCCTTATCTGGAGCTGGCTGCATAACCCACCTTGGCCATTTTATCTTGACTTTCATCTCTTAACGCTAAGAAAAATTATTTGTTTTCTTCTTTAGACTTCCCTGGTGGCTTAGACGGTAAAAGCGTCTACCTACAATGTGGGAGACCTGGGTTCGATCCCTGGGTTGGGAAGATCTCCCTGGAGAAGGAAATGGCAACCCACTCCAGTACTCTTGCCTGGAAAATCCCATGGATGGATGGAGGAGCCTGGTAGGCTACAGTCCGTGGGGTCGCAAAGAGTCAGACACAATTGAGCAACTTCACTTCATTTCTCCAACCAAACTGACCACAAGCTGTCTGAGAGGCCTGACACTAGCTGCCTATTTATTATTTTATCCTATGCACCTAGACCAGTTCTAGGCACACAGTAGGACCCCAATATATATAAGTCGAATGTGTGAATTAACTAATGAATGAGGTGAATGAATACTGATCTTATTTTCTCTCTAACATTCTATGGCCTTGAGTTCACCTGTTGCGTCATCTGCTTAAACCCCAGTAATCCCTCACAACTGTAGGTTGGTTTTCCAGTTAACAAGACAATTTCTTATGCACCATCTTAATCATCCCTCACAACATTTTAGAGGAAACGGCCATTATAATACAGTTTTCAGAGATAAAACTGACAGTCTGTAAAGTGAAATGCAACTTCCCAGGGCCACAAAAACAATGAACGGGATGAGCACAAGCACGCTGTGAGGTTCTCATAGGCCGTGTAGCCATGTCTGGAATTCCTGCCTTTGCAGAGGCACGTGGCCCCAGGATTGCAAAGTGGCTGACGGGATGAGGCTACAGATGCTGAGAGGAAGCACAGAGCTGTAGCACCGTGTGTGGGCACCTCAACCCAAACAGGAGGTCGATGCCTGCCAAGGGTTTTCCCAGGGATCACACAAGTAGTGGGAGGGACACTCGGGAAAGGGTTACATAAGGTCAGTATGTTCCAGCCTTGCCACGTCTTCGTGCAGCCACAAGACTTTAGGCCTCTGACCACACCCAGGACTCTCTACCACTATGGTCCTTCCAGGTTTCTCTCTTTATGCAACAGAATCATCCAGATTTAGAGTCACGCATGAATTACACTCCTTGGGTTTTGCCTCTTTATAATTACAGTAAAGTATACTCAAGTGTGTAAGTTTTGCCATCATCTTATCAGGACAATGATCCTGAAAGAGTCAGTCGCTCAGTCGTGTCCAACTCTGTGACTCACGGACCGTAGCCTGTCCTCAGGCTCCTCTGTCCATGGACTTCTCCAGACAAGAATATTGAAGTGGGTAGCCATTTCCTCCTCCAGGGGATCTTCCCAATCCAGGAATCAAACCAGGGTCTCCTGCATTGCAGGCAGATCCTTTACCATCTGAGCCACCATCTAGGACAGCCAGATTGTACCTGTACAGCCTGTACTCTCTGGGACAGCCCATTGGGACTATCACTTCCATTCAGTTGCTCAGTCACGTCTGACTCTTTGCAACTCCATGGAGTGCAGCAAGCCAGGCTTCCCCGTTCATCACCAACTCCTGGAGCTTACTCAAACTCATGTCCATCGGGTCAGTGATGCCATCCAACCATCTCATCCTCTGTCACCCCCTTCTCCTCCTGCCTTCAATCTCTCCCAGCATCAGGGTCTTTTCAAAGGAGTCAGCTCTTTGCATCAGGTAGCCAAAGTATTGGAGTTTCAGCTTCAGCGTCAGTCCTTCTAATTCTTTAGGACTGATTGCAGTCCTTGCAGTCCAAGGGACTGCATTAATTCCTCAAGGCTCAGCTTTCTTTATAGTTCGACTCTCACATCCACACATGACTACTGGAAAAACCATAGCTTTGACTATACTGACCTTTGTCAGTAAAGTAATGCCCCTGCTTTTTAATATGTTGTCTAGATTTGTCATAGCTTTTCTTCCAAGGAGCAAGTGTCTTTTAATTTCATGGCACAGTCAGCATCTGCAGTGATTTTGGACCCTAAAAAAATAAAGTACCTCACTGTTTCCATTGTTTCCCCAACTATTTGCCATGAAGTGATGGGACTGGATGCCATGATCTTAGTTTTTTGAATGTTGAGTTTTAAACCACCTTTTTCATTCTCCTCTTTCACTTTCATCAAGAGATTCTTTAGTTCCTCTTCACTTTCTGCCATAAGGGTACTGTCATCTGCCTATCTGAGATTATTGATATTTCTCCAGACAATCTTGATTCCAGCTTGTGCTTCATCCAGTCCAGCATTTCACATGATGCACTCTGCATATAAGTTAAATAAGCAAGGTGACAATGTACAGCCTTGACGTACACCTTTCTAAATTTGTAACCAGTCCATTGTTCCATGTCTGGTTCTAACTGTTGCTTCTTGACCTGCATACGGATTTCTCAGGAGGCAGCTGGGTGGTCTGATATTCCCATCTTTTTAAGAATTTTCCACAGCTTGTTTTGATCTATACAGTTAAAGGTTTTGGTGTAATCAATGAAGCAGAAGTAGATGTTTTTCTGGAATTCTCTTGCTTTTTCTATGCTAAAACAGATGTTGGCAATTTCATCTCTGGTTTCTCTGCCTTTTCTAAATCCAGATTGAACATCTGGAAGTTCTTGATTCATGTACTGTTGAAGCCTAGCTTGAGAATTTTCAGCATTACTTTGCTAGTATGTGAGATAAGTGAAATTGCGCGGTAGTTTGAACATTCTTTGGCGTTGCCATACTTTGGGATTGCAATGAAAACTGACATTTTCCAGTCCTGTGGCCAATGCTGAGTTTTCCAAATTTGCTGGCATATTGTGGCTATCAGTTCAGTTCAGTTCAGTTGCTCAGTCGTGTCCGACTCTTTGCGACCCCATGAATCACAGCACGCCAGGCCTCCTCGTCCATCACAAACTCCCAGAGTTCACTGAGACTCACGTCCATCGAGTCAGTGATGCCACCCAGCCATCTCATCCTCTGTCATCCCCTTCTCCTCCTGCCCCCAATCCCTCCCAGCATCAGAGTCTTTTCCAATGAGTCAACTCTTCGCGTGAGGTGGCCAAAGTACTGGAGTTTCAGCTTTAGCATCATTCCTTCCAAAGAAATCCCAGGGCTGATCTCCTTCAGAATGGACTGGTTGGATCTCCTTGCAGTCCAAGGGACTCTCAAGAGTCCTCTCCAACACCACAGTTCAAAAGCATCAATTCTTCGGCGCTCAGCCTTCTTCACAGCCCAACTCTCACATCCATACATGACCACTGGAAAAACCATAGCCTTGACTAGACGAACCTTTGTTGGCAAAGTAATGTCTCTGCTTTTCAATATGCTATCTAGGCTGGTCATAACTTTCCTTCCAAGGAGTAAGCCTCTTTTAATTTCATGGCTGCAGTCACCATCTGCAGTGATTTTGGAGCCCAAAAAAACAAAGTCTGACACTGTTTCCACTGTTTCCCCATCTATTTCCCATGAAGTGATGGGACCGGATGCCATGATCTTCGTTTTCTGAATGTTGAGCTTTAAGCCAACTTTTTCACTCTCCTCTTTCACTTTCATCAAGAGGCTTTTTAGTTCCTCTTCACTTTCTGCCATAAGGATGGTGTCATCTGCATATCTGAGGTTATTGATATTTCTCCCGGCAATCTTGATTCCAGCTTGTGTTTCTTCCAGTCCAGCATTTCTCATGATGTGCTCTGCATAGAAGTTTAAGCAGGGTGACAATGCTGACAGAATGTGGTCCACTGGAGAAGGGAATGGCAAACCACTTCAGTATTCTTGCCTTGAGAACCCCATGAACAGTATGAAAAGGCAAAATGATAGGATACTGAAAGAGGAACTCCCCCGGTCAGTAGGTGCCCAATATGCTACTGGAGATCAGTGGAGAAATGACTCCAGAAAAAAGGAAGGGATGGAGCCAAAGTAAAAACAACACCCAGCTGTGGATGTGCCTGGTGATAGAAGCAAGGTCCGATGCTGTAAAGAGCAATATTGCATAGGAACCTGGAATGTCAGATCCATGAATCAAGGCAAATTGGAAGTGGTCAAACAAGAGATGGCAAGAGGGAATGTCGACATTCCAGCAATCAGCAAACTGAAATGGACTGGAATGGGTGAATTTAACTCCGATGACCATTATATCTACTACTGTGGGCAGGAATCCCTCAGAAGAAATAGAGTAGCCATCATGGTCAACATAAGAGTCCGAAATGCAGTACTTGGATGCAATCTCAAAAACGACAGAATGATCTCTGTTCATTTCCAAGGCAAACCATTGTGGCTATAGCTCCATATAATTCATGATATGCAAACTTCTAGCAAATTCATCAAGTGAAGCTGTGTAAGAGAACTTTCTAGTCACTGTAGACTCCATTATCTGCTGACAATTTTTTTTTTTACATTTCTTTTAAGCTCCTTCTGTGAACTATTGTGCAATATAGGGCCACAGGAAAAACTCCAGAGAAAGAAACGTTGGAAAATGATTTGATGTCCTTGTAAAGAACGTTACATGTGACCTCAAATATCTACAGTTTCATTCTTGGGACCATTCAAACTTTAAGCAGCTCATGACAGTGCTATGCCAGACCATTTGGTGCTATTTACAACATCCACATGGCATGGATATTTTGAGCAGCAAAGAGGCCAAGACTATTTAGAAACTTAAATAGGAAGCCAAAGAATCTTGTCTTTCTTCCTTTATCCAAATAAAAGGCATCACATGAGAAATAAATATTTATGAAGAGCCAAAATCTCATCCATCTTAACTGTTGCAGTCCAAATGAAAGGACGTCTTAACTGAAGAATATGAGTCTGTATCCAAAGCAGTCACTTGGGAGAAAGCAGAGTCTAGAAAACAGCATAGCGAGTCACCTGATTCTTCTGAAGAGTACTCAGCTGTCAGGTTAGTGATGCAAAACCAGAGAAAGTCTGTGAAGAAGGTGAGTCATAAATGAAACCCATGGGACCCATGAGAGCACGTAGAATCTAAGGATCCAAATGAGTCAGAATATAGAATCAAGGGCACTTGCTGCAGAGAGAAGTGAAGGAGAGGAAAAGCAGCCTGGAGCAGTGAAGTTCAAAGTCACCAGTAAGGTAGCCCCAGTGAGAACCCAGATTCAGTCTAGAGTCTTTCAGCCCAAACACATAAGCCCACTTCCTTGCCTCGCTGCAATGCTGGGTCCTTTTGCCATTTAAAATAGGCAGGTATATGTACATATACCCAGTATAGACAATGGGGCCCTCAAAATACCAGTCCAACCACTAAACTGTTGTTATTTCACTGCTTTGCTAATATGAATGCCTCTTAATAAAACAGTCACTGTAGAATTGTGTCTTCCCCTATTCCATTAGATAAGTAAACATGATTGGAGGCAAAGGAAAGAGGAAACCACATGAAAGGATGCTAACATACTTGCCTCAGGTATAAGAAGGCTGTATCTTGGTCACTTTAGTTACATTTAACTTAGTATTTTAGCAAGGATGCATTGTAGTAGGCACTGAGGAAGGTTAACCCAGCATTTCTATGGCAACATTGAAGTGTGTGTGTGCTCAGTCATGTCCAACTCTTTGCGACCTCATGGACTGTAACCCACCAGCTGCTCTGACTGTGGGAATCTCCAGGCAAGAATCCTGGAATGGGTTGCCATTTCCTCCTTCAGGGGATCATCCCTACCTGAGGATCGAACCTGCATCTCCTTCACTGCAGGTGATTCTTTACCCCTGAGCCATCGGGGGCAGGGGGGAAGCCCTATACCTGGTAAAATGATCAATGAATATTAGATTTATTAAATTTGATAAGCAACATCACTAATGAAAATATGATGCATAAGATGTCAATATGCTCTAGTATGGTTATACCTTGAACATACTACTTTCTGTTGAATATAATATTTGCATGTGAAGAGACAACACATTGGAAAAGACCCTGATGCTGGGAAAGACTGAAGGCAGGAGGAGAAGAGGACGAGATGGTTGGATGGCATCAATGACTCAATGGACATGAGTTTGAGTAAGCCCCAGGAGATGGTGAAGAACAGGGAAACCTGGTGTGCTGCAGTCCATGGGTTGCAAAGAGTCACGCGACTGAGCAACTGAACAATATAATATTTGCGTATGTATCTATCATGGACATTTAACATAACGACAAGCCATATAATTTTTAATGACATCTTATGTATCCAAGAAAGGAATTATAGAGTTTTGATCATCTACATGACCCTAAAATCTAGACATGATAATGATACTCTGCCTCATGGATTTTTCTATTAGAAACAAAGCGTATAGAATGTGTAGTTCTGTGAAGATTACTGCTGATAACCAGAAGAGACTGTTCCCCATGAAATGTATCTGGTTTGCTTGTTTATGTTGAATAAAAGCAGGTAGATAACCATCAGAGCCCCACACTATATCCTACACAGTGGGCTTAATGTTTTAATAGAAATAAATAACTATAGTAACAAAACTGTCATGGTTGTCACACATTTCATTTTAAGGTCACTTAGAGAAATCAGGATTGAATTCATGCCCAATATTCTATTTTCATTTCAAATAGATTTTGACAATATTTGTTGCAGTCTTTACTGGGAACTTTCTTAGCCAGAAAATTTTGCCAGTTTTCAATTTACTCCATAAAAGTTATGCAAAATGTAATAAAAATTGTCCATTTATTTGGATTGATTTCTATCTTTGACACAAAATGTTCTGTTGCCGGAGACAAACCATTTAAGCAAGATCGCTGACTGGAACACACACACAAAATATTCACTTTGTCTGGGGAGTGATACAGTTTTCTGGACTATGGATCAGAAAATCCTCAGGTTATCTGAAAAAAATATTACATTTATTATTTTCCACTGAGTTACTTTGTACCATCTTTTTTAAAAGATTAGACAAAAATTACTAAATTCAGCTTCTGAATTTTTTTTTCCTTTCTGCTCTGCTGAATATTAAAATAGCAAGAGGAAAGGCACAGTGAAATAAAGAAGAGGAACAGAGATAATTATTTGCCTGCTGGAAAGGAGAATTCCTACCGAGTCATCTTACATGAGATCTTCTTTTCTTGGCTTGCTTCCATTATATTTAGCAATTTCCTTCAATGTACACAAATTATGCCTGTAGTTTAGTAAACGCTGCTTCTTCATAGAATCGAGAGATTAAATATCAGATTTAATACGGACTGGCCAGAAAAACACCAGTCTGCAGCTGTACAGGCACCTGCACCTTCGGTCCCTCATGAGGGTAGAAAATGTCCCAGCACATCATGAAACCTTGAAGAGTGATGGAGGCGCTATATTTCGTTCTTCCATGATCCCAATCTTTTTCTCCCCATATTATTTTTTAAATAAGTTGTGTGTGTGTGCATGCACATACAGTCAGATCCAACTCTTTGTGACCCCATGGACTGTAGCCCGCCAGGCTTCTCTGTCCATGGGATTTCCCAGGCAAGAATACGTCCAGAGGATCCTCCCGATCCAGGGATCGAACCCGTGTCTCTTGCGTCTCCTGCATCAGCAGGTGGATTCTTTGCCACTGTGCCACCCTGGCAGCCCTAACAAAGTCATAATAAATAGCATTCACATTGTCGAGGTTTTGTGAAATGTTCTACAGTTTAAGACATTCTAATACGTATTTTCTGAGTACAAAGGAAGCAAATAACAAAGAGGCTTTTTCTCTTCCTAGATACTATTTTTCTACTCTGGGTCATTCCATGATTTTAGAGAACACTTAAAAGCCATAAAAGGGACACTGAAAATTTAAGGTGTGCTCAGAGATCCGTGGGAGACACCCTGGGGATCCAAAGACTGATGTCTCATCATTTAATGTCTATAAATAGGACAAAATATAGACTTCTGCTTCTGGCATGATTTCCCAATTCACTGATATTATCCCCATTTGGTGCATCACTGAAAGTAGGATGATTCCTTTTGGAAAAGGAAGAGTAAAGAAGCTTATCTGACAGGATCATTTCTGCATCTTCTTTGGCTGGGGTGCTCAGCAACTACGTCTGAAAGGTCATAATTCAGTGTATGACTGTTCCAGAGTTCCCAAGCTCTGACAGACGCAGGGGATCGATCAAACTGAATACTTAGTAAAGAGAAAATCTGAATCCCACTCTCCTTCTCAAAGTTGTTGCTGTTGTTAAGTCCCTAAGTCACGTCCAGCTCTTTTCAGCCCCGTGGACTACAGCACACCAGGATCCCCCGTCCTCCACTAACTTCTGGAGTTTGCTCAAATCCACGCCCATTGCATCAGTGATGCTATCTAACCATCTCCTCTGACCCAAACAATTGCCCCGAGGTGGTGATTGGACCCCTGCTTCAGTGCCCCCACCTGCTGAGGGCGGATCCAGTCCTAACACTCCTGATTCGCCCCTGGTTCCTTCGGCCTACCGAGTTTTACATGGTTCTATATATTCTTTTCCAGTGGTCAGGTACTCCTGCCCACTCTCAGCTGGCATTCTGAACGCACTTCTGTGTCTGAAGGTGTATTCCTGATGTACTCGTAGAGAGAGATGTCCTCCACGTTCACCTACTCCTCTGCCATCTTGTTCGTCTCTAACCATCTCATTCCTGCTGCCCCCTTCTCCTTTGCCTTCAGTCTTTCCTAGAATCAGGGCCTTTTCCAGTAAGTCGGCTCTTCGTATCAGGTGACCAAAGTTTCAACTTCAGTATCAGTCCTTCCAATGAGTATTCAGAGTTGATTTCCTTTAGGATTGATTGGATAACAGTCCTTGTTATCCAAGGGACTCACAAAAGTCTTCTCCAGCACCACAATTTGGAAGCATTGGTTTTTTGGCCCTCAGCCTTCTTTATGATCCAACTCTCACATCCATACATAACTACTGGAAAAACCATAGCTTTGACTCTACAGACCTTTATCGACAAAGTGTACTCAAAGTACTACTCAAAGGAAATACTGGGTTCTCTTGTCTATACATTTCCCACTTCACTAACAATAAGATATCTAATTAAGCCTCTGGGAATTTTAAAAATACAATCAAAATCACAGTAGGTGGGGCAGTACTTAAAATGTTTGGAGAACTATCCTCTTAACAATTTTTTTCAGTTCACAAAACCACACAAAAAAGTTCAAATTGTTAGCTATCCACTCTATGTTGTATAGGAGATCTCCAGACCTTATTTACCTTGTATAAAAAAAACTTATACCCACTGGAAAAAACCTCCCCCCTTTCCTCCTCCCCGCTCCACTGGTGACCACCATTCTATTTTCTGCTTCTGTTAGTTTGACTATGTTAGATAGTCAATGTTTGCTTGTGCTAAGCATTACTACATACACAAACACAGGAAAAGGACACAGGGACATGTAACAGATCTGTGTATCACCCTGACTGTGCTGATGGCATCACAGGTATACGCACACGTCCAAACTAATCAAATTATATACATTAAATGTGTGCAATTTTTTGTTTTTTTTAACATCAATATCTCAATAAAGCTGATAAAAATTTTATTAAAAAATTAAAAGACCCTCCTACCCACAAAAATTGACAATAATTTTTTAGAGGACTTAAAACAAAATTTTTTTTCTATTTCAAATAACAATTGTATCCTCTATATATAAATAAGAAAAATGGCAGTTATAAAATAATTACGTAGAGTAAAAAAACACAGGTTAAAAAAAATGCATGCATCACAAAAAGCTTCTCTGGTTGATCAAAACGAGAAAAGGTGTGCTTTGCCAATAAAAAGAAGAGATAAATGATAATTTAAATTGAAAAATCTCCAGATGGTGCAAATTTGGCATGCTATCCTTCTTTCAAATTATGTTCCTAGGTGAGGAAACTGAACCAACTTGCTTAATTCATTAATTAAGGCTTACTAATTGATAAAAATGAGGACACAGTTCCTATTTTCTAGAAGCTATGATATTCAATAATTAGCTTCCATTTGTCATTCTCCTCCCACCTCACACCTCCCCTTGTGGGGGTGTCTGGGTATGTGTGTTGAAGGGCCAAAACACGTGCAATCTCTCTTAGAACAAGTCTGATCAAAGAAACCCAAAGGGAACAGGGGACAGACAACAAACACGGGACTGCGGCACCAAATGAGACAACGACTTAAACACGAGGACGGATGATGACCAAAAAGGGCAAACGCTGCAAACACGAGCTGCTGAGTACTAATGCCTGCAGATAAACTGTTCGTTTTGATGATTACAGAAGTCAGTGAAAGGAGTTTGATAAATGGTAAAAGTTTCAACACAAACAGAAACCACCCCATGGAAAGCGAATTATTTAAATTGTCACTACTGGTAGGCGGAGGGAAACCCTCTTCCACCCCGATACAATTATTCTAGAGAATATAAATTGTTTGGGAACATTTATTAAGAAGTTATATTTTTATGCATTTAAATGTTTTCAATCCACATCCGCTCCTTCATGGATCACAGCCTTGTCATGACGAAGTGGGCTGTGTAACTCAAGGAATCTATGAGCCACACCATGCAGGGTCACCCAAGATGGACCAGTCATACTGACGAGTTCTATGGCCCACTGGAGGATGAAATGGAACCCACACCAGTATTCTTGCCTCGAGAATCCCATGAACAGTATGAAAAGGCAAAAGATATGAAAGCAGAAGTTCAGCCCTCCAGGTCAGAAGGTGTCCAATATGCTACTGTGGAAAAGCAGAAGGCAATAATAGCTCCAGAAAGAATGAAGAGGCTGGGCCAAAGCAGAAGCAACACTCAGTTATGTATATGTCTGGTGGTGAAAGTAAAGTTCCATCTATAAAGAATGATATTGCCTAAAAGTCTGGAATGTTAGGTCCATTAATCAAGGCAAATTGGATGTGATCAAGCAGGAGATGGCAAGATTGAACATTGACATCTTAGGAATCAATGAGCTAAAATGGACAGGAACGGGCAGATTTGATTCAGATGACCATTATATTTACTACTGTGGGCAAGAATCCCTTAGAAGAAATGGAGTAGTCCTCAAAGTCAACAGAAGAATCTGAAATGCAGTACTTGGGTGCAGTTTCAAAAATGACAGAATGATCTTGGTTTGTTTCAAAAGATGTACTTTGCATCATAGGGGATTGGAATGCAAAGGTAGGAAGTCAAGAGATACTCAGAATAACAGGCAAGTTTGGGCCTTAGAGTACAAAATGAAGCAGGGCAGAGGCTAACATAGTTCCGTCAAGAGAACATGGTCGTCATAACAAACATCTTTTTCCAACAACCCAGGAGATGACTCTACACATGGACATCAGCAGATGGGTGATATAAAAATCAGACTGATTGTATTCTTTGCAGTTGAAGATGGAGAAGTTCTATACTTTCAGCAAAAACAAAGCCTAGAGTTGACTGTGGCTTCAATCATGAGCTCCTTATTGCAAAATTCAGGCTTAAATTGAAAAAAGTAAGGAAAATCACTAGACCATTCAGGCATGACCTAAATCAAATACCTTATGATTAAAAAGTGGAAGTGATAAATAGATTCAAGAGATCAGATCTGATAGAGTACCTGAAGAACTATGGACAGAGATCTATAACACTGTACAGGAGTCAGTGACCAACACCACCTCCAAGAAAAAGAAATGCAAGAAAACAAAGTGGTTGTCTGAGGAGGCCTTACAAAAAGATGAGGAAGAAGGGAAGCAAAAAGGGAAAGATACACCCAAGTGAGTTCCAGAGAATAGGAAGGAGAGATAAGAAGGCCATCTTAAAAGAACAGTGCAAAGAAATAGAGGAAAACAATAGAATGGGAAAGACTAGAGATCTCTTCAAGAAAATTGGAGGTTTCAAGGGTATATTTCATGCCCTTGAATGGGCATGATAAGGTCAGAAATGGTAAGGACCTAACAGAAAAAGTGAAAATGAAAGTGGCTCAGTCATATCCAACTCTTTGAGACCCCATGGACTGTATAGTCCATGGAATTCTCCAAGCCAGAACACTCGAGTGGGTAGCTGTACCCTTCTCCAGGAGATCTTCCCAACCTAGGGATCAAACCCAGGTCTCCCACATTGCAGGTGGATTCTTTACCAGCTGAACCACAAGGAAAGCAAGCAGAAGAGATTAAGAAAAGGTGGCAAGAATACACAGAAGAACTATACAAAACAGGTCTTAACGACCTGGAATCACAATGGTATGGCTACTCACCTAAAGTCGGACATCCTGGAGTATGAAGTCAAGTGGGCCTGAGGAAGCCTTATTATGAACAAAGCTAGTGCAGGTGACAGAACTCCAGCTGAGCTATTTTAAATCCTAAAATATGATGCTATTAAAACGTTGCACTCAATATGTCAGCAAATTTGGAAAACTCAACAGTAGTCACAGGACTAGAAAAGGTCAGTATTCATTCCAATCTCAAAGAAGGGCAACACCAAGGAACGTTCAAACTACCATACAATTGCACTCATTTCACATGCTAGCAAGGTTATGCTCAAAATCCTTCAAGCTAAGCTTCAGTAGTACTGTGAACCAAGAACTTCCAGATGTACAAGCTGGCTTTTAAAAAGGCAGCGGAATCAGAGATCAAATTGCCAGCACTGCTTGGAACATGGAGAAAGCTAGAAAATTCTACAAAAACATCTACTTCTTCTTCATTGACTATGCTAAAGCCTTTGACTGTGTTGATCACAACAAACTGTGGAAAATTCTTAAAGATATGGGAATACCTGACCACCTTACCTGTCTCCTGAGAAACCTGTATATGTGGATCAAAGAAGCAACAGGTAGAACCAGACACGGAACAATGGACTGGTTCCAAATCAGGAAAGGAGTAAGACAAGACTGTAAATTGTCACCCTGCTTATTTAACTTATATACAAAGAACATTATGAGAAATGCTGGGCTAGATGAATCACAAGCTGGAATCAAGACTGCTGAGAGAAATATCAACAACCTCAGACATGAAGATGATACCATTGTAATGGCAGAAAGTGAAGAGGAACTAAAGAGTCCATTGAAGAAGGTGAAAGAGGAGAGTGAAAAGCTGGCTTGAAACTCAACATTTGAAAAACAAAGATCACGGTATCTAGTCCCATCACTTCATGGCAAATAGAAAGGGAAAAAGCGGAATCAGTGACCTATTTTATTTTCTTGGGCTCCAAAACCACTGCGGACAGTGACCACAGCTATGAAGTTAAAAGATCCTTGCTCCTTGGAAGGAAAGCTGTGACAAACCTAGACGGCATATTAAAAAGCAGAAAAATCACTTTGCTGAATAGGTCCACAGAGTCAAAGCTATGGCTTTTCCAGTAGTTGTGTATGGATGGGTGTGAGAGTTGGACCATAAAGAAGGCTGAGAGCCAAAGAACTGATGCTTTTCAACTGTGATGCTGGAGAAGACTCTCAAGAGTCCCCTGGACAGCAAGATCTAACCAGTCAATCCTAAAGGAAATCAACTCTGAATATACATTGAAAGGAATGATGCTGAAGCTGAAACTCCAATATTTTGGCCACCTGATGCAGAGAGCCAAATTACTGGAAAAGACCCTGGATCTGGGAAAGATTGAAGGCAAAAGGAGAAGGGGGCAGCAGAGGATGAGATGGTTAGATAGCATCATGGACTCAAAGGATATGAGTTTGAGAAAGCTCCGGGAGATAGTGGAGGACAGGAATCTGGCCTGCTGCTGTCCATAGGATTGCAAAGAGTCAGATATGACTGAGCCACTGAACAACAACAAATCCACAGCTAAGAATAATACTTAGGGTTTATGCAAATGTTCTTCTATAAGAGTATAAAGTATGACATTTGCACTTGAATAAAATAAGAGACAATTTAGATTTCTAATAAAAGAGGGTTGATTAAATTATTTTGCTATGGATACAACCATATTATGGAATGCTATGTAGCCATATCAATAATTTTGCAGAAGAATACTTATAATACAAAAATTTATTCACTGCAAGTTGTTCAGAAAATTGTTATAAGAACACATTAACAAATTAGAATGTTAGTAAATTATCTTAAATGACAGCTCTTGCATTGAAGGGCCTGGATTAAAATTTCTATGAAAACTTGTACCTCCTGCACCTACCAGGTAAGATGACAGATTGTTCCAGTTTCTTCTTTTGTGAAAAGTAGAAGAATTATATTTCTTCCTACCTCATTGTGTTTTGGGAATATTAAAAAAGGTAATGCATTTAATGCTCTTAGCATTTTATTGTGCCCATAAATGCTACTGATATTAACAGAATAATATAAATATATCACTTATAAAATATACATATATTTAGTTTGATTTTGCCATATCATGGAGCATATGGCGTCTTAGTTCCCCAACCAGAGATTGAACCCATGTCTCTTGCAGCAGAAGCATGGATTTCTAACCACTGGACTGCCATTGAAGTCCCTATTTATGCTGATTTAGATACCCATGCTGATATGATACATTCAATATATATACAATAATAAACCTCAACTTTTTTATACCTACCTCTTTGGATTTAAGCATGATTTTTGCTGCATTTGCTAGCTTGGTTGTGTTGCTTTGGCTGTGTTCCCTAATTCTGCATGCAGAAGAGAGTATGATCAGGAGTTCTGTGGCCATAACAAACAACCCCAACGTCTCAGCCACTTGAAACAACAAAGGTTTATTTCTCACTTGTGTTATAGACCTTTGGTGGGTCAGCAGACATCCCCTTATTTAGATCAGCTACCATCTTAAACACTGCAAATCCCCATGCCAGGGAACACGACAGCACAACAATCTCTCACTGCCTCCGCATCCTCCACTTGGAAGTGATAACATCCCTTTTGCTCATATTTTCTGGCCAAAGCCAGACCACGTACCCAGGAGAACCTCAATAACAATAAAAGTGTATTTTTAACCAAGAAGAGTTGAAAACCAATGTGTAGACATTGCCCGTGTCTGTGTGCTCAGTCGTGTCCGACTCTTTTGCCCTTGGAGCGAAACACTGATAGGAGAATTGAGAAAGTTGCACCCCACCCCCCAACCCCAGGAGCAGAAATTAGGATGAATCACTGGATATCCACACTGGCTCCAGGAGAATCATCTAACTAAATGAAGGAATAGAAATCAAGGAATTACAGGATTAACCAAGAATTTAAGACATCCTCTAAATTATTCCCCTGCCTTTAAGACATAATGATCACACATAGTCATCAATGGCACAAGCAAGTAATCTAATTTAATTCTACCAGGAGAATTGCTTTTTTTTTTTCCCCTTGGCTCCAGCTGGTGAGCTGCTGAGGCTCTCCGGCTGGAGAACCGATGGGCCTTGTAATTGCTTTCTTCACTCATGTAACCACAGCTGCAGTTGTCATTCATAAACCGCAAAACTAATCCTTTGGAAGTTTCCATCTTGGCCATTTGCTTTAAAACCTCCAGTGCTCATGAGTTTGCAGATGTAGCCCTATGAAAAATGAAGTCTCTGACCATTGGTCCGAGCACTGGCCTGCCTGTCATAAATCCTTGGTCTTCATTCTCAAAATTCTTACATTTTGTTACAGTTCCCTGGAAAACCTCTTCACTCATCAATATCTCTGTTTCCTTGTGAGGAAACTAGAGAAGCTTACAATTGGTAAAGAGCATCAAAAGGCTTGAATGAATTTCAAAAAAAATAAAAAGTATAATTCTCCACATATTAACACCTTTTTGGTACAATAAACTTTAAATATACTCTAGTCCTGAAAAATAGGAACTAAATAAAGATTATTCATAAAGGTAGGAGACAAATATGTTTGTCAGAGTTTATTAAACATTGATATATGAAGTCCATAAATAATTCTCTTGCACTAACATCATATAAAAATTCAAGACAAATGGAAAACTTTGGCAGATATATATATATATACACACATACTTAAAGTCATTTTCTATGTTTAAGATATTTTATATGCTTTTCTTATTTTTCTATTATATAGCTTGCTATTCTTAGCAATAAATAACAATAGTCCAAGAAAAACTGATTTTTTAGTCTTTGTTATTTTAAGAGCTTAATAGGCTTGCTGAAGCAATAGAATCACAATATTTTACTAATGCTGATATAACAGTGGTTCCTGTCTGGGGTTATTAGTGAAGGATGGGGCAAATCCGAAATGCTTCTGAAATTAAAAATTCCTTCTATCCATATTTTATCCTCTTTCTTATAATCATTAGGGATAAATACCAGAGTACAGGAAAACAGTATGTTACAAATAATCTTGGAGACTTGGGAGGGTTTTCTACCCACCCCTCAAAAAAATAATAATAGAGAAAAGATGACATATGATAATAAATAACAGTGGGGATGTGGAGAAATTGGAAGCTTCATACACTTCTGAAGGAAAACTAAAATAGTACAGTCACTTTAAAGCCAGTGTTACGGTACGTCAAGAACCTAACCATAGAACTCCATATGACACAGCGATTCCAACTCATGGGCAGATATCCAAGAGAAATGAAAAAAAAAAAATTCTTTGCACAAAACTTGTAAATAAATATTCATAGAACGGTATTCATAATGGCCAAAAAGAATAAACAACTCAAATGTTGATTGACAGATGGGTGGATGAACAAACATGGTATATCCATACAGATGAATATTATGCAGCCATAAAACGAGGTACTGACACATTACAATGTTGAAAACATTAAGCTAAGTGAGAAAAGCCAGACGCAAAAGAACACAGTTCCTATTTAGATGCAATATCCAGATCAGGCAAAAGTACAGAGACAGGAAGAAGATTAATGGTTTCCAGGGGCTGAGTGGGGAGAATATGGAGAGTGACCAGGAAGGGGTACCAAGTTTCTTTTTGTGGTGATGAAAATGTTCTGGAACAAGTCAGTGGTGAAGGTCAGATAATTCTATGAATACAGTAAAAAGTAAAACAAAAAACCCCTCTAAGTTGTATACTTTATAAGCACAAATTTTATGACACTTGAATTCAATCTCAAAAATTCATTTTTCAAAAAGAAAAAAAAAGCCCTGCAACATAAAATTAATTTTTTAAATTTATTTAATTGAAGGCTAATTACTTTACAATATTGTGGTGGTTCTGATCTAACATTCACATAAGGGAAATCTTTCTCATTTTCCTTTTTCATGAATAAAATTTGTAATAACTTCAATTACCAGTTCCTCCAAAAGCATATTTCACCTTAATTTTGCCATTTTTCGCATGAAAGCTGAAATTGTATTTCTTATTTTGATAAATCAAAAACAGTGAAACCAGCTTTCCCCTAGATGAATCCTTCCTTCTCCTCCAGTGTGTACTGATCTGGTACCAAGAACACACCTGAGGCTACATGCCATCCAAGACCAGGAAAGCTTATTCCAAGCTGTTTATATGATGCTTTCTCAAAAGCCAACACTACAATTCCGTAGGATGTTATTAAGTTTCAGAAATGTCAGTGGACAATTAGATGGTTTTATTGACAAAGCTCTGAGCAAATATTCAAACTTTTTTTTTCTTCTTTTAATGCAGCATTGAACTAGATGGAAATTGAACAAATCTCAGAGCTAAAGTAGACTGAGTGAGTGAGTGAGTGTGTGTGGGGGCGGTTGTGACAGAGAGGAAGAAAGAGAGAGATTATAGTTCTCCGTATTTTCACTCGTGGATACTGGAGTCATTATTCTGAAAAGGCAAATTGTTCCTCATTCAGGAATCTCAGCTACCTTTTAAATAAGATATGTGTGAAGTGAATTCACTAGACTCACAGGGTTAGAAGTGGTGGGTGGCAAGGCCTGAGACCCTCACTTACCCCTTCCTGAGCATGGCAGAGTGGCACTTCCCTGGCACTTTCTGATGCTCTCCTCCGTTGACAGCGGGCAGGAACGTGGGTGTTCACACTTCTTCCCATACCAGCCTACTTTGCAGTCACATCTGCCACAGTTACACTGCCCGTGACCTTCACAATGAGAGTAAGAGTATACATGTATATTAGTGTATGTAAAAATGTATTATATATATATATACACATACACATGTATATGAGAAAAACATACTGAAGTCAGAATTAGTTTCCAAACAGTGAGTGTGACAAAGAACTCAGGATCTCATAGAAAACATTAAGGCAAAAGTCCATTTTTCAACAACGTTCTTAAATACCCGAGCTGTATTGACTGATCGTGAAGAGTAAAGAAAAGCAACAACTCCAGATCAGATAAACAGGTTTGGAGGGCTATCAACTTGAATCTTTCAAAATCCAAGTGCATGAGATTGAATTAGCCTGCTGGGGCCCAAATGGAGGGTTTAATGGGTCTGGAGATTAATTCATATGGAGGAGAGCCATAGGAAATGGAAAGCAATTTGTTTTTGAAACAGGGTCTCAGCTCCTGGAGTCTCCCAGACTTTATTTTCATGACCTTTTTACTACCCACAACCCTTGAAGACTAATTTCATACACACAAAAGAGGTCAGGAAAGAAATTAATTTATTTACACATGGACACAGAGCCTTCAAAAAACTGTGATAAGTGGTGATATGGTATAGCAGAAAATAGACCAGGTTATCAATCATATAAGTAGGTTCAAATCCTGACCCTGCTCCCTACAGAATACAGCTGGTCAAATGACACCCTCTTTGACATTTAGGTTCTTCATTCTAAACCGCATTATCTATCCACATTTATCAAGAAGTATATAATGTATCTTAAAATGCTACATAAAAATGAGCTATTGTTATTTTTATTCATTTGAGCCCACACATCTAACCAAGTAGGAACAGAAAGGAATGAATAACTTAGCTGAGTTTTTCTAACTCTTCATAACCGTTCTGAAACTCATTATTACAAATGCAAAGTAAAGTAGATTTCAATAATTCCTCCAAAAATGCATGAAGGATTTTAAAGGAAGTGGAATCATACTTTCCTTAAGTAAATCAAGTATGTTGCTAATGTATTAAAAATCCATGCTATTTTGTATTCAGTTCAGTTCAGTTGCTTAGTCGTATCCGACTCTTTGTGACCCCATGGACTGCAGCAGGCCAGGCTTCCCTGTCCATCATCAACTCCCAGAGCTTACTCAAACTCATGTCCATTGATATTAATATATATCACAGAGTATGAAAACTGGCCTTCAGTGAAGACTGGCCTGTTTTATCAGTATCTCATGAGGTCTGTGGGCAGATGTCCATCTGTCAAGTTTGAAGCATCCGTCTATCAGGAAGCTTTTCATTATAAACAGGCTTCTTCATGGAATAAGTCACAAAATCACAGTCAAAATAGGATGAGCTATTAGGGACTACGGAACCCAAATCTCTCATTTACACTAAATTCCATTCAACAAGTTTATTGAGCACCTGCTATGTAACAGAATCTATGGAACAAATTGCTATTGATACTAACACTTTGTCTTAGAGCTCATAATTTTAAAGGAAAAATTTTTGATTACTAATAGATACATACGACATGTGACTATGATCATTTAGACCTTCAAACACAGGAATTTTTATTATAAAAATTTAACTTACTAACACTTATAGCTCTGAGGTTATTGGGTTCCCTAGATTCTAGCCATTTATCCTAGCTTACAAAGTTCCTCCCCATCTTCCCTGTCCTCATATAATTTTTAGAGCAAAATTTGCAAACAGAGCTGTATTGCAAATGCATAGATAAAAAACAGATTTTAAAACAAAATCTTTAACATTTAAAGTACAATCAATTCTGCTGTTCTATGAGAGCCAGTGACTTTGAAATTCTGGGAGACAAGCAGCATCATTTGTAGGGCACTTGAATGTGCCAGGAGGATGCTGGACAAAGTACAGAACATGCTGCCATTTGCGGAAGACGAGCTGACACTTCAACAATAAAACTGAAAAACACAGTTAGATTGAAAGGGGGGAAAAAAAGCTTTCCTCTTGAAAGTTTAAAATAGCTGTGGAAGTTAGAACAAAGCATCCAGTAGGTGAGGAGGCCAGGGAATTCCTAAGTACTCAGGAGAGGGCCACCTACTACTGCAGGTGCTTGGAATTCACGGGCAGTGAGCATCCTGATCCCTTGACACGTGGAATAAAGTCAGAGTCTGTGTGGAAGAAGATGGGGACTGATGGGAGGATACTCTGAAGTTCCATAGTTGGCTTAAGAGCAGCCATTACAGGGACTTCCCTGGTGGTCAGTGGCTAAGACTCCAGGCTCCCAATGCAATGGCCCAGGTTGGATTCCTCGTCAGGGAACTAGATCCCACATGTTGCAACTAAGGATCCTACAGCACGCCACCACGAAGATCCTAGGCATCGCAAATAAGAGCCAGTGAATGCAAATAAATGATAAATTAATAAATCAATAAATCAATAATAAGTAATTTTAAAATAAGTAACCATTTTTTTAAAAAAGAATAGCCATTACTTTCTGTCTTAGGTTCATTCACATGTCAACATTAAAAAAAAAAAATTTCAGTAGCATAAAACAAATTCATGAAGATGGACAGACACTATTAATAGAGATTCTTGAAATTAAAATCTGGTCTAGTTAGTATCTTAAGAAGTCAGATTAATTGTGGGTGCTTTAACAAATGTTAAAAAAATGTACAGATGCACTAGACCTAGAAGAAATCTCTGCAAGTCTTCCCCTTGTTGCCCTCATATCCACTCCCTTCTGTTTTTGTTCTATTTGCCTCGCTGAGTCCTTACTCTCTGTGCTTCTCCCCCTAACGTTATGTGGCTTCACTTTTCTGTCCCTCTGCTATTTGTGAGCATTTCTACAAGTTCTAGAGGAAACGTGGTCCATAAGGTCTTCACCTCTATTTCCTGTGCATTTAATGCAGCATCACGGACCTTCTCAAGGATTACTACTCTGAGTTTATGCGTCACCTCTAGGCATCGCCAACTCCAAACAAAAACGGTATGTGTGATGATCCTTAAGCTTCTGTGTGTGGCCTCAGGCTTGGACCCAGCCCCTGCCTCAGCTGAGCAAAAGGCACTCTCAGAAACAGCTGTGGTCGATTGTGTACACACTGGAAAGAACTGATGGGATGCTGTCATTGCTGCGACTGGCCGGGCTGAAAGGTCTGGCCTCTAACTAGGAAAGGATCAAAGTGGGAGAACACTGCCTAGTTCAGGATGGGCCCTGGCCTCCTCAAATCATCCATGGCTGTGCCCTCTACACTTTGCCACCAGAAGCCAACATCCAGTGAACAAGTTCACGCTGGGGGAAGAAGGGTTATGAAAAAAATGAATGACTTGAGTAAAACGTTCACAGTGAAAGTAATTCCTGAGAGTCAGTGAGTATATGGCAACCAGTTTAAATGAGGAAATAGTGGCATACAGAATGTTTCTGAAGGTTTCATTGTCTGGGGAAAAGTAGGTATACCTAAATCCAATACCCCGATGAATATCACAGAAGAAGCAAATGTAAAAGTAATAGAGAAAAGGCTTGAATGTAACTCTAGTCTAGCAGCGTGAAGAATAGTATTGACAGTGGTAATGCTAACCTAAATGTTGACCAGAGATGAACTTGACGAGTGAAAACATAAACAAAACTATGCTTTCACAGTTGTAAAAGTTATATTATATATTCTTCAATAACTTAAAGTCACATGCAGCCAAAAATAAGTTATGGATTCCATTCTAAAGGAAACTGTACCTTTTTCTACTAAAATTCTTTATGGTATTTCATCAGTGGGTTTAGGAAACCAGTTAGAAATGCAAGGTATCAATACCAGATTCTGAAGCAGGTATTTAGCTTTTCAGAAAAGACAGGAAATCAAAACTTGAAATTGCAATTTCTCTTCTGAGGTTACTAGTTTCTCAATTTTATAGCAATAAAATGAAGATGATGAAAATGCTTGCTTTTGATTTATAAGCTTAGAAATGATAAGATCTATTTATCATGAAAATCCTTTAGACTGTCATAACATACTATATCAGAGTCTTTCAAAAACAAATAGAGAAAAAAGCAAAAGTGAAGAAGTTAGGAGATCCGTGTCCTCCATCTAAATGAGTCACTGGTTCACCTTTCTGGGCTCCATCTCACTTTATCTTTAAAATGAGAGAACTAGAAGAAGTGAATTCTACCACCCTGATCTGAAACATCATGTTTCAATGCTAGTGTGTCAAATCTAGGTGTGTATGTATCCACATATATTTGGCCTTCAGAAGTTCATTTCATTGATTCTAACAAAGATTCTTTTAAACTCTGTAGACAAGGGAATCAACAAAATAGAGATGAAAGATATAGAATGTATTGTTTTATCGCAGATATTAAATACATGGAATGTACATTAGAGAACTGCTTTCAAAGACCTATGAACACTCCTTAGACACACACACACACACACATTCATGACAAGGGGAAAACAACAGTGTCTAATGTTGGCCTGTAAAGAGGATCACAGCCAGAACTGCATCACAGGGTGGGGAGCTGGCAGCAAGAGACATCATCAAAGAGCATCATGGCAACGCTGAGCGTTAGGGGCTTCCCTAATGGCTCGGTGGTGAAGAATCCACCTGCCAGGGCAAGAGACGCGTGTTCGATCCCTGGTCCAGGAAGACCCATAAGCTCTGGAGCAACTAAGCCCGTGCACTGCAACTGCTGAACCTGTGCTCCAGAGCCTGGGAACCACAACTGCTGAAGCCCATGCATCCTAGAGTCCAGAAGCTGCAATTACTGGGGCCGTGCGCCACATCTACTGAAGTCTGAGCGCCCTAGAGCCCGTGCTCCGAAATAAGGGAAGACCTCGCGGTGACAAGCCCACGCACTCAAAGGGAGAGTAGTCCCCGCCCAGCCCGCTCAGCGACAAAGACCCAGCACAGCCAAAAACATTATTTAAAAAAAAAAACTTACTTAAAAAATCAAAACACTGAGCTTTAAAGGCTCTCAAGAAATTATAGAAGAGGTTGCTGACACCAAAGCTTTTTTGTGTGTGTGATCATTGCACTCTTTTGTGTTAAGCTATCTAACCTCAGAAACATCAATCCAGGACATATGTAATTCCATCCATTCCAGAATGCTCTTCTTCCACAGAGGCTATTTCTTTCCTTGAAAATGAACAAAAAATGCTCATGAACTGGAATCTGATATTTACAAGTTGCTTCTCACAAGGAAATATGAAGACCATGGAGAGAAAACATTGGGGGAAATGAATTCAATCTAACTAGCAGTTGTCATTTAATATATTATTTTTCCCTTTCAAGACAATGTAAACTGAATGTATGTAACCATTTCCTTCCATTTCTTCCCTTAACTCTTTGTTAATCCACAAAGACAAGTTTCCTCCCATAATACGGTTCTACCAAATGAGTCTACTTTCCAAACTAAGGGAACTCCAGGCCAAAACTAACCTTATATTTTCATCATTTTGCTAGGCAGGAGCAAGCTGAAAAAGTGGAAAGTCACACTGCAGCATATTTTTTCCTATTTGGGAATTTGGCAAAATGGATCAGATTGGTAAGCAGTCATCAGGAAGAAAGGAGTTATTTCAGAATCAGAAAGTCAGTTCAGGGGAGCAGTTCATAGAACTGGAATAACAGAGCAGCTGATATACTTCAGGATGGCTGGTCATGCCCTTGTCATTTCAGTCACACTCAAAATTTGTCTAGAGTATCCTCTTTGAGGCATGAACATGCGTGTGTATCTTTGTGGGTACATGAGTCATATTTGTATATGGATGAATTCATGTATCAGTGAACAGGAGTGAAAGAAGTGTGAAAGAAGTGATAAATACACTTTAGGAGTGAAAGAACAAATAAATACAACTGATTTATTTGGGAGCAGGGATCATATTTTAAAATTTGTATCATGTCTCCTGTACCCATGATGCATCAGGCACAAAATATTTACATTTAAGTGCATTATTGAATACATGAATGGAAAGAGTGGGAATAAATAAATAAAATTAGAAGGTCAATTAAATGAGCCAACTATAATCCAATGAGAGATTTCTCTTGGACTTAAATAAGCTCAAAACTCTCAGGGTGGCTGGAATGGGAGCTAAAAATAAAGCTTCATTTTATCTGAGTCTTATTCCACTCCAGCCTGGCATAAATCACTAGAGAATATCCACATCCTTGGGGTGGATGTGGATATTCTATCTCCTAACACTAAGGTACTTCCACACTCAATAGTCAATTGCATGGCTCCCTTCTCATGGTGCAACTCTGGGCAATTGGGAAAATTGTGAAGACTAGTAATTTGCTAAGCATTGTATATAGAATTCTAAAGATTTAATAAGCATGAAGAAATACTCCAGACATTGATGCCCACCCCAGATCAAAACAATGTTCAGAGAAGCTTAGTTTTATAAGAATTTTAAGCATTCAAAGGACATCTCTTCCTTACCAAAACAAAGTAAAATTGAAGCATCTTCTGTGCATCATTTGGAGATTAAATGACATGAGCACTTCAGCTAAAGTTGTTTTCAGGTGACATTTAAGGGCGGTGTGAACTTGTCAAGTCGCTAATTTCTTTGAACATTCCCTCTTACACGTAGATGATAATGTATCCCTGTCTGAGTCAGTGCGAACATAAAATGGAATGAGGTGTGTGAACGAACTTGACAGGTATCTCTCAGCGTAGGATCTCTGATAATGAGATTCCTCTTGCTTATATTTCTCATGTTAGGTGTCGGAGGCAGACTGTGGAGAACTGGCCACGTTCAGCTCACTTCAACAAAGGAATAATAAAATCACAATCACAGCCTGATGTCTTATTGTTCAAATCTCAGCCTACGACCCCATCACCTCTGTGAGCCCATTCAGGAAATTCTCCCAAGCCCGAGGGATCATCAGAACAGGGCAATTCTTCTGCAGGGGGAAGCTACAGGAGCCAGCTCCCCTGGGCCAGGCCAGAGAAGTCTTTGCAGTTGCATCATCGTAATTAAAAAGGGTAGCTCTTTTATCTGCCTTTGCTGGCAAACTTTTTCTGGAGACAGAGTTCCCCATCTATTTCCTTACACAAACCAAGCAATCAAGCATGAAGATGTGTCTACGCCTCCTGGATTGTCCCATGTAATAAAATCTATTACTTCATTTTTGTTGAGTGACATTTTTAAAGATAAATCTGACTGCTTATTGTTTTCCTTTGCACTATTAGAAATTCTGGCAGTGTGTTTTTTTTTTTTTTTTTTCCCTTTCATTTAGATTGCTTGTGCTTAGTCGCTCAGTCGTGTCCGACTCTTTGCGACCCCATGGACTGAAGCCCGCCAGGCTCCTCTGTCCATGGGATTCTCCAGGCAAGAATACTGGAGTGGGTTGTCATGCCCTCCTCCAGGGGATCTTCCCAACCCAGGGATCAAACTCAGGTCTCCCATGTTGCAGGCAGATTCTTTACAGACTGAGCCACCAGGGAAGCCCAAGAATACTGGTCTGGGTAGCCTATCCCTTCTCCAGGGGATCTTCCCAATCCAGGAATGGAACCAGGGTCTCCTGCAATGCAGGCGGATTCTTTACCAGCTGAGCTACCAGGGAAGCCCCTTGCATTTAGACTACAGGCTCCTTGTCAAGGATTATCTTTGTCTCCTTCGTTGCTGGAACCAGTGGCCCGGATGCAGCACAGATGCTGGCAAAGAGTAGCTGGTCCACATAGAATTTTTGAATCTACTAATTGATATTCAATTGTAGACTTAATGCAGAACAACTTTTAGTATATAAATTATACCAAAGAAGCAATGCAATAAATTCCTACGAGAACCACATTGTCTTTCGTTTTGTGCTGTGTTAATAACAGTTGCCTTAACGGTACCTCTCCTGTTCATGGTCAGGTCTGCTAGCTTCGTGTTCTCACTGCTAAGTATTAGATACGTGGAGGTAATAGTTCTTTTTGGTGAAAGATTAGACTGCTTTTCAGAGAGTGGGTGTGTTTGCATCTCCAATCTTTGCCCATTGTGGCAAATTCTCTAAAGGGTTTTCGGGTTGATATTAGGAGTCCTATGGGTCTCAAATTCTTCAGAAGGCACATTCAGTTCTTTCACAGTTTCTTGGAGAAGCAGAATAAATCTTGAAAAGAGGGAAATGAACACTTTCTTATTTAAAAACAGGAATTAGGGACCTCCCTGCTGGTCCAATGGTAAAGACTCTGAGTTCCCAGTGCAGGGGGCTCAGGTTCGATCCCTGATCAGGGAAGTAGATCCTATAGGCCACAGCTAAGACCCAACACCATCAAATAAAAGAAATAAATAAATATTTTTTTAAAAGAATAATAATAATAATAAAAAATAAAAACAGGAGTTAGAAAAGCACTTACCAGAACAGAAGTCATCAGAATATCTGTCATAGACAGCCCGGCAGTCCCTCTCGTCACACTCACAGGTGTCCCCATGAATATCCCCCCAGTCTCCAGTGGGGTCCACATCGTGGCAAGAACATTCACCACACACACAAATCCCTAGAGGGGAAAAATAATTTTGTATGGGTCGAATGAAGAAAAATCATGAAAGAAAGCATCTTACACATTGCTCTTTCTTCTGTTGTTCACTTTATATTTGGAAAATATACGTGTTTGGGAATTATGAAACACCATCTAGAGTGGACAGTAGAGATCCTTCATAAACAAAAGTTATTATCCATGCCGATACTTCTGTGGGATTCCAGGATGTGTCAGGAACACCGTGCTGGTAGGACTCAGAGATAATACCAACACAATTAACAAAAAATGTCACCCTTGCTCTCAAGAGGTTTACAATTTATTTGACCAAAAAAAAAGGCTAATAAAAAAACTAGCACGTGAAGCACTAACATTTTGTAAACAAGGACATAAATACTCTAAAAGTTGGGCAAGTGGAAGTCAATGTGAGCAGAAGTAATTAAGGTAGATGGTCTGGATAAGAAGAGAGAAGGGGAAATGTTTTAGGAGGTCTGGAGGTAGAACAATTCAAGGGAGGTCAAGAAAGCAAGAGTGAGCCAAGGAAGGTGGGGATGGACATGGGATCCTCAGCAGGCCTGACCTACTGGAGCAGAAGGAGCATATCCAGAAAGACTGAAAAGCAGGCATGGCTGGGTCAGACGAGCCCAGGCTATAGACGACACTGGCACAGGCGGAGAGCGAGGACTCTGGCTTTTTGGAGATTCATATAGAGAAGTGTTAAGTTGTAAATCATATAATTTTGTGTGAACTATTAATAACCATCTTTAGGGCAATGATCTTTAGATCATTTGTGAAAGGAACAAAGTTAAATCCCTTTCTTACCTCTTACATCAAAGTCAATTCCAGCTAAAGATTTAAGGATATAAAACCATAAAATGTAAAATAAAATTCATTTTTATTCAAAAACGTCAAAGCAAATTATTTAAAGAAAAAAAATAAAAGAATTAACGACATAAAAATCTAAAATTCTGGCTGAGGGCAAGATACCAAAAACGAACTAAAAGATAAAAACAGCTGAAACACGTAGTCATATGTATTTAAAAGACAAAGCTACTTTCACAAACATAAGCAATTCTTATGAATGAATTATCCAAGGACAAATATGCCTACAGAAAAATAGACAAAGGACACTAATTGGAAGTTTTGTCGAGAGAAATAATGACGATAGATAAATGTAAAAAATGCTTACCACTCAACCTGTAACGATTAAGGGTTAAGAGAACTTTAAACAACAGCGAGTTAGAATTATTTCAGACATCAGACAGACAGAAATGAAAAAGAAGATTGTTTTAGGATCAAGAGTTTGTGCAGGTGCAGAGTATAAAATGCACAACTTTCCAGATGGCAGTTTCCCAACATAGACTCTTTAGATGTATGTTACGTATAACAGCTCACTTCAATTCACGTATGTAGAGGCAAGGAAAAGAACTGAAAAGCACATGTATAGGAACATTAAATATGGTGGTATCATGTCATTGAAAAACCACTGGTGATTTAAATGTCCATCAATAGGGCATTCGTGAAGCAATGGTTCCTACATAGCTTATATAATAAATGAAAATATAAGTGAGTGAGTATGATAAATAATCAGACCTGCTCTGCATAAATTAAAGAGAGGACTTTTCCTTATAATTTTTGTCCCAAGTTCAGGCCTTTTGCTTCCCTTTCTCTATGTACAGAAATTGGGCATATTTTACTTTTCTGTGTCAACCTTTAAAAAGATAAAACTGGTAGTGTGTTTAGGCTTTCCATGTAAGCATTACCTATTAAAATGTGTCATTCATTTATAGAAATGCAAAAAAATAATTTTCCAGCTTTCTAGATTTTAACTTTTTTATAGAAGGAAACTGACTACTTACTGATAACTTCAAGTAGTCAGAAAAGCCCAACATGGCTATTTATCTACCAGGACAGCTGACAAAGGGAAAAAGAACACGTATTTTCAAGAATTTTCTTCCAAGTGTTTAATACTAGTTGATTTGATATCAACACTTAGTTAACTCACTTTAAATTACACAATAGCAATACTAATATATTTTTTAAATTCCTGCCTAAGGTCAATCTCAATTTCACATGGCTATATTTTATTCACTATCATATTTTTATTATTGTGTATCAAAGTTAAATGACTCCATATCAATTCAGTATTGTAACCAAGCCTTTGACTGACTTAATTAAGACAAGTTTTTTCTGGAATACCCTCTGAATAATGAGATGGTCACGCTGTAGCTGGTTCTGTTAGTCAAGAGACATTTAACAGAAGTATCTACCAGAATCGCCTTTTCGCTCTACCATGTCATTTCTGGAGGGCTGCCAAAGAAATTACAGGCCCTGAGTTAACTATTTGTTCAGTGAAGCTGCAAGTATGACAGCAACTTTCTTATCTTTCTGCCTTCTGCCCAGTAAAAAAAAAATAAGAAAGGGACGCTTGTTGGTATGGGAAATGTTGATTTACATCAAAGTCAAACCCTATAAAAGATGACT
This sequence comes from Bos grunniens, assembly GCF_055505025.1. Taxonomy (NCBI): domain Eukaryota; kingdom Metazoa; phylum Chordata; class Mammalia; order Artiodactyla; family Bovidae; genus Bos; species Bos grunniens. Next base: position 84,350,125 of record NC_141176.1, on the reverse strand, counting down.
TCCACATGGAAGGAAATACACAGGAAAGGTGAAGTAATAATTAAAGAGCTTTGTTTTTTCCCCAATTACGTGGTAATGAATATGAAAGACACACCTCTGTTGCTGCAGACTTTGCCATCTGGAGATGTACATCTTCGCTTGCTCTCCCAGGGGGTGATGTCACACTGGAATTCGCATTTATCTCCATGCCAACCAGCCTGGCAGTAACAGTTTCCACAGTAACACTTTCCGTGGCCTTTACCCAAAATGAATTTTACACAGTGAGGAAAAAAAGCAGCTTTCAAAAGCAGAATTAACTTTCTACCTCTTGGTGATCACTTCTGCCTTTGGAAATAATCAACCTGCTCCATGGTTCTTGCTTAAAATAATCAAATTATATAGCACGCCACCGAAACATCATAGGTGTGCCCACATCTACATCATCACACACATAAAGCAAGTCAAGGTGTCCTCTGATTTGTCCTAGCCAGATGGCTGAGGAAAATGACAGAGTGTTCAAGAAACTGCATGAAAGACAGAGAAAGTCTACCAGGCCTCCAGTCACAAATATGTACATCAAACTCAAATGTATATAAGCATTCACTCTGAGAGCATTTCTTGAGTCATTTGAAATTAACCATGAGAAACCAATGGTGCATACTTCCTTGGATGCACAGTATTAATGACTGAGCCATTTCTTTAGCCAGAGGAAACATTTCATCTTTTCATTCAACAGTATCCAACAAGCTATTGTGTTTTACCATGTGGCAGAGGGTTTCAGCTAAATCAACTTTTAGTAGTACTTAAACTACTAACTACAAATAAAACAGCATGGACCCTTGGTATTAAAGTCAAATCCCCTTCCTATCTGTCAAGAGAATACAAGTGCTGGGTAAGGGCAGCCCATCATTTTGTCTCCAACTGCCCCCACACCACTGCAGCTCCCATTGCTCCATAAACTATTACTCTGCTTGTTTGTACTTATGTCCATGCAATCTGTAATGATGTCACCTCATCACTTTCTGTGCCCATGTCCAGCAACCCTACAAATTCCCAAAAGATGACAAGTCTTTTTTGCCCCAAATCTCCTTGTATATCCTCTTTTTTTCTGTAGTTATGTCAACAACCATGAACGTGTGTTCTTGCACCTATGATGAAAAACAGCACCATTTTCGTTTTTAGTCTATTCTTTCTGCTGTACATGAATTTATGCTTTATCAGTCTATGGCTAAAGTCTTTGCTCTTGCCTCTCTCTTCTCCATCAGCCATCATCCCAGAGCCTCCATGGGAAACTAATAGCAAGGCTATTTTTCTTTCCAAACACATTCTGGCATTTCTGGCCAACAGCAGGAATGTCAGTAGGGCCGGGTACACACACATATGAAGGGGAAAATACGATAAAATATGCTGGTCTCATGCTATTTTTGCCTCTCAGATGAGACTTCCTTCATGTAGATATGTATCAGAGAGACAGAGAGAGCCAGAGATGAAGAGAAAGTGCTAGAGTGAAATATAGAGAAAAAGACAAGGACCCAGTGTATAATGTCATGTTTTCTGTCTAAATGAGCTGCAATTGGAGTATCTACAGAAAATCTCTTCTTAAGCTGGAGATGGGGCTTCCCTAGTGGCTCAGATGGTAAAGAAGCCAGCTGCAATGCAGGAGACCTGGGTTCGATCCCTGGGTTAGGAAGATCCCCTGGAAAAGGGAATGGCTACCCACTCCAGTATTCTTGCCTGGAGAATCCCATAGACAGAGGAGCCTGGCAGGCTACAGTCCATGAGGTCGCAAAGAGTAGGACACGATTGAGTGACTAAGCACATAAGCTAATAGACAAGGATCATTTCTACAGCAAATTTTAACTTTTTCACTTAAGCTGACATAAAGACCATCAAATGATTTCATCAGTAGTAAAATATAAAAGCTATACATTTTATTCATGGACTTAAAACTATCTCTATATGTATGCACACAAAAATATCATGAGCCAGTGTTATATCACAAGCCTCAGGAACCTGAGGGTTACACTGAAAGAAAACAAGACAATTGCTTACTAAAAGCTTTTCCTAGGAGTCAGTTTTTTTTTTTTTTTTTTTTAAAGGCTTGATTAACTTCTTAAAGTAGAATTTCCTTTAAGTAGATTATACTTAAAGTAGTATAATCTCAGAAATCTTCAAAGTTTATTTCCTCTGTCATTATAAGAAATTTATGTAACATGCAGCAGTTCGTTAATCTCATGTAAGGCTTACCATGAGATTAATAAATGATCATAAATCTTCATTCCTCACACCCAAATTCTTTGTATGCTTATAAAATTCAGTACTGATAAGGTTATACTAAAAAATCATTGAGATAGAGGTGAACAGGATTATTAGAATAAATCATGTAAAGCTATACCATATGCAGATATGGAAAATTAAGCAGATATCTTCATAATTCAAGTGAAAGTACTGTAATAAGACATAGTTGGATAACCGAGATAAAATATAAGCCTTAGGACAATACACAGCCCAGGCAATGAACATCATTCTTGGCTTTGTGCAAACTGATGGAGTAAGAAAATCTCTTTTTGAATTGCTTCCCTATTGGGCTGTAGAATCACCTCTCAACAGACTGTTTTCATGTGAATGATACATGGAAAAATCTAGAATCCTACACAGTGCCATCGCCAGAGAATTTTACGGGAATGTTGGTTATCTGTGGTCAGAGAGTTTGCACCATGAAATTGCTTTAGCCTCAAACCAACAGCAATAATGAGTGGAAAGGTTGAGCATTAAACATTTCCTGTTCTTTCCAGGTCAATGTTTATATTTACACACGCAAATAGACTTTGCTTTGGCAGTGTGTATCAGAAAACACTGGCTCCACACATGTTCCCTTCCTGTTTTTTGATCTGTGATAACTGCAAATGAAATACCAGGAAGACAAACACATCACATGTGTGGGTAGCTTTATCTAATTTCTAATCATTTTGGAACAAGCCCTTTAGCAGAACTGTCTGAGCAGCATCGAGCTTCGGTCACTGGGAGGAAAAAATGAAGGTTCTTCTCTTTTTGTTTTATCTTGGTTGGTGGAGCAGCTAGGACACCAGAGAGAGAGCTCCGAGCTGACCTAAAACAAGAGCATCTGGATGACCGCAGGAATTGAAGCCTCAATTTGTTTTGTAAACAAAGCAGCAGCTTAGTGACACTTGATGGCCTTCCGGTTCCTCCCCACCCCGCTGGCTCCTGATCCTTTCAGGGCAAATACTCCTCTGAAATCACCCATTTGGTATGCAGGATAGGATTCTGTGGACAGAGTCTCTTCAGATTTCAATGAAAGAATTAATTACTTATGGATAGAGAGATTAGGCCAGAGGTAAGCAGGTTAAAATGTTTCATAACAGCAGAGAAGAGTGTTCCCAAACTGAAGTGATTCTCACTGCTGTTTACTTTCCTGCCCTGTGCCAGTCTTGGTTGAAACCCTGGGCACAGAGTTGCAGAGAGGGAAGCAGAAGAGAAGGGAACTATTAATACAGTACAAGTGGTAAGAAGGGCTTTCCTTGTGGAGCTCCAAACTCCAGGGCAGGTCTCTATGGGGAGCAATCAATAGCACAGTCTTTGGCATCAGACAGTACGTGTGTATGGATAGTCACTCAGTCGTGTCCAACTCTTTGCAACCCTTTGGGCTGTAGCCTTCCAGGCTCCTCTGTCCATGGGATTTTTCAGGCAAGAATACTGGAATGGGTTGCCATTTTCTGCTCTAGGGGATCTTCCTGACCCAGGGATCAAACCTGCATCTTCTGCATTGAGGCAGGTTCTTTACCCACTGAGCCATCAGGGAAGCCAGGCATGAGATAGACAGGAGTCTAAATTCCATTTAACCCTGGCAAGTCATTTCGGATCCTGGTAAGTTACCTATTGAATAAGAAGTACTCATTGCAGCTCTTGACATTAGCAAGCCTGCAATAATTGATACAACAGAAAAATGGATTGAGTAATGGTTGTCCATAGAAACAATCATGAAAAAAGTTATCTAAGTGTGTGGGGAGGGATAGATTCCAGGCTAATAATCCAATTGGTCTTCAATGTCCCCAATAGCACATGAGAGTATTTACAGGGTTATGGTTCAAAATGGGAAAGAAAATGAAATTAAAACATGCAATAGAGAGACTGGGAGAAAAGAGGCAAAATAAAAGCTGAGCAAAGAAGATAGAGTCCAACTAGGACTACTTCAGAACCAGGCAACTGGCCTGTTGCCATAATGATCGGGCTCTTCTCTGGGAACAATGTGATTCTGCATTTAAAAAGTACTAGAAAACAACAACAAAATTCTGTAAAGCAATTATCCTTCAATTAAAAAATAATAAAAAATTAAAGAGAAAAACTCAAAAAATACTAGTCTGCTCTAAGTATCATATGATATCACTTGTAAGTGGAATCTAAAAAAATGATACAAATGAATTTATTTACAAAACAGAAATAGATGCACAGACATAGAAAACACACACTGTTACCAAAGGGGATACCAGGGTTAGGGGTAAATTAGGATAAATTTGGAGTTTAGGATTAACAGATACACACTACTCTATATAAAATAAACAACAAGGACCTACTGCATAAGACAGGAAACTATATTCAATATCTTATAATAACCTATAATGGAAAAGAATCTGAAAAAGAATATATATATATGCACAAATATATCATCTGAATCACTATGCTGTACGCTTAAAACTAACACAACACTGTAAATAATACTTCAATAAAATGGTTACAAAATAAAAAGTATAAACAATTTTTCACTGGAAAAGACCCTGATGCCTGGAAAGATTCAAGGCAGGAGGAGAAGGGGATGACAGAGGATGAGATGGTTGGATGGCATCACCGACTCAATGGACATGAGTTTGAGCAAACTCCAGGAGATGGTGAAGGACAGGGAAGCCTGGCATGCTGCAGTCCATGGGGTTGCAAAGAGTCAGACACAACTGAGTGACTGAACGACAACAACAAAGGTTTATTAATCTGCTCTGAATGCCTTAGTCTATATCTCCTTATATGAAGTATTTTCCAAATAAACATAGGTTCAGCTTAAATGAGTAAACCCAGTATATAAACTCATAGAGATAGAAGTTCAATGAAACAGGTGACAAAATCAAGTACTTATGTTGTTTTTTGCAAAGTTAATATACATACCTCCACATATTTCTTCTGTTTCATCATCTATGCATTCTCTGTCATCACACTCACAAAATTTACCATAGACAAGTCCATTTCCATCTGAATTATCACATTTACACCTGCCACAGTGACATGTACCTAAACCATTAAAACAAAGCAAAAATTATTTGTTAAATGCATATAAATTATAATTAATGAATTTTAACCTCTCTTTCATGGGTAAAGACAATTCCAATCAATTTTATGTTCCAATTAGGTTTTACTGGGTATGATGAGATGGATAATGACATTCTTTTTTTGAGATTATTGTAGCCCATTAGTTACATTTTATAGCACACAGCTATTATGATTGACCTCTAATAGTTTCATGAATGTAAATCTGAACTCCCCAAGAGCAGAGTTACATTATAAATGTCCATCCAATCAATGCATGAATGAATATCTTCTGATTACACCTGGGTCTGAGTGAACTAAAGCAGAAAATGCTAAGCTTTGTGAGAAAAGTAACCTTGCTTATCTTCCTCACCAGCTATTTATTCAATGCTTTGTGCAATATTTGAGCTTATTATTTATATAATAAATATTTGTGGCTTCATTATCAAATTTAAATAAATGAAAAACTCAAATGTTCCTAAAAACTTCATATCTGTAGTGTTAAAGTGATACCCATGTCCCTGTGACAAAGGGCCCAGAGTGGGTTTTTCTTATGCATGGAGTCCTAGAACCTCACCAGACTCTCAGGGCAGCTCAGAGTGAAACAGAGGCACCACAGCCATCTGGTCTACTGCTCTCCACATACCCTGTCAAGTGTAAAAGGATTTGACTACAACCCCTGAGAGTGAGTTCACTGACAATAAAACAGCATTCAAAAGATACTGAGAAGTAGATTGTCCATTTGAGTAGCTTCCTTTTTAATGCTTATTTTTTAATCTTTAATTGATCATCACATCCATCACCACAGAGTAACTGAGACTTTGGCATTCGCTAGATCTCATCCTAGACTCTGGAAATGCAACAGGTGATCAATTCAGCCATAACCTCCTCTTAAAGTTTTATATGAGTAAAAACCAAAGTGATAAAATAAATGGAGAAGTGCACAATGTTGCAGAAACACACAGTAAAGGGATTTATCTGAGACCTGGTGGTCAAAGAGGAATGGCTGGGGAATGGGGAATGGCTCTTAAACTGAGAACTGAAAGCCAAGAAAAAATAACAGCAAAGAGAAGTGAGATGGTGAAGAAGCCCACTTCCAGCAAGAGACAAAAGCAAAAGCTCTGCAGTAAAAGAGGAAATAAGAGGGGGAAAAATAGCTGGTGTATAGTGGAAAATAAAGCGGAGGGTGTCATGAAAGGAAAAAAAGGCAACTAATGGTGAAGTTTATGGAAATCTAAAAGGCTGAGCACTGAAGAATTGATGCTTTCAAACTGTGGTACTGGAGAAGACTCTTGAGAGTCCCCTGGACTGCAAGGAGATCAAATCAGTCAATCCTAAAGGAAATCAACTCTGAGTGTTCATTGGAAGGACTGATACTGAAGCTCCAATACTTTGGCCACCTGATGGGAAGAGCCGACTCATTGGAAAAGACCCTGATGCAGGAAAGACTGAAAGCAAAAGGAGAAGGGGGTGGCAGAGGATGAGATGGTTAGATACTATCACCAACTCAATGGACATGAATTTGAGCCAACTCCAGGAGATAGTGAAGGACAGGGGAGCCTAGTCTGCTGCAGTCCATGGGGTTGCAAGGAGTCAGACACGATTTAGCAACTGAACAACAACAAAGAGGTCACATTAAAGATTTCCAACTTTCATCCAAGAATAATGAGAAGCCACTGAAATATTTCAACAAGGGAGTCATGTGATCAGACATTTATTTCCACCAGGTTATTCTGGTTGTCACATGGTGAATGCATTGAAATGAGGCAAAGTGGATTTGAAGGAATGTTGGTTCATTAGTCTGCAGGAAAGAAGATAGAGGCTGACCCACGTTATGGTCATGAGTTTAGAAAAAAGGAAATACACATGGGGATATTTTCAGGAGAAAGAAAAGATGACTCAGTGACTGGTTTTGAGAGGTAAAGGATGGAAAAGAACTAAAGATATTGAAATTTGAATTGAGCTACTGAATATTGGAAATCCTCTATGTGTTGACCAGACAGAGTATGGATTTAGGACTAAGGAAGCTCTGAAGCTAAAGCCAGGTCTTAATCCCCTCTAGCTGTACACTTTTGAGGTCATTGTTTTTTATCTCTAACTCTCAAATTCCTTATCTGCAAATAATGTCTACTTCATAGAGCTACTCTGAAGAACAAGTGATAAATATATCACCCTGTCATCTTTCTAAAAACTCTATTGTATCTAGCACATTATAGACTTCCAGAAAATGCTGGGTTCTTTGTCTTCTCCCATTAAGACTTCAAGTACATTAGTCATATTCCCAAATATTTTCTCCAGACACATTTTATATTTATGGATCCCACTGTTTCCTGATTTCCAACCCTCTGTGTGATTCTGTTACACGGGTCACTTCTTTCTCTCACAGTCACAAATAAATGGTGATTTCACAGAACCTGAGCTTGTTATTTTTCTTCCTTGAGAATGCCTGTGTGAATTTTACTTTTATTACATTTCATTTTCTTGTTTTTTTTTTTTCCCCTGGAAACTATTTTGATTTATAAAAGTTCATTTTGAATCTATGCTACGATTCATGGGATTGCCTCATCTCTTTTTTTCCCCCTAATTATCACCCATCTTTTTCATTTTCACATTTATTCATGTTGTCTTTCAACCAGTCACATCTCTATTCATTACATTTTCTCGTTGCTTATTATATCACTGGTGAAGTTGTAGGTGCTATAGGAGATAATAAGAGGAATAAAATTAAAACCAAGTAAATTATAGATCAAGAAGAATGTGCTGGATGATTGATACTTAGTACACAATGGAGATATGAAACCAGATGCCACAAAGGCATTTGCAACACATTTGTGACAAAAGCTATAAAGATAGCATGAACCTCAGGCTGGCTCTGTGAAGGAGGAAAGGCACAGCAAAGAAGTAAGTTTTGAGTTGGCACTTGGTATACAGATAGAATTTCAAGAAAAGGAGATGGAGAAAAGCCTTGTGATGCTGAAGACAGAGTCTGAGCTAACGAATAAGGATGAAGAATTAAACAACAGTGAAGACTCTGACTTGAGTTTGGAGAAAAGTGTCTGCTGCAGGCAGAAAGTACGGGATCCAGAATATTGGTCAAGGATTTTAGAATGTATCTGTTGGAATACCAGGAGCACTTCCCGGTTAGGGAGAGAGGTGTACCATCATGAGGATTATGACGCCATCATTGTTTTCAGGGAAGATGAGAAGGCATAGTCTCTGCTCTGAATTCTACAACTCCTCCCTGACGTCCCCCACAGGCTGGCTCCCTGCAATCCACACATCTGAACCATCCCTGGGTGACGCGGGAAGTTTACAACAGTTCAGAGCCTTCCTGTCTTACTCATCAAGTGGAATTCACAACTGAGGCTCCAAGAAACAGCATATGGAAGCCCCGGCAGACGCGCCAGACTCGCGCGTTCATGCTGTGTCAAACCGTGGCTCTTTCTTGGTTGCCAATTAGCTCAGTCTCTAGAACTGGTCTTCTGTCTCCTGCTGGATTATTTTAGTTCTGACTTTTCGTTCTGCCTAATATAGCTGGCTCTTTCTAGGATGACTCCCTGTCTTGAACACCGGCCTATATCCTTGATGCGATGGTGCAGGAGACTCGCTTTGCTCTGACTCAGCTCTGCAGACTATGCCTGGCCATTCTGTGCCCCTCTGAAGCCACCTTCTGGGACTCCTTTGGTCCCCAGCTCCATCTCCCTCTCCCCCTGCCCTTCGGTCTTCTTCTCCACTCCATACAGCTCCTCTTCGCTTTCTGCTCCAAGCTGCTTCCTGAAAACCACACTGCTGTATGAAGGGGAAAGATCAGTAATAACAACTCAGTTGTTGCTGTTGTCTGTTGCTAAGTCGTATCCAACTCTTAGCAACATCTTCAGTTCAGTTCAGTCACTCAGTCGTGTCCAACTCTTTGCAACCCCAATGGACTGTAGCACACCATAGACTGCAGCACACCAGGCTCTTCTGTTCTTCACTATTTCCCAGCATTTACTCAAATTCAAGTCCATTGAGTCAGTGATGCCATCCAACCATCTCATCCTCTGCTGCTCCCTTTTCCTTTTGCCTTCAACCTTTCCCAGCATCGGGGTCTTTTCCAATGAGTTAGCTCTTCCCATCAGGTGGCCAAAGTATTAGAGCTTCAGCTTCAGCATCAGTCCTTCCAATGAATAGTCAGGGTTTATTTCCTCTACGATTGACTTGTGTGATCTCCTTGTTGTCCAAGGGACTCAGACTAACACAACTTGTGGGCAGTGGGCCTGAACTAGGCTGGGAGAAGTAGGCATTAAAGAAAGACATGTGAGGACAAGATCCCCAAAGTAAACTTGAAAGGCTAAGAAACTGAGAGGAGAGTAAAAAAGATTGTGTTGTCTGTGAAAATTGTCTAAAGACACATTAAAGGAGTCTGAAGATTTATGACAACCAGACGTAACACTGCCCCTAGACTGGAACAGAGGTGGGGGCGATGCTATAAAAGGCATTGTTGGCAAAGCTGGAATAGGCACAGTAGATTACATAAAAATACTACATCCATGTTAAAAAATAGAGGTAAAAATATCTTAGAAATGCATCTTATACCTTATCCTACGTGTTTCATCATCTACTAAAACAATTCTGTAAATTTCCTCCTTTTGGACGTGTTGAGATGATGATGTAGTGAATCACACGTTTAGATTCCATGATAGTTATACATTTTAAAGTATTAAATAGCTAAATAATTCTTAGTTAAAAGACACAGTTAAACTAATTCTTAGGTGGTTAAAACATATTATTAAATTTTTAATAATTATTAAATGTATTATTATTATTAAAAAGAAAGAAAAACTGGATTTGAAAATCAATCAATCCAAAAATAGACTACAAAGAAACAGAACTGAAATCGATTTCAAAACTTATTACTGAAAGAAGTTTAGAAAGCATGAAGTTGAGAGAGAGGGAGAGTGTATGTGCGTGTGTGTGTGTGTGCACGTATGTGTTTGGAGGGTGGGTATTGTGAACCAGAAGTAAAAAGATTTTACTAAGAAGAAAGAAAAGAAGGAAGTGCTGGAGAGAAGCCAGGAGAGTGACAGTTAACATCTGACTGTCAGGACTTCCATCATGGTTCCAGGTTGCACCAGTCACAACTTGCCTTGGAAATAGCCCCGATTACTACTAACAAAATAGCCTACTGCTCTGAATCTTCACAGAGCAATTCCTCTCAAAGGCTGTGGAAAGGTCCCAGCTCTGATTGTAAAAGGAGTCCCCCAACCACAGGAACTTCAGGAGGGCAGGTATTCACGTGTCATCAAACCCTGGCCTGGAGCACACAAAGCAAAAACTCATACCCCCAGATCTACTTAACAAGGGGTGCCCAACCTCCAGGATCTAATGTCTGATGATCTGAGATGGAGCTGATGTAATAATAATAGAAATAAAATGCACAATAAATGCAATGCCCTTGAATCATCCCTAAACCATCCATCCCACTCTCAGTCCTTGGAAAAATTTTTCCATAAAACTGGTACATGGTGACAAAAAGATTAGGGACCACTGTGCTGAAGAACTACCCAGAGAACTTTAAAAACCCACTACAGTTCATATCAGACACCAAAGCAATGAAATCAGAGCCTTCAGTGAGGACAGGAGCATTCCCAGTTTCAACCGGGGTTGAGAATATAAACTGACTTTGAGCTTCTGTGTGCTCAACTGTCAAAAGAATATTTAAGTATAGTAATATTGGCTAAACACCATTAAAACCCAAACCATAGTTGTTGCATTTTATATGATTTGGGTAATTAATTTTAACAGCTCCTCTGTACATTTCTAAGAAAATAATTTTAAATGAAATCTACAAGATAGAAAAATATTTCAGTTAAATAAAACTCTTGCTGTCACTATCTTCTTCAATGGGTTTCACATCCAGGGCACCTGAAACCTCCGTCAAATTTGAAAAGTTTAATTCTATATGATGGTAACATATGAATTCAAAGCCCCCTTGATCTGTAACAGAGAACAATTAATTCAGTTCATACAAATCCTTTTTAAGAGAATTAATCCAGCATTTGAAAACATGGCTCACAGTTGACATAAAATGCTGTCAGGGGTTTTTATTCCAGAAAATATCCTGCTTGAAGGAGGCATGTGGAACAGCTGGAGAGCATCAGACTTGCCAGTCTCAGCAAGATGACATTTTCCCCAATTGATTTATCTGAATTTCATTTCAAAAAAAAAATACACTCAAAAGCAGTCTCACTCCGAGGTTCAACATTTCTCAATGCCTACATATTTCCATTAAGAACCTAACTTTGATTATTTCATTTGAGGATGCTCTGGGGACAGAATTCTTACCTGCATTAGAGCAGATGATGTCTTGAGAATTCTTGCACATTTGGTTACTCTTTTTCTTGGTCAGGTCACAGTTGGTTGGGTACTGGCAAGCGTCACCAAACCATCCTTCATCACATTTGCATCTGCCACAGTCACACTTACCGTGGCCTGAGAATTTAACAACATCCAGTTAGACTTAGATTGTTCTCCAAAGAATCTTAAGACTGATGCTGGCTCAGGAATGAACCATAATAAATTCAAACACAAGTATATGGCAGCAGCTGGCGGGGTGGGGGGGGCACTATTTATACTCCATACAATGGACTATGTGGGCTTTATTTCCAAAATCAACTTTGATAACTCATGCTAAAAACATTAACTCATAGAGACATTAGGCTAGATAATTAACCAGAGGTCTAAAAAACACATGATCAGAAAATTTAGCACTAAAAAAGTCCACCAGGCACTTGCACATTTAAGACACCAAAACCCAATAAAAATTGTTTCCATTTAGCTGCATTTTATAACACATAAGATCACAAACTCTAAGTAAGGAATCTTAGATAAAATTCTACTAAACATTGGCCTTATGTTTATTTGAATTTCATATGCAATAAATTGTATAGATATATTAAATATATATCTCTATATATTTATAATTTTCCCACTTTGGGATAAGATTAACATGAAAAATAAGTATACATTTTGTTTCCTGATGGGAAAATTTGGTTCAGGAGTCAAAAGGATAAGAGTCATAGCCATCCACCTTCACAAAAGTTTCTCAACCTTTCATTTTCTCAAATCAACATTTTGCTGTTTTTATTTTTGCAGTCATTAATTTTATCAAGTCTTGTTTGAAGAAGCCAGCTAATGTCTTCATTGATTGCATATTAGACAGAAGTGCAAAACACATACAATCCTTGGTCTTTGTCCTCAAGGGATTTACAAACTGCAAAGTCAAGGCTAATATGCAAAGAGGATTGTGTTATGTTCAGCCAGAACCATTTGTTGTATGTTGTATGAAGTTGAAGGATGTAGTCTACAACCTACAGAAGAGGAGAAAGATTTTCTGGACTTCTTTGACCTTTAACTGGGCTTTGAAAGGTGAGCAGAGTTTGAATGGGTTGCAGGGAGAATGAAGAAGAAGGTGCTAGTCACTCAGTCTTGTCCGACTCTTTGTGACCCCATGGACTGTAGCCCACCAGGCTCCTCTGCCCATGGAATTCTTCAGGCAAGAATGCTGAAGTGGGTTGCCATTTCCTTCTCCAGGGGATCTTCCTGACCCAGGGATCGAACCCTGGTCTCCTGCACTGCAGGCAGACTCTTTACCATCTGAGCCACCAGGGAGAGAGTATTCGTATATTATTCAAGATGACAATGCCATGTCTTAGTGCCTATTTCAGGCACTATGAATTTCTCATAGGCCACAATGAAGCGGAATCATTGATCTGGGGCCAACAGTCATTCGAGGTGGAGGCCAAAATCCACACGATGAGGTCCAGATGGTCGGTCCGAGTGGATGGCTCAAAGGCATGCCACGCGGGCATGTCGGGCAGAGCCTGGGTCTCTGATCGGCTCTGACTTTAAAACTCCTCTGCATGTGGCCCAGTCCACATAAGGGTTTCTATTCCTGTTGCATTTTTTGAATTAATTATTCTGTTTCACAAACAACAACACCTTGCCTGCACCCTAATTGCAATTCATTTTATCCAGAGCATGTTACTTTGTCAAACTGATCGTATCATCTTGCATCCCTGTCTGGTCCTACACGATCCTGTCAATCTCAGCCAGCTTGGTATCACTGACAATCATAAGTGATCTCTCCTGCCAATCAGTCTATTTATGAACGTATTGAGCCAAATTCTTAAAGTGGCTAAACCTCTTTTGGTGAATTAAGAATATCGGTCACTGTAATGATTCTTTAATAATATTAGTGTATTAGGTTAAACAATGTGAAATAGCCACTTTTAAAATAAATTTATTTATTTTTAATTGACAGATAAATGCTTTACAATATTGTGTTGCTTTCTGCCGTATACCAACATGGATCAGTCATAGGTAAACATACATCCCCTCTCTCTAGAATCTCCCTCTCACCCCATCCCACCCCTCTAGGTTGTCACAGAGCAACAGGTTTGAGCTCCCTGTGTCATAGAGCAAAGAAACAGCCACTTCTATAAGTTAAATGCCAGCTATTTCTTATGGTTCATCCCAATAACGAAAGCCTAATATCAACTATGAAGAAAATAAGAATGATTTAGGAGACAAGGAAGTATCTAGAAAAAGAATACATCTCTTATATTGGATGGAAGATCTTAAACTCCAAACTAAGGTATATATGACAGAGGTGGGTAATGGTTTGTGGGTCAAAGGTTACAGACTTTTTAAAATGGAGATTTGGAAAAATAGAGGAAAAATAAGCACAATGTACAGATGATACTAAAAGGCTCATTCATCTCACAATGACTCCATAAAGCATCAGCAGAAGCTATATTTTAGGTGCTTATACCCCAGAGTTATTAGTACATGGAGGTGCAGTTTCAGAAACTTGTTCCATAAAAGGCTCTATGATAAAATAAACATGGAAAGAGACATGCTGTATTCTTCTCTTAGCGAGTCATGATATATACCAGCACACTGAAGCCCACCAGCAGTCCTTTCAAGAAAAAGCTATTTAACTTTATTTAGAATACACAATTTTTTTTATTAGGAGGCCCCTTTTCCTCACATCTTATGTTAACATCTTAGGCACACGCTGCCAGGTAATGTGTTTTCAGCTTTTCCTTAAGCATCTGACTGCAGGCAAAGATGACAGCCAAGGTAGGATAGGGTCATCTGCTTTTATTTTTTATCTAAACTTCATGCCCGGTAGGGTCTTCTTGATTCCCTTTCCTCCATTTAGGAAAGCACATGGGAGTAGACTTTTTTTTACTGTCAAAAATTACCAAGGAATAGCCTATATAACTTTATCAGGAGATAAGTACACAATGTTTTTAGAAAGAAAAGAATCTTTAAATAAGTCCTACTCTTTGAAAGGGAAAGTGTCACTCAGTCATGTCTGACTCTTTCCGACCCCTTGGACTGTAGCTCAGTAGGCTCTCTGTCCCTGGAGTTCTCCAGGCAAGAATACTGGAGTGGGTAACCATTTCCTTCTCCGGGGGATCTTCCCGACCCAGGAATCAAACCTGGGTCTCCTGTGTTGCAGGCAGATTCTTCACCGTCTGAGCCACCAGGGAAGATCCTCTTTACCCAAGGTTACAAAGAACTTTGGCCAACCTCAGGGAATGAGGCTGCTGTATTATTGAAGCAAGGTCATCGCCACTGTAGTGTCAACAACGTGGCTTTGCCGAACATCCCGTTTGGCAAAACACTTTATCCACTGTGTACTATTTTGCTGCAGCTGTCATCCAAAGTACCATAAACTGAAAGGCTTAAAACAACAAAAATTTCCTCACTCCCCGCTCTAGTGCCCCCAAACTGACATCAAGATGCCAACGGTCTGAATCCTTCTAGAGGATCTGCCAGAGACATGCTCCCATTCCTGTCTCCCATCTACTGGTGGCTGCCTGCCGTCCTGGTGCTCCTTGTCTGAGCAAGCTTTCCTTGCTCTGCTTCTGTCTTCGTGTGGTTTTTCCTCTGTGTGTCTGTGTCTTCAAATCTTTCTCCTTATAAGTGCACAGGTCACTGGATTTAGAGTCCCTCAGACTTCTGGAGGACCACATCTTAATTACATCTTCAAAGACTGTCTTCCCAAATGTCACATTCAAGGCACCGGATGGAGGGATTTCACCCATCCTTTAGTGGGGCATAATTTAATCCTCAAGAGCTGCAAGTAATAGATCCTGATTACCCTCTTTCCTACTTAGATGGAATATTTAAAAGCAGAGACATCACTTTGCCAGTAAAGGTCCATAAAGTTAAAGCTATGGTTTCTGTAATAGTCACATAAGGTTGTGAGAGTTGGACCATAAAGAAGGCTGAGTGCAGAAGAGTTTATCTTTCAAACCGTGGTGCTGGAGAAGACTCTTGAGAGTCCCTTGGACTGCAAGGAGATCAAACCATAAATCCTAACAGAAATTAGCCCTGAATATTCATTGGAAGGACTGGTGCTGAAGCTGAAGCTCCAATAGTTTGACCACCTGATGCAAAGAACTGACTCACTGGAAAAGACCCTGATACTGGGAAAGATATTCACACATAAGATGTGGTCTTTTTATTCCCTCTTAGATATGAAAATAAATGGCTAGAGCCGAGAGCAGCTCCCCCGTCCCCATTTCTGTGCTACACTAGGAGGGCCTGAGAATTCCCACCGACCGCCTGGCCCAGGTCCACATGCGCTTCCACAGCTCTGCTAGCCCCTCTTCTCCCCCACTCCTCCCACAGTCGAGGTCCCTGATCACCCCCAGTCCCAGGACATCTGCACCACCCCAGACTGGGCGGAAAGCCACAGCAGGCTCTGGAAGCCAGGTGAAGATCTTTGTGAAAGCAGGGCCAGGTCCCAGTCTCCTTGGGCTAGGGGGGCAGCGGTGGAATGGACTACTACTCAGCCATGAGAAAGAAGGTGATCCTGGCATTTGGAACAACATGAAGGGACCTGAGGGCAAAATGCAAAGTGAAATAAGTCAGACGGAGAAAGAGAAATAGTGCATAATTTCACTTACACATGGAACCTGAAAATAACGAGCCAAGCAAACAAACAAGCCAAAAACCAAACTCATAAAAAAAGAGGTTTGTACTTAACGGGGCGGGGACAGAGAATTGGATGAAGGTGGCCAAAAGGTACAGACTTCCAGTTGTATGATGAATAAGCACCAGTGTGTCACATACAACACGATGACCATAGTTAATATACACTGGGCTTCCCTGGTGGCTCAGATGGTAAAGAATCTGCCTCCAGTGCAGGAGACCCAGGTTCAATCCCTGGGTTGTGAAGATCCCCTGGAGAAGGGAACGGAAACCCCCTCCAGTATTCTTGCCTAGAGAATCCCCATGGACAGAGGAGCCTGGCGGCTACAGTCCACGGGGTTGCAAAGAGTCGGACACGACTGAGTGACTAAGCGTGCGCACACACACACACGCAATGAAGCAGTGGTCCTCAACCTTTCTGGCACTAGGTACCAATTTTGTGGAAGACAATTTTTCCACTGACCAGGGCAGGGAGTGTTTTCAGGATAATTCAAGATTATTACATTTATTGTGCACTTTATTTCTATTATTATTACATCAGGTCAACTTAAGATTATCAAGCATTAAATTCTGGAGGTTGGGGACCCTGAAGTACAGTATATTCAAAAGTTAAGGAAGTCAATCCTAAGAGTTCTCATGACAAAGAGAAAACAACATTCTCTTCTTTCTTTGTATTTCTATGAGATGACAGATGTTAACCAAAGTTATTGCGGCTATTATTTATATGTAAATTATTATGCTGCACACCTTAAGCTTACATAATGCCATGTCAACTGTATCTTAATAAAGCTGGAAATAAATCTTGATTATTAATTACTACCCCATCATTACCACTGAAAATAATTTTTCATCTATAGGAGGATAGATGTTAAAAAATTATTGTCTATGCATGTCAGATACACTGTTAAAGCCACACAGTAACCTTGAAATAGACGGTTTTAATCTGAGAACTCAGTTGGCCCCACAAATCTAACTTCTTGTTGCTTAGTTGCCAAGTTGTGTCTGACTCTTTGCAACCTCATGGACCATAGCCCACTAGGTTCCTCTGTCCATGGGATTTCCCAGGCAAGAATACTGGAGTAGGTTGCAATTTCCTTCTCCAGGAGATCTTCTCAACCCAGGGATCGACCCCTCATCTCCTGCATTGGCAGGCAGACTCTTTATACTGAGCCACCTGGGAAGCCCATAGATCTACTTGCTTTGGTCAAAAAGGTAAACTTCCAAGACCAGCATTGTATCCTAATGTCCAATGGATTCAAACAAGCTCATTTAATAATGGACACACTCAATTTTTCTCCTGTTCTTTCTAAGCCACTATAGTTCTCCCAGCCTCTCTAGGTATGAGAAACAAAAGAACAATGTCACATCTAAATTCTAAGAAGAGGACCCCTTGGCTAATTTTACAATTATTTCATGGTTTTTAATAGAAATGACTATTTTCAAGACAGGGGCACCAGTCCCTCCCTGTTTCTTTATTTTAAAAAAAGACTTCTTAGATAGTTACTTCCCACTTCTATGTGAAGGATGGAAGGATTCTGTGCAGAAGGGAATTTTGGCCCAGAAATGGAAATATCTGCTCTCTGGTCTTGCCTGGACACTAATCCACATGTGACCTGGATCAGGAAAGTGGAAAAGAGGAGAGGAAAGGAAAACTAATAAGTATTGGTTGCCGGGTAGAGTGATAAGTACTCTATGCAGGCAAGTCTCTTTGGCTTCCATAAAGAGCCAGTGAGATAGATTTTGTTTCCTTGTTTTACAAATAAGAGGAACAAAGTATAATTAGCTCACTTAGCTGAAAAGTTGTGTTTTTCCTATTACAATCAACATTGTCCATTTAGATGCAATGCGGTAAACATGAGAGGTCAAACCAGTCAATCCTAAAGGAAATCAACTCTGATTACTCATTGGAAGGACCGGTGCTGAAGCTGAAATGCCAAGACTTTGACCACCTGATGCGAAGAACTGACTCATTGTAAAAGACTCTGATGCTGGGGAAGACTGAGGGCAAGAGGAGAAGGGGGCTCAGAGGATGAGGTGGTTGCATGGCAACACTGACTCACTGGACAGGAGTTTGAGCAAACTCAGGGAGATAGTGAAGGACAGGGAAGCCTGGCGTGCTGCAGTTCATGGAGTCACAGTCAGATGTGACTGAGCAACAGAACAACAACAAACACGAGAGCACCTTTTTGCTCCAGGAAAAGTGGTGTCAGTGAAGACTGGCAGCTTGATGACACCAGTTTAGCTTTTTATGTTTCCTTTTGTAACTCACATGCTCAGAAGTGGATTACTCAATACTTGTTGAAAGAATCCTAACAGCAAAATCATCAGACTTTACTATTGAAAATTAAATAATGCTAAAGTTGGCAGATTAAAGAATTCAGGAGTCTGGTTATCTGATTTCTCTAGACGTCACTGTGCTGATCTGCAAAGTTAAGAGATTGAACTGAATCACCCCCAAGATTCCTTTCACCTTGAAAACTCCATACTACAGCCTCAGTTATCTTGTTTTTGTTACAATAAACCAAGGTAGTCCCTTCAAACAGCACATTCAACATATTAAATCAGGGTGGTGGTGGTGGATATTGTTACCAAATCTATTTGCTACTGACAATATCATGAAACAAAATCCTACTTGTTACTCAAAGCACCCACTAGAATACTGTACATTATCCTGATAAGTTCATTTTTAAAGTGGGTTTGGGTTGAATACTGCTAAGATTCAGGGATTTAACATTAGAATTCTGGTAACCTGAAATAATTACAAACTGTAAAACATAAAATATAAACTAAAGCAAACAATACACAATGTTTTGGCTGAATCTTGAGTAGTAAATTTCACAAACATATAATTATACATCATAGTCAAAAATTATACAAGACACTCAGACACAAGCCCTAGCTTGGAAATTCGGGAAATCTAGGTGCTCATATATATTCTGCCATAGTTGGTCTTCTGATCTTCACCAGGTGAGTTAGTATTCTAATATTTTAGGGCTCATTTGTTCTTTTTGGTCTGACAACTTAAACATGTACATAGATACAGTATTTCTCAAGGGATGCAGGGCATGTGTCTTTAAAGTGAAAGTCGCTCAGTCCAGTCGTGTCTGACTCTTTGTGACCCATAGACAATACAGTCTGTGGGATTCTCCACGCCAGAATACTGGAGTGGGTAGCCTATCCCTTCTCCAGGGGATCTTTCCAACCCAGGGATCAAATCCAGGTCTCCTGCATTGCAGGCGGATTTCTTACCAGCTGAGCCACCAGGGAAGCCCAAGAATACTGGAGTGGGTAGCCTATCCCTTCTCCAGGGGATCTTCCCAACCCAGGAACCAAACCAGGGTCTCCTGCATTGCAGGCAGTTTCAGTTGAGCCAACAGGGAAGCCCAAGTGTCTTTTATGGGGAAGTATTAGAATTGTTTTCCCTGCTCTGTTTTATCCACATTTATCAAGAAGCTGGTGTTCCCACCCTACCCCATCATTAGAGGATGTACTGTATTTCTCAGGTGTCTTGAGAAGGGAAAGAGAAAGATTACTGGACCAGATGATAGAAACTTTCAGTTCTCTGTTCCTCTAGCTCCAGTTCTAAGAGCTTTTTCATCAGAAACCTTTACCAAGATTCCCTCACTTTCTTCTGTAATTAAAAAAAATAAAATGTACCCTCAGCTCCTTTAGTTTCTTCCTTGGCTTGTTGTTCTGTGTAGGGGTATTTTATTCAA
Organism: Bos grunniens; assembly: GCF_055505025.1. Taxonomy (NCBI): domain Eukaryota; kingdom Metazoa; phylum Chordata; class Mammalia; order Artiodactyla; family Bovidae; genus Bos; species Bos grunniens. The sequence continues at coordinate 84,330,131 of NC_141176.1, read as the reverse complement.
GAGCGTCTCTTCATCTCAAATACTCCAAATGATAGAAGCCACTCAAGTCTTGTGAAAGTCACCCAGTCGGGTCCGGCTCTTTGCAACCCCATGGACTGTAGCCCGCCAGGCTCCTCTGTCCATGGAATTTTCCAGGCAAGAATACTGGAGTGGGTTGCCATTTCTCACTATCCACCAACAGTATTTCTCAGTTGATGGAAATGAACTTAGTCAAACTGGAATCTAAGAATCTCAGAACACTGTAACCAGACTAGGAAACCGGGAATGAATGACATCTCCCTAGTTTTACTAGGAACAAAATGAAGCTCCATGCTCACCATCACCCACCTCCTTCTCATTTAGATAAACATATGTGTCAAGGAATCGGGTCAATGGAGATATGTATATATGGGCCTCAATGGAGATACATATACATATATATGTATATATAGGTGAAACAGCTGTGAACGGGCAAGCACATGACATAGGCCATGTACATGTACATACATACATGTTTATATATGTCTATATATACACTCTTGGGTAGCTCACTCATGCATAACTGACTCACTTTGCTGTACAGCAGAAACTAATGCAACATTGTAAATCAACTGCATGTCAATAAAAATAAATCTTAAAAAGTCAGTAGAAAAAAAATCCAGTAGAAATCTGCCATATAATAAAGCACACTGCCTGGGCAGTCATTGGGAAACAGATAAAATGATTCTCCATGACTTATCTTTCTAGTCATTCTGCCTAGGACGCCTCCATTCCCCAAACCCTATTTTCTAGAAAATAAAACCATTTTATTTGTTCGAAAAAAATACCGGGCCTTTCCTGTTGGCCCTGTTGCAACTCCTAAATTCCAGTGGGCTGTGGAAAGTTTCCCCCATGCAGAGCTTCTAAAATATGCCCAGAAGTGGACACTACCAAAAACATGGACTTTTAATAATCTACCTTTTAAAAAAATCTATTTTTTAAAAAAGACCTCTCCTATTGCTCCTTAAAGAAGTCTGTGCAATGACTAAAACAAAGCTATGATCACCTCAAGGTCTTCAAGCATTACGATCAAGAGATTCTTGAGGTATTTTATCCTCAACCAACTAAAAAGGAGCAGATGGTAGTAATTTATTATTTTATTTCCTTCTCACTTACTTCAAAAATTAATAAACATTTATATGTTCAGTCCAACTTTAATGTAAATCTTCTAATAGCAAGGACTTTTCTATTAATTCAATAACCCCCTAAGGTACCTCTCCTCTAAGCTGTTCATAAAAGCGGGTACTGAATAAAAGTTGTTGACAGTTTGGTTCACTTGATTGGAAAAAAATGAAACTACTCTCTTGAAAGCAAGTAAAGCACTTTAAGTCAAGACATTTTCTACAATACAAAGATCAGTCAGCAGAAAAAAAAATACTTATCAGTAGTTGGCATGGAGACTAAATTGAGCTCATTACTATTCATTTTTAAAACTTTTTAGGAACTCAAGAAGTCATTTAGAAAATTGGAAAAAAAGCAATTCATGGACAAGGTAAAATTTTTTTAAATAAGTTGTCACTGTTGGCTCCCTTTTTAAAAAATTAAAATCTAGATCAGTAGACAGAAAAATTAAATTGGAAATAAAACCAGAGGGCAAAGTTGCTTTTTAGGATATAATACTGTTACATTGTTCTGACATCCCTACTCATTTCAGGAGAAATAAAAACTACACACAGTTCATTCACAAGTAGTTCTTATAGAAACCATATATATTGGAAGAGGAGAGGCAAACTTAACTGAGCAGTATGTTTAGAGGATTGAAAGGAAAGGAAATTGGCTTGGACACACAACTCACTTGGCCTATGGGATGCTAGTGGATCTTTATGCAGAGGCTTGAAATATGCTTTGTACAGCTGGGGCTTGACTTCTTCTCTTTTATCATCAATTGACAAGACTTGTGGAGCAGATCTGAACCAAACGTGTGACTAGTTTATGTCAACCAACTCCCACCCAAAGGTTTCCCAGGTGGCTCAGTGGTAAAGAATTCATCTGCTGATGCAGGCATTGCAGGAGAAGCAGGTTCAATCCCTGTGTGGGGAAAGATCTCCTGGAGAAGGGAATAGCAATCCGCTCTAGTATTCTGCCTAGCAAATCCCATGGACCAAGAACCTGGTGGGCTACAGTCCACGGGGTTGCAAAGAGTCAAGCACAACTGAGCACACCCTCCCGCTCAAACCATGGACATGTGAGCACAAATAAACTATTGCTGTTTGAAGTTAAAAAAAAAAAAAAAAAAACAGAAAGAAAGAAAGGAAAGTTTGCCATAATAGCCAGCATGCTCGCTTGTTTTGAAGTCATTAAACTCAAGGTGTTTTGAGAATAGGAAAAGAGTATGACAACAGTGGTATTAGCCTGAGCTCCAAAGAGAAGGAATATCTTCATATGAAAATATAAACAGTTTGGGAGCTTCCTCGGTGGTAGAGAATCCTCCCGCCAATGCAGGAGACATGGGTTTGATCCCTGATCCGGGAAGATCCCACCTGGCTTGAAGCAACTAAGCCCTTGCCCCACAAGTATTGGGCCTGGTGCTCAAGAGCCTGGGAGTCACAACTACGGGGCCCGTGAGCTGCAACTACCGAAGCTCGAGTGCCCTAGAGCCCATGCTTTGCAGCAAGAGAATCCACTGCAATGGCAAGTCCGTGCACCACGACTAGAGAACAGCTCCCGCTCGCCACAACTAGAGAAAAGCCTGCACAGCAATGAGACCCAGCACAGCCAAAAACAATGAATAAATACATGAAAGTTAAAACAAAAAATACAAACAATTCTAAACTTACCAACCCCCAGGATGCACTCTCTGTGACTGAGTCATGAGTTATGTCTCTGAAAAGTTATAGTTATCATCATAATCCATGATAGATAAGTTTCACCTACCATTCAATTTCAAAATATCCCTTTTTAATCATTCTAGATAATGTATCTTCCATTTCTTTTTACATTGGTATAGAGATATTTACTCTGGAAAATAGCTTTACCAAACCATATGCTGCTGCTACTGCTAAGTCACTTCAGTCGTGTCTGATTCTGTGCAACCCCATAGACGGCAGCCCACCAGGCTCCCCCGTCCCTGGGATTCTCCAGGCAAGAACACTGGAGTGGGTTGCCATTTCCTTCTCCAATGCATTAGAGTGAAAAGTGAAAGTGAAGTCGCTCAGTCCTGTCCAACTCCTAGCGACCCCATGGACTGCAGCCTACCAGGCTCCTCTGCCCATGGGATTTTCCAGGCAAGAGTACTGGAGTGGGGTGCCATTGCCTTCTCTGACCAAACCATAATAGAACACCGAAAAATAAAAAACATATTAAAATTCTGAATTACAAATCACTTTAATTCGTATTATTTGGTTATCAAAATGACATGAAAAAACAGAAAACCAGTATTACCATCCTCACCTACTGAAGCGAAAATTCTCAGTTAATGCCTTTAAACAATTCCTCTAAACTTTCAATGAAGCTGTCCAGTCTCCCACTCAGCTTGGGTACCCACAAGGGTGACCAGGAATGAAATCCCCCAGCTTTCTATCCTTTCTCCCTCTTAAGGAACCCTCATCCACGTTGCCTCCTTCCTGCAGCCCCAGAGGCTGTGTCGAGGTCCATTCTTTTCAAGGATTTCTTTGCCATATGGTTTTTTGGAAACCCTGCTTCTTCTCTCTCCTCTGATTCAACCTCAGCTTTGTTGTTAGCACCTTCCTCTTACACCGTGAAATTCATCATCTCCTGGTCTCTACTAAAGGTAATCAACACCCCCTCTATTAAACCCAAGTCCCTATTCTTAGTCTCTATTCCAAATCAATGCTCCATTCCTTATTTAAAGCTCCAGGTAGGTAGTGTTCCACTCCCAGTCTCACCTTTTATCTACATTCCGATTTCAGTCCCACCATTCTACTGACATTAGAAAATTTAATATGCTTTTTATTCCTTAATTCAATTGACATTTAAGTCCTTATCTTATCAGTTGTTTCTCAATCCTTTGGCACCTTCCCCTCTTTCTCCCACCCTGCCATTTGTCCTTCTCTGCCTCCTCACCCTCCTCCATCCTGCCTGAACACATAGCATCAGTAAAATCCATATTTCCCAGTGTATCTTAGACAATCTAAGGAAAGTAAAAGGAATAAAAAGAGACTGGAATATTTATTCTGAAGAGAGTTAACTAAACCTAAGCTCATCATTACACCACTGAATCACACTAAGTTTTAAGCAAGCTTGAACTAAGTCATGTTTAATTATTTTACTTTTTTCACTGGCATTCAGTGAACAGTTGGAAAATAAGAGGAAAACTCACAGCAAGTATCAGAGAAAATTTGAAAAGGAATTAAAAGCAGTATTTCCTTTGCTTAGCCAAATATGCAAGCTTCAAGTTAAATAAAGTTAAATCCTCACATATACTCACTTATCAGTTTTCTTAAAATTAGCAACAGACTTTGTTCTTAGCTTTGATGTTATTTTTCTACCTAAAATATATCTTGGAGAGATTTTGTAAAGAACTGTGAAGGCGTATATTAACGCATATCTGTGGAATCTAGACAAACAGTATAGATGATCTTATTTGCAAAGCAGAAATAGAGACACAGAGAACATATGGGTACCAAAGGGGAAGGGGGGTGGGAAGAACTGGAACTGATGTGTGTGTGTGTGTGTGTGTGTATACTGTGTATAAAATAATTATACCTACTGTATGGCACAGGGAACGCTATTCAGTACTCTAAATAGGAAGAAAGTCCAAAAAAGAGGGGCTATATCTGATTCACTTTGCTGCACAGTAGAAACTACCACAGCATTGTAAAGCAACTATACTCTAATAAAAGTTAATAATTAAAAAAAAAAAGTTTTCACAAACAGATGAGTTACAGGTACAGGAGCACATCTGAAACAACCACCACATGTATTTTTTAAATTAATTAATTTTAATTGGAGGCTAATTACTTTACCATGTGTATTTATACTCAAATTCTGTTTCTGAAAACACTGGCTTTCAAACTGAACACCATTCTTCGTCCTACTGTTAACAAGTAGAGAAATCATAAAGAAAGTAATACCCTTGCTTCTATGTCACACAAAATGGATATACCTAAAAACAGAAGATGATCACCTATGCTTTTAATATTTGTTCAACAAAAGCATGCTTAATTTCAAGACACTGTAATATTAGGTATTCTGTATGTTTATAACATGACAAGTAAAGAAAAAATACAAAGAAAGGGCTGAGATTTGATTTTCCTCTATTTGAAACTAGTAAGAACAAATAAGCCTGCACCATTTCATGGACTCTGGCAGAAGACATGAGACTCTGGGTTCAGAGTCTAAGGACTGTATTACTCACATCAATAGCAGTAACTGAAATCTTGATTTCTGTCAGTAACCCAAGCTCCAGTCCCCACAGGACAACACAAGGAGGAGCCGGTGATTCCTACACATGTGGCAGGTTTATGGGAGAGACATCTCCTGGGTGGGGATCCTGTTTCTTATAATATATGTGGAATAAGCATGCCTGTTGAGAGTCCCCAGGACTACAAGGAGATCCAACCAATCCATCCTAAAGGAAATCAACCCTGAACATTCACTGGAAGGACTGATGCTGAAGCTGAAGCCCCAGTACTTTGGCCACCTGATGTGAAGAGCCAACTCGTTGGAAAAGACGCTAATGCTGGGAAAGACTGAAGTTAAAAGCAGAAGAGGGCAGCAGAGGATGAGATGGCTGGGTAGCATCACCGACTCAATGGACATGAATCTGTGAGCAAACTCCGGGAGGGAGTGGAGGATAGGAAAGGCTGCCATGCTACAGTCCATGGGGTCACAAAGAATCAGACACAACTGAGCGACTGAATAATAACAAAGCATGCCAGAATCTGTGCCAAAGAAGAGTGTGCTATTTTATTACACTAGGTTATAAACAGACCCTCTTTGCTTCAGAAAGAGACACTGGCTGTGTCTTGCAAGACTGTACAAACATACATGAAATGATATTCTGGAATGAAAGCAATCAGTGCATGTGATGAAAAAAAGGACAGAAACATAAGAGACCCATGGAGAATTGTCTCCCAACCCCTATTCATGTCAACATCTTAGCCTATAGAGATCTGCTTTACTCACTCTAACAGAGGCATAATATTCCACCGTCTATACACCACAACCATGTAGCCACCCCTTTTAATGATTTCACTTAACTAGTTTTAATCTTTTACCACTGCAAACAGTGTTGTCATAGGGGTTCTTCCTTAAACAGGCATCTTTAAGCAAAAGTCTGAAAAGATCTGTGGGGTAAATTATTACAAGGGAAGTTTAGGGATAAAAGGGCATACATACCATAAAAGATTTTTTTCCAAAATGATACTAAGTACACTCTCACCAACAACGTGTGAGGATTCACTTGCCAACACATAACATGGAATATCACCAAGGAAACTGAGTTGATCTGAGCATCAAAAATTACATTGGATCATTTTGCTGACATGTGTCAACTATGGATGAGATTCAACATGTTTTCTTTGGTTTATAAATCATTTTTATTTTATAAACAAAATCATTCTTTGTCTCATTTCCTTACAATTTTCTGCTTATATATTTTGCCAACTTTTCTATTGGTTGTTGGACATTTTCATGATTTTTATGAGCAGTGGATTTTAGAAAGTTAAAGGATTTAGTCTCTTTTCTGTCATTATATTGCAAATTTTTATGACATCATATTTGGTAGGCTGCAGTTTGGGTTTATTTTTCTTTTGCAAGAATTTTAAGAGGAATTTTTTTTTAATTTATAAGTACCCTCACCATATATCTTTGCTGTGTGAACTTCAGCAAGTTATTTAATCTTTCTATATATCCCAGAATTCATGTCTGTAAAATGGGAACAACAGTAGTATTTGTATTATAGTTATTATAAGGATTAAGTCAGATGACAATTGTAAAGTGCTTAAGATAGTGACTGTCACATAATAACCATTATGTAAGTATTTATTAAATCCTTAAAATTTTTTTCTGTCTTGTATAATTTTCTCCTTGAGTACCTGCATCTTCTTTTTAAGTTCATTGCTGAGAAGCAATTTATCTATTAAAAATAATCCTTTCTTTTTAATTTCATAACATAAGTCGTTCATAATTTATTTTTAGCTTCACAGTACAGTCTTTCAGATGTTGACTTATTATCTGAGTTTTGATTATTATTTATGTTCTGTATTTCTTATATTACTTTTACAGGTCTCATACTAATTTCTTATTTATTATTAATCACTGAAGAGAGGGATTTTTTTTCCTGGGACAATTATTTTTGAAAGGGTATTGTGGAAAGGAATCAGATAAGTGAACTTCTCCATGAATATTGGTTTGCCCATACATGCAAATAGTTTATTATTAATTTCTGAAGGTAAAGTTGATGAATTAAATGTTATATGAATATGTAAGTTTAATAGATATGTCCATAATGTTTTCTAAAATGGCTGCAAATGACTTTCATTTCCACCGAGGACTGTAAGTCAGTTCATTGTTAATGTTTTCTCTTCTTCTTGAAATGCCCTCCCACACTCAACTGGAAAAGAAATCTTTTCCAGGCTCCATAATACTATGTACATATCTACTACTTCACTAACCCATAATTATCTCTTGATATGGCTTTCTTCCCTATTAAACGGTTACCTTCTTTAGGCTATGTGCCATCTTAATTTTATATCCTTGGTTCCTATCCAATTTTCTGGCACACAGTAATTGCCAAAAAAAAAAAAGTTTGATGCATACATAGATGATGAAGAAGGCATAAAATTACTGTCCAGGGGCACACTACTGGTAAATAATAAAAGTAGTGATGAATCCAGCATTTTCTTCCTGCAAATCATATTTTTCATACATTTGTATAAATTTCCACATTTACATGAATATAAATTAAAGGACTCAAGCCTAGGTCAAAAACCTGTTTTATATATTTGGAATTATAATTATCCTTCAAATGACTTGCAAATGACTCTTATTCATTCTAATACTGGCAAAATTATGGTGTATGGTTTGCACAGACATTAATAATAAGCTTTAATTCATATGAGATTTTAAAGCTTGGTTCAAATATAGTTTCCATCTATGTAACCAAAGTTTGACATAGGATTAATAAACCCTCATTGCATAATTCTTTTTTTGATTAAGCTGCAACTAACCAACTACAGATAATTATGACTAAAACTCAACTGCTTCTAATGCAAACACTCTTAGAGAATCCCTTCTTTTTCAGATAAGATATAGACAACATTTAGAGTCCATTCTGAGGTGAAAATACCTGGGAGTGGATTATAGTAACTTAATAGGTTTGATCCATAAGACAACTTTAATTATCTAGCTAAGAGAGGAGAGGAACATTTTTGTTTTATGTGAAAAATGTGTATGTTTTTAAATGAATAATTTTATTTAATTAGGATTCTTAAATCTAGGAAATTCACTGTGATTACCATTGTGCTGTATGTTAATAAAATTAATTGCCCAGTTGTCAAAATTTATACTTTCAACTTAACTTTTGCCAAAGCAACACCACAGGCAACAGCATCCTCAAACTGCCACATTTTTTCAGTCTGAATGGTTGAACTTGAAGCCCTTCTTTGGGGACTTCCCTGTTGGCCCAGTGGTGAAGATTTTGCCTTCCAATGCAAGGGATGTGGGTTTGATCCTTGGTCAGGGAATTAAGATTCCACATGACTCAAAGCCAAGAAAAAGAACATAAAAAAAAAACAGAAAATATTGTAACAAATTCAATAAAGGCTTTAAAAATGGTCCTCTTAAAAAAAAAAATCTTTGGGAAAAAAAAGCCTTTCTTTGAAATGGTCTGTATCTCTAAAGACTAAATTGTATATGAAATTATATTAATTGATTTTACTCACTTAAGATATATATCCTATTTTAAATACTGTCTAAATTACTAGGCCAAAACTTGTTTTAGTTCTGGGTGGTCATCAAAAAAAAAAGAGAGAGAGAGAGAGAGAAGGTCCTGGAGATGCAATCCTCTGATTACCAAGACGTACTTTCTGGCAGTCAGAGCTGATATAATTTTTCTGTAGTCAGGGCTGTAATAATCAACTTGATTAAAATATTATGAATTCACATATTTCAATAGACTCATCATGGAATGCAGCAGGATGTATCACTTTAACATGGTCGTCTCTATATGCTCACGGTTCTTATAAAATGTGTGATCACAATGAGGGAGAGGAACACTGGATGCCAGAAGAGGTCTAGGAAATAATTTATTGACAATGTAGATCATGTTCACCATAGAAATAAAAAAGGGTCTACTTCAATACAGAGATAAGCAAAGAAAGACTATGTAGTAAACGTTTATTAAATGCCATTGGCTTCAATACCTAAATACCATTGGTTTCTTGAATATGCACAAGTATCATTGGCCCTCAGTATTTTCTGAGGGACCAATTATTAACATGTGATTAAAATAAGTTAATCTGACCAGAAATCATCCTCTGTGATAAGGCAATATTTGCTATTGAGGTGATCACAGGAAAATTAATAGAGGTTTTGCACCAACTGACTCAAAAACTTTCATTAAGATAAAGTAAAAATGAGAGTAAGAAAGGAAGAAATTAACTTTCACTGAGTACTTACTATATGTTAGATCCTATGCTGGGTATTTTATGTTCATTAGCAGTAGGTTATTGACCAAACCCTTATGAGTTTAGAATCAGAAAGTCAACATGTAGGCCCAGGGAGAGCAACTGGCTTGTCTCAAATCATAAAATCTGATTCAAATCCAGTACCCATGAACTTGTGTTTCCCACCTCACTTCTCAGTTTCAACTCTCACTCTCAATTTTTCCTCCTTCCAACGTAACTTTCAGGAACACACCTGGCTCCATGGTTCAGTATTTTAGAATAATGACTTAAGAAAGCATGTTATATAATCTTATTTAGATCGATTATGCTAGAGAAATAGCTGTGAAAAGAAGAGAAGCGAAAAGCAAAGGAGAAAAAGAAAGATATAAACATCTGAATGCAGAGTTCCAAAGAAGAGCAAGAAGAGATAAGAAAGACTTCTTCAGTGATCAATGCAAAGAAACAGAGGAAAACAACAGAATGGGAAAGACTAGAGATCTCTTCAAGAAAATCAGAGATACCAAAGGAACATTTCATGCAAAGATGGGCTCGATAAAGGACAGAAATGGCATGGACCTAACAGAAGCAGAAGATATTAAGAAGAGATCACAAGAATACATAGAAGAACTGTACAAAAAAGAGCTTCACGACCCAGATAATCACGATGGTGTGATCACTGACCTAGAGCCAAACATCCTGGAATGTAAAGTCAAGTGGGCCTTAGAAAGCATCACTACGAACAAAGATAGTGGAGGTGATGGAATTCCAGTTGAGCTTTTCAAATCCTGAAAGATGATGCTGTGAAAGTGCTGCACTCAAAATGCCAGCAAATTTGGAAAACTCAGCAGTGGCCACAGGACTAGAAAAGGTCAGTTTTCATTCCAATCCCAAAGAAAGGCAATGCCAGAGAATGCTCAAACTACTGCACAATTGCACTCATCTCACATGCTAGTAAAGTAATGCTCAAAATTCTCCAAGCCAGGCTTCAGCAATATGTGAACCATGAACTTCCTGATGTTCAAGCTGGTTTTCAAAAAGGCAGAGGAACCAGAGATCAAATTGCCAACATCCGCTGGATCATCGAAAAAGCAAGAGAGTTCCAGAAAAACATCTATTTCTGCTTTATTGACTATGCCAAAGCCTTTGACTGTGTGGATCACAATAAACTGTGGAAAATTCTGAAAGACATGGGAATACCAGACCATCTGATCTGCCTCTTTTTTTTTTTTTTTTAAACTTTACAAAATTGTATTAGTTTTGCCAAGTATCAAAATGAATCCACCACAGGTATACATGTGTTCCCCATCCTGAACCCTCCTCCCTCCCCATACCATCCCTCTGTGTCGTCCTAGTGCATTAGCCCCAAGCATCCAGTATCATGCATTGAACCTGGACTGGCAACTCGTTTCATACATGATATTTTACATGTTTCAATGCCATTCTCCCAAATCTCCCCACCCTCTCCCTCTCCCACTGAGTCCATAAGACTGTTCTATACATCAGTGTCTCTTTTGCTGTCTCGTACACAGGGTTATTGTTACCATCTTTCTAAATTCCATATATATATGTGTTAGTATACTGTATTGGTGTTTTCCTTTCTGGCTTACTTCACTCTGTATAATAGGCTCCAGTTTCATCCACCTCATTAGAACTGATTCAAATGTATTCTTTTTAATGGCTGAGTAATACTCCATTGTGTATATGTACCACAGCTTGCTTATCCATTCATCTGCTGATGGACATCTAGGTTGCTTCCATGTCCTGGATATTATAAACAGTGCTGCGATGAACATTGGGGTACACGTGTCTCTTTCCCTTCTGGTTTCCTCAGTGTATATGCCTAGCAGTGGGATTGTTGGATCATAAGGCAGTTCTATTTCCAGTTTTTTCAGGAATCTCCACACTGTTCTCCATAGTGGCTGTACTAGTTTGCATTCCCACCAACAGTGTAAGAGGGTTCCCTTTTCTCCACACCCTCTCCAACATTTATTGCTTGTAGACTTTTGGATCGCAGCCATTCTGACTGGTGTGAAATGGTACCTCATAGTGGTTTTGATTTGCCTTTCTCTGATAATGAGTGATGTTGAGCATCTTTTCATGTGTTTGTTAGCCATCTGTATGTCTTCTTTGGAGAAATGTTTATTTAGTTCTTTGGCCCATTTTTTGATTGGGTCATTTATTTTTCTGGAGTTGAGTTGTAGGAGTTGCTTGTATATTTTTGAGATCAGTTGTTTGTCAGTTGCTTCATTTGCTATTATTTTCTCCCATTCTGAAGGCTGTCTTTTCACCTTGCTAATAGTTTCCTTTGATGTGCAGAAGCTTTTAAGGTTAATTAGGTCCCATTTGTTTATTTTTGTTTTTATTTCCAATATTCTGGGAGGTGGGTCATAGAGGATCCTGCTGTGATGTATGTCAGAGAGTGTTTTGCCTATGTTCTCCTCTAGGAGTTTTATAGTTTCTGGTCTTACGTTTAGATCTTTAATCCATTTTGAGTTTATTTTTGTGTATGGTGTTAGAAAGTGTTCTAGTTTCATTCTTTTACAAGTGGTTGACCAGATTTCCCAGCACCACTTGTTAAAGAGATTGTCTTTAATCCATTGTATATTCTTGCCTCCTTTGTCAAAGATAAGGTGTCCATATGTGCGTGGATTTATCTCTGGGCTTTCTATTTTGTTCCATTGATCTATATTTCTCTCTTTGTGCCAGTACCATACTGTCTTGATAACTGTGGCTTTGTAGTAGAGCCTGAAGTCAGGTAGGTTGATTCCTCCAGTTCCATTCTTCTTTCTCAAGATCACTTTGGCTATTTGAGGTTTTTTGTTTTTCCATACAAATTGTGAAATTATTTGTTCTAGCTCTGTGAAGAATACCATTTGTAGCTTGATAGGGATTGCATTGAATCTATAAATTGCTTTGGGTAGTATACTCATTTTCACTATATTGATTCTTCCAATCCATGAACATGGTATATTTCTCCATCTATTAGTGTCCTCTTTGATTTCTTTCACCAGTGTTTTATGGTTTTCTATATATAGGTCTTTAGTTTCTTTAGGTAGATATATTCCTAAGTATTTTATTCTTTCCATTGCAATGGTGAATGGAATTGTTTCCTTAATTTCTCTTTCTGTTTTCTCATTATTAGTGTATAGGAATGCAAGGGATTTCGGTGTGTTGATTTTATATACTGCAACTTTACTATAGTCATTGATTAGTTCTAGTAATTTTCTGGTGGAGTCTTTAGGGTTTTCTATGTAGAGGATCATGTCATCTGCAAATAGTGAGAGTTTTACTTCTTCTTTTCCAATTTGGATTCCTTTTATTTCTTTTTCTGCTCTGATTGCTGTGGCCAAAACTATGTTGAATAGTAATGGTGAAAGTGGGCACCCTTGTCTTGTTCCTGACTTTAGAGGAAATGCTTTCAATTTTTCACCATTGAGGATAATGTGTGCTGTGGGTTTGTCATATATAGCTTTTATTATGTTGAGGTATGTTCCTTCTAGTCCTGCTTTCTGGAGAGTTTTTATCATAAATGGATGTTGAATTTTGTCAAAGGCTTTCTCTGCATCTATTGAGATAATCATATGGTTTTTATTTTTCAATTTGTTAATGTGGTGTATTACATTGATTGATTTGTGGATATTGAGGAATCCTTGCATCCCTGGGATAAAGCCCACTTGGTCATGGTGTATGATCTTTTTAATGTGTTGTTGGATCCTGATTGCTAGAATTTTGTTAAGGATTTTTGCATCTATGTTCATCAGTGATATTGGCCTGTAGTTTTCTTTTTTTGTGGGATCTTTGTCAGGTTTTGGTATTAGGGTGATGGTGGCCTCATAGAATGAGTTTGGAAATTTACCTTCCTCTGCAATTTTCTGGAAGAGTTTGAGCAGGATAGGTGTTAGCTCTTCTCTAAATTTTTGGTAGAGTTCAGCTGTGAAGCCATCTGGACCTGGGCTTTTGTTTGCTGGAAGATTTTTGATTACAGTTTGAATTTCCGTGCTTGTGATGGGTCTGTTAAGATTTTCTATTTCTTCCTGGTCCAGTTTTGGAAAGTTGTACTTTTCTAAGAATTTGTCCATTTCTTCCACGTTGTCCATTTTATTGGCATATAATTGTTGATAGTAGTCTCTTATGATCCTTTGTATTTCTGTGTTGTCTGTTGTGATCTCTCCATTCTCATTTCTAATTTTATTAATTTGATTTTTCTCCCTTTGTTTCTTGATGAGTCTGGCTAATGGTTTGTCAATTTTATTTATCTTTTCAAAGAACCAGCTTTTGGCTTTGTTGATTTTTGCTATGGTCTCTTTTGTTTCTTTTGCATTTATTTCTGCTCTAATTTTTCAGATTTATTTCCTTCTACTAACCCTGGGGTTCTTCATTTCTTCCTTTTCTAGTTGCTTTAGGTGTAGAGTTAGGTTATTTATTTGACTTTTTTCTTGTTTCTTGAGGTATGCCTGTATTGCTATGAACTTTCCCCTTAGGACTGCTTTTACCATGTCCCACAGGTTTTGGGTTGTTGTGTTTTCATTTTCATTCGTTTCTATGCAAATTTTGATTTCTTTTTTGATTTCTTCTGTGATTTGTTGGTTATTCAGCAGCGTGTTGTTCAGCCTCCAGATGTTGGAATTTTTAATAGTTTTTCTCCTGTAATTGAGATCTAATTTTACTGCATTGTGGTCAGAAAACATTCTTGGAATGATTTCTATTTTTGTGAATTTACCAAGGCTAGCTTTATGGCCCAGGATGTGATCTATCCTGGAGAGGGTTCCATGTGCGCTTGAGAAAAAGGTGAAATTCATTGTTTTGGGATGAAATGTCCTATAGATATCAATTAGGTCTAACTGGTCTATTGTATCATTTAAAGTTTGTGTTTCCTTGTTAATTTTCTGTTTAGTTGATCTATCCATAGGTGTGAGTGGGGTATTAAAGTCTCCCACTATTATTGTGTTATTGTTAATTTCTCCTTTCATACTTGTTAGCATTTTTCTTACATACTGCGGTGCTCCCGTGTTGGGTGCGTATATATTTATAATTGTTATATCTTCTTCTTGGATTGATCCTTTGATCATTATGTAGTGACCTTCTTTGTCTCTTTTCACAGCCTTTGTTTTAAAGTCTATTTTATCTGATATGGGTATTGCTACTCCTGCTTTCTTTTGGTCCCTATTTGCATGGAAAATCTTTTTCCAGCCCTTCACTTTCAGTCTGTATGTGTCCCCTGTTTTGAGGTGGGTCTCTTGTAGACAGCATATGTAGGGGTCTTGTTTTTGTATCCATTCAGCCAGTCTTTGTCTTTTGGTTGGGGCATTCAACCCATTTACATTTAAGGTAATTACTGATAAGTATGATCCCATTGCCATTTACTTTATTGTTTTGGGTTCGAGTTTATACACCATTTTTGTGTTTCCTGTCTAGAGAATATCCTTTAGTATTTGTTGGAGAGCTGGTTTGGTGGTGCAGAATTCTCTCAGCTTTTGCTTGTCTGAAAAGCTTTTGATTTCTCCTTCATACTTGAATGAGATCCTTGCTGGATACAATAATCTGGGCTGTAGGTTATTTTCTTTCATCATTTTAAGTATGTCTTGCCATTCCCTCCTGGCTTGAAGAGTTTCTATTGAAAGATCAGCTGTTATCCTTATGGGAATTCCCTTGTGTGTTATTTGTTGTTTTTCCCTTGCTGCTTTTAATATTTGTTCTTTGTGTTTGATCTTTGTTAATTTGATTAATATGTGTCTTGGGGTGTTTTGCCTTGGGTTTATCCTGTTTATGACTCTCTGGGTTTCTTGGACTTGGGTGATTATTTCCTTCCCCATTTTAGGGAAGTTTTCAATTATTATCTCCTCAAGTATTTTCTCATGGTTTTTCTGTCTTCTTCTTCTGGGACCCCTATGATTCGAATGTTGTAGCATTTAATATTGTCCTGGAGGTCTCTGAGATTGTCCTCATTTCTTTTAATTCGTTTTTCTTTTATCCTCTCTGATTCATTTATTTCTACCATTCTATCTTCTAATTCACTAATCCTATCTTCTGCCTCTGTTATTCTACTATTTGTTGCCTCCAGAGTGTTTTTAATTTCGTTTATTACATTATTCATTATATATTGACTCTTTTTTATTTCTTCTAGGTCCTTGTTAAACCTTTCTTGCATCTTCTCAATCCTTGTCTCCAGGCTATTTATCTGTGATTCCATTTTAATTTCAAGATTTTGGATCAATTTCACTATCATTATTCGGAATTCTTTATCAGGTAGATTCCCTATCTCTTCCTCTTTGGTTTGGTTTGGTGGGCATTTATCCTGTTCCTTTATCTGCTGGGTATTCCTCTGTCTCTTCATCTTGTTTAAATTGCTGAGTTTGGGGTGTCCTTTCTGTATTCTGGCAGTTCGTGGAGTTCTCTTTATTGTGGCATTTCCTCACTGTGTATGGGTTTGTACAGGTGGCTTGTCAAGGTTTCCTGGTTAGGGAAGCTTGTGTTGGTGTTCTGGTGGGTGGAGCTGTATTTCTTCTCTCTGGAGTGCAATGAAATGTCCAGTAATGAGTTATGAGATGTCTATGGTTTTGGGGTGACTTTGGGCAGCTTGTATATTGAAGCTCAGGGCTGTGTTCCTTTGTTGCTGGAGAATTTGCTTGGTATGTCTTGCCCTGGAACTTGTTGGCCCTTGGGTGGTGCTTGGCTTCAGTGTCGGTATGGAGGTGTTTGATGAGCTCCTGTCAATTAATGTTCCTTGGAGTCAGGAGTTCCCTGGAGTTGGGGTTTGGACTTAAGCCTCCTGCTTCCAGTTATTGGTCTTATTTTTACAGTAGTTTCAAAACTTCTCCTTCTATACTGCACCACTGATAAAACATCTACGTTAAAGATGAAAAGTTTCTCTACCATGAGGGTCACTCAGAGAGGTTCACAGCGTTACATGGAGAAGAGAAGAGGGAGGAGGGAGTTAGAGGTGACCCAAATGAGATGAGGTGGAATCAATAGTGGGGAGAGTGGGCTAGCCAGTAATCACTTCCTTATGTGCACTCCACAACTGGACTGCTCAGAGATGTTCACGGAGTTATACAGAGAAGAGAAGAAGGAGGAAGGAGACAGAGGTGGCCAGAAGGATAAAAGCGGGAAATGAAAAGGAGGGAGACAGATCCAGCCAGTAATCAGTTCCTTAAGTGTTCTCCACCCTCTGGAACACACAGAAATTCACAGAGTTGGGTAGAGTAGAGAGGGGTTAGGGAGGAGACACAGGCGACCTAGTGGAGAAAAAGGAGAGTCCAAAGGGAGAGACAACAGTCAAGCCAGTAATCTCGCTCCCTAGTGAAAAATGGGTACTGAAGATTGGGTTCTTAAAGGTACAAAATTGGTAACAAATACATAAAAGCAAAAATTAAAAATCTAGAGTAGAGTTTGGAATTTCAAAAATACGATGTTAAAGAAAAGAAGAAGGAAAAGAAAGAGAGAAAAAACGAACAAACAAAAACAAACAAGGTCACGAAAATTATAAAGAAAATATAGGTACAAAATTGATAACTAATACCAAAAAGCAAAAGTTAAAAATCTAGAGTAGAGTTTGGGATTTCAGATATACAATGTTATATAAAAGAAGAAGAGAAAGAAACAGAGGGGAAAAAAAAAGTCACAGAAATTATAAAAAAAAAAACTATAGGTACAAAATTGATAACATATACCAAAAAGCTAAAATTAAAAATCTAGAGTAGAGTTTGGAATTTCAAAAATACAATGTTAAAGAAACGAAGAAGAAAAAAAAAACAAGGTCAAAAAATTATAAAAAATATATTTATGAAGTTTACTGAAGAAGAAAAAAATAGGGTCTTTTTTTTTTCTTTTTTGCAAAGTAATAGGTTATAAAAGTGAAAATTAGAGGAACAATAGATGACTTAATTTTTTTTTAATTAAAAAAGAAAGAAAGAATGATCATAAAAATAGTAAAAATATATCTAGGACTTTCTCTGGTTTTGTTGTGAGTATTGTGGGTTCAGTTCATTTTTGGCTAGTTCCTTGGTCCAACTTATATTTCTCAAGATCTATAGGCCCCTTCCTATGTAGTCCGTAGTAACCACAGGGTTTTAATCTATTGCCTGTAGCTTCCAAGGCATTTCCCTCTGTTATAGCTTCTTCTGTTTGCTGGTCTCTTCAGTGTCTGGTTTCCGCCCTGACCCAAAGGGGACGGTGGAGGACACTTTTTTTTTTTTTTTAGTCTCACTTGTTCAGTTGCACTGTGGGGAAGGAGGGAGGGATGCTGCAAACAAATAATACTGGCGTGCGCTCACAGTGCCTCAGCCACACTGGGTCTGCCCCCGCTCACGGTGCGTGTAGCCTCCCTGCCCACACTGCTCGGGCTCTAGGTTGTTCCACTGGGAACCATCCGAGGCCGGCCCTGAGCTGCATGCACCTCCCAGGTCCAAGCCGCTCAGGTTCAGGCACCCCGCCACTCGGTTATCTGGTTGTACAACCGGCGCACCTTCTCAGGCAGATGTTGACCGTCCAGACCCCCAAGAAGTTTTAGTTAGCAAAGACGCCTGCTTACAGTTTTATAGATAATGTCTCTCTGGAGCTGCAATTGCCCCCTTCCGGCTCTGGCTGCCTGTCACCAGAGGGGGAAGGTCTGCAGCCAGCTATCTCTGTTCAGTCCTTTGTTCCGTGCGCGGGCCTGGCGGTGTCATAGGTTAGGGCTGGCTTTTCGCGTGGTAGATATCCCACAGTCTGGTTTGCTAGCCCAAATTATTTCGCTCAGATAGCG
The DNA here is from genome assembly GCF_055505025.1 of Bos grunniens. Classification (NCBI taxonomy): domain Eukaryota; kingdom Metazoa; phylum Chordata; class Mammalia; order Artiodactyla; family Bovidae; genus Bos; species Bos grunniens. The sequence continues at coordinate 84,311,801 of NC_141176.1, read as the reverse complement.
CTCAGGGTATTCAGGCCAGGTTCTTACTCTAAGCGATGCAGCCCGCACCGCGCCTCCCTACCCAGCCCCCGCTTGCTAATGGCATGTCCAGGCGTCTGTGCTGCTTCTCCGCTGGGGGAGTTACCGTAGGGCTCGCAATCTGCGGGTTTTAATTGTTTATTTATTTTTTCTCCCTGGTATGTTGCCCTCTGTGCTTCCAAAGCTTGGCACAGATTCGGCAGTGAGAAGGTTTCCTGGTGTTTGGAAACTTCTCACTTTTTAAGACTCCCTTCCCGGGACGGAACTCCGTCCCTCCCTCTTTTGTCTCTTTTTTTGTCTTTTATATTTTTTCCTACCTCCTTTCGAAGACTTGGGTTGCTTTTCTGGGTGCCTGATGTCCTCTGCTGGCATTCAGAAGTTGTTTTGTGGAATTTACTTGACGTTTAAATGCTCTTTTGATGAATTTGTGGGGGAGAAAGTGTTCTCCCCATCCTACTCCTCTGCCATCTTGGCTCCTCCCCCTGATCTGCCTCTTGAGAAATTTGTATGCAGGTCAGGAAGCAACAGTTAGAACTGGACATGGAACAACAGACTGGTTCCAAATAGGAAAAGGAGTATGTCAAGGCTGTATATTGTCACCCTGTTTATTTAACTTATATGCAGAGTACATCATGAGAAACGCTGGACTGGAAGAAACACAAGCTGGAATCAAGATTGCCAGGAGAAATATCAATAACCTCAGATATGCAGATGACACCACCCTTATGGCAGAAAGTGAAGAGAAACTAAAAAGTCTCTTAATGAAAGTTAAAGCAGAGAGTGAAAAAGTTGGCTTAAAGCTCAACATTCAGAAAATGAAGATCATGGCATCCGGTCCCATCACTTCATGGGAAATAGATGGGGAAACAGTGGAAACAGTGTCAGACTATTTTTTGGGGCTCCAAAATCCCTGCAGCTAGTGACTGCAGCCATCAAATTAAAAGCTTACTCCTTGGAAGGAAAGTTATGACCAACCTAGATAGCATATTCAAAAGCAGAGACATTACTTTGCCAACAAAGGTCCGTCTAGTCAAGGCTATGGTTTTTCCAGTGGTCATGTATGGATGTGAGAGTTGGACTGTGAAGAAGGCTGAGTGCCGAAGAATTGATTCTTTTTAACTGTGGTGTTGGAGAAGACTTTTGAGAGTCCCTTGGACTGCAAGGAGATCCAACCAGTCCATTCTGAAGGAGATCAGCCCTGGGATTTCTTTGGAAGGAATGATGCTAAAGCTGAAACTCCAGTACTTTGGCCACCTCATACGAAGAGTTGACTCATTGGAAAAGACTCTGATGCTGGGAGGGATTGGGGGCAGGAGGAGAAGGGGACGACAGAGGATGAGATGGCTGGATGGCATCACTGACTCGATGGACGTGAGTTTGAGTGAACTCCGGGAATTGGTGATGGACAGGGAGGCCTGGTGTGCTGTGATTCATGGGGTCACAGAGAGTCGGACACGACTGAATGACTGATCTGATCTGATCTGATCTGATGCTAGAGAAAGTGGATGCTGTCTTATGTATTTTCTCTTCTGGAAACTAAATGCTTCTAGAAATTTAAAAAATGCAACATTGTTCTAGCAGTAAGCCTGATTTGGGGGAGAGAAAGGCAGTTAGTTTTGCTCTTGGAAGAAATAAGTATAGCCTTGTCTTCTGATTATTTGCCAGGCAGAGTCCTTTTAACTATAGGACCACCAACCTTCCCCAGGCACCCATATTTAAGAACAAGAAAATAAAATAAACTAAGGATCGAATACAAAATGTATGTCAAGAAGCTAAACTAGAGAGCCATAGGAAATATATTTTTTAAACTTCTTTATAACAAAAATTAAGCTTGTTGTCAATGTTTGATACAGTTCCTCAGGGTAACACGAGAAATGTTGAGCTGGAACTTTCCGTAGAAAATGATGATGAACAAAGTCTTTGAATTGGCAAATCTTGCAAGGAAAATGTTTTGGTAACTCTCTCCATCAACGTTTTTAGGAATGAAATTTTCTTCTGGGAGCTTAAAGACAGCTTGTGACATTTTTTGTGGTTGTTTGTGAAGATAATGACAATTTGTGTCAACTTGTTTTCACTTCTAGATTGATCTCAGATTCTTGGGCAAACCCTCAACTTATCCTTAAGAAATGACTCTGGACCAAAAGCTTACTTTTCCACAGAAACATGCACCAAGGCAGTCTGCTGCTAAGTCGCTTTGGTTGTGTCCGACTCTGCGAAACCCCATTGACAGCAGCCCACCAGGCTCCCCCGTCCCTGGGACTCTCCAGGCCAGAACACTGGAGTGGGGTGCCATTTCCTTCTCCAATGCATGAAAGTGAAAAGTGAAAGTGAAGTCGCTCAGTCGTGTCCGACCCTCAGCAACCCCATGGACTGCAGCCTTCCAGGCTCCTCCATCCTTGGGATTTTCCAGGCAAGAGTACTGGAGTGGTGTGCCATTGCCTTCTCTGCCAAGGCAGTCTAGATTCCAGCAAATCAGAGGAAGTTTAGAGAAATTTCTCCATTCATGATTTTTAGAGGGATTCAAAGATATTTTGAATGAAAATAATAAAAGTTCCAACTGGGTTAGTCTAGCCAGCATGTCTTTTGAAATGTGACCACGAAACCTTTCAATGATAAAATGAATAAGCATGAAATGAGTAGTCAATCTTCAGATATATTCTTGTCATTCTAGAAGTTTGCTCTAGATGATGGTATTCAGCACTGGCTTAAATTCAGTTGAATGTTGATATTAACATCCAGCCATTGGGAAGAAGGTACCTTAATTATCTATTGTTAATATTGCTTAAACAGGATTTTTAAATTTTTCTATTCTAAATAACCCTCGGTTAGTTCAATTACATGGCTTTAAATAACCATGCAATAAAAACTGGACCTAATGTTAGGAGTTGGGACCTAGTGCTTCTAGGCGTCTACTGATAACTATAATCATCTTCATGATAGTGAAAGGCTATTATTTAGACTCATTATTTTGATCAATCTTTTTTTACTTTATCACGCTAGTGTTATGGAAAACAAAACATTTTGCAAGGTAACAGTTTAAAGCTATTCTGCATTTGTACATTCTCACTTTATAATTTCATATTCAAAGAAGAATTTCATATTTCAATAGCTTTCCTTCCCTCATCTTAATCTTAAGTGCTAGGAAGTGAAGAGGACTTTATCAGGGGACACAATGTTTAGAAAATCTGCTATAAAGATGCTGTTTATGATCTATGGAGCTTAGATTTTGACAGGAAGACCGATTAACATGCAACTGGCATCTAAATACACTGATACTGAATTCTAAAAATACAGTCATTTATATTTTGACTCTGCTAAAATATACTTAAGCATCTATTAAGCAGAACAGTTGGGAACTTGATTTTTTTATCCCCTCCCTTTTGAAACTCCCTCCCATCTCCCTGCCCATCCCACCCCTCTAGGTTGGTACAGAGCCCGTTTGAATTTCCTGAGCCATACAGCAAATTCCCACTGGCTATCTATTTTACATATGGTAATATAAGTTTCCATGTTACTCCCTCCATACATCTCACCCTCTCCTGCCCTCTCCCCTTGTCCATAAGTCGATTCTCTATGTCTGTTTCTCCACTGTTGCCCTATGAACTTGATTTTTAATTTGAGATGAACAACCACACTAATTGTTAGATAATGTACTGAATATTGATCCTCTCTAGATATGCTCTTAAAATAGGAATTAGCTTCTTAGATAAGTAGAAAATTACTGCAAATGATTTTAGTGCATATTTACTTTTTGTTTTTTATTTTTAAGAAGTTAAAAAAATAAGAGTGAGTTTTTATTTTGCACAAAGAAACCTATTTTAGACTGTGGATCCTCATTCTTCTGGGGATTCAGGAAACCGAGGATTCCTTAAACCCAGGTTTTGAGAAATTTTCCCCAATGCCCTATTCCTCTGGCCATCCTGAGCTACTTTTTGTTTTTTAAAATGCACTTAGTAGTACCCAAATCACTTTTTTTTTAAATTAATGTCTCTTCAAATAAACAGTTTCCTTCTAAGGAATCATTTGGAAAGATTCGTTCTTTAAATAGGGTGTATGTTTATTTTAAGATGTACACATTTATCTTGACTCTTGGAGAGCAAATTAAAAAGTATGAAACCTTCAAGAAAAGCACAAAATCACCAATAAATTACCTAAATTACTTAATGGATAAGGTAGATTCTCAACAAAAGCATGAAGCAAGTGGACATGACATCTTTCCAGTATCTGTCACTCTTTCAAATTCGTGAAAACCCTCCCAATGAACTTGACTTTATAAACTATTGTATTCTTGTTTTTTAAAGTGTACGCCAATGTTCTTTGCAGCACCATCCACAACAGCCAAAGGGCAGAAACAATGTCCATCAACAGATGAATGGACAAACAAAATGTTGTATATATGCACAAAAAAATAAGAGTCAAAAAAAGGAGTGGACATAGGTGAAACATACCATGCACATTTCATAGATTTTCATGCCATTTTCATAGATTTTCATTCCATGCACATTTCATAGGCACATTTCATAGATTGTAATGAAAACATTATGCCAAATGAAATAAACACAAAAGGAGAAATATTTTTCTCCACTTATATGAAATATCTAATTGCTAAATTTTATCCCTTTGCCTATGAAATGTGCATGGAATGAAAATCTATGAAAATGGCATGAAAATCTATGAAATGTGCATGGTATGTTTCACCTATGTCCACTCCTTTTTTTGACTCTGATTTTTTTGTGTGTATATACAACATTTTGTTTGTCCTGAAACTCCAGTACTTTGACCACCTCATGCGAACAGTTGACTCACTGGAAAAGACTCTGATGCTGGGAGGGATTGGAGGCAAGAGGAGAAGGGGACGACAGAGGATGATATGGCTGGATGGCATCACTGACTTGATGGACATGAGTCTGGGTGAACTCCGGGAGTTGGTGATGGACCGGGAGGCCTGGCGTGCAGCGATTCATGGGGTCGCAAATAGTCGGACACGACTGAGCGACTGATCTGATCTGATCCCTTTAATGCCTAATTTTATTCCTTTTATTGCTTTAAAAAAGCATGATATCTAAGCCAGGGAAAATAGTAGGACCTGAATTAGTACTTAACACCTGAATAAGTGAATAAATGCTAATGATAACAAAAAGCTTGAAGAGAAACTTGAAGCTACAAGAAAGAATTTCAGTGCAGTGATGGTGGAACCATGAGAGTCCTACCATCTGATCTTGTAAGGAACTCTTAATGATTCCTATTAATACTTAGTGACTTTTTAGTCACATTTTAATTACATGAAATAATACTGAAGACCTCTGATTTGAACCAACTAGCATAATAGTTTCAAAAATAACAATTAAAGCTTATAGTTTAAATACTTTAGTTGAACTTTATGAACTCAGCCATCATTTAAGGTTTGTCTCACACACCTCCAAAGGTTTTCAAAGTCAACAGGATTGTCTTGTAAGATATCTTCCTAAAATGAATTGGAACAGTTCTAACAGTCCCACTACTTAAAAAAAAAAAAAAAAAAGGCTCAAGGTACTTTAAGACTGAGACAGCATATTAAAAAGTAAAGACATCACCTTGCCAACAAAGGTTCATATAGTCAAGGCTATGGTTTTTCCAGTAGTCATGTATGGATGTGAGAGTTGGACCATAAAGCAGATGGATGCTTTTGATCTGTGGTGTTGGATAAGACTCTTGAGAGTCCCTTGGACTGCAAGGAGATCAAACAAGTCCATCCTAAAGGAAATCAGTTCAGTACTGAGGACTGATGCTGAAGCTGAAGCTCCAATACTTTGGCCACCTAATGCACAGAACCAACTCATTAGAAGAGACCTTGATGATGGGAAAAATTGAAGGTGGGAGAAGAAGGGAACAATAGAATGAGATGGCATCACTGATTCAATGAACATGAGTTTGAGCAAACTCTAGAAGATGTTGAAGGACAGGGAAGCCTGGAGTACTGCTGTCCATGGGGTCGCAGAAAGTCAGACATGACTTTGCGACTGAACAACAACTTTCAAACATGTAAACATGTAAATTATATGGAACTTTACTTCCTCTTTGATAGAAGTATTCAAAAAATTTTTAGACAACCCCCTTAAACAGAAACTGCACAAAACACTAGTTATAGGTAGGTAGTTCAATCACTCAGTCTTTATATCAATAAACATTCCAGCTAGAGCTGATTGACTCCAGGTGATGGTCCATGACTGGTTCTCTGTGGGGAGCAGTCAGCCCACACACTGAGCCCCTGCCTCCATACGCCTTAGACTCTAGCACAGGAGACAGCTCAAATAATCACACAAACACATATAAAATCACATCAGTGGAGAAAGCTATTAAAATAACTCAACCTAATGACCATCTAAATCCTTCCCAAACTTAGATGGATTCACTTTTTTTTTAATATCCCCTACTTTAGAAATCAAGTGTCATATTTTAACTTTTGATTTATGAATAATGGCAAAAAGAATGAATGAGAAAGATTGAGCTTTCCAATCTATCTTTCACTAATAAAAGTACTGAACTATTTCCTCTATAAAATAAACCACAACCTGGACAACGTGAGCAGGTTATATATACTCTGAAGTGTATCATCAACCATATTCATTGTTTTTGTTTTTCAAAGACAGGCTATCATAAGAGATATATGATAAGAGAACAGACTCTGTATGATTTCAATACCTTTAGACCATGAAATTTTTGCACCTGGTCTTATGTCCCTGGATATGTTCCAGTGTCTACTGGTTTAGAGTCTATGAGAACTTGAATAGAATTTGTATCATACCGTTATGCGAAAACTGTATAAAGCTTAATTACATCAATTTAGTTAATAGTGTTTTTCAGGTCTACTACATCTTTCTATTTCTCTGTATATTCATTCTATTAATTTTTGAGTTTGATATCGAAACTCCAACTAAAAATCTTCACTTATGTACTTAAAAATGATTGTATAATATATAATGGAACTATATGTAACTTTGTTCTGTATTTTCCAAGTTTCCTCTAAATATGTTATCACGTTTTCAGAATTTAAAAAAATAAAAAAGAGAAAAAAGAAATAAAGACAGGCTCTAATTGGGCTTTGCTGGTGGCTCAGATGGTAAAGAATCTGCCTGCAATGTGGGAGACCTGGGTTCAATCCCTGGGTCAGGAAGATCCTCTGGAGGAGGGCATGGCTAATACTGTTGCCTGGAGAATTCCGTGGACAGAGGAGCCTGGTGGGCTACAGTCCACGGGGTCACAAAGAGTTGGACACGACTAAGCGACTAACACTTTCATGCTTTTAATTGGGAGAATTTCCAGCAAGGCAGCAATTGTTCCCTCCTGTTCACTTGTATAGAATACTTTAACTTGCAGTGTAGAGGAGAGGTGGTGAAAAAAGAAAGAAAATACTGGTTTTTTTTTTTTTTCTTTTCTTTTAATTGCATTAGGAAGACAAAGATTAATCACACTTAACTGCAGTAAAAAATGGTTCTGTCACCTTCTCTTTCTCACCCACGTTAGACCAAAGAGTGACAACTCAGTTGGCCACAATCCATAATTCTCAACCATCACATTTCACCCCTACCACAACAGATGTGGTCTGAGAAATAAAGCTCTGGGGCAAGTCATCATGGTCCACGCAGTGACTGCTCATGGCAGTGTGGAGTGGCTGTCACTCCCACAAGCTGGCCCTGAATCACTGGAAGTGATGCACACTGTTTCTGGAAGGACTGAAGATTACTAGGATGGAGCCCCTCAGGAGCACATGGGTTTATTTTCTTTTCACAGACACAGACACGCTATCAAGGGTCCGATGCGCTTCCAGATTTTAAGACCAAAGTGTTGTCAAGAGAAAAACAAGATGCGACCCTGAATTTGAACAACACATGCTCCTTGAGTGAACAGGCAAAGTGTTCAGGCTTTGACATTTGGAAGTCACCTGCATTCATCACAAGTCAATGGATGTCTGACACGAGAAACAAACAGTCTTAGATGAGCATGAATCCAAAGCAGAAGGCGCCCTGTCAATAAAGGTACATGGTGTTTTTGTCAAAATATTCTGTCTTGAGAGTAAAGTTTTATCTATTCGACATTTAGTTAGCAAAAACACTTCCGGTTTCCAATACGCCGAGTGGTAACCTACACACTCCAGAATGTATTCTAAGCCAACTCTGCTGGCCGGAAAGGCAGAGTGTTGGGTTCTCACAAAGGGGCTTGAAGGGGAAATCATTTGAAGAACGGAAGGCAACTGTTTACACCCAACCCCACTTCTCTTGTCAACATTTAATGTAGGGTCATTCACAGACTGCGGAAACACTTCCAGCAATCAATTTATTTTCTAAGAAATCTTGGATCTGGCACCATATTTATTTCATCTCAGATAGGCGATCATTTTTGTCTGATAGAACAGATAAGCTCCAGGAAAGGGAGCTAAAGAGTGGCGGCTCACATGGTAAAGAATCTGCCTGGAATGCAGGAAACTTGGGTTTGATCCCTGGCTCGGGAAGAGCCCCTAGAGAAGGGAACAGTTACCCACTCCAGTATTCTTGCCTGAAGAATCCCACGGACAGAGGAGCCTGGCAGAGTACAAACCATAGGGTCACAAAGAGTCAGACACGACTGAGCGGGAGCATTATTTCCATTTAGTTTACATTTTGAATTTACACAAAAGGAAAGCAATCCCTGCCTGACCTGAGATGAGGTCTTTGGCTGAGCAATGAATGTGTATTGTGTCCACCAGCACTATTTCGCCTGCAGCTGGATCAACCAGTCTCTTTTCCTTTGAAGACGCGGCTTCATCTTCCTAACTCTAAGGCTGTATGCAATTGCTAATCTTTGTTCGTGTTCTTTGCTTTTTTTCTGCCTGGATTAATAAAATGTGTTCCTGTGTCTGGGTTTGTGCTAAATCGCTTTAGTCGTGCCCAACTCTTTGTGACCGCATGAACAATTAGCCTGCCAAGTTGCTTTGTCTATGGGATTTTCCAGGCAAGAATATTGGAATGGGTTGCCATTTCCTTCTCCAGTGTCTGGTTTAAGGCTCCTCAAATCTGACTTTTCTTTATTTTCATTGAAGGTAAATATCATGAGTGCAAGGAGCCCCGACTTGTTCTAGTACCTAGAACCCTATGCTCAGTCACTCAGTCGTGTCCAACTCTTTTCGACCCTATGGACTGTGGCCTGCCAGGCTCCTCTGTCCATGGGATTCTCCAGGCACAAATACTGGAGTGGGTTGCCATTCCCTTCTCCAGGGGATCTTCCCGACCCAGGGATGGAACTCATGTTTCTTGCATCTCCTTCAGTGGCAGGCAGATTCTTTACCACTAAAGAATTCTGGGAAGCTTCTGGGAAGCCCAGAACCCTATACATGGACATTTTAGAACACAGAAGATGCTCAATAAGTTCTGCTGAGTGGATGAACCTCCCTCAGCATTGCACTTGCGAACCTCACCACGTTTTTCTTCCATCACTGGAGAGGCTGGCCAACCGGCCTCTCACTCCTAACCTCCATGCCTCCCACAAGGCAGTCATCCATATCATTCTTCGAAAACCATGCTTCTAGGGAAGTTTTATCTCTTTTCAATATTTTTTAATTGGAATAGAGTTGCTTTACAAAGTTGTGTTAGTTTCTGCTGTACAACAATGTGAATCAGCTGTAAGAATACATGTATGACCTCCCTCCTGAGCCCTGCTCCCACTCTCCCATCGAACCCCTCTAGGTCCTCACAGAGGACTGAGCTGAGATCCCTGTGCTCTACAGATGCTTCCCATGAGCTATCTATTTTCCACACGCGTGTGTGTGTGCTAAGTTTCTTCAGTCATGTCCGACTCTTTGCGACCCCATGGACGGTAGCCCACCAGGCCCCTCTGTCCTTGGGATTCTCCAGGCAAGAATACTGGAGAGCTTTGCTGTGCCCGCCTCCAGGGAATCTTCCTGTCCCAGGGATTGAAACCATGTCTCTTATGTCTCCGTGGCAGGCAGGTTCTTTACCACTGAGCCACAGTGGAAGCCCATTTCTCACGTGGTAGTATATATATGTCACTTTTGAGAGCACTTTATTGGCATCTCCAGTTGGACTCAGATTCCTTCATGATATGCCGTATGAGTCACAGAAATCATAAGCTCCAGGGCTAGGACAATAGAAGTAAAAACTGGATGGAATAATAGGAGTCTCATCTTTTACATTTTTTTTTTTAGTGTAGTTTTCCAGATGAAAAATAACTAGGCTAGAGGGACAGACATAATCAGCATAGAGTTTTGATCACGATTTTACTTGAGCTCATTGTGGATGAATAATCTGTCAGGAAAGGGGGCCGGGAAGCCCTTCAGCATCCCTGAGGGCATGAAGACTTTGTCGATGCCTTCGGGCTCCCCTGGTGGCTGAGAGAGAAAGAATCTGCCTGCAACTCGGGAGACCTGGGTTCAATCCCTAGGTTGCGAAGATCCCCTGGAGAAGGGAATGGCCACCCCCTCCAGACTTCTGGCCTGGAGAATCCCCATGGACAGAGGGGCCTAGAAGGTTACAGTCCATGGGGTCACAAAGAGCCGGACATGACTGAGCAACCTTCACTTTCACTTTCTTTCATAGTTGCCAGGGCCCTCATCCAGGTCCAGGTCTCTGCTGTGTCTCCATCAGACTCTACCGTGTCCCTGGCCCCACCCACTGCTCCTCCAACGTCAGCTCCAGCCCCTGCCCCTCATTCCCTGCATCCCAGCCACACTGCCGCCTTCTTGTCCTTGAATACAAAGGAAGGTCGTTGGCAACTGTCAGTCCTTCCTGGCCACCCTATGTAACACCACGGTCCTCCTCAGCCCATCAATCCCTAATCGCCCTGCCTGTTCAATTTTCTGTAGGATTTATCACCATCTAACATACTTTATTTTTGCTTATTTTCTAGCTTACGGTCTGTTTCCCATATTACAATGAAAGCCCAGTTTTATTTCCTGCTAGGTCTCCCACTTCTACCACAGTGCCTAAAAAATGAGTAAGTACAAGAACAAATGAACTAATGAGTTGATGAGCTTTTTTTCTTTTTAGTACTCTTAGATAACATGCATGCGTGCTCCATCGTGTCCAAATCTCTGCAATCTTACAGACAGTAGCCCACCAAGCTCCTCTGTTCATAGACTTTCCCAGGCAAGAATATTGGAGTAGGTTGTCATTTCCTCCCCCGGGGGATCTTCCTGACCCAAGGACTGAACCCACATCTCCTGCATCGCCTGTATCACAGGTGGATGCTTTACCCACTGAGCCACCATGGAAGCCTCGAATGAACTAATGAATATGGAATAACTTTCCAATATTACCCCAAGCCATATGTCACCAAACACGGCTCCCATATTAGCAAAGGTCTGTTGGTCTGGGTCCACCCAGAGTTTGTAAATATTCTTCCACTGCAGAATTTCTTATCATTCCTTCATTTGGTAGTCCTTTCTTCTTTAATTTCTACCAAAATCGTATCTCTCGAGTAGCATTTTTATTTAAGACAGGAGTCAGATCCAAAAGGACTGTACCAGAGCAGACAGAAGGCAGTGAGTTGGCCACTTTTTCAGCCTGCCTGTTGTTCGTTTCCATCTCCTTCTCAAGACCGAGACACCAACCTGTTTGCCTGGAAGCCCGTCTTGGCTGCTGGTATCCTGTATTCCTTCTCTAGCCCCACAGACGAGTGATGTGCCCAGCAACGCTCTGGTTCCACTCTTCTTGCTTTGGAATCTTAGCAAATCACGTGTACTCTCAGCTTAAACTTGCTCTCCTTTCCTGCCATGTGCTAAGTCCCTTGGTTGCAGTGAGTCAGCCTTGCAATGTCTCCAGCATCCTGCCACCAGCCCCGTGGAGTCAGCAGGACACCCTGAACACAGTGATGATTATTTTTTGGGAGTGTGACTAGATGCCATCTCCTCCACGGAGCTTTGACACAGTGGAGGGTGGAAGTTGATTCGTGACTTGGCATGTGTCCTGGCCAAGAGATGACTTCTTTAGTTTATGTTCCCTAAACAATACCAGGTTTCCTCTATCACTCGCCCCTTCTGCACTCGTTTCTGGGGCTTGGGCTGAAACTTTCCAATTGCAGATAACACAAAACAAATGCTGCCCTCTAAAAAGCACTGCTAAGGGTCTGTTTAAAAAAAAAAACAGAGCAGACTACTGAAAAATCAATTTCTGGAATTTTGGTCATACTAAATCACTGATTCTGGTATGTTATTGTTTTCTTTTGTAGTGGGAAGTTTTATTAATGAAGCCCCACATTTATAATTGGAGCCTTTTATTTATTTTTAGGATGCAAAACGATAGTGCAGAAAGAAAAGCAAATGAAAACAGAAGATGGGAATTTGAGTACAAGTTCTTTGAAATCTGTAGCAAACCTTTCTCTTACCAGTTTTTAATGTTACCACTAGTGCAAGCATACAGGCATGCTAAGTTGCTTCAGTCATGTCCAACTCTTTACGACCCTATGGACCATAGCTGGCCAGGCTCCTATGTCCATGGGATTCTCCAGGCAAGAATACTGGAGTAGGTTGCCATTCTCTTCTCCAGGGAATCTTGCCAACCCGGGTATTGAACCCACATCTCCTGTGTCTCCTGCATTGCAGGTGGATTCTTTACCATTGCACTGGGGAAGTAGGACCATCACCACGATCAAATCACCATGAACAGATGATGTATAGCAGTAACTCTACAGGATCATCCCATTAATCCTAAAAATAACCATACAAGTAGGTGCTACTATTTACTTGCATTTAGAAAGGAAAAATTCAGTTATTTACTCAGATTATTATTATTAGGAATTAAACATTGTCTGAGGCCAAAGCTTGTGTTTATTTGCTTTATTCAACAAAAAGAGGAAAAGGAAGAAAAATGATAAGAAAAAAGAAAAGAAGAGAAGAAGAAAATATGGGACTTTCCTGGTGGCCCAGTAGTTAAGACTCCAAGGTTCCACTGCAGGAGAGTTGGGTTCCATCCTCCTGCAGTAGAGGTTGGGGAACTAAGATTCCACATGCACAGCGGCCAACAGAAAAGAAAAGAGGCAAAGAGGGTACCATGCTGGTCAGTGCAGAGAAAGAAGGCTCCATCAAGCTTCCTGTTCCGTCGGGCAGCTCTGGGTTAGACCAAGGTCCCCTAAGCACAATCCCCCATATCAGACACAGGATCAAGACACTCTGTGGAAGTCTCGATAGTACCGATCACATTACCTCCAAAGGGTTTATTTCCAAAACATTTCCAAGCTTCTCTTGAAATTCCCTTATGAATTTGAACATATTTAATTTTTAGAACCTGGTGTGAAGAGATGACTCATTGGAAAAGACCCTGATACTGGGAAGGACTGCAGGCAGGAGGAGAAGGTGGTGACAGAGGATGAGATGGTTGGATGACATCACCAACTCAATGGACATGAATTTGAACAAACTCTGGGAGCAGTGAAAGACAGAGGAAACTGGTGTGCTGCAGTCCATGGGGTCACAAAGAGTCGGACATGACTGAGCACACACACACACACACACACACACACACACATGCATATGTGTACAATAACATTTCAAACATCAAGAACTGCCTTAATTTGTATGTCTAAGTCTAATAGTTAAGAGTGTGAAGCAGGTCCTAACTGTGATTATCAAGCTGAATAAACCTGGACAAGTGTTTTGAGCAGTTTCCTCATCTGACAGTAAAATGGAGACTGTCAAACTAAACAAGACAATCTTTATAAGGTAGGAACATGGTGTCTGGTACATAACAGGCACATGATTAGTGGATATTGTGGTTACAACAATAGAAACATAAAATCTATGCATATTTAACTTGGACTTTGTAAGGGAGAATCATATTTTCTGAAGGCCAAGGTTATGCAGAACTGAGTTAGACAAGCTGAGGCGTACTCAGTAAAGATACTAATTAAGAAATCATCAATAAATCAGCTTCAAACATTCTCTAAAATGAAGTAATTCATCCACATCAATAATTAGGGAGAATTTCTCAATGACAAGAGAGGAAGCACCAATGGGATTAACACAAGTCTGCCTGATCCAGTGGAGGTGGCACCAGTTGATACAATTTTAAAGGTGATTCATCCTGTGCAGACAAATGACAAAGGTACCTGAGGAAACAGAGACAAATTAGACGTGTCTAGCAAAAAAATGTGGAGGAGGAAATGGCAACCCACTCCAGTGTTCTTGCCTGGAGAATCCCAGGGACGGGGGAGCCTGGTGGGCTGCCGTCTATGGGGTCACACAGAATCGGACACGACTGAAGCGACTTAGCAGCAGCAGCAGCAGCAAAAAATGTGAAGTTGAACTTTGATAGTAATATACTTATCAATGATAATTTTCAATCAAACATTCCCATGTGAAAAAACTGCTTCAAGACAAGAGGCTTCTTTTTATGGTTTCTTTTCAACTAAAAAGGAATGTACAGCTTTTGTCTAAAGACGAAGAGGAGACTCTGGTTTTGCTGACCAGAAGCTCCAGTTTAATTCTGGTTCCTTTCTTAATATTTTCATTCAATATCTCTCTCATTCTGTCTGAAACAGCAAACCTCGTGGGAGCCACTTTGCAAGTGTGGAGAAGATGCGGAAGAGAAAAATGTTGGATGGGGCTTCAGGGCAGATTCAGCCAGTTCACCTCAATGCCTCACACACCACCCGGCATGGGAGAAAGAGAGCCCTTCATGTGGGATGGAGCAAGGCGGAGGGGAAGTGCTTAGGAGACCCGGTGGACCACAGACCCATCGCTGGACAGATACGCTGATGTCCTTTTGGCTAAGGCCAGCGCAAGGGGTTAAGAAGCAGCCTGGACTAGCACCCTCTCCAGCTAGTTTCAATTCCCTTGAAACTCACTTGCAATCCTAGGGAAAGAAAGAAACCTAAATTAGCTAAGATCAACTTTCCCCCACAGTGGCCGAATTACACAGGTTGGAGTGTGCAACTTGTTATTAAAATTAAATCAAGTTATAAGAAAACACCATGCATTTCCAGAACATCTAGACCTGTAGCCTAGGGTCCTCATCTGCTACACACATCAAGACGGATGACATCACTTGGGGATGTGGGTTTATGAGACAGTGACTCTTGAACTTGGCTCCATACTGTAGGCACCTAGGAGGTTTAAAAAACTGGACTCCTGGTTCCAACCACAGACATTTTGATCAGCTGGTCTGTGATGCAGCCTGAGCATTAGGAATTAAAAAGCATTCCCAGTCAAGATTGGGAACCAGAATTCTAAGATAAATGTTTATATTTTATGTTAAAGATACCCCAAATCCAGGGATAAAAATGATCGACATCAACAGCCCCAGCACACAAGGCATCTACGTACCATCAGAGGCTTTAGGAAGAGGGACTTAACATACATTTTAAGAAAAAGCCAGGCAGTGTTAAGTTCTCCCCCTGATTATTGTCTCCCTGGTGCTGGGAATTCAGTTTTTTATTTTATTTTAGTTTTTTTGGTCTTTTGCTGAAATGTAAATATCAAGGATTGCTTGGGGCAGAAAAAGCCAAATCAAACAAGGTTGGCATATCCTGAAGTAGTTCCTTTTTTGTCACACCCGGAATGAGTGAAGAGAAAAGCCACAGTTCTCCCTGGTGACCAGCCAGGTTTAATGTCACCTCGGCAGCAGGAATATTGGCCACAGAAACCTTTGCAAATAAATGCCAGCAGAAGCTTTGGAGCCAAAGTTCATTTCATGCCAATTTGATTTCACAGAGTCTAGAGAGGGACACACTTTCTTTTCTAAATGGCAAATACATACATCTGGAGCAGCATCGAAACATACTGAATTTCAGAACTGAAGTAATGATTCAGGAAAGGCAGGAACCAATTGCTTTATGTAAAACTGCTTGGCTATATTAATGAAAACATTTCCAGGTATTTTCATTTCTAAATAAGAGGAACTTAGAAATGGTAGGACAATGAGCAGACTTTGCTAAGCAAAACCTATCTCACTAAAAAGACTGTCCTTCATTTTTAATTCAAAGGCTTCCACAGGGAATATAAAACACAAGAGAATTTTAATAATTTGTGGGCTCGGGCGATATATAGTTGCTATCAATCTTTTTTATCTTTTCTTTTGCTGACACATATTTTGAGCTAGAGATAAACAATGGTTTCAAATGCAGTTAATTACCACTTGCAACAGTTTGGGTTTCCTTGAGCAAGAGTGGCACCAAACACAAGCCAGTGAATCACCGGGCTGAGCGGCTCTAGATTGGCTACTACCTGGTTGTAACCATAACTGACTCTACCTGAACTTCCAAACTAAATTTTACCCTCTGATCATTTCTCAAGCACCTTTCAAGGAGATGTGGTAATCTAAGCCTAAGGACTGTGGTGTTTTTCAATCACCAATATCGTGCGGAGAGGGCTTCCCTGGGGGCTCAGCCAGTTAAGAATCCACCTGCAAAGCAGGAGACCTGGGTTCAATCCCTGTGTTCAGAAGATCCTGTGGAGAAGTGAAAGGCTACCCACTCCAGTATTCTGGCCTAGAGAATTCCATGGACTGTATAGTCCATGGGGTCGCAGAGAGTCAGGTAAGACTGAGCAACTTTCACTTTTCCTTTCATCTTATGGGCAGACGGGAACCATTGGAACAGACGAGGCTTCAGAAAAAGTGTGCATCGCGAAATATCATTTCAAAAGCACAGATTAAAACAGAATTCATAATGCTGCTTTAAAACGATTTTGATAAGTACAAGATAAAACAAAATTAGCTCTATTTTTAAATTATCTTTCTCTAGAGAAAACACAAAATAATCCTTAGACCAGAGGAACATAATGGATGAAAGGGGGAACAGATTGTTTTATTTTCTTCTGTAAGACAATATTGCAGTCTCACAGTCGAAAAGACGGCATGGAGGTGTGGGTGTATAATTGAGCTAAGCAGGCCCTCCATGTTGTTATTCTCCTTGATGCACATTTAAGTGCAGAAATAATGACTGATGTATTCGAGAAAAAAAAGTAATTGAAAGAGGTAGAATAGTTAGATCACATTTTCAGTGACTGATGATAAATTGAAGTTTAAAAACATCACAGAATAAGATCAATCTAGAGACTCATTTGAAGTGTTTCACCTGAATTCAAAGAATTTCTTTACATTCTTGTTTTCAAAGTTTGTTTTGCTGTGAATTACAACCTTCCCTTTAAATGCTAACCCTACTGTCCACCTCATGGCAGAAATATGCCTGCAGACATAAACTCTGGGGATAGCGCCTGGATTGTCAGAGGCAGACAAGTGATCACAAAAAAAAAAAAAAAAACAGGGGACTTCCCTGGTGGTCCAGTGGTTAAGACTCTGGGCTTTCAATGCAGGAAGGGGTGGGTTCTATCCCTGGTCGGGTAACTAAGATCCCACAGGCTTTGTGTATGCCAAGTCGCTTCAGGGGTGTCCGACTCTTTGCAACCCCATGGACTGTAGCCAGCCAGGCTCCTCTGTCCATTGGACTCTCCAGGCAAGAATACTGGAGCGGGTTGCATTTCCTCCTTCAGGGGATCTTCCCAACCCAGGGATCAAACCCGAGTCTCTTACGTCTCATGCATTGGCAGGCGGCTTCTTTACCACTAGTGCCACCTGGGAAGACCAATGGCCAAAAAATTAAATTAAAAATTAATAACAAATAAAAATAAATTAAATCTCAATTTAAAGAAAACAGGAGAATGACAAATGCATTAGCTGCTTTTTAGAAACCCTTCGAGTTACCTGGCAAAGTCTCAGCCCCAGGGACTGGTTTTCAGTTAGCACAGAAAGAACCAGAGGAAAGAGCCACAAAGAAAGCAACCCTTTCCTTCCTCTCCAGTTGAAACATACATCACTTGTGACATTATTCCTCTTACCACAACGACCACCCAAAGAAATCCCACCCTTGCATGAAATACCAAAAGCTAGGCTAACAAAAATACCCAGAGTTCCATTTCAGGATAATCTACAAGTCTACTTGTACTGTACTCCAATGACTAGAATCATATTTTATATCATTTATAAATATATAACGGTTTTATGCACATAATAGCTAATGTCAATATTTTTTTCAATGGAGTTGCTGAGTACTGTCTTTAGAATTGTCAGTCTGTTCCACGGTCTCCAAAAACAAAAACAAAACCAACCACACAAAGTCATCGCTTTGCTTTCATGAAAATGTGAATTTCTCAAGTTTGTTCCTTGAAGTCATTTTGTAAGAACACAGTGAGTTTGGAACATTTTCCTCCCAAAGATAACTTTATCATAAATACTACAACACTTTTTGTTTGATGGAGAATTTCATGAGCTGTTGCACTTTGTATTTTTATACTAAGATGGAAGGAATATGGGAGCCCTCTGGCGGCCAGTGTTAAAGCGCCTGATAATATGAGTTCAGGCTCCTCTAGCCCAGGGGCATCAGAGGCAAAGATGGAAGGAACTAAAGTCACCCAAGTTCAGGTACGTGAGGGTGTGCACACGCCACAGCCACGTATCTTCAAGTTCTTGAGTTTTTAAGGCGGTGTTTTCAGTGGTTGTTTTAGATTCAAGGTTACACTTTCACATAAAAGGGATATAAAAGGAATTGAAATTCAGATGTTAAATGCAAGTGATTTTGAACAGTTAGAAGGAAAATTAAAATTTCATATATTAACAGGTGTAAGTATTACTAGAGATAAGTAATCTGTTTTAACATTTATCATCACTTATAAATATATTCCTCTCACTACACAAATGATATAAAAAAGAGAAATGAGACACTTTCAGAAAATGAACTCCTAAAAATGATTCCTAACTAAAAAAATTAAACTAATTAGACAGGATTCATGGAATAGCACCTTGCTGACCAGGAAGAATTAATTTGCTTTGAGTAACTTATTTTTTCCAAGGGAGACTTTTATTCTATTTACTTAAGGATATAAAGTCATAATAATTCCAATGATGAAAATTAGCAGGTTTTTAACAGAGGCCAACATCTTGACCACTTTTATCTTTAATCCAGCAATAAATATATATTTAGTTATAAAGTTTCCATAAACCAATCAATACACTTTATACCATGCAAAAAGATGGGGATGCACAGAATGGAATATTTCCATATAAGCTATTTTGCTTTTGCTATTTTAGAATGTGTCCTCACTTACCCATCATCACATGAAAACAAAGAACGTATGTTAAACATGAGATATGTTTAAAATCTCATGACACAAAATAATGGTTAGCAATGCAGAAGGTATTACAATTTAGGGTACTAATTACATACAAATAAATTCAAATATTAGACAAATGAATGCTGTATATGTATTTCTATACACACTCAGGGCAGCACCTCATTCCCAGTTATTGCAAGAATATAAAATTTACTCTATATTACTCATTACTGAGTTGTGTCTTGAGATCAGGAAGTATTGCATGTAAGGTATTTTCCAAGATCAATTTAATCTAGAATATCGTTAGTCCAAAATAATTACCGCAGATATGAATAATACATCCTTATCAAGAATTCATTACTGGTAAGTCAATTTCAGAACTTGATTTCACTGGGTCAATGGTTCTCAATTAATCTCAAGTATAATTATGAAAGACCATATTAAAAGCTTCAGACTTACAAGTATGAGAGAATTACAAAAGCACAAGAATTCTAATCTTAAAACAGATACTAATTTTTTGATTAATGAAAATAATTTTAAAGAGCATATGATTTCTCTTTTAAAATTAAAATACTCTCTTCTTTTAAAATTATAATACTCTCTTAAAGATATAACCGGAGAAGGCAATGGCACCCCACTCCAGTACTCTTGCCTGGAAAATCCCAAGGATAGAGGAGCCTGGTAGGCTGCAGTCCATGGGGTCGCTAAAGGTTGGACACAACTGAGCGACTTCACTTTCACTTTTCACTTTCATGCATTGGAGAAGGCAGTGGCAACCCACTCCAGTGTTCTTGCCTGGAGAATCCCAGGGACGGGGGAGCCTGGTGGGCTGCCGTCTCTGGGGTCGCACAGAGTCGGACACGACTGAAGCGACTTAGCAGCAGCAAAGACATAACAAGAAATTGGGAGAATTTCTGGTGTTACATCTTATCTTTATCATCATGATAACAATAATGTTATTTTGTCACCAAGTAATAATTTTATTAAACTTTCTTTTGCACAAGAATCACACACAAGTCTTTTTTGTGTCTCAAGCTCGAAAGCCCAAAATTCTCATTTTTAGTATGTCTAGCCAAGTACCGACCTTATGCCACAGCAGATGTGTACCCACCAAACATCAATGTCACCTTCCCAGTAGGTCTCACATTTACTACATCTGGGAGGAGAAAGGCAACTCTTATTCATCTTTAAACTCTCCACAGCCCTCTGTAAACTGCCTGGAAAAACATAATTAGTCACTAAATGTTTGTTATGAAAAAGAATGCAAGATTTTTAGTAAAGAAAGACAACCCAGACAAAATGAATTCACCAGCACAAATAAAAGTATTTCCTGCCCCACAAATGGGCAGGACACCAAGCCACCGCTATGTCCTGGTACAGGAAACACCCAAGCAATTCTTATAATGTCTATTATAATATATTCCGAGTCCCAGATTTGGAGGATGAAGCACAGATGCAAGAACTAGAGGAGACCTTGGCACACAGAGGGACTGAAGGGAAGGTAATCATAGAGGAGAAACAGACTCCAGAAAGAAGACTGTCTTATCAGTTCAGGCTGCTGTAACAGAAAACTACAGATTGAGTAGCTTACAAAGAATAAAAATGTATTTCCTATAGTTCTGCCAGTTGGATATTCGAAGACTATGATGTCGACAGATTTGGATGCTTGCTTTTTGGAAGTAAAGCTGTGACAAACCTAGACAGCATCTTAAAAAGCAGAAACATCACTTTGCCGACAAAGGTCCATCTAGTCAAACCTATGTTTTTCCAGTAGTCATGTACAGATGTGAGAGTTGGGCCATAAAGGAGGCTGAGCACCAAAGAATTGCTGCTTTGGAATTGTGGTGCTGGAGAAGACTCGAGAGTCCCTTGGACTGCAAGGAGATCCAATCAGTCCATCCTAAAGGAAATCAGTTCTGAATATTCATTGGAAGGACTGATGCTGAGGCTGAAGCTCCAATACTTTGGCCACCTGATGTGAAAAGCCAACTCACTGGAAAGAGACCCTGATGTCAGGAAAGATTGAAGGCAAAGGGAGAAGAGTGCAGCAGAGCAGGAGATGGTTAGATAGCATCACTGAATCAAAGAACATGAGTTTAAGCAAACCCTGGGAGTTAGTAAAGGACAGGGAAGCCTGGCATGGGGTCACAAGGAGTTGAACACAACAATATGTGGTGAGAGGAGCATGTTTGCTCTAGGGCCTCTTTTATAAGGGCACTAATCCTATTCATGAGGGGTCCACCCTCCTGATCTATCACCTCCAAAGGCACCACCTCCTAGTACTATCACCTGGGGGATTAGGATTTCAAAATGTGAATCTGGGGGAAGGGGGACACAAATATTTAATCTATAGCAGATGTCCTCTGATCAAAGAAAAACCAAGTTCCCCTGCAATGCTTCTGATTCCAAAGGACCATACCTATACTGGGAATGGTCTTCATGCTCACTTACAATCTATAATTCACTGTCCACAATCCTAGAGCTCAGGTGAGATGCTCATATGTGATCTTCCATCCAATGATGATGAGAAATCCTGTGCTCACTCAAAGCTGCGTATCGATTTGTTCACTTCTTGAAGAGAGTAAACACAAAACTTGAATCCCACAAAGGAACAGGCCTAAGCTCCACATATCTAAATTTGAACTTTGCCAAGCAGAAAATGAAATTCTACAGTGGAGATAAATTTTAAAGAGGGAAGGAGACAGAAATTTCTCGAATGCTGAGTGGCATGGGGAAGACGCAACGAGGCAGGGTTAAGAGTGAACCCAGAACGGGAATGGAAAGAGGATATAAACTGAATTAAGCACCCTGAGCACGTAGACTTGAAGGGGAAACTCAGCATCATCCAGCAAAGACAAGGGACAAATGACAAGGGGAAAAGGAGATCAGGTCGCCAAACACGAAGACAACTGGAAAGCTTGAGCTCAGAGGCAAAATGGCTTAAATGAGAATAGACAAAAAGTAAAAAAGTAGTAGAATCGTAAAGAAGTTCAAAACTCAGAGAAATAAGTACAACTATTAGTCAGAGGGGGTATTCTTTCAAGAATAATCCTTTTGATATCTTTATCAGTCTCTCTTAATAAAAATTGTCCACAGGAGAGCTATCTTAAGAGACTGTTGTCCAGGCTTAAGCCTTCAGTAACTTCCATCAAACAAAACATAATCCTCAAAAAAAAAAAAAAAAAAAGTGTTCACAAGGAAAGAAATAGAAGGAGTATCAGACCGGATCATTCTTTAGACATGAGCATAATTTCAAATTAGAACAACACCATTCAAATTAATCTGCAAACTGAGAGTGAAAGGAACTTCACATCTTGTGTCAGAGAAGTGAATTCTCCCTGCCTTAGCTGATGCCATCCTGGGGATTGCTTGTTTTAATTATCTCTGACAACACAACAAATGACCACGAACTGAAAGCCTATCCCATTCCTTATCTCACAGCTTCTGCAGATCAGAATTCTGGATGCAGCTTAGCTAGGCTTTCTGATCAGAGCTTCAGAAGGCTGTCATGAAGGTGTAGGTTTGGCTGTGTTCTCATCTGGTGGCTCAAATAGGGAAAGGTCCACCTGCCAGCTCCCTCTGGTTATTGGTAAAATTCCTTTCCTGGTGGCTGTAAGATTTATGACATCCTGCTTCTTCAAAGCCATGGGAATGTGGGGGAGTGGGGAAGATCTGATGCTTTGACTCTCTAACTTCAGAGAAGGCCTGAATCTTCCTTTCAAGGACTTGACAAGGTCTTAGTATAATCTCCCTTTTCCAATAACCCATAAGAAACAGTGTTCAGTCACTCAGATGTGTCCAACTCTTTGCAGCCCCACGCACTGTAGCCTGGCAGGCTCCTCTGTCCGTAAGATTCATCACTTTTGCCATATTCTACTGGTTACAGGCAACTCACAGGTTCCACTCAATAGGGAACGGACTATCCAAGGATGTGACCTTAGGGTTTTGTCTGCCACACAATCAGACACTCAATTACTTTCTCTGCATGCTCAATTCTGAACTTCCTTTTACAGTTCTCATGTATAATACCTAAACAGATAAACCCATAGTTTCTTCAAATTAAAATCATCTTCTATTCTATTCCTGGGGCTCTGTTTTTTTCCAAAATAGAGGAGAAGAGAATGACTATTCCAAGAAAAGCCAATAAATTAGGAAAACTAAGAAATCAGCATAGGGCATATTTAATTCCTCTAATATTCTTCATTCTTTCAAGGTCACTGCATAATCTATGCCTTAGCAGGCACATTGTTAAATTAAATTAAATCAATTATTATAGTAACTATTCACAGTTATAAAATATTGGTGATTTTAATTTCAACCTGAAGGCAGCAACAGGAAATTGGAGAACACTGCTTTTCAAAGAGATTCGTCTAAGGGTTTCAGCTGATACGTTAGCACTTAAAGGACTCACAGGAGGGCATATTATTTCCATTCACTCTAGAGTCAGGCATTAAGGATGACTGGCATGCCGTATGGCTAAAATCAAATTCCTCCCCGCATTCCTCCTCACTTATTGGAAGTCACTGTGATCAGTTTCAAGGATGCAGTTAGGTCCATGTTCCAACCTCACCCTCCAATAACAATAATGCTGCTGCTGCTGCTAAGTCGCTTCAGTCGTGTCCGACTCTGTGGGACCCCATAGACGGCAGCCCACCAGGCTCCCCCGTCCCTGGGATTCTCCAGGCAAGAACACTGGAGTGGGTTGCCATTTCCTTCTCCAATGCAGGAAAGTGAAAAGTGAAAGTGAAGTCTCTCAGTTGTGTCTGACTCTTCGAGACCCCATGGACTGCAGCCTACCAGGCTCCTCCATCCATGAGATTTTCCAGGCAAGAGTACTGGATAACAATAATATTATCCAATAAATTGATACTGAGGCAATCACAACATTGTGCTAAGCAAACCAGGTTTGCTGGCATTATTCCACTTAGAGCATGAACATTATAATAATTTATGTTGCAAATACAGTTAAAATGTGGGGGGAGTGTTCAAATGTGATTTTCAGACTTGCTCGATGCTGGAACAAGAACAGACAAATACATAAGATATAAAAACATTTTAGTTTTATGGTCTTTCCTTTTTGTCTGTGTTCTGTTTACTTTCTAAACCGATGTTTTTTCATTTCCTACTAATATAAGCCAGTTTCAAATTTGATAAAGAAGATAACTTTAAAAGCCCCTAAAATATAATTCATGAATATAAATTTGATACAGAAAGTATCTCAAAGAACTGAAATATTGAAAACATCAAAGAATTAAAGACTGAATATTCTCCTGCTGTCTGGATAAAACTTTCTTTCAATAAAAGAAGTCACAAAGGAAAGAATCAATGGCTTTGACTACATAGGCGTTGAAAACTTCTAGCATAAAGCAAAACGATGTAAATTTTGTTTTTAAAAATATGACCAAGAATGAATATTCATAATATTCTAAAACTTGAAAAATGTTTATAATTATAAAAAAAAACCTCTGCACTTCCATGAGAAAAAAAATTAGCAAGGATTTAAACATGAAAATATTCAGTTCCAGTGGTGATGAGATAAGATGGAAGCTTTCACACATTGCTGGCAGGAAACTGAACTGAAACAGTATTCTTATAAAACAGTTCTGCAAATGCAAAATGTTCCCAACCTGATTATCCAATAGCTCATCTTTTCTTAAACCAAGAAAACTGTCAGAAACGTAGACAGTTTTGTGCAAAGATGCCCATTGCTGCAGTTCTTAAGGTGGTAAGCTGGAAAAAGTCTAAAGTTACAATCTTGGTGAATCCATCAGAAACAAATGTGGATAAAATATGTAAAGTCCTGGCCAAATGCTAGGTCCTGTGGATACAGTACAGAATAAAACAAAGTTCCTGCCCTCCTGGAGCTTATATTCTAGGGGATTAGAGAGTCAAGAGACACAGTAATTACAGATGGTCAGAAACACTACAGAGGAAATGAACTGCCTGGTGGGTTTTACTCAGAAAGGGCCATGTGGGGGTCACTGAGCAGGTGAGGTTTCTCTGCAGAGGTGACTTTTGAATTGCAACTTAAAATATGTCAATGGATCACTTTTGTGAACAGCAGCAAGAAAAGCATTCTAGATAAAGGAAATAAAAATATAAGAAATAATACTCAAGAATAAGTCTGGTGTGCTACAACTCCATTCCCCAGACTCCCTTGCAAGCAATGCCTCCCCAAGCTCTAAGTTTCATCAAGCAGATGTGGAAAGAAAATAGGATCAATGGGATATTATTTCCAAAAGCTTAGTTGTGTCGTGGTTCTATGAGCTTGCTATATCTGTGTTTCCTTAAAACACAAGCTAGAATTAATTATCAGAATGATGCTATAGTTAACTTCAGCTATATAAAAACACACAAGATGACTAGAAGAATGTAAAAGAGCTAATGGTTTCCTATGGCAGATGAAATTGTGCTTTCCCTGCCCCACATTTTTCTGTATTTTAAAAACATTAAGGAAATTATATTTTTTATCATAAGAAAAAAAATTAAAAACCACGTATGCTAGAAATAGATAGCATTTGAAGTGGGATGAAAAATAAGGAAAAAATCATTTATCTGTCAATACAATCATAAAAATAATAATTTATTTCTAAATAAATGTCATTTGTTCAGTAAGTACTGGAGCACTCTGTACCAAGCAATTGTCCTTGCTGTTGGAGCTGAAGCCAAGAACAGAAAAGGCTGTCCTTCTTCCCTTATGGAACTTCTGGTGGAAAATGCAGAAAATAAACAAACAGATCTGACTTCACCACAGACAAATGGGGGCTTTCCTGGTGGTTAAACAGTAAAGAGTCCACCTGCCAGTGCAGGAGATACAAGAGACTCGGGTTCCACCCCCGGGCTGGGAAGATCTCCTGGAGGAGGGCATGGCAACCCACTCCAGTATTCCTGCCTGGAGAATCCCTGGACAGAGGAGCCTGGTGGGCTATACTCCATGCAGTCACAAAGAGTTGGACATGATTGAAGCGACTGAGCACCCACACACAGCACAGACCCATGAGAAAGCAATGTCTTCAGAAATTTTTGCACGAGGATAGAAGGAAAAGGGTTTACACTGCATACAGTGGTCGCTGAATATCTGCAGGGGATTGGTTCCAGAAGACCCCACGGATACCAACATCTGCAGTGCCTAAGTAATTAATATTAAATGGTGCAGGACTGTGGCACTCCGTACCTGTGGGTTCTGAATTCATGGGTGCAGAACCCGTGGACATGAAGGGCTACTGTATTATCGTGGGATGCCAACAGGAGCATTTGTTGTTTAGTCACTCAGTCGTGTCCAACTCTTTGCGATTCCATGGACTGTAGCCCAGCAGGCAGCTCTGTCCACAGAATTCTCCAGGCAGGAATACTGGAGTGGGTTGCCTTCTCCAGGGGATCTTTCTGACCCAGGAGTTGAACCCATGCCTCTTGCACTGGCAGGCAGATTCTTTACCACTGAGCCACCAAGGAAGTCCCCTACTGGGGCTCAGAGAGGAAATATTCTTCAGATACACCCTTTAGCTACCAGATTTCCTTTACTTCCTCTTCCCCAAACCCAGCAACGCCCCCCTCCCCCAGATCTTCCCCAGTGTCTCTATTTTTTCTTTCCTTGTACAAAAAGCCTTAGTTCTCCCAATTACACCTTCAAGACCACCATCTCTACTGAACAAACAAATGCCTGTCTTTAAAATCCACAATCCTTAGAAACTGGAAGCCTCTCATGTTTTCAATGTCACCCTGGGTAATCAGTTCAGAGTCAAGAGAGAGATCTCAGGAGACAAGACTCCGACATGTCACACAAGTCAAAGGAAATCAGAAATCACATGCAAATCAGAGCCCACAACAAAGGAGACAGGAAACCTGAAGACGATTTTATCTCAGTTAATGAGTCTCTTGTGTTTCCTGTTGAGTTGTGAATGCCTCCAGGTCTGGAGCCACTGGGTGAACGCAGAGGGCGGGCAGATGGCATGAATATGGAGCTGCTCCATGCCCAGCACTGCCAACAAGCCCTCCCTGCTTCCCCTTTTATGCACCTGTTACTTCACCTTGAATACCTGGCTCATCTCTAAAGTATCTTAACAACCTGATAACGTGCTCTTTATGGTTGCTATGGACAACGCTGAAAGTGAAAGTTGCTCAGTCGTGTCTGACAATTTGCGACCCCACGGACTGATTATACAGCCCATGGAATTCTCCAGGCCAGAATACTGGAGTGGGTAGCCTTTCCCTTCTCCAGGGGATCTTCCGAACCCAGGGATCGAACTCAGGTCTCCGGCATTGCAGGCGGACTCTTTACCAGCTGCGCCACACAATGGAAGCCCAATGCCTCTCATCAAAACACCATTGCTCTCCTGACACATGACACAGGAAGTGTATCCCCAAAGAAACATGATGAAGAAACTACAGCGTTGTGGTTTTGTCTTTCACAATCAAAAAGTGCAAATGTCTTCTATCTGCAATGTCACAGGTGCTACATAAAAGTAGAAAGTTATGCCCCCTGGTAATTCGTCTCGAATCAAACTGAAGAGGAAAACACACCCCATCGTCTTATTTTGCTCAGCAGGACATGATCACAGTTTAGGACATCTGAAGTTCACTCAAATGTCCTCGGGTTAGTTCACTGCATGTCGCAGTTGGCCCACCACCAAAAGAATATTCACTTGGTAGGAAAACCCACCTTTCAAAAGCAGCGGGGCCTCTGGGCAAAGCACCCCCTAACGTCACTACTGCACGGCCATCCCAGGACTGACACAGAGCCAGGAAAGAGAACAGATGTGGGCGTTCTGCTGCCCAAACAACTCTCAGATCTACAGACCTGGATCCAGCACGGCCAGTCTCTTTTCTGTTGTAAGCTTGACAAGTTTCTGAAGACCTGGAAAGCTGCCGCCCCAAGCTGCCCTTGTTCAGTGCTTGGGTAAAGCCTTGGTATAATTGCTTCTGTGGGTGTTAGCAAGCAGAAAGAGGATGGGAAAGTCAGTTACGGATCGTCCTTCAGGTTGAGAAAAAGCCCTGAGATAGGACCTCTTGTCCAAATCACAGAAGGTCACGGGAGGGGACAGGGATTTAAGAACACGGTTTACCAGAAAGAGATACATGTGCTTAGAGAACAAACTTAGGATTGCTGGGGGGAAAGATGGGAGGAAGGGATAATTAGGGAGTGTGGGAGGGACAGGTACGCACTGCTCTATTTGAAATGGATCACCAGCAAGAACCTACCGTACAGCTCAGGGAACTCTGTTCCATGTTCTGTGGCAGCCTGGATGGGAGGCAAGTTTGGGGGAGAATGGATACATGCATATGTAGGGCTGAGTCCCTTCACTTCACCTGAAACTATCACAACACTGTTAATCGGCTATACCCCAATAGAAAACAAAAAGTTTAAAACATATTTTTAATTAAAAAAATAAATAATTCTCTTAAAAAAATACAGTTTAGTATTGTCAATGAGGGGACAGGGAGACACTCAGGTTTTTTTTGTTTTTTCCTTTATATTCTACTGCATTTCTACTTTATAAGAATGATCTATTAGTGTTGTGGGGCGCTCTAGGTGGCGCAGTGGTAAAGAATCTAACTCCCAATACAGGAGATTCGGGCTCGATCCCTGAATCGGGAAGATCCCCCAGGGCAGGAAATGGCAACCCACTCCAGTATTCATGCCTGGAGAACCCCACGGATGGAGGAGCCTGGAGGGCTACAGTCCACAGGGTCACAAAGAGTCAGACACGACTGAGCACACACACACGCATTAGTGTTGCAATTTTTTAAATAAAAGAATAAAAATATTTCATGCACCATATTTTTTTCAATGTATTATTATACTCTTTTTTATCATCTTTTAATGAGAATCAGTAAAGTGCAAAGAAGTAGGTCATTTCCCTGATCACAAAAGTCAACTCCTCACAGCAAAGAGCAGGAGAGAAATGTCATCGTAGGTACGGGAAGGTGTAAATTCTGTTTGAGTACATAAGTGTCTGCCATGTACTCCATACACCCCTTGTGACCTACTATACACACTGTAACAGATCAGTATACAATGAGATCCACAGTGTTAAGCAATTCAAGTTCAAAGCAAAAGTACAGAAAACAAGCGCTAAATTTAGAAAGAATTAAAAAGAATAACACAAAGCCTTAATAACAGCAGAGGAAGAATACATAAATATATAGTAAATAAAGTGATAAAAATTAGTAAAATTGATCAAGAAGTTATTTGAATTCTATTAGGTATTTAAAATCCAACAAAAGGAAAGGTAAAGCTCAGATATTTATCAAGAAAAAAAAATCGAAGGTCATATGAAATAAGAAAATTCTTGTTGAAAATAAAAAGTAAATACAGATTAAAACATTTTCCACTGGGCTTCCCTGGTTGCTCAGTGGTAAAGAATTCAACTGCCAATGTAGGAGACACGGGTTTGATCCCTGGTCCAGGAAGTCTCCACAGGCCGCAGAGCAACTAAGCCCATTCATCACAACTGTTGAGCCTGTGCTCCAGAGCCCGGGAGCCACAGCTACTGAGCCCGTGGGCCCCAGAGCCCATCCTCCATAACAAGAGAAGCCACTGCAGTGAGAAGCCCCAGCACTGCAATGAGGGGTAGCCCCTGCTCGCCACACCTAGAGAAAAGCCACACAGCAACAAAGACCCAGCCCAGCTATAAATACATAAATAAAAGTTAAAAATTTTTTCCACTAATAATACAGAGTTATATGATAACTGTCATTATCATTGCAATGATAAATGGTAATACAAACATAAATAGTAATACATTTGAAAATTTGAATGTATTAATAATAAGTGATTTTGAGACAAAGTATAGATTAGTAAGATTCACTCATGAAGTAGAAACTATAAATTCACTATTGTGTACATGGTGTTCATGTGGACATTCACTGCAATTTCCCATAAGATTTGGAGAGCAAGAAGAACTGATATGAACATGAGATTTATGCTGTCTGTCCTGATATGGGTAACAAATATAGTCCTTTGTCTCTGAACCAGAATTTTTTGTCTTCTGGTACCATTCATGACATCGCCAGGCTAACCTGTTAGCTTGCGAAGAGAGTAAGGGTCTCAGATCCTTTCTGTTCTTGACACTGATATGTTTTGCCACCAGTGTATTCCCAGCACCAAATACAGCATTTCTAGTTATTCATTTATTTACATCTTCTGCTAGACTCTGAGTCCTTCAAAGACATTCACATCTAGTATATAGGAGTGGCTTTGTTGCTAAGTCATGTACAATCCTTGTGACCTCACGGACTGTAGCCTGCCAGGCTCCTCTCTCTGTCCATGAGATTTTCCAGTCAAGAATACTGGAGTGGGTTGCTATTTCCTTCTCCAGAGGATCTTCCCAACACAGAAGTTGAACCCTGGTATCCTGCACTGCAGGCAGATTCTTTACCAATTGAGCTACCAGAGAAGCCCCAGTACATAGTAGGCACTCAAAAAAAGTATTCATGGAATTGGTAAAAATTAAAACAAAAAAAATGCCACTTATGTGCATACTCCTGGTACAGGTAATCTACATGCTCTTGATTGTCAAAGTCAAACCATTTAGAGAAAAGCACAAACACCCTTTGAGACAACCCCACTGACAATCCCTGTAACAGCAGACACACCTCATTCAAATACATTTTCTTTGTGTGAATGCACTCACTGTTAATTTTGCCCTTTTGTGAAGGTCTCTGCTTTTAATGTTTATAATAAATAAGTAGGCAAGCTTGAGAGTTGGTAAGAGCTTAAAACACAGCATGGACACCCAGAATGTCTCCGTATTAACACTGCATGGAGAGATGACCTGCTGACCACTCTATTCTGCCCTCATCGGCTTCCACTTACATAGAATTATCCCTAATTGTACAAATAGGTTGCGGGATGCTGTTTTTTCTCTGACATGATGTGAAGATGTCGTTTTCTCCAAGCACAGTGGAATGCACAGTAGAGAAATTTGCCAGGTAAAATGTTCCCCTTAAACACAGTCAAGGCAGGAGCAGCAGCTATCAGAGCAAGTTAAAGCAAGGAATCAGCCAGTTGGCAGTCATTTGGCTCATGCTACTGTGGCTTCTTTAAACTATTTTCCTGCTGCGAAGGTGAAATGTTCATGCAACATTTCTGCATTCAGTATTTAGTTTTTAATATCTCCTCTCATGGAAAATGTATACACAGGACATATTTAGATTTGCATAACTAGAATGAATTTGTCAGAATGGTGATTGCAATGTAAGGATGGTAGCATTTTTATGTTCTTAATGATTACTTAGAAAGAGATATTTAAAGACATACATAGAACACTTGCTTTAGTAGTGGCATTTTGCTTGCATATATTGTTACAAAGCACTCTTACTATTTTATTTAACCTTCAAAACAAATCTCAAATGTAGTATAAATAGCAACTAAGTTACTGGGCGTGGCAATCATATTGTCATGTCCAAATTCTCACTGGATTGACTTTATCAGAGGACTCCATTCCCTTCCATCTACTTTTGTATCCACTTGGAAACCAACTGCTTGATGGAGACATCAACTACTAAGGAATGAGCAGTTTTATAACAAAAATATTTCAATTTTCTAAAATGGATCTATCCTAACCATGGTACTTTTGACAGCTCCCCTGGGAATACATCTTTATAAACTCTTCACAAAATGCAAAATATTTTCAATAATTATTTCAACATTCAGAAGAAAAATGTTTACTTTTAAAATCAGGTGTTTTTTTAATTGTCTTTTGTCTTTGCAGATTGAAAGATATGCCCATATTTCAGCTACACTCTGAATTTTTCACATAATCCTCACTTTGTTGTTGTTCACTTCCTAAGTCATGTCTGACTCTTTCTGACCCCATGGACGGGAGCACACCAGGCTTCCTTGTCCTTCACTATCTCCCAGAGTTTGCTCAAACTCATGTCTATTGAGTTGGTGATGCCATCCAACCATCTCATCCTCTGTCACCCTCTTCTCCTCCTGCCCTCAATCTTTCCCAGCAGCAGGGTCTTTTCCAGTGAGTCGGCTCTTCCTTACCGAGTCACATTAGCCTAAGATGACCATCAAGGTTAGAGTAGTAACTTCAGGATTTATAGACACCCAGTCTTGGATACTCCTGCTCTTCAACATGACCTTTCATCATGGTACAGGATGTGCTGCTTGTTTAGTTACTGTTTGCTCAGATGTCCTGATGTCCCAAAGCTTGACTCTGTCATCTTTAACAGCAAAAGAGGGCAGTCTCAGTTCTCAGCACTGGTACTTGTTACCTCCCCATGGTTTTACATGGTGAGGCCAAGGGGAAAATGACCCCCCCCCCCAGGAATGAACCCCCTCCCCACAAAGAAGATAAGTTCTTTCAATTTCTATGGTTCCTTGCTTTATTGAAAAATTTCAAGGGCATCCTCCAGGGGCCATGTGGGAGGTCATTTCAGAGCCGCCCAGCAGTGTCACATGCAAAGGCATGCTCTCTGCTAATCATGAACAAAGACACTGCATCCATGCAGCGAAGGGGTGAATTCTGGACACTCCTAGAGCTCTTTCCTTGATCCTAGTCCCCATGGAAGGAACGTGCTGTGTTTTCCTTCATTATTTCAGAATAGTACTTTCCATTCTCTAAGGCTTGATGATCAGTTCAAACTCCTGTCACCATTTCCTCACAGGTCCAGCAGTTCCATCTGGAGAGTGAAACCCTACGATATCCCACTGTCTGAAGCAGTCATGAGCCTGAGAACCTCACCCCGATCCTGACTAAATGTAGCCTTAAAATAGTGGGTTCACATATTTAGAAAAATGTACATGTAGGTAAGCAGTTGTGTGTGTGCATGTTAAGTCACTTCAATTGTGTCCAACTCTTCTGCAACCCTATGGACTGAAGCTTATCAGGCTTGTCTGTCCATGGGATTCTTCAGGCAAGAATGCTGGAGTGGGTAGCCATCCCCTCCTCCAGGAGAATCTTCCCAATCCAGGGACTGAGCCCCCGTCTCTTAGATCTCCTGCACAGGCAGGCAGGTTCTTTACCACCGGTCCCACCTGGGAAGCCCCACGGGTAAGCACACAACTTCCTTTCTTCTCATGTTCTAGATCCTTCTGCCTGAATCCTGATTTTGTTCCTTCCCTAAATTTCACAATATACCAAGGCCCAGGAGATTGTAACATAGATTATCCCACGTTTCTTTGACCAGATACAACATCTGACAGGTAGGAAATAGCACTTGCTCCAAATTTTGTGCCAATTTGAACACACTGCTATCAGACTAATCCTGTTTTATTGGGTCTACGTAAAACATGTTCCAGGAGCATCACATTTAAATCAGAGGAAGGAAACTGTTAGAGGATGGAATCTCTAGATGGAGAGATAAATGGGGAAAGAGAATTCATTTTGCCTCATTCTCTCTTCTCTCCCAGGAAAAGACTGGTGGAGAAAACAAACATTCTAAATGCATTTTTCTCTTTCCTCCCATCTCAAAAACTATAACCAGGCATATGAGAATTTAGGGGGAAAAAGTCACTGACATTTTGACTACTAATATTTCCTTTGCAATATGTCTGCTGCTCTTAGAGTTTAAGTCCTATAGAAACAAACAAAATTGTGACTTAATCATATCTGTCTCTCTCATCATTACCAACAAGGTGCTGAATCTTAAATTCTGTGTGTGTGCTCAGTCGTGTCTGAATTTTTGCAAGCCCATGGACTGTAGCTGGTCAGGCTCCTCTGTCCATGGGATTCTCCAGGCAAGAACACTAGAGTGGGTTGCCATGCCCTTCTCCAGGGATCCTCCCAACCCAGGGATCAAACCATGTCTGATCAGGAGAATCAGGTTTATTTAGAACTATGTCTTAGATATCTGACATGTCATTCTAAATGCTTCAGATGGAAGAGGAAAGGCTGATGTAAGTGCCTCATACTCTATCAATGCCTATCAGATAGTGAATAAATGAGTAAAGGACCCGGGCCCCGGTCAGTGGTCACTTTTGAAGGCAGAGAGTCAGGTCAAACTTGGGATGGGACACGTGGCTTCTGGCGTGACTGCAGATTTCAATTACTTGTCCTGAGAATTCAATCGTCTAATGTTTTCTTAAGCTATGCATGGTTGTGTGTGGTTTTCTTCATCTGTGTTTTATTTAACACCACACTTTTTAAATTGGAGAATAAAAATACCGATTTACATAAAAATTAAAGACTGTTAAGTGCTTAATGTGTTTCTCTCACTCTCAGAAGGGCACCTATTTAAGAGAATCTGTTTTGGTGTTCTAAGTGTGCACTTAAGCCTATGAAATCCCCTCCGCCTTTAAATGAGGGTATTTCCCTTGGGGCAGTGTAAATTCTCACTTTGTTTTGCCTGCATCCCTTTGCTTCCGCGAATGGGGTTAATCTAACCCATCCATTGGAGGTCAGGCACATCACTGGAGCCCGTGGGGAGAAGGACTGCAGAGGAAGCAGGATGCAGCTGGCTTACACTGCATCCTCCAGTCCTCACATCCTCCATCTTTGTGATGAGGGATTCCCAAACATTAGATCATAAGGGACTTCAGCAAGCACATTAGGCAGTGTGTGAGCCCCACCCCAAACCCCAGACTATAGTTTGCTCATCACTCGTCCAAAAGTGTATCCATGGAATACACCTTGGAGAAAACTTGGCTTCACGGGAGTCCAACAATAAGCAGTACAAGAAGAGACTGACCCCACTGAAGGGTAGAGCTTAAGGTCACACAGCATTTACAGATCTTTCAATCACATATCCTAAGTGGGGAGTGAAATTAAGGGTTACTGGAGGGTGTTCTGATTCTCTGGAACACTCTGCTTTCCTGCTGGATAATATCTAAAAGTAACTTGCCTTTTCATAAGATTTCTTTCTGGTCTCCTGCAATCAATGTATTTTTCTAAAGATTTTTTTTTTAATGTGGACCATTTTTAAAGTGTTTCTTGAATCTGTTACCATATTGCTTCTGTTTTATGTTTTGGATTTTGGCCCACAAGGCATGTGGGATCTTCACTCCCTGACCAGGGATCACACCAGTCCATCCTAAAGGAAATCAACCCCGAATATACATTGGAAGGACTGATGCTGAAGCTGAAGCCCCAATACTTTGGCCACCTGATGCGAAGAACTGATTCATTGGAAAAGATCCTGATGCTGGGAAAGATTGAAGGCAGGAGGAGAAGAGAGTGACAGAGGATGAGATAGTTGGATGGCATCACTCACTCAATGGACATGAGTTTGAGCAAACTCTGGGAGACAGAGAAGGACAGGGAAAAGGGACAGTCCACGGGGTTGCAAAGAGTCGGACATGATGGAGCGACTGAACAACAACAGGGGTTGAACCTGAACCCCTTGTGCTGGAAGCTGAAGTCTTAACCACCAGACCACCAGGAAACTCCCCCAATTGATGTATTTCAAGTGAGGATATCAGTGTCAGATAGCTGGACCCTCTATGGGAAAGCTCTTCCTTGCTTTTGCCTGGAAACTGAACCACTGCAAGAGCCACAAGGCCCGCACACACAAGAGCCACACCCCATCTAGACTCTGAGAACGAGAGGATGGGCTGGCGGCACCTGCTGCCGGTGGCTGGAACCTCGGACAGCTCCCCATGCCGGGGTCAACCATGGCCGCGAGTGTCCAGTAGAGGAGTATAACTCAGACATTTCCAGAAGGTTGGGCTGTCATGGAAAGACTGGAATTAGGAAAGGACTTCCTACCACCTTCCTGCCTATCCCTTTTTCCTCCTAAGAATCAGATCCAAGCCACTTGAGTTCTCCCTAGAACAGATTCCAGAACCTACAATACAGGCCAGGCAACACAAGCCAAAGTCATCAAGGCAAACAGCAAGAGCCAAGAGGTGAGTCTCAGTCAAGCCAAACGCCACCTCCACCACAAAACCGAACAGGAGGTGCACAATAAAATTAATAATCAGAATAACAACTATTGAGATCTATACCACTGTGCTGTTTAAAAGTAACTGTAAAAATGTTTATTAAACTGTAGTGGATTTATAACACTGTGTTCGTTGCAGGCGCACAGCTTCAGATTCTTTTCCATTATAGGTTACTGCAAGATATTGAATATGGTCCACGTGCCATATATACAGTAAATCCTTGCTGTTTATCTATTTTATACATTGTGTGTGTATGCATGCGCATAGTCATGTCTGACTCTTTCCAACCCCATGGGAAAAGACAGACAGACAGACTGTAGTCTACCAGGCTCCTCTGTCCATGGAATTTCCCAGGCAAGAATACTGGGGCGGGTTGCCATTTTCTCCTCCAGGGGATCTTCCCCACCCAGGGATTGAACCTGCATCTCTTGTGTCTCCTTTATGGGCAGGCGGATTCTTCAACCACTGCGTCACCTGGGAAGTCCCAAAACATAGTGGTGGGTATCTATTAATCCCATACTCCTGATTTATCCCTCCTCCTCCCCTTTCCCATTTGGTAAGCATAAGTTTGCTTCCTATGTCTAAAACAAATAACTTTTAATTATTATTCTATTTACTGTCAAGAGGAAGGAGCAAGAACAACTAGGGTTAGATAAACTGTGAGTGACTTCAACTGGTAACAGACTGGGTAGGATTCCAAGTTGTATTTGCTTTTGTCCTGGAAAACTCCAAGGCACTTCCAGACTGGATATTGGAGTTGACTCAAATTCCTCTTCTAGACACAGGGTTCCCAGAAGATTTACACATGTGTCCAGTTTTTATTCTCTTTTGTTTTAAAGAAGCTGTTTGAAAGGCTACAAAATGTCATTTCCCAGAAGAATGCCTCTTGTGCATCTAAGGGTCATTTACATGAAAGTGAAGGATGGGAGATGCAATAACCAACCCAGCTTCGGAGAGGAGGGGGCTCCTGACTGTTTGAATTTGCCCTACTTTGGAGAAATTCAAAAGAATTAATTAGTAAATAATTTTGAAATTTTATGTCATTGGGAAAAATAATAATCTCACAAGAATTTTGTGGCAGTTGTTTAACATTCAGTGAGAACATTAAGCTCCTTAGAAGAAAGAAATTGTATGAATATAATAATACAGCATAATGAACCTCACTGACAAAGACCTGCGTGACATTTTAAACTTGATAGTGCTTTAATTTCATCCTTGTGAATGAAACTTTCATTTCCAAGATCGGTCAGCAGGAACATCACTATATTAAACTCATTGCTATAAAGAGGAACCTTGTGGGCTCTGTTCGTAACTATTTTTTGTTTCAGTTCAATTCAGTCTCTCAGTCGTGTCCGACTCTTTGTGACCCCATGAACCGCAGCACACCAGGCCTCCCTGTCTATCACCAAGTCCTGGAGTTTACCCAAACTCACGTCCATTGAGTCTGTGATGCCATCCAGTGATCTCATCCTCTGTCGTCCCCTTCTCCACCCGCCCTCAATCTTTCCCAGCTTCAGGGTCTTTTCAAATGAGTCAGCTCTTCTCATCAGGTGGCCAAAGTATTGGAATTTCAGCTTCAACATCAGTCCTTCCAATGAACACATGGGACTGATCTCCTTTACGATGGACTGGTTGGATCTCCTTGCAGTCCAAGGGACTCTCAGGAGTCTTCTCCAACACCACAGTTCAAAAGCATCAATTCTTCAGCGCTCAGCTTTCTTTATAGACCAACTCTCACATCCATACATGACCACTGGACAAACCATAACCTTGACTAGACAGACCTTTGTTGACAAAGTAATGTCTCCGCTTTTGAATATGCTGTCTAGGTTGGTCATAACTTTCCTTCCAAGGAGTAAGCATCTTTTAATTGCATGGCTGCAATCCTCACCTGCAGTGATTTTGGAGCTCAGAAAAATAAAGTCAGCCACTATTTCCACTGTTTCCCCATCTATTTGCCATGAAGTGATGGGACCAGATGCCATGATCTTAGTTTTCTGAATGTTGAGCTTTAAGCCAACTTTTTCACTCTCCTCTTTCACTTTCATCAAGAGGCTCTTTAGTTCTTGCTTTTTGTTTAACTTTTGTTGTTGTTGTTGTTGTGCAGGCTTTTCTCTCACTGCAGCGAGTGGGGGCTACTCTTCATTGCGGTGCTTGGGTTTCCCATCATGGTGACTTCTCTTGCCGTGGAGCACAGACTCCAGGCACACAGGCTTGGTGGTTGTGGTAAAGGACTTAGTTACTCCACAGTATGTGGGATCTTCCCAGACCAGGGATCAAACCCGTGTCCCCTGCATCGGCAGGAGGATTCTTTATCGCTGGACCACCAGGGAAGTCCTGTTCATACCTCTTAAAGAAAACAATTTATAAAGAGATACTGCATGATACATTTTATTGGACTCTCTGCTAGTGCGTTGAAGCTTGCAGGCAATGATCAAAGACGATTCTAACCATGATCAACCAAATAAAGGCGATCTTGAATTCAGTCTTCATCCTGATGGCTTTATCCTGAGAGAGCACCTAAAATGGGAGTACCTAGGGGACTACATTTGGTAGGTGGGATGGCATGGTGGGAGACACCTGTGGCCCACAGGGGCAGCAGGGGATGGCCTCAGGGGATGGAGCAGGGACAGGGAGACCAAGGTCAGCCGATGGCCACACGGAAAGCCAAGCGGAGCCAGCAGCAGAAGGCAGGAATGTGTTTCAGGCACTGAGTTCCATCTGAGAAGCAAACTAGGGCACAGAGACCCCCAAGCCCTGAGTCACATCCTGTTTCTTCTCTTTTTCCCCAATTACTGTAATGAAAGCATGTCAAACACATAGAAATTTCTTCCTTTTTCAAGGCCATCCATTATGATCCCTCTGGGGGCAGCCGATTACAAAAAGTAAAATCAATTGCTAAAGTCTATTTACAGGCAATTCACATTAAGAGGATGGAAGCAACATGCGAAATTTCTTGTCCGAGCCAGAAGCGGCAACTTTTGACCACTGTCCTTGTTCTTGCTGATCTAATTTCAAAACTGAGGGAGGGCATTTTACAGTGAAAGTCACAGAGAATATACGAACACAAAGAACATAAAGAAAAGAACATTTTCTTGCGAGAAAACGGTCTGCTTTCTTTCTCCAGATAAATCCGTTAAAACCTGTATAACCTTCCGTGGTAAAGCAAATTACTGTAGCCTTCTACACTGTTGATTCAACAAATTTTGTGACAAGTACCTCTGTGTAATTCTACATGCAAAGATCTGAGGTAGGAGTTGATAGAGTTAATAGGAATTAAAGTAAGAACCAATATGTCATGTAGAAGTCATACAGTATAACAAAAGGATATGGAGTAAACACAGATGAAGTCTGAAATTCTTTTTCGCAAATAAGCAGGATATGACTAGTATGTGATTAAAGTCACAATGCAAAAACAAAGCAAGACTGTCATGCCCAACTCTTTGTGACCCCATGGACTGCAGCCCACTAGGATCCTCTGTCCATGGGATTCTCCAGGCAAGGATACTGGAGTGGGTTGCCATTTCCTTCTCCAGGGGATCTTCCCAACCCAGGGATTGAACCCGGGTGTTCTGCACTGTGGGCAGATTCTTTACCGACTGAGCTATGAGGGAAGCACTTTTCTTTCTTTTCTCAGTATGTGATTAAAGACACAATGCAAAAACAAAGCAAGACTGTTCTGATAATGAACATTTGGGAACCAGGAGGCCATTTACACTAGTAGGCTGGAGGCAGCCCCACTGGCAGGTTAATCAGCTGCCAGGTATACCACAACCGTGCACGCAAATATCCATCTGAACAAATGATTGGGACCATCTGTATATATTTTAAATTCAAAGACATTTCCCATCTTGTAAACTCATCCCTTTTTTCAACTGCAGTAACATTTGTTTATAACATTAGGTACATTTCAAGTGTACAACATTATAATTCAACTTCTGTATTCACTGAAGTGTGATCATCACTAAAACTCTAGTTTTCAGCCATCGTAACTTTTTGTTTTATTGAAGCAGGGTTGATTTACAACGTTTCGCCAATCTCTGCTGACAGCAAAGTGACTCAGTTTTACACAACTAGTTTTTTTCCATTATTGTTTATCCCAGGATATTGGATATAGCTGCCTGTGCTATACAGTAGGACTTTGTTGTTCACCCATTATATGTAACAGTTTGTATCTACCAAGCCTAAATTACCAGTTCAAGCCTCTCTGTGTCCCCATCGCCCTTGGCAACCACAAGTCAGTTCTCCATGTCTGTAAGTCTGCTTCTGTTTTGCAGATAACTTCATTTGTGCCCTATTTTAGATTTCACATATCAGTGATATCATACAGTATTTGCCTTTCTCCTTCTAATTTACTTAGTATGATAATCTCTGGTTGCATCCATGCGGCTGCAAATGGCATTATTTTGTTGCTTTTATGGCTAAGTAGTATTCTGTTGTATATATGTACCATATCTTCTTTATCCATTCACCTGTCAATGGACATTTAGGTTGCTTCCTTGTCTTGGTTATTGAGAACAGTGCTGCTATGAGCATAGGGCTGATGTATCTTTTTGAATTATAGTTTCATCTGGTTATATGCCCAGGAGTGGGATTGCTGGATTATGTGGGAGTTCTATTTAGTTTTCTTGAGGATCCTCCACACTGATGTCCATAGTGGCTGCACCAACTTACAGTCCCACCAACAGTGTCAGAGGGGACCCTTTTCTCCACACTCTTTCCAGCATCTGTTATTTGGAGACTTTTAATGATGGCCATTTTGACGGGTATGAGGTGGGACCTCACTGTTGTTTTGATTTGCATGTTTCTAATAATTTGTGATGTTGAGCATATTTTCATGTGCTCACTGGCCATCTGTATGTCTTCTTTGGAGAAAGGTCTATTAAGGTCTTCTGCTCATTTTTCAATAGGGTTGTTTGTTTTCTGGCTGTTGAGTGGTATGATCTGTTTCTGTATTTTGGAGATTAAGCCCTTGTTTGTGGCATCATCTGTAAATAATTTCTCCCATTCCACAGGTTGTCTTTTCATTTTTTTATATTTACTTTGCATTGCAAAAGCTTATGAGTTTGATTAGGTCCCATTTATTTATTTTCATTTTTATTTCCATTAACTTGAGAGACTGACCTAAGAGAATGTTTCGCCTATGCTTTCTTCTAGGAATTTTACAATCACTATAACTCCTTTATTTTTGTAAAATCCTAAAGGCTTGATGAGTCAAAATTGCTTGATTCTTTTATTTCTGTAAAACCCTAAATGAATCTCACAAAACATCTCACTGTAGATCTCTAGACATAAGTCAATGCAAACACCAGCCCTTCCCAAATGACCTGGGGAAGCATAACAATTCATAAAGGTGTTTCACAGGTATGAAATGATATACAAAAGGATGCTTATAATATATATCTCTATAG
The DNA here is from genome assembly GCF_055505025.1 of Bos grunniens. Lineage (NCBI taxonomy): Eukaryota > Metazoa > Chordata > Mammalia > Artiodactyla > Bovidae > Bos > Bos grunniens. The sequence continues at coordinate 84,270,469 of NC_141176.1, read as the reverse complement.
AAATGTATGTCTCATATTTCCACCTTTGGCCACACCATTACAAATTATTTCAACAGTCTTGATTTTGCATCATATTTGAGAAATTAAAAAAAAAAAAGCACTCAGATCTGCAAAGGAAATATGATGACCAGGCTTCACACAAGAGCCTTCCCAGCTGCACATGTGGAAACTAAGGCCAGCCAGCGGAATTTAAAAGGAAATGGAAGTTGAAAGTGGACACAGCTCCCAATGGAAGTCATATGAGGTCTCACACAGAGAACTCTTCTTTTTATTTTTTTGCTATTAAATTAAAAGGAAAAAAGGCACGACAAAAATGTTCAGTGACGGGTCATCTATACTAAATGAGAACATAAATACCAGAAGCACCAAATCATATGACTGAGCGGAAAACTTGACTGAAATCCTACCACAGAACCACATGCTACTACTGGAAAAACATTCCAATCAGAGATTGGCATCAAAATCTCCCCCACCTCTACTGGAACTGTCCAAGTATTAAAGCCTACATAAGGAACACTCATCTTTGAGCAGCATGGAATTTTGTACCTGCCTAAAAAGAAAATATCTATCGGCTGAATTACTCTGAAACAAGAGACAGATGCTATTTCTCTCAAGGACTCCTTAGCATCAGAATCAATTTCCAGATAATTTCTCTAGAGACCACTTGGCTGTCGTCCAAAGGAACAGCCCTTAAGAGGTGCTACAGGGCCACATGGGGCCAGGGACGTGACGTGCTTCCAGCTCAGGAAGAGAAGTACCGGGCCGCTTGGGTCAAGAGCATCTTTGCTTAGGACTTCCATGTGGCCAATTTCAATTAGAAAATACCAAGGGAATCAAAGGTTTTCTTTCCTTTCCAGCTTCATTTTATGACTAGCTTGCTCAATGACATAGAACTTTCAGAGTCTTGATGCCTTCCTGGTTTAAGTGTCTGGGTCCATCTCAACAGGAAAACACAGATACGGCAATTACATGCTTTGGGAATGTCATGTCAGGTAAGCATAAGGGGAAAGCAAATGTCTTCTCCTCATGCCTTAAATAGACATTCCAGAAGCTGGCTCCAGCAACTGCTACCCACGTGACTGAACCCGCTTCCCCAGATTGCTATGCTTTAGACTCCTGACCCATGATTTATCCAATGCAGGGGTGTGGGTTCCATCCCTGGTCTGGGAATTAAGCTTCCACATGCCTTGTAGCCAAAAGCCCAAAAGATAAAACAGAAACGATACTGTAATAAATTCAGTAAAGATTTATCAATGGTCCATATCAAAAATAATAATAAAGATAAAATAAATAAAAATTTTAAAAAAGCATGTACCTGAAAGGGATAATGTGAGGAATAAAATGGCCCTCTTATAGGATTTATCATAGTGCCTTTTACATTCATGTAGTGTTAGTCACTCAGTTGTGTCCGACTCTTTGTGACCCAACGGACTGTAGCCTGCCAGGTTCCTTTGTCCATGGGGATTCTCCAGGCAGGAATATTGGACTGGGTTGCCATTTTTTTCTCCAGGGGATCTTCCCCACCCAGGAATCGAACCCAGGTCTTCTGCACCTCAGGCAGATCCTTAACCATCTGAGCCACTAGGGAAACCCATTCACAGTGGTCAATATAGTTATAATAATGAATATGATGTTTATCAGGTAAAGTTAACTTACAGAGCCTAGAAGACCACTTTATCAGACAGCCTCCATTCTAGCTCCCTGCATCCTGTAATGTCAAGTCACCCTCTTTCTTCTCTCACCATGTCAGACCCCCACCAGCTGGGAAGGTGAGCTCCAGGGTCTTTCCCATGGTGGGTGTTGCCCTATGCCATGTTCCTTCAGCTGCCTTGGTTCTCCAGACCTACCCAAGGTGATCAAGCAGCTCAATAATTCAACTCCCTAGACTGTTAACTCTTGTAGCATAGACGCTGTTTCTTAATTTCTCCATGCTCATCTCTAGGTTTTTAACCTTTGTTCAGGATAGGCAAGAAGCTGCCAACAAAGGATCTTCCCTGGATGAGAGGGAATGACAGAGGAAAGAAACACAGTACCATAGAATTACAACAGGGAGCAACTAGTGATTTGGGAAATAATATCCAGCTTAACAGTCTTTGGGTTCCCCGGTTGGCACTAGTGGTAAAGAACCTGCCTGTAATGCAGGAGACCTGGGTTAGATCAGGAAGATCTCCTGGAGAAGGAAATGGCAACCCACTCCAGAATTCTTGCCTAAAAAAGTCCATGGACAGAGGAGACTAATGGGCTACAGTCCATGGGATCAGAAAGAGCTGGACACGACTGAGCGACTGAGGACACATTACAGTAGTCTTTAACATATGTGTCCACAGCCACTGTGATGAAAACAACAGAGAGAAGAGGTTGAGGATGCAATAATAAAAGGATGCAAGGTTCCCAGGGAAAATCAAATGCCACTGATACTAACTACTGACACTGGAAAACCCAATAAAATGAGAAGAGGAAAGACTTAAAAATGGATGTGTTTTCTCTAGGTTATAACTAATTAGAGGCATTCATTGTGAGCCATTTATCATTCATGCCTAATTCTCATGCAGCAAAAGGACAACTATGCATATCATTAAATATTAAAATCAGGGAAGAGAACCAGAATTTTTTAAGCCTGAAGAAGCTCTGCAGATTAAGTAGGTCAAGCCACCCCTGGTGTGAAGTGGGAGAAGTTAAATGATTTACATGATCACAGAGCTGTGCGCTGACAGAAGGAAGCTCAGCCCCGGTTTCCCGGTTCCCAGCCTTGGACTTGATCCCTGCTGGCCCCCGGCCTCCCTGGGAGCTTATCTACCTTTGGAGTAAGTGGAATTTGATTGCAGTGAGAAATTCGATACTGAGTACTATCTGTTGTCTTGCAACAGAAAACGATTTTGAACCTTGGCTTCGATATGTTAATTTTCAGATATCAGTAAATCACTCAAGTAGAAATATTCTATGAAAAAATAGTGACCCTGGAGTAATACAGACAGGAAATATAGATTGAAGGGGAGGGTATCAGCATGTAAACAAGTTGTGGGAACAGGCTGGTGGGGAAATTAAAGAGTATTAAGAAAATCAACATAGGACAATAAAGCTTTTGAAAATACCCCATCCTTTCTTAATGCAGAAAGTGAAAAGTAACTAAAGAGCCTCTGATGAAAGTGAAAGAGGAGAGTGAAAAAGCTGGCTTAAAACTCAACAATCAAAAAACAAAGATCATGGCATCTGGTCCCATCACGTCATGGCAAATAGATGGGGAAACAATGGGAACAGTGACAGACTTTATTTCCTTGGGCTCCCAAATCACTGTGGATGGTGACTGCAGCCATGAAATTAAAAGATGCTTGCTCCTTGGAAGAAAAGCTATGACAAACCTAGACAGCATATTAAGAAGAGAGATTTCACTTTGCTGACAAAGGTCTGTATAGTCAAAGCTATGGTTTTTCCAGTAGTCATGTATGGATGTGAGAGTTGTACCATAAAGAAGGCTGAACGCTAAAGAATTGATGCTTTGGAACTGTGATGTTGGAGAAGACTCTTGAGATTTTTCATTGGAAAGACTAATGCTGAAGTTCCAATACTTTGGCTACCTGATGTGAAGAGCCAACTCATTGGAAAAGATCCTGATGCAGGAAAGATTGAGGACAGGAGGAGAAGGGGGCAGCAGAGGATGAGATGGTTGGATGGCATCACCGACTCAATGGACGTGAGTTTGAGCAAATTCCAAGAGATAGTGAAGGACAGAGAAGCCTGGCGTGCTGCGGTCCATGGGGTTGCAAAGAGTCAGACTAAACAACAAGAAATTATGAAATACACACTGTAAGCTATAAGATATTAATTTTTAGCTCAATGAATCCTTTTACTAGAATCCTTGTCTCAAGATAAAGGGAAGCTATGCAGGTTATGTGAACCATGTAAGTTTACACCACCACCACCCCCTACCTTAAATAGAAAATCTTCTTCCTAATTATGTCCCAGACATGCTAACATGTTAAATTGCCTTACTCATGTCTGACTCTTTGTGACCCCAACAATTGTAGCCCACCAGGCTCCTCTTTCCATGGGATTCTCCAGGCAAGAACACTAGTGTGGGTTGTCATGCCCTTTTCCAGAGGATCTTCCCGACACAAGGATCAAACCTGAGTCTCCTGTGGCTCCTGCATCGAAGGTTGATTCTTTACCTCTGAGCCACTGGGGAATGTCCCAGACAGATGCCAGGACACCCCCTACATCTCCCCAGTAGCTCTGAGTCAAGATCTTTTCAATCCTCTTCTGCCTCCCTGACTTGGACTCACCCTACGTGAGGCAGGCCCCTCCTACAGTATGGTTTGAGAAGTACCAAACACTATCAGCTCGAAAAAACAATTTACCCTCTGTTAATTTCTGCTCCCAGAAGACCCCTATACACAGCACCATGGAGGAAGCAGCGCTCCAAAACCAGACTAAGTCCTGAGCATCCTTGAGAGGGTGGCAGGTGGACGAGAGACTCTGGGATGAGAAAAGAAAATCAAGCCTGGGGAAGAGGGATCCATGCTCATGTCTGTTGGGAGAGAGACGGGGCGTCATCCTTGTGGCAGCCGGAAACAAAGGTGGGCTATTTCAAGGTTATGCCAAGAGCAAGCTCAGTCCCTAATATCCTCACCATTTCGGTATCACACATTTGTAAAGAATGGACACCAGGGATTTGGGGCTCAGTCTTCATTCCTGCTACTTACATATTTTGGAGCCTTTTGAAGCCAATGGTCTTTCTAAAACATTAATTTATTGGAAATATAGGGCTGGGAATTGGAAATAACCAGCACCTTTCATATGGTCTTATTCAATTTATGGTTCCCAAGGCACAACTGAGCATTCAAAACCCTCCCTGGCCAATTGGAAATATCTGTCACATTTACACACGACGTTCAGTACTTGTCATGTCACTGCCATCCTTTTCACCTAGTGCGTTTCCGTTTCCTGACATAACGTATCACACGATTGTAATCACGCTGTATGAACCCATATGAAACCACAGAAGAACTTTAAAGCAAAGGAAAAAAAAGCAGTGACAATCACACCAACACCAGTTAGCTTTGCACAGAATTTTTCATATTTGTCTGTATGCGTACATACCCTTCCCACACCTGATAGTAGAGGAGGCAGAACAACAGTAGTTGTGGTTTTTAAAATCTGATTTTACAACCTATGTCCACAGACAAAATCTTCGTACTTATCATTCCAATGACTGCAAATTATCATGTTAATTTACTGTGCTATGATGCAGTTTCTACTATTGGATAAACAATCTGCCGATGACTTTTTGCTTTTATAGGCATCAGTGCAAAATGCATCTTCATGCATATAGCATATTCCTTCCTCTCCTTATTTCCTTAGCACACGTTTCCTTAAAAAAGCTCTAAGATTAGAACTTTATATGTGAGGAAGTGAATATGAGGCATATGTAACATAATAAAAGAAAATCTAGCATAAAATATTAATATAATTATCATATTTATTTGTATTGAAGTGTGTGTGTATATATATATGCTGTGCATAGTCGATCAACTGTGTCCTACTCCTTGTGACCCCATGGACTGCAGCCCGCCAGGCTCCTCTGTCCATGGGATTCTCCAGGCCAGAATACTGGCATGGGTTGCCATGCCCTCCTCCAGGGCATTTTCCCAACCCAGGGATTGAACCCAGGTCTCCTGCATTGCAGGCAGATTCTTTACCAACTGAGCCACCAGGGAAGCCCATATATATGTGTATATAGAGAGAGAAAGAGCTGTATAGTTGCATATTCTGACTGAAGCTTCTACTTTTTAGCCTCTTTCAAATTTTTACTAGAAAATAATATTTATACCTTAAAAAACAGTCATTTCTTAGTTAAGAAAGCTAAGAACACTGAGAAATAAGCAAACAGTCACCAAAAGTTCAGTGTTATCATCTGTTTAAAATCCAAAAGCAAATTTCACCTGAAACATGAGCTAATTTTGAGACTTTGACAGAAAGCCACATAAGCTCTCTGGGTTTCAGTTTTCTCAATTAAAACAAAACAGGAATCTCCAAATCCCCTGCTTGCTTTTTGGCTCTCCATTCACATGCATTATTATTTTATGATCATCCAGAATACACACGCTGCCGCTGAAGATGACATCTTATCACAGATAAACACTATGTCAAAAAAAGCCAAAAACAGGCTGAATAGGGGGATATTTAGATAAATGGCACAGATAGGACAAACCTTAATATTTGCTCTTGGGTTAAGTACGAGGACATATAATTAGTTAAAACGTCTGTGTGAATCTAACGTGGCACATCTCTTAAATGGCTCTGAGGTTAGAAACCAGCAACAGATGGCAATAGGCTTTGCACAAAGCCAATTTCTCTGTAACCTTGAAACTCTGAAAGGTCCCCAAAGAAGAAAAATCAGATAGGCTCTTAGCCGGGTTTGTCCTCAAGACAGATGAAGCTAATGGACTCGTGTCAAAGAAAGAAGAGATCGATGTTTCCCCGGCCTCAGTCCCTCAGGTACAAGGACATTTTGCCGTCAGGCAAGCAAAATAAATCTCGGGGCGACTGGGAGGACAGATGTGGAAAATATATTGGCAGACTGAACAGGTGACGAAGGCCCAGCTCACAGATCACTCGGGAGAACAGTTGTCGGGTGGTTGAAGCCTGTCCGGAACGCAGATGTCATTTCACACCCACAGAAAGGAGTCACATTGGTCCACATACCCGAATGCGGAATGTACATTTCAATCAAGGACATTCAGGACACAATTTACTGGCAACACTGAGAATCATAATAAACAGGACAGGACACCGGGCATATTAAAGTGATTTAATGGGAAATACTGCAGCCTCATGTTGGTTTGTTTGTTTTTCAAAAAGTCAGTGTCTTGTTAAAGAAAGCCTTCATCAGGATCATCATCCTTCATTATCCTCCCCATCCTTCATGGGGAGGGAGGGTAAAAGCTCAAAAGGCAAGAGTTCCGTTCTTGCTAAGGAAGGAAGCCAGAAAATTAAAACAGCCTTTTCCTTCAAACTACTAGAGGCTTTCTTGGCTTTCCTGGTGGCTCAGCAGTAAAGAATCCACTTGCCAATGCAGGAGACATGGGTTCGATCCCTGGATCAGGAAGATCCCCTGGAGAAGGAAATGGCAACCCACCCCAGTATTCTTGCCTAGAGAATGCCATGGACAGAGGAGCCTGGTGGGCTACAGTCCATGGGGTTGAGAAGAGTCAGACACGACTAAGGGGCTGAACAACAACAAGAGGCTTTCTTAGCTCTAGATGGCACCTCCAATGAGCCAAATTTTGAAGACGCTTAGGATGACATGAAGATTATGGCATCTGGTCCCATCACTTCATGGGAAATAGATGAGGAAACAGTGGAAACAGTGTCAGACTTTATTTTGGGGGGCTCCAAAATCACTGCAGATGGTGATTGCAGCCATGAAATTAAAAGACGCTTACTCCTTGGAAGGAAAGTTATGACCAACCTAGATAGCATATTCAAAAGCAGAGACATTACTTTGCCCACAAAGGTTCGTCTAGTCCAGGCTATGGTTTTTCCTGTGGTCATGTATGGATGTGAGAGTTGGACTGTGAAGAAGGCTGAGCGCCTGTTGGAGAAGACTCTTGAGAGTCCCTTGGACTGCAAGGAAATCCAACCAGTCCATTCTGAAGGAGATCAGTCCTGGGATTTCTTTGGAAGGAATGGTGCTAAAGCTGAAACTCCAGTACTTTGGCCACCTCGTGGAAGAGTTGACTCTTTGGAAAAGACTCTAATCCTGGGAGGGATTGGGGGCAGGAGGAGAAGGGGATGACAGAGGATGAGATGGCTGGATGGCATCACTGACTCGATGGACGTGAGTCTGAGTGAACTCCGGGAGTTGGTGATGGACAGGGAGGCCTGGCGTGCTGCGATTCACGGGGTCGCAAAGAGTCGGACACGACTGAGCAACTGAACTGAACTGAACTGAGGATGACATAAAGTCTGCTTATTCAACAAAATCTGTCATTTCCATCTCCCTGCCATCCATTCACCTACTTATTTATTTACTTATTTGTGCATCTACTATGTGCTAAATAATCTCAGAAACCTTGGGATTCACTCCTAGCAAATGCCTACCTAGAGAGATTATTGTTAAATAATGCTGTTCAATGCATTTATACCCTAGGTAGCTTGACCCATCTCCATTTGACTTTGGAGGATGAAGGGGAGTGGGGAATTTAAGAATTTTTAGAAAAGCAATGCAAAGAGAAAGGAAGAATCAACATTAGGCTTCTGAAATTCAAAAGAGGATTGTACCACAAGACAATACACTCAAAAGCCAGGCTCTTTGAAGAGATTTTCAAAATTCCTTTGGTGGCTACATTTGAACCTATCACCCTCTGGGGCTGCTGAATTAAATCCGGGTGCTTTACAAAATGGATTTCCCAGGAGCACAGAAGGGGAAGGAAAGGAAAAGCTCACCAAGCTCTAAGGGATTCTGGGGAAAGAAAAATAAAGGAGGGATCAGAGAAAAGAAAGCAGAGGAGAGAGATCTGTACAGGGAATTCTGGCTACCCCAGTCTCCTTTCCGACTAACAGAAGTGGCCTTAGGAAATCTAAGCAGGGAATCGGTATCCACTGCAAATTAGAAGGAGACCCTAAAAATGGCAATAAAGTGTGTCAGCTCCATTGCGCCAAATGGATTTCTGGACTCAAAAAGCAACCCCATTTATTTCCATTTCCCTCATCTCCCAAAATAGCAAAATCACCTCCTAACTGAATAACAGTCAAGCATGACCACAAATACAGCTCAGTATCTGAAGCCTCTGAACTTGATAAAGAAGGTGCTGTTCACAATCCAGATTCTCGCGTAAGAAAATGTTCATCCAGGGGACTCAAGACTTCACCATCCTCTGATTCAGCTGAAAACCAAGAAGAATATTTAAAATCCTCAAAGGGACGTGCAGCAGAAAAAAATGGCCACACGGATGATGGAGAAAAAGTTGTCAGAATCTGTCTGGAGACATGAACCCTCTGCCACCTGATCTCACAATCCCTTCCAACAGTAACAATCCAAATTCAACTGCACAGCTTATCCTTGTTTATATAAACCTTCTCTTGATGAGAAATCCCCAAAGTGGGTTAATTTGGAAGCTGTGAGCTTTATAAGACAAATGGTTGCCATGACCGGGATGCGAAGATGATTTAAGAGGGCGGTCAGAAGGAGACCTTGGCCCCAACCAGCTCTGCCATCTGCTGACCTGGGAGAGGAGAAAACTGCTGAAAAGGAGCCCCACACACTTGATTCCTCCATCTTTCATCAGAGACAGAGAACCAGGCCATTTCCTTAATGACAAAATTCAGACACACTTAACTCACCGTGATTTCCAGAATAAGAAGTTGGAGGTACAGAAGCATTTGAAAGAGTAGAAAAGTCATCAGACCTTCAAAAACTCACTTTATAGAATTTTCAGGCAAACGGTTTGCCCAGAAGCAGAGAGATCTCAGGTGTGCAACACTCCAGTACACCATTTATTAACATGGAGCCAGCGCAAAGAAGAAATCTGAGAGATCTTTACTAAATGTCAGTAAATGTCTGGCTTTGGGGCAACTCTGATGCGGGGAATACTAAGGGGCTCCTAGTTCATCAACAGAAAAGTGCATCCTTCGGTGATGATTTCTCTAATGACCAAGAAACTCTGCTCCCTCTCTCTGCAAATCTGTCAGACTAAACTCTGAAGCGAGAAGATGAACAGACCCAAGGCTGCCGCTTTTGACTTGGCCTCCATTTCTCAGACTTGGCATATTTTGTCAACACACTGATTTGCAGTTCAGCCTCTTCTCTGTGCTCATTTGCGATGAATGTCTCACCTCTCTGATGCTATCATACCCCAAGGATACAAATCCCTCTCCTTCTTCCAGGCCCTGCTCAAAGGGTACTTCCCAAGTGACAATCCCAGGCAGAATTCAAGGCTTCTCACACTGTGTTTACATTATTTTAACCAGTCTTGGTTTCACTGGTTTCAGGGTTGGACTATTCATTTTTGCCTAAGAGAACCCTGTGCTTAAGTAATAGCTGCCCATTAAGAGTGTCTTAGCGCAGGTGGCTATAACACAACACCATATACCAGGAGCCTCAAATGACACTGTGATTTCTCATAGTTCTGGAGGCTGGGAAGTCCAAGATCAAGGTGCTGGGATATTTGTTTCTTAGGGAGGCTCCTCCTCCTGGCTTGCAAACTGCTGCCTTCTCACTACATTCTCGCATGGTGGAGAAGGACAAGAGCTCTGCTGTCTCTTCCTCTTCTTATAAGAGCACTAATCCTATCATGGGGGAACTTGCCATGACCTCATCTAAACCTATGTTGTTGCTGTTCAGACGCTCAGTAGTGTCTGACTCTTTGCAACACCACGGACCACGGCATGGCAGGCTCCTCTGTCCTTCACTATCTCCCGGAGTTTGCTCAAATTCATGTTCATTGAGTCCGTGGTGCCATCCAACCATCTCACCCTCCATTGTTCCCCTCTCCTGCCTGAAATCTTTCCCAGCATCAGGGTCTTTTCCCATCAGTCGGCTCTTTGCATCAGGTGGCCAAAGGATTGGAGTTTCAGCTTCAGCATCAGTCCTTTCAATGAATATTCAGGGTTGATTTCCTTTAGGATTGACTGGTTTGATCTCCTTGCAGTCCAAGGGACTTTCAAGAGTCTTCTCCAGCACCATAATTAGAAAACATCAATTCTTTGGCGCTCTGCCTTCTTTATGGTCTAACTGTCCCATTGGTACATGACTACTGGAAAAAACTGAGTCACTTCCCAAAGGTCCTGCTTCCTAATACACATCATATGAGAGGCAGGGAGGGCTTCAACATGTGATGGGGGCGGGGGGAGGACGCACAAACTTTCAGTCCATCACAAAGTTCTGTTACCCTTATTGAATGTTTCCATCGCTGCAAGTAAGCTTGAAACAAAGTCCAAGATGAAGAGCATTTTGTTTTTCACTTATTCTGAAAGCTAGCAATCCTCACACCAGGACCTTTAGTCCACCTCTCAATGGTTTCTATTTTTTCACCAGTGAGTCAGACAAACTGAAGCCATTTTATCAGCATGCATCCATACTCAGGCGTCCTTTGATGTCAGCGACCTCATCTCTGGCAGTATATTTAGGCTTTTTCCTCTGGCGCAAGAGAGAATACAAGTTTACTAACTCTCTTCCTTCAGAAGGGATCTTACCAAATGTTACTCTAACATTATTTACCTTCACACTTTGCAGACAAGAATCATTCTGTCATTAGATTTGATGGCGTTGACTTGCATTTATAAAGAATTATTCTGCAAACTCTCATTCAACCATGACACTTCATTTAAATGTGATCCAATTTTTGTCAATCCCTGCAATAGGTCATCTTCCATTGTCTCATTTAAGCTTCATAAGAGAGATGATTCTCACTCTTCCAATGAAATAGACTCAGAAGAAGTGAAATAACCTGTTAGGTGTCACACAGCCAAATCAAGACAGACAAGATTCTATCTGGCCAATATTTTTAACCCTGAATTCCATACATATTCATCTATATTATCTGGTTTTTCAAAGCACAGATGGGAAACCAAAATATATTGCCGTGTTAAGTTGCTTCAATCATGTCCAACTCTCTGTGAGCCTGTGGCCTGTAGCCCACCAGGCTCCTCTATCCACGGGATTCTCCAGGCAAGAATAGCGAAGTGGGTTACCATGCCCTATTCCAGGGGATCTTCCCGACCCAGGGATTGAACCCGCATCTCTTATGTCTCCTGCATTGGCAGGCAGGTTCTTGACTTCTAGTGCCACCTATTTGTACTCCCTATATGCCATGTGCAAACAGATGAGGGGTTCCATAAAAATTTAATGGGTAGGAGTTGTGGAGGGGGGGTGCAGAAACTATCTTGCAAAGCTGTATATAGTTTATGTCTCAAAAGAAGCAGAATTTTATCCATACTTTGGAATATGATTTTTGCTTGTTGAATGTCTCTAACCTCATTGATTACCCTCTCAAAATCCTGTAAGGCAGATTAATAGTTATTGCTGTTGTCAGAATACAACAGTGCTATTCTCACAAAGTTGAACTGAGAATCCCATGAATAATATATAGGATACCTAGCACAGTGCCTGGGCACACAGTTTATGCTGAGTGAGTAGTACTCTCTATCAAGCTGTCCTATTCTTCAGGTCACAGACAAGAAAGTTATTGGACAGGTTTAGCAGCGTTCACATCCTGACACAGCTCACACAAGGCAGAGTTAAGAGTCAGCTCAAGAATGCCGCTGCTGCTGCTGCTAAGTCGCTTCAGTCGTGTCCGACTCTGTGAGACCCCATAGACGGCAGCCCACCAGGCTCTGCCGTCCCTGGGATTCTCCAGGCAAGAACACTGGAGTGGATTGCCATTGCCTTCTCCATTGTGTGAAAGTTAAAAGTGAAAGTGAAAAGTGAAAGTGAAGTCGCTCAGTCGTGTCCGACTCGTAGCGACCCCATGGACTGCAGCCTACCAGGCTCCTCCATCCATGGGATTTTCTAGGCAAGAGTACTGGAGTGGCTTGCCATTGCCTTCTCCACAGCTCAAGAATACCAGCCTGTGACCTGGAATCTCCTCCCATGTCCATTCCTAAAGCCATCCCTCCCAGTTCTACAACCAGTGGGGGGAAAACAAAGCAGCCATATGTCCTTTACTTATTTAAAAGTAAAGGAATGAACTCTGAAATGTCACTCTTTTAAGTCAAGATATAGAATCAATTAAATGTATATGTCAAGCTAAAAACAGACCCTGATGATGAAAAGATTGAAGACAAGAGGAAAAGGGGTCGGCAGAGGTTGAGAGGTTAGATAGCATCATTGACTCAATGGACATGCATCTGAGCAAACTCTGGGAGATAGTGAGGGACAAGGAAGCCTGCTGTGCTACAGTCCTTGGGGTTGCAAAGAGTCAGACATGACTGAGTGACTAAACAACAACAACATAAAAACTACCTTTAAAAAGAAAATAAAGGGTGAGCAGATTGTTCTGAAAAGACCACGTCTTCCAACTAGACAAGCCACTGTGCATGTGTCTACAGCCTTATACTCCCCCGAATGCCAGTCCAAGGGCTGGTTCCTTGGGTTGAGAGGCAAGACTTGCTTCATCTAAACATCTTTTGGGAAACACAGACATCAGTATCTCCACTTACTGGGGCCCCAATTTCCTCCTCTGTGACCCCTCTCCCATCACAGTGAAGATCCCCTTGGTCTCCTCCTTTGAATCCCAAGATTTCTTTCATTACCACCTCCTAGGCGCCAACCTTTCTGCATGGCTCTATGCTCCTCTCCCTCTGTGCCAACCACACACCGAACACACACCTGGTTAACCTTTCACCTGTCTTCCTCGGCACCGGGTGAGGGAGGGAGGTTAAACCTTCTTTCTGACACTGAATGATCAGCAACAAAATAAAATTCACAAGCTGAGACTGGATATATGTCTATGAGCTCCCTGTATTCCTTTTCTTGAAAAGTAACTGAAACTCTTACTTTAGGCCAGCACTTTGCCAATATATCTGAGCTTGACAATTACCCAGGGCACTGATTAAAGACACACACCTAGAAAATGCATTTCCCTAGAAGACGGCCTTAGGAAGCCAATGACAGAAAACATCACAGCTAATTCTGCAGATGGTGACTGCAGCCATGAAATTAAAAGATGCTTGCTCCTTGGAAGAAAAGCTATGACCAACCTAGACAACATATTAAAAAACAGAGACATTACTTGGCAAGCAAAAGTCCATCTAAGTCAAAGCTATGGTTTTTCCAGTAGTCTTGAATGGATGTGAGAGTTGGACCATAAAGAAAGTTGAGAGCTGAAGAACTGATGCTTTTGAACTGTGGTTTTGGAGAAGACTCTTGAGAGTCCCTTGGACTGCAAGGAGATCCAACCAGTCCATCCTAAAGGAAATCAGTCCTGAATATTCATTGGAAGGACTGATGCTGAAGCTAAATCTCCAATACTTTGGCCACCTGATGCAAAGAACACTGGAAAAGACCCTGATGCTGAGAAAGATTAAAGGGAGGAGGAGAAGGCAATGACAGAGGATGAGATTGTCAGATAGCATCACCAACTTGATGGACATGAGTTTGAGCAAGCTCTGAGAGCTGGTGATGGACAGGGAAGCCTGGCATGCTGCAGTCCATAGGATCTCAGAGTCAACTAAGCAACTGAACTGAACTGAATTCTTATGGTCACCAAGCTGACAAAACACAACCAAAGTAATTTAACTATACATCAAATATATTTATTTTAAAAATAATGTTTTTCTGCCATCACAATTAAAAATGCCAATTTTATCCATATTTTCACTGCTAAACTTTCAATAATAACAACCATATTTTTAGAATCGTCCTAATTTTCTTTGCTCAGTGATATTGGTGTAAACCAACACATGCATGCATGCCAAGTCATTTCAGTCAAGTCCAACTCTTTGGGACCCTGTGGATCATAGCCCACCAGGCTCCTCTGTCCATGGGACTCTCCAGGCAAGAATACTGGACTGGGTTGCTATTCCCACATCCAGGGAATCTTCCTGACCCAGGGGTTGAATCCAAGTCCCTTGTGTCTCCTGCATTGGCAGGTGGGTTCTTTACCACTAGCGCCACCTGGGAAGTTTCAAACCTGCAATAGAGGCCTTCTGTTTTAACCAGAGCATTGGTAATGTGACAGGTTAGGGATTATCTTAGGTGACGGTACAAGGACATGTTGTTATCAACAGGCTCCCTGTAATTTCCTGTGCTCCTCTTACGTCTCCCAGCAACCTCCCTGACATGGCTCGAAATTAGCACGAGCAATTTGACAGGATCATAACACCTGCCTTACAGCTATAACCACACATTTCTCTTGTGAAATTTAATGCGCTTGAGTAATATGCTAAATCTGATTTGTTCTCATCTACGGAAGATATACAAACAAAAAAATAAGACAGGTCATCAAAATCACTGGAAAAACCTAGAAGCCATAAAACAAACTCGAGGTTTATGAAGAAATATAATAAAGAAAATTTTATTATAAAGTATTGACCCTAAGAGTGTGTTTTAGTAGTTCTTTACATATTTTTAGATTTTGTTTTACCAGTTGGTTGATGCAATTTAGAAAACATTTTTTAAAAAGGTGACACTTGAAAGGCACAGTATAGTCATATTTTTGTGTAAAACTAACCTAAGTAAAGTGAACAATGCTGGCTGTGTGTTTACTGCCCTCAGAGTGCTAAACATGCATTGACTGAATAAATGAATAGTAATGTAGCCACTGAGAATAGCAGTGGCATGAATGATTAAAATTATCATTATTTTACAATATTAAACATGACACTTGAATAGCTTATGAAGTTTTAAAGCTGCAAGGGGTCTAGACTTCTAAAATATGAACCCCATGTTGCAGATTTATATTATTTACCATTTCCTCCGATTCCTCAAATAGCCTTCATATCCCCAGCCACCTCATCTCCTGTTGTTTCTCCAGTAGCTCATCTTTTTGTCTTTATTGCAGTCATATTTTCTCCCTCTGACTCTCTTCTTTTAAAGAGACTTACATAAAAGAAAAACATATTGCATATGTTGATCTATACAGTTTCCATTTCTAGTTCTCTTCATTCTTCAAGTGGACACAGGTTTCCATCTGGTACTGAAGACTGTGAAGGTAAAATCATTTCTCTTGTCCACTGGATGACACGCTATGAAGACTGGTATCTTAAGCTGCCACTGGCTACCATGTGAAGCTTGGAGATGGGGCTGTCCCTGGGGTCCACAACCCACATTTAGATCCTAGTACAATCCCTTGAGCAAGAAATTGAGCTGCACCTGAAGACAGATTCCATCCTGGACCAGTGGCTCTCAAATTTTACTATGTTATCAGGACAACATGATGACCTTGTTTAAGCAGATGGCCAAGCCCCACAGTGAGAGCTTTTGAGCAGGTAAATCTGGGGAGGGGCCTCAGAATCTGCATTTCTAACAAGTTCCCAGTTGAACCACACTTTGAGAACCATTTCCTAAATATTTCAATTAAGTAGGCCAGCAAACTTTTTTTTTCCTTAAGCATATTTGAGTTGTGTTTTCTATTATTTGGACCCAAGAAAACTGTTCCATCTGATAAACCAATGAGTATCTGAATGACAGGCTTCCCAGGTAGTGCTAGTGGTAAAGAACCCACCTGTCAATTCAGGTGACGCAGGAGACCAGGGTTTGATCCCTGGGTCGGGAAGATCCTCTACAGAAGGGAATAGAAACCCACTCCAGTATTCTTGCCTGGAGATTTCTATGCACAGAAGAACCTGGCGGGCTACAATCCATGGGATCCCAAAGAGTCAGACACAACAGTACATCTGAAAGACATCCCCTTCACTCCATACAAGCCTGAATTATTCCATCTTATTTAAGTATTCATACACTGAAAAATATATGAAGGGAAGTCATGAAGAAATTATTATACAGAACAACACCGATTTCATAGTATATTCAGGGTTTATTCCTACATCATACTGTGCTAAAATTAAATTTCATCACATCTTATAATCAAATATTGGAGGTACACTCAAAAATTATTTAATACTTAGATTTCTTTTTCTTATAATAGGAAGTTCATGATATTTTCATGTGGAATATTATTTTTGATTAATTTAAATGGAAATTATGTGTATATAAGGAATATAATGAAAAAGAAAGATCTTATTTTACTTTGAATATAGTAAAAATAACAAGATTTGTAACTAGCATTTGTTTAACATACAACCTATCATTTTATTTCTCATTCATCTTTCACAATCCTAATGAAATGGTAACCTGTATTTAAAGAGTATAAACACAAATCAAAATACACGTTTCAATAACTAGAAGCTTCTCTGGATGCAATATTGTAGAGAAAATGAGTTGAGCTCAAGAGTATAACTGTTCAGTCTTCTGGCTCCTAACACAATCCATCAGATAATAAACTGGCAATCCAGAAAAACATCTAATTCTGCTTCATTGACTACACTAAAGCCTTTGACTGTATGGATCATAACAAACTGTGGAAAATTCTTAAAGAGATGGGAATACCAAACCACCTTACCTGCCTCCTGAGAAACCTGTATGCAGGTCAAGAAGCAACAGAACCAGACATGGAACAATGGACTGGTTCAAAATTGGGAAAGGAGTAAGTCAAGTCTGTATACTGTCACCTTGCTTATTTAACTTTTATTCAGAGAACATCATGAGAAATGCCGGGCTGGACGAAGCACCAGCTGGAATCAAGATTGGCAGGAGAAATATCAATAGCCTCAGATACAGAGATGACACCACCCTTATGGCAGAAACTGAAGAGGAACTAAAGAGCCTCTTGATGAAGGTGAAAGAGGAAAGTGAAAAAGCTGGCTTAAAACTCAATATTCAAAAAACGAAGATCATGGCATTTGGTCATGTCACTTCATGGCAAAGAGATGGGGAAACAATGGAAACAGTGACAGATTTTATTTTCTTGGGCTTCAAAATCGCTGCAGCCATGAAATTAAAAGACACTTGCTCCTTGGAAGAAAAGCTATGACAAACCTAGACAACACATTAAAAAGCAGAGACATTACTTTGCCAACAAAGGTCCATCTAGTCAAACCTACGGTTTTTACAGTAGTCATGTATGGAGGTGAGGGTTGGACCATAAAGAAGTTGAGTGCCGAAGAACTGACGCTTTTGAACTATGGTGTTGAGAAGACTCTTAAGAGTCCCTTGGATGGCAAGGAGATCAAACCAGTCAATCAAAGGAAATCAGTCCTAAGTATTCATTGGAAGGACTGATGCTGAAGCTGAAGCTCCAATACTTTGGCCACCTGATGCGAAGAACTGACTCATTGGAAAAGACCCTGATGCTGGGAAAAATTGAAGGCAGGAGGAGAAGGGGACGACAGAGGACAAGATGGTTGGAAGACATCACTGACTCAATGGACATGAGTTTGAGCAAACTCCAGGAGATAGTGAAGGACAGGGAAACCTGGCGTGCTGCAGTCCATGGGGTCACAAACAGTTGGACACGACCGAGGGACTGAAAAAAAACACCGCCAACTAACCACATAGTTCTCCATAAGTAGCTGGTAACTGAACCAATAAATGGCATAGTGATTACACACATACGACACAATGATCTGTATCTCTAAATTTTATATCTGTATAAGTCTTTAAATATGAAAAGTGAGTGAAGTCACTCAGTCGTGTCTGACTCTTTGTGACCCCATGGACTACAGCCTGCCAGGCTCCTCCATCCATGGGATTTTCCAGGCAAGAATACTGGAGTGGGTTGCCATTGCCTTCTCCTTTTTAAATATGAAAAAGTGGTCCATTTTCAGTTTCAGCTTTTAATGTTGGTGACTAATTTATACCAACTAACTTATTAGAAATACTAATTACACACATTTTTGTCAAAAATATTTATACTCATACTGACTTCCAATAAAACTGTAAGTATTTTGCATTTCAGAATCAATCAAACTTCATGGAGAAATTAGTCCCTAAAGGACCTACAGTTCTTCACTAGAAACAAGAAATACATTCTGCATTAAATTACTGAGCTACATGCGTAACAGTGGTGCCAATGACTTTACAATGGTTCACTGGCCAGCCACTGGGGGCACTGACCTCTCACACAATTTACAACTGTTTACACTCTTCTTCCTCTTAAACAAATTGAGCTCCATTGTTTAAAATCTGAAGAACAGAAATCTGGATAATACCAAACACACAGACTTATTACAATGCTTTTTAGAAGTTCTCAGGACATAAAAGAAAGTCCCAAAATAGCTCATCCAAAAACCAAACACATCATGCTACATAAAATACTCTTCTAAGGCAGAACAGGTATGAAAATTAAAGACAGTAATTTAATTTAAAAGTAGATAAATGGCTTACTGAACACGTGCATGGAAACAGCCAGCCACTGAGCCTATTTGCTTATGTGGTGACATGGGTCAATAGTTTGGTTTTCATTAAATTGCTGTATTTTACGGCGTTAGGGGGCTTCCCTGGTGGCTCAGTGGTAAAGAATTCACCTGCAATGCAGGAGATGAGGGTTTAATCCCTAGGATGGGAAGGTCCCCTGGAGAAGGAAATGGCACCCCACTCCACTACTCTTGCTTGGGAAATCTTATGGACAGAGGAGCCTGGCGGGCTACAGTCCAGGGGTCACAAGGTTCAGACGTGACTTAGTGACTAAACCACCACCACCACCACCACCATGGCCTTTGGAGCATGCATTTATACAAAGATCAGCTGGAAGATGCCATAAAACAACAGATTTTATATATTTAAGTACAGTGGAAAGGAACTCTTCCCCTCTGACACACAGAAAAATTATGTTTACAATTAAGGAATTCCTTTTTACGAAAATGATATGAATCCCTTCTTGACTATTAGTTTCTAGACACATTTTTGCTTTTCCTTAAAAATTTTCTCATCCCTTCATAAAAATCCTCAAGATGCCATTATAATCTTCGATGTAATCAACTTAACACGGTTACACTTCAAAAGGAAACATAATGACCCCCAAATTAGATCTAAATATCAGATTGTCACAATCGCATCAATCCATTAATTCCGCTGAGGAACCACTGTATTCAAATATTTATGTTAAATCCTATGGCTGAGAAAATAATTGCCCTCAGCTCCTCAACTCCCACCTACCTACCCACCTCGAAGAAAGAGGAGAGCGACCTCTCTAGACATTCTTGTGGAGATATTTAACAAATGCTTGTGAAAGTTAATTTCACTGAGGCTCAGAGAAGTTAAGTGACTTTCACAAGGACACACAGTGAACAACAATATTGGAGAAAGAACAAGGAGCTTGCTTTGTTTTTTTAATTCCAATTCCCAGGCATTTTCTAGAGCAGTCTGCCTCTGCATTTCCATCCTGTCCAAACATTCTCACTCAGCTCTCCTAAAGGGCAGATTATTAAATTCAATGAAGGCTTTATTGGGATTCCCAGGTGGCGCAGTGGTAAAGAATCCTCTTACCAACGCAGGAGACTCAGGAGACTCGGGTTCAATCCTTGGGTCAGGAAGATCCCCTGAAAAAGGAAATGGCAACCCATTCCAGTATTCTTGCCTGGGAAATCCCATGAACAGAGGAGCCTGGCGGGCAAAGAGTCAGACATGACTGAGCACGCGTGTATATGCACGCACAGAAAGGCTTTATGAATAACAAATCAGTGTGCTATCCCTCAAAAGCCTTAAAATTCTTCATCTAGCATTTAAGCATGGAGAAGGCAACGGCATCCCACTCCAGTACTCTTGCCTAGAAAATCCCATGGATGGAGGAGCTTGGTAAGCTGCAGTCGATGGGGTCGCTAAGAGTCTGACACAACTGAGCTACTTCACTTTCACTTTTCACTTTCATGGATTGGAGAAGGCAATGGCAACCCACTCCAGTGTTCTTGCCTGGAGAATCCCAGGGACGGGGGAGCCTGGTGGGCTGCCATCTATGGGGTTGCACAGAGTCGGACATGACTGAAGCGACTTAGCAGCAGCAGCATTTAAGCAGGGCTGTCTGAGATAGAAGCATTCAGAAACGTTACATGCCAGGCAGATTGATGAGTGATAGATGTAGCATGTCCCCAGAACCCGCATATCAAGATGCAAAGGTTGACATGCCCACCTTCAGGGCACAAAGGTAACGCTCATGATGACCTAATCAAAATTGTTCAGTTTTCTCTGCACACTTTTCTTCTTTCCTGGTGCACTGCCGTCAATTCACATCTCTTTGTTCTAAAAAACGCCATACATACATTTTTAAGCACATGTATTTGAACTTCTGGATTTTATATTATAAACACTTTAATTTTATAAGAGCAAAAATAATATCTAAGTTGATTTAGTCATACTATCCAAAATGGGTAATACACAAAATAATACTAGTTCACGTCCATGAAAATAAGAAATATGTATTCAACTCTCCTACCTATGTTTTCTTTTGATTTTATGGAAAAGGAAAACCAAAGGTTGTGAAAGAGTTTCCCCTATTGCTGACTCCAGTGAATCCTTATTTAGTGCTAAATGCAATCACTCTAAGAATTTCAGTTACAGCTGAGAGAAAAGCTCTTTGTTGGTATGAGTAATTTAGCCTCAGTGATTTCTGTTACCTGGACTTCTTTTGATGCTAATGAATGAGGTGTTCTTTCTCCTGCCCAATATTTGAGCTATTATGTGCACTATCTCTGACATACGACAGAAAGGAGAGGCACAATCTGCTTCTCCACAAAAAAGGAAAAAAATCAAGATATATTTTCAATGGAAAAATGAGGCTCCTGAATAATGAGGTTCTCATTTCAAGACTCCAAACTCATGAAAATATTTCCCCTAAATATTATAACATAAAGAAGGATGAGTGCCCAAGAATTGATATTTTTGAACTGTGGTGCTGGAGAAGACTTGAGAGTCCCTTGGACAGCAAGGATATCCAACCAGTCCATCCTAAAGGAAGTCAACCCTGACTATTCATTGGAAGGACTGATGCTGAAGCTGAAGCTCCAATACTTTGGCCACTTGTTGGAAATAACTGACTCATTAGAAAAGACCCCGATGCTGTGAAAGACTGAAGGCGGGAGGAGAAGGGGATGACAGAGAATGAGATGGTTGGATGGCATCACCGACTCGATGGACATGAGTTTGAGCAAGCTCTGGAAGTTGGTAATGGACAGGGAGGCCTGGAGTGCTGTAGTTCATGGGGTTGCAAAGAGTTGGACAAGACTCAGCAACTGAACAATTTCCCCTAAATATGTTGTCTCAGGACAACTTTAATATGCTTGAAGAGAAGCTACCTATTGATTTGGGGGACGTATTTCTTCTTGGGTTACTCAGTATGATAGATAGAGAATTTTATATATATATAAATGTTATATATATATATATATATATGCTGCTGCTAAGTCGCTTCAGTCGTGTCCAATTCTGTGCAACCCCATAGACGGCAGCCCACCAGGCTCCCCCGTCCCTGGGATTCTCCAGGCAAGAACACTGGAGTGGGTTGCCATTTCCTTCTCCAATGCGTGAGAGTGAAAAGTGAAAGTGAAGTTGCTCAGTTGTGTCCAACTCTTAGCGACCCCATGGACCGCAGCCTACCAGGCTCCTCCATCCATGGGATTTTCCAGGCAAGAGTACTGGAGTGGGGTGCCATTGCCTTCTCCGATATATATACATATATATATATATAACTTTTTGACTGTGCAGTGTTGCATGTGGGATGTTAGCTCCTCAGTCAGGGGTTGAACCTGTACCCCCTGCATTGGAAGCACAGAGTCTTAACCACTGGACCACCAGGGAAGTCCCTGAAGAATAATTTTGACCACCTCTTTCAAGTTATAGAAGAAGTGAATGAATTCATTGTTGTTCAGTCTTTCATTCATATCTGACTCTGCGACCCCGTGGACTGTAGCAAGCCAGGCTTCCCTGTCTTTCACTATCTCCCAAAGTTTGCTCAAATTCATGTCCATTGAGCCAGTGGTGCCATCCAACCATCTCACCCTCTGTCACCCCCTTCTCCTCCTATCCTCAGTCTTCCCCAGCATTAGGGTATTTTTAAATGGGTCAGCTCTTCACATCAAGTGGCCAAAGTATTTGAGCTTCAGCATCAGTCCTTCCAATGAATATTCAGGGTTGATCTCCTTTAGGATGGACTGGTTTGATCTCCTTGCAGTCCAAGGGACTCTGAAGAGTCTTCTCCAGCACCACAATTCAAAAGCATCAATTTTTCAGCACTCAGCCTTCTTTATCGTCCAACTCTCATATCTGCACATGACTACTGGAAAAAACCATAGCTTTGACTATACGGACTTTTGTCAGCAAAGTGAATGAATTCATACGTATGAAAATATTTTCCATCAAAGCATGCTCAAAAGTAAGTAGATATTTTTCTATTATTCTTTTGTATTACTAACACAACACTAATTTTAGGGCTCAAATCTATTCAAACTGAAGTTGCTCAGTCATGTCTGACTCTTTGCAATCCCATGGACTGTAGCCTACCAGGCTACTCAGTCCATGGAATTTTCCAGGCAAGAGTACTGGAGTGGGTTACCATTTCCTTCTCCAGGGGATCTTCCCAACCCAGGGATTGAACCTGGGTCGCCTGCACTGCAGGCAGATGCTTTACCATCTGAGCCACCAGGGAAGCCCAAGGAAGGAATCTAAAGAAGTCTATCCAGTACACAGCTAACAAATCAATTATTTGCTTTCTTTCTCAAAAAAATATTTTCTTAGTTTCTTAAAAATGTCCTTTCTTTCTTAAAGATGAGTTATTTTCACATCAATACTGCTTTTAGAACTTATATAAATAATGGTGTTGATCAAAAAAGAAAAAAAAAAGTTTATAACTTGTCTTCTGTATTTTGGAGAAGAAAGGGTTTAATTAAATGGCCAAGTCATTTTGTTTAGAGAAATAACTAGTTTTGTCTAACTGTTGTGCACAGCAGAAAATGACAGCTTTGAAAGAGCAGTAATGACCAATTAGGAAATACATTGACCGTGCTTTTTGATTTCTTGATTTGGGCTCCTTATTCTCATTGGCTAAATCACAAATTTACATTCATGCATTGCTGTAAGAGAAGCTTCTAAGCAATACCTAACTCACTGGCCTCTTTTCAGAAAAAACTTTAGCCCGCCTTTTCCTAGGAAATATCCAGATGAAATAATAAATCAGGAAACTGGAGTGGGTCACTATTGACTTGGAACAATTTGATGTTCGAACAAGCGATCACGTACAATTAGCAGGATAGGCACTTTGGCACAGAAGCCTGTCCCACCACATAAATTAAGACTGAGGTGACACAAGGTCAGACCAGTGAGCACTCTTATCAAGGTCTTATTTTTCTTTTCCCTTTACAAAGCCATCATTCTAGCCAGCCTTAAATAAGATGATTTAGAGTAGACAGAAGAATGAGTTCTATTACCAAATAGAGTTTCTTATTTGCCAGGAAATGTGATCCTTGAAAAGACAAAGCACTCTTTTCCAAAGAAAATGAGATTTGCAACCTTCTTGCAGCTCTCAATCTTTATCAATTTAAGAGTTAATGGGAAATAGCTTGAGAATTTACCCATGTGGGGCTCTGAGAATGCCCTGGCCCATCCCCCGTGGTCCTCTCTACCCAGCAGTACTATACTCCTCCTCCTTCTCAGATGTGACTCACGACCTTGAATCCCAGATCAGGCTTGGAATCGAAATTTCCCAAAGGACAAAAGCTTCATATCTCCTGGTTCCACCCTGTTTGAAGTTTCCCTTTGCCAAGATTCTCAACACAGGAAGACACTTTTATTCACACTTCTGTTGCCTGGAGATGCCCTCTTAAGTGTCTCGGAACCCAACTCACTCTAGTGTGTACTTGCTTGTGCAAGAGCCAGAGTGCTAGAGAGCTGTGTGAGTGTATGAGTGTGAGTATGTGTGAGCAATTTTAAATCGAATGCTCTTTAAAGTCTCTATATCAAAAAACACAAAAATAACAAAAACTTCAAACAACCAGAGTGTTCACTAATAGGCAGACAGTCTAATGACGTAATACATTCATACTATAGCACATCATATACTTATGAAAATTCTTAATCATATATGTAAAAACTAGACTGTGGGCCATGATCTATTCTTAAAGAAAAAAAGCAAGAAAAATGAATGGAAACAACCTATCTATATGTGTTCATAACACATATTTATATAATCATGGGAAAAGAGGGATGTATACACCCTAAATTTAATATTAATAAGAGGCTTTAATTAACAATAAGACTGAAGGGGAGACACAGCACATACATATTTAACTTACTTGAATTTCATTCTATGTGCTGAGGCACTTAAGGTATATATGTCAATAAAAGGAGGTGGTGAGTGAGTGCAACTCACTCAGTCGTGTCCGAGTCTTTGTGACTCCATGGACTTTACAGTTCATAGCCTTTCCCTTCTCCAGAGGATCTTCCCAACCCAGGGATCGAACCCAGTCTCCCACATTGCAGGTGGATTCTTTACCAGCTGAGCCACAGGGGAAGCCCAAGAATACTGGAGTGGGTAGTCTACCCCTTCTCCAGTGGATTTTCCCGACCCAGGAATTGAACTGGGCCTCCTGCATTGCAGGTGGATTCTTTATCGACTGAGCTATAACGGAAGCCCAAAGGAGGTGCAATAATATATAAATATACACACACAACATGAAATATCTGCTATAAAAAGGAATGAAATAATGCCATTTGCAGCAACGTGAATGGACCTAGAGATTATCCTATGGAGTGAAGTAAGTCAGACAGAGAAAGACAAATATTACATCTCACTTACATGCGCAAACTAAAAATAACACAAACAAATTTATTTACAAGACAGAAATAGATCCACAGACATAGAAAACAAAGTTATGGTTACCAAAGGAGAAAGATAAAACAGGAGTATAGGATTAACAGATACAGACTACTATATATCAAATAAAGAGCAAGGTCCTACTGTACGAAACAGGGAGGTATATTCAATAACTTAGATTAACCTACCATGGAAAAGAACAGAAAAAAAAACATACACTCACACATGCGCGTGCGCACACACACACATTGACATCTGAACGCCACTGTGCTGCACGCCTGAAATGAACACAATGTCGTAAATTAACTACACTTCAATTTTAAAGACAGACTTCTGGAACTCCACATGCATTCTAGGCAGAAAGAAAGGTAGAAAGCTCAAACAAATTCCTCCTACAAGATAGCTCCCTTTCAGTCCCCCACCACACCTCCAACTGTTTCTTCTGTCTCCTAATCCAGTTGTCTTCTCCTGAAGTTCGAGCCTGTGCTCAGTCATGTCTGGCTCTGTGACCCCTGTAGTCCGCCAGGCTCCTCTGTCCATGGGATTTCCCAGGCAGGAATACTGGAGAGGGTTGCCATTTCCTCCTCCAGGGGATCTTCCCAACCCAGGGACTAAACCCACATCTCCTGTGTCTCCTGTTACAGGTAAGATTCTTTACTGTTGAGCCATCCAGGAAGCCCAGTCCAGTTAGACATAAAAGTTGATTTATCTCATTTTACTTATTTCCTTTTTTCTCCCTGCTGAGGTATGATTAGAAAATTCAGATGAACTAACCAGGAAATCAAATTTCTGTAATAGTAGAATTTATTGTTACAGGCAAAACCAGACAAGAAAATATTATTGCCTTGAGGATAGAGAAAATTTATGATTTGGTTTATAGTTTTAGGACTGCGATCTGTAAGAAGAATCCTCAGTGATTTTGCATCTAACCCTGGATTCAAAGCTTCAGCATGGAACAGGGGGCCTTAAGGAATTTTCAGATTCTCCATAAAATGTATGCAGAATAAAAATATGTTAGTGACAAAAGCAGTACTATTTTTCACTTAAAGAGTAGGAAAGGGAGTCATTTTTCATTCCTGTCTATGAACAAAGTTTTAGTATTAGAATTAGAGAACTTCTTTACCAAATATGGGGCTTCTCTGGTGGCTCCATCAATAAAGAATCTGCCTGCAATGCAGGAGACCCAGGTTCAGTCCCTGGGTTGGGAAGATCCTATGGAGGAGAGAATGGCAACCCACTTCAGTACTCTTGCCTGGAGAATCCCATGGCCAGATGAGCCTGGTGGGCTACAGCCCATGAGGTCAAAAAGAGTCAGACACTACTGAGCAACTTTCATTCATTCATTCTTACCAAATACGAATCGTAGTTCAAATGTGACTTCAGCAGCCTAATTGACTGAACAGTGAAAAAGACAACCAAATTAGGAGCCAACCAAGTAACTTCCCACTGTCTTCATGAGATGTTTTGAAGAGGCAATCACCCAAAGTATTCCCCAATAAGCTGTTGGTTTGTAGTAGGTTTACAAATGTGATAACAACCCAAGGTGCCTTTTCTATCAGAAGTATTAGCATTGCAAAGATTTGAAAATGGAATGGACTCCCCTCTGCAGACAGCAGTCTTTCGGAAAGAAGGGTTACCTGGGTGTGTCTTTGTGGTACATGTAGATTTACACACATACCTAAACACACATAGGTAAATGCAATTGTGCGTATACTCATATATTAATACCCACATACATGCCGTAAACACATATACATGCAAACATATGTCTGAAGACATATTTATGTATTCAGATGTATATAACATATGTGTATAAATTTAAGGTAGCAAATACATATTTGCATACACATATATATGCTTTACGGAGAAGGCAATGGCACCCCACTCCAGTACTCTTTCCTGGAAAATCCCATGGACAGAGGAGCCTGGTGGGCTGTAGTCCATGGGGTCGAGAAGAGTCATACACGACTGCTCGACTTCAATTTCACTTTTCACTTTCACGCATTGGAGAAGGAAATGGCAACCCACTCCAGTGTTCTTGCCTGGAGAATCCCAGGGACGGGGGAGCCTGGTGGGCTGCCGTCTATGGGGTCGCACAGAGTCGGACACGACTGAAGTGACTTAGCAGCAGCAGCAGCAGCATATATGCTTTAACTGGCAACCAGAATATATATGCATAAAGAGAACTTCCCCAGGCCTTGGTATTTATATTATTTATAAGTACATATACATGATAACAGAGAAGGCAATGGCAGCCAACTCCAGTACTCTTGCCTGGAAAATCCCATGGACAGAGGAGTCTGGAGGGCTGCAGTCCATGCGGTCGCTGAGGATCAGACACAACTGAGGGACTTCACTTTCACTTTTCATCTTCATGCATTGGAGAAGGAAATGGCAACCTACTCCAGTGTTCTTGCCTGGAGAATCCCAGGGACGGGGGAGCCTGGTGGGCTGCCATCTATGGGGTCGCACAGAGTCGGACACGACTGAAGCGACTTAGAGCAGTAGCATACATGATAAAGCAAGATTTGAAAAAAGTGAATATATATATAACATTAATACCTAAAGACATCAACTCTTAGAATAGACACCAAGACTTCAAAGACTGTGGATGACCAAGAAACAAGATAATAGAAATAATAGCTGAACTCCTTGCCCCAAATGAGCAGAATTTGGAAATGAAGTAAACATGATGAATAGTGAGAGAAAGAAAAGTTTGGAGAGCAGGGAGAGGACTCAAGTACAGGACTGGAAATCAGAGAGTTTCAAGAACTAGAATGATTACTATTCAGTCTTAAGTTGGTTTACATTCCTGTGATTAAACAAGCCCACCCCTGATGTCTCTAGGACCTGTACTAATGTTTCACTAAATCAGCTGACCTTTGAACTACACAGGTTTGAACTGCACAATGCCACTTACAATGTGGATGTGTTACAATAAACATGTACCCCAGTACTCCATGATCCAAGGTAGGTTGAATCTTTGGATACAGAACTGCAGCTAAGGGAGGTGTGGGGGGGGCAAGGTGGAAAACAGAAGACCACTAAGAAAGAAAAACTGAAGAGTGATTCCACAAAATAGGTTTGGAGACAGTTAATTCAAAGAAAAATGCAACCTAATTCCAAAGACACATGTACCCCAGTGTTCATCACAGCGTTCTTTACAGTAGCCAGGACATGAACGCAACTTAAACGTCCGTCAGCAGAGGAGTGGATAAAGATGTAATGCAAATATACAATGGAATATTATTCAGCCATAAAAGGAACAAAATTGGGTCATTTGTAGAGATGTGGACAAATCTAGAATCTGTCATACACAATGAATAGGTCAGAAACAGAAAAAGAGAGACTGTATATTAATGCATGTATGTGGAATCTAGGAAAATGGTCCTGATGAACCTATCTTCAGGGCAGAGACAGAGACGCAGGCATAGGGAATGGACCTGTGAACATGGGGTGGAGGCATGTGAGATGAGGGAGATGAATTGAGAAAGTAGCACGGACATGTATACACTACCACATGTTAGACAGATAGCTAGTAGGAAGCAGCTGTATAACAGAGAGCTCAACTCGGCGCTCTGTGATGGCCTGGAGGGGTGAGATGGGAGGATGGAAGGGAGGTCCAAGAGGGAGGGGATATATGCACACCATAGCTACTTCACAGTGCTGTACAGAAGAAACATTGTAAAACAACTATACTCCAGTTTTGAAAAAAATTTTAAGTAAAATGCAACTGTGAGGAGCAAGTAGGTCCAACAGTTCTAGGACAGACTATAAGGATTCAGAAAATCCAGCTCTCATGAATAATCATACACAGTTCTCATACTACTTAACAGTGTAGATATCAGAAATAGCTGCCAGAAAAAAAATTACCAATACTTCCACATTAGGGGTATTTCCATGTATTTTAAGTATTTTCATACCATGTGTGTTTAAATCAATGCTTATAAGGATGTTTCATAGTCTGAATAAATTAAATCTATTAATCTTTTTTGGGCTCCAAAATCACTGCAAATGGTGATTGCAGCCACGAAATTAAAAGATGCTTGCTCCTTGGAAAGAAAGTTATGACCAACCTAGATAGCATATTAAAAAACAGGAACCTTACTTTGCCAACAAAGGTCCATCTAGTCAAGGCTGTGGTTTTTCCGGTAGTCATGTATGGATGTGAGAGTTGGTCTATAAAGAAAGCTGAGCGTCAAAGAATTGATGCTTTTGAACTGTGGTGTTGGAGAAGACTTTTGAGAGTCCCTTGGACTGCAAGGAGAACCAACCAGTCCATCCTAAAGGAAATCAGTCCTGGGTGTTCATTGGAGGGACTGATGTTGAAGCTGAAACTCCAATACTTTGGCCACCTGATGCAAAGAGCTGACTCATTTGAAAAGACCCTGATGCTGGGAAAGATCAAGGGCAGGAGGAGAAGGGGACGACAGAGGATGAGATCACCGGATGCCATCACCGACTCAATGGTCATAAGTTTGAGTAAACTCCAGGAGTTGGTGATGGACAGGGAGGCCTGGAGTGCTGCAGTCCACGGGGTCACAAAGAGTTGGACATGACTGAGCGACTGAACTGAATAAATTAATCTTTAAATTATATAGATATTAAATGTATTTATACATAAAAATTATTCTGAATAATATCCTGAAGAATGTCAAGTTCTTTATATCCATAAAGATGTTCCAGAAAAAGAAACTAACTTTCAGAGAAATCAAATGACTGTCTCAGGGATGAATGACAGAAACAAGTTAACTCCAGTTAACAATTCAGACAAGATTCCTATCTAAGCCCAGAAGTGCCATAAAGTCCAGACTCATTCTATAAGCGATCATTCTTCATTTCACAGCAATTCCAGATAAAAATAAGAGTTTTTAATTTAGCAGGGCCTTCTCACCATTGATGAGTTTTCTGATTCTTTCTCCTGACTTTCTTCCATCAGTTCTATCACCATCTTACTCATCCCTGAGTACTGAAGCATATGATTCTATCTTCCAGCAGTCTTTAAAATGCCTCATAATTCTATCCTTATTCGCTTCCCCGGGAACTAGTATTTAAACATGATCTAACCTGAGTTCCTCCCCATCAAGTGTCAATCCCAACCTGCCGGGCCCCCAGGCACCATATTATTTCCATGAATCACTGACCATCAATTATGTTCAAACTCCCATGTTCAAACTGCTTCATGGTTCCTATATACTGTTTAACTGAGCACAGGCTTCACATTCAGCGTGCTTCCCTTGTGGCTCAGCTGGTAAAGAATCTGCCTGCAGTTCTTCTGCAGGAGACCTGGGTTCGATCCCTGGGTTGGGAAGATCCCCTGGAGAAGGGAAGGGCTACCCACTCCAGCATTCTGGCCTGGAGAATTCCATGGATTGTGTAGTCCATGGGGTCGAGAAAGAGTTAGACACGACTGAGCGACTTTCAGTTTTCACTTTCACCTTCAGGTTCAGAGCTCTCTGCCAGATGAGAGCTGCAGCTCTCAACATATCTCCCACTAGGCTTCCCACAGCCCTAACTTCCAGTGAAGCCAGCCCCAGAACCCTTCACTCTTCTCCAAACACACCCACATGTTT
Organism: Bos grunniens; assembly: GCF_055505025.1. Classification (NCBI taxonomy): domain Eukaryota; kingdom Metazoa; phylum Chordata; class Mammalia; order Artiodactyla; family Bovidae; genus Bos; species Bos grunniens. Next base: position 84,239,598 of record NC_141176.1, on the reverse strand, counting down.
TTCTGCCTCTAAACCATTTCTTCCACTTTTCTTCACTCAGAATTCCAACTGTCCACCCTTTGGAATAAAAACCTCCTTACACTAAAAGACTTATGTCAAACGCTACAATTTTTCCAGAATTTACATCACAATATTTAATTCCTACCTTAATGGAACCCTCATAGAAATACATAGAAATTATATTCTTCTTTGCCTTATAGGCATTTGGTATTTCTCTGAACCTCCCTACTCAGCGGGAACCAGTCATGTATTCCTCATCTTTTGTAGCACCTGTATTTTTTTTATTTTATTTTATTTTTAAACTTTACAATATTGTATTAGTTTTGCCAAATACCGAAATGAATCTGCCACAGGTATACCTGTGTTCCCCATCCTGAACCCTCCTCCCACCTCCCTCCTCATACCATCCCTCTGGGTCGTCCCAGTGCACCAGCCCCAAGCATCCAGTATTGTGCATCGAACCTGGACTGGCGACTCATTTCTTACATGATATTATACATGTTTCAATGCCATTCTCCCAAATCTCCCCACCCTCTCCCTCTCCCACAGAGTCCATAAGACTGATCTATACATCAGTGTCTCTTTTGCTGTCTCGTACACAGGGTTATTGTTACCATCTTTCTAAATTCCATATATATGTGTTAGTATACTGTATTGGTGTTTTTCTTTCTGGCTTACTTCACTCTGTATAATAGGTTCCAGTTTCATCCATCTCATTAGAACTGATTCAAATGTATTCTTTTTAATGGCTGAGTAATACTCCATTGTGTATATGTACCACAGCTTTCTTATCCATTCATCTGCTGATGGACATCTAGGTTGCTTCCATGTCCTGGCTATTATAAACAGTGCTGCGATGAACATTGGGGTACACGTGTCTCTTTCCCTTCTGGTTTCCTCAGTGTGTATGCCCAGCAGTGGGATTACTGGAGTTAACTGACCTTCATTTTATTATTTTTTAACTTTTCCTTTTATATGGGAATACAGTTGATGAAAATGTCGAATTAGTTCCAGGTATACAGCAAAGTGATTCAGTTATACATATGCATGTGTTTACAACATCTTACGGGGCTTCCCTGGTGGCTCAGTGGTAAAGAATCCGCCCACCGACGCAGGAGACACAGGTTTAATCCCTGGGTCAGAAAGATCCTCTGGAGGATGAAATGGCAACCCACTCCAGTATTTTTGCCTGGGAAATCCCAGGGACAGAGGAGCCTGGTGAACTACAGTCCATGGGGTTGCAAAGAGTCAGACATGACTAAGCAACTACACCACATCTTTAATAGCACAACATCTTTAACAGTAAACAGAGAGTCTAGCAAATATACAGCACTTAGAGTGTGCAAGTGTGAGTGCTTAGTCACTCAGTCGTGTCCAACTCTTTGCAGCCCTTTGGATTGTAACCCTCTAGGCTCCTCTGCCCATGTGATTCATGGGTTTGATCCCTGGATCTTCTTGACCCGGGGATCAAACCCAAGTCTCCTTCATCTCCCACACTGCAGGCATATTCTGTACCCACTGAGCCATCAGGGAAGGCCATATAGCACTTTATGTATGTGTGTGTGTGTGTATGTGTGTGTGTGTTAGTTGCTCAGTCGTGTCTGACTCTTTGTGACCCCATGGACTGTATGTAGCTTGCCAAGTTCCTCTGTCCATGGAATTCTCCAGGCAAGAACACTGGAGTGGGTTGCCATTCCCTTCTCCAATAGCACTTTATAGAACTGGCTACAGTGGATTCAATTAGCTTTTCCAAGTTCCTAAAACTGAAACTCTTTTAAGTGATGTATTTCAAAAAGTGATTGGAAAAATGTTTAAGAAACCAATACTTTAAGTGTAATCACAGGTACCCAGGGGGTTATTCAGGATATCCTGAATTCCAAACCAAATATTTGTTTTTATAGAATCAAACATTTGACTGTTCTTAAAGAAATATTTCACTAAAATGAGTTTCCTCCTCATTAGACCATCACATCCACATGAATAATCGCTGGGTCAGATCTTTATGCTATAGAATTTGGAGGAAGATCCATGTGCCAGGAGCCAGTGGAGACTGGGAGAGAGAGACCACTTGTGATCGTGTGTAAACGTCATCACTTTCAACCAGCTCATCTAAAGTAAGTATGTCTCCTATGAGTCACGGTGTAAGAATCCCAGTGGACTTAACTTGAAAAGAGCACAGTGTATCTCCTACAGCTGCTCTCCCGTTGAGCCAAAATTGCTGTCCTGGCTTGACCTTTTGAACTTTGGATCAATAACAGGTCCCCCCCACCCCCAAGACATTAATGAAACTAAATTGCTTTCACAGTATCAACTGACTAACAAACACAAAGCCAGGCTCTTTATCTGTCTATCTCTTTCTATCCATTCATCCTAGCTCACCTTTTGCGCATCCCAAAATAATGTTATATAGACATATACAAGCATATTCATCTGTACTGAGTACTGACTTTATGCAAAACACTATTCTAAGTCTCCTGCATCTGTTAAACCTCACAAAAATCCCATAAGATAGCTACTTTATTATTCCCATTTTACAGAAGAAGAAATCAAGGCTCAGGAATGTTAAGTAACTGCCCAAGTTCAGACAGATGTTAAGTGTAGGATTCAAATCCTGGAAAACTTCTCCCAGAGCCCACAGTCTTAACCACTCTATGATACCCTGCCAGAGCAGAACTGTGTTTTCTTCACAGAGGTGGGGAAAGTCTCTGGAAGTTACTCTATTTTTGAAAATCATCTATAGGAGCTCATCACAGAGACCAAGGCCCAGAAGCACATAAAACATAAAAGACAACCTGCTGTTTCTATCTTGAGTGAGTGCTCAGTTGTGTTCGACTCTTTGCAACCCCATGGACTGTAGCCCAGGAGGCTCCTCTGTCCATGAGATTTCCCAGGCAAGAATACCGGAGTGGGTTGCCATTTCCTTCTCCAGGGGATCTTCCTGACCCAGGGATCGAACCTATGTCCCCTGTGTCTCCTGTATTGCAGGCAGATTCTTTTTACTGCTGAGCCACTGGGGAAGCCCATGTTTCTATCTTACTGGCCATAATATAGGAATTATTTCTTGCAGACAGAATGGAGTAGCTAAACTTGAAGCACAGAATAAGCGGGCAAGCTGGCAAGATAACCAGATAGACTGTGTGTAAGGCTGTCCTCACTGACCTGGCAAATGTAGCCAGTGCATTTGCAGGCGCAGATTCTACACCAGGCCCAGCGAGCCGGCATCAATGGGCAACAGTCAGAAAGATGAGGACTGGAAACAAACGCAGTTCTTTCATTCGGTCTTAAATATAGAGAAGCAGGAATGTACACACGAGCAAACAAAACCATGCATGACTCAGGGCTGCATTTTGCACCAGGATGGAAGGAATGTAGTGACAAAGATGTCAGGATGAAACAAAAAGTCATTTTCCATGGGAGATAATCAGAGTACATATACATACCACAGCTACCCTTTAACTAACAGAAAGGAAACCGATCAGCTTCTTTAAAGGGGGAGTTCAAGCTACTGGTAACCAGAACTAGCTTACTGGCTAAAAAACTGCATTCTGCTTCTGATGTTTCCAATCCAAGAACAATGCAAAATGCCCTGAAAAATGTGTCCAGAACTCACGATATTGAGGAGGCCTTGCCAGAGGCAATCAAAGCCAGAGAAGCCAGGTAACAGTTGAATTTGGAGAGAAATATTAGACAATACTTAGCTTTCATTCCAAAGGGCTGCCCTTAATAGCGCTGAAGCATGTGGGACTGACAAGCTAAAATAAGTTGTGGCATTCAATACTTTTAAAGGTTGAACCGCAGCCTCCAAGGCTACACAAACACACAGGAGCACCTGTGGCCCTCCAAATTACTTATATGACTTTTTTTTTTCATTGTCAAACAGCCCACATATTACGTACCCTCCCTGTGCTTCTAGGCCCAAATGCCACAGGAGAAAAAAAAAAACATTTTTCTATAAACTCATGCTTGATCTCTCTGTTAGTGTTGGACTCTTATTCTCAGTACACTGTGGGTAAAATAAGTGGATTTTTTTTTTTTTCCTACGAGTCTGCCAAACACTGGTGGGAACGCACTGTGTGTATTCCCACAAAAGTGCACTGAGGATGCACTTTTACTGACCGAGGGCCTGGATCATTCACAATGACCTGATTGAGGTTCTTGGCTCCAAGCAAACGGTGCTGTTATGAGAAACTGGTTATAGACGTGAGGGGTGTTCTCTTCGAAGAAATAGCTTGACCCCTTCCAGTATGAGAACCCAAATCACTCCTTTAAAATGTGCAAAGGAAATGAATTTATTTTCACTCCACCCTTACAAAACACCAAGCTGCATTGAAGCCAAAAAACGGGAGCAGCAAAAACAATACAAAAGCCATCGCTCCCAAGAAAACAGGGGCCTGCTCGTGTTGGTGTACGGTTTTCTGATATAGGCCACTACGTGTCAACTACATGCTACCTACGAGAGGGCAAATCCACATTCAAAAACACAGTGGGCTTCCCTGGAATTTAGGAAAATCACATTCTCCTGTACTTCCTTGGTAAAGAAAGAAAACACGGGTCAGAAACTAACGCCACACTGTCGATCAGCTACCCTTCAATTAAGAAATAAAACAAATAGGGGCTTCCACTCTGCAAATATTATAATTAACATGCGTGATCAGGGTGGAGGGGCTTCCACTCTGCAAATATGATGATTAACATGCGTGATCAGGGTGGAGAGCCCAGCGAAATAACTCCATTTACGGGGAAGTGGGGAGGATTGGTCTGTAATGAGGAAGCAACAGTAGAAGCTGAGATTTATAATCGAGCGAGGGAACCTTAGCAAATATTATTTCCACTGAAGTCTGGGCCCTAGGGCAGAGGTCGGGGTTAAGAGACGTGATTCCAGAACCCACTGGCGGAAGGCAGGGCCCTCCCCCCCTCCCCCGCTCCCCGTGGTGGCTTCTAGGATGCTGATGGGATGGTCCCCAGCCTCCGCTTCCCCCAGGGGGCCGAAGCCCCCTGGGGAGCGCGTGCGGAGGGCCCGGCGCCGCACCCCCTTACCTGCACAGGTGCTGCCGTCGTAGGTCTCGCACACCCACTCGTGGCACTCGCACAGGGGCCCGAAGTACACGCCGGGCTCGCTCACGTGACAGATGCACACCCCGCAATCGCAGCGGCCGCGGCCGTGGCACAGAGCGCCCCCTGGGGGCTGCCCGGGCGCGCGGCACCTGCGCTCCGACTCAGCCCGGGACAGCCTGCACGCGGCGGCGCCCGGGCCGCTCCTGCAGGGGCGACAGACCACAGCGGGGGCCACGATCACGTCCAGGCACTGCTCCTTCTGCTCCGAGCACCCGCCCCCAACCCGCCCCGCCGCCGCGGCATCCCAGGGTCCACCCAGATCCCGAACTGGAGACCGAATGCCAACCCCCTGGGGATCGTTAGCCTGGGCACCCCCTCCTCCCCCGTTTCTCCGAGAACCAAGCTGATGCTATCCACTGGTCATCACCGGAGAAATGACCACAGATGTCTAAGTGGTGACCTGCCCCACCGAAGAAGAGGACCGTCTTCCAGGTGAACTGGAGGATCCGGGCCTGCCCCTTGGAGGTCCGCCACTGAACCTTACACAGTGCATTTAGATTAAATGCAAATTAATCCAAAGTCTGACTCTTGGCTGACTTTTCAGTTCTCTTTCAAAAGTCCTGTTGCTAGCTGATGGTCAGGAGCAGTTGTTTTATGAAAAAGGAGAGATGATTATATAGAAAGAACCATACAGGTTATGATAACAGAAGACATAAGGCTTTTTCAAGTTGCAAGAAGCGATACTTATAAACTATACTTTCAAAGCATACAAGTTTAGTTATCGCGATGTGCCTCCAATCCTCTTTGAAAATGTCATGCAAAATGTTAATGCGAGCCCCACGCAATAGCTCTGCCTTCTACGTGGTGAGAGCACAAAGGTACACCTGGCATGGCAGAAAATTCCTCCTGATACGTATTGGAGTAGGAGGAAATGATAAATGTATTCAATGATTGTATTTTTCCCAAGGAAGGGCAAATGAACAGGGGTAAGGTAATACACAGTGTAGATGGAAGAAGAATCATCGGAACAGGTTGAAAAACAGTTGATGTGGCGTCCAACTTCCTAACTGCCCTTGGCTTGGGGCAGCCATCCCGGAGCTTTGAGTCCCGCACGCAAGGCAGGGCAGGTCTGTCTTCAAGAAAAACAAACCAGACTTACCTCAGAGACGGCGAAAAGCTCTGTGGAACAGCTGACAGCCCCCCCGGCAGGAGAAGGGAGGACACCAGCAGCAAGACGCTCGCCAAGCCTGCGGGACGCATGCTGAGTTTCCAGGCTGCAGAAGCAAGGAGCGTGGCTGCGAGGTGGGGCTCCCGGGGGCGGGGGGGCGGGGAGACCGAGGGGAGAGACGTGCCCCCAGCAGACGGCCGGGCAGAGGGACCCGCAAACACCCAGGCGTGCAGGACCCGGGCTCTACCCGGAGCTGCGAGGGCGTGGACGAGCTGCCTGCGAGAGTTTGGGCGGCAGCACTCTGGGCGGGGTGCTGGTACCAAACCCCTCAAGTGGAGAGTCTAGGCAGGGAAGTAATTAGAAACAGTTGTACAAGCAGATGGTTTATTTTGACATAAAAAAAAAAAAAGAAAGAAAGAAAAATGTCCTGTTCAAAGATTTGAGAGAATCGTTCCTTTCTTCAAGTACAGGCCCCAGAAATATTTGACAAGAGGCTATTTGGGCTGGCTGACATTAAAGGGACAGATAAGATAATCCCCAGAGATGAGGAGAGGAAGGGGGGAGTTAGGTGATGTCAGGAGGGAATTCCTTTTCACCCCTTGCTCTTCAAGAACGTGTGCTCTTGGACTGCCTGTGGTGTGAGTTGTGAGGGGCAAGCAAAATGAGTTAAGGACCGCTTTTTTGCACTTTTGATCCTGCGTTTTAAATTATGGATCTCTCGTTTCCTTAAGCCTTTAAAAAGTGTGTCATGCTTCTAGTTGTTCGGGCCAGTAGTTTATCACACCACATTTTTTTCTTGACTTGGACAGTTCAGACTGTAGTTGTTCCAAGTTCACCCCGTTCTCCCGCATGGATTGAGTATGAGAAGATACAACATGTGATTCCAGTGTCAACGGCACTGAAAAATCATGGGTGTCACTTGCAAAGCACCTACTCAGTGCCAGTCACTTAGGAAATTCTCTCTGCAATTGTAGCAATAGCCACACATTCATTTCCTCATTTAGCAAACACAGGTTGAGCATCCATTAGGTGTCAGGCTCTGTGCCAGTAAAGAAGACACAGCAGACAATTAAGGAGACATGATCCCTGCTCTAGGAATCCACTGGACTAGCAGACATAAAGCAAACTCAGGAGCATGAAAAGAGGAAAGGCTGCCAGTTACTCCCATCTTAGCTCCAAGCATCTGATCTAGTTAAGACGCTCCAATATAAAAAAGTATCAAATTGATGTGTTGCCCATGTGGAACTCACACAATATTATACGTCAAATATATTTCAATAAAAATGTTCTCAATGGAAAAAAAAATGATGGCATTTGAGCTAAAGGCCAAAGGATGAAGGGAAGTTGGCTGGAAATGGGGAAGATGTGGCAGAGAGTAGGGTAGTATTCCCATTATAAAGATCAAGAAACTGAGACCAAAGCATGCCTTCCTGCTCAAAAGTGATGGACTTACTCAAATTCACACAGGAAGTTGGACTTCAGCTGAAAGCTATGAGCTCCCAAAGCCGGCACTGTCCCCTACACGACGCAGTCACCTGGGAAAGGTGTGGACCCTTCTATGGAAGGGAAGAAACATTCTCCCACTGTTCTAAGAAGACCTTTAGAGGCAGTAGGTTCTCATGAAACAGAACCATCCAAACTGTGCCCTGGCCTTAAAATCAGGGAAAACATTTCCGGATGGAATCTCTTCCTGTCATTCACGCGAACACATGTAAGACCACGCCCAGGGATTGGTCCTAAAACCTTGCCTTCCAATGCAGGGCAGGTTCGGATTCGATCCCTGGTTGGGGAGCTAAGATAGCGGCCAAAAAACCTAAACGGGAGAACAGAAGAAATGTTGTTACAAATTCAATACAGACTTTAAAGATGGTCCACATCAAAAAATCTTGAGAAGGAACTTAGGATTGGTAGGAGGAAGCATAGGGGGAAGGGATAGTTAGGAAGTGTGGGATGGACAGGTGCACGCGGCTGTATTTAAAGTGGATCACCAACAAGGACCTACTATAGAGCATGGGGAGCTCTTCTCAGTGTTATGCGGCAGCCTGGATGGGAGGGGAGTTTGGAGAATGGATATATGTGTGTGTGTGACTGAGTCCTGTTGCTGTTCACCTGAAACCATCACAGCATTGTTCATCAATTGGTTATAGTACAATACAAAATAAAAAGTTAAAAAAAAAAGACCACCTCTAACATTTACCTGCTGGGGCAAAAAGGCAAATGGAGGTCCCTGAACAGAGGGCCACCCGCTTCTCTCTCTCTTCTCCAAAGGCTGACCCTTTGCCATCCCCTACTGAACCACGCCATGTTCGCACTGGTGGTGGGAGGGGCCGGGGGAAGGACAGACTGGGGAGATGTGTGTACACAACAGGGAGCTGTCTGGGCGGGAAATTCCAGAGTCCTGGGTAGCCACAGTGTGGTTTAGAAGGAGCCTTACTCTTGCCTGGAAAATCCCATGGACAGAGGAGCCTGGTAGGCTGCAGTCCATGGGGTCTCGAAGAGTCGGACGCGACTGAGCGACTTCACTTTCACTTTTCATCTTCATGCATTGGAGAAGGAAATGGCAACCTACTCCAGTGTTCTTGCCTGGAGAATCCCAGGGACAGGGGAGCCTGGTGGGCTGCCATCTATGGGGTCGCACAGAGTCGGACACGACTGAAGCGACTTAGCAGCAGCAGCAGCAGCAGCCAAATCTCATGTTACTAGATGCCCTGGATCACGTGATCATCCTGTGCAAGAAGGGCATATCTGGAGGAGAGACAGAGGGAATCCCTAAACCAGTCATTTCCTGAACAGGCATCCTCAGCACCTGGGGACTTGTTACAAATGCAAGTTCTCAGCTCGCCGGCCCCAGACCTATGGAATCACTGGCTACACTTTAACAGTATTGCTGAGAGTTCTATTTGCACATCATAGGGGGAAGCTTTGGGAACCACAGCGCCCAGGACTGGGGTCATGGATGCCTGGATGGAAGAATGATACCCACCCTCACTCCTAGTTCAAATCCTGGCACCCTGCTCCTTCCTGGCCACGTATAACTCTGTGAGGACATTGTAGGAACAGACTCTCCTGCCAACATCCAAAAACTTTGGTGACTCAGAGAATATGGGAATCGTAGAAGAGAAGCATCAATTCCAAAGCCTGACTAGGAATTTGCAATGAAAACATGGAACTTTTAACAAATGACTCATGTATTGCTTTTTGCATATTTTCTGAGGGAAAAAGAGACTTGTGGAATAGGGGATTGCTGTTTGAACATTTCTTTCAGGAATTAAAACATTTCTTTTATTCTGTGGTATTTTCATATAGGGCACCATGCAATGACGAATATTACCATAAGGACCGTGTGCAGCTGTGAAGCAAAGATGGTATGTTCTAGGTTCCTGAAAGCATTGAAATGTTCAGATCATTATATCACTGCGATTCAGAAATAGTATTCCCAGGAAGCTGAAATAGTTATATTGCGGCTGAGTTGGTGACTCAGTAGAAAGTCTTAGATCCTCCACACAAACTCTGTCAAAATAAAAGAAAATAACATTTTCTCTTTTTAGCAAACTTTGATATACTTTTTTTTCCTGCCAAAGTACTAAATACCTGGAACGACCTACTTTCTTCCCTCTCCCAGTTTGCAGAAAACACAAGGACATCACCTCTTGAGAGCAGAGGTAGGAAGGACCCAGTTGCTGTGTGGAAGGTTCTGAGCTTCTCACTGACCCCAAAGACCCCCTGACAGCTCTGAGAGAAAGGCCTAGTCTCCCTAGTGCCTGAAACCAAACTCAAAGGGACTGAAAAGCATCTCAGTCCTTAAACATAGTTCTGAGCCATCAGGTCACAAAATCATAGAATCTGGGGTTCAAGAAATATTTTAAAAGTGCTGAAGCTGAAGCTCCAATAATTTGGCCCCCTGATGTGAAGAGCTGATCCATTGGAAAAGACCCTGAACTGCTGGGAAAGATTGAGGGCGGGAGGAGAAGGGGGTGACAGAGAATGAGATGGTTGGATGGCATCACCGACTCAATGGACATGAGTTTGAGCAAGCTCTAGGAGATGGTGAAGAACAGGGAAGCCTGGCTGCTGCAGTCCATGGGGTCGCAAAGAGTCAGATAGGACTTAGCGTCTGAACAACAACAATTAAGTATATCATTTTACTGAATTCAATAGCCCCTATTCTGAGAGCTATCTTTTATTCCTCTCTACAGTTTACCTGGATTGTCCAGTAAGTCACTGAATCAGGTTGATTCCACCATTTAGTAATCCAGCATCCCTCTTCAACATCTTTTACTTCTATTTTGCCCACCACTGCCACAGCCTCCAAACTGGCCCCACTGTATCCAGCCTCTGACTTTTGTCTCTGTCCTTATCCTGCTCCCTGGGGAGTTCTTTCTAACCTATGGTTTTCAGCACATTCACTCCCTATTGTAGCTCTGTACACTGTTGATTGCATAAAGCTCAATACTCTGTCATTTCATGAAAGACACTTTATGTTGGTCTCGATGGTGGGTGCTCATCCAGATCCCCTCATCAAGGCTCCTGTACCCATCCCTTGCCTGATGGCTGATGGCTCACAGCTGCATCCCTCGCTAGACATTCCCTGTGCCTTGGGAACAGCCTCTCCCAGGGCTGACTGCTCAGATCCCAGATGGCCCTCCCTAATGCCCATTTGCAACATTATAGACCTCCTGATGCCCCTCCCATATAGAAATTGTAGAGATGGACAGGTCCATCACTGTGATTCATGTTGACAAGGTAGGAAAGACTCGAAAACTGAAGATAACTAGATGTGTGAGATGTGAGGCTGAGCAAGATTTTTCAGAAGTATTTATTCGCTTGTGTATGTGGGCTCAGTTGCTTCAGACTCTTTACGACCCCATGGACTGTAGCCCACCAGGCTCCTCTGTCCATGGGGTTTCCCAGGCAAGATTACTGGAGTGGGTTGCCTTTTCCTCTTCCAGGGGATCTTCCCAAGCCAGGGATCAAACCTAGTCTCCTGTGTCTCCCGCATTGTAGGCAGATTGTTTTCCTGAGCCATCAGAGAAGCCTGATTTCTCTGCTGAGCCATCAGAGAAGCCTCATTTATTTGTTAATTTACTATTCCCTTCCTCCTTCCCTCTCATCTTTCTCCCCTTTCTGCTCCCCCTCCTTCTTTGCTCTGTCTAAATCTGCCTCCCAGACCAAGAACCTTTTCTTCTGGCTTTTTTTTTTTTTTTTTTTTTTGAAGCCTTGCCCAGGGTTTCACATCTTTTGTTCACCTACTGTGTATTATCTACCTCTTCCCAGTTAAATGCAGGTTCCATGAATGCAGGGACTTCTGCTTGATCATTCCTTACTGTCACTCCAGTGCCTGGCACAGAATAGTAATATTTCAGCAAATATTTGCCTAGAGAATGATTAAATGAATGAATAAATGAATGCCTTTTTGACAGTTTGATTAGATTCAACAGTTTGAACTAAAGTATGGTGCACGCATGCTAAGTTGCTTCAGTCCTATCGGACTCTTTGTGACCCTATGGATCATAGCCCACTAGACTCCTCTGTCCATGGTATTCTCCAGGTAAAAATACTGGAGCGGTTGCCATGCCCTCTTCCAGGGGATCTTCCCAACCCACGGATTGAACCCCCATCTCTTATGTCTCCTGCATAGGCAGGCAGGTTTTTAATCACTAGTGCTGCTGCCTGAGAAGCCCAAAGTATGGTATTTCAGGTTTAATGGAAGGAAAGAATTAACACACCATTATGTGCTACATTAAGGCCATTAAAATATAAAAATCAGCAAGAAAATATGTTTCACCAAAAAAAAAAAAAAAAAAAATCCAGAAAGCTAATCTAGAGTCAGATAATCAACAGCTCTTACTCATCTGTCCACATATATGAGCCACACTAATTGTTCAATCACTTAGCATCAAGTTTGAAGTTTTTTTTTAAAAAATCTCAATTTCACTCAAAATCCACTGGGGTAATAATTTCAGCAGAAAGGAGGCATCTGGGTTTCCAAAAAGTTAAAGGTACTCCGAAGCTTTCAGGAAGCTTCAGTATTCCCGGGCAGCAATAAAAAATAAGCTTCAATTTCCAAGAAAAAGAACTTTTCATCTGGGCCAGAGCTGTGGAATAAAAAGGTGTCTAGTTAACATCTTTTCCAGACATCAGAGCAAAACCAGGAGCTTTTTTTTTCCTCCCACATAGTGAAAACACCTGGAAATATTAGGCGCTTCAGGGATAAGAAATAATCTTCCAGTCTTCTGAGTATTTTCACAGTTCTGGTTGATGTGGGAGGGAAATTTTAGGAAAAGCAAAATATATGGAGGCTGTTTTCATTGACTTCAGGGGAAAAAGACTTATCACTTTAATATTATGTTATCCCAACTCTTAATTCTTAAAGTCACACTCGACTGTTGATCAAATGAATAAGCAATGAGGGGATAAAACCAGGAGCCGGCCAGTGGAGAGAACACTGAACTGTTTGTTGAGAAAAGGGTTTCTGATGCTGGCTTTGCCATCCACCAACTGCCAGGTCTTGGCGGGTTTCTTTAACCTGAGGAATTTCAGTTTCCCAAGTGGCACAGGTGAAGAGAATGTTGGTTTTCCCCAATTCTGAATTTCTGTGATTATATTTTCTTTATATATTTGTTCAAAGTCTTCCAGTAACAAAGAGGGAATAGGAATATATATTCTTGCAAGTGAATATAAACGAATATACATATTCACTTACATGCACACATCTATTAGAGATGGAAATGATGGAAACTCGCATTTAGTCTTCTGGTGATGGGCATTTATATGGAGCTAGATTATGTAACATATATTTCCAGAAGTTAAAAATATATTTAATTTATATGCATTTTTATTTGAAATCTGTCCTTCTTGTTCAGTCACTTAGTCATGTCAAACTCCCTGCCACCCCATGGACTCAGCACGCCAGACTTAACTTGCCCTTCACCATATCCTAGAGTTTGTTCAAACTCATGTTCGGACTCCTGACTGGTTGTTGCCTTTCTCACTGTGCAGGCTGGTCAGTGACTCGGCCCCTCAGCTCTCTCTTCGTCATCATTGCTAGGATTTTTACTCCGCCTGCAGTGCAGGAGACCCAGGTTCAATCCTTAGGTAGGGAAGATCACTTGGAGAAAGTCCACTCCAGTATTCGTGCCTGGGGAATCCCATGGACAGAGGAGTCTAGCAGGCTCCGGTCCACAGGGTCACAAAGAGTTGGACACAACTGAGTGACTAATGCTACCTTACTACTACCACACCATACACTGGTGTATGTTTCAAAGCTTTTATGTATACTACTGTTTCCATTATTTTCAATATTGTTCCAACAAGAATAGGATCCATTCTACATAAATCAGAAAAAAATAAGCAAACTAAAGGCACATTGCCTGCATTCTAAGTTGCTTCAGGCACATCCAACTCTTTGGGACCCCATGGACTGTAGCCCGCCAGGCTCCTCTGTCCATGGAGATTCTCCAGGCAAGAATACTGGAGTGAGTTACCGTGCCATCCTCCAGGGAATCTTCCCGACCCAGGGATGGAACCCCTGTCGTCTCTTGTGTCTTCTGGATCAGCAGGCAGGTTCTTTACCACTAGCGCCACCTGTGAAGCCCGAAGGCATTCTGCGTAGGTTAAGACAGATTCTCCGCACGTTGCCTACTAGCTCTGAGTCTGGGTTACTGAATGCATTGTCTGACCCATTGATAAGCATTTGGGGAAAAATAATAATAATAACAGTGTATAAAAGACCATATCAGAGATGAACATTTTCCCATAATAATATGCAACTTACAAACTGAAATCACAAGTATGAAAAAAATTATATGAACTTTGATGTAGTATGCGTGACTCAGCAGCTCATAAGCACTTTCTTGTTGTGAGGAAAATTGTTAGCAACTTTCATATATGCATGAATAATGACGAAATTCAGTTTTACAGAAATTTCATTTGCTAGAAGCCTGATAATCAGTCTATATAAATTACTGCAAATGGGGTGAGAATTAAATTGATTTAGGAAAAAGGAGAGGGATGAAACGAGGCCAATAACGCCAAAGAAGAATAACAGAGGAGCTGAGAAAGAGCTGGGAGGATAAAGGCAGTTTTGGAGGAGACAGAGGCTCATGGTCTTATCTTTGAGTAACTCAGTTGATTTCTTCTGCTTTTCTCTTGACCATGGAGACACCATAAATTGTACTTGCCTTTCGAGCTCTGGCTGAAATGGTCAAACAATTCACTCTTTTAGTTAATTCTGCTCCTAAATCAGTTGCTTTGGCATTTCAGATACAAGTGAAGCTTCAATCTCAACAATTCTTGAAAACTTAAATATCTTTAAGATTGTCCTGGTGTGCTGAGAAGATATTTAAAACAATGGGAAAATTGAGTTCATTGTTTTGTTATTGTCATATTTTTAATTAACTCTCTTCCTAGGACTATTACAACCGACTGGATATAAGCGTGGTTAGAAAGAGAGATGACATTTACTTCTTCCAGTCAATGATAAAACTCTAAATACATTAAAAAGATATTAATTAAATGATTAGTTTTTACTTTCCATTGTGTTCATTTTCCAAAGCATTACTGGAATGACTTAAATGCCTAAGTCCTTTAAGATTGACAACTTTACAAATAATTGAAAAATCAAGTCCATTCACTTTCATTGAGAACCTGTGATGTGTCAGCCAGGTTCTGTGGCATATTTCATCCAATGTAAGATTCAATATTGTTTTATGCACTGTTGAGAAAGAGAAAATATGGCCAACTACACTGTGATGTATTCTTCTCCGGTATATGTTTTATTTCATACTGACTGAAAGAGCTCTTTTATGCTTATTTACATTTATTTTTCATCATATCTTTCTAGTTTATAAATCAAAGAGAAAGCCGAGGTGAAATCAATTATCCTTCTAGAGACTACCTCAGCTTTCCAGCCAAGGGCACGACTCTTCTCGGAATGACTCATCACTGACTGGATAAGGCGGTAGTGAGAGTCCAGCCCTTTGTGCTCAATGTGGTGTCACTAAAGGATAGTCCTCGGGGCTGACCCCGGGCCATGTCAGCTGGCAGAGGAGTCCGTGGCTCCCCCTCCCCAATCCTGCTTCCTCCTTTCCCTTCCCCAGGCATTATTCCTCCCAAATCTTCTGCCCCAGGCATTATTCCACCCAAATCTTCTGCAGTCCTAAATCCTTCTCCACGTTTGCTTCCCAGTCTACAACATTTTGCTTTTGCATCCACTTAAAATGTCCTCTCTTCTCTTCCATGCAATTAAGTCTTCCATATTTTAGAGGCTGACTTTAGTTCAAAGCCTTTCACAAGTCTCTTCAGCCCCCCTCCAGCCGATGTGGATAAGTTTGACAGCCTCAGCTTATGTTGGATTTACAGTGATAGTTCTTTTACTAATCCCTGCACTGTACTACATCAGCCCTTAAATGTGCTAGTTGCATTTTCTCAGCACCGTGAAGGCACCAACTGGAGGTGGCAGACATTGTTGGTTCCCTGCCCAGGCCACCTCAGATTCACAAGTTTGGTGTAGGTCGTACCCTTTTGACCTACTTTCAAAGGCCAGCACCCACAGATCTTCCGGGCACTGCCCTCAGGGTGCCACTTTGTCAGTAATTGCAGAGTCAGAAGTGCCTGGGTGTTTCTTTTTATACCCTTACCCTCCCTCACTTACCTTCCTGAAGCCACCAAGCAATAACTGTTGAAAGCCCAGCAGATTTGTCCGGCTTTAGACATCTCTGAGATGTCAGTTATAATCTAGCATTCCCCTACTGCTGCTAAGTCGCTTCAGTTGTGTCCGACTCTGTGGGACCCCAGAGACGGCAGCCCACGAGGCGCCCCCATCCCTGGGATTCTCCAGGCAAGAACACTGGAGTGGGTTGCCATTTCCTTCTCCAATGCATGAGAGTGAAAAGTGAAAGTGAAGTCGCTCAGTCGTGTCCGACTCTTAGCGACCCCATGGACTGCAGCCTACCAGGCTCCTCCGTCCATGGGATTTTCCAGGCAAGAGTACTACTAGCCATGATAAATCCTACTCTCTGTGAGTGAGTCTTATGCCTCAGATCACTGCTTTTTCCTCTCTCTGTCTTGCTTCCGTCTTGATCTTCCTTGGGAGCACTTCTTTTAAAAATAATTGCACACACATATTCATTATAATGGGCTTCCCTGATTGCTCAGCAGTAAAGAATCTGCCTGCAATGCAGGAGATGCAGGTTTGATCCCTGGATCTGGAAGAGCCCTTGAGGAGGGCACAGCGACCCACTCCAGTATTCTTGCCTGGAAAATCCCATGCACAGGCGAGCCTGGCAGGCTACAGTGCATAGGGATGCAAAGAGCTGGACACGACTGAAGCAGCTTAACATGCACGTATTCATCCCAATGTCTGCTTCTAGGAAACTCAAATTAAGATAACAAACATCTATCTTCTGTGTACTGCATGTAACACCTGATGTTATATGGGATATCTTAGTTTAATCCATAAGCAACTGTTGCTATCAACCATTTATGACAATAAAGTTGATCATTTCTAGTGATCTAATAGTTATGGCTCAATATTGAATGACTGATCAAGAGGTAATTGATTACTTAATTTGGAGAAAAAGATTAGGCTAGATTTAGCCATTGTTTCTGTGAATTTTAAAAAATTCATATAACAATAATAGCAACAGCATGTAAGTATATACACAAATACCTGATAGAATTTGCGATAAGCAACCATTTTATTAATATAGTCATGAATAATGTGCCAAGAGCAGACAATAGGCTTAAATCAAAGAAGATTTCTGGTGACTGTTTGGAAAATAAATATACTCTTGGTCACTGGAAAGGTTTTAATAACAAGAAAATAATTTCTGGAGTGAACAATTTTAGTTAAAAAGACCCATTACATTCAACAGCTTAATGATATATAAACATAACAGCCAGGTCATATCTATAATTTTCATCTTGTTATGTAGTGTCGTGAAAACTTATCACTTAAACAATTTTCTAAGTTTTTTCACTGAAGATTCTTATGTAAGAGAGGCAACAATATTTTTTGCATAATTGAGTTATCATCCTGCCTAGGATGAATCCAATGGCCTCTGAAGGGGCTTCCAGTCTTATAGTGTGAGGATGTTTCAAAGACTAATGAGGACATCAGCCTCTATTTTATTTTCACACTAAAGTAGGGAGCTTCCTTTCCCTGGTGGTTTAGTAATTAGACATTATCACGGCTGTGTTTTGAGATTGCTTTCTGGTCAGGGAATGGAAAATTTTCCATTCCTAATATAAAAATATTTGACAGCCTCACTAAAAATACCTATTGCGTCAAAGGGAAAATTATTTGTACAAAGCACTTAATCTCAAGCAATTAAATTTGTGGACCAATTGGTATTTAGTTAATTCATTAAACAAATACTGATTGAGCACCTCCCTGGGTTAAAAAAAAAAGTACTAGACAAAGCAAAATTGGGATGCAAAGACTTATAAGGTTAGGTTAGAGTCTGAATAAGCAGACACATCTTCATAAATAATTATTACCATAAAAGACAGTATGAAAGCAAGAATAGGACAAATCTATCCATTGGAGACTGTTAATGTAAAATAATACAGAAAGTGAATTTATTTCTCACATCTTTTAGAAATTTCCCTCAAATACTTGTATTCTTTAAGAAATAGATATGTTTTGATAGATTCCAGCTGAAAACACCTCAAAATCAACTTTGCAGGTTACCACTGAAGTTAATGAGGTTGAATAATTTTGGAGAGAAACCACAATGCATATTTCTTAAAGAGTCCTTTTATTCACTTGATAATTGTCCAAAGAGCTTCCTTTTTCCCCTCCTCGATAGTATATTTTCTCATTTCTCATTTCTCTCTATAGATGTCTTCCATGAACAGAAATGCTATTGAATTAAAAAAAAAAATCTGTTAGCACAAGATTCATTAACTTTATAAAGTAGAATAAATCTGACTATATCTTCTTAAATTATATATGCATGCATGCTAAGTGGCTTCAATCATGACCAACTCTTTGTGACCCTACGGACTGTAGCCCACCAGGCTCCACTGTCCATGGGATTCTCCAGGCAAGCATACAGGAGTGGGTTGTCATTTCCTTCTCCAGGGAATCTTCCTGACCCAGGGATCAAACCCACATCTCTTCTGTCTCCTGCATTGTCTGGCAGGTTCTTTACCACTAGTGCCATCTGGGAAGCCCAAATTATATGTGTATATATTTATATACATATTATATTTATATAGCCCATATGTATATTTTATAATTTATAATATTTAATATATTAGATAATATGTTTATTTTTTTGGCCCAAATAGGTGCATATATTGTAATATCTGCAGAAATAATGTGCTGTGAAATCAAAGAGGGCTTCCCATGTGGCACTAGTGGTAAAGAACCCACCTGCCAATGCAGGAGACATAAGAGTCGTGGGTTCAATCCCTGGGTCGTGAAGATGCCCTGGAGGAGAGCATGGTAACCCCCTCCAGTATTCTTGCTTGGAGAACCCCAGGGACAGAGAAGGCCAGTGGGCTATAGCCCATAGGGTTGCAAAGAGTCAGACACGACTGAAGCAACTTAGCACAAACGCACAAAATCAATAAACTTTCACAAGAAGCCTTGCTACTATGGTACTTGACTTGACAATATTGTATTATTGCATATTCTGTGATGGAGATTCCAGGTTTCTGTAAAGTAGCGATTTTAAGCTCTAATGACATGGTGGCTTGAAAGTGATGCAGAGGACAACCATGTAGTTTTAAATGTTTTCCACAAGTATGAAGACATGTGTCAGACATTATTTTACCTGATGGTTGGTAATTATCACCATCCTCTAACCAAAGGAGTTGACACCAATGAGAAAAGATGTAGCATCTTGATTTGGTCCAGATACAAAGTAGCTGGTGATTGTAAATAAAACTCTTTTTCCTAATTGTTTGTTTGCTCTCATTTTTTGTTTGTGCTTTCATTGGAGATCATAATGTAAGATAACATTAAAGATCTTTTGAATTTGTCATTCATAGCAATAACAGATTGAAGGAAAAATATATGTTTAACTCAATAGATGTGGAATAAGTTTTTTTAAAAGAACAAAAGTCATTCAAGGTGAAAAAAAAAACTTTTAGGAAACTAAGAATAGAAATAACCTTACCTCAAATGTTATCAACCAAAAAACACATAGAAAATATCCTACATACTGCTTAATCAAGTCAATGAAAGCTGTCCCTTTGAGATGCAAAATAACCTCTGTGTCCAATATCTTCAAGGTGACCAGCACAGAAAGCAGGAAAAGAAATAAAATATATAAA
Organism: Bos grunniens; assembly: GCF_055505025.1. NCBI lineage: Eukaryota > Metazoa > Chordata > Mammalia > Artiodactyla > Bovidae > Bos > Bos grunniens. Next base: position 84,220,091 of record NC_141176.1, on the reverse strand, counting down.
TTTGGAAAGGGAAGAAAAACAGTCACTTTCCAGAGACAAAATAATTTTGCGTGTAGAAAATCTTTTTAAGAAAACAGCTACATTAAATTTTTGGAATTTTCAGGACTAAAGTATTGCAAGATTTCTGGGCTCAAAAAAGAACTAGGAAGAGAGTGCAGTTTACTAACTCCTATTAAAATAGCCTTTAGAATTGGAAGTCATCCTCAATTAGCTTCCTAGAAGCAGGGTCTGAAACAGGGATTTAGGGACACATGATTTATTCAAGTACCTTCAGGAGAAAGGGAGAGTTGATCCATTTTGAGTTAGGGAGTCAGTTTTTTGTACATACATGCCCATTCATCATTGGGTTCTGATTGCCCTCAGGGTCGGGAACAGGTCCTATCTTCTAACGAGGGCCATTCTCTGCAGAACGGGGACAGCGCTGAGAAGTTAGCACCATTCCTCATGGCAGCTGGGGATGGGTGCCTTGACCTGGTCAAAGAGGCTCTGGGTGTGGCTTCAACAGAACCCGATGCCATCCACCCCTTGCCTCTCCTGGCTACTCAGATCTACCTGCTTCTCACATTGCGTTTATTCCATGCAGGCATGGTTGTGCTCGAATCCTGGTTGGTCCCAATTTCTTGCAATGTATAAGAGGAGAATTAGTGAGGTGACGACAGCCTTCTTGGTAAGCTGGTCCCAAGTTGATCCACAGTGGTCATCAGCTGTCTTCTCTGTCACGCAGTCTAGACTTTCTTCCTCCCAGTGAGCACTATTCTGGGTGGCTTCCCTTAGACAGCAACCCAGCACCATCAACCTGGAAGGGGCTGAGTTCCTGGTTACTAAGATATTTTATACAATAAATTCAAGGTTATTTTCAGGACTCAAAGCTTTATGCCTATCTGGCAGCAGCTTTTCTTATTGAGTGCTCAAAACATGCCTCATTTCATTACTAACTGTGTCTCTTGAAACATGACCTTTGTTTTCAGAAATCATCCAGTTCCTTTGGGCGGTTGACTCAGCCGCCACTCAGGACAGTGAAATCCCTGTTTTGCTCCCAGCATGAGCATTTAATTGGTATTACTGTTTATTCCTGATTTTACAATCTTTTTTCATCTTCCTTGAAAATCTAGTTTCTCCTGAAAATATAATTCTAAAGTTGAACAAAGTCGTGAGTCAGGAATTTTTTTCAATTAACCCGGAAAGTAGGCATGGTGTGAGAATCACACTTATTTATGTACCCTATGATTTTCCAAGTTCAGTTTGTCCTTGGGAATCCCTTCCATATCATTGGGCAGCTTATTTTTCTGTAAGAGAAATTAATTGCCTTCCTTGCCCAGTTTAAAAAAATCATAGCTTCAGGGCTTCCCTGGTGGCTCATGGTAAAGAATCCACCCGCCAATTCAGGGGACACGGGTTCGATCCCTGGTCTGGAAAGATCCCACATGCCTTGGAGCAACTAAGCCCCTGTACCACAACTACTGAGTCTGTGCTCTAGAGCCTGAAAACTGCAACTGCTGAGCCCACGCGCTGCAACCACTGAAGCCCATGTGCCCTAGAGCTCACGCGTGGCAACAAGAGAACCCACTGCGATGAGAAGCCCACTCACCACCACTAGAGAGGAGTCACTGCTCGCCTCAACTAGAGAAAATGAAGACCCAGCACAGTCAGAAATACATAAAATTATTTTAAAAAATTGTAGCTTCTGTCTCTTGGAGGTTTAACATCATCTTTCCCTCTTTTATCTGCCATTGAAAGATGAACCAGCCTGTCTTCTACGTATGACTGATCTGAATGCAAATAGGAAGCACTGAAACATTAAACACCCATGTGACAACCTTGCAAAACCTCAAATCTGAGGCAGCAGATGGTGTTTCACCACCCAGTTGCACTTACATGTTTTTAGTGCTTCAGATAACACGCGGCAGCATGAGTGCAGGATCTACCGGGATTCCAGAACTGGTCCATGGTCTACTTGATGATGGGTGTGCACAGGACTAGCAGGAGAGGGACGAGAGTGGGCAATTCCATGGTGGTTTCTTAGGAAAGGAATCCTTCCTCGTGAAGGGGTGCCAACTGCAGGAACCGTGTTGCCCAAAGGGATATGTGCTTCATTAAGAGAGCTTTTCCATAACTGCATGTATCACTCCAGAGACACTTAAAATTTTCATGACAACATTTAAGTTCACCCTGGCAAGTCTTTATTCTCAGGAAAGCTTAGGAAGCTGAGGGGTCTTCTAAAACCTTGCAATACATACATGGAGAATGAATGTTTTGTGGTTTCCTGGAAAGCTGATTCATAAGAAGACGAGGACACCCCAGAGGGATACAACATCATGCTTCCTGCTCAAGATGTAGAAACAAACTGTGTTAAACCTCCCCCAGGCCCTCCACCTCCAAAAAGCTCCTATCCTCACGGACTGAACTATGTACATGCTGATCCTTGCTAGTGGATAAGTCAACAGTAGGTGCCTCCTGGTTAGTCTGTTTATATTTTTAAAGTAAGTCTTCAGGACCTTTATTTTCCCCATGTGAAGATTTTCTAATAAAGGAAATTCAATCATATCCATATTTGGTTTCAAGACGGTCATACATGAACCCTGAAATCACACAATATAAGAAAGATGTGTACAGATTACAACCAGTCTTAACAAGGCTCTCAAAAATATTAGACTGTCTGGAGTAGTTACTCAGTGTAATAAGCCCATAGGGCTTCCCTGGTGGCTCAGTAGCAAAGAATCTGCTTGCCAATTGCAGGAGATATAGGTTAGATCCCAGATCCAGGAAGACCCACATCAGACCAGATCAGATCAGTTGCTCAGTTGTGTCCGACTCTTTGCATTCCCATGAATCACAGCACGCCAGGCCTTTCGGTCCATCACCAACTCCCGGAGTTCACTCAGACTCATGTCCATCGAGTCAGTGATGCCATCCAGCCATCAGATCCTGTCGTCCCATTCTCCTCTTGCCCCCAATCCCTCCCAGCATCAGTCTTTTCCAATAAGTCAACTCTTCGCATGAGGTGGCCAAAGTACTGGAGTTTCAGCTTTAGCATCGTTCCTTCCAAAGAGATCCCAGGGCTGATCTCCTTCAGAATGGACTGGTTGGATCTCCTTGCAGTCCAAGGGACTCTCAAGAGTCTTCTCCAACACCACAGTTCAAAAGCATCAATTCTTTGGCACTCAGCCTTCTTCACAGTCCAACTCTCACATCCGTACATGACCACAGGAAAAACCATAGCCTTGACTAGAGGGACCTTTGTTGGCAAAGTAATGTCTCTGCTTTTGAATATGCTATCTAGGTTGGTCATAACTTTCTTTCCAAGGAGTAAGCGTCTTTTAATTTCATGGCTGCAGTCACCATCTGCAGTGATTTTGGAGCCCAGAAAAATAAAGTCTGACACTGTTTCCTCTGTTTCCCCATCTATTTCCCATGAAGTGATGGGACCGGATGCCATGATCTTCGTTTTCTGAATGTTGAGCTTTAAGCCAACTTTTTCACTCTCCACTTTCACCTTCATCAAGAGGCTTTTTAGTTCCTCTTCACTTTCTGCCATAAGGGTGGTGTCATCTGCATATCTGAGGTTATTGATATTTCTCCCAGCAATCTTGATTCCAATTTGTGTTTCTTCCAGCCCAGCGTTTCTCATGATGTACTCTGCATATAAGTGAAATAAACAGGGTGACAATATACAGCTTTGATGAACTCCTTTTCCTATTTGGAACCAGTCTGTTGTTCCATGTCCAGTTCTAACTGTTGCTTCTTGACCTGCATACAGATTTCTCAAGAGGCAGATCAGGTGGTCTGGTATTCCCATCTCTTTCAGAATTTTCCACAGTTTATTGTGATCCACACAGTCAAAGGCTTTGGCATAGTCAAGAAAGCAGAAATAGATGTTTTTCTGGAACTCTCTTGCTTTTTCCATGATCCAGCGGATGTTGGCAATTCGATCTCTGGTTCCTCTGCCTTTTCTAAAACCAGCTTGAACATCAGGAAGTTCACGGTTCCCGTATTGCTGAAGCCTGGCTTGGAGAATTTTAAGCATTACTTTACTAGCGTGTGAGATGAGTGCAATTGTGCGGTAGTTTGAGCATTCTTTGGCATTGCCTTTCTTTGGGATTGGAATGAAAACTGACCTTTTCCAGTCCTGTGGCCACTGCTGAGTTTTCCAAATTTGCTGGCATATTGAGTGCAGCACTTTCACAGCATCATCTTTCAGAATTTGGAATAGCTCAACTGGAATTCTATCACCTCCACTAGCTTTGTTCATAGTGATGCTTTCTAAGGCCCACTTGACTTCACATTCCAGGATGTCTGGCTCTAGGTCAGTGATCACACCATCGTGATTATCTGAGTCGTGAAGCTCTTTTTTGTACAGTTCTTCTATGTATTCTTGCCATCTCCTCTTAATATCTTCTGCTTCTGTTAGGTCCATACCATTTCTATCCTTTATTGAGCCCATCTTTGCATGAAATGTTCCTTTGGTATCTCTGATTTTCTTGAAGAGATCCCTAGTCTTTCCCATTCTGTTGTTTTCCTCTATTTCTTAGCATTGATCGCTGAAGAAGGCTTTCTTATCTCTTCTTGCTATTCTTTGGAACTCTGCATTCAGATGTTTATATCTTTCCTTTTCTCCTTTGCTTTTCGCTTCTCTTCTTTTCACAGCTATTTGTAAGGCCTCCCCAGACAGCCATTTGGCTTTTTTGCATTTCTTTTCCATGGGGATGGTCTTGATCCCTGTCTCCTGTACAATGTCACGAACCTCATTCCATAGCTCATCAGGCACTCTATCTATCAGATCTAGGCCCTTAAATCTATTTCTCACTTCCACTGTATAATCATAAGGGATTTGATTTAGGTCATACCTGAATGGTCTAGTGGTTTTCCCTACTTTCTTCAATTTAAGTCTGAATTTGGCAATAAGGAGTTCATAGTCTGAGCCACAGTCAGCTCCTGGTCTTGTTTTTGCTGACTGTATAGAGCTTCTCCATCTTTGGCTGCAAAGAATATAATCAATCTGATTTCGGTGTTGACCATCTGGTGATGTCCATGTATAGAGTCTTCTCTTGTGTTGTTGGAAGAGGGTGTCCGTGCCCACTGACCACTGAGCCAGTGGTCTAGAGCCTGTGCCCTTCGACAAGAGACACCATGGCAATGAGAAGCCCACACACCACAACTAGAGAGGAGCCTGAGCAGCAATGAAGACCCAGCACAGACAGAAATAAATAAGTAAATAAAATTGTTTTTTTAAATCTACCCATAAATCTAATACAGCAGATTCCTTTCAGGGTTGAATTGAATTCTCTATTTCCACAGAGCACATGCATTTTGTGTCCCCACCATGGATTTTAAAATTTCTTTCTCAGCATTGATATTGTTTTCTCAGCTACTCACTGTGGTGTCAGAGGAGATACTAATTTTTGGTGGAAGTAAATGGTAGGGGCAGATGAGTTCATGAGAAACAAATATCCCATTTTAATCAAATTTTTGCTGTCCTGCGTTTCATAGTTACTTCTGTTTCAAAGCACTTGCTGGATCCCGAAAACCATTTTCTCTAAATCACAGTTTACTGTCTTGGCTGTACACCGGCCTGGTTTCATCCTCTACACTGTAAGCGCTCAAATCCCTTATATTAAAAGGCATAGTGTTTGCATATAACCTCCATCCTCCCAGACACTTTAAATCGTCTCTAGATTACTCATAGTAACTGCTGTGCTATGCTTAGTCCATCAGTCATGTCCGACTCTTTGCGACCCCATGGACCATAGCCCACTAGGCTCCTCTGTCCATGGGGATTCAGGCAAGAATATTGGAAAGGGTTGCCATGCCCTCCTCCAGGGATCTTCCCAACACAGAGATCCAACCCAGGTCTCCCCCATTGCAGGCAGATAACTAATACAATGTAGATGCTATGCACGTAGTTGCAAATATAATATAGATACTAAGTAAATAGTTGCCAGCTTGTAGCAAATTCATACACTTTACCCCTGCTTTTTGGAATTTTTTGCAATTTCTTTTAAAATGTTTTCAATCTGTGATTGGTTAAATCCATGGATGTGGAACCTGCAGATATAGAGGATGAACTATATCAAAAATTCCTTGTATTTTCCTCTTTTCTTTCTGACCATGCTCCCTGTCTGATCTCATAGCATTGAATAGAGGAGAAATGGAAAGGCAGGAAGAGGTGTGGAACTGTCCCAGGGGTGGAGAGAGAGGGCTGGGGTCAGGGCTAGTAACTGGATGGGGCCAGAGGCCAGCTGCCCAGTACAGGGAGTTAGTTTAATGAAGTCAACTCAGGGCAATCACACACCTTCCCTCAGTCTTGGAGTTCTGCCCTGTGGAAGGACAGACAGTTGAGAGGGCTTCCCTGGTGGCTCAGTGGTGAAGAATCCACCTGCAATGCAGGGTCCACAGGAGACGCAGGTTCAATCCCAGGGTCAGAAAGATCCCCTGGAAGGCGTGGCAACTCACTCCAGTATTCTTGCCTGGAGAATCCCACGGACAGAGGAGTCTGACAGGCTACAGTCCATGGGGTCGCAGAGTCGGCCATGACTGAAATGACCAATCACGAGCACACCCACCCTCACTGCCTTCTGGAAGTGGGCATTGAAGCAGGCTGAGGAACAGGAGCAAATAGGAAATCCTTGTCCGACTAAGCTCCAGCAGCCTTTACCTTGTGGAAATGCACATCGGACTTGGCCAGATCTTCTCTTTTATAATAAACCAAACATCTCATGGTTTTCAAATGTTGGTAATTGCTCTTATTTCTCAAAAATATCTCACAAGACACATCTGTGAATTATTTTGAACCCACAGGGCAGCAATTTGTTTTCATTGAATGATGGCGATGGGTGTAGTTACAGGACCCATTAGACCTGGACAAGATGATTGCCCGTCCTTCTTAATTTTACTGATAAGAAACACCAAGGACAATGAGCAGGTGAATGAATGATGTGATATTTGGGACGTAAGTATCTGCCTTTAGGATGATTGCCTATTCCAATACGCGATGGGTTTCTACAGATTCCTGGATGCATGTACTAAGCTGAGAGAGTCAGTTCCTGGGCAGGTTGATAAGAAGTTCAGGGTCCCCGAGGAGGATAAAGGGGTCTGAGGCTCTCAAGGAGGAGATGGGGGTCTGGAATTCTCAAGGAGGAGGAAAGGACAAACTTTTTTTCTACATTCTTTAGTAAAGATTATATAACAACAATGTATCCTGCTTGAGGACAGTTTCTCCTTCCTGAAAACCTTCTGGCTAATCCTATTATCTTAAAATATAAATTATGGGAGTGGGTCTAGTAAGATCTTTACAACCTTGAGACATTCTTTTGATTTACTGTAATAACTAATTAAAAAAGTATATAACTCCCTTGCTAACAGTAGTTAGGGGGGCACTCTCCGCCTCTTTTCTGATGTCTGTGTCAGAAGCTTTCTCTCTCCCTTTTCACTTAATAAAACTCTGCTACACAAAAGCACTTGAGTGATCAAGCCTGGTCCCTGGTCCTGAAGTTAGATTGTCTTCTTTGGAGATCACGAATTGAACATCGTTCACCATAAGCTATCACTTCTTCATGGATTTCCCAAGACTTCCTCATCATCTCATCATCCATGGGATTGTTTGGCTCCTAAGCATGAATTATGGATACTTACCCAGCAGTAGATCAAATATGGCCAGAGTAGAGTCTAAAATGCCTGACGGGTGAGGAATGGTGCTGAGATTAGTAAAATTGCTGCCTTTATATCACTTCATCCAAGAAATTTATGAGTATCTTGGTCTTTGTTTCATTAATATGATTTTTCTAACTGATGACTCTAACTTGATGAATTCCAAAGAATGCTCATAGCTACGTATATTTAATATGCAAAGAGAAATAAACTAACATTTAGATAAAACAGGAGCAGTGGCTTAAGATGATTAGACGTTTCTAAATGAATGGTTTACAGATATATCATTGTTTATATTATCTTCCGTTTGTGTTATGAAAGATATTTCTATATGGTTTCATTTGTTTAAAACATAGCTTTTTATATGGTTGGTCTTTTAATATTTTCGTAAATTTGCAAAAATATTCTACATGGTTCTGTATTTCATAAAATGCCAATTATTTAAAAAATTTCCTTTAAATAATTAAAAAAAAACACTAATATTGGCCCAATGTGAATGGATTGTGCAAAGATTTTTTTAAGATGATAAGTTAATCAAATTTTATTTTAAAAATAAAGAGATTTTATTTCTAAAATGTGTGTATGTGACTCAACATTCATCCCTTGGGCTCTAATTTTCCACAGGGACTCATCCTTTGGTTTGGGCTTCTGATTTCTCTTCTAGAGGAGGTTTCATTCTGTTCCCTCTCTCCCTGTATTTACATGTTTCTATTTCTGTGGTATGTGTGAAGACAGCACCACACACAAGCACTAAATCACTGTCGAGGATTCTTGGCCGGGTTTAATATCCAACTCCAAGACAAGATGCTGGGCCCTGAATAAACTTTTCAACAAATGCCACTGAGAAAATGGATGGCCCCTGTCTTTGATCAGGGTGTTCAAGTTTCCCTGATTTCACCAAACCTGCTCTTCTGGGAGCCCCAGGAAATATCACAGGTGGAGTCCGGGCCAGGTACCTTTATAGACCCTAATCAGCCAGTGAGCATGCTCAATTGGGTCCGACTCTGTGACCCCCTGGACTGTAGCCTGCCAGGTTCCTCCATCCATGATTTTCCCAGGCAAGGATACTGGAGTGGGTTGCCAGTTTCCTCCCCCAGGGGATCTTCCGGACCCAGGGATCGAACCCTAGTCTCCTATGTCTCCTGCACTTGCAGGCGGGTTCTTTACTCGCTAAGCCATTAGGAAAGCCTTTACAGTGCCTGGAGGTGACCAGTTTTCCAATGGGCAAGCAGCCCATTCCACATAATGACATATTTTAACGTTAAGAGAAAATGTTAACATGCTTAGAAGCTATAAATGCCACCGAGGTCCTCATGATGTAGCAACTTCACACTCAGGGTGTGACTGGCCGGCATCCTCAGATACCCTGTCCAGTAAGACCAGACCGGATGCACACGCGCGCGCAGGGGCCCGGCTCGCGTGTCCGCGGTGGCCCCGCGAGTGCCCGTCCCGAGCGCACAAGGCGTGCTTGGTGAGCTCGCCAGGAACCCCAGGAGGAGCTGGCAGAGGAGAGCCCAGCTGTTGCCGCTGGGAGGCTGAGCCGGTGGCAGCCAGGGAGAAGGAACCTGCTGGTACCCACGCTCCCCGTTCGCCGCCAACAGCAGTGCCGCCTCCTCGGCCATCTCCTCTCGGGCTGCATCCAGCCTCCCAGCCCCTGCGGCAAAGACAACTCTGATTAAAAAAAAAAAAAAAAAAAAAAACAGAAAAGGCAAAAAGAAAAAAGGCCCTAACCCCCCGCCCCCGCCCCCAGCCCCGGCGCCGCGCTCGCAGGCCCGGCCGCCCGGGTGGCAGCCGCATCAACCGGGTGGCGCGCGCCGCCGGAGCCGCGGGAGGCGAGGGGCCGCGTCCCCGCGGTGGGTGCGCGCCCCGCCCGCCGCCGCCGCCGCCGCCAACGCCGCACCATGACCGCTCCGAGCGCTGGGGTTACAGGTTGGTCTCGGCCACCAGGCCCGGGCGGGGGCTGCGCGGGTCGTCCTGGCCAAGGCCCGGCCCAGGCGGGCGGGGGGCGAGGGCGCGGCCCGCGAGAGGGAATTGGAGGGGAAGGGGCGCACCCCCGTCTCCACGGGGACCCGGCGCGGGCCACCGCCGCCTCCCGGGCCCCAGCGTGGGGGGCACGTCCCCGGCCTCGGTGGGCGCTGGATGCCTCGCGGCCGCCAGACCTCGGCCTGCCCCGCGGGCACCTGGGAGACAGGTGGCCGGGGAGGCGGAGGATGCGCGGCGCGCCTCGGGGTCACCGCGCAGGTGTGGGGCCCTCCGCGCCCGCAGGTTTCCGCGGGGGCCTCGCCCACCCCGGCCCCGGTCTCCTGCGGCTGCCTCCGCGCGCTTCTCACCCCTCCTTTCATCATTTGGCCTTTCTGAGAGGCTGTCATTAGGGTGGCCACAGGGCTAGCGAAGCAGTGACCTGCCAAAGCCACGCCGTTTTGTCACTGAGCCCTTTAAGAGATTTGGTGCAGGCCCGCCTGGCCTGGCTGGCGGCCCGGAACCCTGAGAGGGGTCTTGTCTCTCTGACTCGAATTTTCCTCTTTCAGGCTAGCCTGATAACTCTAAACTCAGGTCCTGATAAATGCTTGAAATATCACAGGATACATCTTTCGATTTTCGGCATAATTGTTCAGGGAATGTATTATCAAGGATGAGTGTTCAGACGCACTCAGGTTCAGGCCTCAGAAGGATGTGTTTTTAATCTCATGTCTGTATGGTCATCACCTAGGCCTGGATTTCCCCGGTGGCCAGACAGATGCAGAACCCGTGACTGTGTAGGAGAAGGTCGAGGTTGGCAAAGACCTTGAATAGGGATGAGAAATTAACAGGTGGCTATTTAAAAAAGATATATGATTCATATTTTCATAACCACAACTGTGGCTCAAAATTAAGTAGGAGAGGTTGGTTTATGACAGTTATCCCCTAGGCAGATATACAGCAAGATTTTTTTTTTAACATTCAAAGATTAAGTTTCAACAGTTCTGGATCAAAATCATGGCTTCTCAGTCCTCTACAACAAAAATGTATTGCCTAATTGGTGGGCTTTCCTTCTCTGGGCCTTTGATGTTGGATTTTGTGTTCATCTGTAGCATATTTGGGGGCTTGCCAGGTAGCTCAGTGGTAAAGAATCTGCCTTCTAATGCAGGAGACACAAGAGATGAGGGTTTGATCTCTGGTAGGAAATGGCAAACCATTCCAGTATTCTTGTCTAGAAAATTTCATGGACAGCAGAGCCTGGTGGGCTGTGAGGTCACAAAGAGTGGGACATGACGGAGCATGCAAACACCGTATTATATTTGACTCAGTTATTGCTAAAGCCAGACAGAATGAAAGAAAAATCAGATGTGGGAAAAAAATCAAAACACAAACAGGCTGATTGGACCCTCCTGGAGTTCCTAGAAGACGTGACATTTTGGTGGAGTAGATAGTGAGGATACTAAGAGCCCTAGAACCATTGAAGACAAGCCATGTGGAATGGTGGCAAAACTGGCTAGGACTTGCAAGGTAGTCAGAAGAAAAATATTATCCTTGTAAAAGAAAAAATATCTCTTTATCTTCTTCTTGCTTCTTGTTTATCTTCTATGTTGCTTGTTTAGAGAATTAAGGTTTTGACTAGCATTTTTTTCTTCTTCTTCCACGTGGTATTTCTTTGAAACCATTCGCCGCTCTGCTCTTTCCTGCAGCCTTTGTGAGTGTGTGGATGTGTGCGTACACTGGGCCGGCCTATATGTGTTTGTTTCATCTTTTATCAGTGATGCTGTGACCCTTTAAAATTTTTCATGGCTATTTAAATTTATCCAAGGGGAAGAGTCATAAGTTTGTGAAGGGGAAAAAAAAATAACATCCCCCAGTTGTATTGTATCCCAGTGTAAGCCAGGTATTGCACTGCTGCTGCTGCTGCTAAGTCACTTCAGTTGTGTCCGACTCTGTGTGATCCCATAGATGGCAGCCCACCAGGCTTCCCGTCCCTGGGATTCTCCAGGCAAGAACACTGGAATGGGTTGCCATTTCCTTCTCCAATGCATGAAAGTGAAAAGTGAAAGTGAAGTCTCTCAGTCGTGTCCGACTCTGTGCGACCCCATGGACTGCATTGCACTAGGAACTGAGATTTCAGTGAGGAAAAGAGATAGACCAGGCCTTACGAATCTGTCAACAAAGATAAATATGCAGTCAAGAGGAGACACAGTGAGATAGCCTATTTTCTAGTTTTGGTTTGGAAACTATGACCTTCAGTCTAAAGAAATTATAATTGTGTCCCCCTCCCCAATTATCGGAGAAGGCAATGGCACCCCACTCCAGTACTCTGGAAAATCCCATGGATGGAGGAGCCTGGAAGGCTGCTGTCCATGGGATCGCTAAAAGTTGGACACGACTGAGCGACTTCACTTTCACTTTTCACTTTCATGCATTGGAGAAGGAAATGGCAACCCACTCCAGTGTTCTTGCCTGGAGAATCCCAGGGATGGGGGAGCCTGGTGGGCTGCCATCTATTCGGTCACACGGAGTCAGACATGACTGAAGCAACTTAGCAGCAGCAGCAGCAGCCCCAATTATATCAGCATTTTGGAGCTTGACTCTCATGTTTTGTGATTCTTTCTTGTCTCCAGGATTTGTCCAAGAATTTGTTACACCTTCAAAACTTTTTGTGTGCAAACATTTAAAAATTCATCCGTTCAATTAAAAAAATAATTAGATTTGAGAGAAATGGCAGAAATGGTAGTGAAAAGAAAATAAACAACCATAGTCCCAACAACCTAGTACTGAAGATTGTACTATCTGTGTATCTTTAAGACTATGTGACTTTTGTATAGTTGTGGTCATGTATTGTGCATTTATCTTAGTTTATCCATTTATTATTTATTATAAACATTCATCATGTTTCTATACAGCTTTCATCCTTAAAATTTATACATGGCTATTTAAGACTGTCCTCTCTGAATATAGTCTCACTATGACCATACCTCTATCATTGGATTTTTGCTGTTTTTAGCTTTTCATCATTGTAAATAATGCCCTGATAATGAGAGTATAAGGATTTATTTCTACTGGATATTATTTTTTCATGATAAATTCCAAGCAGTTATATTCCTGGGAAAAAAATGATTATCTAAATTTCTAAGTAGATATGTATACATATTATATATAATTATATATATTATATAAATTTATAGATATATGTTATATGTTATGGATAGACATAACTTCAAGTTGGTTTCCTAAAATTGTAATTTTGAATAAGATGAGTTATATGCTTTCTGAGGTAAATCTGCCTTCTTTTTAGTATTTGTGGCTCATCTTCCCTCTTTTACAGGAGCAAAAGAAGATAAAATAGTAGCTTGGATTGATGACCTTTGCAGTATATAAAGACTTAACCTTTAACAAATTCAGCTGAAATCCAGCTGATAAAATACACCTCACAGAGTAAAATAAGAATAGGAATGCTATAAAAGGTGTATGCTGAATAAAAAGAGTAACTAAATGCAAAGTCTTTTAGGAAAAAATGATTTTTGAGCTCAGGTATCTCATTCTGTTCTTTGCCTTCCTACTCAGAGTTCAGATAAATGACCAAAGAAATTTGTTATAGTGAGAAACGTGCACCCTACAGGTATGGAGAGACCATTTCTTCATTGGCTGTTGACGCTAAGGCATATCTTGTAGATTCTGTATGGATGGGACTGGGCCCATGTGAAAGTGAAAAGTGAATTCACTCAGTCGTGTCCGACTCTTTGCAACTCCATGGACTGTAGCCCACCAGGCTCCTCAGTCCATGGAATTTTCCAGGCAAGAGTACTGGAGTGGGTTCCCATTTCCTTCTCCAGGGGATCTTCCCAACCCTGGGATCAAACCCGGGTCTCCCTCATTGCAGGCAGACACTTTGTGACTGATGGGCGAAACTAAGGTTCAGACTACAACTCTCTTTCTCAGAGATTTATACAAAAAATGAGGAACAGAGCTGCTGCTGAAGCCCTTGATAAGAGAGGTGAAGGCTCAAGTTAGAGCATTCTGTTGGTGAGACGGAATTACCTGACTTCTGAAGCAATGTCTTCACAAGACCCCAGGGCCAGGGCAGACACGCCAAACAGAATGTGCTTGGTGGACAGGGACAGACCCCCAGAGGGTGGGGCAGGACTGAGGGTTCTTTGGAAGGGGTTCCAGGAGCATTAAGAGTATGAAAATTCAGAATGCTGCTGCCAAGGGAGTCATTTATGCAGGGATCAAGAGTGTGACTTGTCTCCAATTATGCAAAGGAAGGAGATGAAAAGAAGACTTTGTCTGGGTTAGGGATGTTGTGTGGAAGACAGCCAGCACCAACACACACATCAGCACTCTTCCTTCCAGGAGATCAGAGCACATGGAACACAGCCCTAATTCTAAGTGAAATATAGTAATTATTTTCTTTTAGAGGGAAAAACAAACATGTAGATGAAGATTTCTGGACCAGAAATATTAAAGATAGCCAGCATTTAGATCTGGGCTTCCCTGGTGGCTCATTTGGTAAAGAATACACCTGCAATGCAGGAGACCCAGGTTCAATCCCTGGGTTGGGAAGATCCCCTGGAGAAGAGAATGGGAACCCACTCCAGTATTCTTGCCTGGTAAATCCCATGGACAGAGGAGCCTGGCGGGCTACAGTCCATGGGGTCGCAAAGAGTGGGACACGACTTAGCCACTAAACCACCACCAGCATCTAGATCTAGCCTGCTGAATGCTTTGAGTTTGAAAAATAAGAAAAAGAAAACTATCCCCTCAGTATTTTGATGAAGTTTTTTAAAGAAAGTATTCACAAAGGGAAATTAAGATTGACTTCATTCTTGAACCTTTGCAAAAGTAAAGCAGCTGTTAAATAATATACTGAAAATGCATTAATTCTGAAAAAAAGCAGACTATGATTCTCTTAAGACACTGGTATGGCTCAAAATGAAATATAAAAGAGATGAAGAAATACATATTAGGCATGTGCTACCAAACAAACAAACAAACCCAGAAACAAAAACAAAAATCCCAGTGAGGTTAAGTATATAAAAGCAGAACAATAGTTTAAAAAGATAATTAAATGAGGGGGGGAAAGGACCTTAAAATAATAAAAGTTACTATATTTTTATTTTATTTTTTAAATTTATTTAATTGGAGGCTAATTACTTTACAGTATTGTATTGGTTACTATTTTTAATGAGAGCTTCCTTAGTGGCTCAGATGGTAAAGAATCTGCCTGTAATGCAGAAGACCCAGGTTCTATCCCTGGGTCGGGAAGATCCCTTAAAGAAGGGAGTAGCAACCCACTCCAGTATTCCTCCCAGGAGAATGCCCATGGACAGAGGAGCCTGATGGGCTACAGCCCATGGGGTCACAAAGAATCATACACGACTGAGCACTAACACTTCATAAACTTTAATAACTTTAATAAAGTTATACTTACAAGTTTTCTATATACATATACTGATTATTATAGCATTATACTCTGGATAGTCAAGCGTATTCTTGTGTGTTTTAGTTTTGGAGGCAACATGGTCCTTAGATGATGTATTTCCTCAAAGGCATCTGTGACCTACAATGGGATAAGGAAGCAGCATTTCAGCTTAGGAAATAAAGAAAACAATGAAACAGACTGGAAAGGAGAAGAAAGAGGATGATGTTTAAAAACATGAATGAATTCGTGATAAAATAGAAAAATTCTGGATCTGATAGAAAAAAAATAAAATAAAACCCAGTAGTCCAGTCTTTAAGTCCTACTAATGTATATAGCTGAGGGCCGAAGAATTGATGCTTTTGAACTGTGGTGTTGGAGAAGACTCTTGAGAGTCCCTTGGACTACAAGGTGACCCAACCAGTCCGTCCTAAAAGAAATCAGTCCTGGGTGTTCTTTGGAAGGAATGATGCTAAAGCTGAAACTCCAGTACTTTGGCCACCTCATGTGAAGAGTTGACTCATTGGAAAAGACTCTGATGCTGGGAGGGATTGGGGGCAGGAGGAGAAGGGGACGACAGTGGATGAGATGGCTGGATGGCATCACCAACTCGATGGACGTGAGTTTGAGTGAACTCCAGGAGTTGGTGATGGACAGGGAGGCCTAGCATGCTGCAATTCATGGGGTTGCAAAGAGTCGGACATGACTGAGCGACTGAACTGAACTGAATGTATATAGCTATCTGTAGGAGGTATCAGTGTGCCAAGAACTAAAAATGAGGTCAAGAACGAGAAGGGTGAGAATGGGGGCCTGTGAAGAAAGGTGTTGGAGAAAGAGGACATGAAATTCTATGGATGGGTAACTGACATGGGACTGTAGGAACAGAAATGCAGAGGAGGATGGTGGTTTATCAATAGAACAAATGCCAGCAGGTCTTGGTGGCGGAAGCGACAGAATGAAAAGGAGGGATGGGTGAGGAAGAAAGCCAGGACCTCAAGCTTGGGTGATTGTCAGTGTTTTGCCACTATTTGTACTGCCTCGGTAAAACAACTAGTTTCTTCTTTATCTTTCAGTTACTAACGCAGTATCTATAGGTTAAATCTTTTGCTTCACTGTTTCTATGTCTGTTCTTTATTGTTATGAAATTCATAGGTGATACAGCTTCATGTATCACTTTTGAAGTAGAGGAAGGATTTTTTTTTAATTGCCTATTATTTCTGGAAAGTACAAATTATGGAGGCCTGTGTCAGACAAGATACAAATTTGTATCAGAGGAGATCCAAGACAGTGATGGCTTAAAATACAGTTAAGTATGTATCATAAGATTTGCCTGGGGTAAAAAATATATGTATACAATTCAAGTATGAAAACTTTCTTAACTTTTCCTCCCAGGAGCTGAAGCACAGAGATTAAGATAAATATTGCAAATAAGGCATTTAAATTTTCAGAACTAGAGCTTGTTGAATTATTCTTTCCTTTTCTCTTAATTCGGTATGTCAGTACTTTCAGGAGAAAAGAAATTTTAAACTCTGAGGAACCTAAAAATAATTTTCTACTTTTCATTAGATAATATTGAAAGTGATATTAAAAGCTAGCTAGTTAAACTAGACAAATTATTTTTGCTTTGTTCCTTTCATGAAATGAATAGCCATTTCAGAGTATATTCTCAACGAGAAAATTATAGTACAAAAATCAAGGAAAATCAAATTTTTAGTTATCTTCTCATCAGGCAAAAATGTATCCTTGTATATCAAATATGTTTAAATACATCAAATATTTTTGAGATAATTCTGAAATTCTCTGAGGAAAACTTAGAATATACTATTGATGTATATATATATACACATTTGGATTTCCAAGGTGGCTCAGTGGTAAAGAATCTACCTGACAGTGCAGGAGGCTCAGGAGACCTGGGTTCAATCCCTGGTTTGGGAAGATCCCCCGGAGTAGGAAAAGGCAACCCACTCCTGTATTCTTGCCTGAAAAATCCCATGGACATAAGAGCCTGGTGGGCTACAGTCCATGGGGTCACAAAGGGTCTGCCACGACTGAGTGACTGAGCACCAAGCATATATACATTCGGTTATAAATCAGATTCTTTGCTTCAGATTTCTATTTTGCCTTTCTCGTTTATACCAGTCTCTCTGATTTTTCCCCCAAATAAAGTCTTGACTGTCGTCACCTGAACGCTCCTCTGAGCATCTAGACCGATGATTCCATCCATCACTCCTGGGATCAGTGCTGGGAGAGTGTGTTAAGAATCACCTGGGGAATGTTTTTTTTTTAAAGCACTTTGCATACGTGGCTCACAGGGTTCTGATTTTGTACGTCTGAGGTGAAGGATGGTTGAGAATGTTTACAAACCTCCCTGAATGATGAATGTTAACGATCTTTGGAAACTACTGTTTTAAAACATTCACCTTCTTTGTCCAGATTTTGGAGATTCATATCACAAAATGGAACAACTGCACTTACACAAATAAATAGAAAGCTTCTTTTGACTTTCCATATTATTTATGGAAAAGTTTTGAAAACCACTGTTTTCACCATCCATCTTCTTTGATCAAGCTTTGCAGGTTCATTGCAAGATTAAGCAGCCACAAAAAAAGAGAGATGATCTCCTTTTCTCATCTTTCGTAATATTTAAATGATAGTAGCGGTTTCTTCGGAGAAGGCAATGACAACCCACTCCAGTGCTCTTGCCCAGAAAATCCCATGGACGGAGAGCCTGGTAGGCTGCAATCCATGGGGTCACTGAGGGTCAGAGATGACTGAGCAACTTCACTTTCACTTTTCACTTTCATGCATTGGAGAAGGAAATGGCAACCCACTCCAGTGTTCTTGCCTGGAGAATCCCAGGGATGGGGGAGCCTGGTGGGCTGCCGTCTATGGGGTTGCACAGAGTCAGACACGACTGAAGCGACTTAGCAGCAGCAGCAGCGGTGGTGGTTTCTTAGAATGAAATGCCTGTCCTCAACTGTTGGATGATGTGTGAGTGCTCAGTCCTGTCCAGCTCTTTGCGACCCCATGGGCTGCAGTCCACTAGGCTCCTATCTCCATGGAATTTTCCAGGCAAGAATACTGGAGTGGGTTGCCATTTCCTCCTCTAGGGGATCTTCCTGACCCAGGGATCGAACCTGAATCTCCTGCTTTGGTAGGAGGATCCTTTACCCACTGCCACACCTGGGAAGCCCCTGTTGGATGATGAAAATCCTTAAAAACTCTGCCATGACTTGGAGGAAACTGGACCTTTCTTAAAAATTCTTATCATAAGCCCGTGGTGATTTTTAGTTCTGATATTCTTTTCTTAAAAATTTCTTACACCTGCCTTGTGCCCAAAACAAATCACAAAATTTAAAATGCCTATCCTTTCTAAATGTGGAGTGAAAGGCTGGGGCTTGTTAAAAGGATTGACTGAATTTCCTGAGCAGAGAAGTGGGAAAGAGGCTGTTCAGCCTACATGCGTGAGCTAATTGCCCCAATTTGTAATAAATACAGTGACTCAGGCGACACAGATACAACGGAGACCCTCTCCTACTACTGGGCTGTTGTAGTTTGGCATGCGGAGTGCAGTATTAAAGAGTTTTGGGTCCTCATACTCTATCCTGAATTCCTTTACCAAATCCAGTGATTTTTAAAGGTCAAAGAAAATTCAGTTTTCACAATTCAAAATGAAACAGCCCAGAATCCTTGAGGAAGTCATGACACTGTTTTGAAGTATTTGTAGAAAGAACCAGAAAAAAAAAAAAATGCTGCTTTTCTTTGGGATTTAGGAAGTAGACTCAATATAAAAGGTGGGGATCTGTTTTCTGTTTTCCATCAGTGTGTTGACAAAAGGAAGCAAGAGACGAAGAGCCTGCAGTTGGAGATGCCCTTTGAAAGGTTTGGCTTCTGCTGTTCGGTGACCCATCTTGGGTGGCCCTTGTAGTCCTGCTGAGACCAGACCATATGTGTAACTATGTTTGCAGGGCTGGATCCCAATGTAGTCAGGCCAAGGCGTTGATGAATAAGCACCGAAATGAGAAGTGCATTTGGACAGAAGGAGGCAGAGAGTACAGAAACAGGGGTTGCTGCTGTGATCTGGGGCCAAATTTTAGCGCTGTCTTAGTTTGCCTGCTCAGGTGCAGAGCTTTGCTTGTTGCGAAGGCAGACCTAGGACTCAGGCAGCTGCCCGTCTTTCCTCCAACCACTAGGAACCCATTAGAAGAAAAGATGCATTGCATTGGGCCAGGTAACTTTCAAAAGTGAAGGATGCTCAGGGAACAGGAGACGCTTGCTCCAGGCGTTGCATCTGCCTTTGTTGTTTAGTCTCTCAGTCGTGTCCAGCTCTTTTGGGAGCCCAGAGACTGTAGCCCGCCAGGCTCCTCTGTCCGTGGGATTTCTCTAAGCAAGAATACTGGAGTGGGTTGCCATTTCCTTCTCCAGGGCATCTTCCCAACCCGGGGATTGAACCTGTGTCTTCTACATTTGCAGGTGGATTCTATACTATCTGAGCCACCAGGGAAGTGAGATACTGCCTTGCTCTATCTAATTTGGTTTCATTCCCCAGATTTGGGAGAGGCTAGAACTTGGAGACTCCCCATCATTGAACAATGAGAAGATTCTATTCACAAAGCCCTCGAAAGGTCAGGCTGAAAGGCATGCACAGCTGAATGTTATGGGGATAAAGGTCAGAAAGTGACCTTGGGTAAGACACTTACCTTCTCTAAAGCTCAGGGTCATCTGTAAAATGGGAATAACAAAGACAGCTGCTTCACTGGGATGTGGGGAGCATTCGATGATATAATCCACTCCAAGCTCTTATCTTCACACATAATGAATCCTCAGCAAATTTCAAGTGTCATTTGTTTATGTTTAAAAACTGATGGTTTTCATATTTGACTTGTCTTAAATTATGATGAAATTCAGTTCAGTTCAGTCGTTCAGTCATGTCCGACTCTTTGCAACCCCATGAACTGCAGCATGCCACATCTCCCTGTCCATTACCAACTCCTGGAGTCCACCCAAACCCATGTCCATTGAGTCGGTGATGCCATCCAACCATCTCATCCTCTGTCGTCCCCTTCTCCTCCTGCCCTCAATCTTTCCCAGTATCAGGGTCTTTTCCAATGAATCAGCTCTTCACATCAGGTGGCCAAAGTACTGGAGTTTCAGCTTTAGCATCAGTCCTTCCAGTGAACACCCAGGACTGATCTCCTTTAGGATGGACTGGTTGGATCTCCTTGCAGTCCAAGGGACTGTCAAGAGTCTTCTCCAACACCACAGTTCAAAAGCATCAATTCTTTGGTGCTCTGCTTTCTTTATAGTCCAACTCTCACATCCATACATGACCACAGGAAAAACCATAGCCTTGACTAGATGGACCTTTGTTGGCAAAGTAATGTCTCTGCTTTATGAATATGCTATCTATGTTGGTCATAACTTTCCTTCCAAAGAATAAGCATCTTTTAATTTCATGGCTGCAATCACCATCTGCAGTGATTTTGGAGCCCAGAAAAACAAAGTCAGCCACTGTCTCCACTGTTTCCCCATCTAGTTGCCATGAAGTGATGAAATTCATCATGGTTGCAAAACCTTCGAATTGTACAAAAGTTCTTTGAAGTTAAAAAGTAAGTCAGATTCTCTGCCCCTACCTCTGCTCTCCCAACAAAACAGAGTCCCTGGGTTCTAGACTTGCTTCCAGTTCATGTAGGTCTGGGCAAGACTTTTAATCTGTATAGTGGGGATAATACTAAAAACTACTTTGCAGAGGTATCATGAGCTTGGAATAGTGCCTGGCACAGAGCCAGCTTTCAATAAATGTTTGCTCTCATTTTTCAAGTTAAAAAAAAAAAGAATGGGTAAAACTTAAGCTTGATTCTCTGCTAAAATTATGTACAGTAGTTTATAGACCACCTTCCTACCCTAAGAGTTGATGAAATGCATAAACTTATGAACAACTTCAAGAATGTGCTAATTTTATCATTGGAAGCCTCTTGGAATGTAGTCTGTTGCAAAGTTCCAGACAGAGCAGAATTCTTTTCTACAAAATCTATGATATGTGTGTAGTCATTGTCCCTGAAAATATCCAGAAAGAAGAAATCTCCCATTATTGGGATGGTCCAACACATTAGTATTGGAAACTTTTAGATTAAACAGTTTTCTATGGTTATTGAATAAAGAACACCACTTGCTAGCTCTGGTAGCTTGTTTAGTCTGGAGTTTCCTTACTGGACAGACAAAGAACATTGCAGAATGGAATTACATCCTTGATGGTACTTTGAGTTTTGGATTTTTGGATAACAGAAGAATTTCTCTCACTAAATCTCTCCTTTCTGCTGTAAGACAGTCTCTGCTGAAAGACATACACTCTTTTATCTATATATCATAAGTCGGATCTATTTTCTAGTCTTCACATTCTCAGCACATTCTGTTGAGAATTTATGAGACTGGAACTAACTCTAGGAAATGAAGAAATCTGTCATTTTTAGGAAGTGAAGACAGCTGTCTCTTTACTGCATGATGTAAGATTATCAGGTAGGAGTTAGTAGATGCTTTTTTTTTTTCTCAATTTTTTTTCACAATTTATAGAAAAGGTAATAAAATCATAATATACTATTTCTAGGATTCATCTTCAAGGAAAAAGGCTGGATAAATGAATAATGACTTCAGAAACCTAAAAGTGACATTTAGATGAATTTGATGAGGCATCTGATGATTTCTTGCTGGAAAAAAATTGATATATTTTTATAAATGTGTGGCTGGAATAACTATAACATGAACCATATAATACCAATGGATTCAATTTTAAGAAATGAAAATGTCTGTAGTATTTTCACAAACAATACTCAATACCAAGAGGGTTTAGAAATAATCAGGCCATGTGATTAGAACATATTGAAAGGTAGTTTTCTTTTTCTTACCTATTTTATAAAGTACTTAATTTTTAATAGTTCTGTAAGTCACCTTGTCTTGGTTTATATCTTGGCGCAGCTCTGTCCCTAAGTTCCTTGATCTGTGAAATGGTTCTCGTAAGAACTGAATGTTATATGTGACGTGCTTAGAACCAGGCCTGACACACAGTAATCAAAGCCCTCAGAAAACAGCTTTGTTGAAGGGTGTGTGTTTCTACATTGTGGTCAGCATAACTGGGGAAGAAATCAACTGATGTGCTCAGTACTTTATTATACTTTCAAAGCATTTCATCATCTTTTCATGGGTTTTTCAGCAGGTTTCTGTGTGTGTGTGTGTGTTTGAGGACTCTTATTTTCTTCAAAGCATTTAGGCTAGGAAGTATCTATTCAGCTTTACAGCTGATTCTATCTTTAACACTTTCCCATAAGTGCTGTTGGTTGTTAAGATTGAGAGGCAGAGCGTCACTGAACAGGAAATCCCGGGGCTGCCGGCATTCAGCCAGGGGAAGTGCCACGTGCTGGGCTGTCAAGGCTGTAAGAGGAGGGTGCAGGGTATCCAGAAAGCACAGGACACCCATTACTGGTGCCCAGAGCTGAGCATCAAGATGATCTAGGCTTGAGGAACGAGGTGAGGAATTTCAGCCCTTGGAGATGGAGTAACAGGACACTCAGCTGAGCAGAGAGAGGTGCGCTCGCCCAAGGCTCCAGGAAGGGTCAGTTGGTCCTAGGAAAGTGTGAGGCAGGAGAGAAGGATTTGGGGTGATGGAGAACAGGACAGAAATAGTAGGGCTTTCCCCTTGATTTAAAACCATGGCATGAAATGTATGACTATGTATTCATTTGTTCTGAATGGACATGTCCTCTGCCTGGAAGGGGCTTCCCTGGTGGCGCAGACGGTGAAGAGTCTGACTGCAGTGCAGGAGACCCGGGTTCGAACCCTGGGTTGGGACGATCCCCTGGAGGAGGGAATGGCAACCCACTCCAGTATTCTGGCCTGGAAAATCTCACGGATGGAGGAGACTGGCAGGCTACAGTCCATGGGGTCACCAAGATTCAGACATGACTGAACGACTTCACTTTCTTTCTTTCTTTCTTTCTGCCTGGGAGAAGATTAGGCCAGAGGAACAGTCTAACTTTAAGAAACCATGACATTGGCAGCTCCAGCTTCAGGAATAAGCATCCCCATTGCTCTTCCCATTGTTATTCTGATGAGCTGAAGTACCCTGGAAGATTTCAGTATGCACAAAATAGGCATATGGGGAAAGGCAGGAAACTCTTGTTCCAATATAGATACATAGAGTGGTTTGTTGTTTTGGATTCTGCAGTCAAATTGCGGCCATTTTTTTTTTTAAGTGGGAGAAATAGAAATATTGAAATAAGAATTGTTTGTAAGGCCCAAATCAAAAAAAATAAATAAATCAGTGACATCAAATTCAGTTGTTTCCCAAAGTACACATTGATATCTTTCTTAACAAATTCAACAATGCTGCCTGGTCTAGATGATATATTTATATCTGTTTACCTGGCAAGGCCTCATTCATATAAAGTTGTAAATGAGCTTAGGAGACAAAAACAAGGAAGGGCGGATGTTTGAAAATGGTATTTATTGACAGTTAATGTTTTCTGTGCCTACAAATTTATGGACAGAGAAAGATTTCATAGGATACTGCTAGATACAAAAAAAAAAAAAAGCTGGTTACAAAACAGTGTTTAAACACAAATCTTTAAAAATAAAATATGCAGGGAAACCATAAGGAAAAGAAAATACTGAAGGAAACACACTCTGTATCCCATTGGAGAGTAAGCACTCCAGCTAAAGGAAGTTTCAGGAGGAGTGTGAACCTAGTTAGGTCTGGTAGCACAGATAACAGAGGCGCACATTGGGGATCAAGTGCTCAGTAGGAGGTGGTGTAGAGCTAACAAGGAGCCAGTAAAGGAGTGTTAGGTAGTTAGAATAGGAAACAGGAGTCCAAAATGGTGGTGGCAAAAAGACAAGGAAGGGAAAAGCCCGCGAAAATAGAACAAAGGAAGGTCAAAGGAAGGTCCGGGGACTGGATGGAGGACCTCGGGCAGAATAAACAGCACTCCTGGCTAGCCCAGTTTACATACGGCAGGCCCAGGGGGAGGAAAAAACATGTGAAAAGAAGAGCCAGAGGGCCAGGGGTCGCTCTTCTCCTCGTTGGGTCGGCATGCCCTCACACCTCGAGGATGTATTTTCCTGCTATTTTCTAAATAAAACTGAGCTGTACCACGGAGCTGTAACGCTGATCTGTCTAAGAGCTATAACACGGTCTGTCCAAGAGCTGTGACGCGCCAAGGGCTTTAGTGTCTGTCGCTTCAAATTTTTGTTGAGATGAGACAGAACTGAGGAGATTACTCTCGCCTGATAAAAGTAAGAAAACTCGCTGGTGGAGGCTGTAGAATGAGTGTGTAGTGGTCTGAGGTGCCCCTTAAATTAATCAGGTCCCTACTTTTCCATGAAACATGTCTGCTATGTCAGGATCATGGGGCATTTGGGAATTCCAGGAGAAAAGAAACCAGGCATGTTTTGTGAGAGCTAAATTCACCTCACCCAACACAATGGTTTGGATGATTGATTCTTTTTGATCAAATGAATGCATTTATGCAAGAATGAATGAATGAAAAAACCTCTCGTGGCAATGAAGGTTGCTTTTCTGATGGCAAAGAAATGAGCTTGGGGAGAGAAGTCAGAGGGATACTACTGAAATTTTGTTTTCTGAATTTCCCTCTCAAACTGTGACGGCAATGAGATTAAACAACACAAAGACAGAGTGTGTGCTCAGTCGTGTCCGACTCTTTGCAATCCCATGGACTGTAGCCCGCCAGGCTCCTCTGTTCATGGGATTCTCTAGACAAGAACACTGGAGTGGGTGGCCATTTCCTCCTCTAGGGGATCTTCCTGACCCAGGGATTGAACCCCATCTCTTGTGTCTCCTGCATTGGCAGGCAATTCTTTACCACTGTGCCGTCTGGGGAGCCCAATGAGATTAAAGTCTACTGTTAAATGTGTGTGTATCATGAACAGACTGAGCCACTGAACTGAACTACTCCTTGCAAGGAAAGTTATGACCAACCTAGACAGCATATTTAAAAGCAGAGATATTACTTTGCCAACAAAGTCCGTCTAGTCAAGGCTATGGTTTTTCCAGTGGTCATGTATGGATGTGAGAGTTGGACTGTTAAGAAAGCTGAGCACCAAAGAATTGATGCTTTTGAACTGTGTTGTTGGAGAAGACTCTTGAGACTCCCTTGGACTGCAAGGAGATCCAACCAGTCCATCCTAAAGAGATCAGTCCTAGGTGTTCTTTGGAAGGACTGATGCTAAAGCTGAAACTCCAATACTTTGGCCACCTCATGCGAAGAGTTGACTCATTGGAAAAGACTCTGATGCTGGGCGGGATTGGGGGCAGGAGGAGAAGGGGAAGACAAAGGATGAGGTGGCTGGATGGCATCACGGACTCGATAGACCTGAGTTTGAGTGAACTCTGTGAGTTGGTGATGGACAGGGAGGCCTGGTGTGCTGTGATTTATGGGGTCGCAAAGAGTCGGACATGACTGACAACTGAACTTTGAACTTATCATGAACAGGACTGTAGCTAAATGAATCCACTTGAACTCATAAAGGCCCCAGAGATTGAGCACACAAATAACCAGAAGACGAGTTGTTGATTTTGCTGTGTCACCAGTTGTAATGACGCCGGATGACCAGAGATAGGTCAGTGACTGCTGTCTTCTTTGGGGGCTTTTTAGAATGAAAGAGATGCGGTACGTCTGCTGGGGTGGTGTGCTTCTCTCTTCTGCACTTTTATTCCCAAACATCACATCTTCTCGTTGTAACAGACAAGTCATGTGTAGAGACAGAAACCCTTTGTGAGTTAAGTTAGGAAATCGGAATCACTGATGGGGAATTGGCCACAGACAACAGAGGACACAGCTGTGAAAAGGTGCTGAAGCAGTTGAGAACGGTTGGAGGATGGCGGGTCATCAGATGTTTGGCCAACTCAAGTGGAGCGTGTGGATATGAGAGTGAAAGAAGCACAAGCGGAAATCCCCGGGTCTCAGTGTCCTTGAAACATGAGGTTAAATGAGCTCTGGTTCCCTTGCTCTATACCCAGCCCGTGTCATGGTGCCTGGTGCCCTGGTGGATTCCTAGCATTTTCTGTATGAATGAATGAGTGGGAAGCTAGAGGATGAGCAGAGGTTGTCTGGATTTACAGCAGAGACCATCTCAGTGATTCTGATAAAAGACAAAACAGGGACTTCCCTGGTGGTCCATTGCTAAGACTCTGTGCTCCCAAAGTACAGGGACCTGGGTTTGATCCCTGGTCAGGGAACTAGAGCCCACATGTTAAAACTAAAAGTTCATATGCCATAGCTACAAGAGCCTGTGTGCCTCAACTAAGACTTGGTGCAGTCAAATAAATATTAAAAAAATAAAAATAAAAAAGAGACAGGCCATATTAGAAAGGGTGATGTCAGGAATTCCCTGGTGGCCCAGTGGTTTAAGACTCTGTGCTTTATTGCTGAGGGCCTGGATTTAATCCCTGGTTGGGGAACTAAGATCTTGCAATCTGTGTGACATGGCCTGGAGAGAAAAAAGGGTGATATTTATGGCCATCCAGAAACCTGAGGCCCCATGGCCTGGAAGGGGCTCTAGTAACACGGATCAGGGGAAAGGGACCTTGGACATAAGTGGAGTGAGGAAGGAGGAAAGAAGTCACCAGTGAGAATCTGTGGCATGACAGTCTGTGCACGTGTGCGGCCTGCCTGCAGGGACCAGAAACGTTCAGGGCAGGGTTGTTATGGTTCAGTTGCTCAGTCATGTCCAACTCTTTGCGACCCCATGAACTGCAGCACACCAGGCCTGTCCTTCTCTGTCTCCCAGAGGCTGCTCAGATTCATGTCCATTGAGTCTGTGATGCCATCCAACCATTTCATCCTCTGCCGTCTCCTTCTTCTCCCGCCTTCAGTCTTTCCCAGCATCAGGGTCTTTTCCAATGAGTCACTTCTTTGCATCAGGCAGCCAAAGTATTGGAGCTTCAGCTTCAGCATCAGTCCTTCCAGTGTGTATTCAGGGTTGATTTCAGGGCAATAGGATCTGGGAACAGGGAAGAAGAAGTGAAGCAGAAGGATGTCTGACCAGTAACCCCTGTCCTGTTGGTTTTCAAGTGATGATGGTGTTGGCATGGCTACAGTTGAGGGAGAAGCCACATAGGTACCTAACTCATAATAGAAGCTGCTGGACACCAACAGATGGTGATGGAAACTGTGAGAACAGATGCTCATTTAAGGGGTTAAATACAGAGGCCAGGCACATGGACAGCAGGTAAAGGACATGCTGGAAACCATAATTTGGAAGATTCAAAAGACTAATGCAAACCTAAGGGAGTTACAAGGAGAAGTGACCCACAGGGTTGCAAGTACCTCACAGCCAAAAAAAATAATAAAAGAAGAAGAATATATTTTATTTTGGTCCAGAGAGAGCTAGGATGATCTGAGGAAGGTATATGCCAGTAGAAGTAAAAATGTTGCTGTCACAGAATACAAAACTGGATTTTAACCATTTCAAAGAGAGCAATGAACCAAAGTGTTTTTTCTCGCTGAGTTGCCACTAGCTGTTTCCAAGGAAAAGATTCATCAATGAACATGTTGTAGGTGTGCAGCCTCCACCCACTATTGAGCTATTTGAATACCAACTGCTTTTGATAAAGCTACTGGAAATCATGCTTGTCAAACTTCCTGCACTGCCTTATGAAGGGCACTTCTGTAAACAGAGACTAAAAATACATTGAGTTATAGATACATGAGAGTGATAAGGCTAAGATACACAGAAGCAATTTCCTATCAAAATAATGTGTACCTAGGATACTTAAATATTCCTGCTGGTCTTTATCAGGAGAATAATAGGCCTGCTGTCCTCAATTATATTGATTCAACAGGATGAATGTGTACAACAATATTTCTGTATATAAAAGAAAATTATTGCCTCAATGAATTGCCTCAACTTAATTTTGGATTTTTCACATTCGTAAATTGAGACATCCAGGAGACAGGGAAGGACAGGGAAGCCTGGCATGCTGAAGTCCCCTGGGTCGCAAAGAGTCGGACACAACTGAGTGACTGAACAACAGCAGTGTTTGTAAATTGAACTTATTTTACTACTTGATGATATTTTATAAGAAATAAGTTACGATTTCAGTGATTCCGGAGCTGGTTGTTGAGGGAGTTTTTCACTGCATGATTGTTGATTAAAATTGTAGGGCGAGTGCAGAGACAAAGAGAGTAAGTTAAGCAATCAGGCAAGAAAAGGGAAATTTATTAGAGGAAAACGAGAGGGTGACGGGCCCTTAAGGAGAACCAGCATCTTCCCTTTCTGACGGGGTCTTTCTTATACCCTGCCAGTGAAAAGTTCTCTGAAGGGATGGTTAATTTTTAGCCTGCAGTTGAGTCCTGTGG
This sequence comes from Bos grunniens, assembly GCF_055505025.1. Taxonomy (NCBI): domain Eukaryota; kingdom Metazoa; phylum Chordata; class Mammalia; order Artiodactyla; family Bovidae; genus Bos; species Bos grunniens. Next base: position 84,191,690 of record NC_141176.1, on the reverse strand, counting down.
TCACATAGCCGAAGGTCTAGAATCTGGTGGTCTCATAGCTTTGAGAAGGCAGATGCCAGTGAGAAAACAGAGTCTCATAGCTTTGAGAAGGCAGATGCCAGTGAGAAAACAGAATCTTGTTTGGGCAGGTTGGTCAGTCTCAAGGATCACTGTGATTTTATTCTTTGTTTGTGAGGGCAACATGATGAGCCATCTTAACAATGAGCCCCCATGTAGACCCTATGGAAAGTATTACGACTGGATGTAAACACATTTGTTGCGTTTTACTGTACGTGTGGCTTCCCTAGGATTTCCTGGGCAGTGTCTGATTTGGTGGCGCTTTTGTGTTTGTAAAGCGAGGGTGAAAGTGGTTTGATAACTACCGTCGTTCATCAATGGTGCATTGTTTTGGCGGCTCAAATACTCCTGTCATGGAGATTTTTGAAAAAATAAGATTCTGGATGTCTCCTTCTCCACGATAACAAATCCTTAGTCAAAAGTCTGTTTTGCTCCTGATGGGATATTGCTAAGACAAGGTACATAGAATTAACGTGTGAAGATGTCACATTTACACATCAAGTAATTTTCAGGCCTCAACTATGGCCAGATCAGAAGAGAAATAAATGGCCTTCCACTGGTCCGGTGGAAAGGTATTACAATAAATTTTTTCTTATATCATCTTGGAACAACATTGTAAAATCACTCTTTGTTTCCTCCTTTGTGTTGTGTTATTTTTAAGGATTTAAGATTCGGTATCCAGTTTTTTGGTTCATAGGAGACTGTCATTCAAGAAGCATCCGAAATTGAGGCCACCAAATGCCCCCCCACCCCATAAATCAGAGAACACACATAATTTGAATATTCTGCATATATTTACATATCGATGTCAAGAGTCCCTAACTCCAATTATGTAAAATAAAATTAATTAGTGCAGCCTCCTGTAAAACCCATATTCAAATCCAATATTCAGGACAAGGCAGCCTGGAAACACCTACCACACCTTAAAGGCAATTAGCTTAATTTCTTCCGGGAATAGGAGGGTCAGGTAGATGCACCTACCTTGGTGCATCAAGGGGAACAGACACAGAGGTAGATGTTTGAACACAGGGAATCAGATCCCAGGCAGTTGGTCCTGAGTTTCTGTGTTCTCTTTCCCAGTGAAAACTGCACGTATTTACACATACTGCAAATACTGCCTTGTTCTTCTCGAGTTCCCACGAGCATTGCGTGGCACTCACTCTCTTTGGCAAGGATTCTTTCTCCAGCCCCAGGGAGAGCAGAGAGTGTGCCAGTGCATATTCCTGGTGATAAAACTACTGCGTTTCTCCTGACGAGGCATCCTCATGGGTGAGCACTGCTGGAAGGACCTTGACCCTTCCTTACCTGCCTTTAGAAGTTCTCCTAATTGTAGTTCAGCACCAACTTGGTCCATTATGAACACCTTAGACTCTATAGTTTAGAACTTCTTTTAAACCTCAGATTTGCTTGGATGGCCTGGGTTGCTGCCTCAAGACTGGACTTTCTCATGCTTGCATAAAAAATACAAGAGGTGGGACTTATCCTGATGGTCCAGTGGTAAAAATTCTGTCTTCCAATGTAGGAGATGTGGGTTTGATCCACAACCAGGGGGACTAAGATCCCACGTGTGTGTGTGTGTGTGTGTGTGCGTGCTCAGTCATGTCTGACTCTTTGCGACCCCAAGTAGCCCACCAGGCTCCTCTGTCCATGGAATTTTCCAGGCAAGAATACTGGAGTGGGTTGCCATTTCCTCCTTCAGTGGATCTTCCTGACTCAGGGATCAAACCCAGGTCTCCTGCATTGAAGACAGATTCTTTACCTGCTGAGCCACCAGGGAAGCCCCTTTAACCTTTCTAGTTGCATGTATTTATTATATACAGTAAATGGAACTTGAGTGTAATTAACAAGCTTGCCAGGTAGTGCTAGTGTAAAGAATCCACTCGTCAATGCAGGAGATATAAGAGACATGGGTTTGATCCCTGGGTCAGGAAGATCCCTTGGAGTGGGGCATGGAAACCCACTCCATTATTCTTGCCTGGAGAATCCCATAGAAAGAGAAGCCTGGTGGGCTGCAGTCCATGGGATTGCAAAGAGTTGGACATGACTGAACAACTCAGCACGAATATATGCAGGCTTGCATGGGGACTTCATTTTTGTGATCAGGGTAAGGATGGTTTGGAGACTAACTCACTCTATCTTTCTTCTCTTAGACTGTGGTTTTGAACTTGCTTCCCAGAGCTAACTTCAGCATGCTCAAACGGAAGCAGAGCTCCAGGGTGGAGGCCCAGCCGGTTACTGACTTTGGTCCCGATGAATCTCTGTCGGACAACGCAGACATCCTCTGGATTAACAAGCCAGTAAGTTTCTTTTTTAAAGAAGAATAGAGAGGCACATGCTGATATGAAGCTGCTTTGATTCATTTAATTCAGAAGCTCCTGTCCCTGTGATGTGAAACGTCTGAGTGGCAGTAGAATGTGGGTGAGTCTTGGAGTCTGGGAGATGAAAACGATTCCAATGACACAATGAGATGCCGTGTGAGTTACTCACAGAGGAGGCATCAGAGGTGGCTCCCCGACCTGCCCTCTGTGCATCTCCTCCTCAGAGTCACAGAATGTGGAGTTAATGCCACTTCTCCGGCCGACCTGAAGCTGGAGACTGTGATGAGGGATCTCTTCACTTATCCTCACCACGCAGGAGTCCGAGGAGACAATCAGATGTTGGGAATTAAAGGTCTCCTTCTGAGTTGCAAGTAAAGGTTAATGAGATAGAGGGTAGTGTCTGTGAAGAACTTGTCACCTTCTCTGCCTAATTAAGCTGACAAGAGCTTGAGGCGAAGCCCAGCTACACCTAGTATCATTGTACATGAGGAGACAGTCTAGCAGCCAGAGCTGGGGCTGAAGGCATTGTTGCAGAACTGGGAAGCTCAGCTTCCAACAGCCGTCCTGTTGTTCAATCGCTCAGTCGTGTCTGACTCTTTGCGACCCCATGGACTGCAGCACACCAGGCTTCCCTTCACCATCTTCCGGAGTTTGCTCAAACTCATGTCCATCGAGTTGGTGATGCCATCCAACCATTTCATCCTCTATCACCCACCCCCTTGTCCTCCTGCCCTCAGTCTTTCCAGCATCAGGGTCTTTACCACTGAGTCAGATCTTCACATCAGGTGGCCAAAGCATTGGAGCTTCAGCTTCAGCATCAGTCCCTCCAATAAATATTCAGGGTTGATTTCCTTTAGGATGGACTGGTTTGATCTCCTGCACAGGATCCACTCTCTTATCAAACTCAACAGCAGGAGCTGAAATCAGGAAATGAACTGCCACTCTTGAGCTGCTTGTCTTTCCCTTGACCTTGACTGTAGTAAAGATGATCAGCCTTGGTCCCCTCTGTCCTCTCCCTTCTTATCTGTTCTCCAGACCACTTCTCAGCTGCTCACATTTCTTTTCCACATTTCTGTGTCTGTTCACATCGCCCTCTGCTTAACAATCATTGAAACATCCCTATTACCTACATTGAAAATTTTAAACAGTAGTTTGTATCACATGCAAGGCCCTTTATACTGTGGCTCTAACTTGTACAGCAGCTATCTTTCCTGCATCTATACACTGTCCACTAATCGGTGGCTTCCTGCTCCTCCGAGGTGTCCAGCCAGTTCGCATTGTTTCCATTGTCTTGAGATGCTTTCCCAGTGACGGGCTACCCAGGTGGCTCAGTGGTAAAGAATCCACCTGCAGTGCAAGAGTCCCAGGAGATGCAGGTTTGATCCCTGGGTTGGGAAGTTCCCCTGGAGGAGGCCATGGCAACCCATTCCAGTATTCTTGCCTGGAGAATCCCATGGACAGAGGAGCCTGGTGGGCTAGAGTCCATAGGGTTGCAAAGAGTCAGATACAACTGAAGCGATTTAGCACTCACACACAGATGAGTCCAGTCCTCCTTATCCGTGTCACCCCTGCCCCCATTCACTCTGAAAGTCTCCTGCTTTGACCCTCCCGAACCACTGATGAAATGAACCTCTTCTCTTTCCACTTATCCTACTTTATATGTTCAGTTCAGTTCAGTCGCTCAGTCGTGTCCAACTCTTTGCAACCCCATGAATCGCAGCATGCCAGGCCTCCCTGTCCATCACCAACTCCTGGAGTTCACTCAAACTCATGTGCATCAAGTCGGTGATGCCATCCAGCCATCTCATCCTCTGTCATCCCCTTTTCCTCCTGCCCCCAATCCCTCCCAGCTTTTCCAATGAGTCAACTCTTCCCCTGAGGTGGCCAAAGTACTGGAGTTTCAGCTTTAGCATAATTCCTTCCAAAGAATACCCAGGGCTGATCTCCTTTAGAATGGACTGGTTGGATCTCCTTGCAGTCCAAGGGACTCTCAAGAGTCTTCTCCAATGTAGATGTAAGTAAAAAATGATTTCTGTATAAATGTATATGTGATGCATCTTAGACTGAAATAGGCATAATATCGCTCATTGGTGATGAGTTGCAACTGTGTTGTTTCCATTGGTGTGTCTTCAGAGCCCAGTGTAATTTCCAACACATAGTAGGTCTTTCCCACTCATGTTTAGGGAATTTTGAACGAAAGAGAAAATAAAGCAGTCATTTTTTCTTAGCGTCCACCAGTACAGAGCTTTCTGAGACCTTCTGAAGAAGGTAGATTTATAGATGTAGGCTTGGAAGACTAACTAGAATGATTAATGCTTAACGAGAATTCATTCTGTAAATTCATGATGGTTTTGTGGGAGAACTCATCTTTTGAGGCTCTTCTGTGTAATTAGATCCTTTGTATTGGAGGCCCAGATGGGTCTAAATTTACACGTGGTGTTTATTGAAGTGCTTCTTAATTGGCATGAAAAGTACATCAACTTTTAAAGTTAATCATCAGTGACTTATATGGTATGGAAATCAGTGGCATTACGTCTTCATGCAAATATTACAACTGTCAGGTTAATATTATAACCCACTCACCAGCCTACAAGTGTCTGAGTCTCCTCAAAGATCTGACAGCCTTTTCTGTTTTTCATCTCAGGTGGTTGTTCGCTTGTATGGCTTCAGAAACCATCGACCATGAAACTGTAACAGCTTTTTTTTCCCCACAGAGAGTATATTAAAGGATTAATATGACTGCATATATTATGTGTGTATATATATATATATATATATATAGGCTATTCAACAGATAACACATTGAAATTATGTTTAGGAATTGTCTACTGATTTGTTAGTAATATTAATTGTGTGGGTTTAACATGCAAATGCATTAATATTTTTTATCCTAGCTATTAGTTTTCATAAGAAGATATTATATGGATGATTTATGTCCTACGCTTTTACACATGTATACACACACAGAAACATCTTTAACTTTCTAATTCCTTCTTTATGTTAGGATTAAGGAAAGACCTCAAACAGCAAGTGCACTGCCAGCATTGCACAAAAATGTGTTTTTTGGCATTTTTGGGAGAGATATCTGGGCTAAATTTATATGAAACATGTTCTCAAAAATAAAAAGGTTCATTTATTATTAACTTTTGAAAATATAGGATGAGAGCAGATTTTCAAATATATTTTCATACACACATGTTAGCATGAGATAATAGAATGAAAGCCCCACATACAGGAAGTGTTATATATCAGTTAACTTTAAGAAGCATCTGGAGTCTGCTGGGATGAGCCCGTGTGCTAGATTTCAGGGAAGATAGAATAAATATGGCCTCAGAGTCTAGGTGCTCACAGTACATAAAAAGTATGAAAGTAATAGCATATCACTTTTCTACATATTTTCATTGAGGCTCTACTGTGTCCTTATGTCCCAGTAAATATCAGGGGCTTTAGGGTAGTGTGACCTGGTTCACATTGAGGTGAGGTTTTATTAATGCAGGACCACAGACAAGCTCCTTAACCTTCCTGAGTCTTAGTGCTTCCATGTGGAAATTAGGCTGCTTTGAGAATTAAATGATGTAAAATATATTGAAAATATTTAGCACATTATCAGTATTTAATATGTTAGTTTTGTTCTTCCTTTTCTCCCTAACCCAAGTGTTAGTTGCTTAGTCATGTCCAACTCTTTGCAACCCCATGGACGATAGCCTGCCAGGCTCCTCTGTCCATGGAATTCTCCAGGCAAGAATACTGGAGTGGGTAGCCATTCCCTTCTCTAGGGGATCTTCCCAACCCAGGGATTGAACCCAGGTCTTCTGCACTGCAAGCGTTTCTTTACCATCTGAGCCCCCAGAGAAGGCCCCCTTTTCTCCCTAGTGGTGAAATGTTGGGTTGGCCAAGAAGTTTGTTCAGAGTTTTCTATAAGATGTTACAGAAAACCCAGACGAATTCCTTCTTGGCCAGCCCAATATTTCCAACTCAGTATTACGTTTTCCAAATAGTGTGGTTCATAACACAGGTTTCAGATGTTTTATGGCATCGGATAGTAACTCTGGGCCATCTCCACAGTGGGTTCACTCTCTGCTGCGCATCTGTGCCATCATCAGCGTCATCTCAGTCTGTATGAACACGCCCATGACCTTCGAACACTACCCTCCTCTGCAGTATGTGACCTTCACCCTGGACACTCTGTTGATGTTTCTCTACACAGCAGAGATGATCGCCAAAATGCACATCCGGGGGATTGTCAAGGTGAGTGTTTCCATGTTATTTAAGCTCAAAACCAAAGCACACTGAATTCATTTAATGTTTTCATGTTAATTTCAGTCAAATAAAACATCTCTTTATTTTATCAGTATTTAATATGTTAAATATTAATATGATAAAATACTGATATTGAAGTACTTTTAAGAGGGTATAATTCCAGATATTGGTGAAAACATGATACATTTAAGAGTATTATAAAAGTGAAGTCAATCGTGTAAGGCATAAAGTCTTGGAATATCTGAGGCCCCACCTCCAGCTTCCTGAAGGCCAGAGGAGGGTCTTTCATGCCGCCTACAGGGTGATCATGCCACCTAACCCAAGGAGGCACCTGTTGATTTATGGAATGCAGAATAAGTGTTATGTGATAAATTTGCCGGACAATGATAATCAGGAGGATCTCATTTGCCTGAGGCATACTAAAAATGTAAAGAAGTAAAAAGAGAGACTTTAAATGGAAAGGAATTCCAAAACTGTAAGACAAGAATGTGTAGCATGAAATTGGTGCCACTGGGAGACAATAAAGAAAGAAATAAAAGAAAAGATAAAAGAAAAGAAAAAACAATGAGAAAAGGAGGGAAATTTCTATCCTGGGGTATCTCTTCCTCCTATGACGCTAACCTTTATAGAGGTTAAATGGAAATCCCAAATGAACTTTTTGGCCAGCCCAATAATCTCATCTCAGTATTATAGATGATCCTGTCTCTAAAGTATTTTGATGGTTTAGTTGCTAAGTCATGTCTGACTCTTGTGATCCCATGGACTGTCCATGGGATTCTCCAGGCAAGAATACTGGAGTGTGTTGCTGTTTCCACCTCCAAAAAGTATTTTAAATTGTGCTATTTAGAGAGACAGTGGTATAATGAAACAGCAGAATGTGTATTAGCGTTTGACAAATGAAAGTTTTGACTCAAATTAGGATTTGAGTCTTTTCATTTACTGGCTGTATAAACATCTCAAGGGAAGTAATTGTGATGAAGAAGAGCCTTATTTTGTATAACATTTTTGAGAATTTAATGAGCCAATGCTTAAGATGTATTTATTGGGTCAACTTCATTGCTTCTTTTTACATGTAATACATTGTATGCTGTCTTTAAAAGAGAGGAATCATAATCAATGCATTACTCTCTTCATTTTTAACTTTTTAAAACATTTTATTAAGGACATTTTTAAATTTACATGAAAGTAGAGATTATAGTTGGAACAAATACCTATAACTCAACATCAGTAGTTATCAATACTTGTCCAGTTCTATTTCTTTTTAAGACAACTCTGAGAAATCAGGTTATTTTAGAAACAACTTACACATTGCCAACTGATAAAATCTTTTTTCTAAATATTGTATTGGGCACAGGTAGCAGTAATTTCTTACTGGAGGCCAGTACACAATCCATATTCATGATGCTCCACTTGTCACGAGTATTTTCTTTTAGAGTTAGCTTCTTTGAGTCATGACCCAAAAAAGCTTCACAAGGTGTATGTTTTTGCGTTTGAAGTTTGAATATTTTATCACGTTAAGGGATTAAACATAAATTTCAACTCTTGAGAATTGTATCATGAACAGCTTTTACATTTTGTTGAATGATTATTTTTCCCCTTGACTCATAGTAGTGTGGCTTTCCTAGTAATCAAACCATCCTTACATTCCCAGAAAACACCTAGCTGGGTCATAACACAGTTTTGTTGTGTTTTAATGTACTATTTCATTATATTTGTTATCACTTTTCTTATTTAAATTTTGTTTAATCTCTATCAGGCTTGATATTAGCTATTCAGTGTGTATATATATGCTGTGTATATGTACTTCTGTGCTCTAAAATAATCTGAGTAATCTTGAAACTGTTTTAGCTTGAAACTTTTGGTAGAAATCTCCTGTGAAACCATTTGATCCTAGTATTTTTTTCATGGGACTCCCTTTCTTTAAATTGGTTTGTTTAGACTTGCTTGGTCTTTACTTGATGAAATAAATTTTTTTAAAGAAATTGTCCACTATTAAGTTTAACTTATTAATAGTGAATGTTTACAATGTACTTATTTCCAACTAAAATATTTGTACAGCTTTTTTCAAAAGTGAAAATTTGTCAAGAAAAGTGTAACCTGATGCTTAAAATAGAACATGATTTACACATATACTTTATTTGGGTCTATAGACTCAAATCCTGTGTCCCTGGAAAGGCTAATCTTCAGGGAGAAAATAGGGAGGAGAAGGTAGTGATGCACTTAACACTTTCCAGTTGTTAAGGAGATAAAGAATGCCAGCACCAGATTTAGCCCCCAAGAGCTGTGGAGCCGTATGCACACCCTAACCTTTTCCAGGATTTGTGGACAATGGCAGTGTCTCCATTGCACACATGCAGATACACAATAGTGGTTCTTCTAGTTACACCGTGACTGGGGCAAGTATTTTTGCAAATGTGCATAGTGAACATTTGTATGGTGAGAACTCAGATAGTGAGAGATCAGTATTTTGTGGAAAATGCTGTAATAGTGGTCTGGAAAAGTTATAGGGGGAAGGGGGCACCAAAAAAATAGTGACAAAATCTGTTTGGGGCTGCCCAGAAAAGTCTTGAAGAAAGAGAATGTTGAGGTCTTGTCTTGAAGGATAAGGAGGTGTGGGCTATGGTGGGGGTCATGGGGAGGGAAGTAAAGGATTTCATGGAAAGAAGAAAGCAATGCTCTGAGACACACGGCCTTGGAACAGACTGGAGCCTTGGGGTGCTCTGCGTAGTCAGAGTGAGGAGTAGCAGATGGTATGCCCAGGGAACAGCCGGGGAGGACCCTTGGAAGGGAGACCAGCTGCATCTCAGAGGATCTTGCAGCCTTGTGAGGAGCTCAGTCTTCCTTCTGTGGTCAGTTAAGAGGCATGGGGATCGGAATATGAGTGACATAGTTTGATTTGTGTTTGAGAAGTTCACGGTGGAGATCATATGCTCCATGCACTGCAGGAGATAGAAATTGAAGCACAGAGTCCTTCTGGCAAAAAATGTCCTTCGAAAGTTTCATTAGAGGCATGTATCTGCTTGAAGGATTTCACATCTTTTATAACATTTCCCAAGCTTGACTATATCTGCCAATTAATTTTCACTCCCCGATCATTTGTTTCTAATTGCCTCTCCCATGAATTCCTGTTCTGAGAAGCACTGTAGCTCAACCAAATTCCTATGGGCAAAAATAAAGCATCGGGGTGATATATGTTTGTGTTTTTGTGAAGCATTCCATGTAGTGCAGACTGTGAAGTCTTCAGACAATTCTCAGTTGTCTATTTTTCATCTGGCAACAGACCTGGCTAAAAAGTAGCATGCATCCTCTGAGCATTGTTGAAGTAATAAATAATAATGCTAAGACACAGTGACAGATGGGCCCTGGGAATGCAGAACAATAAATCATGTGCTTATGAAACTACACCCATGCATATTGTTTTGTGACTGCAAACTATATCCCTGTGAATGTCTTCAGGTAAATGTGTTTGTTTTCTCTGCTTGTTAAATCCTTGCATGGCAATTTAAGTTCCTCTCTTATACTGTATAATTGATTGGCAGCCTCCAAGTGTTTACCTTTATAAAGATTGATAGACAGCTCTTGTATAACTCATCTCCTCAGGCACCAGCCTGCTGATTTCTGCCCATAACTCAAGCACTCTCTCCTCTTCATTTCTTGTTGATGCAACAAGCAAATTAAAACCTTTCTTTCATATTGGGAGAGATTACGGTTTCTCAAGTACCAATGGGCCTTCCTGTGTGTTAGGTTCTGTTTCCATGTTTTGGAAGCAGGAGGGAGGGACAATTTATTATTTGCAAGTATTATAACTTGAACATGAATACAGTAGGATTTTAAAAGGATCTGGACATACTGATACATTGAATCATAGCACCGTTTAACCAGTTATGGTGAAGAGTCTTTGAAAATACAAACTGAAAAAGAGACAATGAGTTAAACGTATCAGACGCAAAGTACAACATGAGATTATGTTACTGAACCAAAATTGGGTCTGTTCACCTTCACCCAGTAAAGCCAATCTACTGACACGGGGTTGTGGTCAAGGCAACTATAGTGTTTATTTCAGAGCCCAGCAAGGAGTATGGGCAGCTAGTGCTAAAAGGACCTAAACTCCCAGAAGGGATTCAGGGAAGGGATTTTAAAGGCCGGATGAGGAAAAGGTCAAGGAGTGCATGACCAGCTCATGGAGCTGGTGGTGTGGTAACTACCTTCTGGTTCCAGCTAGTCTGGGTCTAGGGGCTGGTTTTCAGCATGCCGTTAACTTCTTTCACCTTGTGGGATTTTAGTAACTGCATAACAACTCAAGGATATGGCTCAGAATTTTATCTACAGCCCAGGAAGAGGAATTACAGCTCCTTGACTTTGTTTTATGGTTCAGCTATTATTTGGCCTTATTAAACTGTTTTTCTATGTTTCCATATTTTCTCACTTTCCTGATTGAGTTTGCTCTTTAGAACTCCAGGAAGGCCTAGGAGGCTAGAGCTTTTGTACAAACAAAATGTGGGGGACACAGCAGGGTCCCACTTATCTTCAGTTATACTTCAAAGTGTCAGGTTTCAGAGCCTGTGTTCTGTTCATGAAAAGGTATTTTGTCCTTATGGAGCCTTAGTGAGTATTGATAATGATTGATATGATTTCAATTTCAATTCAGTCATATTTGCAATCTCATTATAATGCAAAAATTAAATAAACCTTGTGCTGCTGTGCTTAGTCATGTCTGGCTGTTTGTGACCCCATGGACTGTAGCCCCTCAGGCTCCTCTATCCATGGAATTCTCCAGGCAATGCTATTTCCTCCTCCAGGGGATCTTCTCCATCGAGGGACTGAATCTCTGTCTCTTGCATCTCCTGTGTTGGTACTCGAATTCTTTACCACGGTGCCACCTGGGAAGCCCATATTAAACTTTGACCCAATTCTTATTTGCATGGCATGTCAGCTTTGCTGATTCAAACTACACTAATCTGAGAAATACGCAAAAATTATCTCATAATTTCATCTGTGATCTTTCATGATTATTCAGGAAAAGAGTCTTAACTTTAAGGTAGTACCTTTCAATGTACTACATCTTTCTCTTTTTGCGACCAAGAAGCATTCCTTTAAAGGGACAGTAGTAGTAGTTTCAGTGAACGGATAGGTGCACGGATGCATTCATGAAGCATAAGCATTGACTTCTTACTGTCTGCATTGTAATCTACAGAGGCTCAAAAGACATGGTTCATATGCTTATCTCATTCATTTAATATCATGGTGCAAGGTAGTGGGAATACCGCCTGAAATTGTCTAAAGTTTCAAGATACTATTAATCTTCAGAGCAAACTCAAACATTGACAGTGGAATGGAAGATAGACCTTTTTTAAAAAATACAGCGCCAGAGAATATGTTTAGAGAAGATTTAAGTGGGAAACCCAAACTACAGGAACTAAAATATAAGTTAATTAAATAGCTAGATGGGAGTTACAAAGGACTATTCTGTCCGTTACACAGTATGAACCTTATTTATATACAAGAGCTGAGTTGCTGCTGGTTGCGTGATATATGAGCAAAAGCAGTGATTAGAGTGGGCTGTGGTCAGACCAAAGTCTGGAGGAAAAAATTGGCATAGACTGCAGGGAATTTTTCAGGAAGACCAAACAGCATGAAGGACAATGAATGCTAAAGGGCAAAAGGTTAAAAAAAAAAAAAGATGGGAAAAATCTGAGTGTTATTGGTCTTTGTAACTCGGATCACTATGACACAGCTCAAAGGTTTTTATAAATATTGAAGGACTCCTGGAAACTGAAACCAAAAAATACTGTGTAAAACTTCTGCTTGGTGGATTATTTCATGTTTTATACCAGGCAAGTTAAAAGAAGCTAGTTTTAATTGACCATTCCATGCAGTCTAGAGTGTGGTGGTCTTGTTGGGACAGGCAGATACCACTCTGAATTGCTGGAACATCCACCACAGAGAACATTCCAGATAATTCAACTCAAATGACTTCATAATTCAGAAATAGCTTTCTGTATGATACAGTAGAACTTTTTTTGCTAAACCACTTTTCATGAGGTCATTAGAAATTAGAATGTGCTTGCATTGTTGCTGTTCAGTTGCTAAGTCATGTCGGAGTCTTTGTGACCTCATGGGCTGCAGCACTCCAGGCTTCCCTGTCCTTCACTATCTCCCAGAGTTTGCTCAGATACATGTCCATTGAGTCAGTTGTGTGTTTGCATGCTTTTGTTTTATTTGGAATCCAACCGGAACTTCTAAAATGACTTAAAATAATCCATCCTTTGATAGAGTTCAAAATATACTCTTAAGTCAGCTTTTCAACATCAATTTCCTTAACCTATAAATCTATATAGTAAATAAAAATCCAGCCAACTCTGTTACTGATGACTTTACATTGTAAATTTGTGAGGCTCATATTTTTCAAATTTGACTTTATTCACACCAACTGAGTGATTTTTGTTAATGCTAGAATTTTCACCTTTTAAAAAAGTTAGCTTTGAAAGATCTATTTTAAAAATGTAACACATGACCATTAGTCAAAAGGCATATGTACGGATATTCTGGGAAAAATTATGTCTCTTTTCCACCTTTGGCTCCTTGCCACTCTGTTCCCCTCCCTGGGAAATACCATTATTTATCCTCGTTTTTTATATTTTAAATAACCCTCAATATAATGAGAAGCTCTCAACTTGTATCTAATTGAATATAATTTGTTACTAAGGCAAATTATGAGCAATAGGAGGTTAACTGTAGTGATACTACGTGAAACATTTTTAAATTTTAAAACAGGAAAAAAATAATACTATTTGGGAAAAATCTTCTATAAACTTATTTGAGTGCTTCTGTACCCAATAATCTGTAATTATTAATATTCTCTTTCTTGGCTAGCATTTACGTTTAATCGTTCCTATTTTAAAATAGTTCTCTGCTGAGCCTCATAAAATTTCTGTGTTCATTTTGGAATTATTTTACATTTTTAAAACAAGCACAATTATGCCTAGTTCTTAAAATAAAGATCAAGTGATATTATTTCACTTTTTTGCTCAACATATAAGAACATATTTGTTTAATAAAAGTTGATTTGAAAATATATACTTTAATTTTTCTGTATGCATGCATGCATGCTAAATTGCTTCAGTTGTGTCCAATTTGTTGCAACTCTATGGACCATAGCCCGCCAGGCTCCTCTGTCCTGGGATTCTCCAGGCAAGAATACTGGAGTGGATTGCAATGCCCTCCTCCAGGAGATCTTCCTAAGCCAGGAATTGAACCTGTATCTTTTATGTCTCCTGCATTAGGAGATGGGTTCTTTACCACTAGCACCACCTGGGAAGCCCATTTTTCTGATAACACTTATCGAAATAGAATGTGTGTGCATTTTACATTTTTAAAAAAGTAACTGAGAATATAAGTTACATAAGGGCAGGTGGTGTTCTATTCACTTCTGTATCACTGGTGCCTGAATGCCGCCTAGAGCATAGAAATGTTCTATTTACTGAGTGAATGAATTAACAGATTTGTTCAATATATCAAACAAAACTTAAGGGAAATTTAAAAGTGCAGCTTAAACATTTGTATTTTATTATCTTTTAGGATGGTAGTCAAAATTAGACTCATTTTATATTGGTTATATTGTCTATATTTAGTTTTACAATTAATTAATATTTTAAGTTCTGCAGTGTACAAAACAAACTTAATGCTTATGGTAGAAGATTCCTCATGGGATATTGAAGACAGCTATATTATCCCTTAATTATTTGCTCTATACTTAACATGTACATATGTGAATACATAACCAGTAGCATTTTATCATATAGTTTTTATCTTTGTAAGATATGATCATATGATGATCATAACGCTAATTTAATAGATTATTGTCCTGTTAGTCACCCAAACCCCAAATTTGCTTTTATAACTCTTTTGTGGGTCTTCTTGAATACACACCAAGTCTGGTTGATTTTTGTGCCAGTGGTAAAATTATTTGTGCATTCATTTGAGAACTAGCATTGTTTTCTCTTAACTCTCCACAGGATTAGTTTTCCCACCATGATTATAACTTTATTATAAATTAGTTGGCCTTATGTATAGTATTAACTGGGTATGTACGTAGCTGTGTATCTACACAAGATGTGTGTGTGTAGTTGGTGTGTATGGGTGTGTGTGTTTCACTCGGCATTACATCCTCTTATATAAAGTACATGCTTCAGTTCAGTTCAGTTCAGTCGCTCAGTCGTGTCCGATTCTTTGAGACCCCATGAATTGCAGCACGCCAGGCCTCCCTGTCCATTACCAACTCCCAGAGTTCACTGAGACTCACGTCCATCGAGTCAGTGATGCCATCCAGCCATCTCATCCTCTGTCATCCCCTTCTCCTCCTGCCCCCAATCCCTCCCAGCATCAGAGTCTTTTTCAATGAGTCAACTCTTCGCATGAGGTGGCCAAAGTATTGGAGTTTCAGCTTTAGCATCATTCCTTCCAAAGAAATCCCAGGGCCGATCTCCTTTAGAATGGACTGGTTGGATCTCCTTGCAGTCCAAGGGACTCGAAAGAGTCTTCTCCAACACCACAGTTCAAAAGCATCAATTCTTTGGCGCTCAGCCTTCTTCACAGTCCAACTCTCACATCCATACATGACTACTGGAAAAACCATAGCCTTGACTAGACAGACCTTTGTTGGCAAAGTAATGTTTCTGCTTTTGAATACACTATCTAGGTTGGTCATAACTTTCCTTCCAAGGAGTAAGTGTTTTTTAATTTCATGGCTGCAGTCACCATCTGCAGTGATTTTGGAGCCCCAAAAAATAAAGTACATGGATACCCAGTGCTAACTAAGCTGGGCTTAAACTTCATATCTGAGTCATATAACTTTCATTAAGTGAATTATCATTCATTAGCTTTAGATTTGCAAACAACAAATTATTTCTGGAAACCTCTGAAGGAAACTTTCTGACAATCTATTTGTTACTCCTGGCAGAAGGTTCTCAAAATTACCTTATTTTCCTAAATATCCTGCAACATATTTTACCATTTTATTGAAAGTCTTGGTCTTCTGTTCCTATTTTTATTTTCTAAACAGATTCACTCAGAGCTGGTAACCATGTGACTGGACTCAGAACTGAGTTTCACAGATTGCTACAGAACTAGTGACTTAATTGCCAGTACTCTTGCTTGGAAAATCCCGTAGATGGAGGAGCCTGGTAGGCTGCAGTCCATGGGGTCGTTAAGAATCGGACATGACTGAGTGACTTCACTTTCACTTTTCACTTTCATGTATTGGAGAAGAAAATGGCAACCCACTCCAGTGTTCTTGCCTGGAGAATCCCAGGGATGGGGGAGCCTGGTGGGCTGCTGTCTATGGGGTTGCACAGAGTCGGACACAACTGAAGTGACTTAGCAGCAGCAGCAGCAGCAGTAGCAGTGACTTAATTGTGCAGTCCTGAGCGAGCTATTGAAGTCTTTCTTTCTAGTTAAAGGTTTCCAATTTCAACCTCATAAGGTGTACTGTTTTGTTATGTGAAAGGAAAGTTTTTTCCTAAAAGTCCCATTTTATAAAAATAATGCATTCCAGTGTCAGAACTGTTAAAAAAGGAAAGTAGCATGCCTTCTTTATCTTTCTTTTATATTTATAATCCCAGTTAAAGTCAATAGATGTATATTTCAAAAATGAAGGCACATTTCTTCATCTTCACCTCTAATTCAGTTCAAGGTGAATTACGGGTTAATTCTCTGCTGATGATGGTTGTTCCCAGAGATTCAAAGTCCTTCACTGACCACTGTATCCTTTTGGTTCTTATAGGAAGAGTTGGTTTAAGGACCAGAGCTGCTTATTAAGTAGGATGACCTCTGGCTTCTTATGTGATAGAATCTATGTGGCTAATCTATGTGTAAAAATCGTGATGTTTTCTCTTTGCATGAATTTAAAATTTTACATGCACAGTTTTGCAGTTACTTGTGTTTTAGAAATTATTTTCCTCATATATAATGTCATTTAAAATGCTGGAAGACTTTCCTTTTGAAAGTCTGTTCAGTTATGATACAACAATTGTAGATAGCTTCTATCAAATTAGCACTTGATTATTCCCTCCACAGATTTTTTTGGAAATTATTCATTTTGTCTTATAATGCCATGTGAAATTTATTTTTAGGGGGATAGTTCCTACGTGAAAGATCGCTGGTGTGTTTTTGATGGATTTATGGTCTTTTGCCTTTGGGTTTCATTGGTGTTACAGGTAATTAAATACTTTTAACTTACAAGGGTATATTTTCCAAAATGGGCATTATTTTTTATTGAAAATCTAAATTTATATATTAAAGAATATATATATATATATAATATATATAAAATGTGATTGGGTAACTGTCTAGAAACACTTTTAATGTTTATTGATTTTTAAAAGCCTGACATTTTAATCATCATCAGTCAGATGTTTGAATTATTTTTCAATCAGAAATAAAAATCAGTACATACAAGATTATTTCTCATTAAACAGACATTAGAAATATATTCATTGAAATAAAGGGAAAGAACATGGAGTGAGGTTTCTGTATTTGTAGAATAAAAAATTGTATTTAATAATCAAAAGTCTAGTCTTTTAAATGACTAAATTCTCACCAAAAATAGCTAAAATAATATAAATACATTGGGATATATATTGGTTAGCATAAATAGTGTATTGCAAATGGAAAATTCCTTACTTTGAGAAATAGGGAACATATGTTTAAAAGGCCTGAAGGAGAGATTTTATTAAAAACAGTATAATTCGTTCCCAGGCACTCATTCAGGCTTGATTTTGTATTTAATTCAACTGAACTTATTATATTCTTCATTTAAAAAATTCAGAATAAAATAAATTCATCATCCAGCCCAGAAACTCATCATGGTTCATATTGATAAGCTGTTCTTATTTTTATAAAGCTCACGTCTCTAACAATTAATTTCATCCTGCATATTAAATGTGTTCTTTTCCATTTAGTGACTATTGTATGATTGACAAACATTTTCTAATTATCCTCTTGCCTCTGCTGGTAAATGGAATTCTTTTTCATAATATTTTTATTAACTCTTTCTCCATTAATCTATGTTCTAGATACTTGGAAATTTCCACCAAAGACTGTTAGTAGTGAGGAAAACTTGGCATACTTACTCTATTTTTGTAATAAAAACTGTGCCTTGATCAATCATTCAGGAAATGAACAAGATTAATGACACTTTGATTCATTCGTGTATTTGTTTCTCTTAAGAGAGCTATAGCTTCAAAATATACTCCAAAGAAAGTTTTTTGGGGGGATGATAATGGGGTTCATGTATGACACCGTGTGATGCTGTCTGTGTGAATCTTCACTACAAGCCGTGCTATGATGCCCTATGACGCTGTTTTTGGCATGTGCTTTGCTATGTAATGCTGTTTGTATATGCCCTGACTACACGCAATGCTGAGCGAAAGTCTGAGTTATCTGTTCACCTCTGAATTTGCAGGTGTTTGAAATCGCTGACATAGTTGATCAGATG
Source organism: Bos grunniens (assembly GCF_055505025.1). Lineage (NCBI taxonomy): Eukaryota > Metazoa > Chordata > Mammalia > Artiodactyla > Bovidae > Bos > Bos grunniens. Next base: position 84,173,561 of record NC_141176.1, on the reverse strand, counting down.
TCTCCTTGGGGCATGTTGCGGATCCCACGGCCACTAATTATGATCCGGGCATTCCGGATTTATTTCCGATTTGAGCTACCAAGGACCAGAATTACAAATATTTTAAAGTAAGCACTGCTTTTACATAAATTAAGGGAAAATGTTTATGACATATTTTGGTAAGCTTTACCTACTTTATTTTTTCCTCCTAGGCGATCAGGAGAACAAATATGGAGTGTTTCCATTTTCCTCCTTTTCTTTCTGCTTCTTTATGGCATTTTAGGAGTTCAGATGTTTGGGACATTTACCTATCACTGTGTAGTAAATGACACGAAACCAGGGTAAGTTTATCTACTAACTGTATTTTAACCTGGTGATTTACAAAGATGTTTCTGCAGTTTTCATGTGAAAAACCTGTGTCTCAATTGTTTTAAAAGTATTTGTGTGCTCTCCAAGGTCTGTGTTACAACTGAGCGACTAATACACACACATACATACAAAGACTTTATTTGTAAAAGCCCAGTTTGGTAATACTCCAGGCCTCCATCAACAGGTAAATGGATTAACAAGTATATCTATAGGATGACTGTGAAAGTGTTAGTTGCTCAGTCATATCCAACTCTTTGCAACCCCATGGACTGTACCCCACAAGGCTCCTCTGTCCATAGAATTCTTCAGGCAAGAGTATTGAAATGGTAGTCATTCCCTTTCCCAGGGGATCTTTCTGATCCAGGGATCAAACACAGGTCTCCTACATTGCAGGCAGATTCTTTACTGACTGAGCCACTAGGGAAGCCCACTTATAGTAACTACTGTTTGGCAATAAAAAGTATGAGATATTGATATTCACAATATCTTGGGTGAATCTCAAGATAATTATGTTGAGTGAAGAACCTAGATGAAAAAGTACATATTCTCTGATTTCATGTGTGTAAAATTCTAGAAAATGCAGATTTATCTATGATAATGAAAGGAAATCATTGCTTGCCTGGGCATAAGGGCTGGGGCAGGAATGAGAGATGATGAAAGGGCCCTAGAAAACCCTGGAGATTGGTCAATATGTTCATTATGTTGATTGTGGTTCTGTGAAGAACGTCACGATTTCTCAGGCTGTTCTTTTTAACATGTGCAGTTTATTGTATGGCAAATATTTGTTATTGTTGTTGTTACTGCAACTATTTAGAAATGTTACAGCATGAAGTAGAAATCTGATTTTCTTCATATAGTTTCTTATCCCCACACTACTTACTGTGTGTCATTACTCATAGTATTTATTCCTGCCTTTCTCATTTACTAGTTCCTGTCTATATTTGGATCTGTAGCTATGGTCTCTTTTGTGCTTGATTGACCTATCTAATGATCCCCTCATTAGTATCACACTCTGGACCCTTTTAAATACTAATGTGTCTGTATGCCTGAGGTCACCTTTCCCGACTCCAGCCTCACAGGGGCTCAGGACTCTGTTTTCTACTTCTTATAGGCATGGAAACCCAAGCTCTTGGCTCCTGAGTCCTTAGTCCTCGTTGATACCATCGTTTAATCAACTCTTGTGTTTCTCTTGTTCTAGTTTTTGCTTTCCTCTTACATGTTGCCATTTTGGAATCTCTGTTTTCTTTCTTACAAGCCCGTGTGTGTGTGTGCTCAGTCGCTCTACTGAAGTCATGGTTAATGATATATTTAGATGGATAAAAACATTATGTCAGATTGTCAAAGAAGCAGAAATGAAGAAAAGGACAGAGGAAGAAAAGCAAGCTGCTAAATTAAAGCAACAAAAGAGAAATGGTTAAAAAAATAGACAAGCCACATTAAAAGTGGAGAAAAGCAAGGAATTAGTACAAACCCAGGATAGGAAAGTTGAAGGAAGTGGTGAGGAACGGTTGACTCGTGTGGGTGAGCGAAGAGATGCACAGAGGGAAACCTGTAGGTAGGCTTCTTTTTAAGTGCATGTGGGCTGCAGAATGTGTCTAGATTGTTCCATGAATGAATATGAAGGTAGAAAAAGATATCGTGTGGGCAGGAGACAATAGAGGAGAAGTGAGGGGAAGGAAAGCTTCTGGGTGAGGAAGCGGCTGTGTGCTAACAGCAGAAAATTCAGGAGCCTGGTTTAAAGGTCCCATTTTTGTTCAAGTTGAAAGGCAAGGCTTCTCAAACATGTTCACCCAACTAGGAGATTAGGCATCATACTGCAAACTTAACTTTGATGCAGAGAATAGACTACAAATAGGGAAGATGGGTGAGAGTATTATCTGAACTCACGACCCCTGAATCATTCAGTAAGTCCTCTCAGCCAGCTCCACACTGTACTCAGGACTCAGAGACGAATGTCTGAAAAAAAAAAAAAATTAAAAGACCTCTCATATGCTGACTCTTAGCTCCAGCTCATTACATTATCCTTAAAAAAAAAAAAAAAGAGTGTACTGTGAAAAATCTCATATGTGTTGGCAGACTTTTCAGCTACTCGAGACATAACAGTGATGGGGAGATGTCTGCATTTTTCTCTTTCTGGGATTTGTATTATCAAATCTGTGCAGTCGCATAGTGCGCACACCCACGCATTTTGCCTTCTCTTTCCATGATTCTTCATTTACTGTTTGAGAAGAAGATACGTAACTGGCCACACGGTTTTATGAGCAGTGTTACTCATAAAAACAGCTTCCAGAAGTTGGAGGACTTATTTCAAGGACCAGCCATTTATGCCATTTTTTTCTTTTGTATTTTCAGCTCAGTATTAATTGAGTTTTAAAAGTCTCACTCTCAAGAAGGAAGTTTGTCGATACCGTTTTACCATTTCCAGCCGAGACATTTAATTTGCTTTATTTTTAGAGACTCAAACCATATCCAGAGTCAGAATGAAACGCATACAAATCCCAATTGAAAAGAATTTTCCAACTTTTTGTGTCCTTTCGTTGCCTCTTAACTAGGAATTTCTCATAAACATCTCTGAGTCACAGACACTAAGCTGTACGGTATGATGCTCTGCTTTCAGAGACCACGGTTGCCAGGTGCTGTCACGACCTCATTTCTCTTCGGCGTTGTCTTTTAACAATTGTTCCAATCTCTGCTTAATTGATTTGCACACATGGTAGCCAAATAACAGGACAGCTTTCAGGCAGAGATATGTCTGTTCAGAGACCTGTATGTCCTGGGTTTCAAGGCTGACCTCTGGAATTGATTATGTTAATCTGTGAAGCAGACAGGGCAAATAAAGCAGGAACTCAGTCAGCACCTAAAGTTTTGCTTTTGAATGGACCCAGTTTCTTGTAAAGCAGATAGATGAGCATCTCAGCTGTGTCCTTTATAGCAGGGGTCCTCAACCTCCTGGATCTAATGCCTGATGATATGACGCAGAGCTGATGCAGTAATAATAGAAATAAAGTGGACACGATAAAGGTAATGCACTTGAATCATCCCCAAACTATGCCCCCCACCCCCCGGTCCATGGGAAAATTATCTTCCACGAAACTGGTCCCTGGTGCTGGAACATTTGAGTACCGCTTCATTTATAGCATTACTAGTAAAGCTTTAGCTTCTTCTCCAGTAATAAATGGTGACCTAAGGCAGTTATGGAACAAATAATGGGATTTGACTAAGCAAGACAGTTCCTATCCTAAAGAGAGTTGAGAAGACCAGTGGCCTGTGGCAGAAACAGGTATTGCAAACTGCCAAATGTGATGGCAGAAATCCCCCTGAAGCTAAAAGAGGAACATGTAAGAAGGAGCTGCTAGGTGAGATAGAACAGATGAAGATTTTCCTGACACCTTATTATCATTCCTGAGAAAGGAGAGAAATTTATTCATGGCTTGGTATCAAATAATAACATCTCATCCCCAAGAATGAGATACTTAGAAAAGGTAAGGAAATGTAAATGTTAAGCATATAAAAGTTTACTGTGCAGAGAGCAAGATTCAACCAGGAGCTCAGGTTAACGTTTGTAATGACTGAACCATCCACTTTGAGACCAGAAGCTGGGGGACCACACATCACGGGCACCCTGGACTGTTCTGGTTCTTCCCTGCTGCTGCAGAGTAATTATGGATTACTTCCTTTGGGACTTAAGGAGAATCTCAGTTATGGACAGTTCATTTCATGGTTCCCCCATCCAGTGGGCTTTCCTGGTGGCTCAGACTGTAAAGAATCTGTCTTCAATGCAGGAAACCTGGGTTTGATCCTTGGGTCGGGAAGATGCCCCTGGAGAAGGGAATGGCAGCCCAATCCAGTATTTTTGCCTGGAGAATTCCATGGGCAGAGGAGCCTGACAGGGCTACAGCCCATGGGGTCACAAAGAGTTGAACACAACTGAGTGACTCAAACACATCCATTCTATTGGATACTTTAGGTCTTCCCTGGTGGCTCAGATGGTAAAGCATCTGCCCACAATGTGGGAGACCCAGGTTCGGTCCCTGGGTTGGGAAGATCCCCTGGAGAAGGAAATGGCAACCCACTCCAATATTCTTGCCTGGAGAATCCCATGGGCAGAGGAGCCTGGCAGGCTACAGTCCATGGGGTCAAAAAGAGTTGGACACGACTGAGTGACTTCACTTTCACTTTCCATCCAGTGGCAGCTTTTAGGACTTGGTGGTATTTTATAAAATATCAGTAAGACCAGAGATGATATAAAATTGGATTTGGGGGTAGTTTTCTATACTAGCCCAAATAAAATTTAAGTATTCCTTTTCGAGTACTTAGAAAATAAGTGAACGGTTGTTTTATCAACTCTGTTTACAAAACAATGAGATTTTTTAAAAATGGAAAGGTCAGGAGAATTAAAGATAGAAACATGGTGAAACTTAAGAATATTAATTTTTAATTTCCATGGACTTTATAAAGAGAGAATTTTGTACAATATGTAATATCATAAGTGCCTCAGATTCATGCAAAGGACTGTGAAGTCTTCTTGACTTATATTTAAACATTTTTTGAAAAGATGAGGAAAGACTACTCTGTTTAACTTACAGGATTCATGCTGAGGTATCTGCCAAGCGGGAGGTATAAGAACAAGTTGGGATATTGGAAATATTTTCTTTGTAATGTTTAAGAAATAAAAGTACTCTGATGATATATGTACAATAGATTTCTAACTAAATTAATAGCAATGGTTATGGAGCACCTATTATATTGCAGATATTTTGCTTATGTAACTGCTTTTTTAGAACAAATCTTACATCTGCTGCCAATACAGGAGATGTAAGAGATGCGGGTTCTATCCCTGGGTTGGGGAGATCTCCTGAAGGAAGGCATGGGTACCCACTCCAGTATTCTTTCCTGGAGAATCCCATGGACAGAGGAACCTGATGGGCTACAGTCCATGGGGATCACAAGAGTTGGACATGAATGAAGTGACTGAAGCGACTTAGCACCCATCTATGCAAGAATTTGAAAGAAAGGGAATTAACCGACATGTGTGCTTAAAGTCATATCTTTCTGACACTACCAAGTGGTGATTTCCACAGTAGAGCCTTTTCCTTGGGGTTTGCTTGTGGGTATCCAAAGGACCAGCTTAAAATGTGGCAGTTATTTAAACATTCCCTGAGATGTGTAAATTCTCTCGGTTGCCACTAATGAAGAGCAGAATCCTGAAGGAATAAGCATAGAGTTTTGTTCTGACTGAGACACAACTGCACAAGGCATGGTGTGTGTGTGGTATGTGTGTGTGAGTAAAATTGTGTATGTGTTTATAGGAATTTGTGTATATGGTCGTGCGTGTGCCTGGTGGCCTCAAGCAGCTAAAGGATCATGTAGTTATGCATCAGACTTTAGAGAAAACATGCTATATAAGGGGCAGGAAGCAGCAAAATGAATTTAAGAAGATATTTAAGAAAAGAAATGTGACCCAACACATCTGTCTCAATGTGGCCATAAGCAGAGGAGACTGAGACGGTCCTCAGGCTGGTCCCCATTTAGAAACATTGATGTAGTGGGAAATGACTATACTAAAATCAAGGGTTTATAAGACTTGTGAATTCTCTAGGCTAAACTTGGGCCCTCTATATGAGCCCTGTCACTTGTCTCAGATAGCAGCTACTTGGGGCCCATTTTAAGGCCAGCCCACAATGGGATTCCATATTCACCATCCCAGTGGTTATCTGTATTCACTACCAAGAAAAGCATTGCATATCTAAATCCTTCACATCAACTTAAATTCCAGTTTATCCTCCAAAAAGATGAAAAGGAGTTATATCACCAGTCATCTAAAATAACCTCATATTATTTCCAGAGCTAAATCACCGCATAACCTCCCTCCTTCCAGGGTGATACCTTTAGTTCCTTCAGTCTCGCCTTGCTTATCTGGTTTTCTGTCTAAACTGCACATCTGACGACGCAGAAGGCTGAGTCTCATTTCTGAGGCTCACATACAGTACTTTTGTACCATATGGAAAATGACTGTCATCATTAGCTCTTGCTTAGAAGCAGAGAAGTAACATTTGTGGCCACAGTAGGAGAAGGATTTGTGAATAACACAGAATCCCCAGACAAGTTTACATGCCTTGCAAATCTGCAGGAAAATTCCTTCCTTTACTTTTCTGGGTCTTGGTCTTTTATGACAAAAACCATCATGGCAATAATGCTCTTATAAAGAGCTTTATGTGGACTTAGAGAACTTGTGGTTACCAGAGAAGGATGCAGGGAATGGATAGTTATGGAGTTTGGGATGGGTATGTGCACACTTCTATCAACATATTTTAAATGGATAACCAACAATGTCCTACTAGATAGCACAGGAAACTGTTTAATGTCGTGTGGCAGCCTGGATGGGAGGGGAGTTTGGGGGAGAATGGACACATGTATATGCGTGACTGAACCCCTTTGCTGTCCACCTGAAACCATTACAACATTGTTAATTGGCTCTACTTCCACTATAAAATAAAAAGTTTAAGAATAACATAAAGAGCTTCTGTGTGGATGAATCTCATGTCATTTGAGAATGTTCAATATGGCCTTAATGTGATGAATACCATTCATGAATCAGGCATCTTAAATCCGTGTCCACAGACAGTAAGTATTAATGAAGAGTGATTACATTATGCATTGTAATCAACACACTTGTTGAAAATGTCAAATCCTTTTTTGTGTTGTTTGCAGAAATGTAACCTGGAACAGTTTAGCCATCCCAGATACACACTGCTCCCCAGAACTGGAAGAAGGCTACCAGTGCCCCCCAGGATTTAAATGCATGGACCTGGAAGATCTGGGACTTAGCAGGCAAGAGCTGGGCTACAGTGGCTTTAACGAGATAGGTCTGTCTTACTGATAAAACACCTTTTCTGTTTCTGTTTTACAATGTTTATGAAATGGAGACAGTAGTTACATAATTAATAGTTTATGTTCAGACTGTATAGGATTTAAGAAACACAATTGCAAATTTTAATATATTCTACCCTCCAGTGTATAACATACAGCCTGTTTCCATATAGATATGCAACAATATCTATATAGAGTTAAATATCTCTTCAATTATTAATTATAGGATTTAAAAATATTTGTTGATCACGGTTCAGGGTTCTTGGCTCAAAGAACCCCTTGAATCAACAGGGCTTGGTTCCCGTCCACATTTAACTAGTAGGCAAGGTAAGTCTTAAATAATTGGAATACTAGACATTGATGGGAGAAGGCAACGGCACCCCACTCCAGTACTCTTGCCTGGAAATTCCCATGGATGGAGGCCTGGAAGGCTGCAGTCCATGGGGTCACTGAGGGTCAGACATGACTGAACGACTTCACTTTCACTTTTCACTTTCATGCATTGGAGAAGGCAATGGCAACCCACTCCAGTACTCTTGCCTGGAGAATCCCAGGGATGGGGGAGCCTGGTGGGCTGCCATCTATGGGGTCGCACAGAGTCAGACACGACTGAAGCGACTTAGCAGCAGCAGACATTGATAGGTATGTGACAGCTGAAAAGTAATTCTGGGAACAGAAGACAGCTAATGAAGTACTTAGTGAATGTGCATCAGCTATGTAATAGAAATATGAGGAATGCTTGCATGCGAATACAATGTGCTCAAATGTGTACATTTATTCGTGGCTTGTCCTGTTAAGTCCTGAAATGTGCCATCACACGTAGACTTGGCATCTGGCATTCAGTTGGTATCATTGCATTTGTTACAATTCCATGCATGTTGTGCATATTTCATTATTGAAACAAAAAACCTTGGAATTCTAAACACATATGTTATGCTCTGAAAATTTGTCCTAGTCGGTTTAGGCAACCACAGCAAAATATCATAGACTGGGTGGCATAGACGACAGAAATGTACTTCTCCCCAGTGTGAAGGCTGTAAGTCTGGGGCAGGGTGCAGCACGGTCAGCTTTGATGAGGCCCCTCTCCTTGGCTTGCAGGCTTCTCTCTGTGTCCTTATGTGAGGGATTGAGTGGGGGCAGAAAAAGAGATGGGGGGAGAGAGAGGGAGAGAAAGTCCTCTGCTCTCTTCTTAGAAGGGCACTAATCCCATCATGGGAACCCCACCCCTCATGACCTGGTCTAAACCACATCACCCTCTGGAGTCCCCACCTCCTAATACCATCACATTGGGAATTAGGGCTTCAGTATATGAATGGCAGGGGCTGAGTAGACTCAGACATTCAGTCCATGGCACAACTGTTGGAGTCATTTGAAAATGAATTACTTTTATTTTAAAGTTTCAAGGCCCAGGTACACTTAAAAATGTTCTGGACACTTTTACCCAGGACATAAGAGGAAAATCTTTTGGTGTGTAACAGGGTGGTGGTTGCACTCTTTTGGAAGCCAAATCTAGGTATTTTTAATCTGTCCTGTGGTGTGGTTTCATTTCCCAATGGACCAGCTGTACAATGGGGATTGCATCGCCCCAAAAGAGAACAGCATCTCTGTCCACCCTGGAGGGTAACTGCTTCAAACACAGCCTGTCCACCTTCACCCATCAGGAACAGTGCCTGATGAGTCCAATTCCTACCCTATGGCTTCAGTCATCACAGCTCCTACATAGTGTTATGCAGGATGGCATAATGAACTCTGGGATAACTGTTTGAATTTCAGAAAGGACATGTGAAGCTCTTGCATTGATTGAGGCATACCTTCCAGACATATGAATTAACCCACAAGGCTTCAGCCTTTGGAGAGAATGTAATACTTGAACTTGGGCTGAAAAAACCAAATAGTTGATATTTCTAAAGGGTGAATTTTGCAAACAGCACATAAATTTTTATTCTTATATTTTAGTACAGCTGCATAGTAAATTTCCAGCATAATGGTTAGATGGATACTCTTCATTTGGCCAATGATACAGTTTTCTAATTCACAAAAATTTAGAAGGCAATAGATGTGAAACATTCTAATTTTCTGTCCTCTCTTATCTGGTTTTAGAACTGATCTTACATCCTTTCCCCTGTCTCAGAAGTGCAAACACTTTTATGGATTATGCCAGTGACTTTCAGGCATGAGTGGGAAACCACAGGTGTGGTTTGGGAGATGAGATATACAGATTTAGTAAGCTGCTCTGAGCAAGCTCCAGAAGTCCTAACAACTGGGGCAGGACTGGAATGCATGACTGGTTAGATCCTGTTGCTCTTTCTTTTAGGGGCTGAGTTTGCCCATGTCTGGAGTGGAGAGCAGCCAGCATTCAAGGTTAGGCTGCCCTTGAAGGGCAGTGGAACCCAAGGAGGCAGTGGAAACCTCCAAGCCTTTAAAATTATGTTGCTAAATCAAATCTCACCCTGATCATTTTAAATGCGGCAGTTGTGTTTACACTCCAATTGCTGCATTATATTCAACTAGATCCATCTTTCTTCACTGTTACTTACAGGGCTTCAACTAATATAGAGGAACAATACCTCTTTGAACCAGAAAGTCTACTTCTAAAGTGTGTGGGCTTAAGAAGTTCATTTCTAGGAAGGAATCACCCTTGGGGGTAATCAGTTCAGTTCAGTTTAGTCGCTCAGTTGTGTCCGACTCTTTGCGACCGCATGAATCGTAGTATGCCAGGCCTCCCTGTCCATCACCAACTCCCGGAGTTCACTCAAACTCATGTCCATCGAGTCGGTGATGCCATCCAGCCATCTCATCCTCTGTCGTCACCTTCTTCTCCTGCCCCTAATCCTTCCCAGCATTAGGGTCTTTTCCAATGAGTCAACTCTTCGCATGAGGTCGCCAAAGTATTGGAATTTCAGCTTTAGCATCATTCCTTCCAATGAACACCCAGGACTGGTCTCCCTTAGGATGGACTGGTTGGATCTCCTTGCTGTCCAAGGGACTCTCAAGAGTCTTCTCCAACACCACAGTTCAAAAGCATCAATTCTTCAGTGCTCAGCTTTCTTCACAGTCCAACTCTCACATCCATACATGACCACTGGAAAAACCATAGCCTTGACTAGACAGACCTTTGTTGCCAAAGTAATGTCTCTGCTTTTGAATATGCTATCTAGCTCGGTCATAACTTTCCTTCCAAGGAGTAAGCATCTTTTAATTTCATGGCTGCAATCACCATCTGCAGTGATTTTGGAGCCCAAAAAATAAGTCTGACACTGTTTCCGCTGTTTCCCCATCTATTTCCCACGAAGTGATGGGACCAGATGCCATGATCTTCATTTTCTGAATGTTGAGCTTTAAGCCAACTTTTTCACTCTCCACCTTCACTTTCATCAAGAGGCTTTTGAGTTCCTCTTCACTTTCTGCCATAAGGGTGGTATCATCTGCATATCTGAGGTTATTGATATTTCTCCCGGCAACCTTGATTCCAGCTTGTGCTTCTTCCAGCCCAGCATTTCTCATGATGTATTCTGCATATAAGTTAAATAAGCAGGGTGACAATATACAGCCTTGACGTACTCCTTTTCCTATTTGGAACAAGTCTGTTGTTCCATGTCCAGTTCTAACTGTTGCTTCCTGACCTGCATACAGGTTTCTCAAGAGACAGGTCAGATGGTCTGGTATTCCCATATCTTTATGAATTTCCCACAGTTTATTGTGATCCACACAAAGGCTTTTTCATAGTCAATAAAGCAGAAATAGCAATAGTCAATAGTCAATAAAGCAGTTTTTCTGGAACTCTTGCTTTTTCAATGATCCAGCAGATGTTGGCAATTTGATCTCTGGTTCCTCTGCCTTTTATAAAATAGAGGAAAACAACAGAATGGGAAAGACTAAAGATCTCTTCAAGAAAATTAGAGATACCAAGGAACATTTCATGCAAAGATGGGCTCGATAAAGGACAGAAATTGTATGGACCTAACAGAAGCAGAAGATATTAAGAAGAGGTGGCAAGAATACACAGAAGAACTGTACAAAAAAGATCTTCACGACCCAGATAATCACAATGGTGTGATCACTCACCTAGAGCCAGGCATCCTGGAATGTGAAGTCAAGTGGGTCTTACTTAGAAAGCATCACTATGAAGAAAGCTAGTGGAGGTGATAGAATTCCAGTTGAGCTATTTCAGATCCTAAAAGATGATGCTGTGAAAGTGCTGCACTCAATATGCCAGCTAATTTGGAAAACTCAGCAGTGGCCACAGGACTGGAAAAGGTCAGTTTTCATTCCAATCCCAAAGAAAGGCAATGCAAAGAATGCTCGAACTACCACACAGTTGCACTCATCTCACACTCTAGTAAAGTAATGCTCAAAATTCTCCAAGCCAGGCTCAGCAATATGTGAACTGTGAACTTCCTGATGTTCAAGCTGGTTTTAGAAAAGGCAGAGGAACCAGAGATCAAATTGCCAACATCCGCTGGATAGGCCCCCACTGAGGCAGGAGTCTTACTGTAGCTCAACTGTTTATTTGCACGTTTATCTCCCAAGGATTTAAGTTGCTGGAAAACAGGAAGCACGTCTTTTCATCTTCATGCCTCCAGGGCCTAGACCAATGTCTGCCTCATAGGGAACCCTTTATGAATATTTACCAAGGGACTGAACAAAGTATGTGTTCTCTTGAATTCACTGGTGATCCGTCATATTTGTGTTAGGATATGGAGCCGTAATAGAGAATTAAGTTGTTTTCTTGTTCTCTTCCCTGATTGCATCTGCTTTTGTTGGCAGTGTTTGTTCTTTCTCATGACTTCCGTTTCTATACAAGCTTAATTTGGTCTCTTTGCTTCTTTTTCTCAAATGATGATTGAATTCCACGTTATTGTAAAACTAATGGTTAGATAATGAAATATTGACTTTGAACTATGATAAAAAAATTTTAACATGGTCACTATAGTTTAGATTGAAATTGATAACTACTTCCTGATAGGATGTACCTATGTAGATACACAAACTAGTATTTTAGATTATTCGGCAAGTTCTTATGGAAACAAAAAGATAATGTTTCATCCAAAAATGAGGAAATTAATTTTATTAGGCACATGTGATCTTCTCTTTCTGCATGCAGCCAAATTTAAAATGCAATTAGGTGCCTAATTGTGCATTTCAATTTGGCCAGTTTACTCTATAGGTAAGTAATCATGATTAATTTAAAAGGAACATGTTTCCTTTTCTTACTAATCCAAATTTTCATGCAATACACTATATTTCAATCATGTATAAAATTTTATTTGTAAGTAGCATTATGTCTTATGAAAATTTAATGCTGATGTTGAAAAACTCAATTTTTAAAATATATTCAAAGCCAGAGTCATTAAGTAGAAAAAAATTACAAAGAGCCCCTACTGTAAGACTGTAAGACTGCAGAGTAAAGACACCTTTTTGTCTCTAAAATCATCCAAGCATTAAGGAGCCTGAGAAACAGAAATGCAATTTCCATATTTAAGGATTCAGAAAAACCTGGAACTGTGAATCCCAACCCAAGAGGACCAGGGTCCAACAGGAAACTTCCTGGAAGGACTCTGGATACTGCGAATCTCAGAGCCAGCAGGTTATGGATGGTCTAAACAACCACCGTTCACTGTACATTCAGTTTAAAAATTCAACAATAAAAATTAAATTATAGAAAATAGCAATAGAATAAAACAAAATAAAATTCCCAGAGGAGCAGAAGAGTCCTGTCTTTGGGTCAGGACATCAGTGTGTGGCTGACGGTAGGAATTTTCTGGTATTCCAAGTGACATCAAGAGGTCCTTGTTCTGCAGAACTCTGGGGGAGAGAGAGGACAGACAGTCAGTTGTGAGTTCCCTGACATGGCTGATCCGCATTGAATAGAACAAGGGAAAGACTCCAGATTTGCAAATCCGGCTCTACCGTTGTTGTTGTTTAATCCTTAGTCGTGTCCAACTCTTTTGCAACCCCATGGACTGTAGCCTGTCAAGCTCTTCTGTCTGTGGGATTCTCCAGGCAGGAATACTGGAGTGGGTTGCCATGACCTCCTGCAGGGGATCTTTCTGACCCAGGGATCAAACCCATGTCTCCTTCATTGCTGGCGGATTCTTTACCACTGAGCCACCAGGAAAGCCCAGGATGACCAGAAGGCCTTTTAAAACTTGATTCCCAAGCATCATCCTGAGGCCAATTCAATCAAAACCCTACAGTGATTGAAGGCACAGATTAATCTAAAAAGTTCTCCAGGTGATTCAAGTCCGCATGCAGAGTATGAACCACTGGACTGAAGCAAGACTGATACTCACATACCCACCAACCTGTGCAGATCTTCGTTTCTACCCCACAGCATTCCCTCACGCTTCTCTGCATGAAACAAGACAAATGCCTAGTGCTTTCAAAGTCACGGTCAAAGATGAGAGATAATCAAAACGAATCAGGACCATTTCCATAAAAATGTACCTCTCAGTGCATTTTAAACTGAAAAAAAAAAAAAAATACACAAGATGTATATATCTATCTCAAAAGAATTGCAGAAAAAGACAGATGTATACATTAAAAGGGTACAGTTTGATTCAGTAAATTGACATAGAACAATTGGTGCTGAGACCTGTCTTGGTGAAGATGCTAAAGAAAGCATCCTTTGGGTATCCAGGAAAAAAAAAAAAGATCAAGTCAGCTCTAAGGAGGACCTTGAGAGGATCCTGAAACTTCACGTCACTGTTCAGCTCTCGAATATAATGTCACAATGCTTACAGAGTCCTTAGGGAAATAATGTGTCAAACTCTTTGTGATTATTTTTGAAGAGGCAAGAACTCAGAGACTTCATCTTTGATGAAGTCTTCTTGAAGTCATTGAGCCAATCAAGAACAACTGCTCATGGGCCAGGTCTCTAGTATCTATTTTATAAGAGCGGCGTCAATACAACTGCAGCATTTACAGACTGTGGTGTAAATGTTGCCAACTGTGATTGTGTAGAAGAGAGGACAAGACTGGTGGGGGCGGTGGGGCGATGGTGTGGATATTTATACATAGCAGTGAAAAGCAAGTATCATTTTATTACAATATGTGAATCCAGTAATGGAGGCAGGTGGATACTTGCCTTGAAAATGCACTGCGAAGTTAAAATGACTTTAGAAAAAAATTCAGAACTCAGTGGCTTTGGGGTTTGGGTTGTGGATGTTGTATATAGTAGTATGGTGACCTTTGGACAGGAATCAACCTCTCTTGCTTCCATTTCCTCATTCGTGAAATGGGTGAGTGATTGACATGACTTATAGGGTTGTTGTGAGAAGTGGCTAGCAAGCTACACTTAGGATAGTATCTGGCACCATGAAGACACATGAAGAGCTAGAAATTAGAGGTATGGTGGCAAAATAAGAATGTATCACTGTTACTTAAGAATAAGTAACCAGTTTAACAAAGAAGGGTGAGATGTCGATGCTTTCAGATTAGCACCTCGGTGTCTGATGTTATTCCCTTTTCTCTGCACCAGTTTTCCCCTCAGCTTGTTCAGGATTTTACAACAAAAGAGGGAAGTAGCGTGTACATGGACAAGGTCTCCTTAACCTTGTATTATGCCCCTATTAACTAATATCTCAAATTTCACTTCATTTCTAATTGGTGTGCAGAGGGCCAATATTTGGTAGGGAGTAGTCTTTTTATTTTAATTTACTTTGTTGGAGTATAGTTGATTTGCAATGTTGTGCTAATCTATGTTGTACAGCAAAATGACTCAGTCATATGTGCATATATATACACACACACACACACACTCTTTTCAAAATTCTCTTCCATTATGGTTTAGCCCAGGACACTGAATAGAGGTCTCTGTGCTCTACAGTGGGACCTTGTTGTTTATCCATTCTGTGTATAATAGTTGGCATCTGCTAACCCCAAACTCCCAGTCCATCCCTCCCCCACGCCCCCTCCCCCTTGACAACTGCGAGTCTGTTCTCTATGTCTGTGAGTCTGTTTCTGTTTTGTAGATAGGCTCATTTGTGTCATAGTTTAGAGTCTACATAAGTGAGACCATACAGTATTTGTCTCTCTCTGCCTCACTTCACTTAGTATGATAATCTCTAGGCCCATCCGTGCTGCTGCAAATAGCGCTACTTCATTCTTTTTTATGGCCAAGTAATATTCCATTGTGTTTGTATGTATATACACACCACATCTTCTTTGTCTGTTCATCTGTTGATGGACAGTTAGGTTGCTTCCATGTCTTGGCTATTGTAAATAACGCTGCAGTGAACATTAGGGTGCCCGTATCTTTTCAAATTAGGGTTTTCTCTGAATATATGTCCAGGAGTAGGATTGCTGGGTCATATGGCGACTCTGTTTTTAGTTTTTGAGGAGTCTCCGTGCTGTTCTCCATAGCGGCTGCGCCAGTTTACATTCTGGTGGTGCCTGGTGGCGGTGGTTTAGTCGCTAAGTCGTGTCCAACTTTTCCAGGCAAGAACACTGGAGTGGGTAGCCTATCCCTTTTCCAGGGGATCTTCCCAACTCAAGAATCGAACCTGGGTCTCCTGCATTGCAGGCAGAGTCTTTACCGACTGAGCTATGAGGGAAGCCTGGTGGTGCTTAGTCTTCATTAATCAATTTTCCCTCTCTTACCACTCTCAAAAGTGTCCTCACTTGGGCTTAACTGTCTCTTTAGAATTTTCTTTCACCTGTGCCATTGACTTTTCAGTTTCAGTAAGCCTCACACATAGAGTTTTATTTAACCTATGCATTTGAACTTGTGGCCCCGGATTCCAGCCACCCATGTCTTCAGCAGCCTTTCAGCAGGTGCGCCTTCCACAGCACTAAGCAGAGTCCCCACTGGGGTAAGGGCCCTGAGCAGAAGCCATGGCCCCACTGCTTCCGGCCCCACCTCCCACACACAGACGCTTGTTATCTCTCCTCCCCTAAATCACCGCGTCGATGGTGGCTGACACGCTAGCTGCTCCTCCATCCTGCTCTTCATTTACAGACTGCTGCATCATTGGTTCAAGGGACCTTTCCTGCGGCTCATTCTTAAGGACTCCAACACACATCCTGTCTAAGACGTTAGCCTCTGCATCTGAGACATCCAGTGCCCCCACAGTCCAGGAGCAGACGTTATTGAAAGGACTTATTTGAAGATCACAAAATCTATTTAGCAGACGCTCAGATTCCATGATTGAAGTCAGTGTGTGCAGAAGTGGGTGTAGGCACACAGTGTAGAAGTCTGGGAACAGAACACACCCAAACACCACCACACTATAGAGGTGAAACGGATCGGTCACATCCATTTAGTCTGTTTAGAAAATGTGTCTACTTCCATTTGCTGAGTACTTACCCACCTTTCAACTTCGCCCTTCCTCACTCTCATCAACATGCAGGGCATACAACCCAAGACAGTGCAATTTTCCATAATAGCACTGAACGTGAAATTAGAGGAGTTTTGAGTTGGAAAGAGAGGAGGCAGCCCTGTGGTTCACTGACACAGTTTCCAGGTGCTGAGACAGAGCCTCAGAGCCAGAGCGTAAGAGTTCCAGAGAATTCCACGCCGGGCAAGGCCAGCTCCCTTGTCATGATTCACAGACTCGCCTTATAAGTTAGTCTCCCCCAGACCTTTCTACACTTCAGAGACCAGTGTTTCATTCAGAAGGAAACTCAAAAAGTATCTTGTAAAGCTTAGTTGTATTTTTAATTTTGTGGTAGGAGCTTAGCATCATTTACCTTCAGTAAGGTGCTGGTGGAGAGGACATCTCCATTTATAGATGCGGTAAACCAGTTAGAGCAAAAACCAACAACAGATCCATAGCATGTGGGAAGGAAATCACAGCCAAAGCCATGAAACCGGCAATTTACTTGTCATAATCGTTCAAAAGAAAGTAAGAAAGTGGGTACAGGAGATGAATACAAAGCTATTCAGCCGGTGGTGTTTAACTCTCAGTTCATTGTGCAAGCCAGGTAAAAAACAAAACAAAACACCTTTCCTTTGATGGAACAATGAATGTCACTTAATGATAAAAATTCACCCTAGGAGGTCACTTAGGAAATAAGTAGCTCTCAGGCATTTTTTGGTTATTCGTCTTAGACTCATGAGAACAAAAGAGAAAAGTTCAATTTTTAAAAATTCAGAATGAATGAAACCATGATTCTAACAATTTATAAAGGAAGCCCATAAGTGAGGTCAACCTATAAACAAGGCATTTGGAAAATAGCTAATAGAAAAGGCGTTTAAATTATACATGCTTTTAATGCTACATGGACTGTATATATAGTGGACTATTTTTCTTACTCTTTGTATACAAAGATAAAGCCAGGAAATAACAAACTCCATGTTCTTATGGCGTCTAATTGTCCACCAGACGGTCTTCATTATTATAATTACTGTCATTACCTTTGACAACTACTGCTACCATTTATTGATTGCTTATTATGTATCTGGCATGGGGTGAAAGGTTTTTCCATCCGTTGTGTTTTTCATTCTCAAAATAAACCCATAGGCTGTCATTATCTCCAATTGATAAGTGACAAGAATGAGATGAGAAAGAATTGATTTCTCCAGAGTCACACACAGGCCACAGTTGGGAGCCAGGCCCTGGTGCCCCGTGAGCCAAGGTCAAAGCCTGTGTTTTCCGGCTGCCTTATCTCTGAGGTTGGCCACGAGTGACCGGGGTTCCCTGTGGCTTGTCAGGACAGCTGGTCCATTGTAGAGTCTCATGGTGATGGAAAAGGAGGTGTGTCCTACACCGTAATAATCCACCAGACATCCTGCCTTCTCTCATCCTGAAGTCTTGAGGACAGAGGGGTGACTCTGAAGAAGGATAATGTCCACTGCAAACTGAGGGCCTCTCGGGGCTGGTCTCTGCCTTTGAATCCAGCCTCTTGTAAGGGACTTGGTTCCTGATCTGTGTTCACTGTGTGTACAAATCTAAGCAAAAGAAGAATATGCCTAGAGATTATATACCAAGTGAAGTGAGTCAGAAGAGAAAGGCAAATATCCTATGCAGAATCTAAAAAAAAAAAAATGCTACAAATGAACTTACAAAACAGAAATAGACTTACAGACCTAGAGAGTTTATGGTTACCAGGGGGTATGGTTTGTCACCATACAAAGATATCACATAGTTATTGACTATTGGGCTTCCCTGGTGGCTCAGATGGTAAAGAATCTGCCTGCGATGTGGGAGACCTAAGTTCAATCCCAGGGCTGGGAAGATCCTCTAGAGGAGGGCATGGCAACCCACTCCAATATTCCTGCCTAGAGAATCCCATGGACAGAGGAGCTGGTGGGCTACAGCCCATGGGGTCGCAAAGAGTCGACACGACCGAGCAACTTAGCACATGGACTATATTCCCCACGCTGTACGTTTCATATCCATGACTCAGTTATTTTGCAGCTATTAAGTTTGTTTTCTAAATACCACAAATTAACCAACAGTTTTATTTAACTTGATTTTGAAAATGCGTATTAGTTAATTTCTTTATTAGAGATATGACATAAAGAATGTTTAATTTATTCATCCTCTTCATAAAAAAAAATAAAGCCGTAAAGATTTTCCTCAAATAAAAAAGCCCTCCTTAAAATATTAGGTAGAAAAACCACAGATCACTAGCATCACAGAAGTCAAATGTGAGTCTTGGATTCGAATAAAGAATTAAAGTAATGATTTATAATCTTTGTAAATTTTTTTTCTGGCAATGATAAATTAATTGAGCCTTTCAAGAAAATGAAGCAATGAGAGTGAACTGCAGCCTACCAGATTCTCATACAGATGCCCCTAAGTCACTTCTGAAGAAAGCTATTACGGCCATTCATTGAAAATTGGGATTGGTGATTTTCTCCAAGGGGAGATATATTTTAGCTGTTACTAACTTTTGTGGCATTTTCTTCCTCATTTGACTTTGGGTAGCATTGGCTATGAGATACAGACTTAGCTCTTAATGTGAGTCATAAATCAATTTTATTCAGAATTGATGAGAAACAACATCAGTGGTTATTTTCATCCCTGGTAGGGGTCTGTGCCTGGAACTACGCCATATTGTGCTGCAAGAGGATTGACAGTGAATTGAACCCACCTACACAGTCCAGTATTCCAGTTTTAATTCAGAATTTGCTTTACTTTAAAATTCCTTCCTATGTTTTTCTCTACTGGCCAGCTCTTATTTTTATAATTTGTCTCTTATTACATCTGATGTTAAATAGGGTCATAAAATGTAGTGAAGGGAGATTACTTTTATTCAGATCATAATAGAATGTAAATTGAACTTTTTTAATGCTGCTGCTAAAAATTGATTCATCAGATTTAAATGTTGTTAAACCACATTTCATGTGGCCCTATGTGATATTAGATGAAAACTTTACAAATGAATAGAAAATAGAAATTATAATGTATCTATAACTATGATTTATTACAGAATGTGCATTTTTATCACAGCTGCAGAAAAGACACAGTAAAGATTAATCTATAAAATATGCAATTGAGATTTATAATAGTTTGTGAAAAAGCACCAAAGGGTTGTTTGCCCTGCATTAATCTTTATGTTTAGTGGTACTACTGGAATTACTTATTGGTTTTTATGAAAACACATGTAGAAGAGAAAATTAGGGTATGGAATTCAACCGAAAATGTTTACTTTGATCTGTGATAGTTCTGTACTTGCTCCCTGAAGGTATTCCTTTATTATGGGATAAGGAAAACTTGACATATTTTTGTTAAATAGAGGATAAAGTCAAGAAGCTTCAATAGAGGAATAGTTCTGAGAGTCTTTGGTCAGATACCAGGGCTATCCCTGGGTTCAGGCATGGTAAGTGCCCTCAGGTTACAAAAACGTACATTGTGTGCTTGATGTTTTCTAAGGGAACAAGGTCTTAGGGTATCATTAGATGCTGATAGGGTTACAGGCTCATTTAAGCTCAAATTAGATATGCAGGTACTATTCAGAATATTAGTAAGAAAGGGGGTTCAAAGATAGAATTGCAGCCATGATTGGTACAGAGGAACCTATTTACAAAGGAAAAAATAGAGAGACAGACATGGAGAACAAACATACAGACACTGAGTGGGGAAATGGATGAATTGGGAGATTTGATTGAAATGTAGTAATATACACTATTGACTCTATGTACAGAATAGATAACTAATGAGAACCTACTGTGCAGCGCAGGGAACCTACTCAGTGCTCCATGGTGACCTAAATGGGAAGGAAATCCAAAAAAGAGGGGATATATGTATATGTATAGGTGATTCACTTTGATGTACAGCATAAACTGGCATAGCATTGTGAAGTAAATATACTCCAATAATTTTTTTTGGAAGATATATAGATACATCTTCTAGTATCTAGAAGATAGGTGTTCAGATAAGTTCTTGTTTAATGTATTAGGAAAGGCCGCTGCTTACGTTATTTTTCATTGGACAATGAAAGAAGGAATTTTGAAAGTGAATTTCTGGGAGCATTGAAATGATGATTTTGTTCATATTATACATACTAATACAAAACAGTACCCATCGGAAATATCTAGTGGTTTCCAAGAAATTGGCATGTTTATAGATACATTTTAAGTATTTGTAGATTATAAAAATAATGCTGAAAAAAGCATGAGATTTAACAAAAGCAATAAATTCTTCTATATGTAATTCCCTTCCTTCCTCTCTTTCCTGTCTTTTTTCCTCTTTCATCTTCATGTTTCATGATATTTAATAAAATGCTTTCAACCATTTTCCTACCAGTAGACATCTAAGTGATTTTCAGTGTTTCACTACAGTAAGTCTGTGCTGAATACACACACAGTTATGCACAAACACACACACATGTTTTGTGCATATGTTAGTATTCTTAAAACAGATTCCTGAAACAATTTCTGGGTCAAAGGGTATGCACAGTTTTAACATAATAGTTCTGCCTTTATTGTGCAAGAGTAAATTTTTAAAATTATAAGGTATTCCTTTCTGATATGCATAGTTACAAAAGTTAAAAAAAAAAATAGCATAGGCCGTATTGTATCCTGTACTCTTCTGAACACCAGCAGTTCATTCTCTTTTCTTTGAATTCTTCATTCCACTCTCCTTGGAATGCCTCCTTCCTAGGGTCCTGTCAGTCTAAGAGTCACCCTCCTGCCCTCCTTTCCAGTAACTTCTCTGCTGCCCCAGCAGCATTCCTCTCCCTTCTGTCTAAACTGTGACCCAAAGGTTTGTGCATGAAGTCAGTGCTTACTTTGAACTGTTTCTCACTAGGGTGTGTGTGTGTGTGTGTGTGTGTGACTCTTGTCTTCCCAATTAGCTAGCTCATGAGATCCTAAGCGCCTCCAGCGAAAGCAAAGCTTCCTCTTCCTGTGATGCCCTGTCTAACTCTCCGTAAGCTCATCATAGCCTTTGAAGACGGGTCGATCACATTCACAATTTTGTATTAGACACATTGCCTTTTTCAACCAACATTCCATGGAAACTTTGTGATTGAAAATGGAAATATGATGCAAATATGGTTCTAGCCTTTAAGTACAGGTTCATTGAAATGAAGTTACTTCCACGTGAAACTACATATCCCTGTAAAGCAGAAATGAACAGACCGTGAGAGGAGCCTTGTGTCAACAGTCAAGGAGATGTTCCCTGCTGGCGATGGCAGCCATGGAGCATCATTCCCTTGACTCTCTCCGCAATTCAGTTAATTCCACCAGCTAATCAGTTGGCGCAGAAAAGAACCATGTACCTAGGAAAGCCCTAACACTGCTCTTCCCTCAAGACCAATGGGCCAGGAAAGGGCTGACTCTCACCTCTCCTGGGGCTGCAAGATTTAATAGCAGGAGCCCTGCTTATTAAAACGGTGCCAGGCAGGTGGGGCTAAGGTATCCTCCTCCAGGAGAAAGCTCTCTGGCCCTTGAAGACTTGTCGCTAGCCTGAGCCACCCTGGACTGTGGGAAGGAAAATGCATCCCCACTTAGTGGGCCCTGGACTTGGAGACAAATCCTCCCTTCCTGCTCATTCCCTTTTTCTCCTCAACCCCTTAGCTCCAAAACCCTTAGGGCTTGGGATGCAGGAATCATAAGAGCAAAATGTACTAAAGATGCTAAAGCATACTAAAGATACTCAGATAAATATACTAAATGAACTTAAATATACTAAAATAAGTTATAAATGCCTATAAATGTTGGCTGCCACTGTTGAAACAAAAATATGTTTGCCAGGGAGAAGAATAGGGGGACAGGGGATAAGATCTGATCATAGAAAATGCGATCTTAAGAGTTATATTTTTACTGTAGCTTTTGTTAAATAAAGCATATAGTGATGCAGATTAAGTGTGATACCTTTTGTTTTTTTTTTCTTGGTGCAATGCTTTCACTTCTTATGCATTTTTTGAGGATTCTATGAGCGTTCAAGTCCAGATAAGGGAAGGACTCTGTTTCAAGTTGGAGTCTGCATCTCCTTAGTGGGTGACATAGGACATTTACTTACCTCTCTGTGCGTTTTTCTTTAATATTTATTTATTTTGTCTTATTTATTTGGCAGTACCAGGTCTTAGTTGCAGCAGGCCTGTGGAATCTGTAGTTGCAGCTTTTGGGGTCTTGTTCCCTGACCAGGAATTGAATGTGGGCCCCCTGCATTGGGAGCACGGAATCATAGCCACTGGGCCACCAGGAAATCCTTCTTAAAAATCAGTATAAGTATCATATATATATATATATATCTCAGAGGGTAGTAGGAAGATTAAATTATTCTCATTCTCATGCCTAATGAGTTCTCAATAGAATTTAACTATGATTATAATTATCACTTTTACCAGATATATAGTCATCAGTTAAATGAATGAATGAATTATAGAGCAAACTATTTTTAAATCACAAAGTTAGAAAGTAACTGTGTGTCAGCTTACCTCCTTTGAGTCCTGGCAAAACATTCATGATCATATGACATAATCTAACAATATCCTCATATTTTGCTATGCTAGTGTATGTTCTGTTTACTTCTGTTTTGTCTCCTCCACGTACACTTGAATTGGAAATGCAATTTTGAAAAATATTTTCCAGTTCTCTGCACTGCGTCTAGATGCTGCCAGCAAACCCATCTTAAGCTGAGATGCTTTATGCTCTCAGACCTTCTAAAAAGTTAAAGAAGTGCTGAGTTGACCAGAGCAAGGCTCAGTAAACCTCTGGCCTGTGAGCCACATCCTGCTTCGCAGCCACATCCTGCTTCCTGCCTATTTTGCAAATAAAGTTTTATTGCACTCTACGTCCATTTGTTTACCTATAGTCTGTGGCTGCTCACTGACAATACAGCAGAATTTCTATAGTTCCAGCGGAGACACCATGCTCCATAGAGACAAAACATGCCACCTGATTTTTGACATAAAAAGTTTGCCAACCGCCACACTAAGGCTTCCCTGGTGGCTCAGACGGTAAAGAATCTGCCAGCAAAGCAGGAGACCCAGGTTCTATCCCTGGGTGGGGAAGATGGAAGCCCACTCCAGTGTTCTTCCCTAGAGAATCCCATGGACAGAGAAGCCTGGTGGGCTACAGTCCATAGGGTCGCAAAAACCTGGACACAACTGAAGAGACTTAGCACTCACCCTAGACTAACAGTAGGAACAACTACTCAGCCGATGCTTCTTTTCTTACTAGGTCTTCCCACAGCTGCCTGGAGTGCTTGACAATCCTTGTATTCACTTCTTCTTACATCCCTTGGACTTGGGAAACACAAAGAATACAGGGCATCTTTTAGTTTTATGTAGATTTGTGATAAAATCTAGACTCTCCTTCTCTGAGTCAAAGCCCCTTAAACTCTGAACATGAAATTTGCAAAGACAAGTTATCCTGGATGTATATGCCCCCGAAAGCCACCCCCTTTCTGTGATCTCTTAAGCACACAGATTGTTTCTTGAAACTGTCATTGACTTTGAGGGTTCAGGATGGGGAGCACAAGTATACCTGTGGCGGATTCATGTTGATATATGACTAAACCAATACAATATTGTAAAGTTAAAAAATAAAATTTAAAAAAAAATTTTTTGGAGAAGGGTGGCAGGCTAGATATAGAATCAAATGAATCTTGATTAGATTTAATTAAATGTCAGTTCCTTAGTATGGGGGTAAGAGTTTCAAGGATAAAGAAATTGCTTAGAAAATCAGAATCAAAACACTAACAGCTATTCTGCAGTGACTTGTTTTAGCCAGAAAACACTAAAAATGAGTGAGAGAAGGTGAAAAGATCTGGCATGCATTTATTCACTCAGTTATGGATTCAGCAAATATTTATCAAGTACCTACTATCCTTTGCCAGCATGCCTCAAGTTGGGAATGTGTAGCTAAAACAGTTACAGTTTTTTTTTTTTTTAATAGCTTTTCCCCTCAAAATGATTTGTTGTTGTATGTGCAGCACCTTGCACTGATACGTGTGTTCTGCAATAAAAAACAAATCTATTCCTAAAACAAAACAAAACGCATTAGGCATTGTGTTAGCATCGACAGGCACTAGGAGTGTGCTAACACAGAACCAGAGATGGATAGCATTGTATTTTTTGAAAATTCACTTTTGCTTATAAATTGATTTCCTTAATAAGAGCTGACTTGTTTTAGGTGCTAGAACTCCCAATTCTGTACTTAATTATTTTTGGTTAGCCTATGCATATAGTAGTCCTATATTTCAAGAAATAGATTGCCAAACAGGATTTTCCATTGAGTTTTTAAAAAAGGAAACGTGTAGACCAAAATTCAGCATAAACTATGTTAACTCATAAGAAAAAATCATTTAAACATCAACAGATTTTGATCAAATGCTCAAATTTCAAAGAAGTTTCTAAAACAAAGGTGTTTACTTCTCTTCATCAGTTTAATAGGAGGGCCTTGCGCTCGTTTTTGTTGGTGGTGAACTGAATTTTACAAGCTCTGTAAAATGAAGCCAGAGTGAACAGAAGTTGAGTCAAAATAATGGATAACACATCTGACATCTTCTTAGGCTCTTGTTCTGACCACACCCCCTTTTAACCTAAGGGGAGAGTCCTGAAGGCTCAGGGTTCATTAGCTCGCAGCTGTCTGAGATTAGTTTGCAATGGCTTAAAAGAAAGTCAGCCCCAGAAAGCAGCCGGCAGTGGCCTGGAAAATGGACAAAGGAGAGGGGCAGCTGGTGGGGAAAAGCATATTCCGCTGAGACATCTACGCAGGGGTCAAGGGGGTCCTGGGCCACTGGAAACAGAACCTGGAGAAAGTCTTGAAGGCAGACAGCCTGGAATCAAAGGCAGCAGATGGCAAAACAGCTCAAAACAGAGCAAGGTCATGATTCAAGAGGACTTATGAATTGTTGTGTTGTTGAACAGGGACTGTTAGGCTTGTGAGTAAGGAAAGAGAACTTAGCATTTATGTAGTACCTGCATTGGGCCAAGCACTGGGAGTGGTACTTTTCACCCACGTCAGCTAGCCTAACATCCAGGGCACCTCTTCAGTGTAACAGTTACCCTACAGGTCATGTGTAGTTTGGCAAGTGTAAGCGCCAATGGTCATCTCTATTTATACATATGTTTATGAGATTTCCTGAAATCAACCTACTTGTTCATTTCTTATCTGTAGTCTATACTGTTTCATGTGGAAGACGCATGCCTTTCGATCGTATTCCAAATTGATCAATACTGTATAGATTTCAGTCTCTGTGAAGCTGTGGACAGACGGGTGAGATAGTGATATCGGCAGGGACTGGCTTGTGCAGAGGTTTAATCCTTTGAGGAAAAGGATAGCAAACCCAATGGCAGTTGTCCAAAACAAATAAACAAAAGAACCAAATCAAAAGAGAAAAATGCTGCTAGAGAACGAAATATATTTTAAATGTATTTACTGCATAGCTTGATATTTTAAGGGCTTCCCTGATAGCTCAGTTGGTAAAGAATCCACCTGCAATGCAGGAGACCCCGGTTTGATTCCTGGATTGCAAAGATCCACTGAAGAAGGGATAGGCTACCCACTCCAGTATTTTTGGGCTTCCCTTGTGGCTCAGCTGGTAAAGAATCCACCTGCAATGTGGGAGACCTGGGTTTGATCTCTGGGTTGGGAATATTCTCTGGAGAAGGGAACGGCTACCCACTCCAGTATTCTGGCTTGGAGAATTCCATGGACTAATTCCATGGTATAGTCCATGGGGTCCCAAAGAGTTGGACATGACTGAGCCACTTTCCCTTTCACTTTGATATTTTAAAGTCTGGTGTTAGTTTCAACGGTTCTTTCTCTCTTTTTACAAAAGAGAAGCCTGCTAAAATATTACCCATTGACATTCTTTTTGTTTACTTTCATCAGAGTTGAATATTTGTCGTTCAGGCATATGAGTTCTGTATTTATTATATGCTCCTCTATGAACTGCTTGAGAGGTACTATGAGTTCTCAAATTATTTAACTGGATGGTGACCAAAAGTTATAGAGGGATGATGTACGTAAGCCATCTTATCCCTAGTAGTAAAATTTTGACCCTCTGGTTGCCCAATTGAATACAGTCATATTGATAATGTATGTTTCCTGAATGTTAATATCATATGAAGTTTTAAGAAGCTAAGTTTCACTCCTCTTGGTTTACTGGGTGATGTGCATTTTGATGAACTCGACCCTTGTCCTGTTTATTCGGTGCAGATGAATGCCTCCCTATGACGAGGGAGCCCATCTCAGGAACTCCTTCACCACCTACAGTGAAATGGCAGAGCACACACTTAGGGATTTGGGGAAACACAGTATTTCACCAAACACAAGTCTTCAGACAGTTTATAGATAGACATCGGCAAAGTCAGCATCCTAGGAAAAGGAGTTATGAGAAAACAGATATATTATTTGCACATTAGTACGTGGGACTATTACTCTATTGTATCCCCCTGAGCTCATGGAGGGCTTCCCTGGTGGCTCAGACTGTAAAGAATCTGCCTGCAGAGCAGAAGACCCAGGCTTGCTCCCTGGGTATGGAAGATCCCCTGGAGAAGGAAATGGCAACCCACTCCAATATTCTTGCCTGGAGAATCCCATGGACAGAGGAACCTGGTGGGCTACAGTTCATGGGGTTGCAAACAGTTGGACATGACTGAGTGACTTTCACTCACTGAGCTCATGGAAGATCATGGGACATATTTTTCCTTCCCATCATAAATGCTCTGTTTTTATGTAATGTGAATTCTCACTAATAACTGGACTGAGAATTATTGAGAGGGCAGGGTGTAGGCAGAGGATTTACATGTGGGATTTTTATGTTCTAGCCCTGAAGTAAGCCAGTATTTTTAGGTGCTGTTTTTTACTTTTTCCTTCAGGTTTATTGAGAGATAATTGACAAAGAACATTGTTTAAATCTAAGTTTACAATGTGATGATTTGTTACTTACATATATTGTGAAATGATTACCACCCAAGGTTAGTTATGGGTGTTATTTTTTTTAATTATTGACTTTAAAATGCCATCAAGCTTTAAAATGCCATCAAGCATTAAGGAAGAGCAGTCTTAAAAATAAATTTTTAAAAAGATGACATAACAATGGGGGCTTATGGAAACAGAATCCAAGGACATGTACTTTTGCTGAATTAGTAAAGTTACATTGCGTTGTTCACATTGTTAAGAACCGATTAGTTGGTGATATTAACAGATTACTCCATTAAATTTGAAATTTGGCAAATCTTAATGCAGAGACATTTATCCTAGTTAAGACAAATGGCTGAGGTCTGTAATTATGAGTTGTTTAAGCCTTGTCATCTGCTAAGAAATTTGGCAAGTTCATTATTTATAATTCTTGATGTATTATCCCCAATTAATTAGTAGTTGACTGATGTTTGGTATACTGATACAGTTAGTTGTAGGCTGTTTTATGTTAAGTAAATATATATGAAATGAAATCACAATATTATTGAATTATAAGAAACTGTTAATAAAGGTGGTGAATCATGATTGCTATTTTGTTTGGAATACATTTTTAGAATTTTTTAAGTTTTATTAACAGAACAGACTTATCTTTTAAAATATGTATACTTAAAGTTTTATTAACAGAACAGACTTATCTTTTAAAATATGTATACTTAAAGTTTTATTAACAGAACAGACTTATCTTTTAAAATATGTACACTTAGAGAGCTTAGCTAAATTGTTCTCAATAATCATATAGTAGTATAAGCAAATGGTTCCTACACAAATCATAAATGATAGAAATTAAGGATGAAACTAAATTTATTAGATCATCAATTCTATCCTTTTGCCAAGACATTAGACTTCAAATAAAAGGCACATCAAACATTAAACAGATGATTTCTTTGACAGTCTATTTAAAGATACTGAATTAATGGACTGAAAATATTTTTTAAATTACTATTCTTTTGGGATGATATAAAACCATACTTTAAAAAATGAGGAATCTCATACTGATACTGATGAAATCATATTCTATCTAGCCTAACATTTGTAAATATATTACATACTATAACATGCACATTGTACAAATAATTTATACTCTGCAGTTCGTACATTTTTATCACTTGCCACATTTTAACTTGTATAATCATATTTGTGCATTGCTGATTGATTTGCATATTAGAGAGTTTCAAAGTACAGACTTAAAATCTATTTGTATGGATTCCTTGTATTCCACGTGCACTCATAGACATCCATGGATAGACATCCATCCATACCCCATGAAACTAGAACCAGTGAATGGATACAAAAGTAAGGTCACGTAAAAGAGAAATTAATTGGAAAAAATCCTATAAGCATATAACATGCCCTGATAGTGAATTATCATCTATAACTAGATGTTGAAAATTTTTCTATGTGTTTTACTTGTAAAGTGAGGGGCTTCTATAAAACTTTAGTAATAAAGATCGTCTGACTCACGATCTGAATGTTTCTTGAACTTAGAAAATTTCAGTTACATCAGAAATAATTTTATTCTTTTAAAACTGTTAAAATAGCAGTCTTTTTTGATGACTACGTCCGATTTTGGCCTCCTCTCTAGTATCTCTAAGATAACACTATTCTGAGTTCAGTCTGTATCCTTTCAGACTTTAAACCTACCAGCCTATGGCTCTGCATATGTATGTGTATATAAAATATGTGTAGCAATGTTTTCATATTATTCTCATGAATATATATGCATCAGCTACACTTAGTTTAGCAGCTAGGTAATCTTCAAGTCTATGACTGTCAAATATTTTATATGTTCGTTCTGCAACTGATGGACACTTTTTCCTCTTTGTGTGTAATTGCTCTCAGTGAAGTATTAAATATCTTTGTGTGAGTGTCTCGATGCGCAGTGGGCAGAGTTCTCTATAACAGATACCTGTAAATAGAAGTGCTGGGTATGCATATTTTTGATTTAATAAACAGACACTTCCAAATTGCTCCTATAAACTAGCATTGTGAGTTGAGTATATCTGTTTTCCATTCATCATGGCAGTATTCGATACTATCAAACTTTTAAATTTTAGCCAACCAAATGGGTGTGAAGAGGTGTTTCTGTGTGCTTCTGGTATTAATAATTAGTGAGCTTTTAGTCAAGTTAGGTGTCTTCTCACATGCTCATTAGACTTCCTTGGTGGCTCAGTGGTGAGGAATCCACCTGCCAGGGCAGGAGATGCGGGCTCAATCCCTGAGTCAGGAAGATCCCCTAGAGAAGGAAATTGCAGCCTACTCCAGTATTCTTGCCTTGGAAATCCTGTGGACAGAGGAGCCTGGTGGGCTACAGTCCGTGGGGTCGCAAACAGTCGGACTTGACTTAGTGAGTAAACAACAACAAGTGTTTATTGGTCAGATTTCTTTTCTTCTGTAAGTTACTGTTTTATATATTATGCCCATTTTTCTCTTGGCTTGTCTACCTTATTCTTATATATGTTCTGGACACTTGACTTTTGCCTGATATTTGTTTTCAGCCTGTAGTATTTCACAGTGAATGAAAGTATGTATGCTGGACGCCTAACACTCAAGAAATGTGCAAGGGGACAGAAGCTGTGTTCTAAGTAAGGATTTGGCTTGTGGGAAGAGAGAAAAGAGTGGTGAATCATGGATGAAGGACTTTGCACGAATGGGAAGTGCAGAATCAGGAATGTCTTGGTCACAGTATGGGCACCATAGAAAAGATATTGTCACCTGTATCATGATGGAGAAATTCACAGGGCTGCTCTGTAGCCTGGCAAATCTCATGACCCTTTCTTCTAACCCTGGGGAAGTTTTTCTAGAGTGGAAAAAGATGGGTGCCAAGGGACTGTAGTAAGAGGGTATTAGAATTAAATATAAGGAGGTATAGATATAGCAAGAAGGCAGATTTAATCGCTGCCTCCACTCCAAGAATATAAAAATAAAAATAATAGTGGGTGAGTCATCGTGGACATGTGTCAGGAGCAAGGATACAGCTCTTAAGGCTGACTGCAGTTGTTAACAAAAAGCCTTTGAGACAGATTCTAAGAACATTAAAGATGGATAATGGGCCATTCCGTATGATCAACGTCTTAAAAGGCAGAAAACTGTCTAATGGGATACAAAATGGAGACTTTTTCCTTCCACATCCTAACATTCTCCTGAAAAAAAAAAATTTATATGCCACTGGAAATAATAGTACACAGCAAGAACCATACTTTGTGGCTTCATTGAGCGTCTCGAGTGTCTAAAAGGTACAAAGCTAAAACCCAAATGACTTCAGCGTGCAAAATGTCCCAGAATGTGTGATTTTACTTTTAAAACAGAAAGTCCGGTGGTGGAAAAAACCTTAATCTGTAATCAAACCTAAAATGGTAACCAGAGCTTCTCTAACATGTATTTTATTTGAGTATTGCAAAATTCATAATGTCGTCACTTTTTATTAATGTTAGTTTGTTATAATCTGAGGAAATTAAGAAAATCTTGTACAATTAATTCTTCATAGCTGAGACGTTGTCACGCATATCTGTAAGACTTGCTTTGTTGTTTTAAGTTGAAGAGTTGAAGGTAGATTTAGAATGCTGAATAACTTAGGGCACTCTCAGTACTACCAGGCAGAAAGAGATGGAAAACAGAATCATGGGGATGCCAGACAGAGAGAACAGCAGCCACGTCTATCATGAGGAACAGAATTTGATTTTAGGGATTATGTACTTGGGCTTCCCAGTGGTGCTAGTGGTAAAGAATTTGCCTGCCAAGGCAGGAAATGCAAGAGGTGCCCGTTTGAGTATCAAAGGAAGTAGAGAAGACTCTTGACTGCAAGAAGACCAAACCCCTCAATCCTAAAAGCAATCAACCCTGAATATTCATTGGAAGGACTGATGCTGAATCTGAAGCTCCAATACTTAGGCCACCTGACGGAAAGAGCCGACTCATTAGAAAAGACCCTGATGCTGGGAAAGACTGAGGGCGGGAAGAGAAGGGGGCGACAACGGTTGAGACAGTTGGATGGCATCATTGACTTAATGGACACGAATTTGAATAGACTCCAGGAGATAGTGAAGGACAGGGAAGCCTTGTGTGCTGCAGTCCATGGGGCCACAAAGAGTCGGACACGACTGAGGGACTGACCAACAACAAGGCTCTGATGGGCTTGTTTCCCTTTCCTTTGGTCCGTGTTTATTAAGTTTGTAGGGTAGTCAGGGATTCTGTCTCTGTGGGTCATTTGTCAGCTTTGATGAATCCTCTACATGTGAAAACAGTCTTGCCTGGTGCCATGGTCACTCTCCAAATGCATTATGTGTAATTGTATCCATGAAGCTTTTCTAAAATGTAAGCATTGTTTGGAATTTTAGGGATCTCTTCTTGGTGACTTATTTAAACCGTGGTGTTTTATTGAAGACTTCTCTAGCATGGACTTGGTTGTGCATAATTCTTGTCTCTTTATCTGACTAAGGATAAAAGGGACATGAAGCACACAGCTTGAATTTAATTGCATTTTCTGCTCAAGAGCCAAGGCTTTTAAAAAAATTGATGTCAGGTAGATCCTACTAGCTAAAGTCCTAGATGCTTGTGCATATAGCTAAATTCTGCTAATCGGAAGCATTATTTTCTGGTGACAGTGGAAAATGCCAAATGTACCATCTTCACCGTGTTCCAACAATGCTCACGCTTGGGGAGTCCTGAACTTTTTCAGAAGTAGTGTACAGAAATAGTGTTACCATTTTCTATTGTTGATGCCAACATAAACTCATTTTGCTTTTCATGTATACTTCAAAAGTATACTACAGTATATATACAAAAGTAGTATACCACAAAGTACAAAAAAAGGAGCATTTTCCCCCCTCAATTTTCAGTGGGTCATTCCAGAAGAATTGACATTTCGATGAATGCCAAAAAAGAGAGTGTGGAATTTTTTAGCTTTTTAAAAAAATAATGGGATACTTCATATACCTATACATATATATATATATACACATACATCAGTTTAGTTCAGTCACTCAATCGTGTCCAACTATTTGTGACCCCGTGGACTGCACAGCACTCCAGGCTTCCCTGTCCACACACACATGGGGTTCCCAGGTGGTGTGATGATAAAAAATCCGCCTGCCAGTGTAGTGGATATAAGAGATTTGGGTTCGATCTGTGAGTCAGGAATATCCCCTTGAAAAGAGAATGGCAATGCACTCCAGTATTCCTGTTTAGAAAAGTCCATGGACAGAGGAGCCTAGTGGGCTACAGTCCTTGGGGTCGCAAAGAGTGGGACACGACTGAGCACACACACACATCTATATATACACACATGAATAATATTTCTGTGAGTTATGTAAGCATAACAATAACAAAATGAACTCTGGTTAGCCCGCCAATCCACTTAAAACTCAACCCTCCTAAAACCTGAGGCTCTCAGTGTGGTCTATGAGCCCTGTAGAGATAACCACTCCAGAAAAGGGTGTGAAAGACAGGTAAGAAAGCCATCTTTAGGTATTAGGAATCACACAACCAAAGTAAAAAACAAAATACAGGACTCCCTGCTGCTGCTGCTGCCGCTAAGTTGCTTCAGTCGTGTCCGACTCTGTGTGACCCCATAGACGGCAGCCCACCAGGCTCCCCCGTCCCTGAGATTCTCCAGCAAGAACACTGGAGTGGGTTGCCATTTCCTT
Source organism: Bos grunniens (assembly GCF_055505025.1). Lineage (NCBI taxonomy): Eukaryota > Metazoa > Chordata > Mammalia > Artiodactyla > Bovidae > Bos > Bos grunniens. Next base: position 84,140,375 of record NC_141176.1, on the reverse strand, counting down.
CTCCAATACAGGACTCCCTAGATGATTCATTTGATTGATTTTATCTCAGGGAAGCCCGAGTGACACAGGAGCGTGTAATAAATGGGCTGAGGCAGATGTGGAGGGTCAGGCTGAATAGTGATGTAGAAATTTAATCAGGGAGCAGTCACTGGTTCCTGGAGCTAACTAGACCATGTTGTGTGGGTTTCATTTGATGACATTCACAGAGGAGAAGTCAGATTCTCTGGACAGTAGAGATCTGTGGTGTTCAGTTTTCACATGTAGATGTTTGAGAGCCAATACCTAACAAAAGTGAATCCGATCAAAATTCTTAACGTTAGTGGTTCAGTAACATCTCCAGAGAATATCTAGTTTGTGACCAAAATTTCTTTCCATCATCTCATAAAATCATCCCTAGTGCATCCTTATTATAAAGATGTTCTATATCAAGCAAGTTGTTTGTATCAGTAATTACACATTCTTTAATGGATGCTATGTAAGTCCAATACTTCGGCCATCTCATGTGAAGAGCCAGCTCATTGGAAAAGACACTGATGCTGGGAAAGATTGAAGGCAAAAGGAGAAGGGGGTGGCAGAGGGTGAGATGGTTAGATAGTGCCACTGGCTCAATGGACGTGAATTTGAGCAAACTCCGGGAGGTAGTGAAGAACAAAGAAGCCTGGCTTGCTGCAGTCCATGAGGTCACAAAGAGTTGGACACAACTTAGTGACTGAACAACAAAGATAAGTGGGAACAAATTTATAAGACTGGAACAACCTTTCTGATTATTCGACTGAATAGTTTCAGGAGGTAATAGAAAGTTCTTTCAGTTCAGTTCAGTCGCTCAGTCGTGTCTGACTCTTTGTGACCCCATGAATCGCAGCACGCCAGGCCTCCCTGTCCATCACCAACTCCCGGAGTTCACTCAGACTCACGTCCATCGAGTCAGTGATGCCATCCAGCCATCTCATCCTCTGTCGTCCCCTTCTCCTCCTGCCCCCAGTCCCTCCCAGCATGAGTCAACTCTTCGCATGAGGTGGCCAAAGTACTGGAGTTTCAGCTTCAGCATCATTCCCTCCAAAGAAATCCCAGGGCTGATCTCCTTCAGAATGGAAAGCTCTTTAAGTTCTGCTAAATTGCATTTCACTTTGATTAATTTGTGGGGCTTCCCTGGTGGCTCAGATGGTAAAGAATCTGCCTGCAATACAATGCAGGAGACCCAGTTTCGATCCCTGGGTTAGGAAGATCCCCTGGAGAAGGGAATGATAATTTATAGACAGCCCTAAAGTGAGGATAAAAAGAGGAAAATACATTGAATATTATGCATTTCAATTAAATGTTTAAGAAAAACTAGAAACATTTAGGTTAATTATGCTTGGCAGTTATAACAATTTATTTTTAAGATGAAAAAGCATTTAGCAATCTAAAAATATTTATACTTAGCATCCTAAAATTATTTATTTGCATCAGTCAGTGAAGCAGTTTTTATCATAAATCTATTCTGTGGTCATCTACAGAATGAAAATAAGTAAATTTAAAAATTAGAGCTATAGTAATCCCAGTCCTGTGAGGCATTTAGAAAGGAAACATATAAACTCAGTGTTGTTTATTTTTTCTCTTGCAATAGAGGCAAGAAATTAAAGCAAGAATTTTCCAGGGTACAGGTATAAAAGGGTGTATTCTTTACAAGAAAGCACAGTGCTGACAGATGGCTAAAATTTTCGTCCAAGAAAAATCTAGTGTTTGAACTTAAGGAAATGGAAAATTTCTTTGCTGGACCACATAATATTTTCAGTGCCTACTGCAAGTCAGGAAAGACAAATGTGGAAATAAGATATTTCTTGAAAACATGACATAAATAGGTAATTTTGAGAAATCACCAAGATGTATTGGTTCAATTAGATGGTTGGCAATGCCTAAATTTTGTGTGGATGGAGAACAAATCTAGGCTCCTTGGAGGCCTCTAACCCAAGTGTCTCTCTGAGTGATTCACAGGAAATGCCCGGATACTTTCTTAAGCACTCTTGGGGACAGTCTGTGTATAAACCCAGATATGGCCTGTCCCAGGACAGGCCACCAGGGAAGCCCCTAATTACATTTAAGAAACATATTCATCAGATGAATGAATAGTAGTGATTACTTGATATTAATCATGATAATTGATTCACCATTATAAATCAGTGAATTAATTTTCTTAATGACTTTTTTTGAGAGATTATATGTTTATGGGGTGGTATGCAGATTCTTAAGGCTTCCCTGGTGGCTCAGATGGTAAAGAATTCGCCTGCAATGCAGGAGACCTGGGTTCGATCCCTGAGTTGGGAAGATCCCCTGGAGAAGGAAATGGCAACCCACTCCAGTATTCTTGCCTAGAGAATCCCATGGACAGAGGAGCCTGGCGGGCTACAGTGAGCAAAGAGTCAGACACGACTGAGCAACTAAGCATAACACAGCACATGCAGATCCTTAAGAGGACAGTTTTCTTTGGTTATATCTTAAATTAGCATAGAATTTTCCCTTTAATTTCTACATAGAAACTTAGTATAGAAAAGATGTTCACTCAGCTGCGAATTCATCTCACCCTAGTATCAGTTAGGAAGATTGCTCCAAGTTTTCTGAAGGGTAGAATGTGAAATGTCTTGAGATATAATACAACCACATCTACTTTTCTAGTTATCCTATCAATCAAGCAAGCAAGCAATATCTAAATAAAATTTTTAAAAAGGAAACTAAGCCAGATTGGAACCAGTGCCTTCATAGTGAGCTATGCTGACTCTTGGTGGTTTCCACTTTCTTTCCTAAAGGTCTTCAGAGGATCTAGACTTTCTAAAATTAATGGTTGTTTTTTGTATTATTGGGGCTTCCCTGGTGGCTCAGATGGTAAAGAATCTGCCAGCAATACTGAAAACCTGGATTCAATCCCTGGCTTGGGAAGATCCCCTGGAGGAGGGCATGGCAACCCACTCCAGTATTCTTGCCTGGAGAATCCCCATGGACAGAGGAGCCTTTCGGGCTACAGTCCACAGGGTTGCAAAGAGTTGGGCATGACTGAGTGACTAAGCGCATTTATATTATTGACAAATTTTCTTTCTCAAAGTCAAGGTTACATTGACTTTTTTCTGGTTTTATAATTGTTATCATTTTTACCAGTTTTTCTCAGGGATGACAGCTTATTGACTTACTAACAGTTTATCTGATGCCTCCTAGGTAGTGTGCTAAGGGTACCTCACCCACCTTTTCTTTCCCTCACATCCCTGAACATGCCTTTCCTTGTTAAACTCTTGATCATGGCCTATCCAGTTTAATGATTCTCTTCCTCAAGGTATTAGATCCCTCTGTTGTTTATCCTCATGCTCCACATTGCCAGGAATCATTATTATTTTGCAAACTTCAACCTCGTTTTTAACCCTGACCTTCTGGACACATTATATATGAAGATCGGCCAACCTGATGTATTTATTTATTTGGAGTTACACATCCAACCTTTTGCCTTTTTTTAATGTCATTTTATGAAATTTGAGCTCCAAAGAGAGCCTGTAGACTTCGCAGGTGGCGCAGTGGTAAAGCATCCGCCTGCCAGTGCAGGAGACGCAAGAGACATGGGTTCTATCCCTGGGTCAGGAAGATCCCCTGGAGTACGAAATGTCAACCCACTCCAGCATTCTTGCCTGGAGAATCCCATGGACAGAGGAGCCTGGCGGACTACAGTCCCTGAGGTCACAAAGAGTTGGACACGACTAAGCGACTGAGCACACATGTACAGAGTCCCTAGGCAGGCATCTTGGTTTCTCTAGGAATTTCTTCTTTGTCTTTATCGGATTATTTATTTTTGTATTGACTAAGTGTTCCTCCTTGAGGCCTCTCCAAGCTTCCACCCAGTGCTGTTCTTATTTGAAAAGCTTTTCTTTCCGTTTGGAAAGTTCTTCCTTAGGTTTTCATTGGAGGCAGTTAGTTTCTAGGGAGCAATGCCCTTACATTTCCCAGCATTGTCCTCCACCCACCAGCAAGAAATGTGAGTGACTAATAGGCAGTAACCTTCGGGTGAGAAATCAAGTGCACACAGTTTAACACATCTTACGGCTTCCAGATGACACATTAGAGGCAAAGTCTACTCACCCGCCTTTGCTCGGGACCCAGCTGCTGCTGGCTGTTCATGGAACTTAAACAGTGATGGGTTCGTGCATATTAAGTGGACCTGTGACTTAGGAAATTCATTCGACCGGTATAATTTGTGATCTGTATTCAGTTGAGAAATTCTTCTGTCCATTTGTTCAAATAGAGAGAAGAGAGAGCTGAATGGTTCCTGGGTTTGTGTGGGATGTGCCATAGGGAAGGTGCCCCCTGGGCATGGTTGTATTTTACTAGAAACTCGAGAAATCATAGCAATGGAACTGTGCAGGCTGTAAATTACAGACACCATCTGCCGTAGAGGGAACACATTAGGAAAATGCCACCTGTTCCTACATTAGTCTGGCCCTGGTCTCAAAATTTCACATGTCCTCTTGTGTTTTATTTGCTCTTTCTCCAAGTCATGTAGCTAGCAAATGACTAATGGGATTTTTATACATTCCAAACATGCATATCCTATTATCTGACTCAGGTTTGATTTTCTTTTCTTTCTAGTGTATATGTATGTGTTCCTTGACTGTTTTCCTCTCAGTTCCTTTCCTGGACAATCAGTTATTTTGAGAACATATTTTTATTAATTTAACAATTGTTTATCGAGGACCTACTAGGATATAGTGAGCCAAACAAAAGACAAAAAGTCCTTGCCTTCCTGAGGCTTCCACATTCTATTGGAGGAGATAGGAGATAATCTGGATAAACAAGTAAAATAAACTGAGTGTGGGCTTCCTGGGTGGTGCAGTTGGTAAAGAACCCACCTGCTAATGCAGGAGATGTAAGACACACAGGTTCAATTGCTGGGTCGGGAAGATCCCCTGGAGAAGGAAACGGCAACCCATTCCAGTATTCTCACCTGGAGAATCCCCATGGACAGAGGGTCCATGGGGTTGCAAACGGTCAGTCACACATGACTGAGTGAGCATGCACACAGTGTGTAATGTGGTGATAAATGTTAAGAAGGAAAACAGGTGAGGGAGAGCAGGGATGTGTGAGCAGGAATTGTGATCTGGGGTAGGGTGGCTGTGAAATCTTCCTTTAAATAAAAATATGATTACTGTGAGGGAGTGAGCCCTGTGGCTCTCAGGGTAAGTGTGTGCAAAGCAAAGAGATCACCTGGTGCAAAGGCCCTGGGGGATAGCGTGCTCAATACCCTCTCCCTTGATATGTGGAAGCGCTCATCTTGAGAGCAGAAGGGGACATAGGCAGAAAGACAACCAGGGACAGATAGATCGTGGAGAGCCTTATGTGGCAATACAATGACTCTGGCTTTTACTCTTAAGTGAGATGGGAGACTGGGGGGCATTTGATGTGGATAAACAAGACTGACCGGAAACTCTGTGCTTGCTGGCTTGGGAACAGACTGAGGAGAAGCAGCAACAAAGGAGGGGGAACCATTAGGCTGTAATAAGCCATGAGAGAGTTGCTGGTGCCCTGGACCAGGGTGGTAGCGGTGGAGGTGGGAGAAGATTCTAGATACACAGTGCTTCTAAGTTAACGGGCTTCCCGATAGATTTGCTGAGTATTAAAAGAGAAAGATCACTCCAAGGTTTTTGACTTGAGTCATAACTGATTAAATGGAGTCATTGTTAACTTCCAGAAGAGTTATGTTTGGGGAAGCATGTTTGGGGAAGGGCAAGAAGATGAGCAACTCAGCTTTATCACAGGTTAAGTTTAAGGGATTCAATTAGACTGAAAATGCTACAGCTAATGGAACCTCTTACCTTTTTCTTTTAAAATCGAAAACCAGATTGACTAATGAAAAGTGTACGTGATTAAATTAAGAACACTTGCATTCTTGACTCTACAATGGATCAGTGAGACTTGTGTAGTTTTGGTCAAAAAGGCAAAGTCAGCAGTGGCTCAGATGAGCATATTCTCTATGAAATAAAATGATCAGATTTGTAGAATTACACAGTGTCAATTTCACTGAAGCCATGTGACATTATTCTAGAATCTTGCCAAAAATCATCAAACACCCTGCTTCAGGAACTCTCTGCTAATAGATAAATGATGTGCTGAAGCTTCCAATGAGTATGGTTTGATGGACAGTTAAGGAAAAATACACCCTACATTTCGCCAAACTCTATAGGGTTAGATTTATATTCCCCTGAGATGGCCATTGTTATGATCATCAGTAGCATCATTGTGAGTTCAAAGTAGTTTTGGTGGTTTGCCAAAATATTTCCTGTTCCAGCACTAAAAATTTCTCATATTTCTTTGCCTAGAAAAACAGGTTTTAGACTGATAGTCCTTTCTAGTATGTGACTTTCTATGGGTGTGGCTGAGTTTAGAAATATGTATGTGTGAGTATGTGTCTGTTATGCTTAGGATTTTACCTATGTGTTAACGTTTTTCAGCAATAACACTCCTTTGGCAAGTTTTTAAGAGCATTGAAATGAGATAAAGTATACCTATTTTTAAGAGCTATACTTTTTTTTATTCTTCAGAAATAATTCAGTGATTCATATTGTTAAATCATAATGATTTAGTCATGAAATCCAAACCCTATATTTAAAAAGTAACAATCTCATGTTTAAAACATGTCCTTTGAACATTTCCAAGAATCTTAAGTCTTTATGGGATGTTAAATTCTTAATTTTACCTTGTTATTTTAGATCTATGGTTAGACCTCATTCTTTCAGCTTAGAGTATGTGTAGAGTATGAATTCCTGTGGTTCAGCATGCCAGTAATTCAGGGCAAGGTTAGTAGAGTGGGATCTTTGTGAGGAAAAAAGAGCTGTTTTATAGGGAGCCTTTTTGAACTTTGCCTTATTTTGTTTTCCTGAATTACCCAAATCTGCCTCAGGTATTTGTAGGAAACTCTAACATGTTTAAACAAAAATTTTTTAATAGTATATTTTTTCAGACTGACATTTCCCTGGATGCCAGCCATTTCTGAGAACAGTGCCCATGGAACAGAAGCTACTATTCGTCAATGTAATAATCGAGATAAAGTATGCTTGTAAGAGAGGTCTTCCATGATGGCTCAGTGGTAAAGAATCCGCCTGCAATGCAGAAGCTGCAGGAGACGCAGGTTCAATCCCTGGCTTGGGCAGGTACCCTTGAGGAGGGCATGGCAACCCACTCCAGTATTCTTTGCCTAAAAAATCCCAGGGAGCCTGGTGGGCTAAGAGTCACAAAGAGTTGGACATGACTGAAATGACTCAGCCATAGCACATACAAGCTTATAAGAGAAAACCCCAAAATGGGCCAGTGCAAGCAAAGTATGCGTTTCTCTCTTCCTGAAGTCAGCCTCCTGTGTGGCTGGTGGGTGACCTCTGTCCCTTGAAGTCATCCTGAAGGACAGGCATATGGCAGCCCTAATCGTTTCATTACTTCGCCAGGCAAAGGGAGCCACAGAGGGAGGCTCTGTGGGAGGACAGGGAAAAACTGTTTCTACTACCCTGCCTTGCCCTGTAGAAGGAAATGGCACCCCACTCTAGTATTTTTGCCTGCGAAATCCCATGGACAGAGGAGCCTGGTGGGCTACAGTCAATGGGGTCACAAAGAGTCCGACACAACTGAGCAACTGAGCACGGCACACTCCCTCCCCCAAAGAAGATGGTGAGTAGTTTTATAGCACCGGTTCGAAGAGGGTGTGAGCAGCTTGTGGATGTTCTTCTGATGGGTGGTGGTGGGGTAAGGAGGCGTCAGCATCATCAACCCTCAAGTCCAACTGGTCTGGGGTCTACATGTTTGTGGGCAACCTACCATTATTAATCATTAACTTCTTTCACCTGGAGGGGGTTTCAGTCTCTGAAAAACAGCTCAAAGATGTTGTGTGTGTCCATTGATGGGGAAGCAGAACTTTGTCCAAGGCTGCTCTCCACTATTTGTTTCTCCCTGGTCTCGCATCCTCTCCCTTCCCTAATGAACAACTGCTTGAATCTGCCCACTGGGGCTCAGGAAAGGTCATGGAGGCGGAAAGGTGGCTGTTTCCTATAATCAAAGAAACGGGAGACAAAGAAAGACTTGGAGCCCAGGAGCCCCACAGGGCCCTGCACGGTATCGATAAGCAAAGGACAGAACACCCAGCCAATTATAGCTGTCTTCTAAAAAGTAGCCATTTACGTATGTGTGTGTGTTCAGTTGCTCAGTCATGTCCAACTCTTTGTGACCCTGTGGACTGTAGCCTGCCAGGCTCCCCTGTCCATGGAATTGTCCAGGCAAGAATACTGGAGTGGATTGCCATTTCCTACTTCAGGGGGTCTTCTCAACTCAGGGATCGAACCCTCATCTCTTGCATCTCCTGCATTGGCAGGAGGATTCTTTACCACTGAGCCACCTGGGAATCCCCACTTACATTAAAGTCAAAACAAATGTATTTTATATAAAAATTCTCTGTGTTAGTGATATGTTCTACTTCTCAAATGGTTATATTTGTATCATGGAACAAAGTCATAGAATTTCAGATCATATCGCTGAATGACCAGAAGGTACACACCGAAACTAGAGTCACTTTTGAATTTTAGGTGGTTTTAATTTTCATCATAGATCCTCCTCATCAGTGAAAGTAAGTACAGTTTTGCTATATTTTAAGGTTTTATACTCTGGAGTTGAAACTATCTCCATCTAGTCACGGGAGACAATAATCTGAGGAATACCGAGGGCGTGGAGAGGAGGCCCATCCTTGTCCTCTCCCCACCGTGAACAGAAACCCAGAAGAACCTTTGCAAATCCAAAAACACTGGAGGAATTTCCCCCTCCTCCCCCCTCCCTTTCCTTGGGGCTTTTAATTTTAAAAGCAGAATTTTGCTTTCGCAAAGTACACCAGACAGGAATTTGTTCAAATTCCTCCAAACCAAGCCAAGAAAAAAGTTTCAGAAAATTCAGACGTGCGTGGCTGAGTGGAAAGAACAGTTTTTGGAGGCAGGCATGGATGCCTGGGAACACGGCTCCAGACGGTCACTGCTGGGTGACCTCAGGCAAGCGTCGCAGCCTTGCTGAGCCACTGGCTCCTCATTTAGGAAATGAGAGAGAGAAGGATGAACCTGCCAGGGTGTCAGTAGAGAACCAAAGCCTTTGAAAAGGGCCCTGCAGGTCCCCGGGTGGTTCTCTCCACCCATGTGATCTCTGACAGCTCCAGGGAGCCCGTCTCGTTGCTCCTCTGGCTCTATGTCCCGGAGGCTGCAGTTGCCCTCGGCGGGAGCTGCCCCAATACAGTCTAGGCTGCCGTCACTCTGCCCAGAGCCTGACTGTCCTTAGGTCTAGGCTTTTATCCACAAGACGAAGTGGGAGCTAAGTGCCCAGTTGTTAGTTGGTTGCTAAGTCACGTCCAACTCTTTGTGACCCCCGTGGACTGCAGCCCACCAGGCTCCTCTGTCCATGGGATATTCCATTCAAGAATACTGCAGTGGGTTGCCATTCCCTCCTCCAGGGAAGCTTCCCAACCCAGGGATCAAACCTGTGTCTCCTGCACTGTAGGCAGATTCTTTACTGCTGAGCTGCCAGGGAAGCCCAAGCACCCAGAGACCTGTGTAATGGTGACAAGCCCTGTTCTGGCTGAGGAGTCCATGCCAGGGACATCCCAGAATCTGCTGCTCTTGCCTGCTCATTGCCCCGTGAGATTTCCAGAAGAGCAGCCAAACAGCAGCGCAGTGGTGCGGAGAATGGGCTCCAAGGAACGTGTGTTCAAATCCCGTCTTGGACAAAAGACTCCGCTTGCCCCACCCCAGTCTCCTCCTCTGTGCTGCTTCTGCGCTGAGCTGCGCTCAGTCATGTCTGACGCTTTGCCACCCCACGGACTGTAGCCCGCCAAGCTCCTCTGTCCGTGGAATTTCCCGGGCAAGAATACTCGAACAGATTGACGTTTCCTCCTCCAGGAGATCTTCCCCACCCAGGGATCGAACGCGCATCTCCAGCGTCTCCTGCACTGGCAGGTGGATTCTTTACTACTAGGGCCACCTGGGAAGCCCTTTCTTCCTCTGTAAATGGGCTTAAAACACTAGGGCAGCTGCTTCAGTGAGCAGAGTGATATTAGGATCTGTGAGCGCCCAGTGCTGCCGGTTGAGAATAAAACTGCCTGGTGGCTCAGAGGTTAAAGCTTCTGCCCGGACTGCGGGAGACCTGGGTTCAATCCCTGGGTCAGGAAGATCCCCTGGAGAAGGAAATGGCAACCCACTCCAGTACTCTTGCCTGGAGAATCCCATGGAGGGAGGAGCCTGGTAGGCTACAGTCCATGGGGTCGCAAAGAGTCAGACACGACTGAGCGACTTCACTTTGCCTTGCTGAGGACACGTATGGGAGAAAGGTCCCCTGAGGCAGCAGAAGGAAGGAGGGTGAGGGTGGGCTGGGAAGGAAGTAGAGTGATCCCTGGAGAGGGAGCTGGCAAAGGGCAGCCAGCATCTCTGACTGCCAGTGAGGGCTATGGAGCGTCCTTTCGCAAGCAAAGCTGGCCTGCTCTCCCTGCACCAGGAGCCCTGGCAGCTGCTGTGGGTGACCAGCTGGCCCCAGACACCATCTCTTCTTAGAAACCAAGGCAGACAATCCAGGTCTGGAGCTCCTCCAAGAAGGCAGTGGAGCTGCCTGGCCAGCTTTCAGAGTCGGCTTCTCAGCTCATTGTCTGAGGCATCCTTCCTTCCTTTGACACGCGTTTTCTCTCTGAAAACTTCCGGCAGACCCTCTCCCTGACCTGCTCTCTGCTTTGTTTCTTTCACTGGCACCTTCAGCTTCTTCGCTGCGTTTTGTCCCGATAAACTTTTCTTTATGTTCATAGGCTGAGCTGTTCTTGTGGTGTTGACCATCTTGGTGGGAGGAAAAGAAAGAAACTGTACACTTGAAAATTTGGACAAACTTTTTGAACTGCTTCACCCCGCTGATAGAATAAGATACATAATGGTGTGTTAGTCCTATTCATGCAGCCCTTAAAATGAAGCTTTTGGGGAAAAGGAAGCAAGAGACATTGAGAATCTGTCATGCAAATAAGGTGAGGCTCTTGATGGTCTCCTGTCTCTTTTTAAAAGGAGAGAGATCCAAGACTCTGAGGTCAAAACAGAAGGATTAAAAGGCTGGCAAACTTAAATGGGCCAAAGGAAAGAGCCTTTTTACTCAAGTAGCTATGTGGATGGTGCCCCCTTTAAGCATCAGCAGTTACTGCTGGCAACGTGATATACGTCTGTCAAAGTAATAGCAGGTTTATTCAAGTTGAAGAAAATTATAAAACGCAGCTAATATAGTGGGTACTTATTCCTGATTCCTAAGTTAGCACCATTGATGAGAAGTCAAAGAGTGGTGGTGTCAATCAAATAAGAGATTTGAGTAAGACATTCAGTTCTACTTCCTCATCTCTCAAAAAGAGGCAACTCCTGCCCTATCTTCTTATTCCTAATCTGCAGAATTGTTGAGTGAACCTGTTATGGAGGTTCATGAAAACCCTCTGTCAAGAGTATAATTTTTGAGGTACATCAGCTAATGACAATTATTATATTATAAATTAAGTTATATAAATATAATCATAAATATAATAAATATGGGGCCTCTCTGGTGGCTCAGACAGTAAAGAATCTGCCTGCAGTGCAGGAGACCCGGGTTTGATCCTTGGGTTGGGAACATCCCTTGGAGAAGGACACGGCAACCCACTCCAGTATTATTGCCTGGAGAATTCCATGGACAGAGGAGCCTGGCGGGCTACAGTCCTTGGAGTCTCAAAGAGTCGGACACAACTCAGCAACTAACACCTTCACTTTTTCACTTTCACTTTCAGTAATAACTATATTATCAAGTAATTATAATCTTTCTTATTATTGATGAGGAAGAATGAGTAGGAGTATATACCTGCTGAATAATAATTAAACAAAAGATTAGTAAAGCTCTGAATAATCACTCCATATTCCAGACATATTTCTATGTACATTGGAGGCTAGGTGGTATTTCCAGGACTGATTTTCTTGTCGTTCTCCTGACCAGGGGTGAAAAAGTGAGCATCACGCCATCTGCCACACTGCAAATGCCTGATTGCTCTTATGTCAGTGAGTCCAGTACTTGTTCGAAAGGTCAGCTCTCTGGCCAGAGGAGCTCTGGCCCGTGCGGCAGTCTGGCCAGCGTGGAGAGCCACTTCATTCCAGGCATGAGCCGCCTGGATCACAGCTGCCCAGAGCTCCTTGGCTTTGGTTAAGTTTGTTGTGCTGTTATATAATGGATACTGGGACCGTATCCCATGAAGAACTGTTTTGTTTTGTTTTTTCCTTCCTCCTTCTCCACTGTCCTGTTGTCCCTCTGTGGTCTGTGTTGAATGGTGCCTTAGAGTGTGTTGTTAAAATCAAGCAGAAGAACAGGCAGCAATTAAGGTGTAAGGAGGAAAGGGTGTTAACAGGGGAGACACACAGATGGCGCAGAAATATTCTGACATGGCGTGGGACCATCTTTTCACCCCTATGCTGTTACTAGTGCAGAAGCCAAATTGTGACCAAGCAGGCTATATGTGGGCTTTCCTGGTGGCTCAGACAGTAAAGAATCCGCCTGCCGTGCAGGAGACCTGGGTTCGATCCCTGGGTCAGGAAGATCCGCAGGAGAAAGGAATGGCTACCCACTCCAGTATTGTTGCCTGGAGAATTCCATGGACAGAGGAGCCTGGTGGGCCTGGAGGCGACTGAGACATAAACACTTCCACTTAGGATTTTCCCGGTGGCTCAGATGGTTAAGTGTTTGCCTGAAATGTAGGTGACCTGGGTTTGATCCCTGAGTCAGGAAGATCCCCTGGAGAATAAAATAGCAACCCAGTCCAGTTTTCTTGCTGGAAAATCCTATGGACAGAGAACCCTGGCGGGCTGCAGTCCATGGGGTCACAAAGAATTGGACATGACTGAGTGACTAACAGGCTACATGTCAACAGAGAATCATGCCTTTGCGCATTAATTTAGAATTCTCATTTTAACCAGACATGCTCATTTGTCCATGCTATTTCTGACCCATACCTTAAACCAATAAGAAGTTATTTAATGGCTTCTGGTTTCTGCTTTAACATGTGAAGAGCTTAGCAGTTATCAATCCTGCTCTCATAAGAAGAGAAAAGCTAAACAAACTGAACACCAGCAATTCTGAAAGTCAGCTGTGCTCTTAGATCTACCAGAGAGTTGAGTTTGCAGGGCACATTCATGCCTTGCAATCTGGAGAGACAGCAAATACGGAGAATCATTGCTTCCCAGGGGCAGAAGCCATGGTGCCAGAGATACTTAAACTAAAATCGAGTAATTGCTGGAGGCTGAACATGGACTAGATTAGGAGTTGAAAAATCCCCCCATTTTATGGGGACCCAAGGCTTTTGTGAGTTTTACCTGCAGAAGACATACCTGGTTCTTAAGGTGATGATCAGAGAAAAATTCCCATATAGTTCCTGCAGGGGAGAGGAACAGTGACCATTTTGAAATAAGCCCACAGCCCTCTGTTCTTCATGAGAAAGTCATGTCCTAGAGGACGTCTGCTTCCTCAGAGCCTCATCTGTCCTCAGAGGAGGGCAGGCAGATGACCAGAGCCCCCTTCAGCCTCTCTGTATCACACAAACCAAGAACAAAAAGGCTAAGAAATTCTTCTGAAGGTCAGAACCCCTGAGATTTAATCATAAGATTATAGGACGTTTTCCCTCGCCAACACTGTATCATCACAGTAACAGGGGTCAAAATAATATTAATAACTGGGTTACAACCTAGCTGCAAGACACAGAGTCAGTTTAGAAGAAATTTAGGGGGAAATCTAAAGACAGCAGGAGAGACAGAAACCAAGACACTAAAGGAAATTGAAGGCTTTGACAGAGCACAGCCTAAATTCTTGCCAGGTTATCGTAAAGCCTGATACTAAAGGCCTCCCTACTTCAGTTACTATCATCTACACCACAGATTGGTTCGAAATTGGGAAAGCAGGACATCAAGGCTGTCTATTTTCACCCTGCTTAAGTCTTTCATTGTAAGTTATAGAAACTTTATGTTTATCATAACACAAATAAATATTTTTAGTGAAAATCGTATGTTATTTATATTTATCACATGTATTGTAAATTATATTTGGTCAATATCACTCAGATATCTTTCTTCCATCCCACTTAGACCTGAATCAGATTTTAATATGCTGCTGAAAAAAAAAAGAAAGTCGAATGATTTCATCCCAGTCTTGGTTGATCTTTTGTACTTGTGTTTATTTACTAGTTCGGTTTTATTCAGAAATAAAACAGGGAGTTCCCTGGTGGTCTAGTGGTTAGGATTCAGCACTTTGACTGCTGTGTGGTGGTTGTTCAGATGCTAAGTTGTGTCCGACTGCAGCTTCATGGACTACAGCACGCCAGGCTCTCTGTCCTCCACTGTATCCCAGAGTTTGCTCACATTCGTGTCAGTTGAGTCGGCGATGCCATCTGCCTCATCCTCTGCCACTGCCTTCTCCTCCTGCCTTCAGTCTTTCCCAGCATCGGGGTCTTTTCCAGTAGGTCAGCTCTTCACAACAAGTGGCCAAAGTGTTGGAGCTTCAGCATCAGTCCTTCCAATGAATACTCACTGCTATGGCTCAGGTTCAGTCTCTGGTTGGAGAGCTGAGATTTTGCAAGCTCCGTGGCATGGCCAAAAAATAAAGATAAAACAAATAATATTTTTTAAATTAAAAAAAAAGAAAAAAATTCTAACTATTGTGGCTCTTCTGAGGTAGACGGACCAACCTTACCTTAAAGTTAATTCTTATTTCCCTTGCTTATGCATGATAATGCAGAAATGTGAACAATAAGTGCCCCCAAATGCGAAGACAAGAAAGCCTCAGTACTTCCTCCAAATACTTGGTTCTAACTTTGGACTGTTGTGAAATTCTAATGTCATAACTGTCAACTCCCTAAGAATTACATGAAGTCTTGCCCTTTTGGCCTTGATTTCTTTTGAATGTACTTTCCAATAGATCTTTCAAAAGTGGGTGATGAAGCTCAAACACTCTGGAAGAAACCACATTTCTCGCATGATATGTTTTGCTTGCTTTTGGAGAAAATTGCAAAAGCTACTAAGTAACATTTATTCTGTGTGTTAGTGGTGACCCACAGACATCTTCACTGGCAGAGCCTGAGGCCCAGGAAGGTGACACAGGTTAGAAGAGCGGACGATTTGAATGCTAAGGAAGGTCGCTGCATGCTCACTGTGGCTCAGCACACTTTTCTTCTGTTTTTTAATCAACTAATGGAAAATAAATTTCCCCCCGAGCTCTTTTGATCTAAAATCTCTGCTCTTCAAAGGCAGGGGCGTGACAGTCGTGACCTCTGCTCTGCTGCTCTAAGCTCAAGCCTCCGTGGAAATTGCCCAGCTCCAGAGGTGGGGAGTGTTTTAGTTGGCCTGTGGGCTCAGCATCCTTGGAACTGCTCTCCTAACGCCTAAACTTTCCTGCCCGTGTCAGCATCAGTCTTGTCAACACTTCTTTTCCATTTGTGAATCCTGTAGTTAAAGCTTTCAACTCCCCTTTTCTAGAAGTATTCTATATTTAGCACTTGGGCGTTTAGAAATTCTCTCTCTGAAGAAATACATTTCAAGTACGAATCTTTATGAGTTATAACAAAGTTTAACTTAGAAAATATATGTAAATATACAGATGCTTTTTTTTTTTTTTTTTTCTATATGGCCTTTTGATCTCATCTCAAAGCTTCAGTGCTGCGAATGGTGAGGTAACTGATAAAGTGGTTTTACTGGTGAGGCAAGGTTGTACCAAATGAGTACTTTTTTTCTTTTAATCCTTGTTACTTCTCATTTGCCCCCGTTTGCTGCTACACTTTTCTGCTGTTCTGGGTGCTTTGGAATTCGCTGATGCTCTGATTCTTCTTCCTGCACGCACAGACCCAGAGAGGCTGTCAGGAGTCAGCCAACGTTAGTGACCTCTGTCTTAGTTTGGACATTTGGTTGTATGCGCCTTCTAGTTTTCAATTTCTGGGTGATGAGCCCATGTATGGGTGGATATTGGTTATATGTCCTTTAATAATTTAATTCATTGATAGCAGTGGAATTTGTTGAGGTGAAAATGTTTCTCTATATTGTATTTGTCTATCTTTCGGTTTTATAGATGGGGAAACCAGGGTACAGGTAGCAGGAGACAGAATTAATTGCCTCACAAACATGCAAGTCCCTGTTCCAGAACGACGGGGTTAATTCCAGTTCCCCTACTTATTCTCTGTGCCTTAGACAGATTCCCTATACTTGATGTGCTTTCTCTCTCCCATTTTCAAAAGAGGGACATGATGACACACACTCATAATGCCATGAAGGTTAAATACTGACTTTCCTCTTAATCATACCTCCAAAAATCTGCCCATATATTGTTCCCTTGCCCTTCTTTGCATTGTTAGGAGTATTTTCAATGAGAGAATTCTCCCTGAAAATACAAAGCCCTATTTAGTGATTTACTACCTTATGTTTTGGTGTTCAGTAAACACCATGGAAACCAAAGATGGGCTCCATTACAAGAATTTTTGGTTACTTTAGTTTGTCCTATGAGAACGTGATTTCAAATGAAACCCAGTTCTCCAATTTACTTCATTTCAGTTAAAACTATAGCACCTAAAAGTGTTAAACCCCAAGTGTATATGGTACACGTCCTTTCTTTATTATATCTTTACTTGACTTGAATGCTAGTTTTATTTTCCACATTGTTACAGCAAATGCTATAGCCTAAAATTATTTTATTGCTAAAAATATTAAAATTGCCCTGGCTTGAACTCAGAAACAACTTTATCAAAATCCCAAGAATAACACTATTGGTACTACGTATAAAATAGATAACTAATTAGAACCTTAGTTTTCTGAATGTTGAGTTTTAAGCCAACTTTTTCATTCTCCTCTTTCACTTTCATCAAGAGGCTCTTTAGTTCTTCTTCGCTTTCTGCCATAAGGGTGGTGTCATCTGCATATCTGAGGTTATTGATATTTCTCCCGGCAATCTTGATTCCAGCTTGTGCTTCCTCCAGCCCAGTGTTTCTCATGATGTACTCTGCATATAAGTTAAATAAGCAGAGTGACATTATACAGCCTTGACATACTCCTTTTCCTATTTGGAACCTGTCTGTTGTTCCATGTCCAGTTCCAACTGTTGCTTCCTGACCTGCATACAAATTTCTCAAGAGGCAGATCAGGTGGTCTGGTATGCCCGTCTCTTTCAGAATTTTCCACAGTTTATTGTGATCTGCACAGTCAAAGGCTTTGGCATAGTCAATAAAGCAGAAATAGATGTTTTTCTGGAACTCTCTTGCTTTTTCCATGATCCATCAGATATTGGAAATTTGATCTCTGGTTCCTCTGCCTTTTCTAAAACCAACTTGAACATCTGAAAGTTCACAGTTCACATATTTCTGAAACCTGGCTTGGAGAATGTTAAGCATTATTTTACTAGCGTGTGAGATGAGTGCAATTGTGTGGTAGTTTATGGCACCCCACTCCAGTATTCTTGCCTGGAGAATCCCATGGACGGAGGAGCCTGGAGGGCTGCAGTCCACCGGGTCGCTGAGGGTCGGACGTGACTGAGCGACTTCACTTTCACTTTTCACTTTCATGCATTGGAGAAGGAAATGGCAAACCACTCCAGTGTTCTTGCCTGGAGAATCCCAGGGACGGGAGAGCCTGGTGGGCTGCTGTCTATGGGGTCACACAGAGTCGGAAACGATTGAAGCGGCTTAGCAGCAGCAGCAGCTGTTTTTCTGGAGAAGGCAATGGCAACCCACTCCAGTACTCTTGTCTGGAAAATCCCATAGAGGGAGGAGCCTGGTGGGCTGCAGTCCATGGGTCACTAAGAGTCGGACACGACTGAGCGACTTCACTTTTCGCTTTAAGAATTCTTTGGCATTGCCTTTCTTTGGGATTGGAATGAAAATTGACCTTTTCCAGTCCTGTGGCCACTGCTGAGTTCTCCAAATTTGCTGGCATATTGAGTGCAGCACTTTCACAGCATCATCTTTCAGGATTTGAAATAGCTCAACTGGAATTCCATCACCTCCACTAGCTTTGTGGCATCCAGTCCCATCACTTCATGGCAGATAGATGGGGAAACAGTGGAAACAGTGTCAGACTTTATTTTTCTGGGCTCCAAAACCACTACAGATGGTGATTGCAGCCATGAAATTAAAAGACGCTTATTCCTTGGAAGGAAAGTTATGACCAACTTAGACAGCATATTAAAAAGCAGAGACATTACTTTGCCAACAAAGGTCCATCTAGTCAAGGCTATGGTTTTTCCAGTGGTCATGTATGGATGTGAGAGTTGGACTATAAAGAAAGCTGAGTGCTGAAGAATTGAGGCTTTTGAACTGTGGTGTTGGAGGAGACTCTTGAGAGTCCCTTGGACTACAAGGAGATCCACCAGTCCATCCTAAAGGAAATCAGTCCTGGGTGTTCATTGGAAGGACTGATGTTGAAGCTGAAACTCCAATACTTTGGCCACCTGATGCAAAGAGCTGACTCATTGGAAAAGACCCTGATGCTGGGAAAGATTGAGGGCAGGAGGAGAAGGGGATGACAGAGGATGAGATGGCTGGATGGCATCACTGACTCGATGGATGTGAGTCTGAGTAAACTCCAGGAGTTGGTGATGGACAGGGAGGCCTGGCATGCTGCGGTTCATGGGGTCACAAAGAGTCGGACATGACTGAGCGACTGAACTAAACTGAATGAGAACCTACTGTGTAGCACAGGGAACTCTATTTAAGACTCTATGGTGACCTACCTGGGAAGGAAATCCAAATAGAAAGAGGAGATATATGTATAGGAATAGCTGATTCACTTTGCTGAACAGTAGAAACTGTTAATAACACAACATTGTAAAGCAGTGTTACTTCAAGTAAAAAGAGAAATCCCGAGGAACAAGAACAATAAACGTTGCATGTGATTTGAGTCCCTTTAGAAGTGCTTTTATCATTGAGAAAATGATCATGGATAAATATTGTTTTTCTGAAAAATGTCTTCTCATTTCAAAAGTCCACCCCAACTCAGCCTGCCTCCCCCTCACTCTGTCTGGGCAGGAACCAGCATCTTCACTGTGTACGAGGCCGCTTCCCAGGAAGGCTGGGTGTTCCTCATGTACCGAGCCATCGACAGCTTTCCCCGCTGGCGTTCCTACTTCTACTTCATCACCCTGATCTTCTTCCTGGCCTGGCTTGTTAAGGTACTCGTGCAGTTCCTCCTCATCAGGTCTATGTTTTCTGGCAGTTTCTGCAGATCTTTTGGTTTTGATGGTCTTCCCTCCCTCTTGCCCAGCCTTTGGTAAGTGTGGTCTCTCGTTTTCTTGCAGAACGTGTTCATCGCTGTCATTATAGAAACATTTGCAGAAATCAGGGTGCAGTTTCAACAGATGTGGGGGTCAAGAAGCAACACTACTTCCACGGCCACCACGCAGGTACCTACTGGGGGTGATGGCGTCACCCGCAGACGATGACATCATTCTCTTGAACTGGGCGTGTCCCTCTGCACCACCCTTGGGAACTGATGGAACTTGAGAAACGCCTCTTATCATGGGCTTTGGCGGCCAGACTCACTGAGGGAGCTGCTTAAACTTACAGATGCAAAGGCCCACACCCAGAAGAACCAAATCAGACCCTGGGGGTGATGGCACCTATTTTTTTTAACAGTTCCAGGGGTACGTTTGACACACAACCAGGCTTATCATCACATTTATTAGGTACTTTTGATTTGATTCTGCCTTCACATGTCCTCAAAGGGCTTGAAGATAAAATATAGCAACTAGACGGATTTCCCTGGTGATCCAGTGGCTAGGATTTAATACTCCCAATGCAGGGGGTCCAGGTTTATTCCCTGGTCAGAGAACTAGAACATGTTGCATCTAAGAATTTGCATGCTGCAACTAAGACTTGGCCCAGCCAAAGAAAAAAATCTAAGTGTGGCAACTGTAGAATTTCCCATTTTTATAAATACCCATATATTTGCAAACCAATATAATGGCCCATATGTAAATGATTAGAATTGTTCACTAGAAAATTTATTTCATTCAGAACAAAGTAATCATAATAGAATAAATTATGAAAAAGACCCCTCAATTCCAAATGCTTTCCTGTGAATTTTGAGGAATTACTGAATGTTCAGAAGGTTTCCCCTATGCTTCTAAGAAATTGGAAGTGACCATGCTATATAAAAATAGCATGGCATTTATTACATAAAAGGGTAATTCAGATAAAATTCTTTGTTTTTATTTTTTGGCTTTGTTTTGCGTATTTGTTTATTTGATTAGAAAGGAAGAATAGATTTATAAATATCTTTTTCTGGTATTCAGTTCAGTTCAGTTTAGTTGCTCAGTCATGTCCGACTCTTTGCAACCCCATGAGTTGTAGCATGCCAGGCGTCCCTGTCCATCACCAACTCCCAGAGTTCACTCAAACTCATGTCCATGGAGTTGGTGATGCCATCCAGCCATCTCATCCTCTGCCGTCCCCTTTTCCTCCTGCCCCCAACCCCTCCCAGCATCAGAGACTTTTCCAATGAGTCAACTCTTCGCATGAGGTGGCCAAAGTACTGGAGTTTCAGCTTGAGCATCAGTCCTTCCAAAGAATACCCAGGACTCATCTCCTTTAGAATGGACTGGTTGGATCTCTTTGCAGTCCAAGGGACTCTGAAGAGTCTTCTCCAACACCACAGTTCAAAAGCATCAATTCTTCAGTGCTCAGCTTTCTTTACAGTCTAACTCTCACTCGTGACTACTGCAAAAACCATAGCCTTGACTAGACGGACCTTTGTTGGCAAAGTAATGTCTCTGCTTTTGAATATGCTATCTAGGTTGGTCATAACTTTCCTTCCAAGGAATAAGCGTCTTTTAATTTCATGGCTGCAATCACCATCTGTAGTGGTTTTGGAGCCCAGAAAAATAAAGTCTGACACTGTTTCCACTGTTTCCCCATCTATTTGCCATGAAGTGAGGGGACCAGATGTCATGATCTTAGTTTTCTGAATGTTGAGCTTTAAGCCAACTTTTTCACTCTCCTCTTTCACTTTCATCAAGAGGCTTTTTTTGAATCTTTATAAAAAAGAAAGATAATAAAAATTCCTAAATTGAGAATGAAATGCTTTTATGCCTCATAACTATTAACGTTAAATTTGAAGATAAATTTAAGTTTGTGAATATATATACAGGTCTACTAAGACAAAGATTTCTCTTAAGGATTCAAGGTAAAAATTTTACTTTGAAAATCTCCAAATTGAACTTTTAATAATTATATAATTATTACTTTAAATAATATTTTATTTTTAAAAACAATTATATTTATGACTATGTATTAACTTTTTAAAGAAGAGAATTCAGGATAGTGGCTCACTGGGGTAGAGATGGGGAAGAAGAGGAATAAAATTAAGGAGAAGTGCAAAGGTAACAAAAATAATAATTATATTTAACAGCTAACAGCAAAAACCTATTAAACATGCTCATCTTTGGAAAAGCCTTATGCAGCATCTTCGTAATGTTGTGAAAGTTCGAATAGTCTAACCAGTTCCTTATAGATGAAATAGTATTAATATTTTCAGTTTTGTCAAACTGCTATTCAACTTCCATGAAAGATTTTTTTAGGTGTCATCTAGGTTATATCACAGATGGCATGTAGGAAAACCTACAGTGAGTTCACCACATATTTCTGCTCTCATTTTTTCAAATGAACTCTGAGAAATTATACAGTACCAAGTGCATTGTTGGCTTGTCTTTTAAGTAGAGTGACACCCTCGTGAAGGTGTGTTTTCCAGAATAGACATTGAGAATGAAGTGTAATATACAGCTATGAACTCCACACAGAATCCACATTTGATATTCCCGAGAGAGGACCTAAAACGTCCTTCAAACCACATAATGCTCATTAAGTAACTCTTACTTGTCAAACCACAGCTGGAAAAGTGGTGTTTGGAAATGCCACCAAATCAGCCAGTAGTTTTCCCAGGAAGTGAAATGTGGAGAGGCTGTGAACACAGTTGTACAAAATTGCTTGGATGCAAAATTGCCCTTAATCAGGAGGAATAAGCCAGTAATTCAGAGGTAATGCGTCTAGGTATTCGACAGAGGTAATCACACAGAGAATTGTGAAAAACCTTCATTAAGAAAAACGCTGCGGCTGAGGACCCGGTTGCTAGGCAACCGAAAGCTCCCGCAGCAGCCTCTCTGGTAAACCACCACTTGGGGTGCCTGGCAACAGGCCGCAGACTCCGCCCAGCCTCTCCCCGGCCCCTCAGCAAGTGATCCAGATGCTTTTTTGTGTGTGGAAGGGAGAGATGTCATCTGCCATGATTCTGTTACATTTGTAAAATCTGACACAACTTTGTGCCTAAGGACCTCTCGTTAGCTGGTTTAAAACACTGAATAGGAAGTTTCTAATTCTAATAAAGCAGATGGGCTTTCAGGAAATAAAATGCAAATAGTTGTGTATTGTGAAGCACACAGCCTTTCTGAAATGAAGCCAGTTCTCACCTTCCTCTAGTATGTAGGTCGTCTGCAGTTGTTCTCTGTAAGGCATCCTCATAGAAAGCCGAAGAGGGTCCCAGGCTTGGTGGACTCAGTGATGCTTCTAAGTCCCTGGACTTTCCCAGGTCTGTGTTTGTAGAAAGGGAAATTATACACATTAATAGGATAAAGTAGGGGCTTTCCAACATCTTAGGAGGTTCGATAGGAATTGGCTCTGATACAGGCTGTTCAGAGGCAAACGAGAATCAGAGATGAGAATGTTTTCTTTAAAATAGCAAAGCAACTTCCCTTCAAGTCACAGCACAGAAACAAATTACAGAAAAATTAATGCCAAAGGTCTTGTGGAGACCATAATAGAGCAGGACGCAGGAAAACATAGGGAAAATGATGTGGAAATTTTCGGATTAGTAATCAGTAGTTTGCCTGAACTCCGATGGGGAGGGTGTCTCTGGTGCCTGTAGTTATTAGACACGGGTCACTGTTGCTACTTGCTCAGTTATGTGTTGGGTTAAAGTGCTAGAGATTCATACATCAGGATGCCATCGTCCCCTGTGTCAGCCCACAGAGGCGGGTCTGACGCCATGCTACAGGTCCGTAGCGGGTATTGGCCCAGAATTGGATGTTGGGATGGGCTGATGTGCTAGTGGACTGTGGACAAATCCCCAGTCCAGAGTTGCATGCCCATCCTTAGACACTTCACCTTGGATATCTGTGGCCAGTCGCAGGGTCCTCTGATCTAGGCTGGTTCATGATAGGGATGAGCTTAGAACTGAAAGAACGACCAAACTGTAGGGCCCCGAAAGGCTATGTTTTATGAGATGAGAGACACAAGACAGCCTCTGCCCATCAAAACGCACCCAACTTGTATATACGAAGCATGGCCCAGTAAGGGCGTATTGGAAAAGTAAAGTCGCTCAGTCATGTCTGACTCTTTGTAACCCCGTGGACTGTAGCATACCAGTCTCCTCTGTGCATGGGATTTTCCTGGCAAGGGTACTGGGGTGGGTTGCCATTTCCTTCTCCAGAGGATCTTACCGACCCAGCGATCAAACTCGGGTTTCCCATATTGCAGGCAGACGCTTTACCGTCTGAGCCACCAGGGAAGCCCCAAGGTCACGTAAATAAATCTTCTGATTGTCTAAAGACAGCAATCATTCCTGGGTCTGTCACTGTCTCTGACTTGCTGGTTCTTGTCTTCTGAAGAAGATGGAAGACTGATAAGGGTGGAGTTGATTCAAGGACACAGGGCTTCTTCCTCCTTTGTAGGTCCGTGAGCATTCTCAGAATACGGGTTCCTCCAATACCTGAACAACTTCTGTGTAAATATGTAGCTCAGATTAAAAGGCTGAAAGGCACAGATGAAAAGGCATGTGATTAAGAATGAAAAGAACTTCTCCTCTATAAAAAGACTGTGTACCACATTATGTTCCAAGACAACACTTTAGTAAAAATGTGTTTACTTCATTCTAAGACCATTGGTTTCCACATGAATATACATCATTAAAATATGTGAGAAAGCAATTTAGTGAAAGCAGTTTCTGGGAAGGGCTATTGTAGGAGGTACAATAGTGAGCTCCTTCTAATAAGAAACCATAGTAATGGAATAATACATTCATCACAGGAAGCCGTAAATGAGAATTGTGTTTTGTAACCCTGAGTCATGGAATATATTATTTAATAACAAAATCAAGTCAAGTATCTACCCTCATTATTTTGTGTGATAATGACTATTCCCCCCCCTTTTTTTTTTAATGATTGATTTTGAAAGAACCCAAAGAGCCTGTGAATTTCAAAATAAATTTTGAATTTTCTTTTCATTAACAAATGTGTATATATGTCTTGGGTTTGGAATTTTAATTCCGTTGCTAGTGATTGTTCCTGTTACCAAGATTCATTCTCTTCCACCTACCATTAAGTAATCTGTTATTGTTGTTGCTGATGATGATATTCTGCCTAAACTAGAACACTCCTCAAAGCAAATTTCTTAGCTAAATCAAGTGATGCTTTATAAGACCCTAGCAAACAGTTGCAAACAGATAAGCATGAGATGATTCTCAAGACTGAAGTCTCCGTGGATCCCCATGTGATTGTACCAAGAGCGGAGTGCTCATTGGGAATATTCCATTAATTCATACACTGTCACAGCAAATCACAGCATGGTCTGCCCTATTGACTTTAAAGCCATCTTATTTAATTTTCATGATTATGTTGTGAAGTGGGTACCATTATTGTCTCTGCTTTGCAGATTAAAAAAGATAAGAATTGGAAAGTTAATTATTTGATCCAGTATTATGTACCTGGCAAATGGTGGAACTGGCACTCAAAACCAGCTTCCTTGGCCTTAAGGGTCTTTTTTTTTCCCCCACTCAGTTTTGCCCACTGAGATCCTACCTCCTTTTAATTTAGTAATTACAGACCCTGCTGTCAATGAACTATCTTTTTTTCTGGCATCTCTTCTCTTAAAAAACAAAAAGTTTTCTTTTTGGATGAAAGGTGGAGAAAAGGCAACTTTCATACATTATTACTAAGACTGTAAATTGGAGCATGCTTTTTACAAAACAGTTTGGCAGTATGTATCAGAAGCCTTAAAAACATATAAAGTATTTGACAAAGAGTTGCACTTCTAGTAATTTATCCTAAAAAAATTCTGGACAATGCTCAAAGATATACATTTGAGAATGTTTATGGAAGCATTTTGGTAAAAAAAAAGAAAAGAGAGAGAGAGAGAGACAGAGAGGAAGAAGATTAACTCTAGCAATAAATTATTGATTTTAAATTATAAAATTAGAATAAATGAACACCACTAAGTCATGATTGAACTTTATTGATATGGAAATATTCAAATAACATATGAATGCAATAGTGACTGGCAGGATCGCTTTTGTCTTTTCTCCTTAAAAGGAGACTTCGAGACATTTGACAGGTATTTTAAAAGGCTCTTATACATGTTTGCGTGTCACCCAACGTACGTATTCTGAGAATGAGCCTATTTGTGATGCCTGTGCTTGATTCTACCACTCAGCATACCTTTTAAGATTCATTCTAAAAGGAATCAAAGTCCTGTAAATGGACAGCTGAAAAAAATCATTTGTAATTGGGACCTTGAATCAGAGAACCTTTGTGTAAAGGTGCACCTCCACTTTGTCATTTTTAAAATACATATATGAGGACTTTCATGGCAGTTCAGTGGTTAAGGCTCAGTGCTTCCACTGCAGGGGGCCTGGGTTTGATCCCTGGTGGGGGATCTACAATCCTGCCTTCCTCATGGGAAAAAAAAAAAAAATGATCTACTACCTCTGTTACCAGGGGTTTGAAGTTATAAATCCTAGGTAATGGGATCTCGGCATCATCTCATATTTCCATCAATAATTACCCTAATGATCACAGGGTCAGTGTAACAGGAAGACATAAAGATGGCAAAGAAAGTGTTTACATGTGTGAAATAGTGAACTCGGACAGGAATGAAACAGTGAGTGCTTGTAGCTGTGACTTTTCTTAAAAAATAAAGAGCCACCCTATTCCACCACACTCGTACATGCACACCTAAGGAATTGAAAAGAAAATATATATTAGTGGGAAAATACTTATAAGTGGTAAATGCCTTCCAGCTTAGTGCATTATTGATAGATAACTAAATTTTGAGGTAGTGCAGTGTAAGATAGGTAACCTACACATCCAGCAAGTTGGTTGTCCAGTTCAATGACTGTCAGATTTTAGTATCCTGTACAATCCTGAATTTCATCATGCATGTATTTTAAGATAAAAAAAAACTTCTTCCCTTCATAAATGTGTACATAAAGTTTTTGCTGAGCAGATTAATTGTGGCCTATGTAAACTGATTTCAGAAAGACTTTTAAGTGCTGTGTCATTCTCCTACCATTAAAACAGCACTCCCCTCTTTCTCTAGGCTACACACACATTTCTTATTCATCCTGAGAATGTTCTTCTTTTGGTTCAGTGAGAACTCTCCATTAAATAAAGATAAAAATTTGCCACTTTTTGTTAAAGCATGTCGTGCTTTGGTATTCTAATTATCATTTTCTCTGAGATCTAATATATAATAATCAACATAATGGGAATAAGATACCTACTATAAAGTCTTACGAAGAAGAATATTTGAGTAATTCTATGCAGAGCGTATTCAAGGCAGAAAGGATCGGATACATAGCAAGTGCTCAATTAATGCAAGCCATTATCCTTATTATTATTATGCACTTAAGTTTGCAGTGTTAAAATGAACATTACTGAAATGACTCATGCTGTAAATATAAAAGTGTAAGAAGACAAATCTTTGATAACATAAAAATGTAAAAAGCTGGAGTCAAAGTTAGAGCTCTCAGTGTTCCCTTGAAGTGTTTCTGACTCATCTCCCTCTTTGTCTTGAAGATGTTTCATGAAGATGCTGCTGGCGGGTGGCAGCTGGTAGCCGTGGATGTCAACAAGCCCCAGGGACGCGCCCCAGCCTGCCTCCAGGTGCGGAACAATGCCATTTCTAAAACTCACCCCACAAAAGTCTTTGACTTCTTTTATACAGGGAAACCCATAGTGCTCCAAGCTCTAGATCTGCCCGAATGTGTGGGCAGTATTTTGCTCCATCCTGTATCCCCAGGACCTAGCATCTCTTTAGATACACACTAGGGATTTGGTAACTTTCCAGTGAACGAATGCACACAGGTAATAGACCAGTGGTACTGAATCAATGAGGAATTTTGTTGTCTCATTGAATCTTATAAAACTTCTCTTCTCCAAAGGCCTGAGTTATCTGGGGGGAGGGGCAGTCAAGATCATACTTGGCTTACGTGGGTGCCTTGCCGTGTTCCTGGGAAGGAACTGTGTGTAACACACAGTCTGCTGTTCTTTGCCTCTAGGCTTTCTAAGCAACGTGATGTAAGAAGGGTGGGTCGGAAAGATCCCCTGGAGAAGGGCATGGCAACCCACTCCAGTATTCTTGCTTGGAGAATTCACGGACAGAGGAGTCTGGCAGGCTACAGCCCATGGAGTCACAAAGAGTTGGACATGACTGAGCGACTAACGTGCTTTTACCCATAATATTGGGAAGGGTTTATTACCTGCTCCATGATGAGAACACACCTTCTGTCTTTCCTCTGGGTCTTTCTCCAGGTGGGGTACATTTCAAGGACTGGCAATTAAGAAGCAAAATACTGTCCTCTGAACCATTACTGTAGGCTGTACTTATATGGCAGTTTAATCATATATTTATTTGTTTCAATCCATTTACAGGATGGATCAGAAAAAGAGGAAGAGTTTATGATGAATATCAATACTATTACATACCATCCTGCACTTCTCTTTCTGTCCTATATTTGATGGTGACAATGTTGCAAATAATTCAGTTTCTATTCCTCTGTACCTCAGTTGGTAAAGAATCTGCCTACAACACAGGAGACCTGGGTTCAATCCCTGGGTCGGGAAGATCCCCTGGAGAAGGAAATGGCAACCCACTTTGGTACTCTTGCCTGGAAAATCCCATGGACAGAGGAGCCTGGCGGGCTACAGTCCATGGGGTCTCAAGAGTCAGCCACGACTTAGCTTCTAAACCACCATAACTACCTCTACTACTGCTATTACTACAGTAATAACAATAATAACAACCACTCTAGTAACAGCAGCTTCTTGCCTAAACAGTACTTTCACTTACAAGATTCATTAATCCACCAGCTGATATTTACTGACACAAAGATAGTCCTGAACAAGATAAGCACAGCCCCTTTCTTCATGGAGCTTACAGGGTCCTATAGGGAGTGAGGAGAAAACCCAGCATTGAATTATGCTCAGTCATGTCCCACTCTTTGGGGCCCCATGGACTCTAGCCCTCCAGACTTCTCTGTCCATGGAATTTTCCAGGCAAGAATACTAAAATGGGGAGCCATGCCTTTCTCCAAGGGGTCTTACCAACCCGGGCATCAAACTCGCATCTCTCATGTCCTGTACTGACAGAGCCTTTGCGACTAGCACCAGCTGGGAAGGCACAGCATTGAACTAGCAATCCCAGGACGGATGGGTGTGCTAAAGAAGTAGCAGGGCATGCTGTGGGCCTAGGTCATTTGCAGTCCTTGCTCCTCGGACTCAGTGGATGCCGCAGTATTTAAACCAAGACCAAGGGAATGGGGCAGGTAATGACTCATGGTGAGGCCAGTACAGCCCTGTGCTGTGGAAAGATTGGCATCGCCTACTGGCCTCCAAAGACAAGGAAGTGGAGACCCAGATGGGTGCCTGAGTCCCCTGACCTCAACCAACGCGGAGATACCAGGTCTCGTGCCTGGCCTTCTCATTTCCTGTCCCATGCTCTCTCCAGCTGAGAAAAAGGTGCCAAGGAAAACACTAATTTGTTGCAGAAATAAACGATCAGCCTGCTGGGAGTGCCAAATCAGCGTCTTCTGTGCCCCAGAGGCATTGCTTAAAAGCTAGTCAGTGTGTGCTAATGGATGCCTCAAGGCTGCCGTCTGAAATCGGGAAGCCCAGCCTCTGCACTGCGAAGATTTGAGCTGGCAAGAATTAGCGGAGGCGTGGTGGGGGTTACGGCACTGAGCAGGAAGGTCGGTGGAGGAGGGGACGGACCTCAGACTAGCCAGGCATGGGTGTGGCATCGGGGAGACAGGAGACAGCCCTGAGTGGGTGTTGCGGCATGCCTGGTAAATTGTATGAATGATGATGCGTGTGACAACGTTGAGACAACAGAGAAAGAAGGCAGACACTTCGGGATGAGGCTGCCTTCAGCTCAGCATCCCACGTGGGGTCCTGAGCAGGCCCCATGTTTGGTCCAGGAGGAGCCAGTTTGAAAGAATATGGATGAAAAGCGTGATGGCCCAGGGGTCACCTGTTTGTATCAGGCATGACGAGACTGTGACCAAAGAGAAAGAGCACACTTCTACTTCTGGGTGAAAAATGAATGAATTCTTAATTCACTTACTAAAGAGAAAGAAAAATAAGTCAAGAATAAGTATTGAAGGTACAATGGTCGTGAAGTACTCACTCGGCTTTTACTAATGATTAATGTTGTCTAAAACTAGGAAACAGGAAATTTTTCATCTGAACCACCCACTCACTCACTGCCCCGCCCCCACTCCATCGTGCCTGGAATGTCTTTCTGTCTGTCTTTCCCCACTTCCCTGTGCTCTGCTGAGAGGCTCGTTGTCTGGGGTCAAGTTTTCTTTTCCTGCCTTAGGTCCTGGTTACAGGAACAAGATGGCTGGAAGTGATGGGGAATGTGAAT
This sequence comes from Bos grunniens, assembly GCF_055505025.1. NCBI lineage: Eukaryota > Metazoa > Chordata > Mammalia > Artiodactyla > Bovidae > Bos > Bos grunniens. The sequence continues at coordinate 84,110,656 of NC_141176.1, read as the reverse complement.
AAGCCAAACCCCATTCCTGATTTCCTTTCATTTTTAATTTTTTTTCTCTTTTACTTTTTATTAATGTTGAATAGAAATTATTTTTACAACTGACCTTTTTTTTAAATTGAGATATGATTTGGATAGCTATAAAATTCACCAATTTAAAATGCATGATTCAGTGACCTTTAGTACATTCAAAGAGTTGTGTAACCATATATATGTCAGTTGATTTTTGACAGGGTACCAAAACTATTCAAGAGGGGAAAAAATAGTTTTTTCAACTAATAGTATTAGGACAACTGAATATCCACATGCAGAGGAATGAATTTGGACCCCTGTCTGATACACAAAAATTAATTCAGAGTGGATCACAAATCTAAATGTAAGAATAAAACTGTAAAACTCATGACACTAACAAAAAAGTAAAAAGTAGCCCTCAAATGATGAGAGAAAATATTTGCGAATCTGTTTCTGCTTGTGCTGCGACGGTCTCCAGCACAGGACCGCTCACATACCCTCTCAGCCTGCCTCCCAGCTGCAGACGTCCTTACTTTGTTCTATGACGTAATACCCAAGACAGCATCTTTCCTATGATGTAATACTCAGGACAGCACCTTTCCTGAGGGCGAACAAACCACCCCGTTGTAGCCTCTTAGGGAATAGGTTTTGAAGGTGGAGATATTTCAACTATGCTACTTAGCGTATAACCTTGAGCGTATTTCTTTACATGGGGGGTAATACGTCCTCCTTGGCTGGTGAAAAATTCAGTGAGTATGTATGTTCTAGTCAAGAATTGTTTGGTTGCAAGGATCAGACAATATGGTCTCAGGGAGCATTTATTGTGAGTATAACCAGGCCTGCCGGGGGACTACGCTTACATGATTTCTCATCTTTGTTTCTGTCAGTGCATTTGTCTCTGTTTTCTCACCACAAAGACTAGCTTCCTTTTTTTTTTTTTTTTATGTTTATTGCTCCAATATGGCAGATTATGACTGAGTTTAGTAACCTCCTGTTTAAGGGTTTCCAAGACTCACCTGGGGACTTCCCAGGGGATCCAGTGACTGAAACTCTGTGCTTCCAATGCGGGGGCCCAGGTTCAATCCCTGGTCAGGGAACTAGATCCAACATGCCGTAGCTTAGACCTGGTGCAGTCAAATAAATAATAAATCTTTAAAAAAAAAAAAAAAACAATAGAGACTCACCAGAAAACATCCAAAGGGGAGTCGGAAGCTGGGAGGAATTTTATCCAAACAGGGAGATTGGCCAGATGTAGGAGGTCATGGGAATTGAATGCAAGCAGCAGGTTCATTTAAGCAAAGCACAAGGCTTTCCTGGGGCTTCCTAGGTGGCTCAGTGGTAGGCGTGAGTTCGATCCCTGGGTCGGAAGCTCCCCTGGAGGAGGGCATGGCAACCCACTCTAGTATTCTTGCCTGGAGAATCCCATGGACAGAAGAGCCTGGAAGTCTGCAGTCCATAGGGTCACAAAGAGTCGGACACAACAGAAGTGACTTAGTATGCCTACGTGCATTGAGGCAATAACGTAATTCTTCTATGCGGTGTGGCCAAAACCATTTAGAAATTTTCTTTAAGGGTGTCTTTCAGTGTGAGTCTCAGAAAAGTGAAAAGTTATAATGGACTCTTTGCATATCAAACAGTCACTTAGCTGTTTAAACTCAATTTTAGCATCAGCAATGGCCGCCCTGACGAGGTAACCCTCATGCACGATAAATAGAACACGGCTAAATTGGAACCTCGTTCCTAGGCGGCTGCTGTGACTAGCCATTTTTCTCCCACCTCTCAGGTGGGAGTTTTCACCTCCTGACAGTTTGACAGATGCGGCTGCACCGTTGTGAGTCTTCTTGCAACACATACCCAGTGATCTGTTATCTTGAAGAAAGTCAGTGACGAGAAAATGAAAGTATGCCTGAGCCCTAGCCTGCCCCAGCTCAGTTTCTCTCTGGTAACACCCCCTCGTGTGCCTCCTTCTATAAAGAACAGAAATGATAGGCTTTTACCATAAGTAGGTCAAATTGCGGCAAAATTGTTACTATGATGTTTTAATGCTTTTTGAGGAAATTTCCATTGAAGGTGAAGATTGGAGGAGGGGTAGATTGTATGATATGTGTATTTAGAGAGAGAAAGAGACATCCTAGACACTTTGCTTTTTCTTTTTTTGGCCTTGCCACACGGCATGCAGGATCTTAGTTCCCCAGCCAGGGATCGAACCTGTGCCCCTGGCAGTGGAAGCCCAGAGTCCTAACTACTGGATCACCAGGGAAGGCCCTTTCCATTCAGTTCAATCACTCAATCATGTCCGATTCTTTAGGACCCCATGGACTGCAGTATGCCAGGATTTCCTGTCCATCACCAACTTCCACAGCTTACTCAAACTCATGTCCATCAAGTCAGTGATGCCATCCAACCATCTCATCCTTTGTCATCCCCTTCTCTTCCTGCCTTCAATGTTGCCCAGCATCAGGGGCTTTTCCAATGAGTTGGCCCTTTACATCATGTGGCCAAAATATTGGAGCTTCAGCTTCAGCATCAATCCTTCCAGTGAATATTCAGGACTGATTTCCTTTAGGATGGACAGGTTTGATCCCCTTAGAAGACCCCTTAGGTGCTCCTTAAATATCTATCTTCTTAATGAGCCTTCCCATGAATTGGTAGATAATTCCAAGAACTGACTGAGCCCAGGAGAATGTAGGTTCCATCTGCAAGCAGACCTCTTCCACCTTACAGTCCCATGTGGGAAGATGGAATGGTCCAGCCGCAACAGTATGGCCCAGGAGAAACTCGGACTGTTGGCTAAATCTCCCAGAGACTCAGCTTCCTCACCTGAAAAAATGGGCGACGTCTCTCAGCAGCTTTTAAGAATGAAAACTGACGCACATAAAATACCTACCACGGTGTGTGGGTTGCAGCGGGTTGCTCAGTCCGTAGAGATGGTTGTTGTTATCCTTAGTATACAGTTCTCCCCTAACTCTTTCACTTCAAGTGTTCTATTTAGTTCCAGGAAGTCAGCTCTCGTTATCCTTAGTATACAGTTCTCTCCTAACTCTTTCACTTCAAGTGTTCTATTTAGTTCCAGGAAGTCAGCTCTCGTTATCCTTAGTATACAGTTCTCCCCTAACTCTTTCACTTCAAGTGTTCTTTTTAGTTCCAGGAAGTCAGCTCTCATGCACCCCGGTAGTCCGTGACGTCACAGCCTTCCCTTCTCGCTTGCCCTGCCCTCCAGCTGTTAGAAGTGTAAATCTCAGTGTCCAGCAGACACGGGCCCAGGTGTTCTCATGGACATATCACCACCCACCCCGCCCACCCCTCCCCATATGGAAAGCAGGCTTTTCCTGCAACTCCAGAAACCTCTACACCAACCTGTAAGGCACTGCTCGTGGTCCTCCCCAAATCTGACCGGTTTGCAAGTCTGTCGTTAATTCAGTTTTTTGCATTTCTCCGAATCATTCCTTCCATCCCATGCTAAGGTCCTTGCCCTGAAAATCAGATCATAGCTTCCTCGGTACAGTGACCTCTGACTCCTTGATTATATTCGGTTGGTTTCTCTCTGCTTCCAGCTGTTTCCACTGTAGCTCTCACATGATAATCAGTGAGCAGATATTGCGAGGGGGGTTATATGTGGATGTGCCCATGAGTAGGCTTTCATGTAGAAAAGCACACACTCTCACACACAGCGGACACAAATTCTTACTCTCCCCTCACGCAGCTGTCAGCGATCCCTCCCCAAAACACATGCACCCACACACACCCTCATCTTTATTTTCTTTTTTTATTATTATTGTTTTATTTTCTGTCTGCTCCACTCTATATGTCAGATCTTAGTTCCCCGACCAGGGATCGAACCTACACTCCGTCCATTGGAAGGTGAATCTTAATCACTGGACCACCGAGGAAGTCCCTCCTCCTCGTTTCTCTAACAGTAGAACAGAAAACGGGCTTCCCTGGTAGCTCAGCTGCTGAAGAATCTGCCTGCAATGAGGGAGACCTGGGTTTGATCCCTGGGTTGGGAAGATCCCCAGCAGAAGGGAAAGGCTACCCGCTTCAGTATTCTGGCCTGGAGAAGTCCATGGACTATATAGTCCATGGCATCTCAAAGAGTCAGACGTGACTGAACAATTTTCACTTTCGGAGCATAAAACAGCTGGCTTGGAGAAATCTCTTGTCGGGGTAGGGGGGTGAATGGAAGAAAATAATTATTCTATAAAAGCACAGAATGAGAATTAAGAACAGGGAGAATAAAATAGCTAAAGGCAATACAGAACAAGAAGGTACGTAATAGTTTAATCCAAAAAGACCTACATGAGTAGGCACCTGTGTAGTCTTGGAACCAGTGTGGCCAAATAAACTAAGGAGAGGGCTCGACTCTGTACAACCTCAGTTGTAAATATTCCATACATAGATATTTAAATATATATTACATTCTCTATATACTCAATATATATGCATTTTAAATAGTAGTTATACTCAGAATAGATACCAGCAGACTAACAAAAAATAAAATGAAATTATTAGTGCTATTTTTTTATTTCTTCTCCTATCTTACTGTGTTTAAATGGTTTTATTGTCTTTGATTTTTGAGCTAATTGGAAGAAAGAAATATTCAGATCATCTTAAAATTATTTGTTTCAGATGATCACAAACTAAATTCCTGTATCACTGTATATGTTCATCTTCTCGTTCAAGTAAGTCCTATATGAATGTCTAACAGATGGTCGTGGAAGACAAATTTCCATCAAATATCTGTGGCATTGTCGCCTTTGGAAAAATGAGGGGTACTTTGTTCTTGCAGGTCTTGATTTCTGGGGTTAAATATGCAGCTTCTTTAAACTGTCATCCAGGGCTTGAAATTGCCATGTATTTCCTCAGTGTTCAACACAATTGCTACCATCCTAGAGTCTGGAAAAGCAGCATGACTCTCTCCCTGCCCTAAGGCTGATGACAGCTTTGGACAATGTAAAAAGCAGTCATTTTGTACTTGCAGTATTTCTGGTATGTTTTTTCCAAACCTGCAAATTTCTTAAATACTTGAAGGTTTTCAAAGTGAGTCTTCCACTTCAAGATACTATATAGCTTAAATTTTTTTATTGATTTCTGCATTCATCAAATGTAACAACCTAAGTCTTTTATGACATTGGGCACTACCCTTATGGCAGAAAGTAAAGAGGAACTAAAAAGCCTCTTGATGAAGGTGAAAGTCGAGAGTGAAAAAGTTGGCTTAAAGCCCAACATTCAGAAAACGAAGATCATGGCATCCAGTCCCATCACTTCATGGGAAATAGATGGGGAAACAGTGGAAACAGTGTCAGACTTTATTTTTCTGGGCTCCAGAATCACTGCAGATGGTGACTAGAGCCATGAAATTAAAAGACGCTTACTCCTTGGAAGGAAAGTTATGACCAACCTAGATAGCATATTCAAAAGCAGAGGCCTTACTTTGCCAACAAAGGTTCATCTAGTCAAGGCTATGGTTTTTCCAGTGGTCATGTATGGATGTGAGAGTCGGACTGTGAAGAAGGCTGAGTGCCGAAGAATTGATGCTTTTGAACTGTGGTGTTGGAGGAGACTCTTTTGAGTCCCTTGGACTGCAAGGAGATCCAACCAGTCCATTCTGAAGGAGATCACCCCTGGGATTTCTTTGGAGGGAATGATGCTAAAGCTGAAACTCCAGTACTTTGGCCACCTTATGCGAAGAGTTGACTCATTGGAAAAGACTCTAATCCTGGGAGGGATTGGGGGCAAGAGGAGAAGGGACGACAGAGGATGAGATGGCTGGATGGCATCACTGACTCAATGGACGTGAGTCTGAGTGAACTCCGGGAGTTGGTGATGGACAGGGAGGACTGGCGTGCTGCAGTTCATGGGGTCGCAAAGAGTCGGACATGACTGAGGGACTGATGTGATCTGATATGATAGAGTTATTTGAGAAAAACACCTAATTAACTTCATTTTTGAGTTTATGATTTCCCTCTTGAATTTAAAATAAAGGTTTTATGTTCACCTTCCCACTATTGAAAACTAAAACTAAAAAATATATATATATAAATAAATTTCAAGGGATTCTGTATGTAGACATTTTAATTAGCTTTGGAATGTCAATTGGTAGAGATACCAAGCGAACATTTCATGCAAAGATGGGCTCAATAAAGGACAGAAATGGTATGGACCTAACATAAGCAGAAGATATTAAGAAGAGGTGGCAAGAATACACAGAAGAACTGTACAAAAAAGAGCTTCATGACCCAATATCATGATGGTGTGATCACTCACCTAGAGCCAGACATCCTGGAATGTGAAGTCAAGTGGGCCTTAGAAAGCATCACTACGAACAAAGCTAGTGGAGGTGATGGAACTGCAGTTGAGCTCTTTCAAATCCTGAAAGATGATGCTGTGAAAGTGCTGCACTCAATATGCCAGCAAATTTGGAAAACTCAGCAGTGGCCACAGGACTGGAAAAGGTCAGTTTTCATTCCAATCCCAAAGAAAGGCAATGCCAGAGAATGCTCAAACTACTGCACAATTGCACTCATCTCACACGCTAGTAAAGTAATGCTCAAAATTCTCCAAGCCAGGCTTCAGCAATACATGAACCATGAACTTCCTGATGTTCAAGCTGGTTTTAGAAAAGGCAGAGGAACCAGAGATCAAGTTGCCAACATCCAGTGGAGCATCAGAAAAGCAAGAGAGTTCCAGAAAAACATCTATTTCTGCTTTATTGACTATGCCAAAGCCTTTGACTGTGTGGATCACAGTAAAATATGGAAAATTCTGAAAGAGATGGGAATACCAGACCACCTGACCTGCCTCTTGAGAAACCTGTATGCAGGTCAGGAAGCAACAGTTAGAACTGGACATGAAACAACAGACTGGTTCCAAATAGGAAAAGGAGTACGTCAAGGCTATATATTGTCACCCTGCTTATTTCACTTCTATGCAGAGTACATCATGAGAAACGCTGGGCTGGAAGAAGCACAAGCTGGAATCAAGATTGCCGAGAGAAATACCAGTAACCTCAGATATGCAGATGACAGCACCCTTATGGCAGAAAGTGAAGAGGAACTAAAAAGCCTCTTGATGAAAGTGAAAGAGGAGAGTGAAAAAGTTGAGCTTAAAGCTCAACATTCAGAAAACGAAGATCATGGCATCCAGTCCCATCACTTCATGGCAAATAGATGGGGAAACAGTGGAAACAGTGTCAGACCTAATTTTTGGGGGCTCCAAAATCACTGCAGATGGTGATTACAGCCATGAAATTAAAAGACGCTTACTCCTTGGAAGGAAAGTTACGACCAACCTAGATAGCATATTGAAAAACAGAGATATTACTTTGGCAACAAAGGTCCGTCTAGTCAAGGCTATGGTTTTTCCTGTGGTCATGTATGATGTGAGAGTTGGACTGTGAAGAAAGCTGAGCACTGAAGAATTGATGCTTTTGAACTGTGGTGTTGGATAAGACTCTTGAGAGTCCCTTGGACTGCAAGGAGACCCAACCAGTCCATTCTAAAGGAGATCAGTCCTGGGTGTTCATTGGAAGGACTGATGTTGAAGCTGAAACTCCAATACTTTGGCCACCTCATGTGAAGAGTTGACTCATTGGAAAAGACTCTGATGCTGGGAGGGATTGGGAGCAGGAGGAGAAGGGGACGACAGAGGATGAGATGGCTGGATGGCATCACTGACTCGATGGACATGAGTTTGAGTGAACTCCAGGAGTTGAATATGGACAGGGAGGCCTGGCGTGCTGTGATTCATGGGGTCGCAGAGTCGGACACGACTGAGGGACTGAACTGGAACTGAACTGGAATGTCAACTAAAGTGTCTTTGAAGATCTTAAAACCATCATGGTTTTAAGTGTCCCATCTAGTGTCTGTTTAAGACCCTCAACTTTTCATTAAAGTATTCATGAGGACAAGCAGAAACGCCCCATAATTCTGAACTAAGCACTTTTTGTCACAGTCCATTCAGTAACTGTTTGGTTGGTGGAGCTGTAGTGGGAAACGTAGACAATGTTAGCGCCTGCACTCTGGCATTGCACTTCTCCTTGACTGCAAGTCAGAAACAGAGGGCCCTGAAGCAGGGAGGCTCAGGTAATAAATATACCAACAGAGGCTCATTTCCGCGCTGTGAGTGCTCCCGCATGGCCCAGAGATGCTCGCTGCCTTCGTGGGAGGCCACCTGTGGATTTCCTTCTGCCCTCTCATTCTGCAAGGGCATGCCGGGGCAGGCAGAAGGGAAAGGCAGAGTTTCTAAGGATAGCTATTGGTTCTGTTTCTAGTATTGCTACACAAAATGGGTATATGCTCAGTTGCATCCAAGTCTTTGCAACCCCGTGAACTGTATAGCCCACCAGGCTCCTCTTCCCATGGAACTCTCCAGGCAAGAATACTGGATGGATTGCCATTCCCTTCTCCAGGGGATCTGCCTGACCCAGGGATTGAACTTGTGTCTCCTGCATGCTTTACCACTGTGCCACCTGGGAAGCCCATTACATAAAGATATTTCCTGTTTCACACAAATCCTTTGTATTGGACAGAATTATTCTGTATCTTGATTATAAAAGTAGCAACTATCCAGATGTCTTCTAAGAGGAGGGGAAGAAATAGCACTTGCAAACAGGAGATTATTTTAGGCTTTCTGCATTTGCTCTTTTGCATTATGATCTTGTTCTTAGGCTCATGGCTCATATGCAGGATGGTTTCTGAGAATTTCACCTTGTAATTTCATTGTTCTCCAAATATGTTTATTTTGAAATCTAACTAAAACACAACTTTTATTTTTTTTAATTTTATTTTATTTTTAAACTTTACATAATTGTATTAGTTTTGCCAAACATCAAAATGAATCCACCACAGGCATACATGTGCTCCCCATCCTGAACCCTCCCCCCTCCTCCCTCCCCATACCATCCCTCTGGGTTGTCCCAGTGCACCAGCCCCAAGCATCCAGTATCGTGCATCGAACCTGGACTGGCATCTCGTTTCATACATGATATTTTACATGTTTCAATGCCATTCTCCCAAATCTTCCCACCCTCTCCCTCTCCCACAGAGTCCATAAGACTGTTTTATACATCACTGTCTCTTTTGCTGTCTCGTACACAGGGTTATTGTTACCCTCTTTCTAAATTCCATATATATGCATTAGTATACTGTATTGGTGTTTTTCCTTCTGGCTTACTTCACTCTGTATAATAGGCTCCAGTTTCATCCACCTCATTAGAACTGATTCAAATGTATTCTTTTTAATGGCTGAGTAATACTCCATTGTGTATATGTACCATAGCTTGCTTATCCATTCTTCTGCTGATGGACATCTAGGTTGCTTCCATGTCCTGGCTATTATAAACAGTGCTGCGATGAACATTGGGGTACATGTGTCTCTTTCCCTTCTGGTTTCCTCAGAGTGTATGCCCAGCAGTGGGATTGCTGGATCATAAGGCAGTTCTATTTCCAGTTTTTTAAGGAATCTCCACACTGTTCTCCATAGTGGCTGTACTAGTTTGCATTCCCACCAACAGTGTAAGAGGGTTCCCTTTTCTCCACACCCTCTCCAGCATTTATTATTTGTAGACTTTTGGATCGCAGCCATTTTGACTGGTGTGAGATGGTACCTCATAGTGGCTTTGATTTGCATTTCTCTGATAATGAGTGATGTTGAGCATCTTTTCATGTGTTTGTTAGCCATCTGTATGTCTTCTTTGGAGAAATGTCTATTTAGTTCTTTGGCCCATTTTTTGATTGGGTCATTTATTTTTCTGGAGTTGAGCTGTAGGAGTTGCTTGTATATGTTTGAGATTAGTTGTTTGTCGGTTGCTTCATTTGCTATTATTTTCTCCCATTCTGAAGGCTGTCTTTTCACCTTGCTAATAGTTTCCTTTGATGTGCAGAAGCTTTTAAGGTTAATTAGGTCCCATTTGTTTATTTTTGCTTTTATTTCCAATATTCTGGGAGATGGGTCATAGAGGATCCTGCTGTGATGTATGTCAGAGAGTGTTTTGCCTATGTTCTCCTCTAGGAGTTTTATAGTTTCTGGTCTTACGTTGAGATCTTTAATCCATTTTGAGTTTATTTTTGTGTCTGGTGTTAGAAAGTGTTCTAGTTTCATTCTTTTACAAGTGGTTGACCAGATTTCCCAGCACCACTTGTTAAAGAGATTGTCTTTAATCCATTGTATATTCTTGCCTCCTTTGTCAAAGATAAGGTGTCCATATGTGTGTGGATTTATCTCTGGGCTTTCTATTTTGTTCCATTGATCTATATTTCTGTCTTTGTGCCAGTACCATACTGTCTTGATAACTGTGGCTTTATAGTAGAGCCTGAAGTCAGGTAGGTTGATTCCTCCAGTTCCATTCTTCTTTCTCAGGATCGCTTTGGCTATTCGAGGTTTTTTGTATTTCCATACAAATTGTGAAATTATTTGTTCTAGCTCTGTGAAGAATACTGTTGGTAGCTTGATAGGGATTGCATTGAATCTATAAATTGCTTTGGGTAGTATACTCATTTTCACTATATTGATTCTTCCAATCCATGAACATGGTATATTTCTCCATCTATTAGTGTCCTCTTTGATTTCTTTCACCAGTGTTTTATGGTTTTCTATATATAGGTCTTTAGTTTCTTTAGGTAGATATATTCCTAAGTATTTTATTCTTTCCGTTGCAATGGTGAATGGAATCGTTTCCTTAATTTCTCTTTCTGTTTTCTCATTATTAGTGCATGGGAATGCAAGGGATTTCTGTGTGTTGATTTTATATCCTGCAACTTTACTATAGTCATTGATTAGTTCTAGTAATTTTCTGGTGGAGTCTTTAGGGTTTTCTATGTAGAGGATCATGTCATCTGCAAACAGTGAGAGTTTTACTTCTTCTTTTCCAATTTGGATTCCTTTTATTTCTTTTTCTGCTCTGATTGCTGTGGCCAAAACTTCCATAACTATGTTGAATAGTAATGGTGAAAGTGGGCACCCTTGTCTTGTTCCTGACTTTAGAGGAAATGCTTTCAATTTTTCACCATTGAGGATAATGTTTGCTGTAAAACACAACTTTTAGTAGCTGGCTGAGACAGTGTTCTGTGCATAAAATTTGTTTACCAGGGTAGGATATTTTATTCATTCAAGCAGCAATTTAAAGAAAGATTTGAGGACTTTCCTGGTGGCTCAGTGGTAAAGAATCCTCCTGTCAGGCAGGAGACACGGGTTCAATCCCTGATCAGGGAAGATCCCACATGCTATAGAGCAACTAAGGCTGTGTTCCACAATTATTGAGTCTGTGCTCTACAATAAGAGCACTTCTCCCACTGCAGTGAGAAGCCAGAGCATCACAGCTCGAGAGGACCTCCTGCTCACTGCAACTAGAGAAAAGCCCAAGCAACAGTGAAGACCCAGCACAGCCATAAATAAATAAGTAAAATTATGTTTTTAAAAAACTTGGAATCTTTAAAAACGAAAGAAAGATTTGAGTTCTGAGCTGTACTATTGTGACCTCCTAGGCCACTGTTTGGATTTGTTAGATGCCTGCCTACAGAGTCTTCAGAATGTTTAAGGCACTATTCTATCGGAAAGCTTACTGAACAAATGAATAGGAAGAACTCTTATGGAGTCCTTAAGCATTCATGCCACTAAAAATGAGACAACTTAAGACCTTTTTGAAAATCTATAAATTTCCCTGATCCCTCTCAAGATCAGTTATCTCTTTGACTTGATTTCTCCTCTTATATCTTCTTACCTTCCCCATAGGGCTTCTCCAGTGGTGCTAATGGTAGAGTACCCACCTGCCAATGCAGAGTACATGAGAGACTCAGGTTCAATCCCTGGGTCGGGAAGATCCCCTGGAGGAGGGCCTGTCAACCCACTCCAGTATTCTTGCCTGGAGAATCTCATGGACAGAGGAACTTGACAGGCTACAGTCCATGGGGTCGCAAAGAGTCAGACACGACTGAGCGACTAAGCTCACACGCACCTTCCCCATAAGCAACTGACTGTATCTCTACCTTTAAATACCTAGAGTGTTTTCAAATACAGCAATAATAATAAACATTGTGGAGTGTAAGATGCCTGCTCTGACATCTACACCGTTTAGACTCCATCCTGTTTAGACTCAATGCTAAATAGCCTCGTTTATATTCACGTTCCCACCTAGAGATATAGATGTTATCACACCCATTTCCCATGTAAGAAAACTGAGTCACAGAGAAGTTAAATCAGCACAGAATCAAGATTTGAACTCAGCTCAGACTGTCTTCAAACTTGATATTCTTTTCCTTCATGGAGATCTTAGACCCTCCAGTGGGGAATAGCTTTCCTTCGGCTTTCAGATACAGGATTCACAAGCTGAAGTCCTCTATTAAATCACGAACACTAGTCACGGGAGTGACTTCTCACGCTTCTTTAATGTGTGAATCAGAGTCCGCTGCGTGTTGACTGCCTGATAGGGGCCAGGAGAGCGTTGGCTGTGGACTCATCTGGGACTAGTTTCTGATTCTGTGAACTTGGAAATGGACGCATCCTTACCTGTTTCTCCATAGATGAGGGGATAGCAAATGCACCATTTTTCACAGAGTTGTTGAGGATTAAATGAAATTTTCACCCCAGCACGTGTTACGCTTGGAATGAGGCTTGGCACAAACCAAGCCCTCAAATATGAGCTCTTATTTTGAGAATCCGTTTTGTCAGCATCAGTTTGAATTAAGAGAGGATACCTCGCCAGGTTTGGCATAGACTTCTGTATTTGAAAGCATTCCCTTCACGGTAGGACTCAGAACTAATATGAAGAAAAGCGACCTTCCCTCTTCTCCTGGATGAGGCTGGACTCAGTGTCATTGTTTCAGAGCCAGCGTCTCATTCCACATCCTGAAACAAAGCAGGATGAAAGCCTTGCTTGGCATCGTGAGTTTATATTTGCAGTAATACATTTTGCAGAGGCCTTGACTGGCAAGTGGCCTTGGGTGAAATCCTTCGATCAGGTAGAATTTTGGAGCACTGGGCAGATGCCCGCAGTCCTATTTCGTAGGAGGTGATTTGAGCCAGTGTGTGTCAGAATCACAAACAGGGCTTGGTTTAGTTTCCTAGTTCTTACTGTGACAAATTTCCACAAACTTAGTGATATTCAAACAACATAGATTTATTATTTATGGTTCTATAGGTCTGAAGTCCAAAATGGTCTCCCTAGGCTAAGATCAGGGTATGAACAAGGCTTAGTACTTATAAAAATTTTAGGGGGGGAAAAACAACAACTATTGCTTTGCCTTTTCCAGATTCCAGAAGCCACCTGCATTCCTACAGTAAGTCTGTGCTGGTGCCTTCATGAAAGTAAAAGTGGCAGTTCTCCGATGTGTCTGATTCTTTGTGACCCCGTGGACTGTAGGCTGCCAGGCTCCTCTGTCCATGGGATTTTCCAGCGGGTTACCATTTCCTTCTCTCCTGTGGTGGTTTAGTCACTAAGCGTGTCTGACTCTTCATAATCCTCTCCAATGGCTGAAAACATGGCTCACACTTTTGTCTTCATGAAGCCAAACTGGTTTGGTTGATTTGGATCTTAGAATTGAAGGGGATAAGGGAAGTAGGCATACATTTTTGTGATGGGGTAATATATTAATATTAATGAGATCACAATATTATAGTCAGCATTTGCTATATATTTTATTGGATGATTACTTTTAAGAATCATGAAATTGTGAATTTGTAAAAAATTGTATAGGTCACCCAGGTTTTCATCTGCAACTCAAGGAGTATCCTCTGCGACAGACCTTCTCAAACTTTAGGATCTACAGTAATCATGGCTAAAGATGCAGATTCTGATTCAGTAGATCTGGGATGGGGCCTGAGACACTGCATTTATAATACACTCCCAGGAAGCTGCTGGTCCAGGGACCACACTTTGAGTAGTAAGGCTTCTGAGAATTCCTGACATTGCTGCCTTGGGGATGATTCTGTTATAGTCTCTTCTTCATATTTTGGTAATTCCAACTGTCACATATGAAATCAGAAGTTCTTGGATCAAAGCCAGACTCAAAATAGATGCAAAACTTTTCTGATGTTTTAAAAATATAAGTCAAAATGACATCGCAGTTGAAGGGAATTTTAAAAAATAGGATGTGTATGTAGGATCTGAAGAGTCTTATATTAAGCATCTCTCTCTATATATATATAGAGAGAGATTTTATATATATGTTTATATACATGTATATATATGTGTGTGTGTGTATGTATATATGTGTATATATATATATATATATATATATATATATATATATATGTACTTTCCAGGTGGTGCTAGTGGTAGAGAACCTGCCTGCCAATGCAGGAGAGGTAAGAGATGCAGGTTCAGTCCTGGGTCGGAAAGATTCCCTGGAGGAGGGCCTGGCAACCCACTCCACTATTCTTGCCTGGAGAATCTCATGGACAGAGAAGCCTGGCAGACTACAGTCCAAGGGATTGCAAAGAGTTGGACACTACTGAGCAACTGAGCATGAATATATATGCATGCATGCTAAGTCGCTTCTGTTGTGGGTTGTCATTTCCTACACACACATATATATAAATATATATATACGCACACACACATATATAAATATATATACACACATACATATATACATCCATATGTATGTGTATGTTTATATCTATCCATCTATATATCCTGCATCCATACTAAATCATACAACTGTGAAATCCCAAGTTAAATGATATTTTGTGGCACTGACAACTTTAACATTTTCCTTTACGTTAAAATTTTTATAACAAAGTGAAAAATTGACGGATATAAATTTGGACTGTCCTATAGATGTAAGTGTGAGTCTAAGTGCAATGTTGCCAGCCATTCTACATTGAGGAAGCCCATAGCCACGTTCAGACGTTGGTTGAGTTGGACCGAGTTGAAGTGACCCATGTAAACTAGCTCTACCTTTGAAGCTAGAGTTCCTGGTTTTATTATTTAAATTTGGCTACCATACATACTGATCACCTTAATTCTTATTTAATATTTGAAAGTTATTACTGTGGAAGAAGTCAGCTGAACGATGGTGATTATAGCGTATCAAAATCCTTTGTAAGTGATTATTTTAATGACTCTGTACCAACAGGGAAACGTAGACATTCAGACAAAAAACAACCTAATTATAACGACAGCACCATAGTGAAGCAGTGACAGTTACAAAACCAATTTAAAAGTTTTTTGACAGCCATGGCTAAAAGCTTTGTTTAGACCTTTCGGTAATAACAGTTTACTTAAGACATAAATCCACAGCTAAGGAAAATAGAAAGAGAAAGTTGTGGCTTTTCTGTCATGCAGATGAAGTGGAAAGCAGTTGAAATGTTTTTAATAGAACGTTACCTTGAAAAAAGTCTAGAAAAGGAATAATGGTTAGGGAATTTTAACTCTCTCAATGCAAGAAAGACTAAATAAAAATTCTAATGAGGATAGAAACTTGCCAGCTGATATGCTTATCAATGTTATGAAGGTCAGTAGTTCCTGCAAGCAAGTTGACGTGCATTTAAATATGTTGACTGACAGCCCTGGAATTTGATTTTGCATTATCCATGAAATAAAGTCAAGGGCAAATAAATGGATGTAAGAACCCATCAGTAGCCATGGTGACACACAACCTCACTAAATACCTGCTTTTCCAGTGGCTGTGACATCTCTCACATTATTAGACTTTATCGCTTTTATTTATCTCACTTGGTTCTGGACTCAGTCAAATATACAGTGTAATTAATTTTTTGACCTTGGGCAATTTATTTTTCATTGCTGAACAGAAAAATACCTCGGTCACATTTTTTTTTAACTGCACGTCTTAATAGAACATTTATAATATGCAAACGCCGATGTGAGAGCTGACAGATATTTATACGTTTATGATAACAACTTTTGGAGTAGCCGATACTTGTTTCCATTTTCCCGATGGGAAAACTGAGGCACAGAGAGGTTGAAGAACCTTGCTCAGGGCCACAGAGCTCGTGCGTGGTAGAGTTTCAGGTCCACGCACTTTGGCTCAGAGCCCATGCTGACTGCAGGGTCATGAACCCACAAGAAGGCACCCATCTGGATGCAGAGAGCTGACGGCAGGCTCAGAGGTATCCTTTTCTCGCTTTTCCTCTTCTTGGTTTCTGCTTTCGTTAGGTTCTTTCAGTTGCAAAGATTGAAGAACTCTCAGGTCAAGATCAGGTGGTGTCCACATGTGTCTATAAGAACCAGTTAAGCCCCGAAACGGGGCTCATCGTGGCTCTGTACCCCGGGCAGTTGGTGCCAAGGGGTGTGACTCAGTGATTCGTTGTGTGGTCAGCTTCCCTCTCCTCCTTCTGCTGCCCAGGGTCTTCAGCTTCTACCCCTTCCTTTTATGTATTTCCTGCCCCACAGTGGGCAGGAGCTCCTAAAATGCACTTTAAGCAGACGTGGGTTCAGAGTCTGGCGCGGCTGTGTACTTGCTGTGTGACCTTGGACAAGTGACTTAACCTGTCTGAACTCTGTGGAAGAAGTGGGTAATATATCCCACTATGTAAGGTTATGGTGGAGATGAAAGAAGTGAAAGAAATAACATACTTACAGTATTCAAAACATGATAGCTAATATAATAATAGCCTTTATTTTTCAAATACCTAATTATTTTACCTCAAGGTAGGCAGCAGGCTTGGACCAGATATGGATCCAAACTGTGGTTTCGTCTTCAGTATGTGTGTGACAGTGAGAAAGTTATTTAACTTCTCTGAGCCTCAGTTTCCTTCTCTATAAAATTAGCATAACTTCCTAGAACTGTTAGGACATTAAATGACTTCGTTTATGTAAAGCACTTACGACGGCTTTGAGCACATAATAATTATAAATATAGACATCAGCTATTATTAATTGTAGTATAATTTTCAATAACATTTATGCAGAGAGTATAAAGTTCTGGTTATATGAGGTAAGTAAATTATGAACGTCTATGGCATAGTACCTGTAGCTATGTACTCTACTGTATATTTAAAATTTACTAGGAGGATAGATCTTATGTTGTGTTCTTACCACAAGTAGTAATAATAATATTAATAGAGAAGGCAAGAGGAAGCTTTGGGAGGTGATGGATATGTATATGGCTTTGATGGTCATACTTTCATGGGTGTATATTTATCTCCAATCTCATTGAGTTATACATGTTCAATATGAACCACATTTTTAAATATCAACCATACTTTAATAAAGTGGTTTAAAACATAGAAAATAAATTGTTAAAAACAGTAATTTAAAGAAATGAATAATCCACAGAAGCAATACATTAAAAAATAAATATATCTTAGGTTTCTTCTGCTTTTCCAGTTCTGCGGTTTATCTCTAAAATGCTTTCATCAACAGTAGCTTTTTCTCTTGGTAGAATAAAGTGCTACTTGTTATGTGGTATCAGCTTTCCAAAAATAATTTCTCTATACAGTCAGCAGTAAGGATAAGAGCTTCCTAACTGGCCAGTGAAAATTAAGATGTAGGTTATACACAAGTTCAGTGAAATGTATTTTCAGCTTTTAACCAAAAGTCTCTGAAACTATCTCCCCAGGTACTTTTTAGCTGCCTGCAGATAAAAGATTGCTTTTCTCACAATATGTAGTGACAATCATCAAGTTATCTTAGAAAAGTTGTTCTGGACATGTGTTTGCCAAGCAGAGGGAGGTTCTGGGGGAAAGAGGTATTGGAGGTTTGGGTTAAGCACACGCAAACTATTATATATAGAGTGGATAAACAGCAAGGTATTCCTATATGGCACAGGGAACTAATAATCAATATCCCATGATAAACTGCAATGGAAAAGAATCTGAAAAAGGACTGTGTATATTGTGAATATGTGTAACTGAATCACTTTGCTGGACAGCTGAAATTTACACAACACTGTAAATCAACTTTGCGTCAATAAAATAAAATTTTCTTAAAAAGAAAGATTGTTCACAGTAGCATATAACAAAGATGTTGCAGATCCAGCAAAGTCTGAGCACATAGGTATGTTGAATCGTGGGTCTGTCTCTTTATTAAGAGTTCTTCCGTTTTGCCTCCTCAGCAAATGATGCGGTCGTCCGTCTTCCACATGTTCATCCTGAGCATGGTGACCGTGGACGTGATCGTGGCCGCCAGCAACTATCACAAAGGAGAAAGCTTCAAGAGACAGTATGACGAGTTCTACCTGGCAGAGGTAAGCAGCTCATGGGCACAGGTCAATTTTCAAAGCACCCAAGAACCTCGGCTCATGGCAGCAGCTTTTAGAAACGTGAAAGTTCATTTCAGCTCAGTCATCATTTGACTTCAACCAAAGCTGATTCAGGGCTTCCCTGATAGCTCAGTGGATATAGAATCTGCTTGCAGTGCAGGAGATGCAGGTTTGAGCCCTGGGTCGGGAAGATCTCCTGGAGGAGGGCATGGAAACCCACTCCTGTATTCTTGCCTGGAGAATCCCATGGACAGAGGAGTCTGGCGAGCTACAGTCCATGGGGTTGCAAAGACTCAGACTCGACTGAAGCGACTGAGCATGCACAGAGCTGATTCACTGTCTACTTGCGAGGTGTTTCCCTTGGTCCCGTGTTGCCTGATTTGTTTCCTGGCCCCTAGGCCTGAGTGATCTTCCCCACGTTGTGTGTCACGTGCGCGAGTCACATTGCCAAGGCAACACTTGCCCCGGCTGTTACCCTGGCCATCTATAGGTGTTTCTATTCCCACCTCTGTGTTTTCTCTCCATTGTCATATTGTGTGTCTGTTTCCTCCAAAGTGTAGGCAAGCACAGACTCAGAATATCATAGATGAACTCAGCTCAACAGTACCAAGGACGAGATTGGAGGAAAATAGATTTCTTTTCTAAAAATCTGAGGTGTGACAGCCTACGCTAAAGATGTAGTCAGAAATAGGTAGGTTTTAGAACTAACACCCAAAAAAGATGTCCTTTTCATTATAGGGGACTGGAATGCAAAAGTAGGAAGTCAAGAAACACCTGGAGTAACAGGCAAATTTGGCCTTGGAATACGGAATGAAGCAGGGCAAAGGCTAATAGAGTTTTGCCAAGAGAACACACTGGTCATAGCAAACACCCTTTTCCAACAACACAAGAGAAGACTCTATACATGGACATCACCAGATGGTCAACACCGAAATCAGATTGATTATATTCTTTGCAGCCAAAGATGGAGAAGCTCTATACAGTCAACAAAAATAAGACCAGGAGCTGACTGTGGCTCAGATCATGAACTCCTTATTGCCAAATTCAGACTTAAATTGAAGAAAGTGGGGAAAACCACTAGACCATTCAGGTATGACCTAAATCAAATCCCTTATGATTATACAGTGGAAGTGAGAAATAGATTTAAGGGCCTAGACCTGATAGAGTGCCTGATGAACTATGGACTGAGGTTCGTGACATTGTACAGGAGACAGGGATCAAGACCATCACCGTGGGAAAGAAATGCAAAAAGCAAAATGGCTCTCTGGGAGGCCTTACAAATAGCTGTGAAAAGAAGAGAAGTGAAAAGCAAAGGAGAAAAGGAAAGATATAAGCATCTGAATGCAGAGTTCCAAAGAAGAGCAAGGAGAGATAAGAAAGCCTTCTTCAGCGATCAATGCAAAGAAATAGAGGAAAACAACAGAATAGGAAAGACTAGAGATCTCTTCAAGAAAACTAGAGATACCAAGGGAACATTTCATGCAAAGATGGACTCGATAAAGGACAGAAATGGTATGGACCTAACAGAAGCAGAAGACATTAAGAACAGGTGGCAAGAATACACAGAAGAACTGTACAAAAAAGATCTTCATGACCCAGATAATCACGATGGTGTGATCACTCACCTAGAGCCAGACATCCTGAAATGTGAAGTCAAGTGGGCCTTAGAAAGCATCACTATGAACAAAGCTAGTGGAGGTGATGGAATTCCAGTGGAGCTATTTCAAATCCTGAAAAATGATGCTGTGAAAGTGCTGCACTCAATATGCCAGCAAATTTGGAAAACTCAGCAGTGGCCACAGGACTGGAAAAGGTCAGTTTTCATTCCAATCCCAAAGAAAGGCAATGCCAAAGAATGCTCAAACTACCACACAATTGCACTCATCTCACAGGCTAGTAAAGTAATGCTCAAAATTCTCCAAGCCAGGCTTCAGCAACACATGAACCATGAACTTCCTGATGTTCAAGCTGCTATTAGAAAAGGCAGAGGAACCAGAGATCAAATTGCCAACATCCACTGGATCATGGAAAAAGCAAGAGAGTTCTGGAAAAACATCTATTTCTGCTTTATTGACTATGCCAAAGCCTTTGACTGTGTGGATCACAATAAACTGTGGAAAATTCTGAAAGAGATGGGAATACCATACCACCTAATCTGCCTCTTGAGAAACCTATATGCAGGTCAGGAAGCAATAGTTAGAACTGGACATGGAACAACAGACTGGTTCCAAACAGGAAAAGGAGTACCTCAAGGCTGTATATCGTCACCTTACTTATTTAACTTCTATGCAGAGTACATCATGAGAAATGCTGGGCTGGAAGAAGCACAAGCTGGAATCAAGATTACCAGGAGAAATACCAATAACCTCAGATATGCAGATGACAGCACCCTTATGGCAGAAAGTGAAGAGAACTAAAAAGCCTCTTGATGAAAGTGAAGGAGGAGAGTGAAAAAGTTGGCTTAAAGCTCAACATTCAGAAAACAAAGATCATGACATCTGGTCCCATCACCTTATGGGATATAAATGGGAAAACAATGGAAACAGTGTCAGACTTTATTTTTCGGGGCTCCAAAATCACTGCAGATGGTGATTGCAGCCATGAAATGAAAAGATGCTTACTCCTTGGAAGGAAAGTTATGTCCGACCTAGATAGCATATTCAAAAGCAGAGACATTACTTTGCCATAAAAAGTCCATCTAGTCAAGGCTATGGTTTTTCCAGTAGTCATGTATGGATGTGAGAGTTGGACTGTGAAGAAAGCTGAGCACTGAAGAATTGATGCCGTGAAGAAAGCTGAGTGCTAAAGAATTGATGCTTTTGAACTGTGGTGTTGGAGAAGATTCTTAGAGTCCCTTGGACTTCAAGGAGATCCAGCCAGTCCTTTCTAAAGGAGATCAGTCCTGGGTGTTCATTGGAAGGACTGATGCTAAAGCTGAAACTCCAATACTTTGGCCACCTTATATAGTTGACTCATTGGAAAAGAGCCTGATGCTGGGAGGGATTGGGGGCAGGAGGAGAAGGGGATGACAGAGGATGAGATGGCTGGATGGCATCAGCGACTCAATGGACATGAGTTTGAGTGAACCCCAGGAGTTTATGATGGGCAGGGAGGCCTGGTGTGCTGCGATTCATGGGGTTACAAAGAGTCAGACACGACTGAGCGACTGAACTGAACTGAAGTGATTAAAATAACAAATCTTCTTGCTTCCTTCAGCCCATACTAGAGTTTTGTAGTAGCACATCTTACTGCTGGGATAATCTTGTTAACATTTGTTGCCTAAATATTTCTTAATGATTTCCAGAGACCCCTGCCTTTTTTATTGTGAAGAATTATGTCTATAATAGACCTTAGAATTCAGGGGTTCTGTATTTATGGAAAAATTGATTGACGGACAACTCTTTAGAAACCCATTCATCATGTAAGTGAGGAATACATATCTAGCTGTGCTACACTTGGAGAAATCCAATATGAAAAATAAAACTTAAAAAGCAGAAGCATCACAATGTGATTATTTTTATTACAAAAGCACTTTCCACATACAAAATCAATTTGCCTCAGAGTTGGGTTCTCTTCTATATCTGGAATTCTCCCAGTGCATTTAAAAATGGATTTGGTTAACAAAAAGTCAATCCACCCACACATCAATTTTTCAGAAAAAGAATTGATGGTATACAGCTATTGAATACAAACTTCTATGTGGGTATGTGGAACTTTTAAGGAGTCACTTACGAATTCCTCCCTTGGTGGAGATGTGTTTCCTGTAAGAAAATATCATTAGTATTAAACTTTCTCTGAAATAGTCTCTGTGACATGACATTGTCTAATATATGTGTCATATATGGAACTTTTTTTGTTGTTGTTCAGTTGCTAAGTCATGTCTGACTCTTTTCGACCTCATGGACTGTAGCCAGCCAGGCTCCTCTGTCCTTGGGGTTTCCCAGGCAAGAATACTGTAGTGGGTTGCCATTTCCTTCTCTAGGGGATCTTCCTGGATCAAGGATTGAACCTAATCTCTTGCTTGGCAGGCTGCTTCTTTACCACTGAGCCATTTAGAACTGTGGTGTATGGAGCTTACAGTTAAGCAAGAAATATAGACAGTAAATAGTAACAAGTTTTTATGCTATGCAGAATCAGTGACATAGGCTCACAAAGAAATTATGTCCAACCGAACACCTGAAAAATGGATATAATTTTGCTGCAAATCCAGCACAGAAAGTATGGATCGTTATTAAAAGCAGATGGGGGATAATTGCTTTACAATGCTGTGTTAGTTTCTGCTATACAACAGCATGAACCAGCTATCAATACACATATGTCCCCTCCCTCTTGAGCCTCCCTTCTGCTCCTCCATCCCGCCCCTCTAGGTCATCACAGAGCACCAGCTGAGCTCCCTTGCCATACAGAAGCTTGACACCAGCTATCTATCTTACACTGATAAGTGTATATTTCAATGCTACTCTCTCAATTCATCCCAACCTGTCCTACCCCTGCTGTGTCCACAAGTCTGTTTTCTATGTCTGCTTCTCTATTCCTGCCCTGAAAATAGATTCATCAGTACTGTTTTTCTAGATTCTATATGTATCAGTTCAGTTCAGTCACTCAGTCAGTTGTGTCTGACTCTTTGCAACCCCATGGAAAGTACCAGGCCAGGCCTCCCTGTCCATCACCAACTCCCAGAGCTTACTCAAACTCATGTCCATCATGCCATCCAACCATCTCATCCTCTGTTGTCCGCTTCTCCTCCTGCCTTCAATCTTTCCCAGCATCAGGGTCTTTTCCAATGTTCCAAAGTCTGTTCTTCACATCAGGTGGCCAAAGTATTAGAGGTTCAGCTTCAATATCAGTCCTTGCAATGAATATTCAGGGCTGATTTCCTTTAGAATTGACTGGTTTGATCTCCTTGCAGTCCAAGGGACTCTCAAGAGTCTTCTCCAACACCACAGTTCAAAAGCATCAATTCTTCGGCACTCAGCCTTCTTTATGGTCCAACTCTTAAATCCATACATGACTACTAGAAAAACCATAGCTTTGACTAGATGGACCTTTGTCAGCAAAGTAATGTCTCTGCTTTTTAATATGTTGTCTAGGTTGGTCATAACATTTCTTCTAAAGAGCAAGCGACTTTTAATTTCATGGCTGCAGTCACCATCTGCAGTGATTTTGGAGCCCAAGAAAATTAAATCTGTCACTGTTTCCATTGTTTTCCCATCTATTTGCCATGAAGAGATGCAACTGGAAGCCATGATTTTCATTTTTTGAACGTTGAATTTTAAACCAGCTTTTTCACTCTCCTCTTTCACTTTCATCAAGAGGCTCTTTAGTTCTTCACTTTCTGCCATAAGGGTGGTGTCATGTGCATGTCTGAGGTTATTGATATTTCTCCCGGCAATCTTGATTCCATCTTGTGCTTCATCCAGCCCAGTGTTTCTCATAATGTACTCTGCATAGAAGTTAAATAACCAGGGTGACAATATGCAGCCTTGACGTACTCCTTTCCCAATTTGGAACCAGTCACCATTATTCCATGTCCAGTTCTAACTTGCTTCCTGACCTGCATACAGATTTCTCAGGAGGGAGGTAAGGTGGTCTGGTATTTCCATATCTTTAAGAATTTTTCACAGTTTGTTGTGATCCACACAATCAAAGGCTTTGGCATAGTCAATAAAGCAGAAGTAAATGTTTTTCTGGAACTCCCTTGCTTTTTCAGATTCAACAGATGTTGGCAATTTGATCTCTGCTTCCTCTACCTTTTCTAAATCCAGCTTGACCTCCATCTGGAAGTCCTTGGTTCATGTACTGTTGAAGCCTCACTTGGAGAATTTTGAGCATTACTTTGCTAGTGTGAGATGAATGGTATTGTGTTTGAACATTCTTTGGCATTGCCTTTCTTTGGGATTGGAATGAAAACTGACCTTTTCCAGTCCTGTGGCCACTGCTGAGTTTTCCCAATTTACTGGCAAATTGAGTGCATCACTTTAACAGCATCATCCTTTAGGACTTGAAATAGCTTAGCTGGAATTCTGTCACCTCCACCAGCTTTGTTCATAGTGATGCTTTCTAAGGCCCACTTGACTTCGGACTCTAGGATATCTGACAGTAGCTGAGTGATCACACCATCGTGGTTATCTGCGTCATGAAGCTCTTTTTTGTACAGTTCTTCTGTGTATTCTTGCCACCTCTTCTTAATATCTTCTGCTTCTGTTAGGTCCATACCATTTCTGTCCTTTATTGTGCCCATCTTTGCATGAAATGTTCCCTTGGTATCTCTAGTTTTCTTGAAGAGATCTCTAGTCTTTCCCATTCTATTGTTTTCATCTATTTCTTTACATTGATCCCTGAGGAAGGCTTTCTTGTCTCCCCTTGCTATTCTTTGGAACTCTGCATTCAGATGGGTATATCTTTCCTTTTCTCCTTGCCTTTAGCTTCTCTTCTTTTCTCAGCCATTTTAAGGCCTCCTCAGACAACCATTTTGTCTTTTTGCATTTCTTTTCCCTAGGGATGGTCTTGATCCCTGTCTCCTGTACAATGTCACGAACCTCGATCCATAGTTCTTCAGGCACTCTGTCAATCAAATCTAATCCCTTGAATCTATTTGTCTCTTCCACTGTGTAATCATAAGGGATTTGATTTAGGTCATACCTGAATGTTCTAGTGTTTTTCCCTACTTTCTTCAATTTATTTGATTTGCAATAAGTTCATGATCTGAGCCACAGTCAGCTCCCCATCTTGTTTTTGCTTACTGTATAGAGCTTATCCATCTTTGGCTGCAAAGAATATAGTCAATCTGATTTCAGTATTGACTATGTGGTGATGTCCACGTGTAGAGTCTTCTCTTGTGCTGTTGGAAGAGGGTGTTTCCTATGGCCAGTGCGTTCTCTTGGCAAAACTCTGTTAGTATTTGCCCTCCTTCATTTTGTACTTTGAGGTCAAACTTGCCTATTATTCTTCTTAATATATGAAATTTGTTTTTCTCTTTCTGACTTATCTCTGACTTACTTCACTCTGTTTGACAGATTCTAGGTTTATCCACCTCAAATCCACTACACATGACCCAATAGATGATCATACTATAAGAAATTCCAACAAAACTTCAAATGTTCTAGTAGTGTAGAGTTCACTGATACTATTT
Source organism: Bos grunniens (assembly GCF_055505025.1). Classification (NCBI taxonomy): domain Eukaryota; kingdom Metazoa; phylum Chordata; class Mammalia; order Artiodactyla; family Bovidae; genus Bos; species Bos grunniens. The sequence goes on along the minus strand of NC_141176.1, from coordinate 84,085,366 downwards.
AAGGGTATAGGTAGCATCCAATGGTAGATGAAAAATCCTTGCTGTTCTTTTTTGTATATAGTACTATTTTTTAAAATAAATTTATTTTTTTATTTATTTTGGCTGCACTGGGTTTTTGTTGTTCGGTGCAGGCTTTCTCTAGTTGCGGCGAGGTGGGTCTTCCCATTGCAGAGGCTTCTCTTGTTGCAGAGAACAGGCTCTAGGCACACAGGCTTCAGTAGTTGCAGCTCAGAAGTTGTGACGCGCTAGCTTGGTTGCCCTGAGGCATGTGGGATCTTCCCAGACCAGGGATCAAACCTGTGTCCTCTGCATTGGTAAATGGAGTCTTAACCACTGTGCCCCCAAGAAATTCCAATAGTACTATTTTTTTAATTTAAAAAATCAACAAGAGAGGTTGTTGTTCAGTCAGTAAGTTGTGTCTGACTCTTTGCAACCCCATGACTGCAGCACACCAGGCTTCCCTGTTTTCACCATCTCCCAGAGTTTACTCAAACTCATGTCCATTGAGTCAGTGATGCCATTCAACCATCTCATCCTCTGTCATCTTCTTCTCCTCCTGACTTCCGTCTGTTCCAGCATCAGGCAGGGTCTTTCCCAGTGAGTCGGCTCTTTGCATCAGGTGGGATTGCATGGTAAAATATGGCACATGCTATCTTTCTATTAATTGTTGCCCACTTCCAAAACCACTGAAAGTAAATTTGATTTTCATCAACAACATAGTAGAGATTTGGTTCACTTAAAAAACAACAGGTGTCGCTTTATTCTTGAACTACTGAAACATTCCGAATTCATTCCACGTCTCTTCACTGATGAGGTGTACCTGAGTTTCCCAAAGTGTACTTCATCTTTATTCCAATCACATTATCTCTTTTCTTTGTATCAGAAACTTCTACACAAGTCAAAGTGGCGAGTTTCAAATGAATGTGGATAAGTCATTTTAATCACACTGGATTTTTTTTTATAAAATATTCTCTTTTGAAAAAACTTGATAAAGGTGGTTTGGGCTTAAGCCAAGAGTCAACAGACTTTTTTCTTGCAGAGCCAGACAGTAAACATTTCAGATTTTTCAGACCATGTGTCCTCTGCTTCAGCTACTCAACTCTGCTGTTGTTATGCTGAAGGAAATGTGGCCTCAGAGTGCTTGTGTGCCAGCAAAACTTTCTTTACAAAAATAAGCAATGAGCTTGATCTTGGTTTAAGCTATAGAAACACCATCTGATCTGCCAGGGAAGCCTCTAGAGACACAGAGCATGTCAACAAACATCCCTTTGTGTTGAATTCAAATATAGTAAGACTAACAACATAAGAGCTGCTATTTTTTTTTTAGAAGTTGCATTATGTTGCCAAGTGCTTTAAAGGAATTTATTATGTCTGTTAATCCTCAAAATGGCTATAACAACAGCAATTCAAGTTTATGGACTATAATGATACAGTATTTAAGGAAATGGCATTATGTAATATTTTATAAAGTTTATTTTTAAAATAGATCACCAGAGGCCATGAGCTTTCGGAGAAGTAATTTCTTGAGTTCCCACATATTCCAGAATAAATTATTTTGAAAATCCAAAATAAATCATTAAGAGTCAACTTGCAGTCTAGAAAACAGTCTTTAAGCATAAATTCAGTTGCTTAGCTTCTGTTGAAAGGCTGGGGCCTTGTTTAGTTATTTTGGTTTAATTAACCTAAATTTAGAATTAGTTGAGAAACAGGGAAAACTTTTCTTTGTTTTTGAGGCTCTGCATAAACATAACAATGTAAAGATTTACTTTCTTTTGGAAGTTTTCATTTTTCATTTTGATCTAAAATAATCTATTATCATTACTGTTATACATAAAATCACATTATTATACATTAACATAATGAACATAGTTATATTTTACAATGTATAAATATATTTGTATTTATTAAATTTATTAATACACTTTAATAATATAATTTATATTTATTAACCTTTATTAATAAATAATAAAACTTGAACAGTACTTAAACAATGCTTTTGCCTGGAGGCTCAGTTGGTAAGGAATCTGCCTGCAGTGCAGGAGACCCAAGTTCCGTCCCTGAATCAGGAAGATCTCCTGGAGAATGAAATGGCAACCGACTCCAGTATTCTTGCCTGCAGAATTCCAGGGACAGAGGAGCCTGATGGGCTATGGTTGATGGGATCTCAAAGAGTTGGACACAATTGAGTGACTCAGACTTTTACTTTTCATTATATAAAAATATGTAAATATATCTGTATATCCAGCAGATTGTACATTTAACAGAAGTTTATCAGCACAGTCTTATGCACAGATTAAAAATTTTAACTTAGTCCCTCTTTTAAGAAACTTGTCAATTGCTGAGAGCGAGCGAGAACAGTGAAGCTCTAAGAGCATGCCCCTGTTTCATTTCTGGTCAAGGGACAGGTTTACCTCATTTTGAACTCCAAGGTGTCTCTTCGGTTTCCAATTTTTCTCTGATTGTTCTGTGTTTTGAAGCAGAAGGCCTTTCATCAACATGGACTCTTTTTGCCATCTTATAGAAAGTTATCTTTTCTAGCAAAGTGGTTTCTATGTTCCTCTGAAGACATTTGGCTTTAAGATATTTGTTAAAAATGAAATTACATGAAAGAGCCATTTATTTTAGTTCCAACAGAATCTGACACCCATGTTTCAGCTCATTAATCATAAGAAATGACTGAATTATGAAAATAACTCATCTTATTCTACCAGCAGTCTTTCATATTATCATTGGATTTAATTTCATCTTCTGGGAAACTTTAATTAAATAAGTTTCTTTTGACTATAGCTTCTTCATGTGTTTCTAAAAGATTTGAGCAGTATCTTGTTAGGCGAAAAATAATACAATAATGACATTTTTGACTATTCAATGATCCATCTCCAAAGTCTGCTCTTTAACTGTCTAGAGAATTGAAGGTACGCCATATACTAAGAGTAGGTGATTTACCGACACCTCAGAAATGATGTGGGTCATCATTTATTTGAGCGTTATTTAACTTGAATTTCATTTAGGAGAATAGAGGTGCCTATGTTGTGTTTCTTGTGAGTTTTATGCTAGAGTCTTCTTTTGTGATAAATGTGCATACATTTTCTAATGAATATCCATCATGTTTCTCTGAAATTATGAAATAGAGTTTGCAACACAAATCTTGGATAATATATTTCAAATATCTTTGCACATATGGGCAGTATTTCTGCTCTTTTATCTTCTCAGACCTGTGTATCACAATCAGCTCATTTATAATTTGTCACTGATCAATGTTCATACATTATTCATGGAGTTAAAAGGACAGAACAGTTTCCATTATTCCATTTATATTAAGCATGTCATTTTCCATTCAGTTATTTGTCTCCTGAGCTTCAGAAACTTGGCCATCAACTTGTTGTCTTACCTGCCAGCCTCACAAATCCAATTACAAGTTCTTTTAGAAAACAAGCATTTTAAACTAATTTCTTGTATTCTTCATTATAAAAAAAAAATCTTTTCACAAGTTATGTGTTGTCATCATAAGAAAAGTATAATAATGTTTCTTAGAACAGTAACTCCTGTCACTTTTATTTGTTTAATTAAATTTATTTCATTTTATTTAATTTTAATTAAATTTGCATTCCATTATTGATAATTTCCTTGAGGACAAGAGGGCTTGTTATAGTAGATATTAGATAGCATATTTATTAGTATAAGATGAAAATTTGGAAAATAAATAATAAAATGTGGTATTTTAAAAACTCATAAAACCTGCATTCCTGAAAATGTTAGTTAAACTCTGCTATGGTAATATCAAACCTGATTTATCTGTATAGCATAAATTCTCAAGAGGGGTTGGGAAAAACCCCTAAGGGGGTAAAAACTTGGAGAGGCAAAAAAAACCCTACTCTTCCCATATATAAAGCAGAGTTAGATATGTTTATATTTATAACATATATATATAGGCTAATAAAAATTCCATATGATGTAGTGATTAGAAACAAAATATCTTAAAAAGGCTTGGGGGTGGTTAAAAAAAGATTGCAAATCCCCGATTTAGGAAAAATTTTAAGAAGAAAGAATATTTTGATGTTTTCATGTGTTGTTTTCAAGTTTCTTCAAGTAACGTGGCAACAATGTGTAGGAAAAGTTTTAGTATCCTCCTCTCCCAAATCTTGCCTTCCCTCTTAAAAAGACAAGTTTCATCTTTAAGCACCCACTGATGGTATAATGTCCTCTGAGGATTCGAGACAGAGGAAAGGTCCTACTGTGACCTTCTCAGGGTGGGGCCTGCTGAGTTAGGGGCAAAGGTCATGGGTGCTCCTAGACTAAGGGTAATGAAAAGGAGACTCCCAAAGGTTGCAATGCTGACAGCTAAGAATTTGCAGAGGACCTGGAGAGTGTCATACTGAGTGAAGTGAGTCAGAGAAAGACAAATGTCATACGATATCACTTATACATGGAATCTAAAAAATGGTACAGTGAGCATATGTGCAAAACAGAAATGGAATCACAGATGTAGAAAACAAATTTATGGTTGCCAAGGGGGAAGTGAAGGAGGGATGAATTGGGAGATTGGGAACTTCCCTGGCAGTCCAGTGGTTAAGACGCCACACTTCCATGGCAGAGGGCGTGGATTCAATCCTTGGTCGCAAAACTGAGATCCCACGTGCTGCATGGCACGGCACACACACAAAAAAACTGGGAGACTGAGACTGACATATGCACACTACTATATATAAAATAGATAGCTAATAAGGACCTACTGTGTAGCACAGGGAACTGTACTCGATACTCTGTAATGAGCTGTATGGGAAAAGAATCTAAAAAGAATGGATACATGTATATGTAAAACTGACTCCCTTTGCTGTATACCTGAAACTAACACAACAGTGTAAATCGACTGTACTCCAATAAATTAAAAACAAAAAAGATTCGCAGTAAACCTCTAAACTGGGCACATGCTTAGATGATGCTTTGGGGGAGCACTTCCGTGTAACTGGATTCTGCAGATAACTTGCCAGCCTCCTTCCTTTTGTATGGCCAGCACTGTGACTGGTAAGTTCCATGCTGTCCAGCAACCTTCAATGTTGAGTTCATTGACTCAGGCTAGAGCCATCCATTGAAAGGAGCTTACTAAAATTACCTCCTCACTGCTTCTGCCCTGATTGTTCCAAACCGTTACCTTCTGCTGAATTGAAATCCTGTGCTAAACCCTCTAACCGACACTGGCAACTTAATTTCCCTAAATCCCTTCTGTAATTCCTGACGTAGTTCTCCCCTTTGCTAGAATAACCCATAATTATGAGTAAGTTCACGTATTTCTGAAGCCTAGCTTGGAGAATTTTGGCATTACTTTACTAGCATGTGAGATGAGTGCAATTGTGCAGTAGTTTGAGCATTCTTTGGCATTGCCTTTCTTTGGGATTGGAATGAAAACTGACCTTTTCCAGTCCTGTGGCCACTGCTGAGTTTTCCAAATTTGCTGAGAGTGAAAAAGTTGACTTAAAGCTCAATATTCAGAAAACTAACATCATGGCATCTGGCCCTATCACTTCATGGGAAATAGATGGGAAAACAGTGGAAACAGTGTCAGACTTTATTTTTTAGGCTCCAAAATCACTGCAGATGGTGATTGCAGCCATGAAATTAAAAGAGCTTACTCCTTGGAAGGAAAGTTATGACCAACCTAGATAGCATATTCAAAAGCAGAGAGACATTACTTTGCCAACAAAGGTCTGTCTAGTCAAGGCTATGGTTTTTCCAGTAGTCATGTATGGATGTGAGAGTTGGACTGTGAAGAAAGCTGAGCGCTGAAGAATTGATGTGGTGAAGAAAGCTGAGTGCCAAACAATTGATGCTTTTGAACTGTGGTGTTGGAGAAGACTCTTGAGAGTCCCTTGGACTGCAAGGACATCTGACCAGTCCATTCTAAAGGAAATCAGTCCTGGGTGTTCTTTGGAAGGACTGATGCTAAACTGAAACTCCAGTACTTTGGCCACCTCATGCGAAGAGTTGACTCATTGGAAAAGACTAATGCTGGGAGGGATTGGGGGCAGGAGAAGGGGATGACAGAGGATGAGATGGCTGGTTGGCATCACTGACTCACTGGACATGAGTTTGAGTGAACTCTGGGAGTTGGTGATGGATAGTGAGGCCTGGCGTGCTGCAATTCATGGGGTCGAAAAGAGTTGGACACAGCTGAGCAACTGAACTGAACTGATGAGTAAGTTAGACATATTTTTATGTATCATATTGTTCCATGAAATTTTAGGACTTTGGGACTAATACTATTTCTTGGAGAATGGAATGTTGGCCTGTAAAAATTCACAGACAATGTTAACAATGTTCATGTTAGCATGTGCCTGTTAACATCACAGACAATGTAACCAAGGCATTTCCTCCCAGGAGAATTGGAATCAGGAATTCTAGTAGGAAAATCAGTAGGAATATCGGTGTTTATACATAGTCACATAATACTTTGCTAAATCATTTTTAGTGCCTTTTAGTGGCTTTGAAAAGCACATGGTTTTCCCACCAGGCGAATAATAATGCACAAGGATCCAACTGCATATTTATTATAAATTATGATCACTTAAACAGATTGTTCCATCTGTCTTTTGATAGCAAATGTAAAGTTAGTAAAGTGATTAATTATATTTATATGTAATTAGGCAATCTATTCGAATGTATTTCTGGCATTTATTGGTAGTTCCCTGATTTAAAAAAAGAAAAAAGAAAAAAGAAAAGGCCACTTTGATATGAATTACGTTCCTTCCCTTGGAATGAAAGTCTGAAAATACAGGTGAGGGAGAGGTGGACCCTGGGTACTGGCCGCTGCTGCCTCTGGTAATACAGCTGCCGAGCCAGGCTGCAGGGAAGCCTTCAGATGGACCCATGGAGTTTCAATTTCTCCAAGACTCTGCCAAGATGCCTGGGGGAGGGGGACAGCTGCTGGACTTCCTCCTGTGCTGCAGGGCCCCGGCTGAGAAGCCAGGCTGGAGATTAATTGCCTCTTGTTGGGACTTGTGGCCAGGATCTGGGTCCTCTGGGCACCTGAGGCCGACCCTGCAGAGAAACTGTGGTCCTGGGAGACCCAGAAGAATCCTGTTGATCTCTGAGATCCAGGCAAAGAATCTCCCGAAGAGCTGAATTACTCCCAGGAATGGATTCCACCCGCCTGGGATGGAATCCTGACACAAAGCAGTTTCTTCCTTCCTCTTCTTGTTGTTCAGTCACTAAGTTGTGTCCAATTCTGTGACCCCCATGGACTGCAGCACACCAGGCTTCTCTGTCCTTCACTGTCTTCCAGAGTGTGCTCAAGTTCATGTCCATTGAGTAGGTGATGTTATCCAACCATCTCATCCTTGGTGGCCCCCTTCTCCTTTTGCCTTCCCCCTGCTGCCCAGCCAAGTGGCCATAGGGTTTTAGGTCATTTATCACCAAAAATAATCTCACCACTGTTGAGAGCATTAAAGACAAATAAACAAAACATACAGCAGTGAGCAAGCAAAGAAAAATATTCACACACAAAGGGACTCAGAAACTGAAGATGGAACTTGAAATCCAAGATGAGTATGTACAGAAATTTCCCAATCTGGTAGAATGGATGGGCCAGAGAAGAGGGTCCCCCCCACTCCACCCAGTATCTCAAAGATAGTTAATTAAGGCAAAAAACAGACCTTCTGAACTTTGACTAACATTTTCAAAAAAAATGAGCTGAAAAGGGCATGGTCATTGATGAGAGCTAATTATATGAGAGAACAAGTGGGTAAAAATAAAGAAATGGTAGAAATCAAGAGGGAAAATCAAGAGTCTAAACTTGATTTTGGAATAATAGGAGTCCCTGAAGGACAAAGGGAACGGAAAAGTAATAATAAATGAGAGAAGAAAATGTTCCTAAACTGAGGCGTTTCTGTCCCACTCTTTGCAATTCCATGGACTGTAGCCTGTGAGGCTCCTCTGTCCATGGGATTCTCCAGGCAAAATACTGGAGTGGGTTGCCATGCCCTCCTCCAGGGTCCCGACCCACTGATCGAATCCATGTCTCCTGCATCTCCTATATTGACAGGCATGTTCTTTACCACTGGCTCCACCTGGGGCTTGATAAAAAAGCAATAATTACTATTCAAGAAGCTAGCATTGGGACTTTCCTGGCAGTCCAGTGGTTAAGACTGTGAGCTTCCACTGCAGAGGGCACAGTTCAATCCCTGGTTGTACAATTAAGGTCATGTAAGCCACGCATTGTGGCCAAAAAAAAAAAAAACTTTGGTGGATGATCTCAGAAAAAGCAAAATTTAGGAAGAGGTGTGGTATCACTAGGAGTGGGGGTGAAAGATGGATGATACTATGCGGTTTATAGGTTGGTAAGGGTGTGAGGGAAGAGTGAGCAGGAGAGGAGTTTGCAATTATTTAATTTGGATGCAATAATAAAAAGGTATAGATTAATACATGACAGTTGAGCCTTAAGCCGGGAGATTAGAAAAATATAGTCTAAATAAAGAAGGAAGAAAAAAGACATTAACAACGATTTGCCCAAGCCAGAAAAGACAAGAAAAAGTTAAAAGATAAACATCAATGACACACAATGAACTAAAAACATAAGCCTAGGTATAACTTTGGCACGCTAAATGTAAGAAGGCTGAATTTTCCTATCAAAAATCATAGAAAATATGCCCTTACAGAAGTGGTTGATTACAGACTGGGGCAAAGAAGGTTCAAGATTTTTTTTTTAAACATAGAAAATATGATCATGTTTAAACACAAAATAAATAGCTTATTGATTCTGGGAACCACATAGAACATGGTCCCCAGAAGTGGCTGAAAATCATCTATGAAATTATTAAGAGTGACACCTAGAATAGTAAAACATTTAAAATGCTTAGCAGAGCATGCAAAAATTAGAGGAACAGTCTCAAAGTCAAGAAAGTGTTTTGACGCGAATGCAGAACTCCCAGGGGGCACCAGGGCCAGTAGCTGCCCTGAGGGTGTTTGCATGTTCTTATCACCTAGAAGGTGCCTTACAAAGAGCTGTAACCTGGACAGGAGGCGGGGCTGTATAGCATCAGGACACATGAGGTCTTTACCTCTGTGAGAGAAGGAAACTGTCCCTCCTTCAAAAGGAAATCGTGAGTCATGATCCTGACTCCAGAAGAATAGAAAAAGAGTACACTTTACTGAAAATCAGACAGCACGTGCCTGCCCATGTGGGATTAAAGTTCAAAATCACTTTACTTTCAGGTCTGGGAAATGTCCACCAGAAGTTGATTTAAAGGGGCACCAAATATGGCACCCTGCTCCAGTACTTTTGCCTAGAAAATCCCATGGGCGGAGGAGCCTGGTAGGCTGCAGTCCATGGGGTCGCTGAGGGTCGGACACGACTGAGCGACTTCACTTTCACTTTTCACTTTCATGCATTGGAGAAGGAAATGGCAACCTACTCCAGTGTTCTTGCCTGAAGAATCCCAGGGACGGGAAGCCTGGTGGGCTGCTGTCTATGGGGTCGCACAGAGTCAGACACGTCTAAAGTGACGCAGCAGCAGCAGCAGCAAATTTATAAGATACCTCATGTCGCCTGGTCAACGAGTTTTTTCTGGGGGGAAAAAAAAAGAAGTACTCTAAGTACAGGTCTTGAAAATTTAGAGAAAATTAATGAAATAATACCTCTCAGAAACAGTTAATACTTTTCCATGCTTCTCTGATCACTGAAGATACATTTGGTCTGTGATGTTCTAGTTGGTGTGTTTTAAAACCATCTTTTTAGTAAAATTTCATTCTATATTTTTATATAACATATCTTCTCTTTTTTTATGCTAGTGGTGAAAATTCATGCACTAACAAACACATGACATATTTTGAAATAAATTGCGGGTTGATTTTAATTTCACTCTTTTTTCCTCTAGGTGGCTTTTACAGTACTTTTTGATTTGGAAGCACTTCTGAAGATATGGTGTTTGGGATTCACTGGATATATTAGCTCATCTCTCCACAAATTCGAGCTGCTCCTCGTAATTGGAACCACTCTTCATGCATATCCAGACCTTTATCATTCCCAGTTCACATACTTTCAGGTAATACACATAATGCCTGTTTTTCTTTAGAATTGTTTTCTTTCCAGAGAACATACATGCATTCTAACAACTAGATATTGCAACAACCTTTCTAACTACAAACTTGAGATGGGCTCAGTGACATCTTAAATACCAAAGATAGCACATTCATAAATCGTAGGGACTTCCTTGGTGGCCCAGAGATTAACACTCGAGCTTCCAATACAGGAGACGCTGGTTTAATTCCTGGTCAGGGAACTAAGAGCTCACGTGTGCTGGTATAACCAAAAATAAATGAAGTAAATCAGATGTAATGGACTTCCCTGCAGACTAGTGATTAGGACTCTGTACTTCCACTGCAGGGAGCACAGGTTCAATCCCTGGTCAAGAAACTAAGATCCTACATGTCTCATGGCATGGCAAAAGATAAAAAATTACTGTTTATAAACTCCAAAAAATTTATAGTAATAAATGGAGGTGTTTTTCATACAGTTCACAAAAAGTTAGCACAGCACAATAGACATACATATTTTATATTCACATGGGTATTATAATCTGAGCATTCATATTAAATTTTGAAATTGATATATGACTTTATATATGACTTTAATTCCAAGAGTAGATCTCCCTTCTTAATAAGCCTAAATTTGTTTGCTCAAAAGTACTTAAAATTGAAACAATAAAAAATTAAACTTACCTTTACAGAATATAGTCATACTTTATTATTTAAAAATGCCTATAAATTTCTTTGTGGTGATTAAATTATAATATCTGTAATTTTTACTTTGTAATAACTGGGTATCTATTGTTTTAAGTGCATTATATTGAATCATATTACTTTATAATTGTTAAGTAAACAAAAGTGAGTATTAATGTTATGTTCTTTGTTAGCAATAGCCATGTGCTGAGTGATATTTTAAATACTTGGTCAAAATATATGTATATGGGATATCCTAATTTTAAAAATCTCATAGTCATTTTCTGAGTCGAAATTTGGTTATTTATATAATTTGTCATGTAAATGTCAGAAGTTGCATTGTTTTCTTAATAGATATTTTAAAGACTTGGAGAATTAAATGGCAGTAGAATTTTTAAAAACTACGCAGCGAAAGAAGATTCTAATTCCTTAGATGAAAGAAAATACATTCCAACTTCACTGACGAACTTATTTATTGGTGCTGAAGCTGTCATATTCAGAGCAATATTAACTTCAACTGCCAGATTGCAATCTGAAACTGAATACTTCTGATACCTAGAAGAAAGGACATGAAAATACAGTTCACAAAAATGAAAAACATACCCCACAAACACACATAAAAAGCTGAGTCTCCAGCAATCACAGCCAAGCATATTGAACTCACAGAGGGCATCATGGTTCGAGCTTTCAATACTGTCAACATCTTTGAACGAAAATCCCTTGTCACTTGTTGGGTTATATCCTCAGGCTTGGTTATCATAAGTGAGATGGCTGGGGCAGGAGACATACACATTTAAAACTCTTGATACAAAATATGCTTTCCAAGCATATGTCATTATATGCTCTTGGGCACTGCTGTCTAGATTCACAGAATCAACATGCACATTTAGTACCTAATGTTAGAGAATCATTGTACATAATTGCAGAAAATATGCCTCATAGTTAAAGCTACAACATATCTTTTTTTATAAACCTATTAAATTAACCAAATTAAGAAAGACATTGATGCCTCTTTCAGCAAGGATACCAGGTAAAATATATTCAGGGCTTGCTTTAAAATTGTTAGCATTTCTTTCAGATAATTTTTCATTGAAAAGTTACACATAGGTCAAAGTTTTGCAAACAAAGATATTTAGTCTAGGATTATTGATGAGAGAAAAAATGGGAACTGTTTAAGTGATAAATGTGAGGAATAGCTTGGTAAGTCATATGGAAATTTGACCATAAAAATGATTATGATGAACAGTGGTAAAGAACCCACCTTCCAATGCAGGAGACATAAGAGACGTGGGTTCTATCCCTCAGTCAGGAAGATCCCTTGGAAAAGAGCATGGCAACCCACTCCAGTATTCTTGCCTGGAGAATCCCATTGACAGAGGAGCCTGGTGGGCTACAGTCCATGGGGTCACAAAGAGTCGGACATGACTAAAGCGACTGAGCTCACATAGTAACTTAAAGATATGATTGTTTTATTTACATGAAAACAGTATAAAAGTATATAACAGGTATAGCTACAAATCCAGCCTATAAATAACGTATGTAGTTTATATATGTTTATAGAATACCTATAAATGAAAAAATGGCTGGAAAGAAATAACCCAAATTATTACAAATCGTTAATAGTCACCATCTCTAGGTTCTTTTCTTCTAGTCTATTTTACACAAAATATCTAAAATCGGTATGCATGGCTCTAATCATTGTATATATATACAGACATATAGCTATAGATACGGTCACATAATGCCTGGTCAGTGAAGTTTGCATTTTTTTTCTGGCCATACCATGCAGCTTGTGGGATCTTAGTTCCCCAATTAGCGAGGCCCACAACAGTGAGTGCACAGAGTCCTAACCAGTGGACCGCCAGGAGCTTCCCAAAGTTAACAATGTTAATGCCTATATAATTTGTAATAGTTTAATTTTTTGTTAGTAGTTGAGTGATTTTCATTCCTCTCTCTGTGTCCATGGCCAAGTTTATATTTTTCTAATGAGATCATTAGACACTGCCTCGTTTATTTTGTGCCTAAGAGATAAGTCTCTCAAGAAGTTTAGATGCCTCAGGATTTTTGCAGATTCACAGATGGGGAACCCACTGTCCTGAACAGATTGGCTCTTTATGGGCTGACTTTGATCTCCCTGGTTGGTCCACATGCTTGTTTCTCATCTCACTTGACCTTGCTTCATTATGTTGGCAGCAGTTCTTCCCGGAGTGGATGTCACATTTTTCATATTTAAACGAAGTCAACATTTGAGTACAAAATGTCTCCCTTTTTATCCGTCATCTCTGAGAGTTGATATCCAGTTGAGTTGCTCAGTTGTGTCGGACTCTTTATGACCCCATGGACTGCAGCACGCCAGGCTTCCCTGTCTATCACCAACTCCCGCAGCTTGCTCAAACTCATGTCCATCAAGTCAGTGATGCCATCCAGCCATCTCATCCTCTGTCGTCCCTTTCTCCTCCTGCCTTCAATATTTGTGTACAAAAAACGTCTCCCTTATATCACTTATCTCTGAGAGTTGGTATCACCCATCTATTTATCCAAGGGGTATTTCTGAAGCACCTCCTATGTGTCAGGCACAGTTCCAGACCTTGAGGGAGAGAGGTGAACAAGACAGAGAAGATCCCTACCTTGGGAAACTTGCATTCTAGACGGCAAGCCTTTCACATACAAGTGCATGAAAGGAATAGGAGTGTTGGAAATGCGATTCAGAAGGAGCAAGCAGGGGGAAAAGGAGAAGCTGTGGGGTAAGGGTGCTGTTTTGGCTAAGTTTGTCCAGGGAAGCCCTCTTTGAAGAGGGGACATTTGGGCAGAGAAAGAGCGAATCTTGAGAAGGTCTGTGGGGGATGCGTTCCAGGTAGAGAGAACCACGTGACCCCTGTCTTGAGGGGAATGTGTGCTTGATGGAGTGAACAGAGGCAGCACTGTCCCACTGAAAGTCACAGAATGTTCGATCCTTGGGTCGGGAAGATCCTCTGGAGAAGTGAATGGCAACCCACTCCAGCATTCTTGCCTGGAGAATTCCATGGACAGAGGAGCCTAGCGGGCTGTAGTTCATGGGTTGCAAAGAGTCGGACACGACTGAGCGACTGACACTTTCACTTTCATTTCTGGTTCTAACATAGCAGGGTGAGGACACTGGCTGGTATTTTTTGCACACCTAGGGTGTGCAGACACCCTGCCGAGTTCATGGTTCCATTTGTTTCTTGGTAGATAGAGAATATATGTGTAAACTGCTGTCCCTCACCAAAGTAACTCACCAAAGACCATATAACCAGCAAATGGTGGAAACTCATTCCCAAGATGTTTAATCTCATAGTTCACATTCTTCTATTTTAAAGACTTTTTTTTTTCTTTGAAGTGGACCATTTTTAAAGTTATTATTGAATTGGTTACTATATTGTTTCTGTTTTATGGCTGTGGGGCTCATGGGATCTTTGCTCCCCGACCAAGGATCAAACCCACATTGGAAGGGAAATTTTAACCACTGGAACATCAGAGAACTGCCCCAGTAGTTCATGTTCTTAACCACGCAATTTTTACAGTCGTGCCATGGCTGTGCATCAGTCATGTCCGGCTCTGTACAACCACATGGGCTGTAGCCGGCCAGGCTGCTGCATTGGCAGGCGGATTCTTTGCCACCTGGGAAGCCCAACTTTTACAGTATCTCACTATTAATCAGCAGAGTGACTTTTAGTGACAGACTTAGAAATGTGACCAGGAAAATATGCTTTAAGAACAACCACAGAATGTCCTACCATGCTTATCTTTGAATGTCTGGTGTACTTTATTTTGTATCTGTTTTAATACAGAATCCAAAGGCTTTATTGGGTAGACAGAGTGAAAAGCACACTTATCCTCAAATAAACGAAAGGCGTAATTAGAGTCACCGATAAGGATTCTGCCTTGCCACGATGCAGGCTCACCCCCTCTGAAAACGCTGATCAAATCACCAGTGCGGGAATTGTGTTAAGTTCTATTTCTTCCAACTAGTGAAATATTAATTTATCAAAATCGCACAGATGTACATAGGCTGTTTTCATTAGAATTTGGGACACGATTCAGAATTGCTTAGGCAGTCTTTTAAATGTGATTTTAATTCAAGTGGAGAAAACACAGGGTACTGTGAGCGATAGATCAGCTAAATTGTTCCTGTGAACTTTCCTGGACTCAGCTGTTTAACGATTAGATAGTGAATCATTTATGTCTGAGAATAAATAAGTCTGATAAATATGTAAAATCTTTTCATATTATTATTCTGGATGTTAATATGAGTGTTACTGTTTTAACAGTTCTTATGATAAAGCTGTTTGTTATTTGCAAAAATGACCCAAGTGTAATATGCTCTGGTTTGAAAGTCCTTGCTAAAAATTATAGTGGGAAAAATTGGTAGCTTAAACTTGCCTGTGGTATAAATGTTTAATTTGAACAATATTATTTCTCACATAAATTTTCTTCTTTTTGTGTGTATTGTGTGGTGGGTGGGTGTTCAGTCTCTCAGTCAAGTCTGACTCTTTGCGACCCCACAGACTGTAGCCCGCCAGGCTCCTCTGTCCATGGGACTTCCCAGGCAAGAATAGTGGAGTGGGTTGCCATTTCCTTCTCCAGGGGAATCTTCCCAACCTAGGGACCGAACCCACTTCTCCTGTGTCCCCTGCACTGGCAGGAGTTAGATTCTTTACCACCAAGCCACCTGGGAAGTATGTTAAATGAACATGAATGAAATCTACATTTTTTCAACTTCTTCAAACATTTGTCCATTAGTTGATTAGACATGTAGCTACAATGTTCTGCAGACAACAGGAATCAGATTCACTATCAGTACATGTGCAGGGTAAGTGGCTTCAGTCGTGTTTGACTCTCTGATATCCTATGGACTATAGCCCACCAGTATTTCCTGTTAATTCAGAATCTGGTGGTAGGAGATACGTGTGACTTCAGAGATGGCAAATTCACAGGTTAATATGGTATCTCTGGGACTCGGTCCGTTTCTCCATTCACCTTTCTTCTGTGTTGGTATAATGCTTAAGCTGTCTTTCTCCATGTGGTGGCAAAGAAGGTCCCTAGAAGCTCGGAACTTATGTGGCTCTTATAGTAATTCCAGTTGGGGACTAAATATAGGATACTTCTTCTAGACCCCACAGAAGTTCTGATGACTGAGGTCATTGTGAATACTCTGGCCAGGCCTGGATCGTGGAAGTCAGGGAGTCCCTTCTGGGCCTCATAGATTAAGAGCAGAGTAGAAATGACTTGCCAAAGGAAAATCAGAAGGATTAGCAAGCTAGGGTTGCTGGGAAAAAAATCCGAACTCATGTTTTTATTTGTGTAAAAATTTTAATATAAGCTTTTAAAGCATTTCCTTTTCCTTACCATATTCTGTTTTCTCCTGAGAAGCCTTCAAAGATACCTTAAGTTCTTATTGATACTGAACCATCTTGAACTACTGTTTCAATTATCATCTTTCATTTATGCCAAGACCTCAATTTTTCTATTTTAACATCTCTAAACTGGAATCTGTCTTCCCTGGTGACTCAAACGGTAAAGATTCTGCCTGTAACGCAGGAGACCCCGGTTCAATCCCCGGGTAGGGAAGATCACTTGGAGAAGGAAACAGTAACCCAATCCAGTATTGTTGCCTGGAGAATTCCATGGACAGAAGAGCCTGGCAGGCTGCTACAGTCCATGGGGTCTCAAAGGGTCAGACATGACTGAATGACTAACACTTTCAAACTGGGATCTGCCTTATAATCAGTGATGTGTTATACTTTAATCAGCAGCATTTTCAATTTCTTAACAGCACATAAAAAAAAATCAATGGCATCTTAGACTTGTTGAAAAATGTTACTTTTCTGTACTTTATACTTCAACTTTTAATTATATTCTACTTTATGCTTTTAATCTTATAGACATACCCTTAAGAGCTGTGCCTTTGTATTATATTAACACTCAGTGTGTAATAGGAATAGCCATTGGATCTTATTTGTCCAACACTGCGTTTGGCACATAATAGTATTTTTTAAGTGAATGAGAAAATTACTTATGTGTGGGAGTTTTTGCATATATATTCAAAACATGTAAACATGTGTGTTTAGATAACCAGCTAAGCACAAGGTTCTAAAAAGTTCTAAAAAAATAACAAAGTTCTAAAAATCAGGGCTTGGATAAGATTGATGTACGTTTTCTCCACTTGGTGAGTGAGTGAAAGTCATTCAGTTGTGTCCTTCTCTTTGTGACCCCATGGACTGAAACCACCCCCCCAACTCAACTCCTCTGTCCATGGAATTCTCCAGGCAAGAATAATGGAATGGGCTACCATTTCCTTCTCTGAGGGGATCTTTCTGACCTGGGGATCAAAACCAAGTCTCCCACATTGCAGGCGAATTATTTACCATCTGAGCCCCCAGGGAAGCCCCCTGTTCCCTGTGGTCATCCATAAAGCCAGCCTATTGGGTTGGTTTGAAGCTGTCACCTTTTATATGAAGCTTTTATTTCTGATCCAAATGGGCAACTCCAGTTGTTCTCATTGCCCAGCTAGAGGAGGATATAACAAATGTCCAGGCCAAATTTATTTAATTTCATGGTTCCTGTTTTGTTCCCATTTAATCCACCTTGTCTGACCATGGACTCAGTCTACATCCCAGCATGTCTGAATCTGGAGTTCCTCAAAGAGTTCTAAAAATGCACATGCCAAAACTCAATTGCCAGTGAGAGCAAGAAGGAAGTATATAGGAGAGAAAAGTGAATGTAAGAGTCTGTTAAATCCATAAAAGTAGACAGATTAGAGGTTGAGAGCTTGTACAGAGTGAACTATACAGAATAAGACACATGTCATTATATTTTGTACCAACTGCTCAGAATAAAAACACTTGAAATATTAAAGAAAAAATAAGGTGTAAAAATTACTTCCTTTCACATTCCATAAGTCTGAACCTAGTCTACCAGCCACACTTGTAAGTGGGGCTACAAAATGCAGCATATACCCCTGGGTAACTAATTGCTAGGCTAAAATTCAGAAAGTTCTATTAATTAAAGGAAGGATAGAATGGGTCTTATGGTAACAGTCTAGCCATGAATAAAGACTCCCTGATGGAAAGGTTTTTTAAATTGCTTTATGAATGTACAATAATCCCTAGGAAGGGCTGTTTTATGACAATGAATATGGCTAATATTGAACTAATGTTTTCTTTGATGTTTGAACATTAGGAAAAATTGTCCACTTTATTTCAACAATAGTGTTAATTAATGCCACTTTGAATTATCACAGCATATGTTAAAACAGAGTTGTCACCATTTTCCTGCCTTCATTCCTTTGGGATTTGTTGAGTTCTTATTGTACAGCAGGCACTGAACTAGGCTAATATCTTAGCTCTTAAAGTGTTTCATCACTAATACTCAGACGGAAAATGCGATTTTATAGAGTGCTACAAAAAAATGAGATTTTAGTATGAACTTATTTAAGATTCAATGTTAACGGTCGAGTGTGTGTGTTTTTCTCTCCTACAACAGGTTCTTCGGGTAGTTCGGCTTATTAAAATCTCACCTGCATTAGAAGACTTTGTGTACAAGATCTTTGGTCCTGGAAAAAAGCTGGGGAGTTTGGTTGTATTTACTGCCAGCCTCTTGATTGTTATGTCAGCAATTAGTCTGCAGATGTTCTGCTTTGTCGAAGAGCTGGATAGATTCACGACATTTCCAAGGGTAAGAACAAAAAATGCAGTCAGTGTAATGCAGTTATTTTTTATTTTAGTAATAATGCTTAATGTCAAAGTCATTTCACTTTAGCAGAGGTTTAAAAAATACTGACTTTTTTTTATAACTTGGAGTAATTCGATGTTAATATTCATAGTGGTCTCTTCTACAGAATACAGGTGTCTGAGCACATTTTCAGCATTGTCAGATTATGTGTCAATTCTAAAATTCTGGAAACAATCTAATAGAATGAGATGCAGAAACCAATAAAGATGGATGATAGGGTTCTTAGTACCTATAAATGAAAATATAGCAGAATTTTAAAATTATTAATTTTACAATGTTTGAAGTTTGCTTTTATGTGTTTGTGAGAGGTAACATTTTAAATCTGTTTTACAGTTCATGTATATTTTATGTCAGGCATAATCTAGAAAAGAATTTTTATTTTCAATATATAAATTTCATAAACTCTTCAGATTTGAACTGTCTTTAAAAGATCATCTAGTTCATATCTCTGTATTCTTATTAAGGTTCACTTAGGTTGAAAAGAAAGTTAAAAACCGATCAATCAATAAAAAAACTAATCAGTCCCTAATCAGAAGGACCCTGAAGTTTAAACTCTATGAAGATTTAAAAATATGAAAAAAATATAATGACCAAGACAAAGTTTATCACCATAACTGAAATAGTAAGGTCTGTTATATAAGAAGAATTGTCTTGGGGTAAGAACAACAAATAATACATCAAAGAAAAAAAAAAAAAAAAGCTTTAAGGGTAAAGTTATCTGTATCATAATGGATAGACTAATATAGCCTGTTTTTTTTTTTTTTTTAATCTTAACAGATAGGCTAATAAACTCTGGGTTATTGTTTTTTTTTTTTTTTTTAATCTTGTGCTAAATGTGTTACTCATCGCCAAGCATCTATTGAGTGTCTATCAAGAACCAGGCAGTCTTGGTGATCCTGAGATATAAATGCAATTCAGTTCCCAGTCTAAAGGAATTCCAGTTGAGAGGCAGGTAATCACTAAGCAAATATCAAGCATGACGGGTTTTGATAAAGGCAAACACTGGGAACCCAGAGGGAAGGTGCACAACCAGGAGTGGAAAAATCCAGAAAGACTCTGTGGAACAGGAGGTTAGTGAAGAAGAGCAGGATGAAGCCGGATGAAGTGCAAAGAGCAGTGTTCTTCCGGGTCTTGTGTTGAAGCTCTGAAGTGAGCCATATCTTGTTCGAGAACTTAAAGGAGAAAGAACAGTTGATGGCAAACAGGAGGACATAAAGCCAAGGAACTTGTAAGTGGATGAAAGCATGATCGTGATTAAACGTTGATAAGAGAGTGCAAGGAGGGGGCAACAAAGATGGCGCGAGGTCAGGAGAAGGGCGGCAGGCGGTTTCCAGAGGCGGCTGCAGGGCCGGCACTGGGACTGCCCTTAGGCAGGAGTTGAGCTGTCAGGTGTCGAGGTGGTCTTGTAGGACGGTGAGCCCAAAGTCACGGCGAGCCTTGGTTCACTTACC
This sequence comes from Bos grunniens, assembly GCF_055505025.1. NCBI lineage: Eukaryota > Metazoa > Chordata > Mammalia > Artiodactyla > Bovidae > Bos > Bos grunniens. The sequence goes on along the minus strand of NC_141176.1, from coordinate 84,065,450 downwards.
GCCCCAGTGCAGGCAGCAGGTAGGAGTGGGTATGGCTGCCCGGGTCCCCTTCTGCCCGCTGAGCAAGGCAGGGTGAGGGGCTGGTGGATGGGCCCCTGGTGTGGAGGGGAGAGAGGGATCCGGGCATTCCCTGGGAGTCCTAAACAAAGCTCCTGCCCTCTTATGGGCCAGGGAGTGAGGGTGAGGGTGGGGGGCTTGCCTAGAGGAAAGGCTGGAAGTGAAAATGTGCTGAGTCAAGGTGGCGAAAAGTGCTGAACGCCGCCATGAGAAGCCCCTCCGAGGAGAGGCCAGGAAGCCAGAGACGTGAGCAGGCAGCCTGCGGGCCTGTCTCGTTCCCTGAAACTCGCTCCAGAGACTGCGGTGCAGGGCTGTGCCCGAGACCGAGGGGCAGGGCAGCTTCCCTCCCGCAGGGACCTTCCAGGCAAAGCCTGGTTGTTGTTCATGGCCGGGCCGCTTAGGATTGGCCTGAAACCAGACTTCCCTACAGAAAGGCCTGCTCTTCCTCCAGGGACAGAGAGATGCAAGCAAAGATGACAGTGTCGTCAAGGCCAGCTTGTCCTAGGCTGCCCCCTCGCTGCCCCCTCATGGGGTAAATACAAAGAGCAGGCCGCCATATTTGTTATCTGTCTTCACGGCCTACCCCTCAGGCCTCACTAAGGGTCAGCCATTGTTCTGGGCGAGAGGGTACTAAGTGGAAACAGCCTGTATTTATTTATTGCACAGACCTATCTTAATTTCATAATTTATCCTCACTTTTCACCCTTTCCTCCCATTTCACACAACCGATTTTATATCCTTTACCCCATACCTCTTTTTGGAGTGCAGAATATTCTAGATATTTTAAGGGTGATATCTCATTCCAGAGTTGTCTGAATCAGCCCCCTGTAACCAGTGTGTTAATATTTCTATAGCAGAACATCAACCTTCAGACAAAGAAGGATAAGTTCAGTTCAGTTGCTCAATCGTGTCCAACTCTTTGCAACCCCATGAACCGCAGCACACCAGGCCTCCCTGTCCATCACCAACTCTCAGAGGTTACCCAAACTCATGTCCATTGAGGCGGTGATGCCATCCAGCCATCTCATCCTCTGTCGTCCCCTTCTCCTCCTGCCTTCAATCTTCCCCAGCATCAGGGTCTTTTCCAATGAGTCAGCCCTTCACATCAGGTGGCCAAAGTACTGGAGTTTCAACTTCAGCATCAGTCCTTCCAATGAACACTCAGGACTGATCGCCTTTAGGATGGACTGGTTGGATCTCCTTGCAGTCCAAGGGACTCTCAAGAGTCTTCTCCAACACCACAGTTCAAAAGTATCAATTGTTCAGTGCTCAGCTTTCTTTATAGTCCAACTCTCACATCCATACATGCCCACTGGAAAAACCATAGCCTTGACTAGATGGACTTTTGTTGACAAAGTAATGTCTCTGCTTTTTAATATGCTGTCTAGGTTGGTCATAACTTTCCTTCCAAGGAGTAAGCATCTTTTATAAATAATACAATAAATAAGTCATAGGTCAGGTCAGACTTTTGCCACTAAATGAGCTACCAGCAAAACACAACACAACACCTTTGGATATTTTCAAAGTGTTTTGAATGTTGAAATTGAAAATAAGAGCCTGCATACAAAATCATCCTGGATAAGAGTCTATACTTCCCACTCCATTACTTTTTAGTTGCGATCAGTCACTCTGTTGTATCCAACTCTTTGTGACCCCATGGACTATAGCCCTCTAGGTTCCTATGTCCATGGGACTTTCCAGGGAAGAATACTGGAGTGGGTTTCCATAAGACACCAAACAAATTATACTTTAAACTTTTTTTTTTGCATCTAATATATAGGCAAAAATGGGACTTCCCTGGTGATCCAGTGGCTAAGACTTTGCCTTTCAATGGAGAGGGTATAGGTTGGATCCTTGGTCAGGCAGCTAAGATCCCACATGCCACATGGTGAAAAACTAAAACAAAAGCAGTATTGTGCCAAATTCAATAACTTTAAAAATGGTCCACATCAAAAAATCTTAAAGTACAGGCAAAAATGGTATTTTCCGCATCATATTATATGTGTTGAATAATATATAAACAATCCAACCCTGGGCTTAGAAAGCATTAGGGGAAAAAAAGTGACATCCTGTATAATATATTTGAAATTGGCATAATACAGAGGCTACTCAATATTAAAGACAAGGCTGCTTTAGATACCTTGGGATTTGCTCTGTTTCTCTAGCTATAATAGTAATCAAGGAACATTGCATTTTCAGATCTCCCAATTACTCAATTGTGCTTCTGCTTCTCTGCCTGATTACTGTGACCATCTTAATGAAAGCAGCCAGTGACTAGGGAGCCCCCTAATCGGTTATCCAGCAGCTGACAGTGTTGAAACAGGAAGGGACTGGCTTTCTCCTTGCATATGGATGCAGTTAAGAATTAAATCCCCGAAACATAATCAAATTTTACAAGAAATGTTAACAGTATTACAATTACAAAAAGCAGTTATTATCATTCTAAGTCAAAGCACCATCCACGGGTGACACTTGCCTGATAGGAAGGGATCAAGAAAGATGGTTATAAACACAAGCCAGCTATGCTTGATTTCTGTGGTCTTGCTTTCTTTCCTGCTCATGAGATGTGTCTCTCTGTACTCAACGGTTGGGTGTTGAGGTGTGTGCTAAGTCACTTCAGTCGCGTCCAACTCTTGGCGACCCCATGGACTGTAGCCCACCAGGTTCCTCTGTCCATGGAACTCTCCAGGCAAGAATAATGGAGTGGGTTGCCATTTCTTTCTCCAGGGGACCTTCCCCATCCAGGGATCAAACCCCAGTCTTCTGCATTGCAGACGGTTTTTTTACCGACCAAGCTACCAGGGAAGCCCAGCATTTGTGCCTGAAAGCTCATTATTTGGGCTGTTTTCTGGAAGTTGACCTTGACGCAGCCATCCAGGGCAGGTATAGTCTCTCCAGGGAAACAGGACTAGATGTAAAACCAAACCCTGATTTGGCTGGACCTGATTGTATCTTGGGCTCAGCAACCTGCCGTGAGATGCCTCTAGGAGGAGCTGACATGGACACAAAAGCTGATTTCCCATCCAAATCCCAGGAAGAGAGCCCTGGAGGGACAGAGGGACAGTGAGACAACAGCAACCTGGGCAAACTCAGTGACTGCCCAGTGCCTTGAACCTCTGATTCAGCTCCACCCACGTGGAAAACCCAGTGCTTCCTGAACTGAAAGGATGCCAAAGGAATTAGCATTATTCCACCAGTTCCCCATTGGTCTCCTTGCCTAACACTGCAGCTCATTCTCCATTTGCATTAAAACTGCAAATTTGCACATTCTTAGGTATGAATTGTCTCATGCCATTCTCCCATTTAAAATGCTTCAAGATCCTCCTTTCCAACTCAAGATAACAAACATTTTAATAGGGTTTTCAGTATCTTTTCATCTCTGGCCCCACTTACCTCTTTGGACTCAGATTTCAGGATCTCCTCCAGCATCACTTTCAAAGGCAGAGATGTGTCCGTCTTTTTTTTGTTTGTTTGTTTTAATGCTGTGAAGCATGTGAAATCTTAGTTCCCCAACCAGAAATCAAACCCATAGTCCCTGTGGTGGAAGCTCAGAGTTTTAACCAGTGGACCATCAGGGAAGTCCATCCTGATGGTGTCCATCTTGCTCATTTAAATCCTCCCTGTTCAGCACAACCATTGCCACAGGGTAGCTGGTGAATAGATGTTTGAATGAAGAATGAATAATGATGCTGGACCAAAGCAAACCTCTCTGATCCTCCCATGCCTTATTAGCTCACCAGGTCAGATTCCTTCTTCACTGTTGTCCACAGCTCTGGGAACCCCCTTAGCCTCCATCATGCCCCTCACCCTTCTCCCATCAGCAGTGTTAGTGTAATTCTGTCAGAATGCTTTGGCTGCCAGTAGTAGAAAATTGACTCCAACTGTCTTAAATAATTAGGAAATTCATGTCACAAAATTCAAGAGATTAGGTAGACTTTAGGAAGCCAGGACTCTGAATCTTCCATGAAAATTCTCTCAGGTGTTGTCATGAGTTGACTTACATGCCCCTAAAGACATGCTGAAGTTCTAACCCCCCAGGATCCCAAAAATGTGGCCTTATCTGGAAATAGAAGTGATCAGGTTAAAAGAAGATCCTTAGAGTGAACTCTGATCCAATATGGCCGACATTCCATACAAAAGGGAGCATTTGACACCCACACAGACATACACGGAGAGAAGACCATGTGAAGAAGCGCATGGGGAAGGTGGCCATGTGACTGGCAGGGCATCTACAAGCCAGGGAGCCCCAAGGATTGCTAGCAAGAGCCCAAAGCAGAAGAGGCAAGGAAACCCTTCCGAGGGAGGCTTCAGAGGAAGTGTGGTCTTGCCAACAGCTTGATTTCTGACTGCCATAGCCTCCAGAACTATGAGAATACATTCCCATTGTTTGAAACCACCTAGTTGTAGGTACCAGCAATCCTAGCAAACCAATGTAGTTTCCTTCTCTGTGTGATATCTTTGTGTGAACAAAATGGATGCACCATTTCTGGGCTTCATGATAAAATCTCTAAGAAGAAGGACATCGTCTCCACCCAGGTCTCCTCCTTAGAAGCAAGGTCACCTTTTCCAGTACCTTCTCCCCCACAACCTCCATGCCCCACCCTACAAACAAGCTCTTATCTCTCATCAGCAGGATTGGGTCACTTGGTCATTACTGAACAAATCACTGCACGATGGCTGGAGTCTAAGTGATTGTCTTGGATTCATCATAGGGGGAAGAAATGGGTACTGGGGGACAGCCACAGAAACTACGATAATACTCAGCCCCAAAACCTGAAGAAGATTTCTCTCTTTCCTCTCTGCCTCCAGAGCTCCTGTATGTCTTGTGCAAATAGGGGATGTAGATAGATGCAGGGAAGGATGGGGTCTGGTGTCTATTTTCTCTCCTAGCAGCAGCTGGGCCCCAGCTTCTTTCCAAGATGCTCAAATGGGACCTGCCAGGAAGCCAGCATAGGGCCTGGCACATACTGGACTCTCGCTTTCCCTCTTTTTATGGTTCCTTCTGTCGCATGCTGTCAACACGCATGCGAAGTCTCTTCTCCTCTACTTATATTACAAGTATCTTGAAGTTGGCAGCACTGTGATCTCCCCTCCTGACACCTCCCAGAGCACTTACTAACACTGTGTTGGGACTTCCCTGGTGGTCCAGTGGCTAAGACTCCATGCTCCCCAAGTAGGGGGCCCAGGTTTGATCCCTGGTCAGGGAACTAAATCCCACATGCCCCCACTAAGAATTGCACATGCCGCAACTGAAGATCCCGCATGCTGCAACTTAGACTCGGCACAGCCAAATAAATAGAGAAGCGTTAAAAAACAAAAACCACTGTGTCATGGGATGTGTAGCATTGGAAAGCAGAGAGAGGGGAAACAGCCGGTGGAGCCTCAGCAGAAACCCTGGATATGGAGAGGAGCCTAAATGTTTCCAGTGAGAAAAGAGAGAATGACATATTGATGCAATTTAATAAAACAACTTTGTCATCTCAAGCCAATAACTTTCTCTTCTAATTTGGACCAAGCAGACACTTTGCTAAGTAGAAATAACGAGATTAAGTCCTGCTGTGAGGCAGTATCCCGCTGTTCCTCCTTTGTTGGGACTAATAGGTTATATTATAAGAACGATTAGATTAGCTTTTGGCGAAGGAACAACCCATACAGGTCAGGAGCTTGCTCTAGGCAGGTTGCCACCCAGCTTTCTGTAGCAAAGACAAAAACAATTGGCATTTTCTTGTGGTTGCCTGACCGAAGCTTCTGTGCACAGTTTCACTACAGTTTTTTTTTTCTTTTTTTAAAAATTTTATTTATTTTTAATTGGAAGATAATTGCTTTACAATATTGTGTTTCTGCCGTACATCAACATGAATCAACCATAGATATACATATGTGCCCTCCCTCCTGAACCTCCCTGCCACCTCCCACCCCATCCCATGCCTCTAGGTCACCACAGAGCCCTCCCTTGAGCTCCCTGGGGCATACAGCAAACTCCCACTGGTTACCTCTTTTACACACGGTAATGTATATGTTTCCACGCCACTCTTCATTCAGCCCACCCTCTCCTTCCCGCCCTGTGCCAGTCGAGAGCCTATTATACAAAGTGAAATAACTCAAAAACAGAAAAGCCAAGTTACTGTATATGAATGTGTACATGTGGAATCTAGAGAGATGGTACTGATGAAGCTATTTGCAGAGCAGCGGTGGAGTGACTACGGTTTTGTTCTGTTTATCCTTCCACTTAGTATACAAAGCAACTTTAGTATGTTGCTAAAATACTTGCAATAGAGACCTCACACTTCCACTGTAGGAAGCAAGGGTTCGATCCCTGGTTGGGGAGCTAAGATCTCGAATGCTACAGGGCGTGGCCAAAAAAATAAGTAAAAGTCAAAATCGATGCAAAAAAACCCCATGATGAACAAAAAATCAAAATCAAAATAATAATAAATACTTGGAATAAACATCCACTGTAGATCTTTAACCAGATCGATATCTTTATTCCTTTTAATTTCCTACTAAAATAATAGTAAGTAGGCCTAGTTTTTATTCATAAATAATAATACACTACCCTCCATAACACAGGTAATTGAATTTTTTTCTAAATCAGACCCCAAATTTAATTCAATTGCAAATTACATTTGAATGAGAATAATCATCCAGCTTTCTTTTTTTTAACTTTTTATTTTGTATTGGAGTATAGCTGATTAACAATGTTGTGATAGTTTCAGATGAATAGCAAAGGGACTTAGCCATATATATGTATATGTGTGTGTATATCCATTCTCCCCAGGAACTTGAATTTTAATATTATTTATTTGATATAAGTTTTCTTAATTTGCATTCTCTAAATGCTAATTACTTGCTCTATTGAATTTTCACTTATAAAATCATGTCCAAAGGGGTTATATAATATAAGAAGTAAATACTATTAAACACTTAATTACAAATTAATTTTCCTGTTTCCTTTCACCACCAGAATGGCTAATCATGCTTTTAGTTGCATTGAAAGAATTACTGAGAATTTGAAGAAACAACTTGTCCCTTTATTTTTTTTCAACATTTGCAAGATGTAGGATCTGACTACATTTTTCATACATTTGGGGTTTATGTTCAAAGGGATAATTAGTTCAACTGATATTGCTGAAATCTTTATTAATTTTTGTTTCTATTGTTTTACAGTCTTCCATGTATTTTTTCATTTTTTTCACGATCTATTAGAGGCATGCAAAGGTATATAGAGAATAATAAGATGTATTCTTCTGTGGCCATATGCAGTTTAAAAAGCAGATTAATGGGACTTCACTGATGGTCCAGTGGGTAAGACCTCCAAGCTTCCAGTCCAGGGCGTGTGTGTTCAATCCCTGGTTGGGGAACTAAGATCCCACATGCTTCGTGGAGTGACCACAAAAGTAAATCAATAAATCATCTTATTAAAAAAAAAAAAAGCAGGTTAGCAATGGATCTGAAGTCCTGGAGCCCCATCCCCTCATCTCTCTCCCCCCTTTCCCATAGTGAACCACTTTTCTGAACTTGATGTTTGTTCATCCCTGTACACTTTTAACGCACGTATAGGCATCAACTGAGACTCGCCTGCCTTTTCGTGTGATTTAAATTCGCCTTATGTGTCCTAATACTGGACCGTTTCTCCTGCTAATTGCTTTTTTGGCTCAGCACTCTGTGAGATTTACCAATACGAATGAGTACATGATGTAGCTATATTTTATGTATTTCTCTTGGGGTATAATATGCAACTGTACATTGCATCATATGATGCTGGGAAAGATGGAAGGCAAAAGGAGAAGGGGATACCAAAGGATGAGATGTTTAGATAGCATCACTGACTCAATGGATGTGAAATTGAGCAAACTCTGGGAGATAGTGAAGGACAGAGGAGGACTGGCATGCTGCAATCCACAGGCTCACAAAGAGTCAGGCAACAGTCGGATGGCTTAATGACTGAACAATGACAACAACATGTATGTATGTATAGACACATGTATACACACACACATATATATATAGTGTAATATTCATAGAGGCTGTGCACAGTTAATTTCCCCATTCTTTTGTGTGGCAGGTGAATTCTAAAATGGTCCATCAAGAGACCTGACTCTCTCCATAATCTCTTCTCATTGGGTTTGGGCAGGACTTGTGAATATGACGGGCTTTCGCCCCTGTGAACAAGTTACTAGGGACTGAACTGAAGTCAGTCAAAAAGGAGGTTATCTTGGGTGGGTCTGACCTCATCCCAGGCACTGGGTCCTTCCTGAAGAGGGTGATTCAAAGCAGGAGAGGGTCTCCAGCTGGCTTTGGAGAAGTAAACTTCCATGTTGTGAAGGGCCGTGTGGCCGGAACCTGAGGGTGGCTTCTAGAGGCTCTGAGCAAGAAAGCAGGATCCTCAAGCCTACATCCACAGGAAAGGAATTCTGATAACAACCTGAGCGAGGGCAGAAGACCCCCAAGTTCCAGATGAGCACAGCCCAACTTACACCCTGATTTCAGCCTCTGAGACTCTGAGCAGAGAACCCAATTAAATCCTGCCCATACTTCTTGGGATTTCCCTGGTGGTCCAGTGGTTAAGAATCTGCCTTGCAACTCAGGGGATGTGGGTTCAATCCCTCGTAAGGGAACTAAGATCCCACATGCTGCAGAGCAACTAAGCCCATGTTCCACAACCAGAGAGTCTCGAGGGGCTTCCCAGGTAGCACTAGTAGTAAAGAACCTGCCTGCCAGTGCAGGAGACTCGGGTTTAATCCCAGGATCAGGAAGATCCCCTACAGCAGGCAATGGCAACCTGCTCCAGTATTCTTGCCTGGAGCGTCCCATGGACAGAGGAGCCTGGTGGGCTACAGTCCATGGGGCCACAAAGATTCAGATGCGACTGAGCACACACACATTACGTTACTCAGCACCACACCTCTGACCTACGGAAACTGTGGGATAATCAGTGAGTGTTGAGTGAGCCACTAAATTTGTGGTCATTTATTACAGAGAAATAGAAAACTCATGCTTGCAGGTTTGAGATGTTTGTTTCTGGTATTTTGCAACTCCAAATAGTGCTGCTGTTCTGCACGTTGCATGTTAGCTCATACCCATGTGAACTCTGCACATGTGAAAATATTTTAAGGGTATGTAGCGAAGAATGGGGCTTCCCTGGTGGCTCGGCAGTAAAGAATCTGCCTGCAGTGCAGGACACCTGGGTTTGATCCCTGGGTCATGAAGATTCCCCTGGAGGAGGGCATGGCAACCCACTCTAGTACTCTTGCCTAGAGAATCCGCATGGACAGAGGAGCCTGGCAGGCTGCCATCCATAGGGTTGCACAGAATCGAACACAACTGAAGTGACTAAGCAGCAGCAGCAGTAGCTAAGAATAGAATTTCTGGGTCTTAGAACAAAGGTATCGTCCACTTTAATAGTGGCAAACTTGCATTCCAGAGTACTTTCACCAATTTATCTGGCATCAGCAATATCTGGGAATGTTCTCAACTTCACAGTTCAGCAGCAGTTGGTCTTGTCAGGCTTTGTTTTGCTTTAAACATTTCAGTCAGTTCAGTCGATCAGTCGTGTTTGACTCTTTGCGACCCCATGGACTGCAGCACACCCGGCTTCCCTGTCCATCACCAACTCCTGGAACTTGCTTAAACTCATGTCCATCAAGTCGGTGATACCATCCAACCATCTCATCCTCTGTCGTCCCCTTCTCCTCCTGCCCTCAATCTTTCCCAGCATCGGGGTCTTTTCCGGTGAGTCAGTTTTTTGCATCAGGTGGCCAAAGTATTGGAGCTTTAGCTTCAGCATCAGTCCTTCCAATGACTATTCAGGACATTTAAACACTTAGCTCTTCCTTTAATCTGAATTGATTTGTGTGGCTGCTGCAAGATAGGGAGCGATCTCATTTCTGTTTGTCTGACCCATCGTCACAGGATCGTTTCTTGGCTGGTCTGTCCATTCCCCGTGGTTTGCAGTGCCAGCTGTGTCGTCATACAATTCCTCGCCCAGGTCAAGGTCACACACGCTCCCTTTTCACCTCCTTTTGGCATTGAATTTTCTTCTGGTCAACTTCCAGTGAAGCCGAATAAATATTAAGCTCAGCAGTCTTCACCTTTCAGGAGTCTGTGACTTTGCCCCTTGTGCCTGACATGATGTTAAAAACCAAAGCCTAGCAGAGCTTATAAATCCCATAGGGAAGGTGCCTTTTCTAGACTCCAGCTACCTGTTAATTCTTGGTCCTGGGATTTCCATTATATTCCTGGAGGCGCTTTTTGAAATTAATTAATTTGACTGTGTCGGGTGTTAGTTGCAGACAGCAAGATCTTTAGTTGCAGCGTGTGGAATCTAGTTCCCCTACTGGGGATCGAACCCAGTCCCCCTGCATTGAGAATGTGGAGTCTCAGCCTCTGGACCCCCAGGGAAGTCCCCCTGGGGTCCTAACTAAGCCTTTTATAGGATGTTTGCTGTGTGTCATCTAGAATTCCCTGTGGTTTTTAAATCACTTTTTCACATGTGTGATCAGAGATGGAATTGCAGTAATAAATTTTTGAGACCAGGAAAAAAAAAGAGAGCCAGTTTTTGGACTGTCTTTCGACAGACAGCTGTAACTTTTTTTCTCTAGGCACGGCCTGAGGCCAGGCTTCCTCAGGCCTGTCTTTCCCATCTGCAGCCTCACGTGTCTTTGCATTTGTCTGCATTACAGATATTACCTCCATCTGATTCTTATATCCTCCTATTTGTACATCTCTTTGCATTTGTTTGCATTACAGCTATTATGTCCACTTTGATTCTTATATCCTCATATTTATACTCCCCTCATCTGCTGCGTCAGCTTCCCTAGTGGCCCAGATGGTGAAGAATCTGCCCACAATGCAGGACACCTGGGTTCGATCCCTGGGTCAGGAAGATCCCCTGGAGTAGGAAATAGCAACCCACTCCAGTATACTTGCCTGGACAACTCCATGGACTGAGGAGCCTGGCAGGCTACAATCCGTGGGGTCGCAAAGAGTCGGACATGACTGAGTGACTAACACTTTCACTTTCATCTGCTGCATACCAAAAGTTTCCCGCAAATATTGCAGGCATCCACCCACCCACAATGAAGACTAAAGAGATGGTGTGCCTCTTTTGTTGTGGTTTATAATTCAGACAGCATCCTCCATGGGATGGAGCTATGCCTTTCCCACGCATGCCCAAAGGTACTAACTTTCACTTACAGCAGAGTTGAGATTTATGAAGGAACTCAACTCACCCCACAGTAGACGCACAGGAAAGAAGTCAAGCCAGAAGGTGAAATGTGCCCAAGCAGATGGAGTCGGCTGTAAAGTAATATCAGAGATACCCTAGAGTGTATTTAAAAATCCTAGGAACCTTATTATGGGCTATGGGTCGTGCTTCCAAATATCATTTTGTTTTAATAAGAGAGGGAGAGATTGCTTCCAGGGAAGGAAGACTGCAAAGCTTTGTGAAGAGTTGTCATCAGGGGTAAATCTGATTCCCCTAGAGGATTTGGGTGATGGTGTTAGATGAAAGTTTTCCATGTAAGGAAAGCAGCGTGAGTCAGTCCAAGGCGTGGAGAATCACGGGGCGGGGAGGGACGGGTGAAAGGAACTACAGGTTTGGGCTGGAGCCAGACCGTTGGGTGCCTTCTGAGGTCCAGATGGTGACACAGGGGAGCCAGTGAAGATGTTTACTCTTTCTTTATTTTCCTGGAGAATGGTGGAAGGGCTATTTTGAGGGAGTTTACACTGGAAGAAATGTTGTTTCTCTGAGGAGGTTTTTCATTGAACAAAACTCACTTTTATTGACCAAAGACAAAAATTTACAATCACTTGAGGAATTTCTGGCATCTTCAGGGCAGTAAGGGAGGTGATTTTTTTTTTTAATTTTATCTGTGTGGTCATTATTGTGTCAAATCTTCCACTATCTCATAAAGTCAGTCTCTTCTGAGGCTTTAAGCCAAATTGTCATCCATGTCTGGACATGGCCCTGCAATAGAGACTAGCAATTTGGTTTAAATTGACAGGGAGGCCTGGCGTGCTGCGATTCATGGGGTCGCGAAGAGTCGGACAGGACTGAGCGACTGAACTGAATGCAGTATATAGCTCAAAAAAACTGAAAAATTAACTCTATTTCCATACTGCTGTAGCATACAAGCTTCTTTGGCTTCTATTTGAATTTATTTTTTGGTAATTCATCAGTGGCATAGTGATAAAATAATATCCTGTGTTCTTCCTCTTGGAGGACAACTTTAATAAAGGGTGAATCACACAGACATGGCCTTTTCCTGGGGCTGTGTGTTGGTATCACTGACTGCAGAGCTGCAATACAAGGAATTATTACATTCCTTGGATAAAGCATCCACAATTCCTACCCTGATCCAAGAAGCATACTCACTGGGGTGAACTTTTTTTTTTTGTTCCTCATCATATTTTGGTAGTTTTCAACCAATTGTCTTATTTGCAGTTTTCCTTTCTAATAGTTGCCATGTTCCATTAATATTATTTTAATAATCAGCCTACTCCATTGTACCATCTTCAAAAATCAGTGAGAGTCATAAATGAGGAATATTCTGTGTCTCCTCCAGTTAAGATGAGCTTCTGTGGGCATATGTTTTTACTAATGAAAAGCTGATTATATTTTAATACTTTGTTGAGTCTTGCCTACAAAATATACAATCTATAGTCAGACACTTCAACGATTCTCTCGTGGAAATGTACAATTTCCCATCAATGAAAAAAGAACAGTAGTAAGTATTTTAGAGGATTATTGAGAAGGTCAAAGGATATAATAGTATCAGACTAGTTAACATCGTACTGACAGTGAAAAAGGGAATCAGCAAGCAATAGCAGTTAGTGTTCTTAAGTGGCATGGAACTCTAACTTCTTAGCATGAAATACTAAATTCCTAGCAGTAATCACAGTTGTTGTTGTTCTGTCACTAAGTCGTATCCAACCCTTTGTGACCCCATGGATTGCAGCCCACCAGACTCCCCTGTCCTTCAGTATCTCCTGGAGTTTGCTCAAACTCATGTCCATTGAGTTGGTGATGCCATCCAACCATCTCATCCTCTGTTGTCCCATTCTCCTCCCAACATAAAAGGGTCCCTCAGTAAAAGGTTGCGGCATTAGCTGGACACTAAATATTCAGTTTTCTGTATTTTAGACTGAAAGTTTGAAAATCAGTTCCCATTCTGGTTTATACTGTTCTTTTTAGTCAGTCCTTTGCAACTTTCAACAAAAATGCAAAAAGTAAGAAATTCTATTACAGAGAAGATTACTGCCAGAATCTGAAATAGTAATAGCTTCCCATTCACTATTCCACATCTGGGACTAAACACAGGACCATTTAATGAATGATGTGTAGATTCGTTCTTGCCCCACTGCCTACCTCTTGGGTATAACTGCCTACTTCTGCAGAGGACTCTGTCCAGCCTTCCCAACATCTTCTCTATGCATCAGTGTTAAAAGGTTAATGTCCAGGAAACATGATAAGATAAAGTAAAAAAAAAAAAAAAAAAAAAGCCCTTTGTAGCATTATTCACCATTGTGAAAATTTTAAAGCAAATTTAAAGTCATGTCATAATAGAATGTCTAAGTAGACTTTGGAAATAATGGCATATTATAGTTATCAAAGATCAATTTTTACAGAATAATTAATGAGGTTAGTCATGCATGATATAAATGATAATAACTAAAAATTAAGTAAAGAAGCCTAATATAATACTATATTTACAGCTGGATTCAGTTTTATTGCCAGTATATATATATCCCTGGGGGAAAAAACTGTTAGAATTTTAAAGTTTGACAACAAATTCTAAAAAAGATATACAACCTTTTATTTGAATTGAAAGTAATTTATTTTATTCTTCATACCTTATGGTATTTTCAAATCTTGTACAATGAATGGTTTCTTGGTTTAAAACAATGGAGGCAGGTTCAATTCAGTCGCTCAGTCATGTCCAACTCTTTGCGACCCCTTGAACCGCAGCATGCCAGGCCTCCCTGTCCATCACCAACTCCCAGAGTCCACCCACACCCATGTCCATCGAGTCGGTGATGCCATCCAGCTATCTCATCCTCTGTCGTCCCCTTCTCCTCCTGCCCGCAATCCCTCCCAGCATCAGAGTCTTTTCTAATGAGTCAGCTCTTCGAATGAGGTGGCCAAAGTACTGCAGTTTCAGCTTTAGCATCATTCCTTCCAAAGAACACCCAGGGCTGATCTCCTTTAGAATGGACTGGTTGGATCTCCTTGCAGTCCAAGGGACTCGAAAGAGTCTTCTCCAACACCACAGTTCAAAAGCCTCAGTTCTTCGGTGCTCATATAATTATGCATCAGTAAAAAAAAAAATCTCATTTTTTTAAATGACAAGAACATTAGCTGGTAAATTGTAACTGAAGAAAAATATGGATATAGATATAAGGGATATGCAAATTGTATAAGACTCAGTTATATAATAAGACAAATTTTAGTTTATGACTTATAAAATCAGCTTTATTGAAGTCAAGCCATTACAATTAAATATTTTTTTTACAATTAAATATTTTGGTAAGCAACCATCAACTTTATTTTCAAGGCATTAGAGTGTTAAATAGTCACTCAGTCGTGTCTGACTCTTCGTGACCTCATAGACTGGAACCTACCAGGATCCTCTGTCCATGGGATTTTCCAGACAAGAATATTGGAGTGAGTGGCCATTTCCTTCTCCAAGAGTATTAAATAAGCACTATCCAAACAGAAGCAAAGGGATTTCTCTGGTTATCCAGTGGTTAAGACTCTGCACTTCCAACGAAGGGGGCGTGGGTTTGATCCCTGCTCAGGGAACTAAGATCCCACATAGTACGTGGAATGGCCAAATAAAAAGGAAAAAAAAAAAAGAAGCAAGACTTTGAAATTTATGTTTGCAGTAGAAAAGAGCAGACAATATAATTTGCAGTAAAGCTTTCTATTTGTGAATTTGGAGTGAAGACAAACAAGAAATCAAAGCCCATTAAAACAGAGCAAAAAATAGACAAACTCCATTTCTAAAATGTAGGGGTTTTTAGTATGCAAAAATATAAGCACTTTCTGATTGATGCTGCTTTCTATTTGAAGCCAAATAGAAAACCCTTCTTCTTGAGCATAGGTATACAAATAGATAGTAGGAAAACACTGAGAAATACCTGTGTAAACTCAGTGGTATCATGGTTACAGTTTTCTTAATAAACCCTCAATTTTATTTCACAATAAGACATACGTCTGTTCTTAGGAATACTGTCTATTCTGTATGTTACTAAATCCCTGTTGCACCCATAGTAAAATATCAACTTTCATCTGCAATTTTATAGCGTGTATTTGCCATTGAAATGCGTCATTTACATTATGAAAATTTAATATGACTGACATTAGCAAAATCACTAATTAAGAAATAGGGCATAAATACTCCAAGAAACTTGACAGTGTGTTCTATGAAGGAAATTAATTCAGAAGTTTCCTATTTGCATAAATCTCCAGGTCTCATTTTCACAGCTGTTTGTTTCACAGCTAGATTGTTGCATTTCAGAATTATTTTAACATAATCGCTGGGAAATATATACCTTTCAACTAAAAATATCATACTCTGCAAAAAAGATTGTTAGGGGGAAAATATAAGTTCATTCAGTTCATTTCCATCTTTTTTCTTTAAGATGAATGTTTCTAATACAGAAACTTTAACATTTAAGTCTGAAATTATTGAAATATTTTTATTATTAAAAGACAGTTTGTAATTTTAGATCCTCATGAAAATGAAAAGGTTGTGTCCTTTTCATTTGGGAAAAGTAATGAGTGAAGCTTATTTTAGCAAAAAAGAAAAAATACTGGAGATGTCTAATTTTCATTAATGAGCTGAGCATAATATAGTTTCAGATACACACTCAGTACTATACTTGACAAAGGGGTAATAATTTTAAATATGATTTAGTCTAGCATATTGTTTGTTTTAGCAATTTAGTTAAGGAAAGGAGATCAGCAATGACTAGATCTTAAAGGTGTCTTGTTACCTGTAATGTCCAAAAACACAGAAGGAATTTGAAATCCACAGATTCCAGCCTAAAGACCCAGCAACACCGCTTGCTGCCTGCAAGCCTGAGTCAATCATTTAAGGCCTGCATACTTCGGTTCCTCATCTGTAAAATGTACAGCGAGTAACACAAGATCATTGTTAAAATCACTCTAAATAATGGACAATGAACGACCTTGGGGGCTGCTAAGCACCATATCAGTGCTGGTCATGGTTCAGTGTCTCTTCTCATGTTTTTAAATATTGCCCTGAAAAAAATTTGTTCTTGCTGTACAAATTCATGGTTTTGTCCACATGGTCAGTTACACTGTTATACATTAGAAGTCAACCCAAGCATGGACATTTGTAAGAAAAGTGATGATCAGGTATACCCACATCCACTTTCATAACTAGAAAAAGATGCTCTGGTTTTTGCAAATGAGTTTCTCCCATCTTTCCTTTCACTCTTGAAATTATATTTAAGTGTAGACTCTACTTAGAGTAATTTGCTGCTGGAATAAGCATAACATTTTGATTTCTGCTTTGCTTCTAATTACATTCAAGCTCATTTTGACATTTAAAGCCAATTACATTAGTCTAGATTCAGCAAGACTTTTCCATAGTAGTCTAAAATTTGACCAATGAACAGACTTCCCCCACCCCCATTTTAATTCACTTAAATGGAATGCTAGCAACAGGCATATTTTAGAAATAGTAAAAGCCAAATAAATAATGTGGGTTCATTTTGAAATAAAAGGAAAAGAACTGCTTGGTCTTTCTTACCAGCATAAAAGAGAGTCAGAATTAATTGAAACCACCAGTTTCAACTTTATTTCCTTCTGAGTCACAAGCAATAAGGCGTAATCATTTTACCAAAAAAAATTAACATTTTTAATGTTTTGCTTCTATTAACAGCAAGGGTAGTTGATCTCAACAGATTTCAAATTCCAAGAGAATTCATCTCTCATAGAGAGAGTCATACATAGAGAAAGTGAGTCGTTCGGTTGTATTCAGTTCTTTGTGCAGTTAGCCCACCAGGCTCCTCTGTCCATGGAATTCTCCAGGCAGGAATACTGGAGCGGGTAGCCATTGCCTTCTCCAGGAGATCTTCCTGACCCAGGGATCGAATCCGGGTCTCCCACATCGTGGGGAAGATTCTTTACCATCTGAGCTACCAGGGAAGTCCGTACATAGAGAGAGAGAACTTTAAAAGTTTTATAACCTGAAAGTCACTAATAACTCTTCAAAACTCCAAGCCCTACAACAAAACTGAACCAATATTCGATTTAAGATTCTAGTATATGTGATGGCTTAGAGCTCACCCAGCTCTTATTTTATTTAGCTCCGTACTTTCAGTCCACTTACCAACACTGTGATTTTTACTTTTTATTCAATAAATTCTCTTGTCCCCGACAGCACTAAAAGTTAACTTATAGTAAATATAGTGTCAAAACATTTAGTGTAACCTTCTTCTATAGTTTTTATAGTCAAGGTATAGTCTGAGTAAATAGACTAGAAAACATACTGTATACAATCAAAGTTTTCCAGTTGACTGCCAGTACCAACTAAGACAAAGCAGAATAGTAGACATGGGCTTCCCAGATGGCCCTAGTGGTAAAGAATCCACCTGCCAATGCAGGAGATGGAAGAGATGCTGGTTCAATCCCTGGATTGGGAAGACCACCTGGAGAAGGAAATAGCAACCCACTCCAGTATTCTTGCCTGGAAAATTCCATTGACAGAGGAGCCTGGTAGGCTACAGTCCATGGGGTTGCAAAGAGTCAGACACGACTGAGTGCACACACTTAAAGGCACACACACACACACACACACACACATGCACTCACACACAGAATAGTAGACACTTACAGGTAGAAGTTATCTTGGAGTCACTTAGTTCCGAGATGAAATAACATGATGCTGTCAGTATCACTGTCACACTTTCATGGATCTAAAGGAAATATCTTCTTAAAAATATAATCCAAACTCAGCCTCTGTGACGGCAGAGCTCAACACTTGGTACTTTGCCTCCCTACCCTGAAACTCACGCAGGGCCAAGGTCTTTATCCTCTGCCCATTCAGCCTCTATTTTATATTTTATTTTTAAATACGTATTTCTTTACCTGTGCCTGTGTCCGGTCTTTCTTTGCAGAGCACCCTGTCTGTAGTTGTGGTGCCAGGGCTTAGTTGCCCTACGTCAGGTGGGGACTTAGTTCCCCGACCAGGGATCGAACCTGTGTCCCCTACATTTTGCAAGACGGATTCTCAGCCACTACCACCATGGAAAGTTTTTCAGGCTCTGTTTTAAATGGCTCTCATTTGACTGTCCCTTCTTGGGAGGGCGTCTCTTGAAAGTGAGGACAGAGATGAGGTGGACAAGATTAGCTCAGATGAGAAGTTTTGCAAAGCCCAAGGCTAGGCAGTGTGGGGGCCTCTTTGCAGGCCAAGGTGGAAGGGAGCCTGTTTCCATATGGAGCCAGTGTGGGAGCTGGAGTGGTGCAGACCTGGAGAGTTAGATTCACCTAGGAGTTAGCATGCTTCCTGAGAGTTTGGCAAAAAGGGAGATGGAGTTTGCAGGACTGAAAAAGTGTATTTGAATTGATAGGCCATGAAGTTCCATCTAAATGAGACAGGGTGAAATTGAAATAAAGAAATGGCTACTGCCAGTGGCTTTAGCATTAATGGTAACCCACTCCAGTATTCTTGCCTGGAGAATCCCATGGAGAGAGGAGCCTGGAAGGCTATAGTCCATGGGGTTGCAAGAGTTGGACATGCCTTAGCAACTAAATCACCACCACCACTATGATTTTACTCCAGATTTCAAATCCATAGTATTTATGTTTATGGATGACTTAGTTTAGTTGCAGTAAGTGGTGACTCTTAATTAAAGAGTTTTTATTTACTGTAGGTTTTTAAATATTGTACTGTGCTGTAGCAGTCTACCAGTTGTGTCTGAATCTTTGCAACCCATGAACTGGAGCCCACAAAGCTCCTCTGTCCATGGATATTTCAGGCAAGAATACTGGAGTGGATAGCTATTTCCTCCTCCAGGGGATCTTCCTGAGTCAGGGATCAAACCCATGTCTCTTATGTCTCCTGCATTGGCAGGTGGATTCTTTACCATTGAGCCATTGGGCAACTTTTAAATACATGTAATGTCATTTTTCTTGGTTTTCCCCAACCCTTAACTCTCAGTAAGATCTTGATCTTGTCAGTCATGATTTTTCCAACCAGTGTACGTTTTGGAAATTTAACTCCAGCATGAGGTATGTCCAACACGTACTGTATATTGATGTCGTTTTAAATACTGTTGAAACTTTGAATCGTTGAGAAGTTTTAAATGAAAGAAACTACACAACAAAATATTAAATCATGCAATCAGTGGGTTTTTTCACTGTAAACACGATTTCTCATTTAATTAATTAAACAATTGCTGGTCCTTCGAGGATTCCTTGGGTCCCCTTGGGCATTGAGGTCCTCCCACCCCACGTCCGGCAGACACCCTAGTTGTGAGGAGACACCAAATCCAAGCCCACCCACTCCTCCGTCTTGACTGGTAGGTTTTTCAGAAGATACAACTCCTCTGCATTTTATTTCAGTGGGAAAAAAGAAACAAGGAGACTGAGTAGGTGAATAATGAAGGCAATTAAAACTGAAGGAGGCGTCACTTTTACACTCCGTGAATACTGTCATGGCAGATCTTCTATTTTATGGCTGACTGGTAGTAAGACACAGCAGGGACACCCTCCGAAAAAAGGTTGCGCTACTATATAAGTTGTCAAACCGATTTCATTTTGAAGGCTCATCTTCTGCAAAGAAAGAGTCCTGGAAACCCGCTAAAGATAGATAAGATACATGCAAATTATATTGTAAAAGGAAAATTGAATGTCAATAACCTGAGTTGTATTCCTCACCACATTTAAAATTTTTAATGTCAAGATTTTTTAAAGTAAATACCTGTTTTGCATATATTTTAATATGCAGTAAAACTATATTGGTATAAGGTAATTTTTATGTCCAGCAAAAATCTGTACATGAATGTTCATAGCAACATAGTAGCCAAAAAGTGAAAACAACCAAAATACCCATCAACTGATGAGTAGGTAAAATGTGGTCTGTCCATCAAATGAAACATCGTTTGGCAATAAAAGGTAACGAAGTGCTGATACAGAACCCTGACCTCATACTGTATGATTCCATTTGTAGCAAGGGTTCACAATAGGCAGATCCATGGGGGCAGAAAGGGTACTTGCTGGTTGGTGAAGGCTGCGGAGTTGAGTGATGGGGAGTGACTGTTATGAGTACATAGTTTGGGGGGAAAGAGTCTGGCCTTAGTTGTGAGGAATGAAACCCCTTAATTGTCTACTTCAAAAGGTGAATTTTATGGTATTTAAACTATATCTCAGCAAAGCTGGTACTTTTAAAAGTCTGAAAAAAGAGTATTAGCACCTTCCCTAGTCCCTCAAACCAGTCAATTCTAAAGGAAATCAACCCTGAATATTTATTGGAAAGACTGATGCTGAAGCTGAAGCTCTGGTCCTTTGGCCACCTCATGGAAAGAGCCAACTCATTGGAAAAGACCCTGATGCTGGGAAGGCTTGAAGGCAGGAGGAGAAGGGGACAACAGAGGGTGAGATGGCTGAATGGCATCACTGACTCAATGGACATGAGTTTGAGTAAGCTCCGGGAGATGGTGATGGACAGGGAGGCCTGGCATGCTACCGTGTATGCGGTCGCAAAGAGTCAGACACGACTCAGGGACTGAACAACAACTGACTTTGTCATGACCCCTAAGTTGCTCCTGCCGAACTGCAGAGCCAATCCCCTTTCATTCATATGCCTCCAGATCCTACTGCTAACAGTGTGAGTTTCCCCTGTAACTTCCACTTGAAATTCATTAGAGATGTTTTTGATTGAGTTTGCTCTTCCCTGACCGGCAGGGTTGTTTGTTCCAGATCACATCCTGTGCAGCTGGCCCATTCTCAGGTTAAATGCTCATCTCTGATTCAATTAGCTGCAGTCAGACACCTGCAGAGTGAACAGGGCCTGACCTGCACAGGGATGGTTAATATGTGATTATGTCATTAGACACAGAAAAGAAGAGGCACTTGTAAACAAAGTGCTTACCCCTATTTACATCTGTAAGATTGGACGTGAGGGGTAAAATAGCAAAAATCACAGATCTTCTGTCCCGAGAACCTGCAGAAATGAATAAAACAGTTCATTACCAGCCTGGAAAAAAATGATACTAGCAGTCACCCCACAAAGAAAAGACTGCAATTTCATACCATTATCTTTGAATAGCAGCTACTAGGAAAGAGAGGGGGAGAAAGAGAGAAAGGATCAGAGAGAGAGAAAGTGCACTCTAGGTTCATGCCCGAAGCCTGTTTTCCAGAAGTTGAAATTAAATTGGAAAAGCAAATCCTAAAATATGTGCCCATCTCCCTCAATTTGAGGAGCCTCAGGCTCCAGGCTCGGGGCCCTGGAAAAGACATCAAGAATCTCCCACAAGTGTAGAAGTGATTGATTCACCCCATTTTACCAAAGGCAAGATAAAATGCTGGAGTGTTTTTATTTTTCATTTTTCCCAGTTGGGAAGAAGGCTTGTGAGTAAAAGCAAAACAGTCATAATTTATAAAAACTAAGGCTTTTCCATAATAAACAAAAGTTCAGCAGAGTGAAAGGAAGAAGAGAAAAGAAGAAAATTGAAATCAGGAGGGAGCAGGAGCTGGGGAGAAAGGCGTGGGGGAGACCAGCTGTCCTCTCCTGGTACCCAGAGGACTAGGACCAACAGAATCAACCTGTCTTTGTTCTCACCTGGAGTCAGTGGGGTGCAAGTGATGTGGGAGGAAGCCAGTGGGCTTTGACAGCAATAAAAATTTCCAGAATCTACCCACAGTGGGGAAATGTCTGAGTCCTAATATTTCAAGCTTAACTGTCCATGGCCTCAGCCAATACTTCTTTCCCTGCAAACCATTCTCCTTGTACTGGGACCACAAAACATAGACAAAAATGTAGTCGACAAATTGAAACAGGATTCTAATGATGGACATGGGAATCCCAAGTGGCTCAGCAGTAAAGAACCCACCTGCTAATGCAAGAGACACAGATGTGAGTCCAGCCTCTGGGTTGGGAAGATTCTAGGATTCTTGCCTGGGAAATCTCATGGCCAGAGAAGCCTGGCAGGCTATAGTCCATGGGGTTGCAAGAGTCAGACACAACTGAGAGCCTAAGCCACCACCAATGATGGGCATGAGCTTCTGGGATCCCTTTCTGACATTGTATTGGAGGGAATAAGCGATCTAGATGAGGAAGTTTAAAATGAAGGCTTTGCATTTGCAGCAACATGGATTGACCTAGAGATAATCATACTAAGCAAAGTAAGTCAGAAAGAGGAAGACAACTACCATATGATATCACTTAGGCGGAATCTGAAATACAACACAAATGACCATTTCTATGAAACAAAAGCCAACTCACAAATGGAGAATAGATGTGTAGTTTCCAAGCAGGGGGTAGAGGGAAGGGCAAGGGGAAGCTTGGGAGCTTGGGATGAGCATATGCAAACTCTTACACATAGAATGGATACACAAGGTCCTACTGTAGAGCACAGGGAACTATATTCAGTATCCTGTGATAAACCATAATGGGAAAGGATATATACATGTATAACTCAATCACTTTGTTGTACAGCAAAACTTAAACACACATTGCAAATCAACTATACTTCCATAAAATAAAATGAAAAAAGAAGGCTTTGATGGTTGGGGAGGTAATTAGTCCAAATTAAAACAGTAGTAAGAGAACTCCAAGGAAAGAATAAAAAGGTTTCTGGGTAATCGAAGCCTCCAGTAAGAACATCTGTAAGAGAAGAGAAGTGAAATTTATGCCAGACAATCTGTAAAAATCTTTGAGAATCTGGAAGCAATTTGAAGTAGAAGGAAGAAAGTCTATATTTCTTTCCCCAAGGAACTTGTGAAAAACAATCAGAAACTCTCAACCAAAACAAAACTAAACTAAAAATTGTATAAGAACACCGCAATTCCAATAAAGTGAATTAAACTGGGCCAGATCCTGAAACCTTAGTGAGAAGTAAGGGGCCTCCACCTAATGCTTGAACATCTACCTTCTAATACCAAATGTGTCATAATATTTGGAGCCCTGGAGAAGGAAGTATTACCCTAGGACATTACCAGGATAACATTATTACTTAGCAATATTTTCATAGGCAACTCATTGACTCTCCATCTATTGATTGTCAGTGTACCAACAAGCATGGAAGACCCAGTGATGACTGAACAGCAAAATGTAAATATGGTTGAACAGAGTATAGTAATAATAATTCACAGCATCTCACAATACATACTTGCAGGTGGCTGAGCTGTGCAGAAATGAGACTTTTTCCTTCTGGAACTCTGTAAAGACTAGAGGGTAACCCAATGTTCTTGCTCACATTGCTGATCTCACAGCAACAGTTTATAAACCCATAGCTCCATGTTCCCAAACCTTCACTGAATGTACGATGGCTGAGTGTCCATGAAAGCTCATGCTGTAGATGAAAACAAATTAGGTAGGTTTCTGCGCAAGAAACTTAAAGGTACACCTGAATTTCTGGCCTCTAGGTACCAAGGATGAATCTACTGGATTTAATCACAAGTTTCCCTGTCACTTTTAGGGAAAGAAATCCATGTCCAGGAAAATGCCTTTTGCCTTGGTAGATGTTTTGACTTTTCCCCCCTTTCATTGTTGAGCTGTTTGGATGTCCACACACGTTCACACTGGTGACATCTCTGTTGAAGAAGATACAACAATCTGGTTTTTTTTTTTTTTTCCTGTGTGTGAGATCTTAGTTCTCTAATCAGGGATTGAACCTGTGCACCCTGCAGTGGAAGCATGGCATCTTAACCACTGGACTGCCAGAGAAGTCTACAATCTGATATTTTTATGTGAATCATCTTCAGAACTTGTTTTCCTTACCTTCAGATGTAATAAATATTCAATAGAAAAAAATACAGGGGAAAAAGAATTGCCCTCAGTGATAGGTCTGGCACACTTATGACATTAAACCACGTGTTGAAAACGTCTCTGAAGCATTTTTAAGATGAATTAAAGCTAATACTCGCTTAGGCACCCCTGGCAAGGAAAGTATTAAACTGTCCTTGTTGATGCTGTGCTCAAGTACCAGTAACAACATACTTCTTGCTTTCATAAACAGAACACTTTGTAGGGTGATGAGATTATAGAAAAATTAAGTCAAGAAGAAGTTAAATGTTTCACACATGGACTAAGGCTCAGAGGAAAAACGTGTCTCCTAGTTTGAGATTCATTGAACAATTCATTGTTCCTTTCTTCATACAGACCCACTATGTGCTGGGCATTGAACATTGCACTTGCAAAAAAGTTTATTATCCCTAATAAAGAAAACTGCCAAAAGAGCTTACTGTGTGATCAAGTCTGGGAAGTAGTAGATTCAAGACTTCACTGAAGGCAGGAAGCAGTACTTGGAAAGAGTACTTGCTTTGACATCATGATGCCTAGTGCTACTTCTGTTACTGCTAGAGTGACTTTGGGCTAATTGCCCGATTTAAGCCTCTCTTTCTTTATCTTCAAAAAGAATGAATCATGTTATATTATCTTTCGAGTCCATTTTGCCTCTAAGATAACTATCAGTGTAACAGAACTCTTATCGGGCTCTGTCCATCTGTCTATTATCCTGGACTTTATTTCTTGGAATCCCAATACTTGAGAATTTGATTTATGTCTTGCATTGTCTTGAAGTCTATAGCAGTTTCTTTCAGAGCCACTCAATTCCAACTGTCAGCTTTCCCAGATGGCATCATAAGTTCTCAAGAAGTTCTTGGTTATTGTACAGAGAACATAAACCAAAGGTGGATATAAAAGCATATATTTAATAAGAAAAAAATGTATAGGAATGACCCTAACCAAAGATCTTTGCAGAGAAAGAATGAGTCTTTGAATTTGGTTGACTTTTGTTGAGTGCTCTTTTTAATTTAATTCAATTTTACTTTATCTTTTACTTTATTTTTGGTCTTGGGGTTTCTTCCATGGTCTTGACTCTGGTTTGAAAAAAAAATGTTTTAAATTATGAAAAAATGTGATCATTTTTATGAAGTTGCTTAGTATTATCATATCATTTTAGAAATATTTCTTTTTCAGAGTCTTGTGTTTTTAACATAACTGAAATGATTTGATAGATGAATTCTATAAAAATAAAATTAAGATGATTATTATTTGCCTTTAGACAATCGAATGTAATTTGCTATAAAAATAAGTTGTGCTTGACAGCAAAAAATAAAATAAATTACACTAATCCCTTGGAAACGTGAAATAGTCAGCTTGCTAAAAGGTAAAAGCAATAGAGGCAACAAGCTAAGTTTCCTGATTTTTTTTCTAATTTGCTCAGCAGTATTTACTACCAACAAGGCTAATTTTAATTCAAGGTAATTATTTTAGTTTTCCACATTGAATAGGTAGATATCAGACTTTTAAGATCGTTGTTCTTAGTTCTTTCTCATCTGTTGAATGAAGGCTCTTCTTTCCCTCCTGAATTAATAATACTGAGGTCAAAGTCCTAATTTTAAGTTGCGTGCAAGTGCAGAGCTGGTGTTTAATCCCTCCATTCTTTCCCTCTGTAGGCATTCATGTCCATGTTCCAGATTCTTACCCAGGAAGGATGGGTTGATGTCATGGACCAAACACTAAATGCCGTGGGACACATGTGGGCGCCTGTGGTTGCCATCTACTTTATCCTGTATCACCTCTTCGCCACTCTGGTGAGTTTCAGGTTTCTTCTCAGTTGTCTGACCATTCATGATGGGGTGAGCACCAACAGGTTCCTGGTCTGTTGTCAGTTTCAGAACCAGAGAACCGAGGTAGAGTAGTCCCGTTGGAGGAGAGTCCCTTCCATTCTAACTGTCTATGAATCCAAGAACTACTTGAGGAACTGGATTTCAGATTTAAGTCAGAAGCTGTCTCCACCAAAGTCAAGTGGCTTGCATGAGGGAAAGTGAGACAAAACAAATGGAGTCCCAAGTCCGTGTACTGACTTAACCATTTCTAAACATCCACACCGTCCGTGATCTAAGAATCAAACCAGAACTAAATTATTATTTTTTCTTTATCATGTAGAGACACTCTCTTTGGTTTTGGTGCAGCCTCTTCACAGCTGTAATTAAACTGAAAACAGAAGCTGGAGACCTCAGGGTGCAGTCAGTTAATTAGAAACCAGCTCAGTGTTACTGCGCTTTGTGTGACTAAAAGAAACACATGGGGAAGAATAAAACACATGGCTGTGAATATTGTAAACGGCATGATAAAAACTAAATACCAAAATTCAGGAAAAATTTTCCTCTGTCACACAAGCAGATTTTTCTCTTCCATGTATGTCTATTAAAAAGAAAAGAAAAAAAATTATGAAATGTGGCCTGCATCCTAAAAGGATATAATCCTTAGGTCTTTCTAATGCCAGATATACATCTCCACACAATACATTTGTATATATTTAAGAATCAAATTTAAGCTCTCATATTGTGCTAAATGTTCCAAGGGAAAGAAACAGAATGTTACCGTTCATTAGGAACATATGAAATAAAAACAACTGCTACTCTTTATTGAGTGGCAAAAAGCTTTATAATAATTTTATTCCTCATATTTGGGACAGTCAGGTTACGTAATAGTCCCACTTTACAGATGATGAAACTGAGGAGTTAATTTGCCCAGTGTCTCAAAGAGTATAAACACTGGAGCCAGAACATTCCCAGGCCAGCCTGGTCTCAAAGCCCATGATCTTGCAACTATTTATTGCTTCTTCCCTAGATTATGAAACTTGGCATTGTCACTGAACATGTCTGCAGCAAATCAGACCTCTGCCCAAGAGCCACTAAAACAAAATACAAGCGATCCCTAAGGCCCCTTCCAATTCTAAAATCTATGTATCAAGTAAGTGCTGGACAAACTACATACATTAAACTAGACACCACATTTGCTATATGCAAAGGCCTTCCAGTCGAAGACTGGGGACTTCCCTGGTGGTCTGGTGGTAGAGATTTTGTCTTCCAATGCAGAGGGTTCGGGTTCAATCCCTGGTCGGAAAGCTAAGATCCTGCATGCCTTAGAGCCAAAATACCAAAAACATAAAGCAGAAGCAGTATTGTAACAAATTCAATAAAGACTTTAAAAATGGTCCCCATCAAAAAAAAATCTTTAAAACAAACAAACAAAAACACGGACATGTCCGTCCACAGGTGTATGAGGATTCATTGTGATGTGGAGAAAGGTCCTGGGCTCAAAGAGTGGAATCACGTAGAAATAATACTGGCATTTTTTGACTTGGGGTGACTTTAAAAATACTCTCACACATACGCACAAAGAACACTGAGTGGTAGGAGTGGATGTCAGGCTTCTAGAGACAAATCTGGCTGCGCCTGTGTTGCCAGACCCTTGGCCCTGAGGCCTTTGCATCCTCCTTCTCGGGACCCGTGTCATTCATTTATTCATTCATTCACTTACAAACTCAGCTAGTTTCTGTTAAGCAGTTACTGTGTGTTTCAATGGGTTTCCCAGGTGGCGCTAGTGGTAAAGAACCCCCCTGCCAATGCAGGAGACGTAAGACAGTTTGGATCCCTGGGAAGATCCCCCGGAGGACGAAATGGCAACCCACTCTGGTATTCTTACCTGGAGAATCCCATGGACAGAGGAGCCTGGTGGACTACCTGTCCATGGGGTCGCAAAGAATCGGACATGATTGAAGCAACTTAGCATGCACAAATGTGTTTAAGTTCCTTTAAAACTATGGAATACCTTCGAGACTATTGATCATTGGTTAAATTCAGGATAGATGGTTGAAATCATCTATGTAAGGGAATAATCTAATTGTTATTCTGTTAAAACAATATAATCTCATGCTGTCAGCCATGCAGAGATTTGATTCTTTTTTTTTTTTTTTTTTTTAGATGAGCTCACACTTTATTGGTTGCATCAACAATAAATCCAATAGTATGTCTAGAAGTGGGAAACCATGCTTATTTCCATTCTCAGAAAATGCACAACATGTCTAAGGATTTAAGGGTTCTTTGCAACAATTCCATGCCCTATTCCTCCCACACTGGGTCCTCAAGCTGAAAGTACAAGTTCGGGAAATGGTACCCATAGAGTTTCTCCTCTCTTATTTTCATTTTTTTTTTTTTTTTTTTTTATGTCTATCACAGGGCTACCATTAGGATTAAATAAGACAAAGTATGTGAAATTGCCCTGCATATCACCTGCTCAATATGGGATTTCAGTGGTGATTTTTTTTTTTTTTTTTTATTGCCATACCTCATTTTACTGTGCTTTGCTTTGTGAGCTTTATAGATACATGTTGGTTTTTTTTTTTTCCTTGTTAATTTTCTGTTTAGTTGATCTATCCATAAGTGTGAGTGGGGTATTAAAGTCTCCCACTATTATTGTGTTATTGTTAATTTCTCCTTTCATACTTGTCAGGATTTGTCTTACATACTGCGGTGCTCCCATGTTGGGTGGATATATATTTATAATTGTTATATCTTCTACTTGGATTGATCCTTTGATCATTATGTAGTGACCTTCTTTGTCTCTTTTCACAGCCTTTGTTTTAAAGTCTAATTTATCTGATACGAGTATTGTGACTCCTGCTTTCTTTTGGTCCCAATTTGCATGGAAAATCTTTTTCCAGCCCTTCACTTTCAGTCTGTATGTGTCCCCTGTTTTGAGGTGGGTCTCTTGTAGACAACATATGTAGGGGTCTTGTTTTTGTATCCATTCAGCCAGTCTTTGTCTTTTGGTTGGGGCATTCAACCCATTTACGTTTAAGGTAATTACTAATAAGTATGATCCCGTTGCCATTTACTTTATTGTTTTGGATTCGAGTTTATACACCATTTTTGTGTTTCCTGTCTAGAGAATATCCTTTAGTATTTGTTGGAGAGCTGGTTTGGTGGTTCAAAATTCTCTCAGCTTTTGCTTGTCTGAAAAGCTTTTGATTTCTCCTTCATACTTGAATGAGATCCTTGCTGGGTACAATAATCTGGGCTGTAGGTTATTTTCTTTCATCATTTTAAGTATGTCTTGCCATTCCCTCCTGGCTTGAAGAGTTTCTATTGAAAGATCAGCTGTTATCCTTATGGGAATTCCCTTGTGTGTTATTTGTTGTTTTTCCCTTGCTGCTTTTAATATTTGTTCTTTGTGTTTGATCTTTGTTAATTTGATTAATATGTGTCTTGGGGTGTTTCTCCTTGGGTTTATCCTGTTTGGGACTCTCTGGGTTTCTTGGACTTGGGTGATTATTTCCTTCCCCATTTTAGGGAAGTTTTCAACTATTATCTCCTCAAGTATTTTCTCATGGTCTTTCTTTTTGTCTTCTTCTTCTGGAACCCCTATGATTCGAATGTTGTAGCGTTTAATATTGTCCTGGAGGTCTCTGAGATTGTCCTCATTTCTTTTAATTCGTTTTTCTTTTATCCTCTCTGATTCATTTATTTCTACCATTCTATCTTCTAATTCACTAATCCTATCTTCTGCCTCTGTTATTCTACTATTTGTTGGCTCCAGAGTGTTTTTAATTTCATTTATTGCATTATTCATTATATATTGACTCTTTTTTATTTCTTCTAGGTCCTTGTTAAACTTTTCTTGCATCTTCTCAATCCTTGTCTCCAGGCTATTTATCTGTGATTCCATTTTAATTTCAAGATTTTGGATCAATTTCACTATCATTATTTGGAATTCTTTATCAGGTAGATTCCCTATCTCTTCCTCTTTTGTTTGGTTTGGTGGGCATTTATCCTGTTCCTTTATCTGCTGGGTATTCCTCTGTCTCTTCATCTTGTTTAAATTGCTGAGTTTGGGAGTCCTTTCTGTATTCTGGCAGTTTGTGGAGTTCTCTTTATTGTGGCGTTTCCTCGCTGTGTGTGGGTATGTAGAGGTGGCTTGTCAAGGTTTCCTGGTTAGGGAAGCTTGTGTCGGTGTTCTGGTGGGTGGAGCTGTATTTCTTCTCTTTGTTCAGTCGCGCTATGGGGAGGGAGGGAGGGATGCTGCAAACAAATGACACTGGCGTGCGCTCGCAGTGCCTCAGCCACACTGGGTCTGCCCCCGCTCACGGCGCGTGTAGCCTCCCTGCCCACACTGCTCAGGCTCTAGGTTGTTCCGCCGGGAACAATCCGAGGCTGGCCCTGGGTTGCATGCACCTCCCAGGTCCAAGCCGCTCAGGTTCAGGCACTCAGGTAGTCCTCAGAGGCGCAGACTCAGTTGGGGCTGCGTTTTGTGCTCTTCCCAGGTCCGAGCAGCTCAGGTGATGAGGTGTTTGGCGAGCGCCAATGCTGCGACTTATCGCCTCCCCGCCACTTGGTTATCTGGGTGTAAAACCGGCGCACCTTCTCAGGCAGATGTTAACCGTCCAGACCCCCAATAAGTTTTAGTTAGCAAAGAAGCCAGTTTTATAGATAATGTCTCTCTGGGGCTGCGATTGCCCCCTTCCGGCTCTGGCTGCCTGTCACCGGAGGGGGAAGGTTTGCAGCCGGCTACCTCTGTTTAGTCCTTTGTTCCGTGCGTGGGCTGGCGGTGTCTTAGGTTAGGGCTGGCTTTTCGCATGGTAGATATCCCACAGTCTGGTTTGCTAGCCCAAATTATTTCGCTCAGATAGTGCTCAAGGTATTCAGGCCAGATTCTTACTCTCAGCGATGCAGCCCGCGCCGCGCCTCCCTGCCCAACCCCCGCTTGCTAATGGCGGATGCAGGCGTCTGCGCTGCTTCTCCGCTGGAGGAGTTACCGTAGGGCTCGCAATCTGTGAGTTTTAATTGTTTATTTATTTTTTCTCCCTGTTATGTTGTCCTCTGTGCTTCCAAAGCTCGGCACGGATTCGGCAGTGAGAAAGTTTCCTGGTGTTTGGAAACTTCTCTCTTTTTAAGACTCCCTTCCCGGGACGGAACTCCGTCCCTCCCTCTTTTGTCTCTTTTATTGTCTTTAATATTTTTTCCTACCTCCTTTCGAGGAGTTGGGTTGCTTTTCTGGGTGCCTGATGTCCTCTGCCGGCATTCAGAAGTTGTTTTGTGGAATTTACTCGACGTTTAAATGCTCTTTTGATGAATTTGTGGGGGAGAAAGTGTTTTCCCCATCCTACTCCTCCGCCATCTTGGCGCCTTCCCTCGATTTGATTCTTAAGTCAGAGTCTAACACAGTAATATGTAAGCAGGAATAAAAATAATCTAGCCTAGTAAATTAGTTAGCAAAGTAAATTTTTTCAAGTGGATTTCTACAGGAATCACTAATATAGTGAAATAAAATATTAAATCTGGTAACAGATTTCTTGGACAGTCTGAATTTTCCTTATTGTGCCAAAAACGTGACTTTGATTGTGGAACCCTGAAGGACTTCCAGGGACTCCTGAGATTCACTGAAGCCTTTAGGAATCCACAGAACGTAGCTTGAAAACCTGTATCTAATTCTACACCTTCATTCTACGGATTTAAGTGTCTGCCCAAAACACTCATTGTAATTTTTCAAAAATTTTAAAACTGAAAATTGAAAGTGTTTGTTCTTTTGTTCATAATTTTTTTGAATCTCTAAAAAGTTGAGAATTTAAAAGTCTAGCAGGTAGCACAGTGGTAAAGAATCTGCCAGCCAGTGCAGGAGACACAGATTCCATCCCTGAATTGGGAAGATGCCCTGGAGGAGGGCATGGCAACTGGCTCCAATGCTGTTGCCTGGAGAATCCCATGGACAGAGGAGCCTGGTGGACTGCAGTCCATAGGGTCACAAAGAGCCGGACATGACTGAGCGCGAACACACACACACACACACATATATACACACAGGTCGGTGAGGGCAATCTGTTAAATATGGTGGAGTTCAAGACTGCAGACTTGAGGTCCAAAAATCTAGATTCAGTATCTGTCTCTGCCAGTCTCTAGATGTATGACTGTAGAAGAATCAGACAACTTCCCTGATTTGTTTGTTGTGTTATATCTGAAAGTGAGAGTAATAAGACCCTGGCACATCTAGCTTCCAAGGCTGCCAAGTACATGTGAGGTGAGCTTGTATTTTTGAGGGTGCTTTAGCCATGGTCTAAGAGGACGATCGTAACGATCACCAACCCTGAGTTTCTTCAAGTTTAAGTAAGATGGTATGTACATTTCAAGCTATATCTTAATAAATGCTAAAATGTCATTTCAGATGTTTTTAATTTGTAAAAGTAAAGTATTATTGATCAGTTTAAAGCATCAGGCAATGGCACCCCACTCCAGTACTCTAGCCTGGAAAATCCCATGAACAGAAGAGCCTGGTGGGCTGCAGTCCATGGGGTCGTGAAGAGTCGGACACAACTGAGCGACTTCACTTTCACTAAAGCATCATTTATGCCCAAGTTTGTCTCTCTTTTGGTCTTCTCCACACCCATTCTCCCAGACAATGACTTTGATGAATTTGTATGAACCCATCTTCCAGTTTTTAAATCATAGTTTACTAAATTTAGCATACTATCAACTTTGTTGTTGTTATTGTTCAGTCACTAATCCATGTCCAGTTCTTTTTGAACCCATGGACTGCAGCACGCCAGACTCCTCTGTCCTCCACTATCTCCCGGAGTTTGCTCAAATTCATGTCCCTTGAGTCGGTGATGCTATCTAACCATCTCATCCTCTGCCACTCCATTCCCCTTTTATCTTCAATCTATCAACTTTAAAAAGACTCATATTTGGTGTAATATTAACAAAGTACAGTTAAAGTACACACATAGATTGCAAGATACATCCCAATTTCAGATTGCTAAAATGTGAAAACCAATGTGCATCTTAAAATCAATGGACTGCGGTAGTTTTCCACGTTTATACATACCCATTAGAATATATAGTGTTGTAAACCATCTACAGACATTTTTATACCCTTGGTTTTTAAGATCAGTATGATATTTTCAGTTTGAGGAGCACTGCTCCAGCGCATGGCTGGCCCTGTCTGGAAGGAATGCCCGCACACTCCTCTCACTGCTATAATTCCACCCCATGCTGAGGCCAAGTTATGTTTGATCATGGGTTTCCCTCCTTACAAGGGCTTTCCTGGTGGCTCAGATAGTAAAGAATCCACCTACCATGCAGAAAACCTGGCTTTGATCCCTGGGTCAGGAAGATCCCCAGGAGAAGGGAATGGCAACCCACTCCAGGCCTCTTGCCTGGAGAATTCTGTGGACAGAGGAGCCTGGCGGGCTACAGTCCATGGGGTCCCAAAGAATCGGACATGACTGAGCGACTAACACTTTCACTTTTCCCTCCTTACAAATTACTAAGAGTAGCAATTTTCAAAATTAATAGAATATATACTCTCAGTTTAGTTTTTAACCAAATATTGTTTTTGAAATCTTTTAATACACATAAAGTTAATTCAGACATTAATATATAATATATATAGTCATATAGTAGCAGTCCATTGGCTGAACATGCCTTATTTGCTTCTCAGTTTCCTTCCTGGAGACACAACTTAGGTGGCTTTCCAATATTTTGCTCTTACCTGTTGCAATGAATACATTTGTACTTTGTGTACAGTTGTGCAAGAGTTTCTTTAGGGTATTTGGTTTAGTCGCTAAGTTGTATTCGACTCTTGCAATCCCATGGACTCACCAGGTTCCTCTGTCCATGGTATGTTCCAGGCAAGAATACTGGAGTGGGTTGCCATTTCCTTCTCCAGGGGAACTTCCCCCACCTGGGGATTGAACCTGAATCTCCTGCCTTTCAGGAAGATTCTTCACTGCTGAGCCACAAAGGAAGCCCTTTAGAGTATATACCAAAAGGTAGAATCTGGGATCCTGGTTGCTGCCCAGATGGCTGCGTGAAAGTAAGTCACTCAGTTGTGTTCAACTCTTTGCGATCCCACAGCCTATCCAGTCCATGGAAGTCTCTAGGCCAGAATACTGGAGTAGGTAGCCTTTCCCTTTTCCAGGAGATCTTCCCAACCCAGGGATTGAACCCAGGTCTCCTGCATTGCAGGTAGATTCTTTACCAGCTGATCCCCCAGGAAGCCCAAGAATACTGGAGTGGGTAGCCTATCCCTTCTCCAGCGGATCTTCCTGATCCAGGAATTGAACTGGGGTCTCCTGCATTGCAGGCGCATTCTTTACCAACTGAGCTATCAAGGAAGCTCTAAATGACACCATGCTGCTGCTGCTGCTGTGTCGCATCAGTCGTGTCCGACTCTGTGCGACCCCATAGACGGCAGCCCATCAGGCTCTCCCGTCCCTTGGATTCTCCAGGCAAGAACACTGGAGTGGGTTGCCATTTCCTTCTCCAATGCATGAAAGTGAAAAGTGAAAGTGAAGTCGCTCAGTCGTGTCCGACTCAAGCACACTCTAAAACTAAATTTTCAAAATTGCATGTGTTAATCTTATACTACCCAAAAAGTTTAGAGACTGAAGTCACTTCCCCAGGTCACTGGAGATTCCCTTAAGCATTATCAACAATTGCTTTATTCTCCTGTATGTCCTCAAACTGACAGTTATTTTCATGAGGTCTATCAAGCCAGCCCAGTTTGATTCAGCACAGTTTTCCTGAATCTCAGCCACTCTCTATAAGTACTAACCTACATCCTGGCCTTCGTTGGGAAGGCTTAATCTGTGCTCTCTGAGCCTACAACTGGTAGAGAAGTTGTACTAGTAAATACAAACCAAACACAGATAAAAGCTATTATCATAGAGACACTCAGGCATGCTGTGTTTTTGATACACATGATAAACATTTGCTTCCTGATCATTCCATATCAACCTGGTCTGAAATTTTTAAAATATTGGCAGTAAAACAGCTAGAGATTGTTTTTGGACAAACACACAAATATGTGCATGGAGATGATAGCGTGTGTTATATGTGCATCGCTACCCTTCCAAACAACATTTGTAAGTTAAAATCTCAATTTCATAAGCCTCTAGGCTTGAATTTAGCTGAAAAAGAACATTTTTGCTAAGTTGTATGAGTTTTTTGTTTTTGTAAAATACTACAAAGCATTTTAACCCAAATTGCAAAAAAGAAAAAAAAAAAGCCTACATACATATACATCCTCTGACTTAATTTTTATCCACACTGGCCCATGGAGCCACACAGCCTGATTTAGTCTTCTCAGGGACAAACAAGCATGTGCCAAGCAGACAAAGAAAAAAGGTTTGGCTGCAGTTTCTGGAACAGGAAACAGCAGGCTCTCCCATCGCCCCCTGGGGGTACCAATTTGTAGCCCACAGTGAAAATCAGGCTTAAGTATACAGCAGACGCATATTTATAACCATTATCTACTGTTCCATAAAATGTCTCTCTCATCCACCAGGTATGTATTCTGAAATTCTGTCCGTGACTGATTGCAATTTGCCCAATGCTTATGAAATCCATCTTTTCCCCCCCACTTTTGTCAATGATTTGGGGATAAGAATGATGAAAGACTTAAGCAGTTGAAAGACTCCTTATTTTTCAGTGTTTTTCACTTTATTATTGTTTCAAAGGAAAGCCCTGTGATGTGAATACTGAAAGAGAGAAAATGTAATTAAGCGCTCATTGTGGATAGTCTTTTTGTTACCTTTGAAGTGCTTACATTAACACAGCAATCTCTTGATTTTGCTTCTGTAGCGGCAGCTTTCAGAGAATAGTCATGTTTTGCTGACAAAAATGGGCCTTCCAAAGTGTAAATTAAATAACTTGATTTTATAGAATTCATTTAAAAGTGCATCTGTGTTGAACATTTCTCATTTTGCATTGCTCTGATTACATTTGACTTTTCATTGACCTATATGAAAAATGAAATAGTTTCCAACTACAGCCTGCAAGGCAGCTTAGGATAGTGTGATTATGGTAAAAAGGTAATGAGGAAAAGAAATGGTAAAAAAAAAAAATAATAAAAGGGAAAAGAAAACTGCAAGATGATGGGGTACTGCCCAGATTCCTGCTGTGGTTCTACTGTATCCTTGAAAATAATTTTTAAAAAAATTACTAATGAAGTTCACCATAGAAAAGGAAATAAGATTACAGGTGACATTTCAGCTAAAGGGTTGTCTTTAAGCTATATAAACAGAAAAAGAAAATCATAAGAGGAAACTTTAGAAAAGAGCTGGAAATGAGAAAGAAAGATAGGGTAGGTGTGGAACTATACGTAGGTGGAGAGAATTCAAAATAGGATACGAAGCGACAGAGATGGAAATTCTCCGTCATGAAAAGCCATTCTAAGATGGTGAGGCCACTCTTTTGAGGAAATACAGTGTAACCTGGAGCAGCCTGAGTCAGGCTAACCTAGCCTCTCCCTGCGGTGGAGAGAACAAGAACCCTCGAGTGCTGTGCAGGGTGGTCATGTCACAGCAAAACTGGGGGACATAGGACACTAAAGAGCACACTGCTTCCCTGGTTGAATTTCACTAAATGCATTGTGGGTAAATGGAAGAAAACCAAGCTAATACTCTGTGGTTCAGAGTTTCACACCTAAACCTAGCAAATGCCTCAGCTCAGGTGCACCTGGCGTTTTTAGTAGTGAGAGGAGTTATAGAAGAGAGGTCCTAAGAAATCATGGGCTTCCCTGATAGCTCAGTCGGTAAAGAATCCGCCTGCAATGCAGGAGACCCCGGTTCAATTCCTGGATCTGGAAGAGTCCCTGGAGAAGGGATAGGCTACCCACTCCAGTATTCTTGGCTCCCCTTGTGGCTCAGCTGTGAAGAATCCACCCAAAATGCAGGAGACCTGGGTTCAATCCCTGGGTTGGGAAGATCCCCGGGAGAAGGGAATGGCTACCCACTCCAGTATTCTGGCCTGGAGAATTCCATGGCCAGTATAGTCCATGGGATTGCAGAGAGTCGGACACGACTGAGAGACTTTCACTTCACTTTCAAGGAATCACAGTAACTGAACACGTGAGGACCGGAGCCATTGCTTTGGAAGCCCGCTGAGCTGGAGGGTCAGTGCCCCACCAAGAGGTGGCTACGTCATTCATAAAAATTCTAGGAAGGAGACTTGCCAGGGTTGCAGAGATCTGTGTCATTTCCCACACTAAATGCATGGTCAATGCTAAAAATACCTTAAGCATAGGTGTTATAATCTGAGAAAATCTGAGAAAAAGTAAAGAATTAGATACCTGGACAAATAGTTATTCTCTACTTTTTCATTAAGATCAGTGATTCATAATGTATTGATCATAAAATAAGAAAATGGGTATATTATTAATACAGTCATTGTATATTACACGGCAGGACAAATACACATGTTGCGTGTTAATATAATGTGATATTACAGATCTGTTGCAAGTAGTGAGTAGCCAGTGCATGAAAATATAGATGTGAATTTGAATTTCTTGTTTTAAAGCACTGCACATACTGAATACCATTGTGTTGAGAGTATATATGTGCTTTATTTAACAAAGCACAAGAGGAAATGAAGGGATATATCATGACCCTTCCCCCCCCCCGAAATTGCATCTTGAAGAAATTATAAATTTAAATATTATAAAAGTTACAAAAAATACATAACACACACAACAGGTTGTGTAGTTTAGAACTGGCAAAGCAAAAAGGGAAAAGGGTTTCACTGCAAATGATGATGCTCTTGTAATTAAGTGTGACAGATCCCTCTAAAAGTTCTTTATTATATCAGTAGCATTGACTATAAGCCTGTGAATCTCATTTAATGGTTGTGTGCTAAGGCACTTTAGTCGTGTCTGACTCTTTGTGACCCCATGGACTGTAGCCCACCGGGCTCCTCTGTCCATGGAATTCTCCAGCCAGGATGACTGGAGTGGGTTGCCATGCCCTCCTCCAGGGGATCTGCCTGCCCCAGCCTCTAACCTGCGTCTCTTCTGTCTCCTGCAATGGGAGGGGGCTCTTTACCACTGAGCCACCCGGGACATCCCATTTAATGGTTATGGAAAGCCTTTCGTCACCACGCAGGTGGCACTGGTAGTAGATAGACACTGGCTGAAAATAAGATTCAGATGTCAGTGTAGTGGCCTCAGATTATTAACAAGCCTTACTTCAGCTTTCTATGAAAACAGAACAGACAACAACAAAAAGTAGGCTGAGAGGATTGAGGAAAGGTTCTTGCTTTCAGAATGAAGCTCTGTCCCCCACTCCGATTAACCCTGGGGGAAAGAGAAATGGCCGAGTCAGGCCCAAGTCAGACTGCACCCTGCACAGCCCTGGGTTTGCAGGAAAAAGATGTCTCCCTGACAATGTAAATTAAATACGATGAGAACCAAGCTGCCACCTCCCTTCACGTCTGTTTCTTTACTGCAGTGGTTATTGCCACCTTTTTAGAGTCTGAGAAAATAACTACAAAGTAATTCTCACCTCCTCGAGCTCAGCTCCAGACTCAGCCTCCCTTGTGTGTACTATTCCCACTCCAGAGAGACAGTCCAAGCCAGACCCCGAGTGTCCAGTTGTCATGTTAGCACCACACCCTCCCCGTCAGGAACACGCGACAAGCATCTATAAATGTCTGCATCCAAACAGAGCTTCAGGAGAAAACTTGAGCTCCACACACATTTTTAAATACGGTTTCTGTTTTTGCATCTTCATGTTAACTAAGCATTGTGACATCACGTCATGTTAACTAAGCAGGAAAGCCTGAACATTCAAAGACATTAAACGAACTTAGGTTTAACGATGTTGTTCAGTCACTCAGTTGTGGCCAACTCTTTGCGACCCTGTGGACTGTAGCCTGCCATGCTCCTCTGTCCTCTACTATCTCCCAGAGTTCACTCAAATTCATGTCCATTGAATCAGTTTAATGAGAATTTAAAGGTTTAGCTCATGACAGTTTAAAGCACACTTGACACACTCTCATATACTGTTCTTAAATTCGAGACCAGAACCTGCCAAGAGGTTTCTGCCTGCAAAGCCCCTTCAGCATGTTTTCTAGCAAAGCCAAAGCGTCTCCTTTTTGAGTCTTGCATTCTCTCTTCTGTGAAAACCAAACTCTTACCTCCACGAAGATGATCAAGTATGGCTAGAATCCCTCAGCTTTCTCTCTGTGCCCCTGCCCTCGGGGTAGCTTTATTTTCTCTTTCCTCCAAAAAAGAGGTATCATATCTACCATTTTTTAAATAAAGTAACAAAACGTTACATATTTAATAACTTTTGTCAAATTGCGCTTAACACTGTCTAGTTACTATTCAGTGATCCAGTTTAAAATAACTGCATTGCATGCATTTTAAAAAAGGAAGAGAGAGAGAACTTCTGAAAGGGAAATTTAAACAGAGAAGAAAAAAATGTCATCCCCTCCTGATTATTACAGCCTTGCTGTCACTCCTCCCAGCCTCCCTTGGTGGCATTCGGGCACACTGCCCAGCCCCTCGGCCCACCTCTCGGTCTCGCCCAGCCTCCTCCAGGCAGCGATGCCTGGGCCGGGCTCACCTGCCCACCAGGCCCCCACCTAGCCCCACACCCCCAAGGCCCCGTCTTTGCCCATGCCACCTGGAAAGCCTTTCTCACAGCTCTCTTCCTGACAGCATCTCCCTTCTCCTTGGCATCTTGGTAGCACCGTGCCAGACTCTCTACCAGCCCCTCACAATCTTACATCGGCAGCCTTCAGAAGAGCCCCCCACCCCCAGACTCATCTGCCTAGATCAGCTCTCAGAAAGCAAAATGGCTTGGCTGGCACAGAACTGAAGCTGGGAGATTCCGATGGGGTTTAGTTCCGGTTGGTTGTCAGTCTTCACACTCGTGTGTCCCCCTAAGTCCCCATTTCCCTTCACATCCCTGCTTTCTGAGAAGAAATAGTAATGTTCTCTGGGATGAAACATGAAGGAGGCAGAAGGGTCTAGAGAGAGACCGGGAGTGAAGTGCTTTGATGATAAGGCGGCATGCCACACCCAGGGCAGCAGCAGTATTGCTTCCAACCTGGGGGTGTTGACACCCAAGGCTTGTCTTGTAACCACTTCTTGTCTGAACTTGACGGGGAGATGGCCTTGCTAGGGGCCCCACGTGGACACGGGGCCACCTGCACAGAGCTGGGGAGCTGTGTGAGAGGTCTAGATAGAGAGTCTGAAAGGCTCCCCGCTACCCAAAAAAAAAAAAACAAACCCAGTCTTCCTGAACCCCCAGTTGGAATGGCAGAACTTCAACCTTCCCTGAGACTTGACAGCCTGTGTGTGGAAACAACGGCCCGAGCCAGAAATGAAGTTGACAGTAGCAGGGGTTATATGAAAGTGAAAGTGTTAGTCACTCAGTCTGTCCGACTCTTGGCAACCCCACACACTTAGCCCACCAGGCTTCTCTGTCCATGGAATTCTCCAGGCAAGAGTACTGGAGTGAGTAAGCCATTCCCTTTTCCAGGGGATGTTCTCAACCCAAGGATTGAACCTGGTCTCTCACACTGCAGCAGATTCTTTACTTGTCTGAGCCACCAGGGAAGCCCTAAGAATACTGGAGTGGATAGCCATTCTCTTTTCCAGGGGATTTTCCCAACACAGGGATTGAACCTGCATCTCCCACATTGCGGGCAGATTCCTTACCATCTGAGCCACCTGGGGGTTGTATGGGGACCCCCAAAAGATATATCCATGTTCTAACTCCCAAGCCTCTGAATGTGACCTTATTTGGAGGCCCTTTCAGATGCAATTAAATTAAGGATTTTGAGATGTGATTATCCTGGATTATCTGGATAATCCCTAAATTCAGATGACTATAAGAGATTGAACCCAGGTCTCCTGCATTGGAGGCAGATTCTTGACTGTCTGAGCCAACAGGGAATCCTGGGTCAGGAAGATCCCCTGGAGAAGGGCATGGCTACCCACTCCAGTCTTCTTGCCTGGAGAATCCCGTGGATAGAGGAGCCTGTGGGCTACAGTCCATGGGGTCTCAGCTAAACAACAGCAACATACCGTACACCAGGGTTCTTGGGGGAGGCTTAAATGAAACAACCATATAGCTGCAATTTGTTGAGCTATTATCATAGCCATTATATCATGCAAATGAGAGCGATGAAACTCACAGAAGGCTGCATAGCTCGTGGCTGGCAGAGCCTATTTGCCAGTCAAGGTCTCCAACCACAGTTCTCTTTTCCACCAGGCTGCCAGCCCACATCTGCTTAATGCAATTGTGAACTTCATAGCAGTGAGCACACTATTGCATTTGTGTTCCTGACCGGGCA
Organism: Bos grunniens; assembly: GCF_055505025.1. NCBI lineage: Eukaryota > Metazoa > Chordata > Mammalia > Artiodactyla > Bovidae > Bos > Bos grunniens. The sequence goes on along the minus strand of NC_141176.1, from coordinate 84,024,271 downwards.
CTGTCTGGGGTTGCAAAGAGTCGGACACGACTGGGCAACTGAACTGAAGGCACTGTCTGACACAGAGTCCAATTTAATCGAATAGCATAACCTCACTGTGGTGAAGTAGCCTGCCATCTGTCTGGTGTTGGGGAAATAATTAAAATAAAATCTTCTGACAACCCAGAAAACCTCTGCCAAGGTAGACAGGAAAACAACAGTTTTATTGTTGGATAAGCCGTAAACCAGACTGCGACGGGCATCACACACAGTCTGCCAAAACAATGGCAAGGACAAAGACAGCCGTGCTCTCAGGACGAAAGCAACCAGTCCGCAAGCACGAAGACCTGACGGCGCCATCTGTTAAATGCAGCTCCCCCTAAATTCACCTGGCAACTGGGGGTGGCCCTCTGTGATAGCGAATTGCCTTTATCCAAAGGAAGATCAAACTCTTCATCTCTCCATGATACATAGGAAGTTTTGCAACGTGGATCCAGGTGGCGAAGTTATATTCCCACCTTCCCACGAAGAAGGAGAGATGGCCCTATTCCTGCACTGTACAACGATGTGACTTATTTGACTTTTAAAAAAAGATTTATATACATCTCAAAGGGGCAGAGGAAGAATTTATAAGCACAAGTTTTCCGGAGGAAATGCTCTGAGAAAAGGGAGGGGGAACTGTGGCTTTCCCTTTTTCAATCAAGAAATTTGTTTTTTTCTTTTTAGATTTGTGTTTGCCCTTTCACTGGGGAGAAAATTTATTAGGTTAGGACACAGAGCAGGGCCTGCTTGAGTGCCCAGCGGGGACAGAAGTGGTGGGAGACAGCTCAGACTCACAGCCAAGCCCTCCAGGTGGCCTTTCTGTATCTGGGCAAGGAAGAGGAGAAAGGAGAATTCTCCTCTGAGAGCGCTTTGGTGATAACGTCAAGGTCAGCCTCAAGGTCACAGGAAGAGGGCTAGACTTGGTGTGAACTGTGAAATGTCCTCTATAGCACAAAGTGGTTTAGAATAAGCCTAAATACATCCGGGCCCAGATATTCATGATGTGGTGGATGTGGTGACATCAATAAAAATTTTTTTTTAATCTGTGGTCTAATAGAGAACAGATGTGGTTTTCAAGGAAGAGGGAGATGGGGAGTGGGGCTGGAGTAGGAGTTTTAGGTTAGTAGATACAAACTGTTAAATATAGAATGGATTTAAAAAAAAAAAAAAACCAGGGTCCTAGTGTTGTTACTGTATCACAGGGACCTATATTCAATATCCTGTAATAAACCACAATGGAAAAGAATATAAAGCAGAATGATATATATGGTTCAGTGGGTAAAGAATCTGCCTACAGTCTAGGAAACACAGGAAACACGGATTCGATCCCTGGATTGGGAAGATCCTCTGGAGGAGGAAATGACAACCCAGCCCGGTATTCTTGCCTGGGTAATCCCATGGACAGAGGAGCCTGGCGGTCTACAGTCCATGGGTCTCAAAGAGTTGAATGTGACTGTGTGATCAAGCACAGCACCCATATATATTAATATAAATGTATAACTGAATCACTTGGCTATACAGCAGAAATTAACACATCGTTATCAGTCAGCTATACTTCAATTTTTTAAAAACTAAATTAAATCCGTGGTCTAGACCATTCTGTGTCCTCTTTAAGTTCTGGTCGGATCCCAAATGATATGACTGTTAAAATGAAGGGTGCTGGCACTTGTCCTCAGCCAAGCATTCTGTCAGAATTTTATAGTAGTTGAAGCTTTTTCCCCCTTGTTCTGTGCTCGGTAAACTTGGAAAAGGCATTAACTTCTGCATAACAATCTCTCTGGTGCTTGAAAATCATGACTAAATTGCCTCGATTTTCTTACCTTTGTGCTTAACAGTCTAATATTAACAAATGGGAATAATTTGCTAAGAGGGAAATTAAAAGGAAGAGTATAAATAAGAAATGTAAAGATTAGCAAATGAATGTGAGACTTTAGAGAATTCAAAGTTGAAAAGGGAATTGAAATTAAAATATTTTTAAAATTCTACTTTTTTTGTTGTTTTCTCTCTTTTACCTTATTTACCCATTCCAAACGGAGCATATGCCTTTTTTTTTTTTTTTTAATTTGGCAAATACAACAAAAGGGGTAGAAATCTATTTTTTCACACAGGCAGGCACCATTAACATTTCTAAAGTACCTGCTCTTAACATTTTCTCTAGTGTCTCATTTTGTATGTACTTGTACTTCTGTCACGTGCCATGCTGTGCTTAGCTGCTCAGTCGTGTCAGACTCTTTGCACCCTCATGGACTGTAGCCCACCAGGCTTCTCTGTCCATGGGGATTCTCCAGGCAAGAATACTGGAGTGGGTTGCCATGCTCTCCTCCAAGGGATCTTCCCAACTCAAGGATCGAACCCAGGTCTCCTGCATTACTTGCAGATTCTTTACCATCTGAGCCCCCGGCGGGGGCCAAAAATACTGGAGTGGGTAGTCTATCCCTCCTCCAGGAGATCTTCCCGACCCAGGAATTGAACTGGGGTCTCCTGCTTTGCAGGCAGATTCTTTACCACCTGAGCTACAAGAGAAGCCCATACTTCTAACATATATATACTAACTTAATATTGTAAGCAGTTTTCAATACTGATAGAATTCATGAGTGTATTAGTTATCTATTTCTATATGACAAATTATGAACAATTTAGGGGATTTCAACCATAAACATTTGTTATCTTGTGTGGTTTCTACAGGTCGGGAATCTAGGACATGCTAAGCTGGGTGTTTCTAGCTCAGAGCGGTCCATGAGTTTGCAGTCAAGATTCTGGCTGTGGCTACAGTCATCGGAAGGCTTTACTCAGGCTGGGGGATCTGCTTCTGAGATGGGTCAGTCACATGCCTGTTGGCCGGAGGTCTCTGCTGGTTGCCACAAGGGCCTCTCCATAGGGCCACTTGAGTGTCCTCGGGAGCTGGCACCTGGCTTCCAGCAGAGTGGGTGAGCCAAGAGAGAGAAAGGCGAAGGCCACAGTGCCCCTTACCACCTAGCCTTGTAAGTCACAGACAGTCATTTCTGTAATCCATTGACTACATAGACCAACCATATTCAGTGTGGAAGGGGACTCTCAAGACTGTGAACCGCGAACTCACCATCTTGGGACTAGCTAGTGCAATAGACATTTGTAGTAGCTGCAAGAATGTTGCAGTAGAAATCTCTATAGCTGTATTAGCTATTTACCTACAGTTAGGTTTTATTTCTAGTATTCCATCATTATAAATAACTCTTTCAGGTACTTTCGGGTATAAAGATTTTCATCAGTACTTCAGATCATTTTCTTTGGATATAGTTTTAGAAGTAAGATTGTTGAATTACCTTAAAATTTTCCTAAATTTCATTTAAAATCAGCTTTATAAAGCAAATTAATATTTTATATTGTCTATTTCAGTTAACAGATGCATTTCCTTGAATGTATTTGTTATGAATATTTTTAAATACCTATGCAGTACTCACAACTGTGTGTTTTTAATGCATTCTATATAGCATATACTTTAGGTAGATATTCTAGATCATATAGGTAATATTTTGATACTTGTGGTGTGTGAGTTTTTTCATTATTATTTAACCATTTTGTAGATCCTCCTGAGTTTGTTTGTTGCTGTTATTTTGGACAACTTAGAGCTTGATGAAGATCTAAAGAAGCTTAAACAAGTAAGTAATGTATGGGGGATTCTTTAAATCAGCATTAAAAAAATAAGGGCAAAGCATGTGCTTACAGGTAATGTTAAATCTGTTCAAGCTTCAAAGCAAATATTTTAATAAATTAACACACTGAGTTGGCAAATATTTTTCTTTTAAGTTTAACCTTCTCTAATATCAACAAAGGAAATTTTTATTGCTCTGTAATTATCCTAGGGATATTTTTATATCATTATTTTGAGTAAAATTAAGATGGGCATGGTATAGTAAATTGAATTTAGATTCTCCTTCAGCCATTAAATGAAGGTTGTTTGGAAATGAAATGCCTCAGGGCCAGCTTGCCATTTGGCATTGTTATGTGTAATACTTTCGATCATCATCATAAAACTATTAAGCATAAATTTGCCTGACCACTAGGCACTAAAAGAGAATTTAGTCCTGGTGCTCAAAGTAGGTATAAGAAATGGGACAGAATAACTGATCAACTGTGTGCCCAGCTGTATATGAAAACAGACTGGGTGTTATGGCATTGATAATCATTTCCAAAAAATCTCAATGTAAATATGTGAAGATTATGTTATTGATGGCCGAAAGATTACAGATGTGAATCAGTATTCTCATAGTTTTTGTTCCATGGAGGATACTTGGCTTGAATATTTGACTGTGTCAAAGAGAAGAGACCCTTTGAGAAGCAGAATTTGTGAAGCAAGGGAGCACGTGGATAAATATTCTTGGATCACCCACCTCGGCACTGCAATAGTTGGGATGTTAATAAAGAATATCCCATCTGGAACTTTCCAAAGGCCCCACATATTCAGAATTTTCAAATTGGATCAAGTTGTCTATTTTTTACAAAGCAAAGACATTACCTATTTAAATGTCTTGTTGTTATGTATAATCTCAAAATCACTTTAAGCATTTCACCTTTTTACTCTTGTTTATCTCCAAAGCCCATGCTTTTAACTAAGGATAGTCAATCATATAAAAAAAAAAAAATTTTTTTTTTTTGGATGTAAAGATGCTCGCTGTGAGCCTATCAAAGAAGGATTTGAATTTTCCTGTTCTGAGGCTATACAAGCAAATGCTTGTCTGAGTGTGGTGGACCTTTCTTCCAGATCTTTTCAATTTGTTTCAACAGCAATAGGCTTTTCGTATGAGAGTTGGCAAGTTCTTTGTGGCATTGATGTAAATACTTCTGGCTTCTAGTTGTAGAATAAATATGTACCAAGTTCAGAATTGACCAACAGTATAATTAAACACCAATAAAGATGTACTGCTGAATAACCACTTTCATCCTTGCTTTACAAATCTGGTATTAAGGATTTAAATGACTTTACTCTGTTATTCCCAAAAGAGAGGATGGGGAAAGTGTGAAAAACTATTTGATTTTCTTAATGTTTCAAGTTCCAGAAAGCACTCTATATTCCAAAATCTATCTTTATTCAGCTTAAACTTTTTTTTTCAATCTTTGACCCTTTCCACCAGTTAGTCTATATACAGCTACTTACAGCTACATGGACATGAACACGAGCTCCGTATAGTGTCGAGATGCAAACTCCAGGAGGCAGTGAGGGATGAGGAAGCCTGCTGTGCTGCATCTGTGGTGCTGCAGAGTCATACATGACTTAGCGCCTGAACAGCGACCATAACAGCCACCATCACAGTTGTTAGCACCGGCTCAGTGCATGTACTTTGCGTTTTCACCTTTTTAAATTTCACAGCAACCATGTGATGCAGGTACTATTCTCAGTTTCATCTGATAAGTGAGGAAACTAAGGCACAGAGAAGTTAAACAAGTTGCCTAAGGTCACACAGCTAATAAGTAGCAGAGTTAGGATTTGAACCCGGGCAGTTTGGACCAAAAGCCCAGACTCAACCTCTACACTGTACTGAGTCACAATAAAGCTCTATAAATGCCAACCATGAGTCATGGTGTGCTGGAGGCTCATTCATAGGACCGTTGATAACTTGTGGATAAACAGTGATGTTTCAGATGACACAGACATCATTATAGCCATGAAATAATTGTTGATGTGATGGATGGTTTCCTGAGGAACGGAGGTGAATTAAACAACCCAGTCATTAAAGCTATATACAAAGTAGTTGTTTGTTTCCCCTCAAAAAGCAGATGATCTAATCAGAGGCACTGGAGTTGGCACTTTGGCAGAAGGTAAGAGCTGCAACATTTACCCTTCATTCCACTGATGGCAGACACTGTCCAGAGCTCCTCCAGCCTCAGGAACCTTCTGGAACAGTGACCCTCCTTAGACACAGGTATAATGTACTTGCAACATATTAAGAGTTTAGAAAGGCTGCTAGAGACTGTTACTGTATTTTATTATGATCGTGGTAAAAACAATTGTGTTAAAATATATGTTGACTCATGGACATTTTTCACGAGTCATAGAAGCCAGTGTGAGTCACCTTTAAAATGGAGAAGGTAAATATGAAATATCGAACAGGGCTACGGGAGACAAAGTCGGTCCTTGTGCTTGGGGAAGGGATTATGTCCCCAGGGGTGGACGGTTTGGGAGACAAGGGTAGAAAGCTGGACAGTGCAGTGAAGAAACTAGGACGGGAGAGAAGAAGAAAGAAGTGATGACGTGAACGAGGAAAGCATCCAAGAGATGAAACTGAAGGAAAGAGCGCAGACTGTGACTCCCAGCCTGTGATAAAGAGGGAGAAACATGGCTGAATCCTAAGTCAGGCTGCCCTCTAGCCAAGGACACCAGAGCTCCCTGCAGGGAGAAGCTCCCCGAGGAGCAGGAACAATCCACAGGATCCATTGTGGTGGAATCGGATTCTTCTTACGTAGAAACGTACTTCTTACCTTTCCTCCTTATTTTCTGAAGTCTCCTCCTTGCCCTTTAAGTCAGTGGTTTCCAGCCAGGGATGCTAAGCCGTGGGGCTCTTCAGGGCAAACGACGGAACCAACAGCTTTCCTTGACACTTTGGGAAACCTAAAGGGAATTGTGCATTTACCCTACCAAAATGCCAACTTTAAAATACTTTTAGCTGGAAATTTTCTGGGCAGCAACACTGCATCCTAGTGCTCGGAAGCCTCTTCCTATATGCTCTTCTTCAAGGAAAAAGAAGCAACATTGAATTATTTATTGCTTCATAAAGGCATTTTGAGAGACAGAAGAATATTTATTTTAAAGATGGGATTCCGAGGACAATAATAAAAAGGCTCCTTGGGGATGAGTTTTGATGGGTTCTGATATAAATGCTCATCCCCAGGCCACCCTTCTCTGTGACATTACCAATGTTGTGCCTTTATAGCTGCTCATATAGCTCTTCCTTTGTCACTCTTCAAAATAAATAATGTTCTGAAAACTCACGCCAGTTATGCATCTGCATAAGATTTATCTATTGCTTTCCTAGCAGCAGTATCACTGGAGCAATCATTTCCTGGCTGCCATAATTTGTGTGACCCTGTTTCTAATTAAATAGAGACCATGATTCTCTTTTTAGCATTCCCAAAACCCAATACAGGACCTGGAGACAGATAGAAATAGAGAAATATATAATATTTTTTACATAAGATCAGAAAATTGACTAGAAATGAGATTGCAAATGTATAATTTGGCAGCTGAGAAGCCAAGTCAGTTTGTATGGAGGCTAAAAAATCCCCTTGACCTACCGCTGTCCTCTAAAGAGCAAGCCGTAGGAGACAGTGACCTTGGTGCTCGGTGATGTAGCAAAAACGCTGGAGAACGTGGGTGGAGTTTTACAAACTTTGAAAATGAAGAGAGTTCTTGCAGCTTTAATGATTTTTGCAAATTCAGTGCAAGACAGATATAAAGGGTTCTCTTTTAAGCAGTAGAAAATTCATTAAACTGTAAGGAAAAAAAAAAAAAACCCATAGAGAAGCCTCAGGGAAAGATGCATTGAAAAAGTAAGTATAGATACTCTGTCTAGATTAAATTCAAAGCTCTGAAATTAAAACTGTTTCCCCAATTCTGTATTAAGTCCCATGTGAGCTCAAGCTCGATTGTCTTTGATGGCTTCACATCCAAAACATAGTTGAGGGTAGACATGTAAAGAAGCTTCTCTGTCTTATTGATTATCCTTTTAACAGAAACAGAAATCTTAATGCTATTTAAAATGTGAGCTCCAAGTTAATGTTTCTCTGCAGTCTTATCCGGGGGGTTTCGTTTGCATCTCTGTCTTGCCTCCTGTATTGAAGTCCTTCAGGATTTAGGGAGACAAGTCGTGGCCAGAGGATCCACTCAGCTAAACCCTGATTGCTGTCTTCTGGCTTCACAGAAGCAGAAAGTAAAGTGGCGGTTGCAGGGAGCAAAGAGGACTTCTTGTTGTGGTTCAGTGGCTACAGGGTTTTTAGTTCTCAAAGATGAAAAAATTCTATAGACCTTTGGTACACAGTGTGAATGTACTTAACACTACTGAGCTGTACCCTTAAAGAATGGCTTAGATGGTGAATGGTATGTTATGTGTTCCTGACCACAGTTTTTTAAAAATTTTAATAAAAATTTGGTCACCATACTGGTAAGGTGGTGAGAGCACACTCAGGGATTCTGATGGTGCAGAAGTTAGGTTAAAGAAGATGAGTGGGACTTGCCTGGCAGTCCAGGGGTTAAGACCTCACCTTCCAATGCAGGGAATGCAGGTTTGATCCCTGATCAGGGGGCTAAGATCCCACATGCCTCATGGTCAAAAAAAAAAAGAACATAAAAAAGCAGTTTTGTAACAAATTCAATAAAGACTTTAAAAATCAGTTCAGTTCAGTTCAGTCACTCAGTCGTGTCCAACTCTTTGCGACCCCACAAATCGCAGCACGCCAGGCCTCCCTGTCCATCACCAACTCCTGGAGCTCACTGAGACTCACGTCCATCGAGTCAGTGATGCCATCCAGCCATCTCATCCTCTGTCGTCCCCTTCTCCTCCTGCCCCCAATTCCTCCCAGCATCAGAGTCTTTTCCAATGAGTCAACTCTTTGCATGAGGTGGCCAAAGTACTGGAGTTTCAGCTTTAGCATCATTCCTTCCAAAGAAGTCCCAGGGTTGATCTCCTTCAGAATGGACTGGTTGGATCTCCTTGCAGTCCAAGGGACTCTCAAGAGTCTTCTCCAACACCACACTTCAAAAGCATCAATTCTTCGGCACTCAGCTTTCTTCACAGTCCAACTCTCACATCCATACATGACCACTGGAAAAACCATAGCCTTGACTAGACGGACCTTTGTTGGCAAAGTAATGTCTCTGCTTTTCAATATGCTATCTAGGTTGGTCATAACTTTCCTTCCAAGGAGTAAGCGTCTTTTAATTTCATGGCTGCAGTCATCATCTGCAGTGATTTTGGAGCCCAGAAAAATAAAGTCTGACACTGTTTCCACAGTTTCCCCATCTATTTGCCATGAAGTGATGGGACCAGATGCCATGATCTTCGTTTTCTGAATGTTGAGCTTTAAGCCAACTTTTTCATTCTCCTCTTTTACAAATAGTCCACATCAAAAAAAAAAAAAAAAAAAAAAAAACATGAGGTGGGTGATGACAGTTAAGAAAGTAAAGACAAATTGCTAACTTTTTCCTCTTGGACTTCTCATACTCCCAAGTTTCCAGACAGACCACTGGGTTACTGACCAATTCTTAATTTTTTTAGCTATCTGAACATCATTTACTATGGTGCCACCCTGCGGATTTTCTTTCCACTGAATATTTGTATGACAGTTGGAAATTACATGAGACTGGAGGCATCTGATATCTAGGATCCTTGCTGCTCAACTGCCCAGGGCCAAAGGATGAATATTGCGAAGAAGCTGTAAACTGTCCGTGGTCAGGAGTTGGTAAACTCAGAATTTTACTCGAAGCCTTCAATGTAACCCAACTCCGCATGAAGCCACGCTCAAACTTTTGGTCAAAGATGACTCTTTCATGGGCTTCCCTGGTGACTCAGACGGTAAAGAATCTGCCTGTAATGCAGGAGACCTGGGTTTGATCCCTGGGTTGGGCAGATCTCCTGGAGAAGGGAACGGCTACCCTCTCCAGTATTCTTGCCTGGAGAATTCCATGGACGGAGTTGCCTGGTGGGCTACATACAGGACACGGGGTTGCAAAGAGTCGGACACAACTGAGTGTCTAAGCACACAGGAGATTAAGAGATACAAACTAATGTATAAAATAAGCTAGGACAATCTACTTTACAGCAAAGGGAATGTGGCCAAGATTTTATAATAACTATAAAAAGGACGTATAACCTTTAAAAATTATGAATCATTGTGTTGTATAACTGAAACATATATAATATTATAAATCAACTATACCTCAATTTAAAAAAGAAAAGATAACAGCATAGAAATCAAGAAGTCAATGCAAAAATGGGGAAACAGCCAAAATCCCAAATGGAGTTTTGGAGTTAAACAGGTAATTGGGATTCAGGAAGTCAAAACAAAACAGACAAGGTACCTGTGAAAATCGGTGTCCTCCTAGTATGAGTTGAATTATGTCCCCTAAAAAGATACACTGAAGCTGTAACTCCCAGGACCTGTTAATGTGACCTGATTTGGAAATAGAGCATTTGAGTTGAAATCAGGTTAAATTGAGGTCATTAAGGTGGCTTAGATGGTAAAGAATCTGCCAGCAATGCGGGAGACCTGGGTTCAATCCCTGGGTCAGGAAGATCCCCTGGAGAAGGAAATGGCAACCTACTCCAGTATTCTTGCCTGGAGAATCCCATGGACAGAGGAGCCTGGGGTCCTGCAGTCCACGGGGTGGGTCGCAGAGTCAGGCATGACTGAGTGACCAGCAACACTAATCCACTATGACTGGTGTCCCTGTACAAAGAGGAGAAGAGGGAGACACACAGACAGGGACTGGAGTGACGCGTGTACGAGCTAAGGAATACCTAGGGTGCGGCCCATCTCCAAAAACTAAGAGTCCTGGAACAGACCTTCCCTTAGAACCTTCAGAAGGGACTAAGTCTGTAGACACATGGATTTGGGGTTTCCAGCCTCCAGAACTGAGACCGTACATGTCTGCTGTTCCAAGCCACCAGTTTTTGGTACTCGGTATGGCAGACCTTGAAAACTAAAAACACCTTCCGAGAATAAAGGACCTCTTTCTGCCTCCGGGAGGTGACAGAGCTGAGCGACAAGGAGTCCTCTTGGAATGTCGGGCAGCTTTCACCAACCAAGAGAGCTTTCTCAACAGCTGGACTCATTTTCTTCTGCCCCGAACCAAACAGCTCCCTCAAGAGTAAAGTTTATAAATGTGAGACTTTCCTGGAAGAAGGGTTTCACTTAGCCCTTCCAAAATTTCATTCCATGTGGGATTGAGCCAAACCAGATCACTTTTAGAGGCTGTTGTTTTCAGAAGCCTTGTTCTGGGGCTTCCCCAGTGGCCCAGTGGTTAAGAATCTACCTTGCAGTGCAGAGAATGTAGGTTCAGCCTCCAATCAGGGAACTAAGATCCAGCATGCCAGTAGGCAATAGGCCCGTACACGGCATCTAAGATGACGAGGCAGCTTAAAAAAAAGAAACCAGAGAAGGAAACTTTGTTCTTTGCCTCGTCCCTGGCACTCAGGACGTTTAATAAGATAGCTCCAGTCTCTTTTGACATTGAACAAACATAAAATTACATGCCTAAGCCTGTTTGGGGTCCCTGGTAACTCAGCTGGTAAAGAATCTGCCTGCAATACAGGAGTCCCGGGTTCAGTTCCCAATCTTCCCGGATTGGGAAGATCTCCTGGCGACTCAGTCCAGTATTCTTGCCTGGAAAATCCCATGGACAGAGGAGCCTGGCAGGCTACAGTCCGAGTTTACATTGATGACTTGTTGGTTGTACCAGCCTGTGGTTGTGCTAGTTCAGAATCACTTTTCTTATAGTTTATCACAGCACTCTGCAAGATAATCTCTCAATTTTTTAAGTGAGATTTGGAAGGATAATACATACGAACCAGGCAGGAGGCTTACTCTTTAGCATGCCCAGTGCCCGGCTCTCTGCCCAGCCATGGAGATGCTCTCTCACTTTGCTTTCTTTAATTAAGAGAACAAAAATTTTAAATGCCAACAGCACTTTTTCTCATCAGATCCTTTCACAGGCAATGGGAAAGAGGATTATTATGGTTCTAAGGAAAAAAAGTGACAATTGGTTTCAGTTTTCTGCAGTGTCTGGCTGTCACTGAATTGCAGAAAGGCTTTTGGTGGCTGCTTTCAGACTTGTTTGAGGAATGAGGTAGTAAGTGTTGTCCTCTGGGTGCCTAAGCACAGGACACGAGGTATCATTGCCTTGATGTCTTCAGGACTCAAGTTTCACACAGCCCTTCTGTTCTTTGTTCCAAGAAGTCCATCTACTTGTCCATTCTACCCAGAGCGTTTCTGTTCTCTGCGTGTTCATTCAATTCCTTTAATCTTCAAGTCCCTACTACGTGCACAGCACTGCGCCAGGCATGAAGCAGACAAGAATAAACAGGTAATTCTCCACTCTCATGGAGCTGAGGGCCTAGTGGAGGAATTGGACATAAATCAAATAATCAAAGCAGTGGATAGATATTTATAATGTGAGATGACATTTCTGCAGAGAAGAACAGCATTTGAGTGAGGAATTCCTAGAAGACTTGGACCCAGATGGGGGACAGGGAGGTGGGGAAGCAGAAAGAGACACTTGGGTTGAGCTATGAAGAAGGAGCAGCGGTGAACTTCATGGAGATGTAGCTATCAGACGGGAGGAAAGAACATTCCAGAGAGAAGGAAACATGTTCAGCATGACCCCAGAAAAAAGTGGTGTAAAGTGAGTGTAGAAAAGTAAGTGGGGCTTAGACCATGCAGAGTCTGGAGAAAAAGGCCAAGAACTTTTCCCTCTGCCCCCAGAACAATAGGGAGCCCCTCGAGGCTTTTTGGATGGGAGGCAGTGTGAACTGGAGAGCTATTTGGGAAGCAGAATCAGCAGGGCCTTAGTGAATTTGTGGGTGGAAGGACATATATGAGCATCTCAAGGATGACTCCTGGTTTCAGGTTCATCTCCTTGGATGGATGACAGTCCCATTCACTGAACCAGGAAACATTAGCACAGAGAAGATCATCACTCTGTCTTGGGCTGGTGTGAGTGAGACTCTGAGTAGAGACCTAATGGTTGGTTGCATGTATCAGTCTAGAGTTTAGGAGTGAGGGCTGGCTGGCTGGAGTTACAAATAGGGATGTTCCTGATCATTCTCAACTGTTTATCCAGAGCCTGCCATGGGCCAGGCGTGTGTTCTGGGCACGAGGGATATGTCAGCAGACAAACCAGACAGAAATCCCTGACCTCTTTGACACTTCAATCCTAGAGACTTTCTCTGTATTGGCATGATAGTGGAAGGTGTCAATCTGGATACAATTGTATAGGGTTGAGGGGGGAAGAGATACTGCAGCCTTAAGGGAAAAACAGAGCTTCCCTGGTGGCTTATATGGTAAAGAATCTGCCTGCAATGCAGGAGACCCTGGTTCGATCCCTGGGTTGGGAAGATTCCCTGGAGAAGGATATGCAACCCACTCCAGTATTCTTGCTTGGAGAACTCCATGGACAGAGGAGCCTGGCAGGCTACAGTCTGTGGGCTTGCAAAGAGTCCTACATGACTGAGTAACTAACACATAAAGGAAAAAAAGGTTTAATGGTACTGGTGCTTTGCCCTTCGAGTCCAGCTCTTTGCAGCCCTATGGACCATAGCCCACCAGGATCCTCTGTCCATAGGGTTTTCCAGCAAGAATACTGGAGTAGGTTGCTATGCCCTTCTTCAGGGGCTCTTCCCAACCCAAGGACAGAACCCATGTCTCATGTCTCATGTCTCCTGCACTGGCAGGCGGGTTCTTTACCATTACTGCCACCTGGGAAGCCCTTAGGGAAACGTAAATAATCCAGCTTTGTTTTTGTCTCATGTAAATTTTGACTTTTTGTTCTGTTACAAATAACACTTTCTCTGTCTCAAGTTCAGCCTCCTAAGGGGAGAAGGTCTGATCAGCCCAGCCTTGGTCTAGTCAACATCATTCCTTGCAGGCAGGAATTTTGTGTCTCTGCCTCTTAACACTGGTCAGCCTTACAGAAGGCCATCAGCTTTGAGCAGGGTAGATCCAGACCAGACCACAAAGAGGGCCACCCTAAAATGTGGCCGGGTTCCTCAGACAATGCTTTGTCCTCCTAACTCTCCATCCTGGCCTCTGCTCTGGAGGAGCTGAATGAACCCAAAGAAGGAGATGAATGAATGAATGAATGAATGAAGAGACCTTGTCCCCTTCCCAGCTCTAGAACTGAAGTCACCCTTGCAGCTCAGAGAGGAGGAGCCTGGAGATGGGAGACTGGGAGTGAGGCTTGATTCAGGTATGAGTCTGGACTGCTTGGACTGATTTTTCACAACCAAAAGTGGCCAGGAAGCCATGGCATTTACCTAAGAACAGCGGTCAGTCTTTTCCTTCATTCATACCAGGGGGTTAGTGGTTGCACTGTGGGTCTTTCCTTACATTCTACCCGCTGCCCTTGTTCAGCACACAGTGGAGGCGGGACATGGCTGGCATCCTCACAGCCATATGACTATTGAGTATTTTTTACTCTGATATTAAAAGAATGACTTAGATTATTATTAAGAAATGAGAAATGTATACGTGTGCTATTTTATTTGATGTTACCCCTATTTCCGTGTTGTTTTACATGAAATGTGCTGATGTGTTTTCATAGTGCATCTAATAAGCCCTTTTAATCAAAGGATGCAAAATTGAACGACTCTATAATCTACCACAGGCGTACTCGTGAGTAGCAGTTGCAAAAGGCATGGTGGTTGTCTGAAAAGAAATTCCTTATGGGGACAGTGTGTGAGTTGAGTTCAAGACCCCAGTGTATAGACTCCAGGACAAAATTTGTGTCTTCCAAACCTCCAGTGTAAAGTGTGGGGTTCTTCTATGGTAAATGTCATCACTGCTACTAGCTACCTGTCAACTAAGGTGGAACACGTAAATAAGTAAATACTAAATACAGATGTGTGTGTACACAAGGGCTCATATGCATACATATATTTCCTAGCTCTTTCCTCTGGGTGAACATAGGAGCAGTGACATGCCAGTAATATCAAGAAAACCCACTCCTAAGATTCTTGTTTCTAAAAACCATTCTCCAGTAAAAGAAATCAATATTCTTTGGAGAACTGGCTGATTCTCAAGCTGAGGCAGGGAAAACACAAGATAAGACTAAAGTATTTTTGTGGAGCCAGAAAGTAAGGAAGAGCTTAAACACACACACACGCACACACAAAAGGGTGTCCGACGTGACAGTGAAATATAATGTGAAATCCTGGATGGGATTCTGAAACAGAAAAAAAAAAAAAAGGCATTCATGCAAAATTTGGGAAGTTCCAAAGAAATTCTTCATTTTGGTTCAAAGTAGTCGACCAAGGTTAATTTTTTGGTTTTGATCAATGTCCTGTGGTTATGTAAGATGCTAACATGAGAAAAAACTGGGTCAAGGGTGTACAGGAACTCTGTATTATCTTTGTAACTATTATGTAAGTTTAAAATTATTTCAAAATAAAGAAGATTTTAAAAGAGATTAGAATTTTCTATGGAAAGCTCTAAAAACACAACATATAGTCATAAATTGACTGGTGTGTTGTCCTGTTCAAGAATCCATACGTTTGTAAAACTTTATACCACAAATACGTTGTATAGAATTTATAGTCAATTATAATTTTTTTAATCTTACAAAGTTGGAAGCATAGTCTTCATCAGGAACAAAACACTTTCTATGAGTTTGTTTCTGGGGGAAAATCTGATGTGGCTTGTCATTACTCCTCTTCGTCTTAATAACGTGGCTTATCTGAAATCAGAAGAGTCATCTGTGCTGGTTAGCATGACTGATTCTGTATTGTAAAGAACCTAAGGAAAGGGTAACCGAGTGATGGGAAATATCACAGATGGGCCCCTTCAGCTTGTCTGTGGGCCACACTTGGCTGCCTTTTTTGTTCCTCGTCTCATCACTGTTGTATTATCCTTATCGTGTGTGTACAGGCATCCAGTACTAGGCTTGGGGCCACGAAGAGTCCTGCCCTTAATTAAAACTTGTCAGCTTAATAGAGGAGAGATACACAGAATTAGGAGCCTTAGTGTGAAGCCCTGAGCACTAGGGGAAGACCCAAAGAAGGAAGGCGTGCCTCCCTTGGGTTGGAGGCAGGTCAAAAAGATGTGTCTAAAAAAATGAATCTGATTTTATTAAGAAAGTGGGGAAACATGTTTCATATAAAAGAAATAGCAGGTACCATACTGCAGAAATAAAAATGCATCTATTGCTTGAAAATGTTATTTTGATGAGACAGTCTAAAATAATGTTTAGAAGCTGAAGTTCTGGGGACTTCGCTGGCAGTCCGGTGGTTAAGAATCCGCCTTCCAAGGCAGGGGACATGGTTTGACTCCTTGTCAGGGAACTAAGATCCCACCTGCCACAGGGCAACTAAGCCCACATGCTCTGATGACGACTGGAGTAGCTTCCCCCCTACCCAAAAAGAAGCTGAAGTTCTGGAACCTCAAAGATTGTGGTCAAACCCCAGTGAGCACCCCTTCTAGCTGTGTGACCTTCAGGAACAGATTTGAGCTCCTTGGTCCTAGGGGTCCTCACCTATAACACAACAGAACTAATTATGGTACTTACATCAGGGGGCTGAAGTACTTACATTGAGGACTAAAGCATGTTAGTAAGTGAGGCAATGAGCAAAGTGTTCAGCAGAGTATCTGCACATGTTTACTACTTCAAGTAGCCATTGTTATTCTGAGAAATCATCCTAGAGGAGATGGTTTTGGAAAGCTGTATTATAATGACCAAGTGTGGAAGGAAAGCGTACTGCAAGTGTTGAGAAGGTGTACGCTGAGGCAGGAACCAGAAATAAAACTGCGGCGAGGGGGACATACAAACCAGTATTGTTAGAGAGTAAGGGCAAGGTGTGAGGGGATGCTTTAAGCCATGCTGAGATCAGAATTTCTCCTCTACATAACCAGTCCATCCTAAAGGAAATCAACCCTGATTATTCATTGGAAGGACTGATGCTGAAGCTGAAGCTCCAGTACTTTGGCCACCTGATGCCAAGAGCAAACTCATTGGAAAAGACCCTGATGCTGGGAAAGATTGAGAGCAGGAGGAGAAAGAGGATGAGGTGGTTGGATGGCATCACTGACTCAATGGACATGAGTTTGAGTAAGCTCCAGGAGATGGTGAAAGACAGGGAAGCCTGGTGTGCTGCTGTCCATGGGGTCGCAAAGCATCTGACATGACTGAGCAACTGAACAACAAAGAGCAACATAATTGATAATCCTTGAATTACTTGAAGATCTAGAACAAGATGGTGTTTCTTCCTTAGCTGTCCTGTAAGATCGATTTAAAGGGACAGGATGAAGATGGAAACCCAGCTAGGAGGGCAGAAGGGGTGACCATGAGCGGTTTTAACCTGGTCAACCAAGTGACCACTTGACTCTCCAACCTGGAACTGTTGGTGGCTCCATCAGGAGCAGACCCACTGAGGGTGGGAGAGACCTGGGACTCAAGAGAGGATGCAGGGAAGTTATTGCAGAGGAGCCGAGTAGATGATAAGCAAGTTTCAAGAAGCAAGTTTGAAAAAGAAGGGAGAAGAGAGAGGAACACAAGCTCAGGGAAAATGTTTGCTTTTCTCTATTTTTTTTTCTTTAGCCACAACTTTCAGCACATGGGATTTTAATTCTCCTACCAGGGATCAAATCCATGCCCACTGCATCAGAAGCATGGAGTCCTAACCTCTGGGCCACCAAGGAATTCTGTTTTCTCTATTTTCATTTTTTAAACCAAGATTCTTGAGAAAATAAATCAGTCCACACAGTGAAGGAGAGGAAATTGGAGTGAGTCGGAACAGGTGAGGTGGTCCCTGCATGGAAGGAGGAGGGGGTCTCCAGCATGAGTGTTGCCCCCTCTTCACTTAGCCCCCTCACTGAGATGAGACCACTTTCATGTTGAGCCGGCAGTTGCTGGGGCTTGGTGATAACTTTAGTTTTTATACCACATTTCCCTTGAGTAATTCAAATTACAGGCAATATGCTATCTCACTTATATATCTGGCATTTATGTAAAAGAATGAAGATCCTCATTTTTCATTTGAGCACATTGAAATCCAAAGCAGCTAAGGGATTATAGAACAAAACCAAAATTTAAATCTACATCTTCTTTCTTTTTTACTGATAGACTATGCTATCTCCAACATTTTCTTAAAGCAAAATGGGGAAGACAGTTGCACACAAAACTGTATCTTCTGAATTCCCTTGGGTCTGTATTTTTTTTTCCCCTATTCATCTTGTAACAAGAACCAAGCATCTAGTTGACATGGAACTCTAATATAATTTCATTTGAAGCAGAGAAAAAAAAAATCCTGCATTTTTGATCATAATAAACCTGTTTCTGTGACTCAGTAAATTCCCTAGTGGGAACAACTGTGTCCTGGTTGAATAACACAAGACAGATTAAAATGTAAGAGAGAGTTGTTTGGGACCTAGAGGAAAAAACGCACAAAAGCAAACTCTGTTCATTATTGCTGTCTCAAGGAAACCTCTCATTCCATTAATAGGATTTTAAGGGACAATAATATTAATATAAGGAAAACATCCATTCAGCATAATTTGGTTTTCCAGCTTTTTAATAGTTTTCTTTCTGTTAGTAAGTTGCTAACATTTCCTGCGAGCTTAGTCTTATTGGAAATAGTACCTCTATTTCTGCACAAAGAACTTTCTGCAGGATGTTTAAAGCCTGTAAGTTCTTAGGTTCAGAGCAAGTTCTTTCAAGAGCATGAAAGTGAATGAAATGTCCACAGTGCAGCTTAGGGATGTCATTGCTGCTGTTGTTCAGTCACTAAGTCGTGTCTGACTCTGTGAGCCCGTGGACTGCAGCAAGCCAGGCTCCTTTGTCCTTCACTATCTCCTGGAGTTAGCTCAAACTCATGTCCATTGAGTCGGTGATGCCTCCAACCACCTCATGCTCAGCCACCCCCTTCTTCTTTTTGCTTCAGTCTTCATCAGGGTCTTTTCCAGCAAGTAGGCTCTTCGCATCAGGTGGCCAAAGAATTGGAGCTTCAGCATCAGTCCTTCCAATGAATATTCCAGGTTGATTTTCTTTATGATTGACTGATAGAGACTTTAATAAAAAACCAACATGTTTGATCAATACTGCCAATAAAGCATCTGCAGTTTGGGTTGTAAAATCACAAAAACAAAATAGAGAAACTTCCTCGAAGACTACTAGTTTTGCTTTAGGAAGAGTCTCCATTCTGATTTACTGAGTCATGTATCAATCCAGAAAAACCAGCAAATGCTGTCATGGAAAGAAGCAAAGAGAATTCCACTTTGATTTACTCAGGTGACACAGAGGAGCCTTCCTCCAGACTGAGCAAAATCTGGTCCTTGTTCATATCTGGAAGAGCCACAAAATACTCTTCAGTTACGTTAACCCTCAGATCTATCCACATTTTTCAAGCCAGCATGAACTAGATTTTCAAATGAGAAGCTTCCCCAAGCCTGACACTTTTTAAATTGTTTTCTTTTAGAAAATCACACCAAAAGTTAGAAAAAAAAATTTTTTATTTAATGTAATCCTTCATTCAGTTATTTGTTGCTGCATTCAGACAGGCACTGAAACCGAATAATGCTTGAATATTTTAACAGAAGAAAGCCCAGGCTGAAATATGGAAGATTTAAGCGATGAGGCAGAACAGGGTATGTGTTATGCAGACCAATCACTCCCAACTCTCTTGAGAAACACAAGTAAAGGAAAAGGCTTTCAGCCGCCCAGTGTGCAGTGATATCTCAGCAAGACAGATGCCGAGCCATAGAATAGCGCTGAGCTGAGATGATTTATATTTTTTTTTAAAGCTCAAGGTTTGAAATTTTTTTCCTTTGATTCTAATTTCCTTTTTGCAAAATGTCTTTTTTTTTTTTTTTCAAATCATGTGAGTCTATTGCAAAGCTATCGTGTAGTCTATCTGCTCCAGCCAGACTTCATGCTCAGTTGAAACCATTATAACCTCCTTCCTTTGGACTGTTCTTTGCATTAGGTTTTTCAATATAGAGAAAAAAAAAATCCTGGGATTCTTTGCGCTATGTTTCTTCCGTTCAAGAATCATAATCTTTGAAATAATTTTTAAGTGGAAATTTACAATTGCAAACACTGTATGTTGAGGTCTTTTATGATATAGTATAATGATCTTAGATTATTACCCAGTATATCCAACATAATCCATATTATTCACTCATTTGCATCAAGGTAAATTTAATCTTGGAAAATCTGTGCTTACATGCAGAAGGGGAATGAAGTTGGATAAAAGCTATAATACCATTTTATCACATATTAAAGAAACTTTACAGTGGCTTCAAAATACTATGAAACACATCCCTTTATCCTGGCTGCCTTATCCCCCTCCACTGCCCATTCCTTCCACATACACACACCCTCTAAACCCATCTTACACTTTCTTCTTCTTTTTATTTTTTTGTAGCTCAGTCCTGATCATGGGCTAGGGAAGAAGAAATGGTCAAGGTAATGGAGGTTAATAGCAGTGAAGTAAGAATTAAATGATTGTACGCAAATGCATTATCTGGTCTTTAAAAAAAAAAAAACTTTTTACTTTACTATAATATACTTATGCATGCATGTGTGCTAAGTCACTTCATTCATGTCCAACTCTTGGCAAGCCTGTGGACCGTAGCCTACCAGACTCCTTTATCCATGGGATGCTCCGGGCAAGAATACAAGCGTAGATTGCCATGCCCTCCTTCAAGGGATCTCCCCAACCCCACCAGGGATCTAACCCTTGTCTCCAGCATTTCCTGCATTCGGAGGTGGGTTCTTTACCACTAGTGCCACCTGAGAAGCGAAGTAGGCATTTTGCTGAATTTTTACAAATTGAAGCCTCCCAGCACCCAGCTCGTTAAGTATTGACCGTAGCTTCAAAGCCCCTCCCTGTAACCAATCCAGTCACCAAGCTTCTCCCTCACCCCAGTGCTCTCTGGGTACCAAGCAGACAGACTGGTGCTGCCTGGTGTTTATATTCATGGGATCATTCAGTGTGTGCTTGTTTGTTTTATCTGGCTTCCTTCGCTCAACATTGTACTGCGAAATTCACCCCGGTTTTGTGCTTGGATGTTGTTCGTTGGCTCAGATGTTTCAATGGATCGGTATTGGCTCTTCTCTTCGGAGGCTGATGGGCACATGAGAGTGTAAGCTTGCGACTCTTACAGACGACACTGCTGTGGGTTTGGGAGGGTGTAGCTGTGCTGGGCATGCACACAGGTCTGGGAGGTGTACGCCCAGGAGAGGATTTGCCGGGTTGCCGGGTGGCCGTATCTTCATCCTTGCTGATGCTGCTTACCTGGAAACAAGAGAAGGAGCACGTGGTCCCTGGTACTCAGAAAGAGGCCCCTTCTCACGGGTAGAAGATTCTCATTAGTGCCTCAGCATGAAAGCAGACATGCCCACTGTTCCAGCAGCTGCTCGTCTTTCTCTATCTTATTTATTATTTTAAGTTTATTTATTTGGCTGCAGTGGGTCTTAGTTGCAGCACATGGGATCTTTTCAGTTGTGGCGTGTGGGATCCAGTTCCCTAACCAGGGATCAAACCTGGGCCCCCGCACTGGGAGAACAGGATCTTAGCCACTGGACCACCAGGGAAGTCCCTCTTTGTCTGTTTTAATTGCCCCTTTAGGCACATCAATTTGGCAGCAATGCCCAATAGTCAAAAGGAGAGTTTGCAGGATCCTGAAGAGCCTTCTGAGTCATCAAAAGATTTTCTCGCCTGCTTTTTTTCAGTTTTACAGTGCAATGGTCAACTCACGCTGAGTTCAAAGCCGTTTAGTCACAAACAGTTGTTCTATTTCTACTCTCTAGAAGGTGCTGTAAAAGTAAATTAAAAGTGGAATCTTACCCTTAAGGAGCTTACAAGCTTTAGGGAGTATAAATAACTCTAATACAAGTTAGAATGAGATGAGATCCATTTTAAAAACATAGGCATGGGATTATTTTTTAATACTGGTAACATACATATATTAAACATTGTATTCTAGGATATTTGATTAAATGTTACAAAATATTACGTGTAAATTTATTCTAAACCTTCCTCTGTTCATCAGTGGCAGACATACGTTCAGGTGAAACGCCACAGTCTAATTTTATTCTCTTTTGTAAATCCAGGGACACCTGTATTTCACACCAACAAATTTATTCAAGTAGTAAATTTTCTGCTTATCTCTCCATTCTTTAGACTATACCTAAAATCCTTCTTTTCTATTTCCCAGTTATCTGCTGGAGACTGTAGTTCCACCCTCTGATCTGTGTAATTATTTATTCAACAAATGCCTATTTAGCTTCCTCTGTGTCAAATATTGTGGCCAACCCCAGATACGGAATAATGGAAAATCCCCATATGCTCCTTGTCCTCCAAGAGTTTCCAGTCTCAGGAAAGACAGAGAGAGTGTTCAGGTCAGACACGCTAGGTTCAAATGATGCTCCATGTAGTGGTTTTTTGGTGTCCCTGCAAAGTGATGTCCACCAGGAGCCTCAGAAGGGGACCTTATTGGGAAATTAGATTTTTGCAGGTGTAATCAGTTAAGATCATCCTGGTTTAAGGTGAACCCTGATTTCAGTGATTGGTGTCTTCGTAAGAGAGAAGAGAGGGAGATTCCAGTAGAGAGACAGGGAATCACACAGGCCAGGCGGGACAGGGGGAGAGGCTGAAGTGACGCAGCTTCAGGCCAGGAGACACCGGGGGTGGCCAAGAAGCTGAGAGTGAAGGAAGAGGGCTGCCCCGGCGTCTTCAGAGAGGGCACGGCCTTGCTGCGCCCCTGACTCGGGACTTCCAGCCTGCAGAGCGCGGAAAGGATCAGTTTTCGTTGTTTTAACCAATTTGATCTCACAGCAACTTGTTACCACAGTCCTAGGAACCTGGAACAGTGTGTGTTAGGTTGAAGCATAAGAAATGACCGATTTCGTCGTCTGCTTTGACCTACACCAACATGGCGACTCCATATGGTCCCACCCGCTGTGCCCTGGGCTCGTGAGGGGGAAATCTTGGTGACGAGAGAAAGCTTCTTGGGGAATCGCTGATGGAACTGAAATTAGAAAAGCAAGTAGAAGTTCATGAAGAACAAGAGAGGAAAGGGAGGAGAGGAGCTCCCAGGGCGACAGAGGCTCTGGGTCAGAGGCCAGGACACTTTTGAGGAGCTGAGAGAGGCAGGCGTGACTGGAATACAGTGTGGGCCAGGGCCAGGTGAGGCCGGGACAGGTGGGGACAGGTAAGGACAGGTCACAGCAAGTCGGCTGCTGAAGCCTAGAGGCTGACAGTTTTGTTTGAGAGCAGCGGACCACCGTTGAAGGGTTTAAGCCGGAAAAGGAGAAGATGACTGTGACTGCAGGTGTGGGATAGATTTGAAGGAGCCAAACCACACGGGGTGACGGTGGGAGGGTGGGCGGGAGCCAGGGGGTGCTTCTGACCAGGGGATCACCAGTGGGGATCCAGAGACTGGGCCAGCTGAGA
This sequence comes from Bos grunniens, assembly GCF_055505025.1. Classification (NCBI taxonomy): domain Eukaryota; kingdom Metazoa; phylum Chordata; class Mammalia; order Artiodactyla; family Bovidae; genus Bos; species Bos grunniens. The sequence continues at coordinate 84,001,115 of NC_141176.1, read as the reverse complement.
GGTGTTTAGGAAAAGAGCTCCTCCATGTTTTTGTTCTGATGGCATATCCTGATTAATATACCATCTGCCCTTCTGTCTCTTTGAAGACTCATAAAAGATGCATCCCAGTCCCGGCAGGCCCACAGCTCCAGTGTTGACTAATGTGATCACGTGTAGCAATTCTGCCACCAAGAAGTCTCTAGAAGGAAAAGCAGCACCTGCTTTATTTTTTTATCCTAATTTCTCCCTTTGTTCCTCACCTTGTGTGCACACTTTGTGTATGACTCAGCTGGAAGGGCTATTGTATTTTATTGCCATTATCTATTTCTATAACTGTCCGTTATAATGCGGGCTCCGTGAGAGCACATACTCTATCTTAGTTATCTTTCAGTCTCCAGAGCTTAGCATGGAACCTGGCCTATGGGGTTTGATTTGTAAGTGACTGCATCGATGTGTAAATAAATGAGTCAGCAGTCGCATGAATTAAACGCTTCATTTCTGTTCTGTCTTCTCAGCCTGTCTTTGGCCCTTTAGAATTGCCTTCCTCTCTGGTCTGAGTTAACATATTAGCTGTTTTTCTTTCCCCCTGGGTGCTCTACTTACCACTACAAATATTTTTCTATGAGTTGTGCCAATAAACTTTTGGGAAACATGTCTCTTGCTCATGCATCTCTTTTTATGTGGAGCCGTTTTTCTGATTGCCTGCATCTCCTGGAAATGCTCACAGGGTTTGTTCTGCACCTTTGGGAGCTCATTCTTCATCATTGTTGTTGTCATAACTGTCAAATTACTGAGACCGTGCTGTGTTCAGTGTCCTGCTCGGGGAGGGAGAAGGCAGTGAACAATGGTGGCCTGTTCCCCTAAATGATCCACCACCAAAGACAGAGAGTCAAAGATGACTCACAAAGCTATAGAAGATATACAAATGGGTAAGGGAAATATTCATATTATATAAAACCAAAATGCAAGAATAGTTCCTTTAGTGGTTATTCAATCAATAAGTCATGTCCAACTCTTTGCAGCCCCATGGACTGCAGCACACCAGGCTTCCCTGTCCTTTACTATCTCCCAGAGTTTGCTTATACTCATGTCCATTGAGTCAGTGATGCCATCCAGCCATCTCATCCTCTGCTGCCCGCTTCTCCTCTTGCCCTCAATCCTTCCCAGCATCAGGGTCTTCCCCAATGAGTTGGCCCTTTGCATCATGTGCCCAAGGTATTAGAGCTTCAGCTTCAGCATCAGTCCTTCCAATGAATGTTCAGGGTTGATTTCCTTTAGGATGGACTGGTTTGACTTCTTGCTGTCCAAGGGACTCTTGAAGAAAAAAATGGCAAGTTTCCCAAACTAGGAATCAGGACATAGAATCTCCCTATGGGCTCACAAGCAGTTGGACAACTGAGCCATAAATGGCATTGAACTTGGGATGTTCCCTCATAACGCTCATGGTCTCTCTGGCCAGTTTGGTTTTCCGCAGATGGTAGGAAGGAAGAGCTGCCACCTCTGTTGACTTTATAAAGGCTTCCTTGGCCTCTCACATTCATCTTTCCACAAACCCAGAACAGACTGTCATTATAAAGTAAAAGCATATACCCCACAAGGGATAAGAAGTAGCTTTTGAAACTTATTTCTCTAACCTCACCAAGAAAGACTGCCTGATTTAAAGTACTTTTTGACCTCTCAGCTCAGCGTGTGTAATGTAAATCCTCATTTTCCGTGAAACCTAATCTGTAGAAATATAAAAACAAACTAATAGAAGTAGAAATAAGCAAATAATAAAACCATTTGCTTGCTAATCCCCAGATAGCTCATGGCATGTAACTGAATAATTCCCAAGCATCTTTATAACTGCATAGAAAACTCTGGCTTTATGTACCAAATGTGTTGTTTCCAGTTTGAGTTTTTCTTTCGTTAATCTGCTAAACTAAAAATGATCAATTTCCTTGACATTTTCCCTCTTTCAAACATTACCCCTTGAGATTTTCATTTCTATTTGTTTTAATTCTTTTGATTTCTAGTTCTAGCACACATATTTATGAAACATTTTGCTGTTTAAATATGTTAGTGATAATGCCAGTCAACAATAAAAAAAATCATATTTGGTACGGAAAGGGGATTATGTTTCAGGGTAAAATAAAAATTTTTCTTCTAATTTTATTTTTTCTGATTTAGTTTTGGTTCCCTTTTGGTTTTCTCAGTGCTCAGACTTTGAATACTTGGTGGGGCTTTACTGCCACCTGCTGTTTCTTCATGTAATAACTCATTGTTCCTTTGATTCAAATACTCTGATAGACTGTGACATATAGATTCCCCCGCTTCCTCTTATTTTTTCCTTAGTTAAAGCAAAGTGAAGCAAACGCAGACACCAAGGAAAAGCTCCCTTTGCGACTTCGCATCTTTGAAAAATTTCCGAACAGACCGCAAATGGTGAAGATCTCAAAGCTTCCTTCAGATTTTACAGTTCCTAAAATCAGGTATTAAAGTATTTCCTTACTTGTCTATCTCAAATACACTGTAAAGCATTCATCTTAAGTCTGATTCGTCCCTTTCAAACTCATGTGGGCGTGGCTTCCTTGTAAGTTTTTATCCATGCTACTACTCTGTCTTCCTTTCTTAAAAATCACTGATCCCTTTAAAAAATACACCCACAGTAGAGTCACCTGTGTTAGCCCAGGCAGGAAGACTGCCGACCGACCCCTGCTTCCGCCTGAGACCGCTTCTCGGGAATTTGATGTCCCAGGGAACTGGTGCAGGTGGTCCAACTTGCAAAGATGGTGTGTAGGCAGACACTGGCCTCTGACCCTCAACCATGTCAGGATAAAATTGCCTCTGAGACCCTTCTGAGTTCAACTAAATGGAGAAATGACCACCGGCCAGGTTTCTGGATGACTGTGACAGCATTTGTTTAAAATGCCATATCTGGGTACAATATACTTTGTCTCCCAGTTTTTTTAAAAGAGGAACCATGGCATTTTATACCCATACTAATATGATTTTATACCACCTTTCCCGTCAAGTTAAACACTTATACTGCAGATGCTTTAAAACGCTCATTTTTAATGTTTAAAGGAAAGTCTTCCAGTTCTAGCTCAAAAATTACAAATATAACTAGAATAATGTCAGATATGACATTTTTATGTAACTACTTTTAAAAACAACTATATGGGAAGGTTAAAGTATGAGACTGAAGGTCATGCCATAAATTTAAAATTCAAATCAAAATCTATTTGCACTTCTGATTTAAAAAAAAAGCAAAATTTAAAACCTGAAAATACAAAGTATATAAAAGAGTCATAAATTAGATTCAAGATTAGCAGTTATTTTGAAAAGATGTTATTTGAATTCTCCCCATGCTTTGGAGATCAGATGAAGTTTCATTTGAGTTATTTTGAGTCTTGAAGTGTAAAATTATCTCTCAAGGATTCTTACGATAAGTGAAAATTCAGAGAGATGAACTAAGATCTTATTACCACAATAAGGTTCAAAAGATACCATTAATTACTGAATATTGTTGCATAAAAGTAATTTTAGGGACATGACTTTTTAAAAACAGGAATGACTGAAGATGCAGGAATTTTTCTCTAAATTAAACACTTTGCAAATAATATTTTCAATTAAATCTAAACACCTCTTGGTCTTATTTTCTATGAACTTTTGTCACTGCTTTCACTTGGCTCAGGCAAATGCATCCTTGCAAAATGCCATCCCAGCCCTTGCTCCATGTCGTTAATAATGCTTGATGTGTGTGTGCTTCTTTTGCAAAGGGAAAGTTTCATGAAGCAGTTTATTGATCGCCAGCAACAGGACACCTGCTGCCTCTTACGAAGCCTTCCGTCCACATCTTCCTCATCCTGCGATCACTCCAAACGGTCTGCGATTGAGGACAACAAATACATTGACCAAAAAGTAAGAACCACTGTCTCAAACAACCAGATTTTTCCTTAAGCCTTTGTTAGAGGAAAGGGCTTCCCAGGTGGCCCAGTGGTAAAGAATCTGCCTGTCAATGCAGGAGATGTAAGGGACACCAGTTTGCTCCCTGAGTCGGGAAGGTACTCTGGAGGAAGAAATGGCAACCCACTCCAGTGTCCTTGCCTGGTAAATTCCATGTAGCCTGGCGGGCTACAGTCTAGGAGGTCGCAGAGAGTCAGAGGCAACTGAGCAAATGAAGGATGGGGGGTGTTAGAGAAAAGAACCATGGCACAGAACTGGGTCCTGAAATCCTAATGTCTCAGGAGAATAATGAAGAAAATAATTTTAGCTTTTGAAGAGATCATTAAACCTAACATTTGTAAATTTGGGAATTTAAAATTCTCATTTCTACAAGTCAGCTTTTGAGCCGTGACGTGTGACAGCTGGGTGACTTCCGGGAGGCTGACAGTCTCCCCAAACCTGCAGTTTTTCACGTGCAGAAGGAAGGGCTCTGAGCTCTCAAGTTCAGCCCAGGTTTAACGGTGGCCTATACATTGCTTTCTGCAAGAGACCATACTTATTCCAGTTATTATACCAAGGAGACTAACTAGAGCAAGCTTCTCTAAAATTAGTCCCAATAACCACCTTTATTGAGTTTACTAAGGCCTGTGGCAGGTATGATCTCTAGGCACATTATCTTATCCATGTTCTGATTTACCTATGTCTTTATCATTTGAGTTTCCCTGGTAGATCAGATGGTAAAGAGTCTGCCTGCAATGCAGGAGACATGGGTTCGATCGCTGGGTCAGGAAGATCCCCTGGAGAAGGGAATGGCAACCCACTCCAGTATTCTTGCCTGGAGAATCCCATGGACAGAGAAGCCTGGTGGACTATGGTCCATGGGATTGCAAAGAGTTGGACACAACTGACTTTCACTTATCATTTCAAAAGTAGATAGGGAATTTTTTCCCAAATTCCACAGTTAGAAAATGAAAGATGGATCACAGAGTTTGTGAAAGAGATTACATATTAGAGTTTGTTTGCAAAAGCATCTAATTCAATTGCACGTATTTCTCTTTTGGAACTCCTAGCTTCTCTTTTAACCCTTTAAATTGTTGCCACCGTTTTTCTGCGGCTTATCATCAAATAGAGTAAGTCCTCTACGTACGAACAAGTTCTGTCCCAAGAGTGCACTTGAAAGTCCAGTTTGTTCTTAAGCCAACAAAATTAGCCTTGGCAGCCAACTAACACAGTCAGCTGTATTGTACTGTATTATAATAGCTTTATGACACTTTTCACACATGATACATAAGAAATACAAAAAAGTAAACACTTCTAACCTTACGGTACAGCACCTTGAAGAGGACAGTAGTACAGTACAGTAGCTGGTTCACAGGGGCTGGCATCGAGGGGCAGGCAGGAAGAGCTCCTAACTGGAGGAGAGAGAGGGGTGGGAGGCGGTAGAGCTGGAGGGTCATCAGGGATGGGAGACGGAGTGGGGTGGGATGCGAGCTGCAGTGACACTCATGCCCGATGCGGATGAAATGCACGCTGGAATCTTCGAACGTTCTCAACCTGAAGGTTCATTTATAGGGGACTTACGGTTTATACTTCTCTATTACTGTGTGGCCATAAAATACCAATTCCTTCACGCTCCAAGATTCTCTGTTTCTCCCCATTCTCCGAAGGTTACACTTCAGAGGATGTTTATTATTCCTCTTCTCCTTTTCTCCCATCCCCTCCCAGAATGAAACAAACTTCTGCCCTTTATCACTCCCCCAGTTCCCCCATTCTCTGCTGTAGTTTGGTGATTTTATTCTCAATGATGATGACGATGGGGCTTCCCTGGTGGCTCAGACAGTAAAGAATCTGCCTGCAGTGCAGGAGACCTGGCTTCAATCCCTGGGTCAGGAAGATCCCCTGGAGAAAGGAATGGCAACCCACTCTGGTGTTCTTGCCTGGAGAATCCCATGAACAGAGGAGCTTGGCGGGCTACAGTCCATGGGGTCACAAAGAGTCAGACACGCCTGAGCGACTCACACACACATGATGCTGATGTTCATTTATTCTGTAGTGTGTTTCTTCTCCAGGCTTCCCAGGTGGTACTAGTGGTAAAGAACCCGCCTGCAAATACAGGAGACGAAAAGAGATACAGGTTCAATCCCTGGGTTGGGAAGATCCCCTGGAGAAGGGCATGGCAACCCACTCCAGTATTCTTGCCTGGAGAATCCATGGACAGAGGAGCCTGGCAGGCTATGTACACGGGGTTGCAAAGAGTCGGACATGACTGAAGTGACTTTGCACGCACATACACAAAGACTTATACTCTTTTTAAAAAGTTCTTATTAAACTTGTCATGTCTCTTTCCCCATAGTTATGTTTACTCAGTATTGTGTACATGGCATAGAAGCAGAAACATTTCTGTGTTGGTGGATAAGCCAGTCAAAGGATAATGGCCTGGTTTCAGCCGATCGGACTAAAATTGCACTTTACATACAAAAACACAGATTGCCTTATTTTCTAAATTTATTTCAGAAGTGGACTTTAAGCCAGAGAATGTGCTGTGAAGCCCCAGTCTGGGCTGTGGTTATGACCTGCCCTTTCCAGGAAGGATGCTGAAAGCTGGTATAATTAGATGCCAAACTTGACACATCCACAGCTTGCATATTTTTAATCCCTACTAATGATATCCATTGGAAATATCAACACAAAATTGAACTCTTATTCTCTGAAAATGTATTTTCTGTCTGCGAGGAAACATGATGTCTCTCACGTTTCCTGAACAGACTATTTCGAAATAGGTGAGAAAAAATGAAAGATCAACGTGGGGGTAGGAGGGTGGGAGGAGAAGGGGCATCTGAAGGGAATTTGAAACATCTGTGAGTTCATCATCATCCCTGCCTGCCTGGTGATCTCCACCTTGGGTTCAGTCAGTTCCGTTCAGTCGCTCAGTCGTGTCTGACTCTTTGCGACCCCATGAATCACAGCACGCCAGGCCTCCCTGTCCATCACAAACTCCCGGAGTTCACTCAGACTCACGTCCATCAAGTCAGTGATGCCATCCAGCCATCTCATCCTCTGTCGTCCCCTTCTCCTCCTGCCCCCAATCCCTCCCAGCATCAGAGTCTTTTCCAATGAGTCAACTCTTCGCATGAGATGGCCAAAGTACTGGAGTTTCAGCTTTAGCATCATTCCCTCCAAAGAAATCCCAGGCCTAATCTCCTTCAGAATGGATTGGTTCAAGAGTCTTCTCCAACACCACAGTTCAAAAGCATCAATTCTTCGGCTCTCAGCCTTCTTCACAGTCCAACTCTCGCATCCATACATGACCACAGGAAAAACCATAGCCTTGACTAGATGGACCTTTGTTGGCAATGTCTCTGCTTTTGAATATGCACCTTGGGTTAGGTCGAGGAATTTCAAATGCCATCTCTGATCTGTTTCATGTCCTTATGTGTTGTAGCTTCTTTTTATATTCTTGCTTAACTGTTACTTTTAACTATCTTACAAGTAAGAAAACAATTATAGCCTTATTCTGTAACCTGAGTCCTCTCATAATCCCCTAATATACAGTGAACTAGCAAAGAGCCTGATCCTCGGGGGATCCAAGTCCCTCAGCTCTAAAGGGACTGGAACCTTTGGGAGACTGCAGGCAGTCCCCATCTAGAAGTTCGGTTGATTCTCACAGTACATGGTCTTATACACGGAAAACCATCAGCGGTGCTTAAGTTGCCCTTCATCCCTCATTGGCCGTATGTAGATAAACTACAGTTGGAACAATATCGTTCATCTTTTCACAGCCTTCAACATCTGGAAAGGGGCACGTAGGGACCATAGTTCATCTGTTCATCTCAGCAGTAGCTGGCTATGCTGTTGTGACAGCAGAAAAAAAGACTTCCCTGGGTGGCCACCCATTCTCAAAGCTTTGACTTTCCTTAGGCTTCTAGGAAAGCAGACTTAATTCTTTGAAGATTCACTGTTTCCAGCTTACACTCCTGGTGCTCTTCATAAATACTTAGGATCTGTCATCCTCGAGGGCTTTGGGCCAGGGAAACCCAAGACAGAAAATCCCACTTAATGAATTGCAGTGATAGCAAATTAAGGGAAGTATTTAGAAATCAAGGAGAAAGTAGTCTGGAATCTGTATTTTTAGGGTTTTTTGTTTGTCTTTTGGCTGTGCTTTGCAGCTTCTATGATCTTAGTTCCCCTGCCAGGGATCAAACCTGCGTGCCCTGCATTGGAAGCACAGACTCTTAATCACTGGAACACCAGGGAAGCCCTTGGTATCTGTTTTTTTAAATATGGCAAACCTTTTTCATTTTTCTTAAGAAACCTCTAAAAGCCACTTAAAAACAAAAATATACACACAGCAAAATTCCTGAACAGAGCGTTTCTCAGCAAGCGCTTGTAAATTTCTATTACATTCCAGCTGCCTTTGGAAACATCGGTCAGTGTCCAGTGGAGAGCAAGGCCCTTGGCTCTGTGTGAAGAAACTCTCCTGGGTTGTTTTCCCCAAAACAAGTAAGAAATCAGAAGAAAATGAGAGGCTGGCTTTCAGTGATTCTCATACGGTGAACCAAGGAACAGCGGAGTATTAATCAAACTTTTCTCCTAACAATTACATGTCAGGAGAAACTTCTGACTCCCTCTGCACTAGAGCAGCTTCCTTTTTTCTTGCCAAAGAAGAACAGAGTCCCCAGGAACCTAGAAATCACAAGTTAAGGGGAAGACCTGACAACAAAAGCCAGGAGGGGTGAGGGTGGGTGTGTGTTTGATTAGACAGTGCAAGAAAGCAAAAGCACATGTTAAGCAAGATTTTCTCAAGTAATTATCCTGGCTTTGAACAACTGTAAGAAATTCCCATGGCAACCTCACTTTGCAGAGACCATGTTTTTTAAAATAGCCCTGTTTGATTACCTTTATCACCTCATTTAAAAATACCTGTCCTTCTCCATCAGCAAAAAGCAAACAAAAATCTAACATCTTTAAATGTGTGATAGCTTTAAATGTTGTGTGGCTTAATCAAATCCTAAAGGAAAAAGACATCAGTGTGGTCCCACTTTTCCCTTGGGGTGACTGTCCTTCTGAACCCCATAGAAATGGGTTCCAAAGTGCCAATCCCCACATCTCTTACCCTTCCCTTTCCCCTACACCCCCATGGGAATCTTCAAGGGGTTCCCTTTCTTCCTAATTAAAGGATAAACCTGCAGATCTTGAAGGATTCTTTCTAGTTTGCAAGCAGTAGAAAATCAGGTAGCAGTTTTCTACTCATTTTTTCCCTCTGTATTATTGAAATTCTAAGGAAATCACCCCTGAATATTCATTGGCAGGACTGATGCTGAAGGTCCAATACTTAGGCCACCTGATGGGAATAGCTGATTAGTTGGGAAAGACCTTGATGCTGGGAAAAGATTGAAGGCAGGAGGAGAAGGGGACGACAGAGGATGAGATAATTAGATAGCATTACCAACTCAATGGACATAAATCTGAGCAAACTTCAGGAGATAGAGGAGAGGGAAGCCTGGTGTGATGCAGTCCATGGGGTCATAAAGAGTTGGACACAACTTACTGACTGAACAACAACAAATTACTGAAATTAAACCCTCTATTTTCTAAGTAGAGTGTTTGTTAATAATAATAGCAATAAACTGAGACGTGAACTTGGCTTTCTGGGAGACCTGTTAGTAAGAGCAACCCGCTCAGCGCTCAGAAGTGAGTCATCTCATCAAAGTCAAGGCCTCCACCATGGCTGGATCTGAGATACTGTCTTTGATGGACCTCTCTGATCCTTCTGACTTCAGCCTCGGCTGGGGCGCCTCTTCTGGGGTCAGAACCTCGTGTCTGGGGAACACGAGGGCACATCCCAGAGTCATATCAGCACGAGACAGACGGAGAGATGAGGGCTGTCCCCGTCACCTTGTGGTTCTGCACTTCCCAGAACAGTCACTGGAACCCGTGTGATAAAGAGTGAGGATTTATTTCTCCAACAGCAGATAACATCTGCTGTCTTCTGCTAAACACATAGAAATTTCCACAATAAGCCTTCATAATCAATAGCTAACACACGTACAAATGGGGAGGAAAGTGAAAAAAAGTAATTACTGTATTTCGTTTACCATTTTCATTTCTATAAGACTTCAAGATTCACTCAGTCTTTCAACAAGCATTTATGGAAAGCCTGTTACTCGTATGGCACTCCTATGGGCTATGGGAATTCAACAGTGAATCGGACGGAAACTGTGCCCTTGAACTATGCCCTTTAGAATCTTTTAGTCTGATGTGGAGAAACACGTATGAATGGATAAAGGTATGCTGCTGCTGCTGCTAAGTCGCCTCAGTCATGTCCGACTCTGTGCGACCCCGTATGGCAGCGCACCAGGCTGCTCTGTCCCTGGGATTCTCCAGGCAAGAACACTGGAGTGGGTTGCCATTTCCTTCTCCAACGCGTGCATGTATGCTAAGTCCAGCTCTGTGCGACCCCATAGACGCAGGCTCCTCTGTCCACAGGGTTCTCTAGGCAAGAATACTGGAGTGGGTTGCCGTGTCCTTCTCCAGAATGAAGGTATATAATCCTTCCTACCAGAGAAGGAAGATTGAGCAATAGAAGAAGTAGGTGCTCCAGGCAGAAGGAAGTATTTGGAAAGATAATGGATAGCATATCTGCTGGTGAGAAGCAAAATAGAACAGTCATAAAGACCAGTAATACTGATTATGTGATGTAAGTGCCAACTCTTATCTAAAAAACAGAGATCGTTGTTATTCTTAAGGTTTGTTACAAGAATTAAATAATTATATGTTAAATGCTTAGCATCATACCTGGCATAGTATATGATGTGCCTATCACATTGGATAAGAAAGGCTACCTTAGGGAATTCCCTAGTGATCCATTGCTTAGAACTCAGTGCTTGCATTGCCAGGGCCCAGGTTCCATCCCTGGTTGGGGAACTAAGCTCTCACAAGCCGCACAGAGTGGCCTAAAAAGAAACAAGAGAAAAAAGTTACTGTAATTAAACCATGCCATGAAGTCAGATTCAGCAAGTGCACTTACAGTCATCAACCAAGAAACTTTACTTTTACTTAAATTAACCTTAAGAGGTAGCAATCTAGTTGAGCACAATATATTAGTTGCTGATTTATTTTTCTCATTGTCCATGAATCTGATTTTTTTAAAGTCTGATTTTTGATGATATTTCATTTGCTACCCGCATTGCCTACCCAGTGCCTTTGCCTCTCGAGAAGTAAATTAAGTTGTTCTAGAAAGGTTTAGTGTTCACAAAGACTGGTTGATTGCCATCCTGCATTTTATAATTTTCTACATGATTATAGAGTGTTCAATGATTTGTTCCAGTAACTCCGCACATACTCGGCCTGATCTATAATTTCCATGGTGAACGTTAACTCACTTTAAAAAAAGAGAGAATAGCCTGTTTTCATCTTTCTGGCTTTTACTCTGAAAGAATTTTCTAAAATAATAGCTTAGCAACTCTGTAGTGCCATTCAAACCTCTCTGGGAGAAGACTGGGACAGAGCATGATGCTACCACTAAGCAGGGGCCTTATCACAAGGATACAAAGTAGTATGGTCCCGGGGAGGGAAGAAGCGTGTTCATCAAAGCCAATATGAAAACCCTGCCAGTTTTCTCTGTAGCATATGAAGGCTTTAGTAGATAATTGATTGCCCACGTATTCACAATAGTAATGGAAAGGAAACAAACAAGCAAAAAAAAATGCACCAATTAAATGGAAACTTTTTTCCCCCATTTTTATTGATCTTTGCAGTACGTTTTTGAACTCAAATTAAAATGCAGTTGCATTTGTATGCATGCTATTTACTTGACAGTCATTTCTTAGGGACTTTTATATGCAGTGTGCTCAGTCCTGGATCAAAAACACATGTTCCTGCTTTCAGCTAACATGAGAGTAGGGATTCTCTATCATTGATTTTCTTTTTTTGCAGAATAATTGTGTGATCACGTTTGGTTTGGAATTACATGTAATTTGTTTGCATTCCTTGTTGTATTGTCGCTAAGTTGTGTCAGACTCTTTTGCAACCCAATGGACCGTAATCCACCTGTGTGTGCATTAGTCAGTCGATCGTGTCCAGCTCTTTGAGACCCTGTGGACTGTAGTCTACCACACTCCCTTGTCCATGGGATTTCTCTGGCAAGAATACTGGAGTGGGTTGCCATTTCCTTCTCAGGGGATCTTCCTGACCCATGATCAAACCCGCGTCTCCTGCTTTGGCAGGCAGATTCTTTACCACTCAGCCACCTTGGAAGCCCTTCATGCATATTTATTTGGGATCAAATGTAAATCAGCCTAAAAGGACTTCCCTGGTGGTGCAGTGACTAAGACTCTGCACTCCCAATGCAGGGGGCCCGGGTTTGATCCTGGGTCAGGGAGCTAGATCCCACATGCTCCAACTAAAGGTCAATAAATAAATAAAAAGCTTTTTTAAAAAGTTAATCAATCTATATTATACATAATATAGAAAGACTTTGATCAAGTATTCTCAGTACAGGCTCCACAACAGGTTTGAGAGAGCTGACACTGAAACGAAACCTATCTTTGAAATCTACATTTTGCTGTACTTTTAAAATATTCTTCCCTTTTGAGTATCGTTGTCCTTACAAATTTTATATTCCTTGAAGTCTCAATGTGTTATAGTTGGTGCTCCTGCTGACATTCTTGTTCTTTGGCTCTGAAGTTCAAATACAGTTGAATTGTAATAGGATACCAAGGGCTGTTCCTTGTACTGTCAGAGTGCCGTGGGTTTTAAATTCACAAACAGCTGTTTGGGTAAAAGCATCTGGCATTTTCTCCCAGAATCATAAATCCACTCATCTTTTTAAATCTCTACAGATTTTCAGTCTTTGTCTTTCTGTTTATATGAGTGTGTGCATCAGTTCAGTTCAGTCGCTGAGTCGTGTACGACTCTTTCCGACCCCATGAATCGCAGCACGCCAGGCCTCCCTGTCCATCACCAACTCCCGGAGTTCATATATATATATATATATATATATATATATATATATATATATATATATATATATAAAATAGCCATGAAATCATTTTGCTTTTACCTGTATAATCTAAATCTACCCAGCATATACTGTGTTTTATTACTAGTTAGCACTATATATTGTGCATGGAGGTGTGCAAAGTCACTTCGGTCGTGTTCAACTCTGCGAACCTATAGACTGTAGCCCACCAGGCTCCTCTGTCCATGGAATTCTCCAGGCAAGAATGCTGGAGTGGGTTGCCATTTCTTTCTCCAGGGGATCTTCCCAACCCAGGGATCAAACCCAAGTCCCCAGCATTGCCAGCTGAATTCTTCACCACTGAGCTACCAGGGAAGCCCAATTCTGTCCACATACATCTATGTGTATATTCTAACTTTCATGCCTGTTGTTTTCTTGAGATTCAGAATTTACATTATTGAAATAACTTAAGATCAGAAATCTTGACCCATCATCTAAAGCCTCCTTTTTACAAAAGTCACATTTAAGACAGTTTTCAAACCTTCCTGACTTGCTAGTACAATGATATTCACCTTTATATACATTGTAATAGGTCTCTTTTAACATTGCTACCACTGACACTAGTCACCTTTAATTTTATTTTTTCCTTTCTAAGCATAATGTCGATTCTACAAATAAGTTTATTTTATGGAAAGAAACATCTTGCCGTGCACAGGATCTGTCATATGCACTTTGGGATTAATTTTCAGTTCACAGGTGCATGAAAAATTCAAATACAGATAAATGAGATACCACCTTCAACCTGTATAATTTTAAGTAATTGCTTATTTCCAATTACTACATTTTATGTAGGAGACTTGTTCAATAAAGTGGTTCATTACAATAATTATACTACACTCTTCCCGCAGAATGACATTCATCAAGGCTTGCTCATTGGACCATGGTTTGGGGCTAATGGATGTGTTTTTATAAATGCTTTCCCACTTAATATCAATCTGTCAACATTTTCAAAGTGAGAAAAGAAAACTAAGGCCTCTCAAACTTTTTCCCGCTTAGCAACAGAAATGTATTGTTGACAACTCCAAAACAGAAAAGCCACTTGAATGTTATAATATTTGTGGGTTTCTTTTTCAAATAAATATGAGTGGCTCCATTTTGAAGGTTACTACAGTGAAAGATTGTTCTTCAGATATAAGCAAGGAGCACCCCAGAGGAATCTAATATTCCCTGATAGGCCTGTGTTTACTTCCAGTCGATTAAATAAATTGAATTAATGTTCCAATTAGCTAAAAGTTGTGACGGATCCCTGATTTTAAGATTCAGTAAATGTGAAATATAAATCCGGTAAACCATCCTGACTCTAATGGGTTAGAAAGGTCATTGACCTCTTTTAATGCCTCATGGTTGTTATTCTGAAAGATCAGTTATGCTTACATAGAGCAAAGGAAGAATTTGGCTCGTTAAGATTTTGCATTAGGCGTTGGCACAAGTAAGAGCACGTTGTACGTGTGAACGAATTCTTGCAACTCAAGCAAACAATGTTTTATTACAGTAGAGTTTTCAAATGCTTTTTAATTTTTCTTTTATTTAATACTGCTTTGTAAATACTTTTAAAATAATATGATATTTCGCATAGACATCATGATATAGTAAAAAACTGTCCAATCCAGAACTCTATTCATAACTCTGCAATCTATTATCTGAGTAACCTTAGAGAACCTAATTTTTGTGAACCTCAGATCTCTCATCTGTTAAAAAATAAAAAGAGAGAGAGATAGAGAAAGAGAGATAATAATACCTACCTATGAGGATTAATTTGAAGATTAAGTTTAAAATATGTAATATAGTACCTCACCATATGATCAAAGAGCCAAAGAAATGAATAAGGATTTAATGGATTTGAAATATACAGTTTACCAGTTTCGTGTTATGACCATTTATACAATTCTTCATTCAGTGACTAAAGAATATGCATTCTGATTCAAGAACACATGAATGATTTACAGAACATGACCATTTACTACACTTTGAAGGAATTCTGAAGAGAAACCAAATCAGTATGTTAGGCATCATTTGGCCAACATATAATAAAGTTAGAAACTAAATAACGACTACAAAAAAAAAAAAACACCCACACATTAGAAACTTTAAAACCACTTCCAAATAACTGAGGGAGTATGGAGGAAACCACAATGGAAAAAAAAGCTTCTAGAACTGAAAAATAATGCATGTTGTATATATCAAACTTTGTGAGAAGTAACTAAAGGCATTTTTAGAGGAAAAATCATGGCCTTGAATAAAGTGAGTAAAGGAATAAGTGCTGACATTAACCTTCCAAGTATTTAACTCAAGTGTTTAGAAAAGAATCAACCAGCAACACAGTAAGGCAGCAGAGGAGAGATAATAAAGCTAAAAGCAGACACTAATTGAAAAGGAGAAAAAGAATCAATGAAAGTGTCAATAGAACTGTGTTCTTTAAAAAGACTAATAGAAGTGATAAATCTGCAAAATTCAACAAGGGAAAATTAAGGAGCCTTCTGGGAAAGTGACAGAGACATTGGCATAGTTTCTTAATCTCCTATAATTCCCATAGGAAAATAAACAGAATGCCTACATAATGCACCAAAGTCTATAAACAATACTTACAACAAACCAAGGTAAGCCACGAACTCTAGGAAAAAGCAGGTTCACAAACTGAGAGCCACATGTTTTGAATGGTGCCTTAGTCTGTTTGAGCTGCTATAACAAAATACCACAGACTGGGGGGCTTAAACAGCAAACATTTATTTCTCACAGCTCTAGAGGCTGGGAACCAAGATCAAGGTGTCGGCAAAGTCAGCGTTTGCTCCTTTTCCTGAGTCACGGGTGTTTGCTTTCTTGCTGTGTCTTCGCCTAGTAGAAAAAGGAAGAACATCTTTTCCTGGTCTCATAAGGACACTCATCCCCTCTTAGGCACTTTATCTTCATGACCTAATCTAAACCTGATTGCCATCCAAAGGCTTCTCTTCTAATAGCGTCACACTGGGCTGAGGACTTCAGCGTAAGAATTTGGGAGACACAAACATTCAGTTAGTAACGCGAGATATTGGTGTCTGTAGGGAGGAAGCCAAGGTTAGTTACAGGGCATCAGATGCTTCTGGGAACAGGCAGATACCCTCTTCCTTCCACACTGAAGGAAAACATCCAGGAGTGGGCTCAAAAATAACAAGAGTGGTCAAGGAGAATGCAGCCTCAGAAAAAGTTGGTGCTGGCAGGAGGGAGTGGAAACAACCAGGAAATCCCAGAAATAAAGCTGCCTCGTTTGATCCCTATTTACATACAGAAGAGGAAGCCCTGAAATTAGGAGAGAAATACTGGAAATATAGGAAAACAAGTTTTGCCTGAAAATGAGCAACCAAAAATCATCAAAGTCAAGTTCCATAAAAAAGTTACAAGTAAAAGATTACAAGTTAAAAGTTACAAGTATAAGATTATGAGGAAGAGAAGTCTGTCCTGTGGACCACGAAAGCTGCCATAAGGACACTCACAATGAGCTCAAACTGTGCCATTGTAAAATAAGTGAAAAGATGTTACATATCGCATAAGGTTAGGAGAGAAACCTAAGTAAGAATTAGAAAACTTCTAGCACTGAGACATGTAAAATATCATGTATGAAACGAGATGCCAGTCCAGGTTCCATGCACGATACTGGATGCTTGGGGCTAGTGCACTGGGACGACCCAGAGGGATGGTATGGGGAGGGAGGAGGGAGGAGGGTTCGGGATGGGGAACACATGTATACCTGTGGTGGATTCATTTTGATATTTGGCAAAACTAATACAATTATGTAAAGTTTAAAAATAAAATAAAATTAAAAAAAAAAGAAAAAAGAAAAGTAATCATCTGTCCTATTTGTGATCATAAGCAGTTATCTTATCAGTTCAGTTCAGTTCAGTCGCTCAGTTGTGTCCAACTCTTTGTGACCCCATGAATCGCAGCATGCCAGGCCTCTCTGTCCATCACCAACTCCAGGAGTTTATTCAGACTCACGTCCATCAAGTTGGTAATGCCATCCAGCCATCTTATCCTCTATGAACTCTGTCAGAAGTCAAAATGAAAAGTTTACAAGGACAAGTAGCTTTTTGCTTTTTCATCAGTTTTTAACTCAACCCTGAATGTGTGTAAAAAAGTAGAGGCTTACATAAATCTAGCCTTGGTAAATTCAAAAAAATTGACATCATTCCAAGGATCTTTTCTTATCACAATGAGGTAAAAAAAAAAAAAACTTCATACGTAAGGTGCTAGGACTCAGGAAAGAACTGTAAATAAAAGCAATGAATGCTAAATTAGAAGGAACATAACCTGATTGCATACATCAGTTGATGCTTTAAGAGAAAAAGAAAGTTAAGGAGTGGCAGTTGTAAGAAATCAGGAAAAAATGAAGAAAGAGATTGAAATGATTTAAAAGAAAATGGCAGACTGAAGAAAGTAAAACATGTCCTACCTCTGTATCTTAGGAGTCCCAAAAGAGGAAAGCCAAAGCACCAGAATAGAAGAAGTACTCACATTTTCTGAAATACACAAAGATTTGAAAGTATGTGTTGAAAGCATACATCATTTATCCAAAAACATCAATCATGAATGACCAGAAATAAGACCTATTCCAGAAAAATTACAGGATCTTAAATTAAAAAAAAAAATCTAGCTCCAAAAAACAAGTGATTATTTGTTTATGAAAAAGAAAAGAACATTTAGATTCCCATCAGCCTTTTCAGTAACAATGCTTTGTGTCAGAAGAAAATAGAGTGACATATAGGATGGTCAGAGAGGGTGTATGTGATCTAGGTTTTTTAATAACTAAGAAAACTGACTTTCAAGATGTAAGAATGTAAGTAATGTATGATGTAAGTAATATTGTGCCCATGAGCCTTTCCTGAAAGACCCTCTAAAAAACGTAACTGCAGACAAGCATTATTCCAAAAACACTCGGCTGGTTTTCATTATTTCAAGTGCCTGTCAGTATCTCCTGCAGCCAGAAGAGGGCACTGCACAGCAGCGTGGCTCTGAGTTCCCGATGCTTAGGGCCTGTCCTTGGCTGAAAGAACTGTGCAAGGCTTTACTAAAGAAATCAAATAACTAGATCATCCCTATATAGGCCTTCTTTATTTGCAGAAAGAAACAACAGTTTATAAATACATATCAAGGCTAACAGGTATAGATACCTACACAGATCTATGTAATTCTCTACATCTGTATCTATAGAAGATCTAGGTATCTTTCTTCTGTCAAGAATCTCCCAAAGTTGAATTGAATTTATTCTATTACAGTATTTATACTTCCAGTTTATTCTGATGTTAGTTATAAAATCAGTTCTCAGCGACTCCTTGGTATGAATTAGAAATGTATTCTGACACTTTTATGTATAGAATAGATAAGTAATAAGGACCTACTGTACAGCACAGGGAACTCCACTCCATGCCCTGTGGTGACCTAAATGGGAAAGAAATCCAAGGAGGAAGGGATATATGTATACGTATAGCTGATTTACTTTGCCGTACAGCAGAAACTAACACAACATTGTAAAGCAACTGTACTCCAATTAAAAAAAAAAAATTCTGTTTTGTTCAGTTCAAGTGTAGGACAGGGAGATCTGGAGGCTCTTTAGAAATCATTTAGAAACCTTTGGGCTTCCCTGGTGACTCAGAATCTGAGTAAAGAATCTGCCTGCAATGCAGAGACCAAGGTTCGACCCCTGGGTTGGGAAGATCCCCTGGAGAAGGAAGTGGCAACCCACTCCAGTATGCTTGCCTGGAGAATCCCATGGACGAGGAGCCTGGCAGGCTACAGTCCATGGGGTCACAAAGTGGGACACGACTGAGTGACTAGCACTCTCACTTTTCTTTAGAAATTACAGGCAGTGCAGAAATAATTTTATAAACAATAGAACAGGTACTGTCCCCAGTTTCTGCGAAGGTGTCTCCCAACATGAAGAGCACTGTGTTAAGTATCAGCTGCCCTGGTACAGGGCCTGTAGCTGGGTGATTGCGTTCAGGCCATCATCTTACACTAAGGGAAAGACACAGCCACGGCCTGGGCCCTTTCGTGACTGTGTGAACACCTTTCACTGAGTCTGCTGTCTTCAAAGGGACTCCACTCAATGTTCCTAAGGAGATGTGCTGTTAAATCAATGCCCAAAGTCACTTGTCAGTCGAGGGGATAAAATGTAAGAAAGCTTTATGATTTGATCACGGCAAGTGGGCTTTTGTGTGTTACCCTGAAAATGTAACTTTTCAACAAAATGACTTCCATTCTTGTTTCCTTGTCTATACGTTAATTTATTCTCCCAAGAGTTCTAGTGAATAATGAAACCAGCTCCATTTTTCATTATTGAGAACAGATGAGTATACTGGCTGTCCTCACATGAGAGAAACTGCCGGTGTGTTCAGTGGTCCTTCCCTTCATGACGGGCCTGCCGTGATGTAGGAAAGTCCTGTTGCTATGGTGACGTCCTGCAGGTTGTCACTTGTGCCGGGATGACCAGCTCTTCCCGGCTCTGGCCATGTGGCCGTGTGGGTTGACATGACTGCATCTGTTTCTGGGTTTGTCTGCAGCCTGGGGCCCTGTGAATTGTACCTCAAGTTACTCACCTTTTGTTCAGCAGACCCTGGATGGTCTATCTTTCTCTGAATACAGAGTTGTTCAGTCTCCTGCTTGATCGTCTTCCCTCAACTTTGTTTGGAACACATGGTGCCTTATAGTATTTCCTCCACTCGCCTTGCTGGAAGGACCACCTGACTCAGCACTTAAACGGATAGTTTGCACCAAATTAATCTGCCCTGTGCACACATTTCCAACTTGAGTCCTTTACCCACTGCCTCCTTTGCCTGTAGAAATCTCAACCAGCCTCCAGGCCTAGTATGACTTCTACTTCTTCATTCGAGTCTTTGCTAACTATTTCAGACACGCCTAGCTCTCCCCCACCCAGAACCTTACCACCCCTTCTCATCTTTCCTACATCTTTCCTGCATATCACCTAACACTTTAGTAACTACTGTGTCCTGCTTTTTTCTGATAATCTCATGTGTCACAGCCTTCTCTTCACAGTTACTCCCCTACATACAAACCTTCAAGTTGCAAACTTTCAAAGATGTGAACGTGTGTTCCCATACCCAGTCACGCACGT
Source organism: Bos grunniens (assembly GCF_055505025.1). Taxonomy (NCBI): domain Eukaryota; kingdom Metazoa; phylum Chordata; class Mammalia; order Artiodactyla; family Bovidae; genus Bos; species Bos grunniens. The sequence goes on along the minus strand of NC_141176.1, from coordinate 83,981,088 downwards.
TAGCTCACGGGTCTGGTGGACATTGTCGGGCGTGTGCATCCTTTACAAGTGACTGCGCTTTTCTGTGCCTTGCTGTCAAGACTATGTAGAGCACAGTGGTGCAGTATCTTATTTCTTGCCTGTTCACTCGATGCCAGTCCCGTATGCCAGCTGGTGCACCGCACTACTGTGCTTTTCAAGGTGTGTGTGTGTGCACGCTCAGTAGCGTCACTCGTGTCTGACTCTTTGAGACCCCGTGAACTATAGCCCACCAGGCTCCTCTGTCCATGGGATTGTGCAAGCAAGAAGACTGGAGTGGGTTGCCATGCCCTCCTCCAGGGGATCTTCCCAACCCAGGGATCAAACCTGGATCTCTTGCATTGTAGGCAGATTCTTAAGCACTGAGCTATTGGGGAAGCCCCACATTTCATGGTACTATACTGTAAAGATTAAAAGTGTTCTCTTTATTTTTTGTGCTTGTTTGTTTTTTATGTAATATTTGTGTGAAATGTATTATAAACCTATTACAGTACGGTACAATACAGCAGATTGTGTTAGAGGGGGGCCTCAGCTAACTTTGTTGATTGTTGTTCAGTTGCTCAGTCGTGTATAACTCTTGGTGACCCCATGGATTGCAGCACACCCGGCCTCCCTGTCCTTTACCATCTCCCAGAGCTTGCTCAAACTCATGTCCACTGAGTCAGTAATGCCATTCAGCCACTTTATCCTCTGTCACTCCCTTCTCCTCCTGCCTTCATTCTTTCTCAGAATCAGGGTCTTTTCCAATGAGTTGAATCCTTGCATCAGGTGGCCAAAGGATTGGAGCTTCAGCCTCAGCATCAGTCCTTCCAATGAATATGCAGGACTGATTTCCTTTAGGATTGACTGGTTTGGTCTCCTTGCAATCCAAGGGACTCTCAAGAGTCTTCTCCAACACCACTGTTCAAAAGCATCAATTCTTTGGTGCTCAGCCTTCTTTATGATCCAACTCTCACATGCATACATGACTACTGGAAAAACCACAGCTTTGACTTTGGACATAGTCCAAATTTGTTGGACTTATGAGCAAATTGGACTTATAAACACACTCTCAGAACAGAACTCATTTGTATATAGAAGACTTACTGTATAACTAGGCTTTTGGTGTCTGGTAAGCAAGACCTCAGATTCTAAGGAACTCTTTATCTCCAGTAGTCACTAAAATCATACTAAGGACTCAGTAAATCTAATCTGTTGATCAAAATGAATAGGGCTTTGTCTGAGCACTGTCCGTGGTCTGCACTACCCTTCCTGGCCCTGAATCTTTCCAGGCTGCTGTGCTTCTGTCCTCTGCCTCTGCCCCTTTCCCACCCTCTCTGGCTCCTCTATACGTGCCACCAATCACCTTCTGCAACTAGGAAGCTGAGTTTGTGGAGTGTGTCTTCAAGTTTGTAGCCAACCTCCAGGATTGTTTTTCTCATCCTTCCCCCTGCAGTAATTTCATCATGGCAACAAGGAAGAAACCTTTAAAGTTCATCTCATTTTTGTCTTCATGTCTGTAGGCAAAAAAAAACTCCTAAACTCATCATTCAGATTAGGATTGGGTCACAGGCCCGGAACATTTTACTGAAATATTAGGGAACATTTTACTGAAAGATGGCGATAGGGGTCCGGTAGTCATTGCAACCTTGAATTCTTTGAAAACTGAAAAGCCTGTGTGGTTGGAAGGAGTGCTCAGTCATGTCTGATTCCTTGAGATCCTGTGGCTGTAGCCCACTGGGCTCCTCTGTCTATAGAGTTTTCCAGGCAAGCATACTGAAGTGAGTTGCCCCTTCCTCCTTGAGGGGATCTTCCTGACACGGGGATCAAACCCGCATCTCCTGCATTTCAGAGGGTTTCTTTATCACTTAACTATCGAGGAAGCCAGATGTAGGGACATTTTATTACCAATGAGCACAGCCAGTGTGTTGCCCCCATAGCTGTGACATGTGGCTGAAAAAGCTTGTTTGCAGTTATATTCAAATAAAGTAGGAGTAGAAATTAAAATTAAATGATAGAATCAATCATATGAGGATGCTTTAGTGAAAACATTCATGCCTAATGTTTTAATAGTGTAGCTGTTTCGTGTATGTAATGATCTTTTGGTATGTTTCCCCTTTACATTCTGAAACTAAAGTCACACTCATAATTTTACAGCTTCGCAAGTCTGTCTTCAGCATCAGGGCAAGGAATCTTCTAGAAAAGGAGACTGCAGTCACGAAAATCTTAAGGTAACACCATTTAACATTGATACACAATTAAACACAAGTAGGGTTATATGAAACAACAACAAAAAAAGCTGTTTCTTTAAAATAATAATTTTCTGAGTATTCATATATACTTCCTGCTAGAAAGTAGGTTTGAGTAACTGTATGCTTAGAAATAATGTTAAACACATCATTGATGTCTTGAAAAAGTAATATTTTACTAACTCAATTGGTCATTTTCTCTTTCATGCACTTAAACATAAATTTTAAGTATGGACAATGGCAGAAAGATGGAAATAACTTCTCCTTACAAGTATTATGTCTTTTGTGATGTCTAAAGGACAAATCACAATTTAAGGGGAAAATGGTAAACGGGAAAGCTTTCTGTATTTTTAATTTGAGTCACAAAACCCAAAATTTGTATTCTTTGTCATTCGAGAAGAACTCTGCCCAAAGTGAAATGAGTGGCAGACTTCTGCCGTTGTTGTTACTTATCAGCTCTGGGAACAAGGTTATGATCTAAAGAAACTGTAGCTGCCTCTCTATTTTACTCATGTGCTGCTGCTCTGCTGCTGCTACGTCGCTTCAGTCGTGTCCGACTCTGTGCGACCCCATAGACGGCAGCCCACCAGGCTCCCCCGTCCCTGGGATTCTCCAGGCAAGAACACTGGAGTGGGTTGCCATCTCCTTCTCCAATGCATGAAAGTGAAAAGGGAAAGGGAAAGGGAAGTCGCTCAGTCGTGTCTGACTCTTAGCGACCCCATGGACTGCAGCCTACCAGGCTCCTCCGTCCATGGATTTTCCAGGCAAGAGTACTGGAGTGGGGTGCCATTGCCTTCTCCATATATGAACACAAATCACAAAATTAGATCATAATTCATAAAACTAGATATTCTGTCAGGTGGGTTCGTAGAAGCTTGAACCTAAATATTATAGATGCTTGAATCTAAAATATTAAATAGATAAATATGGTCAGTTATTTCTGAAGTGTAGTCAAGTTGGGGGTAAAGAGATAATTAAGAAGAATATGAATTTTAAAAAATTTTATAATTATATATCAATGTTAATAAATTTAAAAGAATTAATACCACAAATAAAGTGATTGTAATTTATTAATTTATTTAAAATCAATGTATATTTAAAATCTGTAAGAATCAACAGCATATCCATTTTAGAATACTTATACAAACATGTAATTTTAATTGAAATCTGCCTTAAAGTATCAGGAAAGAAAATTGAGTGAGCTACTTAAGCATATTTTCCAAGACCATGTTATAAAGTAGCATGATTACTATAAAAATGCATAAGCATTTGGAATATAATTTATTGGTGTGTGTATTACACAGATGTGAGTAAGAAATGGGCTTCCCAGGTGGCTCAGTGGTAAAGAATCTGCCTGCCAATGCAGGAGATACAGATTCAATCCCTGGGTGGGGAAGATCCCCTTGAGGAGGAAGTGGCAACCCAGTCCAGTGTTCTTGCCGGGAAATTCCATAGACAGAGGAGCCTTGGGGGGCTACAGCCCGTGGGGTCGCAGAGTCGGACACGACTGAGCAACTAAGCACACATGCGTGTGTACCTAAACACTGGAGGTGGAGTGGCTGACCAGGGAACAGATCAGTCCATAAAAGGAAGCTCTCTCTGCTGCTGCCGCTACGTCGCTTCAGTCGTGTCCCACTCTGTGCGACCCCATAGACAGCAGCCCACCAGGCTCCCCCGTCCCTGGGATTCTCCAGGCAAGAACACTGGAGTGGGTTGCCATTTCCTTCTCCAGTGCATGAAAGTGAAAAGTGAAAGTGAAGTCGCTCAGTCGTGTCTGACTTTTAGCGACCCCATGGACTGCAGCCTACTAGGTTCCTCCATCCATGGGATTTTCCAGGCAAGAGCGCTGGAGTGGGGTGGCATTTTCCTTGCCTTCTCCAAGGAAGCTCTCTCTAAATGGTGCTAAAGAGGAGTCTGTTTCTCTTCCACTCCACCTGCATTATTAAGAATAGTGGAGTTTGGGGGCCACATTGCTGGGCATATGAGATCTTAGTTCCCTGTTTAAAGTCTGGAGAAGGTGATCTTTGGGCTGCCCAAAGTCTGTACACAGGATACTGGACTTAGTGTTAGGGGACTCTATAACTTTGAGCAACTCGCTTATCTGACCCCTATTTTCTCATCTGCCTTTGAGATATAGACTGCCCAAAAAGGTTATCTGAGTAATCGGCTGATGAAGCCAAGTGAAATGTAATATTTACTATGAGGAAAACGCCCAGTTCAGCAGTCTTAATAATGACTCAGAAGGGGTAGGTCAAGGGTGAATATTCATAAGTTTTGGGGCTTAGGTTTCAGTGTTTTTAGTGGGGAAGTCTGGTTGAGATTAGGCAAAATTCTTGATATAAGGGTCTAGATCGTTTTGCAGTGTGTACAAGTATTGAATCATTATGTTGTACCCCGAAACTAATATGATGTTTTACATTAGTTGTTGTTTTAGTCGCTAAGTCATGTCCAGCTCTTTTTGATCCCATGGACTGTAGCCTGCCAGGTCCTCTGTCCATGGGATTTCCCAGGCAAGAATACTGGAGTGGGTTGCCAAGTCAAACCCAAGTCTTCTGCATTGGCAGGTGGGTTCTTTACCACTGAGCCACCAGGGAAGCTCTATGCATCAGGTACACCTCAATTAAAAAAAAAAAAAAAGAGTTTAGTACTCTTCAGGATACACAGGGAACAAACACTATTACTCCATTACTATTTGGAGGAGGGCAACACTCCGGGTCGGGAATGAAGAACAGGTAACACACGTTTAGGTGTCCACTGCCTTTAATGCCCTTTCCACTCTCTATGGCTCAACAGTTCAGTCATCAGCTATTGAGATGGAGTTTTTATTTCTGTTATTTCACTTACCTTCTTGATTTGGGAGTGATTTTGAGAAGAGGGAAAATAAATGGTGACTCTGAGCTGCCATCTTTGCTGCAGAAATCTATTCTATTCTATGTCTTGAATTCTTAACCTCCCTGGTGGCTCAGATGGTAAAGAATCTGCCTGGGATGCAGGAGACCTGAGCTCAAATCCCCTGGGTCAGGAAGCTCCCCTTGGAGAAGGGAATGGCTACCCACTCCGGTATTCTTGCCTGGGGATTTCCATGGACAGAGGAGCCTGACGGGCTGCAGTCCATGGGGTCACAAAGAGTTGGACACAACTGAGCAACTAACACCTTCATTTTCATGTATTACCTTTCAAAAATAAATATAACTGATTTTGAGTAACAGCATTCTTAAAATGTTTAGGGTTGGTGGACCCAGCTAGGCAGGGTCTCGGCCTGAGTCTTAATGAGAACCAGTGAGAACCAGTCTGGACCGGTGTGTCCAGTGGATGACCTGTTTTCTAGAGAGAGAAAACAGTCCTTTAGTCTGTAGTTCAGATGAGTGGATTTTCGGAAAGTTCTTAAAGCTAACAATGAAATTACTTCCTTGTTATGGCCTTAAATTCCTGGACATTCATTTTCCTGGAATGAATATTCAAGTCCTATTAATGGAGGGGTCTTGGTTCTTAGTACTGATATTGAAGCTGTGGAATTACCAGGGTTCTCACTTCTCAGGGGACCCACATTTTCAAATATCCATCTTCTGTTTGAAACAGGATCTGAGTTATTCTAGCAAAGAACATGCTGTATACCTCCCTATGAACAGGAAATTCTAGTCCACAAAGAAAAAAGACTTTCAGAGAGAGGCTAGAGTGTTGAATCAGTGGTGGGGTCACCAGTGATTTCTACATATTATAATCTGAATATAATTCTACATAATATAATCATCTTTCAGTTGTATTTTTCTACTTATTATTTTTTTGAAATTAATGTGTGCTTTGAAAATTGAAATGAAATTCTGGGTATGTATAGAAACACTTCGATGAGAAACAAAAGTAGGGCATTTTAACAGAACTTGAGAACACTGTCAAAAGCTTAAATGCAGCTGTTTCACTTGGCACTAATGGGCCAGGCTTACCTGGAGAGTCTTGTGAGAAAGAAGATGGCCCTAAATTATAAAATCCAAGGTTGCTATTAAATTCACTCTTGTTTTGACTTTGGCTACACTGTTCAGCTCCACTAGAGAAAGCTTTCTTCAAAAGGCAGTGACCTTTATACCACATCAGATGAAATCAAAACACCAAGCAGTGAGCTTTCAAAAGCATCGCCCCCTCTCCTGAGATTTCTCTAATTTGAGCCCTGAAATTGAGCAAAAACGCATTATCATTCCTGTGAGGCTGAATGCATCAAGAAATGTCAGAATAAAATAATTAAACACGTTCCATTATTTCAGAAAGTTCCATCCTTTTGCAGTTCACCATCAGTACCTCTTTAGCTAGGGACGGAATCTTATAACCTCTCTGAGTGCTCAGTCTGGTATGATTTTTGTAATGTGATATTTGGATCTATGATATAATTGTCTTTTCCATACACTGAATTAATATGTTTAAAATATAATTGAATGCTACTTACTGTTTAGAAACTAAATATATTTAATGACTTACTGGGTCAGTTTTTCTCATCACTTTTTTCAAAGTTTATTCCTTAAATTGTTCCTACACTGAAGACATGGACATTTTAATATAACAAAACAATATACCAAAACTGAGTAGTATCTCTCTCTCTCTCTCTATGTGTGTGTGTGTGTGTATAAATATACATATATATATATATATATATATATACACACACATTTTTTTTTTCAATCTTTTGGCCACACCACACAGCATATGGGGTCTAAGTTCCCTGACCGGGGATCGAACCTGCACCCTCTGCATTTTGACCTCATAGGATTACCAGGGCATGTGTATCAAGTACTTACTCAGCAACCCTGTAGCCCAAATAAGTGAGAATCCTGGCTCCATGCCTTCTGGATGTCTGACGTTGGGCAAGTTGCTTATGTCTCTGCACCTCTGTTTTCTCTCTCTTAAATGAGGTCTGTAAATTTATAGCCCCTGACTTACAGGAGAGGGTTACACAGGTTGGTATCTGCAGTTGATTTTCCATTATTGGGAACAAATTAGGGGAGACCCACGGTTGCCCCTGAGGGACAAGCAACTGACAGCTACCTTTCAAAGCTGATCCTCCAGGGCTTGCTGCAGAATGTCCGCTGTTGTCCAGCAGAGGCCAGATCTGAGGAGCATAAAATGCTTTTGACACATCAGTGTACTCTTTTTCCGGGTTGATCCCAAAGTCCTTGCTTACCCAGCTAGAAGCAGTGTACTGCTGCAGCTCATTTGAGAAACTTCCCTGGTGGCTCAGTCGGTAGAGAATCCACCTGCAGTGCAGGAGATCTGGGTTCAATCCCTGGGTCAGGAAGATCCTCTGGAGAAGGGAATGGCAACCTACTCCCGTATTCTTGCCTGGGAAATCCTATGGACAGAGGAGCCTGGCAGGCCACAGTCCATGGGGTCGCAAGAGTCGTACATGACTTAGTGACCAAACCACTGCCACCACCAAGCTTTGCTAGACTGGCTAACATCTTCAGGGTATCATCAGATCATTTGTTTAATTCATTTGCTGGATGCTTATTGTCGGGTATAGTTGTGAACTAACAACAGATTTCTCAGCCCAGGTTAGCATCCCCAATAGCCGATGGAAACTCCTGGACATGGAGAACTGTGATCTTTGTAAATGCCTAAAGGGAGGCTGTGAAAGTCTCCATTCTGCTTGGATGGGCCAGGAAATAAAATAGTCCTGTCTCAGAACCTACAGAGGCATTGGCAGGAAGCCTAGTCAAACAGGTAGAGACCAGCATCCCACAGAGAGGTTTGGGGGTGGCCACAGGTGTTGGTAAAGTGGAGCCTGATGGGCTTGGCAGCCGAAACAGTGACGGTGAGCAGGATTTAATTGAGATCGTTGGTTCAGAGGGGCTGGTGCCCAGGGCAAGGGAGCAGCTAAACAGAAGGTGTGACTGCCAACATGGGCACCATGGGCAGACCAGGGACCACTGGGGCTGGGACATGCATGGCATCCTCTTCTGCAGGGGTTGTAATTCCTGCCTGGAACCTTCCGAGTGCACATAGCATTGGCGCTCCGTAACTTCAGGATGGTTGAGGGCTTAGCTGGGGTAGGTCCTTCCTGGGCCGTGGGCTCAGTGAGGTATTTCTCTTGATCCGCTGGCATCTCTGAGGGTCTTATTCTCCCAGCTCTCTCTCCCCAAGGGAGATGAACTGACATCTGGACTCTTCCCTAGGATGTAAGCATCTAAATCTTATTCCCCTGGAAGGGGTGGCAAACCTAATTTTGAACCATGGAGGAGAACATAGAACTTTCTAGAGGAAGAAATTCAAACTAAATATCAAAGATTCCCTCCAAAGTCCACCTGTCCTTATGTACTTCACTAGCTGAGAGAGCAGGGGAGTTTGAGGAGAGGACAAAGAGCCTCTTCATCCTCCTCTGCCTTGTCTTGTCTAGACTGGAGCTGCCAGTTCTCTGAGAAGATTCTCAGGGAGTCTAAGAGCGCTTTGCAATGCAGAGCACGATTTCTTATCCCCTCGGCTTTTTCCCATGGAACACATTCTCCTTTTCAAATTATTGTTTCATCTATTAGCCCAGGAGTTCAGCAACTTCTGGGTAAGGTCACGGGAGTTCTGTGCAGCTCCGTGCCCTAGGCACGGCTCACAGGGCATGCACAGCATCCCCGAGAGGATGCGAGGACCGTGCACGTCCCAGAACCCGGGGCCAGACTTGCCAGAGCTCAATGAAACCTGCTTCAGCCCCTGGGGGCTGTGGTGCACCAGGAGGACCCCGCAGACGAGAGGAAGCAGGCTGAGACTGGTCAGCCTGCCGACACCACGGCAAATGTTTATAACCATCATTAGCAAGAATAACCTGAAGTTTTAAGGAAAGAGAGTATGGGGCATTAATGTACCCTTTATTAATTAAATTAAATTATTACTATCTGATTTATTAAATAGATGTATTAATATATTGACTATGTTTAGAAATACATAGATTTTTAGTATGACTCTATTAGTATTGCCATTACACAGTAATCAAATATTTCATGTAAATATTAAATACTATTGTAAATATTTATCTGTGATTTTGTTAAGTCTGCCTAACTGTTGGCTTTCCTTATGAAGATTTTCCTGGTACTTAAAAGACTTGTAGACTGGTTGGAAGACCATTTGGAGATATAGAGACTAAGTAAATGGGTAGAAATTAGCTGTATTCAGAGAACAATAAACTAAGGCAATAAGATATGTGGGAGACTTCCCCGGTAGTCCAGTAGTTAAGACTCCATGCTTCCACTTCAGGGGCTTGGGTTCAACCCCTGGTGGGGGAATTTCTGCATACCATATGGTGCAGCCAGAAAAAATAATTAGTTAATTTAAAAAAAAAGAATCCATGGGTGCTTGCATTTGAATAAAACACAAAATAGTGAAAACTTCAAGGAGGCAAAATATAACTTAATTGAAACAATATATTCTTGTTTTGTTTGCTTTTACCAACTAAACTTTCTTTGCTTGCAGCTGCTGCTGCTGCTGCTGCTGCTGCTAAGTCGCTTCAGTCGTGTCTGACTCTGTGTGACCCCATAGACGGCAGCCCACCAGGCTCCTCCGTCCATGGGATTCTCCAGGCAAGAACACTGGAGCGGGTTGCAATTTCCTTCTCCAATGCGTGAAAGTGAGAAGTGAAAGTGAAGTCGCTCAGTCGTGTCCGACTCTTTGCGACCCCATGGACTGCAGCCTACCAGGCTCCTCCGTCCAAGGGGGTTTCCAGGCAAGAGTACTGGAGTGGGGTGCCATTGCCTTCTCCCCTTTCCTTGAACCTTGAAAAATGTTTTATTGAGATATAATTAACATATGTATTAGTTTCAGGTGTACAGCATAGTGATTCTAGGAGGTTTGTATATCCTATGAAATGATCACCACAAAGGAGTCTAGGTAATATCCATCACCTTACATAGTAAAATAATATATTCTACTTTTCTAGGTAGTACCTGATTTGTAGTAATCAAAATATATTTCATTGACATAGTATATGAATTGTAGATTACTTTCAGATAAGCCCCCAAAGTGATTGTATTAATACTATGGATTAGGAGAGCTACTATGAAATTTTACCTAACCGATGTGGGAAGATATTTTGACTAGGTTTTTCTTTTACTGTTTTATCATTGATGGGTAAAGCAGTAAGTACTAGAGGAAGATGCATATCTCTAGAAAAATCAGTTTGAATGGTTTATGCAGCATTTGGCAGATTTCGTTTTTGGTATTAAAAAGCTCAGCCTTTGCATGGCAGTTGGCATTTTTCGGAATCCTCAGCAAGGTTCACCACACAGTGAATGGTACAGGGTTTCAGATATTTTATTTGCTGAATTTCGATAGATGCACTAAAGCCATGGATTTCTCAAGAGGTCATTTGCCTTCTCACGTATGGTACCTGTGTATGATAAGACTTAAGGCTTCTTTTGTTTTTCGATCTAAAACAGTGAGGTCTGGTTGTCGGTGTATTTACATGTCTACGTATGAAAACATTTTCTTGAAAAACACAAGATCGGAAGGAACTGATTCTCTGTGGCTATTGAAGAGCCGTTCTCAGGCCTGGGCTGACTCACGAAGGAGCTGGATCTTCAGTACGATATAAACTATAAACCTATAAACAAACTCAGCTCTTCTCTCATTGCCGGAGGCCAGGAGCGAGGAACTCACCGTTAGCTTTAGCATTGTGGAGGCAGGTGAGAGTCCTTCCCAGGAAGCGCTCACCTGTTCTCTTCCCAGGTTCTGAAGCCATAGTTTTACGTCATTACCCCTGAAGGACTGTCTCTCTATTCTCTCTTGATGTTGTTCAGCCACTCAATCATGTCCTCCTGCTTGCGACCCCATGGACTGCAGCACGCCAGGCTTCCTTGCGATGTCCTCCAGTGTCTCCCAGAGTTTGTTCAAACTCATCTCCACTGAGTCAGTGATGCCATCCAACCATCTCATCCTCTGCCGCCCGCTTCTCCTCCTGCCCTCAATCTTTCCCACCATCGGGGTCTTTTCCAATAAGTCTCTTGATGTGACTATCTTACATTAACCACATCTGATAATACTTTACAAGGGGACCCTCAAATTCAATGTTCTGTGAAGTCATATTACCATGCCTTTAGATGGTAATGACATTTAATACTGGACACTTAATATCATGTAATTTAACTTCTCTATAATGTATGAAAGTAATTTGAAGACTCACAGGCCTCTGTCTTTCATTATCGAACGTACAGACTTTGCCCATCCCGTGTCTGGGAACATTAAGAAAGAAGATGTGGAGACAGCTAGGAAAGAAACCAAGGACCCCCTGCTACTGTTTCTATAAACAACTCGTGGTGTTTAAAGGCTAATAAAGCCCCAAGATCTCTCTTAGAAACATCATCTTTGGGCCAGTCTTAAAATATTTTAGATGGAGACATGTCAAGAAAAATAGAGACAATTTCTTAAGACACGATTCTCTCCCCTCGACCTCCATAGAAGATTTTATATAAATATATGGCTGTCATATAAGGGGTAATTGAAATTCCACAACACAAAGGCAAGGCAGAGAAGGGGGGGGGGGAAGTCAGTCTTTCATATTTTTTTTTCAAAGGCTTGGCAAGAAACCAGGGGTAATATTTTTGCAACTGGGAGTGCGTATTTGCTGAAGAATATTCCCACGTTTGAGTCATCATCAGGGGTCCTAGTCTTGTTTTACTTTCAAAGGTAGAGAGGGCGGAACGTTAACCCCAGCTGGGAGAAGGAGCATGCCCCACTGTCCTTCTCCTCCAGGGAGCAGGGATAAAGGGATTACAGATGCCTGCATAATAGAGAATTTCCTCACTCAGACAAGACAAAAGGCTTCATTATTTTTCACCAGACCCTTGAAGCCTTGTGCCTTCCCGTTCCAGAAGCCAGGCAAGCTGACCAAGTGTTTTGTTTTGTTTTTAATTTTAAGCCCACATAATGGAGTTTCTAAGAACCCAGGCTTCAAGGACTTGCCATTATGAAGGGATAAAGGAAAGATATTGAAGACCTTCACGTCACAACTCTTAGGGTCTCCCCTCCGCCCAGATGAGCCAGACTGTCCCTGGAGATCAGTGTGTGTCTTCAACACCTGAGCATTGTCTTCCTTCCACGAGACCAGAAGGCATCTAAATCCTTATGAAAAATGTAAAGCAGCAAAATAGAATTGAATCTTCGAGTACTTTTCCTTCGGACTAGGTTTTTTCCTGAGTAACTTTAACAACGGATGCATCTTATTTCTTGTTGGTAAAAGAGTAACAGTCTCAAATTCCTCCCTTATTTACTATTTTGGTTTGGCCGTAGATTGCTGTAAGACACGGTATACGGTGACCTTGTTCCCAGTGATGGTTTGCAAGTTTCTCTTAATAACTGTCTCATAGAATACAGATAAAGATTTATAAGCTTTCTACTTGCAAGGAACACTGTCTGATTTTTTATTCCCGTCTCAGGGTCTCCTCTATCATAGACATGCAGCGTGTTTCTTGAGTGGTTTAGTGTTCAAGTGAAAGTGAAGTCACTCAGTCATGTCCAACTCTTTGCGACCCCATGGACTGTAGACTATGAGGCTTCTCCATCCATGGGATTTTCCAGGCAAGAGTACTGCAGTGGGTTGCCATTTCCTTCTCCAGGAGATCTTCCCAACCCAGGAATCAAACCCGGGTCTCCTGCATTGCAGGCAGATGCTTTACCGTCTCAGCTACCAAGGAAGCCCAATGAATAAAAAAAAAGTAAAAGTAAATGAATAAAAAATAAATAAAAAGTTAGTATTCTAACTTGAGATCAAATTAAGATTATTTAACGTCCCCTTTCAAAAGCACAGTTCAAGCACATGCTGTTTTGTTTGTGATTATTTCCATGCTTCGTGAGCATAAAAGGATCAAAAAAGAAATGAAAATATTTGATCTTTGCAGATGTCAAGGTTCGTTCATTTAACAAATGTTTGTTGAGCACCTACTGTGTACAAGGTGGAGTCATCAGTGACCAGCCGGGGTGTCTTGGAGCTCTTTGGAGCCCGGCACCTGTGAGGATCGGCAGGACCACGGAGAGCGATGTGGAAGCAAGGTCCCTGCCGGTGGGAGATGGGACCTGGAGGGGCTGTCAGAGGCAGACCCTTCAGGACCTTGCAAGTCAAGCTGAGCTTTGGGTCTTCATCTTTTTCTGAGGAGCAATAGGATGTTGAGGATTTTAAGGCAGTGATGATAACGGTATTCATTACCTATTGCTGTGTTGCAAACTACTCCACAATTAGGGATTTAAACAGCACGTGGATGAACTCACAACTTTGGTCAAGAAGCTGGGCATGTGTTGCTTTCTGCCACGTATCAGCATGAGTCAGCCACAGGTATACCTGTGTCTCCTTCCTCTTGAAACCAAAACAGTATAGTAAAGCATCATCCTTCAATGAAAAATAAATAAAAATAAAAAAGGTAGGCATGGCTTCGTGGGGTCTCTGGCTCTGGGTCTCTCACAAAGCTGCAGGCGTTTTGAGGGGAACGGGAAGCATCCCCTTCCTAGCTCGCTTGCACGGTTGTTAAGAAGCTTGTGTGCCTCCTGGGCTGTTGGTGGGAGACCCCCATCTCTTAGGAAGGGGGTCTCTCCTTAGAGCAGCTCCCAGCATGCCGCCTTCTTCCTCTAGCAAGTTAGAGACTGCAGAAGGTGGAACCACAGTGTCTGGTGACCTCTTCCATTCCTTCTGCCTTCTGTTCGTTAAAAGCAAGTCTCTTAAGTCCTGCCTACACTCAAGGGGCTACACAAGGGCAGGGAAACCAGCGTAACCAACAGTGCAGTCTGGCTGCTCCCACTCAAAAGCCAGTACAGAGGGCGTGCGTGTGTGCTCAGTCGTGTCTCACTTTGGACTTTCCCAGGAAGAATACTGGAGTGGATTGCCATCTTCTCCAGGGAATCTTCCCAACCCAGGGATCAAACCTGCGTCTCCTGAGTCTCTGAACTGGCGGACGGGTTCTTTATCACTGAGCCACCTGGGAGGGTAATATAGAGGGCAGGTTGGTGGAAAGGAAAGTTTGTTTCATTTTGGATGCCAGCAGCTGGGTAGGGGGTGGGTGTGGATTCTGTCCAAAGGCTGACTCCTCCCCAACCCCAACAGTCTGGGGGCACGAGCTTCTATAGAGAGAGGGAGGGGGCTCTATACAGCGACAGCACGGTTAGCCCTGACAGGCATCTTGAAATTGGTCATCAGTGGTCTGAGCAGCGTCATGTTGATTGGTTTAAGTAGTTAATCTTCAGTTCTAGGGTCGGTTTGTTTGCATTTCTTGAGGCCAGTTCTCAGAACTGTGGCAGCTTTTGGACACGACTTAGCAACTGAGAACACAGGCACTCACATCATGGCTACAGTCAGTTCATCCTGTCGTTCACTTCTCCACCTGGCGGGGGTTTCAGTATCTGTAAGATAACTCACAGGACATGGCTCAGAATATTATCTACAGCCATTGAGAAGGAACTAAGGGTCCTTGACTCTGCTTAATGACTATTCCCATTTGGTCTCCTTGGACTGTTTTCCTTTGTTTCTGTGTGTTCTCACTTCTCTGATTAACCTTCTTCCTTGGCTAAGGTTTTTCCGCAGACAACAGACAGGTGGAGGATGGGCAGCGGGGAGGGCCACAGGGTCCTGCCCCGTATCACCAGGGGGAGGGGACCACCGTCACACCACGGATGGTCACTTCAGACATCACTTTGCCTGGGATAATAATACGTTTGTGGAGACCAGTTAAGAGGCTGCAACGCTGGTCCAGAGAGTACATCTCCGTTCACAGTCAGAACAGAAAAGACTTACCATCCAACGCAGATGTCCATCAGACTTCCTGTCCTCCACCTCCACCCTCTAAGTTTCAGCATCAGCTGTGGCTTAGGACAAGACAGAAGAGTGGCTAACGGAAACTGAAATTTAAATCGAGCATCAGCGTTCCCAAAGCACTTGCATGTTTATAACCTTGCTTGGTCCTTCCCACTCCCTATGAAGTCAGTACTTTTGTCCCCACATTTTACGCTTATGGCACCGAGGCTCAGAGAAGACACATCCCTTGCCTGAGGTCCTATAGCTCGTAAAAGCTGAGGTCAGAAGTGTTTGATTCCAAACTGTGTGTTTTTGCAAATCATCTTCTCCGTTAAGTCTCCAGACAAAGGCAGACTGTGAAGCCCCTCTGTACTGCTGGGTGGATTTGCTACTCTGAACCTGAGACTAGCAAGTTCTAGGTCCTGCACGCCCCACTACACACACGCGTGCACACACGCACACACATACTCATCACTACTCTCTGTACACCCCTACATCCCCCTGTCTTCCGTCAGTCCCTTCACGTGCCAGGAACTTTGCTTCTAGGAATATGAGTTTGAGTGATAAAATGGGCTGTGAAAAATGCACAGTCTAGTAAGGGAAGTAACTAATGCCGTAAGCATTAAATGACCGAATGACGTAAGCATTAAACAAGCTTGGTTAATAACATGACTACAGGAACATGGAACATCATCCTTTCATACTTTCCCCTCGGTGAAATGTTTATTTCTCACTTGATGTTACTTATCAGAACCCATGTATATCAGAGTTTGTAATTATATGACACTCATGTCGAAACTCAACTTGGTAGTTCATAGTTTGGGTGACAGTCCACGCTTGCGCATAATAAAATTATATTTATTTTTAAAGACAGTAAAGCAATCTTTTACCATACTTTTGGGTGAACCTTGGCCCATTGCATTAGAAACTCTGTAACCTCTTAGTAGCAGCTGATTGTGCCAGACGGCAGTGACTTTTCTACCAAGCTTATTGTTTTCTTTTTTTTTTTTTAATTTTTTATTCCTTTATTTCTCATGTGTTTTCTTGAATATTGTTTTCTTGAATAACAAAATATTTTACGTGTATCAAAGACGGTGACATTGGCTTATGCGTGAAGCTGTTGTATTTATGCAGAAACATCCTAATGCTGCATCTTTGCTGCACTGGCCTCAAAGCCCAGGTGTTCTCAGGGCATCCTTCCCCACACCCTTGCTTCCAGCAGCCCCCCTCTCCCCCAGATCCATAGCTTCCTCTCTCAGTTTCTTGCATCATGCATAGGGAACCCGGTTTGGGCATCTGGTCACCTTGTATTGGGTTGTCCAAAAAGTTCATTCCATTTTGTGGAAAAATTCAAATGAAGTTTTTGGCCAACTCAGTATAAGATTTTCCCCATATATTTTCTTCTTTTATATCCTTTTTATTTACTTGTTTTTGACTGAGCTGGGTCTTCTTGCTGCACGGGCTTTCTCTAGTTGCAGCGAGCAGGGCTACTCTTCACTGTGGTTTGCAGGCTTCTCACTGGAGTGGCTTCTCTTGTTTCAAAGCACAGGCTCTAGGGCACAGAGTTCAGTAGTTGCAGCTTGCAGGCTCTAGAATAAAGGCTCAGTAGTTGTGACTGTAACTGCCCTCATGGGGCCCATGGGCAGACAGTGACCACTGGGGCTGAGACAAGCATGCTTTGTCTGCCCATGGGATTTTCCAGGCAAGAATAATGGACTGGGTTGCCAGTTCCTTCTCCCGGAGATCTTCCTTATCCAGGGATCGGACCTGTGTCTCCTGCATCTCTTGCATTGTCAGGCAGATTCTTTACCGCTATGCCACCTGGGAAGTCCAGAAAAATTTGTCTTCACCCAATTTACTTTGGCCACCTGATGCAAAAAACTGACTCATTGGAAAAGACCCTGATGCTGGGAAAGAATGAAGGCAGGAGAAGTGAAGGCTGGAAAAGAATGAAGGCAGGAGGAGAAGGGGGCGACAGATGGTTGGATGGCGTCACTGACTCATTGAACATGAGTTTGAGCAGGCTCTGGAAGTTGGTGATGGACAGGGAAGCCTGGCGTGCTGCATCCATGGGGTCACAAAGAGTCGGACATGACTGAGCAATAGAACTGAACTGAATTTGCCATGAATATGGCCCTCAGTTTTCAGTAAAGAAACCCTAGACTTTCTCTCTGGAGTTTCCTAGTTCAAAAGATGCTGGACCTCCTCAAGGGAAAGAACGAGATTTCAGAACATTTGGTGTAAGAAAAGACTCCACGAGAGGACTGACTGCTGGATGGAGGTGGAAGCTGTTGAGCTTCGTCTTGGGACTAGAGGTGGGGGTGGGATGCTGGGGTGTGAGGCTGGCAGATGATGGCCTGAAATGCCAAAGGGGACCATTATCGCGAAGACACAAGGGCCCCATCTGCCTGATTTCACTCTCCTTGGATCTTGTGGGCACCTTGTAGCCCCGGGGGAGGAGGAGGAACGTCAACAGCCTGTGCTCAGAGAGCAAGAAGACTGGCAGAGGCCTTTCACCCAGCAACCGGAAACCACAGAGGCTGATGCTCTGAAGTCCCTTGTTACATGTTTTAACTGATCCAGAGTTACAGAGCATTCTCTTCTTTTTTTTTTCCATCAGTATCTAGTTTGAAATTCTTCCAGCTAACAGTGTTTATAACATAGAAGGAAGTGGTAGGATCAGGTTTGGCAAATGTTAAAGCAAATGGTTTCATATGTTACATTTAAGTCTCCACCTTAGTCTGCTTAAGCACAGGTTTTCTGATTGCAGGATAGAGCTAAAAACCAGCCCTGTGACCCCCACCCTGGATGAGTGAATCCCAGAGAAATGGAAGACTCACCATGGACTGCAAAGCCGCATGTCACATGCACGGCTGAAACGCCAGCCTTTTGAGTATTCTTTTCTGAATTCTCTAGATCCAGCAGGAAAGAGAGAGCTGGTCATCAGCCAGAGAGGAAAAGGGGAGTAGCTTTCTCCCCAGCGCTTCAGCCGTGCTGTTGGATGGAGTGGAGGAGGAGATGTCCTGGGGGGAGGGATTGTCTCCATGGAGACCTGCCTGTCCTGTTCAGTCAGAAGAGGGGGTCTCTGCTGTGGTCCTGACTCTTCTCCAGCAAGGGTGCCCAGGCATCTTCAGACTGGGCTACTGGGCAGGTACCAGCAGTTTTCTTTTTTTTAATCACAGGCGTCTTACAGCCAGTTACATTCTACGTATTTCAGACATCAAGGACACTCAACGCAGAAAGGTATTTTATAATCAAGTTGTATGTGTTGCATATTTAAGACCTAAAGGTCTCAGCCACTTTAGAGGAGAGTCTTGGGATGAAAAATAAAAGTTAACTAAGAAAGTGGTTGAAGGTTAAGTCTTGACGGTTTATACACATGACAGGTTTCTGTATATGCCGGAATAACACCGTTCTCCAAGTAGGTATTTTTCAGAATGCCGTCATGATTTTCAGGCCTTTGTCCAAAAAAATAATTCTTAATATACATAATATGAAATCATCCTATACCTTTGTCAACTCAGCTGAATTTACAAATGCATCTTCCTCTTGACCTCATTCCAGTCCTGGAAATAACCACATGTGTGTGCTAAGTTGTTTCAGTCATGTCTGACTGTTTGCAACCCCACGGACTGTAGCCCGCCAGGCTCCTCTGTCCATGGGATTCTCCAGGAAAGAATACTGGAGTGGGTTGCCATGCCCTCCTCCAGGGGATCTTCCCAACCCAGGGATCGAACCCAAGTCCTTTATGTCTCCTGCACTGGCAGATGGGTTCTTTACCACCGGTACCACCTGGGAAACCCAGAAATAAGCATCGTCTCTATATTTCTTTGCTGTTCAATAAAATTTTAATTCTATCTCAAAGTGGCCTATGTAATTGATTAAGCTGAGAAGAGTGATTTGGGGGCCTTATTTCCTGTAATGCATTTACATTCATTACATGTGTATTGCTTTCATAGGTATTCATCACAATGATCTTCACTGGCATCAAAAGTGTTTTTTAAGTACTTGAAAATACACATGGTATCATAAAAAATGCTGTTTTAGGTATGCTGAATAGACATAGGTCTTTTTCTCAAAGATCTTAACTCCAAGATGGACAGTAATGATGTGATTCAAAGCCTCTCTGGAAATGCACTTTAGGAACCATAAATCGGACCGTGTTCTGGAAAGCAGTGCCAGAAGTCCGTGGGTTCTGGTTTGAATACGTGTGGTGTCATAAGATTTGCCTGTTACAAAATCACTGAATTTTAAGTCTATGAGTTTTCTTCAACATCAAGGTCTTTTCCTCGCTTCTGGGGTGATGAAATTAAGCTCAAAGGTCCCTCAACTCATTAATGACAGTGTCACCTTGGAACCAGGTCTCTTCACCCTGGAATTATTTTTTTTCCACTCTACTACTATGTCAAGGGACTTCCCGTCTTTTCCAGTTGGACAGAGCTTCCTGGAGAAGCAATGTTTTTTCTCAGAATCATTACCTCACAGGAGTTATCCCCCAATTGTCTTCACTCATTAGCAAATCAGAAGTTAACACAGGCCTGGTTATGGTTTAAAGAGAACATGTTTTTAAAAGCCTTCAGAGTTTTGTGACTGCAAAGAAAGTGGTCCCCTATAAGCCACGGGCTTTAAAGCTGACGTTTCTCTAGGTATTTATTCCAGTTTTAATTACCTGTCCTTTCCATTACTTTTCTACCTCTAACTTTTCACTTTCTTCTTTTCCTAGCATTCTGCAAATCTCCTCGAAACATATATTCCATCAGCCCAGGAACCTGGGTTGGACAAGTCTTCCCCTAAGGGCTTTCATTAGAAACCTCCCTGTCTAAATTGAAAACCAACATCCAGGGTACCCAGGGGAAGGCTGGTCCTGCTGCTTATAGAATCTCAATAGAGGCTCTCCTACTTGGTGGCGGGGGCTGGGGGGTCTGTTTCTTTTTCAGCACTTTCTTGTGGGTATGACCATTCTGTTTTGAAAGTGCTCTTGACACAGAACCTAAAGCTCATGTACCTTTCTGACGATGTGTCGTGTTCCGTATTTTGTCTTATCATTGGTGTTTCCTTAAAAATAAGAAGGGTAATGAGCAGTTATGCATTATTCATCCCAAGTGTATGAATCAGGCATTTATCTGGGCTCCTTTTTTTTCTCTAGAGCTTGCACTCGACAGCGCATGCTGAGCGGATCATTTGAGGGGCAGCCGGCGAAGGAGAGGTCCATTCTTAGCGTGCAACACCACATCCGCCAAGAGCGCAGGTAAATAACAGGGAGACGAGGCTGCAGAGAAACCAAGGACCAGAGTTCTAGGGGAAGCATCTCCTGTGCATAACCCTGGTCAGGAGGCAGGCATGGGTGAAGAACTGAGTTCTGTTTGTTGACGACAATAGTCATGAAACTCACAGTCAGATTCAAACAATCAAAAAATATTTCAAAAACCTCTTCCTTGTTGATGATCACACTCTCACTTTTAAGATCAGAAGGGAAAATTCTGAATTTTGTTTGATGGGATCAAAGGCGGGTGGTTAGACCTAAAGCTTTTGCTCTAAAAAGAAACAGTAAACATGCATGATGCTATCAGGGATTATTTTTTTTTATAATATCATTGCTTAAGAATCCACATTTGGTCTCAAGATGTATTGATCAGTTGGTTGTGATTGTTTTAGGTCATTAAGACACGGATCAAACAGCCAAAGGATCAGCAGGGGGAAATCTCTTGAAACTCTGACTCAAGATGTAAGTTCTAACACTTTAGATTTGGAA
Source organism: Bos grunniens (assembly GCF_055505025.1). Classification (NCBI taxonomy): domain Eukaryota; kingdom Metazoa; phylum Chordata; class Mammalia; order Artiodactyla; family Bovidae; genus Bos; species Bos grunniens. The sequence continues at coordinate 83,960,351 of NC_141176.1, read as the reverse complement.
AGCTTGATTGGTAAAATATCTTTAATGATTGCTTAGACAATTCCAGCACTTGGTTCCTTCTGTCACACTGTCGTATCTCCTTAAGACTTCATACTAGAAGGAATCAGGAAATTTAGCCAGCAAATTAAATGGCCAGGTACAGAAAAGTGACCACTAACTGTACAATATTTTGGCTACCTGATGCAAAGAACTGACTCATTTGAAAAGACCCTGTTGCTGGGAAAGATTGAAGGCAGGAGGAGAAGGGGATGACAGAGGATGAGAGGGTTGGATAGTATCACCGATGCAACGGACATGAGGTTTAGCAACTCCAGGAGTTGGTGATGGACAGGGAAGCCTGGCATGCTGCAGTTCATGGGGTCACAAAGAATCTGACATGACTGACTGACTGAACTGACTGACTGAACTGTAGAAAAGTCCAGACATCCTACAATACATATACCTTTGTTAGATTGTTTTGTGGTCTAGTCCCTGAGTTGTGTCTGACTCTTTGTGACTCCATGGACTATAACCCACCAGGCTCCTCTGTCCGTGTGATTTCCCAAACAAGAAGACTGGAGTAGGCTGCTGTTTCCTTCTCCAAGGGATCTTCCTGACCTGGCTTCAAACCTGTGTCTCCTTCATTGGCAGGTCAATTATCTGCTGCTGAGCCACCAGAGAAGTCCTTTTGTTTAGATAGTGTAATGCAAAAGGGAAATATCATTTGCATTTGACTGAAATTAAAGACATTTAAAGCATTTTATGGGAATGAGTCACATCATTAACTTTAAATATTTTGTTAATTTCCAAGTATCCTAAAATCTAGACCCAGTGTCTGTCATTCCAGGGTTAACATACTAGGAAAGAAAATTTTGTTTCTAGGTGAATTTTTCTATCAAAGGCTTCATAAGACTTTCCCAGGAATTTCTTTTCTAGGTCACTCATTTATTTATTAACTGACTCAATAAATATCAATATTTATCAAGTATTTATGATTTGTCAGTTCCTGCTCTAGGGAGAAGTAGCAGCAGGGAAACAAGACAGAATCTCTGCACTAGGAATGGAGATGCAGACATAGAGACAGACCAGGGCACACAGCGGGGAAAGGCCGGGGTGGGGGGTGAGTTCAGAAAGTTGCATTGACATATATACACCTATTGTTCTTGAATCGCTAAGTCGCCTCCAGCTCCTTGTGACTCCATAGACTGCATCATGCCAAGCTCTTCTGTCCTTCACTATCTCCCGAAGTTTGCTCAAATTCGTGTCCGTTGAGTCAGTGATGCTGTCTCATCCTCTGTCCCCCTCTTCTCCTTTCACCTTCAATCTCTCCCAGCATCAAGGTCTTTTTCAGTGAGTCGGCTCTTCACATTAGGTGGCCAAAGTACTGGAGTTTCAGCATCAGTCCTTCCAATGAATATTCAGGACTGATTTCCTTTAGGATGGACTGGTTGGATCTCCTTGCAGTCCAAGGGACTCGCAAAGAGTCTTCTCCAACACCACAGTTCAAAAGCATCAGTTCTTCGGTGCTCAGCCTTCCTTATGGTCCCACTCTCACATCTGTGCATGACTACTGGAAAATCATAGCTGTGACTCTTTGGACCATGTGTAAAAGAGACAGCTAGTAGAAAGTTGCTTTATAGCAGAGGGAGTTCAGCTCGCTGCTCTGTGATGACCTACAGGGGTAGGATGGGGTGGGTGAGATGGAGGTTCAAGAGGGAGGGGATGTACATATACTTACAGCTAATTCACATAGGAAAGAGCAACACCACACCATAAAGCAATCATCCTCCAATTAAACAAATAGAAAAAAAAAAAAAAAAAGAATTCCTGCCCTGCAGAAGCTTACATCCTAGTAAAAGAGACAATCAGTGAGCAAACAAATGTATAATCCATTCTGGGAGTGATTTTTATCTAGTTTCCATCATCACTGCTGTGACAGATTTGCTTTGTATTACAAAGAAGAGTAAAATAGTGTAAAGAAATTAAAGGTGGAGATTTGGCGGCAGGGAACATTAGAGAGGTGGATTTCACTGCATTAGCCCAGGGACCCAGAGGAGGTGAAGGAACAAGCCACGTGGCAGCCCAAGGAGACCCTAGGAGGCGGAAGTCTAACCTATGGGTTAGAGTCAACAGCAGCAGGACCATGCCGAGATTGCCATGAGAGGGCTGGAAAGGACTGATTAAACACTGGTCATTAGTGAAGCCCTGATTAAGGCATAGGTGTTGAGTCTGGATAGCTTGGCTAAGAAGGCAGAATCTTGACTGTTCAGAGTCAAGGAGAGCATCTGAGAAAGCGAGAGAAGCTTAGCAAGGCTTTGGATTTTTTTGTTTTTGCCTATTTTTTTTAACCACTTTACCTCTTACTTCTGAAGAGTGTCTGGAGTTTTCTGCACAGTCCATCCGCTGTATTAGTTGAGTACGCTCTCCTGGTTAAGTGTTCTGGGCAACACTGAGGATGCAGGAAGCTGAGGGTGAGAACCCATGATGTTGCCACTAGCCTGTGTGCATGGTTCTAATTGGCGCCAACATCTGTTGACACCATGGTTTTTCAGCTCCAGCTCTGATGTGATCCACCATATTCTCAATGTTGAATTATGATAAGATCCAACACATGGCCTTTTAATTTGGAGGTCAGACCTGTTACATGGAGAGAGTTGAAAGGCAACACTAATTCAAAGCACTTTCCTTTGGTGAGACGCAATGGAAATCAGTGGTCTACTTAAGCATCAAATTAGAACATGCCTTTGAAGAGGTGTGTTTAGAAAAACACACAACAGAAGTCCCCATTTGAATAGTCTCCATTCCAGAGGCTTATTTCCTCTTCAGAGATTTTTTTATTGTATTTTCTACATAGACAGATAACAAAAATCTATGCCCCGTCTTTATAGCAAAAGGTCGCTGGGTTCTACAAATCTCTCCCAGTGTCTTTTCCTCAAGAATAGAAGCCATTTAAAATAAGAGAGTTTTATCTGTCACTTATTCCGAATGATAAGGGATACAGAAGTTAAGTCTAAGGAATACTTTTCTATACAGTCAATCCAGTTAGGTGAACACTGGTTCTCCATCTTCTATGGAGTAAAAACCAGGGTCGGGATCCTAATAACCCAGCCTCTGCTGTCCTGATGGCCTCAGCTCTTCCTATTCTGGTTCCTCGACCGACACTGCATCCTGTTGGATCCATGTGTGAACACGCAGACCCGTCTCTCCCCAAAAGTGCACATCTCGGAAGATGTCCAGTGCCCTGCCTCCTCCTCGTTTTTGCTCACATAACACCAGCTCCTTACCAAGGTCTGCTACGACCTTCTCGTGCTCCTAATCCCCCTTTGTTTCTTTTGTTTTTTATTTTAATTTTTTAAGTTGGGGTATAGTTACTTTACAGTGTTGTGTTAGTTTCTGCCGTGCAACAACATGAATCAGCTGTACAAACACATGGATCCCCCTCTCGGAGCTCCTTCCCACCCCCGGCCCCCGTCCTACCCGTCTGGGTCCCCACAGACCACTGAGCTCAGCTCCCTGTGCTATACAGCAGCTTCCCACTATCCATTTTACATGTGGGGGTGTATACATGTCAGTTCCAATCTCCCAGTTCATCCCACCCCCACCCCCATGCCCAGCCATCCCTTCTCTCCGTCTGCCTGTCTATTCCTGCTCTGGAAATAGGTTCCTCTGTACCATTTTTCCCGGAGAAGGCAATGGCACCCCACTCCAGCACTCTTGCCTGGAAAATCCCATGGACAGAGAAGCCTGGATGGCTGCAGTTCATGGGGTCCCGAAGAGTTGGACACGACTGAGCGACTTCCCTTTCACTTTTCAGTTTCCTGCATTGGAGAAGGAAATGGCAACCCACTCCAGTGTTCGTGCCTGGAGAATCCCAGGGACAGAGGAGCCTAATGGGCTGCCATCTATGGGGTCGCACAGAGTCAGACATGACTGAAGTGACTTAGCAGCAGCAGCAGCAGTACCATTTTTCCAGATCCAGTATACATGTGTTAATATACAATATTTGTTTTTCTCTTTAGCACTAAACATTTTCTAATATTCTTACTTATTTTAATTATTAATCTCTTCCCCCCTCCCCGCCGTCGAAAACAGTAACCCCATAAGAACAGGGATTGTGTCATTCCCCTCCCCCACTTTGGCCTACAGCACTGCAACAGTGCCTGGCAAATAACAGGTTCTCAATAAATGTTCTTATTAGAAAAATATGCCCTTGTGTGGAAAAAATAAAATACCCCTGCTAAGATGACTCTGGCCATTAAAATCTACAAAGTGGGTAGCCATTCCCTTCTCCAGGGGATCTTCCTGACCCAGGGATTGACCCCAGGTCTCCTGCATTGCAGGCCGACTCTTTACCATCTGAGCCACCAGGGAAGCCCATTAAAATCAACAGAGCGTTACTCCTTTCCATTTCTTTAAAAAAATGATCATATTTGGGAGGGACCCTCAGAAAACTGTCCCACATCCATGTGCCCCATTTTATTTTCTTTCTAGCATTCCAACACGGTGAGATACAGAAATGCACAAAGAGAAGACAGTGAGATAAAGATGATCCAGGAGAAAAAGGAGCAAGCAGAAATGAAAAGGTACGGCGGGATGGGCTGGTGTCTCCTGGCTCCCGTTCGGGGAGGGCAGACCTGCCCTAGCCTGACACCCACCCCGCCCCAAACTGTGCGTTTGCCTGAACAGGAAGGTGCAGGAAGAGGAGCTCAGAGAGAACCACCCCTACTTCGACAAGCCCCTGTTCATCGTGGGGCGAGAGCACAGGTTCAGGAACTTCTGCCGCGTGGTGGTCCGGGCTCGCTTCAACGCGTGAGTGACTCCGTGGCAGCCAGGGGTTTGGCCCCGAGTCAGGCAAACAGCAGTGTGGGGGGAGTTGTCATCTCAGGAAGAAGGATCGTGTCATCCTAATGGGGTCACCAGACAGACTGCGGGCTAATTAATCACGCTGCTCCTCCGGGCTGGGCGGCCGACGGGTGATGGCTGCACGTAGTCAACATTATACAACACGCACGGTCACAAAGCACTTCACAGCCACTGTCACTTGTTCCAGGGACACCCAACATGTTTGTGTCCCGCTGGTTAGCTCCATATTTTACTTTGGAAGCACTCAAACAAGGGGAGACGGAATGCCATAGTGAAGGTCACTGCCCGTGTCTTCTTTTAGACTTGTTTCTTTGTGGTCAAAACACCTTCATTCTAGAATAATAGAGATTCTATGCACGACAAAATAGAGATCAAGCTGACTAGGGCTTCCATTACCGACTGTTACGAGAAAACCCACTGGCCAGGGTCCCTGGACCTCCCTTTGTGGAAGAAGTCGTGTGAGAGGCTGTCAGGGTGGTCAGCCCACGGGACAGTGCATTTGGGACAAGCCGAGCCAAGTTTAGCAAGCAGCCGATGGAGGAAGTGAGACTCTTGTCATGTGTAATTGAAGTAAACATCCAGAGGACATTATGAATCCTGGAAAAAGTGTTAAAAAATTTTTTTAATGTTTTTAATGCAGATCTTTTAAAAGTCTTTTTTGAACTTGTTACAACATTACTTCTGTTTTATGCTTTGGTGTTTTGAGCATGAGGCACATGGGATCTTGACTTCTCGACCAGGGGTGGAACCTGCACCCCCTGCATTGGAAGGCGAAGTCTTAACCACTGGACCACCAGGGAAGTGCAAGAACGTGTGAAAACTTCCCATTCAGTAGCTGGACCTTCCCTGATGCCATTATTAGTAGCATATTGGACTAAATCGTGTCACCCTCGTCCGAAGAAATTCAAATGTTGAAGCCCTCGGAATGTGACCTTACTTGGAGAGAAGGACTTTACAGAGGTAATTAGATTAAAATGAAGTCATTCAGGTGGCCCTAATCCAATAAGACTGGCATCCTTATAAGATGAGGAAATCGGGACGCAGATTGCTGTAGAGGAGGGGCAATGTGAAGACACAGGGAGGGGACAGCCGTCTTCAGGCCAAGGAGAGAGGCTGGAGCAGATTCCTCCCTCACAGCCTCCGAAGGAACCGACCCTCCAGTACCTTGAACCCAGGTGTGCGCCTCCAGAACTGGGAGAAGTTTCTGCTGTCTAAGCCACTCAGCCTGCTGTGCTTTGTCCCAGCGGCCCTAGGAGACTCATGAAGGGCTTCCCTGGTGGCTCAGTGCTAAAGAATCACCTGCACTGCAGGAGATCTGGGTTCGATCCCTGGGTCGGGAAGATCTCCTGGAGGAGGGCGTGGCAATCCACTCCAGTATTCTCACCTGGAGAATCCCATGGACAGAGAAGCCTGGCGGGCTGCAGTCCATGGAGGCACAAGAGTCGGACATGACTGAGTGACTGAATGACAGCAACAGGAAACTAAGCCCCTCAGAGCTGGAGGAGACCTCAGGAGCCACTGGGGCCCATTTGTGCCCCCTCCCAGCACAGGAGGGCATGTAGCTGAGGGCTTTGCCCAGGAACATTAGCTATGGCATGACCCTCTCTGACTGCCAATCTATGTTCTTCCTGCTATTCTAGAAAGACCTTCACCGTTAAAAGCACCTTAGTAATGATTGAAAACTCTGAGTTTTCACTAAGTAGAAAGAGACTGACAGTGTAGGGTTGATTTGATCTGTTCCTAAAGTGGGCTTTTCATCTTGAATTATCCCATTGGTTGCTTCCATGTTTACATCTAATTGGGGATTCTCCACTTTGTATCCTGTGCTCTAATTCTCTTATGTCAGCAACGCACCTCCAGTGGCCCCAGAAAAATTTTACTGTAACTGGAAACACACACACACAGAGGATGAGGAGTTTCACCGAAGACTGCTCATGGGCTTCCTGGAAGTCAAAGGTATAAATCACACCCCCAAGAAACTCTACATAAATTACTCAGCAAGATCACAGTGAAATACAGAGTGAAGAGTTCTACTTAATTAATCTACTTCTAGTTAATTAAATAATTATGAGGAACATCCTTGATCTGCTAAGGCAAAGAGTTTGCATACTTTTAAATGGAGGTCAAAATTTGATTTTGTAATATCCTAGTCAGACATTGTTGAGTGGAATCATGAATCCTAAAATCAAGCATTCTGAAAACCTTAAACTTGAGTTGGACCATAAAGAAGATTTGACCATAAAGCATCTTCGATGCTGAACACTGAAGATTTGATGCTTTGGAACCGTGGTGCTAGAGAAAATTCTTGAGAATCCCTTGGACAGCAAGGAAATCAAGTCAGTCAATCCTAAAGGAAATCAACCCTGAATATTCATTGGAAGGATTGATGCTAAAGCTGAAGCTCCAATACTTTGGCCACCTGATGTGAAAAGCTGACTCACTGGAAAAGACCCTGATGCTGGGAAAGACTGAAGGCAAAAGGAGAAGGATCAACACAGGATGAGCTGGTTGGATAGCATCACCAACTCCATGGACATGAGTTTGAGCAAACTCCAGGAGATGGTGAAAGACAGGAAAGCCTGGTGTGCTGCCGTCCATGAAGTTGCAAAGAGTCGGACACAACTTAGTGACTGAACAGCAAACCATCCACTGAAACTTCTGATTTTCTTCCATCTAGTATTCTCTGCCTTCCAAAGTCACATACAGTTAACATATATGTAGGAGACATTTTGTAGAGGATTTGAAAGAGAGTTTAGGTAGCTGGGATGTTTATGCATACTACAAGCCAAGTTGTAACATGCATGCTATTGGCAGAATTTCTGTGTTTGTTCTCTCTTACAGATCTAAAACAGATCCGGTCACAGGAGCTGTGAAAAATACAAAGTACCACCAACTTTAGTAAGCATTACAAACTCTGTTTTCCATGCACATTTGAAGTTCCACTAACTGCATAAACATTTAAAATTTTTTTTTATTTTGTTTCTATATCATGATATGAAATAGACAGTTGGACATTCATTTTTAAAATGCCAGTCAACGTTTCTAGACTCACAGAAGCATCATCTATGACTTTTAGCAACTTTTCTCAGAGGATTTGCATTTCTCACTTTTGTTTGGTCTTCGGCAGTGACTTACTGGGCTTGGTGACTTACCTGGACTGGGTCATGATCATCGTAACCATCTGCTCCTGCATCTCCATGATGTTCGAATCCCCCTTTCGAAGAGTGATGCACACACCTACGTTGCAGGTACTGCTGCCCTATCAGGTCAGCAGAGAAACACTGACCTGTGATTTTTGCATTCGTGGTGACCAGACTGCCTTCTGACCATTTCAGATTGCCGAGTATGTGTTTGTGATATTCATGAGCATTGAGCTTAATCTGAAGATTATGGCAGATGGCCTATTTTTCACTCCGACCGCTGTCATCAGGGACTTTGGTGGCGTAATGGACATATTTATATATCTTGTAAGTCTTCTGTTAGTTCCTAAATACAAAATGGAATGATTTTGTCAAATTGCCTGCATTTCTTGGTACAAGAGTGAGATACGTGAGTCACAGAGGTTCAGCTGCCATAACTGAGTTCTTAAGTAGAGTCACAGTCTATTATAGGCAGATAAATGGCTTGCATGTAAAAATCTAAATAAAAAGCATTAAAAATATTCATGGATATGGTTCAGATACATCAACTACATTCATGTGTACAAAAGACATGCATTAATGATGTCTAAGATATCAAATCTAGTTTGCATGCCACAATTCTTATGGCACCTGTACTAAAAAATAACTACATCATATAATTGATCAGTGAGTCGCTTATCACTGAAAATAAATAGAGTATGGTTGGACCACTCTTCCAATTCCAACACCAGGAATAAAATAAAATACCAGGCCAAAGAACGTAACCATTCAACTGTCTGTTTAAACTAAATGAGGTGGGGGGCGGAATTTCCTGGCAGTCCAGTTGCTTAAGACTCAGCACTTCCACTCCAGGGGGCATGGGTTCCATCCCTGGTCAAGGAACTAAGATCCCACATGCCGTGCAGTGGAGCCACCTCCCAAAAAAACTAAATGGGAAAACCACAGTAGAGGACTCTAAGAAATTTCTCTTTCTGTTTGTCCAAGAAGGCATGAAATCAATGCCTTTTCCAACACAACAAACAAAATTATGACTGTTAGCATGTAGCACGTTTAGATCATTAACAAAATAGTAAGTATTCAGTCGGAGAAGGCAATGGCACCCCACTCCAGTACTGTTGCCCGGAAAATCCCATGGATGGAGGAGCCTGGTAGGCTGCAGTCCATGGAGTCACTAAGAGTCAGACACGACTGAGCGACTTCACTTTCACTTTCCACTTTCATGCATTGGAGAAGGAAATGGCAACCCACTCCAGTGTTCTTGCCTGGAGAATCCCAAGGACAGAGAAGCCTGGTGGGCTGCAGTCCATGGGGTCTCACAGAGTCGGACACGACTGAAGCGACTTAGCAGCAGCAGCAGCAAGTATTCAGTCAAGTGTGAGGTTTAGTATCCTTGATCAAAGGAATTTCTATCCTGCTGATGTCTATAGAGCCTCCAGTGTATATGTTGAAAGATGGGGGCAGGATGTACCTATGTCCCCACACCGTGGGTGTGGGGACCCCTATTTCATTCCTGCAGACACCTGACGACTTCTTTGGGGGCTGCTCACAGGTCTGGATCGAGTCCATAGAGCTGAGTTACATGTCTTAATACGTCCAGTGAACACTTGTCCTACATGACACATGAAATCTCTGCTAAAGGAAACTTGTGGCCAGTTAGCTCACCATAAACGTAGATAGTAGAGGATAAATTGCATAAATTCGGGAGGTTATTTTTTTCCCTCCAGGTGAGCTTGATATTTCTTTGTTGGATGCCCCAAAACGTGCCTGCGGAGTCTGGAGCTCAGCTCTTACTGGTTCTCCGCTGCCTGCGACCACTGCGCATATTCAAGCTGGTGCCTCAGATGAGGAAAGTTGTTCGAGAACTTTTCAGCGGCTTTAAGGAAATTTTTCTGGTATGTTACAGTCACCCTTTGCTTCTGGTCACATGGTCTAGCTCTTACTGTAGCAAATGAAAGAATGAAGTGAGTCTTGCTCATCAAGGTTCAGTCTACCGTTTTGTTTACTCCAAGAGGATTATAAAGGTACTAGAAAAACACAACACATATTCAAAGACTTGACACCTGGATGCCTCTGGCTTATTAGTGTATTTAATTCATCCAACATTTATAGTAAATTAAAGGGAAGCTCTCTGGAAAGTGCAATGGAAGGAGAATCCGAAGAGCTAGTACTGTTGACACTTCCACTCCTAACTCTTGAGCCTAAATTCTATGCTGGGTTTTAGTTGCTAAATCTGGAAATTAAGAATAAAATTCAACACTATCAACTTCACAAGTGATAATAGGAGTTCACAGGTCTGGGCTCATAATCTCATTTTCTGTGTCCCCACACTCATATAGCACAAAATTTCACCTTGATCTTTGGAGTGTTAACATAAAACAACTCTTCAAAACTGTAACACACAGGTGTGCCTTACTTTAAGTAACCTCAATACACAGTTATGAATACTCAGAAATATGATTGAGAAGAAAATATAATTCTTAATTGAGCAAATAATTGATTTAGGGTCTTTTAAGAGTAGAACCGCAGATGAGGAAGAGCCTCTTTGCTCACAGTCTGTTAAAGAAGAAGCTTTGCCTTATAGGGGAGGGAACACAGGATTCTTTTCATTAAAGTTGAGTTCTGCGTGTGCATGGAAAACATGAATTGACTTATATAAGCTTGTTTTGTATCTTGCTTGCTAGAGACACACCTGTAGTGAGAGAACAGCTGTAGCTGGGGTTGATTCTAAAGTATTTTAAAGACAGGCTATTATGATCCTACAGGCAGACATTCATAGATGCTAACATTTTTTCAAAAGCTGTGTTTAAAATTCAATTTTGTTTTGTTTGCACTACAACCATAACACAGAGGCTTTTCCCACAGCTGGAACTGAGGGAAAACAGAAGCACAGTGAATTTTCCTGACAGCAAACGTGCGTGCATCTTTCAACCCTGATAGGGTTTAGCAAATGGTCTGTCTGAGTCTTGATGCAGAGAACGGCTCTGTGTAATTTTGGTGTCTCTAAGAGATCTGTTTAGATGATTCGGCCAGCACAGATGAGTGGTGTGTTCAGCGTGTTTGCATCTTTCTCTGCTGAGACCAAAACAGTCATCCAGCAGAGGGCGCGGCAGCCACCCACCAGATTTGCTGTTCAGGAATGTGTGATCTCACACCCTCTGTGTGCGGGGCCTTCGCACGGCCTCAGCTCTGGGGCCCCCAAGAAAGCGAAGCCACAGTCCCTCTTACTTAGGCCCTGCTAGCAGACATATGAATCCATTTTTTGGGAATGGGGGAAACAGAATTATTTCACCATTTTTCCTTTGTTCCATTCAATAAAATAAAGCAACGTGTTGATTTCAAAATCAGACAGGTCCAACTCATATCAAAAATACCTTAGCCTGTGTTCTTATGTGAAAGTCATGTGTTTTTATCCTAAAAATGCCAAACCTGTTAATTTCCTCTTTTTAACCTTACAGTCAGGTTAATTGAATGACCTGTGGGGGAGGCATTAAAAGATAATATCCAAAGACTGTGAATATTGTCCCATGTTTTCTGAAAAGTCCTGTTCATATCAGTGCTCAAACCAAACCTATTATAAATGTATTACTAAGAGATTTGCTATCTCACCCATTTCTTCCAGGTCTCCATTCTCTTGCTGACCTTAATGCTAGTTTTTGCAAGTTTTGGAGTTCAGCTTTTTGCTGGAAAACTGGCCAAATGCAATGATCCCAACATTATTAGAAGGGTAAGATGTCCTTTCTGTCTTTGGGGATGAAAATCCGGGACGTTTACCATCCCTGGGTAACCATGTACAGAGGCTCCCATGAGAACAGAACTCTAGGGATACTCTTTCCGTGGACTCCCTTTGCAGAGGTGTGTCTCTTCCAGCGGGTGAAGGTTTATAAGATGAAAACGCATCTCAGATGCGTCCTCCTCAATCCTACTCTCCTCACCTATTCCAGAGTCCAGCCACTATTGACGTCTTCGGTGTAGACACCCCAGATTCCATGTGAAAACTTTCCTTTAGTTCTTCCCTAACTGAATCCTGCCTCTGCAGTGACCTGACATTCATATTAGCAAACAGCACCCTCCCCCCAATATAAAAGGCAAAGTTTGACTTCCGCGCCTTCTTATGACTTATCCATTCTACATTCCTCCATTAGGAAGTCAGGACCCCGCATTATCTCTTTACTTCCCACAGTCTCCCCCATGAAAACAGCTAAGACCCAAACTCGAATGCTCTTGATTCTACTCTTTTCTTTTTTGTCCATGCCACAAGGCTTGTGGAGCCCTAGTTCACCAACCAGGGATTGAACCCGGGCCCCTAGCAATGGGACCACGGGGTCTTAACCGCTGGACTGCCAGCAGTTCAATTTCAATTTTGTTGAAATTGACCGCCAGGGAATTCCCTCTATTCATTTCTTTCTCTTTCCTTGGCCGATGTTCTGAGAGAAAGCTGAAACAGCCCCCGTACGTCAGTAGCTGAACGTAATGAAATGAATGTGTTGCATGTTGAATAATTCAGACAGCTGCCCTCCGAATGACGATGCGAGGTCTCACGTTTCTTCTGTCCTGTGTCCCCACCCTTTGCCGTCTTCAAAGACATCTCTGTGTAGCTGGCAGTTAGGAACAGAAAACCATCTCTTGGAGGACAATGGGCTGAGCCTGGGAGTAGCACCTCTGACTTCCCTGCTCCCCATGTCCCACTGGAAAAGGTGTACCCTCCCTGGGCTGAAGGGAACCTATGGTGTGTAGTTGAGTGGTGTATTCTGTAGACAAGAGGGTAGAGTTTGGTTAATAATTAGCCAATCTCTGCTGCACAGCCCTCTGTCCCATTCTCTTAGAATCCTGCCAGCTGTTACAAGTAGGTTAATGGAGTGAACCCAGTTCTGCTTATGTATAAACTAGCAAGAGTATTTCCTCTTCCATCCAGGTAAAATAATGCCTTAAGTCCATTAAAACATGCTACCAGAGCTGACTGTACTACTTATTTCCGTATTTCCAGCAAATATGGCTATCTAACATAGATTTTATATTACTGTAACCACTGTTACATTTTGAGACTTCTGATTATAAAGTTTACTAACTCTCAGCCATGAAATTAAAAGACACTTGCTCCTTGGAAGAAAAGTTATGACAAACCTAAACAGCATCTTAAAAAGCAGAGATATCACTTTGCCGACAAAGGTCCATATGGTCAAAGCTACGGTTTTTCCAGTAGTCATGTACGAATGTGAGAGCTGGACAATAAACAAGGCTGAGCACTGAATTGATGCCTTCGAACTGTCGTGTTGGAGAAGACTCTTAGAGTCCCTTGGACAGCAAGGAGATCAAGCCAGTCAATCCTAAAGGAAATCAACCCTGAATATTCATTGGAAGGACTGATGCTGAAGCTCCAATACATTGGCCACCTGTTTTGAAGAGATGACTTATTGAAAAAGACCCTGATTCTGGGAAGAATTGAGGGCAGGAGGAGAAGGGGGCAACAGAGGATGAGATGGTTGGATGGCATCACCGACTCAATGGACATGAGTTTGAGCAAACTCTGGGAGATAGTGCAGGACAGGGAAGCCTGGCTTGATGCAGTCCATGGGGTTGCAAAGAGTTCAGACACAACTGAACAGCAACTGAACAGCAATCATAAAGCTTAATAGCTCTCAAATCATTATAAGATAAAGGTAACATCTTTGTCCAGATACGTTATCAGTCATGTTAACATGAGATTTTCAGGAAGAGGCGTAGCAGAAGAGACAGGCTTAGGTCAGGCAGACCTTAAGTTGTTCCACAAGGTTGCTGCTTCCTTTAAGTCCACTCCCCAGAGGTTCCGGGAACTTTGATAAACATGAGAAGACCTAAAAGAAACATGGTAAAAAGGTTATGGTGTACCAAACAGGCTAAATGAAGGCAGTAATAATGAGCTGATGCATTAGTCCACGAGCTCATGTAAGGAAGGCAGGGTTATTTTAGGTCCACCCTGAATAGAGGCCAGAAAGATAATAACTACTTTCAGGATGAATCTTGTAGAAATCTTGGATGACTCAATAGAGTAATAATGGCCTAAGAGCCTCAGCCCAAAAGGTGGTGACTTGTGTAGGGGTCAAGGAAACACGGTGGACGGACAGACACACAGATACCACAAGGCATGTAACCTTTTTCCCAGAACAAAGATGCCTGTGTGGAAAGCTCATAAGGAAAGTCTAAGAAAACTTAGCCTTTACAAAGGCCTTTGAGAGCGAGCAGAACAATTGAAAAGAAATTGGTGTAGCGAGACACAGTCTGGGTCTTTGTAACAGAACGAGTTCTTTTCTCGTCCTCACATAAGACGCCAAGGTCAAGTGAGCCAGTGGTTGAAGGGGATATCCAAGTTCTGCCTTGGATCTTCCGTTCACTTTTATAAAAGAAGAGACAAACTCAAGGGAAAGAGGGAACTACATACCCCCAACATCTGGATCATAAACTCGCATTTAAAGGTCATGACGCTTGTGCTGTTGATGCCGTGTTTCCAGCTGGAATCATGTAACATGTGATGTTTGATGGCTGGGTTCTTCCACTTGGCATCATGTCTTCAGGGTTCATCCATCGTGTAGCATCTATCAGTACTGCATCATGGTTATGGCTGAGTTATATTCCATTGTGTGGCTATACCCCATGTGTTTATGTATTTGTTCAGTGATGGACATGTGAATTGTTTCCACCATTGGGCAACTATAAAGAATGCTATTTATGATGATAATGATATAAACACTCGTGTACAACTTTGCATGTGGATATATGTTTCATTTCTCTTGGGTAGATATCTAGGAGAAGAGTTTCTGGTTCATACGGTAGCTCTCAGTTTAATCATTTAAAGGACCTGCCACACTAGTTTGCAAAGTGGCTTCACCAGTTCCCATCCACCAGCAGGGTTTGAGAACTGTAGTATAAGGATTAGAATTCCTGCACGTCCTCATCAAAGCTTGTCATTGTTTGACTTCCTGATTACAGCCTTCTTTGTGAGTAAGAAATGGTTTTCCATTGTGGTTTTGATTTCAATTTCCCTCATGACTAATGGGGGCTTCCCTCATAGCTCAGATGGTAAAGAATCCACCTGCAATGCAGGAGACCCTGGTTCAGCCCCTGGGTTGGGAAGATTGCCTGGAGAAGGAAAAGGCTACCCACTCCAGTATTCTGGCCTGGAAACTTCCACGGACTATATAGTCCATGGGGTTGCAAAGAGTCAGACACAACTGAGCAGCTTTCACTTTCATGACTGATGCTGCAGAGTGTCTTTCATGTGCTCGTTGGCTATGTGTATCTCTCCTTGGAAGAATGTCAGTTCACTTGTTAATACTGGCCACTTACTAAACAGTCTTAGCATCAACTTTCACCTGCTTATCTCTGAAGTCTTTATCACTACTAGCTGAGTCGCTGTGCACATCTGTGTTATTAGATAGAAGACCTCTGTTGTTCTGTATAAAAAGTGTACTGGATGCTTGGGGCTGGTGCACTGGGACAACCCAGAGGGATGGTATGGGGATGGAGGAGGGCGGAGGGTTCAGGATGGGGAACACATGTATACCTGTGGCAGATTCATTTTGATATATGGCAAAACCAATACAATATTGTAAAGTTAAAAAATAAAATAGTAATAAAATTTTTTTTAAGTGTTGCTGATCTTTTATCTTTTCTGAATTCATTTTCTAACCAGATTCCTCTCTTCATCCTTTTATTTTTTTCCCCCTGTTTTAGGAAGATTGTAATGGAATATTCAGAATTAATGTGAGTGTGTCCAAGAACTTAAATTTAAAATTAAGACCTGGAGAGAAAAAACCTGGATTTTGGGTGCCCCGTGTTTGGTAAGCATATCAGAAAAATATCCTGAAAAATGCTATATTTGTCAGCATCAGGGTTTCCAGCCCCCCCGCCAATTTTATTGAGAAATAATTGCCACATGTCACTATATAAGCTTAAGGCATACAGTGTGATGGTTTGATTTACACGTATTGTAAAACGATTACCACAGTGGGTTTAATTAACAGCCATCATCTCTTATGGGCTTCCCATGTGGCTCAGCTGGTAAAGAATCCACCTGCAATAAGGGAGACCTGGGTTTGATGCCTGGGTTGGGAAGACCCCCTGTAGAAGGGAAAGGCTACCCACTCCAGTATTCTGGCCTGGAGAAGTCCATGGACTGTATAGTCCATGGGGTCGCACAGGGTCGGACACGACTGAGCAACTTTCACTTTCACTTTTCATCTCACATAGACCCAGTAGAAAGAAAAAAACAGTTCTCTTTGTGGTGAGAACTCAGGATCTAGTCTCTTATCAGCTTCCCTGTGTATCATACGGCGGTGTTAACTATAGTCCCCGTATTGTACATTACAGCCCTAGGATTTATTTTCCTTAAAACAGGAAGTTTGTACCTCTGCCCACCTTCCTCCACTCCCTGCCCCGCCCAGCCATCCCTGCCTCTGGTAGTCATGAGTCTGATCCCTTTTTTCTATGACTTTCGTTGGGGGTCAGTGGTTTCGTTTTGCTCCTTTGGAGTCCACATATACGCGCTGCTGCTGCTGCTGCTGCTGCTGCTAAGTCGCATCAGTCGTGTCCGACTCTCTGCGACCCCACAGACGGCAGCCCACCAGACTCCCCCGTCCCTGGGATTCTCCAGGCAAGAACACTGGAGTGGGTTGCCATTTCCTCCTCCAATGCATGAAAGTGAAAAGGGAAAGTGAAGTCGCTCAGTCGTGTCCGACTCTTAGCGACCCCATGGACCGCAGCCTACCAGGCTCCTCCAGCCATAGGATTTTCCAGGCAAGAGTACTGGAGTGGGGTGCCATTGCCTCCTCCGACATATAAGTGCTAGTATGCAGTATTTGTCTTTCTCTGTCTGATACGTTCACTTAGCATAATGCCTTCTTGGTCTATCCATGTTATGTGTAGGTATCTCTAGTATAAGGTTTTAAAGCAGCATAATATGGCATGAAACTAAAGAGTTACTTAAAAGTAATGCAAGGCAAAGCACTGCATTACAGTAGGATGCAAAACTGCAATAAAGTAAGTAAGAGAGCAAGTAATACTCTTAAGTCCCAGATCGCTTCGTGAAACTAATGAAATCACTGCAAAATCTTTCCAATAGCTTAAAGTGTGTGTCTGAATTCACACTTTAAAAATCAGTGAGACTTACAGAAAAGAAGGAAATAATGCCATCTGCAGCAACGTGGATGGACCTAGAGATTATTGTCCTAAGCGAAATAAGTCAGAGAAAGACAAGGAACATGTACTATCCCTTAACTGTAGAATCTAAATGAATGATACAAATGAACTTATTTACAAACCAGGAATAAACTCACAGGCATAGAAAACCAGCTTATGGTTACCAAAGGCGAAAAGGGAGGGAAGGATAAATTAGAAGTTTGGAATGAACAGATACACACTACTGTATATAAAATAGATAAATAACAAGGACGTGCTGTAGAACACCGGGAACTATAGTCAATATCTTATAATAGCTGTAATAGAAAAAAATCTGAAAAAGAATACATATATTCTATATAGAGAGAATTACATATAGAATATATTATAGAGAGAATTATATAAAGAATGTATATGAAATATTTTATATAGAATTATATGTAAAATATAGAGAATATATATGCTATATATATAGAAATCACTTTGCTGTACACCTGAAACTAACACAATTGTAAAGCAACTTTACTTCTATAAAAATAAATTTAAAAAATTTTAAAAATTAGTGAGGCTTCAAAGAAAAAAGATTTTCTATCAAACTTGTTCAGATATTAATTGTTACTTAAACCAATTTTTAAAATTTTAATAATGTTAATCAAATCAAAACTAAGCTCATCCTGACTTCATATCTTTAAGGAAGATGTTCTCATATGATGTTCTCATAACAGTTGTAGAGAAGCCTGAATCATAAAGCTAGTTCAATTTTAAAAACCCATTTCCTTTGAAGGATTTTGTTATTGAAACCCTGGAAGGGAATAATCAGTAACACGATTGTATCTGTCTAAAAAAAATTTTTTTTTTTGAAAATAAGTTTTCAAAGCATTTACATCAAAGCCGGAAGTGCCTGGTACCTTTGTTCTCATCCGTTTTCCTAACAACTATGAATGGAATCTCTCAGTCTGCTTCACTGATACACTGAGGGCTCTGTCAGCTTCATTTGTCCTTTTAAATCCTTATCTGTTTTCTCTTTATTTCATTTTTACCTCTTAGAATAATGAGTGAACCACAGCAACTGCTCTGTTTTGTCCAATTGATGTTCTCTACTAAATGTCAAAACCCTTTAAAAGGAATAGCGTTTCACCCAGTTATACCCTTAGGACTCATTATTACCTGCTTTGGCATTCCTATAACATGAAATTCACTTTCATAAACAATTCAATACAATTTATATTGGTTTTTTCTAATACCAAAGAACTATGGGAAAAGAGATTAATTTCGGATATAAGGCTTGAGCATGGGTAGAGAAGTATATAGCACATGGGAATATCTTTATCCCAGTGTTAACTGGAAAAGCCGTCTAATTTACATTACCATAAAAAATTAAAGAAGCACAAAACGTTTATTTTGTTGTGAGATTAAATCTCATTATTATACCTTAAATAATTTATTTATATCAGAACATCAGTTTTTGTTTTTGTTTTTTCCCCTGCTGTTTTGCAATTTTGGCTAAAGTCTCAAGGCTGAGGTCACTAGAAGATAAAATATTCTGACATTTTAAAAAAGACCAACTAGCTCAATCCCAGGAGAACTTACTAAAACATTATCCACGTCCATCCCCCAGCTTCTGTAAAGGAAACCACTGCACTCAAAGATGATGTTATGGTAGTGAATGAAGTCAAGAGCAGAGAGTGCTGTGCTTCAGCTCCCATCACCATGGGGAAAGGTGGTGGGTGCTCCCCACCCAGGTCAAGTGAGCACTCCCGGGAGGACCAGCTGCTATCAGAGATTGGCATGGCAAGAAGAGAGGCTGTTGCAGGCAAGCTGCTTCTCGCCAGCTGGCAGGACAAGGTAGTCTGGTGTTTGTGGAGGTCCATGTCATCCCTACAGGAGGGCCACCTGACCTGAGCCTTCTTGGTGGAAGCCTGCTGCACAGGGCCGTGTGCCTGTGCGTCACACTGCTGAGCCCACACGCTGCAACCAGGGAAGCCCGGGTGCCCTAGAGCCCCCGCTCCACTGCAAGAGAAGCCACTGCAGTGAGGAGCCTGTGCACTGCAACCAGAGAGTAACCCTGCTTGCCGCAACTGGAGAAAAGCCTGCACAGCAAGGAAGACCTAGCACAGCCAAAATAAAATCATAATAATAAACTCATTAACTAAAAGAATATATGAGATATTAGTAAAGCCAACAGATCAAGAGAGAATTACCCCTGAAAAGATAGTTTGAGGACTTCCCTGGTGGTCCAGGGGTTGGCTCTCTGCCTGCCAGTGCAGGGGGTGCAGACTCGATCCCTAATTGGGGAGCTAAAATCCCACCTGCCTCGGGGCCAAAAAAACTAAAACATAAAGCAGAAACAATATGGTAATGAATTCAATAACGACTTTGAAAATGATGCACATCAAAAAGAAAAAGAAAAGATAGTTTGCTACTCGTAGTTCCTGGTGGAGTGGAGGGGGGCATACGACATCACAGCGGGCCGCGTGGGGAAGCACCAGGTGAATCGGCAGGCAGAGATGGGGAGAGCTGGGGCAGGGAGCCTTTACTGTGGCTTCCCTGGGAAGGGACATGTGAGGCAGGCGAGCAGGCTGAGGGATGGCCGGTTTGAATAGTCTCAGGGGCTCTGGGGCATGCACGCTTGCATGCTAAGTTGCTTTAGTCATCTCTGACTCTTTGCCACTCCGTGGACAGTAGGCTCCTCTGTCCATGAGATTCTCCAGGCAAGAATACTGGAGTGGGGGAAAAAAAAAAAAAAGAATACTGGAGTGGGTTGCCATTTCCTCCTCCCAACCCAGAGATCAAACCCCTGTCTCTTGAGTCTCCCATGTTGGCAGGCAGGTTCTTTACCACTAGTGACACCTGGGTCTGGAGCATAGATGCGTCCAGAGTGCTCTGGTCCCTGGCAATGGGGTGCTGAGGGCAGGCGGATGGTGGCCCCGAGTATAAAAGCTGGATACAGGTGGTGGTTGGGGTGTGGACTCTGGGGTGGTTGGTTTGTATTTGGGGAAAAAAAAAAAAAGGCCTTGAAAAGGAATCTTCCTGAGTTGGGGGATGGTGATGAGGGAGACAGGAGGCCAGGAAGGGTAACTCAGACGTTTTATCCGATCGTCCAGAACAACATGCGTCCAGCATCTGTACGTAGGACAGGTGTTAAAGGACCAGGTTTACGATTAAAACGTGGAATATTTCTTGGGAACACAAAATTGAGCTTCATGAAAGAACAGTGACTACTGAGAAGAAAGGGTCCAGGGACAGAGGCCAGCAGAGTCAGATACACAAGACGGGAGCCCATGTCTCTAAGTCCAGCTAATCCCACCCTGTCTTGTAAGAACCAGGTGGTCACCATATGGGAGGAGTGGACCAGAGTGGCCGGCCTTCTTTTTCTATCCTCAGACCACATGTCAGGCTTGAGCTGCTGAGAGTAGGATCCTGGTACAGATTTGAATGGAGTAGGAATTTTAGACTGAGGCTCATCATATAGTGAAAAGTGGCCAAAAATTTTTAGAATCTCCCCAAGTGGTAAAGAACCTGCCTGCCAATGCAGGAGTCGTGGATCCAATCCCTGGGTCAGGAAGACCTCCTGGAGTAGGAAATGGCAACCCACTCCAGTATTCTTCCCTGGAAAGTCCCACGGACAGATGAGCCTGATGGGCTACAGTCCATGGGGTCTCAGAGTCAGACATGACTGAAGTGACTTAACAAGCACGCATGTAAGATGTCAGGAAGGGAATAGAATACACTGGAAGATAGTGTTGGGAGGAGAGTAAACTATTTCTGGTAGTACCCTATGGTGTTCACACTGTTCCATAAAACCAGCTCTCTATGATTTTAAAATCAGCTAATTGAAATATAATGTTTTATGGAGAAGGCAGCGGCATCCCACTCCAGTACTCTTGCTGGAAAATCCCATGGGCGGAGGAGCCTGGTAGGCTGCAGTCCATGGGGTCGCTAAGAGTTGAACACAACTGAGCGACTTCACTTTCACTTTTCATTTTCATGCATTGGAGAAGGAAATGGCAACCCACTCCAGTGTTCTTGCCTGGAGAATCCCAGGGATGGGGGAGCCTGGTGGGCTGCTGTCTATGGGGTCACACAGAGTCAGACACAACTGAAGCGACTTAGCAGCAGCAGCAGCAGCAGCATGCAAGTTACTGTTAAGGACTTCAAGTTCAATGGCATTTTAAAAGCATAAACAGGGAGACATCTCTTGACATTATCACAATAGTTATTTCCCATTTGTTCAGAATATAATAACTTGGGTGAGTTTTAGCGAAATATAAATTTTTCATCAAATAAATGTCAACTTGTAACCGTTAAAGTTTTCACATATTTTCTTTCTCTAATAATCTCATCAAGAGTTAGCAGCTGACATTTTTGTAATTTTATATTGACTATGATTAAGAAAATAACTTATATCAGAATTGGGCTAGAGGAATGTTTTTATAATTATAATTAGGATATAAATATGCAGTAGCTAATTCAGGAGGCAGTCTGGTTTCTGCATTCTCTCTTCAGATGAATACATTCATCTTCTTCTGAATCACTTAGACTTGATGAGATAAAAATTACCTTGGTAAAAAGGATTAAACGTATATATTATAAACATTGTATATTTTGTTTTAAGCAGAGATCTGGGACTTAGGAAAATGAAATGCATGAAAGAGAAGTCAACAAAGTGCTCAGTTTTGCAATAAATATATTTACTGTTTACTCTTCTCCAGGTATTACGCTGTCACTGGGGACAAGCTATGATCTCAGATCCTTAAAACCTTGAAGTCTAGTGGAGAACAGGAAATAAAATCAAAATGGTTTAATACAACTTGCTGAGGTTTTAATGCTGCATAAATAATCCCCTAAATTCACCGGAAGTTCACCAGAAGTTTACCTCTAGGCAATTTCAGATCACACGGTGATATATTCTAGGAGAAAGAGATCAGATGTCTGTGGAGTCTAAGCCTCCAACAATTTGGGTATGCTCTCGGAGAAGGCAATGGCAACCCACTCCAGTACTCTTGCCTGGAAAATCCCATGGACGGAGGAGCCTGGTGGGCTTCAGTCCATGAGATCGCCAAGAGTCGGACACGACTGAGCGACTTCACTTTCACTTTCTAAGAAAAAGAGTGTAAAACGGCGTTGCGCTGTTAAATTTAACAGAAACGTTTGAGTATGCAAACTCACTTCCCTGGCCCTTCCTGAATCTTAGAAGGGGCCTTGGCCAAGGAGGGGCCTTGAGGCTTAAGTTTCTTGTTTGTTTTTTTCATTGTTTATTCAGTTCTTTCTGGCTGTGCTGGGTCTTCCTTGCCGCACGGGCGCTTTCTCGAGTTGCGCTGCATGGACTTCCAGTTGCAGAGCACCGGCTCTAGGCACGTGGGTTCCGTAGTTGCGGCGCAGGGTCTCAGTTACACCGCGGCGTGTGCGATCTTCCCGGATCAGAGATCGAACCAGTGTCCCCCGCACAGGCAGGCGGATTCTTAACCACGGGACCACCAGGGAGGTCCCGAGGCTTAAGTTTTCAGTTTTAAAGAAACTGATTATCAGGGTAAAGATAATAAAAGGCTGGTGTATCAGCCTTGGATTCTAAGGTAAGGAGAGGCGAAGGGTGCAGTGGCAGGAGAAGCACCTAACCCAGACTATGACTGGACCAAGGAGAAGGACCGAAAAGAGAAGACACTCAGTTCACTCCTGAAGGGTGGATAGGAATGAAGGGTGGATAGGAATTAGGCGGGTGGAAGGGGGAGGAGCCACGGGCAGGTGGGAGGGAGGGGCGAGGCAGAGGTTAGCCGGTTGCTGGCTGAGTGAATTCAGAGAGCTGTTACCAAAGAGCAAGGCAAAAATGGAAGCCTGCATTCCAAGAGGTGCAAGTTTCGGATGTCTTTAGAGTAAAAGGCAGAGATGTGTCAGATAACCAGGTACCATTCTGGACGGCACCATTCGCAGCATCTTCACATCCCAGGGCAGAGGCTAAATTCCTCTCCTCCAAGGCATCTCCATGTTCCCAGGGGAGAACAACTCTCCTTATCATGACCTGGGATCCTTGGAGCATTTGTCACCAGGGGGTACAAAACTGACCAGATTGTGAGTCAGAACTGATTCTTCATTTCCTGAATTGGATGGACAAGATTTTGCTGTTGTTCAGTCGCTAAGTCGTGTCCGATTCCTTGTAACCCCGGGGACTGCAGCACGCCAGGCTTCCCTGTCCTTCACTATCTCCTGGAGTTTGCTCAAACTCATGTCTGTTAAGTCCATGATGCCATCCAACCATCTCATCTTCTGTTGACTTCTCCTCTTGCCCTCAGTCTTTCCCAGCATCAGGGGATTATAAGCTTTTAGAAATTAACCAGAAAAGAAAACAAAAGGACCACAGAAAAACTGACAGTAATGGATTGTGCTTGGGATTTGTTGAAGTCCTCTGTTGGTGAGGTCTCAAACTTTCCAATTTTAGTATCAGAAACACAGCATAAACAGATAGCTTATATGATTGAAACTGAGACTTTTTAAATGTTATTTAGTCTTCCAGTGATTTAAATCTGTGATCTTCCATTTCATTTTTCTTGTTTTAGCCTAAAAGTATATTTTAACGTATTCTAACTTCTAAAAGATTCAGAATATAAAGTAGCTTGGGTTGCTGCAAATTCAGCTTAGAAAGCACTTCTTACATAAAGAAAATGGATGGGTAAGAAAGTTTGACATCAGATCTGAGAGCTGACTCATTTTGTTGTGTGTTTTTTTCCAAATCCTTATTCAAGAAAATTCTGGCATCTGTAGAATCCTTACTGCTCCTGTCTGCTATAAAATATATTAAATTTAATTAAAATGCCAAAAGAAAAGAGTGTTGGAAAAATCTAAGAGAATATGCCTGTACTTTCATACTTAAGAAGTACAAATCAGAAGCCCAAAATGTGTATTTCCGAGTGGGGCTTTTTTTTTTATTACATAGAAAAAAAGCTGATATAGCAATCAGCTCTAAACCTTTAAAAACAAGTCAGTCTCAGCTTTATGTTTTCTTTTTAGATTCCCACATATTTAGCATTAAAAAAATAAACTTATAAAAGTATATCTCATGACTGTCTCTGGTAGAAAAATACTAAACCAGATTCCCCCAAGAGTGTTGGCCTCCTATGAAGGTTAACTTTTGATAAATGTGCTAGCAAAAAAGAAAAATTATCAAAATATAGTCTAGCTAGGCTTCAGTAGGTATACTCAATTCAGTCATCCTGAGCTCAATTCATCAAATCCAGGAAATGTGATGGTAGTCAGGATTTTCCAGCATGTAGTTGTCTAAATATTTTAATTATTTAAAATAACCTCAGAAAAGGGAAAAACACTAAAATTTTCTTCTGTTAATGAAACTGTTGGCTAAGACCTATAATGAATGGGGGTGGGGGGAGGGCGGAGATGCAGTATAGTAGAGATATTAGTGAGAAAAGTATACATGTGTCAGAAAAACAGGAAATGAGACATTGCCCAGAACCGCCCGCCCCACACACACACCCAGAATAGAGGGGCCAAATAGTTTTAGAAATCAGACGTTAACTGCGGGTATAAACAACACTGGGGTCTATAAGTAGTATCCGTTGAGTCTCTCGGAGTTAATGAGAGATAAAGTCCACAGGCTCGATACCACCCCCAGGACCCCCAAAGCACCACTAGGTCACAGCTTGCTGCTCCCGTGATGACAAAGAATAAAATCAAGTGGCCAAATTCAACTCATTTTACACTTTCTGTACTAACAGCAGAATTTGTAATCTATGCCTTTAGAAAGGTTTTCTAATGTAAAACTATCCCAAAATTCACATCCAGACTCCAGCGCCTCTTTGTAAGGCTTTCCTGCACAAGTTCTAACCAGTCCCCAGTATAATCAGGACTAGCCCAAAACATTGCAGACCCTCTGGAGCTTGTAGTCACAGAGTGTTTTGTCCTTTTGGGTTGAGAACACCTCCCCATTACCTAACAATTAAGTGCATAATAAATTCTAACATGCTGGTGCATTGTTAATGAGTTAGTAATCGAACATCACCTACCCTCCCTTCCAAATGCCAGGTACACTTTGCACCCAAGAGTAGAGAGAGTTATAGATACTGCCTCAGGGTGCTTCTCTGCAGACCATCACGGGAACATTCCTCTTTCTGACCCACAGGGCAAATCCTCGGAACTTTAACTTTGACAACGTGGGCAATGCAATGCTGGCATTGTTTGAAGTTCTGTCCTTGAAAGGCTGGGTGGAAGTGAGGGACGTTATTATTCATCGTGTGGGGCCGGTAAGCACGCACTGGAATCCTTTGAACGAGACCACAGCTGCTTTCGTTGGCTTTGATGGATAACCGTATTTTTTTTTTCGTTTATACAGATGCATGGAATCTATATTCATGTTTTTGTATTCCTGGGTTGCATGATTGGACTGACCCTTTTTGTTGGAGTGGTTATTGCTAATTTCAATGAAAACAAGGTAAGAATTCTTGGTTTGAATTCTGCAGGGTTTATTCTTTCCTAGCAGCTCACTTTGAGTCCTGTTTTTCGTACCCGGCATGAAGTCGCCTTAAACTGTGATGTGACTGGTGTAAATAATCTCCATAACTATTTTACAAGCTACCTCATTGCTGCCTTTCAGGCACAGTATTGAAGAGCAGGATTCTCTTGCTAAATCTTCTCTTTTGGTAAGGGTGTCATTAATTTCCCTGGGACTGAGAAAGCTCATCTCCTATTGTCCGAATTGAAAGGCTGGAGGCGAGTTATTAAAATACAATAGCTGAAACCAAAGCACTGATTGCAGGTTATATTACTTTCACAAAATGTAAATTGGATGCTTCTTGGTGAGTCTGTAGGTGAACTCAGAATTTTGATAGGTGTGGGTGGGGACTTGCAGTAGAAGTTTTGAAATCCTAATTCCTAGGATAAAAGAAGATTTGTCTGATTTCACAGAAAACTTTGCATCCTTTATGAGTTCGGGATGCATGCTGAGTTTCTAGCAGCTCTAATGAGCAGTACAAGAGCTCACAAAGGGAAAATAGCAAGTGTAGTTTCCTGGCAAAAAGAGTTTGGGAGAAACGTTGCCTGTCGTTCTTCTGGACGTGGCTGCGATGTCCTCTGTTCGATTAGGGTGGATCTTCCTCTGGAATCACTGAGGTTTTCCACGGGCATGTCTCGAGTCTCACAACTCTAAAATGCAGACTAGAGGGGTGAAACCATTGTGTAGGGGTTTGGAAAGAGTAGACGATGGGGCCAGGATTCACCAGTGGGGCCCATTACATGTCAGCCCATTACTGACAGGTCGTTCAAGGGTGTGAAAATGTCGCCTGTTGCTCTGCATTGAATTAAAGCTAGACTTACCTGCCTCGAACCAGACCGCTCCTCATCACTCATAGCTGGGACCGGTTTGCATGCCTTCACTTCAGGGCCCTTTGGTTTGCATCACTGCATGTGGACTGTCTCACTCACGTCCCCCCAGGCTCTCCACGTGTGTGGTACCAGCGACTCAGCCAATTGCCACCTTTGATGTCTGCCTAATGAGGATGTCATTTCGTTCCGCCTTTCAAAGGGTACCACTTGAAAATCTCCTCTCTGGCCTCCAATGATACTCCAGCTCATGGAAACACTGAATTTAGAGAGAGAGAAAAATAGAGATCATTTGGCCCAGCCCCCTGTTTTACGTTCCCACATTCATAAGTGAGTTTCTTTAAGCCCTACCGTGTGTTCCATTTGATATCACATGGGAAGAGGACAATGGATCTTTTTAGATGCCTTTGAGCCATGCCAGGGAGCAGACACTGAGAATTCCAAGACCCAGGCTGAAGTTAATGAGTCAGTTGACAGAGATTAGGGACTGCTTGCCCAGAACACCTTCCCAGGCCCTCTGAGCAAGTAGATCTGATTGCAGATGAATTCGGTTCGATTCAGTTACATAAATGAAACAACATAAAATATCAAGTAAGTGAAGGCAGGTGCATAATTAATTGCAGCCCTTGAACTTAGAGGAATGGCTGAAGTAAGCAGAATAACCAGAGGTCTTGGCTATATTGATGTTTGGAAGGAAGAAAGAAAGAAACCTCTTGGCCTGAGAGAACAGAGAGTGGATGTCAGCTCAGATGGGCTCTTAGGAAAAGGGAAAAATGGAAGAAACTGTATAACAGACATTAAAACATGATCAGTTCATTAGAGATGTAAATTTCTCAATTATGTGAACCTTTTAGGAAAGACTGTTTTTTGTGATAGAAAATCTCAAAGCCTTTAGATAAATTGTTTATAAAAATAACATAAAAACTCACAAGGTATATATAAATCAGTAATTAGATGGAAATGTACTTACATGTACATATTAGAGAAATATCAAATATTAATGTGCCAAATATACAAATCAATAAATTATAACCAGAGTAACAAAGTGAGATAGAAGAAAATGAGAGGAAGAAAATAACAAACATATGAACAGAAATTAATGGTATTGAACCCAAAGTAACTTATAGAAAAGCCCAAGAATGGTAAAAGCTGGTTTGTTATACTAAATTAGATTGATAAGCCTCAGGCAGAGGTAAGCATGAACAAAAATGTGGAAAAGCAAGCCATGTAAGTAAAACAGCATTGTCAGTGTTACAGGGATGAAAGTTAGGCTTTCAGAATAGAACACAGAGCCCTAGGAGAGGCCATGTGTATATGGAACAGAAGTAGCACAGGTCAGTGGCCAAGATAAGACTACCCATAGTGATGCTGCAGTAACTGACTGACTGTCTAGGTCTCAGAAACTGAGATTCCTGCCCTACAGCATACTCAAAAATGAATTCCAGATCAATGAAAGACCCAACTATGAAAAACAAAATTTAAGCCATTTTTAAACCATGGAGAATCTGCTTTTGACCCTGGAATAGTTGTAGAGTTCTTGACATTAACCACAAAGTGAAATCCATATAGAAAAAAAAATTTACAAGTCAGGTTATATTAAAAGGAAAAGTTTCTGAATGATGAAGGACATATTAAGCAAAATTTTAAAAAATAAAGCTGAGAAAATATTTATAATTCACATACCTGACCAAAGATTAGTATCCAGGATATATTAAGAATTTCTACAAAACATCAAAAGTAATATCCAAATACAAAAATGAGCAAAGAATATGAACAGGCAATTCTCAAAGGAACACATGGGAATCACCATTTATACATATTAAAATGTTTCATCTCATTAATATTAAAGCTATATCAGATACATTTCACACTCATCAAATTTCCAAATTAAAATATCTGATAAAGTCAAGTACGGGCCAGAATATAAGGAAATGGGAACACTTGTAGATTGAAACCAACGTTGTTGATTATTGCTCTTTTGGAAATCTCTGGTAAATGTGGAAATACGAAAACTTCTAGACCCCAGCAGTTCCTCTCTTAGAGATTGAGCACAGAACAAGACGTTTCCCATGAAACAGTACACATGTCTTCATGGCAGCATTGTTTATAGTCTGTAAGCCTAAAATGATAACTTCTGACAGATGTGTACAGTGGGATATGATGTGAGCGGTTAACATAAACTAATCAGATCTAGTATCTAGTTGTATGGAAAACATAATGTTCAATGAAGATAAAAACAAAACTACATAAGTTACCAGACGTAGAATACCATTACATAATTTTTAAAATTCAAAACAAACACATTTTTATGTATGCACACGTAAGTGTCAAAAGTCTGAAGATGCAGTGAGAAGGGTGCCCCTCAGGGACCGTTAGCTTGGTGTCAGGTAAGGCACGATGGGAGCGGGAAGGTGTTTTTCCCAGTTTCTTAAATTATGCATGAGCGCTCAGTTGCTTCAGTCGTGTCCAATTCTTTGCCCCCCTGTAGACTGCAGCCGGCCAGGCTCCTTTCTCCGTGGGATTCTCTAGGCAAGAATACTGGAGTGGGTTGCCATGCCCTCCTCCAGAGGTTCTTAAATTATACTTCTGTCTTTATAATATAATGTAATGAAATGTGACATAATAAATTCATGTGCGTTGTAATAAAGTGCTCTGTTACATAACAATATCCGATCTCATTAATTGGTTGTCGCAAGGCTAATTTCTTAAAGATCTAAATTCTCTGACCTCAAACCACTTAAAAATAAAGTCTCACGATGGCATATATCAGAATGATTTCTCAAAAGACACAATAGCCTTAACCAGAAGCAGAAGCTTTGACAAGCTGTCATGTCGCTGCAGCATTTTCTCCAACGAAAGGGAAGGGAACTAACCACTGTTAGAGTAAGTACTCCTTTTTGGAAATAAAATCATATTGAAAACCTTCTTTAGATTTTTCCCAAACCTGAGTCTCATACATGTTCAAAGATGCCAGCTGAAGGCTGCTGAATGTTCTCTAATCCCACGGCCCTTCCTTTCTGGAATTCCTCTCAAGAACACGTGTGAGAATTCTGACCATGTTTATCCAGCCACTGCGGTACTGGAAGAATGTCTTTGTCTTAAACCCACGTCCATCCTGTGAGTAGCAGCAGCGCGTTTGCAGTGTCCTTGGCATGGAACACACGACAAAGGGTCTCTCTCTGCTTTCCTTTGTTTATTAAGGGGACGGCTCTGCTGACTGTAGATCAGAGAAGATGGGAAGATTTGAAGAGTCGACTGAAGATAGCACAGCCTCTTCATCTGCCACCTCGCCCGGGTATCAAAGATGCTCTGATTTTATTCATGTTGGGCACTAGTGTTCCTGATTCCCCAGGAGTCTAAGATTTCAATTAAAATAATAATCGCGAGGCCACTAGGCGGTTCTGCATAAGTTAACATAGAAACAGGCTCCAAACTACAGATCTCTCCGTAGGCTATTAAAATCAACCACCCAAAGGCCATGCTTCAGTGCTCTCAGGATAAGCCTTAATGAAAAAATGAATTTTTAAATAAAATATATTTGTGCTTGCCTTTTAAACACGTGAGTGAAATGTATTAAACTGACAGAAATTGAATGATGCGCTTCTCCTTCCAATACAGACGGCTTCGTGCACCGTCTTTTTAAATATTCAGACCCAGCCATTCCTGAAAAACACTTTACAAGCGATTGAACTGTAGGAGAAAAAAAAAAAAATGCAATGGGTTTTAAGATGAGCATTAAAGAAAAATGAAAGGCAAGAATATAAATGTGACCTATGTCTAAAAGGCCCTTGCCTAAACCTTTCTGTTTCAGATAATGATGGTTTTAGAGCTAAGATGTACGACATAACCCAGCATCCATTTTTTAAGAGGACAATCGCATTACTGGTCCTGGCTCAGTCGGTGTTGCTGTCCGTCAAGGTACTTTATTACACCCCTAAAGACCCTGGGAGTGAAATTGTTTACTCATCGGTGGGTCCAAGAACATTTCAGGCAGCCATGTCCAGTTACAGGCTGCATTTATAAAAAATTAAAATTCGCAATTGTGTTCAGATGGGAGGAGGAGGGGCGAGTGTTCCTGTGTTGATGGATGCGGACACAGACCTGAATGCTGTTTCTGTTCCAGTGGGACGTCGAGGACCCGGTGACTGTCCCTCTGGCCACCATGTCGGTCGTCTTCACGTTCATCTTTGTTCTGGAGGTACATGGGTCAGCTGGAGCCGGGGTCCACAGCACACCTTCTCAACAATCTTCTCCTTCAGGGGCACTTCCTTTCTGCTATGTGTTCCATGGCTTTTGAAGTCCTCTTAGAGGGAAGGGAACGGCATGCTCTTAGAATATTTCCTTTTCAGGCTGTTCTAGCTTAAACAAACACTTCACTTTATATTTCCATTTTTTTCTAACTACAAGAATTGCTGACTGCTGTTTATTGTTGTATCTGAACGGCAGCCTGTCTAGTTAGGTGAGTTCCAATACTTATAGTGAATGGCACGAACCAACATCATTCAGGGACTCAAATTGCAATGTGGTGGCAAAGGGAGTTGGCCCAGGCAAGATTATTTGAATATATGGCCCATATCACATCAATTTCCAGTGCAGTCCTCTTTGAAAAGCAAGCAGATTTTTTTTTCACCCTGTACCGCTTGATGTTTCCCAAAATCTATGGCCTTTTACTTGAGGAAGAAAAATGTCCTGCTATCAGAACTAGTCTAACTAGTCAGAACTAGTGTCCTTCTTCATAAAAGAAGGAGAAAAGAGTGTGGAGAATATAGATTTGCATATATATGTGTGTATTTATTGGAGAAGGCAATGGCAACCCACTCCAGTACTCTTGCCTGGAAAATCCTATGGCTGGAGGAGCCTGGTAGGCTGCGGTCCATGGGGTCGCTAAGAGTCAGACACAACTGAACGACTTCACTTTCACTTTTCACTCTCATGCATTGGAGAAGGAAATGGCAACCCACTCCAGTGTTCTTGCCTGGAGAATCCCAGGGACGGGGGAGCCTGGTGGGCTGCTGTCTATGGGGTCGCACAGAGTCGGACACGACTGAAGCGATTTGGCAGCAGCAGCAGTGTGTATTTATATATATATTTGTTGTTGTTATTTAACTGCTAAGTTGTGTCCAACTCTTTGCAACCCCATGCCCTGTAGCCTGCCAGACTCTTCTGTCCATGGAATTTCCCAGACAAGAATTCGGAAGTGGGTTGCCTCTTCCTTCTCCTGGGGATCTTCCTGACTCAGGGATGAAAACTTGGCAGGTGGATACTTTACCACTGAGCCACCAGGGGAACCTGTTTATATATAAACACACACACGTATATACCCAGAAAGAAAGAAAGTGAAAGAAAGTGAAGTCGCTCAGTCGTGTCCGACTCTTTGCGACCCCAGAGAGTGTAGTCCACCAGGCTCCTCCGTCCATGGGATTTTCCAGCCAAGAGTACTGGAGTGGGTTGCCATTTCCTTCTCTAGAGGATTTTCCCAACCCAGGGATTAAACCCAGGTCTCCCGCATTGTAGGCAGACGCTTTACCGTCTGAGCCACCAGGGAAGCCATTAACGCATCAGTAATAAAGACTTCTCTTTGGTTTCTACATCCTTTAAAATATAATGTGCTTCAAGTTAGGACATCTAAATATGTGCTGTGAACACCCAGCCTCAGCTCACCATCTTCATCGCTTTCCTCTAGGTTACGATGAAGATCATGGCAATGTCTCCTGCTGGCTTCTGGCAAAGCAGGAGAAATCGGTACGATCTGCTGGTGACGTCACTGGGCGTTGTCTGGGTGGTCCTTCACTTCGCCCTCCTGGTAAGCATATCACTGAAGTTCATTTTAGTTGGTAATTTCAGTTCAGGTAGTCCTGTTTCCAGTCCCATTTCTGTCCAGACCTTGCTTTAGGACGGGATTTCTGTGCTCAGAAAGATACTGGGTGTCCTCAAAACAGTTGTTACCTTCAGCGTCAGGGGCTGTGCCAAGCCCAGGTGGGCTTTGAGTCACTCAGACTCATTTACATGACAGATGGTTCAGAGCATTAAAGAGCTGCAAGTCACTATGCCAGGAATCGAGAAGAATGTCATGGGCAAGACAAAGACCGTACCGCTGTCAAGAACCTCACAGCCTGGAACTTAGGACCTGTATTCATCAAATGCTACTGGTCATATATATATATATATATATATATATATATATATACACACATATATACATATATATGTGTGTGTGTGTGTGTGTGTGTGTGTGTGTGAAAGTTATGGCCAACCTAGACAGCATATTAAAAAGAAGAGACATTACTTTGCCAACAAAGGTCCATCCAGTCAAGGCTATGGTTTTTCCAGTGGTCATGTATGGATGTAAGAGTTGGACTATAAAGAAAGCTGAGGGCCGAAGAATTGATGCTTTTGAACTGTGGTGTTGGAGAAGACTCTTGAGAGTCCCTTGGACTGCAAGGAGATCCAACCAGTCCATCCTAAAGGGGATCAGTCCTGGGTGTTCACTTGAAGGACTGATGCTAAAGCTGAAACTCCAATACTTTGGCCACCTGATGCAAAGAACTGACTCATTTGAAAAGACCCTGATGCTGGGAAAGATTGAGGGCAGGAGGAGAAGGGGATGACAGAAGATGATATGGTTGGATGGCATCACTGATTCAATGGGCATGAGTTTGAGTGAACTCTGGGAGTTGGTGATGGACAGGGAGGCCTGCCTGCTGCAGTCCGTGGGGTCACAAAGAGTTGGACATGACTGAACGACTGGACTGGACTGATACATATGAAATTTAGACAGATGGTACTGATGAACCTCCTTTCAGGGCAGGAGTAGAGACACAGAGAACGGATCTATGGACACAAGGTGGGAAAGGGAGAGGGGGATGAACTGATAGAGAAGCACTGACATAAATCCACTACCACGTGTGACACAGCTGCTGGGAAGCTACTGCACAGCACAGGGAGCTCAGCGTGGTGCTCTGCGGTGCCCTAGAGGGATGGCATGGGGGAGAGGAACACAGGGAGCTCAGCGTGGCACTCTGTGATGCCCTAGAGGGATGGCATGGGGGAGAGGAGCACAGGGAGTTCAGCGTGGTGCTCTGTGGTGCCCTAGAGGGATGGCATGGGGGAGAGGAGCACAGGGATCTCAGCGTGGCACTCTGTGATGCCCTAGAGGGATGGCATAGGGGAGAGGAGCACAGGGATCTCAGCGTGGCACTCTGTGATGCCCTAGAGGGATGGCATGGGGGAGAGGAGCACAGGGAGCTCAGCGTGGCACTCTGTGGTGCCCTAGAGGGATGGCATGGGGGAGAGGAGCACAGGGAGCTCAGCGTGGTGCTCTGTGGTGCCCTAGAGGGATGGCATGGGGGAGAGGGAGGGGTACCCACGAGGGAGGGGATGTATGTATACATATAGCTGATTAAGGTTATTTACATCAGAAACTAATGCAACATTGTAAAACAATTATACTCTAATAAATAAAGCTAGTTTGAAAAAAATAAAATGAAAAAAAAAATGTGTCAGACCTCTCGGACCTTGTAGTTCAGGTAAAGGATTGGGTCCTCATCCTGGGAGCGTGGGGTGTCATCCCTTCCAGAATGCAAAGAAAGAAGGTATCTACACCAGGCTTTGGGCTCACACAGCAAGAAGGAGCAGCAAAGTCCATGCTTGTCTCTTTCTCCAGACAAATTGTAGCCAGAAGCTACTCAGTCCAAGCAGGACGGTGAGTAAGCGTCCTAATTCTGGATGTCCCCAAAGAGAATATCTCATGCCTGCAAGACCAGCTCACCCTTCTGCCTGACTGCTCCTGCCCTTCTCTGAGAACCTGTGGTCCTTGAAGAACGTTCCTTCTCCGTTCTGTTCTGCAGCAGACTGTTGTGAAGGAAGGTGCAGTCCTTGTTCCCATCCCAAGACGCTCCTGTGCAGACTCATTCATTTCCTTGTTGTTGATGTTGTTCAGTTGCCAAGTCATGTCCGACTCTGTGACCCCATGGACTGCAGCTCGCCAGGCTTCCCTGTCCCTCACCATCTCTCAGAGTTTCTTGAAGTTCACGTCCATCGCATCAGCGATCCATCCAACCGTCTCATCCTCTGTCGCCCTCTTCTCCTTCTGCCTTCAGTCTTTCCCAGCATCAGGGTCTTTTCTAATGAGTTGACTGTTGCATCAAGTGGCCAAAGTATTGGAGCTTCAATTTCATTTCCTTGCCCCTCACCAAGGAGCTTCCCTTGCCGGGGACCCACCTGTGATGGGCGTCATTTGACTAAGCAAAGTTCCCTGGGGAATAATCAAGCTTTGACATCAGCTTAATGCCACCGTTGTCACTGAGGTTGTAGCTGGTGGGCTTTGTTCTCAGATGAAGCTCTCTTCATCATGGACCACACAGACTCATCTCTTGCTGCTAATCACATGCTTGAAGGAAGAGCTGGGTGTGTTTCTGAGAGGGAGGGGACTTCTCTGAAATCAGCGTGGACTAACATGGATGCGGCCGGCTGGGCTCCAGAGGAGACCTTCACAGAGAAGGAAGCTGGAGCTGACCGCACAGTCTCTTTCTGCATCAGCACCCCATCTGGTTGGAAGAAGAAGCCGGGATCCCTTTATCTGCTGTCTCCCTCGACTTCTTCCTGTTGCATTGTTATCCTAGGGACTTCCCGCCCCTGCAAGGATCTGGTCACTATTTTATCAATATGTAAAGTAAGTTTTAAAATACAGAGTTCAGCTGAGCGACACAGAGATGAAAGTTCCATTTAAGGTTTGATTTTATAGCTAATACTTATTCATGAGTTTTGGCGGTGACCTTTTCAGCACCTTTTTAAGATAAATTTCTTAAGAGGAATTTTCACATTTTATTAAGCTCATTATTCAGTAGACTTCACAGAAGGCTTAAAATGAAAGATGGGACTGTAACAAGATCTTTCGTGCAAATTACAAGGGGCTCTCCATTTAAATTGCAGAACGCGTACACCTACATGATGGGAGCGTGTGTGATTGTCTTCCGGTTTTTCTCCATCTGCGGGAAGCATGTGAGTACCTTGTGAAGATGCTGTCAAAGGTCACATGTACACCAAAGGAAGGAGAATGACTAGCTGGCTGTGGCTGCCCTTCTGGGTCTCTAGGGCTGCAGCTAAAAAATTCCTAGACACCATAAGTCAAAATGAGCAAATAATGAATCGGTTGCTTAGTTATCTTGTGATATGTTTCCTGACATTTGTGTTGTTTTATTGATTCTTCTCATTTGCTAAGTGAACTCAGTCATCATTTAAAGATAACATATCAAGCATGAAAGCAAAAACTAATGGTCTTTCTCAATGCTTATTTTTATTGTTTTTATTTTTCATAGAGGTAAGTCGTCTGGGCGGGGGGTGGTTCTTTCCAGATGGGGCTGGTGGTGAAGAACACACCTGCCCATGCAGGAGACATGAGAGATGCGGGTTCAATCCCTGGGTCAGGAAGATCCCCGGGAGGAGGGTATGGCAACCCATTCCAGTATTCTTGCCTGAAGAATCCCACGGACAGAGGAGCCTAGTGGGCTACAGCCCATAGCGTCACAAAGAGTCAGACATGACTGAAGTGACTTAGCACACACACACACAAGTCATTTTCAATGCAAAGAAGGAGAATCTTCAACAAACATTCATGATCCTGTGATTCCACATTTCTTGATATCCTTGTTAATGCTCAACACATTACACGTGTATTTTTCATGTTTAAGGCACGGTTTCCTTTTTTTGTTACTCACTTTATCTCATATATAGTCCATATTTCCACATAATCAATATATTTTGTATTTGATGGTTATTTGGTATTTTCCATTGTTCAGGTTTTGTTTTTGTGAATGTCTATTTGTATAAGAATCTATTTGGCTAAAAGAATACTTGCTTTTAGCCAAAAATATACAGAAGGCATCACAGAGAATCAGTGAGCAAGAGAAGAGAAAAATGGGAGGCTAAAAATATTGGGGTGGAACTTTCATTAATTTGGCAAAAGAGGCTGAAGTTTGAGATACAAGTAGAATTTCTCTATGTCAAATGATTTTAATAATATTCAAATTTAATACCAAATAGCAAGCAACTTCCAAATGTTGTTGTTCAGTTGCTGAGTGGTGTCTGACTCTTTGCAACCCCATGGACTGTGGCCCACCAGGCCCCTCTCTCCATGGGATTTCCCAGGCAAGAATACTGGAGTGGGTTTCCTTCTCCAGGGGATCTTCCCGGTTTCTTTACCACTGAGCAAGCAACTTTCAAATGATATCCTTGTAAATCACTTTTGTGTCAGACTGCTTAAATGGTATGTCCTTCCCAAGATGGCTTGTGAATTGAATATTCCCTGTATCTCTCTCTTTTTCTCTCTTTCCCCACCCCATCTTCAAATCCTTCCTCTGCATTCAGGTAACACTGAAGATGCTTCTCCTGACGGTGGTTGTCAGCATGTATAAAAGCTTCTTTATCATAGTGGGCATGTTCCTATTGCTGCTGTGTTATGCTTTCGCTGGGGTTGTCTTATTTGGTACTGTGAAATATGGAGAAAACATTAACAGGTTGGTGTATATTTATCTTTGTATTCAAATAGTAAACTTTTTTAGTAATGAAATCATGAGTAAATATGTACATGTTTTAAACAAAGATAGGGAAGCAATTATTTGAAAATTAAAGTAAAATGACCAAATTTTAAATAATGTTTTTCTCATTGAAAACAGTATGCATGCTTACTTTAGAAACTTTAGAAAATTCAGAAATAAAAGAAAACAAAAAGAACTCATAATTCCATCCCCATGCAGAAATAACCACGTCTAATGCCTGGTAAATTCCAGAAATTTTTCTATTACATACTGCCAGAAGTGATATATTATTTTTTTTAAGTAAACAATTTTGAGACGGCTCTGGGATTTTTCCTTTTTTTAAGACAAGCATTGTAATTTAGAACCCACAAATGATAATTATACATGAAAAGCATTTTTCAAAGATTGTCTTAAATTTCGTGGAACTGTATCAGAGTATTTTTTCTGAAGTCCTAACAGAAAAAAAATTAAATGTATCATGTTGCAGAGACTACTTATTTGATACATGGTGGTTACATCTTTTATAGCATAATCCTTGTAAAAGAAGGAATCAGTTTTAATTGTCAACGCTTGCTTTTCCAGTCATTCAAGATGAATGGCAATAAATTGTTGGCGCTGTGCTAGGGGTGAGCTATTGAGATAGCTCTACTTGGAGGCAAGTATAAATAACAAACAAATAAGAGGCTGTAACCTTTGGAAATGGTAGCTTAGCAACCAAATTTGCTCCAAAATCCACCTGTTTTGATGGTGACAACCCTTCCTACTTCCTGACAAACCATATCACTCACATTGTTTGTTTGCTTTTCCTCAAATTAGGCATGCAAACTTTTCTTCAGCTGGCAAAGCTATTACTGTACTGTTCCGAATTGTCACAGGAGAAGATTGGAATAAGATCATGCACGACTGTATGGTAAATGTCTCTTCATTACTAAGAAAGCCTAGACTTAGAAGCAGATGAAACTCCTTGGTGATGTAATGGCACCATCATTCTTGTAGTGTCAAGACTGTATACAAAACACATATCCTGGCTCTTTAATCCATAAAGCTGCATCCTCTTAAATTACAGTATATACACATACAAGAAAGATATCCAGTGAACCCAACTCAAGCTATTGTAGTTCCATTCAACAAATTTGTGTCATTTGAGCATTGTTCTGTCCCTCCGTCTTTGACATTCTGGCAGTCAAGTTCAAAGAGGAGAGTTCCGATTCTTTGATTTAATTTCTTCAACAGATACTCACTAGACCCCTGTTTTTGTGTTGGCCCCTGTACTAGGTGCTAGGGCTTCAGCGAGTCCAAGGCATTCTCGAGCAGCTTATATCAGGGGTTCCGAGCCATACTCTTCCCCAGGTATCCTCGCTTCTAGGGGCTAAGTCTTCACCATCCTCAGGTCTCAGTTCAAAGCCAGTTCCTTCAGGAACCCTGCCCAACACTAAGACTGCATTCTGTGTTCTCCAGGTGTTCTGTATTTCTTCTTGGCTGTGTGTTGCACAACTGTAGTGAGTTATCAGCTTGATTGGTTCATTTCATCTCCCTCTCACCCTCCAGACCAACTGAAAAAAGAATTTCTGCAAACATGGCGGTTCAGTGGCCACCACTCCTGTGTGGTTATTGAGCCCCCGAGGTGCGATTGGTGCAACCAAGGAAGTGAATTTTCAATCGTATTTTAATTGTATTGACTGTTAATGAACATAACTTTGAAATTAGATAGCCCCATGGAGTGGGCTTCCCTGGTGGCTCAGATGGTAAAGAATCTGCCTCTCAATGCGGGAGACCCAAGTTCGATCCCGGGGTCGGGGAGATAGCCTGAAGGAGAAAATGGCAACCCTGTCTAGTATTCTTGCCTGGAGAATCCCTTGGACCCAGGAGCCCTGAGGGCTATAGTCCATGGGGTCACAAAAGAGTCCAGCTCGACTGAGCGACTAACACTTTGACTGTCACTGATGTGGAGTTGGCGGCTACCAGGTGGACCGCAGGACTCTAGACTGTCAGCAGCAGGGAGGAGGGGAGGGGCCTGGGGATAAACCAGGCACAGAGGAGGAGCTCGGGAACTTTAAGTATGAGTGAGAATGTACCAAAGCAAAAATAATACAAGGCAGAATTGATTAAATTCTAGATAAAAAAATAAACAAGCAGAAGGCCGTGGAAACGTAGAAGAAAGACCTAGGTCTCTCTGACCAAAAGAAACCTGGAAGTTTCTCAGAAGGGTGGAGTTTTACTGGGCAGTGGAGACTGGGCAAGCTTAGGGATTCCCCTGGTGGCCCAGGGGGACTTCGCCTTCTGGTGCAGGAGGTTCGGATTTGATCCCTGGTCAGGGAGCTAAGATCCCACAGGCCCTGAGGCCAAAAAAAAAACCCAAAACATAAAACAGAAGCAATATTGTAACAGAGTCAATAAAGACTTTAAAAAGGGTCCACATCAAAAAAAAAGAAGGCTTTTGATAACCTGAAATCTTGTGCCATTTAATGACGTCTCATAGTGATGCTCCAAGTATTAGGATTCTGGCTTTTTCGTACATAATCTGAATGTGAATTTGCTGTGTAGCTCGAATCTTCCTAAATCTTAAGCCATTACTGAACTCAGAGAATTTTTTAAAACGCCTTTTTATCTGACTTTCTGCGTTTTGCATCACGACTGCTGGCTCTTTGGAGCTAGTGGAGGTGGCAGAACGTGTCTCTTGGGAGAAGCGACTTCATTTTTGTTGTGCTTCTCAAATGGCAATGAACTTGGGATTCTGCAAGACCAAAAGCATGGCATAAATGAAATATTCTTTTTGATTTTGACCGCAGATGGTGTACCCAGTGTATGGGGCTCTGAGAGATCACTTTGAAGTTAATTATATTTTATATTGTTAGGAATATGTTCACAATTACAGTTAGATAAGGGGAATTTATATTCTCTTCTGTTCTCACCCTGGCCCCCACCTCTTCCCTGCCATGGCCCCACAGGTCCAGCCCCCCTTTTG
This sequence comes from Bos grunniens, assembly GCF_055505025.1. Taxonomy (NCBI): domain Eukaryota; kingdom Metazoa; phylum Chordata; class Mammalia; order Artiodactyla; family Bovidae; genus Bos; species Bos grunniens. Next base: position 83,920,395 of record NC_141176.1, on the reverse strand, counting down.
TACTCCCGATGAATTTACATACTGGGCAACAGACTGTGGAAATTATGCCGGGGCACTTATGTATTTCTGTTCATTTTATGTCATCATTGCCTACATCATGCTAAATCTGCTTGTAGGTAAGTGATGCTCGTTGAATATTTTCTCAATCTCTTTAAACTCAGGTTGTTAGATAATTATGTACAATTTCCAAGTAATTATCGCGGGTTGCTTGGGGTGGGTGTTTTATGGCATTAATTATAAATTGTTGCCTCATGGTCCAGAAAGTGAAAAGACCTTTGGAAGGCACATAAATGACAGTTGATTGCAATTTCAAGAGTTGTCCTATTTATTATGTCCATTAATTTCAAAAGCTCTTCTCATGGGTTCAGTTGAACAAATATCAGAAAAGGCTACCTTTGCCGCCATGAAACATCACAATTATGTTTTCAAAAGATATACGTTGTCCACCCAGCTGTGGGGCCACCAGAACTCAATCTGACTTTTAAAAAGTGCCCTGGAACTCTCAACAAAGAGTTGAAGCCAGCTGGCGTGAGCAGCTATAGACACAGAATGCATGTTTATGCTCATGACCCTCGTGTTTTGGAAAGGCAGGAGCTGGATGAATAGCCTGATCCAAGTGTAAAACATGCCAACTTGGAAACCGTACTAAAAGCCCTTTAAAAATTTGGCTTATAATGTAGGTGATAAAATTCATTATTTATAATCGATGTTTTACTTTTTGGGAAAAATGACAGATTAGCATAATTGCCTAACATCCTCATTTTTCTTTTCTTTTCTTTTTTTTCTTTAGCCATAATTGTGGAGAATTTCTCCTTGTTTTATTCCACTGAGGAAGACCAGCTTTTAAGTTACAATGATCTTCGCCACTTTCAAATCATATGGAACATGGTGGATGATAAAAGAGAGGTGAGAGAATCGATTATTGTCTCATGCCCTACCCCAAAGACACTTACTGCCTTATTGCAAACTTTTCAGTGGTTTTGTGGTTGACAGTTGACATGTATTGAATTTGGATTGAACGGCCATTGCTGAATTGCAGAAAGCTGTCATTGACAATTTAGAAGGATACGCTAGGAGGGGAGAGGGACAAAAGAGCTCCCCGTCCTGTTCTTTCCACCCATAAGTGTCCTTTCCTTCCGACATTCAGAAGGTCAGCAAGGAGAAGAAACTAAGGGAGCTCTAAAGAGGCCAACCTGGGCTCAGGGCAGGATGGGGTGAGGTTTACATCACCATAGTGATCTGTAAGGCAGATTCAAACAGCAATTCTGATTAGAAGTGCAAAGGAGTTATTTAAGTGGTTTCTGAAAGTTGCCATTTTGGACTTTACCATTTGGATGTTTTCATCATAAATCTTATCCAAGATTTCCTAGAGTTAGAGCAGCAGCTGCTCTTGCCCCCTCCCCTCCCCCGCCCCTCCCTAACCCCTGACCCCCTCTCCCTCTTCTCCCCCCTTCTTCCTTCCTCACCTCCTACCCATCCCCCTCCTTCCTCCCCTTCCTCCTCTTCCTCCTTCATCCTCGCAAACCCTCAGGCACAGTTTTAGGCACCAGGGATGTGCCTGTGAACAAGATGGCAAGGTTCCTGTGCTCACAGAGCCTACAGGGAGACAAACTATAAAAAGTGAGACAGTAATGATTGTAAAGATTATTTTTATTTCAAGAAACTATAAACACTTTGAAGAAGATGTGACATGGTAGAGTGGCTGGAGTTGGCGGCAGATGTTTTAGTAGGGTGGTCGTGAAGGCCTGGCTGAGCAGGTGTTATTTGACTTAACATCTGAGGAACGAGAGAAGTTCAGCCACGGGTAGACCTGGGGGAAGATCTGGAAAGGGTTTCTGGAAGAATCGACTGCAGACACAGAGGCCAAGGAGCCAGAAGCAGAGCAGAGGGGGTTTCCTGGACCAGAGCTGGGGTCTGCAGAGCAGCGCATGGCTTTCCCCAGGGCCTGTGCTCTCTCTCCCCCTGGTGCCCCCACCGCCCCAGGCACTGGTCTGGGGGGTTCCTTCCAAGACAGTGACCTGGCTGAGCAGGTGTCTGGCCCCCTCTCCATCTCACCTGATCTGCTGAGCTCTCCATCACTGCCGCATGCAGGGACCTGCCCTCCGTGGACACACACGCATGTCGGCACACCGCTCACACATGTGGACGTCAGTAACTGGCAGGAATTCTCAGGTTGCCAGCCTCCCTACCTCTCTCCCAGTTCCTCCATTCAAAGTCAGAGCCAGGCTGGCACTGCAGGTTTTGTTGCCCCGAAGGGAGTGACCCGTGTTAGGGGTTCGGAGTCTGGATCTGCTGGGAGCCGGTCTTCCTGGATGGGATTGCCCTCTTGCTGGAGAGGACCCGGAAAGGAGCGGTCTTTCGGCAGAAGAGCAACTCAGAATCCATAATTAGCCATGCCCAGCATCTGGACTAAGTGAAGAGGACAATCATGCCCACATGGGCCCCGTGTTCTCTACTCAGTGCATCACTCTCCTCTCGGCTCACATGTTAGACAAATATGGGCACAGGCTGAGTCCATGCGACAGGCACCAGGGAGAGACCGTAAAGTGGGAGCCGTGCTAGGGGAGACGAAGGGTGACCTCTGCCCCTCCTGGCTCCTGGGCTGTCCCGCTGTGGCGGGGATGTCCCTACCTGCCCCCCTTCCACCCCCAGAACCAGAGAAGTCCCCGCAGAAGCTCCCAGGAGCCAGCCCTTCATCCCGGTCTCCTCCGAGTGTGCAGACCCAACCTGCCTCCAGAGCCCAGCAGCTTCCTTGCTCTGCTGGTTTATGGCAGCTTCTGAGGACTAGCTGTGGGCTCTTTCGCTGTGAAAACAGAACGCCAAGCAAAAATGACAGTGCTCTGTTACCCGGCTTCCTCAGTGGCTCAGTGGTAAAGAACCCGCCTGCCGATGCAGGAGACGAGGGTTCGATCCCCTGGAGGTCGGGAAGATCCCCTGCAGGAGGAAATGGCAACCCACTCCAGTCTTCTTGCCTAGAGAATCCCATGGACAGAGGAGCCAGGCAGGCTACAGTCCATGGGGTCACAAAGAGTCCGACGAGACTTGACAACCATCAACATGCTCTGTCGCCAGGGGGTGATCCCAACCTTCCGCGTGAAGTTCCTGCTGCGGCTGCTGCGAGGCAGGCTGGAGGTGGACCTGGACAAGGACAAGCTTCTGTTCAAGCACATGTGCTACGAGATGGAGCGGCTGCACAACGGCGGTGACGTCACCTTCCACGACGTGCTCAGGTACGGGGTGGGGGCAGGGGGCTTGGGGGGTCGGTTCCCAGCTCTGAGTCTCAGCTGCAGGGGCGGCTGCAGGAAGGAAGACATCCAGAGGGCTGGGAACCTGCTCAGTTCCTGGGGCCAAGCTGGGGCTACAGTCCGATCAGTCTTCTCACCCGCGGGTCTGACCAGAGTTGGCCTGGCCCACCCAGACACAGATGCCCCTGCTTGGTTGACACACCCCATTTCCAGACATTTCCTGAGGACCCCAGATAGGACAAAAGGGCAGACGGAGGCTCAGCCCTTTCTTCTCTCTGAGCGGCTTCTGCATTATTTGCTGCTGGTGCTGCGTCACTTCAGTCGTGTCCGACTCTGTGTGACCCCATAGAGAGCAGCCCACCAGGCTCCCCCGTCCCTGGGACTCTCCAGGCAAGATCACTGGAGTGGGTTGCCATTTCCTTCTCCAATGCATGAAAGTGAAAAGTGAAAGTGAAGTCACTCAGTCGTGCCCGACCCTCAGCGACCCCATGGACTGCAGCCCACCAGGCTCCTCTATCCATGGGATTCTCCAGGCAAGAGTACTGGAGTGGGGTGCCATTGCCTTCTTGCTAGGATTGCTTTAACAAACTCCCACTCTCTGAGCAGTCTAAGCAGTCAAGTGGATTGTCTAGAGGCTGGAAGTGAATTCCAGGAGTCAGCAGACGGGGTTCTCTCTGAGGCTGGAGGAGGATGGGATCCAGGTCTTGCCCGGGGCTGCTGGTGGTTTGCTGGTCATCGTTGGTGCTTCTTGGCTTGTGGAAGCATCACCCTGATCTCTGCCTTCATCTTCACAGGACGTGCTCCGTGTGTGTGTCTGTGTGTCTGTCCAGGTGTCCCCTTTTGTAAGGACACCAGATCATATCGTGTTAAAGACCCACCCTACTCCAGCACGACCTCCTCCTCACTGATTACATCTGCAGAGCCTGCGAGTGCATGCTCAGGTGCTTCAGTCGTGTCTGACTCTTTAGGACCCCATGAACTGCAGTTCACCAGCTCCTCTGTCCTTGGGATTCTCTAGGAAAGAGTGCTAGAGTGGGTTGCCATGCTGTCCTCCAGGGGATCTTCCCGACCCAGGGATCAACCCTGGGTCTCCTGCGTTGCAGGCAGATTCTTTACTGTCTGAGCCACCGGGGAAGCCCAATCTGCAGTGACCTGTTCCCAAATAAGATCACACTCTGAGGGCCCAGAGTGAGGACTCCAGCATACCTTTTGTTGAGGGAAAACAATTCAGCTCAACAGCTTCTTAAATGGGAGTCAGTGGATAAACTTCAGAGGTCCGTGGTCTTGGAAAGAGAAACAGTTCCATCTTTATTTTCACTAGTCATTGGCTGCAGTGCAGCATCTCCTTCAATGATGAAGGCAGGCGACAAACCACAGTAGTGTTAACAATAGAGTAGCTGTATCTTTGTCACCAGTAAAAATCTCAGACATTACTGCATGTCTAATATCTTAAAATACCTGTTATGCTTCCCAGTTCTGAGACATTAGTAGTCATTTCACCTCAGCTAGATGTTACTATTCAATATAATAGTAGAGAAGTTCTTATTTTACTGTATCACCACCTTTTCAAAGAAATCTAAGGACTCAGTTTCTATATAATCCGTTTCCTGTGTAATGTAGATTTCGTAATGCATTCAAAACCTGATGCTAAGAAATACCTCGCGTCAGCTGCACTGCCAAAGGATCCATGCCCCAGAAAAAGTCAAGAAAACCCTCTACCACCAGTAGCTATGTTCATCGTGTTGCAAATACCCAGCCAATTAAGTGCTGGGTATTGAGTCACAAATTTCAGGAGCATCCATGCGTCCAGAAATACGTTGTAACTGGAATCTGAAAAATGACCAGAACAGAGGAAGGATCTGGGAGAAGTTGTCTCAAGTTATTGATTCTACCTCCCTCTCTTCACTTCTGGGAGCAAGCGAAAAGGCAGGACAAGATGAGGCAGAAAACACAGACGAGAGCAAAGAGTGCCCCCTCTCTCAGAATGTCACCTCATATTCCTCATAGTGACAGTTTCAGGCTGAAAGTGAGGTGGATAGGCACATCACTGTCCCCACTAATCAGCATCCAGCCTCTTTGGATGACGTTGTGTGTCTGATCAGATGGGCCCGGATGAAGCTGATGGAGGCATCCTTTGCTCCTCCTTATCCTTCTCACCCTGGATGTGATCGCAAGTGGTCCACAATGATGAGATTCTTGACAAGGCAGGGGAGAGCATGTTCTTCCCCAGTGGTGGGAAGAGGCTTAGCGATCGAGAGTAGGTCATGGAACTGATACCAAGGCTGAATGGGGAGGGCCCCTCAGGCACCTGCAGGCTGTGATCTGGACTGTGTAGATGGATGTGAGCTCACAGCTGGGGGCTGTGACTACGCAGGACAGCACCAACTGCCAGAGGGCACTGTATCCCACTTTGGCTGCGAGCCCCTCAGCCTGGGCACCGCCTCGTTGCCCAGCTGCCTCCACACAGCATGTCGGCTGAGTCTCTGTCATCAGCCATTGTTTGGGCCTATGGCGCTAAGGGCCGAATGGGAGTGAACACTGCACCCTGGCTTTGAGCCCATCTGAAATGAATGAGGAAGGGACTTCCCTGGTGGCCCAGTGGCAAGACTCCTTGCGGGGGTTGGGGGTGTGCGGGTTTGGTTCCTGGTTGGGGAACTAGCCCCTCAATGCTGCAGTTAAGAGTTTCCATGCTGGGATTCCCTCGTAGCTCAGTTGGTAAAGAATCCGCTTGCAGTGCAGGAGACCCTGGTTCGATTCCTGGGTTGGGAAGATCCGCTAGAGAAGGGACAGGCTACCCACTCCAGTATTCTTGGCCTTCCCTGGTGGCTCAGCTGGTGAAGAATCTGCCTGCAATGTGGGAGACCTGGGTTCGATCCCTGGGCTGAGAAGATCCCCTGGAGAAGGGAAAGGCTACCCACTCCAGTAGTCCATGGGGTCGAAAAGAGTCAGACACAACTGAGTGACTTTCACTTCACTTCACGCCGAAACTAAAGATCCCACATGCCATGACCAAGATGGAAGATCCCAAGTGCTGCACCTAAGACCAGGCACGGTCAAATAAGTAAATAAAAATAGATGTTTTAAAATATAACAAATGAGGAAGATCTAGGGCAGCACATGAGATCAACTGAGAGGGAAACGGTGAGGGCCAGGGGAATGGGATATGTGACCCACAGCCAAGCATATTGACCCTCACCAAATTTTTCTGTATATAAACATGACTTTTTTTCTATTAAACTTTTTGTTTTATATTGAAGTGTAGCCAGTTAACAATGGTGTGATAGTTTCAGGTGAACAGCAAAGGGACTCGGGCATATCCATGTGTATCCCTTCTCCCCCAGACTCCCCTCCCATCCAGGCTGCTGCATACCATTAGGGAGTTTGGAATGGACAAGTACATAATGCTTTATTTAAAATGGATAACCAGCAAGCATCTACTTTAAGCACAAGGACCATCACCAAATTGACCTGAATGTGAAGAAAGTATAGCAAAAACAGTCTTCCTTCTACAGGGGAAGTTCCAGACTCTTAAGCAGCTGATAATGAAGGTCATAGCCTAGCCTGGATCTTTCGTTTAACGAATGCTGATGGTGTGGTAAGCACCTTGCAGATAGCAGCGCACTTCATCCTATGGAAAGGGAGGTCCATGACTCTCCCTGGCTGATAGATGACGGTGGAGACAGGGAGGTGACACAATCAGATGGTCAGGGGTGGCGTCCGAAACTTAAATGGGCTGGATGGAGTTGCGTCCTCTCTGGCTTCTGTGATCGCCACAAGCCTGGCCCCCAGGGTCATCAGAGCTCACCACTATGCCCCCCCGCCCAGCATGCTCTCCTACCGGTCTGTGGACATCCGCAAGAGTTTGCAGCTGGAAGAGCTGCTGGCCAGGGAGCAGTTGGAGTACACCATCGAGGAGGAGGTGGCCAAGCAGACCATCCGCATGTGGCTGAAGAAGTGCCTGAAGCGCATCCGAGCCGTGAGTGAGCCAGACCTGTGGGCCTTCACCTCCTCCTCTTGGAGGAGGAGGCAGCCAGGAGGGGGGAGGAAGAGGAGGCGAAAGAAGGGGAGGAGGGGGCACAGAGGGGAGGAGGGGTTGGGGGAGAAAGAGGGGGAGGGGAGGAGGAGGGGGAGGAGAGGAGAGGAAGGATTCAAAGGAAAGAACTTTGGAAAGAGGAGGGGGAGGGGTGGGGGGAAGGGAGGAGGAGGGGAGAGGGGAGGGGGAGGAAGAGGAGCAGAAAGAAGGGGAGGAGGAGTTGGGGTAGGAGAAGGAAGAAGGGGAGGAGGGGCCAGGGGAGGAGGGGGAGGATTCAAAGGAAAGAACTTTGGAAAGAGGAGGGGGAGGAGGAAGGGAGGAGTGAGGCAGAGTGTCCAAAGGAAAGGGCTCCCACAGTACCTGGATTAGATCCTTCTGTGATCACCTTATGGACCTTCAACCAGGTCACCCGGATCCATTCACAGTGATTGAAACCCTAGTTCTGGCCCAGAGTCAGCCATCCCCTCTTGAGCAGAGTCCGTAAGAAGTTTCCATTGAATCACATCTTTATAACACAGGATGAATATTTAAAAAGCAGTTTATGGATATTAAAATATTTACGATCGCCTTTTACGAAACGCAGGTGTTCACAATGCCAACAATCTCTACGTGTCTGAATGGCAATTGAATTGACAAAGCTACTTTTAAATTGCCCCTAAAAAGCCCAATGTATTGTTGACAGTGTTGTTTGATCTTTAGTTAAAGACCACCTCTCCCCAAAAGTTATGATCTGCTTCCTGAACTATAAGCTTTAAGATTCTCTAATTCATAAATTAATGAATGTATACTGTGTTGAGTGTGTTTGCAGTCAGCTCTTCTATTTGGTCTTTTGACCTATGCTTGGAAATGGCAACCCACTCCAGTACTTTTGCCTGGAAAATCCCATGGATGGAGGAGCCTGGCAGGCTACCAGTCCATGGGGTCGCAAAGAGTCAGACATGACTGAGTGACTTCACTTTCACTTTCACATACAGGGGGTGGAAAAAATCAAATGAACCAGTAAACATTTATACAGAACAAATTTCTATCTTATTTCTAAGAACATCAACTGCAAAGTGTATCTATTGGAGGAGAAAAGGTCCCCAGAGAAATGGACCAGTCCAGCCTCGTATAGCAAGGCAGCTGTGACAGACGCCCCCCCACACACACTTCTAAGTCCGCTCAGTGTTCCCCACCCCACACCCCATCAGCCCTGCTAAGTCAGGGATCACGTCTGCCCCCCGCAGACCCTGTTAGGGCACAGGCATTGCTGACTGTCTCCCAGACCGTCCTGGCCTCAATGTGTGCCAGGACAGGTTGGCCCGCTGCAACCAGAGCAACTAGAACACAGCAAGGGTTTCTCTCAACCGCCCAGGTGTCCTGCTTCTTACAACTTAGAGGAAAGGAGCGAGCTACGTTGGCTTAGTGAGCATAGAATAAGAAAAGAAGGGGAAAAAAATAGAAACTCATGTTAATGATCTATAAATCCTCTTATACAAAGATGGGCTTGATAAAGGACAGAAATGGTATGGACCTAACAGAAGCAGAAGATATTAAGAAGAGATGGCAAGAGTACACAGAACTGTACAAAAAAGATCTTCACAACCCAGATAATCACGATGGTGTGATCACTGACCTAGAGCCAGACATCCTGGAATGTGAAGTCAAGTGGGCCTTAGAAAGCATCACTACGAACAAAGCTAGTGGAGGTGATGGAATTCCAGTTGAACTATTCCAAATCCTGAAAGATGATGCTGTGAAAGTGCTGCACTCAATATGCCAGCAAATTTGGAAAACTCAGCAGTGGCCACAGGACTGGAAAAGGTCAGTTTTCATTCCAATCCCAAAGAAAGGCAATGCCAAAGAATGCTCAAACTACCGCACAATTGCACTCATCTCACATGCTAGTAAAGTAATGCTCAAAATTCTCCAAGCCAGGCTTCAGCAATATGTGAACCGTGAACTTCCTGATGTTCAAGCTGGTTTTAGAAAAGGCAGAGGAACCAGAGATCAAATTGCCAACATCCGCTGGATCATGGAAAAAGCAAGAGAGTTCCAAAAAAGCATCTATTTCTGCTTTATTGACTATGCCAAAGCCTTTGACTGTGTGGATCACAATAAACTGTGGAAAATTCTGAGAGAGATGGGAATACCAGACCACCTGATCTGCCTCTTGAGAAATCTGTATGCAGGTCAGGAAGCAACAGTTAGAACTGGACATGGAACAACAGACTGGTTCCAAATAGGAAAAGGAGTTCGTCAAGGCTGTATATTGTCACCCTGCTTATTTAACTTATATGCAGAGTACATCATGAGAAACGCTGGACTGGAAGAAACACAAGCTGGAATCAAGATTGCTGGGAGAAATAACAATAACCTCAGATATGCAGATGACACCACCCTTATGGCAGAAAGTGAAGAGGAACTCAAAAGCCTCTTGATGAAAGTGAAAGTGGAGAGTAAAAAAGTTGGCTTAAAGCTCAACATTCAGAAAACGAAGATCATGGCATCCGGTCCCATCACTTCATGGCAAATAGATGGGGAAACAGTGGAAACAGTGTCAGACTTTATTTTTCTGGGCTCCAAAATCACTGCAGATGGTGATTGCAGCCATGAAATTAAAAGGCGCTTACTCCTTGGAAGGAAAGTTATGACCAACCTAGATAGCATATTCAAAAGCAGAGACATTACTTTGCCAACAAAGGTTCGTCTAGTCAAGGCTATGGTTTTTCCTGTGGTCATGTATGGATGTGAGAGTTGGACTGTGAAGAAGGCTGAGCACCGAAGAATTGATTCTTTTGAACTGTGGTGTTGGAGAAGACTCTTGAGAGCCCCTTGGACTGCAAGGAGATCCCACCAGTCCATTCTGAAGGAGATCAGCCCTGGGATTTCTTTGGAAGGAATGATGCTAAAGCTGAAACTCCAGTACTTCGGCCACCTCATGCGAAGGGTTGACTCATTGGAAAAGACTGATGCTGGGAGGGATTGGGGGCAGGAGGAGAAGGGGATGACAGAGGATGAGATGGCTGGATGGCGTCACTGACTCGATGGACATGAGTCTCAGTGAACTCCGGGAGTTGGTGATGGACAGGGAGGCCTGGCGTGCTGCGATTCATGGGGTCGCAAAAAGTCGGACACGGCTGGGCGACTGATCTGATCTGATCTGATCTGATAGGGAACTGTATTCAATATTGTGTAATAACGTATAAGGGGCAAATACCTGAAAAAGAGAGTGTGTATGTGTGTGTATGCTGCTACGTGCTAAGTCGCTTTAGTGTGTCCTACTCTTTGTGACCCCATGGACTGTAGCCATCCAGGTTCCTCTGTCCTTGGGATTTCCCAGGCAAGAATACTGGAGTGGGTTGCCGTTTTCTCCTCTAGGGGATCTTCCTGACCCAGGAATCAAACCCACCTCTCCCGCATTGCAGGCAGATTCTTTACCATCTGAGCCACCAGGGATATGGCTGGGCTGTACACCTGAAACTTAGATGATATTATAAATTGACTATATTTCAATTAAAACTTGTTTAAAGAGAAGGAAAAACAATTCTGTTTAAAATAAAACTTACATGGTAGTATCAGTGAACATAAGGATTGTTATGCAAATGAACACTCCAAGCCCTCCTCTAAAGCTGTCTGATACCCATCAGGGAAAACCCCTTATTTGGAAGCTCTTAAGTGGTCACCAGGCTTCCCTGGTGGCTCAGATGGTAAAGCATCTGCCTGCAATGTGGGAGACCCAGGTTCGATCTGGGGGTCCAGAAGATCCCCTGGAGAAGGAAATGGCAACCCACTGCAGTACTCTTGCCTGGAAAATGCCATGGACAGAGGAGCCTGGTAGGTAGGCTACAGCCCATGGGGTCACAAAGAGTTGGACATGACTGAGCGACTTCCCTTTCTTTCTTTCCTTCTTTCTTTCTATTTTTCTTTCAAGTGGTCACCCTGCAGGCAGGTCCTTTGGAGAGAGGAGAGAGGAAGACTTGAATGGTGGGGGCAGGGGATATTGGGCTGACTTTCCCATTCCTGAAAGAAGGATCCTGTCTCCATAGAAACAGCAGCAGTCCTGTAGCATCATCATCAGCCTGAAGCAGAGCCAACAGCAGGAGTTGAAGCGGATCCTCAACCCGCCCAGCATCGAGACCACGCAGCCCAGCGAAGACCTGAAGACCAACAGTCAGGACAACAGTGTGCAACCCGAGGTATGGGCAGGGGGTGTCTGTCACCCACGGAGTTCACGAAACAGGAGCTGGTGCCATTCACGTAGTCGTCTCACACAAGTGATGCTATTTCTAACAGGAAGTTAAGTTGATAAAAAACAGCAACAGCAACTGAAACATGTTGATCCAGTTTATGTTTATGTCCTGTCACCCCTGAATCTGTGGCACTTATTTCAAAAGATTCTGATTTGTATGGATACCAAAAAATAAAAAACAACAGGAACGCTCTAAATTTAATAATCCTGTTGATATTTGTCTAAAGAGTTAACATCATGTCTGTAAGGGTTTGAGTCCAGCCATGGCCCATGACTTAGGAGAATATGGTTTGCCTAGTTCTGCCCTCAAATTTTTCTCCTCCTCACCAAGTCCTAGAAACTTGCAGTCAAGTGAGCAAAAGGTTTGCAGTTGGCCTTCAGCCTCCTTAAACAGACTCATCGAGGATTAGTCCTCCTTTTGTTGGGCATCAGAAGAGCATATGGAAATCGGGGAGGCTTAGCTTAAGGACCTTCTGTGTACTGGGGCTCAGCCTAGCTTCATTTCCAGCCTCCATCTGCACATCCATAAAACAGCTCAGCGTCACCAGCCTCCTGGAGAGCGTGTGAGTGAGAAGCAGCTGGCAGGAGGCCCGGGCCTTGTGAGGCTTTCAATGTGAAACAAGTGGAGCTGGTCCAGCGTCCTGATGTGTAGTGACACAGTCAGGGCCGGCGACAGACACTGAAGCCTGGGGCTCCGTGGCTGAGCAGGATCTGCCGAGGGGCCTCTTGCGCCACAGCCCTGTTTTGGGTGGATTCACATGTCATTGGCTCCCCCCGACCCCCAGCCAGTAGGCATCATGGGTCACTGAGACTTGGCCTAGGACGGTCAACACAGGGGACAACGTGGGGCATCTACAGTGGCCCTGCCACCTGTCTGCCTCGAGAGTGGCCAGTAGTGTGGGGCTGGCAAAGCAGGGAGGTGATGCTGGCCAAGCACTCTGGTTTGGGGTTAAAAAACTCAAGAGGGAACGCGGAGGAGAGGTGAGGACCCCAGTACTGATAGGGAAGGAAAAGATGCTGGTAAAGCAGAGACTGGGTGAGATGCGTGGAGGAGATCCGAGCACTTCTCCTTGACCTCAGTCTTAGTTGATGGAAGTCTCGTTCTCCTCTGGGGCTCATCCCAGAGCTTCGTCTGCTGAGGATTCATCTGGAAACTCTAGGCGCTGACCCCCAGGTTGGCAAGCATGGGCTGCCCCCAAAGCAGGCCATCCCTGCTGCTCCCAGTTCTTCCTGGAAGCCCTTCCCTGCTGTCCTGGTGCATGGCAGTGCCCCCAGGAGTGAGGGGCATGGGGCTGTGAATGTGGAGGAATCCAGGAAGGATGCCCAAGAAAAGGGGCCACCTGTAAAGTCAGCTTTTCACCCTCACCATGTGCAGTGGTGACTTTGTCAAATTTTCCTTGACTCTTTTGCCCGTTGTTCACCCTTCCAGTCCTCCTGGTGGACACGATGGGTCCATACTGTTTTTTCCCACTTGACTTTCCTGTGGGGCTTTCTTCGTTTCTTAAACTGAAATGAGGGGCCAAGCCAGCGCACAGAGGAGGGTGGAGGAGACCACGTGGTGAGCGATAACCGCCTGACTCTCCCCCAACCCCCATCCCTACAGTCGAGCAGCCAGCAGCAACTCCTGAGCCCCACCCTCTCGGACCGGGGAGGGGGTCGCCAGGACGCGGCCGAGGCCGGGAAGCCCCAAAGGAAGTTCGGGCAGTGGCGCCTGCCCTCTGGTACGTATAGTAAGTCCTTTCTGCAGCAGTTGGCTCATCCGAAAGGTTATCGTTCAGTCACTCAGTCGTGTCTGACTCTTTGCGACCCCAATGGACTGCAGCATGCCAGGCTTCCCTATCCTTCACCTGGAGTTTGTTCAAACTCATGTCCATTGAGTCAGTGATGCCATCCAACCATCTCATCCTGTGTCGTCCCCTTTTCCTCATGCCCTCAGTCTTTCCCAGCATCAGGGTCTGAAGGGTATCAGTGCTGATGGTGTGTTTGGGGTCTTGAATTTCAAAATTCAGGTCCGCATCTAAAGTTATTTATAGCGACCTCCCTGGTGTTCCAGTGGCTAGGATTTCAAGTTTCATTGTAGGGGGCCTGGGTTCGATCCCTAGTTTGAAAGTAAGATCCCAGAAAGTCATGCAGTGCGGCCAAAAACAACAAAGAAGAATATATAGACAGTGAAATGATGAAAAATGTACTTCCCTCATCAGAAACATTTTCCTCAAAATGGCTTCTCTAAGTAGAACAATGTTAGCCCTTGTTTTCAGCTAATAGAGAAGGCAGCTCCTATTTTTTTTTAATCATTTTATTTATTTATTTATTAAGCTGAGCTGGGTCTTCCTTGCAGTGCGTAAGCTTCTCTAGTTGTGGCACATGGGCTTAGTTGCCCTGTGGCCTGTGGGATCTTATCTCCCAGGGCAGGGATCGAACCCTCATCTCCTGCATTGGAAGGCAGATTCTTAACCACTGGACCACCAAGGAAGTCTCAGCAGCCCCTATTAACAAAGCTATTACAACCACAACATAGAAAGATCAAGAGATTATCACCACAGGCTGCCAGTGCACATTCCAGACATCCCCTAACTTCGGTAACATTCGTTTACTCTAAGAGGGCGTAGGTGGGTCCATGTCACTCAGAAAAACATAGGGTTCTCAAAGAAGGAGCAAGAAAACTTATTTAGTGCAGTAGAATATGTTTCAGTACTTACTGTACGCCAATCGCTATCCTAACTGCCTCCCATCTGCTCCTTCATTTGATCCTCACAACCCTATTATTTTCCACGTTTTACTGATTCAGTGAGGGAGTTTTCTTCGAGAGCGGCATGGAAAACCAGGATGATCCCATTCGGGGCACGCAGAGTGAGAGGGAGAGCAGTGATCTTCCCAGTTCAGTGCTTTCTCTGTGGATAATTGAGCCCACAGGGACGTGGGGGCTTCTTACACTTGTCCAATGCCTCTTAACAGCAGAGAGGGGAGTCTTTCCTCCTGTTGTTGTTGTTTAGTTGTTAAATCACATCCGACTCTTTGCGATGCCATGGACTGTAGCCTGCCAGGCTCCTCTGTCCTTGGGATTCACCAGGCAAGAATACTGGAGTGGGTTGCCATGCCCTCCTCCAGGGGATCTTCCCCACCCAAGGATGGAACCCGCATCTCTTATGTCTCCTGCATGGCAGACGGGTTCTCTACCGCTAGCACCGCCTGGGAAGCCCCCATTATGAATATGCAGAATCCAGTGCTTGGAAAGGTTTCATACATGACATCTGTGGATGGGACTTGCTCGTGGAAGGCATGACTGATGGGACCATCAGGGTGTTTCAGGAATAGCTCGTGATGGGGCCGGGGTTGGGGGCAGGGGAATGGGGAACCACACCATGGTCCTCACGGGGCTTTTATTGATTCCACAGCACCAAAACCAATAAGCCACTCGGTGTCTTCGGTCAACTTACGGTTTGGAGGGCGGACCACAATGAAATCTGTCGTGTGCAAAATGAACCCCATGACGGACACCGCTTCCTGTGGCTCTGAGGTTAAGAAGTGGTGGACCCGGCAGCTGACCGTGGAGAGTGATGAAAGCGGAGATGACCTTCTGGACATTTAGGTGGAAGCCAGCGTGGATGAAAGTCCACTGGCCAAAACTGACTTCTGATGTGTGCTTTCATTGTCCAGTGAGCGATCCGTAATTCATGTATAATTTAAGGCTAACTTGTAACAAGATTTTTTAGAACTAATTTCTGGATCCTGCCATGGGAAAGCATAAAATTGGGTCCATCAAAGCTGTATTTGTGATGAGTTATTGCCACAAATTCAGGAGAATCAGCACGATGACAGTATCCATTATATTAGACACGATACTAATGCCAGATGTAGATCATTCAAAATTCCACACTGTCTATGTAAACTAAGGTATATATTCATGTATACTCCTATGCGTTATCACCACCCCCTCAAAGAGTGCTTAGCCCAAAACAGCTGATATTCATGGTACAGGAGGTATAGGTTTTAGTTTGTGTTTTTCCCACTTCTTCTAGAAATACTTTCCTGGGAGAATTTATTATTTATGATTGATCTGCAAAGGTCAGCACCGAGCTCATGCTAAAATGATAGTAGTTTTACAAACTACAGATTCTGAATTTTAAAAAGTCTGTTCTTTTTCTCATGTTATTTTTTAAAATCTGCACAAGCTATTTAGAGATCAGAACAAGTCAGTGTCTGTCCCTGGTCACTCAGTGGAACTGTGGCCTGGTCCCAAGAGAACTCTGTGTACAGGTATCAAGCAAAGAATTGGCCTGAAGAGCTGACTAATTTAAAACAAAGCTGTACATAGATCACTCAGGGGGAGCATGGTTACATGAGGATGTTGAGTTTCTTTAAAAGCCCTTTAATCACAGTTTAGCCAAAAAAAAAAGTAAAACTACATGATTCCGCTTAATTTAAAAATCTTCACATGTGTGATGTTATCCTTGGCTTCATCTGTTACCCAAGGTTGGTCCCTTTGGCCATAAATCAGCAAAGACATTATAAGTTGGCCGCAACACACCATTGCCGTGTTCAATTCAAAATGATGGCCTTGCTGAAACTTCCTTGGTGGTCCGATGGTTAAGAATCCGGCTTGCAATGCAGGGGACGTGGGTTTGATCCCTGGGAATCTAAGATCCCACGTGCTTGTGCATTGCAACTAAGACCCGATGGAGCCAAGTGGAAAAAAAAAAATTTTTTTAATGATGCCCTTGCTACCAGATTCTCCTGTAGAAATAATGGTACTGTCTGAAAGCTCGCTCTCAGCTCACAGTTTAGGTGTCTGACAGCTGAGCTGTATTTGTGTCACACATCAGCACTCCACGTCCTCTGGACGGAACCTTGGTTCTCTTACATCGTGTCAGCCAAGTGGAGGTGCGCCGGGGCCTGTGACTACACTATTTGGGATTGGAGATTTGCTGTTTAGATGACTTCAGTAGAGTGATGATCTCAGAATCCTTTGACCACCACCCCAGTCCCCAGGTTCTGTGTGACCTCTTTCTGTTTCTCTCTATGTAACATTCTTAAACTCGCCAAATATCACATTCCTTCTGTGTAACAAATGTGACATGGTGGTGACAGTCCATACAGCGTTTCTATGATTAATTGTGACAAGATAATGGACAATTAAAGTCAGTGCAGCCAAAAGGATTTTATTTCGTTTTTATGTTCACTTGGAGTTTCCTTTTTGTACATAAGAAAATAAATATTGGATTTGTAAAAGAATTTGCTCCGAGTTGATGATCATCTCTAAACCCTTTTCTTGTGTGTGGGCTTGCGGGGAGGGTAGGCTCAGGGCTTGGCTCGGGGCTTGGAGGTGGGGCCGCCAAGGAGCTGGCATTTTGCAAATTCTGAATATTCTGTCGATAATTAGTTGGCAAAAGCACTGTCCCTGGTATTCATTTCAGCTGAGTCCCTAAGCCAGAATGTTCCTTTCACATTAGTGCTTGTAAGGCTGAACGAACACCCTGTACCTTCCAAATTCACAACAGAGCAGAAAAGGAACTCAGGCGGCCAGGGCACGGGTCTGTGATAGCGCCGCATGCAAACAACGTGTTTCTCCTGTTGGCTCATTACGCTTGAGTGATACAGCCTCTTCGTCCAAAATGGCTGAGCCTTTCCTACAATGTTTGTAACTGATGCTCAGCAGAACATCATTGTTGTTCATTCTGCAGTGAGGGCAGAATAGCAATACACTTAAAGCTATAGCACCCTCCATTTGCAGTGAAGGGAAACAGCTACATGACCCCCCATGGAACTCAGAGCCAGCCTCTTCCTGAAGCCAGCAGTGTGGACAGTAAGCCAGAAGATAACATGCCCCACCCTGCTTTGAGATTTTTCATCAACTTATAAACAGGCCAGTTATGCAGATGGGAAAACGTGGACCACGGCGTCCCCTGGTCCTGAGGGAGGCCAGGCACTGACACTAATCCTGCCATCATGCCACCCACTGCCTCTAATTAAGGGACGCTGTGGGTTCTGGGGGTATCAGAAAGTGTCAGGGACAGAATGCTTGACGCAGGGACCCCCAGGGGCCAGACCACCCATGCATCGCACATATGGTGATTCAGGGAACTCGGAAGGAGGATGGAGAGAATGGCCAGACTGAGGCTATTCACTCTAATCTCAGTGGTGGGTCAACCACAACAGCCATCAGTGGGGACTGGCCGTCTGTGCCCAGTTCATGCCGAATAGGATTGGGTATGCAGAAGAGAAACTGGACTCTAAAGCCTTAAGGATAAAGCCATTTCTAGGCCAGCTGAAAGATATGTTTGTCTCTCTGTAGGAAGTGGCACACACCACACTCAGGGGCTTTTCAGTACGCTGCCACCAATGGCACCCTTCCTCCAAGTCCTTCGAAGGATCCCCAAGTATTAAGCTGGCAAAGTAAGGCAGCCCTAGTTGAAATTCAGGTGAAGGTGAGAACCTCACTCACGTGTCCCCATCTCTCCCTTGTTATGGACTGAATTGTGTCACCCCTCTGTCCACCGCCCCCCCAAAAAAAAAGATGTGTTGGAATTCTAGCTCCTGGTCCCTGCGGATGTGACCTTTTGGCAACAGGGTCTTTACAGATGCAAGGAGTTAAGTTATGGTGAGGTCATTCCAGAGTAGGGTGAGCCCTTAATCCAGTATGACTGGTGTCCTTATAAGAAGACAAGAGAGAGCTTACTTAAAAAGTAAGGAAATTCTGCACGGATGAACCTTGAGGACATTATACTAAGTGAAATAAGCCTGCCACGTAAAGACAAATACTGATTCCATTTATAAGAGGTATCAAGAGTAGTAAAAATAGTAACAGTAGAACGATGGTTGCCAGGGGCTGGGGGAAGGGGATTTGCCATTCAGTGGATATAGTTTCAGTTTTGCATAATAATGTGAGATTGGTTGCGCAACAATGTGAATGCTCGTAACACTACTAAACTGTACACTTGATTAAAAAGGTAAGTTTTGTTACATGCATTTTATCAAAATGAAACACTTTTCTCATTTTTCATATGCCGCGCACCATCTTATCCCAAAACCTAGGAGCCAAATTGAAATAGCAAAACAGTTCCAAAGCCACACTTAAATTATGCTTCCACGTCTGCTTGCTTTCTGTATTTGACCAGTATATCTGGTTTAAATTGAATAGTCTATTCTTTTCCCCAATACTGTGTGTTACTCATTCAAAATTTAAAATCTTCCTGTACTATGCTGAGTAAATATTCAAGTCCCATTTGAACGTTAGAGGGTTTTTTTTTTTAAAGAAGCATTGATTATTTATTTGTGTTATGGCTTTACATGTGGCTATTAACCGTCTAAGCAATACCGTATATAACTATCAAAATAACTCAATTGGAGATGTCATTAGAGAATGACAGATTCAGGACTAGACTGACAGACTTAAATGGTTTAAACACATTTTAAAAGCTTTCTGAAAAACTTTGCCAATAAAATGAAGGTCCCACTAATGAGGTGGAAATTATTTTTTTAATGATATTTTTGGTTATCTGCACAGGAAGCAAAGTATATTCCACAGAATTCTTGGGACACAGTTTGGTAAAAAAACAGCTGCCAGAAATACCAGGAAGAGTTGTCATTCATCTTTGGTGAGCACAGTCTCCAAAAGCTGTATGAGGGCGTCTCGCCACCATCGCCTGAATTAGCGTGTTTGCTTGTTGTCAAGGCGCTCATCCTGATTCACAAGGCTACTTCAAAGGACTTGAGAAACAAGTCACTCGCCGCAGGCACAGGCTGGACCTCCTGGGTCTTCATGGGTCCCAGGAGCATCAGGACAGCTGTCTTGAGGTGTATCAGACTCCAGGCAGCGTCTTCTTTATCAGCGTCTGCATTTCATTCTGGGAACAGCAAGGAGGGCCCCTACCCTGGGGAACACAGAAAGCACAACGACAGAGCTAAGCAGCAGTGGGCTGGCGACCCCAGGGGTGGTACCACAGAGAACTCAGCTCTCTTCTCTGGTTCCGGGCACGCTCCGCAGCAGCCTGCCACCCCATCCCCCAACCCCCGCCAGGCACGGAGGGGAGAAAGACCTCCTTCTGCTCCTGTCTGGGCCAAGAGTCAAGGGTCAGGAAGGAGACTGGGCTCTCCTGATGCCTCAGGTGGGACCCACAGACTCCCTGAAACATCCCCAGGACTTCATCGGGCTCTTCTCACAGGTTATCTCTTCCTGAGCCCCGTGCAGGGCTCCAAACCATCCTGCTCCAGAGCCTACCTTTGCTCCTCCACACTCTCATCCCAGTGAACACTGCATCTCTGTGTTCTACCAACTCAACTGAAGAGCCAAACTCATGAAAGTGAAAGTGTCTGTCCATCAGCTGTGTCGGACTCTTTGCAACCCCATGGACTGCAGCCCAGTGTCAGGCTCCTCTGTCCCTGGGATTCTCCAGGCAAGAATACTGGAGTGAGTTGCCATTTCCTTCTCCATGGAATCTTTCCGACCCAGGGATCAAACCTGATTCTTCCACACTGCAGGCAGATTCCTTACCGTCTGAGCCACCAGGGAAGCCCCAGTGGAGAACTTCAAATCAGGTGTCCTTTCCGATCCACTGGCTCTTTTTGCAGGGCAGTGAAAAGGGGCCATTGCTCTGGACCAGGTCAAGAGATAATTGGGAATTCTGTGAAGCCCTAATGAGCACAGCCGGAAGGTCCTGGCTGTGTTCTCACTTCCAACAGCCACCTCGTGCCGACATGTCACATTGCCAGCCTTGAGTGTCCCAGCCAGGAGCCTCCCAGCCCAGGCAGGGTCCCCACGCCTCTCCGCAGTTGCCTCGCACCCTGGGCGAACTGCTAATTAGATGCCTCGTTTCTTGGCCCGGGTACAGGTTTGAGCCATCTGCTTATTGATCACATCCTTCAGAACATATTGGATTTTAAGGAATCCAGCCACAAAAGCCGGTAATGTTGCAGGTGGCTCACTGAGAAGGTTTCTCCAGGGTAAGCTTGGGAATATACTGTGTGTGGTGACCAACAAGCTATAGAAATATTGGCTGCAGAGTTCATAGATAATCATCAGGACAAAGCAACATAAAATGAAGCTCAGAATTTCTACATAAAGGCCTTTTCCTCTATTCTTGGTATTGCAGAAAAGAAAAATGTATGACGTGGGCCAACAAATTACACCATTACTGAGACCACTACCCAAGCACTAAAGTTACCATGGACCGCTGTGCAGGTAACCTGGAACCTGCTTCTCCAGTGTTGATAATGAATCTGAATCTTCCATGAGACCAGACGGGCAAGGCTGGTTGACCTGTCCATCTTTGTAGCTCTAGCATCTCTAAAGAGCCTATTGGCACATGTGTGGTTCTTCCATTCCAAAAAATGGAATTGCTTTGGAAATTTTGTAACCCACCTACAAATAAGAATGAGGCTTCCCAGATGGTGTTAGTGGAAAAGAACCCGCCTGCAATGCAGGAGATCCAAGAGACGAGGGTTCGATCCCTGGGTCAGGAAGATCCCCTGGAGTAGGAAATGGCAACCCATGCCATATTCTTGCCTGGAAAATTCCATGAACAGAAGAGCCCGGTGGGCTACAGTCCACGGGGTCACAAAAGAGTCAGACACAACTGAGCGACTAAGCAAGCAAATAAGAATGTCTCATATCTCTGGCATTTATCCCAGAACATCAACCCCTGTTAAGAGTTCTCATTTTTCCCTCCTTCATCCCTATTCCATTCCTCCCTTTAACTCACTCTTTGGTAGAACACAGACAGCTTGTTCTCAGGTTAAGGTTAAACACCAGTGGGACAAAGTAGCATAAACCTGCCCTGGGCCCCACCCAGATGTTTGAGATGGCTTCCATTCTTGTAAAAGAGCTTTATTCCAGAGACTCCAGCAGGGCGCAGGGCTGCAGGAGTACAGAGAGTGACCCAGCGGGGACCCAAGCCTGGGATAAGTGGGGTCTGGATTCAGGGCCACCATTCAACGCGCACCCCTGGCCAGTGTGACAGTCACACCACGTGGGTGACCGAGGCTGGATGACAGGAGGCCACCTTTCGTCTTAGCCTGTGACCCATCAGATAAAACCCAAATCCTGACTTAGGCAAAGAGGGACTGTATTCGAAAAGACCATCGGAGTAGGAAGAAGGCTCTCACTAAGTTCTCCAAGGTCAGGCAGCAGGGAGAAGTAAGCAATGCTAGCACGAGGTATGGCTGGAGGTGGGACTGAGAGGGGAGTGGAGAAGAGAGGTGAGGAGTGGATAACAGGATTCGATATTTGAGCAGGAGGAGTCTTTCCCCTGAGGTCAGCTTTAAGGAGCATTTTCCACATTCCCCTTTGGCTCAGGCTTAGGGTAAGTCAAAGTTCAAGGGTCTAGGGTAAGGAGGTCAGAGGAAAGTTTGACTTAGTCAAGATAGCAGATAATTTGTCTTAAACAGTCAAATAGCTAACCACTTATGAGGCAAGTTGGATGGTCTGACATGGTCACAGGAAACAAAACACGTTGGAATTGTTATTTAGTCACTAAGTCCTGTCCCACTCTTCATGACCCCATGGACTGTAGCCCACCAGGCTCCTCTGTCCATGGGATTCTCCAGGCAAGAATACTGGAGTGGGTTGCCATTTCCTTCTCCAGGAGATCTTCCTGACCCGGGGATCAAACCCTTATCTCTTGCATCTCCTGCCTTGGCAGGTGGATTCCTTACCACGGAGGCACCAGGGAAGTCTGTCCTATCCAAGTTATGGGGAAGGATGTTTCTCAGCAGAAAGCAATTTTCCAGAGCAAGGGGTGGGGGGGTACTGTAGGGGCGGAGAGAGGTTGGGGAGGGGTGTCCTGGCATCTTGTTTCCCCAGAGCACAGGGCAGGCTCCCCACGAGTTACCCCACCTCTCACATCCTCTCCTTTCTCTTCTGTAAAATGAGATCCCAATGACACCTGATGTTAATATGTATCCTGTATGGATGATCCTCAGAGTTGCACGACCATGTGAAAGAACCTGGGGCCACTGAACTGTACAGTAAAGTATGATTAAAAATAGTTATGTTTTGTATTAAGTGACTTCTACCACAGTAAAAAAAAAATTTTTTTTTTAATTGATACCTCCTTCACCTGCCTCTGCCTAAGACTGTGAGAGTCATGGGAGATGTTTGTGAGCCTGTAAGCACACATGAAAAGACCCTGATGCTGACCTTTTCATTAGAAAAGACCCTGATGCTGGGAAAGGTTGAGGGCAGGAGGAGACGGGACAACAGAGGACAAGAATGCTTGGATGGCATCACCGACTTGATGGACCTGAGTTTGAGTAGGCTCTGGGAGTTGGTGATGGACAGGGAAGCCTAGCATGCTGCGGTCCATGGGGTCGCAAAGAGTCACACACGACTGAGCGACTGAACGAGAGCAAGGAGCACACATGAGCAGTGTGGGCTCTTACCAGCTCTGGTAAAGGTCCGTCAGCTCTGTTCACAATAGGTTTCAGAGATCACCCTCACTGACATCAAACCTCCCTTCTTCACAAAATCTCCTTTCTTCAGGGCCAGAAGTACGAGCTGGCTGTGTGGGTGGCGTGGCGGGTTGGGGGGCATGCCCTGAGCCCCGCAAGAAACCTCAAGATGCACAGGTTCCCCCAGCCCATTCCCAGCCTGTAAGCCATCTCACAGAAGGCGCCATCTGACGTGCAGTGATAGATGAAGCAAGCACTGTGAGCCGTTCTCTGAGATCAGAGACCTTAAATCTCTTTCCTCTGAAGGTTTCCATTCTCTCCCATCAGAAGTTCGGACCGTCGTCCTCCAGAGGCAGGAGCCAGGCTGAGCTCCAGCAGCAGGTGTCACACACGGCTGTCTGGAAAGTGTGAATAACGCTGCGGTCAGCAGGCCAGATGGAGATCCCTGGGGAGCAAAGCTTTCTCTAAAACCCAAGGAAGAAAAATCGATGTCCTTGGAAGAGAGGGGAGGGAGGGGGAGAATCTATAGGAAAGGGAAATGAGTGATATGCAAGGCAATTTGAACATTTTCCCCCTCAAGCAATTGACTCGATAGAGGGTGAAACCTAACAACCTCTGGTTAGAAAGGCAAAGTCTGAGCGAGGGCACCAGCTGGTTCTTGTATTGACTGGCCAGGGCTCACAGCCCGCTGCTGCTATATGGGCCTGTTTTTTGTTTGTTTCTGGGTTGGGTTGTTTTTTTTTTTTTTTTCGATTTATGAGAGTAGAGCTCACTTGAATTTTCCTCCACATGGAATATCAAGTTTAGATTCAGAACGAGTGCTATGTTGGTTTATTAATACTTCTCCCTGCTATGAAGAAAGCCCAAATAAATATGACAGGTTTTGCATTCGATTTCATGAATGAATACCCCAAACTCTTTTCCAACAGATTCCTGAGCCCCAATTTGTAAGCCTCAGAAGCAGTTTCATTAGAAATGTTCTAGAGAGAAGATCCATTTTATGCACTTGGGATCTTTAAATATTTATTCATTTGGCTGCAATGAGTCTCAGTTGCCTCGTGCAGGATCTTTCCCTGGGGTGCATGGGCTCTCCAGTCATGGCCTGAGGGCTCAGTAGTTACAGCACATGGGCTTAGCTGCTCCACCTCAAGTGGGATCTTAATTCCTACATCAGGATGGAACCTGTGTCCCCTGCGTTGGCAGGCAGATTCTTAACCACTGGACCGCCAGGGAAGTCCCTATGCATTTGTTTAAATGACTGTGATGGAGACACAAAATACCTTCCCTCAGTGATCAAGTCTAGAATATTAAATTTAGAATAATAATCCAGCTTAATCTTGTTACTGACGGAGTGGACCATGTCTTCACTAGCTTAGCGTGTGTTAATTGCTAGGCATGGATACAAGCACTTTGAGATAAGGACATCAGCATCACTACTTGTCTCGCAGGTTACTTAGCACTATGACCCACCTTCCACTTTTCCATCAACATCAGCATTCTTTTTATACCTGCTTCTCCCTCGAATACATGACTGGAAAAGACCAGATCCTCTCAAACCAATATGAAGAGTTCACAATAATGGACTTAACTTCTCCAGCCCTTCTTTACTTTCTCCTTGTTTTTCTGCTTATGAGACCACAGTGGACTGAGGAAATGATACACAGATAATGCTTTCTGTCAAATATGCTAGAAATATTCTCTTAGGAAAGACCGCATTGAAAATGACAGATTGCATGTTGATTGCTGCTACCAACATTTGCTATTAAAATAACCCCATCTCATGAAAAACTAAGGGTTAAACCCCCTACTAAACAGAAGCAATGAAAGAGCTCCTTGTTTATAACCTGTGTGTGTTTATCATTCCACATCTCTTCAAATTATCTGTATAATGTCAAAAGCAATGTCAAAAGTTGGCCAAAGGAAAAATGTAATTTCTCTTTGATGTATTTGCTCACCAAACAGGAGCCCTTGGGGTTAACCTTTCTCTTGCCTTCACTGATCCTCCAAGACCTAAAGGCTTTTAGTAGAATTGACCTGACCAAGGCCTAATTCTTTTTATAATCTGTCGTTTAAACCTTAGACTGCATCCCAGATTGTAACAGATTTCCTTGCATCTATAAATAATGACAAGGAAACAGGCCCAAGATATTATTGAATTTTTAGCCTATTTCCATCTGAATAAACAATTGGCCATTCTTTTTACTTTATTTTAATTTTTCAGCTTTACTGTGTGGCACATGGAATCTTAGTTTCCCCAACCAGGGATTGAACCCATGTCCCCTGCGGTAGAAGCACAGAGTCTTAAACACTGGACCGCCAGGGAAAGTCCTGGTTATTCTTTAAACATACAGTGATTGTCAGTATAAGGATAATTTCTCAGTAATTAGAACTTTTGCCCCAAGAGGAAAGGGGGCAAAATGATTAAATTATTTGAGGAATCAGGTGAAAACCATCCCATATGTCAGCAATCTACTTGGCCAGACCAGAAAAACCCTAACCAGAAGCCATCATTCTGGTTTCTAAAAGAATCTTGAAGCTTTCTACTTGGAGGGACGTTCTTTCAGGCCACATAGGTTTTTGGTTGGGAGTTTGGGGGTTTTTTGCATTAGAAACAAGGAAATAAACGGAAGGATAGTCACTGGTAGGAGGCTGTTTCTATGATCTCTTCTTAAGCTTTCTCTGAGGAGGGACTAATTCCAAATCACGAAGTTGAGACAAACCCACCCTGTTTGCCAAAAGCCTGTCATTTCTCAAAAATAATTACTTGATTGACTGGCAATTTCCATAAAAAGTTTCACTTCACAAACTTGTTGTTCTCTAGATTACATTTTAAAATTCATTGACTATCTGCTTTATGGACAGTAATTTTTAAGACTTGAATAGAGTATTTCTCTGCATTTGGGCAGAATTCGTCTTCCAATTAACGTAACAGGTGGGCCCATGTTTCTGCACACGCCTGCTGCAGCGTTCAAATATTTGCATCCAGCATCCCAGCAGATTGATTTCCCAAATAGATAACAAGGATGATCTAAACAAGCAATTAGGAAATTGGGATGATGTAAAGGGAAAAGCATGGGATTTGAACTCAGGAGAGTTGTTCTCCGGTTCTTAATTTGCTATTTTCTGTCTATAACATCTTGAACAAATAGTTAAACACCCCCAATCCCCAGTATCCTCCATGAAAGGAAATAGAAATACCTCATAAGGAATTTCTAATGAGGCTAAGCGATACAATAAATGTGAAAGCACGTGGATAACAATAAAGTTCTTTATAACACATTTATTTTTACCCCTGAGAGGCAAGTTAACAAAATAGTTACTATGAGGTTTGGATTCAAATAAACCTAGATTCAAAATCTTGCTCTAAGCCTTACTTGTAAACTGTGTGGTCTGGGCCATGCGGCAGGAAGAAGCCTTAAGTGGCCCTCAGATCTTCAGCCCCAATCCCCAGGACTATGACCGTGATGAGATATTACACTCATGGCAAAAGGGATTGTAAGGTTGCTCATCGGTTGGCTGTGAGTGGGTAGAATTGGAGATTATGCAGCTGAGCTTAATCTAATCATGCCCGCTCTTTAAAGTGGGGAGTTCCCTCTAGCTGGCACCAGAGGGGAAATCAGAGAAACTGGAAACAAGAGAAGGGTTTGATGCATGGTTGTTATCATGGAAGAGGAAGAAACTCAGAATAGTCTCTCAAAGTTGAGAACAACCCCTAGCCATTAAGCCACAAGGAAACAGGGACCTTGGTCCTGCAATGACAGGAACAGATTCTGCCAACAGCTGAAATCAACTGAAAAGTGGTTTCTTCCCCGAAGCCTCCAGGAAAGAGCCCAGCCAACATCTTGATTTGGGTCTGTGACACCCTCAGAGGAGGACCCAATTGAGTCTGTCCGGCTACTGTGAGACAATAAAGGGGTGTTGTTTCAAGCTTCTAAGTTCATGTTAATTTGCTCAGGCAGCAGAAGGAAAATAGCACAGGCAAGCTGCAGATAAAGTGAGTTAAGTAGCCTACTGGTGCATAGTAGAAAAAGAACTTGAGAATACGAAACTCATTGCTTCCTTTGGAGCCGCGTTTCTCAAATTTTAAGGTACACATCGATTTCCAGAGGATCTTGTTAAAACGCAGGTTCTGATTCAATGAGCCTGGAGGGGCCTGGGGATTTTAATTTTAACCCTCTCCCATGTGAAGCTGCTGTTGCTGGTCCAGGAACCACGCCCTTGAGAGTAAAGTCTGAAGCCATATACTTAGGTGGAGCCTAAGATTCTGCATTTTTAACAAGCTCCCAGGTGATGCTGGTGCCGCTGCTCTGGGGCTCACAGGCTAGGGGGTGGGGGGTTGGGGGGTGCAGGGCTTTGGAACTCAATTCCTCCAATGGATCCCAATCCTGCCTACACGTCAGAATCTCCTAGGGGAACCATAAAATGCGCAGAAGCAGGGTCCACTTTTAATTTAACTGGTCTCAGTTGGAACAGAGACATCAGTTCTTACAAGGAATCTCCTCTCTGCAGCCAGGGATGAGAAGTATATGGCTTCAGACTTTACTCTCAAGGGCATGGTTCTTGGACCAGCAACAGCAGCTTCACATGGGAGAGGGTTAAAATTAAAACCCCCAGGCCCCTCCAGGCTCACTGAATCAGAGTATCCACATGCAGGTACAGGCATCTGTGCTTGCACTGGCTTTCCAGAGGATTCTAATGCTGGTTAAGTCTCTGCCTGCCATGCAAGAGACATGGATTCGATCCCTGGGTCCAGAAGATCCCCTGGAGGAGGGAATGGCAACCCACTCCTGTACTCTTGCCTGGAAAATCCCATGGACAGAAGAGCCTGGAAGGCTGCAGTCCATGGAGTTTCTGAGGGCCAGACACAACTGAGTAACTCCACTTTCACTTTTCACTTTCATACATTGAAGAAGGAAATGGCAAGCCACTCCAATGTCCTTGCCTGGAGAATCCCAGGGACGGGGGAGCCTGGTGGGCTGCCATCTATGGGGTCGCACAGAGTCGGACATGAGTGAAGTGACTTAGCAGCAGCAGCAGCCAAGCAAGAGACATGGATTCGATTCCTGGGTGGGGAAGATCCCCTGGAAGAGGGAATGGCAACCCACTCCTATACTCTTGCCTGGGAAATCCCATGGACAGAGGTGCCTGATGGTGGTCCCAATGAGTCAGACAGAAATAAGTGACTAACACTTTCAGTGTAAGTCTAAGAAGCATTGCCTCAGATCAGTACCCTCCTTCTATAGGTGTGGCTATTTCACACCTATAGAAGGACAGTTCAGAAATCCAGAGAGATGGAATGATTAGCTACAGAGGTTGACAAACCACAGCCTGTGGGAAAGGTCTGGCCACTGCCTGCTTTTGTAAATAAAGTTTTCTTGGTGCACAGCCACATCTATTCACCTCTATGTACCGCAGGAGCTGCTGCAGTGGCAGAGTTGAGGCGAGGCAGCCAAGCCCGAATATCCTACAAAGATGAAAAGATTTACTTTGTGGGCTTCTACCAGAAAAAAAAAAAATGCTGCTTGCTCCCTGCTCTGAGAATACATTTTAAGTTAGAGAAGGAAAATGCAGAATCCAGCTGTTTTGCAGCAGTAGCTGATTCAGACTTAAGAGGAACAGAACCCTCGGCTGAATGGTGACCCGAATCGGCTCCATCCCAGTGTCTGCAGGGCAGCAGGATTCTGGGTCCTGATCCTGGTCACTGGTCCGGAGGTGATCCAGGTGGCCTCTGGGGGAAGGAGGGGCATCATCCTGAGGAGGACTGGCCCCAGGCCAGGTCTTCACGAATCTCCAGCCTGCCCTTGGCTGTCGGAGACTGTGGGTTCCCTAAATCCTCCCTAGAGGCCTCCAGCTTTCACAGAGAGCCGCAAGTTGACAGCTGGCTGATCCAAGGGTATCATTTTCTTTTATTAAGGCTTCAGTGATGTTGAACCCAGCTGACTGTGTGATTCTTAGAGTTGTCATTCCCCTCACACAGTTGTCAAAGTCTAGCCACCAGCCCCTGTACACACTGCTATATTTAAAATGGATAACCAACAAGGACCCACTGAAGAGCACAGGGAACTCTGCTCAATGTTATGTGTGAGCCTGGATGGGAGGGGCGTTTAGGGGAGAATGGATACATGCATATGTATGGCTGAGTCCCTCCGCTATGCACTTGAAATTATCACAGTATTGTTAATCAACTATACCCCAACACAGAAAAACAAACAAAAGTTAAAAATGAAAGTCCAGTCACCAAAACCCACCAGGAATCACCTGCAGTCAAACAAATTAACTTAAACTTAGCAGCTTAAAATGGGGCTTCCCTAGTGGCTCAGATGGTAAAGAATCTGCTTGTAATGCAGGAGACCTGGGTTCTATCCCTGGGTTGGGAAGATCCCCTGGAGAAGGAAATGGCAACCCACTCCAGTATTCTTGCCTGGAGAATCCCATGGACAGAGGAGCCTGGTGGACTACAGTCCATGGGGTCACAGTCGGACTTGAGTGAACAACTGAACACTAGCAGCTTAAAACAATACCCACTGATCATCTTCTAGCCCTGTGGGTCACAAGTCTGGGTGGTCTCAGCTGGGTTCTCTGCTGGATCTCACAGGTCCAAACCAAGGTGCTGGCAGAACTGGAGGCTCCAGGGAAAACCCACATTCAAGATCATTTAGCTGATGGCAGCAAGGGGGATTCAGAGTAGAGAACTGAGCTGAAGAGATGGACGGATGCCGGCCAGACCACATACCACAGCAGAACTGATCCACACCCTGCAACCACCAGCCCAGGAAGCCAAACCACAACCTCTGAAGCAGAACATCCAGGAACTGATTAATAGCTAGCAGCTTCCTTACCTTTTGCCCCCACCTCCAAATCAGGGCCAAGCAGAGAAAGCTAAATATGCTCCCCTAAGCAATCACGTTTCTAGTTGTTCCACCTCCAGCTTCCCCAGATGCTCATCAGAGCACCCTCAAAGCTTTCTCTTCTTATTCTCAACAAAGCCTGCTTCCCACCGAGTCTGCCAAACACTAGTGATGGTGGCTGACTCTCTTCCCATAGCAAACTCTGGGTAGACAGCCTTCTCTTGTTCTCGGTTGGGTGGTCTTGTTTATTTCCGAGGACCCATGGGATGTCTTCGTGGGTGCTCAGTCAGTCAGTCATGTTTGACTCTTTGAGACCTTTTGGACTGTAGCCCACCAAGCTCCTCTTCATGGGATTTCCCAGGCAAGAATACCGGAGTGGGTTGCCATTTCCTCCTCCAGGGGATGTTCCCAACCCAGGGACTGAACCCACGTCTCCTGCATTGCAGGCAGATTCTTTACCGCTGAGCCATCGGGGAAGTCCTATGGGATGTCTTAGTCATGGGGAATTGAGAGGGCTGTCTTGTAGTATTTGCCC
Organism: Bos grunniens; assembly: GCF_055505025.1. Lineage (NCBI taxonomy): Eukaryota > Metazoa > Chordata > Mammalia > Artiodactyla > Bovidae > Bos > Bos grunniens. The sequence continues at coordinate 83,890,118 of NC_141176.1, read as the reverse complement.
CTGGGCTGGGTGATTCCACAGAGTTTAAGGAGGCAAGACCAGTTCAAGACTGAACGTCATCAGGATGCATACCCAACTCAATGACCAGTCACCTTGGTCACTTTTAATAAGGAGGCAGGAGTTTTGGATGTAGGAGAGATCGCCAGTAAGAAGTGATAGTCTTTCATGTTAGTGGGAAGAGTGGAATGGTTAGTTATTTGGGGAGAATTGCTAGTGTCCTGCTCTGCATCTTGTCCGGTACAATTCTGGAGTGGTCTTCTGTCTTGTTCTATTACAGTCTCTTCCTCATTTTCAGAGATGACGTTACTTGAGAGGACATTTCTTTTCTGGCTTGTTTCCATATAGAAAGGATTTATTCCCTTTGTTGAAGGATTGGCTGAATGGGGTTCTCAGAAAATCTAATCCTGAAAAATTCCAACTACAATTTGAGGTGTACTGTGGTGAAGTCTTACCTCCTCTGGGAAGTCCAACCCTCTCCCCCGGCCACAGCAAGGCAGGCTGGGAGGCTGCTGACCTCCTGCAAGTCTCCCTGGGGGCAGCTAAAACTTATTCTGTCTCTTTATCTTCAGTACCACTCATTGCCATGGACTTCTAGGATCTGAAAACCTAACTCTCATCCGTTCAGAGAAAGACCATGTGGAAAATGTATCAACCAATTACTGCAAGAAATTCCCCCTTTCCTTCCCCTTTTGACTTATCTCATTAAATTACAGGCAGTTTACACACAGCATCTTCCCATTTTTTTAAATTAATTACAAGTGCCTGAAGATATAGAAGCCTTGAACATGTCTGAGACAGCACACGACCCGACAGAAACAGAAGGACTGACTGCCTGACCAGGAAACCTAATTTGCCAATTATCTTCCTGAGGCAAATTGTGGATCTAAATATAACCTATTGTGATCTTTGCCACTTTTCCACAGGGCTGAAGCATCAACGCCTTGATCTCTTGTTTTCTCTCTTCTGCTCAAGAAAACAAGAGCAAGTGAGAGTGATCTAGACACTTGTCAAACAAGACATTGCTAAGCTAAGAAAGAAACCTGCATGGCGTTACCCTGCCAGCATCGATGAGGGGAAACAGGAGGAGAGGGCTTGATCTCCTTGTGCTCTGGACGCTGGGAAGGAATTAATTAACGGTTGTGAATTTAGACCCTTCAGGCAGCATCTCTGAGTGAAGGGAGATGGATGACATACTGGAGCCCTAGCTTGTTATTTCAAGATGATGCTAATTGACAGGCAATGGGTCCCCAGTCAGCACAATGTTTCTGGCTGCTGAGGAGAGGCCATGGAGCAAGCCAGAAGTAGTCCACTTCCCTGAGGCGGACTCCACACGCTTGATGGGGGAGCAAGATCCAGAAGCATCTGAATGTGGCTGCATTCCAACTCCGTGCTCCAGGGAAGACTTCCCTTCTCAGCTCAAACCCTGACCCCCGACAGCTTCCTGGAAATCGCCAAGTGCCACTTCTGAAGGCATCTTCCTCTTGGTGGAATTCAGAGCCACAAGCCCAGCGCCTGCGGACCGTCACTGCAGCCGTGAAATTAAAAGACTCTTCCTCCTAGGAAGAAAAGCTTTGAGAAACCTAGACAGTGTATTAAAAAGCAGAGACATCACTATGCTGACAAAGGCCCACATAGTCAAAACTATGTTTTTTTCCCCAGTAGTTATGTACAGATGTGAGAGCTGGATCAAAAAGAAGGCTGAGTGCCAAAGAATTGATCCTTTGAACTGTGGTGCCGGAGAAGACTCTTGAGAGTTCCTTGGATAGCAAGATCAAACCAGTCAATCCTAAAGGAAATCAATCCTGAATATTCATTGGAAGGACTGATGCTGAAGCTGAAGCTCCAATACTTTGGCCACCTGATGGGAACAGCTGATTTATTGGAAAAGTCCCTGATGCTAGAAAAGATTGAGGGCAGGAGAAGTGGGTGACAGAGGACGAGATGGTTGGACGACATCACGGACTCAACAGACATGAGTTTGAGCAAACTTGGGGAGTGAAGGACAGGGGCCTGATGTGCTGCAGTTCATGGGGTTTCAAAGAGTCAGACATGACTTAGCCACTGAACAACAACAACATATATAATATATATATTCCAGGAGGCTAAGGGATGTTCACTTCAGGCATAATATTTCAGTAACAACTGAAATAATTACACATGAAATGCTAGAAGAATAATTCAGGGCTGTACATCAAGGGGTGTGTGTGTGTGTGTGTGCACGCGCATGTGTGTGTGTTAAGTTGCTTCAGTTGTGTCTGACTCTTTGCAACCCTGTATGTAACATGCCGTGCTCCTCTGTCCATGGGATTCTCCGGGCTAGAATCCTGGATTAGGTTGCCATTTTCTTCTCCAGGGGATCTTCCAGACCCAGGGATTGAACCCACATCTCTTACATCTCCTGCATCGGCAGGAGGGTTCTTTACCACTAGCACCACCTGGGAATCCTGCACATCCAGGTATAATAAACCAGTGACGCAGTCAAAAGAACAATTGCAGAACTTAATCCTATGGTAAACAGCAGATCACAAATCTGTATGAAAACAGCTGCACTTAGACTTGTATGTCATGTTGGAAAATAAGATAAATTTAAATTAAGTAAAAAAGGGAGGTGGCAAAGACACATTTGGGAAATATACAGAACACTTGAGGCTTTTGTTTGTTGGTTTTTAATGAATTGGAATGAGCCACAGATATGAAGAGAAATGTGATCAAGGAAATAACTTTAGAAGGTAAGAGAAAGCTCAAACACAGAATATGACTTTAAAAAAAACAAATAGTTGAATTTTTCATTGGTCAGATAAAAGTACAGATCATAAGTTTTAGAGAAGTTTTGTTGAATAGAGGTAATTTTGTTTGTTTGTTTGTTTTTCATTCAGGAGCTATTTGTAGTGGGTCATAAAGGTTGTGGCTAATATATCCATGAAGTCCAAGATCAATGTCACCCCTAATTTTACACTCCATGTTGATGTCGGCTCCAGCAAAGACAGCAAAAATGCTGAATTAAATTCAACACATGCCATTCAAGAGAGACATGGCTCCTCAAACCGCTTGAGGAAGAAGAATCCCCTACCTTTTGAATGCTCTCACTTCCTTTGCAAGTTCCTTTTCAGTCTTTCTATTAAATAATGCCCAAATTCTGACCAAATGGATAGATTTCTTGAAGTCACTAAAGATCCTTTTTGATGGGAAAAGCTGCAGATCATTTTTCTTGTCACCCATCGCTGAGCTTGACGTAAAAGGAAGGCCACAGTGTCATGCCCCTCCATTCGGGTTTCCCAGAGCCTCTCAGATCAGATCAGATCAGTCGCTCAGTCGTGTCCGACTCCTTGCGACCCCATGAATCGCAGCACGCCAGGCCTCCCTGTCCATCACCAACTCCCGGAGTTCACCCAGACTCACATCCATCGAGTCAGTGATGCCATTCAGCCATCTCACAAAGCACCACACACCCACAGGTCAACTCTTTCCTGAAGGGGGCTTCCCTGGTGGCACAGTGGTTAAGAGTCTGCCTGCCAGTGCAGTGGACACGGGAATATCCCACATGCTGCGGGGAACCTAAGACCATGGACAACTACTGAAGCCTACTGAAGCCCCGGTGCCTAGAGTCTGTGCTCAGCAACAGGACAAGCCACCTCAGTGAGAAGCCAGTGGGCTGCAACGGAGAGTAGCCCCCGCTCACTGCAACTGGAGAACACCCATGCATAGCAACAAAGACCCACCACAACCAAAAAATAAAAATAAACACATCTATTAAAAAAAAAAAAAAGACATTCTTGAAGGATTCCCCACCCCCACCCCTAACAAACCCCACTGTGAACAACCAGAATTTCTCACTCTTAATTCTATGTAAGCTCCCTCTAGCCCCTTGATATGCAGGAGTCAGGAAGATATTCAAAACATACATTCACATTTATTATCCTTAATAAAAAGCAGCACTTCATCAGCTCTCAGCTCTTTTGTTCTTGGATCTGATCCACTAGCCTGTATCCAGTTTTTAAATGCTCAGAGACAAACTGTACCCCCGCAAGTCACACTGTAGTGAGCAAATGAAATGTGTAACCATCGTTTTACATAATATTCATATGCAAAGAGATGGGTACGTCTTTTAGAAATACATAATTTAATCTACAGTTCTAATAATACACGGGGGAATTTAAATGTATTACACAATAGCAATTCCAAATTCAATAAAAAAAAGTGGATACACTCTCTTGAACTAATAAGCAAAATAGAATTTAAAATTCTTTTCTTTGTGCATTTTTGTACAAGAGGTTTTTTTTTTCCCTTCATCTCCCACAATAGGGCACAAAGAGTGATAAATTATTTGATTCTGCATAAAGCTTGGAAATAGAGTATTAACCTTCAGCTCAGTTCAGTTCAGTCACTCAGTCGTGTCCAACTCTTTGCGACCCCATGAATTGCAGCACGCCAGGCCTCCCTGTCCATCACCAACTCCCGGAGTTCACTGAGACTCACGTCCATCGAGTCAGTGATGCCATCCAGCCATCTCATCCTCTGTCGTCCCCTTCTCCTCCTGCCCCCTGTCCCTCCCAGCATCAGGGTCTTTTTCAATGAGTCAACTCTTCACATGAGGTGGCCAAAGTACTGGAGTTTCAGCTTTAGCATCATTCCTTCCAAAGAAATCCCAGGACTGATCTCCTTCAGAATGGACTGGTTGGATCTCCTTGCAGTAACCTTAGATTAACATAAAAGATATTCTATGATATAAAAAGAGCATATTGCAGGGAAAGAATAAGACTACGTATGGTTACAAATTCTGAACACCTGTGTAATGTTATGCTCACAGGGATACCAGGTGTGATGAATTAAACAGGTTATTCTTCAAAAAGTGTACCTATGTCCTTTCCCAGCCACATGGGGTATAATTTTGGAGGCGTTCATATTTGCCCCCAACTGGCCTCCATTCATAGCCAACCACTCGGTCTTTACTGTTTATTAGATACTATTTTAGTTTTGCTCATTTTATTGTGATATATTTTCCCAAATATTGTCCTGAAAAATTATCATTACCACCAGCATTATCAATTCACAGGATAAGTACAGGATCAATTTGATATCCACATGGAAGAAAACACTAATCTTGACCCCTACCTCACACCATAAGCAAAAATCAATTCCTATTAGGTTATAGATCAAGTGTAGAAGGTAAAATTTCAAAGTCCTAGGAGCTATCATAGAAGAATATATTTCTTCTCTTTTGAGGTAGCCGAGATCCCTTGAATAGGTGCTTAAACCACTAACCCTAAAGAAAAATATTTTTAAATGTTGACTATATTAAAATTAAGAACTTTGGTATATAAAAAATTGACAATAAGTTAATAAAATGCCAAAATACAAGTGGGAGAATATATTTGCAAAGTATAACTCAAAAGACTTAAATCCTGACTATTTAAAGTTTTCTTACAAAAAATAAATAATAGAAAATTGCACAAAAGACTTAAATGGGCAGCACTTCATAAAAGAGGGTATCCAAATTGATAACAGTCAGACTTCTCAGGTGGCGCTAGTGGGGAAGAACCAGCCTGGCAACACAGGAGACATAAGATACTCAGGTTTGATCCCTGGGTCAGAAAGATTCTTTGGAGGAGGGCATAGCAACCCACTCCAGTATTCTTGCCTGGAAAATCTCATGGTCAGAGCAGCCTAGCAGGTTATGGCCCACATGGTTGCAGAGAGTCAGACACGACTGAAGCAGTTTAGCACACATACAAATTGAGAACAAAAAAGAAAAGGCGCTCAATCTCATTAGTCATCAAGAAAATGAAAATTAAAACTACAAATGAGATACCTCTGCGCACCTGTTAGAATGAGTAAAATCTTAAAAGACTAAGAACTGCAAATATTGGCAAGAATATAGAGTGATTGGAATTGTTACTTCATGCTGGTGGGGTCTATGAAAACTCTTAGGTTATGTCTATTAATCTGAGAGTGTACATATTAGAATTAATTTTTAAATTATGCTTTATTCATATAAATTTAAGTTGTGGTTTATATACAATATATATGGCAATGAAAACATACAACATTTAACCACACTAATGATCTCAAAAACTAAAGTAGACACAGACATGCAGAAAATTACAAACTGTATGATTCCATTTATATCTTATGCAGAAACAATCAGGAGGGACAGGGTTTACACTTGACCTTCACACGGTAGATGGAAGGGGTCAGAACACCAGGCTTACGTGTGTAAAAAGCCTTGCACGGAGCAGGTAATCAAAAGAAGGAGACTACAGTTCTGATCCTTCAGTTCATGCCATAAGAACATCATGACAGCTTTCAAAAAACTGTTCAAAGTGGAACAGTCTATAGGAATCTATACTATCTCTGTTAGGGGAAGCACACTGATTGAAACCACCCACCCTGGCCAGGCACCATAGTAACTATTTGCATGAGCTGTTTTAGGACAGGAGATCCTGATAAGGAATAGGGAACTAATAAGCCACCACCAGGAGAAGGCAATGGCACCCCACTCCAGTACTCTTGCTTGGAAACTCCCACGGATGGAGGAGCCTAGTAGACTTCAGTCAATGGCGTCGCTGAGTCGGACATGACGGAGCAACTTCACTTTCACTTTTCACTTTCATGCATTGGAGAAGGAAATGGCAACCCACTCCAGTGTTCTTGCCTGGAGAATCCCATGGACAGAGGAGCCTGGTGGGCTGCCGTCTATGGGGTCACACAGAGTCGGACACGACTGACATGACTTAGCAGCAGCAAGCCACCACCAACCGGAAGAGTTCGGGAAAGGTCGAAAGGAGACCCCGAGTGCCCGTCCACTTCCCAGAATCCCTCTCGCTAGCATCCATCTTGGCTGAGCCATGCGTGCACCACCAGGAAAGACTCTGAATTAGAATGATTGGCCAAAGACCACCCAGAAACTAATCCCATCACCATAAAACCCGAGACTGCGAGCCACACGGCAGAGCAGTTCTCCTGGGTTCCCTTACCCTACTGCTCTCCACCTGGGTGCCCTTTCCCAATAAAATAAAATTGTCTCCTTGAACAATTCATTTCCGACTGTTAGACAAGAACCCAGTTTTGGGCCCTGGAAGGGGTCCCCCTTCCTGCAACAGCTCCATCACAAAATAGCTTGAATTAAAGACATTTTATAATACAGACATGATATCCTAACTAAGGAAAAGTACAGTCTGAAAAATAAGACATTTGTGCAAGAACAATGACTCTCAAGAAAAGTGTGGAGGGTTTTGTTAACGAGGAAAATTCAAGTAGAGACAGGAATGAGTTTCAGAGGGAGACTCACCGACAAACTGTCAGGCTCGTGGCAAATTGCATGTCACCATAGAGATGCTGCTCTGTGACTTGTTTTTCTTGCTAGTTCTTCTCTGAGAACAAGGATGCGGGTGTCAAGTGAAACATCTGATACCTTTTGCAATGTGAAACTGCCAGGAAGGAAATTTGACACATCAGCCAAGAGCAGAAAATTCAGGTTTTTAGTAAGTTTATTAAATTATAAAAATTTTATCCAGGCCAACTCATATCCCCTACTCCACTCACGGTTTATTGTTCAGTGTTAGGGAGTAAAACAAAAAAGTTCATTAAATGAGACAAGGCCATTGATGCAGGATGAGCAGGAATTCATACAATATACCACGTGGTGTTTAAGAGATGAATTCTACACAGCATGCAAAATATGAGAGGAATATATTTGGGGCAATTCTGATGGGCACACTCAACTGTATTTAGACGAGCTCTACAATACAGCAAAGGCAATGAGAGGTTTCCAGGGAAACCAATGGAAGGACCAAGCCAAGTAAGTATGGCTAGATAACTGGGCTTCCCAGGTGGCGCTAGTGGTAAAGACTCTGCCTGCCAATGCAGGAGACGTGGGTTCAATCCCTGGGTCAGGAAGATCCCCTGGAGAAGGAAATGGCAACCCTCTCCAGTATTCTTGCCTGGAGAATCCCATGGACAGAGGAGCCTGGTGGGCTACAGTCCACGGGGTCACACATGACTGAGTGACTGAGCACATGATTAGATAATGTTGATGCTTATAACTTGCAGTATATTGATGTAGCGTGTTGATGCTTGTTCTTGTGAAGAGTATATATCTAGGATGCAAACTTCTACGTGTAGAAAAGCAGTAATTGATAAAAGTTTAGAATAAAAAAGTATTGGACTATTACTTAGACTTCGCTCTGTTTCATTCAACAATTATTTCCTGGAAATCTTTGCAGCTAGGGTAAGCATTCATCCGTTCATTTATTAACTCAGTCATGTTCAATTCTTTGCGACCCCAGGGACTGTAGCCAACAGGTTCTTCTGTTCATGGGATTCTCCAGGCAAGAATACTGGAGTAGGTTGCCATTTCCTCCTCCAGGGGATCTCCCCGACCCAGGGATCAAACCCATGTCTCCTGCATTAGCAGGCGACTTTGCCTCTGAGCCATCAGGGTAAGCATAAGAACTTAGAAATGAATAAAACATAGTCTCCATCCTCCAGACACTAATGAGGAATGGAGGCAGACACAGATTTTCTGGTGGGGAGACACAGGAGGAATGTACTTCATGCAAAACGAGTGGAATGTGATGGGAATAAAGAGAAGCGAGCTTACACAGCATCAACCCTCCTGTTCTTTCATCAAAAAGCCATAATCCAGACTTGCATGCTCAGCCTGCAGGACGTGAAGCCACTTCATGGTTAAATATACTTTTGTTCAAAACGACATTCTGCATGTAAATAGCTGTCCTGTCTTCTTTCTCCCAAGGTCCATTAAAAGGTTAAGAAAGCAGTGGTTTCATTTTTAAAAGTATAAACCCACAAAGTAAATAACAACAGGAAAGGGAGACAGCATAAAACAAGAGATTGAAGGAATTTCTAGAAGAAACTAGAAATATACGCAGAGGTGGCTGCAGCTAAGGGAGCCAGCCTTTCTGGGGACACTGAGAGCAGTTCCATAGTCAGGGAGCAGCCGTGATGGACAGCGGCAGGGGGTAAGGGGGCTAATTAAACATCTGTGTCTGCGATGGTCAAAGACCCCCAATCCCAGGGAGAATGTCTGGCAGGCAGAATTGTGTGTGTTAGTCGCTCAGTCGTGTCCAACTCTTTGTGACACCGTGAACTGTAGCCCGCCAGGCTCCTCTGTCCATGGGATTTCCCAGGCAAGAATACTGGAGTGGGTTGCCATGACCTCCTCCAGGGGATCTTCCCAGCTCAGAGCTCGAACTCAGATCTCCTGCATTGCAGGCAGATCCTTTACTGTCTGAGCCTCCAGATACTCACTCATAAAGAAAACAGCAAGTGTTTTCACCTGAAGAAACAGAAAACTATCAAGGGATAATCAAAACAATTAATGTGGACTCTGTCATCCCAGGGTGAAGTCCTCCCACATTCCAGTGTTAGGGTAACCCTCCGTTTCATCACTAGGTCTCCACCCCAAAAGACACATTTCTGCCAATTGACAAATCCCACCAAGAAAACAGAGCACTAGTCAGTGTTTCCATAAGGCCAATGGAATTGCAGGAATGACCAGAAAGCTAAAGGAAGCCTGAAGCATGGCAAGAAAAAAAAAAACCACCCTGACAAATCATGTAGAAAAGATAATCCCAGAAGAAAAGGAGGTGAGCTTACACACATTCCTAATTCACATGAAAATTGATATTAATATTGCTAGGGACAAAATAGCTGATTATATAGTTAATCCCACTAGGGGATTGTAAATAGAAAAAAATGAGAATCCCTTGTAAATTAATGATTACGCAAGAAAACAGGTTTGCTTAACCATGAAACCAAGCAGGCTTGCTTGGCAACAAACCCATGAAACAGAAGCATGGGAGGTACCCCAAAACAGGAAAACAATGGTGGCCTGAGACACACATCCTGTCCAGTGAGCTCAGTAAGTTAATGCTCCCTACGACATGCTCTCTGCAGACATGAAAAATGATTATGTGTGGACCTAGCTTGACCATGCCGGGACAAGAAAACTCCCCTGCTCAGCCTGGAGGAGGAGCTGATGGTGGAAGCATGACATCTACTCAAGAAAGACAGAGAAGGACTTTTCCCCCTCTCCACTTTGCTTTGATTATGAAACTGTAGCCCAGTAAGTTCTTGGGGTGCAGTGTTCCTCATTCACCTGCTTACAAGCCTCATAAGCATCCTGTCCTAATAAATCACTGCTTATCTACCACTTTGCTCTCACTGAATTCTTCTCTGCACTGAGACAAAGGATTATGGTACCGGAGCTCTGTAGAGCCCCCAGAAATGACACCAATCGGTTTCAATATGAGAATTAATATGAGAATCTATTACATCCAAGAAAGGAGGAGGATGGGGGTAGATGCTATGAAGCAAGAACAACTGCTTAACAATCACGCCACTTTTTAGTTGCTTCATACTGGTGCCATGCCTTCTTCTACTTAATTCGTTTGCTTTGGAACACACTAGGATTTTTTTTTTTTCAGTCGTGTCCTACTCTTTGTGACCCCATGGACTGCATCACGCCTGGTTTTCCTGTCCTTCACTGTCTCCCAGAGTTCCTCAAACCCATGTTCATTGAGTCAGTGATGCCATCCAGCCATCTTGTCCTCTGTCGTCCCCTTCTCCTCCTGCCTTCAATCTTTCCCAGCATCAGGGTCTGTACCAATGAGTCAGTTCTTCTCATCAGGTGGCCAAAGTATTGGAGCTTCAGCTTCAGCATCAGTCTTTCCAGTGAATATTCAGGACTGATTTACTTTAGGATTGACTGGTTTGTACAATTTAGGATTGTAGTCCGAGGGACTCTCAAGAGTCTTCTCCAACACCCAATTTGAAAGCATCAATCTTCAGCTCTCAGCCTTTCTAATAGTCCAGCTCTCACATCTAGGAAAGAAATGTTCAATGGATCAATCTGAACATTTTTTCTTAAGTTGCATATGGGGGTCAGGACATTGGAACCTTAGGGGAGCAGTGTGATCAAAAGCTACTTGATTCTTAGCTCTCAATAAGCAGCGTTTATACTCCAGTACTTTGGCCACCTCATGCAGAGAGTTGACTCATTGGAAAAGACTCTGATGCTGGGAGGGATTGGGGGCAAGAGGAGACGGGGACGACAGAGGATGAGATGGCTGGATGGCATCACTGACTCGATGGACGTGAGTCTCAGTGAACTCCGGGAGTTGGTGATGGACAGGGAGGCCTGGTGTGCTGTGATTCATGGGGTCGCAAAGAGTCAGACATGACTGATCTGATCTTATATCATGGAGAGAATGGAAATCGTACTTATTCATTCAACAAATGTCTGCCGAGTATCCACTCTGTGCCAGGCATTGTCAAGGCACCTGGGCTAGATCAGTAAACAAGATAAGAAACAGAATGAATAATGCGCCTTCCTCTCCTGAGCTGCATTCTCCTGGTTTAAATGCAAGAGGAGAGCTGAGTGCAGGGATGGGGATGGTGAGGGGGCGGAGGGTGGGGGCGGGGCTCGTGTCTGAAGCTCTGTAAGCTTTAGAAGGACTTTGGTTTTTAGCCTGAGTGAATGAGGGCCTTTGCAGGGAATGGGACTGGAGGAGTGATGATTTGAACAAGATCATGCAGCCTGCAACGTTAATAACAGACTACAATGGACAACACTGGAAGCAGAGACCAGTTAGGAAGTTGGGGTTTGTTGTTTTATCTGTACACATTTATTTATCATTTATCTATACGCAAAGCACCAGAGACTTCACCCAGATGGTAAACATCAGCAAAAAAGCAGTATTAAATTAAATGCAGTGCCCACGAAGTCAGGGGGTGGCAGAGGGAGGAGAATGCAGAGAAAACCGTGATCAGGGCCCACTGCTTCTCCCTACAAGCCCTTTTGTACTCTCCTGTTTTTCAGCTGCCTTCATGAATAACAGATTTTTTTAATCTGTTTTTTAAATTAAAAAAAAAAACAGATATTTAAATTTAGGTTAAATATGCCCACTTCAGTCTAGAAAGTAGCTCAAGTAAATGTCACACGATTAGATCCAAATTGCTCTTTTTTCAGTATTTGGGGCATGACTCATTCTCTAGAGTGGCTTTCCGGGTGATTTTAAAACATTTATCATCTCTTTGCAGGTAATGTGAGTGTTTTCTGGCCTCTTCATTTGCACACCTGCAATTCCTAGTATTAAACATCTGACCTCAGGTGAAAGCAAGGAGCTTGCCAGACTTGAATATGCAGCATAACATGGGAAAAAGAAAACCCAGGGATTCCAGGCTCTGCCGCTTAAGAGGAATGTGCCTCCCTTAGGCTCCCTGAGCACCTGCGAGTTGGACAGGAGATAAATGTCAGATTTCAGTGTTCAGTACCCTAATAGATGTGAAACACTTCATCTAGTAAAAAATGCTTAATATTGATGTTTATATAGTTAATGTTTCACGTGCCACCGATCATACTACATTGCATAATGCTTCATAAATTCTATACATTTCACTCTTCCATGATCTTTGACAATAACTGTTGCTGTGCATCCTAAGTTCCTTCAGTTGTGGCTGACTCTTTGCAACCCTATGGACTGTAGCCTGCCATGCGCCCTAGAACCCCTGTTTTGCAACAAGAGAAACCACCACAGTGAGAAGTGAGAGAGTAGCCCCTGCTCACTGCAACTAGAGACAGTCCATGGGCAGGAAAGAAGACCCAACATGGCCAAAAATCAAATTTTTAAAAAATGAAATAGCAATTACCTTGAACTTTGATTTGTGAGGGACAGGCGGCTGTGATCCAATTTTATCATCTTCCAGTTTTAACATATTTTCTATCATGAATTCTTCATAGTCAAAGGAAACATTTTAAAGGACTACCTTATTCTATGTAAGGCCTTCCCAGGTCCTAGTGGTAAAGAATCCATCTGCCAATGCAGGAGATGTGGGTTCGGTCCCTTGGTCTGGAAGGTCCCCAAGAGAAGGAAATGGCAACCCACTCCAGTATTCTTGCCTGGGAAATCCCATGGACAGAGAAGCCTAGAGGGCTACAGTCCATAGGGTTGCAAAGGGTCAGACGCAACCGAGCGCACAGGCACATTCCATGTAAAATTATTCTCATGCAAATGACTTAATTTTTATCATATAACTTGAATGTTGGACTTTATGACATGATATTTATGACATGACATTCAAAGGGAATTATTTCAATCACCATGAAACACCTCTACATATATCTTATATTCGAGGCTCCTACAGTCCAGATTCCTTATTCATCCTTCAAACACCCCAACCATTCCTAGTATCAGGTCACTGAATGTTTAGAAACCAAGCTTTCACTGGCTTGCAATCTTCAGCTCGGCTGAAGACAGCCTATGGATGACACATTTTTACAGAAAACAAAAAAGATGGCCTTGTATTTTCCCTGAAACTTCATTATGGTGCTAACCTTTCCGCAAGGGATGGCATTTTAGAAATGCCACACGCATTTTAACTTTTGTTCCAGTTGCTAATGGCAAAGATGACCTATCAAGGAAGATAGGAGGAAAACAAGAACATCATCAACCATGTAATAACCTCAGTCCTTCAGGGTCATTAATATCCTATTTTTTACTCAGGTCAATGTGATTTTATTGGGGATAAATTTCTATCACTATCAGAGGATTGGGGTATCCTGGGAGACTTTAAGTTATAAAGTCCTATGAACTTTCTCTTGTCAGGTTGATTAGGAGGAATTGCTTCTGATGATCAATTTCTGAGCCCAAATTCACATACTAGACAATGAAAGATGCAGGGTTGTTTTTTGGGGTTTTTTCCCCCCTCATCCACAAATATGTCTTTAAAGGATTTTCAGATCCTCAAAACAGAGCAAATTTTCTTGTCTGTTCTAGTTTGAAGAATAATATGCAGGCAAAATAATCCACCCCACTGGACCATTCAGACTTGGGAAGGATATCATTAGGTAATGAATAAGTAAGGCAGCCTCTTGCTGAACTAAGCATAGTCACCAAGTCAGCCCTGACCACTAGCTAGATGGCAGTTGAAGATTTCATTGTGCTCAATATTTGGAACTTCCAAGCATTCAAATCCAAGGCCCCAATTTTAATAAATCCTCAAACAAAGGCATTCATTTTCAAAAGGGTTTGTTCATCAGATATCAGCTGAGACATAAGTATTTAGGTCAAATGCCACAGTAAGCGGTAGGATTAGCAGAGCCCAAGAAAGCACGTCCTTGCCTTCACAGCACTCGCACCCCTGATGGAGCTGAGGGAGACATAGCGTGACGGGGCTTTGGGGTGCCTGGTGTTGGGGGACCATTGCCATTTTGTACGTGGTGGCGGTCAATGCCCTCTCTGATCAAAATGACTCCCATTTGTGTGGACTCTTTGCAGCCCCATGGACTGTAGTCTGACAGGCTCCTCCGTCCCTGGAATTCTCCAGGCAAGAATACCCGAGTGGGTTGCCACTTCTTCCTCCAGGATGTCTTCCCTACCCAGCGATGGAACCCACATCTCTTAGGTCTCCCACATTAGCAGGCAGGTTCTTTACCACTAGCGCCACCTGGGGAGATGGCATAATACAAATACCATAGAGTGGATGGCTTAAACAGAAAACATTTATTTTTAACCATTCCCGGAGGCTGGGAAGTCCAAGATCAAGGCAGATTCGGAGTCTGGAGAGGAACTGTTTCCTGGTTCAGGGACAGATGTCTTCTCCCTCTGTCCTCCCATGGTGGAAGGGGGGCGAGAGGACTCTTGAGGGTCTCTTACAACAGCACTGACCCCAATCCTGAGGAGTCCACCATTACAATCACCTCCCAGAGGCTGCACCTCTGAATGCCGTCACCTTGGGAGTCCACATTTCAACATGGGAATTTTTAAAACATGTTTACCAGAATATAGTTGATTTACAATGTTATGTTAGTTTCTTCTGTACAGGAAAATGGAAGTTACACATATACATACATCCACTCTCAGTGCTCACCCCTCCTTTTCCCACACTGGGCTTCTTGCTCTTCTGGGAAGACAAAAAAAAAAAGTGCCTATATCGCTTTCTGGAACACCTGCCCCTATGTCTTTGCGTGACTCATCCCCTCACTTTGTTTGGGTTTTTACTCCAATGCCATCTCCTCAGAAAGGTCTTCCCAGAGACCCTACGTGAATGACAGCAGCCTTGCCTCCTGTGACACCTGCCTCTGCTGTTTCTCTTCCTAGGACTGTCACCCTCAAATATCAAAGTATATATATTTTTTGTTCATTTTTAAATTTTCTGTCTCAGCCAAAAGCATAAGCCCCGAGGGCAAGAACTTTTTTTTCTCCTTCATCTCTGTCTGTCCCAGAACAGTCAACAGATAGATGGTGGAGGGATGAATAAGCAGCCTTCCAGCCAAGGAAATTTAAGGATGCTTCTCAGGTCTTACACCTCTGCCGCAAAGGTGTTTTGTTTTCCTGAAAAAAAAAAAAAGTCAAAGCGTTAGTTGCTCAGTTGTGTCCAACTCTTTGCAGCCTCATGGACTGTAGCCCCCCAGGCGCCTCTGTCCCTGGGGATTCCCCAGGCCAGAATACTGGCGTGGGTGGCCATTTCCTTCTCCAGGGGATCATCCCAACGCAGGGATCGAACCCAGGTCCTTCTGTTCTCTGTCTCCTGGTTCTTTGGCTTTGGGAGAAAGCAGGCGACCATCTGCTTCGAGTCTCTGCTCCTTCGTGGTCCTGTCACCACCCGCAGAGCCCATCCCCACCAGTGTTTTGCACTTTTCACTGAAGCATCACTTAAGCATTCCCTTTCAGGTTCACCATGCACTCTCAGAAACTTGCTGTTTCTGAATCAAAGGAGAAGGCTTTTTTTTTTTTTTTCTGGTACTATGTTACATTTGGATTTTTTAAAAGTGTTTATTCCACAGTTCTTTGAAAAACTAGTGAAAGGGAAAGTTGCTCAGTCATGTCCAACTCTTTGCAACCCCAAGGACTATACATAGAATTCTCCAGGCAAGAATACTGGAGTGAGTAGCCATTCCCTTCTCCAGGGGATCTTCCCAACCCAGGGATCTAACCCAGGTCTCTCGCATTGCAGGCAGATTCTTCACCAGCTGAGCCACCAGGGAAGCCCTAAACAGCAACAAATTCTCAGATTAATTACTTATCCTAAAGTTTTGCAGAATGGCATGCAAGACCTGGGGCTTCTCTGATAGCTCAGCTGGAAAGAATTTGCTTGCAATGCAGGAGATCTGGGTTCGATCCCTAAGTCAGGAAGATCCCCTGGAGGAGGACATGGCAACCCCCTGCAGTATTCTTGCCTGGAGAATCCCCATAGACAGGGGAGCCTGGTGGGCTACAGTCAATGGGGTCGCAGAGTTGGATAGGACAGAACAACTAAGCACAGCACAGCATGCAAGACCTGAGGAAAGCCATAGAGTTATTGAAAGTTAGTTAAGTCACTCAGTTATGTCCCACTCTTTGTGACCCCGTGGACTGTAGCCCACCAGGCTCCTCCATCCATGGGATTCCCCAGGCAAGAATACTGGAGTGGGTTGCCATTTCCTTCTCCAGGGGATCTTCCTGACTCAGGGATCAAACCCAGGTCTCCCGCATTAGAGGCAGACGCTTCAACCTCTGAGCCACCAGGGAAGCCAGCATAGAGTTATTATGTGGTCTTAAATTATCTTTGTGTTAGCTGTAGGAAATACATGGGAACCAGATAAAGAAATAGTTGAGAACATAAACTTAGGAAAGACTGCTCAATGTTGGCGCCACTGACATTTGTGCTACATAAATACTTGTTGGCAGCACCCCTGGCCTCCTATCCACTAGGGACCGGGAGCATCCTCCCCCTGCCCTGTGTGACAGCTGATAATGTGGCCAAATGTTCCCTGTGGAGGGTGGGTTGGGGATCACCCCTCACTGGAGAACCACTGGCCTAAGAGCTTCAAATTCCCATTCCACCGCTTACCAGCTAAATGACTGTGGGCGAGATGACCTCACTGTGCCTCAGCTCCCGATTCCTAGATAATACTCCTTTCTTTGAGTGCTAATTGTGAAGATTAATGAACCAGTGCATAGAAAGTGCTTAAACCTGCACCTGGCTCTTCAACGCTCAATGTTCTTGGTGTTTAGTCATTGCGTTGTGTCTGACCCTTCTGTGACTCTATGGACTGTAGCCCACCAGGCTCCTCTGTCCATGGGATTTCCCAGGCAAGAATACTGGAGCGGGTTGCCACTTCCTTCTCCAGGGGAGCTTCCTGCAACCAGGGACTGAAATCTCATCTCCTGTGTCTCCTTCATTGGCAGGCGGGTTCTTTACCACTGAGCCACCAGGGAGGCCTCAATAAGTATTAGCTATTCTTTAGAATGAGAATTCTAAAATACAGCACCAGGCTGACTGGGTTTTTCTGATGAAGTGAGCTGTCACTGAGTGGAGACTGGCCCTTCAGTTCAGTCGCCCAGTTGCGTCTGACTCTTTGCGACCCCAGGGACTGCAGCATGCCAGGCTCCCCTGTCCTTCACTATCTCCCGGAGCTTCCTCAAACTCATGTCCATCGAGTCAGTGATGTGATCCAACCATCTCATCTTCTGTCGTCCCCTTCTCCTCCTGCCTTCAATCTTTCCCAACATCAGGGTCTTTTCCAATGAGTGGAAACTTAGGTACAGGTTTATGTACAAAGTATATTACGCAAAGGAACTTAAACACATATTAAGTAAAACAATCATGAGTCTACGAAAAGAATTATCCTAGGTCAAACATTTTTGGAATGCTTACTAGATGTCAAGGGCATTACATTTCCTCATTTTATCCTGAAAACAAGGTGGAATTTAATTATTTCAGTCCCATTTAACCGTGGGGAGATTTTAGCCTGCTGGGAATCAAGCCACTTGTCCAAACCCACCCAGATCCAAAGCAGCAGAGCCAAAACTTAAACCCAAGTCTGTGTGTGGGCTGTCATTTCAGTCATGTCTGACTCTTAACGATCCTATAGACTGTAGCCCACCAGGTTACTCTGTCTATGAGATTCTCCAGGAAAGAATACTGGAGAGGGTTGCCATGCCCTCCTTCAGAGGATCTTCCCGATCCAGAGATCAAAGCCAGGTCTTCTGCGTTGGCAGGTGGATTCTTTCCCACTGAGCCACCAGGGAAGCCCCTCCTGAGTACCTACCTGCCCATAAAGATTACCTGAGAGTCCTAAGCTTGCCTATTCTTTCCCATCTCTGGTCTGCGGTCTTCCCCAGGCTCTGACTTTTCTCCTTAGCTTTCCTCCTCCAAAAGAGGGCTCCCTCACTTCACATTCCCACCTCCCAGTGGAAAGCACTTTCTGAAACAAAGACTCCCTGGCTCAGACACAGCCCTAAGACTGCTCAAGGGGCCATTTGTGAGCAAACAGGCTTCAAGTTGGTGCTGCAGCTATGAAGGTCCTGTGATGAGACGTTTTCAAATGGCGACAGCCCTCATTTGAATGCCCCCTACCTCTTCCCCTAAGCAGACACTTCAGCTTCCCCTTGTTGAGCCCAACCGAAGAGTTAATCAAGCTCCTGAAATGAGTCCAGGGAGCTGAAATCATGGCATCCTGCCCTGCCTGCATATTTTTCAAATTTAAAGACACTGGGCTTCCAAAGAGTTGATACTTGAGGCTCTTTTAAATGCATAGAATACTGAGATTGGGCGTGTGGGGTCTGCCATTAGCCTAAAACAGCTGAAAGTGGGGCATGAGAAGAAATGTATTTTATTTTCTTCTTTTGACCAGATTCTTTTCTGATTTAAAAGCAGAATAAATCAATAAGCTCAAAAAGAAAAACATGCACAAATATATACATATCAAATAGTTTTTCTCATTTGTTTGCAGAGCTTTTAAATCTTAATTCTTTTCTTTAATTCAATATAATGAGAGACCTGACGCTTCCCAGGTGTCACTAATGGTAAAGAACCCACCTGCCAATGCAGGAGACCCAAGAGATTTGATCCCTGGGTTGGGAAGGTCCCCTGGAGGAGGACATGGCAATCCACTTCAGTATTCTTGCCTGGAAAATCCCATGGACAGAGGAAGCCGACGAGCTACAGTTCATGGGGTTGCAAAGAGTCAGACACAACTGAAGCGACTTAGAGAAAATCAAAGTGAAAGTCGCTCAGTCATGTCTGACTCTTTGTGACCCCATGGACTACACATTTCATGGAATTCTCCAGGCCAGCATACTGGAGTGGGTAGCCTTTCTCTTCTCCAAGGAATCTTCCCAATCCAGGGATAGAACCCAGGTCTCTTGCATTGCAGATGGATTCTTTACCAGCTGAGCCACAAGGAAAGCCCAAGAATACCGGAGTGGGTAGCCTATCCCTTCTCCAGCAGATATTCCTGACCCAGGAACTGAACTGGGGTCTCCTGCATTGCAGGTGGATTCTGGACCAATTGAGCTCTCAGGGAAGCCCAAAAAGCAACTTAGCACACACACAATGAGCGGCCTAGTCTGCCTGGCCAGCCAAAAGTAAGTTGCCACCAATGGGCTAGTTTGCACAAGAAGGCTACATCCCCTCAGAGAAACAGAAATAAGAAAAAGATTTTAAGGACTGATGTGATTAAGACTTTCAAGGGGCCAAACTGCAGAGATAAACTTTACCTCCAAGTTTCAATCAAAAAGGTGTCCTAGGGGACAAAGGGTCTAGCTTCCAGGGAGGGAAGATTTTGAGGGAGGGTACCCACTGTCAGGGACAAGTTTATGGTGAGGTGAGATGGAGACCTTTAAATAAGATAGTAGAAGGAAGGAAGACCACCTCAAGAAAGTGGTCTGTTTAGAAAAAGTCATTGTAAAAATAGAGACTGAATAGACAAAGGGATCATGACCAAACCATATATACAGATGAACTCTGACCCACCACAAGCAGTAACCTGATGGGAAGCCAACTGCCTATCTACAATAAATAACCCAGGAAGGCAGCCTGCTGTCACAGACTTCCAGAAGCCAGGTTGCCATCTCTACCGACAATCCAGGGACTTAGAATAATTCGTGTAACAATCTGCCCGAAGGGCCAATTCTTGATTAACAAATCATCGTTTCCCTAATTTTCACTCCCTGCTTCCACCTTAGTACCAATCAGAGAAAGCCAAATAGGCACCCTGACCAATCATAGAGGAGCCACGCTCCTGGTTGGCCCGCCCCCAAGCCAGCAGCCTCCAATCAGGGAGGGGCCTTCCTGGCTTCCTCTCTGAGGCTCTCCCACTCCCCGGCCTGCCCTTGAGTCTCTGCCAGAGGCAAGGGATGTGGCTGCCTCCCTTGCTACAGCAAGCTCAAAACAAATAGCCCATTTTTCTCATGTGGTTGGTTTTTATTTCCACAAAAATAAACTGAAAGGTCTAAGGTATATCTCAGGAGCTTAATGAAAAGACCTCAGAGGACACTCTGTCACTTTGCCTGTAACCATAACCCACGTCTCTGTTCCCTGGGCCTGAGGCAGCCTCAGAAGGAAACCTGAGTCAGTTCAGCTCTATGAATTCAAGCACTGGTTCCTCATCTCAATTTGGCTCCTGGTTCTCGGACTTCCCTGGTGGCTCAGACGGTAAAGCGTCTGTCTACAATGCGGGAGACCTGGTTTGATCCCTGGGTCGGGAAGATTCCCTGGAGAAGGAAATGGCAACCCACTCCAGTACTCTTGCCTAGAAAATCCCATGGACGGAGGACCCTGGTGTCCATGGGGTCGCAAAGAGTCGGACGCGACTGAGTGACTTCACTTCACTTCACTTCTCAGTGTGGCTTTGGCAAGTCTCAAAATTCCCCAGACCCTCCTGTAACAATTGTTTGAGCTCTGAGGATTAGCCTTGTGAAATAAAATGTTTTCTGCTCTACACTCTACCAGTAAACAAGCCTTATCCAAATACAGATTTCTGAGCCCAGGTGGAACAAAGTCTGCTATTTGGAAGCCATCAGGTAAATTCCTCCCCAGTAAACACTGAGGAGCTGGGGCGGTGGGGGATGTGAGAGGTAGCCATCCACCACATTCACCATCTCTTATGTTAAACAAGGAATTCATATGTGAACAATAAAGAAAGCAGGATTGGCCCCGCATAGCTGGATGCATATGAAAGGAGTGATTTCAGCAAGCCCAGATGCTTGCAGCTTTCCATACATAGAAGATTGCTAAATCTCCTTATGTGAGAGATTTAGTTTTCTCTTAATTAACAGTGATCTTTTAATATTCAGATTACCTGCCCCTCACTGCAAACTTGTTTATAGTCTGGCTCCTCCCCTGCCTCCTTCGAGTCAGCTCTCTCCAGGTTCCCTGAGATACTGTCTCCCAGACTCAAGTCCTAACATTCCCACCAAATAAAGCCTAACTCAACTTTTTAGGGGCTTCCCTTGTGGCTCAGCTGGTAAAGAATCCGCCCACAATGTGGGAGATCTGGGCTTAATCCCTGGGTTGGGAAGATCCCCTGGAGAAGGAAAAGGCTATCCACTCCAGTATTCTGGTCTAGAGAACTCAATGGACTGTATAGTCGATGGGGTTGCAAAGAGTTGGACACAACTGAGCGACTTTCACTTCACCTTACAACTTTTTCGGTTGTGGGTATTTTTTTTAGTGGCCAGCCTCCAAGGTCTATATGCTTTTTTCATTTTTCTTTGTTTTCCTACGTGCCTTGGGCATTGTGTTTAGTCTATGACCAATGTCCCTACCCAACGCCTTCAAGAGAGCTTTGCACACAGAGGCCTTCTAATCACCAATAATAACTGACTGTCAAGAAACTATTATCTTGCAAGGATTTGGAATAGATAACTCCTGCAAACGCACAGGCTTTTATTTGTTTTAACAAAGGTGAGTTTAAACTTGCTTACCGCAGTGAGTTGAAATGTCAATATGCATTAAACTTGGGCATATGCTGGTTTAGAGTTTTGGCTAAGGAAGAATTAAGGATATAACATAAAACCCTAAGTCTCATGGCTCCAGAGAACATAAGTTTATTTTTCTCAGTAAAGCTTATTCCTGACCTGTGGGCATTTTGCCACCAAGAGGTAACTCTGGGACCTTATGGATCCATCATTTTCAACACCAGGTTCTCAGTTACCACATTTGCCTGCATCAAGTCAGAAGAGAAAGACTGTGGAGCCAGGTGCACAGGTATGAACATGATTTCTAGCACATTCTCTCAGCTACATCTCAATCATGTGAATACACCTACCTCACTGTAAGGAAAATGTGAACTAACTCTCAGCTCAGAGGAAAGAGAGTGGGTTTGATTAAGAGCTAACCAGTTTCTGCCTCATTTATTAGGGCCAAACATCTCTGCTGTGAAATATCACTCCCCTATCTAAACACCTGGCTTAGTTTCTAGAAAATGTGCACAGGCTAAGCTCTAAATTGGATTCTTCATACATCAAAGGATATAGTCAACTCTTTACAGCTCAAGGCTTCTCAAACTTGAAGGGCAGCTCACAACGATGACAACAACAACAAAAAGTCCTGCCAAATTTCTCTGCCTTTAAAAAGAACTCTGTGCTTTAATTTTATTGCTTCTAGGAGTGTTGCAGCTTTCATGAGCCAGTGAACTAGTTAATTGGCTGCGGTAATAACTGGGTATTGGAAGGTGGCACCTAACCTAACAAATATTAAGAAACTGTGACTCTGGAGAATGAGCTTTCAAGGGTGAAGGGTGTGTCATGGGTCAACATGACACCGTACGTGACAGTTAAGGACAAGGGAGGAAATGACATTTTAGAAAGGTGAAAATTGTGAAAAATGATCAGCTTTGCCTTCCTTTCTGAGTCATTAAGACCATACGCTCTTATAAAGCTGATTTGAGCTACAGTTACAGTACAAAAGAAGAAAAAGTTTGTTTAACATTCTGTGTCTGCCTTTTTTCCCATTTATATATGTATAGCCCAAGCAAATCTGATGAAAAAAGTAATTGAGATTTTGGTTCTAAAGAAGATCTTGATTTATTTTGACTTGTCCACAGAGCCTAGCAAAATGATCTATGCCTTCCTACGGAAATGGGATGTCCAGATGCAAAGAATGCTGTGTGCTATCCACAGCCTGACCCATGGGCATCCTTCAAGGGCAGCCAAGATCAAGGTTCCTTCATCAGACTGGCACATGCCAAGCTTCATGTCCATTTCTACAGGAGTGAAACTTGAGGGCCATACTGAATTCGAATTTTCCCTGGAGTTCACCAGGAAGTAAGGTCCACTTTGAGGTGATTCATTGAAAAAACAGTTACAGAATAAAACTAGTCTGGCAGTTTTTTCAAACGGAAAAATGGGACATGATGTATGAACCTGGCTCACAAACAGCCACCTGTTGTTTATGGTCATTGGCTGAAAATCAGCTCTCAATTTTCTGGCTTGTTGTACAGCTCTCCCTGCTTCGGCCAATGACCACAATACAAAAGGTGGTAGTCTCAGTTCCTCATCCCAGGCCACAGGCCACCCCAACTGAATAAAAGTTATTATGGCAGGTATTTATAGTATGTGTAATATCGGAAAAGCATGTGGGCCCATGTTGTCTTTTTCCTCTCTGTCTCTCTTATTACTTGCCACTCCCACTTATTACAGTGCCTCTCCCATCCTCCATTAGCACAGATAAATTGCTGTTGATTATAGTTCAGTTCCTTTTCGAGTGGGTTAAGTGCAGTAAAATGAGCAGAAAAGTAGCAAGCAAGGCCTCGGTGTGACATCAACAGTCCGTAATGGCGTATTTTTACCTCTGGTATTTTCGCAGATGATTCTGCCTGAAATTCTCCAATTTGGGGTAATGATGCTAAAAGTGTGTAATGTAAGAAATTGGGGTAGAAGCAACGGACGAGGATGATGATGGTGATGGTGATGGAAGGGTTATGTGTGGATAAAAACCCAGCTCTGTGTGAAACACTGGTTGGGCTAATAACCCAAGGGGTAAAATGAGCCTCGATTCTATGGTTCCATTAGTAAAAAGGTGATGTTTTCAAATTTACTTTTAAAAAATGAAAAGAACGTATCTGACTGTCTATTTAGAAATGAGGGACCTGGCTTCTGGATTAGGAAAACCATTCTGGCTGTAACTCTCTAGGGGCATAGGGATCTTTCACTTAGAATCATCCATTTTTTAAATCCCTTATTATTTTTTGCACTAAATTGTTGGACCAAATGTCCTGGGCCTCTTGGTGTTGATGGGATCTAGACGTGAATTCCTATTTATGGAACCATGAGGACGACTGCTGTGGACTCTTTCAGTAAACACGTGTACACCTTTCTATTGAATATATATCTAGAGGTGGCACTGGGGGGCCGCTGTCTATGCATATCTTTAGTGTTAATGTGTGGAGAAGGAAATGACAACCCACTCCAGTATTCTTGCCTGGAGAATTCCATGGAGAGAGGAGCCTGGTGGGCTGCTGTCCATGGGGTAGCACAGAGTTGGACACGACTGAAGCAACTTAGCATGCGTGCATGTATTGAAGAAGGAAATGGCAACCCACTCCAGTATTCTTGCCTGGAGAATTCCATGGACAGAGGAGCCTGGTGGGCTGCTGTCCATGGGGGAGTTGGACACGACTGAAGTGACTTAGCATACATGCATGTATTGGAGAAGGAAATGGCAACCCATTTCCCACTCCAGTATTCTTGCCTGGAGAATCCCAGGGACAGCAGAGCCTGGTGGGCTGCCGTCTTTGGGGCCACACAGAGTCAGACACGACTGAAGTGACTTAGCAGCAGCAGCAGCAGCAGCAGCAGTGTTAATGTGATAGATACGGCCAAAGCATTTACAGAGTGGTCATACCAATTCACACCCCTACTAGCAGTATGCACACATTCTTGTTGCTCCTATCCTCATCATCATTTGATCATTTTAAAAATCTTTTTCACTTTAGCAGTTCTGGAGGATGTGCATCAGTGATTTTTAATGTATTATGAATAAATCCAGCAGCCTCATTCCCTTTCAATATTTGACACTGTAAATGCCCTTCTGTATATCATAAACTCATTTCTTTCAGGTTCAGTACATCCTGAACTTCATCATCTTTCCCATCACACCATATCCCTCTATTATTCCTCAATTTTTTAAATTAGAGTTTTTTAAATCTATGTATTTGGGAGTTTTTTTCAGTTGTGTCACATGGTGTGTGGGATCGAAGTCACACACTCTGTGTTGGAAGCCCAAGCCTTAACCACTAGACCTCCAAGGAAGTCCCATGCTAAGCTTTAACAGAGAGAGATATGTTGACAGGATAGATCTTCATTAGAATAATAATTTTTGTTTGGGGTGTTCAGAAATAATAACCAGGCCATCATCAACATCATCTGACTTAATGTTTTTCTTTCTTTTTAAAAAATAATTATCCTTTCTTTATAAGGATATTGTCTTAAAAAAAAAAAAGATTTTGCTCTAAAAGATTTTGCTTGCAGATATTCTATATAAGAACCAAAGGAAAAAAAAAGGCAGGCAATATTTCCCAACCACTTTGCAGCGTTTTTCCTTTATTTTTATTTCTCTGCAGACTCCCTTTCTCTCTGATCATATTCTTTACTACAGCTTCATTTGCCAGCTCTGAGTATCTTAAGTCCTGTGATACCTGAGTCCAGAAGATCCCCTGTGTATCACTTCTCACCCTTGTGTATTTGTCACGGTGCCCTCTCTCTGCCTCTGGGTGATCCCTGTGCACCTCCGTCATAACAAGGTATTTCACATCATGACTGTAAATGATGGTTTCCTTCATGTATTCCCAGGAGAGAAAGCTGTTCGAGGTTGTATTAGTTCACTAAGGCTATAATTTTATAATTTTATTCATTTATTCTCCCATTTGTTATTTGATTCTTTTAATACATATTTGTTCATTGTTTATTGAGTACCAAGCACTTTGATAGGACATAGAGATATGAATTATTGTAATAAATGATCCTTGTCCTCTGTCCTTAACTGAATTGAAACTGAAGCTGTTAGTTGCTCAGTCGTGTCTGACTGTTTGAGACCCCACTGACCGTAGTCCACCAAGGCTCCTCTGTCCATGGGATTCTCCAGGCAAGAATATTGGAGTAGGCTGCCATTTCCTCCTCCAGGGGATCTTCTGGACTCAGGGATCGAATCCTGGTCTCCTGCATTGCAGGCAGATTCTTTACCATCTGAGCACCAGGGAAGCTCCAACTGAATTGTGTCCCCTTCAAATTTAATGTGTTGGAGCCATAACCCTAGTGTGACAATATTTGGAGATAGGACATAGAAAGAGGTAATTGAAGTTAAACAAGGTTATAAGGGTGGAGCCCTGCTTCAATATGACCCGTGTCCTTATAAGAAAAGGAAGAGATAGCAAGGATGCTTTTGTGCATAAGGAAGGCCCTGTGATGACACGAGGCAAGGAGGCAGCCACCTACCAGCTGAAAAGAGGAGGCTCAGAGGAAACCAACCCTGCTGGTACCTGGACCTTGGACTTTCAGCTTCCAAAACTGTGAGAAATTAATTCTTGTCATTTAAGCCATTTGGTATTTTGTTATGGCAGCCTTAGCGAGCTAATACAACCTCAAACAGCTTTCTCTCCTGGGAAGACATGAAGGAAACCATCATTTACAGTCGTGATGTGAAATACCTTGTTATGACGGAGGTGCACAGGGATCACCCAGAGGCAGAGAGAGGGCACTGTGACAAATACACAAGGGTGAGAAGTGATAGCAGAGGTCTTTCTCTTGGAAGATGATGCCTAAGCAGAGTCTAGAAGAATTAGCAGAGTTCATCTGGGCCCAGGGCAGGGACGGGCATTCCCCAGAGAAGAACCTACACTGGCCAAAGAACGGAGAACATGGCACATACCGTGTTAACTAAGGAGTTCAGAATGGGTGCAAGGTAGGTGGTGGGAGAGGACGGACTCAAAAGGAGAGACCTGAAACACATATTGAAGAGATTTTGTACCTTGTTAGGAAGCAACTGAATCGATAAATCAAGGAGCCTGTGAATGTTCTGGGGTAATGCTGTTCAATTTATAGAAAAGATCATCCCAGAGTAAGTGCTGAGCCTCATGGCAGACCACCCCAAACTATGCCTCCGTGCCATGTTCATTATTTCAAATCAAAATGATTTAAGAAAGAACCAGTGCAAGAGGAACACTCTGACTCTCCTCTCCGGTCCCTGAAAGCGGGAAATAAATCTCCCTTGTGAAAGGTGCTCTCTTTGGACAGGAAGTAGAAAAACATTTTTATCATCAGAAAAATGAAAATTCAGGGCCAAGATGCTTATGAACAAAGACCTTGTTACCTCTTCACCAATTTACAAGCCCAAACCTTGCCTAAATTTTTACTAATTAAGTCGGCTCAGAGGTAAAGCCTCTGCCTACAATGTGGGAGACCCGAGTTTGATCCCTGGCTCAGGAAGATCCCCTGGAGAAGGAAATGGCAACCCACTCCAGTATTCTTGCCTGGAAAATTCCATGGGCTACAATCTATGGGGTCACAAAGAGTTGGACACAACTGAGTGACTTCATTCATTCATTTAAGCACCCAAACTAAAGTTTCTTTATCCTCTCAAATCTTCACAAATTTATTGTTTCTTTGTCTAAAAAGATATTAAAATTGCCTGTTTTGGTCACCCACCAAGCATTATTTTATGATCTCCTATGGGCTCAAAATGAAATTTTTTTCTCCTGTTAATCGCTCCATCCTGTCAATTTTATTATTAGTCCAGACACAAGAACTCAAGAAGGATGGAGGGAGAGATTTCCTCCATCCTTGACATAAGGAATCCTATTTTAGCACCAAAAACTAAGGCAGCCATATGTGCTGGTTTTGCAAGGCTCTACTGCTTAAAAATATTTTGCCTTTTCAGATGGTGCATCAGAATACAGCCCAACTTGGGGTTAGGGAAACTGTGTTACCATAACCTCATTCCATCCCACACACCATATTGTTTTTTCCAAATAAATGGTGACTTTGCTTCTAGTGGGTATCCTGTATAGAAAATAATCCTGATTTGTGAGTTGGCGATTCCTGCTTATGAATATTCAAGCAGACAACTCCAGTTAAAGCCACAGCTGAGCAAGCCTGGGCTGCAGGCAATGAAAATAATCCTCCCACAGCTACATTTATTTTATTAACAGCCTGAAGAACTGAGAAAAAAAGAATTAATGTTTTATTATAACCTTGTCTCTCATTCCAGGTGGCTCAGACAGTAAAGAATCCGGCTGCCAAGGGGGAGACCTGGGTTTGATTCCTGGGTCAGGAAGATCCCCTGGAGAAGGGAATGGCAACCCACTCCAGTATTCTTGCTGGGAGAATTTCATGGACAGAGGAGCCTGGTGGACTACAGTTCACGGGGTCAAAAAGAGTTGGACATGACTGAGCGACTTTCACTTTCGCTGGCTCTCATTCTGTGGGGTTTTTCTCCCTTTTTTCATTTATTAAAGTAGTAGGGCTTTTGCTATTAGAATATCAGAAACTTTAGGCAACTTAGCTGTAATTTCCATGTACCCAGGGGCTTCTTTTCTATACATACTTTTTTGGTCACATCACGTAACATGTGGGACCTTAGTTTCCCAACCAGGGATCGAACTCCAGTCCCTTGCATTGAAAGCAGAGTCTTAACCACTGGACCACCAGGGAATTCCTACCGAGAGCTTCTTATGACACAGTTTCTGCAGGGACTCAAATGCCAGGAACCCAATCCAACAATCAAGAGAAACTTTCGGAGGAATTCCCAGCGTTCCGTGGATCTGAGAACAATGGGCAGTTCCAGGTCACACCCCAGAGCAGGAACACGTCTTAAAAGCTTCCTCCTCCACAGCTTCTCACTTCCGGCCCCAGCGCCTCTCCACTCACCTCCTCTCTCTTTCTCACAAAGACCCTTCTAGTTCTTGGCTTTGTTTCTGCTTGCCCTTGCTCACTCCCTGAACTCTTCTCCAGCATAAAAGAACACCTAGAGCGTCCCCAGGTGGCTTGGAACCCATTCCATTTTCTTCCCACCATTTGGTTCTTCCCTCTACTCATTCTCCTGCGTCTACTTCACAAGCAGCTTGAGAATCAAGAAGGCAGGGGTCAAACACTCCTTAGGAGGGTGAGGAGAAGGTGAGCAAGCAGTAATAAAATCTAGTGACAGTACGGCATTTCCTCAAAAAATTAAGCCTAGAAGGTCCATGCTGCTCCTAAGTCACTTCAGTGGTGTCCGACTCTGTGCAACCCCTTAGATGGCAGCCCACCAGGCTCCCCCATCCTTGGGATTCTCTAGGCAAGAATACTGGAGTGGGTTGCCATTTCCTTCTCCAATGCATGAAAGTGAAAAGTCAAAGTGAAGTCACTCAGTCGTGTCCGACTCTTAGCGACCCCATGAACTGCAGCCTACCAGACTACTCCATCCATGGTATTTTCCAGGCAAGAGTACTGGAGTAGGGTGCCATCGCCAGTTCTAGCAATTCCACTTCTAGGTGTATGTGGGCAAATACACCCACAAGAATGGAAAGCAGCGATTCAAATGGGTCTTGGTACACCAGTGTTCATGGCAGCATTAGTCACAATAGTCAGAAGGTGCAAGCAACACAGGTGTCCATCAATGAATGAGTAAATAAAACATGGTCCATCCAACCTTTAAAAAAGAATACAATTCTGATGCATGCTACAGCATGGATGAATCTTAATAGCATTATGCTAAGTGAAATAAGCCAGGCACAAAAGGACAAATACTGCATGATTCCACTTATATAAGGTGATTAGAAGAGGCAAATTCATAGAGACAGAAAGTAGAATCGTAGTTACCAGGGGTTGAAGGGTGGGAAATATGGGGAATTGTTTAATGGGTACAGTTTCAGTCTGGAATGATGAAAAAGCTGTGGAGGTGAATAACGGTGATGATTTCAAATGTACTTAATGCCACTGAACTATGCACTTAAAAATGGTTAATATAGTAAATTTTATATTATGTATATAATTCTAGATTGGCAGGAGGAATATCAATAACCTCAGATATGCAGATGACACCACCCTTATGGCAGAAAGTGAAGAGGAACTCAAAAGCCTCTTGATGAAAAAGGAGAGTGAAAGAGTTGGCTTAAAGTTCAACATTCAGAAAACTAAGATCATGGCGTCCAGTCCCATCACTTCATGACAAATAGATGGGTAAACAGTGGAAACAGTGTCAGACTTTATTTTTTGGGCTCCAAAATCACTGCAGATGGCAACTGCAGCCATGAAATTAAAAGACACTTACTCCTCGGAAGGAAAGTTATGACCAACCTAGATAGCATATTCAAAAGCAGAGACATTACTTTGCCAACAAAGGTCTGTCTAGTCAAGGCTATGGTTTTTCCAGTAGCCATGTATGGACATGAGAGTTGGACTATAAAGAAAACTGAGCACTGAAGAATTGAGGCTTTTGAACTGTGGTATTGGAGAAGACTCTTGAGAGTCCCTTGGACTGCATGAGATCCAACCAGCCCATCCTAAAGGAAATCAGTCCTGGGTGTTCATTGGAAGGACTGAAGTTGAAGCTGAAATGCCAATACTTTGGTCACTTGATGCGAAGAGCTGACTCATTTGAAAAGACGCTGATGCTAGGAAAGATTGAGGGCAGGAAGAGAAGGGGACGACAGAGGATGAGATGGTTGGATGGCATCACCAACTCAATGGATATGACTTTGGGTAAACTCTGGGAGTTGGTGATGGACAGGGAGGCCTGGCATGCTGCAGTTCATGGGGTCGCAAAGAATCAGACAGGACTGAGCGACCGAACTGAACTGATACAATTCTAAGGGGGTGGGGGGAGGTCTTTGCTGGTGGCTCAGAGGGTAAAGCATCTGCCTGCAATGCAGGAGACCTGGGTTCTATCCCTGGGTCAGAAAGATCCCCTGGAGAAGGAAATGGCAACCCACTCCAGTGCTTTTGCCAGGAAAGTTCCACGGACAGAGGAGCCTGGTAGTCTACAGACCATGGGATCACACATGATCTGTGTGATCTAAGTCGCACACGACTGAGCAACTTCACTTCTCACACAGTTCTAAAAAGGGGTTTTTAAAAGCCTATGAAGGGGAAAGAAGGGTTATTAATAGCATTGTTATGATACAGAAAATTTTGAGGTAGGAATGAACAGAGCTGCCTAGCGATATAACAAAATTTCTTGCTATTGATGAAAGCAAGAATATTGCTTTGTTACTCCATGAAATATCTGCATGGCAAGGTGCTTTTAACCTATGATGTGCATAGGTATTTTAACCTATGTACTTACTCACAGTACATTTTATCGCTGGTTGCCTTCATGATGGTGTGTTTCACTGTGATTGTTGTTCAGGCTTACAATATGTGTTTCCCACGTAGAATATTTCTGAAGAAATTAGGCAATATGAACAGAATATTTTGCCTCCACCCACAATTGCAGAAATTCCAGCTACCCTAAAAATATATTCGCCAAGAGTTCTAGGAGTCCCCAAGACTCACTTTAGTTGCAGTCGCTGGTACCCATGGCCACCATATTCCTCTTTTATTTTTGTTACTGGGGTCATGTCTTCTAGTGCTGGCCTTCCCTGGGAGAATGCAAAGTGAACCTGGGATGTGTTATCAAACTTGGAAGGAGCTCCAGGTGGCTCCGGGTTTACGTAGCATCTCTCGTGTTCTTACAGATGGACGTTGTGGAGACCATTTTCTGGAGTTTCAGGAGATGTGCTCTTGGAAAAGACATTTTCTCTTCAGCTCTGGTAACTTCTCCTTTTTATCAGATAATATCATGCTGTTGACTGTGGGTAGACATGAAAACTGGCAGATGGTTTCGACTCAGCTGTTGTCATCGTGGGGGAACACTGTGAAGAGGTAACTGTGATGAGTGGAAGGTGAGGATATGCTGATAGATTTGTGAGGGGGAGGGTTTCAAAAGGCAAATAAACTAGAAATTTGCCGGGGACCAGCCCCGGCTGATCCAGGGTATTCGAAGGAGAGACGGCGTCGGCGAGGGTCAGGATACGATAGCTTCAATTAGATATTAATTAGAGATATAAAGAGTAATAGAATAAGGATAGCTCAGTAGGAAAATTCAGTGGAGAAAAGAGGCTGAGCAGCTTGGTTTATGCGGGGGACCAATAAAACTTCAAGACAAGAAGCTTGCACCACTTACGTAGGCCGCAGGCGTCCTTCCGTTCTCCCGAAGGAGAGGAGACACTGAGGCCTCCCCGGTCGGATCTTAGAAGCCCAGGCAAAATTAGTAAGCATGGTGGGTTCCGCGCTCCAGATGGAGACTCAGCCAGAGTGAGAGAGAGAGAGCGACATGGGGAGACCAGTATTTCGAGAAACTGATCCCAATTCTTTATTTTCCATGGTCTACTTTTATACACTGAGATGTTATACAAAAGTCACGTGGGGACAGCAGTCCTGACTTTTATTAAAGTCAGGTGCTTCACACAAATGTATACAGAGGTCTTAGGGGTGTTACATCATCTTCTGGCCAGGGGGCCTGCTGACAATTTACGACCCTCTCCTTGTGACAGCGGTCAGTCAACCAGGACACTTATTTCTCCAGGGCTGATTATTCTCAAAACAGACGCCACCCAAATAAAGTTACATTCCTACAGGGTGAGGGTGTAGTGGGTTTTAGTTAAGGAAAGAATTTACTTAGCCTAAGGTCTAACGTGATTAATATCAAAGGTTAATTCTATATATTCATTAATGTGTGTAAGGGCAGGGGATGTGGAGACCTAGCAACAAACATTGGCTCAACAAATGAAAAACCCTTCACCAACACAATTTCTAATTAGCCCATTATACTTATACTAATAGTTTTCTAACTTTTCTAAGGAACCTGTTTTTAGAAGGTTTAAAGCATCTTGTGCTGTGAGCGATCACATGTGGCCGGACAAGCCTGTCAGGCAGGCCAGAGAACCTTCAGAGGAGTTTGTAGGTTAAAACACTCTTATCACGCCCAGGAATTATTATTAACTGGAGCTCTAGGTTAACTCCTTCTCCGAAAGAGGTGGTGGGGGACAGCCCCCCGTAAAGTCAGAGGTGTAGGTAAGAGCACAAAGTAGTAAAGTAGGCAGGCTCTGGTTATGGGGGTAGACGCTCGAGGATTTCCAGGGGGACTCCTGAGGCTCGATCCCGCCTTTGCGTATGTCGAGCCTCCTTCCTCATGACCTTTGTCACGGGCGGAGTACCTCACTCTGGCCCCCAACAGAAATTTATCTCTTCCCAGAAAGAAGGGAAATAAAAATAACAAGCAGAAAAGAAAGCCATCATTGCAGGAGGAGATCAAGCCACCAGTCACACACACACACAAACACACACACACACACACACACACACACCAAAGGATGCAAATACAAGGATAAGTGAGCTGCAATCTGCTTTCTGTTTTTCTGCTAAAATCATGCATGTCCTGCTGGTGGATTTCAGCATAATCTAAATAACAGAGTACACAGCTGACTCTCATTCTTCCTCTGAATCCTGAAAAAGCCAGAGAAAATGTGTGAGATGAACACCTCAGGGAAGATGAAAGACACAAAACCAGGGATCAAAGGGAAACCAATCCAAGAAATTCCCCACCCGTGCAGCCACTGTCAGCAAAGACAAAAACATTTTTTAAAAAATACTGATTTAGGCATGGGCAACTTCACTTTCACTTTTCACTTTTATGCATTGGAGAAAGAAACAGCAACCCACTCCAGTGTTCTTGCCTGGAGAATCCCAGGGACGGGGGAGCCTGGTAGGCTGCCATCTACGGGGTTGCACAGAGTTGGACACGACTGAAGCGACTTAGCAGCAGCAGCAGCAGACATTTTTTAGGCTCTTTGATCCCTGACTTTTAAAGATTGGTGTTAGACAAGGTAGGTGGATGTTGGCAAAGAAATACCATGAGCTTGGGCATCAAACAGACCTGGATTCAAATTCTAGATCTAAATGTTTAAATGACTCTGTGAATTTAAATTTCTTAAACTTTTTATTCACCCATAAATGGGAGATAAATAATATCTATTTGATAGAATTATCTAGAGTATTAAATGAAATCAAATAGGCTCATTTCCTACAACAGATGTCACTAAAAAGTAGGTTTTGTTCTTGTTGTTTAGTCGCTAAGTTGTGTCAGACTCTTGCATCCCCATGGACTATAACCTGTGGGGCTCCTCTGTCCATGGGATTTCCCAGGCAAGAATACTGGAGTGGGTCGCCATTTCCTTCTCCAGGGGATCTTCCCAACCCAGGGATTGAACCTGGGTCACCTGAGTTGGCCAGTGGATTTTTTACCACTGAGCAAACAGTCATTAGATTTTAGTCATTACCTGCACCCAGCTTCTACTTGTCTTTAATAAGAATGCTATTTGGGAATTTCATTCCTTTTTGGAACATCATAAATTCTTAGGGCTGCACTCTGGCAATTAGTCAGCAAAAGCCACATTTCATAAGATTTCAGGAATTATCTAATTCAATGCATCCATATTTTCCCCTGACCTTCCAGGAAACCCTAAGTTAAAAAATAAAATCATAGAAGCTAGAGATGATTGAGATTTTGGTACATTTATTTGTTCTCTAAACACAGTACCAATAGTCTTAATTTTTTTAAGTTATACTAGTGTGCTAGCTTCAATCTAAATACATTGTCACAATAACCCTAATATATAGGCACGATTGTTAATTTCTGGTTTAAGTACAAGGGATTGGGACAGTTCAGTTCAGCTGCTCAGTCATGTCCAACTCTGCAATTCCATGGACTGCAGCACACCAGGCTTCCCTACCCATCACCAATCCCCAGAGCTTGCTCAAACTCATGTCCATCGAGTCAGTGAAGCCAACCAACCATCTTATCCTCTGTCATCCCCTTCTCCTCCTGCCTTCAATCTTTCCCAGCATCAGGGTCTTTTCCAATGAGTCAGTTATTTGCATCAGGCAGCCAAAGTATTGGAGTTTCAGCTACAGCATCAGTCCTTCCAATGAATATTCAGGACTGATTTCCTTTAGGATGGACTGGTTGGATCTCCTTGCAATCCTAGGGACTCCCAAGAGTCTTCTCCAACACCACAGTTCAAATGCATCAATTCTTTGGTGCTCAGCTTTCTTTGTAATCCAACTCTCATATCCATACATGACTACTATAAAACCATAGCTTTGATTATATAGACCTTTGTTGGCAAAGTAATGTGTCTGCTTTTTAATATGCTGTCTAGGTTGGTCAAAGCTTTTCCTCAAAGGAGCAAGGATCTTTCAATTTCATGGCTGCAGTCACCATCTGCAGTGATTTTGGAGCCCGATAAAATAAAGTCTGTCACTGTTTCTATTGTTTTCCCATCTATTTGCCATGAAGTGATGGGACCAGATGCCATGATCTTCCTATTTTGAATGTTGAGTTTTAAGCCATCTTTTTCACTCTCCTCTTTCACTTTCATGAAGATTTGGAAAACTCAGCAGTGGCAACAGGACTGGAAAAGGTCAGTTTACACTCCAGTCTCAAAGATGGGCAATGCCAAAGAATGTTCAAACTACTGCACAATTGCACTCATCTCACATGCTAGCAAAGTAATTCTCCAAACGAGGCTTCAACAGTACATGAACTGTGAAATTCCAAATGTTCAACCTGGATTTCGAAAATTTGGAGGAACCAGAGATCAAATTGCCAACATCCATTGGATCATAGAAAAAAACAAAAGAATTCCAGAAAAACATCTACTTCTGCTTTGTTGATTACACCAAAGCTTTTGACTATGTAGATCACAATAAACTGTGGAAAATTTTTC
Source organism: Bos grunniens (assembly GCF_055505025.1). Lineage (NCBI taxonomy): Eukaryota > Metazoa > Chordata > Mammalia > Artiodactyla > Bovidae > Bos > Bos grunniens. Next base: position 83,854,591 of record NC_141176.1, on the reverse strand, counting down.
AAGAGATAGGAACATCAGACCGTCTTACCTGCTTCCTGAGAAATCTGTATGCAGGTCAAGAAGCAACAGTTAGAACCAGACATGGAACAACAGACTAGTTCCAGATTGAGAAAGGAATATGTCAAGGCTGTATATTGTCACTCTGCTTATTTAACTTATATGCAGAGTATATCATGCAAAATGCCGGGCTGGATGAAGCACATGCTAGAACCAAGATTCCCAGCAGAAATATCAGTAACTTCAGATATGCAGATGACACCACCCTTATGGCAGAAAGTGAAGAAGAACTAAAGAGCCTCTTGATGGAAGTGAAAATGGAGAGTGAAAAAGATGGCTTAAAACTCAACATTCAAAATATGAAGATCATGGCATCTGGTCCCATCACTTCATGGCAAATAGATGGAGAAACAATGGAAATAGTGACAACTTTATTTTATCGGGCTCCAAAATCACTGCAGATGGTGATTGCAGCCATGAAATTGAAAGATCCTTGCTCCTTGGAGGAAAAGCTATGACCAACCTAGACAGCATATTAAAAAGCTTTGCCAACAAAGATCCATCTAGTCAAAGCTATGGTTTTTCCAGTAGTCATGTATGTGAGATGTGAGAGCTGGACCATAAAAAAAGAAATCTGAGTGCCAAAGAATTGATGCTTTTGAACTGTGGTGTTGGAGAAGATGCTTGAGAGTCCCTTGGACTGCAAAGAGATCCAGCCAGTCCATCCTAAAGGAAATCAGTCCTAAATATTCATTGGAAGGACTGATGCTAAAGCTGAGGCTCCAATACTTCGGCCACCTGATGCGAAGCACTGTCTCATTAGAAAAGACCCTGATGCTGGGAAAGACTAACGACAGGAGGAGAAAGGGACAACAGAGGATGAGATGGTTGGATGGCATCACTGACTCAATGGGCATGAGTTTGAGCAAGCTCTGGGAGTTGGTGATGGACAGGGAAGCCTGTCATGCTGCAGTCCATGGGGTTGCAAAAAGTAGACATGACTGAGCAACTAAACTGAACGGATTCTCCATTTTTCCTACAGTAATCTTAGGCATAAGGTGGAACTCACATTCTTCAACCCTCAAGCCTTGTCTGAAATAAGCTGACAGAGGATTAAAGGGCTCTTATTTACACAGAAAAATGTTGCCAATAACCTTAGATGCAAGTAGGAAGGAAACAGTTGATTTACCTTTTCTCTTTCATGATATTTTGTTAGAAGTTTCAAAGGTTGCCTAGAAAGGGCAAGTCTGCAATGGTGACCATAGAAGTTACTGCATTCAGCTACACTGCTATACCTGGCTCAAAAACAAGATCTCTAGATTGGCAACATGAATAGACTCTAGTAAATTTGTTTAAAATAAGTTTTAAATAGATTCCCTGAAAAATATGCACCAGACAAAAAAGCCCCAAAATATTTGAAGCAAACATTGACTGAGCTGAATGGGGCAAATGGACAGTTCTAGAATAATACATGAAGACTTCAGTATTTTCCACTTTTAATAATGGGTAGAGCATATAGACAGAAGATCAATATGGAATTAGAGGACTTAGATAACACTATAAACCATAGACTCAGCAGACATATACAGAACACCCAACCAGCAAAGGCAGAACACACAGTCTTCTCAAGTGCACACAGAACATTCCCTAAGATGTACCATATGCTCTGTCTTAAAACAATGAATTTTAAAGATTTAAATCATCAAAATTTCCTTCTCTCTAACCACATGGAATGAAGGTAGGAATCAATAAAAGAAGTAAAGCTGGAAAAGCACAACTATACGGAATTAAACAACACACTTAGACAAATAATGGGTTTAGAAAAGAAATCGCTAGAAAAAATAGAAAATACCTTGAGACAAATGAAAATAAAAACACAACATACCAAGACTTGTGGGATGAAGTGAAAGCAGAACTCAGAATTAATTTATAACTCTATAACACATACATTAAACAAGAAAATCTCAAGTCAACAATCTAGCTTTACATCTTAAGTAACTCAGGGAAAGAAAAACAAACCTGAAGCCTTAAGAAGGAAGGAAATGATAAAGGTTAGGGGTAAAAAAAAAAAAAAAAAGAACATAGAGAAACAACAGGGAGATTCAAGGAAATAAAAAGTTAGTTGTTTGAAAAAAATCCACAAAATTGACAAAACTTTAGCTAGACTAAGAAAAAAGGAGAGAAGAGGAAAATAACTAAAAATATTTATGAAAGAGGGAACATCATTACAGACCTTAAAGGAATTTAAAGAATTATTTTTAAAAATACCATGAACAATTAAATGCCAACAAATTAAGATAATCTACAAAGAAATTCCTAGAAACATACACATTACCAAAACTGGCTCAAGAAGAGATAGAAAGTTTTAACAGATTAGAGATCTGTTCTTAGGGAACAGAGGAGAATGAGCCCTTTTTGACATGCATAGGAGAATAAGCACTCTCCAGGCACCAGCCCAGATGTAAAATCTGAGGTTGGTGATTGAAAGCAGGGCTGCATAAAGACCACAGCCCGAATGGAACATCAAGGAGTTGATGGAATCAGCTTTTCGAGGCCTCTGTCACCAGCCACCTCCAGAGGCTGAATCTATCATCGCTGGTCTGAGTCTGGGTCCTGATTAATGTTCCCTCAAGTGGCCTCATCTAGTGTCCTTTGAACTTGCTCCAGAAATCATCTCATCACCTTCTGGAGAAAGCATAAACCACACATCTCCACCATCTGCTGACAAGACTCTCGGTTCAACTTCCAAAGTTGAATTTGGAAACCGGATTCTCTTTTCTCTGTCTTCAGTGCCAACAGCCATCCCCACCACCACCTCCATCAAAACCATTATGTTTGAACTAACGCAGAAGCCTCCTAAGCGCTGCCACCCACACCCACCCCACCCCCAGCTCAGCCTCCACTAACCACCCAAAATGATCTTTCCTTCTAAATTTGTATTGGGGTATCTTCGATTTACAATGTTGTTAGTTTCAGGTGTACAGCAACGTTATCCTGTTGTAGGTTTTTCCAGTAGTCATGTATGGATGTGAGATGTGAGAGTTGGACCATAAAGAAGGCTGAGCACCAAAAAGTTGTTTCTTTCAAATTGTGGTGCAGGAGAAGACTCTTGAGAGTGCCTTGGACAGCAAGGAGCTCAAACTAGTCAATCCTAAAGGAAATCAGTCCTGAATGTTCTTTGGAAGGACTGATGCTGAAGCTGAAACTACAATACTTTGGCCACCTGATGGGAAGAGGTGACTCATCGGAAAAGACCCTGATGCTGAGAAAGATTGAGGGTGGGAGAAGGGGCTGACACAGGACAAAATGGTTGGATGGCATCGTCGACTCAATGGACATGAGTTTGAGCAAACTCCAGGAGATGGTGAAGGACGGGGAAGCCTGGCATGCTGCAGTTCTTGGGGTCCCAAAGAGTCGAGAAGGCAGTGGCAACCCACTCCAGTACTCTTGCCTGGAAAATCCCATGGACGGAGGAGCCTGGTAGGCTGCCATCCATGGGGTCACTCACTTTCACTTTTCACTTTCATGCATTGGAGAAGGAAATGGCAACCCACTCCAGTGTTCTTGCCTGGAGAATCCCAGGGAAGGGGGAGCCTGGTGGGCTGCCGTCTATGGGGTCGCACAGAGTTGGACACGACTGAAGTGACTTAGCAGCAACGAGTCGAACCCAGTTTAGCGACTGAACAATAGCAACTCTGTTTTAGACTCTTTTCCCGTATAGACCATTACAAAGTATTGACATATACCAAAATGACCTTTTAAAAGGAATCGAGTCCAGGCCCATCACTCTTCCACTTGAGTCCTTTCCCTGAATTCCTCTGACTCCTCAAACCAGTCACAATTCTTCCCATAGTTTACAAGGCTCTGCAAGGTCTGGCCCCCTCTGGAGCTGTGAGGTTCGGGATGTGTTGGTCTTGTCTTCATTCCTATTCACCCCAAGATCTTCACACATGCTTTCCCAAGCTCCTGAATGTGCATCCTCTTGCAAGCCCCAGCCTGCATCCTTAACTGGCTGACTCCCTCAGGTCTCGGGTGAAAGAGAGCCTGCTGAGCAAGGGTCCTGCTGCCTCCCCTCTTACCAGCTTAGGGCTCCTGCTGTCTCATCTCCTGCTTTTCCTTGGTGCCATTTACCAGGATTACAACTAAGTTATGTCTCATTATCTGCTTGATTTCTCTCCCGCCTATCCACTCTGTGAATAAGGACGGGGCCCACAGGGATTCCCAGCTTACCGTTGCCTCACCCTTTAACCCAAGGTTTGGAACATTGTACATGCCCCGTAGGGTTTCCCTGGTGGTTCAGTGGTAAAGAATCCACCTGTCAATGCAGGAGATGTAGGAGATGGGGATTCGATCCTTGGGTTGGGAAGATTCTTCTGGAGAAGAAAATGCAGCCCAATCTGGTATTCTTGCCTGGGAAATCCCATGGACAGAGGAGCCTGGCAGGCTACATGGGGTCGCAAAGAGTCAGACATGACTGACTGACTAAACAATGGGGCAGCCACAAAGATGCCCCATACATAGCTGTTGAATGAATAAAAGAATGATTAAAAATCATTTCTCTTCCCTCTAGAAAAAAACCCTCATATTTGTGGCTGAGTGTGTGACTCCTTTTGCAAGCAGACATCAAAAATTTTATTTTTAAGCTGCTTAGAAATCTTATTTAGGACAAATGAAGGCATATCACACAATGGGTAAAGCTAGGAAATGTTAAAGATGAAGAATTCTTTAAAATAAAATCCCATCCACCAGTGAATCTGCCCTAATTACAAAGCATCAGTTTGAGGCAATGACAAGGGATTCTGATGCAAGTATTTGAATAAAGAGCTTCTTTAAATTTTTTTAAACCCCAGGTAACAACTCATTTGAATTCTGAGTTCCAAGGAATAACAAGGAGAGATAAAAAAGACTTCCTCAGTGATCAGTGCAAAGAAATAGAGGAAAACAATAGAATGGGAAAAACTAGAGATCTCTTCAAGAAAATTAGAGATAACACGGGAACATTTTGTGCAAAGATGGGCTCAATAAAGGACAGAAATGGTATGGACCTAACAGAAGCAGAAGATATTAAGAAGAGGTGGCAAAAATACACAGAAGAATTGTACAAAAAGAGCTTCACGACCCAGATAATCACGATGGTGTGATCACTCACTTAGAGCCAGACATCCTGGAATGTGAAATCAAGTGGGCCTTAGGAAGCATCACTACGAACAAAGCTAGTGGAGGTAATGGAATTCCAGTTGAGCTATTTCAAATCCTGAAAGATGATGCTGTGAAAGTGCTGCACTCAATATGCCAGCAAATTTGGAAAACTCAGCAGTGGCCACAGGACTGGAAAAGGTCAGTTTTCATTCCAATCCCAAAGAAAGGCAATGCCAAGAATGCTCAAACTACCACACAATTGCACTCATCTCACACCTAGTAAAGTAATGCTCAAAATTCTCCAAGCCAGGCTTCAGCAATACATTAACCGTGAACTTCCAGATATTCAAGCTGGATTTAGAAAAGGCAGAGGAACCAGAGATCAAATTGCCAACATCCACTGGATCATCGAAAAAGCAAGCAAGTTCTAGGAAAACATCTATTTCTGCATTGTTGACTATGCCAAAGCCTTTGACTGTGTGGACCACAACAAACTCTGGAAAATTCTGAAAGAGATGGGAATACCAGACCACCTGACCTGCCTCTTGAAAAATCTATATGCAGGTCAAGAAGCAACAGTTAGAACTAGACATGGAACAACAGACTGGTTCCAAATAGGAAAAGGAGTACATCAAGGCTATATGTTGTCACCCTGCTTATTTAACTTATATGCAGAGTACATTATAAGAAACACTAGGCTAGAGGAAGCACAAGCTGGAATTAAGACTGCTGGGAGAAATATCAATAACCTCAGATATGCAGATGACACCACCTTTATGGCAGAAAGCAAAGAACTAAAGAAGTTCTTGATGAAAGTAAAAGAGGAGAGTGAAAAAGTTGGCTTAAAACTCAACATTCGGAAAACTAAGATCATGGCATCTGGTCCCATCACTTCATGGGAAATAGATGGGGAAATAAATGGGTAAACAGTGGCAGAGTTTATATTTTATATTTTGGGCTTCAAAATCAGTGCACATGGTGATAAAAGACACTTGCTCCTTGGAAGAAAAGCTATGACCAACCTAGACAGCATATTAAAAAGCAGAGACATTACTTTGCCAACAAAGGTCCATCTAGTCAAAGCTATGGTTTTCCCATAGCCGTGTATGGATGTGAGAGTTGGACTACAAAGAAAGCTGAGCACCAAAGAATTGATGCTTTTGAACTGTGGTGTTGGAGAAGATTCTTGAGAGTCTGCAAGGAGATCCAACAAGTCCATCCTAAAGGAAATCAGTCCTGAATATTCATTGGAAGGACTGATGTTGAAGCTTAAACTCCAATACTTTGGCCACTGATGCAAAGAGCTGACTCATTTTCAAAGACCCTGATGCTGGGAAAGATTGAAGGCGAGAGGAGAAGGGGGTGACAGAGGATGAGATGGTTGGATGGCATCACAGACACAATGGACATGAGTTTGGGTGGACTCCGGGAGTTAGTGATGGACAGGGAGACCTGGTGTGCTGCAGTCCATGGGGTCACAAAGAGTCGGACACGACTGAGCAACTGAACTGAACTGAACAATATTTTTAAATTTCAGAGCACAGTCACTTCATTAAAGCAAGGTTGAGGCACAAAGACATTAATAATTTGAAGTGTGATTTTCAATATTCCAAGGATCTAGCTATAGCATTCTGGCCAATCCCTCTCAGAATGCCATAAGTGTAAGGCGAAGTAGACAGTTTCCATAGCAATGACTTTTTACCAAGATTATGTAAACATTACTGCTGCCTCGTTCTTCCAAAGGCCCAAATTTTTCTTGGTTCAGTCAGACTGCAGCTACACCTTAGCCCTGAGCTGGAATTTGACAAGAATTTATCACAACAATAATTTTTCGAAGGAACAATACTAAGTGTGAGAGCTGACAGTCAGGCAGCTCCAGTGCTGGGCCTGAGTCCACTGGGTGTCTACACCTCTGCAGCCGCTGCCTCTTCACTGCGTGATATTTGCATAGTGATGTCTATTTTTTGGAATGTTTTCGTGAAAATCTGAGAGACACCCTCAAGTCATAAAGTAGGAATTACAGACCCCAGACTCTCCATATGTGAAAGGGAAAAAAAAAAAAAATGGACTTCAGGAAATAGAAGTGTATTGCCCAAAGCCCCACAATATCACATCCAAGTCTAGAACTAGGACTTTCCAGCTTATTCACTCGTTACATTAATCCACACCAAGAACCTGCTATTTCCAGGCATTGTTCTAAGTTTTAAGTATATGTGAGTTTTTTAAAATGATGTCTGCTTTCCCAAGGTTCACATTCTCGTAGAAAAATATAAAAAGGTTGTAATTTTGAGTGGGGTGGTCAAGATAGGTCTCCTTGAGAAGGAAATCTTTGAGTACAGGCTTGACAGAAGTGAGGAAATTAGTCATACGAATATCTCTTGGGGAGGTTTCCAGGCAGAGAGAAAACACAGAGCTGGAAGACATCCGAGCAGACATAAGGGACTTTTTGTATGTGTGGTCCTCACAAGTGAGGCTGGGGGGTCATTGGTAATGATGTTGGTAATGAGTTGATGAAAGAGAACCATTAGACACATTTTTTGCAAGTAGAACTGATTTGTCTCATTGGATAACTGGCTGGATGGGTTGTACTTTCTCCGAAGGTGTTGAGATTATTTTGAAGCAGGCTCAAAAGACACTGGATGAGGACGCTTGATGAAATAAGAGTAACAAATCCAGACTGAGACCCACGTTGAGCAGGTTTGATGGCTGAGATGAAGAGGAAGGAAGCCATTGCAGCTGGAGTACCAGGAACAAGGGAAATAAGCGTTGAGACTGTGGAGCCTTGCAGGCCATTGCAAGGGCTGTGGCTTTCACTCTGAGGGGAAAGAGGAGCCGGTAGAGAGTTTTAAAAGGGCAGGAACATGAATCTGCCCTTGGCTTGAACAGGCTGTTAGACCAACAACAGTCTGTCCAGGACAAAGATGGAGGTGCTACAGTCATTGAGGTTTGAGATGATGGTGGCTTAGACAATGGTGCTGGCAGTGGTGGTGAGAGGAGCTAACCAGAATCCAGAGGCACTGTGAAGACAAAGTCAACAGAATATGCCAAGGGGCTGGGTGTGCGGTGTAAGAGGAAGAGGGCAGTCAGGATAGCCTTAATGTTTTGTCTTGCTTTTTTTATTAAGCAAGAGATTTTATTGGGAAAGGCCACCCCAGTGGAGAGCAGGAGGGTGAGGGAACCCAGGTAAATGGCTCCTCCACATGGCTCACAGTCTCAGGTTTTATGGTGATGGGTTAAGTTTCCGAGTTGTCTCTGGCCAACCATTCTGACTTGGGGTCCTTCTGGGTGGTGCACGCATTTCTCAACCAAGATGGATTCCAACAAGGAGGATTCTGGCAGGTCGGTAGGTTACATAGTGTCTCCTTTTGACCTTTCCTGAATTCTTCCAGTTAGTGATGAGGGATAGCCCTAAAGTTTTTGACCCAAGTAACCTTCAGCCCAGCATTGCCAAGCGCTAAGGGGATAAATAAGGAAATTAGTCCTGAATACTCATTGGAAGGACTGATGCTGAAGCTGAAACTCCAATACTTTGGCCACCTGATGCAAAGAACTGACTTATTAGAAAAGACCCTGATGCTGGGAAAGATTGAAGGCAGAAGGAGAAGGGGACGACAGAGGTAAGAGGTTTGGATGGCATCACCGACTTGATGGACATGAGTTTGAGCAAGCTCCGGGAGTCGGTGATGGACAGGGAGGCCTGGCATGCTGCAGTTCATGGGGTCGCAAAGAGTCAGACACGACTGACCAACTGAACTGAACTGAAGGGGATAAAACTAAGTGGCCAGGTCTGGAGAGAAGACACAGGAGGTCAGTTCTAGACCTAACAGGAGGTCAGTTATGAGCAGAGTGTAAGACATCCGCCAAGGAGGACATGTCTAGAAGGCTGGAGGGTGTGCAAGTGTGGACCCCTGCAAACATCCTTCGACTGCTCCAGGGACTCCTGGCCTGTGCTCATTCCCACCTGACGGACTTCCAACAGCCATGGCTTGGTCTCCTCCAGAATGAGAAATGCGGCAGTGATGTTAAATCCTCAGCACCCTTCTGCCACCCTCAAATCTGCACTGGCCTTATTTCCAAGACAAATAACCAGTCACCTTCATCTTACCTCATGGGGCCCTCAATCAAGGAGCTCGTTGCCCAGCTTCATATGGCAGAAACACTATTCCAGAACTTTAGACACAGTATGAGGTGAAATTTTATGAAGTGACATTCTAGTAGATTGAGCTTGGTGCCATGTCTCTGCTATCTGTAGTGTATTTAGCCATTTCTCCTACTTGATCAGAAGGATGCAATTTTGTGGTTTATATTCTCGTAGGAGAATTTCCTAAAAGCCTGGGGAAAATCACAAGTAGCCGAGTGATCCAAAAGCACCATGCTCAGTGCATCTGAATAACCTTGTCTTTGGTTAACAATGAATTGATGCCAGCAGAATGATCGTATTTTAAAACTTTTCCTATAAATGTGACATATGCATCTGCGTGTGTCAGCATAATCTCAGCTGAAAACATTCCAATGAATGACAAGTTGATTGGCCCCAATTTGAAAAGCACAGTGTATAAAAACATAATTTCAGGGTGGCCAACAATATGACAGATTCTATATTTTGCTTGTACACAGAACTGGGTTGAACTGTTTGGGGAATTTTGATAGTCTATGGTTGCTTTCAGCAAAGAATTGGCCAGAAAGGAGAGGGAGGAAAAAGAAGAAATGGAATTAACAACTGTTGGGCAACCATTATCAAATAGACATTATCTGAGAGAAAATGATGGGGTAAGGGATTGATAGATAATCATTGTTTTTACAGACAAAGGAGTGGCATGATAGAGAAGGAAAGAGCATTAGCTTTGCAAGTGAAGACCCCAGTGCAAATCACAGCTTTGTTGATACTTCAGTGAGATACCAAATTGCGCCATGTCTTTGACCCCCAGTTTTTAAATCTGTAAAAGGGGCATAACAATAGATACTTTCTAGGTGTGAGAATTGAACTAGATTTTACTTATGTGTACACACATACACATACACACCCTGGCTTAGGTCTATCTTGCGTTTCTCAGTTGTGTCCGACTCTTTGAGATCCCATGGACTGTAACCCACCAGGCTCCTCTGTCCATGGAATTTTCCAGGCAAAAAATACTAGAGTATTGCCATTTCTTCCTCCAGGGGATCTTTCCAACCCAGGGCTGAAACCTGGGTCTCCTGCATCTCCTGCATTGGCAGGCGGGTTCTTTACCACTGAGCCGCTGGGGAAAGGAACCCCCTTAATTCTAATTTCACTCTATTACACATGGTGTATTAGGGAGGCTCCAATGTGACATGGGCAGTGTTCAGTAAGGTACACCACTGTAGTGTAGACCGGGGGTCCCCAACCTCAGGGCCACAGCCTCAGATTAGAAATAAAGTGCACAGCAACTGTAAGGTGCTTGAATCACCCTGAATTGTCTTCCATGAAAGAGGTCCCTAGCGCCAAAAAGTTTGGGGACCGCTGGTACAGACAGCTCCCACCCATCACCCCCCCGCACCCCCCCCACACACACACACAGGGTGTTTCTGCTAAGGTCCCTCGCGGGGTCTTCTTGCTTCGAAACCTGAAAGACTTGAAAGGACAAACATAGGCCCTCTCTCTTCTGTCCACTCTCTGACATCAGTCACGTGGGGACCCTTTCCTGTGGTCTCCTCATTCATATTCATGAGTTTATATCAAAAGCTGCGGCCTTGTGTGTTAAAAGCCACCGGAAGAAACTCTGTTAGAGAACAAGATGTAGTAGTGACAATGTACCTGGATAATTTGGGGAGCGAAGGGCATGAATAGCCTTCTAAAGGATCGCTCACCAGTCTTCTATCAGCATACATCTTGCCCCATATTAAGGAGAAACAATAGTTCGGCTCTGCAAACTGCTGACTTGTAAGGAATTTAAATCCCTTTATTACTTTCATTTTCTTCCACCTGCTGTGAGTAATAGTAAGGATGAGATCCAATTCCAATTCCTGGATCCCAAATAAAAAGAATGGATGGCATATGGAGGTCAGGGATTAAGCGGAAGGTGAGATGGCAGCAAGAATAAAACCCTGGAGAAAGAAAAATGAGGGGAGCCAAAAATGAGGGAAGCTTGGCTTTTCAATCTGATCCCATTGGGACCTTAACTTCCATATGAGAACTGTGCTTCTAAGGTGTTCTTTAAGCAAATGTTGATTGGGTTTTTCAGATCAGCTTTAGTGTGAGAAATTCCATGGTGCTGTTAGAAGTGAAAGTGCATAGATCAGCTCCTTTTCAATTGAATTTGTCATCAGAGCCAGATGAAGATATAAAAAAAAATAGCAAGTGAGGGGGTAGGGTGAGTAATTGCCTGACTTTTCTTCAATGTTTTGTTTTGCACTCGTCTCCTCTTGCATAGCGAAGTCATTTCAAGAACTAGGTTTTATATTAGCATCTGTCTTTGGGGATTGAAGATAGAAAACCGAAGTGCAAACTTGCAACATACTTGCTGACTATGAAGTGCTCACGTTTTAGAAAATCTGAGTTATATAAGGCGAACCTCACTGGAGAAGAAAGGACAAGCCCTTCGGGGCACAAGCATTGGCACAAGCTGAGAGTAGATGAGGGCCACGTGCAGGCACACCTGGGAGGGGGTTGTGCAGTGGGATCAAGGTCAAGACCGAAGAGCTCTGGTGCTGGTGCTGCAACTTAACTGTGACCAGAAAAGATGTCTAAACCCTGGTCTCCATGCAGAAAGGTCTCTGGCTCTGCAGCGTGGCCTCAATCAGCCTCCTGTCTGGAAAAGGGCAGGGGCTTCAACCATCCTGCTCTCCATTTTAGAGCACAGTCTTTGCCCTTGGTGCTCTTTGCCTTGGGGTCCTCTTTCCCATCTCTTTGCTCCTAAGAGGACTAAGAGTCAAAGGGAAGGCCAGTGTGAACTGAGAGGAAAGGAGTTATGTCTAGCAGATGTCCCAAACTAGAGAGATTAAAACACCCCTTACGGTCTGCTGCACGCCAGCCCAGAACAGCTCATGAGCGGTGTGGGAGACACACTCCGGTTCGGTGGAGGATCCCTCTCTGTAACGAGGGCGGTGCTTTTCACCTAGCGAACTGCTGCCCACACGCATTTCTGTGTTTCCCATATTTTCTACCACAAACATATTATTTTGACATCACCAAACTACAATAAATGCCATAAAAATGGAGACTAAGAGCTAAGATGTGTAAAACCTAAAATATAGTAACTTTGGGTTATTTACTCAGCTAACCACACTCCATAATTTTTCAGATTAACATCTTTCCCACTGCTTCTGGGATTTGTGAAACTGAAAGTGTTAATCGTTCAGTTGAGTCTACTCTATACGACCCCATAGACTGTAGCCCACCAGGCTCCTCTGTCCATGGGATTCTCCAGGCAAGAATACTGGAGTAGGTTGCCATGCCCTTGGGGATCTTCCCAACACAGGTCTCCTGCATTGCAGGCAGATTCTTTACCATCTGAGCCACCTGGGAAGCCCTTCTGGGGTTTGTACCAGTCAACGAATAAATGGCACTCCACAGTTCATTATGAAATATCCATTTATTGGAACTTCCCTGGCAGTCCAGTGGTAAAGAATCTGTCTTCCAATGCAGGGGATGCGAGTTCCATCCCTGGTTGGGGAACTAAGATCCCACATGCTGGAGGGCAACTAAGCCCATGCACCGCAACCAGATAAGCCAAGCTGCAGCAAAGACCTAGATATAAATATATCCTGTAGATATAAATATATCCTGTAGCCAGTAGATATAAATATATCCTGCTGTACAGTCTCTAAGTCATGTCTGACTCTTTGCAACCCCATGGACTGTCCATGGAATTCTCCAGGCCAGAATACTGGAGTGGGTAGCCATTCCCTTCTCCAGGAGATCTTCCCCAACCAGGGATCAAATCCAGGTCTCCCACATTGCAGGCAGATTCTTTACCATCTGAGCCACCAGGGAAGCCCATTTAGAGTCAAAGGGATCAGCACTCAGAAATGCACTTGGGATCCACTGCATGCTCCCCATGGGCTCCTGACATCTTGAGGAGGAGTGCTAGGAACTGGGAGAGTGCATTAGCATCAGAATGCTGAATGGGTCTAGAAATCGAGAGACCCTGGACAGGGAGGGACTTGAAACCAAGTGGACGGCTTTGGGTACGACTGGAAATGAAGGGTAAACAGAGAGTCACTCTGGGTGTTGGGAGAGAGGTGACACCGTCAGAGCAGCAGGTGAGAAAATGAACTTGGCAGCTGCATGAAGGACTGACTGCAGGGGAACCAGGCTGGAACCAAGGAAGCTGATGAGGAATGGGTTGTAATTATTGGTCTTGGAACAGAAGCATTTCTTTGCCATTAAATTGATCTTACCACAGTCACAGTACTTGTGCAGCCCTACAATAAAATGGCTCAGTATTTTACAGTAAGAACTCTCCAAGGAAACCCCAATATTCATGTCCCAACAGATGTAAAAAGGAAATACTGAAGAAAGGGACACTCTAAAGAGAAATAAAAAATGAAGAAGAAATATAAAGACTAACATATCAGGGAAAGAAATTGCAAAACCAAGTGATTTGTAGAGAACTTGCATTCTTTCTTCAAAAATAGCTGGACTATGGAAATATAAACACTACCATATGTAAATTCGATAGCCAGTGGGATTTTGCTGTATGACTTAAGGAGCTCAAACCCGGGCTCTGTGACAAACTAGAGGGGTGGGATGGGATGGGAGATGGGAGGGAGGTTCAAGAGGCAGGGCTTATACGTATATACACCTATATACCTATGGCTAATTCATGTTGATGTATGGCAGAAACCAAAACAATATTGTAAAGCAATTATCCTTCAATTTAAAAATAATTTTTTTTTAAATAGCTGGAATGCTGAATACTAGCAAAAGGCAATTGATGAGCATCTCATACACTGAAGAGCTGCTGCTGCTGCTGAGTCACTTCAGTCGTGTCTGACTCTGTGTGACCCTATACACGGCAGCCCACCAGGCTCCCCCGTCCCTGGGATTTTCCAGGCAAGAACACTGGAGTGGGTTGCCATTTCCTTCTCCAATGCAGGAAAGTGAGAAAGTGAAAGTGAAGTCGCTCAGTCGTGTCTGACTCTTAGCGACCCCATGGACTGCAGCCTACCAGGTTCCTCCATCCATGGGATTTTCCAGGCAAGAGTACTGGAGTGGGGTGCCATTGCCTTCTCTGACACTGAAGAGTATTTCCTCTTAAAACTCTAATGAGAGAGAAAAGCATGTACACACACACAAAGCACAGGCGAAAGCACTGAACTTTAATGCCACAATAAGCGTCCTAGGCCCCGTGGAGTGTAGAGTGATTCAGAGGAAGGGGAAGGGGTGAGTGTGTGTGCACATGTATAAAGCAAGCAGAATTGCTGGGAAATACAGGATAGAGCCAGATGACCCAAGGACAAGATGATTGGGCTGACTAACAAATTGACTTTATTGTCAGAGACCTTTGCTGGAAAGGATGAGGATATGATTCAGTTACACATAGACACCTGAGGCCTTCCCTGGTGGCTCAGCTGGTAAAGAATCCACCTGCAATGTGGGAGACCTGGGTTCAATCCCTGAGTTGGGAATAGCCCCTGGAGAAGGGGAAGGCTACCCACTCCAGTATTCTGGCCTGGAGAAGTCCATGGACTGTAGAGTCCATGGGGTCACAAAGAGTTGGACACAACTGAGCAACTTTCACTTTCTGCATCTGAAACTAACACAACATTGTGAATCAACTATACTCCAATATAAAATAAAAATTGTAAAAAAGATAAAGCCATTATCCTTCAATGAAAAATAAAATTTTAAAAAAGAATAAGGTCATGAATGAGCCTGAAGGTGGCTGAAGGTAAACCTGCTTTTAAATCCCAGTTCAGGACTTCTTTGTGCCTTAGCCAGGTAGCCTCGTGACCTCTCAATAAATATCTGTCTGAAACAAGGTGAACATACTTAATAAAAGCATTGAGAAGGTTACACATAAATTATGTGTCTGTAATAATGCCTGGTGTATAATAAGTACTGAAAAATAACAACATTGTGAAACTTGGATGCATTATGTATATATGTATACATAAAATATTATGGTTAATGATCACTTTAGGGAATGTACCAAGCCACTTGCCTTTAAATTTATTGAGTATTTATTATATGCCAGATGCTAAGTACTACAGGGATATGGCAGGGTCTCTGTCTTTAAAAGCAAACACAGCCTGCTATAGTCCTTTATTAAATCTCCAGAGCCCCATATAACAATATCAAGAAACTCAAGTGCCTGACAATCCCAGTGGATGGAAGACTGAAGAACCCTGGTAACCGTCCACCGCAACACCCAGGCCAAGGTGCTGGTCAGCCTGTGGGCGCAGCACTGTCCCCTCCTGGAAGGAGGACTTGATGACCAAGGTGTCTTAGATCTCCAGACTCAGAGCTGGGCCCCCCAGACTGCTCACCATACTTCAGAAAGTGGGGAAGGGGTGGACAAGCAGAGTGAAGAGAGTGTCCTCAGGTGAGGTCGGGATGGCCAGCTGACCCAGTGAGAAAGGACATCTGCAGGTTCTCCCTTTGCAGACACAAGCCGTATCCCAAACCCACAGGGAGTCCTGGCAAAAGCTGAGATGCAGAGCCCTGAGGGTTGACGTGAAGAATGAGTGTTCCCAGCCCAAAGGCCAAATCTCTAGTTTGATCTCATGTTACAAACAGACATTCAGCAGCCTGCAGTGCCCGTGGCCTGGAGGTGGACCGCTTTCCTTCAGCCAACCACGTTCACATCCCTCAGCTACACACGACCACCCCCATCACGTCAGATGTCCCCACCTCCAGCAGAGAAGGAGAACACAGACGCACAGAAAAAAATGTGTGATGTCATACAGGGCTGCTCAGGTACAAGACCATTAGGTGGGTTTTCATGGAAGGTTGTGGAATGATGGTGAGGCTTCAAGTGGGCTCCAGGGGAAAGGACTCACAGACGAGAGAGGAGGCAGGGGGTCACAGGAAGATGAGGGGGCTCCTTGCAGAGGAGCTGGGGGATAGAGAACAGGAGAGGAGGTCAGGAGCCAGCTCTCAAAGATACAAAATTCCAGCCTCACTCTGCAGACAGTGGGGTTCTTTCTGAGATGAGCATGATCAGGCAGAAAGCAAAATTTGAGTAATATTCACTGGACAATTCCAACAATGAAATTCTTCTTGTCCCTTCCTTCCATACCTTCTCCTGCTCAATTCGTATCTCCCTTAGTGACACCGTCACCCACAAATCTCCCTACACAGACACTTGGGAGTCATCCCTAAGTTCTCCTTGTCCCTGGATTCAACGTCTATGCAGACACTAAGTCCTGTCTGTACTCCCTTCTCTAAATATTTCTCATCATCCTCTCCTCCTCGACATCCTGTTAATTCAGGCTTGTCTTTTGGTCCTCTTGCCTCAAATGCCCTTCAGTTTATCACAGGTTGCCACCAGGCTGATTGCTCTCAAATGCAAATCTGACCATGTTACCATTCATGCACACTATTTTACCAGCTTCCCATTACTTTTGTAAGAAAGTCCTTGGCTTGCCATAAGAAAGCCTTTATGACCTGGTACTTACCTTCATCCCAGGGCTCGCCTACCCTTGTCCCTTCTAAACTTGTTCCCTACCCTTATGAAACTCCCTGCTGTCTCTAAAACAGGCCAGGCTGTTTCAGACCTCAAGGTCTCCACATGGGCTGCCCCATATTCTCAGATCTCCATTCTATTCTCTGCATGTCCTTCATCCTCCTGATATTCACTTATTCCTGGAGACAGGAATCTAGGCACAGGCAGAACCATCTGCATGAGGTTCCTCTGGCAGCTCAGGCTGACTTTAGAACCCCGCCCCCCACCGTCTCTCTCTCTCTCAGTGGTACACCCCACTCCTTCATTAATTGATAGCACATGTCACACTCTCTGGACTGTGGGCCAAGCTGTCCGTTTCCCGCTCTGGGTCGTTTCGTCCAGCCCTGAGTCCCCCCGCAGTCTGCTGGATGTTTAATAATTGTGTTGCACTTAATACGAGAAGAACATAGACACATGATAAAAATGTGTGCCAAACAGAGAGAAAGCTTGGAACTCACAGGATCTTGTGACCTGAGAATCCCTCTAAATGGAAGCTTCCAAAAGCCAGATGGAGCCACATCCTGGAGAGAAGTCTCACTGAGGTCCAGGTGACTTGGCGAGTTCTGTACCACCATTTGCAGGTCAGATTACAAAAGTGGAAACACGTGCCCATGCATATGTGGATTGTTTTATTCTGATTGGGCTCAGCAGGACCCAGAAACATCGATATTTCAGTGTGGCACCTACGGGGGGACTGAAGCAATCTTGCAGGTAACCCAAGGTGTCTTCTTGGTATCTTTCACCCATCCAAATCGGAGGCCCGTTGAGTCCTCTCTCCCGCCTCCGCCACCAAATGGCCCTTCCCATCCTTGGATGTGGAAGCACACCAGAATGTCAGGACAGACCTTCTCCCACCAGCAGGGCTCTGGGCCACCCTGCTGTTCTGCACAGCCAAAGGGCTTCCAGCATCGCCTCCAGTGCTTCCCAACAAACCTGGAAAGACAAGCGGAGGGCAAACAGAACACAAATGCACCTGTAAAAATCGCCCTGCGATAACAGCCGCCCATGAGCTGGCGGGAGCGGTAACAGATGGCCACGTCTGTCTAATTTCCTAATCCCTAAGGTTGTACCTCTCTGCTTCCCTTCCATCTCTTTTCCTGGAACATGGTTTTGGCAGGCAGCCGGTCCCTTGGAATCGGCGGTATCCTTCAAAGTCATTCCAGGATGGTATGCGGTGGAAGCCAACCCACATGCTACCAAGAACGAGAAACCCAGAGTCAAAAGCATGAGCCATGCCCAAAACACATCAGTGACCTTGTCAGGACATTCCTGTGTCTTAGCAAAGCACATCAGTTGGTCAGTGTCCATTTTTAAAGCAGTAGGCCTCAGATGAAAGTTGAGAGCTATTTAGGCCATGTTACTTGCTGATTGCCAGCAGGTGCCTGAGTGCAGACAGGCCCTGCTGTCTAATTCCCGCTGCTATGCTGGCTCCTACCCGCCCGCCACTAGGGCACCACCTGTGGCCCCTCAGTTTCCTCATTTAGAAAAGAGTCTGGAACTTTGGATGAGCATGGACTAAAGCTGATCTTCTTAGTGGGTCTTCCCCAGAACAGACCACCATTGTCCTGGCGGTTATTAGCATTTGTAAACATTTTATAGCTTGAAAGGCTGACACCAGGGCTCAGTGAAGTTTTTTTCTGCCTTTCTCAGAATTGTAACTCGGGTGCAGAGCTGACGACAAAAGTGCTGAGAAAGAACCCCACGTTTAAGTTCAGAGAAACTTCAGTTGTTGGGCAGCTACCCCCGCTTCAGGCTGGCTGGGAAGCGAGTCTCCAAAGAGAAAAAACGAAGCACAGAGGAGCCAACAACCTGGACACCAGCCAGCAGCCGGGCGGGAAAGATCTGCCTCCTTCTCAGCCGCACACCAAAGCCCCGCTGGCCCCTCCCAGCAGTGGGGAGGGAACACACAGGTGTGAGAGACTGAAAGCTTGTGTCCCCGCAAACCCTCATGTGGAAACCCTACCCCATGCCGAGGTATCAGGAGACAGGCCTTGGGAGAAAATCAGGGTTAGCTGAGGTCTTGAGGATGGAGCCCTCATAAAGGGGACTGGGCCTCATAAAGGGGACTCCTAAGAATCACAAGAGTCTGCTTCCTTTCTGCTCCCCGTCATCTGAGAATACGGGGCCCTGATGTCATTCTTTCAGGCTATAAGATATGTACAAGATGTCGGCAATCGAGACTTCCCTGGTGGTCCAGTGGTTAGGACTCTGCGTTTCCACCGCAGGGGGCAAGCATTCAGTCCCTAGTTGGGGAAAAGTAAGGACCTGATATAAAATAATAATAATAATGAATTATTCTTTTAAATTGTAATAAATTATTATTTAAAAACATAATAAATTGCTTTAAAATCATAATGATAAATTATTATTTAAAAATCATAATAACTAATCCTAAAACATAAAACAGCTCAATTTAAAAAAAAAAAGATGCTAGCAATCAGAAACCCAGAGGAGATCATCACCAGAAACTAACCTGTTGATCTTGGACCTCCAACCTCCAGAATCACGAGAAGTTAATTTCCATTGTTTATAAGCCCAGCCTATGGTCATCTGTTGTAACAGTCTGAATGGACTAAGGCACTGGGATTAGAGTCCCAGCTGGCCTGCACTAGGTATGAAGGAGGCCCACAAATCATAGAACAAACATTAGAAAAGACAGGACTGGAATAAGCCCACCCTAAGACCTAAGCATGGTGACTGAAATTAAAAGACACTTGCTCCTTGGAAGAAAAGTTATGACAAACCTAGACAGCATGTTAAAAAGCAGAGACATTACTTTGCCAACAAAGGTCCATCTAGTAAAAGTTATGATTTTTCCAGTAGTCACGTATGGATGTGAGAGACGGACCATAAAGAAAGCAGAGTGCTAAAGAATTGATTCTTTTGAACTGTGGTGTTGGAGAAGACTCTTGAGAGTCCCTTGGACTGCAAGGAGATCCAACCAGTCCATTCTAAAGGAGATCAGTCCTGAACATTCATTGGAAGGACTGATGCTGAAGCTGAAACTCCAATACTTTGGTCACCTGATGCGAAGAACTGACTCATTGGAAAAGACCCTGATGCTGGGAAAGATTGAGGGCAGGAGGAGAAGGGGATGACAGAGGATGAGATGGTTGGATGGCATCACCAACTCGATGGATGTGAGTTTGAACAAGCTCCAGGAGTTGGTGATGGACAGGGAAGCCTGTCATGCTGCAGTCCATGGGGTCGAAAAGAGTCAGACATGACTGAGCGACTGAACTAAACTGAACTGGAGATCTATGCATGAGCAGGAAGAGTCACACTGAAAAATCTGCTCTTCAATGATTATGTTTTAGGGAGAAAAACGTGAGTTTTATGTTCATACCCTGAGTTGTGACTCCACACAAACTTGTTTTCTGGCCTTAAGACAAGGCAAGTGAAGAAGGGCTTATTTATTCATTGCTTCAGCACATGTTTATTTATAATATATGATGTGGGGAAGATCCCCTGGAGGAGGAAATGGCTATCCCTCCAGTAGTCTTGCCTGGAGAATCCCATGGACAGAGAAGCCTGGCAGACTACAGTCCATGAGGTCGCAAAGAGTCAGACAGGACTTAGTGATGAAAAACAACAATGGTGTGGTGAATACAGTTCCCGCTGAGGAGACAGAGACGAACCAGGTGGGCAAACGCCTTCCTTCAGGGCGCTAGGTTCTGATGGGGGTGTGGACATTATACCGCGGCTGCGCAGTGTGCCCAGCTCCCGGTTGAGAGCAATGTTGAGGTGAGGAGAGGAAGGAACAATTCCAGACGAGTGCTCAGGGGGCGCTCTGGGGAGAGGGCCCTCAAGCAAGGCGCTGAAAGAGTGAGGAGCGAGAGTGGGTCGTCCTCCTCCAGGGAGCTCTCCAGGGTTCCAGGGAGGTGGGGTGAGATTGGCAGAGTCGGGGAGTTCCAGTTGGACAAGAGCAGCTCAACAAAGGGGATACTGTGGGGACAAAGCAAGGAAATAGAGGCTGACCTCAGAGGCCTTGGATTTCAGTCGAGTGTGATGAAAAGCCCCTAGAGGGTTTTGAGCAGGAACATGACATGGCGTGATACATCTTGGGGAGTCACCTCCGGTAGTTGAGTGGAAAATTGACTACGGGACAGGAGGAAAAAGAGGAAGGTGGTTCATGAGGCCATGGCAGCTCAGGTGGAAGACCATAAGAGCTTGGTCTGGGTGGAAGCAGAAAAGGCACCAAATAGTTAGCCTTGGGATATGTTTGGATAGCTGGTCCTCCTAGGCTTCTGGTCTGTCAAAGAAGAAAAGGAGTTAAGAGCCTCAGATGAAGGGTGGCTTCTACAGACCTGAGATGAAAAGCTTGACAATGAGTCCAAGAGCTCCCTGATAGAAGAACATGACCAGGAGATAAAGATCTGCAAGTGACTTCGAAATCGAGGAAGATGCCAACCCAAATGAAAGTATCTACTTGAGGTGAAAGGCTTCCAGGAGAGCCAGGAAATAGATACTGCCTCTCTGACAAGGTTAAGAGTGTGTGGGGAATTGTTTGCAGCTGGGTTCCCTGGAGGCAAGAATCTGCCTGCAATGCAGGAGGTCCATGTTCAATCCCTGGGTCAGGAAGTTCCCCTGGAGAGGGGAATGGCAACTCACCCTAGTATTCTTGCCTGGAGAATCCTACGGACAGAGGAGCCTGGTAGGCTACAGTCCATGGGGTCGCAAAGAATCGGACATGACTGAGCAAGTTACACTTTCACTAGCAGAGGTTCCAAAAAGGATCGTGGGGAAGCTTAGGAGGGCAACAATGATATGTGGTTCAGAGAAGGAAGCACAGAGCCACAAGAGGTTGGGACTTCAGACAAGATAGTAACTGGAGGAGCATTTTTTCAGTTTGGATGAAAAATGTGGATGAGTCATGGGGAAAACAAGTGGCCTAGAAATTTGTAAAGAACTGGACCTGGAAGTCTCAGACAGATTGAGGTCTCTGATGGATCGAAGGACTTGGACATCTCTGGAACGAGCCAGCTGCTCCTGGAAATCCAAGACCAGGTGGGCTGGCAACAGGATTGTTTGGTTCCCAGGAGCCTCACCAGGTGCTGGAAATGGCCTGAGCTCCAGATGGATGACAGGTCTTTCTGGACGGGCTCTTGCACAGCTTGTCTTCACTACAGTTCCAAGGGAACCATGGGGAACGGCGTCATGGATTCTAAAATAACTCTAGGTGAGATAGTTGGACTTTCTGTTTCCCTTGACTCAACTCCCACTCACACCTCAATCCCCTGAAATCTGATTTTCTCCTATTTCCTTTCACCAAAACAGCTCTGACCAAGTTTACTAGTAGCCTCCACGTGGCTTGATCCAGTGGGCATTTTAAAGTCCTCATCTTTCCTGGCATCTCAGTTCTATGGACCCCACTCTTCCTCATGAAACATTTTCTTCCTTTGGATTTCCACAGTGACACCACCCTCTCTTGATTGTGTTCCTACTCCTCTGGCCTCTCCCTAGCCCTGTCTCTACAGTCCTCATTGACTTACCCTTTAGGATGCTGTGGTTCTTTAATCCTCTCCCTATCTTATTTTATCTACTCTCGCCAGGCCAGCTTGTTCAGATTCATGATTTCAACTGACTAATAAATTGGAGGAAAGTTAAAAATGCTATAGGAGTACTTAGAGGTGTGTGTGACTAAGGCAAGACCAAGGTTGCTTGAGTTGGGTCATTGTTGCCCAAATGATCAATGTAGCCTTGTGTGGACAGCAAGCCCAAGGAGAGTATATGTAAAGTCAGAAAAGAGAACCCAAGCTGGAATTCTTCGTTGGGTTGGAAGACAAACAGGTAAGTACCTATAAATATGGAGGTGTGAGGAACGTTCAAGAGAGAGGGGACATATGTATACCTATAGCTGATTCATGTTGCTATATGGTAGAAATCAACACAATGTTGCAAACCAATTATCCTCCAATTAAAAATAAATAAATTTACATTTTTTAAGTAATTGCTATTATCATTTGTCACAATTACTATTATTCTATAAGTTAAGTGCTTGTCTATACAAGGCCTGTGTTCATTACCTGTGCATTAACTTTTTACTAGCATTTCCCACATTGCACCAACTGCCTCTGTCCAAAATACTCATGCCTGCCTTTCAGTCACCATACCACCAGGCTTTGATTCATCAATTCAATCTTTCATCAGTAATTTTTATTGATTGCCTTTAGGATGTATGGTGATGTTTAAAGCACTAAAATACATCTCTATCCTCAGAGATTCTGATGGAGTATTGCAATAATCCTACTACTTACTGTTGTCAGCTTTTCCATCAGCATCAATTAGAAAAGACACAAAGGAGCCATGTGTTTATCAATTATTTTATCAAGGGAACAAGTACAGTAGCATCACTTGCAAATGATCAGCAATCATTATTGCATGCAACTAAAAAGGGTATGTTCTACTTATTAAAAATCCACAATGTAGCCAACTCTCATCTATAAACAAGGCAGTTATCTACAATGAATCTCATGGCAATCCTGCTGTTAAGCTTATTGATCTGCTCTAATGAATTACCTGCTTTGTTGACATCTGCACTCTTCAATTTCAAAGTTAACCACATTTCCTTGACAACCCTTCCCTCTATTTCCATTTATTTGCAGACTGTCTGCAGAGACAATCCAGTAGAAAGGGGATAACGCTCACTTTGGGACCAGAAGGCCTGGGTCCAAGCTTTGGTTTGTAATTCACACACAGAATCTCATTGTCCTCATCTGTGTGTACGTGTGAAAAAGCCTACACTCTCCTTCACCTCCTCCCAAAAGCAGGTGGTGAGAGTAGTACTATTAGGAAAGCTTTGGAAACCCAAGCCATTGTCCTTGCTCACTGGGAAATTTTTGAGTCATCTGTTCTCAGTAGCTTTATGGGGTGGATTGCCACAAAACTGCCTCACAAAGCAACAACTAATGCATTGCAAGTGACACGCGTACTTTTGGGTCTGAACTTGAAGATGCGTTCCACCTGATTAGATGCTCAGAATTTCCCTGGAAGAGAAGGAGGTAAGGGGGCTATTGTTCCCATTTTGCAAACAAGACAAAAGAGGCTCAAGGTGTAACAAACTGACCAAGAGCACTGCTAGAAAATGGCCAAATCAGGACTTAATCTTCCAAATTTTGTGATTCCTGGGTGCACACCCTTCTTTAACAAGAAAGATGCATGAATCCCTTCTCAGGGCAAGGAATGACAATTTCATAGCCAGAGAAAGGTATTCTCCAGGCAAGAATACTGGAGTGGGTAGCCATTCCAGGGGATCTTTCCAATCCAGAGATCAAACCTGGGTCTCTTGCACTGCAGGCAGATTCTTTACCATAAGAGCCACCAGGGAAGCGCAGAGAAAGGTAACGTACCTCCAAAAAGATTCATGTCTCCCCTGCTTATATTGAAGCATCAAGTGTATTCAAAACCATCACAACCTGATTTATAACAATCAGGAGAAGGCTCATTAAACTTTCTTTACACACCAAAAATAATACTACTCAGTGTTCACGTGTGACTTCAAACTCTGTAGATGTTGACAATAGCAACTAAGAATTTCATAGATGGTTGTGGTAATTATTCCACAATACAAAACATCTAGACACACTTCCTCTTTGTTGCACAGTGATGTTTTACAGATCAATCTAACAATACCACTTTAAACGTGCAACGCTCTGAGCCTCATTCTGGTGCCCATTTAATTTACAATAAGAATCCATAAATTGTTCTCCTTAGCTTGTCTCATGCGACAGAGGTCGGCACGCAGGCTGAAGCTGAACTGTAGACAGACACCGTACTGTGTGTTCCAGTCCTTTTCAGCATGCGACACAGAAGGCTCCAAACTCTTAACTAAATGTGGACAATCTCTTTGACCTAATGAATTGAAATGCTATCGACCCCAATTTACATTCTCAAATTTTCAGGGAGAGAGAGTGAACCAAAGCAACTATTGTAGGAATTTTTCTGCATGAGTAAGATATTAAAAGCCTGATGCGACTGTGATGCTTGGAAGTTGAAGGATGGTTTTCAGATGAGAGGATTTTGTATGCGCAAAGGGGTATAGACCCAAAGAGCCTCACGTTGTAAGCACTTCATACTTGATTTGCCAGAACTTGGTGGGGCTGCTCTAGCTGGGTTTTGTCGAGTACTCAGTTCATCAATAAATGAAATACGAAATCCAAGCCCAGCTTTTTAATTACGAAATGCTTCTCCCTCCCGACAATCAGACTTTTACTCATTTCAGCACTGGAAAAAAAAAGTCATCATCATAATTCCTAGTAGCTTGCTTCTGTTTCCACTTCAGTAGATACCCCATAGACGAGAAGTCACATAATGGCTTATGCATCCCATCAGGTCGCCTCTGCCTGAACCCAGCTGCAATGCTTATCTAATTAAACCCCAGCGCCAAACTGTGAGCTTCTGCATCAATCATTAATATTGTATTTTGGATCACTTTAAATTCTGACTGGGAGTATGTTGCACCCCACACATGGGTCTCTGAAGGAGATTTTTCAAATAATCTTTAAGCGGCATTGAAAAAAATAAAACCAGCTGCCTGCTGTTTGATGAGAGCTCCACTCCCCTGCTGCACCCTGATTAGCTGTTAATACTAATTGAGAGATGAATATTGCTTATTCTGAAATGTGGAATATTTTTGTTATTATTATGAAAAGGAAGAGGTAGCTCTTCTTGCCTCAAAAATGTGGCCCCTTGCCCAAATTTTAAATGGTACCCACAGAATAGTGGTTTCTGGGTCTCTCTTCTACAGTCTGCAAAGTCATTATACTTAATCGCTTCTTTTCTCTGGGGGGCCATCCACAAGTTAGTGAACTGTGATCTCCACGTGGGATTTGCACATTCATACCCTACATCTGGAACATGGAGATGCTCTTCACAGAGATCTGATGGCCCAGAAACACTTACAGAAATCTCTATCCTGCTAAGGCACGTGTTGATGAACTTGGGTTCAAGCTCATAAACCAAGAGGAACCGTTTCCTACATCGCTGTTCTAATAGACTGAAACCAACAGGCCAAGCCAAATAGGATAATTTAGACAAAGAGAGACTGGCAAAAACCAAACAAATATCTGCTTCCTTCTAGCATTCTAGGAAAAATACCAAGCAGCTGTGCCAAAGCATACAGCTCTTCTTTGTTCAGAAAAACACTCTGACCTTCTTGCAATCAGGGGATGCAGTCAGCACCAGGTTCAGTAAATATGTATGTAAGACAGGCTTCCTGACGAGGTGCCATCGACTGCAGAAGTGCAACAACCTAACTCAGCATAAATGCTGCTTAAAATTCATAGGAGAATAGGGCAAAGTGGGGGAACATGAGGTTCTAATTCCCCAAAGCTGAGAACGACTGAGCCTTTGCCAGAGAACTGCCTGGCACTTAGCCACATCAGCTACAGAGTGGTGGGGAGTCTCAGGGGATACAAATAAGAGAAAGAGGTTGATTCAAGAGAAGCAAAAATAGAAGGAATAGAGAGAGGTCTTAGGGTGGCTACTTGTAGAGAAGAGAAGGCTGAACAATTTAGGAACAGTCTGAAAGCCCATATGAAAGACCCTCATGAAGAGAATAATCAAAGGTGCCTTCTGAGTTGGCTAAAGATTGGGGCGTGGGGTTTAGGGCTGTCAATTAACAAAGCTGAGACTACATGTCCCAGAATTCATTTGTCTATGGGTGTGTGAGAGAGAGAAAGAGATATGCTTGGGGGAGGGATGCTGGTAATTAGGAAGATGGAAGTGAAGTAGCTGTTGTTCAGGATTTGAAGGTCAGAGCATGGCTGTAAGGATGCTCTGTTGCCGCCCTGACATTGACACTGACTTTCCTTGTCAGCCTGAAGCAGCTCTATCTCCTGCTGAATCCCCTCCTCCAACTCCTTTGATTCTGAGGCCAAGAGAGTATTCAGCTTGCTGACAAAGGGTGCCTCTGCCCCTGGTGACACCCTAGCACCAGAGTAGGAGATTTGAAAGCTGTCAGAGACCACAGATTGCAGCCAGAACCTGCAGTTCCCAGTTTATCCTTCCTTCCCCACGTCACATCTGTCTCCTCCCAGCCCCTAACCCTACAGACACTCCTGGGAGCAGGTCACATTGGCTGCACTCAGAAAGAAGAGTACTTTTCTTTGGCCTCTAATGGTTTAACTACAGCATTCTAGGTAACTTACTGTGCAGGTCTGTAGGAGCTGGGGTTGGAAATCTGTTTATAATGCTTCGTGAATCATAGTCTGATCCACAGACTTCATATTTGTTTTCCTATTATATGTGTAATTGTGGCAGACTCACCTGCCACAGTTAGTTGCTCAGTCATGTCGGACTCTTCTGAGACCCCATGGACTATAGCCTGCCAGACTCTTCTGTCCATGGAATTCTCCAGGCAAGAATACTGGAGTGGGTAGCCATTCTCTTGTGGCTCAGACAATAAAGAATCTGTCTGCAATTCAAGAGACATAGGTTCAATCCCCAGGTTGGGAAGATCCCTTGGAGAAAGGAATGGCAGCCTATTGCAGTATTCTTGCCTAGAAAATCCCATGGACGGAGTTGCATGGCGGCTACAGTTCACAGGGTTACAGAGAGTTGGACATGACTGAGCACATATACACACAACACAACACAAGTAATAAACACTTTATTTTAAGCCATGGAATTTGGAGCTGGTGGATAGGTAGCTTTACCACAGCAATAAATAACCTATTCACAAGTTGATACACAGAGTGAGGTCTTAACAAGATTATGTTGTTGTTCAATCACTAAGTCGTGTCTGACTCTTTGTGACCCCATGGACTGCGGCACACCAGGCTTCCCTGTCCTTCACCATCTCCTGGAGCTTGCTCAAACTCCTGTCCATTGAGTCCAGGATGCCATCCAACCACCTCATCCTCTGTCATCCCCTTCTACAAAAATCTAACATGTGGCATTGTTTTTGTGACCAGGTGGCAGATACAGCCTAGAAAAAAACAGAAATAAAACTGTTGTAGAAACCTGGAAGAAGTGGCAATAAAACTGTTATAAGAGGGTGGAATGTTGGTGACTCACGTTATTGTAGTGGCAAAGTGTGAAATGTAAGATAGAAAATGTTCCTGATGAAACTCTGGGCTTCAGCAAAGAAATTTTAAGGCAGCTGGCTTGAAAGCATCAGCTGGCTCTAGCTGGGTGTATATAACCAAGAAGTACAAGAAAAAGAGGAACTCAGAAAATAACTGGACAACTTGCAAGTTGCATGCAAAACACAACAGTGCCATACTCTGCTAATTTGGAAACTAAAACTCTTTTCATCTCCAGCCGTTTCAGCCAGGAAAATATTCTCCAGTTAAGACATGGCCACGGGTACAGATCAAATTAAGGATGAATCAATGAGACCATTTGTCAACACTTCTTGGATCGTTAAGGAGATGTATGTAGACCCACAGTAAAAGAATCTCCCTGCAATGCAGAAGACCAAGGTTTGATCCCTGTGTCAGGAAGACCCCGTGGAGAAAGAATGACAGCCCGCTCCAGTATTCTTGCCTGGAGAATTCCATGGAGAGAGGAGTCTGGAGGGCTACAGTCCATGGGGTCACGAAAGAGTCAGACATGACTGAGAGACTAACACACTTACTACTTATGCAGACCTAGGTTCAACAAAAGGTTCAACTAGGTTCGACAAAAGGGCTTTCAAGATTCTTAAGGAAACCATCCTACAGCGATATAAAGAGCAGAAGGAGTCAGAGGTTAAATAGAGACAGAGAAGTGTGTCTCCAAAGATTGCGGGTTTCAGTTTTTGACACACAGCGTACCCTGGACTAAAAGAAACCGAGAGTGTTTAAAATGAAACAAACAAAAAAAAGTCTAAGGCTTCTGCAAACCCAGCTTTCTACAAGAAGCAGGCTGAGAAAGTTGTTCTAAGGGTATATCTTCCAATCTTTCTTCAGCAGCGGTCAAGAAGTAAAACTAAGGACATCTCGGAGGACAGAGATAAGTGTTAGAGAAAACAGACTGGGGAACCACTCAGAAAAAAAACCCCACAATTTGAAGAATTGACCATGAGAAGATGCCTGGGCTAGTCTGATGGAAGGTTAGAGATGCAGGAGCAGACTGGAGCCACCCCTGTCATCCCAGCTGAACTCGTTCACAATCAGCTGACAGCTGGTCAACCACCCCAGACACATGAGCAGTAAATTCCTACTACGTTAAACCTTGAGTTTTGGAGCTGTGTGTTGAGCAGCACAATCCCAAAAAAACCAATACACCATTCCTCCTGGTCTCCCACTTGCCCTCCTCAAAACCCAAGTCTCAGTGTGCCTCTTACCTGAGGCCGCTCTCTGGATAACTTGTTTGAAAATCAGAACCCTCACTTCTATCCTCAGTAATTTTGTTATAGATTTATGAATCCTTGATATAGAGTCATACCTGTGCTGCCTTCCTATCATTAGAGATGCTTTCTATTAATCAAGGTACACCCCTCTCCACAGCCTCCGTCTCTGCCACCAAGTTACCACCGTGTGTCCAGCCCTTGCAGCTGCAGACCTTGAGCACATGGGTTAAACAACCTGGGTCTCCTTTTTCTTATCTTTACAATGAGAACAGTGGAGGATCCTTGGACCCACTTTACACTCGTGGACTTCCCTGGTGGCTCAGCAGTAAAGAATCCACCTACCAACGGAGGAGATGCCGGTTCTATCCCCGGGTCTGGAAGATCCCCTAGAGAAGGAAATGGCAAGCCATTCCAGTATTCTTGCCAGGACAAGAATCCCATGGACAGAGAAGCCTGGAGGATTACAGTCCACAAGGTGTCAAAAGAGTCAGATACGACTGAGCGACTAACCTACCCACCACCAGCAGTTTCTCCATATCCTGTTAAATGTGTTTTTATATGTCATCTATTGCCCTAAAACAAGATGTGGTACATGTGGCTATTTCTATCTTACAGACGAGGAAACGTGGGGCACAGAGCTTTTGCAAAGCTCATCTAACAAGCAAACAGCAGAATAAAAGTCATCTTCACCTTGCCAAAAAAAGAAAAAAAAAAAAAAAAAAGTGGAACCAGTAACAATAATGCCCCCTTTCAGAAAAATGGAAAAAGCTGCTAACTGCTTCAATAGAAAGAAACCCGAGCTTAATTTATTCTTCTCGGAATTAAGAATGATTTGTAATATTTGGCAGTAAGGATTATAATATGCTTGAAGTTTAATAGACTTGGGAGATGTATTGACTAATTAGAAACAGCCTTGCTTGGAAGTGACTGCTTTCCGTGAATCAGGAATTTTGCCTCTGGGCACTTTTTCTCCACTACTCATAACTGAACTGTGAAGTTGGCAAACAATCCCTTTATTCAAGCACTGCTCTTTTCCTTGCTGGTTCATTCAACACAAGCATTATCGATTAGTGTCCGTGTGCCAGACCCTATGCACTCACTTTGCCAGGCATGCAGTTGAGAGCCAGGCAGTCTGGTATCTGAGTTTTGAAGGCCAAGAATCAAACACTTCTGTCTGGAATTTTCTAATTAAACCATTTTTATGTAATGAGCACAGGGGCTTGAGGTATTGCAATACAGTGGTGACAAGCTGTATTGTTACCTGGTGCAACTGGTGACAAGCTGAGTGCCCTCAAAGTGAAGTTGCCAGAAGATTCTCCCAAGACCAGGCTTGAAGAGGAGATGATACTCAAGTCTAGTTTTTTCATTCCTGTGAGGCTGAGCGCTGAGCCCTCAGTCATCTCTTGTTTCTCTCATTTGCTATGCTTTGAAAACTCCCAGCTGTTCAGTCACTAAGCTGTGTCCAACTCTTTGAGACCCCATGGACTGCAGCACACCAGGCTTCCATGTCCTTCACCATCTCCCAGAGTTTGCTCGAGCTCATGTCCATTTAGTCGGTGATGCCATCCAACAATCTCATCCTCTGTCATCCCCTTCTCCTCCTGCCCTCTGAATTTCCCAACATCAGGGTCTTTTCAAGTTAGTTGGCTCTTCACATCAGGTGACCAAAGTATTGGAGTTCAGCTTCAACATCAGTCCTTCCAGTGAATATTCAGGGTTGATTTCTTTAGGATTGACTGGTTTGATCTCTTTGCAATCCAAGAGACTCTCAAGAGTCTTTTCCAATACCACAGTTCTAAAGCATCAATTCTTCAGCACTCAGCTTTCTTTATAGTCCAACTCTCACACATCCATACATAACTGCTGGAAAAACCATAGCTTTGACTATATGGACCTTTGTCGGCAAAGTGATGTCTCTGCTTTTTAAAACTCTGTCTAGGTGAAACTCCAATACTTTGGCCACCTGATGCGAAGAGCTGACTCATTGGAAAAGACCCTGATGCTGGGAAAGATTGAGGGCAGGAGGAGAAGGGGATGACAGAGGATGAGATGGTTGGATGGCACCACCAACTCAATGGACATGGGTTTGGGTGGACTCTGGGAGTTGGTGATGGACAGGGAGGCCTGGCATGCTGCGGTTCATGGGGTCACAAAGAGTCGGACACGACTGAGCAACTGAACTGAACTGAACTGATGTTTGTCATAGCTTTTCTTCCATAGCTTTCTTCTAGGGAACTCTTTAAAAGCAGAGGTGTCCAACCACTCTCTCCTTCTAGGAGAAGCTCATCCAGTGGGTGCGGGGGGCATGGGAGGGAGAAGATCTGGTCTGTAGCCTTTTAAACTTTGCAGGTGGGTCTTACACTCAGCCAGGGATGAGAACCACTCAGTGTGAGCTCCATACACATTTTCAATCTATGAAAAATGGATGAGCAAATATTATTACTTTTCTTCCATAGAAAGCTATGGAAGAAAAGCTATTAAAGTAAATGGGTACCATACTTTTCAAAGCCATTTGGTACACTGTTGGATATAAATTCTAAACCCAAGAGAGAAATAGGAGAAAATGAGGATCAGAGTTATGTGTACTATAATAGACCAAAGTAACATGGAGTCTCTTAGGTTGAAAATGAGGACAACTTTCAACACTAAAACCTTTCTTAGAGAAGATAGTATTTATACTTTTATAAGCTCTTTATTGAAAAACACGTTTTTCAAAAAGCTATAAATTTGTCAAAACTTTCAAATGATTGAATTTTACTAATTATACGTATCTACCTACATTTGAAAAATACTCATCCATACATACCCGAGACATTTTTTATTTAGCTTGTGTGCATGCTCAGTTGCTTCAGTCATGTCTGACTCCCTGCGATCCCATGAACCCTAGCCTGCCAGGTTCCTCTGTCCATGGGATTCTCCAGGCAAGAATACTGGAGCAGGGTGCCATGCCCTCCTCCAGGGGATCCTCCCAACCCAGGGGTTGAACCCGAGTCTCTTGCATCTGCTGCATTGCAGACAGATTCTTTACTGCTGAGCCACTGGGGATGCCCTTGTTCAGCTAACAGATGTTTGTGAACTCAGTAAGTGACTCTGTGACCCAGAGGAATTCATGGTCCACAAATCAGGAGTCTCAGACACAGACCACCTAACCAGCAATGAGATGAGAAGGAAATGTTTGCTTAGATTGAAGAAGAGGCAGAACTAGACTGTTTACTGGTAAGGAGTATTTTAGATTTCTACATAGTGAAAAAAAATTCACCAGGCCAAATATAAAAGGTTAAGTTGTGGTTTGGTTTCGTTTTGATAAGTTACTTACTATTCCATAGAATAAGTTGGTTTAGTATACCAGAGGAAAAGAAATAAATTAGACTAGGCCCTGAGAGATAAAAACTGACTTAGAGAGTAACTGAGATAGATCATTAATATTTTCTCAGAATAGGATCAAATTTAATATGATAATATCTGGAAGGATGTGGCCATGAGGAGAAAAGCCATTTGATTATTCAATTTTGTGAAAAGGCACTAATGCAAAATAATACACGGGTTAAGGATGCAATATCAAGTGCATACTTGAGAAAAGTAAACAAAAATAACAAAAGTCCCATAAGAAATCAAAAAATTTTATTTTAAAGACTTATCAAATGTCTGCAGGAAAAAATATATACATAAGATCAAAAAGTGGTTCTTTTAT
Organism: Bos grunniens; assembly: GCF_055505025.1. Classification (NCBI taxonomy): domain Eukaryota; kingdom Metazoa; phylum Chordata; class Mammalia; order Artiodactyla; family Bovidae; genus Bos; species Bos grunniens. Next base: position 83,821,860 of record NC_141176.1, on the reverse strand, counting down.
TTTTTTACTTAAAAACTTTTATTTATTTACTTGGCTGCATTGGGTCTTAGTTTCAGAGCACTTGATTTTCATTGCAGCACACAGGTTTCCCTAATTGCAGCTCACAGGCTCTAGAGCAAATGGCTTAGTTGCCCCAAGGCATGTGAGATCTTAGTTCCCTGACCAGGGATCAAACCCGCATCCCCTGCGTTGGAAGGTGGTTTCTTAAACACTGGACCACCAGGGAAGTCCCCAAAACTGGTTCTTAAGTAGAAAACATTTGTGATTGAAAGGCAAAATACGAGAGGCTGTCAAAGAAAAAAGAAAAAGACGTCTTGTTATGGAATGGATAAGCTGCTGATATACGAAGGTCACAGAAGTCACCCAGTGACAAACAGAATTGTTGCTCTTCTTTCTCTTGTCTTCCTGTTTTGTCACATGGCCCCGAGCTGTTCTCTGGAAAGTATGAAGCTAAAGAAATGAACGAGGCAGTAAGGTGAGGATTCAACAACACCCAAGGCCCTCGTATCACAGGTCCACCTTTTCTCCCACACACGTGCCATCCTATCATTGGCCTGGTCTGGAAACAGAGCATGACTGGAACCGGAGAGGGGCGTGACTTTGCACAGAAAAGTCAGGAAGGCTTTTTCTGAAGGCAAGATTTGAGATCAGACCCTAATGATGCCCACTTTGTTTCAATATGAAAAGTGTTTATCTAGTTGTTTGAAAAATTAGTGACTGACAGGTAGGAAGGCAAGGTTTGGGGCTTCCCAGGTGGCTCAGATGGTAAAGAATCTGTCTGCAATGCAGGAGACCCGGGTTCAATCCCTGGGTTGGGATGATCCCCTGGAAGAGGGTATGGCAACCCACTCCAGTATTCTTGCCTGGAGAGTCCCATGGACAGAAGGAGTCTGGTGGGCTGCCATCCATGGGTCACAAAGAGTTGGACACGACTAAAGTGACTTAGCATGCACACAAGGCAAGGTCTGGATTACGGTAATATTCGGTGAATGAAAAAAAAAATTGATTAAGCAGATTGCTCACTCCCCATCCTTACTACTCACACAAGCTCAGGTTACATTCGGGTTAAAAATTTGTATCTTGGGACTTCTCTGGTGGTTCAGTGGCTAGGACTCCAAGCTCCCAATGCAGGGGGTCAGGGTTCAATCCCTGGTCAGGGAACTAGATCCCACGTGCTGCACTAAGAAACCATATGCCACAACTAAGAACCCAGAGCTGCCAAAAAAAAAAAAAAGGTGTATCTCTCGGGATCTCACACCAGCAATCAGAGCAGGTGCGTGGGGACATCTCTGGGCCGAAGCATTCAGTGACAAGCCAGACTTCTCAGATGCCCCAGAAACCTGTCCACTCTGAGGGCACTGCTGTGGTTCACCTCTTCACCTTCTGAGTCGATGCGTGCATGCGTGCAAAGTTGCTTTAGTTGTGTCCAACTCTTTGCGACCCTATGGATTGTAGCCAATGCACACCCACAGTCAGACACCTGGAACTTCCATACAGCAAACCAACAAAGAAAGAGAATCATCTTAGACGCTAATAATTAAGTAGATGTTGGGAAATCAAGTTTGGCGGTAAACTACAAACCACTTTTCACTCGCCCCAATTCCTGCTGATTGCTTGTCAAAATGACTCCCCAAACCCTTGGGAAAGCAACAAGGAAGGTTGGAGAAATGCTTTCGTATTGTTAAGCTGCTCTGTAATGAACCACTTCCTTTCCATGGTGACAGACCTCTTCAATCCAGGAAAAAGCTTTTAATAAATGCTTTGGTAAATAATCCTCATAATGATCATTGTGTTATTGACTAAAATGGTGTTGAATAACAAAACCGCCCTCCTGTAACACTTTAAAAGATAAAAAGGCACTAATTCAAAGGGGATTGTTTTTGTTTTTAATTCCAACGTGTTTCCGAGAAATCCACTTAAACATTTGCAGCAACAGTGGAAAATCTTTAAGCAGACAAATGAAAATTTTCTTCTCATTGTGCGTCGAGTAGTCAAATTGCACCCAGTATTGTAAAATGAGAGTGGTTTGTTGCTAGGCAATTCCATGAATCATCTCAAACCAAGTTTTAAGCAGACCAATGACAGTGTGTCCCCTTAATTTGTTTTTCTCAGTAGAGCACAGTTTTTGCTTGAGCAATAAAATATATGAACTGATCATATGGGAACCAAATTTTGTGAAACAATAAATAAATCTTATCCCAACACTGACTAATATTTAATGATAAGCATAATTGTTGCTATAATGCATGGAAATCAAATATCAGTGATCTAAAACATAGGCAATGATTGCACTTGGCATTATGTCAACACTGCAGATAAAAGTAACTCTGGGATCAGCCTGGGAGAAGAAAGAATAGGAAGAAGTTCTGAACTGTTTCCAAAAAGACCTACTAGATTCATGGGCCAAATCATGGGTCTCCATGGCTTGAGAAATTGCACTGGCCTCTGTTTTCAAGGAGAACATTGAAGGAGGCAACATTCCATGGGATTGTAGGTTTTAATATAGCTGCTATAGGTTAATCTTATAAATCACTGCATATGGTGACCGTAGCCATGAAATTAAAAGACACTTGCTCCTTGGAAGAAAAGCTCTGACCAACCTAGACAGCATATTAAAAAACAGACACATTACTTTGCCAACAAAGGTCCATCTAGTCAAAGCTATGGTTTTTCCAGCAGTCATGTATGGATGTGAGAGTTGGACCATAAAGAAAGTAGAGTGCAGAAGAATCGACGCTTTTGAACTGTGATGTTGGAGAAGACTCTTGAGCGTCCCTTGGACAGCAAGGAGATCAAACCAGTCCATCTTAAAGGAAATTGGTCCTGAATATTCAAGAAGGACTGATGAATATTCATTGGAAGGACTGATGCTGAAGCTGAAACTCCAATACTTTGGCCACCTGATAAGAAGAACTGAGTCATTGGAAAAGACCCTGATGCTGGGAAAAATTGAAGGCAGGAGGAGAAGGGCATGACAAATGAGATGGTTGGAAGGCATCACTGACTTGATGGACATGAGTTTGAGCAAGCTCCGGGAGTTGGTGATGGACAAGAAGCCTGGTGTGCTGTGGTCCATGGGGTCACAAAGAGTTGGACACGACTGAGCGACTGAACTGAATAAAGTAAACAGTTATACAATCATATCCAGTTCAAGGGGAGTAAAGGTGACTCTAAAGCATTATCAGTATATGAGCATTTGTGAAGTCTTTCTTCACTATCTGCAAAGTTCATGTGTGTATTTAAGGATGTAGATATGAATGGGCTTCTCAGGTGGCACTAGTGTTAAAGAACCTGCCTTCCAACACAGGAGATGCAGGAGATTCGGATTCAATCCCTAGGTTGGGAAGATCCCCTAGAGAAAGACATGGCAACCCACTCCAGTATTCTTGCCTGGAGAATCCCATGAACAAGAGGAGCCTGGCGGGCTACAGTCCATAGGGTCGCAAAGAGTCAGGCATGACTGAAGCAATTTAGCACGCACATAGGTAGATATGAACAGTCATGTAAACAAGTAAAAAGATAAATGTTAAGGACAACCTTCAATCTTTAAACCATGCTATAAAACTCTCTCAAATTTATAGTGTAATATAGTTCCTTCTATTTGTGTGTTTAATAAATATCTTCAGTAAGCAACGGATGGGCCCAAAATCTGATTTCGTTTGGATTTTGCTTGCTGGTGGTACAGATGAAACAGCGTGGACCATTTTGCCATTCTCCTAAAAACACAACAAAGCTCTCAGACCGGTTCTCATAGTGGCTTTTAGCTGGATTTGAGCTTTAACTCCTAACGTCTACAAGCAATAAAGGAAAACTGGAGAGAACATTTCTGAGGATATTAGGGGATTTAATGAACAAGAATAGCATTTAAAGGAAGAGGGGGAAGGAGGAGTGAAAATGAACTTCCCCAAGTTTTTCCCTGTGAGAAGTACCCTTGTAATTATGCATGTATCTTAATTAAAATCACATATTCATGTTTTACTTTTTCAGTTGGTCTTGTATAATTAAAATTGCATCACATTTGATGTATTTATAATTATGGCCAAATGGTTATGTTAATGTTCATCTATTTCATGCTGAAAACTAACAAAAAAACACAAAGAACATTTCTTTAAATTGTTTCTCACCAGAAATTCAATCTCCTAATATGAAAGTTCAATGACCATGTGTCTTGAAAATGAAATATCTATTGAGATCAATAGTCACAGCATCAGATCCAAAAATCTGATGCTTGCAAATGCACAACTCAAACTGCTTTTAAGAGATAATCTATAGAGGAAATAAAAGTAAAATGAATCATTGAAGTTCTAATTAAGGTCGTATAGGAGATTTCTCACTAACTTAAAGGAATTAACAGCAGACAACCATATCTCCTCAGGCTATAATCATTGAGCTTTAAATCCCCAAATCTTTCCATTTTAAAAAAAAGTTCTTTTATTACAAGATCAGTACTTTCTCTTCTGTATGTAAAAAGCATGACCAAATTGAATGCCTATTATTAAATCTTTGAGAAATTCTTTCCTAACTTTTTCCAATAAAGGAATTGCAAAAATGAAAGCACTTCAGGATATAAAAGTGTGTGTTGGAAATAGCTAACACTTGACTTAGACCTTAGGCTCTTTGGAGGGATTTCAGGTGGGGGAATCAACAGCACTTGGATATTCTTGTGGGTTGATTGTGTCCCCTCCCCCAAGAATGATACAGCAAGTGGAAGTCATGACCTCTGGAATCTCAGAATGTGGCCTTATTTGGAAATAGGATAATTAAGGTGTAATCAGTTAAATTAAGATGAGGTCATACTGGACTAACGTGGGCTCTTGATCTAGTATGACAGGTGTCTTTATAAGAAGGAAATTCGGACATAGAGACACCTGGGGAAAAGGTCATGGGAAAACGGAAGCAGAGACTTGAATGAGGAATCTACAAGCCAAGGATGGCCAGGGGCAGCCAGCCACCACCAGAAGCTAGGAGAGAAGCGCAGAAACAGATTCTCCCTCAGAATTCTTCCTCCACAAGGAACCAAGCCTGTTGATTTTGGACATCTGGGCTTCAGAGGGAATAAATTTCTATAATTAGCCACCCGGTTTGTGGGACTTCATTAGGGCAGCCCCAGGAAATGAATACAAATGTGTGTGGAACTTGGAAGCTCGTCTTGGCAGATTTCAACTTGTATCTGCGTCCTACACGTTGCATTAACCGTCATTTTTGCTTTCTTACAAATCCAAGCAAGAGGGACTTCCCTGGTGCTCCAATGGTTATGAATCTGGCTCCCAGTGCAGGGGTTGTGGGTTCGATCCCTGGTTGGGGAACTAAGGTCCCAGGCACCACAGGGCAGCTAAGTCCATATGCTGCAACTAGATAGCCCGTGGACGGCAAAAAGACCCAGCATGGGCAAAAACTTGAAAAAATAAAATAAATTCAAGCAAGAGTCTTAGGTTCTGGAAACCTTGGGAACCACCTTTCTTTCCTTAGTTCTCCAAGAAACTGGAGAGAGGAAACTGTTTTCCCCGCTGTTTTACTGTTCAGTCGCTTAGTCAGACTGTTTGCGACCCCATGGACTGAAGCACGCCAGGCTTCCCTGTCCTATACCATCTCCCGGACTTTGCTCAAAATCATGCCCATAGAGTCGGTGATGCCACCAGAAGTCCACTGGAGGAAGGAATGGCAAACCACTCCAGTATTCTTGCCTCGAGAACCCCAGTGAAGAGGCAATGCCACTTACCTTCCAATAGTTATTCATAGACGTTTTTCTATCCAGGGTATACAGTGGGTATACAGGGGCTGAATGCACAAATCCATATTCCAACACAATCCTAAATAAGAATGCACATAAACAGGCTTGGTGAGAAGCTAGCAGGAGTCATTCAATTCTATAGCACTTTTTGTTTTACAGAGCATTTTTACATACATTTTCTGGTTAATTTATAACAGCTCTACTAATCCCACTATTTTAGAGATGTAGGCAGTCAGAAAAATTAAATGACTTGCCTGTGGGCACACAAAAGTGTAACTCACATCAGGCCTTTCAGTTCATACATCCTGATAGAAATTCCTAAGACAGAGCTTCTCATTGTCCAAGTTGATAAAGAGTCCAATGTGATTCAGTTGCCTGTAGCAAACTCTGTAGGCACAGGCTTACCTGCTATTCTTAAACGATTCTAGGGTCCTATTACTGTAATATCACCTTTTATTTATTTTTTTTTTTACTTACTGGGGATGTGTGTGAAGTCACTTGAGTCATGTCTGACTCTCTGAGAGCCTATGGGCTGTAGCCTGTCAGGCTCCTCTGTCCATGGGACTTTCCAGGCAAAAATACTGGAATGGGTTGCCATGCCCTCCTCCAGGGGATCTTCCCTACCCAGGGATTGAACCCACATCTCTTATGTCTCCTGCATTGGCAGATGGATTCTTTACCACTAGTACCACCTGTCACTGGTTTATTATAAAAGAATGGAATTCAGAAACAGCCAGAGGGAAGAGATGCTTAGGCTAACGGGTATGGGAAGGGGTATGGGCCTTCCATACCCTCTCAGGCATGCCAGTCTCCCTGAATGTCCACATTTTCACCACTCGGTAACAAGCTCTGTATCACTACTTCTGATAATGTCCTTTTCGGGGGACTTTTGTCATCAGCACCATCATCAACAGTGTTTTTCCTTGCTCAAATGAGAAAGTGAAGTGTTAGTCGCTCAACCATGTCTGACTCTGCAACCCCATGGACTATAGCCTGCCAGGTTCCTCTGTTCAAGGGGATTCTCCAGGCAAGAATCCTGGAGTGTGTTGCTATTTCTTTCTCCGGGGGATCTTCCCAACCCAGGGATCAAACCCCAGTTTTCCACATTGCAGGTAAACTCTTTACCATCTGAACCATCAGGGAAGCCCACGAGAAAGCTTTATATTAAATTGCTTCCTTCTCAAAATAAAGCTCTAGGGATTATCTGACAGAACTGTTTCTGAAGAGGGGAAGTGGGATTATGGATGGCCCCAGGCCTACCATGATTCCAGATGTCACCTGGGACATCAGAAACACAAGAGCATGAGGACTGACTTCCCAGATGGTCCAGTGGCTAAGAATCCACCTTGCAATGCAGCAGATTCAGGTTTTATCCTTGGCCAGGGAATTAAGATCCGACAGGCCAAGCAGCAACTAAGCCCATGAGCCTCAACTAGGGAGTCTATGCGCCACAGTGAAAAATCCCACATGATGCAAGGAAGATCCCAGGTACTGCAGCTAAGACCTGACACTACCAAGTAAATAGATATTTTTCTTTAAAAAAGGGAGAAGAAACACAAGAGATCTACATGCTTACATTTGACTGTCCTACATCTTGGGCTTACCGGGGGGCTCAGAGGCAAAGAGTCTGTCTGCAATGCAGGAACCACAGGAGATGTGGGTTCAGTCCCTGGGTTGGGAAGATCCCCTGGAGACGGACATGGCAACCACTTAGTATTCTTGCCTGGAGAAGCCCAAGGAGAGAGGAGACTGGAGGGCTGCAGTCCATAGGGTCCCAAGGAGTCAGACACGACTGAAGCGACTTAGCAGGCACCCACAGACCTCCCGTAAGCCAAGAGACTCAAATTCAATTGTTCAAATACCCCAGAAAATTAATTTGAAAAAGAGTGTGTCCCATCTGCACACTTTCATATTGACATTTATACTTCTTTCTTCATAAGCTTAAAGAGTTGTAAAGAATGTGAATTCTAACAGGTTGTAAATGCTAAAATCTTGAAATTAAAGCTATGGCATCCTTTTAAATATATGTAATGAAATCTAATTTGCAATATAGTTTGAAAGCCACCTGTCAGGAAACAGTTGCTTCTTCTTATTGCTTCTGACCCTGGTGACAAGTGTATCCTGCAGCAACAGGGCCCTTCATCACAAGACGTGAACACCCAAACTGGCCCTGGAGTCAGAAGCTAAGAGAGGGTGCTGGGGAAGCTGGAATACCTAAAGGCCTCAAACCAACAGGGTGCATCAGTAGATCAGGAACAACGTGCATGAATCACAAAATAGCTGCCACTCCCCTCGGGCCCTGCAACTCTCCCACCCTAACCAGAAACATAAAGGAAAGAAAATTCAGAGAGACATAGTCCAGCCTAAGCAAGCAAACCCTTTACAAAGTCATCCACATCATAATCCCTGCTGAGCCCGGGGAGCCAGCCCAGACTTGGAGCACATGCTGCCCACTTGCCCTGAATAATGAAGTCTTTTGTCCCAAACCCAGGAGGCTTGTGTCTTCTGCCAGCATCCATGAATGAAGCTGTGGCAGGCTGACTCGCTAGTTTGTGGGGTAAGTAGTACGATCCTTTATGACCCTTGACACTACTGCTACCATTTTCAGTTCAGTCAGTCAGCTCAGTCGCTCAGTCGTGTCCGACTCTTTGCGACCCCATGAATCGCAGCACGCCAGCCTCCCTGTCCATCACCAACTCCCGGAGTTCACTCAGACTCATATCCATTGAGTCGGTGATGCCATCCAGCCATCTCATCCTCTGTCGTCCCCTTCTCCTCCTGCCCCCAATCCCTCCTAGCATCAGAGTCTTTTCCAATGAGTCAACTCTTCACATTAGGTGGCCAAAGTACTGGAGTTTCAGCTTTAGCATCATTCCTTCCAAAGCAATCCCAGGGCTGATCTCCTTCAGAATGGACTGGTTGGACCTCCTTGCAGTCCAAGGGACTCTCAAGAGTCTTCTCCAACACCACAGTTCAAAAGCATCATTTCTTTGGCACTCAGCTTTCTTCACAGTCCAACTCTCACATCCATACATGACTACTGGAAAACCCATATCATTTTAACAGTGGAAAAAACATATCATTTTAACAGTACACAAATGAGGAGCTTGCCTGGTGGTCCAGTGGACCAATGCAGGGGTCTTGCATTCGATCCCTGGTCAGGGAACTAGATCCCATGTGCCGCAAGTCAGAGTTTGCATGCAGCAATTAAAGATCCTCCATGCCACAAGCATGGCCAAAATAATAATAGTAATAATAAAAGAACATGAATGAGCTTTTTAAACTTTCAGAAATGTTTACATTTCCTTTCTTTTATTCATATTTCCATTGCTTTTCCTTTAGATTTATACCCTAATGTAATAAAGTTTAATGCTTGGAATTCATTGATCACATTATCACTCTTTGTTCAACAGAAATATGTTTACAGAAATTGCATTTTAAAAATTTGTTTCATTTCTTATGATTATAATGTTCTAAGTGTTACATTAAAATTACTATTACTGAACAACAGATCAATATATAAATGCATTTCAATTTTGAATAAATACTGAAGTGGGTTGCCATGACCTCCTCCAGGGGATCTTCCTGACCCAAGGATTAAACCCACATCTCTTATGTCTCCTGCATTGGCAGAGACACTAGCTAACCACTAGTGCCACCTGGGAAATCTTGAATAAATAATTAATAATCATTATTAAAAACTTATTGGAAATAAATCATCTATTAATGCAATACTATTTGAATCAATCCATTCAGAAGCTACCATGTATAATTTTATGTTAACAAGTTGAAAATATTAAACATTTTATAACATGAAGTAAGATTAACTATGCCTAGAATAAATATTTTATAATATGGTATGATAAAATTATTTTTAATCATCTAATTGAAAAACATGTCCTGCATCTATACGAAATGACATAAAAGTTTTACCCAAGGGCTCCACATAATGTATTATAAAATTTTTGGTAGTTCTATAAGCATTCCACTTATATTTAAAGATTCTGCAGCACTAACTTACTGTCAAGCTGCTCAAAGTTCTCTTCTTTCCAGCCAATAAAACAGACTAAGGTAAATTCCTAAGAATAGCTAAAGAGTTGCTTACAGTGAAGTACATGGAAAAGGTCATTTTTAGCATTCATTGTGTCTTGCAGTGCACTCTGCTTCTGCTCTCACAGAATCTTACATTCTTTGGCAGAAGGAAAGGAAGGCAAGAAACAAAGTCATTAAACAAATTGTCATAACTCTCGGTATTCCTATATCTGAACCAGAACATTCTACTCTGGTCTAAAACACCAAACCGTACCCTGAACAGCATCAGGATGGAGAAATACAGGAATCCTTATGAGTTTATTGAACATTGATTAATCTTTAAAGAGGACTTCCCTCCCTTTGTTGGAATCCTGAGAGGTTTGCACATTTTCAACCCGTGAATAAGATTTGGGATGGGTGAGGCACCTGCTCTGGCTTATCAACTGGAATAAAGACTCCTGCAAATTCAGGCAAGTTCTCCAGGAGTGGGTTACAGCAGAGGGGACCTATGGAATTTCAGGATTCCCTGAAAATTTTCTCTGGCCATCAGATCAGATCAGTCGTGTCCAACTCTTTGCGACCCCATGAATCGCAGCACGCCAGGCCTCCCTGTCCATCACCAACTCCCAGAGTTCACTGAGACTCACGTCCATCGAGTCAGTGATGCCATCCAGCCATCTCATCCTCTGTCGTCCCCTTCTCCTCCTGCCCCCAGTCCCTCCCAGCATCAGGGTCTTATCCAATGAGTCAACTCTTCACATGAGGTGGCCAGAGTACTGGAGTTTCAGCTTTAGCATCATTCCTTCCAAAGAAATCCCAGGGCTGATACACCCCCTGAAAAATGTATTCCAGTTGAAACCGCTTCTATAAACCCCTTGATCTTCCACCAAGAAGCTCCGCTATTGGATGATAAATCACAGGAGAATGAGAATAGTGAGCTAGGACAGAAGAAAAGAACCAGGCAAGATCATGCCCTTCTGAAGGGGTTAGGGGGTGGCTTTTGGTTGACCAAGGGCAGAGGCGAGCTGCAAATGCCAAGTCTCCAAGGAGCTGGAGGAAGTGTATGCCGCCTTGGTAAAGGGATTTAGGTGGGGGCCCAGTTGTGCCCACTTAGCTAAGGGCTGAGAATGCAAACATAAGACCCAGCCCGTGCCTTCCAGGCACACTCAAACACAGGATATATATCTATAGATAAATAATTCCTCTTAAAATCTTATTTTAAAATAAAATAGTGCCCTTTCTGCCCTATTCTTCGAGATCAAAAGTATATCTTTTATTTCATTCAATAAATATTTGTCTGCCCCTCGTTAGCCAGGTACTCTACTCAGAGCTAGGAAAGGACTCTAATGGAAAGCTGGTATAAGAAGGAATCCCGGCAGCATCTCTGTCTCACGGAATCTAGACTATTCCCCTATCTGTCATAGTGATCACATCTAGAAAAAAATGAAAGCGTTAGTTGCTCAGTCGTGTCCAAAGACTCTTTGCAACTACATGGACTGTAGCCTGCCAGGCTCCTCCGTCCATGGGATTCTGCAGGCAAGAATACTATAGTGGCTTGCCATTCCCTTCTTCAGGGGATCTTCCCAACCCAGGGGTCGAATCTAGGTCTCCTGCATTGTAGGTGGATTCATTACCATCCAAGCCATCAAGGAAGCCTGCTCACACCTAACTGACATTTATATCCCCTGTTTACTTGCCTACTCAGTTTTTCTACATATTTTTTATTGTGTAAAATATATATATAGCATAGCGTTTACCATTTTAACCATTTTTAGGTGTCCAGTTCTTGCTTACCCCTTCTAAAAGCAGTGCTGTCTTCTACCAAGAGCTGACACTTGCCATGGTAATAGGAGTCGGATGACCCTGCCTTTGACCTTTGGAGGAAAAAAATCCCTTAAGCTCTGGAGTTCTTACTGCAAAATGAGCTTTCTGCCATGCTACCAGTTATGATTTTTGGTACAACGATCTCAGGCCTTCACCATGTCTGTGTGCAGAGGGGATCAATTAAATCGCCCTTCACCAGGCTAACTGTGTCAGCAACTGCATTTTGATCCCCTAGTCTCCACATACCCTATCCTCACAAAACAGATGAGGGCTCCGTTTACTGGAAGGATATAAATAATTAAAATCCTGCAGGGAGCAGCTTTTTATCTACAGGGCTCCATCATCTTTCTTGTACCTGGTGGGAAGATGGGAAAATTACACGAGTTTATTAAAAAAGCAAAAATTGATGGTTCCGGCTCCCGTTCCTCTACCCCGTGGAATGAGAGGAAACAAGAAACAAGAGCTGTCAGTATTTAAAGAGCTGTCACTGAGATCAGGAGGGAAGCTAACCAGCACTTGGCGGAATGAGTTCTCAGATGGACACCCTCCCCATCGCGCCCAGCGCCTCCTGGACACCACCACCTCTTGGAGTTCAGATGTTCACGCTAGGAAATGTTGCCAAGCTGAACCCTAGCTCTCGTTGGATGTTCTATTTCATCATCCCCTCTTTATTTATGATCCCCCCACACACATTTCTTAAGATAAAAGCTTACACTGCAGACACAGTCTTAAACTTACCCCCTGCACACAAACTGATCCCCAGATTACCAGTGAAATTGCTGCCTTTGTATACTTACGGACTGACGTGATAACTGAAAATAACTTCCATTAGCACGATAAAAACTCCAGCTGATACCAAATGAATTTCATTTGATACCAGCAGAGAAAAATATTGGCTACTGAGATATTCTTTGTTCATGGTTATTTACAGTTAGCTAGAATCCGTGTACAATGCCGCCAGCCAGAAGGCACGAAGTGATTTTCCTCACTCGAGGACCTTGTGTGAAAGGACTTCCACAAAAGACTGGCTCACCTTTACTTATTGAAACACAGGGACCACTCTTGTTGCACCTGGTCTACCACAATACGTGGACATGTCTAGCAATTAAATTCTTTGGAGTAAGAAAGATGCCAACAGGAATTTGAGAGATGTGTCGTGCCTGAACTCTGACATTTTCCCTCCTCGTCTCCATCCCATGGCTCTCCTGTTTTGTAAATCTTGGAGTCAACTCAAATGATCAGAACATTCTCCAAAAACTCTGACTTGGGGCATTTTTTAAATGTTGATATTGGGTTGGCCAAAAGGTGCATTCAGGGTTTTTTGTAAGATGTTATGGAAAACTCAGACGAACCTTTTTGGCCAACCCAGTATTTCAAATGAACACATATCACCACTGAGAATTAAGGGTCAACATCGTGTTATGTTCCCTTCAGAATTTTTGCTTTTTTAAGAATCATCACAGATACCATTGAGGTCTCTCATTTTGTATCCACCCTCTCCAAAGGAAATTGGTATCTCAAAATTGTCCATTCATGTTGTTATAGTTTTAACACATGTGTTTATCATAAACAGGTTCACCAGTCTTTGAATAATATATACACCTATTTTTCTACAAATAGTCTTCATTCAACATTATAATTTTTAGATTCTTTGTCATAAACATACATGCAGTTTACCATTTAATCAATGTTACCTGTTCAATGCAGTGACATTAATCACAGTCACAATGTTTTGTGACCATCGCTATTAGCTATTTCCAGAACTTTTTCATTATCCCAAAGAGAAATCCTGTACTAACTAAATAATAATTCACCATTTTCCCCTCCCCATAGCCCCTGGCCACCACCATTCTACTTTCTGTCTCCATGAATTTGCCTGCTCTAGGTAGCCTATGTAAGGGGAATCAGGTATTTATCCTTAAGTCCTTGCTTATTACTATCTCAACAGTATTTTTTAAGCTTTTTATTTTGTATTGGGGTATAGCCGATTAACAATGTTGTTATAGTTTAGGCAAACAGAAAAAGGATATGTATCCATTCTCCCCCCAAACTCCCCTCCCATCCAGGCTGCCACCTAACATTGAGCAGAGTTCCCTGTGCTCTACAGGAGGTCCCTGTTGGTTATCCATTTTAAATACAGCAGTACGTACATGTCCATCCCAAACTCCCTAACTATCCCTTTCCCTCATCCTTCCCCCCAGAACCACAAGCTTGTTCTCGAAGTCTGTGAGTCTGCTTTGTAAGTAAATGTATTTGTACCATTTCTTTTTATTATTTTTTTTATAAAGAAGATAGACACTTTTATTTGCAACCTGAAACAGATATTCAGTGTTTTGACAACAATGTTAGAAAACTGGAATGAAGTCGAAATAAGGTTATAAATGTTTTAATCCAATCTGACCCTCCCTTCATACACTGTAGATAAAAATAAATTAAGAAAGCAGGTCAAATGAAAAAGATTTGCTGAACATTTGAAATAAAGCACAGTGTCACGTGTCTGAAGGGTAGTTAAGGCTTCTTAACGTCTTTAAGAGCAGTTAGCATAGTTGAGTGACTTCACTTTCACTTTTCACTTTCATGCATCGGAGGAGGAAATGGCAACCCACTCCAGTGTTCTTGCCTGGAGAATCCCAGAGACAGGGGAGCCTGGTGGGCTGCCGTCTATGGGGTCGAACAGAGTCAGACACGACTGAAGCGACTTGCAGCAGCAGCAGCATAGTTGAAGGAAAGAAAAATACATCAGAACAAGTACAAAATAGTACATTAGAACAATTACAAAGCAGTGTATTAATCAAAAAGTGAATTCTTGGAAGTTCTGGGTTTTAAGTGAGGCCTGGAGAAGATAGCGGCGGTAAATGGACAGGGAGGAAGTTAAGGAAGAGACTTCCTGTTTGGGTGACGCAACCAGGAAGTGCAGGGACGTGGGGCCTGCACTTGCCATGTGAAGGTTGATAAATACACAGAAGGGGTTTTGTTGAGAATCAGAGAGATGAAACTGATGAGGAATAACGTAAAAGGAGCGGAAAGAACACGCAGACACAGGAAATTGGATTTAAAACAAAAATCTGCTGCTGCTGCTGCTGCTAAGGCACTTCAGTCGTGTCCGACTCTGTGCGACCCCATAGACGGCAGCCCACCAGGCTCCGCCCTCCCTGGGATTCTCCACGCAAGAACACTGGAGTGGGTTGCCATTTCCTTCTCCAGTTCATTTCTTTTTAGATCCCACGTATAAAGGACGTCATACAATATTTCTCCTTCTCTGTCTGACTTACTTCACTCAGTGTGGCTTTCTCTAGGTCCATCCATGTCGCTGCAGAGGGCATCATTTCATTCTTTTCAATGGTTGAGTAGTATTCCATCGTACATATGTACCTCATCTTCTTTCTCCATTCTTCTGTCGAGGGACGCTCAGGTTGCTTCCATGTCTTGGCTATTATAAACAGTGCTGCAATAAATATTGGGGTGCATGTATATTTCCAGATCATGCTTTTCTCCAGATATATGCCCAGGAGTGGGATTGCGGGGTCATATGGTAGTTCCATTTTTAGTTTTTTAAGGAACCTCCATGCTGTTTTTCATAGTGGCTGTACCAATTTACATTCCCACCAACAGTGTAAAAGGGTTCCCTTCTCTCCACATCCTCTCTAGCATTTACTGTTTGTGGATCTTTAGATGATAGCCATTCTGGCTCATGTGAGGTGATATCTCATCGTAGTTTTGATTTGCATTTCTCAATGCTGGGCTGGAGGAAGCACAAGCTGGAATCAAGATTGCCAGGAGAAATATCAATAACCTCAGACATGCAGATGACACCACCCTTATGGCAGAAAGTGAAGAGGAACTAAAAAGCCTCTTGATGAAAGTGAAAGAGGAGAGTGAAAAAGTTGGCTTAAAGCTCAACATTCAGAAAATGAAGATCATGGCATCTGGTCCCATCACTTCATGGCAAATAGATGGGGAAACAGTGGAAACAGTGTCAGACTTTATCTTGAGGGGCTCCAAAATCACTGCAGATGGTGATTGCAGCCATGAAATTAAAAGACACTTACTCCTTGAAAGGAAAGTTATGACCAACCTAGATAGCATATTCAAAAGCAGAGACATTACTTTGCCAACAAAGGTCCGTCTAGTCAAGGCTATGGTTTTTTCAGTGGTCATGTATGGATGTGAGAGTTGGACTGTGAAGAAAGCTGAGCGCCGAAGAATTCATGCTTTTGAACTGTAGTGTTGGAGAAGACTCTTGAGAGTCCCTTGGACTGCAAGGAGATCCAACCAGTCCATCCTAAAGGAGATCAGTCCTGGATATTCATTGGAAGGACTGATGTTGAAGCTGAAACTCCAATTCTTTGGCCACCTCATGCGAAGAGTTGACTCACTGGAAAAGACTCTGATGCTGGGAGGGATTGGGGGCAGGAGGAGAAGGGGACGACAGAGGATGAGATGGCTGGATGGCATCACCGACTCAATGGAGGTGACTTTGAGTGAACTCCGGGAGTTGGTGATGGACAGGGAGGCCTGGCATGCTGCGATTCATGGGGTGGCAAAGAGTCGGACACGACTGAGCAACTGAACTGAACTGAATAATTAGTCGTGTTGAACATCAACAGTATGCTTTTTATGTCAACACATTGATACATGCTGATCCAGCTCATTTGTCTTAAATATTGTGTGTGTGTGTTTAGTCACTCAGTCATGTCCGACTCTGTGACCCCATGGACTGTAGCCCACCAGGCTTCTCTGTCCATGGGATTCTCCAGGTAAGAATACTGGAGTGGGTTGCCATGTCCTCCTCCAGGGGATCTTCCCGACCCAGGAGTCACACCCAAGTCTCCCGCATTGCAGGCAGATTCTTTACAGTCTGAGCCACCAGGGAAGCTAAATATTGTATAGTGTTCCATATACATATTTTATGCTATAAAATGATAAATACTATATAGTATTCCAGTATATTAGAGACAATTATTTAGCCATAACTCTATAGCTGAACATTTAGGTTTTAAATTTTCTGCTGCAACAAAAGCGAAGTTGGAGTGAACAGGAGTGACTCACTGGAAGAAATGCAGGTGGGTGGAACTTCAGTGTTACTAGAGAGCTGCCAGGTTGTCTCGATTGTCCCTGAACCAATTTACAGCCTACCACAGTGGATCCGAGTTCCTGCTGCCCCAAGTCCTTCCTTGCAGTGACAGATTTTCAGTTAACGTTTGGCAATCTGATGGGTGTGAAATGTTACATCAATTTTTTTAAATTCCCATTTTCCTAATTAGTAGTGAAGTTGAGCATCTTTTCATGTTTATTAACCATTTTACACATTTCTTAAGAGCTCAAACCAGTCAATCCTAAAGGAAATCAGTCTTGAATATTCATTGGAAGGACTGATGCTGAAGCTCAAATACTTTGGCCACGTGAGGCGAAGAACTGACTCATTGGAAAAGACCTGATGCTGGGAAAGATTGAAGGCAAGAGGAGAAGGAGACAATAGAGGATGAGACGGTTGGATGGCATCACCGACTCAATGGACGTGATGAGTTTGAGCAAGCTCCGGGAGTTGGTGATGGACAGGGAAGCCTGGCGTGCTGCAGTCCATGGGATCACAAAGAGTCAGACACAAGGGAGAGACTGAACTGACTGACATGTTTCTTTTCATTTGAAATGTCTGCTCATAACGCATTTGCTCTTTAGATCATTTTTTATTGATTTCTAGAGAGGATAGATACATTCATTCATACAATCTGTCAGGTTCCTCTGTCCATGGAATTCTCCAGGCAATAACACTGGAGTCAGTAGCTGTTCCCTTCTCCAGGGGATCTTCCTAATCCAGGGATTGAACCTGGGTCTCCCACATTATAGGCACTTTTTTTTTACTGTCCGAGCCACCAGGGAAGCTCCTACATAGAAATACCTAGATTATATAGATAGATATTCTGCATAATGATCATTTGACTGCTATGTAAACTTCAGATAACTTTGCCAAACAGCCCTGTTATTTCGTTTTCTTGTTCACTAATTTCTAATTATATCCTTATTATATTTTCCTTTCTACTTTGGTTTACCCTGTTTTTCTCAGTCCATTTTCTTGATTTGGACACATTTTTTTTCCAGTTTTTTTTTTTTGGTTTCTAGTTTGTGCATACGAGGCCACCAATTTCTCCGAAAGTAAATGCTTCGACTCACCCACAGGCATTGATAGGTTGTACTTTAAAACATTTTGGGGACTTCCCTGATGGTCCAGTGGTTAAGACTCTGTGCTTCCACTGCAGGGAGCACAGGTTTGATCTCTGGTCAGGGAACTAAGATCCTGCATGCCACACTGCTGCTGCTGCTGCTAAGTCACTTCAGTCGTGTCTGACTCTTAGCGACCCCATGACTCTTAGGCTCTTAAGAGCCTATCAGGCTCCTCCGTCCATGGGATTTTCCAGGCAAGAGTACTGGAGTGGGTTGCCATTGCCTTCTCTGTGCATGCCACGCAGTGCAGCCAAAAAACAATTGTAATAATTTGGAATTTTTTTAATGTCCCTGTTGCTGAATCCTTTTTTGTTCCTTCAGTAGAGGCCTGGGGCTGTACACTTTCTTTTGTAGATCTGAGAAAGTCTCTATTTGCCTTAACTCTTACCTGATCTTGGATGATCAGGATGATATGTGTTCTCTCCCAACTTCTTTTTTAAAAATTAATATTTATTTTTGGCCATGCTGGGTCTTCACTGCTGCTTACAGACTTTTCTCTAGCTGCAGGGAACAGGGGCTACCCTGTAGTTGGGGTGTGCAGGCCTCGGTAGTTGTAGCTCACTGGCTTAGTTGCCCCCTGGCATTTGGGTCTTAGTTCCCAGACCAGGGATCAAACCTGTGTCCCCCGCATTGGCAGATGGGTTCTTGACCATTGGACCAACAACCAAGTCCCTTCCCCCGTCCTCTCAAAGACGATCTTCAGGCGCCTCTTGTTGCTTTGAGGAAGCAGCTGTCGGTCCAGGTGCCACGTCTCTCTAATTCATCCTGGCTTCCCTCTCAGGTGGGGCATAGATGTCCTTTCTTGTCCTTGATTCTTCACAGTTTAATTTTGATACATCTGGGGTGATTTTTCCATTCCTTTTGGACTTGGGTATTCCTTAAACCTAAGAGCTTGTGTCCTTCCTCAGTGTGGAATATTCTCCACCAACATGCATCTCGTCCAGTCTTTCCACTTCAGGGCAGTACATAGGAAATGAATGATGCCAGAAGTTGGCCACAATCAATGTATTTGATCTTTTTTAAACACACAGATTTATAAATAGAATGCAATTTTATACTGTGATAGACTAGCATAATGTTAATAAGATGGCACACACATAACAAGATAATTTGTGGAGGTTTGTAGGGAAAAGGTCTATTTACGAAGGCCTGGGCCAGGAAGAAGGGAACCACAGTGCACAAGGGCACAGCAGCCTGGGGTTGATAACAGAGCTGGCACCACATCTAGGCCTAAAGGATGAACGAAGGAGGTGAGACATCTGCACGGGGAAGATGAGACACCTGTGGGAAAGCCACTAGAGATGAGCAATGGACCTTTGATCAAGGGTCAATTGACCTTTGCTCCACGGTCACAGCCAGCCTGATGTGACTTCACAGCGGGGAAGGACCTTATTCTTCTGCTCCCTCCAATGTCCTGCCAACATTTCTCTTGGCCAAACCCAAGTGGAAGCCAGAGGACAAGGAAGCCCCAACGGCGTTCTTGTAGGTCAGCTGTCCGTGTGCTAATAGAGACCAGGTCTGGAGAAACAGATGACCTCATTTATTTATCACCTCCTCACAGGTCCTGTCTCCAAGTATAGTCACATGGTGATTCAGGCCTCATCATGCGAGTTTGGGCAGGGGACACAAAACTTCAGTCCATAGCAAAGGGTAAATAGTGAACCATTTAGGGGCTATGTTCCATTTCAAATGAACACATGACCATGGACCATCAATCAGGACCTTTCTCCAGACTGAACATCTCATTCTGTTGAGAGAAAAATCCTAACAGCACAATTGTTGTTGTTGTTAAGTCGCTCAGTCGTGTCCGACTCCTTGTGACCCCTTGGATTGCAGCATGCCAGGCTTCTCTGTCAATCACTATCTCCCAGAGTTGGCTCAAACTCTTGTCCATTGAGTCGGTGATGTCATCCAACCATCTCATTCTCTGTCACCCCCTTCTCTTCCTGCCTTCAATCTTTCCCAGCATCAGGGTCTTCTCCAGTGAGTCAGTTCTTCGCATCAGGTGACCAAAGCATTGGAGCTTCAGCTTCAGCATCAGTCCTTCCAGTGAATATTCAGAGTTGATTTACTTGAGGATTTACTGGTTTTACTTTTTGCTGTCCAAGGGACTCTCAAGAGTCTTCTCCAGCACCATAATTTGAAAGCATCAATTCTTTGGCGTTCAGCCTTTTTTATGGTCCAACTCTCACATCCATACCTTATTACTGGAAAAACCATAGTTTTGATTAAATGGACCATTGTTGGCAAAGTGGTACCTCTGCTTTTTAATATGCTGTCTAGGTTGGTCATAGCTTTTCTTCCAAGGAGCAAGCATCTTTTAATCTCATGGCTGCAGTCACTGCCCACAGTGATTTCGGAGCCCAAGAAAATCAAGTCTGTCACAGTAGCATTGAAGTAGACTAAACCTCAAGTTTTTGTTTCCCCACTTAAATCAACAGGCTGAATCTGAGATGTGGCCCACTTGTTTCAAATGCTCTGGACGCTCATCTCTGCGTAACCAGCCTGCTATACAGCACACAGCAGAGTTCCTGTCGGCTGCCTGGAGCAGATACGTTGTTTGCAAACAAAATGCATTGGCTGGCATATAGCAGCTGTGATTAAGTTAATGACTAAGTGCTGTTTTAAGATGCCATATATCTGAAACCCATATATCTTGCATGCTATTATTTGGTTCTGTAAATGTTTAGACAGCTGGCGGAAGTTTGCCCTGACACTGGCATTAAACTGCACCCTTGATGAGCACACCATGCACTCCCAGTGACTGAGTTTCCTCTTTTTCCAAACAGAAGAGAGTGCTGTTCCAAGGCAAAGCCATCAGAGCTCCACCCTCTGTGCTTCATGAGCCACAGTTTATGTTCCATAAGATGGAAAACATGCAACTGCCCCTTTGTCATTGTCTCATAAGAGCACAGACACCTTTTAGCTGAAACAAGTTTACTAATCTCCCGATCCAGTGGAGTCCAAACTCCCTTTAGCAACAGAACTCTGTTTTCAAGTGAAATAGCCTTCAAAGAGGGCTTCCCACGTGGTGCTCAGAGAAGGCAATGGCACCCCACTCCAGTACTCTTGCCTGGAAAATCCCATGGACGGAGGAGCCTGGTAGGCTGCAGTCCATGGGGTCACTAAGAGTCAGACACGACTGAGCGACTTCACTTTCACTTTTCACTTTCATGCATTGGAGAAGGAAATGGCAACCCACTCCAGCGTTCTTGCCTGGAGAATCCCAGGAACAGGGGAGCCTGGTAGGCTGCCGTCTCTGGGGTCACACAGAGTCGGACACGACTGAAGCGACTTAGCAGCAGCAGCAGCGGTGGCAGGTGGTGCTAGTGGTAAAGACCCCACCTGCCAATGCAGGAGACATAAGAGACGCAGGTTTGATCCCTGAATCAGGAAGATCCCCTGGAGGAGGGCATGGCAATCCACTGCAGCATTCTTGCCTGGAGAATCCCATGGACAGAGGAGCCTGGTGGGCTACAATCCATGGAGTTGCAAAGAGTCAGACAGGACTTAGCAACTAAACAACAGCATCATCTTAGGGAATAGAATTAGGCCCCTCCTGTAGATCTTCAAAGCCAGGAGCCTAATAGGGAGGACTGGGCATGAGAATTAAGACTGAGAATTTCCCATTACCTCTGAGCTGACATCAGCTGTGAAATCTACGTGCAAAATAGTTGAAAGGAAAAGTAGAGCCCATCTCTCCTAGGTAGGAGATAAACGTTTATAAAATAATAGAGAATAAAATATGGAACGGTGGATTCCTGACTCAGATGGGGCAGGTGTGCATCCAGGTGTGAATCCTGGTTGACTGGGGTGGGAGTAAGAGGCCTGGGACCT
Source organism: Bos grunniens (assembly GCF_055505025.1). NCBI lineage: Eukaryota > Metazoa > Chordata > Mammalia > Artiodactyla > Bovidae > Bos > Bos grunniens. The sequence continues at coordinate 83,800,214 of NC_141176.1, read as the reverse complement.
TACCCACAGGTCATCTGCCCACACCCACTCAGTGAGAGTGGAAGTCTCAGAAACACCTCTACAGAAGGCTAAGTCTCCACGGGACACGTTGTTTTTATTAACCATGAATATACTTCTTTGTGATCATCGTAAGTCAGTAAGACCATCACAGACAGATGGCCTCTACAGTGCTGGAAGGGGTTTTACCTTTAAAACACATCCACGTAGTAGGTGGGGCTGGTAGAGCATGGGGTTAGTGAAACCATGGCCAGAAGGGCAGAGACAACCCCACCCCTGGTCCCAAAGCTGTCTCACTTACCCCGAGCCTCTAAAACCTGACCTTGATTCAGGAAGGAGCAGGTCGGCATCAACTGGCCTGTGTCAGGGACTCAGTTCTCTCGTGAGTCCAGTTTCCAACTGTTGGGGGAAATCTCAACTAAAATTCTAAATTAGAAAATATACAGCTTTAAAGCCAAGAACATTCAAAATGCCACCCACATACTTCTTATACTTCAGGGACCATGTGGAGTGAAGTAAGAATTCACCTCCACTTCCCCAGAGAGCAACATCTGTGCCTCCCGTCATCAAGACAATGGCCCCAGCTATTCTGCGGGAAGACACTGAGGCTGGAGTTTGGGGGATCAGGTTTGCCTCCATTCTCTCTTTACTCTTTGGGACACACTGGGGCGGGGGCCTGCTGCCAGGATCATCAATTCACAGGACACATTTGGGGGGTTTTTTGGACTGTGGTGGGTCTTCATTGCTGAGCAGGCTTTTCTCTAGTTATGACAAGATGGAGCTGCTCTCTAGCTGCAGTGCATGACCTCATTTCGGTGGCTTCTCTTGTCATGGAGCACAGGCTTTAGGGCACGTGGGTTTCAGTAGTTTCGACACACAGGCTCAGGAGTTGTGGCTCCCAGGCTTAGTTGCCCCACAGTATGTGAGATCTTCCTGGATCAGGGATGGAACCGCTGTCTCCTGCATTGGCAGGCAGATTCTTCACCACTGAGCCACCAAGGAAACCCTGCAGGACACATTTTGAAACCTGTCCTTCAACACTGATGCCCATAATAATAATAATGGGTGTAGTAAGTTACTAGTGAGAAATAATGCTTCTATCATGTCCAACTCTATGCAACCCCGTGTGCTATACAGCCCATGGAATTCTCCACGCCAGAATATTGGAGTTGGATAGCCTTTCCCTTCTCCAGGGGATCTTCCCAACCCAGGGATCAAACCCAGGTCTCCCACATTGCAGGTGGTTTCTTTACCGGCTGAGCCACAAGGGAAGCCCAAGAATACTGGAGTGGGTAGCCTATCCCTTCTCCAGCGGATCTTCCTGACCCAGAAATCATACTGGGGTCTCCTGCATTGCAGGCAGGTTCTTTACCAGCTGAGCTATCATGGAAACCAAAAAAATAATAATGAGTGTAGTACTTAACTAGTGAGAAATAATGCTTCTAGGTGGGGCCATCCAAAAGAAATCATGCCTCAAATCAAGTCAATCTTAGCATCTTCACTCTTCTCTTGCCCTCCTGCCTACTCTCAAACATGAAATGTTCTATGCTGCTGAGGAAAAAGCTACCAAACTTGCTTACACTAAAGTATGGGGAACCATGGTTCAGTCTGTTTATGACACTTGTAGAGAGACCAGAAGAAAGAGGGCAAACTCGCAAACAAGCCAATAAAGCCTCTAAAGAAAACTGAAGACACAGGGAATGAGGAAATTAACAACCACAGTTCAGTTCAGTTCAGTCACTCAGTCGTGTCCAACTCTTTGCGACCCTGTGAATCGCAGCACGCGAGGCTTCCCTGTCCATGACAAACTCCCGGAGTTCACCCAGACTCACGTCCATCGAGTCAGTGATGCCATCCAGCCATCTCATTCTCTGTCGTCCCCTTCTCCTCCTGCCCCCAATCCCTCCCAGCATCAGAGTCTTTTCCAATAAGTCAACTCTTCGCAATGAGGTGGCCAAAGTACTGCAGTTTCATCTTCAGCATCATTCCCTCCAAAGAAATCCCAGGGCTGATCTCCTTCAGAATGGACTGGTTGGATCTCCTTGCAGTCCAAGGGACTCTCAAGAGTCTTCTCCAACACCACAGTTCAAAAGCATCAATTCTTCGGCGCTCAGCCTTCTTCACAGTCCAACTCTTACATCCATACATGACCACCGGAAAAACCATAGCCTTGACTAGATGGACCTTTGTTGGCAAAGTAATGTCTCTGCTTTTGAATATGCTATCTAGGTTGGTCATAACTTACCTTCCAAGGAGTAAGCATCTTTTAATTTCATGGCTGCGGTCACCAACACCCCTCAAATCACAACTTAGAAGAAAGACCTCCTTCACTTACTAGATAAAGCAGAGTTTAAGAAGCTGGCATGAAACAGCCTTAGGGAGACTCCATTTGAGCAGATTTTCATGCACTTAGAGTTTAATCAATACTTTAACAAACATTGAGTACCTTAGCTCAGACAGTAAAGAATCTGCCTACAATGCAGGAGACACAGGTTTGCTCCTTGGGTCAAGAAGATCCCCTGGAGGAGGGCATGGCAACCCACTCCAGCATTCTTGCCTGGAGAATCCCATGGACACAGGAGCCTGGTGGGCTACAGTCCATGGAGTTGCAAAGAGTCAGACACAACTGGAGAGACTTAGCATACACACACACATCAGGAAAACACTGATGAAGCCCTGTGGTGTCAAGACAAAAACACAAGGTGTAAGACAGGTATTTCTGTGGAGCCTCAGAAAGAAAGAGGCATCCTTGATTTCAACTGTGGCACATTCACTCCGTGATCATGCTTTTCTGGCCTGGTGTGTCGTTCCTTTCTAATCTCCAAATAAATCAGAATGTCACATGCCACAAAAGCTGTGAAATTCTGAGCCTGCCATGGAAATATGACTCCTGATGCATGTCAAAAGAAATTGGTGAGATTCGGCAGAACTTCTTCCAAGGGAAGCTTTGCACTTTTCAGCCCATTGTTTTCACCTCTGTATCAACTGCACTGAACATAACATTATGGGTTAAAGATTACCCTAAAGTTTACCCTTACTCTTATTCATTAAAGAAGTACCATTTATCTATCTGTGCATAATTCGGGGTTAAAATTTTACTCTATCGAAGACTCTCTCTATTCAACAGTCTCTTTCCATTATGTGAGATAAACTGTGAAATTTGTCATTTATCCATGACCATACCATAAAAATCTATTGTCTTTCTCCATGGTTTCCATCTTTCCTTCCAACTTTATAGACAGGTTGGACTTTCCCAAGGAGTATCAATGGACTTAGATCAGTAGTACAATTTATAATTGCACACCTTTGATGAAGAAAAAAGGCTAAAATGGGGACATGCTGACATTTCCCCTCCAGTTAAGGTGGGTTGGCTGAGGATGAGGAAAGAGGTCATCAACTTATAAGATACACACTCAATTTAAACCTCAGATACTTCCAGGAAATTCTAGAAGCCATTAGCCAATAAAAATCCAATGGCTCTACTCTTTATGTCGTCTGAGAATGGTTTCTCCTTCAAGCTACACTAAGATTATGACTACCTATGTCTCAGCTAGTTATGAGGATTAACTCACATGATGTTTTTGCCTTATTGGAGGCAATTCTGGCACAGATATGGCCCTTAGCCTGGACAGCAACCCCTCAGCTCTCAATGACCAAAAGTGCTGATTTTGAGATGAGAATCTAAGTCTTTTTGTAAATATTGTGATGATGCTGAGGGTAAGTTGTCATTTCTGCCACATGTTTATTTACAAAACATTTGAAACCCATTAGAATATTTAGGACATGAACTGTTTACTTTTAATTCCAGGAAAAGGAGACTTCCTGTAAATTTCACAGGGAAAGGAAAAAGGAGAGGCAGCAAGGTAAAGGGGTTTCCAAAGTCAGTACTTGAGTTTGGAACAGGGTTCCCTGGTGGCTCAGATGAATCTGCCTGCAATGCAGGAGACTTGGGTTCAATCCCTAGGTTGGGAAGATCCCCTGGAGGAGGGCATGCCAACCCACTCCAGTATTCTTGCCTGGGAAAATCCAAGAGACAGAGGAGCCTGGCATGCTGCAGTCGATGGGGTCACAAAGAGTCAGACATGACTGAAAAACTTTCACACACACACACACACACACACACACAAAGCAGACTGATGGAAAATTATCTTGCAAGATCAAGATATATCTGCAGAGTTTCAAATTCAATTCCCAGCAGCTTTTTATCCTTTTTCATGAAGGTGAGTAAACAGTTGAGACACTTGTATGTTTCTATGGTACTATAGTAAATGCAAACCCAAATATGTTAGAAAGATGTCATTGTTTCCATTCAGGAGTTAATGTTATTTTTTAAAAAATAGGAAAATAAGCCCAAGGGCATCTGTAACAAGGAGAAAACTGTGAACAGCAAAGAGACAGCCCCGCCAGAAGAGCACAAACTGGAAGGTGTAGGTGTTTACAAGGTGTGAAATTTCAGTGCTGGGGGGTTTCACACAAAAGACTAGACTGATTTCTACAAGGAACATTACATTTCTTCCTCCTACAAGAACAGTTCTCCAAGCATGTTAAAGTGTGCCTGCATCCATTAACGCTTCATTCTGAAAAGCCTGACTATGACAGAGGGAAAAGCTGAAATCTCATCTCACCCTAAGCATCCTGCTTAGTTAGAGGTCAGAAAACAAAGATTTCGTTTCAGCAAAGCACAAGGAGTACAGCTCTGATACTCTTAGGTAAGAGCAGAATTATACAGAGGCACAAAGACTGCAAGGAGATCCAACCAGTCCATTCTGAAGGAGATCAGCCCTGGGATTTCTTTGGAAGGAATGATGCTAAAGCTGAAACTCCAGGACTTTGGCCACCTCATGTGAAGAGTTGATTCATTGGAAAAGTCTCTGATGCTGGGAGGGATTGGGGGCAGGAGGAGAAGGGGACGACAGAGCATGAGATGGCTGGATGGCATCACTGACTCAATGGACGTGAGTCTGGGTGAACTCTGGGATCTTCGTGACCCCATGGACTGCAGCACGCCTTCATGGATCACAGCCTTGTTGTGGCAAAGGGGCTTGTGTAACCCAACGAAGCTACGAGCCATGCCATGCAGGGCACCCAAGATGGACAGATCATAGTGGAGACTTCTGACAAAACGTGGTCCACTGGAGGAGGGAATGGCAGACCACTCCATTAGTCTTGCCGCGAGAACCCCATGAACAGTATGAAAAGGCAAAAAGATATGATACTGAAAGATGAACTCCCCAGGTCAGTAGGTGCCCAAAAAGCTTTCAGGGAAGTGAGTGTTAGTCATTCAGTTGTGTCTGACTCTTTGTGACCCTGTGGACTGTAGTCCACCAGGCTCCTCTGCCCATAGAATTCTCCAGGCAAGAATACTGGAGTGGGTAGGCATTTCCTTCTCCAGGGGATTTTCCCAAACAAGGGATCAAACCCAGGTCTCCTACATTACAGGTGAATTCTTTACCAGCTAAGCCACAGGTGGAGGGCAATTATTAATAGCTCCAGAAAGAATGAAGCAGCTAGGCCAAAGCAGAAACTGATGCTCAATTATGGTTGTGTCTAGTGGTCAACCTAAAATTCAAGGCTGGAAAGAACAATATTGCATAGGACTCTGGAATGTTAGGTCTATGAATCAAGGTAAATTGGATGTGATCAAGCAGGAGATGGAAAGAATAAACATTGACCTAGAAGTCATAAACAATTCTAAATACTCTAGCAGGTCCCATATCCCATGCAAGGAGAAAACAGTGACCATGGAGACATGGAGCCATTTCGAGCCACCAAGAGCAAGAAGGCTCAAAAAATAGTATAAAACAGAATTTTCTTCCCTTTGCAAAAAAAAAGCTATGATAAACCTAGACAGCATATTAAAAAGCAGAGACATTATTTTGCCAACAAAGGTCCATCTAGTCAAAGCTATGATTTTTCCAGTAGTCATGTATGGATGTGAGAGTTGGTCCATAAAGAAGGCTGAGTTCCAAAGAATTGATGCTTTTGAACTGTGGTGTTGGAGAAGACTCTTGAGAGTCCCCTGAACTGCAAAGAGATCCAGCCAGTCCATCCTAAAGGAAATCAGTCCTGAATATTCATTGGAAGGACTGATGCTGAAGCTCCAATTCTTGGGCCACCTGCTAAAAAGAGCTGACTCATTAGAAAAGACCCTGATGCTGGGGAAGATTGAAGGCAGGAGGAGAAGAAGATGACAGAGGACAAGATGGTTGGATGGCATCAATGACTCGATGGACATGAGTTTGAGCAAGCTCCAGGAGTTGGTGATGGACAGGGAAGCCTGGTGTGCTACAGTCCATGGGGTCGCAAAGAGCTGGACATGACTGAGGGACTGAACAACAACAAGAGCACAAAGGCTCAAAAAATGGTATAAGACAGAATTTTCCTCCCCTCGTACTTCATCTCCTTGGGATGACAAAGCCAATGATGTCCTCAACAAAAAACTGCAGTCATGAAATGATCTTTAAGAGATACAATGTGCTTGTGTCTTGACAACAGGAAGCGTGACCAAGTCAGCTTCATAGCACTCAGCTTGACTCCTAGAACTCGTGTCCAGAGGGCAGGGCAGGGCTGAGACGGCACCATTAGGATGTGTGTCCACTTCTAAATGGATGCAGATGAGCCCCTCGTCTCAGGGTTGCGCAAGATCTGAGACTGGAAAGAGGCAGTGGAAGAACAGAATCTGGGACACAGAATATTTCAGGCTCATACTTAGGAAAGTGTAGAAAGAAGCCAACTTGGGACCTCCATCCTCGGTCTCAGAGATTTAGAGTCAGACTTCTGTGTCCACCAAGGTGAGAAAGACCAACAAAGATGGCCTTTGGTCTTGCTTTCATGGGTTCTCTTCGCTCCACCTAAGGCTTGCTGCTCCTCTTAGGTCATTCTTTAACTCTGTGCCCTTGACTTGCCTGTCTCAAACACATCCCCCCCACCACTCACACACACAAACCCCAAAGCCTGTCCCAGATCCTTTATTCTTTCCATTCAAACTCAATCCATATAAAATGTGCCCCCTCCCCCATAGCTAGTGACACAAAAGCCTCCATGGACAAGACGTCATTTATCATGTAGGCCAGGTACTGAGAAGACTGGGCTTCCCAGGTGGCACAGCGGTAAAGAATCAGCCTGCCAAAGCAGGAGACTCAGGTGTGATCCCTGGGTCGGGAAGATCTCCTGGAATAGGAAATGGCAACCTGCTCCAGTATTCTTGCCTAGAAAAAGCCCATGGACAGAGGAGCCTAGCAGGCTACAGTCCATGGGGCCCCAAAGAGTCAGACATGACTGAGCACTCACGCACTGAGAAGAAAATGAGTCACTGCCTCCAATTCCAACCACTCAATTATGTTGCAATTTTTATCCAATTAATCTCTAAGTAGCCCTTTGAGACAGGAAGGAGCAGTGACTTCGGATAAACCAAATACCCTAAGTCTATCTTTTTCATGTAGCCCTTTGCATGCTAAAGCCAAAGGCAGCCGTGTCTTCATTCGACAGCTATTGCTATCAGTTGACACTTCCAAGTTCAACCTTAAAGAGGATGAATACAAATGAGGCATATCTTGAAGTTTGAGTCGGCTCCTGAAATTCCAATTAGAAGGATTTAAACAAAGGACCATCCATCCCTAAAATAAATAGTATTGCAACCTTTTAGAAAAGACACACATCCTATGATATATCACTCATACATGGGATCTAATTTTTTTAAGATACAATAAACTTATTTGCAAAATAGAAGCAGACTTAGAAACACTGAAAATAAACTTACGATTACCAAAGGGAAAACGTGGTGGGTGAGGAGGGATAAATCAGGAGTTTGGGATGAATACATGCACGCTACTATATATAAGGAAGATAAACAACAAGGATCTACTATGTAGCACAAAGAACTCTGTCCAGTATTCTGTGATAACCTATATGAGAAAAGAATCTAAAAAGAATGAGTATATGCATATGTATAACTGAATCACTGTGCTGTACACTTGATACTAACATAACATTGTAAATCAACTCTGTGTGTGTGCTCAGTCAATTCAGACAAGTCCAGCTCTTTGCGACTCTTTGGACTGTAGCCCACCAGGCTCCTCTGTCCCTGGAATTCTCCAGGCAAGAATACCAGAGTGGGTAGCCATTCCCTTCTCCAGGGGATCTTTCTGACCCAGGGACTGAACCTGGGTCTCTTGCATTGCTGGCAGATTCTTTACTGTCTGAGTCACCAGGGAAGAAGCTTGTTTTGGGAATCAGACAAAGCTTGGTTGGAGTTACACCACCACCACCTCACTATGTGAACTTGGGCAAGGTGCTTTAACTTTTTGAGACAAGTTTCTTCTTCTGTGAAATGTGGCTAATAACATTTAGCTCAAAAAATGTTGTGAGGATTAAAAAAGATATCACACATGAGATTCTGGGAACGTGATAAGGGTTCAATAAGAGTGACTCAGTGTTGATTGCTGCACAAGTCTTTGACCTTGATAGACCATGAATATAAACAGCAATGACATTAAGAAAATAATCTCGCTGGATGCTGAAAATGTCAACCTTTGTAGTTTATAAGCTCTTCAACATCAAAGGAACATGAGTCATCATAAGCTAAAGGTATCTTGGATGAATTATGAATAGTTCTGCTGACAGCCTCATAAGTTAAATATGATACTTTCAGTAATGAACTGATACAATGGATTCAATACATTTTTAGAGCTTTTCCAAGAGGTGTTGAAATCTGAGAGCTCATCAATCTTTAATGCAAAACTATTTAGTTCCTAAATCCTAGTCCAACCATTGTGACTCACTGGATTGTCCCACTGGGATGGGAATTTGTACCAAGCCAGATGACCAAGAGATTAACAGAAGTATAGAAAGAGAGACTCTTGCTAAAGGAATGCAAAGAGTAATTTGGGAAATGTTGCCAAATGTCATACCTCAATCAACTACCTTGATTTTGGTAGTCTTAAAGATAATACTGTTGTTAAGTTTAGAAAAGTTTGAATGAAAAACACAGGATTTCCATCAACTCGAGAAGATCATAGTTACTTGGAGAAGGGAGTGTGTGCCTTGGGGTGCGGGCAGGGGGACTGTAGTTAAAGACAAGGGCCAGAGAGATACATGGATACATTGGAATAAACATAATTTGGAAGCTTCCAAACCAGCACAATTGGCTTCTTGATCAATTTCTTTCATTTTATTTGCTTGTTTGGCTGTGCTCGGCCTTCACTGCCCCGTGGGCTCTTTCCTCTAGCTGGGGCCAGCGGCGGCTGCTCTCTAGTTGTCGTGCCTGGGCTTTTCGCTGCAGTGCCTTCTCTCGTTGTGGACTGTGGGCTCCAGCACCTGGGCTTCAGTAGTTGTGGCTCCTGGGCTCTAGAGCACAGTCTCAGCAGTTGTGGTGCACAAGCTTAGTTGCTCCAAGGCACATGGGCTCTTCCAGGACCAGGGATCAAACCCATGTCTCGTGCATTGGTAGTGGATTCTTTACCACTGAGCCACCAGGGAAGCCCCAGCAGAACACTTTAAATATTTGTCCACCACTTACCTGGAGCTTCCCTGATATCTCAGTTGGTAAAGAATCTGCCTGCAGTGCAGGAGACTCCGGTTCAATTCCTGGGTTGGGAAGATCCCCTGGAGGAGGGAGAGGCTACCCACTTCAGTATTTTGGGGCTTCCCTTGTGACTCAGCTGGTAAAGAGTCCACCTGCAATGTGGGAGACCTGGATTCGATCCCTGGGTTGGGAAGATCCTCTGGAGAAGGGAAAGGCTACCCACTCCAGTACTCTGGCCTAGAGAATCCCATAGGCTACAGTCCATGGGGTGGCAAAGAGTCAGACACGACTGAGTGACTTTCACTTCACTTCACTTACCTGGAGGACCACCACTGGGAGGGCAGGAGAATAGTGGCTCTGGTGAGTGGCTCCCTGGTTAGCAGAGCAATTATCCCCACCGCTAACCCAAGCCACCTCTTCTAAAGAAAGTTCATAGCCTACTTTTGTGACAAGGTGTGCCCTTTGGATGTCTCAGTCTTACCTCCAGGAGAGTACTCAGTTCCCTGAGGGAAGTTCTAGCAAGGAGCAATTTCCAAAACATATTACATTTCCAGTGAGGCTTTAGAACCCAGTATGCTGTCTGTCTGTCTTTTTCCTTAATTCAAGGAGCCTGGATACCACGTCAAACGGTAGGGTTGATGGAACTAAATCCATGCACAATTCACAAAAAAATGTACTTTAACTGGGGAAGAAGACTGTAGGGAAAAGAACTCTCCAAACTCATCTGGGAGGTTGTCAATATCTGGCTGAGGTCCCATAAGGCCTTGGAAATCCTCGGATGGTGAGGAAAAGAAATGACAGGAAAGACTGCTACCCTCTAAGGAGGAGGAAGCAGGGATGTGAGAGGCAAGAGAGAACCATGCCAGTGGGTTGATCTGGCCTGGCAGCTCCATAGTGGCGCTGATGTCACAGAGGGACTGAGCTAAAACACTTCAAACAAGGGCGTTGTGCTGAGCACAGTCCTCAGACTATGGGTGCTATGGTCTGAACACTGTCCCAAGTTCATATGTTGAAGCCCTATTCCCCAGTGTGATGATCTGAAACAGGGTCTACAAGGAGGTAATTAATGTTCAATGATATCAGAAGGGTGGGGCCCTGATCAATAAGATTCAGTTCAGTCGCTCAGTTATATCCAACTCTTTGCAACCCCATGGACTGCAGCACACCAGGCTTCCCTGTCCTTCACCAACTCCCAGAGTTTACTCAAACTCATGTGCATCGAGTCAGTGATGCCATCCAACCATCTCATCCTTTGTCATCCCCTTCTCCTCCCATCTTCAACATTTCCCAGCATCAGGGTCTTTTCCAATGAGTCAGTTCTTCACATCAGGTGGCCAAAGTATTGGAGCTTCAGCATCAGTCCTTCCAGTGAATTTTCAGGAGTGATTTCCTTTAGAATTGACTGGTCCTTATAGGAAGAAATGCCAGCAGCTCATGCTCTTTCCCTCCCTCCTACCTGCCTTGTGAAGACACAGATAGAAGACCTCTGAAGTGTCAAGCGTTGGTCACTCAGTTGTGTCGGCTTCTTTGTAACCCCATGGACTGCAGCCTGCCAGGCTGCTCTGTCCATGGAATTCTCCAGGTAAGAATACTGGAGCAGGTAGACATTCCCTTCTCCAAGGGATCTTCCCCACTCAGGGATCAAATCCAGGTCTCCTGCTTTTGAAAGGTGGATTCTTTACTGTCTAAGCCATCAGGGAGGCTGAGTCACCCTAATACCGGGTCTTGGGCTGGACCCCAGATTCCTTCCTCCATGGCTGTAAATCTCTGAGATGAGCATCAGAGTCCCCTGAGAGGCTTTTTCAACCTGCAAATGTCCACTTCCCACCTCAGACCCACCAAATCACAAACTCTGGGGATGAGGCTGGGCAGTCTCGGTGTGACAAACTCTCCAGGTCATTACAGGGATTCCCAGGTGGCTCAGTGGTAAAGAATCTGCCTGCCAATGCAGGAGATGGAGGAGACCTGGGTTCAATCCCTGGGTCAGGAAGATCCCCTGGAGTAGGAAATGGCAACCCAATCCAGAGTTCTTGCCTGGAAAATTCCATGGACAGAGGAATATGATTCACTGCCTCCGATTCACAACCACTCGATTATGTCATGTTTTTATCCAATTAATCTCTAAGTAGCCTTTTGAGATTGGAAGGAACAGTGACTCAGATAAACCAAACACCCTAAACTTAACTTTTTCATGTAGCCCTTTGCACGTTAAAGCCAAAGGCAGCCGTATCTTCACTCGACAACTGACACCATCAGTTGACACTTCCAAGTGCAACCTTAAAGAGGATGAATACAAGAGGATTCATTCATAAAGAGGATGAGGCATAGCTCAAAGTTTGACTCAGCTCCTGAAATTCCAATTAGAAGGATTCAAACGAAGGACCATCCATCCCTAAAATAAACAGTATTGCAACCTTCTAGAAAAGACAAACATCTATGATATCACTCATACATGGACCCTGACCAGACACTGAACCTGCCAACACCTTGATTCTTGAAGTTCCTAGCTTCTGGGATTGTGAGAAATAAATGTTTCTTGTTTAAGCCCCTTAGTCTATGGAATTTTGTAAAGGCAACCCAAGCAGACTAAAAGTGTAAGGAATTTATTTAAAATAGGAGGTAAATTTCTCCCTGCAGAAAATAAGGGAAAAGATTGCCCTCCCTTCTTTTTTCATTTACTTTAGAAACCCTAAAGTTGTAAGTAATTTCTCCTCTCTTTGAAACATAGGTAAATCCTTTCGAGAACAAGATAGATCTTTTGTCAGCTTTATGACTCAGAAGTGCCTTTCTCAAAGACTGGGACCCATCTCTTTAAAAATGAACATGTCAAGACAGATGGCACCCCATCTCCCATTTTCTGCTGGCATCTGGCTCCAAGCTCTATAGCTACCTTTGATCATAAAGAAACAATAAATTTGATTTCCCTCTGTGCACGTGTTCTCAGTCGTGTCCAGCTCTTTGAGACCCCGTGGGCTATGTAGCCTGCCAGATACCTCTGCCCATGGAATTTTCCAGGAAAGAATACTGGAGTATGTTGCCATTTCCTACATCTCTAGGGGATCTTCCTGACCCAGGGATCAAACCCACATCGCTTGAGTCTCCTGCATTGGCAGGTGGGTTCTTTTCCACTGGCACCACAGCTAACACAGATAGTTACCCAATTACCAGATAAAGTTTGAGACAAATGCTGCTGTCAAGTCCTCCTACTTGAGAACTAGTTATTCTTTATCTTCAGAATATGTCTGTAATGAGTTGTATCTTCTCGGCTATATGAAAGGTGAGATTGCTTTCTGCTTTGCAATCTCTTAGCAGGTTGTCCATGACATACATCACAATCTGATTTAATCCTTATTCAATAATAAAGCTGGTTTCTTTCTCTACTGCCTTTGTGGAGAGGATCTCTGGGCTGGTAGAAGACTTTTTTTTTCTTCCTTTAGCCACAGAGTTTATTGTTTGAATATTTGCAACTATTATTCTATACACAAATATTCAGTTCAGTTCAGTCGCTCAGTCATGTCTGACTCTTTGCGACCCCATGAACCGCAGCACACCAGGCCTCCTTGTCCATCACCAACTCCCAGTGTCCAAATTGAGTCCACCCAAACCCATGTCCATTGAGTCGGTGATGCCATCCAACCAACTCATCCTCTGTCGTCCCCTTCTCCTCCTGCCCTCAATCTTTCACAGCATCAGGGTCTTTTCTAATGAGTCAGCTCTTTGCATCAGGTGGCCAAAGTATTGGAGTTTCAGCTTCAACATCAGTCCTTCCAATGAACACCCAGGACTGATCTCCTTTAGGATGGACTGGTTGGATCTCCTTGCAGTCCAAGAGAATTCCTTACAAAACTCTATATTCTATATTGCTAGATCACTTCACTCTCCATTGTCTGCCACAATTCCATCAAGAAGTGTTACCCCAAATCACAATCTGCCTGATTGTGTGTTGTTGTTGAGTTGCTAAGTTGTGTCTGATTCTTTGTGACTATAAGGCTCCTCTGTCCATGAGAATCCCAGGCAAGAACACTGGTGTGGGTCTCCATTTCCTTCTCTGACTCTGTTCTTAATTCTATTTCCCCAACAGTTCAGTTCTGGACGCCCTCTCTGCAGCCTGAGAGACAACAAGTAGGATGTAGGATGGAAGGACTCCGGGTAGCATACAGTACTAGCAAATTCATGGTTAGGACTGAGCTCTGGAGATGTTTTCTAACTTCTCATTTCCTCTCTGGGCTGCTGAACCTTAGAGAAGGTATTTGGTGACTACTCACTCAAAGAATATGCAGTCACTGCTGCCCTGTACCCCAGATGCTAAGAATGGTATATTGCTGCAGTAGTTTGACCTCTGAAGTGTGAAGCATTAGTCACTCAATTGTGTCCGCTTCTTTGCAACCCCATGGACTGCAGCCTGCCAGGCTCCTCTTTCCATGGAATTCTCCAGGTAAGAATAATGGAGCAGGTAGACATTCCCTTCTCCAAGGGATCTTCCCCACTCAGGGATCAAACCCAGGTCTCCTGCATTTGAAAGGTGGATTCTTCACTGTCTGAGCCATCAGGGAAGCTGAGCCACCCTACCAGGTCTTGGGCTAGAGCCCATTTTCCATCCTCCAGGGCTATGAATCTCTGAGATGAGCATCAAAGTCACCTGAGAGGCTTTTTCAATCTGCAAATGTCCGCATCCCACCCCAGACCCACCAAATCACAAACTCTGGGGATGAGGCTGGGCAGTCAGGGTGTAACAAACTCTCTTCGTTATTACAGGGATTTCCAGGTGGCTCAGTGGTAAAGAACCTGCCTGCCAATGCAGGAGACCTGGGTTCAATCCTTGGGTTGGGAAGATCCCCTAGAGTAGGAAATGGCAACCCAATCCAGTATTCTTGCCTGGAAAATTCCATGGTCAGAGGGTCCTGGCAGTCTACAGCCCATGAGGTTACAAAGAATCAAACATGATTGAGCAACTGAGCACACACACAATTCAGATTATTGTATGTTCATTAGAGCTTGAGAACCACTGCCTCAGAGCAACGGTTTAAATCTGAGGAACTTTCAAATGACTGATGTCTGGGTCTCATACCAGGTGATTCTGATTTAATTGGCTTAGAGTCAGCCTGCTTAAAAATTCACATGATTTTTTAAAACTATCCTGATGTTTTTAATATGCAACCCAGGTTGAGAACCTCTCCCTCAAAAAGTCCACACAAATGGACTCATTTATGAATGCTCATGCACGAACACTCTGAAGTTTTGTGTAAATGTGGATATATGAGTACTTTTCTAGAAGAGGATTCTTATATAACTTTCATAAAATTCTCAAACAAGTCTGTTCTCCCAACAGTGTTGAATAATAATGAGACAGTGCATTTTCTCTTATTTACTTAGTAATGGGGAGACTTCATGAAGAAAGTGGTTCAAAATTCAATGAGTGCCAGAGATGCTAAATTAATATTAAATAACCTTTTCCAACCAATGACAATATGGTTTCATACATTTTAGAGCAGGGAAGGGAAAATTGAGGACAGCTATCACTTCATACTAGTCTCTATCATTGTCATCATTAGGATTTATTACCACCATAGAGATCAGGCTATTTGTTTAACTCATCTAACCTCCAGCAACCCTATGAGCCATGACAGGGTGGGTTATTATGATCCTATTTATATAGAAGAAATTGAGTGAGTTGCTCAAGGTCACACAAGTTGGAGCAAAACAAGAACAGTTAGTGTTTGGTCTCAACTATGACAGAATGAATATAAAATGGACAATAATCAGATCATATATAACAAAGAACTCTGACCCACAACCTGCAGCAGCCTGCCAGGAAAGCCAAACTCTTGTCTACAACAGACAGCGCAGGAAGCCCGCCTGCTGTCAATCAGACTTGCAGAAGCCAGGTTGCCATCTCTAGTGACAATCCAGGTAACTAAAGAATAACTGCTGCAACAGTATGCCCCAAATATCTAGGACTTGCTTAGCAACTGCCAGTTTCTCTAATTTTTGTCCTAACTTCCAACTTGGGCCAATCAGAGAAAGCCAAACATGACCCCCAACCAATCACATAGGGACTCTGCTCCTATTGGCCTGCCTCCAGCCTTCCAGGACAGCAACCTCCAATCAGGGCACATGGAGAGCCTGCCCTCTTCTCTCTGAAGCTCTCCCGCTCCCTTGCCAGCCCTTGAAGCCCTACAAGTGCAAGTGACAGTGGCTGACCCTCGCTATAACAAGCTCTGAACAGACTTTGCTTTTGGCATTGGCCTTCCTTCCTCTATGTCCACAGCTATCAACCCAAGCTTGCCCTTCACAGTTTAAAACACAAAGAATATCACTAACAGCAAAAACACTTCACACTTTCATACCAATACATGAAGAAGATGATACTTCTTCAAGTTAGCCCAGGGTGGGGCTTTTCCCAAAGAACTTTCTGTAGACTCTACCAGTGTGTGGGTCAATACAACAGCTGGATCTATGGAATAGATCCTAATCCCAAAGTGATTCCCGGAGTAAGGATCTAAATCACATCTGAAATGAGAGTCCTAAGTGACACCCCTTCCCCCTCCTCCCCTGAGGTCATATCAATCTGACCTTCAACTTTGGACATCTCTCTAGGGCAATGGTGATTTCTCAACTATGGATAGGTTTGTTGCTGTTGTTTTTGTGGTGGTGGTGGTTGTTGTTTTTACTTATTCAAAACATTTGGTTTTTAAAATTTTTACTGTAATATAGCCAAATGACAATATTATGTTAGTTTCAGGTGTACTGGCTTCCCTGGTAATTCAGCTGGTAAAGAATCTGCCTGCAATGCAGGAGACCCTGGTTCAATTCCTGGGTTGGGAAGATCCTCTGGAGAAGGGAAAGGCTACCCATTCCAGTATTCTGGCCTGGAAAATTCCATGGACTGTATAGTCTATGGGGGTCACAAAGAATCGGGCATGACTGAGTGACTTTCACTTTTAGGTGTACTACTTAGTGATAGAGTATTTTTATAAATTGTATTCCTAAAGCGTTCTTTATTATTATTCACGCCTCTTGTTGAATGTGAGGTGTTTGGGGCAGAGAAATGAGAGGAAACTGATCTATAAAGAGGTTGCATAGCTTCCTCAAGATCATACAATCAGGGCCTAGGCTTCCAACAAGGCTCTCTATTTCTTTCCCCAAAACACAGCACCACCCAAGGCAGAAACACAGGACACTGCTGTCTTCACATTGTCAGCCCGTACCTTGCTCACAAGGCCCTCCTGTTTCCAAGAAAAGGCATTCTCTTCCCTCATTACTGGCTCACCTTGTCCCCGGGGAGTCTGGAATAAGTTTCCTTCACAACCTCCTAATGTCTCGGTGGGATTGGAGAAGGACATTGCTGAGTCATTTCCAGCCAAAGGAAGGTGTTATTTACAGCAACCTGCACAAATCAACTTCAGTGTTTGCTGAAATGACTTCCTTCTGGCACAAGGTAAGCACCAGACTAATTGTCACCAGTAACCTCTAAACCAGTTCATGGATGGGCTACAGTTCATGGGGTTGCAAAGAGTCAGACACGACTGAGCAACTAACACATTTACTTTTCACTTTCACACTGCACATAAGCAGGTTCTTTAGCCTCTCCCAAATGGTTGCATCTCATACAAGCTCAGACGGTTCTTCCGATATAGTTTAAGTCAATATTTTCTTCATTCTTGGCAAAGGATAACTACAGGAGGAAATGGAAATCTGCGATGTTTCCATCAGTGGATGGTCTCCACATGTTGCTGCTGTTCTGTGCTTAATTGCTCAGTCGTGTCCGACTCTTTGTAACTCCATGGACTGTAGCCCACCAGGCTCCTCTGTCCATGGGATTCTCCAGGCAAGAAGACTGGAGTGGGTTGCCGTGCCCTCCTCCAGGGGATCTTCCCTAGCCAGGGTTCAAACCCAGGTCTCCCACATTGCAGGAAGATTCTTTATCATCTGAGCCACCAGGGAAGCCCAAGAATACTGGAGTGGGTAGCCTATCCCTTCTCCAGAGGATATTCCTGACCCAGGAATTGAACTGTGGACTTCCCTGTTGGCTCAGACGGTAAAGCATCTGTCTACAATGTGGGAGACCTGGGTTCGATCCCTGGGTCAGGAAGTTCCCTGGAGAAGGAAATGGCAACACACTCCAGTACTCTTGCCTAGAAAATCCCATGGACAGAGGAGCCTGGTGTCCATGGGGACGCAAAGAGTTGGACACAACTGAGCGACGACTTCACTTTCACTTTCATCCTACACTGGAGGTGGATTCTTTACCAGCTGAGCTACCAGGGAAGCCCGCCTCCATATGTTACTATATAACTACTATCTGACCCTCCTCTGCATTTCTGTCATTCAGCCTTTCACTGCTTCCTTGCCCTTGCGTGTTATCCTCCACTGTGCTCACCAGGTCTCTCATCTTCCCCGTGTACCAAAAGGATATTAACTCCAGAGGCAGGACTCATTTCTTGCTCTTGAGCTTCTCATCAAAGTGCCTAGCCAAGGTTTATGTCAGAGCACAGGTTAAAGTGAGCAAGAACAATAGATGATCCTTGACATTGGATGAGTTCTAATTATACACTGTCTTGCATTTTACCCAGAGAGACCACAAAGCAAGTTATATATACTGTCCCTTTATCTTACAGCCCTAAAAGCTGTCACTGAGTCAGTGCCCAAAGAATTTGGTTGAATCAATCTCTTTATTATACAGTATACCCTGTCCCCAGTATTTGGAAAAGAAGCCTGTGTGATTTTTCTAAGGTTCTCACACATGCCCATTTTCTTTCTTTGTTTGTTCTGAGATCTGCAGGAGTAAATAGTAAGTTTAACTTTTCTCTTTGTCCAACCAACTCATTTCACCTAGCATAATACCAGCAAGGTCCATCCATGAAGTCACAAATGGCAAGATTTCAGCTTCTTATGGCTTAATAGTATTCCACTGTATTTATATACCATATTTTATTTATCCATTTACCCCTTGATGGGCACTTAGGTGCCCTTCTTGGCTATTGTAAATGTTTAGATGTAACATTGGGCCAGATACTTAAGGACATTTTTCTAATAAAAAATAAAAATAAATTTCCTCTCATATTCAACTATTACTAATAAGAAATAGTATCAAAACTCTTATGCTTGAAATTTGGAGTAGACATATATACATGTATAAAACTTTACTTGAGGCTTCAAACATAACTAAATGCTTGGAATTCTCATTTCTACATTTATACATAAATATTACAAAACTTAGAGAGTATGAAAATTTAAAAAAAAAGAATTGATCATTGAAGTGATATTTTTACCTTGGCCATGGGATAAATTAATGTTTGAGGTCTCTAAAATGTTTTAACACCATTTAATAAACACCATTTAATACACCATTTAAAGGAGGTAACATGAATTTGTTCAGTTCAGTTCAGTCGCTCAGTCGTGTCCGACTCTTTGCGACCCCATGAATCACAGCACACCAGACCTCCCTGTCCATCACCAACTCCCGGAGTTCACTCAGACTCACGTCCATCGAGTCAGTGATGCCATCCAGCCATCTCATCATCCTCTGTCGTCCCCTTCTCCTCCTGCCCCCAACCCCTCCCAGCATCAGACTCTTTTCCAATGAGTCAGCTCTTCACACGAGGTGGCCAAAGTACTGAAGTTTCAGCTTTAGCATCATTCCTTCCAAAGAAATCCCAGGGCTGATCT
Source organism: Bos grunniens (assembly GCF_055505025.1). Classification (NCBI taxonomy): domain Eukaryota; kingdom Metazoa; phylum Chordata; class Mammalia; order Artiodactyla; family Bovidae; genus Bos; species Bos grunniens. Next base: position 83,781,025 of record NC_141176.1, on the reverse strand, counting down.
CCTTCAGAATGGACTGGTTGGATCTCCTTGCAGTCCAAGGGACTCTCAAGAGTCTTCTCCAACACCACAGTTCAAAAGCATCAATTCTTTGGCGCTCAGCCTTCTTCACAGTCCAACTCTCACATCCATACATGACCACCGGAAAAACCATAGCCTTGACTAGACGAACCTTTGTTGGCAAAGTAATGTCTCTGCTTTTGAATATGCTGTCTAGGTTGATCATAACTTTCCTTCCAAGGAGTAAGTGTCTTTTAATTTCATGGCCGCAGTTACCATCTGCAGTGATTTGGAACCCAGAAAAATAAAGTCTGACACTGTTTCCACTGTTTCCCCATCTATTTCCCATGAAGTGATGGGACACTACAAATTATTATTATTTGTTCTGCAGCACACATGCTTATTGATGCATGAAAACGTACTTTCACTCTCTTCACTTTTTTTTTGAAATTTTACAAATGAATGCAGTTATAGTCTAATATAACTTTCTTTACAAAAATAGGCAGGAAGCTGGATATGGCCCATGGGCCATGATTTACCAGCTCCTGGTCGAAACCAATATTGTAGCCACTAACCACAAGTGGACATTTACATTTAAATTAATACAATTTAAAATTCCTTTTCTCAATTCCAGCCACTCAAGCCACATTTTGGGTCCTCAGTGACCACATGCAGCCAGTGGCTGCCATATGGAGTAACACAAATACAGAACATGTTCATCATCACAGAATAAATGCATCGCCCAAGATCTTCAAATTACATTAGAATTCGCTGGGTAAGAGTAGGGGGGAGCATTTTATTTCTTAAGATACTAAACCCTAGTCATTTTTGACACCCTGAATATGAATGATTTATAATAGCATCAAGTAGTGTGAAAGCTTCATATTCTGTACAAAAGTGCCATGGTGTGATTTTAAGCAACATTTTCATTTTCACTAGAGACAAGGTGTTAAAAAGCATGCTAGAATTTTATTTAGAAAATTTAAGAATGGAAAACCAAAACCATCTATACAGTGAAGATTTTAAAGTTGGCCTCCATTTATCTTTTTTTTTTTAATAAAAACCTGGACTTCCCTGGTGATACAGTGGATAAGAGTCTGCCTGCCAATGCAGGGGACACAGGTTTGATCGCTGATCCAGGAAAAACCCGGGAAACACATGCCCGGAGCAACTAAGCTGGTGTGCCACAACTATAGAGCCCAAACTGTAGAGCCCATGAGCCCACAACTGCTGAAGCTCGTGTGCTTAGAGCCTGTGCTCAGCAACAAGAGAAGCCACTGCAGTGAAAAGCACCCGCTCACCGCAACTAGAGAAAACCCGAGCAGCAATGAAGACCCAGTGCAACCAAAAATTTTAAAAATAAATACAGTGATGAAATCTGAAATATAGTAACTTCAAATAAACTCCCAAATCTGACATAACCATGTCTAGGAAATATGTCTTTAAATGCTACCATCTGGTTCAAGAAGCATTTGAAATGGACTTTGTTCCGACATCACTTCCCGTGACTTCTACTCAAGAGCTTGTTCTGGTTGCTCCGGAATGAAGAGTGGAAGCACGGTGGGCCAGGGACACCTTTTTAAAACTGAGTTTTAAGAGGCTCCAACTGATGACAAGGCAGCTTGCAAAGCTACACAGGACGTGGAGAATAAGGGGAAGGATTTTCAGAGAAAACACCTCCATCGCATCCCCAATCTATTCATCAGTTCAGTTCAGTTCAGTCGCTCAGTCTTGTCTGACTCTTTCTGACCCCATGGACTGCAGCACACCAGGCTTCCCTGTCCATCACCAACTTCCAGAGCTTGCTCAAACTCATGTCCATTGAGTCAGTGATGCCATCCAACCATCCCATCCTCTATCGTCCCCTTCTCCTCCCGCTTTCAATCTTTCTCAGCATCAGGGTCTTTTCTAGTGAGTCAGTTCTTCACATCAGGTGGCCAAAGTATTGGATCTGTTCATCCAGATCTGATCGTCAGATCTGCATAAACTGCCATTTTTCCCATGCATTTCTTGGTGAGTTAGGATACACTTCTTATTGCTTACCCCTAATTCCTTTTAGAGAAGGAGAATTCACACCCCAAGAAAAATAGAAATTCCGAGTCAACAGTGTGAAAGCAGGTCAAGTTCACCCACTCCCCTCGCAGCCAAGTGAAGTCAGTCTCCACAGCAGCCCGTTTGAAAGCGGATGGATAGGCAGGCGGCCACGGCACCAGCAATCAGCATCTGTGCTCAAAAGAATCATAACTGCCAACTACGGAAGGGGAGGTCAAGAGTCAGGAGCAAGGCAGTGTGTTTTTTACTTTGAAGCCTGCAGCATGTCAAAAGACCAGAGAGAAATGTGTTCAGTTAAACTCGGCACAGAATGGGGGACCAACATTCTCATTCCAAACTGCATGATTTTATAACTAAAGACCAGGGGTGGCCAAAATAAACAGAACGACATTAATCAAGGCTTAAAAATACCAGTGGACAAATTGATCTCTTGGCTCTCAAAGAAACTTTGACAGCTTCCAACAGTATCATCTTGTGCAAATGATACCCTGTAGCCTGACTGTTCGGGGCTTCCCAGGTGGCGCACTGGTAAAGAACCTGCCAATGCAGATGATGCAAGAGATGCAGGTTTGATCCCTGGGTCAGGAAGATCCCTTAGAGAAGGAAATGGAAACCCACTCCAGTATTTTTGCCTGAAAAATTTCATGGACAGAGGAGCCTGGTGGGCTACCGTTCATGGGGTTGCAAAGAGTTGGACATGACTGACTGAGTGCACACACGCGCACACACACACAATTACACACACGTATATCCTAACTGTTTAACTAGCTCAGGTATCAAAAGTCTGACGTGTCTCCAACGGAAATCCCAGCATCACCTACAGCAAGCTGGGAAGCAGTGACAGCGGTCTCTGCTTGATTACAGTCACATCCCTCATGACAGTCACCATCCCAGGTCTCTCACCAAGCCCTCCGTTTTCTCCGACTCAGTCTCCCTTTATAAGCATGGCCAAAACGTGAGCCTCCATGGGATTTTCCTCCATGGGAATTTTCTGAGATATGATGTGGTTTCTGGGGACATACTTTGAAGGTGAAGGCAGTGAGTTTCATATGAACAAGCCAAAGTGAGTTGAGGTTCTCTAAAGCAGTGCTTCTCAAACTTTAAGGGGGTGCACATCACCTGGGGACTCTGTTAAAATTCTGATACAGGAGGCCCAGGTAAGACTTGAGATTCTGCATTTCTAACTAGCTCCTACATTATGGCAATACAGCTGGTCCATGGGCCACACTTTGAGTAGCAAAGCCAAGTAGCACATTCATTTTCCGTGATCAAAGAACAGTCTTTAGGTACACAATTAATAGAGGGTATTACTCTTTAAAGGCAGAATTGAAAAATGCTAGAGTGAGATGGGACCTAAGAGATTTTCCAGAATATACTCTCTTCTTGAGGGGAAGTGGGGTGCAGGGCCAAGTGCCTTGTAGAATCTTAGTTCCCTGACCATGGATTGAACCCATCCCCCTGCAGTGGGAGCACAGAGTCCTAACTACTGGACCACCTGGGAAGTCAAACTCTTCATTTTTAAAGAATTAAGGGACTCACCCAGAGTCTCAATTCAGAGTGGTGAGAGATGCTGAGGCTGGCTTCCTTTTAACAGATATGATAACACAGATCCCCCTAAGTGTATGCTGTGAAGGAAGGGAGGGGAGGGGGACTGAGCAAGGAGAGGAGGAGGGGGACTCATTTCTCTCTCACCCACCTTCATAACTGAGATTAAGATCCTGGTCCACAACTTTAAGAACCACTGGAAACAGGTCTCAGGCTTACTAGGTTCCCATAAAATAAATCAATCCGCAATGACTATATCATTTCTATGCACACTTTCCCTTGTAAGCAATGCTATCACATTGTGAAAAAGCAGGAAAGATGCCATGAATCCCACGCTTGGGCTCAGTTGCTCAGTCATGTCCGACTCTTTGCGACTTCATGGACTGTAGCCCACCAGGCTCCTCTGTCCATGGGATGTCCCAGGCAAGAATATTGCAGTGGGTTGCTATTTCCTCCTCCAGGGGATCTTTCCAACCCAGGGATCGAACCCAAGTCTCCTGGGTCTCCTGCACTGCAGGTGGATTCTTTATCTCTGAGCCACCTGGGAAGCTGTGCTTAATGTCTAGTAAAAGTCTTATTTCTCTCCACTAAAGAGGAAAAAATCAGGTTTGCCATAGCACCTACTCTGCACCTAACACATTGCTAGTTTCTTTATATCCCATTTAATTCTTGAAACAAATCTGTAAAATGGAGAGAAATATCCTTGGTTTTTAGATGCCAAAAGTGAATTTGAAAATGACTAAGGACCAAGTCTGTGGTAAAACAGCTAGTAAGCAGCTTAGCTAAGATTCAAATCCATGGCTGCCTACGCCAAACCCTGGGCTATATTTTCCTTCCCAAGCCTAAAATCATATCAGGCCCATAGCTCACATCAGCCTATAATTAGTCTCTAAATTTATACAGGTATACCTCAGAAAGAATGCATGTCTGGTTCCAGACCACTGCAATAAACTAAATGTCACAATAAAGCAAGTTACCTGAATTTTTTGGTTTCCCAGTGCCAATGAAAGTTATGTTCATACTATCCTGTATCCCATTTAGAATGCAAAAGCATTACATCTTAAAAAATGTACATACCTTAACTAAAAATTACTTTATCGCTAAAAAATGCTAGCCGTAATCCAAGCCTTCAGTGAATCACAGTAGTAATATCAAAAATCACTGCTCACAAATCACCATAACAAATATAATAATGGAAAAGCTTGAAATACTGTAGGAAATAACCATAATATGACCAAATGAGCAAATACTGTTGGGAAAATGGTGCCAACATGCTTGCTTGACACAGGTTGTCAGAAACCTTCAATTTGCAAAAAATGCAGTATCTTCAAAGTACAATAAAGTGTAATAAAATGAGTTACACCTGTATAAGTTCCATTCTCAAAAACTAGAATTATTTCTAAAAGAAACTTCCTGCCCCATGCTTTATCAGCTTGTGGACCTAGGCTTTTAATAAAGAATAATCCAATTTCATCTTTCAGACTCTCCAGCCCATGTAAGTTCCCTACACACTTGAGTGTTTACATATAAATGTTTTGCAGTGGGCAATAAGAACTTTAAACTCCCCAAGAACTGCCATCAAAATTAGTAGATAAATCAATTTCTGGAGTCCACCCACCATGAGAAGTGGATGTAAAAGGAGGAGAGAACAGGAAACATTGCATGTCTGAAAACGCAGGGCCTCCGATGAAAAAAGCGGAATGAGTGCTTGCCAAGAGACAGTAATAACAATGGTGAACATGCATCTTCTGAGAGACAGTAATGACAGTGATGAATATGCATTAGCTTTTATCATCTAAGCACTTAAATAGATCATTCTACTGAAGGTCAGACCACAGATGGAAAGTTATCTTCTATCTGGTTTTTAAAATACCCTCCAGCAGAAACGTAACGAGCAAGACCCTATGAGGCCATCCTGGAAAAGACCCTCATTTGTGTCATTTGCTTGCATTTTGTCTTTAGGAAAAACGTTAATTAAAGAATAAATTCAAACAGAAAAGTGAGAAAATGTAGAAAAGAAGGAAAACAGTTAAGCGAGACAAAATAATAATACTTAAGCCATTAAACAAAGTCAAGAATCTTTAGTTCTTCTTCAAGGACTATAGATAATATTCTGACCCTTGTCCTCTGAGTGGTGTTGCAGTTACTGAAACCCCTACCAGGTGGAAGACGTTCACTGTTGTGCTGCCCACAAGCACGTGGACCCCAGACCAGTTGGAAGCAGAAGGCTGATGATGCTGACTCTCGATGACCTCACCACCAACCAATCAGAAGAATATCCATGAGCTGATCATGCCCTGCTCCTGGGACACTATAAAGACCCCTCACTATCCCCTCCAGGGTGGGACACACAGTTCTGAGAGCACTAGCTCACTGTGGCCCTCTCTACCTGGCAAAGCAGTAAAGCTGTTCTTTTCTACTTCATCCAAAACTCTGTCTCTGTGTTTCTATTCAGTGCTGGTGAACAGAGGCCAAGTTTCAGCAACAGAAGCAGAGAGAAATAGAACTGGGGCTTGCAGGGGGATTGGGTCAGCTTTCTCCAGGCAGGAATGGTCATAACCTATCAGTGAAATCAGGATATGAGATTCAGGTGGGGTCTCTGAAGGACCAGAAGAGGAGGGATTCACTCCAGGTTATCCATTAACTACTTTTTATTTTTCCTTTAGGATCTTCAGTACATAGATCTTTAATTAATCATACCTCTTTGTTCAGGATGTATTATAATAGTTATTTCAGATCCTATGGACTGTAGCCCACCAGGCTCCTCTGGGATTTTTCAGGCAAGAATGCTGGAGCAGACTGCCATTTCCTCCTCCAGGGGATTGTCTGGATCCAGGGGTCAAACCCGAGTCTCCTGCATTGGCAGGTAGATTCTTGACCAGTGAGCCACCTGGGAAACCCCCAATTGGTCCATGTGGTGGTGGCTTAGTCGCTAAGTCGTGTCCAACTCTTGTGACCTCATGGACCATAGCCCATCAGGCTCCTCCATCCATGGGATTTTCACGGCAAGAATATTGGAGTGGCTTGCCATTTCCTTCTCCAGTGGATAGCCATTTGCAAATTAAATTTGCATACACGATACTGCTCTTTTTTTTAAACAAATATTCCCCAAACAACATGCCCCGCTTACTGCTGCAAATGCACTCGGGGAGCAGTTTTAGCCTTTTCATTTGGGCATAATGCATCCGAAGGGAAGCAGAAAAAGAATGCCACTCAGGAGTGGAGAAGGGGTCTCGTGGAATTAATTTCCCTCTATCGGCAGTTTTTCCTGATCCTTACTGTCTTTCCTCCTAGGTATGTCTGTGAGTATAGACAGAGGAGCTTGGCGGACTACAGTCCCTGGGGTCACAAGAGTCAGACACGACTTAGTGGCTAAACCACCACCACTATAGACACAGCACTGGAAAACCACAGGTGGATATAGGTGAAATGTTGCTCTTAATGCATAAAATTCAGGCATGACATATTGTCATAACAGATTGATTTTATTCCATCGAATTCTTCTTTTAAAAACTTTTTACACTTTTTAATATATTTACAGGATGAGAGCTACTTATTTTTGCCTTTTACTTAAATGCAATTATAAATATTCAGGCCATAATCACCCAGGAAACTGTCAGGATGATCTTAGCCTGGAGGTTTATTATGAAACAGACCGTCACTGAGATAATGGAGTAGAAATGTGAACCATGTGTAAGCTTTTATTTTCTATTGCCTTGAGGACATCCAAACCAAGGAAGGCAGGCAGGCTTCGGAGGTCAGATGTGTGCCGGTGGGTCTCACAGTTGAGTTGGCATCAGAAGCCCCCAGAAGGTGTGTTAATTTGGGGCTCATCTTCAGAGTTGGTGACTCAGAGGTTCTGGGGCTAAGGCAAGGAATCTGCATTTCTCACAAACGCTGATGGTGCAGAACCAGGCCTCTCATTTTGAGAACCCCTGTTGTGTCCAGATCCCCCTGTGTTGAAAGATTAGACGAAGGACTGGGATTCTCAACTGAATATGTTTTGACAGTGTATAAGGGCTTCCCAGTGCCACTAGTGGTAAAGAACCCACCTGCCCATGCAGGAGACATAAGAGACGTGGGTTCAATCCTCGGGTCGGGAAGATCCCCTGGAGGAGGGCATGGCAATCCACTCCAGTATTCTTGCCTGGAGAACCCCATGAACAGTATGCAAAGGCAAAAAGATAGGATACTGAAAGATAAACTCCCTGGGTCAATAGGTGCACAATATGCTACTGGAGATCAGTGGAGAAATAACTCCAGAAAGAATGAAGGGATGGAGCCAAAGCAAAAAGAATACCCAGCTGTGGATGTGACTGGTGACAGAAGCAAGGTCTGATGCTGTAAAGAGCAATATTGCATAGGAACCTGGAATGTTAGGTCCATGAATCAAGGCAAATTGGAAGTGGTCAGACAGGAGATAGCAAGAGTGAACATTGACATTCTAGGAATCAACGAACTAAAATGGACTGGAATGGGTGAATTTAACTCAGATGACCATTATATCTACTGCTGTGGGCAAGAATCCCTTCAAAGAAATGGAGTAGCCATCAATAGTCAACAAAACAGTCCTAAATGCAGTACTTGGATGCAATCTCAAAAACAACAGAATGATCTCTGTTCATTTCCAAGGCAAACCATTCAACATCACGGTAATCCAAGTCTATGCCCCGACCAGTAATGCTGAAGAAGCTGAAGTTCAATGGTTCTATGAAGATCTACAAGACCTTTTAGAACTAACACCCAAAAAAGATGTTCTTTTCATTATAGGGGACTAGAATGCAAAAGTAGGAAGTCAAGAAACACTTGGAGTAACAGGCAAATTTGGCCTTGGAATATGGAATGAAGCAGGGCAAAGGCTAATAGAGTTTTGCAAAGAGAATGCACTGGTCATAGCAAACACCTTCTTCGACACAAGAGAAGACTCTACCTATGGACATCACCAGATGGCCAACACCAAAACCAGATTGATTATATTCTTTGCAGCCAAAGATGGAGAAGCTCTATGCAGTCAGCAAAAACAAGACCAGGCTGACTGTGGCTCAGACCATAAACTCCTAATTGCCAAATTCAGACTTAAATTGAAGAAAGTAGGGAAAACCACTAGACCATTCAGGTATGACCTAAATCAAATCCCTTATGATTATACAGTGGAAGTGACAAATAGATTCAAGGGATTAGATCTGATAGACAGAGTGCCTGATGAAAGATGGACATTCGTGACATTGTACAGGAGACAGGGATCAAGACCATCCCCAGGAAAAAGAAATGCAAAAAATCAAAATGGCTGTCTGAGGAGGTCTTACAGATAGCTGTGAAAAGAAGAGAAGTGAAAAGCAAAGGAGAAAAGGAAAAATACACCCATTTGAATGCAGAGTTTCAAAGAATAGCAAGGAGGCATAAGAAAGCCTTCTTCAGTGATCAGTGCAAAGAAATAGAGGAAAACAATAGAATGGGAAAGACTAGAGATCTCTTCAAGAAAATTAGAGATACCAGGGGAAAATATGCCAGCAAATTTGGAAAACTCAGCAGTGGCCACAGAACTGGAAATGGTCAGTTTTCATTCTAATCCCAAAGAAAGGCAATGCCAAAGAATGCTCAAACTACCGCACAATTGCACTCATCTCACACACTAGTAAAGTAATGCTCAAAATTCTACAAGCCAGGCTTCAGCAATATGTGAACTGTGAACTTCCAGATGTTCAAGCTGGTTTTAGAAAAGGCAGAGGAACCAGAGATCAAATTGCCAACATCCGCTGGATCATGGAAAAAGCAAGAGAGTTCCAGAAAAACATCTATTTCTGCTTTATTGACTATGCCAAAGCCTTTGACTGTGTAGATCACAATAAACTGTGGAAAATTCTGAAAGAGATGGGAATACCAGACCACCTGACCTGCCTCTTGAGAAACCTATATGCAGGTCAGGAAGCAACAGTTAGAACTGGACATGGAACAACAGACTGGTTCCAAATAGGAAAAGGAGTACGTCAAGGCTATATATTGTCACCCTGCTTATTTAACTTATATGACAGTACATCATGAGAAACAAAGGGCTGGAAGAAGCACCAGCTGGAATCAAGATTGCCAGAAGAAATATCAATAACCTCAGATATGCAGATGACACCACCCTTATGGCAGAAAGTGAAGAGGAACTCAAAAGCCTCTTGATGAAAGTGAAAGAGGAGAGTGAAAAAGTTGGCTTAAAGCTCAACATTCAGAAAACGAAGATCATGACATCTGGTCCCATCACTACGTGGGAAATAGATGGAGAATCAGTGGAAACAGTGTCAGACCTAATTTTGGGGGGCTCCAAAATCACTGCAGATGGTTATTGCAGCCATGAAATTAAAAGACGCTTACTCCTTGGAAGGAAAGTTATGACCAACCTAGATAGCATATTCAAAAGCAGAGACATTACTTTGCCAACAAAGGTCCATCTAGTCAAGGCTATGGTTTTTCCAGTGGTCATGTATGGATGTGAGAGTTGGACTGTGAAGAAAGCTGAGCGCCGAAGAACTGATGCTTTTGAACTGTGGTAATGGAGAAGACTCTCAAGAGTCCCTTGGACTGCAAGGAGATCCAACCAGTCCATTCTGAAGGAGATCAGTCCTGGATGTTCTTTGGAAGGACTGATGCTAAAGCTGAAACTCCAGTACTTTGGCCACCTCATGCGAAGAGTTGACTCATTGGAAAAGACTCTGATGCTGGGAGGGATTGAGGGCAAGAGGAGAAGGGGACGACAGAGGGTGAGACGGCTGGATGGCATCACCGACTTGATGGACATGAGTTTGAGTGAACTCCAGGAGTTGGTGATGGACAGGGAGGCCTGGCATGCTGTGATTCATGGGGTCGCAAAGGGTCAGACACGATTGAGCGACTGTACTGAACTTCATGTGCTTAAAAATTTTGTAATTAAAAAAAAATGTGTAATAATAATCTTCTTTTAAAAATAGCATTTTAATATGACCTCAGGTTTAGGTTATTTAGTTACAGATAGATACATATGGAAATGTTTTTAGATACATGTATATTCACAGGTTAGTGTTGTTGCTGTTGTTTGGTTGCTAAGTTGTGTCCCACTCTTTATGACCCCATGGACTATAGCTTGCCAAGGTTGTCTGTCCATGGAGATTTCCCAGGCAAGAATACCAGAGGGCATTGCCATTTCCTCCTCCAGGGGATCTTCCCGACTCGGGATGGAGCCCTCATCTCCTGCACTGGCAGGCAGATTCTTTAGCACTCAGCTACCTGGGAAGCCCACGTGGATTAGTATACACACATATATTTTGTTGCTCTCTCAGCTGGGAAGCCCTGGAAGCAGTGACATGCCAGGAGCAATAAGCATACCTATTAGCTCTATTAGCTTCTAATGCCACCGACCAATGAAAGGAACCAGGATTTCTTGAAGAACTGGCTGATTCCAGGGATGGGAAGGGGATTATATAGGATGAGCTTGGAGCATCTTGTAATGCCAGAAGTCAAGAAGTGCTAAAAATAAATAAATAAATAAATAAAGATGAGTTTATGTAAAAGGAACACCAGAGTCAACCTGAAAGAGCTCCCAATAGCCAAAACTGGAAGAATTTGAGCAAAAAAAATAATTTCATGTTGGATTACAACTCTATGTATAAAATATATATGCATGAATCCATACTGATAGAAATAATCGACTAAATAAATGGGGAAGAAGAGACAGATTTGCCACATAGAAGAATCCTAAATAACTTATATAGATATTCCCCCCTCCAGGAAGTTCAGTGTGGGCTGCACTGAGTGACCTGCTTCCAAGAAATAGAGAAAAGCAAAAGGGGGGAAAAAGTCCAGGGGAGAATCCTGGCAAACACCGCCTGAGCCAGGGGATGAAGGTTGACACCCGCTGTGAGAAGTCACGTTGGTAGCAAGTGACATGTCCCCTTGATCTGATGTGGTGAGAGGGACACCACTCCTCTGCTGTCCCCCTCCCCAAAACCAAAAGCACCCCAGTTATACCGTGAGATAAAAAGAATCAGACAAAGCCAAGAAGAATTGATGCTTTTGAGGGACCATCTACAAAATGCTGCTGCTGCTAAGTCACTTCAGTCGTGTCCGACTCTGTGCGACCCCATAGATGGCAGCCCACCAGGCTCCCCCGTCCCTGGGATTCTCCAAGCAAGAACACTGGAGTGGGTTGCCATTTCTTTCTCCATGGCATAAAAGTGAAAAGTGAAAGTGAAGTCGCTCAGTCGTGTCTGACTCTATGTGACCCCATGGACTGCAGCCTACCAGGCTCCTCTATCCATGGGATATTCCAGGCAAGAGTACTGGAGTGGGATGCCATTGCCTTCTCCGAATACCTGACTCAGATCAGATCAGATCAGTCGCTCAGTCGTGTCCGACCCTTTGCGATCCCATGAATCGCAGCACACCAGGCCTCCCTGTCCATCACCAACTCCCGGAGTTCACTGAGACTCACTTCCATCGAGTCAGTGATGCCATCCAGCCATCTCATCCTCTGTCGTCCCCTTCTCCTCCTGCCCCCAATCCCTCCCAGCATCAAAGTCTTTCCAATGAGTCAACTTTTGCATGAGGTGGCCAAAGTACTGGAGTTTCAGCTTTAGCATCATTCCTTCCAAAGAAATCCCAGGGCTGATCTCCTTCAGAATGGACTGGTTGGATCTCCTTGCAGTCCAAGTCTCAAGTCTCAAGAGTCTTCTCCAACACCACAGTTCAAAAGCATCAATTCTTTGGCACTCAGCCTTCTTCACAGTCCAACTCTCACATCCATACATGACCACTGGAAAAACCATAGCCTTGACTAGATGGACCTTTGTTGGCAAAGTAATGTCTCTGCTTTTGAATATGCTATCTAGGTTGGTCATAACTTTCCTTCCAAGGAGTAAGCGTCTTTTAATTTCATGGCTGCAATCACCATCTGCAGTGATTTTGGAGCCCCCCAAAATTAGGTCTGACACTGTTTCCACTGTTTCCCCATCTATTTGCCATGAAGTGGTGGGACCGGATGCCATGATCTTCGTTTTCTGAATGTTGAGCTTTAAGCCAACTTTTTCACTCTCCCCTTTCACTTTCATCAAGAGGCTTTTGAGTTCCTCTTCACTTTCTGCCATAAGGGTGGTGTCATCTGCATATCTGAGGTTATTGATATTTCTTCTGGCAATCTTGATTCCAGCTTGTGTTTCTTCCAGTCCAGCGTTTCTCATGATGTACTCTGCATATAAGTTAAATAAGCAGGGTGACAATATATAGCCTTGACGTACTCCTTTTCCTATTTGGAACCAGTCTGTTGTTCCATGTCCAGTTCTAACTGTTGCTTCCTGATCTGCATACAAATTTCTCAGGAGGCAGGTCAGGTGGTCTGGTATTCCCATCTCTTTCAGAATTTTCCACAGTTTATTGTGATCCACACAGTCAAAGTCTTTGGCATAGTCAATAAAGCAGAAATAGGTTCCTTTTTGGAACTCTCTTGCTTTTTCCATGATCCAGCGGATGTTGGCAATTTGATCTCTGGTTCCTCTGCCTTTTCTAAAACCAGCTTGAACATCAGGAAGTTCACGGTTCACGTATTGCTGAAGCCTGGCTTGGAGAATTTTGAAAATTACTTTACTAGCGTGTGAGATGAGTGCAACTGTGCGGTAGTTTGAGCATTCTTTGGAATTGCCTTTCTTTGGGATTGGAATGAAAACTGACCATTTCCAGTTCTGTGGCCACTGCTGAGTTTTCCAAATTTGCTGGCATATTGAGTGCAGCACTTTCACAGCAGCATCTTTCAGGATTTGGAATAGTTCAACTGGAATTCCATCACCTCCACTAGGTTTGTTCATAGTGATGCTTTCTAAGGCCCACTTGACTTCACATTCCAGGATGTCTGGCTCTAGGTCAGTGATCACACCATTGTGATTATCTGGGTTGTGAAGATCTTTTTTGTACAGTTCTTCTGTGTATTCTTGCCATCTCTTCTTAATATCTTCTGCTTCTGTTAGGTTCATACCATTTCTGTCTTTTATCAAGCCCATCTTTGCATGAAATGTTCCTTTGGTATCTCTGATTTTCTTGAAGAGATCCCTAGTCTTTCCCATTCTGTTGTTTTTCTCTATTTCTTTGCATTTATCGCTGAAGAAGGCTTTCTTATCTCTTCTTGCTATTCTTTGGAACTCTGCATTCAGATGTTTATATATTTCCTTTTCTCCTTTGCTTTTCGCTTCTCTTCTTTTCACAGCTATTTGTAAGGCCTCCCCAGATAGCCATTTTGCTTTTTTGCATTTCTTTTCTATGGGAATGCTCTTGATCCCTCTCTCCTGTACAATGTCACGAACCTCATCTAGGCCCTTAAATCTATTTCTCATTTCCACTGTATAATCATAAGGGATTTGATTTAGGTCATACCTGAATGGTCTAGTGGTTTTCTCCACTTTCTTCAATTTAAGTCTGAATTTGGCAATAAGGAGTTCATGATCTGAGCCACAGTCAACTTCTGGTCTTGTTTTTGCTGAGTGTATAGAGCTTCTCCATCTTTGGCTGCAAAGAATATAATCAATCTGATTTTGGTGTTGACCATCTGGTGATGTCCATGTGTAGAGTCTTCTCTTGTGTTGTTGGAAGAGGGTGTTTGTTATGACCAGTGCATTTTCTTGGCAAAACTCTATTCGTCTTTGCCCTGCTTCATTCCATATTCCAAGGCAAAATTTGCCTGTTACTCCAGGTGTTTCTTGACTTCCTACCTTTGCATTCCAGTCCCCTATAATGAAAACGACATCTTTTTTGGGTGTTAGTTCTAAAAGGTCTTGTAGGTCTTCATAGAACTGTTCAACTTCAGCTTCTTCAGTGTTACTGGTTGGGGCACAGACTTGGATTACTGTGATATTAAATGGTTTGCCTTGGAAACGAACAGAGACCATTCTGTCATTTTTGAGATTGCATCCAAGTACTGCATTTTGGACTCTTTTGTTGACCATGATGGCCACTCCATTTCTTCTGAGGGATTCCTGCCCGCTAGTACCCCTCAAACTGCCAAGATCCTGAAAAAAACAAAGGAAAGTCAGAAACTGTCAGAGATGGAGGAGGCTCGGGGACGTGATGATTAAATGCAATGCAGAATCCTAGACTGTATCTCCCTCTCCATTTCGCTGTAAATGTAAAACTGCTCTAAAAAACAGTTTAAAATGCAATCAACTTTCCAAAATATGAACTCTTTTATCACATTTATACAAATGGACTTACACATTTAATATTTGTACACATGTACATGTTCTTACACACATAAAACATTTCACACACATACATAAAGCATACATATAAAATGTCCTTTCCAAAAGATCACCACTGGACAGGGTTGTTTCTGCTTCTTTGTTGTTTTCTGTTGTTTACTTTTTGCCCTCTAAAAACAACACTGCAAACAAGCTATGGTGAAATTCATACTTTGCCTGAAACACAATCTTTTATTTCAAAGCATGCCCACTTTTTTTAATATGCTGCCAATCATTTTAGATATTTCCTGCTGCTGCTGCTGCTGCTCAGTCACTTCAGTCGCATCCGACTCTGTGCGACCCCATAGACTGCAGCCCACCAGGCTCCCCCATCCCTGGGATTCTCCAGGCAAGAACACTGGAGTGGGTTGCCAATTCCTTCTCCAATGCATGAAAGTGAAAAGGGAAAGTGAACTTGCTGAGTCGTGTCTGACTCTTCGCGACCCCATGGACTTCAGCCTACCAGGCTCCTCCGCCCATGGGATTTTCCAGGCAAGAGTACTGGAGTGGGTTGCCATTGCCTTCTCCGTTACATATTTCCTCAGTTCAGTTCAGTCGCTCAGTTGTATCCGACTCTTTGCCACCCCATGATACATATTTTGGACCACCTTGCAATTAAATCTCTAACACACACAGTTCAACAACATCCAGGGGGCGTTAAGGGGTGCTCTGACTCCAATTGCAATAAAAATTCACAATACAGCCACAGATGTAGCAGAGAGAGAATTGCCACACCAGCAGGAACTGGAGATAAAAGAGGATTACACATGATGAAATGCAGTAATTGACTAGAAGTCACCGAAAAATACCAGATGGATGTTACTGCTCTATACATCTCTAATGTGCCCGTCGACTTTATTGAGTATCACGAGAGCTTCCCTTTTAGTATTTTCCTGAGTGTAGTTGAAGTTTATTGATATGTTCTTATTGCCCAGTTTAGATGTAACCATAAAAAATACAGTTTGATATATTTGCATCTCCGTAGAAATCTTGGGCTTTGCCGCTTAAAATAAAAGCTCATAGAAATAATTGGCATAATATTTATTCCTCTTCCTCCATTAGACCTTTACACAGAATATGGACAGTAACTGCTCCAGACAGCACTGAAATTGCAGGGTATTTGGGTATTTTCAGGAGTGATTGGCGAATAAAAGATCAGACGTGCAATTCTGGATACTCCCAAGGGACACTTACAAAGGATTTTTATGTCGAAGGTAAAAGAAAACAAATTTATATGCTAAAGTGAGTTGCCATAGGTGGTGTGGTTCCCCATTAGTCATCAAGGATTTATTTCCTATTTAGTTTTCAATCTAGCAAGAGGACGAAAATCACTGTCCATCTGAGCTAGAATATTCATTCTATAAACACAGAAGCCTCAGATCTCAACAAAAGACCTCTCAGCATAATAAGCAACAGCCGTTTCCCTCCACAACAAACAGTTTAGATTAAGCTGGAAATAATGGGTGTGAAAATGCTTGCTTCTCAGAGCAGCGAAGAAAACCCCTCAGTGGGAATTCCAGGTGCATCTCGGATCATATCACCGAAGAGTTAGTATCAACCGCTAAGAAGCTGCTCTAAGGCCCAAGTCAAAGGGCCGTGCAGTTTGATTATATTTTCACAAGCTGAAAGTCAGATTTCACTAGTAAGGAAAACCACAGAATTCTGGACTCTGGCAAGGTGCTTAGAGTCAAGTAAAGCTGACAGAGGAATGTATGGCTGTGCCCTGGCAGCCTGAGGCTTCCCGGAGGAAACGGACAGGGAGCTAACTCCCAGCTGAGGGAGGCTCCTTTCCTTTTCCCCACCCACCCCCTTCTCCAACCCACAGACACCCCAGCCCCCTGGAACCCCCCGCAGGTCCCACCCAACACTATTGTATCCCAGGCTGCACCTTCAGTGTAGAGAGCAATGTGCCAATGCAGATGGCATCTCAACCTGCGCTGCCAGCCTGGCAGCAGGGCTGCTCAGAGGGCTTCATACAGGGACCACCTGTATGGGAACCTCTGCGGGATTCGTCAGAAACCCAGCTTCCTAGGGGCTACACCGCACCCACTGAATCAGGACCTCAGGAATCTCTGCATTTGTAATAAGCTCCCACGGGAAGCTCACCCACAGAAAAGTATAGGCAGCACTGACTTAGAGTTTACAAAGTCAACTCTTCTGCTTCTGGACAGAAGGGAAAGCAAGGAAAGGAAGTGAGGACACCACGTTCCCAGGAGGAAAAATCTTCTAGACATATGGTGCCTAACTCTGTATTTGGCACAGAGTAGGCTTCTGATTGGGCAGGCTTCCCTGGTGGCTCAGATGGTAAAGAATCTGTCTGCAATTCGGGAGACCTGGGTTCAACCCCTGGGATGGGAAGATCCCCTGGAGGAGGGCATGGCAACCTGCTCCACTATTCTTGCCTGGAGAATCCCATGGACAGAAGAGCCTGGCGGGCTACAGTCCATGGGGTCGCAAAGAGTCAGACACGACTGAGCAACTAAAAACAACAATAAGGCTCTCAATAAATCAAATACATGCATGAATAAATAAAGGAAGAAATTCAAATGAATAGAAGACTCCTTTCTTTCTTGTAGGCATCAGTGTATTTTCAAAAATAATGTTGAACATATCTGCAACTACTTCTAATCTATTTGGGGCAAAATTAATTCAAACATGCAAGCAGTTTGCTGTTCTGAAAATGAGATAGCCACAGGTCGGCCTGGAAACGCTGTAGAGCTGGCTGGATTGGAGCAACCAGCCAGGGGGTAAGAAGAACAAAGCAAGAGAGATGAGTTAAAGCCTGGAGCGGCTCAGCTCGCCTGGGGCTGTTTGCACACAGCAAGCCCCAGGTGGGGAATATGTCTTCTTTCTCTCTTTGTTTTCCACCACCTCACGATCTTGACTATGAAACAAGACTCCTCACACATCCATAGGCATATTCCCATTTTGCAACAATACAGAGATAAGAGAGCTACGCTGAGAACAGCAACAGGCCATATGCCATTACTGTTACCGTTGCGCGCTCGTGTACCTTTCCCATCTGGCCCATCTGGTCTGATTCTTTTCCCTGTTTAACCCCAGCTTCCGTATGTACATTTTCAACACGTGATCCAGGTTTCAGTTTGGGACCGGGGGCTGCTGGCGGACAGCAAGCGCAGGAGCAAACACCAGATTTGTTTCTGGTTTTTTGTTTTGTTTTCCCCTATAGGAATCAATGGAGAAGGGAATGGCAACCCACTCCCGTATTCTTGCCTGGGAAATCCCACGGACAGAGGAGCCTGACGGGCTACAGTCCAGGGGGTCACAAAGAGTCGGATATGACTGAGCACATAGGAATCAAAGCACATTCATTCAACAAAAGGGCTGAGCATTGACTTGGGACCAGGCTCTACATTAGGCTCTGGAGGTATCCCAGGGTGTGCCATGCAGTCCTTGCCCTCAAGGAGTCCTCCTTGGTCATGGGAGGTGTTAGGGCCTGAACTGAGTCCCCCTAAAATCCCCAAGTTGAAGTCCTAAGCCCCAGTGCCTCGGAATCTATTTGGAAATAGGGCTTTTAAAAAGGTGATTAAATTAAATTGAGGGCATGGGGCTGGACCCTGATCCAATATGACAGGTGTCCTTATAAGAAGAGGAAATTAGGACACAGACTTGCCAGAGGGAAGACCACGTGAGAACACAGGCTGAAGAAGGAGAGAGGAAGCCAACCCTGCTGACACCTGGGCCTCAGGCCTCCCACCTCCAGAATGGTGAGGCTCCACATCTCCCTTGTTGAAGCACCCTGTCTGTGGTACCTAGTTACCGCGGCTATGGCAAATTCGTACAGGGAAAAGCACATGAGAAACAGCCAGCCTTTCCTTCCATTCCAACTCTGGCTGAATTTGCAAGGCCAGAAACTGAGTAAGGAATTATGCCTTCTCTCCCACATGGCCCTTGCCAAGAACACCAGAGCATCACTGTAACATCCACAGGCACCAAGGGAAGGGCTCCTGGTCTCAGCCAAACCCAACCCTTCCCCTTCACCTCTGTGGAGCAGGAACCAGAGGTGCTGGGTAACTACCCAGCTGGTGTCATAAGCCTGTGTGGAGAATGGAATTGCTCTTTTCAAGGAAGGTTCAGTTCCGGAACAGAAGGCCAAATCTTAGCAGCCCCAGAGCCTGAGGCTTCTGCCAACAGCCTCTCCCATCTCCATTGCAGATGGCGGCACAGAGCATGCCTAGCCTGGCTAGTGAGTAGCTTGACATCACTTACCACAACGACCCTACAAAAGCACGCTTGATGGCTGGATCCACTAATGGGGTCCTCGGGAGAAAATCATCACACATGTGTGGGTTTCAGGTGTCCACTAAAGACAAGATGAGAGAAGAAGCTGCTGTGGCTGTGTGCACTGCCTTCCCCACAGAAGCTTGTCAAAGTGAGCCTAAAGCCACTTGTTGTCAAGCTCCCCAGGGGCACAGAGAGTGAATGGCACACAGGCTGTGGTTCAGATGAATTCAGGTTCAAATATATTTGAGAAGAACACTGAATCTCTCTGACTCTTGAGTCTCCTGACTTGTGAAAGCGGATCGTTAAGAGGCTCTGGAGAGTGTAGACCTTAAGAATCTCAAAAAAGAGAACACTTCTGTGTTCATTTCCTACAGCTGCCATAACGAAGTACCGCAAGCTGATTGGCTAACAACAGAGATGTATGATCTCACAGGCTGGAAGTCTAAAATCAATGTCTCAAGTCTAAGATGCAAGGTCCCTCTGCAGCTCTGGGTAGAATCCTTCTTGGCCTCAGCTGGGTTCTTGTGGGGGCTGTTAACCCTTAGCTTTCCCTGGCTCACAGGTGTACCCCTCTAAACTCTGCCTCCAGCATCACATGGCCTTCTCCCTGTGTGTCTTCACTCCATCTTTTTATAAGAACACCAGTCACATTAGATTAAGTACTATCTACTACCGGTTTAAGAAGTAGATTAAATAGCTGATTAAGTACCAGCACACATGGTTTTTTCAGTAGTCCTGTATGGATGTGAGAGTTGGACTGTTAAGAAAGCTGAGGGCCAAAGAATTGATGCTTTTGAACTGTGGTGTTGGAGAAGACTCTTGAGAGTCCCTTGGGCTGCAAGGAGATCCAACCAGTCCATCCTAAAGGAAATCAGTCCTGAATATTCATTGGAAGGACTGATGTTGAAGCTGAAACTGCAATACTTTGGCTACCTGATGTGAAGAGCTGACTCATTAGAAAAGATCCTAAGGCTGGGAAAGATTGAGGGTGGGAGGAGAAGGGGATGACAGAGGATGAGATGGTTGGATGGCATCACCGACTAGATGGACATGAGTTTGAGTAAGCTCCAGGAGTTGGTGATGGACAGGGAAGCCTGGAGTGCTGCAGTCCACGGGGTCACAAAGAATCGGACACGACTGAGTGACTGACCTGACTAACTACTACACTACTCCAGCACCATCTCATGCAGCTAGTTACATTTGCAATGACCCTACTTCCAAAGAAGTTCCCATTCTGAGGCACAGGAGATGAGGACTTCAACATGTCTTTCTAGGGAACACAAATCAGCCCAGGGCAGCCTATTTCAAACACATCCAGTATGAGGAGATAGACAGAGAAACTGCCCCCTCAGCAGCACACTCATCACGGGACCCTCAGCCAGGATTTCCTGACTCATACAGGGCCAGCATCATGGACAAATAGGAAGAGCATTCACCATGACCAGTGACAGGGGCAGCTTGAACTGAACCCAGGCTGCATTTCATTGTCTTCTCTGCATTCTCCCAGGATGAGACCATAGGAGTTGGTTTAACATCTCCTGGAGGTTTGGAAGGATTCTCTTGGGCAAAGGAAGCCTCTCCATTTCAGAGGTGACTGGACGGCCTTGGCTACTGTACTTGTGGGGCTCACAGTCTAGTGGGGGAGACTGTGCTTTCCCCCCTCTGGTTTCCACCAGTAAACCATACTGCAAGCTCTCCAGGCCTCCTGGTCTACTCCTAAAGTGAAAGTGAAAGTCGCTCAGTCGTGTCCAACTCTTTGCAACTCCAGGGACTATACTGTCCACAGAATTCTCTAGGCCAGCATACTGAAATGGGTAGCCTTTCCCTTCTCCAGGGGATCTTCCCAACCCAGGGATCGAACCCAGGTCTCCCACATTGCAGGCAGATTCTCTACCAGCTGAGTCACAAGGGAAGCCCAATCTATTACTAACCCCTATGGAATAGGCAGAAGGACTTACCTGGTTGGTTTGGTTCAAGCCTCCACTGTGTGGAGCTGAACTCAAAGCTAAACTCAAAGATGTGGGCAGAGGACATCTGCCCACAGAGGGGGATTTGCCTTCTTTCTTCTCCACGTGGCTCACAGAAACAGCCTCTAGTCGAGTGTAGACAGCCTGAAGGCTCTGACTTGCCCCCCCAAGAGGGCTGTCCAAGGGCTCAACCTAGGGAAAAGCAGGCGCCCACCCATCTGGGCACAGACAGCAACCTACACCCTCCAGTCCACATCCCAGCCTCCTTTGGTGATGAAGGTGTTGCTCGCATTTTCCCACTGGAACTCTTTGTATCTTATGTTCCAGTGGATCCAAAACTCAGATGGAGAAGAGGGTGTTGTGTGATAGATTCCCTCACAAATACTGACAGCATCTGAATAGAGGAAACAGGAGAGAAAAAAGTAAGCCAACTCCTAATTATATGGTCATACATTGTGTACTTTGGCACATATCCTGCCTTCAAGGACCTTACAGTCTATCAGGGAAAATAAGACATGATGACACATGGCTTTAATGCTTAATACACCGTGGCACTAAAGAGACAAAGTGCTATAGGACCATCAGAGAGAAAGCCAGACATGAAATCTACACAGAAACCAAATTCCATGGACAGCCAGGCCCCTTTTGTTTGTATTTCCTTGGCAACCTCTAGGCATCTTCCATGACAATGGCACTCAGGATTTAGAACAGTGAAAATGACATTAACTCCATGTTCCCAAATGAACACTGGCACCATTGTGGTTTCTAATTTCACCTTGTTTCTTGGCTGAGACAGAAATTTATGTTTTGATTATTTTCTGATAATTCATGTCATAGTAGCAATAATTATAACTTCTCAGTTGCAGCTTTTTCCTTCCTCGGCTTTTGATCACACAGCTTTAAGAAAATGTTTGCAGCTTTGGAGAACGACAAGAAAATATGGTGCAGAAGTCATAAAACAGGCAACTTCATTGCAACAAACTGGGAGAAAAAGAGGGAGAAGAGAGTTTGAAATAACAGGACAAAGCAGAAGCTAAACGTTGGGAAACTGCAAGGAGCCACAGATAGAATCGTGGCCCTGCCTTCACGTTTTTCATTATTGCTGTAATAAAGGCTGCCTTATGCGGACCACTCAGTCTAAGATGGGTCTAATTCTAGAGGGCTCTCTGACCAAATCTTTCTGTTCTATAGATGCAGAAATGCTGAACGGACTTCGATCTAGCTCTCAGAAGCATCTTGGGCTCAGTCTGACAGATCACAACTTTTTTCTGCTCCCTGCTAGCTTGTCAACTCTGTGTACCAGATCAGTTACACTAACACCCTCTTAAGTGACTTGTTTGGAAAAAAATAGTTTGAGTTCCCTTTGCTTTAAAAAGATATGTGTCACCCAGACCTCACCATCATGGTCCTGCTTCTCATGATCCTCTTCCTGCTTAGGAAAATCCCTAGTGGAGTCACCCCAAAAAGAACCAGAAACAGAGAGACAAGGGCACCTGGTGTGGGTCATCAACTGTCCCCACTGGCCCATGGTGGTACTTGTCAGCCTGGCCTGCTGCCAAGTACACATGGGCACACACGCATATACATTCTCACAGCCCCTCAACCTGGGCCACAGATGGCCGGACTACGGGTAGGCAGGGCCAGGGTCCCCTCTCTGAGAATTCTGATTCGAGAGGGCCAAGGAACAATAGAGACTGGATCTGTACTTGGGAGATTTCAGTGGCCTTGGCTCTATTTGCCCCATAGACAGAGCAGCAGGGAGAGCCGATCAACCCAGGGGAAAAAATGAAGACAAACCACAGCGGAACAGAGACCAAGAGATGGATAAGAACATCCCCTGGGATTAAAGCAGGAGTCCTGCTTCCTGCTATGATCGTCTCTGAATCCCAGCCGATCCCTGACCTTAAGTTCTACAACATATCCCTGACTGTGGTTAAAAGATAAACTGATGTATATTAACATTTTTTAAGAGATTATAAGAGCAAAAATCATTTCAGGCAGCACCAACCTGGTTAGGAGGGTCCAGTGGTCTTGTCAGGAGCTGGGGCAGCAGCAAAGCAAGGAAATGACTGATTGGCTGGAGTTTAAAGCCTACTTGGCTGTCTGTGGGGCTTTCCAGGTGGCTTGGTGGTAAAGAACCTGCCTGCCAATGCAGGAGACACAGGAGAGGCAGCTTCGATCCCTGGGTTGGGAAGATCTCCTAAGAAGGAAACAGTAACCCACTCCAGTATTCTTGCCTGAAGAATCCTATGGACAGAGGAGCCTGGCAGGCTGCAGTCCACAGGGTCACAAAGAGTCAGCACAACTGAGTGACAACACAACTGAGTTGTGTGAGCACACACAACTGTCTGTGACTGATTGTCCTTCAGTTGTTCAGTTCAGTCACTCAGTCGTGTCCGACTCTTTGCGACCCCATGGACTGCAGCACACCACGGGGTCCCAGCACCCCACTAAAGCACACTAGGCTTTAGTTCCCTGTCCATCACCAACTCCTGGAGCTTGCTCAAACTCACATGCATCCAGTCAGTGATGTCGGTTTGTCCTTAGGTTTTGCTTTTGTAATGTTGAGGCGTTTACAGGCTTCGTCAATTTTGGTTTGCTTACTAGATCACCACACACAGCATTAGAGCCATCTCAGGCTTATGGCCTCCTTGTTTAGTTAGTTTAACCCTGTGCTCTTGTTGCAGGAAGGGGGACCTCTTCCAGGGCCCAAAACTGGGCACTTGTCTAACACTCGGAAATGAATTGTCCAAGGAGATGCATGTGCTAACAAAGCAAGAGATTTTATTGGGAAAGGGTGCCCGGGTGGAGAGCAGTAGGGTAAGGGAACCCAGGAGAACAGCTCTGCCATGTGGTTCATAGTCTCGGGTTTCATGGTGATGGGATTAGTTTCCAGGTTGTCTTCAGCCAATCATTCTGACTCAGAGTCCTTCCTGTTGGTGCACAGCTTGTTCAGCCAAGATGGATGCCAGCGAGAAGGATTCTGGGAGGTGGTCGGACATGCCGTGTCTCCTTTTAACCTTTCCTGAACTCTTCTGGTTGGTGGTGGCTTATTAGTTCCGTGTTCCTCATCAGGACCTCCTGTCTAAAACAACTCATGCAAATAGTTACGATGGTGCCTGGCCAGGGTGGATGGTTTCAGTCAGTGTGTGTCCCCTAACACTTTTATGGTAAATTCCTTTTTTTTTTTTACTTACGTTGCTTTGTTGCTTGAAAGCCAGAGACCAGTACAGCACAGAGCTGTTGTAAGAAGTCCCTGGGCATGTCAGTTGTAGCAAACGCCATCATCAACAGTAATGCCTTGCCTGTGTGTGACGTCACCCTCCTTGTGACCTCCCCTGCTTGCCTCTCACTTTCTATTAACAGACATTCTCCAACCCCAACCCGAGTACCTCCAGCCCCTCCTGGTTGTTGTTGGCTGGGATGGGCCCAGTCACTCCTGTCTCCATTAAGATAATAGGTGGAGACAGTGCGTCTCAGATAAAAAACACGGGGCTCAGCAGTGTCCAGCCCAGAACATCAAAACACAAAGGCAATCATTTACCTCAGTCACAAGTGGCTCCACTTAACAGCCTTTTTGAGGGGGGAAAAAAAAAGGAGAAAAGAACATTCTTGTGGCCACATTGAGAAGTGTGAAAACGATCATTTGTATAACACAGCTCCTGGCTTGAACACCGAGATGCCCACAATGCAGATGGAGATCAAAACAGCGCCGGCAAACAAATAGCACAGAAGTGTCTCAAGGAGAACACCCAGGGTTTCGTTTTCAGATTCATTTAAAAGGCTTTCGTGTTGCAAGCATCCTTTCTTTCTCATTTCCAAAGGGTTTGTCATGCCTGTCCCATGCCAGTGTGTCTGAGCTGGGTCTCCAGTGCCCTTCTTGAAAGCCTACATAAAGCCAAGGTGCCCAGAGCTTGCCCGGAGCACCGGACCCAGCTGCCACTGTCCTGGAATGCAGGCCACCTCGGGCCGCAGAGCAATGAAAGCCCAAATCAGACATCTCTGACGCTTTGATTTTCAACAACAGCTTGACACCCATAGCAACGTGGCTAACGTGCAAAACACAAGATAAAAACATTCCATTTAATTAAAAGCCCACAGTTCAATGGTAGTATAATTATTACAAGTGCATTTTATGGCTGTCTGCGTTCACTTTGGATACATAAATTAATATGCAAATTACTAGTCCCTCTCGTGTTCTTAAGAAGTTCCCCATCAATCTTTTCTCCGACATGTCAATTGCATAAAACATGGCTTTTAAAATGCAAAATAAAATTCACATTTATGGTTCTGAAATCTCCCTGTGCCAGCAAGCTTTGTTTTAGATGAGGAGTGTTTAATTAACAGAGCACACCTCTCTCTGAAGGCCTTCAGGACCACAGAGAAAAGGCCAAGACACACACGGTCTTCTGACTAATCAGGATTAGAGACTATTTTTCATCTCAAGGACCACCTATCAAGGTATTTGTGGTTCTCCGATCATCCCATCAAGGACTTTGTTATGGGAAAATACGGTTCTGATTTACAAAAAAAGCAAATTCCCAAAGCGAATCTAATGTTATTCGCTGGGAAATTCTATACCAAACCACTTAATAGATGGTTGATAGGTAGAAAATCATTTGCACACAAGCAGCAAACACTGGGAAGCAATGTGGGCTCTCAGAACACGGCGTGCCCAGCTGCCCTTTTTTTTTTTTTTTTTTTTTTAGCAGGCACTGAGCGCTGGCCAGAGGGGTTGGTCTTCCCGCCTTGGCCCCTGGTGGTCCCAAATGCCTTTGCGCAAAGCCTAAGCGGGCTGAAAGAGCCCAGCTGCCCTTAAGTCCCTGTTTGAGAGAGTTACAGACACGGCTTGGCGGCAGCATGCCGTAAGTTTGTCTCACTCTGAATAAGGTTCTGGGAAAACTCTCTCGTGACTTCCTAGCAGACGTTATCAGAAGATGAACCAGCTGTTTGAACAGTCACATCAGTTTTTCTTGGGCTTCCGGGGACTCCAAGGTGGGACCTACAGGTGAACTCTGACCCCAGGCTTGGTACCAGTCTATCGTTACCTGCAGGGTCATCCTGAATAAAGGGAAGGAAGCCAGAATATGTCACCCCAACCTATGCCTCTTACATACGAATTATTTTTAAGCTGAAGGCAATTAAGGGGCAGCAATCATAGAAAAAGCTTCCTACCCTCCCCTGTGTGCTAAAAATAGGACATAGATTTGCAAAGGGGTCCCGCCTCCTTTCTATCAGAAATGACCAGAGTTAATCCCTGAAGACAACTGCAGACCCTCCTCGACCTGGACATGGCGCTAGAGGAATCTGCAGAATAGACACCCCCAACCAGCCTTGGTCCCTGGGATCCCCTCCATCTGAAGTCCCTCCATCTGTAGCCCCAAGGGCCACAAGGTCCTTTTGCTTTGTCTTCTCACTTCTCTAAAACCTTACTATTCCATGACCAGGGCAAGTTGGATGCATGAAGCAGGGCACTCATAGCTGGTGCTCTGGGACAAGCCAGATGGAGGGGGTGGGGAGGGAGGTGGGAGGGGGGTTCAGAATGGGGGGACACATGCACGCCTGTGGCTGATTCATATCGATGTATGGCAAAACCACCACAATACTGTAAAGTGATTAGCCTCCAATTAAAATTAATTAATTAATTTTAAAAAACTTACTATTCCTACACTAAGATGCTATATAAACTCAAGTTCTAACCAAACCTTTGAGTTACTCATCTCTGGGTACTCCATATGTTACATGCACCATGCACAAGTCAAAAAAAACTCTGTTGGTTTTCCTTTTTTTATTCTGAAAGTCTCATTTAGAGGGCCCCAGCTGAAGAAACTAAGAGGGAGAGATTTTTTTCCTCCCCTACCAAAGTCAGAGAACACATGCTTGCCTGTGCCGTGTGCTCAGTCATGTCTGACTCTTTGCAACCTCATGGACTGTAGTCCACCAGGCTCCCAAGGACTGTAGCCCACCAGGCTCCTCTGTCCAAGGAATTTTCCAGGCAATAATATTGGAGTTGGTTGCCATTTCCTTCTCCAGGGGTTCTTCCCCACCCAGGGATCAAACCTGCATTGCAGGTGGATTCTTTGGTGGCTCAGTGGTAAAGAATCTGCTTGTAATGCAGGAGACATGGGTTCAATCCCTAAGACATGACTTAGCTACTAAACAACAACACAAAAGTCAGAGGAAATATGCTTGTGTGATGTATAAATGTCTCAGTACTAGAAAAGACAACTAATATGTTCTTTGTCAGAATTAAAACTCCCGGAGTAAAAACATCTCAGGAAACTGAACCTATTTAATGAAAATAAAAATTGCTTTTAAGGAACAAGAATGACTTACTTCATTTGGAAAAAAAAAAGTTTTAGTTTCCTGTGAATCCAAGAGTGCCTGTTAGCTTGCCAAGGATGAATAAAAAATGATAGCAGATTTCATTAAATAAGAATTATATAAGCTAAACAAGGGCAAGACCTTGGTCTTTCTCACTGCCAGTGCCAAGAATAGTGGCTAGCACATCAGATCAGATCAGCTCAGTCCCTCGGTCATGTCCGACTCTTTGCGACCCCATGAACCGCAGCACGCCAGGCCTCCCTGTCCATCACCAACTCCCGGAGTTCACCCAGACTCACGTCCATCGAGTCAGTGATGCCATCCAGCCATCTCATCCTCTGTCGTCCCCTTCTCCTCCTGCCCCCAATCCCTCTCAGCATCAGAGTCTTTTCCAATGAGTCAACTCTTCGCATGAGGTGGCCAAAGAATTGGAGTTTCAGCTTCAACATCAGTCCTTCCAAAGAAATTCCAGGGCTGATCTCCTTCAGAATGGACTGGTTGGATCTCCTTGCAGTCCAAGGGACTCTCAAGAGTATTCTCCAACACCACAGTTCAAAAGCATCAATTCTTCGGTGCTCAGCCTTCTTCGCAGTCCAACTCTCACATCCATACATGACTACTGGAAAAACCATAGCCTTGACTAGACGAACGTTTGTTGGCAAAGTAATATCTCTGCTTTTGAATATGCTATCTAGGTTAGTCGTAACGTTCCTTCCAAGGAGAAAGTGTCTTTTAATTTCATGGCCGCAGTCACCATCTGCAGTGATTTTGGAGCCCAAAAAAATAAAGTCTGACACTGTTTCCACTGTTTCCCCATCTATTTCCCATAAAGTGATGGGACTGGATGCCATGATCTTCGTTTTCTGAATGTTGAATAGTAGGTACCTATTATTTATAGGATAAATAACATATTTTCCATCTACCTTTTAAAATTATAAGTAGAATTAATATTGACTGTAGAAAATTTGGAAAGCATAGAAAAGCAAATTAAGAACTGAAAAATTACCCTGAGTCTTGAAATAATCTTGCTTAATATTTTAAGAAAGTGTAGTTCCTTCAAGTCTTTTCTCTATGTACTATTCACATGGGCTAAATAAATAATTTTCTATCATAGCTTATTTATGTTATAAAAAAACTATTTTCTAAATCACTAAAATCTTCATAAATGCAATTTATGTAACTATACAACAGTCCATTTTGTTATTGTATCACCACTAACTGTTGGCTATTGAGATTGCTTTAAAATGTTTTATATACTTAAAGGATGCTGGGGAAAATACCTCTATGTGTGAAGTTCTAAGTTTCAGAAAGAGTGAGAACTTTCTTGCAGATAGAGATCTCCAGAAGGAAATAGAGTTCCCTTATGAACATAGCCAAGAAGGCAATTGTCCCTCCTAAAATACAGTGCCTGCCAGTGAAGTGACAGAGAGGAGAGTTAACTTTGGTGACGTGTGAGCTTTGGAACCACAGATTTCTGTCTGCTTTTGGCTCTGCTGTGCACCAGTGCCATAAAAAGTTTTCTGGTAACCAAGGCTCAGTTTTCTGTTCTGTGAAATGGGAGTGATAACACGGACTTTGCAGAATTGCTGGGAAGGAAAACAGGAAATAGTGCCTAACGTTTTGGTATAGTAACTTAGGACACGGTGGCTGTTGTTGTGAATGTGTATGTGACTATGTAAGCTTCAAGAGACTGTTTACAGAATTCTATAACTTTGCTCCCTGGAACGCATAACCAGTCACTGTTGGGCAGAAAGTTCCTCCAAGTCAACTGATCAACCCAAAGGCTTGAGAACAAGGCTCATCTCTTGGAGGGCACTAAATTCATACCACATCTGCCTCTACTAATAGTCTGCCAGTACCTTCCAGGATATCAAGTCCTATCCTTGTCTAAAAATTTTACCAGAATGTTCCAGAACATTTGTTATCAATGTATACATACATCATACATTTAGTCGTTCAGTCATGTCCGACTCTTTGCAACCGTCTGGACTGTAGCCCATCAGGCTCCTCTGTCCATGGGATTTCCCAGGCAAGAATACTGGAGTGGGTTGCCATTTTCTTCTCCAGGGGATCTCCCCAACTCAGGGATGGAACTCAAATTTCCTGCATTGCAGGTGGATTCTTTACCGCTGAGTCACCCGGGAAATCTTCTCAGTGTATACTAGTAGCTAATAATTTCATTCAACAACATCAAAAGCAGTAGGGCTTTCCTCCTATCTCTAGAATCTAAAGCAATATTGCTACAGTTTATGAGAACTATAGGGGAGGGAAAATGATTTTCCTTCTGCCCTTCTGAGTTCTTGGCTGAGAATGCCACTTGGAAAAGATTGATAAGAGTAAAGCAGACTGAAGCTTATTAACATGTGTACCTCACGTATACATAATAGAAATCCAGGAAAACTCAGTAATTCCCCAAGAATTAATAATAATTTTTTACTGTAATGGTTTTAAAACACAAAAACAATGAAGTATAAACTCCTTGTGCTTATAGCTCTGAGACAACTCTACAACCAAAATAAATTTACAAAGCAAGTACAAGCAAAACTACAACACCAATATTTTTCAAAAGTCATTAATGTGATGGATGATGCTTACTGAGAGCAAATCACTAACTTCGAGGTTAATAGAGAAAAGATGTACACATGCCTCTGGATTTCACTTATTCTGGAACCTCCTGACTTTAAGAAAGATGGATCCTCATTGAAGATTTCACTGTTACTCCTGTTGCTATTTTTCCTTTCCAGCACTGAACTTAAACGTAACCCTAATTCATTTCATTGAGGGGTCTGACAATGCTGTTGTTGTCATCGTTCAGTTGCTCAGTCGTATTTGACTCTGCAACCCCATGGACTGCAACAGGCCAGGCTTCCCTGTTCTTCACCATCTCCTGGAGTTTGCTCATACTCATGTCCTGAGTCAGTGATGCCATCCAACCATCTCATCCTCTGTCGCCCCCTTCTCCTCCTGCCCACAATTTTCCCCAGCATCAAGTCAGCACTTCGCATCAGGTGACCAAAGTATTGGAGCTTCAGCTTCAGCATCAGCCCTTCCAATGAATATTTAGGGTTGATTTCCTTTAGGACTGACTGGTTTGACCTCCTTGCAGTCCGAGGGACTCTCAAGAGTCTTCTCCAGCATCACAGTTTGAAAGCACATACTTTCAAATAGAAACAAAATACTAGTGGAACCTTTCACATTGTCATTTAAAGAAAATAATTCATAATTTCATATTAAATACTGTAATCATTGCTAATAAATTATTGAAAAGATATATGTACACATTCGGGATCAGAGCAACATCAATCAATATTCTAACATATTGGTTCTTTCATGTTGAGCAACTATAAGCCACGTGTTAATTCAACTTCCAAATCACTTTTTCATCCAGCATCCTACCACATTTTTGGCTCATGTTTAGTACAAATATAATGGTAAGTAGGAAAGCAAGTGCCAGCCTGCAATTTCTAGGCAGTACCCAATTAAAAGATAGTCATGCAGGTCGCTCAGCTTGTCATCAAATAAATAGAAGTGAAAATACCAATATGGTAAAATTTCATAAAACTCAGGGAACCTGGAGAATATAACCATAAGTCCCAGGGGCCATAAAAGCCATCTTGGCAAGTTTTAATCTAGCCTTTGCTCATTGCTCTACCTTCTTTTTTTTTCCTCCTCCAGTTGCTATAATTATTTTGTTCCCATAAATTTTCTTCCTTCCCTAAGGTGGCTCAATATGTTTTGCTTCCCTCTCTCTTGCCTGATGGAAAACCCCACAGATATTAATCTCCCACCTGGCAATCCTTCCCTCCTCATCGCTGGTGGAGCCCAGGCCACCTGGATGAGCTGAGAAATATAATAAGCCAAGGGCTGCCTACCAGTGACTATAACAGGCATCATTCCAATTTTCTCTCCAGCAAATACACCGATGATACATTTGTCAGTGTTTCTTCCACTACAGTTGCTTACAGGGCATTCAGATGACTTACACCACAATATTACCTGATGGTGTTGTTCTAAATACACCGACTCCTTCTTGGGGGACTTTCACAGTCGTGACAATGAACATCTGCTGGTCTCTCCTCACCCTGTACGTCAGCTGGGCACCTTGTGAGAGAGTCTATGGCTGTAACACAGCAGCTACCCTGCATCGGACATGGGACATCAGCCTTATTACGATCCATCCACATGTGCTCCACCTCCTAAGCGAAACAGCTGGAGATGCAGTCATCATCATTTTTATTCAACAAAAAAGACTGCCAACGTAGCTGTTTCAGAAAAGAATTTTGAAGGTACTCATATCACACAAGCATACTGTCACAAAATGACTGAACGAAACTACTTGGTGCCAAATATTGAAAATAATGGTGAAGTGAATGGTTGAGTGAGGAACAAGGGAGTAAATGAATACAAGTGAATGAATGGATCCTGCCCTTGGGTAAAAGGAAAACAACCATCAAGGAAACAGGAGAGATGAATGGTACTTCCGGTTTTGAAAATTTAAGGGCAAAAATTGGCATGTGTTTTAGAGTCAATGTGCAAAGGAGAGAGAGGGGTATTGTTTGTTTGGGCTTTCCTGGTGGCTCAGAGGGTAAAGAATCTGCCTGCAATGCAGGAGACCCAGGTTTGATCCCTGGGTGGGGAAGATCCCCTGGAGAAGAGAATGGCAACCCACTCCAGTATTCTTGCTGGAGAATTTCATGAACAGAGGAGCCTGATGGGCTACAGTCCATGGGGTCGCCAAGAGTCAGAGACGACTGAAGCGACTTAGCACGCATAGAGGGTGTTCCTAAGAGCTGAGTGTTTACCACGCATCAGGAAGGAATCAAGGGCCAGAAACTGAGAGCAGCTATCTGTCACCAAGGACTGCAGGCTGCTGGAAGCAGGCTTCTGTGAAGGGACAGGAGTGATCACAGCAAATGTTCACTGAGGCAGTGCACATGGCTGCCGGCTTCTTTCCACACCTGTGACTCATTCATTTCCTAAGAGGAAGTTTTTATTAATACCTCTTAATCTCCCTCACCTATTTCTCTCACATGGCTGCTGTCTTGCGATAACAAAGACTGAGTTCCTCCGAGGGCAACAGTTTCATCATGGTTTGCTAAGATTCATAACATTCCTCTCAGATACAGTTTTGTAGCAATGATCAAGTTAATATTACACTATAGACAGAAACCCTGTGTCCCCTCACCATTCCTATGTTGAAATTCTAACCCTCATATGATGGCATTTGGAGGTGATGCCTTTGGGAGGTAACTAGGCTTAGATGAAGCCATGATAGTGAATTATTATCCACAGTTCAATGGCACGAATACCGTCTTATAAAAAGACAGTATGCCAACAAGAGACCATGGAGGGGACACAACCAGGGCCCTCTCACCATGCACCTGACCACACTGGGACCCTGAACTCAGCCTTCCAGCCTCCAGACTCTAGGAATAAATGTGGTTTAAGCCCGTTAACACGCAGTCTGCGGGTGTTATATAAAGTCTAGTATGGTATTCTATAGAGTCCCCAAACTGACCAAGACATTGTGCCAATCAATTGTGGCAATGACTTGTGCCAATGACTGATGAGGACAGACTATTAGATAAGACAATTATCAGTTCAGTTCAATTCAGTCTCTCAGTCATGTCCGACTCTTTGTGACCCCATGGACTGCAGCACGCCAGGCCTCCCTGTCCATCACCAACTCCCAGAGTTTACTCAAACTCATGCCCATTGAGTCGGTGATGCCATCCAACCATCTCATCCTCTGTCATCTCCTTCTTCTCCTGCCTTCAATCTTTCCCAGAATCAGGGGCTTTTCCAATGAGTCAGTTCTTCACATCAAGTGGCCAAAGTATTGGAGTTTCAGCTTCAACATCAGTCCTTCCAATGAATATTCAAGACTGATTTCCTTTAGGATGGACTGGTTGGATCTCCTTGCAATCCTAGGGACTCCCAAGAGTCTTCTCCAACACCACAGTTCAAAAGCATCAATTCTTCGGCACTCAGCTTTCTTTATAGTCCAACTCTCACATCCATACGTGACTATTGGAAAATTTAACTGAGAAATTTTTTTCTTTTGTGGTCACACCTAGCACCTTGCAGAATCTTAGTTCCTCAATCAGGGATCAACCCTTGGCCCTGGCAGTGAAAGCTCGGAGTCCTAACCACTGAACTGCCAGGGAGTTCCTTTATTCCACACATTCTTATGGACATACATGCATGCTTGCGTTTTCCATAGGAAATGAGCCACTATCACTAGGGATAACTAACAATTCAGAGAACCCACTCATAGAAGGAGTTTCCCCAGTAGTGATAAAAACTTAAATAGCTAATTTTTCAAAATGTATCCAAGAGGAATATTTTACAAGACCTGGGTAACTAATTCATTTGAAATGAAAAATAAGTTCTGTATTGATTTTCACTGAATAGCTTAGTGACATGTTTCAGAAATTTTTCTCCTTGGTCACATTCTCACTCTGGCTACATGACAGTATTTTTACCAGCTTTGCCACATTCTCGTGTAAAAATTGAAAGCTGAGATTAAACTTCAATTTTTCCATTTTCTTTATGGCAGAAAATATCCATATATTTTCCATCTCCATCAAAGTTGTCCTATAAGATTTTTGTTACAGTGGGGATTCTAAAACTTGATATGTAATGAATAGCAATGAGTGTACACTTGAAGAGGGTAGTGAGGGTTTAATCCTGCCTTCACATATGCACGTATAACTTTCTAGGAAATGAAAGGGGAAATATCCTCCTCACTCTTTCAGTATCAGAATGCTATCCCAAGTCTATCACCTGGAAAATAAATAAATTGAGTTCTCTTTGTTTGCTCCCCTCAAATTCAGGCATAATACTAGCAATTAGCAATCTTCTGTATAATAACACTTTCTTTTTTACTTGTGTTTATTTCTTGGAGGTGTTTATGGATATTTTTTAAAGTTTTATGTTATCTTAAATTTATAGGAATGATATAAACCCATGGCCTTCCTAAAATCAGAAAATACAAAATTTTAGGAAAGAAAATAACAATCACCCAAACCCACAACCCAGAGTTAACCACAGTTAATCTTTTGGTTTGTAACCTTTTAGACTTTGTATGGAGAAGGCAATGGCACCCCACTCTGGTACTCTTGCCTGGAAAATCGCATGCATGGAGCAGCCTCTTAGGCTGCAGTCCATGGGGTCGCGAAGAGTCAGACACGACTGAGCGACTTCCCTTTCACTTTTCATTTTCATGCATTGGAGAAGGAAATGGCAACCCACTCCAGTGTTCTTGCCTGGAGAGTCCCAGGGACGGGGGAGCCTGGTGGGCTGCCGTCTATGGGGTCGCACAGAGTCGGACACGACTGAAGCGACTTAGCAGCAGCAGCAGCAGCAGACTTTGTTTATTACTTTGTATTTTGATTGTACATTGTAAAATTGATTTTTATGAAGTAGTTATACGTGCTTTGTACATATACACACACAGTACGTGCATAGTTATATTATATATCATTTTTCCCCTTAATAATTTGCTATGGATATCTTTCCATGTCAATAAATATAGATCTATGCCATTATTTTCAATAGCTTCATAGTACCCCACTGTATAGATCAAAGATTGGCAGACTTTTGTTTCTGAACAGACAAAAGATGAGCAAAGTGAGTCAAGTTTGGCCCATTGCCTGTTTGTATACAGCCCACAAGCCAAAGATGGTTTTTATAGTTTTAAATGGTTACAGTTTAAATTATCATATTAACGCCTATATAATATCCTCAATTTTGACTCCAAAGCCTAAAACATTTTTGTCTGGCCTTTGAGAAAAAGTGCTGACCCCTGGTTCAGGTGTATCATAATTCACTCAGTCCATCGCAGACTGATGGCTGTGCTTGGCACTTCCTGTTTCTCTCTAAGGTAAGCACCACTGCAGTGAATCACCTGTAGGTATAATTTTGAACACTGGCGCAAGTTCTTCCTTAGGGTAAAATCCTATTAGTAGGATTGCTGGAGCAAAGTAGCTCTTTGTTAAAGTTTTGACACTTATTGCCTAATTGTTCTCCAAAAAAACTGGCCTCTTTAAGTTGGACTGAATGGACTGAATGTTTATCTCCCCCTAAGGTTCACATGTTGAAGCCTCAACCTCAAGGTGAAGGTTTTAGAAGGTGGAGCCTTTGGAGAGAGTTAGGTCATGAGAGTGGTCTGGTGGGATTAATGCCCTTATCAGGAGAGACAGAGAGAAAACTTGGCATGTGAGGACACAGCAGGAAGGTAGACACTTGCAAGCCCGGACGAGAGTGAATTGGCTGACACTTTGACCTTGGAATTCTCAGACTCCAGAACAGTGAGAGAATACATTTCAGCTATTTAAGGCCCCCGGCTATGGAATTTTGTTCTGGCAGCCTGAGAAGACTGAAAGACAGACTCTCCCCCACTTCTGTAACCTGTGGTAACCCTTCCCCTCACTCTAGCCTTCCGGTTGAGAGCAGGTCTTTTCAATCTTTGCCAACATGGTATGTGAAAAATAAGTCTACATTTTCTCTTCATTTTCATCTTCTATTACTCATGATGTTGACTCTTAATAAAGAATACTCATTAGTTCTTCTCGGGAAAATAAGCTTGTCCTTTGACCATTTACCCATGTGGTATGCGAAACCAGTAGACTTCGAGAGAATGGTTGTGTCTTTTTGGTCTTGTCTTGTGAATAATTAGAGACCCTGACTAACATGCCCTCTCTTCCAAGATTTTAATCATTTTGTGACTCTTCTCTGAGCCCTTTCCAGCTACTTTCTCTCCGCACAGGTTTGTAGACAGATGTTTTTAAATGGCTTCCATCACATTAATTACTCCCGGCTGATGGTAAACTCTCACAGGAAGTTCCTGGAACTGAAGGCGCAGAAACGCATAGTGAGAGTGAAATGAGGTTATCTCACTGTACTTCCACATAAAACCAAGTCCAGCAGCTTGAACAGCCCGCTCCTGCCACTATGAGGATGCACTGAAAGTCTCCTCATATATCAGCCTTAGAATCTTCAGCCAAAAGAAAACTCAAGAGAGCTTAGTTGGTATCTGCTAATTTTCATCCTTGGAAATGGAGGTGCTTTTCCGAATTTTCTGCAATGCCCCAAACTATAAAAATCTCACTCTCTCTAGCCCGTGAAAAATCAGTATATTCTCCAAATCTCAGAGTTCGATTGAAAACAGAATTCCACATCCAACTACAATATGTGAATATCTAGCTTCCCTGGACGGAGAAGGCAATGGCACCCCACTCCAGTACTCTTGCCTGGCAAATCCCATGGATGGAGGAGCCGGTAGGCTGCAGTCCATGGGGTTGCTGAGTCAGACACGACTGAGCGACTTCACTTTCACTTTTCACTTTCATGCATTGGAGAAGGAAATGGCAACCCACTCCAGTGTTCTTGCCTGGAGAATCCCAGGGACGGGGGAGCCTGGTGGGCTGCCGTCTATGGGGTCGCACAGAGTCGGACAGGACTGAAGCAACTTAGCAGCAGCAGCAGCAGCAGCTTCCCTGGATGACTATGGTACATGCCTGATAGAACTCAGCAGCAATAACGATCTCCAAATTCTATTAGGAACTGTCAGTTACACCCAAGTGTCATGAATTCACAGGAGTCTCTCCACACTAACTATCTAATACTGCATAGAATATAAGTAGTAGCAAGATAACGAATTTCTAACGAAACCCATCTATAATATAAAAACAGTGAATCCTAAAGATCTTGGAAGAGAGCTTATGGAAATCAAAGCAAGCATCACCCCTTTCCATCCTCACTGAGAATGTCATTTACCCACATTGGGAAAGCTAAACCAGAAAAATCAATAGCTAACTAATTAGTAGGCATTACCTGTCTGCTCTGCTTGAAAGGCCAACCAGGATTTAGACAAGAAACACTGGGAGATTTCACACTGATGCTTTAATTCTAAATGAGGCCACATTAAAGACTGAGCTATTTTCAGAGTATTAAAGGGAGCTGCATCAGGCTATTTGCTTTTTGTTTGGCTGGCTGATTATTTGCTTTGTTTTTATTCAGTATATGTATTTTTCATTTATTAATGCATTCAACAGACATTTTTAAGTAACTAGAATAAAACCTCTGTATGCCTGCATATAAGTAGCATTTGCAGTTGTCCCCTCCAGCTTCAGCAGCCACCTCTCCACATTTCTTTCTAGAAACTCATAGCAGAAAGATGATGTGTCTGAAGGATAAAGACAACTTGACAAATGCTTGGAAAATGTGGAAGGAGGAAACCAAAGAAAAGGCTGGAAAACCTAAGCTCTCAGTGTCTTCATCTATAAAATGGGAGTGTCAGTATTTTTATTTTAGATGTACCCTGATGATAAAGTGAATTTTATGTGGGGTACATATAACAGTGGCAGGTGGTAAGCACTCAGTGTTAGCTATTCTTTTTTTTTTTTTTTCTTTTTGGTTTAAATTTTGAGTCAGGTACTACACATGGTGCTGGAAAGTACAAACATAAGTCCCAATTACTGACCATGTGTTACTTACAGTCTGGAGCAGGGAGACATTCAAGTAAATTACATATTACAGCCCCATGTGGTACCATTCAATAAGAACACTACATGCCAGACTCTGTGCTAAATTTTATATGAATTATCTTATTGAATCCTATTAAATTCAATTATTATGCCCATTTTACAGACAAGGACACTGAGTCTCCGCGAGATTACCCACATTGCTCTAAGGGATACAAAATACCATGTCAGGGCCAAAAAAAAGATGAGAACTCAGTTCTATCTGAACCCAGTGCCTACGCTACACATGCTCTCTTAATGTCATAGTCTCCCTCCTTGAGCAGGTGACATTGAGGACAGAAAGCTCTGGGTCCAAATAAAAGAGTGGAGAGGGGATCCCACGGCAGAACTCGCATCTTGCTCTGAGTCAGTTAACTAATTAGCATTGGAGAGCTCAAAATATTCTTCAAGATTTCTTTGAAGTTTAACTAGATAATCTCTCCACCTGTAAAATAATGATTTTTTGAGTATGCCATGGGGCAGGGAATGCTGGCGCAAGGGTCAGAAGAATGGAATTCGCATACTAGCTCACTCCGTCCTTTGCTTTGTGAACTCTGGCCATTATATCTTTTTGAGCCTTCCTTTCTCATCATATGAGAAATGAAGAGGCTGGCCTAGATATTCCTAGGATTCCTTCCAGCTCTAACATTCTCTGATCTCTGTTTTCATGGTTCAATGTGAGTAGGATGTGTGTTCAATCACTCATCCTTCTGAGTCTAGACAGTGCTCTTAACTAGGTTTCCTAAGACACCCACGTACATACACCTCCCCTTCCAACTCCAGTTACTCTTTAAGCCGTGTCATTGGCCGCTTCATCTTTCCTCGCTCTGGACCATGTATTAGATTCCTACAGCTGGTGTAAATTGGCATGCACCCTGTGCCTTACTGCGTTTATTATCTCACAGTTCTGTAGTTTAGAAGTTGAAATGGATTCTACTGGGCTGAGGTCAAGGTGTTGATGGAGCCGTCTCCCTTTCTGGTGGCTCTAGGTGAGAATTCTAGAAGCTGCCCACCTGCCTTGGTTTCTGTCCTTCTTGCTCTGTCCTCCACGCCAGCAACAGCCATGAGCAACTAAATCTTGACAACTAAACCCTGAGCCCACCTGAATAATCCAGAATAATCTCCCTAGTTTAAGGTTAGCTGATGAGCACACTTAATCCCACCTGAAACCTTAATTCCTCTTTGTCGAAGAACAGGTTCCACGCAGAGGAATGAAGACATCTCTGGGGTCATTACTCTGCCTACCACAATCCTTAATCCTTCACAGTCTTTATGGTACTTTCAGCAAGTTTGGCCAGCACAGATAGGAGAACATGAGCGATTTGTCTTGCTTTAAGAAGATCAGGTATGGAAACTAAAAGCAATCCCAGTCCCAGAGCCATCACACCCCAAACAGTCCCAGCACTTCATTAGGACCTCATCCCCACACTGCCTTGCTCTCAGCTAGGCATCTTTAAAGCCATTATTTGCGTTTATTTTAATGAAGCTCAAACCAATATGTGAATAAAGAAAAGACCTAGAAAAGTAAAAAAAAAAAAAAAAACTCTCTAAGAACCTCAAGAATGAATCTAAAGGAGTTCTTTTAGGTAAGGTACCCTACCTATAGGATGGCAATATAAAACATTGAGTTAAATTTGAACACAGGTTAACAACACATAATTTTAGTATAGGTATGTTACAAATATTTGATGAGATCCCCTGGAGAAGGAAATAGCAACCCACTGCAGTATTCTTGCCTGGCAAATCCCATGGACAGAGGAGCCTGTCCTCATGGGAGGAAATCCCATGGACAGGCAGACTACAGCCCATGGGGTCACAAGAGTCAGACATGACATAGCGACTAAATAATGTTTCAAATATTTGATGGAATTACTTAAATTAAGAAAAAATTATTTGCTGTTCATCTGAAATTGATACTTAGCTGGGTGCCCTGAAGTTTTATTAGCCAAATCTAGCAACCGCATCTATCTGAACCTCTTCGAATGATAGTATCTTAGCTCCATATTCCTTCTCTCCAAAGGTCAGACACATTTCCAGTGTTTGCTGCTGACTAGACCAACAGAGTCGGACACGACTGAAGCGACTTAGCAGCAGCAGCAGCAGCAGTCCAATAGAAAACCACATCGTACAGATCCAAAACTATGATAATAATTGTTGCCAGAAATTGTAAAAGCTGCAGTATGGCAATTACTTTTTCTGCACTCTTTCCATGCAACCTTCCAGGCAGTCCTGTAAGGAGGAAATGCAGTCTTGGAAAGAATCTTGCCTTTTGTCATCCAGCTACTGAAATGCAGGAGTTCAAACCTGCATCCATCTGCCTCCAGACACTAACACCATCTCGCCCAGGGAGTCACAGCTTCTTTTCCTTCATACCCTTCCTTGGTTTGCCATCCATACACTTCAATTCTCTTCATCAGAGCTTTCTTTGGCCCTAATGAAATCGTATCTGACTGTCATCAAACCAGAAATAGATGTATACATGGGCCCCAGACAGGAAAAGTTGAAAAGGGCTACCCAACCGTAGTGAAAGTGAAAGTCTCTCAGTCGTGTCCGACTCTCTGCGACCCCATGGACTATACAGCCCATGAAATTCTCCAGGCCAGAAAACTGGAGTGGGTAGCCTTTCCCTTTTCCAGGGGATCTTCCCAAGCCAGGGATCGAACCCAGGTCTCCAGCATTGCAGGCAGATTCTCTACCAGCTGAGCCACAAGGGAAGCCCACCCAACTATAAGACCTGAGCAAATATCTTCCCCTGTCACACAGCACAGTAGCTCAGAGATTCCTATATTGGCAGTTTCTTCTGTATTTCTGTTTTTAAAGTCGGAGGTGTATCATTTACTAGGCCGTCTTTGACTAAGTTGACAGAATCAACTTTTATTTAATTCCATTCAATATTGAATGTGCTCCAAAGGCTACATCTGATTATCTGAGCTAAAGGAGGGTACTGCAAAATTCAAGATAAGGCAAAAATTAAATTTCGCTTCAGAATCTATTTCTGCACTTACCATTCTGTCCAACATTGTACAGCAGTGAGTCAGAGGCTCCCCTGCCTGAATTCTGTCTCCCCCAACGCCCTCCCTCATGTTCAGCTCTCCAAAACCCCAGACAAGAATGGCAACTGTATATGCTCTGATCTTCCCCCAAGACACAGGGATGGGGCAAACTTCTGACCTCCAGAGGGCTGCCCTATTAGGGCCCAGCTGAAAATAGCAGCTTCACCTTTCAGGACTATAGATCCAGTTCAAGTGCCGCCAAGTGATGAATGAGCTATAACGCCTTGCCTATCACTAAACTGGGGCTTCCCAGGAGGCGCTAGTGGTAGAGAATCTACCTGCCAATGCAGGAGACTCAAGAGACTCATGTTCAACCCCTGGGTTGGGAAGATCCCCAGGAGAAGGGAATGGCAACCCGCTGCAATATTCTTGCCTGGAAAATCTCATGGAATTGGACACAACTGAACAACTGAGCAAACACACATATAGTTGAATTATCAATAAAAACCATTTATCCTTTCTTCCTCTGACTCCGCAGGTGTTGGGAAAACAAAATATACTATATATTATCTCTGCCTTCCAAGGACTCATAATTTGGAGAAGAATTAGAATAACAACAAAAAAATACAGTATAACAGGCATGCCTTAAAAAAAGTAGTATATATATAGATGTACCTTGAAAATATTATGCTAAGTGAAATAAACCAGGCACAAAAAGATAAATACTGTCTGGCCCCACTTACATAAGGTAACTAGAATAGTTAAGTTCATAGAGACAGGAAGTGGAAGGGGTGAGGGGATTGGGGAGTGACCCTTTAGTGGGGTATGGAGTTTCATTAGGGGATGATAAAAATTCTGGAAATGAAGAGTGGTGATGATTGTACAACATTGCAAATGTACTTAATGTCACTGAACTGTACACTTAAAAATGGTTAAAATGATCAGCTTTATGCTGTGTCTATTTTGCTACAATAAAACTCTCACCAAACTGAAATTTTCCACTTAAGGTAACTGGAAGATGTATAAAAAACTAACAGCTAATTATTTCCCTGCCAAAAGGAGATAAGAAGGGAAAAGTGCTATAGCAGAGAAATTCTATAATTACGAAAAAAAATCATCTGAACATATACAACCGAGGTGGCTGCTTAATTCACTAGGAGGCTAGTAATATGGTTTTGCTTTATAACATTCAAAGCGTAGCAAAGAATATCTTTCATTTAGGAAACTAGATCATATATTGGGCTTCCCTGGTGGCTCAGACGGTAAAGAATCCACCTGCAATGCGGGAGACCTGGGTTCGATCCCTGGATCAGGAAGATCCCCTGGAGGAGGGCATGGCAACCCACTCCAGTATTCCTGCCTGGAGAATCCCATGGACAGAGGAGCCTGGAGGGCTACAGTCCATGGGGTGGTAAAGTAACTAAGCACAGCACACACAGATCATATATGACTCAGATATAAGCTGCTACAGTGGGATGGAAATTGAGTGTCAGTCAGTCAATTTGCAAAGGATGGGAAGAAGGAGCTTTCTTGAGACATGGCAAGAGAATCAAGGAGTTAGTCATGGCCCCCAAAGAAATCTATCAGAGGTCACAGCTCAGGTGTTTCCCTAGGACATGGCCTCCCTTCACACCTGACTCGGCCGCTCGTGCTCAGCGCCCACGGACCTCCATAGTGGCCACTCTCCCCAGCTCTTGCCATCATTGACCAGGGCTTTTCCCCCAGAATTATGCATAATATTGTGGTTCTGGTGATCTACGTATTTCTAAATTGTTCCATTTTATATTTCATTGGCAAAGAACATGTAGAACAATAAACTTGAAAGTATAGCTTTCTTTGGGAAAACTAGATACGAAATATGAAAAGAAAAACTCTACAGTGTTCAATCCTTCATGCCTGCTTGAGTTAGACTTTGAAAATATCTTGAGCCATAATAAAGATGGGCTGTACCTGTGTATTCCCCTTTTCATATAGTCCTTCTCATATCACATGCAAGGTATGGGTTTACGCTACTCAGCATCAAAACAGCAGGCTCGTTATTTACAAAACACAAAGAGACTCACAGACTTAAAGAACAAACTTACGGTTGTCAGGGAGAAGGATGGGAGGAAGGAATAGTTAGGGAGTGTGGGATGGACAGGTACACACTGCTGTATTTAAAATGGATCACCAACAAGGAACTTCTGTATTGCACATGGAACTCTGCTCCATGTCATGTGGCAGCCTGGATGGGAGGGGAGTTTGGGGGAGAATGGATACATGCATATGTAGAGCTGAGTCCCTTTGCTGCCCACCTAAAACTATCACAACATTGTTAATCAGCTATACCCCAGTAGAAAATAAAAAGTTTAAATAAAAGACCCACTTGGCTCCATTGTCAATACATGTGAAAATGATATTTGCAAATGGTAAGGCCGAATTAGGATACATTCCTTTAAAAATATTTTTGAGCATGTTACTAAGAATAACAAACTAAAATGTTGCCTTAAATATGGCACAAATAAATCCAGATTCTACTCAAAGCTGAATTCTTGCAAAACAAGGTCAAGGTACCTAGGACTTTTGGCAGCTGGACAAGACTAATCTTGGCTTCCGTGATTTAAAAACAAAGAAAAAAATGATTGGAGATAAGATCAGATTCTCCTAGGTAACACTGACTTTTCAGGGATCCACAACAATGCGCATCCCCCTATAGTTTTCATTTTATCAACTGGCTTAACATCATTTTCTTGTTCGTAACGTGTGTTGAAAATATTGTACTGTTAGGGTTGATTGTATTAAATGTCAGAGAGATGGATATAAAAGTGATTAATAAAACTGATGATAAAATGCTTTACAAAGCATCATACCCTTTTTTTTTTCCAAGTAATCAATTCAAAATGTTTCACTGAAACAATAAATGGCCTGGAAGAAGCAGCATCTTACTA
The DNA here is from genome assembly GCF_055505025.1 of Bos grunniens. Classification (NCBI taxonomy): domain Eukaryota; kingdom Metazoa; phylum Chordata; class Mammalia; order Artiodactyla; family Bovidae; genus Bos; species Bos grunniens. Next base: position 83,737,209 of record NC_141176.1, on the reverse strand, counting down.
GTCAATGGATATATACCTTTATCTGAGTTTCACAGAGAGGATTTTGTTTCCAACATAAGATATATTGGTTCAAGTCCCTGAATGTACATCTCCAAATTATCAGTCTCAAAATTAGGGGACCATTTCTCAGGAGTACACATCACATTCTGATTTCAACTCTGAAAGTACATTTGCCACATACCCTAAAAAGATTTCCTACCCCAAGAGTAAGTCATAGTAATACTTTGCTGCTGATAATGTCTATACTGTCAGCATCAATCAAGATTATGCTGCAGGCAAATTTTTGCTGCAGAAATAATCTCTGATTTAAGTAAGAACATCATGACTGAAAGAATATTAAGAAAATCACAAAATTACTGGAAGGCTATAGCATGGCATTGTCCAATAGAATTTTCTGCAATGATAAGACATATTTTCTGTCTTTACTGTCCAACATGCATGGAGCTACTGAGCACTTAAAGTGTAGCTGTGAAACTGAGGTGTGTTAGTCACTCAGTCTTGTCCAACTCTTTGCAACCCTGTGGACTGTAGCCTGCCAGGCTTCTCTGTCCATAGAATTCTCCAGGCAAGAATACTGGAGTGGGTTGCCATTCCCTTCTCCAGGGGATCTTCCTGACCCAGGCATCGAAACTGAGTCTCTTACATTGCAGGTGGATCTTTACCTTCTGAGCCACAAGGGAAGCCCTGAAGTCTGGCTAGTGCACATTAAACAAACATTCAGTTCAGTTCAGTTCAGTTCAGTCGCTCAGTCATGTCCAATTCTTTGCGACCCCATGAATCGCAGCACGCCAGGCCTCCCTGTCCATCACCAACTCCCGGAGTTCACCCAGACTCACGTCCATCGAGTCAGTGATGCCATCCAGCCATCTCATCCTCTGTCGTCCCCTTCTCCTCCTGCCCCCAATCCCACTCAGCATCAGAGTCTTTTCCAATGAGTCAACTCTTCGCATGAGGTGGCCAAAGAATTGGAGTTTCAGCTTCAACATCAGTCCTTCCAAAGAAATTCCAGGGCTGATCTCCTTCAGAATGGACTGGTTGGATCTCCTTGCAGTCCAAGGGACTCTCAAGAGTCTTCTCCAACACCACAGTTCAAAAGCATCAATTCTTTGGCACTCAGCCTTCGTCACAGTCCAACTCTCACATCCATACATGACCACAGGAAAAACCATAGCCTTGACTAGACGGACCTTAAAGTAATGTCTCTGCTTTTGAATATGCTATCTAGGTTGGTCATAACTTCCCTTCCAAGGAGTGAGTATCTTTTAATTTCACTGCAGTCACGATCTGCAGTGATTTTGGAGCCCAAAAAAATAAATTCTGACACAGTTTCCACTGTTTCTCCATCTATTTGCCATGAAGTGATGGGACCGGATGCCATGATCTTCATTTTCTGAATGGTGAGCTTTAAGCCAACTTTTTCACTCTCCACTTTCACTTTCATCAAGAGACTTGAGTTCCTCTTCAATTTCTGCCATAATCTGCATATTATTATTATCTGCATATCTGAGGTTCTTGATATTTCTCCCGGCAATCTTGATTCCAGCTTGTGCTTCTTCCAGCCCAGCGTTTCTCATGATGTACTCTGCATAGAAGTTAAATAAGCAGGGTGACAATATACAGCCTTGACGTACTCCTTTTCCTATTTGGAACCAGTCTGTTGTTCCATGTCCAGTTCTAACTGTTGCTTCCTGACCTGCATACAGGTTTCTCAAGAGGCAGGTCAGGTGGTCTGGTATTTCCATCTCTTTCAGAATTTTCCACAGTTTATTGTAATCCACACAGTCAAAGGCTTTAGCATAGTCAGTAAAGCAGAAATAGATGTTTTTCTGGACCTCTCTTGCTTTTTCTGTGATCCAGCGGATGTTGACAATTTGATCTCTGGTTCCTCTGCCTTTTCTAAAACCAGCTTGAACATCAGGAAGTTCACGGTTCACATATTGCTGAAGCCTGGCTTGGAGAATTTTGAGCATTACTTTACTAGCATGTGAGATGAGTGCAATTGTGCAGTAGTTTGAGCATTCTTTGGCATTGCATTTCTTTGGGATTGGAATGAAAACTGACCTTTTCCAGTCCTGTGGCCACTGCTGAGTTTTTAAATGAACTTATACAGCCATTGTATGACTTGTATCCATCACATTGGACAATGCAGCTGCAAAACCAGGAATCAAGGTGGGTTGGCAGTAGCCAGCACAGCTAAATCCCTCCCTAAAAACTAATGCAGAGAGGACTCGTTTCCTCTATAACACAAAGCAGCCCAGGACATGCAATAGAGACATCGTGACCTCTAGAAACTGATCCTGCTTCTACTGGGACAAGCTGCCACATTGGAAGCTCTGTGATCTCAGAATCTCTGTACAGGATGCTGGCATCACATTAGTTGAGCCTGGTTTAAAGACCCACTTCCTTTATCACTGCACTGCCTGGGAAGCCCCTAAAATGTATCTATAAGCCCCAAATCAATACTCAAGTCACTTTCACAATCATTTGTGGACATGCTTCAGAGCATCAGAAATTCAAGGTGCCTGGCATGCACATTCTCAGTTGAGGTAGAACAAGGTGATGCTCTGCCTTCTTATTTCAGGTCAGGCTGTAAGCAGGTGTCCTTGTCACTGTATATTCAAAGCCTTGTTTTTCACATCCCTTGTGTTATCTCTTGGTGGCTTCACCTTTAAAATGGCCCCAACTCCAGCCCTAAAGTACTTACTGCCTACAGAGAAAATATGTGTTCAGTTGAGTCTTAGAAAAGATGCTGGGAAATACTGAAGGCAGGAGAAGGGGATAACAGAGGATAAGATGGATGTTATCACCAGCCCAAAGGATATGAGTTTGAGCAAGCTCCAGGAGTTGGTGATAGACAGGGAAGCCTGATATGCTGCAGTCCATTGGGTCTCAAAGAGTCAGATGCAATGAACTGACTGAACTGGGGCTTCCCAGGTGGCACTAGTGGTAAAGAACCCACCTGCCAGTGCAGGAGACATAAGAGACAAGGGTTCACTCTCTGGGTCGGGAAGACCCTTGGAGGAGGGCATGGCAACCCACTGCAGTATTCTTGCCTGGAGAATCCCATGGACAGAGGAGCCTGGCTGGCTGCAGCCCATAGTCACATACAGTCAGACAGAACTGAAGCGACTTACCATGCTCGCATGCAATGTTCATTCAAGTGAGAGTTACAGTCTTTAAACAGAAATACACATAAAACAAGATTATGGACCGATCAGTTAACAAAAGTGTTGTTATCTGTGTGTCATAGGAACCTAGCCCTGTATTTCCCCTAGGCACTATGGGCGCAGTATTCGCTAACTCTCTGTTGGCAGTGACCATAAAACAAAACTGCCCTGAATGTTGAGAACTGCTTATTTTGTTAATATCTGGATGGGAAATGACCACATTAGTCACACTCACAGTTGAGGCCTTCTTATCAAGAGTGACACCTGATATGGCAGTGAGTACACAGTAAGTATTCTTTGAATAAAGGAAGAAATTAATTCATTCACTAAAGATCAAAGCAACCAATAACTTGTGTTAGAAATTTTCTTTGCTCTTGGGAATTAGTTCTGAAGCAACGGCAATGAGCGTCCTTACATAAAGGTGATAGCACAGAGGTTTTAGAATTGCAACCCATCAATTGTTACCACTGCTTCAAACACTCCCAAACCACATTCAGTGGTTTACACTGAATTTAAACATATTCGTATTCACATTTTTAGAAATGTTTGACTATGTTTCACAGCCAATGCATAAGCCCCAGAACAAGGCTTGTTGCTAAGTGTGACTACCTCTAGAGAGAGAGAGACGCGGTGAGTCTAATTTGCTCATCTGAGGTCAGCAATAACCCAAGGGAGCGGATTTGAAGCTCCCCGTGTGTGTGTCATAACCCTTAGCCAGTATTCATTTCTTCAAAGTGAAGTCATTTTCCAAAGAGAATAACTTCACATTTCGGTAACTGGAGGTGTCACTATACCCAGAATTGCAATTTTAGTGCTTCCGTGTTGGGGCAATTTAGGACTTAAGTTTTACTTCATTACATTTCATTATAAATATTCCCACTGGCAAAACAGAGTTCAGCTGGCAGTCTTTGCCCAGAAGCATCTCAGAACTAATTTAGCATGAGGAATTCAAAGCTGTCTTCCTCCAGCCCCGGTTTCTAGGTCACCCTGGAAGCCGCATGGAATGAGGGGCCCCGCGTTCACAGCTCCCAGCGTTCGCTTCAGTCCTCTCCCCAATGCAATTATCTTACTAGGCACTGAAAAATCTATTACGTGAATTTACAGCAGCTCTGGAGTCCTAAGACAGCACAAATTGTTCCCATTTTGATTGGAAAGATAAACTGCAATCACTTCAGAGGGAAGTTCCATACTGGATGCCCTTGTCAATGGAGCGATTCTCATTGGGAAAGAAAGCTGGTCACGGAGGATGGCCGGGGTGGGGGTAGGATCGGTCTCTAAGGTAGCATGGTTCCTATCACAGGTGAGAGCGGATGTGTTCACTGAGCAGGCTGCAGAAGCCTCAGCAAGTGTAAATTTGGAGGGATTAATAAATGACTCATATATTGTATGTCAGGTCCACATTAGCTGTAATGAAACAGATTGCAAACACCGAGGAAAGTCATCAGCACAATATTTGCCATGCCCAGAGACGCCAGGAATGATATTATGGTTCTCGCCTCAATTTTAAACATGAGCGTCAAGTCACAGTTCATGTTAAAAGATGAAGCACATGTTAGCCTCTGCCAGGGCATACAGATTAGGGGAAGGAGGAGAAACAATAAGAGAAGTAAATGCCTGCAGTCTTATAGGAAGACAGATTTTAGAGTAAGGCACGGAGCCTGCGTAGACCAGTAGAAGGAGCACTGAATTGACAGTATGAAGACCTAGGCCTGAGCATCACTCTGCCTACCATAAATGGATTTGCCTTTTGAGACCAGCCACTTATATTTTCTGGCTCTCAATTTTGTCTTCGGTGAAGTGAGTACAGTTAAAAGCTTACCTCTCTATGAAACACAGTTGTGAGGAAATGCCATAAAACCATGCCCAAGTTTGTCAGAAGTCTATGTATGACCTGCATAGAACATTTAAAGGTTAGAGGAAAGTACCCTATGTTCATGGCAGCGCTATTCACAAGAGCCAAGAAATGAAGGCAACCTGAGTGTCCATCAACAGATGAATGGGCAAAGAAGACGTGGTGTATGTTTACAATGGGACACGACTCAACCAATGAAATGAACAAAATGTTGCCATTTGCAGTAACCTGAAGGGACTTGGAGGTCATTAGAGTAAGTGAAGTAAGTCAAAGACGAAATCTGTATGATGTCACTTACATGTGGAATCTGAAAAGTACAACGAACTAGTGAATATGACAAACAAGAAGCAGACTCACAGAGAACAAGCTAGTGGTTACCAGTGGTGGGACAGGGGCCAGTTTAGGGCTGGCAGAGTGGGCAGTACAAACTATCGAGGGTACGACAGGCTACGAGGATATATTATACCATGTGGGGAATATATCCAATATTTTATAATAACTGTCATTGGAGCATACACTTTAAAACTTGTAAAAAAAAATAAAGTTAAAAAGGTTGGAGGAAAGTCAGCTAATGTAAATTTGGATTTTTATAAGCGTAGATGTTCACAAAGGGATTGTTGGCTCTGATCCTCTCCCTACCCACAGTCAAGGCAACTGTTCGGGAAGAAAATCTGTCAAGACACTCAGAGTACTTTCCCAGCCCTGCCACTAACTAGCTAAGAAGTTTGAACATCTCACAGCAACTTTGAGACTTGCTCATGGACTTACCTGTAACATGAAGTAACTGGACCAGGTGGTTTCTAAAGTCCTTTCTAGAAAGTTCTAAGATTTTATGGAGGATAAGTTTCCATGTGCTGTTCTGAGTTACAGGTACCGCCAATCTCTTCCCCTTGCTCACGGATCTTGTCCATTCCAACTTCCTTGGAAATGATACTGCCCTAAAAAAAAATAGTTTTAGGTAGAGAGAGGGTCAGCAAAAAAAAAAAAAAGAATGAATTTCTTTTTCTTCTCCTTTGCTGAGGTCCCATTATAATTTGTAGGAGTAGGAAATGGGGATGACTGACTTCTTGATAGGAAGAGGGTGCTTGGAAGGAGAGCTGACTTTGCCAAGTATTACAAACTCCTGAAAGTGATGCTATCTGAGCGGAGTGCTCCTATGAAGCATGTTCAATAAAAGCATATTGACTGGCAAAGCAGTCTTCCACAGCCGAGAAAAGAGGAGACAGCGATCAGAGGACGAAAGCTCCCCAGACTTCAATAATGTATTGTTAACCGGCGTAATCTTCTGAGAAAGTGCGAGGTCTCAAATTAACAGCACTGAATTGAGCCTAATAACTACATTGCACAACATCATATCTCCTCCTCAATCAATACTTAATTTTCTCACACAGCCCTCGGCCTTCTACAAGCTTTTATTATGTTTTGCAAGGAACAGCATTGACCTTGAGGTGTGCCAGTCACCTTCAACCTTAAAATCCCCAAACAGCTGCGAATGAGTCTGGAAGCATTCCCCAGACAAATAGAGGCTAAAATCCATACCTAGAAAAAAACATATATATTTTTTCCTATGATAGTCACTTCATATTGTGTCAGACGTGTCCGTTCTTCATCATATGGTAAGCTTAGAGTGGTTAAGCTTTGGAAATCAACCCATGCTTTTAGAAGTAATTTTGAGTCACTTCAAGGTCACACAAGTCAGATCAACAAACCCACAGTCTGAGGCTGCATTTTGCTGCCTCAGTCCCCTAGTCCTGGCTTTGGTCACTGAGGCTCAACCAAGTCTGGAAGGAAAGTGACTTTTTTCCATCTCAGTTAACAAAGATTACTCTGGAGGGTGACGATCGGATTAACTTTAAACCTTCAGTTATTATTTTGTTCCAGCCTCTCAATGTTGTATGTTCTATAGGAGAGCTACATTTTAAAGTTAGGGGAGAATTTCCACCACCCCCAATAAATCATCTTTTCTCTATTTACTCATTTAATTCATAAATGAAGTGCTGATTTGACATTTCTTGACAACCCAAAATAACCTCAAAGAGACAGGTCAAGTCTCATCACAGCCTCCAAAACATTCTTGTGGTTAACTCTTCAGTAAAATGTTGCCATTCCTAGCATCTGGTTAAACCTTGTTTTAACCTTGGCATCTGCATTTGATTTAGGCCAGGCTTCTGTTGTCAACATAACAAATGACTGTCTTCATCCAGCAGGAAATACGTGCATCTTAGTCTGAGCATTTCCAGAATATTTCTGGAGATTCACTATGATTAGACTGAGTTAGGTCTTATGATGGCCAGTCTCTGAGACCAAACCAGTCTCCGATTGGTTTAATCTGTGTCCCCTGTCCCACCCCCTGGAGCAAGACAGAAGGCAAGGCTCTTTGGTTAAAGTAGACGTAAGTGGGTGTCAGGCAGCAAAACATTCTGCGATTGTCCACGGGCTCATTATGTTTGAATGCTTTCATCAGCTTTGTTGAGGGATGAGAGTATGTTATCTGCTTAACTATTACCTCATTGTTGAATATATTAGGGTATTTCAACTGTCTTACTAGTAAAAACTAATCACCCAAACAGTCACGTTGCTCTGGAATATTCATTTTATTTGAGAAAATTTTCCTGAAATATATTTGCAGAAGCAGAACTACTGAGTCAAATATAATAGGCTCTTTTTTTTTCTGTTGGTTCTGCTTCCCTGGTGGTTCAACAGTAAAGAATCTGCCTGCTAATGCAGGAGACAAGGGTTCGATCCCTGGGTCAGGAAGATCCCCTGGAGAAGGAAATGGCAACCCACTCCAGTATTCTTGCCTGGGAAATCCTATGGAGAGAGGAGCCTGGCAGGCTATACAGTCTGTGGGGTTGCAAAAGAGTCAGACACGACTTAGTGACTAAACAACAGCAACATATGGCCAGAAAATATTCTTCAGGATTTCAGAAAGAACTGGCCCAGTGACCCTTCCTTAGAAGCCTGTCCCAGCATCTTATTACCTTCATAGACCTCAGACAATGATATAGGTGAGGGAGAAAATAACAGATGGGAAAATAAAAAGTACACAAGAGTAAGTTAACCAGACAGACATTCTGGGGGTTCTAAGATGGACTCAAATTACCCAGGATTGAAGCAAATCCACCATTGCAGTGGACACAGCTGCTGGAACCAGTTAGCCCAACGTGTTGTTGGTACTGAAATGGCCAAGAGAATGTTTAATACAATCAGGATCAGAACTGCACAGAAAACAGAACCCATAATCATCATCCATGCAGTCAACCTAGTAATGATGTGTCCCTCCTCACAAGAGATAAAACTAGAAAAAAGGCAGAAAAGGGCAACATCTAACGCAGAAAAAGATTCATTCAGCAAGATGGATTGGCTGGAAATCTCTGACATACCTTACTATCTAGGTACAGGCCTGCCTCCAGCCACAATAGAGAAAGCAGAGCATTATACAAAAGAGTGAATCTTCCAGTTTTACATTTAAAAGTGTGAATGTAAAAGTCTTTCCTTCAAGGCTTGGTTGCGCCTCAGTGACCAAGGCCAGGGTTGGGGGATGTGAAGTTTGGGCAGCAAAATGCAGCCTCAGACTGTGACTTTGCTGATCTGACTCATGTGACCTCAAGCAAAGTGATTTAAAGTTACTTCTCCGAAAAGCATGGGTTGATTTCCAAACCTTAATCACTCTAACTTTACCATATGACGAAGAACAGACACGTCGGACACAATATGAAGTCAATACCATAGGAAAATATCTTTCTTCTGGGTATGGATTTTAGCCTCTGTTTGTCTGGGGAATGCGTCCAGGCTCACTTGGCCCTTTGGGGATTTTAAGGTTGAAGGTGACTGGCACACCTCAAGGTCAATGCTGCTGCTTGCCAAACATGTACACCAGTTGCCGACAGGCGGGTTTTGGCCCTTCGGTTGGCATACACTGGCCCTGGCGCTGAAGAGAAGTTGCATTCACAGCTCCTGGGAAATAGAGGCTGTGTTCAACAGCTGCCGTCACTTTACATAAACCAGGCCCGAGATGTTGCCGCACGTACCTACAACGGGCAGCCTCCTCTCTCGACAGAGGAGGGCCTGCAGCTTGTGGACATTACAGACTAAGCGAGGAGGATTAATTAGACCATGTCCACAAAGCACATTGAGCTCCTTGGAGGGAGGCCTTTTAATTACAGTACTGGCCAGGAGCAAGTGGGAAAATAGGGAAATAATATCAGTTTTGTCAGGAATACAAAGGAACACTCCATTTGGATTCCTTTCTTGCCTCAAGTAATCCATCTGTATGTTCCCACCTTCTTATTCTAGAACCTAGATATGTTTTGAATAAGACACAGTAATCTTATGTCTTCATTTACATGTAGGATGTGCTGTACCATTCTTTTTACTGTCGTTATTCAGACATTATTATTCTGCTCAATTCATTTTTGAAAATTGCCTTTTAAAGGCAGAGAGATGTTTCTTTCCTCTGCCTATTTTGAACTGTGTATGAAATGGAGAATGAAAGAATATTTACCCTAACTTGGTTGCAGGATTTGGTTAGAGATGTAATTTGTGAATTTATTCCATTTTGAGAAGTAAACATCAGCTACTAACCACCTGGAAAAGGCACCACTTAAATTTCCAGGAAATTTGGCTATACCTCAAAATTCAGATTTAGAAAGCCAAACAGGGCTTTCCAGTTGAAGAACAGATTCAATTCCACCTGCACAAAAAGTCAGTTTAAAAGAGTTCATATTGATGCAACTTTCATAAAATGTTGAAATAATCAGCATTTGGGCCCATGTAGCAATTTGTGCATTAAATCATTTGCACTTGGAAAGTGGGCTCTTTGACATTCTAATATATATATATATTGGCCTAGCTGCCCTGGTAGCTCAGATGGTGAAGAATCTGCCTGCAATGTAGGAGACCCAGGTTGGATCCCTGTGTCGGGAAGATCAGAAGGGAATGGCAACCCCCTTCAGTATTCCTGCCTGGAGAATCCCATGGACAGACCATAGGTAGCAAAGAGTCGGACACACCTGAGTGACTAACACTTCACTCCCTATTATAATTTTAGGATTAATCATTTAGGATTAGTTTTTCAGTTAATAATATGAAGCAATTTGACTTGGTGAATGATGAATAGAGGAAAGATTCTCTAGCATCCTCAAATGTGTTCTAATTTGAATACATTGAAAAAGAACTTGGATTGGTGGGTCCTACCTTGGCAAGATGGGCCTTTGGATGCAGAAAGCAGCACAGGGCTCCAGTCGACGTACTAGAGGATTAGGGTTGAAATGACAGGGGCTCATGGATGCAGGTTTGCACGTGCTTGGCACAGACGCACCCCTCCTCATTCCTTGCAGTCTGTTAAGGCAGGAAAACAAATATGGGGTTCTCCTATCCTGGCCTCCTCCAAAGTAACTAGGAGCCAAAAGTGGAGGAAGGAATGTGGAGTCTGGAAAGAAACAGAAGCCCAGGATACTCACTTAGGGCTTCCCAGGTGGCTCAGCAGTAAAGAATCCACCTGCCAAGCAGGAAATGTGGGTTCAATTCCTGGGTCAGGAAGATCCCCTGGAGGAGAAAAAGGCAACCCACTCCAGTATTCTTACCTGGGAAATCCCATGGACAGAGGAACCTGGCAGGATACCCTCCATGGGGTTGCAAAGAATCAGACTTGACTTAGTGACTAAATAGCAGTCAGTAGCTCACCTGTTCCAAGTCATTTCACGGGTGAGTCTGAACACTTGAGCAGGAGAGAACCCTCTTGATGATTAAATCACAGCGAGCTGCCTGCAGCATTGGGCTTCCCTTGTGGCTCAGCTGGTAAAGAACCCGCCTGCAATGTGGGAGACCTGGGTTCGATCCCTGGGTTGGGAAGATCCCCTAGAGAAGGGAAAGGCTACCCACTCCCGTATTCTGGCCTGGAGAATCCCATGGACTGTCTAGTCCACGGGGTTGCGAAGAGTCGGACATCAAATGGCCTCCAGCATCAAGTGTCCTTTCCTGTGGCGCCTTCTAGGCCCTGCCTGCGTGTTAGTAGCCACAAAACAAGCTATAGATGCTGAGGGCTCCCACCACAGCAGGCGTGCCCAAAGCCAGGTCGGGCCTCCTTCCAACATTCCCAAGTTCTGCTCAGTGTGTTGTTTTCCCAGAGCTCTGCAGTTCAACTCAGAAATGTTTTATCCTTAATTAGAGAAGAAGCAACCCGAGCGAGGGAATTTAAACCATTTGACCTAGCAATAGAGAAAACAGAAATCACAGCTCAGCAATTCCATTGCTCTTGCCTCCTTCACTTCAGTGTCAATCCTAGGAAGCTTCCCAGAGCCACTGTCAGAACCTCAAGGTCATCTCTGCCGTGAGGTTCCCTGGGCCAAGGGCATACAGCTCTAGGTTGGATAACTCCCAACTATAGATCGCCTTTGTCATTTGCATTATGGTTTCTTCCTTGATCCGTTGGGCTATTTACATGTGTGGTTTAATTTCTAAATGTACAGGGATTGTTTTTTCAACTTAGTCTTCTTACTATGTGTGCTTAGTTGCTCAGTCACATCCGACTCTTTGTGACCTCGTGGACTGTAATCCACCAGGCTCCTCGGTCCATGGGATTCTCCAGGCAAGTATACTGGAGTGGGTTGCCATTCCCTTCTCCAGGAGATCTTCCCAACCCAGGGGTTGAACCCAGGTCTCCTGCATTGCAGGCAGATTCTGTACTGTCTGAACTACCAGGGAAGCATCATCTTCCTACTACTGATTTCTAACTTAACTACACTGAGAAAAGAGAATGTGGTCTGAATAATACCAACTCTTTGAAAGTGGCTGATATCTGCGGAAGGTCTACCATGTGGTCAGTTTTTGTACATGTTCCACGTTTGCTTGCAAAGAATGCACCTCAGAAAAGAATTCTACACGTGTTCAATAAATCAAGAACAGTAATTATATTATGCAGATCCTGTTTACCATCTTTTCGTCTCCTTGATGTATCAATAATTCAGAGAGATATGTTGAAATCTCCCACTGTGCTGATGCATTGTCAGTTCTTCAGTTTAGTTCTAACAGTTTTGCTTCATATATTTGAAAGGTATTCTATTACGTGCATGCATGTTTAAAATATTAAGTCTTTAGAGTGAACTAAATCTTTGTCATTAAGAAGTGATGACACTAATAAGTCACTAATAATGCCATTTGTCTTAAAGTCTACTTTTGTTTGATAATAATCTGGCTGTCCAACAGTCTTTTTAATTGTATTTGACAAGAATGTATATTTCTATCCTCTTTCAACCTTTCTGTTCTTACAAATGTGTTTTGTGAAAACATCATAGTGCTAAAATCGTTTTGATTTTTTCCCATCTGACTGCTTTTCTGAAAATCTCTTTTAGATTGTGCTGCTGCTGCTAAGTCGCTTCAGTCGTGTCCGACTCTGTGTGACCCCATAGACGGCAGCCCACCAGGCTCCCCCGTCCCTGGGATTCTCCAGGCAAGAACACTGGAGTGGGTTGCCATTTCCTTCTCCAATGCATGAAAGTGAAAAGTGAAAGTGAAGTCGCTCAGTCGTGCCCGACTCTTAGCGACCCCATGGACTGCAGCCCACCAGGCTCCTCCGTCCATGGGATTTTCCAGGCAAGAGTACTGGAGTGGGGTGCCATTGCCTTCTCCGCTTTTAGATTATAAATCTAGCTTATTTCTTGTTTTTGAGGTTAACTTGAACTTGCTTCTACCATCTTATTTTTTAATTTTTGTTTGTCTCTCCTTTTCCATGCATCATTTATTCTCCTTCCTCACCTTTCAGTGCTTTTTTCCCTTTGGTCTTCATTTTGAATTGACTGAGGATATGTTTGCGTTCATACTACTTTTCCATATATTACCTTTACAAGCTTGGAAATTAAAACACCCTAAACCTATTCTTTTAGTGAGTCCTTTGAAATTATACTATGTACATTTGACTTAACAAACTCTAGTAATAGATTATATCTTAAGCTCTTTACCAAAAATACAAGAACTTCAGGGCAGATTTACTGTTTGGTCCCTAATATTGTTAACAAGCTTACAGTTAACAAGTGCTTTCTTTCTGGGTCTTTTTTAAGGACAAAAAGTAATCATTATTCACTTATCTAGAAACACTTTGCTTAAACGTATTTGTTTACCATTTTACTGGCTGACAATTCCTGTTTACCTCTCAGACCTTCTTTCTTCAATTATTTTTCTTCTTCCCGAAGTATACTTTTCAGAGGGCTATTTAATGGTAACTTGGTGGTGGTAAACCCTATGCATTTTTTATCTGAAAATCTCTTTACTTCTCTCTCACTTTTACAAGGTAATTTTGCTAGGTATAAGAATTCTAAGATGATACGTATTTTTTCTCGTAAAGATGTTACTCTATTTATTCTATTATGGCCATTGTGACATCTACTTTCTAACAGCCTGTCTTTTTTAGTAATCTATCTTTACTCTGCCAATTTTAAAATCTTATCTTTGGCCTTAGTATCTGAAGTTTCACTGTGCTATATGTAGAAATGGAATCTATTTTTTCATCTCTTTCAACATTTTGGAAAATTTTTGGCAATAATCTCTTCAAATATCATTTCTCTTTATCCACTCTTCCCTTTCACCTAGAATCCCTTAGACTTGTCATATTACTTGTCATTCTATTCATCCTCTTAAATTTCCTGCCATATTTTCCATCTCCTTTCTCTGTGTATTCTGAGTAATTTCTTCAAACATATCAACCAGTAATTTCCTCTTCAGCTTTGTCAAACTCACTGTTTCTTTATCCCCTGCAAAAGTGAAAGTGAAAGTGGCCTCAATCATGTCCGACTCTTTGTGACCCTGTGGACTCATCCATGGAATTCTCTAGGCCAGAATACTGGAGTGGGTAGCCTTTCCCTTCTCCAGGGAATCTTCCCAATCCAGGGATTGAACCCAAGTCTTCAGCATTGCAGGCAGATTTTTTACCAACTGAGCCACAAGTGAAGCCCAAGAACACTGGAGTGGGTAGCCTATCCCTTCTCCAGGGGATCTTTCCAACCCAGGAATTGAACCAGGGTCTCCCGCATTGCAGGTGGATTCTTTACCAACTGAGCTATCAGGGAAGTATCCCCTGAAGTTTTCTTTTTATTTCCAACAATTAAAGTTTTCATTTTTAGAAGTTCTATTTTGTTTTTTCCTGAATCTCCTTGAATATTCTTGATGTCTCCCATTGCCTTCGCCATGACTGGTAAGGGTTAACTTGTCCAAAACAGATTCTCTGAAAGTTGGCCTTCTAGAAAAGGACTTGGCTGCCTGCAGAGTACCATGGAAGCCAGCCACCAGCTCAGTGCTTAAGGCAATCAATCCTAGTCAACCTCAAAGCTTGGCCTGCAGCCCTCTGACCATGCCAGGGGGTGGGCTACACTTCTTCATCCATGAACACTGAGTTGACAGTCCAGCTCTGGAGCCAAAGTTCTGCCACATCATATTGCTATTGTATCCCTTCCCAAAGCACGTCGCTCAAAGCCCCCCCAGCCCAAGGGCAAGGTCCTCCTTGTGAGATTTGGCTCTGCCCTTCCCTTAATCTGTGCATTTTACCCAATAAATACTACTCCAATGAATCAATACGTAGATGATCCCACTTTAATGACAGAAAGTGAAAAAGAACTAAAGATCCTCTTGATGAAGGTGAAAGGGGAGAGTGAGAAAGCTGGCTTAAAATTCAACATTCAAAAAAACGGATATCATGGCATCTGGTCCCATCACTTCACGGCAAATAGATGGCAAAAAAGTGGAAACAGTGCCAGATTTCATTTTCTTGGGCTCCAAAATGACTGTGAACGGTGACTGCAGTCATGAAATTAAAAAACACTTGCTAGAAAAGCTATGACAAACCTAGACAGTGTATTAAAAAGCTGAGATATCACTTTGCCAACAAAAGTCTGTATAGTCAAAGCTATGGTTTTTCCAGTAGTCATGTATGGATGTGAGAGTTGGACCATAAAGAAGGCTGAGCACTGAAGAATTTATGCTTTCAAACTGTGGTGCTGGAGAAGACTCTTGAGAGTTCCTTGGACAGCAAGGAGATCAAACCAGTCAATCCTAAGGGAAATCAATCCTGAATATGCATTGGAAATACTGATGCTGAAGATGAAGCTCCAATACCTTGGCCACCCAACACCAAGAGCCGACTCATTGGAAAAGACCCTGATGATGGGAAAGATTGGAAGGCAGGAGAATAAGCGGATAACAGAGCATGAGATGGTTGGATAGCATCACTGACTCAATGGACATGAGTTTGAGCAAACTCAAAGAGATAGCGAGGGACAGGGAAGCCTGGCATGCTGCACTTCACAGGGTCACAAAATCAGACACAACTTACTGATGGGACAATAACAGCACCAATGAATCAATGCCAAGTTTTCTGGTCAACTGCCCTCCAGCTGCTGGCCCTCAGTTGGTACCCACTCATAGACCAAGATGCTGCTGTTGTCAATTGCTCCCCTGATGACCCTTTTCCTCCTGCTAAATTACTACTCAGAGGCTCTCACCATTTGCTCCTTTGGGGAAGGCAGGAGGAAAAATCCCCTCCATTCTTCAAGCTAAGCAATTCTTCAAAAAGTAGGTATTAATTAGGATCTAGTTGGTCTTCAATAGAAAGACCCCCACCAAAGTTCTCAGCCTCATACTGAGAGAACAGATGTCTAGGGAACACCCCAAAATCAATTCTAGTTGTGAGGCCTGAAATGCAGTGGTGGTTCCAATATGTCACCCATCAGATCTTAGGTCTCAACTTAGCTTACCCACCTTGTCCCCCACATACAGTCTGACTTTACAACAAAACCAAAGCCAGAGGTTGGTTTCAGCATCTGCCCCTCCATCTCCAACATCAATTCTCAGGCACTGGTGAGACTGCTGGGAAAACACTGAGATCTGAAATATTGTTGGAGGCAGTTGTTCTCGGTCTGCAGGTTAGAATCATGGGGGCAGTTTTTGAATACCCCAGTGCCCAGGCAGTACCCCTGACCAATTGCCTCGGGATCTGTGGATGTGATCAGCGTTTGGGTACAAAGATAAATAATTCATCATGCTGTACTTAGATGAGCTCCTCCACCAGAGGAGGAAACAGATAAAGCGGATTAGCAAAATACTGTGGCCTTGGCCATATGAGAGAGCTGAAAGAAATTGGAAAATGCCATCCCAAAATATGTCACTTTGGCCTAGGGATTATCTTGAGTTGAAGTCATTTGAGAATAAACTGGTGTAGAAAGAAGCCTTCTCAGAACTTCCCTTATCTGAATAAAAGCAGGATTTTCTGAGAAATGAGGACTGCCATAAGTCTCTTGTCCCTGGAGTTTTTACTGCCAGAAAGAAACTGGAACATCAGTCCTGAGATAAGTCTGCACACACACACCTCACTAAAATAACTCCTGTCTTCCATTAGTTTCCCTGTATAAAACCTTCACACAATTTACCCTCCTTAGGAGCCCAAATCCCTCCTCTCTTTGTACAGTCATCTCACAGTTTATTGCTCTTTGCTAAGATGGTATATAAGCTTCTGAGTCTAACTACTTCTTTGGGCTTTTATTTCTTTAATGTGAAGCCCCCGTGCAAGTAAAAATATTAACAACAATAATAATTTTTAGAAAGCATCTGCCTTCACGGGCAGAGGGAGGGAGGGAGGGGAGGGTGAGGCAGAGAGAGAGTCATACATTGGGTTAAAGGTTTACTGAGCTTGGCCTCGCCCACCAGTGCAAGACCCAGTTTTCCCCACAGCCAGTCCCTCCCATCAGGAAGCTTACACAAGCCTCGTCCTCATCCATCAGAGGACAGAGAGAAAACCACAATCACAGAAAACCAACCAAAATGATCACAGTTTCATGTAACTTAATGAAATTATGAGCCATGCCCTGTAGGGACACCCAAGATGGACAGGTCATGGTGGAGAGTTCTGACAAAAGGTGATCCGGTGGAGAAGGGAATGGCAAACCACGTCAGCATTCTTGCCTTGAGAACCTCAGGAATGGTATGAAAAGACCCAAGGATGGGGCAGACATATACTTTTGGTTCCACTTGTACGAGGTCCCTAGAATAGTCAAGTTCATAGAGTCAGAAAGTGCAGTGGTAGATGCCAGGGGCCAATGGGGTGGGGTGGTGAGGAGGAGGGGTGGGGTGGTGAGGAGGAGGGATGGGGAGTTAGTGTTTAATGGGGACAGAGTTTCAGTTTGGGAAGGTGAAAAATTCAGGTGATGGATGATGGTGAGAATTACACAACAATGCAAATGTGCTTCATGCCACTGAACTGTACAGTTAAACGTGGCTAAAACAGTGTGTTTTATATGATGTGACCACAACATAAAAAAACATTAAGAGAGAGAGAGAGCTCAGGAGTCTACAAAGTAGGAGCCATGGATGACAGAGGATAAGTCTGAAATCAGGAAACTCCATCAGGAAGATCCACACCCAGTTAAGAAGTGATGATGACCTCAGACAGTGGGCATGGAGAGAAAGCAGAAGAGACCCTCAGGAGGCAGACTCGACAGGGCATGGTGAAATAGGCCAGATGCCAGGAGCAGGGGAGAGGAATGGTCCTGCAACTAGGATACGTGGAGCATGCATGAGAGGCAGCACGAAAAGCTCTAGAAGACAGTGGAAGGAAGCGCCTGGCACAGCCTTTTCTGGTCCATCGCTCCAACCTGAAACAACGGAGGGGGTGCAGACTTGGCAGGAAATACAGGCGCCCACTCCTCTGAATGATGAGGGCAAACGTCATGCCCGTATGTATATCCTCCAGGCCCAGCTTGCTCCTGAACAGGTGATTAATAGACTACCAGAAGAAAAAGGAACTTTATATTTATCAGCTAATGGAAACATACCGGTCCAGCACCAGTGAGCCTGCTCCATGATAAGCAAGTGAGAGTGTCAGTCCCTCAGGCCTGTCTGACTGTCAACCCATGGACTGTAGCCCCACCTGGCTCCTCAGTCCGTGGGATGCTCCAGGCAAGAATACTGGAGTATGGGTAGCCATTCCCTTCTCCAGGAGATCTCCCTAACCCAGGGATTGAACCCAGGTCTCCTGCCAGAACCCAAATCAGTCTTGCTCCAAATCTTGTGTTTTTTCCAGCATCTAGTACACTGAGGGATCGGGGGTGGGATTCAAAGTCTGGGCTTTGTTCTTATTTTTCCAGTTGTTTTTTTAAAAAACTTGGAATGGTCTCAATTGTGTTTAATCAGCATGGTTCTCCTAATCAGGGTCATACGCCATTTTGCAAATTAGACACGTGTGTAAGGAAATCGAAGCTCAGAGTTACCAAGAGTCACAGAGCTAAGCAGGGTGTGAACCTGAGCTCACATGCTTGCCTGTCCTGCTCCAAAACCCGTGTTCTTTCCAGTGTGCAGGGCAGGTTCAAATACTGCCTCAGTTTCTGCGGGTCACTTTCTCAGCCTGGACGCCCTTGTCTGTGAGGACAGTACAGGGCCTGCCTCACGGCTCTGGGCACGCGCACAAAGGCTGTGGTGCAGCCTCTAGTCCCGAGCAGGCGTTCTCACCCATCAGTCCTCATGCGGAGCAGAACAATGGTCCCCAAGGACCCCCGGCCTGACCCCCAGGGCCTGTGGCTGTGTTGGGTCACATGGCAAAGGGGACTTTGCGGATGAGCAAATTAAGGACCTTGGGACAGACTTGGATAATCCTCGATTAACCAGTAAGCCTAAGGGTCCTTTCCAGGAGAGGAGGAGGAAGAGAGGCAGAGAGTTGAAGGAGAGAGTTGAATGGCCCACAAGTAAGTGGCCGGGGACTCTTCCTCAGAGAGGTCTGGACAGGCCAGCAGATCAGGCTCAGCGTGAGTAGCCAGGGATACAGGGGAAACAGGTAAGCAAACAGCACAGGTACATGGTATTAGGACATCCCTCCAGTTAGGAAGACGGCATCTGTCAGCCACACCACTGGCCCGCGGGTCGCAGGTACTATTCAATTCAGCCCACACAGTGGGGCGTTTTTTTCTCATTAGCTTCCAAAGTTAAAAATTGGAATGGTTCATGTAAAACTCCAGGAAAGCTGTCAACACAGGCTCACATTCCATAAAGCAAGAGCAAGCTGGGGAGCAGAGCCTCCCCCTTATAGAGACTTTTACTTGGTGCCCACCTGTCCACCTGCCCACCTGTCCACCTGCCCCACCTATCCACCTGCCCACCTGTCCACCTGTCTATCTGCCCCACCTGTCCACCTGTCCACCTGCCCCACCTGTCCACCTGTACACCTGCCTGGCCCTGGAGGCTTGAAACTCAGTCCCGCTGTTGGGAAGCCATGGAGGTAGTGAAGAGTGGCCAGGAGGCAGAGGCTGAAAGCTAGACTGCAGGGTGTTCCCATCACCCACTGAGTGGTCAGGAGACACCGGCAGTGCCTCTTAATCCCATAACTTGAATAAAATGGGATTGGAAATAAACAGGACAGGTGGGGAGCACAGGAGATGTCCCCACCGTGTACGTGGCTGAGAGGCTAAAGGCCTTTGGAAAAAGCAGGGCCCGGTTTACCTGCAGGAGGCCCAGCTGGCCTGGCCCCTTCCCCTCTGGTCTAGCCTGGGAGGCCCCCGAAGAGGTTCAGATCAGATCAGATCAGTCGCTCAGTCGTGTCCGACTCTGTGACCCCATGAATCACAGCACGCCAGGCCTCCCTGTCCATCACCAACTCCTGGAGTTCACTCAAACTCATGTCCATCAAGTCAGTGATGCCATCCAGCCATCTCATCCTCTGTCGTCCCCTTCTCCTCCTGCCCCCAATCCCTCCCAGCATCAGAATCTTTTCCAGTGAGTCAACTCTTCGGATGAGGTGGCCAAAGTACTGGAGTTTCAGCTTTAGCATCATGGTTACTGTTCAGTAAAATCCATCCTCCAGCCCACACACACAGAGTGCATGCTGTTGTGGGTCGAACTGTGCCCCCACCCCAGATTCATGCATTGAAGTCCTTACCCCCAATACCCCAGCAGGGGCCCCAACTCAGAGTTAGGGTCTTTACAGAAGTAACCAAGTTACAGTGAGGTCATCAGAGCAGGCCCCAATCCTACGCGACTGGTGTCCCTGTAAATGAGAGGGGCAGAGACAGACCCTCAAGAAACCACACCTTGATCTCAGACTCCTGGCCTCAGGAACCATGAGTCAACATCTTTCTATGGCTTGAGCCACCCAGTTTGGGGCTCTTTGTTACAAATGAATACACATGTGTACACACACACGAACACACGTACACACACACACATATACACACACACGTACACACACACACACACACAGAGGGTCCCCCCACCACTGCATCTGCTCTCTGACTGCAGGGAAATTTGGAACTCTGAGGATGGCTACAATTTAAGGAAAAGTTCAAAAGGGAAAAGGATACCACTGGCTCAGATTACCGCCTTCTTTCTTGCATCCAAACCCCCCTACCATAAAGAAATCTCTGTGGTCAACCAGCTATCTGTGAAGAGCTGGTGGTGCTAGCTGGCAAAATGGCATGACTCTCGCTGCACAGATCTCCAAGTGGGTGAAGGGTGACACTGCCTCTATTTTATTTTCTTTTAGGCTGTGCTGGATCATCATTACGGTGCATTGGCTTCTCTTGCAGAGCCTGGGCTCTAGAGCACACGGCCTCAGTAGTTGCGACGTGGGGGCTCTCTGCCGGGGATCGAATCTGAATCCCCTCCTTTGGAAGGTGGATTCTTAACCACTGGACCACCAGGGAAGGCCTGGCTTCTATTTTCTTTAAATGAAGTAAAGGCTGGCTCTGAGTCCCCTTCTGTGCAACTGATAATTTTGCCCTACTTATGATTAGACTCTCTCATCACCTGACCCCTAGGGTCTTGGAGAAAAGAGAGCATTTGAGGAGGTCACAGAAGGGTACTGCTCAGGCCCACGTGGTGCTGGAGAGTGAGGGGGCCACAGAAACTCAGCCCTCTCTCTCTAGAGGAATCCCCTCGCTGCCACGTATCTCCTCCTCTTTACAGCAGTTGCTGTTCAGTCACTCGGTCATGTCTGACTTTTGTGACCCCATGGACCGCAGCATGTCAGGCTTCCCTGTCCTTCACCAACTCCCGCAGTTTGCTCAAACTAATGTCCATTGAGTCGGTGATGCCATCCAACCATCTCATCCTCTGTCGTCCCCTTCTCCTCCTGCCTTCAATCTTTCCCAACATCAGGGTCTTTTCCAATGAGTCAGCTCTTTGCATCAGTTGGCCAGTATTGGAGTTTCAGCTTCAGCATCAGTAATTCCAGTTTATATTCAGGGTTGATTTCCTTTAGGATTCACTGGTTTGATCTCCTTGTTGTCCAAGGGACTCTCAAGAGTCTTCTCCAGCACCACAGTTCAAAAGCATCAGTACAGCAGATATCACCCCATAGCTGAGTCTTCCTGAAAACCACAGCCATGGGAGGCTGGAATAAGCAGTACCTGCCTGAGGCCAGGGGTTGAGGAGCCTGCCGCCTGTGGACAAGTGGGGAGGAAAACGCAGCTGACTTCTCAGTAAGCACCAGGCTCCGGGCTCCACCTGGCAAAGGCAGCATCCCACCCTCTTAACAGCAATAGTTCCTGCTTATCCAGTGTCCTGGCAGCACTCTCTGCAGTCTCATCTTCATCTTCACAGCAATCCCAGAAGGTGCATGCTGTTAGTGTCCCCATTTTATAGAGAAGAAAACTGAGGCATGTGAAAGTTCAAAGCTTCTGGCTCTAGGACCCACATGTATTCTCTAGCTTTTCACTGAGCCCTGATGCCCCTTCTCAGGCTGTCAAGAGCTAGCCAGCTGAGATATATACATATATATATATATATATGCTGCTAAGTCACTTCAGTCGTGTCCGACTCTGTGCAACCCCAGAGATGGCAGCGCACCAGGCTTCCCCATCCCTGGGATTCTCCAGGCAAGAACACTGGAGTGGGTTGCCATTTCCTTCTCCAATGCATGAAAGTGAAAAGGGAAAGTGAAATCGCTCAATCGTGTCCGACTCTTTGCAATCCCATGGACTGCAGCCTACTAGCTCCTCCATCCATGGGATTTTCCAGGCAAGAGTACTGGAGTGGGGTGCCATTGCCTTCTCCGATATATATATATATACATTTTTTTTTAATTCAGCAGAGGGGGACTTCCCTGGTGGTCCAGTGGTTAAGACTCCTCCACTGTAGGGGACACAGTTTTGATCCCTTGCTGGGGAGCTAAGAGCCCACATGCCAAGTAGCCAAAAACAGAAAATGATTAAAATAAAGTTCAACAGAGGAAGAATGTGGTGGTCATCCACACAGCCCACCAATATTTCTAATTGTGTGCCCTTCCAGGGGCCTGGAGGACCACTTTCCAGCTCTCTTAGAAGTCAGGCATGATCGCATGGCTGGACAGGCCAATGAAATGGGAGCAGAGGCTTCCTGCATCATTTCCAGGAGGAAGTATGAAAGGGCCTGTCACATGTCCCCATACCTCTGCTTCCCACCATGATGGCCTTGAAAACACATGTAGAAATGGGAAGGGTCTCCGGGTAGCCCAACAATGTGAATGGACTTAATGCTACTGAACTGTACATTTTTAAATGGTTAAGATGATAAATTGCATCTTAGGTATGCTGCTGCTGCTGCTAAGTCTCTTCAGTCGTGTCCAACTGTGTGCGACCCCATAGACGGCAAATCACCAGGCTCCTCCATCCCTGGAATTCCCCAGGCAAGAATACTGGAATGGGTTGCCATTTCCTTCTCCAATGCATGTATGCACGATAAGTCGCTTCCAGCTCTGTTCGACCCTATGGACAGCAGCCCACCAGGCTCCTCTGTCCACAGGATTCTCCAGGCAAGAATACTGGAGTGGGTTGCCATTTCTTCTCCAATCTTAGGTATATTTTGCCACAATTTTAAACAGTACAAGCCAAGGTAGGTCCCTGTAAGACAACAAACAGCAAAGCTCCCTGGATAGTTAGCAGGAGCTAAAAATAGCCTTCTGTTTGTTAAGACACTGAGATTTGGGGATTGCTTGCAATTGTGCTTCATTTTACTGAACACAGGGTAGATTTAGCTTCCATGATTCCTCTCAAAAACTCTAGTACTCAACCACAGTTAAAACTCTTACTGTTTACTTGTGGATGTAGCAGGAGAAGAAAGAGTGGGATGAACTGAAAGGGCAGTATTGAAACATGTGTATCACCATGGTGAAATAGATGGCTGGTGGGAAGCTGCCCTGTGACACAGGGAGCTCAGCCCAGCACTCTGTGACAGCCTGGAGGAGCAGGGTTGCAGAGGGGTGGTAGTGTCACAGAAACCAGTACTCGAGAAAACAAGCACCATACTCGGAGAGTTGGAGAGCTCCGGTTTATTACGCCGATCGGCCCAGAGGAGTTCACACTCCAAGCTCTGAGCCCCCAGTAAAGGGATTACAGAGTTTTTATACACGGATGGGCATGATTAAGCGGGTTTGCGGGTTTGCAGGGGCTAGGGCGATTGCAAAGAGCAGGACAAGGGTGAGTGAGATAAGTTCCAGTTCCTAGTATTGTGATTCCCCACTTTCTGAGACCTACATGATCCAGACTTTGCAAGGAGCAAGCTGAGTTACAGAGGCAGAAGGAGCAGGAGGTTATGTAAAATTTCAACTTTTCCTCTTTGGTAGTGGGGGTTCAAGAGGAAGGGGACATATGTATACTCATGGCTGATCCGTGTAGTTGTTTGGCAGAAACCAACACAACACTGTAAAGCAGTTATCTTCCAATTTTAAAAAATCATAAAAAAATTTACTGTTTAACTCTGCTATGTTTTAGGATTACTACAAATAACATATTTAAGAATGAGAACAGCGGTTTTTTTATTTCAACACTTTCTGATAGCATTTTTGTTACATTTTAAAATCCTCCAAGAACAAAAAGTAAAGCTACCCTAACATCAAGGCTTAAACCTACTTGCAATGTAATATTTACAAAACTCCTTTACTTGCATTCGAAACGTGCTCCCTATAAACAACCCTGAGCTAGGAATCATTCCTTATTGCTGTTGTTCAGTCGCTCAGGTCCAACTCTTTGTGATCCCCTGGACTGCAGCACTCCAGGCTTCCCAGTCCTCACCATCTCCCAGAGTTTGCTCAGACTCACGTCAATCGAGTTAGCCATGCCATTCAACTATCTCGTCCTCTGTTGTCCCCTTCTCCTCTTGCCCTCAATCTTTCCCAGCATCAGGGTCTTTTCTTATTACCCACATCCAAGAGCTGAGAACACAGAGGTCCAGAGAGACTGGGAAATAAGAGAAGTAGGACTAGAACCCAAGTTCAAGTTCAAGGGCCCAAGGGCTCCCCTCTCTGGGCCTCACTAGTTAGAAGCACTGCCAAGACTATGTTTTCATCCCGTTTCTAAACACCAATGCCTTATAGTTAAGACAATATAGCCAGCATAAGGACTAAAAAGTACTTTAATCCAAATTACAGCAATGTAGTACAAAGCTTAGCCTAGCGTTACAAAGAGCTCATTGAACCAAGGCCGCTTGTTTGCAGGGTAAGCAAGCAGATTTTCTGCATAATGCAACAGTGCAGCTGATAATAGCAGGCACTGAGATAAAGGAGGAGGTGGGGAGTCGGGGGTGGGGGTGGGCGCTCATTTAGGAACAAGCGATAGACTCTAATGAAATTGCATTTTGGCCCCGATCATCATCCTGAGAAAATGCCCCTCGAGGTTTTCCATCGGATTCCGGGGCATATTTATGAAGATCAAAGTAATGGCTTTTTAAAATTAATTACGTGGATTGGTAGCTTGACAACACCAAGTGGAAGGCGTGTGTTGTACCCCATGCCTTGTTACAGCTGCGTATATCACATCACACACATCAAAAGCCCAGGACGCGGGTGTGAGCACGCTCCCTGCCCCATCAACCCCCCAGCAGCTGGGACAGACGTGGAAAGAGTGCACAGGCTCATCCCCCAAGTTGTTGTGACAGCTTAATTGTATTACAGCGCTTGGGTAATTCCCACGTGTTTGGCTTTTTCCTCCAAGTGAATGCTGGCCCCCCAAGCATAGCTCTTACCAGGAGAATTAAGATTCACAACTTTGATGGTTCCTCTTGCTCCCTCTAATACCAGCCCTGCTCAGGAGACCCAGTAATTGTTCCTCAGTGATCAGACTTCCCCCTAGCCCTTCGGCATGCTGAGACCCCACAGCAGCTAACTAATTGCAATTAAAATCTGCCACGTGAGTGGAAGAGAATAACATAAATTAATCAGTACATTAGCAGAATTACATTTAAATGTTCAAATGTGCGTTCAACATGGTGGGACATTTTAAATTATAAAGCAAAGTCCTTCATTATGGATGCTGATATTTTAATGAGGAAATGTGATGTTTCGTTAAGTAGGAGTGCAATAGAGAGACTTCCTTAAAATTAGCATCAATGATGCATTTTTAATTCAAAAAACAAGTTGTGGTCTGTGTGAGTCCTGCGTATCAATGTGGAAAAATTGCCCGGGGCTGTGGAAACAGTTGAGCATCTCATTCTCTGAAGACTTAATAATTTCGGCTGCACTAACTAGCGCTTTATGTAAATTGTCAGATAAATCACAGCAATAAATACAGGTTTTAGAAGAACAGAACAGTATGCTTATCCTTAATTTATTCAATCATCAATTCACGTACACTGAAGCTGAGGGGATATGAAAGATTAAACGTTCCAGGCGGGGAAAAAAACAAAAAGAAAGGAAAAGAGGAGAAAATGGCTTTGATAGCGACATGGAAGGAGACTCCAGAATAAAGGTCTCGTACAGTTTTATCAAAAACGTGCATATTAAAATTGATCTCTGTGGCATGTAAATATAAAAGATGGGTTACAATTTTACTGCTTGTTCTCAAAGACACAGAAAGATTGGTAATCAACACACACACCGGAGTTTTAAAAGACTGCCTTATAAAATCACTATCTTATTTAATTGCATAAAACAGAATTTAGGCAATACACATGTATTGAAGACTTCGTCAGGTTGTCTTTATGGTTTTATGTATCACCTGAAGCTTATGCTGTTAGAGGTTCAAACCCAAGGACAGATGATAAAAGTTGATAGACACTTGACTTGCTATTCTTGTTACTGGTTAGAGATGGGGCAAGCCCAAAAGAGATTTTGTCTTCTTCTGGGGTGGCCTCTGATTTTGTTAGCTGTGAGATGAATTCTTGCCAGTTTCTGTGATATATCAAACCCAGGGCAGAGCAACAAATACATATGGGACCACTCTATTTACCATATGTGTGAAAGAAATATGAGTATATTTTTACAATTATCCAAGCAAATGCAGACCAGATTCACAAATAAGCAATGTTAACAGTTTGTACAATATCAACAGCAATACAAACAGCCCAAATGAAAATGCAAATAAAATCTGTCTTCCATGATATCCATTCTCAGCTTTGGAATCACTGCCCGCCCCCCGCCCATCTAAGCCCCACTCGTGAGTCTCTGTTAAAATTGCCTTATTGAGCACAACTTTGCTTCTCTTTTGCAGAGAAGAGAAGGTCCTGGCTGGCTCCTTCGTTGGGTTTCAGGAGAGTTTTTCTCTTTCCAAAGCAAACACAAGGCTGTCTTGAGTGTAATTGCTCTTGTGGTTTACTTTCCTTATGATAATGTTAGCACTTTGTCCCCAGCGGAGAGGGAGCCACCATCTCCTGGGGGAGTTAGAGCATGCCGTGGTAATCTAGCATTTATAAACCTACCAGCTCACTGAGAAGCCCAGCCACTGGCTACGCTGCGTTTTACCTGAGCCCAGAGATCCTGGGAGACAGTGAAGGTTAAGAATTTCCCTCACTCTCTGACTTACTGCAAAGCACTCTCTCTCCTCATAGGCTTAGATAAGACATGCACACCTCCCTTGCTTACCTAGGGCTTCCGGGGTGGCTCAGACAGTAAAGAATCTGCCTGCAATGCGGGAGGCCCGGGTTCGATCCCTGGGTCAGGAAGATCCCCTAGAGAAGGGGATAGCAACCCACTCCAGTATTCTTGTCTGGGAAATGCCATGAACAGAGGAACCTGGCAGGCTACAGTCCATGGGGTAGCAAAGAGTCCGACATGACAGAGCAACTAACAGTCGTTTACCTAGGGCAAGGCCAGACACAGACCTCCCAGGTCCTCCTGTTGGCCTCACATGAGACTGGCTGAACCACCTGTGCCCAGTGATAAAAATGTTTTTTAACCAAACTTTCGTTAAGCTTCACTCCTTCCTCCAGGCTCTGAATGTGGACCCTCTCTTGGCCTGAACGGCAGACGATCCCTCGTGAGAGAGAACAGACTGGCTTCTGGGTCAAACATTCTGTGATCCTTGATCTTATCACTTCCCCATAACCCGATCCTTCTAGTCTTGATGACTCCTCTCTACAAGAGGAAAAACCCTTTTGGCCTAATTCTTGAGGCACTCACAGACCTTACGGTCCCCCCACCCCTGCACTCCTTTGAAATAACGTCTCTCCCTACTAAGTACAGACTTGTGTTTTATTTGACATCATCGATAGCCAGGGATGTCTAAGTGCCCCCGCTCTATGCAAAGAAATCTCCTTCTATTCTGTGTGAATTGTGAGGACTAAACCACAGAATGAGCTGAGGCTATCAGAAATTATCAGAAGCTGAGGCTACAGACAACAGTATTTGGGGGGTACGATCAGATTTAAAAGCTTATTATTTTTGTTGACCTGCAAACACAGCAGCTGACCAATCCCACCAGTCTCTGTTCACAGTGGCCTGGGTCTAGTCTGCAAAGAATTAAAAAGGAGCGAGGCCCTTCCAAAGATCCCATCAGAGTAAGAATGAATCCTGAATTGTCGGAAGGAACATGTGCACAGTGGTGCTTTGTGTATTAATATGGCAAAGCTCCAAAGCAGATGTAGGAACAACGACGGCTACAAAAGCTATCATTTCTTTATGGCCCCAGATTTCCCAGAGGCTCAGCAGTAAGGAGTCTGCCTGCAATGCAGGAAACGCAGAAGATGTGCATTCAGTCCCTGGGTTGGGAAGATCCCCTGGAGGAGGAAATGGTAACCCACTCTAGTATTCTTCCCTGAAAAATTCCATGGACAGAGGAGCCTGGCAGGCTGCAGTCCAAAGGGTCGCAAAGAGTCGGACATGACTGAGCAACTAAGTGTGCACACAAGCTACTTACTAAAGTGCTACTTAGTACACTTGCCCTCGTCTCTGCTTTCATGAACACGTCTGTGAATTTTGTTTATTTTTCTATTCCACAAGTATACATAGAAATAGTTTCAGAAACAAAATAGCTATATTAGTCACATAATTTCCCCAGTCTACTAATGAGAATGGAGTAGTGATTTCATCTCCTCCAAAAATAGCCAAAAGTGAAAGCAAAAGGAAATGGAGACCAAAACTAAGAATACTTTCCATATGGTGACCTGGAGGGTGGCCCTGTCCACTGGTTGGGGTTTAATAATGTGATAGTATATTCCATGAGCCTGTATTTATCGTGAGTTCCATTTTTCACCAAGAGCAAGAGATGACATTGAGAAAAAGCAAACAGGTCACAGCAAAATTGAAAACAGATTATGTTCCGGTGTTGTTTCTCTTTTCTCATCTTTCCAGTAGAAATGTTCTACCATATACATTATTTTAATAACCCAAAACGAAGCCCTGTGTGGCAAAGTAAACAAAGAAACAAGAGCAGAAAAGCCGTTGGATTTCAACTTCAGAGCCCACGGGAATGACAAAAGAGACAAAACAACACCTCAGAACATAGCGAAAAATTGCTTACCAAAAGTGAAAACTAGGCAGATGGGGAATGAGAATCATACACATAAATCAGAAGTTTCCTGTTGTGTGAGCTTCAAGTTAAACCTCTCAATAATTAAAGTTAGCTTTACTGTACACATTTTTGTGAACCGAGCGATGTTCACTTTCTCCTCACCCTTTTTCCTTAGCAGAGTAGGAAGACGGGTGTAGAGAAGAAGATAAAAGTTCTTATGACACAGCCCGAGATGGAGGAGAAAGATTTGGGAAAGACCTCATTTCATTCACCAGGCAACAAAATTTTATAAAAAGGTCCCAAGGCATCCACAGAAGCCAATGTTCAGACGACTTTAAGGACCGTGATTCTAGCTCATCCCCTGCCCTTACAGTACTCACCAGTTCCATTTTTTGACTAAGCTGGTTCTGCCATTTGCACCCAAGAGTCCTAACACATACCTGCTACGTGATTATTATTGTAACAACGTCTCTGTAGCACTTTCTATATGGCAGGCACTCACAGTGCTCTTAGTACACAACCACCCAAAGTGGGGACTGACCATTCCTGTGCTGCTGCTGCTAAGTCGCTTCAGTCATGTCCGACTCTGTGTGACCCCATGGATGGCAGCCCACCAGGCTCCCCAGTCCCTGGGATTCTCCAGGCAAGAACACTGGAGTGGGTTGCCATTTCCTTCTCCAATGCATGAAAGTGGAAAGTGAAAGTGAAGTCCCTCAGTCGCGTCTGACTCTTAGTGACCCCAAAGACTGCAGCCTACCAGGCTCCTCCATCCATGGGATTTTCCGGGCAACAGTACTGGAGTGGGGTACTTCTCCCATTCCTGTGCTACAGATGGCATATCCAAGGCATAGAGAGGTTAAGTACATTGTCCAACCCCTTCATGTATCACAGCTTTGACGTGGTGAAGGGGCTTGCATAACTCAATGAAACTATGAGCCATGAAGAATTGATGCCTTCGAACTGTGGTGCTGGAGAAGACTCTTGAGAGTTCCTTGGACTGCAAGGAGATCCAACCAGTCTATCCTAAAGGGAATCAACCCTGAATATTTATTGGAAGGACTGATGATGAAGCTGAAGCTCCAATACTTTGGCCACCTGAGGCAAAGAGCCAACTCATTGGAAAAGACCCTGATGCTGGGAAAGAGTGAGGATGGGAGGAGAAGGGGGAAGCAGAGGAGGAGATCTATGGATAGCATCACTGATTCAATGGACATGAATCTGAGCAAACTCCAAGAGACAGTGGAGGACAGAGCAGCCTGGCATACTACAGACCATGGGGTCCCAAAGAATCGAACACAACTTAGCAACTGAACAACAGCAAGCCTTGTCCAAGTCACTCACCTATGAATAAAGGGAGTAATGACATAGACTAGAGGATCCATGTGGATCCATGTGGATCTTTGTTTTTTAATGTCTTTTTTTTTATTGTGGTAAAAGTCACAAAATACAAACATACTATTTTAACCATACTTGACTTAGTTCAGTGGCACTAAGTACCTTCACATGGTTGTGCAACTCTCACCATCATCCATCTCACAAATTTTTCACTTTCCTAAGCTGAAACTCTGTCCCCGTTAAACAGTAAGTCCCCATTCCCCAGGTGTTCCTGGTGGTTCAAGGGTAAAGAACCTGCCTGTCAATGCAGGAGATGAGGGTTTGACCCCTGGGTTGGGAAGATCCCCTGGAACAGCAACCCACTCCAGTATTCTTGCCTGGGAAATCCCATGGACAGGGGAGCCTGGCTACTGTCCATGAGACCACAAAGACTTGAACACGACTGAGCGACTGAGCACACGTGCACGCATGCGTGAGAGGAGAGGCACCAAGTTCTGGGCCAAGGTGTTTATGTGCAGTGAGAATAGAAAATTTATTGACTAAGAGGATTTCCACCCATTAAATCATCAAGGAAAAATACTCTGCTTTAACAGGTATTCAAATAGAAGTTGCCAAGAACAAGCACTTGAGTTAAGAGCGCCCTGAAAGTCAAACTGGAGAGTCATTGCAATTGCTGTCTATCAGCAAAGATAAAGAAATAGGGGATTTGCTTGATTTATGTTCACAAATTAGGCAAAGGTGAGAATTTGATAAAATTTTTAAATGCAAAGAAATAGAATCAGAGGAATTAGGTAATATAATCCAAAATTCTTATAAATGGGAGGCAGAAAATAAGACCCGAGGAGTTGGGTCTCATAAAGCTTACAGACCTAGAGAGCCACAGAGGCAAGTGTCCTCCAACCCCAAGTTAAATGCTGATTCCTAACAAGTATGAAGAGGGGACTTGGGAAGTCTGACATCAGCAAGATGGCAAAACAGGAGATTCCAACCCTCATACGCCACAGAAACATCCATTTTGACAAACACTCAAAGATATATCTATATGAGGACCTGGGAGTCCAGTGGAGAGGTCACAAAGCCCTTTTAAGCAAAAACCAATTCACAGAAATAGAACAAGCAATCCTAAAATTCCTAGGGAGCCAGATATGGTTAGGCCAACAGATCAGGAGATGAGTATCGTTGAAGAGACAGCTTGTTGTCCTTACAGGACCCAAGAGGAGGAAGCACACCCCATGGGGCAGGATCGCTCAGGAAAGAACTAGGGTTGGACAGGAGGCCAAGGAAAATGTGGGCAAGACAACGATGTGGGTACGTGTAGCAAATACGTCTCGTTAGGAATAAGTGAAGGATAAGCATATGACATAAAATAAAATCCAAACAACTCTCTTCAGTTAGTGTACACTGCAAATGCTTCCAGTAATTCTGAAAATACATCTCCCATGGTAGCTCAGTGGTTAAAAAGTCTCCCTTCCAATTTACAATCCAAGGGTTCGATCGTTGGGTCAGGAAGATCCCCTGGAGGAGGAAATGTCAACCCACTCCAGTATTCTTGCCTGGGAAATCCCCTGACAGAGGAACCTGGTGGGCTACAGTCCATGACAGTCACAAAAGATTCAGACTCGACTTAGCAACTAAACAACGATGACAAACAATTCTAAAAATAAAATGATGGGCACACTGACCCCCATTCTAAGCTCAGTTCAGTTCAGTTCAGTCACTCAGTCATGACTGACCCTTTGTGACCCCATGGACTGCAGCATGCCAGGCTTCCCTGTCCAACAGCAACTCCCAGAGTTTACCCAAACTCATGTCCATTGACTCAGTGATGCCATCCAACCATCTCATCCTCTGTCGCCCCTTCTCCTCCTGCCTTCAATCTTTCCTAGCATCAGGGTCTTTTCAAACAAGTCAGCTCTTCACATCAGGTAGCCAAAGTACTGGAGTTTCAGCTTCAGCATCAGTCCTTCCAATGAATATTCAGGACTGACCTCCTTTAGGATGGACTGGTTGGATCTCCTTGCAGTCCAAGGGACTCTCAGAGTCTTCTCCAGCACCACAGTTCAAAATCATCAATTTTTCAGTGCTCAGCTTTCTTTGTAGTCCAACTCTCACATCCATATATGACTACTGGAAAAACCATAGCTTTGACTAGACAGACTTTTGTCGGCAAAGTAATATCTCTGTTTTTTAATATGCTGTCTAGGTTGGTCATAGCCTTTCTTCCAAGAAGCAAGTGTCTTTTAATTTCATGGCTGCAGTCAGCAACTGCAGTGATTTTAGAGCCCCCAAATATAAAGTCTCTCAGTGTTTCCATTGTTTCCCCATCTATTTGCCCCGAAGTGATGGCACCAGACGCCATGATCTTAGTTTTCCGAATGTTCAGTCTTAAGCCAACTTTTTCACTCTCCTCTTTCACTGATATAATAGTAATTGAAATAAATGAAGTGAAAGTTCCTCTCCTCCTTCATTGATATAATAATAATCTAAATAAGTGAAGTGAAATTTGCTCAGTCATTTCCCCATGGGCTCTTTGCAACCCCATGGACTGTAGCCCACCAGGCTCCTCTGTCCATGGGATTCTCCAGGCCAGAATACTGGAGTATGTAGCCACTCCCTTCTCCAGGGGATCTTCCCAACCTAGGGATTGAACCCAGCACTTCGGCAGATTCTTTACCATCTGAGGCACCAGGGAAGCCTTTGCACAATAAATGTAATGCACTTGAACCATCCTGAAACCATCACCACTCCCCATGAGTGGAAAAATTGTCTTCCATGAAATCAGTCCCTGGCGCCAAAAAGGTTGGGGACCGCTGCTCTAGAACACAAGCTCGCACCTCCAATTTCTCTGATCAGAGAAGGAAGTTTCCCTTTGCTTCTGACCCAAACTCAGGCTCATTCTGTTGGCTCTCGTGACACAAGGTAGGAAGACCCTTAATTGGGGTCTAAGTTGGGAGAATTGTCAACAAAACATCTAAGCCCTTGCTGATGGCCCCTCAGGGATGAAATGTTTGGTCAGCTGACCTGAAAACGGAAAGGTAGGGCCCTGAGAGGTGGGAAGGGGTGGGATTGACAACTGAGTCAGGAAAGAAGGAAGGGTCTGGAATCTTTCAGTTCAGTTCAGTCACTCAGTAGTGTCCGACTCTTTGCGACCCCATGAATCACAGCACACCAGGCCTCCCTGTCCATCACCAACTCCCGGAGTTCACTCAAACTCACATCCATTGAGTCGGTGATGCCATACAGCCATCTCATCCTCTGTCATCCCCTTCTCCTCCTGCCCCCAATCCCTCCCAGCATAAGAGTCTTTTCCAATGAGTCAACTCTTCACATGAGGTGGCCAAAGTACTGGAGTTTCAGCTTTAGCATCAGTCCTTTCACAGAACACACAGGGGTGATCTCCTTCAGAATGGACTGGTTGGATCTCCTTGCAGTCCAAGGGACTCTCAAGAGTCTTCTCCAACACCACAGTTCAAAAGCATCAATTCTTCGGCGCTCAGCTTTCTTCACAGTCCAACTCTCACATCCATACATGACCACAGGAAAAACCATAGCCTTGACTAGATGGACCTTTGTTGGCAAAGTAATGTCTCTGCTTTTGAATATGCTATATAGGTTGGTCATAACTTTCCTTCCAAGGAGTAAGCGTCTTTTAATTTCATGGCTGCTGGAATCTTTGGAAACTAGGTTAAAGTGTTAGTCACTCAGTCGGTTCTGACTCTGTGACCCCGTGGACTATAGCCCACCAGGTTCCTCTATCCATGGAACTCTTCAGGCAAAAATACTGGAGTGGGTTGTCAAAGCTTTCTCCAGGGGATTTTCCCAACCCAGGGGTTCTGTGTCTCCTGCATTGCAGGCGGATTCTTTACCATCTGAGCCACCAGGAAACTACATACTTCAGCCCTATTCTGAGAACTCTCTGGGCTGCAGGGAAACTTACAGGAGACCACACCCACCCCAGGACCCTTGGGAATAAGGAAAGATGCCCAAACAATCAAGGTTGGCATCCTCCAATTTTTAAATACCTTGGCAGTCACTTGAGAGGCGACCCGTTTACCAAGTCAATCATATGAGGAATATGGACTCAAAAAGAGAAACTCAATTGCCCATTTCATCAGGTAAAATGAAACCTAGATTATTAATATGAAAGTTTTCATGACTGTAGACCTGTCAAGGTGGATCAGAGCAATTGATATGTAAAGATTGGCCTATTAACTATTAACCAATTAATGCTTAAGATTCTCCACACCTCGATTTAAAATTCCTTTATATTTAAAAGATTCTTTGGCGGTCCTAAGATGGCAGAGGAATAGAACAGGGAGATCACTTTCTCCCCCACAAATTCATCAAAAGAACATTTAAACACTGAGTAAAATCCACAAAACAACTTCTGAATGCTGGCAGAGGACATCAGGCACCCAGAAAAGCAGCCCATTGTCTTTGAAAGGAAGTAGGAAAAAATATAACAGATTCTTTACTTTGGATAGGAAAATCCCGGAGAATTGTCAGTCTCCTTGATGACGTAAATGTGTTTGCGCTCAGGATAATTAATCATTATAAAATCATGCTGGTCACTGGGAACTCCCACAGGGCACAAAGGACTTTTCAGAGCCCTGTGCTAAGGGACCCGACAAAACTTCAGCCTGGCTTCTACCTGTACTGTGCTGTGTCCCACAGGTGACCCCAGCCGTCCATGCTACATGTTTCTTCAAGAAAACACAATGCTGCCAAATTGAGGGGCTTCCCAGGTGGTGCTGGTGGTGAAGAACCTGCCTGCCAATGCAGGAGACATAAGAGACACGGGTTCTATCCTTGGATCGGGAAAATCCCCTAGAGCAGAAAATGGCACCCCACTCCAGTATTCTTTCCTGGAGAATCCCATGGACAGAGGAGCCTGGCGGGCTACAGTCCATGGAGCCTGGCAGGCTACAGTCCATGGGGCCGCAAAGAGTCAGACATGACTGAGCAACTGAGCATGCACACACGCCAAATTGAGAAATGTACATTGTCCCAACTCACTTTGCTAAGTCATTATCAGTAATTTCCGCTCACTCGCCTGCAGTCTTCCATTTCCCCATGTCCCTCCCAGCCCCTCTTTTGTTCTCCTGCCTTCACTTCTCCACAATTCCCTTTTGTTCCTCCTCTCTTGACAAACCTCAGCCACTTTGCCTTAATTGCAATTGAACTCAATTGACCCCGGACTCTTACTTCCCTACTGCAATCGTCTGAATAAAGGCTACCTTGCCACCAGCATCCAGCACTGGTTTCCTCTGACACTGGCAGAATCAATTAACCAGAATCATTCAGGCTTATCACCAAAAGGTGGCTCCCTGTTTCTTTCACGTTCCCACGTGTGTAAGCTCTAGGTCAGGGATTGAATCTTCTGGCAGAAAAATGAAAAGAAAATCAAAAGATAGCTTCCAGAGAGCAGTGTTCCAGACATTTGTGAGGCCATGACATCACTCTGAGGTGATGTCACCACCTGCAGACTGTCCCTGGGATGGAGCTAGGATCCCCAGGACAAAGCAGCCAGTAGCAGGTGACTTTGTGACAGCCAGCTGCCAGCCCAAGATCCAGCAGAACAGGAATCGACTGTGGAGCACTAACTGGAACTGAAAAGCGTAATTTAATTGTGGTTAATGTCCTTTTTCTCACAGCTATTGACCAGAAACAAATAGACTGCCAGATGTTTCTCTAGCAAACTTGGGTTTGTTTGGGATCAGCAGAGAATTACAGGGCTTCCCTGGTGGTTCAGTGATACAGAATCTGCCTGCCAATGAAGGAGATGTGGGTTCAATCCCTGGGTTGGGAAGATCCTCTGGAGAAGGGAATGGCAACCCGATTCCAGTATTCTTGCCTGGAGAATCCCATAGACAGAACAGCCTGGTGGGCTGCAGGCCATGTTGCTACTGCTGTTTTTGTTGTTGTTGTTCAGTCACTAAGTCACATCGGACTCTTTGCAACCCATGGACAGCAGCACACCAGGCTTCTCTGTCCCTCATTATCTACTGGAGCTTACTCAAACTCATGTCCATTGAGTCAGTGATGCCATCCAACCATCTCATCCTCTGTTGTCCCCTTCTCCTCCTGCCCTCAGTCTTTCTCAGCATCTCATTGGGTCTTTTCCAATGAATTGGCTCTTTGCTTCAGCATTAGTTCTTTCAATGAATATTCAGGGTTGATTTCCTTTAGAATTGACTGGTTGGATCTCCTTGCTGTCCAAGGGACTCTTAAGAGTCTCCTCTAGTCCCACAATTCGAAAGCATCAATTCTTCAGCTCTCAGCCTTTTTATGGTCCAACTCTCACATCCCTATACGACTACTGAAAAAATGGTAGCTTTGACTACATGCACCTTTGTCAGCAAAATGATGTATCTGCTTTTTAATACACTGTCTGGGTTTGTCAAAGTTTTTCACCCAAGAAGCAAGCATCTTTTAATTTCATGGCTGCGGTCACCATCTGCAGTGATTTTGGAGCCCAAGAAAATAAAGTCTGTCACTGTTTCCACTTTTCCTTCTATTTGCCATGAAGTGATAGGACTAGATGCTGTGATCTTCATTTTTTGAATGTTGAGTTTTAAGCCATTTTTTTTCACTCTCCTCTTTCACCCTTATTAAGAGGCTCTTTAGTTCCTCTCTGCTTTCTGCCATTAGAGTGGTATTATCTGCATATCTGAGGTTGTTGATATTTCTCCTGGCAATCTTGATTCCAGCCTGTGAGTTTTCCAGCCCAGCATTTCGCATAATGTACTCATAGAAGTTAAATAAGCAGGGTAACAATACACAGCCTTGATATACTCCTTTCCCAAGTTTGAATCTGTCTAGTGTTCCATGTCCGGTTCTAACTGTTGCTTCTTGACCTGCATACAGCTTTCTCAGGAGACAGGTAAGGTGGTCTGTTATTCCCATCTTTTTAAGAATTTTCTTCAGTTTATTGTGATCCACACAGTCAAAGACTTTCATGTAGTTCATAAAACAGAAGTACACGTTTTTCTGGAATTCTCTTGCTTTCTCTATGATCCAACGATTGTTGGTAATTTGATCTCTGGTTCCTCAGCCTTTTCTAAATCCAGCTTGTACATCTGGAAGTTCTCAGTTCACATATTGTTGAAGCTTAGCTTGAAGGAGTTTGAGCATTACCTTGCTAGCATGTGAAATGGGCGCAATTGTACGATAGTTTGAACTTTCTTTGGCATTGCCCTTCTTTGGGATTGGAATAAAAACTGACCTTAGGCCATGGGGTCACAAAAGAGTCTGGCAAGACTTAAGCCCTAAACAACAACACCAGAGAATTGCAATTCAGGGTCTGCAACCACTAAGATCCATGTTCAAGGCCCCTCATAGCCAGGGAAGAGCACTTTTATAGAGAGGAAAGGAAGTTGGAAGTGTTGTAATCAACAAAGAACGGCTTTTCATTGGCTGAAATCTTGCCAAGGGAAAGGAGTCTACCTCCTTTGAGTAGTTCAGTTCAGTTCAGTTGCTCAGTTGTGTCCGACTCTTTGCCACCCCGTGGACTGCAGCACGCCAGCCTTCCCTGTCTTTGAATAGGGGTTGGACAGTATCCTTGCAGGGTGTCAGAGCTCCCCCTTCTGGCCACTTGATTCTAGTCTGTTTAATTAATTTTTTAATAAAGAAGTCTGTTTATTAACTTTTTACACAGCCATAGGAAAAAAACTCTTTCATTTCAATCCATCTTTTCTTTCTAGTATTTAGCAAACTATGCAAACTGCAAGAAAACACTCATAGAATGGTACCTGGCTCCCAATCTCTGTTTGGAATTCAGAGGAAATACTATATGAGAAATTTCTATATAAGTTATAGGCTAATAAATTGACAGGAGAATAAGGATGATGAGTCTGCAGTACCTACACTGAGTCCCTTACTTCTCATGGCAGGGTAGTCATTTATGCAGGTTCAATTAAAATCTATCTTTGTCAGGATGTAATATAAACCAAATTTATAACCATTTATAAGCAGAAATGTCTTATTTAAGTCACATTTAATTGAGTATGAAAGGCCCATTATTAAAGAACAAGGACTCTATTTCATGTGTAGAAACGATGCCTACAAAAACCTTGAGGGAACATGTCTGATGCTTGCTCTCTGATTTATGGAGTCCAGTACACTTGCCTGGAAAATCCCATGGATGGAGCAGCCTGGTAGGCTGCAGTCCATGGGGTCGCAAAGAGTTGGACACAACTGAGCGGCTTCACTTTCACTTTTCACTTTCCTGCATTGGAGAAGGAAATGGCAACCCACT
This sequence comes from Bos grunniens, assembly GCF_055505025.1. Taxonomy (NCBI): domain Eukaryota; kingdom Metazoa; phylum Chordata; class Mammalia; order Artiodactyla; family Bovidae; genus Bos; species Bos grunniens. Next base: position 83,698,932 of record NC_141176.1, on the reverse strand, counting down.
CCAATGTTCTCCAGTGGAGAATCCCAGGGACAGGGGAGCCTGGTGGACTGCCATCTATGGGGTCTCACAGAGTCGGACATGACTGAAGTGACTTAACAGCAGCAGCAGCAGCCTTAATAGAAGTCAAGGTGTGTACTTCCTGGCAAGCTGGGACAGGCAAACCTGCTGCTATAAGTGTTTGTGTCTTCCACTTCATATGTGGAAATTCTAATCTCCAGTATGATGGTGTTAGTGGGTGGGGGTCTTTGGGATGTGATTGGATCATGAAGGTGGAGCCCTTTGAATAGGATTGGTGCCCTTCTTAAAGGGACCCCAGAGAGCTCCCTTACCCCTCCCTCCAAGTGAAGACACAGTGAGAAGACAGAAGTCTATGAACCAGGAGGCAGGCTCTCACCAGACACCCAATATGCAAGCACATTGATGTTGATTTCCCAGATTGCAAACTGTGAGAAATTTCTGTTACTTAAAGCCACACTTTTCATGGTATTCACTACAGCAGTCTGAACAGTCTAGACAGGAGTCCCCAACCTCGAGGAGCTAATGCCTGATGATCTGAGGTAGAGCTGATGTAATATAATTGAAATAAAGTGCATAATAAATGTAGAAGGCTTGAATCATCCTGAAACCACCCACCCCACCACGGAAAAGTTGTCTTCCATGAAACAGGTCCCTGATGCCAAGAAAGGTTGGGGATCACTGGTCTAGGACACATGGGAAAAAGAAAGAAAATAAACAGTTGCTGCAGGAGAAACCTGCTTGGCATTCTTGGTTTTTAGAATGAAAACCGATGAACAATAAAAGCAATACAGAATATTTCTGGCATAATGAAAGTGTCCACAAATATGACTCAAAGAGCTTTGTAAAGGAATCACGGACACAAATTGACTCTTTAACCTGCTGATAAAAAAAGAAAATTTAATCAGTTGATGTAGGAAAGAACTGGAAAATTTTATTTGAGCCAAATTTGAGCATTATAACTGAGCAGAGCACCTGAAAAATCTCTGAGAACTGCTCTACCAGTTAGAAATGAAGGCACAGTTGTATAAGTTTTTTGAGACAAATGGCTGTACATCAAATGATGTATTCTTGACAGTTTACGTAATCCAGATCTAAATGTCATACTGGTGGGTCTTGAGACCTCTTACAAGATCAAGAAGGAACGCTATTTTTAAGGAGTTGTTGGTGCAGGCGACGCAACCCACTCCAGTATTCTTGCCTGGAGAATCCCATGGACAGAGAAGCCTGGCGGACTACCATCCATAAGGGCACAAAGAGTCGTACACGACTGAGCTCACACACACACTTGTTGATGTTGGGTTGAGCAGGTATTGCTAGGGGTGGAGGAGTTTTGGTCGATGCAGAACGCAGATGAACAATGCATGGTGTGGTGAGAGAGGTGACCAAAGTGCAGAGAAGAAATTTTATGTTTAAATTTTTCTTCTCGGGCCATAAAATACGAATTTTATTTCACAAACCGTAACATCCAAGCATAAGACAAAGCTAAGATGTAACTACCATCTCTGCTTTTTGTACCTCTGTCAGTTAAACCAGCCAGACCGAACAAAACATCAAGTTAATGATCTTCCATCAGAAAATCTAGAGCAAACATATTTGGTCAAATTTATGCCGTCCTCATAAGAGGACATGGAAAAAAAAAGAAACTGACATTCTTATCCTTAGCTTAGCTTCATCTGATAGGAGAATATGGCAGCTACCACAGCTCAGGAAAGATTTACATTTTTAAAAGCCATGCATTCCCTGAGATAAGCCTTGAATCACAGGGCCATTCTAAAGCCTTACAGAGATAAACTCTGATCCTGTTTCCTATTGTCAGAGACAAGACTTTCAATCAAATCAGAGCTGTCAACTGCTACATAATAATTTGAACTATAAATATAGCCTTCTCTCTTTATTCTGGGAGTCCAGTGACTCTGAAAGCTTGACTAAGTGATAAAAAAAAAAAAAAGTATATGAGTGGAATTTTGTATTAGGGAGAGGGAGGATATATTTCTTTAGAAAAACAATTTTTTTTTAATGAGTGGGAGGAGTGAAAAGAGTTCCAGGTAACTGCCCAGCCATCATCCATAACAACTAAATCATGGTTTGCACAGCCTTTATTGGAATGGTTAAAGAAAACCGAGGTTTGATGGGAAAGCAATAAAAACAGATTTTACTCAGGAAATATTGCAATAATGCAAACGAGACCTCAGTGTGGAACTTGCTCCATTCCAAATAAGACAGAGATAAGTGGGAGTTTACACCCAAAGAGCAGGGTGCGGGCCATGCGTGTGTGCTAAGCCGCTTCAGTCGTGTTGGAGTCTTTGTGACCCTATGGACGGTAGCCCGCCAGGCTCCTCTGTCCATGGGGTTCTCCAGGCAAGAATGCTGGAGTGGGTTGTCATTTCCTCCTCCAGGCGATCTTCCCAAACCAGGGATACAACCCCTGTTTCCTGCATATAGGTAGGTGGGTTCTTTACCACTAGCGCCACCTGGAGGTCAGTAGGTGGGAAATTACTGAGAAAATAGCAGGGACAGAAGGGATTCTGGTCAAACAGACCTAACAGGACTCGTTGTAGGCAGACTGGGTGATCAGAGGAGCCCTCCGGCATGGTGGAGGATGAGATTTGGTCAGATACCTGGGGTGATCAGGTAGGAAGGGTGGGGGATTCTCACTAGACTGACTTAGCAAAATGCTTGCTACATCTGGGCTCTGAAGGATAACACCCATCAACGGGGCAGAGTCACAAAAAGGGCTCAGAGCAGCCTGTCTTGAGTTTGGTCAAGGAGAGTGTCAGTTGGCAAGGAACAATGCTGGCGAGTGTCCCTCAAGCTTATGTGATGGAACTTGAGTTACCCTGGCAACAGAATCCCCCACTTGGGAATTTCTGCTGCCTTGACTGTGGAAGGTCACGCAGAAGTCCGTACCCCTCCGTGCCTGGCTTTGGTTCTGTGGTAGGGACTGGTGGGCTCAGTCAAGGAAAGGTGATATTTCCTGGAAAAGGAGCCAAGATTGGGGAGAGAAAGAAAGGAAATGGGAAGGGGGCGGGGAGAGGGCCAGGCAGGAAAAACTGGTGCAGGGAGTGAAGAAGTCAGGACGGGTGACAGGTGTCTGTTGGTGCCTCCGCTCACCTTCGCTGCTATTAAAGCCCATCCAGAGGACCCTTAAACTGCAAAGAGCACCCTCTGTGGTGCCGAATCCTTAGATAACTGGTGTCATACATCTGATGCCTTTGCACTCCTAAGTCTGAAATGAATTGGACATGGACTGAGGTTTTGCTCGCCAAGTTGTCACCTAAGTTCCATCAGTTCAGTTCAGTCACTCAGTCGTGTCCAACTCTTTGTGACCCTAAGAATTGCAGCACTCCAGGCCTCCCTGTCCATCACCAACCCTCGGAGTTCACTCAAACTCACGTCCATTGAGTTGGTGATGCCATACAGCCATCTCATTCTCTGTCGTCCCCTTTTCCTCCTGCCCCCAATCCCTCCCAGCATCAAAGTCTTTTCCAATGAGTCAACTCTTCGCATGAGGTGGCCAAAGTACTGGAGTTTCAGCTTTAGCATCATTCCTTCCAAAGAACACCCAGGGCTAATCTCCTTCAGAATGGACTGGTTGGATCTCCTTGCAGTCCAAGGGACTCTCAGGAGTCTTCTCCAACACCACAGTTCAAAAGCGTCAATTCTTCAGTGCTCAGCTTTCTTCAGAGTCCAACTCTCACATCCATACATGACCACTGGAAAAACCATAGCCTTGACTAGACTAACCTTTGTTGGCAAAGTAATGTCTCTGCTTTTGAATATGCTATCTAGGTTGGTCATAACTTTCCTTCCAAGGAGTAAGCATCTTTTAATTTCATGGCTGCAATCACCATCTGCAGTGATTTTAGAGCCCAAAAAAATCAAGTCTGACACTGTTTCCACTGTTTCCCCATCTATTTCCCATGAAGTGATGGGACCAGATGCCACGATCTTCGTTTTCTGAATTTTGAGCTTTAAGCCAACTGTTTCACTCTCCTCTTTCACCTTCATCAAGAGGCTTTTTAGTTCCTTTTCACTTTCTGCCATAAGGGTGGTGTCATCTGCATTTCTGAGGTTATTGATATTTCTCCCAGCAATCTTGATTCCAGCTGGTGCTTCTTCCAGCCCAGCGTTTCTCATGATGTGCTCTGCATATAAGTTAAATAAGCAAGGTGACAATATACAGCCTTGATGTACTCCTTTACCTATTTGGAACCAGTCTGTTGTTTCTTGTCTAGTTCTAACTGTTGCTTCCTAAGCTCCATCAGGACACCCCAGAACCATCACGGGGAGACGGAGCCAAGGGGATTGACCACACCTGTCTCACGAGCTTTCCCGGAGAGTGGGGCGAGGGGTCTGGAGCGGCTCTCTGCCGGGTGCTCCCTCCTCCGGATTTTTGCATCCAGCCAGTGGCTGCTCTGACCACGTGCCTTCAGCCACAGTGACTTTTTACAGGCTTAATGTGCACTTCAAAAGCCAGATGGGGGAATCCCCTGGTGGTCCAGTGGGTAAGAATCCACATCCAACGCAGGGGACACGAATTTGATCCCTGGTCCAGGAAGATTCTACCTGCCGCAGGGCCGCAAAGCCGGTGTGCCGGAACTATTGCGCCTGCGCTCTGGATCCCTCGAGCTGCAGTCCCTGAAGCCCGAGAGTCGCACATGGGAACTACTGAGCTCGTATGCTGAAACAGATGAAAAAGCCCGCACACCTAAAGCCCTTGCTTCGCAACAAGAGACGCCACTGCAGTGAGAAGCCCATGCACTCCAACTAAGATAGCCCCGCTCGCTGCAATTAGAGAAAGCCCACAGGCAGCAACAAAGACTCGGTGCAGCCAAAAAGAAATATTAAAAAAAAAAAAAAAAAAAGACGGAACTAAACTTCAGTTAAAAAAATATATCCTGTCTCGTGTAACCAAGCCACCCACGTCACCACTAACATCACAGGGACCTCCTCAGATGGGCACCTCCATCCTTCCCTGCCCTGGGCGGGGCGGGTCTCCTCCCCAAGAGACCCCAGCTGCCCCCGGACCGCCTGGTTCATGAGGCCAAAACTAAGCTCACCTCCCCTCAGCTGAGTGGAATAAGCACTGGGCTGGTTATGAAGAAATTCAATTTCTCTGGGGCTTCTCTGGTGACTCAGACAGTAAAGAATCTGCCAGCAATGTAGCAGACTCAGGGTTCAATCCCTGGATCAGGATGGATCCTTTGGAGAAGGGAATGGCAACCCACTCCAGTATTCTTGCCTGGAGAATTCCATGGACAGAGGAGTCTGGCGGGCTACAGTCCATGGGGTCACAAAGAGTCAGACACGACTGAACGACTTAACACACACCAAGAAACACATACACAGAACATCAATTTTGATTCTTGAAAGTCTGACACCCAGCGAAGAACTAAATCAGAATTATCCTGAACTCCTTTCATAAAGAATCCACATCCAGAAAGGAATGTTTCCCAACAGGCTGAACACAACTTCCAGCACTTTCCCAGCTCCTCCTTCCACAAATGTCCCGTGAGGCTTCTTGAGTCTTGCTCCCCTCCAGCCCTCGGGCAGTTAGATATGAATGAGACTCAGAGACTCTGAGTTACAGACCAATACAAATCTACCTGAACTCTGGTTTGATGGAAAACCTGACCATAATTGTTGGGCTTCCCTTGTGGCTCAGCTGGTAAAGAATCCACCTGCAATTCGGGAGACCTGGGTTCAATCCCTGGGTTGGGAAGATCCCCTGGAGAAGGGAAAGGCTACCCACTCCAATATTCTGGCCTGGAGAATTCCATGGACTGTAGAGTCCATGAGGTTGCAAAGAGTCAGACAGGACTGAGCGACTTTCACATTCACTTTCATAATTGGTTATAAATTCCACGAGGTAAGGACCAGATCAACCTGGCTCACCATTCTACCAACAGCACCCCCCAGTGTGCCCAGAACCTGCTGTTATTTAATGTGCGTTTGTTGAGTGAGTAAAAGAATGAAGGAATGAAGGCATCCGCCTTGTTAGGTTTTTGCGAATATCAATTAAGATCACATATGATTTGCAAACAACACTTCTCTGCAAATAATAGCTAAAAATAAATTAACTGTTACTGTTACTCTCAGAGGTCTCTACTGTAAGCATGGTTTATTACAAAAATTAAAATGAATCATATTTATTGTAGAAATCATTCCCCAGAAAGAGCACAGTTTTCTCAAATGCTAAAAATGGAAGAGATTCTTTATTTTGAAAGGCTTAATATTTACGCCACTCGTGTATGATAATAAACACATTTTACATTGAAGACATAAATACCATGTGCAAAGAATTCACAGTGAAATTAAAAGTATCTTCAACCTTGAGAATCAGTGCAGGGAAGTAAAAATAATAAATGTGTTAGAAATAAGCATCTGACCATGTTTCTTCTGCTCTGAACACACACATACAAACATACCTCACACACAAGTAATGAAAGAAGGACTGTGAGCCATTGTTAGATGCTACAAGCTGGGAAGCTAAATCGTTCTTCCAGAATGGAGAGAGAAATTGCTAGAAGTAGCAAATGAGGGCTAGAATTAGGCATCTCCTAGGACATTCCCAGAAACAAGCCATCCTCTGGTGTGACGGGAAGAAAATTTACTGATGGGGTGTCCAGAAGTAACCATCATAAAATGGAAGGAAAGTAAACTAAGCTGTCATCACAACTATGACACACGGAAAGGGGCCCTGAAAAGGCAGGTTTCTCTAATGCATAAGAAAAGTTATCCTAAGGTGTGCTGGGGCTTAGAATTTGGCAGCATTTATACGACACAGTCCCAGGAAGGAAAACACTGCCTGATGGACATGAAGAAGGTGGCTCCCTAATGAAGTGGAGGAAGAAATCCTCAGGCAGATGATAGAATTCTCCTCCTCGGCTTGTACCGATTCTGGGCTCAGCAGGCAGGTCTCTGGAGAGCGATTTCCACCACCAGACGTGTCCATGCTGGGAGGGTTCTCTAGATTTCTCTCCTTTCATGTCATCAGGGTTTTCTCCTGGGGCCCTAGGCTGCACGTGTAACAGCCCACATTATCGCGTCCACACTGGATTGACCACGTGACCACCGCCTGGGAGCCAAGGAGCAGAGGCCGCCAGCTGGCGGACAGCCAGAGCCACTCAAGGCCGGTTCCTCGTCTCTCCGCGTACCTTCTGGAAGGAGACTGGCCCCTCTCTGCATTCATCCTGCTCCAGCTGGTCTATTGAATCAGCTCTGGGGTTGTTTACAGATCAAAGGGGTTGCTTGTTGTAGCCTGGGGAGTGGGGCCATGTGTGTGTTTGTGTGTGTGTGTGTGTGTGTGTGTGTTTTCCTCAGTTCCCAGTCCCTTGCCAGGGCTCTGACAAACACATCACTCGGCAACTCAGCCTTGCTGAGATCACAAACTGAGGACCAGCTTTATTCAGAGTGCAGGCAGAGTTCTGTCTGCTAAATGCTTATGGGAGAGGTATGTCTCTTTAATTACGATGGTTGCTGATTTCCAGCTTACAGTCTTCAAACTGCAGCAAAAGGCATTTTCAACTGTGGGAGGTCTCAAAGGTAAATAGATTAGGTTCTCAAGCTTTGGGAGTCAGTCTTCTGAAACTCCTCACAGGGATTAGCGTAAAGCCATAAGTGGAAGATATGTGGTTACAGAAGCACCTTCTAACTTCGGAATTGTTCGGCCAGAGAATGGGCTTTCTTAAGAGGAATGGATCTCTTGTCAACAGAAGAAGAGGCCACCACGCTAGCAAGCTCCCAGATTCCTTACTGTTGTGGTTCAGCGGCTCAGTTGTGTCTGACTCTTGGTGACCCCATGAACCATAGCACACCAGGTTTCCCCATCCTTCACCGTTTCCTGGAGTTTGCTCACACTCATGTCCGTTGAGTCAGTGATGCCATCCAACCATCTCATCCTCTCTTGCCCCTTCTTCTTCTGCCTTCAATCTTTCACAGCATCAGGGTCTTTTCCAATGAGTTGGCTCTTTGCATCAGGTGGCCGAAGTATTGAGGCTTCAAGATCAGTCCTTCTGATGAATACTCAGGGTTGATTTCTTTGGGGGTTGACTGGTTCCTTATAGAAGGTGTTTCGATTACTGTGTTTCTAGATGCATATATACACACATTCCGAATTTTAAAAATTCACAGCTCGTGTGATTATTTCGGTCTCCAAAAAAGAAATAAAATGGACATTGAAACCCTTCTTAAATGATCTTGACTGCTGGTGCTCGAGGGGATTCAGTTTAGTTAAATGCGGGTGGGCGCAGCGTGGAGATCTTTGTGGATCTTCTGCAGGATTTAGAAAAACGATGTCCAACTTTCAAGACAGAAGTCTGGCCCTCTGTCTCCTGATCCCCTTTCCTCAGCGTTTGCGCTCAGTCATGTCCCACTCTCTGTGACCCCATGGATTGAGGCCCGCCAGGCTCCTCTGCCCAAGGAATTTCCCAGGCAAGAATACTGAAGTGGGTTGCCATTTCCTCCTCCAGGGGATCTTTCTGACCCAAGGATCAAACCCGTGTCTCTTGAGTCTCCGGCAGGCGGAGACTGGATTCTTTATCTCTGCGCCGCCTGGTGTAGACATGGAGATGTCCTTAGTTTTGGGTCCTGATTGAGGGGAGCTTCAGCCTTCAAATGGCCACTGTCTCTGTGTGTGTCAGCAGGCTTTACTCTTCAGGGCCAACAGCACAGCCCACAGCCTTCACAACACAGGGATTATGGATCTAAGCCAGCAGGAGAATGAAGTCCTCTTTTTTCCAAAATGAAATGTCACAGGAACACAAACCCCTTACAATTGAAAATGAATAAATAAGAACTGAGAATGGATGGAACGTTGGCTATTTGTTGTTGATGACCTTTCCTGGCCCAGTTATTGAACAGGGAATTGTTGAGACAGAAATTCTGACACATTGTGAACAAAACAGACTTGTTGCAGAATCATGCTGTGGAAAGGAGCTCAGAAATCACCCAGTTCGTAACCGGCATTCATAGCCCGTCCTAAACAGCTGTTTCCTAATGCCACTTGTTGTTACTGTTATTGCTATTGTGGGGCTATTATTCGTTTTCAGGCTCACCTCCTCCCTGGAAGGAAAAGCGCCCTAGGCCTTTCTCTGCTTCCATTTTCCTACTCTGTCTCCATTACCCACGTGCCAAATCCCCAACCTGGGGAACTTGAAATAATCAGACGAAAATCAAATCCCTTATGATCATACAGTGGAAGTGAGAAGTAGATTTAAGGGACTAGACCTAATAGATAGAGTGCCTGATGAACTATGGACGGAGGTTCATGACATTGTACAGGAGACAGGGATCAAGACCATCCCCAAGAAAAAGAACTGCAAAAAAGCAAAATGGTTGTCTGAGGAGGCCTTACAAATAGCTGTGAAAAGAAGGGAAGTGAAAAGCAAAGGAGAAAAGGAAAGATATACCCATTTGAATGCAGAGTTCCAAAGAATAGCAAGGAAAAATAAGCCTTCCTCAGTGATCAGTGCAAAGAAATAGAGGAAGACAATAGAATGGGAAAGACTAGAGATCTCTTCAAGAAAATTAGAGATACCAAGGGAACATTTCACGCAAAGATGGGCTCAATAAAGGACAGACCTAACAGAAGCAGAAGATATTAAGAAGGGGTAGCAAGAATACACAGAAGAACTGTACAACTGTACAAAAAATATCTTCATGACCCAGATAATCATGATGGTGTGATCACTCACCTAGAGCCAGACATCCTAGAATGTAAAGTCAAGTGGGCCTTAGGAAGAATCATTACGAACAAAGCTAGTGGAGGTGATGGAATTCCAGTTGAGCTATTTCAAATCCTAAAAGATGATGCTGTGAAAGTGCTACACTCAATATGCCAGCAAATTTGGAAAACTCAGCAGTGGCCACAGGACTGGAAAAGGTCAGTTTTCATTCCAATCCCAAAGAAAGGCAATGCCAAGAATGCTCAAACTACCACACAATTGCACTCGTCTCACACGCTAGTACAGTAATGCTCAAAATTCTCCAAGCCAGGCTTTAGCAATACGTGAACCGTGAGCTTCCAGATGTTCCAGCTGGTTTTAGAAAAGGCAGAGGAACCAGAGATCAAATTACCAACATCTGCTGGATCATCAAAAAAGCAAGAGAGTTCTAGAGAAACATCTATTTCTGCTTTATTGACTATGCCAAAGCCTTTGACTGTGTGGATCACAATAAACTGTGGAAAATTCTGAAAGACATGGGAATACCGGACCACCTGACCTGCCTCTTGAGAAACCTGTATGCAGGTCAGGAAGCAACAGTTAGAACTGGACATGGAACAACAGACTGGTTGCAAATCGGAGAAGGCTGTATATTGTCACCCTGCTTATTTAACTTATATGCAGAGTACATCATGCTGGGCTGGAAGAAGCACAAGCTGGAATCAAGATTGCTGGGAGAAATATCAATAACCTCAGATATGCAGATGACACCACGCTTATGGCAGAAAGTGAAGAGGAACTAAAAAGCCTCTTGATGAAAGTGAAAGAGGAGAGTGAAAAAGTTGGCTTAAAGCTCAACATTCAGAAAACGAAGATCGTGGCATCTGGTCCCATCACTTCATGGGAAATAGATGGGGAAACAGTGGAAACAGTGGCTGACTTTATTTTTTGGGGCTCCAAAATTACGGCAGATGGTGACTGCAGCCATGAAATTAAAAGACGCTCACTCCTTGGAAGGAAAGTTATGACCAACCTAGACAGCATATTGAAAAGCAGAGACACTGCTTTGCCAACAGAGGTCCGTCTAGTCAAGGCTATGGTTTTTCCAGTGGTCATGTATGGTTATGAGAGTTGGACTGTGAAGAAAGCTGAGCACCGAAGACTTGATGCTTTTGAACTGTGGTGTTGGAGAAGACTCCTGAGAGTCCTTTGGACAGCAAGGAGATCCAACCAGTCCATCCTAAAGGAGATCAGTCCTGGGTGTTCATTGGGAGGACTGATGTTGAAGCTGAAACTCCAAGACTTTGGCCACCTGATGGGAAGAGCTGACTCGTTGGAAAAGACCCTGATGCTGGGAAAGATTGAGAGCAAGAGGAGAAGGAGACAACAGAGGATGAGATGGTTGGATGGCATCACCGACTCAGTGGACATGAGTTTGGGTAAACTCCGGGAGTTGGTGATGGACAGGGAGGCCTGGCGTGCTGCGGTTCATGGGGTCGCAAAGAGTCAGACACGACTGAGCAACTGAACTGAACTGAATCTATCTTACTCCTCGGTATTCTGATCAGAAAAGAGGGACACACTCCAGGCTTTGATATTCACCTTCATTCTAGTCTCTACTGATATCAAGTTACCTAGTCTGCATAGCTGGATACAAAGCTACACTGTGTAGATTTCACATCAGTCAGATGGCATTTGCAAAGAAATAAATATTCACGAATATGCATTCCCAGGCAAGAATACTGGAGTGGGTTGCCATTTCCTTTTCCAGGCGATCTTCCCCACCCAGGGATTGTAACAGATTGGTTGTGACAAATGTACTACGTTGGGGAAATGTAGATAATGGGGAAGGCTGTGCACATGGGTTAGAAGGAGGAATCAGGGGATAAATGGGAACTCTATACTTCCTGTTCAGTTTTGCTGTGAACCTGAAACGGTTCTAAAAAAGGAAGCTTAATAAAAATAATATTTTTTTTAGGATACTCTTCTGCTATAGTAGAGGAGGGAGAATGCCCCCTACTGTACCAATAGGCAGCGTATATTCCTCACTCATCCTGGTAGTAGTGATTCTGTGGTCACCACTACACTTAGAGAAAACAGTCCCATCCCCAGGCTGATGCTTTTTCTACAAGCGGGTATCCTAGACCCAGTCGGAAGTAACCTGCGCGCCTGTGAAAGGCTCAGAGACCCCAGAAACCAGGAGGGCTGGATCTGCCACCGCTGGTCTACTTAACCACTCTAGTCAATAAAGTTACTAAAATTTATCACTTAGAATTTGTGTACTTTTTGACAGGTATATTACTCCTCCTCAAAAAAAAAGTTTATTAGAAACAAAAGAGGGAAAATAACTAAGCAGAAGTGGACACATTTTAAATAGAATGGGGCAGGAGAGAGAGCAAAGGGCAAGGGAGGTGAGGTTAGATGCCAAGAAATCACTGTGACCTTGGAGAGGTTCGCTTCCTGAGAGTGACAAAGTCAAGCATCACCATCAGGGAACCAAGAGAGGGAATGGAGGAAGGAAAGGGAGGAAGAGGTAAAGATTGTTAGGAGAGAAAATAAAGCAGAAGGTGGTGGTTAACAATGAAAACCAACTGTGTCTGAGAGCATAGAAGATGAAGGTCGAAAGCACCAGTGAGGACTTCCCTGGTGGTCAGAGGCTGGGCCTCTGTGCTTCCAAAGCAGAGGATGCAAGTTTGATCCCTGGTCAAGGAACTAAGATCCCACATGCCACGCAGCATGGCCAAAAACAAAAATAAATTTTTTAAAAAAGCATCAGTGAAAGAAGGAGAGTGAATGAACTGAGCGGTACGTGCATGGGTGAAAGAATGATCACTTATTGCGGCTTCCTCTGTATCAGACTCTGCTATTAGGGAATTTCGAGTAAAAAATAAAAGGACAGGAAATAGAAAAGAAGAAAAGAGAAGAGCAGTTTTGTTCCCCGAAATGGTCAGGCTGCAGCCTGAATCGATGACTCTTCAAGCGTTCATCATATTACAGCTAGCATGTCAGCTGAAGTCAAACTTGTCACCACACGTAAGGCAAAAACCATCTTCTCTGTAAGAAGCACAAGACGGAGCAGCTGCCTTTGAGGCAGGTTGGTGAAAACTTTCATAAGGACTGCGTTTGTTCTCTAGGACTGCTGTAACAAAGGACCCCAAACTGCAAAACAACAAAACTGTAAAACAACAGAAATATTCCCTCACAGAGTTCTGGAGGCTCCAAGGCCCAACTCAAGGTGTCGGCAGGGCCTGACATCGTGGGCTTTTTTTGTTTTTTACCATAGTGAAAAAATACAGTGTTAGAGTCAGGAACTGATCAGTTTGGGAGGGTAACGCTTCTGCAAGTTGGTACTTAAGTAATGGAAATCTTATACATATCTTTTTATATTGTGTAGCCTTTGCTTTGAAAACTTAAGAAAGTTAATCTTGCAAGAAATATGACAAATATGCCACAGCAAGCATTCAATCACTTGTCACAAGCATAATTGGCGCAAGTGGTATTTTCCATTGCCTTTTCTTATGCTACCATAAGTGCCTGTTTTATTTTAGATGCCTTCAACAAATGCTTCTCTCACTAACTCAGTTATGGAGCCCATGTAAATAAAGTCAAAAGCAACTTGGATTTTTGTTGTTTGCCTAAGAACGGGACCCTCTGATATTTTAGCCTGTACATTTTGAATTGCAATCAAGATAAACAGAAAACTGAATCAGGGATCAGGCTCTAAAAACAGAATGGGAAGCTTTTTGCATGGCTACAGATGATTGCCTGAGTGTCATGAAGAAGCCATTTCCACAAATCCAACAGAAAACCCGCAAAGGTATGTCAAGAATTTGTTCCAAAGGATGCACGAACCTGCAGTGTGATTTTGTCTACAAGCTCCTAAAGAGAGCTCATTCGTGTGTTCGTGCTAAGTCTCTTCAATTGTGTCTGACTCTTTGCGATCCTATGGACCGTAGCCCACCAGGCTCCTCTGTCCATGGGGATTCTCCAGGCAAGAATACTGGAGTGGGTTGCCATGCCCTCCTCCAGGGAATCTTCCTGACCAGGGATTGAACCTGTGTCTCTAATGTCTCCTGCAGTGGCAGGTGGGTTATTTACCACTAGCACCACCTAGGAAGCCCCAGGAGCGCTCTGCATCTCCCAAAGCTGTCAGGAGAGGAAAGAGGGAACACGAAGTGCCAGAGGGAGCCGAACCATTTCTGTGTGTCAGGGGTCATCTTCTCTGAATTCAGGAGGACACAGCAATCTAAGAAAAAGAAATGGCAAAGAGCAATTAGTTTAAAAAGAAGAATTTCACTGGATTTTAATTTGCTCAAACAGAGTGTTCCTTTCTTTGTTCACTGCTCACACGGGAATGGTACATAAGGGGTCCATCTCGGAGTTTTCCTGCCTCTGGTTCTCTTCTGTTATTCAGTTTGTAAACAGGACCATACTCCTCAAACACCATAATTCTTCCCATTGAGACTGGGGGTCAGCGAGAGAAGGCAGGGCACAAGCATTAAAAGAATCACACACACAAGAATGACGCAGATGTTGAAGATAAGACAAAAACTGGTTAGAACCTGTTAGATCCCATTTTCCCTCATGCCTCATTCTCCTGCAACACCGTTTGATTTTTTTTTTTTTAACCAACTTGAAATGTAAATTCATGAAATAAAAATGTGTATTCTAAGACAAGTCAAGGACAATTTGAACACAAAAATGTTTCGCTGCCCTTTGACCTCCTCTCTCATGCATTATGTATGGACCACACCTCCCCATTGGCAGAAATACCTGCTCAACCAAAAAAAGAAAAAAAAAAAATCAACATTCTCCTAGCAGTAATAAGATAACACCTTAGGAGATAACTTTCCTGTTTTATTAATCTTGTAAGGCATCACGATGACCACATAGACCCGTACTGTGTAAATTGTCAGTAATATATCACTGAGTGTACAGCCCTCTGTTTCAAAACCTTATGTAGCTATGCTTAGACCTCTAATGGGTAGAACAGTTCTCAGAGCTTTCTGAGCGGCTACTTCCAAAGTTACAATCCTCAATTTAGCTCGAATAAAACCTTCTCTCTCTTTCTTAGATGAACAGATTAATTTTTTCATCCACAAAATCAACTCAGATCTCCTATTAATAAGTGCACGTGTGCTCAGTCACTCAGTCGTGTCTGACCCTTTGCAACCCTATGGACTGGCCTGCCAGGCTCCTCTAGCCCATGGGATTTCCGAGTTAGAAATACTGGAGTGGGTTGCCATTTCCTCCTCCAGGGGACCTTCCCAATCCAGGGATTGAACTCAAGTCTCCTGTAGCTTCTGCATCTCCTGCATTGCAGGCAGATTCTTTACTGCTGAACCACCAGGAAAGCCCTATTAGTAAGTTATCATATTAGTAACCATGGAGGCTGGCCAATAAGCAAGCGCTTCCCCAGCTCCAGCCAGTTACTTCTTTGGCTGCTGCATTTCTTTTGGTTCTAGCAAAACAAGCAGGCGCCTGTCAACAGGTCCTTTCCCGCCCCTCCTTCCCCCACACCCATTTGATCCTAAAGCGTCTGCCTGCAATGCAGGAGACCTGGGTTCGATTCCTGGGTTGGGAAGATCCCCTGGAGAAGGAAATGGCAATCCACTCCAGCACTCTTGCCTGGAAAATCCCATGGAGGGAGCAATCTGATAGGCTACAGTCCATGGGGTCGCAAAGAGTCGGACACGACTGAGCGATTTCACGTTCTTTCACTTTCTACCTCCCAAGGGACGCAAGTCATTGCCCTCCAGGACTTCACAATACTATTTTTGTTTTGTGAATAGCAAATGGCAGAATGTTGAGTGTACTATGCTCTTACCTTTGCAATGAATTTTTTTCAATAGACAGTCAGGTATGTATCAAAAAGTTGCAGGGCTATTGCACAACACTATGTTAAGGCATGGTTATACAGGAGATTTTCACTTTAATTCATGGTATTTAAACTGCATATATATTTACACATGTGTCATCTCTAAAGACCAATTTTTCTAAGACAACCTCTTCTGTGAAATGTTATCAGATTGCCCCTTTCTAACGCTGCTCACTCTCATCACTTCTATAATGCTTTTGACAGCTGGATATCTTTACCACTGTTTACATGTATATGTTGTTGCTGTTGCGTAATCACTGAGTTGGGTCCAACTCTTTTGCTTCTCTGTCCATGGGATTTCCCAGGCAAGAATACCGGAGTGGGTTGCCATTTCCTCCTCCAGACCTCTTCCCAGGGATCAAATCCTCGTCTACTGCATTGGCAGGCAGATTCTTTGCCTCTGAGGCACCAGGAAAGCCCTTATATATATATATATTCATGCATATATTTCTCCTATTTTTTCTGTTATTTTCCTCTCTTCTCGCTTATATTAAAAATCTTAAGATTAATGTAAATTTTATATCAGATAATAGATGAAATATTCTACAATCAAGAGATACAGATGCCTATTTTAAGATTCCCTAGAACCCAGTTCATGGTATACAGTCTTTTGAATAAACAAGGAGTGAGTGTATAGAGTAATGAGAGAATCACTCCACCCCTTGGACACATGTAAAACCTGCTCCAATATTCATTTGTTCTTCAGCGGATGTGTCTTTTCTTCAAAATGTATATAAAATGTATTGTTATACAAATCCCAGTAATTCCTGAAAACGTGTTTTTTTTAACAGCAGCCAACAAAGTTACTTTACCAAAGCTAGATATTCTTACCAACGATTTCAGTTATTCCTGCCAACTGGTTAAAAACCCAGAACCCTTTTCAAAATCCAGAGATGTGACAATAAGGATTGCCATGCTAATGCAAACTCAACGGGATTCAGTGACATACTCTACTTAGCTGTCTCGGGTTGGATGAAACAAGTTTTTACAGCTTTTTCCAGCCTTGGAGTTGTCTATCAACATTTAATTGTACTTCCAATGACTACAGACAAACCATTTTTTCTTCTTTCCAAATGAGAATTTGTAGAGTTTTCTAGTGCCATTTGCCACCAAGAGCTCATCAGAAGATGAACATCCTAGTGGGAGGTCAATGATAATGGGAAAAAAAAACAAACCAGTAGTTCGGTTCCCTGGCCCATGATGGAACCAGCAGAGGGCCTTACCCAACTCAAGTTGCCATGGCAAATCGCCTAATGTAAAAATGCTTCCCTTCTGAACTCATCACTAGAGGGTGATTAGAATGTAGATAATAGTGAGGCATATAGGTGATAACATTTTCTATTAAAAAATGTGATGCAAAATACATTCCCGTTGTTAATAAGTCGCCTGTGATAGGTGTGACTACTGTTTATCCCACACTAAAGCCCTGAAACCTTTTACAAAACCC
This sequence comes from Bos grunniens, assembly GCF_055505025.1. Taxonomy (NCBI): domain Eukaryota; kingdom Metazoa; phylum Chordata; class Mammalia; order Artiodactyla; family Bovidae; genus Bos; species Bos grunniens. The sequence continues at coordinate 83,681,924 of NC_141176.1, read as the reverse complement.
ACTGTTTTCCATCGGATCTGTCTGTAAACTTCCACTACATTGCATTAAAAATATGCGATAATTAAGGCAATTTAAAATTTAAATGGCTTTTGGGCGAGTAGAGCAAAGTCTGTCATTTTTCTCACTGTAGGACGTGTGTAGGGTATGGATTCGCATCTGTTCTCAGCAGTTCCTCCAATTCGATTACAGAACAATTTGGAAACTGCAGAAAGACATGAAGCATCACTTGAATCACAATTTATCTTTTTTAAAACTGTATTTATTTACATAAAATTCAGGATATATATCCCTAACCAATGGTGGCTCAGAAGGTAAAGAATCTGCCTGCAGTGCAGGAGATCTGGATTCCATCCCTGGGTCAAGAAGATTCCCCTGAGAAGGGGAACAACCCACTCCAGTATTCTTGCCTGGAGAATTCCATGGACAAAGGAGCCTGGTGGGCTACAGTCCATAGGGTTGCAAAGAGTCAGACACGACTGAATGTCTAACCCTTTCATCCCTAACCAAAAGTGGAAATTTTACATTTTCCATTCTCTTCTATAAAATGCCCCCAGTAATGAAAGTCATATGGCCCACTGTTGTAACAGAGCCCTCTTGTTAAGCACAGCTCTTGTCTTCTGGACTACCTGGATGCCTACCGCAAGGGGAGAAGCGACACTAGAACTTCACTTTGGAGTTGAGATGAGGTGAAAAGAGTGAGTGGTGACGACAGCAAGTTGAATAATCCAGAGAAAAAGAGCCCAGAATGTTTGGGGCACTCGTTTATGTCTTTGTGCATGTGTGCATTTGATAAGTGTCACCTAGTTCAGTTCAGCTCAGTTCAGTCGCTCAGTCGTGTCCGACTCTTTGTGACCCCATGGACCACAGCATGCCAGGCCTCCCTGTCCATCACCAGGAGTTTACTCAAACTCATGTCCATTGAGCCAGTGATGCCATCCAGCCATCTCATCCTCTGTCATCCCCTTCTCCTCCTGCCTTCAATCTTTCCCAGCATCAGGGTTTTTTCAAATGAGTCAGCTGTTCACATCAGGTGGCCAAAGTATTGGAGTTTCAGCTTCAACATCAGTCCTTCCAGTGAATATTCAGGACTGATTTCCTTTAGGATGGACTGCTTGGATCTCCTTGCAGTCCAAGGGACTCTCAAGAGTTACCTAAGCACCTAGTATAATTGTCATCTGTAGAGTAGGACTTTTTGCTGTTGTTCAGTGACTAAGTTGTGTCTGACTCTTTGTGACCCCGTGAACTGCAGCACACCAGGCTTCCCTGTCCTTCACTATTTCCGGGAGTTTGCTCAAATTCACGTGGAGGGGGAAGGAAGGGGCAATCCGAGTCAGTGATGCTATCTAACTATCTCATCCTCTGCCACCCCCTTCCCATTTTGCCTTCAATCTTTCCCAACATCAGGATCCTTTCCAAAGAGTCAGCTCTTCACATCAGGTTCTCTAGGTGTGTTGATTAAGCCTTACAGCCTTGGCCAAAGGCAAGAGGCTACCTTCTCAAAGGGTATCATCCTTCTCTTTGTCCATGACCCCCTCCCCCCCCCGCCCCCGCCAAACAGGTAATAAATCTCATCCTGTAACTCTGCCTACATACTGCCGTGCACTCTACAGAAGGAAGTGTAGGTCAATGACCTAATTCTCTCCAAGGCTGCAGCCATGAGTCACTGCTAGCATGGTGTCACTTTTGTGAGAACTACAAAACGGCACCCTCTGAGTGAATAAATTACAAAAGCCACTCTTCTCTCTGAATTTTAGCCCCTGCTTTCCCCCCTCCACCAACATACTTTGAAAGTGAAAGTCTTTCAATCGTGTCCGACTCTTTGCGACCCTATGGACTGTACATGGAATTCTCCAGGCCAGAATAATGGAGGGGATTGCCATTCCCTTCTCCAGGTGATCTTCCCAAACTAGGGATTGAACCCAGGTATCCCGCAAAGATCCTTTACCATCTGATCCACAAGGGAAGCCCAAGAATACTGGAGTGGGTAACCTATCCCTTCTCTAGTGAATCTTCCCAACTCAGGAATCGAACCAGGGTCTCCTGCATTGCAGGAGGATTCTTTACTAGCTGAGCCCATCAGAGAAGCCATGTTCTGACCAACGTGCTTTGACCACCTGCTATTTATGCACACCACAGAGAGATGTGGGTTCCTTCCCACTAGTCCAGACCTGGCCCCGCCTCCCCCAGTAGAAGCCCCTTCGTGCACATCCTGTATCACAGGATGGAAATTAATATCCCCCTGACTAGACCAACTGGGCTTCCCTGGTGGCTCAGAGGTTAAAGCGTCTGCCTCCAATGCAGGAGACCTGGGTTCCATCCCTGGATCAGAAGATCCCCTGGAGAAGGAAATGGCACCCCACTCCAGTACTCTTGCCTGGAAAATCCCATGAAGGGAGGAGCTTGGTAGGCTACAGTCCACAGGGTCGCAACTGAGCGATCCGACTGAGCAACTTCACTTTGAGTCGGACACGACTGAGCGACCTCACTTTGACTAGACCAAGGTGTCTTCTGTGAGTTGAACAATATGGACAAGGTCCTTAACTCTCTATTCCATGTTGCTCACTTCCATGCCATCCAATCAGCAATGTGTGACCTCACTAAAGATTCAAGTCCATTGCAATGCAAAGGGCATCCTCTCTCCACATACCAGTCAACTCCGCTGCTGCCGGGAGCCTGCAGTACTGGAGAGCAGCCAGCAGCTGTGATGGATGTTACAAGAGCTTGTGGTCCTCGGTCCACACCTGTTCCACACGCTCCTAACTTCAGGGACTTGCCATTTGCCAGCCCCTCCTCCTCCACCATGGGCTGGCATGGGGACAGTTCTGCCTGAGGCAGGGTTCTTGGAGGAGGTTCTGCAGATACTCAGGCTTCAGGTCACATCATCCTGCTAAGTGAAAAAGCCCCACTGCCTTTGGGGGTCCCCGGGGGTCTCCAGGGCAGAGGGACACATGTCGTGTCCCTTTACATGGCTCCCACCAGCCTTGTGAACAGCTGCGGTCCAGCCGCAGCATCAGCCTGACTGCCGGCAACCCCCTTTCGGTGGACACAGATGTAGCCCCCATGCCACCTGGTGAAAGCTTCTGTGACCACTACAGCTTGAGAGCCTCAGCAAAGGCAGCAAAGACATGCACACCCAGTGAGCAGGCAAAGGGCGCAGTGCTGACAGGAAGCACCGCAGAGGAAAATGAGAAACAATGTTTCTCTGACCTCAGTCCACTACCTCTGTCCGCTCTCTTGGAGGCGGTCCAAGCTCCTTGCAGCCTTCAGAGGAAGCTCTGGAAGAAGTCAAACGGGCTGGGTGTGCTCAGAAGGTCATCCGAGTCTTTCCCTGCAGCCCCGCGCCCCCCACCCTGCACCCCGGAAGGTGGGGAGGGGCTCCTGGGGGTTCCCGGCTGATGGGTGGGAGGGGGAGAACAGAGAGAGGGGTGCAGGCTGAAAAGAGGGGGCACCCCACCTTTCTAGACCTCCAGACAGTTCGTAAAGGGGAGGAGGCAGGTGATGCGGTAGGACTATGGGAGCCAAAGGCCAGGAAGAAACTATGGTAGGTGTCATTTATTTTTGCCCAAGTTTCAGCTGCGGAGCTGCCTGGAAGCTCATGTGGAGGACTGCAGACTTGCTCCTTTGCATCAAAACACAGTAGGAATGGTTGATTCACAGTTGAAAAAGTAGCAGAAGAAAGGATTTGCCTTTAAAAAAAAAAAAAGTTTTCTAAATCTCTGTTCAAAGCAAAGAGCCTGAGGCAGGGAAGGAGAAACACACTGATCTGAAATCAAACCACCATGATGGCTGTCTTTGGGCAGCTGTGTGTGAGTGTGTGTATATGCATGTGTGCAGGCGGGGGTGGGGCGGGGGGGATGTGTACCCTGGAGGTAAGCAGGGGCAGGATGTTATTTGTGTTAAATAAGATAATTTTCAAATATTCTTTGCACAGGTAGAAGGGTATCATCATTCACATTTAGGTGATTTTCTTGCTTTCATCATTGTGAAATGCCAGCAGCTTTGTTATCTGCTGCTTAGTCACTTCAGTAATGTCCGACTCTGTGCAACCCCATGGACTGTAGCACGTCAGGCTCCTCTGTCCATGGGATTCTCCAGACAAGAGTCCTGGAGTGGGTTGTCATGCCCTCCTCCAGGGAATCTTCCGAACCCAGAGATTGAACCCAGGTCTACTGCGTTGGCAGGCAGATTCTTTACTGTCAGAGCCACCAGGGAAGCTTTGTTACCTAGATCTGGTCAATCTGATTAAGTCATTGACAGTGACCTATGAGGACTATTGCACCCCTTGGCTCCCACCACAGCCCACTCAGTCCCTGGCAGCACTTTGTTAAGAAAAACAAGCATAAACCTAATAAAGTACACAGGTCAATTCATAGCCACTGTAAAAATTGGGTGATTAATCCAAACTCCTGGTCCTCACATAGTCTGTTCGCTGAAGTTTAGAAAGGGTCTCAAATTTATACTCTGCACTGTGCTAGGTTCTAGATACACAATAGCAAACAAGAGCGACCAAGTGCCTCCCCTCATGCAGCCTGGAATGTAGCTGGGGAAAAAGACTTTATATAAATGAATACGGAATTTAAATATGGATAGCCAGACAGAGACAGTTCAGTTCAATTGCTCAGTCATGTCAGATGCTTTGCGACCCCATGGACTGCAGCACACCAGGCTTCCCAGTCCATCACTAACTTCCAGAGCTTGCTCAAACTCATGTCCATGGAGTCAGTGATGCCATCCAACCATCTCATCCTCTGTCGTCCCCTTCTCCTCCTGCCTTAATCTTTCCCAGCATCAGGGTCTTTTCCAGTGAGTCAGGTCTTCGCATTAGGTGGCCAAAGTATTGGAGCTTCAGCTTCAGCATCAGTCCTTCCAATGAATACTCAGGACTGATTTCCTTCAGGATTGACTGGTTTGACCTCCTTGCTGTCCAAGGGACTCTCAAGAGTCTTCTACAACATCACAGTTCAAGGGCATTAATTCTTGAGCAGACGAGAATGCCCAGGGAATTTGACTATGGAGGCCAGTGGGACTTGATTACAGAACTTCCACAGGACTGGGGAAACAGACTCTTGGAGGGCACGGACCAAACCTTGTGCACACCAGGAGCCAGAAGAAAGGAGCAGTGAAAGAAAGGAGACAGAGACAGAGCAATATATGATACCACTTGTATGTGGAATCAAAAAAAATTTTTTTAAGATGCAAATGAACTTATTTGCAAAACAGAAATAGACCCACAGACATAGAAAACAAATTTATGGTTTCCAAAGGGAAAAGGGAGAGGGAGGGATAAATTAGGAGTTTGGGATTAACATATACACACTACTATATATAAAATAAACAACAAGGACCTACTGTATAGCACAGGGAGCTATAATCAATACTTTGTAACCGCATAAAAAGAATCTTAAAAAGAACATATATATATTAAAAAGCTGAATTACTGTGCTGTGCATCTGAAACTAACACAACATTGTATTTCAACTATACTTCAATAAAACAAAATTTTTAGATGTAGTAAGAAAAACTTTTTTAATGTGGATAAATGTGAGGAAAAAGTGCAGGACACTTTGAGAAAGAGTTGTATAAGGACTTTATTTAGATTGTGGGGCCCACAAAGCCTGAGGCCGAAATTAGGAGCCAGCCAACCAAAGAGGGCAGGAAGTCCCAGCAGAGGGCACAGCGTGAGCAAAGGCTGTGGGGTAGGAAGGAGATTGGAGAATCTGAGGAACTGTGAGAAAGGAAGCACGCAAGGAGACAGAGAGATGCAGGTAGACAGAGGCCAGATCGCATAAGGTCCGTTATGCGATGCGTACCTTTATCATGACACCACTTGTGTATTTTGAAAATAGTAGCTCACAGTGAAAAAAATCGGGCAGATACCATGTTGACCAAATAATAAAAGTTAACACCAGCAGTGGCATAAAGAGGCATTCCATGCCTCCTGGTAGGATGCACTGAGAAGGGCATAATGTTATTTCTCTGGTCTTCTTGCCAAAACCTCCATAATCAGCATTAGTTATGAAGAAACATCAGGAAAACTCAAAATGAAGAGCATTCTACAAGACAATCGGCTCATAATTTCCAAAACTGTCAAGGTCACAAAAGACAGAAATTGAAGATCATTTCCAGATGAAAGGAAATTAATGAGACAAGGTGAGTAAATGTGTGATCTTAGACCCCCAAAATGAAGTTGGTGGGACAATTGCTGATGATTAACTAAGGTCTACATATTTGAGAATCCTACTGCATTGATGTTAACTTTCTGGTTTTGATAATTGGACCATGGTTTTGTAAGATGTTAACATTTAGGGGAGCTGGGAGGGGAGCTTATAGGAATTATTTGTACTATTTTTGCAATGATTTTCTAAAATCTGAAATTATTTCAAATTGAAAAGTTAAAAAATAAATTGAAAAAAATGTTAAGCTTTAGATTTCCTCCCAGGTATAATGGCAGGCCCTTGATGGAGTTTAACTAAGGGAGTGTTTAGGTTTTTAAACATCTGTGTGGTCGGGGTATGGCAAATGGATTGAGGGCAGGACCACAGGGACGCGGTCATGATGCAAGAGCTTTGACTAAGTGACATCAGTTTTCTCAGCTGCCAAATGAGAGGGCTGAACTGTCTGTACTTACAAGGCAGGCTCACGACTTACCTGCGCTGGAGTCACCTGGGGAACTTCAGCCATTCAGATCCCTGGCACCCAGCCCTTCATGATGACCTGCAAGAGAACAGTGGTGTCTTGGTCTGCTCCAGCTGCTGTAACACAGTACCACAGGTGCAGGGGCTTACACAACAGGCATTTACTTCCCATGGTTCTGTGAGAAGTCCAAGATCAAGGTTCCTGGTGAGAGCCCTCCCCTGGTGTGTAGATCGCCACCTTCTCCTGTGTCCTCATTTGGCAGAGAGCGAACTCAGAGGAGTCCCTTTCTTTTCTTATAAGGATGCCAGGCAGATCATTTCAGGGTTCTTTTATGTCCTCATTTAACCTTAATGATCTCCTTATGAGGGCTTCCCAGGTGGCGCTAGTGGTCAAGAACCTACCTGCCAATGCAGGATATGCAAGTTCAATCCCTGGGTTGGGAAGATCCCCCAGAGGAGGGCATGCTAACCCACTCCAGTATTCTTGCCTGCAGAATCCCATGGACAGAGGAGCCTGTTGGGCTACATACAGTCTAGGGGGTCAAGAAGAGTCGACATAACTGAGCGTGAGCCCACATGCATGCATGTACACACACACACACACACTCATCGGAGCATCTCAGGACAAGAGCCACAGAAGAGATTCTGCTCCAGCTCTTTGGAAGGGCCAGTGGGACTTCATACAGTTGCCCACAGCAGCGACTACTCCCACAAGTCTCCCTCCTACTGGCTTTTCCTCCTTCCTCTTTCTCTCTCCCTGGCCCCTCATTTCTACTCTCCGACTTTGAAAAATGAGCAGGTTTAGACAGAGAGGAGAGAGCACATTCTAAGTAGAAGGAAAGGCAGAGTAAAGACCAGAACAAAGGGAGGCTGGAAAGACAAAGGACGAGAGACATCACTGTTTATTTTTTGCCATTATGTGCACTTATGTGCAAGAGTGAAGCTTGTCACACAGATCGTGGGACAAATGGATGCAGGTACCAGACCCACACTGGTTATCAAATGCTGTAAATGTGGCAAGAGGGATGTGTGTGCAGGCATGCTCAGTTTGTGACCCTGCGGACTGTAATCCGCTGGGCTTCTCTGTCCAAGGGATTCTTCAGGCAAGAATACTGGAGTGGGTTGCCATTTCCTCCTCCAGGGGATCTTGCTGGATCCAGGGATTGAACCCATGACTCCTGTGTCTCCTGCATCACGGGCAGATTCTTTGCCATTGAGCCATCGGGCAGGAGCAGGGAAGATCGCAAAATAGCCTGGGCGCATGTGTGCATGCGGCAGAAACCCTGGCAGAGAAAGTCACCTCCGTGGGTGCTCTCCTGTTTCGTCACGTGAAACTTCACTGCCAAGGCTGTTCATGGCATAGCCTTTCTTGCAGCTTTCCAACCAGCTCTAAATTGGCTTCGTCAGCACCCAATAAGAGGACCATTGAGCCACCTTCACGACACACGTACCAGGACATAAATATGTGAGCAGTTCTATATTAGCATGAATTAGCAGCAGTAGCCTGGAAATGCTGAGCCTGACGCTGGGAAGCGCTAATGGAACTGTGCATCTTTTTTCTACCGCAGGAGCAGTCAAGAATCATGCATAATATAAAAGCGCAGAGTGCAGCTGGTAGCCGCAGGCTGGATCACAGGAGATGGTTTCAACTGGTTTTTGTGATCATGAAGAACTACCTTTCAATCAGGGCCCCAAAGCATCTACAGTCCTCCTGCCCCAGGGAGGCGGGGGAGTGGGGGGGAGCGGCGGCGCAGTGGGGGGCGGGGCTGGCGGTGCAGAATTGTAATACATAACAGTAAATACAGATCCCACTCAGAGGGCCCGAAGCTGGGCTCTTTATTGATATTCAGTCCATATTTATAGAGTCTAGCAGAGTGGGTGGCGGCGATATAAAGCAGGTGCCACCTGGCCATCCGTGAGGCTGATTCAGACACGTGGATGAGCCATTCTCGAATCAGCCCGGAAAAGTCTGCCCTGGACATGCAGACTTCTAATCTCGAAATTGTTCAGACTTGGACAAGAAGGGCCAGAGCAGAGGAAAGCCTGTTTAATGGTGTCAGCTCACCTCCTGGTCTTAGAGCATCTCGGAGAAAAAGTGAGGAAAATTCCAGGAAAATTCCTCAATTTAGTCTGCTGTTTATTGCTTTCCTTTTCTCAACCACTATATGGATTTAGGGTTTTTTTCCCAATAGCTTTATTCTGACATAAATCACATCCCAGACAACTCACTCATTTAAAGTGTGTAATTGAATGCATTTTTGGTTTGTGATATTTCACCAGTGCGTGCTCGGTCACTCAATCTTATGTCCAACTCTTTGTGACCTCATGGACTATAGCTTGCCATGCTCCTTCGTCCATGGGATTCTCCAGGCAAGAATACTGGAGTGGGCTGCCATTTCCTTGTAAAATTTGTAATATGTACATACAACAAAATCTGCCATCTTAATCATTTGGGGTAGTATAATTTTTATTGTGGTAAAATACACATAAAATTTGCTGTTTTAACCATTTTCAAGGGTACAGTTCTGTGTCATTACGTACATTCAAATTGTTTAACTATCACCACCATCTGCCTCCAGAACTTTTCATTACCCAAGGCATAAAGTCTCTACTCACTTCGCAATAACTCCACATTCTCCCCATTTCCCCTTAGCCCCTGGAAACCTCAAATCTATTTTCTGTCTCTATGAATTAGCCTAGTCTAGAAGTTTCATGTGAGTGGGGTCATACACTATTTGTCCCTCCGTGTCTGGCTTGTTTGACTTAGCATAACATCTTCAAGGTTTGCCATGCTGTATTAATAGCATGAATTATCAATAAAATTTCATTCCTAATAAATGCCATTTGCAGCAACATAGATAGAGATTATCATACTAGGTGAAGTAAGTCAAACAGGGACAAATGTCATATGATATCACTTATATGAGGAATCTAAAAAAAATATGATACCAATGAACTTATTTGCAAAACAGGAACAGACTCACAGGGATTGAAAACATATGGTCACGAAAGGAGAAATGTGGGGGAGAGAGGAATAAATTAGTAATTTGGGAGTAACATATATATATATATGTTATATATGTGTGGTTTATATATATATATGTGTGTGTGTTTTTATATATATATGTTATACACATATATAATAGATAAACAACAAGGACCTACTCCATAGCACCAGGAACTATATTCAAGATCTCGTAATAACCTATAATGGAAAAGAATCTGGAAAAGGATATATGTGTGTCTGTGTGTGTCCAAATCACTTTGCTGTACGCTAACACAACAGTGTAAATCAATTATATTTCATTTTTTTTAATTCATCCTTCTTTATGGTTGAATAATATTCCAAATATGTATTTATTACATTTTGTGTATTCATTCACTTGTTGATGAATCCTTCAGTTATTTCCACCTTTTAGCTACTATGAATATCGCTGCTATGAACACTGGCCTTCGAGTATCTGTTCGAGTCACGTATGAGTTCTTTTGGATATATACCTAAAAGTGGTATTGCTGGGTCATATGTTAATTTAGCTCTTTTTTTTTAAACAGAGGTGCTGTATTGATTTATTTTGGCTGTGCTGGGTCTCCACTGCTGCACGTGGCCTTGCTCTAGCTGCGGCAAGCAGGCTCTGCTCTGCATTGCGATGCGAGGGCTTCTCGCTGCACTGGCTTCTTTTGTTGTGGAGCACAGGCTCCAGGGCCCACGGGCGGTTGTGGCTTGTGAGCTCTAGAGCACTGGCTGAGTAGCTGTGGTGCGCCAGCTCAGTTGCTCCTTGGCACGTGGGATCTTCCTGGACCAGGGATCAAACCTGTGTCCTTTGCATTGCAAGGCAGATTCTTAACCACTGGAACCACCAATCTCTTCTCCACAGCAGCTCTACATTCCCACCAGCTGTGTATGAGGGTTCCCATACACTTCATATTTTCTGTTTTTTTTAATTTTAATTATAGCTATCCCAGTAGGTATAAAGTGATTTTTTGTGGTTTTGATTTGCATTTCCCTAATGACTGGTGATGTCGACCATCTTTTGTGCATTATTGGCCATTTGTACAGTTTTTTGGGGAATGTGGTATTAGTTTGCTAGGACAGCCATAACCATAACCAAGTGCACAGACAGGGTGGCTCAAACAATAGAACTTTATTCTGTCGCAGTTCTGAAGGCTAGAAGTCCAAGGTCAAGGTGTCAGCAGGTTTGGTTTTCCTAGGGTCTCTCCCTGTGGCTTGTAGACAACCCCCTGCACATGGCCATTCTTCTGTGCCGGTCTGGGTCCTAGTGCTCTCTTCTTACAAGGACATGAGTCTATTGCTTTAGGGCTCACCCTATGACCTCATTTAACCTTAATCACCTCTTTAAAAACTCAAATACTGTCAACATATTAATGGGGAAGATTAATATGTGGGGGTACAACTTGGCCCACAATAAATAACAAACATCCACTTAAATCCTTTGCCTAATATTTTTAAAATTGAGTTGTAACCACCACAAATTTTGATGTCGAATGTGTGGTTTAATTTTTATTTTTGAGGGGTGAAGATCCAGTTAGAAAAAAAAAGATAAGGGTTATTACTAGGTTTCTAACCTCAAAATGTTTCATTTGATCAGGTCTAAGTATACTCACATTGTCCCAAAGGACACATCTCCTTCAATTTTACACATTTCACTGATGAGAATCCTCTTAGTACTGATGCTATAAGACAAAATCATTCTTTGAACTAGGAGTTTCTAATGTCAGTCATAAAGGAGTATATTCAATTTCTTAGGTACATATAAAATAAATATTACATTAATAAAGAAGGACTAAATTAAATTAATATGCTTTATTCATGGTAATTGTAATAAAGACAGAGGATTTTTTAATTAAATGATAGGAAGGAGGGCAAAAGGTTATGAGATGAAAGTTTCAATACACCAAAAATTTAAAAATAGTCAATGACGTTGGTTTGTTTGTTTAGTTGCTAAGTCTTGCCTAACTCTTGTGACCCCATGGACTGTAGCCCATCAGGCTCCTCTGTCCATGGGATTCTCCAGGCAAGAATACTGGAGCGAGTAGCCATTCCCTTCCCCAGGGGATCTTCCCGACCCAGGAATCGAACCTGGGTTTCCTGCATTGCAGGCAGATTCTTTACCGACTGAGCTATGAGGGAAGCCCCAACAATTATTATACTTTTTAAAAATTCTCCACCTAAGACAATGATAGCAACATTCACAAATTATCCACATTGGTTTCAGCCCTCTGCTGGTGAGATACGTTTCTTTTTTCAGAAACATCCAAGTAGGCCTGGGCTCCTGTTGGTAATGGAATCAGAAGCTTTGGCAGACAAGTAACAGGCCTCTCCTAGGATTCTATGGAGCTGCTTCACATAAGGATGGAGAAGGAACTGGCAACCCACTCCAGTACTCTTGCCTGGAAAATCCCACGGATGGAGGAGCCTGGTAGGCTACAGTCCGTGGGGTTGCAAAAAGTCCGTCATGACTGAGTGACTTCACTTTTCACTTTCAGACTAGGAAGTTGTCTGACCTCTTTGTGTCCCCCCGTGGTGGTAACCTGAGCCCTGGTAAATCCGGTCAACCCTCTCTGACCTCACCTGACAAGGTCTAATGGACAGCCCTTCTCCAATGGCTTCATTCGCCATCAGTCACCAAAACTATTGAGCAAAGAAGAAATCCATCTAAGGAATTTCACAGATATTACACATTCTTCCTTTGCCAAGATAGCTATTTTTCAAGGAAGGGCATACGGAACCTTGTGATCACAGTTTGTTCATTCCATCTTTTTTTCTTTAAGGGGAAGGAAAAAGAAATAATTACATGGATAAAACATGTCAATGAAGACCTCAGTTCATAAAGAAGAATCTGACCCAGGAAATCCCAGAACATCTTTTGCCATCTCGATGTGTTTTTGTTTTATGCTTTGCTTTACTTTCTGATCCCCAACAGGCTAGCTGCTCTGGGAGGGGGAGAGCCCACTACACGCTGGGGCACGGCCAGCAAGACACACCACACTCTCAGTGTCAGAAAGGCCTCTTGTAGCATGTCACCAGCTCTGACTGACTGGGGTCATGGACGGGTCCATGACCCAAATCACATGCTCTATCAAAATTATCGGACTCTTAGTTTCCATAGTTCTTCCGGTGAGGGACAATCTAGGTGTGTTCAGAAATCAGCAGGGTTAAGATTAACTTCTCTGATCAGGCTGGACAGTGGCTCACAAAGCTAGATTCAAAGTCTGGTTTCATGTATGGGCTTCTAAGAACAAGGATTCTAGAACACTCCTACAAACTGATTCGGGCTGGGCTGTCTGGAAGTCACCCTGGTTCTTGTTTTCTTACCTTACTTCCCCTTTGATCCCACTCAACTAGTTGTGTGTTGGTGAATGTCCAACCACTCTCCAAAAACATGCAAATATATATATACTAAACTTTACTGTCTCTCTAAAATGTATTTGTTTTAAGAGATGGTACCGATGAACTTATTTGCAGGGCAGCAGTGGAGATGCAGACGTAGGGAACAGACTTGTGGACACAGCGCGGGGAGGAAAGGGTGGGACAACTTGAGAGAGTAGCATGGAAACATGTACAATGCCATATGCAAAATAGATGGTCAGTGGGGATTTGCTGTGTGACACAGGGAGTTTAACCCAGGGCTCTGTGACAACCTAGAGGGGTGGGATGGGGTGGGACGTGGGAGGGAGGTTCAGGAGGGAGGGGACCTACGTTTACCTGTGGCTGATTCATGCTGATGTATGGCAGAGACCAGCACAGTGTTATAGAGTGATGGTCCTCCAATAAAAACATTTTTTTAAATAGATCTACTCACAAAAGTCAATGGTAGCAGGAAGTAAAAATGTGAAATAAGATGGCAAAAAAAAAGATGTGTGACACACAATTTACAATTGATAAAGTATACAGTATTCTTCACTGTGAATTCCATTTACTCAACTGATTCTCAGAACTCTCTCCTTGATCTTTTTCCAAATTCTCACATCTCTAGTCAATCCATGCTTGCAGCTAAAACATGATGTAGTTTTGAAAAGAATATTGGTTGATATTTTTGCCAGTCAGGTGAAACAATGAAGATGTATCTCGAAGAGTCACCTGATTATCAGCACGATCAACTTCTTTACTGAATCAGATAATTTTATAATGCTGGAAGATTATTTCCTCAAATTTTTGTGCTATTCACAATGTGATGGCCGTGGATGTGACAATTTTAAGTTTTACTCTGCATTATTAATATTTTCCCCATCTCAAGTCTAGACAGTCATTAAACCAATAAGTCAAGCCCTGACTTGTAGCAGTTGTCAAGTTCCATGGCAGATTCCAAGCTATGAAAGAGACACAGAACACGGATATGGGAAGAGAAGCACAGTAGATGGGATCATATACTATTATTGCATAATATAAACCCAATAGATGTCAGTAATCACAAGCGTTAGGTAGTAAAATAGGTAGGAAGCAATGAACTTCTTAATACAGATGATTTCATGATGCACGCATGCTAAGTCGGTTCAGTCGTGTTTGACTCTGTGCAACCCTATGGACTGTAGCCTGCTGGGCTCCTCTGTCCATGGGATTCTCCAGGCAAGAATACTGGAGTGGGTTGCCATATCCTCCTCCAGGGGATCGTCCCAACCCAGGGATCGAACAAAAGATCTCCGTCATTGGCAGGCGGGTTCTTTACCACTAGCGCCACCTGATTCTTCCTGATTATGAGATAATTACCTTTTAAAGGACATCTAGGAAGACTAATTTTTATGTACAATTTGGCTGTACAAGGTCTGTATCAGAGTACCACAAGTCAGATTCCTGGTATAGTAAATAAACCTAATTACAAAGAAAAAAAAAAAAAACTCCCTTGTAAAAATTCTCTAGTCCATAGAACATTCCAACAAAATACCATAAACACGCTAAAATTTCACAGGGAATTTGAACAGTTCTTTGGAATATGTTTCCCTGGGTTTTGATCCACATTAGTATTACTAAAGAAAGCAACTGAAAACCATTCACACATAAAATGTATTCAAGCAATCCTCAAATATTTTGAGGAACCACCCCTCAACCTGATACTTGGAGTCCAAGGAAATAGAGCCGGCTGACTTGGGGCTCCCAAGGCTGTCAAGACAGATCTGGTCACTGAAGAAGAGTCTGTCCCATATGTCACTGTCCAAACACATCTGAGGCAGAGAGAGTCTCTGAGTTTAGGAAAAGGCGGCAAATAAATGTCAGAAAGAATAGTGTCTGGGGTGGACTCTTCATACTCAGGAAAGAATCGGGATGTAGAAATGCAGCAGACTCTTGAGATTATAGCTTCACTTCCATCTAAAACTGTGTTCTCCGTGGTCAGTTCATTCTGGAAAATGGTTTTACAAGGAAGAAATTTGGGGTTTTTCTTGAGACTTTCCAGGGGCCTTGTGTGCTGTAAATCTAAAAACAAACATAATGCCTAGATTTTCTAAACATGATGTAATAACCATGGAGCACTCTCCTTTTGTTTTGAAATGAAGTACATTAAAAACATTTTTAATTTAATTGTGTGTGCGTGAGAGAGCTTCCCAAGTGGCACAGTGGTAAAGAATCTGCCTGCCAATGTAGGAGATACAAAGAGACATGGGTTCCATCCCTGGATTGGGAAGATCCCCTGAGGAGGAAATTGCAATCTGCTGCAGTATTCTTGCCTGGAGAATCTCAAGGACAGAGGAGCCTGGTGGGCTACAGTCCATGGGTTTGCAAAGAATCAGACATGACTGAGCAACTAAGCACACACACACACACGTGTGTGTGTGTGTGTGTGTGTGTGTATACATATATATATATATATAAAACATAAAATGACCACTTTAACCATTTAAAGTGTACAGTTCAGTAAAGTATATTCATATAGTTATGCAACCAATTTCCAGAACTTTTCCATCCTGCAAAACTGAAATTCTGTATCCATTAAACAACAGCTCCCTGGCCTTAGGTTACCTTTTCTATAGCCTCCAATCTTCTCAGCTGAGCATCCAGACATCATGCAGCAAAGACAGGCCATCCCTGTTTTTCCTGTCCAAATTCCTGACCCTCAGAACTTGTGAACACTGTAGAAAGGTTGTTTTATACCACTGAGTGTTGTGGTTTGTTACAAGGCAATAGTAACTGAAACAGATAAGATTGCAACCATTCTGTCTTCATACTGTCCATGCTTGCTCCTTGGAAGGAAAGCTATGACAAACTTAGACAGCATATTAAAAAGCAGAGACATCACCTTGCTGACAAAGGTCCATATAGTCAAAGCTGAGGTTTCTCCAGTAGTCATGTACAGATGTGAAAGTTGGGCCATAAAGAAGGCTAAACACTGAGGAACTGACGCTTTTGAACTGTGGCACTGAAAGAGACTCTTGAGAGTCCTTTGGACTGCAAAGAGATCAAACCAGTCGATCCTAAAGGAAATCAACCCTGAATATTCATTGGAAGGACTGATGCTGAAGCTGAAGCTCCAATACTTAGGCCAGCTGATGCAAAGAGCTGACTCGTGGGAAAAGACCCTGATGCTGAGAAAGATTGAAGGCGGGAGGAAAAGGGGATGACACAGGATGAGATGGCTGGATGGCATCACTGACTCAATGGACAAGAGTTTGAGCAGGAGACAACGGAGAACAGAGGAGCCTGGTGTGCTGTAGTCCATGGGGTCGAAAAAGAGTCAGATACGGCTTAGGGACTGAACAACAACAACAAATTTCATTCTCTGGATTTTCCTTTGCCCACTCCAGGGAAGCCTCTGTGTCTCCTTTCATAGACGTAGACTTTTCTAGAACCCTATCACTCTTTTGCAGATTAGATGCCAAGGATGGAAAGGAAGGAAAAAGAGTGTCTGGGGTGGGGGAGGTGGTTTTGTAGAAGGAATGGAAAAAAGTTAAGAATCCCCAGACTAGAAAACTAGAGCAGGGGCAGAGGTGAGAACTTACAGCCCAGCACCAAGCACCCCCTCACGGCCACGGAAGGGGTCAGACCTCGATAGGGGAGGCCGATGCCATGCATGGAGAGACGGGACCCCAGGCGCAGAGCACAGCATTGATGAGACCTCTATGCACAGCCATATGAAGTAGCAGAAGGAAGAATGGGCTTCTCAGGGGACCAGGACCAACCAAAGATCAGCTCCCAGGACACCAATCTTTGTACACGAGACCCCCAGGACAATATATATACTGCTATATAATGAAGGTACCCCAACGTGACTGAGTTTTTTTTTGCCAACCTGATAGGGTGCTGGCTTGAAGTTTAATTTGGTATAAGGAACCTGTTTTGTGGCAGATTGTCAATACTTCCAATGTGAAATTCGTGGACATTAGACCTTGAAAAGTAAACAAATAAATGCACAGGGATGATAGAAAAAGGAAGCTCTGGATCAACCAGAAACTGTGGAGAATTTCTTCAAGTTAGAAAGTTTAGGCAAGAATAGATTGAAGAGGAAAAAGTACAGCCCAGGACGAAGGTGGGAGAGTTCTGCTAAAAAGCCTGAGGGTCCCCCAGACTGAGACGGGGTGGAACCCGGCAGGAGGAGAGGGCAGCTCAGAACCAGAAAGGTGAGATGAGCCGGCTGGGTGTCCGAGCATCCAGCCTCCTCCCTGGGTGTGGGAGCCAGCAGCCGTGGTGTGGTCCTCACTTCCCGCAAGGCAGCGGGCACAGAAACTCTGGGAGTGAGAAATGTGCAGTGTCCTGGGGTGCCTTAAAGACCACCTTATCCTGACACATCACAGAAGCCCCTGCCATGCTTGCTAACAACAGTAAGTACGAGCCTTAGTGGCAGTCCCCACACCTGCTTGGCCAGTCTGCATAATTTGTCCTGTGTCTGTTTTAGTCGCTTGGTCATGTCCAACTCTTTGTGACCCCATGGACTCTAGCCCACCAGGCTCCTCTATCCATGGGTTTCTCCAGGCAAGAATACTGGAGTGGGTTGCCATTTCCTTCTCCAGGGGATCTTCCCGACCCAGGAATCAAACCCGGGTCTCCCACATTGCAGGCAGATTCTTTACCATCTGAGCCACCAGGGAAGCATCATTTGTTACAGATGCTGTAACAAGGAATCTTAATATTAGGGAACATAATTAAGAATCAAATATCTGGGGAAAGCCCACATCATAGGATGTGGAGGAAAAAAGGAAAACTAAAGAAGCAGATTAAATAGTGTGATCACAGAAGGATTTTTTTTTTAAGACAACTATATCAAAGCTTTAAGGAAACAATGTGGGCGAATGAAGAGACAGAACCAATAAAAGCTACGAGGCATTAAAATTATAGTTATTGAGTTGAAAACTTAATATGACGGGTAAAAAAGAAAAAACAGAACAGGCACAGCTAAGGAGCAAATCATTTGGGAAATGGAGCCACAGAATTTGCTCAAAAGACAAAATTAAGAGGCTTAATAATGGAATAAATCTAGTTCCTGCATCCATATAATAGGGATTACAAGAGCCCAGAGACTGAGCTTTTCATTTTCATTTCTCTTTTCATTTTAATGGTTTCCTCATGGATTTGCAACTGCCACCTTGCTCCCCCAAATTGTCTATTGCAAGCAAGAAAAGAGAAAATAAAATTTAAAGAAATAATTAATTAGAAATTTACAGAACTAAAGTAAGACGTGGGGTCTCTGAAAAAAAAACAAAACACTACTCACTACCCAGCAGGATAAATTTTTAATTAATCAGACACAACTAAGAATACAGAAAGGTTCATCGTACCCACGTAGCGTAACTACTGGGACCAAGAATTAAGACCACCTGTTCCAACAGGATTTATTTTTTCCAGGAAATCCTTGCCCAGAAAGATAAGACAGTAAATCAGCAGATAATTGTTGCTTACCTCAGGAAGTTCCTGAAAACCAAATTGTCGGGGCAAACGGTTTGTACATCTGGGCAAACGATTTTCCTCTCTGGACAATCGTGTCTACATCTGAGCAAACAGCTCATTTATCAGACAGTTTACGTATCAGTTTTGGCTTTGTGCTTTGGTGTGTCCACTAAACTTAAGCAACTAGTTAGGAGCTTCACCTAGTCCCAATCAGTTCCCTGGCCTTGAAAGAGCTGTCCTAAATTCCTAAATCACATGAGCCCTGACCCCCCCACCCACCCAACAAATCCTGTAAATATCTCGCCCAAATTTTCTCCTTCTGAGACATTGCTAAGATCTTCTCAAAGTGATGATCTCTTACTGCTGTAGGGTTTTTTGTTTGTTTGTTTGTTTTCAATTTGTTTTGTTTTTGTGGCCACACCACTCACCAGCTCCCCAACCAGAGATCAAACCCACGCCCCCTGCTTTGGAAGCATAGTGTCTTAACCACTGGTCCCTGCATAAGTTTAATAAACACCTCTGCTTTATCAAAAACTTGCTTGCAATAGACAATTTGGGGGAGCAAGGTGGCAGTTGCAAATCCATGAGGAAACCATTAAAATGAAAAGAGAACCCTCAGACCGTCTACAGAGGCGTACACTGGTCATCTACAAGGAAAAAGAATGTGGGTGACCTCAGGCTTCATGACGGCAGCAGTGGCACCGGGAGACATTGGAGCAGTTCTCTCCAATTTGTAAAGGAAAATAACTTGGAACCTAAAATTCTATATCCTTTAAAACCGAGGTCAGCAGACGATGGCCAATGGACCAGCCACCTGTTTTCATTAATAAAATTCTGTTGGAACACGGGCATACCTATTCAGTTATGCGTTGTCTTTATACACATAGACATATAAGAACAAAGCATTGAAAGACTGTGTATATACAAAAACAGTCAGGGCCTGCTTTTGCGTAAAGGGGCAGCGTTGAGTAGTTGTAACTGAAAACTTATGCAAACTTAAAACACTTATTTGGACCATTAAAAAAAAGAGTGCTGACACCTTCTTTAGCATAAAGACACGTACAGGTATAAGCTCTCAAAGTTTGCTACCCAATGACCTTTTTGGGAAGAACTGTTATGAAAATTAGGGGTGTGGGGAGAGGGAGGCTCCAGGAGAAATAGGTGAGATTTATAAAGAAACAAATCAAACACAGAAGTAAAATGTACTGTTACATTTAAAAAGTATTAAATAACTGGGAATTCTCTGGCAGTCCAGTGATTAGGACTCCGTAAGGATTTGATCCCCAGTTGGGGAACTATGTACGGCTCTTCTGTGTATTCCTGCCACCTCTTATTAATATCTTCTGCTTCTGTTAGGTCCATACCATTTCTGTCCTTTATCGAACCCATCTTTGCATGAAATGTTCCCTTGGTATCTCTAATTTTCTTGAAGAGATGTCTAGTCTTTCCCATTCTGTTGTTTTCCTCTATTTCTTTGCACTGATCACTGAGGAAGGCTTTCTTATCTCTTCTTGCTATTCTTTGGAACTCTGCATTCAGATGCTTATATCTTTCCTTTTCTCCTTTGCTTTTTGCTTCTCTTCTTTTCACAGCTATTTGTAAGGCCTCCCCAGACAGCCATTTTGCTTTTTTGCAGTTCTTTTCCATGGGGATGTTCTTGATCCCTGTCTCCTGTACAATGTCACAAACCTCCGTCCATAGTTCATCAGGCACTCTATCTATCAGATGGACAGGGAGGCCTGGCGATTCATGGGGTCGAAAAGAGTCGGACACGACTGAGCGACTGAACTGAGCTGAACTGAATTGGAGAACTAAGATCCCACATGCCTTGCAACAAGGCCAGAAAAAGAAAAGAAGAAAAAAAAAAAATAGTATTAAATAAGTAAAAGTTTTAAATAAAATGTCCATACAGTGTTGAATTCCATGGAGGCAGGGGAGGTTGGAAGCAGGAGAACTAAAAAGGGCAATAAAGTTCTTTCATTTTTTGGTGGGAGTGAGGAGGCCTGAGGATAAAGATAATTCCAGAAAAAGTTTATTCATTCTAGATTATTTATAGATGATTATTCATTTTAAGCATTAGAAGATTAGAGGTAAGGTGAACTTACCTCTTACTACTTACAAACTTACAGAAGGGGAAAATGAAAATATATATATATCGATTAGCTCAGTTAAGGGCACACAAATTAAGACAGTAGGACTAAACCCAAACGTATCAGTGAAGTCAATAGTTATGATTCGGTTACTTTTAGCTCAATTTCCTGTTGATTACCTGCATGCTTTGTGCTGGCATTACTAGAGACACTAGAAACACATAGCAGCTCTCATGAAGCTTGAAGCATGCGTGCTAAGTCGCTTCAGTCGGGTCTGACTCTGTGTGACCCTATGGTCTGTAGCCCGCCAGGCCCCTCTGTGGATGGGATTCTCCAGGCAAGAATGCTGGAGTGGGTTGCCATGCCCTCCTCCAGGGGATCTTCCCAACCCAGAGATCGGAAGCTTATGTCCCACTAAAGAAACAAACTGTAAACCAATATGTATGTAATATAACCTCAGATACAGGTGCTATTTTAAAAGTAAATAAACCAGAGTAGAGGACTGGAGAGTGATGTAAGTTGGTCACCTTGGAGGCGACTTCATGGGTCCAGGCAGTATGTGGCGGGAGCCTGATTAGCGTGGTTTTTGTGGAAGCAATGGCAAGTATGGGTGGAGATGGTGAAGGAGAAAGACGAGAGGACTTGCTGATAGAATCTACTGAAGAGGGGAGGGTCAGGGCATACGACAAGGAGCATTCAGTTTTGTGTTAAAACACATACAGACAAGCATATAATCAACTGTCTTCAGTTTACAAAAGAAGTGGCTATGGATGCCAAGGGGACCCACCCACATCCTTTTCCAGCTGGTGCATCCACCCCTACTGTGAGTGTTGGTTCTCAGGCTGCCTCCCTTCCCTGCGGAACTGCTGATGGCAGCTGCTCGTGTGAGTGGGTATCCAAGCAAAAAACCCTCCATGTACCAAATGGAAGAGACTTCTCTAAAGATCAAAGAGGAACACACACACACACACACACACACACACACGTCCCATAGGGCTCCCTGGCTTTCCTGCATTGTACACACTTCTGTTAACTGTTTTCTTGTAAGAAAGTAAGGATTTTGAGCCCTGTTGGGACACTGAATTTACACCTGGAGTGGAAAGGCACGGTGAGACTAAAACATTTCTTATCTCTGCCGCCTCTAATACCCCAGACCATTGTCAAAGCCATATATTGTCTTGAAGAAGAGTTCTCAGGAGAGCAAAGCAGAGCTTTTGTAAGAAATACTGAATGCAAAAAAAGGGGGGGCTTTTTCTCCTTATTTTTAAGTATAAGCAATTCTTTCCAGCTGCTCTCATTAGTTGTACCCTAGGATATTCCAGTAGCTAGAAAGAAAAACATTCAAATAGTGAAAACTGCAAGTGCTGTGATTTTTTTAATGCAACTGAATTTTTTCTGAAAATACATTTTTTTCAGCATGTTTCTGACAAAACTCACAAATGAAGTTTTACATTATTTCTTGCAGATCAAGGCAGTTACAGAATTTCACGAAATCATACTACAAAATTTTTATTCCAACTATAGTCACGTCTCAGACTAGTTTATAGTTGAAGTTTTCTTTACAGATCTCTAGTTCCTATTAAAAGAAATAACAATGAAATTGATGCTGCACCCAGTCTCGTTTAGCCAACATCTTCAACTATCGGATTCACTTCCTATTGCTGCTGTAACAAGTTTACATAAATTTAGTGGCTTAAAACAGGGCAGACTGATCATCTTATCATCTGTATCATCTAGAGTGTATGTGTGCTAAGTCGCTTCAGTCCTGTCTGGCTCTTTGGGACCCCATGGACTGTAGCCCACCAGACTCTTCTGTCCATGTGATTCTCCAGACAATACTGGAGCAGGTAGCCTTTCCCTTCTCCAGGGGATCTTCCCAACCCAGGGATCGAACCCAGGTCTCCCTCTTTACTGTCTGAGTCACCAGGGAATCTGGGTTCTTTCCCACTAGGCCATCTGGAAAGCCCCTATATCATCCAAAACAGGTCTCACAGCATTAAAATCTAGGTGTCATCAGAACTGAGTTCCTTCTGGTAGCTCTAGGGGAAGAACGGGTTTCCTTGCCTTTTTCAGCTTCTAAGGACTGTTCATGTGCTTTGACTCACGGCCCAATCATTTATCTGCAAAGCCAGCATTATCGGGTAGAGTCCTGAGGCTGCCATCTCTCTGGTTTCTCTCTCTTCTGCCCCCCTTCCTCTTATAACGACCTTTGTGATTACACAACCCACCTGGATAATTCAGGATCATCTCAAAATCAGGCAATTACAAATTTAATTCCTTCTGAAACCTTAACTCCCCTTCACCATGTAACCTAGCATCCACACAGGTTCTGGAGATTAAGAGTGGCCACTGATGGGTAGCCAGTATTCTGCCAATCCATGTACTAAAAAACGACCCCAACAAAATGGACTTTTATGATTAACAATTATTTATCAAAATGTGCAGTATACTATTGCTTTGCTCAATTACATTCTCATTTAAATTATAACTAAATATAGAATAAACTTCTTGTCCCTAAGAGCCTGAGAGTCATAGGAAAAAGATTTTCAATCAGTAGGCGTAATTTTATTTGTTGCTGTTGCTATTTAGCCACTAAGTCATGTGCCAGCTCTTTTGAGACCCCGTGGACTGTAGCCCAGCAAGCTCCTCTGTCCATGGGATTTCCCAGGCAAGAATACGGGAGTGGGTTGCCATTTCTTTCTCCAGGGGACCTTCCTTACCCAGGGATGGAAACTGCATCTCCTGTATTGGCAGGTGGATTCTTTATCACTGAGCCACCTGGAAAGCCCCATAATTTTATTACAAACATGTATAATAGGGTGAACAATAAAGATTCTAAAGCATAAAATTGCATTACATTAGGATAAAATTCAGTGTGAAAATGAAATGGAAATGCAAGTCGAGGAGAAAGAAAAAATAAGGGTTTTCCCAATGTTTAAGGAAGATTTGTGTGTGTGTTTGTAAAGGATGATGGTGTTTATCAAATCATTATATGACATTTAGGTTCCATTGAAACATTCTGAAGTGTGATTAATAGGTTTGCCTTAAAACGTTGATACCACTGAGCCTCAAAAACTGATTTTGAATAAAAGGAACCAAACTACATATTCCATTCATAAAACATTCAGAAATAAACAAACTGACCAGTGGTGTGAGAAGTTAGGATAGCAGTTCCTTGGGGTGGAGCAGAGAGTGACCGGAAGGGCCCAGGGGTCACTTATGTAAAGGCACAAATTAGGACCTGCTAGTTTTCCTGTTTGAAATTCAGTCTAGTTATTTTTCAAGAAATCCCATTTCATTGTTTATAGATATAGTGGATATGCTCCCTGAAATCTTGCTTGTTTCAAAACATTTTACTCCCAAAAGAAATATGTTCTAGCCCTTTTCTCTCTAAGCCCAGGTAACAGAAACACAAGAATTCCTGTAACAAAGATTTAATGTTTCCCAACCTCCTCGTCATTCCTACTGTGCTTTCAACTCCTACTCAGTGCATTTCCCTAAGGGAGTCTGACTTCTTATCCAATTCACAAATGGAATCCTGACACAAAGAGCAGCTGCAGAATCTGTCAGAAGAAAGAGGGACAGAAAGAGCAAAGAAATCAGCACACAACTGGAAACAGACATGCTTCGGGACACCACCTAGCAGCCGGGTGGCTAGATAACAGAACCATCGCCCCGGCTTGGTTTCCTCTCCCCAAGACGTGAGTGTTTCCATTCACACAGACCACCCTGAACCTGTACACACACAACGTGAGGTTACTTGTAGGCATTGATTCTCAGGTCTCTCCATTTTTGTTAACTTCCTGTAAGTATCACATTTATACGTGAGCTACAGTCCACAGACTCAGGTGCAAGAAGCACCCCATCTCTATATAAATCAGCCTGATTTCTGATTCCAATGCCAATGATGTAAGGCTGGTAGAAAAATGTAAACTCAACCACTTTCAGAGTTTCCAGACAGTTCCCTGGAGCTATCGAAAGGTTATGGAGGGACTGCCCTGGCGGTCCAATGACTCAGATTCCACGCTCCCAACGCAGGGGGTGGGGGTGGGGTCACAGTTCGATCCCTAGTCAGGGAACTAGGGCCTCATGCTGCAACTAAGAGTTCACATGCCACAGCTAAAGATCCCACGTGCTGCAACTGAGACCCGGCATGGCCAAATAAATAAATTAAAATTAAAAAAAAAACAAACAGAAAAGCTATGGAGGTTTGCCATGGTTCTGGGACTGGCCCTCTGAACAAGCATTGGTGGGGGGTTGGGGGGGTGGTTCACCCAGATTATGGCTGAGACAGCCTCTTCTCTTTGCAATGTCAGGCTGGCCATGGAGCTCTGCTGCTGCCATCCACATGTAGGGTTCCACCTGCCCACATGAGCTGTGAGGCCACTGCCACTCCCACCTGGGGGTCCTCCAGTGCCTCCGGGAAGCCATAAGCAAGACCCTCTCCTCAAAGACCCCCAGCTTCTCCTCTCTTCTTACCAAACTCTTTCTAATCCGTGGTATGCAGTGGCTCAGGTGATCAGGGGGACCTCTATTGCACCTCTCTCTCCTGATTCACCAGATCTTCAAGCAGAATCCTCTTCCTGGAAGTTCCCCTCAGGGATTGACAGCCTCATCTCCTCAATGGGTTTGAGTGAGTGAGTGAAGTTGCTCAGTCGTGTCCCACTCTTTGTGACCCCATGGACTGTAGCCTACAATGTGCCTCCGTCCATGGGATTTTCCAGGCAAGAGTACTGGAGTGGGTTGCCATTTCCTTCTCCAGGGGATCTTCCCAACCCAGGGATCGAACCTGGGTCTCCCACATTGAAGGCAGATGCTTTACAATCTGAGCCACCAAGGAAGTCCCAATGGGTTTATGTTTTGGAAACAAATCAGTGGGTCATAAGCTTTCTCTGAACAAGGAATATTAGCCTCTGCTGCCTGTCTGAATAAGGAGAATAAAGGGGAGAAATTGGGCTGAAAACCCACAAATATCTCAAAATGGCGTTTAACCAATAGTAACAAAAACACACAGCCTTTCTCACCCAAACCATAGTTTATGCTCACATCCAACAGACTCCCTGAAGTTTAGATGAACTCCCGTCGGTTGCCGTGATTTAAGTTTGTCTTCGAGTCCTGAGCAGGAGGGCAGATCTAAACCGTATGCGCCAAGATTACTCTTTCCCTTCAGAGGTTGTCTCGCCCTTCGTGAAAAGTCTACAAGTTACTTTAGCATTTGGAGAAGGAAATGGCAACCCATTCCAGTATCCTTGCCTGGAAAATCCCACGGACAGAGGAGCCTGGCAGGCTACTGTCCATGTGGTTGCAGAGTCAGACACGACTGAGCGACTTCGCTTTACTTTAGCATTAATGTCCCAGAACGTAAAAGAAGAAGTTACTTAGGAGTGTATGGGGGTTTTTTAGCTGATTGCTGCAGCTCTGCCATTCCCAGTTTTCTCCAATACAGTGAATTACTCTTTCTTTTATTCCCCCATAGTGTGAAATTTTTAGGTATTTTTGGCACTGACTTTATTCTGCCTTCTCTCTGGGGAAATAAATGAAGATCATCCAAAGGAGAACAGGCAAAGACTGTTTATCCAGTGCTTGTTGTAGCAAGAGAATCAGCCACCACCACTTGCCTCTGGCAGAAACTCAGGGCAGCCAGGGGCTGGGAGAGCCTCAGAGAGAGCAGGGAGGGCTCCTCCCTAACTGGAGGCTGTTTGCCTGGGAAGCTGGGGGCGGGCCAACGAGGAACAGGGTTCCCATGTGATTGGTTAGGGTGTCTATTTGGCTTTCTCTGATTGGTAAGTTGGCTTAAAGCTCAACATTCAGAAAACGAAGATCATGGCATCTGGTCCCATCACTTCATGGAAAATAGATGGGGAAACAGTGGAAACAGTGTCAGACTTGATTTTTGGGGCTCCAGAATCAGTGCAGATTGTGATTGCAGCCATGAAATTAAAAGATGCTTACTCCTTGGAAGGAAAGTTATGACCAACCTAGATAGCATATTCAAAAGTAGAGACATTGCCAACAAAGGTCCGTCTAGTCAAGACTATGGTTTTTCCAGTGGTCATGTATGGATGTGA
Organism: Bos grunniens; assembly: GCF_055505025.1. Taxonomy (NCBI): domain Eukaryota; kingdom Metazoa; phylum Chordata; class Mammalia; order Artiodactyla; family Bovidae; genus Bos; species Bos grunniens. Next base: position 83,655,301 of record NC_141176.1, on the reverse strand, counting down.
GAGTTGGACTGTGAAGAAAGCTGAGCTCCGAAGAATTGATGCTTTTGAACTGTGGTGTTGGAGAAGACTCTTGAGAGTCCCTTGGACTGCAAGGAGATCCAACCAGTCCATCCTAAAGGAGATCAGTCCTGGGTGTTCTTTGGAAGGAATGATGCTGAAACTCCAGTACTTTGGCCACCTCATGCGAAGAGCTGACTCATTGGAAAAGACTCTGATGCTGGGAGGGATTGGGGGCAGGAGGAGAAGGGGACGACAGAGGATGAGATGGCTGGATGGCATCACCAACTCGATGGACAAGAGTTTGAGTAAACTCCAGGAGTTGGTGATGGACAGGGAGGCCTGGCATGCTGCGATTCATGGGGTTGCAAAGAGTCAGACACGACTGAGCGAATGAACTGAACTGATTGGTGAGAAGGTGAAAGTAGAGGCCAAAAAAAAAAAAAGAAAACTGTCAGGTATGAATCAAGTCCTGGCCATTTGGGGCTGTTCCTTATAGCTGTTATTGTTTGACTTCCTGGACTGGTTCCTAGAAATAGCCTTCTTACTTTGGACAAGTCTAACTTACAGAGAGCAGGCTGGCTTTCTGAACTGGTTACTGTAGATAGTGGACAGTTTTCCTGGGCTGACTGCTGAAGATTTGGGATCAGAATGTTATTTTTGTAAATTTTACACCATAGGTCTGGTTAATGTTCATTTGTATACTGTCTCTCATGTACTGGAGCTGGCTGTTTAAGTTCATGATGATAAGCTCCTTGAGGGCAGACACTAACTCTTTGTATTTCAATGTACAGGGTCTAAGACAAACATATTTTAAAAATAAAACTGAATCCATAGCTATTTGTGGAAGTGAACTGAATACATTTCATTTTCCCTAGTACAGTCATTGGGTTTATTTTTCCCTTTAGCACAAAATTCTAAATGGATGATATCACACAAACTTCCATTTAAAGCAAGGCTCCCCTCCACATGCTAAACCTCCAAATTTCACTTATGACCAATCTGCCCTCAATTACATCTCTGTCCTTCCATCATCTTCCTATATCGTCCCAGGCCTGAGTTCTGTCCAACTTAAGGCAACAGACCATGAAATGCTGGGTTTGTCCATCCGTATTTTATTGTTGTTAGGAAGTTGAATTTTGTCTACATTTCCCACAATGGCTTAAAAACAAGATGCACTTGTAGTGAACCAACATTTCTGGGTATAATTTTTTCCTGGAGCATATTTTCATTGAATTATACATTTTTGTGTCTTGATTTTGATTGCCTATGTGAGACTTTCACACCCTTTCTAAGCAAAATAAGATAAGACAGTTTCAGGGACAAAAGAGATGTTTCAGTGACGCTTGAACTGTTTTTCTCTGTATTTTTCTATGTAGACATCCATACCAGAAACCTGACTCTCCTTGACTCTCTCCCTCATTTCCCACATCCAGGCATCAAATTCTGCCATTTTTACTGAAATACTTCAGTTCCCTTCTATTTCTCTCCACTGCCACCACATTAGCATGGCAAGCCACCCTCACCCCCATCCTCAGTTCAGTTCAGTTCAGTTCAGTTGCTCAGTCGTGTCCGACTCTTTGCGACCCCATGAATCGCAGCATGCCAGGCCTCCCTGTCCATCACCAACTTCTGACATTCACCCAGACTCACATCCATTGAGTCAGTGATGCCATCCAGCCATCTCATCCTCTGTCGTTCCCTTCTCCTCCTGCCCCCAATCCCTCCCAGCATCAGAGTCTTTTCCAATGAGTCAACTCTTCGAAGGAGGTGGCCAAAGTACTGGAGTTTCAGCTTTAGCATCAGTCCTTCCAAAGAAATCCCAGGGCTGATCTCCTTTAGGATGGACTGGTTGGATCTCCTTGCAGTCCAAGGGACTCTCAAGAGTCTTCTCCAACACCACAGTTCCAAAGCATCAATTCTTCGGCTCTCAGCCTTCTTCACAGTCCAACTCTCACATCCATACATGACCACTGGAAAAACCATAGCCTTGACTAGACTAACCTTTGTTGGCAAAGTAATGTCTCTGCTTTTGAATATGCTATCTAGGTTGGTCATAACTTTCCTTCCAAGGAGTAAGCGTCTTTTAATTTCATGGCTGCAGTCACCATCTGCAGTGATTTTGGAGCCCAAAAAAATAAAGTTTGACAGTTTCCCCATCTATTTTCCATGAAGTGATGGGACCAGATGCCATGATCTTCATGTTCTAAATGTTGAGCTTTAAGCCAACTTTTTCACTCTCCTCTTTCACTTTCATCAAGAGGCTTTTTAGTTCCTCTTCACTTTCTGCCATAAGGGTGGTGTCATCTGCATATCTGAGGTTATTGATATTTCTCCTGGCAATCTTGATTCCAGCTTGTGCTTCTTCCAGCCCAGCGTTTCTCATGATGTACTCTGCATAGAAGTTAAATAAGCCCCATCCTAGACATATCCTAAATGCATCCTGGTTGGTCCCCTGACTCCAGTCTACTTCCCACCCTCGCAAAGAGGATTTTTCTACAATGAAATGTAGACATAGCATTACTCTGCCTATAGCCTATAATGGTCCCCCACCGCTTGCCAAATAAACCAAAATTTTAGCCATGATCTTGGTGATTGGCACCGACCCAGAACCACCTCTTTGGTCTCTTCTCCACACCCCCAGAAGCACCCAACTTCAGCCACAATGGGACTGAGTGCTATTCTCTAAAACAGGGGTCCCCAACTTCTGGGATCTAATGCCTGATGATCTGAGGAGGAGCTGATGTAATAATAACAAAGTGCACGATATGCCCGAAATAATACGCCCAAAACCATCCCTCCCACCCCCAGTCTGTGGGAAAATTTTCTTCCACGAAACCGGTCCTGGGTGCCAAAAAGGTTGGAGACCACCACGAAAGACCCAGAGTCTCTTACTCACTTGCCTTTGCCCAGCTCTTCTATTTAACTTCATAGTTCAGATTCACAACTAGTCTTCCTGACTCCCTTTCCCCAAGTCTGAGTTCTGTGTGTTTTTTAGTTCCTAGTCTTTGCAAAGTCCCTGAGGCAAGAAAGGCAGTCATCACATTTCTTTGATTCAGTAATAAATGGATCCATAGCTCACTGTCATCCTATCATCTAGGCCAGGAACTCAACAGACCTTTTCCTCTGACCCCTAACTTTCCCTTCCACGTCCAATCACACCTTGGAAACTCCACACCTTGGAAACTCCTTTCCTAGAGGGGAAACCCCTGATTCGTGGTATTTGCCAGTTTCTGTACTGTAAATTCTTCTACCCAGGACCAGCTACATAATTTCTAGGGCCCTGTACAAAATTAAGATATAGCGTTGCTTGTTTAAACATGATTCCGAATTTCAAGACAGCAGCAAGAGAGCATTAAACCAAGCACAGTACGTGCCTGCGTGCTAACTCCCTTTAGTTGTGTCTGACTCTCTGTGATCTCATGGGCTTAGCCGGCCAGGCTCCTCTGTCCATAAAATTCTCCGGGCAAGAATACTGGAGTGGGTTGCCATGCCCTCCTCCAGGGGATCTTCACAACCCGGGGATCAAACCTGTGTCTCCTGCAGCTTCTACAGTGCAGGCGGATTCTTCACCACTGAGCCACCCGGGAAGCCCCTCTCTATACATATTTGAACTAAAATTCACGTACCTAAAATTCACCATCTTGAAGAGTACAATTCAGTGGCATTTAATACACTTGTATTCACCATCATTTCTGTCCTGTCCCAAGACATTTTCATGACCCCAAAAGGCAACGCTGTACCTTAAAAAGCGGACACTCTCCATTCCCCTCCCCCCAGTCCCAGGCAGCCACAATCGGCCTTCTGTCTCTTTGGATTTATCTATTCTGGATGTTTCATATCAATGGAAGCATACAATCCATGCCCTTTGCGCCTGGCTTCCTCCCCTTAGCCTCAAGCTTTCAAGGTTCATCCATCCACACTCTCACCTGTGTCCATGCTTCATTCCTTTGCCTGGCTGAGTCCTATTCACTTTACGGATCTCACTTTACGGATAGACCATATCCGTGAGTCCGCTCATCAGGTGACAGGCATTTGTGCTGGTCACCTTCTAGCTTATATGAATGATGTTGCAATAAGTTTCTGTGTGAACACATTTTCATTTCTCTTTGATGTACATCTAGGAGTGCAATTGCTGGATCATAGACTTATACTATATCCAAATTTTTTAGTGAATCTTCTCTCAAAAGGGACTGATGTAAGGTATGCTCAATCTGATTGAAACACGCACGTGGGAAGAGAGACCTAGAATGGGCTTTCCAATAACCCCCCGAGGGCTTCCTCCTCTTTGCAGCCGCGTGAGACCTCCAGGTACCAGACTAAGCTGGACTGAAATCATTTATTTCACATCTGAAACCTTGATTAGCCTACAATTCCCCTTGAGTCGGGGCCACACTTCATCTGTGTAACCTGAGTGTTTAGCATTTAGCACTGTGTCTAGCACATAAGGGTCAGCGAGTCTAAATCAATTTATGAATAATTTAATTAAGGCATTCATTCCTTCTGCAGTTTGGTCCTTCTTCTCTAAAACAAGAGAGTCAGAGAGCTGCTGCTAGGACATTAGCACTATCATCCAACAGGAGGAACAAGTAAATTTGGAGAGAAAGAAACCCCAGGTGCCCCAACAACGATGGTGATACCTCCACTTTAGGATGGTCCACTTAACTGGTGTGTAGGTTGGAAGTAAGCACCTTTGGGTATTTCCCATTTCGTAGTTCCAGGGCTCATTATCCCAAGCAAAATACAGTCTGAGATTAACACTGACACTAAAGCACAGTATCGTATCTGATAAAAATGATTTCAGTGATACACTGGTTATATTGCATCGTTACTGATCAGAATTTCTGGGTCTACAAGTTCACCCATTCTGCTTCTGCAAACTGATGAGTGTCTCCTAGGAGCATGAAGAAGGACACAGTTCATCTTTTAAATATGCAGGAAACTCAGCCCCAGTATTAAATGTAGCCATCTAAGAGCTCAGTTGGAGAAGGCAATGGCACCCCACTCTAGTACTCTTGCTTGGAAAATCCCATGGATGGAGGAACCTGGTAGGCTGCAGCCCATGGGGCCGCTAAGGGTCAGACACGACTGAGTGACTTCACTTTCACTTTCATGCATTGGAACAGGAAATGGCAACCCACTCCAGTGTTCTTGCCTGGAGAATCCCAGGGACAGGGGAGCCTGGTGGGCTGCTGTCTATGGGGTCACACAGAGACAGACACGACTGAAGTGACTTAGCAGCAGCAGCAGCAGCAGCAAGAGCTCAATTCTCTGCAATGGACTGCTGGACTGACATTACATGTTATCTGAATGCAGTGCCTGCCACTGAAGAACCTAGAAAAGAAGGCAACACACGGCTCTGTGTTAACTTACTGTCACTGCAATGAGATTTTTCTTTTCTTTTTCCCCCTGTAAACTCTCCCTTGATGTTGAAGAGCCAGGGCTAAAAACGATCAAACACCAATTAAGTCATAGCAATCTAAGAATTAGGAAAGATGATGACCTGGAAAGGACTGTCTGCACCTGAAAGATAAATTGAGAACATGCAGGGGAAGGAAATATTAATTCCGGGTTAAAATGTAGGACTTCAGTGTGGCAGACCATAATCAGAGACTGAATTCACCATGTCCTTCTACATCAGCCCTTCTCTCTGCATTTCCCATCACTGTGCCTGGTGCCTCGTCTCTCCAGAGACGCTAAGACTCAGGACTTGGCATCAGTTTTGATGCCTTCTTCTCTCTCATCCTGGGAGTCGGTTTCCATATCAACCAATCCAGCTTCCGGAACCCCTCACGTGCACCCCGTCCCTCACCGCCTGCTGCCACATCCTACAAATTATTTGAAGCCTTCAGTAACTCGGGATAATTAAAATAGCCTTGGAGCCAGCTTATTGCCTCCAGCCTCCTTCCTGCTTTGCCTGGCATTCAAAGCCATCTGTAACATGGTCCTGACTCACCTTTCTTCTCTGCAGTTAAAGTGAGCTATGCTTCTTCCCTGCACACATTCCTAACATCTCATGTGGGGTTCACATGAGATGAGAATTCACATGCAGGTCACTTGCTGAGGGACCTAGACAGGGGAGGGGAACAGCCTGGAAGAGAGGTGATTTCTGACACAGGGGAGCAGAGGGAAGACTTGGGGAGCTCTGTGTGAGGAGACAAAGCTGCTGTGGGAACCCCCGGACAGGGCTCTCAGAGTCCCAGGGACAGAGCTGTTGGAGGCAAAACACACCACTGTTTGTATAGGGGGCGGGGGTGGGGTGGAAGAAGAGAAAAGATGGAGGCCCCGGGAGGATTCGGGTGGATGATGACAGAGCCTGCTTTACCCACTTCCCTGCCTGGCATCCTACCCAAGTCACTAGGCAAGGCCTTCCCATCTCCACCTGCCCGAATCCTGACCAGTTTCACAGCTCAGATCAAAAATGTCAACAAGCCAACACATGAGTGCGCATACATACACACACACACACACACACACACACGCACATAAAGAGAGACGTGGACCCAGCCAGCCCTGGTGATCAGCTGAGTGGTCTGGGAATAGAACAGTTCCGGTCTCAGCCAGAGACACGGGCGTCTGAGGTACAAGGGGGAGCGGGCGGCCCAGCAGGTGTCCTTATAACAAAGGAAATTTGGAGTCTTCCCTGGTGGCTCAGTGGTTGAGAATCCACCCACCAATGCAGGAGACACAGGTTCGATCCCTGGCCCAGGAAGACTGCTTATGACATGGAGTAACCTAGCCCGTGCGCCACAACTATTGAGCCTGTGCTCTAGAGCCCGGGAGCCACAACTCCTGCGCCCATGCACCCTAGAGTCTGTGCTCCGCAACAAGAGAAGCCCACACATCACAGCTAGAGAGGAGCCCTTGCTCGCTGCAACTAGAGAAAAGCCTGCACGCAGCAAAAGACTCAGCACAAACTAAATAAATAAATAATTTTTTTTTTAAGGCAAAGGAAAGGAAATCTGAACATGCAGAGACCCCAGCAGCGTGCACAAAAACCACAGGACAGTCTGCAGCCGCGTGCAAGCCACGGAGAAAGGTCTTGAAAAAAGCAAAGTAGCTGACACCTTAATCAGACTTGCAGCCTCCAGAGTCATGAGAAAATAAATGTCTGGTTTAAGCCCCTCAGTCTGTGGTATTCTGCTCTGGCAGCTCCAGCAAACCAACAGAGCAGCCTTTCTTATTTGCCTGGGAGTTGGCTCACAGCCTGCAGGACGTGGCTTGAAACGTGTCCCCACAGTATGACCATCTTCATCTTCCCACCCAGGATGCCAGAAATCAGGGTGCTAAAGTCCACGGATGTCCCTTCCTGTGGGAGAGACTCAGAGGAAAACAGAGCATCCATCAACAACAGAGATAACACGAGTGTCCATTAAGATCTGAGCATAACCCCCGCTGTTGTGTGATTGAGGGAAGACACCAGAGGCGTTGGTTCTTCCAGACCAGAGGCTGGCTCAGCTTGATAAAGTGAATATGTTAGCACTTAAATCAGCTCTGATGGTTGGTCTAAAAGGAATCACGCAAGCATTAGGCACCAATGATGTACTGTCCAATTGCAACCTCTCCTGTTGATAAAGGCAGGACCTGCTGGAGCAGAGAGTGAGTGAGATGGAGTTGATGGATTTACTATGAGTTTTGTTGCCAATGTTTAGAGCTATAATCTTTTTCTACTTTTTTTTTTTTTTTAAATACACTGCTGCACTTCATGGAAATCTGATAACATTCTGGCAGGTCTTAAGAAAGGGACTGAATAATCTTGGCTTACTTAGATTAATTGCCTGCTGTAATTATCTGGAGAATGTCTTCATCCTTATTTTTCTTTTTTTTTCTCAGTTCTTGCCTTTCAGAGTTTTTATCAGCGGGTGATATGTTCGAGACTGTTGGGATGGTGGAAGAGAGAAAACAATTACTAAGACACTTGTGACTCTAAAGGCACTTGCCTAAACTTCTTCCCCTCTTCGTGTACCTCTGGGCCCCTAGGACCCACCTCCAGGGAAGCCAGCATCACCTCTGAGAGACATAGGGTTCAATTTGCAGCTGGAGAAATGAAAAGGAGGCTGGTCTGTGGTGGAGGTGACTTAAGGTGGAGGATTCCGACGTGTGGAAAAGACGGGAAAGTTACAAATGGGAGGGGCTACCCTGGTAGCTCAGTTGGTAAAGAATCCGCCTGTAATGCGGGAGACCCCAGTTCAATCCCTAGAGAAGGGATCGGCTACCCACTCCAGTATTCTTGGACTTCCCCGGTGGCTCAGACAGTAAAGAATCCACCTGCAATGTAGGAGACTTGGGTTCAATCCCTGGGTTGGGAAAATCCCCTGGAGGAGGGCATGGCAACCCACTCCAGTATTCTTGCCTGGAGAATCCCATGGACAGAGGAGCCTGGTGGGCTGCAGTCCTTAGGGTCGCAAAGAGTCAGAAACAATGGAAGGAAGTAAGCAGCAGCAGCAGGATATCATGGGAAGGAGAAGTTTAATCGGAAAGAAGAGAAAGAAAAGAGGAGTTGTGGGTTGAATTGTGACCACCCACCCCAAACACACGTTGAAATCCTAATCCCCGTACCTGTGAACATGGTCTTATTTGGAAATAGCAAAAGTGGAAATAGCAATTTATTTGGAAGTTGCTCAGTCATGTCTGACTCTTTGTGATCCTATGGGCTGTAGCCCGAAAGGCTCCTCTATTCTTGGAATTCTCCAGGCAGCATACTGGAGTAAGTGGCCATTCCTTTCTCCAGGGGATCTTCCCGACCCAGGTATTGAACCCAGGTCTCCCACATTGCAGGCGGATTCTTTACCATCTGAGCCACCAGGGAATAGGGTCTTTGCAGATGTCATCAGGTTAAGATGAGGTTACACTGGAGTGGCTCAGCAGTAAAGAATGTGCCTGCAAATGGAGGAGACAAAAGAGATGTGGGTTCAATCCCTAGGTTGGGAAGATCCCCTGGAGGAGGGCATGGAACTCACTCCAGCATTCTTGCCTGGGAAATCCCACAGACAGAAGAGCCTGGTGGGCTATAGTTCACAGGGTCACAAAGAGTTGGACACAACTGAAGCAACTGAGCGAAGCTCCCATATTGGAGTAGGATGGGTCCTAATGCAACAAGACTGGTATCCTTATAAGAAGAGGAACATTTGTTTCCGTTTTTATTTTACTATTGGAGAATAATGCTTTACAATGCTTCCTGCTGTAGGAAGAGGAACATTTGGATACAGTCAGTCACAGAGGGAAAAGACGGTGATGAGAAGGCAGAGGAAGAGACTGGAGCGATGCTGCTACAACCCAAGGAAAGCCTGGAGCCATCAGAAACCGGAAGAGGCGACAATGGATCCTCCCCTGGAGGCTTCAGAAGGAGCCAATGCCTTGATTTTGGACTTCTGGCTTCTACAACTACAAGAGAATATATTTCCATTGTTTTAAGCCCCCGGTTTGTGGTACTTTGTTATCACGGCCCCGGGAAACAGAAACAAGGAAAGAGTATAAAGAAAGACGTTTCCTACAGGCGCCTGCTTCTAAAGTGGCTGACAAGCTGGGAGCACCGCAAACATGCTTGAATTAACACACTAGGACGAGGGTGACCACAATTGTACACAAGGTGCTCAGAACAAAAATGGGAGAGGAACTAAAGTGAGAACCCATTTCATGTATCTCTTCTTTCTTCCCATCGCCTAGCTCAGTGCCTTTCAGAAAATAGATGTTTAACGGAAGTGTTAATCAACTGATGAATTCATTTCCACCATCAGCTAAAGCTTATTTTTATGGACTCAGGTTGCACAGTTCTGCAATGAGGTAATTTGTTCTCTGGACTTAAAACAGCTATTCCATTGATCTAAAAAAACGACTGGGAATCTCATCATGGATCATTTTATCTCCTGTACAAAGGGATGAAGGAGAGAAGAACCAGGAGTCCAGAAAAGAGGAAGGAGAAGAGGAAGAAAGAGAGGGGAGAGAATAAATTATGAGAAGAAAGAAAAGGAGTTGTTTCAGCCTTAAATGTAGGAGAAGTGATGAGGGCAGCTTACTCATGGTTCATTGATAATTGTAACATTTGTGAAATAAAATTAAACTTTCCTTGCCTCTCAAACTGGCAAAGATGAAATATATTGGTAAAACATATTTGGGGAAGATATGGAGAAATAGATTTCCATGGACTGTTGCAAGAAATATAAATGGATGTAACCTTTCTAGAAATCTTTGTATATTTTCACTAGCAATCCCACTTCAAGGAATTTATCTTAATATAATAATCACAAAATGTGAAAATGTAGGCATAATGATATTTAGCCTTGTTTATAATGATGAAAATTGGAAGCAACTGACGTGGGCTTCGAAAGGAAAGTAAGCAAATTATGGTACGGACAACCTGATAATCTCCAACCATAGTAAGTGATTTCTAGATCTTAGATTTACATAAATGGAAAGATGCCCATCACAAATTATTGAGTAATGATGTCGGTTATAGAATATGTATAGTATGGTGGTGGTGGTTTAGTTGCTAAGTTCTGTCCAACTCTTGCATCCCCATGGACTGTAGCCCATCAGGCTCCTCTGTCCATGGGATTCTCCAGGCAAGAATACTGGAGTGGGTTGCTATTTCCTTCTCCAGGGGATCTTCCCAACCCAGGGATCGAACCCGGGTCTCCTGCATTGCAAGCAGATTCCTTACCCACTGAACTACAAGGGAAACCCAATGTATAAATGTATGCTGCTGCTGCTGCTGCTGCTAAGTCACTTCAGTCGTGTCCGACTCTGTGCGACCCCAGAGACGGCAGCCCACCAGGCTTCCCCGTCCCTGGGATTCTCCAGGCAAGAACACTGGAGTGGGTTGCCATTTCCTTCTCCAATGCATGAAAGTGAAAAGTGAAAGTGAAGTTGCTCCGTCGTGTCCAACTCCTAGAGATCCCATGGACTGCAGCCGACCAGGCTCCTCTGTCCATGGGATTTTCCAGGCAAGAGTACTGGAGTGGGGTGCCATTGCCTTCTCCGTATAAATGTATAGTATACATTTATTAAAACCGTGTACATACATAGTATATAAAGCATACTTTTAAAAACCATGTACATATATGTACATACAGGTCTGTGTGCACCAATATGGTCACCATTGTGAGGTAGAATTTCTAGTGTTTTGTCTCTTTATTATTCTGCTTCATATTAAATGTTTTATGAAAAGTAACATTTTTAAACATAAAACTAATTTTGAAAAGAGCTACCAAAACAGCAACAATAACAGCATTTGCAACAGCTCCACATTATACCTAGACCTTTTCTATATCAGCTACTCCTTAGAGATGACAGCATCTCTTCCTTTTATAAAACAAATGCTCTAAAAAAAAAAAAAAGAAAAAGACACAGTGCACTTTGGCAAACGCCAGAAGAAAACTAATAGAATGCGTGTCATCATTTATTCTCAGTGAGATCATTCTACCCAACTCTCTTGAATGATTCTCCAGAAATAAGAATGACATAATTGTAGGCAGGAAGCCAGAGTTTTCATAACAACAAGGGGGAAAGGAAGGATTCAGTTACCTAGTGGTGACTTGAAACGAGAAGAAAATTAGGCAAAAATGTCACTGACAGCCTTGTAACTGGTTGAGCTACTTTATCAACCTGGAGAAAATCAAGATCCTTATCCATGTTATTTTTCTCATTTCCTGCTTGAGTCATCACCCGCCCTATTCATCAGAAATGTCATTATCTCCTTCTGGAAATCTTCCATATACCTGCCATTTCAGTGCCAAGAATTCAAAGTTGAATTGCTCAGCCCCCAAAGACCAGGCAGAGGAAAACCTGAGTTGTGCAGGTTAAGCCCGGTACCCTCGCTCCATAGAAATCACCATGTTTGATAGATGCCCAGTTGGCAATTAAGGCTTCTTGGTTTCTGACACAACTGTACCCTTGACTAGAGCTTAGGAGATAACACATTTAGTTCAGCCACATGCTCAACCATTTCTCCAGCATGAGTCTTGTCCAGAACATTTAGATTTAGGAAGCCCGCAAATATTTGTGTTGTGCTGAGCCTAGTTCACCAGCCCAGATATCTTCCCTCCTAAACAGATCAATGTAGATGGATAGAGAGGTAGATAGATAGATACAGACAGGCTGATGAATGGATAGATACACGAGTTCCCATTTGAGTCCTAGGTGGGTTTTCCCATCAACAGACTTCAGCTGGGTTGGGGCCACTCCAATTCATCAGAAAAAGTCTGTAGAACACGAAATCTCAATAGTGAATGTGCAGGGGGACTTCCCTAGTCATCCAGGCATTAAGACTCTCTGCTTCCACTGCAGGGGGTGCAGGTTCCATCCCTGGTTAAGGAACTAGATCCCACATGCTACATAGCATGGCCAAAACATTTTTAAAAATTAAAAAATGAACGAACACTGAAAGTGTAGGAAATAAGCCTCAGTCGCTTTCCTCTCACATTTACCTGCCTTCTGACTCAGTAACCATCTCTGCCAAACCACAGGTGCTGTTTTTTTGGGGAACAGAGTCTCAAAGAGCTCCTGTTAAATTACACCAAAAGCTTCTCCAGGGTAATGGATCCCTATTCACCTAACATTCATATCACTAACAGCAGGCTTGGAAGTGACTTCCCAAATCGCCCCCCCCACAACAAAAGTCTACTCTAAAGAGATTTGTTACAGACAACTTAGAAGAATAGTAGCACCTCAGTCGTGTCCAACTCTTTTGCAACCCTCATGGACTTTAGCCCACCGGGCTCCTCTGTCCATGGAAGTTTGCAGCCAAGAATACTGGAGTGGGTTGCCATGCCTGCCTCCAGGGGATCTTCCCCACCCAGGGATCGAATCCCCATCTCCTGCATATCCTGCATTGGCAGGTGGATTCTTTACCACTTCGCCACCTGGGAAGTTTTTCTCTGTTATAAAATCCTTAATTCTGCCTAACTGGACATCCTATTTAGAAGCTGTCATTTAAACAAAAAGAGGAGGGCAGGGAAGCTGCTTGTATAGCTGCCTTAAAATCCCCTCCTCCGTTTTTAATATGAGTCAAGACTGACTCTCCTGAATCTGCCCAAATGACTCTAGGGGCACGCTGCACATCAAAATAGTTCAAGAAAATGATTTCTCCCCCGAGTAAGATCACTGAGTGACCTGAGACCTGCACTGGACATAAAGCTTTTGTATCATTACGTTCAAGCATTCTTATTTTATCTCTGCCTTCGGGACAGAGTTAAAGAATCCGCCTGCCAATGCAGAAGATGCAAGAGACACAGGTTTGATCCCTGGGTTGGGAAGATCCCTTGGAGTAGGAAATGGCAACCCACTCCAGTATTCTTGCCTGGAGAATCCCATAGACGGAGGAGTCTGATGGGTTACAGTCCACCGGGTCACATAGAGTTGGACACGACTGAGCACACACAAAGTATCTCTCCTTTATATTTTATCAATAAGCATAGAGATTCTTGCAGCTGGGTGACTAACACTGAAACACATAAGACGTCAGTTCAGTTCAGCTCAGTCACTCAGTCGTGCCCAACTCTTTGTGACCCCAGGGATTGCAGCACACCAGGCCTCCCTGTCCATCACTAACACCTGGAGTTTACTCAAACTCATGTCCACTGAGTCTGTGATGCCATCCAACCATCTCATCCTCTGTCATCCCCTTCTCCTCCTGCCTTCAATATTTTCCAGCATCAGGGTCTTTTCCAATGAGTCAGCTCTTCCCATCAGGTGCCCAAAGTATTGGAGTTTCAGCTTCAGCATCAGTCCTTCCAGTGGTATTCAGGACTGATTTCCTTTAGGATGGACTGGTTGGATCTCCTTGCAGTCCAAGGGACTCTCAAGAGTCTTCTCCAACACCACAGTTCAAAAACATCAATTCTTTGGTGCTCAGCCTTCTTCACAGTCCAACTCTCACATCCATACATGCCCACTGGAAAAACCATAGCCTTGACTAGACAGACCTTTGTTGGCAAAGTAATGTCTCTGCTTTTGAATATGCTGTCTAGGTGTGCTTTCCCTGTGGCTCAGCTGGTAAAGAATCTGCTTGCAATTTGGAAGACCTGGGTTCAATCCCTGGGTTGGGAATATCCCCTAGAGAAGGGAAAGGCTACCTACTCCAGTATTCTGGCCTGACTCTCGCAAAGAGTCAGACAGGCCTGAGTGACTTTCACTTTCACAGGTTAGTCATAATTTTTCTTTCAAGGAGAAAGCATCTTTTAATTTCATGGCTGCAGTCACCATCTGCAGTGGTTTTGGAGCCTAAAAAAGTACAGTCTGTCACTGTTTCCATTGTTTCCCCATCTATTTGCCATGAAGTGATGGGACCAGATGCCATGCTCTTAGTTTTCTGAATGTTGAGCTTTAAGCCAACTTTTTCCTCTCTCCTCTTTCACTTTCATCAAGAGGCTCTTTAGTTCTTCTGCTCTTTGTGCCATAAGGGTGGTGTCACCTGCATATCTGAGGTTTTTGATATTTCTCCCAGCAATCTTGATTCCAGCTTGTGCTTCATCCAGCCCAACATTTCTCATGACACACCCTGAATATAAGTTAAATAAGCAGGGTAACAATATACAGCCTTGATGTACTCCTTTCCTTATTTGGAACCAGTCTGTTGCTCCATGTCCAGTTCTAACTGTTGCTTCCTGACATCACAGAGAGACTTGGAAAATTAGTGACTGCCACAGCTGAGTCTTTCAAACTTGGAAATAAGATTCAAAAGTAGGTGGCATGTCCTTTTACCGTCATAATGAGTATACTGGGTTGAAAAGTGTCCCCTCCCTGCCTCTCAGAGCCATGCCCTTTCCGGAACCTCGGAATGTGACTGTGTTTGGAAATAGGATCTTTGCAAATGGAATTAGTCAAGATGAGGTCACACTAAAGTACCATGGGACCCTAATCCAGTATGACTGGTGTCCTTATCGAGAGGAAACACAGGGAAACGACAGGCTCACAGGGATGAACACCATGTGATGACGGAGGCAGAGACTGGGGTGGTGTGTCTACAAGCCAAGCAACACCAAGCATCGCCAGGCACCACCAGCAGCTTGAAGAGATGCTGGTTCCTCACTCACAGCCTCCAGAAGGAACGGGTGGTGGTGACACGCTGATTTCAGACTTCTTTTCTCTTGAACTGTGAGAGAATAAACTTTACGTGGTTTTAAGCCACTCAGTTTACGATAATTTGTTACAACAGCCCTGGGAAGCTAGCACATTGGGGGCATTATTTAACAGACTCAGCCAAGTATTACTGACTTTTTTTAGGGGACTGCCTGTAGCTGCTTTTTCTACTTACTATTAGGTAAGAGTTCCATCACTGTGAATTTACATGTTAATCTGTAGACCTTGCATCTAATCTGTAGACCACTCCACTGGTGATGCAAGTTGTTTCTGTCTGGTCAAAAGGTTACAATTTTACTGTCCTGAATGACATTAACCAATTTTAGCTCAAACTCAGCAAAGTTATATCCGAATGTTTTATATATGTGTTATATCTGGTGGAGATAATTCTCTGTGCCCGTACTGTCCTAGGCATGATGTATACATCAACTCATTTGGCCCATACATCTGTAAAATCAGTAATAATAGCAAACTCCAGGTGGATATTAGGTTCATATAAAATAATCCATGAAAGCATGACACATGCTGAAACATGGTAAGTTGTCAGTGAACTGTTATTATTGTTCACTGTTATGTTAGCATAATATTTATTTTAAATAGAGATTTAAGGTAAGACAGCTGAGATGAAGAGAAGAGGATAAGATGCAGGAAGACAGCAAAGGCTGAGGAAATAAAGATGCAGGTTTTGAAATTCTTGGCCATGTGGGGGCAAGAGAGTGAACAGATAAATCTTGACCTGTTCCTGGCCAGGCTGTCTGACCTCCCCTCCCAGCTCTGCCAAGTCCAGCTGTTATATAACTCTGCTGTGTCTCAAGGCCCACATCTATCAGCAGAGGGGTAGTAAGAGTTGATCTACCTTATACAGTAAATAGGTTATACATTAGGGTTTCCCAGGTGGTACCAGCATTAAACAACCCATCTGCCAATGCAGGAGACATTAAGAGACAAAGATTTGATCCCTGGGTCAGGAAGATCCCCTGAAGGAGGGCATGACAACCCACTCCAGTATTCTTGCCTGGAAAATCCTATGGACAGAGAAGCTTGGTGGGCTATTTGAGTTAATATATACAACATGCCTAGGATGCTGTGGGCACAGAGCAAGCTGTCTAGGTTAGCTATTTATTTCCTCCTCTAATATCACACTGCTTTCACCAATTATTTTACAATTTGAAGTTTAGGTTCAAATATAACCTCATAGGGTACACAAGCGCTGTGGCTTAATCTATTTCTGCTTTATTGACTATGCCAAAGCCTTTGACTGTGTGGATCACAATAAACTGGAAAATTCTGAAAGAGATGGGAATACCAGACCACCTGATCTGCCTCTTGAGAAATCTGTATGCAGGTCAGGAAGCAACAGTTAGAACTGGACATGCAACAACAGACTGGTTCCAAATAGGAAAAGGAGCTCATCAAGGCTGTATATTGTCAGCCTGTTTATTTAACTTATATGCAGAGTACATCATGAGAAACGCTTGACTGGAAGAAACACAAGCTGGAATCAAGATTGCTGGGATAAATATCAATAACCTCAGATATGCAGATGACACCACCCTTATGGCAGAAAGTGAAGAGGAACTAAAAAGCCTCTTGGTGAAAGTGAAAGTGGAGAGTGAAAAAGTTGGCTTAAAGCCCAACATTCAGAAAATGAAGATCATGGCATCCGGTCCCACCACTTCATGGGAAATAGATGGGGAAACAGTGGAAACAGTGTCAGACTTTATTTTTCTGGGCTCCAAAATCACTACAGATGGTGACTGCAGCCATGAAATTAAAAGACGCTTACTCCTTGGAAGGAAAGTTATGACCAACCTAGATAGCATATTCAAAAGCAAAGACATTACTTTGCCAACAAAGGTCCGTCTAGTCAAGGCTATGGTTTTTCCTGTGGTCATGTGTGGATGTGAGAGTTGGACTGTGAAGAAGGCTGAGCTCCAAAGAATTGATGCTTTTGAACTGTGGTGTTGGAGAAGACTCCTGAGAGTCCCTTGGACTGCAAGGAGATCCAACCAGTCCATTCTGAAGGAGATCAGCCCTGGGTGTTCTTTGGAAGGAATGATGCTGAGGCTGAAACTCCAGTACTTTGGCCACCTCCTTTGAAGAGTTGACTCATTGGAAAAGACTCTGATGCTGGGAGGGATTGGGGGCAGGAGGAGAAGGGGACGACAGAGGATGAGATGGCTGGATGGCATCACTGACTCGATGGACGTGAGTCTCAGTGAACTCCGGGAGTTGGTGGTGGACAGGGAGGCCTGGCGTGCTGCGATTCATGGGGTCGCAAAGAGTCGGACACGACTGAGCGACTGATCTGATCTGATCTGATCTGACCTAATGTTGAAAATGCACATTAAAAATGAAAATGTATAGAAATATCATGTAAATATGATGCTTTGTTAAAAATATGATGCTTTAAGATTAAGCAAATGAAACCCTTTGGCATTCTTTCGAAAGCATTTTTTTATCCATATAAAAATACCAAAAAAAAAAAAAAAATTCTACACCAGGCAAATATTGATTGACCTACAAAAGTTCTCACAACTCTTACAGAAATCAGGGAATTCTAAAAATAGAAATGATTGTGAGTCTCTTGAAAAGAGGAACACTCAGGAGAAATAAAGACAGGAGGCAGTTAATTTAAGAGAGAGCAGATAGACTGCTAACTGGTTAATGTGGGTGAACAGGTCAAAATATAAGATGTTTCAGAAAAGTAGACAGTTCACGAATGCGAAGTTCATGTTATTTAGCATCATTAAATTCTTTTTAGTTCAGTGGGAAAACAAGTATCTATTCTAACCTGTGTCTGCGTTAAATTTTTTCTTAGTTTTAAGAGACCATGATCCATATTATTTATTTTTTCTCCTTCATCTTCAGCCTCTCCCTCTCTTCTGGTTCTTACTTCTCAGCATACAAACAAATTCAAATCTTTTATGTGTTAAAAATAAAATTCTCAGGACTTCCCTGGCAGTCCAGTGGTTAAGACTCTGCGTTTCCAATGCGAGGGGGCACAGGTCCATCGCTGGTAGGGGAATTAAGATTCCGCATGCTGTGTGGAGAGGTTAAAAAAATAAAAATCTCCCTCGATATTCTGCTCTTCCAAGTGCCATCTGATAAAACATACTGATAGGGGACTTCCCTTGTGGTACAGTGGACAAGAATGCATCTGCCAATGTAGGGAATACAAGTTCGATCCTTTGTCCGGGATGATTCCACTTGCCCAGAATGACTAAGCCCATGAGCCAGAACTACTGAAGCCCGCGTGCCCTGAGCCCCTACTCTGCAACAAGAGAAATCTACCTCAACGAGACGCCCGTGCACCATAACAAAGACAGAGAAACTCGAAGTAGGAACTGCAACCAGAGAAATCCCGCATGTAGCCAAAAAATTAAATAAAAAGTCTTTTTAAAAATATAAAATAAGATTACATTTTCAAAGCATCCGCACAGTGCCTGGCATACATTAACTCACTTTCCATGAGTGTGGTGACCCCGGAGCTCCTACCCAAGGGGCTGGGGCTGGGGGGTAGGGGTCAGTGGATGGCCCAGCAGCAGGGAGACGTTTTCTGTAGCTTACACTTCTTCTTTTTTTTTTTTTTTTTAAAGATTTTTACGATTTTTTTTCGCCGCGGACCCCGTGCGCTCGCTTCGTGGCGAAGGAGGCGCGACCCCCCGGCCCGACGGTGCGACCCGCCAGGGGCGCTCTGGGGACAGTCCGCCCCGCCCCGACCCACCCCGGGTTGGAGGCGGGCCGGGGTGGGAGTAGCTTACACTTCTTATTAAACCATAAGATTGTGACAGGCAGAATCAGCACCCTGCTTATCTTTATATTCTCCACAGAGCCTGCCACCGTGCTCAGTACATAGTATGAAATCATTTTGATCACGGCTAGCTCAGCAGTTCATGGAGCACAACACCCCTGGTTTAAGCCAGAAGATTCCAATTCTGACTCCAAACACTGCTAGTAACACGCAGAATGACTTTCAGAAATGTACTTCTCTCTGAGAGACACCATGGACTGTCTGCAAGATGCGGTCCTTGCCTCCATGGAAGTCTAATGATGGAGATCGACTTGATATAATGAGCATGTGGTTAGTTAGTAACAATGGTGATAAGAACTATGAGAGCATATTCAGAGGCACCTAAGGGTGTTGAAAGAGAAAATTCAAGGAAGGCTTTTCTGAGCGATGGACACTTGCACAGAGACCCGAGTATGGATTAGTCGAGAGTCATGGAGGTGAGCAGAGGGGAGCACTTTCGGGTATGTGAAAAGTCCAAGATGGACAGGAGCAGAGCGCCCTGTAGGACTAGAAGGGGCCCACATGGCTCAGCTCAGGAAACAGAGGTGACAGGGCCATGAGATAACTCAGGGGAAGCAGGCAAGGGGCCAGGTCAGACAGCAGCATTGGGGCCTTCAGCCTAAGAACACTGGGAGCAGGGAATCGTCCTGGGGGTCGGAAGTAAGGAGTATATTGTCTGTAGAGAATTGAAAGTGAAAGTGAAGTCACTCAGTCGTGTCCGACTCTTTGCGACCCCATGGACTGTAGCCTACCAGGCTCCTCTGTCCGTGGGATTTTCCAGGCAATAGTACTGGAGTGGATTGCCATTTCCTTCTCCAGGGGATCTTCCCAAACCAGGGATTGAACCCGGGTCTCCCGCATTGTAGACAGACACTTTATTTTATTTATTTTATTATGTATTATAAATGTTACAAATGACATAAAGGATTGTAACACACAGTTTGCAAGTAATGATAAAAGCAGGCAAATACTCTTTTTCCTGCAAATTCTACATAGTTGATGGAATCTCATGGAACACTTTTGTTGCTTTTTGCTAAAGGCTTGTGTGTATATCAATCTGGCTGTGGTGTTGACCATGTGGTGATGTCCATGTGTAGAGTCTTCTCTTGTGTTGTTGGAAGAGGGTGTTTGCTGTGACCAGTGCGTTCTCTTGGCAAAACTCTATTAGCCTTTGCCCTGCTTCATTCCATATTCCAAGGCCAAATTTGCCTGTTACCCCAGGTGTTTCTTGACTTCCTACTTTTGCATTCCAGTCCCCTATAATGTAAAGGACATCTTTTTGGGGTGTTAGTTCTGAAAGGTCTTGTAGGTCTTCATAGAACCATTCAACTTCAGCTTCTTCAGCATTACTGGTTGGGGCATAGGCTTGAATTACTGTGATATTGAATGGTTGGCCTTGGAAATGAACAGAGATCATTCTGTCGTTTTTGAGACTGCATCCAAGTACTGCATTTCAGACTCTTTCATTGACCACGATGGCTACTCCATTTCTTTAAGGGGTTCCTGCATAAGAGTAGATATAATGGTCATCTGAGTTAAATTCACCCATTTCAGTCCATTTTAATTAGCTGATTTTAGAATGTCGACATTCACTCTTGCCATCTCCTGTTTGACCACTTCCAATTTGCCTTGATTCATGGACCTGACATTCCAGGTTCCTATGCAATATTGCTCTTTACAGCATCAGACCTTGCTTCTATCACCAGTCACATCCACAACTGGCTGTTGTTCTTTGCTTTGGCTCCATCCCTTCATTCTTTCTGGAATTATTTCTCCACTGATCTCCTGTAGCATATTGGGTACCTACCGACTTAGGGAGTTCCTCTTTCAGTATCCTATCATTTTGCCTTTTCACACTGTTCATGGGGTTCTCAAGGCAAGAATACTGAAGTGGTTTGCCTTTCCCTTCTCCAGTGGACCACATTCTGTCAAGGAAAGTTATGACCAACCTAGATAGCATATTCAAAAGCAGAGACATTACTTTGCCAACAAAGGTCCGTCTAGTCAAGGCTATGGTTTTTCCAGTGGTCATGTATGGATGTGAGAGTTGGACTGTGAAGAAAGCTGAGTGCCAAAGAATTGATGTTTTTGAACTGTGGTGTTGGAGAAGACTCTTGAGAGTCCCTTGGACTGCAAGGAGATCCAACCAGTCCATTCTAAAGGAGATCACCCTGGGATTTCTTTGGAAGGACTGATGCTAAAGCTGAAACTCCAATATTTTGGCCACCTCATGGGAAGAGTTGACTCATTGGAAAAGACCCTGATGCTGGGAGGGATTGGGGGCAGGAGGAGAAGGGGACGACAGAGGATGAGATGGCTGGATGGCATCACCAACTCAATGGACATGGGTTTGGGTGAACTCCAGGAGTTGGTGATGGGCAGGGAGGCCTGGTGTGTTGCGATTCATGGGGTCGCAAAGAGTCGGACACGACTGTGTGACTGAACTGAACTGTGTGTATATCCAACCAATGCTTGTACTCTTTGCAACCCCATGGACTGCAGCCTGCCAGGCTTCTCTGTCTGTAGGGATTCTCCAGGTAAAAATACTGTAGTGGGTGACCATGCCCTCCTCCAGGGAATCTTCCCAACCCAGGGACTGAACCCAGTTCTCCCACATTGCAGGTGGATTCTTTACCGTCTGAGCCACCAGGGAAGTCCAAGAATACTGGAGTTGGTAGACTATCCCTTCTCCAGGGGAACTTCTCAACCTAGGAATCGAACTAGGGTCTCCTGCATTGCAGGCAGATTCTTCCAGCTGTGCTGGCAGTTGATGGAATCTCACGGAACGCTTTTGTTGATTTTTGCTAAGGGGTTGTGTCTATATCCAACCAATGCTTGTAATTCAGCCATGATTTCACAAATGGAATTGCATCTCAATCTGCTCTTTTCCCAATACATTCATTGTCATTAAATCTGATACGTCATCTGTTCAACTATGTCTCACCTTTGTATGAATCAAGGCCACTAAATTAAGATCTTTTCATGTCATCACTAAACGCAACAGATTTTTAAGTTTCATCTGCATTATTATTTCCTCCATCACTTTCTTAAATCTAGCAAAGAAGGAAGTGGACAAAACATCAAATCAAGCCCTGATTTGTGTTTGCCAATTTCCATGGTGTAAATGACAGAGGATGAAATGGTTGGATGACATCACGACTCAAAGGACACGAGTTTGAGTAAGCTCTGGGAGATGGTGATGGACAGGGAAGCCTGGCACGCTGCAGTCCATGGGGTTGCAAAGAGTCACACACCACTGAGCCACTGAATTGAACTGAGATACTCCCACAGTGGTTGACCGCAATCTCCCAGTGTGACAACACTGAATGTGGGTTAGGAAGCACACGCAGTAGCACAGCACTACACACAGCAGTGAAAAGGAGAGAATTGTTCAGATTTGATCCACATGTCACAAGTAGAGTCTTGGTGACTTGTTAACATACCAAGGGTGATGGCAGATTGGGGAATTACTGGAAGCGTCACCATGACAGGGAGCCCTGAAGAGGAGCGAGCAGCGAGAGCACGCCTCTCACTTTGCACGAGTTCCATTCGAGGTCCTGGTGACAACCAAGTGGAGAAGCTGATTAGGAAGCTAGATACACAGGTTTGGAGCTCAGAGAAGGAAGGATCCAAACTGTAAATTTGGAAGATATTCACTGAAATGTTGGCAGTGTGTTAAATCATGCAGGGAAAAATTGTGGCTTCAAAGCAAAGGGCTGAGATCTTTCAAATACATCACTTGTATGTTATCAAGAAGCAGACCCAGAGCAAGCCAAGGAGACTGGAGGGGGAACTGGGTGGATTATCGCTCTTACCAGAGTGTTCTAAGAAGGAAGAAAGACTTTGCTAAGAGATTAGGTATAACGAAGTAGGACAGTGTCCTTTGTATTACTAACTGCAGGTAGCCAAGACAGTTTCAGTGGAATGCAGAAATCAAGAACTGAGTGCGATCTGGGAGACCAGAGAAGCGTGGGCAGACAACCTTTCAAGGAGTTCAGCTACAGAGAGTAGGAGCAAGGCAAGAGGGGCAGCTGGAAGGGCACCTGGAGGGGAGGAAGGTTTGGGGTTCATGAAATGCCTATGACTCGGGTCCAGTGAAGAGGGAGATACTGATCTAAGATAGGACTCTGATACTGGAGGAAAAGCAGGATGGAGGGAAGGTTCAGAATCCATGTTTTTAGTAACAGTAGTAGCTTTGTAAGTTTCAGATTTCCCTGGTGGTTCAGACGGTAAAGCATCCGCCTGCAATACGGGAGACCTGGGTTCAATCCCTCGGTTGGGAAGATCCTCTGGAGGGAATGGACTTCCCACTCCAGTATTCTGGCCTGGAGAATCCCAGGGACAGAGGAGTCTGGTGGGCTACAGACCATGGGATCGCAAAGAGCTGGACACGACTGAGCGACTTTCACTTTTCATCCTTGGGTCCAGAAGACTCCCCTGGAGGGAATGGTCACCCACTCCAGTCTTCTGGCCTGCAGAATCCCATGGACAGAGGCTACAGTCCATAGTGCCTCAAAAAGTCGGACACGACTGAACGACTAACACTTTGTAGGTTTGGCAATGGCAAGTGGAGAAAGTTTCTCTTTTTCCTTGACACGGGAGGCAGAAAAATCTTCTAAGAATGGGGGTTATGAAACGCGCGGAGTGGCAATGTGGTTGGGAGAGGAAGTTCAGGACAAAAATGACTTGGATGCAGAAGCTGGCAGGATTCGTGGGTCAGCAGGAGATGCGAGACTAGAGCCGTGGAACGGGGTCTGCTAAAAACAAAGGCGGGATAGCAGCAGGGCCTTGGACGGAAGAACGCAGTTGCATCGGGTCTTTCCCGAGACGCAGAAAGTTGAGACACACACTCGAAACAGCTCCTCCCAGGCAAGAGGAAGTCTAGCGTCCGGGTCGCTGCGATCCAGCTCCCTTTCCTGCAGGGACGCGGCAGCACCCCTCCGCCGAGCGCCACCGGCAGCAAGAGGAGCGCCGGACAAGCCGGGAACGGGCTCCAGCGCCGCAAGGGGCACGGGGAAGCGCCTACAGGCCAGCGGCGGCCCCCGCAGCCCGCCGCCCGGGGCCGCCGCCTCCAGCCGCCGGAGCCCCACCCGGGGCTCCACGCCCAGGACTCCGCTTCCTCCTCTGGCGCTGAGTCCGCCTCTCAGTCGCTGGCGGCTCCCTGCGCCGCGGCTCGCGCCCCTGGCCTGACGTCACCGGCGCGTCCGCCAATGAGCTGGAGAGGGACCGGCGGCGCCCGCGAAAGTGACGGCAGGTATAGCCAATGGCCGCGAGGAGAGGGCGGGCCGAGGCGGCGGAGATGTGAGGGGGGCGCCCGCGCGCGTGGGGAGCTGCGGGCCTTGCGGGCGAGCGCGCGGCGCGGGCGCCGCGGGGCGGGGGAACGCGGCGGGGGGCGGGGGCGCGGCGCGCGCGGCCCCTCCCCCTGCCCAGCTCGGGGCAGGCTCCCGTAGCCGCCGGACTGCCCGCGTCCGCCGGGGAGATGCGGCCGCCGCTCGGGCTCCTTGCAGGTAACACGCGGGGCGGCCCCTGCAGGGCTGAGGGCACCGTGGCTGGGCAAGCGGAGTTGGGCGCCGAGCGGACGCGGGCGGTCCCCACTGCCCGCCGCGCCCCGAGCCCCGGCAGTCCGAGCCGGGCCCGGCGGCGGCGCGGCTGAAGGAGTTGGCTCCGGGACCTGGGCTGCGGCCGGGGCCGGGGTCACGGCGGATGCGGGCCCTGGAGCCGTGCGCCCGGGTGTCAGCGGCACGGGACAAAGGGCGCGGCGTGGAGGGGGCGCGCTCACTGCCGCCCCGGCAGCGCAGGCTCCCCGTCGACCCCGGGCGCACGGGCGCCTCTGGCGCGTCCCCCGGAGCGGACACCTGGCCGCGGGCCCCCGCGCCACCCGCCAGCTGGCCGCCGCGCAAGCGATGGCTGGGCGCAGCCGGGCCGCCTGGCGGCCCGCCCAGGGGTGAAGGCGGCGCCCTGACCGCGCCGCGAGTGCCAGCCTCCCCGCGCTGGCTGCCCGGCCGAGCGGCGTGCCCTGGGCCGGGGCGCCCGGGGCCGCTACCGAGCTGCCGCTTCCCTGCGCCGGGCTTGGAGTTTGGGGAAGCCGAACGGGTGGCGCAGCCGCCGCCTCACCTCCTGCGAACTCCGCGGGGCTTCTCGTCTTGTTGATGTTGTGTCTGTAGGCTGTGCGTATTTTCTTCCTTCTTTTTTTAACCGCACACAAAAGAAAGGAGGAGTTAGAGGAACGAGCTAGCCAGAGCCCCGTGAGTCATCCCACGCTGCTCTTTCTCTTGGAGCGCAGATGGATGGGGAGTGTTTCTTGAGAAACAGTTAACAGAGGACTCACGGGGGCCCCCTCCCTGTCCCCTCAGCCCCGACCGCGCCTGGAGCGCCCCAGAGGGAGGTGGGGTGAAGTATCACCCGCTGACTTCGATGGGAAAATGACTACAAGCTAGCAAGCTGGAAACTTTCTGGGACAGTGGAACTGGGAATGTCGAACCTCCCGCAGTCATCCTGGCTGTCGGCAGGCATGGCTCTCGCGCGTTACTGAATCAAGAAACCGAGAAGGTGATCCGAAGAGGAAGCTACTCGGAGTAGCATTGTATTCAGCGCTGCGTGGGGGGAGGGCGGGAGAGATGAGTCTCCAGTGCCTTGGGGGCCCCAAGAGAGGAGCAGCCAGCTCAGGTCTCCAGGTGCTAGGTCAGGAACGGTTGTGTTCTTTATTCTGGTTTCCAAACGCACTCTCATTTTGGGCTGGCAGAGGGCAACCGGTGTGTGAATGGATCAATACTGATGAGCTGAAAAGGCCAGTCTGAGGCCAGAAGGCCCTTCAGTGCAGCTGAAAGAATATTTTTTAGTAGGTGTTCACTGCTGATTTTTCCAGGGATCGTGTAGGTTTGATCTGCATCTGTCAGCCCCTTACTGCAGTCCAGGCTGCTGTGTCAGGCGTCACCGAGTCCCCAGGTTCAGAGCTCAGTGACTGCTGTGTGTTCGTTTTTGAGGGATGGTGTGCCCTCTCTAAGGTCTCTTTGACCTTTTCATTGACGATTGATTGATGGGTTTTAACCCCCTGAAAATAGAAGCTTGGTATAAGGAGTTTGAGATATTGAGAATAAAGAGGCTTGTGCTTCAGTTCCCAATCTAACTACATACAGGCGCCACTGAATTCTCAACACAATGGGGGTAAGCACAGGAATGGGACAGGAATCCCATCAACAGTGTGGTCACTGGTAGAGCTAACTGGAGCCCTGCATGGGCTGAACCTGAGGCCATGATGTTGCTCCTTTCTTCTCTGTCCATGAGGCAAACTTCCTTGGCTCAGGAGCCAGGGCTCGCAGCAGGACATCCCCTGGGGAAGACGAATGGGGTGATGCCGCCCAGGGCCCATCCAGAGAGAGAAACAGAACGTGCCCCTTTTCCTGGTTCATGCTGCTGTTTAGTCACTCAGTCGTTTCTGACTCTTTGAGACCCCATGGACTACAACCCACCAGGCTCCTCTGGTCCATGGGATTTCCCAGGCAAGAATACTGGATTGCCATTTTCTTTCTCCTGGTACAAAAAGACGGAAGGGCCCCGTCTCCCTCCAGGTGCCACTTCATGCTGGCAGGGCTTCTTGTACCTCAGCTTCCAGCCTGCCTTCGATCCTTGCAGAAAAAAAGTCCATCTACTGTTGGAGGAGGAGGATTAATGTGTTCAGCTATGTGGTTTATGCAGGACATACAGATGCCTGGTCACGGAGCCAGTGCCCTGGGTCTGCCCAAAAGAAGAGTGCCCTTCTCTCAATTGCATCAGGTTACCTGATGGGCTACTGCTGGCCTTGGTTGGCTAGCCTATCCTCAAGAATAAAAGTTGACAGCAACGTGGTTCAGCCACTCAGTCGTCTCCAACTCTTTGCGACCCCATGGACTGCAGCACGCCAGGCTTCCTTGTCCTTCACTGTCTCCTGGAGTTTGCTCAAACTCATGTCCATTCAGTCAGTGATGCTATCTGACCATCTCATCCTCTGCTACCTGCTTCTCCTTTTGCCCTCGATCTTTCCCAGCATCAGGGTCTTTTCCAGTGGGTCAGATGTTTGCGTCAGGTGGTCAAAATACTGGAGCTTCAGCAACATGATGGCAACATGGGTGATCCCAAGAGAGGACATCAGGGACTAGGCACTGGGAACTAATCTCTGCAGAATAATTAAGTGAAGTGAAAGTCACTCAGTCGTATCTGACTCTGTGGGACCCCATGGACTATACAGTCCATGGAATTCTCCAAGCCAGGATACTGGAATGGATAGCCTTTCCCTTCTCTAGGGGATCTTCCCAACCCAGGGATCGAACCCAGGTTTCCCGCATTGTAGGCTGATTCTTTACCAGCTGAGCCACAAGGAAAGCCCAGTAATAACAGTAGTGGGAACCAACTGTTTCCATATATGCTCTCGTTTAATCCTTAGTACAACCTCCAGGTACCCTATGGTGCTGATGAGGAATGGATCCTTGGAAAGACCAGGCAACTCAAGGTCATATAGGTAGCAAGTTCAAGTCTGTCTGCCCGCAGGGCCTGTGCTGTTAACCACTGGGCTAGACTAAGGTTCCTGACACACTGTAGCAGAATTGCATTTGCTGATCCACAGTATTTTCTGAGCTACCCTACTCTGCCCATTAGCAATCAGGCCTTAAATGGGAAGGGCATTTGTGAGTGTCCTTGAGGGCAGCAGAGAAGTGGGGATCTTGGACCAGGGAAGGGGAGCAGCAATGAAGAGGGAAGAGTCAGCAGGATGGGGAGCAGGGCAGAGTCTAGGCTCCCTGATGTCCCTGCCAGAGGGGGGACCCTTCTGAGATGGGCTCATCCATCCTGTTGACCCCCCGAGAGTCCAGGCCTGGTCCCAGTGTTCAGGTCTATAGTCTGCCTTCCGTCTATCTCAGCAGCCCTTGCCTGAGTACCAAAAGCGCTAGTGTGTGTTACAGATAATCTGAGGTGAAAAGGGAGGCACAGCAACTAATGATGTTGTTCGGTTGCTAAGTTGTGTCTGACTCTGCGACCCCACGGACTGCAGCATGCCGGGCTCCTCTGTCCTTCACCATCTCCTGGAGTTTGCTCAGATTCATGTCCTTTGAGTTGGTGATGCCATCCAACCATCTCATCCTCTGCCACAGCAACTAATTCAGGAGCACAAATTAGTTCCTGATGCACTACTCTTCCTAGAGGGCCATTTGAACCTCAGAGATCCACTTGTAAATACCAGCATCATCAACTCCATGGCTATGAGTCTGCACAAACAGGAGATGGTGAAGGACAGGGAAGCCTGGCATGCTGCAGTCCATGGGGTCGCAAAGAGTCAGACACATCTGAGCGACTGAACAACAAACTCAAATATCTGGGCCTGAAGCAGACAACATGAAGACCAGTTAATGGACCATCTGTCAGCTCACAGCTCCATTTCACATTTAAAATTGATATGAAACTAATATAAACCATTTGCTTTCCTTCATATTCACTTTCTGAACCAAAGGACTCTTGTATTCCCTCCGTATGACGTCAGGGGAGCTTCCTAACTGTTCAATCTATTTTCACTTGTTGTAGCAGGAGTAATTTCTGGAGCTCAAATACAGACACAGTGTTTGGGGCCTGCGTGGTGACCTCTATTGTGTTTGCAACTGTAATTTGGATTTGACCAGCAGCTTATCCTTTCAGTGAAAAAGGAGGGTGGGGGGAGTGACACATAGTGGCTGGAATATTCCCCGTGTACTTGCTGAAAGCATGACTTACAAATGAGTTACCTCAGGTGGAGGAGCTTGAGGGCCCAGCACCATGAGAGCTGCAAAGCCCTTCCTCTCTAGGGGTAAACCTGGCCTCTTCCCAGGCATGGACAGGAACACTGCTGCCATAGAAGAAAGGGTCCCATTGACTGTTGTTGGATCCTCGGCACGTTCACTCAGGCAGAGGGCTGCGGAAAAGAGGCCCGTGACGTCCAGTGCCCCTGTGAACTGACTTATTGATTCCATCATCTATTCCATCCATTCCCTGGAAGACCTGGAAACAAATACAGGTTCAAACGCATGTTGACCTTACTGTGTGGGTACATTTATATGCAGATTATTTTCTGTAGTAAAGACCTCAGTACTTTAAAAAAAAAAATTTGATAAAACAAAATTGTAGGGGGCGTGAGTTTGATCCCTGGTCAGGAAACTTAAGATCCCACATGCCACGCGTGGAGCCAAAAAAAGAAAAAACAAGACTACATGGTCTGTGGTTAGTTGAGTCCCTGGATGGCAAGGAACTGCAGATACAAACTTATAAGCTCTACGTAGATTTTCAACAGTGAGGAGGGTCAGTGCCCCTAACCACCGAGTTGTTCAGGGGTCATCTGTACATCTAAACTGACTCCCAAAGGGCCTGAAATTTTCTTCCATCTCAGTGTGAAGGAGTGGGGCTGCTCCCTTAGTAGGGAAGACAAGAGTCTTGCTTATTACCGGTCAACCAGATGCTCCAGGGGATTCTCAAATTATTCTCAAATGAATGTGCTTTCTTCTTCCTTGAAGAAAGTGCTTGTAATAACAGTTAACCTTCCTTTGACATCCATTAAACCCAGTGCTTCTAAGCACTTTCGGTGGGTGTCCTGCTTACCCTTCATGACAACCATGTTAGGTGGGTATCATCCCCATTTCAGAGGTGAGGAGACTGAGGCCCAGAGAGGTGAAGTAACTTGGCCAAAGTCAGGTAGGATTAGACCTAGACAAGATCCTGGTAAAACCAAGGAGGGTGCCTACTGAAGGTGTGGTGGGCATGGGGACAGATACAATGTGATGGGGAGGGGAGGTGGTTTCATAATTGGTGAATTCCAGGTTAGGAAGCTCTTAGGCAACTGCTGGGAAGTTCTTTTGCTTTGCTGAGTGCACAGGACGTGAACTCAAAGATAGGCAGCACACGCAAGGCAACCGAAGTAAGAAATGGCAAGGCTGGGAGACAGCATTTCATTTCAATGTTTTGCCTATTTGAAAGAAAAGCTAAAATAAGTGTCTTTATAACTTGACTCCCTCCCAACATTGGAGGTCATGTCCTCACCTAGAAGAGGACCCCCCACTCTCCTTTAGGACACAGCCTAACAATGCTGTCCCCAGCATCAGTCTGCAATGAGCCCTCCTTGCTCTATCCCCTGGGTGGGAACCATGGCCGTGTGCCTGCCACCTCACCTCTGTTAAACTTCTTTGTCCCAGATTTTCATTGAATGGGCTGGAGTGTCTGTGTTCTGCAGAGAGACCAGAAGCTCTCTTTTCACAGTCAGGACCATGCTTCACGTGCACACACAAACACACACAATTTTTCTGCTAAGACTCCACAATGAATATGCATTGAGTTTTCTTGATTGCAAGAAGCAAGATGGTACCTTTTTTTTTAACTTTGTAAACTGGTTCAAGGACTATAAAAATGATCTGCCTTATGGGTAGCTGATAAACATAGGATTCCCTTAAATCAGTGTTTCTCAGGGATAATCCAGCATCAGAAACCCAAGGACTCCTGACGTGGTCGGCTGCATCTGGGCCCAGGAGAAGCTCCCTGTGCCCAAGGTGACGGTTCTGCCCACTTGGGTTTTGAAAGCATACTTTAAAGGTGTTAGGGTCACGCCCTATAAAGTCACAGCATAAGTAAATAATTGACCGCCTCGCTCTTTTTCACTTGGGGTAAACATGCCTACTGTGTGTGCGTGTATGCTAAGTCGCTTCAGTCGTGTCCAACTCTTGGCAACCCAGTAGACTGCAGCCCTCCAGGCTCCTCTGTCCATGGGATTCTCCAGGCAAGAATACTGGAGTGGGTTGCCATGCCTTCCTTCAAGGGATCTTCCTGACCCAGAGATCGAACCTATGTCTCTTACTTCTCCTGTACTGGCAGGCAGGTTTTTTACCACGAGCACCACCTGGGAAGCCCGCCTACTCTATAAGCCTGCTACCAAGGCGTTGATGAGTACTGATGTCGTGTCACTTATCTCGCAGGTTTCTAGCCAGCAGAATGCTGGACCCAGAGGCCAGCAGGGCGCAGCTGTCAGGATGGCCGAGTGGGACGCCAGTCTGGACCATGTCATCCCATCCTCTCTGCTTCCTCCCTTCTGGGCGAAGTTCCTCGTGGGTTTTGCTTCCCTCGTGTGTTTTGCCCGGAGCTACGATGGAGACTTTGTCTTTGATGACTCTGAAGCCATTGTTAACAATAAGGTCCGTATCTTGATGTCTGTCTGGTAAACTGGCTTGCCTGCATCTCAGTAATGATCTGCATCAGTTATTTTCTATGGCCGTGGTCCTCAACCTCTCTGACACCAGGGACCAGCTTCGTGGAAGACAGTTTTTTCCCTGGACTGGGGCGGCGGGGGAATGGTTTCAGGATGATTCAAGTGCATTATATGTACTGTACGTTTTATTTCTAGGATTAGTACATCAGCCCCACCTCAGCTCACCAGGCATTAGATCCCAGAGGTTGGGGACCCCTGCTCCACTGAACTTTGGCTGAGCCTTTATCTGAGCCCCCATCGTGCTCCAGATTTCCCATCTTCTTTTAGAGAGCATCTCCTTGATTTAGGGCCCCTTTTATTGCTGGCAGCAGGGTCTCCCAGCCTTGTCTAACCTCAGGCTTTGCCCTGGCTGGGTGCCCTGCATGAGGTCCCAGCCCATGGACATATCAGAGAGACCGTTCTTCTAACATGACAAGGCCGCAGTATTGCAGAACCTTGTAGGCTATTTCAGGTTTTGTGAGAAAATTTTACAGAACTCTAAGCCAGAAGGATGCCCCCATCAGACACACACACACACACACATACACACACACACACCCCGTGCATTTACACACACACACACACACACACACACCTGCTGCAGTGATGGGCAAGTCTGATCCCCCACTGGAGGGTGTGTCCTTGGCTGTAGGCAGTGAGCCGGCCCCTTCTGTGTCCTTCGCTGGGAACATCAGGACATCCTGCTGACAGTTGCGGATGACCCAGAGTTCGCTGCCTGAGGAGACTGCAGTCCCTGCTCGTTTCGTCCCTGCTCGTTTCGTCACTGCTTGTGTCATGTGTGGAGACTCAGATTTGCTGAATTTGCAAAACCCCAGCCAGTTCTGCTCACCAGTGGGTGCAGGGGAAATGATATTCTTTTTCAGTCTCTGACTATAGAGGTAGGGAAGAAGAAATCAGTTTGTGGGAAGGGAAGAAAAGGGTTTCATTGAGCTAAAAGAAAATCTGAACAAGAAACTTGGAGGCAGAGAGAGCCCAGAGGAGAAAGAATGTGGAAAGAACGTAGTTAGAACCTTTGTGATGGGAAATGGCTACCCTTTCCAGTATTCTTGCCTGGCAAATCCTATGGACAGAGGAGCCTGGCGGGGTGCAGTCCGTGGGGTCACAAGAGTCAGCCACGACTTAGTGACTAAAGCAAACCAATCCCTACTCAGCCGATGTTCTGTGTCTGCCTTAAGGGGCCAAGAGAACCTGAAGGAGTTCACTCCTCTCTCTTTCTCTTTCTCTAGTAGATACAATCGTGGCATCTCTTTGTAGCATTTAATGCTCTGCAAATTTTGAAATCATAGATTTTCCCGAATGTGGAGAAAGCCATTTTCCTATTAAAAGTGTTGAGGAAAATTCTCTGTGCAAGGAACGTGAGTTAGGTGGGGGTGGAGGGGGGGGGGCGAGGGGTAAGGAGGTGACCGTTTGGCAGACATTTCATTTGTAACATCCTGTAAATGATTTGCTCCATTTCCACTGCACAGACTTCAGTCCTGGTGTTTATTTTGAATCCAGGTTCTTCACTTGTAATTTCCCTCAAGTTCATCCAGCAGTTTACTGCAGATGTTTCTGTTTCAGTGCTTTTTGCAACAGCGCTTAGGAGCGAAAGAAATGTGTTAGCTCTGAGCAACTGTGTCACATGGGTGGCTTAATAGCTATTTTCCAGCGGGATACGTGGCTTAATAGCTGCTTTCCAGTGAGGACATGTGACTGTGCCTTTATTTTTTTGGCTGAGCTGGGTCTTCATTGCTGTGCAGGCTTTTCTGTAGTTGTGGAGAGCAGTGGCTCCTCTCTATTTGCGCTGCTCAGGCTTCTCACTGCCGTGGCTTTTCCTGTTGGGAAACACGGGCTCCAGGGCACACGGACTCCGTTGTTGCTGCATGTGGGCTCAGGAGTTGTGGTGTGTGGGCTTAGTTGCCTCACAGCATGTGGGATCTTCCTGGACCAGGGATCGAACCTGTGTCTCCTTCATTGGCAGGCAGATTCTTAATCATTGGACCACCAGACAAGTCTGCCTTTATCATTATTATTTTTTAATTCCATTTGCTGAGAGTTTCTTGGCTCTGCCACTCCCGGAGGATGTATGAACTGTCAACTCTGGACCCTCGTTGGAGAGCTCTGGTGAGTGAGGCGGGGAGACACGGACCATGTCCTGCGTGAGATGCCCGGGACGAGGTTGTGCTTCTCTCTCCTTCTGGGAGCGAGGGCAGATGAAGCGCTCTGTGACCCGTGCGTCGTCTTGGCAGTGCTTTCAGGAGCGTCACACTGTGCCCCTTTGTTCGCTTGCGAGCCTGCTCTTCTCCCCTTCCCTGTCTACTGACAGGCCCTCCTCTGTGCATCGGCACCGTGCCTGCAGTAAGTGAAACAGGCTGTGCCTGGAGTTGCTTGGTGTTAAAGGCTGTTTCCAGATGCTTCCTTGTAGTGTTGAGTTGTTCATGGAGATGATGATTTTCTTTGAGACGGTGGAGTCAGCAAGCATTTGAGACACAGCACATCTTTTCTAGAAATCATTAGGAGGAAAAATTGACCTTTCTTCCTGTGGTGCTGTGTGAGGGCTACACCCAATCAAATATTTAGAGCTTTGTTGGTGTTTGTTTTCTGCTCAAACGGAGGGAAAGATCCTTTGCTCCTCCCTCCACAGCTGAGCAGGTAGCTCTGGGACAACGTAAAAGTGCGTGACTCCCAATGGGGTAATGGAGTAAACGGAGTTAGTAGGCGGGTTGCACGACCCGCGTGACATAGCGACCGGACTCTTAGAGGCGGGTGTGTGCACTCAAGGCCCTGAAGCTGATACCCACCGGAAGTGAAATTCACCCACAAAGTGGTTGTCAGGTCACCAGCTTGCCCCTGTCCCACGTCGTCAAGCTTTTCCCTTTGCGTCATTAAGCACCAAAGGCTTCCCAGGTGGCACTAGTAGTAAAGAACCCACCTGCCAATACCGGAGACACAGGAGACGCGGGTTCGATACCTGGGTCAGGAAGATCCCCTGGAGGAGGAAATGGCAACCCACTCCAGTATTCTTACCTGGAGAATCCCATGGACAGAGGAGCCTGGCAGGCTACAGTCCATGAGGTCACCAAAGAGTCGGACACGGCTTAGTGGCTAAACAGCAGCCTTACATACTGGCTGTGAGAGAGGGTGATAGTGACCTCACTTAGCTGCTTGGTCCATTTGTTCATTTTGCATGGATCAAGCACCTTCTGTGCACTCCACCCAAACACGGGGTTGCCCAGGCCTGGAGGAGCCCCAGCGCAGTGGGGCAGATAGCATCACATGACTGTAAACCTCCCGGGAAACAGGCACTATGAAGACAGGTCAAGGATGCTCTGGGCCCCCCAGGAAGAGAATTGCATCAACTCTGGAACGTCGTAGCCCAGTGGCTGAAATCCGATGAGTGGGAGGAGCTGAGCTCTGGGGAGCTGAGGGGTGACCATCCGGGCACAGACCCATCTTGGGGCAGGTGGCAGCAGGGGCCATTTGGGAACCAGAGACCAGGAGCAGAGCCAGCGTCTGGGAGATGTGCCAGCGGAGTGCAGGTGAGGGGCCAGAGCACCCCAACTGCGGTGTCCCCGTAGGTCGTCAGCTTGGTCCTGGAAGGGGTAGGGCTCTCGTAGTGGGTGGGAGAGGTCACTTGGAGAGCACGCAGAGCGGGGCACAGTGGAGCCCTGAGGAGACCCGGCTGGTGCTGGGCGTGAGGGTGTTGGTGGCTGGACCCAGGACCGGTGGGAGACATGGGGAAGAGAGGGCTTCTGCCCAGGGGGAGGGCGCAGTCCCGACCCCACCGTCTGCTGTGTTGCCCGCAGGACCTCCGCGCAGAGACGCCTCTGGGGGACCTGTGGCATCATGACTTCTGGGGCAGCCGGCTGAGCAGTAACACCAGCCACAAGTCCTACCGCCCCCTGACCGTGCTGACCTTCAGGTGAGGTGCCGCAGGACGGCCGTGGGGGAGGGGAAACCCGAGGCTTGTGCTTGACATTGCACCGGGTGGGGCCCCGGTCAGGGGTTCCGACGGACATACCAGCCGCGGTGCAGACACTGACCTGGGCAGCCACACAGAGGAGACCTGCCAGGCCCCCGGCAAGGCAAGGATGCTCTGACAAGCGGTCCCTACTTTGCACAGTCCTCTCAGGTTGGACCCTTTGCAACTTAAGCTGGAGGAAACAATATGTCGAGGCAACAGGTAGTCTCTAATTAAATTGTGTTTGCTTTCACTATATAAAAAAAGTAAGTTATAAATCTTCCTCCTGTGAACCACATCAGGCTTCCCTGGTAACTCAGAGGTAAAGCATTCACCTGCAACACAGGAGACCCAGGTTTGATCCCTAAGTCAGGAAGATTCCCTGGAGAAGGCAATGGCTACCCACTCTAGTCTTCTTGGCTGGAGAATTCCATGGACAGAGGAGCCTGGCAGGTTCATGGGGTCACAAAATGTCAGACACGACTGAACGACTAATACTTCACTTCTGTGACCACATCAATATCCAAAAACAAAATGAAACTAAAGATGATCTTGCCAGCCCCCATGAATCAGGGAGCTGTTTGCATTAAATAGATTAATTGATCTCACAGAAGTTCCCATGCATAGCTGTTTCTCAGGTGTATTGGATAACCTATGTGTAAAGTAAAGTAAAGTGAAGTGAAGTCATTCAGTTGTGTCCGACTCTTTGCAACCCCATGGACTATAGCCTACCAGTCTCCTCTGTCCATGGGATTTTCCAGGCAATAGTACTGGAGTGGATTGCCATTTCCTTCTCCAGAACCTATGTGTAGATCCCTCAAAAGTGAAAGTGAAAGTCGCTCAGTCGTGTCTGACTCTTTGCGACCCCCTGGACTATATATACAGTCCATGGGATTCTCCAGGCCAGAATACTGGAGTGGGAGCCTTTCCCTCCTCCAGGGTATCTTCCCAACCTAGGGATCGAACCCAGGTCTCCCGCATGGCAAGCAGATTCTTTACCAGCTGAGCCACAAAAAGAAGTATAGAAAGGATGAATCAGAACCACTCGTGGTTGAAAAAGAGACAAGAATCCTTGACAGGGAGGAAGTGCTTCCTTGTTCAGAAGGCTGGTGGACACACTGTCAAGGGGTATATTGGGGGGTTGGGGACGGGGAGAATAGACAAGTCACTTGACCATGCTTCCCTGTGGAGCAGCCTGTGTAACGTGTGGTCTGTTTTATCTTTCTGAAAGACAACCTTGCCTTTATCGCACCTGAATAATTGTCTTTTTTTTTTTTTGGCATTTCCTCTCCAAGTATTTTCTGTCCCAGTCCTCTGAGAGGTCCTTATCTCCCGTTTTCCCCTCTGCAGTTAATTACATTGTTAGCTCATCTTCACCCTTCTTAGCTTAACAGGCATTATTTATCTTGACGCTATTTTTATCAACTGTGCACACGCTCTCCTCCTCCAGTATGTTCACACGCCAGCCTTTCCCTCCAGCCGGTTCGTGTTTTATTTCACGTGCTTCTGCATCTCCGCTGTGAATACCTTCCTTCCCTGCAGGATGAACTACTATTTGTCGGGAGGCTTCCACCCTGTGAGCTTCCACGTCGTCAACATCGCCCTGCACGGCGGCGTCTGCGTGCTGCTGGTGGACGTCTTCTCCGTGCTGTTCGGGGGCCTGCAGTACACGAGCAGGGGCAGGAGGCTGAACCTGGCCCCCAGGTCGTCTCTGCTGGCCGCCCTGCTGTTTGCCGTGCACCCGGTGCACACCGAGTGTGTAAGTACCGTCTGCCAGCCGTCTCTACACTTGTGTAAGATAGACGCAGTCCACACGTTGGTTTGTTCCCTAAAACAAGCTTCCCTTGGCTGATTGTACAGCTGTAGAAGGCCAGCTTTCAGACGCCCAGAGCGGTGATTTGTGGGGACAGCAGGTCCCCCTTAGGACAAACACAGGGTCCGCGATGGGCCGAGACTTCATAAAGACCACGTGGTGTGATCTCTGCCGATACTCTGTGTCCCTTATTAGACCACACTGGGAAGGTGTGAATGGTGAACCTTGCCCAGCTTCTGGGCCTAAAGCCAGAGGCTGAGACTTCCTTGTTTTCCTGAAAAGGGGTCTGATGCAGTTTTCCTCTGTTAGCCGAGAGCTTTTGTGATTTCCAAAATACTTCTTCACACTTCATACGATAGTCACCAAAACGCTGTAGGTTCAGCTGGAGCAGCATAACAATTTCCACTTTACAGAAGAGGAAGCAGCCAGGGAGGACAAATTAGGGACTTAACCTAGGTCGGTCACATGGCCGAGGGATATGGGACAGAATTTAAGATCTGGTCATATGAACCCCTGCCAGGGAGAGGTTGGCATGCTGCGAGCTGAGCTGGTGGGTGGGTCCTCACGTCCTGCGGGGACCTGCTCATGAATTCGCCCCACCTTGCTTCTCATCTCCCATCCCTCCATTCCATGACAGCCATTCAAACTCAAATATTTGAGAAAAAGCTATCGGTCATTAAAAATTAGCATTCCTAAAACAAATCAGCTTTTGTTCACCTTTCCTTGTTTCTTGGCAAATAAGCAGTATTCAGTTTCATCCTATCAGTTCAGTTTAGTTCAGTCGCTCAATTGTGTCCGACTCTTTTCAACCCCATGGACTGCAGCATGCCAGGCCTCCCTGTCCATCACCAACTCCTGGAGTTTGCTCAAACTCATGTCCATTGAGTCGGTGATGCCATCCAACCATCTGATCCTCTGTCGTCCCCTTCTCCTCCTGCCCTCAATCTTTCCCAGCATCAGCGTCTTTTCAAATGAGTCAGCTCTTCACACGAGGTGGCCAAAGTATTGGAGTTTCAGCTTCAACATCAGTCCCTCCAATGAACACCCAGGACTGATCTCCTTCAGAATGGACTGGTTGGATCTCCTCGCAGTCCAAGGGAGTCTGAAAACTCTTCTCCAATACCACAGTTCAAAAGCATCAATTCTTCAGCACTCAGCTTGGTTTATAGTCCAACTCTCACATCCATACACGACCACTGGAAAAACCATAGCCTTGACTAGACGGACCTTTGTTGGCAAAGTAATGTCTCTGCTTTTCAATATGCTGTCTGGGTTGGTCATAATTTTCTTCCAAGGAGTAAGCATCTTTTAAATTCATGGCTGCAGTCACCATCTGCAGTGATTTTGGAGCCCAAAAAATAAAGTCTCTGGGCTTTGGGCTGGGTCCCCAGGGGAGGGAGGAGAGCTAACGGAGGGCGTTTCCTCGCCTCTTGTTCTTTTAGAGACCAGGATGTCGGCCCCAGGGGGTTCCCCGAGGACACTAGCGCCACTGCAAGATTTTCTTTCCTCGAGGCGTTGGTGAGGATTTCACATTGCTTGAGTTCAGACTGCAGTGTCAGAGAGGGACGGCCAGGTGTCCTTACTACTCCTGCTCATCCAGTGAAGCCAGAGTTTATACTGAAGGGATCAGGTGGTGAAATACCACCCCCCACCTCCCTTCCTCATTCCTTCTATGGCTCCCGCGCAAATTGTGCCCAGTAGGGAAACGCCACCACCTTGTATGTTACGGATTCAGGGAATGGCGGGGACTTCTGCAGAAAACTCTGATGGGAGTGTCTCAGGTTATTTGTAAGAAAAAAAAAAAAAGTCGTTATAAAAAGCTTTGCCTGAAAATACATATCAATGCAAATAACAGAAAAGAAAAAATCTCTTTGTACCCATGCACATTGGCCAAACTATTCAACTCAGTAACTTCTTGGAATAGCCTTTAAAATTTTCTTCCTATAGAATCTAGAATCTCTCTGCCAAAAATTCACTGAAGGACTAAATACTCTGTACACTGAAACACCTGTCACACTTTTTGTTGAGACTTATTTTCTTCTTTAAATTACTTTTTATTGGAGTATAGTTGCTTAACAATTTTGTGTTAGTTTCCTGCTGTAAAGCAGGTGAATTAGTTATCCTCACACACACATCCCCTCTTTTTTGCCTTTCCTTCCCAGTTAGGTCCCCACTGAGCACTGAGGAGAGTTCCCTGTGCGATACAGTAGGTTCTCATTAGTGCCATACTTTTTAAAACCTGTTTTTCTTCATTCAGATGATGTAATGTACATTCCTTAAGACCTGGGAGTATCTTCACTTAGCCAAAGGCAGAATGTTTGTTTTAAAAATGAGTTTATGATATTTAAAGTTCATTTTAGTGGAAGTCTTTTTTGTTTTTGTTCCAGATTTGGATGATTTACAACATTATATGTTAGGGGGAGTCTTTAAATGTACCTCAACCACTCAGATAACAAGTGGTTTAGACTGGCCTTTTTGCCTCCTACCCCTGGTATTTATCCAAGCCACTTCCCTCCCCTTCACTCAGTTCAGGAAACCTTGTTCTCTGACCCTCCACATTCCCAGCCCCTGCTTCCCAGACCGTCTTGCTCTCAGGACCTTCTTGGATGCCCTTCTCTGAGTTGGCTTCTCTTACTGTCTCCTCTGAAAGGCCGTGGGATGCTGAACCATCCTCGGGCCCTGTGAAGAGCCGCAGCTGGCAGATGCTGCTCACACCCCTCTCTGGTCCTGATGGGAGGCCCACGGCACCAGCTGCTTCCTCCATCGCTGGCCGTGGAGCCAGAGAGCCCACACCTGCTTCTCCCTAAGTTGCCATGTACTTGGTCTGCTGCTCTGTCCCCCCGAATCCCCCCAACCATGTGTACCTGTCAGATTGACAGTGAACCAGCACCCACTGTGGGCCAGGCTCTGTCTGTGGGGTCTCATTGCATCCTCGATTGCACTGCAACTCTGAGCAAGTTACAGGCCAGAGGATTCCAGAAGTCTCATGATCTATTTACTGCCTTCATGAAGTAATCATTCCATTTACCCCTCCAGCACACTGGCCTCCTTGGCCCAGATCTGTTGAACCTTTTGTCTTTAGCTTCCTTCCCGGGAAGGTTTTTTCACGTGCCTGGCAGTCACAGGTGGGACTCAGCTGCCAATCTTCTTAGTGATCGAGTGCCCCTGTGTCAGGAGCTTGCCATCGCCAGCGTCGGGAGCCACGCTGGTTGGATGGAAACTGCTCCTAAAAGGCATTCCTTTTAGCTGTGGCGTGTACATGCACCTGGGCACAGAATGTAAACATGATTTTCATATTTACATTGTAAATGTAAAATGTGATTTCACATTCATTGTGAAATATACTCTCTTACCTCTGTTTGTAGGCTAGACTTTACTTTGGATCCAACGTCACACTTCTCACTTTAAGATGAGCTTCCCAGGAACTAAAATGAAACCTTGAGAGTCACAGTGCAAGCTCTGATACATGTCCTGTCCGGGTGCTAGTTAGTAAAGGATGCCACGTAGACCAGA
The DNA here is from genome assembly GCF_055505025.1 of Bos grunniens. Lineage (NCBI taxonomy): Eukaryota > Metazoa > Chordata > Mammalia > Artiodactyla > Bovidae > Bos > Bos grunniens. The sequence continues at coordinate 83,614,920 of NC_141176.1, read as the reverse complement.
CCAGTACTCGGGAGCACGGTTCTCTGTCTTTGGTTGACGTGAGACTTTTGGAGAACAATTGTTGGAGTAATCAGCTTGAAAGAAATGGAGCACCCATTTTGTATTGCTTCTTTTACACTAAGGTGGAGAAAAGGGCCATCATCAGATGCAGAAAATGGGGAGGGGCAGAGAAGAAATGGTGGAAATCGTACTCTGTTTCATCTTACTGGTCAACCTCTTTTGAAGCCTTCCACTTTCCAGGTTAACCCGCTTAATTGGTTTTGGTCTAAAGGGAGGGAAAGACAGAGACAGAGGCTTTGAACCATCATCCCTGTGTCTTATTCTCTCTCCTTGATGATGTGTAACACTTACTTCCCACCTGTCTTTCATGTCTCCAGTCAAATTTTCTTTCTTAAATATCATGCCCTTTGAGCTGATAACATTTTCCAATGGAAAAGTGCACCCTGGGCACCTGCTCAGGGTAGAGGTCTCTAGGGCTGTGGGCACAGAGTGCCGAGTGATGGAGTCTTCCCTGCACACGGGCATCACTGCCTCTGTACGACCCACAGAAGAGCCACAGTAGGTCGGAGTCAACCCAGCCTTCCCAGGGAAGCAGCTGACCCAGATCCTAGACCCAAAGTGAAGAGTCCGTTGTCAGATCACACCACAGGCAGAGAGCTCATTTTAACAGATGGCCGGGTCTCGTGAGGCTTTCTGTTTCTAAGGATGCTTTCGTGTTTCCAAAGTTTCATGTAAATGTTTTTTAACATAAATCTTTTTCCTCTGCCTCTTTGAAGGTTGCTGGTGTCGTCGGCCGTGCAGACCTCCTGGGCGCCCTGTTTTTTCTGCTGTCTTTCCTTGGCTACTGTAAAGCGTTCAGAGAAAGTAAGCAGGATGTTTTGCCCTCTTAATTTTGCATCTTCTTCGTGTTTCTGTTCTGTCGAGCGTGTTTTAACAGGTGGGAAGGTGTCCGTTGCTATAAGTTTATCACTTTGAAGGAATGTAGGTCAAAGGTGTCAACTGTTTTTAGTGATGTCTGTTACTCGGTTGCTTTTTCACGACACAAAGGTTGTGCTTCAACATTCACAATGTTCAGGAAGCATCTTGCTGAGTAGTGAAACCAAGAGCTCCTGCTGTTAGGGCTAAAGCAGTTGTGATTGATTTTTGTGATTTTTTTTTTCCAGTAAAATTGAAGAGGGGAAAAGCTTTTTGTTATTCATTTATTTTTAATTAAAACATGTTGGAGGAAAAATATAGAAAAATTGTAAAAATGTATAGCTATGAATATGCACCTGGAGCATGAGGTTCTTATTTTTTCATTGTCATGTTAATGATACTTAGAAAGTCTTTGTTGCTGGAACCCAGTGGAGTTGAAATGACCAGTTGTGTGTGTGTGTGTGTGTGTGTGTGTGTGTGTGTGCGCGTGCGCATGCACACATGCATGCAAAGTGGCGGGGGTTGAACTGCCTGTTTATTAGCACCAATGCATTTATTGAGACTCAGTAGAATCCCTGTATAACTCTACTAATTATATGAATTCTGATCACCTCCAAGTTACATCATCCCTTCCCAGTTGTCTTACAGTAGAAATTGGGTATGATACATTTATACATGTTGGCCCTGGCAACAGTGTTATAATTTCAACTTCTGTTACAAATTCAGTTCATGACTGTAGAACTCTCTCCGTATATAACACAATCAATTGAAAAGGGAAAGTCAGAAGAAAAGGGAAAGTGAGAGGAACGATTCCTATGGGTTGCTTGACAGGGCTGTTTCAGCAGAGTGAGTGAAAGTCGCTAAGTTGTATCTGACTCTTTGTGACGCCCCATAGACTGTAGGCCACCAGGCTCCTCTGTCCATGACATTTCCCAGGCAAGAATACTGGAGTGGGTTGCCATTTCCTTCCCCAGGGCCTCTTCCTGACCCGAGGATCAAACCTGGGTCTTCTGCATTGTAGGCAGATCCTTTACTGTCTGAGCCACCAGGGAAGCCAGTTTCAGCAGAAGCTGATATAGTAATACATTGGTTTCCTTGAGTCTTTGCCACAGCACTTCTCAAAGCTTAGGTTTGGTCCCCTGCCAGGGCCTGAATGTTGTTGTTCATGTACTAATGCTTACACTTGGATTCCTCCTATAAACTGATACCTTATTCATAAGCAAGGACAGACCACTCATTCAGGATTCTGTCTCTGCTGGGCTGGTTGAAGTGGGGTCACTCAGGACTGCTTTTTGCAGAGTCAGGAGTTTTCATAGAGGCTGCCTGGCCTTCGAAGCCTGAAATTCTTACTGGCCTATCCTTTGCAAAGTTTGCTAATTCCTGGGACAGATGACTGACAGGTAACTGTCACCTTGCTAGTGGTTCCAAAAGATTTTTTTAGCCAAGATTAATAGGGAGTTTCCAGCATGAATTTTTTTTTTACTCATGAAGGTAGAGGAGTTTCCTGTTAACATAAGTTACCATTTTTTGACTGTCTACTGTCACACATATGTGTGTGTGGTTGGCAATTATGTTACAGTCTTCAGTTCAGTTGCTAAGTTGTATCTGATTCTTTGCAACCGCATGGACTGCAGCACACCAGGCTTCCCTGTCCATCACCAGCTCCCTGAGCTTGCTCAAACTCATGTCCATCAAGTCGGTGATGCCTTCCAACTATCTCATCCTCTGTCATCCCCTTCTTCTCCTGCCTTCAGTCTTTCCCAGCATCAGAGTCTTTTCCAATGAGTCAGCTCTTCCCATCAGGTGGCCAAAGTATTGGAGCTTCGGTTTCAGCATCAGTCCTTCCAATGAATATTCAGGGCTGATTTCCTTTAGGATGGACTGCCTGGATCTCTTTGCAGTTCAGGGGACTCTCAAGAGTCTTCTCCAACACCACAGTTCAAAAGCATCAATTCTTCGGCGCTCAGCTTTCCCAATAGTCCAACTCTCACATCCATACATGACTACTGGAAAAACCATAGATTTGACTAGACAGACCTTTGTTGGCAAAGTAATGTCTCTGCTTTTTAATATGCTATCTAGGTTGGTCAGAGCTTTTCTTCCAAGGAGCAAGTGTCTTTTAATTTCATGGCTGCAGTCACCATCTGCAGTGATTTTGGAGCCCCAAAAAACAAAGTCTGACACTGTTTCCACTGTTTCCCCATCTATTTGCCATGAAGTGATGGGACTGGATGACATGATCTGAGTTTTCTGAATGTTGAGTTTTAAGCCAGCTTTTTCACTCTCCTCTTTCACTTTCATCAAGAGGCTCTTTAGTTCTTCTTCACTCTCTGCCATAAGGGAGGTGTCATCTGTGTATCTTTAAGATAGATGGAATTACTTTCCCTGCTGTCCACATGTAAGACAGAGAGTTTAAGTAACTCACCAGGATCACACGGCTATATATGGCTGAACTGGGTTCACCCTTTATGTCTAACTCACTTCAAAGCCAGCCCCAACTAAATTGTCTTCATCGGCTTCCCTGTCCTCATGGGACCAGTGAGGCAAGCTTGTCAAAACAGTCATTAAAAATAAATAGGAGGTGCATTCAATTCTGTTAATGAATTGTTAAAGTGTTAAGTACGGTAGAAACATCAAAAGTATGATTTAAGAACAGCCCCTGCTACTCATATTGTTTGTAGGTGTGCAGCCAAGAATCAAAGCTCTTTTGTGGAAGAAGTTCAGTCTGGTACTTACTGAATACAAATAATAATAAATGATATTTGTTGTTTAAACCTATGATTTAAGTTACCTGGTCTTTGTTCTTTCAGATCTGAACATCAATTCAAAGAACAGTCAAGCATTCATTCCTCATAAACTTGAAGTTTAAGAGAGGTTTTTTACAGAGGAACAAATTTAATATTTTTTATAAGGGAACAAAAAACTGAGTGTTCTGAAGTGAATGATTTAACTAGGTAAAAAGATCTTTCAGAGAATACATTCCTTTTTAATAACCTCATTAGCTTTCTTTATAGATGCACTGTCTGTATTATAAAGCTCTGGACAATTTTTAACTGCCTGAGTTTATTGTAACAAGCAATTCTGTGCTAACCTCTGGAATCCTGGCATTTTTTGAGAGTGAAAAAAGAGTCTCATGTAACATTTCTGTGTTTTTTTGTTTTTTTTTTTTTTGTACTTATGTAGAATAGCTCCAAGAGAGCTCTTTTAGAATAGAATCTTTTTTTTTTTTTTTTTAAAGAAGAAAAAAGCCTTATAGAAAAGGATAATTATTTTAAGGGGAAAAGGAAAGAAAAACACTAAGTCAGTGGTGCGCTGGTTATTATTTCTGAACACCCAAAATGAAAAGTATTATTCTAATGATGAGACGTCCTGTCAATATTTCTCTCTGTTAAAGCCTAGTACATATTTTGGATTGGAAAAAGGTAATCTGTCTGCGTGGGCTTCCCAGGTGACACTAGTGGTAAGGAATCTGCCTGCAGATGCAGGAGATGCAGGAGATGTGGGTTCAGTCCCTGGGTGGGGAAGATCCCCTGGAGGAAAAAAATGGGAACCCACTCCAGTATCCTTGCCTGGAGAATCCCATGGTCAGAGGAGCCTGGCAGGCTTCAGTCCATGGGGTCACGAGTCAGACACCACCGAGCATGCACACATACATAATCTCTCTGCACAATAAACTTGATAGAAGAGCCAAAACAATGTCTTTTATAAACGAATACCTTAGAATATTGTTTCATGGGAATTGGGATGACAAAGAGAAATTTCATTAGTCTCATTTATATAGTGGGGAGGAGAGAACCTTTTCAAGAGGAAAGGAAATGGGTACATTTCTAGAATAACCGTTTTAAATCCTAAGCTATTATGAAACACAAGATCTCAAGTCTCAGTTGTTCTAAGTTCTTCAAATTTATTTGCTCTAGTCACTCTCCCTACCATAGTTCAGGGCTTCCCAGATGGCTCTGCAGGTTAAGAACCAGCCTGCCAATGCAGGAGACACAGGAGACGTGGGCTCGATGCCTGGGTCAGGAAGATCCCCTGGAGGAGGAAATGGCCACCCACTCCAGTATCCTTGCCTGAAAAAATCCAATGGACAGAGGAGCCTGGCAGGAATACAGTCCATGGGGTCGCAACGAACCGCACACGACTGAACACAAGACGGTCGCACCATAGTTCAGGCAGCTAAAACAGGATAACTGTTGACTCTTGGGATCTCATTTCCTGCTCTTTTCCACTTTGATTCAAGACACGTTTGTCTTTGGCTTACACAAAGTTAAGTCACACAGCTTAAAATAAATGAGGGCAACTGTGTAACTCACATAGTCTAGGACGCTTTTTTTTTTTTTGTAGATTTGGAGTTGCTGCCATTTGAATTATGACTGCGGTATTCACGTGCGTTCTCTTTTCTCCAGGGTTGCTACACGGGCTCGATCCTCCCAAAATGTCCACCCCACCCCCACCCCCGTTATTTTAGTTAGGAGAGTGGCCTCCGAGTTGCCTCATTCCGCGGGTGGAAGCGCCGCTTGCTTGGCTCCCACTCCTGGAAGGAGAATCGCATGCTCGTTGTGCGGCTCTGGGGTCTGACCGAGGGAGCTTGGGGCAGCCTGACGGAGTCCAGTGACTTCCGTCCACGCACCGCGACGCACGCCGGCTTCCGGGCGGCGAGACGTGGGCGTCGATTGGGGAAGACGGTCGCTACTGGCGTGCGATGCTTTTTTTTTTTTCCCCCTGAAACGACAGCTTCCCCACTCGAGCGCCGTGCCAAGTCCGCCACTCAGCCCTTCCCTGAATTGCTCACATCTGTTAGGCTTTTGGGAGTGTTGGCGCTGACCAGGGTCTTGCTGTTATTGCTTGTGGGGTTTTTGTTTCCCCCACCGTGCTCCTTCCCCTCGCCGCCGCCCCTGCTGCCCCTCAGGCTTTGCCTCGGTTTACTAAAGGGATTGCCTTACCTCAGAGACAGACACGGAAACAAGGAAAGCATTTTCCAAGCCAGTCTTTGTGAAATTGTGGATTATAAAAGGTTGATGTTTGCGAACACTGTACAGTACTCCTAGAGCAAGTTGTGAGAGATGTTGCATGCTGTAAGAATAGTTTTTTGGGTTTTTTTGTGTTTGCTTTTTTCATTTTCTCTCCTGGACCATTGTTGCTTAAAGCTTAGCAGATTGGACAGATTTGAGATGGAGAGTTCTTAGCCTGAGACACTTACACAGAGTTTGACACCACTTTGGCTTCCCCCAGTGGCTCAGGGGTGAAGAATCCGCCTGCAGTGCAGGAGACTCGGGTTCGATCCCTGGGTGGGGAAGGTCCCCTGGAGAAGGAAATGGCAACCCATTCTAATATTCTTGCTGGAAAAATCCCATGGTCAGAGGAGCCTGTTGGGCTGTAGTCTATGGGGTCACAAAAGAATTTGACACGACTGAGCGAGTAAACAATGAACGATGCATCAGTTAGAACTCCCTATTTGCGTAAGACTTTTTGAATAAAAGTACTCATAAATGCAGTTGTACTGGAGGTGATATCCACCTCTCAGGATTTATTTTTACTGTTTTTAGCTGTTAATTCTAAAATGAAAATGATCCATTTTTCCTAAGTTTTTAATATTATGTAATTTTTTAAAAACTATTTTAAAAAAGAATCTCTTGTATGACAGAGATTATTCCGTTGTGAGGAGGTTCAAAGACTAAAAAGTGAGAAGAGAACTTCCGGCTGTATTTATTCACATTAATAAATTACTAACTTTTCGGTGTTAATTACATCTCATAATTGCCTTTGAAATATAATAATATAGTAAAGCTTCTAATAGACATCGAAATAAAACTGTTGACTCATCCAGTATTTATTGAGTGCCAGCTGTATGCAAGGTGGCCTACTGTTTTCAGTTTCAACTGTCTTATTAAAATGATCAGGCAACTTCCCTGGTGTCCAGTGGTTAAGATTCTGTGCCTCCAATGCAGGGGGTGCAGGTTCCATCCCTGGTTGGGGACTAAGATCCCCACATGCCTCGGAGGCATGACCAAAAAAAGAAAAATTTTTTTAAATAAATAAAAATAAAATGCTCAAAGTTGGGAATAAAAGAATAGCTTACATTAGTTACTAAGTAAAAACATACAAAAACACAAGTCCAGATTTATCTAGATTATGCTCTATATATTTGCAACTGTTCGCATTAGTCACTTTGACAAATTAATACTCAAAGAAAATAATAATTTGGCAAAGTACATGGTAAAACTATGCTGCTGCTGCTGCTAAGTCTCTTCAATCATGTCCAAGTCTGTGCGACCCCATAGACGGCAGCCCACCAGGCTTCCCCGTCCCTGGGATTCTCCAGGCAAGAACACTGGAGTGGGTTGCCATTTCTTTCTCCAATGCATGAAAGTGAAAAGCTCAGTTGTGTCCGACTCTAGCGACCCCATGGACTGCAGCCTACCAGGTGCCTCCGTCCATGGGATTTTCCAGGCACAAGTACTGGAGTGGGGTGCCATGCTAGAGGAGGTCTTATGACCATAAGTCTACTAGGCTGTGCTGTCCCTAAACTCAGGACCACTTTCCCAGTTGATTATTTAATTTTTATAAGGCTTTTCTTGATTGTCTCCAGTACTAGAGATACTTTATCAATACTTTGTAGGCCGGCCTTGGTTTATCATGCACCTCCCTTCCACACATTTGTAAAGAGGACCCCTTTGATTTATATGAGATAGTTTAAAAGTATAGTTAGTCCATGGGTGTGAACTGCACAAGTCCATTTGTAGGTGGATTTTTTTCAATATGCACTTCAATATCGCAGAACCAAAAGTTGGTTGAATCCCCGGATACAGACCAGCAAATACCAAGGAACACAGTGGGGGCTGACTGTGAAGTTATATGGAAGGGTTGGGCCCTAACTCTCCAGTTTAAGAGTCAGCTGTTAAGCTCAGCTTTCCAGTTTGGATTGCAGAAACACTGAAGTGTGTGCATGCTGTCTCATGACTCCTGATAGCAAATCAAGTGACTAATCTGGTAGGGGCTGGAGGAGAAAGAAGTGAATTTTAATAAGCAAGTCACTTCCTATTTGCCGAGTTTTCGAAGGCAGACTTGGATTATAAACAGCCGTATAGATCATTTCATGGATGAGCTGGGTCTCTGAGCATGTGACGCTGACAGTGCTGTGTGGTAGGAAGTACGATGTGAGCCCTCAGGTCATCGCAAAATTTCTAGTAGCCCATGTTATACAAAAAGAAAAAACTAGATTAGCTGAATTTTAACAATAGATTCTTAGCCTAAAATATCAAAAATATTGTAGTTGTAACATGTAATCAGTATACAGATTATGGAGCTGCTGACATTCTTTCATATGGAGTCTTCGAAATTAGGTAGTGAGTTTGATCCTTCCAACATGTCTCAATAGGGACCAGGTAAATTTCAAGTGCTCCCCAACCACCGTGCCTCCTCTTGGACCGTGGTGGTTTAGAGTTGGTTTTCCGAATGTAAAGCCTTTGCTTGGTTTATAAATGAGCCCTGAAATTACCATTGTTGAGAGGTGACCTGCCTTCCTGCTAAGTTGTTTCAGTCTTGTCCGACTGTTTACGACTCTGTGAACTGTAGCCCGCCAGGCTCCTCTGTCCACGGGATTCTCCAGGCAAGAATACTGGAGTGGATGGCCGTGCCCTCCTCCAGGGGATCTTTCTGATCTAGGGATCGAACCCGGGTCTCCTGCCTTGCAGGCAGATTCTTTATTGCTGGGAAAGTGACACTCATATTTAATAATCACTGAAACTGAAAAAACTTCTTCAGCACAGAATCATTGTCATCCTCTTATACATGTTTCCATACTGGAACCAAACCAGAAGTATAAGGAAAATTAAAGAGTAGGATGCTCCCAGAACAATTTGCTGAGGATTTGAGAGGTGGAGGGAGCCTGAGTCCCTTAAAGAAACTTGGAGTTTGAGTGGTGTGGTGGAATTATGAGGTGAGATTAGAGAGAAGGCTGTCAAAGAACTTGGAGGTTGTGGTTTTTTAATGTGTTCTTTTTTTGGTAAAATCTCAGATTGAGCCATCTAAGGAGAAATCCATTTTAAATTCCAGGCAAGTGGAATGTGAGTCTTGGGGTAGTTTACCTTTGTGTTCACAGAGTGCTTTCAAGAGCAGTCCTTTGGGTGTTTTAATGGAGGAACTGGGAATTTTTTTCCTATCCAAAACTACTGAGCCGTGGAGGGCGGGGTGGAATTAATCCATGTTACAGTCAAGTAAAACACAAGCTAATTCAGTTTTTGTAGGAAGAAATGTAAAATGATCAAGGGACTAAAACGTTAAGATCAGGGAACATTACACTGGGAAATCATAGTATGTGTCAAGACATCTGAACACAAACTGTGGGAATAGAAGCTTAAAAAAATCAAATTCCACTAAAGGGATGAGGCGGGAAGCAGTCCATTTGGTTTTTTTGTTTTTGGAAGGGTTTTTTTGGCCACTCCATGTGGCTTACTGGATCTTAGTTCCCCAACCAGGGATGGAACCCATGCCCCCTGCAGTGGAAACCCGGAGTCCTAATCACTGGACCCCAGGGAAGTCCCTCCATCATGGTTTCTAGTGAACTACTGAACCTGATGCCTCGTGGATATGAAAACAACGGCTGGGTCTGAGGTGTGGGGTTTTCAAGGGCGCAGGAGCCAGGGTGGGAGACTCCACGGTAATTAATGTGTTCATTTATAATTAAAGGGTATCTATTTGCATATAAGGGACTCCTGGGTTGCTCAGTGGTAGAGAATCCACCTGCCTTTGAGTCAGAAAGATCCCCTAGAGGAGGAAATGACAACCCACTCCAGTATTCTTGCCTGGAAAGTTTCATGGACAGAGGAGCCTAGTGGACTATAGTCCATGAGGTTGCAAAGAGTCGGACATAACTGAGCACACACACATTTGCACATAAACTGCTGATACGAGCAAATCCCGAAAGTGGTTGGCCTCAGACTCAGCATGACGTGTTACAGGAGGAAGGGCTGAGGGAACACCCTACACTGAGAGGAGAGGGCGAGCCCTGTGGGGTCCCCTCCACCTATCGCTGTCGTGCGGCAGAAGGCGTGGGATGCCATGCTCTGGCGTGATGTGGAGTGAGCGTGACGCCGCTGCTTGGCCTGGACCCCTGTGCTCACCTGCTAAAACTTGTGGGACTTTTCTCAAAATCACATCCTAAGAGGAATTAAGTGATCCATTAGCTTTACCTCTACTTTGGCCATATTTTTTTAAAGGTCTCAATGCCTTGGTGTCTATAAACACTTGTCTGCTGCTGATTGCTAGCAAATGCTCAAAGTAAAAGTCACTCAGTCATGTCCAACTCTTTGTGACCCCATGGGCTATATACAGCCCATGGAATTCTCCAGGCCAGAATACTGGAGTGGGTAGCCTGTCCCTTCTCCAGGGGGTCTTCCCAACCCAGGAATCAAACCAGGGTCTCCTGCATTGCTGGTGGATTCTTTACCAACTGAGCTATTGAGGGAAACCCAAAGAAAATAATAAATCCCAATAAATATATGAATACCCCAATGAAATCATGTCTAATGTAACAGGAGTATTGGGGTTGGGGCTCGTAATTGTGATCTCTTGGTGTTACATGTATAGTGTAATTAATTTCTACGAGTGGAATCATCCTTAGTTTGCTTGATGGAACTAAATACTCTGATATACCATGGTTTTCAATAAAGACAACTTGGCTTCTAGGCACTGTGCCACCTGGGATATTGGAGAGATGCTGCTCAGGACGGTGGGAGGCAGGTAGAAGGCAGGCATGAGCTCACTCGAAGTTAAAACTGAAATGGACTATCCGTTCTTGAAGTCACAGCCATGTGGCCCCCTGCCTGCAGCGTCTTGGGAGGGATTCCCACTCTGCCATCACTGCCAGGGAGATCACAGGCACGACCTCCTGGAAGCACTCCAGCTGTTCCTACATTATGGCTCTATGATTTGTCAGTTCTTTGCCCCTCCTGATAGGTAATCAGGTGCCCCAGATTCTGGTGCTTGGAGAAGATGCTCCAGTGAGCCAGGCCTGGTACCCAGGATGCAACTATGAGCAAGCTTCCCCCCGAGGTTGATGCTCCTCAGCCTGTGGCATCAGAATCACCTGGATGGCTGGTTAACAGGCTTCTGGTGAGGCTCCACCCTCGAGTCTCTGAGTCCAAGGGTCTGGTTGGGCTGGGGGGGCCTGAGCATCTGCCTTTCTTAGAAAATCCAAGGGCAGGCCCACACGCTGTGAGTGGCACTAGTTAGTTTAATGGTCTCCACTGGGCATGATCCCCTCCCACCCAGGACATCTGGCAAAGCCTGATGTTTTGGGTCATCACAGCTGAGAGCTAGGAGGGCTGCTGGCTTCTCGGGGGGCGGGGCGGTAGAAACAAGGGAGGCACCGAGCATGCTACAGTGCTGAGAACTGGCCCACGTGTCAGCATTTGTAGTGAAGTATGAGAAGAACACGCTGGCAGATTGTGCTGAGGGCCGTCTAGGGGGCTACCGCTGGGCCTGACTTAATGTAGGGGGTCAGTTAGGGGCACCGCGGTGCATGGGACAGACCCTGCTACTGGGCAGTCAGGCGTGCACACAGTAGGACCATTTGCTGTTGTTGCAACTGTGAATAAAACAAGTGAACCAGAAGGGAGGCTGCCCAGGAGTGTAGGTTACACAGCCTAAGTGACCTTTGACGGCCACAGGATTCTTCTGGGGCGTTCTAGCCTAAGAAAAGGGAACATGCAAAGCCCAGTGAGAGTAGACTGGCCTGTGTGCTTGGAATTTAGACCCAGGGAACCTGGAGAGGCTGTGTCACCCCGTAAGGAAGGCCTTAAGTGCTGTTTTCAGCATTGGGACCCCTTCATCCTGTCAACGGCAGGAAGCAGCAGATGAGAAAGACTTAAAACAAGAGTGCTGGTTGATTCGGGACAGTGGAGTCCAAATCAGTGAGGCTTTACTGCTTTATCAGTCAGTTGGGCTGGTGAAAAGCCTTCGGGTGCCTCGACTGTACAGCCAAATAAAACTTTTTTGTATTCTGTCAGTTCTGCCTGTTTGTACATTAATCCCGGAAATCCGACAGAGATTTCCAAGAAAAGCTGAAAAGATCAGACAGTGTCAGCCTGTATGTCCTTTGGCTTGACTTCCAGATCTCCAGCCCCCGAGGCCTATGTGTGAGTGAGGACGTTTTCCCAGCCGACTGGGCCCTCAGACAGCACAGGGGTCAGTCCTGCTCACAGTTTGTTGAGAGTCCAGAGGGCTTGGCTGGGTGCAGCCCCTCAGCATCCTGAGAGGAGTTTCCAGCCACACGTGGAAAGCTCCAGGTTAGCAGCATCCAGACCCCGCAGCCGATCCCGGACAGGGAGCCCAGGACTTTGGTCTGGGGCTTTGCTGATGACGCCCAGATAGCCACTTCATTCAGGATGCATCTCTCTGTTTCCCTGTCTCTCTCACATACGTACCTTAATTGTTGGTTTTCTGCTCAAGCAGTTTAATGAGAACTACGGTATATCTTGTCACCGCATAGTGAGCTTGGAACATTTTGGTGACATCGTGACAGATCAGTCACCCCCTTGCATCAAAGCCCCATTGGAGACCCTCTCCCTTGAACCTGGGTTGGTTTTGCTGATTTATGTGCAACAAACAGTGACTGCTTTCTGTGGTCCCAGCAGTCTACCAAGGTTTTTTGTTTGGTTTTTTGATGTTTAGTTTTTAGTATGGTTTTAATTCATGCACATAGTTTTTAAAAATGTACATTGTATGAAAGGTTTTGCAGTGAAAAGTAAGACTTCTTCCCTCTCCTATCCAAATTTTTCTTCTTAAAGTTGTTTAGAGGGAATTCGCTGGCATTCCAGTGGTTAGGACACAGGCGCTTTGGCTGCCAGGGCCTGGGTTTGATCCCTGGTCAGGGAACTAAGATTAAGCTGCATGGTACAGAAAAAAAAAACAGTTTAGAAACTACTGGAGTTGGTTTCCTAAGTGTTCTCCAGGGATATGTTTTGCATGTACAAGCAACTTTTATATGTAACTTTCAACACAAATGGGCAGGTATTTCTTGTATACCTTTTTTCTCACTCGAGTAGGGAAGATACAGTTATTGTTGCACCCATTTTATTGATGAGGACGCTGAGGCTGCAGAAGTAACTTGCTCCAGGTCACGTGGTGAATGGTGGTGCTGAATTTAGGCCAGGAGTTCTGGTTAGGCAGAGCTGACCCAAGACCCAGGGGCACCTCCTCCAAGCAGGTTCACTTTGCCCCACCTCACACTTAGGTCTTTATAAAATGTTTGTTCACCATCGACCTCGGTGAGGAGCTGAGGGCCTCACAGAGAACAGAGAGGAGTATCGCACGTGCCCTCTCCTCTCCTCCTGGGAGCAGGTCAGCTCTGGTCCCGGAATTGCATCCTCCACACCCTCTGCTGGTAGAGAGCAGACCCTCCTTCCTCAAAAGGTGTTCAGTTCAGTCGCTCAGTCGTGTCTGACTCTTCGCGACCCCATGAATCACATACGCCAGGCCTCCCTGTCCATCATCAAAAGGTGTCCAGGGACCATCGATCATTCCTGGAGCCCAGCCTCACCCAGAGCAGGTGGCTTACTGCCACAGTCACATTTCTGCTGAGGTTTCGGTTTCCTGTTGATACTTGAGTATCTGTGCAGGTGCACTCAGTGGTCCGGCATCCTTCAGAACTCGTCCACGCTGGTAGCAGAGCAGGTGTTCTTAAGGCATCTGGGGTTCAGAGAGCCCAGACTCCACCTGGAAGTGGTAGACGCTCTCAGAGCAGTGCTGGATCCCGACCCCGGGAGTTGTAGAGGTTCTCAGAGCAGAGGGGGGTAGCCAGATGCAGCGCCTCCTCCACCAGTGGGAGTCCTCGGCACAAGCTGGCAGAACGGCCTGTTAGGTGACCGGTGGGCTGGGAAGAAGGACCTCGCCCCTGGGAACTCTGCCTTGAGATGTCTTTGTACCAGGGCTGCATTGCAATGCCTCCTGAAGGCTCTGGGCTCCTGCTGGGGGACCCTTGAGAAGGGGATGTGTATGCCACGAAGAGAGTGAAAGTGTTAGTGACTCAGTCGTATCTGAGTTACAAAAAAAGTCCAAAACGTCCAGCTCTTTCCGAACCCATAGCCTGCCAGACTCCTCTGTCCATGGAATTCTCCAGGCTAGAGTACTGAAGTGTTGCCATGCCCTCCTCCAGGGGATCTTCCCAACCCAGGGGTCAAACCTGGGTCTCCTGCATTGCAGGCAGATTCTTAACCAGCTGCTACTACTGCTGCTGCTAAGTCACTTCAGTCGTGTCCGACTCTGTGCGACCCCATAGACGGCAGCCCACCAGGCTCCCCCGTCCCTGGGATTCTCCAGGCAAGAACACTGGAGTGGGTTGCCATTTCCTTCTCCAATGCATGAAAGTGAAAAGTGAAAGTGAAGTCGCTCAGTCATGTCCTACTCTTAGGGACCCCATGGACTGAAGCCCACTAGGCTCCTCCATCCATGGGATTTTCCAGGCAAGAGTACTGGAGTGGGGTGCCATAGCCTTCTCCGTAACCAGCTGAGCTACCACCATCTAACCAGAAATGTGGATCTAACACGCTGGCCCACAGAGAAATGCCATCCGAATACCAAACTGTGTTTTTAAATGGTGACTGTCGAAGGTGCACACTGAGAATTTGAGTTCCAGGAGCTCCCAAGACTGAGCTGAGTCGTGTGACTCTGTGTTTGTCATTTCTCCTGGTCGGCAGCTAACAAGGAGGGGACCCACTCCACGTTCTGGGTGTTGCTGAGCATCCTCCTGGGAGCAGTGGCCATGCTGTGCAAAGAGCAAGGAATCACCGTGCTGGTAAGACCCCAGGCACCTTCAGTGGGGTAGCCCTGCTCCCTACACCCGTTTCCCTCCCGTGAAGACACTGTGCACTGCCCTCCGGCGGGACCCCTCTGCTGTACCCCTATTGCCGGTCTTCAGCTTAGCCGCCTCTGGACCGGTTACAGGTGCCACCATGCTCCCGGTGATTCAGGTGGGAACTGAGTGTCTCAGTTGATTCATTAGAGCTGGTGGGCACGGAGAAGGGACACGTCTGAAGAGCAGGTGACTAGCCCCTGTGGAGAGGTCCTGGAGGAAAGAAAGAGCGTTGTGGCCTTTCTGGGGCGCTCTCATGTTGCAGCAGTCCTAAGTACAGCCATGTTGTGACCCTACTGCTGTCTCTGGTCCTGATTAACAAGCACTGGTGTGTGTTATGTTACATTTGCCTTCGTCCGGAAATGTCAGGGGGAACAGGAGGGGGCTCTGAAGGGTCCAGATGTGCGCCCCCTACGTCTGATCTGAGTAGAAGCCCCTGGAAGGGAGAGGCATGGAAATGCACTCTTTCTCTGTTCTAGCTAATTTCCTGCCTTACGTTATCAGTGGGAAACTGAGACATTAGGGATATGGGGCATGCCCATGTAGGAAGCCATGGGAAAGGATCTTCCTTTCCCAGGTCCAAGCTCTTTGGGGCTGGACACCAGTTGAGGCAAAGATAAAATGGTTTTATTGGATTCAATCTGTACGATTAAGGTCAGCTAGCTAGGAAACAGTATAGAAAGAATTGCTGTGCAAAGATACTAGAACTTCATGAGTTACTTTTTTAAAAGATTGCTCTAGACCAGTGTTTCTGAACCTTGGCATTATTGGCATTTGAGGCTGAATCATTCTTTCTTTGGGGCGTGTCCTGTGCATCATAGGATATTTTAGCAACATCCCTGGTCTCTACCCACTAGATGCCAGAAGGACACCTCCTCCCTCAGTTGTGACAACCTCAAATGTCTCCAGACGTTGCCAAGCACACCCCCCTGGTAGGGGGTGAAAATCATTCTGTGAGAACTGCCGTCCTGGAATCTTGCTTGTCTCAAAGTGTGGCTTGAGGACCAGTGGCGTTGACACCATCTGGGAGCTTATTAGAGATTTAGGATCTCAGACCTCCCCCTGCCACAGGCCTGCTGTGGCACCTGCATTTCACAAGGCCCCCAAGCGACTCCCACCTCCGTTAAGAAAAGCACTGAAAAATTAGGTTGAATTTTCATGAATAAAGATAGGGTGATGTTGAGCAGGTTTCCAAAAATCTGACTAGAATGTGGCCATTTTGATGACGTGTTTAAATGGGAAGGGAGAGAGCCCAAGACTCGCGTTGGGCTCAGTCCTCATGACAGCCTGACCACATCAGCACTGGGTGACTGTCCTATAGCTGCTCACAGGCAGAAAAACGCGTGGCATAAGAAGACAGCGCAGCTCAACAGGGAGCTTCTTGCCTTCTAGAAAATGGTTCACACCCGGGCAGAAATGGTCCTCTGACCCAGGACAACCATGCATCACACGGGTGAATAAAATGAGGATTCTGTGAAGTGATTAACCCAGCGCTGGCCTGTGTACTGGATAATTAATGGCTCCCAGCATGTATGGGGGTTGCTGAGGAGAGATGTCACCCTTGTGCTGAAAACCACAAATTACCACTGGCTTCTGATGACTTATGATTGATCCTCTTTGCCATGAAGCTCTGTGTTCGAAGGCCCCATGTCATAGAAGGGCAGCTTGAACCATCCATACAGTGTATATTCTGACCGCTCTGCCTAGTTCCAACAGGGAGTTCAGCTGCATGGCGTTGTCTACAGCAGCCACATTTATGGAAAGTCCACTGCAGGGTAAAGGGTAGAGTCCAGGCCAGATGAGCCCTCAGCTTGTAACCACAGGTGTCAGAGCTTTAAGAGCAGCCATACCTACTAGAAAGGAACTGCAGTGGTGCTGCTGGAAGCTGTTAGCATCAGTGCAGCTACAGTATCACACTTCCTAGGGCCAGGGGTTTTGCATACTTGGAGTTATTGGTCATTCCCCTAAAAGTCATGGGTAGAGTTGGTCTTGATTGGAGTTACTGGCCTTTTCCCTAAAGGTCATGGGTAGAGGTGGTCATAATTGGAGTTATTGGTCATCCCCCTAAAAGTCATGGGCAGAGGTGGCCATCCTCCACACAGTGGGGCTCTGCCATCCTCAGGGTGTGGTTTCCACTACCACTCCAGACACCTCCATCATCTCCTCCACAGCCAACTGGATGGGAAACCAAGGGTGGGGTGTGCTCTGGTCTGTGCCCAAACCTCCAAGAGGTGCCTAATCACTTCTGCCCACATCCCATTGGCTAGAACTCAGTCACATGACCACGCTCCCCTGTGGGGCTGGCTGTGTGCCAGGCAGGAAGGGAGAGCTGGTGGGTGACAAGGAGTCTGAGCCTGGGATGTCTCTGCAGCCCCACCAGAGTCTGTATGTTCTGTTCCCTCTCTTCCAGGGCACATGCCCTCATCAGGCAGCACCCCCAGGTTCCTGAAGTGTAATTACTTACATGGCTGGGTTTTCAAGGTTGCTGGCTGCCTTATCGTCTTAGGCATGGCCACTGCACAGGTACTGGCTCTGCTACAACTCTGGGACAGTTTTAGGGAAAAAAAAAATGGTAAGGGGGGCCTCTGCAGAACTTCTCCTGGGAGCCCCAAAGCTCTAGCTCTCCTGCATCTTATCATACTCTTGCATGCAGGCTATGGACCTGTGACTAACAGGGGATTTACCAGATGGCAAATCTGATGGGACTTTCTTGGTGGTCCAGTGGTAAAGAATCGGCCTGCCAATGCAAGGGACACAGGTTTGATCCCTGGTCCGGGAAGATTCCACATGCTACAGGCAACTAAGCCTGCGCGTCACATCTACAGAGCCTGTGCTCCGCAACGAGAGAAGCCAGTGCAATGAGGAGCCCACACACCACAACTCCAGAGTAGCCCCGCTCACCACAACTAGAGAAAGTCTGTGCACAGCATCAAAGACCCAGTGTAACCAAGAATTAAATAAATAAATAAGTAAATTTGATACAAATATCATGAGCTAATTTCATAGGAATCATAGGATTTGTTTTGTTTTTAGAGCTGAAGAGATTATCTATGGTGATCTAATCAGGACACTTCTCGTCTAGATTCTGCAATAGAATTGTGGCGTATCCTGGCTACCTGATCAGTTAGGCTGTCCCATGGCTGATTCCTTGCTTTGCTTTCTTAGGGTCTGAATGCCATCTTCGACATCTTGGTGATAGGCAAACTAAATGTCCTGGAAATTGTCCGGAAGCTCCTCCGTAAGGACAGATCGTTAGAGGTGAGTATCTGCTTTTGTCTCCAGCTGAGATGTGGAAAATGTCACGTACCCGCTGGCTTAAAACACCATTTTCAAAGTACTTCGTGCAACTTTGAATTCTAAAACAGGCAGCCTTTTAAAGCCCAGTGTCAGCGAGGTTCAGCCAGAACTGCTGCACATTTATACCTGGCTTGGCCACACTTTTATTTGAAAAATCCTCAACACTGGGGGCCTTGCGCTGTCCTTTCAGAGCCCTGGCATGCTCCGGACAGGGGGCCTCCTCTTCAGAATGACCCTCCTGGCTTTGGGCGGAGCCGGGGTGCTGTATGTACGCTGGAAGATCATGGGCACCGGCCCACCCGCCTTCACCGAGGTGGACAACCCTGCCTCCTTTGCCGACAGCGTGCTGGTCAGGGTGAGTCCCATCCTCCACTGGGTCATCTTTGCCCACCAAGATCCCCAGGTCTTCCCTCCCTCCTCCTCCTCACCTCCCTCCCCAACATACCCACAAAAGCCCCCCTTAATCAGAACACCTCCACGGGTGTTTCCGTTCACCAAGGAAGTTCTAGGGTGAAACCAGGTTTTTATCAGGGCTTTGAGAGGGTGTAAAGTCTTTGTATTTCCTTGTGGCTCAGACGGTGAAGAATCTGCCTGCAATGCAGGAGACCTGGGTTTGATCCCCGGGTCAGAAAGATCCCCTGGAGAAGGAAATGGCTACCCACTCCAGTATCCTCGCCTGGAGAATTCCATGGACTAAGGGGCCTGGTGGGCTGAAGTCCATGGGATCATAAAGAGTCAGACACGGACTGAGCAACTACTGTTTTCACTTTCACTCTAAAGGAAATCAAGAGGAGTGGCTTAGAAAACGTCAGGTTTCTTGCCAGACTCCTTAAATTGTCCCCTAACCTACTTTTGGTATAATGGAAATTGACGTGTTGAGGTTAGGATAAAATACAATATTGATGGTATCTTTCTCCCTTTAGCACGACTTTTTACAAGTCGTTTGTCTCTGGCCGCACTGAGTCTGTGTTCTGTGCGGCTGTCTCTGGCTGCAGCCAACCGGGGCTGCTCTCTAGTCGCAGTGCACGGGCTTCTCATTCTGGTGGCTCTTCTCGTGGCGGAGCACCGGTGAGAGGCGCACAGGTTCAGTAACTGCGGCACACGGGCTTCATTGCTCCGAGGCATGTGGGATCTTCCCGGACAAGGGATCGAACCCGTGTCCCCTGCATTGGCAGGTGGATTCTTATCTACTGTACCACCAGGAAGTCCCTAGTGGTGGTGTCTTTAAAAGTCTTAACGCTGTCCAGACTTTCTTGTCAAGGTTTGCTTTTTCTGAAGGCAAGGTTTCTTAGCTGTGCATTTCATACAGACAGAAATCTAAGACCATAAAACCCTCTGCTTATATCGTCAGACACGTGAGAGACCCCTGGACAGCAGGTTTCCTGGGTCACGGACTTGGGGCATCAGTGAATAATTGGGACATAACATCCCCAGAAATATAACAAATGTAAAGCAGAGTCTGGTGGCTTTACTGTATTTTTTATCTATTAAAAAAAAAAAAAAAACCACCTCAATGCATTTAGTCAACTGCACACTTCAGCCTAGTGCCCAGGGCAGAAAGTAGCAACATTTTATTTTATACGGCTGGGCTCCTTGAGCAGAAACGTGAAGGCCTCCAAAGGGAAGCTAGGAGAGATATATATATGTATTTTTTTTCCAAGTTCAGTATCACATGTTTGTTTTTCTTTTGACTGGCAGGCCATAAACTATAATTACTACTATTCATTGAATGCCTGGCTGCTGCTGTGCCCTTGGTGGCTGTGTTTTGATTGGTCAATGGGTTGCATCCCCCTCATTAAGTCCGTCGGGGACTGGAGGGTGATTGCTCTGGCAGCACTCTGGTTCTGCCTAATTGGCCTGATATGCCAAGCCCTGTGCTCTGAAGACAGCCACAAGAGAAGGTAAGAGGCCGAGCTGAATTTTAACTTCCGCACTGGGTGGAGTCTGAGCGTGTTGCTAAATCCAGCACTGCAGATCACCGCAATGATTGTGTGCAAGGACGGGTGTTTCAGTAGAGATGCACATGTCTGGGCAGGATGAGTTCTGTCTACTCGGAATCCATGGCTGGCTTCAACTCGTGGGGAGTGGACTGGAGGGGGCGCCCGATGACTGCTTCATCTCCCCACCTCTCCCCCACGATGTAGCATTTTGAGATCCTTCTCGCCATAGGTGGTAGAGAGTAATTTATGGTCTGAACAGAGAGTGTAATTGATGTGTGTTGTGCCCATCTTTTCACAATTCCCCTTCAGAAAGCCCTGGTGGATGCGACAGCGATTCCTTCTCTTGTTATTTGTACAAAATAAGCTGCCACCCCAAAGAGACTTATTTCTCACCAAAAAAAGCAGGGGGCGGGGGGAGGGAAGATTATTGAGAAAATAATTGGGAGGAAAAACCTGTTTTGTGGAA
Organism: Bos grunniens; assembly: GCF_055505025.1. Classification (NCBI taxonomy): domain Eukaryota; kingdom Metazoa; phylum Chordata; class Mammalia; order Artiodactyla; family Bovidae; genus Bos; species Bos grunniens. The sequence goes on along the minus strand of NC_141176.1, from coordinate 83,594,450 downwards.
AAGAAAACTATTTAAGATGATTTCCTTTAGGCATAAGTGTTTCTGGAATTAGATGAGTAATTTCTCAAAATAAATTCAGTTTTGAGTTTACCCTGTGCCTTAAATTGGTTCGTAATTCTAAAGGGTGACAAACCTCTGTCCCAATTGGCTGTGCATGTGCCAGTAGGATTTTTCTACCATGATAAGCACAGGTTTGTGGGAAGGAGCTATCAAATTTGACCGGGCTTCTTTTGTTTGGTTTTTTAATTGTACTGAAGTGTAGTTGAGTTACAAGGTTGTGTTTAGCTTCTGCTGTGCAGCAGAGTGGCTCAGTTCACATATGTGTTCTTTTTCACAGTCTTCTCTGTTCCCATTTATCACTGGATTTTGAATATAGTTCCGTGTGCTGTGCAGAAGGACCTTGTTGTTTGACCCAGCCTCTGATTCACCCTCTTAACATCACCTGGGACTCTAGGAATGCTTACCTGCTTCCACAAGTGTCCTGCTGCTCTCAGCTTTCTTTTTGCTCAACTGAAATTTACGCTGGAGCATCCCCAAATGATATGAGTTTATTTCAGATCTTGTAAAGTTTAAACCAGTTAAGTGACATTGCTGCTGCTGCTGCTGCTAAGTCGCCTCAGTCGTGTCCGACTCTGTGCGACCCCATACACGGCAGCCCACCAGGCTCCCCCATCCCTGGGATTCTCCCAGCAAGAACACTGGATACATCCTGTTAAATGTCAGGGGACTAAATTGGACTAACTGGGACCAATATCCCAATTAGCCCAATTGGGCTAATATATTTGACACCTACATGGTTTGAGATATAGTTAGAAGCAGGCAAGTTCATAAGACTGCTCTAAGTAATCATTCTAACTTTATTCATGTGAAAGTGTGGAGTTCTAAGATTTATTCTTATGCTTGATGCTAAGTAGCCTTAGTGAGATTTTTCTGTCTTATCCTAATGGTACTCAGTTAGACCGTCTCTGCTGATACCTCTTCTTAACTGCTGGCATGAAAAAAAAGAGAAAAAAGGGAAGGGGTGTCTGGATTTCATGTAGAGTAGAACACTTTTCTTGAGAATTCTAAAAGTAGCCATTCTAACTACTTCTCATCTTCCAGGATCCTCACGCTGGGCCTGGGATTCCTCATTATCCCGTTCCTTCCCGCGAGTAACCTGTTCTTCCGAGTGGGCTTTGTGGTGGCTGAGAGGGTCTTGTACCTCCCCAGCGCCGGCTACTGCATGCTGCTGACGTTTGGATTTGCAGCGCTCAGTAAACATACGAAAAAAAAGGTATTGGCCCAGCAAGGTGGGTGCCGTTCCTGACCAAGACGGTGGGTGGGTTTACTAATGACATTTCCTGTGTCCCTCTCTTCTTAAGAAACTGATTGCTGCTCTCATCCTGGGAATTTTATTCCTAAACACGCTGAGATGTGTGGTTCGCAGCGGCGAGTGGCGGAGCGAAGACCATCTTTTCCGAAGCGCCCTGTCTGTGTGTCCGCTCAATGCCAAGGTATGTTGGCTGCCACGCTTTTAAGTTCGATAGCTGAGTGAGGAGAATCTGGAATATGACCTTGGTCATAGACTTGGAGGTTTTCTTTTTCATTCTTTTTTTTTTCCTTTCATGATCTTGACAAAGTTTATTACAGTTACACTTCAGCCAAAATAATTAAAAAGGAATCGTTAAATCCAGACAATGTCAGGGAAATAGCAGATTTCTTAAACACGTTTCTATTCATCTTCCAGTTGGTCCGATCATGGATCGAGGTGCTGGCAAGGTGGGCAACTCCATGCATTCAGGCTCAGGTCTGGGGAGACCGACAGTCAGACCTCTTAGAGCACACTTTTTGAAACATGCACTCCAGCCTCCCCCAGTCTATAACTGGAAGATGATAATACCTACCAGCGGACAGCAATTTGGTTTAGGAATTTAAAGGATGCTATGTGGTGTGCAGTACGCACGTTTCCATCACCTGTGGCTTCTCTGCCTGGAATTGTTTTTGCCAGATTAGGTAAAAATAAAATGCATAGACTCTAAAATGGGCAGTGTTCTTGTTGACACGGTCTGGTAGGAATTTGTTTCACTTGTATCCTTGATGAACTCCATCTCTTCACTTACCCAGCTGTGCGTCTTTGGGCAAAATGGTTTTGAACATTGAACGGCCTTATCTGTGACAAGGAGGGGCACCATGGCTGTCCCCCGGGCTTGTCGTGAGGCCTTCATGAATGTGGTCTCTGAAATGCCCTGACATGGTACTTAGAAAATGGTAGGTGCTCAAGAAATGTTTGTCTTCATAGGCTCCTTTTAGTATCAGCTGTTCCATTACATGAAAAGAAGGGAATGATACTTGCTCAAAAGGGGAGGCCGCGGAGTTAGGTGAGAATATTTTCTATTAGGGCTTCCCAGGTGGCGCTAGTGGTGAAGAGCCCTCCTGCCAACCCAGGAGACATAAGAGACTCTGGGAGTTCAATCCCTGAGTCAGGAAGATCCCCTGGAGGAGGGCATGGCAACCGACTCCAGTAGTCTTGCCTGGAGAATCCCATGGACACAGGAGCCTGGTGGGCTACAGTCCATAGGGTCGCAAAGAGTCAGACGCGACTGAAGCAACTTAGCATGCATAGAGCATTATGTGATTAATAATGATGTCTTTTGGTGTCATTAGGATTGGAACTTCCTCAGATACTTAAAAGCGATCCTCTTTGGAGCAGGGGCAATAGAAGCACCATGAAGTTCTATCTCATTTCCACGTTCTATGCTTAAGAGAAAGCAGTGATTTCAGGTGAAACTATATGAAGAAATCTAATGAATAGTCGATGTCTTACTGTGACCCTGGAGTGAAGGATAGTATTATATAAAACGTGTTGACTCCTTGTTTGTATTTCCCTTGGTTTAAAAAAATTTGTTCGTATTCTGTAGTTAAGAGGCTTAGATAAAAGAGTGAATTACTTCAGCCTTTTATTGTCAATTTGATTTGCTGACCTAGCCATTTATGTTATGCTACTGAAAGTAAATCAGCCTGTGATTTAATTTCATAAATGTTAATAGGTTTGCTTTGTTTTTACTTTTCTGTTTGAATAGCAGTGATTACCCCTTCTATTTTACTTCTTCCCCAGAAGGAACTCACACTTCTTTGTAGAGGTTCTGTCATTAATTTCCATTATCCTCCCTCGAAGGCTTTTAGAGAGAGGTTATTATGTACCTTAATTTTCCAAATGGGAGACACTGAAGCATAGAAAGATGGAGCTGACGGTATCTGGGTTAGTAACTCAGATGGTAGGTAGAGACCTGGTATAGTTCTGCACCCAGATTACCCTGGGGAACAAGCAGGGATGGGACCGTGTGATGTCTGAGCCCACATGGCTGCCCCAGTGAGCGATTTCATATATCACAGGCTAGAAAACTCAGGGGCTGTGCAGACGGACACCCACACAATCGTGTGCCTGTGGGTGCAGTTTTCGTCTTTAAATTTAAGACATACACATAAGATCTCATCTTCAAAGTGCACCCAATAGTGACTAGCCTTTCCAGGAACATTTTTTAGTGATTCCATTCAGTATAGGGTTTCCCTGGTGGCTCAGACAGTAAAGAATCTTCCTGCAATGCGGGAGACCTGGGTTCAGTCCCTGGTTTGGGAAGATTCCCTGGAGGAGGGCATGGCAACCTGCTCCAGTATTCTTGCCTGGAGAATCCCCATGGACAGAGGAGCCTGGTGGGCTGCAGTCCAGGGGGTCGCAAAGAGTCAGACATGGCTGAGCAACTAAGCACATTTAGTATGAGCAAGATAGAGTTGGTTTTTTGTTTGTTTGTTTTGGGTTTTTTGGTGGTGTTGTTTTACTTGGGACTATAAATTGAAGTGTATCAAAATTCTCTACACTTTTTTTTTTTTTCCCTTGGAAAAAAGCTAGGTTGATTTCAGGGAAGAGATCTCCTTTAGGATGATTTCATTCAACTCTATTGCAGGAGATGCATTTTCTGCACTCATTCCACTTTCCATCCACTGACTGTTAACTGAGCAGTTGGCACTCTGCCGTAGACCAGGCCCAGATTTACAAATGCGACCATGCTGAGCCTGGTCAGGCACTGGAATTACCCACAGTGCCTTGCATCTGGTAGGAACTCCTGGTATTAGTAACTGAACTGAGCCAAATAGAAATTAAATTCCTACTACGGATGAGATACCAAGTATCTGATTATACTTGCAGCCATTCTTCGTTTTTCGAGGCTTGAAAGTATGTGGCATTTTATATCAATCCTGGGATACAATGTTAAAGTTTGTTAAACAATGAAAGGGATCATTTACCACAATGAGGTATTTCCTTAAGGATGAGGCAGGGGGGGTTATAGGACTTTTATGTGTTTAAAACATTTTAACATCAAGTGTTAACAGGAAATTTGAAACAGTGGTTTGAGCACTGTGTTGAATGTGCCTTCTTCCCCTATGGATGCTTTCACTTCGTTTGTATTTACATGTCGTTGACTGGGGGTCTTATCTGTCCTGGTTCGTTGCCTTGGCGTGTGAATCACAAAGACTGGAGGGAAGGTTCAAGGATCAGCAGGCTTTTTCAATCCTTTACATTCCATGGAAACAAAAATCATTCTTTAAACTGTTTTAAGTAAACTGTTTCTGAGCGTTTTGCTTTGGTTTTTCAAGTGGATTTTCTGTTCAAATATGTCCCTGCATATAACCCATAGGATAAGGCTGGCCTCTGCGTAAGCCTGTTCTCCAGTCGTAATTATGAGCAGCTTGCCTTCTAGGCGGCTCTCTGATCTTTAACTGGTTCCACTGACTTCACTGCAGTCTGATTCTGCAGAGGCACCCTCCTCCCTCTGCTGATTTCCTGGTCTAACAGAACAACAGCTCTACTGCAGAGGGCAGTTCAGCTCTTTGTCTGAGCATTTGATTGAGAAAACAGAATTTCCCAGGAAGTGGCAGGAGCTCGCTGAGTTGAAGTCTGTGTAGGAGCTGTGTTTGTATTCCGGGGGCCATAGGCACATCCACATTCACAGGTTGGAGTCTCCCTTTGTGTGCGGGACAGGAGTGAAGTTAACACTTCCAGGCTGGGGCTGGGGCTGGGACTGGGCCAAACCCAAAATCAAACCATTTAGAGCACACTTTTCCAAACCCATGATCCAGCCATAGCCTTCTCCAAGCTGTAACTTGAAGACGGTGATACCTATGGATAGACAGTAATTCGGTTCTGGAAGTTTATATAGTGTGCTGCACAATATTACACATTTCTGTCACCCATGATTTTCCTGTTTTCTGATTCCTTGTGTGCAAGGAGATAAAAATAGAAATACAGACTTTAAAATTGGGAGTTAAAAAACAAATCTCTGCTACATATGTGCTTAAGGAATATCGCACTGTTCTATACCCTTCTAGAAATCTTAGTATTTTTTGAAGATTGATAAGGCAGGATGTGGTTATACTTTTAGAAGGGCTTTTGAACGTTCAGATATAATGCCACCTGACTATACTCAAGCCATTACTGTAATTCACCATGTATCAGTCCGCCGCTGTTGCTGTTCAGTCGCTAAGTCGTGTTCGAAGCTTCGTGACCCCATGGACTGTAGCACACCAGATTCCTCTGTCCTCCACTGTCCCCCGGAGTTTGCTCAAATTCGTGTCTGTTGAATCAGTGATGCTATCCAACCATCTCACCCTCTGCTTTCCTCTGCTTCCCCCATCCCCAACTCTTTGCGACCAATCCCTTTGCCACCCTGCGAACTGGGGCCCACTAGGCTCCTCACCATGGGATTCTCCTGGCAGGAATACTGGAGTGGGTTGGAATTTCTTCCTTCAGGGGACCTTCCTGACTCAGGGATGGAACCTGTGTCTCTTGCATCGACAAGTGGATGCTTTACCACTGAGCCACCTTGGAAGCCCTTACATCAGTATACTAGGGCTGCCATAACAAGACACCATGGACTGCGTGGCTTAAACAATAGACTTTTGTTTTCTTACAGCTCTGGAGGCCTGAAGTCCAAGACCAAGGCATCAGAGGGCTGGCTTCTCCAGAGGCCTTTGTCCTAGGCTCGCAGACTTCTTGCTGAGCCCTCACGTGGACTTCCTGTGGTCTTTCCCCTGTGCGCGGGCATCCCTGGTGTTTCCCTGTGTGTCGCCATTTCCTCCTCTTATAAGGACACCATTCAGATTGGATCAGGGCCCAAAGAACCTTGTTTCAACTTAAGGACCTCTTTAAAGACCCCGTCTTTCAATTCAGTCACATTCTGGGGTACGAGGGGCTAGGACTCCAACATGAATTTTGCGGTCACAGTGCAGCCCGTAACACCCCAAAGAAGCATTATTTTACCTGAAGAGAAATAGCAGAGTTTGTGAGTGGGTCTAGAAGTTGCCTTGAGCAGCTGCCCCGTCTTCACCTGGCCCCCTCAGAAATGGATGTGATGCAGGGAGAAGAAACACAGGCTTTGGAGCCTGGGTTCAAATCCAGCACCACAACCTTGGATAAGACGCTTAGTGACACCAAAGCAGCGCGTCAGCACCTGCTGGTCGCCTGTGTCACTGTCATTATCATCACGCAGCACTCACCCAGGTGGGTGCATTTCTGTAGCATCATCTCTAAGACTCCTATTGGCCTTTACATTGTACGCCTCCAAAAGGAACGTTTGATGATGGAGAAATACTTGTGACCCGTTTCCCTGGTGGCTCAGTGGTAAAGAATCCGCCTGCCAATGCAGGAAGGAGATGCAGGAGACATGGGTTCAATTCCTGGGTCAGGAAGATCCCCCGAGGAAGGAAATGGTAACCCACTCCAGGATTCTTGCCTGGGAAATCCCATGGACAGAGGAGCCTGGTGGGCTACAGTGGGGTGAGCGACCATGGAGTCGCCAAAAAGTTGGACACAACTGAGCGACCAAACAACAATCCTTTGCTTTCAGTTAGAAGTATGATGGGCCTCCCAGGTCCAAACGAAGAAACCTGGCAGCCGACAGCCAAGGTTTTCCTCTCTTTTCAGGTTCACTACAACGTTGGCAAAAACTTGGCTGATAAAGGCAATCAGACCGCGGCCATCAGATACTACCGGGAAGCGGTGAGGTACTGCGAGCGGCTTGCCGTTTTTACAGTATCCGTGTCTTACTGTAACTTTCTAGCGCTAAAAATCTGTCCGCGAGGACCTCTACTTTAGGTTTGCCAGTGCCTGAGAGCTGGGGGAAGACTGCGGGCTTGGTTCCTCTTTTCACTTCCAGATTAAATCCCAAGTATGTCCATGCCATGAATAATCTGGGAAACATCCTGAAAGAAAGGAACGAGCTTCAGGAAGCGGAGGAGCTGCTGTCGTTGGCTGTACAGATACAGTAAGCGTCCTCTTACAATTGTGTTCATGGCGAGGATGGGCGCTCCTGCCTCCTGGGGCTGATGCTTTCTTTTTGCCTCGTTCACCTTCCAGGCCAGACTTCGCTGCCGCGTGGATGAATTTAGGCATCGTACAAAACAGCCTGAAGCGGTTCCAAGCCGCGGAGCAAAGTTACCGGACGGCGATCAAGCACCGGAGGAAATACCCGGATTGTTACTACAACCTGGGGCGTCTGGTGAGCTTACGGTGCCCTGCCGCTGCGGAGGAAAAGCGTGACTTTGTTTCCCCTTTATACAGTTATCATTGTAACGTCTGTTTGGTACTTGCCCTCTTAGTGAAGTGAAAGTCGCTCAGTCGTGTCCGACTCTTTGCGACCCCATCCATGGGATTCTCCAGGCCAGAACGCTGGAGTGGGTTCAGTTCAGTTCAGTCGCTCAGTCGTGTCCGACTCTTTGCGACCCCATGAATCACAGCACGCCAGGCCTCCCTGTCTATCACCAACTCCTGGAGTTCACTCAGACTCATGTTCATCGAGTTGGTGATGCCATCCAGCCATCTCATCCTCTGTCGTCCACTTCTCCTCCTGCCCCCAATCCCTCCCAGCATCAGAGTCTTATCCAGTGAGTCAACTCTTCGCATGAAGTGGCCAAAGTACTGGAGTTTCAGCTTTAGCATCATTCCTTCCAAAGAAATCCCAGGGCTGATCTCCTTCAGAATGGACTGGTTGGATCTCCTTGCAGTCCAACACCACAGTTTGATAGCCTGTTCCCTTCTCCAGGGGATCTTCCCAACCCAGGGATCGAACCCAGGCCTCCCGCGTTGCAGGTGGATTCTTTTCCTAGCACTATATCCTCAGTACTTTGGGGGAAAACAGAGATTGATCAGGAAGAACCTAGTCCGGCCTCATAGGATTGACTGTCACCAGGCAGAAGAAAGTGATTAGGTCATTTGAAATATTGTATTACTTCAGAAGAAGCAAAACTGATTAAACTCATTCAAGTGAAAAAAACAGAACGAGTGACTTCCCTGGTGGCCCAGTGGATAGGAATCCACCTGGCAATCCAGGGGACACAGGTTCGATCCCCTGGTCAGGGAAGATCTGACGTGCCGCAGAGCATCTGGCTTAGTTTCCACAACTGCTGAGCCCTGAGCTCTAGAGCCTGGGAACCACAGCCACTGAAGCCCACACCCCCTGGAGCCTGCGCTGGTCAACAGGAGAAGCCAGGACAGTGAGAAGCCCTCGCCTCAGAACGAGACAGATTCCCCCACTCACCACAGCTAGAGAAAAGCCTTAGCAGCCATGAAGACCCAGCACAGCCAAAAATAAGTCATTTCTTTAAAAGACACTTAAAGAATGAGAATAGCAACACCCATTCTTGCCCTCTACATCTTAGGAAGTCCTCTCACGTACACTTATCTCAGTTGAAGGTAGCTATTTGGTTTCCTAATATGTGGGGTTTTTTTTAAAGCTCTAATTAGAGAGCAAGCCAACTCGAATTAGCCAAGTTTAAGAGATCATAAAGGCAACAGGTTAAACTAAGGAGTAAATTACAATTTTTCAAGTCCCTTTGTGCCCTGTAAAACAGTGTTCCAAGGGGTTACTTCCTGATAAACATTGGCTTCTCTGTTTTTTAAAACACGGATAAAAACTGAAATTTAAAAAAACAAACCCATAATGTGATTTCTGAGCTTTCCTTTTTTCCTGTCTCAAGGGATGGTTCCCTGCGTTTTTACAGGGAACCACCCCTCACCCCCATAAAAGAAAGCTCAGGAGCCCACAAAAGGGCTTTGAGATTATTTAATGGAAATTTTGGTTACTAACCCACTCCAGTATTCTTGCCTGAAAAATTCCATGGACAGAGAACCCTGGTAGGCTACAGTACTTGGGTTGCAAAGAGTCAGACACAACTGAGCAGCCAACACACACACACACACTCACTCACACACTCATACACACACTCACACACACACACACACACAAATAATCTGGTCTTCTGTATCGTTTTCTTGGAGAGAGGAGAGACAGTACAACTTCTCTGTAATGATATCAGTAGAGACCAGAAAATCCAATCACATATAATGCAGGGTAGATTCTTACAAAGCTCATGAAGTGAGAAGGAGGTCTGGAAGCAAGTTGGCTGTTATCCAAATACCTGCCTTGGTGGTTATGGCAGAGATTACTGTTTACTGTGTCTGCACCAGGACTTGCATTGATATAGTATTCTTGAGATCCACATGAATTCTTCTTTGTTTTCCCCACTGTGGCTTATTACAGAATATTGAATATGGTTCCCTGTGTGGTACAATAGGACCTTGTTGCTCATCCACTCTCTGTATAATAGTTTATATATGCTAGTTCCAAACTCCCAGTCCGTCGCTCCCCCAGCCCCCACTCAATTCTTCTTTGATTCCTTTTTGTTCCTCTTTTTTGGAGGCAGCTCTTTTTTCTCATTATTGTTTGTGAAGTGAGTGTATCTGCCTGGAGTCCTGGGTTAATACTTTAAAGCTCTAATACTTAGCAGTCTTCTTCCTTCCTGCAGTAGCTGCCAGTTGCTGCAATTCCTTGGGGTTTGCAAAACTGAGAATTTATGGTAAATGAGCCAAGTTAACGTTCAAAGAAAGGAAGATAGAATATAAACTAGAGGATTCTAGCGATGTGCTCCAGGCCCTGGAACTCATCCCCACTCTCACGCAGAAGATCGTCTGTAGTCTTAACTGTATGGAGACCTTCTGCCACTCTCTGTGTATTGTTTACTAATTGTGCTACCATGAAGTAATCTTCTTGCATTCTCTCCTGCCAACTGTTCTTGCTTATTTAAAGATTTTGTCCTCTATTGTGGCTTAATTATCTAGCTTTTGCCTGCTTGACAGCTTAAAAGCATTAAGAGCTTAATTTTTAAAAGCTCAACCAGTATATTTATATATTAGCAAATAATAGGGATTTAACGTAAGAGTTTCTGTTTGGAAAAAAAAAATCCTCCTTAGTCACTCTTTAGTAGTGGGAGACAGAAATGTGTTTTGATGTCTGGATCTAGATAAGAAGGGAATATAATGCAGTTCTCATGTGACATAGGAAATGGGGAGGAGCTGGAGTATTTGGGACCCTGGTCTCCTGCATTGCAGGCAGATTCTTTACAGTCTGAGTCACCAGGGAAGCCCTTATTTGGGACACATCACTGATATCAGAGAACTATGGTAATGGTGACTGGACACAGTTCATTGTGCAAGGACTGACTGTATCAGTCAGGATCCATTCAGGAAAACCAAACCATGCTAAGTATGTTAGAGAAGAGTCAGTACGAGGAACGGCTTATACAGTTGTTGGAAAAACACTTGTGGAAAAATGATATTAATTCGGGGAGTAAAAGGAAACTGTGTGGGGTTAGGGGGACAAGCGGGATGAGGTGGTGCCCCCAGAATTTAAGAGCTCATGGAAGGCAGCACATCTCAGGAATTACCATCACCTGAAGACTGAGATGTGAGATGTGAGAGTTGGTCTATAAAGAAAGCGGAGAGCCGAAGAATTGATGCTTTTGAACTGTGGTGTTGGAGAAGACTCTTGAGAGTCCCTTGGACTGCAAGGAGATCCAACCAGTCCATTCTGAAGGAGATCAGCCCTGGGTGTTCATTGGAGGGACTGATGTTGAAGCTGAAACTCCAATACTTCGTCCACCTGATGCGAAGAGCTGACTCATTTGAAAAGACCCTGATGCTGGGAAAGATTGAGGACAGGAGGAGAAGGGGACAACAGAGGATGAGACGGTTGGATGCATCACTGACTCAATGGACATGAGTTTGAGTAAACTCTGGGAGTTGATGATGGACAGGGAGGCCTGGCGTGCTGCAGTCCATGGGGTCGCAAAGAGTCAGACACAACTGAGCGACTGAACTGAACTGAAGACTGAGATGGTGATAGAACAACCACAGTCCAGCCCTGGGACTGTGGAGGAGGGGACATGACCACTGTAGAGATGCTGCCAAGGATAATAAGGAAGGAGAAAGCAAGAATGGGGGACAGGGCTACTCCTTGTCCAACCAGCTGATCATCAGTTGTGACTCCTATTGGCAGAGACTTAAGTGGGAGGAGCCATGTAGCAAAGCAACCTGGGAAATGTAGTTTGCAGAGCATAGAAAGCTAAGCAAAGACGTATTAGGAAAAGAATGCTTATTTACCTGTTTACTTTCTGGATGAGTAGTTCTTGTTAAATCACCATTTTTCTTTGTTTCACTTAAAATGCATGTTTACTTTGTATAGATGCTGTAAAAGGCAAGTGTGTAAAAGTGTTAGTTGCTCAATCGCGTCCACTCTTTGTGACCCCATGGACTATATAGCCCACCAGGCTCCTCTGTGCACAGGATTTTCAACACAAGAATACTGGAGTGGGTTGCCATTCCCTTCTCCAGAGGATCTTCCTGACCCATGGATCAAAACTGGGTGTCCTGCATTACAGGCAGATTTTCTACTGTGTGAGCCAGTTCAAGGCAAAATAAGAGTAAATGTTATCTGGTTCAGTCAGGTGTTACTCTTTAATAAATAGTAATAAATAATAAAATACATAAAGAATGTTCATGTAACGAAGTTATGCTGGTTTTCCTGAGTGCTTTAGAAAGAATGTCATTATGAGTCTTGTCCATGTGACTCAAATGCATGTTACTTGCTGGAGAGAATTGGGTGAGAAATCAATGGAATATCAAATATAAAGAGGAAATTAAATGTTGATATAATTGACTTCCCTGGTGGCTCAGATGGTAAAGCATCTGCCTACAATGCGGGTGACCCGGGTTCAATCCCTGGGTCGCAAGGATCCCCTGGAGAAGCAAATGGCAACCCACTCCAATACGCTTGCCTGGAAAATCCCTATGAGTCTTGTCCGTGTGACTCAAATGCGTGTTAGTTGCTGGGGAGAATTGACTGAGAAATCAATGAAATATCAAATATAAAGAGGAAATTAAATGTTGATATAATTAGGCAACCTAAATTATTTGGAGTTTTTTAACTTTACATATTTCCTCATTTAAGGGCTAAACTACTTTAACTAGAGTTATGAGTCTCATGGGAGATTTCAACACCATCTTTAGCAAATGGATATTGACAGATATTTCCGTAATTCATTCAACATTTCTTTTTCTGGCATAATATGTCACCTATTTGCCGTGTGGGTCACAGGGCAAGTCACAGTGTTTCTGTTGTTTAAGGAAAAGACAGACTTGATAGTAAATAAGGAAAGAGCCTTAAATTCTGATTAATTGTCATCACATGCACTTGGTTTGCAGTTAAAGGAACCATGTCCATTCAGTTGAGATGTGCATTTGAACTGAATTAGAGGGCCAGGCAAAGAATCTGCCTGCAATGTGGGAGACCTGGGTTTGAACCCTGGATTGGGAAGATGCCCTGGAGAAGGCAATGGCTACCCACTCCAGTATTCTGGCCTGGAGACTTCCATGGACTGTATAGTCCTTGGGGTCTCAAAGAGTGGGACATGACTGAGCAACTGTCACTTTCAGAGAGGGCCAGAAGGTCACCTGCTAAAAACTCCCATCACTTTCTCCCTCCGTGTGCTTTTATTAACTATGTAAATTGAGAACTAGCCATTTTATATTCTGTTATCAATGTTAGCATTCTCTCTCAAAAGACAGCAGTATATCATTCTCTCCTTCCTGAGGGAGGCAAACAGGCTCCAGATTGACAAAGGGATTTACGTTCTTGCTTAAGACTTTTCCAGCGAGTTCATAAAGTATGTCTGGTATACTCACAGTTTCATAGGAAGCTTAGATAGAGGCAGGAAGACCATTTTTCACAAGGTGAGCTTGACACATGGAGCTTAATCACATTAAATGTTTTGTTTGCCATTTAAAATAATACCTTAAATAATACCTAGACTATATGAAGTCTTTCTAGAAAAATACTAATGATTTCGTTTTTTTCCTTACCTCTCCTCAGTAGTATGCAACATAATCTGACACCTAGAATCACTAAGTTATGGGTTGTAGTTACAAGGTTGTAGGCTGAGGAGCTAAACCATCTGGTCCCACTCCCTGCTCTCCCATATCTAGATGTGGAACTTTGGGCAAGTTACTTCCTCTTTGTGTGCCTCAGTTTACTTCATCTGTGAAATGGAAATAGTTCTCTTCATCCCTGAGATTGTTTGGAGAATTAAATGAGTTAATATGAAAATTTGGAAGCTCGATACATGCACGTTTGGTTTGGTTTGGGTTGGTTAGATCTTGGAAAGAGAAAGCAAGAGAGAATTGGAATATTGATTGATTGCCAGGAGTCCGTGCTTTCTTTTCAGTACGCAGATCTGAATCGTCACGTGGATGCACTGAACGCGTGGAGAAACGCTACCGTGCTGAAGCCAGAGCACAGCCTGGCCTGGAATAACATGATCATACTCCTCGATAACACAGGTGCGGAGTAGTGATTCAGTCGGTCCCAGTACCGCACCACTGGATAATTAAGGAATAGAGATGATTGTGTTTTAATAGTATGTTGGAGTTTTTTTTTACATGAAAATAGGGTTCAGTGTTTTGCATGGCAAATATAAAATCTAGAACATGGAGTTTCCTTTGACATACTGGAATGTGAATGTTTGGGAAAGTGACCCTTTGCTTAGAGGTGGTGTTGAGTAACGGGGCCAATGTGCGCTGACGTCTCGTTTCATCTCGAGCCTGTCATGTGACAACGGGCCTCATCTAGGATGCCGGAGGTTCCCAGAAACAAGTAAGGATGCCTTCCAGGCTTAGGAAACGGACGGTGCTAAGTCCATGCTCTAAAGTTCATGGATGATACCCAAAGGAGATGCCCTCAAACCCACCCTCAGAGATCCTTGTTTTTGATACAATGATAATAAACTTGATGATCTGGTTTTCTTAGCATGTGGGAGACTGAATCAGTTGGAAGTTTCTCTGTTCCCCAGTTTAAAAAAATCTAACCATCCCATAAGAAATGATAGTTTTCATTTGGCAGAATTTAAAGCTAGTCAGCCATCTGTACAGTGTGGAGAGAGAAATGCACTTGTTTCTAAAGGAAGTTAGAATGTGAGCTTCAATACTATAAATATTGGTTATTAAAGGGTTGCTGGGATATTCTTATTCTGCAGGCTTGTTTGCTCCTATTTGGGTAGACCTGGTATCTGGAGGGAAATTAAAATTAGATTTTACATGCTGTGACAGAATTTAAACCAAAACTGTTAGTATATTATATCAAAATTGTGCTGGGCTATCATGGCTTTGCAGCTGGTAGGTTGTGTGTGTGTGTGTTGTGTGAGTGTGTGTTTGTGTTGTGTGTGTGTTACATGTTCCACATTTATTTTATCACAAAGTTTACTCATAATTGTATATAATGCACAAAAGCCTTTAATTAGACTAAAACTGCTATAGCGCAAACGTGTTTTTAAGTTTTCCATTTTTCGCTCATAGGTAATTTAGCCCAAGCTGAAGCTGTTGGCAGAGAGGCACTGGAATTAATACCTAATGATCACTCTCTGATGTTCTCCTTGGCAAACGTGCTGGGGAAGTCCCAGAAATACAAGGTGTGTGGACCCCAGGTCGTGATTTCTTGCACTGAATGCCAACAGCTGACAGGAACCATAAACGTAACTTTTGCCTAGTTAAGTCGAGAGCGCGCCCGAGCCGTGCTAGCTGCCTACCAGCATGGCTTGGTCCGTCTGCATCCTGGAGAAGCTGCCCAAGAGGTGACTCTGTGGCCCCAACTCCACGTGCTTTCTGGTCGTCATCGCTGTTTCTCAGACGCGGGAGGGGAGGAAAGGCCCAGAGTCCTGGCGGACTCCCCAAACCCCTCCCCAGCACAGAGCTGTGATGCTGTCCTGGCAGTGGGGCTGGTGGTCTTTGCACAGAAAGAACACTGGCCCAAGGCGAGATAGGATTGGTTCTTCCTGCTTCCAGGTTTCTCCTCACCTGCAGGAAGTTACAGATGGCCTGCAAAGCCCTAGAAGTTTCTAACCAATGAAAACGGGTTCAGCTGTATGTGGCTGGCCTCCCAGGATAGGCCAGTAGACCGTGAATCACAAGGCACATAACTCCCTGTGTACTGAAGGGGACTCCATTCCCAATGACGCTGATCTCAGATTTTAATTCTGTGTGTCAGAACCACCGAGGGAGCCTGTGAGATTACAAATGCTTATTCTTCCCCATGACTCAGTTGGGTAAAGTCAGCAAATAGGCATTTTTAACCAGCATCCTGGCCTCCTAACACAGATGTTACAGAAAACACACTTTTAGAAGCAGCGTCTTAGTCCTTTCATGAGAGGAGTACTTCCTTCCCGAATCAGGGACCGTATGTGATTTTGATCGCACTAGGCCTAGAAGCACTGATTAATTCCCATTTGTCCCATGTTGTTTACTTCTCTCCAGCTCATGAGATCGCATTCAGTTCAGTGCAGTCGCTCAGTCGTGTCCGACTCTTTGCGACCCCATGAACCGCAGAGATAGCATTGTCAGTATAATTTTCTGTAATGACACCGCAGGAAGATATTTCATGCATTTCTCTCCTTTTTGAGGTGAATACTCAGGGAGTTTCATAGCTTCAGTATACACTTTTGAATTTCTAGATTTTGCTGACCGATAACCTTTTAAGGGGTATCGTGTTTATTTTTTGCAAGTCTGCCTGTGCAGAGGGGACCCAGTTGTAGCTGTTTCTCCCCCATTCTCTCTGCTCATTTTCTCCGACTGACTGGGCTGCTTCTGGGTTCCCCAGGGGGTTGTGGGTTCTTCGGGGAGGTTACCCAGACCCCACCTCCTAACCTGGAGAATCCCGGAAATGAGTTCACGGATGCTGACCGAAAGTGACCCTTCCACAGGTGTTGTCAGAGCCCAGCGCTTTCCTGCCTTGACCTTTGTTCATCCTCCCCTGCACCCTGAACTAGCTGCTTGCTTGGTGTGGCAGGATCCCCGCCACGTCCGGGAGGCCGGTGGCAGAGTCCTTAGCACATTCATCCTCTTTCCGGCCACTGTCCTGACTCCTGCTGTCACCTTTGCCCCGTCACACCCTGCGGTGGGTCACCGTTCCCAGCCTCTTCGCAACGCGGTGTGGCCCCGCTGGGCCTCCTCAGTGTTAGAAGGAGGATTTGGTGGAACAGAAAGAGCACGTTCAAAGTTTGAGAACCACAGGCGATAAAACTGTGCGTGAGACCTTTGCACTGCGTACCTTATCTTGTGTATGTTTCATCTTCTAGGAATCCGAAGCTTTGTTCCTCAAAGCAATTAAAGCTCATCCAAATACAGCAAGTTACCATGGCAATTTGGGTAAGCAAAATTTTCAACTTGAAACATACAGAAATTCTATATAATCTTAGTAAAATTGGGCTTCCCTGGTGGCTCAGCTGATAAAGAATCCACCTGTGATGTGGGAGACCTGGGTTCCATCCCTGGGTTGGGAAGATCCCCTGGAGAAGGGAAAGGCTACCCACTCCAGTGTTCTGGCCTGGAGAATTCCAGGGACTGTAGAGCGCATGGGGTCGAAGAGAGTCGGACATGACGGAGCCACTTCCACTTAGTGAAGTAGGTACGTTCTTGTAAAGTCGCTTGGGAGAGTTATTGTTCACATCTAGCCTGTGTTGGCCTTGGTGAACTGAGAAGTGCTTTGGGAGTTTGCAGTCTGACCTGTGTGTGCTTGCCCTTTCTGCAGTGGACCTCCTTCTAACCTGGTCTTCCTTGCATTCGCATGTTCTCTGTCTTGGCTAAGAATGCATTTACAGTGATCTATTCCCTAGAATTCCTTTCTTCTATTTTTATATCTCAGTAATTCAGATTTTTTTTTAAAAATAGTTATTTGGCTGCATTAAGTCTTAATTGTTTCTCTCTAGAGGTAGCATGCAGGCTTGGTTTCCCCGAGGCATGTGGCTGCACTGCAAGGCAGATCCTTAACCACTGGGCCACCAGGGAAGTCCCGGTAATTCAGACTTTTAGAACAAGGCTTGTTGATGTTTGGAAGGCTCAGTCATGTGAATATTTTTTCTACCAAATCTCTTCCCTATAGATTCTGTAGCTTCTCTTTGCAAAAAAGTGATGAAGCATGAGTGGTTGCTGTACTGCTCACATCGAAAGTTCATTTTACTTAGAAAATCATTACAATCATCAGAGGCTTACTATTCTAATAAGTAGATTTATTTTACTATCACTTTATAGTCAGGTCTTGATGTGAGAGCCCTGAATTCCAGCTGGCAACAAACAAGCTATAATGTTGCCAAAAGGTGTAAGGGAATCTTTATTAAACAGCTGGTCTTGGGGCGTTCCTTGTGGCTCAGTGGGAAAGAATCCACCTGCCAAAGCAGGAGACAGGGGCTTGATCCCTGGTCCCGGAAGATCCCACATGCTGCAGAGCAGCTAAGCCCGTGTGCCCATGATTACTGAGCCCAGGTGCCCTGGATCCCGTGCTCTGCAACAACAGAAGCCACAGCAATGAGATGCCCATGCAGTGCACCAGAGCGAGTGAGTGGAGTTGCTCAGTCGTGTCCGACTCTTTGCGACCCCATGGACTGTAGCCTACCAGGCTTCTCTGCTATGGGATTCTCCAGGCAAGAGTACTGGAGTGGGTTACCATTTCCTTCTCCAGGGGATCTTCCCGACCCACGGATCGAACCCAGGTCTCCCACATTGGAGGCAGATGCTTTAACCTCTGAGCCATCAGGGAAGCCCAAAGAGTAGCCCCCGCTTACTGTAACTAGAGGAAAACCCTTGAAGCCTCTAGGACCCAGCACAGCCAAAAATGAATAAATAAAAATTATTCAAACAAACAAACAAACAGCTGGTCTTCTACGTGGTGGCTTTGTGCTGAGCCGTGTGGCAGCCCAGCCCTATCCAGCCCGGCTTCCAGGAAATTTCAGGGCAGCATCACCAAACTTAGGGAACTCTTCTTTTACTTCTTTCTGTAACGATGTTGCTGTTGGGAGATGGTTCAGAACCCCGGGAGTAACTGGGAATGGTTAAACAGACGATCACCAAGGAGTACGATTACAATAAATAAAGTTGGCAGTACAAACAGTACTGTTTTAAACAACGGTTTTGGGAAACTGCTTGCAGAGGTTCTGTTTCTTTGTGCAAGTGGTTGGGAACACCACAAGGTATTCAGAAGCCTTTCCAGTGAAATTGGCCTCTTGCTATTTCAGCTGTGCTCTATCATCGTTGGGGCCATCTAGACTTGGCCAAAAAACACTACGAGATCTCTCTGCGGCTTGACCCGACAGCATCGGGAACTAAGGAGAATTACGGTCTTCTAAGAAGAAAGCTGGGGCAAATGCAAAAGAAAAACGTCTGATCCTTTTTCCTTCATTTTTTGAGTGTGTGTGTGTGTGTGTGTGTGTGCATGAGGCAGATTGTTCATATCTCGTGCTTGCATTTAACCATTTAAAGTCCTTACATGTTGTTTACTTTATTGTTTTTTTTTCCTGTGGAAACAAAGACATGCAAAAAGATTATAGCACCAGCAATTTACTCTTGAATGCTTGATGTGGTTTTTGCATTGAAATTGTATTTTTTCAGACAATTCAAACATAACTTCTGAAATTCCAAGGGTAAAGTCTTTTTTAATGAAAAAGAAAAAGAGAAAAAAATTATCTTGAGGGACTTACAGCAGAATTAAACCTGCATTTGGAATGAGTCGTGTTGTATAGAGACTCACGCTATTAAACATTGACTGTGAACAGAAAATGACAAACTGACTCCTACATTTATATAAATATCTAATGTGTCTGTATATTAGAATTTTTATTTAATGATGAGTAAATTAAGATTTTTGGTTTTTTAATTTTTTTTCCAAACAATATGCTAGGTACTTCATTTGTAAGGAAATATTTATTTGTATTTTTATGTTTTGAACAGGGCAAATAATTGAATGAAGAGTGGAAATTTTAACATCTAGTATATTTACACTTTTTCCATAGGAAGAAATTCACTCCTCCAATATTTTTTGGATTCTTCAACTTGTGCTATTTGTAGCATGCAAAATTGTGTAGTATTCTACATAAACTGTCACTCTTAACAGAAAATTCAAGCTGTGCTTTAGACAAAAACAGGCAGCCTAATGTCTTTATTTTTGTTATATCCAGTATTAAGAGGGCTACACATCTATGTAAGTTGCGTTTTTATATGTTTAGCTGGAAAGCTGTTTTCCATTTAGCTTTATAGAACCACAGTCATATCCAAAAAATGCAAGAGGTAAACTTCCTCTCAAAAGGAACCACATTTGAGGAGTTTGTGATATTTTTAAGAATTGGATTATTTATCCTGTTTTATTGGGTCAGAATAATCATATTCATTTTGTTTTATTCTTCTGTATTTGCTGTTGACCTAATGATTTATGCAATCTGTGTAATTTCTTATGCAGTAAAATTATTACACAAACCAGTATAAAAGTGTCATTTGCCTGCTTAATAGATGATTTTCAAGTTGCTCGGTTGGCCAAATGTTTGTTTGGGTTTTTCCTTAAGATGTTATGGAAAAACTCAAATAAACATTTTGGGCAACCCAATATTTGACTCTTTGTCTTCTTTCCTTAAACTGAAATCCAAGTGACCAATTCATTCTTTCTAGAATATGGCTTCTATTTGGTTTTTGTTGTTGTTCAGTCACTAAGTCATGTCCGACTCTTTTGCGACCCCGTGGACTGTAACCCACCAGGCTCCTCTGTCCATGGGCTTTCCCAGGCAAGAATACTGGAGTGGGTTGCTGTTTCCTCCTCCACTGTTTGGTTTTAGGCACCGATTAATAGAGTCATCCAGGTTCAACAAACGGGCTGAGTAGCTCTCACATTGAGATGAGTTGATTGTCTACACTGGCTTGTGGGGGATGGGGTCCGAGGCCAACCAGCATAGAGTTGTGAATCAGTAATTGTAACCTATGACGGCTGAGGTCCTCAGAAGAGAAAATGCTGTTTCAAACCTTTCAGAAATGGTCCCCAAACAACAATAACAGTTTATAGAGCTCTTAGGAGCAGGAGCTGCTTTATCGTTCATTAAGTTCCTATAGTGCTTAGCTTGGGAGATAATGGATGTACTATATGCTTGTTGATTTTTTTTTTAACTTCTTTCTTTAAAACAGTGCTTGTCTTTTGAGAGTAAAGGAAAACCATTTCTTATAACAGCCTGTTTGTGATTTTTTTTTTTTTTGGTACTGATACTAAAACTTGTGTCAAATCAAGACGCCCTGCCTGCAGAATGAACCCCCATAGCTCTCACTGCTCCATCTCAGGATTTCCATCACAGCTGCCTTCAGCCCAGAGAAAACAGTCATTCGCCTGATTGACATTTCACGGAGCCTTTAATCATGGCAGATTTTGAAAGTGGGCCATGCTGTTCATCTTTTCGTCCTCCTTTTTTCCTTCTTAAGGCAGCCACCTTCTTCATTTCTTAGGTTTCCCTTCTAACAAGACTAAAGTGGAGATCTGACTCCCAGTTCCCCCTCGTTTTTGATATTTTTCTTAAACTTGTGTTTGTATTACTCAATCATGGTATGGGATTCAGTTGGGGGTGGGGGTGGTATCAGAACAAACATAGGGATCGTTGCCAGTTTGGAAAATAAGAGTCCAAATAATTCTTCACATCCCTGATAGTAAACATCACAAAGCCTCGGAAGATAGTTTGGGGCTATTTTTTATTTCTCTGTACATCTCTTCCCCATAAAACGCAGTGTTACATTTATTTCTTAAGGCCCGCACCATGTAGATGTAGCCCACTGTGCCCTCACAGGGCTCTTTGGGTTTCTGATTCTATCACATTGCTTAAGCATGGTCCGTACATTTTATTTCAGATGACTGAGTTAAAATCTCACAGAATAGACCAAGCCCCACAGTAAAGCACTGGACATGTATGTTCATATTCACACCTATTGGACTTTGAGGTGAAAAAACCTACAGTTGGCTCTAGGGCTTTGATGTCATAGGCAAGTCATTTAGCATTGCTTCAACTCCAGTTTCCCATCTGTAATGTGGGCATAATAAGACCTCCCTCCCAGTAATGAGGTGCTCGACTCAGTACTTGCCTTAAATGATAGACTAGACTTTTGGAGAAAGGTATAGGTTTCTCAACAGACAGGTCTGACCTATCTGTCATGACTGCATGGTTA
Source organism: Bos grunniens (assembly GCF_055505025.1). NCBI lineage: Eukaryota > Metazoa > Chordata > Mammalia > Artiodactyla > Bovidae > Bos > Bos grunniens. The sequence continues at coordinate 83,573,074 of NC_141176.1, read as the reverse complement.
CCAAATAGCCATAGCTGGTGGGAGAAAATATTTTTCTCTATTGACTAATTGAAGCTAATAAATGTTGAAAGAATGGCAATTAGAAAACCATTTTTTTTTTTTTTTTGTCCCCAGTGAATTAATTGATTGAGGCAAAGATCAGCAGTGAATAAAATCACTAGATGAAAGATCAGTGGAGAACTTTTTAGTGGAGGGGACAGCTCTGTGATTTTATCATGGTAGATTTGTGAGGTCACTATAGTCAAGTAGAGTCCCCTGGGCTGCAAGGAGATCAAGCCAGTCAATCCTAAAGGAAATCAATCCTGAATATTCATTGGAAGGACCGACACTGAAGCTCCAATACTTTGGCCACCTGATGTGAAGAGCTGACTCATTGGAAAAGACTCTGAGGCTGGGAAAGCTTAACAGCAAGAGAAGGGGACAACAGAGGACTAGATGGTTGGATGGCATCACTGACTCAGTGGACATGAGTTTGAGCAAGCTCCGGGAGAGTGTAGGACACGGAAGCCTGGTGTGCTGCAGTCCATGGGGTTTCAGAGTCAGACAACTGAGCAACTGAACAACAGCAAGATACAGAAGAGCCCCATCACAAGGGTCCCTCATACGACTTTTATGCTATTATCTTTTCCCAAATATCTTCTTGAGCACAGACTGTGCACTGGCAGTGTGCTAGCTGCTGAGGATATGATGAATGATCACAGGTGATTCCTGCCCTGTGGAGCTTACAATCCAGGTTACTTCAACCCTTGCTGTGTGCGCAGGTTGGGCTTGCTGGTGTGGACATCAGGGACTGAGCATTGTTACCAGCCCCCCCCACCCCTTGCAGGGGCCTCTTCGGGGCTCTCCTTTGTAAATTACTGCATCATTTGAAATAACTTTTATTTGTAAATAAAGGAACGTGTGACATCACAGATTCATCTTTCTTCAAGAGAGCCGTGGATGAGTTTATAATATAGCTGTGATAAGGTGCCTTGGTGGTAAAGAGACACCATATGGGAAAGTCAGGTAATGGAAAGTAGTCGCTAAATTGCTCTGCCCAAAAGGTGGGGAAGAGGCTGTGGGGTGATGTTCCAGAGTAATGCTGAGTGAAAAGAACTCAGGAGGCTTGGATTGTTGGCTGAACGATGGGGTGTGCAATGCAGGCTCTTCTGAAGCAAGCTTTTAAGTCTTTAGGAAACTCTATATGCCGTACGGCTCTCTCGGTGGTCATCTAGAAATAGTTGGCCTTTGGGGGCATAATACTTGAGTGTGAAAGGAAAATCTGTGTTACACCCAAGTTGGAACCTCACAGACCTTAGGCAAGTGTAGGGAGTGTCGACTAGTGTCCCCTGCTAAAATTCATAACCACCCAAAATTTCAGAAGGTGACTGTATTTGGAAATCAGGTCTTACAGATAAAATTAGTGAAGGATCTTGAGAGGAAATCATCCTGGATTTAGGGTGGGCCCTGAATCCAATGGTTGGTATCTTTTAAAACAAAGAGAAGATACATAGAGCAAAGAAGGCTGTGCCTAGGATGGAGGCAGAGACTGGAGTGAAGTCAAGGAATGCCAGGAGTCACCAGAAGCTGGGAGAGACAAGGATGGATCCTACCACTAGAGCCTGCAGAGGAGTATGGCCCCACCCACACCTGGACTTCAGACTCCTGGCCTCCAGAACAACATTTCTGTTAGTTAAATATTTATTTGTATTTGTTTACTTATTTGGCTGCACTGGGTCTTAGTTATGGCATGTGGGATCTAGTTCCCTGACCAAGGGTGGAACCCAGGCCCCCTGCATTGGGAGTGTTGAGTCTTAGCTGCTGGGCCACCAGGTAAATCCCACATTAATGTTATTTAGGGACTTCTGTGGTGGCTCAACTGGTGAAGAATCCACCTGCAATGAGGGAGACCCAGGTTTGATCCCTGGGTTGGGAAGATCCCCTGGAGGAGGGAAAGGCTACCCACTCCAGTATTCAGGCCTAGAGAATTCCATGGACTATTCCATGGGGTTGAAAAGACTCAGACACAACTGAGCAACTGTCTGTCACGGCACACAGACTGTCCAGTATTCTGGCCTGGAGAATTCCATGGACTGTATATCCCATGGGGTCGCAAAGAGTCAGACACGACTGAGTGACTTTCACTTTCACTTTTGGGGCTTCCCTGCTGGCTCAGACAGTAAAGAATCTGCCTGCAATGGGGAACACCCAGGTTTGATCTTGAATATTATTATGTGCCAAGCATGGATCTAGGGCTTTATATACGTTTTCTCATTCAAACTTTTCAATAAGTCTGTGAAAAAGGTAGTATTATCCGCCAATTTAAGGACTTCCCAGGTGGCTCATTTGGTAAAGAATCCACCTTCAAGCCACCCAGTGTGTGGCACTTCCTGGCCGCCTTAGAAATCCAATCCAGCAAGTAACTCAGAACCTCATCCATAAAATGGTGGACGGTGGTAGTTTAGTCACTAAGTTGTGTCCAACTCTTCTGTGACCCCATGGACTATAACCCTCCAGGCTTCCCTGTCCATGGGATTTCCCAGACCAGAGTACTAGAGTGGGTTGCCATTTTCTTTTCCAGGGGATCTTCCCTGACCCAGGGATCGAGCCCAAGTCTCCTGCATTGCAGATGGATTCTTTACCAAATGAGCCACCAGGGAAGCCCTTAAAATGGTGGATAATACTACCTTTTTCACAGACTTATTGGAAAGTTTAAATAAGAAAACATATATAAAGCCCTAAACCCATGCTTGGCACATAATAATACTCAATAAATAACTGAAGGAGAGCTAACTCTCACTTGAGGTTTTTATCCTCAAGACCTTAAGTCACCCAGAAACAATCTCAGGTTTATAGTCTTATCGCCTGTGTTCTAAGTCTGATTAGTTCTGTGAGTTCTTGAAACCTGTTAACACGGTTTATCAAAACCATCTTGAGTGTCCTGCGTTTCTAATCATTTTGTTTTTAAATATGTGGCATTTTTCTGAAGCCAATAAAGCTTTCTGCTTCCTACTGGTGATAAGTGTTTGAGAAAATGCGTTCCCTGTAGATTTAAATTCAGTTTTACCTATCATTTAAAACCAGTTTCAGGGACTTCTCTGGCAGTCCAGTGGTTAAGACTTCACCTTCCCTGGTCAGGGAACTAAGATCCCACATGACTCGTGGCCAAACAAACAAAAGCAATGTTGAAACAAAGCCAATAAAGATTTTAAAAGTGGTCCACATCAAAAATAAACTTAAAAAAAAAAACTACTTAAAGTTTTGTTTCAGCAGTTAATTTCAACAGCATTAATTTTGACGAGTAGACTTGAGACTTGTCTCAAAAATTTTCAAAACTGCTCATTTCTAGAACTTTCTGATAATGGGTAGAGATGACAGCTTTTATAGTACTGGTCTAGGAATCTGCAGACCTCAGCAAACAAGGTGGTACGATGCAAAGAACAGAGACCAGGAGTGTGAGAGCTATCCTATGGCCAGCTTCACTGGTGTAAGTCATCTTTTTAAGCTTCAACAGTTCAATTAGACGTGAACCCTTCCCATCCGGCCATTAGTTACCAGGACTCTGAAATGAGTCATTTAATTACTGCATGCCTCAGTTGCTTCTAATAAAAATAATGCTGGTGGTGGTGGTGATGGTGGTGGTTGCTTTTGTTATTAGTTTTTCTTCCATGAAATGAGAGGGTTGGACTAGTGTTCTTCAAATATTCATAGATGCTTACCTTTAAAATATAAAACTTAACTCTTATATAGAAGTCCACTATAAAAAATTATAAAAGTGACCTGGGTGCTTATATAAACCCTCATAAAAATCTGTTGTGTAATGTAAGAATGTTTGAAATTCCAACACTCTTGTCGAAATAAAATATTTTGAAGCTTTCTAGTTCTGATATATTCTGATATGGTTAAAAAGTCCCTTAGACTGAAAAAGGACATTTCTGCTCTGCCATTCATCAGGCTGACATAGCACAGATGAAGGCAGTGGGGAGTGAAGAGAAAATCACATTTTTTCTGGTAGAAATGCTGAAGTTGTAATGTGTCAAGGAACCCACTTCTAAGGGTGACTGCTGCTTTATTATATATGGAGAAACCTTCTGGAAAAGCACTATCAGAAATGTTGCTGTTTTAAATCATTAGGAAGAATGAAACATCACACTGTACTTGGACAGTCCAAGTCATTTCGACATGAACAAGCACCCTCACTTTCCAACCCACGTGCAGAACTTCATGGAAAGCGCTTCTGGACACACCTATTCACATCTCTTATAACTTTTAGTCTCCAAGTTTGTAGGACCCTGATCCAGCAGTTGGTTCTGCTGCCCAGACTGTGGAGCCCTGTACCAAGGTCACGGGATGAAAATCTCTGAAACTGACCAAGCCCCATAGCAACTGTTGCCATGAGCCTCTGATCAAACCGGCCAGTTACTTGACCCCGTATTAGGTAAAATACCCACCCTATTACCCACCCTATAGCATCCTAACCTATCACCTAATGCCCCCATTCTAGTAGGAATTTTCTGTCTTGAGGCTGTAGAAATTGGCTGCTGCTGCTGCTAAGTCGATTCAGTTGTGTCCGACTCTGTGCGACCCCACAGATGGCAGCCGACCAGGCTCCCCCGTCCCTGGGATTCTCCAGGCAAGAATACTGGAGTGGGTTGCCATTTCTTTCTCCAATGCATAAAAGCGAAAAGTGAAAGTGAAGTCGCTCAGTCATGTCCAACTCCTAGCAACCCCATAGACTGCAGCCTACCAGGCTCCTCCATCCATGGGATTTTCCAGGCAAGAGTACTGGAGTGGGTTGCCATTGCCTTCTAGAAATTGGCTACTAGCCCGCAAAAGGGTTTGGCTCGCCCTTGAGCCCATTCTGCCTCATGTCTGGAAATTCCTTTCCAATCCACACTTGGGCCACAACACAGACCTAATGTTGACCCCTGGCACACAGCTCTATTTTGCCTTCAGCCTGTGAAAACACAATTACCTTTAAATTCCACCTAACCTCTCCCTCCCCCAAACCTCCTGACTGCGTCTTTGTTTGGTGAGTCATCTCAGGGCTCTGAGGGTGTGTAGATCTCATTCTTAGCTTACAAAACAAATGGTGGCCTGGATTTAGGATACAGGATATTTAGGGTCAAAGACAATTATTTGTAATAATTAACTAGAATGATTTGATAACATTTCAGTTGATTTTATAGTGTTATTCAGTTAGACTTCAAGCTCTGTACATAGCACCCAGGTTCTGTTGCTTATTTCACATTAAAATTATCTTATCAAGAGATGAAGAGTATATTTTCCCATCTACTGTGTGGTACTTGCAATGCTGGAGATGTGGGGGAGGGGTCAGAAGGAAATGAGGTGGGCCCCTTTTGCATAATACGAAGTGTCTGTGCATTGAGTCAAATATATATTAGCCTCTAACACCAACTTCCCTGGTGGCTCAGAGGGTAAAGTGTCTGCCTGCAATGCAGGAGACCTGGGTTCGATCCCTGGGTTGGGAAGATACCCTGGAGAAGGAAATGGTAACCCACTCCAGTATTCTTGCCTGGAAAATCCCATGGATGAAGGAGCCTGGTAGGCTACAGTCCACGGGATCACAAAGAGTTGCACACGACTTCACTTTCACTTTCTAACACCAAAGTCTGGAAAACAGAGTTTGGCAATTACCTGCTGGTATTTAGAAAACAAACTGACCAAACTAGATAATTCCAGTAAGAGACGATTTGACAGTTTATATCCTTTGAGTTGATAAAGCGTTTGTTGAGCTTTGAACCTGGGGCGTAGCAGTTGGCCAGCTGCTTGACCCTGAGCCTGAAGGGTATGGGAGACTGTGGACGGCAGAGCATCAGACCAGAAAGAACAGAAAAACAGCTGAGAGTGGGCTGAATCATTTCCAGCAAAGGACTCACCTGTACCATTTGCAGGCAACTGACAGCCTCTGTGAGTCAACTCAAGTTATTAAACCCACTAGAGCAGTTGGCTTGCTAAGGGCTCTGGTGTAACGCACCAACCCAAAAATGAAGCCAAGACTTGTCTGAGTTGATCAATCAGTTTCCTTGAGAAACTGATTTTTCTAACATAATGTTGTAGTTTCTCTAACGTATTGTAGGTCAGTTACACTTCAAAAACAAAGACAAAAAATGGATCAAATTTGTGGTTACATCAGGGTAGGTGGGGGAATTAGATGAAGGTACTGAAAACTTAAAGTTGTAAGATAAACAAGTACTAGGGGTGTGACGTACAAGATAATAAATATAATTAATACTCCTGTAGGAAAATTATGAAGTATATCCTAAGACTTCTCACCACACAAAAATTTTTTTCTATTTCTTTAATTTTATATTTATATAAGATGATGGAAAGTGAAAGATGATGAAAGTGAAAGAAGAGAGTGAAAAAGCTGGCTTAAAACTCAACATTCAGAAAACTAACATCATGGCATCCGGTCCCATCACTTCATGGCAAATAGATGGGGAAACAGTGGAAATAGTGACAGACTTTATTTTTGGGGGCTCCAAAATCACTGCAGATGGTGACTGCAGCCATGAAATTAAGACACTTGCTCCTTGGAAGAAAAGTTATGACCAACCTAGACAGCATATTAAAAAGCAGAGATGTTACTTTGCCAGCAAAGGTCTGTCTACTCAACACTATAGTTTTTTCAGTAGTCATGTATGGATGTGAGAGTTGTACTATAAAGAAAGCTGAGCGCCGAAGAATTGATGCTTTTGAACTGTGGTGTTGGAGAAGACTCTTGAGAGTTCCTTGGATTGCAAGGAGATCCAACCAGTCCATCCTAAAGGAGATCAGTCCTGAGTGTTCATTGGAAGGACTGATGTTGAAGCTGAAACTCCAATACTTCGTCCGCCTGATGTGAAGAACTGACTCATTGGAAAAGACCCTGATGCTGGGGAAGATTGAAGGCAGGAGGAGAAGGGGACGACAGAGAATGAGATGGTTGGATGGCATCACTGACTCGATGGACGTGAGTTTAAGTGGGCTCTGGGAGTTGGTGATGGACAGGGAGGCCTGGAGTGCTGCATGCAGTCCATGCGGTTGCAAAGAGTCGGACATGACTAAGCAACTGAACTGAACTGAAGATGATGGATGTTCACTAAACTTGTGATAATCATTTCATGATGTCTATAAGTCAAATCATTATGCTGATTTAATCATTATGCAAATTACCTTAAACTTTCATAATGCTGTGAGACAATTATAAAATAAAACTGGGGGAAAAATAAATGATCATTATATAAAAAAAGAGGCACTTGTTAAAATGCATTTCATTTCGCTGGGTATCACCCCCAGAGTTGGTTATTCAGAAGGCTTGGGGTGTGGGCTTCGAGTTTACATTTCTGAATTTCCAGGTGCTGCTCATGGTGCCCCATCTGGGACCACATTTTGAAAATTACTATTATAAATTATTTTTCTGTGGGTGATTTTTTTGACAGTTAAACTGAATATCTCATCCCACAGAGCCTAATCTATATTTGGATCAGACTCTCCCAGCCTTATCTGGCAATAAATGCAATTTAACACTCACCTCCTTACCGTCTTTAATCTTCCTTTATCAGCGGAATTATTTATTCATTTATTTCCCTCACACTTTCTTTTGCTGACATGACCTTCCTCCTTCAAAAAATTAATAGAAATGGAATTTCTCTTCCTTTTGGAAGAGAAAAATTAAGATGATTACAGCTACTCTTTAAAAATGGTATGTTAAAATATACATTAGATGCGGCTTTTTTATATTAATATAAATTTAAATTTAATTATGGACTTCCCCACACAAGAAAGAACTCTGTGAAAATTATGGTTTATGAATCTGATCTTTTAGATTTCTTTAGGAATTGCACATCTGTTCAAAACACAACCACATCAGCATTATTGGAAATGTTTGGGTAGAAACCAGATTGTAAAAACCACATGGGTCCAACCCCATACATGAGAGAGTGGAAAGGCAGAAAATGAGTAAGGGGGATTATTTCTAGTCCAACAACTAGTACTTATGCATTGGTCTTTGGGGTGGGGGCAGAAGTGGCTCCCCTCAATCTCTCTGCCAGTCTTTTCACCCAGGTCCCCAGAGTAGCATTGCTTAAGCCCAGAATAACAAAGTCTAGAAAGAAAAAAAAAAAAAGTCTTCACTCCTCTCATTGCTGGGGCTCAAATTTAGTCCTGGGATCCAGGGAAGAGATGGTAAGTGGTGATCCCCTGGAGGAGGGCATGGCAACCCACTCCAGTATTCTTGCCTGGAGAATCCCATGGACCGCGGAGCCTGGTGGGCTACCGTCCATAGGGTCGTAAAGAGTCGGACATGACTCAAGTGACTAAGCACGAACTCCTCTAACCACAGTTTTAAGTGAAAATGGAGAATTGGTAAATAGTGGCAGTATCAAGGTTACACGATTATCTGTATCCAGTATCAGTGCCGAGTGGAGTGTGGCTGCTGGAGTGTGGCCTTGGTCATCACCTTGTCCATCTGTCCTACAGGATTCGTGGGCTCATTTCTGTGAGTGTGTATGTGTGTGTGTGTGTGTCCAGGTGGGTCTGGGTCCAATATGGACTCAAGACTGATCCTGGACGCCCAGGCGGGCTACCTTAGAGCGTGTGTGTGTGTGTGTGTTCAGGTGAGTCTGTGTGTGTGTCCAGATGGATCTGAGTTCAACAAGGACTCGAGGCTGTGTGTGTGTGTTCCCAGGTGGGTCTGGGTCCAACGTGGACTCGTGTGTGTGTGTGTGTGTGTCCCCAGGCGAGTCTGGGTCCAACATGGACTCAAGGCTGACCGTGGACGCCCAGGCGGGCCGCCTTAGAGCTCACGCTTCGGTAGAGAAGCCCCAGGTGTGCGCCCTCCGGGCTCCGGCGCGTGCTCAGGTGTGCGCGCGGCCCTCGCGGGCGGGCGGGTACCGCGTCCCGCCTCCAGGGGGCGCCCTCGGGGGCGGCCTCCCGGGGGCGGCCGCCCCAGCCACGGCCGGCCGGGATTTCCGCTCGGTCGCTCGGTCCGGCTCTCCCCGAAGGGCGCCGCGCTCCGAGGCAGGTGAGTCGCCGGGCGCGGGCCGAGCCGGGCCCCTGTTCGTCCCCGCCCCCGCCGCGAGGGGGCCCCGGGGCTTGGGGGCGTCGCACGCCGGCGCGTATCCGGGGCCCGCGCGAGCCGGGGACGGAGGGCGGGGACAGAGCCGCGGCCGTGGCGGGACGCGACGCCTGCGGGAGCGGCTGGAAGGGCGGGGCCCGGGCCCACGCGACGCGGACGCCTCGGCCAGTTACCCAGGTGTAGACTCCTCCTCTTCCCAAGGAAGACGTGATGACCCATCAGAAGGGTCCCCTTGAAAAGGATCTCCCGCTCTGATGCTTCTGTTTTTAACTTTAGAGATCCCTGTTTGCGAGGAGACCAGAAAGCTGCAAAAGAAAAGAGAACGTCTGGCACTTGTCAGTTTCTGAGTTAGGGCTTCTTTGGAGCTGTTAGTGACACCGCTGTTTTTGAAGAAATCTCTTTTACTGCCTTGATTAGGAAATACGCTTATTGAGCTTTCACTCTGTTGGCCAAAGAGAACACCGCAGCCGCACTGGTAACGCTAAAGAGGTGCACGATTTTTTTTTTTTAATAATTAAGTTTATTGGTGCACGATTTTTTAAAAAAAAACACACCTGACTCCAGGCTGTTAATATTGAACTGATAAGAAAATGAGACTTGGAGCCACGTCTTCTTAAAGCAGGATATTAATTTTGCTTAATGTCCCAGGGAGAAATCTTGGATTAAAAACTAAAAGGTCTCTCTAAATCAGTTGGATTTGACCAATATAAAGTGTAGGTCTCACACACACGTTTTTATGTACTTTTTCCTGTAACCGAAGACTGTTCTCCCTGGTCTCACTCAATTTATTGAAATGCTAATAAGAGACCCCTGCAGGTTGCCCACATTTTCCCCAAATGCCTTGTTTTTCCTAAAACGACTCCCTGGAGAAACCAGAAGTTCCTGAATAAGCAGACTGCCTGGGTAGAGAGCATTTGTGTTTCAAAAGCTGAGTTTGCAAAGGTAAATTAATTTCTAATTGGTGGACCTTTGTACAGAAGTGTTTTGGACTGGCTGACCTTGCAAACCAGAGTCCTGACTATTAGCACTAGACCTAGAGAAGGTGGTTATTCACGCTGACCTTAGGTAGCCGATTGTGGGAAGAAGAATAGAGCAAAGATAGAACGTGGTATTAAGTTTTTAAAATGATCTGTTCATTGCCCTCTTATTTTATGTAGTAAGATCTTGAAAGTTCCAGTCTGGGTCAGCTCTTGCAGGTGGAGTCAAGGCTCTGTACTTGAGGGCTATGTGCTCAAGTCCGCTGGGCCTTTCCAAGGGGCTAGGGCACCAGTGGGCATGGAGATTAGTGCGGCATTGTTTGCAGACGGACGGTCCCAAGGAAGGTGACGACAGGAGGACAAAATTCAAGTCATCTTACTCTTTTCTAGGACCTTCTTCATCCAAGAGGTAACGCTCAGATTAGAGATTTTATGAAGAGAGTGTTGGTTAAACAGGGCCGGCATCTTGTGTAACAGGAATTCGTTCTTTAATTGAAGCTCTCTCTGGTCAGTAAAACTGCTCGGGGCAAGACGACCTTGCCCAGATCGGATCTGAGAGCTAGGCGGAGAGTAGACAGAGATTACAATGTGGAAGGTGTTATTATGCCCCCATAATATACCCCCTGCAACTGATTTACAGTTAGTAGAAGTCTCGGGTTTGTATGACATCACAAGGTAATAGACATGGTAAATAGCTAACATTTCTGGAGGATGAAGTAAGTGCCCAAGGGCAGTTAGAGCACTGGGAAATGAATACCTGCCAGAGGACTGGGGGAGGTCATAGTGAGGCTTCACCTTGGACCCAGGGTAGAATTTTTACAGGCAGAGGAGTGGAATGGGGACCAGCATTCCTGGTGGCACACTGCCTGTGTGCGTGCAGGCTTAGTGGTGTCCCACTCTTTGTGATTCCATGGACTGTAGACTACCAGGCTCCTCAGTCCATGGGATTCTCCAGGCAAGAATACTGGAGTGGGTTGCCATTTCCTGCTCCAGGGGATCTTGTAACCATGTTGGAGAAATAGGGATGAAACTCTGTAAGGACGGTGGGACTGGAGGCCTGCCTAGAGAGAAAGGCCCTCTGGAGATAAACTCTAGTTTTTGATCAGAGCTCTGATTTTTTATTTGCTTTTTATTAAAGCAAATTTAAAAGGGAAGGGAATGGTGTAATGAACTTCCATATTTCCATCAACTAGATTTAACAATTGATTAAAACAATTTCTGTGTTTTGTTTTTTTTTTTGGCTGTATCTGCTTATCCTTTTGTTCAGTTCAGATCAGTTGCTCAGTCGTGTCCGACTCTTTGCCACCCCATGAATCGCAGCACACCAGGCCTCCCTGTCCATCACCAACTCCCGGAGTTCACTCAGACTCACATCCATCGAGTCAGAGATGCCATCCAGCCATCTCATCCTCTGTCGTCCCCTTCTCCTCCTGCCCCCAATCCCTCCCAGCATCAGAGTCTTTTCCAATGAATCAACTCTTCGCATGAGGTGGTCAAAGTATTGGAGTTTCAGCTTTAGCATCATTCCTTCCAAAGAAATCCCAGGGCTGATCTCCTTCAGAATGGACTGGTTGGATCTCCTTGCAGTCCAAGGGACTCTCAAGAGTCTTCTCCAACACCACAGTTCAAAAGCATCAATTCTTCGGCACTCAGCCTTCTTCACAGTCCAACTCTCACATCCATACATGACCACAGGAAAAACCATAGCCTTGACTAGACGGACCTTTGTTGGCAAAGTAATGTCTTTGCCTTTGAATATGCTATCTAGGCTGGTTATAACTTTCCTTCCAAGGAGTAAGCGTCTTTTAATTTCATGGCTGCAGTCACCATCTGCAGTGATTTTGGAGCCCAAAAAAATAAAGTCTGACACTGTTTCCACTGTTTCCCCATCTATTTCCCATGAAGTGATGGGACCGGATGCCATGATCTTCATTTTCTGAATGTTGAGCTTTAAGCCAACTTTTTCACTCTCCTCTTTCACTTTCATAAATTTAAATTGCAGATAACATATTTCACCCCTGTCTAGGGTAGTTGCTTTTGTTTAGTTATGGCTAAGTCATGCCTGACTTTTTTGCGACCCCATGGACTATGGCCTGCCAGGCTTCTCTGTCCGTGGAATTTCCCAGGCATTAATCCTGGTATGGGTTGCTGTTCCCTTCTCCAGGGGGATCTTCCCAACCAAGGGATCGAACCCGGGTCTCCTGCACTGGCGGGCTGATTCTTAACCACTGAGCCACCCGGGAGGCCCAGATAGTGTGGTCTGTACCTCCAAAAAGGCATTTTTCTTGTATAACCATAATACCATTGTTATCTCTTTATCAAAGTGACAATAATTCCTTAATGTTTTCTGGAACCCAGTCCACAGATTTCCCTGATTGCCTCGGAAATGCACTTTTACTCTTGGCTCGTGTGACTCAAAATGGGCCACACAAGGTGTTTTGCTGCGTGTCTGTTGTCTCTCAGTCCAGGACAGGGGGTTGACGGACAATGAAAAGGGCTAGTTACTAACTCTTTAAGGCTTCCCAGGCCATGTGGTCTCCGTTGCAGCTACTCAGCTGTGTTGCTCTAAAGACTCAACCATGGATGATATGTGAACGAGCATGGCTGTGTTCTAGGAAAATTGTTTCCAAAGGTTTTTGTTTTAAACTCCGCCTGCAGGTGGGAGTTATCTGAGGGCCGTGGTTTGCTGACTCTGGTCTGAAGCAGTCCTGTGGGTTTCTTTAATGCCATGGTTTACTGTTATCGCCTGGTTGGCTCTGGAAGGCTCTCATTCTGGGTTTATTCAGCTTTGCATAGAGTGTGGTTTAGCTTATTCCTCTATCTACTGTGTCTGCATAAACTGCAAGGTAGATCTAAAGGCTTAATTAGAGTCAGAGTCACCATGTACGGCAAGTATGCTTCAGATGTGGTTTGAATGTTTTTTCTAACTGTTGAACGAGTCACTATTTTATTTGTTGGCCATACCATGCAGTATACGGACTCTTAGTTCCCTGACCAGAGATGGAACCTGCGCCCCCTGCATTGGAAGTGTGCCATCTTCCTTGGACTGCCAGGGAAGTCCCTGAATTTTTTTGTTGTTGTTGTTCTTAATTTAGGACTTTAAAAGATTTGAGCTTTCCTCATAGCTCAGTTGGTAAAGCATCCACCTGCAATGCAGGAGATCCCGGTTTAATTCCTGGGTTGGGAAGATCTCCTGGAGAAGGGATAGGTTACCCACTCCAGTATTCTTGGGCTTCTTTTGTGTCTCAGCTGGTAAAGAATCGTCCTGCAATGCGGGAGACCCAGGTTTGATCCCTGGGTTGGAAAGATCCTCTGGAGAAGGAAAAGGCTACTCACTCCAGTATTCTGGCCTGGAGAATTCCATAGACTGTATATTCCATGGGGTCGCAAAGAGTGGGACACGACTGAGCAACTTTCACTTTCAAAAGATTCGAGGGGATTTCCCTGGCAGTTCAGTGGTTAAGATTTTGTTCAATGCAGGGGGATGAGGGTTTGATTCCTGGCCAGGGAGATAAGATCCCTCATGCCTTATAGCCAAAAAACCAAGACATAAAACAGAAGCAATATTGTAAAAATTCAATAAAGACTTTAGAAATGGTCCACATCAAAAAAAAAAAAATCTTTTTCTAAAGACTCAAATCCACGTCTGGGAAACTCAGTATTCCTAAAATAATCTTACCCTGATGGCTGAAGATACACTCCATTCTTGTTTTCCTTAGTTGAAGGAGAGGCTATAGCTGCTGTTTCTCAAAGTTGAGAACTTTGGGCCCCTCTGCTACACCAGTGCGAGCTTGCCTCTGTTCTAGGCATCCTTTGGCCCCTTGGGTCATGTTTTTCCACTGAATGGCAGTCCCTTCCTTCCGAGCCACACACCCAGGGTCTGAGATGCCGTCCAAGGGGCTTTAGCCTTTAAGCCTTCATCTCTTAAACTCTCTGCTTTCTTCACTCACCTTCCTCTTCATCTCACCCCCAGCAGGACTGAGAACCGGACACCTGGTCCATGGACTTCTGGTCCCACTGTGAGGTGGGACTACTTGTCCTGCATCCTGTTTGGAAGGATTCCGAGGTTAGACACTCTTCAGGCTCCCTCTGATGCAGGATTCTAAGGCTCCGTGGGTTTGAAGAAAGAAGCTTACAGGTGAGAGTTGTTTTTCTCTTTTCGGGAGTGTTTGCTGTTCTAAACTGTAAAGCACCAGAGACAGTGTGTTGACAGAGGGCGTCAGTTGGAAGGCCTGTCTTTTTGTCTTTTAGGAATAGTGGTGAATCTGTTGAAACCTTTTTTTCCCTAGATAATGTGCCATTGGTCTTTTTCTTACTGATTTGTAAGAACTCTGTATACATTGAGGATGCTAATCTTTTGTCAAATATGTTACAACTGTTTCCCCATTTTTTAAAACTTTGTATTTATGCTCTGAGGAAAAATTTAATTTTACAAAGGGGAAAAAATGTCAATCTCCCCTTTACAGTATCCCTGTTTTATGTCTCATGAAGAAATACTTGCCCATTTTAAGCTCTTAAAAAAAAAAATCTGTTAACACAGATTAATAAGCATATGATGAAAACTAGGTACATATGATTCTAAAAAATAATACTCTTTCTACCAGCTAGTATAATATTAACTTGATTAAATGTTGGCCTTTAAGATGGGCCCTACGTTGACAAGTTTTGATGTTGGGAGATGGGTATTTTGGGGGCCATCATATCATGACTTCTGTATATCTTTGACTTCCCAAAATGAAAAACTTTTCTTAAATAAAAAGAATAGTAGGTAGAAAAGCCATTTTGTCCTATTTGTTCATGTTCAGCAACTATTAATTATCTACTGTGTGCTGAATACTGCGGGTATTTTGTTAATAAAGGCAGAAGATGTTGGAATTCACATTTCTCATGTCAGAGGCAGACGCTAATGGCATGGTTAAGGGCACCACCTCCTGTGTTAGACTGCCTGGCTTCACATACTGGCTGGGTGATTTTGCACTTCTTAATTTAAAAGATGGAGGATAATAATCGCGTCTACCTGCTAGGTTTTGGGGAGGCTTGAATGAGAGAACCCACAAAAATTCCTTTGTGTGGTGCTCCAAAACTCCAGTACTTTGGCCACCTGATGCGAAGAGCTGACTCATTGGAAAAGACCCTGATGCTGGGAAGGTTTGAAGGCAGGAGGAGAAGGGGACGACAGAGGATGAGATGGTTGGATGGCATCACCGACTCAATGGACATGAGTTTGAGTAAGCTCCGGGAGTTGGTGATGGACAGGGAGGCCTGGTGTGCTGCAGTCCATGGGGTCGCGAAAAGTTGGACACGACTGAGTGACTGATCTGAACTGAACTAGCATTTAGTCAACACTTGATAAGTGTAGACTCTGAAGGAAAGAATTCAGTCAAGCCAGGCCTAAGCTGAGAGGAACAGGTGCTAAGAGAATGCCTGGAGTGGGGTCCTGGCCTCGTCTGGCATGGTTAAGCAGGGTCTAGGGTTGGGAGAGTTTCCGGGGGGTGGGGGGGATACTTTTAAGTGGAGACGTGAGGCGTGGACGCCACGTCTTTTAATCACAAGTACCCTTTCGTGGACTTCCCTGGTGGCTCAGATGGTAAAGCGTCTGTCTACAATGTGGGAGACCCAGGTTCGAGCCCTGGGTTGGGAAGATCCCCTGGAGAAGGAAATGGCAATCCACTCCAGTACTATTGCCTGGACAATCCCGTGGACAGAGGAGCCTGGTAGGCTACAGTCTATGGGGTTGCAACAAGTCGGACACGACTGAGCGACTTCACTTCACTTCACTTCACCCTTTTGTGGGGAAGTGAAGAGGCAAAGTGGCAGCAGCCAGGGGCCCAGGCGGAGGCCCGGTGCCTTAAGAAAGCTGGTCTGACTTGGTCTTAGTTTCCTGGTCCTGCGGGAACTTGAACCACCCAGATGGATTGTCCTGTTCTCCAGGGCAGGAGTCCAGCTGGGTGTCACTGGGCTGAAATCTGGGTCTTGGGGGGTCTGTGTCCCCCCCACCGGAAGCTCTGGGGGCGAATGTGTTTTCTTGACCTCGCAGCCTCCACTTGCAAGGGAGCCCCTGTGTGTCCCTGGGGGCCCCAAGCCAGGAGAACGGCTCCACTTGGAAGCTTGGTGGTTCGATTGGGCCCCCTTGGAGCATCCAGGGTAATTCCACATCTTCAGGCCCTTCACTTGAACCGCACGCAATCCATAGAGCCCCTTGTACCAGGCTCTGGGGCTGAGGACAGGGCGTCTTTGGGGGCCTTTCTGCTGTCACCTCGCTGGGTTGGCGGTGGCTCCCCAGACATTTGGGCCATCTGATGTGCTCCGGCCAGGTGCTGACAGTTATCCTGGTTGCTCGACCTTCCTAGGCTCCTGGGGCCTCTCTGACGGTGGTGGTGCTGTGCGGGCGGGCTTCTGTGAAACCTCCCCGTTTGTCTCCACTGAGCGGCGGTCAGGATCTTCTTTGACCGACTCCTGTGCCCCCGTGACCCGTCCCCTCCAGGTCACTCCTGCTCTGCACCCTGACAGGGGTTTCGCAGCTGCAGCTATGTTACCTTCTGGTTTTTCTGTTGCTTTTGCCTGTGTAATTCTTTTTGCACACTAGCCTTAAATACTGCCAGATGATAAATAAAATTCGTGTTATGATATTGGGTTGGCCGAAAAGCTTATTCAGGTTTCCAGTCCCGTCTCATGGAAAAACCCAGAGGAGCTTTTTGGCCAACCCAGTATTGAGTATTTTCTTCTCCGTTAATACTGACTGGCTGAGAGCTGGGCCTCGCTCCTAACAGACCCCCACTGAAGAAGAACTCGTTTCCAGTGGTTGGGAGTGCTTTTATAGACCTCTGACTGTTGGAGTTACACCAGAGGAAAGCAGAGAGAGAAAGAGTAAATTAGAGAGAACTCGTGCTGTGTTCTTCTCTCTATTCGTTCCTACATCTGCCTTTAAAAGTTTTTGAGCGTTAATTACCTCTTCCTGCCGTTGTCATCTGCACTTAGGTAGATATAGCAGATAAATTAATGAAAACTATTAATATTTCTACAGCTGATGATAGTCTTAACTATTTATGAGTATTAAATGAGATTTAAAAGCATTCTTTAAGCCATTATTTTTGAGACGAATCTGTTTTGAATTACTCTTTCTCTCTTGACTCAGTTTTCTGTAAAGTTAGATGCAGATTATAAAAGCCTAAAAATCTGTGAGGGGAAAACAATCTATCTTCTAAGTGAATAAAGAACAGCTAGATGGCATTCTTGGGAGTATTTATGAAAAATAAGTCCCTGGTTTTTTTCCTCTCGTCATTTCTTTAATAAACATCTCCAGTTCAGTTCAGTCACTCAGTCGTGTCCAACTCTTTGCAACCCATGGACTGCAGCACGCCAGGCCTCCCTGTCCATCACCAACTCCTGGAGTTTGCTCAAACTCATGTCCATCAAGTCAGTGATGCCATCCAACCATCTCATCCTCTGTCACCCCCTTCTCCTCCTGCCTTCAATCTTCCCAGCATCAGGGTATAAATATCTCCAGCCCTCCTCAAATAAGAGCACAGTAAACCCTCGTGAACCCATGGTGGCAGAATCCATACACTGTCCTAGCTTTACCATACCTGCTTCAATTGCCCTCCTTTCTTTGCTTTTTGAGTTTTTGTTCATTGGCTTGCTTCTGGAGAATTTTGAAGCAAATGTCAGAACCTATGTCATTTCACCCCTAGATGTTTTTTTTCTTAATATATATATTTTATTAGAGTGTAGTTGACTTACAATGTTTCAGGTGTACAGCAAGGTGATTCAATTATACATATACCCGTATATTATTTTTGAAATTATTTTCCATTGTAGGTTATTATAAGATATTGATTATAGTTCCCTGTGCTATACAGTAAACTTTTGTTGCTTGTTGCATGCCAACTTTTTAAATTAGAAATCTAATATTCTATTCATACTAAGTCAAACGAGTGGAATCAAAATGTCATACGTTTTTTAGTTAGGCCAAAATTCGTAAGTTTTCTAAAGTATATATAACACATATTTACATATGTATACAAAGCTTTTATACTATACTTGATAAAGGCTTGAGAAGGAACATCAAAAAAAAGAGATGGAGAAATTGGAAAACATAAACTAAGTGAAGTGGGAGCCCTGAATATGAAATAGAAATAAATGAAACAAACTAGATAGGAATAAAAGATCATCATGTAGTTCTGGTTCTTAAACACGGTTCTCATTAGAAATATGTCTGGAACTTTGGAGGAAAAAAAGTTCCTTTTTTTGGAGGGAAAAAAGTTTTGAAAAAAAAAATAGCTGGGCATTTGTATTTTCAAAAAATTCCAAGATAATTGATATGCATCTAGATTTTAAAAAGTGATATAGTTTTTTCTATTAAATAGTAGTTTTTGTGATATAGAATTCTATTATTTTTCTGTTGAGCAATCCTGATTCAGTGTTATTTAGTGAGTAATAGTTACATAATCATAATCACAATAGTAAAAGATGTTGTTTATCAGTTTTCACAATAGCCAAACAAAAAATAAAAGATAATTACAACTGCAAGCTATGATGGGGATGTGATTAACCTAACAGTATAAAATAATTACATACAATTTGGGGGGTCACGCAGAGTGATGTGAGAAGTGGAAGTGCATATATGTTCATGTTTTCGTCCACCCAGCCAGTCTCTGCCTTTTGGTTGGTGCATTTAATCCATTTACATTTAAGGTAATTATCAATATCTATGATCCTGTTTACCATTTTCTTAATTGTTTGGGATTTATGTTCTGTAGGTCTTCTCTTGTGTTTCCAGCCTGGAGAAGTTCCCTTAGGATTTGTTGTAAAGCTGGTTTGGTGGTGCTGAATTCTCTGAACTTTTGCTTATTTGGAAAGCTTTTGATACCTCCATCAAATCTGAATGAGAGGCTCGCTAGAGTACTCTTGGTGGTAGGTTCTCTTGGTTGTAGGTTCTTCCCTTTCACCACTTTAATATATCATGCAATTCTCTTCTGACTTGTAGAGTCTTAAAGGGTGTTTCCTTGTATGTTATTTGTGGTTTTTCCCTTGTTGCTTTTAATATTTTGTATTGTCTTTCATTTTTGTCAGTGTGATTACTGTGTTCTCATGATGTTCCTCCTTGGGTTTATCCTGCCTGGGATTCTCTGTGCTTCCTGGACTTGGTCGTCTATTTCTTTTCCCATGTTAGGGAAGTTTTCAGCTATTATCCTCCAGATATTTTCTCAGGTTCTTCCCCTCTCTCTGTTCTCCTTCTGGGACCCCTGTAATGCGAATGTTCTTGCGTCTAATGTTGTCCTAGAGGTCTCGTCTATGGGGTCGCACAGAGTCGGAAACGACTGAAGCGACTTAGAAGCAGCAGCAGCAGAGGTCTCTTAGGCTGTCTTCATTTTTTTTTCCCATTCTTTTTTCTATGTTCTGTTTTGCAGCAAGTGATTTCCCACATTCTGTCCTCCAGGTTATTTATCCATTCTTCTGCATCAGTTATTCCGCTATTGATTCCTTCTCATGTATTATTCATCTTTGTTTGTTTGTTCTTTTATTTAGTTCTTTGGTAAACATTTCTTGCATCTTCCCCATTGTTTTCTCGAAATGTAGTTTTTGTTTTAGCCACTGTGGGATTGTGGTTCTTCTGTCTGCCATCTGAAGGAGCAGGCTAGGAGGCTTGTGTAAGCTTCCTGGTGGGAGGGACTGGTGGTGGGGAAAACTGAGTCTTGCTCTGGTGAGCAGGGCCTTGCTCAGTAAAACTTTAATCCAGTTATCTGCTTATGGGTGGGGTTGCGCTCCCTCTGTGGTAGTCCTTTGGCCTGAGACAACCCAGCCCTGGGGTCTGTGGGCTCTCTCACCCACCCGGGGGGTATGGATTTGATTTTTTCATGATTGTGCCCTTCCTACCATCTCATATGGCTTCTGCTTTGTCTTTGGACACAGGTATCTTTTTTGGTGGGTTCCAGCGTCCTCCTGGCAATGATTTGCTTTCACAGGACGAGATAAGCTCGTGTCCTTCTACTCTGCCATCTTGAACCAGAAGTATCCCTCACCCCTAAATATTTTGGTATTGAATTTTATTCAAAAATTTACTTTCTAAATAACTATAATCCTACCTAACAATTTGGAGAAGGCAATGGCAAACCACTCCAGTACTCTTGCCTCAAAAATCCCATGGACGGAGGAGCCTGGTGGGCTGCAGTCCATGGGGTTGCACAGAGTCGGACACGACTGAAGTGACTTAGCAGCAGCAGCAGCTACCTAACAATTAACAAAAAGTCTTTAATATTGTGTAATGCTGTATTCAAATATCCCCAGTTGTCTAAAATAATCTGTTCAGCTGTTTTATTCAAATCAAGATCAAAGCAAAGCTCTTTTATTGTATTTGGTTTATATTAATATATTTCTTAGTCTGTTTTAATTATAATAATGAATGTGTGCCATCTGAGCTTAATTCAGAATGCTCTTACTCTTATATCTACCTTTTGTTTTTATCTCATTGTTTTACATCATTGCATGCTCTCATGCTTTCAGTCATTATTATTATTTTGAATTTATATAAAGTAAAATTGACCTTTTTTGTTGTATAATACTTTGAGTTTTAAAATTGATTCCTGTAACCTGATAGAGCACTCCCATCACCAGAAATATCCAGAAAACAAAAGAAGCCCTCCCTCATGCTGTGCCCTTGAAGTGAAACCCTCACCCTACCCCTAATTTCTGATCACCCTTGATTTGGTCTCCATCTTTATACTTTCGCCTTTCCCGGAACATCACATAAGCAAAGTTATACACTATGTAACCTTTGAGACTGGCTTCTTACATTTAGAGGATATCTGTGAGATTCGCCCACATGTGGATCCTTTCTTCATCTTATGGACATAGCACAAGTTTATCCGTCCACCTTGAGCATCTGTTGAACATTTGGATTCTTCATAACTTTTGGTGGTTATGAATAGAGCTGCTACAAACATTTGTACACGGGGTTTTGTGTGATCAGCAGTTTTGCCCTTTCTGTGGTGGGTCCCTAGGACCAGATGGCTGGGTCAGGGGGTAGGCGTATGTTGAACTTCGTGAGAAACTGCCAAGTTGTCTCCCAAAGTGGCTGCTGCTGTTCAGTCACTAAGTGTTGTCTGAAGCTTTGCAACCCCATGGACTGTAGCCCACCAGGCTCCTCTGTCCAGAGGATTTCTCAGGCAAGAATACTGGAGTGGGTTGCTATTTCCTTCTCCAGGAGATCTTCCCTACCCAGGGATCGAACTCTCATTCCCTGCTTTGGCAGAAAGATTCTTTACTGCTGAGTCACCAGGGAAGCTCCACCATTTTATATCTCTATCAGGAATGTATGAGAGTTCCAGTTGTTCTGTGTCCTTGACAGGACTTGATATTGTCAGGTTTTAAAAATTTGAGCCACCTTAATTGGTGTGTTATTTTTTCTTTTAATTATCTGATTTCAGTTTTTTGAGTATCATAGAAATATTTTAAATAATTATTGAATAAATTACTGAACTAAATTTATTTTATATACCCGTTATAAATATTTCTGGTATTCTGGTGATATTCTCCATTTTAATATGTTAAATATTCTGTATCGGAAAATAACTAGATTAAACCCAGATTATTCTACAGATACACGTCTTCGTTGACTCTCACCCACTGACACATCGTATTTGGCAGAGGTTTGCGGAGTAGTGTCTGGACCGTGATGCGTTTTGCAGTGATCACTCATTGTATGTGTCTGGTGCTTGTCTTGCTCCCAAAGACATGTGCTTTTATCATGAGCACTGTGATTTCTCTTGCCATCAGTTTTATGCTAGATTAGATTGATTGGTGAATAGTTAATTCCATGAGAGCAAATGGATGTAGGCAGAGAGTGATTTCTTTGAGTGCCTTTTAGCTAGGTGAACCCTGTTGTCCTTTAAAAATGGACTGCTCCTGTGTGTCTGAGGCAGCAGTAAATGCTTGTGTTTGAATCCCTTTTTCCTTCTGAAAGCATGCTGAGCTCAGGAAGAAAACCATTTGAGATCTGTGGAATAAAGCTCATATATCTCCCACTGGATGATTTAGGACCATGGCCACTGGTCACTGTTGCTTGCAAGTGTGGAGTTGACTCCTGGACTAATTACCAGAATATCCCTGGTGTTGTTGTCCCTCACTGCTCACATTAGGTGAAACCGTGAAGTCTTGGGGTGGACAAGGTCATCGCTAAGATAGAGCCTATCTTTAAATTCAGGTCTCACCCGTTAGCTGCTGTGGTTTGAGCTTCTGGTGGGTAGTCAGTTCAGTTCAGTTCAGTCGCTCAGTCGTGTCCGACTCTTTGCGATCCCATGAACTGCAGCACGCCAGGCCTCCCTGTCCAACACCAACTCCCGGAGTTCACTCAAACTCACATCCATCAAGTCAGTGATGCCATCCAGCCATCTCATCCTCTGTCCTCCCCTTTTCCTCCTGCCCCCAATCCCTCCCAGCATCAGGGTCTTTTCCAATGAGTCAACTCTTCGCATGAGGTGGCCAAAGTACTGGAGTTTCAGCTTTAGCATCATTCCTTCCAAAGAAATCCCAGGGCTGATCTCCTTTAGAATGGACTGGTTGGATCTCCTTGCAGTCCAAAGGACTCTCAAGAGCCTTCTCCAACACCACAGTTCAAAAGCATCAATTCTTCGGCACTCAGCTTTCTTCACAGTCCAACTCTCACATCCATACGTGACCACTGGAAAAACCATAGCCTTGACTAGACGGACCTTTGTTGGCAAAGTAATGTCTCTGCCTTTGAATATGCTATCTAGGCTGGTCATAACTTTCCCTCCAAGGAGTAAGCGTCTTTTAATTTCATGGCTGCAGTCACCATCTGCAGTGATTTTGGAGCCTGTCATTTAAAAAGAGTGGACCTTACTATCATGTAATTGGAAGAGTAGTGTCCATGTAGGTCTTACTTTGTGACCAGACTGTCTCTGCTTTTGCTTCTTGAAAGTTGCTGGAGGGTCAGACCTGTTGACAGACCTTCCTTTGTGACATAGCGCATCAGAAAGAAAAATGCGTCTGACCAAGGAAGGGAGATTGAGGACAGATGGCCGGAAGGGCATCACGTTGCTGTGGTCTGAAGCCTCGGAGGCCAAGTACCAGGAAAATTCATTTCAAAATGAAAATAAATGGATTTCTGTGGTTAAGTCATTTTTTGGTTTAAAACTAACATACTGATTGACCTTCATTACATCAGTTAGATTGGAGTACATCAAAAATACTGAAGGATTAGTAAGGATGTTACCTCCATTGGACCCAAGTCTTTGTTTTAAGAGTTATTATGGATATTCTTTAAACTTTATGCTTGTTGGTATTAATAAAGTCTTAGATATATGTATGTTTTGGAGGGGGTTGGATTTTATTGGGGCTCTAAGTCCAAGGTTTAGAACACCGGACTAATGCACCTGCTGCCCCCTGGTGGCGGTGTATTAAACAGTGCGGTTCAGAGGAGTTCTGGAGGGCACAAGTCCATTGGTCATAGAAGAGGATTGTAGAGGGAGCCAGGAAATGGTTTCTCTTTCCAGCTTTTCTCATAATTACTACCTGTAATTATGACCTCAGGCAAATAATGTAGTTTGATTTAAGTCTAAATTTCACTTTCTTCCACTTTAAAATGTGATTTCTTCCTGTTTTAACATCTTAAAATTCTCCAATGGTAACAACAAATATTAGTGAAATGTATCAGGTTCCACTTCTTCCCTTATTAGCTGAATCCTAAAAAATCCCAGATATTTATTCAGGAAAGCAGACTCCAGAGCAACTGTTGAAGCTTAACACAGATTTGATTCATGGCCAGGAGCTGCATAGACCTGTTTGTAGCATAGTCCATAATAAATCAACGTGGGGACTGTGTGTTACTATGAAAGCATAATTGATACAAGTTGCATCATTTAAAAGTTAATTTTCTTATATTTAATTCTGGTTTTTAAAAACCATAAGATTTACCATCCTAACCATTGTTAAGCGTGCAGTTCAGTGTGTTTATAATGTTGCACACAGATCTCCAGAACTCTTTCATCCTGCAGAACTGAAACTCTTCCCAGTCAACAAGTCCCTGTTTCTTTCTCTCTGCAGCCCTTGGCAACTATCATTCTACTTCCTGTCTCTCTGAATTTGATGACTCTGGGTCCCTCCTATAAGGAATCGTAACAGTCTTTGTCTTTTCGTGATTGACTTATTTCACTTAGCACATTGTCCTCAGGTTCACCCATGTTGTAGTGTGCCTGGAGTTCTTTCCTCTTCAGGGCTGATGATCATGTATAGAGACCACATTTTGTTTGTTCGTCCATTGATGGACACTTGGGGAGCTTCCACCTCTTACCTATTATAATATTATTTCATAATTATATAATACATATATTACTGATGCAGAGAGGCCTTATTTATTCAGTTTTTTTTCTGTGTGTAAAAGGTTAAACTTCACCATAAAGGACACCATTCAACCAGGCTAGATGACTAGGATATGACTTTTTTTATGGATGAGTTAAAAAGGAGCTAACATCTATTGGACACAAGCTCTGTGCCAAGTACTTACATATCTGTGATACATTCTGTTGCTTAGTCCTTATGATAATTCTTTGATTTATCCTCTCTCAGAAGGGGACTGATACTTACTAAAATCACCGTGTGCCAGAATTTTGATGTACTGAATACATTGTCTCGTATAATCCCCATACATCGGTCTTGGAGGTGGGCATTATTAGCCCCATTTTTACGTGATGTAACTGTGGTTCAGAGGGATGAACCACCTTGAGCAAAGTCACACGGCTGAAAGCATCAGGATTTCATCTGATGAGGAAGTGAAACACGTCCAGTGCAAAAGCATGTGTCCTTCAGTCTGCGCCCTGCTCCCCTGCTGACAGGAATAACAGCTGCTCCTGCGGTCCTGGGGCTGTGCTCTGTCATTTTCTCTGAGGGTTCCTGTGCACCTAGCATGACTCTCCTTGGGATTTAAAAACCTAGAGCTGGGGCCAGTTTGAACCCCCAGGGCAGTGTGAGGCAGAGAGAGATGGGGCTGGACAGTGGCTGACCACTGTGAACCCTCTGAGTGTGTTACCCTGGCCTTAGTGGCTGCAAACAACACATACCTGCCCACAGTTTGGGGGGTGAGGGTGAGACTCGGAGGGCCACTCTGCCGGGTGGCTGTAGCTTGGGCTGGCAGGACTGTGGTTGCTCCAGGCTGACTTGGGGGGATCTGAGCTCACCCACGTGACAGCCCGCAGGCCTTGGGTCCTCTCTGTCTCTCTTGAGAGACCTCAGTTCCTCTCCGCATGGGTGTCTCCTGACTTAGGCTTGTCACTAGCTTTCCAGAGAGCAAGGGGCTCAGATGGAGCCAGGGTCTTGTTATAACCCAGCCTCGGAGGTGACAGCCCATCAGTTCCTCTGTGTTCTGTTTGAAGAGAATCCCTGGACCCAACCTTCACCCGAGGGGCAGGATCATGGGGGTCATCTGAGAGGCTGCCCACCAGAGCCCCAGGCTGGGACTCGAGAGCGCAGCCTGGAGGCAGTGAGACCACTTGGGGGTGTTCATCCAAGATGTGACCGAGTGCGGGAGGAAGGGGGAGGTGTTGTTAACAAGCAGTCAGGGGAAGGAGAAGGAGGTGGGAAGGACCAGGTGGTTTGAGTGCTACCTAAGTGACTCGCATGCAGCCGCCAAGCAGCATCGTCTTCAGAATCTTCCGATGAGATGCGGACCGTGTACAAAACTACCCGTGCTTTCTTACTGCTGACCAGTCAGCAGATCTGTTCCTGGATTTCAGTCATGAGAAACCAGCTTTTGCAGAGAGGGCTTTGCGGGACCCCTTTGTACCAGGAAACACATGAGGGCTACTAGTCAGTTACCTTGTTTTAACACAGGTTTTCTAGTCGCGAAGTACCGGGGCTGTAACTTTTCAGTCTCATCCTACAAGTGCCACTGAGCCTGGACTTTCCGTAGTGAGACGCATTATTCGGTGGCCAGGCAGCTGAACCAGGCTCCACAGTTCTCACACGTCCTCTCACAGGCCCGCACTGCATCCTTTACTCATGATGTTGGAAGGATTGTGTTTCTCCTTCTTGAAATCTACCCCCTTTGAAGTCTGACCTGAACATAAATTATGTGAAAGAATGATGTATTCACAGATCTTGGATATTTAGTTTCTGGTCACGTTATCAGCAAGCCAGTCTAAAGATTAACTGAATTTGGGGAGGAGACGGGGGACATACAGGGCCAGAAGATTGAGGGTGTTGGTGACAGGCCATCACTCATGAACTGTTACATCCAGAGAAAGAGTATTTCAGGTTTATGTCGCTCCAGCCTTTTCCTTGCATCACTATGTTCAAAATTAAAAAGCAAATGTGAAAAACTGTCCTTTAAACCTGTGTGATTCCTGAGACTGCGGCTCCCTGGGTGCTGGCCGAAGCTGTGAGCTGGGCAGCTGGGCTTCCCGCCCGCGAGGGCCTGGCCGCGGCCGCCGTGGGCACACCCAGCTGGGCTTCCCCGCCCGCGAGGGCCTGGCCGTGGCCGCTGGGGGCACACCCAGCTGAGCTTCCCCGCCCGCGAGGGCCTGGCCGTGGCCGCCAGGGGCACACCTGGCACAGACCACGCATGGCCCTGCACTGTGTTATGCTGGTCACACCAGGTGTCGAGAGTAGAAACTGTAAGCTCTCCCACAGCGTTAAAGTGGTTGGTCTTGTTGCTTCATACTTATACATAGGCCGGCCTGGAATCATAAGAGAATAAACATAAACTGTTTACTTAGGAAAGTGTATATTCAGAGCTTCCCTGGTGGCTCAGTGGTAAAGAATCTGCCTGCCAACACAGGGAACATGGGTTCGATCCCTGGTCCAGGAAGCTCCCACATGGCGCAGTGCAGCTAAGCCCAAGAGCCGCAACTACTGAGCCGGTGCACTAGAGCCCAGGAGCTGCAGCTCCGAGCCCACGCCCACAGTTGCAAAGCCCGATGCCCAAGAGCCTGTGCTCCACAACCAGAGAGAAGCCCACGCAGCAACAGAGACCACAGCCAAAAATAAAGATTAAAAAGAAAATGTACACGCAGAAGTATTGTTTAGGGAATGGTCTCATAGCTACACAAAATACTAGGGAAATCCAGAGGACTAATAAGCACTAGATTTGAAAAGGGCCGCCTTATAGTCAGCCTGAGATATGTTTGATTCAGTGTTATCTTTGTTTTTATGTATCTGTTTTCCTTTTTGTATGACTTGGACTTACAGCATTTTTCTAAGAAAAGATGTATATTTGTACATATGTTGGTGTTTGGAAAATTTGCTTTTCTTGTTAATTAAACTTTGCATATAGATGAAGTCTAAGAGAACACCTTTGCTAGAAAGTCTTGGGAAAATCAGCTTTTCTTCGCGGTTTTTACAGTATACAGAACATGATGAATCCTCTTTAATCCATAAGTTAGGGATTGTTCAACAAATCAATATAGACTGAAAGACCTTATTCACAAAAGGCAGGGTGTGGAAGCAATCTAAGTGTCTACCAGCAGGTGACTGGGTGAAGAAAATGTGTGTATCTGTATATGCATGTGTACAGCATTTCATTATATACGTGGGATTATACACACATGTATGTAAATTTACTCAGCCATAAAGAGGGCGGGCCTGCCGTTCACAGCAGCATGGATGAACCTGGAGGATGTTATGCTAATATTTCAACCAAATATTTACTGGGAAGCTGCTTTGTTGTCGTTTATTTCTTTGTGGTCAAAATAGAGACAGTTGGCTAAAGGAGCATTCCTAGGACTAGACGAATGAGCCTGTTCACGTTCTCCACACAGGTTTTGTTCCAGGGGAACAAGTCCAGTGGGTCCCTGCCCTTCAGAGGGTTGGCAGGAGGGAATAACTGGAAGGTGGGGTGGAACGCTCAGATACGAAGGACTGAGGAGGCTTTGGGATGGAGCAGGACCAAGCTGGGGAGTGCAGGGTGGGTCGGATTTGGGGGGAAGGTGTCAGTGTGGGGTCCCGGGTAATTGTCAGAGGTTCTCACTGAAGGGCTCTGGGCAGGCTGGGGGCAGGGGCTAAGTTGGTGGGGCTCAGGCCACAGTCATGGGAGGGAGGGAGCGTGGCTGGGCTGCCCGACAGCTGGACAGGACACGGGCGTCACGCTCAGCCTCAGGAGCTCAGTGTGGCTCGGGGGTGAGGGTGGTGGGCGAGAAGATATGCAGGGAGAGGCTGGCTGGGGATGTAACTGTGGGAGGCGGGTACGGGCAGAGGCCACAGGAAAAGGGCACCATGCAGGCAGCCTGGGGAGTCTGATGCTGATGAGGGAGAGTTGGGAGAAGAGATGGTGCGGAGAGGCGAGCGGGGGCTCCAGCTCAAGCCGGGCCAGGGCGAGGGGCCAGGGTACCCCCAGGGGAGCGGTCGGGGCAGCCCCCAAGCCGGGGTGCTGGGTGGAGGCTGAGGGAGGGGGCTCTCCGCATGGAGGATGGAGGGGTGGGTGCCTGAGGCTGCTCAGGGGCAGAGACACCCGGACATGGGGCTCAGACCCTGGAGCTCATCCCTCTTGGTTCTGGAGGCCACAGGCCCGACATCCAGGTGCGGCTCCTCCCCAGGCTCGAGGGCCGGTTGGCTGCGCCATGGTTTGCTCTCCTTGGCTCTGAGCTGGCCGTGAAGCCAGGAGGTGGCTATTTGAAAAGAATCTCCTGTTTATTCAACAGAAATTTCCAGATACATGTATTAGTGTGAAATAAATCTGTGTACACTTTGATGTGTTTGCTAAACAGGAGAAACAGTAAAAATGAAGTAACCAGAAGGAAAAAAATTTCTCCCTGTGTGCTCACGTGGCCGCTCCTCAGGCCAGTGCCCGTGGGCAGCCAGGTCTTTTAAGGCCTCAGTCCTGTTGCAGTAAGGTCCCCAGTGACCCACGCTAACATAGTCACCTCTTGAAAGACCCCGTCGCTGGTGCAGTCACAGCCTGGCTTCAGCATGTGAGTTTGGAGGGACACAGTTCATTCAGCCTCTAATGGATGTAAAGGTAATCTGTCCAAGTACGACTGGATAAACTGCTTACGATTCAGGATGAGGAACCCTTTGACTTTGCCCTGTGTTTTCAGAGTGGGCTGGGGCAGGGGATAAATGCACTGAACTCTGGAGGCGGCCAGTCCACGCCTACTGTCTGTCTGGCTTTGGGCAAGTCCAGAACTTCCTACCTACACTCTCGTCTCAGTGTTCTCATAGGTAAGATGGAAATGAAGGTGCCTGCTTCAAAGGTTGCTGTGAGGATTAAATTGGTTAAGATATACGAAGCTCTTGGAGGTGTACCTGGTTCCTAGTGAGTGCTGTCTAAGCGCTGGTTGTGGTTGTCGCTTACACAACCCTCCCTTTGGAGAGGGTGGTGTTTATGCAGAACTAAAGTGTGTATATGAGGATGGAAATCGATGTGTTACTCTCCCTGAACTTTGTTGTATAGAATGTCTAGAGTCGGTGGGCAGGGGCTTCAGACGTCATGGAAAAATTAAACCGTGCTTCTGTGTACCTCTGGTCATTTGACCTCGTGGCTGAGCCTCTTAGTCAGGATGGGAGTTTGCTCCCAGCGAGGCTGAGTGCGGTCCCCCAGGGGCGGCCCTGGACACAGTCCTTTAGAACCCTGCAGCCAAGAATGGCCTAGAAGACGGCCCAGGCCACGAGCCTTGTTTCCGCTGTCTTCTCAGGGCAGGGAGATTCTGGAGGGTGATCTTTTGAGCAGAATTAATAGCATTCTTTGTTGTTTGTGTCATTCAGAGTAACTCTGCTGTCCGTGGTCTCGATGTTTGTGTCCTCCCACCAAGACTCATATGTTGAAATCCTGACCTCCAGCGTGATCGTATTTGGGTGTCGGGCCTTTGGGAGGTGATTAGGTCATGAGGTTAGAGCCCTCATGGGTGGGATTAGTGCCCTTATAAAGGGGCCCCAGAGAGCTCCCTGCCCCTTCCGCTGGGCAAGGACACAGCGCGATGCCCTCTGTGAACCAGAAGGTGGGCCTTCACTCAGCACTGAGGCTGCTGGTGCCTTGAGCTCGACTTCTTACCCTCCTGAACTGTGAGGAATGAATGTGCTTTATCAGTCAGCCTGTTCATGGTAATTTTCTCAGAGCAGACTAAGACAGACTCCTGTTTGCTGGGTCCCTGTACTTGGAAGGCTCCGTGCGGGCACTTCACCTGTGCCGTCTCAAGCGTGCCCACCCGCCTCTGGGAGGCACAACTGAGCATTGGACGGAGGAGGACACTGAGGCTCAGCGGTCCCGTCGCATGCGGCGTCAGTGCCCAGGCCGGTCTGATCCTGAAGCCAGGCACCCCACCGGCAGCCCTCCCGCCACCCGGGGCCCGGGTCGGGGTGTGGAGAGCAAGCTCGGCAGCAAAGCGGCCAAGTTCTTCTAAGTAAGAGGCTGTTGATGTGGAGATCTGTTTTCCTTTTGAAGAGAGCAAAGGAGGACCACTTGGAGATCGTTTCGAAATCACATAGTTCAGGTGTTTCTATCACCAGGGAAGAGAGGCCTCGTGTCTCAGAAGAGCCCTCAGTGGCAAGACAAGCTCTAAACTGGGTCAGAAATGGGAGTAACAAGGCAAGAGGTAGGTCTCACCTCTTAATAACCATCAGGAATAAGCAGCTCACAGGGGCAGTGTGTGACTATATTATGGAAATTTTGCTTATATGAGAAAACAAAAAGTAATAAAACAGAGTCCAAGAAAGCTTAGATATTAATAATTAATGGTGAGTTCAAGGAGGTTTAGATAAGTAACGGTGGGTTAATATCAGAACTTTAACTAGAAATACCAAACCCGAGAGGTGAAAGTGTCCCAGAAACATTAATGTTTAATGAGACAGAGGTGAGCATAGCCAAGAGCTCACCGCTGAGCAGAGTCCGAAATCAGGGAGGAAAGAGGGGCCTGCTTCCTGGGACTGGGCACTTGAGACAGGTCATGGCTGATGGAGTCTGAGGGCCTGTGCTTGCGATGAAATGCCCCCCACCCCCCGACCCCCAGCCCTGGAGGAGACGGGGGAGGGTGCAGCCTGGGCCGTGGGCCATGTTCTAGACAGCAGAGATTTCTCCACATACGCATCAGTCTTGCTCGATCACATGTCCTGCTTCTTTAGAAAATAACTCAGTTGTACTGAGGACACTGTGTCCCAGGAACACACTTACACATAAACAGAAAACTTGGACAAGAGTCTAGCAAAACAGAAGTCCATTCTGTGAAGAAATGAAATGCCTGTGACGGACCAAACCAACCAAACCAACGGGCAGGCAAGCTGAAGCGATCTGGCAGGGTCAGGGGTCGCTGGCAGGTGAAGTGGCTGTGGGTCCTTACCTGGGAGGGTCATGCGGGGAACAGTGCAGACGGGCCTCGCAGGTGCTTGCTGCCCGGGGGACTCCGTCTTCTGGGGGGCCTGGCTGACCAGGGGGTTTCATGCAGCCGGGAAGTGTGATGCCACCAGCCATCCTGTCGAGGCTGGGACTTGACCCGGGGCCGTCTGCGCTGCTTCTGGAAACGGGCTTGCGTGGAGCTCCCCTGGGCAGAAGCTAACAGAGAAAGGCTTCTCAGCCATCTTCGTTCAAATTGGAGTGGAGAGGAATGGGCAAGTCACTCGGGCAAAGAAGACAAGGCCTATAATTCACAGGGTACGAACGTTTTACAAGAAGCAAGTAAAATCATGATGGATAAAAGGGCTTTGTTCAAATGCTGATGTTTGATAGGCCTTTCAAAAAATAAATAGGCTTTATTGATTTGGGTGTGAAGAAATAGACCCATTTAATAATTAAAGTTCAGTGAATTTTTAAAAAATATTCAGTGAGTTGTGACGAATGTACGCATCCCCAGAATTGCCACCATAATCAGACGCGGGACCATTTCCTTCAACCCAGAAGGTGCCCCCGTGCTCCTCTGTCGGGCTTCTCCCCGAGCCCTGCCCTCAGCAGTCCCCGCTCCGCTTCCTGGCACTTTGGTGCGCCGTTTCCAGACGTATTTGGACTCTCACAGCACGTCACCTTTTGTGCCTGGCTGCTTTTACTCAGCACATGCATTTGAGATTTAGTTGTATTATTCTATCTGTATCCCTCAGTTTGTTTATGGATATGCAAGTTGATGGGCATTTGGGTTGTTTCTAGCTATTGCCTATTATGAATAGAGCTGCCATAAACACTCATGTGCCGATCTTTATATAGATGTATGAAATCTTTTATGGTGGGAGTATTTCCGAGAGTGAGACTGCTCAGTTATATGGTGAATATATATTTAACTATGAAGATTCTTCCCAAAGTTACTGCACCATTTTGCATTCCCAGAAGCAAGGGACAGGAGTTCCAGTTACCCTACATCTTTGCCACCACGACTTGATATTAGCAGTAATTTCAATTTTGCTCATTCTGGTGGGTGTATGATAGTATCTCATTGTGGTTTTTATTTTCATTTCCCTAATGACTAATGATGTTGAGCATCTTTTTGGGTGCTTACTTGAGATTCATATATCATTGGTATAATATCTGTTTGAATCTTTTGCCCATTTTTAATTGGCTTCTTTTGCTTTCTTCTTGAGTTCTAAGAGTTGTCTCTATAACACAAGTCATTTATCCGACACATAATTTTTGTTTTCCAGACAGTTTCTCCCACTCTGTTTGCCTTTTCATGTAATCCTGGATGCATTTTGAGGGCAGAGTCTTCTGATTTTGATAAAGTCCAGCTTATCTAAGTTATTTGTTCTTCTTGTTTCCTAATAACAGATTTTCTTCTAGAATTTTAGCTCTTGCAGTTGGATACATTTTGAGTTTAAGTATATTTATATGGTGTGAGATAAGAGCTGTAGTTCATTTTTCTTGCATATGGATAGTCCATTGTTCAGCATCATTTGTTGCAAAGACGGTCCATTCTTGAATTGCCTTGCCACTTATATCAGAAACATCTAGCCATACAAATGTGCTCTACTTCTGGACTCTATTCTGTTCCATTGATTGTTTTTACCAGTTATTTTTATTGATATATAAATCACATACCATAAAATTCACCATATTAAAAGTGTACAGTTCATTGGTTTTTAGTATATTCACAAGATTATGCAACAACCACCACTATCTAATTTTACAGCATTTTCATCACCCCCAAAAGACTGTTTCAGTGATTTTTTCCCCCAGATTCTCTGATATAATTGACATATAATGTTGTTTATATTTAAGGTACAATGTGTTCAATTACACTTAATATACTGCAGTATAACTACCATCATAGTGCCTCATACCATTCGTACTGTTGCAAATGGCAGGATTAAAATTTTAAATTCTTTCTTTTGATTTTTTCTTGACTAATTGATTGTTCAGGAGTGTATTATTTAATCTCCAAATATTTATAAATTTTTTCAGGTTTTGTCTTGTTGCTCTCTAGTTTCAAACCATTGTGGTCAGAAGAGATACTTGCTATGATTTCAGTTTCTTAGATTTGTGAAGACTTGTTTTGTGACCTAGAATAAGATCGATCCTAAAGAAAGTGCCATGGCGTTTGAGAATGTTTATTCTGCCGCCGTTGGATGGACTATTCTGTATATGTTTGTTAGGTTGACTTTGTGGCTCAAGTCCAATGTTTCCTTGTTGATTTTTTGTCTGCAGGATCTATCCACTGATGAAAGTGGGGTCTTGAAGTTCTCTGCTATTAATTGTGCTGTTGTCTTAATTCACACTTCAGGTCTGTTCCTATTTGCTTAACTTTAACAGTGCTCCCAGGTTGGAGGCGTATATATATTTACGGTTGTTATATCTTCTTGATGAATTAACCTCCCTCTTTGTCTCTTATCATTGTTGGCGTCTGTTTTGTCTGATTTTAAGTATCGCCACTGCTGGCCTCTTGGTTTCCTCTTGCTTGGAGTATCCTTTCCCATCCCTTCACTTGGAGATTATGTGTGTCCTGAAAGCTGAAGTGAATCTCCTGTAAGCAACATATAGTTGGGTCTTGCTTTTGTTAAATCCCATCCAGGCACTCCATGTCTTTCGGTTGGAAAATTCAGTTTGCATGTTAAGGTAATTATTGGTAGGTAACACTCCAGTACTCTTGCCTGGAAAATCCCATGGACAGAGGAGCCCGGTAGGCTACAGTCCATGGGGTCACTAAGAGTCGGACACAACTGAGCAACTTCACTTTCACTTTTCAGTTTCATGCATTGGAAAAGGAAATGGCAACCCGCTCCAGTGTTCTTGTCTGGAGAATCCCAGGGACGGGGTAGCCTGGTGGGCTGCCATCTATGGGGTCGCACAGAGTCGGACACGACTGACACGACTTAGCAGCAGCAGCAGCAGCAAACCCTTATTAATGCCATCTTACTGCTCTCTGACTGTTGTGTAGTTCCCTTGTTTCTTCCTGTCTTGTTGCCTTTCTCTGGTGGTGTGCTCCAATTCCGTTCTCTTTATATTTTGTGAATCTGCTGTAGGTTTTTGCTTGTGGTTGCCAGGGGACTCATATAAAACGTCTTATAGATATAAGTCTATTAGTATTCTGTCCTTTAACCTTTGTACCACAATTAAGTGGTTAACACACCATATTACAGTATTAGAGTATTCTGAATTTGGCTGTGTGTTTACTTTTACCAGTGTCCTGTATATTTTCATATGTTTTCATGATACTGATTAGAGTGTGTTCCTTAAGCATTTTTAATAAGGCAGTTTTAAGGGTGATGAATTCTCTCAGCTTTCGTTTGGATAATTCCTTGTTTTTCTTTCATTTCTGAAGGATAATTTTGCCAGATAGAGTATTCTTCATTGGCAGTTTTTTGTTTGTTTTTTTTTTAGTTCTAGCACTTTGAATATATTAGCCCATGCTCCCCTAGCTCTCTGATGAGAAATGCACTGATAGTTTAATGGGTGTTCCTTTATAGATTACAGTCGTTTCTCTTGCTGCTTTTAGGATTTTCTCTTTGTCTTTGATTTTGAACAGTTTCATCATAGTGTATCCTAGCGAAGATCATTTGGGTTTGAAATGATGGGGTGACCTATATCTTCATGAACGTGGATGTCCAGATTTTTTTCCCTGGTTGGGTAAGTTCCCTGCCATTTTCCCTTTAAATAAGTTTTTTACCCTCTTCTCCCTTTCTTGTCTTTCTGGAACTCCACTAATTCACATATCAGTTCTTTTGCTGGGTCCCCTAATTCCCCTAGGCTCTCTTCGCTCTCTTGCACGCTTTCCTCTTTATCCTTCCGTGTCTGGGTCTTTCAGAGTCCTTTCCTCTAACTCACAGACCCTTCTTCTGTGTGGTCTGTTCTGCTGGTGGTGCTCTCTGCGCACTTTGCATTTCCTTCTCTGAGTCCTTCAGCTCCAGAACCTCTTTCTGGTTCTTTTTTAATAATTTCTCTCTCTTTGCTGATTTTCTCATTTTGTTCATATATTGTTTTCGTGATTGCATTGACTTGCCTTTCTGGGTTTTCTTGTAGCTCAGGTTTCCTTAGAACAGTTATTTGTAACTCTCTATTAAGTACATTGTAGAGCTCCATGTATTAGGATTTGGATACTGGGAAATTATTGCTGTCCTTTGGTGATGTCACATGTCCTTGATTGTTCATGTTTCTTGGCGTTTCGTGTTGCTGCTTTCACATTTGAGGTAGCAGTCACCACCTCCCTTCTTTGCCTCGATAGATTCCGAAGCTCTCTCACAGCTCGTATGAACACACCAGCTCCACACCTCCCACTTGCCTTGTGGCAGGATTCTTAGGCTTGTGCGTCTTCTGATCTCCCAAGGCACCAGGCTGGCTGTTGATAGCCTCTCCTTTTCAGGAAATCGGTGCTGCAGCTCCAGTTTGTGCTTTCTCCCTGGTCTGTTTTCTGTGCGTGTCCCCTAGCCTTTCACCACATCTCGCTCTCAGGAGCATGTAAAGGGAGCCGTTCTGAGAGTCGAGGAGGTGTGGGCAAGGCAAGCAGGGTGCTGGGGGTGCCCACAGGCCAGATGGGGGCTCCTTGGGTGAGGCTTCCCTAGCAGTTTGTAGACGGGCTTCCTGATGGAGTCCACAATGCAGACACAAATTAACGACCTCCGAGAATCTAATCTGCTCTTGTTCCCATCTGTCTCTGCCTCCAGTCCTGGAGGGCCTGATTTGATACCCTGGGTGCTGCAGGAGAGAAGTGTCTCTCTGACGGTCCCGCAGCTGGGCAAGCTGGGCGCTCTCCCTTTCCCCCGAGGGAGAAGGCCTTGTTTCGCCCCGGGTACTCCAACCTGGGGTTGGTGGTGATGCTGGCATGGTCAGCCTGCCCCTCCTGGAGTCCAGGCAGGCTGTCCACACAGCACCGGTGTGTCCAGGCACGTGGTTTTCTGCTCTGTGGGGCGCTGGAACCTCCCTGGAAAGCTGGATTCACCAGGCGCTCTCGTCTGTAGGTGACCGCCCGTGTGAGTCTTCTGAGGTGCTCCCAGCTGGCGGCTGAGAGGGGTGGAGCCTCTCACGGGTCCCTGCTGGTTCCACAGCCCCCATTACCCGATGCACAGGTGGGCCGGACTCCTCCCGAGTCCCTGGGCGAATGGTGCTGGGCCCCCCGACTCCCCAGGGGCACTTTTGTTGTTGGAGGAGAACAAAATTGAGGGACGTCTGTGACACAGCACTCTCGTGATCTTGATGTGTGCCTCTAATTCTGCAGTCGTCTGCATGGCTCTGTAGTAGATACAGAAGTGCAAGCTTTGTTTGGCTTCTTCCATAGTTTTTGCTATTCTATTCTCTAATTTGAACTTCTATTTATATTTTAAAATCAGCTCATCAATTTCTTAAAAAAAAAAAACCCAGAACCTATTGTGATTTTCATTAAGATTATGTTGAATCTATAATTCAGTTTGGGGAGGATTATCATTTTTACAGTGTTGAGTTCTGATCTGTGAGAACATGGTCTATCTCTCCGCTTATATATTTAATTTCTCTCAATACTGTATAAAATTTTTATTTACAGGTCATATTTTGTTAATGTCCATATGTCGTTCATATTTTTTGGTGCTATTGTAAAGGATACTAGATTTCTAAAGTTCCTGTTTTTAGTATATTTTATATTTTAAAATACACTAGTTTTCTGCTAGTATACAAAAATACAGTTAATTTTTGTGTATTGCCCTTGTATGCTAAGACTCTGTTAAATTCACTTATTGGTTCCAGTAGCTTTTTGTCAGTTCTTTAGGATTTTTAATACAATCATGTTAGCTGTGAACAAAGATAGCTTCTTTTCCTCTAGTGTATGCCTTTTCTTCATTACTCTGCATGTGTGTTAAGTCACTTCAGTTGTGTCCGACTCTTTGCAATCCAATGAACTGAAGCCCGCCAGGCTCCTCTGCCCATGGAATCCTCCAGGCAAGAATACTGGAGTGGGTTGCCATGCCCTCCTCCAGGGGATCTTCCCAACCCAGGGATCAAGCCCATGTCTACTTCTCCTGCAGTGGCAGGTGAATTCTTTACCACTGGCACCACTCTTACTCTGGCTAGGCTCCATATCCTGTGTTGAATAGAAGTGGGAAGAGTGGAATCACTGCCTTGTTTCCAGTCTGAAAAAGTGAAAGTCGCTCAGTCATGTCCAACTGTTTGTGACCCCATGGACTATACAGTCCATGGAATACTCCAGGCCAGAATTCTGGAGTGGGTAGCCTTTCCCTTCTCCAGGGGATCTTACCAACTCAGGGATCGAGCCAAGGTCTCTCACATTGCAGGCAGATTCTTTACCACAGAGAAGTATTTGATTATTTATTAAAAGGGGTGTTAGCTGTAGGGATGCTGTTTATCAGATTGAGAAAGTTCTCTTTTATTCTTTGTTTTCTGATAATTTTTATCATGAATTGTTGAATTTTGTCAAATAATTTTTCCTGCATGTGTTGAGATCATTGTGAGGTTTTTCTGTTTAAATTCATTGATTGGTTTTCAAATATTAAGCTTAATTTACATTCCTCAGATGAAACAGTCCTTGGTAATGATGTATCATCCTTTTTACATTTTGCTGGATTTGATTTGCTAATTTTATTCAGGACCTTTTTTTTTGTTTGTTTATGTTCATAAAAGATATTGGCCAGTAGTCTTCTTTGCCATGAATGTCTTTATTTGGTTTTGTTGTCAGGGTAATATTGACCTCATAAAAGAAGTTGTGAAAGGTTCCTTTCTCTTCTATTTTCTGGAAAAGTTTATTTAATATTCACATTTTTATACTTAAATGTTTGGTAGAATTTACCAATGAAGCCATGTACCTCTCCAAGTAAAAGTTCATAGATATAGTTATTCAGCTTATTTTTTCCTTTAGTGACATTTGACTGTGTCTTTAAAGGAATTTTTCTACTTTAAGTTTAAAATTTACTGGTATAAAGTTGTTCACTATATACATTTATTACCCTTTAATGTTTGTAATATATAGATAGATAGATGTCCCACCTCTGATTTCTTATATTGATAATTCAAATTTCTTTTTTGGTTGGAGAGCACGGAAGTAGAGTGACTAGTACAATGATTCTCACATATCTATTACCCAGTCAATAATGATCCACATTTTGCCACAGTTCATTAATCCTTTTTTTTTACTTGCAGTATTTTAAAGTTCTATTTTACAACTTCTAGATAGTTCAGTATGCATCTCTTAAAAAGTAAGCATTTTTTTAATAGAACCATATGCCATTAGCTATTCCTAAAACTATCAACTGTGATTCCTTGGTGTCATCTTTTACTTATACATATGCCTATAGGGTTTTCCTGATTGTCTCAGAAATGCCATTTTATAGTTGATAGGTTCAAATCAGAATCCAAACAAGGTCTGCACCTTACCCAGGGCTGTTACGTGCCTTAGATCTCTTAATCCAGCATGAATCATTTTAATAAAATTTCCTCCCATAGAATGTTCTACATTCTGGGTTTGACTGTTTGCTTCCAGTTGGCTTCAGTTGACTTTGTTCTTCCATGAAAAGAGCTTCTTCAGTCTGAGTCACTGTGAAACGTCTTGGGGCCTCTGTCCTCCCAGGGACCCTTCCTCAGCTCTCATGCCATGGGGCCGTGTTGAGTGGGGCACCTCCCACTTTACAGGCAGGGCAACATCCGCTTCTCCGTCCAGCTCAAACCAGGCCACTTCTCTGCTGCCTGGGTCTCCCCGACGTCTGCGTGCTCAGTCGCTCAGTCATGTCCAACTCTGTGTGACTTCATGGACTATATAGCCTGCCAGGCTCCTCTGTCCATGAGATTCTCCAGGCAAGAATACTGGAGTGGGTTGCCATGCCATCCTCCAGGGGATCTTCCCGACCCAGGGATCGAATCTTGCATCTCCCGCATCGGCAGGCGGAGTCTTCACCACCGCACCACCTGGGAAACCCCTCTGACTTCTGACCTCCACTTAATCACCTATCTGTCTTGTTCATGGAGTTTTCCGTGTGTTTTAAGCCTTGTCCAGCAAATCTGTCTTCTACTCTGATAGTGTATGTTTTCTTTAAATGTTACGTTTTATGAAAGCATAACACACAGAGAAGTGTAGAGATCACAAGCTTGATGGAGTCCATAATAGGAACACACCCTAGATCAGGTGTCCTTCTGTCCTGACATCCAGCAGAGAGGTTGGTCAGGCTGTGATTTACCGCCATGTAACTATAAGCACAGGTGTTCCCTGGTGGTCCAGTGGCTAGGACTTGCTACTTTCTGGTGTGGGCCATGGGTTCAATCCCTGGTCGGGAAATTACTGCAGCCAAAAAATTAATTGAAAAACTAAATATAATCACATAGTTGTTGTTGTTTTAGTTTCTAAGACATTTCTCTTGAGACCCCATGGACTGTAGCCCACCAGGCTCCTGTCCATGGAATTCTCCAGGCGAAAATTACTGGAGTGGGTTGGCCTTCCCTTCTCCATGGCATCTTCCCAAACCAGGGGTGGAACCCGAGTCCCCTGCATCGGCACATGGAGTCTTTCCCCTGAGCCACCAGGGAAGCCCGTATTCACACTGCCTGTGCTGTTCTGGTCTGACTCTCACTCAGCACTGCTTTAAGGTTTACACGTGTTGCTACGCAGAACAGGCTTGTCCATTTTCATCACTGTAGAGTGTTCGTTCCTCAGCTTGCCTACCACTGTTCATTAGCCCATTTTACTGTTAAGGAACATTTCAGTAGTATCTGGTTGGGGCCATTCTAAATGACGCTGGTCAGAATATTCTCATCCAAGTCTTTCTGGTGAACCTGCTCCCAAATTTCTGTGTCATGTATGCCTGGAGTGGAGTTGCTGGGCTGTTGTGTCTGCAGAGGCTTAGCTTTTATAGATGCTGCCAAATGGTCTTCCACTGTGGTTGCACTAGACAATTTCTTAAAACACACAACTTACCCTGTCTCTTCCCAGGCTTACCTAATACCCTTCAGTACCCCATCACATGGAGGTGAAATCCGCCTTCCTTAGCGCCTTCTGCAGGGCTCCCAGCCCCCAGGGGTGCCTGGCCGTTCCCTCTGCTCAGACCACCCTCTCCCCTGACCACCCTCAACCTGTGCCTGCCTGTTGCCCCTTGAAGACTCTGCTCTTCAGGTAGTTCTCCTTCAGGATGCGTGGTATCCCCATCTTTTCATCTCTGGGGAGGGACTCCTGAGAGACCAGGGAAACCTCCAGTAATCTTCCCCTCCATGGGCTGCTCCCACAACAGGGCGGGGAGAGGAGAGAGACCTGATTTTCTTGTCCTTGGCTGACATTGCTTTGTTCATTTTTATAGAAGAAAGTTGTTTTGGGAGAGGAAGGAGACAAAGTTCCTATAAATCAAAAGAAAAAATTGTTAACCACCTCACTGAAATGATTGGGCTGTTCAATTAGGAAAATGGCTGGATAAGCCCAGTGGAGCTTCCCTAAGTCTTTCTCTTTATTATGATTGAAAGAACCCTGTAAACTTAATTTTAAAAGAGAAAAAGGCCCATGATGAAAAGCAGTTCTGGTATTTTTTAAACAAGTCTGAAAAAGCGGTTAACCTGAATGTGGCAGCGTTTCTTCTCTGCTGACCACAGGGCATTTTTACATTTTAACTGGATTTTGGTCTCCCAGGAGTGGCCTGCCTGTTGTTTTTTTAAGTGCTTTTGAAAAGCCAAGTGTAGAACAGATCATGCTTTTTAGTAACATTTAGGGTCCTGATATCCACCCCCAAACGCCAGAGGCCAAGATGTGTGAAGGCTGCTGTCAGCCTCCCGTGGGTGCTGGCGGTCACGTAGCTTTCCCAGTGGGCTTTGCCTTTGCTTGTTTGGCTGGGGACAGAGTGTCTAAGAGGCTTGGATTTACTTGGCTCAGTGCATCCAGCCCCTTCAAAGCCGTCACTTCAACAAAATACATATTTCTGGGAATTTTGGACTCAAGATATTCTGACTGCCATTGGTGAGCAGTGATCAGATGCGTGTTCAGACTCACAGGAATATGAATAAATGGATCCACTTTATGTGAAGTGTTTAAACGCATGTTCAGTAATATGCCCTTAATTTCCTCCCCTAATCCCTTCTTGCTTGTAATTCAGTTTTAATTGAATTTTACTTGGGCTGGAAAAGCACTGAAAGGATCGGCATGCTTTGCTCGGTCACGTCCGACTCTGCGACCCCATGGACAGTATGTAGCCCACCAGGCTCCTCTGCCATGGGATTTCTCAGGCAAGATTACTGGAGTGGGGTGCCATTTCCTTCTCCTTGAATGCTCTGGGGACACTTAACTAATCAACAAACCCATCAGGCTTAATTTTGAGTTGTATTTTCATTTTTTAAAGGCTTCTTTAAAAAAAAACAACACATCTTTAAAGCTGGAATTGTGTGTGTGCACGCATGTGTGCACTGTGTGCTGGGGGTGATTCTCCTTCGTGTGTCCTGAGGGAGGCGTGAGCTTTCCTAGGTTTGCATTCCTCTTGCCTTCCTGACCGCCTCCAGGTAGCCAACATCCTTCTAGAGAACTTAAACTGGTTTTTAGTCATATTCTTAGCAAAAAGTAATTCTGAAGGTGCTTCTGTTACTGCCACCGGAAGCAGTGAGTCCGGATTCCAGAACCCTGGAAATGGAGTCCGGTTGTTCCCGACTTGCCGTGGCCAGCAGTGCCCACCCGCGGTGGGGTCCTGGGCTGGTGCCTCCTGCACGGGGCTCAGGGCTCCTTTGTAGTGGAGGTGCTCTTCTGGGGCCGCGGGTTGGCGGTCGTCTTCCAGTCTTCTCCCGGAATTCATTCTGCCCCACAGTGTTGGCCGCTGGCTGCTTGCCTGTGGGTCCTGGGGCCCCGGATAGCTGAGCTCGTGTCTCCCACGTCTCCCGCCACCTGCCCGGCCCCCTTGGCCTGGGTGATGCAGGCCCTTCTGAGGTTGGCAGTGGCTTAGCTTTGACCTTTGACCCTCTTGTTCCTCCAAAGCTGTGAAATACTGCATTAAGTATAGGGGACCTGGGCCTAGCTGGGGCCTCAGCTGCATTTGTTACTGTTTTATTATTATTTTATTTATTCATTCACTTTAGGGGAAGCTTGACTTCTAAAATGGTTATCTAGTTGTTTAAATGGGTCTATTTCTCTTCTTTCTGGGACGTTTTGTCCACCTAGAAGGGACTGACTTTGTTCTTTTGTACTTCCTCTAACTTAAATTTAAGTTGCATTTCCAGACTCCCATTTCTCACATAAGAAAGCAGACAGTCAGAAACCACTTTAAGTTAAGCATTTAAGCCTTAAAATGTTTCTGAAAGACAAAACCTTTTAAACAGTCCACTCATGGGTAGTGGACGCCATTGCTTTCTGCCTGAATTGTGTCTAAGAAGAAAAAAAAAAAAAGATGCTTGGGGGCATACAGAGTCTGGTGGGAGTTACCTACCTTCACAGAGACCTGCTGGCCCTGCAGGCGGGGGTGGGGAGGGGGATGAAGGGTCGGGGGGCACAAATGCAGATTCCTGACTCCTTCCCCATTGATGAGGGGCTTGCTGCTGGCAGAACAAACATGTTTTGAGCAACTGCCAGCAAGCAAATTAAAAGCTGCTCCTCTAGCAGGCCTGCAGAACAATATCCTGAGCGGCAAATCATCTGCCGCATCTCCCGGCATGGCCACAGTGGGAAGTCTCTGGTCGGCCGCCAGTGGCCCGGCCCCCGGGTGGCTCACGGCAGCCAGCAAGGCCCGAGTCTCCCCCCAGGCCCCGTCCCGCAGAGGCCCCTGCGTCCCGGGTGACACCTCGGACTTCTCGCCCCTCCTTCTAGGAGCCCAGGTGACAGCCTCAGAGAAGTCTGCCTGGTTGTGTTGTATGTGGGCTTCCAGAAAACAACTGAATTTTAAGGGAGGCCATTGCAAAGCTGTTGTAGAGCTACTCGGATGCTGGTGGAAATTCAAAGGGAAGTTTTTGCTATTGATTAGGGATTGTCGACTGAGCAACTGAACTGAACTGAGGGATTGTGAAGTGTGTTGAACTCAGATGAAAACATAAACTGGTAATAATTACAGGCAGAGTGGCCGACAGATTGCCTTCTTTCCACAATCCTACTTAATTTTTTTTCACTCAGTTTTCTTTGATGTATAATTTACACACAAGCAAGCTTGCACATTAAGTGCAAAGATGGATGATTTTGCCAAATGTATATACCCATGGAGCTACTGCCCTGGTAGAGATAAGAACACCCCCCCAGACACACACACTGGTCTGAGTGTTGTCCCTGGAGGTTGGTTCCTTAGGTTCTGGATGGTGGCCTTTCGTTGCGCATGGATGCTCACCGCAGGGGAGGCTGGGGCAGGGCTCCAGAGCGCTTGCTCTCCCTGATCCGTGCCTCCGTGTCTGGCTTCTGAAGGAGGCGGTGACAGAGCCACCAGTCTAGATGTGGCTTTCACAAGTCTGCACCCTGAGCGGCATCTGAGCCTGTGGTTTTGACAGAGAATGTGAGATTCCCAACACGCTGAAGGCTGCAGGGTCTCTTTGGGAGTCTGGACCGAAAGGGAAACCTCTTGCTTTACTGCAGCAAGTATTTATTAAGTGCTTGCTGCACACCCTGAACCGAGCTAGGTGATGTGGGAAACATGAGATGAAGAGAATGTTAAACCCCTACCCTTGAGGAGTG
Source organism: Bos grunniens (assembly GCF_055505025.1). Lineage (NCBI taxonomy): Eukaryota > Metazoa > Chordata > Mammalia > Artiodactyla > Bovidae > Bos > Bos grunniens. The sequence goes on along the minus strand of NC_141176.1, from coordinate 83,529,092 downwards.
TTGTGGTTTCGAGAAACAGTTTAGAGAGAATGGTTCCAGGCAGAACAAAGTGCAGAATGAAAACATGGGGTCCCCTGTTCAGAAGGCAGGGAAGTGCTGTTAAAGGTCTTCAGTAGGAAGCCTTTTCCTTTCTTCAGTCTCTCTTGACTTACCGTGTTTTTTCAGTTGCTATTTTACATTTTATTGTATATTATTTTACTATTATGTTAAATTCTCAGCCTTCAATTTATCCTTTACCTTTATATTGGACAACTTCAGTTTTAAGTTTAAATGCAAATATAGGAACATTTAATTCATATGTGGAATCACAGAAATGACAATATTTTGTAATTCGTGCATACATACATATTTTATTCTTGTCAGAACTAGAAACTCTGCTCTGAACTCTCTCACCTGCATTGATTTCCCTTTTCAACACGTGCACACTCTGCAGATAGTCTGCCTTCGGCCCCCGGTGCTGGAGCAGAGACCGAGGACGGGGACCAGGGTCTCTGCGGGTCGCCCTGCCCTCCCTGTGGGTTCGTGTGGGTGGTCGGCCTGTTCGGGAGGGCCCGTGGAAGGAAGGGGCGGTGGGGGGGAGGTAGGGTTTGCTTGCTGGTGTTGGCCTGAACACTGTGCCTCCTTCCTGCGTTCAGCGCGGCTTCTGCCTGGAAGGGACAGGCGTCCTCTCCTGGCTGACCTGGCGTGGATGTGAGACTCCGCCTCGGCCTCGCTCAGCCTCCTCGCGGGCCCACCAGGACTCTGCTCCTGGGGCGGTCGAGGACGCCGTGAGCCGCCGGGGCTGCGCGGAGCTGCTCTGCGGGCCAGAAGGCGGCAAAGTGCCGCCCCGGGCTTCTCTCACGCAGCACAGGTTCAGAGCAGATCGTTAACGATTCCAGGACAGGGGCCCTGCACGTGCTGGGCCCCGGCAGGCTGCCTGGTGGGTGCCCCGTGCCTGGGAAACGCCGGCGTGTGCCGGAGGGCTGAGGGCGGAAGTGGAGCCTGGCCGGCGCCCCCGGGGCTGGGCGCTGGGCTTGTCCCGAGTCTGGGTGGGAGGCCCCGAGAGGGCACCTGGCACAGCCTCCGCAGGGCAGGCAGGAGGGGCTTCCTGGGGGTCCGGCTGCAGGCGGGACAGGCGTGGGAGCCCTCCTGGCGCAGGTCCTCAGCCCCTGCCCTCCCCAAGGACTCGGGCTCTGACCCCGCAGCTCCTCCGGCCTGGGGCGCTCCCCAGGTGAGGGGCCACCTCGTCTCCCCGGTGGTCCGTGTTTCAGAGATGGCAACGGTGGCCGTTACAGTGGCGTGGCATTAAGTTTCCTCAGGAACGTCTGGCGTGGGCAGAGCAGGACGGCGGCCAGGCCGCACTGGGAGGCCCCGAGGGGCGAGGGGACCCGGGGAGGCTCAGAACCTGCGGGGCGACCGCGAGTGGGGACCAGCCTGCTGACCCCAGAGGCGCCGTGCCCGCCAATGCGGGCGCCGTCAGGAAGCCGCTTTGCTGTCACGTGCCCGGGGCCTCCGGCGGCGGCAGCAGGAAGCCCTGGGCCGTCGTGAGGGAAGCAGGCGAGGAGGGGCATCAAAGCGGCCGCAGGGCCCGGGAGGGGCGGCCCGAGCCGGGGCAGAGGTCGAGCGGCTTGTTTTCCCACCTGTTTCCTACAGCCCGAGGGACTTCTGAGGGATTTCCGTGTAACGAGCAGACACTCGGGCGTCTCTCAGGGGAGAGGAATGTTAGAGGGGGGAGGCGGTGCCCGTACAAGGAGACGAGCCCTCCAGAGAGCACACGTCACACACGCGTGTGACAGGGCCGCGGCCGCGCCGGGCCCAGGCGTCGCCTCGCGTGGCTGAAGCAGGTCCTGGGTCACGGGCCTGGTGGGAGCCGCGTGTGACGCACGAGGTCGACCGAGGAGAGCTGAGGACACGGCCGCGGGGGAGGCCGCGGCGAGTGGCCGTCCCCAGGCTGGTCCTGCGCCCAGCCGGCCATGGCAGAGCCGCTTCGCCTAACTGTGCGACCCAAGCCGGTCGTTGCTCCTGCCTTTTCTAGCGCGGTCTAATCTAACCCTGACGGCAGGCAGTTGGGCGCTGTTCATGGCTTAAGGATTTATCACTTAGAGAAAAGAGTAAGATCTCCGTGTCCTCGTTTCTAACTCTTTAGCATTGCCTTGTGTCATAAAATATTAATCCTGCATGAATATTTTGTAGAGACGCCTCTTTTGTAGAGGTGGTTTTCATGTTAGACGCTGGTGCCCATTTACACCCTTTTGCAGTCTAAGGAGAGTTAAATATTAGCCCTTTTCTATTTGGTTCACCTGGCATGTGTGTTTCTAAATGTGGTCCCAGTGTGTACAACAGTTCTAATTCGTAAACCAGATTAAACTCTTAAATGAAATCCTGCCTTTTTACACTCTTGCCACCAGGTGGCTAAGAAAAAATATTAAGCAGGGAAAAAACCAACGATTATGCGGAGGACTCATAATTACTTTCAATTTCTGCTTCAGCAATGAAACAGGAAACTCTAGATGGACTGTGTTTCAGTAAGAAAACTGCTGAATAAGTGACAGGCATTTCAAGTAGTGCCAGACCAGATGGACATTTCCATGAGTGTTTTTGTTTTCTTAAAGATTGACAATGTTAAACTCACCAAATTTTGCTGAAGTGAAACTTTTTGAGACTCTCTCTGAGCCTGTTCCACCTCTGGGCTGACCCCTGGACGTCCACATTATTCCTGACCTGTTGGACTTGAGACAAGGGTTTGGCTTTTGGGCTTCAGGATTCCCGAGGGGAGGGTGACTAAGTCCTGATCACAGCAGGGCCTCCCGGTCCAGGCTTTAAACATCAGTAACGTTGTCTACAGAAACACTGCGTGAGTTCATTTAGAATCCGCTCTAAAACCCGAAAGTAAGATACACCAAGTTGGATGTTAACTCCTTTGTGTCCCTTTTCATTGATTCTTTATATTAACGGTAAAACACTAGAGGGAAATCTATGCGTGGGGGGTGGTGACACAACAGGGTAGAAACCCCTTCAGGCTTCTCTTCAGGAATACATCTATTAAAGACAGCACCCAACCCCCCACCCCACACCGCTACAGCATCCCGGCCGTGGCCTTGTCCAGTGAAAACACAACCCCACCAGTTGCTCACCAGTCCTCCTGTGGCCGCTCAACTTCCGTGCCTCCACTTTGCCCTTCGGTGCTCTAATTTATTAACTTTGACAAGTAACCTCTTGGTTGTACAGGATTTTATTCGCAATTCATTTTTCTGATTCAAAGTGAACATGAGTGCCTTAATCCTCTAATGGGAATTAATTGCTTGTTTCAGTGCTTAACTCTGATCCTTTCTCAATCCCCACAGGGACAAGGCTCTTCCTGAAGGCTGTGTGTTGTTCAAAACACAATCAGAAAGGTAATGATGTTTTTCTTGTGAAGGGAGCCAGAAATGCACAATATTAATTTTTTTATTACATAAGTGGTAGTCTTAATATAGGATGTAATTCAGTAGATAAAATGTAGAGAATTATAATCCGTTCATTCTATCAGGCTACAGTATTTCCTAGAAAAGAAGGTTAACTTTTTATTGCCAGGTTTTCTTTTATGGAAATAAGCCAGCCTCTTCTGCAGAAGAAAGTTACTGAACTGATTTTCTACAGAGTTGGAATCAACACACTGGCCTACCCATGATCATTTCTATGTAATGTCACCTTCCCAGGTATTTGCCTTGGCTCTGCAAAATTAAGGTCATGACTAATGCTTGATTCCCCTCTCCCATTTATTATGTAGAATATTCTTTTCTGTTTCATTTGTAAGGGGCTTCCTTGATAAGAATATAAGCTAGCAGATGTGTAAGATCTTGCTATAGGAAGCAGTTGGGATGGAGAACTTAGGTGGGAATACAGTCACAGGGAAGAGGGGATTAACCTTCGCTGAGTCCCAAGGCCTGGCACAGTCAGGAGAGATTGGCTCTTAGGGAGACAGGAATGAATGCAGTTTTCAACAATAGGCACAGATGCTCAGAAAGTTTAGCATGCCCAGAGGCCCACATGTGCTAGGTGACGGAGGGGGAGTTTGATTCAGGCCCGCCCCTGTGCCACAGCGCCCTTCAATGGGCCGACCTGGGAGCGCCTCTTTCACGTTAGAGATGAACAGTCTTCAGTTGCTCTGGAAAAGCCCAAATGGCTCACTGCCTATGTTATTTACTGAACCAAGTCCTTACACTTTATCCAAGACTCCGACCCTAACCCAGGGCCGTGGAAGGAGCTACGTGGCAGGAGGAGAACGGGGTGGGAGACACAGGGATGTGCCTCCGACAGAAGGCAGCGTCCCCTTCCGTCGTGGCACTGCCACCCCTCCGACACTGGCCCAGGGGGTGGTGCTCAGGAGGGGCCCAGCGTGCTCCTGACCGGTGGATCGCAGGCGTGTTCTGAGGTAGCCCTGCAGCGGCTGGGAGGACCTGCCCATGTAATAGTCTCTGACGTGTTCTCCTGGCCGTGACCCTCACAGCAGCCCTTGGCAATCAGCTGAACATGATGGACAAAGACCAGAGCACAGGGCAACAAGGAACTCGAAAGAGAAAAACTAAACCCAAAGCTAGCAGAGAAAGGAAATAGTAAAGGTTAGAACAGACATGAATAGAGAAAAATCAATGAAACCAAGAGCTGGTTTTCTTAAAAGAGCAAAAAACTGACAATCGTTTAGCTAGATTAAGAAAAAAAGAGACGATATAAATCAGAATGAAAGCGAGAACATTACAACCCATTTTACAGAAATGAAAAGGATTGTAAGAGAATACTTATGAACAATTGTATGGCAACAAACTGGTAACCTAAATGGATAAATTCCTAGAAACATGCACCTCACTAAGACTGGAATCATGTTATTAGCAAGGAGATCAACTTCGTAATCAAGAATCCCTCCACAATGAAAATACGAACCAGAGGCTTCACTGTTGAATTCTGCCAAACATGCAAAGAGAATCAGCACCAGTTCTCCTCAAACTCTTCCCAAAAATTTAAGAGGGAACACTTCCAAACTCATTTAGTGAGGTTAGCACTACCCTGATAACCAATGCCAGAAAAAGACACTATATGAAAAACACAAACCAATATCTCTGATGAAAATTGATGCAAAAATTTGAAACAAAATACTAACAGAGAATTCAGTGACACATTAAAAGGATTATATACCATGACCAAGTGGGATTTACTCGTGGAATGCAATGATGGTTCAACGTATGAAAATCAGTCAGTATACACTGAAGTCCGATGTATACTACATTAACGGGATGAAGGGGAAAAACACTATCTCAACTGATACAGAAAATCATGTGACAAGATTCAACACTACCTCATGGCAAAAGCATTTAATTAGGAATAGAAAGAAACTAATTACACCATCCTAATAAAGGCCGTGTATGATAAGCCCACAGCTAACATCAAACTTAATGGTGAAAAAGCTTTTCTCTAAGATCAGGAACAAGACAGGGATGTTTGCTTTTACCACTTACTTTTAGTATCGTGATAAAAGAAAAAATAATTATAGACATCCAAATTAGAAAGGAAGAAATGGAATTCTCTCTGTTCACATGATCTTATATAGAAAATCCTAACATTTCCACAAGAAAATTAAGTTGCAGAATAAAACCAGTACACAAAAATCAGTTGCATTTGTATATACTAACAATGAACACTCTCCCCCCAAATTTTACACTTACGATTACATAAAAAGAATAAAATACTTAGAAATAAATGTAACCAAGGAGGTGAAAGACTTGTACACTGAAAACTACAAAACATTATTAAAGGAAATCAAATAATTGGAAAGACATCTCATCTTCATGGATTACGACTTAAATTATTAAGATGTCAGTACTACCTAAACAGATTTAATGTTCTTGTCAAAATTTCCAAATAGTATTTTTCTTTCAGAAATAGAAAAATCCCTCCTGAAATTCATATGGAATTTCAATGAACTGCAAAAGAGCAAAGCAATCTAGAGGAAAAAACAAAGTTGGAGGTCTCATATGTCCTGATTCCAAAACATACTTCAAAGCTACAGCGATCAAAATAGCATCATACTGACACTAAGACAAATTCAGTTGAACACAGTGAAAAGTGAAAGTGAAAGTCGCTCAGTCGTGTCCCAACTCTTTGTGACCCCATGAACTGTACAGTCCATGGAATTCTCCAGGCCGGAATACTGGAGTGGGTAGCCTATCCCTTCTTGGATGGATCTTCCCAACCCAGTTATAGAACAGGGGTCTCCGGCATTACAGGTGGATTCTTTACCAACTGAGCTATCAGGGAAGCCTTATTGAACACAATAGAGAACCTAGAAATAAATCCTTAGATGTATGGTCAAATGATTTTTTGACAAAGGTGGAAAGACCAATGGGGAGAAAGACAGTTTTTTACAACTGTTGGAAAACTGGGTATCTATATGCAAAAGAATGAAGCTGAACCCCTACTTTATCTACACGATACACAAAGATTAACTCAAAATAGCTCAGTCTTCAACATAACAACTAAAACTATAAAACTCAGGAGAAGATACAGAACAGGAGCTTTATGACACTGGGCTTGGCAGGGGTTTCTTGGCTATGACACCAGAACTACAGGCAATAAAAGCAGAAGTTGGGTGACATCAGAATGTAAACTATGTGCAGCAAAATCCACAATCAGCAGAGCAGAAAGGCAGCCTGGGAAACAGGAGAAGATACTTACACATCGCATGTCCAATAAAAGGTCAATATTCAGAAGCTCCAGGTAACTCCTATGTCTCAACAATGGAAAACAATCTGATTAAAAACCAGGCAAAGGACTTGAATAAACATTTCTCCAAAGAAGATATATGGCCAACATGAAAAGATGTTTAAAATCACTAATCATTACAGAAATGCAAATTAAAACCCACAATGAAGCAAAGTGAAAAGACAACCCACAGCATGGGAGAAAACATTTGCAAATGAAGAAATCAATAAGGGATTAATCTCCAAAATACACCAATATCAAAAAACAAAAATAGGCAGAAAACATACATTTCTCCAAAGATGACATACAGGTGACTGAAAAGCACATGAAAAGATGCTCAACATCACTAGTTATTAGAGAAATGTGAGTTAAAACTATAATGAGGTTATCACCTCACACCAGTCAGTATGGCCATCATCAAAAAGTATACAAACAGTAAATGCTAGAGGGCGTGGAGAAAAGGGACGCCTCCTCTGCTGCTGGTGGACTGTACACTGGTGCCGCAACCATGGAGAACAGTAGGGAGGGTCCTTAAAAACGAAACAGGACTACCACATAATCAACAGTCCCACTGCTGGGCGTACATCTGGAGAAAACTAATTCAAAAAGATACTCGCACCCCAGTGTTCACTGCAGTACTATTTACAGTAGCCAAGACATATAAGCAACCCAAATGTCCCCTTGACAGGAATGGATGAAGATATGTGTGTGTGTATAAATATATGGAATATTAATTATAAAGAACGAAATAATACCACTGTAAGCAATATGAATGGACCTAGAGATTATCATACTAAGACAGACAAATATATGATGTCACTCATGTGGACTCTAAAATATTATACAAATGAACTTATTTACAAAACAGAAACAGACTTTCAAGGTTTGAAAATAAACCTGTGTTTACCAAAGGGGAAACTTGGGGAGGGTGATAAATTATAAACACAGGATTAACACATACTACTATATAGAAAATAGATAACCAACAAGGATCTACTTGTAGCACAGGGAACTCTACTCAACATTCTGTACTCATCTATATGAGTGAAGAATCTGAAAAAGGATGAATAGATGAATAACTGAATCACTTTGCTATACACCTGAAACACTGTAAATCAATTATAGTCCAATAAAAATTTTTAAAAATCCTTAATGAGATACACCTCACACCCTTTAGGAAGACCACTATTTAAAAGAGAAAGAGAAAGGGAGGGAGGAGGAAGAAAGTACCAAGCAGTGGTGAGCCTGCGGAGACCCCGGCAGCCTTGTGTGCTGTAGGTGGGAGCATAAGATGGTGCAACTGCTATGCAACACAGTACAGAGGTCCCTCCAAAGAATTAAACATAGAATTACCATATGATCCAGCAGCATGTTTCCAGGTATATATCCAAACATTGAAAATAGGATTTTGTAGAGATCTGCATACCCATGTTTATGGCAGTATCATTTGCAATCGCGACGAGGTAGAAGGAACCCAAACATCCATTGACAGGTGGACGAACAAAATGTGGCAGATGCATGAGTATCATTCAGCCTTAATTTAGGAAGGAAGTTCTGACACACACTCCAGCATGGATGAACCCTGGACGCTGTGCCAAGTGAAAGAAGCCAGCCACAAAAAGGTGTTTCTCTTAAACGTGGTACCTCCTGCAGTCAAGATTCATGGAAACAAAAAGTAGCGTGGAGTCGCCAGGAAGGAGAACGGGACTTACTTTTACAAGAGGGGAAGTTCTGGAGACGCCTACCAGCGGAGGTGGTACAGCAGTGTGACTGTACCTAGTGCTCCTGAACGGCACACTAGAAATGGTTAAGATGGTACATTTCACATTTTGTGTGTTGTACAGTCTTTTTAAATCTAGAAATCAATTCCTTCTCTATGTTTCCTCTATGTTGGGGAGTAGGGGGCGGGGGGAGAAGAGTCTAGAGAAGTAGCGTTCCTTATGAACGCCTGCTGCCACTGCAGAGCCTGAATCCTTCCGAGGCTGGACCTGACGGGTCACCCAGGCATCCAGCACACCTGGGCCCAGTTCCTGGTGCTGACCCGGAGCCCCCACCTGAGCCGCCTGTGTTCCCTCGAGTGTTCAACAGGGAGGACACCTCCTCTTGCGGGGTCGATGCAGCTGTGCACGCAGACATCCAGGCTCTTCACGCAGGGCCCGCAGAGCCCCAGCACCGCTGCGAACGTGGCCAGCCCTCCTCAGCACACTGTCCTCTGTCGTCTCTCTGACCAGACCTTCTTGCCCTCCCTCCTCCTGGGTGAAATATTCCTTTTCTCACTTTGTGGTTGAATCTGAGTCATGAAAACCGGGAGCAGCCTGTGCTGAGAACCTGCTCTGTCCTGGCGCCTCCCCGCTGTCCCTCCGCAGCCCAGGCCGCTTCCAGCACTATGGTTCCAGACCGCCCCCGCCCCACGCACAGCAGCCAGAGGACCCTGCAGGCCACCCCTGCCGCCCCGCCCCTACTCCAGGGGCGCTCTCTGCTCCCTCTGGCTCCTCTGTTTGAAGCTGCCTGTTAACACGTCTGTCTCCCCTTGGCCTTCTCACCGGGCAGGCTGTGTCTCGTGTGTCCCTGGGCTCAGCCCGGGGCCTCAGCAGCAGTGCCCTCTCCCGCGGCCGCTGCCTCTGGTCCCCTGCTCGGGCCTGGCAGAAGCGAGGTCCCCACCACCAGCCTCTCTGGTGCCCACTGTTGCTGCATCACTGGCTTTCTCCTGGCGACCTTGGTGACATACCCTGTACCCTGATAAACTCTTCTTACCAGCCCTCCTTGCAAGCAGCCACTGCTTCCTTCCTGTCCACCCCCAGGGCCTGTGATGGAGGGCCGGGTGGTGCAGCAGCAGGAACAGGTTCCTTTACCCTTGCTTTGTCCCCAGATGCCAATGCCGTGACCCCTAAAGACAAATGATGGGAGAGGGGACGCAATTCTGGAAGACAGCTCAGTGACAAGTGGTGGCTGACAGCACCTGGGGCCCGGAAACCTAAGTGCCTGCAGGGAGCCAGCCGACCAGGGCCTTGGACACGAGCCGGGGAGGACAAGGCCGGGGGTGGGGGTGGGGGCAGTCCACGCAGGGAGCAGAGACCCTCATCACCCCTCTCCCCAGCAGGGGGAAGGGTACGTTATGGTCTAGAGAAGCTTGGTAGTGAGGGGACCAGGCACAGCTGAGGGCGTGGTTGAGGGGGTGCCCTGAAGACCAGGAGGGTGGGAAAGGCCACCAACTCGGGGATTCAGTGGTTAGCCAGGCCCCCCGCCAGCCACCACCCCCAACAGCTTCCTATAGGGTGTCTTACTTTTCAACCTGAAAGGCCAGCCAAGGAGTATTGAGATGTTTGAAGGAACCCTCTCAAAGAAACAAAAGAGGAATTTTGGAGAAGGAGCAGCAATACAGGGAAAGATAAAAACTTAAAGAAATTCACAGTAATTACTATCTTCCCAAGGAGGAGAGATGGTATTATGCTGAGAAAGAAACAGTAAGATAATGACATGAGGGAACAAGAAAAAGATCCTGAAGATAAATATGATGATAAAATAGTTTTAAAAATAATAGAAGTACTGGAAGGTAAAGTAGACTACAAAGAGACAAGTGGGAGATTCACCCAGGTTATGCACCATCTGAGCTCTGGAGATGCAGGAAGGAAGGGGAGGGATGAAGGGTCCTGGCATCTGCGATGAGTCTTCAGATGGAGATCTGTGGCACAACGAATGGAAAAAACCCGCACGGAGGGTCCTCACTATGGGACCTCACAGTCCACAGGAGAGAAGACCACCCTAGAAGCCTCCCGAGAGAAGAGCCTGATTCTGTACAAAGGACTGTGGGTCCCAACCGCCCTGGACGGCTCAGCATGAGTTTGGGACATCAGAAGACAAAGAAGAGATGCCTTTAGAGTTCTGAAGGCAATTATTTCTAGAATTCTCATCCTCAGTTCAGTCACTCAGTCATGTCTGACTCTTTGCGACCCCAAGGACTGCAGCATGCCAGGCCTCCCTGTCCATCACCAATTCCCGGAGTTTATTCAAACTCATGTCCATTGAGTCGGTAATGCCATCCAACTGTCTCATCCTCTGTTCTCACCCTACGTACACTATTAATTGAGGCTGGTAAAGAAGAAGCTTCAATCAAATGAGGGAGTTAACCAAGAGGGGGCCGTGGGACCTAGGGATGGGGCTCTGAGAGAAGCCTGGGGAGCCCAGGGCACCACAGACCCAGGCCGGGGCAGGAGGGACACGGAGCCACAGCCCCAGTGAAGAACAGAGGTGACGGGTGGTCAGGGTGGAAAGGATTCTTATGGTGCTTCCAGAAATCATGAGGCCGAAGGACTGTCAGAAACTTGAGCAAAGCACAAAAAAAGAAGAAGAAAAAAATAGCTGAAACAATTTTTAATTCCAAGAAAAACAAAAAGTTGTCCAAGAAAGGAAATTAATCATAGTACACTCTGTGCTTTATCTGAGAGCAGTGTTTACATACTTGTGATGCTGAACTGAATATGGACTTGACCAAAGTCTGTGATGTGAGCCCTGCTGGAGGAGTGGGGCTGAGTGACAGGCGCATTTAATGCAGACTTACCGAGCATGCGATGTCAACTGCTGCGCCTTCACTGCAGTCCCCCGAGGCGGGTGGCTGACACGACTTCCTGACAGTCCAGGAAACTGAGGCCCAGAGAGGTGACGCAGTTTGCTTAAGGTCACACAGCTGTTAAGTGGCAGAGCCAGGATTTCAACTCCGGCAGCCTGGTTCCAAAGTCTGTCCTTTAAACTAACACTGTGCTCACCTGCTTTGGGGTAGGAAGGCAGACGGTTTAAAACGTCAGGAAGCCACGGTACAACCAACAATATGGAGATATTAATAAACAGCAAATGCAACAGTTGGGAAGCTTAACCGGGTCTCTGCAAGGGAGTGGGAATGGGTAGAGATTTTATTTTTCTTGTAAACTTATTTAACTTCACTTTATGGACACATTGGGCTTCCCTTGTGGCTCAGCTGGTAAAGAACCCACCTGCAATGTGGGTGACCTGGGTTTGATCCCTGGGATGGAAGAGCCCCTGGAGAAGGGAAAGGCTACCCACTCCTGTATTCTGGCCTGGAGAATTCCATAGACTGTATAGTCCGTGGGGTCGCAAAGAGTCGGACACGACTAAATAACTTTAATCAAAGGGAAGGGACCCTAGAGCCCAAGGGCTAAGAGGAGCAGCCCCCTGCCGGCCAGTCCCAGCTGTGTGACCCCAGTCCTCACCGACCTGGACTCGGCCCCGAAGGACGGGGTGGTTTCCAGTGCCCTTGCGGCTCTTCTCGTTCTGTGGTCACCAGGAGGAGCCAGGAGAGAGCAAGCCGGGCCAAGGGGGGCCGGAGGGGCGGGGTCACCTGGAAACGGGGGGTGAGGGCCTGCTGGGGCCCCGGGGACAGGCTGGTGCGGGCCGGGCTGCGGGCTACTAGGGTTCTGGGGGATGGTCTGGCAAGGGTGGGAGCGTTCATCTGGGTTCGACCTGGAGCTGCTACTGCAGATTGTGCTGGAAGGCGGGTCTGGGTGGTCCTCCTGCCGCCCCTCCCTACCGCCCCCAACTCCCCGCCCCCCCCCCCGCCTTGGTCCTCCCCAAGTACGCCACCCCCTCCCCGTCCCCTCAGCAGTAGAGTGCCTGTGTCCCCTCTCCCCTGTACCCCGAGTCCAGGTTCTCATTCACACCCCGACTTTCAAACCCGTGCAGCCGCCCCCGACGCCAGCCTGGCCTCCCTGCGCCATCTGGAGCTGAGCTCCGTCAGGTCTCTGCCGTGCACAAGGCAGGTGGCTGAGGCTGCAGGGAGGACGAGTGGGCAGCCGTGTTTGCCCGCGGGCTCTGCCCATCCACCGCAGACACCCTGAAGAGATGGGGCGAGGCCCGGAGCCCTAGACCGGCTCCTGTTTGCTGGGAAGAAAGCCCCGTCCTGCTTGTTCAGTGTGACTTCCCCAAGGGCCTCCCAGCCACATGGCTGGTGGCAGGGCCCACCTGGCACATCGGGACTGAGTCCTGCAGTGTTTGGCGGGTTGGGGGCGAGCGGGTCGTCGAGGTGCCAGCCTCAGAGGAGGGGCCCGGTCACTGAACTTCCCCATTTCTGCGTGAGTCCCTTATGCCCGATCACTTTTGGTCTATTATGTAATGGAGTCGGCCCAGATCCAGGAGCAGGTAAATACGTACCTTCTCATTGCAGCCGAGGCCACTGTGCTGAGTCCCAGGCCGGCATCCTTAACCTTGGGGGCCCTTAAGAAGGAAGGAACACTGAGAGGTGTGGTTAACGTCATGCCCGGGCCAGAATGTAAATGGAGTACTACTGAAACCGGAGCTCCCTGTGGTACCGATGACAGGTGATTATTACATACAGGTGTACATACACATACATGCATGTGCCGTGTATATACCCCTGTAGATGTATGTGCAAATAAGCACAGCACATACATATCTCCGTCTATATGTGTGTGTGTATATGTCTGCTTATCATTATTTGTTTTTCTGTAATATTTGTGTCAAGTCCTTTTATTGAAAACTAACTTCAGGAAACTGCAGCCCTACGCGGCCTGAGCCCCAAACATCCTGTCTCCTCCCAAAGTCTGGTCTCAAAGCTGGCCCTGCCTCCCGGACCCTGTCCGTGAAGGGCGGCCGCTGGGGAGCGGGGCCGGCTGCACCCACCCGTGACCTGTCCGCCGTCCCCTCTGCCCGCAGCTCCGGCCGCCTGGCCCCCGTGTTCGTGTACGGGACGCTGAAGACGGGCCAGCCCAACCACCGGGTCCTGCTGGACGGTGCCCATGGGCGCGCGGCCTTCCGGGGCCGGGCCCGCACGCTGGAGCCCTACCCGCTGGTGATCGCGGGTGAGCACAACATCCCGCGGCTGCTGAACCTGCCGGGCCGCGGACACCGTGTGTTCGGTGAGGTCTACGAGGTGGACGAACGGATGCTGCGCTTCCTGGACGAGTTCGAGAGCTGCCCCGACATGTACCAGCGCACCCGCCTGCACGTGGCCCTGGAGGGCGCACGCGTGCCCCTGGAGTGCTTCGTCTACACCACGGCTACCTACCCGCCAGAGTGGGTCCACCTGCCGTACCTTGACGATTACGACTCGCAGGGGAAGCACGGGCTCCGCTACAACCCGCGGGAAAACAGATGAGCCCAGCGGGCGAGGGAGGCCGGGGACCAGCCCAGAAGGGCCACGCTCGCTGAACGAGGGCACGATAACACCCCTGGAAACCGGTACTTGAAACAAACACTCGATCTGTCGGGGGTGGGCGGGGGAGAACACCTCTTTTTCAGTGGCAGCCGATTTCCCAAATAATTTGGAGGTACTGATAACAAGGCTGTTCCTGAAATCTGTCTCACTATGCTGCTTTCTTGCTTGCTGCTTAAAGAGCATCTTGGGTTTGAATGTACTGGATGAGAAAAACTCAGGACTTTAATTCCCCTAAATGACATTTGAAAACTCATGTTATCATGCTTTTCTGATTATGCTGGGTTTTTCTTTTTCCTTGCTCTGCTTTGCTTTAATCTGAAGATAACATTTAAAATGAGTATCAAGCCTGTGTGACTGCTAGATTTTAACAGCCCTGCTGTATTCATCCTGACCTGTAGCACTGAGAAAAGAAAAAATTTTAAGCTGATTTAAGACATCTCAATGTAATAAAAGAACCTCAAGAAACACATGCTGTATTTTAGAGTTCTTTTCAATATATATGACACCATTCTTTATAATTTTTTAGATCAAGCTTATACAGAGATGATTAAAGATCATATCAAGTGAGAAACTGAATATAAAGTACTGGCGCTGCTGCCGGCCCTCTCTCTGAGTCCGTCTGGTGGTCTAGCAGACGACCTCCTGGTCTAGCACAATAACAAGCACGCACTTGCTGGCAGGGCAGCTGAACAGCCCGATTTCAGAGAGGCTCACTGGGGCCCTGCCCCAGAAGGGAGAGGGGGACGAGCTTTTCAGAGAAGCAGCAACGCATTAGTAATTTGTTCTTCAGGCCTGACAAAAAGCTTGGCTTCCAAATACAAACAGCACTTAAAATAATTTTAGCACAGCACGAAGTACCAATTACTACCCACCTCCATCTGATACTCTGTCAGGGTGGCCTCAAGGCCGTGCACGACTCTGCCTCTGCTCACTCACCAGCAAGTAGGAAGTGCATCCTGAGAATTCCAGACCCTGATGAAGATGCAGCTGCTGGTCTGGGTAGCCTCGTTCTCCGTCGGGAGAGCTTGCTCACGCGTCGACTTAATAGTAGACTGAGATGGCTTACTGCATCTGCTTCAGAAGCATGACTGTTATTTTTAACCCTTTTTTCGTAATTGGAAACTCGCTTCACAAAAACACAACAAAGGCGAGGATGGGAATCTGTTGCTGGGTTCTGCAGCCCCACCACCACCACTGGGCCCTGGGAACCCTGACTGGCGCCCATGCTGGTGCCCTGGGAGGGTTGGGGGGTCACACCTGCAGGCTCAGGGGACCCACACTCACTGGCAGACCACCATGAATGCTGTCTGGGCTTCCGGAGATCATGACCAGCCAACCACAAGCGGGGCTCGGGGCCTCAAGATCATGACCAGCCAACCACAAGCGGGGCTCAGGGCCTCAAGATCATGACCAGCCAACCACAAGCGGGACTCAGGGCCTCAAGCAGGATGAAGCAGGTAATGAGATTACAAGGTGGCAAACGCTCATTTAATGAAACTGAAGGCAAAGAACTGGGATTTATATACATTTTTAAAAAGCATCCTGATGAAATGCTGGTATTTCAAAGCGCACTGGCACAGCCCATAGCCTCTTCTGTACACTGTCTTCATGCAAAAAAAGGGCAAACTAGTATTAGACAGGTGCTGTTTTATTGATTTCATTTGGGCACTAGGAAATCTCACAGCAGAAGTACAAATCATATGTACCAGTATTTATATCAATAAAAATTTCCATTGCTGATTTTTTTGGCAGAACGTTGGTTTTGACTATATGTAGAGTAAATATGACCATGTAAAATCTGCCGCACAGGGGTGTTCCTGCCGAATGCCTGAATAAATTGAGTGTGAAAGAATAATAATACAAATGGCTAATTAAATTGGGTGATGACTGAAAGGCTATAAATACTTCATTCCAGTTCCACGAGCAGGTCTCCTTCTCCAACTGTGTCTCCAGCTTTACAATGTACCGATTTCACCTTGAATTTAAAAAAGAAAAAAAAAGAAGAGGGAAGATAAAGAATTACTAAGCAAACCAGGAAGAAGCAGTCTTGTCCGGTTCTGGAAGGGAAGGTGCAGCCGGGCAGGCGCTGGAGTGCAGGCAGGAGGCTGGCGGCGGGGGCCCGTCGAGGGGACCTCACTGAGGGCGTCCTCGTGTGGTGGGGCTGGCCCTCGCCCCTCCTTATCCTTTCGGCTCCTAGAAGCCGCTGCTCCCCGTGTTGCTGCGGTCCTCTGCACCCGGTGCCCCAGGGTCGAGACCGGCGGGATGACGCTGGGTGAGTCTCTGCCCCCACCTCCGGTCTCTCACAGGTTCAGGTTTGGAGAAATGCTCCCTCACGGTTAATGGTAGGAAAAAAGAAAACCAAAACCAAACCCCACACACAATTATCCAAGAGTCAGAACGGGTATTAATCAACAGCAGAAGCGCCCGGGCCTGATCCGAAGCGTCCTGTGAAGGGAAATGAAGTTCTCAGAACGGGGGCCAAACCCTATGGCTTCCACGACATCACCTCCGTGCCCCGATTTCTCCTGATTTCAGTCAGCTTTTGCTTTCCCAAATTTGTGTTCACAGTTAAAACTAGAGACAGCCCACTTGACTTGGCGGTTCTTGCCTGGACGTGAGAATGAATTAGGTTAGAAGTAGGCATGAGGTTAGAACTCACTGGCCGTCTGGGCAAGTGGCAAAATGGCCAGAGCTGTGGGTTGGGTGCCCTGGCCTTCCGTGGTGAGAGTGGCCTTCATCCCGAGTTCCAGCCTGGGCCTCTCGGGAAGAAGAGAACCTACGTAGCGACACTTGGAAGGCCTCGTTCCACGGGGCTGTTTGCAATGAAGTGGCTGCTTTTTTTCAATAACCTCAGATATGCAGGTGACACCACCCTTATGGCAGAAAGCGAAGAACTAAAGAGCCTCTTGATGAAAGAAGAGACTGAAAAAACTGCCTTAAAGCTCAACATTCAGAAAACTAAGATCATGGCATCCAGTCCCATCACTTCATGGGAAATAGATGTGGAAACAGTGGAAACGGTGACAGACTTTATTTTCTTGGGCTCCAAAATCATGGCAGATCATGACTGCAGCTATGAAATTAAAAGACACTTGCTCCTTGGAAGAAAAGCTCTGACCAACCTAAACAGCTTATTAAAACGCAGAGACATTACTTTGCCAACAAAGGTCCGTCTAGTCAAGGCTATGGTTTTTCCAGTAGTCATGTATGGATGTGAGAGTTGGACTGTAAAGAAAGCTGAGAGCCGAACAATTGATGCTTTTGAACTGTGGTGTTGGAGAAGACTCTTGAGAGTCCCTTGGACTGCAAGGAGATCCAACCAGTCCATTCTGAAGGAGATCAGTCCTGGGTGTTCATTGGAAGGACTGATGCTGAAGCTGAAACTGCAGTACTTTGGCCACCTCACGTGAAGAGCTGACTCATTTGAAAAGACCCTGATGCTGGCAGGGATTGAGGGCAGGAGGAGAAGGGGATGACAGAGGATGAGATGGTTGGATGGCACCACCGACTCAATGGACATGAGTTTGAGCAAGCTCCAGGAGTTGGTGATGGACAGGGAGGCCTGGCGTGCTGCAGTCCATGGGGTCACAAAGAGTCGGACATGAGTGAACGACTAAACTGAACTGGCTGCTTTCTAAGGTCTGGAGCCTCTGGTGTTTTGACGGGCGGTGTCCATCATAATGCTGTGACTCCAGAGTAGAGGGCCTGCTTCCACTGTGAACCGGGCCCCGGGAGGAAAACTGGCCTCTCAGAGCAAGAACCACCAGCCCCACGCAGGCTCGGGCCCGCTCCTCCGCCCTGGGGGGCAGGACTGAGCGGACAGGGCAGGGCTAACGTGCAGGTTTATCTAGAGCCCCTCAGCACCCTGACGGCAGCTGGGACTCCCTGTGAGACTCTGGGCCCTGAAGACATCAACCACGTGCATGGACAGGCTCCTGGCTCCCTGAGGGAGCTAAGGCCACATTCATTTTAGGATCAGATCCCCAACCTGGCACACTAGCCCTTGGCATGCATCAGACACATATTCTGGGTCCCCCAAATGAGGTCAGGTTCTCATCACGAAGGGAAATCTCGTGACAACAATGCAGCGTAAATGTCAACTAATCCCAAGGAACGCACAAAACAATTTTTACAGGAGCACAAACCAACACGTTCTCGTTCACTTCTTAGAAAGGAATCAGGTATGGCAAGCAGGATTCCCCTGGAGCTCAGATCGCACCAGTCTCTTCTCCCTAAACTGGGAGGAGACTGGGAGCGGTTGTTCGAGGCCCCCTCCAGCTGGGCCTGGTGCCAGGCCTCTGTCCTCCTGGCTGGGGTGGGACTGGGCGTCCCCCTTGGCCTGGTCCCTGAACACGGGTTTCACTTGCTCTGCGGGAGGCAGACAGAGGCCGTGTCTGACGCCAACTCCACGGGCAGCCGACAGCACCTCTCTGCCAGGACACCCACTGTGCCCGAGGCTCCAGCGCCCTTTCTGGGAGTGACCACAGCGCAGAACACGGCCAGTCTACACTGCTGTCCCCACACACAAGCCACGCCTCGCTCCACTGTGCGGTGCTTCCAAAGCAAAACACCCTTCAGGAAAGCATCATTCTGCTACAAACGGTGCCTTTCAAGTCAGGAAGAATGATGAAGTTATGCTTAAAAGGACTTTTCTATCTTCTTCGACAGAAAGTACATTTAAGAAGTTTTACTTTTCACAAATCTCAGTAATACATGTCTCTCCTTTGCTCCCCTCCCTGAATCATGAAGTCCCACGTGTGTATGTGGCCTTTCAGCTCCTCTTGATCTAAAACTGAATTGTTCTCTTTGTGGGGAAATGATCTGGAAGAGTTGCATTAATTTCTGCAGTCTCTCAAAACCATCTCCTGCTGGGTCACCTACGTCTCAGATAACTCACTGCCTCTAAGACAGACGTAAACATTAAAAATTAAAGACCCCTTAATTTGAAAGACATTAAGGTGAAGAACAACTGTTCTTCAACCCACCCCCTCCCGCACCGGGAGTCGCACAGACTCTCCCAGGCCCGACGTCTAGGACTCCAAGGTGGAGGCTCCGCTTGCCGTCAAGGTGCGGCCCTTGGGGACGTACCTTGCCAGTCTTCCCGGCCGTCATACTGTTCTGCATCTTCATGGCTTCAATCACACAGATTTCCTGACCTTCTGCTACCTGGAAAACGCACAAAGAGTGGGCAGGCGTGTGAAAAGCATTCGAATTTCGCAACAACGTTCAAGAGGGAGGCTGTTGAGAGAGTCTTCGTCAAAGCTCTGAAATACAATCTCAACGGCAGCAAGAATCTCTTAGTACTTGGGAATTCCCTGGTGGTCCAGGGGTTACCATTCTGCGCTTTCACTGCCAAGGACCCTGGGTTCCATCCCTGGTCAGGGAACTAAGATCCCACAAGCCATGCAGCCAAAAAAACAAACAAAAGTAGCCTCTGATACTTTATATTCCAAGCACATCTTTGGGGGACCGCAGACAAAGGCCCTTCCCTTGTTAAGTTGTCATCTGAAAACCATCCCTGACAACTGGAGGTTTTGGATGCTGCTGGTGGGGCCTTCCCCGGGGAACCTCTGAATCAACTTCTGCCAAAGAGATGTGGCAGAAACAGAATGTCTTCCGCTTAATCTAAGTGTCCAGAATTAGCACATGTCTACAGACAGAAAGACCTGTGGTTTCCAGCGGCGGGGAGGGGAGTGCATGCGGATGGGTACAGGGTTCTTCTGGGGGTGACGAAGCGTTCTAAGGTTGACTATGGTGACGGCCACACGATTGTGTGAAGAGACCAAACGACTGAGGTGCACACCTTACCGGGTGATTGCATTGTATGTGAACTTCGTCCTGGTAAAGCTGTTATCAAAAGGCAGGCTTTCTGTCTGGAGCCCTGGGAACCAGAGCCAAGCATCCAGGTCACAGGGACACCGTCCCAGCCTTTGCAAGACAAGCAGGTGGCTCCCGGGAGGGAGTCACTCCTCCAGGGAATGACCCCTAGCGCCCTGTCCCCTCCTTGCAAGGGGCACTGACTGTTGTTTGCCAGTGGGTGTGGGGGAAATCCAGGCAGGGCTGCCATATAAACCCCTGGGGCTCAACCTGGCCCTCCCACCCAGGCCTCAGGGTGAACAAGGGCCCTTCTGGGTCTTCTTTCTCTTGACGGGACAGTACCAGGAGCCAGGCTACATTCTCCTCGTCTCTTTGTGGAAAGAGCCCACCGTCTTCAAAATGAGAGAGCTGAACCTTCCGGGGCACCCGGCTCTCTGGGGGGCTGCTGGATGCCGGCGCCCATCCCGCGCGGCAGAAATGCCTGAGAATGTTCCTTCCCCGAAACCCCCTGACGATCTCCGAGCCCCCGCGGCCCTCCCCCCCGCCACCCCACCCCCGAGCCCGCGCGGCCCCCCGCGCGGCACAGGCTGTCTCGCTGGCACCGGTGCTGCCTGAGCCCGCGTGCTCCTCTCCTCTGCCGGTCGGGCGGCGGACTGCTGCTTCCTGGCACGGGAAATGTGGGAGGAGAGGGGATGCCAAGCTTGGTGGCTGGCACGGAGGCTGGAAAGCCAGGCGGACACGCGGTGCCCGCGGCCCTCCGTGACCCACCAGCGCCTGCCTTCCAGAGAGCCGAGAGCCGACTGCGGGGTCCGTCCTCACCACGTGGGGGGTGTCAGAACGGCCAGCCCGAGAGGCGACACCTCAGAGCCTTTTTCTCTCTTTTCAGAGGCAGGAGGAACCCGGCGAGATGGGAGGAGCCCCGCTCGCATGCCCAGCGGGCCCAGACCACGGCTCTCAGAGGCAGCGCGTCCAGGGCTGGCAGCACACGGCAGCATTCCCATCCAGGACGCGCGTTCCGCCCTCAGGGCCTGCGGAACTTTCTGGAAAGTGGATCTGAAATTCGGCAATGGAAGTTCCGTCTAAAAAATTGTGATGGGTTCTCCACCTCCGGGCTCCGGGAGCTCCTTCCTCACAGAGGGAGCCGCGGGCGCTTGCATAGCACCCTCGCCCAGCTGAGCTTCCTCGCTGGTGTCTGAGTGCCTAGAGCCCGCCTCTCTGTCCTCAGCCCCACGGGCATCTCTCGGAGGGCACCAGCGTGCCCCTCCGGCAGCTGCTTGGCACTGCCGGCCAGACAGAGCCCCTCACCGCTGCTCTACAGGATCTTCCAGAAAGTGAACTCGCGGTTAATGTGACTGTGAAAAAGACACGAATGAACCTGGGAGATTTCCGGTGGTCACCCAGGGGGCGGAGCCCAGACTGCCCACGACGATGCCCAGAAGAAACGCGTAGAAGGGCGGGGCGAGGACTGGCCACAGCCCCAGTCCAGCTCAAGCCGGCTACGCTGGAGGTGCAAGCAGAGCCTTGAAGCCTGGCGGCAGTGGAGATGGCCAGAAGCTTCTGGGACTCCAGTGACCTGCCGGTCCCAGCAGCTCTGTGTGCCAGCAGCCAAGGAGGGGACGTACAGGCAGCTGCGAGGGGTGGGTCCCCAATCACACACCAGAAAAACACAACCTCTGATCCAGCAGAGATGCTCGGGAGAGGTGGGCAGGTCCCCTAGCGAGAACCACGCCTTCTCCCAGGTCGTGTCTCTCGATCGACTATGAAAAAGAAACCAATGAACCTGGGAGGTTTCCAATGGTCACCCAGGGGGCAGAGACCAGACTGACAAGGACGCCCAGAAGAGTTGCTTAGAAGGGCTTCAGAGAAAGTGCCCGCGGATCGGAGTGCCGCCCTGCCTCGGGGCCCTCCAGACTCCCTCTTTCTTCTCATCCTGTCTGCGCTCCCTCCTTCTTCCCCCACCTCTGCTGGTCTCGACTTGTGTCATCTGGTGGAACTTTAATTCATGTCTCCTTCTGCGCTCACTCATTCACGCACAACAATCTGCTCTGTGGTTTGCTTTCTGCTCCTTGGTCCCTAAAAGAGGAAAAAAACTCTGGGATAAGTTGTTCCCTGATGCTCCACCAAACAGTGAGACGCGGTGCGGTCAGCAGAATCGTGTTATGCACGCACGCACGCATGGCACGCAACCGTCTAGACGCCCGTGAACCTGACCTAAATTCACGCTATTTCATCCCTCACCACTCTGAGGCAGGGAAGCGAACACAGTACAGGCCGGATGTCAAAGAACAGACCGGGGCTGGGACTGTGGCTACTCCCCCGACCTTGGGGGCCCACGGGGTCCAGCGCCAACAATCACCCGGGCGGTAGGACACAGGCCTCAACAATCTGGAAGCTTCCTTGTCCAGGGTGTCCTTTCCTTGTCCAGGGGTGCCTTCCTTGTGCCTTCCTTGTCCAGGGGTGCCTTTCCCCCTCCCCTCCCCGACCTCCAGGAGCAATGGAACACCGCCCACATCTCCCCCCTGTGCTCGGAAAGCCGGCTTTAAGCTGGCTGAGCAGAGAGGGCGCTCGACGGCCGAGTCTCCACCCGACAGCGCGCACGCGGGGCCAGGGCCACCGCGGGGTTTGCGGGCGCACACTTCCCCGACACGCCGGTGGATCATCTGATAACAGACTTAGTGATTGTGACAGGACGTCTCCAATGTCGGGCTTACAAAATGGTCACAAGCCTCATGCAAGTCTTTTTGATAAACCTACTCAGCCTGATGTACTTGGCCGCTCCCTGTCTAATTGGTGTAAAGTTTGGAGGTCTGAATCCCGTATCTTTCATCCGGCTTATTGCGTCCTCTCCTTTGACACGGGGTCAGGGTTCACATTCGCATCCGATTATCAGAGCGCACTCATTAGGCGGGAGCCTGCCTTGCTCCGAAATGAGTAAGCCGCGGAGAAACCTCGGCCCATTTACTCGGCAGATTTTAACATGTTTGGGAGGCCTGAATGTCACCCAGCACCGCTCTGGGCTGAAGAGTTTCAGACATCTCCAGCTGATGATTAATTGTGAGTGATGGGAAATAAAATCCAGTAAAGCCAGCTGCTTGCCATGGTCGGCAAAATGACTCTAATGGATATAGGCTGCCAATTTTCCAGTTTTACTGGCAAGTCTTCCAAGTGTAATTAAGGGAAGTTATAAATGATATGGAAATCTATCAAGTTCCATTTATTTTCAGAGGACTCTTTCCCCAGAGACTTTTATCTTCAAGCTTATAGTCGGCTTTGTTGTGCTAATGATTTAAACCACTTCTTATTTCTGATTAAAGCCCCCAATATCCTTCCACCGGGTTTGCTTTACTCCTTCCCCAGAGACAAAAGACACAGAATCTTCTCCAGCACGTGTCCCTCTGGGACACTGCTCTGGCCTGAACGCATTTGGCAACTTGTATCGTTCCAATTGCAAAGGCAAGGAGAAAGCTCCAAGAAGGTGCAGTGGGAGAAAGAGAGGAGAAACAGGGGAGAAAGAGCTCCTCCAAACATAAAAGGAAGCTCCCTCCCGCAACCCCAAGTCCAGACTTGAAAGCTGCGCTCAGGACCAGACATTCATCAGAAGGTGCTGTAGCTCACTAATGTTATTTGATTTGGAATAAAAGCATGAAAATGATGGCAAAGGCCTAAAATTGGAGATGTGAAGGATGACTGCACAGTATTCCATTTCTCAATTTCATCCTTCAGAGCCACAAAATGGGGGTGACACAGTGACGGGATGAAATTTACAGTAACAGCTGTGGTCTTTCCACACAAGGGAGGCCCTTCTAATGGGCTGAGGTCTGTTTTGAACAGACGGGGAGTAACAAAACAAGGCTTCCTATTAAGAGTGTGCAGTCATATTTCTGATGAAGAAAAGGATGGTGGGAGTCGGATTTCCTTTAAGACAGTCCCTACCCTCTTCTGTCGTCCACAACCAGGGCTGTTTTAAGGCGTTATCCTGGAAATAGAGGAAAGAGGCCACAAATGGCGTGGAGGGCTCCCCCCACCCCCCACAGGCCTGCTCTCTAGCATCTCTAGGATGCATGGGGAACTGCGCCAGTGGCATATGGCTTTCTACTGCGCTGAACATTCAGACAAAAGACAGGTTCATCAGTCATTGGAGTATCTGGATAAAAAATTAGCTCCTGATGGATGGTATTTTGAGCTTACCTGCTGCTAGTACATTACCAGAGAAACACAGGTTTTGAAACCCACATGACATTAGAAACTGCAGACCATGAAATACGACACGTGCAGGAGCACATAATGTACGCCAAATTATACAAAATAATAAATAAGCTGTTTAAGCCCTCTGCCTAAAACTGGGCCCGCTGCAAGGAACCCTGGGTCACTTCTACGCAGGCCAATTAATGCACAGCATCTGCTGTATAGAAGCAGGGCACGAAGCACTTCCGAATGATTTCAGCAATTAAAAGAAAAGTGCTTCCTGCCTGTTCAGACAGCAACTGTTTCAATGCAAGAGTGAGCACCAAATCACTGCATGCAGCTGAAAAATTAAATCCCTTTTTTTGGGGGGGGGGCTTGAGGGGGGAAAGAAGGTTGGGTGGGAAGAAGAATTTTTATGGAAAAGGGAGCCTTCTTTTGTTGTCCTACGTTCTGTGTTTTTCTGCCAAATTAGACAGAAGGCTCGGAGGGCTCAGCGGCCCGCCCCGGTCTCCCCTTCTGCTGTGCTGGGCCACCCGAAAGCGGGGATCAGTGTCAACCCTGCTGCCGACTCCACAAAAGTGAAAATCCTTCAATTACGGTTTTAAAGGCTGTGCGACTGAGAACACAGGTGCCTGAATGCGGTGCATTTTGAGGCCCTTAGATCTGAAGACAGACGCAGTTAACAGCTACAAGCAAAAGGCATCTCAGATTTGGTTAAAAGGCAATGCGAGGATCTGATTATAATAACTTTCTCTTTCTGAGCTGCTAAGATAGGCTGGGTAATATCCCCTGATATTTCCCGAAGAAGAGACGTGCATTCACATCCCAAGATCTTCATGTAAAGAGGGTGGGAGAAGAGACCCCGGGAGACCGGGCAGTGTTTAAACAGTGATGGAAGGAACCATCATCGGATTACAAAGAAAGAGCAGGCAGGCGATGGAAACGATGCCAAAGCCCTTATCTGTAGCGTGAGGCCTGCTTTACTGGGTCTGGGCACCCAAGACTCCCTCAGGAGGCTGCTGCGGGGAGAGGCACTGGCCCAGCCTGGCACTCCTGGGGCCCCAGGTGCCCCCTCACCCTCCCACCTGAGGCTGCCATCCTGACCTGGACGTGAGCTGGGCATCAAAGTGGGGAGCTGAGAGTCTGGGGCAAGAATACAGAGAGGCGGCCAGTACAAAACACATCCAGCTTTTCAGGAAATTCCTTAAAATGAAGAGAATTACTACTTCCCACCACCCCAAAGTGAACTCAAAACTGGAGTCAGAACCTCTAAGTTACAAAGAGAACCAGTTAAAACTGATGTCACTGATGGTACCTTTAACAAATCACTCTGAATTCTCAATCTATGTGAAGTATGTTGCTTTAAAGGACTCTGTGAGACAATGACCTTTTAAAATTTATTATTGTTACTATTATTTTTAGCAAAATGGCAAGAGAAGATATTTGGAATCTCCTTAAGATTGGGAACTGTCATCTTCAAAAATGTTTAAAACAAAGAAAACATGTTGCCTCACCCCAAGGAGATCATCCCTTGAAAAATAAAATCAGACGCCAACCTGCAGACATGCCTACAATATCTGATTGGTCCACAGAAATACTTCATTTTATATTGATCCTTGTCAAGTTAAAACTGTAAAAACTCCCCAACTGTTACCACCAACAAAAACTCATCATTAACAGTCAAAAATAAATGTCATCTGGAGAAGACAGAAAGGCCAAATTCAGGATGGCCATTCCTCTGAAGAAGGCAGGGCAGGAATTCTGCTGGGCAGAGGCCACAGGGCACGTTCTCCGTATCGGCCATTTTTTGTTAAATAAGTAAAATCTGAAGGAAAATACGGTGAAGGTGAGCAGAGAGCATATGAGTGCGTGTATTATTATACTCTGCAATGTTCTCTATGTCTGTAGTATTTCATAATTTAAGGTTTAAAAATGTTCCAGAATGAACGCACGAAGCTATACCTGCCTTGGAATACAGCCAGGTGTGGGCCAAACACTGGCAGTTTACCCAATACACTGAATAACCACCGCTATGTAAACGTGGAAACAACGACGGCAATTATTTCAGGATTGGAAATCCCAGAAACTGGAGACTCTATCCAACATCCAGGCCCGGTCCTCTGCCAGAGAGATGTAGCTCTCAGCACTGGGCTGCGTGAGGACGAAGTCAACCCCACCCAGCCCTTCTCCTGTGGGAGACCTGCAGGCAGAGGCGGCCTCACAGACGAAGAGGAAGGTCTCCTGGCAGGTTCATTCGAGACTTCCTTCAGTCTGCAGTAAGCGCAGTCACAGGTGGTTCAGGGACGCCGGGGTCTCTGAGCGCCATGCGCATGCGTGTCTCCAGGGCAGTGGCCGTCCCCACCCACCCCCGCCCCCCAGAGGAGCACGTGCTCGGAGGAGTCAACCAGCGTGAGTCCTGGGGGATGCGCCTACTACTGATTCCACACTTTATGTTCTCCTTGTGCACTTTATAGAATATACCTTTTTTTTTTTTTGGCCCAAGATAATTGTTCATGAGAGCGGCAATCTCCAACAGCTAAGTACCCTCCTGCTAACAGTCAGTTTCGTTCCAAAGTGGATCTTCCTCATCTCAGCCCCAATGAACCACTCCAAACTCTTGTCTTGCCAATACTGAACAGGCTAAGTGGTTAAAAAAAGCAGCAACAGGTACTTAATACCGATCTATGATTTTACCTGGTCTGACAAACTAGTAACTTACAAAATAATAATTAAGAAAGACGGAAATGTAAATGGGTATACAGCCTGCTTCTGGTTCATGTCTCACAGTTTGTGATGTATTAGACGGGTATTCTTTTTTTTTCTTGTAATTTCCCATTTTATTTACGTATAACTGCATACATTACTGTATAAATTTAAGGTATACAGCAAAATGAGTTGAAGTTCATATATCATGAAACGACTATACCACAATAAGTTAATATCCATCAAACTAGATGAGCATTTCTGATGCAAATCTGAGATGACTGTAGAATCTAAACAGAACTAGAATCTTACTTAAATGCAATATTAAAATATCCCCGTGGGTTGCCTCATTTTTATTGTTTCTGATATCAAAATCAAAATGAAAATTGTACCACAAATTCAGCAGCACTAAGTCTAATGCTGGGGGAAAAAATGTATTCAGCATCATTCTGAAAGAATATGTATTTTTAATATTTTTGTTCAAGAAATCATAAAGACAGTAGTTTAAAAACTTAAAACAAGTTATCTTTTAAATGTCAGCTTTGATTATAGAAGTGCCCCTGGTTTATGATATTGTTAAATGTATAGAAAAGTAGGTATTTTTCAAAATGAAAAATCAGTTATTTTAAGATTGTTTTCAGAAGGAAGATGAAAAAGGCACATAGGAAAGGCATATAAAAGTCACTCTGGCAACTGTTTTCTGAATTAAATGTGTGATTCTAGCTGTACCCAATCCACCCTGACTTCATGCTTATATGCATTCTACCACTTATGAACTAGCATTCCCTCCCAACATATTCAAAAAGGTTATTACACAATCATTTAAAAACTGATTTCCTACCACATTTAATGTTAAACAGCATGTAATAGACACTGAAAAAGTACTAGCGACTTTTGCTGTGTGAACTTAAAATGAGCACTGAAGAGTAAAACCCAGCCTCTGTGCTGGGGATGTGGGGTAGGGGGGTGGGCAGGGCGAGTCCTCGCCCCACTGAGCTCTCTGACCACCTCTAAACGGCCCGACCAGCTCTAAAGGGCCACCTTGGGTCATTTTGTCCTGAGGCCCTTATGCTCTTTTAAAACTCTTTACTTTGCAGAACAGATTTGCCCTTTATTACCTATGTGACACGCTACAGTACCAGGCCCACCATTCCAAGACGCATCAGATTTTACTTACACTAAATATAAAAATTACAGATAGCTGGCATTTGAACTATACGAAATAACATTACAAAGAAAAGCAGAATACAGGTAGGCCCTTCCTTGTTCTCAGTGTTTTCCTTGCAAATACGCAGGATGACTAATTCCACTATCTTTCTACTGATAAGAGGGGAACCCCAGCCAAGTTATTGTTACCGCCAAGAACAAGACAACGTGCCCTGCCGTGTCCTCAGGTATGGGCCGTGCCTTTGGCCCAAGAAAAGTTCCTTGTGTTCTCATTACGCAAGGAAGGCAGCATTAATTGTAGAAGCTGTTAGGAGAGCAGGCAACTAAACGTCTCACCCCCTGCATCTGGTTCGGGTCTTAGCAGTCTGAGACATTTTTTACAAATAATAACTCACGGGAGAATACTGCATTATCGAAATACAATGATACAGGATATGAAAGGAAGTCCTGCAAGGGCCAAAAGCGGCATCGGAAGCTGGACAGAGAAAGTAAACGCCACCTGCCCTCCACGAGCAGCCTGGGCACACAGGTGCACACCGACAAGCACGGTGCCCGGGGCAATTCTGTGGGCTTCCCCCGAAAGCCCGTCACGTGCCCTGTCTTTAAAGAAATCCTTAAAACAGAGGCCCCAGTTCCTTCTCAAGGCAAACCACTCTTGAATACCCACATTTAATTATCGGTGGTGGTCTCCGATGTCTGCTGCTGCTGCTAAGCTGCTAAGTCGCTTCAGCCGTGTCCGACTCTGTGTGACCCCATAGAAAGCAGCCCAACAGGCTCCCCTGTCCGTGGGATTCTCCAGACAAGAACACTGGAGTGGGTTGCCATTTCCTTCTCCAATGCATGAAAGTGAAGTCGCTCAGTCATGTCCGACTCTTCGCGATCCCATGGACTGCAGCCCAACAGGCTCCTCCACCCATGGGATTTTCCAGGCAAGAGTACTGGAGTGGGGTGCCATTGCCTGCTCCGTCCGATGTCTGAGCTCCCCCCAAATGAACCAAGACCTAATACCACACTGTCCCATTTTACTAAAATGCTGTGCTTTCCCACATTAAATTATGAACCAGGAAACTGAGAGTATGAAGGCCAAACCCTTGTGGTCTCTGGAGCAGCTAGGCCAGGAGGAAGCTCTTGATGTAAAGGAGAAGGCTGCGGGCTCCCCGTCCTCCAGGGAGGGCACCGCCAGCCTGAATCCCACCCCCACCCCCATCTCCCAGCAGGAGCAGCCTCCCCATCCTCTTCCCTCCTCTAAGGCCCTGATTCAGGTGTTAGAAAAGCAAGGATTTCAGTTAAACACTGACTGTTTTTTCCTGAGTGCAAATGTGGTTTTATAATTAAAGCCACGTACTTAGAACTGACAAGCTCAGGATGGCTGTACACAGCCTCTGTGGCTTCCAGAAAAAGCTTAAGGAGGAAAATGAAAAAATAAAAACAACCGAAGCCCAACTCCCTCCCACTGTTTACCAGCCTACACTCCTAGTCGCTAGGAGATTCCACTGACTGCTCTGCTCATGGAGTGGGTATAGGCCTTCTCAACGTCAAGGCCAAAGCCTTCAGAAGGAAGTGATACAAGGCAACCCCCACCGCCATATCCAACCCAATCTTGAATCCGCATCACCTCTCCCAAATCCTTGACGCTAGGTAGCCTAACAGTCCTAAAGAGGGCTTTCTTCTGGGGATGTCAGTGCTTTCAAACCTAACAATCCCCAGCTCCGAACCTCTTTTAAAAACCGGTACTTCCATTTCTGTGTCATCAAGTAAAGCAGTTGTTGGGTCAGTTTTCCAACTTCTCATTATCAGTTTCAGGCCTAATCATTTTAAAACAACTGAAATCAATCATTTTTTGTTAATATTTGCCTACTGCAAGTACTTTTTTAGAAGCTAATGCCAACCAACTACATTAGTTTTTCTCAACATTAATTTGCTTACGTTAATAAAGAAACAGAGAGGCAGTTTTCATGTCATCTTGACAGGAAAATGCATAAAGGCCTGTGACATAACTGAGACACAAAATGGAATCACCGTATCATCCGCTGAAGACCACGGTGCTTGGCTGTGCTCCCAGCGCAGAAATAGAAACGCAAGGACTGAAGTTCTCCCTGGAAACCTTCCCGTTGCACCTTTGTTTTCTTTCTACTTTTGATGCTGATCAATAGATTTCTATCTGTTCTAGGACAATGACTGTATCCTACCAATCTGTCCACAGCAAATGACCTGGAGACTGAACATGTGAGGAAACACTAATAATATACCCTTGATTTGTGCCTTAATGTCACAAGGTCAAAATAAAAATTCAACCTCTGATCCTAGATTTTATTTGGGAAGTGCTCTGGTACCACACAGATTACGGCAATAACTTTCCTTAGCACCCTTCCCGTTTATTCCAGGATGCATGCCAAAAGTTCCCCCATCAGGGGGCTATTTCTTGGTATGACTTCTTCAGGAATACTTAAACCACAGAGAGTAAATAGGAATTTTAAATAAATGCTTCTTGAGATGCTGAATTTGCCAAAGAAACAATGGATCTGGCCTTATTTCTGTTTCAAGTTTCCCTGGGTCGTTGCGCAGGAGAGGCGCTGAGAGAGACTGTGATGTGAAATGCTGGACAAAGAGCGCGCAAAAGCTCCTCTGCTGTACTGTGGGGTGACGTGACTCAAGACAGGGACCCTGCCTCGGTCTCCCCCCGCCCCCCGGCAGACAGGGTCGGTCCTCACCAGGTCCCCGGGCTTGACAGAGATGGCCACCACCACGCCAGGCATTGGGGAGCGCAGAATGCTGCTTGTGTCCTCGGCAGCTTTTTCCAGCATAAATTTGTTTAACTCTGCGGCGAGTTTGGTGAGGATACGCACCTTGTACTACAAAGGGGGAGAAAAAAAAAGTGAGGTCACATGATGAACTTTTCCTCCTCCAATGCAGCGATTGTTCACAATCCGTTTTCAGCTTTTAAGTCACACCACCTCTGAAGTCACACGGTTTTCCACTACTGCACACGGAAGCGAAACGCGCTCGTTTGCTTCTGCCCTGTGTTGTGGGTCAGCTGTGTACGAAATTTCTCGAAAGCGGAACGAGTCCAGTAATTCATTAGTGACAAACAGTAATCATCCTGTATCATTAAGAAAAACATCTTAAAACCTTACAAAGAAGACAGAATTTTCCTGTATTCCCTTAGAAACTTTTCCCAGTGGACGCGCATTCTGCAGCTGGGCCGGCCAGCAGAGCGGCGGGTGCTGCCAGCACTCACCGGTAGGTGGCAGCAGACGGCTGTGTCAAACCCCGGGCTCCCCGGAGACAGCGGCTGGACCGTGAAATCAGTAAGTTAAGACAAAAGGTTTTGGTGTTCATTTGGGGCAAAAGAATATTTAAAATTCAGGGTTTTTTCCAGTGACATAAAAAATTATATTCATGATTGAAAAAGTTACTTTTTCTTTTTAAGCACAACATTACGTGGTCCTTCCAGCGTTAACAGGATGGTTAGAGTTGATGAAAACGAAATATAACGTGAATATCCTCTACACCAAGAGACAATAACTCGAGATTTTTAAAACCACTGAAGGGAAACAATCCGCAAGCCCAGGACTTTAATGGCCCATTTTCTAGGTGGCTCTCAAATGATGAGGGGCACATGAAAGGCAGCTCAGTCCACCAGAACATTTCTAATACGAGGAATTTCTGCCCGGCATGGGGGGTGGGGGGCCCATCCTAGATCTCTGTGAATAAACACACAAGCCAGGGTTTGGTCTGTCCAGAGACAAGACACGGTTGGGGGAAGTGTTGCTTACTCAAGTTAGAACCACCACCTGAAGATTTTTCTGATTCCTACCAAAGAGCATCTCCCCTGGGGGCAAGAGAGATGGCGTGACCAGGCAGCTCCATTTTGTTAGAAAAAAGCAGTTGTAGCTCAAAGGCTCCTTGGGCATCATGATGGCAGGGAGGCAAAAGCCAAATGGAATTACCCTTCATCCTGTCCGGGGCGGTGGACATCTCTAAGTGTGCTCTCAGGGCCCACTTTCAAAGGCATGTGGGGGAGGCTGGGGGCGGGGAGAGGGCCCACGGAAGAACCTGATGGCCTAAATTCCGAGCGGACTCGTGGCGCTGTGACAGGTTGAATAATACCGTCTTCTGCATGTTTTCCTTTACTCCTGAGCGTGTGCTTTGCAATCCAGACGTACACGTGTCTGCCAGTTTCTGAAGGATATGATCCTTAAGTGAAATTACAGCGCAAATAAAAGCTTTTTGCTCCTATTAAAATTCATCTGAGTCATAAGTGGCGAGGGAAAAAGCAAGGAGAATGCACTCTGCTGTCACTCTAATAAACATTCTGGGCAGAGGGGCTATTTATCAAAGACAAAATGCACCTCAAAGTCCTTCATTAAATCTATGGGGGGGGGCACTGGCTTGACTGCGGGGGTGGGGGGTGGGGGTGGAGAATATAATTGTACCAAATTGCACAGTTTTAATATCTGCGCTCTGAATGCCTTGGAAAAGCAAATCCCACCTCACTAGAGGCATCAGAGTCAACAACAACAACAAAGTTACTCGTCTGGCTGACACCGTCCCATGTGGCTTCTTCTTGGGACTGCTCAGCGCTGGGTCCAGCTGGCTAGTTGTCCCCCGAGCATACAGATCTTTTCTTCTTGTGTTTCGCACAATTTGACTTCAAAATGTGAACTCGGGGCAAGGTTATCTTTCTACACCCAGGATAATTTGATTTATCACACTTCACCATGGAGGATACCCTTAAAAACCAATGTTAGCTGCATCCCAACCAGCCCCTTCAGGTAATAAAGTGCCAGGACTGTCCTGAGCACCAGTGCACCCCAGAAATGACAAGGTCCTGAGTACAACCAGATCCTTTTTACTATTTTTGTGATTTTCCTATCTGGATTCCTTTCTCCATGGGACTCCTGCTTTGCTTGGAAGGAGATGTAAGAGAGTCACAGAACTCAATGCCTTTGGATGCGGTCTTTGTTATTGATGAGATGTTCCTTTTCCTTTTGTATTTGTTTATTGTTCTTAAATCTGTTTGGGGGATAAGCGACTTATTGTAATCACAAGCAAAAAATAACAACGGGCGTAAACGCCTTGGGAGAGGCTCTGTTACAAACAGTTGGCTTTGAGATGACCTTTCTGAATAGAAAAAGCAGCAGCGGAGGAGAAGGTTCTCGTTTTAAGATTACCTTTGATGTTGTCTTGGCCCTTCAGCGTGCCCACACAAACACGCCTTCTCGAAACGATCTCTGTGCTGGCAGTGCGGCGGGCCAGGGGGAGCCAGCCAGGATGGGAGGTGAGCGGAGAGGCAGCACAGAGGCCCATCGGGGTGAACTGCGTGGTGAGAACTGCAAACGCTTCCTGATGCCCCAGAAAGGGAGCCATTTAAGAATGTACACGAGGGCTTTCAGAGCTTATGATCAAAACAGCTATTTACTGGTATCTCTGAATTCTTAGGGGGCACAGACAAAGCAGTCAACGATGTGAGAGATTTCAGGAAAATACCCTATGATGTGTGTGCACTTTTATGCTAAATATTTTAATAGTCCTAAGAGGTCCCATAGGACTTTTCTGGAGAGTTTTGCTGGTAAGTTATTACTTTCAAGCAGGAGAGTGTTACTCGCTCAGTTGTGTCTGACTCTTTCAGACCCCATGGACCATAGCCCGCCAGGCTCCTCTGTCCATGGGAT
Organism: Bos grunniens; assembly: GCF_055505025.1. Classification (NCBI taxonomy): domain Eukaryota; kingdom Metazoa; phylum Chordata; class Mammalia; order Artiodactyla; family Bovidae; genus Bos; species Bos grunniens. Next base: position 83,495,645 of record NC_141176.1, on the reverse strand, counting down.
TTCCCAGGAAAGAAAACTGGAGTGGGTTGCCATTTCCTTCTCCAGGGTAATCTTCCTGACCTAGGGATGGAACCTGGGTCTCCTGCACTACAGGCAGATTCTTGACTGCCTGAGCCTTAAGCAAGCAGACAGACCACCAGTTCGCTGCTTTGGGGGTGGCTGGCCAGGATGCTAAAGGTTCACGGATGAGAGAGAGAAGCAGAATCTTGAGAGAAGCCAGAAGGCTCTGCCCTCCTCAGGTGTGGAGACATGTCTGCTTGATGCGGAGGCTGCTTGCTGGTCAGAGGAGGCTGGAAGCTGAGCGGCTCCAGGCCCATCAGGAGGGAACCTCACCTTGTGTGTGTGGGGAGGTGCTCTCCAAACCACAGGCAAATTATTAAGTTCCTGAAAACACACTTCGAAGTGTAAGTTGGAGCAGAAAACAGGTGCTCCCCGGAGCTCCAGTTCCTCAACCCAGGCTTTATCTAGTAACTGAATCATGGTCAAATAACCCCAGCCCCGGCTTTTAAGCAAATTCATTTGTGGTGTCTGCAGTGAAAAACCACGTCTAACAAGAAAATTTCTCCCTAGAAAGTTCAAAAGAAAGAGAGAAAAATCATACCAGACATAAAAAGGATCACGAAGAAAACGATAAGAGATGGACAATTAAAAGGAACACAGTGGACTGTGTTAAGAATGAACATACAGCTCTCAACAGGAAACCTGAATCAGGAGAGGGAACGGTGGTCAGGTGGGGGGGTGCCGGGTGGGGAGGTTGCTAGGGGAGGAGTGGGCCCGTCATGGTTTTGGGGGAGAGATGCTTTTTAACCAGACTTGGTTAATGGCAACATCCTGCCAGTGGGTGTGCCCACTCCTGCCCAGCACACACGCTGCTTGGTGCCCCGGGCAGCAAAGAGCCCTTGGTGGACACGCTGCACTCAGATGGTCACACAATGCACTGTCTTGCTGGTATCGGTGTTGGTTTAGCATCTGCATCCCCTCATAGGGCTTAAATGCCCGTGCTTCTTCCCGAGGCCTCCAGACGTACCAGCAGTTCTATGCACCCGCGCGCCTGTAAGACTCAGGGGTCTGGGGGTCCCCTCACAAGATGAGGCTTCTGGTTTGTTTCCTTATTTTTTTCAGTTGTGACTTCAGAGGCTCCTCTGTCATTCCTCGTAAAGCAGTCTCAGCTCCGGTCTTCCTCCCTGCGTCATTCTTTCCAGAACAAGAATTGTATATACGTACAGCTGATGCTCTGCTCGTGGTTTTCATGTCAACCGTGGGCCTGTGCAGCCATCACGGACTGAAGGATAAACGATGAAGCTTCACCATCAATTATTTTACATCAGTTATCTTAACATCCTGAAGCACTGGCCTTATACCGCACCTCGGCCCTGGCTGAGTAAGGTGGCAAACACATTTCTCCAAATACAAGGATCTCTTCTCATTCACAGTTTTATACCTTCTGCCCCAAAGGTCTCCAACGTTAAGCTGTGTCTTCATTTCCACAGTGTGGCAGTGAGAGCTAAGGCTGAAATGTTCCTCTCCAAGTTTACTTTCCTAACCCTGAGCGGGAGGGAGGGAAACTGTCAATGGTTCAAAAGTGGGAGAAATGCCGAGTTGCAGAAATGATGATGCATCTCTGAAAACAAAGGTGTTTAAAAAAACTAGGGGGGGAAAAAACCCCACAAGAAATACAGCATTTAGGTGGAACCAGGACTGTAATTCAAGCTTGTTTTCCTTTCCTAAATTCTTCGTGGAATACACAATTGACAAAGCAACGGTTCGAAGCCAGGCGAAACACATTCCCTTCTACTTCAGCATCAGGCCCTGCAAAACCAAGCCAACAGAAACGGTCCACAGAACGGTGCGGAAAACATACAGGATGAGGAGCCTGTCGCTGTCCTCCTGGAAGGACAGGCCTGGCGAAGAAGGCGAAATGGAGAGACAGCAGTCCGAGCGCCCGGTACAGCTGCCGGCAGCGGACAGCCTGTTAGCGTAATACTGAGACAACTCCATCAGCACAGTCTCAAGGTAGCTGTCAATCAGAACGCATCATTTAATCCAACAGCACTCGGAGGACTTTCTCCGACGGCCCGCGTGACAGCGTATCTACAGCTCTATTTATATCAGCGCCGGGGTGTGTTTACAATGCTTGTTGTAATTAGAAAAGATGCAACAGGCAGCAATATTATTGAGATCTCCATTTTGCAGTATTGCCCTGGAAAGTGTGATCTTGCTTCACAGAGTCATGCTAAATGACAAAAGGCTATTTTCTTCAATCTCCCGGCTCAGACAGCACTTCATTTGCAGCTATCTATAATTAGATTAATGGTGTAGTGCAGTACAAAGCAGGCCCACTTCACATCAGATAGCATATGAATTAAGACAAACACTTATTTCAATTCCAGGCAGAGAAAGCAGTGACTGGGGTATTTAGCATACCCTTTATGGTGGAATGAGATGTTAATTGTGTACCATTACCTCTAAACTGCTTGCTTGTTGTATAAATCACTGTGCTAATTGATGCAGAGATAGAAATGTAGCCACAGGCAAGAAAGCAAAGGAATGAGGGCTGAAGATGGTGGATAAAGGATTATCGACTAAAACCATATGGAGATGAGGCTCCTTTGAAACCTTTCCTTTCTGCCCAGGAGGAGGATTTCTTACAAGTACAGAAAAGCTCTTGTATCAGGAAAGAAAATTTAATTTTTTGCATTTCTTTTTAAAAACACAAATATCTTTTGAAAGTTCCTAGCCACCAGAAATCCAACTAAGTGGCAGGTGGAATTAATCTGAAGTACACGTATGAAAATATGGAAGGTGTAAAGTTTTCAGATAGTCAGAGCTCCCTGTCTGGGTTTCTGGCTCCCAGGTTTACTAAGCAATACCTGGAGGGGATGTTCCTGACATGCCCACAGGACAGAAATAAAATTTTCCCAAGACCTGAGGCTGTCCTTGTCCTGTGAAGAACGGACTCACTGGAAAAGACCCTGATGCTGGGAAAGATTGAAGGCAGGAGGAGAAGGGGACGACAGGATGAGGTGGTTGGATGACATCACCGACTCGATGGACATGAGTTTGAACAAGCTCTGGGAGTTGGTGGTGGACAGGGAGGCCTGGGCTGCAATCCATGGGGTCGCAAAGAGTCGGGCATGACTGAGCGACTGAACCGAACTCTAGCAACAGAGGCTGTTCTTACAGACGAAAACACAAAATGAACCTGGGCTGGCTTAGGTGTGTGAGAAGACGTTAATGACGTAGAAGCGTTTACTTGGGACGTGAAGCTAACGGAAGAGAACCATCATCATCTGCCACTGGAAGAATGGTGACTCTCCACCAAAACCCTCAGATGCGACTCCTCTAGTTCATGATTTCACATCGGCAGGAAGGAACGAGAAAGGAGATCTTTTTTTCCTGTCTTTTTTTTTTCTTTCTAAAACTAGCGAAAAATAATAAACACAAGCACAGGGTAATTTAAAATGCTGCTCTTCCTTGTTAAAATGTCCCATTTAGCACCCAACAGCTCTTATCGGGATAAAATGAGTGTCCACAAACACAGACAACAAATGCTACACTCGTGGTTACAGATCCGCAGATAAACGTGCCCCTCGGAAGCTCATAAATCAAGTGTGTGCACCCTGTGTGTGTGTTCACAATTTTTTTTAAGTGGCAAAGCAACACTAAGGTGCAAATTACTGCTGTGCACTTTTTCACAAATTCAGCAGTTTGGTAATTAGCACTGTTACAACAAAACTTTATACAGAGAACAAATAAAGGGGGTCAGTTAGTAGTTCAAATTCTCATCTGTAGAGTAACAGTTAATATACCCACCTAGTGCAAATACACATTTAAGAAATGCTGTATATGGTTTAGTCTTGTGAAACAAGAATACCATATTAATGTGTGAGACAATAAAACGAGGCCCCAAGAAACCAGAATGTCTGGTTCAAGTTATCACCCCTGTAACCTGGGGCGGGGCTAGGGGTAGGACCTAGAGCTCCTTGGTTGGGGCCAACAGAACACCTGTACTGCAGCTGCAAATTCAACAGTTTAAGGTTTGGGTCATAATGCTAAATAATACTTTAAAAAACAAACAAAACAGACAAAAACTCATCAAGAAGCATTATGGGCCCTCAAAATGGAAAGAAATGCCAGCAAAAGAAACACTGCGAACTACCCTGAAATATCGCCTCCCAAGTGTGCAGCAAGGTGACAGAAATGGAAACGCACTGAAGGAAAGATCTGGAAGCAGGGTGAGGGCTCGCTCCTGATCATTCATCACTTGTTTACACCATTTAAAGCTGAGCAGCACGGCCCCCAGGACAACCCCAACATACCCCCCCCACACACACACCTTGTGGGACAACAATGCTGGTGTTAACAGGAGAAAATATAATGGTTTCTGATATTGCATCCTCAGTTCCTTCAATTGAAAAAGGCAGTTAAACACAAAGTAAATCATTCAGTTAGGTGAGTTGTTTAAGGATATGTAATTGACAATGTTGATATGCCGTGGTGACATAATGCATCACCACTTTCAACACGTCTGGCTACGTTTATGAATCAACCTCTCCTCGAGGTTTCTTTGTTTAGCTGCTAAGTCAGTTCTTGAACTTCAGTGTGCCGCAAGGAGCCTCGACGGCAGTGAGCAACACTGTCATTAAGGGCAGTTTTTGAGGGAAGAATCACAGGAATAGAAAGGGAGGAACATGCCAACAGAAAAACAGAAAGGCACAGAATCTATTTCAGCAACTCATCTTTCAAAATTCTGGCCAAAAAGGGAAAAGTTTCCAGAAAAGAAGAACTTAAGGCCAATACCAAAACCTCTGATGAAAGGGATTAGTTACGTCTGTGTATATCTCCAGCTATTTCCTAAAACACAACATTCTCTGGAGAAGAAAATATGGGGCTGTCTTTCAACAATGCAAAAATTGAACCTAACGTTTTCTTATCACATTTTGTAATCAGAAACACAAGGGTCCTTCCAATTCTAATAGCCTAAGATAAATAACTTTCCTCTTTCTTTTCTTTTTTTACCAATAGTGCTGAGAATTAAATAGAAATGTTTAATTAATTTAATGTTTAAATTAATTAAACATTAAATCCAGCACTTAATAATAGGATTTATTTCCTCAGTCTCCACTGAGGTTACTTTTTTGAAGCACTGGTGTCTTGATACAGATCCGAAAATGATGGGGGGGTGGGGGGTGGGGGGAGCTACTGTATAGGGAGCCAGCCACACGTCGGGTCTGCAGGGAAGGTAAGCTTGGAGAGCAAGTCACCAGTGGGTTCCTGGAGGACTCTGTTAACGGGGCAGCCTCCCGGGAGCTGGGCGCCGTGGGACGCCGTGTGCAGGTGTGCCTCGATAAAGGGGCTCAGCCTCTGCCTCGCCCAGGTGCCCACAAGCTGTCTAACATATGCCACAAAGGCAATTTGCTGGAATAAGTGGCACTTTCCCAACCACAAAGGCAAGTCCATTGACAATGCGCTGTACGCAACTCACAAAATAGAACATACGCGTTCTGTTTGATCAGGAGCCTCCGTGATACACTGTGGCTATAATGAGTCATTTCTTTCCTTGCTGCACAAGAAAAATATTATAGATCTTTGAAAGCCTTGTGCTCAATTATGTAACAATATCAGCCAACATCTGTTAACAGTACAGGCGGTTTCCATTCTGTATCCTGAATTGTTTTATGTAATTACGAGTTTATAAGGTACTTGGTAAACCAGTAAGAAGGTACCTTTTGAAAAGCACTATATAATTTGGGGTACAATGAAACGTTCTCTTGAAAATCCATAATTAGGGCAGCATCAGCTTACAGAAAAGTACAGGAAATGTTATAAAAACACAATTATGTAAATAAGCACACAGGTAGGGAAGTGTATCATTTTGCTAGGTCCCCGCCCGTCTTCTCGCCTCCTGTTCTCTGTGAACTTCTCTTTGGTCATCTCAAGTTAAAGTAAAGTGGTCTCCCGGGAGCAGAATAAGCGAACTTTGGGGAGCTGGGCCTTCCCGTGCAAGTTCTTCAGCGCTGAGAGGGAACACCAGAGGCCTGGGACAGTGCCAGTGCCAGGGGCTCTTCAACAATGCTTTGACTTCACAGGGATTTTTTTTTTTTATTAGCTGGATTCTTTTCTTTTTATTTTATTTCTGTGTTTTGGCCAGGGAGCGCGGCACGTGGGATCTCAGTTCCCAGACAAGGGATGGACCCCAAGCCACTGGAAGCGCAGAGTCTTAACTGCTGGACCCCCAAGGAAGTCCCTTTACAGGGCTTTTTTAAAATGATAAAATAGTTTTGCTATAATGCATTCACTGAAGAAACTCACAATCTAACACACCAAAATGCTGGCTTATGTGGATTTAGAAACTCAAACATGAAGAGACAAAGCAAACCAATGATGATGGTAATACGGCGAGTAAACCACCGACCAAAGAGATCAGAGCAGGAAACGACGCCGGAGAGCACAGCACGCCTCCCCCGAAGACGCCGCTGAGGCGTAAGCATGGCTGCCGGATGAGAGCAACGACCTTTCCATCTTCCACTTGCTGTCTAAAAGTCGGGCATAAACGTCCCCTGGAAAAGTGTCTGTCTCCCACACCAGGAAAGGAACCACCCCACAGACAACTCCCATCACCTGTGCGGAACTCTTCTCTGCATAATAAACCTTTCTAAACAGCTTTCTACAAGTCATACATTTCCTAGTTACCTGCTCACAACTCACCCCAGCCCAGAAGCCCCCAAACTCCTTTGTCTAATCTCTTCTCCACATTGTATTGCCCTCTGTTAAGATGGTATACAGCCCCAAATTCTCACTGCCTCCTCAAGTCACATTTCTTTGTGAATTCCCATGTAAAAGTAATATAATCTGCTTTTTTTCTCGTCAGTCTACAATGCTCTAGGCACTATATAGGAAGACAGAAAAGAAAGCTTCCTTTCCCTCCACAACCCAACGACCACTGGTCTAAATGACTGGGCATGAATCCCATCAGGTGTCACAGCAGTGGCTAAGCCATTTTATAGATTAGAATTTTGACATATCTTAGGAAGGAAGTTTAAGCAGAGCTACTAAATGGACTTCTTGCATGCTACATAGTGTGAATTACACAGAAAACACGTTACTGAAGGTAGATAAGACCTGTCAAGCCACGTGGCCAATCTCAGGAACAGGACATCTGGCTGCCATGCTGGAGATGGTGAAGTGAGACACAAGGCTTGGAAGCCAAACGACCTCAGTCTGCCATCACTTTTGGGCCAAGTGGCCGAACTTCTCAGAACAAATTTCTTCATTTTTAAACATCAGGATTTTAATTAAATGAATAAACGAACAAAGATTTGTACCTAGGAAGTGCCTGACAGCAACTATTCACCAAAGAGTATTTCCTGTCTCTCAAACATCTCAGATTTTTCAAGAGACAGTAGCGGATTTTTTTTTTTTTTTTTATTGCATATGGTAAAACATCTTGAATTCAGTTCAGTTCAGTCGCTCAGTCATGTCCGACTCTTTGCGACCCCATGAATTGCAGCACGCCAGGCCTCCCTGTCCATCACCAACTCCCCGAGTTCACCCGAACTCATGTGCGAGTTGGTGATGCCATCCAACCATCTCATCCTCTGTCATCCCCTTCTCCTCCTGCCCCCAATCCTTCCCAGCATCAGGGTCTTTTCCAATGAGTCAACTCTTCGCATGAGGTGGCCAAAGTATTGGAGTTTCAGCCTCAGCATCAGTCCTTCCAATGAACACCCAGGACTGGTCTCCTTTAAGATGGACTGGTTGGATCTCCTTGCAGTCCAAGGGACTCTCAGGAGTCTTCCCCAGCACCACAGTTTGGATTAGCAATGCCTAATTATAGAGTTCTAGCTCTGTGGTTCTACATCTTAGATTCCTTATTTATAAACTGTAGCTCATAACAGTGCCTACTTCAAAAAGTTGTGAGAAACCACCATTGGATCACCGAAGAAATCAGAGAGGAAATTTAAAAAATACCTAGAGTCAAATGGAAACGAAAACACTATGATTCAAAACCTGTGGGATGGAGCAACAGCAGTTCTAAGAGGGAAGTTTACAAGCTTACCTAGGGAAACAAGAACAATCTCAAACAACTGAACCTTACACCTAGAGGAGCAAGAGAAAGAAGAGTAAACAAACCCAAGATGGTGGAAGGAGAGAAATCAGAAAGACCAGAGCAGAAGTAAATGGAATACAGACTAAAAACCAAGAAAAAAAGATCAATAAAACTAGAAGCTGGTTCTTTGAAAAGATAGGTAAAATGGATGAACCTTTAGCCAGACTCAAGAAAAAAGGGAGAGGGTCCAAATCACCTCTCCCCGCTCTAGCAGGGAGGTAGGGTGATGTGTTATTTACAACCCGCCTGAGACTCTCTTGGGCTTCCCTGGTGGCTCAGATGGTAAAGCGTCTACCTGCAATGTGGGAGACCCGGGTTTGATCCCTGGGTCGGGAAGATCCCCTGTAGAAGGAAATGGCAACCCACTCCAGTACTCTTGCCTGGAAAATCCCATGGACAGAGGAGCCTGATGGGCTGCAGTCCATGGGGTCGCAAAGAGTTGGGCACGACTGAGCGACTTCCCTTTCACTTTTCACTTTCATGCATTGGAGAAGGAAATGGCAACCCACTCCAGTACTCTTGCCTGGAGAATGCCAGGGACAGAGGAGCCTAGTGGGCTGCTGTCTCTGGGGTCGCACAGAGTTGGACATGTCTGAAGCGACTCAGCAGCAACAGATAGAAGAGAAATTAAGTAAAAGGGGAATCACCCATTTCTTTCTCATGCTCTGCTCAGAGTATTTCTGGTCACCATATGTGTGGGCATTTCCCATGCCTCTCTCTGAATGTCGGCTGGGAGTCCTACAGTTCAATGCGGTTCTGATGCTGTGGTCCCACAGGTTAAGGGCTTGTTCTCACAGGACTGTCCTCCATGTCAGACGGCAATCAAAGTCCAGGCCTGTCACCTGCAGGATGTCCTCGTCTCTCCAGGTGTGTCCCTCCCAGCACCCCACCTGTTCACCAAGCTGGAAGCTCTCTAAACCCCCCCAGTTGAGAGAGAGAGAGTATGTGGGGGTGTGGGAGTCTGGGGGGGCTTAAAGTTCCCATCCTTCAATCACGCGGCTGGTTGCATGGGAACCAGACTCTTAATCTCAGGGGCTTCCTAAAAGTCATCTCACTAAGCTCTGGTGTGGTTGAGAGGGACTTGTTACAAATAACAAAGACACTCCTCTCATCACTCATTTCACTCAGTAAAATTCCAAGGGTTTTAGGAGTTCTGTGCCAGAAATGGAACAAAGACCAAACATACAATTTTTTACTATAAATCACAATGTCAAGTCAAAATTCAGATGCCAGAATTCTTGGGCTATTCCCTGGGAAGACACTGGAGGCTCCTCTGGGTAGGTCTACAATCAGTGAAAACACAGCGTCTCAGACAGTCAAGAATCTGCCTGCAGTGCAGAAGACCCTGCTTTGGTCCCTGAGTCAGGAAGATTCCCTGGAGAAGGCAATGGCTACCCACACCAGTATTCTTGCCCGGAGAATCCCATGGACCTAGATGAGCCTGGTGGCTAGAGTCTGTGCGGTCACAAAGAGTCAGACATGACTGCATGACCTGTACTCACTAAGGGTCTGAATCTCTCTCTCTCAAAGAGCACACATCTTACAAACATAGAGCTTATTAATCCCTCACAGAAATTCACTTGGCATTTCTTTTGATAAAATTGTTTGGCCTAATAACTTGGCCTTCCATTCAATTCTCCGGAGGTTTCTCCAGACTGGAAACGTTACCCTACCTATGCTGATCCGACTACCACAATCTTTCCCTAGACTTTGGGTCTTTGTTTTTTCTTTTTGCCATGCTGTACGGCTTCTGGGATTTTTAATTCCCTGACTGGGGATCAAACCAGGGCCCTCAGCAGGGACAGCTTGGAGTTCTAAGCACTGGACTGCCAGGGAATTCCCAGGTCTGTTTCTGAATTCCGGCAGGAGAATTCATATTTGAAGAACTTGAGATTTACTAGAAAATGAGAACTGGGGACTGAGTGAAACCTGAAAGCCCTTATAAAATTTAAGATGTATTTTATGGACTTAACAGTTACAGGCCGGCTGCACACGTCCCACAATGTAAGAGGTGGGCAGAACAAGCTAACGATCCACACCCCCAACAACCTCCAATCCCACTCCCCACAAGTCCTGGTAACAGTGTGCTTGAAAATCTTCTCACGTACATCTATAAAAATATAAACATACTCATCTATGTTTATAAATGCTTTTCCACTGGGTAAAACACAACGATGTCAGTGTATTTAAAAACAAGGAAATCCATGACGTTTTTGCCATTTGCCATCCTTAACTCACTCTATATAAACTTTTTTGTTTTTACTCTTTCTGGATGTTTTTTCTAATTTCTTTTTTTTAATTGGAGAATAACTGCTTTACAGTACTGTATCAGTTTCTGCATTGCATCAACACGAATCAGCCACAGGTGCACACGCATCCCTCCTCTTGAGCCTCCCTCCCACTGCAGCCCGCACCTCTAGGCTGTCACCAAGCACCAGGCTGAGCTCCCCGGGGTGCACAGCAAACCCCACTGGCTCTCCGTCTTCCACTTGGTAACACACACTGTGTCCATGCTGCTCTCGCCACTCGTCCCCTCCTCTCCTTCCCCTGTTGTGCCCACAAGACTCTTCCCTATGCCCGAATCTCCACTGCTGCCCTGCAAACAGGTTCATCAGTACATGAAAGATGTTTAAGACAGAAAGAACTTTAGGTCACTTCTTCTTCCTTTTACATGCTTAGTTCAGCTGAAGCAGGGGGAAAACTCCCAACCCCCTTCCATAATACACAAACTCTGCCCTTGACACCTCCACAGTGTCTCCAAGTACCCCCAACCTGGCCCCGCCAGCCCCTCTTACCCACGGCTCAGCTCCCCTGTCCCCTAGAATGATAAGCCCAGATGTAAATATGACCTGAAGGCCCCGGGGAAGCTCCCCCTTAGTTTCTTGAACCTTCCCAAGGCTGCAGGGACAAATCACAGACTCGGCCACCTGCTCTACCTCCCTCTCGTTTTCTCAGATTTTTTCCTTTTTCTCTAATTATCCCCAACAGCGTGACTGGTTATCTGTATATGACAGATAACTCTGCCTGGTCGCAATGACTTCATGATAATTTCGTGGAAGCCTCTATCCGTCACCCGCATACCAGTGCATATTATCTTAAATGCTAATATTCATACTGATCAACATAAAACTCTCCTAAATTTACAAATTGTCACCCACTCAGCTGATTTAGACTCTGGAGGGCCAGAAATGCCAAAAGTAACCACCAAAAGCTTTAGTCACAGAAGTTGAGATCTCTTCCCTAAGGACGAATTTCTAAGTGGCAGCTGTGTAATCGAATTGAAAAAGGCACACTTAACTTTTACCATTACTGTTAAATGACGCTACACAGTAGCTGTGAAGTAACACTAGACATTTTTCACTTGTGTCTATAACCGGGACACCAGGAGTACTGAATCTCAGCTATTCCTTACTGACCTGCGATTCTTTGCTCTGGGTTGCAAACACTAGAAACAGTGAGTCCTGGGAAGATGGGATGGGATGCTTGCTGTCAAGCAGCTTCCTCCATGGCATCTATCTTAGTTAATCTGCCCTGAATCAGGCTCTAGGCCTCTGTTACACAGGCTTAGAAATCAGATTTCCTCTATTAGCTTAGAATGGATCATTCAGTCATTCTCAACTGGATTGATTCCCTGTCAAGCTCATAAGAAACTGATGCCTAAACTATCTTATGAATTTAGAATCGGAAATACAAAGGGAGCCAGCACACCACCTAACGGTAGTGTGAGTACCCGAGCTACAGTCAGCGGTTGTTTGACTAATATGGAATGGGCGGCAGCTCATCGAAGGCAGTGTTCCCCACTAAGATATCAGGAGCAGTGGTTCTCAAAGAAGAAGCGTCAAAACTCATCTGGAGGACCTGTTAAAACCCAGCGTTACACCCCACCTTCAGAGTTTCTGACTCGGGGATGGGTTGGGGCTTACATTTCTAAAGAGTTCCCAGGAACTACACTTGGAGAAGCATCAACACAAGGCAGGCTTCTCCGCTATGGGAGCAGGGTTTCTGATGGGACTGTCTTAGACCCTTAGGGCTACTGTAACAGAATACTACAGACTTGTGGTTCATTAACAACAGACAACGACTTCTCACTGTTCTGGAGGCTGCAAATCCAAGATCAAGGCACAGGCAGATGTGAGGGTCTGGTGAGACCCACTTCCTGGTATGCAGATGGCCATCTTTCTGCTGTGTCCTCATATGGTAGAAGGGGCAAGAGGTCCCTTTGGGGTCCCATTATAAGGGCTCTGATCCCATTCATGTTCTTTGCTTTTAGCTGTTTAGTCAGTAAATCATGTCTGATTCTTTGTGACCCCATGGACTGTAGCCCGCCAGGCTCCTCTGTCTATGGGATTTCCCAGGCAAGAATACTGGAGTGGGTTGCTATTTCCTTCTCTAGGGGATCTTATTGACCCAGGGATTGAACCCATGTTTCCCGCATTGGCAGGTAGATTCTTTACCGCTAAGCCAGTCAATTCCAAAAGGCTCCACTTCCAAACACCATCACATTGGGAATTAGGTTTCAGTGCATGGACTCTGACAGGGAGACAAAGCTCTGCTTATAGCAGGGATCTTAGCTCACGTCCCCTGGTGGCTCAGTTGGTAAAGAATCTGCCCGCAGTGCAGGAAACCTGGGTTCGTGGGTTGGTAAGATTCCCCTGAAGGAGGGCATCACAACCCACTCCAGTATTCTTGCCCATGGACAGAGGAGCCCGGTGGGCTACAGTCCCTGGGAATGCAAAGAGTTGGACACGACTGAGTGACTAACACTTTAGCTTATGTCCGCTGAGAAGCTTTCCTTTCCCAAGACTCAGCTGAACATAACATGGCTTCTCTGATTCTCATTCTACTTAGAAAAATCTTCTTCTGAGTAACTCTTTCTTCATACAGATAATTCCTGATAAACCTAGGACATTATGAGTATAGTGCTGGTAAAACTGGGGTTCAGATTCTGACTGAGTGTGGCTTATGCTTATTACCTCACTTTACAGTTTCTTTCCTCATCCACTAAAAAGGAGACCACTGCTCGCCCTTTTTCGGCTGCACCTGGCGGCTTTGCAGGATCTTTGTTTCGCTCATCAGGGACTGAACCTGGGCCTCCTGCAGTGCAAGCAGGGTGTCCTAAGCACTGGATTCCTAGGGAACTCCCAAATATTGCTTGTCTTACAGAATTTTTTTCTGTGGAAATAAAAACCGGTAGGCCTATTTTTAAGATCTGAATGAGATAGTATGTGTGAATCGTCTGGCACAATTTCTAGCAAGAAACGCTGTACTTTCCCTCACCACAACCCAGTATCAGTAGACTGGCTTTGCTATGTGGTTGGGGGGTGGACCTGAGATCAGTTCAGTAATAAAAATAAACCTGCTGATACCTGGCCTTGGACTTCTAGGCTCCAGAATCGTGAGGGAATACACTTCTGCTATTTAAGCCATCCGGTCTGTGGTCCTCTGTTGCCACAGTCTGAACTGACTCGTAATTCTGCTCATGGAAGGAATGCCTTTAATGTACCTTTTGCATGTGTTCAGTCCTGTCCATTTGATGTTTTGAACTTTTGGAAGTGGTGTGCTGTCTACAGTCACCCTCCTATTAATCTTCTTTGACCTCAATGCTTCTAACCCTAGCTGGACCATATACATTATTATTGTAAGGGTGCGATCAGGAAATGAAGCATCCACAAGCAACGTCCAGAGGCTGGAGAACAGCCCTGGGCTCAAAGTGTTCTCTGGAGAGGGAACACTGTCTGTGTTCTCTGTTGTAGACGAGTATCTGTTTTAGATGGACTGAAACCAGGCGTAACTGCCCAATATCTGAGAAACTGGGGGAGTGTTCATTTGATCTCTTGGTTTATTAAAAAACGATGGGGAAGCTAAAAAGTCCTAGCAAAGTTGGCAAGGTAACTTCCAATGGAATGTATATGTTATGAAACAAACTAACTGAGCACAAAACCCTTGAAAAGAAACCTTAATATTAAAAAAAAAATTCTAAAATACCCAAAGGAAAATTCTAGTCTCAACAAATGACAACGACTGTACTGCTAGACTACCGCTGCCTTTGGTCTGGCATCTGCAAGAGAGGACGATACACTGAACCAGTTTGGCTTTTAACTTTCAACCTTTCTACAACCTTACTAGAACATGCAGTCTGGCTACTCCATTTGTTTTCAAACGAATCATCTCAATCTGAAAAAAGGTCCCTAGGAGAAAATGGATTGAACTAGAATTATTTTAGATGTTTTGGACAGAACTCCATTCTTGCCAAATCTCTTAGTTCTACTAATTTCACAGGTGATTTGAGACCTACAGCGTTCTGAAGATGGGTTTCAAGCACTGCCTGTCTTATTTTTAAAAAATGAATCTGTTATTCATCCCCCTTGAATGACAGAGGCATGAGTTCAATGAATATTCCTTTGAAACTCTTCATTAGACACTCTTGGGGACAATCAAACACTAACACCTCTAATAAAGTCTCAGGCCATCTGTGAATCAGAAATGTACAAAATACTTTTTTTGTTCCTGGCTTCTTCTGTGTTGTTTTGAAAATCATCTTCTGTGAAGGAAAAAAAAAATTTTTTTTAATGTCAAATATAGTTGAAATTTGTTTACATCAGCAAGTATGACCAGGGTCACATGAGCTTTGGTCTTGTTTCTGTCCCTCACTGCGATGGATCAGAGCGCTTCTCTGTGGCACAGGGCTCGGCAGTGAAGTGTGGATGTGGGGGCATCCATTCCCCCGGGGGGGCACTGGCCACCACACTCTGCCAGGAGCAGGCACAGCATGAAAGGCTGGACCCAACTTTACCAAAATGTCACTAGTCCCAATGTGAAGGTCTGTCTTAAGGCATCCTGCTGGCTTGCCTATCATCCTGCCAAATAAAAGAGGTCACTCAGTACTGGAAAGATGAGGCTGAAGCCATGTGGCCTGGAAACAGTGATATGTGAGCCAGGAAAATAAAAAAGAGGTACAGCAGTTTCTCTGTCAAACACTAGAAGTCGTCAACATCAGAACAAATATTTCACTAATATCTTATATATCCCATTGAACAGCAGATAGAAAAGCCCCTTATTTTGGCCCAACATCCCCATGGGACAACGACTATCTCCCAGGGCAGTAAGCTCTGGTGCCTCCAGTATGCCAACACTGATGCTGACAAAGGGAAAGATCTTATTTTCCAAGCCTCTTTTGGGAACAATGGAGGCTACTAATACTTGAGAGCCGGCGATGCAGTCTGAAGACGAACAATGGAAGCAAACGCAGCGTGCTCCGTGCAGACTGCACACCTGGGACTTCTACCTGGGCCAGCGGAGGCGCCCCCATCGCCCTGACTCACGGTTTTCCACAGGGTGTGAAGTGACAGCAATCATTCTGCCCACAATGCCGACGGCAGCCTTGCTGGCTGTCATCGCCAAGTTCTTAGAACCAGAGAACTGAGTCAACACCTTGTCAAAAAGTTTCAAATGTTCTATTTATGGGGGCAAAATACAGTACTTGTCTCTACTATGGAGAAGTATGCTAAAATAAATTGAGTTTAAGTTGAGTCTTTAAACTATTTCCATCCCTGAAATATCACTGTGAAACAATTCAACAGGGAGGAGTTAATTTTCAAACATACCTAATGGAACAACAGACTGGTTCCAAATAGGAAAAGGAGTACTTCAAGGCTGTATATTGTCACCCTGTTTATTTAACTTATATGCAGAGTACATCATGAGAAACGCTGGACTGGAAGAAACACAAGCTGGAATCAAGATTGCCGGGAGAAATATCAATAACCTCAGATATGCAGATGACACCACCCTTATGGCAGAAAGTGAAGAGGAACTAAAAACCCTCTTGAAGAAAGTGAAAGAGGAGAGTGAAAAAGTTGGCTTAAAGCTCAACATTCAGAAAACGAAGATCATGGCATCCGGTCCCATCACTTCATGGGAAATAGATGGGGAAACAGTGGAAACAGTGTCAGACTTGATTTTGGGGGGCTTCAAAATCACTGCATATGGTGACTGCAGCCATGAAATTAAAAGACGCTCACTCCTTGGAAGGAAAGTTATGACCAACCTAGATAGCATATTCAAAAGCAGAGACATTACTTTGCCAACAAAGGTTCGTCTAGTCAAGGCTATGGTTTTTCCTGTGGTCATGTATGGATGTGAGAGTTGGACTGTGAAGAAGGCTGAGCGCCGAAGAATTGATGCTTTTGAACTGTGGTGTTGGAGAAGACTCTTTAGAGTCCCTTGGACTGCAAGGAGATCCCACCAGTCCATTCTGAAGGAGATCAGCCCTGGGATTTCTTTGGAAGGAATGATGCTGAAGCTGAAACTCCAGTACTTTGGCCACCTCATGCGAAGAGTTGACTCAGTGGAAAAGACTCTGATGCTGGGAGGGATTGGGGGCAAGAGGGGAAGGGGACAATAGAGGATGAGATGGCTGGATAGCATCACTGACTCGATGGACGTGAGTCTGAGTGAACTCTGGGAGTTGGTGATGGACAGGGAGGCCCGGCATGCTGTGATTCATGGGGTCGCAAAGAGTCGGACACGACTGAGTGACTGATCTGATCTGAAACAATACAGTCGGAAATAGAGTATTATTCGGCTGTGAAAAGGAGATCCAACCAGTCCATCCTAAAGGAAATCAGTCCTGGGTGTTCATTGGAAGGTCTGATGTTGAAGCTGAAACTCCAATATTTTGGCCACCAGATGCAAAGAGCTGACTCATTTGAAAAGACCCTTATGTTGGGAAAGATTGAAGGCAGGAGGAGAACGGGACGACAGAGGATGAGATGGTTGGATGGCATCACAGACTCAATGGACATGAGTTTGGGTAAACTCTGGGAGTTGGTGATGGACAGGGAGGCCTGGTGTGCTGCGGTTCATGGAGTCGCAGAGTCGGACATGACTGAGCGACTGAACTGAACTGAATAGGAATGGAGTGCTGATATATCGCATGACAGATGAACTAGAAAGAATACTAGGCTACAGGAAAGAAACTAAACACAAGTCACATATTATATGATTCCCTTTATATAGGGCCTGTAGAATGGGGAAACCCAGAGACAGAAAGTAGACCAGTGGTTATCAGAATCTGGGCTTCCCTGGTGGTTCAGCTGGTAAAGAATCTGCCTGTGATGCAGGAGACCCAGGTTCAATTCCTGGGTCAGGAAAATCCCCTGGAGAAGGAAATGACAATCCACTCTAGTATTCTAACCTGGGAAATCCCATGGACAGAGGAGCCTGGCAGGCTACAGTCCATGGGGTTGCAAAGAGTGGGACACAACTGAGTGACTAACACTTTTCTTCTTTTTATCAGAGGCTAGGGAGACAGCAAAATGAGGAATGATTGCTTAGAGGGTACAGGGCACTCTTCTAGGTAATGAAAACTGGGAGTAGACAGAGATGACATCACTGTTCATGTGCTAAACATCACAGAACAGTACATTTTAAAATGGTTAATTTTATGTTATGTGAATTTTAACTCAATATTTTAAACAGAATATATTTGGCCACATGAATTGTGTACAGCTTTTCTTTCAAGGCTCTCTAGTTATGAGTATGGATGCTGCTGATTGGTGGCTGGCCTGTTCTCTTTTTTGTGTCTTCTCTGACAGAGAGTAAAAACCCCCATAAGCTAGAGATCATAGTCTGGAACACAGAAGACACTCAATTCTGTAAAGGAAAAAAGAAAAGACTCTATAATCCTTTTGGTCGAGCTATACATGACTCCATGTGGGCAGGAGGCAAAAAGCACTAACTAGGAAAAGTTTTAGCACCAAAGAAAGAGATTACACTAACCTCAAACCCAACGATTTCCCTTATAGAGAAATTTAAGGGGTCCTGGAAACCTCAAGGAATTCATCTGAAAACATTTCTGCCCAGATATCGCTGAAATTTAGACAGAGGTTCATACTCTTTTTCTTGCCAACAGAATCACTAATGTTCAACTTGCAGAGATGACCTCATTGATCAGGGAAACAGAGGAAGTGTCTTGGCATGAATTTAATTTGAACACTCTTGGCAAGTCAGCTTGTTGACCGGATTCTGGAAAAGTCCTGGCCACTCTGACTGTATCTGCTACCTCATGCCTAGGTAAGGCAGTGTATTTTGCCACTAAAATTAAAAAACTGAATTGACTGAGTGTCAGAGAAGAGGTTATCCACTCCAGTGTTCTTGCCTGGAGAATCCCAGGGACGGGGGAGCCTGGTGGGCTGCCGTCTATGGGGTCGCACAGAGTCAGACACGACTGAAGTGACTTAGCAGCAGCAGCAGCAGAGAAGAGGTTACAATGCATTCCCATTCCACAATTTTAACTACTTATTCAAGCTAAAGAATAGCAGGCTTCTCAATATAAACTTCTAAGCTAACATCAGGTCTTTTGTTTCATTTGCACAATTTTTCATCTTTCTATTTTCATTAATTTTGACATTCAAAAAAGGAAAGAAAATAGGGACAACTCTTCGCAAAGATAATATTTCTCTTCTATGAAAAGAAATGCTGGAGAAGAGATAGGCTACCCACGCCAGTATTCTTGGAATTCCCTTGTGGCTCAGCTGGTAAAGAATCCGCCTGCAATGTGGGAGACCTGGGTTCAGTCCCTGGGTTGGGAAGATCCCCTAGAGAAGGGAATGGCTACCCACTCCAGTATTCTGGCCTGGAGAAGTCCATGGACTGTGTAGTCTATAGGGTCGCAAAGAGTCGGACACAACTAAGCGACTTGTACTTTCACCATGAAAAGAAAAGCAACTTTCAGTACAATAAATATAAATTGTGTATCCTAATGATACAACTTCTGTGACTACCAAGTACTCTGATTCCTCCCCTGCCCTCAATGTCCCACTTTTCTGATGTTTTTGGATTAGGGGAGGGACAGCTATGAAATTCTGAGGCAAAAAGACCCCACAAATCCTGAGAAAGAGCATGGCCTCTGCCTCCAGCTCCCCATGAGACCTTGAGCCCTCAGTTTCCCTCCTGGGAATTCCACGATTTGAGAATTCAAACCGAGGACTCAAGCTTCCGACTGTTGCAGATTTCGGAATATACTATGCAGCTTCATAGCTCCATTACTGTGTTTGTGGTAATACACCCTTCTAGAATATTCTCCCCACTTCCCTTTGCTCGCCTGACCCATAATCCTTCCTTAAGGCTTAGTCAAGGTGTCATAAACTCAGGTGCCTTCCCCGAATTCCACGTACAGGCTCCAAGAGCACCCTGGCCATCTGCCTGTCTTATCTACCATATCACATTGAAGTGACCAGGATAGGGGTCTAGCTCCTTTACCAGATAAATAGAAAAAGGAAAGCAGTAACTTTACATAAGTGGAGAAACCAGACGCCACCTTACCCAAGTCACCAGTGCAATGGCGCCAGGAATGGGGAAAGCAGAAACCCACCCCTCCTCGTGATATAATGCACTGAAAAGGGCGCGGCGTCTCTTCTGTGCTGCCTCTGCCCCAAACGGGCAACTCAGTGTGACGATGGGGAAACGCCGGGCAGATCCAAATTGAGGGACATCTGACAAAATGAACGGTCTGTCTTTAAAAATGTAAAGGTCGTCAAAGACAAAGAAAGACTGAGGAGCTCTTCTAGACTAAGGAGACGGAAGGACGTGAAAACTAAATGCAGTCTGGTCTCAATTAGATCCTGGAGCAGGAGATAAAAAATATTTTTCTTCTCTTGCTATAAAAGACATCAGTGGGAAAACTAGAAAAATCTGAAAGGCTTGTAGGTCAGCCAATCATACTTTTTCAATGTTAATTTCCTGCCGTGTGACTGTAAAAGGCAATAGCCATCTTCTCATTAGAAAATACACACTTAAGTACTGTTAGCAACTTACTGAACTGGCTCAGAGAAAAACAATCATACAGACAGGGTGAGAGAACACAATACAGCACTCACAATAAAATGTTAGCATTTGAGAAACTGATGAAATTATATGAACATTCTTTCTACTATTTTTGCAACTCTCCCCTAAGTCTTAGATTATATCAAGGTAAGCTGAAAACATTTTACAGTACAGAAACCTAAAGAAAACTTTCCTTTTAGATGAGAATAAAACACAGGATTAGAAAAGTACATGCTATTAATACATTCAGGGTTGATGAGAAAATCTGCAGTAATTACTTTTAAAGTGAAATCAGTGGTTATACAGAGTGCTAATTGGAAGTTGGCACAATTCCAGGTCACTGACACTATCTCCCAAATTAACCCAACAAACTGGACAGCAGAGCAGTAAAAGATAGTTTCTTTATAATGTAATCATGAATGAGAAGCAAGAACACCACACAAAAAATGCTGCGCTATCCACCTACTTTACAAACAAATATTCTTCTCACAGGCTTTACCAAGTAAAAACCCCATCTCTGCTTTAAAGGCAACCATCCTACAACTACCCTACAA
Organism: Bos grunniens; assembly: GCF_055505025.1. NCBI lineage: Eukaryota > Metazoa > Chordata > Mammalia > Artiodactyla > Bovidae > Bos > Bos grunniens. The sequence continues at coordinate 83,475,155 of NC_141176.1, read as the reverse complement.
AATATAAGGGACAATGAGCTGCACCACGATTACAACTCGTATACCTTCTGGATGCTCTCTGCCAGCAGCGGCACCAACTCTACGGGGCTGGTCATTGCAGAGAGTTAGCATTTTCTATCACAAGATGAGCTGTACTAGCTACTGGGCTGTGAAACCGAAGAGTGAGACGTCACGTCTGCCGTCTGCAGGTTCACCCTGACATTTGGGGTAGGTGCACCTGCAGAGCTAAGTCATCGGACCAGGGAGGGACGCACGTGGGAACTGCCAGGAGTCACACGGGAGCACTCTGCAAACACCCCACGAAGGGAAAGGAATCCATTCATTGGCCCAGCCCCAGAAGACAGACTTCAACCCGACACAAGGAAACGATTTCCAGTGGAGCTCCCCCACAACAGAATGGGTGGCCTTGCAAAGCAGGGAGCATTTCACCACTGAATATATTCAAATATACCTGAGATCTCCTCTTCAAATACTCCAAGGATAGAAATTCTTATGTCACGTAGGTTAGATCTAGGAACACTGAAGGTCAGGTTTCTCAGGCTGGCCTCTACCCACCATGTCACAGCACCCTCTCCCAGCGGTATGACAGTCAAGACCGTCTCCAGACATTGCCACATGTCCCCAGGGTAAAACTGTCCCTGGCCGAGGCACCCCTTAGAGCAAACTGCTCTGGGTCTGTGTGTTAAGAAAATGAAATATTCTTAAATATACAGAATTTCAGAGGAAAGCGCCTATGGGAGTCAGACAAAGACTAACATAGAGAAGATAAGACTTGTGGTAAGCCTTAGAGTAAAAGAATTCCACTGCAGGGCAGAGGTAGCAGTGAGCTTTCCTGGACAGGGATGCTACGATTCAGGTGTGGAAGAGCCAGGAGAGAAAAGCCTGTCATGGGATCATTAGGAGGCCAGCTGACCAAGCAGAAACGTTCAGCAGCAGTAGGTCAGGCTAGAAGTATCTGTAATGTTGTTGTTTTTCAGTCGCTCAGTTGTGTCCGACTCTGCAGGCTTCCCTGTCCTTCACTATCTCCAGGAGTTTGCTCAAACTTGTGTTCACTGAGTCGATGATGCCATCCAACCATCTCATCCTCTGTCGTCCCCTTCTCCTTCTGCCCTCAAGCTTTCCTAGGATCAGGGTCTTTTCCAATGAGTTGGTTCCTCATATCAGGTGGCCAAAGTAGTGGAGTTTCAGCTTCAGCGTCAGTCCTTTCAATGAATATTCAGTGTTGATTTCCTTTAGGACTGACTGGTTTGATCTCCTTGCAGTCCAAGAGATTCTCAAGAGTCTTTTCCAGCGCTGCAGCTCGAAAGCATCAACGCTGTAATGCACAGAAGGAATTTCGAATCTAGAGTCAAGGTTGCCTAGGTTGGCATCTTGGGCTATCCACCTCTCAGGCAAGTTCGTGTTGAATGCCGTCCTGGAAGAGACAACGTTCTGGGAGAAGGATGGAGTGCTGGAGAGTCAAGCTTGGCGTCGTATTACCTACTCCTCTTTCAGAAACCTTTCATGTTTGCTTTCTTATCTGTCACTGCTCTCTACAGCTGGATGGCTCAGAGCTGACTCTCATCCTAAAGTCCACTTTGATTCCAAACTCCCTAACTATCCCTTAGGATTTGGGAGGGACATGTACACACTGCTGTATTTAAAATACAGAACCAACAGAGACCTACCCTACAGCACAGAGAACGCAGCTCAATGCGATGTGGCAGCCTGGCTGGGAGGGGAGTTTGGGGGAGAATGGATACGTGTGTAGGCATGGCTGAGTCGCTTTGCTGTGCACTGAAACTATGACAATATTGCTAACTGGCTATACTCCAATATAAAATAGAGCCGTTTTTAAGAATGGGAGGGAAAAAAAAAAAGTCTACTTTAAAGAGAAACTGAAAGCCACCAAGTGGCGGGGGGAGGGCTGGGGAGGAGAACAGCAGTCGCCAGGCACAGGACTGCCTAAAAGATGGAAGAATGTTAACATCCCGTGATACTCAAGCCACACTCATGCCAAGAAGGCTGGGGTATGCACAGGTGTGGATGACCACTTCTTCAGTCTTTATTTGAGCTGGTTCTATATACCCAAACTGGGACCACAAGGGCTTTCTCAAGTCACCCTGGGAGTGTGAGACCCCTGGGGTCGGGGTCCTGAAACCACGCCCACAGAGTTCACAGAGACCGAAGGCTCACAGGGACTCGAGCTTGTCTTGCAGAGCAGTAGACAGCAGAAGAGCTTCTTAAAACCCCTCTGCTTGTAAACTGCCTTTGCTGAAAACACTTGCTTTATTTTTTCTTTCTTTTTCCCTCCTCTCTTTAATTGCATACCTTCCCAGCTTCAGGAAGCCCAGTTGTTCTACAGGAACCTGGATTCACTTCACCTCTCCCCATGCCTAAGACTACCCTGCTTATCCCATAAATATCCCACCTCTTCGCATTTGGGGCTTTCTAGGTGGCGCTAGTGGTAAAGAACCCTCCTGCCAATGCAGGAGACATAAGAGATGTGGGTTCGATCCCTGGGTCGGGAAGATCCCCTGGAGGAGGGCATGGCCACCCACTCCAGTAGTCTTGCCTGTGAATCCCATGGAGAGAGGAGCCTTGCGGGCTACAGTCCATGGGGTCACGAGGGAAATGGATCTGAGACTTGCTCTCCCATCTTCTCGCTTGGCTGCCTTGTGAATTAGCTCTTTCTGGGCTGCCAACCTGGGCGTCTCAGCATTTGGCTTGCTGTGTGTCAAGTAAACCCACCTGCCTAGATAACAGTATCAGTAAGGGTGGCGGATTTGATCAAGGTGAGCATTAGCCTTAAGAAGCCCGGTTCCCCTCTTGGTCTGTGGCGCAAATGTACTGAGAAAGGCTCCGTTCAGAGGAGCTGATGGGATCCTGAAGGCTCTAAAAGGGCCATTTCGAGTCAACCGGCTCCGGACAGGCGCTGGCTGGCGGTGTGGCACGGCTGGTACCCACCCTGTGTCCAGCCAGGCGTGAGGCCTCTGGACATCCCAGAAGGCCGGGTGGGCCCCCCACCATGGTCAGAAGTTCAAGGGGGCCGTCCTAGGGCCACTTTTGTCGTGCCCTCTGCCACGTGGGCCAGCAGACACCCTTCCACCGACTCCACTGTTCTTTGCAGTCTAGAAAAAGGACAGTCAACTGGAGCAGTTACCGCGGAGCAGCAAACGGCTGACTTTTCGTTAAGAAACATATCAGACCACCACCTCTCCAAGCAAATGAACCTCTTTTTCAGTGACTCTTCTCCTGCGTTCTGAAAAGCTTCTGAAACGGGACCTCTGGCTGACCTCTGCTGGGTTCTTCGATGGCTGCTACTTCCGCATCTCTCTGGCATCATCTACGGCTTCCACTTTGTCTCTTGGGGGAGGGGCAGATGGAAAGCCACCGGACTCACCTTTACGTGGACTCATAGTCACTAAAACCATTTTATTAAAAGAAAAATACAGAAAAAGATACCGAAATATTTACATTTGGAGGTGATTTAAAATAAAAAGCATTACAAATGCAAATGAGTTTGTACAAACAGAGAGCTTTCAATCCAGGCCTCCCCGCTGAGCCAACCAATAAACAGCAGCACCTTCTGCCAAGCATCTCACATTAAATGGAGGCACTTTCTCGAGGGCTAAGAAAAAGTTATTAAGAGTGTGAGCTCTGGCCATTATTGCACAATTCAGCTAACCTCTATCCCAAGGGCAACATTTTGCAGCTGTCTGCAGTGAGTCAGTACTTGCCTTTCAGTCTTTTTTTAATTATTTTTTTATTTTTCTTCTATTTGGGTAAATTATCCTTTACATTTTTGCCTGTGACTGGAGACATGAGAACAAAGTTTGGCTCTGCTTCTTGTTGCTGTGAATAGCTGTCTGCTTTTTAAAGGGCAGAGATGGCAACAGCTGAGTCACATGATGTTAACTCATTCCAATTACAAGTTACAAAATGATGGACAGATATGGCGCGCCCATACAAAACCAGTCTTCATGCCACATCAAAGGTGACGGCAAACATCACTTTTCAGATGGAATTTAGTGGTTATGATGATAATTCAGTCTCATGACGTACATTTCCTTGCCCTAGAATGAGCAATATTTGCTCACCAAGAATACAAAACAGACCCATCGCAAGCAAGAGTGGCAATTTTTCCAAGTTGTCTGAGATTGTATATCAAAATAGGATCCCCTGACCAGCATTATCAGTGAGAACTTGTTGGAAAGACAGATTTGCGGGCCTCACCCCACCTATAAAGAACCAGGGATTCTCAGGTGGGCCCAGCTGTCCAAGCTCTAACAAGCTCTCCAGCTGATTCTGTTGTACATGAGCCCAGGTTTGTAGTGACTCAGAGGATCTGGCCCCTAACAGCCTGGGCTCTCTCCGTCTCACTTCCGCACCAGTAAAACTGAGATAAGGACAGTAAGCCATCTTATAGCAGTGCTCCAAGGAGTAAAGTAGTTAATAACTATAAAATGTTTACAGTGATTGCCTGGGGCTGGCGCTGGAATCAGGAATTAGCTGCAAACGGGCAGAAAGGAACTTCGGGTGATGGAAATCCAAAAAGTAGGCTGTGGTGATGGCTGCACAACTCTATAAATTTACTACAATTCATTAACTTGTAACTCACAGGTGTAAATGTTATTGTCTGTAGAGAGTACTTCAAAAGAAACTTTAAAATGTTTAGAAGAGTACCTAGTTTAAAGTAATCAGATGATGGTTCTCATCACTGTAGCCATTCAAACAGACTTATCAAATGATACATGTTCCAAAAGGCACTAATCTCCCTTCAAAGTGGGAGGGTCTTATTGCCTTATTGTCTTGAGTGGGACCTGTACTGTTGTTGTCTGGGACTGACTCAAAAAGTAAAGCAGGCCTGTGGCAGTCCTTCTTATTATAAAGACTTTTACAGATGGATAAAATGATAGTAATATCACAGAAACAGCTAACTGACATGTAACCAATCCCTTTTATATTATTCCATAGATACTACTTTCCTTTTGAAGAAAAGTTGGATTTTTGCTCTAATTCATAATTGCTGTCTCTATTCCAATAAGCAATGACTTATCGTAAAGGTATTGACTACGACATAGGCAAGAGAAGCGATGGAACAAAATACAGGAAGAGACAGAGGAGGGCTTGGATAGAACACGAGAAAACCACATTTTAGGGTCAGAACTACATACAAGTGGGTACTGGATGGTATTTATTGACTTGGTTGACAGTTGACAATGCTGACTTTCCCCAGAGCCCTGTGTTGCTAGAAAACAGAAAGAGTTACAGAATCCTCCACCCGTGTCTGATAAATGGCTAAGGCAAGGAGCCACTCTCCCTTCCAGGGAGTCAGGCAAAACTCACATCCACTCTGCCTTGTGGATCCCACCAGACTCTCAACGCCCCCTGAGTACCTGGCCCTACACAACAAGGGCCCTCCCTTTCCTTTGAGACATTCCTCATTGATAACCTTATCAATAACCTCTCCCTTTTACAACTGCCTACACAAAATTATCTTCTTGATTGTCCAGTGCATTTTGTTTTGACACAAAAAACATAATGAACAAGTTTGGCTGGCCTTTCTACTCATTCTTGGTTAACACTGTTAGTTGATAAGATGTCTTACAATATTTTAAAATATATACACATATGCACACACATACATATACCTATATTCGATTTTTAATGGGCTTCCCAGATGGTGCTAGTGGTAAAGAGCCCGCCTGCCAATGCAGGAGATACAAGAGACGCAGGTTCAATTCCTGGGTTGGGAAGATCCCCTGGAGGAGGAAATGGCAACCCACTCCAGAATTCTTGCCCGGAGAATCCCATGGACAGAGGAGCCTGGCAAGCGATAGTTCATAGGGTTGCAAAGAGTTGGACATGACTGAAGTGACTTAACACATATACATTTACCTATATTAAATTTTTAATTGCATGTATTAACGCTAGTGGTACAAAACAGAGAGGGTAAAATTAATTTGCACACGTAACTACATACAATTAATTATCTAGGGCAGAGATGGGCATGCTTTTTCTATAAAGGGCCAGATAGACAGTAAATATTTTAGGCTTTGCATGTCATAACTAAGCTCTTGCCACAATGTGAAAGCAGCCACAAAGAAAACATATATGAATGGCTGTGACTGTGTTCCAATAAAACTTTATTCACAAAAGTAAGTGGTAAGGCTGTCCGTTGCCCCTGATCTGGAGCAGTGCCTCCCAAAGGTATCCCAAGGAACACTACCTTTTAGGGCTTGTTAATAGGTATGTGAAAAAAATTAAATATGGGGATAAGGAAGTCACCTGTGTAAAACAGATTTGGGAAAATCTGGGGAACAGGCCTCTTTACTATGGTACTTCTCGACTTAAAAATACTAATGTACACTGTGAATCTCCAAGAGAGACCCCACGCAAAACTTCAAAATCTCAAGTCAGAGTTATTATTTCTTAAAAGTATTCTTAAAAATCTACAGAATTATTAGTAAGGCTATATAATATATATTTTAAGTACTAATTATAGTTTAAATACCTACATATTTGAAACATTTCAATGTGTTATATATAATTCCATTCTATAATATATAATTCCTACAGAGGATGGGATAGTTGGATGGACATGAGTTTGAGCAGCCTCCCAGAGACAGTGAAGAACAGGGAAGGCTGGCATGCTGCAGTCCACGGGGTTGCAGAGTCAGACACAACTTAGTAACTCAACAACAGCTTATAGCAGTATACTATAGAGAACACAGGTTATTCTAACTGAGACAAGCTCCTCTAAGTCCTGCTACTGTATCACCCATAAGATTACAGTTTTATGGGGGTTTGGGGATTTTTCTATTTATCTGTTTATTTTTGATGGGAAAGGGATCTCCTCTCTAATCACTGGAGTTTCAGCTATTATTTCTGTTCTCAGTCTTCTCTGCCATCCTGCTTCCTTCAAGTCCTAATTTAAAAGGTCCCAAGGTAGCATCTCCCGTATTTTCTACAAAACCAGTTTTAGTAACGGCTAATACACACCTAGTGAATAAAAGGACTCAGTGGTCAAAATACGTCTGAGAAATACTACCTTCCGTATTTCCTCTTGGAGAGTCAAAATGGATATCAGTTTAATGACGACTGAGAAGTCCTGAAGTAAAAGAAAAAACATTATTTAACTGAACCTAGCCCTTCCCAAATTTATCTGAAATAGAATACCTTTTTTTGGAGTGCTACTACTATTTACATTGCTTGGTAAAAACTGTCCTACACACACATAGATCAGCAAAATGAAATTCTGAGAATTCTATAATACGTAAGAGTCGATAAAGTCATGAACTTAATGACACCTCAACCAGCAATTCTCAAGTTTTTTTCCCAATTATTCCCAGTGGGGAAAAAAATCCATGGTGAAATACTTCCAGAAACCTGGAGTGTTACTATATTAAAGAAATGTGGTTTTCTCCTTTTATCTCCTTAGTAATTACACTGCTTTTTAACTAAGTTCACATAGTTATGCCCCCTTAACTTGTCTATTATATGAGTAAATGTAATTATTTGTAGTTTGTGGCCTGTCTTATTTTCATTGTTTCAATATTTTTCATTTCAGCTACTTTTCACTGTACCTTGATATGTTTGTCAAACATATTGCACTTATAAGCAATATATGTTCATTATTAAAAAAAAAAACAAAACACTAAATGTTACCAAAAGAGCATGATGAAAAGTCTACCCAAATTACTGTTAATATTCCTGGATTCAATCTTCCAAGTTTGGGTTTTTAAAACAAAATAATATCCAAAATGACTTTTCTTTCTTTTTTTTGGCATGTGGGATCTTAGTTCCCTGACCTGGAAGACCCCAAACCCGGGCCCTTGGCAGTGAAAGTAAAGAGTCTTAACCACTGGAGCGTGGGGGAAATTCCCAGCACGTGCCATTTTAACCTTATTTTCTCATGTCACTCTATAGTTCATATAGCATCTTTCCATGTTAGTAAACACTGACCTGCTCATAATTTTAATGGCTACATATTAGTGTCCTACCACATGGAATATAGTAATCCTGTTAGTCACCCTGCTGATGGACAGTCTGGTAGTCTCCAAAGATTGTGCTAACATAAATATCACAGACAACTATCTTTGGGAATGCATCCCATCAGTCCTCAGGGTGGGCTTCAATCTTGGGACCTTTCCCATCAGAGTCCTCCTAAGCGGGAGTCCACGGCCTTGTGTAGCCCCACTTCCTATCCCTGGTACTGACTGATGGGATTAGAGGGCAGCAAACCTTGGATGACCCAGCAATCCACCAAACATCTAGGTGAGAAAAGATGAGATGGACCAGTCAGAGCCTCCCGCTCTCAGGAATGAGGCAGCTTCCAGGGAAAGCATGGCCTAGAGATGCTGATGAGGCTGTGAGACTGGGGTCCTCCTACCATATGCAGAAACTGTAGCCAGCAGAGGAAGGCAAAGCCAGGGGTGGGTGGCGGCAGACCTGGGCGGGGGCACTGTCACATTAACCGTGGTGCCCAGAGCGAGACCATCCTGGAGCTGCTTGTAACGGGCCTCTGGGCCCAGCTGTGCCATCAGACAGCCCTTGGGCCGAGTCCTGCTTCTGGTACTGGCTGTGTCCCCCTGGATGGTGACCTGATGCCTGTGCATCTCAAGTCCTTCATTTCAAAAGTGAACAATAATCAGTACTGAGGCTCACCTCATGGGAAGAAGAAAAGAGAAGGCAATCCAAAACGCCTCGGATCTGTGGTGTGCTCAACATGGGCCAGTGCTCAAGATTATACTATTAGGATGAAGATGATCTAAGCCAGCAGACCCAGAAAACTACCAGCTAATGCATTCCCCGGGGCCTGGGCGACTGGCCTTTTCCAAAGGCCTCTGTCCACATTCCCTGGTGCTAAGTTTAAGAAACGTGAATCTCCTGCAAGCAAAAAAACCTAACTAAAACAACTTCTGAGGCTGAATTCCTGGCACTGGGATTTCCAGATTGAAAAGGAGTCTAATTCTCTTGGAGAAGCTCCTATTACAAATTACGCATGCTGGCCACTGGTGTGAACTGCTCCTCTGAAGGTACTGACCCATGGAACACCTAAACTAGACATGCTTGAACCCAGGATGTGAAGATCTGTAGCGCGGTTATCTGTGTCCAAGTTCAGCATGGGTCTCAGGAGACAACTGGAAACCGACAGAGCACCCCGCCTCCCTCAGTGGCTCTGCTGCTGTTTGGTCACTACGTCATGTGTGATTCTTTGCAACCCCATGCACTGCAACACGCCAGGCTTCCCTGTCCTCCTCTATCTCCCAGAGTTTGCTCAAACTCATGTCCATTGAGTCAATGATGCCAGGGGGTCTTCTATCACCCCCTCTCCTCCTGCCTTCAATCTTTCCCAGGATCAGGGTCCTTTCCATTGAGCTGACTCTTCACATCATACTGGAGTTTCAGCTTTAGCATCAGTCCTTCCAATGCACATTTAGGATTGATTTCCTTTAAGACTGACTGGTTTGATCTCTTTGCTGTCCAAGGGACTCTCAAGAGGCTTCTCTAGCACCACAGTTCAAAAACATCAATTCTTCGATGCTCAGCTTTCTTTGTGGTCCAAATTTCACATCCATAACTGACTACTGGAAAAACTATAGCTCTGACTCTGCAGACTTCTGTCAGCAAAGTGATGTCTCTGCTTTTTAATGTTCTGTCTAGGTTTATCACAGCTTTTCTTCCAAGGAGCAAGCGTCTTTTAATTTCATGGCTGTAGTCAGTGAGCTGGTTCTGGGTAAAGACTCAAGGATACAAAGGATGGAACAGAAAGAGATGACTCCACCAGCCAGTGCTTTAAAGAACAATGAGGTTGATGCAGAAACCGGGCCCAGTCCTTAAACCCTTTCTGCTAGTGTCAGTGCAACGGGATGGGGCAGTTTCTCCCTTCCACGTGCTCACTCACTCCCTTTCCCCTTCACCCCTCTGCCCCTCTGCTCAGATGGCTAGATCTTTGAGCAGTGCAGTCTCTTTAGTTCTGAACTGATAGAGCGAGTGAGAGGAAGAAATAGGCACCAAAGCACGAGTGGCCAGTGTGAAACGGTCTCAAGCCTTTCTTTCTTAGGATGGCCCTAGGTCCTATCACTGAGTCAATAGTAAGCAATAAAAAAATGAGCCAAACCAAACCATACTCAACAAGAATTCATAGTGGTGATTATACAGAGATAGTCAACAGAATCTCTGGGGTAGCCTCTTCAAAAAGGATTCACCCAGGCTCCATGGAGACCCAATAACCCACTGCATTAAAATCTATAATGAAAAAGAGAAGAAAAAAAAAAAACCCATAGCTGTTTTCTGAGTTCCAGTAGCTTATTGTTGCAGTCCATCCGGCTATCGGCTAATATCTGGAAGAACCTGATATTACTAGTGGCCCCTCAAGTTCTACACACAAGCCCAATATATCCACAGGAAGAAGAAGAAAAACTCAAAGCATCTCGAGTGATCTTTGTAACCTCAGGCTTTTATCTGAAGGATATTGAACACAGTGTTTAGAAGCGAGGAGTGACCACAATACATCAAAAACTTTGGGTACATTTAATGAGTTTTTCTGGTCCTTCCTTAGCAAACGCAGTTTATTTTTGGAGGACAAGGTCACATGCATATGGCTTATAGTGCCTGAGCACTTTCCGTAGGATGGGTCAAGGTGTCAGGGCTTTGGGAGAGCCCTGATCAGTTCCTGCAGACCGCTGCGTGCTTGCTCTTGACTTAAAATAGGGCCACAGTTCTTACAGTGTCAGCCTTAGGATCATAAACACGAATGACTGTCTGAAACCACAGAGGACCGGATGTGAGCCACTTATAGTAAAACTGAGCCAGAAACAAGAATAGCAGGAAAGCTGCCTGCTCTCTGGTAGTGGAGCCCTTTGAAGTTAACTATTTATTAAACACCATATTACAGTGCTCCAGACAAAAATCTTTGAAGGCAGGTTATCCTCCTCTGCACAGTGGCTCACTGCTAACGAATTGCTTCCTTTTCCCTTTAGGTTTTGTTTTGTTTTTTTTGTTTCTTTTCCCATTTGTGAAACTGAAACCTGGACTGTTTTCTTCCCATCTATGAAGCTAGTTGACACCAAGCGCCACTTCTGGCAATGATGCTGATCAATAGAAAGGGTATTAAAAACACACCAACCCATCACCATCACAACACAAGCAGCTGTTATAAATATAAAATAGGTAACTAATAAGGGCCTACTGTACAGCACAGGGAACTCTACTCAATACTTTGAAATGGCCTATATGGGAAAAGAATCTAAAAAAAAGAGTGGATATACATATAACTGATTCACCTTGCATACACCCAAAACTACAACAACGTTGGAAATCAACTCTACTCCAACAAAATTTTTTAATAAGATTAAACATGAGGAAGAAAATCACAGAAGAAAACCAAACAAAAAGAAATTGTTACATAAAGTTCAGCAACCTCTAACATAAAACCACGTTACAGAAATGATGAAATGGAGGGACAAAAAATGGCAACAATTCAAAATATAGGATCTTTTAAATTTAAAGGCAAAATTTATCTACTACATTTCCTATTTCAAAACTACAGATGAACATGCCTTTTTTTCAGCTGGCATTTTCCCACTTATCAATAAAGCCCCCAAGATATACCAATAACAGTTACATCTTAAAGAAATATTCAAAAGAAGAATAAAAGGGTGATACCGTTTATTTTTCCGAACCAATCATTAACTTAAAAATCTTTGCCTTTAATCAACTATACTCCAACATAAAATAAAATCTTTTTTTAAAAAAGAATGATTGCCTGGAGAAGAACCGGGGCCACCCCTGTGCTAACACGGCCCAGGTGCAACGGTCCAGCCCCAGCCACTCACAGGCAGCGTCTCCAGCTCAGCACGTGCTGAGGAGACAGAACACGGCGTTGCCGGACATGTGACTAGGTCTGTCTCAGTGTGGCTGGGAACGACGGGAAGCTTTGTAAAATCTAGAAATACATCAAAGGGCTAATGCAGATTAAGCCCTGCTCCTTTTTTTCTGAAAGGCTCACTTTTGTTCCTAATATAAAGACTTAGATGATATTTCTTTAGATCATAAAGCAAGTTGTACTTTTAATGATGGATTAAAAATTATAAAAGTAAAAGATGGCCTGTTCTCCTCAATTCTTTTTTTTCCCCCCTTTTTAAGTGATGAATGTAGGAAAAGACCAGTCTGGGCCAAATTTCTCTCTTGCTGACCTTCAGGGGTGTTGAGTAAGCCAAGCAGGAGGATAGTACAAAGTCACCTTTGGATAATTTAGTTGCTTTTTTGCTAACTCCACTATTAGATACGTTAGATAATAAATGACATACAGCATCTATGGTACATATAGCTTTAAAAATAGTATGACTTAACTCTAAATTAGTGTAAAGTAAAATACACTTGTTCTTACACTGGTCTTTTAAATAGAAGAGCTTGTTATATCAATAGAATGAAAGTGAGTGAAAGTGTTAGTTGCTTAGTCATGTCCAACTCATTGCAACCCCATGGACTGTAACCCACCAGGCTCCTCTGTCCAGGGGATTCTCCAGGCAAGAATACTGGAGTGGGTTGCCATTTCCTCCTCCAGGGGGTCTTCCAACCCACAGACTGAACTTACATCTCCCAAGTCTCCTGCGTTGCAGGTGGATTCTTTACCGCTGAGCCACCGAGGAAGCCCAGCCGGCATGCATTCTCTCATGTAATTCTCATAATAGCCAATAAGGTAGATGCTGTTATTACTCTTATTTTACAGACCAAGAAACTGGTCTTAGAGAGCATTAGTAAGCAAAGTTAGAATAGCCAATCAATAAGTATCTGCCTGACTCAAAATCGTAGGTACCCTATAGAGGTGTATGTGTTCTCAATCACTAACCTGTACATTGCATTTTAAAAAATAGCCTTTATTTTTTAGAACACCTTTTTTTTTAGCTTTAAGCAAAATTATGCAAAAGATATTCCCTGGTAGCTCAGCAGTAAAGAATCCACCTGCATGTGGGAGGCATGGGCTCATTACCTGGGTCAGGACACGACTAAGCACACACGTGCAGTTTCCTGTATACCCCTCCCTGGACACATGTTCAACCTCCCTCATTATCAACTTGTAAATCACTTTCTGTGTACAAACTGAAGGGATACACATAACTGAAGTAATAAGTATCGAATCCAGTCTCAGGGCCAGTGGCACAATGGGTAATGCATCTGACTACCCATCAGAAGATTCCAAGTTCAACTCCTGGCTGGCTCAGTGGGACAAGTGCTCTCTGGGCCTCCATGGTGGCTCAGACGGTAAGGAATCTGCCTGCAATGTGGGAGATCTGGGTTCAATCCCTGGGTCAGGAAGATCCCCTGGAGAAGGGAACGGCTACCCACTCCAGGATCCTGGCTGCAATGTGGGAGATGTGGGTTCGAGACCTGGGTCAGGACATGACTGAGCATGCACATGCAATTCCCGATATACCTCCTCCCTGGGCACATGTATAACCTCCCTCATTATCGACACATAAATTACTTTCTGTGTACAAACAGAAAGGATACACATAAGTGAAGTGATAAGTACAGAATCCAACATGAAATTCAAGCAAGGAAGCAAGATCGTTACACTTGGGGAAAGTAACTTAAGAGAATGAAAAATGGCTCTTAACGTTATGAAGGGAGAAAAGAACGCCAAACACCAGAGTCCAAAGGCTTCATCCCCCCTTATGTGACTTCCCTGCCCCCCCTCCAACAGGGCCCTCTGAGAGGTGCCTTGGTCTCCTCCAGCTTCGCTATGAAAAGCCACGAAAGCCTGACTTTGTGGGCGCACCAGTCTTCACTTACTACACTATGTGTGCCAGTCGGTCGCCACCTACTTGCGATTCTGTTTCTGTCCTATTGAAACTGGTGCGTGTCCCCAGCACCTAGGGCACGGGTTGGCATATAATAACACTCAACAAAATCTTGTTAAGTGAATGAAGGAATGAATGAATTTGGAAATGGATCACAAATTTCCACGGTTATTCCCAGGTGACACAATGGTAAAGAATCCGCCTGCCAATGCAAGAGACACAAGACATGGGTTCGATCCTTGGGTTGGGAAGATTCCCCTCAAGAAGAGAATGGCTACCCGCTCCCTTCCAGTATTCTTGCTTGGGAAATCCCATCGACAGAGGAGCCTGATGGGCTGCAGTCCATGGGGTCACAAAGTGTCAAGACACGACTGAGTGACTCAGTGATGTGATGCAAAATATCAGTGCAACCTAGACAAGGACTTTTTCCTCCAAGCTTCTGATAATTTTGAACTAGTGACTTGGAAAGATACTTAATATGTTTTTCCTTCTACACAATATTAGTGCTAATTAAATACAGTGTCAGTTATTACAGCCCTTACAAACACACGTAGGTGGTCTACAGAACAGGATTAATACCTAAATGACTAAAGAATTAAAACACTGGTATTTGAAGCTTTGACAAATATTTTCACTATCTGCGTTTCTGAAGCAAAACATCAGTTCACAGGCAACCAGAGGGGACGGCCCAGGAATGTGCACAAAACATATTAGTTGGTTTAAATCTCAAAACAGTACAAGGTGCCTATTAAAAAATTATACGAACCACGTTAACTTTCTCTTCGATGCTGATTATTCTTTTTTCTTCTCTTTATGTAACGACCTTCCTGCACAGTATGTGCTGCCATTAAAAAAAAAAAGCCTAGGGAAATAAAAGGAACTGCTTGCTTAATATAAAAACATTGTATTTGAGGAAGAGATAACAATGTAATAGAAAATATACAATAATTAAAATGTATATGCTTTGTTGTTTTGTTAGGGTTAAATTTGTTTTAATAAAACAACTAATACACAGTTTTGGATACTTTTGCATTTACCATAAGTGCTAGGGAGAAGGAGGAATCCTATTTAGATGAGTCCTGTAGACTCACAGACTTAGAGAACGAACTTATGGTTGCCGGGGGGTAAGGGATGGTTAGGGAGTTTGGGATTGACGTGTATACACTGCTATATTTAAAAGGGATAACCAACAAAGATCTACTGTATAACGCACGGAACTCTAATCAGTGTTATGTGGCAGCCTGGATGGGAGGGAAGTTTGGGGGAGAATCAATGCATGTGTATGTCTGGCTGAGTCCCTTTGCTGTCCACCTGAAACTACCACAACATAGTTGCTCGGATATACGTCAATATAAAATAAAGAATTTAAAAACTCAAAAAGAAAAAAAGGAGTCCTGTCCGCATACCTACTAGGTGGCTAGAACCTAAAAGACATTAGATGTTAACTAGACTTACTGTGGTGATCAAAAACAATGCAAAAATTGAATCATTATGTTGTACATCTGAAACTAGTATACCATTATATGTCAATTACACTTCAAGAAAAAAAAGATAGTGACACATGTTGGCAAGTGAAAGTGAAGATGCTCAGTCGTGTCCGACTCTTTACAACCCCATGCCATGGACTGTAGTCCACCATGCTCCACGGTCCATGGGATTTTCCAGGTATGAATACTGGAGTGGGTTGTCATTTCCTTCTCCAGAGGATCTTCCCGACCCAGGGATTGAACCCAGGTCTCCCACACTGTAGGCAGACGCTTTACCGTCTGAGCTACCAGGGAAGCCCGTTGGCAAGAATGTAGAGAAACTATATAATGTTTGATTAAGCGCTGAGGGGAATGTAAAATGGTATAATGGCTTTAGAGAAGACTGGCAGATCCTCAAAACCTTAAGACAGAATTGCTACATAACCCAGAAGTCCCACTTGGAGGTATACACTAAAGAAAAATGAGAACGTGCATTCACACAAAACACACATACAAAGGATTGTTCATAATGGCATCATGAATAATAGCTCAAAAGACAAGCAAGTAGATGGCCATTCTGAAGGAAAATATGTGGTATGTCCATAGAATGGAATATTATTTGGCAAAGATGAATGAAGGGCTGATGCTACGACATGGGCAAATCTTTGAAACGGTGCTAAGTGAAAGCAGCCAGTCAGAACAGATCACACGTTGTATGGCTTTGTTTATATGTAATTCCCAGGATGGGTGAATACACGGAGACAGAGAGTAGGTTAGTGGCTGGCAAGGGGTGAAAGAAAAGAAAACAGACAGTGACTGCTAATGGATTTGGGGTTTCTTTTGGGGGGTGATGAAAATACTCTAAAACTGATTACGGTGAGGGGTGTACAGCTCTGTGAATAGACTAAAACATACTCAATTGTACTCTTGGAACCGTGGGTGAATTGCGTGCAATGGGAATTATATCCTAATAAAACTGGTTTGTTTTCTTAAAACTTCAGAGGCAGCCATTTGAAAATTCTCTGTAAATCAAGCACCTGTATTTTGGCCAGAGGCAAAAGGTAAAAAATGGATCAGGAGAAGAAAACAGTAAAAATGCAAAACGTCTGCAAAAACAGCAACAAAAATAGCAATGTTGCAATAAATGTAAGGAAACTGCTTCTAAGGGCAAATATTAGAATTAAGTAGTAAGCAGGATGCTGACTACTGCAGTCAAAAATAACTACTTTTTACATACATAAAAGAAAAACATGAGCCTTTACTTTGGAAATTCCACTTAGAATCAAACGAACTTTGATTTGAAACTGAATAACAAAAGAGGTTTAGTTTCTAATAGTTTTGACCTATTTTAGACAGATATTTATTAAATATTTATTAAAATGCTTTAGCTTGAAATACTATAGGCACCAGAAAGAAAACAAATATGAACAATTCAACTCTATACCTCCTGTTCAATAAAACTCGCTTCTCCATGGCAGGTGGTACACAGAACTCTACCCAGGGGGTTAATCAAAATTCCCTTAGAATAATTGAAAAGCATCTGTATTTCCCCCCCAGAAACCGCAAAAAAGTCACAGCAAGCAGAACATATCATCCTGACTATTAGCACGGAGCCTGTAGCCACACGATGTGCTGTCCCCAGGAACTGAGTGACAGGACACAACTGCGTATCTGATAAGCCAGGGACGTCTGCCCGCGTGAGACGCAAGGACATTTTTTAAAAATCAAAAGACAATGATAATAAGTTACACATGTGATGTTTTTGCTACCAGTGCAAAGCAAACTACACTTTGTGACAAAAGTCATCCTTCTCAGAACGGGATGGTGCCAGGCAAGACCTTGGAGGTCGCCGACCTCGACCTCTCATCTTACAACAAAGAAAGCTGAGGTTTCGGAAGGTCACACCACCAGGGCAAAGCATTGCTGGGGCTAGAAATGAGATCTTTCAAGGCTCTTTTCACAAAACGTTTTTTTTTTTCTCCTGTCTTGAGTGTATGTACTACAGAGAGTGCCACCTAAGAAATGGAAGAGTCCTAGGAACTTCTGGGAGCCGTGCTGGTAAAACTCCACACAGGAGTGCCATACTAACCAACTACGGACGTATACGACCGCAGAGCTTGGAGACACTCAAAGTTTCAGTCCAAGTAATGTGTACATTAGTGTAAGGGAAACAGAACTACACTCTGCAGGGTACAAGTCAGTTATGAGAGTTGGAGGCCTGCAGCCTGACTGACCACAAGAGTCCGCTCTGCAAGAAGGTGACCGTCACACTAAGGCACAGAAAACAGAAGGAACGGAGGTGGATCCAGAAGGGTGTTCTGGCAGAAGGTTAACAGTGATGCGCGGGTTTCGGCAGAGCATAGGTGCGCTCAATCTCTCTTCATTCTCGTTATCACATAACCCAGACCAGCTCTAAAATTATTCTAACTAGCTTCCTAACTATTTTCATGAAAAAAAGTGAAACTGAAAGTCACTCAGTCGTGACTCTCTGCGACCCCATGAACTACACAGTCCATGGAATTCTCCAGGCCAGAATACTGGAGTGGGTAGCCTTTCCCTTCTCCAGGGGATCTTCCCAACCCAGGGATCAAACCCAAGTCTCCCACATTGCAGGTGGATTCGTTACCAACTGAGCTATCAGGGAAGCCCAATTATTCCCGAACCATCATTCAAAGCTCTGGAAGGCAAATTTGAAGATCTGGAAGAAATCTTCGCCCCCTCAAATTAACATACACGCATTCTGGTTTAGACATCCAGTCTTCGTGAGTTTAGTTATTGGACACCAGTTCCCTTGTTTCCAACTGTTTGTAGGTTCTCCGTGTATTCATCACGGTTGGGTTTTTTATTTTCTGTATCTTACAATGATTTTTAAATCTTGGAGGCCTTAAGGACCTGAGAGATCCTGCTCATCCGCCCCCAGCCCCTCCCAGGGCTAGCTTAACTCTTGAAGACAGGGCTGAGCCTGGGGACACACCTTTATATTCCACCAGCCAAACCTTTTACCTAACACAAACCAAAGCATCGTTTCCTGCCCCAAATCACCCTAGGGCCAGGTACCATATAAGGAGGACCACTCCTAGAGCCCACCGACATTATTCAAACTCGCCAGTCCTAACCTGTTTACCCGGCTTCACTTGGCTTTTCCTTCAGAAACCCCCTAAAGGTTGCGCCCCCCCACCCCTTTCCCCCAACTCTGTGCTTTCCCCTTACTCCTTTTTGCCTCCTAACTAACCTGGAACTTCCTAAGTGGCCCTGTGTGGCATGGCGTCCAGACCCCTTCTCTAGGAGGTGTAACTAATGAATTCTTTCAGTAGGCATTAACCTCTCCGAGTTGGCACTAAGTCACCTTGAGAAATTAAAATCCTGCGGGTACATTTCAGAACCCTCTGCCAAGTGCAGACCAGGCCAGCAGACCCACGGAGGGCCAGGCTACAGGCTGCACAGGGTGGGCATGGAGCAGGGGGAGCTGTAAGTGAGGGACGGCCCACCACTCTCACCTCCTTACAGGCTGGCCTTCAAACCTCAAGAGCTGCCACTTGGAAGATAGCAGGCTTTGTCTCAAGCCCAGACATACTGTGCACACACGTGGCACACACAGCATGTATTTATGTAAGTGTATTTTCAACAAATTGATAAACTGATACAACAATATCTGATTGATCTTTTACTCTAAGGAGCATTAACAGAGACGATCCAACAAGAAAACTCTACTGATGGGTGAGCCTGCAAAAACTTCGTTCTTTTTGAAAAGAAATGTAGATACAATCAAGAATATTTTATATATATATATATGTATGTATATGTGTGTGTGTGTGTGTGTATATAAATCCCTTGGATCATAACTGCAGATACTGATTAAGAGAAAACTTCATTGAAAAAAATTGATATTATGGTCAAAATTTGGTGAAGACACAGAAGCATACAAAGAGAGTCATCAATGTTAGGAAAAAACAGTTAATATATGTGACATACATGTGTATGGGGACTAGTTTTTCCTTTAATACAATCAAGATGCCAACATGAAACAAGCTACAATGAACAGGGTGGAATAGCTGCTTACTACTTATCCACGGGCACATAAGAGTAAGTTTGTGGAGCATCAGACAGCTTTAATTAGAAGTCCCATCACTTCAAGGCAAATTATGGGAAACTGTGGAAACAGTCGCTGACTTTATTTTTCTGGGCTCCAAATCACTGCAGATGGTGACTGCAGCCATGAAATTAAAAGATGCTTACTCCTTGGAAGGAAAGTTATGACCAACCCAGTGAACAGTGAATAGTGAAGTCGCTCAGTCGTGTCTGACTCTTTGCAACCCCATGGACCGTAGCCTACCAGGCTTCTCTGTCCATGGGATTTTCCAGGCAATAGTCCTGGAGTGGATTGCTATTTCCTTCTCCAGGAGATCTTCCCAACCCAGGGATCGAACCCGGGTCTCCGACATTGTAGACAGACGCTTTACCATCTGAGCCACCAGGGAAGTCCTAGACAGCGTATTAAAAAGCAGAGACATTACTTTGTCAACAAAGGTCCGTCTAGTCAAGGCTATGGTTTTTCCAGTGGTCATGTACGGATGTGAGAGTTGGACTATAAAGAAAGCTGAGTGCTGAAGAATTGATGCTTTTGAACTGTGGTGTTGGAGAAGACTCTTGAGGGTCCCTTGAACTGCAAGGAGATCCAACCAGTCCATCCTAAAGGACATTAGTCCTGGGTGTTCATTGGTAGGACTGATGTTGAAGCTAAAACTCCAGTACTTTGGCCACCTCATGCGAAGAGCTGATTCATTGGAAAAGACCCTGATGCTGGGAAAGATTGAGGGCAGGAGGAGAAGGGGATGACAGATGATGAGATAGTTGGACGGCATCACCAACTCAATGGACATGGGTTTGGATGAACTCCGGGAGTTGGTGATGGACAGGGAGGCCTGGCATGCTGCGGTTCATGGGGTCGCAAAGAGTCAGACACGACTGAGCGACTGAACTGAACTGAGCCAGCTTTACGGTTGGGGAGATGGTCACAGATGTTTGTGTGCCCTTTATAAATATCATCTAGGCATGGACATTTTGGCACCATTGACATTTTAAGGCAGATAATTCTTTTGTAGGGCTGTCTTATTTACTGTAGGATGTTTCAGAAGCCTCTTGGGTTAGATATGTTCTCAATATATTTAAAGAAATTAGTCCACTAGATTTCAGTAGCAGCCCACCACTTGTAACAACCAAAATGTCTCCAGACATTGCCAAAGGTCCCCCAGGGAGCAGCATCACCCAGGTTGAGAACCACCAGTTTAGATGTGCAATATCACAAAATATTGCCAGGCACCTGTGTTTCACAAACTACTGCATTATTCCTAAAACCCTTGAAGGGGACTCAAAGTTTTGTTTAGCAGAGGGTAGAGAAAGAGAGGTTAAATACTCAAAAAACAACAGTGCCTCTTCCACAGCACACTTCACCTGGTACTCCATGCCCCAACCACCTGCAGTGTCAGTGAGGTCTTCTCACACGCTCATTCAGAGGAAAGGCTTTACATAAAGTGAGCATCAAGCTGCAATTTTAATCTATTTTTAATAGCTACAATAGTTACTTCAATCAATATTACCCTTTCTAAAAAAAGAACCACCCCCTAACCCCAATATGAAAGGAATTCTCACAAGGAAACTGAGGGGTGCAGACCTCCAGCACTAAGCTAAGTGGGTGGGCTCTAAGATCAAACAAAGAAGAAGAGGAGGGTCAGTCCCCTCGACCCCCACTTCACAAGCTACTCTCCACCAGGTGGTCAGGAATCATACAGAGGTGCAGAGGGCAGGACCTAAACCCCAACCATGCAACGTGCTGCTGGGAGGAAGCCAAGCTGTGTCGGTGGTCCAGGTCTGAACCTGTGGCTGCCCACACTACGAGCCATGCTGACCAACTACCACCTGTAAATATACAGCAGAGACTTGGCCTCATCTGTGAGGTGGGGGCTCTGCCAATGATCTCAATGGTTGGAGGTATTAAATCAGGTCACGAGTCTAAAGCAACAAGCTCACCGCAGGCACACTTGGGGAGCGCTGTCTCCTGGGCACCCCTGTCTTAAAGGGCCGCTCAGCTGAGCAGCGGAGACGGGTGCTCATCTTAGCGGCGGGTGGTGGCCCGAGCTCTAGGACACAGTGGACTCCAAGGGGGACTGTGAGAACTTACACACGGATTATCTCCCCATCCTTAAATGAGGCAGCGGTTCCATTTCAAACAAGGGCATGTGACAGTTTCACATGTCCCCGGATGCTTGGTAATTACCTGGGTAATTAACACGGACACCTTAGTCGTTACCTGAGCTGTCCCCTACAACCTTGAGAATTTACATCATATGAAAGATGGGAAAGCTACATCTCAGGATACAGACTTGAGCTACTAGTGACAGCTGGACCTTTCTAGATTTCTAGATTTGGTCTGAATTATATCAAGTCTTAGACCCACAGGACAGCGATCATTTTTACTTTTGGCCTAGATCAGGGTTTCTCAACCTTGGCAGTGGTGACATTTTGAGATAGGCAATGTTTTTTGTTGTGGAAGACTGCTCTGTGCATTATGGGATGTTTAGCAGCATCCCAGGCCTCCGCCTACTAGATGCCAGAACCCTCCCCCACCCCAAAAAACACTAACATGCTGGTGAGAAAGTTAATTCTTAGGTAGATTGATAAGGAGTCCAGGGCCCTCAAGGAGGAATGGGTCCAGGGCTCTCAAGGAGGAGAAAAGGACAAATTTTTTTTTTTTTTTTAATTCCTTGTCTTCAGTTCAGTTCAGTCGCTCTATTGTGTCCGACTCTTTAAGACCCCGTGGACTGCATCATGCCAGGCCTCCTTGTCCATCACCAAGTCCTGGAGCTTACTCAAACTCATGTCCATTGAGTCGGTGATGCCATCCAAACATCTCATCCTCTGTCGTCCCTTACTCCTCCTGCCCTCAATCTTTCCCAGCATCAGGGTCTTTTCAAATGAGTCAGCTCTTTGCATCAGGTGGCCAAAGTATTAGAGTTTCAGCTTCAAGAGCAGTCCTTCCAATGAATATTCAGGGTTGATTGCCTTTAGGATAGACTGATTGGATCTCCTTGAAGTCCAAGCAATTCTCAAGAGTCTTCTCCAACACCAAAGTTCAAAAGCATCAATTCTTCAGCGCTCAGCTTTCTTTATGGTCCAACTCTCACATCCATACATGACTACTGGAAAAACCAGAGCTTTGACTAGACAGACCTTTGTCAGCAAAGTAATGTCTCTGTTTCTTAATATGCTGTCTAAGTTGGTCATAGCTTTTCTTTCACAGAGCAAGCGTCTTTTAATTTCATGGCTGCAGTCACGATCTACAGTGATTTTGGAGCCCCAGAAAATAAAGTATGTCACTGTTTCCATTGTTTACCCATCTATTTGCTATGAAGTGATGGGACCAGATGCCTTTAGTTTTTTGAATGCTGAGGTTTAAGCCAGCCTTTTCACTCTCCTCTTTCCTCTTACATTCCTTGTTTTAGTCACATAAAACATTTTTTCTTTAAGCCCAGAGCTCAATGTTTTTCCTTAAGCTATGTACCAAGGATTACGTAACAACAATGTATCTGGCTCAAGGACATGTTTTTCCTTTTTACCAAGAACCTTCTGACTAATCTTATCTTAAGAGGTATGTTGTGGGAGTGGGTCTGGTAAGATCTTTCTATTGTTAGTTCTAATCTTGTTAATTTAAGATGTTTGTTGTAGGAGTGGGTAAAAGTATATAAGGCCTTGATAAGACTAGCAAGTGGGGTACTCTCATCCCCCTTCTGATGTCTGTGTCAGAAGCTTCTCTGTCCTTTGTCACTTTAATAAAACTCTGTTACACAAAAGCTCTTAAGTGATCAAGCCTGGTCCCTGGTCCTGAAGCTAAATCTTCTTTGGAGATCAGGAATCCGACATCGCTCACCAGAAGCTATCACTGGTGGCTCACATAAATTTCTGTGAGCATATAACTGAGTAATTGCAAATATTTTAAACTGACACTATTTCAAAGAGTAACTCTAAAGGTGCTATATGGCCTGTCTCTCTTAGAAATTGAATGGAATCAAATAAGCATTCTAAAACCCTAAAGCATCACACAAGTGTAAGGCATTATGTTATTCATTAAAATTAATTTTTATTTTGAGGGTCTTTGGCAGACAGCAGCAGGATTTTGAGACATTCTGAAATAATTAGGGACACCCTAGGACACTGTGAAATCATGATTGAGGTTGCACTAAATTGGCTCTCAATAGCCACATATAATAGAAATGATTTGGACAATAGATAATGTCACTTTTAAATGATTCTATTAGAGATGCTAGAAGCCGCCCCCTTGGAAGTGGGCATTCCCCAGGGGTCCATTCCGGGCCTGTCCCTTCACCATCCCCTCAGGTGATCTTAGCTACTGCAGGCTTCAGATACCACATCTTCATGTCCAAAGGCACCCACTGACATGCTCACCCTTTATCATTTCCCTGATCTTTCCTTTACATCATGCATGTCCCTCTGGCATTTCAGATTTAAAATGGTCAAAAACCCAACTCATTATCTATTCCATCTGAGCCCAGGTTCAGTCCCTGCTTGGGGAACTAAGATTCAACACGCTGTGTGGTATGACTGGGAAAAAAAAAAAAAAAAAATCCAGAAAAAACAAAATACACCTTAGGTGATACTGCCACCCTCGCTAGCCAGCCTGCTTTTCCTTAAATACATGGACGACCTCATGCCTCTCTACCTTCACTTATTTTACTCCCTGTGCTTTCTCCACCATCACTGCAGAGCCGTTTCTGAACGTGCTGCCTCAGGGCCTTTGCAGATGCCGTTCCCCTCTATCTGAACACCGTTTCTCTGCTTCAAACTCTATTCACCCCTAGAGTCTAAGAATGAGCTGGACATATTTACCGGGAGCTTTCCATAATTCCCCTATTTCTTTTTTCCAACCCCCAGAATACTTCTTCTTCACACAAGGCTCTGATCATTCTCATCATGCTAGGGTTTCAACACCCTGGGTTGGCAGTGGGTCATGGCTGGCAGAGATGCCTTTTTCCTTTGAATTGCCAGAACTCAGTGTCATCACATAATAGATGCTCAGTCAGTGTGAGATGACTGAGTACCATGACAACCAACACATGCCAGGCTTTATGTATGCTCCCTAAAAAAAATTTAATGACTAACAGGATATGAAAAGGAGGTTCTCATTCAAAGAGCTACACCCTATGGTTTACACTTTATGCTTTTGTATCAGAAAGGAAAAAGTAAAGCTAATAGATCCATGGCTTCCCTGGTGGCTCAGTGGTAAAGAATCCGCCTGCCAATGCAGGAGATGCAGATTCGATCCCTGGGTCAGGAAGATACCCTGGAGAAGGAAATGGCAACCCACTGCAATATTCTCACCTGGAGAATCCCATGGACAGAGGCGCCTGGCAGGCTACAGTCAATGGGGTCACAAAGAATGGGATACACCTTAACAACACAACAACAACAACATCAAACAGATCTCTGTTCTTCTCTGCCAGCAAACCGGCCTCTGCACCCCATCTTGCCACCTACTGCGCACTCATGGTCTGTGTTTCCCCGCAGCCAGTGCACTACTGAAGGGCAGGAGCTAAGTCGTGTTCATTTGTCACACATCCTAGCATGTAGTTAGGAACTGGCAGTCCACGACTTCTTTTACATTTTTTGTTCAAAATGCTTCACGCAATGAGATATTAACAACTGCATATTTGAATTTTATTCAGCATGCCTATTTCACAAGGCTGGAAAGTAAACATATTCTAAAAGTTCCTTCTTAAAGTCAGGTACAGGATATGCAGAACACGTCACCATGGAAACAATGTTAAAGATTAAGATTGTACTTAGAAGCTCATCTTATCAAATCTTATCTTACCCCTATTCTAGCTGAAGTTTTGAATACTGAAGGGAAATGCAGGAAGGGATGCTAAAGCTTTACTTTTTTCTTAGCATTATAAAATGTATGAAAAAACCCTAAAAAAACCCTGAGAGAGGGGTTCAGGAGGGAAGGGACACATGTATGCCTATGGCTGATTCATACTGATGTATGGCAAAAACCATCACAATACTGCAATTATCCTCCAATTAAAATAAATAAATACATTTAAAAACAAATATCAAAAACCTCAGATATGCAGATGACACCACCCTTATGGCAGAAAGTGAAGAGTAACTAAAAAGCCTCTTGATGAAAGTGAAAGAGGAGAGTGAAAAAGTTGGCTTAAAGCTCAACATTCAGAAAACGAAGATCATGGCATCCGGTCCCATCACTTCATGGGAAATAGATGGGGAAACAGTGCCAGACCTTTATTTTTTGGGGTTCCAAAATCACTGCAGATGGTGACTGCAGCCATGAAATTAAAAGACGCTTACTTCTTGGAAGGAAAGTTATGACCAACCTAGACAGCATATTCAAAAGCAGAGACATTACTTTGCCAACAAAGGTTCGTCTAGCCAAGGCTATGGTTTTTCCTGTGGTCATGTATGGATGTGAGAGTTGGACTGTGAAGAAGGCTGAGCACTGAAGAATTGATGCTTTTGAACTGTGGTGTTGGAGAAGACTCTTGAGAGTCCCTTGGACTGCAAGGAGATCCAACCAGTCCATTCTGAAGGAGATCAGCCCTGGGATTTCTTTGGAGGGAATGATGCTAAAGCTGAAACTCCAGTACTTTGGCCACCTGATGCGAAGAGCTGACTCACTGGAAAAGACTCTGATGCTGGGAGGGACTGGGGGCAGGAGGAGAAGGGGACGACAGAGGGTGAGATGGCTGGATGGAATCACTGACTCGATGGACATGAGTTTGAGTGAACTCTGGGAGTTTGTGATGGGACAGGGAGGCCTGGTGTGCTGCGATTCATGGGGTCACAAAGAGTCAGACACGACTGAGCGACCGAACTGAACTGAAAAACAAACAAACAAACAAAACCAGAGAGACTTCATCAACCCTTGACAAAATGTCAAGCCTGTGGCCACAGCTGCTTTCTACAGCTGGACGGGAAAAGCGTCAGGAATAACGAGAGCTTGATCCCGTGGGGATGGAGCCCTGTGAGTATTGGGAAGAAGTGCCCGTCTGATGTAGGCTCTGCGGTTCTATGCCAGACACCTCCCAGATCCCTCTCCTCCCCATCCAAGGAAACTGGGACCAGGGCACCTTGGGTTAACGGGTCAAGTCCCAGGGGTAATTGACTCAGATGTCCCTGTTTACACAGGAAAGTAAGCCTCTGGGTGGCTACAAACGCTGGGACACGGGATCAGCATGCAAGAAATCCCAATAAGCCACCTTGTCACTTCTGAAACCTCCCTGATACGAAGCAAGAGATGGAAAAGAGAAGGGAGAAAAAGGCAAGTGAAGACTAGAGATAGTCAGATACGTAGACAGAGGGATTTATACGGTACAGAAGACCAAAGAAGTTCTCTGGATGTTTATTTTTGGAAGACAGTCATAACGAAAAACGTGACATAGGTTACTTCCCAAAAAAGTACTGGTAAAGGAGATGTGTGCTGAGTTGCTCAGATGTGTCCAACTCTTTGGGACCCCATGGACTGTAGCCTGCCAGGTTCCTCTGTCCATGGGATTCTCCAGGTGAGAATACTGGAGTGGGTATAGCCATGTCCTTCTCCAGGGGATCTTCCCAACCCAGGTATCAAACCCAGATTTCCCGCATTGCAAGCAGATTCTTCACCGTCTGAGCTACCAGGGAAGCCCACTGGTAAAGGAAAACAATAATAAACCTAGTTCTTTTCATTTGCCAGTTATTTGGATTTTCAACAAATGGGAGTTTACTCTATTCAAGTTCAATATCCATAAGGTAGTTTTCAGAAAGAGTGAAACTTTTTGATGATGTTCATATTTATATCTATAAATACAAATGATGCAGATTTGGGACTTGTGCTATCAGATGACAAGATACAGCCCAAGCTTCAGCTCTTGCTAATTAAACGAATCAATTAAGAGACTACAGTTGCAACTGTGTAGCTGCTGTTCTATAGTAGCAATAACAACCCCGCGGGGAGGTCTTTTACTACATTAAAATGCTGTCCTCCACAACTCCATCTGATATTATTAGAAACAGTTATTTGTGTCTTGCTGTCATATTAGTAGCAAAGGCAAATTATGGAAATATGCAGACCAGAATGGTCCCAGTATGAGACCAGGTTGGGTTTTCAGCCTCCAAGGGAACAACTGCTGAAATTCCAAAGTTCCCCAAAGTTCTTTAATGGAACTGATAAATCTATCAGCACAGCATCCATTTAGAAACTAGGTAAGGGTCACATATTTACATACTTTCCTGCTAAGCTGATACAATTCAACTAGATGAATTATCATATTAAGTTTACCCTCCTGAGTTAAACTGATGGAGTTCAAAATTGTTTTCGATGGTTGTCATTAATCGCTGTTACTTCGTAAATGCTAACTTTGAAATCTAATTGTGCTAGCGTACCAAGGGTCATATTAATACCATTCTTAATGGTAAATCTTTGTAAAACATGTTTATTCTACTGATATTATTACTCAAGCTTTCAAGGCTAATAAGAAATAAAGTATATTTATTATCAATAAAAACTTAATTTAAAATGTACAATTTGAGATTTAAATTAGCTTTAAGAAGTTCAGCGTGATTTGGTTTCATTAAGATCCCTGGCTAAGCTTCAAAGACATATAATTTGATAGTTCCTCAAG
Organism: Bos grunniens; assembly: GCF_055505025.1. NCBI lineage: Eukaryota > Metazoa > Chordata > Mammalia > Artiodactyla > Bovidae > Bos > Bos grunniens. The sequence goes on along the minus strand of NC_141176.1, from coordinate 83,447,207 downwards.
AGTCCTTGGGTGAATGCCAGCAGCACAGCTATGAAGAAGCTGCTCAGCGCAATGTAGGTTATTTTCTCTTTCGGGCAATATGCATTGTTTTCACACACACAAAAAAACCTCAGTCTTACACAGATACGTTTGTCTTAGAATTGTGATGTTTTAAACATAATGGTACTTTTAAAAAATTAAATACAAGCAATGATTACAGTACAAAATTTGGAATCAAATGGTAACTTCTGTATTCTTCAAGTAGTAACAAAATATTCGTCCTTATTGTGAATCACAGTTCAAGTAAGGAATTTGGGTTATGTAAAACACTGAACCTCTTCGGCTTCTTTGTGAGTTTATACTATCTGACATGCACAAACTCACAGCTTCACTAAAAATGTGTCCGCAAAACAAACAAGCAAAACCCAGACAATCTACAAATTGAAGTAGGCACAGATCACCTGGAAAAGTTCTGGGGAGGAGAGCTTTGACAGCTAAATGCACATTATGGACTGAATGCTCATGTCCCCTCCACCCGGTTCATACACTGGCGTCCCCATCCTCACGGTATTTGGCAGTGGCGCCTTCGGGAGGTAATCAGGTTTAGATGAGGCGTGAGAGCTGGGCCTGGCAGAGGAGAGGCAAGGGAGGAGGCCCTGATGCTAGCGCCTGACATGTTTGAAGACGAGCAACTAGGCTGGCTGAGCTGATGTGTATTTTAAAAGGATCACTTTAACCGCTATATTAATGATAAGCAGGGAGCAGGGGTGGAGGTGGGAAGACTGGCTGCTCCAACAATTTGGACAAGAGGTGATGAAGACTTTGGACAGGATGGGGGCAGTGAGAGTGGCGGAAGAGGGAATTCAAGGAAAAGATAAACTTTTAGCTTAAGCTGCCATTTTCTGAGACAGGAAAAATTGTAGGAGGAAGTTTATGTTGGTTTGGGTTTTCTTTTGCAGGTTGTGGCTGTCAAGAAGTATTTTTTTCAACGTTTGAACCCTGAGAAATCTATTAGAATGCAAGGAGCAATAACAAATAGCAGACACAGCACAAAAACCCTTTCTAGCATGAGAACAAGAGGTCTAGAAGACCCTACCCATAATGTAAGTCTAGGTAGCTGATAAAAAAAGAATGGCATGGATCTTTATGCAATGACGTAGGAAGATGTTCACAATTTACTGTTGCGTGAAAAGATGTGTAAATCTGTTTCTGGAAGAATACGTCTATTGTTAAAAACTTCAAAACCTCTAAGGGATAAAATGAACACTTTGACGATGGTTAATTTTGTGTGTCAACTTGGCTAGCCAACAGTATTCAGATATTTGGTCAAACAGTATTCTAGATGTTTCTATAAAGGGTTTTTTGTTCTTTTTTTTTTTTTGGCCAAGGCATGCAGGATCTTAGTTACCCGACCAGGGATCAAACCTGCACCCCCAGAATTAGGAGCACAGAGTCTTAACCAATGGACCTCCAGAAAAGTGCCATGGTTTTGTTTTGTTTTGTTTTTTTCTTTTTTAGATGAGGTTAACATTTAAATCAGTAGACTCTGAGTAAAGCAGATTACCCTCTAATAACATGGGTGGGCCTCTTTCAATCAGTTGAAGAAAAAGGATTAACCTCCCAAGCAGGAAGGAATACTACAGGCACACTGATCTTGAACTTGAAATGTAACTACTCTGCAGGTTTGGGAATTGCCTCCACAATCACAGGAATCAACTGCTTAAAGTCAATCAACCAACCAATCTCCCTCTCTCTCTGTACATATGAAAACATAATACACATACTCTGTTGGTTCTGTTTCTCTGGAGAACCCTAATCCAATTTCTTATGAATTTAAATAAAATTTAAATTTTTTAGTTGAAAAAATAAGCACATGCCAAAGTCTCTGACTGTGTGGATTACAATAAACTGGAAAATTCTGAAAGAGATGGGAATATCCAGACCACCTGATCTGCCTCTTGAGAAACCTATATGCAGGTCAGGAAGCAAGAGTTAGAACTGGACATGGAACAACAGACTGGTTCCAAATAGGAAAAGGAGTACGTCAAGGATGTATATTGTCACCCTGCTTATTTAACTTAAATGCAGAGTACATCATGAGAAATGCTGGGCTGGAAGAAGCACAAGCTGGAATCAAGATTGCCGGGAGAAATATCAGTAACCTGATATGCAGATGACACCACCCTTATGGCAGAAAGTGAAGAGGAACTCAAAAGCCTCTTGATGAAAGTGAAAGAGGAGAGTGAAAAAGTTGGCTTAAAGCTCAACACTCAGAAAACTAAGATCATGGCATCTGGTCCCATCACTTCATGGGAAATAGATGGGGAAACAGTGGAAACAGTGTCAGACTTTATTTTTCTGGGCTCCAAAATCACTGCAGATGGTGACTGCAGCCATGAAATTAAAAGATGCTTACTCCTTGGAAGGAAAGTTATGACCAACCTAGACAGCATATTCAAAAGCAGAGACATTACTTTGCCAACAAAGATCATCTAGTCAAGGCTGTGGTTTTTCCAGTAGTCATGTATGGATGTGAGAGTTGGACTGTGAAGAAAGCTGAGTGCCAAAGAATTGATGCTTTGGAACTGTGGTGTTGGAGAAGACTCTTCAGAGTCCCTTGGACAGCAAGGAGATCCAACCAGTCCATTCTAAAGGAGATCAGCCCTAGGTGTTCACTGGAAAGACTGATGCTGAGGCTGAAACTCCAATACTTTGGCCACCTCATGCGAAGAGTTGACTCACTGGAAAAGACTCTGATGCTGGGAGGGATTGGGGGCAGGAGGAGAAGGGGATGACAGAGGATGACCTGGCTGGATGGCATCACCAACTCGATGGACGTGAGTTTGGGTAAACTCCAGGAGTTGGTGATAGACAGGGAGGCGTGTCATGCTGCGATTCATGGCGTCACAAAGATTCGGACATGACTGAGCAACTGAACTGAACTATAAACTATTAATCAGAAAAGCAAGAATAACTACAAGTCTTAGGTACAACACTTAAAAAGTACATATTGGACAGGTGTCTTCACATGCACTTTAATCTGTGTAAACTATACCACACCTCTATACATATATAAAGTACAAAGCATGAAGTAAATGGACATTGTTATTGATATCCTCTGTAACTCAGTGGCAAAGTCACTTTTCTTTTGATCTAAGCCACAAACTTGTCCGCTGATATCCTCAAGTTACAGAGCCAACAGAAATACCCAATGTAAATATACAACCTAAACAAGGTACCCAAAAGATATGAACCATTTTACAGATTATAAATGATACCTAACAGATGAATACACAGAGAAATATGCAAATACAATAGCAACAAGTGGAGAAATGATATTAAAACAATAAAGTATCTTTTTCACCAAATTATTTTGCAAAATTATACTACTACTAATATGGTACCTATAAACTCATAAGTAAAAATAAGTGTGAAATAAGTTTCTTTTTACTATGTAGAGCTATATAATTTTGAAATTATTATTCAATTTCATTAGAAATGTGGACCTAATAGAAGAAGCTAGATGGAAAACTAAGCAAAAAAAACAAACAAACCAAACATAAAATATCAATCACCTGTTTGTTTGTTTGTTTGTTTTTTGGTTATGCCACCTGGCTTACTGTGGGATCTTACTTCCCTGACCAAGGATTCAACCTGGGCCCTCGGCAGTGAGAGCACAGAGTCCTAACCACTAGGCCACCAGGGAACCCTCCAAGGTCACTATTCATAAGCATCTTTTTAAAATTTGTTTTTATTTTTATCAAAAATAAGGAAAGAGTATCCAGCGAAAAAAGTACTTCAAAGATTCAACAAACTGCAAATAATTTTTAAAATTATTTTGTCTCTAGTAAGAAATAGCTAAACTTACTCCATCACGAGAATTTTCCCCACATGTTAAAGAATCCATTTCTTACACAAAGACATCTCACTTAACAGCAAAACAAAACCACGGTGAAGCCAAGTTCAAACACAAGGGCTAAAACCAGCTGATCACTTTTCCAGTTGATCTCTCTGTAAATTAAAGAACATATAAAGCAGTCATCCTTTCCTACTTACCACTGTGCCGAGAAACTGAATGCTCATGTTGCCCCCTGCTTCTCGAGAAAGACACTGGGGAAAAAAGAGACATAAAATGAATTCTCAGCCACACAAAAACATGTACCTGAATGTTCATAGCAGCATTACTCCTAATAGCCAAACAACCCACATGTCCATCGACTGATAAATGAATAAACAAAATATGGTATCTTCATGCAATAAAATATTATTTGGCCATAAAAAGGAATGAAGGGCAGATACATGTATGAAGTAAGACGCCAAGCACCTCTTCCTACACTTGTTGCCCACTTGTGCTTCTTCACTGGAGAAACATCTATTCAAGGCCTTTGTCTAACTTTTAATCAGGTTATTTAATTTCCTGTTGTTAAGCTGCAAGAGTTCTTTATATATTCTGGATATTAACCCTTTATCAGATGTATGACTTCAAATATTTCTCCCATTCCACAGGATGCCTCTTCACTCCATTGTGTCCTTTGATAAACAATTTTCTTTAAATTTGATATAGTCCAATGTATCTATGCTTTTCTGCTTACAATTTTGGAGTTATATCCAAGAAATCACTGTCAATTCCAAAGTCATGAAGCTTTTGCCTACATTTTCTTATGGAAGTTTTATAGTTTTAGGCATTATGCTTAGGTCTTTAATCCACTTTGCGTCAATTTTTGTTATCTAGTGTAATGTAAGGGTCCAACTTCAATCTTTCGTATATGGCAGATCCATATACAAAATCCATTAGATTTTACAGAAAGCCTATTGAATATGATCATCAAATTTACGTTTTCAACTCCCATTTATCCTGAGTTCAAGACTCATGTAGTCATCTGTTAGTTGGATATCAATACTTGGATATCTAATGCACATATTAAACCTAGCAAGTCCATACAGAATTCTTGATCTGCCTCCCCAAGCCTGCTTCTCCCCTAGCCTTCCCATCTCAGTAAATACTATCATCATTCACTCATGGCTCATCTTCAATTCTTTAACTTCCTTCATACCTAGTATCTAATCCACCTACCAATCTTTCCTATCTTCCCTCCAAAATATATGTCAAATTGGTTCACTTCAAGTGGTTGCCACCACTACCACCTTAGTCTACGCAAGGGCTGACCATTTTTTTCTCCAAAGGGCCAGATTTTGCTAGATTCTTCTCTTGATATCTGCCTTAGCATAACATTATTTTGCAATTTAATCACTTCCAATTGAAGGGTAAGTGAAATATCCTCAACAGTAGTTATGTAGATTATAAAATACGGAAATATTCTTTGCTTTTGCACTGAGATTTGAAAAATCCTGTTGGAACGCTAGTCCACTTCTTGTTTTGACAGCCCACGGACTCTAAAAAGCAACTTGACACTAGCTGTGACTCAAACGTCATTTGTCAAAATGACTTGACCACAGTGTGCATTTTGCATGTAAATGCTGTTTTGTCTTACAATTTCAGTGTGAATTCATTAAGAAATATTATCAAGTCCACAGCACAAGCTAATTTTCAAAGCTGTAAGATGTTCCATAATAGTGGCTGAGCACAGTTCTTTCTGTTCAGAAAAAGTTCAATCTTGGTCCTGCATCAAAAAAAAAAAAAAAAATCCCAACAAACTCCTAAGCCACTGAACTGCTGTCAACAGGGAAAAACCAGGGCACTGAGTTGCTACATATGATAAAACTCCACAGACAGATAAAAATGAATAAAGGCGGCTGTGTCTGGTAAAACTGTATTTACAAACCTAAAATTTGAATCTCATATACTTTTCATGTGTCATGAAACACTCTTTTTTTTTTTCAACCATTTAAAGTGTAATACTTCCAAACTTTAAAAAATCACTCAACTAGTGAACTGTACAAAAACTGGTAGTGGGCTGCATTTGACTGACTCTTTGTCTAAACCATCATCAGCACCTCTCATGTAGATGACCGCCATGAACACACAAATGATTTCCTTGTCTCTACTACTTGTTCCCATGAGTCCACCTGCCTCACAGCAGCTCCTTTAAAGCACATCTTGCTGCTGCTGCTGCTGCTAAGTCGTGTCCGACTCTGTGCGACCCCATAGACAGCAGCCCACAAGGCTCCCCTGTCCCTGGGATTCTCCAGGCAAGAACACTGGAGTGGGTTGTCATTTCCTTCTCCAGTGCATGAAAGTGAAAAGTGAAGGTGAAGTCACTCAGTCGTGTCTGACTCTTTGTGACCCCATGGACTGCAGCCTACCAGGCTCCTCCGTTCATGGGATTTTCCAGGCAAGAGTACTGGAGTGGGTTGCCACTGCCTTCTCCTAAAGCACGTCTTACCATTGTTCTATTCAAACTCTTCAAAAGTTTTGCAGTAGGAATTTAATAAAACCCAATTTTCTGGGTCTACAAAGATCCTATACGACCTGGTCCCTGTCTATATTTAGCATTCTCCTAACTACACTTGCAGAGTATATCATGAGAAACGCTGGGCTGGATAAAGCACAATCTGGAATCAAGATTGCCAGGAGAAATATCAATAACCTCAGATATGCAGATGACATCACCCTTATGGCAGAAAATGAAGAAGAACTAAAGAGACTCTTGATGAATGTGAAAGAGGAGAGTGAAAAAGTTGGCTTAAAGCTCAACAATCAGGAAACTAAGATCATGGCATCTGGTCCCATCACTTCATGGCAAACAGATGGAGAAACAATGGAAACAGTGACACGCTTTATGTTCTTGGGCTCCAAAATCACTGCAGGTGGTGAATGCAGCCATGAAATGAAAAGACGCTTACTTCTTGGAAGGAAAGTTATGACCAACCTAGATAGCATATTCACAAGCAGAGACATTACTTTGCCAACAAAGGTCTGTCTAGTCAAGGCTATGGTTTTTCCAGTAGTCATGTATGGATGTGAGAGTTGGATCATAAAGAAAGCTGAGCACTGAAGAATTGACGCTTTGGAACTGTGGTGTTGGAGAAGACTCTTGAGAGTCCCTTGGACAGCAAGGAGATCCAACCAGTCCATCCTAAAGGAGATCAGTCCTGAATATTCAATGGAAGGACTGATGCTCAAGCTGAAACTCCAACACTTTGGCCACCTGATGCGAAGAACTGACTCATTTGAAAAGACCTTGATGCTGGGAAATATTGAAGGCGGGAGGAGAAGGGAATGACAGAGGATGAGATGGTTGGATGGCATCACCAACTCAATGGACATGAGTTTGAGTAAACTCTGGGAGTTGGTGATGGACAGGGAGGCCTGGTGTGCTGCAGTCCACGGGGTTGCAAAGAGTTTGACATGACTCGGTGACTAAACAAGTACACTTGGGATACTGACCTTTCTTCTGGCCTCCACACAAACCAGTCCTGTTCCTCCTCAGGGCCTTGACACTCACCATTCTTTCCACTTGGGACTTTCCTCCCCTAGATTTTTGTAAGGCTTCCTTCTACTCCCCACAGGTTTCATCTCAATGGTAGCTATTCAGAAAGGACTTCCTAACAAAAGCTTCTCTCCCTACCTAAAGCCATCTCCTTACTCATCTTCAATGATTATCATGTTACAGTCTTCATGACCTTCTTAGCACTCAAGTTACCTTCTTTATGTGTTGACATGTTTGGCATCTACATCCCCCTGATACAATGTGAGTCTTGGTCACCACTGTATCTCCTGAGTCTAGTACACTGCCTGAGTTGTATTGGCATTACTTTCTATGTAGGAGACATTTACAAAATACAACGGTTCCTTTCCCTTACCCTACAAGGGCTGGGCTGATTCCCAGGCAAACAGAAGTAATTCTGCAATATGTAAAATGGAAACAGGTTTAGAATTTATATTTTTACAAACAATTAAATTGTAACAATGATATGTAAACCATACATATAAGCACCAATAAGTTACCCTATTGCATTCAACTGAAAGCAAGTTAAAATTACATATCTACGGAGTCTCAGATTGTTCTCACCACAGCTACTCTGTGTACTTGAAAGCATCCACACCTGACATATCTCAGCAATAAAGACGGATGTAATAGAAAACAGGGAAATAAAATTTCACTCAAAATTGGAATTTACTTGGCTACAGGAAACAGGAATGCACACTTTTCTCACAGTGTAGAATTGAGACCACTTGGTTTACGAATCCACGGAGAACAAAGCACTCCATGCCTACGACGAGTCTGAGGCACGCCCAAACAAACACAAACTGGCCACTTGATAGGCTCAGAGCAAAAATAAAATAAAACTTAAAACTTTTTTCCTGAAACATATCCTATCCTAAAATATTTTCTCCAAATATTTCACCCACTTTTCTATTTTAAGTGGCACTTCATAGCTAGACGAAAATGGCCTTCTTTTCTTATTCTAATAGTCTGCTTCAACATTTATAAAATATACTCCCTTTTCCCTTCTTTAAAGAAAAGAATATTTAAGAAGACTTTGTTAATGCAACAATTTCAACATTTGTTAGAATCAAATTCATGCACAATTAGCAAGATTGCTCACTCAAAAAAAGCAAAAACATTCACAAAGTTTTAAAATGCTCCAAAGATCTCTCTCAGATAATAAAATCAGAGGCAGTTTCACCTTTAAAAGTAATCTTGCTGAACAGTAAGAGAAGAAACAGTCATAGTTGTCTCTTTCCCCTCACTGATTCCCAACTTGATAATATGTTTTAAAGGCCATTACTATGGGATTGCTCTTATCGGTCTTCAGTGCAGCTGCCTGCATTATTTTCCATAATCAGTGTTTATACTGTTCAAAATCCTCTTCTTGTGGCAGCTACTAAAACATAATTTTCTACTTAACAGATAGTAGAGAAGAAAGAAGTGTGTGTGTGTGTGGGGGGGGGGGGGGATTGAGAAAGACACTTTCCCATTACATTAAATTTTTAAAAGCAACTCCAAATCATAAAACACATGCCACCAGAGACAAGAAAATGGCTAAGCTTCTAGGCTACACTACAAAAGCAGGCAGACCTGCACTGAAATTAATATTTTGAATTATGGCTGTAAATACATCCCAGCTGTTAAATAGTGATTAAATTTTTTGAAGCACAGTGAAAGGAGTTATTTCTGTGCTACTACTGGTGGGCTTGTTTCTAAGATGTGTAACTGTAATTGATGTTTTCAGGAATGTGAAAAGGATATGGTTAATAATTACTCTTTCATTTCCTACTTCATTAGGAAAAAATACCATCCTCTACTTCTTCAAGTTATTTATTTATATATCCTATACATTCTAAATAGATGGTTTCATATTACATTTGATGACTCCAGAGTAACCACATGCATACAGTTAAAAAATAACAGCTAATTACTTCTAAGGGAATGGGGGGGGAACATCTAAAAAATGTGGGGTACACTTATTTGGGGCCTAAAAACGTAGACGATTACTTTCAAATTCACTTTTTTCTGGTACTGGTGAAGTATAAGCAAAATGTAAGCTACTACTTCATTTAATTTTCTTGTCAAAATATTCCTAACATATTTATTTTAGCACCTGTACTCATACATTTATTAGGATTAAAACTAAAGTTTGTTCTCAGAAGTTGTGGGAGTTATTTTAATCTAAAAACCAGAAAAAAGAAAATAACATTTTTCACTTGTTTTCTGAAATGGTGAGAAAATCCATTTCGTTTAGAAACAGAAACTCAAGGTTAAATCTTAAAAATCTATTCAAATTCTCTCTGGATAAGCATTTGGCAAATATATCACAGACATACATTCAACAAACACGATAACCTCTCTTCTATTATATTCCTGTGCTTGTATACGATTCTATATTACAAAGGCTCACTGAGCATTTTAAGTTATCATGTTATATCATCTATTTAACACTGCAATCAATTCACAAGTAATCCATTTAATCTGGTATTCTGTAGTAAATAACATGAGATGCATGTGACACTATTCCAAATTTGTCTGCTTTAACATAGAAAATTTGTTCCACTTAGTTGAATATCAATGACCTATTCAATGCAGAATGCAATAGGACTGCAATCAGCTTTGTACTGTTATTTATAATAAATTTATCTTCTCTTGAAAATATTTAAGCAAGAATATGAGAAATAAAAAGAAAACAGCCTTCAAAGGTACACCATGAATAGCTGCACATCACACAAATGCGGAAATTGTTAAGACCTTAGCAGGATCTCAAGATATTTTCAAAAGTATTTAGCTACTCTTCAGGCCTGTAGACAACCTGCTGTGAGCAGGTGGGGAGAAGAAATCATGCCACACAAAGAAGCAGGCCAATAGCAGTTAGTGGGCTCTGCTTGCAAATGTTCAAACAACGTGACTACGCAAAATGAAAATCTACTATGGAAAACGCTAGCGAGAAACAATACATCAAATCCCAGCAGACAAATTACATTGTAAGAAACCGAAAACTGAATTGTTTAGGGTAAAATTAAAGCGCTTCTTAAAAAAAAAAAAAATTACTTCACAGGAACAGACTACAGTCATATGAATAATAAAAGAAGTTCTATTTATCCGGCACGTTCCAGAGTAGGAAGGTGCTTGGATGTGTGAAGAAAAGCAGTGAGCTTAACATGTACAGAATGGCAAAATTTTCTGTTTAGTTTCAACGCTTCAGTTATACGTTCCAGACGGGAAATCACTTCACTTTTTAAAAATTGTTCTAATTTCCGTTAAGCTTCTAAATAAAAATTTTAAAAGGTTGTCACCTAGATGAGAAATTTATCTTCTCTTTAAAAATGAATTTAGTTCATCTATTTCTAATTTTTAATGATAAAAACCAAAATTGTGGTTGAAATGAAAAGAGGAGCACTTTCTGAAAATGTGGGGTTTTTTTTTTTTCCCCTTGCATTAACACCATCTGACTTACAAAAGATTTTATTTGTGAGCTGTCTAACTAGCCACATATGGCTACTGAGAATTTGAAATGTGATTAAGGCAACTGAGAAAATAAATTTATAATTTAATTTTAAATACAGAAGTAGTATATATATTTTCTTTTAAACACAACTTCATTGTTTCAGTGTTTTCCACTTTAATCATTCAACCTACATTACTTTTTGTCATATATATGTCAGGGGTACATTTCACTTCCGATATCATATTAGTAATTTTTAAATACTGTTTCAGGTAGAATGTTAACACTTTGGAAATACTGGATTAAATAAATGGATTTAAAAAAAGAACTTCAGTTGTTCTTGTTTTCTTAATGTGGCTACTATGAAAACCCAAGAACTGCAAATATGGCCCATATTAGATTCCTATTGGACAAACTGTTTCATTTCATAACTTTTAAAATTGGTAATTTGGAAATGAGAATATATCTTTCCACAAAAGAATGAGAAAAGATTGTTAGTTTCTCAGGTTATATCATTAAGACATATTTAATATGCACTATTACTGATGGATTCCACATATACAGTGAAAATAGCAGGAATGCTCCAGCATATCAGATCAGATCAGATCAGTCGCTCAGTCGTGTCCGACTCTTTGCGACCCCATGAATCGCAGCATGACACGCCTCCCTGTCCATCGCCAACTTCCGGAGTTCACTCAGACTCACGTCCATCGAGTCAGTGATGCCATCCAGCCATCTCATCCTCTGTCGTCCCATTCTCCTCTTGCTCCCAATCCCTCCCAGCATCAGAGTCTTTTCCAATAAGTCAACTCTTTGCATGAGGTGGCCAAAGTACTGGAGTTTCAGCTTTAGCATCATTCCTTCCAAAGAAATCCCAGGGCTGATCTCCTTTAGAATGGACTGGTTGGATCTCCTTGCAGTCCAAGGGACTCTCAAGAGTCTTCTCCAACACCACACTTCAAAAGCATCAGTTCTTCAGCACTCAGCTTTCTTCACAGTCCAACTCTCACATCCATACATGACCACAGGAAAAACCATAGCCTTGACTAGATGAACCTTTGTTGGCAAAGTAATGTCTCTGCTTTTGAATATGCTATCTAGGTTGGTCATAACTTTCCTTCCAAGGAGTAAGAGTCTTCTAATTTCATGGCTGCACTCACCATCTGCAGTGATTTTAGAGCCCAGAAAAATAAAATCTGACACTGTTTCCCCTGTTTCCCCATCTATTTCCCATGAAGTGATGGGACCGCATGCCATGATCTTCGTTTTCTGAATGTTGAGCTTTAAGCCAACTTTTTCACTCTCTACTTTCACCTTCATCAAGAGGCTTTTTAGTTCCTCTTCACTTTCTGCCATAAGGATGGTGTCATCTGCATATCTGAGGTTATTGATATTTCTCCCGGCAATCTTGATTCCAGCCTGCGTTTCTTCCAGTCCAGCGTTTCTCATGATGTACTCTGCATATAAGTTAAATAAACAGGGTGACAATATACAGCCTTGACGTACTCCTTTTCTTATTTGGAACCAGTCTGTTGTTCCATGTCCAGTTCTAACTGTTGCTTCCTGACCTGCATACAGGTTTCTCAAGAAGCAGGTCAGGTGGTCTGGTATTCCCATCTCTTTCAGAATTTTCCACAGTTTATTGTGATCCACAAGGTCAAAGGCTTTGGCATAGTCAATAAAGCAGAAATAGATGTTTTTCTATCACCTCCACTAGCTTTGTTTGTAGTGATGCTTTCTAAGGCCCACATGACTTCACATTCCAGGATGTCTGGCTCTAGGTCAGTGATCACACCGTCGTGATTATCTGGGTCGTGAACATCTTTTTTGTACAGTTATTCTGTGTATTCTTGTCATCTCTTCTTAATATCTTCTGCTTCTGTTAGGTCCATACCATTTCTGTCCTTTATCGAGCCCATCTTTGCATGAAATGTGCCTTTGGTATCTCTGATTTTCTTGAAGAGATCTCTAGTCTTTCCCATTCTGTTGTTTTCCTCTATTTCTTTGCATTGATTGCTGAAGGCTGCTTTCTTATCTCTTCTTGCTATTGTTTGGAACTCTGCATTCAGATGTTTCTATCTTTCCTTTTCTCCTTTGCTTTTCGCTTCTCTTCTTTTCACAGCTATTTGTAAGGCCTCCCCAGACAGCCATTTTGCTTTTTTGCATTTCTTTTCCAACAGTAAAAAGAAAATAATCATGAAATACTATCATTTTATTTTCATTGAACAATAATATTTGAAGGAAAATGTTTAATTATTAGATGAAGAAATGGATTTTAAAAGTATTAAAATTCTAAAGAGGGCCTTTAAGTATCTTCAGGAGTTTTTAAGGTTTATATCCCCAGTTCTTTATTACAAATAACCTTATTTCAAAACATATGATCTCTTCCCCCATCAGATAAATGTATCATTAGCTCTAGACTTAAAGTTATTAATAATGGTGGAAATTTGTGTCCAAGAGTATGATTCTCTCGAATCTTATTTAAAATACATAATAAAAAAAGAAAGTACCATGTAGACATGTGGACATACTGGAATAAGAGGTGGTACGTGCCATGAATAATTAGTGATGCCAGGGGAGAGAGTGCAAGCAAGGTGTGTGCACACCTGGCAAAGGAAGCAATGAGCAACAGCCTGGGTGGACCCTACTCGATAACCATCAATGGGTGGTACTGATCGTCTGCGCCAGCTCAGGGGCTCCCACGGCCAATGAGGGCAAACAGGGACTAGACTGGACGGAGACGTGCTCTGTAAGCAAGATGCTCTCGTGGGCAAGTTCCTGGGAATACAGTGATTCTGTATCTGCACAGACCAACCCGCCATGCTATCCAACAGATAACGGATTTCGCAAATGTTGGAAGATCAGGAATTAAAGAGAATCGATAAAACGGCTAAGAAGGCTATCTTATGCACATAACTTAATTTGACGAAGGCTTAGAAGAAATCTCAATCTTAAAATGAAGGTACAGATACGGCAGAGTTATTTCTGAGATTGCAAAAATGAACGATGACTACCCATTCATCCACCCACTCAACCATTCGTCCAGTTACTGAGCTTTAACATGGGCCAGGAACTCAACAAGGAGGTGGAAATTCAAGGTCAAATCAAAACTGAAACAGGTAATTCAGACCAATTAAAACAATTTAGTCATTTATAAAATTCATTATCCAAATAATGGTACATGCCAAAATACTATTTATTTTTAAGGAAATGAACGGATAATATTAAATTCATGAGGCTTACCAATGGAAACAAGGAAAGTGAACGGACAAATGTAACCTGACTGGAGAAGGGAACCAACTACTAAAGCAAAAGTAAGGCTTCCTCCCCAAGTATTAATATTTTATCAGCTAATCAAATAAAGATGTTCAGTGCTCTTTCCACGTAGATACAGGGTGGTGGTGGTGAAAGCCGCTCAGTCATGTCCGACTCTTTGGGACCCTGTGGACTACACAGTCCATGGAATGCTCCCGGCCAGAATATTGGAGTGGGGAGTGTTTCCCTTCTCCAGAGGATCTTCCCAACCAGGGATCGAACCGGGGTCTCCTGCATTGCAGGCAGATTCTTCACTAGCAGAGCCACAAAGGAAGCCCAAAAATACTGGAGAGGGTAGCCTATCCGTTCTTCAAGAGATCTTCCCAACCCAGGAATCGAAGCAGGGTCTCCTGCACTGCAGGCGGATTCTTTACCACTGAGCTATCAGGGAAGCCCGGATTATCAGGCAAGACTGTGTAGACACAGGGATTCAGCAATAAAACTAGAGAGGTGTTAAATACCCACATATCCTTAAGCAAGATGGTAGACCACGCTACCTAGCAGGACATTCTAGGCAAGAAACTAAGAAACGGCAAAACCAGCAATTACCCATTCCTACTTCAAGACAAAAGGAAAGAGGTTAAAAAATAATTAGAGGACATGAATTCTTAAGCTAAGAATTCAAGGTTGAAAACTTCAAGGAATTCATGAGACTCTCTTGATCTTCTGTGACTCGTGGATTTTGAGGGACACCTTGGGCTTCCCTGGTGGCTCAGACGGTAAAGTGTCTGCCTGCAATGCTCAAGATCTCGGTTTGATTCCTGGGTCGGGAAGATCCCCTGGAGAAGGAAATGGCACCCCATTCCAGTACTCTTGCCTGGAAAATCCCATGGACAGAGGAGCCTGATAGGCTACAGTCCATGGGGTCGCAAAGAGTCAGACACGACTGACCGACTTCACTTTCACTTTCACTAGGGAGGATAAGCAAGACTCCTGGTAACAGGCAAAGAAGACAAGACTGTGGTGAGGCACACATGTGGCCCAGACGTGGATCACAGAGAAGAGACCCACGCTGGGTAACTTTAAGAAACTCTGCCTACCAGGAGGAACAGGAATCAGGAAAAGACAGAGCAGGGCATTAAGGGCATTGTGCAAGTGAGGAATTCCTCCCAAACCCACAAAATGTCCTAGAAGACCCAGACAGCTTTGGGCACTTGTCATGCCCGGGAAGAATGAATACCATGTGCCTTGGTCAACCTAGTTCCTCCAACAAGTTACTACTCACCCTTCCCCCATCCTGCAACTGCAGGTAGGAAGTGGAGGAAGCTATAAACCAAGAAAGAAGCAAGCAACACTCTTGTATTCCCTGAAAACACTTCTCAGTCTGAGAAATTTTACCAGCTTTAATCGAGAGGTGTTTTAGTTTTTTTTTTAATCAGTTTTGACATTACAATGAACTAAACTTTCAGACACATTCTCTGCCAGATAGGCTATGACTTTGCTTATGACCTGATAGCAACTTTATGCACTGTGAGAAGTGTATGTGAGCTTATGCATGGGAGGAAAAAATAAACTGAGATGACAAGTTTGAAAGAATGGTTGTAAGACAGTTACTTCTACTGGCAGCAAAAGAGTTCCATTTATGCAACGAGTTGGTTACACAGTAAAATAAATAAAGAAATGGTAAGTATTGAGAAGTACCCTGAATGCTTTTTTAATGACGATCCAGAAAATCCTGTCCTACAATGAGATGCTGCTTCACATCCATTAGGAGAGCTATTACAACAACAGCAACGATCAGAAAATACAGTGTTGGTGAAAATGTGCAGAAATTAGTCCTTGAGTAGTGCTGGTAGGAGTGTAAAATAGTGTAGCTGCTGTTGAAAACAGGATGGAGCTTCTTCAAAAGATTACCCTAGAATTACCCTGTGATCCAGCTATTCCAATTGTGGGCATATACCCCTGAGAACTAAAAGCAGGGACTAGAAGAGGTATCTGCACACCCATTTTCACGGCAATATTGTCCACAACAGCCAAAAGGCAGAAACAGCCCAAAAGTCCATCAACAGATGAATGGATAAACAAAATGTGATACGTATATATGTACTTTATGATTGATAATTAATTTTGACATGTGTCACGACACGGGTAAACCTTAAAGACATGCTCATCGAAATAAGCCAGGTTCAAACACACACACACTTTGTGAGCGCACTTCCCTGAGGAGCCTAGGGTAGTCAAATTCATAGTGACAGACAGCAGACCTGTGGCTGCCAAGCACCGTGAGGAGGGGGAACGGGGCGGGGAGGGCGGGTACTGTTTCAGGGAACAGAGTTTCAGTTTGTGAGGACAGAAAGTTCAAGAGATGGACAGTGGGTGATGGTGGCACACCAGTGTGAATGTACTTAATGTCACTGACCTGCACACCTGCAACTGGGTAAAATAGTAAATTTCATGTTTAATAATTTAGGTCTATTTTAGCACAATTTTTAAAATCCTGTTGAGGTTACAAAGTAGTGTGGAAGGAAGAAAAATCTTGATAAAAGTGCAGCAGATCTGATCTCAGGCTGGCATAGAACTCTGGTAGATGACTGGTGGGGGCTTCTCTGGAGGCTCAGTGGTAAGGAATCCACCCACTGGTACAGGAGAAGCAGGTTTGATCCCTGGGTGGGGAAGATCCCATGGAGAAAGAAATGGCAACCCACTCCAGTATTCTTGCCTGAAGAATCCCATGGACAGAGGAGCCTGGCGGGGCTACAGTCCATGGGACCATGAAGTCAGACACAACTTAGTGACTAAACCACCACCACCAGATGATGGGTGGCTTGGCATGTAAGAAAGCACGGAATGCAGGGTTCACTTTCAAAACCTTGTTTTTAAGAGGATAACCATCTAACAATGACAGGCAAGGCCAATACAAACAAATTTAAAAAATAATAAGAAAAATGGTCAAAGCAGAAGACCAGTGCTCATGGGAGACAGGATTTTGTGGTTGCTACGGTACCCCACTGTATGCATGTGTGCGTCAAAGTCAATCAGTCGTGTCCGACTCTGTGATCCCATGGCCTATACACAGTCTATGGAATTCTCTATGCAAGAATACTGGAGTGGGCAGCCTTTCCCTTCTCCAGGGGATCTTCCCAACCCAGGTTTCCCACATTGCAGGTGGATTCTTTACCAGCTGAGCCACAAGGGAAGCCCAAGAATACTGGAGTGAGTATCCTATACCTTCTCCAGCAGATTTTCCCAACCCAAGAATTGAACCGGGGTCTCCTGTATTGCAGGCAGATTCTTTACCAACTGAGCTATCCGGAAATCTCTACTGTATGCATAGAGAATTCAACAAACCGTGTCAAGTTCTCATCATCAGCTTCTCCCAAAGTCCGCCCTCTGTTTTCTGTAAACTGCCAGCACCCTACTTTAGAACCCATTACCTCATGAGTGAAGTAATACGAATATTATATCTTCTAAATGAACTTTTCCACTCCCCACTTCAATCCCGTAACCCCTCTTTTATTGTGAAGACACAAGCTCCCACAACAGCATTCTGATGGACATTACTTTCCTCTGCAAAAAGTGTCAATGACATCTCAGTTGGTGATTGAAAAGCATAGACTCTTTAACCTTCTGTTCACAACTTGGCTTCTCCAACCTAATTTTCATGTGTAGCTCACGTTACTTCCTCACTTGAATCTTCCCCATTCACCTCCCATTTCATGAACATGCAAAAGTATCTCAAATGTCATCTGAGACCCTTAGCCTGCAAAAGACACACACAAAATCACACACTTTAAGTGGCTAGGGATTCCCCAGAGATAAACGACAAATGAGAGTGACAGCTCACAAAAGCAAATACAGTTCCAGCTTCATATTATGGAAAAAGTCACTTTTCTGTTGACATAATTGAGAAACATTTCACAGAAACAGAAAGCCTTTTAAAGATTTGGGGGTTGGAAAGCTAAGAAGGTGGCAGACTATTAATAGAGGGAGAGAAAAACACGACTAAAAGCAGTGACGGTTTTTGTGTTTTAAATAAAAATATTTTAAAAACTAAACATATTTCAAAACCTAAAACTGGATCTTAACTCACACCATACACAATCATCAATTCCAGAAGGATTAAGGGTTTAAATGTGGAAAAGCACGACATAAAAGACAGAAGAAAATGTAGGCAAGTATCTGCAGGAGCTTGAGAGTATTGAGAGGATTGTTTAAATAAATACAAATAACACAAACCATAAAGGAGAAGACTGAAAATTCTCATGTTAAATCTCACATTCAGAACTTTACTTGTAGAACTTAAAAAGGTAAAAAAAAATACGAGCTACAGACTGGGAGAAGTTGCTTGTAACACAAATAACTGACGGGGGACTCAGGACACACAAATGAGGAAGAACTTCTGTGAACCAGTAAGAAAAAGACCGTCACATGAAAAAATGGGCGAGGTGTCCCTGGCGGTCCAGGGATTAAGAATCTGCCGGCCAACGCAGGGGGCGCAGGTTCAATCCCTGCTCTAGGAAGACCCCCCATGTCGCGGAGCCCGTGGGCCACAACTCCTGAGCCTGAGCTCCAGAGCCTGGGAGCTGCGACCACTGAAGACCGTGAGCCCAGAGCCTGTGCCTCCACGGCAAGAGAAGGCCCCGACTGAGCAGCCCACACACCGCAACTCAGAGGAGCCACCGCTCGCCACAACTAGAGAAAGCCCACAAGCAGAAAGAAAGATGCAGCACAACCAGGAAATAAAAAATAAATAACTTTTTATTTTAAAAAAAGGGCAAAAGCCATGAACAGGTATTGTGCAGAAGAGAAAACAGGACTGTCAATAAAAATATTTTTTAAATGCTGTTACTAATCAGGGAATATGAAAGTGAAGTTGTTCAGTCGTGTCCGACTCTTTGCTATCCCATGGACTGTAGCCTACCAGGCTCCTCCATCCTTGGGATATTCCAGGCAAGAATACTGGAGTGGGTTGCCATTGCCTTTTCCAGGGGATCTGCCTGACCCAGGGATTAAACCCAGGTCTCCCGCACTGCAGGCAGACGCTTTACATCTGAGCCACCAGAGCCTCATCAGGGAATACAGTACATGTTAAAACCACAAAGGTACTATGTAAATCCCTCAGTCAGGAAAAACTTAAGTCACCTGGATATCAAGGGGTCAAACGACATGAAGAACAATTGTTAAGGGCACAGATTCCTGTGTTTGAATTCTGGCTCTTCCATTTACTAGCAGGATGCCCTGGGCCAGCAATTGAGCCTCTACAAGCCTCAGTTTCTCCAACTGCAACATGAGAAATGACAACACCACATACTTCACTGAACTGCTGTGAGGATTAAATAAACTAAAGAAGTGTTTAGAAGAGTCAGTGCCTGGCATGGAAAGGAAACAAAAGTGTTAGCTCATTATTCATAGTGCTAATATCATCATCTCTATCACTACTGCTGCTGCTGCTGCTAAGTCGCTTCAGTCGTGTCCGACTCTGTGCGACGCCAGAGACGGCAGCCCACCAGGCTCCGCTGTCCCTGGGATTCTCCAGGCAAGAACACTGGAGTGGGTTGCCATTTCCTTCTCCAATGCATGAAAGTGAAACGTGAAAGTCAATTCGCTCAGTCGTGTCCGACTCTTTGAGACCCCATGGACTGCAGCCCACAAGCTCCTCCGCCCATGGGATTTGCCAGGCAAGAGTACTGGTAGCATGTAAATTGGTACACCCACACAGGAAAAACCATTTGGCATCACCATGTAAGACTAAGGGTGCTTAGTCCCTAAACCCAGACATTCTACTGGTATATTCCTTGAAGAAACAGTTATTTCAAGAGGAAATGTGCAGTTAAAAAAAATGGTCACAGAAGCATTGTTTGTGTTAACAAAATAAATAACACAAATGTCTCTCTAGCAGAGAAAGAATAAACAAACTGTGGTGTATTAATATAACTTAATAACATATAGCAAAGAATAAACTACATTCACTAACACGGACCAAACTACAAGTGTAACACTGGAGGAGAAAGCAGCTCCAAGAAGCCTAGACAGTGCGGTGCCATTGATACCAAGTCTAAGAACCCACATAACTAAATAATACACTGTTTGTTGTTTTAATCTGTATCTAAATATCCTGGTGGCTCAGGTGGTAAAGAATCTGCCTGGGATGCAAGAGACCCAGGTCCGATCCCTGGATCAGGAAGATCCCCTGGAGAAGGTAATGGCAACCCACTCCAGTATTCTTGCCTGGAGAATCCCAGGGACAGAGAAACCTGGTGGGCTGCCGTCTCTGGGGTCGCACAGAGTCGGACACGACTGAAGCAGCAGCAGTGGCAGCTACCACAAAAAACGCTCTTTCTGAACTCCAATTTTGTTCACATCATCACTTTCTTAGCTAAAGCTCTTCCATGGGCCCCACTGGCCTCAGAATGAAGCAGAATCTCTACTATGTAACTCACAAGGCTTCAAACCCTTGGCTCCTACTTAGTCACTCTGCTCATCACTCCGAGCTTAATCTCTGATTGTTGCTGTTGTTTGGTTGCTCAGTTATGTCTCTTTGCGACCCCATGGACTGAGGCACACCAGGCCTCCCTGTCCTTCACTGTCTCCAAGAGTTTGCTCAAACTTATGTCCTTTGAGTCAATGATGTCATCCAACCATCTCATCCTTTGTCATCCCCTTCTCTTCCTGCCTTCTATCTTTCCCAGCATCAAGGTCTTTTCCATTGAGTCGACTCTTCACATCATATTGGAGCTTCAGCATCAGTCCAGTCCTTCCAATGAATATTTGGGTTGATTTCCTTTAGAATTGACTGGTTTGATATCCTTGCAGTCCAACAGACTCTCAAGAGTCTTCTCCAACACTATAGTTCAAAAGCATCAAATCTTTCGTGCTCAGCTTTCTTTATGGTTCAACTCTCCCATCCATACCTGACTACTGGAAAAACCATAGCTTTGACTAGATGGACCTCTATTGGCAAAGTAACATCTCTGCTTTTTAATATGCTGTCTAGATTGGTCATAGCTTTTCTTCCAAGGAGCAAGTGTCTTTTAATATCATGGCTGCAGTCACCATCTGCAGTGATTTTGGAGCCCAAAGAAATAAAGTCTGTCACTGTTTCCATTGTTTCCCCATCTATTTGCCATGACATGATGGGACTGGATGCCATGATCTTAGTTTTTCAAATGTTGAATTTTAAGCCAGCTTTTTCACTCTCCTCTTTTACCCTCATCAAGAGGCTATTCAGTTTAGAAGACTCTCAAACTGCTTTTGAACAACACCGCAGCTCAAAAGCATCAATTCTTTGGCACTCAGCCTTCTTTATGGTCCAGCTCTCACATCTGTACGTGACTACAGGACAAAGGTAAATTTAAGGCAGTGATTCTCACACTGTGGCCCCTGCAGCATGAACACGACCTAGGACCTCAGAAATGCATGCCTCACCCACACCTACTACATGAGAATAAACTCTACAGGTGGGTCCAACCACTTGAGTTTTACCAAGAAGTTTTAACCTTCCACTTGATTCCAAAGCACCCAGAAGTCTGAGCAGCACTGGTTTAAAACATAAATGAGAGATGAATTAGTCTCTGCAGAGCTCCGTGGGAGAACGAAAAGCACTGCACAGCGCAGTGGTTAGCAGTGCACAAGCTGGGGCCCCGGGGCCAGGGCTCAAATTTCCGCTCAGCTCCTCCCTGGCGCTGCCATCCCAGGGAGGTCACTTAGCTTGCCTCGGCACAGATCCTACAGAAGGCTGCCTGGAATTCAATGCTGGTCCTCTTTCCCAAGAGCTGTGTGACACTAAGCAAGTCATTTACCTTCTCTCTGCCTCAGTTACTTCATTTACCAAAGTGTAAATAACAGCACCTGCTTCGTGTAGTTCTTGTGAAAAGGAAATGACTTAATATAATGTGCTATGCTTAGAACTGTACTTATACCCATTAAGCGCTATGTATTACTATAATTATTATTAATTTCACAGGAACACATTATATTTTAGAGATAAAAGAGAGTTGACACTGAGTATTAACGCCCACAGAAAGGAAGTAAAACTCATCTATTCTGATGAGGAAAAATTTTCCTCATCTTTTACTAGGTAAGTGACTTTTTTTTTTTCCAGTTTACCACTCATCTCTCCGAGTTTACTTTTTTCCCAATGATGGAGCACTTAACTAGAAGTAATAACCTTCTCCAAAAAGTCAAGGGGGTCTGCTTGAGGGCCATTTATGTCACATTAACACTTCTTTTTTAAACAAAGCACTTATGAAGAATGAAAAGAGATTTAATGAGCATTATTCCTATGCTTGGGAAAATATTTCTCGGGATTATTCCAAATGCATACCTGGTGTTATTTTTATCTAGAAACTTTGCATGTAAAAATGCTGGTAAGACACCCCTGTGCAGTCATTGAGAAGAACACTGAAAATACCATGATGCAAAGATGTGGAGGGCAGGACTCTGTATCTCTCTCTCCTCACTACCAAGAGGTCATGTACTGTGTTCCCCAGAACAAAGCACATGAATGTCAGCCACAGCACATCCAGGGTAGAACATATTCCATTCACATAAACAGGGGCAGCAAAACCATGTGTTCTGAAGACAGAATAACTGGACGTCCCTGATAGGAGATTATGCAGTGAAATTTTCCCAAGGGTCTCTTAGTGTTTAACCTCATACTTTGAAGAAGAAAGAAAATATGAGAGAGACAAAACATACCAGGGCAAGTCACAAAACCAAAGTCTAAATAGAGGGCTCATTACTGAGAGTTCATTGCTTCTTGCAACCACAAAGGTAATAAAATAGAAGCTTAAAAATGAGTTTAGTTATTAATATTCATTGAGAGTCTAGAATTCCCCGCACCCCAGTTTCTAATAGAAGTATGTACGAATCTGGGGTATATAATCTTTATCTGTGACTTTCTTGATTTCTCTAGGTTTTAGAAAAAATCAGTTTCCTGTGTAAAATCAAGTTAAGAGAATGCAAAAACATTTTCATAGAAACGAAAAAAAATGAGTATTTTTAATGCTATGGAGGGCTTACGATTTTTATTTGCACGTGAGAGCCGTATGTTCTGTGCTATTCTGTTTTGTTTTTCCTGGACCTCAACTATGTGGTGAGGTAAAGGAATTTTGGCAGAATCTGTTTTCATAATTTTCTACTTTCACATATAGGACACCGATTTCAAAGAACATTCAATCAATGCTAGATTTCAAGGCATATCCTCAATGCAACAACAAATTTTATATTGGGGAAAAAAAGAAGGGTTAACAAGTTAAGATTACTTAATTTTTAAAAGGCACCCATGTACTATGGCAAGTCAACCTGAATAGCTCATGTTTCTGTTGACCCAATACCCCACAATTTCAATTACAGAGGAAGGAGAAGGAACAAAGTCATATTTTACAACTAAAACCCCAAAATGGCAAAGAAAACTGCTAATCTTCTAATATTTTTAGAAAAGCACATAGCATGCTTCATTTATACCAAAATATAATACATAACCTTCCTGGATTGCCTGGAAAAGGAACAAGCGGATTCCTCAGAACAGGATGCAACTCAAGATCCTCTAAAACAAGAAACAATGTCTCAACTATAAGATGCCTGAGGTGGATGAAATGTAGCTTCGCCTACTGTATCTGTCAGTATTAGTGACACAGCTACTGGTAAGGATACAGACGGGGCCCTCTAAGTAACTCATCAGAACGTTTACCTGTATCGTCCTCTGAGTGCCATCAACGTTGACAGACAACAAGGGTGAAGCCAGGTTCCACGTGCTGGTCACATTTAGTTTCGACCCATCAACTTCCACCTGTTGTGACACCAAAGAAGACTGTTACCATGAAGAAAGACAGAGAACTGATCTCAAGTTCATTGCTGCATACAAAGCAGCAGCCATCCTAAACAGATGGCTCCCCAAACAGCCTGTCACGTTTACTGCTCCCGCCATGAAAGACAGGGTCCAGCGAGAGTCTTCTCAGGCATCTCTGGGGAGAGGCGAAGGGCCTGGGCACAGCTGCCTCTGGGTACTGAGGTTTCGAGTGATTTCCAGCAAGTAACAAACAGCCTTCTAACTCTAAACCTATCTGGACATGCTACATTTACCGCAATTAGACAAGTAATGCATATAAATTTCAGTGACACTTTGCAACCCACACAACAGGGCTTGCATATAATATCCTCTCCAAGGACCAAGAAAGAACTTTTTCTGTGTTAATTTTAATGAAGGACTATGCATTGTTATCTTAATTAAACCGAAGCTTTAATTAGGCACAATTCTTTGGCATTGAATATTAAAAGTCTATTTGAACTTTGCAAACTTCTGCCATATTGTTGTCCATCATAAATGACTAATTTCATCAAGTCATTGTTCATGGAGTTATCCCCCAAAGCCCACAATCTTCTAAAACAGATATTCTTAGCAGAAACATTTTAATAGCCAAGTAAATAAAAGCAATTGAAAGGAAAAACAACTCAAAGCTAACTTGAAAGTATCATTCCTCATTTCTTCCTTTTCATTCACCCATTTCCTAATTCTTCAATATGAGAGGGAAGGGAAAATATACATGATCCTTAACAATTCTTTGACTACCAATCCTGTTAAAAGATACTCACTAAAATCAAAGACACACAGACTTGTACTGTTTAGAAGAATATGTGCCTACCTATACATTTGGATAGTTATTTGAGTGTGTGCTCAGTTGCTCAGTCATGTCGGACTCTTTGTGAACCCATGGACTTTGGCCTGCCGGGCTTCTCTGTCCATGGGACTCTCCAGGCAAGTATACTTAGAGTGGGCTGCACTTCCTTCTCCAGGGGATCTTCCCAGCCCAGGGATTGAACTGGCATCTCCTGCACTGCCAGGTGGATTCTTTACCACTGAGCCACCTGGGAAGCCATTTATGTATATATATTTCCCCTCTAATGTGGTCATGAAGTCTAAAAACAAAGGTTACTGGCTATGTAATAAAGTATCAGTAGGACATACATCAGGCACTGGCTTGAATTTCCAGGTTTAGTGGCCTCTCTGCACACAAAGTAGAATTCAGTTACAGGCAAGAAAAAAACAACGGCTTTGGAATCACTGACTTGGGACTCACTTGACATTGCTGTTTTACCAAATGAAAGTTGTATACTAAGTTGGTGTATTTAACTTCTCTGAGCTTTAGTTCCAAACCATAATACAGTAAAAATGGCTATCTGAGAGGGTGCTAAATAAGTTAACATATGAAAGTCTCAACCAATATGCTTGTCAGGGTAGGTCATAAATATTTTCTTTCTTCCCCTATCTCTTAATAATTTTATTGTCCTACCCTTAAAATAGTTTTAAAAATAAGGTCAGATAATAATATCTCATATATTACTTATATATTACTCATATATTACTTACTATTAAACTACTACATGATAAAGATGTAAGAAGCAGAAAAGGCTGCAGTTTTGATTAAAGCAGCACTAATATCCTTTAAATCATGCTATTCAGCTTTCACCCCCAAATTAAGTATCTCCTTATGCAATAAAAGAGTTCCAAAAGAAGTTCTCAAAAGTAAGAGTTTTACAAACAGTAAATGCTAAAAATGTCTTCTAAAACTGAAATATTGCTTTAAAATAATTCTAAATTTAAAAGTTTAGAGAAGCTCACCAATCAATTATAGAAGTTTTGTTTGTTAAAAAGAGAAAGTTAGATGTTGTAAAGAAAGCTTTTGAATGATAAGCATTTAAAATTTGTAGTTGATATTAATTTCAAGTCAGACGGGCTCACAAGGAAACCACAATCGCTGTCTTTAGGGCACATGAAGGGGAACTGAGAAAAGTATCTCACCTACTCAGATCCCCTTAAAGGAGGAGCCGGGTTATTACGCCCTGAAGTAAACCACTGTTGTGCGTGCGTGCTAAGTCGCTTCAGTCATGTCTGCCTCTTGCAACCCCATGGATTGTATGACTGTCTGAATAAAACACGATATATCCACACAACAGCATATTATATACTTGGCAATTAAAACAGATGAAATACTAATACATGCTACAACACAGATGAACATTGAAAACATGCTAACTGCAAGAAGACAGTCACAGTAGACCACAAATTATACGGCTTCAAGGCAAACAGTAAGCAGGGCTACAGGTAGCAAGAAGCCTCTTTGATGACAAATAGGATCCGCAGTCACTGGTCCAGGTCCTCGCAGCAAAGCCTTGTGGGGACACTGGGGGTCTGAGTTCTCTGTCCCACCTCCACAGTTATGAGGCCACTGTGACCACATTCCCACTGGCCCCTCTCACATGTATCCAGACTCCATGCCTCAGTGGAAGGAGGGGAGAGAGGGGAAGAAGCCTAAAGTACTCCGGTGCCTAGAAGGAGCTAGCCAAACCAAAAGAGACCAAGACCCTGCTTATTAGCAAGCTTTTCTTCCCCCTCACCCCCTACTAAGGATCATATGTGATAAAGAAACTATATTTCCTTATACACCTGATAAGTAATGAATGTGAACGTGCATGCTCACAATCTAACTGAAGGGACAGCTCCAAATCCCAAACTAGGAAACAGATCTGCAAATGTTAAGTGAGGATGAGAACATGCCGAAAGCCATTATATACCTCATCAGCCCCCAAGCAACAGACAGATTTCTAAACAACATCAAACAAATGACAGAAAACCATAATTCTGAACAGCAGATGCAGATTCTGTTGATGCTGTCATTAGATGAGTGGAAGCTGCTGCTGCTAAGTCGCCTCAGTCGTGTCCGACTCTGTGCGACCCCATAGACGGCAGCCCACCAGGCTCCTCCGTCCCTGGGATTCTCCAGGCAAGAACACTGGAGTGGGTTGCCATTTCCTTCTCCAATGCATGAAAGTGAAAAGCGAAAGCGAAGTCGCTCAGTTGTCCCCGACCCCCAGCGACCCCATGGACTAGAGCTTACCAGGCTCCTCCATCCATTAGATTTCCCAGGCAAGAGTACTGGAGTGGAGTGCCATTGCCTTCTCCGTAAGTGGAAGCTAGATGTAAGTATAAGCCATACAGAGGTAGGGAATGTCTCTTTAAACCACAGTTCAACACCACAGAGAGGTGGAGGCAGACATGAAGAATCCTTGTTACCATGCCAAACATACTGTTCACACGTAATTTTTCAGCTGAAGTGACTAAGCAGCAGACACAGAGGCTAAATGGCATTTATTTCACTAGTGCAACACTGAGAACCTGGCATAAAGAACCACCCTGTTATCTCAGTGCTGAAAACTGAGGGGAAATGAAATCGAGGGCAAAGGAAGTAACAGGTCTGAGACACAGTTAGGGTACCCGGCCTGACAAGGAAAAGCTGCAAGCAACCTATATGTACAGCCAACCACCTACACCACTGCAACATAAATAATAATCAGAAAACAATCAATATTGGATCTCTGCAAAGAATTTTCCCCAAAATTTTGAGGAAAAAAAAAAAAGGTAAATTAAGAGCATTCAACACAAGAACTCCTCAAAGAAATACAGGAAGAGTTCAGATAAATAATTCTCCAAAGTCTCAAAGACAGTCATAGGAAACGTGACCCTTCTTTGAAAAAAAAAAAAAATGAGCTCAAAGAAGAAAAACAAAGGTTCAAAGAAGAGATTAAACAACAACAGAAGGAAATGAAAATCAAGCTGGTAGAACTCAGGAAAAAAATGAAGAGAAAAATAACATTATAGAGATAAAAGCAACGTTAAGAAGCACCAAAAATAGAATAAATGTGACTAAAAAGAAAGACAAGGACTGTACCAATTCTCCTTCAAAAGTACTACAAGCAAAGAAGAATAGGGAATTCCCTGGCAAACCAGTGGTTAAAGCTCCACACTTTCACTGCCGAGGGCCCAGGTTCAATCCCTGGTAAGGAAACGAGGATTCCACAAATCATGTGGTGCAGCCCAGCCCAAGCCACTGAAAGAAGGAAGAAGTGTAGATTAAAGGATATAATGGGGGAAAGCTTTGCAAAATAAACAAAATATTAAATCTGTAGATCAATGCTTATCTTTAAGAATAAAGAAGGAATTATGTGGATATTTAGGCAAAAATAAGAAATCATGCACAAGCAAGGAAAAAATTCAGGTTGGCCTAAACTTCTCAAGAGCAACACTGATACAGAAAACCACAGAGCAATGTGCTCTAAGTACTAAAAAAATTAAAGGTTGTCTCCCAACATTTTCCTTTTATACTCAGCCAACCTGTCCTTAAGAGTGTATCCTAAAACATAACCTGCACCATATATGAACACCTTCTTTAAAAATGAGGCATCTCTGTACATAGATATGAAAACATCCCCAAGAAGATGCAGAATATTATTTATAATATGCTATCATTAATTAAGAAAAAAAATGTTAAATGTGTGCTTGTTTTGTTTTTTTCACTTTATAGCCACAGTGCACACACAGCTTGTAGAATGAATCTTAGTTCTCCAACTAGGGATTGAACCTGTGTCCTCAGCAATGAAAGTGCAGAGTCTTAACCACTGGACGGCCAAGTTTGTGTTTTAAACACAGAGAACACCACTTGAAAGATGTGTAAGAGAATCAGCGTAGCTGAGAAACAGGAAAGGGAAGCATGCTTTTCACTGCCAATCCACTCATACTTTTTGAATTTTACATTAGTTTACAAATTTACAAAATTACATATGCATATGTATTTTATATATTAAAAATCTTTCCAGTGAGGAGAAGTGTAACTGCCTAATTCCTCATGTAATCAACACCTACTTTAGATCTTTCACTAATAGCACATAATAAATGGTAGCTGTTCTTTTAAAACTTCAATTTGGCCAACAGAGCAATCAGTCCAGTTCAGTTCAGTCACTCAGTCGTGTCCAACTCTTTGCGACCCCATGAACCCACAGCACACCAGGCCTCCCTGTCCATCACCAACTCCCAGAGTCCACCCAAATCCACGTCCATTGAGTTGGTGATGCCATCCAACCATCTCATCCTCTGTTGTCTCCTTCTCCTCCTGCCCTCGATCTTTCCCAGCATCAGGGTCTTTTCCAATGAGTCAGATCTTCGCATCAGGTGGCCAAAGTATTGGAGTTTCAGCTTCAACATCAGTCCTTCCAATGAACACCCAGGACTGATCTCCTTTAGGATGGACTGGTTGGATCTACTTGGATCAAGGGACTCAAGAGTCTTCTCCAACACCACAGTTCAAAAATATCAGATCTTCGGCGCTCAGCTTTCTTTATAGTCCAACTCTCACATCCATACATGACCACTGGAAATACCACAGCCTTGACTGGAGGAACCTTTGTTGACAAAGTAATGTCTCTGCTTTTTAATATGCTGTCTAGGTTGGTCATAACTTTCCTTCCAAGGAGTAAGAGTCTTTTAATTTCACGGCTGCGGTCACCATCTGCAGTGATTTTGGAGACCCAAAAAATAAAGCCAGTCACTGTTTCCACTGTTTCCCCATCTATTTCCCATGAAGTGATGGGACCAGAAGCCACGATCTTTGTTTTCTGAATGTTGAGCTTTAAGCCAACTTTTTCCTGTCTCCTCTTTCACTTTCATCAAGAGGCTTTTTAGTTCTTCACTTTCTGGCATAAGGGTGGTATCGTCTGCATATCTGAGGTTATTGATATTTCTCCTGGCAATCTTGATTCCAGCTTGTGCTTCTTCCAGCCCAGCGTCTCTCATGATGTACTCTGCACATAAGTTAAATAAGCAGGGTGACAATATACAGCCTTGACGTACTGCTTTTCCTATTTGGAACCAGTCTGTTCCATGTCCAGTTCTAACTGTTGCTTCCTGACCTGCATACAGGTTTCTCAAGAGGCAGGTCAGGTGGTCTGGTATTCCCATCTCTTTCAGAACTTTCCACAGTTTACTGTGATCCACACAGTCAAAGGCTTTGGCATAGTCAATAAAGCAGAAATAGATAGAAAAACAGGAGTGAATCCATGAATGAAGGGCAAACATAAGGACTAATGGTTGTATTGAGGCAGAGAGACAGACCTTGAACTGGCTGCTAGTCTTCAGCTGCAAGGGGAGGGACTCAGGGCAGGGAACATGAAGGTTGACAAGAGGAGGGGGAGGTGGTGATGCAGACCATTGATATGAGCTTCAAAGAACAATGGTTTTACAAGAGGGAGGGGAACAGTGGTCTCAAATGAAACCGGGAGAAAACCAGTCCCACCTCCCAGCTCCAAGGTGCACACTGTCTGAGAAACTCTCCAGCCAGGTTTAACTCTCCTGCCAGATTTCCCTCTGTTCAGGCAAGTAAGAAGTGAAACATTCAGAGAAACGGCTGAGAATCCAGGGGAGTTTGTTGATGACAAAGCAAGAGATACAAAAGGCACAGTGGAGAAGGTAGAGAGCAAGTAGAGAGTTCATGTTGAACAACAGAGAAAGGAGATTTAGGATAACAGATGACTGGATATTTAGGCTAACAGATGACTAAATAGGCTTTCAAACTGCCCACCTCCTCTCCATCTGCACCACTACCATCTTAGCCAAACGTGCTACCATCTCACACCTGGACCACTGTGAGAGACCAGCCTTCCCACATACATGCTTCCATATATATAATTGGTTCTCCTCACCATAAGCAGAATAATCACAAAACTGATCTTTTACAAAATCAGAAATAAAGGGAAAATAAAAACAACCTTAGAATATCCCAATGGAGGTCCTGCCTGCTTTGAAAACTGTAAACTCTTAAAAAGACATATAACACGGTGATCTTCTGTATAAAGATACCATATTTCACAACATTCTGTAATCATTTAAAAATTATATTCTATTTAAAACACTAACATTATCAACTTGGATTAACCAGAGCAAGGCTATGGTGGGTGGAATTCATGAAATTCATCTCAACACACTCTTTTCTGGTAACTTTTCCCCAGCTTAATCAAAGAGATCAGCTCAGTTGAAAATTGTTCATAGTAAGAATATTTACGATGCTTGAAAATAGCAGCTCAAAAACAATGTCTTTCCTATTTTAAGAAAGCATTTTCTCATGTTTAGCAAATCTACCTGTAACTTCGTATTCCATTAAAAGCATTTTACTGTATCTGTGGTACAGATAATGTTGATGTGGAATATTTTCCATGAGTTGTTTGGAACATTCAATTTTCCTATCTACGTAATCATAAGGGAAAAAGAAAGTACACACCCTAAACTAATCTGACATATGAGAGAGATTACTTACATCCTTTACGATTAAAAAACAAAAAAGCACTTCCTCCGAGATACCTCATGACACAGTTACAGCTTCTATTGGAGTACGCACCTGCTAAACAGTTTTTTTCAACATTAGGAATGTAAGACCTACAAAACAAAACATTTGCCAAAAAGCATTTCCAAAGATAATAAAAATTTGGGACCATCCTGGCTGTAAGAAGTGTTTGTGATTTGTCATAAAAGTCTTTGTTTGGGTCACACACAAATTCTAAATTCGCTTTTTGTCATCAAATGTTAAGTTGATTAGCACAGAGTTAAATTGAAGATAAAAATCAAGGTGTTCCACTAGTTTAAAAAGACTTTGATCTTGTATCTTGATTCTATTTCTGGAAACAATATGAAGGATGAGAAAGACTTGTTAATCAAGCCATAACTAATTCTCAGAAAGGAATAACTAGTTCCTGCCCCTTTAATAGGCTTTCAGAGTTAATCTTAAAAATAATCGCTCTGCAAAAAAAAGTGGAAAAAGATCTGCAGTCTTCTGATTTCACTATTACGCTAGAAAGGATCCTGGAAAACTCTGGCCCAACCCTCTCTTCCTTTTATTTCATGTGTTGGGAAATTACAGAACCATACAAAGTGTGTAAGTTATAGAAGCAACTATCTTATAATTCTCCTGAGTGTATGACTGAAATCCACATGTCAAAAGCAAAAGTAACCAAAGTAAATCTAAATACTGAGACACAATGTTTGACCACAGTGGTCACGCAGTGTGTATTTTACCTTGAAAGAAAAAGGCTCTATAGAAAGACAGCTACTGGTTCTTTTGGCTTTTATCTCGTAAGTACTGTTTACAAAAATATGATTATTAGATGTGTGTCAAATAGATGAGGTTCATCCACACTCCCTAATAACAAAGGAATCTATACATGACGCAGTTGATTAAAGTGGGACAGTACCACCACCCAACATTATCACAGTTCACTGACTTTCACATAAACTGCTGATGGATATATAGAATACAAATATACTTTTTAAAAAATTCCAGAAGTTAGGATATTGAAAATAAGAAGCACGTAATTTTCACATTTGCTGTTCAATCGCTAAGTCGTGTCCGACTCTCTGCGACCCCACGGACTGCAGCACACCAGGCTTCCCTGGCCTACTTTTCGTATCATTTATATCTATTAACTTTGCAAAGTTATTTACCTCTGCATTTATTTCTCCAGTAAACTATGAGAAAAATAACTCATTTTATTTTATTATAATAAGGAATATTTTTTAATATTTTAGTATGGACTATAATAGTCTTAAATATTAATACAACACTAAGAGAGTAGGTTTTCTTTATCCTGTTCCTCTATTTACTAAAATACTTTATTATTTTAAAACACGGTTATGATACCTCTCCTGCCCTTCTAGAGGGAAATGAGAAAACTTGTTTTCTGAAAATAAACAGAGACCACCATTTTCCATGAGTTTATTCCTTATCACCCTGAAAGTCTTATTTCTTTTCCAAGTGTATGTGTAATAATGACAAAAACATCAACATCAAGAGGAATTAGACATAATGATGATGAAGATCTGTTAATCTGTCACAAAAGATTACATTAAGTATGAATGTATTAGAAATGTAATTAAATATATCTTAAAGGATGTGAACTGCCGAAACAAAGTTTAGGTACAGATCTACAATCAGCCAGGTTGACTAGTTTCTGTTTAATTATAGCCTCATTAATTCATCAGTAACAACTTGGATTTCAGTTGGATTTTTTTTTTTAAATCCTACATTATTTTGCTCACAGTTTAATTATAGTAGTACTTTCTTTTGGATTGGTGTCGGAAAGGGTTATTCTCTGCACATACTGTTGTAAATTAGATCAGCTTAATGAACCTCTCTAGGTAGAGGAGCTTAACACGTCAAGCATCTGAAACTGACTTAACTTCTCCAAGTTTACCGAATGGTGGTGGAATCCGGTGTCTTCTCTGTAGCACTGTCCTCAACAGTCAGAATGCCTGTGTCTGAACCTCAGCTCCACAAGTCACCCAATTATCCGTGCCTGTTTCTTCATAAGTCACATCTATTCTCACAGAGCGGTTGTGAGGAAAAGGTCAAGCACTCAGAGCGGTATCTGGCACAAAAGTCCTCAATACATGCCACCTGTCGGCGGTGGTCCCCTTTACTGACACATGTACTCTCCCACAGTACTGATCACTCTCAATCTGTTTGTTTCCGTTTCCAAGCATACCTACTTTTGTTTGTTCTTCCATCCTTCTTGTCCTTCCATGAATACCTCCTCCATTATCTAGCCTTTTGATTTCACCTGATTCCTATTAGCATTTATTTTGCTTTTCAGATAATTCCCCAGTAAAGTCCCATTGCCTCAGCTGGTGGTTCACCACCACAGGATCCCAGTGGGTTACGGGACTTCACAGCAGTGTTTTAAGTCTTCCCTCTTCTAAATTCCCATACGCTGTCACTGTGATGTGCTATTCTGTGCTGTTATCTACATTATATAATATCTCTCTGTGACTGTTCGACATTCCAGAACTATCCAGAGACACGCAGAGTTTGTCCAAATAGACCATTTCTTCCAGCCTAAAGCAAATATATCTGATATTCTGTTTTCTATGTTTCTACTATAAAAGAGTATTCAGTGGTTCTGTCCTCTCAGCCTCTGCAACCTTCAGTGACATTATTCCTCATAGATACACTAAGAAACTGTAGTATAGCGTATTTACTCTTCCCAAAATCAGTATACATTTTATGTCCTTTAAAAAAAAAGCAAAAACATGTTTTTTAAAACTTCAGCTCAAAATCTTCCTTGGCTTCTGGTTGCTTAATAAATATAAGTCTCAACACAGCCCTCAAGATCTTGGGTACTGATGTCTCCATCTGGCAACCTCTCATTCCTGTCGTTCCCTCTCCCTTACTCAGCAGAGGTGCACAAGACCCTATTCCCTGATCTTTATTCCCACTGTTTACTAAACGTGAAACAGTCAACTCGGCTCAATAGACATCTACCATCCATTCTTCATTATCTAGGATGTAAGCTCTTTATTTCCTCAGTTTGCTCCTGTCTTACTGCTCCATTCTCCCTGAACCCACCAACATCATCTCTAATCCTCTGCTAAACTGGACAGTATCTTTCTTGTCTTTGAATTTCTATAACATGTTTTTTTTTCTATGCACTTATCACATTACGCCTTATGTCACAATTGTTAGTGTACTAATCCCAACACTTCCCAAAACACTTCATGAGGCCTACTGAATGCCCTGTTCCTTCATGTCAATCGTGAAGAGCTTAGCACACTGCTTTGATGGTGAAGACTGGAGTGTCCTAGACTAATATTTATTTATTAAAAACAAAAATGATCTAATTCAGTGAAATAGAAAATCTTTTATTTTCATGATTACAGAATTACTAGAAAACTCCCAAAACTATGTTTTTAACTTAAATATCCCAACATAAAGCAAATAAAAGCATATGACTTGCTTAAGCACCTGTTATATACGTCATACAGATAAGTGGCTTTTGTTTTAGATTCTTGACACCCAAGACAGCTTTTGGTAAAACTAGTAAAGTAACTTTTAAATAAAAATATGATTAGTCATAATGTCCTATAAAGTGTTGATAACTCTCGTACTTTAAAATCCGTATGTGCTTATAATAGCAAATTAAAGTTATGCAACTACATAAAGGACTCCACTAACCCTTTTATGAAACAAAACCTACAAAGGATCTAGTATTTCAGAGATGAACACTCCAAACTTTACTCACACGTATACACCCAAGCACATTTAACATATCTCATTTGGAGACAGACTAAATTTCAAAACAAATTTAAAATGCTACTTAAAATTCTATCCCATCTCTAGGGTTTCACTTTCATGTCCACCCAAATAAAATTATCCATTCAAATTGTTAGATAAATCCTTTTAATTCTGATGACTACAAACAAAGTAAGACCATTCTTTTATTTGTAAAACTATGCTCCCAAATGGAAAGGAGAATAAGCCTGGCACTTTTCCAGGAGCCTTGAAAAAGGGCAGGGCTAATATAATACACCAGTTTTGGTAGCAGTTACCAGACACAATACACCCATCATGGCCAAACGAAAAGCTAACAAGGAAAGGGATGAATGGAGAACGATTGAGAATGGTATAGGAAATTAATGAGCAAACAACACTCATTCCTCCAGAGCTACAAACTAAAAAAGAAATAGTGAAATTGTTTTTATATTTTAATTCCTTAGAAAGTTATTTAAAAATCTAAAATATTTCAAGCAATGCTACTTTGAAATAAGGAGTAACCCAAATCAATTCTCTGGATAGCCCAAAAGCATGGGAAAAGAAGTAACAGTCTAAAATTGTATCTTGGCTTCTCCACCTCTTACTAGTCAAGAATCAACATTTTAAAACACCTTACACAAAGGTTATGTTTACTTGATATTAGATCTCAAGGGGACTTTGATCAAAACCAGAGTACAAAATTTACATAAACTACTCATCTATGTAATAACCAGAAGACAGACAGAGCAGTTACAGTAACTGTTTTCAGCCCCTAATTTTCAAGCTGAAGTCTCTAGCAAGCTTCTCTCCCTAGATACTCCTTTGCAAAGGGACCTTTGATTCAAGGAAATAAGACTCAACTCTACTTTTCAACACAGGTAATTCTAAATCATTTGCAGATAGAGAGGGGACCAAAAACACATGGAAACACCTACAGGAACAAAGATAAGATACACAAGAGTCACACCCTCCTAACTCACCTAAAGAAAAACATTTTCTTTACGGAAATTATTTCTGCTGAAGGAAAGTACATCATTATCTCCAGCACAAAAATGCTAAGATCAATCATTACACAACACTACAATTGTTAACACTTCTGTGAAGGGTGGTCCCCACACAGAACAGGCAAGAAGACCTACCCCAGTGATTAAAAATTCCACCCGGAGTCGTCTCTCTTGATTAAGGAAGCGTCTTTAGAAAGCTCCTATTATAATCACTCTCTCTAGACATTAACTCATTTGTGCATGGGCACACAGATTGGTTTATCAGGTTATTAGCACTGACTTTAATAAGTCATTTTTGATGAAAGGAATTGGGAAAAAATCTTAAAGCAGGTACTGCGAAGGATCTGGCCAAATATAGAAGACCTAACGGTAGGGGGTAAGGTCACTGAGCATATTAAACCAACCAACAAACAAGCACCCTTCTGTGGTGGAAAATTTCGAACATATGCAGAAGACAGAACAGCTTAATAAACCTCTACAGTTTCATCACTCACGCTCAAAACTTTCCACTCAAAGCTGATCTTGTTTCATCTATATCCCTGTTGATCCCCCCGCCTGCTCCAAGAACACTTAGAAGCAAATCCCAGTCTTCTCATTTTATCCATAAACTCAATTAATACACTTTCTTAAGTTTAGCCTAAACTATTGATGATGCTCATCTAGTTTTTGGCAAAAAAATCAAAAAATAATTTCATATTCAGTATAATATAGTTCTTTTCTCTTCCACACATAAACTTTGGTTTCTCTGAGCCCTGGAAGGCGGGTAGGGAGAGGTGGAAAGTGGGTAATGGGGCAGAGAGCTGTAAAAGGGTACCCGAAGAACAATCAGTAATCACACACGCACACGGCATATTATGCTTCCTATAATTTCTATTCATTGAAGGATGAGGTCACAATGAAGTGTTCCTGTTAGTCTGGGTCACAAAAGTAATTCAAGATGCATATAAAAATGCTTATTATCATTCAAGTTCTCTAAACCCATTCAACCATTCAGCCCTTTGCTTTCTGATAAGACTGCCAACAACTATGCCAATTAGTGTCAATTGCAATGTTAGATTTTTTAACATTTGCACCTGCCTACCCAGTTAGTTTAGTGGGCAGAAAGAAGTGACTGATGGTTACAAGTTTCAGCAACACCAAACGCTAACTGTTCTTATGTTAACATTTGCAAGTCTACAAGTTCACCAATCAGCTTTTTTAGAAAAACATATTTTACATACTAGCTTCTGTAGAGGATTTCTTCTTTTATACAGAAGGTTTAGCCACTGTGTTGTGAGCTATAGCAGTAACAATAATTTTTAAAAGCCTGAAGTTTTTTAAGTAAGGAGAATGTAATTTACAACAAACTCAGTGAATTACTTACAGTTACTTCAAAGTTTCGCTCAGGCTAAATTCATACTTTTCATTTGAACACATGATCAAATTTTTAAAGACCACGTACTCATTCTTTAGTTTTAGAACCAGATTTTTGGTTAAAGTTTCTTTAAGAATTTGCAAGCCAAAAATTAAAGCACATATAAAAGGTCAAGGTATATTTAACATGGAAGAAATCATGAACATCTAGAATTTGATCTTAACTAATTAATTTTGCATCTCTATTTTTTAAATGTTAAGTAACTGCCCCTAAATTTACAAACATGCAATAACTCTGAAATATCAGGAACAAACTACAAGCATTAATCTATCCTCAGATCAAAATGTTTCACTTTGGCTTATTATAATTAATAACAACACAGTATGTTCTAAAATTTCACAATTGAAGCAAATGGTATGTAGCTGATAAAAGCTACTGGGAGTGATATGTAGTTAAAGGCAAAGTGCATTACTAAAGAGAAATAAAAATTGCATGTCAATATCTAAAAGTATGGGAGATGCATATAACGTAGCACATTCTATCTAGTGTCATTACTTAAATTGCTACTTTTCCTCAACAATCTATTCTCCAGCTCTAGCAAGTAGAATAAATGGTAATTTTACCTGCCAAATTTGGCACAAAAAAGGACAAGCAACTTCATTAACAAAACAATGCTTTCAATATGATTTTTTTTTCCTTTTTCCACCCAGTGCCAAGTAGCAGAACAATTGGAATCAAGAAATCTCAAGTAAAATTACCTCCCCTTGTTGAAGTTTTACATGCTTGAATAAGCAAATGATACATATGGAGTGCAAGCAAGAATATCCTCCTGGTAAGTTAGTGTATTTCTTGTACTGCAGCTTAACTCCAAGCTGGTATGCTAAACTTAAGTGACCCCATTAATATACAGTCCATGGAATTCTCCAGGCCAGAATACTAGAGTGAGTAGCCTATCCCTTCTCCAGGGGATCTTCCCCACCCAGGAACCGAACTGGGGTCTCCTGCACTGCAGGTGATTCTCTACCAGCTGAGCTACAAGGGAAGCCCAAGTTAGTCTAATTTTTGTACTGCAGCTTAACTTCAAGCTGGTATGCTAAACTCAACAACAAAAAGAAACCCCTCTGCACTGAGCTGAAGTTCTCAATGTGTGATGTGGCATCATGTGGATATATGATCATTTAAAAGCCAATAGAACAGACGACACCTGAAAGCCTTGATTTATTACTGACAGACTAAACTTTAGGTGGCAACATCCATCAGTGTACCTAAATCAGTATGTGGAATGAAACAAAACAGATCTTTCTTCAATCTTTGATAAGTTAAACCAACGGAAAACGACACCCACCACCAGCAACTTTGCCAGTTACCACTACTCTCACACTTAGCTGGTGTTGTCAGTAGCTGTCTATAAAGAGAATCATAAATTCTTCTAAACCTTATTTCAAACACCTATAAAAACAATAAGCAACAAGTCCTCTATTAATTGAGCTGGACATGTATCATTAACCGAGATAACATTTAAGCTAGTGTTTAAGTAGTCATCATTAGATTTTGAAAGCTAAGCATAAGCACTTTCTATCTAGTTGGGTGAATTTGGTAGCTTCTCACAAGTTTGTCCATGGCTGCTTACAAAGAGGATTGTGCCGTATTTAATATCCAGCTGGTTTCCTTACTCTTGTTCCACAAGTAACCATACATTGCACATCTAAACACAGTCAGGTTTTAGAAAAAGCCAAGCAACAAAATGAAGCAAGAGCAATATAAACCCATCATCATGCTGACGTGGCAACAGGGCTGAGAGCAAAAACATCCATGCAAAGCGCACCCGAAGCCATTTGCACTAAATCTTAAAATTTTAAGCAATATGCCTACCGTTGTGAGATTTGAAACCGAGTTAGAGACAAGTGGCATGGTTTATTTTACAATTCTATCTTAGAGATAAAATGCCTTTAAAAAAGAAAACAATATTGAAATAGACTAGAAACTCCAGTGACGGTAACAGCCAGGTTATGAACGCCCCTCGGTTTTCTTTGCAGCTAAACTTCTGTCACTTGTTCAGAAAGGGTGTGTTGGTCACTCAGTTGTGTCTGACTCTTTGCAACCCCATGAACTGTAGCCAGCCAGGCTCCTCTGTCCATGGGATTCTCCAGGCAATAATACTAGAGTGGGTTGCCATGCCCTCCTCCAGGGGACCTTCCCAACCCAGGAGATCGAACCCAGGTCCCCTGCATTGCAGGCAGATTCTTTAACATCTGAGCCACCAAGGAAGCCTTGTTCAGAAAAAATAAGCCTAAATTGAAGAAAGGGAACACGCACTGAGTGGCGAACATGTATCAGATATTTGAATAAACATTAAACTCACTGAATCCTCAGAGTAGGCCTACAGTGGGGATGTTATTAACCACAACTTATAGATGCCAAATCTGAGGTCAGAGAATTTAAATATGGGTTTATGGTTCCACAGTTAGTGAAAGAGCATATCCAAACCCAGATTGATCTGATTACCTCAACCAAGCCAGTTTGGATAGTTGTAGATAAATTCATTTGGAGGGAAAATACAGTAACAAAGGTCAATATTTTATTGAGAAGCATGGTCACTATGATAATTGTGTGGTAATTCCATGGTGCCTGGAGCTTTTCAGAATGGGCAGAGTATGCACAGGGAGATGGTGAAGGACAGGGAAGCCTGGTGTGCTGCAGCCCATGGGACCGCAAAGAGTCGGACATGACTGAGTGATGGAACAACAATCCATGGATGAGAGAAAGGCTTTGAAAGAAGGGCAGATCCACCCGAAGAGCTGGATTCTGTCAGCTGGGCACCTTAACCATGCAGGTGTGCCCTAGAGTGGGGGAGGAGGAACTGCAGAACTAGTGGGCTTTCAAACCGCAGCAGGGCCCCAGGGCAGCAACGGGCGTGGGGACAGCAGTAACTGGCTCACCAGCCGCACAGAGAAAATTGCCCAAAGTGAACCATGAGAGGCAAAGATTACCTCTATAACACTCTCCAGGTATTCTATGTGGCCTCAAAAAGGGCTTCATAAAATAAACGAAGAATACAATTCTAAGCAAAGAATTTTAGAATCTTAGAATATAAATTGATACCCACAAACCTCACTAAAGTATGTGTGCACATTTTCATTTTAGTCTTATTGTTTAAACTTTCCATGAATTTTTCACAGAATGGAAAAGAACTGTTTGCAAAGTAAATGCTATTTTAGATTCTTTCAAAAAGCAAACTGTCTCTATTTAAGGGGGAAGGGAGATGGCTCCTTCAGTACCTACTACATGCCAGCCACTGTACTAGAGACTTTACATACTTTATCTTCTTTGATTTTAACAAAACTCTGTAAAGAATCCACCTGCCAATGCACAAGACCTAAGAGACTCTTTGATTCCTGGGTTGAGAAGATCCCCTGGAGAAGGAAATGGCAACCCACTCCATTATTCTTGCCTGGGGAATCCCATGGACAGAGGAGCCTGGCGGGCTACAGTCCATGGGGTTGCGAAAGAGTTGAACATGACTGAAGAGACTTAGCACACACGCACTGAAGATTATTACCCATTTTATAGATGAGAAAAAGGAAGACTCAGAAAAGCTAAGTAACTGCTGCTGGTTTGACAGCCAGCAGTCTCAGGACTA
The DNA here is from genome assembly GCF_055505025.1 of Bos grunniens. Classification (NCBI taxonomy): domain Eukaryota; kingdom Metazoa; phylum Chordata; class Mammalia; order Artiodactyla; family Bovidae; genus Bos; species Bos grunniens. Next base: position 83,406,227 of record NC_141176.1, on the reverse strand, counting down.
GTATTTAAATTCAAATCCATTTGACTCAAGGACTTTACATTCTCCTCTGCACTGGCATTTATATAAAATAGTATTAGTGCAGTGTCTCAGAGGGGTTAAATGGCTTTTCCAAAGGTTAAGGACCATCTGTCCTCAAAAATTGTTTTGTTTTGTTTTTTTCCCAAGTACAATGTTACATGACTGTTTCTCTACTACACCCTTACCGAGCCCCAAACTAAACCTTATTAGTAAATGCAGACAGTTAATTTTACAACTCAAGATAAGGGAGGGGGCATATGACTGCCTGTGTCCCCGTATGCATGTGATGGATGCTTCTTTTTATAAAAATACCCCAGCCTGCAGAACAGAAAATGTGATCACTGTAATATGATACTAACTTCAAATACTAGAAGTAGGGTTCCCTAACATATTGTCCTGCAAATGTATATACAAGATAATTCACAAATGTTCTGTCCTTTGTATTGGAGGTTTTCTATTTCTACCAAGATTTTTAGGGCATTTGCAAGAGATACTAATGCTGTGAAGCCATGGAACACTGTACCAAAGTCAGAACCACTAAAAGAACTCCTGAAATAAATCACATCCATAAAATTGAATAAAATCATTCTACTCACACGTGTGTAACAAAATATTCCTGAGCCACGTGTCCACAGTTCTCCTGACACCAGGAATCCCAGAAAATAGTCACAAAAAACACAGAGAGAACAGAGATCATTTTCCCACAGTATGTTGGTCCTCCCAGGGCAATCTCTTTCTGACTTACTGTGAGCACTGTTCAGAGTATTTTTTAAAAATGTTTTAAGCCTTTGTGTATCTTTTTCTCATATCTTCAATGGCGGAACATGCCTGACCTTTGAGTTTTGGAAACTGGCACAGTTAAGAACTGAGTCTGATAAATAAGATGGGAAAGATCAGCTATGACTTCCAGAAAACGGAAATATAAGCCTGAGATTCTACAGATTCTTGGATGGAATACTGAAACAAGACACCAAAAGAATTTGGGGGATATATTAATATGTATTTTTCAGTGTGATCTGTGGCTTTGGGACAATTTTAAGCTTGAATAGTCTAAATTAACTTGGTCTTTTCAAGGAAAGGAAAGATTAATAAGAAGTTTAAGAATATCTTTTAGGATTTTTATACAAATCAGCATGTTAGATAGAGCAAGAGAAGCTTTTCGAGAATGCAAACCCGTGCCTGTGAGTGAAAAGCACCCAAACCCCCTGAAGCATTTCATCCTGAAGAATGACTGGGATTCTGGGAGAGAGCACAACCCCCTGAAATGTAATTAGAATCGTGGGCATGGGAGAAAAAAGCTGCCTTGATGATGAACTATGCCAGGCCCTTAGACACACTAACTGGAGAATGGCGTTATTTTCAGGGGAAATTCAAGTAGCTCTACTAATGAAATGTTAAGTTTTAAGGATAATTTTAAAAAGTAGTAGTAGCAAATATTTTTTTAATATATAATTTTACCATAGAATAGATGTTTTCATTCTTTCAACGTATTTATTGAAAGCATACCATGAGCTTACACTGTAGGCAGAATAAATCAAAATTACAATTACTATGTGAGTTATGGAAACTCTAGTTAGTTGACTAGCTCTGCTTTTGTGGTTAATATTAGAACTTCTGAATTAAACATCTGCCTTATTAATGTATTTGGTACCGGTTTTCACCTTATTCTGCTTTCAAACTTCGTGTTTAGAGAATTTTTTTCACAAGCTTATGCCCCATTTTCAGTTCACGCCTCTCTGAAGTAAAATATGCAAACACACACACACAGAGCAAGATCTATTCCACAGGTCTCGACTTCCACCAATAACCGGCACTGAGACAAAAGGACCCTCGCAAAGAAAGCTATGTTTTCTTAATAATAACAGTTGTATAAACATAAGGTCTTCTCAGTTAAAGGGAAACCGACATCAAAAAGCAGTAAAACACAGAACCCTAAACCCCTCTTTCTTTGAAGAAACCCGTTTGAAGCGAGGTGTTTCTAGTTATGGGTGAATGAAATGAGAATTCAGCCGCAGCAAGCGGACGTCCAGTCCTATGGAGGACTAATTAAATCCATCTGAGGAGCTGTATCTCAAACCGCCTCACACATTTCAAAGGAAAGCACCCGTCTGCCTTTTGCAAAGACATCAAAACCTTCAGTCACAAATGACGCACATCGAGGCTCTATGACAATGCTGTTTTCATGGGCTACAAAGCTCCACAAAAGGAATGTTAAGAGTTTACACTATTTCATTACTGAAGAATCAGAGTTAGGACATGTTTACTTATCGCTACCTGAAATTTCGTTCCAGCTTCCAACTCTATAGTTTTGTGGATCTTCTCCAAGATCTCAAAAATAACACAGGAGATGCATCAGTATTTAAAGTGTTTCATATATGTGCTGAGCGGAAGTTGTTAAAAAAAAATACATGAATTAACCATGATTGCATGGTTATTGCTTTCTTTTTGATACATAAAACCAGGATTTTGATGTTCCATTAAGATTCTTGAGTAGTTAATAAAAGATCGTAGAGGGCGCACAAAGCTTTAAAACCTCACTGGTTTGACAAAATATCCCATTTAATAGCCATTATTTGGGCTGTAAAGTGGTAGGGAAAAAAAAGTTATATTCAGAATTTGAAATATTATCCCAACAGAATGAAGCAGTCTTAGTGTTTGTGTCTATCTCCCCAAGCCTGTCAAACCTTCTGTAATTGGTTGTGGGAAGCTCATATACAGAGGAATCACTCTTTTTTAAGCTGCACCATTTTTTTTCCTTAAGAAAGAATATTAGATGTGACAGTAGGCAAAAAGCTCCCAAATAGGAGAAATTCAATACTTTAATTTTTTTCCCAATATATTATAGAGATAAAACTAACACCATCTGCATAGATGCTAAATTTAAGTTTCTTTCCATTGCGGAGAGCGCGATATAAAGAGAAGGACCAGCCATGAGGAGACCCAGGGCTTCCGGCCTTGCTCTCTTTAATCACCCAGCAATCTTGGGTGTCCCAAGTGTTAGTCGCTTAGTCATGTCCGACTCTTTGCAACCCCTAGGACTGCAGCCTGCCAGGCTTCTGTCCACGGAATTCTCCAGGCAAAAATATTGCAGTGGGCAGCCATTCCCTTCTCCAGGGGATCTTCCCGAACCAGGGATCAAAATCGGGTCTCCTGAATTGCAGGCAGATTCTTTACTATCTGAGCCACTAGAGCTCCCCAGGTGGTGCTAGCGGTAAAAAACAAACAAACAAACAAACAAAAAAAACCACAAAAAACCTGCCTGTCAATGCTGAGTATGCAATGGATATTTATCCTGCATATAACCTATTCATAAAAGTGTTTTATTTCCTCAAAAGCACACTACTGTATATAGTAAGCAACTTCCTTTCTAACAAAAATGAATGCTTTTCAACTTGCAAGGTATCTTGCAAGGAGGTGGGTGGTTAGGGCTGTTCTCCATGTGGATACATGATAAGACTGCCATCTCCCATCCCCTAAAGGAGACGCATGGTCACACGACCCACTGTTGCGATGGGATGGAACATGAGCGGAAGGATGCTGGCTGAAGCTCCAAGAACCAGTCATGACTCCCCATGCTCATTCTGTCCCTTGGTCAGAGCGACCAGCAGCATGGCAGCATGAGCCTCCTGGTCAGGAAGAGCCCCAGCACACCCACAAAGGACATTTAACATTTAAGAGACAAACTGTGGGAGTTTTAGGTCCTTGCAGTATTAGAGCAGCTGTTACTCGCAGAATGTTCCAGTTAATCTCAAATCCCACCTCTCCTCCTCTTTGGCCCTTCCTCCCCTCCTCCCATCCCTCTCTCTCAACAAATACTTCCTGAGAAGTACAAGGCATAACCACCAAGACAAGGTCCCCATCCTTATAAAGATTATATTTTAGTGTAAAAAGATGGAACTTAATCAAATGGAAAAAGAAAAACAGAAGGTATATAATTAAAGTTTGTGATAAATGCAATGAAGGAATTAAATACTATCATATGATAGCAAGTGACTAATTGGCCACTTAAGAGACCTGAACTCCCTTACTGCTTTCTCAGGTAAAAACAACCATTAACCACCTCTCAACTTCACCAGAAGTAGTTAAGTAAGAGAATCTGACAGCAAACAAGTGTTCACCAAAAATATGACACAAATTCCAGTAGACGGTGAAGGACAGGGAAGCCTGGTGTACCACAATCCATGGGGTCGCAACAAGTCGGACACGACTGAGCGACTGAACAACGACACAAATCTATTCGTTCATAACAGTGACCAAGGTACAGAGTCTATTAATCCTCACAAGTTATCGACTTAAACACAATTTAGACTTTCTAGAAACCTCCGTCCATCAAGAGTATTCTCTAGAACATACTTCTAAATTGCTCTGATAAGAGAGGGCTAGAATTAACAAACAACTCAGAATATTATTACTACTCAACAAATGCTGTGCAGCTAACTCTACATTTTAAGTCTCTCTACCGTCGATGTATTTTTTTCCCACTGCCAAAATAATTGGAGCTGAGGATACTGCTGCTGCTGCTGCTAAGTCGCTTCGGTCGTGTCCGACTCTGTGCAACCCCATAGATGGCAGCCCACCAGGCTCGCCCGTCCCTGAGATTCTCCAGGCAAGAACACTGAATCGGGTTGCCATTTCCTTCTCCAATGCATGAAAGTGAAAAGTGAAAGTGAAGTCGCTCAGTCGTGTCCGACTCCTAGCGACCCCACGGACTGTAGGCTGCCAGGCTCCTCCGTCCATGGGATTTTCCAGGCAAGAGTGCTGGAGTGGGGTGCCATTGCCTTCTCCGGCTGAGGATACTAGTACCTCCTATTTGCAATGCTGCCTTCAGTGGACACTAAGACTTCTCCTTCACCCCGCACTCTGGCAAGCTACTCTCTGTAGCGTAGCCTAAGGGTGTTCTTTCTCACAGGCAACTCTGATCCAGTTTCCTGAAGGAAGGCCTTCTCTGGTTCTCCCTGCTCTCCAGATAAATCCACACCATTAACACAAAGAGTCGGGCACGACTTAGCGACTGAACAACAACCAATTTTCAAAACTTTTCAAACAGGATATGCAGTGGGTATTTATCCTGTATTTAACCTATTCATAAAAGTGTTTTGTTTCTTCCAAAGTACAGTACAGTACAGGTATAGTAGGCAACTTTCTAACAAAAATTAATGTTTTTTTCAACCCAGCTTGTATCAACCCAGCAGGGAGATGGTCAGAGCTGTTCTCCACGTGAACACGTGGCAAGACTTCCTCTCCCATCCCTGCACCATCGGGCCTCTGCTCACTTCATCTTGGTGTCACCGCTCACACCGCTGCTCTCACCACCTTCCCTCCCTGCCACCAGGTCCCCGACAAGCTTTCCACGTTCCAACTCTTCCATTTCCCCAGCCATATCGAACGATCTTTTAGCCCTTTTTACAGTTTTTACGTATGCTTTCAAACTCTGACCTCTCTCCCCTCCCCTCCCCACGCGGACTTCCACAGGACTCAGTTTGGCCTTTATTTCCTTCCTAAGTCCACCCACAGCCACGCATGTCCAGGTCAGACCCCCGCCCCACACCAGGTGGCCTCCATAGCATCCGCCGCTCCCTGGCATCATCCACTCGTTCCACCTGACACAGCCTTTATTTAAATAGTACAGAGAGAGATTTCCTTGTCTCATTCTAATTATATTATCATCTTGGCCTGTTCAAAGGTATCTTCATCAAACAATGGATTACCTTGGTCTATTCTATAGAATATGCGCCTTGTCTCAAGCACAACACTAGACACGTCGCATACGCTGAAGGACAGCCTGTCCTCGTCACCCTCCACAGATGACAAATTTTACAGAGTCAGACATCATCTCTCTTGATTCCTATTGGTTCTCCAGGAACTATGTCATTTGAAGCATCCAATAAACGGCCATGAAACTATATTACAGCTAAATGATAAATGTAGAGTGGCTACAAATACACTGAAATTCATCTAATGGTCAAGTCACTCAGCAAAGGCACTCAACTGTGTTTTCACTGTTTATTTATGTACAAATAAGTCAGAGAGGCCATCAGTATCATGACAAAATAAATAAAATGACTTACAATAAATTTTTGTGATAGAACTTTTACCAGTGCCCATAAAAGGCTACTGGATTACTATGGATTATCTGTAAGTGCTTATAAAATTGAACTGAACTCAACCTGAATATCTGGTGTCCACAATGAAAATTTGATTCCAAATAAAATTTATCAGAACGTGGCTGAAACCAGGCAGTAACACCAAAAATCACTTGACGTTTTAATTATAGTATTTGCCAACCTTAATGTGATAACAACCAATACCATTTAGCTTTTCATTTCCAAAGTAGCTGGCTTTCATAACTTCTTTTTCCCCTTCATTTAGTCACATAACAAGTTACTTCACTCTTGAGCACAACACGACTGAGTCACTCAAGAGGGTACAGGTGCAACTAGGCACCCCATTAGACAAGCAATTTTCCAGATTACATGGGCAGGAGCCTCATCTTTTTGTGAAATCTAGTCCTATGGTTCACAAGTGCAGTCCCAGATCCACTGAACAAGGTGGCATTTAAAAAGTAAACAGATCAAGCTGTGCATGATGTACTCTTCAGACTTTATTTTTCTACAATCTTGTTTATTTGACCCCCTCCTACGTTCAGGAATAAAATATTCTTTGACACAGAGGAAGAGAGACAGATACAATAATAATGTTTTTTTTTTTTTCCCTAAGGAGGGTATTTGAAAATTATTTTTTTAAAGAAGAATCATGATTCTTACCATGTCCCTATACAAATTCTAGTACCTACATGATTTAGCATTACTCTCTGCAAATGAGATAAAAACCAGATTATATGTAAATTGAAGGTATAAACTCTTATTGAAGATTTCCTGGAGAAGGAAATGGCAACCCACTACAGTATTCTTGCCTGGAAAAGTCCATGGACAGAGGAGCCTGGCGGGCTGCAGTCCATGGGGTTACGTGATTGAGCACGCATGCGTGAGGAAGGTGGAAGGAGATGGGTTGGTAGCAATAAACTAGTAAAACTAAAAAAAAAAAATTCTTTTCATTAACATTTGAAAACGAAGAAAGGGTTAATTTGTACACAAGATTATTTATTGGTATATGCTAAGTTCCTTTAATTCTTCATCGTTTTGAAAAATGTTACATAAAAAATACTCAGCTCCACTTAAAACTACATTTTCAAAATGTTCTCTAAATATCAAAACAAACTCTGGTGGAATGTTTTCTTAGTCAGGAAATCTAGAACAAAATGCATAGTGGTAGGAAAAAATGGGAAAGAGTTGGCTATACTAGAGAAAGAAAAACTTCACACAATGCATATATAATTATTTCTTATTATGCATCCATATGTAATTATTATTTTTTATTCTTATGCTCATCACCATATTCTTCCTTTGAGAAGAAAAACACAAGGTGGTAATTTCAATAATATGACTATTACAAAACATTTCCCTCCCTCCACCACAGGCATCTCAAGTTGAGACAATTTTACATCAACCAAAATGAACATTATTAAAACAAAATGCAAGCACAAACAAAATCTTGTAGATGCAATATCTTACGTATTTCAAATCTTGTGTTGCTCTAAAAAGTACTACTTGCTCGGATAAGACTGTAAAATTACCATGAAAACTCAGTACTTCGAACTTTAACACAACTTGAAAAACATGTCAACATCTACAAGAGTAGTGAGACACTGAAAACGCTTTCTGACAAACTACTCTTAACCAGTATCTCTAACTGTACACTTTGTGAAACTGTACATTACGTAATACTATGATTTATTCACGCTATTGTGATGCCTTCTAGGCTGCCTTTAAATGGAATGACTTGAGCCTCAATGTTTAACACAAAGAAACTTCCTATTATCATGTGACAAAACTGTTCTGACTAGAAATGTATTATTCCTCAGATTAACAAAGATGTGTCCAGAGTCTAACAGAGCCAATTTTCCAAGTTGGTGCTACTATTTCTCTGAATTTTCTTTAGCAAAAGTACTTTGTAAAGTCAGATGCAGAGAGGTACCATTTCACAGGCCTTGGAATCATACTGATACGGGTTTAATCTTGGATCCCACGTTCCTAAGCTGTGTGACTTCGGCTTTAGTATTTCTGAATGTCAGTTTCCAACTCTTCTGTCAACTAAAGCTAATAACATTGACCTTGCAGTTTATCACCATCTCATTTAGAACACAGATCAAGTGTTTAACACAGTGCTTGAGACAAGGCACAAACTCTACAGAACAGACCAAAGTAATCAGCTGTTTCATGAAGATACCTTTGAATAGGCTAAAATAAGTATCAGAAAAAATATAATTAGAACAAGACAAGAAAACCTCTAACTATACTATTTATAGAAAATCAATAACAATAAAGAAAGCAAACATTCCCATAATAAAAAGTCAAAATTATCTATAAAAGATGTCTCTAATTTTTCCACAAGCTTTGGTTTCCCACACCAACAAGTCTCAATGTTTTTCCTTACCTTCTTACGCTGTGATTTAGACTCAAGTCCTGGCTTATGCAAAAATCATGTTCTAAATGGTTATTCATTAATCATCTCAGCCAAGGAAAACTTGCATCTTCCCCTACATCCTTCCTTTCCCCCAGGCAGATGACTGCTTTCTTCTTTCTTTCTCATGGATTTAACTAGTTGAAGGGACCTCCATTAAAGCATTTATCACTGTATCTCAATCACTTTCAAGTCTCCTTACTGTAAGTGAGACTGCTTCCCTGGCTATCTCTGCCATGAATTCATCTTTTCCTTCCCAACACAATACCATGTTCATATTAGCAATTTTTCGCTGCTTCCTTGGAATGAATTTCTAGAGGTAGAATTAGTAGGCTGAAGAATATCAATGTTACCAAATTGTTTAGTAGACAGGGTAAATAAATATATATTTCTATTTAATTTGTCTTTTAGTTGCTGACATCTAGCCAACGGCACCCCACTCTGGTACTCTTGCCTGGAAACTTCCATGGACAGAGGAGCCTGGTAGGCTGCAGTCCATGGGGTTGCTAAGGGTCAGACACCACTGAGCAACTTCATTTTCACTTTTCACTTTCATGCAGAAGGAAATGGCAGCCTACTCCAGTGTTCTTGCCTGGAGAATCCCAGGGACGGGGAAGCCTGGTGGGCTGCCATCTATGGGGCCGCACAGAGTCGGACACAACTGAAGCGACTTAGCAGCAGCAGCAGCAGCAGCAGCAGCAGCAGCCTGGCAACTATTACTTGGAAAAATTATTATGTGAAATATTATTTGAAAGGTAAAATGCATCCACCACAGTAACAAACATATAAGTAAGTCTAAAAATACTTATTCGTGATAAAATACTCATGATAGAACTGAGGTTCTGGATAACCTAGATGTTTAACTTTTTGAGGAAATATCAGCTTGTTTTCCAAAGTGGTTGCATCATTTTACACTCTCACCAACAGTGTGTGAGGGTGCCAATTTCTCTCCATCTTCAGCCCTACCTGTTACTATCTGGCTTGCTTACTGCAGCCATTCTGTAGGTGTGACGTGGCATCTCATTGCGCTTTAGACGTGCGTATCCCTGATGACAAAGGATGCTGATCACCTGTGCATTTGCTTATTGACAACTGGATATTTTCTTTCAGAAATGTCTGTTTAGGTTCTTTGCTTATTTTTATACTACATTGTCATTATTATTAAGTTTTATTATTGTCTTTAGTATTAACTGTTCTTTACATATTTTAAATGCAAGTGCTTTGCTGGATATATTATTTGAAAATATTTTTTTCACTCTGTGGTTTGTCCTTTCAATTTCTTGCTAGTATTTTTTGAAGCAGCATTTTAAATTTTGACAAGCATCAAAAAAATTTTTTTTGATGCTTGTGCTTTTGGGTCAAATCTAAGAAACCAATGCTACGTGCGAGGTCACGAAGATGTACTCCTGTGTCTTCTCCTGAGAGTTTTGTTGCTTTATCTTTCATATGTCACATCTTTTATCCATGTGGGATTTTGTTATATCAATTCAATATGAGGTAGGGACCCAACTTCATTCTTCTTATACATGGATACCTAATTGTTCCAGCACTACTTGTTAAAAAGGTTATTCTTTTCCTACTGAATAATTTTGGGACCTTTGTCACAAATCACTTGACCATACATTTATGGACTTCTGGATTCTCAATTCTATTCTACTGATTGATCTGTAAGTTTCTTTATGCAAATACTGCATGGTCTTGATTTCAAGACAATTTTATAAGTTTTGAAAGGAGGAAGTGAGTTTTCCAACTTTATTCTCTTTTTCAAAATTATAAGGTCTATTCTGGATTCTTTACGTTTCTGTTTGAGTGTTAGTATTAGCTTGAATGTCAGCATCAATTTCTGACAAAAATAAAGCCTGGATTCTGATAAAAATTATGTTTAATCTGTAGACCAATTTGGGAAGTACTGCCATCTTTATAATGTTAAGTCATTCAATTCATGAACTAAGTCACTTAGATTCATGAATTTTCAATAGCTTGAAGATTTCACAGTATAGGTATTGCACTTCTTTTACTAAATTTACTCTTATGTATTTTATTCTTTGGATCCTTTTGTTAATGAAATTGTTTTCATAATTTTATTTTTGGAGTGCTCATTGAAAATGAGTAGAAATACTATTGATTTTTATATATTTTGTTTCCTGTACCCTTGCTAAACCTGTTGTATTATTTGTGGCAGTTTCTTAATGGCTTTTGCAGAATTTTTGATATACAACAGCATATAATTCTGTAAATAGAGATTTTTTAAATAATATTCAGCAATTATAGTTAGTTTGCTGCTGTTCCAGAAATGAATCTTTGCCATTTAACTTTTAGTATAAATTTTATCAATACAAAACATACTTGAAATTAAAAGAAAGAAAGGATTGTGACCACAATTTAAAATTGTAGCAAAGTTTTACGCCTATCAAAAAGTTAAGTTTTGACCTGTATATAAGAAGCAAAAAAAAAAAAAATCTCATTTAGGAAAATAAACTGAAAAAAGTTTAAAAAAAAAAGTGCTTTTTTTCTTGATCTTAATATTTAATGTTATTTTAGATCATTTAGATTTTTCTTTATAAACATTAACATAAAAATTACATTGATATGACAAAATTCAATAGTCTAAGGATTCTGATTATTCTTAAGAAGCATTTCACAAGGTCCATAGAAAAATTTCTATCAGTCATTCACTGTAACAAAGAATCTCTAATTCAATAGGAACACTACAACTTTTTTCTAGTTTATTAGTGCCGTGTGTGCTCAGTTGGGTCCCACTCTTTGCAACCCCATGGACTGTAGCCTGCCAGGTTACTTTATCCAGGGAATTTTCCAGGCAAGAACACTGGAGTAGGTTACCATTTCCTGCACCAGGGGATCTTCCTGACCCAGGAATCAAACCTATGACTCTTGCATCTCCTGCACTGGCAGGTGGATTCTTTACCACTGAGCCACCCAGGGAACAGTTTATTAGTAGTTAACATGAAATACTGGGCAAAAAAGATTTTTTAGAGCATGTACAGTGTTCATTTTTACATCCTTGGGAAACCCAAATTTCCAAGCTAAGTTTCATCATGTCAAGAGTACTCTGACATTTTTCTTTATTTAAGTCCATTCAATATGAGGTAGGGACCCAACTTCATTCTTCTGAATTTAAGTCCATTATCTTTAACATCAACACATGAGTATTTTCTAGTTTTGTATTATGCAGAATAAAAGAGAAATGGGAAACATCCTGGGAATCCAGAAGGCAGTCATGAAAATACTATAAATGAAATTTGGTTTTTACATATATGAGTTTATCACCTTAATAACCAAAATAATATCTCAGCCTTGTATGTATCAGGTTCTTTTCTTCTTAATGATGCTATTCATTTTGACTCATATTCAGCATTAGAATAAAAACCTAAGATATATAAAATATCTTTTACTGCTTTTTCACTGCTTGCTTTATTTCCCCAAATTTTCATCCTCCCTACTGAAAAGTTTTTCAGTAAAATACTGATTTGCAGTTCAGTTCAGTTCAGTCGCTCAGTCGTGTCCGACTCTTTGCAACCCCATGAAATCGCAGCATGTCAGGCCTCCCTGTCCATCACCAACTCCCAGAGTTTACTCAAACTCACGTCCATCGAGTCAGTGATGCAATCAGCCATCTCATCCTCTGTCGTCCCCTTCTCCTCCTGCCCCCAATCCCTCCCAGCATCAGGGTCTTTTCCAATGAGTCAACTCTTCGCATGAGGGGGCCAAAGTCTGTATCACATTTGTATGAAGTCTGATAAAATGTGTCAGAACTTTCTTCCATTTAAAGGTTAAATAATATTTCATTTTATGTATATACTTTGCTTATTCATTCACTTGGCACTGGACCCTTGGGTTGGTTCCACTTCTTGGCTATTGTGACTAAGACTGCTAAAGATGAGTGTGCGAATATCTCTTCAAGATCCTGCTTTCAATCGTCTGGGATAAACACCCAGCAGTGGAATTGCCAGATCTTATCAACTTTTAACTTTTTACATAAACCACAGTACTGTTTTCCACAGCAGCTGCATGAACGGTGCACAAGGGTTCCAGTTTCATTCATACTCGCCAACACTTACTATTTTCTGGAGCTTTGTTTGATAGTAGCCATCCTAACTGCTATGAATTGGCCTCCAGTTATAGTTCTGATTTGTGATTCCTTGATGATTAGTGATGTCAAGCATCTTTTCACATGTTTATCGGTCATCTGTGTATCTTCTTTAAAGAAATGTCTATTCAAGTTCATTGCCCATTTTTATTTATTTCACTTTATTTTTGGTAATAATTTAGATTTTTATTGCAGTACTTTTAGCACTACTAACAACCAACATTTAATTTGTTCTGGACAACATTCCAAGCTCTTTAAATATATCATTTCACTCTATCCAATTGAAAGACATTATACTTTATCTCCATTTGACAGAGGAGGAAACTGAAATTTAGAGGAATTAATTTCCTAAGAGCAGATAGCTCTTAACACCAAATCACAACACAGTGTCCAAATCACTCCGTTATACTGCCTGCTAATTGTTTCTTTCTTAATAATTCTTTTATTTATCTACTAATGTAGATATTTTTAACTTTGTAATAAGTCCTTTGCCCATGTTTAAAATAGATTGCATCTGTAAGTTAGTCTATATATTCTGCTGCTGCTACTGCTAAGTCACTTCAGTCATGTCCGACTCTGTGCGACCCCATAGACGGCGGCCCACCAGGCTCCCCCATCCCTGGGATTCTCCAGGCAAGAATTCTGGAGTGGGTTGCCATTTCCTCCTCCAATGCATGAAAGTGAAAAGTGAAAGTGAAGTCGCTCAGTCGTGTTCGACTTGTATCGACCCCATGGACTGCAGCCCACTAGGCTCCTCTGTCCATGGGATTTTCCAGGCAAGAGTACGGGAGTGCGGTGCCATTGCCTTCTGAGTAATATGCAAATGTATCCTGCATATGCAAATATTTTCTCTCATTCCGTGCACTGCCTTTCCGTTCGCTGATTTTGATGCACAAAAGTTATAAATGCTGACGCACTCTAACTTACCTATTTTTCTTTTGTTGCCTATGTTTCAGATGTCATAACCAAGAAATTATCAAGTCCAACGTAATGACTATTTTTTCCTAAGAGTTTGAAGTCCTAGTTTTTTCATTTAGGTCTTTAATACATTTTGAACTCCTTTTGCATAAGGAGTAAGGTAAAAGGTCCAATTTCATTCTTTGGCATGTGGATATCCAATTTTTCTCAGTACTATTTGTTAAAAGACTGTCCTTTCCTTATGGAATGATCTTAGCACTCCTGTCAAAAATCACTCGATCACTTATCCACGGGTTTATTTCTGGGCTCTCTATTCTCTTGGTCTGTGTGCTGTCTTACTGGTGTTCATGCTGTTTTGATTACTGTAGTTTTAAAATAAAATCTGATATCAGAAAGTGTGCGAGTTCTCCAACTTTTGTTCTTCTTTTTTCAACATTGTTTTAACTATTGGGGGATCCCTGAGATTCCATATGAATTTCTGGATTTTTTTCTATTTCTGCAAAAATTCTGTTGGGATTTTGATAGGGATGACATTGAATCTATATGCTTTGAGTATATTGACATTATAGCATACATTAAGTCTTCAAATCCATGAACATGAGATGGCTTTCCATTTATTTGTGTCCTCTTTAATTTATTTCAGCAACATTTTATATTTTCCAGTGTGCAAGTCTTTGTCCTCTATGTTTAAGTTTATTAATAAGTATCTTACTCTTTTTGATGCTATTGTAAATGGAATTGTTTTTGCTTTGTGCATTTTAAAATCTTACATAAATGATATCATTAAGTATTGATATATATATTTTTCACATCTTTCTTTTTCATCATTATTATGGTACATGAAATATTTCATTATTATTATGGCACACTGAAACTGTAACAACATGTACAAGAAAGACACATGGTACCTTCACGAATGATGTCATCTCTAGAGAAGAAGAGAGCAGAATGGGATGATGTAAAGAAGAGATTTAGCTGTATCTACTACTTTTTTCTTTTTTTTAATAGGCGACCTACATAGAGATTTGTAAATTTGCTATATTTTCCTCATTTGAATATCTTATTATTTAAAAAAAATTTTTAATTAAATAAAAGACTTTCAGAAAACACGAACACATTACTGTAAGGAAAACAAATATGTATTACCTCTTGGGTCATTAACCTAGACTGTCACCTCTTGGCTAATTTCCTACTGATGTGGCAGAGGGTGATCTAGAAAAACAAGTAAATGGTCACAACTCTCCCTTCTGAGACTCTAAAAGCAGGAGTTCCCCTCTATTAAAATCTAATACCAATGAAAGCCTTTACTTACTGCACACTATTCAACTTGTCTCCTTTCATAACACTGACGCTAAATGAAGCTCAATCCAAATATGGTCAGGAAAAAGGGATATACTATCAGGAATGCTCAATTTTTATTATGCCTGATGCTTCTGATAGTAGCTAAGCCAATACATACAGGAAGTAGTTTTTGTACTATATATCAAGGTGGATGTTTTCCAGGGAAATTTTTAATGTATTAATTTTGATGGGTTTTTTAAACACATCATGAGCTGAAAAGTAAAATGGGATAATTCTACAACGAAAACTCGACAGATATCACTTGAACTGTGCCAATGATCTATAGCTTTCCAACATGGAATCTGAAACAAGCATAGAGAAATAACAACTCATAGACATAAGCTGGGCAGTTTTCTTATTAAGGCAAGGCACCGCTTAGAAAAACACTGTATCAGATTAACAGTAACACTTCAGTGGTGACTCAGTACAGAACTGAAAATTATGCTAAGGTCTACATTTTTGCAAAGCTAACCTTCCCCTAGGAAAATACTATACTACATTATCTTTTAATATTCAACACATATAATTTGCTACTCAATTTGATGCATAGTTAAGTGTCCACTTACAGAGTTATTTTTCAAATGATCATATAGAAAGGAGAAATATAAAGAATCATATAAGTTCATCACAAAATACAAGAACATGGTTTAATTCCATCACAGTTTTTGTTTTAAGACAGTTGAGTGAAATATCTTTTAGTAACAAATGCTTTAGCAATTCTGGCATATAGATGAATCACAAAATTTAAAGACAAGCAAGAATACTAACATAACACTGCAAAATAATTATATTCCAATTAAAAAAAAAGAAAAAGAAAGACAACCAAGGAGACCAACCTTAACTCAGGAATTAATCTCATTTACTTGTGACTATCACATAAAAATGTCACCTTCTCCAGTGTAACAGCCTTACACTTATCTAGTACACAGTAGGCATGCAGTAAGTATTTGCTGATTAAATGAATTCTCATTAATTCTTACTTGAACTATTTTTCCACCTGGGATAAGAATCTACCATATATCTCAAGCCTCTCCAAGGACTGTTTTCAATGAAATTACATTATTTTGATTTTCATATCTGGTTTAAATTTTTTGATGAAAAGTCATTTCCTCCCCCACCCAGTAAAATGACATCTCAGTGCAACTTAGCCATGAGAAGAGAAATATACATTAATATTCATTATGTGCATGCATGCTAAGTCATTTCGGTCATGTCCAACTCTCTGTGACCCTATGGACTGCCACCCGCCAGGCTCCTCTGTCCATGGAATTCTCCAGGCAAGAATACTTCAATGGGTTGCCATGCACTCCTCCAGGGGAACTTCCCAACCCAGGGATCGAACCTGCATCTCTCAAGTCGCCTGCATTGGTAGGCAGGTTCTCTAACACCAGCACCACCTGGGAAGCCCAACATTCACTATACTAACATATATAATATGTATAATCAACATACAACATTCATTATACTAACACATATAATATATATAATCAACATATAACATTCATTATACTAACCATGTAACTATGTAGCAGCTTCTGTGGTTCATGCTGAAAGTTAAAAAGGACCCAAGTTAAAATAGTTACTCCTGGGAATTCCCTGGCGGTCCAGGGATTAGGACTTAGCACTTTCACTGCCAGGGCCCAGATTCAATCCAAGATCAGGGAACTAATATCCCACAAGCCATGTGGCCTAAATAAATAAATAATAAAATAGTAACTCTTTATGGTATTTTTCTGGCAATTTAAATCACAGGATCGAAACATGTCATTCATACCATGGTATAAATCTTCTGGAACAGTGTTCAGTTCAGACCAGACTGAAACTAAAGCAGTTCTCTCATGGGTATGACTCAAGGGGTTAAAGACTTCTAAACAAAAAGAATGTCACTGTAAGGTAAATTCAGCATAAAGCATGTCCAACAACATGAAATCTCAAGAAAATGTTACATGAGGCTTCAAGTTACTTGTCTTAAAAGAAACAGATCTATCATATATTTGGAATTATGGTTAAAGATGCTCTTCTCTATAACAAAGGCGGAAGTATTCCTTCTCAGTAACAACAGAAAAATAAATCAGGTAACAGGAAGTGGATTTAGAATGTGGCTAAGTCTGGGCATACATTTCCTCATTAACATAAGAGACAAAAATTTCATTTCCATTCAGCTTCCTAAAGAAGATGAAAACAGAAACACACCTATGTTGTAGATGCAAAAGATGAGACTCGTGGAATGTGCTAAAATTGTTGTAAATATTCATAGATAATTTCAAGATAGTCAAAAATTAAAAAAAAATAAAACTCACAGAGAATGTTGGCCCACTGCTGGATACTACGACAGTATGAATTTCGTCATGCAGTTTCACTGAGAGCTCCCAGCTAGCCACTTGTGGTTTTACAATAGGCACTCTGAAGTTGAAAAAAAAGATAGAGTTAATAATTTTATATTATTCTGAGTAAACTGATTTTCCTTTGACATTAAGTGTGCAGAGTAAAACTGCCAAACACTGTATTCCAGAACATTTCAAAAGGTTCTATTCTTGGAAAAAAGGCTTAAAATGCAAACTGCTGCTGCTAAGTCACCTCAGTCGTGTCCGACTCTGTGTGACCCCATAGACAGCAGCCCACCAGGCTCCCCCGTCCCTGGGATTCTCCAGGCAAGAACACTGGAGTGGGTTGCCATTTCCTTCTCCAATGCATGGAAGTGAAAAGTGAAAGTGAAGTCGCTCAGTCGTGTCCAACCCTCAGTGACCCCATGGACTGCAGCCCACCAGGCCCCTCCAGCCATGGGATTTTCCAGGCAAGAGTACTGGAGTGGGGTGCTATTGCCTTCTCCAAAATGCAAACTAGACAGATGAAAAGCAAAAACTAGCACACAAAAACACTCCAAAGACAACAACAGTCATTCTGTGGAAATTGTGGTACCATCACCTATTCTATGAATCTGAGTTGCCTAATTTTTACATTCCTTCAAAATTTAACCTTCTTTAAGCATTATTTTGTTTTCAGTATTTGGTTACTTATCAAGACTATTTTTAAAACCTTATAATACTAATTTTTTCCTTTCTCCAGCTTGAGTTAAATTTGTATGCAAAAAACTGCACATGTATTTGATGAGTTTGGACATATTCATTCACTCATGTTATCTCACCACAATCAAGGTAATAAAACATAGCTATCACTTCCGAAAGCTGCCTTTTGTCCATGTATTTGGTTTCAGTTTTTCGTTTGTTTGTTTGTCTGGGTGAGAAAACAACATCAATGATGCTAATTTTAGCACACAGGTCTTTTCTTGTGATGATGAATGGTACACACTCCAGAAAAATTGGGACAAGCAGCCTAAGACAAACAAACATTTCAGAATACAAATGTTTCTCCCAATTTTTTAAGCTAACAAAATTTTAATGATTTCTGAATTAACCTCATTTAAATAAGGCATATTTGCATTATTTATACTGACTAAGCACTAAGCATGTAGTATCCAGACTCTGCCTTAAGTTTTAGTTCTAAAAATATGTTGCAGGCCAATACTTTAACATCCTCTGAATTTCAAAGGAGTCTCTGTGTAGTCAATTAAAAAAAAAAAAAAAAGCCACAAAAACTGTGACTAGAATCAAATCATCTCTAGTCACAATGTCTAACGGAGAATGATTAATAGTTTAGGTGAATATTTGTATTCAGCACACTCTTTACTGAATTATTTTTTTGGAGATGAAGGAAATGTTTTTAACACTACACAGATGAAAGTTAAAGAAAAGTTTTTAAAAATGCATCAACAAATCAAGAATAATGCACACTGTAGGTCTGGAAAACTATTTTTTGGCCATT